>NC_091092.1:100131438-110131438 GCF_032405125.1 Capricornis sumatraensis | reverse complement strand
TCCTCTGTCCATGGGATTTTCCAGGCAAGAACACTGGAGTAGGTAGCGATTTCCTCCTCCAGGAGATCTTCCCCAACCCAGGGATCAAACCCACATTTCCGGTGTTGTAAGTGGATTCTTTACCACTGAGCCACCTGGGAAGCCCATCTCATGGAGTAGCACTGCTCAAAATCAACCTAATAAGCTTTTTAAAATGCAGATTCTGATATGCAAAGCTGCTCGAGGTTACAATTCTGCATTTCTGACAAGCTCCAAGGTGACTGTGACGTTACATTTCCATGGACCACACTTCAAGTAGCTGAGTGGTCTAAGAGTGGAGCCTCAGCTCTGCTTTGGCCATTTAACCAAATAAAACACTATTCATGTCTGTATGCACTTTGAGATCTTCATGTCTCTGTTACCAGTATTTTCTGTGAGGAACCATGTGTTCTTAGAATGCCATGTGCTGCAAGCCCTGCTCTTGGATTCCTATTGAGTTTCCTACTGTTATCTGTAATTTGCTTGCTTTTTGTCTTTTTGTGGTGATTTGTCACAGTGGTAGCTGTCCATTATCTCTTAAGCAGAACAACTAAGTTTGGGTACTCCACACATGCACTTTATCCCTCTAAAATTGCAGCGTCCTTTGAAGCTAGAGCACAGACTGCCATGTGTAAGAACATCCTCATTTATACGCAGTGAGGCAAGAGACTCTTGGAGAACAGTGTGGAGATTCCTTAAAAAATGCAAATAGAACTACCTTATGACCCAGCAATCCCACTGCTGGGCATACACACCGAGTGAAAGAGACACATGTACCCCAATGTTCATCGCAGCACTGTTTGTAATAGCCAGGACATGGAAACAACCTAGATGTCCATCAGCAGATGAATGGATAAGAAAGCTGTGGTACATATACACAATGGAGTATTACTCAGCTGTTAAAAAGAATTCATTTGAATCAGTTCTGATGAGATGGATGAAACTGGAGCCAATTACACAGAGTGAAGTAAGCCAGAAAGAAAAACACCAATACAGTATACTAACACATATATATGGAATTTAGAAAGATGGCAATGACGACCCTGTATGCAAGACAGGAAAAAAGACACAGCTGTGAATAACGGACTTTTGGACTCAGAGGGAGAGGGAAAGGGTGGGATGATTTGGGAGAATGGCATTCTATCATGTATACTATCATGTAAGAATTGAATCGCCAGTCTATGTCTGACGCAGGATACAGCATGCTTGGGGCTGGTGCATGCAGATGACCCAGAGAGATGTTATGGGGAGGGAGGTGGGAGGGGGTTTCATGTTTGGGAACACATGTAAGAATTAAAGATTTTAAAATTAAATAAAAAAAAACTTTTTATTTTGTACTGGAGTATAGCTAATTAACAAAGTCATGATAGTTTCAGGCAGACACCAAAGGGACTCAGCCATACATATACATGTATCCATTCTCTCCCAAACACCTTTCCTATCCAGGCTGCCACATAACACTGAACAGAGTCCTCTGTGCTATAGAGTAGGTCCTTGTTGGCTATCCATTTCAAATATAGTAGTGTGTACATGTCCATCCCACACTCTTTAACGATCCCTTCCCCTTATCCTTCCCTCCAGGAACTGTAAGTTTTTTCTGCCTGTGAGTCCATTTCTGTTTTGTAAGTAAGTTCATTTGTATCATTTATTTTTCAGATTTCACATATAAGGTATGTCGTATATTTCTCCTTTGTCTGACTTATTTCAGCATGACAATGTCTAGGTCCATCTATGTTGCTGCAAATGACATTATTTCATTCTTTTTAATGGCTGAGTAATATTCCATTGTATATGTGCATCACGTCTTCTTTAGCCATTCATGCATTGGAGGGCATTTAGGTTGCTTACACATCTTGGCTATTGTAAACAGTGTTGCAGTGAATACTGGGATGCATGTATCCTTTCAGATTATGCTTTTCTCTGGATATATGCCCAGGAGTGGGATCTCACTGTCTGTTTTTAATTGAGTTCTGTTTTTAATTTGATGAACTCTGACTTATCCTTTTTTTTTTTCCTTGTGTCACTTGTGTTTTTGATGTCTTATCTAAAATACTTTGCTTAATTTAAGAACATAAGAACTTATGCCTAAGTTTTCTTAAGAGGGCGAGATAAGGGAGCAGGTGACAATTTCCGGTCAGGGTGGTGCTTTTAGAAACAGACATCAGTATGTTTCTAAAACAGAGGCACCATCTGTACATAAGCACGTGTGGAAAAAACTGGGTTCTACTCTGGATGCAGAAATTTCTCCAGTGAAGTAATCCAAAGCACAAAATCTTAATTTGGATACTGTTCTACACTTCATACCTGCAAGCCTGATTCTCTGCCCTGTTTGTCTCACCTTCAAAAATTCCTGTCAGGAACTAAATAGGAAATATGTAATAATGTCTTTTTGTTAATGCCTTTTCCATTTCAGTGAGCTAGCATGGTGTCTGTTGCTGACAACTAACTACTCTCACTAATCAGTCTTCCCAAAGAGAAATATTTCACATTAAACAAAATGTGCTTTGCTATATTCAATAGTAACAACCCCTTACAATATAAGAATACATTTTTGTGTTAGAAGGCATACTAATTTCACGAGAGAAGAAAGGGTACTATGAATAGATGAGTCTGGCTCAATGCTTGGTTTTCAAAAGTATATGAAAGATGATTAAAAATAAAAACATGAGAAGCAGCAGAAATCACTCATAATGATAAGAAAAGGCAAGTAAGAGATTCCAGTTATTTAACAACACTTCTAAAACAAGTTAATTCATAATCACGTTGTATATAAAATGTATACCATAGTAGTTTAAGGAGAAAACAAAGTCATAGGCATTTATTTTTGTATTCTAGAAAACAAAATAGCTTTGATCAATGGAAAAGCAAAAAAAAATACATATATTCCATAAATTTCTTTTTTTCTCAATATTTCTCTCTTATATCCTTGCTGATATTTCTTTCCTCCCATAAAAGTAGGGAGTACATTTTCTATCCCTTCAGATTTTCTTGAAATTGTGCTATTTATAGCCAGAAATCAAATATATGGAGAGTATAGCAGAAATATTTCTAACGTAATGAACAATGATCTTCTGCAATGAAAAAAAAGGATAGAAGATGCTTATTATCTTCACACTTTACCCTGCTTAGATTTGCTTTCAGTTTTCCTTAAATCATATATAAGAAAATGAGGTAGAAAGAAATTTCAAAGATGCATCTGCTATTCATTTTAAAGGCAGTAACCTGTACAATCTTCTCCAAATCTCAGTTGCTCTTTTGAACACCTAAGATACTGTTTAGAGAAAAATTCCTATTCAAGTCACCTGTGTATATGAGAGGATTGTCCTGTTTGAAACACCTAATTCAACATTTCTCAAATCAGAAATAATTTACAGGAAAAATATTTAACCACCTTTGCATGCCTGCTGTGACTAGTTTTCTCAAAGTGAACTGTGATTTTTGGAACTGGGGAAAGGGTTCACTTTCTATGTTATGTTATTTTCCACATTACACAATCTAAAATCTAGGTAACGACTCCTGACTTATTTGACCATTTTGCCAAAACTCAAGCAACATTAAAAATATAAAATATCCTAAGCTACAGACATCATACTTCCTGTTCTGGTATTTGGCCACTCTTTTTCCAAAATATTTCATTTATGATACCTCCATAATGGTACTGTATGAGATATATGGCAAGACTACTTCCTCTGTGTATTCCATCAAAGGATGACTCCATTTATGGGAGGTTTATACCGACAAGACTGTTACATCTTTCATTCATCGTAAGGTCTTTCTTTACATGCATTTTTGAAGACACACCTGAAATTCCACCTTCAGGTTGAAGACAGAAATCTCTGTCTAGCCACATCCTCACCGTAATTTAAGAAATCAAGTGCATTTGGGAGGAAAGGATGAGGAAATTGTCTCCACTAAGAGCAGATTTCAGTCCTCAAATATCTAGAAATAGGATAGAAAATCAAACACCAGAAAATAGGAAAGGTTCACAGGGAGAGCTAAGAGTGAAATATTATTTAGTTTTGTGGACATTCTAATGGGTGTTTTTTGTCTTAACTCCTTCAACTAAAAGCACTCACACTTAAAAGAATGTGCACATACTTCCTACTTCTTTGTTGTTTGATTTCTTCTAGGATGCTGAGTACCAAAAGGAAGCAGGATAAATGCTCACACAATGTGCATGAAAAGTTTTATAGCTCCATGAAACTGCAAAATAGAGGGTTCTTGTTGAAAAAAGCAAATATAGTTCTAATGTACAAATACTTGTTTTTCCAAATAAGAAATCTGTTGGAATTCTTACAGAATAATGAGCCTTTGAATATAAGGACACTTAATTTCTTATTAATGCTGCCTAATAGGTAAAAGCAAACCATAAAATGGTACATCTAAAAGTTATTTTTCTAAGAACATTTTATTTACTCAAGAAGTTCTACTAACAGTTTAATAAGCTTATTTAATTCACTTTTTAAAGACTGAACGACTAACACTCATTTCTAATATTAAGTAAAATATGTCAAGCCAAACAGCCAAGTTTGGGGGTTTTATCAGACAGTTATTCTAAAAATGAACACATTTTTATATTATTCACACAACTTTAACTGTATGACTATAAATAAGTTCAAATGTAATTTTCTCCAGAAGTCTTAATTTCCAATTAGGCATGATTTCTCTCATTTTCCCTCCAATTTTACTTCATAATTTTAATGACACATACTTTTTTAATATCAACTTGGTTATTTCCCTAGTGAACAACTATCTTCCTGAAAGTATGCCGTGGACCTGATTCTTCATTGCATTTTCTACCACCTAGCTCTGGTAGACTCTACCAAGAGCCATGATTCATTTCCTTTTTCTGTGCCTACACCTTTTGCTAGGTAACTTTGCATTTACCTCCAGTCACAGGCAAGGTAACATGCTCAAATATGAGAGACTTGCCCTGACCAATTGGATATCATCAGATGTGGTGTAATAGCAGAGGCTTCAAACAAATTCAGATATGGGGGTTGCTTTCTTTTGTATCTCTAACATTAACTTGAAAATATGACCAGGCTTCCTTGTTGGAAGAAGAGAGGCACGTGGGGCAAAGTTAGGTCAACTAAATCATCACAGCCACACTAGTTAAAACGATAGCCAGCTGACCTTCAGATGCTCAAAGAAACCCTGTCAAAAACAACAGAGCTGCCCAACTAACCCCAACTTAGAAGAGCTAAACCCTGTAGCACAAATAGTTATAATACAAGAGAGAATATGATCTGTTACAGAGTTATAGAATATAACGAGAGGCAGGAAGAGAAATGACAATGTACACGCAAAGATGATGTGAGTACAGATGAAGAACACACGGAAATCACTTAAATGATGTCACTTGAAATACCATAATCAAGGTGAAAGGTGAAAGTGAAGTCACTCAGTCGTGTCTGACTCTTTGCGACCCCATGGATTGTAGCCTACCAGGCTCCTCCGTCCATGGGATTTTCCAGGCAAGAATACTGGAGTGGGTTGCCATTTCCTTCTCCAGGAGATCTTGCAGACCCAGCAGTTGAACCTGGGTCTCTGGCACTGCAAACAGACTCTTTATCATCTGAGCCACCATGGGGCTTTAACCATAATCAAGACTTGACTAAATTCTGTTTTCAGTTATTTGAACTAATATATCCTCTTTTTGTTTATGAGCTAGCTAGTAAATGATGAGTATTACCAAACAAAGGAGCATTTTTCATTAAAATGAACTGAGTTCCTATTCCCTATTCTTCACACAATAACCAGCTGACAGTATATTACGTTCCCAGCTACAGTGCCAAAGCTTCCATTTCAAACAATAACATCCATGATTAGAAAAGGTAAATATAGAACAGGTAAACTTTAATGAAAACATAAGAATTTCAGAAAGGTAATTCAGAACTCGGCCTCAGAATCATAAAACATAATTGACTAATTCAGGGCCCAGTAAGGCATGTATGAAATACTTCAACACAATGACTTTACAATCGAGTTGTACAGAGAAACACTATAAATCCATCAGATGACTAAAAAATGCAAGGTTACATATTCTTGTATAAGAATTCATTCTTGTACAACAGAATATGAAAATTGTATACTTTTATTCTAATGTGAGAGAAAAATAAAACTTGACGTGGGCTATATAATATAAACATAAATATAATACTGGTTCCCAGTACCCAGATTCTGATTTCTAATACCATTCTCCCAACAGAAGGAACCAGGGCTTCTGGGAGAAATGGCTTATTCTAGGTACAATTGGGATGGGGAATGTCTAAAATAAGCATGGAAACAAAATGTAAATAAACTCCTTCCATCCCAGATATGAGCATGTCAAATGGACAGAGAGGCCAACTAAAAAAAAAGTTTCCAATGACCAAATAAAATTAAGAATGTGCATTGGATTATAAACATAAATGTTTTTAAAAAGGCATCAATAACTCACAGCTGAATAAATAAATGAGGGAAGGGAGAGAAATATCCCATGCAGAAGAATTAAAAACAACATATGTAGATACCTCGTCTTCAAGGAGTTGGAGCATAGTTCTTCATTCGTAAGTATGGGCTACTCATAGCTACTTTCTTCCAAAGAGGACAATACGCCAAGTGTAAAAGACTAAACTTAGAGTGTAAAAACCTGACAAGCACTACTTCAGTAAGGTGATCAGGGCAACTCAGCAATAAGTCATGTTGATAGCATGTATCCTTGATATCATGTGATAAGAATGGCACATTATCTGTGATATACATGCCCCCAAACCAAACCAATAACTCCAGTCTAATTTGGGAAGAACTTCTGACTAATTCCAATTTAGGAACATTCTACAAAATACCTGACCAGTGCTCCTCAAAACTGTCAAGATAATAAAAAGAAAAAGGAAGCTGAGAAAATAACACAGCCAAGAGGAATCTAAGGAGACATGACAACTAAGTATCATTTGATATTTTGTATGGAACATAAAAAGGACAGTCAGGAAAAAATGAGTGTCAACAAAGTATGAACTTGATTTAATAAAAATGAAACAATCTTGGTTCATTATTTGTGACAAATGTACCACACTTATGTAAGATGTTGACAGGGGCAAATGACTGAGGTTTATAGCAATTCTGATCTATGTATGAAAATTTTCTATAAATCTAAAATTATCCTTTCCCAAAAAGGACACGTAGATGACCAATGGGCACATAAAAAGATATTAAACACTGCTAATCGTCAGGGGGATGTAGATCAAAAGCACAACGAGCTATCACCACCTCACACCTGTCAGGATGGCTATCATCAAAAAGAACACTAACAAATGTTGGCAAGGATGAAGAGCAAAATGAACCCTTATGGACTGTTGGTGACAATGTAAATTGGTGTAGCCACTATGGAAAACATGGTGGTTTCCCAAAATACTAAAAATACAAGTACCACATGACTCAGCAATCCCACTCCTGGGTATATTAAAAAATAAGAGACTAATTTGAAAAGATATATGCACCTCAATGTTCACAGCAGCATTATTGACAATTGCTAAGAAATGGAAGTAATTTAACTGTCCATCAACAGATGAATGGATTAAGAAGACATGGTATATGTACACAATGGAATATTACTCAGTAATAAAAAGAATGAAAATTAGTCATTTGCAACAATGCAGATAGACTTTGAGAGTATTGCATTTTCTCAGACAAAGAAAGACAAATATTGTATGGATAACATATCAGTTCAGTTCAGTCGCTCAGTCGTGTCCGACTCTTTGTGACCCCATGAATCGCAGCACACCAGGCCTCCCTGTCCATCACCAACTCCCGGAGTTCACGCAGACTCACGTCCATCGAGTCAGTGATGCCATCCAGCCATCTCATCCTCTGTCGTCCCCTTCTCCTCCTGCCCCCAATCCCTCCCAGCATCAGAGTCTTTTCCAGTGAGTCAACCTTTCGCATGAGGTGGCTAAAGTACTGGAGTTTCAGCTTTAGCATCATTCCCTCCAAAGAAATCCCAGGGATGATCTCCTTCAGAATGGACTGGTTGGATCTCCTTGCAGTCCAAGGGACTCTCAAGAGTCTTCTCCAACACCACACTTCAAAAGCATAAATTCTTCGGTGCTCAGCTTTCTTCACAGTCCAACTCTCACATCCATACATGACTACTGGAAAAACCATAGCCTTGAGTAGACAGACCTTTGTTGGCAAAGTAATGTCTCTGCTTTTGAATATGCTATCTAGGTTGGTCATAACTTTTCTTCCAAGGAGTAAGCGTCCTATAATTTCATGGCTGCAGTCACCATCTCCAGTGATTTTGGAGCCCAAAAAAACAACATCTGACACTGTTTCCCCATCTATTTGCCATGAAGTGATGGGACCAGATGCCATGATCTTCGTTTTCTGAATGTTGAGCTTTAAGCCAACGTTTTCACTCCACTTTGACTTTCATCAAGAGGCTTTTTAGTTCCTCTTCACTTTCTGCCATTAAGGGTGGTGTCATCTGCATATCTGAGGTTGTTGATATTTCTCCCAGCAATCTTGATTCCAGCTTGTGCTTATAAGTGGAATCTAAAAACTACAACTCATGGATTTAATTTTTTAAAAAAGAAACAAGACTCACAGATACGAAAAACCAACTTGTGGTTACCAGTGGGGGAAAGGGTTGGGAGATGCACAATATAGGTATAGGGTATTAAGAGGTACAAACTATTCAGTATAAAATAAGCTAGAAGTATATGATCCAGGAATCCTATTTCTGAGCATATATCCAGAGGAAACTATAATTCAAAAAAAAAAATACATGCACCCCAATTTTCTTTGCAGCACTACTTACATTATCCAGAACAAGAAAGCAACCTGAATGTCTGAATGTCCATCAATCAAGGAATGAATAAAGAAAATGTGGTATATATATACAATTGAATATTACTCAGCCACAAAAAGAATGAAATAACACCATTTGCAGCAACATGGATGGACCTAGAGATGATCATACTAAGTGAAGTCAGTCAGACAAAGAAAAACAAATATATCACTCATATGTGGAATCTAATTTTAAAATATGAAATGAACTATTTACAAAAAAATTAAATAAGCTTGAAGGATATATTATACAATATAGTGACTATAGCCAGTATTTTACAATAACTATACAGTTAAACTTTAAAAACTTGAAATCACTATATTGTACAACTATAACTGATATTGTACATCAAATATCCTTTAATAAAAAAAAAACTTCCCCCAATAAATAATAAAATCACTCTTAAATAAAATGTTTATATAAAAAAAAACTAATGCCAGAATAGCTCAGAAGAGGGTGTGGCAGTCTGCCCAGGGAGGGATCAGGACAAGGGAAAGCTTTCTTTCTTTCTTTCCCACACTGGAAAAGTTTTAAGAGGTAGCAAATTTGACTTTGGTTTCAAAAGAGGAACTGGAGTTTTGTATAGAAAGGAATTTTAAACAGAAGGAAGAGCAAGAATAGATGTTCAGAGACAGTAGAGGATATGAGGTTTTCAGACAAGGAGCAGGACATATTCAGGATCACCAGATTTGTGGAACTTCTAAGAAAACTTGAGAAAAATCGGTGGCTAGAATACAAAAAGCTGTGCATATCGTAAAGAATTTGGATTTATCCTATACATTCAACAAATATCAAAGAGACTGTTTTAAGGATAGCAACCATCATGGAGATGATCTGAAGTCTAGAATCGATTTAGGAAGCTTTCTACTGTTTTCTGAGTTAGAAATTCAGAGGATATCAATTACAGAGGTACCAATGGGCTAGACTTGGAGTCATTTAATGAATAGCATTAATGAAATTTGCTGGCAATCTGGATGTCAGAAGTAAGAGAAGAGAAAAAACACCTGGAGAAGACCCTAAATTCCCTCATTTAGTTTACCAGAAAGATAGTACTTCAGTTATCTGAAAGAAAAAAAGAAAAACATTAATAGTTCATGGTTATAACAGCAGAAATGAAGAGATCAGAGTCTCAGTATGATAGTCACAAGGCTTGTTTGATAGACATTTCCATTTTTCTCACTCCTATTTGTGTCCCTACATATTGAATAGCACTTAATTTTATTCAATACATTAATCTCTTTCTATAACTACTTTAAATAGGTAGGTTTTAAAGTGGCTACATGTGAAGGGGAAGGGAAGAAAAAAAAAACTTCATCTTGTCCAAGAAACTTTTATCTTCCATTGGGATCAAGAACTGAAGAGTCTATATAGTATGTCATATGTAAAGTCCCTTAATTAAAAACATTGCTCCAACCCACTACACAATCTTCCTTACATAGATAGGCACTACAGTATCTTGGTTAAGTACAGGACTGCATTATCTGAGTTACCCTGTCACTATTTAACTACAGGTTTGTAACTACACAACTTAGGGTTTGTTATGTAATCTCTCAGGGTCTCATTTTTTTCATCTGTCAAAACAGATCAACCTTCATGGGCTGCTGAGATGATTACAACATTTTCAGGAACATACTAATTGCTCAGTGACTATTAGTCATTTATTACTACCAGTATTGTTGTTTAGTTGCTAAGTCATGTCCAACTTTTTGCAACCCCACAGACTGTAGCCCATCAGGCTCCTCTGCCCTGGGATTTTCCAGGCAGGAATACTGGAGTGGGGTGCCATTTCCTTCTCCAGGGGATCTTCCAGACCCTGGGATCGAATCCACGTCTTATACATGGGCAGGTGGATTCTTAACCATTGAGCCACTAAGGAAACCTGCTGCTACTATTACTCCTCCTTGAAATGCACTTCATTTGGCAGGGCGGAGAGTTATAGCAGGAAAAGATAGTTTAAAAAAATCTTTGACACAACTTCATACTATAAACATCCATAAACAGAATTATTAACTTCTTTTCCAACAGCCATATTTGTTATTTATTAGATGGGTTATATTAGCCTCAATTTTTAGGCATGAAAATTGAAGCTCAGAGTACTAAGATACTGTGGTAAGTTTACAAAAATAAGAAGGTACAAAAGCAGGTGGAGACTCTATGCCATCCTTACCCTGTTCTACTCAATATCCCTATGGTCTAAAAAATTTACCTGTTTTAATAGCAACTGAAATACAGTACAGTCTATCACTGGTACTTGTTTAGGCAGCTATGTATAGGTTTGGGTTCCACCTCTGCCACTTGCTATCCAGATGATTTTGGAGGAGTTACTTCTCTAAACTTCAATTACTTAATCTGGAAAAAATGGAATAATATTTGCCTTTTACAATATTTAGGCATTGATTAAAACACATATAAAGCACTTCCCAGGGGCTTCCCTGGAAGTTCAGATGGTAAAGAGTCTGAATCCAGTGTGGGAGACCCAGGCTCAATCCCTGGGTCCAGAGGATCCCTTGGAAAAGGGAATGGCAACCCACTCCAGTATTTTTGCCTGAAAAATCCCATGGACAGAGGAGCCTGGTGAGCTATAGTCCCTGGGGTCACAAAGAGTTGAACACAACTGAGTGACTAACACACACAGCACTTTGAAAGTTGTTGGCATATAGGAATGAGTCCTCATTATTTATTATTAATTTTATCTGAGTCTTCTAGTGTAAATCCTGTCTCTTTGGAAAGACACTGACAGATTTGCTGAAAAGGAATTACTTAGTCCTAAAAGTAAAGTATTGTTACTCAACACACCAATATTCTTTATAAGATTAATGTTATGCTCTCAAGTGGCCCACCAAAGCTCCAATACACTGGCCACCTGATGTG
This sequence comes from Capricornis sumatraensis, assembly GCF_032405125.1. Classification (NCBI taxonomy): domain Eukaryota; kingdom Metazoa; phylum Chordata; class Mammalia; order Artiodactyla; family Bovidae; genus Capricornis; species Capricornis sumatraensis. Next base: position 110,119,719 of record NC_091092.1, on the reverse strand, counting down.
AAGAGCTGACTCGTTAGAAAAGACCCTGATGCTGGGAAAGTTTAAAGGTAGGAGGAGAAGAGGATGACAGAGGATGAGATGGTTGCATGGCATCACCGACTCAATAGACATGAGTTTGAGCAAGCTCTGGGATTTGGTGATGGACAGGGAGGCCTGGAGTGCTGCAGTCCATGGGGTTGCAAAGAGTCAAACATGACTAAGCGACAGAACAACAAGTGGCCCACCAGGTATTCCAACTTTGCTATGAGAAATCATAATTTAGTTAATATTATTCTAACTGCTATTATTATATACAAGAAAAATTATGGATAGCTTGTACCAGGAAAATAACTATGAACATTAACACCATAGGCTGTATAGTACATGACCTACAATTTTACACTTTGAGAAAACAGCAGAAAATCCACTATGGTTCATTAGCTTCTCAGTTTGTATCACTAGGCATTTTGCCACTATCTCTTCCTAAATTATCTTACTCTGATGAGATGCTAGCTTAGAGGTGGTCTCCCACGTATTATAGCTACACTTATTTCAGAGTAATATATACTACTACTTATTTTAAAAAGACCCAAAGAGGTGAAGTTAATCTCATTTTAAGGGGGAACTGTTAATAAGAACACAAGTTTGGAAACAAAATAGCAAAGTAGCACATATTACCTTCCACTCCTTTACTTATGAAAGCTACAAGATGAGCATCTTTTATGTACCAGGTATTGTTACATCTTATTTCAAAGATGCTTAAGGCATGTTCCCAGTACAGAAAGGGCTCACGACTTAGGCAGGGAGACAGAGAAATTAAAAAAAAAGTATAGAGTGTGATAAGAGCAAAGATAAGAAAAATCTATTAAGTTTACATAGGGAAAGGGTTTTCTGAGCCATGTTAATGAAACTAAATTTATTAAGTTGTTTCATTTGGTTTTGTGTGAAAAGCATGACAGGTCTCACACAACTTCAATGAAAAATGCCTGGTGACACAACTAATTGTTCTTATTGTAAATAGAACATGTGGCCATTTTTCTCGGACTGCATAATGATGCTGACAGCTATAAATACTTCACTGTTCAGTATGTGCCAGGCACTGTTCTTAGCAAAACATTATCAAATTGGATTCTTACAACAGCTCATATTACAGATGAGTAAACAAAGAAATTAAAAGATGCTTACTCCTTGGAAGAAAAGTTATGAACAACCTATGTAGCATATTCAAAAGCAGAGACATTACTTTGCCGACTAAGGTCTGTCTAGTCAAGGCTATGGTTTTTCCTGTGGTCATGTATGGATGTGAGAGTTGGACTGTGAAGAAAGCTGAGTACCAAAGAATTGATGCTTCTGAACTGTGGTGTTGGAGAAGACTCTTGAGAGTCCCTTGGACTGCAAGGAGATCCACCCAGTCCATTCTGAAGGAGATCAACCTTGGGATTTCTTTGGAAGGAATGATGCTAAAGCTGAAACTCCAGTACTTTGGCCACCTCATGAGAAGAGTTGACTCATTAGAAAAGACTCTGATGCTGGGAGGGATTGGCGGCAGGAGGAGAAGGGGACGACAGAGGATGAGATGGCTGGATGGCATCGCTGACTCGATGGACCTAAGTCTGAGTGAACTCCAGGAGATGGTGATGGACAGGGAAGCCTGGCGTGCCGCAATTCATGGGGTCGCAAAGAGTTGGACACGACTGAGCGACTGAACTGACCTGAACTGAACTGAAACAAAGAATTACATGATCAAGTAACTTGGTCAAAGTCTCACAACTCCAAGAGTGGGGAGTCAGGATTTCAAATCATGGAACACAATTCCAGCACTAAAGAGGTTACTCTTTTTGGTAGATGAAGAATCTTCCCCCAAATTGGTAAATATAAAGGTAAGAAATTAAGCAGATCCCAAATGCCCACAATTAGTTACATAGGATACCAGTCTTCCCTGGCTCATATTGCTTGTTCACTGATAGGAAGAAGGGATATGGCTCTTCCCATATCTCCTCCTGCACCTCCATAGGTCTAGTAGCAGACACAGGAATAACATTTACGCTGCGTTATGTCCCTCCAATATCTCATTAACCAGACCAGCATTAAATGGTAACCATAGGTCTTCCACAGATAAATATCCTACTTCCATAGGATATTTATTAGCATACATAAAAATAGAGCTCTGTTGTAAACCAAGCTTGGAAATCACTGAGACAAAACCGCTTTAATAGGCTTCATTCCAATAATATTTCTCAGAACTTTTAATATAAATTGCTAATTTCCAAGAGGGGATATGCTATAAACATACTGCAAACTTACTTAACTGAGCAATTTTTATTTCTTCATGGACATTTAATGGACCTAGTGTTCTATGGGATGCACTTTGGGAAACTGTTCTAGATAATGAATTATTTAATTTTAGAATATAGTAATTATCACTGGAAGCATTCATATTTTTCTCTCTTGAGTTAATCAGGTGTCTTTCCAGAGGTCTTGTTGCTTAGCTACAAAGTAACCAGAAATGCTTAATCAATCATCTGAAAATCAAATTATCAATAAAGTACATTATCACTTTCTATTATTGGGAGAGTTGTTTGGCTTTTTTCATATTAGGAAGAGAGAGTCATATTTAAAACTTACAAGGTAACATAAGCTGCCTGATAACTTGATTAAGTAAGCATTAGAGCACATTTTGGGACTGCTTTATTGTAAATAACAGAATCGACAACTGTGTTACAGGATCTACACGAACCATTCCTGTAAAGGCACCTCCCTAGAGGATCTCAACTACATCGTTACCCAAATACTAAATAGTATTTTACATTTTCTGAAAGAGTAGAAAAGCTATCAGAAGCTTCTGTCTTACATGTAGGTTATGAATTATTTGCTTCCATTAATTTTTAAACTTGTCAGTAATGTTTCCCTTTTGAAAAATACCTTATGGTTCCAAATTATGCATTCATATTATTTATTTTTTGCTAGCTGAACATTTCTGTCCATATTGTATCCCACCATAATTTCTTAGCTTGATACCTGACACAGAATAGGTACCTAATTAACATTTTTTGAAAAAATTGACAAATTACTGATCTGTACTTTCTCAGGAGAAAACATTTTCTAACTATTGTTGATCAAATGGATTTTTATCTTCTATTTACATTACACTGTTCTCATTTTCATACCTCCCTCTACACTCAGTCACATCTCGACTAATTTCTTTCAGCTTCTGCCAATAGCTTCGTCAACCACCATGGTTATAGCCATCCAGATACCAGTAATTGCAGCATTCTTCGTAACAGCCAAGAACTGGAAATAATGTAAGCATCATCCATTGGTCAATGACTAAATATACTGAAGTATTTCCAGATAATGAGATAGTATTCAGCATAAAAATAACAAAGTACATGCTAAACATAATAAAAATTGCAAACTTCATGAAAACAGGCAAACAGCCACAAAGACCACTTCTTTCATTGTTCTATTTAAATGGCATATTCAAAAATGGCATCTCCCTAGAGACATAAGGTAGATTAGTAGATTCCTAGGGCTGGAGGTGAAGCCCAGAGGTAAAACTAGGGATGTCCTAAAGTGTTCTAAAACTGAACTGTAGTGATGGTTGTGCAACTTGGTAAGTTTATTAAAAATCATTGAATTGCATAAATGAATTAATTTTCTGGCATATAAGTTACACTTTGTAACATACATTTTGGGTCAAGGCAGAAAAGAAGGAGAGACGACCTCAAAGGAGGTAGGTTACCTTTCTTGAGGCAAGCAGGGGTGACAGTCACCTTAATGACCAGGCTGAGTGCAAGAGGGATCAAGGAGGCTTCATATTTAAAAGGAGATTTGTGAAAGCAGTAAGGGAAATGTTAGTAAGGCAGGATGTTTTGGGTAATCTTTAGTTGAGATGGCATTTGTAGTTGAACAGTGGGTGGGAGGTTTTGGGCTGCTGCTGCTGCTAAGTCGCTTCAGTCATGGCCGACTCTGTGCAACCCCATAGACAGCAACCCACCAGGCTCCCCCGTCCCTGGGATTCTCCAGGCAAGAACACTGGAGTGGGTTGCCATTTCCTTCTCCAGTGCATGAAAGTGACAAGTGAAAGTGAAGTCGCTCAGTCATGTCCGACTCTTAGCGACCTCATGGACTGCAGCCCACCAGGCTCCTCTATCCACAGGATTTTCCAGGCAAGAGTACTGGAGTGGGTTGCCATTGCCTTCTCCAAGGTTTTGGGCAGGGGTGATAAGTCCGAGGTAGAGCATCAGGGCAGGATTTAAAGTTTTTTTTTTTTTTTCTTTATGGCTTACTTCACTCTGTATAATAGGCTAATACAGTATACTAATGCATATATATGGAATTTAGAAAGATGGTAATGATAACCCTGTATGTGAGACAGCAAAAGAGACAGATGTATAGAATCGTGTTTTGGACTCTGTGGGAGAGGGAGAGGGTGGGATGATTTGAGAGAATGGCACTGAAACATGCATAATATCATATAAGAAACTAATTGCCAGTCCAGGTTGGATGCAGGATACAGGATGCTTGGGGCTGGTGCACTGGGATGACCCAGAGGGATGGTATGGGGAGGGAGGTGGGAGGGGGGTTCAGGATTGGGAACACGTGTACACCTGTGGCAGATTCACGTTGATGTATGGCAAAACCAATACAATATTGTAAAGTAATTAGCCTCCAATTAAAAAAAAATTAAATTAAAAAAATAAGTTTGGTTTTGTTTTCCCCGAAGTTAGATGATTCAACAAGGGCCTTTGAGACAGTTGTTTTCTTTCCTAGGCCCAAGGACTCCTTCACACTTAACATAAAGTTGTTAAGTAATGAGTACTCATGCAAAATGAAGGTTCTGACCATCATCAGCCTATGAGCTAGTATCTTTGTTACATAAAACTGCTTTCTGGATAGACACTCATTTTGTACCAGAAATGCTTTTGACATTAAGTAATACTATTCTAGGAACTATTTGAGAGTTGTGATAACTATTTCATAAGCACCCAGTTGTCAGTATACCTTTACCATCAGGAAATATACATTTCATTTTCAGCAGACCTGACTGTATTATCCTGGATTAATCTCATTTTATTCTTTGATCTCTTTATCTGAAAAAAATTATGATGTCCCTTCTTTATCAAGCATTTAAGTATTCACAAATGGAATATCTTCTAAACACAGAATATTAATTATGCTATTTAAATAATGTTCTGAGATGATTATTGCTCTAATAGAGCTTTTTACCAAAGTTAGTTCCCAAGTGATATTTTCTAAATGCATTGGAAACTGACAGCTACTTTGCCCCATTACAAATATACCAAATTGCACCCTCTTCTAAGACAGAAACAGGTCAAAATACATTATAAAACTAGAAAAACATTCCTTTTTAATAATACATTCATTCATGATTACTAAGGAATATTCAGAATGCAACATTTAAGTAATTAAGTAGTTAAAATAGTTTTCCTTATACATGACATTAAAAAAACCCAGGTGGCTTATGTATTCAAATTCTTCATATACATTAAAATAGCTAATTTGAAAAATAGGGTTTTGCATTTTAAATCAGGTTGTAACAGAAAATATTTTAATGTAGTACAACCACAAGCTTTTCCTGTATCTGTTTTTAGAACCTGAAAGTGAAATGTATAGATTTTTCACTACCCCTATGATTTGATTTTTCCTCATCAGGAGAAGCTGAATGTAGTTGTCCTTTGGTGTATTTTATTTTCCTACGAAGACATCTATGTTTTCCTAACTGATTTTTTGAAATTTTTCTTAACCAAAGGCACATAAACAATTAAAAGCATCTGAAGGTTTTTCAGATAGTTTCTCAATACTTTTGAACAAAAGACAATTTCAAATTCAATCAAAATCCTAGGGAACCATTAGCCAGACTTATCAAGAAACAAAGGGAGAAAAATCAAATCAATAAAATTAGAAATGAAAATGAAGAAGTCACAACAGACAACACAGAAATACAAAGGATCATAAGAGACTACTATCAGCAATTATATGCCAATAAAATGGACAACGTGGAAGAAATGGACAAATTCTTAGAAAAGTACAACTTTCCAAAACCGAACCAGGAAGAAATAGAAAATCTTAACAGACCCATCACAAGCACGGAAATTGAAACTGTAATCAGAAATCTTCCAGCAAACAAAAGCCCAGGTCCAGACGGCTTCACAGCTGAATTCTACCAAAAATTTCGAGAAGAGCTAACACCTATCCTACTCAAACTTTTCCAGAAAATTCCAGAGGAAGGTAAACTTTGACTCATTCTATGAGGCCACCATCACCCTAATACCAAAACCTGACAAAGATACCACAAAAAAAGAAAACTACAGGCCAATATCACTGATGAACATAGATGCAAAAATCCTCAACAAAATTCTAGCAATCAGAATCCAACAACACATTAAAAAGATCATACACCATGACCAAGTGGGCTTTATCCCAGGGATGCAAGGATTCTTCAATATCCACAAATCAATCAATGTAATTCACCACATTAACAAATTGAAAAATAAAAGCCATATGATTATCTCAATAGATGCAGAGAAGGCCTTTGACAAAATTCAACACCCATTTATGATAAAAACTCTCCAGAAAGCAGGAATAGAAGGAACATACCTCAACATAATAAAAGCTATATATGACAAGCCCACAGCAAACATTATCCTCGATGGTGAAAAATTGAAAGCATTTCCCCTAAAGTCAGGAACAAGACAAGGGTGCCCACTTTCACCGCTACTATTCAACATAGTTCTGGAAGTTTTGCCTACAGCAATCAAAGCAGAAAAAGAAATAAAAGGAATCCAAATTGGAAAAGAAGAAGTAAAACTCTCACTGTTTGCAGACGACATGATCCTCTACATAGAAAACCCTAAAGACTTCACCAGAAAATTACTAGAGTTAATGAATATAGTAAAGTTGCAGGATATAAAATCAACACTCAGAAATCCCTTGCATTCCTATACACTAATAATGAGAAAGTAGAAAAAGAAATTAAGGAAACAATTCCATTCACCACTGCAATGAAAAGAATAAAATACTTAGGAATATACCTACCTAAAGAAACTAAAGACCTATATATCGAAAACTATAAAACTGATGAAAGAAATCAAAGAGGACACTAATAGATGGAGAAATATACCATGTTCATGGATCAGAAGAATCAATATAGTGAAAATGAGTATACCCAAAGCAATCTACAGATTCAATGCAATCCCTATCAAGCTACCAGTGGTATTTTTCACAGAACTAGAACAAAATAATTTCAATATTTGTATGGAAATACAAAAAACCTTGAATAGCCAAAGCAATCTTGAGAAAGAAGAATGGAACTGGAGGAATCAACCTGCCTGACTTCAGGCTCTACTACAAATCCACAGTCATTAAGACAGTATGGTACTGGCACAAAGACAGACATATAGATCAATGGAACAAAATAGAAAGCCCAGAGATAAATCCACACACCTATGGGCACCTTATCTTTGACAAAGGAGGCAAGAATATACAATGGAGTAAAGACAATCTCTTTAACAAGTGGTGCTGGGAAAACTGGTCAACCACTTGTAAAAGAATAAAACTAGAACACTTTCTAACACCACACACAAAAATAAACTCAAAATGGATTAAAGATCTAAATGTAAGACCAGAAACTATAAAACTCCTAGAGGAGAACATAGGCAAAACACTCTCCGACATAAATCACAGCAGGATCCTCTATGACCCACCTCCCAGAATACTGGAAATAAAAGCAAAAATAAACAAGTGGGATCTAATTAAAATTAAAAGCTTCTGCACAACAAAGGAAACTATAAGTAAGGTGAAAAGACCGCCTTCTGAATGGAAGAAAACAATAGCAAATGAAGCAACTGACAAACAACTAATTTCAAAAATATACAAGCAACTTATGCAGCTCAATTCCAGAAAAATAAACGACCCAATCAAAAAATGGGCCAAAGAACTAAGTAGGCATTTCTCCAAAGAAGACATACAGATGGCTAACAAACACATGAAAAGATGCTCAACATCACTCATTATTAGAGAAATGCAAATCAAAACCACAATGAGGTACCATTTCACACCAGTCAGAATGGCTGTGATCCAAAAGTCTACAAGCAATAAATGCTGGAGAGGGTGTGGAGGAAAGGGAACCCTCTTACACTGTTGGTGGGAATGCAAACTAGTACAGCCACTATGGAGAACAGTGTGGAGATTCCTTAAACAATTGCAAATAGAACTGCCTTATGACCCAGCAATCCCACTGCTGGGCATACACACCAAGGAAACCAGAATTGAAAGAGACACATGTACCCCAATGTTCATCGCAGCACTGTTTATAATAGCCAGGAGATGGAAACAACCTAGATGTCCATCAGCAAATGAATGGATAAGAAAGCTGTGGTACATATACACAATGGAGTATTACTTAGCCATTAAAAAGAATAAATTTGAATCAGTTCTAATTAGATGGATGAAACTGGAGCCGATTATACAGAGTGAAGTAAGCCAGAAAGAAAAACACCAATACAGTATACTGACACATATATATGGAATTTAGAAAGATGGTAATGATGACCCTGTATGCGAGACAGCAAAAGAGACACAGATGTATAGAATGGACTTTTGGACTGTGAGGGAGAGGGAGAGGGTGGAATGATTTGGGAGAAGGGCATTGAAACATGTATACTATCATGTAAGAAACGAAGCGCCAGTCTATGTTCGATACAAGATACAGGATGCTTGGGGCTGGTGCACAGGGATGATCCAGAGAGATGATATGGGATGGGAGGTGGAAGGGGGATTCAGGATTGAGAGCTCGTATACACCCATGGCGGATTCATGTCAATGTTTGGCAAAACCAATACAGTATTGTAAAGTAAAATAAAGTAAAAAAAAAAAAAAAATCCTAGGAAATATCAAGAGAACTTTAACTTAAAATGGTAATTCTCTACAACTTGGAGATTAAGAAGGCCATATTTGACAAGGGCGTCACTCTGCCCTAAATGCAATGTTGGGCTGAATATTAATTTATCTTTGAACCTCTGCCCATTATTCGATACTAATAAATCCTTGAATTATAAAAATTTAAATAAAACCCAAAAACAATCAGTAAAAGAGAAGTTGAGAATATCAAGTTGATATTAGCCTTAATGCTTCAAATTAAATAAGGTATTTAAATAATATGCTTCTTTGTTGTATGACCTTGGACAAGTTCTAACCATCTTTGAATGCCAGGTGATTGGTAAAATGTATTGAGAGCTATAGTATGCAGTAAATGAGTTAACATGTCAAACACTGTGTAGGTCACCTGATACATGGTAAGCATTCAATGAATGAGGAAGAAACTCAATTAGTCCTTTATTGAGCCAATCAAAATCAAACTCTAATCTAGAATAATGGTAACAATATAAGATATTCTATATTTCTTAGAATTTTCTATTGCAACCTGGACATACAGGAGAAGGAGTGAACTTAATATTCCTAAACATTATTCTTGAACTTTATTCAAACTGTTTATTGAAAAATTGAGAAATGATTGCCATAAATGAGTAACTGAAACAAAATATTTTTTCTTTAACAGAAAGTTATCCTATATAAACAGACAGTAGTTCTCAAGAGGTCATCATTCCAATTCTTTTTTCCTCAAAGTCACAGTCTAATTCAACTCTAGTGACTTTTATAGTATATGACATTAAATGGCAATATTTTGTCAACAACATAGTTCACAACATTTTGCCTTAAAATTTAGAAATCAATCACATACTTCATGGAACATACTATTAGAAATATTCAGCAACTTTTAAAAGCCACAATTCCATAGTTACTCTGCATTTCCCTCTAATTTAGACATCAAACAAAACATTTCAAAAGAATCCTGTCACTACCATGGATTGAACTCCACAGAGAAGTATTGTGTATGTCTTCTCCAGCCACTTCTTTTCTTGATGATTAAAAGTTCATGTGAATGATATGCCTGAGAAATAGCACACTCTAGATCTATGATGTGTTATCATAATGTAGGTAGGATACACACATTTGCGGCAATATTTCATGCTAGTTGATAGATGTACGGTTTTAAGATGCCCATTCAAATGACAGGTCATCTATGATAAGTCTATTTGTGCAAAGTAATACACTGACCGTGAAAAATCATCTATTATGTCCGATGCAGGATACAGCATGCCTGGGGCAGGTGCACAGTGATGACCCAGAGAGATGTTATGGGGAGGGAGGTGGGGGGGGGGTTCATGTTTGGGAACGCATGTACACCCGTGGTGGATTCATGTCAATGTATGGCAAAACCAATACAGTATTGTAAAGTAAAATAAAGTAAAAATAAAAATTAAAAAAAGAAAAATCATCTATTGCTCTAATGATCACATCAGGATCGTCAACATGATTTATGCATCATTTATTTCTAAATTTGAGAAAGTTTTCACTTTCCAAATTAATTGGTTATCATTTTAGTTATTGGACTAAGTATGTATTGGAAGTTTATATGACTAAAATTTTTAATAGTCTTAAGAGAAAGCAAATGGACTTTAACTGAGAATCTTTGTCCTTTCGATCAATGCTCTAAATTTTTACTGTTAATAAAAAAAAAATCTGGCAGTCAAATTTCATATTCTCATTCAGTGGATTTGGGACAAAGCCTGAGATTTTGTGTATCTAATAAGGCCACTAGTCCACAGACTACACTTTGAGTTCAAACGATCTAGGTTACCAACATACTGACAAAACACAGTTTAAAAATTAGAAAAATAATCTCTTCCATTAGGATGTAAATATTAAATTCTGTGAGACAAGTAAAAGAAAAAGCTTGGTGACAGGAAAGAACATGGTATGCCCTAGTGGATGAAAAACCCTTAGCCCTTTATCATCACTCTGTAGGACTTACTATAGATTATTTTCTCTCTGCTCACCTTCAGCCTACCTTAAAGCCATTCTACAAATTCTATGAAAAGCAGCATCAAGTTTCTAGAGGGGAAGAAAATATGCAAACTTAGATGGGAATAAAATTTACATATTTATTTAAATTACCCTCTGTCATTCCCTTCAATTACAAATGTAGGTAACAAACTCATAATAGCAGTGCCTGCAATGCGATCTGTGTCTGTTGTTTGATCACTAAATCGTGTCCAACTCTTCTGCAGCAGACCCCATAGACTGTGGCCCATCAGACTCCTCTGTCCCTGGGATTTCCCAGGCAAGAATACTGGAGAGGGTTGCCATTTTCTCTTCTGGGGGATCTTCCTTACTCAGGGATTAAACCTTCATCTCCTGCATTGGCAGGTGGGGTCTTTACCACTGATTCACCAGGGAAGCCCTTCGATCTGTAGAGATATCCTATATATCAGCTGTCCCCAATCTTTTTGGCACCAGGGACTAGTTTTGTGGAAGACAGTTTTCCACAGACCAGAGGGTGGGGGGGATGGATTGGGGACCCCTGAGATACATAATACATACTATGAATTTATGACAGTTATAAATCTACGAGTGGCTAGATCTATTTATAAGTATATATTATAAAAATTTAATATTCTAATTGTTTTAGTAAAAAACTTCTTTTATAAGCCTTTTTAATTTATTTTATGGATTTTAAGGCATTTTTCTAAACAGAAAGAGATGCACAGACTTAGAAAAAGAACTCATGGTTGCCGGGGTTGTGGGGAAGAGATAGTTAAGGACTTTGGGAAGGTCATGTACACACTGCTATACTTAAAATGGATAACCAATAAACACCTACTGTATAGCAAAAAATAAAAATAAATAAATAAAGGCATTTTTCTTAGAAGGGATTCCGAGGTGTTACCAGACTGCCAAAGGGATTCCTATCATAATCATTCCAACCATCATGTGCCTACCTCCACTTTACCTTAATTTATTAGACTGTAATACTTCCAGCAACGGTCTGATGCTCCCTCATTCCTTCTCAAGTTGTCTAGGTATCTACCCTCGATTTTCTTTTGGAAGCCTCCACACACTTGCATCACTGTATCTATCATACACGTGCAGTGTATTTCCTTGCATGTTCCTCTGACACATTTCAAAAACACCAAAAGGGAAGGAAATATGACTGTTCGAGATATCTTCCATATCTAGCACATAATAGTTAGAGCTGACCCTTGAACAATATGGGTTGGAACTCTGTGGCTTCACTTAAACATCGACTGTTTTTTCAACAGTAAATACTGCAGTACTTCATGGTCTGTGGCTGAATACCTAGATGCAGAATCAAAGAACTAACTGTGCATATAAAGGGCTGACATTAAGACTTATGTCTGATACTCATCTGTGTCACTAGGTACCTGTGGGTCTTTATACACTTTTCTTAATTTCCCAGCATTATACTCCTTCCAGTTGTTCAAAATAATATAATAGTTTGTGGTTAAGGATGTCCAAACCTCTTTAAGTGGGGAAACAGCATTGAAGAAATACTAAAATGTATCAAATGTGATACTCTATAGGACACTAAATCTCTAAGATGTGTAAGAAATTAGTTCTGTGCTCAAATAGTTATGAGAAAAACATTGTATACTAGGTCTCTCTTAGTCCAGGGGTCAGATTTTTTTTTTTTTTAACATAAAGGCCGGATAGTAATAAACATTTTTAGCTTTGCAGGCCATACGGTCTCTACCACAGTTATTCCTGTCATAACCCAAAAGCAACCACAGAAAACACATAAATGAATAGGCATTGCTATGTTCCAATAAACCCTTATTTATAAACACAGAGCTGGCTGAAGTTAGCCCATCCTAGTCACAGTTCTACATCCTCAGATGCAACCTACTAGAAGAGTGGAAAATTATACAGGACAATTTTAAATAAAATGTAAACAGAATGTTGCCAAACATATTTCAACACAGATCAGCATCTATGCTCCAACTAAGAACACATTAGTACACAGTATCTAAAGTATTTTATATGCTCCTACATATGTAGTTTGTGTATGTGGTGGGGACAGAGGAATATATTGAGACTGAATAGAAATGGTCAATCATCAAGTTGAAATTTTCTTTGAAACTGTATTTAATTGAAAACCATTTATAGGAATATCAACTTTACTGCTTGAACAAACAATATTTAATTCCTAAGTATTATAAAAAATTAAATGCCTCTTTATGCATTTTTAAAATTTCCATACACCTGTTCAGTTAAAAAATATAAGAACCAAAAAAATATAACAACCCCAAAATAGTTTTATATCTTATCTACATCTGACACAAAAGCTATCTAATTTATTTTATTAGCTCTAAGATTAGGGTCCAATTAAAAAAAAAGTGATGTATAGGACAGATTAGCTGTATATAGATTTCAGCCCAGGCCTGTATCGACAGATTTGCCCAAAACTCACCAATTTTCTCAGAATTAAACATTTGAATCCTAGAAAATGATCCCGCTCATTTCAGGGCTTATTTCACCAATCTTCTGTCATTGAATCTCTCAATACTTTCTCATAGGCCTTGTATGATTTCATTAGAATCAAGTGAACCACACTAGGTAAACCTTAAAGAAATGTTCATATTCTCCTTGTTCTCAGTGAAAGAAAAAAAAAAAAGTAGACTATAGATTTTATATGGCATCATTTTTCTGCCTTAACTTTATATTTGTTTATAATTGTTAAGTTTACTGCAAGCTGTAGACACACACAGGGCTGCAGCTCACAGAAATACGTTAAGAGTACAAAACACTTCTCCCTGAGAGGAAACATCTATCTGGATGATGCCTGATAACTAAAGTATTTTATCCAGCTGCTACCCCATTTATACTAAAGCAACATCAAAATTCCAGTTCAGGGACTGGTATAATCCAGATACCTGAAACTACATTTCTAAGTTCCCAAAAGTCTAAATCTAGGTTGAAATTAATTTCCAGGGTCAATATCCTCTTTCTGTTTTCTATGATTCTTGCTAGACTCTGTTCTTTTAAAATGCTTGCTACTTTCTCATCTGGATTTTTTGAACATAAACTTGTCTCCATAAAGTAATATGGCTCTTCCATAAAGAACAAACAGAAAATTGTTTAAGGTGTATAAGATTAACCAACTAAGACTTTTTAGGGTAGCAGAGTCAGACACTACTGAGTGACGAAGCACAGCAGCACACAGATATAATAAAAATGTTAACTTTAAGAGGGAGAAGGCAATGGCACCCCACTCCAGTACTTTAAGATATAAAAAAAAATGAAAATTTTAATGAAGGATAAGCCTAATAAATGAGAAACAAAAAATGGTTAGTTGGACTTGGAGAAATAAGGAAGTAGGAAGCAAGAGACTTAATGTTCATACAATGAATGTATCTCTATACATTCCACACTTTTTCATGCATGCTGACTCAAAAGAACATGGTGATGGCAGGAGATGAGTAATAAGTGATACCTTAGTTTGAGCAGACCTACAACAAGAATCTGAGGTTATGTAGTTTATTTGTAGTATAGGCAATGTGAGCTGGACAAAGATAGAAAAAAGAGAAGGAAGCGTGTGATAATAAGCAAAATATCACAGCAGATGAATGGAAATTAGTCCTGTGTGAAATCCTAAGAAAGGTGTAAAGTTTATACCTCAGTGTCTGTCTGTACTGGAATTTTTAAATTCCCCATCTTTTTTGGCTTGATACACATGTGAACAGAATAAATTTTAGGGTCCCCAGGGGTAAAAAAAAAAAAAAATTAGGCACAGATATTAAGATCCTGGCATAAGGGTGCTGACTGACTCAGGAACTTGAAAGAAGAGAGGAACTTCACAGAAGAGGAAGACAGAGAGTTGGACCTTAAAGGATGAGTAGGTGCTTACTACACAGAGAAAAGGAATAACCAATGTTATTGGTTAGGAATAACAAAATCCAGGAGGCATTTTTTTTTTTAATGGGCAAGCTCATTCTAAAATATATATAGGAAAGCAAGAGCCCTAGACTAGTTGAAGGAATTTTGAAAGGATAAATCAGGAGAATGTATACTATCTGGTTTTTAAGATTTATTATAAAGTGACTGTGATCAAGGCAATACAGGAAATAATAGCAAATAATAAAGATAGAAGTCAATAGAAAAGAGTATCAAGTAGAGAAACAGATCCACACACATACAGTCAACTGATTTTCAAAACACATACCAACTTAACTCAAGTTAACTGTACTAGAATAACTAGATATCCAAACAGGGAAGAAAATAATTAATGTTGACTCTATCCTCAGACCAAAAGCATAACTGAATTCAAAAGAATCACACACCATAGTTTTACTGAAGTAAATAAAATGACACAAATGTGTACAACTCTATGATTTAACACAAAGGTGACAGATTTATGAAAACATCACTTAGGGCAAGAAAAGCCGTAAGTTACCAGTACAAGAGATGTCCTAGTGGTATTTGGCATGTCAAATTCAACAACCATCCTCCTCTGCAATGGTAGCCAGGAAGCTGATATTTAAAACTATGTTCCCCTTGGAGACTGATGTCAACAGAATGGTGGACTGCTAGGCTCTAAGCTCTCATTCCTCCAAGGAAACAAAAAGTTGAAGGGTTTATACTATCAGATTGTACTTTTGTAAAGAAAATGATTACATGTATACATATTTACAATGAAACACTGTTCAGCAATAAAAGCACTGAAGAAATAAAGGAATTGAATTTGTGATTACCATAGGGGAAAGGGGAGTGGGGGAAGGGATGAACATATATACAGTATTCAGTTCAGTTCAGTTCAGTCGCTCAGTCGTGTCCGACTCTTTATTATATATATATATATATATAAAAGATAGATGGTAAAGAATCTGCCTGCAATGTAGAAGACCTGGGTTTGATCCCTGGGTCGAGAAGATCCCCTGAAGAAGAGCATGGCAACCCACTCCAGTATTCTTCCCTGGAAAATCCCATGAGCAGAGGAGCCTGGTAGCCTATAGTCCATGGGGTCACAAAGAGTCAGATGCTACTGAGAAACTAACATTTTCACTTCACACATGGGAAGATAAACTGAAAAAGAATATATATATGTGTGTGTGTGTGTGTGTGTGTCTGTGTGCGTGCACACGTGTGGGCTTCCCTGGTGGCACACCTGGTAAAGAATCTGTCTGCAATGCTGGAGACCTGGGTACAATCCCTGGGTTGGGAAGATTCCCTGGAGAAGGGAATGGCTACCCACCCTATTATTCTAGCCCAGAGAATTCCATGGACTGTATAGTCCATGAGGTCACAGAGTCAGACAGAACTGAGTGACTTTCACTTTCACTCACACACACACGTTTATACACACACACATATAATGGAATCACTTTGCACCTGAAACTAATAAAACATTGCAAATCAATGAAAAAGAATGAAGTTCTAATAAGTTTTACAACATGGATATATTCTGAAAACATGTTAAGTGAAATAAGCCAGGTATAAAACATCAAATATATATGACTCCATTTGTATGAATTACCTAGGAATAGGTAAATTCATATAGATAGAGAATAGCATATAGAAGTTACCAGGGGCTGAGTGGAAGGGTTATGAGGATTTATTGTTTAATAGGTACCGAGCTTCTGTTTGAAATGACAGACAGATTTGAAAATGAATAAAAGTGATTTTTCCACAACATTAATATACTGAATGCCACTAAAGTGTACCCTTAAAATAATTAAACTAATAAATTCTGTAATACAGATATTTTACCATAATGAAAAATCATAGGTGTCTGCTTTAAAATTTATGTAAACTGAATCACAAAGACTATACTCTGTTGTGAATAGATTATTTTTGTCTGTATTGTTTGTAAAGTTCATCTATGTTAGTACATATAGTTGCAGACCATTTACTTTCATTGTCATATGTTAGTCCACTCTGTGGATATAGTACTATTTATATATCTTTGCTACTACTAATAGATATTTCGATTGTTTCCAAGGTTGAGTTATTTGCATAATGATATTCTGTTCAGTGCAGTCACTCAGTTGTGTCTGATTCTTTGCAACCCCATGGACTGCAGCACGCCAGGCTGCCCTGTCCATCACAAACTCCCAGACCTTGCCCAAACTCATGTCCAACGAGTCGGTGATGCCATCCAACCATTTCATCCTCTGTCGTCCCCTTGTTCTCCTGCCTTCAATCTTTCCCAGCATCAGGGTCTTTTCCAATGAGTCAGCTCTTTGCCATCAGGTGGCCAAAGCATTGGAGCTTCAGCATCAGTCCTTCTGATGAATATTCAGGATTATGAAGCAATATTTTAGCCTCCATAATAGCGGAAAAACAAACATGCTTTTGTCATTACAGATTGCAGATAAATGGGACAAAATACCATAATAATTCTCAGAGGTGATTAAGCAACAGTGGGAAAACAAAAGGCATCTTATGTATAGGCTATTTATTATATAGGTGAATTTACATATTCCCAACTTATCTTCAGCTTATACCTGCCTTTCATTAATTTCCAGCCTCATTCTTACTTGATTGCTGCATGTGTGAAAATGTAAATAACTTCCCTAGATATTTATTTTTGCCCCAAGTACCATATACCCATATGAAAATTAGGTACAAAAGATCAAAGAGTGAAGATATTTCACTGAGAGAGTTAATTCAAATTCTTCCTGCTTCAAAACTCAGACATGCACTGTACTTCTAGAACATATTTACCTAAGTGTTATAGTAGTGATATACCTACATATATGTATATGTACATACACACACACACACACACACACAGTTTTTAGGTTAGGTAATAATTGTGTGGATTTTTAGGCTTCGAAATTTATTTCCCAAAGCAGGCAAGAAAAGGAAAGCAAATACAACAATGGTGTTTTACAAGCATTGGAGATGCTCTGCTATCTCATAGGCTACTGTGAGGATTAAGTTAAATATATCTGTCTCTTCAAGTAGAAAATTTCTTTATATCATCTTGCAATTTTTAGAACTCTTCTAAATTTTGACTTCAAGATTGTATTTTACAGGACAGGTTGTCAATGCAATCCTGTCAAATATATGTATAATGACAAATCTAATTTCCTTTCTCTGGGTTGTTATGAAATTACCTCTCCAGAAGTGAGAAAGTACCAACTTCTTAGAAAGCATTCTTTTCAGTTAAATTAGCTTTTGAACCTTATTACTTCTGCTTTAGGCTAAATTTGCTAAGTTAACATTGCTATGTCTATACAAACACTTCAGTGATGATGGGTTGGATAAGATATGTTGACTTTCAATTCCAAAGTTACTCAGCTTGGAATCCCTGATCTGTCTGGTATCCATGGATACCATAGGCTGGCCACAGCATCTTCCATCATCTGAGTAAACTCACATGAATGGAGATAACTATATGAATTACCAATATAACATGGTTTAACCAAAGCTAACAAAGAGAAAAGTAATTATATGTATTTTAAAATAGAGCTGGTCCTTCATGCAATCTTAGGAATCTTTAAAATACGGCATTTATTACCTAAAGTACAAAACGAAAGTACACAACCTAATGTAACAAAACTGTTTTATGGAATGTTTAGAAGATTGTTTTCAGTAGATCACAACAAATTGTGGAAAATTCTGAAAGAGATGGGAATATCAGACCACCTTACCTGCCTCCTGAGAAATCTGTATGCAGGTCAAGAAGCAAGAGTTAGAACTGGACATGGAACAGCAGACAAGTTCCAAATTGGGACAGAAGTACATTAAGGCTGTATATTATCACCTGCTTATTTAACTTATATGCAGAGTACATCATGCAAAGTCCTGGGCTGGATAAAGCACAAGCTGGAATGAAGATTGCCAGGAGAAATTTCAGTAACCTCAAATATGCAAATGACACCACCCTTATGGCAGAAAGCGAAGAGTAACTAAAGAGCCTCTTGATGAAGGTGAAAGGGAAGAGTGAAAAAGCTGGCTTAAAACTCAACATTCCAAAAACAAAGATCATGGTATTTGGTCCCATCACTTCATGTCAAATAGATGGGGACACAACGGAAACCATGACAGACTATTTTTGGGGGCTCCAAGATCACTGCAGATGGTGATTGCAGCCATGAAATTAAAAGATGTTTGCTCCTTGGAGGAAAAGCTATGACAAACCTAGATAGCATATTAAAAAGCAGAGACATTACTTTGCTGACAAAGGTCCATCTAGTCAAAGCTACGTTTTTTCCAGTAGTCATGTATAGATGTGAGAGTTGGACTATAAAGAAAGCTGAGCGCTGAAGAATTGATGTTTTTGAACTGTGGTGTTGGAGAAGACTCCTGAGAGTCCCTTGGACTGCAAGGAGATCCAACCAGTCAATCCTAAAGGAAATCAACCCTAAATATTCATTGGAAAGACTGATGCTGAAGCTGAAGCTCCAATACTTTGGCTACCTGATGCGAAAAATTGATTCACTGGAAAAGACCCTGTTGCTGGGAAAGATTGAACGCAGGAGGAAAAGGGGATGACAGAGGATGAGATGGTTGGATGGCATCACCGACCCAATGGACATGAGTTTGAGCAAGCTCCGGGAGTTGGTTAAGGACAGGGAAGCCTGATGTGCTGCAGTCCATAGGGTTGCAGACTTGAGCACAACTGAGCGACTGAACTACAACACAAGGAAGTAAAAATGATTGAGATTATATGGCTAGGACATGACCTCTCTAATAACTCAAAGGATAGACACATAAGATTTTTATCTTTTCAAATTGGAATGAGATCAAATTTTAATAATCACCTAGCACTTCTATGCAAAAGAAGTTTTTGCATAAAAAGTTTCTAATATAGAAGAAATATCAATTGTCCACATGATATTTATGCATTCCCATTGTTATAAAATTAATTTTTCTTGTCATATATAAGATAATCTTGGTATTCTTAACCTTTGCAATACTTATAAATATAAAAAT
Organism: Capricornis sumatraensis; assembly: GCF_032405125.1. Lineage (NCBI taxonomy): Eukaryota > Metazoa > Chordata > Mammalia > Artiodactyla > Bovidae > Capricornis > Capricornis sumatraensis. The sequence goes on along the minus strand of NC_091092.1, from coordinate 110,099,916 downwards.
GGGAGCAATTTATTATTATCCCTTGAGCATTTGCTCAAAATGTATTTTAAATACTTAAAGAAATGGCATAAAGAACTTTCAGTCTTAGAATAAACTGATTACTAATTGCTTTCCCCAATAATCTGATTTCACACATTAACCCTATGATAAGTACATGATTGTTGAAAATTCTATGCTTCATTGCAAAATATGAGCTGCTAAATTATTTTATCTAAAATTATTCTGGCATACACTTAATAATTACTTATAATAATTAATAATAGGTTTTATTAATTACATCAGCTATTTGTCCAAACTAAAATGCTGTAGCCCCTGGAAAGTAGGTAAAATAGCTTGACAAATGTAGCTACAGAGTTCATGGTTGTAGACAGCAAAAGGTATTCAGTGACAGAAACAGCATATTTCTTTGTAAATATTCTAGTTTTCATTTCATCCCCAGTTTTGTGTGAAACACATATCATCATATCCTATTTTCACTTATATCCATAGGTTTGTCACTAATGGAATGATGAAAAAATTTTATGTAAAAACTCATATTACCATAAAATTGAAGCTTGAGTTTTCTTAATTTTGCTCAGTGATACAGCATGATTTCCAGCATGAATAGTGCCTGCTGTGCAGGGATCCAACAATGAAGGTTTTCAAGGGCAATGGGATTACTTTATTACTCTGCTAAATGACCCGAGAATAATCCTTATTTCTTAAATTGTGTTGAGAGATGTTACTAATTTTTTCTGTACGTTAGTTTTCTATTGCCCAATCAATTTGAAAGAAGATGCAGGTGACTCTGTTTAACTCTTGGGCATTAACAGAACCTACTGAAGTCTCTCAATAGTCTATAATACTATGTAATTTTACTTAACCTATAAATTCTCAAACATCAGATCTCAAACATCTGATCTAATCAAATGGCTCTTATCCTATTGTAAAACACTGGGAAATTCCAGTGTAGAAGAGTATGTTTTTACAAGCATCACATTCTTAAGATTATTAACTATTGCTTAAAAAATGGAAAAATAGAAGTGTACCCTAATATTTAGTGGCATAAAATAATCACTATATGTGGGTGAGGTGAATGGGCTGATCTTGGCTGGATCAGAAAAGTCAGCTATGCTCTCCATGTGTCTCTAACCCTCCTTAGACTAAAGGGTTAACAGAGGCACATTTTTTTCATGTTGATGGAAGAGGCACAAAGGACCAAACAGGAATACCCAGGGCATATTAAAGCCTAGATCTGGAACTGGCACACTCTCCAAATTGCTTCATTCTATTTCAAATGCAAGTCACATGGCCAAGTGCAAAGACAAGGGGGCAAGGAAATATTTGCTTTAGGGATGAACAATAAAGTCACATGAAAATGGTATGAAGTAAGAAAGGGTGAAACACTAGGACCAATAACACAAGCCATCATCTCTCTTCTCCCTCATTTGAGACTGTCAGCTGTCAATTCATACTGGCATCACTGTTATTGTTTCTGATGTAATTCTGATAAGATTTAGGCTGGGGAAATAAATCACAAATATATATGTAAAGTAAGAAAAGACAGGTTCTCATCAGAGGCTGTCTACTTGTTTTCTTATGAATAAAATCTATTATATGTAGGAAATAAGTTTGGTGCCATATATATTGGGCAACCCAGGCTATCTCCCTGTCTATTCTCTGGTCCCTCACACCTGAAAAAGAGCTGATATGTGAGGTTTAGATCCATATAAGTGAAATGTTTTTACTATCTGAGTTTACTTTTCTTATTGGCAATTTTTCTATGCTTAAGTTATTATTATATGTATTACCATTCAAATGAGGATGTGTCAAAGAAGAAATCAAAGCATCACAAATTTTAAGAACCATCTTAGTAAACAGGAACCAACCAACTCTGGAAACCACAAGATCATTATTTTTGTTATTTACTTTCTTCTTCCATACAGGTAGAGTTCAAATTGGCCTTTTTTTTTTTTTTTTAAGCAAACAAGACTTATTTTGGCCAATGGCTGGTAAGCGAACATGATGTTTGGAATATCTAAAACGAAATGTTTAGAGCTGTGACAAACTTCCATGTATCTTCCTTCTCTCAGTCCTCTACACAAAATGAGAAAATTCCAAATTGGAGCTCACCCTGCAGTCTAGAGCCTGGAAATAAGACATGTACAAAGCCAACTTGATTCCAGCCCACAGACTGAAATGAGTTGAGCAGCAAGCATGTATCAAGAGAGGAATAAATATCTGTTGTTACAGGCTGAGATTTTTGAGTTGCTTATTCCATATAATAAACTGTAGAAAAGACTACTATATACGATTAATACAGCAGCATGTAGGGATTCTTCATTAGACTGCAACTGAGTGCTAAAAGAATACAGAACAACAAAACTAGAATCCTGAAGAGATGGTTAACAGGAGCATATATAACCATCATAATCACTTCACTGTCAGTTTGGCGCCCCCCCTTAGGTTTTGCTCCTCTTACATTTTGTTCTAAACTGAAATATGAGCTAAGCGGATTTGTGGGAAGTACCTTTTAAGAAATATTTTTGTCCCATGTAAAATTCCAGTGTTTTAGCTCTATGCTCCATGTTTTAGGCTTCTTTATCACAAGTAGAAGCAGCACAAAATAATAGTAGCAGACTTGAATTTTGATATACTGCTTATCATGAGAAATGGTGGGCAAGATGAAGCACAAGTGGCCAGGAGAAATATCGATAACCTCAGATATGCAGATGACACCACCTTTATGGCAGAAAGCGAAGAAGAACTAAAGAGCCTCTTGATCAAAGTGAAAGAGGAGAGTGAAAAAGTTGGCTTAAAACTCAACATTCAGAAAACTAAGATCATGGCATATGGCCCCATCACTTCATGGCTAATAGATGGGGAAACAGTGGAAACAATGACAGACTATTTTTGGGGGCTCCAAAATCACTGCAAATGGTGATTGCAGCCATGAAATTAAAAGACGTGTGCTCCTTGGAAGAAAAGGCAAGACGAACCTAGACAGCAAATATAAAAGCAGTGACATTACTTTGCCAACAAAGGTCCATCTAGTCAAAGCTATGGTTTTTCCAGTAGTTATGTATGGATGTGAGAGTTGGACTATACAGAAGGCTGAGCACTGAAGAATTGATGCTTTTGAACTGTGGTGTTGGAGAAGACTCTTGAGAGTCTCTTGGACTGCAAGATCAAACCAGTCCATCCTAAAGGAAATCAATCCTGAATATTCACTGGAAGGACTGATGCTGAAGCTGAAACTCCAATAGTTTGGCCACCTGATGTGAAGAACTGACTCACTGGAAAAGACCCTGATGCTGGGAAAGATTCAAGGCAGGAGAAGGGGACGACAGAGGATTAGATGGTTGGATAGCATCACCAACTCAATGGACATGAGTTTGAGTAAGCTCCAGGAGTTGGTGATGGACAGGGAAGCCTGGTGTGCTGCAGTCCATGGGGTCACAAAGAATCAGACACAACTGAGTGAACTGAACTGATGAGCTGTATACTAACTACAAACAAACCCATTCTACATTTGAAATATTTTCCATCTGAATTAACTCAGCTCTCTGGCCCCAGTATTCCCTAATCTTAAGGAAAAAATGAAAATTAAAATGGTCAACAACCTTCCATTTACCATGTATATACACTGCACTATCTAAAGGAGAAACTTCAGTGTGCTTGTGTGTGTTAGTCACTCAGTCGTGTCTGACTGACGCTTTGCGACCTCATGGACTGTCTGTCCATGGGATTTCCCAGGCAAGAATACTGGAGTGGGCTGCCATTCCCTTCTCCGGGGGATCTTCCCACCCAGAGATCGAATCTGGGTCTCCTGTATCTCAGATTCTTTACCACTGCACCACCTTAGTTTTCAATTTTGGGCTCATTGTGGCCTCATATACTTTTCTAACATCATGAATTTTTAAGAGTATTACTAAGAGAAAGTTAAAGTATATCATTTGTTAATTTAAGCATATTTAAGCATTTTAATAACTAAAGTGCTACATACATAGATTAATATACTTTGCATTGTACATCTGCATTATTGGTAAACAGATACAAAAGCTGTTACTTAATAAATGCAGGTTTCCACCACAAACATGTGGGGCCCAGGGCGAAATGGTCCTGTGGGTCAGCAGTCTTTTTAAATCACTTTTTATTGGACTGCAGTTGATTTACAATATTGTGTTACTTTCTGCTGTATAGCGAAATGAATCAGTTATACATAGAGATATATCCATTCTTCATTAGATTCTATTCCCATATAGCTCATTACAGGGTTTTGACCAGAGTTCCCTGTGCTATACAGTAAGTCCTTATCAGTTATCTATTTTACATATAGTATTGTGTATATGTCAATTCAAATCTTCCAATTTATCCACTGCTCCTTATCCCCCCCCTTGGTAAACACAAGTTTGTTTTCTAAATGTAACTATCTCTGTTTTATAGGTAAGTTCATTTGTACCATTTTTTAATATTCCATATATAAGTGATATCATATGATACTTATTTTTCTCTGTCTAACTTACAAGAGTTTTTAAACTCTGGGGATTAGCCATGCTTTTAAAAAATACAATGCATCCTCTACACTTCCCAGTCATAGGCTAGGAGCAAGGCAGAAGTGATGAAGTAAAGAGAGTATAGGAAACTCTACATCGTCTTCTTAAATTATAGCTCAGTAGAAACTTTGCTGGCTACTTCCTGGATAAGATAAATATTGCCCACCCCTTATTATAAAAACCCAGCTGTTTAAATTATTGTATGCCCTTATGAAAACATATACCATTTTACCTTACAAAATTGTGGAAGAGAACACTTTAATGGAAAACCACACATATCTATCACCTGTTTAGTGAAAATCCACTCTTACAGTACACAGAAAATTACTAGGTTACCCACCATCGCAGCTTTTCATGTTGCATACCAAATCCCACACCCCAATTCACTGTAACCTTACAAGAATATATGTCATTAGCTACATACTTTATTTTGAGCTTAACTTTAAGATTATACTATATTGCTGTTCACACAGCTTTCAAAGTATTGTCTGAATCACTATTATAATTAATTATATATAGTGATAACTTTAGACATATTTCTTGCTTTTAAATAAGGTACTGAAAAAAATTTAAACTATAATAAGGCATGTGTGCTCAGTTGTGTCTGACTCTTCACAACCACATGGACTGTAGCCCGCCAGGCTCCTCTGTCCCTGGGATTTTCCAGGCACAAATACTGGAGGGGGTTGGCCTATCCTCCTCCAGGGGATCTTCCTGACCCAGGGATCAAACCCGCATCTCCTGCATTGGCAGGCGGATTCTTTACCACTGAGCCACCAGGGAAGCCCCTATAAGAATGCAATGGTTTCTTAATACTCCCTAAGCATAGGCCCTAAAAATATAGTAACATATTCTTTAGAAACTAAAGTGCTAGAGTCAGAATCAAAAAGAATATGTTGCCTGCAATCTGAAAGAACACATCTTTAAGCATCACTTTCCACACAGATAGCAGTTCATTTTAATTGTATAAGGTCAAAATAATTTACGTTCAAATCATTTGTGTCCAAAGTTACTGTGTACAATCCTGAATAGAAAACTGGCAATCAAGTGCATATTACTCATAATGTTCACCTCCATGAAACTGAAAGACTTTAAGAGAATAGCACGTGTGCCGATTTTAATTTCACACAGTGAGAAACATGTGGTCTCATATAAGGTACTTCACCAAGTATGAGGATACAGGCATAAAACGTCCCTTGAAACTAAAGACAGGTTTCTCAACATAAAACTCATGCGAGGTACAGCATCATCTAAATGCAACGTAGATATGTTTATAAATGACATGTGCAAAGACACTTCACATTAAATAATGTCAGACATAAAATGTTTTTAAAAAGTAGAATGGCTATAGTGTTTGAGAAACAGAAAAAATGGAAGTTATAATCTCATTTTTGAGACTAACTTTGAGACATTGGATAATATCTGAGTGCCCATCCCTTTATCTAAAAAGGGAAAATAATGATTTCTCCGAGAACCTTTGTAAATATTAACGTTAGTATCTCTCATCACAGCATGCATACATCAAAATCATGTCAGAGACATAATACATTAGAAAATCAGACATGATCCAGTATATGGTGGGGGAATGGGCAACAGTGGTGCAGGAAGCAAAGTCTTTGCCTGGAATTTTGACGTGTGTAAGAGAACACGACTCATTCATTTCTCTGTAGTTTTCAAGTTGCCTGATACTCTACTTTACATAAACCCGTGGGCTTGCCTTGGAACTTCTCCTTAAACAGCTATTTGACTACGATGACATAGTCTGATGTTTTGATATCCAGTCACTGATTTAAGGGACTAGATCTGATAGAGTGCCTGAAGAACTATGGATGGAGGTTCGTGACATTGTACAGGAGACAGGGATCAAGACCATCTCCAAGAAAAAGAAATGAAAAAAAGCAAAATGACTGTCTCAGGATGCCTTACAAATAGCTGGGAACAGAAGGGAAGCTAAAAACAAAGGAGAAAAAGAAAGATATACCTATTTGAATGCAAAGTTTCAAAGAATAGCAAGGAGAGATAAGAAAGACTTCCTCAGTGATCAATGCAAAGAAATAGAGGAAAAGAACAGAATGGGAAAGATCAGATATCTCTTCAAGAAAATTAGAGATACCAAGGGAACATTTCAACAAAGATGGGCTCAATAAAGGACAGAAATGGTAGGGACCTAACAGAAGCAGAAGATATTAAGAAGAGGTGGCAAGAATACACGGAAGAACTGTACAAAAAAGATCTTCATGACCAAGATAATCACGATGGTGTGATCACTCACCTAGAGCCAGACATCCTGGGATGTGAAGTCAAGTGGGCCTTAGAAAGCATCACTATGAACAAAGCTAGTGGAGGTGATGGAATTCCAGTTGAGCTATTTCAAATCCTGAAAGATGATGTTGTCAAACTGCTGCACTCAGTATGCCAGCACATTTGGAAAACTCAGCAGTAGCCACAGGACTGGAAAAGGTCAGTTTTCATTCCAATCCCAAAGAAGGGCAATGCCAAATAATGCTCAAACTACTGCACAATTGCACCTCATCTCACAGACTTGTAAAGTGATGCTTAAAATTCTCCAAGCCAGGCTTCAGCAATACGTGAACCGTGAACTTCCAGATGTTCAGCTGGTTTTAGAAAAGGCAGGGGAACCAAAGATCAAATTGCCAACATACACTGGATCATCGAAAAAGCAAGAGTTCCAGAAAAAAACATCTATTTCTGTTTATTGACTATGCCAAAGCCTTTGACTGTGTGGATCACAATAAACTGTGGAAAATTCTGAGAGAGATGGGAATACCAGACCACATGACCTGCCTCTTGAGAAACCTGTATGCAGGTCAGGAAGGAACAGTGAGAACTGGACATGGAACATCAGACTGGTTCCAAATAGGAAAAGGAGTTCATCAAGGCTGTATATTGTCACCCTGCTTATTTAACCTATATGCAGAGTACATCATGAGAAACACTGGACTGGAAGAAGCACAAGCTAGAATCAAGATTGCCAGGAGAATATCAATAACCTCAAATATGTAGATGATACCACCCTTATGGAAGAAAGTGAAGAGGAACTAAAGAGCCTCTTGATGAAAGTGAAAGAGGAGAGTGAAAAAGTTGGCTTAAACCTCAACATTCAGAAAACTAAGATCATGCCACCTGGTCCCATCACTTCATGGCAAATAGATGGGGAAACAGTGGAAACAGTGGCTCTCTTTATTTTGGGGGGCTCCAAAATCACTGCAGATGGTGACTGCAGCCATGAAATTAAAAGACGCTTACTCCTTGGAAGGAAAGTTATGACCAATATAAACAGAATATTAAGAAGCAGAGACGTTACTTTGTCACTAAAGGTCTGTATAGTCAAGGCTATGGTTTTTCCCGTGGTCATGTATGGATATGAGAGTTGGACTATAAAGAAAGCTGAGCATCCAAGAATTAATATTTTTAAACTGTTGTGTTGAAGAAGACTCTTGAGAGTCCCTTGGAATGCAAGGAGAGCCAAACAATTCATCCTAAGGGAGATCAGTCCTGGGTGTTCATTGGAAGGACTGATGTTGAAGCTGAAACTCCAATACTTTGGCCCCCTGATGTGAAGAGCTGACTCGGAAAAGACTCTGATGCTGCGAAAGATTGAAGGCAGGAGGAGAAGGGGACAACAGAAGATAAGATGGTTGGATGGCATCACCGACTCAATGGACATGGGTTTGGGGGGACTCCGGGAGTTGGTGATGGACAGGGAGGCCTGGCGTGCTGTGGTTCATGGGGTCGCAAAGAGTCAGACACGACTGAGCGACTGAACTGAACTACTAGCAGATTCCTAAATTCCCATCATCATGCTTTACCTGTCTGAAAGGATGTTCCTCTTCTACTCTTTTATAAAGATCTATCTGGATTCCTTTCCCAACACGTCTTATTCTCCATTCTGGAAATGATTCTACTGTCCAACTAGACACCTATAAATTATTTATTGCAGGATGTGCCTTAGAATCTTTACTTCAAAAACCAGTTGGGGTTTCTAATCTCAGAGCCACACTTGGGTGCAGTTACACTAAAAGGTATTATGATTCATGCTTGTTTGTTCATTTGGCCATGACTATGGGAAATGTTTCTTTCTAACTATTATGCATTGGTTGACCACCTTAAGCTTGTTTGTGCTGTGCTGTGCTTAGTCTTTCATTTGTGTCCGACCTTTTGTGACCCCATGGACCTCAGCGCACCAGGCTCCTCCATTCTTGGAGATTCTCCAGGCAAGAATACTGGAATGGGTTGCTATACCCTCCTCGAGGGGATCTTCCCAACCCAGGGATTGAACCAAGGTCTCCCACATTGCAGGCAGATTCTTTATTAACTGAGGTACCAGGGAAGCCCAAGAATACTGGAGCACATAGCCTATCCCTTCCCCAGGGGATCTTCCCAACCCAGGAATCAAACTGGGGTCTCTTGCATTGTAGGCCGATTCTTTACTAGCTGAGCTACCATGGAAGCCCCAAATTTGTTTACCCATGTCATTATTTAAGGATGCAAAGCTATAAGTATGATGGATGATGGGATTACCCTAATTTTACTTCCAAAACTCGACTGTAATATGTTAACCTACTCTGGCAAGTCTCAGTGCCTGGGAAAGTTGGTGAAAGAAGGTAGGACAATTCACCATCACTGGGTCTATAGAGGTACGAATCAAAAGCAAACAAATCTTAATTTTAATACTATCTCTGCTACTAACCCAGTTTCCTCATCTGTACAAACCAATGGTGAAGACTAAATGGTATCACTCAAGTAAAAATGGGTAGCACAGATATTAGTTAGTATAGTTAGGACATTTAAGAAGAGAGACAGGATCTGGCCCATACTTTCAAGTACCTAAAATCTTCCTGTGATAAGATACTGGAGAACATGAATCAACTGCAAAATAATGTTATTAGTAAATAATTAAGGGCTAGATGATGAGCTATAGAATTTATCACATATTAGACACTCAGGCAATTTCTCTGTTGAGATAAGTGTGAATACTAGGGATTTAAAATAGAGGATTAAATTTTTAAGGATTGATTTTTAAAGGATTTTTAAATTTAAAGGATTTTTTAAATAAAAATCCTTTATTTTAAGGATTAAATTATTTTTAAGGATTTAAAAATAGAGGAGGAAAATGCAGATGATAAATATGACCTTACCAAGAGTAAGACATGGCAATAAAATCCCAAGAAATTCAAATTTTTCATTCACATTCCTTATAGCAACATGACTTACTTAAACTTTACAACATTTAATCTAAGAAGATAAAAACAGTTACACATTAAGAAAGCTTAGAATAGAAACAGTTGAAAGAAAAATGAAAATAATATGTGAACAGCTTAAAATCAAGAAAAATATATCAATTAGGTTAGAGGCCTAAGGAATCCATGAAAATTAAAGTAGTGTTTATATATTAACATTCTATTTTCAAGTTCTAGACCCTAAGTTTTGATAAAATAAAAATTATAGAAATATTTTACACATTCATGCACAGAATGTTGGAACTATACTATCAGAGTCATCCAACTCTTTTGCCATCTATAAGTTTTAATGTTATTACAAAAAAGATACATACTACTATTACAAAAAGGAAAAGAAAACCCAAGTACAACTGAAATAACATACTGAAGGATGTGTTTAAGTTTCCAAATTTTCTTAATGTAATTTAGGGACAACTCTTTTAATCCTGAAAGGCCAAAAAAGAACACACTAGGACCCTGAGGTTTGTAAGTTGACTTGCTTCAAAAAGTTTAAAGTTCATGCTGGTTTGCTTATTTATCTATCAGTTCAGTTCAGTCACTCAGCCGTGTCCGACTCTTTGCGACGCCATGAATTTCAGCACACCAGGCCTCCCTGTCTATCACCAACTCCCGGAGTTCACTCAAACTCACGTCCATCGAGTTGGTGATGCCATCCGGCCATCTCATCCTCGGTCGTCCCCTTCTCCTCCTGCCCCCAATCCTGCCCAGCATCAGAGTCTTTTCCAATTAGTCAACCTTTTACAAATTATTTTTTACCTACTTCTAATCAATAGACTGCATCAGACTTGTTTAATAACCCATGCCATTATCTATGGGCACAAATCTGAAAATATTAAAAGCAACTAGGTCTTCCTGATTTTATTTTTAAGAATTTAAAATAATCTGCTTTAATCTTTTGTGGCAGTCAACACTAAATCCTTCAAGAAAGCATTTCTTCTATTGATTATAAACTCATTCTATAAAACTCACTTTATAATGAAGAAACTAAATTTTCTTCATTCACATCTATAGGCTTCTTTTCAAGAGGAGAACGTATTATTAAATATTCTGTCATACATTCTTTATAAATATATCTTTGCTCCAGGATGACTGTTATGAACACTCACTGGAAACACTTTACAAAAACCATTTGATTAAAAATAAATTTAAATGCACACACCTACATCTATATACATGTATAAAACTTGTGCCTTCTTCCATATACACATATCTAAATATGCCATACACACTTCCAGTATGTCCTATTTTTCCCTAATAATCAAATTCACACAGAAGTATTCCAATAAGCCATCTGTCTTTATCATAACTTCTAAATGCAGGGAAAATATTTTGGACTTCAATGAAACAGGTCTGGGACTCTCTATGGTAATTCAGTGACTCAGAACTATACCCATTGATAGAGGAATAACAAATTCAAAACTCTCAAAGTTATGTGGAAATGTATAGCTGAATATTATAAAATTGGCAATTTTTAATAATTGTTTTGACTATGTGATATTTCATATGGTTCAGCCATATAAGATGTTTTAATATGATTATAACTTCTGATAAGGGGTTAATATTCAAAATAAGGAACTCATAAAGCTCTAGAGTGAGGAAACAATTTGAATGAAAACATATAGAGGATTGGAAGTACTTTTCCAAAGAAGACATACAGTTGCTGAATAAGTACATGAAAAGGTGCTCAATATCGTAATCCAGGAATTGCAAATCAAAACTACAATGAGGTATCACCTCATATCTATTAGAAAGGCTATTATCAAAACTACAAAAAATAACAAGTGTTGGTGAGTAAAGGTTCTCACCAAGTAAAGGGTTGAGTAAAGGAAACCCTTGTGCACTGTTGGTAGATATTTAAACTGGTGTAGCCACTATGGAAACCAGTATGGAGGCTCCTCGAAAAAATTTTTAAAATATATACAACTAACATATGATCCAGCAATCCCACTTCCAGGCATTTAGCCCCTCAAAATTAAAACATTAACCTAAAAACATATCTTCACCCCCCATGTTTATAGCAGCATTATTTACAATAGCTAAGACATGGAAACAACTTAAGTGTCCACTGGTGAATGGATAAAGAAAATACGGTATATATATAAATGGAGTATTATTTAGCCATAAAACCAGGATATCTTGTCATTTGCAACAACACGGATGGAACTTGAGGATTTATGGTAAGTAAGTCGCAGAAAGAAAAATACTATATATTCTCCCTTATATGTGAATCTACAAACACACACATCCTAGCAAGCTCACATAGAGTATAGATTGGTGATTGCCAGAGGTAGGGGGTGGTAGATGGGGCATGACTAAAAAGGATAGTGTGGTCAAAAAGTACAAACTTCTAGTTAAAAAGTAAGTAAACCATGGGATGTAATGTACAGCACGGTGACCATAGTTAATAATATCATATTGTATATTTGAAAGATGCTAAGAGAGTAGTACTCAGTCACGTCTCACTCTTTGAGGTCCCGTGGACAGTAGCGCGCCAGGCTCCTCTGTTCATGTAATTTCCCAGGCAAGAATACTGGAATAGGTTGCCACTTCCCACTCCAGGGGATCTTCCCCACCCAGGGATTGAACCTGCATCACTTGCATCTCCTGCATTGGCAGGCAGATTCTTTACCACTAGCACCATCTGGGAAGCTGTTTTTATCACACACACACACATACACACACACAAAATGTAAGTATGGTGATGGATATTACCTAGACTTACTGTAATGATTACTTCACAATATATACAAATGTCAAATCATTTTGTTGTACATCTGAAAATATGATATATGTCAGTATGTTTCTTTAAAGCAAAGGTCTAAAAACTATAGCTGTTGGACAATCTCACCTGATATCAGTTCTTATAAATAAAATTTTATTGGAACACAGGAAAAAAATAATAATATTTGCATAGAGGGCCACTTACTTAAGTCCTAGTCAATAACTTTCCCAAATTTTCCAATAGTCCAGATTTAGGGTAAAGCTAACTATTTTCAGAGGTGCAACAAGCATTCAGAGTAGGTCTTTGAAGACCAACAGAGACAGGAGAGAGTGGGGTATGGTTTAGTGATAGAGGCCATAGACAAGGAGATCATATCTTGGTTTGAAGTTCTGTTTCAGAGTTGTCTACCTAAACACTGTTGAAAAAAAATTAAACAAACCCTACCCAGAACAAAGTCTGTCTCTGGTTACTTTATTCCCAGTGCTCTAAACACCAAGATCTTTGCTGACAATGATTTTTACGGTACTCTCTCTACTTTATACCCTTAAGCAACCCCTCTGGTTTTCTTGCTTCAACTAGAACACACTGATCATGCTTATATATTTTCTCGGTTAGAAAAGGATCATTTTGCACCTCTTCAAATTTTATAGAGGCACGTACAACTCTCTGAAAGAAAAATAAGCATCCACCCTATACCCTACTTTCTGTTTTGACACTGCAAAATCTGGGAAACTATAATCTCATTACTACCGTGGTAGGCAGAATAAACAAGACGACCCTCAATGAGGAGTCACAGCATTTGGTTTTGGATGAGCACTGCCCAAATAGCTCCTGTTTTCAGAAAGAGGTGTCCTGGGGAACAGAGATGAGCACACTCTCGGTCTGGTGTCAAGTCCAACCAAGTTCAGCTCAGCACAGTCTACACTACACACAAACCAATGAATGAGATAACAATGTTTGGTACTGTCAACCACTGAGATGATTGGTTATGATATAGTAGCATTATTGTTGTAATAGCTGATAAATACATAAAGAAAACTAAAGATTGCAGAGGATTCTTTAAGTGTGCATGCACGGTAATTCACCTCAGTTGTGTCCAACTCTTTGTGATCCTATGGACTGTAGCCTGCCAGGCTCCTATGTCTATGGGATTCTCCAGGCAAGAACACTGGAGTGGGTTGCCATTTCCTTCAGGGGATCTTTCCAACCCAGGGATTGAACCCATGTCTCTTACATCCCCTGCACTGGCAGGCAGGTTCTTTACTGCTGAGCCACTTATTTAAGATCACATAGCAGAAAAAAATGACCAAGCTCGCATATGAAGCTGGGCTATCTTACCTCTACAGCTCTGCTATTGATCTCTAACCTGTATAATCCTTGGAAATCATTAGTACAGAATAGATTCTGAGTAACCAATATAAATTTTTAAAAGCATGAATGAGTAAAGCTACCATCTGCAAAGCAAGTAACTTTTACTTTACAATTAACACCACTGACTCTGAATATTCTAAGACAAACCATACCAAAAACAGCAATTTAACAACACTTGTACATATTTTGTATGTACACAAGTCACCTTCCTAATATTTGTCTCACTAAGCTTCATGTTAAATATAGCTTGCATTCTGGAAGCACAGACAGACAAGAATTTGGTAGACAATGGGAGTGTTCTGATCAGAGAGATGCAAGTCATTTAGGGATCTACCAATTCCTGTAATTCACAAAATGATGACAGCATTGATAACATCACCTGGATTTCTTGAATTCTTCATACATTACTTCAGTCACTAACCTGCAGATCATGCCACATTTGTTCCTTTTTTCTTATCAAACACTTTCTAAAAGGAAAAAATGCTTCAGTTACATCTTTTACTTTCAATAACTATCTTTCCCCTGAATCTAAAGGGTAGAATGCTGCTACTGCTGCTGCTAAGTCACTTCAGTCGTGTCCAACTCTGTGCGACTCCAGAGACGGCAGCCCACCAGGCTCCCCCATCCCTGTGATTCTCTAGGCAAGAACACTGGAGTGGGCTGCCATTTCCTTCTCCAATGCATGAAAGTGAAAAGTGAAAGTGAAGTCGCTCAGTCATGTCGGACTCTTCGACCCCATGGGCTGCAGCCCACCAGGCTCCTCCATCCATGAGATTTTCCAGGCAAGAGTACTGGAGTGGGGTGCCATTGCCTTCTCCGAAAGGGTAGAATAGGTATATAGTACCTTAAATGAATACACTGAGCTAAAAATGTTAATTTTTTTCACATTCCTTTATTATTATTATTATTATTATTTTTTACTTTACAATATTGTATTGGTTTTGCCACACATCAACATGAATCCACCACGGGTGTAAGTGTTGTTAACCTTTGATTACCCTATATCTTGAAAAATATAAAGTGTAGAATAGGTATATATTTTTCAAGATATAGGGTAATCAAAGATTAACAACATTTACACCTGTGGTGGATTTATGTTGATGTGTGGCAAAACCAATACAATATTGTAAAGTTAAAATAATAATAATAATAATAATAAAGGAATGTGAAAAAGATTAACATTTTTAACTCAGTGTATTCATTTAAGGTACTGTTTTATTTTTTTTGAGATTTTAATTTAAGAAGCCTCAATTATAATTGACAAAAAATACAAAGCATTATTAATTATTTACTTATCAACAAACACAGTAGGTAATATAACACAATAGATAATATAACAATCAAAAGATAGAGGAAAACAGGAAAATAGAGAATTATTTTTTTCAGTATAGTGAGAAGCTCCCAAAGTTTGCTAGAATACAATGTTTGAAGGTACCCAAAATACAAAGGGAGGTTATACACTTGATGAGTAAACTTAACAGTTGTGTGAGTTGTCACACAAGTAATTGCCAGAATGAAGATGATTCTGTTCTTTGGATCAGGGTATAAGCCTTAAGAAAGTCAAGAAAGTTATTTCACTCAGCGCTGGAGAAAAACTGATGTTCATCGACTAAATGAAACTGGCCTAAAGTGAAAGTGTTAGTTGCTCAGTAGTGTAGGACTCTTTGTGGCCCCATGGACTGTAGCCCTCCAGGCTCCTCTGTCCATGGAATTTTCCAGGCAAGAATACTGTAGTGGATTCTACAGGGGATCCCTGAGCCAGGAATTAAATCCAGGGTCTCCCACATTGCAGGCAGATTCTTTACCATCTGACCCACCAAAACTTGCTTAACCCAATGGCAAATGTACACACAGGGCGACAACTACATTTATCACCTCTGACGTAGGATATATTTACTTGTTTCCTCTCTTTGCATGTAAACTGTATGAGAGTGGGAACTATTACTTTGGTTCAGTGTTATATATACTGTGCCCAGAAATATGAATGTATATCATAAATGTACAGAATAATCATCAAAACAGCACTGGAGAGAAGAAAATTGAGGTACAAAGATAAGATTAGCCCCCAAAGAGAATTATGATTATATTCAGGACATATATTTAGGTGTCTTAAGTCTCTATCAATTGTAATCTTCCTTACACTATAACAAAAAGATATGAAATAGGAAAACTAGTATAGACAAAATGATTTTTTAAATGATGTAAAGGGCTTTATTGCACCATGTAGAGAACAAAATAAATACAATGTTCATGATACCGACTGTAAGGCAAAAGATTTTTTTTGAAAGGGTGAGGAAAAGGTGAATATCTAAGACACATATAATGTCAGAAATCATTTAACTTATAATGTAATTTTCAATGTAAATATATAAAATGAAAAGTTGCTGCACTGTGATGTCAATACTGGGAATACCATACAAATGAGAATGGTAATATAAGCTTCAGAAATGCCAACTATTCTGTATCAACACATGATAAATAAACAGCAACATTATGAATAGTTATTAATACAGAATTTTAAGGCACAGAACTATAAAAATCCACCACAAAGGAAACTCTTTAAATATTTTTCTATGTTGTGACAGCTTGTGAAAAAAAAAAATCACTGAATGACTTTATTCATTAATATTTATGAAATGTGCCAGGTGTTAGCCTTCCTTATTTCAAAGAAATACCATCTTTTACAGGAGGATGAGTGAATAAAGGGATGATTAATGGCAAGAGTGATGAGCTCAGAGCTATTTCTGTGGTAGTATGAGAACTGTGCAATAGGTATCTAACCCAGACATGGAGGTAATGGGTGGTTGGCAAGGCTTCTTGGAAGATATCAAAGTTGAGCTGAGCCTTAAAAGATAAGTAAACATTATTTGGGGCTTCCTAGGTGGCTCAGTAGTAAAGAATCTCCCAGCCAACGCAGGATATCCCTGAGTTGGGAAGATCCCTTAGAGGAGGGCATGGCAACCTACTACAGTATCTTTGCCTTGAGAATCCCATGGACAGAGGAGCCTGGCAGGCCACAGTCCATGAGGTCACAAAAAGTCAGACACAACTGAGTGACTAAACAATAAAAACAAGCATTATCTTAGGGAGAAAGAAACAAACGGTGAAGAGCAACCTAGAGAGTTAAAGAGAGCAGGCGGTCATGGATACTCATGGGAACATGAAATAAGTTGGGTAAACAAGGGACTTCAAGCAGCATGGTGTAAAAAGCATATAATCTGAACTGGATAATACTGATACATGAGACTGAATCAGTCATATGTAGATCATACACAATGCCAAGTAGTTTGAACATTATCCACATGTCAAAGGGGAGCTAAAAACTACTATTGGCAACAAGGTGATGAAACTAAGCAAAACCGTGTCCCTCATTTCTTGTTTGTAGGAAAAAGCTTCAGCCTCCCAGACCTTCCCTCAGTTTCCAAGGGTAGATTCAGTCACGATTAATAATTAGGGAAGTGAGGAAATGAATAAGAAAGGAAAAGTAGTCAAGAAACCACAGTGCAGTGATAAAACAGACTCCTAGCTCCTTTTTAGGGACTACACATAACAGTCTGATGCATCTCTCTGAGTTCTTCCGTGGGAACTTGGCTCCCAATCAGGTAAAGGGTGGTAACTTCAGGCTGAAAACAAGCACAGATCCCAGACTGGTTGGAATCAGAAGGCTAATCTCTGAGATTCCTGTAACACCACCCTCTTATCTTACCACCAGCCAATCAGAAGCAAGCTACATACCCTGAAGCCCTCACCCCAAGTCTGCCTTTAATAATTTTTCCCTTAAAACCTGCTGGGGAGTTCGGAGTTTTGGAGCATAATCTGCCTGTTTCCCATGCTTGGCCCTTGCAATAAACTTTTCTCTGCTCCAAACCCCATTTCAGTTTGTATGGCCTCACTATGTGGTGGCCAAATGAACTTAAGATCAACAATAGTGACATGACCATAGATGTGTATTAGAAATGAAAACTGTAGGAATATGATATAAACAGAGCAAGAATGGGAAAAGAGTACTTGATGAAGAGCACCACAATATGATTTAAAAATAATTTAAAATTAAAAATGGAAGATAGTGGGACAGAGCCAAGAAATACCATAGAAAATAAGCTAAAACTTTAGTAAATTCCTTAGAGCTAAAATAGAGTAGGAAATTAAGAGGTAACTCCTTGCTGTCTTGAATGGTCATCTAGGTTAGTAACGCCACTGTTGGATGAACTATACAAAATATGAGAAGACAGGCTTGCAAAATTAGAAGAAGGGGCTGAGTTGATGAGTACCATTTATAAACTATAGGGTTCTTGCGTCTGATATCATTAACTTATAAATATTCAGTGGGGCATCCCAGTTCTAGAGCTTATGAGGCAAAAGATAAAGCAGAATTTATATATAGAATTCAAGATCATCAATATAAAGTTGGTAACTGAAACTCAAGTGAAAGATGAAGCCTATGAGGTGTGCTAAGGGTGATTAGAATAGAGCCTTGAGAATTACCAATATTTAAAGGAG
Source organism: Capricornis sumatraensis (assembly GCF_032405125.1). Taxonomy (NCBI): domain Eukaryota; kingdom Metazoa; phylum Chordata; class Mammalia; order Artiodactyla; family Bovidae; genus Capricornis; species Capricornis sumatraensis. The sequence continues at coordinate 110,081,527 of NC_091092.1, read as the reverse complement.
AGACAGAGGAACCATAGTTAAGACATGAGGCAAGATGAAAACTGCTAAGAAGATGAAAAAAAAAGGATTGATTTTTCACAGGAGTCAAAAGATGAAATATTTTCAAAGACAGTAGTATAAGAAACATATGGTGATTTTGCCACCCAGCATGCATTCAGCTCATGTCTGTTGGATACACGCACACAATTTCCTTTGGGAAACTCCTGCCTTTTACTCTCAGGCCAAATTTTTGGAAGATCTTTCCATCTAGGAACATATATCTAGTTTGGGGTCTGTGCCTGATATGTTTATGTCTATTTGATACACCTAATCCTCCTTTCAGTTATTGATTCATGAATGATCATGTGACAAAGTTGAATCCAATGATAATAAGAATCTTTATCTGAGAATTCTCCAACATAGGGTACAGCTGTGACCTTGTAACCAGAAGTAGAGACCATACTGTTTCTGAAAAACCACCAAATGGAGACAAAAGGAAGGGAAACAGAGCAAAGATTCACTATAACCTGCCCTGATACTGCTGCTTTTATTACAGGGATCAATAAATTCCATTTCTCTGTAAGTAGGTGTGAGTATTCTTTTGTTTTCTGTCTTCTTACTTTAAAAAGAAGTGTTCTATAGTATATAAGGGAGTATTCAAGAGTGTCAAATACTAACCAAAATAAAAAAAAGATGAAGACAGACATATTTAGCAACAAATAAATTTTTAAACTTGGACAGATATTTTTCATTGATGATTGTGAATAAAAGCAAAAACCAACATATACTGCTCTACTAAGAAAGTTAGGAAATGGGACAATAAGATAAGTTTCATGAAGAAGTGTTAGAGCATTCAAAGTTTATGTCTAGAAATATAGAATATCAATCTCTGAACTACTGCCTCCCACTAAGAAAGGTTTCATTGGACATTAAGTTTACTTGTAGAACTCAACTACAAAATGTGCAGGATATATTAGAGTAAGTGTAATCATTCCTATCTCATATTCACAAAATTATATTTTCTACCAGAAATACTATTTTAAACACTCTTAATATCTAATAATTTCCTATTATTTTCAATTATTTACATAGCTCATTTTTACTTTTTATTTCAAATAGTGAAATTTAAACAAAATAGGATAAAGAATGAAAAGTGTATACTAAAAAATACATTGTAATATAAATCATAGATCCTTTCTTGACACTGTCAACAATGATTAATAGCCTTACATTCTATAAGATGTTCTCAATAATTAAGAGGCTATAATAAGATAAACAAAAAAGAGAAATTTAAGCATAAAATCAAATGGTAGCACCTATTTTAAATAATGTCTACAAAACATGCTTATTTTTTCTATTGCAAAAAAAAAGTTCATTAATTCAATTAACAGTACTGTAGTACTTTAAAAGGGTGAAGATTTTAACAATCTTGTTTCTGATTAGCCTAAATAAGTTCTAAATTTAATAGTTTAAGTGCTCACTTGTCCTTCTACTTATTTGGCATAATTAGAATCTGGTATCCAGACTGGAAGTTTTTGAAAGAAGGAACACATGAGTAAGACAAATGTCCTGTCAAATTAATGTATTTTGTAAACATTATATAATGAGCCTCATATAAGTGTTGCCTGGTTTCAAAACATATTACAAAGTTATGCAATAAAAGCAATATGGTACTAGCATAAAGAAGACATACAGACTGATGGAAAACAGAGACTCCAGAAATAAATCTGCACATATGTAGTAAAATAGTCTTTGATAAGAGTTCTTGAACACATGATGGGAAAAAAGATAATCTCTTCAACAAACAGCCCTGGGAACACTAGATATTCACAAGTAAAATAATGCAATTCAATTGAGATCTTACACCAGACACACAAATCAACTGAAAACATGTCAAAGACTTAAATTTTATACTGAGACTTTAAAACTTATAAGGAAACTTGAGGGAAAAGCTTTATCAGATTGGTCTTGACAATGGTTTCATGGATATGACACTAAAAGCACAGGCAACAAAGGCAAAAATAGACAATGGACTACATCAAACTAAACATTTTTACACAATAAAGGAAGCAAAATGAAAAGTCAACATATGGACGAAGATACTTGAAAAGCCATATATCTTAAAAAGAGAATATCTAAAATATTTATGGACTTCCTACAACTCAACAGTGGGGGAAAAAAAAAAAAAAAAAACAAACCTAGCCTCTGATTAAAAACTGGTTTATAATAGCCAGGACATGGAAGCAACCTAGATGTCCATCAGCAGATGAATGGATGAGAAAGCTGTGGTACATATATATAATGGAATATTACTCAGCCATTAAAAAGAAAACATTTGAATCAGTTCTAATGAGGTGGATGAAACTGGAGCCTATTATACAGAGTGAAGTAAGCCAGAAAGAAAATTATCAATACAGTATACTAACGCATATATATGAAATTTAGAAAGATGATAACAATAACCCTGTATGCGAGACAGCAAAAGTGACACAGATGTATAGAACAGTCATTTGGTCTCTGTGGGAGAGGGCGAGGGTGGGATGATATGGGAGAATGGCATTGAAACATGTAAATTATCTCATGTGAAACAAATCACCAGTCCAGGTTTGAGGCATGATACAGGGTGCTCAGGGCTGGTGCACTGGGATGACCCTAAGAGATGGGATGGGAGGGAGGTGGGAGGGGGGTTCAGGATGGGAACACATGTACACCCACGCCGTATTCATGTCAATGTTTGGCAAAACCAATACAATACTGTAAAGTAAAAAAATAAATAAAACTGAAAAAAAAGAAAAGCAAAAAAAAAAAAAAAAAAAGAATAAAATGCACCAGAAAAGGTCATCATGTGGGTAAATTTTAGGATGTATTTATTTCTTGTCTTAATGTCTTTAAAAGGTGTATTTATTTCTTGTCTTAATGTCTTTAAAAGGTATATAATTGTTTAAAGCAAAATTAACAACACTGTATTATTAGGTTTATAATGAATACAGATGTAATATACATAATAGCATTAAAGGAAACCATTGTCTCAAGGTTCTTCCACTTTACCTGAAATTTGTATAGAAATACAAATCCTAAGCAGATAAAGATGCCTAGTGTAATCTCTAGGACAACCACTAAAAACAATGTTAAATATATAGCTATAAAGATGAATTTAAATAAAACCTCAGAAAATATGGTTAACACAGAAAAAGAGAAACAGAACAACAAAGAAGAGATACACAGAAAACAAATATCAAAATCACAGTCTGATCCCCTACCAAAGTAGTAATTAGTTTTTTAAAAAAATGGGTCACACACTAAAATCAAAAGGCAAAGATTGTCAGACTAGATGAAAATGCAAAATCTAGCTAAATGCTGTCTGCAATAGATGTACTTTAAGTGCAAAGACAGTTTGAAAGTAAAGTCATGGTGTAAAAGGTACCATGCATATAGTGAGCATAAGAAATGTGGAGTGGCTCTATTAATATTACACAAAACAGACTTAACGAAAAGAAGTAGTACTGAAGTGAAATTCATAATGATAAAAAAATCAATCAAGCAGAAAGATATAAAAATTATAAATATGTGTGTGTTTAAAATCAGGGTTTCAAAATACAAAACAAAAACTGATAGCACTAAAGAAAGGAAACCTCAGGGGCAAAGAATCCACCTGCCAGTACAGGAGACATGGGTTTGATCCCTGCTCAGAGAAGGAGCACTAAGCCCATGCACCCCAACTGTTGAGCCTATGCTCTAGAGCCCAGGAGCTACAACTACTGAGTCCACATGCTACGACATTTGAAGCCCAGATGCCCTAGAGCAAATGTTCTGCAACAAGAGAAACCACTGCCATGAGAAGCCGGCATCCTGCAGCTGGAGCGTAGCCCCCTCTCTTTCTCTAGAGAAAGCCTCCTTGCACCAACGAAGACCCAGCACAACCAAAAATAAATGAACTAACTAGTTAAAAAAGGAAAGGACGTTATAAACCAAATCCCTTATAAAAATGCACAAAACCCTTGATAAATATTAGCAATCAATTCTGCTGCTGCTGCTAAGTCTTTTCAGTCATGTCCAACTCTATATGAACCCATAGACGGCAGCCCACCAGGCTCCCCCATCCCTGGGATTCTCCAGGCAAGAACACGAGTGGGTTGCCATTTCCTTCTCCAATGTATGAAAGTGAAAGTGAAGTCGCTCACTCTTCGCAACTCCATGGGCTGCAGCCTACCAGGCTCCTCCACCCATTGGATTTTCCAGGCAAGAGTACTGGAGTGGGTTGCCATTGCCTTCTCCAGAGCAATCAATTCTAGCAATAAATAAAAATAATAATACATCATAACCAATTAGAGTTTATTTTAGAAATGAAACAGTTTAAGATTTGAAAATCAATCAATGTAAGTTACCATATTAATAGAATAAAGAAGAAAACTGGCATAATTATCTAAATAAATGCAGAGAAAGCATATGAAAAATTTCAGCACTCATTCCTGATTAAAAACTCAGAAGACAGAAGGAAATTGCCTCATCCTGCAAATGGGTATCTAACAAAAAAAAAAAAAAAACAAAACAAAACTATAACTAACATCATACTTGGACTTTTCTGGTGGCCCAGTGGTAAAGAATCCACAGGCGACAGTCACAAAAGAATCAGACATGACTTAGCAACTAAACAACAACAACATCATACATCATGGTAAAAGACTAAATTCTTTCCCCCTGATAACCCAAATGTCTGTCAGTGCTAGATGGATAAATAAATCTTAGTATGGTCATAAGATAAATAAATAAAAACTGGTTTAAGAACTTAGGCATTTCTCTAAAGAAGTTATACAAAAGGTCAACAGCTATATGGACAAATGCTCAATGCCACTAATTTTCAGGGAGATACAAATCAAAACCACAATGAGATATCACCCTACATATGTCAAATTGCTGCCTCTCCATTTGAGGTAAGTATATGGAAAGTTCTTTGTCTTCCAGATAATTAGTCCTCCCGTAACTTTCATCTGGTTCTTCAACTCATCAATCTAGTGAGTTCTTATTTTGACTACCATGTATTTCCATACAAGTATCTCTAATTTGTTCACCTTTTAATAATGTGTTTTTTTTTCTATTTTGTGTTATCATCTTTAATCTCAAACAAATTATTCATACTTATTTTATATTCTTTTTCTACTTGATCCGCTAAATGTGTTTGTCTAGTATAATACAGTCTCTACTATTGTTATTTTTATTTATTTATATTGTTTTCTGTTTTGTTTTTTATTATAATTCTTAGACATGACATATCTTGTTTTCCAAATTGGGCTATTTCCCCTATTGTTTCCAAAATTTAGTTTATAATTTACATTTGGTAATACAGACTAAGGCAAAATGGTTGTTTGAGGAAGGCTTACAAAAGCTGAAAAAAGAAGAGAAGCAAAAGGCAAAGGAGAAAAGGAAAGATATATCCATCTGAATGCAGAGTTCCAAAGAATAGCAAGGAGAGATAAGAAAGCCTTCTTCAGCGATCAATGTAAAGAAAGAGAGGAAAAAAACAGAATGGGAAAGACTAGAGATCTCTTCAGGAAAATTAGAGATACCAAAGGAGAAGATATTAAGAAGAGGTGGCAAGAATACACAGAAGAACTATAGAAAAAAGATGTTCACGACCTGGATAATCATGATGGTGTGATCACTAATCTAGAGCCAGACATCCTGAAATGTGAAGTCAAGTGGGCCCTAGGAAGCATCACTACAAACAAAGTTAGTGAAGGTGATGGAATTCCAGTTGAGCCGTTTCAAATCCTAAAAGATGATGCTCTGAAAGTGCTGCACTCAATATGCCAGCAAATTTGGAAAACTCAGCAGTGGCCACAGGACTGGAAAAGGTCACTTTTCATTCCAATCCCAAAGAAAGGCAATGCCAAAGAATGCTCAAACACAATTGCACTCATCTCACATGCTAGTAAAGTAATGCTCAAAATTCTCCAAGTCAGGCTTCAACAGTATGTGAACCGTGAACTTCCAGATGTTCAAGCTGGTTTTAGAAAAGGCAGAGGAACCAGAGATCAAATTGCCAGCATCCGCTGGGTCATTGAAAAAGCGAGAGTTCCAGAAAAATACTGCTTCTGCTTTATTGACTATGCCAAAGCCTTTGACTGTGTGGATCACACAAACTGGAAAATCCTGAGAGAGATGGGAATACCAGACCACCTGACCTGCCTCTTGAGAAATATTTATGCAGGTCATGCAGCAAAAATTAGAACTGGAAATGGAATAACAGACTGGTTCTAAATCAGGAAAGGAGTACGTCAAGGCTGTATATTGTCACCCTGCTTATTTAACTTATACACAGAGTACATCATGCAAAATGCCAGGCTGGATGAAGCACAAGCTGGAATCAAGATTGCCAGGAGAAATATCAATAACTTCAGATAGGCAGAGGACAACACCTTTATAGCAGAAAGTGAAGAATAACTGAAGAGCTTCTTATTGAATGTGAAAGAGGAGAGTGAAAAAGCTGCCTTAAAACTCATAATTCAAGAAACTAATATCATGGCGTCTGGTCCCATCACTTCACAGCAAATAGATAGGGAAACAATGGAAACAGTGAGACTTTATTTTCTTGGACTCCAAAATCACTGGAGATTTTGACCACAGCCATGAAATTAAAGGATGCTTGCTCCTTGGAAGAAAAGCTATCACCAACCTAGACAGCATCTTAGAAAGCAGAGACATTTCTTTGCCAACAAAAGTACATCTAGTTAAAGCTATGTTTTTTCCAGTAGTCATATATGGATGTGACAGTGGGACTGTAAAGAAAGCTGAGAACTGAAGCATTGATGCTTTTGAACTGGGATGTTGGAGAAGACTCTTGAGAGTCCCTTGGACTACAAAGAGATAAAACCAGTCAGTCTTAAAGGAAATCAGTCCTGGATATTCATTGGAAGGACTGATGCTCTAGCTGAAGCTCCAATACTTTGTCCACCTGATGCGAAGAACTAACTCATTGGAAAAGACCGTGATGCTGGGAAAGATTGAAAGCAGGAGGAGACAGGGATGACAGTGGATAAGATGGTTGGATGGCATCACTGACTCAATGGACATGAGTTTGAACAAGTTCCAGGAGTTTGTGATGGATAGGGAATACTGGCTTGCTGCCATCAATGGGGTCACAAAGAGTCAGACACGACTGAGCGACTGAACTGAATACAGGCTAAGGCTATTATGAAGTTTATATCTCTGGATGAGTTTATGGAATAGGTCTGAAAACATACAAGATAAAATAACTCTGGAGGCATATTCTGGGCTCAAGGAGTTTCCACCCATTGCTTCTCACTACTGGTGTTTCTTGAGAATTTTCCCATGACCTCTCTGTAGGGCCAGGTTTGCACTGGTGTGGATGAAAAGTGGGATATCTGGGGACCTGGCTAGCATGCTTTCTCCTATTTTCCATTCCTACTACAACCAGATTCAAGAGCCACTTTGACTCCATGAGCAGTACTAGCCCTTTTCTGTTCTTTCTCTGCCAAACAGACTTTCAATAGAAAAGGGGAAACTTTATAATTAAAAGCACTCCATTTCAATATGACACATTTAGAAAATACTCAGTTTTTTAAAAGAAGTGAGTAGACTTGAAAGGAATTTTTACCAACTAGTTTTGAAATTCACTCTAATTTATTGCCCATACACTAAAGAAAAAAAGAAGCCTTAGATAAAATATTTACCTTTACATAAATAAATGAACAAACCCAAATTAAGGATACAGCCTAAAACTTGATCCTACAACTATCACAGCTGGGAAAGTCATTAAGAGGCAGCTGGCGGCTGAAACCCTGCCAACCTGAGTCTATCATTCTCAATGTTTGTGGTATTAGAGGGAAAATTTAGTTCCCAATAAACACACTCTCTAAAGCCCACCCAGTTCTTCCAACTTATTGACCTTTAACAAATTGGCAACCTACTGTCTAAATCACTTGATGATTTTGATGATCTTTGGCAAAGGAATATTAAGGCCCCAGATTATGACTTCAAAAACTTACACCCAATATGTCTTAATGACTAACTTACAGTCACGCTACTAATTAAGTTAGACAAACATTTACTTAGAAATTTAGCATATTAAATGCTTTTTCTCTTCTCCAGATTTCCTTTTATTATTAAATAATACACAACTGAAAAGCACAAGACTGTCGACAAACTCATAATCTTTATACCAAGTTATTAAAATTATGTCTGAAGCAATACTGTTTGAACCTTGAAGCTAGTACTTATATGAAGAAATCCCACAACTTAAGCAGTTGATATTCATAGGAAAATACATTAAAAAGATTGGAACACATGGAGTTATTCTGAGATGCTACCCTAATAAAAATGTCAATTCAAATTGTCTAATATGGTCCACATGATTAAATCTACAGGTGTAATTAGTAATTTACTGTTATAGAAGTACTTTTTATCTCGAGAAAATGAGCTTGCATTATATTTAAAGGAGAATGGGCAAAAGGCAGACATCAAAAGTATATATCCCAACACATTTTCTTCTACATACTCATTTTTAAGATGAAATGTACATTATTAATAAACAAAACATGAATAATTTCAGCTTTTTAAACAGCTTTTTCGAGGTATAACTGATATACAAAAAACCTGGATATGATTAATGTATATAATTTGATGAGTTATTCTGAAGGAGATCAACCTTGGGATTTCTTTGGAAGGAATGATGCTAAAGCTGAAACTCCAGTACTTTGGCCACCTCATGCGAAGAGTTGACTCATTGGAGAAGACTTTGATGCTGGGAGGGATTGGGGGCAGGAGGAGAAGGGGACGACAGAGGATGAGATGGCTGGATGACATCACGGACTCAATGGACGTGAGTCTGAGTGAACTCTGGGAGTTGGTGATGGACAGGGAGGCCTGGCGTGCTGCGATTCATGGGGTCGCAAAGAGTCGGACACGACTGAGCGACTGAACTGAACAGAACTGAGGAGATTTGCATACATATGTGAAACCATCACCAAAATCAAAGTGATAAATATATCCATCACCTTTAAAAGCTTCCTGCTTTGTTTTCTTTTTGTGGTTAAGAACATTTAACATGAGATCTATTTCTAACCATTTTTTTCAGTGTACAATACTGACTTTTTAGCTATAGGCATTATACTGTATAAGAGATCTCTAGAACCTGTTCATCTTGTATACCTGCAACTTTATAACTGTTGAACAGCAATGCCCCAATAACCCCATCCTCACCCTCTGGCAAACACCATTTTATTCTTTGTTTCTTTGTGTTTCACTACTTTAAATAGTGAATCATTCAGTATTCATCCTTCTGTGTGTGCATGCTAAGTCACTTTAATCATGCCCAACTCTGTGACCCTATGGACTACAGCCCACCAGGCTCCTCTGTCCATGGGATTCTCTAGCCTAGAATACTAGAATCAGTTGCCATGCCCTCCTGCAGGGAATCTTCCCAATCAAGGGATAGAACCCACGTCTCTTATATCTCCTGCCCTGACAAGTGGGTCCTTTACCACTTGCCTCACCTGGGAAACCCATTTGACCTTCTACAGCTGGTTTATTTCTCTTAGCATAATGTCTACCAGGTTCATCCATATTGTCACAAATGTCAGAATTTCCTTTTTTAAATGGCCAAATATTTAAAAACAATCTATTCACCTGTCAGTAGACACTTAGGATGTTTCCATGTCTTGGCAGTTGTGAATAATGATGCTACAGTTGACATGGGAGTGCACATATTCCTTTCAGATTCTGATTTCAATTATTTTGGCTACAGACCCAGAAGTTGAATTGGTGGATCATAAACTGTCATTTCTAATTCTTTTGAGGAAGTTCCATACTGTTGTACCTAGTGGCTATACCATTTTACATTCCCACCAATACTGTAGAAGCACTTCAATTTCTACATATCCTCATCCACACATATTACCTTTATTTTATTTCTTTATGGATAATATTCATCCTAACAGTTATTAGGTGATAATTCATTATCATTTCTATTCACATTTTCCAGGTGATAAATTACATTGAACATCTTTTCATATACCTGCTGGACATTTGCATGCCCAAGAGTGAATTCAATGCTATCTCCATCAAAAGACAAATGGCATTTTTACACAAACAGAAACACAATCCTAAAATGCATATGGAATCACTAAACACCATAAGCAGCCACTCAATCTTCAGAAAGAAGAAAAGCATTTCATTTTCTAACTTCAAAATATATTAAAAAGCTACAGTAATCTAAACAGGATGATACTGGCATAAGGACAGATATATTTATCAATGGAACAGAATACAGAGCTCAGAAATAAATGCATACATATGCAGTCAACTGAGCTACAAGAATGAAGAATACACAACGGGGAAAGGACAGCCTCTTCAACTAATGGCCCAGGGAAAACTGGATGTCCACATGAATATAAAATAAAATAAAATCTATATCTTATCAGTTCAGTTCAGTTACTCAGTTGTGTCCGACTCTTTGTGACCCCATTAATTGCAGCATGCCAGGCCTCATTGTCCATCACCATCTCCCGGAGTTCACTCAGACTCATGTCCATCAAGTCAGTGATGCCATCCAGCCATCTCATCCTCGGTCGTCCACTTTTCCTCCCACCCCCAATCCCTCCCAGCATCAGAGTCTTTTCCAATGAGTCAACTCTTTGCAAGAGGTGGCCAAAGTACTGGAGCTTCAGCTTTAGCATCATTCCTTCCAAAGAAATCCCAGGGCTGACCTCCTTCAGAATGGACTGGTTGGATCTCCTTGCAGCCCAAGGGACTCTCAAGAGTCTTCTCCAATATCACAGTTCATAAGCATCAATTCTTCGGCACTCAGCTTTCTTCATACAGTCCAACTCTCACATCCATACATGACCACTGGAAAAACCGTAGCCTTGACTAGACGGACCTTTGTTGACAAAGTAATGTCTCTGCATTTCAATATGCCATCTAGGTTGGTCATAACTTTTCTTCCAAGGAGTAAGCGTCTCTTAATTTCATGGCTGCAGTCACCATCTGCAGTGATTTTGGAGCCCCCCAAAATAAAGTCTGACACTATTTCTACTGTTTCCCCATCTATTTCCCAGGAAGTGATGGGACCGGATGCCATGATCTTCATTTTCTGAATGTTGAGCTTTAAGCCAACTTTTTCACTCCCCTCCTTCATTTTCATCAAAAGGCTCTTTAGTTCCTCTTCACTTTCTGCCACAAGGGTGGTGTCATCTGTATATCTGAGGTTATTGATATTTCTCCTGGCAATCTTGATTCCAGCTTGTGCTTCCTCCAGCCCAGTGTTTCTCATGATGTACTCTGCATAGAAGTTAAATAAGCAGGGTGACAATATACAGCCTTGACGTACTCCTTTTCCTATTTGGAATCAGTCTGTTGTTCCATGTCCAGTTTTAACTGTTGCTTCCTGACCTGCATACATGTTTCTCAAGAGGCAGGTCATGTGGTCTGGTATTCCCATCTCTTTCAGAATTTTCCACAGTTTATTGTGATCCACACAGTCAAAGGCTTTGGCATAGTCAACAAAGCAGAAATAGATGTTTTCCTGGAACTCTCTACCACACACAAAAATCAACTAAAATGGAATAAAGAGTGAAATGTAATATCTGAAACTGTAAATAACCTAGAAGAAAACACAGGGAAAAATTACTGTACATTTGTCTTTACAATCATTTCTTGGATATAACAATAAAAACAAAGGTAGCAAAACATGAAGAGAAAAGTGGGACCACATCAAACTAAAAAGCTTCTGCACAGCAAAGGAAACAACGAAAAGACAATCTAAAGAACAGGAAAAAATAGTTTCAAACCATGTATCTGATAAAACATTAATACCCAAAATATATAAAGAACTTCTATAATAACTAAACTGCAAAGTAAACAAAAAAATAAAAATTAACAAAGGCCTTTGAGGGATGGTACGGGGAGGGAGGTGGGTGGGAGGTTCAGGATGGGGAACACGTGTACACCTATGGCAGATTCATGTTGATGTATGGCAAAACCAATAAAATATTATAAAGTAATTAGCCTCCAATTAAAATAAATAATTTTTTTAAAAAAGAAAAAAAAAACTGAGAAAAAAAAAAAAAAGAAATGTATTTCCATAAGAAGTCTAGCCCTTAGCACAAGTGAAAATAAATTCTCTGGTTATTTTTTTAAAAAAAAGGCCTTTGATATTTTTTCAAAATATTATATTTTAAAAAAATAGTATCAATGTTGATTAAAGAAAGCTGCATTAACTACTCCCAAATATATACATCAATTTATTGTTCCTTAAAGAGAAAAACAATCACTGAAAACTATAAAAAGGATTATGTATAAAACATTTTTGTTCAATTTATTATTTATTTTTTACAAAATATTCACAACACAATGGTTATGTTTTGTCAACTTCTCTTCCAATGTTAAGTTTTGTTAAAGCAAATTATATCTATGACATGATTTGGGCTTCCCTGGTGGCTCAGACAGTAAAGAATCCGCCTGCAATGCAGGAGACCGAGGTACAATCCCTAAGTTGGGAAGATCACCTGGAGAAGGGAATGGCTACTCACTCCAGTATTCTTGCCTGCAGAATTCCATGGACAGAGGAGCTTGGCAGGCTACAGTCCATGTGGTTGCAAGACATTATTATAGTTATTGTGCTCAGTCATGTCAGACTCTTTGTGGCCCCATGGACTGCAGCCTTCCAGGCTCCTCTGTCCATGAATTTTCCAGTTAAGTATACTGGAGTGAGTAGCCATTCCCTTCTCCAGGTGATCTTCCTGACCCAGGGATCAAACTCATAACTTCTGGGTCTTCTGCACTGCAAGCACATTAACCTCACCAGGGTTGTTTTTATTTTTGTTTGTTTAATTGTATTGGCAAAAAATTTCACTACAGTTGTTCTCTAAAATGTATGGAAAAGTCCAAATGAACTTTTGGCCAGTTCAATAGATCCTAATGGTTGTTATAGGACATACTATTTCTGTTATCCTAATGGATTGCTCTCATATTAGTGAAATTCCCTCAAAAATGTTCATTTCTGATTCAAACACTTATGAACCAAAGGCTTGACATAAAATGTGCATTTGTCTTACAGCAAAAGCCTTTTCTTTTTTTGGCACAGCATCACTCACAGATTTTAAGGATTCATTATAAAACATATACCTCATATTTGAAACTATCTTTTAGCACTTATTTACTTATGGTATAAAAAAGAAGCATTAGAATCCCAAATTATGACAAGCTGGCCCATGGGTTTGATACAGTTTGCCCTGCTTCTCCTAATCCTCTCCACCATTTACCCCCTCACCATAAATTGTCATCTAGGTAGGACAAAGCTTCTCCAGTTGAGTAATCCATGGAGATTATTATTTTTAAAAGAGCTACTCAAGAAGGAAAAAAAAAAACCAGAATATTGGTTTTGTTAATTCTACAATCATTTATTCTAGTTTAGAACATGTATTTATTACCATGGACTCTGATGCCAGGCACGCTATAATTTTTTGTGTGTGAAGTGTCTTATTAAAAGAATAAAGAAAATGAGAAGAATGTTTTCATGAACTTACACGTTAACTAGGAATATTTAATAAGAAATGATATAATCACCACAGTTTCACCCGTGTAAAACATCCAATACCAAGAAAAATGATGACAGTATATTGCAATAATTAGGTGTGCAAGCTCTGGATACAGACTGAGTTGATAGTCAAAGGCCCTTACAAATGGTATGCCCTTGGGAATATCACCTGCCACTATGTGACTCAATTTCTTTGAGAAAAGGATATATACTATCTTGAGTATTAAATGAGCTATAACTTTAAAAGAGCATTTTACATCATTCTTGACAAGTAGCAAGCAATCTCAGTTCAGTCGCATCCGACTCTTTGTGACCCCATGGACTGCAGTATGCCAAGCTTTCCTGTCCATCACAAACTCCCAGAGCTTTCTCAAACTCATGTCCATCAAGCTGGTGATGCCATCCAACCACCTCATCCTCTGTTGTCCCCTTCTCCTCTTCCTTTAAATCTTTCCTAGCATCAGGGTTTTTTCAAATGAGTCAGTTCTTCACATCATGTGGCCAAAGTATTGGAGCCTCAGCTTCAGCATCAGTTCTTCCAATATTCATTCAGGACTGATTTCCTTTAGGATGGACTGGTTGGATCTCCTTGCAGTCCAAGGGACTCTCAAGAGTCTTCTCCAACACCATAATTCAAAAACATCAATTCTTCAGTGTTCAGCCTTCTTTATGATCCGACTCTCACATCCATACATGACTACTAGAAAAGCCATAGCTTTGACTATATGTACCTTTGTTGTCAAAGTAATGTCTCTGCTTTCTAAGATGCTCTCTCGGTTGGCCGTAGCTTTTCTTCCAACGAGCAAGCATCCTTGCTCCTCTCTCCGTGGAATTCTCCAGGCCAGGCTCCTCTGTCCATGGAATTTTCCAGGCCAGAATACTGGAGTGGGTATCTGTTTCCTTCTCCAGGGGATTTTCCCAGCTCAGGGCTCAAACCCAGGTCTCTCGCATGCAGGTGGATTCTTTACCATCTGAGCCACAGTGAAGCCCACAGTAAGTAATCTAATTAATGATTAATTTATTTATGAGTGAAGGTATGATATTTTATTTAAACAAAATCATGAAGGACACATACATTGTATTCATGCTTAATGTACTATGCATAATATATTAATAGGTTCTTTAGAACATCACACAGTTAAGACAAGCAATTGAATATAAATAATTTAAATTTGTAAAGTAATTATATCCTGAGATACTACATATATGTATTTGCTTAGGCATTAAAAAAACCACCAATGAAGAACCAATTAATATTAATACATTTCCAAATTCACAGTGAATAAGGTAGTTGCAACTCTGAATTTCTAGTTTTCCTTCATTTTTAGCTGATGAAACTATTTTAAAAACTCAACTACCAAAAGAAAGTATTTAAACTGAAAGACTCAATCAAAACATGATCACCACAATCCAGCATAATCCAATGTGTTAACACTTTTTTCCTCCTGCATGCACTAAATACTTTTTCTTATTAGCAAACTAGGATCATTACAATGATCTCATTCCCCTTGCAACTAAGGAACATTTATCTCAGGGCAAACTGTACAATACTACCATTTTGATTTCACAAGAAAGAATGAAAAGCAAGCACAATTAATCAGAATACTCAAAAGGGGCTAGTGTTCACCACCAATTCTGCTTTCTCTATAAAATGATTTCAGGAACAAAATGAAAACTGAAAACTAACCCATTCATATAAGATGTCAAGTTGCTAACTCACCTGACTTACTAAAATGCAGGTTTTATTCCATAAATTTTAATCTAACAAATAGTAAGCCTTTAATTTCAACAATGTTAAATAGTACAATGGACAGGTTGACTAGAGCAGGGGCTAAGAGACCCAGGGTGTGAGACCTTGTTCCATAACTGACAGACTGAGCAAACTTGAGAAAATCATTTCAGGTTCAAGTGCTTACTGCTAAACTCTCAGAAGTATTTTAAGATAAATGATCATAATTCTCCAACAGATGAGAGATTATGGTCGTATAAACCTGTGGATGCTCAGATAAACATTAATTATGACACCAGTCAAATTCAATTAAAAATGCAAACCAGACTTTAATTTCAGTATTAAGGGAAGCCAATATAAATTTCATTAAAATGCTAACAGCTGGAAATATCACAAAAATAAGGATTACAATGCTACTATTGAATAATATTTGAGAAAATACATTCACATAACATTTTTCCATTTGAAAATATGTCACAAAAGAGTATGAAGCACAAACTAAGTAAGATTTTAGAGGTGTCTTAGCAGACTTCAAAAATTTTGTTAGGTTATATTCTGTTGAAAGCCAAAAAACTGAGGGTCCAATTTTTTAAATACTTAAACACAAACAATATATTTTACAAAACTTCAAAAGAATCTGCTTCAGTCAGAAGAAAAAAGTCAACTATTCAAAATTTCAGCTTTTTTTTTCTGAAATAGCTGTAAATGCCATCAGTTTTTGTGCATCTCTTTAAAAGTTATTTAAATCTTAAAACTGAAGTTGAATCTGAGTTTAAAAAACAAGACTAATTTAAAATAGAAAAGCTTCAAGAATATGTTTTGTGAATAACAGAAAATGCTAATAAGGACTTCCTAGCAAATTACTGAAATGAGTAAATCAAAGAGGGGCTTCTGAGGTAGTGCAGTGGTCAAGAACTGGCCTGCTAATGCAGGAGAGGGCAGAGACATAGGTTTGCTCCCTGGGTCAGGAAGATGAACTGGAGAAGGAAATGGCAATCAACTCCAGTTTTATTGCCTGGAAAATTCCATGCACAGAGCAACCTGGTGGGCTATAGTCTATAGGGTCCCAAAGGGTGGGACACAGTTGAACAACTGAGCACACATGCAAAGCAAAGAGAGAAATCCTAAATCCAACTCTGGACAGCCAGATATTTATAAACATACTGTTTCTTACATTGATTTAATATGTGCTCCCTGTAGGGAGGGTTTTAGAGTAGCAAGACATGCATGTACATGCATGTACATGACCACACATGATACAGTTGTTTCCAATTTATATGGCCGTAGATAGAGAACCTCAGGAGAAACCTAGTAGCTTCCTTGGGACAAAGGAATATTACGTACAGGTGACTTTCACATGATCTGAGAAGCTTCTGAAGCTTTTAGACTCAGGATTTACACTGTAGTTCTAGAACTGATATCAACAGTATTGGTTCAGTTCAGTCGCTCAGTATGTCCGACTCTTTGCAAACCCATGGATTACAGCACACCAAGCTTCCCTGTCCATCACCAACTTCTGGAGCTTGCTCAAACTCATGCCCATTGAGTCAGTGATGCCATCCAACCATCTCATCCTCTGTTGTCCCCTTCTCCTCCCAAATTCAATCTTTCCCAGCATCAGGGTCTTTTCAAATAAGTCAGTTATTCGCATCAGGTGGCCAAAGTATTGGAGTTTCAGCTTCAGCATCAGTCCTTCCAGTGAATATTCAGGACTGATTTCCTTTAGGATGGACTAGTTTGATGATCTTGTAGTCCAAGGGACTCTCAAGAGTCTTCCCCAACACCACAGTTCAAAAGCATGTTCCACTAATTCAGTGTATATTGGTTACTTATAGTATTTCAAATGAACTCAGAAAAGTCTCCATCATCCATCAGCAGAAAAGACAACCAGTGCTGAAGTGACCTCAACTAGGAGTTTTCTACCAGTTTGTAAAGACTGTTTGTGAAGAAATATTTTCAGAATTAATATTCCACAGAATATGTTTTCAGTATGGCTACTCTGAATAATTTGAAGTTTAGCCTTGGATCATGACAACATGGTGGGGGGAGTGGGGGGTGCACATAAAATGCAGAATTGGTTTCACAGTATTTCATCATGAACTTTCATGGTAAGAAACAGATGTATGTAATATACTACTGTAATTATTACAAGGCTGTTGAACAGTGCTACCTAGCCCTCAGTACACCTTAATCTCAGTACCTGCATAAGTTAGGGATTTTATGTTTATTTACATACAACAGAAACGTCATTTGGCCAAAATGAGAGTTTATGAGGAGTTCTTGCTGATTTTGCTAGAATTCCAACTTAGATGCTAAGGGAAGCAACAAAGAGAATGTCTAGATTCAAATTAATTCTGATTTAAACAACAAAAGCTGGTAGACAGCATGAACGTTGTAGGAAGCTTGTAAAGCTGTGTTAAAAAGAAATGAAATGCTAGAAGTAGATATATGCTATTAAATATTAGGAAAGCACATTCAGTAGAAAGTCAGATAAAATATCGATTTGCAAGCATGGATAGGCAGTGTAGAAGTATGAATAAGGACTCTGGGAAAAAAAAAATTTCCTACCTCCAGAACAATGTAAAATGCTGAGTTCATTTTTAGTGGCATATTGAAACAAGGTCCCATGGAGGAAAAAGAATCATCTGTAGAAAACAATATAACTATTTTCAGATTACTTATTAGCTAAAATTCTAAGAGACAGCCAAAAGGAGGTAGAGACAATGACCTAAAATAAATGGGAATAATGGAGTAAATATACTATGGAAATAAGCACCAAAAAATGTAAACATACAAAGTGATTGGGCACTCTAGAGTGGCATGACAAAAGAGAATGTATCAAGCAGGGAGATGAATATGAAAGTCCTAGCTTAAACTTCCAAAAGAGTTATTAATAAATTCTATTTAACAGCAGAGATGATGAGTTGTCAATCCTTATGTGGCTTACCTATTATCACTTAGAGAGAGCAATCATCAAATTCTAGAGCCCAGAACATACAAAATTAAGTGAAGGTAGTTAACAAGTTATCAAAGGAAGAACACTCATCTTCTTTCAATAAGACCAGATGTCCAGGTCTTCACTAATCCAATCTCACGGCACAGAAGAACTACCAAACATTACTGTAAACTCATTATTGGTAATCTATATGAAATCATGAATATTTCATCAAGCATTAATTCTAAAGTCAAAAAAGTTTTTCAGCTTTTACAGTAAAAGAAATGTGGAAGGACCACTTAATCCAACATGGAGCAATATTTGGAATAAATACTTTGCGTGACTTTAGAGAAGGGAGCAATGGATTCTGTAAGAACAAATCAAGGGAAACTGACCTTTCTGTTCTGATATGATATGAATACAGATAAGTGAATCAATGGGAAACTACAATGTATTTTTCTATTGCTTTAGTAAAAGCTTTTTATTCTAAGAAAATATGTATTTAAAAGATTTTTGATAACAACCGTCAACAACCTTTATGTACTGTGTAGTTTTTCATGCGTTTACCTATCAGTCATAGCCAGAAGTGCAAGACACAGCTCATAAGTACATATTCTTGAATCAGACTGCTCAGGTTTGATTCCTGCTTCATGCTTCTTAACCATATGAACTTGTACAAGCTATTTAATCTTTCTTAGTTGTATAAGACTATGTGAGACAACTGATGGCCAAAATTCCTTGCTCAATATCAACTTTAATTATTAACTTACTTTACTCAACTCTCACAAATGCTATGAAATATACTGTCTCCAATTTTAAAAAGAAGAAAATGAAATGAGTTGCAGAGAAGTCACAACCTATGTACTAGGTTATCTAGGAATAGCTCATCACTTTTTTAGTGTACTTCCTATGATTTAACAGCATATTTCTGCAACAACTAGAAAATTTGCAATTTTCGATCTCAGGCCTAATTATCCTAATTTTAGTACTATTAGAGTCCCGATAGGAGAAGGCAATGGCACCCCACTCCAGTACTCTTGCCTGGAAAATCCCATGATGGAGGAGCCTCGTAGGCTGCAGTCCATGGGGTCGCTAAGATTCAGACATGACTGAGCGACTTCACTTTCATTTTTCACTTTCATGCACTGGAGAAGGAAATGGCAACCCACTCCAGTGCTCTTGCCTGGAGAATCCCAGGGACGGGGGAGCCTGCTGGGCTGCCGTCTATGGGGTTGCACAGAGTCGGACATGACTGAAGTGACTTAGCTTAGCTTAGAGTCCCGATATGTATGTAACTTTGCATTCCACTAAGTAGTATGCTACATTGTCCCTAAAACAATGATTGAAAAATAAGCAAAACTAAAATTTAACATTGTCTTGGATTCTTAACACCATCAAGATATGAATATACATTTACAAATCATGTTAAACAGCTCATATTTCCCCAAAATACTTTTGCTTTTTTGGTCATTGCTATTGTTCTGTACTGTTCTGTACTATTGACTAAAATACCACTGATGAACACATAAACTACCTCTCTTGCGACAAATGAAGCATTTCTATTTGGCTTTCATTAAAAATTTAAGGCAATGTTTATGAGAAGCATTTAATATGAAGCTGTGGATATCCCTGGGATCCTTTCTTTGTTCTCATCCGACGTTTCAGTATTTTCTACAGTAGTTCTGTAGAAAATAGTTCTATTTTCTGTCTGCCTGCGATTGGAGGAAGAGTACTGAGTTCTGGAAATAAAGTTGTCCTCCTGGCTCTTCAGACAAACTTAGCGTTATCTCAGAGAAAATGCAACTAAATAGCTTTCCTCTTAGAATGTGCATGTGGTAGACTTAGTAAAAAAATCTGTGTAAGTACAAACTGGGAATCTCAGCTTTGATAACTCCTTAGTGATTCTGAGACGTTATTATACATGTACTCATATTCCAGAGTACGTGTGGCAAAGAATCAAGAGGCATTTCCCTAGATGGGAACAAATACAAGTTTTAGCATCAGAACGACGTATGTTGGAAACCCACTTTATTCACTAGTTTGCTGTTTGAATTGGCTTGATTACCTGAGATTGAGTATATTTACTTGTGAAATGAATGTGATGAATGATGTTCACTTCTGAAAGATTTTGAGTGAAATCAAATAGAGAAATATTACACTGAATACAATAGGAAGGGACTCAGCACAGGCTTGTTTTCTTCCATTTCCTTTCTCATCCACACCCATACCTAAAGGTCTGTCTTCTCCTTTGATGAGATTTCAAGCAAAGTATAAGTTGATCCTTGAACAACACAGGTTTGAACTGCATGGGTCCACTTTCATGCACTTTTGATACATACATAGGACAGTTGTATACAAGCCATGGATGTGGAAACCTAGATATGGAGGGCTGACTATAAAGTTACCTGTGAATTTTCAACTGTGCCAGGGGTTAGTGCCCCAAACCCTTGCAGTGTTCAAGGATAAGGAAATCAGAAAGTACATCCAGGCAGGTAAAAGTTGAAATACTAGGGAAATTTATGATATTAGTAATCATGAAATAATATTCATTTAAATTATACTATTTGTTAGGCATTGTACTAAAGTGCTTTCCATGCATTATCTCATTTATTCTTTCAAAAACTGTTTAATATGACAGCTAATTTCATCTATAAACTTGACTGGGCCAAGAGTACCTAGACATTTAGCCAAACTACTCTGGTTGTGCATAACGATTTTTGTGGATGAGATTAACAATGAATCACCAAGTGAATAAAAAAGATTGTCCTCCTCAGTGTGGGTGGGACTCATCCAATCAGTTGAAGAAAGACCTTATTAGCACAAAAGGCTGAGTAAGAGGAAACTCCTCTTGCCTGATTACATGAACTAGACATTCCTCTTTTCTGGTCTTCAGAATTAAACTGAGAAGAAGGTGGGGGAGGTATCTGGAGCCTGTCAGCTTTCAAACTGGAATGTGCCACTTGTTCTCCTGGGTCTCACCTGCCAATTGCATTTCTTGGGAGTTGTCAGTAGCCATCGCTGATAAACCAATTCCTTACATTCTTTCCCTTCCCCCTTCAGTGCCTTCTTTCTCTCCCTCCTCCACTCCTTCCTTTCCTTTCTCTCTATTTTTAACCCCATTTTACGGGGAACATCAACTAATAAAGTTAACTTCTGCTGCAAACTCAATTTTTTTTAATGTAGCCTTTAAAGCTGTTATAGATCACAGTGCTAGTAAGTGGCAGAGCTGGAACTTATAGCTAAACCAAGTGTACATTCAAAGTTCATGTTGTTAACAGAATGTACTGTTTAGGCAACATAGGCCAAGTGCAATTCACTGCATCTGTTTTCTCATAGTCCAGAAGTTGGAATCTACAGGTGTCAGTTACAAAAAGATTGGAACACCTTGGCATAATACACACAATAAGATTGAGGGCAGGAGGAGAAGGGGATGACAGAGGATGAGATGGTTAGATGGCATCACCGACTCGATGGACATGGGTTTGGGTGAACTCCGGGAGCTGGTGATGGACAGGGAGTCCTGGCATGCTGCAATTCATGGGGTTGCAGAGTCGGACATGACTGAATTGAATGTGTGATGATGAACAGTCTACTTTAGAGTGGAGAGAGTACAGGAAGTGGTAGAAACTGTCAAGGACAAACCCACGTTTCCCCAGTTTGAAGAGAGCTGCAGGGAAATAGCTCCATTCAAGTCTAACAGTGTGAAAGGAAGGACCAATATGCCAACTGTTTCAACTTTTCAAGAAGAGCCAGAAATTTAAGTTTTATGAAAACATGCAGTTTTAAAATGTTGGAAAATAACACAATTTGTGTTGAGAAACAGCAAAACATTGTAGGCCAATTGGAGGCAAAGGCCAAGGTAGAAGGAAGATTTTAAAAACAGAAACTCACATACACACAAAGCATACACACACATGCATACATATATATACACAATATAGCTTATATATATATAACTGAACCACTTTGCTATACAGCAGAAACTAACACAACATTGTAAAATATACTTCAATAGAAAAAATAGTGTATATGTATATATACATATCAAATTATATATATATATATATATATATATATATATATATATAAAACAAAGATCTGTCTAGTCAAAGCTATGGTTTTCCCAGTAGTCATGTATGGATGTGAGAGTTGGACTGTAAAGAAAGCTGAGCACTGAAGAAGTGATGCATTTGAACTGTGGTGTTAGAGAAGACTCTTGAGAGTCCCGTGGACTGTAAAGAGATCAAACCAGTCCATCCTAAAGGAAATCAGTCCTGAATATTCATGGAAGGACTGATGTTGAAGCTGAAACTCCAATACTTTGGCCACCTGACGTGAAGAGCTGACTTATTTGAAAAGAACGTGATGCTGGGAAAGATTGAAGGCAGGAGGAGAAGGGGACAACAGAGGATAAGATGGTTGGATGGCATCACTGACCCGATGGACATGAGTTTGAGCAAGCTTCAGGAGTTGGTGATGGATAGGGAAGCCTGGTGTGCTGCAGTGCTTGGAGTCACAAAGAGTCAGAAATGACAGCGACTGAACTGAACTGATACATACAATATGTAACAACATATAGTATGTGTGCATATTATATATGTACCTTGATATTACACATACTATATTATGTTTGTAATATATACACCTATATAAATATGTACTATAAATATCAGGTATGATTTAATCAGTGGCTATGTAACTCCTTGATATGTATAGAGATTCTGTTTTTTAGATTCTTCTAGGTAACGTATGGCTTGGTGTTAGGAACGCATTAGGCTTTTCATTAGTGACGCATGTTAGGGAGGTAGGTATGATCATAACAATTTTTCACATCACTTAAATGTTTTCCAGGGCAATGTTTTAGGCACAATGTTTTACACACAAATATATTACCTCCTAGGAGTTCTAATGTAAGAAAGTTAAAGTAATGACATATTCATCAAGTACACTAAGAGTATGTCAGGAAGACAGTAGGAAAAGAGAAGAATGAACATCACAGAACATGTACTGGGAGTGTGCATCTACTAAATTGATCATAGGGGAGTTGACTTTTTAAAGGTTTGAGCTCAGAAATGAAGAAGATGGACAAGAGTATTTTGATGCCTCTCCAAAATCAAGTTATTGTCAGTCACATACTCTTTCTATATGAAGGGTGGCTGCATTTGATTCTAGTTATGATCTAAAAAGAAAAACCAAGAAGTATAGCTAACACACAGTTTGATGGATGTCTAACAACTATTTTCTTACCATATTCTTCCTCAGTCAAGAAATGAGCTGCAGGGGAGGGACTGGGAGTTTGAGAATAGCAGATGCAAACTATTATATATATGATGGATAAACAGCAAGGTCCTACTGTATAGCACAGGAAACTATACTCAGTATCTTCTGACAAATCATAACAGAAAAGGATATGGAAAAGAACATATATATATATATATATATGTCAAACATAGGACATATATATATATGTTGGATATATATATGTATATATAATGTATGTTGGACAGGGAAGCCTAGTGTGCTACAGTCCATGTGGTTGCAAAGAGCTAGACATGTCTGAGCAACTGAACTGATAATGTATGTATGTATAACTGAATATATATATATATGTGTGTGTGTGTCACACGAGTCAGTGTGCTGAGTAGAAGAAATTAACTATGTTGTAAATCCACTATACTTCAATGATGTTTTTTAAAAGTGAGCTGCACAATAAGGGAGGAGGGAGACCCCAGATACGCATTTAAAAGTCTGGGAAGGTAACTATAAAATCCTTGTGACTATTTCTGTAGAACCCCATATGCACTGCCTATTTCATTTTAAATGTACTCCTACAATGATCCTGTTGATGAGGAATGACTTAGGGACTGAAATGTTCAAAGATAATATTTGTAATGGAAGAAAAACCACTTCAGAAGCAAAGGCTCTTGGGTAAGAAGAATCAATATTTCCAAGTAGCACTCAGACCTGGAAGATTGATTTCTTCATCCCAAGCATATTAATAGTGTTTTTCAAAACTGGTCTAAAGAACATATATACTCCAGCATCTCCAGGGGTGCCTGTTAAAAAGGCAGACCCCTAGGCCCAGAAAATACTACTTAACCCATTTACTTGTCCTAATTTTCTGCATTCCAATATTAGAGTCACTGAATTAAGAAAAAATTATTTCTCCACAACTACCACAGAGGGCAGTCTGATGCAAGTTATTTCACAAAGTAAACTATCATATTTTGATTTTTAAAGTATTATTTATGAGAAATGCATTTCTGTGTTAAATAACCTCTTGTAGGAGAGATGACAGAAATAAAAATGTCAGTAACATTAAAAACAGTCACTCTACTATTTAGAGGCCAAAGTTCAAACTCTTAGCGACCACTTAGAAAATGTGCTTTTTAGCCATTGTAGATATAGTTTCAGAGCTAGATTCAACTGGCATATCTGCAGGTGATAGAACTTAAAAAGACTATAGAGACATTCTTGGCCAACTACTCAGAAACTATGTTCATCCCTCACCACTGTTTCTTAATGAGAACCAGAATTTGTTTAGGTATTATCAACTTCTTCTAGAGAAGAATCCAGGCCTCTCCTTCAGGGGTGAATGTTTTGGTCCATTCCGATTACGATACTTATGTAACAGGGAAGAGGCGATTTTGACTCCATGTTGGATCTGTTTCTATGACTTTAACCTTTGTTGTCCATTGCTTTTGTTATTATAATCATATATAATGGCCTGACTTGGAACTCTGCCCCTCTGCCTAAATGTTAAAACAAAAATGACTTTGTTCAGGATGTAAACACCAGTGGATGACTACAGGAAGGAAGAAATTAATACATCTCCTCACCCCTCACAGGTTGGCCACTCCAGAAGATATTTGTAAGATTAATGTTTTTTTTGTTTGTTTGTTTTTTTTTTTTTTTTTTTACTTTACTCCCTCACCTTCCCTGCTCTCTGTTCTATAAAAGAACCTGGTATCCAGACTCCAATTAGATGGTTGTTTTGAGACATTAGTCTGCAATCTTCACTGCCAGGTGGCTTTCTAAATAAAGTCATATTCCTTGCCTAAATGCCTCCTCTGTAGACTCATTGGTCTGTCATGCAGTGAGCAGAGTGACCATGGACTTGGTGACAATTACACTCCCTTCTCCATTATTAGTTTAGGGAAATGTGATATACTTAGGCATGTAATAAACTTACAATAAAAGAAACACAAGACTGTCTGGTGGGGAACTCCTGAGGATGGTCTCCTTTACATTCTGGCCTCCAAAATCTTGTGTGCAGATATGATGCTTGGATTTATGGCAACCATTTTGTAAATATGGGAAACAAGCCTAGAGACCAAAAAAAAAAAAAACAGTACTAAAAGCATTTCAGAAAGAAGGAAGGAGGAAAGCAAGGAAGGACTACAAAGAATGAGAAATATCAGCTCTTTATGGTGTCTCTGAGCCCTTGAATAAACCAATTAATAATATGCCACATGATTTTGCAGGCCCAGTTAGCACAGAGTCATCTAAAACAGCCAGTCTATTACCCATTCCCTCCTTTTACTAAGGGAATGCTTCTAGATAAAGAAGGCAGGTGACACAGTTTGTTTTCCTTGTAAATATGCTAATAACTAGGCTTCCTTTAAAAAATCTAATGGGTGGCTTCCTTGCTGGCTCAGTCATTAAGTAGCCACCTGCCAATGCAGGAGACATGGGTTCAATCCCTGGGTCGGGAAGATCCCACATGCTGCAGGTCAAATAAGCCTGTGTCCCACAACTACTCAATCTGTGCTCTTGAGCCCGGGAGCTGCAACTACTCAACTCGTGTGCTGCAACCACTGAAGCCTGCACACCTTAGAGCCCATGCTTCCCAACAAGAGAAGCCACCACAATGAGAAGCCTGCATCCTACAACTAGAGAGTAGCCCGTACTTGTTACAACTAGAAAAAAGACCACATAGCAACAAAGACCCAGAGCACCCAAAAATAAATCAATAAAAATAATTTTCAAAAAAGGAAAGGATATGGGAAAACATATTACAAAAAAAAAAAAAAAAGATCAAACGCTATTTGCTATGATAAAGAGCCCTAACATCTATAAAGCTACCATGCAGGATGTCCATGGATAAGGATTATCCATAATCCTTATCATTAACCCATAATCTATGGAATTATGAGGCATGACTTACTTAAAAATATTACTTAAACCAGGGTCTAAAAATGGAGATATGTCATATAAAGCTTGTCAGATAAAGCATGACCCTCACTTGACACTTCCTCTTTCACTGAATGCAGAAAGGAGTCACAGACTTCCACTGTATTTGTCTAATCCTCCCTTTTGCCTGCATCTTTGAAATTGTTAGTAATGCTGACACTGCAGAAGACACTTGACTCAGATGATTCTGATTTGACAAATCTTAGACTTTGTGTTGGCTCATCTTATTGGGTAAGATAATGTCTCCTCATTTTGCAAGCCATTTTGAACGGGGTTTTCTGCATATCAATTGGGATGCATCCTGTGGAAAGTAATAGAACTACAATGGCCAATGAAAGAAGCAAAAGTATTAAAGAAAAACACAACAGTTCACATGGAAAATATAAGAGACAGAAAAATCAGGAAGAGAAACTGCTCTAGATAAGAATTTAATCCACTGATAGTAGGAACAGATTGTTAATTAGCACAATAACCATGTCAATATTTTATCTATATGTTTAAAATTTACTGTTTGTGGCTCAGATGCTAAAGAATCTACCTGCAATGTGGGAGACCTGGATTTGATCCCTGGGTCAGGAAGATCCTCTGAAGAAGGGAATGGCTACCCATTCCAGTATTCTTGCCTGGAGGATTCCATGGAAAGAGGCACCTGGCCGGCCACAGTCCATGGGGTTGCAAAGATTTGGACACAACTGAGCAACTAACACTTTTACTTTTCACAGATAAATAGTATCTACTATTGGGGGTTCTGCCAGGCTATAATTACATGCTATTTTTCTCCAATCCACACAGATGGGTACCTATTGCCTTGGCTAGAGATTATCAGACCATACCTGGATACCTGACAAAGGTGCACCAATCAGATACTCTTCTCCATGAAATTTTAAATAGGACTAAGTCTGCAACCAATCTTTGTGCACTGTTGGCCATGTAACATGCAAACATGGGAACTGCTAGAGTGCTATTTACTTGCTATGACACTTAGCAGAAAATATTCTTATGCTGAAAAAAGTAGGTATGCTATGAGAAGGAAGAGTGAGAAATAGCTCAAGCAAATTTCTCATGAATACACCTATAAATATTTAGGTACAACAACAAAAAGATTTAAAACAGGATGTGGTTGATTTAGTTAGTTCAGTATGGTTTTGGTTCTCCTTAACCAAGCTTACAGCTTTCCATATTAAACACTCATTTTAAAAAGTCATTTCAAACATTGTATTGGAGAACTGACAGTTGAGTTCATTTTCCTGGGGACCAAAATGAGTTCTCAAAAAACTTTTTCCTTACAGTCAAGGACAATTTCCACTTGCATGAGCCAGCTCACATGTGGTGTTCTGACTCAGAAATCAAATGTACAGAAACTATAATGTGCAGGTTGTGTATAAATCTGAACATACTTGCAAAAATATCAAAGACAAATATATGGGATTGAGATACTGGAAAGATGAAGAAATTAAAGTCTTTTGTATACAAATGTTCTCACCATTTGTGTGTGTGTGTGTATATGTGAGAGAGACAGAGAAAGAAAGAGAGCCAAAGAGCAAGAAGTAAAGATTTTAAGTGGATCTTTAAGTGGAAGGAATAATGCTAGCAGCTGCAAGTAGAGACAGGAAAGGCATCAAGATGACAGAGTAGTTGCCTTTAAGATCAAATATTGTGGTTTTGCAAACTCAATTTATTGCATTAAAATAGACTTGAGCTTTATTCAACATCAAGGAAGTAGCACAATGTCCTCTATCAGTCCTTCATTTATCTCATTGGTAGAGAAAATTACTTGTGAGACTCCTCTGGTTCAAATTTGCATAAATTCCCAACTTTAGGGGACTATATTGGAGCTTCAGGCCCATGCCTGACCTCCAAGTTAACACTGCTGCTGCTAAGTCATCGCTAGTTCCTTAAAATAAGGACATAACAAGAACGCCAAAGAAGTCAAGGATTTTAATCATGATATAAAAGCAAAGACAAGATATAAAATGCCTGGAAGAAAAAAGTTTTAATTAAATAAGCAAAATGGCAAAAGAAAAATCCCAGACTGGATCAACATGGTGGAGCAAGAAGATGTGGAGCTCTGCTTCCATTCCACCCATACCGCATCACAAACACATCAAAATACATACACCTTCAATCCTCACTGAAAACTAACTGGAACAGGTAGAAGGACTGCTAAACACCTAAGGCACACAACAAAGATGCACAAAGAATTGGGAAGGAAAAGAAACGTGATTAGATCAGGACCTATGCTCCTGGGATGAGACTCATAGGAAAAGGGAGATTGCATGAGCAGACACACTTCCTGGAGAGTGAGTGATCAGAGCCACAGAGCAGGCATGCCAGTTCAGGGATTCTACATGGGGAAGATGAGCCCCTTGGCTGCTTGGACTAGGAGGAGGACTAGGAAGACTAGTCCACTACGAACTAAGAGGAGGGCTGTGAGAAGCCTGGAGTCTGCTCATGAGGATTGTGTTTGGGCTGGCTTGCCCACACAGAAGGGCAGAGAGAGATCTACCTTAGCAGCTGCTGGGTTTCTCATGAAGGCCTTAGTGCACAACCCGAGCCAAGCAAATACACCAGCCCCACACACTTGACAGCACAGCACAGCACAGGATCTGAGGCAGTCATGACTAGGGAGAAGACTTAATCATGGGTTGAAGAAGTAACTGGTCCCAGAGGGAACCTGAGGGGCAGTAGCAGTCATTATTGACTCTCACTCAAGCAGCCAAGATCTCTAACAGCAGCCATGACCCCAGAGCTCAACCCCATACATCCTGAGCATCTATCCAGGCCCTATAGGCCTTGCAGTGTGACTCCACCACAGGCTGGGGGTGGCAGAGGCCGAGGACAGTGATCTGCTGTGAGGGACCAAGGGACACACACAAGTGTATCAAATAATTGTGGGCACCTGGACAGGCATCACATCGAGACCGCTCAGACCTCTGTGGCCAAAATGACCTGAGACTCAGCACAGACCCCATTTGCTTTCAGTTCAGTAGCTCACTTGTGTCCAACTCTTTGCGACCCCATGAATTGCATCATTCCAGGCCTCCCTGTCCATCACCATCTCCCGGAATTCACTCAAACTCATGTCCATCGAGTCGGTGATGCCATCCAGCCATCTCATCCTTGTCATCCCCTTCTCCTCCTGCCCCCAATCCCTCCCAGCATCAGAGTCTTTTCCAATGAGTCAACTCTTTGCATGAGGTGGCCAAAGTACTGGAGTTTCAGCTTTAGCATCAGTCCTTCCAAAGAACACCCAGGATGCTCTCCATTCCATTTGCTTTAGCACCCCCCATTTCTGAGATAAGTGTCCAGGTATGAGGAGGGGAAAGCATACTTAAAAAGAACAGAGCCAAGTAGGGCCTGAAACTCAAGGCTTCCCTGCTTCAGCAACTTGGAATCAGACCCTAACTCTCACAGGCTGGAGATGGGCACTGAATAGAGACAAAGTCCTGCCTCACACTCAGCTCCAGCTCTAGCCCCTCAATCCAGTTCCACCCACTACCAAGGTGAAAGCTGCCTGCATATGCTGAAGAAAGAAGTGACACGTGTCCTTGTCAAATCCAGCTCTCCCACCGAAGGCACTGGGAACATGCAGTGTGTACAGGAACACACCCATGTTAAGAACACCCCTTCAAGACCACACCAGGTAACTTTCACTTGAGGTTATTGAGGCAGTGAAAGTTAATCAAAATGAAGAGGCAGAGGAACTGCTCTCCACTGAAAGAGCAAGATAAGATACACAAAATAGTATCAACAGAAATAAACACATTATCAGATAAGGAATTCAAAGCATTAGTAACAACAATCTTAACTGAACTAGGGAAAAGAATAGATGTACAAAGTGGAAAATTCAACAAGAAACTAGAAAATATTTAAAAGACTCAATGAGAAATGAATTTGATAGCTGAAATTAAAAATACACTGGAAGGAATGAGTAATAGAGTGACATAGAAAATGCATAAGTGATCTGGAAGAAGAATAATGGAAATCTCTCAATTGGAACAGCAAAAGAAAAAAATTAAACATTCAAAAAGAGTTTAAGACATCTGTATGATGCCATCAATCATACCAAGAAGGATAAGAGAGATAGAAGGGTATCACAAAATATCTTTCTGGAAATTACAACTGATAACATCCCAAACTAGAAAAAAAAAAAAGGAAAGAGACCCAGGAACAAGAAGAACAGAGTACCCCAAAAATGATGAACCAAACATCTTCACACCAGGAGACAAAATTAAAATGACAGAAGTGAAAGATTAGGAGAATTCTGAAGGCAGCAAGAGAAAAACAAAGAGTCATATACAAGGCAATCCCAATAAGGCTATTAGGTGATTTCTGTGAAGAAACTTGGCAAGCCAGAAGAGAGTGGCATGATATCAAAGTGCTGAAAGGGGAAAAACCTGCAACCAAGATACACTACCCAGCAAGGTTACGATTTAGAATCAAAGGACGTTGCCATCTTTCTAAATTCCATATATATGTGTTAGTATACTGTATTGGTGTTTTTCTTTCTGGCTTACTTCACTCTGTATAATCGGCTCCAGTTTCATCCATCTCATCAGATCTGATTCAAATGTATTCTTTTTAACGGCTGAGTAATACTCCATTGTGTATATGTACCACAGCTTTCTTAAAAATATGGAACGCTTCATGAAAAGACAGCAAAAAAGACACAGATGTGTATAGCGGACTTTTGGACTCAGAGGGAGAGGGTGGGAGGATTTGGGAGAATGGCATTGAAACATGTATACTATCATGTAAGAATCGAATCACCAGTCTATGTCCGATGCAGGATACAGCATGCTTGGGGCTGGTGCACGGGGATGACCCAGAGGGATGCTGTGGGGAGGGAGGTGGGAGGGGGGTTCATGTTTGGGATCGCATGTACACCCGTGGTGGATTCATGTCAATGTATGGCAAAACCAATACAGTATTGTAAAGTAAAATAAAGTAAAAATAAAAATTAAAAAAAAAAAATAGAATCAAAGGACAGAGAAAAATGTTGCAGACAAGCAAAATTAAGAGAGTTCATCAACACTAAACCTACTCTAAAGGAATTGTTAAAGGGTCTACTCTAAGTGGAAAAGAACTAAGAAGCTACAGGATAGGGGAAAATCCCACTGCTGCTGCTGCAGCAGTGTCCGACTCTGTGTGACCCCAAAGATGGCAGCCCACCAGGCTCCCCCATCTCTGGGATTCTCCAGGCAAGAACACTGGAGTGGGTTGCCATTTTTTTCTCCAATGCATGAAAGTGAAAAGTGAAAGTGAAGTCGCTCAGTTGTGTCCGACTCTTAGCAACCCCATGGGCTGCAGCCTACCAGGCTCCTCTGCCCATGGGATTTCCCAAGCAAGAGTACTGGAGTGGGTTGCCATTGCCTTCTCTGGAAAATCCCACTAGGAAAGGCAAATGCATAAAAGGACTGAAGATGAAAATATAGACAGATATAGAATGATGTAGGTATAGAAGTATATAGATGGTAGATATATAAAAGAACTGGCAATCAACAACTTTATAAGCTAGTTCAAAGATAAACAGCAAAGAACTGTAAAAGCAACTCTAACTATAATAAACAGTTAAGAAATAGACATGAAGATGAAAAAAAAAAAAAGAAATAGACATGAAGATGTAAAATATGACACCAAAAGCACAAGACATAAGGGGGAGTAAAACAGATTTTTTAGACTGTGTTTGAAGTCAAATGGTTTTAAGTTACTACGGGTTTAAAACAAGTAGATATGGTTGTATGTCAACATATATGAATCCCGTGATAACCACAAATCAAAGACTTCCAACAGATATACAAAAAGATAAAAAAGAAAGGGACACAAGCAAACTACTAAACAAAGGCATCAAACCACAAGGAACTCTCATCAAAGTGGGTACAGAGGGAACATATCTCAACATAATAAAGGCCATTAATGACAAACTCATGGCTAACCTCACACTCAAAGGTGAAAAACTGAAAGCTTTTTCTCTAAATTTAGGAACAAGGATGTCCACTCTTGCTACTTTTATTTAACATGGTACTGAAAGTCCTAGCCACAATAATCAAACAAGAAATACAAGACATCTGTATCAAAAGCAAAGAAGTAAATCTGTCAGTATTTGCAAATGACTAATACTATATAGAAAACCCTCAAGTCTCCACCAAAATAAATAAGTAAATAAATGAATTCAGGAAAGCTGCAAGACACAGGATTAATATACAGAAATTGGGTGGGTTTTTTATATGCTAATAATGAATTATCAAAAAGAGAAACTTAAAAAAAAAACTTTTAATCACATCAAAAACAATGAAATACCAGGGGTAAACTTAGCCAAGGAGTTGAAAGACCTATACACTGAAAACTATAAAACACTGATGAGGACAACTGAGGATGATGCAAATAAATGAAAAGATATCACATGCTCTTGGATTAGAAGAATTCATATTGTTAAAATGGTCACACTACCCAAAACTACCTACAGATTTAATGCAATCCCTACCAAAATACCCATGACATTTTTCACAGAATTAGCATCATTTTAATATATAACTACATCATCATATGGCATCATCATATATAACTACAAAATACCCTGTATTGCCAAAGAAATCTTGAAACAAAAGAAAAAAGCTGGAGGTACCACGCTCCCAATCAAAACAGCATGGTACTAGCACAAAAACAGGCATATAACTATGGAACAGAATAGAGAGACCAGAAAAACCTACTTATTTAATAATTAATTGATTTGCAACAAGGGAGGCAAAAAAATACAATGGAGAAAAGACACTCCCTTCAACAAGTTGTGCTGGGAAAACTGGACAGCTACATGAAAAACAATGAGAATATACCATATATTAAAAAATTCAAAATGGATGGAAGACCAAAATTTAAGACCTAAAACCATAAAACTCCTAGGAGAATACACAGGCAGAACATTTATTCTGACATAAACCATGACAGTTTTTTTTTTTTTATGGATATGTCTCTGTAAGCAAGAGAAATAAAAGCAAAAATAAATAAAAACTAATTAAATTTATAAGCTTTTGCACAGTAAAAGAAACCATCCATTCAAAAAAAAAACCCTGTAGAATGGGAGAAAATATTTGCAAATAATACAAACAAGGGGTTAATATCCAAAACACATAAATGACTCCAACAATTCAATGCCTAACAACTCAATCAAAAAATGGGCAGAAAACCTGAATAGACATTTCTCCAAAAAAGACATACAGATGGCTCAGCAGCACATGAAAATATGCTCAACAGTACTGATTAGAGAAATGCAAATCAAAATCAAAACGACCTATCACCTCACAACTGTCATAATGGCTATCTCCAAAATATCTACAAGTAACAAATGTTGAAGAAGATGTGGAGGAAAGGGAATCCTCATATACTGCTGGTGGAAATGTAAATTGGTGCAGCTACTGTGGAAAACATTATGGAGGTTTATTTAAAAAAATAATAGAACTATCCTATGACCCAGAAATTACATTCATGGGTATGCATGCATACACACACACACACACACACACATATATGATGAAAATCTCAGTGTTCATAGCAGCACTATTTACAATACCCAAGATATAGGAGCAACCCAACTGTCCATCAACAGATGAATGGATTAAGAAGATGTGGTATTTATGCACATTGGAATATTACTCAGCCATTACTCAGCCAAACAATGAAAGTCTGCCATTTGCAGCAACATGGGTAGACCTAGAGAATATTATGATTAACAAAATAAATCAAAGTAATGTACTGTATACCACTTTTATATGGAATCTAAAAATGAATAAATATCATAAAACAGAAATGGATTCACAGATATAGAGAACAAAATAGGGGTCACCAGCAGCAGAGGGAAGAGTAAAGGGGCAAGACAGGAGTATGTGATTAAGAAGTTCAAACTGCTATGTATAAAATAAGATATATTGACATGGGGGGGAGGGTGAGATGTATGGAGAGAGTAACATGGAAATTTACAATACCATATGTAAAATAGATAGCCAATGGGCATTTGCTGTATGACTCAGGGAGCTCAAACAGGGGCTCTGTGACAACCTAGAAGGGTGGGATGGAGAGGGAGATTCAAGAGGGAGGGGACATACATATATCTATGGCTGATTCGTGTTGATGTTTGGCAGAAACCAACAAAGTTCTGTAAAGCAATTATCCTTCCATTAAAATAAATTTAAAAAAAGAATACAAAAATTAATAAAACAAGATATACTGTATAGCACAGGAAATTTTAACCATTATATTGTAACAAATTTTAATAGGATATTATTTGTAAAAGTACAGAGTCACTATGCTGATCACCTGAAACTAATATCACTGTAAGTCAAATATAATTCAATTAAAAATAAAAAATAGTGATTACTGATACAATTGGGAAAAAAGAAAAATAGAAAACCTAATAGAGTGAATGGAGGAAAAAAACAAAACACGTAATGTACATGAGATCAATTTGCCAACATTCCTTGGTTCGTGGAGAAAGTAATGGAGTTCCAGAAAAAACTTCTGTTTCATTGACTACATTAAAGCCTTTGACTGTGTGGATCACATCAAACTGGAAAATTCTTAAAGAGATAGAATAACAGACCACCTTACCTGTCTCCTGAGAAATCTGCATCCGAGGCAAGAAACAAGAGAACCAGGCATGGAACAATGGACTGATTCAAAATTGGGAAAGGAGTACAACGAGGCTGTATATTGTCACTCTGCTGCTTTAATTTATATGCAGAGTACATCATGTGAAAGTCCAGGCTGAATGAATCAGAAGCTGGAAACAAGATTGCCAGGAGAAATATCAATAACTTCAGATATGCAGATGATGCCACTTTCAGGGCAAAAAGTGGAAGAGGAACTAAAGAGTCTTCATGAGGGTGAAAGAGGAGAGTAGAAAAGCTGGCTTGATAGTCAACATTCAAAAAACTAAGATGGCATTAAGTCCCATCACTTCATGGCAAATGGGGAAAAAGTGGAAGCAGTGACAGATTTTGTTTCCTTGGGCTCCAAAATCACTGCAGATGGTGACTGCAGCCATGAAATTAAAACATGCTTGCTCTTTGCAAGAAAAGCTATGTCAAACCTACACAGCATATTAAAAAGCAGAGACATCACTTTGGCAACTAAGGCCCATATAATCAAAGCGATGGTTTTTCCAGTAGTCATGTACGGATGTAAGACTTGGACCATAAAGAAGGCTGAGCACCAAAGAATTGATGCTTTTGAACTGTGGCATTGGAGAAGGCTCTTGACAGTCCCTTGGACTGCAAGGAGATCAAACCAGTCAATCCTAAACGAAATCAAACCTGAATATTCATTGGAAAGACTAATGCTGAAGCCAAAGCTCCAATACTTTGGCCACCTGATGCAAAGAGCCAACTCATTGGAAAAGACCCTGATGCTGGGAGAGATTGAAGGCAAAGGGAGAAGAGGGCAGCAGAGGATTAGATGGTTAGATAGCATCACCGATTCAGGGGACATGAATTTGAGCTAACTCCAGGAGGTAGTGGAGGACAGAGGAGCCTGGCGTGCTGTAGTCCATGGGGTCTCAAAGAGTACAACCACACAACTTAGCGACTGAACAACAATAACAGCAATATATATGAATACTAGTTTGTTATATTTTGATCTTGTAGGTTTTGAAAAACTAATTGCAGTTGAACAAATCACTATGCTGTATTTACATTTATTTTTATTTCAGTATGATTAAGGTAATCTATTCTATTTTTTGTATGTTTTCAAAAAACTCATATGTGATGTTTTTCTTATCTACACAATAGCACAACCATAGTCAATATGGTCTACTTTTTTGTTTTGTTATCTACCAGTATTATTTGACAATGATAGAAATATAGAGTGGCATTGGCCAGCAAGGGAAACATTAGAAACTGTTGTGTATGAGTTAATTGTGCACATTTTGGTTCTACAAAATGTTTTACAGCATTATACATGGAATGCTTGAGAGAATTAAATGCAATTTTAAGCTACATGATACTTGTGTAACTATGCTAAATCATTTATGAAGCCATATTTAAGGGAAAAAGCTGAATGAGCTCTTCATCTGGATGACTCAAACCCTGATCAACATATAAACAGAGAGTAAACAATTATTCTTTAACTGGGTGGCCTGATCATGCAAGCACCTCACCCCTAGTTTTATTATGAATCTCTTCTAAATTTTATCAGAAACTTTATCTGGTTCTGAGCAATAAGTATCTAATGATCATCCACGTATTCCAGAATTTGATTTTAAGAGGCTAATATTTTTCACTTAAGCTACCAGTACTTTTCAAAAGTCAGTGCCATTTGATGAGCTAAAAAAAAATTCAAACAAGACACAGATTTAGCTTGCCAGAATCTTGGATATTTTTGTAGGCCTCTTGTCAATCAGGCACAAAGAAGAGCTACAAAAACACAGCAGAAAGACCTTTCCAAAATTTGCATAGTTCAAAACAATTAAATACACAACTACAACACAATATTCTCTTCCTTGGACCATTTCAAATTTCCATTCTAGTTTCTACTTCTTCCTACCACAATATTTAGTGTGGTGTTTAGTCTCTAAGTTGTGTTTGACTCCTTGTGACCCATGGACTGTAGCCTGCAAGGCTCCTCTGCCCATGGAATTTTCCAGGCAAGAATACTGGAGTGGGTTGCCCTCTACTTCTCCAGGGAATCATCCTGACCCAGGGATCGAACCTGTGTCTCCTGCTTTGGCAGGTGAATTATTTATCACTGAGCCAACAGGGAAGGCACCACAATTTAGCCACTCACCAATCATATAACATGGAAGCTGGGAAAGAGAGAGACATCAGGAGAAACAGTGGAGCAGCTCAAACCACAGAAACTTGTAGTCTTTGTCATGAGAAAGTTCCTTTTATCCTCTGATGAACTATATGAACCTTGAGTTATTTACTCCAAAAGTCTTAATGACTTATTCTTTAACTCATATCTCTGGGATTAGATTTCTTGCCCATCAATGGTTCAGCTGAAATATGCTCACCTGTCAACTAATCTGCTTGGCGAGGGACAGAGAGAAAAATATTCTTTAGTTAAGAGCACAGGCTTTTACTGAGCATGTTCTGAATCCTGGCACTATGACTTATAGCTGTGAGACCGTAGGTAAATGATTAATTTGCTCTGTGTCCCAATTATTTACTTGAAAATTCATAATAAAACAGTATTTTCATCATATAACTTATGAGCATTACATAAGATAATATTGGTAAAGTGCTGTGAAAAATACCTAACCAGTTATTATGACGACAATGTGAAAGCTATTTGTAAGAAAGGAATGAAGGTTATCAAGTGGTGTATCAAATCGTGGGTCTGTTTGATATGCAAGAGGAACAAAGTGTATTTAAAGAGCTACCTGAAATAGTGATGTCACAAAGATGGCAATATAAGTGGTTCCTGATTTTGGTTCCCCTCATAAGAGCTGAGAGTGGGGTGGGAGAGGTGAGGCTGTACCTCAGACACCCAAACTGCATTAGATAGTAAGTGAAGCAGTTACTGGTGACTGCATTGCCCCTCCCCCAGGCCAGTGCAGCACCACATGGAGAGGTCTCCCCTGAGCCTCTGGTTCCTCAAGTGGGAAAGGGAAACCCAGAGGAGACAATCAGCTTCCCCCAGCGTTGTGGGTCCCTTTGCAGAAGAGCTCAACTATGATCTTGTACCTTGAGAAGTGCAGGGGAATTGGTAGGACTCGAACACTGGGAATCTGTGATGGAAAAGAGGGGAGGGGCTTGCAACAACCAGCACAGGGATCTCAAGTTCCTATGTGTAACTCCCAGGCAGTAAACCCAACCAATGGCTTTGTTCATCTGCAGAATTAAGTCAGTGGCATAATCTGACCAGGGCCTTCACAGGGTTCTGCTGCTGCTGCTGCTGCGTCGCTTCAGTCGTGTCCAACTCTGTGTGACCCCATGGACGGCAGCCCACCAGACTCCTCAGTCCATGGGATTTTCCAGGCAAGAGTACTGGAGTGGGGTGCCATTGCCTTCTCTGTTCACAGGATGCAGATTAACCTAATTAAGATCTTCAAATAAGGAGGTCTGGCAGACCTAAAGTCTGATTTTCCCACAGAAAGATCTGAATCATAGCCCCACCTGCTCTGGAAAATGTCTTCTCATTTCATCTGACCAGAGGACTGGCAAGAACTCCTAGAAGCAGTGTGGCCCAGTAGGACTTGAACCAAGAGGCAGGCAGGCAGAGCTGGTCACCCCCACAGAAAAGTCACCACAAGTCATAGAGCATTTGAGTGCTGCACACAGACAGGGGGATTAAATCAATGTCAAGTCTGAGAGGACCTCCCAGCCCTTCCTAACTGGAGATCCTTGTCTGGGAAACACAGTAGCCTGGAGTTGCCACTCCTCAACCATGCAGGGGCAAGGGAGCTGAGACACAGCTCTACCCACTGTGCTGGAAGATAGTGTCTTCCAGCCCCATCTAACCAGAAGAGCTGGAGAGAAGTCCTGGAAGATGTGCAGCCCAGCAGCACTTGAGCCAAGAAGTGGGTAAGCAGAGTTTATAGTTTATAGAACAAATCCAGTGGTCCTGTTTACCCTGGGAACTTGGAGTGCTGTTCAGCTTGAGTTAAGACAACAAAGAGCTTTACTGGCTTTAGAGCTGCTTCTCTCATTGCACCTGGGCAGGAAATCTGATTTGTAGTCCCACTAAACACTGAGTATTTCCTTCAGCTCACTTACCCAGAGTATACAGGAAGCTGCACGGCCCATACAACAGTCCTATATACAATAGCAACTGAAAAGAAAGCACAATCTGTGGTTTCCCCCATTTGTGGAGCAAAACTGGTGGCCTCACTTAAACAGTGAATTCAGTTCACTCTGGCCCTATTCAGGTCCCCAAACAACAAGCTGTACAGGCACTGCTGCCCTGCCTGGAGAAGGAAGCTAATTCATAGTGCCATCTACTACTGAATATACTATCTTGTCCAAACCATCTAGTAAAGCCTTACCAGAGAATCCAAGCAACCATACAGCTCATCCTACAGCCTCAGTTGGGTAGGGACTGAGCAAGCAGTCCTATACAAGTGTTCTCAGCCAGTGACACACACGCCCATCTCCATTCTCAGGGCTTGAACACTTTTCCTTGCCTCAAAATAGAACATACCAGCAGGCTCCATCTGCCCAAGAACATTAGCAGCAGACAGCCTCAGAACTGAGTTGACTGAGCTGACTGGTGAAGATCTATCTCAGCCAAAACAAACACGCAAAGTCTGGAAGAGGAGCCTGATTATTCAAATGCACAAATACCAATGTAAGGAATCAAGAGATCATGGAAAATAAGGTAAATATGACACCAAATGGAAGTAATAAAGTGCCAGTAATTGAACCTAAAGAAATGGAGAACTATGAACTCTCAGACAAAACCTCAAAATAATCCTGTTAAGGCAGTTCAGTGAACTAGGACAAAATAAAGGCAACTAAATGAAAGAAAATAGCAACCATCAAAAACAAAACAAAAGCAACAACATAAAACAACCAGAAATTCTATTAATAGAATTGAAAATTACAATAAATGAACTGAAGAATTCAATAGAGAATTTCAAAAGCAGACTCAACCACATAGAAGAAGAACCGGTGACCTGGAGAATAGAACATTAGAAATTACCTAGTCAGGGGAGTAAATAAAGTGAAGAAAGCCTATGGGAAATTTGACACATAATGAAATGAAATCATATTCATATTTTGGAAATTTCAGAAGGCAAAGAGAAAGGAATCAAAAGTATATTAAAGCAGCGATGGCTGAAAATTCCCTAAACCAGGGGAAAGAAATGAACATCCAAATCAGTGTGGTTCAAAAGATCCCAAATATGTGGAACTTGAATCAGGCTACATCAAGACATACTGAATGTTCAAAATCAAAGAATCCTAAGAATAGCAAGAGAAAAGAGAGATGTACATACAAGGGAATCCACATAAATCTATCAGTGGATTTCTGAACAGAAACTTTTCAGGCCAGGAGACAATGAGATGACATATTTAAAATACTGAAAGAAAACAACTGTCAACAAAGAATTGTATACCCAGTGATGATGTTCTTCAGCAATAAAGAAGCAAAGCAAATGCTGAGGGAGTTCATTACCACCAAACCTGAGTTACAGGAAATTCTGAAAGGAGAGTTTTGAGTGGAAGTAAAAGAATAATATTTAACAGCTTAAAAACACAAAAAGGTAGTGTAAATCTCACTGGTAATGATAAATATATAGTTACTGATTCTGCAGTAGGAAAACAGTGATGCATAATTCACTTGCAATTCTTTTTTTTAAGGAAGATAAAGAGCTTCCTGCTATTTGTGACTTATTTTAATGATTAAATACAGATATCCAAAATCTATTTTAGTGTAAATGTTTCCTTTATTTTGGGAGGTGTCACCTTGATACCTCCTGGTCAAATGTTCAAGTTATATTTCTATATACTAACACAGGAAAGTGGACATTGGCCATGTAACCTAATACAACCCACTAAAACTTAATACTGTATACAGGCAACTCATGTTACAAACCAATGACACCTCAATGACATAAATAAAATGAGAGAGAAAAGTAGTACTTAAAAAGTTAACCAACTTCTGGTTTCCCATCCAGTTTAAGAAGCTTGGACAATGCCATACTATACAAACAAGGAAAAAGACTAAACAAACAAAAACCAACAACTCTTCCTTGGTCTCTAAGAGAACTGAGGTCACAGGGCAAACTGCTACTCCCTGCTCTCCCCCCAAACACAAAATCATTGAAACCACCAGTCTCCTTTCTTGCTTGATACCAGGAACTCGTAACCAGATTTATATCCACCGCAGCTACCCCTCAAGCGGAAAACCAGAAGATTTCCTTCTGGTCAAACAGACGTCCCAGCAGAAAAGACCTTAACATACAAACATTCAGAGACCTCCTGAGGAAACAACTGGGTCTATGCTCACTCACTCTACAGTAAAGAACACCTGCTGACAAAACCTGCCCATGTGTAAGATGTGAACTACCATTTTAGTCTCTGTGTCTTAAGCCTAAATTGGCAGCCAAAGATAACCAGCTGTTTCAGAACCCCAATATGAAAGAATAATCTTAAAAAA
The DNA here is from genome assembly GCF_032405125.1 of Capricornis sumatraensis. Lineage (NCBI taxonomy): Eukaryota > Metazoa > Chordata > Mammalia > Artiodactyla > Bovidae > Capricornis > Capricornis sumatraensis. The sequence continues at coordinate 110,040,046 of NC_091092.1, read as the reverse complement.
AAAAACAGTAAAAAACCCTTGTAGTAAAGAAGACAATGTAAAACTTGAAGAATGCTTTAAGCTTGTCATACAAGTAGAGAGATAGAATACGTTGCATAACAGAAAAAGAACATGAGATCATAAAAAACAATGTTGAGAAATCTAAAATACTTTTTGGATATGATATATATGATAGCAAAAATTTTAAAAAGTCAATATAAATGTTTTGAGTTTATTATGAGGATGCTGCTCATAAAAAGACATGGAAAAGAGTAGAGAAAAAAAATACTAACTATATGCAGGCATAAATACCCAATAATGCAATTTCAGAATGAAAGGGGAAAACACAGAGCAGGGAATATATTCAGAGTTAATATAAGAAATTGCCTCAAGTTTACCAAGAGCTTAAGTTTGTAGAATGAAAGTGGCTTAAAGGGTCCATTATGTGAATAGAAAGTGCCACTCCAAGGCAGAAAATCATGACTTTTCAGGACACTGGAAATAAAAGTTACAACCATAGAGAGAAAATCATAAATCCAATCCCTTTCTTTTCCTTTTTAAAGTTATGGCCACTATCTAACTTCTATGCTACCTTACAAAATAAAAGAACAAGCATCAACTTTTTTAAAAAAGTAGTCGTCCTAAAATACTATCTGAAGATTAAGATAAATTTAACATTTCCAACTTTATGATTCCATAGAACTGCTACAATATAATTCAGAATTTTGTAGTCAATCCTCCCTAAAACAAAATAACTCTTAATGGCCTATGACCAAGGCAGTATTTTTACCTCAATCCTTTTCCTTCACTTCTTACTTGGTGACAAAATTGATATCAAATACATATAAATTATACCAACTATTTTCTCTAGTGAGAAAATCTGCGCTATTTTAACTGTTTTACATTTTTACTTGACTATGTTTGAAGTCTAGATGTTACAGGGAAGAACTGACTCCATGCTGGATCTATTTCTTTACTTTTAGCCTTTGGTTCCCATTGCTTTTGTTCACTAAAAGGATGCGGTTTATACATAATGGCCTTCCTTGGCAAATCTTGTCCTTTTGCCTGAATGTTAAACCAAAATGCTTTTGTTTAGGACCCTGTCCACCTGTAGATGGCTACAGGGAGAAAGAAATTAACACATCCCTTTCCAAGGCTGGCCATTCTAGAAGATACTTGCAGGATTAATGGCATTTTTACTTAATTTCCTCACCTACCCCAAACTCTGTTCTATAAAAGAACCTGGCATCCAGACCCTGATAAGATGGTTATTTTGAGACCTTAGTCTGCCATCTTCTCAGTCTGTTGGCTTTCCAAATAAAGTTGTATTACTTGCCTCAACATCTCATCTCAGATTCACTGGCCTGTCCTGAGGCAAACGGAATGAGCTTAGACTTGGTAACATAGATATGTACACATTTTCTCCAAACAACTGAGTATAAAATTCTCATTTCTTAATTCTTATGAGTTCATATGTTTGATTTTGCTTTTATAAGTTTAAGGAAATTCCATTTGCCTTTCTTCTCAAGACATTCAAAACTATTGACTTTTTTCCCAGCATATACATGACCATGCTATCAACATGATCAATGTGAGAAGCAATGAGCCACCGTTTGCTCATGGAGCTTTACTCTGCAGACAAAAATTTACTTAGACTTAGCTGAAGTGGCATCAAAATAATTGTCTATGGTAAACTGCATTTACTGAGTACTTCTTAAGCCACTATTCTCTGACAAAGACATCTCAGGAAATTTCCTCCTAAGAGGACATAGATAGAAAGCTCCTCCTCTTAAGTTTTCTCTTTAAAGTAACAAGCATACAAAAATTTAAATGAAATTCTTATTTATACTGATGTTTAGTTGTACGGAAACACAAGTGGCAGGATTTCAGATACATGAAAGATCTGAATTTACCAAAATAAAGTTTAAATAGAACTACTCAGCTACAGAAAACCTATTTCCCAAACCCCACATCTAGATGCATGGTCTGACAGTAGGCATGGACATTTAAAATTGAATTTATCCATGAACATTTGGGAAGTGTAATTACCCTACCTGCAGCTATAAAGCAGGCTCACAGACAGTTTCCCAAATAACAAGTCATTTTGAATAGTGAAGATTTCAGCAAGTCTAGAAAGTGTAAAGGGACCTTGGTTAAAAAAAAAAAAATACACAGAACTCCTAGGTTCAAGTGGTTCCCTTATCATAAACTCCAGATGTCTTCATTCTTAGTCCTGGGACTTGCTCATCTTTCTGTGCTATCACATCAGGACGAAGACGGGAACAAGTTTATAGAGAAAAGAAGTGCCAGTGTAATGGCTCTGCAGCCAGATAATGCAGAGATAGCAAGTCATGTTCACAGAGCAAAAGGACACGCATTTCCTAAAATACGAATTCTAATCCCACTGGGCTTCTGTGTGTGTGAATTTAACCTTTAGAATTAGAATTTTTGAACCCCTGGAAATGAACTAATGCTTTGTGTAAACTACAGAAAACAGATGGAAGTGTGTTCCAGGCAGCACATTTAAATACAAAGACCATTTCTGTACCTGCAAAAGCTGCTGTGCTGCCTCCAAGGGTAAATCTGAGTTTAACAAATCAAATGAAGCTACCCCACAACACGGCTCCAATTCAGAGGAGACAAGTACTACTGTGATTTCCCAAACATTCACATTATCTCAAAAATGAGAAGTGCACCCTTGGTCTGACATATAGAACAGATATTTCTTATTCTAAAAGCATTCAACTGAATCTTCATGGTGCTACAAAACTTTTAAATTGCTTCATCACTGGATTAATAATTACAGGTTTTTCCAACTTTTAGTACTGATGGTTGGTTAGCAAGAGAAAATAGTTACTTGAAAAACCATCTTGAGTTCAATCATTTTTGTACTTAAAAGCCAAAGTTTTAGACACGTGAAAAAATAATGATGTATTGTGTTATATTCACGATTCTTTGATTATTGCATTAAAACACATATTAAATTTACTAACATTTTTAAGTGTACAATTCAGTTGTATTAAGTACATTCATACTGCAAAACCATCATCACCATCCATGTCCATAACTATTTTCATCTCGCAAAAGTGAAACTCGTTACCCATTAAGTAACTCTCCATCCCCTCCTTTCCCTCAGTCCCTGGAAATTCACCATTCTACTTCCTGTCTCCATGATTTGATCACTCTAGGTACATCATACAATTGGAACAATATAGTACTTATATTTTTGTGACGGGCTTATCTCACTTTGGATGATGGATGTCCTCAAGGTTCATCCACGCTATAGCATGAGTCAGAATTTCCTTTTTAAGGCTGAATAATATTCTATTATATGTACTTATTAATTTTGCTTATCCATTCATTCAGTGGCCAATTGGGTTGCTGCCATGGTTTAGCTATTTAAGGTTGCCATGAACATGAATAATATTTAAATGAATGTTTAATACAATTCATTTCCTAAAGAGAAGTATGTTTATGTTCAAAGTTAGCAGCCATCTATATGACGTACCTTAAAAGCACCCCATTTTTGTTAACAGGCAGATACATAAATATACTGAGAACCCTAAATGGAAATATACTAGCAGCAGGATAAGAGACGCAATCAATTGAAGGTTTTTACTTCCTGTGAAAGGAAGAAATTAAATGAATGAAGGAAAGTGAGTCCAAGTTAACTGCAACACTGTGTGGATTCCCAAAATACATACACAACATTAAAACCTAAAACATATGCTAGCAAGAAAGGAGGAAGAAAGGGTAAAACTTCAGGATATTTTAAGGTGGAGATGGGACGATTTTGTCCACGTAATAAACCTTAAATTTTACCTTGTGATTAATTGCATTGCCTTTCTCTTGACAACATGGGCCACAGACTGAAATAGAACAGAACTAGGAGTTGACATTTTGCAGCTATGCATATGCTGTTTTGACATCCTTTATAAACTGTCAAAACACATTTCTCATACAAAGTTCCTGAATCTTACAAGGAAATCAAAGATGGTAGACATGCAAACTTTATTTTCCAACTATTTTTAAGGCTAAGCCTACACTTTGAGTTAGAAATTTTTCCATTTTACTGCTAGAGAGTCACAAAGTCCAAAGGCTAGCCTTTTGCCAGCTTTAGTGAACAATTTTAGTTAATTGTGGAAACATCTCTTTTGCTCCTAAAAATTGCGACTCATTATCTGCTCTCTCCGGCACTCAACCTAAACCTGTAGTACTAATTTTAACCTCTTATGTTATGTTAATAAAACCTAACAGCAGGCATTAGTGTACAGGACATAGAGGTTATTTTAGCAAAATACCTTATAGACAATCACTACTCTACCCTAATACAGCAAACTCCAAAAAAGATATCTAACTCCAGAAGTTTAAAAACCCGAGCAAACTGAATATCAGAACTTGTGCATCAAGCTCAGTCTTTTAAAATTAATGATTTCGTGTTTCATGTAACAATTTTACATGCCAAAGACCAAACAGTATTAACTAAACGGAGGACTTATACCCTAGGGGGTGTATGTGTGAAAAGACATCACAGGGTCTGGCAATTACCACCTTCCTCTCTATCCACCAAATGATTTCTGCTGAGAGTTAGCTGACAGTTTAAAAATTTCCAAAATATTTTAATCTTTGGGATCTGAGAACAAGAACTCAAGAGTTCCTTGGAATGTTCATCAACACCTAAAATCCTAAATTATTCCTAAAGTTATTTCTAATGCTTTATTTTCTCTTTACTCAGTAGGGATATATGCTGCTGTTGTTCAGCTGCTCAGTGGTGTCTGACTCTTTACGACCCCATGGACTGCAGCATGCCAGTCCTCCCTGTCCTACACCATCTCCCAAAGCTTGCTCGATTAATGTCCACTGAGTCGGTGATGCCATCCAGCCATCTCATCCTCTGTTGTCCCCTTCTCCTCCTGCTCCCAATCCCTCCCAGCATCAGGGTCTTTTCCAATGAGTCAACTCTTCGCATGAGGTGGCCAAAGTACTGGAGTTTCAGCTTTAGCTCCTTATTAGAATTTAAGGCCAATCCTAAAGGTGAGTTTACCTCCATTACAATACACATGACTTTAGAAGAAAGGAGGTTACATGTGAAGCATAAAATTTCTTAATAGTAGAAAAATAATCTGCACTTCTCTGAACACTGAATCTCTACAGACTAGATGAGAAAATATTAATGCAACACTTATAACCTCAGTACCTACAGACTATTCACATTTCCACTCTCTTCCTTCCATATCCATACTTGACGTTACACTCTACACACAGAAACTATTACACATGTTGATCAATCACTAACTCTGCCAATGAATTTAGAAGATATGTCAATTGCTCTTATGATTGCATTATATTTGTGTGGACAACAAAAAATGAAATATTACATTCATTCACTTGGTTTCTAGAAAATAAAGCATTTATATTATCATTATGAAAAATAACTTCAGAATACCTTTTTGTATCTATACTTTTGTACCTTGCATGGTCAATAAATCTTAAAAAGTTATGTGTAACCAAATATAATTTATCTCAAATATTTTTAATGAAGCAAAACATGGCAATTCTTTATATTTTCTTGATTCTTTTTCTTGCTCTAGTTAGTTGTTTATTGTTCCTCATATCAAGTTCATTTTCCAGCAGTATTATTTTCTTTTAACTTTGACAATTTATGTCTAAATAATGAAAAAAATTTCATTTGTTAAAGAGTTGGATTATGTTACCTTTTAATATCACTTCCTATAATATGATTTAAGAAATATGCTAATGTTTTACATCATACTATATTTAGCAATTAGGATTAACATTTAAAGATGAGGCTATTTCTTACAGTGATATTTCTACTTCTGGGAACTTCCTTCAGCCTGTCTAAATATTTATTACTGTGAAACTACATGGCATACAAGAGTAACTTCACTTTTAGATAAAAGGCAGAGGGCTATATTTGTATGAAACAACACAAACCGTAAATTACCATATTTATTTAGGCAAGCAGGGCCAATGAAAGTTATTTATAACTATAGATTAATCAGTAATAACATTTTTAAGATGTCTGAGCATATGCTTAATATCGCAGGTCTAGGCTGTCATGAAACTTTTATTGCCTATAAGAAATGCTAGTAGTTTTCCAGGGTATAAACTTTTGCTTCCTAGAGAGTAGAGCACATTATGAACATGTTTTTAATAGGACTTCATTTTCTGATGATGGCAATAATACAGATGTGCACTCCCACTTTTTCTGCCCTAGGCCAGACACCTTTGGATATTACAGATGTTTCATCTGAGAAAAATTTTCAACTGACTTTAAAAGTAGATTATATCTAATTAAAATGCAGATCTTCTACTATTTAAAAAAATTAAAGATAGTGGTGCATAAAAAAACAAATAAATGCTTTGAGAGGTAGGATGGGAAAGAATTGAAAAGGAGGTAGTTTAATAAGCCCCTATAAAGAGTGATGTGATCTTGTATACAGGGCCTCTTGATGACAAGAAATCTCCTAATCTGGGAAACATTTCATTAAAAAAATACTTTTTGAAGGCAAGGGTCAATCCTAGGTCAATGAGGACAATAAATGGTAATGATTGTGTGCAGTATACTATTAAACCATCCAAGTTTACCATTTTATCTGTGTTATAGTAATGATGCATTAGATAGCAAAGCATGCAAATAGACAAAATATGCTTTGTCTCAGGCCTAAAATTAGTTAATTTTGGAATACATGGCTAATTTTATTATTATTATTTTATTATTATTGCAGGTTGGGTTCACTGGGAATCCAAGTCTGAAAGAGAATTTCAGGTGTTTATGATGGCGTGCCCATTATAAATGGGTTAAATACCTATAGAGTGAAAGAGCAAAGTATCAAGAGGAGAGGGAGACTGACTACACTACCAAGCCAGAGAGCAACTCCTGCCAACCCTAAAGGAAATTCTGTGGCTAGAATTCCTCCTACTGAACGTAGTCTGAACTTTGTACGAAATGAAAGGGCCTTTATATTCCCTCATACATCAGTCTCTGAATGAGTTCAGCATAAGAAAGTGACCTGACTCAAGGTACTTCTGCAGCTGAAGCAACCTCCACAAGGGCTCATGAATGAAGGCAGTCAGTCGGCAATAGCACTTCCATCAGGTTGGGTAAAGCCTAGGCTCTGAAGGGGAACCTGGGCAACATTGCCGCATCGACCAGAGAGAGTGAACTTTGCACAAAACAGATGGTATTCCCTAAATCTCTTCATAGTTAGCATTTTCCCTCAGGATGAGAACATAAAATAAAAATGATACTTTTTTTTCATACTTTTTTGGCTCCACTCTATAGAGTAACCAAAAATTTTGATAATTGACCTTTCTTTAAATCATACTGCCTGAAAGAACTTTAAAGATATGAAAAGTAGTTTGTGTTCTTTAAATATGTACTCTTTGTAGAAAGAGACTTGAGTAATCTGTCAAACACATTTATATATATATATACACACATATATAATAGGAATTTACATATGTGCTTAAGTATAGTTATATATTACAAAACTTATTAAGGAGATAAAAACAATATTTAAAGTGAAACAATTAAAATGGCCAACGGTTTCTTTCTCCACACAACAGAAATCTCAATTTCAGAAATACTAATCTGGATGCCTACCTTGCTTTCAAAAAAGTGAGTCTTTTAAACTACCTTGAAACATAATATTTCATCTTTTCCTGAATTTCTTTTAAAATTAAAAAAAAACAAACAACTTTAGAACTTGATCTGTATACTCTCTCACTATTACTTGATGCTGTAGGCTGTGCCTTGACCATTCTGGCACTGCTCATTCCGTTTTCGGGAAGCCTCACATGACTCCTTATTCTATCTCTTTCCATTCCCTTTGCCCAGATCCACCGCACCCAGGCCCCCAAAGATTATGTTTCATTTTTACGTACACCATAAACTCATTTAGAATAGAGAATGACATGGTTATGATGTTTGATTTTAAATAAGTTACTGAATTGAACAGTAGAATCAAATTAGAACAAATATGGGAAAGAAGGAATGTGGGAATACGATTTCATAGCAAAAGACAAGAGATGATATGCATTTTTTTCCTTCTAGAGAACTAAGGGAGGAAACATTTCTTTGTGGCTATTTGGTGAGAATAAGGAGGGACACTTTGAAGTTCCCTAGTTCATTTACATCACTGGGGTTTAATCAGCTTACTCCACATAGAAACGCTCACTTTTAAATATAAGCATGTAGGAGTATGAGCATGTGATGTAAGCCCACAACTTACGTACACCCTACAGGTTCAAATGAAAATGAATGAAAATCTTTATTCTTTTAAAAAAGAACATAGCCTTGATAGAAAAAGAAATAAAACAATTTTAATATGTTGCCAAGAATAAAATTTCATTAAATAGATTATTGCCATTTAGGCAATATTTCAGAGACTCTTTTACATGTTATTAATAGTTACATATGACATAAACAGCGGGAAAATTATAGCTGTCTGTAATTATGTTTTTACAAACTAATCTGGCTTAATTAAAAATGACAATTTCTGTTCCTTTTTTTAACAAGTTTCATGGACATCTTGAACACAATTTCCTCATTGGTTTTAATGTAAACATTGGCTTAATATTAGAAGGGATGAACAAAATGGGGAACTGGTAAGAGGGAATTGGAGATATTGCATTACTTTGTCTGAAAAATAGTTGCAACTGAGTGGCTGTTCCATTTAAGCTTTTGTTTTTAGGGATAGGAAGAAAACACAAACGCATGATTTTTGCTGTGTGTTACCATATCCTGCCTTATTTTTCTATATCTAATTAAAGTACATCCAAGATACACATTTTTAATAGCTTTTTAACCTGATTTGTTCAAATGTCCATCAGTATTTTTAAAGATATAGCCTTTGTTTGAATTCAGTGAGTAAATTAAACTAAGTTTTATATCCAGAATTTCAATGCAAATCTTTAAGAAATATCTAATATGATCATTACTCTGAATCAAACTACAATTGATTTAATATATTAGAGAATATAATAGCTATTCAATTATGAAACATGTATTTCTATGAAATGAAAAAGTAAGCATTTCTCACATTTGACTAGCTATAATTAATAATATATTTTCTCATGGGGTTCATTTTGGAAACTTTCTTCATAAGAGGTTTCCACTTGTTATTCAAAACCAGCCTGTTTTCAAACCTATACTAGTTACATGACCTCAGTAATTTACCATGCATAAATTTTAGAGAAAATGCATTTAGAGATTTTAAGGTGATTAATACATGTTAACTGGTAATTTAATGTATTTTATGGTATATATGACTTAGGCCAAGGCAAATATTGCCAAGTCTGCTTCTTAATTTTAAAATAAATTGCTCATGTTGCAAAAGAATAATTTTACTAAATCCATTCTATTTAGATTAAGATATCAATTAGCTATATAACTGGTTTTAATTTAACTTTTGCAGGTCAGTTGTCAAATTCAGATTGCTGTCTTATTAAAATATGTGTAATGATCAAAATACTCTGCAGCTCAAATCACTTGACAAACTATAGGACCACGTCTCCATAGAGTGCTTCTCTTCATCAGTTCTCTACACACACGACAGCATCTAGGGCTTCAGTCAATGCTTGTTCCAGTTAAACACCTTTATTTAAAGTTCTGCAGAGTTTAGACTTTTCTAGCTTCATTTGATGCTTCTCTGAGCCACATGCCAGGGCTGGTATATATTCATTCTTATTCACTCGGTTTCATTGTGCACAGTCTTTTATATCTATTTAATTATCTCCCTCTGTATGGATCTCTGACTGGCCAGGAATCAATTCAGTTCTTGTCTGTCATTTAGAAATAGAAACATTTAACAAGATTTAAATGATTCACATTATTATTAACCAATTCAGGGTAGAAACTGAATTTTAAGACACATTTTGTGAAAAACATCTTCTCATGAGTGGATGTGAGATCTCACCTCCAACTCTCCCCACAGTATATTGCACAGTAGTTTCAAAGACTCTGGAAATATGCGTAGCTCTTTTTTTTTTTAATTGAACGATAATTGCTTTACAGAATTTTGTTTTCTGTCAGATCTCAACATGAATCAGCCATAGGTATACATATATCCCACCTTTTTTTTTAAATCCCACCTTTGTGATTCTAATATGCCATTAATAGCTGATTAGAATGAGTGTTGCCAAAGAAAATGTAATGATGTGGTAATAGGTTTGTATTATATTGGCATACAAAATAATTGTAAATATTACAGAATCATAAACTAGCAGCACAATATGTTTATACTCACATCCATACTACCACTTAATTATAAGTCATCTATAAAGACAACTTGCTTCATTTATATAAAATCCACTATATACTATTGACCATATATTGTATCTGCAAACATATAAGTGTGTATATATGTGTAAATATGTACATACATGCACACACAAGTCACAAATGTTAATAGTTTCGATGAGGGTTATTTCTGTGATTTTTATTTTATATTCTGTTGATTTTGTACAGAATGATTTCATCAATTATCATTACAAAAATGATATGCTATTAAAGAACAATTAGAACGATCCTTATAACTGGAAGACTTTTTTTCCTCCCTACTCAAGGACTGAGACCTCAGAGCCTTTAGAGAAAACACTGAGCAGTGTGGAAGGAAAGGGTATTTCAAACCAGACAAGTCAGCTGAATAAGCCAACAGACCAATGGGTTCATATATTCTAATTCATTCACATCTACACTTTCTATTTCCCAAATTGAGCTCCATGAAGCAACAATCCACAAAATGCTTCTCAAAAAGCCCATGACAAAATATGCTCAGAAAACTCCAAGTTTTATCATACACTTAGACACAATAAAATTTCTCAGAAACCAGACATTAAGAAACTTACTTTGTTTACTCTATGTGTCCCAAACTCATTTGATCACTAAATAGTATTAACAAGATGTGGAATTCTATTAACTACTAGCCAGTAAACTGTTAAAATTTGAAAGGAGAGGATAATTTAATAAATAATTTAAGGTAGAAAAACTGACATTGTGATACATAGTAAAATACTAACTAAAATACTTTTGGCTGGTGATATTTCTTTGGAAGAATTTTGGATTTTATTGAAAGAGATTCTTTTTTAAAAAATTAATTTATTTTAATTGGAGGCTAATTGCTTGACAATATTGTAGTGGTTTTTGCCATACATTGACATAATCAGCCATGGGTATACATGTGTTCCCCATCCTGAATCCCCCTCCTACCTCCCTCCCCATCCCATCCCTCAGGGTCATCCCAGTGAACCAGCCCTGAGCACCCTGTCTCATGCATTGAACCTGGACTGGCAATCTGTTTCACATATGATAATATACATGTTTCAATGCTATTCTCTCAAATCATCCCACCCTCATCTTCTCCCACAGAGTCCAAAAGTCTGTTCTTTACATCTGTGTCTCTTCTGCTGTCTCACATATAGGGTCATTGTTACCGTCTGGAAGACACATTCTATAGCTATCTACGTTTAGTGATTAAGAGTATGCCTGGGGAATTTGGGGATGGATGGGAGGCTCTGCTACACTCCTGGCAAAGTAAAAGAGAAAGGGAGAGCACTTGGTGTGGGCATATGTCTTAATCAAGAACTTGGGCCATCTGTATTTCACACATATATTGGTGACATCAACGATGCACACACAACATACAAAATTAGTTGTATCAGATTTAACAGTAATTTAAAAGTAAAAGACATATAGAATATGTAGAATTTATGACTAATTTTTTTAACAAGTACCCATGTCTATTAAATATTTATGTCCTTGGTCATGGCAATTGCTTTGGCCTTATTCCAATATACAGATAAAGCCAGAAAGGATTTTTAAGCCAGAAAGGGTTAAGGGACCCCTCACATTCATATTCATTACTGAGATTTAGGGTAGTAGGAGTAAGTCCACCTTCAATAGCTCTGAACAGTGTTATATTGTCTTTTGCTTCCTGGAACTGAGAACTACCTACTCCTTCAGGTTTTTTGGTTGGTTTGCTTTTTACCAACCAGTGATGGTTCACTAATTCCTTCATAACTTTTCCAGTAGAGAGTGTTTCTCAAAGTGTTGTCCTTAGAGCAATAGGATCAGCAGCACTTGGAAGCCTGGGAGAGTGCAAATTGTCAAACCCTATCCTACAACTACTGAATCAGAAACTCTGAAGGTAAAGTACCTTGATCTGTCTTCTAAGCCCTCCAGTTTTGATACACACTCAAGTTAAAGAACCACTTCACTAAAGAAGTATGATTGTTGCCTGTCCTGGATGTTTCTAATAACCACATCAGATAGTCCTTTATAATTCACAAACCTAATTTTAAATGAGCCAAAAATTTTAAACATAGCAGTTCTGTTGTAAAAATAACATGTAGGCAGTAAAAATTTATACAAGATTTAACTGAAAATTGAATTCAAAGTTGGCATAATGAAACTTGGAACAGATTTCCCCATAGACCTAATGCTGCAAGATTGTGGCAAAGGAACAAAGCCATTCCAAAGAAGTCTATTTGTATCAATTTAATTGTACTCCAGTATTGATAGCATTAACTTCAGTTTCAAGAGAAGTGACAATGAAGTTTAACAAGGAAATGAGAAGGTTAAGAAAAGGAGAAAAAATAAAAAGGAATAGGTAAAGAGGCGAAATAGTTACTATTTTTTGATGTAGTGAAAACTACAGGCACAATGCAAAAACAAAAAACAATTTTCTTTGCATTAAAGCTTGCTACATATATCAAAAATCTTAATTTTTATCAAGTCCTCTTTACCATAGAGCTTTATTTTCTCCTCAGATCTTCTACATCATAGTAATAAGGTTGAGTGTGCATATTTTGCTTTAAGCTCTGAAACTGGTGAAACAAAGATGTACCTCCTAGGTTTGAGCAAGAAATATGAGTTAAGAAATATCATAAGGAGTAACATTATATATTGCTCCAATATAATAAGGAGCATTGGAGCTCTCAAGAAGTGCATACTCTAAGGAATCCTTTTTCCATTTTTGACACTACATCTCAAACAGAACACATCTCCTTCTCTGTGTGCGTCTGTGACTGCTAGATTAAAAAAAAAAAAATCTTTCTCTCTGCCCCTACTCCAAAATCCAAACAATTTGGGCGATGTTAGAAAGAATGCAACTGAAAATTATTTACCAGCTATTAACTGGTAAATTCAGGCAGCTATTCCTGATTTTTAGGTTATTCTCCACTTTTCTTCTAACTCATGAGTCCTCTTTGATTTCTACCACAATAGATATAATAGATATTGCATGGCATTTTCAGAGCATCTAGAGAAGGGATACATGCGACTTTCAATCATTGAAAGCTTGGAAATGGAGAAATACCACTGATCTTTCTCTACTTTCATAATGGGAAAAACAGGAAACTAACTTCAACAGTCACTACAAACAATCTAAGAAGGCTCCTGTAATGATTAAAAACCAAAATCAAGTTAAAAAAAAGCCAGAGCTCCTCAAAGCTGGGGGCCTCATAAGAACTTCATGGGTAGACTGACAATGGAGACCCATATACCCCAAACAACTAGGCATTCATTTATTTAAAAAAATTTCCCAAGTAGTTACATCGCTCAATATAGAAAATTATTGTCAGGAGTAGAATTACTCCAATTTCTAAATCTCATGGATAAGTGTTCATTCCTGCTTATGAGTTTTCTAAAGAGCCCAACCTATATTCTTTAACTTAGAACATATAACCATAGATACACAGGGGCTTCCCCACCAGATGAACCCTACCACCTATCTTTTCACATCTTGATTAAAATTCAGTTACCCTTCAATCTTTGGCCAACTTGTACCATGGATGTAATCCTTATTACAATTTGCTTTTGAGTCAGAACTTCTTTAAATACATTTGTGTAAAATTACACAAGTTTACATATATATGCCAAATACATTTATGTAAAATGTATTTGGCATATACATCCGAACCACAAAATATATTCTTTCCCATTTTCCACTCCTATTTTGTGATGATTTGACATGTGAAAGACAATTCCTCAGTACAGACACATGATGGTAATAGAACTCTCCAACCCTCAATATTACAAATTCAGAATTGATAGCTCATCTTCAGTACTACCTCAAAGGATGTTATAAGAAAGGGCAATGGGAACACGGTATTGTGGAGGAGGACACAGCAGATGGGGGCACTTTACAGTAAAAATTGTTTTTCAAATGGACCAGTTTTCAGGTACTATAATGACAGAACAAGTACAGAAGGTGTTCAAAAGTAGTCATTCCAGCCAGCTTTCTTAGACTAAAATATAGCCCTATACTATCACAATGTACATACTATGCTTGTCTTTGGGCATGCCTGCAGTTGCTATCATCTGTCAGAGTGAAATTATGCCCATTCTCAAAATAGCATGCCAGTTTCCTGGGATCAGACAGGTCAGGTTTCACTGGATAACAGAAATGAAAGGGTGACTTATGTCTTTAAACTAGAGACAGATTCATAGCTATCAAATCTAAGTCTATTCTGTACGACGAGTTGCACCTGTTTTAAGAGATAAAGACAAGAGAGCTCATAACCCAAACCTAACTTAAATTTATGACTGCATAAACAGGAACTCCTGAGGGTTTAAATTTCCTTGTCTGCACTAGAATGACAAACGCAACAGCAGTAAGAAGTAAATGAGATAAACCAGTTCCTCTGACAGGACACCCTCACACCACTGTTACTCCCTTACCCTTCTCTTCCCTTACCAAAATTCGCTAGAAGGTATAAAGGCTCAATATTCACAGTCTTAGCATCGTTTGCATCTAAGGATGACCATGGAACATGGTGTTTGCTATGGATGAATACAAGCAGCAGTTCAATGGAGTGAGTCTAGAAGAAAAGTAACTGGTGGCTTTCTTTTCTTCCAGCCTTAAGTAGTATCTGAACAGTAGCTGTCAACTTGTAATCAGAAAGAAAAGGGCAAGAGAATCAGAGACACTAGCCCTGATATCACAGAGATGTCAAGCCAATACCAGAAGCAGCCTACCTCCAGACACCTTGTTCTATAAAATTTGTTAAGACCATGGTTAGCTGGGTAGGCTGTTCAATTCAACGGACTGCATACCTGATACACAACCTAAACACAGTGATTTTTTTTCCCAGGTGAAATTTCTCTCATCATTCATATTTCTAGTGTTGTACTCGTGAATATTTAACAACTAGCTCCCACAAAAGGAAAAAAAGAGAAAGTCGTGATTACTAGCATTTGCTCGTTTCTCATAGAAATTACGAGACCAGCAACGATGCCACAAAGTACAGATAAGAAGGGATTTACACAGTCCGATCTCATGAGCCACTGCAAACCACCTCCACTACATCACTGGATATTTCCTCATTAGCTAACTACATGTTCACAAAACTACTACAGTTCATTAATGTTATCTTCAATTTTGTTATAATATAGAACAGAATTTCTACAGAGAGAAACAGAGAGCGCAGAACTACTGAATGTCAAGATAAATTGACTAAATTTATTAAATCGGAAGGAGCTATCAACTTTAGGAAAAACTTTAAGTGGAAACTTAGAAGTTGTTTTCAGTCTCAAGCCAAATGTACTTATTAACTTAATATGAAAATTTCCAATTTTCCTCCTTGGAGGAAAGAACAGAATTGAATTCACTATCATAGCAGAGAAAATTTGGTACACATTTGAAGACATCAGTATAATGTTAAAAAAAAAGCTGCATGAAAACATATTCTATCTCCCATAAATTTGCATGACTCTATCAATAATTCAGAAAGGGAAGTTTTTCCAGTCTTGTAGTCTTTGGGTCGATCTATTTCTGCACCAGGGTTGCTGTCATACTCAATTACCTAAAACAGAATAAAACTTACACTATAGTACAACATACTTTAGTGGCTGTTATCTATGAAAAGTATTCCCTACAATTTCCTTACCAAGGTCTCTGTGGACAGGAATCCTTATAAATTAAAGGAAAGCAAAATCTTAGCACTCAAGATTTTGTTTTCTTTTTTTTTTTAAGCACCAAAGTGGTTCTTGTATAAACAGGCACAATGAATTACCCCAGTCCTTCAATATGACATGAGCATATAATTTTCTTGGAATGGATAAGTACAGGCTTCATTACCAAAGTGATTCTTTAGATATTAAATGGCATTGTAAGAAAACATTTCCAATTGAAATAATTGGCAGTTCTGAAAGAGTGGTTATTCACAATGTCTTCTGATTTCTTACTTTCTCCCTTGTAAAATCCCTAATATCTCTATCTGACTTGATTCTTGGTTTGTTCTAAGAATATCTAATTGTCAGTGGCATAGGGTATAATTTAAGAGCATTAGCTCAAACTGAAAAAAAGTTCACTTACATTGCATTCTTGTTTTTAATAAGGATCATTAAAATACTAAAGAAATATGCCATGTGTGTTTTAAAATAGTCATTTGGCCTAACTTTTATGTATTATTCTTCACAATAGGCTCTTTATAATCACTATAAATAAGCAAGAACAAATTACCAAATTTTGGTGTAACAATCTTCCATATTTGGAATAAAATAGGAGTCTATCAATGTAAAACTATCACCAGAAAGATCTTGTTATAGTGGACTCCAAGATCAAACCAAAAATAATATTTATATTTTTAGACAAAACCTGCTCTGCTAATTTTATTCTGAAGAAAATGCCTGAATTTATTTCAGCATTCAAGAGGTTAACAAAATATTTTGTGACACAAATCCATAGGTACACTTTACTCAATTATTCATGTATTAGTCTATGCCAGTAAAACATCTAAAGATATGCCAGGAGACACCAAATGAAACAAACCACACATACACAAAAAACATCCTAAAATAAATCAGAGTTAGTTAAATTCACATCTGGCTTAAAAAGATTAACAGCATGGAGCTGTTTATGTTACACTGAGCTATTTCTAATTACAGGAAAGCATACCCAATCAATAGAAGATCAAGTGCCTGTATTTAAGTATCCAAACAAATAAAAAACCAACAGCTGTAAATAGATTGTATTGAAATATTTACAAATGGTGAGATTTTTACCTTTAGGATATCTGCATTTTATACAGAGGGGTAGTCCTGGTTTGGGTTAGCCATTCATTTTTTAACAGTTTTTACCCATGGCATGGGATTTCTCATGATTACCGAGGTAACATATGTAAACCATAACCACATCAAAGTTCTTGGTGGAAATGAGTTAAGAATATGCAGTTGTGATAGGAAGAAATAAGAGATAAAGTTCAACACTGTTGTAACTTCTCAAATTATGAACCAAGACCATTGTATAAAATCAAAGAAGTACAACCATGTATTATAATTATTTATTATAATCATCTCTGTGTCTTCAATTTTTAGAAGTTCTGCTTATTAACTGTGTGAGAAACCATCTCCAATAGTGCACTAAAAATATAAACATCTTATGTAAAGCTTATTTTTACATCCTTTGAGGCACTGTAAAATTTCCCTTGCCATTTAACTAGGTCTAGAAACAAACATACACGAGAGAAATTGGGGGAAAAGAGGAGACAGCAGAGAGACATAGGTATTGCCAGTGTAACAAGTTCTTTGGTTTGCTTTTCTTTGGCATCACTGTTAATCCCACCACATGTTTTGCTGTGCATAGCAATTGGCTACAAAGAGCATTTATTAATAGCAACTGCCCCCTATGCTTCAGAATTAAAAAAAAAATCAATACCTAAAAAATAATACAAAACAAAACCACTGGTTTCCTAAAGGTACAGAAACCAAAATATTCAAAGCACAAATTCTATTTTATGGGATGGTCTCTAAACCCTGAGACGGACCTATCAAAAAGAGAAGGGTTGGCAATGAAAATTAGACAACCTGTTGGACCTCTCATTCACTCCACTTGAAGATCTCCTAGTTCTAAAAGCTTAATTTCACAAATGTAAAAGAAAAAAATGTAAATAACTGGATTTAAGAAAAAGTGACTCAAAGTAGCATCTGATATGGAATCCAAATTTATAGAAAGGCTGAATTTCCTTTAGAGATGGATTTAAATTGTTCATCTCCATATACACAAGCTCACACAAACCTAGTTTTGAGAATTAACTTGGAGATCTTTTTCTGCTTCTCTCACTCACTGACAATTCTTTGTAGAATTAATTCTTAACCCACTTTTCCAAAACTAATACTCTAACAGATTTATAGTAGATATCATTCTGCATATTTCAGATAATTATAGCTACAAGTTACTGTTTAATAAACTGCATAAACAATAGCCATTTTAATGTAGCGTATGAAAGTATTCAATGTATTTGTTTTCAAATTGTTATTTTAGGGTGACTACCTAAAACTATTCTATTATCCTACATGTTGAATGAGAAGGTCATTCCATTTAAGACAGCTTACTATTCTTCCCTTTAAAATCAGAGAAGGATGTTAGGTTATTAATGAGACCAGAAGAAGCTAAGTGTAATTTTTAAATTGAGAACTATTTGTCCCAGGTACTGTCAGAGACGGTGTCAGAGACCATTCTTTCTTGACTTATAGGTATCATTATCAATTTATACTACTAGTGAAGAGAAATCCTGCTCTATCTACATCTTCTGAACTCTGCTGATGTGTAGTTTTACCAAATTCCTGTGTCTCTTACTCATTTTTTGTTTTCGACGGTGATATTTTCTTTAACCTCATGTCAGAAACAGACTTGCACAGTGACTTTCTACCTTTATCCTCTTCAGCATCCAGAAATATATGTCAAGAAACCTGGAAAGGCCCCCTTACGTTGCCGTCCACAATCTGGTGCATTTCCAACGAGTGAGCGGATTCAAGCAGCTGAAACTTCATCCTTTGGTAAAGCTTAACAGCTGTTTCCATTTACAGCTTTAATGACCTATCCGGGTTTACGAGTGTTTGCACATGTAGGCCAGACCACCAAATACTAGAAGATTCCTTACAAATGAAATTTACACATGGGAGAAAGTTCACTGTGGTAACGCCGCAAAAAAAACAAAAACAAAAACAAAAACAGAAAACCCTTAGACTTTTCATTCCTGCTTCTTCACTGGCTTTCAACTCCTCTGGTTACGCTCCAGGCATGCAAGCCTTCCTGTCACCCCCTCTGACATTTTCCTTCAGCACAGGTGAAACTTCTCAGGTTTCTTAACTCTGCCCTTGGCCACACCCTGACCAGGCATGCCGTCTCACACCTCCCCAACCCCTCCCTTCTGAAACACAACGTAGGACAGTATTTCTTTTAAATCGGCCTGCTCATTCCTTTATATTTTTAAAACAAGTTCCGTCCTATCATAAAACCGATGTCGGCGGTTTTCTTTAAAAAAAAAAAAAAAAAATCGCCCACCACTACACCAGTATCTCCCTGACCCGACAGAAAAACTTGAGTGTCTGCTGTTCCCAGAGAACGACACCCCTTCCCCCTCCTCCTCTGGACGCGCCCCGCGTAGTTCCCCGCCCTCCCCACGCGCGCGGGGGCGCGGTGACAGTCCCCGGCTGCTCCTCAGCTCTGCGCCACAACAACTTTCCGAAACCCTGCACTAACTTCCAGGGCACAGCCTCTACGGAGAGGAGCGGAACGCTCTCGATACCCCAGCACCGCACTACCCCCCACCCGCCCCCCCCCCAAAAAGCAAAAGCAGCAAGGTCCTACCAGCGCGGCTCCTGATGACGTCGGTGAATCCGTCTCCGGCGGCAGGTTCCCGGGGCTGCTCCGGACCCCCAGGCTGAGCCATAGCCACACGCCACGTGCCCCGGCTCCCCAACGCCCCAAACTTTGGAGGCAGGTGGGTCCGCGCAGTCCGCCTGATGCTCTCCAAAGCAGGTAGCGAGCTGGGGATCCGGTGTGTGTGAGGGCGGATTGTTCTCCTCCCCAGGCCCTCAGCCACGGGAACAGGGATGCGTCGGGGGCGGGGAGGGATGGTGCGCTGGAAAATACTGAAACACCGACACCTGCCTTGGTGGAAAGGGGAAGCCGTCAAGTGGCCCAGCCCATGCTTGGAGAGGAGGGAACAGGTGTTCCCAGCTCCTACCCCCCAAATAGAGTGGGCGAGGCCTGGAAGGTGAAAGCTGAGAAGGGACCCGGTGGTCAATAAATCCACAGGCAAGTTGGAGACTCGCTTTTCCACGCTGCGCAGAATCGCTGCAAAAACAGGAGCAATTAGGGAGCCGCTTGCCAAAAGCAGCACATGAGGTCATGAATGATTTAGTATCGCTACTTATAAGATGAGTACACTGAGGAGAAGGGTCTTTGGCTTTTGCTATCTGGGTCACTCACACGTGTGTACCCTACAGTGGTATCCTGACTCAAAAGCACTGACCAGAAATAGGAAATATAGGCTGAGCATAACCATATTTCTTAGGAGATTTCACCAAAGCTACCCACCCTTCTTTCAGTGTGTATTTTCACGCCGACTGCCTCCTCCATCCCTTCCTCCCACCACTGAAGCTAGAATTAGATTGGACTATAAACAGCTCATATGACTTTATTTTCTAAAAATTTCAGAAGTGACTTTCATTTGGTTAGTATCCTTACTCCTCCCTCCACCCCACCCCAACACACATATAATTCATCCTGCACTGTCTTCCTGCAGAAGCTAAGTCACCCCAAATTCTGCCCATCACCTAACAGACAAATTAACTTTACAAGAAGAGCTTGGCAAGGGGCCTAGCAACAGCTAAAGACTTTCTTTTCTTATTTTCTTCTGCATTTTTTTCCAAAGTAGATTCTTAACTTTTTCTAAAGCACTGGCTCTCTACCATCACTAGACAGTGGAATCATCTGAGATTTTTACAAACCACTAAGGCTTGGTTTCCACCCCTGATTTTCATTAAGATGATGATTAATTGTTCTAGACTCTTACTTGTCCATCAGAAGTGTAAAGGTCTTGCAGGTAATTCCAATGAGCAATCAAATCTGAAAAACATCATGATGAAAGAACTTATGAACATCCAATTGGGTGCCTTCATCAAGACAATTTTATCTGTAACCTTCTTCCATTCCCATTATAATGCCTTAGATTAAAAACATATTTGCTGTCCTGTATTCCGTTGCCAAATTGGCCTTTTGCATGACAGTGGGTAGTTTAGGTTGACAAAAATAGAGTTGTTAGGCTTAGCTCCAGAATTTCCTTAGATTAAACATAGAGCAAAGCTCAGGATGGAGTCTCCAATAGGTATTTCTCAGTTGGCGTCAGCCTGAGATGTTATGCCTATGGAAAATCTCTCAGGCAGACGTCTTAGGTTTCCAAAATGCCTGTTCTTTTGAGACATATCTGTTCTCTTTCTAACAAGTTAATCAGATGGGAAATACACAGCACAGCTCCTATATCAGAAAAGAAAAAAATGTATAACAATCATTAAGAATTTTTTTTAATCACAAAGATTGTGGCATACTACTTTTTATATTATTATACTACTCTAAACAGAACAGTAAGGGATTGGTACTGCTGCTGCTGCTGCTAAGTTGTGTCAGTCGTGTCTGACTCTGTGCGACCCCGTAGACAGCAGCCCACCAGGCTCTCCCATCCCTGGGATTCTCCTGGCAAGAACACTGGAGTGGGGTGCCATTTCCTTCTCCAATGCATGAAAGTGAAAGTGAAGTCCTTCAGTTATGTCTGACTCTTAGCGACCCCATGGACTGCAGCCCACCAGGCTCCTCCACCCATGGGATTTTCCAGGCAAGAACACTGGAGTGGGGTGCCATTTCCTTCTCCAATGCATGAAAGTGAAAGTGAAGTCCTTCAGTTATGTCTGACTCTTAGCGACCCCATGGACTGCAGCCCACCAGGCTCCTCCGCCCATGGGATTTTCCAGGCAAGAGTACTGGAGTGGGGTGCCTTTGCTTTCTCCAGGAATTGGTACAGAGACAGACAAAATGATGAAAGAGAATAGAATCCCGAAACATATCCAGGCAAAGGAAATTCACTATGGCATTTCAGTTCAGTCATTAAAAATGGAATATAGAATAATGATGTTTCCATAAAGTTAGACTTCTGTAATTTAAACTATATAAAAATAAGCCCCAGATAGACTGAAGATCCAAATATACAAAACAAAAGCAAAGAAGTGAGGAATCTGTAACAGTTTAAGTTATGGGGGCATTCTTAAAGCAAACACTAATCTGAGATCACTTTAAGGAGAAAGTTGTCACTTTTAAGTACATAAGAAATAAAATTTTCCATAAAGCCAAAGACTTTATAATAAGGCATAAAGCCAATAAACTGAGATAAAATTAAAGATTTTAAAATTAAAAAAAAATATTTAAAACATCTGAACAGAGGTTTAATATCTCTACTTTAATAAAATTGTACAAATTGATTTTAAAAAGCAAACAATCCAGTAAGAAAAAAAAATGAATCCGTAACCTGAACAGATATTCCACACACACAAAAAAAAAATTCAAAGATCTGGTGAAACTGTGAAATGTTATCTACCTTCTCATAGTCAGGAAAAGGCAAAAGGAGATATTATTCCCCACCCTTCAGACAGAGGATTAAAAAAATGAACAGAATAACAGTCAGTTTTGGAAGTAGGGTAAGAAAAAAAGCAATTCATATTCCACATTGGTGAAATATTGATAAATTTTAAGAAAATAAAGTAAAAATAGCTATTAAGATGTACATAATCTGTTGCCCAACAGTGCCTGTTTATGAATCTATCTGACAGAAATAAAATCACCAGTATATGAGGATATATATATAAGGTTCTTTATTAAAGCCTTATTTCTAACAAGACTTTCACTGAAAACCACCTAAATGTCTTAATTGGGAAACCATTGAAGCAATTATATTATATCAAACAATGGACTATTATGCACCTACTTTCAAAAAAACAGGTATGATTTGTACCCTACATAAATCATTATCAAAATAAAACAAACCCAGTACTATATTAAAATAACAATATATGTATCACAATTAACTTCATTTCATTTGGACAAGCAAATTTTCATTTTAACACATGAAACCCAAGTTCATGATTCATCCCATTAAAAACACAAAGGGTAAATTCACACTCACAAAAAAAGTTTTAACAATACAAAACCTTCTAGCAAACTAAGAATAGAAAGAATCTTCCTTAAACTGCTAAAATGTATCTATAAATAATAGCAAACACTAGTTTAATATACTAGTCACTGTAACAACAAAACAAAGTTACAAAGTTTGGAAAGGAAATGAAATTTTTATTGTTTTCAGATGACATATACAGAAAAAAACCCAATTATCAGATAAAATATTACAATTAAGTAGATGAAACACGGTTTCTGGATGTCATTAATGTCCAAAAATTAATTGTGTTTCTAGAAACTATTTTCAGTTCAGTTCAGTCGCTCAGTCATGTCCAACTCTTTGAGACCCGATGAATCACAGCACGCCAGGCCTCCCTGTCCATCACCAATTCCCGGAGTTCACTCAGACTCACGTCCATCGAGTCAGTGATGCCATCCAGCCATCTCAACCTCGGTCTTCCCCTTCTCCTCCTGCCCCCAATCCCTCCCAGCATCAGAGTCTTTTCTGATGAGTCAACTCTTCCATGAGGTGGCCAAAGTACTGGAGCTTCAGCTTTAGCATCATTCCTTCCAAAGAAATCCCAGAGTTGATCGTCAGAATGGACTGGTTGGATCTCCTTGCAGTCCAAGGGACTCTCAAGAGTCTTCTCCAACACCACACTTCAAAAGCATCAATTTTTCAGCACTCAGCCTGCTTCACAGTCCAACTCTCACATCCATACACGACCACAGGAAAAACCATAGCCTTGACTAGATGGACCTTAGTCGGCAAAGTAATGTCTCTGCTTTTGAATATGCTATCTAGGTTGGTCATCACTTTTCTTCCAAGGAGTAAGCGTCTTTTAATTTCATGGCTGCAGTCACCATCTGCAGTGATTTTGGAGCCCCCCAAAATAAAGTCTAACACTATTTCTACTGTTTCCCCATCTATTTCCCATGAAGTGATGGGACCGGATGCCATGACCTTTGTTTTCTGAATGTTGAGCTTTAAGCCAACTTTTTCACTCTTCTCTTTCACTTTCATCAAGAGGCTTTTTAGTTCCTCTTCACTTTCTGCCATAAGGGTGGTGTCATCTGCATATCTGAGGTTATTGATATTTCTCCCGGCAATCTTGATTCCAGCTTGTGTTTCTTCCAGTCCAGCATTTCTCATGATGTACTCTGCATATAAGTTAAATAAGCAGGGTGACAATATACAGCCTTGACGTACTCCTTTTCCTATTTGGAACCAGTCTGTTGTTCCATGTCCAGTTCTAACTGTTGCTTCCTGACCTGCACACAGATTTCTCAAGAGGCAGGTCAGGTGGTCTGGTATTCCCATCTCTTTCAGAATTTTCCACAGTTTCTTGTGATCCACACAATCAAAGGCTTTGGCATAGTCAATAAAGCAGAAAGAGATGTTTTTTCTGGAACTCGCTTGCTTTTCCCATGATCCAGCGGATGTTGGCAATTTGATCTCTGGTTCCTCTGCCTTTTCTAAAACCGGCTTGAACATCTGGAAGTTCACGGTTCACGTATTGCTGAAGCCTGGCTTGGAGAATTTTGAGCATGACTTTACTAGCGTGTGAGATGAGTGCAATTGTGTGGTAGTTTGAGCATTCTTTGGCATTGCCTTTCTTTGGGATTGGAATGAAAACTGACCTTTTCCAGTCCTGTGGCCACTGCTGAGTTTTCCAAATTTGCTGGCATATTGAGTGCAGCACTTTCACAGCATCATCTTTCAGGATTTAAATGATATTAAAAAATAATTCTATCAATAAATATATTTACAAGATCTCTAAATACAAATTATATAAATGAGAGGAACTAAAACCAAAATAAATGGAGAACTATACCCTGCTCATGGATTGGTAGGATGGATGTTGTAAAGATGTAAATTCCCCCAAAGTTGATCTGCAGTCAGTGAAACCCCAATTAATCCCATCAAGTGTCTGCATGTGTACATTCTAAAATGCATGTGGATATGTAAAGGGGCAAAATAGCCAAGATAATCTAAAGAACAAAATTGAAGAACGTTTCAGTAATAAATCTTACAATAATGATTCAGTTCAGTCGCTCAGTCGTGTCCGACTCTTTGCGACCCCATGAACCGCAGCATGCCAGGCCTTGCTGTCCATCAACAACTCCCGGAATCCGCCCAAATCGATGTCCATTGAGTCAGTGATGCAATGCAACCATCTCATCCTCTGTTGTCCCCTTCTCCTCCTGCCCTCTATCCCAGCATCAGGGTCTTTTCAAATGAGTCAGCTCTTCGCATCAGGTGGCCAAAGTATTGGAGTTTCAGCTTCAACATCAGTCTTTCCAATGAACACTCAGGACTGATCTCCTTTAGAATGGACTAGTTGGATCTCCTTGCAGTCCAAAGGACTTTCAAGAGTCTTCTCCAATACCACAGTTCAGAAGCATCAATTCTTCAGCCCTCAGCTTTCTTTATAGTCCAGCTCTCACATCCACACATGACTACTGGAAAACCGTAGCTTTGACTAGATGGACCTTTGCTGACAAAGTGATGTCTCTGTTTTTTAATATGCTGTCTAGGTTGGTCATAACTTTCCTTCCAAGGAGTGAGTGTCTTTTAATTTTGTGGCTGCAATCACCATCTGCAGTGATTTTAGAGCCCAGAAAAATAATGATATTATGGAGTTAATTATTGTAATTCAAACAATGTGCTTTGGTGTGAGGACAAATACTCCAATAGAACAGAACTGAAAGTACATAGTCACATATATGGTCACTCGATTTATGACAAAGATGGCACTGCAATTCATAAGGAATGAAAATTCTCAATAAATAGTGCAGAGTCAATTAGAGACTCGATTTTAGACTTAAATGTGAAAACTGTTAAGGGAAAAACAATAAAAGTGGAAAAGGTAACATAAGAGAATAGCTTCATGACCTTGGGATGGACATTTTTAAAAAAACAGGACATAAAAGTACTAAGATTAAAGGAAAAAGATTGGCACATTGACTTCATTAAAATGAGAACTTCTATTTGTCAGAGGGCCTCAGTAAGAGATTGAAAATGAACATCACAGAGTGGAAATATGTGTGTGTGTGTGTGTGTGTGTGTGTGTGTGTGTGTGTGTGTGTGTGTGTGTAAAACCCTACAGGTACCTGGAATATATAGGGCACTCATACAAATCAAAAAAAGCGAAACCCAGTCGTAACAAAATGAATGAAATCTTGAATAGCTGTTTTACCAAAGAGGATACCAAATGACCAGTAAAAATATGAAAAGATATTAAACATTGTAAAGGCACCAAGATATTAAAATTTAAACCACAAAGCAAAACAACTAAACACACATTGTAAAGGCAACAATCAAAATCAAAACAAAACTGAAAACACTAAATATTGCTGAAAATGTGGTGTGATTGGAATTCTTATATACTTTATGGAACTGAAAATCACAACTTCTTTGGAAAACTGCAGAATATACTAAAGCAAAAATTATGAATACTGCATAACACATAAATCCCACCTTAAGGAGTATTCCCAACAACAACAAAACCATAACTATATCAAAGACAGGAACAGTAATTGCAGCATTTTATATAACAGCCAAAGTTAGAAACAACCCTCATATCCATCAACAGTAAAACTGATAAAAATACATGGCTATATTCATAAAATGAATGTTATATCAATGAAACTAATGGGCTACTTACTCCATACAATACTGTGCATGTATTCTACAGGCATAATTTGAGTGAAGGAAACAAACACTAAAGGTACATACTCTATATGTCTATTTATATAAGAATTAAAAGCTGGTGAAACCAATTTATGGTGATAGAAGATAACACTATCTTTAGAGGGATGCAGTCATTGGAGTCAGGCAAGAGGGAAGTTTCTGGTATTCCTATAATGCTGGTTTCTTGTTCTGGGTAATATATATACTTGTTCATTTTGTAAAAATTAGTTAAGCTGTGCATTATAAGGGCTTCCTTGGTGACTCAGTTGGTAAAGAATCCACCTGCAATGCAGGAGACCACATACAATACAGGAGACCCATGATCCATCCCTGAGTTGTGAAAATCCCCTGGAGAAGGAATGGCAACCCACTCCAGTATTCTTTCCTGGAACATCCAATAGACAAGAGCCTGGTATGCTACAGTCCATGGAGTCACAAGAGTCGGACACGACTTATGCATATTTATAGTTTTCTTTATGTATATTTCCATGTGAAATTCCATTTTTAAAATAATGATAGGCTAAAATTACATGCAAACATGTTTAAAGATATCTGTGAAATATTGTTATATAAAACAAGCAAATTTTAGTTTACTATTTATAGTATCTCATTGAAAAACTATATCAGTGTATATACCGTTTGTACAAGTAACTGTAGAAAAACATACATATTAATGTACAAAAGGGAAACTATGACGTTTTAAAAGTGAAGCAAGCTTTTGTGAACCTCTGAGATGCTTAAGCTTTGAAAGACTGAGAGATTAGAGTGCTAGAAATGTTGCTCACTGTTTTATTCTATTAGAAACATCTTCAAAAGTTATTTTCAAGTCTGTATGGAACCCCTCTGGTGTAGATCATCAAGCAATGAAAAGGAAACCATTGCAAATCTCCCTTCTCCCTAATCCATACTATTTGTGTATTTCAACAAATAAAGAAGATAGACTTCTTGGCATTTTCTTTTTCGAAAACTAAGGTTATAGAGGTTAGAATACTTCACTTTAGATGAGCCAGTTACTTCTAGGTGACTGTTTAAAAGACCTATAGAAATTTCAGATTGTTATTCAAAATATTATCCCAAGTAAAAGAATTCCATGGACCCTGCTAACCTTTCAGTTACTCTACATCAGAAAGTATTTGCACCAGAGAAATAAAAGATATTCAAATATATCATGTCAAAGGGTTTCAGATTACCACCTAAAGACATTTATTTTATGAACTGTCCAACTAGGAAATGAATAGCATGGTATGATTAACTGAAAGTCCACACTTTAATATGAATAGATCATGGCATCCTAGAAGCTCCCAAAGATGGCATATCCCTATTATATTAAAAATAAGCACATCATATAGCTTCCTTTTACAGATAATGCTGAAACATATTTTAGATGTCCATTTTATGCAGTGTCATCACTTTTATATAGAAGTATCCATTGATTGCAAGAGAGAACTTTCATGAATCAACACGGCTATTAGTTGGTTTTCTCTTAACACAGATATTTTAGAAAACTCAGTTTGAAATAAATGTATTTTAGGGATGCAGAGAAAGCATTTTTTTTTTCTAGGAGACTGGAAGTTGAGTTTATATTTTTAGATTCCTGTCGTAGAATCTGCAAATTTTTCTGAGAAACGTTTTCTACACAATCAAGAGTAATTTGAATCACTACACTTTCCCATTCTTTCCAACGACTTTTTTTAGGGATCTCTTTGAAATTTTGACTACTAGAATGGTCTAAATTTAAGCATTCTCTTCTGGCATGTCCTAAGACTAGGAGTATTTTAGGAGAAGAAGGAATGTTGTCTTGATCCTGAGGATCTAATGATATTAGAGGGCTTCCCTGGTGGTTCAGTGGTAAAGAATTTGCCCGTCAATGCAGGAGATGTGGGTTTAATCCCTGGGTGGGGAAAATCCCCTGGAGAAGGAAATGGCAACCTGCTCCAGTATTCTTCTCTGGGAAATTCCATGGACAGAGGAGCCTGGCAGGCTACTGTCCATGGGGTTGCAAAAAGTTGGACGTGACTTAGCGACTAAACAACAATGATATTAGCACTGAAACTTAAGTGTTAAGATTTTTCTATTCACTATCTGTATAGTTCCAATATCCCATGCTGCTCAAGATCAGTTTCCTAGGTTGAATCTGGTAGTAAGATTAATTTTCCTCATCCTGCTTGTTACCATCAAGTTGCGTCTCAGATGGGGACTCACATGAGCTTTTAAAATCCTCTCTACCCTAAGCAGACACCACTTTTTGTTCATGCAAAACAGACATACACCCATATACTACATGAAACTAGTACTGAAGTTTTCCATAAGCTTCCACATCATAAATATACTGAAAACGATGTAAGATGGGTCAAAGAATAAGAAGTCCACCCTCTTATCTCTAAAAGTGATTCTCTGTTATTCTCTGACACCTCAATCCCAATTTGATTCTACTCCTGTGTGATCCTGCTGAAGGATCATTTCTTTCTGGATTACAATGCCAACACAGTCTATACATGCTGCTGCTGCTGCTGCTACTGCTAAGTCGCTTCAGTCGTGTCTGACTCTATGCGACCCCATAGATGGCAGCCCACCAGGCTCTCCTATCCCTGGGATTCTCCAGGCAAGAACACTGGAGTGGGGTTGCCATTTCCTTCTTCAATGCATGAAAGTGAAAAGTGAAAGTGAAGTCCTTCAGTCATGTCTGACTCTTAGCAACCCCATGGACTGCAGCCTACCAGGCTCCTCTGTCCATGGGATTTTCCAGGCAAGAGTACTGGAGTGGGGTGCCATCGCCTTCTCCAATAGAATGGTCTTGATATAGTTCATTTTATTAGAAACATTAGGCAAATACTCGTATGACAAATAGAGCAAAGAAACAATGCAAATTAATTAGAAGTGTAGCAGAGGTTGTTGATGCCTCATATATCCTCCTGACACACAGTTCCTGTCTGTGCCCACAGCCTCTGAGAGCAAGTGTAGGGGGCTTTATGCTTGAGAGCATTCTCTGGCCTTTGGAGTCTGCTAGGCCCAACCTCAGAGCGGGCCATGTGTTAATGCCCTCCAAGCAGTCTGCATCAAAGACAAATGAGAGGTGGTGGATGATTCTCCAATTTCCTTCCTTCCCAAGATGAAATAACGTGAAGGGGAAGGTGTCAGTCACTGAGTTGTGTCTGACTCTTTGCCACCCCGTGGACAACAGAGGAATTTGCCCACCAGACTCGTCTGTCCATGGAATTCTCTAGGTAAGAATACTGGAGTGGGTTGCCATTCCCTTCTCCAGGGGATCTTCCAGACCCAGGGATCGGACCTGGGTTTCCTGCAGTGCGGGCAGATTCTTTACCAACTGAGCCACTATGGAAGCCCAAGATGGAATAGCTCTGAGGCAAATATTCTTTCCAGTTTCCTAAAATCCCTAATGAAATTGAGACCCAGTTATCCATAGCAGAAACCTATTCATTAACACACAATATATTAGGTTTTGTCCTTTGCCTCTATCACTTCCCCATTTCCCTACTAGAGGTATCACCTCTCAATGTAATCCTTTGTTTTCAAATGTATGTCTTAGCATCTGCTTCCAATTATAGCTGTGCCACTATTTTTCTATGTAGCCTAAAGAAACTTCTGGATGTCATTTATTTACTAAAGGACTGGAAACGACTGCTTAGTAATTAATGTCACAAACAGTTCTAAAATTATAATTGTGTCTGGAGACCCAGAATTTGCCAAAAATTATCAAATGCACAGCCATGCTTGATTAGATAATTGAAGAGGAGGAGGAGTAAACTCTTTTTTGAGCTCTAGTTATAGCAGAAATGTTTTCAGAAGTCCATACTGTCAAGTAAAAGACCATCCTAACAGGCAATACACGAAGCATACTAGTTTCTCAGTGAAAATTTCGGGTCAGATTAAAACTCCAAAAATTAAAGTTGCAAACAATAGTGGTTTCTTCAAAATGGTCTATACAAAGAAGAAATAAATTTGACATGAGTGTAGTTACAAAATAACTGTTGGTCATACATTTTTATTTCAGAAGGAAATCAAAAGAACAATC
Organism: Capricornis sumatraensis; assembly: GCF_032405125.1. Lineage (NCBI taxonomy): Eukaryota > Metazoa > Chordata > Mammalia > Artiodactyla > Bovidae > Capricornis > Capricornis sumatraensis. The sequence goes on along the minus strand of NC_091092.1, from coordinate 110,009,367 downwards.
ATCAGTTTCTTCTGCAAATTGATTCATTTTGCAAAATATGCCTGTGTTCTTGCCCAAATCTGCCTCTTAACCACACTGACCCTTTTCTTTAAAAAAAAATTATTTATTTGTTATTTTTGGCTATGCTGGGTCTTTGTTGCTGCACTCAGGCTCAGTAGTTGTGGCGCTCAGGATTAATTACCCCGCCTCACGTGGAATATTCCCAGATCAAAGGTGTGTCCTCTGCAATGGCAGGCAGATTCTCAACCATTGGACCGCCAGGGAAGTCCTGTCTTTTCATGTGTGTGGCAGATTGCTTTTTTGCAATATTTTTGATTCCACATGCTCTACCTGAACTTTGGCAATACCCAGTCAAGGAGTATAGTCTCTTTCCCTTTCCTTGGAATTGGGCGGGCCTTGGTGATTGCTTTGATGAATTTAACATGGCTGAAGTATGCTGGGTGACTTCCAAGGTTAGGTCATAAAAGGTGATAAAGCTTCTGCCTTGTCTCTTTTATGATACTCACCCTTGGAACCCAGCCACCATGCTATGAGGAAGACAGGCAGCCACCTGGAAAGGCCATGTATAGGAGTTTTAAGCACAAGGCCAGTAAAACCCCCAATTAACAGCCAGTGCCAAGCATCAGACATGAGTAAGGAAGGAATGTCTTACATGATTCCAGCTCTCAGCATTGAGTTGCTTTCTATGATATCATGTGGAAGAGATCAGATATTAATGTCAAACTTTGCCCCAATTTGCAGATTTGTGAGAAAAATAAATGTTGTAATTCTTTTAAGCAACTAAATTTTGAGGTGGCTTATTATGTAGCAAAATATTACCAAAAATAAATGATAAAGTAAAAATATTACCCACTAGAGATGTGAAGATTAATGAAATAATGTTTGTGAGAATCACTTACTAGCTGTGAAATGCTATGAATATGAGGAATTCTCATTTAGATCATGCCTCTATAGAACTTATAATACATTGGACATATAAGGTATACACATAAATATTTGATAAATACATTATGAATTGTTTCAGGAGTTGCTATAAGAAACTACATTTGTGTGTGTAGTTGTGTCCGATTTTGCAGACCACATGAACTGTAGCCTGCGAGGCTCCTCCATCCATGCAATTTTCCAGGCAAGAATACTGGAGTGGGTTGCCATTTCCTACTGCAGGAGATCTTCCAGACCCAGGGATCAACCTGCATCTCTGCTTCTCCCACATTGGCAGGCAGATTATCACTGAGCCACCTGGGAAGCCCATAAGAAACTAGAGGGAAAGACAACCCTGTACTTAACAAAAATTAAGTATGAGAGCTAATACAACAATCAACAAATACTTCTCTGCATTATATACATACATTTGGATCTGTATGCAAATTGTTTATGCATTATCCAAAGCTGAAAAAATTTGATGTGTGACAAGCACTTAAGCCTTTCAGACACTGGGAAATTGTCCTCTGTAAATTCATGGACAACACATCCATGCTTTCAAATATGGTGATCTCACAGCTTCACCATGTCCCATGAAATCTAGACTTGTCATTGAACTGCCTATTCCATTGTCCAGTGAGATATTTAAAGGCTGTTTCAAGTTCTTGATTGCTCTCCCTTACCTATCAATATGCTCTTCACCCATCTCAGTTAACGTCTCCATTATTTACCCATTGCTTAGGCCTAATACCTAGGTGATAGCTATTTTTTTTCTATGGCATCTCATATCTACTGCCTTCTCTCAATGGCAAATCAACCTATTAGCAAATCCTACAAACTTTACCTTCAAAATATACCTCATACTGTGAATTCTCATAACTTCGATCATCCGTGTCTAAATTGGTAGGTTCTATTTCCTGACCACTGCATCAGCTTCAGACCTGTTTTCTGGGCTTCCCCACATATTCCACTACAGACATGTTTTAGGTAATAACAAGAGGAATCTTTTAAAAATATTTAGCAGATCAGATCACTTTGATTCTTTTCTATCCTTATTATTTTTTAATTATAGTTGGTTTACACTATTGTATTAGTTTCAAGTGTACAATATACTGACTCAATATTTTTATAGATTATACTCCATTTAAAGTTATTATGAAATATTGGTTATATTCCCTGTGCTGTACAAGATATCCTTGTATCTTATTTCTTTTATACATAATAAATAGTTCGTACCTCTTAATCCCCTACCCCTCTATTGCTCCTTCTCCCTTCCCTCTCCCCACTGGTAACCAGTAGTTTGTTCTCTGTATCTGTGAGTCTGAGTCTGTTTTATTATATTCATTTGCTTGTTTACATGATTTTTGGTCTTAATTCTTCTAATGGTTTCTCATCACACTTGGATTGTACTCTGACTTCTTTGAGCTTATTTCCTACTACTCCCTTCCCTCAATCACATTGTTCCAGCAATAGTCATGCCTCATAAAATATCCCACCCTCAAATCTTATGAGTTTTGCCTTTTAATGACCTAAACCACCAGAAAAAGACACAAACGTTTTGCCATATGGGCGTGAGGCTAATTTTTCCAATACCTCATTTCAGCCTGTTTACCTCATTTTATGTGTGCTTAGCTGGATGTGTGCAATAGGACATATATTGTCTTTGTTTAGTTGCTAAGTTGTGCCTAACTGTTTTCCAGCAACAAGCTCCGCTGTCCATGGGATTTCTCAGGCCACAATACTGGAGTGGGCTGCTATTTCCTCCTTCAGGGGATCTTCCTGACCCAGAGGTTGAAACCGCTTCCCCTGCATTGCAGGCAGATTCTTTACTGCTGAGTCACTGGGGAAGTCTAAGGATACATTATATATATAGTATTTCCTAATATATATCTTAGGCACTGTGCTAAGTGCTAAGAATACAGTGGTAAGTAAACACTCTGAACCTAATGGAACGTCCCATCTTCAGGAAGTTAGGAAAGCAGTGATCAAATAATCACAAAAACAAATGTAAACTTCCAGCTGTCAAGGGGCTTATGATAGCAGTACCTGGCTTCCTTGGGGAGGGTAAGGAGGGTTTCTTTGAGGAAACACTTATTCATTTGAGATCTGTAGATAACAGCTAACAGGATCTTTCTTTGGAAGTCCTATTAGAGCCAATGGCCTGTTCATGGTCCCCCCTGAATATAAATCACAAAGTCAGTTATGTCCAAAATATGGCTCTTATTTTCTCCTACTTATTTCCACCAGCTCTGCTCCTCCAAGAATCTTTTCCAGCACTTGCACAGTAACACTAATATTCCAGTTCCTCAGGCTACAAGAATTAATGTCATTCACTTATTGTCACTTCCTCTCTCACACCTCACCTTTAATATATACCCAGAATTCAAGTACATATCTCCCCACCTCCAAAGTGGCCTCCCTGATTCAAGCACTGTCACTCCTGAATTATTTCATACCTTCCTTTATGTTTTGGAGGAATGTCCTTTATAGACAGGAAATTTTAATTATCCAAATAATTAATTTAAAAATAAGACAAAGATATTTCTCTATTCAAAATGTTTAATGGCCTTTTATTTCATTATAAATAAAAGTCAAGTGTATACCCATACAACAGCCTGTAAGAGTCACATATTTAGCCCTTGTTGTCTCCATTTCCCTTTAACCTAACCATCTACTATCATTCTTGTTTACCCATTCCCAATTCTGGCTGTTAAAACATTTTTAGCACATGCTCATCTCAGCACTTTTGCACTTGCCCTTTTCTTTGCATGGAAGACTTCAATTTATATTATGGCTTGCTTCCTCACCTCCTTCCGGTATATGCTTTCTTTCTCACTGAGGCCATTTGTGACCTGCCTATTTAAAATTGCTACCACCCATCCTCACTGTCTAAAATTCTCCATCACCTTTGCCTAGTTTCTGTTTCTCCATAAAACTTACAGCTTCTGACACACCACACATTTTGCTTACCTGTTTATTTTCTCTCTTCCCTGACTCATGATACCTGTCCCTGACTCATGATACCTGTGACCTACATTGCTAAGTCACTTCAGTCGTGTCCGACTCTGTGTGACCCCAGAGGGCAGCCCACCAGGCTCCCCCATCCCTGGGATTCTCCAGGCAAGAACACTGGAGTGGTTGCCATTTCCTTCTCCAATGCAGGAAAGTGAAAAGTGAAAGTGAAGTCGCTCAGTCGTGCCCGACCCTCTGCGACCCCATGGACTGCAGCCATCCAGGCTCCTCCATCCATGGGATTTTCCAGGCAAGAGTACTGGAGTGGGGTGCCATTGCCTTCTCCGGTGACCTCCATTAGGGTAAGGATTTTCTTTTTTGTCCATTATGTACTCTGCACAATCCCCAGTGTCTAGATAGTCCCTATTACATAGAAGCTAATCAATAAATTGTTGACTGGTTGGATGGGTGAGTGGGTGGGTGGACTGCTGGATGAAATAATAGATAAATGAATGTATGAAAGGAAAAGTATTCCAAAGAGTGACAATGATACGCAAAAAGGAATGGAAAGCTATTGAATGCTTTTAAATTTAGGAAAGGCATGGAAGAACCAAGAACTTGTAACTGAAATCATAACATCTGACTCATATTGTATTTAATAAAGTGTATAAACTTTAAAAGGATACTGCATTAGTTTAAATCTAAGTGTCTCTTCTTGGAATAGAACCATGATCCTTATACTTTCAGGATTTCTGGAAACATACATATGAGGGGTTTCTTAAGTGCCTATGAGTTATAAACCTAAGAGAAAGACCCATCGGTTTTCCCTCAATCTCTTGAAAGGTTGTAGCATTCTCGAAGCACTGGCTTTAGACTCAAGTTTTTATACTATCCAAAATTATGTATGAAACTCTTCTTTTTATTAACAATTGAGTGCTTAAAATATTAAAAAAACTAAACAAATATACTTTAAACATAAAATCTTACTAAATTTAACACATACAGAAGTTAGCCTACTATAGTAGAAGTAGGGCAAGTAAAAAAATAAGCTATGCTGCTTTACATTATTATATTAATGTAGTAACGAATTTAAAATTAATCTGATGATATAATTTGGAAAATTGTTCTTAATTAAAAGGGAAATCAATGGGTAGAGTCCAATGAGTGCATGATATATTTTTTTGTAAACAAGCAATTCTAATAATATCCTTTGGAATTTCTCAAGATACTACTATGGACCTGCAGTTATTTTCAAATATTTCTATGACCTTCTGTAAGAAATACAATTTACTTTATATAATGCATACTAGAACACACAAAGATACACTCATATGCATAAAATTGAATTAGAATTCTCCTGAAGCAATAATTATTCTTTTTTGTGAAAGGCATGCTGCTCCTGCTACTGCTGCTAAGTTGCTTCAGGCGTGTCCGACTCTGTGCGACCCCATAGACGGCAGCCCACCAGGCTCCCCCATCCCTGGGATTCTCCAGGCAAGAACACTGGAGTGGGTTGCTGTTTCCTTTTCCAATGCATGAAAGTGAAAAGTGAAAGTGAAGTCGCTCAGTTGTCTGACTCTTAGCGACCCCATGGACTGCAGCCTACCAGGCTTCCCTGCCCATGGGATTTTCCAGGCAAGAGTACTGGAGTGGGGTGCCATTGCCTTCTCTGGAAAGGAATGCTAATGTTTCCTATTCTGTTATACCGTATTCTATTCTATTTTGTTTTTAAATAACAGTGGCTATAAACTACTAAATTAATTTTATAATCAACTAATGCATTTGGAACTCATAAATTTGTAAACCCATCTGATACAGGAATAGGTGCTTATGCAGAAAGAATATTGGTGAAATTTTTATAAACTTCAGAAAACAAATATTGAAATAAACAAGAAAGCATCTAATTGCTTTATTTACCAATATGCAAATATTCATGAAGATATTACTGATATTATTTACATTGACATGTAAATAAATGAAAAGTGAAAGTCGCATCCAACTCTTTGCAACCCCATGAACTGTAACCTACCAAGCTCCTCTGTCCATGGATTTCTCCAGGCCAGAATACTGGAGTGGGTAGCCTTTCCCTCCTGAGGGGATCTTCCCAACCCAGGAATAGAACCCAGGTCTCCCACACTGCAGGTGATTCTTTACCATCTGACCCACCAGGGAAGCCTAAGAATACTAGAATAGGTAGCCTACCCCTTCTCCAGCAGATCTTCCCGACCCAGGGATTGAATTAGAATCTCCTGCATTGCAGGTAAATTCTTTACCACCTGAGCTACCAGGGAAGCGTATAAATAGATGCTGCTGCTGCTGCTGCCTGCTAAGTCACGTCAGTCGTGTCCGACTCTGTGCGACCCCATAGATGGCAGCCCACCAGGCTCCCCCGTCCCTGGGATTCTCCAGGCAAGAACACTGGAGTGGGTTGCCATTTCCTTCTCCAATGCATGAAAGTAAAAAGTCAAAGTGAAGTCGCTCAGTCGTGTCCGACTCTAGCGACCCCATGGACTGCAGCCCACCAGGCTCCTCCGCCCATGGGATTTTCCAGGCAACAGTACTGGAGTGGGGTGCCATTGCCTTCACAAGTACTATTCAAGCAGTCTCATGCTCAGAGTCACTCAAGCTACACTACAGGAACAATTTGAAGGACGTTCTTTTCAATTTTTTGTTTGGAACTATGTGATTGTTGCAGTGAAAAGGGAAAAAAAAAAAAAAGAGGAATGAGTTTTTCTCTTTCCCCCTTTACTGAGAATGAAGAAGATAAAGAGAACAGTGAGCAGGCCTGAATAATTCTAGGCTGTTTTTTTTTTTTCTTTCTTTCTTTCTTTTTTTTTACTGTTAACTGCTCTCAACTCTGTATCTCTGTAACTAGTTTTTTTTTTTTTTTTTTTTTCCTGCCCCCTATCTCTGCAGGAGCTACACTTCACACCTATTTTTCCTTTGACTATATGCTAAACACATCCTGTGTCTGGTGTTTACCGTATTCAATTACTGAGTTACTGACACCATTTTATGACAGTCTTTGAAACAATGCAACAGGAAGAAATCAAGACCCTAATACCTTTGTTCCTCCTCACCAACTCCTGACTGTGAGCCTTCATCTTATATAAGCCCCTAGACTCCTCATGGGGGTGGGCACAGTTCTTGAGGTATGAGCCAACTATGTTACCCTCTCTCCTGGCTGAGAATTTGGAGGAATTTCTATTTCCTCCAAACTCTGTCTACGCATTTTTTATTCAGCTTTGGTGGGCAGAGAAGGCCAAGATTTTGGCCAGCAACATGACTCATGCTGTAATATGTATCTTGACTCCAGAAAGCCTTTTAAATCTTTATCTACAGTTTTTAGAAATCTCTAACTTTATTAAGAGTAATTAATCAGAGAAATCTCAAATACTAGTTCTGAACTTATAGTATCAGAGGACTGACTAACAGTGAATCTAAGTCATGTATGTGCCCTCCTGTGCATCTGTGGTTACTGCAATTTCCTCTTATGTTTAGTTTGTAGAGGTTATTCAAGAGAAAGAGTTTTAAAATAATAGTGTATAAAGGTGTCTCATAAGAGGTGTTGGTACAAACAGACAGCAATCCAGAAGGATTCTAACTCTTGGGTTCCAGTATATCCAACTGCACATTATCTTCAAATACCTGGGCCCACCCTCAGTGGGTATGGGTGGGACAGAGGGACCATGGGTAGCTTACGCTGGTAAATGCACAAGAGCTCATGCAAATAGACACTGCTGCTGCTGCTAAGTCACTTCAGTCGTGTCCGACTCTGTGTGACCCCATAGACGGCAGCCCACCAGGCTCCCCCGTCCCTGGGATTCTCCAGGCACTGAAACCACTCAATTCTTTATCTTTGGCAGTTAAATAAAATCTATAGCTTCTGTTGCATTAAAAGGCACACGTTTTAGACCTAAGTGTGTAGCCTAAACATTATTTTAGATCACAACATACTGGGAAAATATCTCTATCTGACCAGGATATGAAATGCTGCTATAAGGTTGTAGTAGTAGTGTTTTCTTAAACCTTTTTCATTAAAAGATGAAAAGCTGCCATTTCAAAGCTTCAAGGAGTTCTGAGTCTTGAAGGTTGATTGTTTCATTGTTTGGAAAAAATAAAAAATCTGTAAACATCTAAAAGGATCTTTTAATTTCACATATGCAAAGTCATCGCCCTCTTTGGAAACAGATTTGAAATGCTGTGGTTTTTCCAATATTGTGTAGGCAGAAAACCATGTTTCCTTTTGAGAAATGGTTATTGGCTCTGCATGGATTTAAAGTTCACTGTATGTGAATTGGTGCTTATTCTCATGAAGTGCTACATAATCTTGTTTGAGTTATTTATCTCCTAGAGACAAGGAGCTGAGAAGGAAGTGGATTTCTAGAATGACGTAGGGATAGGATCCTCATCTTACATGCAGCAAACTGTAAATATGAACAATATAGGCTGTTGATGATCTGACATTGTATTAGCAGCAGTGGACATCTAGAAAGGATGACTGTACCTGGATAGCAATCATCTAATGCAAGACAGCAGGAGAGGCAGGAATATGGTGGACTACAGTTAACTAGAGGCTAATGCAGGGGTGGGAGATATATTAGCTTGCTAGGGCTACCATAACAAATTACCACACACTAGGCATCTCAAACAATATAAACTAATCTGCTCACAGTTCTACATGTTTGGAATCAAGGCTTGGCAAAGTTGTGCTTCCTTGGAAGCCCACAGGAAGAGTCTTTCTTTGCCCTCTTCCAGCTTCTGGTGACTGCTAGCTATCTTTGGTGTTTATTGACTTGTAGCTTCATCCCTCCAATGTCTGCCTCTGTCACCACAGGACATTTTCTCTGTGTCTAAATTTCCCTTTTCTCGTAAGAACACCAGTCCTTAGTCACCCTATTTGAGTACAGTTGCATATTAACACAATCACATCTGCAAAGACTTTATTTCCAAATAAGTTCATGTCCACAAATACTGAAGATTAAGACTTGAACATATCTTTCTGAGGGACAAAATTTAACCCATAACGGGGGCGGGGGAGGGGTAAATTTCTACATGAATTAGTCTTAAATAAATAAGTTTGTGTACTCAATAGAAGTCTGACTTACTTATGCTTCCAGCCTATTGAGGCTTGGATATACTATATATACAAGTGTTCAATAATATTGAATATAATCCATGCTCATTGATTCCCAGTAAGAACTAACCAAATAATCAGTTAGTAAAGGTTGAATGAAAATTTTTTAAACCAAAGACACCATGTGAAATACCTATCAACTGAAGAGGAAAAGTTAAAATTTTACATAGCCTCCTGTTCCTTCTGCCTCTATAACTTACCTTGCTCCTTGCAAAGTCTGGATCATGTAGGTAACATAGTCTCAGAAAATGGGAACTCACAATACTAGGAACTGGAGCTTATCTCACTCACCCTTGTCTTGCTTTTTTCAATTGCCCAGCCCCTGCAAGCCCACTTAATCATGCCTGACTGTGTGTAAAAACACTGTATTCCCTTTGTTTGGGGCTCAGAGTGTGGACTGTTAACTCCTCTGTGCCCGCTGACGTAATAAACTTGAATTCTCCTACTCCCCAAGTGTGGTGCTTGGTTTCTCGAGTACTGGTTTCTGCAACAAACCTTGTTAACTTTTATGATGTGACCTGGGAAAAATTAGTATTTTGAAATTTGAAAAGTACCAGCATTAAGTTCAGTTATTCTCCTTTTCAAGAATAGAGAATAAAATTTTTACTTTTATATGAAAAAGAAAATACGAAGCATTAAATATTAACCATCCTCCTGAAGATAACACCAACAATGGAATTTCATCATTAGTGATTTTTTCCCAAAAAATGTAACATAATTCACATTGTGAAGTATTTATTGAGCTGCCATATATCTATGGCAGAGTGCCCTGGGGAGTTTGACACTAGAGATTATTATTTTAACTTAAAGAAGGTATATTTTGTAGAGAAGTGAAATGAGTCGTAGGAAACCAATTCAGTAGCAAAGCTGGAACTGGAAGACACACCTAATTCAAATATTGTTTTCACATTTTAATAATTTTTAATCACACATTATTTCAAAAAAGCCATCATGATTTTTCATAAATTAAGCTCAATATTTACCATATTCAAATTATAACAATATTATAGTATTTAAACTCAGTTTATATTTAGAGTATGTAAATCATAATGTAAGTATTTACTAAAGCTATAACAGGAAAAAAATCTTGATGGCTTCATATTAAATAATGTTTAATGAATAATTATAATATACAGAGTAAAGTAAGAGTATATTATATGGGTTTTGTAGTACTCTAACATTTTGTTAAAGTTTCATGGCACTTTGATAGGCAAATCTTAATACTGGCCCCCTCTCTAAGACTTCCTGAAGGTGACCGAATGGTGATACCAAGAAGTACCCTGTGGGACTCTTTGGCACAAAAGCTTTTCTGTGTTCTCAACTTCTTGATTACAGGAAATAGACTTCCTTAAGTCTCCATGACATTTCCAGAATTACATTGAGCAGCTTCAAATATTTGCTAATTAGGGAAGGAAGGGATGTGGAGACAAGAGAGCAGCAGTTACAAAAAACAATAGTAGAGCCTTGGGGCTGAGTCCTGGTTCCTCGCCAAGGGATACACATAATATCTTTGAGCTATTTTGTAGATACTGAAACCTCTGCCAGTTGGGAGAAGTTAACTATATGCTGCCCCTAAGGACACAGACTCCAGACCAGTTGGAACCAGAAAGTTGATGATGCTGACTCCCACTTATCTCACCACACAGAAGAATGTCTACGATCTATCACACCCTCTTCAAACTACTACTACAAAACTCCTCACTACTCCCTCCAGGTTGGGACACACAGTTTTGAGGGCGTTAGCTTACTGTGACCCCTTTGTCTGACAAAGAAATAAAGCTATTCTTTTCTAATTTACTCAAAATTCTATCTCAGAGGTTTAATTCAATGTTGGGGAATAGAGGCTGGATTTGTCTTCAGTGGTGATGATAATGATGGTGATGATGAATATAATAGCTGTGTTTTAAAATGAACTACTTTATTAATAGCAAGGTAATAGCCCTGAAATCTCTAATGCAGCACTTCTCTGATAATCTGCATGGGAACATATACTTTAGGCTTAAAAACCAAAGTAAGGTTTCCTGTCACACAACCATTTCAAATCTCACTCCACACACCTGACCTGGCTGTTGTCAGTTTTCTCAATAAGATTATGAGACAGATGTTTACCCTTTAGGGATCTAAGACAGCTTGGCACACAGATTATGTAAAGTACAGGAGCAAGGCAGTACATCAGAGCTCAAGGGTCAATAATTTTTTCTACTTTTCTGATCACTCATTTTATTCACCTAAGAAAACCTCAGTTTCTTGAGGTGCCAGGGAACAAAAACAGTTTATAATCCAAACCATCTTATAAAAGCCATCTGTGAGGGTTTTAAAACATGGCCACAATTCAATATAATCACTATCAAAATTCCAGTGGAATTTTTCACAGAAATAGGACAAACAACCATAAAAATTTTTTGAAAGTATAAAAGCAATATTGAGAAAGAAGAACAAAGGCAAAGCAATATTGAGAAAGAAGAACAGACTTCGAGGCATCATATTCCATGATTTTACACTATATTTCAAAGCTATAGTAATCAAAACAGTATGGTATTTGCATAAAAATAAACACATAGATGATTGGAACATAACAGAGGGCCCAGAAATAAACTCACATATATATGGTTAATAACTTTTTGATAAAGGAGCCAAGAATATACAATGGGGAAAGGACAGTCTCTACAAAAACTCGTGTTGGAAAAACTGGACAGCCACATGCAAAAGAATGATACAGGACCACTGTTACACCATACAGAAAATACACAAAATATTATAACAATTCAAAATGAATTATAGAATTGGACATAAGACCTAAAACCATAAAACTCCTAGAAGAAAGCATATTTAGTAATCTACCTGACATTAGCCTTGGCAATGACATTTTTTAGATATGACACCAAAAGCAAAAGCAACAAAAGCAAAAATAAATGAGACTACATGAAACTAAAAAGATTCTGTACAGAAAGGGTAATCATCAACAGAATGAAAAGGCAGCCTACTGAATGAAAGAAAATATTTTTCTACAATATACAATATATAATATACAAAATATATACAAAATGTATGAGGAACTCATACAACTAAAAAAGAAAAAAATTCCAAATAATCCAATTTAAAAACTGGGCAGAGGAACTGAATAGACATTTTCCAAAAGAAGACATACAGATGGACAGCTGGTACATGAAAAAGGGCTCAGCATCACTAATCATCAGGGAAATTCAAATCAAACTACAAAGAGATGTTGTTGCACACTTGTTAGAATGACTTTTATATATATATAAAAAAGACACAAAAAGTGTTGGCAAGGTTGTGGGAAAAAAGGGAAATCTTATGTACTGTTGGTGGGGATATAAATTGCTGCAGTCACTATGGAAAACAGTATGGAATTTCCTCAAAAAAATAAAAGATATGACTACCATGCATGTGTGCAAGCTAAGTTGCTTCAGTTGTGTCCAACTTTTTGTGACTCCATGGACTGTAGTCCTCCAGGCTCCTCTGTCTATGGGATTCTCCAGGCAAGAATACTGGAATGGGTTGCCATTTTCTTCTCCAGGTATCTTCCCAACTCAGGGATTGAACTCAGGTATCTGGCATTGCAGGTGGATTCTTCACCATCTGAGCCACCAGAGGAGCCTTTTTTTTTTTTTTTTTTAATAACAGTGAAGACATTTAGGCAACCTATGTGTCCATGAGTGGATGAATGGATAAAGAAAATGTGGTCCCTCTCTACATATAATTCAGCCATTAAAAAGTGAACCCTTGCTATTTGTGACCACATGGATGGACCTTAATGACATTATATAAGCTAAGTGAAATAAGTCAGACAGAGAAAGGCAAATACTGTATGATCTCATCTATATGTGGAATCTAAAATGAAAAAAAAAAAAAGAAAAATAAGTCATAGATACAAAGAACAGAACAGATTGGTGGTTGCCAAAGTTGGGGGGTGTTGGTGGGCAAAAAATGGATGAAATGGTCAAAATGTACAATTTCCAATTATAAAATAAATAAGTAATGGGGATGTAATGTGCAACATTGGTGACTATAATTAATAATACTCTGTTGTAAAATTTGTAAAAAGAGTAGATCTTAAAAGTTCTCATCACAAGTTAAAAAAAATACGACTATGTATGATGATGGATTGTGGTGATGATTTCCCAGTATATCCAAATACTGAATTGTTATGTTGTACACGCAAAACTAATAAAATGTTATATGCCAATATCTCTCAATATATAATAAAACATGGCACCAAATTATTTGACACCCTGTTCACTGAAAGATGGAATATATGTACTCTTCCACTGAATTCAAATTGTGAAACTTCAACCAATAGAGCATGGTGGAAGTGATGCTGTATGACTTCTGAGGCCATGCAGCTTCCTTCTTGTTAGCTGGAGCACTTGTATTTGGATCCCAGAGCCACCATGTAAGGAGTCTGAATACAGGATAGGCCATGTCAAGGTATTCCCCCTGACAGAAACCACTGAGTCCAGCATCCTAGCCACCTCTGTCAAGACAACACACCAAGTCATGCTATCTCAGTAGATGAGGCCATCTGTTCACTAAACACCCCTGGCTCTGTTTGAATTTCTGACACAGAAGTTTATGCTATAATGAAATAACTGTGGTTTTAACATGCCAAGTTTTGGTATCGTTTATGAAGGAAACCCAAACTTCAGGAAAATAAGCTTTATATATATATAAGCTGCTGCTACTGCTGCTAAGTCGCTTCAGTCGTGTCTGACTCTGTGCGACCCCATAGACGTCAGCCCACTAGGCTTCCCTGTCCCTGGGATTCTCCAGGCAAGAACACTGGAGTGGGTTGCCATTTCCTTCTCCAGTGCATGGAAGTGAAAAGTGAAAGTGAAGTTGCTCAATCGTGTCTGACTCTTCGTGACCCCATGGACTGCAGCCTACCAGGCTCCTCCGTCCATGGGATTCTCCAGGCAAAAGTACTGGAGTGGGGTGCCATTGCCTTCTCCTATATATATATATATATATATATATATATATATATATATATATATATATATATATAATTTTTCAGAGTTTATTCTTTTAAAAAATTTTAATTGAAACACAGTTGATGTATATAACTGTATTATGTTAGTTTTAGGTATACTACATAGTGAGTGAACATTTGCATACATTGAAATGTATGAAATAATCACCACAGTAAGTTTACTAACCTTCTGTCCTCATAGAAATTTTTACAATATTACTGACCATCTTTCTTATGTTGTATATTACATCCCCTGGCTTATTTATTTTATAATGTATTTTATAACTAGGGGCTTCTATTTCTTAATCCCCTTCACCTATTTCACCCACTCTCTATATTTTTATTCTTAACAGATATTTAGTGAATGTATTCTATACACTCTGTCTTTTGGGGTCATAATAATATAATGGTAAAAAAAACCACCAGAAATTCCTATTTTCTTATAGCTTATATTCTACACAAGAAAGAAAATAAAAATAAAATATAGTCAATATAACAATTAGTGGTAATTTCAAAAGATGATGCAAAATAAAGCAAGATAATATGATGAAGCATGCTGGAGGTCATGGATGGCCTCTTTGACAAGCTGTAATTTAAGCAGAGATCATAATACAATGAAGTGAGAATGTGACTCATGTAAGTACTTGAGGGAAGAACATTACAAGTGAAGTGAACAGACACTACAGAGGCCCTGAGGTAAGCCCATGGTTGACATTTTTGAGGAAGGTCTCAAAAAGGGCAGTGTGGCTTATGTACAGGGATTTGTGAAGGAGGAAAGATGGAGTAACTTCAGATAGATTACAAGATGTTGAATCATAGAAATTTTTAAGCCAAGTCTGCAACTTCAATTTTTTTATCCTCAATGAGAAGAAAAGTCATCAAAGACTTGTAAGTGGAGGGGTGTCATGTCATCATTTAAATTTTGAAAGGGGCTCTCTGGGAGCTAAAGAAAGAAAAGAATGTAGGGGACAGTGAGCATGAAAAGAGGGACTAGTTGTAATTCCTGAAATAGTGTGAGTGAGAGATGATGATGATAGACTAAGGTGACCCTTACGATGATGAATGATGGCAAAATGTTCAGCATACATCTCAAAGATAGAGTTGGCATGAATACAGTCCATGGGGCAATGCTTTCTAGGTAGAAACGTTGAGTGCCTGTGAAATGTATAATATTTAATTTATTTAGATGTCTACCAGATCAGGGAGAAAAGTTAGCTAGATTAAGCATACAAATTCCTTACATTTCCTTTTGCTTACAACTCCAAAACCATCTCCTGGTTATATTACTCTTTATCTAATCCTCATCTCCCTCTCCCACAAACAACCCTCCATGTGGAAACTATAAATTGGTCACTTTCCTCCTATTTACTTAACCTAATAACCTTGTAGATTTTCTCATTATAACATATATGCCAGGCTATCATCATGGTGAACAGAAGCTGAGTATGCACAATTTAATCTTAGTAAAGAACATCACTCTACTTGTCCAAATGCTTGCCATGTCCTTGGCTCATATTCAAACATAACTAGGTCTTCTTTATATCATTTCTGTCTGTCAGTTGTATACATTTCTTTTATATTGATGGCCAGGATAATATTGGTATAATACTTAAACATTTCAAAGTACATATGTCCATATCTGTCTTCTTTACAAGAGTGCTTAAACAAACTTACAGGAGTTTACACATGTTTTAATGTATACTACCTTTGTTCTTATAATATTATGTTTCTTTCTTCACCTTATCAGAGTATATCAACCTTGCCTCCAATAAAATATAGCCCATTCAGTGACTCAGATACTGAGTAATTTGTTCAATATTGTGGTTTTGGTACAAGTTTAAGTGTTGGTTTTCCCTTCTTTATGGGAAATTTATATAACATAACTCAAGAAGAATTATTATATTTTCTTCCTAACACTATAAAGAAAGCTGAGCACCAAAGAATTGATGCTTTTGAACTGTTGGAGAAGACTCTTGAGAATCCCTTGGACTGCAAGGAGATCCAATCAGTCCATCCTAAAGGAAATCAGTCCTTAATATTCATTGGGAGGGCTGATGTTGAGGTGCAAACTCTATACTTTGGCCACTTGATGCGAAGAGCTGACTCATTGGAAAAGACCCTAATGCTGGGAAAGATTGAGGGCAGGAGGAGAAGGCGACAACAGAGGATGAGATGGTTGGATGGCATCATTGACTCGTTGGACATGGGTTTGGGTGGACTCCGGGAGTTGGTGATGGACAGGGAGGCTTGGCCTACTGCAGTTCATGGGGTCACAAAGAGTCGGACACAACTGAGCGACTGAACTGAACTGAACTGAACACATATGGCCATCGGTTCTAAAATATGTTTCTGTTCCTAAAGAATTACATAATACTGATAATTAACTCCTGTATTAATAGTAAGTAAAACTAGAAGCAAGAGTTTGAATCAAGAAACTAAGATATAGAATTCAGTTCAGTTCAGTTCAGTCACTCAGTCATGTCCGACTCTTTGCGACCCCATCAATCGCAGCACGCCAAGCCTCCCTGTCCATCACCAACTCCCGGAGTTCACTCAGACTCACGTCCATCGAGTCAGTGATGCCATCCAGCCATCTCATTCTCAATCGTCCCCTTCTTCTCCTGCCCCCAATCCCTCCCAGTATCAAGGTCTTTTCCAATGAGTCAACTCTTCACATGAGGTGGCCAAAGTACTGGAGTTTCAGCTTTAGCATCATTCCTTCCAAGAAAATCCCAGGGCTGATCTCCTTTAGAATGGACTGGTTGGATCTCCTTGCAGTCCAAAGGACTCTCAAGAGTCTTCTCCAACACCACAGTTCAAAAGCATCAATTCTTTGGTGCTCAGCCTTCTTCACAGTCCAACTCTCACATCCATACATGACCACAGGAAGAACCATAGCCTTGACTAGACGAACCTTGGTCGGAAAAGTAATGTCTCTGCTTTTGAATATGCTATCTAGGTTGGTCATAACCTTTCTTCCAAGGAGTAAGCATCTTTTAATTTCATGGCTGCAATTAGAGTGAGAATGAATTTGGAATGTTTATATTCATTATTTACTCTTTCATATATCTAGTCAGATATACATGTACAAAGTCCTAAGCTTTTCTTACTAATACCCACAAGATTGGTAAAAAGACAGAATATATACTATTATCTCGGAGAAGTCAATGGCACCCCACTCCAGTACTCTTGCCTGGAAAATCCCATGGATGGAGGAGCCTGGTAGGCTGCAGTCCATGGGGTTGCTAAGAGTAGAATATGACTGAGCGACTTCACTTTCACTTTTCACTTCCATGCATTGGAGAAGGAAATGGCAACCCACTCCAGTGTTCTTGCCTGGAGAATCCCAGGGACGGGGGAGCCAGGTGGGCTGCCGTCTATGGGGTCGCACAGAGTCAGACACGACTGAAGCGACTTAGCAGCAGCATACTATTATCTAGTGCGATAGGGTTAAAAAATACTGATAAGGATAGCAAATCTTGGGTAAACCACTACTATGTCACAGAAAATGCTATGTGTTCATCAGATTTTATTTCAATTTCTTCTTGATAAGACCATATTTCCCATCCTCCTTAACAACTAAGTAAGGGTTGAGTGTCATTATCAGGCCCGGCCATAAAAATATCTGTGCAATTAATCTACATTCTCTCTTCCATCCACCATGGCAGTCCTAGAAATCATGCGCTTTAGTTTAAATGTTTTAGCCACATGATGGAGGGAACTTGGATCCCTAAATCACCACTTTGATTACAACCCAGGTAAGCCACCCAGCTCATTTGGTGTGTGACATGAGGAAGTAATAAATATGTGTTTCATTATACTACTGGGATTTCAGGGTTCATTTGTTACTGCAGCAAAACCTAACCTATTCTCATTTATTAAAGGAAGGGAGGAAGGGAAACAAGAAAGAAGGGAGAGAGGGGAAGGAGAAAAAAATGAAAAAAAAAAAAAAAGATAAACTCATCCTAGGGGTGAGGAAGGAGACAGGGAAGATATTTTCTTGTTCAAAAGAGATGATATATTAGGCATGTGCCATTCTTTCATTCTAATTAAATACCCCAAACATACAGTAAACCACTGGCCAGAATATAACCATTTGCACATGTCAAGGTGAAGATTATCACTTGCCACAAGGTAGTTTTGATTTGGCTATGGCTTTTGCTTTAGATATTTGCCAGCAATTTCTCATTGGTCAAACTATTTTAGTGAATGGTAGAGAAGCATGTACTCTGCCAGAAACTTAAACTTGCCTCATTTCAAGTCATTACATATTGGTAGCTGTTGAGACAACTGTTATCCAGCTTCTGCAAATATTTTGTGGAGGCCAAACTTCAGAAACTCAGTGATTTCAAACTGGTGTGCTCTAAACTCTTGCATTTTGATAAGCCTTTCCTTTTGTTGCCTTTACATATAAGGAAAAGTTCGAAAGTCATAAATTTAGATTCAACACAGGATTAAGGTATTTGTAAAAGTGAGACATCATTCCTGGTAAACTATCCATATCTTTATCATTACAAATTGTAAAATCATTACATTTACTCTCTCTAGACATTCCCAAACACTTGTCCTGCCCATACTGACTTTTGTTTTAATGTTGCTTATTCATATACAAAACTCACCAATATTTGACTGAATACATCAATGATGCCTGCCCCCCCCACTTTACATTGCTGTATTTGTTGAGAGTATCAAAGCAATATCTCCTGTTTTTAAGAGGATAAGAAATTAAAGACATTCCTTAAATTTTATCTTAAGTTCTGAGGAGTTGAAGTGAGAAATAGATACGTTACCTACATTCCAATGTCAATGCATTTATTTTTTTATTATATAACATACTCATACCATCATGTAGAGGTTTCTGGACTCAATGCTTCTGTCCAAGGCACTTCACTGAGCATTCCCTGATTTGCTAGAAACATATACATTGTACCAGTCTTGCTGATACTATGATGCAAGAGGAAGCTCAGAGCTCACAACATTCATGTCACATCTCAAAAGGCAGATGGGATTAGTGGGCATGACTTCATATTTTTGGAAAATATGAACATGGCAATAAATCTCCATTGTTTTCCTCTATGGCCAGCTCAAGGCTCATGAACACTGGAAATAAAATAAGTGTAGAGGCTAAAGGTGACATATGCAACAAATCCACAAAGTCTAAGTTCCTTGACCTTGTCTAATGTTGGCTGTATCCATCCTGTGGAATTTAATTTTGGTGCCATCAATGCATGTTAGTGGGTGATAAAATAAGTTATAGGTAATAAGTTATAGGTAATCACAAAAATATGTTGGTGAGAGATGTGTGACATTGAAGTTAGAAATTAAATTTTGTGTGGAAAAAAAAATGAAAGGAGACCCCCACTGTGACAGATCTAAATTAATTTATTAGAAAAAATAGATTAAATGTATACAAGACTAGTGACACAAGAGTCATGAGGAAGGTAAAGCTATGAGATAAGTGATTAAAACAGAAAGTAAAGGCATTTGAGACATGAAAAGTGATCTAGGTCCCCCAAATTACAAACTGCCTTTAATGTATTTTACCAAAGTTAAAGTACTACCTTCTTTCTCCTTGTGATTAATCATAACAGTAGCCCTTGGCCACATGAATTAAAGTGAGACATAAATCAAATTGACCCAATCACTACCGAGGAATTCTAATGACATAAACAGCCAGCCTCTTCTTGATTACTCCCCAACATATGGAGACCATACGGTAGACCATAAGGAACACTGGAGTATGGAATTCTGGTTTTAGAACCATTATTAGTTTTATAAAATTAAACAAACAAGGAATCTCGTGGCTGTTCAGTGTTCCCAACATAATGAAAACAAGAGAGTATCTATTCTTTCTTACTCTGCAAGTAGTTGCAATTGTCAAATAAAGTCCTTTATGTAAAAATATATAGACAACTATAGCACACAGGACAATTGTGAAATATTAGATTACCTCCAGAGAAAAGTGTTTAGATGCATAGTTCAGAAAGAGAACTACTGGGCATTGATTGTAATCTCATTTCTACAGATCTGAAGTGAATCCAGACCAGGTTTTAATCATTAGAAAGTTAATCATTTTCATTTTCACCAACCACATATATTGATGTGATTATGCTCACAGCAATGCACTCTGTCAGATTTAACAACAATAATACCAAGTGAAAAATTAAATACAGTATAGCCCCTTGCCAAGCAGCATTGCAGCATTTTGTACTTTAGTTGGGGAGGAATGGGCTAACATAGATAAAGCAGTTAAATAACAAGGCTTCCTTTACCTCTACTGGAAAGTTCCAGTTTGATTTTAAGAAAAAGATAGTGTGTTCCACACCCCCCCCCCAAACAAAAGGTGCTTTGAATATTGAATCTCTGATGATATTTAACACAGGACAGACAAGATTCTGCCTTTAAGTCATAGAATATGTGCTTTCCTTTTTAGCTTTATAAAAATCTATTCTCCTTTTTCTTCAATTCTTCTGAAAATTGTAGAAGAGAAGTCAAATGTAAGTTCTTGAAAAGGTAACAGGCTATATGTTTATGTAAGGGCAAAGCCATCTGCAGTGAGCGATTGTGATTGAAATTTGAAAAGTAGCAGATACATTTTCTATTTTCTTGTTGTCTCATAATATTTCCTCTCCAATTGTTTCTCCACATCACTTTCCCACTTTTGTTTATGGCAAGCATGCCCACTTCAAAGCTTACTTTTCTTTTCCTTTTTCCCTTCATGTACCACATCCAAATGATTTGCTAAGCACCATTCTACCACTGTATCATCTTTTCTATCACCTCTCTTGATTTCCACCAAAGAAATTCAGAATTTAACTTACTTTAAATTTCTGCTTTGAACATCATGCCCCAATCCAATTTATTCTGTAGACTGTTGACACTCTAACTTTTCTAAAATGTTCTCTTATTGTGAGGACCTTGCTTAAATATCTTCAATGGATCCTATTTAGAGAAAAATCCAAACAAACCTTTTGGCAAATCTGATATTTTTGTTTTAAAATATATTATAAATTATTTATTTGGTGATATATAGGAAATATTATCACTCAAAATCTTGACAATTAGTATTGCAGAGATAAGATATCTAAAAGTTACTTTCAGTTTCTCAGATTGCACATGGACATATATAGAATGACTATTAATCTTATACTCCCCAAAGGGGCCCACAAAAATAATGAGAGACCTTCTCTTAGATGGATGACTTTTCATTTTGCAATTAAAAAGGGGTAAGGAGGTCCTTCATCATACTTTTATTTAGGGAAGAAGGGGTGTCATGAAAGAACTTAAGGCCATTACTAATTAATAATATAAAGTTACAAAGCAGAAAAAAAATCACAGTTTCATTGACTTCCTGCAGATTTTAAGTAGCTTCATGGATCAGATCTTGATAGTGATACGATTTCCTGGAAATATGCAAGATACTTCATAATGTGTTCAGATCTTTTAATTATTATTATTTATATGCATGGTTATTTTTGAAACTATATAGCTTAAATGTCTTATTTTAGCAAGCAGACTGTTTATAGTAAAGGTAATACTATATTTTGCAATTATTCAACCTCTATTTATTGCACAGTCCATTAAAAGTATGTTTTATTTGCTAGACTAAGAGACGCTTTACCTTATAATTTTAATTCCAGAGATTTTTTTTGCTCTAGAATAAACAACTTTACTTCAAGAAGTCTCAAATATGCTGGACTGGATTGGTGACTTTATAACTGATTTCCTTCACACCTTGTCTCTCTTTTAAGAACATTTGTCACATTTATTTAAATTATTTGTTTACATATGTAGTCTCCCTTACCAGACTGTTCATTTGATGAGGATAGTCATCATATAGTTTTTTTCCTTATCTTTTTGATCCTCAGCACATAGCATGATATTTTGAATATAATAGTATATATGAGGCAAAAGTTGATAAAATGTTAGACAGTATGCATATTAAAAACACAACTTAAAATATAGTTTATTTTTTGCAATACAGAAAGTGGTAGGTAAGAGTAAATTCCTTAACCATCTAATCTGGATGTATAAAAAGTATTAAAATAATGATAAAGTCTACTGAAAATTACAGATGTGAAATAGCTGTAATCTATATAACTATATTATTCTCTGTTCCCTGCAATTTGCTGACATTTTCTATAGTTCCTTTTCATTGTTCATCCTCCTGTTCAAGTCTCAATTCAAATGTCATGTCCTCAGAGAGGACATTTCTGACTACTCTATTTTTCTGTATTTCAACATCCCATTTATCACTCTCATAAATATTACCACAAAAATCCGGTCATTTTGCATACTGGTTTACTATTTAATTTCTTCTCACTAATTTAAATTCCATATAGGAGTAGATCATTCCAGTTTTCACCATTGTATCCTCAACATTTAGCAGAATGCCTGACACAGTTAACAAAGCAATAAATGAATGGTTGGCTGGATGGGCATGCAAATACATACATGTGTCCCACCAAGTTCAATACAACATTGTTTAGGAAGCTATGGAAAAAGTAAATAAAATAAAGTAAAATGAGATGGAATTTGTGTACGTCACAAAATAATTCCTGATATATTTTCACTTTTGGACCTTTAATTGTCTGCTTGAGCTCAAAATTTATCAAATCCATCTTTTCATCATCTAGGATTGTATACTATTCTAAAGCTAGAATAAAAATTCTAAAAATCAACCTCTAATTTGATAGTTTAGTCCTTGGTGCTTTAAAGCCTACATTTTGCTATAAAAAGGAATTTATCATTTAATCACCTACTTCTTTAGAAATTATAGTAAGCATATTTCCTTGGCTTCAAGATGTAAGGAATATTATAATATACATGTGAGAACATTTAATTTGGCATTCCAGCTTAAGATTTATGAGAAAAACAGCATTAAATCATACAGTCAGCTACACTAAAATGGATAGGTGCTGTTGATAAGGTTCAAAGCAGACCACCCCATCCTGGCATGGAGATTATTTTGAGCTGAAAACAAGCCAGGCCCATAAGACTCAGGAAGAAATTCTGAACTTCCCCTATATTGCCTGAAAGAATTTAAGATAGGCAGCCTTCCCCAGTAAGAAGCTATCACCATAGATCACTACAGTAAAGTATAACTTAAGTGGGTAGACAGAAAGGATCCTAGCAAAACTCATTTGATCAGTGTCCTGTTTATGTCTGTGGATGACCCAGGAAATATTTGACTGCCAAATAGTAATTCATTTTGTGTTCCTGTGAATTACCTTACTTCCCCTTGAAACTTCATATCCCTATTATCCTTCTCCTTAGTCCAGAATACACACACACACACACACACACACACACACATTCCTCACCTTGCCATCTTTGGAATTCTTCATATTTAAGTGGATTCCCTGTGCACACATAGTAAATTTGATTTTCTCCTGTCAATCTTCCTTATGTCATTTTAATTGCCAGCCAAAAAAACTAAGAGGGGAAATTGCCCCTCCTTAACACTGATCTTTGAAACAAATCTTCTACACATAGTTCTATATAGTCTCAAGATTTTATTTAATAGGCAATAACACCATTTATTTTAATATTAACACCTTATTATTTTAATAATAAGGTTGCCCATGTGTGAGACTTTATAAACCATAACCATGCTTGCTGACAGGATTCTGGAGAGAAATAAATGAATAGTTAAAAAGAGTTTAATAAAAGGGGACTCAGTGGGGAAGGGGAATGGGGAGTTAGTGTTTAATGGGGACAGAGTTTCAGTTTCAGTTCAGTTCAGTCCGTCAGTCATGTCTGACTCTTTGCGACCCCATGAACTGTAGCATGCCAGGCCTCCCTGTCCATCACCAACTCCCGGAGTTTACCCAAACTCATGTCTATTGAGTCAGTGATGCCATCAAACCATTTCATCCTCTGTCATCTGCTTCTCCTCTCGCCTTCAGTCTTTCCCAGAATCAGGGTCTTTTCAAATGAGTCAGCTCTTCTCATGAGGTGGCCAAAGTACTGGAGTTTCAGCTTTAGCATCATTCCTTCCAAAGAAATCCCAGGGCTGATCTCCTTTTAGAATGGACTGGTTGGATATCCTTGCAGTCCAAGGGACTCTCAAGAGTCTTCTCCAACACCACAGTTCAAAAGCATCAATTCTTCGGCGCTCAGCCTTCTTCACAGTCCAACTCTCACATCCATACATGACCACTGGGAAAACCATAGCCTTGACTAGATGGACCTTTGTTGACAAAGTAATATCTCTGCTTTTGAATATGCTATCTAGGTTGGTCATAATTTTTCTTCCAAGGAGTAAGCATCTTTTAATTTCATGGCTACAGTCACCATCTGCAGTGATTTTGGAGCCCTGAAAAATAAACTCAGCCACTGTTTCCCCATCTATTTGCCATGAAGTGATGGGACTGGATGCCATGATTTTAGTTTTCTGAATGTTGAGCTTTAAGCCAACTTTTTCACTCTCCTTTTTCACTTTCATCAAGAGGCTCTTTAGTTCTTCTTCACTTTCTGCCATAAGGGTGGTGTCATTTGCATATCTGAGATTATTGATATTTCTTCTGGCAATCTGATTCTAGCTTGTGCTTCCTCCAGCCCAGTGTTTCTTATGATGTACTCTGCATATAAGTTAAATAAGCAGGGTGACAATATACAACCTTGACGTACTCCTTTTCTATTTGGAACTAGTCTGTTGTTCCATGTCCAGTTCTCACTGTTGCTTCCTGACCTGTATATAGGTTTCTCAAGAGGCAGGTCAGGTGGTCTGGTATTCCTATATCTTTCAGAATTTTCTACATTTTATTGTGATCCACACAGTCAAAGGCTTTGGCATAGTCAATAAAGCAGAAATAGATGTTTTTCTGGAACTCTCTTGCTTTTTTGATGATCCAGCAGATGTTAGCATTTTGATCTGTGGTTCGTCTGCCTTTTCTAAAACCAGCTTGAACATCAGGAAGTTCACGGTTCACATATTGCTGAAGCCTGGCTTAGAGAATTTTGAGCATTACTTTACCAGTGTGTGAGATGAGTGCAATTGTGCGGTAGTTTGAGCATTCTTTGGCATTGCCTTTCTTCGGGATTGGAATGAAAACTGCCCTTTTCCAGTCCTGTGGCCGGTGCTGAGTTAGTGTTTAATGGGGACAGAGTTTCAGTTTAGGAAGGTGAAAAATTCAGGAGATGGTTGATGGTGATAGTTGCACAACAGTGTGAATCTACTTAGTGCCACTGAACTGTACAGTTAAATATGGTTAAAATAGTATGTTTTATATTGTGTGACTTTTACCAGAATAAAAAGAAATAAAAGTGGGGGTGCTTCATCCCAAAGCTGTGGACAGGATTTAGGGAAGCAGCAAGTGGTAATACAGGGCTTAGGCTGACATTGAAAAAGAGTCACTAACACCACAGAGGTCAGCCTCCTAGAACAGATCAATGCAGAGAAGTATAGAAAATGGAGCAGAATGGATGTACAAATTGGGACACAGCACAATATAATGTACATGAAATGAATTCTGGAAATGCTTGATTTTGATACCAAAGCTTTTTAAATTTTGAGGAATTAACTGGTAAGTTTTACTTCTTTTTCTCTCTCTTCTTCTCCCCCCAAAGAAAACACATTGTATCTAAAAGGGAAGGTGAGTCAGGTGGGTAGAAAATAGGCATTCCTATACACAGATGTTCTGTTGACATCTTTAATTTTTTAGCACATTAAGTGTAATAATATAAACTAAGCTCCAAATGATATTATCTATAATCCTGAAATCAAAGAGATGATGTAGATTTGTCTTAGAGTGAAATAAATGCATGCTAAAGATAATTTGAGTGCTTTTATTCCTGAAAATAAATATGCCTCGAGAAGGTCCTGTTTCCTACAGAGCAAGTTCCTTGATTCACTCTTTTCTGAGTATGTTACATATGCAATTTGAGTGGCAGGTATGCATTTGGGGAGTTTTAACCTAGAGATACAGTGAAAGTATACAAGAGAAATTACATAGAGTATCTTAAGATCAGAGTGGTTTCAAGGTAATTCCTAGCCCAACAAATTCAGAAGGTTACCACATTTTGTCCCTCTTTGTGTAGGACTGACTGGCTGTTGAAGATGCTTTTTACATAATGAATCTTATCAAGTTTACCTTTATGGAATTCTCTCCAGCTTTCAATTAATTCTTCGTATAATAGAGCAAACTGGGGATAATAATAGTAATGTACATTTCACCATCTTTAGTAAAATATATGGGGGCACAGTCTTTATATAAAGGGAAAAATTAGAGAATAAGATTGACTCAAATCAGGGGGATTCTTCAAAGGAAGTCACTCAAGAGTTTTCTTTTCTTCCTTCCATTCTTCCTTCTTTCTCTCTTATTCCCTCCTCTCTCTTTCTTCTTCATTCCCCTACACTTTCCCTTCTTCTCAAACAGAATATACTAACTTTTCACTAGGCAATGCCCTGAATAGCTGTAGGGCAATACAATAGATTCATTGTGAAATATATATTCTAGTCAAACATTTGACACTAAGGTGGAAATCAAGCCCCCACTAGATAATTGATAATGTTGTAGAGTTCAGATTAAAGTTTCATTAGATAAAGCTTCTAATCAGCACCTGTTCTACAGACACTTGTTAGATAGTTAAAATTTTCAAAATGGGTGTAAAATTTTTAATACTTCAAATGACATATTTTACTTCTCCTTAAATCATCTTCCTTTTTTCCACTTCCAAGGTTGAACCTTGGAACTTGGTTGAACCTTGCTGAACTTATCATCCAACAAGAGAGGGAGTAAGGGAGTGTGTGCCACTAAATAAAAGAGGTCAAATAACAGCTTTTGCCGAAGTCCAGCTCCAGCAGCCAGGGAATCAGCCTGAAGGGATGAGTGGTGTCGGCAGGTAATGATGTAGCCTCTGACTCAAGGTACAGGACTACATGTTTATTTCAAGTTTCAGGTTCTCTTTTATATTTTTTCAAAAGCATTAGGTCAGAGGTTTGACATTTTCAGTCCCCCCCCCACCCAGATTATTGTCTCATTATTGCTGTTCAAACAGAGTTCCTGTTTCAGTGATTCTCTCAGAATCGTGTTTACTTGTGATTACATTGTAACTCATGCTTATGTCTGGGCCGCACACCACATTCTTCAGTTTATTTCTTATCTTTTTAAACCCTGCTTGCCCCTAGTATCCTAAGCTCACTATCTCCTAAAAAGGCTTCTAACTATTCTTAATTATTACTAAACCCTAAGCTCAGCAAACTTCCTTTGCCATAAACATTTCCCTCACAAACAGGTCTCAGATAACAATCCTTCCCATGGCCTCAAGCTGCAGCCTATGTGCTCATCCTGGGGCATTCTTTGTAAAGATCCTTGAACAAATGTCAGTGGTTACTTTACAGATTATTTTCTGGGCACAACTGCAGAAGTCTTTGTGCTTTCTCATGCTTCTCTCAAGAACAATAAGCACCTTAACATTCTTTCCAGCCAACTCAACTGAAGAAAGGAAGAAAAAAGTCAGAATCACAAGTGCTAACTCCTTCATCTTGGTCCATGCCTGCGGAATGAGGATAGGGGGCTGGGGCCGTGCCTCCATTTTGTCATTAATGCCTAACATGGCTCTTGATAAGCTTTGCCTCTAAAATTGTTCTCTCCTTATCAAATTGTGCAGAAAAGTAGCCTTTTCAAAGAGAATATAGGTTTCTTAGTTTCATACACTTTTAACAAGTCAAGAACCAGGCATGGTGAACTAACTAGATCTATTAATATTAGAGCTTAGACATTTCATTCACAGTGTACTGAAACTATACCTTCCACCACTAATGATGAACCATGAAACTTAGTGGCTCTAGAAAAAAAGGAAGAATATGATATGAGAGGAATCCTTACCAAAAAGGAAAACACACACACACACACACACACACACACACAATGGGAGAGTTGGAAGCCCACACATTCCCTTTTGGATGCTGGTTGGAAAGAAAAAGAATAGAAATAAAGTAGAGAAGGAAAGGAAGCTAACAGTGAGATCCATAGGCCTCTTATCTTCTCTCTCCACCCTTGAAGGGACGTGGCTTAAATTAGGGAGAAGAGAAAAGGAGAAATGGTCTTTAATTACACATTGTCTTATAGAGAACTTTGTAATCCTGCTATATTCCAGAACCCTCTTGGGCATGCCTCAGGGTTCTGTAGCAAAGTAATAATTGCATTCATAGCATGGTTAGACAGACTTAAATTAAGTATTCATGGGACACACTGGATTTGGGGAGGGATGATAAGGGTAGGAGAAGACAGGGATGAAGAAATACCCATGCACCCCTCCCCCCCCACAAAAGTTGAGTCATAGAAGTCAGCCCTTCACTTGGGTGATATGTTAGGAAGGAATTTACCCTACATCTAAGGCTAGCCAAAAATTCAGTTCAGTTTAGTTCAGTCGCTCAGTCTTGTCTGACTCTTTGCAACCCCATGGACTGAACCATGCCAGGGATCCCTGTCCATCATCAATTCCTGGAGCTTACTCAAACTCATGTCCATTGAGTCAGTGATGTCATCCAACCATCTCATCCTCTATCGCCCCCTTCTCTCACCTTCAATCTTTCCCAGCATCATGGTCTTTTCAAATGAGTTAGCACTTCGCATCAAGTGGCCAAAGTATTGCAGTTTCAGCTTCAACATCAGTCCTTGCAATGAACATTCAGGACTGATTTCCTTTAGAATGGACTGGTTGGATCTCCTTGTAGTCCAAGGGACTCTGAAGAGTCTTCTCCAACACCACAGTTCAAAAGCATCAATAATTCGGTTCTCAGCTTTCTTTATAGCCCAAATCTCACATCCCTACATGACTATTGGAAAAATCATAGATTGACAAGATGGACCTTTGCTGGCAAAGTAATGTCTCTGCTTTTTAATATGCTGTCTTGGTTGGTGAACCTAGAAAGATGAAATCCCAAGGTCAGTAGGTGCCCAATATGCCACTGGAGATCAGTGGAGAAATGACTCCAGAAAGAATGAAGAGACAGAGCCAAAGCAAAAACAACACCCAGTTGAGGATGTGACTGGTGATAGAACCAATGTCCAATGCTGTAAAGAGCAATATTGCATAGGACCCTGGAATGTTAGGTCCATGAATCAAGGCAAGTTGGAAGTGGTCAAACAGGATATGGCAAGAGTGAATGTCAGCATTTTAGGAATCAGCAAACTAAAATGGACTGGAACGGGTGAATTTAACTCATATGAGCATTATATCTACTTCTGCAGGCAGGAATCTCTTACAAGAAATGATCGACAACAGTTTGAAATGCAGTACTTTGATACAGTCTCAAAAATGACAGAATGATCTCTGTTCATGTCCAAGGCAAAGCATTCAGTATCATGTTAATCAGAGTCTATGCCCTGACCAGTAATGCTGAAGAAGCTGAAGTTGAATGGTTCTATGAAGATCTACAAGACCTTTTAGAATTAACACCCCCAAAAGATGTCTTTTTCATTATAGGGGACTAGAATGCAAAAGTAGGGAGTCAAGAAACACCTGGAATAACAGGCAAATTTGGCCTTGGAGTACAGAATGAAGCATGGCAAAGGCTAATAGAGTTCTGCCAAAAGAATGCACTGGTCATAGCAAACACCCTCTTCCAACAACACAAAAGAAAACACATGGACATCACCAGATGACCAACACTGAAATCAGATTGATTATATTCTTTGCAGCCAAAGATGGAGAAACTCTATACAGTCAGCAAAAACAAGACCAGGAGCTGACTGTGGCTCAGATCATGAACTCCTTGTTACCAAATTCAGACTTAAATTGAAGAAAGTAAGGAAAACCACTAGACCATTCAGGTATGACCTAAACCAAATCCCTTATGATTATACAGTAGAAATGAGAAATAGATTTAAGGGACTAGATTTGATAAACAGAATGCATGATGAACTATGGACAGAGGTTCATGGCATTGTATAGGAGACAGGGAGAAAGAACATCCCCGAGAAAAACAAATGCAAAAAAAGGAAAATGGCTGTCTGAGGAGGCCTTAAAAATAGCTGTGAAAAGAAGAGAAGCAAAAATCAAAAGAGAAAAGGAAAGATATACCCAATTGAATGCAGAGTTCCAAAGAATAGCAAGGAGAGATAAGAAAGCCTTTCTCAGTGATCAATGCAAAGAAACAGAGGAAAATAATAGAATGGGAGAGACTAGAGATCTCTTCAAGAAAATTAGAGATACCAAGGGAACATTTGATCCAACGGTGGGCTCAATAAAGGATAGAAGTGGTATGGACCTAACAGAAGCAGAAGATATTAAAAGAGGTTGCAAGAATACACAGAAGAACTGTACAAAAAAGATCTTCACGAACCAGGTAGTCACAATGGTGTGATCACTCACCTAGAGCCAGACATACTGGAATGTGAAGTCAAGTGGGCCCTAGGAAGCATCATTATGGACAAAACTAGTGGAGGTGATGGAATTCCAGTGGAGCTATTTCAAATCCTAAAAGATGATGCTGTGAAAGTGCTGCACTCAATATGCCAGCAAATTTGGAAAACTCAGCAGTGGCCACAGGACTGGAAAAGATCAGCTGTCATTCGAATCCCAAAGAAAGGCAATGCCAAAGAATGCTCAAACTACTGCACAATTGGACTCATCTCATACGCTAGTAATGCTCAAAATTCTCCAAACCAGGCTTCAGCAATACGTGAACCATAAACTTCCAGATGTTCAAACTGGTTTTAGAAAAGGCAGAGGAAATGGAGATCAAATTGCCAATATCTGCTGGATCATGGATAAAGCAAGAGAGTTCCAGAAAAACATCCATTTCTGCTTTACTGACTATGCCAAAGACTTTGACTGTTTGGATCACAATAAACTGTGGAAAATTCTGAAAGAGATGGGAATACCAGACCCCCTGACTTGCCTCCTGAGAAATCTGTATGCAGATTTCTGCAGGTCAGGAAGCAACAGTTAGAACCACGCATGGAACAATAGACTTATTCCAGTCCGGGACAGGAGTACGTCAAGGCTATACATTATCACCCTACTTATTTTAACTTATATGCAGAGTACATCATGAGAAACTCTGGGCTGGAGGAACCACAGGCTGGAATCAAGATTGCTGGGAGATATACCAATAACCTCAGTTATGCAGATGACACCACCTTTATGGAAGAAATTGAAGAACTAATGAGCCTCTTGATGAAAGTGAAGGAGGAGATTGAAAAAGGTGGCTTAAAGCTCCACCATCAGAAAACAAAAATCATGGCATCTGGTCCCATCACTTTACAGCAAATAAATGGAGAAACAGTGGAAATAGTGGCAGACTTCATTTTTTTTGGACTCCAAAATCACTGCAGATGGTGACTGCAGCCATGAAATAAAAAGATGCTTTCTCCTTGGAAGAAAATTTATGATCAACCTAGCCAGAAATTAGGGGCTCTGGAACTCCAGGTGCTGTAAGATTGAGCTTTGTATGCAATTAAAGATGAATAGGAGAAAATTTCTTGAAATTTTCATGAAAAACAGTGTATGTGGCATGAAATCATAAGGAAGGTGAAATAAGGAGGCCATGTTTTCTTTATGCTTCTGGTTTTAGTAATATTGCATTTGTGACTCTACAACATGTCAGGACTAGCCTCAAATGTTTAAGTATCTGGGTGTAATAAGAGTTTATGTGCACCATGGATAAGATGAAACTCCTAAAGTTAGTGTGAGAAACCATGTTAAGGCCTTGGCTGTGCTTGTGAAACAGATAGTTTCATTTGCAGAGTTACATATGGATAGTAACAGTAGAGGAAAGGGTCATGCTTAAGAGTCTTTCTTAACTCTGTATTTTTCTTTCTTTTTTTTTCCTTTATTTTTCTTTACAATACTGTATTGGTTTTGCCATATATCAACATGAATCCACCATGGGTGTACACGTGTTCCCAATCCTGAACCCCTCTCCCACCTCCCTCCCCATACCATCTCTCTGGGTCATCCCAGTGCACCAGCCCCAAGCATTTGAATCAGTTCTAATGAGGTGGATGAAACTGAAGCCGATTAACTCTGTGTTTTTCAATACAGAGTTGAACTCGTTTTCAGAACACAAAGTCAACAAAGTCCAATTTCAGCAGCAGAAGCTCTCCCATTAGTATTGTTTGGAGTAGATTTGTGCTTGGGAGGGAGAGTATAACACTTATTTAAAAGGTTATAGGAAGCAGGAAAACTGGTCTGAGCAGAGCTGATTCCTTGAGTGAAGCTTTCCTTCTTTACTTGGAAAACAGAGGACAGATTATACAATGACTCTTGAGGAAAGCAGGGATTGGCAGGAAATTATGTTGGTGGGGAAGTCTCCACTTATTGCTGTTTTTAGGCAGAAGCAGCTGCACAGGCCCTGCTGTAGCAGGCCCAGCTGAGGCTCATTGCCATATCAGGGAAAGGATCTGATATTTAAATCTCTTTATTTGCAACACCATAGATGGACCCTGAGGACACTATGCTAAGTGAAATAAGTCAGACAAAGCCAGATACCTTATGATTGCACTTATATGTGGATCATATATATATATATATATATATACACACATAAATATTTATATACATTTATATTTGTAAATACTTATACATAAAAATTCATAAATAATGCAAGCTCATAGATGCTGAATACAGATTGGTAGCTGTGTGTGTATGTGTGTGTGAGGGGCAGAGGAAGTGTGAAGAAAATGAAACAGTAAAGACCTCCAGTTACAAAGTAAATAAGAAATGAGTAAATAAGTCATGAGTCTATAAAGTACAGCATGGTGACTATAGTTAATAATACTGTGTTGAGTATTTGAAATTTGCTAAAAGAGTAAAACTTGAAAGTTCTCATCACAAGAAAGGAAATTCTGTAACTATGTATGGTGATGGATGTTAACTGGACTTAATGTGGTGATCATTGATTGTGCATATATACAAATATCAAATCTTTATTTTGTACACCTGAAATTAATACTATGCAATAAGTCAGTTTGGCTTCACTGGTGACTCAGTGGTAAATAATCTGCCTGCAATGCAGGAGACTCAGGTTCAGTCCCCGAGGTCAGGATATTCCCTGGGTCGGCAATACCCCTGGAGAAGGAATGGCAACCCATTCTCATATTATTGCCTAGGAAATCTCATGGAGAAAGGAGCCTGGTGGGCTACAGTCCATGGGGTCTCAAAAAGAATCAGACATGACTTAGTGACTAAACAATAACACAATATGTCAATCACATCTCAATTTAAAAAAATCTAATGGTGCACACACCAAATTTAATAATTAGGCATTAAGTAAACTATAATTTATTTATCCCTGTAAATATAGTGAATTAACTGGTGAAAAGGAGCAGGACCCCCAGGGCCTTCCTGGGACAGACCCCTCCTCCATATCCTCTACTTAGGCTCCTCTCTGGAGTACCTAGATGACATACCTGATGCACATTTCCTGAGTCATTTTGCAGGTGTAAAAAATCTCCCCCTCTCCAACAAAGGTAAGATGTTAAGTACTTGATGACCAAGGGCTTTTGAACTGTGGTGTTGGAGAAGACTCTTGAGAGTCCCTTAGACAGCAAGGAGATCCAGCCAGTCCATCCTAAAGGAAATCAGTCCTGAATATTCACTGGAAGGACTGATGCTGAAGCTGAAACTCCAATATTTTGGCCACCTGATCTGGAGAACTGACTCATTTGAAATGACCCTGATGCTGAGAATGATTGCAGGTGGGAGGAGAAGGGGATGACAGAGGATGAGATGGTTGGATGGCATCACTGACTCAGTGGACATGAGTTTGAGTAAACTCTGGGAGTTGGTGATGGGCAGGAAAGCCTGGCGTACTGCCGTCCATGGGATCTCAGAATGTTGGACATGACTGAGTGACTGAACTGAACTGCCCAAGGGCACATAACCCCAAGCCTTCTGGAGCCTTAAAATGGATGATTTTAACCCCTGTGACACCACCTGTTAACTTACCATCAGTCAATCAGAGAATTGTGCACCAACTGATAACAGAATCTGCCACCTCTTCCCTCACGTGGGTTTAAAAAGTGCTATGCCAACTCTTCGAGGAACTGAGGCTTTATAGGGCTTAAGCCCACTCTTCTTCTAGCATGGCCCTTCAATAAACCTCTCTCTGCCCCAAACGCCAAACTAGGCTTCTCTGATGGCTCAGTCAGGAAAGAATATGCCTGCGATTCAGGAGACCCAGATTCAATCCCTGGCTTGGGAAGATCCCCTGGAGAAGGAAATGGCAACCTTCTGCAGTATTTTGCCTGAAAAATCCCATGGACAGAGGAGCCTGGCAGGCTACAGTCCGTGGGGTTGCAAGAGTCGGACACGACCTCATGACTAAACCACCACCATTGCTCCAAATTCAGTTTGTTTGGCCTCACTGTGTGTCAGGAACATGAATTTGTGTTAACACTGGAACCTGACAATATTTCTCATTAGTACCTTCCTTCTTCTCCATATAGCACTTTTTTCATCATGGTGTTTCCTACTGTTCAGTGTCAACTTTGATCTCTGAAGGCCAGAGTTAGAAATAGATAAGGTGCAGAATTATCATTGGAGAATATGATTGAAAGCTAACAACTGCATAGGTAGTTTTTCTAAGGATGTGTCATGCCTTGGGGATTCTCAGGTGGTGCTAGTGGTAAAGAAGCCACCTATCAATGCAGGAGACCTAAGAGACAGGGTTTGATCCCTGGGTAGGGAAGATCCCCTGGAATATGGCATGGCAACACACTCCAGTATTCTTGCTTGGAAAAATCCCATGGACAGAGGAGCCTGGCAGGCTACAGGGTATAGGGTCACACAGAGTCAGATGTCAGAGAAGTGACTTAGCATACACACACGTGGCACGCCTTATGAAATTACTCATAAATGTATAACAGGCAAACAGAGAGAGGAAGAAAAATGGGTGAGGATGACTTTCCAAAGGGCTTCCCCGGTGGCTCAGCAGTAAAGAATCTGCCTGCAATGCAGGTGATGCAGGAGACATGGGTTCGATCCCTGGGTTGGAAATATCGCCTCTAAGAGGGCATGGCAACCCACTTCAGTATTCTTGCCTGGAAAATTCCATGGACAGCGAAGCGTGGTGGGCTACATTCTATAGGGTTGCACAGAGTTGGACACGACTGAAGCAACTTAGCTAGCAGGCAGGACTTTCCAAAGCCTGGAGCTGTAAGAATCTCCAAGAAAGGCCAAGTAGTCAAAGATATCAATAAAGAATTGCCTGAACCCTGAGTAGACATCTGACAGGCACTATCTCAAAGTGCAAGGACTAAGAGGGGCTTTGGACCCAATGGAGAACAGCAGAGGGCTAATGTAGACAACATGGAAACTGCAGCTTGAAAGAAAGCATTAAGCCCCCTAACGGGCTACAATTTTTCTAAGCAGCATAGAAATATAGCAAATCTGAGTCAGTTTCAGGTTAAGAATCTGAATAGCTGGATGGAGCCCAGACAAGGCTGAGTCAAGGAGAGGAACTGAACTGTAGTGTTCAGTAAGCTACGTCAGCCAAGTCAAACTCTGGCTAGATTTTTATTCCTTTAGGAATAGGCACTTTTCCCTCAGTGTATCAATTTTATTGTTTTTATCCTTCCCTTTCTATTTTGGCTGTTTCATTTTTGGCCTCAGGTTTTGGATAAGATCCATTGTAAAAACGTCTTTTTTTTTTTTTTTTAAGCTAATGTGAAGAGAAAGCAGGGTTGTTTCATATAACTTAAGATGTTTAAAGGAAATGGAGTGACAAATAGAAATGTTCCATCGGAGGAGGTTAGAGTAAATGGCATCTGTTTGCCCAACCAAAGAGAGCCTGCATTCAGATGCTGAAATTCACATTCACATGTGAAGCAAGTCTAGAGTTGTTTACTGGTTATCTGATTTCAGAGGTAGCCATGTTTTGTTTACCTGGTACAATGCTTAAAAAGATGTATTTGAATATCTTGAGTTGAGATATGTGTTTTTCATGTTAACCATAGACTCACCACTGACTATATTTTACATTGAAGTTTATTTCATTTATCTCTTTTCTACATTTTCCTTTAGGATTTGGATGTAAAATTTTTAGAATGTACCAGCGTACTATTACTCTTCTCTGCCACCAAAATGTAAGCTCCACTGGGGCAAAGATTTCCCTCAGGTTTATTCAGTGCTATACTCAAGCAACTAGGACACCGTCAGATGTTCAATATACATTGATTGAATGAATAGATTAATAATAGGGGACAGTGTCCTAGCTTTAAGAATAAATTTCAGTGGTTGAACTTCTAGCATTATAGACAGGGTTCTTACATTACATCTCAGGGGCTGCTTGATTCTGAAAAATTTTATACTAATGAATATATCATACTGTTTAGCCACTTATACTTCCTTGCCTGCATATTTGCCAAGTAGAATAAAAACCATAGTTTTACAAAAGTCTACTGGGATTTTAATATTTTACTAGAGCATAGATATTAAATTAAGCACATGAGGGAAGTGATATCTGAGTTAGGAATACATAGACCAAGAGATGATGAGTTAACTTGAGTTGATCTCCATCCTGTTTAACTGAAGGAATTATGATTTACGGTCAGTACAAGTACCTTATTTATACAGGAGACAAAATTGTGCTGAGAGAAGTTAAGGAAATTACCCTCATCAGTTCAGTTCAGTTCAGTCGCTCAGTCGTGTCCGACTCTTTGTGACCCCATGAATCGCAGCACGCCAGGCCTCCCTGTCCATCACCAACTCCCGGAGTTCACTCAGACTCATGTCCATCGAGTCGGTGATGCCATCCAGCCATCTCATCCTTGGTCGTCCCCTTCTCCTCCTGCCCCCAATCCCTCCCAGCATCAAAGTCTTTTCCAATGAGTCAACTCTTCGCATGAGGTGGCCAAAGTACTGGAGTTTCAGCTTTAGCTATTTAGTGAATGGTCCAAGAATAACCAGAGAGCCTAATAAACAGTCTTCTTTCTTTAAACTTGTGTTTTAAACTTCCCTCTTTTCTTGCTTCTGCTATTGCTTCTTCCTTTGTGACAATATCTACTTTTGTACTATTTCTGTGTTGGGATATCGATACTACTGGGTCCTTTTCCTTAAGCACAACCTCTGTCAGTTCTGCAACTTCGTAACTATTTAGTGGATTCAGTAGCATCAAATTTCTTAAAACATCTGTTTGTACCTTATTACGGAAATGAGATTAATTTGCCTTAGGGATTCATAAATGAGCTTCAGAAAACTCTAGATGTCCTCTCCATTTGGAGCTTTATAGCAATTTTCTCTCATCATTTCTGTTATTTTTTTACTTATTCAGTTAGACCAGAAAGGTAGAAAAAGACCGTACTCATCATTAACCATGACTTTGCCATTCTTCTAATTCTATACTACTAATTTTTCCCATTTTAATACTAACATTTTTTAGGAAAAATATCCTTAAATAGCTTTTAGTCAAGTGCGCAGGAGACTTCCACTAGCCAATAAAATCAATTTTCCCCTCAATTAAAAAAATCAATTTTAAAAATCATTTTTTTTTCTCTACAGTTTTACAGCCCTGAAAAGCAACTGGCAAGAATAAGTCTATAGTTACATGTCTAGGTGTTACCATGTGACTAGTTTTCATCAGTGGAATTTGAATGGAAAAATGAAGACCATTTCTGGGGCTAGGTTTTGAGAAAGAAATATGCTTCTTCTTTTCCTTTTTTCCTCTTTCCATGTACTAGATATTTAAAATCATGAGGCCTAAGAGTTGCACTGTCTGATACAATAGTCATTAGCCATATGCGGCTATTTAAGTTGAAAATAATTAAAATTAGACACAATTATAAATAAGTTTCTCATTCATACTAGCCACACTTCAAAAGTTTTACAGCTACATGCTCATCACTGCAGAACACACTACTGAATAGCACTGGCTCGGATAATGGTAGAGACACAAGATTGAAAGAACCTTGTTCACTGAATCTTGGGGAGGAAAGGAACCTAGCCACTGGACACTTAGGAGACTGTGAAATAGCCTCTGGTTTAGTCAAGTATACATTTGTGTATTTTAGTGTCCATAATTCATAGTATTTTGGCCTATCCTAATTAATACAGAAGCATAAAAGATATATATACAAGGTTGTTTTAACATCTTGTCAGACATCTGGAAGATCCCCTATCTCTGTTTGTATTTTGTTTGGTGGATTCTTTTTTTAATACAATCAAAATTTAAAAATAGAATATGAATTTTAAAGCATATGAGTTTAAGCTATACATAATCAAGAAAATAGTTTATAAGAAGTTTCTCATGGAGATGCATTCACAGTGTGGGAGCAATAGTGAAACTTCAGGTTTTTGCTAATTCCTGATTTCCTTATATTAGAAGATAACATCCTCATAAACATGAGGTCATGAAGGGCATCGTCTTTGGATTCAGATCTTTGGGGTTGAGTATCGGTTCTTTGATATCTGGAAATTTTATACTTTTATGATTATCTATAAATAACAATGATTGAGTCAGAAGAGCCAGGCAGATAAAGATGGGCTATGTTAGTTTGAAAGAAAGTGAAAGTGAAGTTGCTCAGTCGTGTCTGACTCTTTGCGACCCCATGGACTGTAGCCTCCCAGGCTCCTCAATCCATGACATTTTCCAGGGAAGAGTACTGGAGTGGGTTGCCATTTCCTTCTCCAGAGGATCTTCCCAACCCAGAGATCCAACCTGGGTCCCCCACACTGCAGGCAGACGTTTAACCGTCTGAGCCACCAGGGAAGCCATATGTTAGCTTCAGTTCAGTTCAGTTCAGTTCACTTCAGCCGCTCAGTCCTGTCCGAGGCTTTGCGACCCCATGAATTGCAGCACACCAGGAGGAGGCGATGGTACCCCACTCCAGTACTCTTGCCTGGAAAATCCCATGGACAGAGGAGCCTGGTTGGCTGCAGTCCATGGGGTCGCGAAGAGTCGGACACGACTGAAGCGACTTAGCAGCAGCAGCAGCAGCAGCCGGCCTCCCTTGTCCATCACCAATTCCCGGAGTTCACTCAGACTCACGTCCATCCAGTCAGTGATGCCATGCAGCCATCTCATCCTCTGTCACCCCCTTCTCCTCCTGCCCCGAATCCCTCCCAGCATCAGAGTCTTTTCCAATGAGTCAACTCTTCGCATAAGGTGGCCAATGTACTGGAGCTTCAGCTTTAGCATCATTCCTTCCAAACAAATCCCAGGACTGACCTCCTTCAGAATGGACTGGTTGGATCGCCTTGCAGTCCAAGGCACTCTCAAGAGTCCTCTCCAACACCACAGTTCAAAAGTATCAGTTCTTCAGTGCTCAGCTTTCTTCACAGTCCAACACTCACATCCATACATGAGCACTGGAAAAACCATAGCCTTGACTAGACAAACCTTTGTTGGCAAAGTAATGTCTCTGCTTTTCAATATGCTATCTAGGTTGGTCATAACCCTCCTTCCAAGGAGTAAGCGTCTTTTAATTTCATGGCTGCAATCACCATCTGCAGTGATTTTGGAGCCCCAAAAAGTAAAGTCTGGCACTATTTCCACTGTTTCCCCATCTATTTCCCATCAAATGATGGGACCAGATGCCATGATCTTCGTTTTCTGAATGTTGAGCTTTAAGCCAACATTTTCACTCTCCTCTTTCACTTTCATCAAGAGGCTTTTTAGCTCCTCTCCACGTTCTGCCATAAGGGTGGTGTCATCTGCATATCTGAGGTTATTGATATTTCTCCTGGCAATCTTGATTGCAGCTTGTGCTTCTTCTAGCTCAGAGTTTCTCAGGATGTACTCTGCATAGAAGTTAAATAAGCAGGGCGACAATATACAGCCTTGACATACTCCTTTTCCTATATGGAACCAGTCTGTTGTTCCATGTCCAGTTCTAACTGTTGCTTCCTGACCTGCATATAGATTTCTCAAGAGGCAGGTCAGATTGGTCTGGTATTCCCATCTCTTTCAGAATTTTCCAGTTTATTGTGATCCACACAGTCAAAGTCTTTGGCATAGCCAATAAAGCAGAAATAGATGTTTTTCTGGAACTCTCTTGCTTTTTTGATGATCCAGCGGATGCTGGCAATTTGATCTCTGGTTCCTCTGTCTTTTCTAAAACCAGCTTGAACATCTGGAAGTTCACGGTTCACGTATTGCTGAAGCCTGGCTTAGAGAATTTTGAGCATTACTTTACTAGTGTGTGAGATGAGTGCAATTGCGTGGTAGTTTGAGCATTCTTTGGCATTGCCTTTCTTTGGGATTGGAATGAAAACTGACCTTTTCCAGTCCTGTGGCCACTGCTGAGTTTTCCAAATATGCTGGCATATTGAGTGCAGCACTTTCACAGCATCATCTTTCAGGATTTGAAATAGCTCAACTGGAATTCCATCACCTCCACTGGTTTACTGCCAAAAGCTGGACTGGAGAATTTGGATTAAATGTGTGGCAATAATGAGCTTCATGACATTCTTGAATACACCAGTTTAGATTCTGTCACAGCCCACTCAAGGGAAAGTTTGAGTCTTCTGAGAGGAATTATTTCGGATTATTTCCTTTCACTGAGGGAGGAAGCTGAGAAAGAGGGCAGAAAGAGTATAAATTCCCAAACTTTAGGGATGATAGATTATGTTTGCCCAATTTATAAATTCAAACTAAGATCTGTCTTTCCCAACCTGGTAACTCATTCCCCCATTGTAGA
This sequence comes from Capricornis sumatraensis, assembly GCF_032405125.1. Classification (NCBI taxonomy): domain Eukaryota; kingdom Metazoa; phylum Chordata; class Mammalia; order Artiodactyla; family Bovidae; genus Capricornis; species Capricornis sumatraensis. Next base: position 109,968,776 of record NC_091092.1, on the reverse strand, counting down.
GAGGCAACAACAACAACAACAACAACAACAACAAGTAGAGCAAAAGGCCAGAGGATAATTAGGGAAAATTTCTCCTCAAAAAAAAAAAAAGAAAAAGAAACAAGAGGAAAAGGAAAGAAAGTTTTGGCATTGTGGACCTGTTTCTTTCTATGGAAAATGGAGATGGTAATAGTACTTGGGATTGCTGTGAGTATTAAATGAGAGAATTTATGCAAAACATTTAGTACGTTATAAACAGTAAACTCTTACTAGTTGTATTATTAGTAATAATAGTAAAGTAATGGTATTATTATGTTCTGTTTCCTGAACTTCCTTAAGTAGCAGTTAATTATTCAGTAAACTTACTGGAAAGCTTATGGTATTTATTTAGTCATAAATATTTTATTTTGTATGAAATAGAGGTTTATTTTTTATTGTGTTTCTGTTCTTTTTTTTTTTAAATAAAGCCAGTTGGAAAGAGAAACAGGTTAGATTCCTAAGGGAGGGTAATAACTAAAGAACACTTTATGGAAACTCTAAGCAATTTGAGTGCTTTACTTTCTTTATATAGTTGTCTGGGTCTAGGTCAGCACTCAAATAATTGCTTACAAATCTATGAAGAAAACTACATATTTTCAAAAAACAAGAATGTGTTGATTTTTTTGAAATTAAAAGAGATAAAATAGATATATATTCTTATAGTTAACATTTAAAATTGTAAAACTATTAGGTAACATTGAAATTTAATGGGACTAGAATAATTTATCTGTTGAGTTTTACTGATCCATTGGATAATTCTTTAGCATCATACATAGCATGTGAGAGTATACTGTGGGACCGTTGGGAATACAGACAAGCTCCACACTGATTCCACCTTCAAAAATGTATAGACTGATATATGGAATATAATTAAATATTTTAATTCTGTGTAGAAAGTAATGTCTCATAATACAGAGTAAAAATGAGGGCTTTTGAGGGTTGAGTAAAAGTGTTTAACTCTAGAGTTCAGAAAAAGTAATATTTTCAGCTATAGGGGCCTTGGTTATGGGGCAAAGCATCAAGGGAAGCTTGAAGGAAGGAGCTAGTATACAAACTATGTAACTTTTGGACAAAAGTCGTGGTGGCAGGGTGTTCCATGCTGACGAAATAGGTCATGTGATTATGAGAACCAGAATATCTCCATTTAGATAAGCTGAGGATATACAAATAAATCAGAAGCAGTATACAAACTTATAAACAGATGATTTTCTAAATAAGCTATAGTTTCATTTACTGACATAACTGAAACTGATGCTAGTAGATAAACCTTTAAAACCTAAAATGTTTAGGGTTGACTTGAATTTAAAAAAATTTTGAATTGGTTTAAAAACAAATAAAAGATACAAATCACTTGGATGTAGTTTCTGAAAAAAGTGTTAGAAGCTAATAGTGAGCCTGCCTAAATGTTGCTACCTCTTTGAAGGCACATTGAAATAAAAGTCAGTTACAAAGATACATACTCAAGGGGAGGGAGCATTGCAGTAAAAATAAGATAGAAATGAGAGATATTGATCACTGTTTCAGAAAAGCATATAGTATATTAAAAGTAAATTGAAATATAGTAGAATCTACTTTCAAGGTTAAAATAAAGGTTGGGGTCCTGAATTCAATTTCAAGTATAAATCTTAAAAACATATGAAAAACTCAAGAAAATTTATAAATGGACAAAACAGATCTCCAATGTTTGTTCTTTTTTTTTTTCAGTTTTAACTCAAAAGTTTTATTGTCAGCCAAGTTATCTTAAATAAAGACAGCAGAAATAATTTTTCTGATAAAAGTAAGCTCAGTAAGCACTAACCATTTTTGAAAATTTTATTTAAATACTCTGATGGAACAAAAACTATGTCAAAAATTAGGAATTTAGATATTCACATATGTAAGTCAAATCATTATGCTATACACCTTAAATGTAAACAGTGCTGTATATCAATTACATCTCAATAAAACTGGAAGAAAAGATTAAGAATTTGGAATTGTGGAATGGCAATGGAAATAACTGGCTTATTTATACCACTAAGGAAAATACCTAAAGTACGGAGAAAAATTACTTGCATGTTCACTCTAGGATTATTTAAAATAAATTTAAAAAATAAATGTTTGTTCTTTTATAGCAGAGAGAAAAAAAAGGACAACATTATAGGCAGGCAAGAGTACACACACATGCATACATATATGCACACATATATTCACTGAGATGCATGTAAGGAGTATACTGCATGAAAGTTATCTATGCATGGAAATTTTAAAAAGTAAACTGGGATAGTCCCATTTCTTTGTTTTATCTAAAAGAAAGATATCTACATTTAAAATTCCGCTCAGTTTCAGTATGTTCATTGTATTGCAACATCCTATCATTTGTATACTGTTTAGATTTAAATGCAATATTGAACCGTGTATAAAAGCTAACAACAAGGAAATGTCTATGTTTCTTCACTGGGCAGAGCATAGACTGAAATTGAATAGTGAACAATGAACTTTGTTACACTAAATAGAAGATATGCAAGCAGAATAGTTTTATGTAATTTAATGGCTCTTCAAACACTTTCAGTAATGGAAACATATATAAAGACTCCTGTTTTTTCTTTGATCACCTAGTCACTATTTCAATGGTCTTCACACCTTTTATTTATTTATTTTTCACACCTTTTATTCATGTTTCTTCTAAAAGTTTTGTGAAAAATATTTTAGTCATTCCAATTTATAATGAGGTACCTATTTTTTAAAAATCCAAGTTTAAGTAGTTACAAAAGATATAATTTCTAATATATTACATTCATTGACATTTTAAATGAAAGCAATTACATCTGTCTTTTAAAATATATCATCCAAATACCATAATGATCTGATACAACCACACCATTGTGAAAAACAATGCATAAACAAAACTCTTATTTCACAGAAAATTTCTGTTATTCATTTGCTTCTTAAAATCATATTAACATTGTACTTCCTCCATATAACTCTATCATCATATGAAATGTTTTATATTTGAAAATATATATTTTTTAAAAATATAAATTTATTTATTTTAATTGGAGGTTAATTACTTTACAATATTGTATTGGTTTTGCTGTACATCAACATGAATCTGCCACAGGTATACACGTGTTCCCCATCCTGAACCCCCCTCCCTCCTCCCTCCCCGTACCATCCCTCTGTGGGAGAGAGAGGGTGGGATGATTTGGGAGAACGGCATTGAAACATGCATAATATCATATATGAAATGAATCACCAGTCCAGGTTCGATGCATGATACTGGATGCTTGGGGCTGGTGCACTGAAAATATTTTATTGATCACAGTAATATGCTTCTGCAACAAAATATTTATCTAAATTGACATTATTTCCATAAATGATTTGTCACCATATAATTCTAAATGTTAAATTTCCTTCTGTTTTCTTACCAATTATAAATATTAGTACTAAATAAAGAAACATGCATATTTCACAAATTTTGAGGAAAAGATCAACTAAAGTGTAAAAAAAATATTGTAAGTGCATTCCTAAATGAGATGAATGGGTTATACTTTTTCCTTCTTCAGTTAGGTTATGTATCTGTATATGAATATTACTTACTGCTTTGTTGTTCTTTAGTTGCTAGTTTATGCCTTTTATGACCCCATGGACTGTAGCCCAGCAGGCTCCTCTGTCCATGGGATTTCTCAGGCAAGAATACTGGGGTGGGTTGCCGTTTCCTCCTCCAAGGGATCTTCCCAACCCAGGGATCGAACCTGAGTCTCCTGCATCTCTTGCATTGGCAGACAGATTCTTTATCACTGAGCCACCAGAGAAGCCCCTTACCTACTGCTAGCATGAGTCAAAATAGTATCAACTCTAGCTCTCATTTTACAGAAGTCAGTGCTGAGTAAACTTCACAAACATAAGTAGATGATGATTGAGTTATATTACAGCAGTATCTCTAAAATTTGCACTCTTTCTGTGTTATTTGGTAATTAGATTAGGCCATCTTCAGTTTTGTTGAAAGCAAAGAATTGGAAATCACTTGAATTGTGATTATAAGAGCAATTTGATACTTAGTCATTAATGGTATTAATTTTTTTTAACATTGATAACAATGTTAAATGCCCCTCCAAAGCAAATTGTAAATTGCTCCATTTTTAAACCTATAGGTATTTATTCTACTGGTCAACCCTAATATGATGAGTAAATAGGAAGCTTTGTTTTTTATAGTAAGAGAAAGGCGAAAGTAAAAAGAAAATGGGGAACCAAGATGAAGCCTTGACCCTAAGACTCAGTCTTTTGTACAAATCAATTTTAGGATGAAATACACACAGTAGTTGAGGAGGTGGAAACTGCTTTTCTTAAAACTGTCTATATCCCTACATCCTCTTGAAAGCCCTTAGGTATTTCCTGGATAACACTTTTCTAATAATCTTTTACCATTCCCATCTTACATTTAGCTATGTTTCCTCCTCATTTTCCCCCTATAACAATGGACATGAAAAGAATGGGAGCAATAAATAAAATAAATAAAAATAGATGGGATTTTCCTAACAGACAGGTGGGAGTGGCAACCAAGGAAATCTGACTGAACTTCAGAGAACTTAAGTACCCAGGAGCAAACATATACTGGTGGTCAACTAGGATATTACTCAGTTTGTAACATCAAAAGAAAAAAAATCCAAATCCATTGCCTAGCTCCTAGACATGAGCTATTTCTCAGATTTTGGATACACTGACTGAAAAGGAATCATGACCTGCATGCAGGAGAAACACACACACCTTCCATACCTTGGGAAGGCATATACAGTAATGGTTGTGTTAGTTTTCCCCAAAATAACTTATAGCCATGCACTCAGTTATATAAGGGAAAGAGGAATACCCAAACATCCTAAGGACTGTTAGACAGTGTAAATTGACAATGATATCAGGACTCCCTAAGGATCAATATGCACCCCTCTCCCATTAGAGTGGAGGCATATAGGGAACAGGTAATAAATAGCATTCTGCTTGAGGTCTGGCTTATTGTGGATGCATTGGGTCTGTGAACCCACTTGCTGGTCATTTCTGTTGTATCTGAATGGATAAATGGGATTGAGATACTTGGGAGTTTGCATAATCTCCATACTGGGTGCTTGAACGGTGGATGGAAGGAAAGGGTAACCAAGTGAGGACAGCTAAGGGGAAGTCTCTGAAACGTTTTCACATTACCCAGCTTAGTAAATTAAAAATAATCTTCAATCCTGAGTGGGTTGTAGCAAAAATTAGTATCCCCTTTCAAGATACAGAGTTTAGACTGGTTGTCCCTATCCATATCTCCATTTAATTGACTAGCCTGGCCTTTGCTGAACTGGAATGGATAATGACCACGGACTACTGCAAATCAAGTGGTAGTGTCAATTATCGCCCCTGGGCAAGAGCAGATCATCACAACCTCAGGTACACGGTTTGCATTCTAGCAAATGCATTCTTTCCTAGTAGTTTGCATTCACATTCAATGAACAAAAATTGTCAGAATTTTGCTCCAGGGTTCTGTTAACTCATTTGTCATGATATTGCACAAAGGGAACTGAACGATCTGGACATTCTGCAGACTATCACATTGATCTGCTATAATATTTTACTAAGAAGTCTAGAGGAGCTGAAAGTGGCTGGCATGTAGAAAGCCTTGGTGATATGCATGTACTTAATGAAGTTTCAGGAGTTAATTTTACATACTTCAAGCTTTTAGGGGCATGCTTGAATGCCCCTCCAAAGCAAATGTGAAACCATTCAATTTTACATCTCCAATCACAGAATAAAATGTCTGTCATACTGAAGAACATCTTCAGGCCATGAGGCAGCAATATTCAGTCCCTACAGATATGGCTACAGCTCTTAAACAGTAAGTCCGCTACATATGAACCTCCGAGTTGCAAACTTTCAAAGATACACATGTGCATTTGCATTTCCAATCACATTAAGTTAGCTTGCAGTGTCTGGCATTCATTGCCCCATGAATGCATCTTGTAAAAGTGGTTGTGCTTTTGTGTACTTCCCTGGTGGTTCAGCGGTAAAGAATCCACTTGCCAAAGCAGGAGATGTGGGTTCGATCCTAGTGTAGGGAAGATTCCCTGGAGAATGAAACATCAACCCACTTTAATATTCCTGCCTGCAAAATCCCATGGCCAGAGGAGCCTGGCATGCTGCAGTCCATGGGGTCGCAAGAGTCAGACATGACTTAGTGACTAAACAACAACAACAACTGTATAGAGTACAGTAGCACATGTTTATTTCAAGCCCAAGATGTCTGGAAGCAATCATAAAAGCAGTGGTAATGTAGTTGGTATACTGTACTTTTCAAGGTACTATACTATTAGATTAAAAGTATTTTCTTTATTTCTGTGTTTGTTTTTATGCATTATTTGTGTGAAAAGTATTATAAAGTTATTACAGTACAGTACTCAGTACAGTACTATATACCTGATTGTGTTGGTTGGGTACCCAGGTTAACTTTGTTGGACTTACTATCAAATTGGACTTACAAATGTGCTCTTGGAACTGAACATGTTCGTATATAGGAGACTTACTCTACTGAGTCCCATGAGTTTTGAGAACAGCCTAGCATATAAGAAAACACTACAGTGTGTCCAGGTTGTGAAGTAAACAACCCTGCCTCTTATACAACATGGTACACCCTGTGGTATCTGAGGTCCTGCTGGGGGGATACAATCCTGTGTGGGGATTATGACAAATTCCAGTGGAAGACTCACCATGTAGGCTTCTCCCACTGCCCAATCCTGCTTCTGCCCTCTCCATTCCACAAGTGTTGATCATTCATAAATATCATTCATTCCAAACAGTATCTCTTTCAAGGTCTGCTTTCAGAGACTCCAACCTACAGCAGAAAGCATGAAATAAAGTTTCCTCTGGGCCCAGGGGGAAGAAAATGGTTTTGTGAACACATAGCATAAGTTGTACTACACACCAAAGCATTGCTCCCATTAGCCCTGATCATTTAGGATCATTTAGGATCATTTCTCTCCAGTATAATTTGGGAAAAGAAGTTTGTCTCATCATATCTACTTGAGTCATTATGCTATTCACGTTTGCTCTGCGTCTTCTATTTCCCTTCATTGCTCTTAGCTCAAGCAGTAATGGTAATAGCTATCACTTAATAGGTGCTTTCTAGACAGGCACTTTCTAAATTCTTGGTATGAATTGATCTACACAGCAGTCACACTAAACCACAGACCAGGATACAGAGCACATTGAGGTTACATAATTGGTTTGGAGTCACACAATTAAGAAGCAAAAGACTGGGCTTGGATTCCAAGTAGCCCACTAAAAAGGGTCAGTGCTCCTAACACTCAGTTTTCAATAATTGGAACCATCAACTGTCCCATTTTGATCTGTGATAGATAGTACTCTTGATCTTTCCTACAAAATGTCATTGACCAAACACAATCAGAGTTATCAGAGTTATAGTGAATGTTTGGTGTATCGCAAAGTGATGATTTATTTACATGGTAATAAAATTTTAATATACAATCCTAGTCTTCAGTTTTCATAGACAATTAGCAAACTTTACCTGCCACAGAATTTCCTTGTTTGCTGTGATCAATCCAATGTACCTAACTTACTACTGTGATCTAAAAATCTCTGATTGTAAAATAACCATCATGATACCATTATTCTTGACTTATGGGCACATTTCTCCTCAATCGTTCAAGAAACAACTCTGATATTTCTGCTATTTTCTAAAATAGACCACATTAACCCTGTCTTTGCTTCACTCCCCTTTCCCCACCCCCACAATATGCCACTGTAGGTTGAGAAGAAGGGTTGTTGCCTTTTAACACAAAAGATTCGATAAAATATTTAGCCCATATTAAAAGAAAAACAAACCAAACTCTCTGCAGAGAATATCCTTCCCATGTTCCAGAAAGTATGAGACAACTGAATTCAGTCTCTTTTTATAAGCATTCTTATAGTCTATGTTGTAAATAAGCATGAGTGAGTGAGTGAGTGAAAGTCACTCAGTCATGTCTGACTCTTTGTGACCCCATGGACTATACAGTCCATGGGAATCTCCAGGTCAGAATACTGGAGTGGGTAGCCTTTCCCTTCTCCAGGGGATCTTCCCAACTCAGGGATCAAACCCAGGTCTCCTGCATTGCAGGCAGATTCTTTACCAGCTGAGCCACAAGGGAAGCCCATAAATAAGCATATAAGTATTCAAATAAATATGTATTTTGTTTACATTGTTATTAATTATTTTTGCCCTAACACAATATTATAATATTTTATCTTTGTAATGTGTTTTATTTCTTTAAAGGAAATACCTTCTGCATTTACTGTTCTTTTCCTAAGTAACAGAAGCTCTTTGTACCCATTTATTCTGCCATATGAATCTAGAATAATTTATTAACTGGTTAAATAAAAAATTCCATTGAGACATTGATGTGAATAGCTTTATATTATTTATAATTCAACTCAAAGACAGCAGACATTATGAAGAGACAATCTAGTGCATCATTTTACAATTTTTATTGTAAAATAGAGAAGGAAATGGTACCCCACTCCAGTATTCGTGCCTGAAGAATCCCAAGGATGGAAGAGCCTGTTAGGCTACGGTCCATGGGGTCGCTAAGAGTCGGACACAACTGAGCAACTTCACTTTCACTTTTCACTTTCATGCGTTGGAGAAGGAAATGGCAACCCACTCCAGTGTTCTTGTCTGGAGAATCCCAGGGACGGGGGAGCCTGGTGGGCTGCTGTCTATGGGGTCGCACAGAGTCGGACACAACTGAAGGGACTTAGTAGCAGCAGCAGCAGTCCATACATTGCAGAAGTTCATAAAGATTATTTGACTAAAGTAACTACTAATAGTGTAGTCTGTGGACTCAAATAGTCAGGATTCAAACTGCACTTGACCACTCACTGGTTATATGATCTTATGCAGGTTACTTAAAATTAAAGAATCTTTCTTTCCTTCTCCATAAAACAGACTAATAATAGTACCCATCTCAGATGCTTGATCAAAGAATTAAATAAGGCAATACATGCAGTTCAGCATAAGGCTTGGCATAAAATAAGTGTTCAGTAAACTTTATTATTATTATTAATTTCATCATCCTTAGGATAAACACAAAAATTGTTAAATTTTCTTACAAGCCCTTTATTTATATTAAATAAAATGAATGGAAGTTATTGAATAGGGGACAAAGATTTAGAGTTACATTATAGAGATGAGAAAATTGAAACTAAGCAGTGGCTTAAAAATATGTTTACTTCTAAAATTACAGAATATAGGTTCAAAAGGACAGAAAATCTTTGAGAAAAGCTTTGGGGGCAGCTTTTGACTTAGTTTGCTGACTACAGCATTAGACCACACCAAAAGTTTTAGAAGAGATACTTACATTTAGAGGTCAAATTCCCTGGACTTAGATTCATTTCACTTTGAAGGCCTCTTGGTTCTTTGCTTTTGCTATTATCTTGAATGACATTCCTGTCTAAAATTGGTGTTTATGATATTTAATTTTATTTGCTTCTAGGTCAATTCTTGGATGAAGTACATCCCTATGGCTTCTTGGCGACTAATCTCAAGTCAACTGTATTTATTAACAATTTCATGCTCTGAAGTAAATGACCCATTAGTTTAATGCATACAGTTAGCTATTTGATAGGTATTGAGTATCATTAACCTGAAAAGAAGCATCTTGGAGAAATACATATTTCTCCCAAAATTAATATGGTATTTCCATGAAACGCTTCATTTTCTAGGATGTGGTTCAGAAATGCATGCTCTTCCATTTCCATGATCAAATTAGACCATAAGTTACATGCTGGGTTGCTTTTTGTTGCTGTGGGATGTTGGTAGGCTATTATCTCACTGCTAATGGTAGCCTTAGCGGCTTCCCACGGTTTTCTTCCCAAAGTTTCCAGGCCATTGTTTTAAAAATATGTTTAGGTCTTTTATAGCAAATGGTTGTTAACATGTTGTTTGTAGAATAGAGGAGGAGTGGAATACCCCAGTCTGTGCTAGTAGAGAGCCATTTTCAGTTGCTGCTTTGCTATTAGCACAAAAGAATCTTAACAGTCTCTCAGAAAATTCAGTACATTTTACTTAACTTACAATCTCTGTGGGGTTTATAGAATCTGTAGAGGATAAATTTCTGTGTCTGAAAGAAAGAAAAGAGGTTATCTGTGGGATTAAAAATGGTACTAAAATGTATACGTTTTCCTATTATGGATACACAGTTAAAAATGATGCATTCAGTTTGTTATATTCCATTTAAATATTAGTTTCTTTATGATTCATTATCATTACAGAGATAAGTCTATAGCTTAGAAAGTCAAAAGATGCAGAATGAATATCCTGCTAATTTTAAATATATAACACAAGTATTCGACCCTGTAGAAATCTATGTAGAGTGCTTTCTTGACTTAGTTAACAATTCAATATGAGTAAATTCTTCTGATCAAATGTATTCATCTTTTATGTATCACCACAGAATCATTTGAATTCTTTTGTTCCGTATCCATAAGAAGGATTCCAAAAAGGATTCCGGTAACTAGCTATAGATAAATCATGCTTTATATAGAGCAAAACATTGAGAAGGGGACATATAAGTGATTACATCATTGATAACAAAATAGCATTGTCAAGGATTAAGAAATTTTCCTCTACCCTCATAGGTTCTTCTGCAGGATCTAAGAACTAAATTAACATGAGACAGATTGACAGGGAAAAAGTCAAACAAAAGTTTGATAAGATGAATACATGGGAGAGATCCAGTAAAACTGAGTTACTCACCAAAATGGTTGAAATGCTCACCTTAAGTACAATTTTCAGCAGAAGACTGATTGTGGGAGGGGGAGAGGGTGGGATGATTTGGGAGAATGGCATTGAAACATGTATAGTATCATATATTAAATGAATCGCCAGTCCAGGTTCGATGCATGATACTGGATGCTTGGGGCTGGTGCACTGGGACGACCCAGAGTGATGGTACCGGGAGGGAGGAGGGAGGGGGGTTCAGGATGGGGAACACGTGTGGTGGATTCATGTTGATGTATGGCAAAACCAATACAATACAAATATTGTATAATATTTTGTATTGTATAATACAAAACCAATACCATATTGCAAAGTAATTAACCTTCAATTAAAATAAACAAATTTATATATAAAAAAAGACTTTGTTAGGTTCCTCCCTGTCTACACTCCTAATTCACACTATAGCTATCTATGCTGATAGATAGTTCCCTTCCTGGAACAAGCCCTCTATCTATATTTTTTAGGGGAAAGTCAAAGGTTCTTCCTGAATTTGGGGGGGGGGGCTTGATTTTTTTTGGCTTAAAATAAGCTACAGGCCAAAGAAAAATTTGGGGGTGGCAAATTTTGTTCCATGAAAACATAATATATTTATTCATGTAAGTCTTTATGGCATACCTGTTAAGTGCCAAGTATTGGGAATGCCTAAGAACAAAGGAAAAAAAAAATTCAGATGATTTTGGTGTTAGGAAAACCCGAGAGTGTTTTAGAAAGGAGGGGGAATGGTAAATGATGTAAACACTGCTAAAACATCAAGATTCTAAGTAAAAGAAAGTCTGAAATACGTCTATCATATGCATCCATAAGAAGTCATAATGGGCATATGAAAGCTATGGCTTGAGTGTAAATGGGTGAGAATAAAATGTACACAGGGAATACTCACATCAACTTCAGAAATGTGGACACAAAGGAGAAAGAGAAATGAAATACTGGCTAGAAAATCCAGGAGAAAGTTTATCTCAAGGCCCTGAAAGGTGGAGGAGTTTTGATCTAGTAGAAGGCCACCTCATCCCATTCCAGCAAGAGGGAATGCTAAGAGATGCTTCAGTGCGTGTGTGTGTGTGTGTGTGTGTGTGTGTGTTAGTAGCTCAGTTGTGTCCGACTCTTTGCGACCCCATGGGCTGTAGCTCATCAGGCTCTTCTGTCCATGGAATTCTTCAAGCAAGACTACAGGAGTGGGTTGCCATTCCCTTCTCCAGGGCAGCTTCCCAACCCACAGACGGAACCTGGGTCTCTCACATTGAAGGCAGATTCTTTACCGGCTGAGCCAACAGGGAAGCCCACAAATCCTACAATTTCAGAAGTAATACTCTTTGCCTCCTTTGTGCATTTGCATGCCTTGGTTCCTAAAGGTTATCAAGGTCAATCACTTCAGTCAGTACAGTATATCCTTTCCTGTGTCTGCTAGTTTATTGGCATGAAAGTCCTAAATGGTTAGGTGTGAGTCATAGATTCCAGGACAAAATAACTTTCGCTGAATACCCAGCATGAAATAGTCTTTGCTTTCTCCTCAGAAATCAGAGTCTCTGTCCCAGCATAGCTTGATTTTATGAATATGAGAAATATGAATTCTTCAGGTATCTTTTGGTAGTGATACTGATAAACACTCTCATTTTCAACCCTTGGTTCCTGAACATATTCACTGTAACTACTGAGGCCACATCACCAAATACAGTCATTAGTTCAATGCATACCCTACAGTCTGGAGGATAGCACTCCAAAATGCAAATTGTTATCACTGGACTGGTTACTTTAACTGAACCATGAGTGAGTCACTATTCTATGCAATATTTTAGAGTCACTATTCTATGCAATATTTTATCAGATCAGAACAGCTGTTTCTGGATGATAAGTATATGATAAGACCAGTAAATCTCATAAGCTGATCAGAGTCCTTGTTGCACCTCCTCTGCCTCCTTCTAAGACATTGTTAAGTAGTATACTATGCCAATAGATAAGGAATAGAATAAAATTTCACAATGTGATGCTGGCACAAACAACCAGACAAGAAAGGCAAGTTCATGTCTGTATTACGTTTGCATTTAGATAAAGATTAACCCCTGACCACTCCAAGGAGAATGAAATCTGACATAGTCTACCTAACACCAGGTATCCAGCTGATCTACAGGAGATCAGCAGCAGTAGAAGCTATAACAGATATGCTGAGATTAAAGTCATGCTTTGGTGCTGATGCAAAACTTCCATCTTTATTTCATGGCCAAGTATCCATTGTGCAAACCAAGGATCATGGAGAGTAGGATGAATCACACTGTTCACCTGTTTTCTGAGTAACTTATCTGTGGTGAATGCTCTCTGAAATTTATGTGAGACACAAAAATCAATATGCCATATACTGAATCCCACAGATACATTCACGTTCTGTAAAACAGGCTAAAGTACTTTATTCTCCAGCAGATGATTAAATATCTCACCCAATCCCTCTTCAAGACAATAGTTGTGGGATGAAGGAAAAGCATTAATGGAGCAGTTTGGGGCCATGAGAGTCTGGATTACATATTCATGGGTCTTCTTATCTTTCTCAATCAAAGTCCAGAATGTAAAATTTCTACTTTATAAGGGATCATGATTGCAGAGCCTGACTTTATGCCTTAGTACTGGGATCAGTAAATTTTTTTCTGAATAGGGTGAGAGAGTAAATATCTTAGACTTTGTGGGCTAAGTTGAAACTACTCTTTGATGTTGTAGAGTGAAAGCAGCCATAGAAAATATGTAAATGCATGTGTATGGCTGAGATCTAATAAAACTTTACTTGCATAAACAAAACAAGGTTGGATTTGGCCCATGGGGCCATAGTTTGACATCTGCTTTGTGAAGCAGTTAACATCCACCTTTGAAAAGATAGGTGAGATAGCTTAGATATTTGATATTTCAAGACCAGGTGCTCTATCTGTCCTATGGGCAATTTTCCACATGGATATTAGTTCTCTGCCAAGGTAGAAATTAGTTTTTTGCCTTATTCTAGAAATGTACTACATCTCTCTGATCTAGGCCAATAAGAGGCTCCATTACAAGTGCTCAAGTGAAAATCACTCAGTCATGTCCGACTCTTTGCTATACTATAGTCCATGGAGTTCTCCAGACCAAAATACTGGAGTGGGTAGCCTTTCCCTTCTCCTGGGGATCTTCCCAATTCAGGGATTGAACCCAGGTCTCCTGCATTGCAGGCGGATTCTTTACCAGCTGAGCCACCAGGGAAGCCCAAGAAAACTGAAGTAGGTAGCCTATCCCTTCTCCAGAGAATCTTCTCAACCCAGGAATCAATCTGGGGTCTCCTGCATTGCAGGCAGATTCTTTACCAGCTGAGCTACAAGGGAAGCCGAAGAGGCTCCATACAGGAAACATATACCCTACATACATCTAGCACTATTGGGTCTGTTGTGTTATATGGTCCAAATAGCAGGATAGCTTGATCATCAAAAGAATAATTAGAGCAGTATTTCCGAATGTGATACATGCTGCCTCAAAATCCAATTGGTCCACTAAACAGTGAGTCTCTTTGTTAGTGATGAAATGTGGGAAATTCAGCTTATTCTTTTCTTTCAAGGAGATATTCTGATATGCCATAGCCTATTGAATTTCCAAACTCCACCAATGTGACTAGATTCTGCATTTTTGTGGGATGTACTTCCCACTCTATGGAATACTTTTCACTTAATATGAAATATAGTGTGATTGTATTTCATGTTCACCAGATTTAATTAACATGATATCAACATAGTAGACTCATTTGATATTTTGTAAAATATTTCTTTTAAAACTCATCATGAAGTCATAGCTCTATTTAAAGATTCAACAAGTTTCAATTGGCTATATCTGGTTTAATTTATGTATATTTAGATGACAAGCTTTTCACTATTTATCCAATAAGTACACTTTTCAGCTGCCTCCTTTGAACTCTTTAGCATGCAAATATAATTTTAAAAGTTTGTTGATACTTTTTGACTTATAAAAAAGCATGTAATATACTTTAAGACAAAAGTAGAAGAAAAGATTCCTTATTTCTAGTTCATGGTAATTCCCCCCAAATTTCAACTGCATAGACTATAACCTTTCCAGGCAGTACTTTAACATGTGATTTTAACCTTCTGAGGTCAAGTTTGATTTAAAGAGCTGATGCACTGCACTCTTGTAATAATATAAAGGGTCCAGACTTCCCTAAAGATTCCAATGGCATGTAACAAAACCTCAATTCAGATTGCTTCACAATCTAATTTTTTTAGAGCCTTATCCAAATTTACGATTTACAGAGTATTTCCTTTGGTGCTATAGAATAAAGTCCTTGATTAAGGATTAATTTCCAACATGACCTGGTCAATGCCTCTAAATTGGCCAATTCTATTTTAGTCATGTCTAAAATTACTCATGCTTTCTGAAAATAACTAGATGTTCTGGTCCATATTCATTTTCAATTCTACCTGGAAATAACATGATCTAGGCCCCAAGGTGTTATGGGTTGACTTGTGCCCCCTCCCTCAAAAGATATGTTGGAGTCCTATGCCCAGTGCCTCTGGATGTGACCTTATTTGATAAGTACTTTATTTACAGAGATAATCAAGTTAAAGTGAGATCATCAGAGTGAGACTTAATCCCATATGACTCATGATCTGATTAAAAGGGAAACTTTGGATACAAACATTCACAAAGGCATAACCCATATGAAGATAAACACAGATTGGGGTGATGCTTCAACAAGTCAAGGAACAACAAAGCTTGTGAGAAAACTACCAAAAGCTA
Source organism: Capricornis sumatraensis (assembly GCF_032405125.1). Taxonomy (NCBI): domain Eukaryota; kingdom Metazoa; phylum Chordata; class Mammalia; order Artiodactyla; family Bovidae; genus Capricornis; species Capricornis sumatraensis. The sequence continues at coordinate 109,953,223 of NC_091092.1, read as the reverse complement.
GAGCAGAAGCATGGCACAGATACTCTCTTACAGCCCACAGATAAAAACAACCCTACTGATGCTTTGATCTTAGACTTTTAGCCTCCAGGAATTGTGAGAGAATAAATTTCTCAGTTTAAGCCATGTAATTTGTGACACTTGATTATGGCAGCCCTAGAAAACTAATAAGAAATGGATAAGAAGAAATCTATCCATTTTAGCAGACCTAGTTCTAGTGGTCCTCAACAGGTTATTTCACATGAGTACTTGTCATCTGGCCAGAAAAAGATGTAGGTCACTTTTAGTAGTTGTGAGGCCCTTTAAAACCACCAGCTCAGTATGATATTTTCATTTAGCACTAACCATACTAAATATTTTATTTTATTTTGATATAAAAATTTTTAAACCCATTTATTTTCTTAGTTACTAACATTGTTTCTTTTCGTCTGATACAGCAGTGAAGTGAGCGCCACACCTTAAAAAAAAAGTCTGCAGGGATTTAGGTGTCACTCATCACTAGACATCATCTTTTCTTACCAATCAAACATTGAATATTTCCGAGGGTTGGGGATTTTTTGTATTTTTGTGCCAGCCCATACTTAGATTGTTTTTAATCATGAAGAGGTAGAAAGATCAGGATGCTGAGACAGTTAACGGTCTTCAAAGAATCTTTTTCTGAAACCTAAGCAATATCTAGGTATCGTCTAAACTGTATAAATATCCCTACACAAAGGGGGGAGTTTCAGTAGTGAAAACAATTTTGATCCTCAGTTTCCCTGAATGACTGGGTATAATTGATGAAATATTCTGGTCCACAACTTTATGTAAAGAAAACACAGGAAACATTTTACCAAAAAGTTGGAGTATTTGAAACCTTTTAAAATAGTTTTGTTCTAAGGCAGAAATTGTGGATCCATGATTAAATAGTGACAGCTCCTTTTACCTTATTTGAAATACAAAAACATACATGTCTTCTTGATCTCTATGGAGATATTTCTAGCATAGATAAAAGTTTCTGGATTTATAAACTAAGGAAATTATGTGCAAATGTTAATTATTTTCACTCAGTGTAGACATGCAGCTTATATTTCACTCAATGTAGATATACAGCCCAACAAAATTTTCAAGAATAGTTTTCATTTATTAGTCTAATCTGTTCTCACCAAAAGCATTATTTTATTTCCTGGCAATTTCAGGAATCTCAGGCCCTATTTAGGGAACGTACACTAGAAAAAAATTAGAAATATGTTACATTTTTTATTTATCTGGTTGTGTCAGGTCTTAGTTACAGCACATGGGATCTTCCTTACATCATGAGGGCTCTCCAGATGTGAGACACAGGCTCCAGAGCATGCAGGCTCAGTAGTTGCTCCACAGCATGTAGGATCTCAGTTCCTCGACCAGGGATGGAACTCACATCCCCTGCACTGCAAGGCAGATTTCTGACCACTGGACCGTTAGGGAAGTCCCAAGAATAGAAATTTAAAAGGCATTTTTTATGCTTATATATTTTTACTCTTTTTGTATTGAGGTAACTTTGATTTATGAAATTCCTTGGTGGTTCAGTGGTAAAGAATCTGCCTGCAATACAGGAGACTCAGGTTTGATCCCTGGGTCAGGAAGATTCCCTGGAGAAAGGCATGGCAACCCACTCCAGTATTCTTGCCTGGAGAATCCCATGGATAGAGCTGCCTGGCAGGCTACAGACCACGGAGTCACAAAGAGTCGGACATGACTGAGTGACTAACACTAGTACTTGCAACACTGATTTATAGCATTATATACATTTCAGGTGTATGACATTATAGTTCTACTTCCCTGGTGGTTCAGATGGTAAAGCGTCTGTCTACAATGCGGGAGACCTGAGTTCGATCCCTGGGTCAGGAAGATTCCCTGGAGAAGGAAACGGCAACCCACTCCAGTACTCTTGCCTAGAAAATCCCATGGATGGAGGAGCTTGGTGCATGCTACTGTCCATGGGGTCGCAAAGAGTCGGGCACGACTGAGCTACGTACTTGCAACACTGATTTATAGCATTATATACGTTTCATGTGTATGACATTATATTTCTACTCCTGTATACCTGAGAGCATGCTCACAACCAAAAATTTTAGTTTCCATGCAGTACCATACAGTTGATCCCCTTTATTGTTTTGTCTTCCCCCTCTACTCTTTCCCTTCATAACCACTACTCTGCTGTATCTATGTGTTTGATGTTGTTTGGTTTGCTTTGTTCATTGATTTTGTTTTCAATTTTTATATTTCATGTAAGAATGAAATCATATAGTATGTGCCTTTCTCCATCTGACTTATTTCATTTAGCATAATACTGTTGAGGTCCATCCATGTTGTTGCAAAGGGAAAGACTGCATTGCTTTTATGGCTGAGGAGGATTTCTGTGTGTGTGTTTGTGTGTATTTCATTATTTACAATAATTATTGAATAATTATTAAACTCCATGGACAGAGGAACTTGGCAGTCTACAGTCCATGGGGTCACAAAGAGTCAGACACAACAGAGCATGCACACACATACACATGCATGCACAACAATTAGTGATGCTGAACATCTTTTCATGTGCCTATTGGTCAAGGCTATTTCTTCACAGAAATACAACAAAAAATTCTAAAATTTATATGGAACCACAAAATATCCAAAATAGTCAAAGCAATACTGAGAAAAAAAGAACAAAGCTGGAGGTATCATACGTCCTGATTTCAAACTACATTTCAAAGCTATGATGGTTTAGGGGGTTTAGTCGCTAAGTCATGTCTGACTTTTGCAACCCCATGGACTGTAGCCTGCCAGGTTCCTCTGTCCATGGGATTTCAAAGCTATAGTAATCAAAATAGCATGGCACTGGCAGAAAAACAGATACATAGATCAATGGAACAAAACTGAGAGCCCACAAATAAACCCAGAGATAAATAAACAGTTAATTTTCAACAAAGGAGTAAAGAATATAAAATGGAGGAAGAACAGTCTCATCAATAAATTTTGTTGGGAAAACTGGATAGCCATTTGCAGCAAAAAACAAAAGAAAGAAACTAGACTACTATCTCAAACTATACACAAAACCAACTCAAAATGGATTAAAGACTTGAATATAATGCCTGAAACCATAAAACTCCTAGAAGAAAACATAGGCAGTACCCTCTTTAACACTGATCTTAGCAATATCATTCTGGATATGTCATTTCAGGAAAGGGAAGAAAAAATAAAAATAAACAAATGGGACTATACAAATTTAAAATCTTCTGCACAGCAAAAGAAACTATTAACAAAAGGGAAAGACAAACGCCTGAAGAGAAGACGATATCTATAGATCACATATCTGATAACTGGTTAATATCCAAAAAAAAAAAAAAGTAACCCATAACTCCTCAACAACAACAACAAAAAACCTGGTTAAAAAATTAGCAGAAGAGCCAAATAGATACTTTTTCCTGTTTACATGTTTTATTCAGTTATTTTTTTCCATAAAAACAGAATCATTTGTATGCTAATAGCTAAGACATATATGGAAAAACTATATAAAAGCTACATATAAAAATATAAATTTATGACAATATTTAGAAACAATGTTTATAGATTTCAAGGTATTTTCCACTAATTTTTGACAAATTAACACTAATTTATATCTTTAATATTTTATTTTTAAATTAGCTTCCCTTTAAAATTCATTGTTTTCAGGAAACTGTTAGACTTATTTGTGGCCTCAGGAAGATGTTTTCAATTTGTGTCAACTTGATGTCAAAAGTCCTGGAAGATTCTTTAAAGCTACTTTTCTTGATTTGAACAAGGAATGTGAATAAGTCACTGTTTACTGAGCACTTACTCTCTGCTTGTCACATGTATTATCCAGTTCAGTTCAGCTCAGTTCAGTTGCTCAGTCGTGTCCAACTCTTTGCGACCCCATGAACCGCAGCACGCCAGGGCTCCCTGTCCATAACCAACTCCAAGAGTCCACCCAAACCTGTGTCCATCGAATCAGTGATGCCATCCAACTATCTCATCCTCTGTCATCCCCTTCTCGTCCAGCCCTCAATCTTTCCAAGCATCAGGGTCTTTTCAAATGAGTCCGCTCTTCCATTCAGGTGGCCAAAGTATTGGAGTTTCAGCTTCAGTATAAGTCCTTCCAATGAACACCCAGGACTGATCTCCTTTAGGATGGACTGGTTGGATCTCCTTGCCGTCCAAGGGACTCTCAAGCGTCTTCTCCAACACCACAGTTCAAAAGCATCAATGCTACGGTGCTCAGCTTTCTTCACAGTCCAACTCTCACATCCATACATCACTACTGGAAAAACCATAGCCTTGACTAGATGGACCTTTGTTGGCAAAGTAATATCTCTGCTTTTTAATATGCTGTCTAGGTCGGTCATAACTTTCCTTCCAAGGAGTAAGCGTCTTTTAATTTCTTGGGTGCAATCACCATCTGCAGTGATTTTGTAGCCCAGAAAAATCCAGTCAGCCACTGTTTCCACAGTTTCCCCATCTATTTACCATGAAGGGGTGGGACCAGATGCCATGATCTTAGGTTTCTGAATGTTAAGCTTTAAGCCAACTTTTTTATTCTCCTCTTTCACTTTCATCAAGAGGCTCTTTAGTTCTTCTTCACTTTCTGCCATAAGGGTGGTGTCACATGCATATCTGAGGTTATTGATATTTCTTATGGCAATCCTGATTCCAGCTTGTGCTTCCTCCAGCCCAGTGTTTCTCATGATGTACTTTGCATATATGTTAAATAAGTAGGGTGATAATATATAAACTTGACGTACTCCTTTTCCTATTTGGAATCAGTCTGTTGTTCCATGTCCAGCTCTAACTGTTGCTTCCTGACCTGCATACAGATTTCTCAAGCGGCAGGTCAGGTGGTCTGGTATTCCCATCTCTTTCAGAATTGTCCACAGTTTTTTGTGATAAAAGGCTTTGGCATAGTCAATAAAGCAGAAATAGATGTTTTTCTGGAACTCTCTTGCTTTTTCCATGATCCAGCGGATGTTGGCAATTTGTTTTCTGGTTCCTCTCTCTTTTCTAAAACCAGCTTGAACATCTGGAAGTTCATAGTTCATGTATTGCTGAAGCCTGGCTTGGAGAATTTTGAGAATTACTTTACTAGTGTGTGAGATCAGTGCAATTGTGTGGTAGTTTGAGCATTTTTTGGCATTGCCTTTCTTTGGGATTGGAATGAAAACTGACCTTTTCCAGTCCTGTGGCCATTGCTGAGTTTTCCAAATTTGCTGGCATATTGAGTGCAGCACTTTCACAGCATCATCTTTCAGGATTTGAAATAGCTCAACTGGAATTCCATCACTTCCACTAGCTTTGTTGGTAGTGATTCTTCCTAAGGCCCACTTGACTTCACATTCCAGGATGTCCGGCTCTCGGTGAGTTATCATTCCTTTGTGATTATCTGGGCCATGAAGAAGTTTTTTGTATACTTCTTCTGTGTATTCTTGCCACCTCTTCTTAATATCTTCTGCTTCTGTTAGGTCCCTACCTTTTCTGTCTTTTATTGAGCCCATTTTTGCATAAAATGTCCCCTTGGTATCTCTAATTTTCTTGAAGAGATCTCTAGTCTTTCCCATTCTATTGTTTTCCTTTATTTCTTTGTGTTGATCGCTGAGGAAGGATTTCTTATCTCTCCTTGCTATTCTTTGGAACTCTGCATTCAAATGGATATATCTTTCCTTTTCTCCTTTGCTTTTCACTTCTCTTCTTTTCACAGCTATTTGTAAGGCCTCCCCAGACAGCCTTTTTTTTTTTTTTTTTGCATTTATTTTCTGGGGGATGGTCTTGATTCCTGTCTGCTGTACAATGTCATGAACCTCCGTCCATAGTTCATCAGGCACTCTGTCTATCAGATCACAGTCCCTTAAATCTATTTCTCACTTCCACTGTGTAGTCATAAGGGATATGTTTAGGTCATACCCAAATGGTCTAGTGGTTTTCTCCACTTTCTTCAATTTACATCTGAATTTTGCAATAAGGGGTTCATGATCTGAGCCACAGTCAGCTCCCAGTCTTGTTTTTGCTGACTGTATAGAGCCTCTCCATCTTTGGCTGCAAAGAATATAATCAATCTGATTTTGGTGTCTACCATCTAGTGATGTCCATGTGTAGAGACTTCTCTTGTGTTGTTGGAAGAGGGTGTTTGCTATGACCAGTGCATTCCTCTGGGGAATCAACTGATTCCTTAAAAGGGAATTACATGTAGATTATACTTTTTCTTCCCATGTAATAGGTGAGAAAAATAAGGCACAGAGCACTTAAGTAATTTGTCCAAATTTGTTTAGTAATTCTCTGATAAAGGAAACATACAAAGCCAGGTCTGTATGATTCCAATAACCATGTACCTTGAGGTTTAAATCTTACTTCAGTATTACCTGGATAAATATCCTTAGGGAAATTAATTTATCTCTTTAGTACTCAATTTCTTCATCTATGAATGGAGTAGACCAGTTGTTTTTACAATTAAATAAGAAAATGACAGTGCCTGATACAGAGTAAATGTTCATGAAATGTTGAATATTATCATCATTATTAAAACACCTAATTGTTTATCATCTGTTTTCCCTGAACTGAAACCTTGACTCTTTATGACTAAGCTGAAAATGTCTCTAAAGAGTAGTTGCTAAATGTGACTATGTGTTCTGCTATGATTTTAACTCCAATTAAGTATTTGCCTTTGAGCTAGTTCCAAGATAACTCCAGGATTTTTTCCCTATTAGCAGTTTCTTATGTTATGGCATTAAGATTAAAACTTAGCATTAAATAATTGCATCCACTTACTTGGAATAGTATGGAGAGTAAAGCAGCCAAAATCTAATGCTTCAGCACCCACACAGTTGAACTTTGCATTCTGCATTAATATTCTTGGGGGTAGTCCCATTTTAATTATTTTCTTTTCATCTTCAGCTTAGTTCAGATAAAAGTATTTCCTTAATATTTCCTTTTACAACACTTGATTCAACAACACTTTTTTTAAAACTTGTATTAGAAAAGATTTTTTTTTCCTTTAGAATTTCAGGTTAATGGCTAAGAGTGATGTGTATTCATCTAGCGATCAGAAACCAAAAAAGAGGCTTCTAGCTAGTTACCTGTAAATCTTTAGCTTTGTTTTTAACATATGTAAGAAATTTTCTTGCAAATTTCCTTTTTTGAAAATTTTGTCTGAATTTTTATTCTAAGGACAATCTGTCTCTAAAAATATCAAAATATCCAGAAATGTGTGAAGGCAAAGTGAAAATATAAATCACTTCAGCTACACTTGTCACAGCTTATACCACAAGATATCCGGGAGAAATAATCTGTGTGCATATCACATATGCATTATTTTACTTTATTTTTTGTTTATTTTGGGGCAAAGAAAAACACAAGATGAAATTTACCTCCCCAACAACTTCCAAGTGCACAGTGCAATACTATCTACCCCATGCACATTGTTGGTGCAACAGATTCCCAAATCCCACTCACCCTACCTGACCCTACTCTATACCCACCAAGTAACAAATTGCCACCTCTTTTTCTCCTTAGCCCCTGGAAACCACCATTCTATTTATTTTCTGAGATTTTGAAAATTTTAGATGCCTCAAATAAGTATTACCTTGCAGAACTTGTCATTCTGTGACTGGCTTATTTAGTATGAAATCTTTAAGATTCATCTATGTTGTAGCATATGATGGGGTTTCTTTCCAGTCAAGTCTGAATAATATTTCACTGCACATATATGCCAAATTTTCTTTATCCATTCATCCACTGATAGATATTTAGATTGCTTATGCCTCTTGGCTATCATGAATAATGCTGCAATTACATAGATGTATAAATATCTCTTTGAGATTCTGGTTTGAAAGGTTTACAAAAATATTTTTGCATTCCTTTTATAAATTTTTTACAGTTCACATTCCTTTATACTTTTCATCTTTAAATTATTAGCCAACAATTTCTAATACGTAAATCAATCTACTTAAGCAGTTTCATCCTTACACTTACTGGGGAACTGCACATTTTTTACGTTAATACCTTCTATCAAGTTGGTGCAAACATAATTAAGACTTAGGACTGTGAACTTTAAATCATTATAACTAGGCTCAAACACATCTTTATTAATCAAAATAAGAACGATTACAATCAATACATTTTTGCCAATGAGAAATAAGTGTGTTTATTCCTGAAGCATAAAAACCCATGCCTCAAGATTCAAGGAATTCTTTGGGATGTATTTTCTGCTTCCTGCTGGTTGTGGAAGCGTTTTCCCTGCAAAAAGTTGTTGAAATGCTTGAAAAAGTGATAGTCCCTTGGCGAAAACTTAGGTGAATATGATGGATGAGGCAAAATTTTGTAACCCAATTTGTTCAACTTTTGAAGCGACAGTTGTGTGATGTGAGGTTGGGCATTGTCATGAAGAATTGAGCCCTTTCTGTTGACCAATGCCAGCTGCAGGCATTGTAGTTTTTAGTGCATCTCATTGATTTGCTGAGCATACTTCTCAGATGTCATGGTTTCGCCGGGATTCAGAAAGTGTAGCAGATCAGATGGGCAGCAGACCACCAAACAGTGACCATGACCTTTCTTTGGTGCAAGTCTGGCTTTGGGAAGTGCTTTGGAGCTTTTTCTCAGTCCAACCACTGAGCTAGCCATTGCTGGTTGTTGCACAAAGTCCACTTATCGTCACACGTCGCAATCCTGTTGAGAAATGGTTCATTGTTCTTGCATAGCATAAGAAAAGACAACACTTCAAAATGATAATGTTTTTTTAATTGGTCAGCTCATGAGGCACCCACTTATTGAGTCTTTTTTTTTTTTTAACCTTTCCAATTTGCTTCAAATGCTGAACAACCATAGAATGGCCAAAGTTGAGTTCTTGAGTTTTTTGGCAACTTCTTGCGTAGTTGTAAGAGGATCAGCTTCGATGATGGCTCTCAATTGGTTGTTGTCAATTTCTGATGGCTGGCCACTACACTCCTCATCTTTAAGGTTCTTGTCTCCTTTGAAAAACTTCTTTAACCGCTGCTGCACTATATGTTCATTAGCAGTTCCTGGGTCAAATGCATTGTTGATGTTGCAAGTTGTCTCCACTGCTTTACAACCCATTTAGAACTCAAATAAGAAAATCACTTGAATTTGCTTTTTGTCTAATATTATTTCCCTAGGCTAAAATAAATATAAAATACACAGCTAGTAATAAGTCATTACCAAAAAAAAATAAAGTAAGAAATGTGCATTAAAATGATGTATAACATATTTATTAAGAATGCATTCCAATAACAAATGACAAATTTCAACAATGTGAAACACCACAAGTAATTTTCCCCAACCTAATACATACATGAAATTGTTAATATTCTTATGGATTGCCTTTTTGTAGCATGTTGTCCTTCCAATAAATTAATATAGATTTATAAATACATTTAATGATACTAGATTCATAGGAGTTCACTTCTCAGTGTAGCTATTTATACTAATTATTTGTAGAGTGAATCAAAGGAAGAAGAGATAATGTCATCTGATTGTAAAAAAACTTGTCTTTTATCTGATATAATAAGCCTTTGCCTATGCAATTTTAAGGGAAAATGTAAATAAGTTCATTGTTTATCTATCCTAACTAGTCCCAAATTCACATAGATGAATTTGGAAGGAAATGGTAAAAACAAAAGAACAGCTAAAACTGAAAGAGTGTTCTTTTACTTTCTCCAATAAAGTTTACAAAATTACCATGCTAGCAATTGTAAGCATGAAATAGCTCCAAACACAACTCTGTTCACCTGGCATCCTTCTATGTTCTTTGCACTAGTTCATTCTCAAGACAGTGCTGTTAGGCATATTTCTACCTTTGCAAGGGAATTATTCTTAGATCTTTAATATACCCCAATCAGATAACCTTTTAATTCTCTAGAGATTAGGGCAATTGACAATCAGATTCTGTTGTCCCAGGTATCTTCACATGAAAGACATTCAAAACAAGCTTCAAAGTGGTTTGCCCAAGAGAAAAGATTTCCTTGCAATTAGGAAGAACACTTACATACTACCATCTGTGCCTTCTGTTGGGTTTTTATGCAAACTGCTTTCAGATGTTCATCTTCCATTCCTAATTTTATTTATTTACCATTTTATTGAATGCAGATTTTGTCATTTATCAGTTAAAATATCAATATTTAAAGATAAGAGTTTAACATCTTGATTATTAACAATATAGTTTAGATATTTATTATTTTAAAAAATCTGTCAGATACATCAGGTGCACAAATATCCAAAATTTGTTTGCTGCACAAAGGAAAATTAAAGTTAAGCGACATTAAAATTCAAAAAAGTGGGTATGTATAATAAAGACATCAAAGGTGGAAAGTTCAACATCTTTTATGCCATCTGAAGTTCATGTTGTGCTTTATAATTTTAACAAAAAATTATTTCAGTGCAAATGACAGTATAACAGGTCTGACTTTTTTCTAGGACCTAGAAGTGATTACTGCTTATTTAATAGTCATTTATACTATTTTAATGCTTTGTTACTGTTGTTGTCCAGTCACCCAGTTGTGACTGACTCTTTGCAACTCCTTGGACTGCAGCACACCAGGCCTCCCTGTCCCTTACCATCTACTGGAATTTGCCCAAGTTCATGTTCATTCCATCAGTGATGCTGTCCAGTCATCTCATCCTCTGATTCCCTCTTCTTCTGCCCTCAATCTTTCCCAGTATCAGGGACTTTTCCAATGAGTTGTCTGTTTGCATATCAGATGACCAAATAGTGGAGCTTCAGCTCCATCATCAGAATATTCAGGGTTGATTTCCCTTAAGATTGACTAGTTTGATCTCCTTGCAGTCCAAGGGACTTTCAGGAGTCTTCCTTAGCACCACAGTTCAAAGGCATCGATTCTTTGGAGTTCTGCCTTCTTTATGGTCCAGCTCTCACAACCATATGTGACCACTGGGAAGACCATAGCCTTGACTATACAGAACTTTGTCGCAAGAGTAATGTCTCTGCTTTTCAACACACTGTCTAGGTTTGTCACCGCTTTCCTGCCAAGAAGCAATTGTCTTCTGATTTCATGGCTGCAGTTACCATCCACAGTGATTTTGGAGCCAAAGAAAAGGAAATCTGTCACTATTTCCACCTTTTCCCCTGCTATTTGCCATGCAGTAATGGGGCGGGATGCCATGATCTTAGTTTTTTAAAATATTTAGTCTTGAGCTGGCTCTTTCACTCTCCTCCTTCACCTTCACCAAGAGGCTCTTTAAGTTCCTCTTTGCTTTTTGCCATTAGAGTGGTATCATCCACATATCTGAAGTTGTTGATGTTTCTCCCACCTATCTTGATTTCAGCTTGTAAGTCATCCAGCCCAGCATTCCTCTGTGCTCAGCGTGTAGGTTAAACAAACAGGGTGACAGCAGACAGCCCTGTTGTACTCCTTTCTTGATCTTGAACAAATCAGTTGTTCCATACATGGTAACTGTTGCTTCTTGACTCACATACAGGTTTCTCGGGAGACAGATAAGATGGTCTGGTATTCCAATCTCTCTAAGAGTTTTCCACAGTTTGTCACTATCCACACAAAGGCTTTAGTGTAGTCACTGAAAGAGAGATAGATGTTTTTCTGAAATTCCCTTGCTTTCTCTATAATCCAGCGAATGTTGGCAATTTGAACACTAGTTCCTTTTCCTTTTCTAAACCTAGCTTGGACATCTGGAAGTTCTTGGTTCACATAATGCTGAAGCCTAGCATGCAAGATTTTAAGCATGGCCTTACTAGCATCAGAGATGAGTGTGATTATCCAATGATTAGCACATTCTTTGGAATTACCCTTCTTGGGAATTGGGATGAGGATTGACCTTTTCCAGTCCTTTGGCCACTGCTGGGTCTTCCAGATTTGTTGACATAATGAATTCAAAACCTTGATGGCATCACCCTTTAATGTTTTAACATTTCTTAAAAGAAAAATTCCTGGTTCAAAGGTTTTGTTTTGTTTAAGTCTATTTGTTTTCTTATTGCACATTTTTCTCAATATGTTCCTTTGATAGCTTATGGTGAATGATGTCAGATTTGTGATCTCTGAAGAAGATTTAGTTTTGGGACCAGGGACCAGGCTTGATCACTCAAGAGCTTTTGTGTAGCAGAGTTTTATTAAAGTATAAAAAGGGACATAGAAAGCTTCAGACATAGACATCAGAAGGGGGATGGGGAGTGCCCCTGTGCTGTTTTAGCAAGCTGCTTTATATATGTTAGAAAGTTATTAATCAGATAAGAGAGACACCTCAAGGCTGAAGGAGTTTCACCAGGCCCCTCTCCTACAATATGCATTTTTGAGATAGGATGGCACGAGGTGTGTCATCCCCCAGCCATAAAACAATTGAAATGAAAACTGGTTTGTTGAGCTATTATCAGCCAAAAGTAGTATTAGATGGAAACATTTTGAAGAAAGGCAAATTCCAAATCAAATACTAGTTTCATTAACATAGATTAGGAAAAACAGCTCCACAAGAAAAACACATTGACTAGCTCAAGGTTTGAGAAAAGTAAAGTTCAGGTGGAACCAGATGTCATGGCAACACAGAATTCTAAGAGAAAAAAAATCCAACACTTGTAGTTTGTTTCCTTCTGCTGCTTAGTTCAGTTCAGTTCAGTCACTCAGTCGTGTCTGACTCTTTGCAACCCCATGAACTGCAGCATGCCAGGCCTCCCTGTCCATCACAAACTCCTGGAGTTTACTCAGACTCATGCCCATTGAGTCCGTGATGCCATCCAGCCATCTCATCGTCTGTCGTCCCCTTCTCCTCTTGCCCCCAATCCCTCCCAGCATCAGAGTCTTTTCCAATGAGTCAACTCTTAGGATGAGGTGGCCAAAGTATTGGAGTTTCAGCTTTAGCATCAGTCCTTCCAAAGAAAACCCAGGACCATTCGATCTCTTTTAGAATGGACTGGTTGGATCTCTTTGCAGTCCAAGGGATTCTCAAGAGTCTTCTCCAACACCACATTTCAAAAGCATCAATTCCTTGGCGCTCAGCTTTCTTCACAGTCCAACTCTCACATCCATACATGACTACTGGAAAAACCATAGCTTTGACTAGACGGACCTTTGTTGGCAAAGTAATGTCTGCTTTTCAATATGCTATTTAGGTTGGTCATAACTTTCCTTCCAAGGAGTAAGCGTCTTTTAATTTCATGGCTGAAACCACCATCTGCAGTGATTTTGGAGCCCCAAAAAATAAAGTCTGACACTGTTTCTACTGTTTTACCATCTGTTTTCCATGAAGTGATGGGCCCAGATGCCATGATCTTAGTTTTCTGAATGTTGAGCTTTAAGCCAATTTTTTTCACTCTTCTCTTTCAGTTTCATCAAGACGCTTTTTAGTTCCTCTTCACTTTCTGCCATAAGGGTGGTGTCAACTGCATATCTGAGGTTGTTAATATTTCTCCTGGCAATCTTGATTGCAGCTTGTGCTTCTTCCAGCCCAGCGTTTCTCATGATGTACTCTGCGTATAAGCTAAATAAGCAGGGTGACAATATACAGCCCTGATGTACTCCTTTTCCTATTTGGAACCAGTCTATTGTTCCATGTCCACTTCCAACTGTTGTTTCATGACCTGCATATAGGTTTCTCAAGAGGCAGGTCAGGTAGTCTGGTATTCCCATCTCGTGAAGAATTTTCCACAGTTTATTGTGATCCACACAGTCAAAGGCTTTGGCTTAGTCAATAAAGCAGAAATAGATGTTTTTCTGGAACTCTCTTGCTTTTTCCATGACCCAGCGGATGTTGGCAATTTGATCTCTGTTTCCTCTGCCTTATCTAAAACCAGTTTGAACATCTGGAAGTTCACGGTTCATGTATTGCTGAAGCCTAGCTTGGAGAATTTTGAGCATTATTTTACTAGTGTGTGAGATGAATGCAATTGTGCGGTAGTTTGAGCATTCTTTGGCATTGCCTTTCTTTGGGATTGGAATGAAAATTGACCTTTTCCAGTCCTGTGGCCACTGCTGAGTTTTCCAAATTTTCTGGCATAGTGAGTGCAGCACTTTCACAGCATCATCTTCCAGGATTTGAAATAGCTCAACTGGAATTCTTTCACCTCCACTAGCTTTGTTCATAGTGATGCTTTCTAAGGCCCACTTGACTTCACATTCCAGGACGTCTGGCTCTAGGTGAGTGATCACACCATCGTGATTTTCTGGGTAGTGAAGATCTTTTTTCTATAATTCTTCTGTGTATTCTTGCCACCTCTTCTTAATATCTTCTGCTTCTGTTAGGTCCATACCATTTCTGTCCTTTATTGAGCCCATCTTTGCATGAAATGTTCCCTTGGTATCTCTGATTATCTTAAAGAGATCTCTAGTCTTTCCCATTCTATTGTTTTCCTCTGTTTCTTTGCATTGATCACTGAGGAAGGCTTTCTTATCTCTCCTTGCTATTCTTTGGAACTCTGCATTCAGATGCTTATAGCTTTCCTTTTCTCCTTTGCTTTTCACTTCTCTTCTCTTCAGAGCTGTTTGTAAGGCTCCCCCAGACAACCATTTTACTTTTTTTGCATTTCTTTTCCATGGGGATGGTCTTGATCCCTGTCGTAACATGCCTTGAATATCCGTCCATAGTTCATCAGGCACTCTGTCTATCAGGTCTAGTCTCTTAAATCTATTTTCTCACTTCCACTGTATACTCATAAGGGATTTGATTTAGGTTATACCTGAATGGTCTAGTGGTTTTCCCTACTTTCTTCAATTTAATTCTGAATTTGGCAATAAGGAGGGGGAGATAAAAAATGTCTGACACTTGCAGCCTATTTCCTCCATTTGGAGACCCCTGGCCTTCCTGCCTGTTACCCTCTCACCTTCAGACTGAATAGTGACATATATTTATTGTGAAACATGGATTATTATTTCACCTTTTATGTAAAATTGCTACTCTTTGGAAATAAGAAGTTACATATATAAAACCTAGCACTTACTCATTACTAATATTTTAAACTTGGGGGCATCAATATATATCTCTATAGTACTTCAGAAAAAAGCTAATTTAAATCTTGATTTTACAAAGAACCATATTCACAGTCTTAAAATTAATCAGTTCAAATTTAATGTCCACTATAAAATTACAGGCAGCATAGAAATAAGGTCACACATCTATGGAAGCTTGATATTTGACAGATTGTCCTCTGCTGATTATTAAAGAAATGATGGGTTATTCAATAAATGATGCTGGGACAATTGAGTATTTGTGTGAAGAACCACAGTTGATTCCTTATTCTACACCATAAACAGAACTCAATTCCAGATATATTAAGAATTACTCAAAAAAAAGTAGAACAGTTAAATGATTAGTGTACAATGTTGAAGAAATTATTTTTCACCTCAAGAAATAAAATGATGTTTTTTTTTATAAGGAAAAGAATCTGCCTGTAATGCGGGAGACCCCGGTTCAATTCCTGGGTCAGGAAGATGCCCTGGAGAAGGGATAGACTACCCACTCCAGTATTCTTGGCCTTTCCTGTGGCTCAGCTGGTAAAGAATCCACCTGCAATGCGGGAGACCTGGGTTTGTTCCCTGGATTGGGAAGATCCCCTGAAGAAGGGAAAGGCTACCCACTCCATTATTCTGGACGGGAGAATTCCATGGACTGTATAGCCCACGGGGCCACAAACAGTTGGACACAACTGAGCAACTTTCATGTATATATGTAATGTCAAAAGATACTTTAGTAAATTGAAAATAACCACTAACTTGACAGAAAAAGTTTCAATATACATGATCCACAAAGAAGTAGCATGGCAAATACAAAAGGACTTTTAGAGAAAAAAATACATATATATGAACAAAGAAATGGGAAAATAGGCCAAAAGGTGAGCAAGCAATTCACAGAACAAGGAAATGAAAACAACCATACACATAAGAAAATATGATCAAGCTCCCTAATAATCAGAGGCACACAGAATAAAAGTGCAAGATACTAATTCACACCTATTAAAATGGCAAAATGTAAAAGTCTGATAATATCAAGTCTTGGCAAGGATGAAGAACAATAAAACAAACTTGAAATTACCCAATTATATGATGCTAATAATTTTAATCCCATGTATTTACCTTAATAAAACTTTTAAATTGACTCAAGTTTTAAATAAAATATTGGTTTGTAAACTAGGATTAAGTCTAACAATTTTGGAAAAGCTCCAAGAATATATATATATATATATATTTTTTAATGTTGCAGAAGAATGCAAACTTTATGATACTATTTATAAAAAGTATATGTATTTTTCCAATTATATTGTTTTAAGAGATGAAAACAAGATAACATACCTATGAGTATATGTGCATTGGTGTGTATACATATTTTTCTAGATACATATTTATTTAAAAAATAAAGGCATGCATGGGAATAAAAAATGAAAATCACCACCTTTATGTTAGTGATAGAGCTTACAGTGTTTATTTCATGTAAGGCTAGTCCATGGACTCTATAGATACAATCTTTCAATCTTTACTCTAGCTCTATGGATTAAATACCATTGTTATTTGTATTTTTGGATGAGAAAATTGAGGCACAAAGCTGTTAACTAAGTTCAGAGAAATAATGGTGTTAAAAGTTGGATTTGTACCCAGGGACACTGGGAGATAAGAATAGGGC
This sequence comes from Capricornis sumatraensis, assembly GCF_032405125.1. Classification (NCBI taxonomy): domain Eukaryota; kingdom Metazoa; phylum Chordata; class Mammalia; order Artiodactyla; family Bovidae; genus Capricornis; species Capricornis sumatraensis. Next base: position 109,936,627 of record NC_091092.1, on the reverse strand, counting down.
ACAAAGGCTGATGTTTTAAGGAAGAAGAGCACCGAGGCCCTCATCTGTAGTCTAATAATCTTTTATATCTTAAGGTAGTTGGTGGGTATATGGTAATTATTGGATTACTTTTATGACATTCATTTCCGTTTTTTTTTTTTTGAGAAAATGTGCATGACTTATACTGCTAATAAGTATACTATTTTTACAAACAGAAAAACCATAACCCAGAAACTGCCTGCCAATGTAGGAGACACAGGAGACACGGGCTCAATCCCTGGGTGGAGAAGATCCCCTGGAGAAGGAAATGACAACCCATTCCAGTATTCTTTCCCAGAAAATTCCACGGACAAAGGAGTCTTGTGGGCTACAGTCCATAGGGTTGCAAGAGTTGGACATGATTTAGCAACTAAATCACCAATCACCTAGATTAAGAAACAATATTACCAGCAGCCTGAGTAATACCAGCAGCAACCTCAATTTCCCTTCCAGTCAATATTCCCCCAGCACTAAGCACTATTTTCTCACTTTTAAACCCACAGATGGGGCTTTCTCTGTGTTTCAGTAGTAAAGAATCCACCTGCCACTGCAGGAGATTCAGAAGACATGGGTTCGATCCCTAGGTTAGGAAGATACACTGGAAGAGGACATGGAAACCCACTGCAGTATTCTTGCCTGAGAAAGTCCATGGACAGAGGAGCCCAACAGGCTAAGTACATGGGGTCACAAAGAGTTGGACGTGACTTAGTGATAGAGCACAAACGCCACAGATTAGATCTCTGATACTGAACTTTATGTAAATGAACTCATGCACTTTCTATTGTACTATTTGTGCCTAGATTCTTTAGAAATAAAAAAAAAAACAGTATTCATTCATTTAAGAAATATTTTTGGAAGTTTCTTCTCTGCAAGATACTCTTCTACAACCTAAGGCACAGCAGTGAATTAAAATTTAAAAAATACCCTGCCCTTATACAGCTTACATCTCCATGGGAGAAAGTAATAATAAACAAACACATATGCTAAATGTACAGATATCCAGAGGATGGTAAGTGCTAAATAGAAAATGAAACATGGGAGGGTTTACAGGAATTGGGGTTGTAGGGATGAAATGAGGTCAATCATTGTGAACCTCACTGTGTTGTACTAAGTTTTTCTATTGCTCTGTTTTCTAGAAATATGATGATTTACTTATCCTGTTACTCTTGATAGATACCTGCTGCTGCTGCTGCTAAGTCGCTTCAGTCGTGTCAAATTCTGTGCTACCCCATAGCCCACCAGGCTACCCCGCCCCTGGGATTCCCCAGGCAAGAACACTGGAGTGGGTTGCCATTTCCTTCTCCAGTGCATAAAAGTGAAAAGTGAAAGTGAAGTTGCTCAGTCGTGTCCGACTCCATGGACTGTAGACCACCAGGTTCCTCCATCCATGGGATTTTCCAGCCAAGAGTACTGGAGTGGGATTGATAGATACCTGAGTACCTTCCAATTTGCAGCTACTATGAAGAGTGCTGCCATGAATATTTCTGTACATTTCTTCTGGTGACTATATGCAGACTGTTATGTATAGATACTCCAGTACTCTTGCCTGGAAAACTCCATGGATGGAGAGGCTCCTCAGAGCCTGTTATGCTACAGTCTGAACTGTGAGTCACAGGTTGTGGTAATATTCATCTTTAACAAATACCTCCAACTTTCCAAATTCTTCATGCCAGTGTATACTACCACTAGCAGTATATAAAAGTTCTGACTGCTGCACATCCTCACCAATAATGGTTATTTTTTAAATCTTTCTCAATTGAGACATTGGGTGAGTGTATGGTGCCTTCAGGTCTCTTTAATGTCAAAACTATATAATATTTTTCAATAAAGAAAAAAATTGAATAAATTTGCCAAATTATTAAATTACACTGCCTGTGCTTTTCTTGTGGATTTCTTAATTTTAGCAAATAGAAGAGTTATAGTTAGATCCGTAGCAAATCATTGTCATTCTGGTGCCACTGGGGAAAAAAGAATCTGGGAGCCAGTTTTCAAGACTGGATGGAAATAATTCAAATTGTGAAAGCTTTCACCATTTCTGACAGATAAAATTTGCTAGCTGTTAGCTAGTTTAAGAAGATGGTCACTTGTCAAGGGGAGTTCACCCATTCTACCCATTTTTTTCCCCATTTATTTACTTTAACAATTTCTAAATTAAGTTCTATGACTAGTCCTCTATTAACTTCTGGACAATTGCACTGACACTATACCATCACCAAAAGCTGATTAGTGTAGTGAGGAAAGAGCACTGCACTCAGAATATAGGGACTGTGTTCATGATTTGTCTCTGCTTCTAACTAAAATTGGCTTTTCAACATGCAATTTAACCTTTATTTTGTAATACCCTGAGAATTTTCCCATCTCAGGGACTTTACACTTGTGCTTGCCCTTTTCCCACGGCTCACTGCCTCACATCCCATAGGTCTTGCTTGTCTGTAACTAATTTAATGGGCCATTCTTTGTCTTTGTCTCTTCTTTTTAGATAAAAGCCATTTGCTAACAATTTTCACTCTTTCCATACTTTCAGATTGGGTATGTGGACGTACATTAAAGTTATCATCATTATTATTAGTTGTTTGAGAGAATTTTTTATATTTAATTTATTTTTCTTTTTTTTAGTATAAATTTATTTTAATTGGAGGCTAATTACTTGACAATATTGTAGTGGTTTTGCCATACATTGACATGGATCCACCACGGGTGTACATGTGTTCCCCATCCTGAACCTCCCTCCCCATCCCATCCCTCTGGGTCATCCCAGTGCACCAACCCCAAGCACCCTGTGTCATGCATTGAACCTGGACTGGCAATTCATTTCGCATATGATAATATACATGTTTCAATGCCATTCTCCCAAATCATCCCACCCTCACCCTCTCCCACAGAGTCCAAAAGACTGTCTATACATCTGTGTCTCTTTTGCTGTGTCACATGTGGGGTTATCGTTACCACATTTCTAAATTCCAAATATATGTGTTAGTATACTGTATTGGTGTTTTTCTTTCTGGCTTACTTCATTCTGTATAATAGGCTCCAGTTTCATCCACCTCATTAGAACTAATTCAAATGTATTCTTTTTAATGGCTGAGTAATATTCCATTGTGTATATGTACCACAGCTTTCTTATACATTAGTCTGCTGATGGACATCTAGGTTGCTTCCATGTCCTGGCTATTATAAACAGTGCTGTGGTGAACATTGGGGTACACGTGTCTCTTTCAATTCTGGTTTCCTCAGTGTATATGACCAGTAGTGGGATTGCTGGGTCATATGGCAGTTCTATTTCCATTTTTTTTAAGGAATCTCCACACTGTTCACCATAGTGGCTGTACTAGTTTACATTCCCACCAACAGTGTAAGAGGGTTCTCTTTTCTCCACAGCCTGTCCAGCATTTATTGCTTGTAGAGTTTTGGACAGCAGCCATTCGGACTGGCATGAAATGGTACCTCATTGTGGTTTTGATTTGCATTTTTCTGATAAGGAGTGATGTTGAACATCTTTTCATGTGTTTGTTAGCCATCTGTATGTTCTTTGGAGAAATGTCTGTTTAGTTCTTTGGCCCATTTTTTGATTGGGTGGTTTATTTTTCTGGAATTGAGCTTCAGGAGTTGCTTGTATATTTTTGAGATTAATCCTTTGTCAGCTGCTTCATTTGCTATAATTTTCTCCCATTCTGAAGGCTGTCTTTTCACCTTGCTTGTAGTTTCCTTTGTTGTGCAGAAGCTTTTAATTTTAATTAGGTCCCATTTGTTTATTTTTGCTTTTATTTCCAATACTCTGGGAGGTGGGTCATAGAGGATCCTGCTGTGATTTATGTTGGAGAGTGTTTTGCCTATGTTTTCCTCTAGGAGTTTTAGAGTTTCTGATCTTACATTTAGATCTTTAATCCATTTTGAGTTTATTTTTGTGTATGGTGTTAGAAAGTGTTCTAGTTTCATTCTTTTACAAGTGGTTGACCAGTTTTCCCAGCACCACTAGTGAAAGAGATTGTCTTTTCTCCATTGAATATTCTTGCCTCCTTTGGTGAAGATCAGGTATCCATAGGTGCATGGATTTATCTCTGGGCTTTCTATTTTGTTCCACTGATCTATTTTTCTGTCTTTGCACCAGTACCATACAGTCTTGATGACTGTAGCTTTGTAGTAGAGCCTGAAGTCAAGCAGGTTGATTCCTCTAGTTCCATTCTTCTTTCTCAAGATTGCTTTGGATATTTGAGGTTTTTTGTTTTTCCATACAAATTGTGAAATTATTTGTTCTAGTTCTCTGAAAAATACCTTTGGTAGCTTGATAGGGATTACACTGAATCTATAGATTGCTTTAGGTAGTATACTCATTTTCACTATATTGATTCTTCCAATCCATGAACATGGTATATTTCTCCATCTATTTGTGTCCTCTTTGATTTCTTTCATCATCAGTGTTTTATAATTTTCTATATATAGGTCTTTGTTTCTTTAGGCAGATATATTCCTAAGTATTTGATTCTTTTCGTTGCAATGGTGAATGGAATTGTTTCCTTAATTTCTCTTTCTGTTTTCTCATTGTTAGTGTATAGGAATGCAAGGGATTTCTGTGTGTTGATTTTATATCCTGCAACTTTACTATATTCATTGATTAGCTCTAGTAATTTTCTGGTGGAGTCTTTAGGGTTTTCTATGTAGAGGATCATGTCATCTGCAAACAGTGAGAGTTTTACTTCTTTTCCAATCTGGATTCCTTTTGTTTCTTTTTCTGCTCTGATTGCTGTGGCCAAAACTTCCAAAGCTATGTTGAATAGTAGTGGTGAGAGTGGGCACCCTTGTCTTGTTCCTGACTTTAGGGGAAATGCTTTCAATTTTTCACCATTGAGGATAATGTTTGCTGTGGGTTTGTCATATATAGCTTTTATTATATTGAGGTATGTTCCTTCTATGCCTGCTTGCTGGAGAGTTTTTATCATAAATGGGTGTTAAATTTTGTCAAAAGCTTTCTCTGCATCTATTGAGATAATCATATGGTTTTTACCTTTCAATTTGTTAATGTGGTGAATTATATTGATTGATTTGGAAATATTGAAGAATCCTTGCATCCCTGGGATAAAGCCCACTTGGTTATGATGTATGATCTTTTAAATATGTTGTTGGATTCTGTTTTCTAGAATTTTGTTAAGGATATTTACATCTATGTTCATCAGTGATATTGGCCTGTAGTTTTCTCTTTTTTTGTGGCATCTTTGTCAGGTTTTGTTATTAGGGTGATGGTGGCCTCATAGAATGAGTTTGGCAGGTTACCTTCCTCTGGAATTTTCTGGAAGAGTTTGAGTAGGATAGGTGTTAGCTCTTCTCTAAATTTTTGGTAGAATTCAGCTGTGAAGACGTCTGGTCCTGGGCTTTTGTTTGCTGGAGGATTTCTGATTACACTTTGGATTTCCGTGTTTGTGATGGGTTTGTTAAGATTTTCTATTTCTTCCTGGTTCAGTTTTGGAAAGTTGCACTTTTCTAAGAATTTGTCCATTTCTTCCAAGTTGTACATTTTATTGGCATATATTTATTGATAGTCTCTTATGATCCTTTGTATTTCTGTGTTATCTGTTGTGATTTCTCCATTTTCATTTCCAATCTTGTTGATTTGATTCTTCTCCCTTTGTTTCTTGATGAGTCTGGCTAATGGTTTGCCAATTTTATTTATCCTCTCAAAAAACCAGCTTTTGGCTTTGTTGAGTTTTGCTATGGTTTCTTTTATTTCATTTGCATTTATTTCTGCCCTAATTTTAAACATCTCTTTCCTTTTACTATACCCTGGGGTTCTTCATTTCTTTCTTTTCTAGTTGCTTTAGGTGTGGAGTTAGTTAATTTATTTGACTTTTTTCTTGTTTCTTGAGGTAAGCCTATATTGCTATGAATCTTTCCCTTAGCACTTCTTTTACAATGTCCCATAGGTTTTTGGTTGTTGTGTTTTTATTTTCATTTGTTTCTATGCATATTTTGATTTCTTTTTTGATTTCTTCTGTGATTTGTTGGTTATTCAGCAGCGTATTGTTCAGCCTCCTTATGTTGGAATTTTTAATAGTTTTTCTCCTATAACTGACATCTAATCTTACTTTATTGTGGTCAGCAAAGATTCTTGGAATGATTTCAATTTTTTAAATTTACCAAGGATAGATTTATGGCCCAGGATATGATCTGTCCTGGAGAAGGTTCCATTTGCACTTGAGAAAAAGGTAAAATTCATTGTTTTGGGGTGAAATGTCCTATAGATATCAATTAGGTCTAACTGTTCTATTGTATCATTTAAAGTTTGCATTTCCTTGTTAATTTCATGTTTAGTTGATCTATCCATAGGAGTGAGTGGGGTATTAAAGTCACCTGCTATTATTGTGTTATTGTTAATTTCCCCTTTCATACTTGTTAGCATTTGTCTTACATATAGCGGTGCTCCTATGTTGGGTGCATATATATTTATAATTGTTATATCTTCTTCTTGGATTGGTCCTTTGATCATTATGTAGTGTCCTTCTTGTCTCTTTTCACAGCCTTTATTTTAAAGTCTATTTTATCTGATATAAGTATTGCTAGTCCTGCTTTCTTTTGGTCTCTATTTGCATGAAATCTTTTTCCAGCCCTCCACTTTCAGTCTGTATGTGTCCCCTTGTTTTGAGGTTGGTGTCTTGTAGACAACATTTATAGGGATCTTGTTTTTGTATCCATTCAGCCAATCTTTGTCTTTTGGTTGGGGCATTCAACCCATTTTCATTTACGGTAATTATTGGTAAGTATGATCCCATTGACATTTACTTTGTTGTTTTGGGCTCGAGTTTGTACACCCTTTCTGTGTTTCCTGTCTAGAGAAGATCCTTTAGCATTTGTTGTAGAGCTCGTTTGGTGATGCTGAATTCTGTTGTTTGGGATAAATTTTTAACACCTGTTTGAGTAGAATGGCATATCAGTAGTTTCATTTATTACTTTTAGTGTCAAATAATCCTCTTCCAATAATTCAAGGACATCCAATGTCAGAACAACAGTAGTCTGTACTTTTAATTATTTGGATTACAGTAAATCAAAGCAAATGATTCATAGCATTATAAATGGTATTTTAAAGCCTTATTTATCACATTTCTTCATTTCCTTAAGAATAAAGGTAGCACCTTGATTGCATTCCTCACCATAGTCATTAGAATTTTCTACTCTCCCAAATACTTTATGATGTGAGTTTCTGGCTCATACAGAATGGGGCACTTCTATTTCCATCCTATCTAAGGTTATCCTCACCTCACTTTGACTCTAGCATTTCTGGCTTTAGTGCTTTTAGTCCTTATCAGTGTGAAACATCTGTATAGTGAAATAATTGGTTTGTTTACTATTTTTCTTTCAATGGAGTAGAAACTAGATGAGGGGAGGGCATGCTGTCATTTTTGCTGCTTGTCATATAGGAAAATTGCTAAATAAGTCTTGAATGAATATTGCTTTATAATCTCTGAACTGATTAAAACAGACAAAATGATCAATATTTTTTTCTTTGACCAAAATTTTGAATGTATGATTGTAACAGAACTAATTATCTTCCCCAGAATCATGAGTTTACCTCTTATAATACAATGGATTTTATTGTGAAAATGAACAAAAGTGAAGGTATCACACTTCCTAATTTCAAACTATATTACAAAGCTATAGTGTTCAAAGCAGCCTGATGCTTGCATAAAACAGATATATAGACCAATGGAAGAGTATCAAAAGCTCAGAAATAAACACATATGCAGTAAACTACATTTGATATGGGTATGAAGAATACTCAATGGGGAAAATACAACTTCTTCAATAAATAGTGCTAAGAAACCTGCAAAAATATTAAATTGGACCCTTGTATTACACCATTTATAAAGATAACTCAAAATGGATTAAGGAAGTAAATGCAAAACCTGAAATCATAAAATTCCTAGAATAAAACATAGAGAAAAGCTTCTGGTGTTGGTCTTGACAATGATTTTTTGGATATGATAAAAAAGCACCAGTAACAAAAGCAAAAATAAACAAGTGGGACTACATAAAACTGAAAAGCTTCTTCACACCAAAAGAAACAATCAACAAAATGAAAAGGCATCCTGTAGAATGAGAGAAAATTTTACTAAACATACTTATAAGGAACAATGTTAAAATACATAAAGAACTCATACAACTCATAAAGAAAATGTGATGCACACACACACACACACATACACACACAGAGAAATATCATTTAGCCTTTAAAGAAAGAAATCTTGCCATTTGAAACAACACAGGTAAAACCTGAGAATTATGCTAAGTGAAATAAATTAGAGAGATAGAGGTAAATACTATACAATCTCACTTATATGTGGAATCAAAAACACACACAGACACACACACACACACACAAACCATAGAAAGAGTAGATTGGTGTTGTCAGGGTACAAACTTCTATTTGTGAGATGAATAAGTCTTGGGACTCTAATGAATGGCATGGAAATTAGGTAACAATACTGCACCGTGTAATTGCAAGTTGCTAAAAGAGTTAATCTTAAAAGATCTCACCAGAAAAAAGAAGATAATTATGTGAGATGACGGATGAGTTAACTAACCTTACTGTGTACTGGGATAATCATTTTCAAATGTATACATATATCAATTCATTACATTACACACCTTAAACTTACACACTTTTAAGTGTCAATTATATCTCAGAAATGGCAATCTACTCCAGTATTCTTGCCTGGAGAATCCCATGGACATAGGAAACCGGCATGGGATCACAATAGTCGGACACAGTTCATGGGATCACAATAGTCGGACACAACTTAGCACTATATTTCTTTCTTTTCTTTTTAAACCTGGAAAAAATTTTTTACATAATTTATATCATTAAAAATAAGTTTCTATGTGTAGGAAGGTAGGGAAATAGGGAAACATTGGTCAAAGTGTACAACATTACAATTATATAGGATGAATAAATTGACAAATTTAGTGTACAACACTGATGACTAGGGGTAATACCACTGTATTCATCACTGGAAATTTGCTAAGAGAATAGATTTCAGGTGCTCTCATTATACACAAAATACATGTTAAGTATATGAGGAGATGCTATGTCAGTCACTTATATGTATAGCAAATGATGCTGTAAATTTTAAATTCATATAATTTTCATTTAAAACATTAAAAATAAAAATAGTGTTCCACAATGACAATAACAAAAACTATGGACCTATATCTCTCATTTTTATACTGAATTTTAGACTATTTTCTTTTGCTGCTTACTGACTGTGTGTGTTATATTTTTTCAATGTTATAAATAAGTTATTCCAAAGTTGTAACTGGTAGAAAAATCATCTGAAATTTTGAATGACACTCTTCAAGACATAGTGACTATATCCCAGATATGAATTTCACAGCACACTACTCAGGTGGACAAATTTTCTCTTTGTTTCCATAATTCATAATGATCTTTCTATTGAGTACCTCTTTAACTCAGTAGGACACAACTGAACCTAGTCATTTGTGTAAGATAGTCAATCCAGTATTTTGTTTTTCATTCAGTTCAGGATTTTCTGTATTAGGAATGGATTTACTTTCCCTCTCTTTTCCTCTGAGGTATTTAATTATAGATATGTGATGGATGTGCAGTGGATGTGAAATGGAGGTGATGGAATTCCAGCTGAGCTATTTCAAATCCTAAAAGATGATGCTGTTAAAGTGCTACACTCAATATGTCAGCAAATTTGGAAAGCTCAGCATGACCACAAGACTGGAAAAGGTCAGTTTTCATTGCAATCCCAAAGAAAGGCAATGCGAAAGAATGTTCAAACTACAGCACAACTGCACTCATCTCACACACTAGCAAAGTAATGATCAAAATTCTTGAAGCTAGGCTCCAGCAATGTGTAAACTGAGAAATTCCAGATGTTCAAGCTGGATATAGAAAAGGCAGAGGAACCAGAGATGAAATTCCCAATATCCATTGGATCACAGAAAAAGGAAGAGAATTCCAGAAAAAAATCTACTTCTGCTTTATTGACTATGCTAAAGCCGTTGATTGCGTGGATCACAACAAACTGAGGAAAATTCTTCAAGAGATGGGAATACCAGACCACCTTACCTGTTTCTTGAGAAATGTATGCGAGTCAGGAAGCAGCAGTTAGAACCAGACATGGAACAATGGATTGATTCAAAATTGGGAAAAGAGTACATCAGACCTGTATATTGTCACGTGCTTATTTAACTTATATGCAGAATACATAATGTGAAATGCTGGGTTGGATGAAGCACAAGCTAGAATCAATATTGTCAGGAGAAATATCAATAACCTCAGTAACACAGATGACTACCTTAGGGTTGAAAGCAAAGAGGAACTAAAGAGCCTTCTGATGAGAGTGAAAGAGGAGAGTGAAAAAGTTGGCTTAAAACTCAACAATCAAAAATCTAAGATCATGGCATCTGGTCCCATCACTTCATGGAAAATAGATGGGGAAACAATGGAGACAGTGACAGACTTTATTTTGGGGGGCTCCAAAATCACTGCAGATGGTGATTGAAACCATCAAATTAAAAGATGCTTGGTCCTTGGGAATAAAACCTATGACCAACCTAGACAGCGTATTAAAAAGCAGAGACATTACTTTGCCAATAAAGTTCTGTCTAATCAAAGCTATGGTTTTTCCAACAGTCATGTGTGGATGTGAGAGTTGCACCATAAAGAAAACTGAGCACCAAAGAATTGATGCTTTTGAACTGTGGTGTTGGAGAAGACTCTTGAGAGTCCCTTGGACTGCAAGGAGATCAAACCAGTCAATCTTAAAAAAAAAAAAAATCAGTGCTGAATATTCATTGAAAGGACTGATGTTGAAGCTGAAGATCCAGTACTTTGGCCACCTGATGTGAAGAACTGATTCATTAGAAAAGACCCTGCTGCTGGGAAATATGGAAGGCATGAAGAGAAGGGTATGACAGAGGATGAGATGGTTGGATGGCATCACTGACTGACTCGATGGACCTGAGTCTGAGCAAGCTCCAAGAGTGGTGATGGACAGGGAAGCCTGGCATGCTGCAGTCGATAGAGTTGCAAAAAGTTGGACATGACTGAGGGACTGAACTAAATGGATTTGCCCAGTGGCTCAGTCAAGTCCATCTCTTTGCACCCCATGTATGGTAGCCTGACAGGCTCCTCTGTCCATGGAATTTTCCAGGCAAGAATACTGGAGTGACTGCCATTTCCTACTCCAAAGGATCTTACTGACCCAGGAGTCAAACCCTCATCTGTTGCATCTCCTGCATTGGAAGGCAGGTTCCCCAACACTAGCTCAGCCTGTGTAGATATTACTACACAAAATGCTCTTGTAGAATTATGAACTTGTTAGGGTAGGGGTATCTGGTTCCAGATTCTCTCATGTCCATCTCATGTATCTTTTGGAATATTATTGTTCTGTCTTGCTCTCAACTGTAATCATTTTCTGTCCTGACAGAAAATATTATTTTCTGACATTTATTAAAATAGTTATGATTTTTTTTGAATTCTTAGGAGATTTGTGCTACTTTCTGCTGCACCTTACCTTTACTTCAATAGTGAGACCCTAACAATCTGTCTGCTAGCTCTCTTGCTTGTTTGCAATCTCTATTTTTTCTGGCTTACTTTTGTGCCTTTCCTGGGAGTAGAGGAAAATCTGGCTTCTCACATATCATTCCAAATGCATGAAAAGCTCCATGAGATTCATCTGCCTAGACAAACATATACTTTCCTACTTTACCTGCTCTTATGTAAAAAAAAAAAAAGTATAAAAATGCTGGAATCTTGAAGATCACTGGGTCATACAGAAAAAGAAAAACAGATTTCATAAATTTGGATGTGCCTCACATGAGGCATACTGGAAGATCCCTTTTCAGGAACTCACTCCAGCCTCCACTGTGTGTACTTCTTTTCTGATTCTGCCCCTTTTCCCCAGCCAAGGGGTTTCTATTTATACTACTGCTGTGATATCCATTCCAGGGGGCAGTAACAGTTTTGAGCAGTGACCATTAATGGGAAGACAAAGCTAATGTAAGGAGATGAACACAGATGCAAGTATTTCAAGATATTACTTTGCCACAGCTAATCCTACTCCAATATTGCTTATAAAAGCTATATTGTGATAAGCACATGGTACAATCTCAGCAAATTTGTGACTGGAAAAATGTGTTGGTTCTGCTAACTACAAGAGAAAGATATGCTAACTGCAAGATATATATGAATTCAAACATTTATTATCTATTCATTTAGTTCAGTAGTTAGTTTTCATTGAGGTATGATTGATACAAAATATAATTTTCAGGTGTACAATATAGTTATTCACAATGTTTAACAGTTATACTCCATTTATAGTTATTATAAAACATTGGCTATATTCCGTGTTCTACAGAATATATCTGTGTAGTATATTTAATACATAGCTTTTGCCTCTTAATCTCCTACCCCTATCTTGCCCTGCCAATTTTTCTCTCCCCACTGGTAACCCCTAGTTTGTTCTCTATATCTGTATGTGCTTCTTTTTTGTTTCTTTTACTAGTTTGTTGTATTTCAGAGATTCTGCATATAAGTGATATCATGTAGTATTTGTCTGTCTCTGTCTGATGTTTCATTTAGCATAATACCTTTAAGTCCATCCATATTGCAAATGGCAACACTTCTTTCTTTTTTGTGGTTGAATAATATTCCATTGTGTGTGTGTGTGTGTGTGTGCACGCGCGCATGTGCATGCGCATGCACAGGCGTGATAGGGTCTGCATGGGGGCTCATTGTTAAAATGGCTCACTGTACTGACCTCGTAAACAAAAGATGAAGTCACAGTGACCCATGAGACTGACCACATTGCTTCAGCGACTTCATGTTTTCGCCACTGGCACCAACTTTCCTAAGACTATATGACCACTCTACTGTGGGACACCTCCAGCTCTGTCTCAAAACTATGTAACTGCCAGACTCTAGTTGCAGGCTAAAGATAAACTAACTACTCTCCTTCAGGGGACCCAATTTCCTGTCTATGGGTTATAAGAGGAATCCACCAGAAGGATGGGCTGCTGATTCTTCTCAAGGGCCAGTCTCCCTTTCATCCCCTTTGATAAATTTCCTTTCCTTTGCCTGACTTCCCGCCTAGTTCTTTTTTCTATGCACTTGCCTTACAGTGCTCACTGCATGTTCTTTTTGCCCATTCTTCTGTTGGTGGACTTAAGTTGATTCCATATCTTGGCAATTTTAACTGCTGCTATGAATGCTGGGGGTGCATGTACCATCTAAAGCTGGTGTTATCATTCTTCTTTTCTTTTTGTGTTTATAACCTGGACTGGAATTGCTGGGTCATATGGTAGCTCTATTTTAAGGTTTTTGAGAAACCAACATACTGTTTTCCACAGTGGCTGCACCACTTTACATTTCCACCAACAATGTATGATTTTTCTCTTCATCCTTGCCAATATTTGTTGTGTTCTTCTTGATGATAGCCATTCTGACAGGTGTAAGATGGCAACTTTTGGTTTTAATTTGCATTTTTCTAATGATTAATGATGTTGAGTCTCTTTTCGTGTATATGTTGGCCATCTTTATGGTTTCTTTGTAAAAATGTCTAAGTCTACCTCTCATTTTTTCATTAGGCTGCTTTTTACTTTGATGTTGAGTTGTGTGAGCTGTTTATATATTTTAGATATTAACCTCTTAGTCATATCATTTGTAAATATTTTCTCTCATTTTCAGATTATCTTTCCATTTTTTATGATTCCCTCTTCTGTTCAAAAGCTTTTAAGTTTTGTTAGGTCCCATTTTAGAGAAGGCAATGGCACCCCACTCCAGTACTCTTGCCTGGAAAATCCCATGGATGGAGGAGCCTGGTAGGCTACGGTCCATGGGGTCGCTGAGAGTCGGACACGACTGAGCGACTTCACTTTCACTTTTCACTTTCATGCATTGCAGAAGGAAATGGCAACCCATTCCAGTATTCTTGCCTGGAGAATCTCAGGGACAGAGGAGCCTGTTGGGCTGTCGTCTATGGGGGTCCCACAGTTGGACACGACTGATGCGACTCAGCAGCAGGAGCAGCAGCAGCAGCAGCAGGTCCCATTTGCTTATTTTTGCTTTTATTTCTTTCACCTTGGGAGACTGCTAAAATATTGCTAAAATTTATGTCAAAGAGCATTCTGCCTAAATTTTCCTCCAGGTGTTTTATGGTTTGGCGTCTTAGATTTAGGTTTTAAATCCATTTTGAATTTATTTTTGTATATACTGTTAGGGAATGATTTAATTTCATTCTTTTCTGTGTAGCTTTCCAGTTTTTTCAACACCACTTATTGGAGTGTCCTTTCTCCACCGTGTGTTCTTGCCTCCTTTGTCATAGATTAATTAATTGTAAGTGAGTGGGTTTATATCTGGGCTCTCTATTCTGTTCCATTGATCTATGTGTCTGTTTTCGTGTTGATATCATACTGTTTTGATATCATACAGTTCTGTAATATAATCTGAAATCAGGGAGATAGATCCCTCCAGCTCCATTCTTCTTTCTCAAGATTGCTTTGGCTATTTGGGATCTTTTGTGTTCCCATACAAATTTTTTCGACCTTATTTTTTATACAACATTCCAAATGTTTTGCTTTATTCTTAGTTGCCTTGTATATTACATAGAGGTTTTTTTATGTACTGTTAAATTATTTTTTATTGGAGTATAGTTGATTTACAATGTTGTATTAGTTTCCATTGTACAGCAAAGTGGATCAGTTATAAATATACATATATCTACTCTTTTTAAGATTCTTTCCCCACATAGGTCATTATAGAGCATTGAGTAGAGTTCCCTTGTTATTCAGAAGGTTCTTGTCTACTATACATAAATATATGTATATAGTAGACACACTACTATATATATATAGTGTGTGTGTGTATGTGTGTGCATGTGTGTATTAATCCCATTTTTTTGTTCTAGTTCTGTGAAAAACTTTCTTGGTGTTTTTGATAGAGAGTTCGTTGAATCTGTATATTGCTTTGGGTTGTATGGCCATTTTAACAATATCAATTATTTAAATCATTGAACACTTTTTATCTTTCCATTTGTTTGTGTCCTCTTCAATTTCTTTCCCCAGTAGCTTCTAGTTTTCCAAGTACCTCCTTTTTCAAGTTTCTTTTACCTTCTTAGGTAGATTTATTCCTAGGTATTATTTTTGATGTAATTGTAAATGGGGTAGTTCCCTTAATTTCTCTTTCTGGTAACTCATTTCTAGTATATAGAAATGCAATATAATTCTGTATATTAATTTTGTATCCTGCAACATTACCAAATTCATTGATGAGCTCTAATAGTTTTTTGGTGATGTCTTTAGGATTTTCTATGTAGAATATCATGTCATATGCAAAGAGTGTCAGTTTTATTCATCCTTTACAATATGGATTGTTTTTATTTCTTTTTCTTGTCTGACTGCTATAGTTAGGACTTCCAATATTATGTTGAATAAAAGTGGCGAAAGTGGGCATTCTTGTATTGTTCTTGATATTAGAGGAAATGCTTTCAGATTCTCATTGTTGAATATGATGTTATCTATGGACTCGTCCATGTGGACATGTTGTCACACATGATCTTTATTATGTAGAAGTATATTCCCTCTGTTCTCTCTTTCTGAACAGTTTTTTTTTATTATTATAAATGGGTGTTGAATTTTGTCAAAAAGTTTTGTCAAATGATTTTTCTTCCCCTACTGAAATGATTATGTGGTATTTATTCTTCAGTTTGTTAATATGGTGTGTCACATTGTTTGATTTGCAAATATTGAACTATCTTTACATCCCTGGGATAATCCCACTTGACCATAGTGTATGATCCTTTTAACATATTTTTCACTTCAGTTTGCTAATATTTTGTTCAGGATTTTTGGATCTATGTTCATCAGTGACATTGGCCTATAATTTTCTTTTTTGTGATAGCTTTAGCTAGTTTTGGTATCAGGGTGATTCTGACTGTGTAGAATCAGGTCAACGTGTTCCTTGCTCTGTAATTTCTTGCAATAGTTTGAGAAGCATTTGTGTTAACTCTTGTGTAAATGTTTGGTGGAATTCACCTGAGAAGCCATCTGGTCCTGGACTTTTGTTTGTCGAGAGGTTTATTATTATTATGGATTCAATTTCCTTGCTGGTAATTAGTCTGTTCATATTTTCTATTTCTTTCTGGTTCAGTCTTGGGAGATTGTACATTTCTAGGAATTGGTCTATTTCTTCTAGGTTGCCATTTTGTTAGTATATAATTGTTCATAATAATATTTTATGATTTTTTTATTACTGTAGTGTAGTTTGTAACTTCATCCTTTTCATTTCTGATTTTATTGACTTGGGCTCTCTCTTTATTTTTTTCCTTGATGAGTCAGGCTGTTTTATCAATTTTATTTATCATTTCAAAGAACTAGCTCTTAGTTTCATTGATCTCCCCCCCCCCTTTTTTTTTTTTTTTGGTTTCTATTTCATTTCTTTTTGCTCTGATCTTTATGATCTCTTCTCATCTACTAGCTCTGGGTTTTGTTTGTTTTTTTCTAGTTCTTTAGGTGTAAGATTAGGTTGTTTCATATGTTTAGTTTTGCATTAAATTAGTATGAGTTAAAAATAAAACAAATAAGCAATGTAAGCCAAACAAGTGCTCAATACTTTGAAGGATATTAAAATCAATTTATGCATAAACTCTTCCATCATAATGTTTATATATTGATAGAAAGAGACATGTTTGTTCATGAATAACTGTAGCAAAAAGCAGATTGCATGCTATAATACCAAAATCTATCAATAGCTACAATTTACTGAGTTTTAGTATCTGCCAAAACTTATGCTTGGTACTGTAAATATCTCAAGTTACTTACTGTAAAAAACAAGCATCAATGTTGTTGGTATTATTCCAATACATAAAGAAACATGGAGGTGAAGCCATATGCCCACAGAAGCAGATTTGTATAAGAACCCAGAGAAAGGTGACATTAATGCCAAAGGATGGGCTTGAAGACCTCCCTCACTAATGAAGATGAATTTGAACTAAGTATTCTTGAAAATGGGTGGGAATTTTGCAAATATATTTGGAGAACAGCTTAATGATATCAAAATAACAAAGATTTTTAAGTGAGGAGGTAACATAACTGGGACTGCATTGTGAAGACAGCTCTGACAGAAGCATCAAGAAATGCCTGGAGAGTATAAACCACTCCTATCAAGAGGAAAAAAAAAAAAAAACTAGATTCTGTATGACAATTGACACTTTAATTGAGAATTACATATTTTATAACTCTCTAGATTCCTGTAATTTAAGCTAGTTTATAAAACCACAGACCAACTATGTATTCAAAGGTACAGTGAACTCAATGATATCTATGTACCCAAAACAAACAAAATGATACCTATTACTATCTATTAAATATCTATTACTTTCACACACTTAAAAACATCAAAAATGTCATTATTTGAGAATTACATTGTATCAATTAATTAATATATATATTTTTAATTTATTTATTTTCTTTTTTTAATTTTTACTTTATTTTACTTTACAATACTGTATCCACCAAGGGTGTACATGCATTCCCAAACATGAACCCCCCTCCCACTTCCCTCCCCATAACATCTCTCTGGGTCAATTCAATTAATTAATATATTTTTAAAGACCATTTTTCTATCTTTGAAGAAAAATAAACAGCTAGAGTCAACTCACAAACTGATTTACTAAACTAATATAAGGGGGTATCTCTGTTGAGGCTGAAGCTGAAGCTCCAATACTTTGGCCTCCTGATACAAAGAGCCAACTCATTAGAAAAGACCCTGATTCTGGGAAAGACTGAAGGCAGGAGAAGGGAACAACAGAGGACAAGATGGTTGGAAGGCATTGCCAACTCAATGGACATGAGTTTGAGCAAGCTCTGGGAGATGGTGAAGGACAGGAAGCCTGGCGTCCTGCAGTCCATGGGGTCACAAAGAGCTGGACACGACTGAGTGACTGAGCAACAACTGCTGAACTAAGAAAAAATTATATATGGACTTTGATAGCATGTTCCTGGGTATTAATTTTGTCACCTCAACATTATGCTACTCCTGTGATAATATATAAGGAATTAGAGCAAAATATTAAGAGATTACATATTTTGGCAGGCTAGGATTTTTGTGGAATTAAGAATCAAATTTAAAAGGAATTATTTTAAGCAATGCCACTTTCAAATGTGGCATTTTCAAATGGGGCTACACTTTCAAATGTAGCCAATAGATTTAATCATTAATCACTAATGTGCCAGCAGTTTTGTGTGATTGTTAAGATTATGAGTCTAATGAAATAAAAATTACAGCTTTCATAATTGTATAGGTCAGTTAGCTTCCCACATGCTTTTTATTGCTG
This sequence comes from Capricornis sumatraensis, assembly GCF_032405125.1. NCBI lineage: Eukaryota > Metazoa > Chordata > Mammalia > Artiodactyla > Bovidae > Capricornis > Capricornis sumatraensis. The sequence continues at coordinate 109,918,259 of NC_091092.1, read as the reverse complement.
CTGATGAGGATTATGTTCAACAAAATGCTGATTTAACTGGATATTGATAGGAATTATATTATAAAGAATTCGCCTTGTCTTTTAAGTTTGAGAAATATTAACTTCAAATGAAGACAACCAGATTTTGCTTTATTTTTACTGCAAAATTTCTCTTTACTTTTAATATGCATATATGATCTGCAAATCTCTAAGAAAATAATATAGTATATTGTATTTCCCAACATGATATAATCACAGAATCTTTTATTACCTAAACATTTCACTAGATTATTATGCTGTAAAATACACTTTGTGTATTCTTTTCTATGCCATGTAAGAAAGCTTCCTGTGATACGTTTTGTTTTTTACGTTCAGATGCAAATAACCATATACATAAGGAAAATGCATGATTATTTTATACTACTTTAATCAAATAATGTTTATATGGAGGCTTATTGGAAACATTTTTAACACAAGGCTATTAGATGCATGGTGACTGCTTAGCTTCAGTTTCCACAAAGTCAAAGATTTAGGTACAAATAGTTCATTTGGAGTGACAGGGTAAACCATCAGGTGTGTACTGATGTGAGACAGGGAAGAGAAGTCAGCTAACAATGGGTGTGTTTTCATGCCAGCTACCACAATGGACAACTAGAGATTGTTCTTGCAGGAAAACCCTTGAAAATATTAGGAAATATATGCCTCTACATTATTCCAACTAAAGGACACTGGAGCTGTAGTATTAACATCCCCATACTAGTTAGTCATTTATTAAGAGCTGTCTGTACATGATTCATGTTGATGTATGGCAAAACCAATACAATATTATAAAGTGATTAACCTCCAATTAAAATAAATGAACTTATATTTAAAAACAAAAACAACAAAAAAATGTCCAAATGCCCTGCAACTATTTCCAATTAACAGTTGCTCTATCACCCAGATAGAAATTCTCCAGCTACTTTAACAGAGTTTTTGAGCTGCAAACACGAGTATTTTAGCCCTGATCAGCAGTAAGAAAAGTAAATTTTTAAGACATTAATATATCTTGCTCTTTCACAACAAACTTAAGGTCTTCAAAGAATATTATACCTTTTTCCACTTATGTACTAATGATGTAATCAAATGTTGCTGGAAAACTCAACTACATGTCCCCAGTCTTAAAAGATAAATACCTCTTATTTAACTTCTGTCATTTGTTTTTTCAAACTGTGAAAGTTTTCAGATGTCACATGAAAACTTTAGACAGACCAAGCAGAAAGAGTTTCCAACCTCTCTCAGTAAGAAATTTAGCAAACCATGAAACTCTTACTCAAAAAGTATGTCAGGGGAAGAAAGGGGAATGGTTTCCATCCATTACTGGTATATTAGGTATTATATGTGTATGATATAAAGAAACAATTCATGTTGCTCTTAGCAGATACGGGAAAGCCAGGTGGGCCTGCTAGGCCTTGAGCAAAGTGAAAATGCATGTTGCTTATACAAAAATGTATTGGATGCAAAAAAAAATGGTGTAATATTCTCTGCTTTCCCCATCATATTGTGATTAGGTGACAATCTTTGTAAGTTTTTATGAAAGACTTGGATTAAAATATATATGGAAAAGGAAAAAAAAAAAAGAGCTGTCTGCCTGGCTGAGAGAGGAGAATAGTGAGGTGCAATATTTCCTAAGCACTTCTGGGAAAAATGAGCTCTGGAAATATTACCCAACACATTATTTGTTACCACAATATAACCAGTTATGGGAAGAACTTGTCAAATTACTGGTTCATGTGGAGAAGTGAATAGATTGCAATGAATCATCTCACAATAGACTAATGGGAGTTTAGAACAAGATGGTGAACTGGGCATACATTTCTTTCCACTCAGACGATTAAAAAAAAAAAGGGGAAGAAAAGTCTTGCAGGGGGAAAATCATTAAAGCAATGGGAAATAAGGGACATTACCACTAGTGCACCAGAAATGTTGAGAAAGTCCGAACAGGTAGCAGTCAATGGTATTGACTGAAGAAATCATGAAAAGATGCTGTTTACAGGTGATGGCTTCTTCTGTAGTAGCTGAAAGCTCAGTCTGTTTATGCAGGAATAGAAGAGGGTCCTGAAGTGATCATCAGGATGATTAACTAGGGAATTTAGTTTGGAGAAGCTATGTTTATTGTCCACCCCTCCCCTCATCTTGCTTTTACTTATGCTAAGAATTTGGCAGAAAGTTAAAGATCAAAGCAGTGGGTACTTAGGCTGGAGAGGGAAAACAGCTCAGATTGCCATTAGACAACCATGGATCTCCTCAAGCCAAAGGACACCCAAATAAGGAGCATCTTCCTCTTCTTTTGTTCAGCTAGAATAGAGATTACAACAAACAGGCAGGAGGACAAAGGTGCTCAAAAACAACACTGAGAATACAGATATGAATTATTAAATATCTGAAATAAAAAGATATCATAGATATAGAAAAATGATAAAATTAAGCAACAGAAGATTGAACATTCCCAAATGCCTCTAAAGTGGGAAAAAGACACTTGATAGTTCATAGCTGAACAGTAGAACAGATGCTGCTGAGGAGTGAATCTCAAGTAACACTGAGCCAAAGATTTCTTCATCAAGGCAGGTTAAATGAGTAAATGCTGCTTATTTAACTTATATGCAGAGTACATCATGAGAAATGCTGGACTGGAAGAAGCACAAGCTGGAATCAGGATTGCCAGGAGAAATATCAATAACCTCAGATATGCAATTGACACCACCCTTATGGCAGAAAGTGAAGAGGAACTAAAAAGCTTCTTGATGAAAGTGAAAGAGGAGAGTGAAAACGTTGGCTTAAAGCTCAACATTCAGAAAATGAAGATCATGGCATCTGGTCCCATCACTTGATGGGAAATAGATGGAGAAACAGTGTCAGACTTTATTTTTCTGGGCTCCAAAATGACTGCAGATGGTGATTGCAGCCATGAAATTAAAAGACGCTTACTCCTTGGAAGGAAAGTTATGACCAACCTAGATAGCATATTCAAAAGCAGAGACATTACTTTGCCGACTATGGTCCGTCTAGTCAAGGCTATGGTTTTTCCAGTGGTCATGTATGGATGTGAGAGTTGGACTGTGAAGAGAGCTGAGCACTGAAGTATTGATGTTTTTGAACTGTGGTGTTGGAGAAGACTCTTGAGAGTCCCTTGGGCTGCAAGGAGATCCAACCAGTCCATTCTAAAGGAGATTGGTCCTGGGTGTTCATTGGAAGGACTGATGCTAAAGCTGAAACTCCAGTACTTTGGCCACCTCATGCGAAGAGTTGACTCACTGGAAAAGACTTTGATGCTGGAGGGATTGGGGGCAGGAGGAAAAGGAGAAGACAGAGGATGAGATGGCTGGATGGCATCACTGACTCAATGGACACGAGTTTGAGTGAATTCCAGGAGATGGTGATGGATAAGGAGGCCTGGCGTGCTGTGATTCATGGGGTTGCAAAGAGTCGGACACGAATGAACGACTGAACTGAACTGAACTGAACTGAAGAGGAAAATTGAAACTTGTCAAAATAGTTCATCAGGTCAGTTCAGTTTAGTTGCTCAGTTGTATCCGACTCTTTGTCACCCCAAGGACTGCAGCACTCCAGGCCTCCCTGTCCATCGATAATCCCGGAGATTTCACAAACTCATGTCCGTTGAGTCAGTGATGCCATCGAACCATCTCATCCTCTGTTTTCCCCTTCTCTGCCTGCCCTCAATCTTACTGAGCATCAGGGTCTTTTCATATGAGTCAGTTTTTCACATCATGTGGCCAAAGTATTGGAGATTCAGCTTCAACATCAATTCTTCCAATAACCACCCAGGGCTAATCTCCTTTAGGATGGACTGGTTGGATCTCCTTGCAGTCCATGGGACTCTCAAGAGTCTTCTCCAACACCACAGTTCAAAAGCATCAATTCTTCAGCACTCAGCTTTCTTCACAGTCCAACTCTCACATCCATACATGACCACTGGAAAAACCATAGCCTTGAGTAGACTGACTTGGTTGGCAAAGTAATGTCTCTGCTTTTGAATATGCTATCTAGGTTGGCCATAACTTTCCTTGCAAGGAGTAAGCATGTTTTAATTTCATGGCTTCAGTCTTCTGCAGTGATTTTGGAGCCCCCCCAAATAAAGTCAGCCACTGTTGCCCCATCTATTTGCCAAGAAGTCATGGGACCAGATGCCATGATCTTCATTTTCTGAATGTTGAGCTTTAAGCCAACTTTTTCACTCTCCTCTTTCACTTTCATCAAGAGGCTCTTTAGTCCTTCTTCACTTTCTGCCATAAGGGTGGTGTCGTCTGCATATCTGAGGTTATTGATATTTCTCCCAGCAATCTTGATTCCAGCTTGTGCTTCCTCCAGCCTAGCATTTTTCATGATGTACCCTGCATATAATTTAAATAAGGAGGGTGACAATATATAGCCTGATGTACTTCTTTTCCTATCTGGAACCAGTCTGTTGTTCCATGTCCAGTTATAATGGTTGCTTCCAGACTCGCATACAAATTTCTTAAGAGGCAGGTCAGGTGGTCTGGTATCCCATCTCTTTCAGAATATTTCATAGTTTCTTGTGATCCACACAGTCAAAGGCTTTGGCATAGTCAATAAAGCAGAAATAGATGTTTTTTGGGAACTCTTGCTCTTTCAGTGATTCAGCGGATGCTGGCAATTTGATCTCTGGTTCCTCTGCCTTTTCTAAAAACAGCTTGAACATCTGGAAGTTCATGGTTCATGTATTGCTGAAGCCTGGCTTGGAGAATTTTGAGCATTACTTTATTAGCATGTGAGATGAGTGCAATTGTGCAGTAGTTTGAGCATTCTTTGGCATTGCCTTTCTTTGGGATTGGAATGAAAACTGACCTTTTCCAGTCCTGTTGCCACTGCCGAGTTTTCCAAATTTTCTGGCATATTGAGTGCAGCACTCTCACAGCATCATCTTTCAGGATTTGAAATGGCTCTACTGGAATTCCATCACCTCTACTAGCTTTGTTTGTAGTGATGCTTCCTGAGGCTCACCTGACTTCACATTCCAGGATGTTGGCTTTAGGTGAGTGATCACACCGTCATGCTTATCTGGGTCATGAAGATCTTTTCTGTACAGTTCTTCTCGGTATCTCTAATTTTCTTGAAGAGATCTCTAGTCTTTCCCATTCTATTATTTTCCTTATTTCTTGGCACTGATCACTGAGGAAGGCTTTCTTATCTCTCCTTGCTATTCTTTGGAACTCTGCATTCAAATGGGTATATCTTTCCTTTTCTGCTTTGACTTTTGCTTCCCTTCTTTACACAGCTATTTGTAAGGCCTCCTCAGACAGCCATTTTGCTTTTTTGCATTTGTTTTTCTTGGGGATGGTCTTGCTCCATGTCCCCTGTACAGTGTCACAAACCTCTGTCCATAGTTCATCAGGCACCTATCAGATTTAGTCCCTTAAATTTTTTTCTCACTTCCACTGTATACTCATAAGGGATTTGATTTAGGTTATACCTGAATGGTCTATTGGTTTTCCCCACTTTCATCAATTTAAGTCTGAATTTGGCAATAAGGAGTTCATGTTCTGAGCCACAGTCAGCTCCCAGTCTTATTTTTGCTGACTGTATAGAGCATATGAACTGGTATTTTTCTAGTTGGATTTCCAGAAGGAAAGGATAGAGGAAATTTAAGGAGGAAAATCACTAAATTGTGGAATAAAATTTCCCAGACTTGGAAAAAAGGACTTTCCCTTAAAATCTAAATGCCCAACAGCCAGTTGTTTGGCAAATAGGATGAATGAAACTATCCATACTTCAATGCATAGTGATAAAATATTAGGACAGTAAGAATAAAAATAAGATTTTTAATGGTTCCACACAGGAAGAAACATACACCTCCCTCCAAAAGAAAATTAATCATAGGCTGTCAGACTTCTTACTTACAACATCAGATGCCAAAAAAAATATGGAGGTGGAATACTAGATATTACAAAACAACCTAAGAAAAGCTTATGAACAGTAAGTCCAGTCAATTTAACAGCAAAGAGGTGAAGTAAAATTCATCAAATACTTATAGATTTAAAATTTGTAGTATAATTTAATCTCACTGAATGTTCAAGAGGTAGTAAGGCATGGAGATATTAATTAGCTCACCCAAAGTAGCACAGGAATTATGGGTAGATTTATAATTAAAAGGCATGTTTACTTTGTTTAGAAACTACATGCTCTCATTTTCTTCATTGCTATTTTCAATATAGGTCATTATTTCTAGACTCATTGATTACTTGATTGACTTCTTCAGAACACAACTTAAAAAGCAAAGAAATGAGAACTAAACTTACTAGTCTCCATCTATCTTTAAGAGGGACCTTAAAAATACTAAAGATTTTTAGCCTGTTCAACTCTGTGGGGTCTTAATATACTTTATCTAGAATTTGAACTGAGAACAATGCACCATTAGAAATTAAAACAATCTCACTTCAGAAACTGATGACAGAGTTAATATTTTCCCTGTTTTAAGGACAGGGACATTCATTATTACTTCAGTTCAGTTCAGTTCAGTCGCTCAGTCATGTCCGACTCTGTGACCCCATGAATCGCAGCACGCCAGGCCTCCCTGTCCATCACCAACTCCCGGAGTTCACTCAGACTTACATCCATCGAGTCAGTGATGCCATCCAGCCATCTCATCCTCTGTCGTCCCCTTCTCCTCCTGCCCCCAATCCCTCCCAGCATCAGAGTCTTTTCCAATGAGTCAGCTCTTCGCATGAGGTGGTCAAAGTACTGGAGTTTCAGCTTTAGCATCATTCCCTCCAAAGAAATCCCAGGGCTGATCTCCTTCAGAATGGACTGGTATATACCACAATTTCATGGTGTCAGAAACATAACTAGAATCTAGGTCTCTTGTTTCTCAGAATATACTATACTAAGAAAAAATTAATACAAGTTAGATAAATCAGGAAGGCATTCCATTTTTAGAAAGAAGCATCCACAAGGGAATTTAGAAGAAAAAATGATGCAAGTACTGTTATGAATAATAACCATAGAAATTACACAAGCCTTGGAACATGCTGTCATGACAATTCTACACTGAAATATGATATTAAAAACCACATAGTTATATCAAAGATAATATGGTTCATATTTCAGACTTATAGACACTGAATTTTCCCCGCTTGCATTCAAATTAACATCATGTATACAATAAGATGTATATTATGCACTCTCATACATATACAATTGTGCTGTATCAAGAAACAGAAAGGCAATTCTATAAACACAGTAAAGCAACAAAAGCAACAAAGAAAACAAAGCAATTAGATGAGCAGTGATTGATGTCTCCCTGAGAAAAAGGGCCAACGTGAGTACTATAACACTAGAGCTTAGGCTAATATGGCCTGGAGGTAATCACAATCCAGGATGCTTACAAGAAGGCTTGAGAAAATATTCTCACCAGAAAGTGAGAGCCTAAGTCTGAACACCAGTTATCTAAATAAGGCCAATGGCAGGAGGAGAAACCCCCGAACAGAAGATGACACTTATGCTGGGGCACTAGGAATATTAGAGTAAGCTGTTCAGGCCTAAAAAGAAATGCTTTTCATACCCTCAAAAAACAAAGACATCATATCCATTTTGTTAGTTACAAATGATAAAAGAGTCATGAAATAATAGACAGTTATGAAGAAAAACAAATTGCCATTTTTAAAAGAAATAATGTTGAAATAGATTAAAAATCTTAGCACAGGCTTTTAGCTAAATGAAAACAAAATGAAGAATGATCACAACTGAAGAACAGATGAGTAGGCTAAAAGGTCAAGTGTAGCAAGTATCTAGGACTTCCCTAATGGCTCAGACGGTAAAGAGTCTGTCTACAATGCAGGAGACCTAGGTTTGATCCCTGGGTCGGGAAGATTCCCTGGAGAAGGAAATGGCAACCCACTTCAGTACTCTTCCCTAGAAAATCTCATGGATGGAGGAGCCTGGTGTCCATGGGGTCGCAAAGAGTCGGACACGACTGAGTGACTTCACTTCACTTCACTTCAGCAAGTATCTAAAGCAGACCAAAAAATATAAGAAAAATAAAGTTTTGGAAGAAAATTCTGGAGACATAAATAGATTCAGAAGTCCCACCATTTCTCTATTAAGATTTCTGAATGGGAGGGTGGAAGAATGTTGGATTAAAAATATTTGAAGAAATCATGAATGAAAATGTCCCAGAATTGGAAGTGTACATGGATCCTGATATTGGAAGAACCTATTGTACAAAGAGCAGGACAAATGACATAACTGAAATTCACCTAGAAACCCATAGTTCAAATTCACATCAAGGATAAGAAGAAATTCCTAGAGCTAAACAGTGGGTAGGGATTCTCAAATTCTTCTATAGAATTCCTTAAAATTTTCAACAAATGTATTCATGTTTCAGCAACATGCAACTAAGAAACTGGGCTTTCAGTACACGTGGGAGCTGGTATTGGTGCTCTTTTTTTTTTTTTGCTTTTTCATTGAGAATAGAAAATAATGTTTAAACAATAATCACATTTAGATTTCCTTAGAATTATTATGCAAAAATTGCTGTAACAATTAAAGAGTGATTTACTGTTTGAGATCTTTTGTCATAGATTTGAAGATTATTGCTGCAAGAGATTAGCAGTAATTAATTTTAATGAATGGGGAGATTGTTTAAATATATTCTGAATTCTTATAGTCTTGCTGCTCACTTATTTTAAATTGTATGGGCTACTGATGGGAGAAAAATCTGGGAGATGCAAATAGAAAAATACTGATGGGAGATGCAAATAGAAAAATACTGATGGGAGATGCAAATAGAAAAAGCAGGATAATGTTCCCATCAATACTCTGATACTGTTTTACTCCCTGCTGTAAAATACATTCTTCCACTTGGTAAAATGCTCCACATTTATATTTTATGAAACATCTATCTACCTATTATTTTTAAATATATATATATATAAATGTACATATATTTCAGTATATAAAACCATCTCTATAGTTACTACATTATATAATTATTTCATATATTTTAAATTATTTATGTTTTTAAACAATTGATATAGACATTGAATTTCAAAATTCTTGAGATTTTAGAGTCAATTTAATGGATTATCCAAGCAGAATTCAATGGGATGTTCTATTTATAAATATGCATTTAAATCAAGTACCATACATACTTGTTTTACATAGAAGTATGTCCTTTGGAATTTATGCAATTCAGCTTTCAAGGGTAGCTCACATCAATTTTCTTTAACCAAAATGATATCTTCTTTGTAAGATATCTATTTTCACCATAAATTTGACCACTCAAAATAGAGTTAAGAGGAAAAAATATGAATCAATGTCTAAGCCAAGTACATTAAAAAAAAAAAAAACCTCCTATCTCTAGAAAGCTTAAAGACTGACAAGATCCGTTTAAAAAGCATAGATAGGGATCGAATTGTTCTACTCTTTTCCCCTGTAAATCAGAACATCCAGCCTACTTACTTACTAAGAGAATTCCTTCTGTTTTTACACTTCCAAGATTAACATTAAGTTAAGGTAAAAACCAAATAATCCAACAATAACAATTAAAAAAAAAACTGTGAACAAAATCTAAACAAAGAAACAAGCGAAAAAAAAAAAAAAAAGAATTGCACATCTCTTCTTCAAAACTATCTGAGGAGAAGAGAGATATTACCAGTTAGAAATATGCTTCCGTAAAGACCTGTGTGGCTAAAAGACAGTACCGTCTTTCAGAGAAACACTTAATATCTGTAACAGAATACCTGTCACACAGTAGGCATACTATAAAATTTTGCTGCACAGTTGAGTGCAATTGCCTATATAAACCAAGCCTTAAAGGAAAGTTCACAGATATTAAACTAATACAATTGCTAATAAAAGTCTGAGGAAGATTTTATATGCTTGGTTATCTTATAATAGTCTACTCTAGAGTATTGGAATAAAAGACATGAGCGACATTCTAAAAAATTACTGGCCTGCCCATTTCAAAAAATATCAAGGTCATGAAAGACAAAGATAGGAGCTCTTCCCAAAAGGAGACTTAAGAGACATAACATCTAAATGTGTGTCATTTGGATCCTGAACCAAGAAAAAAAAAAAAAATGCTTTCTTTTTTTTTTTTTTGCTATAATGAACATGAGGTCAATTGATGAAATTTTTAAAGGTCACTAAATTAAATAATAGTAGTGTATCAATATTAATTCTTTGATTTAGATAATATACTATGGTTGTATAAGAGAATGTTTTTAAAGGAAATTCTGAAATATTTAGAACTGTATAGGCATTGTGTCTGCGACATGAGAGTGAGCAGGAGAGGATGTGGCAATATATTAACATTTGAGGAATCTAGCTGAAAGTCATACAAAAATGCTTTGTACTATTCTTGTAACATTTCTGTAAGTCTGAAATTAGTTTTTTCAACTTAACTAAAAGGATGATGTTAGTAAAGTAATGCTCAAGATTCTCCAAGCCAGGCTTCAGCAATATGTGAACCGTGAACTTCCAGATGTTCAAGCTGATTTTAGAAAAGGCAGAGGAACCAGAGATCAAATTGCCAACATCCGCTGGATCATGGAAAAAGCAAGAGAGTTCCAGAAAAAACATCTCTTTCTGCTTTATTGACTATGCCAAAGCCTTTGACTGTGTGGATCACAATAAACTGTGGAAAATTCTGAGAGAGATGGGAATACCAGACCACCTGACCTGCCTCTTGAGAAATCTGTATGCAGGTCAGGAAGCAGCAGTTAGAACTAGACATGGAACAACAGACTGGTTCCAAATAGGAAAAGGAGTACATCAAGGCTGTATATTGTCACCCTACTTATTTAACTTCTATGCAGAGTACATCATGAGAAACGGTGGGCTGGAAGAAGCACAAGCTGCAATCAAGATTGCCGGGAGAAACATCAATAACCTCAGATATGCAGATGACACCACCCTTATGGCAGAAAGTGAAGAGGAACTAAAAAGCCTCTTGATGAAAGTGAAAGAGGAGAGTGAAAACGTTGGCTTAAAGCTCAACATTCAGAAAATTAAGATCATGGCATCTGGTCCCATCACTTCATGGGAAATAGATGGGGAAACAGTAGAAACAATGTCAGACTTTATTTTTTGGGGCTCCAAATCACTGCAGATGGTGACTGCAGCCATGAAATTAAAAGAAGCTTACTCCTTGGAAGAAAAGTTATGAACAACCTAGATAGCATATTCAAAAGCAGAGACATTGCTTTGCCGACTAAGGTCCATCTAGTCAAGGCTATGGTTTTTCCTGTGGTCATGTATGGATGTGAGTGTTAGACTGTGAAGAAGGCTGAGCGCCGAAGAATTGATGCTTTTGAACTGTGGTGTTGGAGAAGACTCTTGAGAGTCCCTTGGACTGCAAGGAGATCCAACCAGTCCATTCTGAAGGAGATCAGCCCAGGGATTCCTTTGGAGGGAATGATGCTAAAGCTGAAACTCCAGTACTTTGGCCACCTCATGCGCAGGGTTGACTCACTGGAAAAGACTCTGGTGCTGGGAGGGATTGAGGGCAGGAGGAGAAGGGGACAACAGAGGATGAGATGGCTGGATGGCATCACTGACTCGATGGACGTGAGTCTGAGTGAACTCCAGGAGTTGGTGATGCATAGGGAAGCCTGGCGTGCTTTGATTCATGGGGTCGCAAAGAGTCGGACACAACTGAGCGACTGAACTGAACTGAAAAGGATGATTTTTTAAGTCAATTTATTGACAGGTCTTATAAATAACACATAAGTACATCCTCTACATACAAGTTCCATTCAGAGAGTGTGTCTGTAAGTCCAATTTGTTCATAAGTCCAACAAAAATAAGCCTAGGTACCTCAACTAATACAGCCAGCTATGTAGTACTGAACTATAATAGGTTCATCATACTATTCACACAAATAATACATAAAAAACTAGCAAACACCAAAATAGTAAACCTTTACACTTGTTTTGTATTATATGCTGGGCTTGAAATAAAGATACTGTACTACTGTAATCTATACGGCACAGCAAAGTACAAAAGCACAACCACTTGTAGAGGATACTCACATGAAACAACGTATGCCAGACATATGGACTAATTTATGTGACTGAACATGTGAACACGTTTGCATCTTGGAGAGTTCTCAACTTGAAGGTTCGTACACAGGGGACTCTCTGTACCTGACAAAAAAATCAAGTATTAAGATATTAACCTCCAATTAAAATAAATAAATTTATATTTAAAATATAAATAAAGAAAAGAAAAAAAGAAAGATATTCAGTTATTTTAAAGAATTGATTCAGAATTACAGTGGGTGCAGAGGAAAGATACACAAAAGTAAAAATGATAATATTTACACATATAATTCCAAAAAGATAATAACTAAGCAGAAAGCAATTATAGTTTTGAGGTACATATTTCTCATATTTCTAGTTTTTTTTTTTTTTTGAGGGCAAGAAACATCCTACTGTTTTCAAAGAATAAGTATCCTGGTGGGATAAATTAAGGTGCCGACTAAAAAACAGTTCCAAAGTGGTAATAATTTATAGGTGAGTTTAATAAATTGGGGAAGCAAGAAACAACATAAAGAATGTTTGGAAGATTTTCAGTAGCAACTGTCTGCTGTAGAACAAATCGGCAGTTTCTACGTCCCCCTCAATGCTGTGGGACTATTTTCATTGGGACTTCGAGGGGTAGCAGTGGCTGCTTGCCAGCTTCTATGTTCTCATCCAGCTGTTCAGACCGTTACAGCACATAAGTAGTTGTAAAGGCTGAGGTTTGGGTAGTCAGGTAGTCTGCCTCTGAGACACAAGTAAGCATTTTACTAGACTATTTACAAATTTATTTAAAATGGTAATCATCAGTACTAAGAGATAGCTAGCAGAGACAATGTTCTTGTTTAACCAGAAAAAATGTACAATAAACAATACTTGAGAGGTGTATGGTTTTTCCATTCTGTACATTGTTTTTCTGTTCCCATGTTTTCTGGTTACTACAACTCCCTGAATGCTCAAGGCTCAGAATTTAATAAAGTAGAAAAACATTAGGTAAATTTACCGACATTTTTTAAAAAGTAAACATAAACAGCTTTGCATAGTACATGTACAGAGGTTTTACGTGGCTCAGAGGTTAAAGCGTCTGCCTGGAATGCAGGAAACCCAGGTTTGATCCCTGGGTCGGGAAGATCCCCTGGAGAAGGGAGTGGCTACCCACTCCAGTACTCTTGCCTGGAGAATCCCATGGACAGAGAAGCCTGACAGGCTACAGTTCATGGGGTTGCAAAGAGTCGGACACGACTGAGTGACTTCACTTTCACTTTCACAGATTCAATAGGAAATATAATTTTTTCTACTTTATTGAGGCATAGTTAATATAAAAAATACACATATTTCATGTACACATTTTTTGATTTGGATCTAGAAAATTATGTTTGATACCAGCACCACAGTCAATGTAATAAATATTTCCACCATCTCCAAAAGATTTCTTGTGTCCCCTTGCTGTTTTTCTTTGTGGCAAGAGCACTTAATATGAGATCTATCTTCTTAACAAGATTATAGTGCACAATACCGCATTGTTCCCTGTATAGTATGGCACTATGCTTAACAGATCTCTAAAACATACGCATCTAGCATAACTGTAATTTTATATCTACTGAACAATAGCTCTCCATTTCTCCTGTCCCCATCCTCCACCAATGGCCATTCTATTCTCTGCTTCTGTGTGTGTGTTAGTTGCTCAGTTGGGTCCAGCTCTTTGCAATCTCATGGACTGTAGCCCATAATGCTTCCCTGTCCATGTATTTCTCAAGGCAAGAATACTGGAGTGGGTTGCCATTTCCTACTCCAGGAGAGTGAGTTTGACTATTTTAGATACCTCATATAAGTAGGATCAGACAGTATTTATTGTTCTGTGACTGACTTACTTCACTCAGCACAATGTCTTCCAAGTATTCAATTTGTTGCAACTGGTAAGATTCCCTTCTTTTTTAAGGCTGAATAATATTCCAGTGTTTGTATATACCACATTTTCTTTATCTGTTCATCTGTTGATAGACATTTGGGTTCCTTGCATGTTTTGATTATTGCAAATAATTCTACAGTGAACACGGAAGTACAGCTATCTCTTTAAGATCCTGATTTCGGTTTTTAGGTAGATACTCAGGAGTGGTATTAATGATCATATGGTACACATGGTAGTTCTTTAATTTATCAAGAAAACTTTATACTGTGTTTGATAGTGGCTGAATCATTGTATATTCCTACCAACAAAATGGGCTTCCCTGGTGGCTCAGATGGTAAGGAATACATCTGCAGTACAGGAGATCTGTTTTGATCCCTGGGTTGGGAAGATCCCTTGAAGAAGGAAATGGCTACTTACTCTGGTATTTTGACCTGGACAATTCCATGAACAGAGGAGCCTGGTTGGCTATGGTCCACGGGGTTTCAAAAAGTTGGACACAACTGAGTAACTAACAACAAACTACAGAATACAGAGTTCCAGTTTCTTCATATACTTGCTAACAACTATATATCTTTTGTTTTTGTGCATATGTGTGTGTGTGTGTGTTGCTAATAGCCATCTGTAGCAGGTGTGAGGTGATATCTCTTGAGGTTTTTATTCACAGTCCTCTGATGATTAGGGATGTTGTGAATTTGAATACTTTCTGTATACCTGTTGGCCATTTGTGTGTCTTCCTTGGAGAAATGTCTATAAAAGTTCTTTGCCTCTTTTTTTTTCTTTTTTGTTATTGGATTGTAGGAATTCCTTAAATATTTTGTAAATTGATACCTTATCAGATGTATGGTTTTCAAATATGTTCTCCCATTTCATAGGTTGCCTTATAACTCTGTTGATAGTTTCCTTTGCTGTGAAAAAGATTTTTAGTTTGATGTTATCTCACTTATCTATTTTTGAAATATGTGAAATAGAGACTAAAAATCAGTAGAAAATGTCAATAAAATTAAGAACTTGTTTTTTGAAAAGATCAACAAAACTGACAAAACTTTGGCTAGATTAAGGAAAAAAGAAGGCTCAAATAAAATTAGAAAACAAAGAAGAGATGTCACAATCATAAAAAAAATAAGGTAGAGCTTACTGTGAAAATTATATGCTAACAAATTGGATAACATAGGAGAAATGGAAAAAAATTCATAGAAACATACAACCTTTTAAGACTGAATCATGAAGAAATAGAAAATCTGAACAGACTAATGAGTAAGGAGATTGAGTCAGTAACCAAAAACTTCCCAACTAAGAAAAGTCCAGGACCAAATGGTTTGATGGGTGGATTCTATCAAACAT
Source organism: Capricornis sumatraensis (assembly GCF_032405125.1). Lineage (NCBI taxonomy): Eukaryota > Metazoa > Chordata > Mammalia > Artiodactyla > Bovidae > Capricornis > Capricornis sumatraensis. Next base: position 109,902,992 of record NC_091092.1, on the reverse strand, counting down.
TAAAGAATAATGAATAATTTTCAGTTTCTGAAAATCATCAAAAACTGAAGAGAAGGCAGCAATTCCAAACTAATTACATGAGTCCAGTATTATTCATATACCAAAGCCAGACAAGGATACTACAAGAAAGGTCTTATACTTGTGCTTATTAAAATGCTAACTATGGAAATCATGTGATCACTCCAGCTACATTATGAATTTCTATTATATAAGAAGCCACATGAAGCTGATTTTCTGATGTCTTTGCTGAAAATGCTAACATTCACAATTCTGATATCTATGCTAAGTATTACATTTATAGATACATCTTATAGCAGGAACACTGAATTGTCACAGAAGCACTGTTCCACACATAAGTAAGAAGAAATTCACTTCCCTCCCAATATGTATAACATGTTAAAACATGGGCACCAAAATAAATGAAGCTTAACTCCTAAGACCTCATAGGCTCCCATGAATACTACTCCTTTATTTTCCCTGTATCCTGTACTATTACAAATTATAGCAACAACAATACTAGCAATAGTAAAACCAAATTAAATTTTTGTTCTATGGAAAAGTGGGAGGCATATTGTAAAAATTCAAATAATAGTTTTAAAATTATGAAATACATAATTCTAAGTCCTTCCAAAGGTGTTAGATAATTATCTGGTGAATACTTTCAATCATTTATTTATTCTTCCATACACATAGAAGAACTGAGACATATACTTGTAGGTAGAAAATAGGCAGTTTTTAAAAAGATATACACTATATGGGCTTCTCTGGTGGCTCAGACAGTAAAGAATCCATCTGTCAATGCAGGAGACCTGAGTTTGCTCCCTGTTGGGAAGATCCCCAGAGAAGGGAATGGCTACCCACACTAGTATTCTTGTCTAGAGAATTCCATAGACAGAGGAGCTTGGCAGGCTATAGTCCATGGGTTTGCAAAGAGTCAAACACGACAGAGCAACAAACACATACCTTATATGCTATATGAAAATAACATGAACTTTCCTTGAATTTAATAGAAAAATGAAGGAAATGACATGAACATAAACCTGAAGAAAGTAATATACTTTAGATAAATACTTCTTTATAATTTGGACTATTAGTTCAACTAAGGTTAAGAAAAACTATCAGCAGGATTAACTCTGGCTTTTAAAGATATAGGTTTTAATGTATAGATGTTTAATAATGACAATAGTTTTATTTCATTTTTACTTTGTTTTTAAGATAAATTTACATTTTAACTCTAATTTCAATTTGTTGAGAGTTATAACTTAAAAGAGAATCAATTCATACCACCAGGCATTTTTACCCCAACATCCCAATTCAGAAGTTCTTTGTTTTTTATCGTTTCTAGGTCAACTAGATTTCACTATTCTAGACCCTAAATTCTGCAATGTGCATTCTGTCATCTGTAATGTAATATTGCTTTTTGCTTTTATTTTTGAATGACAGTTTGGATGAATAAGTTATTTTAGAACATATTCTACTTCTTTCAAAACACTGAGCGTATTTGTACATTTCTATTTTAGTTTCTGTGTAACTATGAACATTTCTATGGTATACTTTATTATTCCCTTAGTCAGTGCCTTTTTTTATACCCAGGTTGAGGTGGAATGCTGTCTTTATCCTTGGGATTCAATAACTTAACACGATGTGCCTTGAGGTCAATTGTTCTAAATGAGTTTCACTGATAAACAATCTGCTCTTTTGATCTATAGATTCATTCCTCCCTTCATTTTAGTTAAAATTTCCTGTATTATACCTGTGAGTGCCTTTTATGTTTTATTTATGGGTATCTTTTCTTTAGGTATGTCAATTATCCTTATACTGGTTCTTTATTGATTGATGTCCAAATATACTCTCTGATTGGTTTAATTATTCTATCTCTGTCTGTCTCTGTCTCTCTGTGTCTCTATCTCTCTCTCTCCATTCCAAGGATATACAAAGGCTTTTCCTGTTGATAGAAATTACTTTCATCTAGGCATATTGTCTCGAATTTTTCTCATTTATTAGATTTCTACTTGTGTTATTTTGGTTTTCAGTTTGTTTCATCGGCTCTCCAATCTCCATATTTTATTTTACTCTCAAGATTTTTCATCTCATCTTTGAGCTTTTGTTCAATTAATTTCATTTAAAATATGAAAGCTTTCTCAAATTTACATCTCATCTTTTCACATGAACTATGCTGTTTATCATTCTAGTTGTAGAATATATAATTGCATCTAATTAAACAAGTAATAATAATGAAATAAACAGATTTATCAAGTGTGTTTCAGGCATTGAACAAAGTGATTTACATCCATTAATTTATTTCATTATCATGATAACCCTACATAGGAGATATTATTTTTCTCCATTCTACAGTTGAGGAAACAGGAACTAAGAGAGTTAAATAATTTGCCCCAGGATATATAACTAGCAAAAGACATAACTAGTTATGGGTTTTGGCTATTTATCGTAATTATATGCATATTTAATACCTATAGTTCTTCTTCATTTAATGATCCACCATGCCCAGCTGTGTAAGATTTTCACTATTAGGCATAACAGATTCTCTCTATAAGTATCAGTATACTTATTGAAGACAGACAAACTAAGAAATTAACTCCAGGATTAAAAGAGGAACAAATTCAGGAAAATAATAATGAGACTTAGAGAAATAGAGTAAAAATGGTATGCTAGAGATAGCATGTGGCAGATTTTAGTTTATATTATCATGACATCAGGGGAATATTATTTTTATACATGTTTCAGTGCTGACAGTTATTTTTCTTTTTGTTATTCTTTTAACATCTATTTCTCTATTTTTGATTTGTCCCTGCGAATAAGTATCACCAGAATATCTCAAAAGACCTGTGTCTGTGGTGCATTAAAAGAACAGTGAGTGTGTAAGAATGTGGGTTTGTGCGTGTATGTGTGCACATGGACAGGAAATATGTATGACACTGTACACTGTGGCCTATTGTCCAAATGAAGGAGGACAATTGATCAGTAACCACAGCAGAAATAGTAAAATCTGAAGTAAGCGATACCAGTAGGGTGTATGCATGCACACACACAAACACATAATACATACAAACATACATAGAATAGAATAGGGTAGACTAGACTTGAATAGACTAGAATGGCACCCCACTCCAGTGTTCTCGCCTGGAAAATCCCACGAACAGAGGAGCCTGGCGGGCTACAGTCCATGGGGTCGCAAAGAGTGGGACACGACTGAGTGACTAATACACACACACACAGACTTAAATAGACTAGACTAGAATAGGAAAACAGATGTGAGCAGGCACTGGTGTTAAAACCCAGCCTTTTAATTATTAAGTTGATCTTTACCACCATATGCAATCAACACTCACTGACTTCCTGTGACTTAGCAGAGAGATGCAAAGCCAGAGAGTCTGCCCAGTGAGGTGTTATGCAACAATTTGTGAGGTTTGGGGCATGCTGATTTAAATTCTGAGACTTTATTCTTATTTAGGTAGTACTTTAATGGAAATTTAATTTTTATAGTCTGCTGAAAGAGCATTTTGAGGATTGCTTTAAAAATAAACCCAGTCATATTGTCATGTTTTCTGAAGAAAAATGCAGATTGAATCAAGAAGAAAACTGATTCATGTGTGAATCTTTAACAGAAAACCAACTCATCCCTTAGCATCTCCCTCTCCTGTCTTAGATTCCTCACTTTTTCTTTTGTAGCTTTTATGATATATATCTATAGTCTATCACAAGAAAAAACAAAGATTGTTTTTTTGGACCCTAAGTGACATAGTAATTTAGAGCAATTTAGATAGATGGAGAAACAGTGAAAACAGTGGCAGACTTTATTTTGTGGGGCTCCAAAATCACTGCAGATGGTGACTGCAGCCGTGAAATTAAAAGACATTTACTCCTTGGAAGAAAAGTTATGACTAACCTATACAGCATATTAGAAAGAAGAGACATTACTTTGGCAACAAAGTTCCGTCTAGTCAAGGCTATGGTTTTTCCAGTAGTCATATATGGATACGAGAGTTGGACTATAAAGAAAGCTGAGCGTTGAAGAATTGATGCTTTTGAACTGTAGTTTTGGATAAGTCTCGAGAGTCCCTTGGACTGCAAGGAGATCCAAACTGTCCATCCTAAAGGAAATCAGTCCTGAATATTCATTGGAAGGACTGATGCTGAAGCTAAAATTCCTATACTTTGGCCACCTGATGCAAAGAGCTTACTCATCTGAAAAGACCCTGATGCTGGGAAAAATTGAGGGCAGGAGGAGAAGGGGATGACAAAGGATGAGATGGTTGGATGGCACCACCGACTCAATGGACATTAATTTGAGTAAGCTCTGGGAATTGGTGATGGACAGGGAGGCTTGGTGTCCTGCAGTCCATAGGGTCACAAAGAGTCTGACACAATTGAGCGACTGAACTGAACTGAACTGAACTGAATATAGAGCAAGACAATATTCTGTTACTATAACTGAAAATACTATGGTATCTTCCATAATCTGAATTCTTCCTCATAAAAAGTAAATGATAACAAATTCTTATTTTTCAAGGTTTCAAGTATAATCCTTATGAGTTCTGTTGTACATATTACAGAATAAAATTTTTGAGAATCAATCGCAGCAATAATAAAAGTATGATTGAGGGCATTTGACAATCTTAGAAAACTAGAAACATTTTACAAATATCTTTTTAAAAATGCAATTACAGGAGGCCAAAATGGCAAGGCAGGAAACCTCTGCCTCTCCGTCCCCCCACAAAACTCAGTAGCTAGACAGCTATTCACAAACAAAAACAGCTCTGGGAGGGTTCTGGCTTCCTATTAAGAATTTTAGCAACACAGTAGCACCAAAAACCAGAGAAAAAATGCACAAAAAGAGAAAGAAGACAGATTCATTTTGCCTGCATTGTCCCATCTCCCAAGCTGATGTTGTTCAACACCAAAAGGGAATTTCCCAGGTAGGAAGAGTTCTCCTCACTAGAAAATAAAAAGAATGGTAAGCAACCAGTTTCTGCAGCCTTTGGGGCACCACAGAAAGGCCCCGCTTTGGTTCTACCCCACCCAGACTGCTGAAGCTGAGATATATAGAGCTAGCTACTAATACAGAAGAAAAGAAAAGAAAGGCCTATTAATAGCAGCCATGAAGAATAACTGTGGCTCAAAGACCAGCTCTGCAGACAAACTCAGCAGATTCCACCAATGATGAAACCAATAACCAGCACAGCTGTCATGGATCTCTGCAGATTTTACAGCCTTTCGTCCCACAGGTATCGGTAGTCCTGGGTGCCATCTATTTAGCTCCACCCTGCTCCCTCCCTTTCACACCCAGCCAGAGCCTAGGCACTTGTGAACCACATCAGAAGCAAGCTCACGTCTCTGCCGCTGAATGCAAAACATGAGCCATCCTAATCGTGCCCAGCCCTTTCCCTCCCCTAATGCCCCTGCCACAGACCCGGAAAAGGACCAGCAGCCAGCTTAGACTTCTGTGGCTTCAGGAGTACAAAACACTCAACTAGAATCCCTCAGCTCACTCCCACCACTGTGTACACGCTCAGGTCTAGCTACGAGAGCCATGTACCTGAATGTTACCAGCCTGATACACATCATCAGCTTCCTTCCACAATAGTGTGAGCAAGTTGGGGAAAAGTAAGCAGCCAAGGGAGAACATGCTGACAGCCAGTCCCCAGAGCTGCCAGTGAGCCCATATTTGGCAACTGCATATGCTGCAGGCCTTGGCCCCCACTACTATGCATATGCTTCTGCAACTGAACTGATCCACTACTTAGGCACCTGCAGCTGGCCCCCCACACCTGAGTGTGTGCATAACATCAGCTCCAGCCACAGAATCTGCCTGCCCTAATCCATAGCTACAGCACCTGAGGGCGCCACTGTGGGTCCTAACAGCCCTTGCAGCTACTCTGGATGTGGACCCAAGGCAATAACTAAGGACTATAAAGTTGTCAATGCAGTGGAACCCAGCAGCCTGAGCTGAAGAGACATCACTCCTACACACAGACAAGATGACACCATGAGGCCCCGAATTTGGCACCCTGCATCACTAGACCAGGGTCAAATCAATAAAACTAAGTGCTGGTTCTTTGAAAAGATAAATAAAATGGACAAACCTTTAGGTATACTAAGAAAAATAAATAAAATCAGAAATGAAAAAGAAGATATTACAAATGATAAAACAAAAATACATGAGATCACAAGAGACTACTATGAACAATTATACATTAAAAAACTGGACAATCTAGAATAAATGTGTGTATTGCTCAAAACATAAAACCTATCAAGACTGAAATCATGAGGAAAGAGAGAATCTGAACATACCAATAATGAGTAAGGATAGTGACTGTGAAAGTCACTCAGTCGTGTCTGACTGTTTGTGACCCCATGGATTGTACAGTCCATGGAATTCTCCAGGCAAGAATACTGGAGTGGGTAGCCGTTCCCTTCTCCAGGGGATCTTCCCAACCCAAGGATCGAAAATAGGTCTCCAACATTGCAGGCGGATTCTTTACCAACTGAGTCACCAGGAAAGCATGGATATTGAATCAGTAATCAAAAATCTCCCAACAAAGAGCCCAGGAGTAAATGATTTCACTGGTGAGTTTTACCAAACATTTAAAGAGGGATTAATGCCAATTCTTCTCAAACTCTTGCAAAAAACTGAAGAGAAAGAAACAACCTCAATCTTACTTTATGATGACAGCATTACCTTAATATCAAAGCCAAATAAGGACAGTACAAGAAAAGCCACTCTAGGCTAATACACCTGTTGAATACTGGAGAAGGAAATGGCAACCCACTCCAATATTTTTGCCTGGAAAATTCCATGGACAAAGGAGCCTGGTTGGCTAAAGTCCATGGGGTCACAAAGAGTCAGACATGACTGAATATGCATGCATGCATGCCTAAAGAATACAGATGCAAAAATTCTCAACAAAATATTGCCAATCCAAATTCAACAGCATATTAAAAAGACAATAACTCATGATCAAGTGGAATGTATTCCCTGGAGGCAAGGGTTGTTCAATACACACCAGTCAATAAATGTGATCCACAACATTAACAATATGAAAGATAAAAATCACAATTATCTCAATACATGTAGAAAGATCATTTGACAAAATACAATATCCTTTAAAATATCCAATAAAAACTCTCAACAAATTGATTGTAGTCGGAACATACCTCAACAAAATAAAGGCTATATAAGACAAATACACAAGCAACATTACTGTCAATGTTGAGAGTTTGAAAACTTTTCCGTAAGATCACTATAAAAATAAATAATTAAATTAATAAAAACAGTCATGGGAACTGAATAGACATTTTTCCAAAGAAGACATACAAATGGCCAACTGGTAGATAAAAAGGTATTCAACACCAGTAATCATAAAGGAAATGCAAATCGAAACCATACCGAGGTGTCACTTCACACATGTTAGAAGAGTTTCCATCAAATAGATGAGATTATGAGTGTTGATAGGATGTAGAAAAAAAAATGGACCTCTGCATACCATTGGTAAGAATATAAATTGATAAGAGTTACTATAGATAATGGTGTTGAGGTTCCTCAAAAAATTAAAAATGGAACTACCACATGATCCAGCAAACCCATTTCTGGGTATATAGCCAAAATAAATGAAAATGGAATATTGAAAAGATACCTGCATTCTCATGTTCATTGCAATATTATCCACAATAGCCAAGGTATGGAAAAAAACCTAAGTGTTCATATATATTCATACATATAATAGCATATATATATATATATATAATAGAATATCAATCAGCCCTGAGAAAGTAGGAAATCTTGTAATTTGTGACAACTTGGTTGAAACAGAAAGAGCTGAGATTTTTCAGGTTCACATGAAAGGCACTCAAAAGTTTAACCTGTGCATATAAATCAAGAATTAAAATGATTCCTTAGTGGGGATATTAATGACAGAGAAGCTCTTTTTGCACTTAGAGGCTTAGATAGGAAATTTGGAGGGCTTGGGTTTTCTCCAGCAACACTGTCTACAAGAAATAGAATTCAAGCCACACATAAAATTTAAAATTTTCTAGTAATCATATTTTTTAAAAGTAAAACAATATAGGTGAAATATTGTAATAATATATAAAACTTCTTCAACTTATAATGAGGTTATATAAAGATAAACTCATAAGCTGAAAATATTATAAATAAAAAATGCTTTTAATACACTAACCCACTGAACACCATAGCTTAGCCAGCATGCATGCTCAGTTGCTCAGTCATGTCTGACTCTTTGTGACCCCATAAACTGTAGCCAGTGAGGCTCCTCTGTCCACGGGATTCTCCAGGCAGGAATACTGGAGTGGGTTGCCATTTTCTCCTCTGTGGGATCTTCCCAACCCAGGGACTGAACCCACATCTCCTGCATCTCCTGCATTGGCAGGTGGATTCTTTACCACTGAGCCACCTGGGAAGCCCTTAGCTTAGCCTAGCCTACTTTAAATGTGCTCAGGACATTTCCATTAACCTATGTATGAGCAAAATCATCTAACACAAAGCCCATTTTATATTAAAGTTTTGAATAGCTCATGTAATTTATTGACTATTATACTGAAAGTGAAAAACAAAATGGTTGCATGAATACAGAATGTTTGTATGTGTATTGGTTGCTTTCCCTCATGATCACAGAGGGGAGCTGTGACTTCCTTCTGTTGCCCAGCGTCATGAGAAAGTACTGTACCATATCTCACTAGTGGAAGTAAGGATTATAATTCAAAAGTATGGTTTCTAAGGCATATTGCCTTCCTACCATCATAAAGTCAAAAAATTGTAGGTTGAACCATCATAAGGCAGAGAGTCTGTATTCCTTTTAAACCCGTTGTATCCAAAATATGACATTTAATCATGTTAACATTTATTAATGAAATAGTTTCCATGATCCAAATCTTATATATACATATTACACTTTACAGCACATCCCCAAAGGTCAAGCCACATTTCAAATATTCAATACTCAGACTAGTGTCTACTGTAGTGGACAGTGCTGATTTAGAGAAAAGGCTTACAAATGTTAGCATGTGTTAGAATCAACTGGAGGGTTGTTACAATACCAATTGGTGGACCCATCTCACCAATTACAGAGTCTGTAATTCATGAGATCTGGATGCGGCCCAGGAATTTGCATTTCAAACAAGTTCACACATGATGATGATGCCAGGGACACTTTGAGAATCACTAATTTGGAAAATTTACTGAGATATTCATTTTACTCTGTTTATAAAAATTTTATTGCAATAAATTCTTTAACTCTTTGGGGACACATGCATCAGGCTGAAGATGGAGGGCAAGATTAGTCTTCTCTACGACACTCTAATTTTTGACATTGTGGTTCAGGAAGTTCCTAGCTAAATAAGGTCTTCAATAACAATAAATAGATGCCCATCCGTGTTATGTGATTTTAGAGGTGAGAGACTCCTCAACTCCAAATACTCCTCATGGAAAGCTACCTCCTAACACTTTCTGTGTTATCTACTTGCTCATTCATCAAATTATATATTAACAGATAAATTTTAATGTACAAATTCATTCACAATTAAAATCTTACAATAAAACTACACTTCTGAGAAAATTGAAAATAAAGAAATAAAGTCATTGGTTTCCCAGTTCTTTTAAAAATTGTTTCTAGTTGTAAAGATTGATAGGTTAGACAGCACATGTTAGGAAAATTAGCCTGATTCCACTTGGCTTAACTGAAACCCAGGTCTGTTTAAAAGAATACAGAAAGGCTGAAAAGACTGGGTTGCTTGACTGTAATGTTAAAACCACTGATTTTAAGTTAAGACTTGGGTTTCATTTTGTAGTCCAATCTTATTAGGTATGCAAGTGGGAACAAACTAGTTGAATATGTAAAATTTTCATTTTACAGAATTGATAGGGTAATATAATTGATATCATCTAGTGAGAGTACACTATCTCTTAGCCATTGTGATTTATAAAAATCAAAGCCTCAGTTTTTGAGCAAATAAAATTGTAAGCATTTTTTATAGTTATTGAATATGTATTATATCCAATATGTTTCAAAAATATATTACCTGTATTTATTGACATTAAGCTACATGAGCTGTTCATATATTTTGAAGATTAATCCCTTGTCAACAGCATTATTTGCAAATATTTTCTCCCAGTCCATAGGTTGTCTTTTCATTTTGATTATGGTTTCCTTTGCTGTGCAAAAGCTTTTAAGTTTAATTAGATCCCATTTGTTTATTTTTATTTTCATTTCGATTATTTCAGGAGATGGATTCAAAAATACATTCCTGTGTTTTATATCAAAGAATGACCTGCTCATGTTTTCCTCTAGGATTTTTATAGTATCCAGTCTTACAATTAAGTCTTTAATCCATTTTGAGGATTTTTTTTTTGTGTGTGATGTTAGAGAATGCTCCAATTTCATTCTTTTATATGTAGCATTCTTTTACAGCAGTATTGTGTTATATTGCATAGTATGGATTTAATATAGTTTATTCAATCACATTTTATTTGATTGTCTTAGATTATTTTCAGGTTTTGCTTATAGGTAATGCTGCAGTCAAATTGTGCAGTCTCCCTTGGATTGTGTGCCAATGTTTCTCCAAGGTAAAAGCAAAGATGTGGAAATGTCATGTTATATAGGGTGTGAATTTTTTTCTTTTGGTCCTGCCCAATTACCCTTCAAAAAATGGCATCTTATATACATTTCATATACATTTTATATTCCTCTCATAATGCATGAATCTATTACCCCAATCCTGCCAACACTTGTTATACTCTACTTGAAAACTTTTGCTGAACTAATAAGTGAAAAATAGTATATTTTTGTTTTACTTTGCAGTTAGTCCTCTAATTACTGGGGAAATGTAACATCTTTTTAAATATGATGAAACATCTTTCTAAACATGATTTCTGGCCATTTGTATTTCCTTTTCTGTGAATTGCCAGTTCATATCCTCTGTTCATTTTTGTGAGATTGTTCATTTTTTCTTATTGAATTTTTTGCATTCTTGATCCTAACTTTTTTCTGTCTTAAATAGGTTGTCAATATTTTTAACACATTTGTCACTTTTCAAAAACTTCTGTGGCATCATCTGTCACAAAGAATTTTGGCTTATAATGTAGTTGATTTATTAAACTATTCTTTTATGGCCTTTGGTTTTGTGCTTTATATAAGGAGAAGGCCATATTCCAATTTGAAAATACATTCTCCTATCTTTTTTCTAACAGTTGTTTTATGTTTTGCTTTCAGAAAAAAATATATGAAAATATTCTTTATGAGCTTATCTGTTATATTTTCTTTTATTTATTTATTTTTTTTTTTAATTTTTATTTTTTTTATTTTTTATTAAATTTTAAAATCTTTAATTCGTACATGTGTTCCCAAACATGAAACCCCCTCCCACCTCCCTCCCCATAATATCTCTGTGGGTGATCCCCATGCACCAGCCCCAATCATGCTGTATCCTGCGTCAGACATAGACTGGCGATTCAATTCTTACATGATAGTATACATGATAGAATGCCATTCTCCCAAATCATCCCGCCCTCTCCCTCTCTCTCTGAGTCCAAAAGTCCGTTATACACAGCTGTGTCTTTTTTCCTGTCTTGCATACAGGGTCGTCATTGCCATCTTTCTAAATTCCATATATATGTGTTAGTATACTGTATTGGTGTTTTTCTTTCTGGCTTACTTCACTCTGTATAATCGGTTCCAGTTTCATCCATCTCATCAGAACTGATTCAAATGAATTCTTTTTAACGGCTGAGTAATACTCCATCGTGTATATGTACCAAAGCTTCCTTATCCATTCATCTGCTGATGGACATCTAGGTTGTTTCCATGTCCTGGCTATTCAGCAGTTAGCATTATAGAATTAAGGACATTTACAGATTCGATGTAATAAAACACCCTCCAAACCTGAACTGAATTATTAATATATTACAAGTGGTCTCATTGCTCTAACAGGAAGGACGTCTATGTCTTGTTGATGTTATGATTGTATGTGGGTTACACAGGCTGTGTCCGCTATGATAGCTGGCTGTGTTGTATCCCCTGAGTTGCCCTGTCACATCTTTCCAGAAAGAAGAGGAAGAGAGAGTGGAGAAGGCAAGCCAGATAATTAACTACTTTGGCTACAAGGTCTCTTCTGCTCACATTCTATTGGCCAAAATTAGTCACCTGATCAATTTAACTGCAAGAGAAGTTTGGAATTGTAAAGGAACATAGATATAAGTTTTTACCAACAGCAGTCTGTTATGCCAGCCAAAGTCATTATTAGTACAAGACTTCAGTTTTTGAAATTGCAGATCCAGATCACGATGGCTTAAATTTAAGAGTTGTGCTATCTGACTCAATATCTCATCAAAGTGTTTTTATGCAGTATGTTTTGACGTTGTTATGATTATTAATAATGTCTTCTGAGAGCAATTTTTTGACTAGACGAGCTTGATATTAATCACTCACATGTGAGCTGCATAAAAATGAAACTGCATCAACATGAGTCTCAGAAAATATGATAAGATTGGAGTAAAACAAATTGTGAGCATAAAAAAGAACTATATGTTATAAAATATCTAGAGATCAGGTCAGACATACTGATACCTACTTCGGCATGAGAGAGAATACACATAGTGCTTCAAAATGCTAAGGTATTTAAAACAGACATTGCAATGAGAATCCCTTAGGAAATATAACTTTCATATACCACAGAATGGTATGCAGTAATGAGCATTGTCATTTACATCAGCCTGTCACCAAGTGCACAAAAAGTTTTTATCAAGATTAAAAACATGCTGAATTAGAAAATGAATCTCAATACCCTTTAAAAGTCTGAACTCTTAAGGCATATATTCTCCAGCCAAAATGGAATTAAATTACAGGTCAATAAAAGTATCTAGAAAATATACAACAATTTATTCAGCAACTAATATCTAAGCTATTCAAGAGACAAAGAAAAAACAGAAAACCATCTGAAAGTGAATAATAATAATGAAAGGACAATACATCAAAATTTGTGAGATGAAGGCAAAAAATGATTTAGGAGGAAAATTTATAGCTTTGCATATAATTTTTAGAAAAGAAGATAAGTTTCATCTAAACAATGAGAAATACATTAAACTCAGTGTGATAAAAGGGAAAAAATAATAAAGATGAGAAAAAGCCAATTAAATAGAAAGTGTCCAGCAATGCAAATGTTTAAAGTCCCAAACTTTAATTCTTTGAAATTCAAACAAAATTCATGAAACCATAAGAACACTATTAAGAAAAAAATTATCAATAACAAGGAAAAATGTCACTACAGAATCTACCAAACTAAGATGAATATAGATAAATATTACAAATAATAATGCCAATAAAGTTGTCAACTTAGACAAAAATTGAAGAAATTATTTAAAATGTATAATTTATCAAAATTGACATGACAGAAATATAAAACCTTAATAGCCTTTCTTCTATTAAATGAATTGTATGTGAATAAAGATATACATCCTCTAAAGTACATTGCAATTTTAAAGGGATTCATTGGCTATATCTATTATTTAAAGCAGAAATAATAAATATCTTAGAAATTCTGTCATAAAACCACAAAGCCAAAGTCACTCGCGTTCATTATAGAAGGCCATAGAGGCCTGGTACCAAATTCTGCCAAAGATATTAAAAGAAAAAAAACAATTACACCTTTCATTACTTTTGAGCATACATGGAAATGCCATTAAGAAAATATCAATAGAACAAAACCAACAATTAAAATAAAATGATAATATATCATAGCAAACAGGGAGTTATTCCAGGAAATAAGGATTGGCTTAACACTTAAAAATCAAGCAATCTGGGTTTCTCTGGTGATCCAATCGTTAAGAATTTGCCTGCCAATGCAGGGGACATGGGTTTGATCTTTCATCTGGGTAGATCTCTCATGCAGCACAGCAACTAAGCCTGTGTGCCTAACTACTGAGCCCACGCACTGCAACTACTGAAGCCGAAGTGCTGTAGAGCCTGCGCTCCACAACGAGAGAAGCCACCGCAAGGAGAAGCCTGCGTAATACAAGGAAGAGCAGCCCTTGATCCAGGCAGAGAAAGCCCACACAGCAATGGAGAACCAGCAGTCAGAAGTAAATTAAATAAGTAAAGAAATCTTTAAAAAAATCAAACAATCTAATTTATTTACAGAATAACAGATAAAACTAAATGTATCTTCAATATGCCTGAAAAAGGAAGTGACACATTTCAAAAGTTGTTCATGGTGAAAACTCAAAATTAGGAACAGAGGGAAATTTCTTCAGTCTGATTGATTAATAGCATCTATGAAAAGCACACAAATAATATTATGCTCGAAGATGAATTTTTCAATGTTTTTTCTTTGAGAATGGAAACAAAGCACGGATGTCACTCTCAATACATTTATTTAACATTTTACTAGTGGCTATAGTTGTCCAGCAAAGAAAAAAAAAATCATATAGACTGTAAAGAAAGAAAATGTTCTCTGTTCAAAAAAATTTAATCTACAAAATCCTAAGGAATCTATCAGAAAATATTAATAATAATATTAATTCCTATTAATATTAATTCTTAATTCCTAACTCACTATCTCCCATCCCTTGTATCATTGCTGTCATTCATTTCACTATATATATATATGATATATATATAAGATATATTCTTATATATAAGATATATATAAGAATATCTTATATATATAAGATATATTCTTAAGCATACACAATTGAATACATTGTCAGCACTATTATCTGGAATAAACTACTATCTGAATAAGAAAAATAAAAGTTATTTCACCTTCACTCATTGCTTCTTTGAAGCTTTTATTTGATGTAGACCCAAGTTTCTAACATATATATATATATATATATATATATATATATGTTTATTTATTTATTTTCTCTCAACTTCTTTTAACATTTCTGATAGGGCAGGTCTACTGGCAACAAATTCCCCCAAATTTTGCTTGTCTGAGAAAATTTCTCCTTTACTCTTTAGAGATCACTTTGGAGGGTACTCAATTCTAAGTTGGTATTTATTTTCTCTCAACACTTTAAATATTTCACTCCACTCTTTTTTTGCTTGTAGTTTCTAAGGAAAAGTCCAATGTAATTCTTATCTTTGTTCCTCTGTAGGTAAGGTATTTTTCCTCTCTGGCTTCTTTCAGAACTTTTTCTTTATGTTTGATTTTTTTTTTTTTTTTTGTAGTTTGTTAATCATTTGCCTAGGTATAGTTCTGGGGACATTTATCCTTCTTGGTGTACTCTGAGCTTCCTGGATCTGTGATTTCATGTTTGTCTGACATTAATTTCAAGAAATTATGAGTCATTATTGTTTCAAGTATTTCCTCTGTTTGTTGCTCAATTTCTTTTCCTTATGGTGGTCACACTTGTATATATTAGTTGTGTTAGAGTCCTTGAATAGTCTGCCTTTTTTTAAAAAATAACCTTTTGTTGTGTTTTTTTTCTCTTCTAGTTTTTAATTTCTATTTCTATATCTTCAATCTCAGGCAAATTGACTACAAATAACTTTCCCCAGTTTTTTTGTAGTCTATCAATAAACCTATCGAAGGCATTCTTCATTTCTGTTAATTTTTTTTTTTTTTTTGGACCTTAAGCATTTATTTTTGGTTCTTTCTTAGGACTTCCTTAGGACTTTCTTAGGACTCCCATCCCTCTGCTTTCATTGCCCATCTGTTCTTGCATGTTGTCTACTTTATTCATTAGAGCAGTTAGCATATTAATCAAATTGTTTTCTTTTTAACGTTTTATTTTTTATTTTTTTTATTTTACTTTACAATACTGTATTGGTTTTGCCATACATCAACATGAATCCACCACGGGTGTACATGTGTTCCCAATCCTGAACTCTCCTCCCACCTCCCTCCCCATACCATCCCTCTGGGTCATCCCAGTGCACCAGCCCCAAGCATCCTGTATCCTGCATCGAACCTAGACTGGCGATTCGTTTCTTACATGATAGTATACATGTTTCAATGCCATTCTCCCAAATCATCCCACCCTGTCCCTCTCCCACAGAATCCAAAAGACTGTTCTATACATCTGTGTCTCTTTTGCTGTCTCGCATACAGGGTTATCATTACCATCTTTCTAAATTCCATATATATGTGTTAGTATACTGTATCGGTGTTTTTCTTTCTGGCTTACTTCACTCTGTATAATTGGCTCCAGTTTCATCCACCTCATTAGAACTGATTCAAATGTATTCTTTTTAATGGCTGAGTAATACTCCATTGTGTATATGTACCACAGCTTTCTTATCCATTCATCTGCTGATGGACATCTAGGTTTTTAATTCCTGGTTTGACATTCCAATATCCCTGCCATGCTTGGTTCTAACCTTTACTCTCTCTTCCAATTATAATTTTTTTTCCTGTTTAGCATGCTTTGCAATTTTTGTTTTCTTGATAGCCAAATGTAATGTACTGAGTAAAAGGAACTAGTATAAATGGGCCTTTAAAATGTGGTGGAGAGGTATGGGGGGCTGGAAGCATTTTATAGTCCTAGAACTAAGTTTCAGTTTTTAGTAAGGCTGTGCCTCTGGACTGTGAACTTACAAAAGTATCTCCTTTTTTTCTCCCCACTTAGGTAGCACAGGGTAGCTACAGTGGACTGAAATTGGCTGTTACCCTTTCCCCAGGTCAATCAGACTCTAACATTATGGCAGCAAGTTAGGTTCAGGGTAGCTAGTTTCTTTCTACTGAGAACAGGCCTTGTTAAGAATAACAGAGTACCCTGGCCTACTTCAAAACGGTTCTTTTTTTTTCCTCCCCCTGCCAGAAGCAAGAGAGAATTTCTCTCTGATATCTACCATGGGAACCTGATGAAATTCCTGGAGATAAATCTCACAATATCGTGGGCCCTCTGTATGCTCAGGCCCCCTGGAATTTTTAAACTCTCAGAATTGTCCACATGGAGCATCCAGCATTTGTCAATTACCATTCAGGTTTTCCTAATTCAGCATTGGTTCCCAGGGCAGTTTTCTGCTTGAGAGTCTCTGTTTTAATAAGCTGTGATTCCCTTTACTCATCTCGTTGTCCCTCCAGTCATGGGGGCAGAAGTTTGCCCTGGGTCTTCCTACTCATAAATCCAAGAAGCGTTGTTGATTTTTCAGTCTGTTCAACTTTTACCTGTTAGGAAGGTGTAGTGACTACTAAGCTCCGTACATATGGAACAGGAAACCCTCTTTTTGTTTTTATGTAAGTCTAAAAGAGACAAAGGCATAACTCTTTACAGTTAAATTATTATGATATTAGAAAGTGTTTCTTACATATGCTTGAGTTGGTGTTGATATTTGTGCAACTCCTTTGGTTATAACCTGCACTGAGGTGGGGGGATGTTTAAGTATAAAACATTTATTTTTAAAAGGTACTTAGACTCATTTCAAATATACTTTTCCCTTAACAATAACAACATTGTACATTACATTAACAAGTAAGTAATGTCCATTTAGATATGAACTAACTCTAATTATAATGGCCTCAACAGATATCAAAATTAAATTAAAATGGCAAAGTGAACTAAATAAGTATTTTTATCTGAATGAAAAAAAAATTTATCAAACTCATCTATGTTTTATCAAGCAAAACTAAAACTAGATCATAGGGGTTCTGGTAACTATTATAGGTACATTAACCTAATACTTCACTGTCTATACTTTGGTTTGTAGTAAGCTTAAATGTCCTTTGAGTTCAGTTATTTTAAAATGCAGAAAAACTCAAAGATCTCAAACCAGTGGTACAGAATCAGCTAAGTACAGAATGGTTCTCCGGATAATATGTCTCTAAGCATCAGCTAGCAATGGCTTTTCTATTAGTATCACAACTACAAGAAACTTCTTGAACTTGATTTTCAGAGAAGCCATTCAATGTACTATTTCAGAGAAGCTGTGGAAGGGAATTATTTTGAACAAATTTTTCATATTGTAATTTCTAATATGCATTGCAGCTTAGACATACTCTCTTCTCTTCCCTTTTCCTTTCTTTGACTGGGAGAAAGTTAATGATCCATATTTTTTGAGAATCACTTCTCCTTCTGATCCCTAAAAAAGATGCTAAAGTTAGGTTATCATTCTGTTTTTGAAGTTCAATTATTTAATGAGATTAATTTTTTTCAATAACTAAGAGAACATCTCAAAATGAACCATATAACTAACTAGTATTACCATAATTGTTCTCAAAACCTAATTGGTATACTGTTCAGATACAAGGGAAAAAATGTGTTCAGAGGTCTCTTATGACTTTTTTCTTTTTATTTATTTTTCTTTTCAATTAGATGATTCATAAAAAGCACCTGTGAAATTTAGATTTGGAGGACACAGGTGCATAGTATAATTACAGCCTTCTATTACTCACTAGCACTTGAAGAGTAACATTTATTTTTGCTGAAATTAATGTTGAAATAAAATTCATTTCAGATATCAGTTTGCAAAATCCCTGCTCAAGTTTAAATATTGATTTTTTCTAAAACTGGTGTAACTTTTTGCTATAAGTACTTTTCAACTATAGATTTTCTTGACACGACTAGGCACAACTCAATAATAATTTTCCCCCTTAATATGCATTATATAAATAAAATCAGGTTTGTTATAGAGTAAATATAAAATTTCTCCAGTGAGTACCTATTAACATATACCTATAAAAACTATTTTCCCAACAGATTCAACAGCTGATAATGTATTACTATTTAGTACCTAATTTCAGTAGACAAAATAGAAAAAAAAGCCCTTGTTTTGTTCTATATCAACACAACTACTCATTTCTAATTCAAATGTAGATGGAGTGTTATTCAATCCATATGTAATGAATCAAGCTGTATATTGGAGACAAATATAGTCAAACACATAATTTGCTTCTCAGCTAGTGCCACATGTTCAAAAGTGGAGTTATTTTCAACTTTTTAAAAACAAAACCAATTTTTCTGAACAAATAATATTATATCAGAACCTAAAGTTGTCAAATGCTATTAGCCTCCATACCCACTTAGTGCACACATATAAATAAACATACTTACAGACTGGTCATTTGTATCTGAAGAAATTTTATTCCCAATTTGTTTTAGCTAGCAACCTGGGGCTTCCCAGGGGACACTAGTGGTCAAAGCACTCACCTGACAATACAAGAGAAGTAAGAAATGCAGGTTCAATCCCTGGGTCAGGAAAATCCCCTGGAGGAGGCCATGGCAACCCACTCCAATATTCTTGCCTGGGAAATCCCATGGACAGAGGAGTCTGGCGGCTACAGTTCATGGGGTTGTAAAAAGCAGACATGACCAAAGTGACTTAGCATGCATGCATGCATTCATGGAGAATTTTTCAGAAAGAGAAGTTAAATCCCGAATTGGGAGCTTTAGGAAGAGCCATATCATCCATCCACCTCTCTCCTCCTGCTCCCACACCCCTCTCCACAGGAATCTAACTATGGCTTTGAGAGTAAATACTAGAGAAACTGATTTCATATCAAAACTCAAAGGCATATCAACCACCCTGAACCACACAAGTAGATCATTTGCAAACATTGACTTATCTTCTCAAATTCTGTGACCAATTAAACTTCTGAAATGCCCACTGAGCAATTTAGGAAAACGTCAAGGGAGAGCCTCAGGTATCTTTTTATCTCTCTGTGGTAGGCAGCCGGAGTAACTCTCTGCCCTTAAAATAAAAAAAAAGAACAACAACAAAAACTATGCCCTAATCCCCAGAACTTGTAAATATATTATCTTAATTATTGAAAGGGATTTTAAAGATGTTAAGCATCTTGAGATAGGGGGTGATTTTGCATTATTCAAGTGGTCTCAATGTAATGTATGAGTCCTTAAAAGTAGAACAGGAAGTTAGAAGAGTGAGTCAGAGATATGGGACAATGGAAGCAGGGACAGGAGGAATTCAAAACGTGAGAGACTTAACTTGCTGTTACCATCCTGAGTTGAAGGAAGGGAATCAGGAGCCCATGAATATAGGCAGACTCTAGAAGGTGGGAACAGCCTTTATCTGACAACCAACAAGGAAAAGAGGTCCTACAATCACACAGAATTGAATCCTGCCAAAACCTGAATGAACAAGGAAATCGATTCTGCCTTAGAGCCACTAGGAAAGAATGCAGTCCTGTTGAGACAGATTTCAGCCTGATGAGACCTCTATCAGACTTCCAGGCTACAGAAGTATAAGTTAATAAGTTATGTTGTTTTAAGTTTCTAAGATTATAGCAGCCATAGAAAAGTAATGCATTCTCCCTACACATGATTTCTGCAAATGAATTCCTCTGGAGTGAATTTATTTTAAAATGAGAAAAGACATGTGAGTTTCTATTAAAGATTCTTAAATAAGTTATATGATCTTAGAACATTCTTGAATGCTATTTCTATTTAGCAAATGATTTGATTTCTTTCTTGTTTAAACAAATGAAATTTATTTACTTTTTCTTTTATGGTTCCATATCTCAACCTTATTTATTGGACTACCCTGTGATTCCAAAAAGTGTACAAAATGAACTGCTCTTGTTTCTGTGCCACTTTTACCTAGAATCTCTATGTGCAAGACCAAACAGTAATCCTTCAGATTTATTTTTATACTCAGACTTTCTTTCCAAAATCTTCACTAAATTACAGTGGTAATGGCAGTTACTTTTTTATAAGCAACAGGGCGTCTGCAACATTGATTATCAAGTGGTTCTGAAATTCCTAGTGCTCAAACTTTGTTCTCACAAGATTTTGAGCATCATAAACTAACTACAATATTCATTCATCATCAAAAGAAAGACCTATTTTTTCTTCTTAAAAAATCACAAACTACCCTCTCCTTGTCTGTTTCTGCAACAGTGATTCGGGGTGCATAGTAGTATGATTTTGAGTCAGCTCAAACAGTCACTTTCGTTTTGGAAAGATAAAACCAAAAAGCAATCGATGTTGAGGAAAAAAAAATAAGTGTTTCAGTTTTCATTTTATGCTTTATTTTTGATTGAGAACATATTCCTCTGGGAATGTGCCTTTTACAGTCTTGGCTTATGTCAAGTGAAATAGTGAATATGAGTATACTTTTCCTTTTTTTGAATTTTCATATTACTCTTTAATATGTCATTTGTTAGTACTTGAATTAATTTGCCTGTCTCCTAAAGCACTGAGCTTACATTTGAGAATGACAAATAAAATGTTCTCATTACAAATGCTTATTAACTTGAATTATTGCCTTTCAAAGAGCTATAATCCAAGGAAAGAAGACTGGATTAAAATACAGCATTTCATGATGATAAAACCCATAGAAAGAGATGTTGAAAACAACTTTAAAATACAAACACAATTAATCCATGGTACAGGTGATTAGAGAGGGCTTCTTGAGAAATCTGGAGTGACAAGACATCACTCTCAGCACGAAAAACAAGAAAAAAAGGTAAGAGGTTATGGAGGGAGATCCAAAAGACAACCGACCCAATCCTTCATTGAGAACTGTCAGAAAATGTGATTTTATAGGCGGGGAGCAAAGGGAGCAACAGGATAGACAATACTAGAATACTACATTTTTTAGAAGATACCTGCAAAACAAAATTGATGTTTCTGAATGGACGAGGGTGGTAGAAATGAGACCTAACATTTTTTTCAACAGTTATTATATGCCAGGCACTGTGATAATTATGTATGTCATCCCTTTAAATTTTAGTAGTCCCCCCCAAAATATTTTCTTCATTTATTAAAAAAAAACAAATATTAAAAGAAATTTAAGTCATATGAGCAGTAAATAGCAGGATTTAAACCTAGGACTCCCTGGTTCCAATGTGTTTGCACTTTTTCTACAATATAGGGGGATTCCATCCTCCTTCAACACTATGACTTTGTAGAACAGCAATAAAGATGGTTTAACTTGTTCTCCTTATGAAATTCAGTTGAGCTCAGTTGCTCAGTCGTGTCCGACTCTTTGCGACCCCCATGAATTGCAGCACGCCAGGCCTCCCTGTCCATCACCAACTCCCAGAGTTCACTCAGACTCATGTGCATCGAGTCAGTGATGCGATCCAGCCATCTCATCCTCTGTCGTCCCCTTCTCCTCCTGCCCCCAATCCCTCCCAGCATCAGAGTCTTTTCCAATGAGTCAACTGTTCGCATGAGGTGGCCAAAGTACTGGAGTTTCAGCTTTAGCATCAGTCCTTCCAATGAACACCCAGGACTGATTTCCTCTAGAATGGACTGGTTGAATCTCCTTGCAGTCCAAGGGATTCTCAAGAGTCTTCTCCAACACCACAGTTCAAAAGCATCAATTCTTCGGTGCTCAGCTTTCTTCACAGTCCAACTCTCACATCCACACATGACCACTGGAAAAACCATAGCCTTGACTAGACGGACCTTGGTTGGCAAAGCAATGTCTCTGCTTTTGAATATGCTATCTAGGTTGGTCATAACTTTTCTTCCAAGGAGTAAGCATCTTTTTATTTCATGACTGCAGTCACCATCTGCAGTGATTTTGGAGCCCCGAAAAATCTTACTTCCATTTCAACAGTCTCTTTTAAACTCAAGTTACCATTTTTTTGGTCTTATTTTCAACCTGATGCCATTTTTTTATAGATGCTTAATTTAATCATTTTGACTATTTGTTTCATACTCTGAATCTGTACATGGAAGGACAGGATGGCCCACATCACTGACAGTGATCTTCAACTGGATGTTTCCACTTTTTCTAAGTACACTTTTTTTCTAAGGGAGTTTTCCTAACTGGGTATAGCTACAGATCTAATTGCATCATTTCATTATTATATGATAGGAAGCTCTCTGGGCTTCCCTGGTGGCTCAGAGGTTAAAATGTCTGCCTGGAATGCAGGAGACCCGGGTTCAATCCCTGGGTTGGGAAGATCCCCTGGAGAAGGAAATGGCAACCCACTCCAGTACTCTTGCCTGGAGAATCCCATGGAGGGAGGAGCCTGGTAGGCTACAGTCCATGGGGTCACAAAGAGTCAGACACGACTGAGCGACTTTACTTACTTAATGAGCTCTCTATTACCAGGAGTTTTCAAATTTGAATTGCGTACAGTCAGTCCTCATGTTTGGGAGCCCCACGTCCACAGACTGAACCAACCGTGAATATGGAGGACTATATCATTTTATGGAATGTTCCAGGTGGTGCTAGTGGTAAAGAACGTGCCTAGCAATGCAGGAGGCGTAAGGGGAAGGGACTGGATTCAATCTCTAGGTCAGGAATATACCCTGGAGGAGAGCACCAGCAACCCACTCCACTATTCTTGCCTGGAGAATTCCATGGACAGAGGAGCTTGGCGGCCTATAGTTCATAGCATCACAAAGAGCTGGACACAACTGAAGCGACTAGCATGCCTGCACATCATTTTATATAAGGGACTTAAGCATCCACATAGTTTGGTGTCTGTGGGGGGTCCTGGAACCAATTCCCTGAGAATACCCAGTGATGACTGCCTATACTTATATCAGAGGATAGACAAAATGACCACTAAAGCTCGAAGATTCAGATATATTCATCATTACACACAAATACGTTTTAAACTCTTTTTTTAAAAAATATAAATTTATTTATTTTAATTGGAGGTTAATTACTTTACAATATTGTATTGGTTTTGCCATGCATCAACATGTATCCGCCACAGGTATACACGTGTTCCCCATCCTGAACCCCCATCCCTCCTCCCTCTCCGTACCATCCCTCTGGGTCATCCCAGTGCTAGTTCAACACTGAAAATGAAAAAAAAAAAAAAAAAAAGAAAGAAAAACAATTTTGATCATTCTAAGATATCCGAGTAACAACATAAAAACAAAATGTCTAATAGTCATTACAATTGAAAATGTGATAGTTTAGACAGCTGTATACAATGCAGCAGAGAATTTAAAATGGAAAATTTTCTAGAAATCTACACTCTGTACTTGAAGAAAAATTCATAGCTAATGGTACAAGAATTCAAAGTTTAGTCCTAAAGAACTGAACAGATACACAGGAAAAATGTATATGTTATGATATTAATTGCAGCATATCTTATAATAATTTTTTTAAATGAAGGTACAATGATCAAAATAAAGGAATGGTCAAAATATTTTATCTACAGAATGGATATTATATTATACAGATAGAAAAATTTCATTTAAAAACATGTATATTACTTAACATGACTATAATATAATACTAGAGAATATAAATAGTATAGTTAATTCATAAGAAACACCACTAGACATTCTTTAAATATTAAATATGAATATGAATTAACTCAGAAATGTACCTTATGAGTGATTTTTAAGACTTG
This sequence comes from Capricornis sumatraensis, assembly GCF_032405125.1. NCBI lineage: Eukaryota > Metazoa > Chordata > Mammalia > Artiodactyla > Bovidae > Capricornis > Capricornis sumatraensis. The sequence continues at coordinate 109,878,731 of NC_091092.1, read as the reverse complement.
TTTATAATTTTAAGACCTTTCTACAATAAACAGACATTAGTTTCAACAAAGCCAAACACTTATTAATTGTCAATTAAACAAGCTATTGTGGCTGTAATTTGCAGACAAAAATAATTTATTGATTCATTTCTTTTTTCCCCTCATGATTTCTCTTACGACTTTGAAATTACCATTCATTATTTTCAGTCAATAGGATAATTCATGTTGGATTTGGACACCTTCCTTTCCAATCTTAGTATAATGGTTAATTTTATGTGTCAACTTGAATGGCCATGGGTTAAGGGAATACAGAATAAGTAGGAATACAGAATAAGTAGTGGAAAAATTTAGTTAAAATACCAGCTATGACTGCGTGATCAATTACAGACAGGGCTATAATTGCGATGAGCATTTCCTATACATTCTGCAATAAATACATTTATGTTTATGTCTGTGTTTGTTTTCTTTCTGCTTTTTTCTTACTCCCTTATCATGTGGCACAAGATATATTTTTATCATAGTATTTAAGCACTGCTAATTTTACATAATAGCTTTTAAATTATGGGATACCAAGGAGAAGATTAAGCATCACTCAAGATTTTACCTCGTCTCCTGGGGAAGAATAAATTTTCAATTGTAAGCAGTTTGGTTGTATCAGTCTAGGCAGAATTATGACCTTGTTATTGTCTTCATTTGGAGATAAACTAGGGCTTAAGGAGATGTATCTAGGTGCTAAACTGTCAAAGGGTGGACTGGTGGTGATTAGTTTTACGTGTCAACTTGGCTGGCCGCATAGTGCTCAGATTATACTTTATTTCTGTATCTGTGAGGGTGTTTTTGGATTAGCATACGAATTAGTGGGCTCAGTAAATTAAACCGTCCTCTTCAATGTGACTGAGCGGCATCCAATCCTTGAGGGCTTAAATAGAACAAAAAACTGAGGAAAGAGTAATTCTACCCTGTTTTCCTGTCTCACTGAGCTGGGACATCTCATTTTTCCAAACCTTTGGACTGGGATTTACTACTTTTTATCCGGCCTTCAGACTCAGGCTGAACTACATCTTCAGTCTTCCTGGGTCTCCAGCCTGCATATAGCAAGATTGCATACAGCCTCGATTATCACAGGAGCCAATTTCTTCTATCCTACTGGATCTGTTTCTCTGGAGGGACCTGACAAATATATTTGGCTTTGAGATAATGTAAATTTTTATTTTCATGCCATTTCAAAAGTTATTTTCATTGACATATAATTTACATAAAACAAATTCCACCAATTTTAAGTGTTCAGTTTAATGTGTTTTGTCAGAGTTTGTGTGTGAATAACAACTTCCCCCATCACTATAAGTATTACACTGGAGCCTCCAAATCTCAGATTTGAGAGAATTCCTGTCCCCTCCTCTCTTCTACTCTCTTTTCAAATTGCCCGATATGTTTAAAAATCCCCATGGGGTTCCCAATATTGTTTGAAGTGCAAGTTCTTCTATTGCTCTTAGTCATTCCTGAAGATGAACTTGATAAATCCACACTCCACAGTGAAGCTGAAGATTTCCAGCTGCCATTAGAAGTTAGTTACTTTAAAAGGCACCAGTGTTGGGTAACAATCTAAAAATATGGGCACCTACTGTAAAGCTAAGGATCATAGATAACCAGTGATATTTACCCAGAAGTGCTATAGCAACATTAAGTGAATAAAACAGATTTGTAATGTTCAGTTATTTTGAACATTACAGTCAGTCCTCATCTAACCACTATCCTCAAATCAGCCTCCAATCTTCACAAAATCTGAGTGATCAAGCATTTAGGGATAGTAATATAAGTAGCAATTGCCCCTCCTTTTCTGTTTGCTCATCTCTGTTTTCCTCAGACCTAAATTACCGAAAAAAAAAAAGACCACTACAGAACATTTAACCCAGTTCCTGACTTCTGCTCTATTGAATGTACACAATACTTTACCTAACCTGTTGATTCATTTCTTGGATTAAAAGAAGTAACAGTGAAGAATTAGGTACTTAAAGAACAACTGACACTCTACTGCCAACTTCCCACTTATCAAATTTGTGGGTGGACCATGTGGGCAAGATAGCTTCCAAAGGAAGATCAGCAGAATTCAGCATGTCTGCACCTGATGGAAAAATGACAAAGAACCTGACCTCCTACCTTAATAATTAACTGAGATTATTTCCCTTTTGGGCTTCCCTGGTGGCTTAGACAGTAAAGTGTCAGCCTGCAATGGGGGAGACCTGGGTTCAATCCCTGGGTCAGAAAGATCCCCTGGAGAAGGAAATGGCAACCCACTCCAGTACTTTTGCCTGGAGAATCCCATGGATGGAGGAGTCTGGTAGCCAACAGTCCATGGGGTCCCAGAGAGGCGGACATGACTGAGCGACTTCACTTTCACTTTCATTTCCCTTTTAAAATATTTCATGGCTGAGCAAAATCTTCAGTTATTTTTGGGACACAAATCTGCCTTTTTTCCAGGTAGCCAGCTTCCTCATTAAAGCATCTTTTCCTTTCCCAACTAGTACTTGCCTCCCATGTATTGACTTTTCAAGTGACAAGCAGCCAAACCTGAGCTTAGTAACAGTAAACAAACCAGAAACTGAGAAGCCTAAATTAGAAAACAGAGGTCACCATGAAAATAGAAGCTTCTTTGGAATTCCAGAAATTTTCAGGAAAGTTTGTGTCTTATACAAAATACTGAATGGGGACTGAAGCAATTTTCCTGAGATAGCAAGAGGGAGACTTGAAAAATGGGCCCTTTAGCACCCTGATAATTTGTGAAAAGGCCTGAAGCAGAGGTTATATAAGTATTTTGCTGAGACTTTCAAAAATAAAACCAGGGAGATTGAAAGTATAACATACAATAAGATTGAAGCAAAACAAAAGAAAACAAAACAAAACACTGGTTAGAAACTTTAACAAGAAATGTAGTTTGCATAGAAAAACTTAAGAATAACTGGATTCAGCACAACAGAGCAAAGTCATAACGTTTCCTGAGCACAAAGAGTATATCAGAAAAAAGAGGATGGTGGAATGTGGCCAATGAAACAGAATTATTTGTGAAGCTGAAGCTGTAAAGAAATTTTATTTAGAAAGATTTTTATTATGACAATATGTTTAATATAATAGCTTTGAGGGTCCCCAAAATTCTTATTTTCTGAAACTTTGAACCTCTTAAACATTAGGTTATAATCTTTGCTACTTTTCAGGAGTAAGCCTAAATTTCATCTTCTGTAAACTGGGAATAACAACAGTGTTAGCCACAGAGAAATTCCATGAGGATTAAGGGCTTTACTGCATATAAAACCCTTAACACAGCGCCCTTGAAAAAAGCCTATAGAAATGAATGTGATCCTCTGCTATGGCTATTATTTTTGTTATTATTATTCTCACTTATCAGTAAAAGCCTTCTTAGACATTTATATTAGGATGTTCGTGATCTGTGGGTGGCAAACAGTTAAATTAAAGGACCAGGTAAAACATTGCCTGGGTCAATCAATGGAAATCAGCTCTTTCTCTTCCTCCCTCCTCAGTATTCTATAATCTACCAAGCTGAGATCACTGGAGCTCAACATGGCATGCTAAAATGTTAGATCTGGAATAAAATTTTAAAAGAATCCAGGACAAGGCTAAAACCTAAAAAGTCAGGAAACATGACCCAGAATGTATGAATTGCTGGTGCAAAGGCAATTAATAGGAGATTTGAAACTGGGGGGGGGGGTGGCGGGGAGAACTCCCATGTTATGATAATTATTCAATCAGATGACAAGGTACAATTATTAGGAATTCAAGGACACATAGCTTTGCGGAAAAACAGATGCCAACAAATACGGCTGTCGCCTCTACGTATCTTACTTTCTTGACACAAAAGGTTTTCATCCTCACACCTGAAGATACAAAAAACAGTAAATCCTATATATATAATCCACCTTTCTAACACCAAAAATCACTGCCCTCTCTCCTCTCTACTTTCTGTTTTCTCCCAGTCAGGCACATGCTGATATCAGTATTTAAGTGACCCTCTATTATATATATATATTTTAAAAGATTTTAATCTTAATTTTCAGACTGTTGATTGATATAGTACTTATTGTTAAAAATGAAACATTGGAACAAATTTCCATCTTCCGCTTTCCCCACTAATAATCAACTAAATTATTTGAATCATATGTGTTTTTAAAATATTTTAAAAACAAGTTTTTTAACTGTTTAATAAAACAGTTTTAAGAACTCAATATACTATTGCTTAATAAGAAGTCAAAATATATAATGTTTTAACATAATTCATTTTATTCTTGCATTCCATGTTTCTGATGTTAATTTTTATGAAATGGTACTGCTCATGCCACTTAAACTTGATTCACTTAGCAGGGGAGAAGTGACAAAGTGACTGTCCAAGAGCTTTGTTTCTATGGAAACAGTTTCTCCTACTTCAGACTCAAGATGAATGGGAAGGAACAGTGGTATTAACATTAATATTCATAAATGCCAAGTTGGATGATTCTCCTTCCTCTCAGTCTTCTTCCAGTGATATTTAGGGGGTGTGAGCTGTGAAACAGTCTTGCCCCACACCTGACACTGAAGGCTTGAGAGAGAAATAATTCATTGAATGGAGAAAAGGACATGATGAAAATATGACATGTGAATAAACTCATTTTCAGATATATTTATTTAAACTTTACATTGTACTTGGCATATAGTATTTTTTTATATTGGCAATTGACTACTAGAATGTGACCTTAGAATACGGATGTATGTCTGGCTTAACAAATTCTCCAAATATACAAATAGTTCATGAAGCTCAGTGTCAAAAAAATAAAATAAACAAATAACCCAATCAAAAAATAGGAAGAAGGCATAAATAGGCATTTCTTCAAGGAAGACATATAGACGGGCAACAAACAAATGAAAAGATGCTCAACATCACTAATTATTAAAGAAGTGCAAATCAAAATTACAATGAGGTGTCAACTCACATCAGTCAGAATGGCCATTATCAAAAAATCTACAAACAATAAATGCTAGAGAGGGTGTGAAGAAAAGCGAACACTCTTAGACTGTTTTGGGGAATGTAAATTGATATAGTCACTATGGAGAACAGCATGAAGTTTCCTTAAAAAACTAAAAATAGAACTACTATATGACCCAGCAATCCCACTACTGTGTATATATCCAGAGAAAAGCATAATTCAAAAAGACATATACACCCCAATATTCATTGTATCATTATTTACAACAGCCAGGATATGAAAGCAAGTTAAATGTCCATCAACAGAGGAAATGATGCAGAAGATGTGGTACATAAATGCGATGAAATATTACTCAGCCATTAAAGGGAACAAAATTGAATTTATAGAGACATGGATGGACCTAGAGACTGTCATAGAGAGTGAAGCAAGTAAAAAGAAAAATAAATATCGTATTGTGACACATATATGTGGAATCTAGAAAAATGATATAGATGATATTATTTGCAAAGCAGAAACAAAAGACACGAATATAAGGAACAAATGTGTGAATGAAAGTGAAGTGAAAGTGTTGGTCACTTAGTCGTATCTTATTCTTTGTGACCCCATGAACTGTAGCCCACCAGGCTCCCATCTGTCCATGGGATTCTCCAGGCAGGAATACTGGAGTGGGTTGCCATTTCCTTCTCCAGGAGATCTTCCCAACCCAGGAATCAAACCTGGGTCTTCTGCATTGCAGGCAGATTCTTTACCATCTGAGCCACCAGGGAAGCCCAAGGGCTAAAGACACATGGTAGGATGAATTGGGAGATTGGGACAGACATAAATACATTATTGATACTATGAGAGAATCTACTGTATAGCACAGGGAATTCTCCTTGATCCTCTGTGGTGACCTAAATGGAAAGGAAATCCAAAAATGAGGGTGTGTATGTATATAGTTATATATATCTCCTTCCCAAATAACACTACAGATAAGAAAGGTAACTTTGAATGAGCCATCATATTTAGTTAGTAGGTATAAGGATTTTAGAAATTAGTATTAATTGTTTGGTAGTGGCAGTGAATCAGAGCTCAGATGATTACAATTTTCCATATATATTAAACTAAAAATATTGAGTGGGACAAAGTGAAAATACCAGTCAATGAGGTATGAACCAATGCTCACATAAGCACACAGACACACAATCACACAACCAAAACCTTTTGCAGATCTTTCCACATCCCAACATCAGGAACTAAATCAACATGTATAGAGAATAATATAGACTCTTAGGGTTTGCCTGGTAGCTTAGCGGTTAAGAAACTGCCTACAATGCAGGAGCCGCAGGAGGTGCAGATTCGATCCCTGGGTCTAGATGATTCATGCAGGAGGGCATGGCAACCCACTCCAGTACTGTTGTCTGGAGAATCCCAGGAGCAGAGGAGACTGGCAGGCTACAGTCCATGGGGTTGCTTAAAACAATAACTTGTATCTAAAATTTTTCAAGACAGAAACAATTTTTTTTTTTTAAATCAGAATGTAGGAACAGAAATCTTTTCTCTTCCTCCTAATCAGGTTGGCTGGTCTAATAATCAATTTGACATAAGAGATCAGCAGGAAAAAAACAAAACAAAACAAAACAAATTTTGTGTGTATGTAAGTCCCAAAGACATGAGACTCAAAGGCGAATGACTGAGGCTTATATGCTGTCTTGAGCCAAAAAGTGGGGTAGGGACCTGGGGCTTCAAAGAGGAGGAGGGCAATTCACAGGAAGATAAGAAGAACAGATGTTTAGTCTTCAAGAAATTTTAAAAAAAAAAGTTATGTTTGAAAATAGCTCTTTTCCCTGGGCCAAACCCCCTACCTGAATTATTTTAGGCAGTTAAGGGAGAAGCAAAATCCTCTTCTTGAATCTCCTGAGTCTTAATTATCTTCAGCTCAAAATGATCCACTTGCCAAAGTGGCACATTTAGGGGTGTTGTATGCTACTTCCCATCAAGCATGGAGCATTTACTTCTTACCTTCAACCAACCCTTTCTTGAGCAGATAGAACAAACATTACATCCTCTCTGCTTTTTCAGTGTAGCCTAACTGCTGTGAAAAAAGGAAAATTCACTAAATTAGCAAGATAACAGTTCACTGTTCACTGAAATGACAGTCCAACAAGCATGACTATGGTCAGGTGACTCAGGGATCCAGGACTCAAAATGCATCTGAGGGAACAGAGATAGCTTCTCTTAACTTAGTCTGTAAGTGACACATTATATTTCTGCTCTCATTCTTGTGGTGAGAGTTAAACACATGACCCTGTCTGTTGTGAGACATTCTGAATTACAGTCTAGCTTTGGGTCCAAGAAGGCCAGGAGAACCAAGTATTGGCTTCTAGTCTCTGTTACATTCATAAAGGAAATAACAGAGGTCTACGATGATTTATTTGCTTTCTTTTTTTTTTTGGTTTTGTCATGTAATGCTCATTAAAGTAACAAACATGTTTTATATTCAGAGAAATGTGACAATAAAAATGAAGTGTTACAAAGAAAAGGATAGTTGTCAGACATAATAATATCTTTCCCTATAACACTTGTAAGTTATGAAGTTCAACTTTTGAAATTATGCAGTCCTACTTATATGACAGTCATAAGGCTTGTCAGAGTAGGCATGTGGCTATTTGGGAGTGAATTAAATAACTGGTCTTTAACTCAGTTCTGGAGAGTCAAAACAATAGAACATATGACACGGTATTTGGAAATCCTAGCTCTGTTGTTCAACAGATCTTAGCTCCCCACACTCTAGGAGCCTTCCATGTTAGGCAGCATGTAACTTGTGTTCTTCCAGTTTCATTCAGCTCGTACCATTTCACAAAAATATTGTAAGAATTAACTTTTTTAATTATATAGGGCCTTCCCATTCTAATGGAATAATTTCCTCTTCTTTTGTAGCTGCGTATCTGCCAATAAGGTTTCCTGAGCATGTTAATGGCTCAAATCATGCTGCTCCAAAACCACTGCCCTCTGAGCTAATAAGGTTACCCCTGGTTGGGTGAGATTGCTGGCATTTCTACTCTATTATTTACTTGTCATCAGAGGCACAATGGAAGTCTTGGGCTCTGCCAAATACCAACATACAGGATGAGAAACTACTAGTGCCTTTTTCTGTTGCACTGTATGAATGAACTAGAAATGCCTCATACTGGTCCCATTACATCTTTTCATCTGTACATACTGACTGACATATTCAATAAAGAACTATTGGAAGCTTTCTATTTGGAAGCAGATTTGGGAGTAACAAGAATAATTCAAGAGTTTTGAATTCTTAGAAGGATCATTTTTCATATTTGTCTCTCAGTTTTCCTCTTGAACTCACAAAATACACTCGACATTTTCTCGGATCACATTAATCTAGTGTTTAACCTAATCATGAAAATCCAGTCATGCCCAGTCTGCAGAACCCTGAAGTAGACTTCTGAAGTAAAACAAATACACCACCACCAACATCACCACCACCACAGGCATTTGCCTGGCCTTTCAAAGACAACAGTAATACCTGGTTTAGCACTCACTTGATTTGTACTTATGTGTAGTTTAAACAGTTATCTCAACATTGACAGAAATCTTGAGCGTCCCTACTGAGAGGAGCTTTTTTCTCTTCTGACTTCTTGCCACTACTGTGGGTTTGCTTATTGAGTTCTCTTTTACTTTTTCTTCAGATAAGGTAGATGCTAAGTGACAACAGTGCATGACACTGAATACACTGTATTAACAGTTCAAACTTGAAAGGGTTCACCTTGAAAATATCCTCTGAACGAATCAGGAATATTCCACTTTAGTGTGTGAACTTTAGTTTGCAAATAAATGACAATTACTTTCTTTCAGATATACCCTCTGTGGAAAATTGAGTAATCTTTTCCTCATGATTCCCCCTGGTAAAGAGCACTATTGCAGCCTCAAGGACCTCATCAATATGTAGGATAAATGCAGGCAGTAACATTATGTCCAGTAAAACTCTCAAAGGCCTTTACGCAGCCTTGGCATCAAGGATTCTAAAAAGGCTTAAGAATACTGGTTGTGTTTCCTTTCATTTTGAGTTCCATTTAGATCTTAACACCAAGCTGGCAGATTAAGCTCAGATCATACAGAAGGTTGGCAAGGTATGTTTGACCAAAATTTTGTAATATCCACTGAAGCACACAAATTAGCAAGAAATTACACATTGTAGTAAGGGAAGAGGAGAGGACACCTTTATGTTTTGATAGATATTACATGCATGTGCAGGAAAACTTAGATAAGGTGGTCAAAAGAGACTCATCTGAAGAGGTTCTTATGACTAATGCTTGAATTAGAATGAGTAACTCTTGCACAATGATGGGAAAGCAGCATATTTCAAAAAGAGAGAATAATAAGTACAAAATTAGTGTTTGGGAAAGAGTTTGCCATGTTCAAAGAATACATGTGAGTAATGTGATTGAAGCACACTGTATAAGAGGAAAATGGTGTAAGATGTGTTGGAGGACATATTCTAGAACCAGGGAAATTGTGAAATACTTTGTACTTCATTCTGAGTTGCATAAGAAGCCACTCAATATTTAATAAAGGGCATGTCATATCAGATGTGCATTTGCTGTATGGAGACTGAATAGAATTTGAGGAAGTGTAGACACAGAAGTATTACTTCAGTAATCTAAGTGGTAGATAATGGCATCCAGAATAATTGAGTTTTCAGTGGCAATAAAGAGAAGTGGATGGATTTGAAATATGGTTTCTAGAAACAAAAAGTCTTAGAGCTTGCTGATAAATTGAATGTGGGATGCAAGGAGTAAGGAATGAGGACCAATGAAGGGTAATGCCCAGCAATTTTGTTTCTTTGTTTTTGTTTTGTTTGTTCTTATCTCCTGTGTTGAATGAAATTTTGGTGCAGTTGAACATTATTGTGGAAAATAAAAGAAATATTTTGGGCCAGGGCAGTGTGTATCCAAAGCTCTTTGAAAGGCAGAGCAAGCATCTGCATTGACACATCTAGAAGGCCATCTGACTTACAAATCTGAAACTCAGGAGACTGCTTTGTAAGAGATAAAAAAACATGGAGACCTAAGAATGCAGATGATGTTTATTGGATGAGCTCACATAGATTGAGATTGGAGATAAGGAACAGAGATGAGAGAACACCCTGAAGAATTATTTCAATATGAAAGTTTGAATAGAAGAGGCACAAGTAATATAGAATAAACCATGACCAGTGATAATATAAGTAATTTCTCTCAGAAATGCTGAGAGAAGAGGATATTTATATTAAAAAGGAGGTGAATTGTGGCAGTGTTAGCTATGAAGTGGAGTAACATGCAAACAGAGAAGAATATTAAATTTTGGCACCTAGGAGAATATGGTCATGTATGGATGTGAGAGTTGGACTGTGAAGAAGGCTGAGCACCGAAGAACTGATGCTTTTGAACTGTGGTGTTGGAGAAGACTCTTGAGAGTGCCTTGGACTGCAAGGAGATCGAACCTGTCCATTCTGAAGATCAGCCCTGGGATTTCTTTGGAAGGAATGATGCTAAAGCTGAAGCTCCAGTACTTTGGCCACTTCATGCGAAGAGTTGACTCATTTGAAAAGACTCTGATGCTGGGAGAGATTGGGGGCAGGAGGAGAAGGGGACGACCGAGGATGAGATGGCTGGATGGCATCATGGGCTCGATGGACGTGAGTCTGAGTGAACTCAGGGAGTTGGTGATGGACAGGGAGGCCTGGCGTGCTGGGATTCATGGGGTCGCAAAGAGTCGGACACGACTGAGTGACTGAACTGAGAAGAATATTGGTGACTTTGTACAGAGCAACTTCAGTAGAATAGTAGTATACTATCTAGTAAGTCATACTAGAGTGGCTTAACTAAAGTGGGAATTAACACAATATGACAAAATCCAGTTGAATTAAAGGTTTGTCTAAAATCAAAGGACACATAAATGATAGAGGATGTAATAAATTACAGTGATTCATTAATAAAAACAATAAAAAAACGAAATAAAACAAAAGTATGAGCATGTTTCCTTTCAATAACATACTAGAATACTGTCTAAAAGAACTCTTCAGATATCATTTAATTCTTTGGGTAAATGTACCTTTATTGACACACTAATTACTGCTGTTTGTGGATAGACTCTGAAATTGTGGACAGACTTGATGAAGTTAAATGGAGATTTTTATCTGATAAGGATGCAAATGATTTCCTTCTGGTAGAAACAAACCAGTGACTCTATCGTCCTATAGGACATTAATTAATTGTGTATCTAATATAGCAATCTTATTCTAAAAGTCTTTCTTCAGTGTCACCATATACTCAGTTCTTCAAATGTTTTTTGAACCAGCGTGATTGAATCTTTAATGAGTTTAATAATTTTTTAACATGTATTTATTTACATTTGTTTGATGTATTAGTTTCCCTGGGCTGCCATAACAAAATACCACAGACTAGGTAGCTTAAACAACAGAGGTTTATTTCCTCACAGTTATGGAGGCCTTTATTCTAAGATCAAGGTGTAGGAAAGTCTGATTTCTTTTGAAGCCTCTCTCTTTGAATTGCAGATAGCTACCCACTTGTTTGGTCCTCACATGGCCCTTCCTGTGTGTGCATGTGCATCTCTGGAGTCACTCTGTGTGTCCAGATTTCTCCTCATAGACACCAGTCACACTGGCTTGGAGCTGCCCTAATGGCCTCATTTTACCTTAGTCACCTCTTCAGAAGCTCTGTGTCCAAATATGGTCACATTTTTAGGTACTGGGGGTAGGGTTTCAACATATGAATTTTGAAGGACATAATTTAGCCCATCACATATAAAAATGTTTTTAACTTTTTTCAAATTATACCTTGCCAGTTTTAGTGGTCCCACAAATGAATATCTGACATGTTCATTCTCTGTTCTCTATTCCAAAATTTATGCTTTGACAGACTGTTTCAAATCTTGTACTGCTCGTTTCCTTCAAATATATGCAAAATAAATTTAATGTTACTTGCAGGTAGAGCTCTCTGAGAAGTAGAAGGTGAGATGGAGTTAAGAGTCAAAACGTTTATTGTAGAGTAATGGGGAAGGAAAAGGGAGGAAGTAAGATTAGATATAAGGATCAGTCAGAACATGATTCAGACCTGACAAAATTTTGAACAACTCAACTGGGAGCTCCAGAGCAAAGATTACTCATTAAGGAGATCCACAATGGGAGGTTGGCTAAGCTCTTGGCCCATAACCTTGCTTCATTATTGCTCAGCTGCCCTAAAAGATCATGACCTCGGCTCACAAGTTAACATGGACCCTGATGACGTTAATTAGCAACTGGGGGTTGTCAACTAATTACCATCCTTGGAGTTGGTCAGTAAGTTCTGTCTTGAAGAGGGATGTGAGTGGTATATCTCTGGGTCTGCTACAAAGTTTGTCATAAGCATTTAATAGGTATAGAAAAAAAGAAAGAAATATAAAACAAATAAAATATCTTAGCCATAGCAATGACTAATGTTTTTGACCACTTACCCTGTACCAGACACTATTTAGTGCTTTATAGCATTATCTACTTTTTCCCCATCTTCCTCAGCTCAAAGAGAAGAAAAATTTATAAATATACAAAATGAATCCATTTAATGTCAATGAGTTTAGTTCTCATATTTGGGCAACAAGGAACAATAACTCCAAGCAGTATTGTTCAGAAAGGAATATCATATGTTTATTGCAGCATATGCTGATTTAAAAAGATTCAATTACAGTGAGAGTCATTTATTTAGAATAATAGTCTAGCATAAAAATAGTACAAAATTCCAAAAAGAAACTAATGTGTGCCATTTAATAACCTCTTCCAGTCAAATTTATTAAGAGATATGCATGCTTAGATGCACATACAATTTTTAATATTGGGCTACAAACATTTTCCTTTTGAATCTATTGATCAAGAGGCTTTTATAAATTTTCAAATAAACTAAGGTTTCTCAGGTTTTAAAGAGAGTGGCATTGGCAGCTTGTCTGGAGCTCAAATTTCCATTTTTAACTTTTTCATTTTCAATCCAAGTCATTTTTTTTCTTTAGGTAAATATGCAAGGAAAAATACAGCAATTAAGTGGAAAAATGCATTTATTGGCTAAGGAATTAGATTGATGTCCATAATACTGTTAGTTATCAAAAAAAAAGAGAGAGAGAGAGGTTGAATTAATAGTCCAAAGCTTGTACTCTAAATAGGATACCATCTATAAAGCTAATCATCACCTTAAGCAGTTAAATTGTAAAATTTCATAGGTCTGCTTGATGTTCTTAAAAATAACTCAAAATTGAGAATTTATATATAGATTCAAACCTAATAAACAAAATTAATAGTAGTAAAATGTGTTATATCTGATTAGGTAATTAAAAAAACAAAAATAAGAAAGGAGCATATTTCTATAAAAACTTAAATTTATGATCTACATTGATTAAGGTTTCTGGAAAGCTTTATCATAGTTTAGAAAATTAACCCTCCATTTTGTTGAATGATTTTTGGAACTCATTAAAACAATGAGTAATTATTAAAAGAAATTCCTCATCATTAGAAAAAGTTTTATATGGCACTGAATCTACCTTTTATTTCCTTCTATTTCTCTAAATTGTCGCTGTGGTAAGACTTATCAGTTAGAGAACAGTATCCTCCCTGGCAACTTATCTTGAGCTATCTTTTTAATTAGTCTCCAGAGTGAAAATTTCCAGAATGTTCATATGTCTCTTCAAACACAACAAATTTTAAGTACAACTTGCTCCAAATGCAATTTTTTTTTTCCCTAGCACATTAGTACTATGATATTTTCTCAAAATACAAATTAAGTTGATTTTGCAGCCCCAGTCTTTGAAAACAATACTGTGTCTTAACTCTGGTAGCACCCTCAGCTTCTTTAAACAGGAAATACTGGTAAGCCCTCTTTATCTGCTTTCCTTATTATACCTGACAGACGGCAGCCCACTAGGCTCCCCCGTCCCTGGGATTCTCCAGGCAAGAACACTGGAGTGGGTTGCCATTTCCTTCTCCAATGCATGAAAGTGAAAAGTGAAAGTAAAGTCACTCAGTGGTGTCTGACTCTTAGCAACCCCATGGACTGCAGCCCAACAGGCTCCTCCATCCTTGGGATTTTCCAGGCAAGAGTACTGGAGTGGGGTGCCATTGTCTTCTCCGATACTCTAAGTAAGCATGGTGGTTTAGTCATTAAGTCGTGTCCAACTCTTGTGACCCCATGGACTGTAGCCCACCAGGCTCCTCCATCCATGGGATTCCCCAGGCAAGAATACTGGAGTGGGTTACCATTTCCTTCTCCAGGGGATCTTCTTGACCCAGGAATCGAACCCAGGCCTCCTGCACTGCAGGCAGATTCTTTACCAACTGAGCTATACCTCAATTTAAAGTTTCAAATATCTTACCCTCCTGCCTTCTCAAGAACCTCCTCAAACACAAGCAGATTTAGCCTGCAGGGGTCCCTAGTAACATTAAGTAAAATAAACATACTTTGCCTGTCTTTCCAGATTTCCCTCTCAATACTTTTGTTTCATAATTTAAACACTAGCAAAAGCCTCACTGTCCATACTTACAGTTCCTTACTCTTTTCTAAGGGCCAATGACTTCCTTTCTCTCTGTGTTGCAGTCTCTGCATGCCTCTATAATTTCACATTTTCCATTTTATTTTGATTATTAATGCCATATATTAGTTTGCTTCAGTAAAGCCTGCTATACACATCTTTCCATCTGTATTTCAAGCTCTGACAAATTACTCATATGATATCTTTCCTCCAGATTCACAATAACCAGAATAATACTTTGAAGAGTTCGTGTATATTTTTCTATGTATGTAAGCCTAAAATACTGATATACTGATATCAGAGTGCTCAGAATTTACAATTAGCAAGATCATAGTCAATACATCCAGTTGAGTCAGTCTTTCTCTTTTTTATTTCTTTTCCATAAGGCAACATTCTCCCAATATTAAGAGAGAGAGCGGATTTTAATGAATAGGAAAAGAAAAATTTAGTACCTTTTCCCCCCATTAACCTCCTGCTGATGGCCGGAATTGTGTGTTCAATATATTTACTCCCTCTGTTTTTCTAATACTAGTCTTTGCCTATCAGGCCTTTTTACAATTCCTATTAAAGAGCAATTCTATTTACTTCCTGTACTAGCAAGCTAATATATCTTATCTTGTCAGATGCTGAGCATGGAATAGGTTGTATTTCTAAACACATTACTACTGAGTTCTGGTTTCTTTGAAATTTCCCTCTAATGCTCTAAATCTGCTCTGTTGTATTGCTCTTGTATTTTTTTGCTTACACCTTTATGTTGTATTAGATCCTTATTTAGCTTTCTTCCACTAGACTTATTTTTCTATGCTAAAAGCTCCTCTTGATTTTGGTAACTTGGAGAAAATACTGTGAAGCAATATTTATAATTTCTATTGATACCGCTAGATCATTCAGGTATGACCTAAATCAAATCCCTTATGATTATATAGTGGAAATGAGAAATAGATTTAAGGGCCTAGATCTGATAGATAGAGTGCCTGATGAACTATGGAATGAATTTCGTGGCATTGTAAAGGAGACAGGGATCAAGACAATCCCCATGGAAAAGAAATGCAAAAAAGCAAAATGGCTGTCTGGGGAGGCCTTACAAATGGCTGTGAAAAGAAGAGAGGCAACAAACAAAGGAGAAAAGGAAAGATATAAGCATCTGAATGCAGAGTTTCAAAGAATAGCAAGAAGAGAAAGAAAGCCTTCTTCAGTGATCAGTGCAAAGAAATAGAGGAAAAGAACAGAATGGGAAAGACTAGAGATCTCTTCAAGAAAATTAGAGATTCCAAAGGAACATTTCATGCAAAGATGGGCTCAATAAAGGACAGAAATGGTCTGGACCTAACAGAAGCAGAAGATATTAAGAAGAGGTGGCAAGAATACACAGAAGAACTGTACAAAAAATCTTCATGGCCCAGATAATCACAATGGTGTGATCCCTCATCTAGAGCCAGACATCCTAGAATGTGAAGTCAAGTGGGCCTTAGAAAGCATCACTACGAACAAAGCTAGTGGAGGTGATGGAATTCCAGTTGAGTTATTTCAAATCCTGAAAGATGGTGCTGTGAAAGTGTTGCACTCAATATTGCCAGCAAATTTGGAAAACTCAGCAGTGGCCACAGGACTGGAAAAGGTCAGTGTTCATCCAATCCCAAAGAAAGGCAATGCAAAGAATGCTCAAACTACCGCACAATTGCACTCATCCCACATTCTAGTAAAGTAATGCTCAAAATTCTCTAAGCCAGGCTTCAGCAATATATGAACCATGAACTTCCAGATGTTCAAGCTGGTTTTAGTAAAGGCAGAGGAACCAGAGATCAAATTGCCAACATCTGCTGGATCATCGAAAAAGCAAAAGAGTTCCAGAAAAACATCTATTTCTGCTTTATTGGCTATGCCAAAGCCTTTGACTGTATGGATCACAATAAACTGTGGAAAATTCTGAGAGAGATGGGAATACCAGACCACATGACCTGCCTCTGAGAAACCTGTATGCAGGTCAGGAAGCAACAGTTAGAACTGGACATGGAACAACAGACTGGTTCCAAATAGGAAAAGGAGTAGGTCAAGGCTGTATATTGTCACCCTACTTATTTAACTTCTATGCAGAGTACATCATGAGAAACGCTGGGCTGGAAGAAGCACAAGCTGGAATCAAGATTGCTGGGAGAAATATCAATAACTTCAGATATGCAGATGACACCAGCCTTATGGCTGAAAGTGAAGAGGAACTAAAAAGCCTCTTGATGAAAGTGAAAGTGGAGAGTGAAAAAGTTGGCTTAAAGCTCAACATTCAGAAAACAAAAGTCATGGCATCTGGTCCCATCACTTCATGGGAAATAGATGGGGAAACAGTGGAAACAGTGTCAGACTTTATTTTGGGGGGCTCCAAAATCACTGCAGATGGTGACTGCAGCCATTAAATTAAAAGACGCTTACTCCTTGGAAGAAAAGTTATGACCAACCTAGATAGCATATTCAAAAGCAGAGACGTTACTTTGACGACTAAAGTCCGTCTAGTCAAGGCTATGGTTTTTCCTGTGGTCATGTATGGATGTGAGAGTTGGACTGTGAAGAAGGCTGAGCACCGAAGAATTGATGCTTTTGAACTGTGGTGTTGGAGAAGACTCTTGAGAGTCCCTTGGACTGCAAGGAGATCCAACCAGTCCATTCTGGAGGAGATCAGCCCTGGGTATTCATTGGAAGGACTGATGCTAAAGCTGAAACTCCAGTACTTTGGCCACCTCATGCGAAGAGCTGACTCATTGGAAAAGACTCTGATGCTGGGAGGGATTGGGGGCAGGAGGAGAAGGGGATGACAGAGGATGAGATGGCTGGATGGCATCACTGACTCGATGGACATGAGTTTGAGTGAACTCCAGGAGTTGGTGATGGACAGGGAGGCCTGGTGTGCTGCAATTCATGGGGTCACAAATAGTCGGACACAACTGAGAGACTGAACTGAACTGAACTGAGCTAATTCAACCCATAGGATCTAACTGAAGACTATATCAGTTTGGGTTCTCTGAGAAGCAGGATGTAAGATGTATTGGAAACACAAGAAATTAAGAGAGAAATGCTTCTGAAGGATAAAGGAAAATGGGTACAAGGTCAGATAGGGAGAGATATGAGGTTGCAATGCACGGTTCTCCAGCACTAGAGTCATGGGAAGCCCTTGGCTCTCATATGGCCACTGTATTCAGTCACTGACTGGAAATGGCCTGAGGAAAGTACAGCCTTCACAAGAATACAGAGGGAGATCCAACGTGTGTTTCAGTGGGAAGTTTTCATCTAATTATCATCTCTTTTCAAGCTCATTTTTGAAGGAAAATTTAAGTAGCATAACATTGGTTGCTACTAAGACTCTTTCTAGAAAATGAATACTAGAATTTCATTTAATCAATCAATTATAGGCTAATGGATTTATTCTCTATTATCTAGAGTGTAAACTTGTACTTCTTGATTAACAAAACCATGAGAGAAAGAGAATATATTTTTTTTCCCTTGTAGAACCACTCTATGAATTTCTTTACTATCTGTGTTCTGGATTGGTAAGTTAAAAACAAACAACCCACAACAGTCAACACAATACTAAAGAAGAACAGTGCGAGAAGACTGACACTGTGAACTTTAAGACCAACTAAACCTGCAATAATCAAGGTAGTATGGTATTGGTGAAGAAACAGACAAATATATCAATGGAACAGAATAGATATTTCCAAAATACACCCCCAAATATACCCAACTGACAAAATAGAAAAAAGCAATTCTATAGAGGAAGGATAGTCTTTTCAACAAGTGATATGAAAAGAATAAGACATCTACATGCAAAAAAATTAAATCTAGACATACACCTTACACACTTAACAAGAATTAATTCAAACTGGATCATAAACCTAGATGTAAAAATGGAAACATATAGACATTTTATAATATAAAACAGGAGAAAATCTAGGAGACCTTGGGTTTGGTGATAAATTTTTAGATAGAACACTTAAGCATGGTCCACAAAAGAGAAAAATTGATAAGTTGGACTTCACTGAAATTAAAATGCTCTGCTCTGTTAAAGATACTGTTAAGAGAATGAAAGCCTAAGCTACTAACTTGGAGAAAATCTTTGCAAAATATATATCTGAAAAAGGATTTATATACAAAACATACAATGGACTCTTAAAACAGCTATAAACCAACAAATAACCCATTTAAAAACATCAAAAGCTCTGAATAGACCATATAAATTAAATGAAGAAATATACACATGAAAATATAATCAACATCATGTGTTATTAGGGAATTACAAATTAAAAAATAGCATAATACTACACGCCAATCAGAAAAGTTAAAACAATTGTTAACCAAATGCTGGTGAGGAGGTAGAGCAACAGGAACTTTCATTCATTGCTGGTTGGAAATGCAAAATGATACAGCGACTTTGGAAGATAGGAAGTTTCTTATGAAGCTAGGCATAGTCAACTTACATGGAATACTAAAAAAGCAGCGACATTAGTTTGCCAAAAAAGGTCCAACTAGTCAAGGCTATGGTTTGTCCAGTGGTCATGTATGGATGTGAGAGTTGGACTGTGAAGAAAGCTGAGCACCAAAGAATTGATACTTTTGAACTGTGGTGTTGGAGAAGACTCTTGAGAGTCCCGTGGACTGCAAGATCCAACCAGTCCATCCTAAAGGAAATCAACCCTGAATATTCACTGGAAGGACTGATACTGAAGCTCCAATACTTTGGCCACCTGATGCAAAGAATAGACTCATCAGAAAAGACCCTGTTGCTCGGAAAGATTGAAGGAAGGCAGAGGAGAAGGGGACGACGGAGGATGATATGGTTGGATGGCATCACCGACTCAATGAACGTGAGTTTGAGTAAACTCTGGGTGTTGGTGATGGACAGGTAGGCCAGGTGTGCTGCAGTCCATGGGGTCACAAAGAGTTGGACACAACTGAAGGACTGAACTGACTAACTGGGGCATAGTCATTAAATAATCCAATAATCATCAGTTCAGTTCATTTCAGTCACTCATTTGTGTCCAACTCTGCAACCCCATGGACTGCAGCATGCCAGGCCTCCTTGTCCATCACCAACTGGCGGAGTTTACTCAAACTCATGTCCGTTGAGTCGGTGAAGTCATCCAACCATCCCATCCTCCCATCCCCCCTTCTCTGCCTTCAATCTTTCCCAGCATCAGGGTCTTTTTAAACGAGTCAGCTCTTCACATCATGTGGCCAAAGAATTGGAGTTTCAGCTTCAACGTCACTCCTTCCAATGAATATTCAGGACTGATTTCCTTTAGGATGGACTGTCTGGATCTCCTTGCAGTCCAAGGGACTCTCAAGAGTCTTCTCCAACACCACAATTCAAAAGCATCCATTCTTCGGCACTCAGCTTTCTTTATAGTCCAACTCTCACATCCATACATGACTACTGGAAAGACCATACGCTTGACTAGACAGACCTTTGTTGGAAAACTAATGTCTCTGCTTTTTAATATGCACTCTAGGTTGGTCATAAGTTTTGTTTGGTCATAAACTTATGACCAAAGTTGTGACCAATAATCATACTGCTGTGTATTTACAAAAATGAGCTCAAATATATGTTCAGGGACTTACCTTGTTGCTCAGTGGTTAAGAATCTGTCTGACAATGCAGGGGACACAGGTTTGATCCCGGGTCTGAGAAGATTCCATATGCCATGGGGCAACTAACCCAATGTGCCACAATTACTGAAGTCCAAGAAACCTAGAGCTCATGCTCTTCAACAAGAGAGGACACTGCAATAAGAAGCTTACACACCACAACTAGAAAGTAGCCCCCACTCACTGTAATTGGAGAAAAGCCCATTCTGCAACGAATATCCAGAGAAGCCAGAAATAAATAAACAAAGTTAAAAAAAAAACAGGTTCATATAAAAA
This sequence comes from Capricornis sumatraensis, assembly GCF_032405125.1. Lineage (NCBI taxonomy): Eukaryota > Metazoa > Chordata > Mammalia > Artiodactyla > Bovidae > Capricornis > Capricornis sumatraensis. The sequence continues at coordinate 109,858,330 of NC_091092.1, read as the reverse complement.
TTTTACATTAATGCTTTTAGTAGCTTTATTCATAATTACCAAAAATTGAAAACAACAAAGATGTCCCTCAAATATGAACATAATAAACTATAAATAAAACTGTGGTATACCCAAACAGTGGAATATTATTTGGCACTAAAAAGAAATGAGCTTCAAGCCATAAAACACAAGGAAGAAGCTTAAAGGTGATTGGTAAGTGAAAGATGCCAATCTGAAAAGGCTACACACAGGCATACCTCATTGTATTGTGCTTAGCTTATTGTGCTTTGCAATATTGCATTTTTCACAAATTGAAGCTTTGAGCAACCCTGAGTCAAGCAAGCCTATTGGCACCATTTTTCCAACAACATTAGCACACTTCATGTTTCTGTGGCACATTTAGGCAGTTCTCACAATACTGGGCTTCCTAGGTGGCTAGATAGTAAAAAATCTGCCCCCAGTGTGAAAGACCAGGGTTCAGTTTCTGAGTCTGAAAGATCCCCTGGAGAAGGGAATGGCAACACACTCCAGTATTCTTGCCTGGAGAATTCCATGGACAGAGGAGCCTGGCAGCTTACAGTCCATGGGTTGCAAACAGTCAGACACGGCTGAGCAACTAACACAACACACAATATTTCAATAGTTTTCATTATTATATTTGTTATGGTGATTTGGCATAGTGAATAAAGCAGAAATAGATGTTTTTCTGGAACTCTTTTGCTTTTTCGATGATCCAGCAGATGTTGGCAATTTGATCTCTGGTTCCTCTGCCTTTTCTAAAACCAGCTTGAACATCTGGAAGTTCACAGTTCATATATTGCTGAAGCCTGGCTTGGAGAATTTTAAGCATTACTTTACTAGTGTGTGAGATGAGCGCAATTGTGCGGTAGTTTGAGCATTTGAAAAGACCCTGATGCTGGAAAGATTGAGGGCCAGAGTAGAAGGGGATGACAGAAAATGAGATGGTTGGTTGGCATCACTGACTCAATGGACATGGGTTTGAGTAGACTCCAGCAGTTGGTGATGGACAGGGAAGCCTTGTGTGCTGCGGTTCATGCAGTGGCAGAGTCGTACATGACTGAGTGACCGAATTGAACTGATGGCGATTTGTGATCAGTGATCTTTGATGTTACTATTGCAAAAAGATTACAATGGGGAAGGAATGAAGAGGTCAAGCATTTGGAATTTTTACAGCAATGAAACCATTCTGTAATGAAACTATTCTGTATGATAATGTAACAGTAGACAAATGACATTATACATTTGTTGAAGTTCACATGATTGTACAATATAGGGAGTGAGCCCTCATGTAAGCTAAGCTTTTTTTAAATAATAATGTATCAGCATTGGTTCATTAGTTTTCACGGATGCACCACACTAATTCAGGATGTTAATAATAATAGAAAATGGAAGAATTAAAAAAATTGTCTATACTAACTGCTCAAATTTTGGGTAACTTGTAAAAAAAAACTAAATTATATTAATCTAAAAAATTAAGACTCTCAGAATTCATTTATTCATGATGTAGTGATCTTTGTTTTTCTTTTGACAGATTTTAAAAAGACATAAACTCCCTTTCTGATTGTACCTTTTGCTAGGTACATGATCTTGGCTGCTTCTATGAACCTCAGTTTGCTCATTTGTGAGATAGGGTTAATGATTCCAAAGATGTAATTCAATGAGGATTCCTGGCTGGAGGAACATGTCCTTGGGATCCTCAATACATGTCCTTTCCTCCTTGTTTTTCAAATGTTCATTCTCCTTTCACTAAAGGATGACAAATTGACTTAAACATCCCTTGCATGCTTTCTCCTGGCACAATGTTTTTATTCCATTACTCACTCACCTTTCCCCATCGTCACTCACATTTCTCTACTTTACTCTTCCCTAATGCGGGAGACCCAGGTTCGATCCCTGGGTTGGGAAGATCCCCTGGAAAAGGAAATGGCAACCCACTCCACTATTCTTGCCTGGAGAATCCCATGGACAGAGGAGCCTGGCGGGCTACAGTCCATGAGGTCGCGAAGAGTTGGACACGACTGAGTGACTTCACTTTCTTTCTTTCTTTTCTATTTCTTCAGATCCCAGAGCACAATTTAGAAAATAGCTAGAGGGTTCACAACAAGATAAGGGTAAATTGTTCAGCATTACAATAGAAAAATTGTTTTTGTTGAATCATTGAGGTAGTGACTGCACCCTAGCCTTAGCACCATGAGAGGTCCTAAGACTAATCATGAATAAAACATGATTCCTACATTTAAATAACTCACAGTGAGAAAGAGGAGATGCATGTGAAGGAACCATACTGATACAGTTATCAACACCTCAGTGTGAATTCATTTTAGATACTTTTCTCAGACTTTATTGAAGAAGGAGAGGTGGAGTGGCCCGAGCATCAGAATGCTGGGAATTAGGTTGGAAGAAGTTGTCCCTTAAAGGTATGTGAGGGATTGGAGAAATGGGGGTTTAGTAAGACTAAATAACACTCCATTTGTTTCAGTTCTAGTACTTGAAAGCCAATAACCTTCTCTTCAAATTCTGTTTTCCGACTGCACTGCAAAAGGCAACTATCAAATATTTCTATCAGTGGAAATAAGGAAGAAAGAATTATGAAAGTAAATAAGCATTAAACAGAAATCTTAGTAACTTCATATTCTTTACAAGAAACTAATTTTGGTCATATCATTTTACAAAATTAACGTTCCTAGAGTTTGATTGGGCTCTATGTTTCTCTTACATGCACATTTTTTTCCCCTAATGACTCCATTTTATTTAACCCTTAGAAGGGTGTATGAAGTAGTAATATTTGTCATCCCATTGCATGGATGAGGTAACTGAGTCACAGAGAAGCTAAGATGCAGAACCAAGGTCTGAACCTTAACTGTTCTGCTTCTCGCTTAGCACGGTGGTGCAAGGACCATGTTGGAGTGTCGGTCTGGTGGCTGTGTCCCCACCACCAAGTGTGGAGTTTGTTGCAGAGAAGCAGGTTGAATAAACCAGAGACCTGGGAGACTAGGCAGGGGCAGGCCAGCAGACATGTCCCCTCCTGCTTGGCTCTCGCACACCCTCCTAATTCAGCTGTTAGCCAAAGTGAAAGTGTTAGTCACTCAGTTGTGTCTGACTATTTGTGACCCCTTGGACTGTAGCCCACCAGGCTCCTCTGTCTACGGAATTCTCCAGGCAAGAATACTGGAGTGGGTAGCCATTCCCTTCTCCAGGGGATCTTCCTGACCTAGGGATCCAACCCTGGTTTCCCACATTGCACGTCGATCTTTACCATCTGAACCACCAGGGGAGACCTAATTAGATGTTACTTATAATCAAATTGTATGACATCATAATTTGTGAGACTAAAATTTAATCTAGCTTTTCTTTATAGTAATTTTATTAATAATGATATGTTTCCAGCATTCTTTTAAGTCTTTTCATCCATACAAGTGGAGAATCACACAACTTTTCCTGGAATAATGGTACCTATAGAATTTGAAAGTAAAAAGATCTCCAAGGGTATTTAGTTTACCTGCATTTTCTATATTCTAAGGATAATTTTTATAATAGTTATATTCATTCATTTCATAATTCAATTAATTCAATAAATACAGTGTACATTACAAGGTAATACCCATAATTCTAAGTATGTATGGTCCCAAGTTCCTGAAATTCTCTTTAGAAAAGTTATAGGTAGTATTACTTACATATTAGCTCTTCTTCTGGGTAATATGATATAAAGCTAGATCAATCAAATGTTCTTATCTTACCCTGCACATTTTTCCAGCCCCACTTTTTGAACATAGCAACCTTTTTCATATTGTTTTATATTGTTCAAAGTCAAAGAGGTCAGAAAAAATATCCACAAATTTCAAGAAATTAAATCTCCCTTCAGAGATGTTTACTTGGCATTCATGATTTTAAAACTCTTGAAAGGTATCACAGAATTAAAATTACCAAGAAAATATTACAAGCAGCACAGTTTTTTCTAAAGCAATACTTTTCGTCACCATTACGTCCAATGATTTTTTATTGCTTTTCATTATGTCTTAAACTCTTACTTTTTAAAATAGTAATTCTTTCTTTGAGTATAAAAAGAGCTTATTGCAATGTAGAGACCTTTACAAAGAACAATACAGTGAACTTTATTATTAGGTATTAGGCCAGAATCTGGACAAATATTATTCTTATACTAAATATAGGTATGCTTATAAAAACATTACACCTCAGAGATTATAATTTTTACAAAGGCAGTGAACACTCATAAGTGAGTACAAGTAGAGTAGGTTACTTCTATAACCTTGTAAATATAAAACTTCTTCTACTTGTAAATAATAAAACTCATCAATTTCACAGCAGAATGTAAGATTTCCTTCAATGAATATAAGAAAGTGTTAATCGCTCAATCATGTCCAACGCTGTGATCCCATGGACTGCAGCCCGCCAGGCTCCTCTGTCCATGGAATTCTCCAGACGAGAATACTGGACTGGGTTGTCATGCCCTCCTCCGGGAGATCTTCCTGACCCAGGGATCGAACCTGATTTCCTGTGTTGCAGGGAGATTCTGTACCATTTGAGCCACCACGGAAGCCCTTCAATGAATATATCAGCAATCAAATATAGAAATGACTTTACCAACAACAGTACTATACTTCGGATGAAGAGAAAAGCAAGTGGGTCCCAAATGCTTTAGGGGAAATTTAGTAGCATCACTACAAATGCCAGATATTCACTCTGACATCAGATGCACATATCTGAAACTGATTGACTTGTGTGACCCCAATGTTTCCAAATATTTAAGCTGCACGTGGTAAAGGAATTGCCATAATAATACTTGCTTTGGCCTTAGGAATAGTTCCTGTTTCAGAATGAAAGCATAATAATTTTATTAATAATGTTAATTGACTAAAATGCAAATAGCCAATAGGGAGAGATGGTATCAGCTTAATAATTATGAAGATCAGCAATTGAGCTTGGCAATGTTGTATAATAAAATAATATGGCAGTATCATCAGGTAAAAAAAAAAAAAACTCCATTTTCAGGGTAAGGAATACTGTTGGATAACCTGACATTAAAACCACAAATATATATAGTCCATTGAACTTCCTTTTATATATTTCTTAAATATTTAATTTTGGTGAAAATAATGCTTGCTATTGAGTATAAAGCATTTAAATATGAAAATGCCATATTATGTAACAGTGGTGTTTTAAAAGTATCCCATCACATTATTTTGTTTTCTCTCACTGTGTTTTCTGCACTTCAATTCTATTTGTAATTAATGATCACTATTTTCAAGGTTCTTTCATTCTTTTCATTCTTTCTTTATTCTTAAGATCATTCTCCTTTATTTTCAGATATTCTTTCTGGTTTGATGTTAAAATCCACTTTATTTCAGGCAACCAATTGAAGATGAAGTCAAATAAGAAATTTAAAAAACAAAAACCAAACAAACAAAAAACCCACCTCATCAAGTAACTCTTGGGCTGGGCAGCCCTCACTTCAGCATGCTATTCATCCTTTCTCAATTTAAGAGAAACTTGTCATTGCAGAGATATTAGGCCTTGCTATTTACACTTTTTATTGCATGGCCCTCTCCCACCCAAGGATAATTAAAATGTAAGGATTAAGTAATGCCTAGTAAGAATTATTTCCTTCTGTTAGCATTTTGAATTCTGTAATTTAACAGAATGTGAAGATTAAAAGGTATATGCTGCTGCTGCTGCTAAGTCGCTTCAGTTGTGTCCAACTCTGTGCGACCCCATAGACGGCAGCGCACCAGACTGTGCCGTGCCTGGGAGGGAGAAAGAGATCCAACCACTGCAATGTTTCCTGATGAAACCAGCCTTGTTCTTGTTTTAGTTCAGGGGTATATCCCCAAAATAATTCTTTGTGCTGAGCTAAATTAAACTAAGTGAATTCCTGTTGTCTGCATCACAGTCATCATTGATTCTTCTCTCTTTTGCCCTACATCTAGTTTACATCCTTCATAATATTTATAGAATTGGAAATGGCCTCACATGAATTATAACATAGCCTCCTTGTTGCCCTGCTTCTGCCATTGTCCATTAAAGCCTATTCTCCAACAGCAGCAAGATAGATACTTATAAATGCATGACAGATGATGTTATTTCTCTGCTCATAGCTTACAGTGGTTTCCCATCTCACACAGAACAAAACTAAAAATGCTTATAGATGCCTACATGAACTACCTCACCCCTAGTCTTGCCTCCTGAGACCTATCTTCAGCTCTCAACAGCTGCCCCCTTCATTCTTGTGCTCTGGCCTCCTTACTCTTCTAGAAATCTCACCAAAAATGTATCTGCCTCAGTTATTTGCACCTGTTTCCTCTGCCTAGAAATTCCTTCCCCTAGGTACCAGCTTGGTTCCCTCTCTCACCAAGAAATGTAGGTGAGAGATTTCAAACATCACTTTGAGATGTTTCAGGCTTACTTCAACAATACCCCTGTTCCCTTCATCCTGTCATTATCCTTATAAGAATTATTACTCCCTGATGTAGCACAAGTTAATTTATTATGGTTGTAGTTTGTCATCTCCTACTAGAATAGAAGCTCATGATGGACATTGACTTGTGTGTGTGTGTGTGTGTACTGAATCCCTAGAGCTTAAAACAGTAATAGGGTCTTAAAAAAGCACTCAATAAATATTTGATAGGTTAATTAATACATAAAGTTAGATATCATAATTATATGATTAGAATCATTAAACTTCACATAGAAAAAAGACTGTATGATAATTAGAAAAGGTTAGGAAAAAGAGAATCTTAACAAGCAAATGGAGAAGCATAATAAAAAATAAAATGTGCACTTAACTCTTCACACCTTTACCATTAGTTGCCTAAAGATACAGTACAAACATCAGAAATAAAAAGAAAAATAGGTTAGAATTAACAGATCTATCCAATCAGTCCATCATAAAGGAGATTAGTACTGGGTGTTGATTAGGGATCTCATGCTGAAGCTGAAACTCCAATACTTTGGCCACCTCATGCGAAGAGCTGACTCATTGGAAACGACCCTGATGCTGGGAGCCATTAGGAGCAGAAGGAGAAGGGGATGACAGAAGATGAGATGGCTGGATGGCATCACCGACTCGATTGCCATGGGTTTAGGTGAACTCCGGGAGTTGGTGATGGACAGGGAGGCCTGGCATGCTGTGATTCATGGGGTCGCAAAGAGTCGGACACGACTGAGCGACTGAACTGAACTGAACTGAAAAGAAAATGACATTTAGTAACTATGATTAATTTAAAATGTAATAGTATAATATTTGCTTTTAAGATAATTTTTATATAAATCTAAGAGAGAAAAATATGAAATGGAAGAAGAAATGTGGAATGCATGACATAAAATTTATATTATTAATCAAATATTATGTTTTCCTAGTTTTATCACTTATTACTTCCTAATGCATAAATAAATTTCAACTTTATTTTATGAATATTTTAAGTTGTAAGTAAGCTTGACAAAAATTATGACTATAAAATATATATTACAGCATTAGCACACTGTGGCAGAAAACTAATATTTGAACAAAAAAAGTATGTTGCTTTTCAAATAATTTCCTTAGAAGAAATACATATTGCCACCAAAAATTAAAACAGTGATCCGGGTGAATTGACATGTTGATTTCATGTCTGATTTCTAAGATTGTAATACTTTTAGTACTTACTTGCCTTTGTTTTAATATACTTGATGCTCAGGTGTGCGTATTAAAAACAGATCCCACCATGTGGTTTAGAATAAATACAAGTGATTATGAGAAACATTCAGTTCAGTTCAGTTCAGTCGCTCAGTCGTGTCTGACTCTTTGCGACCCCATGAATCACAGCATGCCAGGCCTCCCTGTCCATCACCAACTCCCGGAGTTTACCCAAACCCACATCCATCAAGTCGGTGATGCCATCCAGCCATCTCATCCTCTGTTGTCCCCTTTTCTTCCTGCCCCGAATCCCTCCCAGCATCAGAGTCTTTTCCAATGAGTCAGCTCTTCGCATGAGGTGGCCAAAGTACTGGAGTTTCAGCTTTAGCATCATTCCTTCCAAAGAACACCCAGGGCTGATCTCCTTTAGGATGGACTGGTTGAATCTGCTTGCAGTCCATGGGACTCCCAACAGTCTCCTCCAACATTACAGTTCAAAAGCATCAATTCTTCAATGCTCAGCTTTCTTCACAGTCTGACTCTCACATCCATACATGACCATTGGAAAAACCATAGCCTTAACAAGACAGACCTTTGTTGGCAAAGTAATGTCTCTGCTTTTGAATATGCTATTTAGATTGGTCATAGCTTTTCTTTCAAGGAGTAAGTGTCTTTTAATTTAATAGCTGCAATCACCATCTGCAGTGATTTTGGAGCCCCAAAAAATAAAGTCTGACACTTTTCCCACTGATCCCCATCTATTTGCCATGAAGTGATGGGACCAGATGCCATGATCTTAGTTTTCTGAATGTTGAGCTTTAAGCCAACTCTTTCACTCTCCTCTTTCGCTTTCATCAAGAGGCTTTTTAGTTCCTCTTCACTTTCTGCCATAAGGGTGGTGTCATCTGCATATCTGAGGTTATTGATATTTCTCCTGGCAATCTTGATTCCAGCTTGTGCTTCTTCCAGCCCAGCGTTTCTCAAGATGTACTCTGCATAGAAGTTAAATAAGTAGGGTGACAATATACAGCCTTGACATACTCCTTTTCCTATTTGGAACCAGTCTGTTGTTCCATGTCCAGTTCTAACTGTTGCTTCCTGACCTGCATATAGGTTTCTCAAGAGGCAGGTCATGTGGTCTGGTATTCCCATCTATTTCAGAATTTTCCACAGTTTATTGTGATCCATACAGTCAAAGGCTTTGGCATAGTCAATAAAGCAGAAATAGATGTTTTTCTGGAACTCTCTTGCTTTTTCGATGATCCGGCAGATGTTGGCAATTTGATCTGTGGTTCCTCTGTCTTTTCTAAAACCAGCTTGAACATCAGGAATTTCACGGTTCACATATTGCTGAAGCCTGGCTTGGAGATTTTTCAGCATTACTTTACCAGCATGTGAGATGTTATGTAAATTTTAATCATCTTGTGCACTTTTTCTTATGCTAACTGGTCATTTGTATTTTGTATTTTCTGATTTGTCTGGACTTTTTGTCCATTTTTTAATTGGGTAGTGTCATATTTATGGAACATGTAGAGACTCCTCATGTTTTCTGGATATTAATCTTTGTTTATAAAATGATTTACAATTTTTCCTACATTGTATCTTTTCATTTGATATTATGATCTATATTAAGATATGTTAATGTTTTTATTTATGACTCTGTAAAGTTTAAGAAGGCCATTTCAACACTGAGATTTAATTTTTTTGACTACTATCATTTTTTACTGTTAAGCTCTTCAGCCCATCTAGAATTTATTTTTATGTATGATGGGAAATAGGGCCAAATTAAATGTATTTCCCTAATGGACAGCCAATTGCACTAGCAAGCACTTACTGATTTAGAGGTGTCTGTTCTTCACCACTGATTAGAAATCTACCACTTCATCTAGACCACAGGCACTGCCATGATTAGAGGTGGCTACTCATTGGACTAGGAAATTTACATTTGTAGAATTCTAGAGTGTGATTTTCCTTATTTTCTAAAACTCTTTTCCTTGATTTATTTCAGTTTTTCCAATGAGTATTTTTACCTACTTTAAGCTTAATCTGAAAAATCTGGTTATTACAGACTCACATTTTTTTTTTTTTCCTGTTAGAATATGTCTGGTTACAAAATCAAAACACTATTTATTTTAGGCACTATTTATTTTAGTTACATCTTCACAGAGATATGTTTCTTTGATGGTTCTTTTTATAGAGTACCTAGTATTTTCAGGGTCAAAAACTAAGTTTCTGTACTATGCTTTGAAACATTATTCTGTAAATATTGGAAAGGCCTTTGCCCAAAATCTACCTTGAAAGTTAACATTTTAAAAATTAGCTTTGCTTTTGTTGTTTTATAATTAATTAAAATTAATATTTTTTCTATGAAAAAAATTAAATTTATATTTACCAAGGCAATTATGATTGAACATCTGATTGTTACATAAAGATTTCCCTTAAACTATAAGTTGGTAGGTATTTTTAAAGTGCTTTGCTTTCAAAATATTATAGATATTTTAGATAATTGTCCAACATGATTTTCAACTATTTCCTATAATCCTACTACCAAAATCTGAAAATATATTTTCCTCAAAGCGCATAAATATTCTGATGTTTATGAGAAAAAGTTATATGGTTAATAATCATAAGAAAATTACAAAGCAGAATAAGACCCTCTAGATTATTGTCACTTTTAGTATCTCCAAGGAATTGGTAGTAATTTACAAGTAGACTACAGTGTATTACCTGTTAGTGACAGTATAATATATCTTATTTTATACTTTATGTGATAGTACATATCGTGTAATACTTTCTAATCCTTACTCTTTAGCAACAAGAAGTTATAAGGAGTGTATTGGATTAGGTTTTATAATCTCACATATTGAATAGTCAGCCTCTTTGTTTCTAATTTGATTGTAACAAAAAAGAAGTTGCTCATATTATTCCAAATATGTATTAAATGCAATCAATTGGAAATTTAAAATAAAGTTATATTACTTTTTCTTTGATTCCTTCTTTAAAAATCATTATTTTTGAAGTTTCAAATCAAATATGTTTATTTTGATAAATTCAGATAATAGAGCATACATAAAGTATAAATGTCACAATTTTTCTATGCATGTCATGGGCTTCCCTGGTAGCTGAGCTGGTAAAGAATCCACCTGCAATGCAGGAGACCCCAGTTTGACTCCTGAGTCAGGAAGATCCCCGGAAAAGGGATAGACTACCCACTCTAGTATTCCTGGACTTCCCTGGTGTCTCAGAGGGTAAACAATCCACCTGCAATGTAGGAGACCTGGGTCCACTTCCTGGGTTGGGAAGATCCCCTTGAGAAGGGAACAGCTACCCTCTCCAGTATTCTGTCCTGGAGAATTCCATGGACAGAGGAGCCTGGCAGGCTACAGTCCGTGGGGTCCCAAAGAGTTGGACACAACTGAGCAACCTTCACTTTTACTTTTCATATACATGTATATTCCTATAGTCTTACCAGAGACTATTAAAGCTTATATAATTTATAAATTAACATAATGCATCCTTTTACCCCTGGAATTTGTAACTATGCTATTTTATATGGTGAAAGGGACTTTACACATCATCAATATTATGGACTTTAAGGTAGGGATCAATATTATGGACTTTAAGGTAGGGAGATTATCTTCAATTTTTCACGTGATCCTAATATAATTACATGAGGCCTTAAAAGCAGAGAACACCCTCTTACTTTGAGGTAGAAGAGAGATGAGGATGACAGGAAAGTTAGAATCCATCATGAGAAGGAATGAATGTGTCTTTGCTAGCTGTGATGAGAACCCAGCCAGTCAGCCCCTTAATTTCAAACTTCTGAAACCTGAAGCCAAAAAATAGCTGAGCCAACCTAGATGTCTGGCCCACAGAATTGTAAGATAATAAATTTGTGTTGTCACAATGTTTTTCATATCATTATTTTAATACTATTATATCATCCTATTCATATATCTATATTATTCCAAGCTCTAAAGTTTTATACTTACATTTAAATAATTTTATGTAGAACATATATATTTTGAATAAAACCAGCAGAAATGCTGCAAAACTTAAGCATTTATTTCAATATGTGGGTTGTGAAGGAATGTTCTGGCTTAGAGGAAGAAGGACAGATTTAGCTTTAGCAATAGGGTCAGTCAGAGATCAGCTGGCATGGGAATTATTATATCACAGTGGTTCCCAAAAGAGAGAAGAATTGATTCTGTGAATGGGGAGCTGAAGGCTGGGTGATTTGTGTTTTATCAAGAATGGTGGGGACATGTATGACAAATCCATAGCAAATATTCTTCACAATGGCAAAAAAACTGAAAGCATTTTTTTCTCAGATCAGGAACAAGACAAGAGTGCCTACTCTTGCCACTATTACTCAATGTAGTTTTGGAAGTCCTAGACAGAGTAATCAGAGAAGAAAAAACAAAAGAATCTAGATTGGAAAAGAAGAAGTAAAACTCTCATAAAACTCTCACTGTTTGCAGATGACATGATGTTCTCTATATAAAACCCTAAAGATGCCACCAGAAAATTACTAGAGCTAATCAATGAATTTAGTAATGTTGCAAGATACAAAAATTAATATACAGAAATCCCTTGCATTCCCATACACTAAAAATGAAAAGCCAGAAAGAGAAATTAGGGAAACAATCTCATTCACCATTGCGAGAGAGAATAAAATGTCTAGAAATAAACCTACCTAAAGAGACAAAAGACCTGTATACAGAAAACTATAAGACACTGATTAAAGACTTTAAAGATGACACAAACAGATGGAGAGATATATTATGTTCTTGGATTGGAAGAATCACAATTGTGAAAATGACTATACTACCCAAAGTAATCTATAGATTCCAGGCAATCTCTATCAAATTACCAATGGCATTTATTTTTACAGAACTAGAACAAATTATTTCACAATTTGTATGAAAGCCCTGAATAACCAAATAGCCTGAATAGCCAAAGCAATCTTGAGAAATCAAAATGGAACTGGAGGAATCAACCTTCTTGACTTCAGACTATATTGCAAACCTACAGTCATCAAGACATTATGGTACTGGCACAAAAACAGAAACATAGATCAATAGAACAAGATAGAAAGACTGTAGATAAACCCATGCACCTGTAGGTACCTTATCTTCGATGAAGGAGGCAAGAATATACAATGAAGAAAAGACAGTCTCTTCAAAAAGTGGTGGTGGAAAACTGGACAGCTATGAGGAAAGAATGAAATTAGAACATTTCCTAACACCATACACAAAAGTAAACTCAAAATGGATTAAAGACATAAATGTAAGGCCAGCAACTATAAAACTCTTAGAGGAAAACATAAGCAAAACACTCTTTGACATAAGTCACAACAATATCATCTTTGACCCATCTCCTAGAGTAATGAAAAGTAAAACAAAAATTAACAAGTGAGACCTAATTAAACTTAAAAGCTTGTGCACAGCAAAGGAAACTATAAACAAAAAGGAACCCTCAGAATGGGAGAAAACAAATGCAAATGAAATAACTTACAAAGGATTAATTTTCAAAATATATAAGCAGCTTAGGTAGCTCAATATCAGAAAAACAAACCACCCAATCAAAAAGTAGTTCAGTTCAGTTCAGTCGCTCAGTAGTGTCCAACTCTTTGTAACCCCATGATCTGCAGCACACCAGGCCTCCCTGTCCATCAGCAAGTCCCAGAGTCCACCCAAACCCATGTCCATTGAGTCGGTGATGCCATCCAACCATCTCATCCTCTGTCGTCCCCTTCTCCTCCTGCCCTCAATCTTTCCCAGCATCAGGGTCTTTTCCAGTGAGTCAGCTCTTCCCATCAGGTGGCCAAAGTATTGGAGTTTCAGCTTCAACATCAGTCCATCCAATGGACACCCAGGACCGATTTCCTTTAGGATGGACAGGTTTGATCTCCTTGCAGTCCAAGGGACTCACAAGAGTCCTCTCTAACACCGCAGTTCAAAAGCATCAATTCTCTGGTGCTCAGCTTTCTTTATAGTCCAACTCTCACATCCATACATGACCACTGGAAAAACCATAGTCTTGACTAGACAGACCTTTGTTGGCAAAGTAATGTCTCTTCATTTTAATATGCTGTCTAGGTTGGTCATAACTTTCCTTCCAAGGAGTAAGCATCTTTTAATTTCATGGCTGCAGTCACCATCTGCAGTGATTTTGGAGACCAGATTATAAAGTCAGCCACAAAAAAATAGGGGGAAGACCTAAACAGACATTTCTCCAAAGAAGACATACAGATGGCCAAAAACCACATGAAAAGATGTTCAACATTGCTCATTATTCAAGAAATTCAAATTAAAACTATAATCAAATATCACCTCACAGTGGTCAGAACGGCCATCATAAAAAAAAAATCTACAAATAATAATTACTGGAAAGGGTGTGGAGAAGAAGGAATCCTCTTACACTGTTGGTGGGAATGTAAATTAATGCAGCCACTGTGGAGAACAGAATGGAAATTCCTTAGAAAACTATGAATAAAACTACTATATGACTCAACAATCACATTACTGGGCATATTCTCTGAGAAAATCATAACTGAAAAAGACACATGTACCTCAATGTTCAGAGCAGAACTATTTACAATAACTAGGACACAGAAGCAACCTAGATGTACATCAGCAGATGAATGGATAAAAAAGATGTGGTACATATACACAATGAAATATTACTCAGCCATTAAAAAGGAACACATTTGAGTCAGTTCTAGAGAGGCACATGAACCTAGAGTCTCAGATATAGAGAAGAGACTTTGGACACAGTGGGAAAGGAGAGGCTGGGACAAATTGAGAGAGTAGCATTGACATATATACACTAACAAGTATAAAATAGATAGCTGGGGGGAAGCTGCTTTATGGGCACAGGGAACTCAACTTAGTGCTCGGTGACAACCTACAGGGGTGGTGAAAGGTTGTTGTTGAGCCTTGAAAGATGCTGGGATTCTTGGCCTCTGGAGAAGAGGAATTCAATCCTGGGCTACTGACGAGGCTTGATCACTCAGAGCTTTTGTGTAATAAAGTTTTATTAAAGTATAAAAGAGATAGAGAAAGCTTCTGACATAGATATTAGAAGGGAGCGGAAAGAGTGCCCCTGCTAGTCTTTTGCAGTATGTTATATATCTATCAACAGGCTGCTAATTAGAGACAGGAAATGTCTCAAAACTAAGAGTGGCACCAGACCCCTCACCCACAACATGCATTTTGAGATAACACTGGCACAAGGTGAGTCATCCTGGGCCATAAAATGATTGACATGAATCTTGAAGAAAGGCAGGATTCTAAGCAAATATATACTTTCATTAACATAGATTAGGAAAACAATTGTATGGGTAAAACATACTGGTTTTTTGAGCCATTATGGGTTCTGAGTCTTAGGTGGAACCAAATTGAAGATACACAGAATTTAATGTAAATACATAGTTCATTAACATAGCTTAAGAAAAACATTTCCATAAGGAAAAAAAAGACATTGGTTAGCTCAGGGTTTGAGAAAAGTTAAGTTCAGGTGGAACCAGGTGTCATTATGGCGGCACAGAATTCTAAAAGAAACCTCCTTTTAATTTTGCATTGAGAAGGGAAAAAAATCTGAAACTTGTAGCTTGTTTCCTCCTGCCGCTTAAGAGAGATAAAAAACCTCTGACACTTGCAGTCTTTTTCCTCCATTTGGAGACCCCTAGCTTTCCTGCTTGTTACCCTCTCAGTATGATGGCATGGGGTGGGGGGAAGGTTCAAGACGGAGGGAACATGTGTGTACTTGTGGGTGATTCACACTGCTGTGTGGAAAAAGCCAAGATAATATTGTAAAGCTATTATCCTTCAATCCAAAATTTTAAAAAGATAATACTGATGGGGAGAAATAGGGGCCAAAACACATAGGTTTACAGTGGAAATTTTTCAGTCCTTTGTGGTCTATTACCTACATTCCACTTGTCAAGTACTAATGAGATACTCCTGAGTTCATTTCACACATATTTAAAGCACATCTCCATAAACAGGAAACTTTTTGTACTTATTTTAAATATTTGTGATAGAAAGCTTTCTAAATGGTAACATCAGCTTCGTAAAAGGATTTTTTTCTTAAGGAAAAGAAAAATCAAAATTATTGATTAAATTTTAATGACCTACAATAATAAAACCCTTTATTTATAGGTTAAAATGGCAAAGAAAAAAAAAGAGAAAGAAAAATTGATCCATACTCAGGAAATTCTGCAGATGGGTTTTATTTTTAAAATTACTTTAAAATAAAAATCAATAGAATTAAATTTTAAAAAATATTTTAATTGAAAAAATAAGTTTTAAAATTTTTAAATTATTTTTTCGCATTTTGTATTTCTACCTATACTGACTATCTACCATTCAGTTCAGTTCAGTTCAGTCTCTCAGTCGTGTCCGACTCTTTGCGACCCCATGAATCACAGTACACCAGGCCTCCCTGTCCATCACCAACTCCTGGAGTTCACTCAGACTTAAGTCCATCGAGTCAGTGATGCCATCCAGCCATCTCATCCTCGGTCGTCCCCTTCTCCTCCTGCCCCCAAGCCCTCCCAGCATCAGAGTCTTTTCCAATGAGTCAACTCTTCACATGAGGTGGCCCAAGTACTGGAGTTTCAGCTTTAGCATCAGTCCTTCCAATGAATACCCAGGGCTGATCTCCTTCAGAATGGACTGATTGGATCTCCTTGCAGTCCAAGGGACTCTCAAGAGTCTTCTCCAACACCACAGTTCAAAAGCATCAGTTCTTCGGCGCTCAGCTTTCTTCACAGTCCAACTCTCACATCCATACATGACCACAGGAAAAACCATAGCCTTGACTAGACGGACTTTAGTCGGCAAAGCGATGTCTCTGCTTTTGAATATGCTATCTAGGTTGGTCATAACTTTCCTTCCAAGGAGTAAGCATCTTTTAATTTCATGGCTGCAGTCACCATCTGCAGTGATTTTGGAGCCCCCCAAAATAAAGTCTGACACTGTTTCCACTGTTTCCCCATCTATTTCCCATGAAGTGATGGGACCGGATGCCATGACCTTTGTTTTCTGAATGTTGAGCTTTAGGCCAACTTTTTCACTCTCCTCTTTCACTTTCATCAAGAGGCTTTACCATTACCTGTTCCTTACTTTTTCTATGTCTCTCTTTTTTGGTAATTATTATATACACTACAACAAAATAATATACTATCAAACTCGGAGGGTATAAATGATTGTTGAGCAAAATCCTATTACCACTTCTCCCCAGTCTCACACTTTGAAGGTAATGACTTCTAATATTTTGCTGTGCAAACTTCCAGCTATATACATGAATATTTAAATATGTATCAGTTAAAGCTGAAAAAGCATGACTACACAGACACACACACATACACACACCCCACATACATATCTAAGTGCATATGGGTGCTTTAAATACAAATAGAATATATAATTCATATAATTATTCATTAAGAGTAATGTAATAAATGCAGGAATTTTTCCTGCATTGCTGCATAGAGATTTTTAATTATTTAGCAGTTTTATTTGCATTTTAAGCATACCTGTATCTAGAAGCCTGGTTTCATTTTCTAATTTAGTCTGGCTTTGTAAATCAAAAAAATCTCACTTGTTAGAACTCTGCTGTATTTTACTAATTGGATGCAGTGATTGCCTAAAACATGCTCTTGTGAATAAAGTGACTGAGACTTTGGAATTTATCTCAAATGTCACCTCCTCAGACCAGCCATCACTGACCATTATCTATAAAGTTGTATTTCCCAGCACACACTCCCACCTCTATCACTCTGTGTATTTCCTTTATGGTAATTGGCACAATATGAAATTATTATGTTTTTGCTTCCTTATTGTCACTAAATATTTATTAGTCAAAATGTTCATCTGTCCTCTTTTTGCTCTATTTTCCAATATTTGTATTTAGACACATTGTTGACACATAATAGATATTCAGTAAATATTAACTGAATGATTGAATGAACAGGTGGATGGATGGGCAGATGGATGGCTGAGTATCTGTTGTATAACCTTTACTTACAAACTTTCCCTTTATCTATTCTCTCACATTGCAGAAAGTTGAGAATGCCAGGTTAGTGCACTCTAAGAAAATGACCAGCGATGAATGCAAACTAAAGGACCTGGACTCCTAGGAGTAATTTCATGAAAGATAAAATAAGAATGAGCTGAAGCTTGCAAAAAATTGTTAAGAATAACATAAAGGTTTTCAGAATCATTTTCAGAGCAGACTCACAACAATAAAAACCACAGTTTAATTTATTGGGAGTACATGGGGCAATGTTATGAGGTGATAGAAAAAGTGAAAAGTCTCAGCTTCTATTTTGTTTCAATTTGTTTTCTGACAGAATGAAAGAGCATTAGACTGGAGGGGAGAGAGCAAATATTGTCATGAAAAAACTGAACCTTAAAAAAAAAAAAAAAGAACAAAGAGGAAGAGACTACTCAGAACGAGTTGTGGTACAAAACTAAAGATGGGGTCCTGACATAGGATTCCCTAAAATTCAACTTTGATACTAGGACATGGATGTAGATAATTGATTTGAAAGTGATAATTATCAAGGGAAGAACAACTAGGAAAGGATAGGTGAGGAAGACAGAAAGGCAATGAAAGTCCTATTAATGAGGGGCTTAAAATGTACCTAAACTCACATCCAATCTACCAGACTATCTGGGGTTGAGAGCAAAGCATCAGTCATTTTTAAAATTCCCCAGGTGATTCTAACATGCAGCCAAGTTTGAAAGCCAGTGTTCCAAACCTTACTATGTAAAATGTGTTCCTTCAAGCAGTAGCAGCAACATCAGCAGATGGAAGATACCAAAAATGCAGAATTTGGAGTCTAGCCCCAGAGCTGCAGAATCAGAATCTTAACTTTAACAGGATTATCCCAGTCACATGAATACTCAAGTCAGAGAAACATTCAGTACTGCACAAAGGAATCATGTATGGAGCTTGAAAAGTGCGAATATCCCAAACTAAAAAGTACTAAGTACAAAAATATTGATTCTTTTGGTCTGGGATGCTATCTGGGTTTCAGACTTTTTACAGTCTCCTTTTGCTGATTGAATTGTACAACAGGGTTTGATTTAAAGAAAATCACTGTTATAGATAATTTCTTTTGGAGTTGCATTTTAAAAGATATTTATAGATTTTCCTTATAGTATCTCGTTGGCTAGGCTCCTATTAAAATTATGTTAACATTACACATTAAACTTTTTTTTTATTCTTTACTTTCTCAGTCATCTCTGAATACTGTTCCTTTCTCTTTTATTTATGCTCCTGTACTTTCTCATCTCTCTCTCTGTTTTTTTTTTTTACTCAATTGCTGCATCATTGTTTAATGTCTCTACCAGAAATGCTATGTACAACTAATTCAGACTTTTCCATCTTAGCTGCTGTTTAGAATCACTTGGGAAAATTTTAAAATAAAAATGATGTCCAGGTGCTATGCCAGAGTCTTGCAGTAGATTTAGTCTTGTCCAAATGGTCTGAAAGACATTTGGTCCATGCCAAAAAGTCATTGCTGTTTGATCATATTTTGGCCTGTCCAAAGCATCCATAGGGACATTTGGTCCACGCCAAAAGATACTTGATATTTGATCCCATCCAAAACCTTTTTGGCATGGACCAAACATGCTCATGAAGATTTTGTAAATAACTAGCTATCAGGGACCTTTAGGCATGGACCAAATGTCTTACGGATGTTTTGGATAGAATCAAATATCTGCTTACCCCATGGAAAGTCTGATTTAATGATCTATGATAGGTGCAGCAATGGTGTTTTTTGCTGTTTGTTTGAAAGCTCTGTTGAAGATTTGAATGTGTACCTAGGCTTGAAATGTTCTGAACTTATTTAACTTATCTATAAATATGAGTAAATGATCATGAGCCACCTGTTAAATAAGCCCAATAGTTTTGTCTGTGTGTTTTTTTTTCATTTTATTGTTTAGCATGATAACCTTACATTGTTATACTATTTCATATATAATTAGTAAAAAAAACTGTGGAATAAAATGTCTCCCCAGAACCTATTAATTTTCACAACACCCCTGAGTTACTTACATATATTAACTTGTTGCAGATGAGGTTATGTGGCTGGATGAAGATCATCAGGAATTTATAGTGGTTAAAATAAGATGGATCAAGTTGTCACTACTAATGCTTTTCTGAGTTAAGAAATTTTGAGTGGTTAACACTTGCCCCACTTGCTCCCAGGGCACCTTTCATGTGTGTCCTGCTAAAACATACACAATCCAAATGTACCAAATGCTAGAGCAGTTCTAAATTTGAGTACTATTAAAATTCCTGGATTTTCATGAAGGTGCTTCCCATCCAGGGACAGAAGATAGAGTCCTCTCCTTGCTGTGAAAAGTTCCACTTCCAATTTTCCAAATAAAAGATATTAATAAAAATTCTATTTTCTAATATTCAAAGTTGTGTCACCATGATCTATTAAACAAGCATAAGGTCTATTGATTGATTGTGATGTGATGAATTATTTAAAGACCAGTTACTTGACTTATAGGAGATGCTCAGTATGGTAATCCTTATTATCAGTACTAATTATCTTATAAATAACACCTAATAAGGGGCAGTACTATGTGTACTATTAATGATATTAATGAATATGGTATTCATGTATGCTTCTAGACATTTTAAATTTATTCATGTGACAAAATGAGCCTAGAAGTTCCCCAAAGAGAAAATTGTGAAAACCTTGTCGCACAGAATATTAGTTAGCATTGGTCTCAAATAGGTTCTGCGGTGAAACGTGTCTAGGGAACACTAGGTTGAACAACTGTTAACAAACTTCACTATAAGGGACTTGAAGAATCGATGCTTTTGAACTGTGGTGTTGGAGAAGACTCTTGAGAGTCCCTTGGGGTGCAAGGAGATCAAACCAGTCCATCCTAAAGGAAATCAGTCCTGAATATTCATTGGAAGAACTGATGCTGAAGCTGAAACTCCAATACTTTGGCCACCTGATGTGAAGAGCTGACTCACTTGAAAAGACCCTGATGCAGGGAAAGACTGAAGGCAGAAGAAGAAGGGGACGACAGAGGATGAGATGGTCGGGTGGCATCACCGACTCGATGGACATGAGTTTGAGTAAACTCCGGGAATTGGTGATGAACAGGGAGGCCTGGCGTGCTGCAGTCCATGGGGTTGCAAAGAGTCTTACAGGACTGAGGAACTGAACTGAACTAAACTGGTAAGGAAACTATTCATAGCCTTTAATGTGTTTGCATTAACCAGGAAGGTACTTAGAAGGTTATAATATAAGACATAACATGTCACAACTTATCTGAGCATTTTGAATGCTTTTTTTTTTTAAATTATGAAGTCTATATTCCTTGGAGCACATTTTAGACATGCCCAGTGAAACTATTAATTTTGTACCACATCAAGTTAGTCTCTTGCACAGCTGACTTTCCTAAAATGTGCTTTAATGTCACATGTACAGATTTTGTACATTAACATATGTCACAAGTAAGACAGTAGGCACAGAGAGAGGGCATCAGAGGGCAGACAGACTGAAACCACAATCACAGACAACTAGCCAATCTGGTCACATGGACCACAGCCTTGTCTAACTCAGTGAAACTAAGCCATGCCGTGTGGGGCCACCCAAGACGGATGGGTCATGGTGGAGAGGTCTGACAGAATGTGGCCCACTGGAGAAGGGAATGGCAAACCACCTCTGAGAACCCCATGAACAGTATGAAAAGGCAAAAAGATAGGACACTGAAAGATTAACTTCCCAGGTCAGTAGGTGTCCAATATGCCACTGGAGATCAGTTGAAAAATAACTCCAGAAAGAATAAAGGGATGGAGCCAAAGCAAAAAAACAAAACAAAACAAAACAAAAAAACACACCGAATTGTGGATGGGACTGGTGCAAGCAAGGTTCAATGCTGTAAAGAGCAATACTGCATAGGAACATGGAATGTTAGGTCCATGAATCAAGGCAAATTGGAAGTGGTCTAACAGGTGATGACAAGAGTGAACATCGACATTCTAGGAATCAGCGAACTAAGATGGACTAGAATGGGTGAATTTAACTCAGATGACCATTAGATCTACTACTGTGGGCAGGAATCCCTTGGAAGAAATGGAGTGCCATCATAGTCAACAAGAGTCTGAAATGCAGTACTTGGATGCAATCTGAAAAATGAGAGAATGATCTCTGTTCATTTCCAAGGCAAACCATTCAATATCATGATAATCCAAGTCTAGGCCCCAACAAGTAACTCTGAAAAAGCTGAAGTTGAACAGTTCTATGAAGACCTACAAGACCTTCTAGAACTAACACTCAAAAAAAGATGTCCTTTTCATTATAGGGGACTGGAATGCAAAAGCAGGAAGTCAAGAAACACCTGGAGTAACAGGGAAATTTGGCCTTGGAGTACAGAATGAAGTAGGGCAAAGGCTAATAGAGGTCTGCCAAGAGAACGCACTGGTCATAGCAAACACCCTCTTCCAACAATTAAAGAGAATACTCCACACATGGACATCACCAGATGGTCACACTGAAATCAGATTGATGATCTTCTTTGCAACCAAAGATGGAGAAGCTCTATACAGTCAGCAAAAACAAGACTGGGAACTGACTGTGGCTAAGATCATGAACTCATTACTGCCAAATTCAGACTGAAATTGAAGAAAATGGAGAAAACCACTAAACCATTCAGGTATGACCTAAATCAAATCCCTTATGACTATACAGAGGAAGTGAGAAATAGATTTAAGGGACTAGATCTGATAGACAGAGTGCCTGATCAACTATGGATGGAGGTTTGTGACATTGTACAGGAGATAGGAATCAAGACCATCCTTAAGAAAAGGAAATGCAAAAAAGCAAAATGGCTGTCTGGGGAGGCCTTACAAATAGCTGTGAAAAGAAGGGAAGTGAAAAACAAAGGAGAAAAGGAAAGATATACCCATTTGAATGCAGAGTTCCAAAGAACAGCAAGGAGAGATTAGAAACCCTTCCTCAGCAATCAATGCAAAGAAATAGAGGAAAACAATAGAATGGGAAAGACTAGAGATCTCTTCAAGAAAATTAGAGATATCAAGGGAATAGTTCATGCAAAGATGGGCTCAATAAAGGACAGAAATGGTAGGGAACTAAAAGAAGCAGAAGATATTAAGAAGTGGTGGCCAGAATACATAGAAGAACTGTGCAAAAAATATCTTCACAACCCAGATAATCACGATTTTGTGATCACTTACCTAGAGCCAGACATCCTGGAATGTGAAGTCAGGTGGGCCTTAAGAAGCATCACTACGAACAAAGCTGGGGAGGTGATGGAATTCCAGTTGACCTATTTCAAATATTGAAAGATGATGCTGTGAAAGTGCTGCACTCAATATGCCAGCAAATTTGGAAAACTCAGCAGTGGCCACAGGACTGCAAAAGGACAATTTTCATTACAATCACAAAGAAAGGCAATCCCAAAGAATGCTAAAACTACCACACAATTGCACTCATCTCACACGCTAGTAAAGTCATGCTCAAATTTCTCCAAGCCAGACTTCAGCAATACGTGAACTGTGAACTTCCAGATGTTCAAGCTGGTTTTAGAAAAGGCAGAGGAACCAGAGATCAAATTGCCAACATCCATTGGATCATTGAAAGAGCAAGAGATTTCCAGAAAAAGATCTATTTCTGCTTTATTGGCTATGCCAAAGCCTTTGTATGGATCACAATAAACTGTGGAAAATTCTGAGAGAGATGGGAATACCAGATGACCTTACATGCCTCTTGAGAAATCTGTATGCAGATCAGGAAGGAACAGTTAGAACTGGACATGGAACAACAGACTGGTTCCAAATAGGAAAAGGAGTACGTCAAGGCTGTATATTGTCACCATGCTTATTTAACTTATATGCAGAGTACATCATGAGAAATGCTGGGCTGGAGGAAGCACAAGCTGGAATCAAGATTGCCAGGAGATAGATCAAGAACCTCAGATATGCAGATGACACCAGCCTTATGGCAGAAAGTGAAGAAGAACTAAAAAGCCTCTTGATGAAAGTGAAATAGGAGAGTGAAAAGTTGGCTTAAAGCTCAACATTCAGAAAATGAAGATCATGGCATCTGGTCCCATCACTTCATGGGAAATAGATGGGGAAACAGTGGAAACAGTTTCAGACTTTATTTTTTGGGGGCTCCAAAATCACTGCAGATGGTGATTGCAGCCATGAAATTAAAAGATGCTTACTCCTTGGAAGGAAAGTTATGACCAATCTAGACAGTATATTAAAAAGCAGAGACATTACTTTGCCAACAAAGGTCTGTCTAGTCAAGGCTATGGTTTTTCCAGTGGTCATGTATGGACGTGAGAGTTGGACTAAAGAAAGATGAGCACCGAAGAATGAATACTTTTGAACTGTGGTGTTGGAGAAGACTCTTGAGAGTCCCTTGGACTGCAAAGAGATCCAACTAGTCCATCCTAAAGGAGATCAGTCCTGGGTGTTCATTGGAAGGACTGATGTTGAAGCTGAAATTCCAGTACTTTGGCCACCTGATGTGAAGAGCTGACTCATTGGAAAAGACCCTGATGCTGGGAAAGATTGAGGGCAGGAGGAGAAAGGGACAACAGAGGATTAGATGGTTGGATGGCATCACCGACTCAATGGTCATGGGTTTGTGGGGACTCTGGGATTTGGTGATAGACGGGGAGGCCTGGTGTGCTGCAGTTCATGGGTTTGCGAAGAGTCAAACATGACTGAGCAACTGAACTGAACTGTACAGATCCTTTCATAGTTAATGATAAAAAAGACTCCTATGGTATATACTTTTTACCATTGCTCCTCAATATTATTGTAGTCAATGTACACTTTATCATAAAATGCTTTGTAGATAAAGCTCTGTTGAGAACTTTTAGGACTTTAGATCCAGTAATACTTTTGAGTCCTCTGAATAATTGGTAAGTTTTCTGATTCTGATTATAAGAATTATGTCACTATGTCATGTTTAGTTTTCCTTATCCAAATGTCGAGTTAAATTTTATATACATTCATAGCAAATCAAATAAGTTATCGTATTTCAAATATTTTATTATTATTTTCCTTGGACCCAATATTCAGACTATATTTTGTTGTCTTATAGAGGTTTTGCTTGAAGACCCGTCGAATCATTTAAGAGAGCTCTGGCATAGAAGTAAACTTTATAAATGGAATTCACTGTCTCTTATCCATTTTTCATGCTTTTTCTAGACTATCTGTAATTACACCCAGGCTTTAGTCACTCTGTGGTTTTCATTCCGAGTCTCAGCAGGAGCCTTTTTTTTTTTTTTTCTTTTCTCCTTAGGAAATCTTGCCATTTGAGTAGGAAAATGACTCCTTTCCAGCCATATATATATAAATCCCTTTCTTTCTCTCTCTTCCATTTTGCATGAAATAAATTTCCAGTGGCAAAAAGCCCTCTATATCAATACCATTAGAAATCAAATGGTGATTACAACTTTATGTCTGTAATACTTTACTGAACATCTATAGTTGTTATATGAACTTTTTCTCAGGTTAACTGTAATTTCTATCTATGATCTCCTGAGATTTCCTATTGATTATGTGCCCCTGTCATGTTTTTAAGGACTGAAAAACTGAAAAACATCCTCTTTGCCCTCATACCCATTATTGTCTTTCTTCTGATCTGTCTTGCACTAGCAGGTACTGACCCTGAAAACTACATTTCCCAGGTTCCCTTGACAAAATGATTTATGTTAGAGTCGACCAATTTGGAAGAAAGCAGGGAGAAAGAAATCAGAGTATTTACACCTTCTCTATCTGATTAAGCAGTGTCTCCATGAAGTTGTTGCTTCTGCAACATGTTTCCTTTGTGATTCCAACTTTGAGAGAAAAGCTTTTCATTCATGGTTTTAGTTCATACCTGTCAGCCCAGCTGTGTTACTTTAACAGCATTTCTTAACCTTACGTTTTTATTTTTTATTTACAAAAATATTCTGGCTTCATTTAGATATAATTTACACATAACATTGTGAAAATGTAAGGTATATAATGTGATGATTTGATACACAAATATGTTGCAAAATGATTACCAAAATATGGTACATATCCATTACCCCAAAAGTTATCGTGAGTGTATGTGTGTGTGTGTGTGTGTGTGTGTGTGTGTTTGTGTGTGGTAAGAACTTCTAAGATATATTCTCTTAAGAACTTTCAAGTACACAATATGGTATTGCTAAATATAATCATCATGCTGAATGTAAGATCTCTAGAAATTATTCATCTTAATCACTGAAAGCGTGACCACCTTCATCCATTTCCCTCATGCTTCCCTGGTGACTCACTAGTGAAGAACTTGCCTGCCAATGCAGGAGAGGAAAGTTCAATCACTGGGTCGGGAAGATCTCCTGGAGAAGGAAATGGCTACCCACTCCAGTATTCCTGCCTGGAAAATCCCATGGACAGAGGAGCCTGGTGGGCTACAGGTTATGTGGTCACAAGAGTAGGACACAATGACTAAACCAGCACTACTGTCTATTTGATATGAGATATCGATTTTCTGACCATATGGTAGTTCTATTTTTAATTTTTTGAGGAACCTCGAAAAATATTCTGTTTTCCATAGAAGCTATAACAGTTTATCTCTCATCAAAAATGCATAAGGTTTCCCTTTTTTTCACATCCTTGCTAGAACTTGTTACCTCTTATATTCTTGTTAAGAGTCATTTTAACAGGTATGAGGGGATATCTCATTGTGGTTTTGACTTACATTTTCTTGATGATTAGTAGTGATATTGAGCACTTTTCAGGTATCTCTTGGCTATTTACATATCCTCTTTGAAAAAAAGTCTATTCAGGTACTTTGCCCATTTTAAAATTGGATAATGATGATTTTGCTATTCATTTGCATGAATTTCTTATATATTTTTTGATATTGACCTCTTATCAGGATCTGTCTGCAATGCAGGGGACCCCAGTTCAATTCCTGGGTGGGGAAGATCCGCTGGAGAGGAGAGAGGCTATGCACTCCAGTATTCCTGGGGTTCCCTGATGGCTCAGCTGGTAAAGAATCTGCCTGCAATGCAGGAGACCTGAGTTTGATCCTTGGATTGGAAGATCCCCTGGAGAAGGCAAAGGCTACCCACTCGGATTGGGAAGATCCCCTGGAGAAGGCAAAGGCTACCCACTCCAGTATTCTGGCCTAGAGAATTCCATGGACTGTATAGTCCATGGGGTTACAAAGAGTCAGACACAACTGAGCAACTTTCACTTTCACTTTTTCAGCCATGCAGCTTGCAAATATTTTCTTTCATTCTGTAGGCTGCCTTTTCATTTTGTTGATTTTTTTCCGCTCTTGCTGTGCAGAAGCAGTTTGATGTAACTCTACTTGTTCACTTTTGCTTAGGTGCTTTTGGAGTCATATTCAAAATATCATTTCCAAGACCAATGTCAAGGAGCTTTACCCATTTGTTTTCTTCTAGGAGTTTTATGGTTTCAGGTCTTACATTTAACTTTTAAATTCATTTTGAGTTAATTTTTGTGCAAGCTTACCCCTTTATCCCTCCATCCCTAGGAGGGCTAACCACTTCCTGATATTAAAAATCCTGGGTTATTTAATGTTTTTTCTTTGTGTTTTTTTCTCTTCTAAAATGTTAAATATTTGCTCTTAACTACGTGGTGAGGGATTTCTTTTCCTTCCTGGGATCTGACTAATATAAGTATTTAAATATTATTTCAATTCTTCCTAGTTTTATTAAAACTTTTGAAACTTAATATAATCAGATTTGTGAATAAAAAAAGGAAAACTATATATTTTAAATGGCCCCTCAAAGTTCTAACTTTTCTATATCCATTTATCTAGTTTTCTACCTATGAACCCATCTATATTAATGAACACATCTGTGACTTTATAGCTTGGTTGCTCTAGTATTTGCATGCACAAGATATATAATTACTGATAAATTACAATAACTTTCTTTGCACATCTTTTAAATTTGGGTATGATTTTACATTCAAATTAATTATATGGAATAAAACTATTTTAAACACAAATCCCAAGTCAAAATGTAAGCTGTGCATCTTGCATTCTAGTGGCTTCCAGAGTTAATAGTAGAAGAGAAATGCAAAATTGCATGTAGTAAAAACTAAGCATGGCTGGTAACAGTTTGGCATTATGGTTAAGAATCATGATGAAATATGCAATTTATAATGTCTGCTACTAATGCATAAGTAATTTTGTTCCACTCTGCTGGGAATTAGTTTTATTTCCCATGCTGCATGCATATTTTCCATTTCATTTAGGTAAACACTTAAGTATGTGATGATCTCACCAGTTATAATTTCCATTTATCTAATGCAAGTATGAGCATAACTGAATGGTTCTGATAGCTGGTTTGTCTTGCAAGGTTTTACTTCTTTTTCCTTCTGAACTAACATGTTTAGGATAGAACAGGGAAGATCAGGGAGAGTGTTGGTTTACAATTTTGTTTCACTGAAGAAATGAAAACGGGCACTCTAAGTAGTTAGAAAGTATCATTGATTTTTCTCCGCATGATGATTGGTACAGAATCTATTCTGGAGTCTCTTTTTCATCAAAAAGGACTTAAGGTAGACTTAGATAAAATTATAGTATTAAGAGCAACTTCCACAGAGAGGAAAATATTAGAACATAGGCTTTCACAATATTATTAAATGTACATAGGCCATATAAGTTTTGGAACCAATATGAGCATGAGGGTTTTTTTTTTTTTTAATTTCTTTCTTAATTATGAGTTTCAATCAATGGCTTTGTGTTTTACTTCTTTTTCAAAATATTAGTTAGAGCTAGTGAAGCATATTATAAGTAATAATGCTAATACTTGGAAAAGTAGGAACAAGAGTAGAAGTGAGGCCTCTACTCAAAACATGTTAATTAGGTTTTCCTCAACCTATTTGAGTAAGAAAATGAGTCACCCTCTGTCCCACTTGTTCCTATGACTTTACAGTCAACTTTGGGAAAGAAAATTTAAAAATAATTTTCAGAGTATAAATAAACAAAACATAGTACAATACTGTGGAGAAGGCAATGGCACCCCACTCCAGTATTCTTGTCTGGAAAATCCCATGGACAGAGGAGCTTGGTAGGCTGCAGTCCATGGGGTCGTGAAGTCACGACTGAGCGACTTCACTTTCACTTTTCACTTTCATGCATTGGAGAAGGAAATGGCAGCCCACTCCAGTGTTCTTGCCTGGAGAATCCCAGGGACAGGGGAGCGTGGTGGGCTGCCATCTCTGGGGTCGCACAGAGTCGGACACGAGTGGAGTGACTTAGCAGCAGCAGCAGCAGCAGTACAATACTGAAATGATCTGTTTCTATTTTTAAAAAATTCTACTTCACGAAAATATTTTTTTATATCAGATTAAAGTGAAGTCTGTTTTGGTTTCTCTGCATAAAATCATTGAAGGATGTAGATGGTTTCAAGGACCCTAAAATACTGAAACCTATTCAACTAGACCATCCAGCAGTTTGTGACTTCCACATTCATAACTTCTGACTAAAATAGAAGATAGAAAAAAAGGAAAAGAGAAGGAATGAGGTGGTTAATAACAAAGATTCAGAAGAGATACTAACATCAAGGACTGTGAAGCAAATAAATTCGTATTAAAAATAGGTACTTGGTTTAGTTCAGTTGTTCAGTCATGTCTGACTCTTTGTGACTGCATGGACGGCAGCACCCTAGGCTTCCCTGTCCATAACAAACTCCTGCAGCCTGCTCAACTCATGTCCATCAAGTCGGTGATGCCATCTAACCATCTCATCCTCTGTTGTCCCCATCCATCCTGTCTTCAATCTTTCCCAGCATCAGGGTCTTTTCCAATGAGTCAGCTCTTCACATCAGGTGGCCAAAGTATTGGAGTTTCAGCATCAGCATCAGTCCTTCCAATGAATATTCAGGACTGATTTCCTTTAGAATTGACTGGTTTGATCTCCTTGCAAGGGACTCTTAAGAGTCTTCTCCAACACCACAGTTAGAAAGCATCAATTCTTCGGTGCTCAGCTTTCTTTATAGTCCAATTTCCACATCCATACCTGACTACTGGAAAAAACATAGCTTAGTTGGAAAAGTAAGATCTCTGCTTTGTAATATACTCTCTAGGTTTGTCAGAGCTTTACTTCCAAGGAGTAAGCATCTTTTAATTTGATGGCTACGGTCACCATCAGCAGGGATTTTGAAGCTCAAGAAAATAAAGTCTGTCACTCTTTCCATTGCTTCCCCATCTGTTTGCCATGAAGTGATGGGACCAGATGCCATGATTTTAGTTTTCTAAGTGTTGAGTTTTAGGCCAACTTTTTCACTTTCCTCTTTCACTTTCATCAAGAGGCTTTTTAGTTTCTCTTCATTTTCTGCCATAAGAGTGGTGCCATCTGCATATCTGAGGTTATTGATATTTCTCCAGGCAATCTTGATTCCAGCTTGTGCTTCATCTAGCCTGGCATTTTGCATGATGTACTCTGCATATAACTTAAATAAGCAGAGTGACAACATACAGGCTTGACGAACTCCTTTCTCAATTTAGAACCAGTCCATTGTTTCATGTCCAGTTCCAACTGTTGCTTCTTGACCCGCATACAGTTTTCTCAGGAGGCAGGTCAGGTAGTCTGGTATTCCCATCTCTTTCAGAATTTTCCACAGTTCGTTGTGTTCCACACAGTCAAAGGCTTTGGCATAGTCAATAAAGCAGAAGTAGATGTTTTCTGGAATTCTTTGGCTTTTTTGATAATTCAATAGATGGTGGCAATTTGATCTCTGGTTCCTCTGCCTTTTCTAAATCCAACTTGGACATCTGGAATTTCTTGGTTTACATACTGTTGAAGCCTGGCTTGGAGAATTTTGAGCATTACTTTGGTAGCATGTGAGATGAATGTAATTGTTCAGTAGTTTGAACATTCCTTAGCATTTCCTTTCTTTAGGATTGGAATGAAAATTGACCTTTTCCAGTCCTGTGGCCACTGCTGAGTTTTCCAAATTTGATGGCATAGTGAGTGTGGAACTTTAACAGCATCATCCTTTAGCATTTGAAAGAGCTCAGCTGGCTTTTCATCACCTCTACTAGCTTTGTTTGTAGTGATGCTTCCTAAGGCTCACTTGACTTTGGACTCCAGGATGTCTGCCTCTAGGTGAGTGATCATAACATCATGGTTATCTGGATCATGAAGTTCTTTTTTGTATAGTTCTTCTGTGTATACTTGTCAACTTTTTAAATATCTTCTGCTTCTCTTAGGTCCATACCATTTCTGTCCTTTAGTGTGCCCATCTTTGCATGAAATATTCCCTTGGTATCTCTAATTTTCTTAAAGAGATCTCTCGTCTTTTCTATTCTATTGTTTTCCTATATTTCTTTGCACTGATTACTTAAGTAGGCTTTCTTATCTCTCCTTGTTATTCTTTGGAAGGTACTAGGGAGCTGGACTGGAAGAAACAAGCTGGAATCAAGATTGCCGGCAGAAATATCAATAACCTCAAATATGCAGATGACACCACCCTTATGGCAGAAAGTGAAGAAGAACTAAAAAACCTCTTGATGAAAGTGAAAGAGGAGAGTGAAAAAGTTGGCTTAAAGCTCAACACTCAGAAAACGAAGATCATGGCGTCTGGTCCCATCACTTCATGGGAAATAGATGGGGAAACAGTGGAAACAGTGTCAGACTATTTTTTTTTGGGCTCCAAAGTCACTTCAGATGGTGACTGCAGCCATGAAATTAAAAGATGCTTACTCCTTGGAAGGAAAGTTATGACCAACCTAGATAGCATATTCAAAAGCAGAGACATTACTTTGCCGACTACGGTCTGTCTAGTCAAGGTTGTGGTTTTTCCTGTGGTCATGTACGGGTGTAAGAGTTGGACTGTGAAGAAGGCTGAATGCCGAAGAATTGATGCGTTTGAACTGTGGTGTAGGAGAAGACTCTTGAGAGTCCCTTGGACTGCAAGGAGATCCAACCAGTCCATTCTGAAGGAGATCAGCCCTGGGAATTCTTTGGAAGGAACGATGCTAAAGCTGAAACTCCAGTACTTTGGCCACCTCATGCGAAGAGCTGACTCATTGGAAAAGACTCTGATGCTGGGAGGGATTGGAGGCAGGCGGAGAAGGGGACAACAGAGGATGAGATGGCTGCATGGCATCACTGACTTGATGAACGTGAGTCTGAGTGAACTCTGGGAGTTGGTGATGGACAGGGAGGCCTGGCGTGCTGCGATTCATGGGGTCACAAAGAGTCAGACACGACTGAGCAACTGAACTGAACTGAACTAAGGGAGCTACACTGGCCTTGCTTTCCTCGGTGTTTTACTTGGCTTCAATAAAAATTAGAACACTATGAAATTATTTATCTCTCAAAGGCTAATATTTGAAGAATTATGGGTCGGCCCACTATGTTCTACCTGTATTCATCACACACATAGTTGTTCTGGAAGCCATATCATGGGTATGAACTGGTGATGATAAATGACATTCTGGTAAGTATCAATAAGTAACTTAGCCTCTCAGTCATGTCTTATTCTTTGCAATACCATGGACTGTAGCCCACCAGACTCCTTTTTCCATGGGATTCTCCAGGCAAGAATACTGGAGTGGGTAGCCATTCTCTTCTCCAGGAATCTTTCCCATACAGGGATCAAACCCAGGTCTCCTGCAGGCAGATTCTTACCATCTGAGGCACCAGGGAAGCCCCCTGGTAAGTATAGTTCTTTATAAATGAAGCCCTAATGTATGGGGATCATTTCGAAGAGTTCTGGTAACAGGAGTATTCTCCATGAATTTGGAAAGAATGGAATTTCAAATTTTATTTCCTATTTTCAGTGAGTGGCTGCTGGGTATTTTTAATCAAAATATTAATGTCTTTAAATTTCTATCTAAACTAGAGATACTTATAGCTCCTCAACTGACAATAATAGATGGAAAAGTAAAAGAAACAGGGATAAAATGGGAAAGAAACCTTTTCTGAAGCCTTAGATAAAATATATCTCTGTTATTTATATTATTGTTTTAAAGACAAGGTAAAAGATTTGAAGAGATCTGCCAAGTGTTCTTTAAAAATTATCAGGGAAGAATCCACCTGCCAATGCAAGGAGACACAGGAGATGTGGGTTTGACCCCTGGTTCAGGAAGATCCCCTAGAGAAGGAAATGGCAACCCACTCCAGTATTCTTTATTAGAAAATTTCATGGACAGTGGAGTTGGCAGGCTATGCTCCATGGGATAGCAAAAGAGTCAGGCATGAGCTGGCCTCTTTAAAAAAAAAAAAAAAAAGGTCATTGAGTGAGTGAGTGACAACAGAATGATGTGGAGCCAAATGAATTGTGCATAAGAAAAAAAATCACATTACAGTATACCTAGGTTTCATTCTTTTAGTTAAAGTTTTTCTTGCAGAAAACTGTTTTTCCTTCAAATAGTATTTGATATTTGCCATTTTAGTTATAGTCAATAAGACCTCAATGCATCCATTTTGAAATTTAATTAAAAAGAAAAAATGTCCTATAATAACTAAGAATAAATTCTTTTTTCCCTCTATAATAATCTGATTTCATATGTTTAATCTCAATCTCTGAAGAAATGAAAACAATAAATCCACTGTATTCTCTGATAAAAAGTTAGAGTTTGTACTTATATACCTAATTAAATTATTCTTCAAATTGACAGGACCATAAAAGCACACTCTGAAATGGGTGGTGACAGAAAGTACCACACTCTGGAACTTCACTTCAAGCAAATCTAAAATTTGCACTAACAAGTCAAAAATTAAAACTCAAGAATTATATAGTGAGTGTTGATAGCAGTTTTTGATATAGATAAATTGAATAAACATAGATAGAAAGCTGATTATAAAAATAAAAAACAAAAATCTTAAATGGGAAAATAAATGACAATTATAAATGCACATAATAGTGTACTGGTTAAAATTCTAAGTTAAATTATCAAAGAATGGGGTTTGGTCAGGATGTGGCAGAGAAACAGAGGTGTGTTAGATTTTCCATCATATATTGGGGGAGACATATTTTCAAATAACTTGTGAATATATCTGACCACTTAAAATGGTCAACATGTATATTAACTAAATGTATAAGCAAAAGGAGAGAAAGAAAATGGCAAGGAACAAATGAAATAAAGAGCATAAATAATCATAAAAATGAAGCTAATAAATTAAGGAATAAAAATGTGAGAGATTGAGCTTCCCTCTGAAAATAAGAAAATATATTATGATTAATTTGAAGGACAAAATCATAATACATTATAAAAAGAAAACACACACATACATACACACAGAGAGATATCTCAAAATAGAAGGGCAGATGAAGTTATGCACTTGAAACAAAAGCAATCATTTGTAGCAATATCAATGTCAAAAAACTAAACTTTGATAAACATTAAATAAGAAAACAGTGAACTTTTCCTACTTTTAATGAGCCTGATTTAGAAAGATGGCACTACATTAACAAGTGCTTAAGCACAGAATAATGTAAAATAATAAAAATAGAAACAAAAAAAACCCTAGAAGTCAGTAGCAGATACATGTTTTTAGAGGATGTATAACATATTTTTTGACATTTAACATATCAAGAAAATAAAACAGGGACATCAAGATTTGATAAGATTGTGATAGGTCTATTTAAAAAAATAAAACTGAAGAAAATGAAGTACTTTAAGCTTTCTTGAAACATTTACAAACATCTATTAAATAAACTAAAAATTACACAAGCTGTAATACCTAATGACAATTCTTTAAAGTTTATAATTAATCATAGCTTAAGACCTCAGTCAATAATAAAAAAATGTTGGAAATGGAAAGCAAAGCACTTTTTTGCATTTAGTAAAAAAATGTAATAATACATATTCTAGAAAATAATGAAATATTTTTTTATTTCTAAATTTTTATAGTAATAATCATAATAAATAACTAATTGAAAATAACAAAATAATGTCTAAATTAAACAGATAAATAAATCTAAGCAATTCCAAAGAAAGAGAAGCAAAAATATAAGAACTTACTGCTCTTGTTTTACCTTAACATAGAAATTATTAATCAATAGAATATGAGGGTATGGCCTCTGAATTAAAAATCTCTAATAAGGTTATTTTCAAAAAAGAAAAAAATAAAGTAAAAAAATTGCCTATAAATGTAAATCAAGAATAAAATATAGCAATTATAAATACATTAGAAATGAGAAAGGCAATACAAACATGTTTACAACTATATTCTGTTAACAGATTTTTAGCATTCAGTAAAATGGATCTTTATCCATAAATCATCAAATTAGCTAAAAGAAGAGGTAGAAAACATGAGGAGGATAAAATGAAAGAAATGGACAAATAATTGTGAAATAATGACCTCTAAAACTAACTGTTGAATGGATTTTTGCGGTGAATATTTTAAAATCTCACAGAAAAAAATAATTCCCTTACTTTAAAAACAGTTTAGAAACCAAGAAAAATGAAAAACATACCTAATTTTCTGTTTTATAAAGTTGATAAAGCTGATCATCATAAAACAAATCAAGAAAACTATTAGGCTAATATATCTTCGAACAAAGATTTTTTAAAAGCCTTAGTAAATTATTTTAAATGCAAAAAATTAAATTTTATGCCTAATATAATGAAGAAGATAGTATAATAGTAGTATAATTTAAAATGTTTTAATATATTTAAAGATTGTAATGTGATTATAGTAGGTTTCCCTGGAGGAGAAATATTCCCAATAGGTATCAATAATTACATTTAGGGAAATTCTATGCTTTGTTTAAGCTCTGCAAAAAAAAAAAAAAAAAAAAAAAAAAATTTGTTAAGGTATTTCTCAGAAAAGATTTCCATGCTCAAACAAATATGGGAATACACAGTGGAGTGAATCTATGGCATATCTTGATTCTTCAGTTTCATTTGGAGCCTGCTTCTTTGGCTTCACTAGCCAACCAGGTAACCCTTGCTAGGCTAATCATAGTACTGAGGGCATCAGTGATCATTTCAGTGGCAAGCACAAGACCTAAATGGGTCTTATTATAGCACTTCTTTACATGCACCTTACAGATTCACCAGAGAGAATCAAATCTACACGATAGCAGTCTTTTTTATACTGTATAGAGATTCCCTCTGTAAATTGAAACTAACGTACAGAAAGAAATAGCAACATGAGACAATGATAACCCTTGATGAAGCAAATTCTGCTCTTGGATACAGACATTCTGCAGACAATTTCTCCTATGGTCTAACTGATAAAATAAATTCTTTCTTTAAAGAAAATTTTGAATGAGGTTTATATTATTTTTGTAAAAACTTTAAAAGTTCTGGGTATTAATTAGAACTTATTTCTCTGTCACACAACATCACAGAAACTTTTAAAGGTCAATTTGCATCATGGATCTCCAAGAGTGGCCAAATTTATTTAATCATGGAACTTTTCTTTTTATGAGGAGAATGCACACTAGACACTACTTCATTTCCTAAAACAGGCAAGCTTGCTCTCTAGGCTTTTTCTCTTCATACTTGCTTTTCTACTCCTTTGCTCAGAGTAAGCCAGTCTCACATATAATCTACTGTATTCTGGAACTAAAACATTCTTGAAAATAGGGTGAAGAAGAAAAAATTGAGCTTAAAAGTGAATTTTGCAAGCACTTGCCTCAGTGACTATTTTGCCTTAATGATTTTTATTTAGCATAGTGTAAGGTTTCAGTTGCCCAGTCATGAGGTAGTATAATATACTACTACATACCCTAAGGAAAAATACTTCTAAACATAATTGTGAGTATCTGCATTAAAGCATTAGTTGACATTATATTGAAAACTAGAAAAAGATGGCAAAGATGAATGTCATTACCCATTTTGGAAAATATTAATGAGAACGTTTGGTTAAAGCAAATAAATAGTCACAAAAACAACAAAAATGTATTAAAAGCAACAAAATTTTCATTTATGGTATATAATATGCCTTGAAATTCTAAAATAATTCCTGGAATTAATTCATAAATAATGACCGTGTCAGAAATTGAATAGGTGAAAGGCAAATAGATGATACAAGAACTGGTATATTTTTGCAATTACAAAATTATTTCTTAAAAGTCTTCAGTTTCAATAGCAACAAAACCAGGACTATACATGAATAAATTAATAATATGTGAGACATATTTTAAAGAATACTTAATGATCTGCATTAGGGTCAATAAAAGTGATATATTTAGAAAGAAATGCATAGTATTGGGCTTCCTAGGTGACTCAGTGATAAAGAATCCTCCTGCCAAGCAGGAGACTCGGTTTCCACCCCTGGGTCAGAAAGATCACCTAGATGTGGAAATGGCAACCCACTCCAGTACTTTTGCCTGGGAAATCCCATGAACAGAGGGGCTTAGTGGGCTATAGTCCATGGAGTCGCTAAGAGCCAGACATTACTGAGCACACACACCATATTACTGAATATAATTATATATACATATATGTTCTTATAAATGATATGTATAATCTCATAATTAATTGCAATTGCAAAATAAACTTCAATAGACTATTATTATTATTATTAATTTGAAGCTTAGCTACAATTTTGAGGCTCATCTTCATGACAATAAATGGGAGAAAATAGATAGCATTTATAAACTGAACAGCAATATTTTCCTTTCTGGTTTTACACTACATAATAAACTATAATATTTAAACATGTGATTATGGCATGAGAATCAACAGACTGATTGAGAAAGAGACTAGCTAGTGAAAATGCAGTTGTTGGTTCTTCTAAAAACATTAAGGCATGATAAAGATAAGTAGTGAAAACAAACGACCCAATCAAAAAAATGGGCCAAAGAACTAAATAGTCATTTCTCCAAAGAAGGCATACAGATGGCTAACAAACACATGATAAGATGCTCAACATCACTCATTATCAGAGAAATGCAAATCAAAACCACAATGAGGTACCATTTCACACCAGTCAGAATGGCTGCTATCCAAAGTCGACAAACAATAAATGCTGGGGAGGGTGTGGAGAGAAGGGAACCCTCTTACACTGTTGGTGGGAATGCAAACTAGTACAGCCACTATGGAGAACAGTGTGGAGATTCCTTAAAAAACTGGAAATAGAACTGCCATACGACCCAGCAATCCCACTGCTGGGCATACACACTGAGGAAACCAGAATTGAAAGAGACACGTGTACCCCAATGTTCATCACAGCACTGTTTATAATAGCCAGGACATGGAAGCAATCTAGATGTCCATCAGCGGATGAATGGATAAGAAAGCTGTGGTACATACACACAAAGGAGTATTACTCAGCCATTAAAAAGAATGCATTTAAATCAGTTCTAATGAGGTGGATGAAACTGGAGTCTATTATACAGAGTGAAGTAAGTAAGAAAGAAATACACCAGTACAGTATGCTGCTGCTGCTGCTGCTGGTAAGCCGCTTCAGTCGTGTCCAACTCTGTGTGACCCCATAGACGGCAGCCCACCAGGCTCCCCCGACCCTGGGATTCTCCAGGCAAGAACACTGGAGTGGGTTGCCATTTCCTTCTCCAATGCATGAAAGTGAGAAGTGAAAGTGAAGTTGCCCAGTCCTGTCCGACTCTTAGCGACCCCATGGACTGCAGCCTACTAGGCCTTCATCCATGGGATTTTCCAGGCAAGAGTACTGGAGTGGGGTGCCATTGCCTTAGTAACGCATATATATGGAATTTAGAAAGATGGTAACGATGACCCTATATGTGAGACAGCAAAAGAGACACAGATGTACAGAACAGACTTTTGGATTCTGTTGCAGAAGACGAGGGTGGGATTATTTGAGAGAATAGCATTGAAACATGTATATTATCATATGTGAAACAGATCACCAGTCCAGGTTCAATGCATGAGACAGGGTGCTCAGGGCTGGTGCACTGGGATGACCCAGAGGGATGGGATGGGGAGGGAGGTGGCAGGGGGGTTCAGGATGGGGAACATGTGTACACCCATGGCAGATTCATGTCAATGTATGGCAAAACCACTACAGTATTGTAAAGTAATTAGCCTCCAATTAAAAAAAAGAAGTAGTGAAGAAGAAATGACCTAAACAACAACTGTCATAGCTTGGTTTCTTCAGAAATAGATGCTGGAACAGTGTTTCAGATGAAACGTTTATTAC
The DNA here is from genome assembly GCF_032405125.1 of Capricornis sumatraensis. NCBI lineage: Eukaryota > Metazoa > Chordata > Mammalia > Artiodactyla > Bovidae > Capricornis > Capricornis sumatraensis. The sequence continues at coordinate 109,819,583 of NC_091092.1, read as the reverse complement.
GAATCAATGTCTATGAAGGGAAGAGAGAGGAAACAGGATGGACGGTGGGGAAAAAAAACTGTGATGGCCCAACCATTCTCAGTCATCTCAGCAGGAAGCTCTGGAGTAAAGACTGCCCAGTTTGCTGAGTTTGGCAGAAATGGCCAGGCCTTTATACCAGATATGTGTTGCTCAGGGAAGAATGGGGCATTGGTTAAGGGAATTCCCAGCAACAAATGCAAACTGTGAAGCACCTGACAGCAGGGGTCTGTCTGCTGACTTTGATCGCAGCAGCTGGGCAAATTTTTCTTTCCCCCTAGGGTGAGTGAGTTCTGTGTGGTATCCATCTATAGTTAACACTAAACGATTGAAAATTTGACTTGAAAAATCAATAACATCATATTCTCACATCTTCCTTCATATAGATACTAAATTTAAAATACTTAATAGACAACAACATTATTGATTAGCAAAGAATGTTGTTGACTCCATTCTTTGGAATCTCAACTGAAATATTTCATCCCGATTTTAGTAAGGGATTACTAGCAATATCTATAACAATGCAAGAAGTCACAAGGAACCAGATGAATACATAAATGCAAGTCTGGGGGTATCGTCTAACTCCATTTTTAGTAATATAGAAATCTCCTCTTCCACAAATCATCCAGAAATTCAGCATTTTTGAAGGAAATGAAAACTGGTGAGAGCTCATCCCCATATATGCACCCAATATAAGAGCACCCATATACAGAAATTAGACAGAAAGTTAGAAATTGATGGGAATACAATAATAGGAGACTTTAACATCCCACTCACATGAATGAACAGATCTTTGAGACAAAAAATCAATTGGACAATAGTGATGCTAACTGATAAAACAGAACAGTGAGACCTAATCGATATTTTACAGGATGTACATCCCCCAAAAAGCAGAATACATTCTTTTCAAGTGCACATTCTCTAGGATTAACCACATACTAAGGCACACAACAAGCCTCAGTAGATTTAAGAGTAAAGATATTACTTCAAGCATATTTTTTAACCATGGTGGCATAAAACTAGAAATCAATCACAGAAAAAGAAGCAAGAAAAAAATTACATGGAGGTTAAACAACATGATACCCCCCACCCCACTCCCCCCAAAAAACGGAGTCAATAATGAGCTCAGAGAAGAAATTAAAAAAATACTTTGAGGCAAATGATAATGAAAACACAATAGAAAATCTTTGGGATGCAGCAAAAGCAGTTCATAGCAGGAAGTTCACAGTGATTCAGGCCTTCCTTAAGAAACAAAAACCATCTCATATAAACAATCTAATCCACCACCTAAAAGAATCAGAATAAAGAAGAAAAATAAAAGTGAAGTCAGCTGATAGAAAGAGATAATAAAGATCAGAGAGGAAATAAAGAGATTAAAAAATAGGAAAAAAAATCAATAAAACAAAGAGCTACTTCTTTGAAAGGTAAACAAAATTGACAATCCTCTGGCCAGGTTCACCAAAAAGAGAGAAAATCTAAATAAACAAAATAAAAAACAGAAATAACAACTGACACTGAAGAAATACAAAAAAAAAGAGAATACTTGAATAGACATAGAATCTGTAATAAAACAAAACCAAACCTCCCTACAAACAAATCCAGGATCAGATGGCTTCACAGGCAAATTCTACCAAATGTGTAAAGAACTTATACTGATCCTTCTCAAACCCACACACATATGGAATATTAATCTTTGACAAAGGAGGCAAGAATATACAATGGAGAAAAGACTGTCTCTTCAGTATGTGGTGTTGGAAAGTTAGCTGCATATAACTCAATGAAGTTGAAACAGACCCTCATATGATATGCAAAAATAAACTCGAGATGACTTAAAGACATAAATATAAGATAAGACACCATAAAACTCTAGAAGAGAATATAGGCAAAATATCCACTGACACAAATCATACTAATGTTTTCTTAGGTCAGTCTTCCAAGGCAATAGAAATAAAAACAAAAGTTAACAAATAGAACCTAAACAGATTCATAAGCTTTTGCATAGCAAAAGAAGCCATTAACAAAACAAAAAGACAACCTACATACTGAGAGGAAATATTTGCAAATGAGGTGATGACAAGGGCTTAATTTCCAAAATGTGTTCAATACAAACAGGTGGTATAACTCAAGAACAAAAAATCAAACAACCCAATCAAAAAATGGGCAGCAGACCTAAATAGACATTTCTCCAAAGAAAACATACAGGTGTCCAATAGGCACATGAAAAGATGTTCATCATAACTATTCAGTTCAGTTCAGTCGCTCAGTTGTGTCCGACTCTTTGCGAGATATGCAAATCAAAACAACAATGAGGTACCACTTTACACCAGTCAAAATGGTTATCATTAATTCTACAGATAATAAATTCTGGAGAGGGTGTGGAGAAAAGGGAACACTTCTACACTGTTGGTGAGAATGCAAATTGGTGCAGCTATTATGAAAAACAGTATGGCGTTTACTCAACAAACTAAAAATAGAGTTGCCATATGATCCAGCAATCTCACTACTAGGCATATAAACAGACAAAAACCTATAAGTTCAAAAGATACATTTACCCCTATGTTCATAGCAGCACTATTTAGAAATAACCAAGACATGGAAACAATTTTAATTTCCATTGACAGATGAATGGATAAAGAAGACATAGTATGTATATATAATGCAGTATTACTCAGCCTTTTAAAAAAATGAAATAATGCCATTTGCAGCAACATGGATGGACCTAGAGATTATCATACTAAGTGAAGTAAGTCAAAGGGAAAGACAAATACCATATGATATCACTTGTATGTAGACTCTATGCTGCTACTGCTGCTGCTGCTGCTAAGTCACTTCAGTCATGTCTGACTCTGTGCGACCCCATAGAAGTCAGCCCACGAGGCTCCCTCCCATCCCTGGGATTCTCCAGGCTGGAATACTGGAATGGGTTGGCATTTCCTTCTCCAATACATGAAAGTGAAAAGTGAAAGTGAAGTCACTCAGTCATGTCTGACTCTTAGCGACACCATGGGCTGCAGCCTACCAGGCTCCTCCATCCATGGGATTTTCCAGGTAAGAGTACTGGAGTGGGGTGCCATTGCCTTCTCCTGTAGACTCTATAATATAACTCAAATGAACCTATCTATGAAACAAAAGCAGACTCAAATATATGGAAAAGAGACTTGTGGTTGTCAAGGGAGAGGGAGAATGGGGGAGGGAACGATTGGGAGTTTGGGACCAGCAGATGCAAACTATTATATATGGAATGAATAAGTGGTTTACTCATTCAGTGGTGGTTTAGTCACTCAGTCATGTCCGACTCTTTGAGATCCTGTGGACGGTAGCCCGCCAGGATTCTCTATCCATGGGATTCTCCAGGAAGAATACTGAAGTGGGTTGCCGTTCCCTTCTCCAGAGATCTTCCCGACCCAGGGATCAAACCCTGGTCTCCTGCCTTGCAGGCAGATTCTTTACCATTTGAGCTACAGGGATGTCCTATAAGGTCCTATAGGGAACACTATTCAATGTCCTGTGATAAATCATAATGAAAATGAACACTAAAAAGAAAGTATACACACACACTCGTGCACACACACACACACACACGTCTGAGTCATTTTGCATTTTGCTATACAGCAGACATTAAAGACAACATTGTAAATCACCTATACTTCAATAAGATTAAACAAACAAACAAACAAACAAACAAAAAACTAGAGAGAAGATTGAGTCCAATGACTTGGTTTTGCAGATTTTTTAATCCCAAAGGAAAGGAAATCATCCTATGGTCCATAGAAATGGCAAATGGAAGCAATAAATAAAGCCAAAATTTTCAAAGACTACTCACTTAACAAAATGTAGGTCAAAAAATTCTGTCACAGGAACATGGCAAAGAAGCTTCTCTGTCTTGGCTTGGGCTCAGAGTACAGGTAGGTAAGAGGTTAGACATTTTCCCATTTAAATTAAAATCACAAGCCTGCCTTCTAGAGTTTGGAGCTCAATTTTTTCACTATTTAAGTGATTCAAGAATTCTCAATGAGAGAGAGAGAGAGCAAAGAAAGAATAAATAATTTTAGGTTGATGCCACTGCTGAAGCACCAGGAAGAAACAAACACAAATCTTTTCAGGGCAATTTGCTTTCAGCCTAAGTATTTAAAATTTACAAGCAAGTATTAAAATTCTTGGCATCGATAAAACTCAAGAATACAATATTGAACAAAATACAGAAGTTGTAGAAAATTACAGAAATAAGGAATTTACATCCAAATAGAAAAAAGGAAATCAATTGCTTGGGGATAAATATTTCCTTAATCGTAGCATAAAATCATGACTCTGATTTTGTACCACTAAATCCAGGTGGTGGTTTATTCTGAGAAAGGAAGAATGATGGAGAGAAATGAGTTTGGAGATGGATAATCAGGAATTTCAAGTCACGCTTTATTTCCTTAATGAAATCTGGAGAAAGTACAGTAAAATATGGATGTGCTTTGCTTTGGATCTTATTACTTTCATTGTTTTAAGTACTTGATGGAAAATGTATCTTTCAGTAATAGAAATCTTCTTGTGTTATTTCCTTCAAAATTGTCTTTGCTTCCCTAATCTGGAGCTTCAATTAAATGAATAAAGAGAATTGATAGATTAATGAAAATACTTAGAATGGGCCTGTACATATGAAGTGCTATATTTGTGTTAGCTATTATTATCTTTACTACTTCTTTTATTATTCAATTTCATAAAATATTTATTCTGTTCTTTCAGAAGGTTTCTTCAATTTTATCTTTCAACACTTATATTGAACTCTTTGCTCCCAACAGATCCTAGTTTTACATATGGATTTATGATTTTATAACACAAAAGCTTACACATTCACTGCTGTTATTCAAATATATTATTATTTTCCCTTGTGACTTTTCATATTGTTTTTATGCTTACATAAAATGTAATAAACACCTTATTTTTTTTAGTGGTTCAAAGTATACAATACAATCATTCCTTTAATTTTATGCCTTTCCTTCTCATTCTTAAAATCTTCATGTGAATACTATTTTGGCTAGCTGGAATATAACTGAGTAACGATGCCAGGAAATAAATAAAGAGGTATTTTTTTCCCACCACATCTGAAAATTTCTTTCTTTTTAAAAATTAATTAATTTACTTTAATTGGAGGCTAATTATTTTACAGTATTGTGGTGGTTTTTGCTATACATTGACACGAATCAGCCACAGGTGTACATGTGTCCACTGTCCCAAACCTGCCTCCCATCTCCCTCCCCATCCCATCTCTCTGGGTTGGCCCAGTGCACCGGCTTTGAGTGCCCTGTTTCATGCATCAAACTTGGGCTGGTCATCTATTTCACACATGGTAACATACATGTTTCAATTCTATTCTCTCAAATCATCCCACCTTCACCTTCTCCCACAGAGTCCAAAAGTCTGTTCTTTATATCTGTGTCTCTTTTGGTATCCCGTGTATAGGGTTGTTGTTGCTGTCATTCTAAATTCCATTTATATGCATTGATATACTGTATTGGTGTTTTTCTTTCTGACTTACTTCACTGTGTATAATAGGCTCCAGTTTAATCCACCTCATTAGAACTGATTCAAATGTGTTCTTTTTTATAGCTGAGTAATATTTCATTGTGTATATGTACCACAACTTTCTTATCCATTCATCTGCTGATGGACATCTAAGTTGCTTCCATGTCCTGGCTATTATAAACAGTGCTGCGATGAACATTGGGGTACATGTGTCTCTTTCAATTCTGGTTTCCTCAGTGTGTATGCCCAGCAGTGGGATTGCTGGGTCATATGGCAGTTCTATTTCTAGTTTTTTAAGAAACCTCCACACTGTTCTCCATAGTGGCTGAACTAGTTTGCATTCCCATCAACAGTATAAGAGGGTTCCCTTTCCTCCACACCCTCTCCAGCATTTATTGTTTGTAGACTTTTGGACAGCAGCCATTCTGACCAGTGTGAGATGGTACCTCATTGTGGTTTTGATTTGCATTTCTCTGATAGTGAGTGATGTTGAGCATCTTTTCATGTGTTTGTTAGCCATCTGTATGTCTTTGGAGAAATGACTGTTGAGTTCTTTGTCCCTTGCAAATTTCTTTCTTGTTCACAGGACAACCTAATAATTACATACTTTTTTGGATTGGATCCGCCTGCAAGGCAGGAGACCCCAGTTCGATTCCTGGGTCAGGCAGATCTGCTGGAAAAGGGATAGGCTACCCACTCCAGTATTCTTGGGCTTCCCTTGTGGCTCAGCTGGAAAAGAATCTGCCTGCAATGCGGGAGACCCAGATTGATCCCTGGGTTGGGAAGATTCCCTGGAGAAGGGAAAAGCTACCCACTCCAGAATTCCACAGACTGTATAGTCCATGGGATTGCAAAGAGTCGGAAATGACTGAGCAACTTTCACTTTGACTTTTTGGATCACGATATTTGTCTTAAAGTCTGTGTGACTGTATTACCATCATGTATGTATCTTTTAGTGCATATATGTTGAATATATACATAGAGAAATGCCTCTGAACTGAAGAAAATTTAACCTTTCTAATTGAACATATTCCAGAGTTCTAAGTTGAGAGGAAAATCTTACAAACTTTCAGATAGTTGTAGGTCATTTACAAAGATACATCAGGAACATCGATGTAACAAATTCAGTATCAGGAAGAGTGAAATTAAAAGCCAAATGCATTAAATATGACAAAAAGATATTTTGGTACCGTAAAAAATGATGTGTGAACTACTTATAGCAGTAATAGAGTTTTATGTGACAAAGGAAATAACTGAAATACAGAAGAAACAATCCTCCTAGAAAGAAAAGGAAAATTTGATGAACCTCCATTATGGCTGCAGCCTTTGTCATACTCCTTATAAAATCTGAACTATTAAGTATAGAAAATGTAAAAAAAAGACATTAAAAGATATGTAATAAGCAAAGTCAACTGAAGATTAATTCATTCAATAAAAATATATAAAGTGCCTACACTGAGGAATGGGGAAAATTTGGTGACAAAATTGACAAGCTCAGTGCCCTCAGGTAGCTTACTTTCAAACTGGGAAGACAAAGCAAAACAAAACAAACCTACATAAAGCATGCTCTAAGACATAGGTGAAAGTGAAAGTGTTAGTCACTCAGTCGTGTCCTACTCTTTGCAATCCCATGGACGGTAGCCTGCCAGGTTCCTCTGTTCACGGAATTCTCCAGGCAAGAATACTGCAGTGGGTTGTCATGCCCTTCTCCAGGGATCTTCCTGATCTAGGGATCGAACCCAGGTTTCTAGCATTGCAAGCAGATTCTTTACCATCTGAGCCACAAAGAAATCCAATAAATGCAATAAAGCATAATCAGACCTGTAGCAGACCTGGATGAAAAGCCAGTGTTTGGGGAAAGCAAGGAATCGGGAGGAAAGCCTTTTGTTCTCAACCCTTTCAGGGATCACTTCAGAGGCAGAGAGCTGCCCCACTCAACACATCCCTTTCTCAAGGTGGTCCCATCTTTTATGTCATATCAAGACATGGGTACAAAGGCCAAACCATTTCAGCTCAATGCAAGACAACTGTGAAGACTGGATATATTGTCTGGAGGATCCCATGGGATTGGCTGAGTGTCAGGCTTGTATCAGAGGTCTGTTTCCACCTCTGTTTGATCTTGCTTTTTTTCTGTTCCTTTCTACAGGTGATGATCTCAATAGTGTTCCTTAGTAAACATATTGAACACTAAACTGTCTTGGAGTCTTTATTCAAGAGAATAAAACCTGTAAATATTGAATCACTATGTTGTGCACCTAGAACTAACACTGTGTTGTAGGTTGATTGTGTTCATGCTGAATTGCTCAGATGTGTCTGACTCTTTGCGACCCCATGGACTGTAGCCTACCAGACTCCTCTGTCCGTGGGATTTTCTCTGAAAGAATATTGGAGTGGGTTGTCATTTCCGCCTCCAGGTGATCTTCCTGACCCAGGGATCAAACTCTTGTCACCTGCGTCTACTGCATTGGTAGGTGAATTCTTTACCACTGAGCCACCTGGGAAGCTCTTATAGGTCGAATTTTTTTTTTTTAATTGAAGCATAAGTCACTTGCACTTCAATAAAAAGATTAATTAAAGAGAAAGAGTAAACACAACCTGAGACACAGGCAGGAAATAGTACATATAGTTCTTTAGTTCAGTTCAGTCGCTCAGTCGTGTCCAACTCTTTGTGACCCCATGAATTGCAGCACACCAGGCCTCCCTGTCCATCACCAACTCCTGGAGTTCACCCAAACTCATGTACATCGAGTCAGTGATGCCATCCAGCCATCTCATCCTCTGTTGTCCCCTTCTCCTCCTGCCCCCAACCCTCCCAGCATCAGGGTCTTTTCCAATGAGTCAACTCATCGCATGAGGTGGCCAAAGTATTGGAGTTTCAGCTTTAGCATCAGTCCTTCCAATGAACACCCAGGACTGGTCTCCTTTAGGATGGACTGGTTGGATCTCCTTGCAATCCAAGGGACTCGTAAGAGTCTTCTCCAACACCACAGTTCAAAAGCATCAATTACTTAGGTATTATACCAAGTTTGATTCTATTCATGCTTCAGTGGAATTCACAGGAGGTTTTTAAGCACATTTTCACATGTTCATAAAATATTTACCAACATTGATCATATATGTATACATATATGGCCATAAAGAATACCTTAAAGACTTTCAAAAATTACTTTAATACATACCATATTTGCTTGCTGCTGCTGCTGCTAAGTCATTTCAGTCGTGTCTGACTCTGTGCAACCTCATAGACAGCAGCCCAGCAGGCTCCGCTGTCCCTGGGATTCTCCAGGCAAGAACACTGGAGTGGGTTGCCATTTCTTTCTCCAATGCAGAAAAGTGAAAAGTGAAAGTGAAGTCGCTCAGTCGTGTCTGACTCTGAGCGACCCCATGGACTGCAGCCTACCAGGCTCCTCCATCCATAGGATTTTCCAGGCAAGAGTACTGGAGTGGGGTGCCATTGTCTTCTCCTCCACATTTGCTTACTCAGATGAAATCCTCTGTGGGTGTTTGGTTGAATGGTGAACTCCCAGTAGAATACAGTTGAGGACCCCATAATGTACAATGATCTCCACTGCCTCCTTGTTATTTTTAAATATCTTAAACTTTTCACATTCATGCTATAATTCTTGATCAACAAGTGTTCTTTTCTTTGGGTTAGTGAGTACTAGTTTCATGAAATTCATAGATTTTTTATTTAGGAATTTATTCAAGAAGAATTTTTTAGTACTTTTTTAATGTTTCTGACAATAGGCTAGAGCCTGGGGATCAAGAGATGAAAATTGCTACCTTGACCCAACTGCCTAGGAAAATGAATGAAAAAGAAATATTATCTAAAATTCTCTTTCTCCCTGCTTCTCCCCCATTCCTTCCTTTGTTTCTCTCTCTTTTCCTCTCTTGCTGCCAATCTATTTCAAAACCCTATTCACTTCAACAAATATTTATTTAGTGCATCTTAAGTACTAGGAGGCAATGACCTCCATGCTGAGAGCCTAACACTGGTCTTCCACTTGTAGAAAGAAGTATTTGCTCTAAAAATTCCATGAGGTTTCTTACATCTGACCTGTAGAATCTTTTCATACATCTGGTGGGTTTTCTGTTTGCTGTTTCTAGAGGAAGCTGAGCTATTTTGATTTTGCTCTTGTTATGACTGCTTCTCTTGAAGGAAATACTTCTACCCCTGATTTGTTGCAGCCACTTGCTCCCAGAGAAACACCTAACGCAGACAGTCCTTTATGCTGGCTTGCTGAAAATGTGTGTGTATCCATTAGCCTAATAGTGAGCCCTTAACACTCTTAAAAAAAAAAAAGATGGGATGGTAATTAGGTTTTGTTAGGGTCTCTTCCACTAATTCTCAGCCTTTGACATCTGAAATAAAGTGTTAAAATAAATATTAGGCTATAAATAAAAACCAAACAATATCGAATAAACTGTACTAGGGTGACTGAAGATGGAAATCTTAGCCACGTTCAAATATCTATTCAATTCTTTCCTTCTACAGGAAGTCTTTGAAGAGTCAATAAATAGGGTAAAATATCCTTCTTGGAATCCTTCTAGTTCTTTATAAATTAAACAGGGTATTTTCACAAACCCTGAAGTTTTCATGCTGTTGATGAAAGTGAAAGTGAAAGTCACTCAGTCGTGTCCAACTCTGTGATCTCATGGACTATACAGTCCGTGGAGTTCTCTAGACCAGAATACTGGAGTGGGTAGCCTTTCCTTTCTCCAGGAGATCTTCCCAACCCAGGGATCAAGCCTAGGTCTCCTGAATTGCAGGTGGATTCTTTACCAGCTGAGCCACAAGGGAAGCCCTATGCTGTTGACAGTTAAAATCAAATGCCACCCTACATATAACACAGATGATAGAGAGAGAGATGAATTTTAGTCCTTATGCCGTAAGTAAATATGATCAACATTTGCACCTACACATTTACATTGGCACAGACTAATTTTTTCTGGGGAAATATGGCTAAGTATTGTGGTTTTCAAACTTATCTACACAATGGTATCCCTTGTATATCTTTTAAAATACTGATGCCTAGCATGAAAAGATGTGCAGCATGGCTAATTATTACAGACCTGCAAATGAAAACTACACTGAGGTTTCAGTTAACACCAGTCAGAATGGCCATCATCAAAAAGTCTGCAAACAATAAATGCTGGAGAGGATGTGGAGGAAAGGGAAGCCACCTACACTGCTGGTGGGAATGTAAATTGGTGCAGCCACTATGGAGAACAGTATGGAGGTTCCTCAAAAAACTAAAAACAAACTACCATATGCTCCTACAATCCCACTCCTTGACATATATCTGGAGAAAACTCTAATTCAAAAGATATGTGCGTCCCAATGTTCATCACAGCACTATTTATAATAGCCAGGATATGGAAGCAACCTAGGCATCATCACCAGATGAATGTATAAAGAAAACGTGATACATATATACAATGGAATGTTACTCAGCCATTAAACAGAATGAAATAATGCCATTTGCAGCAACATAGTTGGTCCTAGAGATATCATACTTAGTGAAGTAAGCCAAAGACAAATAGCATATCATATGATATTGCTTATATGTGGAATCTAAAAAAGAAAAAAAGATACAAATGAACTTAATTGCAAAATAGAAAGAGACTCACAGATATAGAACACAAATTTATGGTTACCAAAAAAGAAAGGGGGTGGGGAAGGGATAAATTAGTAGGATTTTGAGATTAGCAGATACAGACTATTATATATAAAATAGATAAACAAGGTCCTCCTGTATAGCACAAGGAACTATATTCCATATCCTATAATAAACCATAATGGAAAGATGGGAAAATATGAAAAAGAATGAGAGAGAGTGTGTGTGTGTATATATATATATATATACATATACATAAATCACTTTGCCATACACCAGAAACTGTGCCAGTGGATACGACACAGTTTTATTGCAATTAACATTGCAAATAAACTAAATTTCAATTAAAAAATAATACTGATGCCTGGCTCCAACCCTCAAACATTCTTAGTTAACTCATTTAGACGTGATCTGTGCTGCTGTTCTTTAGTCACTAAGTCATGTCTAGTGAAAGAGGAGAGTTGGCTTAAAAGTTGGCTTAAAGCTCAACATTCAGAAAACAAGATCATGGCATCTGGTCCCATCACTTCATGGGAAATAGATGGGGAAACAGTGGAAACAGCATCAGACTTTATTTTTGGGGGCTCAAAAAATCATTGCAGATGGTGACTGCAGCTGTGAAATTAAAAGACACTTACTCCTTGGAAGGAAAGTTATGACCAACCTAGACAGCATATTCAGAAGCAGAGACATTACTTTGCCAACAAAGGTCTGTCTAGTCAAGGCTATGGTTTTTCCAGTGGTCATGTATGGATGTGAGAGTTGGACTGTGAAGAAAGCTGAGCACCAAAGAATTGATGCTTTTTAACTGTGGTGTTGGAGAAGACTCTTGAGAGTCCCTTGGACTGCAAGGAGATCCAACCAGTCCATTCTAAAGGAGATTGGTCCTGGGTGTTCTTTGGAAGGAATGATGCTAAAGCTGAAACTCCAGTACTTTGGCCACCTCATGCAAAGAGTTGACTCATTGGAAAAGACTCTGATGCTGGGAGGGATTGGGGGCAGGAGGAAGGACAACAGAGGGTGAAATGGCTGGATGGCATCACCGACTCAATGGACATGAGTTTGAGTGAACTCCGGGAGATGGTGATGGACAGGGAGGCCTGGTGTGCTGCAATTCATGGCGTCACAAAGAGTCGGACACGACTGAGCAGCTGAACTTCGCAAAGAAGTCATGTCTGACTCTTTGCAACCCCATGGACTGTAGCCCACCGGGCTCCTTTGTCCAGAGAATTCTCCAGGCAAGAATACTGGAGTGGGTTGCCATTTCCTTCTCCAGGAAATCTTTCAGAACCAAGGAATGAACTCTCATCTCCTGCATTGGCTGGTGGATACTTTACCACTCAGCCACTGGGCACGTCCAACTAAAACCGCTGCATAAACCTCATAACTCTTCTTCCACAAATCATAAGTGAAGATATTTAAATATGTCTGTGAAGATGAGGTAATACTCTTCAAAACCCAATTGGGAAAAGAGGCAGCGGTCACTCTTAAGAAGAGATAAACTATGAAATAAAGGGCTCAGTATGTGAGCTACCTTTGTTTTGGAAGCCAACTAGGGAAATCCTGCTGCATCAGTTTCCTACCTAGATAACTTCTGTGCATCATGTGAATTACACACAAACACATACACACACAGTGCCTAAATGCCTTTTGAAGATTCAAAATTATATTAAAACTAAAGGACTATATCAATGAAGCCCTGTCAGGTTTTCTGTGGAGTCCTGCTGACTAGGCATAACTAAGTAGGTTCTATTGTAACTTATCAAATCACTTCCATTTTGGAAAAGCAGCGGAGATACACCCTAGTGACAAATGGTGGACATGAATGCAATAAGAGAGCTCATCAGCTTGTTCAGAATCTCATCTTGGTGTTGTGGCCAGGACTTCTACACTGTGATCAGAAAGTATAACTGTCCAAGACCAATATTCATGCCAGAGCACAGATGACTGGAACATAGAGGGATAATGTTTGGTTGATGCAGAATGCAGCCTTATCCATTGGCACACTTCTGGCAGGTAGAAGCTGGTGCCCAAAAGAGCATGGGAAATTGTAAGCAAACCTGCTGATTGTTTGAAATATTTGTAAATGGAAACCTTTGTAGAAAGCTGAATTTCCTGCTAAATTGGCATGTCAGCACTTGGCCAATTTATTTATTCTGACTATTTGATTCCAATGTGACCCTATTCAGGAGTCTGATTTGTTGAGTAATACACCCTTAGTTGGTACTAGTCATCCTGTGCTATGAGTCTTTGTCTTATTCACCCACCATCCTCACTAGTTTTAAACTAAAACTTAAAATCATTTAAGAGTGCTGACTCTGGACCTTGATGGCTTAGATTCTACTTTTCATTCAGTCTCTTAAAAAAGATGTTACTTTAGGATTCTGACTATAAAATAAAGAAGCATAACAGTACCTGACATTAGGGATGTTGTTAGATTTAATTGAAATATTATAGACAATGCATTTTGTATTATATTTATCCTGATGTGTAGTAAATTAATAGTTATTAGGTATCCTTCATTTTTCATATTCCTTGCAATAAACAGTATAATGTTTTGTATATGGTAGGTATTCGATATTTATTTCTCTGAGCACTGAATTTTGATTCTATCAATGTGAGAAAGACTTTTGTATGACTTAGTGTGTCTAAGAAAAGAATGCATTCTGAAAGGGGAATATTTTTAAATGCAGATGATTTTTGTTCTAAGAAACAGATTTTTTCTAGAAATACTTGAAATGGCATGATAGAAGAGTATATATTAAGAGGAAAATGCTGAGATTTGTAGCCAAAAAGCATACAGCAGCTTCAAAATGCTCTGAAAACTTACTGCCCCATACACTTGGAAGTAAGCTGATCAGCAGGCTGAGATGATATATTTATGTGTACTTCCAGTATAGGCATATTGGTATCCCTTGTATCTTGAGTAGATTTTTTTCCTCTGTCTTTGATAGTTTGGAGGGAAAACAAAATAACTTCACAGCGCCGTTTTATAGTTTTATTGCTTAGGTATTTCATTCGACTTCTTCAGGCTCAGCTTCCAAAGAGTCATTCATCTAAATCAGCCTTAGGCTTCACTTATCTCCAATCCCCCCAAATCATGTTCAGACCAATGGCATAAAGCAGTGATCTCACTTTAAATTTACTTAACCTTCCATTTCAGAAGTTACAATGGGATTTTTTTTTATTCTGCTCAAACAACCACAAATTTTAAGTTTCCTTGAGTTTGTTCTTCAGTGGAAGCCTTCAGGATGCACTTAGAAAAATCCATTACAAGTAAGAGTGGCAAGCAAATGGGACACATTTCCTCAGCGTTCATGTGTTGATATCCTGGGGCTTACCTTGCTAAACTGTTCATGACATTCACATTTGTAAAATTACTCATCACCTGAACGTGACTTCCATTCACCTTTAGCTTTGTTTTCTCTTAAAATGTGCCTATACATAACTCTCATGAATTTTTATCAACTCCCACACATTAGTTCTAATTCATCTATTTCTTAGGAACGTCTCCATCAGAATTTAGCTGGTTAATAAGTGAGCTGAAGAAATTGCCTTAATAATTTTATTCTTGAATGCATAATTTTATGAAAATGTCAGCACCACATGAAGCATATAAGAAAGGCATATGCAGCAAAAAATTTCAATACAGTAAAATATGAACCTTTATTTTTCTTTGTGCTTAGTAGAAAAAGATACTAGTCATTCAAGTGGCAAAAAGGTCAAATAATATGACTCTAAAGAGTTTCTTAATCTAAACATAAATTGTGTAAGACAAGGAAACAGTAAAAATGTGTCCTTCCAAACAATATGAACAAGCTAAAATACTTTTCTGTGAAGCAAATTATTCTAGTAGATATTCGATATTTTTTTTGAACTATTAAAAAATTTAGTTTTTAGCTGTTTCTTGTCATCTCACCTATTTTAAAAAAAATTGAGAGAAAGCATCTGAAACAAAGTCTTTTATCTTTGCCAACATTATTCAACAATATTATCCGTCCTAAATTTATTCAGATTAAGCAGCCAGAAAGTTGGATGTGTCCACCTATGCATTTTAGCTATTAAAAAGTAGAAAACACTTTAAAGATCTACCGAAAGAATTCCAGTAGGAAAACAATTTTAATTCCTATATAGCCAAAATGGAATGGTAGTTACCTACACAAATCAGTAGCCAGAAATCAAGATGTGATGATAACCTTAAGAGAGAGTGTGAAAATTCCAGGACTGTATCTACTGCTATGGAATAAAACTAGCAGGGAAAAAAAAAAAAAAAAGCTGTTGGAAATTCAACCAGACATTGTGATGCAAACTAAAGAAGGAAGGAACAAGCTTTTCTGTGGAAACTTCCCATTCTTTACCATTATTGCTGTTTGTTTAGGAAATTGGTTTTTTGGAAATTGCTACTGAAAATTGAGTGTGCTATAGCAGACAAGCAGTGGCTGAGAAGATTTGAATCCTAGCTGCCACATTCTGGCCATTTTGTACCTAAGTTAATCATTTGTAAAATTATATATAATGGTACCAGTCCAATCTACCTTAGTAAATTGTAATAAGGATCAAATGACATGTTACATATGTAGACTCTTTATAAATTATAAATTGCTATGAAAACATGACAAATTCTTACTCTGCATGGAACTTTTTCAAATATTGAATCTTAATAATTTTCAACTGTTGTTCAGATGAATAATTAAGCATCAATCAAGTACACTGGGGCATTGTGACTTTTTTGTAAATGCTTCCTTTATGATCCCCAACTTTATCTAGCTTCTCTCAAACTTCTTGTGGACTTGTGTATATGTCATGCTTTGGCAAATGGAATGTGAGCGGACAAGACGAAAGGAGTGGATTGAAATGTTCTTTTACATTTGGTCTTGTCTTCTTGATCTTCTGCCGTTGTCATGAAAAGAGTCAGACCAGATAGGTTGCTGGTCTCTGAAGAATTTAAGGGCGTGTGTAGCAGACCTCACCCCAATGAGTCCTGGAGCCAGGCTCAGAGGACACTACCCAAATGCCAAACAAGTCACAGATGCATAAATGAGCAATGATGCTCATTATTAGAAGTCATGGAATAGGAAGGATTGTTAATCAAATTTATAGGGAGTATAGCTCACTCATTAGGTTGCCATGTTAAAAAGTTAATATATAGAAAATCCAAATGACACACACTCTCAGAGATTTTTAAAAGACTGATGAATATCTAAATTTCTACTGGCAGGAAACAGATTGAAAAAAATGTCTTTATGCCAAGAAGGGCACATTTTTCAATGTCGTCTTTAACGCAGGTCAGGAAAGATGATGGTAGATGAGGAACCTTGGAGCCAAGGCCTATAGAGAACAATGGACCGAGGAACCACTCCCAGGAAATATTATGAGGGTGTAATCAAGAGCATTCTCAATATTCAGGTAGAATAATTGAGCAACATTTGCTCAGCAGGATTTCAGAATTCTTAGACTAGCTAATGTTATGTGTCTCCCACTGACCCACTTTGGAATGTGAGCACATCCTTGTTTCACTGTTGCACATTATGGATGTTGTCTTTTAGTTCCTATGTCTCTGGATCAAGAGGAGATATGTGGAGTAGGCCTTAACCTTACTTTGACTGGAGTCAAGCTCAAGCAAGACCAGTCTAGATCAGATGACCCCCCAGAAAAACCTCAGTTGCGTGAGCGAGACATAAAAGCTTATTGTTATAATCCACTGAGTTTGGGGTTAGTTTGCTTTAGAGCATATTAAGAAAGCTAAATGATAGAAGCACCACTGCTGAACCAAAATTTTATAAAACTGAGAGTCTGATGGACTTCAAAATGTTAACCTATTTAACATTTAACCTAGCTAACATTTAATGCTAGCTTGAAAATTTATCCACAGAATAAATTAAAATTTTGTCCACAGTGGTAACATACCATGTGCTGGTGTGAAGCCTGTACCTAAATTTTGAATCAAAAGAGTACAGTATGTTTCAGAAACAGAGTAGCTCTTTGTATTGGGCTTTTTTAGTTCTTTCAACTTACTTGCCATTGTGACTTCTCAGTCTTTCTAAAGAAATGTGATTTGCCTTTCAGTGACAAAAATAGTTTTTTTTATAAGATGCATGACAATGTCATGAACAGAATGAAGAAACAGGCATCACAGAGCTATAAACACTGTATTGAAGGTTTTCTTATAACAATCCAAAAAATATTAATTGAAACTCCTACATAATAATTAATATCAATTTCATTGAGTTAATGGTCTGAAGGAAAATAGGTATATTTATTATACTAGATAACTCAAATGTACTTTAGCACTCTGACACAAATATGATTTTTGGAATGAAAACTATACTGTAATAAACATTTCTATTTGCCATACTTATCTTTTAAATGTTAGTATAAAACAAAAACAATGCACTAAACATGTTCTCTAAATTTTCATGAATTTGCTAATTTCCCTTTGCTAACATGGGGAAAAAATGTAACTTCTGACTTAGTAGTTTCAGAATCTTAATCAAGTGATGAAGCTGATATTAAATGTCAAATCAAAAACAAAAATGAAACCAAAAAACCCTAAAACATGAGAGTTTTGTATTTGGAAACACCTGTTCAACACTGGAAATTAAATGTAAAATTAGCTGAACAATACAAATTTATTACTTTGATACCTTCAACTGTCATTTTCTGAAATCTGATAGCACTCTATCAAAACACACATCTGACAAAGATATAATTATAAGCAAAAATTAGTATTAAATAATAAAGAATGTTATCATTATGCATTAAAGAAAATTTGGTGTAATACTGGTGTACCAAACGACACAAACTGCTAATTTTGAAAAGTATCCAAGTTTTAAGATTCTGTAAAGAAAATATCCAAAAGAATTTAGTATTTTTGTTTAAGTCACCAGTTTAAAATATTAATTTTAATAGAGATAAGTTTATAATAATATTAATGAGTTCAAGATATGGCATTTTGTTGTCCAATTATTGTTTAATTATTTGGATTCAAGCATAAACATGACCAAACTTTTTTCCATCATTTAATTCTGCAAAGGCCCATCTAAAATAAATTATGTGTTTGGACTTAGTAATTTTCACTGATAATAATTGTTTGTCTTAACCCCTAGAATTGAACCCTAACCCCAGTGGAGAAATGTAAATGGATGCCATCTACATGTAACACTTGTCTAGACATGAAAAGCAGGAGAGGGGTTTAAAGACACCTCAAGTGAAAGTTATATATAACAGTCCTCGATCAATGCACTGTGTCACTGAAAAGAAGTTTAACTAAATCACTAGTTATGGAAAACTGAATGAAACTGGATATTTTCATTTATCAGTGATAAATACAATATATTTTTATTATATCTTCTGATAAAAACTGTAGTTTTGCTTTTATAAAGAGAAAGTTGTTATTTGGTTGGTTTCTTCCCTATATACCTAAGTCAAACAAAAAAGCTACCTAGAAAACTCGAAATAATAATATTTGTACCAATTTTTCCAGCATTTCCAGATATGTGAGCTTCTCTCCCAGTTAATCTGAAAAAAATTATGTTGTCATAAAAATGAAAAAAATAAGATTTCCATAAACATTTCCATTTTTTTTTATCCTTTACTACAAACCTAGATCATGGACAAATAGTTTTGGAGGCCAGAACTTTCATTTTTAAGACAGGGACCTGCTTAGATAAAAGGCACTTGACAATCAAAAGCCTGGTATTAAAAACAAAACAAAACAAAACTTGAGTTTATGCCATTTCAAAAGACTGGAGGAAGAATCAAAAAATGCTTAGAAATCTTTAGAAAGAGATTGGAGCAAGGTCCCTGAGCTGGGGAGGTGGGGAATGGTTGACACAGCAGGACTAAGTAAGACTACGGAAGATGGCAAGGATGGAATCAGGCTTGGTAGAGGAAGAGTAGATAGGAGATTGGATACAGAAAGACTATTGAAAATTATTGTTTACATCACCACTCTAATTGTAGTTACTTGTTTTATATGTTCCCATGCAAGTAAACATGAGGAGTTTAAGAGAACATTCACAGAAATGATGCTTATCTAGATAAAATTAGTATGGAAAGAGACCTATGCCATTTATATATTTACTTCCTATTTCTACTACTTATGGGATATCTTTTCATGATGAAGGTGCATAATACTTTCTGAAATTCATTTTTTTCCTGTAAATTGTGGGTAAAAAATTCATCTGGTAGAATGGTCATATAAGTTAAGCAGATTATGAAATAATCCACTTTTTAAAGAAACAGATTTGGGAGGGATATGATTTACTGTGCTTCTGTCCAGGAATAAAAATCTTGATTAAAAGTCAGAAGAGGATCATCCAGTTCACTTATTCATGTTGGATGACATTTGAATGGCATGTTTGACTAAGAGATTTATGGACAACAAAGGATATTTTTTGACTAATAAAACCTCCATTAAAGAGAAGTAGCTTAATCTTGCCTTACTTAGGAACAGCAAGAGTAAATACCTTCTAGCCAAGGGTTCATTTACCTTTACTGTTACCACTCATTAAGGAGCAACTGAGGATCCTTGACTAAAAGTTGTGTCTCTTTTATCATACACTCTTGATTACTTGTTTCTTGTCTATTTCAACTGTGTTGTGTTGATGAATCTTCTACTCAGATATTCTAATTATATGTTATCCAGCCCTCTACTAATATATGATATGTTCTTGATATGTTTCTGTCTATGGGCTTCCCTGGTGGCTCAGAGGTTAAAGTGTCTGCCTGGAATGCAGGACACCTGGGTTTGATCCCCGGGTTGGGAAGATCTCCTGGAGAAGGAAATGGAAACCCACTCCAGTACTCTTGCCTGGAGAATCCTATGGAGGGAGGAGCCTGGTAGGCTACAGTCCATGGGGTCGCAGAGTTGGACACGACTGAGCAACTTTACTTATTTACTTATGTGGATCTATATATTTTTTTTTCTTTTCTATTTTAAGAACTTGGTGCCTCATGTACACATGCTACATTCTCTAGTTCACGAGAAAAAAAAAAAAAAGGCAGTTTTCATGTGCTGTGCCCTCTGAAGGAATTTTTAAAATCCTTTGATAAGGAAAGCTATCATGGTCCAAAATGAAAGGTATAACCCCTTCAGCTTGAAAAGCAAACACCCCTATATATTTTCTACAAAGCCAGTAACTGTTTATCCTTGGCTAGAGTAGCTGAGCTTTTGTTCCTGTTGATTTATTTTTCACCTACTATCACTCAGGCAGTTGTAAATTAAAAGTACCTATCATGGTACTTATTAAATAATAAGTGGTCAATTACGTGTTTTCTCATAAAATTTTATAATTTTATCATTTACATTTAGGTCTGTGATCCACAGGAAATTAATTTTATGATGTTAGGAGGGGCCAAGGTTGAATGTTTTAAACATATTGATATCCAGCTGTTCCAGCAAGCTTTCTGTCACTATTTACTTCACTACTGGATTGCTTTGGTGCTTTTGTCAAGAAATCAAGGAACCGTACCCATGTGGGTCTTTCTCTATTCTGTTACACTGATATACTTCTAATCTTATGTCAATATTACACTGTTTTGATTGCAGAAGTTTATAGTATGTCTTTTTTTAATATTTATTTTAATTGGAGGCTAATTACTTTACAATATTGTAGGGTTTTTGCCATACATTGATATGAATCAGCCATGGGTGTACATGTGTTCCCCATCCTGACCCTCCCTCCCACCTCCCTCCCCATCCCATCCCTCTGGGTCATCCCAGTGCACCAGCCCTGAGGACCCTGTCTCATGCATCGAACCTGGACTGGAGATCTGTTTCACATATGATAATATACATGTTTCAATGCTATTCTCTCAAATAATCCCACCCTCGCCTTCTGCCACAGAATCCAAAAGACTGTTCTATACATCTGTGTATCTTTTGCTATCTTGCATACAGGGTCATCGTTACCATCTTTCTAAATTCCACATATATGTGTTAGTATACTGTATTGGTGTTTTACTTTCTGACTTACTTCACCTGTGTAATAGGCTCCAGTTTCATCCACCTCATTAGAACTGATTTAAATGCATTCTTTTTAATGGCTGAGTAATATTCCATTGTGTATATGTATCACAGCTTTCTTATCCATTCGTCTGCTGATGGGCACCTAGGTTGCTTCCATGTCCTGGCTATTATAAATAGTCCTGTGATGAACACTGGGGTACACGTTTCTTTCAATTCTGGTTTTCTCGGTGTGTATGCCCAGTAGTGGGATTACTGGGTCATATGGCAGTTCTATTTCCAGTTTTTTAAGGAAGTATGTCTTGAAATAAAGTACTGTAAGTTATGCAAGTATTTTTTTTACAATTACTTCATATACTCTTATAAGTTTTCAAGTTTTAAACTCTATTATTCAAAACTATTAGAAGTATTTAAGACACTAATTAACATTTTAAAGAGTTTTGTTAAAGAAATGTAACTCTTTATAGATCATATTTTAGATCACGGAACCTAAAGACTTGAGAAAAACATTCACTTATGTATCCAGGAGGTTTGTTGTTGGTGTTGTTTTTTAAATTTTTCTTTATTTGTTTTATAGTTGAGGAAGGAAATAAAGAGTTTGGGGTTGGGACAGTAGCCAAGATGACAAATTGAAAGGAGAGAAAAGAAGGGATGAATTTGTCTCATGCTGAGACCAAAGGGATAGGCTTTTTTGCCCCTTTGGAGGAAGAGATTACAGGAAGACATTGGCAGAATTTATTTTGAAAGATTTAGGATACAATCGAAGCTACCTTAGGGCCAAAAGAGGAAACTATTCTACCTGCTTCCTTATTAAGATGTCTTGCCCTACAGAAGATCATATAATAGTGTTCATAGGGATATAGGGACACAGGCTCTCAGATGTACTGTTGAGGGATAGTAAATGAATTAATCCTTTTGGGAAGACAATTTAACAGTATGATACATATTAAGGTAAATATTATTTGACCCAAGTATCCCTCTTTGAAACCTTATTTAAAGACTTACCCATGCCAACACACAAATATGTACACACAAGTATTATGTTTGATGCAGGATACAGGATGCTTGGGGCTGGTGCACGTGGATGATCCAGACAGATGATATGGGGTGGGAGGTGGGAGGGGGGTTCATGTTTGGGAACTCACATACACCCGTGGTGGATTCATGTCAATGTACGACAAAACCAATACAGTACTGTAAAGTAAAATAAAGTAAAGATAAAAATTAAAAGAAGCAAAAAATGAGAAAGCCACTGTTATGAGTTGAATGGTGTCTCCCCCTCCAAAAGGTACGTTGGAGCTGTAACTCCCAATACCTAGAATGTGACCTTACATGGAAATAGGGTCCTTGTAGTTAAGATGAGGTTATACTCTAGTAGGATGGGCCCCTAATCTAGTATGAGCAAGGTCCTTGTAAGAGAGGAGAACCCGTTAAGAACACAAGCATACACAAGTAGAAGGTGATATGGAAACAGAGGGAAAATAAGGCCTTGTGATTGTAATCATGCGCCTAAGAGTCTAGGAACACCAAAGCTTGACAGGAAACAACAGAAGCTTGAAGAGTCAAGACAGGATTTTCCCTTAGAGCTCTCAGTGAGAACATGTCTAGGCTGACACCAGGATTTCACACTTACACCCTCCAGACTGTGAAGCAATACATTTCTGCTGTTCAAAAAATAATCTAAGTGGAAAAATTGGTGCTTTTATTTATCAGTTCACTTCACTTTAGTTGCTCAGCCGCGTCCAAATCTTTGCGACCCCATGGACTGTGGCACACCAGGATTTTCTATCCATCACCAAATCCTGGAGCTTGCTCAAACTCGTGTTCATGGAGTCAGTGATGCCATCCAAGCAACTAATCCTCTGGCATCCCCTTCTCCTGCCCTCAATCTGTCCTAGCATCAGGGTCGTTTCTAAGGAGTCAGTTCTTTGCATCAGGTGGCCAAAGTATTGGAGTTTCAGCTACAGCATCAGTCCTTCCAATGAATATTCAGCAATGATTTCCTTTAGGATGGACTGGTTGGATCTCCTTGCAGTCCAAGAGACTCTCAAGAGTCTTCTCCAATACCACAGTTCAAAAGCATCAATTCTTCAGTGCTCAGCTTTCTTCATGGTCCGACTATCACATTCATACATGACTACTGGAAAAACCATAGCTTTGACTACATGGAACTTTGTCAGCAAAATCTGCTTTTTAATACACTCTCTAGTTGTCATGGGCTTCCCTCATAGCTCAGTCAGCAAGGAATCTGCCTGCAATGTGGGAAACCTGGGTTTGATACTGGGTCGGGAAGATCCCCTGGAGAGGGAAAATGGCAACCCACTCTAGTCTGCTTGCCTGGAAAATCCCATGGACAAGGGAGCCTGGTAGATTACAGTCCATCGGGTTGCAAGAGTCAGACATGACTTAGCAACTAAACCACCACCAGGACTGTCATAGCTTTTCTTCCAGTGAGCAAGTGTCTTTAAATTTCACGGCTGTAGTCACCATCGTAGTGATTTTGAAGCCAAAGAAAATAAAGTCAGCCACTGTTTCCACTGTTTCCCCATCTATTTGCCATGAAGTGATGGAACTGGATGCCATGATCTTAGTTTTCTGAATGTTGAGCTTTAAGCCAACTTTTTCACTCTCGTCTTTCACTTTCATCAAAAGGCTCTTTAGTTCATCTTTGCTTTCTGCCATAAGTGTGGTGTCATCTGAAAATCTGAGGTTATTGATATTTCTCCCAGCAATCTTGATTCCACCTTGTGCTTCATCGAGGCCTGGCATTTCTCATGATGTACTCTGCATATAAGTTAAATGAGCAGGGTGACAATATACTTCCTTTCCCTCTTTGGAACTAGTCTGTTGTTCCATATCCAGTTCTAACTATTGCTTCTTGACCTGCATACAGATTTCTCAGGAGGCAGTTCAGGTGGTCTGGTATGCCACCTTGAAAATCTGTGAAGAATTTTCCACAGTTTGCTGCAATCCACACAGTCAATGGCTTTGGCATAAATAAAACAGATGTAGAAGTTTTTCTAGAATTCTCTTGTGTTTTTTTTTTTTTTTTTTTATGATCCAGTTCCTCTGCCTTTTCTAAATCCAGCTTGACCATCTGGAAATTCATGGGTCACATATTGTTGAAGCTTGGCTTGGATAATTTTGAGCATTACTTTACTAACATGTGAGATGAGTGCAATTGTGCAGAGGTTTGAACCATCTTTGGCATTTGATATTTCTTTGGGATTGGAATAAAAACTGATTTTTCCAGTCCTGTGGCCTCTGCTGTGTTTTTCAAATTTGCTGGCATATTGAGTGCACCACTTTCACAGCATCATCTTTTAGGATTTGAAATAGCTCAACTGGGATTCCATCACCTCCATGAGCTTTGTTCATAGTGATGCTTCCTAAGGTCCACTTGACTTTGTATTCCAGGATGTCTGGCTCTAGGTGAGTGAACACACCATTGTGATCATCTGGGTCGTGAAGATCTTTTTTGTATAGTTCTTCTGTGCATTCTTGCCACCTCTTCTTAATATCTTCTTCTTCTGTTAGGTCCATACCATTTCTGTCCTTTATTGTGCCCATCTTTGCATGAAATGTTCCCTTGTGTCTCTAATTTTCTTGAAGAGATCTCTAGTCTTTTCCATTCTATTGTTTTCCTCTATTTCTTTGCATTGGTCACTGAGGAAGGCTTTCTTATCTCTCTGTCCAAGGGCAGAGAAGCCCCAGCGAGACGGTAGGCTCTGGAGCAGTAGGTGTGTGGCGCTGGAGTGACTTTTAGGAAATATCCCACATAAAGGGCAAAGGAGAAGCCCCAGCAAGATGGTTGGAGGAGCGAAACACTTTTAGAATCAAACTCCATACCCACCAGAGACGCTCAGAGGGCTCAAACATTCCTTGTGTGAAACAGGACCCAGAGACCCCACGGAGACTGAGACAGAACTGTGTTTGAGTGTCTCTTGAGGAGGCATGGGTCGGCAGTGGACTGATGCAAGGGTAGGGGCTCTGGGTGCAGTAGACCCGGTTATCACATAAGCCCTCTTGGAGGAGGACGCCAGTAACCCATTTTAGTTCACTGATTCCTAAAATGTCAATGTTCACTCTTGCTGTTTCCTGTTTGACCACTTCCAATCTACTTTGCTTTTAATCCCAAATTTCACAAGTGTCACTTCTGACTTTATTGAGAATGATACTCCTCACTGTGAATTTCATTTCTGTTTTATTCTCTGCCTTTTGATTACAATTTTCTTTTAAAGTCCATTCTTATATTTAAAAATTAATCATCAACAAAGCATCCAACATACCTCCTTCCCCCACTATCTCCATAAGTCTGTTTTCTTACATGTCAATTCTGCCTAGTTCTTTAGTGGTTTACAATATCGGTTAATTTATTTTGGTTTCCAATCTACTATTTTCTTAGAAAAACAAGTTTAAAACAATACTATAGAATTTTGGAAAATAGTGCATGAAAATGTAGTACCTAAATGGTAACACTAATTTATGGTGGCACGATGGGGAAAAAAAGAACATTCATTCTATCTATGATATGTTAATAACATAATTTCACAAGAACTTAAATTCCACCCATGTCTTAGGAACTGTTTTTAAAAATCTAGCAAATATAAACAATGAGCTTTAAATTTTTCAGTGCTTTAAATGGAGTTAAAAGTGAACTCATTTTGGGGGGGGTCATGAATTTCACTCAATATATCTAGTTGCCAACACAATTTATTCAGCTACTTTTTAATAATCCAAATATTGAGTTTTAAACACTTGAATGTAGATGAGTTGATCATAACTATTTTTTATGTATATTTGGAAAGGTTGATTGCTTATTTCTTCACTAATGAGAAGTGAGAAACATTGAAAGAGTTTGAGAGTCTATTTCTTTTTTCCCTTCCCCAACATCACCATTTATGAGAGGATTTTCAAGGTGTCTAGTCCTTGGAATTATCACCACTGTAGATAATTAGATTTTATTAATAGGTTTGTTAATCCCTTCAGAAAAAAATTTCAATGTTTCTGATAAGTTATTCACTAATTGCAAAGCCTACCATAAACACACACATACATACACTCATTGACACATGCATGGATGCACATACAGATACACACTCACATGTACACAGACAGATACATGTTAGCTAAGAACACCACATTTTCTAGAACTGAGAAAGAGACACAGAGCAGGTACCTCATTGCAGTACCTCACTGCAGCTTCCCTTAGCTCTCAGAATCCCTAAAAAGGCATTTGATTATGTGGGATATTGTCCATTGAGGGTTAGGCCCTACTTAGGGTCACTATATCTTGCTGTCTCCTTCAGAAGTAAATGAAGAAAATACTCCTAATATGAAATATTAACAGACTTTGGAGACTTAGGATCTTTTTCTGTTCTCTAGCTGAACTTGACTTCAGCAAGACTACATTCCCCAGGCAGCAGGAAGACAGCAAAATGGTCAGATGGCTCATCATCTTATCCAGTGAAGTATCAGGAGATACTGTCCAGAAGTGCCCAAACAATACATTTTCAGGATCCCAATATCCCTAAGAGGCAGTTCTACCTCCCTTTCAGTTCCGTCTGTCTCTTTCTCATATACACACATACACACACACACACACACACCTACACACACATGCAGTATCAGTCTATTTCTCATCACTTGCCTGAAAAGAAACAAGCTGCTATTTATGAGCAGCCCTATGGAGAGGCCATGTGCCAAGGAAAGGAGGCCTCATGTCAACTGCCAGTGAGGAACTCAGACCTTCCAGCAGCCACACAAGTGAGCTTGGAAGTGAAATCAAACCCTGAGATAGCTACAACCTTGCCAACAACTTGACTACAACCTTGTAAGAGACCAAGAGCCAGAAACACCTAGCTAAAACAGTAAAAGTGTGTGAGATAATCAATACCAATTGTTTTAAGGTGCTAAATTTTGAGATAAGTTGTTATGCAAGAGTAACTAGCATGTGTGCGTGTGTGTGTGTGTGTGTGTGTGTGTTTGTATATACACTCATACCTGACTTTGTTGTACTTTTCTTTATTGCAGTTTGCTGATATTGTATTTTTGTTGTTGTTTACAAATTGGAGGCCTATGGCAACCCTGTATTGTCAGATGATGGTTAGCATCTTTTTGCAATAAAGTACCTCTTAATTAAGGTATGTACATTTTTGAAATAAAATTATATTGCACACTTAATAGGCTACAATAGAGTGTAAACATAACTTTCATATGCATTGGCAAACAAAAAAAATGTATGCAACTTGCTTTTTTGCAGTATTTGCTAACTGCTGTGGTCTGGAACTGAACCTCCAATGTCTCTGAGGTATGCCCATATATATAGCAAGGAAGGAGGAAGCAGAAGGATAGAGAGAAAGAAACAAACAGAGGTAGAGAGACAAATAGGATTATTTGTTGCAAATAAAATGAGACATTGGACAAGGAGAATTTGAAAATATAATATGTAATAATACCTATCTCTGTTTTAATTCAGTAGATCAGAAATGATTATAAAAACAGAGTGCCTCCTACTGAAATATCCCTAATGACAAATGAACAATTTAGAAATAAAATGATTACATATGGTGAGCAATAAAAGAGGTTTCATAGCTAAAATATCCAGATGGAAAATGTAAAATTAACATAGTTATAATACGTTCAACTTTCAAAAGCATATAGTTCTATCCACTCATTAAAAAAAAAAAAAATTAGGTGAAGATATTAAGAAGGATTGATGTTTTTTCCTCTAAGTAGTTCACTGTTTGCCTAAATTTGGACTAGGTAACATCTCTCCTAAGTTTGATGAAAACACACTTTTATACTATTTTTATATTAACCTGCAAATAGAAATCAAGCAAATTTCCATATTAAGCAAAATACCTACAAATACATTGAATGTGAGATCAACCAAAATTCTTGCCATTTAGTATTTTATATCTTAACAAAGGTAGCTATAACAAAGGTAGTACAAACACCAGTATTTTGTCTACACAGAATAAGAATCATCTGAACACATTTACTATACAACAGAATAAGGTTGATTATACAATAAGTGTGTAAATTTCAGTAAAATTATAATTGAAAAACAAGCATGAAAAGGCCAAACTGCTACTATTTCCTTATTCTTTAGTTTGTGAAGTTTTACCTGTTGTTTCTCTGCTTTTGCAGCTCTACTTTAGGAAGACCTCTGAAGGGTTCTCACTGATGAACAGATAGACAAAACCCCAAGATATAATTACATTCAAATTTATGTTTTTAGTCTGAATTATGACTTGTACGAAAATAATAATCTTGGAAAGTTTTGTGGGCTACTAATTCTTAAATTATTGCCATATTCACTATGTATAGCAGATATAACAGCTTCTAATACAGTTATATATTTGGAGATACATTTGTCTCCTACGTTGCAGGCAGATTCTTTACCATATGAGCCACCAGGGAAGCCTATGTATATATATTACACATATATATGTTATAATATATAACATTATATATAATATAATTCATTACATGAAATTATTAAACCTTGTATATGCAGATTCTGATACTCCTCTTTATTGGCAATGGCAGTTTTTGGATCCTTTGCTCCAAAGGAGATTTTATATATGTGTGCGTATATATATATATATATATATATATATATATACATATAAAATACAATATATGTTATATATTCTAGATTACTAGAAATATAATATATACTATATAATATATTATATTATACTATATTGTGTAAAGATTTTTCTCATCAAAGTCTATGGTGATGAGTAAATTACAAGCTTTTTAAGGAATGCTGCTGCTGCTGCTAAGTCGCTTCAGTCGTGTCCGACTCTGTGCGACCCCATAGACCGCAGCCCACTAGGCTCCCCCGTCCCTGGGATTCTCCAGGCAAGAACACTGGAGTGGGTTGCCATTTCCTTCTCCAATGCATGAAAGTGAAAAGTGAAAGTGAAGTCGCTCAGTCGTGTTCGACCCTCAGCAACCCCATGGACTGCAGCCTACCAGGCTCCTCTGTCCATGGGATTTTCCAGGCAAGAGTATTGGAGTGGGTTGCCATTGTCTTCTCCATTTTTAAGGAATAAATATTCACTACTATATCCTATCATTTCCTGAGTTATTTCAAATTTTTACTAAAAATATAATTAAGGAGATCACAAACAGGCAATTTTTATTTGAAATTCCAGAAAGAGACACTCAATTGTTATCATTATGGTTCATTGTTTCAATTGGTTAATACTCTTTATTTGTCAAACCGTAAATTTGATGGACACTAATTGTTCCAAAATAGACTTAATGGTCTGTCATGTCGTTAAGAGTTCAGCACAGTTCTATTAATGAGCTAGAATCCCTAGTAAAAAGCACACTAATTACATTTGCTAATGATAATGAATGAGGTGTGGAACCACTACTAGTGATTGTAGAAAATTACAACAAAGACTTAGCAAATTTAGAACCAGAAGAATTTTAGCAGTATATTTTACCTGTATATTATGTTTTTCCTCTTTGATATATCACAATTACATTTGACTGCTGCTGATGCTGCTGCTAAGTCGCTTCAGTTGTATTCCACTCTGTGACCCCATAGACAGCAGCCCACCAGGCTCCCCCATCCCTGGGATTCTCCAGGCAAGAACACGGGAGTGGGTTGCCATTTCCTTCTCCAGTGCATGAAAGACACAATAATTAGTCAAGTGTGTGGAAGTTCATGAATTTGAGAAACTCTCTTTAGAATACTTTTAAAACTATTCATTCTTAATGGTTAGTTTCTTTGAATGTTCTTTTTGTCCTATATTTAGCTTTCAGTTACTTTCCCTCTTCCCCTTAGGGGTCCAAGTATCTTATAAAACATATTTGCAGATCTCTCTTAGGGAATGAGAAAATATTTCCAAACTCAGACTTACATATTTTAATGCCATTCCCATTTCCAACTTATTGTTTAGCCTGCTTTCTATACATTGGGTTTGATTCTTCATGTTGATGCCTCAAGTGGACTTTCTGTCTGAATTTCCATGATAGTTTTGTCCTGATATTGCTTTGCATTAATTTATATATTTATTCGGGATTCATTATTATTTCATTCAACTGACCTTTATTTACTGATTTCTATGATGTATCAAATACAGTATAAATCAAGAAAACTAACACCAATGAACAGGGCAGAAATAATCATTATTTTCATGGCACTTCAGCAAGAAAAATTCATTTCACAAAAATATTTATTTTCTGGCAGCACTCTCCAAGTACACGTTTCTATAGTCTGTAAACCTCCGCTGGGGGTGTCCTTGAAGTGCAGATTTCTACTAATACTCTGTTGAAGGCAATCTAGAATTTTTCTACATACTCCTCAACATTCTTCCAACCTCTACTCACTCTCAGTTCCAAAGCCACATCAACATCTTTAGATAATTGTTACAGCAGCACTGCATTTCTAGTACCAAAATCGATATTAGTTTCCTAATGTGCTGTCACAAATTTCCATAAAGTTAAGTATCCTACCTGCAACGATTGTTTAAATTATTTGTAAACATGTAAATTTATTCTTAAATTTTAGGAGTTTTCAATGCATGTACCAGAAAGGAGTTCATATCTTGAAGCTATAAGGATAATAAATTATTGAAAACAAACCTTATAATCTTTGTGGCACTGATAGACTTGGCATAGACTTAGATTACTGTGATACTGATTGGTTTGCCTTGGAAACAAACAGAGATCATTCTGTCATTTTTGAAATTGCACCCAAGTACTGCAATTCGGACTCTTTCATTGACTATGAGGGCTACTTCATATCTTCTAAGGAATTCTTGCCCACAGTAGTAGGTATAATGGTCGTCTGAATTAAATTTGCCCATTCCTGTCCATTTTAGTTCACTGATTTCTAAAATGTTGATGTTCAATCTTGCCATATCCTGTTTGACAACTTTCAATTTCCCTTGATTATGGACCTTCCAAGTTCCTATGCAATATTGTTCTTTACAGCATCGGACTTTACTTTCATCACCAGTCACATCCACAACTGGGCTTTTTTTTTTTTTTTTTCGCTTTGGCTTCATCTCTTCATTCTTTCTGGAGTTATTTCTCCATTCTTCTCCAGTAGCATATTGGGCACCTACTGACCTGGAGAGCTCAGCTTTCAGTGTCCTATCTTTTTTGTCTTCTCATACTGTTCATGGGTTTCTCAAGGCAAGAAAACTGAAGAGGTTTGCCATTCCCTCCTCCAGCGGACCACGTTTTGTCTCCACCGTGACCCGTACATCTTGGGTGGCCTTACAAGGCATGGCTCATAGTTTCATTGAGTTAGACAAGGCTGTGGTCCATGTGATCAATTTGGTTAGTTTTCTGTGATTGTGGTTTTCATTGTCTGCATGCTGACAGACAAGGTAAGAGGCTTATGGAAGCTTCCAGATGGGAGAGACTGACTGTGGGGCAAACTGGGTCTTGTTCTGATGGGAGGGGCCATGCTTAGTAAATCTTTCATCCAATTTTCTGTTGATAAGCGGGGCTGTGTTCCCTCCCTGTTTGGCACGAGGCCAAACTGTTGACCCACCACACCTTCACCAGAGACTCCTGGATACTCACAGGCAAGTCTGGTTCAGTCTCTTGTGGGGATACTGCTCTTTCTCCTGGCTTCTGGTGCACACAAGGATTTGTCTGTGCCCTCCAAGAGTCTGTAAACAAGACTAATTTTGAAACTTTAAAAATTTTGTTCTTCAAACTAGTGGTTCAGTTCAATTCAGTTGCTCAGTCGTGTCCAGCTCTTTGTGACCCCATGAATCGCAGCACGCCAGGCTTCCCTGTCCATCACCATCTCCCGGAGTTCACTCAAACTCATGTCCATCGAGTTGGTGATGCCATCCAGCCATCTCATCCTCTGTCATCCCCTTTTCCTTCTGCCCCCAATCCCTCCCAGCATCAGAGTCTTTTCCAATGAGTCAGTTCTTTGCATGAGGTGGCCAAAGTACTGGAGTTTCAGCTTTAGCATCATTCCTTTAGAATGGACTGGTTGGATCTCCTTGCAGTTCCAGGGACTCTCAAGAGTCTTCTCCAACACCACAGTTCAAAAGCATCAATTCTTCGGTGCTCAGCTTTCTTCACAGTCCAACTTTCACATCCATACATGACCACTGGAAAAACCATAGCCTTGACTAGATGGACCTTTGTTGGCAAAGTAATGTCTCTACTACTGAGTAAAAGGAGGAGTGAAGGGCAATATAGGTGTAGGGCATTACTATATACAAACTTCTATGTATATATAGAATACGATACAAGGATATATTGTATACCACAGGGAACATGACTGGTATTTTATAAGTGAAATATAACCTCTAAAAATTGTGAATCACTATACTGCACACATGAAACTTATATAACATTGCATATCAACTAGGCTTCAATTATGGAAAATCACACTCAACTTGAAATCTCATTTATGCCAGACAAGAGAGATTAATTTACTTTATAATTTAAACGTTGTCAGTGTCTTCTTTGCTAGGTAGCAATCCTAGAATTGGTATGGCCTCTAGATAAAGCTCAGTTCAGTTCAGTCACTCAGTTGTGTCCAACTCTTTGTGACCCCATGGACTGCGGCAGGCCAGGCTTTCCTGTGCATCAGCAACTCCCGTAGCTTACTCAGACTCATGTCCATTGAGTCGGAGATGCCATCCAACCATATCATCCTCTGTCGTCCCCTTCTCCTCCTACCTTCAATCTTTCCCAGCGTCAGGGTCTTCTCCAATGAGTCAGTTCTTCCCATCAGGTGGCCAGAGTATTGGAGTTTCAGCTTCAGGATCAGTCTTTCCTATGAATATTCAGAAGTTATTTCCTTTAGGATGGACTGGTTTGATCTCCTTGTAGTCCAAGGGACTCTCAAGAGTCTTCTCCAACACCACAGTTCAAAAGCATCTATTCTTCTGTGCTCAGCTTTATTTATATTCCAACTCTCACATCCATACATCACTACTGGAAAAACCATAGCTTTGACTAGACAGACCTTTGTTGACAAAGTAATGTCCCTGCTTTTTAATATGCTATCTAGGTTGGTCATAGCTTTTCTTCCAAGAAGCAAGCGTCTTTTAATTTCATGGCTGCAATCAGTATCTGCAGTGATTTTGGAGCCCCCTAAAATAAAGTCTGACACTGTTTCCACTGTTTCCCCATCTATTTCCCATGAAGTGATGGGACCAGATGCCATGATCTTAGTTTTCTGAATGTTGAGTTTTAAGCCGGCTTTCTCACTCTCCTCTTTCACTTTCATCAAGAGGCTCTTTAGTCCTTCACTTTCTGCCATAAGGGTGGTGTCATATGCATATCTGAGGTTATTGATATTTCTCCTGGCAATCTTGGTTCTAGCTTGTGCTGCATCCAGCCCAGCATTTCACATGATGTACTCTGCATATAAGTTAAATAAGCAGGGTAACAATATAGAGTCTTGACATACTCCTTTCCCAATTTGGAACCAGTCTGTTGTTCCATGTATAGTTCTAACTGTTGCTTCTTGACCTGCATACAGATTTCTCAGAAGGCAGGTAAGGTAGTCTGGAATTCCCATCTCTTGAAGAATTTTCCACAGTTTGTTGTGAAAACAAACTATATAAAGCTCAAGTCTTTATAATTTATCCTGGAGGTTCAATTTTCTGATTATATAAAACTTTTCCTGGACACTGTGGCTTGCTTGGGAGAATTTCCTCTGAAGACTCTTCCTATCATTTTCTGAACGTGACAAAATAAGTTAATACCTCCAACCAGGACACTTGGAAGACACCTTGCCTCTTGTCACTTACCCAAGTAGTGATAGACAAGGGGTCTTTTTAAGCTACCTATTTATCTTATTTTCTCTATCCTTTACCAAGGCTATTGGTATTCTACAAAAAAGTAAAACATTGAAAAAAATAAAGAAAGTCAGCAATTTGATTATTAAGAGGAGTTCTGTGTCAAATGCCCTATTGTGTTTCTTTGATAATAAGTTAAGATGTTTAAAAAATGATTAATCCATCTGACTATAAATGTAAATATTTATTCAGATTGCTGAGATTTATCTTTTGTCTTTCACTTTCACTGCATCTTTTGTCCAAGTTCAAAAGCAAGAATGATTCTGTAATAGACTACTATTTATTATCATAAATATTTATTTTGTGGCTAAACAGAATAAGCTTAATGTTTTTATTTATTTGCTTATTTATTTTTATATGTTGAAATGTGATTACTCTAATGAATGTTCAAGAGGACACTGGTTCTTAAAATTTTTTATCATATTTCATCAACTGAAACATGGGTTTGTGTGGTAAGTTCAGTGTTGTATAAAGGGCACTATATTTGTGGGGTCTTGGCATACTTGAAAGCTACAAGAAAGCAGTTTATTCTGTTTCTACAAGTGTATCTAAATGACAGAACTAAATGTGACATGTGGTTGATTTATACAAAACTGAAGTTTGCTTTGATGATAACATAAATCTTTGAAAAAAAAAAAAACCTTGTTTATTGATCTAATGTCTTTGTCACTTCTATTGGTCTTAACTAACAATAACAAAGTTATAAAGTTTCTTTAGCAGATTTCTTTTAAAAATTTCAGAGCTGATTAATTTTGTTAAAAAATTTTACTTTTTAAGAAATGTTGCTTCTATTGTATACTGTATTCTAATAAAATGTCTTACTGAAATTTTTATTGTAAGAAAATTTTAACCTGCAATAGTTTCAGCAAGTCATTCGGAATTAAAGTAATACTTTCTGCATTTATTTGACAGTTGATTTTTTTTTTTACTGGTATTATGGTGTGATTCCTTAAAACAATTGCTATGCAAAACACTTTCAATTCTTCAAGGCCTATAGTACTACACAGTAGGAGGGCTAAAACGACTAATTAACTTGAAAAATCAATACACTGCATTAGAAAGAAAAGTGAAGAAAATGAAAGCAAAATTAAGAACACTGAAAACAATATTTACATCATAAATTCTAGGGTAGGGTATAACATAACACTGTTGTGTGGGATTTTGGTTTGTGAAAGACAGTGATAAAATAGAGGATATATGATTTCTGAATCTTAAACAAAGGAAAATCAAGGTATTTTCAATTTGGGGGGATTGCCTTTATCTTTTCCTTGTTTTGAAACATGCTTTAATACCTTATTAAACAGCAGTATAGGCAGTCTGGATAATACAGTCCACAACATGTAACTGAGAATGAGATGTTACCATGTTAATATGGTAATAAATTCATTCAATTCAGGAAATCCTTAGGTCTGTTCCTCACAAAATATAGCAACATGGGATTATAATTGTGTAATTTGAGGTCATAAAAGGCATCTGGTCTCAATCTCTAGCATATAAAATGATTTAATTTTTTCATTGAAGAGTTGCATTCCTGATTGCCTTGGAAGTATCAGATATTTTCTGTAATTAAAGATAAATAACATATATTTTTTTGTATAACCAATTAGTATTTTATTTTTAAAAAACTGTAAAAAGAATGCATTGTTTTCTAAATAACCAGTGTTGTTAAGCATATTTTTTTAAAGGGTCACTTAGGAAATTCTATTTTATTTAAAAAAAAAGCCTCTTTCTGAATGTCAAGTAATTTAAATGCTTCAACTTCAAATTTTTGAAAATAACTGATTTATCTTCAATGAAATATATGATACGCTCACACTTTTCTTTAACTCTTTTTTTTTTTTCATTCTGAGTGTATACAAAGTATACAAAATTTCTTTGTTAAAAATATTTTTTTTAGCTCCTTGGAAATAAGCTCCTTGGAAATAAGCTTTTTAACTCTTTTTTTTTTTTTCATTCTGAGTGTATACAAAGTATAATCATAATGACATGAGACACATATTTAAATATATACCAATGTTTATATATATATAAACATTACTATATAAATATATATATAGTAAGCTCTGTACTTCAAAGAGTTCATCTTTGAAGGCTCTGTACCCCATCTAGAGAAAATTTCTTTGTTAAAAAATATTTTTTTAGCTCCTTGGAAATAAGCTCTAAATCAGTGATGTATACTAGTTTTGTCACTCACATTATCAGGAGACAAAGTTTTGCATGAACTTAGGTTATTTCTATGAATCAGATTCATTTCAAGAAATGAGAGTTGGAGACCACTGAGTACCTTGCAAAGAATATATTACTGGCTTCCTTTGCACTGCACCCCCCCACTGCCTGCCGCCACATGTACAAAAGAGAAATCTCTCAAATTACTTTGAGACCAGAATCTTTGTAAACAAACTGGACAATTCGGCTACAAGATCATTTTAAAATCTTTCAATGTAAAGTTTTCACAGATTCATTAAAAAAAAAAGAAACTAATAAAATACAAAATAATACCTACTATACTAAAAATGCATTTGAAGCTGATTATTTTTGCAGTGAACCATGCTTTATATTTTAATGTTGAATAGCAAATATTTTCATTTCTATCAGTGATTATTATTCCCCATGAGAAACATGATTTCTGACAATTAAGGCAGCTTTTAAAGACTTTAATTTTTTTTTTCAGTAAATAAGTAAGAGAATCAGGCAATTTAAGTATTTTACTAACAATAATGGCATTCAATTTACTATTTTTAAATATAAATTCTTAAAGATCAGTTTTAAAATACCTTATTACTTTAAGAATACCTGAAACATCTTGAATTTTTAACTGCTACTGAAGGATGCAGACCATTCAATGGTGATGGCATTCTGAATGCAAAGTATTGTTCAGAGACATGTCAGTACAGACTCTGTTTTCCCATATAAGGATTTTCCTTTGTTGATGCCAATTTTCACCTCAAACTAGAATATCCTAGCACTTAATATTATCTGCATACATTCTGTATTATTCATGTGAATGTCCCCTGAATAGAGATCCACATGCTGAATATAAAATGGCAATATGAAAATAATAATTCAATTTATCAGATGTGCTGAGATGATATTTTGCACACTTGTATCACTGGAAACCACATGTTCCTTCAAAAGTCTACTGAAAGCCAGAAGTGGCTTTGCTAAGTATCCTGCATCTGTGGCCATCATATTTCCAGTGAAATTTGAAAACCTTGGTAAAACAAATCAGAAATTCATGGTAATGTTTTAGAGTATCTGCAATTTTCATGCCAATCTACAGTTTTCAGCAGATCATCCTATAGGAAAGCAGCATCTTCACAATGTTACTTCTTCTTAAAGGATTGAGGTGAAGTTCAGATATTATGAATTTCTTGGCAGTGTAAGGAGTGATTAAGTGGAATTTTCTGGTGCCTCAGTCTTCTCCATCTTTCTGTTCCTCTTGAATTCTCTGCAGCTGTAGATTCTTAAGCATTTCACGTATACTACTCATCAGAAACAGTAGCTGATATACACCACAATCCAAACAATGAAACACTCGAGGGAGTAAAATTATGTTGAAAAAAACTGAAAAATGGGTATAGACGGACTAAACTTTCTAAATGAGCACAATAAATGTAGTAAAAGGCATAAGAGAATATATTAGCAATACAAGACAAGAATTAAAACTAGTAATAAAAGAAGAAAAGAGGAAATATTAATATGAAAATGTTACAATAGAAACAGAGATAAATAGTAGGATATACACAACTAAAGAACATTTGTGAACTTGAAAACCACGTTAAGAAACTCTCCCAACAGGAAATAGAAAATAATTAAAATTATAAAAGGAAAGATAAAAACATATGAAAGAAAAATGTAGAAAATTCCAAAGTCTAAATAATGGGGATTCCAGATTAAAAAAAAAAAACCTAGAAACAATTTTGAGAGATATTGGATATATTCTAAATATATAGTTCTGAAATAAATCTATAGATTTAAATGGAGCAATAAACAATGCTAGATTGAAAATTCCATTGAGTGACATGCAGAGATTAATAAACAAACACAAAATTTTCTACTAAAATTTAGTAAAACTGATGAATACCCAAGACAAAAAAAAATCCGTAAAAATCTTCTAATGAGAAGGAATAGATTTCATACATAGCATTAGAAACCTCTTTTCAAGATGAAATAAAGGATGATTTTTAATGATTCAAAGGCTAGAAAATTTGAATATGAAATTTGTCATTCTCAGTGAAATTATCATCGAAAAATGAGATTATAATTAAAATAGTTTAAAGTATCACAAAACCAAAGAAAATTTGCCACACAAAACCCACAGAAAACAAACTAAATTTTCAGCAAATCATTTAAATAAGAAGAGAAAAAATCTCCAGGTATTACAGCAGACATATGGCAGTAATTTTGAACAAACATCTTTATTAACTTGGTTATTTAAGAATAAAGAAATAAAAATACACATACATACCTAAGAGGAAAGATAGCATATTCATAATAAATCAGTCTGAAAATTTAGAAAATATTAACATAGTGCCAATATGAGATGCAAAGAAATAGAGGAAAACAATAGAATGGGAAAGACTAGAGATCTCTTCAAGAAAAGTGGAGATTCAAAGGGAACATTTCATGCGAGGATGGGCACCATAAAGGACACAAATGATAAGGGTCTACCAGAAGTAGAAGATATTAAGAAGAGGTGGCAAGAATACACAGAACTATACAAAAAAGGTCTTAATAACCCAGATAACCATGATAGTATCATCACTCACCTAGACCTGGAATGTGAGGTCAAATGGGCCTTAGGAAGCATTACTACAAAGTGGAGGTGATGGAATTTCAGTTGAGCTATTTTAAAACCTAAAAGGTGATGCTGTTAAAGTGCTGCACTCAATATGTCAAAAATCTGGAAATAAGAGTTTATTTCCTAGAATACAGGATATAACACTCTGTGGAGGACCCTGGGAAAGGTATTAATTTGCTGCTAACATGACTCTTAGAAGTTAGGAGAAGTTCACCTAGGCCACTTGAAGTGAACTAGAAATGCCCAAATTGCCACAATAGAGAGGGGAAGAAGGTATGAAAAGTCTCTGAAAAGAAAACATGCTAGAGTGGTGTACCATATAAGGATAGGAATATCACTAGGTAACCTTGTTATTTGAGCAGCTGCCACAGGACTGGAAAAGGTCAGTTTTCATTCCAATCTCAAAGAAGGGAAATGCCAAAGAATGTCCAAACTACTGTACAATTGCACTCATTTCACATGCTGGTAAGGTTATGCACAAAATTCTTCAAACTAGGTTTCAACAGTATGTGAACTGAGAACTTCCCGATGTACAAGCTGGGTTTGGTAAAGGCGAAGGAACCAGAGATCAAATTGCCAACATTTGTTGGATCATGGAGATGGCAAGGGTGCTCCAGAAAACATCTACTTCTGCCTCATTGACTTTGCTAAAGCCTTTGACTATGTGAATCACAATAAACTGTGGAGAATTCTTAAAGAGATGCAAATGCCAGACTACCTTACCTGTCTCCTGAGAAAATTGTATACTGGTAAATAAGCAACAGTTAGAACCACACATGGAACCAGAGACTGCTTCAAAATTGGGAAAGGAGTATGTCAAGGCCATATATTATCACCCTACTTATTTCACTTTTATGCAGAGTACATCATGCTAAATGGATGAATCACAACCTGGAAACAAGATTGCTGGGAGAAGTATCAACAACTACAGATATGCAGATGATACCACTCTAATGGCAGAAAGAGGAACTAAAGAGCCTCTCAATTAGGGTGAAAGAGGGGAGTGAAAAAACTGGCTTAAAACTTGACATTCAAAAACCTAAGATCATGTCATCCAGTCCCATCAACTTTATGGCAAAAAGATGGGGAAAAAATGGCAACAGTGACAGATTTTATTTTCTTGAGCTTCAAAATCACTACAGATGGTGACTGCAGTCATGAAATTAAAAGATGCTTGCTCCTTGGAAGGAAAGATATGACAAACCTAGACTATTAAAAAGCAGAGGCATCACTTTGTCAACAGAAGTTTGTATAGTCAAAGCTATGTTTTTTTTTTTCCAGTAGTCATGTAGGGGCATGAGAGTTGGACCATAAAGAAGGCTGAGCACTAAAGAATTGATGCCTTTGAACTGTGGTGTTGGAGAAGACTCTTGAGAGTCCCCTGGACTGCAAGGAAAACAAACCAGCCAATTGAATTTCCTAAAGGAAATCAACCCTGAATATTCACTGGAAGGACTGATGCTGAAGCTCCAATACTTTGGCCACGTGATGCAAAGAACTAACTCATTGGAAAAGACCCTGATGCTGGGAAATATTGAAGGCAGGAGGAGAAGGAGATGACAGAGGATGAGATGGTTGGATGGCATACTGCCTCAATGGACGTGGGCTTAAGCAAGCTCCGGGAGTTGGTGATGGACAGGGAATCCTGGTGTGCTGCACTCCATGGGGTCACAAAGAGCTGGACACAACTGAGACTGAACTGAAAGCTGTAATTAGGTATTACAACCTCAAAAGCTGCCATGGGTATACAGATACAATTGCCTTTGATAATAAAAATTGTCAAAGAGTATAACAATTCTGAATGTGTATTGCAGTGCATACGAGATGACGCCACCAGATCCTTCATCTTCCATACCGAAGCACTCATTCCCCAGCTCTTGGAACTATTAGTAGCTGACAGCTTTCAGGTGAGTTCATCACCTTATTATCACCCTCAACTGAGGGGTGCTACCCTGTCTGAAGACATGGCCACATTCAAAGACTAGTTAAGGCAAGAATACAAAGGCCTGTTTTTCCTCCCCAATTTGGGACTACCCTTCAGGCTCATCCCTCAGAGCTCCTTTCGGGATTGACTTCATCCTTTCTTTTGACTGCATCACAGCCCACTTTCTCTCTCTGCTAAATACACCCTGCTTCCAACCTCTACAGACAGTGATAGCAATTCCTGAGTGGTAATCTCCATCTCACAGCTTCCTTTCTAGGGCGCCTGAATTGCAACACTTGGTGCCTGGATTGCTACCAGAGAGTAGATACTAAGATGGTATTTGGGGATAAGTCTCTTGCAGCTCATCTAGCAAGGATAACATCACTGGTAGAAGATGGAACAATGATAGGACCTGGCATCAGGAAGCATGCCAATGTTTACAACTTTCACCCATGGTGAACTAGAGTGGTGTACCAAAGGAGTGCATGTCCTAACTAGGGTAATGTATCAGGCATATGATAATTATAGACAAAATAATAGTTGCAAGGACAGTGGAATTAAAAGGCTATTTCTGTGGGGCAAGGGATTCTTGAAAGAGATACATAAAAGGCTGTGAATAATGAACAGAATTGAGGATAAGTGTGAAGCTAACAGGGCCTTGTTAGTAGCAAAAAAAGGTATTTTGTTCCCTGCTGGAAGAAGAGAAAACAAGTTGAGCCCTGAGACTTCGGCCAAGAATAGCAGAACTTGAGATACTGACTTCAAACCCAAGCAGGTCTGTTGAGCCAGAGTC
Organism: Capricornis sumatraensis; assembly: GCF_032405125.1. Taxonomy (NCBI): domain Eukaryota; kingdom Metazoa; phylum Chordata; class Mammalia; order Artiodactyla; family Bovidae; genus Capricornis; species Capricornis sumatraensis. The sequence goes on along the minus strand of NC_091092.1, from coordinate 109,778,139 downwards.
AAACCCCTTACTGACAAGTGTTGGACCCTGAGTATGATATGGGAGACCCTGAATCCTTTGGGTGTGCAGAAAAGACCCACTTTTTCCTGTTAAAGCCTATCACTCCCAGTTTTCCTTGACAATTATACAGAAGCCTTTGCCTTACAAACAACAGATTCCCCCTTCAGAATTTATCTCTGCTGCTTAGGCTGGCCATTAGGCCAAAAACTGGAGTTAAGTTTTAATATTATGAGCTGCCAGAGAAATGTTAGGCCTCTTGCAGAAGAAAGACCATATCCCAAAGGTACTGCCTGGCTGCATGGCCTAGGAAATATATACCAGAAAGAGCCAGAAGAGGACTTCTTGAACTGTATCCTGAATATGCTGGATGAAGGGTATAGGAGTGCTGGACATAAACTTGAATAAGAAAGTTTACTTCCCAGAATACAGGATTTAACACCCTGTGGAGGACCTTAGAAAAGGTACTAATTTGCTGCTAACATGGCTCTTAGAAGTTAGGAGAAATTCCCTTGGGTCACTTGAAGTGAACTAGAAATGCCAGAACTGCCATGATAGAGAGAGGAAGAAGGTATGAAAAGTCTCTGAGGAGAGAACATGCCAGAGTGGTGTACCATATAAGGATGGGAATATCACCAGGTAATCTTATTATTTGAGGAACCTATATAATATTCTGTTGATCCAAGCAGCAAGGAATTCTCTAGTAAGACAGGCAACCATATCACTCTCAAGCTCAGTAGTGGCTATCCTCTTCAGCCAAGGCTGATGCCAGGAGTTTCTATTACTGAAATGATCTACCTGAAACAATAAGGATGATAGCTTCCAAAATGAGAGACCATGTGATGGTACATCAGAGGTAAGGTTGGTGCAATTATTTGAATAAACAACGAAGTCAGAGTGACAGCAAGGGTGTCCTGACATACAGAGATTTATAGAGAGTGTTACTGGAATGTGACATCCTTAGAGGCCACAAAGAAGAACATAAAATAACCCACTAAAGGACATGATCCTTTGCCTACTTCTTGAAGCAGAATCAGAACCAGTTTTTAGAACAGAAAACTCTTGGCTGAAGTAGAATCTGGTTGCCAGAATAAAGGCTTCTGTAACAAGAGAATGCAGTAATTATTTTCCTAGTCCATCCCCCAAAAGACCTATGTCCATTTTCTTTGGTAATTGTGCACTGGGAAAAGAGAAACATTCAAATAATTCAAGTACTCTTGGACATGAGGACTGAGTCTTCATTGATACTTGGAGACCTGATACATCATCATCACACAACCTCTGCTGGAGAAGGAGTATATAGGGACTAGGTAATAAATGGGGCTCTGTTCTAGTCAGGCTTAGAATGTTCACCAAGTTCAAGGACCCACCTAATTGGGCATTTTCTTACTTCCCAAATGTATAATTTAAATAGACATATTTGGGCATTGGCATAAATCCCATATAATTTTTTTGTCTCCCTCAAGAGTAAGACATATTAGACTGAGGGGTCTCTGAAACTTTCTCCAACAGCTTCCCCCATCCAGCTGGCTGAGATAGTAAATTAGGTAGATATAAACACAGATATATGCCTATATAAGTGCATATATAAAACAACCAGGGGATATGCAAGTGATAAGCACCACTGGTATGTATATATACGTGTGTGTGTATATATATATATATATATATATATATATATATATATATATATATATATATATATATATATATACCTAAGCTGCTTCCCAGGTAGCAGAGTGGAAAAGAATCTGCCTGCCAATGCAGAATATGCAAGAGATGTGGGTTCAATCCCTGGGTCAGGAAGACCCCCTGGAGTAGAAAATGGCAACCCACTGCAGTATTCTTGCCTGGAAAATTCCATGGACAGAGGAGCCTGGCAGGTTACAGTCCATGGGGTTGCAAACTGTTGAACATGACTGAGCATGCATGTAATTAAAGCATCCAAAAGCGAATTGTAGTAGTATTACAAATAATAAATAAAATAGACATTGAAAATATTAAAGTAGATTGTTTCATAATGATAAAAGGGTTAATCCATCAACAAAATAGATAATGGGCTCAGTTCAGTTCATTTCAGTCGCTCAGTCGTGTCCGACTCTTTGCGACCCCATGAATCGCAGCACGCCAGGCCTCCCTGTCCATCACCAACTCCTGGAGTTCACTCAGGCTCATGTCCATCGAGTCAGTGATGCCATCCAGCCATCTTATCCTTGGTCGTCCCTTCTCCTCCTGCCCCCAATCCCTCCCAGCATCAGAGTCTTTTCCAATGAGTCAACTGTTCGCATGAGGTGGCCAAAGTACTGGAGTTTCAGCTTTAGCATCATTCCTTCCAAAGAAATCCCAGGGCTGATCTCCTTCAGAATGGACTGGTTGGATCTCCTTGCAGTCCAAGGGACTCTCAAGAGTCTTCTCCAACACCACAGTTCAAAAGCATCAATTCTTCAGTGCTCAGCTTTCTTCACAGTCCAAATCTCACATCCATACATGACCACTGGAAAAACCATAGCCTTGACTAGACAATGGACTACTCAGCCATAAAAAGAATGAAATTTTGCTACTTGCAGCAACATGGATTGACTTAGGGGACATAATGCTAGGTGAAATAAGGCAGACAAAGACAAAATTGTATAGTATCACATATATGTAGAATCTAAAAAATACAACAAACTTGTGAATAAAATAAAAAGAAGCAAACTCACAAATACAGGGAACAAATTAGTCATTACCAGTGGGGAGAGGGAAGGTGGGGAGGGACAATATAAGGGTAGAGGGGAGAAAATGGTTATTATGGGATTACATGTGTGAAACAAAAATTTTAAAGCACTATAGCATTTTAAAGAATCTTGCATTCAATAAAGTATTTTAAAATAGATATATATAAGTCAATAAATAATTGCAAACAGTCTGAATGAATATTTATCCAAAGGGGATATAAGAAAGGCCAATAAATATATAGAAAGATGCTTAACATAATTAGTTGCCAGAGAAATGCAAATTGACTATGTCCAAAAAGGGGAAAGTAATATGTGTTGGTTAGGATGTGGAAAAACAGTAACCATCATCTACTGCAAGTGAGAATGTGACAAATCTGATGGTTTCTCAGTCAAATATGGAGTTAGATATGATCTAGCAATTCCACTCCTAACCATGGATTCAAGAGAAATTAACATTCATGGCAGTGTCATCTATCTTGCTGAAAAAGTGGAAACAACTCAAATATCCGTAAACTCATGAATGGATAAACAAAATGTGGTGCATCTAGACAATGAAATATTACTTGATCATTAAAAGGAATGAAGTACTGATACATGCTACCACATAGATGAACCTTCAAAATGTTATGCTAACTGAAAGAAGTTACAAAATATTACCCATTATCTGATTCCTCTTATATTAAATGTCTGAAATAGTCATATCTAAATATACACAGAAAGTGCACTGGTGTGGTTGTTCAAGGCTTGGGGAGATGTGTGATTAGAGGGCCAATAGTTAAGGGTACTGGAGAAGGTAATGGCACCCCACTCCAGTCCTCTTGCCTGGAAAATCCCATGGATGGAGGAGCCTGGTGGGCTGCAGTCCATGGGGTCGCTTAAAGTCAGACACGACTGAGCAACTTCACTTTCACTTTCATGCATTGGAGAAGGAAATGGCAACCCACTCCAGCGTTCTTGCCTGGAGAATCCCAGGGACAGGGGAGCCTGGTGGGAGGCCGTCTATGGGGTTGCACAGAGTCGGACACGACTGAGCGACTTCATTTCACTTCACTTCAAGAAACAAAAAACTTATCATTTTAATCATTTTAAATGTACAGTACAGTGGTGCTAACTATACGCATAAGGTTGTGCAACAGATCTCTAAACCTTTTCTATCTTCAAGACTGAAACTCTATATCCATTGATATACGTTAAGAAACAACTGTCTTTTCCCCCTTCCTCTATTTCAGAGAAAAATCAGTGTATTTTCTAAGAGCTTGACTACTTTAGATATCTCATAAATAGTTTATTTTACAAGAGATGGAAATATTCTAAAACTGACTGTGGTGATTTTTACACACATCATTGTTGAATATTCACATCAAATTATATATTTTGACTGGAACATTTTCATGTTATATGGGGCAAAGAGGATGATTCTACTAGCAAGAGAGGCTAAGCAAGGTGCTAAAAGTACCTCCAAATCCTTCCAAATAGCACCATTCTATTTTTCAGAGTTGTATTTTTATCCTTATATCTTTCACTTAAGAAACTTGGAAAGGCTATGCAATCAATTTGTATTGTAATTCAATAATGTGCAGAAATAGACATTATACATGATTTTTTCCTGTGCTAATCTGAAGTCTTTGAGTTAAAATCTTTTGACTAATGATAATGGTACCATGAGCTGGGAATTTTAAATGCTGAACTTACATAATGTTCTTTCTTTAAGGTCTTCATTACAGTTAGAAGCAGCCAGTCACAACACTGTACCTGTATTCTTTGAGTTTTTCATCAAGATCTATCACAGAAACTATGTGGTCCATCAAAGTTAGTAGATAAAGAGAAAACTGGCACTCAAATAATTAGACTAAAAGCATTCATGTTAGAATACAACAAAACTTCTAAGCATAGACAGCAATTTAAAATATGAGGCCTTTTGAAATTTAAAAAAAAATGTTTAATTTTTCTGATTCATTTAGCTAACAGTGCCATGGGTAATCCATTTGTATTTCAGACAATCCCCAGATAAAACACCATTAAATCAGCCAGGGGAGTGGGGAATGGACTTCTTTTGAACACCAGAAGGCTGAGATTAGAAATATTGCTCAAGGAAAGTCTACTTTCTTCCTTTAGGAAAGTGTATTCCTTTTCTGATGCTGCATTTGATTCAAGAACAGAGAGAGCACAGGGTTAATAAAGATTTCCTTAAATGGAAGTGTTTCACTTGTTGGTGGAATTTATTTCTGTTGATGACTCAAGACCTGAATCAAAAGGGGCAGGTTGATAGCAAGAATTGATCTTACCTTGCACAATCCATGTCACCAGCATCGGTATTCCTTTTGTTAAGGACTCTGGGGACCACGGTAAGTTATGCTGAAAATTGCTGCATCTGTTTCTACCCTAAGCTGCCACTTCACATCTGATAAGAACTTGTACCTTGAAAAAATTATTTTGAAAAATTAACCTTTTACTCCGTGAGTGTATGATTTTGTTTGCCACCAATCCATAACACATCCAATACCCTGAATCCTAAAATTTCACATACTATCCATTGAAGTATTTACTCAGAACTTTGTGCATGTTAAATTTGATTTTCATAAAATCTTTTCACAATGAGGTCAAGTAGACATTTACAATTGCTTGCCTTTTGTAAACAGCCAAGTGTCACTCTTTGCCAGCTATTAACCTCAGGCCAGACCAATATAATTAGTTTTGGTAATTACTTCTAGTTCTTCAGGAATAATTCTGTCCATACTTCACTCTAGAATTAAATTGATGGATTCTTCTTGTGTGAGAACTTATGACCTTTAAGTCTACCTACTCTCACTATGTTCAATAAATAATGAAATATAATTTTTCAAGTCTTCCTTCTCTATAGAAAAAAATAATAATCAAAATGCTCCAAAGCACACTTAATTCAAAGCCGCTCAAGAATATTACTCACACTGAGGTCATTAGTTTTAAATATTTCTGGTTTAATAAGCTTTTACTTGTCTGTTGGGACAGTTGGTCTCTCCCACACATGTGAACATTAGTTTAAGAAATGCATGGATAGTGATGGATGGCCCTGAGAGCCTCATGTTTTGTCAAGGTCTTTCAGTGTCAATGAACGTGTGCTCATGCAAGAAACAAAAATGTCAATTTAAACTTCAAATAGTCTCTCAAATCAGTAAGTTCATAATCAGCATATAACCATAAATTTATTAATATTATTTTTTCTCATTATTCTTGGAATGGTATACAAAAGTACTTAATAATATTGATTTGGGTGTCAGATATAACAGAGTTTTCTAGTCTCTTCCATTTATTAGCTGTATTGCCTGGGGCTAATTACTCAATCTTTAACCTCTTAATTTTTTATTTGTATAATTGGAATAATGCATCATCATTTTTATTGATGAAAAAAGATAATAAATATAATAGCAATCTAAACATCAAAAGATCCAAAAAGCAATTCAAAAACAGTTATAAGCACCCTTTACAGAAAAGAGTGTCATGTAATTGAAGGATGGTTTGATTTATTTTGCAGTGCTTGGAAGCAGAATTATCTCCAGGAGTCTCAAGTTGGTAATACTATAATGATGCGATCTATGTCACAAATCTATAGAAAAGATGGTATAGAGCATAAAAGACAATCACTTTAATGTCAAAGGACTCTCTCTGAGAGTAGAGTCCTACTTTCCTTTTTTTTTCAAAACTTGTATTTTCCTAGTAATAAGTGTTCTTAAATGTTTAATTGCAAATGTGTATGTATGTACACACATACATTTGTGTACAAAAACTGTGGGCTACTTTAAAGTTAAAATATTAATATTGATATCATAAAATATATTTTAATTTGGAAAATTCCAGATATTTGGGAAAAATATGTCTTATTTCAATAAGCACTATCAATAAATTTTAGAAGAATTGGAGAACTAAGTTCAAATAATCAAGAGTACAACAATTGATTCTCAATAATTTGAGAAAGGAAGCTGTATATTCTCTAAAAAAGTCAAACTTTTGCTGTTGTGCTTATTTCTAGAAAATCTCTATGCATTTGTTACTACCATTACCATTACTGACACAGAAATGAAAAGTCAGTCTCACATATCATGGAACACTTACTTGGAAAGTGACAGTGCTTATTAAATGAAAATGCTATGTCATGTTCATTATGTCACCAATGTAAGAAAACCAACTATTTCCAAGTTAATCTTTAAATTCAATGTAATTTCATTAAAAAAAAAAACTCAACTAGAAGTTTATGGAACTTGTCTGAAAGTGAAAGAAAGTGTAAGTCTCTCAGTCTTGTCCAACTCCTTATGACCGACCCCATGAACTGTAGCCTGCCAGGCTCCCCTGTCCATGGAATTCTCCAGGCAAGAATACTGGAGTGGGTTGCCATTTCCTTCTCCAGGGGATCTTCTTGACCTAGGGATCAAACCCAGGTCTCCTGCATTGCAGGCAGATTCTTTACTGTCTGAGCCACCCGGGAAGCCCTGGTTTACAAAACTTGTCTAATGGATTCTAAATTGCATAAGTGTACAATTTATTTTACCACAATTTGTTGGTGAATAAAGACAAAGCCATCCTAATATTAATATTATTATAAAGCTACAGTAATAAAAACCATGTGTCATTAGCACAGTGGTTGTAACACTGTCAAAAGGATAGAGTAAAAATAATTTATAACCAGGTCCAACAGCAACATGGGAACTCAAAATATGATAAAAGTTGTATGAAAATCCACTGGAAAATTAAGGCTATTTCAAACAATGATGGTGGTAAAACATGACTGTATGTGTTTACACTACACAGGGATTCCCTGGTGGTTCAGACAGTAAAGAATCTGCCTGCAATGTAGGAGACCCAGGTTTTATTCCTGGGTCAGGAAGATCCCCTGGAAAAGGAAATGGTAACCCTCTCCAGTATTCTTGCCCGGAGAATTACATGGACAGAGGAGCCTGATGGACTACAGTCCATGGGGTTACAAAGAGTCGGATATGACTGAGAGGCTAACACTGACATGACACATAAGAAAGAAATTCAGAGGTGTTAAAGACTTAAAGAGGAAAAACTCAATTTTTCAATTATTGAAAAGCACACAACACAAAATATAAAAATATTTGAGATAGTTAAACTGCAGTTAGCAACTATGAAATCTCATAAAATTATTCAACTGATGGCCTCACTTTAGTAATGGGAAAATATTTTTACTTCATTTATCTAAGATTTTAATAAAACATGATTTGAATAATTAAATTTGTGAACTGAAAATCAACCACTTTTTTAGATAATGATATAATGACAGAATGAAGGAAACATTCTACAAATAAGATCAATTATATGACCTATGTCTGTTAGTTTACATGTGAAAAAGTGTTATAACACTTGTTTCAAATGGCCAATGGATATGCTCATAGACAAAGGTTGAGGATTACTTCACACCCCACTCCAAAAGCGATACCAACTTAAACAATCTTAATATAATGCTCAAAAGAAATATGTATTTTTAGGGCATTTAGAGTGATAAAAAATATAGTTTCAGAAATTGCCCATTCCTCAAAGTACTTCAAATTGCTTTTGAGGCATTCTTTGTAAAGTCTAGGATTACTTCCTTAGAATACTTATAGTTGGTTTCAGCATTTTTGAATGCCCCTAGGGCATGGCTCCACTATGAATCCTGATTTAAGAATTTAATATAGAAAGAGAGCAGTCATGTTTCAAAATATCATAGGAAAAATAAGATGCCCACCTCTGCTGCCCTAGTCAGTGGCCAGTGTCCAGTCATATTATAGATTTTTCTTCACTTCTTTCATGACTAGCAGGAACCTGTTCTACACTGCTCCATTTCACCAAGATTGTCCCCTCAAAATGAGAGCTCATGCTTATCTCTTAAGGCTAGCGTATTAGATTATATTTCTTGTTAGTTCATTTATCCACTGTTTCTTTTTGAAGCAAATATACTGAAAACTTTAAAGCAAGAAACATCTACCAATAATTACAAAGGAAAGAAAAAATTTTATTTACAAAATAACTAAAACATACATAAGTAAAGCTCAAGGAAAATGTTTCTGCAATCCAACAATGATGCTTTAAAGTCTACTCTATTTCCCTTTCACTATAAATAAACAGCAAATATCCTGTGACAGTGCATGATAACATCATTATTCTGACCTAATGACTACTCAGCTATAAACTAGCATCCAATGATGTAGTAATGAAATTAAGTTTACTCATGTCATATTTACCTCAGAAAATATACCATCTATACTAATCAGAATTAAGAAATGCTGGAAAACAGTATTAGTCTAACTGAAACTTGAACTATTTAACCATATTCTGAGAAATGTAACATTTTCATGGATGGGTGAACCAATTTAAATTGAAATTATAAACATCAAGCAATGAGCCAGGAGCTGTGTATTAAATCTGCTTTTCTCAGCATGGAACTGAGATAGGTGATAAACATTTATTCTCAATCCAGTTGTTAATGTGCTTACAATCATACATAAAATGAAAAAAAATCTTAAATACGTGAAAACATATGTCTATCTCCTCAGTAACTTTTACCAGAGCTACCATATAAAGAGATTCCTTCCCCAATACACAAACCTGTACTTCCTCCAGTCATTTCCATTTTGTTTAGTTCCAATGACTTTAAAAAATAATGATTTATTTATTTTATTTGGAGGCTAATTACTTTACAATATTGTAGTGTTTTTGCCATACATTCACATGAATCAGCCATGGGTGTACATGTGTTCCCCATTCTGAACCCCTTCTCACCTCCTTCCCCATCCCATCCCTCAGGGTCATCCCAATGCACAGGTTCTGAGCACCCTGTCTCATGCATCTAACCTGGACTGGCGATCTATTTCACATATGGTAATATACATGTTTCAATGCGATTCTCTCAAATCATCTCACCCTTGCCTTCTCCCACAGAGTCCAAAAGTCTGTTCTTTACATCTGTGTCTCTTTTGCTGTCTCGCATATAGGGTCATCATTACCACCTTACTAAATTCCATATATATGTGTTATATTGGTGTTTTTCTTTCTGACTTTCTTCACTCTGTATAATAGGCTCCAGCTTCATCCACCTCATTAGAACTGATACAAATGTGTTCGTTTTAATAGCTGAGTAATATTCCATTGTGTATATGTACCACAACTTTCTTATCCATTCGTCTGCCAATGGACATCTAGGTTGCTTCCATGTCCTAGCTATTATAAACAGTACTGTGATGAACATTGGGGTACACGTGTCTCTTTCAGTTCTGGTTTCCACAGTGTGTATGACCAGCAGTGGGATTGCTGGGTCGTATGGCAGTTCTATTTCCAGTTTTTTAAGGAATCTCCACACTGTTCTCCATAGTGGGTGTACTAGTCTGCATTTCCACCAATAGTGTAAGAGGGGTCCCTTTTCTCCACACCCTCTCCAGCATTTATTGTTTGTAGACGTTTTGATAGCAGCCATTCTGACCAGTGTGAGATGGTACCTCACTGTGGTTTTGATTTGCATTTCTCTCTAATGAGTGATGTTGAACAACTTTTCATGTGTTTGTTAGCCACCTGTACGTCTTCTTTGGAGAAATGTCTGTTTAGTTCTTTGGCCCATTTTTTGATTGGGCCATTTATTTTTCTGGAATTGAGCTGCATGAGCTCCTTGTATATTTTTGAGATTAGTTATTTGTCAGTTGCTTCATTTGCTATTATTTCCTCTCATTCGGAAGGCTGTCTTTTCACCTTGCTTATAGTTTCCTTCATTGTGCAAAAGCTTTTAAGTTTAATTAGGTCCCATTTGTTTTTTTTTTTTGCTTTTATTTCCATTAGTCTGGTACGTGGGTCATAGAGGATCTTGCTGTGGTTTATCTCATAGAGGGTTTTGCCTATGTTTTCCTCTAGAAGTTTTATAGTTTCTTGTCTTACATTTATATCTTTAGTCCATTTTGAGCTTATTTTTGTGTATGATGTTAGAAAGTGTTCTAGTTTCACTATTTTACAAGTGGTTGACCAGTTTTCCCAGCACTATTTGTTAAAGAGATTGTCTTTTCTCCATTGTATATTCTTGACTCCTTTGTAACAAATAAGGTGTCCATAGGTGCATTGATTTATCTCTGGGCTTTCTTTTTTTTCCTGTTGATCTATATTTTTGTCTTTGTGCCAGTACCATACTGTCTTGATGACTGTAGCTGTTTAGTATATTCTGAAGTCATGCAGGTTGATTCCTCCAGTTCCATTCTTCTTTTTCAAGATTTCTTTGGCTATTCAAGGTTTTTTGTATTTCCATAAAAATTGTGAAATTATTTGTTCTAGTTCTCTGAAAAGTACCATTGGTAGCTTGATAGGGATTGCATTGAATCTATAGATTGCTTTGGGTAGTATACTCATTTTCACTATATTGATCTTTCAATCCAAGAACATGGTATATTCCTCCATCTATTTGTGTCATTTTTTATTTCTTTCATTAGTGTTTTATAGTTTTCTATATATAGGTCTTTTGCTTCTTTAAGTAGATATATTCCTAAGTATTTTATTCTTTTTGTTGCAATGGTGAATGGAATTGTTTCCTTAATTTCTCTTTCTGTTTTCTCATTGTTAGTGTTTAGGAATGCAAGGGATTTCTGCGTGTTTATTTTATATCCTGCAACTTTACTATACTCATTGATTAGCTCTAGTAATTTTCTGGTGGTGTCTTTAGGATTTTCTATGTAGAGGATCATGTCATCTGAAAACTGAGAGTTTTACTTCTTCTTTTCCAATCTGGGTTTCTTTTATTCATTTTTCTTCTCTGATTGCTGTGGCTAAAACTTCCAAAATTATGTTGAATAGTAGTGGTAAGAGTGGGCATCCTTGTCTTGTTCCTGACTTTAGGGGAAATGGTTTCAATTTTTCACCATCGAGGGTAATGTTTGCTGTAGGTTTATCATATATGGCTTTTATTATGTTGAGGTATGTTCCTTCTATGCCTGCTTTCTGGAGGGTGTTTATCATAAATGGATGCTGAATTTTGTCAAAGGCTTTCTCTGCATGTATTGAGATAATCATATGGTTTTTATCTTTCAATTTGTTAATGTGGTGTATCTCATTGATTGATTTGAGAATACTGAAGAATCCTTGCATCCCTGGGATAAAGCCCACTTGGTCATGATGCATGACCTTTTTACCATGTTGTTGGACTCTGTTTGCTAGAATTTTGTTGAGGGTTTTTGCATCTATGTTCATCAGTGATATTGGCCTGCAGTTTTCTTTTTTTGTGTGGCATCTTTGTCCAGTTTTGGTATGAAGGTGATGGTGGCCTCATAGAATGAGTTTGGCAGTTTACCTTCCTCTGCAATATTTTGAAAGAGTTTGAGTAGGATAAATGTTAGCTCTTCTCGAATTTTTTGGTAGAATTCACCTGTGAAGCCATCTGGTCCTGGGGTTCTGTTTGTTGGAAGATTTTTGATTATAGTTTTGATTCCCATGCTTGTGCTGGGTCTGTTAAGATTTTCTATTTCTTCATGGTTCAGTTTTGGGAGATTATGTTTTTCTCAGAATTTGTCCATTTCTTCCAAGTTGTCCATTTTATTGGCATATAGTTGCTGATAGTAGTCTCTTATGATTCTTTGTATTTCTGTGTTGTCTGTTGTGATTTCTCCATTTTCATTTCTAATTTTGTTAATTTGATTCTTCTCCCTTTTTATCTTAATGAGTCTGGCTAATGGTTCGTCTATTTTGTTTATCTGATTTTTGCTATATTTTCCTTTGTTTCTTTTTCATTTATTTCTGCCCTAATTTTTATTATTTCTTTCCATCTACTAACTCTGGGGTTCTTCATTTCTTCTTTTTCTAGTTGCTTTAGGTGTCAAGTTAGGTTATTTATTTGATTTTTCCCTTGTTTCTTGAGGTATGCTTGTATTGCTATGAACCTTCCCCTTAGCACTGCTTTTACTGAATCCCATAGGTTTTGGCTTGTCATGTTTTCATTGTTGATGCATAGACAATGTTTCGTTTCTATGCATATTTTGATTTCTTTTTTGATTTCTTCTGTGATTTGTTGGTTATTCAGAAACGTTTTGTTTCCCCTCCATATGTCTGTATTTTTAATAGTCTTCTTCCTGTAGTTAACATTTAATCTTACTGCATTGTAATCAGAAAAGATGCTTGAAATGATTCCAAGTTTTTTGAATTTACCAAGTCTAGATTTATGGCCCAGGATGTGATCTATCCTGGAGAAAGTTCCATGTGCACTTGAGAAAAAAGTGAAATTCATTGTTTTGGGGTGAAATGTCCTATAGATATCAATTAGGTCCAACTGGTCCATTGCATCATTTAAAGTTGTGTTTCCTTGCTCATTTTCTGTTTAGTTGATCTATCCATAGGTGTGAGTGGGGTATTAAAGTCTCCCACTATTATTGTGTTACTGTTAATTTCCCCTTTCATACTTGTCAATATTTGCCTTACATATTGTGGTACTCCTATGTTGGGTGCATATATATTTATAATTGTTAAATCTTCTTCTTGGATTAATCCTTTGATCATCATGTAGTGTCCTTCTTTGTCTCTTTTCATGGCCTTTATTTCAAAGTCTATTTTATCTGATATGAGTATTGCTACTCCTGCTTTCTTTTGGTCTCCATTTGCATGAAATATCTTTTTCCAGCCCTTCACTTTCAGTCTGTATGTGTCCCTTGTTTTGAGGTGGGTCTCTTGTAGACAGCATATATAGGGGTCTTGTTTTTGTATCCATTCAGCCAGTCTTTGTCTTTTAGTTGGGGCATTCAACCCATTTACATTTAAGGTAATTATTAATAAGTATGATCCTGTTGCCATTTACTTTGTTGTTTTGGGTTCGAGTTTATACACCTCTTCTGTGTTTCCTATCTAGAGAAGATCCTTTAGCATTTCTTGAAGAGCTAGTTTGGTGGTGCTGAATTCTCTCAGCTTTTGCTTGTCTGTAAAGCTTTTGAATTCTCTTTCATATTTGAATGAGATCCTTGCTGGATAAAATAATCTGGGTTGCAGGTTTTACTCTTTCATCACTCTAAGTATGTCCTGCCATTCCCTTCTGGTCTGAAGAGTTTCTATTGAAAGATCAGCTGTTATCCTTATGGGAATCCCCTTGTGTGTTATTTGTTGCTTTTCCCTTGCTGCTTTTATTATTTGCTCTTTGTGTTTGATCTCATTAATTTGATTAATATGTGTCTTGGGGTGTTTCCCCTGGGTTTATCCTGTTTGAGACTCTCTGGGTTTCTTGGACTTGGGTAGGGAAGTTTTCTACTATTATCTCCTCAAGTATTTTCCCATGGCCTTTCTTTTTGTCTACTTCTTCTGGGACTCCTATGATTTGAATGTTGGGGCATTTAACATTGTCCCAGAGGTCTCTGAGGTTGTCCCCATTTATTTTAATTCTTTTTTTCTTTTTTCCTATTTGCTTCATTTATTTCCACCATTCTATCTTCCACCTCACTTATCCTATCTTCTGCCTCAGTTATTCTACTGTTGGTTCCCTCCAGAGTGCTTTTGATCTCAGTTATTGCATTATTCATTGACTCATTTTTATTTCTTCTACATCCTTGTTAAACATTTCTTGCATCTTCTCAATCCTTGTGTCCAGTCTATTTATCTGTAACTCCATTTTGTTTTCAAGATTTTGGATCATCTTTACTATCATTATTCTGAATTATTTTTCAGGTAGACTCCCTATCGCCTCCTCTTTTGTTTGGTTTGATGGGCATTTATCATGTTCCTTTACCTGCTGAACATTTCTCTGCCTTTTCATTTTGTTTGGATTGCTGTGTTTGGAGTGGCCTTTCTGTATGCTGGAGGTCTGTGGTTCCTCTTTATTGTGGAAGTTCCTCCCTGTGGGTGGGGTTGGACGAGTGGCTTGTCAAGGTTTCCTGGTTAGGGAAGCTTGTGTCGGTGTTCTGGTGGGTGGAGATGGATCTCTTCTCTCTGGAGTGCAATGAAGTGTCCAGTAGTGAGTTTTGACGTGTCTATGGGTTTGGTGTGACTTTTGGCCACCTTTGTATTAATGCTCAGGGCTATGTTTCTGCATTGCTGGAGAATTAGCCTGGTATATCTTGCTCTGAAACTTGTTGGCTCTTGGGTGGAGCTTGATTTCAGTGTAGGTATGGAGCCTTTTGGATGAGCTCTTGTTGATTAATGTTTCCTGGAGTCAGGAGATTTCTGGTGTTCTAAACTTTTGGATTTAAGCCTCCTGCCTCTGGTTTTCAGTTTTATTCTTGCAGTAGCCTCAATATTTCTCCATCCACACAGCACTGATGATAAAACCTCTAGGTTAATGGTGAAAGGACTCTCCACAGTGAGGGACACCCAGAGAGGTTCACAGAGTTACATGGAGAAGAGAAGAGGGAGGAGGGATACAGAGGTGACCAGGAGGAGAAAAGGGGGAGTCAAAATGAGATCAATCTAGCCAGTAATCAGTTCCCTAAGTGGTCTCCACAGCCTGGA
Organism: Capricornis sumatraensis; assembly: GCF_032405125.1. NCBI lineage: Eukaryota > Metazoa > Chordata > Mammalia > Artiodactyla > Bovidae > Capricornis > Capricornis sumatraensis. The sequence continues at coordinate 109,763,002 of NC_091092.1, read as the reverse complement.
ACACACAGAGAGATTCACAGAACTGAGTAGAGAATAGAAGGGGGAGGGAGAAGATAGAGGTGACACTGGGGAGAAAAAGCAGAGACAAAGGGGAGAGAGCAATGAACCCCATAATCACATCCCTAAGTAAAAATAGGTACTGAAAATTAGATTCTTAAAGGTACAAAAATGATAACAAATACCAAAAAGCAAAGATTAAAAATCTAGAGTAGAGGTAAGACTCTCAAAAATACAATATTAAAAATACAAAACAAAATCACAAAAATTATAAGGAATAAATATATGAAATTTGCTTTAAAATGGGTCTTTTTTGCAAGATAATAGGAAAATTAAAGGAGTAATAAAGAACTTAAAAATAAAAAAAATAAAAAAAGGATAATAGTAAAATATATCTAGGAATTTCTCTGGAGCTGTTGAAGGCAGTGTGGGGTCAGTTCAGTTTCAGATAGTTCCTTGTTCCAGCTTATACTTCTTCTTAAGATCTTTAGGCCCCTTCCAATGCTTAGTTAATGGTAACTACAAGGTTTTAATCTGTTGCACCTGTCACTTCCAAAGCAGTTCCCTCTTCTTTGTTTATTTTGGCTTCCTCTGTTTGCAAGTCTCTTCGGTGTCTAATTTCTGCCCTGACACAAGGGGGCAAAGGTGGTCACTTATTTAGGCTCATTTGTTCAGTTGTGCTGTGGGGAGGGAGGAACACTGCAAACAAATATCACTGGTGTGTGTGGGGTGTGCTCGCAGTGTATGGACCACACTGGGTTTGCCCCCACTCACGGCACGTGTACTTTCCCAGTCTACACTGCTCAGGCTTCAGGTTGCTCTGTAGGGGAACTGTCCAAAGTGGGCCCTGGGTTTCGTACACTTCCCAGGTCTGAGCTGCTCAGGTTCAGGTTCTTGGGTACTCCACAAAGGCACAGACTTGGTTGGGTGTGCGTTTAGACCCTTCCCAGGTCTGAGCAGCTTGGGCGACCAGATGCTTGGCGAGTGCACTGTCCCAGGTGGTCTGTGCATCTTAATCAACTCCCTGGTCTCAGCTGCTCAGTTTCCTGGGTGTGCCACAAAAGCGCTGTCTCAGGTGTGCCATGTGTCTCCTCTGGATAGCTGATCTCTAGCTGCAACCCTCCTGACAGATGTCAACCGTCCAGGATCCCAGGAAGACTTAGTTAACAACTGGGAGCCTGCTCACAGTTTGATGGAGGATGTCATCTCTGGGGCCAAGATTGCCCCTTGCCTTCTGGCTCTGGCCATCACCCACCTGCCTCTCTGCCCTCAGTTGGGGGAGGGACCAGTCCACAGCCAGCTAGCTCTCCTCTGGTCAATCCTTTGTTCTGTGAGCAGGCCAGGCTGTGCCTTAGGTTAGAGCTTTTCACGAAAAAGTTCTCTGTCTCTCTCTTTTTTCTCTCTCTGGCTATCCCACAGTTTGGGTTGCTATCTCATGTTAGCTCCCTCAGATTGTCCTCAGGGTGTTTAGGCCTGGTCGTTACCCTAAGCATGCAACCCGTGCTTCCCTGTTCAGCCCCCACTCGCTGATGGTGGATGTGAGTGTCTGGGCTACTTCTCCTTCGGGAGTTTCGGTTAGGTGCGTATTCTGTAAGGTTTTTTTTTTTTTTTTCCCCTCCAGGTTATGTTGCCTTCCGAGATTCCAAAACTCCCACAGACCCGCTGGTGAGAGGGTTTCCTGGTGTTTAGAAACTTACCCTTCACGACTCCCTCCCTGGGACGGGTCTCCATCCCTAACTCTTTTGTCTCTCTTTTTGTCTTTTGTATTTTGTAATACTTCCTTTCGAAGAGAATGGGCTGCCTTTCTGGGTGCCTGGTGTTCTCCAACAGCGTTAAGAAGTTGTTTTCTGGAAGTTGCTCAGCATTCAAATGATCTGTTGATGAATTCTGGGGGGAGAAAGTGGTCTCCTGGTCCTATTCCTCCACCATCTTAGGACTGCCTAGTTCCAATGACTTTTTATCGTTTGCTTTCTTGGCCTAAAATCTTGCACTAGATTTTTTTTTTTTTAATTTGTTTCCCTCAGATTTATTGAGATATGATTTGCATATAAAATAGATTTTGGTATGACTGACTTTCTCATTGTTCATTGTTGCTATTCAGTTTCTAGGTCATGTCCAACTCTTTGCAACCCCATGGACTGTAGCCCACTGGGCTTCCCAGTCCTCCATTATCTCCTGGTGCTTGTGTGTTCAGTTGCTTCACTTATGTCTGACTCTTGGTGACCCTATGGACTATAGCCTGTCAGGTTCCTCTATCCATGAGATTCTCCAGGCAAGAATACTGGAATGCATTGCCATGTCCTCCTTCAGGGAATCTTCCCCACCCAGGGATTTAATCCTTGTCTTCTGTGTCACTATCTCCTGGAGTTTGCTCAAATTTATGACCATTGAGTCAGTGATGCTATCCAACCATCTCATTCTCTGCTGCCATCTTCTTTTGCCTTCAATCTTTCCCAGCATCAGGGTCTTTTCCAATGAGTTCATTCTTTACATTAGGTGGCCAAGGTACTGGAGCCTCAGCTTCAGCATCAGACCTTCCAAGGATATTCAAGGTTGATTTCCTTTAGGATTGACTTGTTTGATCTCCTTACGGTCCAAAGAACTCAAGAGTCTTCTCCAGCACTGCAATTTGAAACAGTCAGTTCTTCAGTGCTAAGCCTTCCTTATGGTTCAAATCTCACATCTGTACATTACTACTGGAAAAACCATAGCTTTGACTATATGGATTTTTTTTTGGCAAAGTGACATCTCTGCTTTTTAATACTCTCATTCCAAGGAGGAAGTGTCTTTTAATTTCTTGGCTGCAACACTGGCCACAGTGATTTTGTAGCCCAAGAAAATAAAATCTGTCTCTGCTTCCACTTTTTCCCCAAGTATTTGCCATGAGGTGATGGAACTGGATACCATGATCTTAGTTTTTTGAATGTTGAGTTTTACAACAGCTTTTCACTCTCATCTTTCACCCTCATCAAGAGGCTCTTTAGTTCCTCTTCACTTTCTTCCATTAGAGTGGTATCATCTGCATATCTGAGGTTGTTGCTATTTCTCTCAGCAGTCTTGCTTCCAGCTTGTGATTCATTCAGCCTGGCATTTCACATGATGTACTCTGCATATAAGTAAAATAAATAGGGTGACAATATACAACATTGTTGTACCCCTTTTCCAGTTTTTAACCAGTCCATTTTCCCATGTCCAGCCCTAACTGTTGCTTTTTGACCCACATACAGGTTTTTCAGGAGACAGGTAAAGTGGTCTGGTATTCTGGTATTTAAGAATTTTCCAGTTGTTGTGATCCACACAGAAGAAGGCTTTAAGCATAGTCAATGAAGTACTAGATGTTTTTTCTGGAATTCCTTTGCTTTCTCCATGATCCAACAAATGTTGGTAATTTGATCTCTAGTTCCTTTGTCTCTTCAAAACCCAGCTTGTACATCCGGAAGTTCTTGGTTCACGTACTGCTGAAGCCTAACTTGAAGGGTTTTTAGTGTAACCTTGCTAGCATGTGAAATGAGTGCAATTTTATGGTAGTTTGAACATCCTTTGGCATTGCCCTTCTTTAGGATTGTAATGGAAACTCCTTTTCCATTCTCATCATTCATGCCATGACTAAAACGTCACTGTGTCAGAAAGTTCCTCCTTGACCACATTTTCTAAAGCACCCCAATCTAGTTTCTTTTACATCACCTACTTTAAAACAAATATTTATCAATTATATGCTATATACAATGTATATAACACACAGTAATGTGTTTATATATTTAATAAGCATATATTAAATATATACATTCAAACTTTACAAAAGCTACAAGAATAATACAAGAAACCCCCAGATAGTCTATACTCAGAGTTACAGATCATTTATAATTTCTCCATATGTTTTATTGCTATCTCTGTAGACACCCACATAGAGACACCTTATATTTTCTGCACCACTTGAAAGTAACTTTTGGATATTTTCCCTTTATTCATAAGTAATGCATTTTCCTAAGGGGGGAAAAAGGCTTTCTCTTATATAATGATAGCATGGTTATGAAAATCAATATATTTTAAATTGATGAAACAGTATTCTAATGATGTGATGGAGCTGGATAATTGTTACATTTTTAGGAATTTTTCAATCCCTTTGTTAAATTGTTTGAAATAAGCCATGGTGGGAATATATAGTCCATGGAAATTGACAGAGATTAAAATTTAGGGCCTTTATTTTGGAGTCTCTATTTAATAGCATACTGTTAATACTATCTAGCCTAGAGACCATATTCAAATTTTGTCAATATTGTTTTTTAAGAGCTATTTATTTTTCTCAGTCTTAAGTTTGATTTAGAATCACACATTGCATTTATTGCCATACCTCTTTAGTCTGTTTTAATCTGGAACATTTCCTCAATCTTTCTTTGTGTTTCTTGACCTTGACATTTTGGAAAGGGTAGTTATTTTGTAGAATATACTCAGGGTTTGTCAAATGTCTCATGATTAGGCTAGGTTGTGCACTTTTTGCAAGAATACCACAAATGGGATGTTTTAGCTTTTTGAGAATGTCATTTATAAGATACACATGAGAATGGCTTGTCCCCAAAATTGATAACGGTAGCTTAGAACATATGGTTAAGGTGATGTCTGCTGGGATTTTCACCTGAAAATTTACAATTTCTTTTTTATAATTAATAAGAAATTTACTTGGAGCTACTGTAAGGCTACATAAATCTCCCTTCTCATCATCCTTTTACCTATGACTTTTAGCATTCCTTAAGGATTTTCTAACTTCATTTCCCCCCTTATGTTTAGAATTGATGAGCCGTATTTAATTAAAAAAAAAACCTTTCCTTATTATCAGTCATTTATTCACTCATTAATTCATTTATTTATTCACTTATTCATTAATCCAGTAATGTGTGTATATATGAGTATAATTTTTATTTTATTCATGTTATCACTTTTAAAATCATAATTCATTTTGAGGTATGTTTTGTTTCAGATTTGGGTACTGGAATCCCCTTAAGGTGTCTCCCAGTAAGATTTGAGCAATTCCTTACTTTCTGAAACAGAAACAAATTCCAGACTCATTTTGTACTTTACCTCTCTCAACTATAGTATCAGGCATATCTCTTTGTAGCCCTGGTAACTTGGGAGCATGGTTTTTAGAAATTAAGATCTGGGAGCTGAGTATATTCATTGCTGATGGTATGTCATTGCTTCTATGTTCTCTCAGTAAATAGATAAGAAATTCAAATTTATATATTTTTCTATGTATTATTCACATCTATTTCTCAATTTATGTGTACATATTATATAAACACACACACAATTATATATAATTAAATGAGTACATACTGATCTCTCCAACTCTAATCTCACAGTTCTGAGTACAGTCTAGTTTTCCCTCTTCCCATGTATATATATCATTTCCCCAATAATGAGAAAACTCACTTTCATTATGTTCTATATATTCATGAATTCAAGGATAAAATATATATAAATTATTTTAAAAATAGGTAACTTACACAACTGCCAAAAGTACACTTACAAACTACTAATTAGACAATGATAATTTTTAACAGTTTTGAGGTAAAATTTACAAAGTCTAATGCACATATATTCAATATACAAACAGATGGGTTTTGAAAAATAAGCTTCCTCCATACATCTTCCAGTGATCACCTCCATAAGAGAGACTCTTCTGATTTTTATCATAATAAATTAGAATATTCTAAAATTTCACATAATTTGAAAAATGCAATATAACTTTCTATGCCCAGCTTTTTTATTTTCTCAGCATGATATCTGCTAACTCCATGTACAGTTTTACATAAATATATATATATATACTATATATATATTTATATATATCTATTTCATTCAGTTTTAAATGTTGAGTAGAGTTTATAGATTTTCCTGTTAATGGCCATATAGGTTACTTTCAGTTTCTAGCCATTTTCAATACAGTTGCTATGAGAATTTATGTATAATTCTTTTTATAGACATACATTTTGGGTTTCTCTTGGATGAATATGAGGGTATAGAATTGTGGAATTGTAATATTAAGTGTATGATTAATTTTTGAAGATACAATGTTAGTTATGAGCTTTTCATGAATAGTCACTATTATTTTGAGGAAGTTTCCCTCTTTTCCTAGATTTCTGAGTGGTGTCCATCATGAAAGCTTGTTGAATTTTTTTTTTTTTTTAGTCTTTTCATAATGGCTTTTATTTTATTTATTTATTTATTTTTACTTTACAATACTGTATTGGTTTTGCCATACATTGACATGAGTCTGCCACGGGTGTACATGTCTTTCCTGCATTGAGATTACAGTGTTTTTGGCCTTTATTCTGATAATACAGTGTATTCCATTCATTGATTTTTGTATGCTGAACCATACTTTCATTCCAGAAGTAAATCCACTTAGTAAAAGTGTATAATTATTTTAATATGCTGTTTAAATCAGTTTGCTATTATTTTGTTGAGGATTTTTGCAACATTATTTATCAGGAATATTGTAGTTCTGTAGTTCTCTTTTCTAGCAGTGTTTTTGGCTTTGGTATCAGGGTAATGCTGACCTCATAGAATGTGGTTGAGTTGTTCTCTCCCATTCAATTGTCTCAAAGTGTCTCAGGAGGATTGGTGTTAATTCTTTAAATGTTTGGCAGAATTCTCTGGCAAAGCCATCTGGTCCTGAGGTTTTCTTCACTGGGAGTTACTTTCTATGGGTTTTAACAGATGTGTAATGTGATGACATGCATTCACATTTAACATATTGTACAGAGTAATTTCTCTGATCTATAATTCCCCTGTGATTTAATTATTTATCCCTCTTTTTCTCCCATGATTCCATCCCTGGAAACCACTGATGTTTACACTGTCTTCATAGTTTGGCCTGTTCCAGAATGTAATGTTGGAATTACACAGTATGTAACCTTTTGATATTTGTTTCTTCCACTTGGCAACATGTATGTAAGGTTTCTACTTGTCTTTTCATGACTTGAGAGCTTATTTATTTTTATCATTGAATAATATTACTTTGTATGAATGCATGATAATTCATTTATTCATTTTATCTATTGAAGGAAATAGTTGCTTCCAAGTTTTGGAAATCATGAATAAAGATGCTATAAACATTTATGTGCAGGTTTTTGCATGAACATAAGTTTTCAGTTGATATGAGTAGATACATTGAAGTATGATCCCTGGATGATAACAGAAGAATATGTTTAGTTTTGTAAGAAACTGATAAAACATTTCAAAGTGGTTGCACCATTTTCATTCTTACCAGCAATAAATGAGAGTTCTTCTTGTTCTATATCCTCATCAGAACTTTGCATTGTCAGCTTTCTGAATATCAGCCATTTTAGATGTGCTGTGGTATTCCATTGTTGTCTTGAGGTGTATTTCCTTCATGGCATATTATATACAGCATTTTTCATCAGCTTAATTTTCATCTGTTTAACTCCATTAGTAAAGTGTCTGTTCAGATCTTTTGTCTATGTGTAAATTGGGAAGTGTGGTGTTATTGCTGAGTTCTTTGTGTTAATCTTATATTCTAGATACAGGTACTTTGTCAGATATGTGATTCACAAACATCTTTTCCATGTCTATGCCTATTTTCTCCTTGACAGTGTCTTTCATAAAGCAGAAGATGTTAATTTTAATGAAGTTCAACTAATCAATCTTTTCTTTTGTGGATTGTGCCTTTGTGTTGTACCTAAAAAAGCATCACCAAACAAAAGGTCACCTATATTTTCTCTTTTGTTATCTTCTAGAAATTTTCTAGTGTAAAGCATTTATGTTTAGGCCTATAATCTATTTCAAATTAATTTTTGTGAAAGATGCAAGCATCTTAAGCAGGTTTTCTCATAAGCTTCATAATTACCATTTGAATAGCTTTCTTTGTGATGTGTGTATAGGTCTTGTGAACATTTTTATTGCTTTGTTTTTTATTGTGTGGTTTAAATAATTTTTATATATTATTGATGTAAGTACTTTCTCAAATATATGTTTTGCTAGTATTTTCTCAATATGTGGCTTGTCCAATCATTTTTAAGTCTTTTGAGTAGAAAATAATTAATGAAGCTAATTTCTTTTTCCTTTTATGATTATTATATTCTCTGTCCTGTCTGAGAAACATTTATCTCTCAAGGTAGCAAAGACATTCTCTTATTAATTCTTTTAACGTTTTACCTTTAACAGCTAAGTGTTGTGATTCATCTCAAAATAATTTTTCTGTGTAGTGGCACTTGAGGTTTCATTTTTGACCCCTATGACTATCTAGTTGTGCCAGAACCATTCTTTGTCAAGCCTCTGCATTCCCCATTCTGTTGTTTTGATTCCTGTCTTGAAAATGAATTGTCAGTTTGACAGTGGGTTTATTTCTATACCCTTCTGTTTCAGTTAAGCCCTTTATATGCCTTAATGCTAATATTGCACTGTCTTAATTATTAAAGCTTTATGTCACACATTACAAAGTATGTGTATCACTTTTACCCTTTTAAAATATGATTTTGTCAATTAAAAATTCTTTAAATTTTCATATAAATTTAAAAATAAGTCTCTCTATATGTATTTATAACAGCCTCTCTCTCACTGGGGCTTCACAGATGGCTCCATGGGTAAAGAATCCACTTGCAATGCAGGAGATGCAGGAGACGCAGGAGACGCAGGAGACGCAGGAGACACAGGTTTGATCCCTGGGTCTGGAAGATCCGCTGGCACTCTCTCATTGACCCTTGACAATGAGACAAGGATAATTTGACAATAGACAATAGTAATTTGTCTATTATATTTTTCTTCTGAAAAATGTTGTTCAAATGGAATCATACAGTATGCAAGTATTGGTATTGGCCTTTTTTATCTAGCATAATTTTCATAAAATACATCCAAGTTATTGTATACACTAATAGTTGTTACTTTTATTGCTTAGTAGAATTTGATGGTATGTCTATACCGCTCTTTGTTTAACCATTAATCAATTGAAGGATATTTGAGTTCTTTTTTTTTTTTTCATTTTTTGGCTATGATAATAAATCTTTCATAAACAATTGAATTTTGTGCTGCTATTTGTGTACATGGCTTTAACTTCTTCCCTGGGATAAAAGTCTACATGTACACTTGCTGACCTATATGATAATTATATATTTAGTTGTTTTTTTTTTTTTTTAATGAAACTACTCAAACACTTGAGAGTGGCTTTACCATTTTAAATTCACTCCAGCAATGAAGAAGAGACTTGGGTCTCACACATCCTGGAAGGCTTTTATTTATCACTAAATTTTTTTCATAATGATTCTAATAGGGAATAGTGTTATCTTGTTATGGTCTTAATTTGCATTGCCTCAATGGTGAGCAATGTTGGTTATTTTTCAAGAGTTTATTTGCCATTTGTATATCTTAATCAGTTAATAAGATTTCTTTCTTCACTTTCTTTGACCATCATTTCAGTTCAGTTCAGTTCAGTCGCTCAGTCGTGTCCGACTCTTTACAACCCCACGGACTGTAGCACGCCAGGCCTCCCTGTCCATCACCAACTCCCAGAATTAACTCAAACTCATGTCCGTTGAGTCGGTGGTGCCATTCAACCATCTCATCCTCTGTCATCCCCTTCTCCTCCCTCCATTCTTTCCCAGCATCAGGGTCTTTTCAAATGAGTCAGCTCTGCATCACGCGGCCAAAGTATTGGAGTTTCAGCTTCAACATCAGTCTTTCCAATGAATATTCAGGACTGACTTCCTTTATGATGGACTGGTTAGATCTTCTTGCAGTCCAAGGGACTCTCAAGAGTCTTCTCCAACACCACTGTTCAAAAACATCAATTCTTTGGTGCTCAGCTTTCTTTATAGTCCAAATCCCACATCCATACATGCTTACTGGAAAAATCATAGGCTTGACTAGATGGACTTTTGTTGGCAAAGTAATGTGTCTTCTTTTTAATATGCTGTCTAGGTTTGTCATAACTTTTCTTCCAAGGAGTAAGCGTCTTTTAATTTCATGGCTGCAGTCACCATCTACAGTGATTTTGGAGCCCCTCAAAATAAAGTCAGCCACTGTTTCCACTGTTTCCCCATCTATTTTCCATGAAGTGATGGGACCAGATGCCGTGATTTTAGTTTTCTGAATGTTGAGTCTTAAGCCAACTTTTTCACTCTCCTATTTCACTTTCATCAAGAGGCACTTTAGTTCTTCTTCTCTTTCTGCCATACGGGTTGTATTATCTGCATATCAGAGGTTATTGATATTTCTCCTGGCAATCTTGATTCCAGCTTGTGCTTCATCCAGCTCAGTGTTGCTCATGATGTACACTGCATATAAGTTAAATAAGCACAGTGACAATATACAGCCTTGACGTACTCCTTTCCCAATTTGGACCCAGTCTGTTGTTCCATGCCCAATTCTAACTGTTGCTTCTGGACCTGCATACGGATTTCTCAAGAGCAGGTCAGGTGGTCTGGTATTCGCATGTCTTGAAGAATTTTCCACAGTTTGTGGAGATCCACATAGTCAAAGGCTTTGGCATAGACAATAAAGCAGAAATCGATGTTTTTCTGGAACTCTCTTGCTTTTTTGATGATCCAACAGATGTTGGAAATTGGATCTCTGGTTCCTATGCCTTTTCTAAATCCAGCTTGAACATCTGGAAGTTCACAGTTCATGTATTGCTGAAGCCTGGCTTGGAGAATTTTGAGCATTACTTTACTAGCATGTGAGATGAGTTTCAAAGAATAGAAGGAGAGATAAGAAAGCCTTCCTCAGTGATCAGTGCAGAGAAATAGAGGAAACAATAGAATTGAAAAGATGAGAGTTCTCTTCAAGAAAATTAGAGATGCCAAAGGAACATTCTATGCAAAGATGGGCTCGATAAAGGACAGAAGTGGCATGGACCTAACAGAAGCAGAAGAGGTGACAAGAATACACAAAACTATATAAAATTCAGACTCAAATTGAAGAAAGTAGGGAAAACCGCTAGACCATTCAGGTATGACCTAAATCAAATCCCTTATGACTACACAGTGGAAGTGAAAAATAGATTTAAGGGCCCAGACCTGATAGATAGAGTGCCTGATGAACTATGGAATGAATTTCGTGACATTGTACAGGAGACAGGGATCAAGACCATCCCCAAAGAAAAGAAATGCAAAAAAGCAAAATGACTGTCTGGGAAGGCCTTACAAATAGCTGTGAAAAGAAGAGAGGTGAAAAGCAAAGGAGAAAAGGAAAGATATAAGCATCTGAATGCAGAGTTCCAAAGAATAGCAAGAAGAGAAGAAAGCCTTCTTCAGCGATCAATGCAAAGAAATAGAGGAAAAGAACAGAATGGGAAAGACTAGAGATCTCTTCAAGAAAATTAGAGATACCAAGGGAACATTTCATGCAAAGATGGGCTCGATAAAGGACAGAAATGGTATGGACCTAACAGAAGCAGAAGATATTAAGAAGAGGTAGCAAGAATACATGGAAGAACTGTACAAAAAGGATCTTCATGACCCAGATAATCATGATGGTGTGATCACTAATCTAGAGCCAGACATCTTAGAATGTGAAGTCAAGTGGACCTTAGAAAGCATCACTACAAACAAAGCTAGTGGAGGTGATGGAATTCAAGTTGAGTTATTTCAAATCCTGAAAGGTGATGCTGTGAAAGTGCTGCACTCAATATGCCAGCAAATTTGGAAAACTCAGCAGTGGCCACAGGACTGGAAAAGGTCAGTTTTCATTCCAATCCCAAAGAAAGGCAATGCCAAAGAATGCTCAAACTACCACACAATTGCACTCATCTCACACTCTAGTAAAGTAATGCTCAAAATTCTCCAAGCCAGGCTTCAGCAATACGTGAACCGTGAACTCCCTGATGTTCAAGCTGGTTTTAGAAAAGACAGAGGAACCAGAGATCAAATTGCCAACATCTGCTGGATCATGAAGAAAGCAAGAGAGTTCAAGAAAAACATCTATTTCTGCTTTATTGACTATGCCAAAGGCTGACTGTGTGGATCACAATAAACTGTGGAAAATTCTGAAAGAGATGGGAATACCAGATGACCTAACCTGCCTCTTGAGAAACCTGTATGCAAATCAGGAAGCAACAGTTAGAACTGGACATGGAACAACAGACGGGTTCCAAATAGGAAAAGGAGTATGTCAAGGCTGTATATTGTCACCCTGCTTATTTAACTTCTATGCAGAGTACATCATGAGAAACGCTGGGCTGGAAGAAGCACAAGCTGGAATCAAGATTGCTGGAAGAAATCTCAATAACCTCAGATAAGCAGATGACACCACCCTTACGGCAGAAAGTGAAGAGGAATAAAAAGCCTCTTGATGAAAGTGAAAGAGAAGAGTGAAAAAGTGGGCTTAAAGCTCAACATTCAGAAAATGAAGATCATGGCATCCGGTCCCATCACTTCATGGGAAATAGATGGGGAAACAGTGGAAACAGTGTCAGACTTTATTTGTTTGGGCTCTAAAATCACTGCAGATGGTGACTGCAGCCATGAAATTAAAGGACGCTAACTCCTTTTAAGGAAAGTTATGACCAACCTAGATAGTATATTCAAAAGCAGAGACATTACTTTGCCGACTAAGGTCCGTCTAGTCAAGGCTATGGTTTTTCCTGTGGTCATGTATGGATGTGAGAGTTGGACTGTGAAGAAGGCTGAGCACCGAAGAATTGATGCTTTTGAACTGTGGTGTTGGAGAAGACTCTTGAGAGTCCCTTGGACTGCAAGGAGATCCAACCAGTCCATTCTGAAGGAGATCAGCCCTGGGATTTCTTTGGAAGGAATGATGCTAAAGCTGAAGCTCCAGTACTTTGGCCACCTCATGCGAAGAGTTGACTCATTGGAAAAGACTCTGATGCTGGGAGGGATCGGGGGCAGGAGAAGAAGCCAACGGCGGAGGATGCGATGGCTGGATGGTGTCACGGACTTGCTATACGTGAGTCTGAGTGAACTTCGGGAGTTGGTGATGGACGGGGAGGCCTGGCGTGCTGTGATTCATGGGGTTGCAAAGAATCAGAAACGACTGAGCAACTGAACTGAACTGAACTGATACAAAAAATATCTTCAAAACCTAGATAATCATGATGGTGTTATCACTCACCTAGACCCAGACATCCTGGAATGTGAAGTCAAGTGGGCCTTAGAAAACATCACTGTGAATAAAGCTAGTGGAGATCATAGAATTCCAATTGAACTACTTCAAATCCTAAAAGATGATACTGTGAAAGTGCTACACTCAATATGCCTGCAAATTAGGAAAACTCAGCAGTGGCTACAGGACTGGAAATGATCAGTTTTCATTCCAACCTCAAAGAAAGCCTTTGCCAAAGAATGCTCAAACTACCACACAATTGCACTCTTTGATCAAATTTAATATATTTTTTTACTATTGAGTTTTCAGGATTTTTTATGTTCCACATGTGAGTTCTTTATCAGATACATGGTTCACAAACATTTTCTACTAGTCTGTCATTTTTTTAAAAATTCTCTTAAATATGACTTTCACACAGGGAAAGTTTTAAATTTTAATGAATTCCAGTTTATCTACTATTTAATGGATTGTGTTTCTGTTGTCACGTTTACGAACTCTTTACTACATCTACAGTTTGCAAATTGTTTTTAGGTTGTGTTTGAAACAATCTATACTTTTTTCTAATTGAAATTTATTTGTTTTAATTGGAGGCTAATTACTTTACAATATTGTATTTGTTTTGCCATACATCAACATGAATCCGCCACGGGTGTACAATGTTCCCCATCCTGAACCCCCCTCCCACCTCCCTCCCCATACCATCCCTCTGGGCCATCCCAGTGCACAAGCCCCAAGCATCCTGTATCCTGCCTCGAACCTAGAATGGCGATTCATTTCTTATATGATATTATACATGTTTCAATGCCATTCTCCCAAATCATTCCACCCTCTCCCTCTCCCACAGAGTTCAAAAGACTGTTCTATACATCTGTGTCTCTTTTGCTGTCTCACATACAGGTTTATCATTACCATCTTTCTAAATTCCATATATATGTGTTAGTATACTGTATTGGTATTTTTCTTTCTGGCTTACTTTATTATGCATAATAGGCTCCAGTTTCATCTATACTTTTATACTTTACATAAAAATTTATTATTTATTTTGAGCTTAATTTTATATAAGATGTGAGGTTTGGGATGAGATTTATTTTTCCCACTGTAATTATCCAAAATTCTCCAGCACCCCTTATTGAAAAGATTATTCATCCTCAATTGAATCGATTTTGTGTCATTGTCAAAAATAAATGAGCCATACTTTGGGGGCACTATTTTTGGTTTTTCTGATCTTTTCAATAGATTTCTATGTCTGCCCCTCTGACAATATCACAGTCACAATTAAGTGAGTGAAGTCGCTCAGTCATGTCCGACTCTTTGAGACCCCATGGACTCTAGCCTACAAGGCTCCTCTGTCCATGGAATTTTCCAGGCAAGAATACTGGAATGGGTTGCCATTTCCTTCTCCAGAGGATCTTCCTGACCCAGGGATCAACCTGGGTCTCCCTCATTGCAGGCAGATGCTTTACTGTCTGAGCCACCAGGGATGCCCCACAGTCATGATTACTGTAGCTGTAAAATAAATTTTGAAATCATGTGAGCTTATTGTTCCCATTTAATTTTTTAAAATATAAATTTATTTATTTTAATTGGAGGTTAATTACTTTACAATATTGTATTGGTTTTGCCATACATCAACATGAATCTGCCACAGGTATACACGTGTTCCCCATCCTGAACCCCCCTCCCTCCTCCCTCCCCGTACCATCCTTCTGGGTCATCACAAAAGTATTTGTCCTCTCTAGTTCCTATCCCTTTACATAGAAATAGTAGCATAATTATGTCATATCAAAAATGTCTTGCTAGGAGCTTGATGGAAATCCATTTGACATGGATACATTTTATAGGAGAATTAACATTTTTACTGTGTTGAGTCGTCCAACCCATCTACACAGTGTATCTCTCTAAGTAATTCTTAGATTTTTTGGTGTTTTATAGTTTTCAATATACAAGTTCTAAACATGTTACATGAAATTTACACCTAGGAGGCAGTGACCAAAACCATCCCAAAGAAAAAGAAATGTCAGAATGCAAAGTGATTGTCTAAGGAGGTTTTAAAAGTAGCTGAGGAAAGAAGAGAAGTGAAGGGCAAGGCAGAAAGGGAAAGATATATTCAACTGAATGCAGAGTTCCAGAGAATAGCAAGGAGAGATAAGAAGGCTTTATTAAATGAAAAAGTCTAAGAAATAGAGGGAAGTAATAGAATGGGAAAGACTAGAGATCTCTTCAATAATATTGGAGATATCAAGGGAACATTTTATGCAAGGATGGGCATGATAAAGGATAGAAATGGTAAGGACATAACAGAAGCAGAAGAAATTAAACAGAGTTGACAAGAATACACAAAAGAACTATTATTAGAAAGGTCTTAATGACCCAGATAACCATGATGGTGTAGTCACTCATGTAGAGCTGGACATCCTGGAGTAAGAAGTCAAGCCGGTCTTAGGAAACATTATAACAAGCAAAACTAGTGGAGGTTACAGAATTCCAGTTGAGCCTTATTTTAAAAACCTTACAGATGCTGCTGTTAAAGTGCTGCACTTAATATGTGAGCAAATTTGGAAAACTCTGCAGTGGCCATAGGACAGGAAAAGGTCAAATTTCATTACAATTCCAAAGCACAGGAAGCACAAAGAACGTTCAAACTACAGTACGATTGTGCTCATTTTACATGATAGCAAGGTAATGCTTAAAATCCTTCAAGCTGGACTTCAACAGTATGTGATCTGAGAACTTTCAGATGTACAAGCTGGGTTTAGAAAAGGCAGAGAAGTCAGAGATCAAACTGCCAACATTCATTGGATTATGGAGAAAGCAAAGGAGTTCCAGAAAACATCTACTTCTGCTTCATTGTCTATGCTAAAGCCTATGACTATGTGGATCACAACAAACTGTGGAAAATTCGTAAAGAGATGGGCATAACTTACGATCTTCCTTGCTTCTTGAGAAACCTGTATGCGGATCAAGAAGCAACAGTTAGGACTGGATATGGAACAAGGGACTGATTCAATATTGGAAAGGAGTACATCAAGGCTGCATATTGTCACCTTGCATATTTAACTTATATGCAGAGTATATCATGTGAAATGCCAGGCTGGATAAATTACAAGCTGGAATCAAGATTGCTGGGAAAAATATCAACAATCTCAGATATGCAAAAGATACCATTCTAATGGCAGAAAGTAAAGAGGAACTATGAAGCCTCTTGATGAGTGTGAAAGAAGAGAGTAGGAAAGCTGGCTTAAAACTCCACATTCAAAAACCTAAGATCATGGCATCTGGACCCATCACTTCATGGCAAACAGAAGGGTAAAAATTGGAAACAGTGACAGACCTCATTTTCTTAGGCTCCAAGATCACTGCAGACAGTGACTGCAGCCATGAAATTAAAAAATGTTTGCTACTTGGAAGGAAAGCTATGACAAACTGAGACAGTGCATTAAAAAGGACATATAATTTTGCTGAGAAAGTCTGTATACTCAAAGCTATGTTTTTTCCGTAGTCATGTACAGATGTGAAAGCTGAACCATAAGAAAGGCTGAGTGCCAAAGAATTGATGCTTTTGAACTGTGGTGTTGGAGAAAACTCTTGAGAGACCCTTGGACTGCAAGGAGAGCGACCAGTCAATCCTAAAGGAAATCAACCCTAAATATTAATTGAAAGGATTGATGATGAAGCTGAAGCTCCAATACTTTGGCCACATGGTGCAAAGAGCTGACTCATTGGAAGAGACCCTTATAATGGAGAAAATTGAAGGGAAAAGAGGTGATGGCAGAGGATGAGATTTTAAGATAGCATCACCATGGACATAAGTTTGCCAAACTCCTGAAGATAGTGGAGGACAGAGTGGTCTGGTGGGCTACAGTCCATGTGATCACAAAGAATTGGACATGACTTAGCAACTGAACAATAAGATATTTTAGAGATTATAAATTATGCTATTTTAATTTTAGTGTTCACTTGTTCTTTGTTAGTAAATTGAAAAAAATTGATTTTTATGTCTATTTTGTATTCTGCAACAGTGCTAAATTCACTTAAGAATGAGTTCTGGAGTTTTATTTTGTGTGTTGATTAGTTGGGATTTTCTATGTAGCATATCATGTCACCTGCAAATAGGGCGATTTTATTTCTTTCTCTTCAATTTGTATGCCTTTTGTTTCCTATCTAACATTTTCAACCCTGTTTGTAAAGTAGTGACAAGCACAGTATACATGTCTTGCTCCCAGTCTCAGGGGAAATGCATTAGTTATAGTGTTCTCATAGATGTTCTTCATGAAGTTGAGGAACATACACTGTATTCCTATTTTTTTTAAGCTTATAAATACTGTTGAATACGTCAAAGACTTTTTCTGCATCAGTTGATATTAACATAATTTTTCATCTGTTGCCTATTGATATGATGAATTACATTGGTTGATTTTCAAATAGTGAACTAGTTAGCATCTCTGAAATAAAATATTCTTACTCATGTTGTATCCTTTTTTAAACATTTCTGATTTATATTTGATCATTTTCGTTAGTCTTTTTTTGCATTGATATTCATGGTATATATATGGAGAAGGAAATGGCAGCCCACTCCAGTATTCTTGCCTGGAAAATCCCATGGACAGAGAAGCCTGTTGGGCTCCAGTCCATAGGATTGCAAAAGAGTCAGACACGAATATAGCGACTTAGCACAGCACAGCATATATATGTGCCAGGTTTTGGTATCAGGGTAATACTAGAAACATAAAATGTGTTGAGAATTCTTTTGTATTTTGTGGACATAATTGCATAGCATTTTTATAGTTCTTTTAAAAATTTTCCTAAATAAAGATATAACTGACATATAACATTGTATAAATTTAAGGGGTACAATGTGTTGGTTTGACACATTTATATATTGCAATATAATTACTATTGTAGTGTTGACTAACATCTATATCATGTCACAAAATTATTTCTTTCTTATAATGAGAACAGTGAGAACAACTAATATCTAATTTCTTAGTTATAATACAATAATATCGACTATAATCAGTATAATGTGCATTAGGTCTCCAGAACTTATTTATCTACTAATTGCAAGTTTGTACCCTTAAATAAAAATTCCCTAATCCCCTTGTCTTGCCCCTGGTAACTGCCATTCTACTTTCTGTTTTTATGAGATTGGTTTCTTTAGATTCCACATATAAGTAATATCATACAGTATTTGCATCTGTCAGTCTGACTTATCTCAGTGATGATAATTTTTTGATGTTTGTAGAATTCTTAAACAAAATCATCTTGGCTTGAATATGTTTGGCTTTTATTTATGATTTTTAAAATAATTCTATTTATTAATAACTATGCATTAAAAAAAGACTATGCATTCATTCCAATTATCTAGTTCATATTGATTGAACTGTGGTAATTTGTGACTTTTTATATTTTCCAAAATAAGCATTTAGTGTTATAAGTAAATTTCCCTCTCTGCACAGCATTAAGTATGTCCAACAGATTTTGGTATGTTGTATTTTTAATTTTCATTCAGTTCAATGTATTTCTTTTTTAATTTCCCTTAAGACTGCTTCTAAGTGGAGGTACTTAGAAGGTGCCAGAGTAGGAGGACAGTGAGGTCATCTCCCCTAAAAATCACATCAAAAATACATCTACATGTGGAGCAATTCTCACTGAAAACAAATTAGAGATTGGCAGAAAGACTCTCATGCAACCAAGACTATAAAGAAAGATCAATACAGAGTTCAGTAGGAAGGGAAGAGAAGTGATCAGGGCAGAATCTATGCCTCTAGGAGAGGACATAGAAGAGGTGGAGGAGTATACAAGCTTGGAGATCTTCCTTGGGGAGTAAGTGGTTTGAACGACAGCCCTGGAGTCCAAAATCAAGAAGGTGAGTGTCTTTAGCTGGTTTGAAAACCAGTATGACTAACAAAGGAGGATGGTAAGAAACCTAGGCTCACACAAGAGCGTGCAAATACTGGTTTAGTCCTGGGAAGAATATGGAGGAAGCTGACTGAAACTTCCTGGGAATCTGACTGATTCCCCACAATTCTCCCCAGCCTATACTGAGAGCCTCCTCAGGTACCTCGAGCCTAGGCGCAGCTCCCCACTGGGATAAAGGCTGCCTTTGCTAACTAGAGTGAACAGTTTGGGGTGGGGTAGAGTCAGCTCAGACCTGTTACTGCACCTGAATGGGGCAAGGAAGGCCATTGTTGTTCACGGAAGCCACAGATTGGGAACTGTCTTGAACTCTGACTGAAGTGGAGGGATCACACCAGTGAGTGTCCTAGTTGCACTGGACATTCACTCTAGCCCTTCTTCCTCTGGAGCAAAAGTGCCATTGCTGGGAGGGAAGAGAGCTCAGACTTAGGGGAAAAGAAACCAGCTTGGACCAAACCCTCATGGCTTCTGGCTCAGCACCTTGGGACATGACCCCACTCCTAATCGGGTGGTGGTAGCCACAGAGCACAGGAGAAGCCCTGCTCACACCTGCTCTGGATCTAGCCTTTCCATCTCCAGCCCCACCTCCCACCCAAGTGATAACTGCCAACATATTGTAAGAGAAGACATAACCTATGCTACTTCAAATCCAGGTGTCGCACTAAAACCACTGGACACACACAGACTGCATATGGATATTCCCGTAAAAGCTAGTCACACTCATTCAAGACCTTAAGGGGTAATTGTTTCATCTGATTTCATAGAGACAGAGAAAGTTAAGCAAAATGAGAAGACAGACGAATTTGTTTAAAATTAAAAACAAGAAAAAAAAAAAAACCTGAGAAAAACAACTAATAAAACAGAGGTAAATAATTTACTAGATAAAGAGTTCAAGCAGTAATACTAAGAATGCTAACTAAACTAGAGAAAATAATAGATGAACAAACTGAGAATTTTAACAAGGAACTAGAAAATATAAAGAACCAATCAGAGCTGAAGAAAAAGGCAACTGAAAGGGTAAACACACTAGAAAGTATTAACAGCAGACTAGATGTGGATGTGACAAATAGATTCAGGGGATTAGATCTGATAGACAGAGTGCCTGAAGAACTATGGACGGAGAAGGAGGCAGTGATCAATACCATCCCCAGGAAAAAGAAATGCAAAAAGGCAAAATGGTTGTCTCAGGAGGACTTATAAACACCTATGAAAAGGAGAGAAGCAAAAGGTAAAGGAGAAAATAAAAGATATACCCATTTGAATGCAGAGTTCCAAAGAAGAGAAAGAAGAGATAAGAAAGCATTCCTCAGTGATCAATGCAAAGAAATAGAGGAAACAATAGAATGGAAAAGACTAGAGTTCTATTCAAGAATATTAGAGATACCAAGGGAACATCTCATGCAAAGATGGGCTCAATAAAGGACACAATGCTATGGACCAAACAGAAGCAGAAGATATTAAGAAGAGGTGGCAAGAATACACAGAAGAACTGTACAAAAAAGATCTTCACAACCCAGATGATCACGATGATGTGATCACCAACCTAGAGTCAGACATCCTGGAATGTGAAGTCAAGTGAGCCTTAGGAAGCATCACTACGAATAAACTAGTGGAGGTGATGGAATTCCAGTTGAGCTATTTCAAATCCTGAAAGATGACACTGTGAAAGTGCTGCACTCAATATGCCAGCAAATTAGGAAAACTCAGCAGTGGCTACAGGACTGGAAAAGGTCAGTTTTCGTTCCAATCCCAAAAAAGACAATGCTAAAGAATGCTCAAACTCACAAACTGCACAATTACACTCATCTCACACACTAGCAAAGTAATGCTCAAAATTTTCCAAACAAGGCTTCAGCAATACATGAAACGTGAACTTCCCGATGTTCAAGCTGGTTTTAGAAAAGGCAGAGGAACCAGAGATCCAATGGCTAACATTTGCTGGAGCATTGAAAAAGCAAGAGAGTTCCAGAAAAACATCTACTTCTGCTTTATTGACTATGCCGAACTTTTGACTGTGTGGAACACAACAAACTGTGGAAAATTCTGAAAGAGATGGGAATACCAGACCACCTGACTTGCCTCCTGAGAAACCTGTATGCAGGTCAGGAAGCAACAGTTAGAACTGGACATGGAACAACAGACTGGTTCTAAATTGGGAAAGAAGTAGTATGTCAAGGCTATATAGTGTCACGCTGCTTTATATGTCACTTCTAACTTTAACTTATATGCAGAGCACATCATGAGAAATGCTGGGCTGGGTGAAGCATAAGCTGGAATCAAGATTGCCAGGAAAAATATCAATAACCTCACATATGCAGATGACACCACCATTATGGCAGAAAGCAAAAAGAAACTAAGGAGCCTCATGATGAAAGTAAAAGAGGAGAGTGAACAAGTTGGCTTAAAATTCAGCATTCAGAAAACTAAGATCATGGCATCTGGTCCCATTACTTCATGGAAAATAGATGGGGAAACAGTGAGAGACTTTATTTTGGGAGCTCCAAAATCACTGCAGGTAGTGACTGCAGCCATGGAATTAAAGCTTACTTCCAACCTTCTCCTTTGAAGTAAAATTATGACCAACATAGACAGTATATTAGAAAAAATAGACAACATTTTGTCAATAAAGTTTCATCTAGTCAAACCTATGATTTTTCCAGTAGTCAAGTATGGATGTGAAAGTTGAACTATAAAGAAAGCTGAGCACCGAAAAATTGATGCTCCTGAACTGTGGTGTTGGAGAAGACTTTTGAGACTCCCTTGGACTACAAGGAGATCCAAACAGTCCATCTTAAAGGAAATCAGTCCTGAATATTCATTGGAAGTACTGATGCTGAAGCTGAAACTCCAATATTTTGGCCACCTGATGCAAAAAACTGACTCATTGGAAAAGACCCCGATGCTGGGAAAGATTGAGGGCAGGAGGAGATGGGGATGACAGAGGATGAGATGGTTGGATGGCATTACCGACACAATGGACATGGGTTTGGGTGGACTCTGGGAGTTGGTGATGGACAGGGAGGCCTTGCATCCTGCAGTCCATTGGGTCACAAAGGGTTGGACACAAATGAGTGACTGAATGAACTGAGATGTTACAGTTTAACACATAAGTGATCTGAAAGATAGAATAATGGAAGCCACCCAAACAAAACAGAAAAAAAGTAAAACAAATTAAATATGGAACAGTTTAAGAGTCCTCTGGAATGATATAAAGGGTGTTAACATTCACATTATAGAGATCTTAGAAGAAAAACTGTGGAAATAGAATGGAAAATCTATTTGATGAATTTATGGCTGAAAGCATTCTAAACTTAAAAAAGGAAATAGATATGCAGGTAAAGAAATCACAGAGTCCCAAACCAGATGAACCCCAAAAGACCCACACAAAGACATATCATAATTAAAATGGCAAAGATTAAATAAATCATTCTAAAGACAGCAAAAGAATAAGAAATAGTCACATATAAGAGAATCTCCATAAGGCTACAGCTGATTTTTCTATAGAAATTTTGCAGGCAAGAGGGAATGGAATGATATAATTGAAGTGCTAAAAGAAAAACCCAACATCTTAGGATAATCTATCCAGTGAGATTATCACTCAGAAATGAAGGAGAAATAAAGATCTTGACAAGCAAAATCTAAAAGAGTCCATCAATACTAAACCAACACTGAAAGACATGTTTAAAGGTCAAAGCCTTTGACTGTGTGGATCACAATAAACTGTGGAAAATTCTGAAAGAGATGGGAATACCAGACCACCTAACCTGCCTCTTGAGAAATCTGTATGCAGGTCAGGAAGCAACAGTTAGAACTGGACATGGAACAACAGTTGGTTCCAAATAGGAAAAGGAGTATGTCAAGGCTATATATTGTCACCCTGCTTATGTAACTTCTATGCAGAATACATCATGAGAAACGTTGGACTGGAAGAAACACAAGCTGGAATCAAGACTGCCGGGAGAAATATCAATAACCTCAGATATGCAGATGACACCACCCTTATGGCAGAAAGTGAAGAGGAACTACAAAGCCTCTTGATGAAAGTTAAAGAGGAGAGTGAAAAAGTGGGCTTAAAGCTCAACATTCAGAAAACAAAGATCATGGCATCTGGTCCCATCACTTCATGGCAAATAGATGGGGAAACAGTGGAAACAGTGTCAAAGTTTATTTTTTTGGGCTCCCAAATCACTGCAGATGGTGACTGCAGCCATGAAATTAAAAGACGCTTACTCCTTGGAAGAAAAGTTATGACCAACCTAGATAGTATATTCAAAAGCAGAGACATTGCTTTGCCGACTAAGGTCCATCTAGTCAAGGCTATGGTTTTTCCTGTGGTCATGTATGGATGTGAGAGTTGGACTGTGAAGAAGGCTGAGCACTGAAGTATTGATGCTTTTGAACTGGTGTTGGAGAAGACTATTGAGAGTCCCTTGGACTGCAAGGAGATCCAACCAGTCCATCCTGAAGGAGATCAACCCTGGGATTTCTTTGGAAGAAATAATGCTAAAGCTGAAGCTCCAGTACTTTGGCCACCTCTTGAGAAGAGTTGACTCATTGGAAAAGACTCTGATGCTGGGAGGGATTGGGGGCAGGAGGAGAAGGGGACGACAGAGGATGAGATGGCTGGATGGCATCATGGACTCGACGGACGTGAGTCTGAGTGAACTCCGGGTGATGGTGATGGACAGGGAGTCCTGGCGTGCTGCGATTCATGGGGTCGCAAAGAGTTGGACATGACTGAGCAACTGAACTGAACTGAACTGAAGTAGAAATGTAAAAGCTATAGCAAGAAGTAAGAATTTATAGGAAAGGAAAAATCCCACTAGCAAGAGCAAAATAAAATAAAGTCTCTGGATCCAATATGAAATAAAATAGTATGAAGATTAAAGGAGAAAAACTGTAAAATCAATAGTAACTACAACAAACGATTAAGGGATAAACATGAAGATGTAAAATATGACTTCAAAACCACAAAATGTGGGAGAGAATTAAAAAAACTGCATCTCTTTTAGAATGTGTTTGAACTTAAATGACCATCAGTTGAAAATGAGAGGATATCAGAAAACATATATGAACCCTAAGTTAAACATAAATTCAAAAGTCTACAATAGATATTAGAAAAATAGAGAGACAGGAACACAAGTCTTTTAAGTAAGTACTGGTACTGGGAAAACTGGAAATCTACATGTAAAAAAATACAATTAGAATAGTTTTTCATACCATATAAAAATAACTTTATAATGGATTAAAGATCCAAATATAAGACTGGAAATCATAAAACTCCTAAAAGAGAAAAAAGGCAGAACACGTGTGACACACATTGTAGGAATGTTGTTTTGGATGTGTCTCCTAAGGAAAAGGAAACAAAAACAGAAATAAAGGTGAAATAATTAAATTTACAAGCTTTTGCACAGCAACAGAAACTACTGACAAAATGAAATGATAAGCCACTGAATGGGACAAAATATTTTCAAATAATATGGCTGATAAGGGTTAATATATGAAATATATAAACATCTCATACAATTAAATATCAGAAAATAAACAACCTGATTTTAAGATGGGCAGATGACCTGATGAGACATTTTTCCAAAAGATATATAGACAGACAACAGTCACACGAAAAGATACTCAACATTCTTAATTATTCAGTTCAGTTCACTTCAGTTCAGTAGCTCAGTCGTGTCCGACTCTTTGCGACCCCATGAATCGCAGCACGCCAGGCCTCCCTGTCCATCACTAACCCCCGGAGTTCACTCAGACTCACGTCCATCGAGTCAGTGATGCCATCCAGCCATCTCATCCTCTGTCGTCCCCTTCTCCTCCTGCCTCCAATCCCTCCCAACATCAATCTTTTCTTAATTATTAGAAAAATACAAATTAAGACAACAATAAGATGTCACCTCTCACCTGTAAGAGTGGCTATCAACAAAAAGTCAACAAATAACAAATGTTGGGGGAAATGTGGAAAAAAGGGAAAGAAACACTGTTGGTGGGAACTTAAATTGGTGCAAACACTATGGAAAACAGTATGGGGGTTCCTTAAAAGCTAAAAATAAAACTTTCATATGATCCAGCAATTTTGCTCCCAGTATATAACTGCCATCCTCAAGAAAAACAAAAATTTTGAAAAGATATACACCCTAATGTTCATAGTGACATTATTTACAGTAGCCAAGATAAGGAGGCACCTGTGTCCATAAACAGACACATGTTATATACATTATAACATAATACATTATATACATAAACACACTCGGCCACACAAAAAAATAAAATTTTGCCATTTGCTCAGTATGAGTGGACAAAACAAAAACACTGGGAGCTGACTGTGGCTCAGATCATGAACTCCTTATTGCCAAATTCAGACTGAAATTGAAGAAAGTAGGGGGAAACCACTAGACCATTCAGGTATGACCTAAATCAAATCCCTTATGATTATACAGTTGAAGTGAGAAATAGATTTAATGGACTAGATCTGATAGACAGAGTGCCTGATGAACTATGGATGGAGGTTCGTGACATTGTACATGAGACAGGGATCAAGACCATCTCCAAGAAAAAGAAATGGAAAAAAGCAAAATGGCTGTCTAAGGAGGCCTTTCAAATAGCTGTTAAAAGAAAAGAAGCCAAAAGCAAAAGAGAAAAGAAAAAATATACCCATTTGAATGGAGAGTTCCTAAGAAAAGAAAGGAGAGATAAGAAAGCCTTCCTCAGTGATCAATGCAAAGAAATAAAGGAAAACAATACATTGGGAAAGACTACAGATCTCTTCAAGAAAATTAGAGATACCAAGGGAATATTGCATGCAAAGATGGGCTCGATAAAGGACTTAAATTGTATGGACCTAACAGAAGCAGAAGCTATTAACAAGAGGTGGCAAGAATACATAGAAGAACTATAGAAAAAAGATCTTCACAACCCAGATAACCATGATGGTGTGATTACTCACCTAAAGCCAGACATCCTGGAATGTGAAGTCAAGTGGGCCTTAGGAAGTATCACTGCAAACAAAACTAGTGGAGGTGATGGAATTCCAGTTGAGCTATTTCAAATCCTAAAAGATGATGCTGTGAAAGTGCTGTACTCAATATGCCACCAAATTTGGAAAACTCAGCAGTGTTCACAGGACTGGAAAAGATCAGATTTCATTCCAATCCCAAAGAAAGGCAATGCCAAAGAATGCTCAGACTACTGCACAATTGCACTCATCTCACACACTAGTAAAGTAATGCTCAAAATTCTCCAAGCCAAGCTTCAGCAATACATGAAACGTGAACTTCCAGATGCTCAAGCTGGTTTTAAAAAAGGCAGAGGAACCAGAGATCAAATAGCCAACATCCGCTGGATCATCAAAACAGCAAGAGAGTTTCAGAAAAAACATCTATTTCTGCTTTGTTGACTATTCCAAAGCCTTTGCCTGTGTGGATCACAATAAACTGTGGAAAATTCTGAAAGAGAAGGGAATACCAGACCACCCGACCTGCCTCTTGAGAAACCTGTATGCAGGTCAAGAAGCAACAGTTAGAACTGGACATGGAACAACAGACTGGTTCCAAACAGGAAATGGAGTACGCCAAGGCTGTGTATTGCCACCGTGCTTATTTAACTTCTATGCAGAGTACATCATGCTGGGCTGTAGGAACCACAAGCTGGAATCAAGATTGTCAGGAGAAATATCAATAACCTTAGATATGCAGATGACACCACCCTTCTGGCAGAAAGTGAAGAAGAACTAAAGATCCTCTTGATGTAAATGAAAGAGGAGAGTGAAAAATTGGCTTAAAGCTCAACATTCAGAAAACTGGATCCCTGATCCGGTTCCATCACTTCATGGAAAATAAATGGGGAAACAGTGGCTGATTATTTTGGGGTGCTCCAAAATCCCTGCAGATGGTGACTGCAGCCATGAAATTAAAAGACGCTTACTCCTTGGAAGGAAAGTTATGACCAACCTAGAAAATATATTGAAAAGCAGAGACATTATTTTATCGACAAAGGTCTGTCTAGTCAACGCTACGGTTTTTCCAGTGGTCATGTATGGATGTGAGAGTTGGACTGTGAAGAAGGCTGAGCGCTGAAGTATTGATGCTTTTGAACTGTGGTGTTGGAGAAGTCTCTTGAGACTCCCTTGGACTGCAAGGAGATCCAACCAGTTCATCCTAAAGGATATCAGTCCTGGGTGTTCATTGGAAGGACTGTTGTTGAAGCTGAAACTCCAATACTTTGGCCACCTGATGTGAAGAGCTGACTCATTTGGAAAGACCCTGGTGCCGGCAAAGATTGAAGGCAGGAGGAGAAGGGACGACAGAGGATGAGATGGTTGGATGGCATTACCAACACAATGGACATGAGTTTGGGAAACTCTGGGAGTTGGTGGTGGACAGGGAGGCCTGGCGTGCTGCGGTTCATGGGGTCGCAAATAGTCGGACACAATTGAGTGACTGAACTGAACTGAGCTCAAGGGTATCATATTTCTTGAAATAAGTCAGAAAGAGAAAGACGAATACTGTATGTTTTCACTTATATGTAGAATCTAAAAAGTAGAGTAAATGAATGAATACAACAGAACAAGATCAGACTCTTAGATATAGAGAACAAAGTACTGGTTACTATGGGGAAATGAAAGGGTATGTGGAGCAAGGGGTTAGGAGGTACAAACTACCTTGCATAAAATCAATAATTTATAAGGATATACTTATTATACAGTGCAGAGAATATATCCAATTTTTAAAATAACTTAAATGAAGTATAATCTATAAAAATACTGAATCACTGTGTTTTACAACTTAATACAAAGTGAAAGTGAAAATCGCTCAGTCATATCTGACTCTGCGACTCTTTCTCCAGGCCAGATTACTGGAGTGGGAATGGGAACCTTTCCCTTCTCCAGGGGATCTTCCCAACCCAGGGATCGAATTGTAGGTGGATTCTTTACCAGCTGAGCCACAAGGGAAGCCCAAGAATCCTGGAGTGGGTAGCCTATCCCTTTTCCAGAGAATCTTCCTGACCCTGGAATTGAAATGGGGTCTCTTGCATTGCAGGCAGATTCTTTACCAACTGAGCTAACAGGAAGTCCAAAATAATATAAATTGCAAGGTAATTATTATTCAGTAAAAAAAAGACTTCCTCATAGAAGCATGCTGTATATTTTTCAAGTATTTGTAATTTTTCCTGTTATATTTGTATTTGATATCCAGTTTGATTCCATTGTGGCCAGACAATACTTTCTGTATTATTACAATTAAATTAATTTTATTTATGTTTGTGCTAAAAACTTTAGTATATACTTTAGTATATATTTCATGAATGCTTAAAAAGAATGTGTATTTTAATGTTGCAGGGTGAAATACTCTATAAGTGTTAGTTAGATCTTTTTAGCTCATAGTACTGTTTTGTTCTATATCATTGTTGATTTTGTTTTGTCAACCGACTCATTGTTGATTCAGGGGTACTGAAGTCCCTAAGTATAATTTTTGATTTGTATATTTGACTTTTCTGTTACTTTTTGATTCATATATTTGGTGCTTCTTCTGTTTGTTATATATACATTCAGAATTGCTATATATTCTTGATGAATTGATCTTTTTGCCGTAATGTAATACTCCACCTCGATCTTTGAAATATCTTTTATATATGTATATAAAATAAGATACTTGTAGTCAAGAAACAGTTGGGTCATTTTTTAAATCTGCTTTGACAATATCTGTCTTTTAAATGTGTATTCAGTTTTTTTACATTTGCTCTAATTATTGACATGTAGGGTTTAAATTTGCCATTTTATTTTTCATTTTCTGTTTGTTTTTTCTCTCCTGCCTTCCTGCAGATTTAGTGAACATTGTTTTAGAATTCTATTTTTATTTATCCATTTTTTAAATTTTAGTGCATATATAGAGTTTTGTGTGTGTGATTGCTGTAGGTATTATGTTATTAATACATTATTTCTCAATCTCCTGGTGTTGACATTTTCCTAGTTCAAGTGTAAGGTAGAACTCAAAATTACTCCTGGGTAGATTTCTGCAAAGATGTGGTAAATACACCATTCCCTTTTCTTCTCATTAAGGACAAGTAAAACTTCTGGACATTACATATCAAAAAAATAAGAAGACACTGATAGTTGGAGAGAAGCAGGCTGATTGGCCAGGGACCTTGGAATCTGCTATAGACTAAATTTTGTCTGTCCCAAATATGTATGTTTAATATAGTGGTTTGTCATTCCCTGCTCCGGGGAATCTTCCTGACTCAGGGATGAACTCTCATCTATTGTGTCCTTCTGCATTGGCAGGAAGATTCTTTACTACTAGTGCCACTTGGGAAGCCCCTTTTAATATCTAACCCCCAATAAGACTTTGGTGAAAAAAGTTTATGGGGTTATTAAAGTTAAACAAAGTCATAAAGGTGGGGTTCTAATCTGATAGGACTGTGGCTTTATAAAAAAAAGATTGCTCTCTCTCTCTCTCAATATCTCACTGTCAATCTCTCTCTCTCTTTCCTTCTTTCTCTCTGCCATGTAAAGACATAGCAAGGTGGCAGCCATTTGTAAGCCAGAGGAGATCTCTCACAAGAGCCTGGCCACGCTGGCACCCTAACCTCAGACTGCCTTCCAGCCTTCAAAACTATGAGAAAATAAATTTCTGTTGTTAACATCATCCAGGCTACAGTATTTTTTATGGCAACTTGAAACAACTAATATAGGGCCTGACTAACGATGTGATGATAGGAACCTTGGAACATTGGAAGGAAGAACAAAAAGAGAAAATACATGGTTAGATAAAATTAAATAGACTGTCTCTTTTCTATTGAGTTTTCTAAATTACAGTTTTGGGTAAAGGAAAAAATAATGTCTAATGCTACACTTACTGTATGTAGAGGAAATATTTGACAATTATATTATAAATTGAAGAGAATAAATGAGGTGTTGTAGCCTTCATTTTTAAAATAACATCTTTATTAAGATATGATTCACATACCATATGTTGTGGAAATATAATTAAAAATAAAATCTGCCAACGCAAAAAACTTCCCCACAAAAGTATAAGAAAGAGAAAATTGTTTTATTATTGTATAAGCATTAAACTAAGATTCTTTTTGTATCCCAGAAGATATATCCCTTTGCATATATTTTCTCTAGATAAATGATAACTATTCCTCAAGTAAAAGAACATTACATCTCCATTTGTTACATGATTTATTCTTAGTTCACCTTGTTATTAGAGTGGCCACTTGTGTTTATTTATTACTCTTAAGTGAAAATAAACTACTAATTTCTTTATAATAGGAGCTAGATTAGTATCTTGGAGCCAGGCACCAGGCAAAGTTAAGCTCTTATCATCCCACAGAAAATAGGAGATATGTGTGCTATCTTCTATAATGATTAAGTTTCAAAACCATGGCTGCCAAGTTTTGAGAAAAAAAAACATTTCAGGGTTAAAGCTAGTGAGTTTATTTAGCTTTTAAAAAGATTTGCATATCTAAGTAGCAGAGGAAGAATTCACAAATTTTTATTAAAATAAATGGTCTAAAAAAATGAGAGAGGCTAGAGTTTCTTTCCCTTTTTGTACCAGGAAGAATTGAATTTTGAAGTTTATTTCTCTTACTTTTGTCTTTGCCATATACATCTGATGCACTCACTTAAAGGGCACAGTTTGCCAGTTTTCAATTTGTTCACAGTGATTAAAAAGCACCTCAGTCAATTTAGGACATTATCATCTTCTAAGAGAACCCAGTTCCCCATTAGCAGTTACTCTCCATTTCCCTCTCACTGACCCTCCCAGACCTAGATGATCACTAATCTACTTTCTGTCTCTGTAGATTTTCATATTTTAGGTATTTTATATAAAATAAATCACAATATATGTGATTTTTGTTACTGGTTTATTTCATTTAGCATAATGTTTTCATGGCTCATCTTTTAATTTTTTTGGTGAAGTATAGTGGATTTATAATGTGTTAGTTTCAAGTGTACAGCAAAGTGTTTTGGGAATTTTTTTTATTATTTTCCATTATAGGTTATTACAAGATATTGAACATAGTTCCATGTGCTCTACAGTAAATACTTGTTTTTTTTAAATATATAATATTATTATATATCTGTTAACCCCATTCTCCTAATTTACCTCTCCCTCATCTTTCCCTTTGGTCACCATAAGTTTGTTTTCTATGTCATATGAGTCTGTTTTTAGTTTTGTAAATAAGTTCATTTGTACTATTTTTTTAGATTTCACATATATAAGTGATATCATAGATTTATTTTTCTGACTTCACTTAGTATGATAATCTCTAGGCCCATTAATGTTATTGCAAATGACATTTATCTCTTTCATTTATATGGCTGATTAATATTCCATCATATATATATTTAAATATATGTATATATGTGTGTGCTAAGTCACTTCAGTCATGTCCAACTGTTTGTGACCATTTGGATTATAGCCTGCCAGGCTTCCCTATCCATAGGATTCTCCAGGTAAGAATACTGGAGTGGGTTGTCATGCCCCCCTCCAGGGGGTCATCCTGACCCAGGGATCGAACCCATGTCTCTTGTCTCTTATGTTTCCTGCTTTGGCTGGCAGGTGGTTCTTTACTACTAACATCACCTGGGGAGCTATATATATATATATGTATGAAAAAGTACCAAGGATTGAACCCCAGTCTCTAACATTGCAGATGGTTGTTTACCATCTGAGCCACCAGAGAAGCCATGTGTGTGTGTGTTTGTGTGTGTATCACATCTTCTTTATCCATTCATCTGTTGATAAACACTTAGGTTGCTTCCATGTTTTGGGTATTGTAAACAGTGCTGCTATAAACAATGAGATGCATGTATCGTTTGTCTTTTCTGAATTTACGCTCAAGAGTGGGACTGTTGGATCATGTGTTAACTCTATTTTTAGCTTATAAGGAACCGCCATAATGCTGTCCACAATGGTTTCACCAATTGACATCCCCACCAACAGTTTAGGAGGGTTCCCTTTTCTTCACACCCTCTCCAGCATTTGTTATTTGTAGACTTTTTGATGATAACCATTCTGACCAGTGTGATGTGATACCTCATTGTGGTTTTGCATTTCTCTACTAAGTAGCAGTGTTGACCATCTTTTCATGTCCCTGCTGGCCATCTGCATGTCTTTTTTGGAGAAATATTTATGTCTTATGCCCATTTTTTGATGGTGTTTTTTGGGGTTTTTTGATATTGAGTTGTATGAGCTGTTTGTGTATTCTGGAAATTAATACATTGTTGGTTGCACCCTTTGAAAATATATTTTTCCCAGTCTGTAGACTATATTTTTGTTTTGATTATGGTTTCCTTTGCTTTGCAAAAGTTTATAAGTTTGATTAGGTCCTATTTGTTTATTTTTCCTTCTATTTCTTTTGCCTTTAGAGACTGACCAAAGAAAACATTACTATGATTGATGTCAGAGAATGTTTTGCCTATGTTCTCTTCTAAGAGTATTATGATGTCATGTTATATTTAGGTCCTTAAGCCATTTTGAATTTATTTTAATGTATGGTGTTAGAGAGTATCCTAACTTCATTGATTTATATACAGTTGTCCAGTTTTCCCAAAACCACTTGGTGAAGAGACTCTTTTTTCTCCAGAGTGTATTCTTGCCTCCTTTGTTAAAGATTAATTTACTGTAGGTGTAGCAACCTAAGGGTTTATTTATGGTCTCACTATTACATTCCATTGATCCACATATCAGTTTTTGTGCCAATATCACTCTATTTTGATTACTGTAGCTTTATAATATTGCCAGAAGTCTGGAAGGATTACACCTCCAACTTTGTTCTTTTTCCTCAGGATTGCTTTGGCAATTCTGGGTATTTTGTGGTTCCATATAAATTTTAGGATTATTTGTTTTATTTTTGTGGAAAATTTGTCATGAGTAATTTAATAGGGATTGCAATAAATTTGTAGATTGCTTTAGGTAGCATGGTCATTTCAACTATATTAATTCTTCCAATTTAAGAGCATGGGAGGCTTTCGTGGTGACTCAGTGGTAAAGAATCCACCTGATGACGCTGGAGACATGGATTTGATCACTGGTCCAGGAAGATCCCACATGTCATGGAGCAACAAAGCCCATGTGCCATAACTACTAATCCTGTGCTCTAAA
Organism: Capricornis sumatraensis; assembly: GCF_032405125.1. Taxonomy (NCBI): domain Eukaryota; kingdom Metazoa; phylum Chordata; class Mammalia; order Artiodactyla; family Bovidae; genus Capricornis; species Capricornis sumatraensis. Next base: position 109,729,898 of record NC_091092.1, on the reverse strand, counting down.
GCTTGGGAGCCACATCTACCCATGTGCTGCAACTATTGAAGACTGCACACCCTAGAGCCTGTGCCCCACAATAAGAGAAGCCACCACAATGAAAAACCATTGCACTGCAACTAGAGAGTAGCCCATCATGTCAGTTTTGTATTTTCTTTTGTTGATGTGATGTATTACATTGATTTATTTGTGTATCTTGAACAATCCTTTTGACCTTGGGATGAACCCAACTTGATCATAGTGTATGATCTTTTTCATTTGTTGTTGGATTCTGTAAGTTTCTTTTTTGTTAGGGTCTTTGTTATTAGGGTGATGGTGATTTCATAGAATGACTTTGGGAGTGTTCATTTCTCTTCAGACTTTTGGAGAAGTTTGAAAAGGACAGGTATAAGTTCTTTGTATGTTTAGTTAAATTTCCCAGTGAAGTTATTGAGTACTGGACTTTTGTTTTCAGAGAGATTTATTATTATTATTACAGATTCTGTTTCAGTTCTGGTGTTCACTCTGTTCAAATTATCTGTTTATTCCTGATTCAGTTTTGCAGGTTGTAGGTTTCTAAAAACTTGTGTACTTCTTTTACGTTTTCCATTTTGTTGCCATAGAACTGTTCATAATATGTTATGATATTTTTTTGTATTTCTGTGATATCAGTTGCTATTTCTCCTCTTTCATTTTTTATCTTGTTCACTTGGGTCCTTTCTCTTTTATTCTTGATGAGCCTGATCAGGGATTTGTCTATTCTGTTTATCCTTTCAAAACCCCAACTTTTGGTTTTATCAATTTTTTCAATTTTTTAAAAAAATCTCTATTTTATTTATTTCCTCTCTGATCATTATTATTTCCTTTCTTCTGCTGACTTTAGGTTTTATTTGTTATTCTTTTTCTAATTCTTTTGGGTGATAGGTAAGGTTGTTTTGGATTTATCTTGTTTTTGATGAAGGTTTACATTGTCATGGACTTCACTCATGACTGTTTTTGCTACATCCCATAGATTTCCTATGGTTATGTTTTCATTGTCATTTGTCTCTAGGCCTTTTTTTTTTTTTCCCCTTTGATTTCATCACTGACCCTCTGGTCTTTAAGTAGCATGTTGTTTAATATCCATGTAATTGTTTTTTTCCACCTTGCTTTTCTTACTGTGGTTGATTGCAAGTTTCATGCTTTTATGGTCAGAAAAAGATGCTTGAAATAATGTCTATCCTTTTAAATTTGTTGAGGGTTGTTTTGTGTTCTGTTAACATTCCATGTGCACTTGAAATACATGTATCTTTTTGTTTCTTTTTTTGGATGTAGATATATCAATTAAGTCTAAATTTTCTATTTTGTCTTTTGGGATCACTGTTGCCTTATTGATTTTCTGTCTGGAAATCTGTCCATTGATTTCAATGAAGGGTTTAAGGCTTCTACTATTATGGTATTCCCATCAGTTTCTCCCCCATGTCTGTTAATATCTGCTTTATGTATAAGGTTCTACTTTATTGGGAGCATATATGTAATGAGTGTGATATCCACCTCTTATATTGATGTTTTTATCATTTTACAGTGTTCTTTTTTTTTTTTTTTGTCTTTCTTTGCGGCCTTTATTTTAAAGTCCATTTTTGTCTGATATTTTGTAAGCTTTTCCTGCTTTCTTGTCATTTCCATTTGCAAGATATACCTTTATCCATTCCCTTACTTTCAGTCTGTCAGTCCTTCATCTTAAAGTGGGTATTATTCAGGCAGCATAATTTGATTTTTGTTTCATTATCCAATCTGCCACTCCATGTTCTCTTATTGGACCATTTAGTCCAGTGACATTTAAAATAATTATTGGTAAGTATGTTGCCATTTTAAATCTGGATTTCCATTGATTTTCTACTTCTTCTTTATACCTTTCTTCTCCTTTTTGTTTTTCCTTTTGTGGTCTGATGGTTTTCTTTTGTGTTTGAGTTCCTTTCATTTTGGATGTTGTGAATCTATTGTAGGTTTTTGATTTGTGGTTACTTTGGTTTTCAAGTATGTTAACCCATAACTATATCTCCATGCTATCAACTGACAGTCATATGAGGTCAAATGCATTCTAAAAAATGGACATTTTCGTACTGCCCTCCCCACATTATGTAATTTGATGTCCTACTTTACACCTTCATGTTTACCCTTTCACTGTTCATTGCAGTTGTAATTACTTTCACAGAATTTTTTTGGATTGTGCATTTACTGGCTTGTTAAGTAATCTTTGATCCTTTCATATTGTGATTTTTCCCTTTCCTGTAGAGTCTTGCTTCTTTTTTATTTAGAAAAGACCTTTCACTATTTCTTTAGGATAGGTTTAGTATTGCTGTATTCTTTTAATTTTTGATTGTCTGAGAAACTCTTTATTTCTTCTATTCTAAATTATAATCTTACTAGATAGAGTGTCCAAGGTTGCAGGTTTTTTTCCTTTAATGACTTTGAATATATCTTGCCACTCCCTTCTGACCTCCCTTCTGAGCTGATGGAGATTCCCTTGTGACTTACTCTGTTTTTCTCTTGCTGCCTTTAGAATTCTCTCTTTGTCTTTAACTTTTGACATTTTAATTATGTTATGTCTCTGTGTAGGTCCATTTAAGTTCATCCTGTTTGGGACCCTTTGTACTCCCTGTACATGGGTATTTATTTCCTTCTTTAGGTTTGGGAAGTTTTCAGTCATAATTTCTTCAAATTTATTTTCAATCCCCTTTTCTCTATCTTCTTCTGGAATCTCTATTATGTGTAGATTGGTGTGCTTTATAATGGTAAAGAATCTGCCTGCAATGCAGGAGACCTGTGTTCATTAGATCCTTGGGTTAGGGAAGATCCCTGAAAAGGGAATGGCAACCCACTTCAGTATGCTTGCCTGGAAAATCCCATGGACAGAAGAGCCTGGTGGGCTATATTCCATAGAGTTGCAAAGAGTCAGACAAAACTGAGTGACTAACACACACTTACACATGATCCCATATTCCACAATTACATATTATTCCATGGGTCTCATATATTGCCTTCATATTTTTTCTATTTTCATTTATCTGTCTGCTATTCTGACTGGGTAGTTTCTGTGATTCTATCTTCCAGATTACTTATTAATTCTCCTGCATTATTTAGTTTGCTATTTATTGCCTTTGCTCAGTTTTCATCCTGGCAAATGAGTCGTCTAATTTTGATTGGCTTCTCTTTATAGATTCTAGTTCCTTGCTACAATGATCTACATTTCTCTTGATGCTCGTATTTTCTTCAGCATTCTTAATACCTCCTTTTTGAACTCAAGATCTGGTAGAATGGAGAGGTCTTTTTCATTGCTTGTTCTTTCAGAGGATTTCTTCTGTTCTTTTAATTGTGAGTAGTTACTCTACTTTTCCACTTTGCTCATATTCCTCTGACTCTGTGAAAGTGAAAGTCGTTCAGTCGTATCCGACTCTTTGCAACCCCATGGACTATACAGTCCATGGAATTCTCCAGGCCAGAATACTGGAGTGGATAGCCTTTCCCTTCTCCAGGGGATCTTCCCAACCCAGGGGTCAAACCCAGGTCTCCCACATTGCAGGTAGATTCTTCACCAGCTGAGCCATCAGGGAAGCCCAATAATACTGGAATGGGTAGCCTATTCCTTCTCTAGGAGATCTTGCCAACCCGGGAATCAAATTGGGTTCTCCTGCATTGTAGGTGGGCTCTATGGATTTAGGAAAAACTGCTATTGACTTTAGTCTTGAATGAGTCCCATACTTTTGGTTCAAAGGCCATTTTGGGGATGGATGCTTGCCAGGATCTTTCCTTAGGGTGTCCTTGTCTCTGTTCCCTTGATAGGAATATATTGGCTGTTGTGACTAGAGCCTTCCTTGGATGTTGAGTGAGGACTACTCTTTGCTCTGTGGTTGTCACAGCTCTTTCAGAGGTAGGGTCTGTTCCCCAGTTGTTGGAGTAGAAGACCCCAGATCCAGTTCTATGCTGCAGTGAGAGGTAAACAGGACTGGAATGTTCCTTCTGGGAAATGAACTGCTGCATGTTTTTCCCCAGGAACTTCCCACCAAGATGTGTGACTCTGATATGCCACCTGCCACGTGGTGTTCATGCCCACAAAGATCACTGTTTCTGGTGCTAGCCTCAGGGGATGCCTCATTGTAGGTGTGTTAGTAACTGGCTTGATCATCCCTTACAAAGCCACTGGGGTGAAGACCTGCTCAGTGCCCAGTGCCTCAGTGCCCACTCTGGGAGTGACATTAATCAGCCCATATTTCACCTTTTGTATGTGTGTGTGTGACATGTCCAAGCCATCTGAACATGACAGCATTTTTATTGAGGGCCTTCTTAGACTATCTCTTTCTTGCTTACTATATTAATTTGTCTTATCACACTCAACTGTTAGACTCTACTGTCAATTGATTGCTCTACAAGAGTTAATTTTATGTATCAGCTTGACTAGGTCATGGGATAGCCAGATATTTTGGTCAAACAATATTATGGGTGTTTCTATAAGGATTTTTTAAAATAAGATTAATATTTAAATTGATACACTGAGTAAAGTAGGTGGCCTTCCTTAATGTGAGTGGACCTCATCCAATCAGTTGAAGATCTGAATAGAACTAAAAGGCTGATTCTCCCTCAAGTTAAAGAGAATTCTTTCTGGCTGACTGTAGCCAAACTAGGATATCAACTTTTTCCAAACTTTGAACTTGAACTAAAATGTCAGCACTTCCTGGATCTCAAGCTTGCTGTGCTTGAACTGGAACTACACCATCAGCTCTCTAATTTGACAATTTAACCTTGCAGTTCTTGGGATTGTCAGCTTCCATAATTGTGTGAGCTAATTTTTCACAATAAATCTCTTTTACATATATACACTCTATGGTTTTGTTTCTCTGAAGATCCCTGACAAACACATCCACTATTATTTTCAACAATGACCTGGGGAATAAAATGTTAAATAATTCAATCCAATTGAAATTGAGTCCCTTTGCAAAGGTAGTTTTTGTGGTCAATTTTTAACAATTTTATTGACTCCAAGACGACTTCCCTTAGTTTTTTTTTTTTTTTTTCCCTGAGTTTTACTGATAGATTTCTTGGCCTACAGTTAATTTTGTTGCCTCATAGAGTGATCAGGAGAAGATCTAAATAGACTTTTCTCCAAAGAAGATACAAATGGTTAAAAAGCACATGAAAAGATGCAACATTGCTCACTATTAGAGAAATGTAAATCAAACTACAATGATATATTACCTCATACTGGTCAGAATGGCCATCAGGAAAAATTCTATAAACAAGAAATGTTGGAGAGGGTGTGGAGAAAAGGGAACCCTCTTACATTGTTGATGGGAATGCAAATTGATACAGTCACTATGGAGAATAGTATGGAGGTTCCTTAAAAAACTAAAAATATAACTACCATATGATCCAGGACTCCCACTCCTGGACATATACTCAAAGAAAGCCATAATTCAAGAAGATACATGTACCCAAATGTTCACTGAAGCACTATTTACAATAGCCAGGATATGGAAGAAACCTAAATGTCTAGCAACAGAGGAATAGATAAAGAAGATGTGGTACTTATGTACAATGGAATATTACCTAGCCATCAAAAGGAATAAAATTGTGTCATTTGCAGAGATGTGGCTGGATCTAAAGACTGTCATACAGAGTTAAGTAAGTCAAAAAGAGAAAAACAAATAGATATTAATGCATATATGCAGAATCTAGAAGAATGGTATAGATGATATTATTTACAAATCAGAAATAGAGACACTGATGTAGAGAACAAATGTATGAATAACATGGGGGAAAAGAGGGTGGGATGAAGTGGGAGATTGGGATTGACATATATACACTACTATGTGTAATATAGATAACCGATTACAACCTACTGTGTAGCACAGGGAACTCTAGTCAGTGCTCTGTGGTGACCTAAATGGGAAGGAAATACAAAAAAGAGGGGATATATGTATATATGGTTGATTCACTTTGCTATACAATAGAAATTGACATAGCAAACAACTATGTTCCAGTTAATAACATGAAAAATAAATAAAATATATTTGTTAATTATTTTCTCTATTCCATTGTTTCTCATGAGAACAAAAGCCATTCATATCATTATTTTCTTGTGTATAATACTCCAACTTACTCTGGCTGCTTTCATAACTTTTTCTTTACATTTGGTCTTGTGTAGTTTGGTGATGAAGTGTCTATTTATTTAATCATATTTCTTATCTTGCTTGTATTTTTCTGAGCTTCATCAATCTGTAAGTTCATATTTTCCACTTCATTTGGGGAATTTGTATCCATTACATCATCAAACACCTACTCTGAGCATTTTCTCTCTCTCTTTTCTCATACAGACTCATATATATATATATATACACACACACACACATATATATATACATATGTTATACCACTTAAAATATCCCCATGTTTATTAAAGTTCAGTTCATTTTTTCTCATGATTTAAAAAAATAAATTGGATAATTTCCATTTGTATGTATAAAAGTAGACTGATACCCTCTTCTTCTACTCAATCCAACTCATCCAGGAAAAGTTTAATTATAGATACTAGAATTTTCAGTTTTATACTTCCCATTTAGGTTATTTTTTAGTTTCCATTTCTCTATTTCTTCATCTGTTCATTCAAAATGACCTTATTTAAAAAATCTGTGTATAAATATTACACTTAAAAAATGAAATAAATAAAACAAACAAAAACAACAACAACAACAACAACAAATCTGTGTACATATTTATAATAGCTATTCTAAGTGTGATCATTTAAATTCCTGCCTCATATCAAATTTTATTTTGACTATTATTTTGCAAATGGGTCACTTCTTCACACACCTATTACTTTTTATAGTATTCTGCATATTTTAGATTTTGTATGTTGAGAGTCTGAATTTGGGTTTCTTCCAAACTGGGATTTATTCCGGCAATCAGTTAATATACTTGTGGATCATTAGGAAAAGTTTTTTTAAGGATTCATTTTAATCTGTATTAGAGGAGGTCTAGTGAATCTGCTTCTCTAGGGTTTTAGCAATCCAACTCCTAAAGTGCTTTCTAGGATGATCATTGAATGCTACCAGTATCATTGAGGTCTCTAAAATCAAGCATGACAGAACTTCTATGCCTTCTAGTACAGCATAATTTAGGGAATGGCACTGCACTCCTTATTGCAAAATTCAGGCTTAAATTGAAGTAGGCAAAACCACTAGACCATTCAGGTATGACCTAAATAAAATGTCTTATGATTGTATGTGGAGGTGACAAATAGATCCAAGGGATGAGATCTAGTAGACAAAGTGCCTGAAGAACTATGGATAGAGGTTCATAACACTGTACAGGAGGGAGTGATTAAAACCATCCCCAAGAAAAATCAATGGAAGAAGGCAAACGGTTCTCTGAGGAGACTTTACAAATAGCTGAGAAAAGAAGATAAGCAAAAGGCAAGGGATAAAGGGGAAGATATACCCATCTGAATGCAGAGTTCCAGAGAATACCAAGGAGAGATAAGAAAGCCTTCTTAAGTAAACAATGCAAAGAAATAGAGGAAAACAAGGTAATGAGAAAGATCCAGATAACCATGATGATGTGGTCACTCATCTAGAGCCAGAAATCCTGGAGTGTGAAATCAAATGGGTCTTAAGAAGGATTATTACAAACAAAGCTAGTGGAGGTGATAGAATTCTAGATGATCTATTCCAAATCCTAAAAGATGATGCTATTAAAGTGCTGTACTCAATATGTCAACAAATTGAGAAAACTCAGCAGTGGCCACAGGACTGGAAAAGGTTAGTTTTCATTCCAATCTTTAAGAAGGGAAATGCCAAAGAATATTCAAACTACTGTACAGCTGCACTCATTTCACATGCTAGGAAGGTTATGCTCAAAATCCTCCAGGCTAGACTTCAGCAATGCATGAACCCAGAACTTCTAGATGTATCATCTGGATTTAGAAAAGGCAGAGGAACCAAACATCAAACTGCCAACATTCATTGGATCATAGAAAAAGCAAGGGAATTCAAGAAAAACATCTACTTCTGCTTCATTGACTACCCGAAAGCCTTTGACTGTGTGTATCACAACAAACTATGGACAATTCTTGAAGAGATGGGAATACCAGATCACCTTACCTGTCTCATGAAAAACTTGTAATCAAGACAAGAATTTACAGTCAGAACCAGACATGGAACAATTGACTGGTTCAAATCTGAGAAAGGAGTTCACCAAGTTTATATACTGTCACCCTGCTTATTTAACTTATATGCAGAGTACATCATGCGGAATGCCAGGTTGGATGAAGCACAAGCTGGAATCAAGATTGCCTGGAGAAATATCAATAACTTCAGATATGTGAATGAAACCACTCTAAGAAAGTGAAGAGGAACTAAAGAGCCTATTGATGAGGGTGAAAGAGAAGAGTGAAAAAAGCTGGCTTAAAACTCAACACTCAAAAAACTAAGATCATGGTATCTGGTCCCATTACTTCATGGCAAATGGGGTAAAGATGGGAAACAGTGACAGACTTTATTTTCTTGGGCTCCAAAATCACTGCAGCCATGAAATCAAAAGATGCTTGCTCCTTAGAAGGAAAGCTATGACAAACCTAGACAGAATATTAACAAGGAGAGACATCACTTTGTTGACAAAGGTCCATATAGTCAAAGCTTTGGTTTTCCAGTAGCCATGTATGGATGTGAGAGTTGAACCATAAAGAAGGCTGAGTGCCAAAGAATTGATGCTTTCAAATTATGGTCCTGGAGAAGACTCTTGAGAGTCCCCTGGACAGCAAGGAGATCAAACCAGGAAACCTTAAAGAAAATCAGTCCTGAATATTCATTGGAAGGGCTGTTAAAGCTGAAGCTCCAATACTTTGGCCACCTGATGTGAAGAGTCAGCTCATTGGAAAAGACCCTGATGCTGGGAAAGATTGAGGGCAAGAGAAGCAGGTAACAGAGGATAAGATGGTTTGATGGCATCATTGACATAATGGACATGATTTTGAGCAAACTCCAGGAGATAGTTAGGAGAGGGAAGCCTGGCGTGCTACAGGCCATGGAGTTGCAAAGAGTCGGACAATACTTAGTCACTGAACAACAACAAATTTACATATTCTGTAAATTTAAATAATTAAGGACATCTTTTTTTATTATTTGAAGCAATGAGACCAAATGCAACAAAGCTAAAAAAAATTGTAAATTTTTTTGAATAAAGTTGATAGATGTTCCATATTTTTTTAAGTTGACACCTTATTTGGGGATTATAGGTTAATTACACTTGATTAACATATGTTTAATATAAAGAAATAACTTTTTTGGAAATAATGAAATTCACTCTTATGCTTTCTTCATTTTCACTGTTATGACTAATCTTAAGAGGAAAAAATAAATTAGTAGAATAGATTGATTAAATAGCTTCATATATATTCCTCTCTCTTTGGAATCCCAAGCTCACATTTATAGCATTAGAAAGTGCTTTCGTCTTCTCAGTCCAAAGGGGATTTACAAATTACAAATGAAATAGCTTAATGTCTGCTGAAGGACAGCTATCTCAAAAATGTAAAAGGTTCAGCAAAGTGGCAAGAAAGTTTTATATGAGGGTGCTTTGAAATTATAGTAAAATACTAAATTTTGAGTAATATATGTTTAGTTCTTTAAATAGGATGCCTTCACAATGGAGTTGGATGTTTATCAGAAATTATGATCACTCTCATATTGTGTTGGAGGAATAGTTTTGTATAGATATGCTTGAACTATTATTATGGCAAAAATTTATAAAAGCATATGTTATATATTTCTCACCCAGATCATGAACAGAGTACTATTTGTAAAAATCCTCAATAATAAGTACTTTAAATGGTAGAAATATGTTTAGATCTATGAACTCTATAGGAACTTAGCCTGCTGGGATTACACACATGCATTGTCTTTCTGTTTTTTTTTTTTTTTTTTAACCTAGATATAGGATTAGAAGCCAAGAAAGTTAATTTCAGAAATATTAACTTACCAAGATTTTAGATTGCCCAGCAGTTAGTATTATAATGATCCATTTTTATTGTATAGATCAGTGCATACAGAAAACTTCAGAGGAAAGGAGAATGAGTCAAACACATTTCAGCATCTCTCTGAACTAGGAAGATCTGCTATCCAAATGACTATACGTACCCAAGGCTAGCTTATCACTTCTCCCTCTCCTGCACCACATATAGGGCTGATGATTGGCACAGAAATTATCTACTGGAACTTTTTTGAAAATCCCCTCTTTTCATTCTCATCAGAGAAGTTGTACACATGTCATTTGTATGTTAAAATATCATCCTCAAGCTTCTTGATAAAATGGAGTCTGAATCAGGAGACAATTTTGGTTAGCTTTAATATCAGCTAATTTTTCTGGCTCAGATGGTAAAGAATCCACCTGCAATGCAGGAGATCTGGGTTCAATCCCTGGAGGAGAAAATAGCAACCCATTCCAGTGTTCTTTTCTGGAGAATTCCATGAACAGAGGAGCCAGGCCGGTTACAGGCCATATGGTCACAGTGTTAGACACGACTGAGCAACTAACACACATACACAGTTTTCCTTTGGATTGATCCTCATTACCTGTTTCTGATGACTTTCACTTCTCAGTCTGCTTTAGTATATGCTACAAGTGTGGGTTGTGAAATTACCTATTATCTTGGTTGCTTTAGTATACTAAAAACATGCTACACTCTTTTCAGGGTCCTAGAAGACCATGCAAAACCAATGGCTTGTCTGAGTCTAAGTGTTAACACAACAGAATTCACCACCACTCTATGCATCCTTGCCAAGATTTGCATGGAGCTACCTGAACCCAGGTGGCTCTAATGGTAAAGAATCTGCCTACCAATGGAGGAGACATAAGAGACACAGGTTCAATTCCTGGGTTGGGAAGATCTCCTGAAAGAGGAAATAGCAACCCACTTCAGTATTCTTGACTGGATAATCCCATGAACAGAGAAGCCTGGTGGGAAATGGTTCATATAGGGTCACAGAGTCAGATACGACTGAAGCGACTTAGCACTCAGCACCTGATCCAGTACCTATCCTATTTTATAGAATAGGTCTAACTGAGGATGGGCCTGTCTCATTCTGCTATGGGACAGAATGCCTAATTTTGGCAGAGTGAAAGCAGGGTGATAATAAATTATGAAACTATTATCTAACTCATGACTGTCCTAAAAACTATAAAATGCAAACATTCTAGAAAAGACTCCCCTTTATTTGTACTTCCTCATTAAAATTTAAAAATTGCTTTCCACAGAATTCTGCCTCAATTATAGTCAACAGCTCCTTGAAATGGACATTTTGTATCACTGAAATAAATAAATATATAAATGAATGGATAAATAAATAGTTTAGACTTATGTTATAACATGAACTACTTAATAACTTGGAATTTATATTTGCTGGATCTTCAGATTAATATTTCTACCTTCCATGTGACCCAAAGTTCAACTAGCACCTTTGTTATCAATAAGAGATAGTCTCATGGTTTTCTATAATTTTGTCGGTATTTAAGCACCTTGGCTTTTCCACAGTGATTACTCCTTTAAGTGATATTTCATTCCATTTGGAGTTTATTTAATTAGTTTTTCACAATGGTCTATGAAATTACATTCAACATCTCTACTCAAGTCTTTAATTTCTCTCTCACTCAGTTATGTATGTCCTTGTTGAGGTCTAGTTATATACTTTGGGAGTCAAAATCACATAACTATAGTTGCCAAATATTATTTTAATATATATAATTCAGTACTTCTCCTTAATTTAATTATTCCTGCTTAGTCTGGTGATAAGGTCAAAACCATTTATATAGTTCTGATTAACTATCTATTTATATATCTATACATAGCAATTATATGTTGCATACATCACTTATATCTATATATAATATATAATTATTAATGTGTACATATATACAATCAATTCTCATTATTCATAGATTCATATTTGAAAATTTATGCACTCACTAAAATTTATGTGTAAACGCAAAATCAGTTCCTGCAGGGATTTCATGGTCATTTGTGGACATGTTTAGAGCAGTAACAAAAGAAAAAAATTGAATCAACCAAAGTGCACATTCCCAGCCAAGATCTAATAAGACTCACACTCTGCCTTCTTATTTCAACTCTGATACTGTAAACAAGTGTCCTCTTTGTGATGTATTTAGAATCACCTCTTTCTTATTTTGTGCTTTTTATTTTTTGGTTGGTTGTCTTATTGTTTAAAATGGCCCCCAAGCATAGTGGTGAAGTGCTATCTAATGTTATTAAGTGCAAGAGGCTGTGATGTTCCTTATGGATAAAATATGTATGTGAGATAATGTTTGTTTAAGCATGAGTCACCAAGCTGTTTGTTGTGAGTTCAATGTTAATAAATCAACAATAGATATTAGATAAGTTATTTAATATAAACACACAAAAACACATAAGAAAAGGTTTACTTATAAATTGGTTAACAAAAAATGCTGTGACCAGAGGTTTGCAAGAAGCTAAGTCTACATTTCACCTAGGAATAATGATTTAAAATTGAATGTTTGCATACACCTTTTAGAATATACCTAACATGAATAATGAGAAGTGACTGTGTGTATATGCAGCAAGGACAGGACAAGCACCTGTGTCTTGGTTCATATCAGTTGCTATGAATTCAACAGCAGGAAACAAAGCAGATCCATTTTCTACCTATAGACTGAGAAAAAGAATAGACGACTTCAGAAATCTGAACTTTCATTACAGCTCCCTACTCCCACTCTTTCTGACAACCAGTGAATAGAATTTATGTTTAGAATCATTAAATGAATACAAACTGTTTTAGTCCTGAGGTAGAGAAGACTACATTTTTTAGTTAAAGAGGTTGATTGAAGGGCTCAAGCTTGAGTGTGGCTTCCATGATACACATGGGAAGAGGATTGCAGTTGAAGGGGATTTGTTCCGATTTACCCACAACAATCTACATTATCTAATGTGTTAATGCGTGGTAGCTTCAAAGGAAAAAGATTCCCATGGTCAAAAGTGACAACGATACAGTGGAGCTTCATGCCGTTAAACAGATAGCTAATAAAAGCTTGGACAAATAGTCTGGGAAGCCTGCAATAGTTTGAACACGAGAGACAGTTCTCTTCCTAAATTTTGAACTTGTATTATTTTACATATCCTTCAAGCCTGGCAGGACTTGTGTGTAACACTAGTGGGTTCTAAATTTACCTGATTCAGATAAACGTATATGTGTGTGTATATGTGTGTGTGTCTGTGTGTGTGTATAGGTTCTGGAAAATTGCAGAGCAAAATTATACTCATGTATATTTGTATATCCATTTGCCATTTGCTCCATCTGTATTTTGCTGTTTGTTCTTTAAGCTTATTTTAGCCATTTTTCCTTTGGTCTAATCAACTTTAAAAGCCAATAAACTGGACACTTTTCTTATTGAAAGTAAAGAAAATGAGAACTAGCTGTCAAGGCTTGACAACTATCACAACTCTTGAATTAAATCTATACATTCTTAATGTTCCATGCAGATCAGTTTGAAATCAACACTTTTAAGTAGATCTCATTCCCTCCAGAAAAAAATACAGAATGATGAAGTGTGTTTCTTGTGATAGTTCCCCCTCATTTCAATTAGGACCAGCCCATTTCCTGGGTAATTTTTCTCACATAATTCTCCTCAGTTTCTCTAGTGACAAATAGATCCTACAGTTTTAGCTAATGAATTATTTCTACTGCTTAGGTGTGAATGATTAAAATACAATTTTTTACACCTACACTACAACTTTAAAAAAAAATTAACTCTTTGGTCCCTGCCAAGTCTACCAGAATTAGAATGATAATGTTTTTATTGTTTTCTGGCAAATATTTATTTAGTAACTACTAAATGCAAAGTATTATAGCATACAAGATAGCTTATTTTCCATAGGAGGAACATTTTATTTCCATGAAATGTTTTATTTTCTGTATGGGAAATATTTTATATTAATTCAAATTATTGTATAAATATAAAAATATTGTATTTAATATTTTGCTCTTAATTGAATATCATCTATTATTTTATTTTAAAATAAATTATAAGTAATTTTAAATAGAAAAAAATGTATCTTAAAATAGGAATATTAAAAAAACAGAGTAGCAATAATTATTGAAAAATGATAAATCATGTTTTGTGTGTATGTGCTCAGTCACTCATTTGTGTCCAACTCTTTGTGATCCCGTGGACTATAGCCTGCCAGACTCCTCTGTGCATGGGATTTTCCAGACAAGAATACTGGAGTGGGTTGCCATTTCCTTCTCCAGGGGATCTTCTCATCCCAGGGATCGAACACACATCTCTTGCATCTCCTGCATTGGTAGGTGGTTTCTTTGCCACTGAGCCAATCATGTTTTATTCTAGTACAACTCATTAAAACAATAAAATAAACTTATCCTTTACTCCTTCAAGACCTTCAAGTTCCTAAATTACACACACACACACACACACCAGGTATGGATTCTAAAGAAAACAAAATTTTAACAAAAACATGTGTTTTCTTTTACTTTAGTATAGTCTTTCAGGTGATAATACAAATTTTTGATGAATTGCTTTCTCAAATCTCTTCTAAAACGGGTGGGCCTCTCTTTCCTTTACAGATTTTTTTACATGTCGGAGGGCAGAATCCTGAACACATAGAGTGATAATTTCCCCAGAAGTCTTTTTATTTCCTAAGTATTAATGAACTTTTTTTTCTCACAGCTAATATTCTGTCATTAAAGATAGACAGACAATAAGACACAAATTTTTCAAAAGACAAGTTTTTCAGAATCTTCCCTCTTTGATTTTAAAACAAATCTTAAAATACCTTGAGGAATATTAGAAGTGATGTGTTGTAATAGATTTTCTTAGTCTAATTATTTCATTCATTGTCAATTCATATCATTCTATTTTAAAATGTAATTTAATTATCTTTTAATGCCAGCAGTGGGTATTTAATGTCATGATAACCTTAAAACGTCCAGTGTAGCCATTTTATTTTAATTCTTCTACTTACGGGAAGATAGGCAATAGGACATCCATCAAAATAGAGACAAGCCAAACCACAGGACTTAATTTTAATACCAATTCTCTAGAGATTCATTTCTCTTGGTAAGTTGAGATATACTCATTGCGCTTTTCTGTTGGGAAACAAGCAAGTGTTATACTAAGCAATCCATCAAGCTGACCAATGATAATAGTGTGATAGAATTTTATTCTTTGTTGATGAGGGGCAATTATTTTTAAATATTTCGCATAAATGAATTTTGAGGTACCTACAAAATATATTAAATGTATGAATCATTAACAATGTGACAGATAAACTTAGCCCCTGCAAGCTAGGTCTAAACATTTTAAACTCTCTCTAACATCAAAAGCAAATTTATATTTATGTAAACAATCACATAGAAAAGTGGAAATAAATCGTTTTCTGTGAAGTGTCAATAAACCAATATTTAATTACTACTGTTTATATTTTAAGAAGATTTTTAGAAATAAATGACTCTTGAATGAGTACAGCTGGGAAATGCTCAAATAATCTAAAACAATTTATTTTTCATATAAAGTGGCATGAAAGGAAAAAGTAGATGTTTGTGGTGACTTACAATGTACTCTATACAAAATATTTGCTTTATAATGTCATTTTTCCTTTTATTAATTTAAATTTATTAATTTGGAGTAGTCAGGAAGGGACTATGAGAAGGGACTGTGACATATCCATAAAGGATGAAAAATTAATTTTAAAACATATTTAAGTGAAATTATGAATGTATTTTATCAGTTTCTTCATAATTGTTCTCTAAATTTTTAGTTGTACAAGTAAGAAAAAATAAGGACGGAATCTATAGCCAATAATAGTCCATTCTAAATGTATTTATTTATATAGAATATATACATAAAATACATACAAATGTATATGTATATATAATATTTTAATATCTAAATATATACATATATATATAACTAAATATGGTTTTACTCATACAACACATTGCCTAAATAAATACCTTAATATGCTCAATTATATTAAAACCATAACTACTGATAAAACTAGCAATTATTTCATCAAACTCATCTCATATTTACTTTGTGACTTTGCTAGAGCAATTTAGGCTGCACAGAACAGTTGGAATTCAATTTGTACAAGGCATCTCTTTGAGCAAATTTGTTCTCTGTAGCACTCTCAGGAGTAGGTAAATGCTGGTGCATGGGATAAGATGGAAAACTAATTATTTTACCCATCAGAATGCAGAAAAGTTTCCTCGGCTTCTCAGAATTGCATTTTAAAGGCACCCAAAGGATTTTCCTTTGAGAAATCAAAAGAATTCTCCCCAAAACTTTTCCAATCACTAATGTCTCTGAACCTGGCACTGTTATTAGACATCCCTACATAAATTTCACATACTTTTACTTAAATGTATTTGATCATTGGGAAATGTTATCTAACCAATATATCAATTTAAATATGCAGAGCAATCCCTGCAAATTATTTAAAATTTTATAGATAATTAAACTGGTCAGTTGTCAGAAGACATAAAATTTCTATACTGACAGTCAGTTAAAGCTGTTTATAATGAAAAAGGTTTTGGGAGGAGATAACAAAACAGTAATCACCTTGTCACTTGTATTCAAGCACAACCTGAATGTTCATCTACTAGGGATCCATTGATTGGATAGTAAATGCTATCATTGCAATTATATGATTATATAATTGCATAGTAAGGCAGATTATAAACAGGACTTATGTTCTTGGATTAAAATATATATCCTGAGCATTAAAATAGGTACTAGTCTGCATTATAGTGGTAAATAGGCACACCAGAGTCACTATTATTGTCCCTATTTTGGGAAGGAACTTCTCTCTACTGCTTTCCGCAGCTTATCTCATCTATCAAAAAAAAAAAACCAAAAGGATTTACTTGAAAAAGATATCCATTCCTATTTCTTGCAGGTTTCTCTCTTGGTAATATGAACCACCACCCATGTCTTCCTGTCCTTTTTTCTCCATGATCTACATGCCTATTGAGAGAGTTTTGATTAAGATGAGCGTTGATTCTTAGACTAGGTCATTTCTTTACTCAGGAGTGTTTTGCTAGTTATTTTTTTCTGTAAAGAAAAAAATATGTTAGAGGTGTTCAGATTTGAAAAGATAAACAAAAGAGATTTACCTGAGGCCCCTAAATATGGCAGCCAGATGTTAAAACATTATTTGAACTAGAAAATTTGGGGCACTATATTTGAGCAAATAAAAATAGTGACAAACTGAAGGCAAAAATCAATGATAGTGAACAACTATTGGAGTCCAAACATGAACTGATAATTAAGAAAGAACAATGAGTGATACACTTATTGCCTTTTATAATATATACTTAATTTTATCTATAGCTTGATTTTTGTGTGTGATTTACCTTTTCTCTATAATAAGTTGAATACATTTTTAAAATTTTGATTTAAATAGCACATGTTTATCTCTGGGCTTTCTATTTAGTTCCATTGATCTATATTTCTGTCTTTGTGCCAGTACCATACTGTCTTGTGACTGTGGCTTTGTAGTAGAGCCTGAAGTCAGGCACGTTGATTCCTCCAGTTCCATTCTTCTTTCTCAAGATTGCTTTGGCTATT
The DNA here is from genome assembly GCF_032405125.1 of Capricornis sumatraensis. Taxonomy (NCBI): domain Eukaryota; kingdom Metazoa; phylum Chordata; class Mammalia; order Artiodactyla; family Bovidae; genus Capricornis; species Capricornis sumatraensis. The sequence goes on along the minus strand of NC_091092.1, from coordinate 109,712,282 downwards.
CGAGGTTTTTTGTATTTCCATACAAATCTTGAAATTATTTGTTCTAGTTCTGTGAAAATTATCGCTGGTAGCTTGATAGGGATTGCATTGAATTTGTAGATTGCTTTGGGTAGTATTTCATTTTCACTATATTGATTCTTCCAATCCATGAACATGGTATATTTCTCCATCTATTATAATAGCCAGGACATGGAAACAACCTAGATGTCCATCAGCAGATGAATGGATAAGAAAGCTGTGGTACATATACACAATGGAGTATTACTCAGCCATTAAAAAGAATACATTTGAATCAGTTCTAATGAGATGGATGAAACTGGAGCCAATTATACAGAGTGAAGTAAGCCAGAAAGAAAAACACCAATACAGTATACTAACACATATATATGGAATTTAGAAAGATGGCAATGGTGACCCTGTATGTAAGACAGCAAAAGAGACACAGATGTGTAGAGCGGACTTTTGGACTCAGAGGGAGAGGGAGAGGGTGGGATGATTTTGGAGAATGGCATTGAAACATGTATACTATCATGTAAGAAACGAATCGCCAGTCTATGTCTGATGCAGGATACAGCATGCTTGGGGCTGGTGCATGGGGATGACCCAGAGAGATGTTATGGGGAGGGAGGTGGGAGGGGGGTTCATGTTGGGAACACATGTACACCCATGGTGGATTCATGTCAATGTATGGCAAAACCAGTACAGTATTGTAAAGTAAAATAAAGTAAAACTAAAAATTTAAAAAAAAATAGCACATGTTTGTAATTGACAAAAGTAAAAGAGTATCATAATCTCCAAAACTTAAGACAGAGATTATCTATGGAAAAGGAATATAGGGATTTCCCTGGTGGTCCAGTGCAGGAAACACAGGTTCAATCTCTTGTCTGGGAAAGATCCCACAGGCCATGGGCAACTAAGCCTGTACACCACAACTACTAAAGAGCTACTCTTTAGTCCTACTCTTTAGCCCATGAGCCACAACTACTGAGCCCTTGCACCACAACTATTGAAGCCTGTGCTCTAGAGCCCATGCTCAACAACAAGAGAAGCCACAGCAATGAGAAGCCCTCACATCACAGCTAGAGAGCAGCCTCTACTCACAGCAACTAGAGAAAGCCCATGAAGCAACAAAGACCCAGTACAACCAAAAATAAATAAATAAAATAAACAAATAAATAGCATATGTCTGTAATGAATACAAAAATGCAAGAATGAATCATGGGCCCATGAAGAGAAGAAAAAGAGGAATTTGAGTATTAGAAAACTGGCACTGAAATCAGCATATGCAACCAAATCTTACAGTTACCTATAGGCATTGAACAAAAATCAGACAATAAACCTGGTGATAAGTGTATGTTCTTATCTCACTTATCATTTGCTTGCTGTTCATTAGGTGTTTTAAGGAGAATAGGCAGTGAGGTATTACACAACTGGAGGATTTGACATGAGAATAGAGAAACATACTTTTTTATTTATAATAAAACAAATACAAAAGTTTAAAATGGACCAAGTAGGAGGTTGACAATTTTGATGATTTCTCTTCAATTTGAGGATCTCAGAAAAGTATTTGTGAGATGCTCTTAATCTAAGGCAGTGATTCCAAAAACTTGTTCCTGGATCAGCAGCAGCAGTATCAACTAGGAACTTGTCAGAATAGCAAATTCTCTTTGGCCACACATCTGCAGAAGAAGAATGTCTGAGGGTGAGGCCTCCTGTTCTAAGAAGCCCTCCAGGTGATTCTGATGCATGCTCAAGTTTGAGAAACTCTTGTAAGGTGAACAAATAATGCTTCATAGGAGTTTAGCTCTTCAGGGATCTGAGGCACAATAAGCTAATAATATCAAAACAAGGATTTTTAAACTTGAGGTATCAACTTGTTTCTTTATGATAGCTTCCAGATTATTCCAAAATCTACACAATGTACAAGTAGTGATAAAATTAACCTCACCTACAAAAGAATAAGTCATCTTTTGATCACCTTCATCCAATACCCCAGACTACACCCCAACCTCTGGCAACCACTGAGCTGCTTTTTATTTCTATTAGCTCAGATTTTTTATTTTTTAGATTCCACATATAAGTGAGATCAAACAGCATGCCTTTGTCTGACTTATTTTATGTAGCATAATGCTAATAATACTGCTACTGTATATTGAAAGTTGCTAAGAAATTAGATCTTAAAAGTTCTCAAGGCACACACAAAAAAGTAACTATGTGATGTGATGAATGGGTTAACTTGTTGTGGTAAGCATAATGCAAAACATATATATTTATCAAACCATTACATTGTACCTTTAACCTTATACAATGTTATATATCAATTAACATTGTAATCAATGTATTACATCTCAATAAAGGTGAGGGAAAAAGAGTGCACCCTCTGAGTGTGTGACTAAACCTCTGGATTAACTGTGCAACTTGCTATCAACATAATTCCTAAATAACAATTCTTGGCTATGTAGTGACCAAGGTTGTATTCTAGATTTTATACTATATAAAATATAGGTTTAAGTAATCCATCTCTGCCTAATTAAAACTTGGAGTAATTCCTAAACATGTAATTACTGCTTGTGGGGAACCAACTTGCGAATGATGGTTGGCATCAGAGATCTCCATTCATTTTTCCCTTCTTCCTCTTTAATTTTTTTTCTTTACCTATATATCTAACCTGATATGGGTGGAGGTAACTAAATACTACAGAAATCATGCACACAAAATTCTCTGATAAAGAAGCATATCCATTAATACATTATTTTCTTACTATTATCTTTAGATAGTAATACAACATAGATATTCCAATTCCATGTACAATATGTATTTATAATAAAATGAGCAATCTCTTTGTGTCCATTTTTTTCCAGAAGTGCCCACGTACTTCTTTCAACCTTTTAAAGAAATTCACCAAAATCATTTTTTGTTAGTTTTTCTAAAATTAATTTGGCAGCTTATTGGAAGTATGGTTGGGACAAAAGGATAACACACAAGGAACACACCATACACCACAAATATCAGAGTAAAAAAAAAAGAAATCTGCCCATGGTAATTCCATTTGCATGTCATTGCAAAAATAACAAAATATGTGGTTCATTCTTACCCCTGGTTTCCTATCTTAATGAAAGACACTTTAGAAATTACTGGTTCCCTATTATAAAAAATAAAGTCTTTCAGAGAGAAGGTTCTTCAGAATGACCTGAAGGCTGATTTTTGGCAGGTCTCTGTTAATCATTATATCTTCAGTTCAGTTCAGTTCATTTCAGTCACTCAGTCGTGTTGGACTCTTTTTGACCCCATTGACTACAGTACGCCAGCCCTCCCTGTCCATCACCAACTCCCGAAGTTCACTCAAACTCATGTCCATTGAGTTGGTGATGCCATTCAACCATCTCATCCTCTGTCTTCCCTTTCTCCCTCCTTCAATCTTTCCCAGCATCAGGGTCTTTTACAAAGAGTCAGCTCTTCGCATCAGGTGGTCAAAGTATTGGAGTTTCAGCTTCAGCAGCAGTCCTTCCAATGAATATTCAGGACTGATTTCCTTTAGGATGGACTTGTTGGATCTCCTTGCAGTCCAAGGGACTCTCAAGAGTCTTCTCCAACACCACAGTTCAAAAGCATCAATTCTTCAGTGCTCAGCTTTCTTGGTATAGTCATTACATCTTGACCTCTCCCAATCTTCTTCCTTTTTTATTATTACTAAGACACTTTAGTATATCAGCAAATTGTGACTTCTTTTTCTACTATTCTAACTCCAGAAGGACTTGTGTAGCTCAATTTCTTTGATTCTGAGTGCTGGATTAATATTTTGGGCACTCCAGTTAAACTTTAGCCATAATGTAGACAATCAATATGTAATTTTAGGGCATTCACTTTTCTTAATCCCTAGAATACAAAAAAGAAATGGAGTCTGTTCACTATTTATTACAGGTTGCTCTCCATGGAGCCTGCTTGACCTCAGAGCTTAGCATTCCTGCCTTCCTACCATTCATTTTCTCTACTGTTTTGTGAAATTAAAAGAAAGTAAAAACAAAAAACCTCTCATATATTTCTTTATTATTCTCTGCATACATAGCTACTATTATTAAAAAATCAAAGATATAATTAATAGAAGTAATAGGTAATAAATATACTTACATACAAATATATATATATTTATTACATGTATATTTATTATGTATTATAGGTGGTCTGGTATTTCCATCTCTTTCAGAATTTTCCACAGCTTATTGTGATCCACACAGTCAAAGGCTTTGGCATAGTCAATAAAGCAAAAATAGATGTTATTCTGGAACTCTCCTGCTTTTTCCATGATCCAGCGGATGTTGGCAATTTGACCTCTGGTTCCTCTGCCTTTTCTAAAACCAGCTTGAACATCTGGAAGTTCACAGTGCATGTATTGCTGAAGCCTGGTTTAGAGAATTCTGAGCATTACTTTACTAGCGTGTGAGATGAGTGCAATTGTGCGATAGTTTGAGCATTCTTTGGGATTGCCTTTCTTTGAGATTGGAATGAAAACTGACCTTTTCCAGTCCTATGGCCACTGCTGAGTTTTCAAAATTTGGTGGCATATTGAGTGCAGCACTTTCACAGCATCATCTTTCAGGATTTGAAATAGCTCCACTGGAATCCCATCATCTCCACTAGCTTTGTTCATAGTGATGCTTTCTAAGGCCCACTTGACTTCATATTCCAGCATGTCTGGCTCTAGGTGATTGATCACACCATTTTGATTATCTTGGTCTTGAAGATCTTTTTTATACAGTTCTTCCGTGTATTCTTGCCACTTCTTCTTAATATCTTCTGCTTCTGTTAGGTCCATACAATTTCTGTCCTTTATCAAGCCCATCTTTGCATGAAATGTTCCCTTGGTATCTCTAATTTTCTTTTTTTTTTAATATAAATTTATTTATTTTAATTGGAGATTAATTACTTTACATTATTGTCTAATTTTCTGGAAGAGATCTCTAGTCTTTCCCATTCTGTTGTTTTCCTCTATTTCTTCACATTAATAGCTGAGAAAGGCTTTCTTATCTCTCCTTGCTACTCTTTGGAACTCTACATTCAGATGCTTATATCTTTCCTTTTCTCCTTTGCTTTTCACTTCTCTTCTTTTCACAGCTATTTGTAAGGCCTCCCCAGACAGCCATTTTGCTTTTTTGCTTTTCTTTTGCATGGGGATGGTCTTGATCCCTGTCTTTTGTACAATGTCATGAACCTCAGTCCATAGTTCATCAGGCACTCCATCTATCAGATCTAGACCCTTAAAACTATTTCTCACTTCCTTATGGCAGAAAGTGAAGAGAAACTAAAAAGCCTCTTGATGAAAGTGAAAGAAGGAGTGAAAAAGTTGGCTTAAAGCTCAACATTCAGGAAACTAAGATCATGGCATCTGGTCCCATCACTTCGTGGGAAATATATGGGGAAACAGTGGAAACAGTGTCAGGCTTCATTTTTTTGGGCTCCAAAATCACTGCAGATGGTGACTGCAGCCATGAAATTAAAAGACGCTTACTCCTTGGAAGAAAAGTTATGACCAACCTAGATAGCATATTCAAAAGCAGAGACATTACTTTGCCGACTAAGGTCCATCTAGTCAAAGCTATGGTTTTTCTGGTGGTCATGTATGGATGTGAGAGTTGGACTGCGAAGAAGGCTGAGCACTGAAGCATTGATGTTTTTGAATTGTGGTGTTGGAGAAGACTCTTGAGAGTCCCTTGGACTGCAAGGAGATCTAACCAGTCCATTTTGAAGGAGATCAACCCTGGGATTTCTTTGGAAGGAATCATGCTAAAGCTGAAACTCCAGTACCTTGGCCACCTCATGTGAAGAGTTGACTCATTGGAAAAGACTCTGATGCTGGGAGGGATTGGGGGCAGGAGGAGAAGGGGACGACCGAGGATGAGATGGCTGGATGGCATCACTGACTCGATGGACATGAGTCTGAGTGAACTCCGGAAGTTGGTGATGGACAGGAAGGCCTGGCATGCTGCGATTCATGGGGTTGCAAAGAGTTGGACACGACTGAGCGACTGAACCGAACTGATATAACATATAAATATGAATATAAATATATGTGCATTTTTGCGTTAAATCTCTAGCATAAGAGAACAGATTCTACTTACTTTGGTTTCTATAAAACTGGACAACTTTGTAGTGAAACTTTAATAAGCTCTATGTTTGAAACATTAGTAGTATAAATGACTTATGAATAAAATTGAGTATGTTATCTATGCACAATAAAATAGACTTTTGTCAGTTAACCAACAGGTTCACTAAGCATGTGTTGAGGGCACCTGCAAAGCAGAGGCACCTAATATAATATTCGGATATTATATGGCATTTGCCATACTTTAAAGTTCTACTTTAGTCATTAATTTAAAAGTTAGACACATTTGGATACTTGTAAATTTATTTTATGATTTAATTGTTTAATACTTAATAGTGGCATCTTGGCAGAGGGAATGAGAGCAGTTGGCAAATGATAGTATTTTAATGTTTATAGCTTCAAACATATTAATCACCTCTGGACAAAACGTGACCAGGAGATTATTCCTATCTGTCTCGCTATTCAATGAACTCATTTTCCAAAGAAAAATAACTGAGATAGAATATTTTAAAGTTGGGGAATAAAAATGGAAATATATATATATCACATTAACCGTACTGAATTTCTACTTCTCAAAAATCACGAGGTGAGGATGAAACGAAGGCATTTTTTTGGTCTCATTACAGACAACTATTTTTAAAGGATCTACACCAGTATATAGATCCTATGGTGGGTTGCCATTTCCTTCTCCAATGCATGCATTCATGTTAAGTCGCTTCACTTGTGTCCAACTCTGTGTGACCCCATGGACAGCAGCCCACCAGGCTTCCCTGTCTATAGGACCCCAGGCAAGCATACTGGAGTGGGTTGCCATTTCCTACTCCAAGCTTGTGTTGAGAAATTCCATAGGCATAGAAATAGCTGAAGAATGCCAACTTTTCCAGTCCCAGCTGTTCTGGCCCTGCCAAGAGTGAAGAAGCCTCCAAAATGACTCTAGTCATAGCCACTGTCTGACTCCAACTTTCTGAGATATGCTGAATAAGAACTATTCAGTTTAGCTCCTCTTAAATTCCTAAAAAATTTTGCTCTAAACTACTAAATTTAAGGGTAACTTTTAATAGAACATTACATAAATCAAGTAACCTCCTTTGCAAATACTCTACTGATCCCTCTATTAGTAGGCGGCTTTTTATCAATCAGAGAGCATTTTCCCCATACTGGCTTCCTAAAGAAGACAATGAAAGCTTGGAATGCATAATTAAGACAGTTTTACCTGGTGGACATGTAATGCTAGTGGGCAAAACAAAACAAAACAAAACAAAAACAGAACTGGCTGAAAATTTAGAACTTAGATAGGCTCTGGAGCTATATGGACCTTAAACAAGCATAAAGATTAATGGTTGTTATGGCACTGCATGAGGAAGTTCAGTGAGACACTTTTAGAAAAAAAAAAAAATTAGACTCTGAGAACTGACCAAGATACTTACAGAAGAAAGAGACTGGATAAGGAAAATGCATAGGAATTTGATACAGATTGCATTGAATCTATAAATTGCTTTGGGTAGCAAAAAAATCTGGACTGTTATTCAGCCATAAAAAAAATAGAAATAATGCCATTTGCAGCAACATAGATGGTCCTAGAGATTGTCATACTAAGTGAAGGCAGAGAAAGAAAAATATCACATGATATTGCTTACACGTGGAATGTTAAACAAAATGGTGTTTACAAATGGTATTTCTTATTTACAAAAAAGAAATAGTCACTGACATAAAAAGCAAACTTATGGTTACTAGGGCAGAAAAGTGGTGGAGGGTAAATTGGGAGATTGGGATTTATACTTATATACTACTATGCATAAAATAGTCAACTAATAAGGACCTACTGTATAGCACAGGGAACTCTACTCATTACTCTATTATGACCCATATGGGAAAAGAATCTAAAAAAAGAATAGACATATGTGTATGTATAACAGATTCACTTTGCTGTACAGCAGAAACTAACACTACATTGTAAAACAGGTATACTCCAATAAAAAGCAATTTTTAAAAAACTAATAAAAAAGAGAAAGAACTGTAAAAGCTTGAGTCTCTTGGTAATTTATAATGCAAAACAATGGGATAACATTAACTGAGGGGACCATATACAGATGAGAAAATTGAAGTCTACAGATATTAACTAAATTACTTGAAGTGATGCAGAATCTGACCTTGCCTTACCTTTCTGTGTCCTATTTCAAAGCTCCAGAACTATCTTTGAGAGACCAAGTTAGCTCAAATTGGGACTAAATGTTAAGGAGCAAGTCAAGCCAAAGTTTTGAGTGTGAACGTAACTTTAGAAGCCAAAGCAATAAATGCAATGCCAAACCTGAAAATAAAGGAGAAAATAATTCATGAAAGACTAAACCAACTAAACAAAGATTCAGAAACTGGAGTAAAATCAAGGCACAATCTGGAGAAGAGGATAATACTATAAATTCATGGATACTCATATAGATAAATATGTACTACTGAGGTATATCTTTTAGCTGAAAGATAAGCTATCAAGACAGTCAACAAAAACACTAGGAGAGCTGAGGCTGGAGTCCAGCTTTTCTAAACTACAAGAAATTATTATATGCTTAGTTGCTCAGAGATTATTATGGAGGCTGTTAAAACCCAAGATGAAAGTGTGAATTTTTGTTTGTAAATACTTTTGGCCAATCTCTTTTTGTTTTATATTTTATAATTATTTATGGGCCCAGGTTAAATTATTTCCTATGCATAGCTTATCCTTGAGTAAGAAGGGACTTACTTATATAGACTTCCATATAAAGAAATAAAGAGATTAACCTAAGGAAAACAAACATTAAAATTTGGGGTATAAATTTACCATATGACTCAACAATTTCACTCCTGAACATTTATCTCTCAGAAATGAAAATTCATATCTATAAAAGTATACATGATTATTTATATCAACTTATTTATAAATGGACAAAAGTTATTAATAGAAATGACAAAAATGTTCTGCAATAGGTGAATGGTTTACAAGCTATGATATATCCATATCATGGGATACTACTCAGCTTGAAAAATAAATGAACTATTTATACACAAGTTGGATGTATCTCAAGGTTGTTATGCTGAGTTAAAAAAAAAAAAAGAAGACAACCTCAAGAGGTCACATACTGTACGATTCATACATAGCATTCTAGAAGTGACAAAATTATAGAGATGGAAAAGAGATTAGTGGTTTTCTGGGGTTAGGAAAGGTAGAAGGGAGCATGATAGGTGTGACTATAAAAGGATAGCCTAAGGGATAGCCTGAGGGAGATCCTTGGGGGTGATGGCCTTGTTAGGTAGCTTGACTGTGTTAGTAGATGTAAATACTTACATATGTGCAAAAATGACACAGAACTCTACACTCACATGCCAATGTCAACTTCCTGGTTTTGATTTTGTATTGTATTGTGTAAGATGTAATCACTAGAGGAAACTGGAGAAGGAAATAGGACCTCTCTGTACTATTTTTGCAACTTCTTGTGACTTTACAATTATCTCAAAATTTAAAAAATTTAAAAAATATTTAGGAACACAGAGGAGTTGTTAAAATCAATCAGCAATTTTAATGCTTTTTGTGTCAATATGGCATGGGGAAGAAAATGTTCCATCAGGTTCCCTTTTAACAAACTCAGTTCTATTGCTCTGTTCATTGTCTACATTTAAATGCAAACACGTTAGCTTCATCTTTATAAAGGCTTTTTCTTCACAACAACAAAACCCTACTCTTTGAAAAACAATCACTACAATCAAATGAAGACCATGAAGATTATATAGTCTCCTTGAACGTATAAATGTGTATCCATTTGAATGTAATTTCCACCAGAATTTTGAACCTGGCCTTCAAAATCCAGTATACTTTAAATTTGCATTTGATGTCATGGGATACCACACACAATCTCATTGACAATTTGTAACATCTGTGAATATAATGTTACATTAATTTGCCTAACCTTAGTTAACTGTTGCTTTAAACTTGTAGTCTTCTCTGACTAGGTTTGTGTCAGAAACATCCATCTGAGAAGAGCTTGTTCACTTTTTGCCTCTATTGATGAAAGAAGTTTTAAAAATCCTTGAGTCAAAACATTCTATGATTTTAAGATTATTTTATTTGCCATCACTGTCTTTTCTCCTTAATGCAGCTGAGAAAATAAAAGTGCTCTTCAATCAATTTATCAGTTAAAACACAGAGGTGACATTGAAGCCAAAAGATGACCACAGTAATGTTTCAGCTAAGAATTCTCAAACACTGAGGCATCTGTTATGATTCCTAACAAAACACTGTAAACATAGATACTCCATTTCAACATTATATAGATCAGTGTAAGGAGTAGATGGACATGTTCAGTTGTAATTATGTTACTACTATGAGGAAAAAGAAAAAAAATTATTTAAAGGTTATTGAAGTTATTAATTTTTTAATTAACTATTTTCCCTCCTCTCCTTTAATCTATAATGTTTCACTTTTCTAGTCTACAAACTACCCATAGACACCATATGTACATAAATTTGGAGTCACGTATCTTAAGTGAAATATACAGTTTATCACTTCACAATAATTTTTAATGTTGCAGAATATACATTTAACTGCACCTAACCAGTGAATATTATACATTATAGATGGATGTTTAGTTTTCATAATGTTCTATTGCTACCATGAATGCAGTAATGAACAAATATATATGCCCCTATATTGATTGATGCTTTAATCTCTTGTAGATATATATATATATATACACATATATATCATATATATATATACATATATATGATATATATGAAGGGTTTGAGGTAATATATTGGATGACCATGTATTCTAGTTAGTCAGAATAATTCCACTTCATGCAAAGTATCCTAAAATAGTTTTGAAGTGTCACAGTTTATATGAAAATTACAAAATCATCCTAGACATAGAGTATGTGCATACTTAACTGAGTACTTTAAAAAATCTCTCCGCATCATCTCTAACATTTTGTACTCCTTCCTTCAGAACACGTGGGTTCCTATTTCAACACATTATGTCAAGATTTAGCATTAGCTGACTCAGATTTTTGCAATGCTGATAGCTATAAGTGGTCTCTCTTTCTATTTTAACTTACTTTTCTTTTCTAATTGCCACTGAGATTTGATTGCACTTGTATTTATTTACTTTTAAGCCTTTTAAGATTTTCCATTTGTGAGTTAACTACTCACTGCTTATGCCCATTTTACACTGGAAGTTCTGTCTTTTTTTAATTTTTTTTACAGCTTACATTATCTTTTCTGGAAACTTGTGTTTTTTCTTTCATTTTTATTGAAATAAAATTTGCATACACAACTGTGTCAATTTGAGGTATACAGCATAATGATTTGCCTTACACTCACACATGATGAGAAGGTTACCACAATTGAGCGTCTCATGTAAGAGAAAAAGGGAGAAGTATTTTTCTCTGTGATGAGAACTTTCAGAATTTATCCTCTTAACAACTTTCACATTTAACATGAACATACAGTAGTGTTAATTATATTTACCACATTGTACATAACATCTCTAGTAGTTATTTATCTTAAAAATGCACCTTTGTCAGCTCTTCAAAGTCCCAAGTCCACACCCTCTCATCACTTTCTCTCAACAAAAATATGTAGAATTTCTTGGGGATTTCTTGGCAGTACAATGGTTAAGACTGAGTGCTTTCACTGCCAGGTCTTTAGGTTGGATATATGAAATCTTGTGTTAGGAGATTTGGGTCACAATCAACAACATCTCTACTAGAACCACATAGACTAGGGAAATAGGGTTTTCATCAAGAATAGATTGTTTATAGACACAGGTCCAAAACAGTTGATCAGCGGAGTATTTTTGTAAAATGGTTAAAGTGATGTCTTGAAGCCAAAACATTGATAAGTGATTTTCACATTTCAAATTTTGATATACTCTGTCAATTTACCTTCCCCAAATGCTGTATCTATTTATATTTCTATCAATAATGTAAAGGAGCATATGGTTCTCCATATATTTATAAGCACTGCACATAATTAATCTCTTAAAATTATACCCATCTACTGGATAAAACTGATATAGATTTGCTGTTTAACTGTTCATTTTTCTTATTACAACCAGTTCTTAATTTATAAAGCATGTTTTCAAAAGAGAGATGCAAATCAGATGCTTTTTAAAAATTTACTCCGTTCATTATAGAAAATCAGTTTTAAAGATTTGTTCTTACTTTAAATCTCTGTGAAAAAAAAAAAAAATCTTTTGGTGCCCCTTGTTAGACATTTTCCCTTGTATTATCCATCCTTGTTCAAATAAGGATTTATATAGTGTTAATATACACTGTCATATTTTGATTGTAGAATCTTACTCCCAAACATAAAACTGAGAAATATGTTTCCAGTATTGATTATTTATATAACTAAAGCAGTTCTGTGGGATAGTGGTAGCTTGTTTCCTCAGGCAGATAGTTGGTTCACTGAATCTCTGAGAGATGGAATGTATAAAAATAAAATTATCTGGATTCACTGTAATCAGAAGTCTGTCTGTCTTTTCTTTTTTCTCTAGTGCTTTACTTGTGGGAATTGTATCTCCCAGGATAAAAATCCACAATGATAGATACTTCCTCCTCTATTGCTTTTTAAAATTAACAATGACAAAAAAGATTCATATCAATATCATTTACTAGCAAACCTGCTTCCCACAGTAATGTCCTATTTTGTAATGCTTTGCTGAACCTCTCTTGGATATTGTAGTCTTCCTAATATATGGCTGTTATACTTTTTAAATAATTTAACAAGGTTATAGCTAAGATAGATGTTGCCATGTTGATATACCTTCCACATATATTTTCATATGTATTCAATATAAATATATTTTCAACATGTATATAGAGGCAAGTCTGAGTACTGTGGAAGAAATGACAGGAGGACTCTCAAGGCATAATTCAGCTTCTTCTTTATTATCTTCAATAATTCTTTCCTATCCCCAAATTTTTATGGTTGATTCATCCAAACAAAAGCCCTATAAAATGAACTGAAATCAGTGTCCCCAGGAAGCAGTTTGTCAACTAAAAATTACTCATTGGGCTTGTAGATAGAAGAGTGCTTATTATTTTTCAAACTCTACCCTAAATATCCTATCAGAATATTCTGCATATCAGGTGTTCAGATACATAAAAAAGTTTTTCCATATCTTTACATTCCCTGCAATATTTGAGTGCTAATAAAGTACTGCCATTATAGAAACCCACCCAGCTGTCTTATTCCTTAGTTCACATTTGTATAGTAGGCAAAGAAAAACTGAGACCAGCCAAGAGGAGTACATAACATGTTTATATTATTTATATTTTAAATCACCCAGATCAGTGATTAAAAAAAAAAATAGAAGCAGTGGAAAATATTTCTCTGGATGAAATATAATATAAAATTCCAATAAGTAATACAAATAAAAGAAGAAATACTGTCTTACAATTTGAGATGGAGGTGGAGGGGAATGTTGATGTTATTTCCCAGCCTTTCACTCCATCCTCACCCAAAACCATTGAAATCTTCCAATTCAGGTAATTTCATTCCTTTCAAATTATTTTTAAAATCATCATCTTCATAATAGACCTTTAACATTATTCCCTGTCACCAGTATCTCCTCATTTCATTGACCTTGCAAAGTTTTGCAGACTAGTCTTCACAGATGGCATATATTGACCCCTTCTCTTACTCATTCAATAGTCCTTCTATAAAGCTGAACACAGAATTCTCAATGTCTCAACAAAGACTTTCAAAAAGTAAGTTCCCGAATTCTTAGCTATTGGCTCTCTGTTGTTTGCTGAAAAGTGTTTCCATGTTTTTTTCTTTCCCCCACTGTATCTATGTTTTCACTCTTGCTGTATATTCTGATTGGAATACCATTCTCTCTGATGCACTTTGCTTGTTACTTTTAAGTGTGTCTTTTAGATGTGTCATTTAAGGAACATCTCAAATTTTATGAACTCTTTAAATTCTTTTCTAATTTATTTCCTTTCCAAATTGAACATATTCTCTTCTTCAAACCCCCTCTAGTGGATGTTTACTGTTTCCCTATCCATACTTTGTTCTACTTAGAGAACCCTAATTTATCATGAGAAGTAGTTTCTCCACCTCTGACTTCACACAACTTTACTGTATAGATGCCCAGACCTGGTCAATAAAGGCATGATACAATCCCGATTATAGTAACTATCCCTTAGATAGGAATGGGCTTTCCCAGTGGCTTAGACAGTAAAGAATTTGCCTGAAATGCAGGAGACCTGGTTTCAATCCCTGGTTCAGGAAGATCTCCTGGAGAAGGGAATGACAATCCACTCCAGCATGCTTGCCTGGAGAATTCCATGGACAGAGGAGCCTGGCAGGCTACAGTTCATGGAATTTCAGAGTCAGACACAACTGAGTGATTCACACACACACACACACACACACACACACACACACACAGATAGGTACAGAAATAAATCTGTCTTAATAAGATTAAGTTTGGGAATAAAGTATTAGAAGAAAGATTCTGTTTTTCTGCTCTCATTTCTGAGAAAAGAGAATATTAGTTTGGTCCTACTAGTGGCCATATTTTCAGCTGAAGAAGGAGAAAGCCTAAGATAATTCCAAAGGAAGCCAAGACAGAAGAAAACAAATCTTAGGGATGGAGAACACACTAGAACAAGCATTAAAAGTATCAGTTAGGTTTCAGTCATCCCTAAAGTCCATGATATCTACATTTTCAGATATGAATATCATTAAAATTTGTATTTTCCTTATTCATTTTAGTTGATTTTCTATCACTGGCAAATGATGTAATTCTTAAAGATTTTCTCACATAATACTTTGCATTTTATATGATCGGAAAGAGTCAGATATGACTGAGCAACTGAACTGAACTGATTCTAATTCTAATGCACATTATAGTCAAATTTATATATGCTTCTATTTCCATTGCCTCATATTTCTATGCTCCTACTTTTGTCTCCCTCTATCCACTCACTTTCTATGAAATTTATTATAGGACATTATTTGTATTACTCCATACGAAATCTTGCAAACAATATAAAACATAGTAAATGGCAACCCTCTCCAGCATTCTTGCCTCAGAAATCCTGCAGACGGAGGAGCGTAGTAGGCTACAGTCCACGGGGTTGCAAAGAGTCTGATACGACTGAACGACTTCACTTCACTCCACTTTGGACAACTGATGCCTGAATTTTAAAAATTTTAGTTAATCCATATATTTCTCATCCCATTAAGATAGATTAAAACAGCAATCATACTTTCAGTGAAGTGTTTCAATTAGAATAAAAGATATATTGAAGACACAGGTCCCATTTTTTCTAGTTATGTTTCATACAAAGAAGAAAAATGTTCTATTCTCCAGAGTATGAAAGTTTAATTTTGGAAAGAACAAGATGGCAGGGGAGTAGGTGGATATGGAATACATCTCTCTCCACAGACACCTCAGGAATACACCTTCAGAAACAGAAGTGCATTCAGAACACCAGCTGAGAGCAGACAGGAGTACCTGACCAGTGAAAAAGAATATATAAAGTGAAGTGAAAGTGAAGTCCCTCAGTCGTGTCTGACTCTTAGAGACCCCATGGACTGTAGTCTATCAGGCTCCTCTGTCCATGGGATTTTCCAGGCAAGAGTGCTGGAGTAGATTGCCATTTGAAAGAATATATAAAACCATGCAAAACTCAGTAGGATGAAGGAACTAGAGGGTAAAACAGGAGTGTTAGTAGGACTGGACCTGCCCTCAGCAGGTGGGAGAACTGAAGCAGAGGTCTGATCCCAACCTCAGGGCAACTGTCTGAATCAGAGGAGAAACATTTAAGGCTGGGAGTGAAACAGCTGATCTGTGGCAGCCTAAATGGAATGAGAATCAGATAGTCCTTGCCACAGCCATACACACCCCAGACAGGGACGCAGGTTCCCTGGAAGCTGCAGTGGCTGGGAGCTGGAATTTAGGGATTGTGGAGAAATCCCAGGGCGAGGACTGCTGTTAACTGTGGAGAGACAGGTTGAAGGTATATGAGAGAGGAGACTGTGGTGGCAAATGGCTGTGGAGGAAAGCCGGGCAGCCATGGAAGCAAGGCGATACTACTGAGTCACATGCAGGGGGTGGAGCCATCACAAAGCCTCTCTCTCCCCACATGCCAGCATATGGAGTTGAACAACAGAGAGGCTGGTCCATCAAATGCCTGACACACTGAACTACAGAGTAGGACCCCAGCCAGGGGCACCCCTCTATGTGCCTGACATGCTGAACAACAGCAAAGGATCCCAGGCAAAGGAGCCCTCTAAGTGCCTGAATGGGTAGAGCTATGGAGAAAGACTGGCCAAAGAGGCCTTCTGATTGTGGGCTACAAGAGGCTCAAAAAAGACTCTGATAGGGCCATAACTCCTGGGGCAGAGGCAGTCTGCATCCCTGCACAGTTTGCACTGCCAGGGTACCTGCAAGCCAAGTGGCTGTGCCACCTTCACACTCAACTGTCACTGGGGCAGAGCTGCCACAGGCAAAAAAAAAAAAAAAAATCTTGCATCTATGCACATAGTTTCCCTTCACTAGTGTTCAACATTTTGGGACCCTGTAGACTGTGGCCTGCCAGGCTTCTCTGTCAGGGGGTTTTCCAGGCAAGAATAATGGATCATATTGGCCAATACTGTTTGCCACACCCTTCTATAGCACTATATTTCCTGCTGCCCTTGCTGCCAATTCCCTGAATACCTGGAGCTGCAAGAACCCTTGCGAGTCAAGCAGCTGAACCAACTCCACACCTGGCCCTCACAGGGGTAAACCCAAGTCCTCCAAGACAGCCTCAGGAGCAAACCCCAGTGGACGACCCACATGCAGAGGTGGAAATAAAACCACAATGGAAACCCAGGGGCAGTGTGACTAAGGAAGAAGACCCAAAACCTTCCCACCAGCTGTGCAAGCTGCAGACCACCAGCTGTACAAGCTGCAGATTAAATCTACACACTCAACAAGGCAGACTCTGAGTCTATGGAATATATAAAAGGACATTGAGAGCTCCCACAAAAGAAAACGCACTAGTTCTGAGAGCTGTGAACATTGGAGGCAAGAACACACAGGAGTAGGACCAGATTAGAATCTGAGCTGCCCCCACAGCAGGTCCAGAGATCAGCACAGCATTGGAGGGGCGTCCTAGGAAGGTGAGGTGGACTGTGACACCCGGTGATGGAAAGGATTCTGACAGCAGTGACTCAAGGAAAACATTTATTATTCTTATGTTTTGATTTGTTCTGTAGATTCTTGTGGATTATCCTCCTCCATTTTAGTTGTCAATTTTATTGGCATTATGAAATCTAATTAAGCTTTTGAGCTTTTTTTTCCTCAGTCACTTTTTTTGTTGTTGTTATAAACGTCACCCTCTACGTCGGGCTTTTGCCATTTTGTGGAGCTTTCCTTTTTTTTTTTTTAATTTTCTCTTTTTAAAATTTTTTACACCTATAATTATTTTCCCTACATTTATTCCTTTGTTTGATTTTCCTACTAATCTTTTCACCTTGAAGTTAATATTTAATGTATATAAATCTTCTTTATCTACCTCTATTGAACTTTGCATATCTATTCTTTCTTTCTTTTCTTTCTTTCCTTTCCTCTCAACATATTTGTTACTTTTATTTTCATTGCTTTATTCCCCAGTTGGCACCTTGCTTTAGTTTTGTTTTCCATTTTGTCCTTTAGTCAGTTTTGTTCATAACTGGTAGATATAATTTTTGGTTTCCTTTGTTTGCCAGGTCAATGTGTCCTACTTTATTTTTGTTGGACTGTTTTGATTTTGCTTATGGGTGTATATGTATATGTGTATATTCAGTCACACTTTTTATTGTTGTTATAAACCTCTGTCTCTATGTTGTTTTTTTTCAGTTCTGTGGAGTTTTCCTTTTTTTTCTGTTTTTAATTTCTTATTCATTTTCTTTCTTTTCTATTTTTTATAATTTTAATTTTTAACCCTATTATACTTTCCTACATCTATTCCTTTGTTTGCCTTTTCTACTGTTCTTTTCTCCTTGCAGTTAATCTTTAATGTATATAAATCTTGTCCATCTACCTCTATGTAACTTTGCATATCAATTCTTGCTGTCTTTTCCTTCTTTCCTTTCCTCTCAATATATTTGTTAGTTTTGTTTTCATAGATTTATTCTCCACTTGGCACCTTGCTTTAGTTTTGTTTTCCAGTTTGTGCTTAAGTTAGTATTGTTCTTAATTGGTAAGTACAATTTTTTTATTTCCTTTGTTTGACAGGTCAATCTACTGTACTTTATTTTGCTGGACTGCTTTGACTTTGCTTATGGGTGTATAGGTATATGTGCATATTCTATTATTTTAATGATTATTTTCCTGATTTTCTAACTGCTATTTATCTGGGGTTCATCTTTGGTTTCTCATTTTGGGGTATTTATTTTAATCTCACTTAATCCCATAACAAACCACTTGTGGAATCTTCATTCCTGACAGAGATCCAGCCCTGATCCTTTGGAGTGGGAGCACTGACTCCATGACCCTAGACTACCAGAGAACTAACCCTAGGGAGTATCAAATAGTGAGAACTCACACAAAGGAAACCACTTGAATATAAGACCTGGCATCACCCAACCACCAGTAGCACCCTGTGCAGGATGCCTCATCTAAACAACAAACAAAACAAAAATAAAAACCCAATTATCAGCAGACAGGATTACCACTTCACTCACCCTTGCCCATCAGAGGAAAAACAAACAAACAAAAAAAACTCAGCACAATTCTCACCCTATACAAAGCTTACAAAAACCACTGGACTAACCCTAAGAGGGAAGAAATCAAAAGGAAGAAAAAATACAGCCTTGAAGCCTGGAAGAAGGAGACCTCAAACACAATAAGTTAAAAAAAAATGAAAAGGCAGAGAAATACTACACAAATGAATGAACAAACTAGAAAAACAGAAGGCCAAATAAATGATGAGGAAATAGGTAAACTATCTGAATAAGAATTCAGAATAATGATACTGAAGGTGATCAAAAATCTTGAAACAAAATGGAGAAAATGCAAAAATATATTAACAAAGACCTAGAAGAATTAAAGAATAAACATAAGAGATTTAAATTAAAAATACTCTGGAAGGAATCAATAGCAGAATATCTGAAACAGAAGAATGAATCAGTGAGCTGGAAGATAAAATGGTGGAAATAACTTCTGAAGAGTAGAATAAAGTAAAAAGAATGAAAAGAGACCTCTGGGTCCATATCAAATGCATCAACGTTTGAATTATAGGGGTCCCAGAAGAAGAAGAGAAAAATAAAGGGTGTGAGAAAATTTTTGAAGAGATTATAGTTGAAAATTTCCCCAATATGGAAAAGGAAATAGTCAATAAAGTCCAAGAGGCACAAAGAGTCCCATACAGGATAAACTGAAGGAGCACATCTTGGGTCACAAATCAAACTAACAAAGACTAAACACAAAGAAAGAATATTAAAAACAGCAAGGGAGAAGCAACAAGTAACAAACAAGGGAAACCCCATATGCTTAACAGCTGATCTTTCAGTAGAAACTCTTCAGGTCAGATGGGAATGGCAGGATAGATTTAAAGTACTGAAAGGGAAAAATCTACAACCAAGATTACTGTACCCAGGAAGGATCTCACTCACAATTCATGGAGAAATAAAAAGTTTTTCAGACAAGGAAAAGTTAAGAGAGCTCAGTACTATAAAACCAGGTTTACAACAAATGTTAATTGGACTTATATAATCAAGAAATACAAGAGAAGAAAAAAGATCTGCAAAATAAATCCCAAACAATTAAGAAAATGACAGTAGGAACATATATATCAATAATAACTTTAAATGTAAATGGATTAAGTGCTCCAACCAAAAGACACAGACTGGCTGAATGGATACAAAAACAAGACCCATACATATGCTGTCTACAAGAAACCTACTTCAGACCTAAAGACACATATAGACTGAAAGTGAGAGGATGGAAAAATATATTCCATGCAAATGGGAAGCAAAATAAAACTGGAGTAGCAATCCTCATATCGGACAAAATAGACCTTAAAATAAAGAAGATTACAAGAGATAAGGAAGGACACTACATAATGATCAAGGGATCAATCCACTGTGAAGACACAACAATTGTAAATATCTATGCACCTTACATAGGAGCACCTCAATACATAAGATAAACACTAACAGGCTAAATGGAGAAATTGACAGTAACATAATAACAGTAGGAGACTTTAACACCCCACTCACATCAATGGACAGATCATCAAAATAGAAAATTAATAAGGAACCCAAGTCTTAAATGATACATTAGATGAAATGGATCTCATTGATATCTTCAGGACATTCCATCCAAATTCAGAAGAATACACCTTCTCAAGTGCACATGGAACATTCTCCAAGATAGAGCACACCTTGGGTTACAAATCAAACCTCAGTAAATTTAAGAAAATTGAAATTGTATCAAGCATCTTCTCTGACCACAACACAATGAGACTAGATATGAATTACCAAAAAGAAAAAAAAAACTGTAAGAAACACAAACACATGGAGATTAAACAATATGTTTCTAAATAACCAACAGGTTACTGAAGAACTCAAAAGGCAAATAAAAAAAAAAAACTTCTAGAAACAAATGACAATGAAAATATGAAAACTCAAAACCTGTAAGATGCAGCAAAAGCAGTTCTAAGAAGGAAGTTTATAGCAATACAATCCTACCTCAAGCAACAAGAAAACCAATGAATAGACAACCTAACTTTACACCTAAAACAACTGGAAAAAAAGAACAAAACCCCCCCAAAATTAATAGATAGAAATAAATGATAAAGATTTGAGAAGAAATAAATGAAAAATAAATGAAAGAAACAATAGTAAAGATTAATAAAACTAAAAACTGTTTCTTTGAGAAAATAAACAAAATTGACAAACTTTTGGCCAGACTCATCAAGAAAGAGAGAAGAATCAAATCAACAAAATTATAAATGAAAAAGGAGAGGTTACAACAAACAATGCAGAATACAAAGGATTATATGAGACTATTATGAACAACTATATGGCAATATAATGGATACCCTGGAAGAAATGGAGATTCTTAGAAAAGTTCAGTCTTCTAAGACTAAACCAGGAAGAAATAGAAATTATGAACAACCCAATTACAAGCACTGAAATTGAAGCTGTGATAAAAAATCTTCCAGAAAACAAAAGCCCAGGACCAGATGGCTTCACAGTAGAATTCTATTAAACATTTAGAGAAGAGCAAAAGCCTATCCTTCTAAAACACTTTCAAAAAATTGCAGAGGAACGAACACTTCTGAACTCATTCTATGCAGCCACCATCACCCTGATACCAAAACCAAACAAAGATAACAAGAGAAAAGAAAACTACAAGCCAATATCACTGATGAACATAGATGCAAAACTCCTCAATAAAATTTTAGCAAACAGAATTCAGCAGCACATCAAAAAGCTCATACACCATGATCAAGTTGGGTTTATTCCAAGGATGCAAGGATTCTTCAATATATGCAAATCAATCAATGTGATACACCATATTAACACATTGAAAGATAAAAACCATATGATAATCTCAATAGATACAGAAAAAGCCTTTGACAAAATTCAGCACATTCATTTAATTTATGATTAAAACTCTTCAAAAAATGGGCATAGAAGGAACCTACCTCAACATAGTAAAGGCCATATATGATAAGCTTACAGCAAACATTATTCTCAGTGGTGAAAACCTGAAAGCATTCCCCTAAGATCTGGAACAAGACAAGTGTGTCCACTTTCCCCACTATTATTCAACATAGTTCTGGAAGTCCTAGCTAAAGCAATCAGAGAAGAAAAAGAAATGAAAGAGTCCAGATCAGAAAAGAAGCAAAGCTCTCACTGTTTGCAGATGACATGATACTGTATGTAGAAAATCCTAAAGATAGTATCAGAAAATTACTAAAGCTAATCAGTGAATTTAGCAAATTTGAAGGATACAAAATGAATATACAGAAATCACTTGCATTTCTATATATTAACAATGAAAAATCACAAAGAGTAATTAAGGAATGAATCCCATTCACCACTGCAACAAAAAGAATTAAATATCTAGGAATAAACTTACCTAAGGAGACAAAAGAACTGTACACAGAAAATTATAAGACACTAATGAAAGAAACCGAAGATGACATAAACAGATAGAGAGATATTCCATGTTGCTGGGTAAGAAGAATCAATATTGTGAAAATGACTATATTACTACATGCAACCTACAGATTCAATGTGATCACTATCAAATTACCAATGACATTTTTCTCAGGACTACAACAAAAATTTCACAATTCATTTGGAAACACAAAAAACCTCAAATAGCCAAAGCAGTCTTGAGAAACAAAAATGGAATTGTAGGAATCAACTTTCCTGAGTTCAGATTATACTACAAAGCTACAGTCATCAAGACAGTTTGGTACTGGCACAAAAACAGAAATATAGACCAATGGAACAAGATAGAAAGCCCAGAAATAAACCCATGCACCTATGGGTACCTTAATTTTTACAAAGAAGGAAAGAATATACAATGGGGGCATAGACAGCCTCTTCAATAATTGGTGCTGGGAAAACTGGATGGCTACATGTAAAAGAATGAAATTAGAACACTTCCTAGCATCACACACAAAGGTAAACTCAAAATGGATTAAAGACCTAAATGTAAAACCAGAAACTGTAAAACTCTTAGAGGAAAACATAGGCAGAACACATGATGACATAAATCAAAGCAAGATCCTCTATGACCCACCTCCTAGAGTAATGGAAATAAAAACAAAAGTAAACAAGTGGGGCCTGATTAAAGTTAAAAGCTCTTGCACAGGAAAGGAAAGTATAAGAAAGGTGAAAAGACAACGCTCATAACGGGAGAAGATAATAACAAATGAAACAACTGACAAAGGATTAATTTCCAAAATATTCAAACAGGTCATACAACTCAATACCAGAAAAACAAACAACCCAATCAAAAGATGGGTAAAAGACCTAAACAGATGTTTCTCCAAGCAAGACATACAGATGGCTAACAAACACATGAAAAGATACTCAACATCGCTCATTATTAGAGAAATGCAAATCAAAACCACAATGAGCTATCACCTCACACCAGTTGGAATGGTTATCATCAAAAAGTCTACAAACAATAAATACTGGAGAGGGTGTGGAGAAAAGGGAACACTCTTGCACTGTCGGTGGGAATGTAAATTGATACAGCCACTATGGAAGACAATATGGAGATTCCTTAAAAATCTAGGAATAAAACCACCATATGACCCAGCAATCCCACTCCTAGGCATATACCCTGAGGAAATCAAAATTGAAAAAGACATAGGTATCCCATTGTTGAGTGCAGCACTGTTTACAATAGCTAGAACATGGAAGCAACCTAGATGTCCATCAACAGATGAATGGATAAAGAAATTGTGGCATGTGTACACAATGGAATATTACCCAGCCATAAAACGGAATGCCTTTGAGTCAGTTCTAATGAAGTGGATGAACCTAGAACCTATTATACAGAGTGATGTAAGTCAGAAAGGGAACGATAAATATCATATTCTAATGCACATATATGGAATCTAGAAAAATGGTACTGAAGAATTAATTACAGGGCAGCAATGGAGAAACAGACACAGAGAATAGACTAATGGACATGGGGAGAGGGGAGGAGAGGATGAGATGTATGGAAAGAATAACTTGGAATCTTGCATTACCATATGTAAAATAGAAGGCCAACAGGGATTTACTGTATGGCTAAGAAACTCAAACAGGGGCTCTGTATCAACCTAGAGGGGTGGGATGGGGAGGGAGATGGGAGGGAAGTTCAAAAGGGAGGGGATATATGTATACCTATGGTTGATTCATGTTGAGGTTTGACAGAAAACAACAAAATTCTGTAAAGCAATTATCCTTCAAAAATATACTTAAAAATTTTATTTTTATTAGAATTTTAAAAATTTACCAGTAAATTGATATCAAGTTGATTCCATTTCAAAACCATGACCTGGTGAAATGTTTACCCTATTCTTTTGAAGTTTTTTCTTAACATTTCCCTTATGGTGAATTAGCAGAAGTGTGTAGTGACGGCATCTTTAAATTTAGGAAAGTAAAATTAAAGTCCATTATGCTTCTGCTTCTGTCCTGTGGAATTGATATTTACTTCAGAATAACCATAGATTAAACAAAGAATCAAAACAATCGGGTAAATAATACCCAACTCTCCCTGCTTGTGGAATCATAGAAACCTCAAATATTTAGTAGTCAGATACGTAATAAGAGAATTAACCATACATTGTCTTCCTTCTCTACTGCCTAGAACATCAAAAGCAATTAAGACAGAGTAATAGACTTACTAGTCAAAAAAGGAAAATTCTTATTTTTAAATGAAGTCCTTATACACCATTTGTGAAAAATTAAGCAGCTTGAGCCTTTGAGAAATTAACTCCCTGTCGTTTTTTGTCTGTATAATGATTCTACTAGCTATAATTTCTTTAAAGAAATACAGATGTCTGGATGAAAGTGATTTTGGCATTGGTAAAAAACAATGCACCAGCCCCAAGCATCCAGTAACATGTGTATGGGGAGGGAGAAGGGAGGGGGGTTCAGGATGGGGAACACATGTATACCTGTGGTGGATTCATGATGATGTATGGCAAAACCAATACAATACTGTAAAGTAACCTCCAATTTAAAAAAATTAATTTATATTTAAAAAAATAAAAATAATAATACAAGTTCTTCATATGTCTTTTTGAAAAAGAAAATACAGATGACATTTTTCATTCTTCTATTATGATATTTGGAGTGGATTCCATTCAAACATATAAAATAGAACCATGGAATGAAAGCAAAACAAAATGGTTGACAAAAGAAGAAACTGACATTTTACTTTCGTTATCCCTTGCTTTTTGTTAATTCCACACTTCACAAGGCATGTGATTTTCCTTCATAGTCAGAGTGGGACTATCAAGAAATTATCCAACCAGGAAGTGGCTATGAATGTTACGGGAGGAAACTCTCTACATTGTAAACCATGCTGCTGCTACGTCACTTCAGTCGTGTCTGACTCTGTGTGACCCCATAGACAGCAGCCCACCAGGCTCCCTTGTCCCTGGGACTCTCCAGACAAGAACACTGGAGTGGGTTGCAATTTGCTTCTCCAATGCAGAAAAGTGAAAAGTGAAAGGGAGGTTGCTCAGTCGTGTCCGACTCTTCACGACCCCATGGACCTCAGCCTACCAGGCTCCTGTGTCCATGGGATTTTCCAGGCAAGAGTACTGGAGTGGGGTGCCATTGCCTTCTCCGATTGTAAACCATAGGGAAATAATATTTTACAAAAAGTATGCCAAGAATTCAGCAGAGAAAGCCTTTATGTTTACAATTTAGTTGAACTAACTTTAATCTTTACAATAGCTAAAATGCTACATTTATGCCCTATATGTTAAGTTCTTCAATTCTTTCATGAAAATTGCAGTTAAAATTCTAAAATGAAGAACCTACTAGATATTCAAGTTATTTAGTTATTTTCATTCTTGAAGCAATAATGTCAAATATAAAGCTAGAGTTGATCACTTAAACATTTTGCTTATTATAAATCAGTTGGCGCTAATACAATCAACATGTCAAAGAAAAAACACTTGGCAAATAAGATTTCCCAATATTATAAATTGATAAATTAATTAAGAAATTTATTATTTTTGCTTGCAATTGTCATAAAATGTTAATTAAATGCAGAAAAGAAATTAGCAGTGCTGTTCTTTGCTCATTAGTTCTGGGGACCTGAGAAAGAAGGTCTAAGAGGGTTTCAATAAGGATTCATTTATAGTATAGTATATTACACCAGCCAGAGCTAAATTCAAATATGCTTGCAGAATATTGATATTGTCCCAAAGAACTTTTCATACTTCCCGTTCTGCAAAATTACAATACTAAGAATTTTTATTTCCCAAGGCCAAGATTCCAGAGGTCAAAGCTATTAAAAAAAAATTATAACAAGTAGTAATCACTTGGTAAGTTGATTTTAATTTACAGTAGTTTACAAGACAAACTAGAGTGTATCACATTTTCTGTAAAGGGATTCTTGCCCTTATAAGTGGGTCTGCTTGGGAATTACATGAGTACTTTGGTTTATCTAATGCAAATCTGAGTATTTTAGAACTTTCTTAGGCACATTTAGGAATTTTAATCACCGTTTGTTTTGAAAGCTTCTCGTTTCCTAGTAGGAAATGGCAGCCCACTCCAGTGTTATTGCCTGGAGAATCCTATGGATAGGTCACAAAGAGTTGGACATAACTGAGTGACTAAGCACAGCACATTTCTTAGTAATGAAACAAATGTGTTCTATCAATCACAAAAAGAAGTCACTTTTAAATCCAACATTAAGAAAGATTCTTATTTACAATATGAAGGTATAATATATAAAATCACATAAGTTTGGATGAGTGATATTTTATTCATAATCATGTGCATTCCCTCATATACACATAATTACACATAATTATGTATAAATATATACTATTCATACACAATGTGCATATGATAATATTGAATCTATGAATTAACATGCATGTCTTTAAGGTAAGAATGGTAAGCAAATATGTAAACTTATAGCTAATTTACTTTTCATTTATTTATTGAAATGATTTATTTTGATCAATTTACTTTGATATCCCTTTTGAATATTTTATGTTTACTTAATATTTAAGATACATATGTAGGAGATCATATAACTTAGGATTTTTACAACTTATAGAAACACTAAATGGTATCTTTGAAAGATGGAGGTGTGAAAAAAAGTTTTTAAAATTTTCTTCAGCTTTTCTGATAATGAAGTCAAGTTCCAATTTTCTCACTTCTTAAATATAAAAAAAATATTTTGTTATGGGCAAAAGCACGATTTTAAAAATTTTCTTCCAGGGCAAAATATTCTCACTTCTTTCTTCTTTCCTCTATTTCTGAGAAGATTGTTACAAAATTAAAATTTCAAGAAAAATAATATGATGGATATTTATCCCCTAGGTAACAGGTAGTATAGATTTATAAAGAAGGTGGCAGCCTTTGAAAGCAACAAAAATTAGATATGAAAATAATTCCAAAACTATCAAAAATATATCTTCTAGTGAGGATATGGAGCAATAGGAATGCTCATTCATTGCTGGTAGTAAGGTCAAACAGCACAGCAATTTTGGAAGACAGTTAGAAGGTTCCTTTTTTACAAAACTAAACATGCTCTTGCCATGAGGTGAGGTGAAGTCACTCAGTCGTGTACGACTCTTTGCGACTCCATGGACTGTAGCCTACCAGGCTCCTCTGTCCATGGGATTTTCCAGGCAAGAGTACTGGAGTGGGTTGCCATTTCCTTCTCCAGAAGTTCTTTCCCACCCAGGGATCGAACCCAGGTCTCCCGCAGTGTAGGCAGACATGTTACTGTCTAAGCCGCCAGGGAATCCCAAATATTGTATACTGATGCATATACAGGAAATCTAGAAAGATGGTACTGATGAATTTATTTTCAGGGAAGCAATGGAGAAACAGACATAGAAAACAGACCTAAGGACATGGTGGGAGGTGAGGAGAGAGAGGGTGAGATGTATGGAAAGAGTAACATGGAAATTTATAATACCATATGTAAAATAGATAGCCAATGGGTATTTGCTGTACAACTCAGGGAACTCAAACAGAGGCTCTGTGACAATCTAGAAGGGTGGGATGCGGAGGGAGATGAAAAGAGGGCTTGGGAGGGACAGGACATATGTGTACCTATGGCTGATTCTAGTTGATGTATGATAGAAAACCATAAAATTCTGCAAAGCAAATATCCTTCAATTAAAGAAAAATAAATCGGCAGAAATAAAGGGACAGTAAAAGTATGGAACTAACAGAAGCAGAAAATATGAAGATGTGACAAGAATACACAGAAGAACTATACAAAAAAAGTCTTAATGACCCAGATAACCACAATGGTGTGATCACTCACCTAGAGCCAGACATCCTGGAATGTGAAGTCAAGTGGGCCTCTGGAAGCATTACTACAAACAAAGTGGAGGTCATGGAATTTCAGTTGTTTCAAATCTGAAAAAATGATGGTGTTACAGTGTTGCACTCAATATGCCAGCAAATTTGGAAAACTCAGCAGTGGCCCACAGGACTGGAAAAGTTCAGTTTTCATTCCAATCCCAAAGAAGGGCAATACCAAAGAATATTCAAACTACCTTAAAATTGCACTCATTTCACATGGTTACCTAGGTAATGCTCAAAATTCTTCAAGCTAGGCTCAATAGTACCTGAATAAAGAACTTCCAGATGTAAAAGCTGGATTTAGAAAAAAACAGAGGAACCAGAGATCAAATTGCCAACATCTGTTGGATTATAGAAAAAGCAAGGGAATTCCAGAAAACATCTACTTCCGTTTCATTGACTATGCAAAACCCTTTGTTTGTGTGGATCACAACAAACTGTGGAAAATTCTTAAAGAGATGGGAATACCAGAGCATCTTACTTGCCTCCTGAGAAACCTGTATGCAGGGCAAGAAGCAACAATTAGAGCTGGACATGGAACAACGAACTGGTTCAAAATTGGGAAAGGAGTATATCAAGGCTGTATATTGTCACCTTGCTTATTTAATTTACATGTGAAGTACATCATGCAAGATGCTGGACTGGATGAAGTACAAACTGTAATCAAGATTTCCAGGAGAAATATCAATAACCTCAGATATACAGATGACACCACCCTTATGGCAGAAAGCAAAAAGGAACTAAAGAGCCTCTTAGTGAAGGTGAAAGAGGAGAGAGAAAATGCTGGCTTAAAACAACATTCAAAAAGCTAAGATTATGAAATCTGGTCCATCACTTCATGACAAATAGATGAGGAAATAATGGAAACAGTGACAGACTTTATTTTCCTGGGCTCCAAAATCACTTCAGACAGTGATTGCAGCCATGAAGTTAAAAGACCCTTTCTCCTTGGAAGAAAAGCTATGAGAAATCTAGATGGCATATTAAAAAGCAGAGGCATAACATTGCCGACAAAGGTCCATATTTTCAAAGCTATGGGTTTTTTTTAGTAGTCATGTATAGATGTGAGAGTTGGAACATAAAGAAGGCTGAGTGCTAAAGAATTGATGCTTTCTGACTGTGGTGCTGGAGAAGACTGTTGAGAGTCCCTTGGACAGCAAGGAGACCAAACCAGTCAATACTAAAGGAAATCAACCCTGAATATTCATTGGAAGGACTGATGTTGAAGCTAAAGCTCCAATACTGGGCCACCTGATGCAAAGAGTTGACTCATTGGAAAAGACCCTGATGCTGGGAAAGATGGAGGGCAGGAAGAGAGGAAGTGACAGAGGATGAAATGGTTGGATGGTATCATCAACTTAATGGGCATGAGTTTGAGCAAGCTCTGGGAATTGGTGATGGACAGGGAAACCTGGCATGCTGCAGTCCATGGGGTCACAAAGAGTCAGACACAACTGAGTGACTGAACAACAAATGCAAAATATTGTGCTAAGTACTATGAGATATAAGAAACATTTTCAAAATGTTCTAAAAGTAGAGTTTATGTTTGGAGATACATTTTAAACAAAAAATAGTAATAAATTCAAATTTTCTCAATAAATTTTGATTTATTGATCTTCCCCTATGCCAAGAGATGTGTGATTGGGAATTGTTGGTTAGATACAATGAGCACTATAAAAGTAAAATTATCATGTTTAATCCCTGGAAGTTATGGGGAAGAATTTAATTCCTATCTAGAGACAGAGAGCACATTAATAAGAGTAATTTTAAGTAATACAAATACATGAATTAATGTCAATGTGAGAAAAAAGAGGTAGTGATATATCTTATTACAAGTCAGCAACTTTTGAATGTCCGAATAAATCTCTACTTGGACATTAGTCACAGCAAAAGGGAGATCTATATCTAGAGTTCAAGAAACTTTGATTACTTTATAGAAGTTGTGGTTTGACAAACTATGTAGTATTAACTCACATTTTTGGATGCTATAAATATTTACATAGTCTATTTTGCATCTTTTGGCAAACAGATCACACAGTGCCATATCAAGTAAATAGAACCATGGGTTGTCTTTCAAATAAATACCTGAAAAATAGATTCTTAGACTATCTATATATGTAATGTTTGTGTTTCTGAAACTGAATTAGGGGGCTGCAATTTAATAATTCTAAATTGTTATTTTTTCACCAACATATTTCTTACTTCTAAAGATATTGAATGAAATGTTATGCTTCTAATTGCTTGATCAACCTTAAATCCATGAAATTAATTGACCCTTCAAATATGTCAAAACTGTTGGCCTCATTATTTGAAAAAAGATATTCATTGTTCAAAGATGAGACTGCACATAAGGGATTTTAAAATTAGATGTTGAAACAATGGATATACGAAACAAAAACTATCACTGGGTGTGAGGAGATAAATTTCCATTGCATATATGGAAACAATATCACATTTCTGGTAGGAGGAATGCCCTGATGTGCTAATTGCTCTACATTTATCCCAATCTCCATATGCTCATAAAACACTAATGAATGATGAGAATGTCTTTTGGATATTTTGTAACTACATCAAATCTCTGGAGTGTCTGACTTGTGCATTCTGTCAATCAACTATTATTGTTTTTACTGCCTACACAAAATGAACATATATTGGCATTTCAATTTTTAACCAGTATGTCTAGTCTGCCACTGACTATGATGAAATGTTTCCTAAGCTCAGGAATCACTATAAATTTTCTAATACCACTTTCTAAAGGCATCTCAATGTTACGTCATTCTAAGGTGACCTAATGACAAAATTTAATATAGGAAAATTAACATAAAATAGCTATTTAATTTCTAGGATTGGAAATTATAAGTATCAGTAGGGTGGTTTTATATAAAGAAAAACCACTCTGAATGACATGAAGCAGGCAGTGGCTAGATTCACATATGTTTTTAAATGTAGCTTAATTTGTACTGATAAAGTCTTCCCATACATTGGGAAATGACGCTAGTATACATTTGCTTCTATCTTCTACCAGTTCTGACTATAGCTGCATTATTCTAGCTGGGCCTCTAGGATTATTTTTAGAGAAGAGTCAAGTTTCCATGCTGATACAGAGAGGTATAATTTTAATTAAATAAAATTGTGTCTTGGGGAAATAAGGAGAATTATTCTCCAGAGGTTAGCACTAGGCATGGTTATATAAGATGATGATAGGAATTAGAGGGAGATAGATTATATCTCATTCTATCTACAAGTAGTTAATCAATTTGAATTAAAATGAAGTGTATTGCTGTTTGGCATGGTGACTAACCATCACTGGACATCTTCAAACAGACGTTGAATCACAACCCATTTCACTCTGTTTTATCTCTATCACCCTGCATGCTGCCTATTACTGTGTAAAGGTCCAAAAATATTTTTAAATCAAAGAATTTTAAATCAAAGAATAGATAACTAACAAAATGAGTCAGTAACAGTGAATGAACAAATTTGTAGAAGGGAATCCTATAAGGAGAAGAAAATGGCAAGAAGCAAGCTTGTACACATTTTTATACAGTTATCACAATCATGAGTGAGGTATACCAGTCAACCTATGGGTTTTAGAGGCCTAGTTATAAAATCCAGAAACAAAACTGCAGGTTCCAAAGCAGTGATGCTTATGCTGAGAGC
This sequence comes from Capricornis sumatraensis, assembly GCF_032405125.1. Lineage (NCBI taxonomy): Eukaryota > Metazoa > Chordata > Mammalia > Artiodactyla > Bovidae > Capricornis > Capricornis sumatraensis. The sequence goes on along the minus strand of NC_091092.1, from coordinate 109,680,487 downwards.
TTCATCAAGTTAGTCCTATACTAAGTTTAAAATATGGGAAATGAGAGAGGAGAAATAGAGTTGTATGACAAAAATAGAAATGTAACTGTCACAAAGGTGACAAAAATTAGATAACTTGCCCCAGAGACTAACATTATTTTTACATTCTTTGTCAGCAGCAAGATATCCAAGATGATGCTGAGAAATAAAGTTTAAAGCAATATTAGAACAATGGCAGTGAAGGCAGTAGGGAATTTTCCCTTACACATAGATTACTCTGTTGGGTCTGACTGAACAGTGCTTTTTTCCGTCATACAGAAAATTAATTCTAACAGAAAACTAAAGTTTGAACACTATAAACTGTCCAATTCATGTTGATATATTTATTTGTCAGAGGGAAGGACTTCAGGTTGGGACTTAAAGAGGAAGGAACCTTACCACTGCCTGAAATGAACATTATATAAGTTGTCACTCCCAAATTGCAGATGTAGATAGACCTAAAACATAACTGGGTAAGAAATCAACTTGCCATAAACAACTTCACTTAGTCAGTCTAACACTCAAATACTTCCTGCTGAAAGAGACCTAGCAGCAAATCTGTTCATTACAGCAGGGTTCTGATAAAGAATGTTCACTCAACAAATAAAATTAGACTTCTTTTTCAAACTATAATGAGATAAAAATGCATGTCACATATTTGGTAAACACTGACATTTCCAATGTTTTGGATTCCAGTGTTCCAATATAGCATTCTGAGGACACTATATTGCATTTAAAATTTTCTATAGCCAAAGTAATCTCTAGTTCTTTGCTTATCAAAATTTCTAGAATCCCTAGTGCTTTGATCTATGTGGTAAATAATTAAGTATAATGATTTTCACACCATGGTCCTCTACTGAAAATCATGGTATATTACTTAATGGTTGCAATAATACTGTGACATCATTAGTCCCAATTTATATATGTAGAAACAATCAGAGAATGACTGCTTAAGATCAAATTGATAAATGGAAAGAACTTCCACTTTTAATTTTATTTGCTGCCTGACACATACACAAAATGTGCAACAAACAAGAGTCACCAATTTTCAAGGTACTGTTCATTAGGCAAGGAAGGACAATGATCTCACTGAGATGTAAATCAAACACAGTGAGCCCTAAGGTTGCCCCAGATTACTTCCTTAATTTTTCTAGGCACGGTGCAAAGGCAGAACACAGGCAGAGCTCAGTAACCTACCCAAGAAGAGCAGATGGAGATGACAGTATGAGAACAAGGCAGTTACTGTTTATAGGAAAGAGTAAGAGAGAAGCAAGAGATTCCCAAAGAGTAAATTCCAGAGATGTGCATGGATTCAGCTGAGTCAAAAATTCTCAAATAAATAATCAAATATTCACCTGAGTACTGATTAGCATATGCACATGAGGAAATTCTTAGACAATAGGGAAAGTAACACCCAAAGTACTGGAAGTGATAGGACCTGGTACACACAGAACAGGGGATGTTGCTTCTTTCTACAAGTAACATAAGAGAATCTCGCAATTCATGAATACTAGGTGCAAAGAAAGGTCTTGTCTCAGTGTTAGCATATTAGTCTGCTAGGGCTTCCATAGAAAATACCACAGACTTGGTGGGTTAACCAACAGATGTTTACACCCTACTATATATAAAATAGGTAACTAATAAGGACCTACTGTATAACACAGGGAACTCTATACAATACTCTGTAATGGCCTAAATGGGAAAAGAATCTAAAAAACAGTGGATATATGTACATGTAAAACTGATTCACTTTGCTGTACACCTTAAATTAACACAACATTGTAAATCAACCATACTCCAGTAAAAAAATTTTAAAAACCAAAACCAAACAAACAAAATAAAACAGATATTTATTTTCTCACGGTTCTGGAGGCAAGAATTCCATGATCAAAATGATAGTTTCAAAAGAGAGGGGATATATGTATACATATGGCTGATTCATGTTGAGGTTTGACAGAAAACAGCAAAATTCTGTAAAGCAATTATCCTTCAATAAAATATAAATTAATTTTAAAAAGACAAATATCAAGAAACAAACAAACAATGATAGTAAATTCAATTCTTGGTGAAAGCTCACTTCCATGCTTGTGGATTGGCATTACTCACTGTGCCTAACATGGCTTTTTCTCTAGCAAGAGAGAGAAATAGAGGGAGAGAAACACACAACACAGAGAGAAAGAGAGAGATGACAATGACTTTTTCTCTTCTTATAAGGACACCAGCCTTATCAAATTAGGACTCCATCCTTATGGCCTTATTTAACCTTAATTATCTCCTTAAAGGTCCTATCTCCAAATATCATCACATGTGGGTTAGGAATTCAACATATGAGTAGAAGGGAGGACACAATTCAGTCCATAACAGTGGGGAATCCTTAACCATAAACTGATTGATGCTCTGGATCTGATTAGACATCTTAAAGAGAAATCTGAAATGACCAAAATGTTTTCAAGTAGCTTAACTGAGCCCCGAAAGAAAGTTCAAGAAAATGCCTAAAGATGCAAAAAGCCCAGGGTCCAATAAGATAAAATTCACAAAATCTGGCATCCATCAGGCATACAAAGAAACAAGGAAACAAAACTCATAATGAAGAGATAAATTAATCAGTCAAAAGCAATTCACTGTGGAAGGCATCAGTGAAAAGCATAGAGTAGGAATCTAGAAGTAATCGTTCCTCCACAGAAAAACCAAAAAAGAACTAAAATTTGTCAGAATCAATTTAGTTGGAATTGTGCAAAATAATCAAAACTCTATAGCAACCAACCAAATTCTCAGTCAAGAAATAGGTGATTGAAATATGACAGAAGAGTTCTATGGTATTTCAACTTGCTCTTATACCATGACCTGACCCAGCTTGGTGACAGTCTTGATAATGACAGTTTATGGTCCTGAATTCTGGAGGCACCCGAATAAAACTCAATGTCAAAAGATTATATTTGTCTGTTTGATCTCTCTGGGAGCTCCCTGAGGTATTGAAGAGACTTGCCCTTATTAACCTGACTTGGAAATTTCTCATAGGGTAAAAATGGTGTTGTGTGGCAGATGAACAAGCCACTGCCATCTAGGACAAAAGATTATGTCTGTGTCAATCAGCAGACATAATGAAAGACTAGGAGGACAAGCTGGAGAGTGAAATGCTTTGGAAAGTAAGAGTTTGAAAAATTCTTATATTTATCATGGACACTAGAAAGCCACATATATGCCCAGGATAAGATGCACGTTCAAAAAATCTGAGAAGACCTTAAGATTTCATCTCTGCTTGGTCATTAGACTCACTAAAAACAGGAAGTGAAGGTTAGGCTACTGTTACAAATGGCCTGGTTAAACAATCAAGGAGTGCCTCAGCACAGAGACAGTCAGCAAATCCCAGAAAGTATTTTATTTTACCTTCTTGCTCCAGGTATTTATGGAAATTCACCAAACCACTTGATGACATTAAGCTAAAAGAAAAAGAGAGTTCAGAGACCATACATAAAGGGAAAACATTCCTAACAAAAATAGTTTGGATAAGTCAGTAAATGAAAGATAACTAAAACATACAAAAAACAGCAACGACAAAAACACTGAGAGGGAAAGAATCTGATCTCCAGAATTATTATGTTATAATACCAGACATTCCAGATTTTAACCAAAAAAAAAAAAAAAAACAAGGATGAAAATAAAGAAGAAAATTTGGAATAAACACAGAGGGGGAAAAAAATAAATCAATAGGAATTGCCTCTGAGGATAATTTGACTTAATACACAAGAGTTAGAAACAACTGTCTTACATATGATCAAAGACATAAAAGAGACCGTGAAAAAATATAAATTGAGGAAATGAGGGGACAAAGTCTCAACAAATATAGAATATCAATAAGGAGACAGAAATTATTTTTTAAAATGAACCAAATAGAAATTCTGAATTTGCAAGTACAGTAACTGAAATGAAATCTTCACTAAGATTTTCAACAGCAGACTGAGCAGACAAAAGACTCAGTGAATGTAAATATAGGTCAATGAAAACAGCTAGTCTGAGGATCAGGTTGTAGGAGTTTCAGAGGGAGAGGAAAAAGAGGCAAAAAGAATTTTTGAAGAAAGAATGGTCAAAACTTCCCAAATTGGATAAATATTGAAATATACACATCCAAGGACTTCAATATCTCCAAGTACAAAAAACACAAAGACATTCACACTGAGACGCATTATACACATAATCATTAAACCACTAAAAGTCAAAGGAACAAAAAAAGAGGAATCTTGAAAGTAGCAAAAGAGAAATTATTTGTCACACATAAGGCATCTTCACTCAGATAAATAGCTAATTTCCCATCAGAAATCTTAGAGTCAAGAAGGCAGTAGGAAAGTAAATTTAAGGCACTGCAGGAAATAAACCTGTTAACCAAGAATTCTATTTCTGGCAAAGCCACTTTTCAAAAATAAAGACGAAATTAAGACATCCCCATATTTTAAAAAAAATGAGCGAGTTCAACACTAGTAATCCTGCCCTACAAGAAACAATAATGAGTGCCTTTCAGGTTGGAATAAAAAGACGCTGAACAGGAACTCAAATATGGAACAAAATATATAACACTGGTAAAGATAAATATATAGGTAAAGAAAACATTAAATATTTTATTTTTGATTAGGAACTCTTCTTTTTTTCCTGTTTTATGCAAAAGACAAATGTCTAAAAATAATTATAAATTATTCAAAAAGAGGTAGGGAAAGAACTGTTTAGGAGTAAAGTTTTGATTACTATTGAAGGTAATTTGGTGTTAATTAAAATTAGATTATTATACAATTCCCAGGTGGCACAATGGTAAAGAATCCACCTGCCAATAAAGGAGACACAAGAGATGCAGTTTCAATCCCTGGATAGGGGAGATCCCCAAGAGGAGGAAATGGCAACCCACTCTAGGATGCTTGCCGGGAAAACCTCAAGGACAGAGGAATCTGGCAGGCTAAAGCCCATGGGGGTCACAAAAAGTCAGACATGACTGAGCGACTAAGCACACACACACTGATTTTATATACTTAGGAGTTACCTGACTACTAAGAGAAAAAAATACACAGTAAAAATATATGAGAAAGTAATGTGAATGTAACATTAGGAAAAGTATAAAACACAAAAGAAGGTAGTAATAGAGAAATTGAGGAAACAAAAAAATATACAATGTATAGAAAACAAATAGCAAATGATATAAGCAGATTCTGTCTAATCCTTAAAAGAAAATAAATTAAATTCTCAAGGTAAAATGCATGTTTGTGTGTGTGTGTGTGTGTGTGTGTGTATGGTGTGGGGGGAGAAGCAAAATGGTTAAAATACATGATCCGACTATTTGCTGTCCACAAGAGATGCACATGGACAGATAAATGGATAAACACAATGTGATACACACACATACACACACTATGGAATAGTATTCAGTCAAAGAAGAAAAGTCTGTTTTTTGAAACAATATGAATGTGTCTTGAAGGCATTATGCTAAGTGAAATAAATCAGGATGAGAAAGGCAAATACTATACATTCTTAATTATATGCAGTATTTAAAATGTCGAACTCACAGAAATAAATAATACAATTGTGGTTTCAAGGGGCTGGGGGAGTGGTGTGGAAGAAATGGGAAGATGTTGGTGAAAGTGTATAAACTACCACCTGTAAAATAAGTAAGTTTTGGAGATTTAATATACAGCAAAGACAATAGTACTGTATTATATACTTGAAAATTTTCAAGAGAGTAGATCTTAAATATTATCAACACACACACACACACACACACACACACTGTCATTATGTAGGGGTATTATTGTGTTAATCAGTTTGTAATATATACGTCTCAAATTATCATACTGTATACCTTAAACTTACATATGTTATTAAACAATAATATCTCAGTAAGCTTAGGGAAGAAAAGAATAGGAATTAAAGAAATAAAATTGAGAGTCTCCAAATTAATTCATATCTATAGTTAACTGATTTGTGGCAAGGATGTCAAAAGGATTCAATGGAGAAAAACAATCTTTTCAACAATGTTCCTGTGACAACTAAAAATTCACATGCAAATGTGTGAGGTAACAATCTCATACCATATTAAAAAATGGACTCAAATGGAAGAACACTGGAATGTAACTAAAAGTTGTAATACTGTTAGAAGAAACCACGGGTATAATTTTCGATTTGGCAATGGATTCTTAGAATGCCACCAGAAGCACAAGGAACAAAAACAGGCAAACTGAACTTGATGAAAAGTTAAAAAAAAAAAAAAAACAACTTTCCGGTTAAAAAGAAATTTAAAACTCAACAACAAAAAGGCAAACCATCTAATTTTTAAAAGCTTAAAGAATTGAATAGATATTTCTCTAAGATACATGAGTAAATATTTCTCTAATATAATAATTTTAAAATGTCCCTACTACCCAAAGTAATCAACAGATTTGGCGTTTTTCACAGAACTGGAACAAATAATTTTTAAATTTATATGAAACAACAAAGACCTTAAATATCCAAAACAATCTTGAGAAAGAAGAACAAAGATGGAGTTAGCATGCTCTCTGATTTCAAACTATAATACAGCATTATAGTAATTGAAATAGTTTGTTGCTGGCACAAAATCAAACACACTGATCAGTGGAATAGAAGAGAGAGCCCAGAAACAAATCTATGCTTAAGTTGGCAATTAATCTATGACAAAATTTTCAAGAATATACAAAAGGGAAAAAATAACCTAAAATATAAATGGATGGCTAATGCAAAATAATGAAACTAGAACATGTTCTTACACTATATGCACAAAAATATCCCTCAGAACGGATCAAATACTTAAATGTAATACTAAAATCACAAAACAACTGGAAAAAAACACAAATAGTATGCTCTTTTATATCAGTCTTAGCAATAGCTTTTTTGAACTTATCTCCTCGTGCAAGGGCAAGAAAAGCAAAAATAAACAAATGGGGCTACATCAAATTAAAAATATTTTTCACAACAAAGGAAACTATCAACAAAATGAAAAGACAACCTATGGAATGGTAGAAGAAATTTGCAATGATATATTAAACAAGGGGTTGATATCAAAGTATATAGATCTCAATATTAAAAATGCCAAACAATCCTATTAGCAAATGGGAAAGATTTGAATACACATTTCTGCAGAAAAAGACATATAATGGCCTGAATACACATTTCTACAGAAAAAGACATATAATGGCCAAAAAACATATGAAAAGATGTTCAACATCTCTAATTATATGGAAATGCAAATCAAATCAAAATGAGTTATTACCTCACATCTGTCAAATGGTTATCCTCAAAAAGACAGCAAACAACAAGTGTTGGGGAGGATGTGGAGAAAAGTGAACCTTGTGCCTTGTTGAAGGAAATGTATATTGGTGCAGCCACTATGGAAAACGGTATAGAGATGTATATATTAAAAAAAGACATAGAACTACCATAAGATACAACAATTTCACTCCTAGGTATTTTTCTGAAGAAAATAAAAAACACTAATTCAAAAGATATATACCACCTTATGTTCACTGAAATGTTATTTACAGAAGGCAAGATATGGAAGGAATCAAAATGTCCATCAACAGATGAATGGATAAAGAATACACACACACACACACACACACACACACACACACACACACAGGAATATTACCCAGCCATAAAAAAGAATGAAATCTTGTCATTTATGACAACATGGATGAAAGAGAGTATTTCGCTAAGTGAAATATGTCAGATAAAGAAAAACAAATACCACATAATGTCACATATGTGGAATCTTAAAAATCAAAACAAACCATCAAAATAAAAACAGGCTTATAGATATGGAGAGCTAACTGGCGGGAACCAAAGGGGAGACAGGTGAAGTGTTTGACAAACAGCTGAAGGAGATCGAGGTACAAACTTCTAGTTATAAAATAAATAAGTCAGGGGACATAATATACAGTATAAGAAATATAGTCGATAATACTGAAATCATTTTACATGGTGACAGATGGTTACTGGACTTATAGTTGTGATCATTTCATAATGGATTTGATTGTCGAGCCAATATGTTGTATACCTGAAACTGTCTAAATATTATACATCAATTATACTTCAATTAAGAAAAAGGGCAAACTGGTATACAATGAAATATCGTTTAACCATAAACAGCAATGAAGTACTTATACATATTGCAATATGGATGAATCTAAAAATCCTTATGCTAAGTGAATGAAGCTAGACAAAACTGTCATGTATTATATGATTCCACTTCTATGGATTATCCAAAATACGTAAATCTGTAGAGGCACAGAAGATGAGTGGTACCAGGTGCTTGCGGGAGGGGGAATGAGTAGTGATTACCTAATAAATGAATGGTTTGGGGGGTTTGATGAAAATATGTTGGAAGCAAATACAGGTGTCAGTTGCACAATATTGTGTACCTATTAAATACCATTGAAATGTACACTTTAACATGGCTAATTTTAAGTTATGTGGATTTCACCTCAATAAAAATAAATTACTGTCATAGATGTCAGGTTTAGCAGACAAAGGCATTAAAATATTTATTATAACAGCATTCAGTATGCCCAAATAGATAAGGAGAATTATAAAAGATACAAAAATGTACCAAATCATACCAATAGAGATGAAAAAAAGTATTAGATATTTTTTATGTGATCAACAACCAATTAGGTATTGCAAATGAAAAAATTACTAACCTGGCAGGCTTAGTAACAGAAAATATCTGAAGTGTGACCCAAAGAGAAAAGAGAATCAAATATATGAACAGAGAAATTAGTGAACTGTGGGACAATACCATGCAGTCATTATATATAATTAGAGTCCCTGAAGGAAAAACAGGGGTGCAGAAGAAATAACCATATAGCTGATGAATGAAAAGTCTCCAAATTCAGGAAGCTGTATCAATCACAAGTACGAGAAACATACACAATGGCATTTCATTATTAAATTGTTCAAACCCAGCAATAAAGAGGAAATCATAAAAGCTGCAAGAAAAGAAAGGCTTGTTATAAATAGAAGAACAAAAATAAGGATGATATCAGATTTCCTGTTTGAAACAATGCAAGTGAGAAGACAGTGGAGCATTATCTTTAAAGAAGTGACTGAAGACTTTTAACCTAAAATTCTATTTGCATGAACAATCCTTCAAAAATAGAGGTGAATAAAAATTTTCCAGGCATACAAAAGCTAAAGAATTTATCATAGGCATACTTACATGATAAGAGATTTTAAAGGCAGAAGGAAAATGATGCCAGATAAAAATATGGATATAAATAAGGGAATGAAGAACACCAAAAATGGTAATGATATGGAGATATATATATATGTATATATAATTTTTCTTTTATTTATATCCCTTAAAGATACTTTACTTTTTAAATACAATTACTAACAGTATATTGTGAGGTTTATAATATACCTGTAGTTAACACATGTAGTAATAATAGCACAAAGGTTAATAAGAAAGAGATGGCTGCTATAGATAAAGTGCATATTATCACATTAATGTAGACTCTGATAATTAACGATATAATAAATGGCAAAGCTCACCTAAACCCATGTGATATGAGTATCAACCTGTTTTCTTTCCACTGTTTTAGAATTAACTTTATCTTCAGAGCCATCATATCTCCCTTAGCATCAAATTTTTCTCTCTGATTAACTGTGACCTACAATTCCCATGTTGTCACATTTCTAAATAGGCAATCAATAGAAACTATAGTTTAGTTTCTCCTTCTCTGCCTTAATGGAGGAAATCTAAAGAACACTTCCCCATCCCATTGTCTATGACTAATCAATCAATGAAAAAAAAAATCTGTTCCCATAAAGGCCAGATTCGGTCCACAATGTATAGGGAGAAAAGGCAATAACTGAATTCATCCACTAAAACAGTAGAATTTCATGTGATTTAACTCAGGAAGCTTTGCCTTTTATTCAAGCAGATTACTTTTTAGTGACAGAATGGTTTGGTTAATACCAAGGGAAGTTGTGACAGCTATTACTGCTCTTCGTAACGCTATTCATACATTTCTGCTTCTAATCTATCATTTTTTTTTTTTATAGCACACGCTGAATGTTTCTGACACTGGAATGGGAGAACAAGGAATGCCAAAAAGAATTATTTTCAGTATACCTTTCACTTGCAGTTTATACTACTGTACAAAACATTTCCTTTATAGGCCTGAAGGCACAACAATGCTTTGAAATCCTGCCCCAAAATAGAAACTTATGTGTCAAATTAGAGTATCACTTTTTGCCTGTGCTCACTAGTCTATTTCTGGGCCTTTTATTATTATTATTATTATTGGTTGGTCTGGCCTACCCCTTCTGTTAGATTTCCATTTACTTTCAAAATTAAAAAGATACAGGCAATAGAAATATGCTTAAGTACCTATACTTAACTGTCATTCTGGAAAGATTAATACCATTTATTGATTCTGTTTTATAATTCAGTCTTAACAGCTTTAAGGATGTGACAAATGATTGACGTCCAGAAATCTTTCATTTATTGTCTATGTGTTTGATCATAAATGCTTTTCCTATCTGGTAATAATAGAGAGGTATATTTATAGTATTAATAAATATCTATTTAGAGGTTTAGTCAGTTTTCAGCCAAGGGAGTATTTTATATATTAGTTATGCTATAGTCATCATGAACACTTGTGAAATAAAGACCATTACTAATTGGCTTTGTTTAGTCAGAAAGTCATGTCTGACTCTTTTGCAACCCCATGGACTGTACCGGCCAGGCTCCTCTGTCCATGGGATTTCCCAGGCAAGAATTCTATGGTGGGTTGCCATTTCCTACTCCAGGGATCTAACCCATGTCTCCTGCATTGACAGGCTGATTCTTTACCACTGAGCTACCTGGGAAGCCCTAAATTGATTTAATTACTTTTAAGTGACAATTATAGGAAGAATAAGAGTTAGATATTTTCATCTCTTACAAGAAATTAAATATATAGTTCTAAGCTTAGATGGTGTAGTAACTGGCATATGAAACAGAGGTTGGATGAAAATAAGAATGCTATGAGATTGTTTTTGGAACTGTATTAAGACAACGATATCTCAACTATAGTAACATTGATAGGAGCAGTTATGACAACTATATTGAAAGATGTTGAAGTGTATATCTTAGTGCTAGTGAAAACTATTGGATAACTGAAATTTCTTCACAGTGCTATATTTTTATGCACTATTTGCATTATTCATTACAGTTTATCTGTTAAATATTGTTGATAATTCATTGCATCCTAATTGTGTGTCATCATATGTCAGTTCAGATGCTAACAAGTCTTCTCTCTTTTGCCCATTTCATAGCTCAGAGGCTTAAATGTGAACCACTATGAAATCTATGTTGAAGCTTTCAGCTTTCTTCTTATTCTATTTAATAAAACATTGGTTTAAACTAGGGCATCCATTTAGAATTCAGTAAGAAACAAACTTAAAAAGAATAAATATAACCTATAGTTGATTTATACACTGGATTCTCCTCTTAAAACATTAAATTCTAAGGCATATATGTATTTATGTATATATATGTATGCATGTATATATAATTTTATACATATCAAATATTCTAAAATACAACCCTCTTATATTTTTAAAATAAATTTCAAGGTAAAAATTTCAAAGTATGATTGTCATTCTTTACTATATCCACGCAGAATATTTATTTTACACAATTTGAGCATGATGTACAGTAAGAAATAGCTTACACACACTCACATACACATTCTGAAAATTAAAAAAAAAATGTTTTATAAAGTGATACCCTTACTATGGACAAAGAAATTTGATACTGCCTTCTATTCTACTCTACTTCTTAATTTTCCATTCCATAACGTATTTTTAAATATGGTTACTACAACCCACTAGATTTGACACAGAATACATTAGTGGGTCCTACAGTCGAAAAGCTCATTTTACAGACACTTTTCAAAACAGGCCAGATTAATACAAGTAACTAGAAAGTGAAATTTATTGGGGCAAATATTTTCTTTACCTTTCATAGAGGAAATTCTACACGCTCTCACCAATTAAATCATTCATAAAATTCCACCTTCGTTATTTATGAACAAATGCTGTTGACTACCATATCCATGCTATAGTGAAATATGGTCAGAAATAGATATTAAAATGGACTCAATTTCTCAGTGATTTTCAAGTAAAGCAAGTAGACACTGAAGTAACTTCTATCACAACTCTGTTTATGTTACCTAATGTCACTGATAAGAAAATTTTATTACAACAATTTAGTCTGATGAGGGTTTCAAATTTATATATATATGAGATCATGGGATTCTGTGTCTAGGAATATATACTGTGAGTTAGTAGTCGGGTCAAGATTTAGAGAAAAACTTGTATACTCAGTATTTCAGAAAAGGCCATAAACAGAATGCAATTGTTAAAGAATACTTATATTTCAACTACATCTGCACCTCTTTTTTTTTTTTTTTTAATTTCAAAATCTTTAATTCTTACATGTGTTCCCAAACATGAAACCCCCTCCCACCTCCCTCCCCATAACATCTCTGTGGGTCATCCCCATGCACCAGCCCCAAGCATGCTGTATCCTGCGTCAGACATAGATTGGCGACCTCTTATGGATTAGTACATTATTTGTTATCTATCTATTAATCCCTTTTTAATTCACAGTACAAAATTTCAATCTTTACAAAACATGTTTGATGTACTTTACATTGTTAGAAATTTTATACAAATTTTAATTGAAAATCTTCCTGTACAACTTCTGTATCATTCAGACTCTTGCTTCATTTTATGTCCTTCTTTGTCTTAAGGAGAATGACAAACTTAGTTATTGAGGGTTAGGAAGAGAAGTGGAGTCAGCTTATAGTGGGTCAATATAAATTCTTAAGAACAAATTTACTTAAAGTTTGGTATGGGAAAATATGGATACAAATACTATTTTAGGACTATTGGACAATGATTCAACTGAATGCATATTATCACTAATGTATTCCTTATCACTTACTACATCTTTGATTTGTGATGTTTTGAAACACACACAGAATTGATTTCTTGCCATGTCACATCGCCAGTTCTTGTCTGGTTTGTGATATACCATTCATCACTTTTGTTCAGAATTATTGCTTTTACAAGTTTTGTTAATGGTTCTCAAATCTAGTGTTTTGATTTCTTTTCATGAAACATGTCTGTCCTCTTTGCCTGATATGAAATTAAAATTTTCTGTTCAAAAACGATTGTATTCTCCCATAGAAAAGTTCCAATGAGTCAGAAAGTTTTAGAGTCATAAATTTCTCAGAAAGCAGGACAAATATCTCCTCTGTTCAAAACATTGTATTTGGTGTTATGATGAATCAAGGTTGAGTAAGACAGCTGTTACCCTTAAGGTACTTATATAGTCTACAACAGCTATGGTTTCAAGTGAAAACTCTGTCATTTCCTAGCTGTGTGACCACAGCTATGTTTTTTAAACTATAGGCTGTGACTCAGTTATGCATGGAGAAATCAAGTTAGTGTGTCACAATCAACCTAAAGATAAATGGGCAGAAACAGCAAGATAAAATATGAAAAAATCCAAGTGTACCACATATAGCAAAAGCAAATTTTCTTCATGAAACTTTCATTTCATATATATTTGTGTGTTTATGTATGTATGTATATGAGTGCATATGCATTTGGGGTTGTAAAATAAAATGTATTACACGCAATATCACAGCCAGAAGTTTAAAAACAAGGTGAAAAACACTGATTTGAACTATTTATTTTCTCTCTCAGAGCTTCACATTTCTCATCTATAAACTGGAAATAAAAATAACAGCAAATAATATGCATATGCCTACTGTGTTAAATCCTTTCTATAGAGTAACTTATTTAATTCTCTAAAAATAGAAATTATACACATTTTACATATGACTTAGATAATCTGCCAGGGATAAAATTAAAAATCGATGGGACCAAGATTGGAAACCAGGTTGCTTTCCCAAGTGAAGGATCCAATTTATAAAATTAAAGGGTGTGTGCATGCTTAGTCACTTCAATTGTGTCCAATTCTTTGCAACTCCATGGACTGGAGTCCATCAGGCTCCTCTGTCTATGGGGTATTCCAGGCAAGAATACTGGAGTGGGTTGCCATTCCCTTCACCAGGGGACCCACCCACCCAGGTTCCTTTTGTCTTCTGCAGTGGCAGGTGACTTCTTCACCACTGTCAGTACTTGGGAAGCCCAAAAATAAGGGGTAAATGAAACAAAAAAATTGTAAGACACTATAAAAATGTAAAATGCTATTATCTAGACAAAAATTTTTATGTATTAGAGTCCTAGTATAAACTGAGCAACATGATTTGATCCTAAGAATGCTATTAATATTTATATATCTTTGTTTAAAGCAATCTTCTGCATAAGGTTAAAAGTTTAATCTTACTTTCTTTGAGCAGACTAAACTTATTGATAGTGGGCTTCCCTGGTGGCTCAGACTGTATAGAGTCTGCCTGCAATGCAGGAGCCCTGGATTCGATCCCTCGGTCAGGAAGGTCCCCTGGATGAGAGAATGGCTACCCACTCCAGTATTCTTGCCTAGAGAATTAATAAAGTTAAAAGTTTAATTTCTCTGAAGAGACTAAACTTATTGATAGTATCATTTCAATTATTTGGGAAGTTGTGTGCCTATCTATAATTTTCATTATCATATCTTATATGTAAAGTAGTCTAGGTAACAGTTCATAGCATTCACTGATTTTTTTAAATTGTGTTTCTTTCAAAAGGTTGTTTTTTCTATACAGCATAGGCAAATATTACCAATGAAATTTCAAAATAGGTACTGAACTCCACATATTAATAATCTTTTTGAGTCTCATAGAATTAATGTAGTGTGTTTGAAAAATGATATAATATTAATCCCTGTATTCAAAATTATTTTGACAAGTAATTGCATTTTAGATGTATTTAAATAGTCTCATTCATATTGAATGAGTCAAAAGTGAGACAAATTCTTTTCATTCCTAAACTGATTCACTGATTCACAATAATAAGAAATCACAAGTGGATTCAGAAGTTAAAATTTAATGATATGTTTTACATTTATACAAATAAGCTTGAGGGAGGAATGGATACCAGTTTCTTTAGGGTGAAAAAATATAGAGACCTTACAAATCTTTCATGCCTCCCAAACAGGTTATAATGATACTGTTCAAAATTATAATTTCATAATCACACATTAATACAATAAGATTTTATGTTATACACACACATACACATACATATATAGAAGATTTTCTTTTAAGTGACTGATCATTTCAATTTTTTGCATGCAAAACTTTAAGTGCATAATCATGTATTCTTATCAGCTATCCTCAAGTCTTTACACTTGCCCTATTTCATACCGTATCTTTATAGGAAGTTCCCTTTGAAGTTTGTCTGTGTATGATATTTTCTATGTATGATATCTATAAGGAAAGATATAATATGAAATACATCTGTAAATAATAAATTTAACATCCAATTTAGTATCAATATATCCTACACCAGTGTAAAAACTTTCAGATGAAGGTGTTTTTTTTTTTTAGTTTTCAGTGTAATGACAACATTCATTGAAAAGAATTCTCACAATAGGCTCTATTTATTTCTGTAGTTTAAAAATAGCATCATCTTATTCCATGCTTTGAATTAAAAAAATAAGAAGATGAAACCTCATTAGGAGACACATTGAATAGAAGAATTCAATGAACCACTTAAAGAAAAGATTTAAAGATTATAAAGTAAAGAAGGAGGAAATGCAGACCTCTACTCTTTGCTGGATGCAGAACATTCCCAACTACAATAATTTTTCCATAACAGTTTCAACTTTTCACAAAGGAATTTCACACATTTTCAACGGTTTCCCAAAATATTGTCAACAAACTATCTACACCAGGTTCATCTGCAGCATTCGTTAAGCTTCACTTACATCCAACTGTATCAAATTCTATGATGATTAGTGCAGGGAATCCCATTATTATACTCTTCTGCATTTAAATTTCTTCACAGAATCCTACAAACTGTGGAATTTACCAAAGAACAGAATTAGAACACTGAGAGACTTATTGAGAGCATGGTTCTGCCTTCTAGAAAGAGTTTTGAAATTTTTCAGTTAAGTTTTGATTGGCATAATGATTGGGGCACACTGCTGGCACTGAGTCCCTAGGTCCAGAGATGCTACATGCCCTGCAATGTAACCGTCCTTCACAATGCATAACTGACCTGTGTCCTGCCTGAATTTGGAGTATTGTACTTAACAAATTTATGAAAGTGAAAATATGTTAATAGACATCTGATCATAAAACCTAATTATGTTTTTCATATATAAACAAAACTTTTACATGAACTTAATACACTGAAGTTTTCCAGAATCACTACTATAGAAGTGGAAAGAAGGTGTGCAATTTTCTTGTTTTGTTTAGAATTCTATCAGTTTGCTATTTCAGAAAATCACATCCCTCTTAGTGATCCTGCTCATGTATTTGAGTTGCCAGTACAGCACAGTTCTCAGTTCATAACTATAATATGCATGGTGATTCCCTTTACAGGTGAAGCCATGTAACTGCTTCCTTATCTCTTCTTGTGTAATTGGGCCTGAGCATCAACATACTGAAGCATATATCATTTGCATTTAAGTTACTTTCCTTTTATCATTAGGATTATAGGTAAAGCTTTTTAAGTTATAATTTTTAATTTAAAATGAGAGAACATATAAGATGCTTTCCCAGAAAAGGTTATATTGATTTGATAAAGAGGAATATATAGAAACAATTGTCCCAAACATGTCAGAATTTTTTGCAAGATGAGTTTCACAGTGTCGAATAAAATAGATGTACAACTTGAGAGTTGTGTTTAAGTTTTATTTGGGGCAAAATGAGGACTGCAATCCAGGAGGTAGCATCTCACATAGCTGCGAGAGACTGCTCCAAAGTGGCAATGTATATATAAGGTTTTGGTGAAGGGGGAGTTCAATACCATGAAAAAATTTACAAAAGGTTTTTTGTTAGTCATGAGGGTCTGATGTCACTATGAAGGGATTTAGTGCTTCTCTAGAAGTGAGGAGATACAAGGATTGAGATCATAAAATCTGTTCCTAGAAACATCCAACCATCTAAATACCTGTCCTACCAGATTCCCTGGAGCACAGAGTGCCTCCCTCCACCCTGAACTCCCTTAGGGGTTGTTGAAGGTCACAGCAGCATGGGGTTCACTCTCCCTAGAGGCAGATGGCTAATGCCTTGTCATTGGCAATGCTCTTGGTAAGTGCCAATTTGTAGTTGACAACAACATCCCTGTCAGGAGGACTTTAAATTTTTGATAAAATGCTTGAGCAGCTTTCTTCTGTCACTAAATGACATGAAGAACTTCTGGAACCTAAGTTTCTCATCTAACTGTGTGACTAGCCTCATTATTTGTTTTACTTGTATCTAACCCAGTGGTTTTCAATAGGGGGTAATTTTCCTCTCAAGAGAAAATTGACAGTATCTGGAGAAATGTTCCATGTGTCACAAGGAGGTGCTACTGGCATCTTGTGGGTGGAGGCCAGGGTTGCTGCTAACATTCTACAATGCACAAGATGGCACCCAAAACAAAGAATTATCCAGCCCAATATGTCAGTGATGCAGAAATTGAAAAGTCCTGTGTTAACCACTCTCTTTTTCCATACTGTGTTCACCCCAAAGGAGAGTTTCTGAAATGGTCCAATATGAGGCCTCTTTCCCTGATGAAGGATTGAGCTAAATTTGATAGAAACCTATTCATAACTTATTGGAAAGGTTTTATTTTTGTATAATTTAAAGTAACCAGTCCTGAGATGACCTGAGAAGTCCTGCTACAGGGTTGGGGGTACTGAGTGCAGCAGTGCATGCATGGGACTTTTAGAAGGGAGGGAGCACAGCCCCACCATAGACAGAAAATTGGATTAAAGATTTACTGAACACGGCCCTGTCCATCAGAACTAGACCCAGTTTCCCCCTCAGTCAGTCTCTCCCATCAGGAAGCTTCCATAAGCCTCTTATCCTTATCCATCAAAGGGCAGACAGAATGAAAACCACAATCATAGACAACTAACCAAACTGATCACATGGACCACAGCCTTGTCTAGCTCAATAAAACTATGAGCCATGCCATGTAGGCCCATCCAGGACAAACGGGTCATGGAGGAGAGTTCTGACAAAACATGGTCCACTGGAGAAGGGAATGGCAAACCACTTCAGGATTCTTGCCTTGAGAACCCCATGAACAGTATGAAAAGGCAAAAAGGTATGACAGTGAAAGATGAAATCCCCAGGCCGATAGGTGACCAATATATTACTGAATAGGAGTGGAGAAGTAACTCCAGAAAGAATGAACAGATGGAGCCAAAGCAAAAATACACCCAAGTGTGGATGTGACTGGTGATGGAAGTAAAGTTCAATGCTGTAAAGACCAATATTGCATAGGAACCTGGAATGTTAGGTCCATGAATCAAGGCAAATTAGAAGTGGTCAAACAGGAGATGATAAGACTGAACATTGACATTCTAGGAATCAGTGAACTAAAATTGACTGGAATGGGAGAATTTAACTCAGATCACCATTACATCTACTACTGTGGGCAGGAATCCCTTAGAAGAAATGGACTAGCCATCATAGTCAATAAAAGAGTCCAAAATGCAGTAAGTCAGTCAGTTCAGTCACTCAGTCCTGTCCGACTCTTTGTGACCCTACGAACTCCAGGATGTCAGGCCTCCCTGTCTATTACCAACTCCCGGAGTCCACCCAAACCCATGTCCATTGAGTCGGTGATGTCATCCAACCATTTCATCCTCTGTCATCCCCTTCTCCTCCTGCCTTCAATCTTTCCCAGCATCAGGGTCTTTTCAAATGAGTCAGCTCTCTGCATCAAGGGGCCAAAGTATTGGAGTTTCAGCTTCAAAGTCAGTTCTACCAATGAACAACCAGACCTGATCTCTTTTAGGATGGACTGGCTGGATCTCCTTGCAGTTCAAGGGACTCTCAAGAGACTTCTCCAACACCACAGTTCAAAAGCATCAATTTTTCAGCACTCAGCTTTCTTTATAGTCCAACTCTCACATCCATACACGACCACGGGAAAAACCGTAGCCTTGACTAGACAGACATTTGTTGACAAAGTATTGTCTCTGCTTTTTATTATTCTGTCTAGGTTGGTCATAACTTTCCTTTTAAGGAGTAAGTGTCTTTTAATTTCATGGCTGCAGTCACCATCTGCAGTGATTTTGGAGCCCAGAAAAATAAAGTCTGACACTGTTTCCACTGTTTCCCCATCTATCTGCCATGAAGTGATAGGACCAGATGCCATGATCCTAGTTTTCTGAATGTTGAGCTTTAAGCCGACTTTTTCACTCTCATCTTTCACTTTCATCAAGAGGCTTTTTAGTTCTTCCTCACTTTCTGGCATAAGGGTGGTGTCACCTGCATGTCTGAGGTTATTGTTATTTCAGCAATCTTGATTCCAGTTTGTGCTTCTTCCAGCCCAGCGTTTCTCATAATGCACCCTGCATATAAGTTAAATAAGTAGGGTGACAATATACAGCCAATATACATACTCCTTTTCCTATTTGGAACCATTCTGTTGTTCCATGTCCAGTTCTAACTGCTGCTTCCTGACCTGCACATAGGTTTCTCAAGAGGCAGGTCAGGTGGTCTGGTATTCCCATCTCTTTCAGAATTTTCCAGTTTATTGTGATCCACACAGTCAAAGGCTTTAGCATAGTCAATAAAGCAGAAATAGATGTTTTTCTGGAACTCTCTTGCTTTTTTGATGATCCAGTGGATGTTGGCAACTTGATCTCTGATTCCTCTGCCTTTTCTAAGTTCAGCTTGAGATCTGGAAATTCACTGTTCACCTATTGCTGAAGCCTGTCTTGGAAAATTTTGAGCTTTACTTTACTAGCATGTTAGATGAGTACAATTGGGCGGTAGTTTGAGGATTCTTTGGCATTGCCTTTCTTTGGGGTTGGAATGAAAACTGACCTTTTCCAGTCCTGTGGCCACTGCTGAGTTTTCCAAATTTTCTGGCCTATTGAGTGCAGCACTTTCACAGCATCATCTCTCAGGATTTGGAATAGCTCCACTGGAATTCCATCACCTCCATTAGCTTTGTTCATAGCGATGCTTTCCAAGGCCCACTTGACTTCACATTCCAGGATATCTGGCTCTAATTGAATGATCACACCCATCGTGATTATCTGGGTCATGAAGATCTTTTATCTACAGTTTTTCTGTGTATTCTTGCCACCACTTCTTAATATCTTCTGCTTCTGTTAGATCTCTACCACTTCTGTTCTTTATTGAGCCCATCTTTGCATGAAATGTTCCCTTGGTGTCTCTAATTTTCCTGAAAAGATCTCTAGTCTTTCCCATTCTATTCTTTTCCTCTATTTTTTTTGCATTGATCACTGAGGAAGGTTTTCTTATCTCTCCTTACTATTCTTTGGAACTCTGCATTCAAATGGGTATATTTTTCCTTTTCTCCTTTGCTTTTCACTTCCCTTCTTTTCACAGCTATTTGAAAGGCCTCCCCAGACAGCCGTTTTGCTTTTTTGCATTTATTTTTCTTGGAGATGGTCTTGATTCCTGTCTCCTGTATAATGGAACGAACCTCCATCCATAGTTCATCAGGCACTCTGTCTGTCAGATCTAGTCCCTTAAATCTATTTCTCACTTCCACTGTATAGTCATAAGGGATTTGATTTAGATCATATCTGAATGGTCTACTGGTTTTCTGCAATTTCTTCAATTTGAGTCTGAATTTGGCAATAAGGAGTTCATGATCTGAGCCACAGTCAGCTCCTGGTTTTGTTTTTGGACTGTACAGAGCTTCTCCATCTTTGGCTGCAAAGAAGATAATCAATCTGATTTTGGTGTTGACCATCTGGGGATGTCCATGTGTAGAGTCTTCTCTTGTGTTGTTGAAAGAGGGTGTTTGCTATGACCAGTGCGTTCTCTTGGCAAAACTCTATTAGCCTTTGCCCTGCTTCTTTCTGTACTCCAAGGCCAAATTTGCCTGTTACTCCAGGTATTTCTTGACTTCCTCCTTTTGCATTCTAGTCCCCTATAATGAAAAGGACATCTTTTCTGGATGTTAGTTCCAGAAGGCCTTATAGGTCATAGAACTGTTCAACTTCAGCCTCTTCAGCGTGACTGGTCAGGGCATAGACTTGGATTACCATGATATTGAATAGTTCGCATTGGAAATGAACAGAGATCATTCTGTCATTTTGGAGATTGCATCCAAGTACTGCATTTCAGACTTTTGTTGACTATGATGGCTACTCCATTTATTCTAAGGGATTCTTGCCCACAGTAGTAGATATAATGGTCATCTGAGTTAAATTCATCCATTCTAGTCCATTTTAGTTCACTGATTCCTAGAATGTTGATATTCAGTCTTGTCATCTCCTGTTTGACCACTTCCAATTTGCCTTGATTCATGGACCTAACATTCCAGGATCCATGCAATACTGCTCTTTACAGCACCAAACCTTGCTTCTATCACCAGTCCCATCCACAACTGGGTGTTCTTTTTTCTTTGGCTGCATCCCTTCATTCTTTCTGGAGGTATTTCTCCACTAATCACCAGTAGCATATTGGGTACCTACTGGGGAGTTCATTTTTCAGTGTCTTATCTTTTTGCCTTTTCATGTTGTTCATAGGGTTCTCAAGGCAAGAATACTGAAGTGGTTGGCCATTCCCTGCTCCAGTGGACCACATTCTGTCTGACCTCTACTTGGATGCAATCTCAAAAATGACAGAATGATCTCTGTTCATTTCCAAGGCAGACTATTCAATATCACGGTAATCCTAGTCTATGCCTAGTAATGCTGAAGAAACTGAAGTTGAATGGTTCTATGAAGACCTACAAGACCTTCTAGAATTAATACCCAGCAAAGATGTCCTTTTCATTATTGGGGACTGGAATGCAAAAGTAGGAAGTCAAGAGCTACCTGGAGTACAGGCAAATAAGGCCTTGGAGTACAAAATGAAGCAGGCCAAAGACTAACAGAGTTTTGCCAAGAAAATACACTGGTCATAGCAAACACCCTTGTCCAAAAACACAAGAGAAGACTCTACACATGGACATCACCAGATGATCAATACGAAAATCAAATTGATTATATTCTTTGCAGGAAAAGATGGAGAAGCTCTGTGCAGTCAGCAAAAACAAAACCAGGAGCTGACTGTGGTTCAGATCATGAACTCCTTATTGCCAAATTCAGACTTACATTGAAGAAAGTAGGGAAAACCAATAGACCATTTGGGTATGACCTAAATCAAATCCCTTACAATTATACAGTGGAAGTGACAAATAGATACAAGGGATTAGATCTGATTGACTTATGCCTGAAGAACTATGGACAGAGGTTCGTGACATTGTACAGGAGGCAATGATCAACATCATCCCCAAGAAAAAGAAATGTAAAAAGGCAAAATGGTTGTCTGACAAGGCATTATGAAGAGCTGAGAAAGGAATAGAAGCTAAAGCCAAAGGAGAAAAGGGAAAATATACCCATTTGAATGCAGAGTTCCAAAGAATAGAAAGGAGAGATAAGAAAAACTTCCTCAGGGATCAATGCAGAGAAATAGAGGAAAAAAATAGAATGGGAATGACTAGAGATCTCTTCATGAAAATTAGAGATACCAAGGGAAATTTTCATGCAAAGATGGACACAATAAAGGACAAAAATGATATGGACCTAATAGAAGCAAAAGATATTAAGAGGTGGCAAGAGTACACAGAAGAACTGTACAGAAAAGATCTTCATGACCCAGTTAATCATGATGATGTGATCAATCACCTAGAGCCAGACATCCAGGAATGAGAAGTCAAATAGGCCTTAGGAAGTACCACTGTGAACAAAGCTAGTGGAGGTGATGGAATTCCAGTTGAGCTATTTCAAATTGTAAAAAATGATGCTGTGAAAGTGCTGCACTCAATATGCCAGCAAATCTGGAAAACTCAGCAGTGGCCACAGGACTAGAAAAGGTCAATTTTCTTTCCAATCCCAAAGAAAGGCAATGCTAAAGAATGTTCAAAATACCACACAATTATACTCATCTCACCACATTAGCAAAGTAATGCTCAAAATTCTCCAAGCCAGGCTTCAACAGTACTTGAACTATGAAATTCCATATGTTTAAGCTGGATTTAGAAAAAGCAGAGGAACCAGAGCTCCAATTGTCAACATCTGTTGGATCATCGAAAAAGAAGAGAGTTCCAGAAAAACATCTAATTTTGCTTTATCGACTATGCCAAAGCCTTTGAATGTGTGGAACACAACAAACTGGAAAATTCTTAAAAAGATGGGAATACCAGACCAAATGACCTGCCTCCTGAGAAATCTGTATGCACGTCAGGAAGCAACAGTTAGAACTGGATATGGAACACAGACTGGTTCCAAATTGGGAAAGGAGTACATCAAGGCTGTATATTGTCACCCTGCTTATTTAACTTATATGCAGAGTAAATCATGTGAAATGCTGGGCAGGATGAAGAACAAGCTAGAATCAAGATATCTGGGAAAAATATCAGTAACCTCAGATATGCAGATGATATCACTCTTATGGCAGATAGCAAAGGAGAACGAAAGAGCCTTTTGATGAAAGCGAAATAAGAGAGTGAAAAAGTTGGCTTAAAACTCAACATTCAGAAAACTGAGAACATGGCATTTGGTCTGATCACTTCATGGCAAATAAATGGGGAAACAATGGTAACAATGAGAGACTTTATTTGGGGGGCTCTAAAAATCACTGCAGATGGTGACTGCAGCCAGGAAATTAAAAGATGCTTGCTCCTTGGAACAAAAGCTATGACAAACCTAGACAGCATATTACAAAGCCCAGACATTACTTTACCAACAAAGGTCCATCTAGTCAAAGCTATGGTTTTTCCAGTGGTCATGTATGGATGTGAGAGTTGGACTATAAAGAAAGCTGACCACAGAAGAATTGATGCTTTTGAGCTGTGTTGTTGGAAAAGACTCTTGAGAGTCCCTTTTACTGCAAGGAGATCCAACTAGTCCATCCTAAAAGAGATCAGCCCTGGGTGTTCATTGGTAAGACTGATTTTGAAGCTGAAACTCCAATACTTTGGGCACCTGATGTGAAGAACTGACTTATTTGAAAAGACCCTGATGCTGGGAAAGATTGAAGGTGGGAGGAGAAGGGGATGACAGAGGATGAGATGGTTGGATGGCATCACTGACTAAACAGACATGAGTTTGAGTAGCCTCTGGGAGTTGATGATGGACAGGGAATCTTGGCATGCTGCAGTCCATGGGGCTGCAAAAAGTTGAACACGACTGAGTGACTGAAATGAGCTGAAC
The DNA here is from genome assembly GCF_032405125.1 of Capricornis sumatraensis. Taxonomy (NCBI): domain Eukaryota; kingdom Metazoa; phylum Chordata; class Mammalia; order Artiodactyla; family Bovidae; genus Capricornis; species Capricornis sumatraensis. The sequence goes on along the minus strand of NC_091092.1, from coordinate 109,656,126 downwards.
TTAATCTTGAGAAGGCTTAAGAAAAAGGTTAAAAAGTACTATAGAACTGTATAACTTCTACCTCTTCCTGTGGTATTTTTATTGTTTACATTTAGGGAGAGATAAGGAAGCAGTTAACTCCATGGATCACACCCTTGTTGTGGTGAAGGGGCCTCATAACTCAACAAGGCTATGAGCCATGCCATTAGGGCCATCCGAGACAGATGGGTCATAGTATAGAGTTCTGACAAAACATGGTCCACTGGAATACAGAATGGCAAACCACTCCAGGCTTTTTGCCTTGAGAACCTGACAAACAGTATGAAAAGTCAAAAATATGACACCAGAAGATGAGCCCTCCAGGTCAGAAGGTATCCAATATGCTACTGGGGAAGAGTGGAGAAATAGCTCCAGAAAGAATGAAGAAGCTGGCCCAAAGCAGAAGTGACACTTTAAAGTATCATGCTATAAAAACCATATTGAATAGTAATCTGGAATGTTAGGTCCATAAACCAAGGTAAAGTGGGCGTGGTCAAGCAGGAGATAGCAAGAGTGACCATCGACATCTTAGGAACCAGTGGACTACAATGGACAGGAATGGGCGAATTTAATTCAGATGACAATTATATCTACTATTGTGGGTAAGAATCCCTTAGAATAAATGGAATAGCCCTCATATCAACAACCTCAGATTTGCACATGACACCACTCTAATGGCAGAAAGTGAAGAGGTGTTATTAAACTAATAGCAGAAAGTGAAGAGGTATTAAAGAATCTCTTGATGAAGGTGAAAGAGAAGAGTGAAAAAGGTGGCTTAAAACTCTACATTCACAAAACTAAGATCACACCATCTGATCCCGTTACTTTATGGCAAAGGGGGGGGGGGGCTCCAAAATTACTGCAGACAGTGACTGCAGCCATGAAATTAAAAGATGCCTGCTCCTTAGAAGGAAAGCTATGACAAACCTAGATAGTGTATTAAAAATACAGATATCACGTTGACAAAGGTCCGTATAGTAAAAGCTATGGTTTTTCCAGTAGTCATGTATGGATGTGAGAGCTGGACTATAAAGAAAGCTGAGTGCCAAAGAATTGATGCTTTTGAACTGTGGTGCTGGAGAAGACCTTTGAGTCCCTTGTACAGCAAGAAGATCAAACCAGTCAATCCTAAAGAAAATCAATCCTGAATGTTCATTTGAAGGTTGATGCCGATGTTGAAGCTCTAATACTTTGGCCGCCTGATGCAAAGAGTCAACTCATTGGAAAAGACCTTGATGCAGGAGAATGGGGTGACAGAGGATGAGACGTTTAGATGGCATCACCGACTCAATGGACATGAGTTTGAGCAAACTCTGGGAGATAGTAAAGGGCAGGGAAGCCTGGCTTGCTGCAGTCCATGGGGTTCCAAAGAGTCAGACACAGCTGAGCGACTGAACAACAACAAAGGAAGCATTACAAAATAAATGTAGGTAGTTCTCAGGCTATAAGAGAGTTAGCAAACAAGAAATTATAATAAATCAGGTGAGGAAAAATAAGGATTGATAAGAGATAGCAATAAACAAATATACATACATGAAATTAATTAAATTTCTTAACCAAGTACCTATGAGAAGATTTGAAAACAATGCTGAAATCCCTCAGTTTATGTTGGTGATAAGAATGCTACAAGGTTATCGTTTTTTTGAACAAATTTAAATAATGATTATTTGTCCAAAATAACATAAAAGAAAGAATTTGCCCTCGATTTAAACATCCAGACTAAAGTTTTCTCATTGGTGTGAAGTAGGACCAAATTTCTATCCACACGTTGTTTTTTAGTGAGGAGACCAGTGTAACACAAGCTTTCTAACTGGAGATGTAGAGAAAAAAATATAGCAGCCTTTTTCTGGGGTTATGAAAATGTTCATATCATGCTCAACTGTAAAAACACAAAGCTGGTCAAGTTTAAAAATAAATAGAACAGCAAAGTATAAATTGGAAAATTGCTTAGACATTCTTATGTGAAGAAAATTACCTTCCTGAAACTTTCAATTTAGCTTACTCAGATATATAAGCATTCTCTGCTAATTGCAAATGCACATATTATAATAGTCAGTTCCCGAGTTCCACACTTAATTTATTTTGAATCTTCAATAATTTCTTATAGCTGTAATAGCATGCAGTTAGCATTTATGTTGACATCTACTCGACCATATGTCTGCTGTTTTTCATACCAAGAGACAGGTAATGTAGTTTGAATAGTAAAAATTCTCTGAGCAAGTACACATACACATGTATCATGTTCTAAATTATTCACTAATCATTGTGAAACATCCTTGTTATTACATCTATTTTAAAGTACCAGAGGAGATACATCAGAGAGGGCAATGGCACCCCACTCCAGTACTCTTGCCTGGAGTATCCCATGGACAGAGGAGCCTGGTAGGCTGCAGTCCATGGGGTCACTAAGAGTCGGACACAACTGAGCGACTTCACTTTCACTTTTCACTTTCATGCATTGGAAAAGGAAATGGCAACCCACTCCAGTGTTCTTGCCTGGAGAATCCCAGGGACGGGAGAGCCTGGTGGGCTGCCATCTATGGGGTCGCACAGAGTTGGACATGAGTGAAGTGACTTAGCAGCAGCAGCAGCAGCAGGGGATACATAAGAATCTACAAAAATTTCTTGGGCTTTAAAATCAGTGCTTTCACACCAGGCAATGTGATATCTTTCCACTTCTAGATTCCATATCAAAGTTATAAAAAAAATCATGATACTCCAATCCAGGAAATTCTGGCATTTAATTTCAAGAAAATTGAGAGGGACATAATTAGCAACCTGGAATGGATAGAGGCATGGAAATTGAATGTAACAGCTGATCCTGGATTTAATCTTAGATTGCAAAGCAATCACATAAATTATGCTATTGGGACAATTTGCTGAGATTTCTTAATAATGTTGTATCAACTTGAGGTTTTATGACACTGTTCACTGTAGTATGTTATATAATAGAACCTCCTAGAATTTAAGAGCGGCACACTAAAGTATTTAGGTATGAAGAATCATGCTATTTGCAACATATTCTCAAGTGATTTACTAGTCAGATTTCTCCAGAGAACTATATATAAAGAGATTTAAGAATTGGCTCACAACATCATACCATTATGGAGGCTGAGAAGTCCCACAGTCTGCCATCTGCAACCTGGAGACCAGGCAAGCCGGTAGTCTAATTATAGCCTGAGTCTGAAAGCCCACAAATCAAAGAAGATGGTAATGTAAATCCCAATCCAAGGGTAGGAGAAAACTGATGTCCCAGATCAAATAGGCAGTAGTGGTGGTGGTTTAGTCGCTAAGTTGTGTCCTACTCTTGTGACCCAGTGGACTGTAGCCCCCCAGCTCCTCCATCCTTGGGATTTCCCAGGTAATAAAACTGGGGTGGGTTGCCACTTTCTTCTTCAGGAGATCTTTCCAACCCAGGGATCAAATCCAGGTCTCCTGCATTGCAGATGGATTCTTTATAGACTGAGCCACCAGGGAAATCCTCAAACATTCAGACAGGAAGCAAAAAGGAGTGAATTCCTTTTTTCTCTTCCTTTTTGTTCTATTCAAACCCTCAATGGATTGGATGATGTCCACTCATATCAGAGAGAGCAATATAATTTACTGAGTCCACCAATTCAAATGTAAATTCATCTGGAAACACCTTCACAGACGTACTCAGAAATAATGTTTAATCTGGACACTCCTTGGCTTAGTCAAATTGACATAAAATTAACCATCACAAACAGCAATAATAATAACCTTATTATTGCTACTATTATATATAATAGTAATATTAGTAGTATATGTAGTGAACAGTGTGGTATTTCACACAGGCCCTGTCTTCAGGGTCAAGGCATACTTCTCCCAGCTGCCAAGGATACAAGCTTCCAACTCCGCAGCTGTGCAATTCAACAGGAATCATACTTCACAACAAGGAAATGCCTTGTCCAAGATTAGACTCCTTCTCAAGAAGCATCCCTCGGCCAATGACTGATTACTGTGGTGATTAAAGTGGTATGGCCTGCCTCCCTCAACTTAGGACAATTCTGAAGGCCCATCCAGTTCCAGAGTTCTTTATAATATCAAATGAGGCTTCAGCTGCAATGGCACTGTGAGTTACTTTATTCCTCTCTCCAGTCCTTCCTTCTCTGCTTCTTTGAATGAACATCTTCTTAAAAGGATTATCTCCCTGAAGCATGCTCTAGCAATCTTCTACCCATAATCATTATTACCATAGTCTGTTTCCTGAGAATTATCTAAAGCAATTTGTACCAAGCATGGTCTAAGGAAGCAAACTCTAAATGGGGATTGTAGGGCATGTTACTTGCTGGCCAACAGGCAAACAAATTCAAACACTACTGAAGCGAAGTGAAGTTGCTCAGTCGTGTCTGACTCTTTGCGACCCCATGGACTGTAGCCTACCAGGCTCCTCCCTCCATGGGATTCTCCAGGCAAGAGTACTGGAGTGGGTTGCCATTTCCTTCTCCAGGGGATCTTCCCAACACAGGGATTGAACCTGGGTCTCCAGCATTCCAGGCAGATGCTTTAACCTCTGAGCCACCAGGGAAGCCCACTACTAGTAGGTTGAAAATAGTTATTATGGCTATTTCTTGACATGCTGTAGAGGTACGATTGTTAAAACTTTCACCAAAGTGGGATATAAATGTGATACTGGTAGAAAAAGAATGCCCTGGCAGGTGAGCTATCTCTGCTGCTTAAGAGGTGTGAGGAAAAATTTCCATAAATATTACGGAATTGAGTGGCTGCTGCTGTGAACTAATGGTTCCTAGAAGATAGGTAAAAACAAGCTTAGAGAGACTAATCATCAATTCAAGAAAAACTGTGAAAACCAGAGGGTATCTTTCACAGTATTTAAAATGATTTTAATTTATCGTAGCCAAAGAACAGATAGAACAGATGATGAGGTTTTGAATTTAATTATATGAGCGGTGGAGCTTCAGAGGTTGAATTCTCAGCTTCAGCAGATTTCCTATGTCAACGTCAGAGTCCTATTATTAGGTTCCACTCTCCCTTGTTAGAAATGAGTGCATAGCCCTCTATTAAGACCATGCAAAGATCTTAAATATTTGCCTCCCTAAGATACTTCACCTGCCGTCTCCTTTCCTGGAGATGATGAGTCAACTGTCAACATAACTTGTCCAGAAAGGTACTGGGATTTTGAAGAGAAGAAATTTATGTTGAATGAGCTGGCTAATGGATGCTGGAAGGAGCAAGAAAAATGGGTATAGACTAGATGTGGACTAGATGTGGAGGGTTAGTGATCAAAGGAACAGAACATAAGGTCAGTTAATGTGCAATTTGTAGATATGTTAACTCTCTCTCATGATATAGGAATTTAACACCCTAGCAAGGGTGTTCAGTGAAGGATTAACATGCTGCAGAGATGGCTCTCAGAATCTTGAAAAAAGCAAAGGGCCATACTAATCAAAGTAAAAATGCCTGAAGTCTGTGACAGATAGTGGGACAAGGGATCCAAAGGCTCAGAGAAACAGACATACTAGATGAATTTCTAAATGCTGGAAAACCCATCAGATGATTAAGCTCCAAGGGAAAGCCTCCATTTACCAAAGTGACAACTAATAAACTTGTAGGAGAGGCAAGATCATCTCTGTGAAATCCAGTGTTGGCTGTCTTCTAGAGCAGGGATGATGGTAGAAACTTTTGTTGTAGAATTGGGCTGTCTTATAGCAATGATGAAGACAGGAACCCCAGCCATCAGAGGCCACATTGAAGTCCTTTTCTATCACAAGTGGGCACAGTTATTGCAATGAATAGCAACATGAAAGTGGCTTCCAAGAAAGCTGCAAAAATTTTTTAAAAGATATGACACTCCTAGGGTGAAGACATACAGATATATAATCAAATGAAATCCAAGACAGATTATCAGAAGGCTGAGGGTAGCTGTCCTTCTAGAGTCTGCACTTGCTGAAGCTGAACTAATTCACAGATTTGGTGTGTGCTGCTGAGGGAGTGATGGTGTCCCAGTGCAAAATGATCCCACACTACCCTAATACATGTATCCATTTAGCAATTTCCCCAGTTGTTGCTTAATGCTACCTATGACCATACAAAAGTAGTTCATTAGAGAAAGGAAGATACCAAGGGTGGCTGGAAATGGGATGATATCCAGGAACACAAAGTTTTATCAATGAACTCTGTGTTAGTTATCTATTGCTAGTTATCCGTTTCTGCCTATGGAATCACTCAAAAACTTACTAAAACAGCAATAATCTTTTACTGTCTCAAGGTTTCTCTGGACTATAAATTTGCAAGTAGCTTTTAGGTGACTGGTTTGGCTCAATGTTTCTCATCAAATTTCAGTTAAGAGGTTAATTGGCAATGCAGTCATAACTAGATCTGGAGGATCTAGTTTTATGACTTTATTATTTTTTTTCAATTTTAATTTTTGTTGATTGAAAGACTCCTTAAATTCTATAGTGCTTTATAATTTTTAAAAGTTTCACACACATAATTTCATATAATCCTACAATAAGCCTTTTTCCCCTTACGTCTATATTTCCCCTCCTACCTCCCCTCTCCCCATTGGTAACCACAGGTTCATTCTCTATACCTGTGAATCTGCTTCTTTTTGTTTGTTTGTTTCATTCATTAGTTTGCTGTATTTTTAAGATTCAAAATATAAGTGATGTCATACAGTATTTGTCTTTCTCTGTCTGACATATCAGTCAGCAATAATGCTCTCCAAGTTCATCTACATTGCTGCAAATGGAAAATTTCATTCTTTGTATGGGCAAATAGCATTCCGTTGTGTATGTGTGTGTGTATACACCACACCTTCTTATCCATTCACCTGTTGATAGACACTTAGATTGCTTCCATATCTTGGCAATTGTAAATAAGTTTGCTATGAACACTGAAGTATGTATATCGTTTCAAATAAATATTTTCTATTTTTTTCCAGATACATACCCAGGTGTGGAATCACAGGGTCATATGGTGTTTGTGTTTTTAGTTTTTGAGAAACTTCCATACTGGTGAACCCTAGATTTTAGGTGAGACTGCATTCTTAATTAGCTGTATTGTTTTCATTATCCAGACTTTGTAATTCTTCTTACAAGCTCTTCCTCAAGAGCACATCCTCAGTAAAACACATGGACCTGAAACCTTGCCAAGCCTGTCTCTGAGAATCATGAACTAAGACCATGAGCTCTGATAGGCATTTAATATTTTTGTTTTTTGGTTTGTGTGATTGGCAAAACACATGATTGAATGAGAGAATGAATTTATTTGACATACCACTAAAAATATGTAAAAGGAAACAAAAGAAATGCAGATATGGAGAAGAAACTATTTTCTTTTTAGCTCTATAAAAATGCAAGATGGAACAAGTTCAATAGGTAATATAAGAGGGCAAGAAGTAGATTGACAAAACTGTGAGTGTCTAAGAAATTGAGTTCTATTTAATTAGTAGAGAGTAAGGGGATAGCATGCTTTATTCTTCAGTAGTGGATTGTGGCACTATGATAAATATGAATATTAATTATTAATAAAACAAAACATTTTAAATAAATTATAACAAAGTGGTACATTTATGAGTATTTGATCACATTAGTAGATTCAAAGCACTATATGTAAGATATTTATATTTTTAAATTAATTTTGATTTTTTATTTACTTTTATTAAGATTCTTTTAGAATCACTGATTTATTTAATTTGATTGTCTTCAGTTCAGTTGCTGAGTCATGTCTGACTCTTTGCGACCCCAGGAATCGCAGCACGCCAGGCCTCCCTGTCCATCAACAACTCCTGGACTTCACTCAGACTCACGTCCATCGAGTCAGTGATGCCATCCAGCCATCTCATCCTCTGTCGTCCCCTTCTTCTCCTGCCCCCAATCCCTCCTGGCATCAAAGTCTTTTCCAATGAGTCAACTCTTTGCATGAGGTAGTCAAAGTACTGGAGTTGCAGCTTTAGCATCATTCCTTCCAAAGAAATCCCAGGGCTGATCTCCTTCAGAATGGACTGGCTGGATCTCCTTGCAGTCCAAGGGACTCTCAAGAGTCTTCTCCAACATCACAGTTCAAAAGCATCAATTCTTCAGCACTCAGCCTTCTTCACAGTCCAAATCTCACATCCATACATGACCACAGGAAAAACCATAGCCTTGACTAGATGGACCTTAGTCGGCAAAGTAATGTCTGCTTTTAAATATGCTATCTAGGTTGGTCATAACTTTTCTTCCAAGGAGTAAGCTTCTTTTAATTTCATGGCTGCAGTCATCATCTGCAGTGATTTTGGAGCCCCCAAAATAAAGTCTGACACTGTTTCCACTGTTTCCCCATCTATTTCCCATCAAGTGATGGGACCAGATGCCATGATCTTCATTTTCTGAATGTTGAGCTTTAAGCCAACTTTTTCACTGTCCTCTTTCACTTTCATCAAGAGGCTTTTTAGTTTCTCTTCACGTTCTGCCATAAGGGTGGTGTCATCTGCATATCTGAGGTTATTGATATTTCTCCTGGCAATCTTGATTCCAGCTTGTGTTTCTTCCAGTCCAGCATTTCTCATGATGTACTCTGCATATAAGTTAAATAAGCAGGGTGACAGTATACAGCCTTAATGTACTCCTTTTCCTATTTGGAACCAGTCTGTTGTTCCATGTCCAGTTCTAACTGTTGCTTCCTGACCTGCATATAGGTTTCTCAAGTGGCAGGTCAAGTGGTCTGGTATTCCCATCTCTCTAAGAATTTTCCACAGCTTATTGTGATCCACACAACTCCTGGAGTTCACTCAGACTCCCGTCCATCGAGTCAGTGATGCCATCCAGCCATCTCATCCTCTGTCATCCCCTTCTTCTCCTGCCGCCAATCCCTCCCGGCATCAAAGTCTTTTCCAATGAGTCAAAGGCTTTGGTATAGCCAATAAAGCAGAAATAGATGTTTTTCTGGAATTCTCTTGCTTTTTCGATGATCCAGCAGATGTTTGCAATTTGATCTCTGGTACCTCTGCCTTTTCTAAAACCAGCTTGAACATCAGGGAGTTCACGGACATATTGCTGAAGCTTGGCTTGGAGAATTTTGAGCATTACTTTACTAGCATGTGAGATGAGTGCAATTGTGCGGTAGTTTGAGCATTCTTTGGCATTGCTTTTCTTTGGAATTGGAATGAAAACTGACCTTTTCCTGTCCTGTGGCCACTGCTGAGTTTTCCAAATTTTCTGGCATATTGAGTGCAGCACTTTCACAGCATCACCTTTCAGGATTTGAAAGAGCTCAACTGGAATTCCATCACCTCCACTAGCTTTGTTTGTAGTGATGCTTTCTAAGGCCCACTTGACCACATTCCAGGATATCTGGCTCTAGGTGAGTGATCACACCATCCTTATTATCTGGGTCATGAAGATCTTTTTGTACAGTTCTTCTGTGTATTCTTGCCACCTCTTAATATCTTCTGCTTCTGTTAGGTCCATACCATTTCTATCCTTTATCGAGCCCATCTTTGCATGAAATGTTCCCTTGGTATCTCTAATTTTCTTGAAGATATCTCTAGTCTTTCCCATTCTGTTCTTTTCCTCTATTTTTTTTCATTGATTGCTGAAGAAGGCTTTCTTATCTCTCCTTGCTCTTCTTTGGAACTCTGCATTCAGATGCTTGTATCTTTCCTTTTCTCCTTTGCTTTTCGCTTCTCTTCTTTTCACAGCTCCATGGTCATCAAAAGCTAGCCACTCAGCTCATACAACTCAATACCAGAAAAACAAACAACCCAATCAAACAGTGGGGAAAAGACCTAAACAGACATTTCTCCAAAGAAGACATATAAATGGCTGTCAAACACATGAAAAGATGCTCAACATTACTCATTATTAGAGAAATGCAAATCAAAACTACAATGAGATATCACCTCACATCAGTCAGAATGACCATCATCAAAAAGTCTACAAACAATAAATGCTGGAGAGGGTGTGGAGAAAAGGGAATGCTCTTGCACTGTTGGTGGGAATGTAAATTGATATAGTCACTGTGGAAGACGGTATGGAGATTCCTTTAAAATCTAGGAATAAAACCACTAAATGACCCACTCCTACGCATATACTCTGAGGAAACCAAAAGTCAAAAAGATACATGTACCCCATTGCTCATTGCACCACTATTTACAATAGCTAGAACGTGGAAGTAACTTAGATGTCCATCGACAGATGAATGGATAAAGAAGTTGTGGTATGTATACATAATGGAATATTACTCAGCCATAAAAAGGAACACATTTTAATCAGTTCTAATGAGGTGGATGAACCTAGAACCTATTATACAGAGTGATGTAAGTCAGAAAGAGAAAGATATATATCATGTTCTAATGCATATATACAGAATCTAGAAAAATGTACTGAAAAATTTATTTACAGGGCAACAATGGAGAAACAGACATAGAGAATAGACTAATGGACATGGGGAGAGGGGAGGAGAGGGTGAGATGTATGGAAAGAGTAACATGGAAACTTACATTACCATACATAAAATAGACAGCCAACAGGAATTTGCTGCATGGCTCAGGAAACTCAAACAGGAGCTCTGATCAACCTAGAGAGGTGGGATGGGGAGGGAGATGGGAGGGAGGTTCAAAAGGGAGGGGGTATATGTATACCTATGGCTGATTACGTTGAGGTTTGACAGAAAACAACAAAATTCTGTAAAGCAATTATCCTTCAATTAAAAGAAACACAAATTTAAAAAACATGCTACCCTCTTATTTTATAGATGATGAGGAAAAACCTAGAAAGACAGTTCAATATTTAACTTTCTAAATTCACCAAAGTGTCTTGTAATTCATGATCCTTCTATCCACATTTTTATTTGAATATTACATTTTATTATATTTTAATTTCAACAATAACTATATTGGCTTTTTCAGATCATTGAATTATATAACAATATAATTTTGGCCAGTTGTTTCTCTCACTGAAAATCAGGCCAAAGGTAATAACAGATGTGGCTCTTCTGCAAAGAAAACAGATGTCTAGGATGTGGCAGTATTTTGTTATAGAATGGTAAAAATAATCGCTTATTGAATGTTTCATCAAGTTATCTTTGAGGCATAAAATCAAGAATAAATAACTTTTAGAAATTTTAACTTGTAAATATGGGAAATATTTACCCTTAGTCCTGCTGCAGCTTTAGGTCTGAGTGCTGGGATTATGCTAATCAACTAATTTATGTTGTTTTCCAAACACACACTCTGAATTATCACATAATAGATAATTTTTTGATCTTCCCTGTAGCTCAAATGGTAAGGAATCTGCTTGAAATGCAGGAGACCCAGGTTCGATCCCTGGGTTGGGAAGATACCCTAGAGAAGGCAATGGCAATCCGCTCCAGTATTCTTGTCTGGAGAACCCCATGGACAGAGGCACCTGGTGGGCTACAGTCTGTGGGATTGCAAAGAGTCAGACACGACTGAGCAACTAACACTACCACTACCAAATAATTTGTAGGCCTTGATTCCTATGCTAAATTGTTGATCTACAGAGAGATTTAAACAAATTGACATGCTTATTTGGAAGACAGCAAACTGTTTTTTCTTCTCTTTTAAAATTCATTTTTGTTTCTTACATATATCAGACATGCAGAAAATAGGTCAAAAATATTGCATTATAAATTTTAAATGTAACATGTTTTGCTGTAACACTTGGCATAAAAGATATGAGTGTATTAAAAGCAGTGAAGAGGGTAAAGAAACTCTCCCTATAATAAAACAGAAAAGAACAAAAATGAGAGAAGAAAAGAAAGACTATGCATCAGTTCAGTTCAGTTCAGTCACTCAGTCATGTCCGACTCTTTGCAACGCCATGAATTGCAGCATGCCAGGCCTCCCTGTCCATCACCAACTCCTGGAGTTCACTCAGACTCATGTCCATCGAGTCAGTGATGCCATCCAGCCATCTCATCCTCTGTCGTTCCCCTTTTCCTCCTGCCCCCAATCCCTCCCAGCATCATAGTGTTTTCCAATGAGTCAACTCTTCGCATGAAATGGCCAAAGTACTGGCGTTTCAGCTTTAGCATCATTCCTTCCAAGAACACCCAGGGCTGATCTTTAGAAAGGACTGGTTGGATTTCTTTGCAGTCCAAGAGACTTTCAAGAGTCTTCTCCAAACTCCACAGTTCAAAAGCATCAATTCTTTGGCGCTCAGCTTTCTTCACAGTCCAACTTTCATACATCATGATGAATAATAGTGTAATGCTAGGTGAACTTAGTTCATCGGTAAATTAGTAATCTATGCTGCATAAATCATAAGGGATTTGATTTAGGTCATACCTGAATGGTCTAGCTGTTTTCCCTGCTTTTTTCAATTTGAGTCTGAATTTGGCAATAAGGAGTTCATGATCTGAGCCACAGTCAGCTCCCAGTCTTGTTTTTGTTAACTGTAGAGAGCTTCTCCATCTTTGGCTGCAAAGAATATAATCAATCTGATTTCGGTGTTGACCATCTGGTGATGTCCATGTGTAGAGTCTTCTCTTGTGTTGTTGAAAGAGGGTGTTTGCTATGAACAGTGCATTCTCTCAGCAAAACTCTATTAGTCTTTGCCCTGATTCATTCTGCATTCCAAGGCCAAATTTGCCTGTTACTCCAGGTGTTTCTTGACTTCCTACTTTTGCATTCCAGTCCCCTATAATGAAAAGGACATCTTTTTGGGGGTTAGTTCTAAATGGTCTTGTAGGTCTTCATAAAACCGTTCAACTTCAGCTTCTTCAGTGTTACTGGTTGGGGCATAGACTTGGATAACTGTGATATTGAATGCTTTGCCTTGGAGACGAACAGAGATCATTCTGTCGTTTTTGAGACTGCATCCAAGTACTGCATTTCAGACTCTTTTGTTGACCATGATGGCTACTCCATTTCTTCTGAGGGATTCCTGTGTGCAGTAGTAGATATAATGGTCATCTGAGTTAAATCCACCCATTCCAGCCCATTTTAGTTCGCTGATTCCTAGAATGTTGACATTCACCCTTGCCATCCCTTGTTTGACCACTTCCAATTTGCCTTGATTCATGGATCTCACATTCCAGGTTCCTATGCAATATTGCTCTTTACAGCATCAGATCTTGCTTCTATCACCAGTCACATCCACAGCTGGATATTGTTTTTGCTTTGGCTCCATCCCTTCATTCTTTCTGGAGTTATTTCTCTACTGATCTCCAGTAGCATATTGGACACCTACTGACCTGGGGAGTTCCTCTTTTGGTATCCTATCATTTTGCCTTTTCATACTGTTCATGGGCTTCTCAAGGCAAGAATACTGAAGTGGCTTGCCATTCCCTTCTCCAGTGGACCAAGCTCTGTCAGACCTCTTCACCATGACCCGCCTGCCTTGGGTTGCCCCGCAGGCATGGCTTGGTTTCATTGAGTTAGACAAGGCTGTGGTCCTAGTGTGATTAGATTGACTAGTTTTCTGTGAGTATGGTTTCAGTGTGTCTGCCCTCTGATGCCCTCTTGCAGCACCTACCATCTTACTTGGGTTTCTCTGACCTTGGGTGTGGGGTATCTCTTCATGACTGCTCCAGCAAAGCACAGCCACTGCTCCTTACCTTGGACGAGGCGTATCTCCTTATCGCCACCGTTCCTCACCTTCAACGTGGGATAGCTCCTCTAGGCCCTCCTGCGCCCACAAAGCCAAGGAGAAAAGGAAAGATATAAGCATCTGAATGCAGAGTTCCAAAGAATAGCAAGAAGAGATTAAAAAAAGCCTTCTTCAATGATCAGTGCAAAGAAATAGAGGAAAAGAACAGAATGGGAAAGACTAAAGATCTTTTCAAGAAAATTAGAGATTCCAACAGAACATTTCATGCAAAGATGGGCTCGATTAAGGACAGAAATTGTATTGACCTAACAGAAGCAAAAGATATTAAGAAGAGGTGGCAAGAATACATGGAAGAACTGTACAAAAAAGATCTTCACGACCCAGATAATCATGATGATGTGATCACTAATCTAGAGCCAGACATCTTGGAAAGTGAAGTCAAGTGGGCCTTAGAAAGCACCACTACGAACAAAGCTAGTGGAGGTGATGGAATTCAAATTGAGCTATTTCAAATCCTGAAAGGTGATGCTGTGAAAGTGCTGCACTCAATATGCCAGAAAATTTGGAAAACTCAGCAGTGGCCACAGGACAGGAAAAGGTCAGTTTTCATTCCAATCCCAAAGAAAGGCAATGCCAAAGAATGCTCAAACTATTGCACAATTGCACTCATCTCACATGCTAGTAAAGTAATGCTCAAAATTCTTCAAGCCAGGCTTCAGCAATACATGAACCGTGAACTCCCTGATGTTCAAGCTGGTTTTAGAAAAGACAGAGGTACCAGAGATCAAATTGCCAACATCTTCTGGATCATGGAAAAAGCAAGAGAATTCCAGAAAAACATCTATTTCTGCTTTATTGACTATGCCAAAGCCTTTGACTGTGTGGATCACAATAAACTGGACAATTCTGAAAGAGATGGGAATACCAGACCATCTAACCTGCCTCTTGAGAAATCTGTAAGCAGGTCAGGAAGCAACACTTAGAACTGGACATGGAACAACAGACTGGTTCCAAATAGGAAAAGGAGTCCGTCAAGGCTGTATATTGTCACCCTGCTTATTTCACTTATACGCAGAGCACATCATGAGACACGCTGGACTGGAAGAAACACAACCTGGAATCAAGATTGCCGGGAGAAATATCAATAACCTCAGATATGCAGATGACACCACCCTTATGGTAGAACGTGAAAAGGAGCTAAAAAGCCTCTTGATGAAAGTGAAAGAGGAGAGAGAAAAAGTTGGCTCAAAGCTCAACATTCAGAAAATGAAGATCATGGCATCTGGTCCCATCACTTGATGGGAAATAGATGGGGAAACAGTGGAAACAGTGTCATACTTTATTTTGGGGGGCTCCAAAATCACTGCAGACAGTGACTACAGCCATGAAATTAAAAGACACTTACTCCTTGGAAGAAAAGTCATGACCAACCTAGATAGTATATTTAAAAGCAGAGAGATTACTTTGCCGACTAAGGTCCATCTAGTCAAGGCTATGGTTTTTCCTGTGGTCATGCATGGATGTGAGAGTTGGACTGTAAAGAAGGCTGAGTGCCAAAGTATTGATGCTTTTGAACTGTGGTGTTGGAGAAGACTCTTGAGAGTCCCTTGGACTGCAAGGAGATCCAACCAGTCCATTCTGAAGGAGATCAGCCCTGGGTGTTCTTTGGAAGGAATGATGCTAAAGCTGAAGCTCCAGTACTTTGGCCACCTCATGAGAAGAGTTGACTCATTGGAAAAGACTCTGATGCTGGGAGGGATTGGGGGCAGGAGGAGAAGGGGACGACAGAGGATGAGATGGCTGGATGGCATCACTGACTCGATGGACATGAGTCTGAGTGAACTCCAGGAGACGGTGATGCACAGGGAGGCCTGGTATGCTGCAATTCATGGAGTCGCAAAGAGTCGGACACAACTGAGTGACTGAACTGAATCTGAACTGAACTGAATGCTGCATAAAAAGCTAGCACAAATTTAGTAGCTTAAAATAGTCAAAAAATCTTGAGGGCTACCATCCTGGTTGTGTAACTTGTATGTTGCACAATTACATGTGTTAGCTATACACTTGAGTCCATGTGAATGATATTTAGATTTTCATAGGACTCAACTTGTGCAATTATACATTGTAGTCTTATAAGTCAAAACAGAGGTTGAAATTTTTCAAAAAAGGCAACGAACATAAGAAATGGAATGGAGGGATTTTCCTAAAGAAAAAAGGCAAAAAGTGATTCTAGAAACCTGAAATCTGATTTGGTCGAGAAAATCACACAGTCATGGTTAGAATAACAAAAGTGACGTTAGCCACCAAATTTCAGAACATCTAGAAACAGAGTTGAAACCATGAAGATAGACATTCATTTAAGACAAACACAAAGTTGATAATACCAAGCAAAATTGATGTACATGTCCAACATAATTAGTATGAAAGATTTAAAAATTTCTCTGCCTTTTACTATGGTTGTGAAATAAAACATTCATTGCCACACTCTCGTCTTTGGAGTGTTTCCTAGAACTAATCTCTGTTAATATGACATCCTTGTATTTACTATAGATTTTAAAGTATAATGGAAAATTATGAGATTGAGGGTGATTTTGTTTAATATTCTCAATAGTATTGTAAACCATAGGTTATGGGAAGAGTACTTACAACTTCAGGAATGAAAATCATCTTTGAGACAGATTTTGCCTTCATCAGATGAAAATGATTTCAACTGTCAGAGAAACAGGGATGAAGGCATTTTACTCATAGACAAAGCAAAATCAGTATCCTTAATGTCTATGAAAAAGATCACTCTGGTTTTGACAAATAAAAAGATATGTATCTAGTTGGCATGGTGATAATTGGGGTGGATACCAAAAGTAATGTTGATTTACATTTCTTTTTTTGCAAACTGTAAACTTTTTATTCTGTATTGGAGTATAGCCAACTAACAATGTTGTAATAGTTTCAGGTGAACAGCAAAGGGACTTGGCCACACATATACATGCATCCATTCTTCCACAAACCCCGCTCCCACCCAGGCTGACACACATTGAGCAGAGTACCGTGTGCTATATAATAAGTCCTTGTTGGTTACCCATTTTGAATATAGCAGTGAATTCATGTTGACTTAAATACTGCTATTTTAATTTTTTTTTCCTAGAAGTTCAACTATTCTTTAAGTTTGTTAAGGGATATAAAAACAAATGTTTTAATAAATGTTTTGATTATGCATAAGTAAATAAGAGATGCTGCTTTGTATGTGATGACAAGGGTTGTCAGATAAATCTTACTAATTATGTTGAAGACTCTACTTTATGACTACCTTATAGACTCAGTGAAACAAAACTGAAGGCTGAACCAAGAATCAAAAGTAGTAATATGAGAAAGCTGTCAGTAAGGTTCCACAGACTACTAAATTTTATAGCTCAGCTTTGGGAAATGAAAGTCTGAAAATGTGTCTATGAATGGGGAAAAGTAGTAGAAAAAGAGCAACAACCAACTGGGAAAACCAGTATCAAGGCAAAAGGTGATCTGCAATATAGAGAAGTAGGGGTCCAGAAGGTAATAATTCAAAATTCGGACTTCTTTGTGAAACGTATAAGAATACATTTGGGATTCCTAGAAAAACACTGCAAAGAGAATCAGGTAAAAGCCTGAAATTCCAATGTCAAGTGTCATGAAGGCTTACACTGCTATTTGGGCATTCTATAGACCTGTGATTCTTGAAGGCTAGAGAAGTCAGGCGAATAGGCGTGAAATTTGTAGTGACTTGGAGTAATGCTAATCAGTGAGGTAAGAGATAAGTTGTGTAGGAAAGTATAATGAAAATGTCACAACTTTGGTTTAGGTTCTAATCAATCCCATAATAAAGTGAAATTTGAACTTTTAGGAAATGCATCTGACTCTTGGGCTCTTGGGATCATTATGTACATACAATCTTACATTCCCTCTACTTGACCATTGGTGACATGACAACAGCTTCCAAATTTGGGAGGTGACAATCTAGATCAATGGTAAGTGCAAGAGTAACTGGCTTAAGTTCAAATACTGGATCTTTTTTTCCAAACCAGAAGTGTACAATATCTACTTCTATTCAAATATTGACAAGGGCCTTCCCCACATATCATTGAAAGAAAATATAAGAGAATATTCTGTGTTTCAGAGAGATAATATTAAAAAAAAACCGTTCAGGGAGGACATAAAAATAATTGAGTAGGGAAGAGAAAAATACTTAGCCAGGCAGAGCAAGTCAAAGTAATGAGGTGTTCGAAAACATAGCCTCATCGTATTCATTCATTCATCCATCCATCCATTCTGTCATTCATTTTCTGAAATATTTATTTGGTTTGCCTGCTCTGTGCTGGGCAGTATTCTCAGGTTCCTTACAACTTCTTTTCTATCCAATCCCCTCCCCATGATCTTTGTGATCTTAGCTAGCTTTCTAGTTTTGAAAACAATCTGTACTCTGATGGTCCCTTCAGCTTGGATTTGGGGTTCCTGCTGTGAATAACAGCTATATATTCAACCCTTCAACACTTTGATATCTAACAGACTTCTTACGCAGTCAACAAGCCCAAATTGGAACTCAATTTTCCCTCTTCAAAACAGCTCCTCTTACAGATCTCTCTATATCAGTTAATAGCAACTTCATACTGGTTATTCAACCCTAAAATCTTGGAGTCATCATTGACTTCCTTTTCTCTTGCACCATTGTTTCAAATCTGTCAGAAAACCATGACAACCACTCCTGAACTGAGCCACCATTATCATCTTCTTAGATTATTCCAATTGCTTCCCAATAATATAAATACATATGTGTGGGTTCAAATCATTCTACCAATGCCATTGATAATACTTATTTTCTGTACTATAAACAGTTTAAACTACCAGCTGGTTGTCTACTTCATACAATGTTCAAAATATATGCTACTCCCTAAGAAGATGATCTGTTCTATTTCACCTAATATTCAAATTTTATGTAACCACATCGATTCTAGCGTCTATTACATATAGTATTCAAATTGTATAACGCAGCATAAAAATTTGACAATAAGGATTTAAGTGGTTACTTCTGCTTCCATTCTTTTTCTTCTACAATCTATTCTTACTTTCAATACATAGTTATGTTGTTGAAATCTTAAGAATAAGGTACTCCTCTAGTAAAACCCCACATGTATGTGGTCATCTCACTCCGAATAAATGAATAAATCTTCACAAGGATTTTATAGGACTCTTAAAGTTTATATCCTTTATGTATTTGATCTCATTTCCAATAGCTCTTCACCTTACTTTCCTTTCTCCAACCACACTGGTCTCCTTGCAGAACTCCATCAAGCAGATAAGTTTTCACCTCTAGACTTTTGTACTTTTAGTTTCCCCAGTAAAGCACACTCTTTCCTTAGTTATAAAATAGTTTGTTCCCTTATTTCTTTTGAGGTTTGATAAAATACCACCTTCTCAGGGAGGCTTCCCTGATTACTCTAAATAATTACTCTAAATAACTCTGATTCCTCCGTTTGTTCCTGTTTTCTTTTTCACTGTAGCCCTTATTATATAACACATTATGTATTTTATTTAAATATTTTTACAGTCTATATGTCTGTACTGCAAGCTTCTCACAGATTTGTTTTGTTCATTGTTGTAACCCTGTACCTTAATTGCTAGATATTTCTTGAGGCAATTGATGAATTAGCTCAATCTTGAGCAAGGTTTTTCTGTTACCACTGTCATGATTGCTGTGGAAGTCTTAGAAAAGGGTCCAGTGAAATTTATTGGAAATGGGAGATTACCAATTCATGTTTTGCTTCCTTTCTTTTATATTTGCTATTGGGTGAGTCTAGGATTTGTACATCATTAATGCTTTATTAACAAGAAATACAATTCTTGCCACTGATCTCTTTTGGAAACCTTATGAAGATGCAATATCAATTTTCTCTCCTGTTTAAAGATTTCCATATTACACAAAATTGTCTAAATTGAGGCTTTTAAAAATTTGATAGAACTGTCTACGCTGGTTTGAAGCGGTTTTCCCTCATCACTCCTTAACTCTTGTTCTATCATTTAACTCACATGGCAAGTTGAACAAAGGAGCAGATGGAGTTACAACCTGTAGATGTTTCATTAGTGTTGTAATTATTCAGAAGCACTCATTTATAATACTCCAGACAGAATCCTTGCTATGATGCATAGAAAATGGTTGCTAACTCTAATAAGGCAATATACTCAGATCTTGTCATTTTCCCCTGAATTTCTTTTTTATCCTGAGAATAGAATGGTATTTCTTACATTTTAGTTCTTGACAGAAAGAAAGATAGCAGTGGGAAAGATATAATTGCTTACCTCCTATACAACAAACCAAAAATCACTGTTGCACAAGCAATCACCTGCCCATTTGCAATTATTTCCCACATTTATGTGTTTACATATTCATGTTGATGTTCCATTATTTTATGTCTATATACATTCACATTTAGACTATTCACCTGACTTTTATAAAACAGAAATAGCTTTTAAAAGAAAAACAGGACAGATGTTATTTCATTTTTTTACTGACATTTCCACGAGGCTGTTAATATTGCTTTTTGGTCTGAATTTTTCTTCATCTTTTCTTACAAGTATGAAAAATACCTGATACCCATGATTAGATATTAGTTTGTAGGAAACAAAAATTAATAAACTAATTTATGAAGTTTTATATCCTATAAAATCAAAAGATTTTTATGTACTATAATATTTTCTGTGTTTCTACTACAATATTTGTGTGTTTTATAAATGGACATAAAGGGGTTTTTATCTCTATTATAGCACTTATAGATCTTAGAACCCACTCTACTGGGTTCTTAAAAATTATACTGCATTACTATTTTATTTGTGCTAAATATTTTCCTTTATAAATCTTATATTAGGTTTTTAAAATTTATAGGTACTTTTGTTCTGAGGTCTTGATCCCTGTCTCCTGTACAATGTCACAAACCTCATTCCATAGTTCATCAGGCACTCTATCTATCAGATCTAGGCCCTTAAATCTATTTCTCACTTCCACTGTATAATCATAAGGGATTTGATTTAGGTCATACCTGAATGGTCTAGCAGGTTTCCCTGCTTTCTTCAATTTAAGTCTGAATTTGGTAATAAGGAGTTCATGATCTGAGCCACAGTCAGCTCCCAGTCTTGTTTTTGTTGACTGTATAGAGCTTCTCCATCTTTTGCTGCAAAGAATATAATCAATCTGATTTCGGTGTTGACCATCTGGTGATGTCCATGTGTAGAGTCTTCTCTTGTGTTGTTGGAAGAGGATGTTTGCTATGAACAGTGCATTCTCTCAGCAAAACTCTATTAGTCTTTGCCCTGCTTCATTCCATATTCCAAGGCCAAATTTGCCTGTTACTCCAGGTGTTTCTTGACTTCCTACTTTTGCATTCCAGTCCCCTATAATGAAAAGGACATCTTTTTTGGGTGTTAGTTCTAAAAGGTCTTGTAGGTCTTCATAGAACTGTTCAACTTCAGCTTCTTCAGTGTTACTGGTTGGGGCATAGACTTGGATAACTGTGATATTGAATGCTTTGCCTTGGAGACGAACAGAGATCATTCTGTCGTTTTTGAGATTGCATCCAAGTACTGCATTTCGGACTCTTTTGTTGACCATGATGGCTACTCCATTTCTTCTGAGGGATTCCTGCCTGCAGTAGTAAATATAATGGTCATCTGAGTTAAATTCACCCATTCCAGTCCATTTTACTTCGCTGATTCCTAGAATGTTGACGTTCACTCTTGTCATCTCCTGTTTGACCACTTCCAATTTGCCTTGATTCATAGACCTGACATTCCAGGTTCCTATGCAATATTGCTCTTTATGGCATCGGACCTTGCTTCTATCACCAGTCACATCCACAGCTGGGTATTGTTTTTGCTTTGGCTCCATCCCTTCATTCTTTCTGGAGTTATTTCTCCACTGACCTCCAGTAGCATATCGGGCACCTACTGACCTGGGTAGTACCTCTTTCAGTATCCTATCATTTTGCCTTTCCATACTGTTCATGGGGTTCTCAAGGCAAGAATACTGAAGTGGCTTGCCATTCCCTTCTCCAGTGGGCCACATTCTGTCAGACCTCTCCACCATGACCCGCTCATCTTGGATTGCCCCACAGGCATGGCTCAATTCATTGAGTTAGACAAGGCTGTGGTCCTAGTGTGATTAGATTGACTAGATTTCTTTGAGTATGGTTTCAGTGTGTCTGCCTTCTGATGCCCTCTTGCAACACCTACCATCTTACTTGGGTTTCTCTTACCTTGGGGTAGAGAAGAGAAGCAAAAAGCGAAGGAGAAAAGGAAAGATATAGCATCTGAATGCAGAGTTCCAAAGAATAGCAAGAAGAGATAAGAAAGCCCTCTTCAGCGATCAATGCAAAAAAATAGAGGAAAAGAACAGAGTGGGAAAGACTAGAGATCTCTTCAAGAAAATTAAAGATACCAAGGGAACATTTCATGCAAAGATGGGCTCAATATAGGACAGAAATGGTATGGACCTAACAGAAGCAGAAGATATTAAGAAGAGATGGCAAGAATACACAGAAGAACCATACAAAAAGGAACTTCATGACCCAGATAATCAAAATGGTGTGATCACTCATCTAGAACCAGACATCTTGGAATGTGGAGTCAAATGGGCCTTAAAAAGCATCACTACGAACAAAGCTAGTGGAGGTGATGGAATTCCAATAGAGCTGTTTCAAATCCTGAAAGATGATGCTGTGAAAGTGTTGCACTCAATATGCCAGCAAATTTGGAAAACTCAGCAGTGGCCACAGGACTGGAAAAGGGCAGTTTTCATTCCAATCCCAAAGAAAGGCAATGCCAAAGAATGCTCAAACTACCAAACAATTGCACTCATCTCACACGCTAGTAAAGTAATGCTCAAAATTCTTCAAGCTAGGCTTCAGCAATACATGAACTGCGAACTCCCTGATGTTCAAGCTGGTTTTAGAAAAGGCAGAGGAACCAGAGATCAAATTGCCCACATCTGCTGGATCATGGAAAAAGCAAGAGAGTTCCAGAAAAACATCTATTTCTGCTTTATTGACTATGCCAAAGCCTTTGACTGTGTGGATCACAATTAACTGTGGACAATTCTGAGAGAGATAGGAATACCAGACCACCTGACCTGCCTCTTGAGAAATCTGTATGCAGGTCAGGAAGCAACAGTTAGAACTGGACATGGAACAACAGACTGGTTCCAAATAGGAAAAGGAGTACGTCAAGGCTGTATATTGTCACCCTGCTGATTTCACTTATATGCAGAGTACATCATGAGACATGCTGGACTGGAAGAAACACAAGCTGGAATCAAGATTGCCTGGAGAAATATCAATAACCTCAGATATGCAGATGATACCACCCTTATGGCAGAAAGTGAAGAGGAACTCAAAAGCCTCTTGATGAAAGTAAAGGAGGAGAGTGAAAAAGTTGGCTCAAAGCTCAACATTCAGAAAACGAAGATCATGGCATCCGGTACCATCACTCCATGGGAAACAGATAGGGAAACAGTGGAAACAGTGTCAAACTTTATTTTTTGGGGCTCCAAAATCACTGCAGATGATGACTGCAACCATGAAATTAAAAAGACGCTTACTCCTTGGAAGAAAAGTTATGACCAACCTAGATAGCATATTCAAAAGCAGAGAGATTACTTTGCCGACTAAGGTCCATCTAGTCAAGGCTATGGTTTTTCCTGTGGTCATGTATGGATGTGAGAGTTGGACTGTGAAGAAAGCTGAGCACCGAAGAATTGATGCTTTTGAACTGTGGTGTTGGAGAAGACTCTGGAGAGTCCCTTGGACTGCAAGGACATCCTACCAGTCCATTCTGAAGGAGATCAGCCCTGGGATTTCTTTGGAAGGAATGATGCTAAAGCTGAAGCTCCAGTACTTTGGCCACCTCATGAGAAGAGTTGACTCTTTGGAAAAGACTTTGATGCTGGGAGGCATTGGGGGCAGGAGAAGAAGGGGACGACATAGGATGAGATGGCTGGATGGCATCACGGACTCGATGGACGTGAGTCTGAGTGATCTCTGGAAGTTGGTGATGGACAGGGAGGCCTAGCGTGCTGCGATTCATGGGGTCGCAAAGTGTTGGACACTACTGAGCGACTGAACTGAGCTGAACTTGTTCTAAGGAATATGCACTTATTTCTTTTATAATAACCCCTGGTTTCTGGATTCAAACTCTAATATTTTTTTATCTAAAACTTAGCATAGAATGATTAAACAATCCACTGTACTGGATTAATCCAATCTGGATGTTTTGACTTATGTAATTAAAAAAATTCAAGATGTCCCCTTCTAGAAGGGAAAAACAATTACAACTTGTACATTTTTAGATGTTTTCTTGGTTAAAAGTTATTATCATTTTTCCTTGAGTTTGAGAGCCTGAAAAATAGACAAAATTATGCCTAATATTTTTCCCGAGATGTCAGTTTTTTAGCTTCCTGAATGAGAAGAAACCTGAAATTTCTCACATAGGGTGAAACACAAATTTGATTTACATGCATTATAATCTCTCATTACTCTGACGGGGAAGAAAATACACTGTTATGGATTTGTAAGTGCCTAGAGTTTAAGTGTAACAATATCTGTAAAGTCAACATGAGTGAATGGAAATAAAATATTAAGTGCTTTGTAAATATTCCAGTCACGAATGCCAACGTAAATATATTCAGTAGGCTGCTGCTGCTGCTGCTGCTAAGTCACTTCAGTCATGTCTGACTCTGTGCGACCCCATAGACAGCAGCCCACCAGTAGGCTAAATGTGCTTAAATTTTGATTTTGGAAAAGAAGAGGAATGGAAGATTTAATGACATAGTGTTTAAAAGTGTTTCAAAAGACATCCTTGATTAATTTTGATTAAATAAAGATCATGGTAAATTATTGATATTATTACATATCATTACTCACTCAGCCTTTACTTACTCCTCCATCATTCCCAAGAGAAGTAAAGGAAATGGCAAGGGAAAGCAAAGTGCCGTTTTTTGATGGCTTATATTGACACCTAAACACAAAGAACTCTTGGCCAGGGTGTGTTAAAATCTTCAGTTCAGTCGCTCAGTCATGTTCAACTCTATGAGACCTCATGGACTGAGGCACGCCAGGCTTCCCTGTCCATCTCCAACACCAGGAACTTGCTAAAACTCATGTCCATCGAGTTGGTGATGCCATCCAACCATAGCATCCTCTGTCGTCGCCTTCTCCTTCTGCCTTTTATCTTTCACAGCATCAGGGTCTTTTCCAATGAGTCAGTTTTTTGCATCAGGTGGTGAAAATATTGAGGCTGCAGCATCAGTCTTCCACTGAATATTCAGGACAGGTTTCCTTTAGGATGGACTGGTTGGATCTCCTTGCAGTCCAAGTGACTCTCAAGTGTTTTCTCCAGCACCATGGTTCAAAAGCATCTGTTCTTCAGTGCTCAGCTTTCCTTATGGTCCAACTCTCACATCCATACATGACTACTGGAAAAAAAACATAGCTTTGATTAGATGTACCTTTGTCGGCAAAGTAATGTCTCTGCTTTTTAATATGCTGTCTAGGTTAGTCATAGCTTTTCTTCCAAGGAGCATGCATCTTTTAGTTTCATGGCTGCAATCACCATCTGCAGCAATTTTGGAGCCCAATAAAATAAAGCCTGTCATTGTTTCCACTGTTTCCCCATCTATTTGCCATGAAGTGATGGGGCCAGATGCCATGATCTTAGTTTTCTGAATGTTGAGCTTTAAGCCCACTTTTTCACTCTCCTCTTTCACTTTCATCAAGAGGCTCTTTAGTTCTTCTTCACTTTCTGCCATAAATGTGGTGTCATCTGCATATCTGAGGTTATTGATGTTTCTCCCAGCAATCTTCCTACCAGCTTGTGCTTAATCCAGCCCAGCACTTCACATGATGTACTCTGTCCATAAATCAAATAAGCAAGGTGACAATATACAGCCTTGACATACTCCTTTCCCAATTTGGAACAAGTCCATCATTCCATGTCCAGTTCTAACGTTGCATCTTGACCTGCATATAGAATTCACAGAAGTCTTGGGAAGGTGGGAAGTTGGTCTGGTATTCCCAGTTCTTTAAGAATTTTCCACAGTTTGTTGTGATCTACTAGTCGTGTATGGATGTGAGAGTTGGACTGTGAAGAAAGCTGAGTGCCGAAATATTGATGCTTTTGCACTGTGGTTTTGGAGAAGACTCTTGAGGGTCCCTTGGACTGCAAGGAGATCCAACCAGTCCATTCTGAAGGAGATCAGTCCTGGGATTCCTTTGGAAGGAATGATGCTAAAGCTGAAACTCCAGTACTTTGGCCACCTCATGTGAAGAGTTGACTCATTGGAAAAGACTTTGATGCCAGGAGGGATTGGGGGCAGGAGAAGAAGGGGATGACAGAGGATGAGATGGCTGCATGGTATCACTGACTTGATGGATGCGAGTCTGAGTGAACTCTGGGTGTTGGTGATGGACAGGGAGGCCTGGTGTGCTGCGATTCATGGGGTCGCAAAGAGTTCGACACGACTAAGCAACTGAACTGAACTGAACACAGTCAAAGGCTTTAGCATAGTCAATGAAACAGAAGTAGATATCTATCTGGAACTCTCTTGCTTTTTTGATGATCCAGCAGATGTTGGCAATTTGATCTCTGGTTCCTCTGCCTTTTCTAAAACCAGCTTGAACATCTGGAAGTTATCCATTCACATAATGTTGAAGCCTTGTTTGGAGAATTTTCAGCATTACTTTGCTAGCATGTGGGATGAGTGCAACTGTTCGGTAGTTTGAGCATTCTTTGGCATTGCCTTTCTTTGGGATTGGAGTGAAAACTGAATTTTTCCAGTCCTGTGGCCACTGCAGAGTTTTCCAAATTTGCTGGCATATTGAGTGCAACACCTTCACAGCATCATCTTTAGAATTTGAAATAGCTCAACTGGAATTCCATCACCTCTATAAGCTTTGTTAGTAGTGATGCTTCCTAAGGCTCACTTGTCTTCACACTCTAGAATGTCTGACTCTAGGTGAGTGGTCACACCATAATGATTATCTGGGTCATGAAGATCTTTTTTGTATAGTTCTTCTGTGTATTCTTGCCACCTCTTCTTAATATCTTCTGCTTCTGTTAGGTCTATACCATTTTTGTCCTTTATTGTGCCCATCTTTGTATCTGTAATTTTCACGAAAAGATCTCCAGTTTTTCCCATTCTATTGTTTTCCTCTAAGGCTTTCTTGTCTCTTCTTGCTATTCTTTGGAACTCTGCATTCAGATGGGTATATCTTTCCTTTTCTCTTTTGCCTTTGGCTTCTCTTCCTTTCTCAGCTATTTGTAAGGCCTTCTCAGACAACCATTTTGCCTTTTCACATTTCTTTTCTTGGGGATAGTTTTGATCACCACCTCCTGTCCAATGTTATGAACCTAGTTCTTCAGGCACTCTGTCTATCAGATCTAATCCCTTTTATCTGTTTGTCACTTCCACTGTATAATCGTAAGGGATTTGATTTAGGTCATACCTGAATGGGCTAGTGGTTTTTTCTACTTTCTTCCATTTAAGTTTGAATTTTCCAATAAGGATTTCATGATTTGAGCCACAGTCAGCTCCCAGTCTTGTTTTTGTTGACTATATTGATCTTCTCCATCTTTGGCTGCAAAGAATATAATCGATCTGTATTTGGTATCAACCATTTGGTGATGTCCACGTGTAGAGTCACCTCTTGTGTTGTTGGAAGAGGGTGTTTGCTATGACCAGTGTGTTCTCTTGGCAAAATCTGTTAACCTTTGGCCTGCTTTGTTTTGTATTCCAAGGCCAAACTTGCCTATTACTTCAGGTATGTTTTGACTTCCTATTTTTGCATTCCAGTCTCCTATGATGAAAAGGACATCTTTTTCGGTTTTAGTTCTAGAAGGTCTTGTACATCTTCATAGAACCGTTCAACTTCTGCTTCTTCAGCATTAGTGGTTGTGGCATAGACTTGGATTATTGTGATGTTGAATAGTTTGCCGCGGAAATGAACAGAGATCATTCTGTCCTTTTGAGATTGCATCCAAGTACTGTATTTTGGACACTGTTGACTATCAGGGATATTCCTTTTCTTTTAAGGGATTCTTGCTCACGTTAGTATATATAATGGTCATCTAAATTGAATTCATCCATTCTTGTCCATTTTAGTTCACTGGTTCCTAAAATGTCAATGTTCACTCTTGCCATCTGCTGTTTGACCATTTCCAATTTGCCTTCATTCATGGATCTAACATTCCAGGTTCCTATGCAATATTGTTCTTTACAGCATCAGACTTTGCTTCCATCACCAGTCAACATCCACAACTGGGTGTTGTTTCCGGTTTGGCTCCATCTCTTCATTATTTCTGGAATTATTTCTCTACTCTTCTCCAGTATCATATTGGTCACCTACCGACCTGGGGAGTTTATCTTTCATTGTCATATCTTTTTGCCTTTTCATACTGTTCATGGTGTTCTCAAGGCAATACTGAAGTGGTTTGCCAATCCTTTTTCCAATGGATCACTTTTTATCAGAACTTTCCACCATGACCCGTCTGTCTTGGGTGGCCTTACATGGCATGGCTCATAGTTTCATTGAATTAGACAGGCTGTGATACATGTGATCAGTTTGGTTAGTTTTCTGTGATTGTAGTTGTTTTAAATTATTTGACTTTTACTTGTAATAATTCTGCTATATGCTGATCAGTTAGTTTTGTCCTTCAAAGTATATGTAGAGGATCTGAAGTGTTTTTCCATACAGTTTGTATTTCCCTGAGAATGTCAGATTAATATTCCATAATCAGATGTAGGAATGTACCTTGCAGAATGGCATAGACCAGAGATTAATCTTTGTCAGTTCAAGTGTGTCTAATGAAAGGACTGTACCTGATTTCCAGGTAGAAATTCCAGTGAACAATATAATGACTTCCTAAAATAAAATTTTTATTGAAGCAAAAACATTCATAAACCTACACAGATTATGTGACCATTAATTTTTCATAAAAGTGAAGGAACTATGTAACCAGCACCCAGATTGACAAATTTAACATTACCACAGTATCTAATGTCCTTAGTAGTTCTATCTTCTCACTATTGCAATTAAACATGATGATAATTTCAAACAATGCATTAATATACAGTAATGACAGTGAAGGAGCTATGTCCACATGTGTAATAATTTTAATTTCTAGGAATCAAAAATGATTCCTATATGGAGGCAAATACACTCACTGCAAAATTATACATATACACAATTCCATTTAATAAAAGTTAGAAACAAGTATGGCAAATCTGTGATATGAGGGTCATCATAATTTTTGAAATTAGTATATTTTACAACTACTTTAAAATGCCAATCTTATCATAATTCAAGCAACTATACACAGGTGGGTCTCTTTCTGGACTTTCTATTATATTCTACTATTTTTCTTTTTTTTTTTTTTTTGTAGTTCCTTTATTTATTTATTTATTTACAGTGTTGTGTTGGTTTATGCCATACAACCACGTGAATCGGCCATAATCATACATATATCCCTTCCCTCTTGAGCCTCCCTCCCATCCCCTCATCCTACCTCTCCAGGTCATATAAATAACACTACCTTTATTACTGCAACTATATATTAAATCTTTATATTTTATAGTGTTAGTGTGTTAAGTTTTGTTTCATTATTTAAATTTTTCTTAGCTACTTTTTCACTTTGCACTTTTGTGTATACATATTTTATAATATGCTTTTGATTTGCATATATGCACATGCACTGGCATTCCCTGGCAGCTCAGTAAAGAATCTGCCTGCAATTCAGGAGACTGGGGTTTGATTCCTGGGTGGGGAAGATCCCTTGCAGAAGGAAATGGCTAATCACTCCCACAAGTATACTTGTCTGAAGAATTCCATGAACGTGGGGTCACAAAGAATTAGACGTGACTTAGCAACTGAATAACAGTTGATTTAGAGATAGATATGGTACAGTTATCTATCTGTATATATACAGGTGCACATATTCATATATATATAAAATATTCATCTTAGAAATGGCTAATAAAACTAAATATTGGAAATCAACCTTATTAAATCAACCAAAGAAATGCTAATTAAACTTATGACATGGCAACACACCCACCAGAATAGCTTAAAAGTTAAAAAAAAAGAAAACAAAACTTATAGCCCTAAATTCTGACAAGATTGCAGTGCAAATGAAATTCTCATATACTATTTGTAGAAGTTTAAATAGATAAATAGAATCATTTAAGGAATCTGCTACCTATGAAGGCTTAATATAAGTATACCATTTATTCTAGCAATTTCATTCCTACACATATACACAAAAGAAATTCATGTATGTGTTGACCAAAAGGCATGCACAGTAATGTCTGTAGCCCCAAACTGACATCATTCTAAGTGTCCTTCAGCAATAGATTGGGCAAATAAATAATGACTATTCATATATTGAAATACTAACAGGTAATACAAATGAACTTTACAAGTGAGAACATTTTTGAGGGACTTCTAATAATGTACATATAGTAAGAAAGAACAATGTTTATATTAAGACAGAAAGATTACCTGGGTAGGGAATAATTTTATAAATTAGTATGAATATCTTTGTTCAAAGATATTTTTGTATTTTTTAAAATGTTTTCCCACAGAAAACTATGTTAAGGAGAGGGATTTTATAATGCATCCTCAGAAAACAAAGATTCTGCTATGCCTACATTAAGCAATGGGCAGAGTATGTTGTACAAACAGTTTTGACTAGGGTTAAAAAAAACAATTAAATATAAGATTGTTAAATAAATTTTCACAAATAAGTTAAAACATAGAAAGTATATAATTAAGGTATAGAAAGAGAATTCTGTGTGAATCAGGCAAGTGGGTAGTGTAGATCCAATAAGTTTTCATATACTACTTGGGATGGTTATTTTTATATGCTAACTTGGTAAGCTATAGTGCAAAGTCCAATCAAACAGTAATCTAGATATATTTGTGACAGTATTTTGCAGATGTGGTGGATGGTATGTGATCTTAAATCAGTAGACTTTAAAAAGGGGAGTATTCTCAATAGTAAATGGGTCACTTGCAATCCTTGGGAAAACTATAAAAGCTAATATGAAGTTTCCTTGAAGAAGAAGAAATTCTGCCTCAAACTGATGCATCAACTCCTGCCTAAGAGTTTCTAGTCTATGGTTCTGCCTTGCTGCTGCTGCTAAGTTTCTTCAGTCGTGTCTGACTATATGTGACCCCACAGACGGCAGCCCACCAGGCTCCTCTGTCCACAAGATTCTCTAGGCAAGAATACTGGAGTGAGTTGCCATTTCCTTTTCCTATGGTTCTTCCCTAGGATTTTCAAACTTGTCAGCCTACCCAACTGTTGGCCAATTCCTTGCAAAAAAAATATGATCTAGTTACAGTCCTCCCTTGGTAACCATGGAGGATTGGTTCAAGGACCACAAACCCCTTTCCCCCTTCTCCCATCCCTTGGATACCAAAATCCATGGATGCTCAAGTCCCTTATATACAATGGTATAGTATTTGCACATAGTTTATGCATATCATCCCTTATATTTTACTTCTTAATTAATATAATGTAAATAATATGTAAATGATTGTAAATATAATGTAAATGTTATGTAAGTAATTGCCAGAAGCTGTAAAATTAAAGTTTTGCTTTTTGGAAATTTTTGAAACTTTTTGGGGGAATATTTTTGATGCTTAGTTGGTTAAACCTAACTAATGGCTATTTCCAGTGGTAAAGATATGGCAAAAGTCTATGATACAATGTGCAATAGAGATATATGAAACATCACTATTGAATATTTCAAGTCAAATATTTATAAAAGGCAAGTTTTTGGCTAACCTGAATTTGAAATCTTAGAATATTTTGGTCAAACAACAAGTATAGTGAGATAGGCTGTTTACTCCTCATTTTACTAATGAGAGTAGGTTTTTGTCACAGAAACAATTCAGAGATAAGACAGGGGGATCAAGAAAGCCAAAGAAGGATTTATTGAGCTATAGTACACTTTCAAGGGGAGATTGGACAGACTCAGGTGAGTAGCTGCCCTGAGATTCTTTGGGAAGTTGGTTATGGGGAGTGTAGAAATGAATGGGTGAAATTTTCATTGGGGAGGGTGGGGCTTTAAGTAATATTTCCTAATTTTCATCCCAACTTCACCTTCTCAAGGGAAGAAGGAATTTTTGCCCTTATTCAGTCTGATGGAACTGTCATGGTATCAGTGCCCGATGGATACTTCTTATCTGAAAAGCTAATTTTATTATGATGAGAGAATAATGAGCAACAAGTTATACTTGGACACCAAAGATTCCCGTCTTTCCCCACCTTTCTTGGTCTGCATTCAGGACCCTTGTCACCCAAAATGTGTGGTTTCCTGTCAGTCTGGAGGTTCTTGCTTTTCTTTGAGCAAGGACCCCTGCTGTCCACAAGCTGCATGGTTTCCTGTCATTTGATCTGTGCCCCCTTTCTCTATTAGCATCTAGCTATCTGCCTATTCTAACACTAATTTCACTGAAGAAAGTGTGGAAAGAAAAGGATGAGTACAGGGCTTCAAATTCCCAGCTCAAGCACCTTGTAAATGACCTGAAGTTTTCTGTATTAGTCAGTTCAGGCTGTGTCTTACTCCATTCAGGTTGTTATTAAAAAAAAAATAATATCATAGACTGTTAGGTTTAAACAACAGGCCTTATTCTCAGCGTTCTTGAGGCTGGGAAGTCCAAGATCAAGGTCCAGGAGGCTATGACTTCTGGGAAATGCATTCTTCTTGACTAGCGCAGGAGTGACCTTCTCACTGTGTCCTCACATAGTCTTTCCTTGATATGTGTTCATGGAGAGAGAGAGAGACAGATCTCTCTTTTCTTCTTCTTATAGTAGGCCACCAATCCTACTGGTTCAAAACCACAACCTTATGACCTTGTTGAATCCTAGTTGCCTCTTAAAAGTCAAATCTCAAAGTACATTCACACTGAGAGTTAGAGATTCAGTATGTGGATTTTAGGGAGGACACAGTTCAGTCCCTTGGAGAAGGCAGTGGCACCCCACTCCAGTACTCTTGCCTGGAAAATCCCATTGATGGAGGAGCCTGGAAGGCTGCAGTCCATGGGGTCGCTGAGTGTCGGACATGACTGAGCAACTTCACTTTCACTTTTCACTTTCATGCATTGGAGAAGGAAATGGCAACCTACTCCAGTGTTCTTGCCTGGAGAATCCCAGGGACGGGGGAGCCTGGTGGGCTGCCGTCTATGGGGTCGCACAGAGTCGGACACGACTGAAGTGACTTAGCAGTAGCAGTAGTTCAGTCCATATCAGTTTCTACGTCTGCCCTGAAAGAAATCTTAAACCCCTACAGCCACAGGGTTCACATTGCTGAAAACTGAACTCAGAGCCTCATCCTATGAGGGGCTAAATTCAACACAAATTGAATTATCTGTCCTTGGGGGGGTGGAGGGCCTTCTGTTAAAGTGAGGTTATACATTAGGAAAGAATGGGATACTGAATATTGGAATGCATATATATGAGAAGATTGCAAATAAAGCTGCAGAAATTAAATCCCCAGGTTTGGCTGAAGCCTCCT
The DNA here is from genome assembly GCF_032405125.1 of Capricornis sumatraensis. Classification (NCBI taxonomy): domain Eukaryota; kingdom Metazoa; phylum Chordata; class Mammalia; order Artiodactyla; family Bovidae; genus Capricornis; species Capricornis sumatraensis. Next base: position 109,622,985 of record NC_091092.1, on the reverse strand, counting down.
TTACAGAAAAGGTAGCCTATCTACTCCCATCTGAAGAGGTTAACACTGCTTTGGCTGAGAAACCATTAACAGTTATGAAGAACAATTAACTCATGAGGTAATTGCTTTGTAAGACAGCACTGATTCTCCTCTGGCTTCAGCCTACTAACTGTCTTTGCTCTAGACCTGTCAAAAGACCTAATTTCCAGCTGGACTTGAAAGATAAAGGTGAGGTAAAATGATTGACCCAGGAGGAAGTGTGTTTTAAAAGAACTAAATGATCTTTCCAATTTATATGGACAAAAATGTGGGGAATACATGTAAGAGTAGAGAATAAAGGTATCAGGTAAAAGGAACGTAAAGTTGGGTCAGCTTGAATTTATTGATATGGGCCCATTAAAGAAATGTTGGATTCAGTGTTGTAGCTCAAGGGTCGGAAAGGTCTGTAATAGTTTGTTTAGTTGGTTGGCTAAAACATATACCAAAAGGTGCCTGCAATATATGAATCAGAAGTGCCAGGACTGCACTGGCATACTATAGAAGAAGGAATCTAAAGGCTAAGGAAAGTTGGAATGTTAGCCTGGCTTTATCCTGTAAGAAATGCTCACCCACTTGAAAAGGGTCCAGAAAATAAACATTTCACTACAAATTTAAGAAACTTGTGAGGGAAGCCACGTAATCTTTGCAGAGTTCTGTGGTTACCTTTGCTTGAAGGTTAGCAATTATAGCAAAAACTGCTCTAGGTTAACTGACATCCCTACATACAATGATGGTAATTGAATCCCAAAGTGGCAGACACCAAGTGGTAGCACTTATTCACCAAAGAAAAGATAGAATGGTTACCATAATGGAAAGCAGAGTCAATGAAACAGTCAGAATAGTCTAACTCACAAAGACCTACCTTTGGCATTGGCTATTTAATCATGGCATCCCTAAAAGAGAAAAAAATGGGCACTCTACAAACTTCTTACTTTATCTGTACACATGGAAGAGCTCTAGGTGGAATGAAAAGAAGTCTAACTCCAACGATTAAGAGAATGATAATCCCTCAATCAATCCCCAGAGGTAAGCCAGTTTATAGACCCAGAGCTCTTTGAATGAATGGGAGTCTGGGGCCCTCGTAGAAAGATCCTGTTATGCTGCCCCCAAATTGATACTTTTGATTTTTCTGTCAGCCTACCCCAAAGGGACATATGGCCTTTTACCAGAGTAACTCTGCTTGGAGGAAAAGGAGACACAATTTCTTTGGTGATTACTGGACACTGGTTCTGAACTGATGCTATTTCCAGGAGGATGAAATGTCACCCAAAATGTCATTGTGGTATACTACCATTCAGAGTAGTGGTTAATGGAGGCCAAGTGATCAATGGAGTTTTACTTCAGACCCGTCCCCACTGTCAGTCCAGTAGGTTCTCATGCTCTCCTGTGGTCATTTCTATACTTCAGCAGTGCATAACTAGAATAGATCTACTCACCAAATGACAGAATGCTGAGTGCCCAATATGCCAGCAACTGAGACCAATACTATGACACCCAATGTGGTAGCATTCGTCAGGGAGATCAGCCAGATTCCTGGTAGCAGATTGATTACAATGGTTACATCATCATGGAATGGATGACTGTTCTTACTGGAATGCAAACTTACACTGGATATAGATCTGCCTTCCTTCCATACAAGCTTCAGCCAACTCTCAGCTATGAGCTTACCGAATGCCTTATCCATCATTATGGTGTTCCACACAGAATTGTTTTTGATCAAGGAATTTACTTCACAATAAAAGAAGTGTAGTAATAAGATCCATGATCAAAGAATTCACTAGTCTTACTATGTCCCCATAATCCCAAAGCAGCTGACTTGATAGAATGGTGGAACTGCTTTTCAAAAATTTTCCTACAGGACCAGATAGATGGCAATGGCCTACAATATAGCCCCCAGACTCCTCTGTCCATGGGATTCCTCAGGCAAGAATACCGGAGCGAGTTGCGTGCCCTCCTCATGTCTCCTGTGCTGCAGGCAGATTCTTTACCACTGAGCCATCAGGGAAGCTAGGTGTAAGTATAATATTGTTATTGTCTTTATTTGAAGGTTAAGTATGGTTAGGAATATGTATATGTACATGGTTAAGGAGTGCCAAGTTGACAGGAGATAGAATGTGATGGTTGGTTTAATGCATCAGCTTGGCTAGGTTATGGTACCCTACTAACTTCAAACACTAATCTATTGTGTTGCTATGAAGGTATCTTGCAGTCGCGGTTAACATTTATAATCAATCAACTTTAAGCAAAGGATATTATTCATGATAATGTGGAAGGGTCTCATTCAATTAGTTGGAAGTCCTTAGAAGCAGAACAAAGCTTCCCCTAAGGAAAAAGAAATTCTACCTCAAAACTATAGCATCAGCTCGCACCTGAGAGTTTTCAGACTCTCAGTCTGCCCTAGATATTTTAGACTAGCTAGTCCTTTAAATCATGCATTTCAGTTTCTTAAAATCTCTCTCACTTTCTCTCTCTCTCTCTCTCTCTCTACACACACACACACACACACACACACACACACACACACAAACTGGTTCTGTTTCTGTGGAGAACCCTGACTATTGCTGGATTTTACTTTAATATTTCTACAATAGGCCCTATTAATCTAGTGTGTTGTGTAGAATTTTTTTTTTTTAATGGTACCTGGCCTTAACCTAACATGCACAGAGAATGAAAATGCTCATGAGGCTTGAACTCAGTGGGGGTTGTGTTTCTGCTTAAACAAATAATTCAAGGTTAAAGGAGTGAGATATTATTAGATAAATGATGTGTATGGTTTGAAAGGGCTTCCCTCGTGGCTCAGACAATAAAGAATCCATGTACAGCGCAGGAGACCAGGATTCTATCCCTGGGTTGGGAAGATCCTCTGGAGAAGGGAATGACTATGCACTCCAATATTCTTGCCTGGAGAATTCAATGGACAGAGAAGCCCGGTGGGTTACAGTTCATTGGCTTGCAAAGAGTTGGACACGACTAATTGATTAACACAGGGACAGGCATGGCATGAAAATCATAAATGGAGCTCTTACAATGCTAGAGATCTCAACCTTACTAACTTCATTATTTTTGAAGCAAGCATAATATAGGCATGCATGTAACACAACATTTTTAGACTGATATCACTGAAGACAGTATTTTTAAATGAATTGGTGAGGAAATCATTACCAGAGTGTCAAAACTGAAGAAGAAAAAACATTTTCATTCAACTTAGTAATTTATAGAATTATGCTATATTTTTGCTTTTCAAGTACTTGTTTTATAACCTAACTCTAACCACACTTTTGACTTCTGATAATTTAGCTACAATTTCAGTATTAAATAGCATAGAGTAAAGATACACGTTGAAAAATCATCCTTCATCCCCTCTAGAGCCTCCCATTCCCAAATCTCAGTCAATCACAATCAAGTACTTCTTTATAAAAATTTTAAATGCTTAATTTCAAAACCACAAAAATAACTTTGAAGAATGAAAATGAAAATCAGTCATGGTACAACCAGCTAAATACAAATCTTTGCACATAAGCTTTATTTCAATGTACATAGATATTCTGCATAATTTCAATCACAATATATGTGACACATATATTTTTATGCTGTCTAGACTTGTTATATGAAAGACTGTACAGAAATGGGATTAAGTAGGAATTGAGGGTACAGATCACACTCAGGAAACTGGAGAAAGTTTCCCCAGGCAAAATCATTTTCCTGAATCTTCTGGCCAAAATATATAGTATTCATGTAACATAATTTGTTAAACCATATTCCTATTAATGGTTATTTCAATTTAATGCAATTTAGATTGTACTGTGTCATAGATAAGACTAGATTATGGCTATCCTTACCAGAAAGCTAAATACAATGTCTTAAGAAGACTGATGTGGTCAGTCTATGGTTAATCATGTTTTCTATATAATTCATCAATGGACAGTAAGGTTGTTTCCATACCTTACTACTATAAATAATGCTACAATGAATAGAGGGGTGCATGTATCTTCCCCTCCCCAATTAGTGTCTTTTTGTGCTCTTCAGATAAATATCCAGAAGTGAGATAGCTGGGTTATGTGGCTGTTTTATTCTTTTTTTTTTTTTTTTGAGGAATTTCCACTATGTTTTCCATAGTGGTTGCACCAATTTATAGTTCCACCAACAGTGTACAAAAGTTTCCTTTTCTCTACATTTTCTCTGTTTGTTATTTCTTGTCTTTTCAATAATAGCCATTCTCATAAGTGTGAGGTGATATTTCATTATAGATTTGTTTGGTATTTCTCTAATAATTAGTGATATTGGACAACTTTTCATGTTGAGAAGGTAACAGGCAGGAAGGCTAGGGGTCTCCAAAAGGAGGAGATAGGTTGCAAGTATCAGATGCTTTTTATCTCTCTCTTAAGTGGCAGGAGGAAACAAACAACAAGTATCAGATATTTTTTCCCTTCTCTATACAAAATTAAAAGGAGATTTCTTTTAAAATTCTGTTGCCATGACGACACCTGGTTCTACCTGAAATTAACTTTTCTCAAACCTTGAGCTAACCAATGTGTTTTTCTCATGGAAATGTTTTTCTTAAGCTATGTTTATGAACTATGTATTTACCTTAGATTTTGTCTTTCTCCTTCTTATACTTAAATAAAACTTTATTACACAAAAGCTCTGAGTGATCAAGACTCGTCACTGGCCCGAGATTGGATTCCTCTTCTCTGGAGGCCAAGAATCCCAGTGTCTTTCACAGCTCAGCAACAACCTTTCAATGTACTTGTTGGCCATCTGTATGTCGTCTTTGGAAAAATGCATATTCAGATTCTTTTTTGCCCATTTGTTTATTTTTTGTTGCTGAGTTGTATGAGTTTTTTTTTATATATTTTGGATATTAACCACTTATTGAATATGTGATTTGCAAATATCTTCCCCCTTTCAGTAGGCAGAGCTTTTGTTTTGATGATAATATCCTTAAGTGTGCAGCAGCTTTCTAGTTTGATGCAGTTTCACTTGTTTATTTTATACATTTGTTTTCCTTATCTTTGGAATCAGACCCACAAAGCATCACTAAAAGGAAAGTGATGTCAGTGAGGTACCTGCCTATATTTTCTTCCAGAAAATATTTTTTAAATGTAAAGGATTTATAGACATTAACTGGATATGTTGTTTACAGGTTATACATCTAATGCACTTTTGATTTAAAATGATATTTAAATCTTAAAAGTTAGTGCATCCCTACTAGTTTATACCATACTCTCTGCTTTCAGCTTTCTCTAGATGGTAAGATGTACCTTGCCAGCTATTTTATTCTTTGTTGTTAACACAACCACATCTGGAAGTCTCAGAAGGCCAAGCACGTAGGTTTTAAGAATGCAGATTTTTAATAAGTGTCAAGGCTATTGTTCCTAGTTTCTTTATTGAAAATAGCATCATGGTGGATGATTTCAAACCTCTAATTGATGATTTCTTCTGTTGTTTGGACAAGAATGTTTTACATAGTAAATAAATTACTCTAAAAGCCCATAAGAGAAGCAATCCCATTTTGACACTTTCATTTTATTCCATAAAATGAGTGATTTGTGAGTGAATTGAGGGAATATACAAAATCATTTTTTAAATGGTTGTGCAAAAGTATCTCATTGTGCAGATCATCACATACTTTCCAACAGTTACTAGATACTTGGGAAATGGGAGAGAAGGATGTTTTATTACCATTTCAGTCTCTTTGAGGTTTAAAATTTATTTTTTATTTTTTTAATTTTTATTTTTACTTTATTTTACTTTACAATACTGTATTGGTTTTGCCATACATTGACATGAATCCACCATGGGTGTACATGAGTTCCCAATCCTGAACCCCTCTCCCACCTCCCACTCCATATCATCTCTCTGGATCATCCCCAACTATCACCAGTTTCTTGGCAGTTAAAAATTAGTTTGTGGCAAAAATAAATATGTACAAAATATAATCAATTTCCAGTTTATCTAAAATGTATACTTTTTATTTGAACTATGTATACATTTGGATTGTTCAAAAAGTGAAATTATCTCTCCTGAGGTGATAATTTTAAAACTGTAATTTCTAAATAGTGCCCACCTTATATAATAATACCCACCTTACATAAATAAGTTTATCAAAATAGATCAAATGTACATTTCCTGTGCTATGTGAAAGATTATTAACACCTATCTTAAAGAAGCAAGGTCTATTCAATAAAATAATAGCAATCACCCAGAAAGGACAGGATTAATCACACATGAGCTGTACACTTACATAGCTGAAATATGCAGCTTTAAAAAGCCTAAATGGAACTCCATTTATACACAATGGATTTTTATATGATGCTATTTTGTTTCAAAATTTATATATTTATGCCTTAATCCATAAGGTATTTAGATGACTATTCATTATCTTCTGGTAGAAAAAAATTATTTTCAAGGTATCATGCCAGTTTTTGAATCATTGCTTTTGTTTTGACATCTGACTTTTTTATGATCTGAGAATATGGCCTATAGAAATCTCTGTTTGGGAGAATATAACTTTTCCTTTGTAGCCAAGCTCAAAACCAATATTTGTAAGTTGTATACAAATTAAATAGATTAATATATACTCTCTTCAGTTCAGTTCAGTTCAGTTGCTCAGTCATGTCCAACTCTTTGTGACTCCATGAACTGCAGCATGGCAGGCCTCCCTGTCCATCACCAACTCCCAGAGTCCACCCAAACCCATGTCCATTGAGTCGGTGATGCCATTCAACCATCTCATCCTCTGTTGTCCCCTTCTCCTCCTGCCCTCAATCTTTCCCAGCATCAGGGTCTTTTCAAATAAGTCAGTTCTTCACATCAGGTGGCCAATGTATACTCTCTTACTGAGGGTAAAAACATATCTTCTGATAGAGTGTAATCCATCCATTTCATTCCTTCTACCATTAAAAATATATATATTTATATTCTATTGTTTAAATCCCAAGCAGCCATACTTTTTTTGGCCTAAACAAGTGTATTAAAATACTTTACTATGATGTTTCTGGTATTTTGGTATTGTCTAAGAGGTTTTGCTTTATGTATTTTATTGCTTTTTTGTTTGGTGCATAAAAATTGTAACAGTTTTATATTCTCTGTTGATTATTAATTGTGTTATTGCAGAATCTGTATTAGTTTTATAGTGCTGCTGTAAAAAATTACTACAAACTCAGTGGCTTAAAATGATGCACATTTATTATCTTACAGTTCTGTAGATTAGAAATCTGACACAAGTTTCTCTGGATTTAAATCAGCTGCACTCCTTCCTGTAGGCTCTAAGGGAGAATCAGTTTCATTGACAGCTTCCAGAGGCCACCCGCATTCCTTGGTTCTTGGCCCTCTTCCTCCATCTTCAAAGCCAGTAACATCATAACTCTTTCATCTTTCTGTGGTCAAATCTCCCTATGTCTAGAGGCAGGAAAGGTTGTCTGCTTTCAAGGACTCCTATAATTATGTTGAGCCATGCCAGATGATTCAAGATGAGCTCCCCTACTCTAGATTCTTAACCTTAGACACATTTCCAAAATCTCTTTCCTAGTTTAAGGTAACATTCACAAAATTACAGGAATTATGGCATCCACATCTTGGTGTAGGGGAACATTCTCCCTTTTTGTCATAATTAATGCTTTTGGCACTAGTATTGAATGTTGCCTTTTATGATATGAATATTGCTTCTTGTGATCGATTTTTGTTCCTATTTGTTTAGTGAATCATTTTTCATCCCTTCTTTGTTCAGCATATCTGTATTACCTTTCTAAAGTCACTTTCAGGGTAATAAATATTTGCCCAATTTTTTTTTCATTTTAATTTCTGACAATTAAGATGAATTAGCCTATTCAAGGGCTTCCCAGGTGGCGCTAGTGGTAAAGAACCTGCCTGCCAATGCAGGAGACATAAGAGACTCAGGTTTGATCCCTGGGTTGGGAACATCCTCTGGAGGAGGCCATGGCAACCCTTTCCAGTATTTTTTCCTGGAAAATCCCATGGGCAGAAGAGCCTGACAGGCTACAGTCTATGCAGTAGCAAAGAGCTGGACACAACTGAAGCAATTCAGCATGTACACACAACCTATTCAAATATTGTGATAACTGATTTAATTGATTTTGTTTCTTTCATCTTAATTTAGGTGCACCATCTAACTTATTTTTATTAACATAAGAGAAAGACAGTTACTTCCTAAGTGTCTTGACTAGGATTAACCTAGTTCATTAGGATAAATAACTTTGGAGACTACCCATATTTTCAGGATGAGATGATTTCTTCAAGTATTGCATGTAACAAAACTTAAAGTTGTATTTGTTTGCAGGTAGAAAATACTAAAGAGCCCATCAAAAATTGTTAGAAATAACAAATGGATTTAGCAAAGTAACAGGATGCTGAATTAATAGAATGAAGGACACTTGAAAACATCATGCTAAGTGAAAGAATCAAGACATAAAATGTGCATGTTGTATGATTCTAGCTATATGAAATGTCCAGAATTATATAACTCCATAGAGATAAAAAGCAGACTAGTGGTTGTCAGGGGCCAGGGATTGGGGAGAATGATGAGTGATTGTTTAATAGCTATGGAAATTCTTTTTAAAGTGATGAAAATATTTTAGATTTTAATAGAGGAGGTCATTGCAAAATATAATTGTCTAAAATATCACTGAATTGCATAGTTTAAATGGTTATTTTCATGTAACAAATTTCACCTAGATTTTAAAAAAAATGTAAAGTGAAGAAGAAATAAATCTTTCTTATACAAGGAAAAACTGAGGGATTTTCTCACCAGTAGACCTGCAAGAAAGAGTAAAATATATTCTTCAAATAGAAGTAATAGGACACAAGCCAAAATTTAAAATTCATGTAAAAAAAAACATAAAGTATTAAAGGAGGAATATAGGAGGGTAAAATAAAATGTTCACTTTTCCTATCCTTATTTTATTTAACAGATAACTTTCAAAATAATTATACCAATAATGTATTAAGTAATTATAGCTTATGGATAAATTAAATGAATGATAGCAATTTTGTAAGAGATGAGAGGGAAGAATTGGAAATACTCTTGTAAGGCTACCTGTACTACCCCTGAAGCAGTGGAGTGCTATTTGAAAATGGTCTTAAAGTGGTACAAATATTGTAAACTCTAGGGCAACCACAAAAAAATCTTCAGAAGAAACACAAATGGCATGCTAAGTGAGGATGTTCAATTAAAATCAGAGAAGCAAAATAGACCCCCCAAAAAACCAAACAAAATGCAAATAAAACCCAAAGGAAATAGAAATTACAATGATGGTATATATTAACTCAACTATATCAATAAATATTTTAAATGGCAATGTTCTACACACCAACTGAAAGAGAGAGGCTGACAGAGTGGATAAAAAAACAAGACCCAGTTACATGTTGTGTATAAGAAAATTACCTTTAAATGTAAGTGTGTAGTTGCTCAGTCGTGTCTGACTCTTTGCGGCCCCATGGACTGTAGCCCACCAGGCTCCTCTGTCCATGGGATTCTCCAGGCAAGAATACTGGAGTGGGTTGCCATTTCCTTCTCCATTTAAATATAAAGATACACTTATATATTAAAAGTGAACAAATGGAGAAAGATATAGCATGATAATAGTAACCAAAAAAGCTTGCCAACTATTTCAGACAATTCCCTTGGCAAATTATTAGGGATAAAAAGGAAAATTATGTAATGATAAACTGGTCATTTCTCCAAAATGACATAACAGTCCTTAACATGCATGTGCTTAAAGGAGAATGTCAAAATGAATGAGGCAAAACTGATAGAACTGCAAGGAAAAAAAATAGATGAATCCACTATTATAGTTGGAGACTTCAACACCTCTCTATCAGTAATTGACAGAACCAGCAGGCAGAAAATAGTGAGGTTACAGTTGAACAAAACAGCACCATCAATCAACTGGATCTAATTGACATTTATAAAACACTTCATCCAACAACAGGAGAATACACATTCTTCTCAAGCTCACATGAAACAGTCAACAAAACAGACGATTTCTGTATTATGAAACACAACTTAACACATTTTTAAAAAACAGAAATCATACAAAATCTGCTATAAGATCATAATGGTATTAAACTAAAAAATAACAGAAAGATAGCTGGAAAAATCCCAAAATAATTGAAAAGTAAATAACACACTTGTAAACAGTATGTGAGTCTAAGAAATTCCAAGAGAAATTTTAAAATATTTTTAACTAAATGAAAGTGAAAATACTACTTATCAAAATTTCTGTGATTTGGTAAACAGAGTATTTAAGGGAAAATATACCATTAAATACATAAATTAGAAAAGAATAAATATCTAGTACAATAACCTAAGCTTCCACCTTAGAAACTAGAGGAAAAAGAGCATTATAATCCTAAAACAAAAGGAACAAAGGGGGAAAAATTGAACAGATGATTGAAATTGAAAAAAGGAAATCAATAGATGAAGGCAATGAATCAAAAGCTGGTACTTTGAAAAGACCCATACAACTGATAAAATTCTAGCCAGGCTAACCTAGAAAGAAAACAAACCAAAAAAAAAAAAAAAAAGACCCAAATTCCTGATATCAGAAAGGAAAGCAAGAATATCACTATTGTTCCCAAGTCACTAAAGCATGACAAAAGAATATTCTGAACAACTCTATGACCACAAGTTTGATAACCTAGATGAAATGGACCAATTCCTTAAAAGATATAGCTACAACAATTAGCACAAAGAGGAATATATCACCTGAAAAACATATGTATTAAAAAATGGAATTATTAATTAATTACTCGCCAAAAGAGAAAGTACCAGGCCTATATGTTTTCACTGGTGAATTCTATCATACATTTAAGGAAGACATTATATCAATTCCTTAAAATCTCTTACACCTAATAAAAGCAGAAAAAATACTTTCTAACTCATTCTATAAAAGCCAGCATTGCCTTAATTTAAAAAAGCAAATAAAAATACAACAAGAAGGGAAAATTGCAGACAGGTCAATATCTTTAATGAACACGGATGCAAAATTCTCAACATAACATAAGCAAATTGATTCCAACAACAAATAAAACGAATAATACACCATGACCAAGTGGGATTTATTTCAGATGAACAAGGCTGGTTCAATATTCAAAAATCAATTAATATAGTTAATCCATCACATCAACAAAGAGCTTATCCTACTGAAGGCAGAAAATCAATACTAATCCTCTCTAGTAAGTTATCATGGACCAAAAACAACTGTGAATTTCTTCCTCCTTTCCCTACTCAAATGAAGTTGTCTATTCCTTCTCCCTCACTGTATAATGAATATATTGGGAGCAGGTAATTTATTTTTTTTTTTATATAGAGGAACCATATCTGGACTTATTGAATAAGTATAAAAACTAGACATCATTCACTTTAAGTTAGATTTGGTAACTAGATGATGAGTCTGTGGTATTTCTCAATTTGAGAAGGCATAAATCCATTGAAAAAAGTTAAGAAAAATATAGTATGTATGATGTATTGGGGAAAACCGCCTATATGAGTATTGAACTAGGAAATAAATGGAATGTCACTGTTGGTAGCCTTTCCAAGAGGCAGCCAGCCTCCATTCCTTAGTCCATGGAAATCCAATTTGTTCAGGTAGCAATATGTGTGTCATTCTCCAAGCATTAGAGAAATTGTGGTTTACCTTGCTGCTACTGCTAACATCTTCAGTTGTGTCTGACTCTGTGCGACCCTATAGACGGCAGCCCATCAGCCTTCCCCGTCCCTGGGATTCTCCAGGCAAGAATACTGGAGTGGGTTGCCATTTCCTTCTCCAATAGGTTTACCTTATCCAAGCAAAATAATATCATTACTATTTTTGTGATGGTGGGAAAGTAACCCACTAATGCACAGTCAGAGCCATAAAGTAAAGAATACTAGAGACTTAAGAGAAAATATATATTTCTTTTAACTTTAGTTGAAATTTATTTTTTGAGAAGATACTTCAGATACTTCAGTCATTTTTGGACCATGGAAGTATAAAAATAAGAATAATATGCTGAGTTTGGCATAAGGGATACATAGGAAAAAAGGATAGCTCTTTGCTGCCATTACTGAGGCATTTTGCCAAATCTGGAAACACCTAAATTTCTTGTTACATAATAATTAAATGTCTTTATTGTAGATTTCTACTTTCATTACTTACTAGTTTGGGTATAAATCACTCTGCTGTAATAAAGAAAATCACAAATATAATAGTTTAGACCATATAAAGTTTTATTTCTCTGTATGTAACAGTCTATCTATACATAGGCTGTCCAGGGTGAGCAGGCTACTCAGATCTACAACGCCATGAAAGAAACTAGGTTAATTCTATTTTGTTTTGTTCCTTCTCTTGACCCCCACCATTGGTATTGTCCTCTTCAGCATGGTCAGCTTTGATGCTATGGCCCTATCAATCATTGATCTAGACTGTAAGAAGGACAAAAGAAAAAGTGCAGAGAAACAAACTTTATTTTTAAAATAATGTGAGCAGAATGTTGCATACATCACTTCTACTCATCTTCCAGTAGCCCAAATTTAGTCAAATCGCCACAGACATCTTCAATGACTTATGGGAAATGTAACTGCTGATTGGGAGTTTATGCCCACTTAAAACTGAGTGTATAATTGGTTTTATATTACTTTAAAAATCCAAATGAGAAGAAGAATTAATAGGGTTTGTTTTTCTTCTATATTTGTTTCAGCTGAAGTAGTTTTCAAGAAAGAATTGATCAGGATGGCCATATGATTCTGGGATTTCAAACAAGATAATCAACAGTATTTTGATTGTGAAATTCATGAAATATGGGCATGCAAATTTAAAACCACTTTTTTAGAAGATGGGATGAACCAAATATGGGAGGAAGAACCAAATATTAATATAGTAAATTTTGTTGTCAGATATATGTTTGTTGTCAGATATATATGAACGTATGTTCTGGCAATAAATATAAACTGAATGATTTTTCCCTTTTCATATACTATTAATTAATGTGGCAATACTTTACTTAGGGTTTTTTATCTATGTTTGTAAAAGAGATGGAGCTGGATTTTTTCCATTTATTAAAATAACTTTGTCATTTTGGGAATTAGAATTTTGCTAGCATCATCAGTTGAGTTGGGAAATATTCCTGCTCAAACATACAAAGGAAATCTTCAAACAATCTCTTTGATACAAAATTTTCTCTACTAATTCATTGATAGAATTCTTAAAACAAGGTATTTAATCCTAAATTTTCTGTGTAAGAAGGCTAACTATAAATATTATACCATTATTTTTTTCTATATTTCTGTTCTATTATGGTAAATGTTCAAAATAAATGTCATAAATTTATTTATATTATTTTGTGTTGATAATATATATATGGCATGTAATATCCTTTTGACTATGCCAAACCCCTTGACTGTGTGGATAACCACAAACTGTGGAAAATTCTTCAAGAGATGGGAATACCAGACCACCTGAACTGCCTCCTGAGAAATCTGTATGCAGGTCAGGAAGCAACAGTTAGAACTGGACATGGAACAACAGACTGGTTCCAAATAGGAAAAGGAGTACGTCAAGGCTGTATGTTGTCATCCTGCTTATTTAACTTCTATGCAGAGTACATCATGAGAAACACTGGGCTGAATAAAGCACAAGCTGGAATCAAGATTGCTGGGAGAAATAGCAATAATCTCAGATATGCAGATGACACCACCCGTATGGCAGAAAGCGAAGAACTAAAGAGCTTCTTGATGAAAGTGAAAGAGGAGAGTGAAAAATTTGGCTTGAAGCTCAGCATTCAGAAAACTAAGATCATGGCATCTGGTCCCATCACTTAATGACAAATAGATGGGGAAACAGTGGAAACAGTGAGAGACTTTATTTTGGGGGGCTCCAAAATCACTGCAGATGATGACTGCAGCCATGAAATTAAAAGAAGCTTACTCTTTGGAAGACAGCATATTCAAAAGCAGAGACATTACTTTGTCAACAAAGGTCCATCTAGTCAAAGCTATGTTTTTTCCAGTAGTCATGTATGGATGTGAGAGTTGGACTATAGAGAAAGCTGAGTGCTGAAGAATTGATGCTTTTGAACCATGGTGTTGGAAAAGACTCTTGAGAGCCCCTTGGACCGCAAGGAGATCCAGCCAGTCCATCCTAAAGGAAATCAGTCCTGAATATTCATTGGAAGGCTTGATGTTGAAGCTGAAACTCCAACACTTTGGCCACCTGATGGGAAGAACCGACTCATTTGAAAAGACCCTGATGCTGGGAAAGATTGAGGGCAGGAGGGGAAGGGGACGACAGAGGATGAGATGTTTGGATGGCATCACCGACTCAATGGACATGGGTTTGGGTGGACTTCGGGAGTTGGTGATGGACAGGGAGGCCTGGCGTGCTGCAGTCCATGGGGTCACAGAGAGTTGAACATGACTGAGTTACTGAACTGAACTGAACTAAACCTTCTTCCACTGTTTCTTGATCAGTTATGCCAAGGTGATATAAAATGAACTAAAAATTTTCAAAAGACTGCTTTTAGCTTTGTTGATTTTTTTTCATATTTTATATCACTTTCTGTTATTAATTTAATCATGTATAACTTATATCCTACTTTCTCTGCTATGCAGAGAAATAATCAATTTTTAACATGTTATGCTTTTCTAGTATATATTTTTTAAAGCTATTAATTCCTCTACACACTACTACTGAAACAGGACTAAGGATTAAAACTATGTCCCCTAAAACTGAGTTCCTTTTCTAAATTTATATCAACCTCCCTATCTAAAATTTAGAAACAAGAAATGCCCTTTCTCATCCTGTACCTGTTCCTCCTCAGGATTGAGAAGTATCAAAGGAAAGAGGGGATTATAACCAAGCAGGACCTTATGGGGCCTTCTCAGGACAGAACCCCCATTATGTCCTCATGTTTGCAGAAAAGCCTTAGGCTCCCAGGCCTCACCAGAGTCTGAAAAGGCTGGCTCAAGAGGTATTGTTTAGGAAATGTGAAGATACAGAAACAAAGAATAGCTATTGAGCCAGGAAACTGATAACAGTTTAGACTATAAGCCAGCTACCTAGCAGAGTCACTGAACTCCCAGTTCCCTGAAAGATATAGACAAAGATCTGGCCCACATTCCTAAGCTGTTTTTATAGGAAGCAGACCTCCACTAGATGAAGACTGATAACTTCAAGCACATAAACTGGAGAAGATGCCTGATACTTAAATACATTCTTGATGCCAACCAACCCAAGAACTGCATACAAGTTACGCATGTACCCTGCAGCCCTCTCGCTCAGACTACCTTTAAAATCTTTTTCTCTTAACTGGCAACTTAGAGATGGTCTTAGGACATTAGTTCCCCATCTTCCCAGGTGGTTGGCCTCCTGAATAAAACAGCTTTTTCTTTTCCACTAACATTTGTCTCTCTAGTATTGGCCTTTCAAACAGCTGAACTTAGGTTTGGTACTGGCCTCGTCTGGTTACCCTGTAGCTGCATTCTACAAGTTTCATTAACACATAGTTTCAGTACCTGTGTCCCATTTATATTTTTCCCCTTTATGAATCTTAGATTATATAGAGATATAGTGCTTAATTTTGAAATTGTTGGAGGTTTTATTATTTTGTTTCAAAATTTTTTCCTAATTCCACTGAGCATAGATAATATATGCTTTCCTCGTGGCTCAGGCAGTAAAGAATCTGCCTGTAGTGCAGGAGACCCAAGGTTTGATTCCAATCCTATGAATTCTGTTAGAATCTGCTTAAGATGAATATATAATTAATTTTAGAAAATTTATGAATGCTATAATTTTAAAAATATGAACTTCATTAAGGTGATATTTCTACAAACATTCCATGCAGTATGTTATGCATGCAAATTAGATAAAGTTGGATAATTCCCTTCTGTTTCTTAATATCCGTACTGATTTTTTGCCTTGCAGGTACTAAAAGGCTTCTGTTAAAATCCCCACTCTGTGAAGTTCTCTATCTTTTTAGTTTTGTCATTTTCTTTTTCAGATATTCCTAGAATATGTAATTAAGATCATACAAATTGAGAACAGTTATGTGTTCCTAGTTGATTAATTATGTTATTATTATGGGATACCTTTCTTTACAATTAAAAATGATTCTTGATTTTGAAAGAATTTGTTTGAAATTTGTATAGCTACATAAGTTTACTGTTTAATGCTTTCATTGCATACCTTTATTATTTTATTTAAAAATTTACCTTCCGTTTATTTAATGTCAGTCCCCTTTAAGCAGCACACAGCTGAGATTTTATTTAGTCTGGCAAATTTGGTCTTTAAATTGGAGGATTTAGACTTTTAAATTTTTGATGAAATTACTAAGTGCTTTGTGTCCACTGACTCTTCCCTCTGTTATTTCCATTCACTTTTTTTTTTTTTTTCTATTGGGCTTCCCTGGTGGTTCACTGGTCAAGAATCTGCCTTCCAAGCAGGAGACATGGGTTCAGTTCATGTGGCAGCAAGGTCCCCTGGAGGAAAAAATAGCAACCCACTCCAGTATTCTTTTATTGTTTTCACATTTTATTTATTTATTTTTGTGCTCTTTATTTTTTATTTTTATTCTTTTTTACTTTACAATACTGTATTGATTTTGCCATACATTGACATGAATCCACTACAGGTGTACATGAGTTTCCAATCCTGAAACCCCCTCCCACCACCCTCCCCATATCATCTCTCTGGGTCATCCCAGTGCACCATCCCCAAGCATCCTGTATCCTGTATTGAACCTAGACTGGCGATTCGTTTCTTACATGATAGTATACATGTTTCAATGCAATTCTCCCAAATCATCCCACCCTCTCCCTCTCCCACAGAGTCCAAAAGTCTGTTCTATACATCTGTGTCTCTTTTGCTATCTCACACACAGGGTTATCATTACCTTCTTTCTATATTCCATATATATGTGTTAGTGTACTGTATTGGTGTTTTTCTTTCTGGCTTACTTCACTTTGTATTAGCGGCTCCAGTTTCGTTCACCTCATTAGAACTGATTCAAATGTATTCTTTTTAATGGCTGAGTAATAATCCATTATTCTTGCCTGGAAAATTTTATGGACAAAGGAAACTGGTGGGATATACATAGTGCATGGGGTCGCAAAAGAGCGGAAAACAACTTAGCAACTAAACAACAATTTTTTCTATCAAGTTAATTTTTGCTTATTTTTGTTTTTCTTGCTTTCTTCTTTTTTTAGTTAAACATTTTTCAGTTCTCTTTTCCATTTGATTCTTCTTTATATATTGAATTTTTTCCTATATTTTTCATCCATTAATTTCAAGGGAGTTTGTGGTTGCTTCACATATCATTTTTATGAAAGCTATTTTAAAATTTGTCAGATTATTCCAACATTTGTCATCTTGGCATTTGCTCCTGTTCTATGCACACTGTTATTTGCCTCATTTATGTATCCTAGATATTCTGAATATTTTATGAACAGTGAGTTTTGTTTCGATTCTGAGATTAATGTTGATCTTTTGTTTTAAAAGGCAACAAATCTGGTTAATGCCAAGCCACAACTTCCATTCTACCTTCTTTGGGCTATAGTTCCAATTATAATTCAGTTTTTGAAGCATTTTTAGTGCTGTTCTGATTTGCCCACTGTGTGTAGTCAATGTGAAACCTGGGTCTTCATCTACTCATTAGTTCAGTTTTCAAAGTTTCAGTTCAGTTGTCGCTCAGTCGTGTCTGACTCTTTGCGACCCCATGAATCACAGCACGCCAGACCTCCCTGTCCATCACCAACTCCCGGAGTTCACTCAAACTCATGTCCATCGAGTCGGTGATGCCATCCAGCCATCTCATCCTCTGTTGGGCACTTCTCCTCCTGCCCTCAATCCCTCCCAGCATCAGAGTCTTTTCCAATGAGTCAACACTTCGCATGAGGTGGCCAAAGTACTAGAGTTTCAGCTTTAGCATCATTCCTTCCAAAGAACACCCAGGACTGATCTCCTTCAGAATGGACTGGTTGGATCTCCTTGCAGTCCAAGGGACTCTCAAGAGTCTTCTCCAACACCACAGTCCAAAAGCATCAATTCTTCAGCACTCAGCTTTCTTCACAGTCCAACTCTCATATCCATACATGACCACAGGAAAAACCATAGCTTTGACTGGACAGAACTTTGTTGGCAAAGTAATGCTTCTGCTTTTGAATATGCTATCTAGGTTGGTCATAACTTTCCTTCCAAGGAGTAAGTGTCTTTTAATTTCATGGCTGCAGTCACCATCTGCAGTGATTTTGGAGCCCCCAAAAATAAAGTCTGACACTGTTTCCAGTGTTTCCCCATCTAGTTCCCATGAGGTGATGGGACTGGATGCCATAATCTTCCTTTTCTGAGTGTTGAGCTTTAAGCCAACTTTTTCCCTCTCCACTTTCACTTTCATCAAGAGGCTTTTTAGTTCCTCTTCACTTTCTGCCATAAGGGTGGTATCATCTGCATATCTGAGGTTATTGATATTTCTCCCGGTAATCTTGATTCCAGCTTGTGTTTCTTCCAGCCCAGTGTTTCTCATGATGTGCTCTGCGTATAAGTTAAATAAGCAGGGTGACAATATATAGCCTTCACGTACTCCTTTTCCTATTTGGAACCAGTCTGTTGTTCCATGTCCAGTTCTAACTGTTGCTTCCTGACCTGCATATAGGTTTCTCAAGAGGCAGGTCAGGTGGTCTGGTATTCCCATCTCTTTCAGAATTTTCCACAGTTTATTGTGATCCACACAGTCAAAGGCTTTGGCATAGTCAATAAAGCAGAAATAGATGTTTTTCTAGAACTCTCTTGCTCTTTTGATGATCCAGCGGATGTTTCAAAGTTTATGCTGTGCTAAATAAATAGGAACAGCTCCGCTGCATAAGCCACTGAAGAATGAGTCCAAGATTTCACAAACAACATCACTGGCCCAAGCTCCTCTCTCTTAGTGATCTCTCTCTTTTCCCTCAGAGGCTCCTCTTTTCAGTCCTTGTCCAGAAATCTGGACTTCAATTTCCTGGTTCTGCTGTGTACTTCTGCAATTTTGCCTGTATGAGAGGAGCCAAAATGTAGGAAGGAAGAGTGAAAAAAAAAATTTTGTCCCATATTCTTGAAACCACAAATACAACAAACAGAGATGAAGTTCCCCTCCATTAGAGCTTTGTTTCCTGCTGCCAAAATGACCATGTTATTATCTGGGGAGTGGGAAGAGGAAGGAGAGAGAAAATTAAAATTATACACACATATATATGTATATAAACATATATGTGTGTGCTCATATATACATGAGGGATTTTCACATTCTCTTGAACTTTAGGAGTTCCCTTTCCTTCTCCTTTAATATAACTACAGGGATTCTCCCGGAGGTCTCTTTTTTTTCCTGCACTCTGGCGTCACTTCGATTCATTGGCATCAGACTGCTGCCACTGGTGGGAAGACACTGGTGCAGAAAAAGTGGCAAATGTGCCACCAATTGGGTGCATATCAAATTCCAATCTTCTTCCCTAACCTGCTTGCTAGTATTTACTTTTTGGAAAGTTCAAATGGTTACCTATCCAGTTTTTACAGCTGTGTGTGTATGCCTGCTAAGTCACTTCAGTCGTGTCCGACTCTTTGTGACCCCATGGACTGTAGCCTGATAGGCTCTTCCATCCATTGGATTCTTCAGGCAAGAATATTGGAGTGGTTGCCATGCCCTCCTTCAGGGAATGTTCCCAACCCAGGGATCAAACCCGTTTCTCTTATATTTCCTGCATTGGCAGGCGGGTTCTTTCCACTAGCACAACCAGGGAGGCCCTTATAGCTGTACACAGTGAGAGAAATGTAATGAAATACGTTTACTCCATCCTATCCAGAAATTAATGTTCTGAGGTTCTCTTTTGCTTCAAATCCTCTGAGTCACCACTTTTATGACCTTCTTTCTTTCCCACTTTCTTCTTCATGGATTTTCCTTTATGATTTCTCCTTTCTTTGGAAAAAAGTTAGTTGAGATAGGCTAGCAACGAAGTTGGACAGAGAAAGCAAATTTAGGTAAAGGATGGAGAATTTCAATACGTAGATAATAAGAAATGGGAAACAAACTGTAATGATATCCTCATGCGAAGAGTTGACTCATTGGAAAAGACTCTGATGCTGGGACCTATTGGGGGCAGGAGGAGAAGGGGACGACCAAGGATGAGATGACTGAATGGCATCACGGACTCGATGGACGTGAGTCTGAGTGGACTCCGGGAGATGGTGATGGACAGGGAGGCCTGGTGTGCTGCGATTCATGGGGTCACAAAGAGTCGGACACGACTGAGCAACTGAACTGAACTGAACTGACAATACCTTATGGAACCCCAAACAGAAGTTAAAAGAGTGAAATATTTCAATTTTTAAAAATAACAGATTAGGACAGAACGTTTATTCTTATTGATATTTTTATTAGTATTTTGGTCTACCTCAGGAGGGGAGAAGGCAATAGCAACCCACTCTAGTACTCTTGCCTGGAGAATCCCATGGATGGAGGAGCCTGGTAGGCTGTGGTCCATGCGGTCACAAAGAGTGTGACATGACTGAGCGATTTTGCTTTCACTTTTCACTTTCATGTATTGGAGAAGGAAATGGCAACCCACTCCAGTGTTCTTGCCTGGAGAATCCCAGGGACGGTGGAGCCTGGTGCGCTGCCGTCTATGGGGTCGCACAGAATCGGACATGACTGAAGCGACAGCAGCAGCAGCTACCTCGGGAGGTCGTTAAAAGCTACAAGCAAGTGAGAATTCACATAGTAAAAATCTTAACCTCATATAACAAACCATAGCATAATCTTAAGGATGCTCACAGCTATAAAGAGAATAGTATTTTAAAGCAATGTGAAAGTATATATTCACTGAAGAGATACATTCCAGACATTACAATGAAATAGAGGCTTTGTTTAGAACAGTAAGAGACAGTAAGTGAGTAATAATCTTTAAAAAGTTCCAATAATTGAAAAAAAATTAGTTCTATGTTAATTTTCTAGTCAATTTTGCAATGAATACAAAAATAATGCTATTTACAAAATATTTAAGACATTTTATTTTCATCATAAAATCAATAAATAGGGGAAATATTAAGTCAAATTGTATTCTAAATATATACATAAAAAGAAAAAGCCAGTAATGCCTAGCCCTACAGGGCTTTGCATTTAAATAAAAATTGCTATAAAAAAGTTATAAAAACAATTTAAGGGCAACGGGTGTACAGGCAGGCCTGAAAGAACACCATTCGTAATACAGCAGGAATATTGCATATATCTGAAAGCACATTAAAATGATAATGAAATAAGACCCATTTGCATGAAGTTTTTCTATTTCAATATCTGGTCATTGTGAGAAAACAATATAATTTATACTCTTTAATTATTGTCTTTTAAACTTGAAGATTCCACAGTGATATTTTCAAACACTTTCAGCAAATTTCCCTGCAACTTTCTCTTGAAATACTTTTTAAAATTCCTGAAGATATTTTTCTATGTTTGTGTATCAATAAAAGCATATTGATTAATGCTAATCGATGAGTAATGATTTTGAGCAACTCTATTGCTGCTGCTGCCAAGACGCTTCAGTCATGTCCGACCCTGTGCGACACCATAGATGGCAGCCCACCAGGCTCCCCCATCCCTGGGATTCTCTAGGCAAGAATACTGGAGTGACTCTAGCTCCTTGTAAAATGTACTGACATTATTCACAAATGTGGCATGTATGTCAAAAAAATTTTCATTAGTGTGGTCAGTGATTTTCTGTCATGTATCAGTTCAGTTCAGTCGCTCAGTCGTGTCTGACTCTTTGCGACCCCATGAATCGCAGCATGCCAAGGCCTCCCTGTCTATCACCAACTCCCGGAGTCCACTCAGACTCACATCATCGAGTCAGTGATGCCATCCAAACATCTCATCCTCTGTCATCCCCTTCTCCTCCTGCCCCCAATCCCTCCCAGCATCAGAGTCTTTTCCAATGAGTCAACTCTTCACATGAGGTGGCCAAAGTACTGGAGTTTCAGCTTTAGCATCATTCCTTCCAAAGAACACCCAGGGCTGATCTCCTTCAGAATGGACTGGTTGGATCTCCTTGCAGTCCAAGGGACTCTCAAGAGTCTTCTCCAACACCACAGTTCAAAAGCATCAATTCTTCGGCGCTCAGCTTTCTTCACAGTCCAACTCTCACACTCATACATGACCACTGGAAAAACCATAACCTTGACTAGATGGACCTTAGTCGGCAATGTAATGTCTCTGCTTTTGAATATGCTATCTAGATTGGTCATAACTTTCCTTCCAAGGAAAGTTTTAATTTCATGGCTGCAGTCACCATCTGCAGTGATTTTGGAGCCCCAGAAAATAAAGTCTGACACTGTTTCCACTGTTTCCCCATCTATTTGCCATGAAGTAATGGGACTGGATGCCATGATCTTCGTTTTCTGAATGTTGAGCTTTAAGCCAACTTTTTCCCTCTCCACTTTCACTTTCATTAAGAAGCTTTTCAGTTCCTCTTCACTTTCTGCCATAAGGGTGGTGTCATCTGCATATCTGAGGTTATTGATATTTCTCCTGGCAATCTTGATTCCAGCTTGTGTTTATTCTAGTCCAGCGTTTCTCATGATGTACTCTGCATAGAAGTTAAATAAGCAGGGTGACAATATATAGCCTTCACGTACTCTTTTTCCTATTTGGAACCAGTCTGTTGTTCCATGTCCAGTTCTAACTGTTGCTTCCTGACCTGCATATAGGTTTCTCAACAGGCAGGTCAGCTGGTCTGGTATTCCCATCTCTTTCAGAATTTTCCACAGCTTATTGTGATCTACACAGTCAAAGGCTTTGGCATAGTCAATAAAGCAGAAATAGATGTCTTTCTGGAACTCTCTTGCTTTTTCCATGATCCAGCAGATGTTGGCAATTTGATCTCTGGTTCCTCTGCCTTTTCTAAAACCAGCTTGAACATCAGGAAGTTCACGGTTCACATATTGCTGAAGCCTGGCTTGGAGAATTTTGAGCATTACTTTACTAGTGTGTGAGATGAGTGCAATTGTGTGGTAGTTTGAGCATTCTTTGGCATTGCCTTTCTTTGAGATTGGAATGAAAACTGACCTTTTCCAGCCCTGTGGCCACTGCTGAGTTTTCCAAATTTTCCAAATGACCTAAATCAAATCCCTTATGATTATACAGTGGAAGTGAGGAATAGATTTAAGGGCCTAGATCTGATAGATAGAGTGCCTGATGAACTATGGAATGAGGTTCGTGACATTGTACAGGAGACAGGGATGAAGACTATCCCCATGGAAAAGAAATGCAAAAAAGCAAATTGTTGTCTGGGGAAGCCTTTCAAATAGCTGTGAAAAGAAGAGAAGCGAAAAGCCAAGGAGAAAAGGAAAGATATAAGCATCTGAATGCAGAGTTCCAAAGAATAGCAAGAAGAGATAAGAAAGCCTTCTTCAGTGATCAATGCAAAGAAATAGAGGCAAACAACAGAATGGGAAAGACTAGAGATCTCTTCAAGAAAATTAGAGATACCAAGGGAACATTACATGCAAAGATGGGCTCGATAAAGGACAGAAATGGTATGGACCTAACAGAAGCAGAAGATATTAAGAGGTGGCAAGAATACACAGAAGAACTGTACAAAAAAGATCTTCATGACCCGGATAATCACGATGGTGTGATCACTCATCTAGAGCCAGACATCCTGGAATGTGAAGTCAAGTGGGCCTTAGAAAGTATCACTACGAACAAAGCTAGTGGAGGTGATGGAATTCCAGTTGAGCTATTTCAAATCCTGAAAGATGATGCTGTGAAAGTGTTGCACTCAATATGCCAGCAAATTTGGAAAACTTTGTCATGTATATTGTTCAGCATTTTTTCAATTGTCCAGACCAGATGTTAACACCCAGGACATATCAAATTAATAAGTAATTAGTAACTGAAAGTTTCTGAATATCATAACGTGATGATTCAAAAGCATTAGAATTTGCTTCTGGATTTATACACTTTCAATGGTAGACAAAATATATTCTATAAAGGAGCTTTTTGAAATCTAACTTATTTTTTGTAACACAATCATACAGAGTTCTATTAACTATAAAGCTTTCAATAACTATAAATTTCAAGAAGGAGGGATAGCATTGTCCTAATCAAATCTGCAAAGCCACGTTTTATATAAACCTATAAAGACCTATAAATGTCAGATGAAGGCTTAACGAGGTGATCAGATTCTTCGTATTATAACCAGCCTTTATATTACCTCATGAAAATGTATTTCTCACATCATGAATTATAAAAAACTTTAAGGAACACATATTTACATGTAACTTCTCTATTGATTGACAAATGTACTGATTATTTTGAGGATAATTCACTGTGACTGGAATCCAACCAAGAAAGAAGGCAAAGGCAAGAGAGCA
This sequence comes from Capricornis sumatraensis, assembly GCF_032405125.1. Taxonomy (NCBI): domain Eukaryota; kingdom Metazoa; phylum Chordata; class Mammalia; order Artiodactyla; family Bovidae; genus Capricornis; species Capricornis sumatraensis. The sequence goes on along the minus strand of NC_091092.1, from coordinate 109,598,581 downwards.
GGTAAGATATATACAACTCATATATTTTATAAAGCACAAAGAAATAAGTAATTAGGGAAAATCTTTATGAAATAAAGACTTAAATGATGGATGAATAAATGGATGGTTATTCAGGATAATAGTTGTATACCAAACTGTAGCTTTGCAATAAATAATTTTAGAATAAATGAAGCTGCAATAGGTTTGGCAGACTATCTGGATGAGTGCAGAGAAATACTCCTCCAAAGAAGTTGAATTTTATGTGCAACTTATGTAATAGTTTCACAATTATCCACTAATTTATTTATGTTTCATTTGCATGCCAAATATGTGGCATTTTGGAAGAAGGATGAAACAGTACTATGTTGAATCTAATTCAACAAGTATTCATGGATCCACTTATGTATTCAAGGCACTGTAAAGAATACAAAAGAGATAATGAAAACTGCCCTGGCCCCCAAGCAAATTTTAAACTACTGGGGATGGTGCATTCACCACTAAATAAGTAGTTAACTGCTAAAACAACTGGTGCAAAGATTGGGTACTACAGAATTTCAGACTGCTACTGCTAAGTCACTTCAGTTGTGTCCGACTCTGTGTGACCCCATAGGCGGCAGCCCACCAGGCTCCCCTGTCCCTGGGATTCTCCAGGCAAGAACACTGGAGTGGGTTGCCATTTCCTTCTCCAGTGCATGAAAGTGAAAAGTGAAAGTGAAGTCGCTCAGTCGTGTCTGACTCTCAGCGACCCCATGGACTGCAGCCTACTAGGCTCCTCCGCCCATGGGATTTTCCAGGCAAGAGTACTGGAGTGGGGTGCCATTGCCTTCTTCGAGAATTTCAGACTAGAGAGAAATAAAAAAATGACTTGAATAATCAGGAAATCTTCATGAAAGAGGATGGCATTTTCTGCTGTCTTGGATATAATAAAATAAACTTAAAAAAAAATGTATACCCAACCAATATACTTAAACACCATTTATGTGTGATAGTTTGTGTTATATGGTACAGAATGTATTAAAATGACTGAATCCTGTCCTCAAAGATTTTATACTCCAGGAGAAAATAAGAAATCAAATTCATAAATAACTGTGACATAAGACAGAATATTACACTTTACAAATGAAAAAAAAAAACATTCAATAAAACTCTAGCAATGTTCAGAACAGGGAGTTATCACAAGTAAATAAAAATGTTCAAAATATTGCATAGCATTTAAAACAGCATTTCAAATGTTCAAAGGGAAGTTTAGGATTTCAGCTGTCTGAAACAGAGATAAGAAGTTCCACTAGTAGGAAGCAGTACGAACAAAACCTCTGGAGGCAGGGAAAGCACAGGGTCTATTTGACATAAAATAAATAGCAGAAATAAATGTAGATAATGGAATGAATTGTCATTCTGAACACTGGCCTGAAAGTCAGGAGCACTATTCTTACTTCTCTAGGTAGTGAAGGGTCATTGAAGTTTTAAACAGGGAATAACTTGACTAGAACTGTGATTTAGAAAGATTACAAAGAAAGTTTTAAGGGTGAAATGAAAAGGAGGAAGGTGTGAAATGAAACGTTGAATATATTTTACCCCAAGTATTTTGGAGAAGGCAATGGCACCTAACTCCAGTACTCCTGCCTGGAAAATCCCATAGACAGAGGAGCCTGGTGGGCTGCAGTCCATGGGGTCGCTAGGAGTCAAACACGACTGAGCGACTTCACTTTCACTTTTCACTTTCATGCACTGGAGAAGGAAATGGCAACCCACTCCAGTGTTCTTGCCTGGAGAATCTCAGGGACAGGGGAGCCTGGTGGGCTGCCGCCTATGGGGTCACACAGAGTCGGACACGACTGAAGTGACTTAGCAGCAGCAGCAGCAGCAAGTATTTTGGTGTTCTGTTTTTAAGTGTATACATATTAAGAGCTGTTAGGTCCTGAGTACTTGATGACTGTATCATCATGTTCAGTTCAGTTCAATCATTCAGTTGTGTCTGACTCTTTGTGACCCCACAGACTGCAGCACTCCAGGGTTCCCTGTCCATCATCAACTCCCAGAGCTTGCTCAAATTCATGTCCATCAAGTCTGTGATGTCATTCAATCATTTCATCCTCTGTCATCCTCTTCTCCTCCCGCCTTCAATCTTTCCCAGCATCAGGGTCTTTTCCAATGAGTCAGTTCTTCCCACCAGGTGGCCACAGGATTGGAGGTTCAGCTTCAGCATCAGTCCTTCCAATGAATATTCAGGACTGATTTCCTTTAAGATCAACTGGTTTGATCTCCTTGCAGTCCTAGGGACTCTCAAAAGTCTTCTCCAACACCACAGTTCAAAAGCATCAATTCTTTGGCACTCAGCTTTCTTTATGGTCCAATTCTCAGGTCCATACATGACTACTGGAAAAACCATAGCTTTGACTAGATGGACCTTTGTCAGCAAAGTAATGTCTCTGCTTTTTAATATGTTACCTAGGTTGGTCATAGCTTTTCTTCCAAGGAGCAAGCATCTTTTAATTTCTGGCTGCAGTCACCATTTGCAGTGGTTTTGGAGCCCAAGAAAATAAAATCTGTCACTATTTCCATTGTTTCCCCATCTATTTGCCATGAAGTGATGGGACTGGATGCCATGATCTTAGTTTTTTTGAATGTTGAGTTTTAAGCCAGGTTTATCATGTACTGTCTCTCTTTAATCTTGGCAATTTTCCTTTTTCTGAAGTTGACTATATCTGAAATTAATTCTCCACTCCAGCTTTCTTTGATTAGTGTTAGTGTAGTATCTCTTTCTACATGCCTTTAGTTCACTTGTACATGTGTCTTTTAGTCTTTGTCTTTAACTGCTATATTTATACTGTTGCAGTTAGTGTGGCTATTGATATTGCTTTTATAAAATTATATCTGTTGCTGTTTTCTATTCGTTTACCTTGATTTCTGTGCTTATATTGTCTTCCACTCTTTTTCTTGCATTTTAGGTTTTAACTGGAGAAGGAAACGGCAACCCACTCTAGTGTTCTTGCCTGGAGAATCCCAGGGACAGCAGAGCCTGGTGGGCTGCCATCTATGAGATTGCACAGAGTCAGACACGACTGAAGCGACTTAGCAGCAGGTTTTAACTAACAATTTGGTATGATTCCACTTTCTTTCCTTTCTTAGCATATTGATTATACTTCATTACTTTTTCAGTGACTGCCTTAGATTTTTGTAATATAAATTTACAACTGATTCCAGTCTACTTTCAAATAATACAATGCTGCTTTCCAGGAAGCACAAGTTCCTGATAATAACAAAGTATTCCAAATTCCTTCCTTCCGTCTTTTGTGTAATTGCTGTCATTCATTTCAATTATACATAAGCTGCAGTCATTAAATACACTGTTTGTATTATTACTTTCAACAAACTGCTATCTCTTAAGTCAATTAAAATTTTATTTTAGCTTTATTTATGTCTTGCCTAATGTTCATTCTTTATTTAGATGCAAGCTTCTAATCACATCATATTCCTTCTCTCAAAAAAAATTTTTTTTCTGCAAAGCAAGTCTTTTAGCAACGAATATTTTCAGTGTTTGATTCAAAAAATCTTTAATTCACTTCTGAGTGATAATTTTACAGGACAGAGAATTCTAGGTTGGTGAGTTTTTTTTCTTAACATTTTAAAATCCTTCACTTTATTCTTTTATCGCTTATTTGGTTTCTGAGAAGTCATATAAAATTATTTTCTTTGCTTCTCTATAGGTATGTTTGTCCAATCCATGACCATGATATATCTTTACATTTATTTGCATCTTCCTCAGTTTCTTTCATCAGTGTCTTAGTTTTCAGTGTACAGGTTTTTCATTACTTTCTTTAATATTTTTCTTATGTATTTTATTGTTTATAATGCTACTGGAAATGGGATTGTTTTCTTGATTTCTCTCTGATTGTTTTGGGGGTAGAGAAATACAACTGAGTTCTCTATATTGATTTTTGTATCCAGCAACTTTACTAAATTTATTAGCTAGTTCTAACAATTTATTTTTTGTGTGTGGCATCTTTAGGGTTTTCTACATATAAAGTAACAATCTACAAACAGAAATAATTTTAATTCTTCCTTTCCAATTTGGTGGCTTTTACATATTCTTCTTGCCCATTCAACTTCCAGTACTATGTTGAATACAAGTGGTAAAAGTAATCCTTGTCTTTCCCCTGATCTTAAAGGAAATGTTTTCACCTTTTTACCACGGGGTATGATGTTAGGTGTGGATTTGTTGCATATGGTCTTTATCATGTTGAGATACATTTCTTCTATACTTGATTTGTTGAGAGCTTTAATCATGAAAGAATGTAGAATTTTGTTACATAGTTTTTCTGTGTCTATTGGGAATGTCATATGATTTATATCCTTATTTCTGTTAACGTGTTATGTCTAGAGAAGGAAATGGCAAATCACTCCAGTATTCTTGCCTGGGGAATCCCATGGATAGAAGAGCCTGGAAATTTACAGTCCATAGGGTCACAAAAGAGTCAGACATGACTTAATGACTAAACAACAACAATATGTACAATATATTATTCAGCCATTAAAAGGAACAAAAGTCTGCCATTTAAAAAAATTTGGTTGGACCTAGAGAATATATATTTAGTGAATAAGGCAGACAAAGAAAGTTCAATATTGTATATTATCACTTATATATGGGATATAAAAAACAAAAGAAAGATCAGTATAACAAAACAGAAACAATCTCATAGATATGGAGACCAAAATAGTAGGAAGAGCAAATCAGTGACGGGCAATACAGAAGCATGTTAAGAGATACAGAGCAGTATGTACAAAATAAATAAAAAAATAAGGATATATTATACACATGAAGAATGTAGGCAATTTTTTATAATAGTTTTAAATGGAGTATAATTGTAAAAATATTGAATCACTATATTATAAACCTGAAATACCATAATATTGTAAATCAACTATACTTCAATAAAAATCTTCTCTTTGAAAAAAATATGGTGTGTCACATTTATTGATTTAAGTCGAACCTTCCTCACACCCCAAAGATATATCTGACTTGATCAAGGAGTATGTTCCTTTCAGTGTGCTCTTAAATTGGTTTCTAGTTTGTTCTTGAGGATTTCTGCATGTATGTTAACCATAGATACTGGCTTAATTTCTTTTTCTTCTTTTCTTTTTTTTGGTATTGTCATGATCTGGCTTTGGTATCTATGTAATACTGGTCTGGTAAAATAAATTGGGAAGTGCTTTCTCCTTTTCAATATTTTAAGAATTATTTCATGAACACTGGTATTGATTCTTCTTCAGATGTTTTGGAAAATTCCATCAGTAAAGCCATCAAATCCTGGGCTTCTCTTTGTTGGAAAGTTTGTGATTACTGAGTCAGTCTTCTTACTATGATTATTAATCTGTGCAGATTTCCTGTTCATGCTTGTCATGGCAGGTTGTATGCTTTTAGGAATTTATTTCATCTAGGTTGTCCAATTTATTGGTATATAATTGTTCATTGTAGTCTCTTATGAGGACTTCCCTGGTGTTCCAGGCAGTAAAGAATTTGCCTGCAATGCAGGAGACCCAAGTTTTATCCCTGGGATGGGAAGATCCTCTGGAGAACGGAATGGCTACCCACTCCAGTATTCTAATGCTTCGTATTTCTATGTTATCTTTTATTATGCCTCCTCCTCCATTTTTGCTTTTGCCTGATTCTTTTTTTTCCCTTAGTCTAGCTAAAAATGTTATTTTTGTTTATAAAGAAAACAATATTTAGTTTTGTTGAGCTTTTCTTACCTCTTATTTATTTATGCTTTAATATTTATTTCCTTCCTTCTGTTAATGTTGTATTTAATTTATTCTTTTATATTTCCTTGAGATAGAAAGTTAGGATGCTTATTTGAGATCTTTTTTTTTTTTCTTACTATAGGCATTTATTGCTATAAAATTCCCTCTTAGAACTGCTTTTGCTACATCCCATAACTTTTTGGTATGTTGTGTTTACATTTTCTTCTTCCAAGATACTTTTTATTTCCCTTTTGATTTCCTTTTTGACCCACTGGTTGTGCAAGACTGTGTTGTCAATTTCCACTTATATGTGATTTTTCGAAATTTCCTCGTATTATTGGTTTCTTTTCAAACTGTGGTCAGAAGAAAAACCTAATATGAGCTCAGTCTTCAAAAATTTGCAAAGACTTTTTTTGTGATCTACCATATGATCTGTCCTTGAGAATGATCTACATGTACTTGAAAAGAATGTATATTCTTCTGCTGTTGGGTGGAATATTCTATATGTGTCTCTCAAGTTCTTTGATATAAAGTATAATTCCAGTAACTTGTTTTCTTGCTGATTTTCTGTTTGGCTAAGTTATCTATTTTTGAAAATGGGATATTCAAATCCCTTACTATTATTGTTTTGCTATATATTGTTTCCTTCAGATATGTTAGTATTTGCCTATCATATTTGGGTAAATATTGAAAACATATTTTTTTTTAACTGTTATATCCTCTTGATGAATTTACCCCTTTTTCACTATGTAACAGTGTTCTTTGTTCCTTGATAAAGTTTAAGACTGTTTATTTTGCCTAATGTAAGTAAAGCTAGCTCTGCTATATTTTGGGTTCTCTTTTATGTGGTATAAGCTTTCCATCCTTTCTTTTTCAGGCTATGTGTGTCCTCAAAACTTAAGTGAGTCTCTTAGAGACAGCATATAGTTTGAATCTGTTTTTATTAATCAGCTTATCCACTCTATGCTTTTTGATTAGAAAATTTTGGACCTGCTAGGCTCCTCTGTCCATGGAGTTTTTCATGCAAGAATACTGGAGTGGCTTGCCATTTCCTTCTCCAGGGGATCTTCCCAGACCAGGGATCGAACCTGTGTCTCTTGTGTCTCCTGAATTGGCAGGAAGATTCTTTACCACTGAGCCACCTGGAAAACCCCATTTACATTTAGCAGTCTTTGATAGACAAAGACTCTCTAATTCCATATTAGTGTTTTATAGCTCTTTTGTAATTCCTTGGTTCTTTTCTTCCTCTCCTGTGGTCTTCCTTCATAAGTTGATATTATTTTAGTATGTTTTGATTCCTTTCTCTTTGTCTTTTAGGAATTTATTTTAGGTTTTTACTTTCTGGCTATGATGAGAATTACATAAAACAACTTATAAGTATAGTATAAAAGAACTGCTCTGATCCCAGATAGGGATTCTGAGGCTTTATCAGACCTTTTCTATGGATATCCCTGTTCTATACTTGTTTGTTCTTATGGGTGGTAGGAATTCTGATGAATGTAGACCTTCTTGATCTTGCAAAGCCAAATCAAGTATAAACAGTCAGCTATTTACTTTCCCTAAAACACTTCTGAATGCTCTAATTTGTGTCCTTTTTCTAAAACTCAAAAAGTTGGTCTAGCTTTTCTGTGCATGTTCACTTACTATCTATAAAGGCTTGTATTTGCTGCTCTCAGGTGCATGCATGGAGAGCACGTCAGAGGGTGGGGATATGCATCGGCAATGCCCACATAACAGTGGGTGTGTCTGGGCCAGTTGGAGTGATTTTCAGGTGAAGCATTCCCACTGGCTCATGGGTGGGCTTTCTGATGGAGTTTGCAAAGCAGTAGTAGAATCTGTGTCCCTTTGATAATTTTCAAACTCTGTCCCCTGTTTTCTCAGCTCCTCTTCACTCCTCAGTTGTGAAGCACACTTCAATATTCCTAGTGAGGTGAGACAGTAGTAAACCTTTTTGACAGTGTCCCACATAGCTGGGAAGTGTGGCATTTCCTCTTATACTCACTGTCTCCTACGGGAGAAATTGGAGGCTGAGAGGGTCTCTAATGAGATCCATGGGGGAAGAGTGATGTGAGTAAAGTGAAACTATTCTCTTTATCCTCTTCAGTGCATCTAATCTCAGATCTTCTTCTCCAACAGTGTGTGGAAACCCCTTCATTAGACTTCTGGATTTCTACAAAAAGTACTTTTGTTCATGGGTGACTGTCTAAATTGGTGTTCTTTGGGAGGAAAGATTGTATAAATAGAAAACTCCTATTGCACAATTCTGCTGATTTTAATCTCAATGTGGTAAAATATTAATAGCTTCCTTGCTCTTACATAAAAATAAATTTCATGTAGAAAAGAATGAAGACACGTTTGAAATGGTATTATTAACTAAAGAGCAAGACGTTAGTTGTAGAGAGAGTGAATTGGTATGTTTTTTAATTGAGAGGATATGACCTTATTATTGTTGTCTTCAGCTGCTGTGATATTTTTAAGTTAAAATGTTTGGGGATGCTGCTAACTCAGCATAGTTTCTGCTAATATATAATGAAACTCTATTGAATTGTGTAACCATTATCCCATTGCTGATGAACAGTTAACCATCTCAGAACATTAAATATGAAAATTCTTAGTATCTTAGATGTTAGAGTTGGAGGCCTTAAAGACGAACTAGTTCAAATCTCTTTTTACAGATTACAAAAATTGAGCACCCAAGTGATTAAATTATCCTATGCCATAGAGCTTCTTATGGTAGAGTTGTGACTAGAATTTAGAGCTCCAGACTATGGTTCTGCAAGAGTATTAGACTCACTATATACAAATTTATTTTCTCTTTACTAATGGAAAATCAGCAGAGAAAATCAAGAGCAAAAGAAAATGGCTATCAGACATTAATGTGAAATTAAAAATCATGAATATCTTTATATGAATGATGTTTTCCAATACAGTTGTAAAAGTTAAATTCATTCCACATTAATATGGCATAATTCATACAGCTGTTTCTAATATATCACAATTCAAAGGGTGAAAGTGTCATCTTTAATATGAAAAATATACAGTATATATTAGTCTAGATCCCAGTAGGAAAAAGATGGCAGATTCAAATTAGGTAACTCTGGGAAGTTTAAGGAAGAGATTTTGAACAGGAGAAGTTATGGGAAGGGTCAATAGAAATGAAAAAGCTATGCTGAAGAATCGTGCTGATAAGAATGCTGGAAAAGTGTAACCACCATAGACCTGAAGGGAAAAGGAAAGTAGTACTTACCAGAAAGATCTCTGAGTACTTCTGTAGCTATGAATATAGGAGAATTTCAAACAAAACCAAATGTACTTTTCTTCAGAGGACACAGTCATTGATAGCCCAGAAGACTGGGATCCAAAAGAATAAATATCAAGAATTAATTTTCTTACTATCATCCAACTTTCTAGCAGGCCCATTAATTGACTAAACTAACTAGAATTCAGAGGACAAAGGAGGCCATTGATGTTACTTACAAGGATAAAATGAATAGGAGGAGATTAGATCTGGAGCAAGAAAACAGGGATGATCTGCACCAGCATAGTTCAAGAGCAGGCAGTCAAAAAAAAAAAAAAAAAGAGAGAGAGAGAGAGACATGGAGCACAAGAGAATAAGAATAAGCTGCAAATTATCAGAAAATTCTCTACCCATTTATTAATATCACTATATTTAACCATGATAATCTTCAGAGAAAAATAGTCTCCTAAATTTTGTGCAAGTTCATCTTTTGGACACCTAACTTGGAGCCAAAGACAAAAAGGAATTTCATACATTGTAGTTCCAAGATTAGCCAAATTGAAAATAGAACAATCAAATACAGATAGGTTGACTTTTAAATACTTTTTAGATATCTAAATCACTAGTACTTCAAATCTGAAGTTGAAGGAAAAGTTTTTTGGTACAGTTTAGAACAGGCAAGGAGAAGGCAATAGCAACCCACTCCAGTACTCTTGCCTGGAGAATCCCAGGGACGGGAGAGCCTGGTGGGCTGCCGTCTATGGGGTTGCACAGAGTCGGACATGACTGAAGCGACTTAGCAGCAGCAACAGCAGAACAGGCAAATTTGGCCTTGGAGTACAGAATGAAGCAGGGCAAAGGCTAATAGAGTTTTGCCAAGAGGATGCACTGGTCTTAGAAAACACCGTCTTCCAACAACACAAGAGAACACTCTACACATGGACATCACCAGATATCCAACACCAAAATCAGATTGATTATATTCTTTGTAGCCAAAGATGGAGAAGCTCTATACAGTCAGCAAAAACAAGACCGGGAGTGGACAGTAGCTCAGATTATATACATCTTACTGCCAAATTCAGACTTAAATTGAAGACAGTGGGGAAAACCACTCAACCATTCAGGTATGACCTAAATCAAATCCGTTATGATTATACAGTGGAAGTGAGAAATAGATTTAAGAGACTAGATCTGATAGATAGAGTGCCAGATGAACTATGGACAGAGGTTAGTGACATTGTACAGGAGACACGGATCAAGACCACCCCCAAGAAAAAGAAATGCAAAATGGCTCTCTGAGGCAGCCTTACAAATAGCTGTGAAAAGAAGAGAAGCAAAAAGCAGAGGAGGAAAGGAAAGATATACCCATTTGAATGCAGAGTTCCAAAGAACAGCAAGGAGAGATAAGAATGCCTTTCTCAGCAATTAATGCAAGAAATAGAGGAAACAATAAATGGGAAAGACTAGAGATCCCTTCAAGAAAATCAGAGATACCAAGGGAACATTTCATGTAAAGATGGGCTCAATAAAGGACAGAAATTGTAGGGACCTAACAGAAGCAAAAGATGTTAAGAAGAGGTGGCAAGAATACACAGAAGAACTGTACAAAACAGATCTTCATGACTCAGATAATCACAATGGTGTGATCACTCACCTAAAGCCAGACATCCTGGAATGTGAAGTCAAGTGGGCCTTAGGAAGCATCACTATGAACAAAGCTAGTGGAGGTGATGGAATTCTAGCTGAGCTATTTCAAATCGTAAAAGATGATGCTGTGAAAGTGCTGCACGCAATATGCCAGCAAACCTGGGAAACTCAGCAGTGGGCACAGGACTGGAAAAAGTCAGAACAGTACTGCTAATTAGTGTCCCTTCTAATAACAATGGCCTCTTTATTAAACATATGGCTGTAAAATAATACCACGACTTCTATTCCTTGTTTGAGTCTTATAGAAAACAATCATAGTGGCTTGACATTTTTAGTTCTATTGAACTCTTCTAAGGAATGTCTAAGTCTGGAGCAAGACAAAAATCAATGTTTAGATTATAAAATAATCATGGTAATGTTTTCTAAATTTTCTCATATGTAAATGAGCAAATACTACTTGTAGGGCTGTTTCAAAGTTTTAAGAGATAGGGGCCCTGTGAAAATTTCTGACACATGTTAATCACTTAATGAATGTGCTTTATTATGATGATTTTTTTGCTCAAAAATGTATCAAGCTGAAAAACAACCAGCTTCTCCTCATACTGTAAGATATTTTAAAAGAGAATATATATATATGTGTGTGTGTGTGTGTGTGTGTACATAATTACATTTGTAAATATAAGTGATTTGTGGAGAACAGAATAATGCAATATGTACTTTCACTTCCCAGAAAAGCTGTTACTAAATTACCGTTATGTCTTGAAATAGATTGTATCCACACTTGATGTAATACAGCGATGTTATCAGTATCTATATATATGGACAAAATGAAAATCTTAGAGATAGCCTCAACTCATCCATCTTATTTATTTTAATTAGACAGTTAATCCCAAACTATCTCTCAAGACTTATCTTCCTCCCCTAGTCAATGTTTTCCTTGGTCCCCTATTTCCTATAGCAGTTTTTATAACCATGGTAATATGGATTCTTGTTCTTTCTACATCTTAAAATAACATCTTTCCAGTGTCTAAACTATACATGTCCCCTCACTCTATTTGCTCAAATATGTAGGTAGACATAAAATGATCAAATATTCCCCTTCTCCTCATATCCCAACTTCTGTTAAGATAACTTTTATTGAGTATGTACCATATATCCCTTGCTAATGCTTATCTTAACTATAATGCAGGGTTCTGTTAATTTGCTGGATATGAAACCAAGGGAATGAAGACATAGAGTTTAAATTGTGTCCAAAATCACACAGTAAGTGGCAGAGTAAAGGTTCAAACTTAGGACTCCAAAGTCTATACTACAAACAACATTTATATAACTATTGTCAGAGTCTTTTTCTTCATTGTACAGTAGTTTTTATATAGTTAACATTGTGGTCTATTGAGTATTCTGTCTTTCTTACTAGATAATAAGCATCTTGAAGGAAGGCATGGGGTTTTACTAATTTTTGTATACTTGGAAACTTACACAGCATTTGACAAACAATAAATGTTTGTAAATATTTTGATCTGCTGCTTGAAATTCTATCACATCTTGCTTTGAGTGGGTATTATGGTAGAAAGATCCTGTATTCTTAACTGCAGGATCTGAGCTTATACTTTAATATGTACATAGATGTGTGTTCTTCAACAAGTCAAGTCACTCAATATCCCCCAAACTCAGTTTTAAACGTCTCTCAAATGGGAATAACGATAGTAGTGACGATAATGAGCAGTTTAAGTTTTTGGCATAGCACATTGCTCAAATAACAGCATATAAATGGAATAAAATCCTACTTAAGGAGATACTCTAAATGTGGCTGTGCATGCATATGCTTGCTCAATTGTGTCTGACTCTTTGTAACTCTATGAACTATAGCCCACCAGGCTCCTCTGTCCATGGAGATTCTCCAGGCAAGAATACTGGAGTGGGTTGCCATTTCCTCCTTTGGAGGATCTTCCCAACCCAGGGATCAAATCCACATCTTCTGGGTCTCCTGCATTGGCAGGCGGACTCTTTATCATTGAGCCACCAGGGAAGCCCCAAATGTAGCTGATACAATCAAAATGAATAAACTGGACCCTCTTCAGTTCAGTTCAGTCGCTCAGTTGTGTCCGACTCTTTGCGGCCCCATGAATCGCAGCACGCCAGGACTCCCTGTCCATCACCATCTCCCGGAGTTCACTCAGACTCATGTCCATCGAGTCCATGATGCCATCCAGCCATCCCATCCTCGGACGTCCCCTTCTCCTCCTGCCCCCAATCCCTCCCAGCATCAGAGTCTTTTCCAATGAGTCAACTCTTCACATGAGGTGGCCAAAGTACTGGAGTTTCAGCGTCAGCATCATTCCCTCCAAAGAAATCCCAGGGCTGATCTCCTTCAGAATGGACTGGTTGGATCTCCTTGCAGTCCAAGGGACTCTCAAGAGTCTTCTCCAACACCACAGTTCAAAAGCATCAATTCTTCGGCGCTCAGCCTTCTTCCACAGTCCAACTCTCACATCCATACATGACCACAGGAAAAACCATAGCCTTGACTAGACGGACAAATGTCAAATAAAGTGAGTAACTAGAATGAGGGTATAGCTCTACCAAACACTACATTCTGCTTTCAGGATTAAAGTAATTTTACTAGATGTTAGAGTTCACTATTTTTTCAAAGTGTTATCTTTGGGTATAAAATGTGTGGAAATAGTTTATCTTCACATTTGCCTTAGTATAATATGCATACAGACTCAGCCGGGGCAGCAGATTCTAATTGCAAGCCTAATATTTAGGAGAAAATAACATTGTCAATTCAAGATAGAAGTAGCACCGAATGTCACAAACCTATATTGATGTAGAAGGTCTACATCATTACCATTTCTTGTATTACTTAGAATCTGCTGGTGGAAAATAGGAGCTTCTAGGAATCCTATGAAGTTGGAAGGATGTGAAAATAGGGGCTGTAGGTAATTAGACTAAGAATTACTAATCATTGAAAACTAGTTTCTGTGACACAAATCCAGTGAAATTTGAGAAGCACACATTTGAAAAATTCCTTAATCTCTCTAAGCTCCAACTTTTCATCCCTAAATGCAGAAGGGAATGTCTACATTTGCTTGGTTTTCGTAAGTATGTTGTAAACCACTAATTGGAAAGGATTTTGAGATTTGTATGAAAAATGAAAAACATTTAATTTTTTTATTTAGCATAAACAATATATTTAGGAAAAATATAACTTTGAGTTTGCCAATCTCAAGGACTAATGCTTTTTGAATTAAATATTCTAAATACACAAAGGAGAACTGTAACATCAAAATCAATTTAATACTTGCAGTTTGCATCTAAACAAAAGGACAGTTACTATGCATTAAGCAAATCAAATAAGTTTTTTAATACTATGAAATAAAGACACCATTCTTGATGCATGAGAAAAAATTGTGCTTCAATGTTTTCACTCTAAAGCTCACGTTTTAAATATTGATATTAAATATTATGTTAACTTTTATTAAGATTTTATGAAATATACTGCTATCATTAAAGGAAAATGTTATAAAGAGTTGTCAAAGTAAGAAACAATAACTGCATGAAAATATGGCCTTTCTCCATATCTAAAAAAATTTCATTTTTCACTTTAAGATCATAGGTAACAAATCTCATCTACTAAATGTTTATTTAGATCACTCATTTTTATTATTATATGTTGCTTATAATGTATTCTATCATTAATCTTCTTTAAAGCAGAAAATGATTATATATTAATTCAAATATATAAGAGTAAGACCTTTAGTCAAAATGGTGAAACCTTCCCATTCTCCAATGATTTACTGGCCAGTTTTAGTATTAGACATTACTGATTTACCTATCTGAATGGTTATGCATTTTCCTACATATAGATGACCACTTAATTTTTAATATAAACATTTATCTTTATATGGTACTGTTTTCAAAACATATGTCTTAGCATCCATTTCAATATGGTGCTATAGAAATGGAATAAAATTATTAATCTACTGACTAATCGAGTCCAATGTGACACAGCTGTCTACTACCAAGATGCTCTGTACCTTCTAGCCTGCTTGAGTCACCTTGACCTTTAAGGATGAAATAAAATGAGTCATATTTCATGCAGAATAAAATCCAGTGTCTATATCATTTTTGAGGATCCTTAGATATTTTACAACTGTTTTCCTCACCCATTGGCTTCATTTTCTTGCCTCCTTGATCCTCAATCTCTCCTTACTATCTCACCTTTGTGTAAGGTATCCTCCCACATCCTAAAGCTCATTTCATCTTCTTCCTGAACAATTCTGGCACCTCAAAATTGATGTTTTGTCATACAGAGCAGTTTAGTTCTCTTTGTGGCCTTCCAGAGGGTACCCCAAAGATTTTCTTTATCATGTGATTGTAGTCTATCAAGGTATTTTCTTTAACAAATGGCTACACATCTAAGAATATCATGCTGAGATCTTAGGAAGCAAACATGTCTGTGTCAGTTGTGACTACATAGCATTTTCTCAGCTACATATATAATTCCTAGAATCCATGACACCTCTAATGGTAGATGATATCACAAAATTAGTGATAGCTTTAGTAGGGCAAAGGAATAAAGTTTTGATTTTAGAATTACTCACGGATTATTAGACATACTTGGATTTTAAGTGTTTCTGTGTTTATCACTGTAGTGTATGTTTACTGCACAAATTATTTGTTATATGAGTTCATGTTTTATATAACAAAATTATAAACTAGATGCCATCTCTATTTTATAAATGAGAATATTAAAACTCTAAGTAAATGTGAATTGCCCATTTTATTTCAAATGCTAGCTGATATAGAATTTAGCATGGATATTTTCACTCCAAATCCAGAAATGTTTCTAATTATTATTAGAATAATATAGAAAATATTGGATCAGTAAAAAGTTAAAGGAACACATTTATATTAACTTATATCTAAGTGGTAAGAGCATAAATAGAGAGTTTGGGAAATGTAATGTCGAGAAGATGAGGCATAGAAACTTGACAATGTTGTTTCTGATAATTATTAAGGAAATGCTTCACTGCGGGTGGAAGGCATAAAATGTTTGACTATAAAAAGGAAAAGCTAAGGTGAATATTATGGGAGGGTAATTCTATCTAAAAGATATAACACACACTTATTCTGTAAAATTCTTAATTAAATCTTTGTATTTATATATAGACCATATATCAATCACCATGTTATAGATTTTCACTTTGATGAAAAGTGAAAATTACATAGAAGCCTTTCTATGTAATCCAATCATGTCTGGAGTGGTGTATCGTTATGAAATTTGTTATATTTTGTTCTCCCTGTTTCATATAGCATTACTCGAGGGTTTAGTTAATAAGAAACACATTGATAATGTTCACTTTTAGGCCTTTGGAAGAAAAATACATTAGTATTAAAAAGCCCACAAAATACACTGGATGAGTTTCCTTATGATGCTGATGCTGAGAAAGGCTTTTCTGTGTCTAAAAACTTCACTGATATGTTTATAGTTTAAAATATGATATTAAATAGGATAAAATCATCCTCTCATGGTGATCTCTAAGGTTCTTCCAGCTCTAAGTTGATGTATCTAAGTTATTGACATTGGAAAGAAATTTTCCATTTGAAAGTAAACAATCCTGAAGATCAAAGAGAGTGGTCTCTCTAACCTTTATTGAATACAGTCACCCAAACCAAATAATGTAAACTGTTTGATTGACTAAGATTAGGAGACCTGGAAAAGAGCCCTTCTACTTGCCTTTTGAACCAGGAGTTAAATATGAGAAGAGAGACAGTGGAAGTTGTAAGGACCTCCCACCTGACCCAAGTCTCAGGTCTCTGAGAACTCTGAAATCAAGCCTGATAACTCTGGCTCTGCTGGCTGCCAACTTGAATACTCTATCATTATGAGCCTTAATAATAGTTTCTTATCAAGTTCACCCAGGACACTAAGAAAATTTAGAAAACATTCACGAAGCTTTTCAAAATCCAGTCAGTTATACACAGAATAGTTTAAAATTAACTTGTTCCCCATTGTCCACTTAAATTTATTTTAATTATAGAAATTTGTATTCTTTTCTTGAATTCAGCCAGTTCAACAATATAATACTAAATGATGAACAAGGGGGGCAGATTCATCATAATGAGAGGAAGATTACAGCGAGGATGTATTCTAAAATGCTAATCAGAGGTCCTGTATTTCCAAAGTCCACAGAGACTGTCTATAGAAAACCACTATTCCCATTTGTTATTAATGGTTACAAAAGGTTATATATTGTGTTGGGACATAGTCCTCTCCACAAGTTAGAAGTCTGCAGTTTAGTAGATTCTGTATTTTGAATCATAATAATGATAATTTTTTAAAAGCTATATTTCATAAATTAAAATTATTTTTATTACAATTACTCTTTGAATATAAAAGTATATACTAAATAATTAAAAATAAAACAATTCTTCAGCATCAATTTTTGCCACATGGATGCTGAGCAAAGAGGGAAGAAATAAGGTCAACAATACTCAAATATTTCAATGTCACTTAAAAAAAATTAAGCACTAATTATTTCACTAAGTGTTCAGTCTTAACTGAATAATAAGCACTTTCATGAATTTTATGAGATTTAAGTATTTCATTATTTCAAAAATTTCATTTAATATTTGAGGGTAGATTTTTTATATATATAAGCTACGCTGATTTTTCCCCCTGAGACAAGTATGTTATTCAAAACCACAATGGCTGATGAGTGAAATATTCACTATAGCTTTCCTTTAGAAAGATAGGGGGTTATTACATGCATCATGTATGAAGCTGGTTGTTTTTCCCATATCCTAACCTCTCTCTATCATTCTCACTCTGTTGGAAGTTGTTGTGAGGGAAGTGATGCTATTTTCCTCAAACACAGCTTCTGATTCTGAAGGACCCCAAAGTAAACTGAAACATAACCTCCTGCCCTCTGGTCAATACAGATGTTTCATATGTAAAAGCAGCTGCTACCACCTGCTTGCCGCAAGCAAAATAAGGCCAAGATATGTTGTCCCTTCAAGCCATTATCCTTCATTATCTATTCATTTTGTCATAAGTGAGCCTTATGGAAAAAGGTTTAAAGGGAAAACTAGTAGAAAAATAAATTCATCCCTAGCCCCCAAATTTGCAGATTCTGCTCAACAGAATGAATGCAGTAGACCATACCTGACCTCCTAAGAAATCACATTAGTGACTACACACTGCTATGTGAGTATCTTTCCCACCACCCGTGCCCCGAGTCCCATCCTAAGTACTTTTTCTCCTTTTCCAATTATTTTCTCTTCAACCAAATATAGTAATCTCCCTGAGAAGAATAATGATAAATACATGGTTTTCCATTCTGTCACATTCTAGGGATGTTGTTCTCTGACAACCCTTATTGATGGGTACCTCTTGTAATTGCCCTATTGTTTTCCTTTTTATGCATATCTAGGTTCATGCTGCTGCTTCTGCTGCTGCTAAGTCTCTTCAGTCGTGTCCGACTCTGTGCGACCCCATAGATAGCAGCCCCACAGGCTCCCCCGTCCCTGGGATTCTCCAGGCAAGAACAGTGGAGTGGGTTGCCATTTCCTTCTCCAATGCATGAAAGTGAAAAGTGAAAGTGAAGTTGCTCAGTTGTGTCCGACTCTTAGCGACCCCATGGACTGCAGCCCACCAGGCTCCTCCGTCCATGGGATTTTCCAGGCAAGAGTACTGGAGTGGGGTGCCATTGCCTTCTCTGATCTAGGTCCATACTTGGATCCAATTAATCCACTGTAACCAACATGGATACATTATGGTCAATTTTAAGAGTTTTTCCTATTTTTCAGATCAATATTACAGTTAAGGATTTTCTGATGTTAATCAGTTCAATGCTAAAAGTATATGGGAGACAGAAGAAAGATGCAGAAGGGCCACACATAAACAGCAGGTGGACCACTCATTTCTGGAGAGGTTTGACACAGGGATGCAGGTAACAATTCAAGGGTATCAAGTATGAAACATGTTAAGCTGACAGAGTCTGAAAATTAATGAAAAAGTTTCTTTATCAATTTCTGGTATGATAAGTTTTCATTGCCTTGTTTTACTTGAAGCAATGCTGATTTTGCCTTTATGGATACAGGGAATCGTCCTTCTTGGCAGAGAAAAAACAGGAATTGTAGTTTAAGCTAACCAGGTTAAAAGAGACAACACAGAAAGAACAAGCTTATATGAACATTTTACTTCTAAAGATATCTATGTCTCTGGTGTTTATCATCATTGTATCCTCAGAAGTTTGTAGAGTCATGGTACATACTAATTTCTCAGTTAATATATGTTTATTTATTGAATGACTACTTTGACAAGAGTGTTGAATACGAAGTAAATATAACTAGTTTAATACTTGAAGGGTAATATTACTTTTGATAAAATCTAAATCCTATAAAAGTTTTCATATGAATATTTGAAAACACAGAGGAAAAACACTAAAAGGGTGGTAGACAATGGTTTTTATAGGCTGGGTTCTGGAGAGGTAAACTCTTGAACTGATATTTGAATACAGTAAGTTTATTGGAGAATAACCTCTGAAACTAAAAGAAGATAGGGAAGGATTTTGACAGTCTCAAGACAAGCCTCAGCCAGTTCCATGGGTGAGCTCTGATGCTGGAATGTCCTTGAGAATTGGCTGAAATTAGAAAGAGGGAACCTTGACTTTATACCTCCACTCCTGCATTGATCAGTAATTGGATGTGGTTTGCCCCCAGAATGGTTGGTGTATCACCTACAATAAAGCAGCATACTGTAGCAGAAGGTCAAGTCTTGAAAAGGACACACAAGACTGTCAGTGGCCAACAGTCTCAGCAGCTGGAAGAATGAGTGAATCAATCCTGAGGAATGGGTTTTGACTCTGGTGTCATCCACCATATTGTAAATGAATAGGGTTCAGAGGGGATTTGTAAAAATTAGGTCTTTTGAGAATAAATATTATGCCATTGAATAATGACAGATACTCCAGAGAAATCAAAGGCACAGTGACATGAAAGGTAATAATGTATTCAAGGGAATACAAGTATAAATTAGATATAAATTTATAATTCATCATAATAATATTAATAATAAGATGACAGAAGTAAAGAGGATTTAGCAAGTGCTAATTCTGTATCAGAGGCCACTTAATTATTTTACATATATAGTAAAGTCAAATATTGTTTATGGTAACCTGGGTAAAAGTTATTAATGCACGAAACTCATAGTATTTCCTTCCTTTGGCCAGATTTCTAAAGAGGAAGAGTTTCTTTACTTATATATGCCCTCAATTTCTCTTTTTCTGTAAAAAAAATATGACAGGGATATTAATAGGAAATAATGAGAAATTTTTGGAAACAGAATAGATTAGTGGCTTCTGGCAAGGGAGTATAGTCAGTGGGAAGGAGATTTATTGTTATCAAAAGTCAATACAAATAATTCATATGATGATGTGACTGTTTAGAATACACAGAAGAACTGTACAAAAATGATCTTCACAACCAAGATAATCATGATGGTGTGATCACTCACCTAGAGCCAGATACCCTGGAATGTGAAGTCAAGTGGGCCTTAGAAAACATCACTATGAACAAAGCTAGTGGAGGTGATGGAATTCCAGTTGAGCTATTTCAAATCCTGAAAGATGATGTTGTCAAAGTGCTGCACTCAATATGTCAGCAAATTTGGAAAACTCAGCAGTGGCCACAGGACTAAAAAAGGTTAGTTTTCATTCCAATCCCAAAGAAAGGCAATGCCAAAGAATGCTCAAACTACCGCATAATTGCACTCATCTCTCACGCTAGTAAAGTAATGGTCAAATTCTCCAAGCTAGGCTTCAGCAATACGTGAACTGTGAACTTCCAGATGTTCAAGCTGGTTTCAGAAAAGGCAGAGGAACCAGAAATCAAATTGCCAACATATGCTGGATCATCGAAAAAGCAAGAGAGTTCCAGAAACACATCAATCTGCTTTATTGACTATGCCAAAGCCTTTGACTGTGTGGATCACAATAAACTGTGGAAAATTCTGAAAGAGATGGGAATACCAGACTACCTGACCTGCCTCTTGAGAAACCTATATGCAGGTCAGGAAGTAACAGTTAGAACTGGACATGGAACAAGAGACTGGTTCCAAATAGGAAAAGGAGTATATCAAGGCTGTATATTGTCACCCTGCTTATTTAACTTCTATGCAGAGTATATCATGAGAAATGCTGGACTGGAAGAAGCACAAGCTGGAATCAAGATTGCCAGGAGAAATATCAATAACCTCAGATATGCAGATGATGTCACCCTTATGGCAGAAAGTGAAGCGGAGCTAAAAAGCCTCTTGATGAAAGTGAAAAAGGAGAGTAAAAATGTTGGCTTAAAGCTCAACATTCAGAAAACTAAGATCATGGCATCCAGTCCCATCACTTTATGGGAAATAGATGGAGAAACAGTGGAAACTGTCAGACTTTATTTTTGGGGGGCCCCAAAATCACTGCAGATGGTGATTTCAGCCATGAAATTAAAAGACGTTTACTCCTTGGAAGGAAAGTTATGACCAACCTAGATAGCATATTCAAAAGCAGAGACATTACTTTGCCGACTAAGGTCCGTCTAGTTAAGGCTATCGTTTTTCCTGTGGTCATGTATGGATGTGAGAGTTGGACTATAAAGAAAGCTGAGCACTGATGAATCGATGCTTTTGGACTGTGGTGTTGGAGAAGACTCTTGAGAGTCCCTTGGGCTGCAAGGAGGTCCAACCAGTCCATCCTAAAGGAGATCAGTCCTCGGTGTTCATTGGAAGGACTGATGCTAGAACTGAAGCTCCAATACTTTGGCCATCTCATGTGAAGAGGTGACTCATTGGAAAAGACTCTGATGCTGGGAGGGATTGGGGGCAGGAGGAGAAGGGGAAGACACAGGATGAGATGGCTGGATGGCATCACCGACTCGATGCACATGAGATTGAGTGAACTCCGGGAGTTGGTGATGGACAGGGAGTCCTGGCGTGCTGTGATTCATGGGATCACAAAGAGTTGGACACAACTGAGCGACTGAACTGAACTGAACTGTTTAGCATCTTGAATGTAGAGACATATACAAAAAAAATACATATATAATAAAACTGTATAAACCTAACCACACACAAACTTATACACACACATGGGCCACACATGTTGCACTCAGCTTTCTTTATAGTCCAACTGTCACATCCATACATGACTACTGGGAAGACCATAGCCTTGACTAGACGGACCTTTGTTGGCAAAGTAATATCTCTGCTTTTTAATACACTATCTAGGTTGGTCATAACTTTCCTTCCAAGGAATAAGCATCTTTTAATTTCATGGTTGCAATCACCATCTGCACGTACACACACACAGACACATACAGATGAGTACAAGTAAAACTGTTGAAACCTAAATAAGATGAACGGATTGCATCAATGCCAATGTCCGGTTGTAATATTGTAATATAGTCTTTGCAAAATGTTACTAACAGGAGAAACTGGATAAATGGTACATGAATCTTTTTTATTATTTCTTATAACCATGTAAATTTAAAATTACCTCTTTAAAAATTTCCATTTAAAGTTGAAAAAATAATATGAGTGGGCACTTTAAAGGGTTAACTTCTATTTGAGTTCATATTATCGACTGCCACAATAATTTAGGGGTAAACTGAAAGAGATGTTGGAAATACTAAACTATTATCTAGAAGGCTTCATTATATCCTGCTTATATCTTCTGTATACCTGTCTTCTGTCACCAGTTCTTTAAGCAGTTAAAAGTGATCCCTGTCTTTGTTGAGAAATATATATTTTTCTTTTTATAGGTTTTCTCTGTTGGAACTTTAAAAGAAATACACATTTGTCTCACGTGAATAACAGGTTATGTTTCTAATTTGAGAGCAGTGTGGAAACCTAGTGAGCACTATCCTTGAAAAAGTCATTGTTGCCTCTTTTCTTGCCAAAGGAAGAGTTGACTCTATAGCAGATAATCTAATAAGAAAATTAGGACTGCAGATGCAAGATGAGAAATGCCTGTTGGTAAAGATCCAAACCAGGCACCAAACTATGAAATGTCTTCATTCTTTTTGTTCACACCGCTTCTGCCTCACTCATTTATCTCCTCTTTCCTCTGTCTTCTTTTTTCATTTTTAAAAGTATTTTTAAATATCCTTATCTTTCATAATTTGCTTTCTCTTCTTCATATCTCTTTTCTTGGGTTTGCCTTTCCTTCTACTTCCTATCACACAACAATAGTCTCTATACTTAAACACAAATGCAGTCACTTAATGTTTATCACTTTATCTTCATTGTGAAATATGAACTCAGCCCTCTCTCACATTCTTCTATCTCCTCTTAAAAAGTACTGCTTGTGGCTGGCCACTAAGCTACAATTAGATTTCAATGTATTTTTACTTGGCACATTTTTATGTAACAATAATGAAAATTATGATAAATCTTTTCTGAAGTTCTTAAGTTTACTTTTTATGAAATACATCTTTCAGTTTATCCTTAAGGATATCTCATTTCTTTGTCAAATGTATACCACATATTCTAGTTTACTTCACAGTGTAGGTTCTTTTTATTTTATAAACTCAGAATTTACTTCCTCTCAGCCATTCCTCAGTAATTGTCTATTCTCCTCATGTGGGGTTATCCAAACTTAGCCCACTAGAGATCTTCGCTGGATACCATCCAACAGGCACAGGCCAGCATCCTGCTGTGATGATTACAGATGTTCTCACTTCTGATGAAAGAGGAAACAAGCAACAACCCACAGCTAGCTATAAGTCCCAGTGTACCTGCTTATCTTGATGGAAGTAGATAACTAGCTGAGTGGTCTAGAAATCCAAGGCTGAAAAACTGTATCTCCCTGGATATGCATTTGGCCAATTTAGCTAAAGAAAATTATAATTTAGAATCATTTTTTCATCCATATAAGTAGGAGATAAAAGCTGCTTTTTTTTTTTTTTTGGTTCTAATTAACTTTAATGTGTTTCTTTCTTGGTTATTCCAGATGTACTTAAGCTGCTGCATCAGTTTATATTCCTCTCTTTTTAACAGATTTGAGGAATCTAGATAGAAATCTTTCTAAAATACTTCAAAGCCAAAATTTATTCAAAATCTACTCTTCAGAATAATTAAAAAAAACATATTAAAAGTGTATTCAAAGGGAGAGAAGCGATTGAAGATTGCAATGAAACCTAGTTTATAATTATTTATTTAAAGGTCATTTTCCTCTGATTTCCCCAGTGGCCAACAGAAAACAGAGCCCTTCAATTCCCAGCAATAATTATAAAGAAGGACAAAGTGCAATAAAGTTCTTGATATTGTGCACTTAGAGAAAAATTCTGTCCTCAGAGACATACTTTCTTCCATATATAAATTCATAAAAAGATCCTTCAATTCGTTTGAACCTATTTCAATTGCTGTTTTTAAGAGTCTCTCAGCTGTATTTAATAGTTTAGAAATCTATTTCCCCTGACTTTGCCCACAGTGATAATTATTAATATTTTTATTTAACAATTTCAAAGCTCCAAAGATACTGAATATATTATGTAAACTCATATTTCTGATACAACAGATGCTTTGTAACCTCAAAAGTAAACAAACTATGTTCTTAAAGTAATTATAAGTGGAAGTCATATACTTTACTATCACAAATAAACCAATCAACACCAAAATAAACACTTACTGGCCAGAGGCCAAAAAAAAAATGAACACATTGACAACAATGTGGGTGGAAGAAGCTAGAATTTTTCTAAACACATAAAAGACAAAAGAAAAAATAATTACCATAGAGATACATATTTAAAGGCACAGTATTTCTTTGAACAGAATGTTGGAACTGTAGAGTTGCAAGGCATTTACAGCAAGGATTTCTAACCTTTCAAGAGTCAAAACCCTTTTGAGCATCTGATTAATGCTGTAAGCATTCTCTTTAGAAAAATGTACCACAAACCACACTTAAAATTTTGCGTAATCATGAGAAAATGTGAAGATCTCTTAGGGAGCATATATTATAGGTTTAAAATTCCTGCCTTAGACGTAACCAGCTCATATATTTTATAAAGTGTATTAACCTGCTTTATAACAAATGTAAAAGACAGTCTTCAGGTCAGTTCAGTCACTCAGTCATGTCCAACTCTTTGCAACCCCATGAACTGCTGCATGCCAAGCCTCCCTATCCATCACCAACTCCCGAAGTCCACCCAAACTCATGTCCATCGAGTCAGTGATGCCATCCAACCATCTCATCCTCTGTCATCCCCTTCTCCTCCTGCCCTCAATCTTTCCCAGCATCAGGGTCTTTTCAAATGAGTCAGCTCTTTGCATCAGGTGGCGAGAGTATTGGAGTTTTAGCTTCAACATCAATCATTACAATGAACACCCAGGACTGATCTCCTTCAGAATGGACTGGTTGGATCTCCTTGCAGTCCAAGGGACTCTCAAGAGTCTTCTCCAACACCACAGTTCAAAAGCATCAATTCTTTGGCACTCAGCTTTCTTTATAGTCCAACTCACACATTCATACATGACCACTGGAAAAACCATAGCCTTGACTAAATGGACCTTTGTTGGCAAAGTAATGTCTCTGCTTTTCAATATGCTATCTAGTTTGGTCATAACTTTCCTTCCAAGGAGTAAACATCTTTTAATTTCATGGCTGCAATCACCATCTGCAGTGATTTTGGAGCCCAGAAAAATAAAGTCAGCCACTGTTTCCACTGTTTCCCCATTTATTTGCCATGAAGTGATGGGATTGTATGCCAATCTGATCTTTCTTAAATACTTCTAGTGTCAGGAAGGTCACTACTCCTCAACATGCTTCATTGTTTTGGAACAATTATAAATGTTTGTATTCTATTTAACTGAAGTCTGATTCTTTTAAAATTCTATATATTGCCACATGGTTCTGAAACCTACAGTTACACAGAATAAATCCCTTTTCACGTGATAGCCCTTATACATAATATACAGTTGAACAGCTTTAGTTTTCCTAGTATGCAAGCTAAATACCCTACAAACCATCCATCAATCCTCATAGAACCTGATTTTTCAGTCCCTAAAAATTCTGACTATTTTCCTCTTGGTATTTCAGTTTGATAATATACTCCTTAAAATACAGCAATCAAAGAAGTGCATATGTGACTTGATCAACTAAGAATCTGTTTTCCTTAGTATATGAAACCACAACATGAAAGTAGAGAATTGATCACCTCTTCCTCCCAAACCTCAATTCCAAAGAATGGATGAAATTAGGAAGAACCAAATATAATAAGTAGGATCTCACCTATGTAATTATCAGGGGCTTTGAGGCAGAAGAAGATAATGCTATTAGCTTCTCAACTCTCTCCTTATTATTTTATCCATGCAATCTCAGGGAATCAAGGCAGGAATATTATGGCAGTAAGAAAAATGGAAAAAAAAAACATAATTATATTATATCCTAAATGAGTAAAATTTATATTAATTTAAAGGAGTAGTCAGTATGAGGTTTCAAAAAAGAATATATGGTTTTCCAGTATTTATTCATGTATTGGCTCTAGGGTGCATAGATGATATAGGAATGGCCTAGATGAAATATCTCTCAAGGTTATATTTTTCCTTTCCCAATTTGGTGGCCACCATGAAACTTTCTGATTATTCATTTGATTTCTCAAAGGCCCTACTACTGGACATGAGATGCCCTGGGTAGAAAATATCATTCCATGTACTTAAATCTAAGCCTCATTCCCTTACCATGACTGCTATTATTTAATTCAGTCAAAATGATAACTCATACTTAGTTTGAGTCCATTAAAAAATTGAATAAGTTTACCCTATTTATTAGGTCATGTCTTTTTCATATTGCATTTTTCAGTTGAATTTTGTACATAAGGATGGAATATCACCATCTATGTGTGACTAAAGTTCTGTAATAGACAACACGAACCAAGTTATTTGTATATAAGTTTAGTAATACATCTGCTAGTAGTTCTAGTACATAAAAAAATTGATGGTGTTGGTGGATAATCACAGTTGAGATTGCTCCTGGTATCTAAAATTAAAGAGAAACTAAGCTTTCATCAGTCAAAAACTTAATTCTTATCCTCATTAATATCATTGAAAAGTATATTAAATAAAGCAAGACTGAGCAGTACAAGCAGAGATACGGCATCATTTGATAGGGTGCTATTAGGGACCTTGGCTTTTGTATTAGCTTTCAGAGGCTGCTATGACAAATTGCCATGCCCTTGGTGGATAAAAACAACTAACATTTATTTTCTTACAATTCTTTAGCTTCTCCAGCTCTTGACCTGGGTGTGCATGTTTATCTCAATGACAAAGAGCCCCAGCTCCAGCAGGGTATTCACTTTACCAAGCTCAGAGGAAACAACAACCGACATAGTTTTGGTCTGTCCTGATTGTCTGAAACTTGTACTTATGAGATCCAATTTATTCTCACTCTCTACATTTTGCACCCACCTTCTTTACTTGAAAACCTGCCCTGTGAACTTCCAGCTCCACCAACATCTGATGTAAAGACCAACAACCTCACAGATACTGCTTAACCAGCTCCTTCATTGCATAAGGTAGAGTTCAGAGGGTGGAGGTGAGAGCTATCGACATCATAAAGGAATGCCTAACACTTTCCAGGTGGATTTCAGAATTTCTATAGACCAGTGAATGGCTCCCACTTCCCCCCATTTTAACAGGAGCATCTGTAGCACTTATCTCAGGACTGTATCACCATTTTATGTTGGATGTGTGGGGCAGATGGCTTATTGCTTTAGTTTCACAGGTTTATAAAATGAGAAAGACTGTACAGCAATATCTGGATTTAAAGAACTACACCCCAAAGGGTCATCCATGCCAGAACTTAATTTATAAGATCTTGGCTTTTGAGATGATGTAACAAAGTAAATCTTTTGCGAAACTTCAGAGGGAATGGTGCATTTTGCATGTGGGGAGATGTGAACAAATGAAGATCAGTAGGCAACCTCCCAGATCACCTCCAATGACTCCAAATTTCTCATATTTTTGTCCTTATACCCTTATGCATCTTCTGCCTCTTCAATATGGATTGCATTGAGTGACTGGGTGACACACTGGCAAATATGATGAGATATAACTTCCAAATTTAGGTAACAAAAGGACTGTAGCTTTCATCCCTGCTCTTTTTCTCATTCTGGGGGAAGTAAGCTGCCATATTGTGAGTAACCCTATGAAGAGGACCATATGACAATGAGCTAATGTCTCTGGTCAAACTGAGGCCTTCCAAAAGCTATCTGAGGTAGTTTGTGAGCAATTCGACACCTATCTAAGTGTTCAGCTGAAAGTCAGAGCCCTGGCCAATATCTGAAGCATAGTCTCATGAGAGTACTTGAAGCAGAAATGTCAAGCTAAGCCATGTACAGATTCCTAAGTCACAGAGATTGTGAGATAATAAATGTTATTTTAAGGACCTAAATTTTGAGGTAATTTGTTATACAGCAACAGATCTCCTAGTACACTGAAACTCTTTAAGGATTATTAGCTAAATTTGCAGTGCTTCTACAAATGGAAAAATTTTAACCTTTATATGCTACTTTTACCTCTCCCATATTTTTATGTTATGTGAGAAATCCTCTTCTCAGTATTATTAAAATGTTATTTTCTTATACAAATAATATATTTCAATTAATTATGAATGTACCTATTTTACTATCTCGTAACTAATATACCTTAACTTTTAAAATTGCATTAATCTTTGAAATCAATCTTACTTGTCCAGTCAATATCGCTTGATATAGAAAATATTTTGAAGTCAACAAATATATTTACTTTCATTTTCATTATTCTTATTGAATATATCTTGCATCCTGGGGATGACTTCCCATATGTTTAAATGTTGACAATCTCTTTAATAATCTACTGTATATTTATATCTTAGATAAATGTCAATCTTACCAATTTATAGTTTTTTACATTAAAAAAAATCTAGATAGCTTTTAGCAATCTCTATACCTTGATTATTTTGGAAATCAATGTCCTCTCACTGGTATCTTCTATTTTCTATGACAGAGAAGATGGGAGGACATAGGAGCTGTGTAGTTCTGTGCTTAGTCACTCAGTCGTGTCTGACAGTCTGCAACCCCATGGACCCCATGGACCCCATGGACCCCATGGACAGTCTGCAACCCCAGGCTCCTCTGTCCATGGAGATTCTCCAGTCAAGAATACTGGAGTGGGTAGCCGCGCCTTCCTCCACAGGATCTTCCCAACCCAGGAATCAAACCCAGGTTTCTTGCCTTTTTATTCTTTCAGGACTCTGGTAACATTAAACCATTTCCCCCTTCAAATAGTGATTTTATTTTATTTTCTAAACATCACTGAAATAACTCTTTTTGATGTTATCATATTTTATCACATACCTCGATGCATTTAGTATATTAGAGTTTTAGTTGGTTGGTTGGTTGATGTGTTTGTTTCTACACTACACATGAAATTGCTTCATGCAATGTTCTTCTTTGTTTTTGTTTTTATATTTCTTAAACTTTCATAAATATCTTTTCAAGAGCTACTAAGACAGTTAATTTGGCTTCTGAATCTCCTTCCTTCTTGTCTCATAAAAAGTAAGTCTTCATTATCTTAATGCAAATACATTTGTGAGTTATTCATCTCTATGTATTATTCTTCCTATGATGTAGCATTTATTATATATATTTCATGTGATCTTCATAAATTATTTGCAAACTCGTATGATATCTTTATTTCACTACATTTTTGAGCAAAGAATATAACACCAGTGACCTAATTTATATTTCTTTCTAAATAAATATGCAAGCATTTATTGATGACAAAAATGTAACACAAAAGAGACTTCCCAGGTGGCTTAGTGGTAAAAATCCACCTGCTGATGCTGGAAATGAGAGTTCGATCCCTGGATTGGGAATATCCCCTGGAGAAGGATGACAGTAAAATGTTCTTCATCATTCTTTATAAGTTATCTATCTATGTATTTCTTATGTTTTGCCGATTTTATATATTTTATTATTAGCCCATGCAGTAGGACCTATTTCTTACTCTAAACTTTGCCAATATTAATGCTAACTCAACAAACACTGTCAGGGTAATTTTTAGTCCTTAATTATAATCCTTAGAAAGTACCAGGTTATGATATGAATTAAATGCTTAAAGTCACATGTTAACATGATAATTAGAACAACAACTTGGTCTAAAATGAAAACTCTATTTCAAATACACTGAAGGTAATTTGAAATGAAAACTAACAGAGTGACTTAAATAAACATGTTATCTGCAGTCTAGAGGCTGCTCACTCAGGAGAGTCCTGACTAAATGCTATTCTACCTGATCTTAATATTTTCGTTAACAATCTGAAAAAGAGAATAACAACATTTAATTACACTTTAAAGTGAAAGGATCAAGAAACTGTATGTAAAATTGCTAAGAAAAGAAACAATATAAAGAAACTAAGAAAGGTTATCAAAACTGGCAGGGAATGAAAGAGTAGCTAATAAAAAATAAGTGCAACTTCATAAATAAGAAAAATAGGTAATTTTAAAAGAATTTATTCTTTAGATTTTGGGTAGACAAGTTCCCGGGGTAGGTACTGGAATAAGAGGAACAAAGTACAGGTCCTGTATTGAAGGACATCATGATCTAGTGACTAGTAAACTGGAGCGTCCTTAAAGCTAAAATTTCATATGCTTAGAAATGACTCAGAGTCACTATCCCACTTGAGATACTACAAACCTAGACCTACATTATTCACCAAAGACTGAACACATGAATTGAGCCTTTTAAATTTTAATCCATTCCTGTTCTATTGTCATCAGGAGTAGAAACAAACAGTAAAAAGTATAAAAATTAAAGCACACTTACTTCCTGATGATACTCTTCAATTCTAATGCCTCAAGAAAATTTAATTACAAATTTGGCAATAAACTATCAGTGTATCTGTTAATATCACTGAATGGATAAAATATCTTTAAATAAAACTTTTCCTAGTATATTTTCTGATGATGAAGCTGAAAAGATCTTTTGATGAAGAAAATTGCATCTACAATTCTTTTCTTTTCTTTTCTTTTTTTTTTTTTTTTGTTCATTTAGTTCTGTAAAAGCTCCGTCTTTGAATTTCTGGAAATGCAAGCAAACCTATGTATTTGTGAGATTCAGGAATTTTTAAACTACGTATAGCTTAAAAATACAAAAATAGATGTGATTATAATACTGATATCATAGCAAAATACTAAGTTAAAGACATCCATTTAAAATAACTGTCTTTATGCCTTACTGCTTTCATTTGTATCTTTATATCAAAGTAGTCTTATTCACTAAAGTGATAAAGTAAGTAAACATTTTAACTTAACATGTCAGAAACATAACTCTTGATTTCGAAGACTAAAACCTATTCCTTCTACAGTCTTCCACATCTCAGAGAATGTGAATTTCTACACTACCAGTTGCTCAAGCCAAATATAAGAAACATTCTTGACTTTTCTTTCCTGACAACTCATACCAAATAACTAACTCTGCTGATTTTACTTTCAAAAAAGTAAAAATAAAAAACCCATCCAATCTTTTGCCTGCCAATGCTACCACAGCAGAAAAAAGTTATCTTATGTATCTTATGCCTTCTGAATTATTTTACTATATTTATCTATATTTAATAGCCATCTAAACTGTCATTCTTTTTCTAATCTTAGCTTCTCACAACACAGTCTCCTCTATCCCAACCTTTTTAAATCATACTCTGATCAGACCATTGTTCTGCACAGAATCTTTCAATGTTTTCTCATCTCACTCAGGGCAAAATCCAGAGTCCTTACCTTATGACTTGCAAAACTCCATGTGACGTAAAACCCCACCTTCCTGTATCTCTTTGACTTTATCTCACATTATTTTTTTCTTCAGTCAGTCACCAGGCTCCAGGTACAGAAGTCTGTCCACTGTTCCTCCAATTTATGCTGCATATTATTGTCTCAGGGGTCTTAGAAACTGTTGTTTCCTCTGCCAAGAATAATCTTTCTTCAGATATTTCTGTGAATGATTCCATAGATCTTTATATGTTTTTGCTCACATGCAGCTTTATCCAAAATGGCTTTCCTCAATATTCTATGTAAAATAGTAAACTATATCTTCATTCCTACTAACCTGTTTCATGTTTTTTTAAAAATATTGCTTGTCATCATCTGTCATAAATGAATATATTTATTCATTCGTTTAATATCTATTCACTTCACCATAGTGTAAGCACCCAGAAAGTAAGGCTATCAGACCTCATCTGTTTTGTTCACTGCTGCTTCCCTAGTGCCTAGAACCACATGTTTGTTTGTTTTGTTTAATTTTACTTTATTTTACTTTACAATACTGTATTGGTTTTGCCATACATTAACATGAATCTGCCACGGGTATACATGAGTGGGAACCACATGTTTTATATACTTCCAAAATATTCAAGAAATAAATGGTGCAATCTTAAAATATGTGGAAGCTACAAGGAGTGAAGTTAGCTGATGGTCTCCAGATGCCACAGCTTTGGGATTCACCACATTTACACTGAGGGCAAGCTCTCCCCAGGATTTCTTCTAGCCAGTGACTGACCTTAGCCAGGGAACTACAGTATGCCCATTCTTGCCCAATACATGACTCCTTTAGTGAGCAATATAAAGCCCTGAAATGTAAATATAGTCTCAGGCCTTCTTGCCTCATCTTCCCTCCTTTCCACTTTCCCTTCAGTGGCATCAGACAGGATTCATGGTCTATGTCTCTCTACTCCTACTCTTGCTCCCTTGCCACTTCTTCCTTCACAGTATATCCTCTAATAAATCACTTGCACCTCTAGTTCTGTCTTAGTGTCTGCTTCTAGGAGAACACAAACTGACAGAGATTACCATTTTGAATTTACTATTTTTTTAGGAATCAAAATGTGCATAATATTTTGTTTGCAAAATAATTGTGTAGGTAAAGAAAAGAATTGAGGTAATTACATTGTGTGTGTTTGTGTGTGTATGTGTGTGTGTGGGGGGTGGTTTCCTCTCCTTTGGGGACTTACAGTTGTCTTTGTATAGCAGCTGCCAGGATCAGTGACTGGAAGGAGGAAGATTCAGGCACTAAATGCAAGAGAGCATTGAGAATCAAAACAAGAAAAGCTGAACCAGTCATCACCCAAAGCAGCTAACAACAAGCAAGTAGCAGAAGTCAAACTATGATGGGTAAATTGTGGGAATCTTAGAAATTGAAAAGAGGGGAAAAGTCAATACTGGTATAAAGTGAGATGGTCCAATAATGTTCTACAAATTTGAACCATGGGACATAACACTGACTTTGCAGTGGGTTCCAGGGCATCCTGTGGGTAAACACAGCACATTCACATTACAACATACTTTATCAAACATGGAAGTAGATAAAAGTGAAACACACTTTCAAATTACATAGTGTTTATTTTAATCATTTGTCCATTATTTATCTCTCTTCTGCTATGTCAGAGATTAAGAGCAATGTTCTATTTATCTCTCTTCTGCTATGTCAGAGATTAAGAGCAATGTTCATAAAACAGAATACTAGGATTCATGAAGACTGCTGGGAAAATTCCAAGAGAGCCCCAGAAACCAAAAAGATGTGGCATCTAGCAGCTATGTGCTGCTACTGATCAAAGAACTTGATTGCAGGAACCACATTCACAAAATTTTCAGCACCTCTCTGAACTCTTTTTTCAGGTATGATTTTCTTTTCAATATTACAATGATGTTACTGGTCATTATATCATGTATATACTAGCAAACACACTCACAGATTAACTTGAGAGCTATGATGCAGCAGTAATATCGGCCATGCTGTTTTAGAATAAAGGGAAGATTTAAGATGAAATGTGGAAATTATCAATCTAATTTATAAGACATATTGGAAGAAATCAACTTTTCAGGGTGAATAGGAAATGAAACGGAGAAGGCGATGGCACCCCACTCCAGTACTCTTGCTTGGAAAACCGCATGGACAGAGGAGCCTGATAGGCTGCAGTCCATGGGTTGCAAAGAGTCAGACATGACTGAGTGACTTCACTTTCACTTTTCACTTTCATGGTTTGGAGAAGGAAATGGTAACCCATTCCAGTGTTCTTGCCTGGAGAATCCCAGGGACGGGGGAGCCTGGCGGGCTGCAGTCCATGGGGTCGCGAAGAGTCAGACACGACTGAGCGACTTCACTTTCACTTTTCACTTTCATGTGAGAATCCCAGGGATGGGGGAGCCTGGTGGGCTGCCGTCTATGGGGTCGCAAAGAGTCAGACATGACTGAAGTGACTTAGTAGTAGCAGGAAATGAAAGATTTTTGAGCCCATTAACCCATTTTAAATTAATTAACTTGAAAACATATTTTAGGTTAGGGACTGGTGATAGAGCAATATCAAACAAAACAGAAAACCCTTGCCCTTGTTGACACTTGGTACACATTTGAAAATCTTTCCCCATGATTATTCTGTTGTACCAATTGAATTGGGGCTGTAATTCAAGACCTTATGATCACTTTTCTCAAATGCATTTGTAGAATAAAAATTATATATAAACATTGGCTAGACATACTGTGCAATGTAAAAATACGTTCTAACAATTTGGAGGATTAAAAAGAGAGCTATTCACCACCAAATTGTTATTGGGAGGAGACATTTTTCAGCATACGCCTATATTTCCTTCAGAGAAGAGAAGCAAAAAAGTTAGCCTCACACATGTTAGAGGCATCCAGTAGTATAGACCCTCATATCGTGGCAAAACTTTCTTGGTGTGACTGATTAGTAAGATGCTTAAACCGAGATAGTCTGAAACTGTCAGTGGGCCAGAAACAATTGATTGTAATGTAGGAAATGCAGAGGATAATATTCAGTGCAAAAAAGATTTGACACTAACAA
This sequence comes from Capricornis sumatraensis, assembly GCF_032405125.1. Classification (NCBI taxonomy): domain Eukaryota; kingdom Metazoa; phylum Chordata; class Mammalia; order Artiodactyla; family Bovidae; genus Capricornis; species Capricornis sumatraensis. Next base: position 109,564,099 of record NC_091092.1, on the reverse strand, counting down.
TGTTTAAACACATCACTTCGATCTACAGGTGATAGTAGTTTCAAGTAGAAGAGCAAAACATTCAAGGGGTTGCCATATCTGACAAGCAAGATCTGACAGATGTATATTTCCTTGAATGCAATAGACTAGATTAAGAGTGACAGGGAGGATTGGGATCTGCTGTCTGATAAGTTAGAGATCTTACTGTGAAGAACAGAGTATTATTGATACAAGGAAGTCCCTGTGCAAGTTGCATAAACATAAATATACACATAATGACTAGGAAGTGAAAATGGACAAGAAGGACACAGAAAATATGGTAGTGGCAAGAGATTCTCTTGCTTCATTTGAATGAGTTATCAAATCAGTTTTTGTCAAAAGCCAATCAGGCAATGAAAATTACATGACAAATTGTATCACAAAATGGAATGACCCAGCCACTGGTTGTTAGGAGATGGAGCTCTATACTCTATAGAAGGTGACCACTGACCAGTTATTTGACTCATGTTAGAAGTCCCTATATGTTGTGAGGAGCCTGAAAAGATTTTAGATAAATTTAACTTTCCATTTATCGAGATGTATTCCCTGGTAAGGTTATTTATTTATTTATTTATTTAGAAATGGCTAAATGTCAAATCATGAAGAAATTTGATAATACATGTAAATCCAGGCTCAGGAATGTAGTGATAAATATTATTTAGAGCTTTCTAATGTGCACCCCCTAATAGACCCCCTAATAGTTCTTTACTGTTCTCTTTGCTACAAGCTCTTTTAGTATTACCTACACAAATCTCTTAGGGCTGTGAACTATATCAATCTTTGGGAAAACTTGCTACAAAGACTTCCATTTAAGAAATAGAAATGTTTAATGTTTTCAGCATGAGTCTATTATTACTACAGGAGAGTATATCATAGAGGTTTTGAAGCACTGAATCAAACTTCACAGATAAGCAAGGCAGCCCTTGTGCACAGCAAGACAAAGAGAAAAGGGCATGTATAGCAGTCAAAGAATTGGTAATGGTGATTGAAGCTGCACTACAAATGCTATCTTACACTCTTTTTCCATGAAAGCATCATAGCCATTATTACATTGTTTCTCTGAGTAAACATTTTGCTAGGTTGGGTTCTTTCAAAAGGAAAGGCCAAGACAAAGATTTGAGTTTTAGGTAATTTATTTGAGAGGTGATCTAAGGAAACAAAATAAGGGAGGAGGATAGAAGAAAAAAATGGGACAAAATCAAAACAGGGGGTGGGAAGGTGATAATGAGTAGCTTTTGCTGAGAGCATCTGGTCCCCCAGAAAGGGATTGCTCTAAGTTACTAAAGAACAATGGGACTGCCTCACTGCTAACTAGGGTGGCTGGGGCAGCTGAGGTGGCTGGGATCATTTTCTTACTGATTATCATCCCTCACTGATTGAAAGTTATATGGAGAGAGGTGCATGAGCTTAGATACAGGACACAATCAGCTTACAACTGAGCAAGCTGATAGTTCTGGAAAAAAATCTTTAGATGGAGAAGAAAAAATAGATGCTGGTGCTTTGAATGAAAGCATTCACCATGCTAGAAAATGTTCTCTGCTGAAACCTCATACAGATGGTCAAAAATATTGAGAGGGACATCAACATCAACAGTATCTAATAGATACTTGTTTTGTGAGTTTTTGAAAATTGTATTCAGAAATATAAATATTATATTACTGTATGCTAAGAAAATGAAGTAACAAAGACCATATTTTGGGGGGAAATGTATCTGTTTTCTCCTTTATTAATTATTTCTAGTCGAGTTCAAGCTGAAAAGTAGAGTTTTGCCTGGCAGGAGGAAGGAACATATCTAGAGAAGGGGTGTGAGTTACACATACACAACCAGATAGCTCTAGTTTCTGAACAGAATTATTTTACGGTAGTTTGGGCCTAATCATTTTCTTCAATTTAGAAATCACTACCTGATTCACACTTATAAAGACTATATCAGGAGCTTGAAACTTCAGTGTAAAAATGTTTCATTTTAAATCTTAGGAATATTGAAATTCTAGTGTTTCAAGCATGGTTTATTTATTAAAACATTTTAGATCTAACTAACTGCCACTTTAAATTTAGAGACAAACAAGTTTTAGAAAAGAAACAGATTTACTCTAGACATTTTTTTTCATATTGCTTTGATCTGATTAATGAATACTTACTTCTCACACACACACACTCCTTGTACCCCTAGTTCAATTCAGTTCAGTCTCTCAGTCGTGTCCAACTCTTTGAGATCCCATGAACTGCAGCACGCCAGGCCTCCCTGTCCACCACCAACTCCCAGAGTCCACCCAAACCCATGTCCATTGAGTCGGTGATGCAATCCAACCATCTTACCCTCTGTCGTCCCCTTCTCCTCCTGCCCTCAATCTTTCCCAGCATCAGGGTCTTTTCAAACGAGTCAGCTCTTCACATCAGGTGGCCAAAGTATTGGAGTTTCAGCTTCAACATCAGTCTATCCAATGAACAGCCAGGACTGATCTCCCTGAGGATGGATTGGTTGGATCTCCTTGCAGGCCAAGGGACTCTCAAGAGTCTTCTCCAACACCATAGTTCAAAAGCATCAGTTCTTTGGTGCTCAGCTTTCTTCACAGTCCAACTCTCACATCCATACATGACCACTGGAAAAACCATAACCTTGACTAGACGGACCTTTGTTGGCAAAGGAATGTCTCTGCTTTTTAATATGCTGTCTAGGATGGTCATAACATTCCTTCCAAGGAGTAAGCATCTTTTAATTTCATGGCTGCAATCACCATCTGCAGTGATTTTGGAGCCCAGAAAAATAGTCAGCCACTGTTTCCACTGTTTCCACTGTTTCCCCATATATTTGCCATGAAGTGATGAGACCAGATGCCATGATCTTAGTTTTCTGAATCTTGAGCTTTACACAAGGCTATATTCTTGAAATCAATATTAATAAGATCAGGTGATCAGGAAACAGTATCTTACTATAAAGAGTCAAATGAAAAAGATTTTTAAACCTAAATTTTAAGGCTTCTGACTGGCATGATCAGTTGTATATAGTTGAGAGATGCATTAGGAAGGAAAGTTACCAGTTTTGGGTCTTGTTAAATTGTCCAAATTAGGAACTTATAGGAGATGGCAGATTAGAGCTGTGCTGGGTTTCCACAAAATGTGTGAAATGGTAACGGCCAATTTTATAAGTGAAATGGTTATATTTTCATCTTTTGTCTAATTATATGCACAAAATATATAATGGTAATTATCTAGAGGGTTTTTATTGCATCTAGTTTGTTTATTTAAAAACTTTCCCTTTCCTTGTTGAATGGTTTGTATTGTTTAAAAATAAAGATGGCTGTAAATTAAGAAAAACAATGTTTCAAACACATCTATTAGATCTGAGTAACCACAAATATGATTGGTTATTAAAATAGGTAAAGGACAAATAGAAATCAAAAGAAATTTTGCATATATTATATCAATAAGAAAATAGAAATGACAAATGTTCTGTCATTTGCATTTACTTAAAAAGAAACTTGTTAGCAAAACAATGTATTTTATGATTGGTTTATTTTCATTTTATTTAAAAGTAATTCAAATATTGAATTTTTATCTTAGCACCAAAAATATTTTGTTTATACAAAACTGTTTTTATTGGACCTCTAAACATATTGAGAGTCTTGCAGAGTTCCTAGGCTGTCATCTCTCTTAGAATTTTAATTCACTACAAATCATATTGTTTTAGCAATTCCAAATAGATCCAATTGAGGTCAGTTACAAATCAGATTGTTTGGGACAACTTTTAAAATACATGGATTCTAGGCAGGCAAATATAGGACAGCCAGTCTGTACTTTCCATTCAATAAAGAAATAACCTGAAAACATAAAAAGAGGACTCACTGAAAGAAAAAGATTTAACAGTTATCTGTGTTTCACAATGAGTGATTTCTACAATTATTTCATTAAAAGGCAAGAAGTTAAAGCATGTATATGTGAGCTATGTATGTGTGTATATGGGGGGGTGTATGTGATGTTGATTACTCTAGGTATCTTAATAACTAGGAGATCATATAAAAATTCTTAAATCATCCAAAACGTTCAGTTTATTTTGCTGTTAAAATATACCCAGGATAGGGAGTACTTCTATACCTTTGTAAATTGTTTTATTTAGATGAAAAAGTAGAGTGTTTCATATTTTATGTCATTTATTTTTTAAAAGTTTGCTTAAATTTAGACTTTCATCAAAATAAAATTACTTCAAATCAAGTTAATTCAATGAAACAATGATTTAGATAGCTGTTTACTTGAGGGAAAGAATAGTACTGCTGCTGCCGAGTCGCCTCAGTCGGGTCCGACTCTGTGTGACCCCAGAGACGGCAGCCCACCAGGCTCCCCCGTCCCTGGGATTCTCCAGGCAAGAACACTGGAGTGGGTTGCCATTTCCTTCTCCAATGCATGAAAGTGAAAAGTGAAAGTGAAGTCACTGAGTCGTGTCCAACTCTCAGCGACCCCATGGACTGTAGCCCACCAGGCATAGTACAGAGCAGATAAAAATGGGTTTCAGAGTGGGATATAAATCCTGGATTGGCTAGTGTTATATATATATTTGGAGACAATTTACATAGAATACTTCACTGTCTAGCTTTCATATGTAGAAAAAGAATAATTATGCATAACTTGCAACATCATTATAAAAATACCAAATGAAGTAATACATATGATCACTAGTCTATGCTGCTGCTGCTAAGTCGCCTCAGTCGTGTCCGACTCTGTGCGACCCCATAGACGATAGCCCACCAGGCTCCACCATCCATGGGATTCTCCAGGCAAGAATACTGGAGTGGGTTGCCATGCCCTCCTCCAGGGGATCTTCCGGACCCAGGAATCGAACCAGGTCTCCTGCATTGCAGGCAGATTCTTTACTGAGTTACCAGGAAATCCCATTAATGTCCTAGTCTGATTATTTAACATATAAGTCACCTCAGAGTCTGTGTCTATTATTTAATTTTACTCTTTGACTCCTCACTCTAGGTCACATTTTCCCATTTTTTGCTTGACTTGTGGATGTTACATGGTAGATACCCTGCTTTTACCTACCTCTGAAGAGTGTTGACTTTCACTCTTGGTTTAAAAGGCTGTTAACTGTTGTCTTTATGATGTGGCAGTAGCTGAAATGTCTGCTCAGTTCTCTGAGCCTTCTATTTCTTGCTTTTGTCTGCATCACATTCTAGATGTTTTTAACCCTGACATACATTCTGTGACTGTTCATGCCAATAAGATTACACCCTTCTTTTTGAGTTATAGAGACTCCAAGTTGTCCATGAACAGGGGTGCCTCACTTACAAAAAGTTGTTCATACTTAAATGCTCTATGGTGCAAATCTCTTCTTTCAAGAGTGGATTCCTTCCACTTTCTGATTTTCTGCCTACTTTGGATTATTCTCCACTACCTTTAACTACTGTTTTTGTTTGTTTCATTTTGTTTTTTTTGTTTGTTTTACTATTTCTCCAGACTTTATAGGTGTTATTTGCAGGAGAATTAATTATGATGCAAGTTATACCATTCTTTCTGGAAAAGGATCTTATCCATTTTTTAATCAAACATTTATATACAATTTATTGTGTGTCAGATTCTGTTTTGCTTTAGTTTCAATAAATTGTTTCTTTTGCTTTATAAATATTAACAGATTAACTCATAATACTATATCAGGTAGATACAGTTATTTTCTCTATTTTACCAATTAGAAAAATAAAACACATTATGTTTATCTAACTTTCCGAAATATACACAAGTGTAAAGGCAAGATTTTGACCCCTAGCAGCCTAGTGGCTATGGTATACTGCATTTTTTAACAGACCCAACTATTGAATCAGACACAAATAGAAATTCCCAAAATTGCTTGAATTCATAAATTTATACATAATGCATCAGATAGAAAAAAACACTATAAATACAAAGAATACATAGTACTGAAAAGGTCTAGGAGTTACTGTTATTAGTGTCCTTTTCCAATTTTTAATAGCAGTTCCAGAATGATCGGGTCACATCTGAAGAGAAGAAAGTAGATTTCTGGTTTGGAGAAATGAAGTTATTTCTAGCAAGCAGTACTACATGTGAGAATGGATCAGATTATGTCTGAGAAAGGAAATTAAAGAATGAGAATGTGGTTTGACATGGCGAAAGATGACAGAAGAAAATTAGGAGGGGAAAAGCACAGTAGGCAAAGTGATGGTAAGTAAGTTAAACGAGAAGGCAATGGTAAAATAGAAAATATACCCAAGGAGAAAACATTCAGCCAGATGTTATTTTTATAGGTAAAATCTCAGAAATGTAAAAATAATTACAGAAACTTTATAAGCTCTCTGGAGGAAAGATGTTATATAAGTATGACTTATTTTGCTTCTTGCTATGAGGTAGAATATTACATGAAAAAATATCTTTAGCGGGAAGGAGATTTTTTGAATAGGATATGGAGGTTATATTAGCATTTCACATCAAACTCTGGATGAATCAGCTACTTCAAGAAAAATAAATCCAAAACTCCAAAATAAGTTTTTAAGGACTTACTCTGTAAAATTTTGAATTGAAAATATAATAGTTGTAAGAAAATATAAATATTCCCAATAACCCACAAGACAATATATAAATGTGAAGTTTGAATATTTCTGAACTGAAAATTACAAATTCTTATTGTATCTATAAATATAATACACATTTATTCATTTGTGTCAAATCTGCATTTTCATGGATTTGCTGTTACAGTATAAGTTATACCTATGGTGATATTTTGTTGTTATATGGAAAATAGCATATTGAAGGTTTGAAAGTGAAAGTGAAGTGAAAGTGAAAGTCGCTAAGTCGTGTCCAACTCATTGTGACCCCATGGACTGTATAGTCCATGAAATTCTCCAGGGCAGAATACTGGAGTGGGTAGCCTTTCCCTTCTCCAGGGTTAGATTTTTCTAATTCATATTTTCTAGATATGAATATGTAGTTACAAATACTATTTTACTATACATATAATTTTGAATTATAGTAATTTTTATATTCTGAAATATTTCTTATGTTTGTAATATAAAAATGTAAAGGCTCTTCATATAAGGAGGCCATTTACCAGTTTTTCTAGAAAATTATGACCTATTCTTATACTCAGTTGAATCTGGTTTATCATTTTGATTATTCATTTTAATAGGGTGCAGTCCTTTTTTTTATTTTTTGAAATTTTAAATATTTTAAAGTTTACAAAAATGTTAAAAAATAATACAGAGAATACCTAAATATCCCCCATTGAGCTAACCCAAATGGTAAAATCTCACATAACCTTCCCACAGCAGCAGGAATTTAACAGTGAAACAGTACTATTTACTAATCTAAACTTTAGTAATTTTTTCAATTTTCCACTTACTTCTATTTTATAATCTAGTCTATTTCAGCATCACATGCATAAGTTTGCTGTGCCTCCTTAGACTCATCCTATATTCCTCAGTAATATTTTGTCTTAAAGACTTTTACACTTTGAACATTACTAACACAAGAGAAGACTCTACACATGGACATCACCAGATGGTCAGCACCAAAATCAGATTGATTATATTCTTTGCAGCCAAAGATGGAGAAGCTCTATGCAGTCAACAGAAACAAGATCAGGAGCTGACTGTGGCTCAGATCATGAACTCCTTATTACCTAATTCAGACTCAAACTGAAGAAAGTAGGGAAAACAGCTAGACCATTCAGGTGTGACCTAAATCAAATCCCTTATGATTATACAGCAGAAGTGAGAAATAGATTTAAGGGCCTAGATCTGATAGATAGAGCGCCTGATGAACTATGGAATGAGGTTCGTGACATTGTACAGGAGACAGGGATCAAGACCATCCCCATGGAAAAGAAATGCAAAAAAGCAAAATGGCTGTCTGGGGAGGCCTTACAAATAGCTGTGAAAAGAAGAGAGGCAAAAAGCAAAGGAGAAAAGGAAAGATATAAGCATCTGAATGCAGAGTTCCAGAGAATAGCAAGAAGAGATAAAAAAGCCTTCCTCAGCAATCAGTGCAAAGAAATAGAGGAAAAGAACAGAATGGGAAAGACTAGAGATCTCTTCAAGAAATTTAGAGATACCAAGGGAACATTTCATGCAAAGATGGGCTCAATAAAGGACAGAAATGGTCTGGACCTAACAGAAGCAGAAGATATTAAGAAGAGGTGGCAAGAATACACAGAAGAACTGTACAAAAAAGATCTTCAAGACCCAGATAATCATGATGGTGTGATCACTAATCTAGAACCAGACATCCTGGAATGTGAAGTCAAGTGGGCCTTGGAAAGCATCGCTATGAACAAAGCTAATGGAGGTGATGGAATTCCAGGTGAGCTGTTTCAAATCCTGAAAGATGATGCTGTGAAAGTGTTGAACTCAATATGCCAGCAAATTTGGAAAACTCAGCAGTGGTCACAGGACTGGAAAAGGTCAGTTTTCATTCCAATCCCAAAGAAAGGCAATGCCAAAGAATGCTCAAACTACCAAACAATTGCACTCATCTCACACGCTAGCAAAGTGATGCTCAAAATTCTCCAAGCCAGGCTTCAGCAATACATGAACTGTGAACTCCCTGATGTTCAAGCTGGTTTTAGAAAAGGCAGAGGAACCAGAGATCAAATTGCCAACATCCGCTGGGTCATCAAAAAAGCAAGGGAGTTCCAGAAAGACATCTATTTCTGCTTTATTGACTATGCCAAAGCCTTTGACTGTGTGGATCACAATAAACTGGAAAATTCTGAAAGAGATTGGAATACCAGACCACCTGACCTGCCTCTTGAGAAATCTGTATGCATGTCAGGAAGCAACAGTTAGAACTGGACATGGAACAACAGACTGGCTCCAAATAGGAAAAGGAGTACATCAAGGCTGTATATTGTCACCCTGCTTATTTAACTTCTATGCAGAGTACATCATGAGAAACCCTGGGCTGGAAGAAACACAAGCTGGAATCAGGATTACCGGGAGAAATATCAATAACCTCAGATATGCAGATGACACCACCCTTATGGCAGAAAGTGAAGAGGAACTAAAAAGCCTCTTGATGAAAGTGAAAGAGGAGAGTGAAAGAGTGGACTTAAATCTCAACATTCAGAAAACAAAGATCATGGCATCCAGTCCCATTACTTCATGGCAAATAGATGGGGAAACAGTGGAAACAGTGTCAGACTTTATCTTTCTGGGCTCCAAAATCACTGCAGATGGTGACTGCAGCCATGAAATTAAAAGACGCTTACTCCTTGGAAGGAAAGTTATGACCAACGTAGACAGTATATTCAAAAGCAGAGACATTACTTTGCCGACTAAGGTCCATCTAGTCAAGGCGATGGTTTTTCCTGTAGTCATGTATGGATGTGAGAGTTGGACTGTGAAGAAGGCTGAGCACTGAAGAATTGATGCTTTTGAACTGTGGTGTTGGAGAAGACTCTTGAGAGTCCCTTGGACTGCAAGGAGATCCAACCAGTCCATTCTGAAGGAGATCAGCCCTGGGATTTCTTTGGAAGGAATGATGCTAAGGCTGAAACTCCAGTACTTTGGCCACCTCGTGTACAGAGTTGACTCACTGGAAAAGACTTTGATGTTGGGAAGGATTGGGGGCGGGAGGAGAAGGGGGCGACAGAGGATGAGATGGCTGGATGGCATCACCGACTCCATGGACGTGAGTCTGAGTGAACTCCGGGAGTTGGTGATGGACAGGGAGGCCTGGCATGCTGCGATTCATGGGGTCACAAAGTGTTGGACACTACTGAGCGACTGAACTGAACTGATATTTTATGAAGATACTTTGACACCAAGCAGATATCCTATTTCTCATGTTTTAATATACTGATTTTAGTTATCAATTATGATTCTTACTTGTAACAATTATTACTGTGGCATTTACCCCATTTATTTATTTACAGAATTATTAATTCATGTCAGTACGGACTCATGGATATTTATTCCCAGATTTGGCCATTATGACCTCCAACAAGTTGGCTCCAATGTATCTCTCATTCTATACTCTATTCAGGGTGCTAAGTACCATAGATTGACTGACTTATAACTAACAGAAGATTATATCTTACAGTTCTGAATACTGGAATTCCCACACTGGACACCAGCATGGCCTCATTCTGGTTGAGGGCCCTCTTCTAGATTGCAAACTGCTACCTTCTCATTGTTGTTCAGTCCCTCAGTTGTGTCTGACTCTTTGCGACCCCATGGAATGCAGCACGCCAGGGCTTCCCTGTCCTTCACCATCTCCCAGAGTTTGCTCAAACTGATGTCCATCGAGTCAGTGATTCCATCCAATGATCTTAACCTCTATAGTCCCCTTCTCCTCCCGCCTTCAATCTTTCCCAGCATCAGGATCTTTTCTGAGTCGGCTCTTTGCATCAGGTGACAAAAGTATTGGAGCTTCAGCATTAGTCCTTCCAATGAACATTCAGAGTTGATTTCCTTTAGGATTAACTGGTTTGATCTCCTTGCAGTCCAAGGGACTCTCAAGAGTCTTCTCCAACACCACCGTTCAAAAGCATCAATTCTTTGGCACTCAGCCTTCTTTATGGTCCAACTCTCACAACCATACATGACTACTGGAAAAATCATAGCTTTGTATATGCAGAGCTTTGTTGGCAAAGTGATGTCTCTGCTTTATAGTATGCTGTCTAGGTTTCTCATAGCTTTTCTTCCAAAAAGTAAGTGTCTTTTAATTTCATGGCTGCAATCACCATCTGCAATGATTTTGAAGCCCAAGGAAATAAAGTCTCTCACTGTTTCCAGTGTTTCCCCATCTATTTGCCATGAAGTGATGGGACAGGATGCCATGATCTTAATTTTTAGAATGTTGAGTTTTAAGCCAGCTTTCTCACTCTCCTCTTTCACCTTCATCAAGAGTCTCCTTAGTTCCTCTTCACTTTCTGCCATAAGGGTGGTGTCATCTGCATATCTGAGGTTATTGATATTTCTCCTGACAATCTTGATTCCAGCTTGTGCTTCACCCAGCCTGGCATTTCTCATTGTTCCCTCACACAATGGAAAGAGTTTAAGGGAGTTCTCTGGAGTCTCTTTTATAAGGGCACTAATCACACTCATGAGGGCTCCACTCTTGACTAATTACTCGCATAAAGACCCAGATCCTAATGTCATCACATTGAGGCTCAATATTTCAACATAGCATAACTCAACACTATAAAGGCCACAATAACAAACCCCCAGCTAATATCATACTTAATACTGAAAAGCTGAAAACATTCCCTCTAAGATCAGAAAGAAAACAAGAATGCCTACTCTTGCCCCTTTTATTCAACAAGTTTTGGAAGTCCTAGACACAGTAATCAGAGAAAAAAGAAAGAAAGAAAAGAAATCCAAATTGGAAAGCAAAAAATAAACTGTCACTGTTTGCCTATGACATGATACTATGCATAGAAAATCCTAAAGATACCACTGGAAAACTACTAGAGTTCCTTCATGAATTTTGTAAGGTTGAAGGATAAAAAGTAATATATAGAAGTCTTCTGCATTTATGTACACTGACAAGGAACTATCAGAAAGGGAAATTAAGAAATCAATCCAACTTATCATCACATCAAAAAAATAACAAATAAAATACCTAGGTATAAACCTACCTAAGGAGGAAAGGCCTATACTCTTAAAGCGATAAGAAAACAGTGATGAAAGAAACTGAAAACAATGCAAACAACTGGAAAGATATATTGTGTTCTTGGATTAAAAGAATAGTTGTCAAAATGACCTAAGGCAAACTACAGATTTAGAGCTCTCTGTACCAAAACACCAATGACATTTTTCACAAAACTAGAACAAATAATTTTAAAAATTGTGTGGAAACACAAAAGGCCCTGAATAGCCAAAGCAATCTTGAGAAAGACTGGAGCTAGAGACATCATGCTCCCTGACTTCAGACTACACTATAAAGCAACAGTAATCAAAGCATCATGTCTGGCAAAAAAAAAAAGCTGACACATGAATCAATAGAACAGGACAGAGAGCCCAGAAATAACACCCCCCCCCCATCTATGATCAACTAAACTATGACAAAAGAGGCAAGAGTATACAATGGAGAAAAGACAGTTTCTTCAGTAAGTGATGCTGGGAAAACTGGACAGCTACATGTGAAAGAATGAAATTACAACATTCTCTAAAACCATATACAAAAATAAACTCAAAGTGTATTAAATGCCTAAATAAAAGACTAGACACCAAAAAACTCCTAGAGTAAAACATAGGTAGAACACTCTGACATAAATCAGAATAATATATTTTGTATGTCTCATAAAGTAAAGAAAATAAAAGCAAAAATAAACAAACGGGACCTAAATAAACTTAAAAGATTTTGTACAGCAAAGGAAATCATCAACAAAACAAAGAGACAACCTACAGAATGTGAGGGAATATTTGCAAATAATGCGACTGACAAGGGCTTAATTCCAAAATATACAAACAGCTCATACAACTCAACATTAAAAAATCAAACAATCTGATTAAAAATGGGAAGAACTGAATAAACACTTTTCCAAGGAGGAAATGCAGGCGGTCAAGAGGCACATGAAAGGATGCTCAACATCACTAATCATAAGGAAAATGAAAACCAAAACCACTATGAGATATCATCTCATACCCATCAGAATGGCTATCATCAAAAGGAACACAAATAACAAATGTTGGAGAGGACAATTGTACACTGTTGGTGGGAATGCAAACTGTTAGAGCCACTGTGAAAAACAGTTTGGAGGTTTCTCAAAAAACTAAAAATATGGGACTTCCCTAGTGGTCCAGTGGTTTAGAATTTGCCTGCTAATGCAGGGGACATGGATTCAATTCCTGGTCAGGAAAGATCCCACATGCCCCCAGGCTATACAGCCCACAAGCCACAACTACTGAAGCCCACACACCTACATGGAAGAATAGTCTCTGCTTGCCACAACTAGAGAAAGCCCATGCACAGCAACAGACCCAGCGCAACCAAAACTAAATGAATAAATAAAATATAATTTAAAAACTAAAAATAAAACTATGACTTGATCCATCAGTTCCACTCCTGGGAATATATCTGGGAAAAAATCACTAATTTGAAAAAATACATGCACCCCAGTGTTCTTAGCAGCATTATTTACAATTATTATTACATTATTTGGGAGTGGAATATCCTTTCTTCCAAAATTAAACATCAAGTTGTATTTCAAATTCATTTGAAATAGAAAACAAGCAGCCAGCCATGAAAGGAAAGTTAAGGCAGCACTGAAACATAATAAAATTTGAAATCAGGACAATAATAGGTTTAAATTTCTTCTGCATTTCTAATTTGCAATAATCTTTCTGACCAAGAATTTTCTTTTAAAATAGAGATAAGAATACCTTTCTACTATTGTTGTATTTGCTATTGTTCAGTCTCTGCTTTTTAATGCACTGTCTAGATTTGTCTACTATAGTTATTCTGAAAATTAAAAAAAGATAGGAGGTATAAAACACCTTAAACATTGTAAATACTCTACCCACTAGATCCTTCAAAGGTTTTATATACATAATTTATGAAAGTTAGAAATGGACCATTAGATTGGCTACATAAAAAAATAATTTAGCTACTCTTCTTTAGATTTTGTCTACTGATTTTAAGACGCTGCAAATCAATAAAATTTCAATTTCTTTTTGTACTTAGTAGATCCATATCTAACATTTTTAAAGCCTACAAAAAGGTTTCCCTGATGGCTCAGATGGTAAAGAATTCGCCTCAATGCAGGAGACCTGGGCTTGATCCTTGGCTTGGGAAGATCCCCTGGAGAAGGAAAGAGCTACCCACACAAGCATTCTGGCCTGGAGAATTCCATGGACTATATAGTCCATGGAGTTGCAGAGAGTCAGACACAACTGAACTACTTTCACTTCACAGAAGTACATAAATAAATGACATTGTATGGAGAGAAACAAAAGGATTTTTCCCAATCAACATCACTTAGCTGGTAAGGTTTTGGTTCAATATATTCAACATTAAAAGGATTCATTAACATCTGACATTCCTTTAACATATGTACAATAAAAGCACTGATGTTATCTGTGACCTATGTCATAATTCTAAGATTTTATTGGATTCTAGTATTTTACAAATATTAGAGATGACACTCATTAGATACTACACTAAATTAAACATGAAAATTATTATCCTCGTTTTAATACAATTTTAATGCTATAAATTCCAAATGGATTAACCAGATGTGTGAACAAGTCACTATTGGATGTTCATTCAGACAAAATTTGCATAGATTTTTGTAGGGACTGAAAGTATATGTGCATTAAGATAAAAGCCAGATAACTGAATCCATGAACATTCTTGATTCCTAGAGACTGAATCAACCCAAACTGCTAATATTATAAGAACTTTCTATCCATATTTTTATCCATGAAGAACACAATTTTATCATTTTATTTTAAACAGGATGAAGAATTATATCTGGCCATAGACATGTTATCTCACACAAAGATTTCCAATCATTGATTTTTTTCCAATTGATTCCACTGTGAAAAGTGCCTATTATAATCCAAAATCTACCAACCATCTAATTTGAGTATATTCTCCATACTACAAATTGTTCATTTTAATAAACATAAGACTGTTTTCAATTGTGACAGTCCTTCACATATATTTGTATTCAGTTCAGTTCAGTTCAGTTCAGTCGCTCAGTCGTGTCCGACTCTTTGCGACCCCATGAATCACAGCATGCCAGGCCTCCCTGCCCATCACCAACTCCCGGAGTTCACCCAAACCCATGTCCATTGAGTCGGTGATGCCATCCAGCCATCTCATCCTCTGTTGTCCCCTTCTCCTCCTGCCCCCAATCCCTCCCAGCATCAAAGTCTTTTCCAATGAGTCAACTCTTCACATGAGGTGGCCAAAGAACTGGAGTTTCAGCCTTAGCATCATTCCTTCCAATGAACACCCAGGACTGATCTCCTTTAGGATGGACTGGTTGGATCTCCTTGCAGTCCAAGGGACTCTCAAGAGTCTTCTCCAATACCACAGTTCAAAAGCATCAATTCTTCGGTGCTCAGCTTTCTTCACAGTCCAACTCTCACATCCGTACATGACCACTGGAAAAACCATAGCCTTGACTAGAAGGACCTTTGTTGGCAAAGTAATGTCTCTGCTTTTGAATATGCTATCTAGGTTGGTCATAACTCTCCTTCCAAGGAGTGAACGTCTTTTAATTTCATGGCTGCAATCACCATCTGCAGTGATTTTGGAGCCCCCAAAATAAAGTCTGACTGTTTCCACTGTTTCCCCATCTATTTCCCATGAAATGATGGGACCAGATGCCATGATCTTAGTTTTCTGAAGGTGGAGCTTTAAGCCAACTTTTTCACTCTCCTCTTTCACTTTCATCAAGAGGCTTTTAGTTCCTCTTTCTGCCATAAGGGTGGTGTCATTTGCATATCTGAGGTTATTTTGTATTAACTCTGATTAAATCAAACTGTTAAAATCCATTCCCTCTTTTCTCCTCTCACAACAGTAAACAGTCTGTTGATTTAGGTTATTCACCTTATTTGTAAGAAAGTGAAAGTGAAAGTCGCTCAGTCCTTTTGACTCTTTGTGACCCCATGGATTGTAGCCCCACCAGGCTCCTCTATCCATAGAATTCTCCAAGCAAAAGTACTGGAGTGGCTTGCCATTTCGTTCTCCAGGGGATCTTCCTGACTCAGGTATTGAACCTGACTCTCCTGCATTGCAGGCAGACTCTTTACCATCTGAGCCACTGTAAATCTGTATATAATAGCTCTTTCAGCAGAAATCAGAGCATTGCTTATTCCTTCGATGCTATGCACATTCCCTCCTTACTCATAATACTGAACTTGAGTATTTTAATCTGCAAATTAAAATCAACCTTGGTTGTACTACAGATTTAAACAGTAAAAAAAGATGTGTGCATGCATGTGGGTGACTTAGTGTGTGTTCTAAGAATACCATAAACTTTGAGCATCTACTTATGTGTAAGGTGTTGTGTTTAGGGCCATGGTAAATAAAAAGCTATATTTCCTTCTTTGTGATTTTGAGTATTTGATATAGATTTTACATACTTCCATATACTTGTATTCCTCTCTAAAAAAGCATTATAAAACTAAGCATGATAGTTTGTACATCCATTATGTTTCCCCTAGTGCTATTTTAAGTGATGTCCCACTTGTTTAGAAATCAGAGTTGGTATCTACAAAGTCAAAATTGGAGTGCCCCAAGACAAGAATTAAGTGTAAAATAAATCTGAGCACTCAAACATTTACATAATATTCCAAGAGGAAAACTGTGTTCCCCTGAATGGCAGTAAAATATGTTGATCAAGAGCTAGTCTACTAGACTTCCATCCAGGCTTTCTCAATTTCAAACTTCAAGAAAAAGTATATAAACTGATTTCCTGTAGTGTCAGATTAAGATTCTTTTTTGCAAATTTTAAGTTCCTTAGCCATTTTAATTCTAGTTACCATGCACTCCCATCTCCCTTGCATCTTCTTTGTGAATTATGGCAATATTTACATATAAATACATGTAATCCACTCAGCTCTGTACAGTAGGTACACATCATATTTAACACTCAATTAACTAGCTGGTTATTATAAACATTTCACCAAATTCTGTCTTGCATCTCAAAATTGGTCCAAGCCAACTCATTTTTTATTAGTGATATTCATAAAAAATTCACAAGACAACACTCTTTGTCATCATTTTATTGACTAGGAGACTAAAGTTCAGAATGTTAAAAAATATTCTTGAATTTGTCTGGCAAGTAGAGAGTAGATTGTGTGATCAGTAAAATAGAGGAAGACTTTAAAGTGTAATTTACAGACAAAAGACAAAAGAGGGCAGGTTCTGCTGATAACCTAAAAACCAGGGGAGAAACATGCAAAACAAAACATAACAAAACCTCAAAAGGTAATGGGAAAGTATGTTCATAACTGCTATACTATGTTAGACAAAAGAATAGTGAATAAAGGACACAAGTACTGCCACTCCCTTCTCCTTCATCCATGAAAGACATAGCTAGTCAATCATGACAACATCCAACACTTTGCCTAAGTGAGGCCATGGAATCATTCTCTACACATCATTCCATGCATTTGCTTTATGGTGTTGGTGTAAGGAACACTGAGTTGAGAACCACACTTTCTAATCTGACACCTTAGTAGATCTGTTACTTAACATCTCTTTGCTTCAGTTTTCTCTCAGATAATAATAGTATCTACTTCAAAGGCTAGCTTTTAATCTTATATCAGATAAGATAGTAAGAGGTATATAAGTTTAACATAATTATCAATATCCATAAAATAATTGGATTTGACAATGAGATGAATCACATTTTTAGATTAAAACATGTTAAATAAAATAATAAGAAAAGGTTGGCATTAAACATTACACTTTAAATTTTCCCATGCAAAATGGAAATAGAGTCACAGATGTAGAAAACAAACATGGTTACCAGTAGGGAAAGAGGAGGGAGGGATAAATTGAGAGGTTGGGATTGATATATACACACTACTATATATAAAATAGATAACTAATAAGGACCTACTGTATACCACAGGGAACTTTACTCAATACTCTGTAATGACATTTATGAGAAAAAAATCTAAAAAAGAGTGGATATATGTATATGTATAACTGATGCACTTTCTGTACACCTGAAACTAACACAACATTGTAAAGCAACTATATTCCAATAAAAATTTTAAAAAGAAATCATATTAAAAAAAGGTAAGTTTAACTATATGGAAACATCATTAAATTGAGACATTTAAATGAGGTGTTTTCTTTGTAAACTTTTAAAGATGCAATTAATTTTCCTTTTGGGTTATATTTTCTTTTGGGTAACTTGAGATTATTTCATAAATCACTAGTGCCAGAGTCCGTAGCTTTGTACTTCTCTTTTAATCTTCTACACTGATCCTTACTCCCAGATTTCTTTGATGCCTTTTTGTCTACTAGTGCATTTCTATCATTTGGATGCTTTATGGATCTTTCATGGATAATTACAGATAATAAAGAGAGGAAAAAAAGTATAATTTGTTTTACCTTAGAGTCCCATTATCTTTCATGTATTTATTGGTAAATAACTGCACAAGAAACCTCCACTGAAAAAAACTAGGGATTATATAAAATATTATTTTATAAAAGTATACTATTTTTTTTAAATTTTCAAAGAACTAAGATATAAATTTTGATTTTTTTCCAACCATGAGCATCTCTGTTAATATTATGTAGCATACTAGCCTAATTTTATGTATTTTCTGGCCATCAATCATCAAGTCATTATGCTGATGATTAAATCACTATGGTAATGGTCACAACATGAACAAAAATATTTTTTCATAGCCATAATTTTTACACACAACTGCATGTCATTCCAGTGATCCAAATCTTATAAAAACAGAATAACTAAATGTATTAATACTCTGTATCAATAATCTACTTTGCATTAACAGTTAAAAAAATTAGCCACATAGCCAGCCATGCCAGGATACAATGCTGTCCATCAGTGTGCCAGCACCTACAGCAGAAGGCAGGGTCTTAGAAATACTTTTTTTTAGATATGTCTCCTCAGGCAAGGCAAACAGAAACAAAAAATAAACAAATGGAACTAAAACAAACTAAAAAACTTTCCACAGCAAAGGAAATTAGTAATAAAACACTAATGTTGCCTAGTGAATGGGAGAAGATATTTGCAAACAATACATTCAATAAGGGGTTTATATGGCCCAACAATCCCACTGCTGGTCATACACACCGAGGAAACCAGAATTGAAAGAGACACGTGTACTCCAATGTTCATCGCAGCATTATTTATAATAGCCAGGATATGGAAGCAACCTAGATGTCCATCATCAGACCAATGGATAAGAAAGCTGTGGTACATATACACAATGGAGTATTATTTAGCCATTAAAAAGAATACATTTGAATCAGTTCTAATGAGGTGGATGAAACTGGAGCCGATTATACAGAGTGAAGTAAGCCAGAAAGAAAAACACCAATACAGACAGTATACTAATGCATATATATGGAATTTAGAATGATGGTAACGATAAGCCTATATGCGAGACAGCAAAAGAGACACAGATGTATAGAACAGTCTTTTGGACTCTGTGGGAGAGGGAGAGGGTGGGACGATTTGGGGGAATGGCACTGAAACATGTAAAACATCATATAAGAAATGAATTGCCAGTCCAGGTTCGATACAGGATGCTTTGGGCTGGTGCACTGGGATGACCCGGAGAGATGGTATGGGGAAGGGGGGGTGTTCAGGATGGGAAACACGTGTACACCCGTGGCGGATTCATGTTGATGTGTGGCAGAACCAATACAATATTGTAAAGTAATTAGCCTCCAATTAAAATACATAAATCTAAATTAAAACAATAAGAAAACAAAGTGTACAAAGAACTCATACAACTCAAAATTAAAGTAAAAAAAAAAACCCTCAATCTAATTAATTAAAAAGTAGGCAGAGGACCAGAATAGACATTTTTCCAAAGATGACATACAGATTACCAACAGACACATGAAAAGATTCTCACATTACTAATTATTAAGGAAATTCAAATCCAAACCACAATGATAGCTATGATCAAAAAGACAACAAATAATAAGTATTGGTGAGGATATGGAGAAAAGGGAACCTTTGTACAACTATTGTGAGAATGTAAATGGTGCAACCACTATTGAAAAGCATATGGAGATTCCTCAAAAACTAAAACAAAACTAAAATATGATCCAGCAATTCGACTCCTGGGTATTTATCCGAAGAAAACAAAAGAAATGATTCAAAAGTATATATACACATATATGCACCCCTATGTTCTTTGCAACATTATTTACAATGGCCAAGATAGGGAAGCAACTGAAGTTTCTATCAGTAGATGAATGGATATAGAAGATATGGTGTATATATGCAATGAAATATTACTTAACCAAAGAAAAGAATGAAATCTTTCCATTTTCAACAACATGGATCAACCTAGTAGGTGAAATGAGTCTTACAAAGAAAAATGCCACATGATTTCACTTATATGTAAAATCTAAAAAGCAAAATAAATGAACAAACATAACAAAACAGAAGCACAGTCATAGGTGCAGAGAACAAAGTGATGGCTGCCAAAGGGGAGAGGCATAGGGGAGGAGAGAAATAGGTGAGGGAGATTAAGAGATACAATCTTCCAGATATGATTATGAAAAGTACAGTATAAGGGATATAATCAATAATTATGTAATACTTTTGTATGGTGAAAAATGGTAACTAGACTGCTGTGGTCATCATTTTGAAGTGAATTGAAATATCAGATCAATATGCTGTGTACCAGAAACTAACATAGTGTTGTAGGTCAATTATACTTCGAAAACAAATCATAGAAAAAGATCAGTTACAGATTTGGGGGTGTGGTAAGAGAACTGAATGAAGATAGCTAAAAGTACCAACTTCCAGTTATGAAATAAATGGGGATGTAATGTACAGCATAGGGAATGTAGTAAATAATACTATAATAACACTGCAACAACTTTATATGGTGACAAATGGTAACTAGGCTTATCCTGGTAATAATTTTGCAATATATTGAAATATTGAATCACTATGTTAACATAAAACTAATATAATATTGTAAGTCTATTATGGGATTCCCAGGTGGTGTAGTGATAAAGAATCCACCAGCCAATGCAGGAGATGGGGGCTTGATCACTGGGTCAGGAAGACCCCCTGGAAGTGAAAATGGCAACCCACTCCAGTATTCTTGCCTGAGGAATGCCATGGACAGAGGAGCCTGGCAGCTACAGTCCATGGAGTTGCAAAGTCAGACAGAAATGAGCAACTGAGCATGCATGCATGCAAGCCAATTATATGTCAATAAAAATCACAAAAATAAACTTAAAAACTAAGGGAAAAAAGTAAAACCTAGTCACTTTTTAAAAATAACAATTTGTAATTGCTCATGAGTCTGAAGTTGAGTTGGCTGTACTGCCAACTGATATTTGATGGTTTGCTCATATGATTTTATTTAGCAAATGAGTTGGCCAGAGGCTGGTTCTTATGGTTTCATTCACATGTTTAGTGATTGGATAGATAGGTATTGACAGGGGCAACAAGTGCGGCTCGACCACATGTCACTCACCATTCAAAAGATTAGCCTGGGTTTGACCTTTTGATAATGACAGAGTTCCAAGAGAGTGAGTAGAACTGTGCCATGCCTCTTGAGTTCTAGGTACATAACTGGTACAAAGTTACTCTTGCTGTATGCCGTATGTAAAAGAAATCCAAGAACACCCTAGATCCATGTAGTGGGAAAGATGTTTTTCCCTCTGATGGGATGAACTACAAAGTCACATTCAAAGGGGCACAGGTAACAGGAAGGCAATAATTCCTGCAATAATCTCCAACAATCCACAATAACTTCTTACAACTCTTTGACTATTTGTGTCTTCCTATTTATATATTTATAAAAATTCCATAAGTAGTGAATACTGAGGTATTTGGATTTAGAAATTCAAAGAACTATCTCCTGAATGGAAAAGAAGTATCTGCTTTGTATTTATTTGTAAAGTTCACCATGATTATAAAGGTATCATGTGGCAAAATCACTTTAATTCTGAATTTCTCTTATTAAAAAATAATAATTCAAAAATTTTATAAGTCATGAATACTGAGAAGCTTGGATTTAGAAATTCAAAGAACTACCTCTTGAAAGGAAAATAGTGTCTGTTTTGTATTCATTTGTAAAGTTCATTATGGATCATAATTTTATCATGTGGGAAAGTCGGTTAAATTCTTAATTTAATGCCTGTTAGTTACCAAGTAGCTGTTTACAAATTAAAGGACTAAAAATTTTTCCTAGCAAACACATAAATAAGCAATAAATTAATAACTACATTTTATCTATTCACAATGTTTTCTTTCTTGTAATGCTTTGTTATTCACTGAACTAAATGTTCCAGGATATTCCCAGATAATATTTTATAGGCATACATTGGAGGCTTCTAAATTATTTGTCATATTACTGTTATTCACATTTCAAATAATTGTGCTGATTTAAAAATCCATGATACTAAAAGATTTACAAATTTCACTAATTGGAACACTTTAATTTAATATTTGGTAGAATAAATGCAGCTATACTCAAACCCTTTCTAATAATCACCATAGACACTTCACAGGTATAAAAGACATAGCCAGCTCAAGATGAGTATTGCTGTATTAACAAAAGTGAAAGTGAAGTCACTAAGTCGTGTCTGACCCTTTGTGATCCCATGGACTGTAGCCTACCAGGCTCCTCCATCCATGAGATTTTTCCAGGCAAGAATACTGGAGTGGGTTGCCATTTCCTTCTCCAGGAGATCTTCCCGACCCAGGGATTGAACCTGGATCTCCCGCATTGTAGGCAGACACTTTACCATCTGAGCCATGAGGGAAGTTGTAAGCTGTATTAACAGGTGGCCCAAAAATCTGAGTGGCTTAATTCAATGAAAGTATCTTGGGCAAAGTACATTGCATATCTGGTTGACATTTCAGCTCAGCTGTCTTCTATGTGTTGGCTCAACTTTCCGGAATGCATGAATTTTATGACACGTCCATCAGTGTAGTGAAAAAGTATAAAGCAGGTTGGTAAATCCAGTTATTGATCTTGATTGTTTTCATTTGAAAGTGATGCATATTTCTTCCACTCACTATTTATTAGCCAAACAAATCACGTGGCCTCTCTCACCTTCAACAGGGCATAGGACCAGGCAATCCTTCCATCTTTCCAGAAACAGCATAACTGGAAATACTGGTGAGCTGTACTAATGTTACACATTATAACTGCTACTAATTTGAATGATAAAAAAATATTCAGTCACTTTTAAAAAATAAGAAATTCTCAGAGACTTGGATTCTTCATGAATGGAAGATTAAAGTGAAATACAAATGAGGCTTTTCTGGACTAACAAAGAAAACACAAAAGCTTATAATTTTCACACAGAGATATCAATTTCAGTAGAGTGACCAGAACTGAAGTTATTAAGTAATATATCTAACTAGAAGTACAAAGTTCTTAAAGATTGAAGTTTAAAAACCATCTTGTTTCAGGGTGTCTTAAATGTTTTTGTCAGATTATAGAAAATTTTAAGCAAGGAAAGGTTTGAGATAAAATAACGTTTTTTGCATCTGTAGAGAGGGACTATTTTCCCCTTTGTGGAGATTACTTTCATGTAAACACTAAAATACGTTTTGTTTTTAAAGCCAAGAAGTAGATGTTAAAAGAAAGAAGGCCAGCAAGTGAAGTATACATTTCTATAATATAGAAGAGAAAGGCCCAGAGGGGATTATTAGCAAAGAGGACATAGGCTATATAATCTTCTGCCTCTACGCTAACTACATGGTATATATTAAGTGTTCCAGTGGCCCCCCTTTCCCTTTGAGTATCTTCTTCACTGGCTACAATAATGCCTAAATTTACAGACATCATTTTCTTAAAAAAATTTTGGTGTAGCACAAGGAAGGTTTATATACAAGACATACCAGTCAACTAAAAGTGGTAACACATCAATACTTTGATACCCATAAATACACAATATAACAGATTGCTAATCAGATTAATTGCTCATCAGCTATTAAGAAGTGAGTTGACAAAATGGAGGGACATCATATTAAGGAGGGGAAATAGAGCAATCCTAATACTTATTTAATAATGTGTCAGAGAGAAGGGATTGAGGGCTGTAATGGATCACTTGGTAGTCATAGGACAGCAAAAGAAAAACAGTTCTATGTTAAAAGAAATGATAATGGTAATGAAGGATAGATGGGGATGACATAGAAATAAGATACACACTTTAATATTTCACTTAAAATTGATCCTGGTCATCTTATTTCAGATTATCATATTTCATTCCAACCAAGCATTACTACTCTAAGATGTACGAGTAATATGATTTCAATTATGATAATACCAATCTGTATAGAATTAGCATGTAACTCTATGAGGTTTTGCATATATAAAATTTTGTCTTCATCCATTTATGTTTATAACATCACTTTATTAGTACTGAGCAAGAGCTACGGAAATGATACCCTATCACTTATTTACTCCTTTTGCTTGTTTTATTTTTTTAATATCATATTTATCTATAGAGAAATTGCTGGTTATGCAAGACTTCTTAAGTATACCTTACTGAAATGAACTAGGCCCAGGAAGAAAAATGATCTTTGTGTCAGAAGATAATTAATACATAGAATGCAGGCTCTATGACCTTCATTGTTGTATCTTTCCTCAGATCTCAAAAACTCACTTTTATACTTTGATGGTAAATTTCAATAAAGAAATAGTATAATTGCTTGGAAACTTTGGATAGTCAAAAGTGACATCACCCCTTTCAGTCAGACTGACCCCAAATTCAGCACACTATTAGATAACCTATACATAGTACAGATGACTGGACAGTTTTGCCAGCCCTGCCACCTTTTAGGAAGCTATAAGTTGAGAATTTTCCACTTGATAATAGTAAATACCATACTGCTTTTCACCCCAAGTTTTATTGTAAGCCCTGGGAAAATTCAAACTTGTAGATTTTTGTTGTCTGAATTTAAAGGAAGAGTCAGTGATGCTCCGTTAGAAAAGCAACTGTATTTAAGCATTGGTGAAAACATTCTTGAGGAAATTTTGGTTTACGTTGTTAAGACACAGCATCATCTTATACATTGGGTTGCTGATCTTCAGCATAAATGTGTGTGTGTGTGTGTTAAGTGTTTAATACTCTACATTCTTAGAAGTAAGAAATGTGACATGTGCTAATATCTGAGAATGAGTGGAGGGGTTACTCCAAAAGGCCATCTGTGTGCTAGGAGGAATCAAACTATTTTCTTACTTATCATTACTCTTAATGTACTAAAATTCAGGACTTGATATATCTTTAAGTTATATTTAACTACAGAAACAGGTAAGAGATTAGTGGTTGCCAGGGCCTGGAGAAGGGAAAAGAGAGGTGAATGGGGCTATAAAAAGG
The DNA here is from genome assembly GCF_032405125.1 of Capricornis sumatraensis. Lineage (NCBI taxonomy): Eukaryota > Metazoa > Chordata > Mammalia > Artiodactyla > Bovidae > Capricornis > Capricornis sumatraensis. The sequence goes on along the minus strand of NC_091092.1, from coordinate 109,539,097 downwards.
CAACACAAGAGGCCCCTGTGATGATGGGACTGTTTTGTATCTTGATCATATCAAAGAGGCTGGACTTAAGAGTATATACTGTGTGACTATTTACATGAAATTCTAGAAAAATAAAAAACTGTAGTGAAAGAAAAAGATCAGTGGTTGCCAGGGCCCAGAGGGTAAAGATACAGAATGACTGCATATGGTTTCCAAATGAATTTGGGGGTGATGGAAAAAAAAAAAAGTTATATTTCAGGATCTACAATGTCAGAAAGCTCAGCCTATTAGCCTTATGTTTATCCATGCTTTCTAACTGGGCTTCTCACACTGTAGCCATTTCATAAACAGATTCTGTCAAAGTACATACATGGGAAAAATATCAAATCACTATTCTGTTCACCCGAATCTAATATATTGTAAGTCAAATCTACTAAATTAAAAAAAAAATGGGAGCTATACATTGATATTCATCATATGTGCTGAAAAATTGTTGCATGTGGATGTTTTATTGAAAGCATCTGCAACACCATCTTGAAATACTTTTACATTATATATTTAAAAAGCCATAAAGGATTGCTTCAAGTTTATTAATTGATTCATTTTCTTCAAGCACACTTATGTTTACTCTCTGGAAAAAAAGGAAAAAAAAAAGAAAGAAATCTCTTTGACACTAGCTGCCATCTCATTCCCTGAAGCTAGCTTTGTAAACAACTGCTGGTTCTGACCCTTTACTGTGTGCATTTACAAACTAGTATTTTTTTAAACATGTGTTGTGTACCAGGCACTATATTATACACTGGAGATATAGCAGCAAACAAGGCAGGTAGTTAGGAAATCAAATGCTATTATAATCTAACAACTGTGCAAGATAGTTTATAACATGCAAACACACACACACAAATGTAGTTGACATAAAGCCACAAAACAGCAAGGTGTCACTTCAACTAGTGAGTCTAAGTTTAGTTCCACCAGCAAAAAAATTCCTGGCTCCTTGAAATGAGACACAAAATAACTCTAGAAGTTAAGAAATTTAAGTGATGGGGGTGACCTAGAGAAGTTCTCAGCCTGAAATAATACAATCTGCACAAGCCAGAGAAACATATAAATAGGAAGATGTTGGTATGCTCAAGCAGAATGGTGAGAAAACCCATGGCGGAAAAGACACAATCTTAATCACACAATATTAAAGATTTTGCAAATATATTAGTTAAAGATATTAATTAATAGCTAACAACTTAAGCAGGGAAATACATATGACAATTACTATCATTCTATTATTTCATATTTGTATATGATTGATTCAAGTCTAATATTTCTGATTCTATGGTAAATTCACTTGCCTCCCTCAGACTTATGCAAATACTTCAGAAAGTTCATTCTCATGGTAAATTCTTGTTCTCAGTACTTTCCCCTAGCCAACTCTAGATCTCACATATTACTGCTATTGTCTTTTTTTGTTAAATGGTGTGCAGATGTACAACTCAGTCTATATTCCTTGAGTACTGAAAAAAAAAATCACTTGCTTACATTATCTGCACCTAACATATTTCACAGAAAGTGAAATCTTCACATGAAGGTTTATACCGAACAATATACTATATTTCGATGCTAATTCCTGATCACAAAAGTTTTTTAAACCTCTTTAATAGGTGTTTTTCCCATTGGCCACTGTTCTCAGGATATAGGTTCTTAGAAAAGTTGCTGAGTGTCTTCAAAGGAAAGCTAGTCATTGTATAAGTGTTAAACAATTCTGACTTTTCTGATACTATGGGGTTGCTCTACCTTTCTTTGTCTTTGAGCTCTTTCACAATTCTGTCGGTTGTAGAAAATGGATATCCATATACATGATTCGTATCCATAGATACACAAATGTATCTTGTTCCTTAGAAATGCAATTGACACCTCTCACTGAGAAGCAGAGAGGGGGATGATTTGAGAGAATAGTGTTGAAGCACGCCCAATACCATATGTAAAATAGATGGTCAGTATGAGTTCCATACTTAAAGCAGCACACCCAAAGCCAGTGCTCTGTAACAACCTGAAGGGATGGGGTGGGGAGGGAGGTGGGAGGGATTTCAAGATGGAGGGTACTCATGCACACCTATGGCCGATTCACACTGATGTATGGCAAAAACTATTGCAATATTGTAAAGTAATTATCTTCCAATTAAAATAAATAAATTTTAAGAAGAAACTTCCCACTGTAAATCACTTTTATATGTCATAAATTATCATTCAACATATGTACTGCTTATATGTGTGGTTCTTTGAATTTTCTTTTGATCTAGTTGTAACATCTCACTATTTCCCTTATTAACAAGTTAAATAATATCTTTGACATATGTTCATTTCATGTTTATGATAGTCATGATTTTGAACTCTTTTAAAACATAAACTTTAACAGGCTACAAAACAATTTGCAATTTTTTTTCTTTCCCTTAAAGATAGCTCATTTCTCCCAGTTCCTCCATTTTATGGAATTACCCTTAGTCCCTTTGTGCATGCAAAGACATTATTGTGAACCATTTTCTTTTAAAGGTCATAATATCTGAGTTTCAAATTTCAGCATGAGAAAGACATTTGAAGAAACTTCAAAATTCCTTATAGTTATCTCTCTCCCCAACTGGTCTCTGTAATTTGAAAAGAGCAGTATAGATTTTTACTTCTTACAGATATGGATTATACCATGACTGTTAGAAATCAGAATGAGCAACTATGCAGTTTGATTTTTTTACCCTGCTATATACCTGTAGAATACCCTAAAGTTTAAGCTGCTGGGTGTTTATATATGATTCATTCCATAGAGTACATAAGTACTTATTAACTAATTCTTTTTTCATTACTTTAATGATTTCTAGAATTAAAAGAGCTTCTGTCATTCCTAAAGAGATGTCCTTATCCAGGGGCCCGCAAATACAAACCAACAATCAACATAAAACCAGGTAACATTTTTCCTTTTCTCTAAAGGAAACTCTCTCTAGGGTGACTCATGACCACTATGATTCCAGGTGTTAAGAAACTTGACTATGAAGTTGAGATCTGTATCATTTCACAAACTCATAAAATGTTATAGATTAATCATAACATTATAGTTTGGAATGTTACTCATCTATGGTTAGAAGCTCAAAACTTTAAAGTTAGACAGTGAGTATACTCATAGGAAAGAACAACTAACAGGATGGCTGAAATCTCATGTGAATTGGAAGCTCCTCATTTTGTGCAATTGTAACCCTCAGTACACCTGAGCCCACATCAATCTTCACTCTGGCCATAAATATGGCTGCATAACAGTAATAGAAAAATACAATGAAATAATGCAAAATGCTAAAACATATTTAACTTTTACAGGTATTCTCTTCCTTTAAGTAATTTATTATTAAATAAAACCTTAAAAAGTATAAAGACATGAACATGGAGATAATATTAAGAATAGCAGTCTCTAAAAACAAAGACGTATTATCTTCCTGGCTCCTTCAAATATATTTAAAAGGAAAAGATAAACTATTTGGCTTAAGAGCAACTGCAAAACATTTATTTATCCAGTGCTGAAAAAAACTTGGAGAGACATCTTAAATCTTGGATTAGCATAAGAAGTGCTCCTTTAAAAAGTAGAGCTGTTGCTTAGAAAATCTAAGATTCATTATTCAAGTTATAAAATGCATGATTATATTTATCTTTTAAACTTTCACAAAGGAAATTGTGCTAGTGTTAATGAAAATGAGAAACTGAGATTGAAATGTTGTAATAGTCAAAAATGAACTGCATATAAATTATACAGATGTGAGATTCTACTAATGCAAAAATATGTAATTGGGTCATTATTATTTATAAAATAAAACACCAAATAAAACATTTAACTTAGAATACTTATTGTATCCTCAAGTCATACAGTGAACTTGGGAATTAACTGCCTGTTTGTTTCATCAATACAAATAGAAAAACAAATAATATGAAATCCAAAGGGAGAAAAATGAATAGCACACATAGAGTGGGTCAGTCTGTGTACAGACTGTGACACAGTTGACTCAATAATTCCATCTTAAAAATCTGCACTGTTGGTCACAGCTGGACTAATCATGCAATAAACTGCACAGATCATAAAGACAGCCAAAATAATCATATGGATCAGGAGGGTGGCCCATTCAGTTTACTTATGTGAATATGATCAGAATGAAAAGAAGTTGGCCACAATGAAAGAAATTACCTAGTAATGTAGATCAAAGCAGATAATCAGCATGGATAATTCAGGCCTGAATACAGACATAGAATACAGACTATGACTTTTCACAAAAGTTCCAGCTAACCCAATTTTATCAATGTATATTGATCTTCTAAAAGGATTTTTGCACAGGGAGAACTTGGGAGTTTCCAGAAACACTGACTGTCATAAGCAAAACATCTTTTATCATGATTGGTTATTTTATTTTTCTTTAAAATCATTGGAGTGGAAAGTATTCTGTTTTCATTTTTTCAATATACACATACACACATACCACATACATGTATACCCAAACTGTTCCTACCCTTTGGTGCTGTCCTAGAGAAGAAAACTAGATGCAGAGCTAGAAGCAATTCAAATGTTATTATTCAAATATCTAAAATATTCATATATTTTAGGAAATTTGATATTTCAGGACTGCTTTTAAAAATACCATTTTTGCTGGGCAGCCATATTTACCAAAATGAATTTTTTCTTTGTTGAATCTGTGAAAATCAGTGTATTTTTTCCCCAAGGTAACTTTTTCATACAATAAAATACACAGATCTCAAGTGAACAAATTAATGAGCTTTGAAAACAGCATATATGAGTGTAATCTATATAACTATCAAGATATTGACTGTGTTAATTTTTACTTAAGACCTGTGATCCTGTGAACAGACACAATTTAAAAAATTCTATGCATTTGTTTTCCAGGAAATGGCATATTGCAAAGAAACGAACTTATCTTTATGACTTGACCAAGACTCACGAATGAGTCCTTTCTTTACCGATTGCAAAGACAAACACAGAACCCCCCTGCCCAATTTCCATTCTTTGTCCCATAAATGATTAGCTAAAAGATTTTGTCCCCATTGATCAGTCAGAACCAAGTATTGATAACTGAACTTTGGTTAAGTTTCTCTCCTTCCCTAGGTCCCTTTACTTTGACACAGTCTCACCTTGAAGCAGCATACAGGACCCCTTAATGACCCTTTGAGACCAAGCTGACTTCAGGATAAATCTTTTTCTGATCTATTGACCAGTCACACCACTTTCTCTCATCCCACTTTCCCCTACCTGGTTCTTTCTAGCATGAGCTTTATTTCAGTTCAGTTAAGTCACTCAGTCATTTCTGACTCTTAGCAACCCAATAGAGTGCAGCATGCCAGGCTTCCCTAGCCATCAACAACTCCCAGAGCTGACTCAAACTCATGTCCAACGCCTCAGTGATCCCATCCACTCATCTCATCCTCTGTTGTCTGCTTCTCCTCCCACCTTAAATCCTTCCCAGCATCAGGGTCTTTTCCAAAGTGTTGGTTCTCCGCATCAGGTGGCCAAAGTATTGGAATTTCAACTTCAGCATCAGTCCTTCCAATGGATATTCAGGATTGATTTCCTTTAGGATGGACTGGTTGGATCTCCTTGCAGTCCAAGCGACTCTCAAGAGTCTTCTCCAACACCACAGTTCAAAAGCATCTATTCTTCTGTGCTCAGCTTTATTTATATTCCAACTCTCACATCCATACATGACTACTGGAAAAACCATAGCTTTGACTAGATGGACCTTTGTTAGTAAAGTAATGTCTCTGCTTTTTAATATGCTGTCTAGGTTCGTCATAGCCTTTCTTCCAAGGAGCAAGCGTCTTTTAATTTCATAGCTGCAATCACCATCTGCAGTGATTTTGGAGCCCCCCAAAATAAAGTCTCTCAATGTTTCCATTGTTTTCCTATCTATTTGCCATGAAGTGATGAGACCAGATGCCATGATCTTCGTTTTCTGAATGTTGAGTTTTAAGCCAACTTTTTCACGCTACTCTTTCACCTTCAAGAGGCTCTTTAGTTCTTTGCTTTCTGCCATAAGGTTGGTGTCATCTGCGTATCTGAGGTTACTGATATTTCTCCTAGCAATTTTGATTCCAACTTTTGCTTCCCCCAGCCTGGTGTTTTGCATGATGTACTCTGCATATAAGTTAAATAAGCAGGGTGACAATATATAACCTTGACGTACTCCTTTCCTGATTTGGAACCAGTCTATTGTTCCATGTCCGATTCTAACTGTTGCTTCTTGACCTGCATACAGATTTCTCAGGAGGCAGTTCAGGTGGTCTGGTATTCTTATCTCTTGAAGAATTTTCCACAGTTTGTTGTGATCCACACAGTCAAAGGCTTTGACGTAGTTAAAGCAAAAGTAGATGTTTTACTGGAACCCTCTTGCTTTTTTGATAATCCAGCAGATATTGGCAATTTGATCTCTGGCTCCTCTGCCTTTTCTAAATCCAGCTTGAGCATCTGGAAGTTTGCAGTTCATGTACTGTTGAAGCCTGGCTTGGAGAATTTTCAGCATTACTTTGCTAGTGTGTGAAATGAGTGCAATTGTGTGGTAGTTTGAGCATTCTTTGGCATTGTCTTTCTTTGGGATTGGGATGAAAACTGATCTTTTCCAATCCTGTGGCCACTGCTGAGTCTTCCAGATTTGCTGGCATACTGACTGCAGCACTTTCACAGCATCATCATTTAGGATTTGGAAAGCTCAACTGGAATTCCACCACCTCCACTAGTTTTGTTCATAGTGATGCTTCCCAAGGCCCACTTGACTTCACATTTCAGGATGTCTGGCTCTAGATGAGTGATCACACCATCGTGGTTATCTGAGTCATGAAGATCTTTTTTGTATAGTTTCTGTGTATTCTTATTCCTGCCACCTCTTCTTAATATCTTCTGCTTCTGTTAGGTCCATACCATTTCTGTCCTTTATTGAGCCCATCTTTGCATGAAATGTTCCCTTGGTATTTCTAAATTTCTTGAAGAGATCTCTAGTCTTTCCCATTCTGTTGTTTTCCTCTACTTCTTTGGATTGATCGCTGAGGAAGGCTTTCTTAACTCTCCTTTGTCTTCTTTGGAACTCTGCATTCAAATGAGTAAATCTTTCCTTTTCTCCTTTGCCTTTAGCTTCTCTTCTTTTCACAGCTATTTATAAGGCCTCCTCAGACAGCCACTTTTCCTTTTTGCTTTCCTTTTTCTTGGGCATGGTCTTGATCACTGCCTCCTGTACAATGTCTGTAATTCTTCAGGCACTCTGTCTATCAGGTCCAATCCCTTGAATCTATTTGTCAGTTCCACTGTATAATTTTAAGGGATTTGATTTAGGTCATACCTTGATGGTCTATTGGTTTTCCCTACTTTCTTCAATTTAAGTCTGAATTTGGAAATAAGGAGTTCATGATCTGAGCCACACTCAGCTCCCAGTCTTGTTTACCTTTGTTTACTCCTTCCTATAGAAGTTCTTTACATCTAACCTTTGAGATGATTGCATATTTTAGAATCTAAAGAGTCTACTGCAATCATCCCCCTCTCCTCATTGCAATAAATCTTTTCAAATAAACTTGACAGTTATTAGTGCCATGTCTCCTATGCTGATTGAGCCTCACTTAGGGATTCTTTATCATCTCTCCCCAAAAATTGCACCTATAAGTCATTTGAATTCCTCTCCTGTTTGGCACTTCAACTATCCTATGATGAGCTCCACCCTCAAACCTGTGTTCTGGCCGTCCTATCTGCTGTAAGGAGTTACTCTGATTCCTTTAAGCAAAGAAACTTTTTCTTTGGCCCTTCTATGTGGCCCATTCTGCTTTTTCCTCTGCTCTCCAATTTGGGAACTGTGTGAGGGAATTTCCTTGTGGAAGCTGAAGTGCAGATTTTCTCTACCTAGGGAATTGTGAAATAAAATCAATCAAGCAGTACTATTTACTGTTTAAAAGTGATAGTGTTAGTTGCTCAGTCATGTCCAACTCTTTGTGACACATTATGGACTGTAGCCCTCCAGGCTCCTCTGTCCATGGAATTCTCCAGACAAAAATATTGGAGTGGAATGGCTGTATACTATCTCATTTAATATCTAACATCTGATTGTATTTCTAATCATGATAACTCTTATCTATTACCCAACCACCTTCCCTCTAATTGGCTATATGCTTTGCCATTACAGAACTAGTTCCATTAAATATTTTTATAACATGATTTCACTAAGGTTAACCGGAAATGAAATGGTGCTCTGGAGTTCTTTGGATCTCCCCCAAATTTTTTCATCTGAGAGGGGAGCTTTGAATCCTGGAAATCCAAAACTCCTTCAAAACAAATTCCTTATTTTTCATGCTATAAGGAAGCTGAATAATTACTTTTCCAGTTTATATTTAATAAGCCCATTTAGTCTATCTTATCTGACATTGTTCAACCTCTGAAGGATCATCTGTCAACTTCAACTGTTGCTCTGTTACTCCAAACTCAAAGGCACCATGCTCTGCAATTCCCTCTCCTTCTTCTTTATCTCCTCCAAACCTGTTTCTGTCTCCTTTATTTTCAGGTTCCAACTCTCCTTGCATTTATTTGCCTTTCTCTAAACCTAACCGTACTTTGTCAGTGTTCTCATTTCCTATAATTATTCAAGACCTTGATCTTGCTTCCCGAGTGCTGTGTTCCCAAGAACAATAAGTAGCAGATCCTCAATTGCCACTCTATTCCAAAAAGGGTCAACTTTAAACCTTGATCTTAAGCTGACTTGTATACTATCACAAAGGATATTCCTTGTCCAAGGAATAATAGAGATGGATTTTCTATGAAATTTAAGTTAGTGTCACTGGTATATTTTCCATGGCTTCCTGATCTGTGCCAATAAGTCCAACTTCTCAGAGGACATGAAGATACCCCCATATGGTCCTATGGCCTTAAGGCCAAATGTGTCAAAATCAATAAAGTGAAGTGAAAAGTGTTAGCCACTCAGTCATGTCTGACTCTGTAATCCCATGAACTATAGCTCACCAGGCTCCTCTGTCCATGGAATTCTCCAGCAAGAATACCGGAGTGGGTAGTCATTCCTTTTCCAGGGGATCTCCCTGACCCAGGGATCGAACCCAGGTCTCCTGCACTGCAGGCAGATTCTTTACTGCCTGAGCCACCAGGGAAGCCCAAATTAACAAAGACTTGCAATTAAACCAAAATAGACCTAAAACCTATCACAGAGATAAAGAAATTGAAGAAAAAATATTTAGATTCCATTTGCACCTAAAAATGACTGGCCAAAGATTCAGGAGTGCAGCCAGCAAGGAAATGGATCAGTCTCTAACAATAGACGCCACTTGGAAAACATCTGAAAGGATTATTCAGGTCTGATCTTAAATGATCACCAGACATTCACTTTAGTTACGATTTTTGTTAATGGGCCCCAGGCTGAACTGAGAATATATTCAAGAATATTGCATTGATTGGCAAAATGCCCTTCTCTTTAATATTCTTGCTTTAACAAAATACCATGAAGATAGTGTAAAACTAAATCTACACAATATGTACTCACAGCTGTCTAACTGAGAAGAGCCACTTGAAGCAGTCATGTGAAGGACTTCAAAGCCATCCTCAGCTTCCATTCAATTTTCCATAGATCAAAAAACTGTAGATACTGTAAGAAAAATGGACATTGAACTATAGATTAAACAAAAAGAAAACGCATCCAAGTCTCCCCCAAACACCCTTAAACACACTGGAAGAAATAATAACCCCAATCAGTGGGCACCCAATCGCCTTTCTAGTAGACACTGGAGCCACCCATTCCATCCTTACCCTTCACAATTCCCCACCATGATCCCTTGGAGTATATAAACCATCTTAGTAGTGGGGTTAGATAACTTAACACATGATATTCAACATAGAATTTTGTTGATTTCATAACTCCTATTAATCTGTCAGATATTTCCTTTCTAATTGAAATGTTAATATTTATGTTCTCCTGAAAGACTGACTTCTGAAGACTTGGAATCCTTCCCTACTCACCTCTGTCCTCTAAGAACTTTGATGTGTCACCCAACTTCCCTGTTCTGCTCATACTTCCCCAATCCCTTGACAGTTCTTGTGATCAGAATATGTTCATTCATATTCTTGAGTTCCTTTCAAATATAGGATCAAGTGACACAAGATATATTTAAAAGGCAGAATGCTTATAAGTAGAAATAGAAACCACTAAGTTCCTCCATAAACTACCCCAGCATCCCTTAAAATGTAAAGCAATTGAAGGCTTAAGATCTATTATTTAAGGAACTCTTAACAAAGGACTACGGTCCTTACTTTAATTTCTGCAACATCCCTATTCTCCCCATGAAAAATCCTAACAAAAAGGATATGAATTCATTGCAAACCTGTGGGTCATGACTATAATAGTAAAACTTAGATTCCCTGACTCCCAAATTTGAAAGCCTTCTCACATTTTATTCCTTAATGCTATTACTACACTTGTTGATTTCATTTTTCCAGCTTCTTCAGAATATTCCTCCACCATGATTCCCAATACTTATCTTCACCTTGGAAAATCAACAATGTACTTGGACTATTTTGTCTCACAGGATTATGGAAGCCCCTCTTTTCCCTCAGACATTAAATGCAATTTTAAAGGCTTAGATTTTTCCAAGCATTCAATATGTAGAGAACCTCACTCTTTTCTCCAGTAGAATTGATAATTCACTGACAGATATCCAATATTTAATAAAAACTCTGGCTTGAAAGGGACTTAAGGTTTTGAGAAATAAAAGACAACACTGTAGTCCTCAGGCTCATAAGCTAGGACAAGATATCTTCCCTGAGGGGAAAACTTTGTCCCCAGAATGTATCAAAGCCATTCTCAAGTAACGTTTATTTGGATTAAACAGACACATTTTCTGGACTTTCTGGGATTGACTGCCTATTGTAGGATGTTTATTCCTAATTTCTCTACTATAGCATCTCCTTTACATTACTACAGAAGCAGTGTCTGAATGTAAACAGAGGTCTCAACCTCTGAGTAGCGTTTGAATCCTCTACTCCTAATTTGGAACTCCCAAATCCCTTCCTTTTCTCTATTTATTCATGAGAGAGAAGAACATACTTTAGGGACCTCAGAAACATAATAAGAACCAGAGGCACTTTGGAGACTTCAGCCTCATTACAGATCTGTGCTCACAGCACAGTTGATATGCTAGGTTGTATACTGAATATTTTATATACCCCATGTAGTCCAACATCACTTCATGGCATATAGATGGCGAAACAGTAGAAACAGTGGCAGAATTAATTTTGGGGGGGCTCCAGTATTCTTGCCTGGAGAATCCCAGGGACGGGGGAGCCTGGTGGGCTGCCGTCTATGGGGTCACACAGAGTCGGACATGACTGAAGCGACTTAGCAGCAGCAGCAGCAGCAGCCAAAATCACTGCAGATGGTGACTGCAGCCATGAAATTAAAAGACACTTACTATTTGGAAGAAAAGTTATGAAGAACCTAGACAGCATATTAAAATTCAGAGACATTACTTTGCCAACAAAGGTCCATCTAGTCAAGGCTATGGTTTTTCCAGTGGTCATGTATGGATGTGAGAGTTGGACTGTAGATGTATAGAACGGACTTTTGGACTCTGAGGGAGAGGGAGAGGGTGGGATGATGTGGGAGAATGGCATTGAAACATATATACTATCATGTAAGAGACGAATTGCCAGTCTATGTTCGATACAGGATACAGGATGCTTTGGGGCTGGTGCACGGGGATGATCCAGAGAGATGATATGGGGTGGGAGTGGGGTTCAGGATTGGGAACTCATGTACACCCGTGGCAGATTCATGTCAATGTATGGCAAAACCAATACAGTATTGTAAAGTAAAATAAAGTAAAAATAAAATTTTTTTTAAAAAAGGCAGTTGGACTGTAAAGAAAGCTAAACTGATGCTTTTGAACTATGGTGTTGGAGAAGACTCTTGAGAGTCCCTTGGACTGCAAGGAGATCCAACCAGTCCATCATAAAGGAAATCAGTCCTGAATATTCATTGGAAGGACTGATGCTGAAGCTGAAACTCCAATACTTTGGCCACCTGATGCGAAGAACTGACTCGTTTGAAATGACCCTGATGCTGGGAAAGATTGAAGGGAAAGGAGAAGGGGATGACAGAGGATGAGATGTTTGGATGGCATCACTGACTCGATGGACATGAGTTTGAGTAAACTCCAGGAGTTGGTGATGGTCAGGGAAGCCTGGTGTGCTGCAGTCCATAAGGTTGCAAAGAGTCAGACACGACTGAGCTACTGAGCTGAACTGAACTGAAAGCACCAGTTAAAAATGGGAAATAGGTGGTCGACCTTCCAAAGGCCTTATTATTACCACAAGACATAGCTATATATTAAAAATAAATAATTATATAGGCAATAAAACACTTAGGTAAGAGAAACTCAGTAGCTTATACTATGTAAGTTGACAGTTTATAAATCTGTCCCAATGTGATTGCAATCAGACAAGATATTATTTATTCCTAATCACCTGATCTAATCAAGGAAATCAAAATCTCTTCTTATAAGGCTCCTGGGGAAGAAAAGGCAAATTAGAAAAAAAAAGATGGGGATATTTTATCCACTTAGATGAGATTCTGAGATACCCAGAAGATCACTTCAAGTCTTTTCAGTCTCTTGCTCAAAATTTATTCTATGACCTTCACAGGATTACCCATCATAGGAAAAAATTAAACTCTTCCATTAACATTGGTGGGTAACCTTCACTCCTTACCTAGAAGTGGTACTCTTGTCCTATCTTCCAAAAATACCCACATAACCAAAGCAAAGCTGAAAAGGTAGAATAAGGAAGAGAGCCATATATACATTGTAGGATGTTTTTAGCAACATGCCTGATCACTACCTACAAAATGTCAGTAGCATGTCCCACTGCCCCCCACTGCAGTAATCAGAAATGTCTCCAAGTATTGCTAATGCTCCCAGGGTGGACAGAGCACAATTGTCTCAAATTAACAGTTTTCAAGACAATGGTTTAAGATTTGCCCATGATGTTTCTTGTACCAGTAATTCATTCCTTTTTAGTCATGAGTAGCTGTTCATTTGATGGATAAATCATATATTTTAAAAAATTTCTACTCCTTCTGATAGATATTTTGGCTATTTTGAAAAAAGCTGCTATGATAATACTTCAAAAAGTCTTTTTTGTGCATATGTTTTCATTTTTCTGTGCAAATACTGAGAAGTAGGTCATGCTGAAATTTATGAGAAACTGTCAGACCATTTCCAAAGGGGTTGTACCATTTTGTACTACTCCTTTGATATGAATTTAAAGTATCTTGATAAATATAATTTGATGTGATAAATTCAGTTTTTCACATCCTCGTCAACATCTGTGGTGGCCAGTTTTCTTATTAGTCATTCTACAGTGTATGTTATAGTATATTTATATTTTCGTGAAGACTAATTAATGTTGAGTGCATTTTCTTATACCTATTGGTTATTCATCCATCCTGTTTTCTGAAGTGCATTCTCAAGTCTTTCAACATTTTGGTCTTTAATAACTGGCATTATTAGCTTGATATTAATAAGTTCTAGAAGTCATTTCTATGTTATGTGAAATAGTGTTATTGTTCAGTCATTAACTCGTGTCCAACTATTTGTGACCCCATGGACTGCAGCACACCAGGCTCCCGATGTCCTTCATAATCTGGAGTTCGCACAGACTCATATCCATTGAGTTAGTGATGTTATTGACCCATCTCATCCTCTTCCTCTCTTGCCTCAATCTTTCCAAGCATCAGGTTCTTTTCCAGCGAGTCGCCTCAATATATATGTGAAATATGTATTTTGCAAATATGTTCTCACAGCATAGCATGTATTGGGTTGGCCAATACATTCATTTGGGCTTTGCACAAGATGTAAAGGAAAAATCCGAACAAATGTTTTGGCCAACACATTATCATCTTTTTATTCAGAGTATTTTTATTGAGGAAAAGCTTTGATTTTTTTTATGAAATTCATTTCATGAATTTTTTCTGGTTAGTGCTTTCTGGAGGTGCTCTGCCTCCTCTAAGGATTTGGAGAATATTATCTTATTTTTTTCCAGAAATTTTATATTGTCAGATCTATGATCCGTATCAAATAATTTTTTGTGTATAATTTCAGGTTTATGTTTTACATATGTAAAAGTTAATTGTCCTATTATCATTTGTTGAAAATATCCTTTTCCATTCAAATGGTTTGCTGCCTGGTTTTTAATCAATTGATCTTACAATTGTGAGTCTTTTATTGAATTCTATATTGTTCTATTGTCTATTTTTATGCAAATGCCTCATCTTCTTGATTTCAGTAGTTCTATAGTAAGTATTGAAACAAAGTAGTCGAAGTCTTCCAATTATATTCATCTTTTCCATGTTCAGTTTTTCTATTCAAAGACCTTTGAACTTCCATATAAATTTTAGCCTAAGTTGGCCTCTTTTTTTTAATAGGCAAAGAAAAATTTTATGAGAAACTATTCTCTATAATATGACAGAGGTGGATACATATCATTATATATTTGTCCAAATCCATAAAATATATAATATCAAAAGTGAGTCCTAACATAAAATAAGGACTTTGGATGATTATCATATGTGAATGTTGGCTCATTGATTGCAACAAATGTGCCACTGTGGTGTGAGAAGTTGATAATAGGGTGCATCATGCATGTATTGGGGTGGGGTATGTGGGAATTCTGCCTCCTTTCTGCTGTTTTGCTGTGAACCTAAAACTACTCCAAATATTTTCATTTCTTTTCTTAAAAAAAGTTAGAAAATGACTTTTATATTAGCCTGTGTATAACTGCTATTACCATTTTATTTTTAAAGCACAATTATGATGTGATATAATGCTTAGGACTTAGAAAGCATTGCTTTGTATGTTTATGTGTTTTGAGAAATGACTCATCATTGGCAGGTTTAGACTAGGCTTATGCTTCTAGTTTTTCACTGTTGTCATTGTTGTTGACATTATTGTTAATTTTGAAATGGATGTTTTCCTAAGCATTCTTGTCTTACTGTCTATGTATTAAGAAACTTTGTTGTTCAGCTGCAAAGTTGTGTTTGACTCTTTGTGAAGCCATGGACTGCAGTGTGCCAGACTTCCTTGTCCTTCACTTTCTCCAGGAGTTTGCTCAAACTCATGTCCATCAAGTAGGTGATGCTATCCAACTATCTCATTCTCTGTCACCCATTTTCCTCCTGCCCTCAATCTTTCCCAACATCAGGGTCTTTTCCAATGAGTTGGCTCTTCGCTTCAGGTGGCCAAAGTATTGGACCTTCAGCTTCAGCATCTGTCCTTTGATTAATAGTCACAGTTAATTTCCTTTAGGATTGATTGGTTTGATTTACTTGCAGTCCAAGGGACTCTTGATAGTCTTCCCCAGCACCACAATTCAAAAGCATAAATTATTTGGCACTCAGCCTTCTTTATGATCCTACTCTCACATCTGTACATCACTACTGGAAAACCCAAAGCTTTGACTATATAGACCTTTGTTGGCAAAGTAATGTTTCTGCTTTTGAATACACTAAGTTTACCATACTTTTCCTTCCAAGGAGCAAGCATCTTTTAATGTCATGGTGGCAGTCACTGTCCACAGTGATTTTGGACCCCAAGGAAATAAAATCTGTCACTGTTTCCATGTTGCCCCTTATATTTGCCATGAAATGATTGGACCAGATGCCATGATCTTAGTCTTTTGAATCCTGAGTTTTAAGCTAGTTTTTTCACTCTCTTGTTTTACCCCCATCACGAGGTTCTTTAGTTCCTCTTCCCTTTCTACCATTAGAGTGGTACCATCTGCATATCTGAGGCTGTTGATATTTCTCCTGGCAAGCTTGATTCCACCTTGTGATTCAGTTAGCCCAGCATTTTACATGATCTACTCTGTACAAGTTAATTAAGCAGGGTGACAATATACAGCCTGACGTACTGCTTTCCCAATTTTGAATTTTAAGAAACTTGGCCCCACCCCAAAAGGCACCTGGCCATTGTTCTAGCTCCTGGAAAGTTAACTCTTAAACTGTGAAATTTTCCAAAAGATGAGATTGCCATTTTTATTCCTTTGGGGCATCTAGAACCAGATTTGAAGGAAAAAAAAAATCTTGCTGGACTTTTTATTGGAATTGCATTGAACCAATAGATCACCTTGGGGAAAAATGTTAAATATTATTTAGGCAGACAGTTAACTTATTTGTGGCTTGGGCCGACTATCTTGAGGCTTATTATTAACCTTTATTATGGAAATCCAAGCTAGCCTTCAGTCCAGGGCTAGATTAGACTCCTTTTTTTTTTTTTTTTTTTTTTTTGCCTTTTTCAGATTTTTACTGAATGTCATAGGTTTTCAACAAGGTCTATTCAATGTGACTATTCAGAACTCAGTCATTTTCAAGTCCCGTGAAATCTCTGTAGTTTTAAGCTTATCAGTTCAGTTCAGTTCAGTTCAGTCACTCAGTCACGTCCAACTCTTTGTGACCCCATGGACTGTAGCATGCCAGGCTTCTCTGTTCATCACCAACTCCCAGAGCTTACTCAAACTCATGTCCATCGAATCAGTGATGCCATCCAACCATCTCTCCTCTGTCATCCCCTTCTCCTCCCGCCTTTGATCTTTCCCAGCATCAGGGTCTTTTCCAATGAATCAGTTCTTCATATCAGGTGGCCAAAGTATTGGAGTTTCAGCTTCAGCATCAGTCCTTCCAATGAACATACAGGACTGATTTCCTTTAGGATGGACTTGTTGGATCTCCTTGGAGTCCAAGGGACTCTCAAGAATCTTCTCCAACACCACAGTTCAAAAGCATATAGTTCCTCAGTATTTTTTTCTTTTATTTCCCTAATGGTATTCTTTGGTTGGCTTTCTGCATTTTCACACTGTACATGTGTCACTTAGTTTTTGCATACATACTCATAGAGACCCTCATGTAGCTTTCTGGAGCTTCTTCTCTGAATAGTTTCCTTGCTTATTGGTATCCAATCCCTCAAATTAGAGTTATGTCAATAGCCCTGAATGATGATTTCTTTCTGCTCTGCTCAACTAGCCCATCTTAATTTGTTTAAGCTCCATTTCTTTGTGTTACAGTGTCTCCTCTCTAAAAGTTGTAGGGATGACAGAGATCATTTTGTTGTTTCTTTTCTCTCAGGGATCACATTCTCTGTCTCTTGTCCAACATCTAAAAGATGTTATCTGATATATTTTGTTCAGTTGGAGAATTAGTACAATACCACTCTCTCCTTCATAGCCAAAACAAAACTTCTATTAAGTATATGTTTAATAGATTCTCACCTTCCCTAATAAATTACTTCAGGACCTTAATAGAAAGATACTTGAGTTAACTGGCTGCAAATGATGATTTAGAATCTTTATACATTTTTAGATTTTTTCAAAGTAACTTATAATTTACTTTATGTCTGAGATCTACTAGGAATAGGTTTACAGACTTGGAGAACTTGTTAATAACTAAATGTAAAATTACAGGTTGATTCCTGTTCTTTTCAACATGATTAGCATTTACTCTCTTTCTGCAGAGTTTAGATTGCAACCCTGCACCATGAATAGCATTTACTCTTTTCCTGCAGAGTTTAGATTGTAACCCTGCACCATGAATAGCATTTACTCTCTTCCTGCAGAGTTTAGATTGCAATCCTTCACCATGAACACTTCTTACCTGGCCTTCTTCCTATATTTTTATCCTTAGCACTTTTCATTACATACCTTCCAACCTAATTCACTCGTTAATCTTGTTGTTTCTCTTCTCCACTTGTATGAAAGCACTCAAACAATAGGTATTTATCTGCTTTGTTCACTGTTAAATGCCCTCTGCTTGGAACAGAGCTTGGCAAAAATAGATTTGGATAAACGAGTGAATGAATGGATAAATAAAGTTGTGCCACTTGCTCTTCCACACATTACCATGAGTTTTCACAGCAACCAATATGAATAAGAAATTATTCTGAAATCAGCCTACAATATCACCTAAAAACAGGAAACCTCCTATGAATTCCAGTTAAGATTGAAGCCCAGCATCTCTTATTTGACTCAAATAACAAAGTCTCACAGAAATTAAAATGATGATCCATCTCTCCATGGACTAATAAAAAGAATAGAAAATGGATTTGATCGTCAATTTATGGGTCTCATTATAAAAACCACTCTTCACCATAGCACACACATGGTTATCCAGAGAATGCTCTTAAGGAGATTTCCCTGAACACCCAGTTTGTTCTGCCTAAGCCAAGAATCCAGAGCACTCAAACACTTAGACTGGGACATAACTTCACCTTGACTTTAACCATGCACTCCTAAGTTTGAGTAGTTTAGAAAGCAACTTTCTGCTTCAGTCCCTTAGAAAAATGTATTTCTACAGTGATGCTCATGGGTCGCCCCTGTTATTTTCCTTCACTAGCTTGGAAGAAACATGGTGAGACATGGTTTACTCTACTCACATTAGCATATGGCAAACTAGATATTATAGAGTGAGTTTATTTATAATGTTTCAATAATTTTTGATATTATTATCTAATATTAAGTGAACTGTGTGATTTCTCTTTGAAACCATTCCTGTCAATCTTCCTAACATCCCAATTAGGAGTATGTCTCACTGGTAAATGGAAAAAATGCCCTCCAAAATTCATTTATTATCCTTTTGTGATATGTTTTCAAGTTTAAGAACCTTTACTAAAATAATGAATAATAGCATATCCTGTGATTCTTGGTCTGTGGCCTGATATAAATACTGAATTACATATATACTTATTCTTGTGCCTTTGCATATGCACAATAGATTTATATAGGTAAAGAGGTCACATACAAATATCAATAGTGCTGAAGACAGCAGTACTTTAATAGTACACACTTACAATTCAAGCCTCTTGCGGTTAAATTCTTAAGCCTGGTAATTTGAATTTTCAAAATTATAAATGAGAAAAATATTTTAGTGAGATTTTTTTGAAATTTAAAAGAATTATGCAATTTTGAGGGGAGACATCAGCATTAGGAACCTTGTCAAGATGCAAAGAAAATTACATAGCTAAATATACCCTTATTAAATCATGGATCAGAGTTTCCAACATAAAGATTGCTATTGCCTGCTAGACTTCAGTTTCAGCAATACTCAAGGAATTCGAGTTGAGAAGGCAACAGTCTCGTCTCTTGCATATTCATTGTCACTACTTTTCTTTATATAAATATATGCCACAAGTCAATTAATAATAGTTCAGTCATCGAGCCAAATAATGGGAAAATTGTGAAGCAGTAAAAAATATATATATATATTCACATGTTAAGCAGTAAAACATGAATTCTTTATCTTAATTTTCTCTGAAAATTATAGTTACAATCCCTTTTAACTATACTGAAATGTCTGCTTTCAGTATTAAAGATAGCCATGTGGAATATAAACTATAATTAAGTAAATGTGTCTATAAAAATTATAATGGGGAAATTCTACCACTGAGTGTGCTTAAAATGAAAGCAGATCACTGATTAAACATGAATGAATATGCACAGTTACAATACTTAAGTATATGAGAGATTTCTGTACAGCAAAGAAAAATTATACTAATCAAATATATTTGCACGAAACAATCACAAACAGAACACATTAGAGCTTGCTTCTTGTCATCATTTTTACAGATTATTTATATTTGCATCAATAATAATATGCAGTTTATGAAAATAAAATGTAAGCTACAAATGAAAAGACAAGATCTTTCTTTGGATTGGATAACTCCTATTGCCAATCCCATAAATATTTTCTACCATATGCTTGTCATGTTACGTCTCAAAATTTCTAAACAATAAGCTCATTATTTATACTCCAGCATGTGTTCCTCCACCCATGTTTTAAAAGTATCCATCTATACTATTACTATATGCCTAGTAGAACTGAGACGTGAAGTAGCGTCATAGAGAAACCAGGTGAAGGTTAATGTCCATAAGCCAGTGAGTTAGGTCTGATAGGTAATTAAAATGGAGTACTCAACATGGCTATGGAAAACTGGGGATAAGACTATCAGGGATCATAAACCCAGGAATAAAGTCAAACAATTATTCAGACAACAAGGGAGAAAAAGAGTATACATAAATATCAGGGTCCAGTAGTGCTCATGGTACATTTTTACAGACTTAAATCTGGTACCGTTTTTAAAAGGTCCTGCTTCTGGGGAAATTGACAACATCCCTTCATTTAAATAATTCCTGATTCCTGTTAATTCTGTCTTCACAAAATCCCTTTAATCCATTCCCTTCTCTGCATTCCTATTGTCAAAGTCTTATATCTGATCTCCTCTTCTGAGGTTAAGTCTCCTGCTATGGCTTTATTCTTTAAGTCTTTCTGCATTCTAGTGTATCCTACATACTGAGGACAAATTTATATTCTATGGCTAATTCCCTTCTCACAAACAAGTAATGGCTCCCTGAAAACCACAGAATAAAGACCATATTCCTTGGTTTGGACAAAAATAACCTTGCTTTAATCTTTCCGCAAAAATCCTTGAGAGCAAAAACTGAGTCCTACCTATCCCAATATTCCCAACACTGCCTAACTTTGTTTAGCTGGAAGTTCAGTAAATGTATTAAAACAGAGTTTCCATTCTCAGTTCTTTGGGGGGAAAAGATGATTTTTATGGTATGTGACAGTGCAGAGCAAGATGTTGTCACAGAATAATGAATTTCTGTTGGGTAGGTTATGTCCTACCATTTAGTCCCATTCAACTACATGTCAAATACAAAATTATATACAAAATAATGGTACTTTAGTAAAAACATGATCTGAGCAAAAGATTAGAAAGCAATGAATACTAACAAACTAAATTACACAGATTTTTAAAAGTTATTTATTTTAATTGGAGGCTAATTACTTTACAATTACTTTATTGCAGTTGTTTTTGCATACATTGACATGAATCAGCAATGGGTGTACATGTGTTTCCCATTCTGAACCCCCTCCCACCGCCCTCCCCATCCCATCCCTCAAGGTCATCCCAGTGCACCAGCCCTGAGAAACCTATCTCATGCATTGAACCTGGACTGGCGATCTATTTCACATATGATAATATACATGTTTCAATGCTATTCTCTCAAATCATCTTACCCTCACCTTCTCCCACAAAGTCCAAAAGTCTGTTCTTTACATCTGTGTCTCTTTTGCTGTCGCACATATAGGATCATCATTACCATCTTTCTAAATTCCAAATATATGTGTTAATATAGTGCATTGGTGTCTTTCTTTCTGACTTACTTCACTCTGTATAATCGGCTCCAGTTCCATCCACCTCATTAGAACTGATTCAAATGCATTCTTTTTAAGAGCTAAGTAATATTTCATTGTGTATATGTACCACAGCTTTCTTATCCATTCGTCTGCCAATGGACATCTAGGTTGCTTCCATGTCCTGGCTATTATAAACAGTACAGTGATGAACTTTGGGGTATACGTGTCTCTTTCAATTCTGATTTCCTCGGTGTGTATGCCCAACAGTGGGATTGCTGGGTCATATGGCAGTTCTATTTCCAGTTTTTTAAGGAATCTCCATTCTGTTCTCCACAGTGGCTGTACTAGTCTGCATTCCCACCAACAGTGTAAGAGGGTTCCCTTTTCTCCACACTCTCTCCAGCATTTATTGTTTGTAGACTTTTTGACAGCAGCCATTCTGACTGGCGTGAGATGGTACTTCACTGTGGTTTTGATTTGCATTTCTCTGATAATGAGTGATGTTGAGCATCTTTTCATGTGTTTTTTAGCCATCTGTCTGTCTTTTTTAAAAATTATTGAAAGGAGTAGGACAGGTATCAGTGTGACACTGAAAATCTCCTTTGGAAAACACAAAGATCCAGAAATGTACATGACTTACTACCAAAAGGCTAAATTATCAATATTATAGGTCTAATATTATCTGTGATTGTTTACATATATGAAGTTGATATACAGACTGTGTTCTATATGTTATTAATATGAATTTTCTTAATAGTCACATGAATATGTATTATTTATAAAACAATACAACATGTTTACTAGCTAACTACCGTTAAAACTTAAGTAAACATAGATGATTAAAAGTTTAACTGCTTTAAAAATGTACAAATCAGATAGACAATCTTTTTGTCTTCCAGGGAAATATTAAACAGACCTCTGCCAGAACCAGGGATAAATCAAGTAGCAAGACTGTCATCACATTCCCTAAGTCCTAATTCTGAATGTCAGCTTTTTTCTAATGTGTATCTGTGAACAAGCTAAGACATCTTAAAAAAGCAAAACAAAAAATTTTAAAGGGCTTAAATGCAGGGGGTCTCTCGGGATCCTTAAAGAGTAAATGGAAGTTATGGAGGCATAGGAGGCCAGAAAACCAAAATAATCAGTGTGGGGTACAGATGAAGTTAGTAAGAGAATCATGTAAATAGCTATCAGAGACAAGGGGAAAGACTTTTATAGAACCTAGAAATCAGGCAGTGCTAACTATATGTTTAATCATCTTCACACAAACAAGGTATGTTCATCAACAGGGAAAAGAATTCCTATAATAATAATAAACTCTCCAAGCATGGAAATAGGCATGAAAGGGAAAGGTAAGGTGGCATAATACTGAAAGTTGAAAGATATGTTTAAAATAAACTAACTTTAATCTTAAAACAGGCTTTGGGAGAACAAACACTTGACCAGAAAAAATGAAAATGTGTCATATGTTTATAATATGCATGCATGAAAGGTTCACTGGTTTTGCATACATAAGAAATCAATAAGACACTGTCACTGAATGTGATAGATGTGTTGGTCCCCAAATGGAGATTGTTGTTTTGGCATAATTTCAATTTTCAAATTTGAAGAAGTTACAACAGTCTTTGGAAATGCACTTATGCAGCCTAGACAAGCAACAGAGTGCGCATGCAGTGCAAACACACAAAAATGACAAAACTTTTTCAAAGTTGCAGTCTTTGAAAATTGTGCGTTATGTTACCAAGGAAGGTCACCATAGCTGGATAAATTATTAGCCCTTTGTTCCTAAAATTCCATTGTCTGAAACCCTATGAAATTAAATTGCAGAATAATGATAAAATTGGTATTAAAACCTGTTTTCATGATCCCATGAATGACTAAGTGATGGCCAAGGCCAGAGGATGCTGAGAACTAATTCCTCTCTTAACCTAATACTTAATTGGCTATGCCTAATGGCATTTTCTGTGAAAAATAATATATATATATATATATATAATACATATATATTTCTTATATCTATTATCCAGTATTATCAAGTATTATTTGTGATGGTTGATTAATATAGTTTTTTCAATAACATACTACTGTATGAAGACTTCAACTTTTGCCATTTAAGTTGTATTTATATATTACTTAAAATTTATCTTGATATTCAACATTGAGTAGGGCTTCTTCTGTGGCTCAGTGGTAAAGAATGTTCTTGCAATTCAGGAGACGTGGGTTCAATCCCTGGGTCAGGAAGCTCCTCTGGAGATGAAAATGACAACCCATTCCAGCAATCTTGACCAGAGAATCCCAGGGACAGAAGAGCCTGGTAGGCTATAGTCCATAAGATTGCAAAGAGTTGGACAAAACTGAGCACGCACATACAGGCAGCTTTGATTATTTCCTTAGGGAATTTATCTTTCTAATCATTTAAGTTTTAAGATATCTTTATTGAGAGTCTTCTAGATATCAGGCATTGTGGTATAGGTACTAGGAATGCAACAATGAATGAAAAAAAGCCATGATCCTCATACTCAGTGGAAGTGAAAGAGGTATAAACAGTGAGTTGGCATTAAATTAGTGAATATAGGCTTTCAGGTTGAGAAAAATTCTGTGAAGAAATCAACAGAGTGCTATGACAAGAAATTACATGAATGGGGAATTGGTAAACCATCCAGGATAGGGCTTCTCTGTAGCTCAGTTGGTAAAGAATCTGCCTGCAGTGCAGGAGACCCAGGTTCAATCCCTGGGTCAGGAAGATCCCCTGGAGAAGGAAATGACAACCCACTACAGTATTCTTGCCTGGAGAATCCCATGGATGGAGGAGCCTGGAAAGCTACAGTCCATAGGGTCACAAGAGTTGGACACGACTTAGCGACTAAACCACCACCACCAGGATAGGAAATTCTCCCTGTTTTAGGACACGGCAATTCCACTAAGATGGAAGCATGGAAAAGAGGCAGCTCATTTTGATTCTGGGATAGGACATTCTAACTGATAGAGCTCACATGCAGAGAGGATCCATCTTAGGTCAGGTTCCTGAGAAACAGACCTTAACATGGGATTGTCTCTTTAGGGAAACCTCTAAGAGAGGGAAGAAAGCAGAACAGAGAATGGCCAAAAGCTGAGTGAGGATGTGTTCTCAGGTAAAGTCTAGCACTGGCCTGATACATAGTGGAAGGGCTCTGGAATAAACTACACTGAAGAACTCTCCACTCTACAAGGTAACATGCTGACCATTTGTTCCTATGTAACAGAGGTGTTTGGCTGGTGGCTGCATTGCAGGGGTGGGAGAAATGTAATATTCCAGGTAAAATAGCTCCTGTCGGCCAAGGTTGATTTTCCAAAAACGAGGTGGCTGTGAGCAGCTGAGGAATGGATGCCCAGACAGCCACATATACTATAGGCTCTAAGGTAAGAGAGAGTTTAGGGCCCTTCAGGAACTAAAATGATGCTAGCAGATGTTGTAGCTACTATCGATTTATAACAAACCAGGCAAAATTTAGTGGAGTAAAACCACCACTGTTGTATTCTTATTCTCAGGAATTCTATGGGTAAGGGATTCAGAATGAGTGTAGCAGAGATGATTTATGTGGGCCTTAGCTGGGAAGAAGCAAATGTGCTTGGACTGGGAGCTAGAATTATCTGTAGCCTTCTTTACTTACTCATCTGATGACTGGACTGAATAATTTGAAGGCTGTGCTCAGCTCAAAGTGTCAACCAAAGCATCAACATGTGGTCTCTCCATGTGGCTTGAGCTTTGTAAAAAGGCATGGCAAATGACTTCTGAGAGCATAAGTCCTGAGAAAGCCTGCAGAGTGAACAAAAATTCCAAGCTTCATAACCTTTTCTATTCTAGCCTTAAGGGTCACATAACATTATTTTCGCTCTGCCTTATTGAATAAAGAAATCACAAGCACACCCAAATTCAAAGGAACTGAACCCAGATCCCTCTTTCAGTGAGAAAAGCATCAAAGAAGTTTGGGCCATTTTTTAAATCACCACAGTGAGCAAGGGGGAGAGTGCTCTAAAATGAACCCAGGCAGGCAAAAAGCCAGGTAGTAGCAATTGCTAAGTTCAGATGCACTGAAATATTGAAGTAGAAATATGAAGTATGCAGTTGGATATATGTGGCTAGAAATCAGGAAAAATGAGTGAATAGCTATATATAGATGATAAGGTAATTATCTGTTAAGAAGTTATCAATTGATGTGTATATTAATATAGTTTCTTTCCAGAAATGTAACATAAATTTGTGCCCTAACCAGAATAATGTCAGATGCAGATATCTTTCTTTTACTTTGGTTCAACCACCCTGGGATTGTTACTAAATGATGGGTCCCTTTTGTCCACGTTCACCCTTGGCTTTCTAGGTCTATACAAATCCCAAATTCCTCTTCTAATATTGCTCCCATAATGCAACAGGATATCTAATCATGCTGAATTTCAAGTTTCCTTGATATCTTAGAGTTTCCTAGACTTTATATACAGGCTAAATCTTATTTTGCATTGGATCTCAATCGAAAGGCTTGAATAGGACAACAGTTACTTAAGGAACTAGAGATGAAAGGGTATTGAAAAATCATCATGAGCTACATTCAGGAGAAGGATAATGTGCCAATGCAAGCATTAAATATTTAAAGACTTAAAAATGTAGTTGTAAGTTCATAAAATGGTGTAGATTAAAAGCAAATAAACCTCTCAAGTGGTCGTATAAATCCATAGTTCGCAAAAGCAAGTGATTTTGGCTCCCATGGTATGCTGGCATTATCTGAAGACATTTTTGGTTGTCACAGTTCAGAACAGGTGGCGTGGCTGTTACTGGCATTTAGTAGTAGAGATCAGGAATGCTGCTAAACATTCTGCAATGTATAGGACATGTGTGTGCACTAAGTCACTTCAATCATGTCCGACTCTTTGCGACCCTGTGGACTGTACCCTGCCAGGCTTCTCTGTCCATGGGATTCTACAGGCAGGAATACTGGAGTGGGTTGCTATGCCCTCCTCCAGCGGATCTTCCCAACCCAGTAATTGAGCCTGTGTCTCCTGTAGCTCCTGCATTGCAGGCACATTCTTTACCACTGAGCCACCAGGGAAGCCCAGTGTACAGGACAGCCCCCGACAAAAAAATTAGCCAGTGGAAAATATCAATAGTTCTGAGGTTTTTTTAAAAAAAAACCCTGCTGTATTTGACTTTGGAGTCTAAACTTCTCTTACTATGGATTACCTTAGTGTTCAGTGGGTCTTTCCTAGCAATTGTTTATAATTGTTGATCCACAGTGAGAAGGCAAATATAAAGAGGAACATAGAAACTCATCAACTTTAAATTAGCAATGGAAGGTAACTAGAAACTCAGAAGTGATGAGGAAAGGCAGACTTTGATATGTGAAATTAAGGTAGAGTCATTAATGGTCAGAAATTAAAAGTGGAGCTTGAAGAAAACTATTATAGGAATATGCAATAAAGCATCGGATCAGAAGAGACAAGAGGACAAAGATAATGAATCACTGTGATGGTGAATGAAATTAAAGAGGTTTCTGAAAGGGGAAAGACAGCACTGATGCATCAAGTATTAGATATAAATTGGAGCAAATAAAAGCAAAGACTCCAGATGGGTACTGTAGCATGTCTTTATATAACACTGCTTTGCCTTAGCATATGAAAAAGGAAATTATTTGTTAATATTATTTGAGGTAACATAAGTCCGTTCAAAGAATACACATTGGACAGCATTTTGCAGACATAGTTCTCAAATTAAATGAATTTGAGCTTCATTGCAATTTTTCAACTGTCTCGTATTTGCATAATAAATATGCACACATATATTTCGAACCTCTGTATTAAATAGGGCAATGGGAACAATATGAATGTCATAACTAGGGAAATAATTGCATCAACATGACTGTAACACATGCTGTATTATGTAAATGCTAAATTATCTGTTATAATTTAAATTAGACTCTACTAGAAAGAGGAAGAGCAAACGGGTGGGTTCTTATAAAACTAATGCCTTTGCTGCACAAAAAGTCCTGAGAAATTAGTAACAGGAGGGCATGAGATAACCAAAATACAAAACAGAGCCAGAAATCTTACTGGTCCATTATTTAAGCTTACATTCATATTCTGAAAAATGAAAAGGTAGCTCAAACAATGATAAACTTTATAGTCTTTCAATAAAATTAAATGGTAAACCTTAAAATATAATTACATTTCCATAATGAACGCTTCTTCCTTAAATAAATGTTTAATTTTAGTTTTAAGATTTGGGTATGAATAGTGGTTATCTTGTGAGCTTAGAAACCTGTATTTTGTAGTTAAATACATATGTAGTCTCAGTCAGAGTAGGTAATTTTTCTGTCATCCAAATTCTCTCAAGTGAAAGTAATCAACGGAGTTACAGTATACAGATAGCTATATAAATGTGGAAATCATAGAAACAAAGGATCCAGCGAAACTACTTGCATATTGTTTGATTGAAGCAGAAATCACTGTAATCAACTCCCACCTTACTACATGTTATTCAGGAAGTTATAATTCCAACTCTGCTACCCCTTCCTGCAGTCGTGCATGTCTCTAACAGAGAATAAAATTGCTCAACTTGATTATCTCACTATCACTCAAATTCACATTATCCAAAAGCTATCCATTAACAAAAACAAGCTTTTGTTCCAGTAAATGATCGATTGATAGATATAGATTCTATTATTAACTCCACCACTACTGTGTTTACTTGGGATTGATACTCACAAGCCTTCTTTTGGCTTCCCTTATATGTGAAAATTTCTGCCTCTAATCAAATATGGGTACATAACATTTTAGCCAAAGTTAACACAATCTCCCAATTGTTTTCCCTGCCTCCAGCCTCCTCCCAGCTATTTCATCTTGCACATTGATTTAAAAATAATCCTCCTGAAACACGTACAAAACATAGCTGAAAATCCTTAACCTTAAGTTCAAAAGCCACCCCCCCCCCCATTTCTCTGGCTTTAGTCTAGTTTACCACATTCATCTCCCATCATAATCTTCCGAGATGTTTGCTGTCTGCAAATTTGTCTCCTAAGAAATCTTGATAAGATACCATTCTTTCATTTTCACCTTCCTCCTGAAATTACTCTTTCTCTCTGTACATAAACAAACCTTACACATCTTTGAAACACTTGACAAAGTCTGCTTCTTCTTTATGCCAATTGAAATAATAGCATATTTTCAGTCAGAGGTCAGTGAATATTCATGTGGAGAAAGAACTCAGTCAACTTGATTGACTGAATTTATGAAGTTGCATGAAAATTCACAATAAATATGTATGTGAAGTTTTGGCACTAGAATTAATGTTTTTAATGAATATGATTAACCAAGTAGTCTGAAATACTACAATTTGGACTATATATGCATATTTAATCAAAGGAGACCCCAAAATTATATAATATAGTTCAATGCAGATTATAAGCAAAGTGCTATACTGATTAGGGTAAATTAGAAACTTGTCATCAAAGGCACTGAAAGTTGCCTAATGTAGCAAAAGCTATTGAATACCAAGCTATTCAATGAAATAAAAGACTTATGTGTATGTGGTTTGTAAAGTAAAAATATTAATTTAGCTATTCAGTTCAGAGTTTGATTTTTGCCCTTTAAAACTTCAATTGTAAAACTGAGTCATACTTTATCAGTGTATCCTTCTCATAATCTTCAAATATTTTACATACATCAATGTTAGTATTAACAGCTAGAGTAAAAATCAGGAAAGAAGAGATTTTCAGTTGCACAGAGTCAATATTTAGCTTGATGAGAGAAAGGGGAACAGGGTAGATTTGAAATGGCAACCCACTCCAGTATTCTTGCCTGGAGAATCCCATGGATGGAGAAGCTTGGTGGGCTACAGTCCACGGGCTCGCAAAGAGTCGGACACGACTGAGTGACTTCACTTTCACTTTCACTAAACCTCTCCACTAATTAATTAAAAGATCTTTTATATGCTCCAACATTAATCCCGGTCTGAAATTCTTCTATTAGATAGACATGTTAAAATTTATGTATAAAAAGAGTAGCGTATTATAATATTTCTGTAGAGCAATTCTTTTCCAGTAATATCACTGAATCACTATTTGGGGGATTATTATCCTGCCTGCATCCAAACTTGCCATGAAAAATAAACTTTTATTTTGTCAAGCCACCTAATATTGCAATTTTGAATAATAGCTGCCAGTCTTAATACAGCAAAGATAGAGACAATATCTGGCAATCAGGCCTTCATCTCATATTTTCAGAAGGTCCTGACTACAACCTGAGTATCATGAATACAGATATCAACTGCTTATTCCCTGGGTCTGAGTAATGTGGTATTCCAGGAGAAAAGTATGTACCATCAAAGATACGGTTGAAGAATTCAAACCTAAATTGGAAGAGTTTAAAGAGCTATGAAGTATCCTCAATGAATAGCTTTTCACTCATTCCTTTACTCAGAATCATGGACAAACTTTCACTTGCAGCACAGCAGTGTTACTTCACCTTACATATAGGGCTCTTTACCTGGGCCAAACTATGGTGGAGGTAATGAAAATAATGGTGAGCTCCCTCAAAAGGTCCCCAAGAAAAAGAAATGCAAAAAAGCAAAATGGCTGTCTGAGGAGGCCTTACAAAGAGCTGTGAAGAGAAGTGAAAAGCAAAGGAAAAAAGGAACTATATCCATTTGAATGCAGATTTCCACAGAGAAAGGAGAGATAAGAAAGTCTTCCTCAGCGATCTGTGCAAAGAAATAGAGGAAAACAACAGAATGGGAAAGACTAGAGATCTCTTCAAGAAAATTAGGGATACCAAGGGAATATTTCATCCAAAGATGAGCTCAATAAAGGACAGAAGTGGTAGGGACCTAACAGAAGCAGAAGATATTAAGAAGAGGTGGCAACAATACACAGAAGAACTGTACAAAAAAGATCTTCATGACCCAGATAACCACGATGGTGTGATCACTCACCTAGAGCCAGACACCCTAGAATGTGAAGTCAAGTGGGCCTTAGAAAGCATCACTATGAACAAAGCTAGTGGAGATGATGGGATTCCAGTGGAGCTATTTCAAATCCTAAAGGATCATGCTGTGAAACTGCTACACTCAATATGCCAGCAAATCTGGAAAACTCAGCACTGGCCACAGGACTAGAAAAGGTCAGTTTTCATTCCAATCCCAAAGAAAGGCAATGCCAAAGAATGCTTAAACTACTGCACAATTGCACTCATCTCACACACTAGTAAAGTAATGCTCAAAATTCTCTAAGCCAGGCTGTAGCCATACGTGAACCATGAAATTCCAGATGTTCAAGCTGGTTTTAGAAAAGGTGGAGGAACCAGAGATCAAATTGCCAACATCTGTTGGATCATTGAAAGAGTGAGAGAGTTCCAGAAAAACACCTACTTCTGCTTTATTGGCTATGCCAAAGCCTTTTTGTGGATCTTAATAAACTGTGGAAAATTCTGAAAGAGATGGGAATACCAGACCACCTGACCTGCCTCTTGAGAAACCTATATGCAGGTCAGGAAGCAACAGTTAGAACTGGATATGGAAAACAGACTGGCTCCAAACAGGAAAAGGAGTAGGACAAGGCTGTATATTGTCACCCTGCTTATTTAACTTATATGCAGAGTACATCGTGTGAAATGCTGGACTGGACGAAGCACAAGCTGGAATCAAGATTGCTGGGAGAAATATCAATAACCTCAGATATGCAGAAGACACCACCCTTATGGCACAAATCGAAGAAGAACTAATGAGCTTCTTGTTGAAAGTGAAAGAGGAGAGTGAAAAAGTTGGCTTAAAGCTCAACACTCAGAAAACTAAGATCATGGCATCTGATCCCATCACTTCATGGCAAATTAGATGGGGAAACAGTGGTAGACTTTATTTATTTATTTATTTATTTGCTCCAAAATCACTGCAGATGGTGACTGCAGCCATGATATTAAAAGACGCTTACTCCTTGGAAGAAAAGTTATGACCAACCTAGATAGTATATTCAAAAGCAGAGACATTACTTTGCCAACAAAGGTCTGTCTAGTTATGGCTATGGTTTTTCCAGTAGTCATGTATGGATATGAGAGTTGGACTATAAAGAAAGCTGAGCACCAAAGAACAGATGCTTTTGAACTATAGTGTTGGAGAAGACTTGAGCATCACTTGGACAGCAAGGAGATCCAACCAGTCCATCCTAAAGTAAATCAGTCCTGAATATTCATTGGAAGTACTGATGTTGAAGCTGAAATTCCAATACTTTGGCCACCTGATGTGAAGAACTGACTCATTTGAAAAGACCCTGATGCTGGAAAAGATTCAAGGTGGGAGGAGAAGGGGACAACAGAGGATGAGATGGTTGGATGGCATCACTGACTCAATGGACATGAGTTTGAGTAAATGCCAGGATTTGGTAGTGAACATGGAGGCCTGGCGTGCTGCAGTCTATTGGGTCACAAAGAGTCAGACATGACTGAGCAACTGAACTGTACATACACGATACTGATGATATTCCTTGGATGCCTTGTATGATCAAGCACAGCTACATAAAAATAATACCTCATAGTTATTGAACCATGCTGTTAGCTCAGATGGTAAGCATTCTCCCTGCAATTTAGGAGACCCAGGTTCAATGCCTGGATCAGGAAGATATCCTGGAGAAGTGAATGGCAATCCACTCCACTACTCTTGCCTGGAGAATTCCATGGACAGAGAAGCCTGGTGGGCTAGGGCCATGAGGTCACAAAGAGTGAGTCAAGACTGAGTGACTAACACACACCCACATTGAACCATGCAGGAGTCCAAGCAATTTTTAAATTATCCTGTCTCCACAAATACAACTGATATATGCTGTATGTTACTTTTCTTTTTCCTTCCCCAAATTAGAGATGAAGCAACAGTGTAATTTGCCCAAGGTCATAACACTATAAAAAAACAGATTTGGAATTTGAATCTAGATGTCTGGACACTAGAAGCTATGCCCTTAACTACTATAAAATAGTTCCTCTTGCATAAAACATACATATAGTTAAACAAATCTGATGGCAACAACCTAATGATGCATGGGGACATTCCATTAAGGTACATGAGATCAGTCCTGGGTGTTCATTGAAAGGACTGATGTTGAAGCTGAAAATCCAACACTGGCCACATGATGTGAAGCTATGACTGATTGGAAAAGACTCTGATACTGGGAAAGATTGAGGGCAGAAGAAGAAGGGGATGACAGAGGATGAGATGGTTAGATGGCATCACCAACTCAATGGACATGGTTTGGATGGACTCCAGGAGTTGGTGATGGACAGCGAGGACTGGTGCGCTGTGGTTCATGGGGTGAAAAAGAGTTGGACACGACTGAGTGACTGAACTGAACTGAACTAAAGTGAACACATGGGGAGATCATATAACATTGACCACAGTCTCCCCAAATAACTGGAAACATAGCATCCTCTTTAGAAATTTAGAATCCTAACACTAGCTTTGCCTGCAGGTTCCCCATTCATCTACTTCATCTATCAGTTCAGTTCAGTTGCTCAGTCGTGTCCGAATTTGGAACCCCATGAATCACAGCAAGCCAGACCTCCCTGTCCATCACCAACTCCCGGAGTTCACTCAGACTCACGTCCATGGAGTCGGTGATGCCATCCAGCCATCTCATCCTCTGTTGTCCCCTTCTCCTCCTGCCCCCAATCCCTCCCAGCATCAGAGTCTTTTCCAATCAGTCATATCTTCATAGGAGGTGGCCAAAGTACTGGAGTTTCAGCCTTAGCATCATTCCTTCCAAAGAAATCCCAGAGCTGATCTCCTTCAGAATGGACTGGTTGGATTTCCTTGCAGTCCAAGGGACTCTCAAGAGTCTTCTCCAACACCACAGTTCAAAAGCATCAATTCTTCGGTGCTCAGCTTTCTTCACAGTCCAACTCTCACATCCATACATGACCACAGGAAAAACCATAGCCTTGACTAGATGGACTTTGTTGGCAAAGTTATGTCTCTGCTTTTCAACATGCTATCTAGGTTAGGCATAACTTTCTTCCAAGGAGTAAGCACCTTTTAATTTCATGGCTGCAGTCACCATCTGCAGTTATTTTGGAGCCAAGAAAAATAAAGTTAGCCACTGTTTCCACTGTTTCCCCATCTATTTCCCATGAAGTGATGAGACCAGATGCCATGATCTTTGTTTTCTGAATATTGAGCTTTAAGCCAACTTTTTCACTCTCCACTTTCACTTTCATCAAGAGGCTTTGTAGTTCCTCTTCACTTTCTGCCATAAGGGTGGTGTCATCTGCATATCTGAGGTTATTGATATTTCTCCTGGCAATCTTGATTCCAGCTTGTGCTTCTTCCAGCCCAGCATTTCTCATGATGTACTCTGCATAGAACTTAAATAAGCAGGGTGACAATATACTGCCTCAATGTACTCCTTTTCCTATTTGGAACCAGTCTGTTGTTCCATGTCCAGTTCTAACTGTTGCTTCTTGACTTGCATATAGGTTTCTTAAGGGGCAGGTAAGGTGGTCTGGTATTCCCATCTCTTTCAGAATTTTCCACAGTTTATTGTGATCCACACAGTCAAAGGCTTTGGCATAGTCAATAAAGCAGAAATAGATGTATTTCTGGCACTCCCTTGCTTTTTCCATGATCCAGTGCATGTTGGCAATTTGATCTCTGGTTCCTCTGCCTTTTCTAAAACCATCTTGAACATCTGGAAGTTCAGGTTCACATATTGCTGAAGCCTGGCTTGGAGAATTTTGAGCATTACTTTACTAGTGTGTGGGATGAATGCAATTGTTTGGTAGTTTGAGCATTCTTTGGCATTGCCTTTCTTTGGGATTGGAATGAAAACTGACCTTTTCCATTCCTGTGGCCAGTGCTGAGTTTTCCAGATTTGCTGGCATATTGAGTGCAGCACTTTTATAGCATCATCTTTCAGGATTTGAAATAGCTCCACTGGAATCCCATCATCTCCACTAGCTTTGTTCATAGTGATGCTTTCTAAGGCCCACTTGACTTCACATTCCAGGATGTCGGGCTCTAGGTGAGTGATTACACCATTGTGATTCTCTGGGTCATGACGACCTTTTTTGTACAATTCTTCTGTGTATTGTTGCCACCTCTTCTTAATATCTTCTGCTTCTGTTAGGTCCATATCATTTCTGTCCCTTATCGAGTTCATCTTTGCATGAAATGTTCCCTTGGTATCTCTAATTTTCTTGAAGAGATCTCTAGTCTTTCCCATTCTGTTCTTTTCCTCTATTTCTTTGCATTGATTGCTGAGGAAGGCTTTCTTATCTCTCCTGGCTCTTCTTTGGAACTCTGCATTCAGATGCTTATATCTTTCCTTTTCTCCTTTGCTTTTCACTTCTCTTCTTTTCACAGCTATTTGTAAGGCCTCCTCAGACAGCCATTTTGATTTTTTGCATTTCTTTTCCATGAGGATGGCCTTGATCCCTGTCTCCTGTACAATGTCATGAACCTCCATTCATAGTTCATCAGGCACTCTATTTTTCAGATCTAGTCTCTTAAATCTATTTCTCACTTCTACTGTATAATCATAAGGGATTTGATTTAGGTCATATCCGAATGGTCTAGTGGTTTTCCCATACGTGTTATCTAATGCAAGTAAATAAGTAAAGTAAATTAAAATGATCAGAATTAGGAAGAAATAGTTGAAATGTTCTTCATTTGCACATATTATCAGATATGTGAAAATACAAAACAATCGAATTAAAATCACTCCAAATACAAAAATTAGTAGACATCAGAATATCAATATAATGGAATAGCCAGTTATAAATTATAATAGTAGTGGAATATGAATATAACTTGAGAGTAAGAAATAATTATTATGATAATAATTAAATTCTTTGGAAATAACATGAAATGTGTTAAAGTTATATGAAGAAATCTTTAAAACACTCATGAAGGACATAAAATTCAGACTGAAAGAAATTGAAATACCTAGCACATTCTTGGACAGAAATATTTAGCATAATATAGTCATCAGAATACCCTAAGTTATAAAATATTCCCAGTTCCAACAAAAATAACATTTTTATGGAGCTAAACAGGTTTCTGTGAAAGTATGTATAGAAAAATGAATAATTCAGAATAACAAAACATTCTGAAAGAATATTATAACAAGGAGGAGAGAACTAAACTTACCAAATCCTAAACCAAACTATAGCACCCTACAATTATACTAATAAGAATTTGGTGTGTACACTAAAGAATCAACTCTATTTTTAATATTTGAGTAATGATAGCTTTCAGACCCCACACCTCCCCTTTCACGTTTTGGTGCACATTTAAGCTGATTTTTTTTTAAGTCCACCTGCTCCCATCCTGGAACAAGTTCAAAGTATGTAAACCTCAGGATGAGGATCCTGGCACTCCCCCCTAGTCACAAAAGAACCGTTGCCCTACTCACCCCTCCTTTTCAGAAGGCTTCAATATGCAAGCAATAAACTTTTTCATATCTTTAGGGGCCTAGGTGGCATCACTAGTGTTAATATCCACCAACTTTGAATGGGTAGGGGTTCTACCCTACCTCTTTAAAGGAAGCACACACAATAGGGCACATATAGACAAATGGATATACAGATTTTTTAATGTAACAGTCTTATTGATATATAATTCACATATCTTTCATCTATTTTAAGAGTACAATTTTATGATTTTAAGTATATTCACATCACCACAATCAATTTTAGAACATTTTTCATCACTTCAAAAAGAAATCCCACACCCATCAGCAGTGACTTGCCCTTTTCTTCTAACCTCCAGTCCTAGGAAACCAGTAATCCACTTTTTGTCTCTGTAGGTTTAGCTATTCTGTACATTTCATATTTGGTTGGCCTTCCATATCTACAAATATGGAACTTGTGGACACAGGAGGCTACATCATTGCGCATAAGAGATTTGAGCATCCACAGATTTTGGTATCCACAGTGCAGTCGTGGAACCAAACCCCATGGATACTGAGGGATGACTGTCAGTGTTATTAAACAACGTATAGTCAGATATGCAGATGACACCACCCTTATGGCAGAAAGTGAAGAGGAATTAAAAAGCCTCTTGATGAAAGTGAAAGAGGAGAGTGAAAAAGTTGGCTTAAAGCTCAACATTCAAAAAACTAAGATCATGGCATCCGGTCCCATCACTTTATGGGAAATAGATGGGGAAACAGTGGAAACAGTATCAGAGTTTATTTTTTGGGGCTCCAAAATCACTGCAGATGGTGATTGCAGCCATGAAATTAAAAGACGCTTACTCCTTGGAAAGAAAGTTTTGACCAACCTAGACAGCATATTCAAAAGCAGAGACATTATTTTGCCATCTAAGGTCCCTCTAGTCAAGGCTATGGTTTTTCCTGTGGTCATGTATGGATGTGAGAGTTGGACTGTGAAGAAAGCTGAGCACCGAAGAATTGATGCTTTTGAACTGTGGTGTTGGAGAAGACTCTTGAGAGTCCCTTGGACTGCAAGGAAATCCAACCAGTCCATTCTGAAGGAGATCAGCCCTGGGATTTCTTTGGAAGGAATGATGCTAAAGCTGAAACTCCAGTACTCTGGCCACCTCATGCGAAGAGTTGACTCATTGGAAAAGACTCTGATGCTGGGAGGGATTGGGGGCAGGAGGAGAAGGGGCCAACAGAAGATGAGATGGCTGGATGGCATCACTGACTCAATGGACATGAGTTTAAGTGAACTCCTGGGGTTGGTGATGGACAGGGATGCCTGGCGTGCTGCAATTCATGGGGTCGCAAAGAGCTGGACACGACTGAGCGACTGAACTGAAGTGAAGTGAGTCTTTTGTGACTCTGTTGTTTCACTCAGCATGTTTTCAAGGTTCATCCACATTGTAGCATGTATAAGTACTTTGCTGATTATATTGCCAAATAAGTTTCCATTGTATGAATATATTATAATTTGTTTACCCATTCATCAGTTGATACACATTTGGGCTATCTGTACTTTGGGGATATTGAAAGTAGTGCTACTATGAACATTTGTGTACAATTTTTTGTGTGAACCTATGTTTTCAACTTTCTTGGGTATATGCCTAAGAATGGAATTGCTAGGTCATATGGTAACTTTATGCTTAAACTTTTACAGTATTGTTAGTCTGTTTTCCAAAGTGGTTGCATCATTTTACTTTCCTACTTACAGTGTATAAAGGTTCCGATTTCTCTGCATCCTTGCCCACACTTGTTATTTGTCTTTTAGATTAATCTGTCCTAGTGAATATGAGGTGGTATCTCATTGTGGCTTTGATTTGTATTTCCCTAATGGCTAATGGTATTCATCATCTTTTTATGTCCTAATGGACATTTGTATCTTCTCTGTAGAAATATCTATTCAAGTCCTTTTAGCTTATTTTTCAAAAGTGGGTTATTTATCTTTTTTATTATTGAGTCATAGGACTTCTTTTGGAGAAGGCAATGGCAATCCACTCCAGTACTCTTGCCTGGAAATCTCCATGGATGGAGGAGCCTGGCAAGCTGCAGTCCATGGGGTCGCAAAGAGTCGGACACAACTGAGCGACTTCACTTTCACTTTTCACTTTCATGCATTGGAGAAGGAAATGGCAACCCACTCCAGAGTTCTTGCCTGGAGAATCCCAGGGACGGGGGAGCCTGGTGGGCTGCCATCTTTTAGGTCTCACAGAGTTGGACACGACTGAAGCGACTTATCAACAGCAACAGCATTAGGTCTTCTTTATTCTAGATATAAACCCATTATCAGACATGATTTGTAAATATTTTCTCCCATTTTGTGAGGTTGTCTTTTCACTTTAGTGATGGTACCTTTTGAAACAGAAAAGTCTTTAACTTTCATGAAGTCAAATTTACTCATTTTTTTTCTTTTATCACTCATGTTTTTAGTGTCTTATCTAAGAAGGTTTTGCCTGATCCAAGGGCAAAAAATTTATTTCTATACTGTCTTCTAAGAGTTATACAGCTCTAACTCTTACATATGGATATATAATCCATTTTGAATTAATTTTTGTGTATAGCATGAGGGAGCAATCCAACTTCATTGTTTGACATGTTTATATCCAGTTGTCCTAGTACAATTTGCTGAAAGAACTATTCTTTGTTCCTTTGAATTGTCTTGGAACTCTTA
Organism: Capricornis sumatraensis; assembly: GCF_032405125.1. NCBI lineage: Eukaryota > Metazoa > Chordata > Mammalia > Artiodactyla > Bovidae > Capricornis > Capricornis sumatraensis. The sequence goes on along the minus strand of NC_091092.1, from coordinate 109,500,758 downwards.
ATGAAAACCATTGACTATTAGTGTGATGGCTTATTCTGCAATCTCAGTTCAATTCCCTTGATCTATATGTCCATCTTGATGCCAGTACCACACTGTCTTGATTATAGTAGCTTTGTACTTAAATTTGAGATGTAAAAGTGTGAGTCTTCCAACTCCGATCTTTGGATACTCTGAGTCCCTTGAATTTTTTAATGAATTTTATGATCAGTTTGTTAATTCCTGCAAAGAAGCCTTTGGGATTTCAATTGGGACTGTTGAATGTATGGATCAATTTCAGGGAGTACTGCCATTTGAACAATGTTAAATATTCTGATTAATTAACATGGAATATCTTTCTATTTATTGGGAATTTTTATACCTTTCAAAAATTTTTCATAGTTTTTAGAGGATAAAATTTATACTTTCTTTGTTAAGCTTTTCCCTAAGTATTTTATTTTTAATGCTATGTCAAGTGAAATTGTTTTCTTAAATTTGTTTTTTATTGATCATTGTTAATGTTTAGAAATACAATTGGTTTTTATATATTTATCCTATATCCTGCAACGTCTCTGAATTAGTGTACTAGTTCCTGTAGTTTTTAAGTGTATTCCTTAGGATATGCTATGGTGGTGGTTTAGTTGCTAAGTTGTGTCCAACTCTTGAGACCCTGGGGACTGTAGCCAGCTAGGCTTCTCTGTCCATAGGATTCTCCAGGCAAGAATACTGGAGAGGGTTGCTATTTCCTTCTTCAGGGGATCTTTCCCACCTGGAATCAAACCCAGGTCTCCTGCATTGCAGGCAGATTCTTTACCAACTGAGCTATGATACACAAGATCAAATCATCTACAATTAGAAACTTTTTCAATTCTTCCTTTCTAATCTGGATGTCTATTCTTTCTTACCTGATTTCCCTGCAATGTTAATACAGTGGTGAGAATGAGGCATATCCTTGTCTTGCTGCTAATTTTAGGAGGAAAACATTTAAAGCTTCACCACTCTATATTCTAACAAATAACCACAAATCCAGCGGCTTAAAACAATAGAAATCTATTACCTTAATATCCTAGAGATCGGAAGTCTCAAATGGCTCTCACTGGGCTGAAATAAAGATGCTGCAGACCTGCATTCCTTTCAGGAAGCTCTAGTGAAAATGTTCTTTTCTTTTCCAGATTCTAGAGTTTCCTGTCATCATTTGGTCCATACTCTCTTCTATCTTCAAAGCCAGCAATGGCCAGTTAAGTGTTTATCACATCACTTATCTCTGGCACAGATTTTCTGCCTTCCTCCTCCACATATAAAGACCCTATGATTACATGGAGCCCATGGAGATATTCTAGGATATCTCCCTATTAGAAAGCAGCTGATTAGCAACCCTGATTCCATCTGGAAACTTAATTCTTGTTATGTAATGTAACAGGTTCGGCAATTAGGATTTTGGCATCTTTAGGAGGCTATTCTTCTAAATAGTCAATTAGTCTATAGTCAGTCCTCTGGCCTTCAAAGATTCATGCCTGGGCCACATGCAAAATATATTCACCTTATCTGTCATCTCCCTAAATATCAATACATTGCAGCACGAATGCAAAGTCCAAAATCTCATCTAAGTTTTCTCAGCTTAAAAGTCCTAAATCTAATAATATAAACCATCTAAATCAGGTATGGGTAAGACTATGAGTATGATCCATCTTGAGGTACAATTCTCCACATGTGAACCCGTGAAACTCAAAAACAATTTATGTGCCCACAAAATACCCTGTTGGTCAGGCACAAAATAATAGTTATAGACATTTCCATTCAAAAGGGGAGAAAATGGAAGGTATAAAGGAGTCACCAGCCTCAACAAATTGAAAATCCAAGGAGGAAAAGTCCATTCTCCTGGGAATATTCCTCTGTGATTTTTGGTTCTGCAAGTTGTCATCAAGCGTCCTCTCTCTAAGTCATTCTTCCTTTTCATAAAAGGTAGCTGTGTTTGCAAGTGAGTAGTTTCATCAGTCTATTTATCATCTGTAAAATTTTGTGACTACAACAGCCATCTTTTATTCTGGCTCTCTCTCACACTTTTAATACTAGATAATAGTGCTTCTGCTAATATAAAATTCTCAATAACCTTATGAGCTTCCCATATATGTCACAGCAATTCACTGCATTTGACAAAAGACTCCTCCATAGAGTTTCCTAAATATTTTCATCTCTATTTTTGGCTAAGATGGTCAAAGAACTGTATGAGTCACAAACTTAGTCTCTTGAAAAGAGAACTGAATACTCTGACATTTTGATTAGCAAAAGCTATCCAGCCACATCCTGTTTTTTCACTAGAGCACACTTTTATGAAAATAAATCTCTTAATTTTAATATCTTTTACAATCTGGATAAGCTAAGAGCTTCCCAAATTATAAAGTTTTGGTTCCTTAACAATTTATATCTTTCCTATCACATTTTACTATTTGCAGCAGGAAGGTACTAGACTCTACTCTCAAAACTTTGCTATAACATCTCAGCAAAGTAGCCAAGTTCAGCGCTTAAAAATCTGCTTTCCACAGAACTGAAGGACACAGTTCTGCTTAATTTTCATCACTATCTAATAAGGTTTTCTTCTATTTTTCAATAACATGTTTCTCATTCCCTTCAATGCCTTTAACAACAGAACTTTAATACATGTATTTCTAATCTGTTTGTGATTACTTAATATTCTCTAAAATGTTTTCTCTACCAGATTCCTCATTTCCTTCTAAGCCCTCAATATTAAAGGTGTTAACATCCATGTTTCTACTAACAATCCGTTTGAGACACTTTCCATCATCAGTCTCAAAATTTTCTATCCTCTGCCCACTGCCCAACTGCAAAGCCACATCAACAATTTTAGGTAATTTGTACATCAAAGGATTGTTAGGCAAATTTGCCCTGTACATAACTACTAAAATAGATTATGTTATAAAGTAAGATGGTGGTCTGTTTACGGCATTAGTTTTGAAAATTATACAGTAAAATGATGATGTAGTAATTTTGAAATTAAGTTTTTCACCTCGCAGAATTAGGTTCTAGATGCCATCTAAGCAGATAAAAAATAAGCAGTGCTTTCAACAATTTTAGCAATGTTCTATTACATATTTATGGTATTTTGTCTTATTTAACATAAACTACCTTGAATCTTTCATCCTTTTGAAACAAAATACTATTCCTTGTAGACCAAGACTGTGTGGTCAGATGATATATTTGCCTTTATTTTTGCAGAGACTAGATGACAAAAAATGGAGAAGGAAATGGCAACCCACTCCAGTGTTCTTGCCTGGAGAATCCCAGGGATGGGGGAGCCTGGTGGGCTGCCGCCTCTGGGGTTGCACAGAGTCGGACACGACTGAGGCGACTTAGCAGCAGTAGCAGCAGTACATCAACACCCAACTTCCAGATATCAAAATTTGTATTGATTTCCTATTACTGCTATAACAATGTACCCAAACTTAGTGGCTTAAAATAACACAAGTTTATTGCCTTATATTTCTGGAGATGAGAAGTCCAATATCATTGGCTATCATTAGGTTAAACAAGGTTTTAGCAAAGCTGCATTTCTTTATGGAGGCTCTAGGTGAGCATTTGTTTCCTTGTCTTCCCCAGGTTTTAGAGGTCACCCAGATTCCTTCCATCTTCAAAGTAAGAAATGGTCAGTCAAGCAATTTCTCATTGTATCACTCTGACACTAACACACTCTTCTGCCACTATCTTCCACATTTAAGAGCACTTATGACTACACTCGGAGAAGCCAATGGCACCCCACTCCAGTACTCTTGCTTGGAAAATCCCATGGATGGAGTAGCCTGGTAGGCTGCAGTCTATGGGATCGCAGAGTTGGACACAACTGAGCGACTTCACTTTCACTCTCATGCATTGGAGAAGGAAATGGCAACCCACTCCAGTGCTCTTGCCTGGAGAATCCCAGGGACAGGAGAGCCTGGTAGGCTGCCATCTCTGGGGTAGCACAGAGTCGGACACGACTGAAGTGACTTAGCAGCAGCAGCAGCAGTATGACTATACTAGGTCCTCCTAGGTAGATAATCCAGAACCACCTAATTTAAGGCCTGCTGATTAACATCTTTAATTCCATATGCAAAAATCATTTCCATTTTCCATGTGACATATTCAATTTCCAGCGATTAAATCACGGACAACTTTGGGAGGCTATTATTCTGCCCACCATGACTATTGAGTGTACTAGCTGTAGACAGGCAAATTAGATTTTATAGAGAGTTCCAAAACTGACCTATATACACTTGATATTCATATTATAATGAAGGTCCATAAAAAAGGTTGAATATGGGGGATAGATAAATATAGTAATTTCATAAATAAAATTAGGAAACAAAGTAGCCATTTGGAAAAAAAAAGGAGATAAAGTTGGACCCATATTTCATATAATAAACAGGATAAATTTCAAATGCATCAAAGATCTAAATGTAAAAAAATATGTAAATATTAGAAGAAACATAAGTGATTTTTAAAATTATAATGGGAAATGTTTTTAACTATGACTCACTATCTGCAAACAAAAAAGAAAAAAGTGAAAGATAACTCTAAGAAAATGTCAGAATTTTTACTTGGCATAAAACATCTTTAGGCAAGCTTTAATTTCTTTTTGAAAGCACAAAAAAAGATACATACAGAATATAAATAGATCCTAGAAAATGAGACAAAAAAGACCCAAACTGTATTAAAAATTTAGAAAACATAAACTGAAATTTTATATAAATAGAAATCCAAATGCTCCTTAACCAAATGAAAAGATGTATAACATTCCTTATAGTAATATAAATCTAAATTAAAACTACACAGAGGTATAATTCCTTAAAAGTCCAATGGCAAAAATCCAAAAGGTTGTCAAAACTATCTACTGGTGAGGCTGTAGGGAAACAAACAGTCTACTTTTCTGGTGGAAATGTATCATGGTACAAGCTCTGTGGAGGAAGAAAATCATTATGTGACAAATAGAGAATTTACCTTTTGACTGAGCAGTCTTATTTCCAGGTACTTGTCCAACAGTTACACATGCACATTTTTAAATTGAAAAATCTCTAAGTGTATCTATTTCAGGATTATTTGCAATAACACAATATTGGAACAACCTAACTGTTCACCAGTGAGAACTATTAAACTGTTGCATAAGCAATTCAGTACTGCACAGTTTTAAAAAAACAGAATGAGGAAATTGTCTGCATACTATTAATATCATTGAGAACCTCCAGGATATATTTTCAAGTTAACAAAGAAAGATATAGAAAGTATATATAGTATGATATATTTATGTGAGTAAGGGTGTGTATAAAGATTCCTATGTGTTTGTGTGTGTTGTGTGTACTTGCCAAAACAAATACCAGATGAATAAATAAGCTCATAGACCAATAAATATAATCACCTATAGTGTGGTAAAGATGGAGAATGGAAAAAGGGGGCCAACTGTGAAATAAGTCTCCATTCTATACCTTATGTATCATATAAAATGCATTATATATTCAAAGTATGTAAAATAAAACTTTAGATTTATAATTACAAAGAGAGAAAAAAAAAAAACTTTGGGAACAATTATTGGATCATATTTAGTTTTGCCAGAATATCCTCTTGACAAACCACAAACTCTCTGTCATCCTGTGCTCTAATCTCTTATGGAAGCCCAGCATTCTTAATCTTGAAGTTTTTCATCCTCATTCTCTAATAAATAATCATTTTTAGAAATGAAAATCTTCATTTGTATGCATGCCAGAACTGCAACAGCATTCCAGGAACTAAAAAATGGGTTCACCTCCAAACAAATCTCTCCAATTTCAAACAGATGTCTCAAACACTACTCTTAAGGGTGTGCTAGTTAAAGACAAAAAGATTCTATGCAATTGATTTCCTTTTTGTGTTTACAAGAAAGCTGGTTTTGATCCTATTTTTGAAAAAGGACTACTGGTAAACAAAGCTGACTTTGAGATGTGAAAACCCTAATTATAGTGTGTACCAGGTCTTTTAATAACAAAACCTAGCTATCATAGACTGAAGTTATGGATTTTGGGAGATAAATAATTTTCACATGCATGTGTTTCATGCAATGAAAATTGCTGACTACCTGGCATATCATGATTGTCAAATCATCAAAGAAAAGTAGAACACCTCATTATGAGGATTCCCCTAGATACCAAACTTAACAGCCATTAGCCAGCAATTAGAACTCACCATGTTAATTAAGTATTTACATCAAATAGTTGCTTTTCTATATCAGTGTCTAAGTAGAAAAACAGAGCCACACTAAGGGTAATCTTTAAATTTGGTGCCAAAACATTTCTCACCTAAAGCCCCTCTTGCATGCTGCAGTCCACAGTAATTTTGTATGCTCATTTTAGAAAACACATTTACCCACAGAGATGTTATGGGGAGGGAGGTGGGAGGGGGTTTCATGTTTGGGAACACATGTAAGAATTAAAGATTTTAAAATTTAATAAAAAAAAATCAAAAAAAAAAAAAAAAAAAGAAAACACATTTACCAATCTCATGGTATCTAGATCCACCGATATACCCCTCTTATATTATGGCACACTGTGCTGTGCTTAGTGACTTGGTCATAGTCAACTCTTGGCAAGCCCATGGACTGTAGCCTGCCAGGCTCCTCTGTCCATGCAGATTCTCCAGGCAAGAATACTGGAGTGGACTGCCATGTCCTTCTCCAGGGGATCTTCCCAACCCAGGGATTGAATTCAGGTCTCCAACATTTCTTTACCATCTGAGCCACCAGGGAAGCCCAAGCATACTGGAGTGGGTAGCCTATCCCTTATTTAGGGAATCTTCCTGACCAAGGAATCAAACCGGGGTCTCCTGCATTGCAGGCAGATTCTTTACCACCTAAGCTACCAGGGGGAGAAAGCAATGGCACCCAACTCCAGTACTCTTGCCTGGAAAATCCCATAGACGGAGGAGCCTGGTAGGCTGCAGTCCATGGGGTCGCGAAGAGTCAGACACGACTGAGCGACTTCACTTTCACTTTTCACTTTCATGCATTGGAGAAGGAAATGGCAACCCACTCCAGCGTTCTTGCCTGGAGAATTCCAAGGACGGAGGAGCCTGGTGGGCTGCCGTCTACTGGGTCGCGAAGAGTCAGACACAACTGAAGCGACTTAGCAGCAGCAGCAGCAGCAGCAAGCTACCAGGAAAGCCTGTACTATGTCATATCAATGGCCAAACTACATAAAGACGGCTGTTGAAGACAATACAACTCACCCATATCATATTATACCTGTAGAATTAATTTATTAAAAAATGCTCCTTGTCTCCATCCAAAATCCAAAATTTCCTCTGATTTATAGCTTTTACACTTTCTATGTTACACAACATGAAAATTTAGACTCTCTTTATGAACCAGTCAGAAACTAGAGGAGATGCCAGACACCTGTTAATTTCTGTAAGATATATTTTAATATTCAAAGTACCAAGAAATACTGTTCTAATACATCCTGGTCACAAGGAGAAGTTCTTATCCCATAAGATATTTACACCATCCATCCCTTCCAAAGCCTGAACAATAATTTATTGGATCATTCACATTCATAGAAGCAATCAACTGTATCACATAGTTTCTTTAATTTCTTCCAGCAACTTCTATCCATAGGACTCCATCAACCTTCCATCTTATACCTCAGCATTCAGCATCAACAATCCAACATAAGTGGTAAAGGACAAGAAGCCATCACATATACATATGAAGTGATATCTCTGAATTCACAAACAGTTCAACAGACGGAACAATGGAGAAAAGTATAGATTAACAGTCTGGCCAAGGTTTTCAATGGGTAAACTACCTATGCCACTCTGACTAGACTGAAAGAAGTGAAGTTCCCAGCTCTTTTTCTGGTTTCTTTAGGGCGTAAAAAACCCTTCTTGTATCAATCTTCTGACAAAAATGATTTCAACAGACTTTCTCATCTCTGATTTGTCTTAGAGAAGCTTCTATCCATATCTAAATTCCTCCCCCAGTGATCTTGATTTCTTAGAAGCAGTGTTCATTTTTGGCTCTTTATTATCTCTGAATTGACATAACAAAACCTAGAGAAGAATGCATGGTGCAGAAAAAAATAGAAGCTGTATTTCAAATTTTCCCACAGGAAAGATCTCTGAGAGTATGTTCTTGAGTACTGAGATAGACACTGAGCAAAGTGAATGTATCTGTTTTAATCTGGTAGGTTTTCTAATGTATTGTATTCCAACTGATATGAAAATAGAAATAAAAATATGCAACCTACATGTAGTTTTCAGGAGAGATCAAAATGTAAATTAAAATAACACTTTGTTATTTTCTTTAAATATTTCTTTCATTAAAATCCACAAATGTGTGAACTGAAATTTCAGCCTTACTTAGTTTACTAAAGGTTTTATGAAATACTCAAATTTAAAATATCTTCAACATATATATAAATAAACACATATACACTTATATAATTAAATATTTATAAAATAATTATATGAAATCCACACCTGCAATACACTGTGTTGAGTTGCAAGATCCAATGATGATCTTAACATATGATGATGAGTGTCAAATTTCTTAAGAATGAAAATGTACAGATACATCTAAGCTCTTTAATCATAGTGGAATCTTAAGTTCCTCCATAATGACAAACATATAAGCCTGCAAGTATTGAGAGTCTAACAAGTAGAGAACAGTTTAAGAGAAAAGCACTCTTTTTTCAAGAGTGTAATGGAGCCAATAATTCCTTAACTGTACTTGAATTGTTTTTCTGTTTTGCTTTTATTTCAACACATATTATTTAAAAATATAACACCCATATTTTATGACATAGATTAACAAATATTAATAGTTATTAAGCAAACACCTATTGGAACCACTATTCAAGTTAAAATAATATTACCAACCAGACAGAAAGTCCCCATTTATCCCTTCCTGATGTGAACAACTTCCTCAACTAATCCTGATATTTTAGCAATAATTCCCTTCTTATCATTATCGTTTTGCAACCAGTGGTGCATCACTAAATGATACTTGATTTCTATGGTAATAAAATTCAATATATGTGTTTTGTGTCTTTGGCTCTCAAAAATTTCCTGCTACAATTTATCAAATGGTATATATCTATAGTTTATTCACGTTCACTGATTAAAATACTATGTTTTCAGTGTGTTTATCCAATGTTTTCATCCATTCTACTGCCAAAGAGTACTTGGGCTATTTCCAGTTTGGGTTTCTTAAATTCAGTGTTATGGATATTCTGAGTATGTATATCTAGTGTATATATATCCACTTAGGTGACTAATTGTCTAAAATGACTCTACATTGATTGAACTGTTCTATTTGCACTGTCCAGAAGAGTAGCCAGTAGCCACATGTGGTTATTGAGCATTTTAAATGTGGCTGGTGAAAATGGGAGACTAAATTTTTAATTTTATTTCGTTTCATTAAAGTTAAATTTATATTTAAATAGACATGTGAATAGTAGCTACCACCGAATAGCACAAATGTACTTGGCCATTATGTTAGCATTAGTGATTACAAGAGTTGAGAGGTGGAATAACTACTTCTGATTACTCTAGAGAGCTTATAAAAAGAAAATGAAAATTCAGGGGTTTAAACACACTTCAAGTCACAGTCAAATGAATAGAGAGCTTATCTGGCAGCCTTGTAAACAATTTCTTACTCCTTATAATATCAAATATCTCTGAAAATGAGACCCAACATTAACTGCATTATTTGTAGGATTAAAATGAGAGTTTAATTCACAGATTGTCAAGTGTCTAATGTGAAATTTATAACTTCAATTTGCAAAAGAGTGGGACTCTAAGAACTGTAATGTGGATCTCTGAAGAAATAAAAAGATATGAAACAAGCTTCCATGACTCTCTGATGTTCCCTTTTGGTAGGAAGCAGTCCCTACTTCTGTGTCTGAAGAGAGTAGGCTTCATTTATGGTAGTAAAATAACATCAACTGAGGCAATTGTCTTGCAAGCAGATGCATATTTTGCTCAAGCTCCATCACAATCAACGATTATTAATTCTAGAACTATAAACAAATTTAGACATTGACCTACTCTGGAGGACAAGTGCTAAATCAGGCCCAGGAAGAAATAATTTGGACTTGAAATGTATTTCAGAAATGTGAGGAAAATACACGCAAGAATAGATTCTAAGGGAATCTTTGGTTCAAGTCGAGTATGACATTATAGATTATTGAACAAGGCTGAACTCATTGATATGGATACACCTACCAAAGTTTGGGGTTAAATGGTAAGGTGAACTTTAAGCGGCTTTATTTGATTGGTTAATTGAAACTTGAACTTGCAATGGCTTACATTCAAAGACGCTGAGATACTAGAATTTACACGGCACTCTGCAGAAGAAGAAACACAAGTGTTTAGGGATGTTGTAGTGTACTTATGTGCAGCCTGAATATCCACCCCAAACACTATAACCTTTGAGAGGGCTGAGAACACATGCCTTTCCCTAACTGTGTGTGCATGCTCAGTCACTTTAGTCATGTCCAACTTTTTGCACCCTATGCACTGTAGCCCGCTAGGCTCCTGAATCCATGGGATTCTCCAGACAAGAATACTGGAATGGGTTGCCATGCTCTATTCCGTGGAATCTTCTCCACCCAGGGATCGAACCTGCAACTCCTGCATTGCAGGTGGATTTTTAACCACTGAGCCACCAGGGAGGCCCGCCTTTCCCTAAGACATTGTGAAATACCTTCAGATGGGAGCACTGACTTTCCAGAAATGTCTTAGAGAGTAATTTTCTTCTGTATAACAGTGCAGAGAGTAGAAGATGCCACCAGTGAATGAGTTTCAGTATGGGTGATTGCATTCCAGGATGACACAGACTGAGTGTTTAATCATCAGAGACATGGTGGATGCAGTTGACAAACAGCAGGAACGAACTCATAATCATAATATTTTGACGTATGGGATTTTTGGCGGTAGTTTATTAACCAAAGACATTTTATAGATAGGTAGTCTATAAAAATATTTTTATAACAGAAAGATATCTAAGTCATGTAGCCAGAAGCCTGAGTCAAACAGCCAAAGTGTCAGCTTCTAGACAAGCCAATTAACAACACTAAGGCTCTTTGACTGAGGGAGAGCCAGGCTTCCTTGAGGAAGAGTCCTGCAAGCTTGTGAATCTTTTCTTCAAACCCTCCACAAAGTGATCTAGAGTTATTTACAAAGGTTATTTTATACTGGAAAAAAAGGAAATATCCATATCTTTCATGAATTATTAGATAATGGTCTCAATTAAGAACAATTTTTGGAGACAAAAAAAAGTCATTATTGTCTGTTAGTCAAAGGGCAAACACAGCAGTCAAGTGATTAAAGTAGAAGAGGCCTAAATCAGTCTCCCATCAGATTAGTGGAGCAAAAACTCATCCTGTAGTTAATTTTTTTCCTAAATGGGAAAATAAACCAAAAGCAATATTGATTCCCAAAGGAAACTACTGAGACGAGTCTTACCATCAAAGATTTGAAAAATGCACATTCAACTTAACTCAATTGTTTGGCCTGTGCATATCTTGAAGATTGATTATGAATCATTGTAAAGTTAATCGGATGGTTATTTAATTACAGCTGCTGTTACAGCTATGGTATCTTTACTGGAACAAATCAACACAGCCCTGGCAAGGGTACATAACTATTGATCTAGCAAATGCTTCTATCTCTATACCAATTTGCAAGGAGCAGCAGCAAAGGTTGATTTTCACTGCATTGTCTCAAGACTATGTCAATATGCCTACTCACTGCCATAGGAAGGTTGACAGAGCTGTTCATAACATCATACCTCAGAAAATCAAAGTAGTCTTCCTTATTGATAACAGCAGGAAGATTGGACCTGAGGAACAGAAATTACCAAAATACTTTATGGTAAAGAACTTGGACATTTGGGACAGGCCTCTGACCCAATGAGCATATAAAGGAGTTACTCCATTGGCTGAGATGGTTGTTCCAAGCAAAAGAAACAAGGTTACTGCATGATGGGGAAGGAAAGGCTATGTCTACAATATTTTTTGATAGTTGTTGTTGCTATGATCTTCTTTTAAGCTGCAGAATAAATAAGGTTCCAGATCTTTTAGTTATGATATTTGGGGTCTTCTTGGCCAGTTAAAGAATCCAGATTAATTAAAATGCTTGTTAAGAAAAAAGATAATATTTAGTGATGTAAAAGAAAGAAATTACAATTACCAACTCTGGCCTTGTGATCTTTTATAAAAATAAGAACTACATCAGATATACATATTTTCTTTTTTGATTGTTGTGTGCTATGCTTAGTAGCTCAGTCATGTCCAACTCTTTGTGACCCCATGGACTGTAGCCTACCAGGATCCTCTGTCCATGAGGATTCTCCAGGCAAGAATACTGGAGTGGGTTGCCAGTCCTCCTCCAGGGGATCCTCCCAACCCAGGGATCGAACCCAGGTCTCCTGCATTGCAGGCAGATTCTTTACCATCTGAGCCACCAGGGAAGCCCTTTGATTGTTAGATGTGTGTATATATGCACATATTATTTCTTTTTTACTTCCCTCTCCTTTTAAATTACTACTTTATAGAAGATATGGAGGTAGTTAATTTTAAAATTTAGTCTTTAAGTTACAACGCACTCAAAAGAGATTGTGACTGAACTGGCAAAGGGTTTAACACTGCCTAGAGATAGTTACATTATCTGTTAGGACCTAGTATCCTTCCCTTCAGGAAAGAGGATGTAAAAGTCTTTGTACAAAGGATTGGCATCTTGTTAGTCAATCCTTGAAGAAGTTACTATTATTGTTGTATGGAAATTCAAATATTCAGTGTGAACTGTAAATAAATGCTCCATAGCAGCAAAAGGGGAGGACTGTGCCAGTTATATATAGCATAGTGTGAAAGTGAAAGTGAAAGCTGCTCAGTGGTGTCTGACTCTTTGAGACCCCATGGACTATACAGTCCATGGAATTCTCCAGGCCAGGATACTGGAGTGGGTAGCCCTTCCCTTCTCCAGGGCATCTTCCCAACCCAGGGATCCAACCCAGGTCTCCCACATTGCAGGCGCATTCTTTACCAGCTGAGCCACAAGCGATGCCCTTTATATATAGCATATCTCAATCCAAATCAGCCCACTAATAATGTTCTACATGATGTTGGAGATAGGATTGTGCACAAAGCACTTGTCTTTTGCCTGCAAAGAAACCAGACAAGGATAGAAGATGGGAGGAAGGAAGAAGAGATGTTCTTATTGTTTGCTTGCTGTTCCTGTCAATGTCATCCCAGCATAACCATTTTACCTTGCCAGCTGCAGTTACTTTCAGGCTATGCATTCTTTCTGCATTCCCAGAACCAATAGCATTATATCCTACTGATGGTGTTCAATAAATGTTGTCCAAAAAAAGAAATAAATAAATGAATGTCAGAGTTGAAAGTAACTCAATATATTATTTAATCCCACCCTGTTATTACAAGAAAATCTAGAGAAATATATTTGGTTACATCAAGTAACCATGAGAGAAACAAACACACTCAAGAATCACAATATTTAAACATACTAAATATCAAGTTCTAGAAATGTCCCATTTTTCTTTAAAATCCACACTAAATTATATATATGCAATATACATATAGTAGCTAAGGAAGAGTTAAACAACACATTTCTATGTTTAGCAAGCCAACAGAGAAACACAGATATATATATTTCACTTACAGTGAAAATCGTGAAAATGCCATGAAGAAAAAGAGAACTGAATTATGAGGAAAAGATGTCTAGGAAACAGTTAGTTTGAAATATATTTCCCTCCACTTAAAAACATGGAATTTTTATAATACTTCTTATGGGAAAGAGTTACTTAAAGGAGGTGCACAGATGAACTAGATTTCTAGGTATTATTGTACTATATAGATTTTTACCAGAGCAATTAAGAATGAGAAAATTCAATAGGAAGATATATGCAAAACATAACTGAAGAATTTCATGTAATCAAGACATAAGCCTGTACTTTAAGCATTAAGTAATTACACAGGAGAAAATTGTTTCATGGTCTAGCAATATTGAGAGCAACCAGTCTGATATTGACAAAGAAAGAGAACCGAATGAAATGGGTTAGAAACAAATTCAGAAATTAAATACTTCATGTGTCCTGCCTTTCAGTGCAATGATGCATAATGTAGGCATAGTACTTAGAGCAGTTACTGGGGAACCTGACAAAATGCAGATTCTTTTTCAGTAGATACTACACTTCCAACAATCTGTCAAGTTAAACAGATGACGATGTAGGGGGTTGCCTTAGCATCCTTTGTTTTCATAATATATAGCAGTACGCCCAGCAAATGAGAGCTACTAAAAGATTACTGATGCACAAAACTGATAATATGACTGATGAATAACACTGGTGAATAAAAAAAAATTTACTTATCACTTTATTAGATATGAAGTGTTTTCTAGAGATATAAATAAATACAGTTTGGGGATGCTGCAATGCTTAATAGCTTATTTAGATCACTTACAGTTTTAGCACACTAAAAAGAATGGGAAACTGAAATACTTCAATATCACATAACTTCCTTCTCTGGTTGTGGCTAAACACTCATCTGATCCAAGCTGGCACACATAGTTTCTGCTCTCTGGGATTTGCAGACAAAATCGCTTATAAGTTGTATGCATGTGTGTGCTAAGTCGCTTCAGTTGTGTCCAACTCTCTGCAACCCCATAGACTGTAGCCCACCAGGCTCCTCTGTCCATGGGATTCTCCAGGCAAGAATGCTGGAGTGAGTTGCCATGCCCTCCTCCAGGGGATCTTCCTGATCCAGGTATTGAACCCGCATCTCATATCTCCTGCATTGGCATGCAGGTTCTTTACCACTAGCGCCACCTGGGAAGCCCTGTTTATAAGTTATATGTGAGTACTAGGCATAGAAGGTCATGCAACCTCATGGGCTGAAAGTGACACATCTGCAGCTCACCATGATGGATTGTGGGCAAGAGAAGGAAAGGAAGGCAAGGTTCAAAGAGAAAGGAACAAAATACAAATAGGGAAAAAAAAAAAGAATGGCCTTAAAGAAACTCAAAAATATACAAGCAACTTATGTAGCTCAATTCCAGAAAAATAAACGACCCAATCAAAAATGGGCCAAAGAACTAAATAGACATTTCTCCAAAGAAGACATACAGATGGCTAACAAACACATGAAAAGATACTCAACATCACTCATTATCAGAGAAATGCAAATCAAGACCACAATGAGGTACCATTTCACACCAGTCAGAATGGCAGCGATCCAAAAGTCTACAAGAAATAAATGCTGGAGAGGGTGTGGAGAAAAGGGAACCCTCTTCCACTGTTGGTGGGAATGCAAACTAGTACAGCCACTATGGAGAACAGTGTGGAGATTTCTTAGAAAACTGGAAATAGAACTGCTGTATGACCCAGCAATCCCACTGCTGGGCATACACACTGAGGAAACCAGAATTGGAAGAGACACGTGTACGCCAATGTTCATCACAGCACTGTTTATAATAGCCAGGACATGGAAGCAACCTAGATGTCCATCAGCAGATGAATGGATAAGAAAGCTGTGGTACATATACACAATGGAGTATTACTCAACCATTAAAAAGAATACATTTGAATCAGTTCTAATGAGGTGGATGAAACTGGAGCCAATTATACAGAGTGAAGTAAGCCAGAAAGAAAAACACCAATACAGTATACTAACACATATATATGGAATTTAGAAAGATTGTAATGATAACCCTGTATGCGAGACAGCAAAAGAGACACAGATGTATAGAACAGTCTTTTGAACTCTGTGGGAGAGGGAGAAGGTGGGATGATTTGGGAGAATGGCATTGAAACATGTATACTATCATGTAAGAAATGAATTGCCAGTCTAGGTTCGATGCAGAATACAGGATGCTTGGGGCTGGTGCACTGGGATGACTCAAAGAGATGATATGGGGAGGGAGGTGGGAGGGGGGTTCAAGATTGGGAACTCATGTACACCTGTAGTGGATTCATGTCAATGTATGGCAAAACCAATACAGTATTGTAAAGTGAAATTTTAAAAAAAATATTAAATAAAAAAATAAAAAAAAATAAAGCACATGGGACAATGGTGAGATGGAGGAACTTTGGTCACAGAAGACTTCTCACATTCTTGTTTGAGTTGTAGATAAGGCTTTTTTTTTTGCTGCTTTGGTTTTCTTTAAACCCCCTTTATTGTTGCCTTCATTTTAACACATTTTTTTTAACCAAACAATCCTATCATAAGAAAATTCAAATTCTATCATTCTCTCTCTCAATACATGAAGAAGCTGAGGCCAAGAGACTTTATGAACGACTTTTGCCCCAAATCATATATCTGAGAAGTTTAGCCACTCCTCAGATCCCTAATCAGGGGAAATAAGGTTATCCTAAAAAAAAAAAAAAAAAAAAGTACATCCATGTTCTCCCTCCTACAAAATGAATTCATGTCAAGAAATTTATACTGGAGAAAATTCTAAGTGAAACATGTTCATTGGAATGTTGATATGGTAACAAAAAATGGGGTAAACACTCAATGTACAACAGCAGAATGGTTATTTAAATTATACAACAGGAATCCCATTATACTTTACGCAGGCATTGAAAATGACTGTTACGAAACCATGTATCAATGTTGATATTTCTGGGCTAAAATGTTTAGTTCATAAAACAAAAAAAAACCTGTTTATTCAAGGCATTGCAACCTAGAAAAATTTATTTTTTTATAGATAACAATGAAAGGAATCAGATCTTTTGCTATTTAGTTTTTGTTTATGGAATGTCTAGAAATAGCTATAAAATTGATCATTTCTACCAATAATACTAAAATAATAAGAAATGAAATAAACATATAAGTGAACTGATATTTATATATACATATAAAAGAAGATCTTAGTTGGGAAAATACCAAATTCTCTAGCTTTCACAATTTCACCACTCAGAAAAAATTTTGGAGTATCAATCTTTTGAGGGTAAGAAGCAAGAATTATTATAAAAATATCAATGTTAGCCAATACTAATAGATAAATTTTTTGAGGAAAAATTGGAAGCAGTGTGGAATCTATAATGTGATTTAGTATGGTTTATAAAATTAAATTATTTCATGTAACTTAACACAACAATGTGCTTGGAACTAGGGGAAAAGATAAAGCATCATATTTATAGATATGATGACAAAACATCATATTTATACTCAAGAAATCCATAGTCAAGTAGGGAAAACCAGGTATAAAATACTTTAACATAACTATATTGGGCCAAATAACAGCAATTACTAAAGTGCACAATTCCATTCCTTGGATTTTTAAATAAGTTTCCTTAACATCTGCTTCATTGTCTAATAACTAAATTGTCTTTTCTCTTTTAAAACACAATTTTCATTTCATCATTATTTTCACAATATTTATGTATTCATCAAAGAGATTTCTTTCTACAAAATGTGTCCCATTTGTCCATTGAGGTACCCTACTTATTCTCATGCCAGCAACCATGCTGTTCAAATGACTGTGACTGATTATGAGACTTAATTAACTTGTCAAAGGAAAGATAGTAATTTTCAGTCCATTTTCACTTTTCCATATGGCCAAAAAGGAAAAGCCTTTCTCTAGCGTACACTCATACACACACGTGCTACTTCACAAAATGATGGAACTTAGAATGAGGGCTACAAATGCATAATGAGTTTTATTTTGTACAGATTTTCATCATGTTAGTATTTGGTACAAGAATATGTAGAAGTAAAAGCTACTGTTTCTAACCAATAAATAAATGCCTATGCAGCCTCCATTTTCCCTCTGTATTTCTAAGAAAGCTCCAATCATTCTTTGGCATTGCTTTTCTTTGGGATTGGAATGAAAACTGACCTTTTCCAGTCCTGTGGCCACTGCTGAGTTTTCCAAATTTGCTGGCATATTGAGTGCAGCACATTCACAGCATCATCTTTTAGGATTTGAAATAGCTCAACTGGAATTCCATCACCTGTACTAGCTTTGTTCACAGTGATGCTTCCTAAGGCCCCCTTGACTTCACATTCCAGGATGTCTGGCTCTAGGTGAATGATCACACCGTCATGATTATCTGGGTTGTGGAGATCTCTTTTTTATAATTCTGTGTATTCCTGCCACCTCTTCTTAATATCTTCTGATTTTGTTAGGTCCATACCATTTCTGTCTTTTATTGAGCCCCTCTTTGCATGAAATGTTCCCTTGCTATCTCTAATTTTCTTGAAGAGCTCCCTAGTCTTTCCCATTCTATTGTTTTCCTCTATTTATTTGCACCGTTCACTTCAGAAGGCTTTCTTGTCTCCCCTTGCTCTTTTTTGGAACTCTGTATTCAGTTGTGATATTTCATTCTCTATATCTCATTCTCCTCTTTTTTCATACTAGGATGGAGATGGCATAAATCACTGAAAATAGTCACTAAATTCATTTTTTAATCTGAAGTGCTGATATTCTTTCCAGTTCTTTACACAAATTTTACACTATACAAACCTTACATTGGTTGTAAAGTTGAGTTGAATTTACACAAAGTATGATCTTTTCTAATTTGAGAATAATTCTAGGATGTGTGTGTGTGTGTGTGTGTGTGTGTGAGAGAGAGAGAGAGAGAGAGAGAGAGAGAAATAGTCCATGCTTCCATGAATAAGTCCATGCATGTGTGATGAGATGAGGAAGAACAATACAGCCAAACTTTCCTACTGTTTGGATTAAATGAGTAAATATTAAGAGATAGTATTTTTCCCAATTATTCAAGCCAATCCTAGGTAAACTGTATATCATTGATTTTGACCAAATGGGGAACACCCTCCTTACTGTTCTTAACTGTTAATCTTTGCTGTTTCCAACAAAGGGGCAAAGATGAAAGGCTTGAAAAGCTTCTAGTTTCAAACAATTTTGAATAAGTCATTGGGCTGACTCACAGAATTAAGGTACTGCTTATAAAACTTACACAAGTATCTATGTTTCTCAATATGCTTTACCTCCATGCAAACAAAAACCTAAGAGTCAAGGCCATAGTCCCTCTGGGAAGATAGTGATATTCCTGGTTGGTATTTTAATGAAGTGCATGCCCTGATCTAAGAAGAAACCAATACTATTATTGAAAGAAATATTACTGGTAGTAGGTCTTAAGCTTTATGATTCATGAGGTCTGGGGCTTTCAGATGGCAACTGAAATTCAGCAAGAGATACTCACCCACACGCTACTGGGTCTTTCGTCTTAACTACATGTCTCAGAAACTGAGGAATAAATAGTCCTGTTGCCTACAGCCCCTGAAGTTCATAGAGAGGTATAAACATGAAGAACTTCTAACAATTCTGATTACTCTCCTCTCTTGGACCATTAATGTGGATCCCATGTGAGGAAGCCACTAGCTCCACTTACATGTGTTACTCTGAATCATAAATAACTTCAAAACAAGTCCAGTTAATCTTGACCTTGTCTGTAGCTATCTAAATAAGATTCTTTCAAGCCAGACTCTTGACTTTGACCTGGAGACCTCAAGGAACTCACCACCATGCTTGATGCATTTCAATCAGGCCCACCTAACCAGGCTCTGTGGAGCACGCTACTAATATATAGGTGAGTTTTATTTACCCCAGTTCAAACTGTAGGAAATTCCCTTTACACCATCCTGTTGCTTCCAGCCTTATCTTTGTTTCTTCTTATTGTGGTCTGACCTTCAAAGCCATCACATGATAACATATTTCTCCTTGAAATCTCATATTTTGTGATGGTATAACTGACTGAGATACAGGTCTGGCTTAACATACCACCTGAGACATCAGAAAAGTTACTATATTAAGAAACAGCTTAATTTTGTGCAAGAAATAAAAAGCCCCCTCCCCTTAAGGCATGCTAACAAATCTCAAAGAATCATGAGAACAGCACTGTATAAATGGATGCTGTTTAATGTCCACTGTGCAGTTCTTATATATTTTATCAATGAAGAAAAATGACAGCAGTGAAACCACCAAAGAGAAATTTAATTTGCTTGAACATCAGAAAAGGCTTTACAAAGCAGGATGAAAGTTTTCAAAGCTATTGCTATTTCTCAGCTTCCCATATTACTGTGGAAAAACTGCTGGCAAATACCATGTCAAAAGGTCATTCAACTTTTTAGAAGATGCTTGTTTGAAAATTCTTATTTCTCTCCATCTCTATGGATTCCTTAATCTTAAATCTTTTTGTGTCTGCAATAAATTTTAGTATAAAGGAATGGCTTTCTAGATGAAATAAGTCAAATATATTCAGAAAGAACTGTTGAAATAACTAGGTTTTTCTTCTTTCTGATAATATGAGCAGAACAAATATTTATCTTAAGCCCAGATATCTCCAATTGTTAACCAAAAATTCACTGAAAACGTAAGTGTGCTATTATAAAATATAGATGTCAAATATATGATATACATTTAGTCAAAACCATTGATACTTTTCAAATGGCAAATAATTTTTAGACTTCCCTCACAACCAGTTGTTCATGTTACTACCTCATAAGCATACTATATTACATTTAGTCTCATTGAGACTCTATCAATTCTGGACCAATTTACATTGGAAATGTGATTTTATGATTTTTATCTCATTATATCCTATATAATTGCATCTTTCCAACTTCAAAGTTGTTTAAGTGAATCACACCATTGATCACTATGAAAAAAACTAGTTGGATAAGCATCTAGAATTGTGAATCACAGTGTGCTGCTATCATGCTGCTATTGTATAATGCAATTCTCAACTAAATGATGTGGTCAATATCAGTTGTTTAATTCAATAAAATGGTCATTATCTCTCTTCTTACATAATACTGCATAATCAGCTGTTCTGATATTTTCAGTTTAATCCAGTTGTTTTAGATATATGTAAACACAGCTAGAGATTTTATTTTGAATACATTATCAGCTTGATAATATTTTGCTGTAATAATCACTATTACCTCATTTATCTCACACGAATAATCCTTTAAAGCTGCATAATATTTGAATGTAATAAAAAATACAACTTTTGAAATGGTTTTGAATAATGACCTAAAATTAGCTGGAACAACATTATTTGAATGCAACCAGGCTGAAATTAATCACCAGCAATTTTAGCTGTAAATATGTCCAAGTACAGAAAGAATCATTATAAAAAACCTAATTTAACTTGTTCTTTATATCTATTTATACTTTTGACTTCCAACATAGCCTCGTGAGGCTTAATCCAGAGCACGTTCATGACACCTTTTCTTGCTAATGTTCATATTTTTCATTGGTACTTTGTATCCCTTCTTCATAGCATATATGCTTATGATACTTGGACTCAGTCTGTGATTTTTGACACTGTGCACTAGTTTTTCCCAGGCTACTTGGGTGGCTCAGTGGTAAAAAATATACTTGCCAATGAAGGAGATGCAGGAGATGGGAGTTTGATCCCAGAGTCAGATTCCCTAGGGGAGGAAATGGCTACACACCCCAGTATTCTTGCTTGGAAAATTCCATGGACAGAGGAGCCTGGCAGGTTACAACATGGGGTCACAAGAGTTGAGCATGACTTAGCAACTGAGTTTCCATGCACTAGTTTTTCCCATCCTTGAAATCCTCACCTCCCTTGACATCCGAACACCAAATTAATTTTCCTTCCACTTCAGACCACTCCTTTTCAGTCTCCTAACTCTATTACTTGTCCAAAATACAGTACTTGGGTGCAATCTCAAAAATGAAAGATTGATCTTTGTTCATTTCCAAGACAAATCACTTAATATCACAGTAATCCAGGTCTATGCCCCAGAGAGTAATCCTGAAAAAGCTGAAGTTGAACGATTCAAACAAGACCTAAAGGATCTTCTACAACTAACACCCAAAAAAGGATGTTCTTTTCAATATAGGAAACTAGAATGAAAAAGTAGGAACTTAAGAGATACGTGGAATAACAGGCAAATTTGGCATTGGAATACAAAATGAAGCAAGGCAAAGGCTAATAGAGTTTTGCA
Organism: Capricornis sumatraensis; assembly: GCF_032405125.1. NCBI lineage: Eukaryota > Metazoa > Chordata > Mammalia > Artiodactyla > Bovidae > Capricornis > Capricornis sumatraensis. The sequence goes on along the minus strand of NC_091092.1, from coordinate 109,478,799 downwards.
AAGAGAACGCACTGGTCATAGCCAACACCCTTTTCCAACAACACAAGAGAAGACTCTACATGTGGACATCACCAGATGGTCAACACCGAAATCATATGGATTTTATTCTTTGCAGACAAAGATGGAGAAACTCTTATACAGTCAGCAAAAACGAGACCGGGAGCTGACTGTGGCTCAGATAAATTCAAGAAAGTAGGGAAAAACACTAGATCATTCAGTTATGACTTAAATCAAATCCCTAGCAATTATGCAGTGGGAGTGGGAAATTGATTTAAGGGACTAGATCTGATAGAGTGCCTGATGAACTATGGATGGAGGTTTATGACATTGTACAGGAGACAGGGAGCAAGACCATCCCCAAGAAAAATAAATGCAAAAAAGAAAAATGGCTGTCTCAGGAGGCCTTACAAATAGCTGTGAAAAGAAGAGAAGCAAAAAGCAAAGGAAAAGGAAAGATATACCCATCTGAATGCAGAGGTCCAAAGAAAAGCAAGGAGAGATAAGAAAGCTTTCCTCGGTCATCAGTGCAAAGAAATAGAGGAAAACAGTACAATGGGAAAGACTAGAGATCTCTTCAAGAAAATTAGAGATACCAAGGGAATATTTCATGCAAAGATAGGCTCAATAAAGGACAGAAATGGTATGGACCTAACAGAAGCAGAAGATAATACGAAGAGGTGACAAGAATACACAAAAGAACTATACAAAAAAGATCTTCATGATCCAGATCACCACGATGGTGTGATCACTCACCTAGAGCCAGACAGCCTGGAACGTGAAGTCAAGTGGGCCTTAGGAAGCATCACTTCGAACCAAGCTAGTGGAGGTGAAGGAATTCCAGTTGAGCTTTTTCAAATCCTAAAAGATGATGCTGTGAAAGTGTTGCACTCAATATGCCAGAAATTTTTGAAATTTCAGCAGTGGCCACAGGACAGGAAAAGGTCAGTTTTCATTCCAATCTCAAAGAAAGACAATGCCAAAAAATGCTCAAACTACCACACAATTGTACTCCTCTCACATGCTAGTAAAGTAATGCTCAAAATTCTCCAAGCCAGGCTTAAACAGTACATGAACCATGAACTTAAAATGTTCAAGCTGGATTGAGAAAAGGCAGAGGAACCAGAGATCAAATTGCCAATATCTGTAGGATCATCGAAAAACAAGAGAGTTCCAGAAAAACATCAACTTCGGCTTTATTGACTATGTCAAAGCCTTTGACTGTGTGGATCACAATAAACTGTGGAAAATTCTGAAAGAGATGGGAATAACAGACCACCTGACCTGCCTCTTGAGAAACCTATATGCAGGTCAGAAAGCAACAGTTAGAACTGGACATGTAACAACAGACTGGTTCCAAATAGGAAAAGGAGTAGGTCAAGGCTGTATATTGTCACCCTGCTTATTTAACTTATATGCAGAGTACATCATGAGAAACACTAGGCTGGAGGAAGCACAAGCTGGAATCAAGATTGCTGGGAGAAATATTAATAACCTCAGATATGCAGATGACACCACCCTTATGGCAGAAAGTGAAGAACTAAAGAGCCTCTTGATGAAAGTGAAAGAGGAGAGTGAAAAAGTTGGCTTAAAGTTCAACATTCAGAAAACTAAGATTATGGCATCCAGCCCCATCACTTCATGGCAAATAGATGGAGAAATAGTGGAAACAGTGTCAAGAGTTTATTTTTTGGGGCTCCAAAATCACTGCAGATGGTGACTGCAGCCATGAAATTAAAAGATGCTTATTCCTTGGAAGAAAAGTATGACTAAACTAGACAGCATATTCAAAAGCATAGACATTACTTTGTCAACAAAGGTCCATAGAGTCAAGGCTATGGTTTTTCCAGTGGTCATGTACAGATGTGAGATTTGGACTATAAAGAAACAGCACTGAAGAACTCATGCTTTTGAACTGTGGTGTTGGAGAAGACTCCTCAGAGTCCCTTGGACAGCAAAGAGATCCAACTAGTCTGTCCTAAAGGGAATCAGTCCTGAATATTCATTGGAGGGACTGATGTTGCAGCTGAAACTCAAATACTGTGGTCACCTGATGGGAAGAACCAACTCACTGATGCTGGGAAAGATTGAAGACCTTGATGCTGGGAAAGATTGAAGGCAGGAGGGGAAGGGGTTGACAGAGGAACAGATGGTTGGATGGCATCACTGACTCAATGGGCATGAGTTTGAGTAAACTCTGGGAGTTGGTGATAGACAGGGAGGCCTGGTGTGCTGCAGTCCATGGGATCACAAAGTCGGACATGACTGAGCAACTGAACTGAACTGAACTGAATTTAGTTGTTGGCATAATTCATTTCCTTACAGTATATAGAATCAATGACTTGTTTTTTGCTGGTTGGTTCAGTTCAGTTCAGTTCAGTCGCTCAGTTGTGTCTGACTCTTTGCGACCCCATGAATCGCAGCACGCCAGGCCTCCCTGTCCATCACCAACTCCCGGAGCTCACTCAGACTCACATCCAGAGAGTCAGTGATGGCATCCAGCCATCTCATCCTCTGTCGTCCCCCTTCTCCTCCTGCCCCCAATCCCTCCCAGCATCAGAGTCTTTTCCAATCAGTCAACTCTTCACATGACGTGTCCAAAGTACTGGAGCTTCAGCTTTAGCATCATTCCTTCCAAAGAAATCCCAGGGCTGATCTCCTTCAGAATGGACTGGTTGGATCTCCTTGCAGTCCAAGGGACTCTCAAGAGTCTTCTCCAACACCACAGTTCAAACACATCAATTCTTCGGCGCTCAGCCTTCTTCACAGTCCAACTCTCACATCCATACATGACCACAGGAAAAACCATAGCCTTGACTAGACGGACCTTAGTTGGCAAAGTAATGTCTCTGCTTTTGAATATACTATCTAGGTTGGTCATCACTTTCCTTCCAAGGAGTAAGTGTCTTTTAATTTCATGGTTGCAGTCACCATCTGCAGTGATTTTGGAGCCCCAAAAATAAAGTCTGACACTGTTTCTACTGTTTCCCCATCTATTTGCCATGAAGTGATGGGACCAGATGCCATGATCTTCATTTTCTGAATGTTGAGCTTTAAGCCCACTTTTTCTCTCTTCTCTTTCACTTTCATCAAGAGGCTTTTTAGCCCCTCTTCACTTTCTGCCATAAGGGTGGTGTCATCTGCATATCTGAGGTTATTGATATTTCTCCTGGCAATCTTAATTCCAGCTTGCTGGTTGGTTGTTGCCCTCAACTTTGGCCACACGGTCCTCCCTAATATCACTTCTTCAAAGCCGGGCATGGAGAGAGTCTCTTAGCAAGTGAAGCATTCCAATGCTATGTAACAGTCTTATGTAATGTAATCACATAAATTCAATCACTTTTGGCTAGAAGCCAGACACAGGTCTTGCCCCCTCCCATAGTCAAGAGGAAAGAAGTACAGAGGGACATGAATATCATAAGGCAGACACTATGGGAGCCACATTAAGATTGTCTACCACAGTGTGTTTCTTCAACGGTCTCCTGTTCCCCAAGACTTTGTTTTGACCTTCACTTTTTATAGCCAACCTCACACTTCTTTGGTGGCTCAAATGGTAAAGAACCTGCTTGTGATGCAGGAGACTTGTGGTTGATCCTTGGATCAGGAAGATCCCCTGGAGGAGGGCATGGCAACCCACTCCAGCATTCTTGCCTGGAGAATTCCATGGACAGAGAAGCCTGGTGGGCTACAGTCCATGGGGTTGCAAAGAGTCTGACACAACCTAGCAACTTTTACTTTCACTTCTTTTCACACTGTAAAGTTCAATTGCCTATTGGATATCCTATGGATATGTCAAACCAATCGAACTCACAATCAAATCCATCATTTTTCACCTTGTCCTCCCACAAGCCTGCTCTTTATTTTGTTCATCTTAATTATCTCAGAGAATGTCATCACTAGATAATCAGCTAAATGAAACTGGAGTCATCTTTGTCTATTTTCTCTATATCGAACATCTTTTTGCTACTGCTACTGTCTTACATGGAATTCCTCAATATTTCCCTAATGCAGAATCATTACTGTATGCAGATGGTATCACTGCATATTTAAAATATACAAAACAGTCGACTGAAAAATACTACAAAAAGGTAAATTAATTAATATGTTTGAGTAATATATTAATATTTATAAGAAGACACCAATAAATTCTCCATACACTGACAATAAACAGTTGGGAGATACAATGGAAGAGTAAGTACCAAATACAATGACAACAAATGCAAGACATAAAAAATTAAATTAAATTAAAAACACTATTGAAGAACAAAATAAGCCCTGAACAAAAGACAGCCTATGTTCTTAGATAAGAAAAATATATATAAAAAGGTCTCAATCTGTCTCCAGGTAAGCTAAAACTTTCTCATAATGCAAATGAAACATAATAAAAGTTTTTTGTTGAAAACTTGGTCTTAAAGTTAATTTGTTATAGTAAATTTTTATATAGCCAGAAACATATAAAAAGTAAAAGCAATGAGGGGGTAAAATAAAACAACTAAATAATGACACTGGTGTGGTACAGGCCCAGAAAATTTCATTTACTATATGATAAAGCTTGAATTGTTTTATCACTGACAAAATCATTGACAATTCAGTAAACGGAAATGATACAACTTGATCCATATATGAAAAAATGTTCCTAATTAATATCATGTATAATAATTATTTTCAAATGGATCAATAGCCTAAATATAAGGAATAAAGCTAAGTAGTACAATAATAATCACTGGAGAATCTATGTACAGTGTTGGAATTGGGAAGGCTTTCCTAACTATGATCATAAAGAAGGCTGAGCACTGAGGAATTGATGCTTTCTAACTGTGGTGCTGGAGAAGACTCTTGAGAGTCCCTTGGACAGCAAGGAGATCAAACCAGCCAATCCTAAAGGAAATCAACTCTGAATATTCATTGGAAGGACTGATGCTGAAGCAGAAGCTCCAATGCTTTGGCCATCTGATGTGAAGAGAAGACTCATTAGAAAAAGACCCTGATGCTGGGAAAGATTGAGGGCAGGAGGAGAAGGAGGCAAAAGAGGATGAGATGTTGGATGGCATCACCGACTCAGTGAATGTGAATTTGAGCAAACTCTGGATGATAGTGAAGGACAGTGAAGCCTGATGTGCTGCAGTCCATGGAGTTGCAAAGAATCAGACATGACTAAATGACTGAACAACTATGACCATACTTTAAAGGAAATGCTTTAAACAAATGCTCTCTGTTTCAGAGGAAACATTTATAATTGAAGGAAAAGGCATTTAAAAAATAAACACCATACAGCCACTATCAGTTCAGTTCCGTTCAGTCACTCATTCGTGTCTGACTCTTTGTGACCCAATGGACTGTAGCACACCAGGCTTCCCTGTCCGTCACCAAGTCCCGGAGCTTGCTCAAACTCATATCCATCGAGTTGGTGATGCCATCCAACTATCTCATCCTCTGTCATCCCGTTCTCCTCCCAGCTTCAATCTTTCCCAGCATCAGGGTCTTTTCAAATGAGTCAGCTCTTCGCATCAGGTGGCCAAAGGATTTCAACTTCAGCTTCAACATCAGTCCCTCCAATGAATATTCAGGATTGATTTCCTTTAGGATGGACTGGTTTAATTTCCTTGCAGTCCTAGGGATTCTCAAGAGTCTTCTCCAATATCACAGCTCAAAAGCATCAATTCTTTGTGCTCAGCCTTCTTTATGATCCAGCTCTCACATCTGTACATGACTACTGGAAAAAAACATAACTTTGAGTAGATGGACTTTTGTTAGCAAAGTAATGTCTCTGCTTTTTAATATGCTGTCTAGGTTTGTCATAGCTTTTCTTCCAAGGAACAAGCACCTTTTAATTTCATGGCTGCAGTCACCATCTGCAGTGATTTTGGAGCCCAAGAAAATAAAGTCTGTCACTGTTTCCATTGTTTCCCCAGATATTTGCCATGAAGTGACAGGACCGGATGCCATGATCCTTGTTTTTTGAATGGCTCAGCTCATGAATTTCTTATTGCAAAATTCAGACTTAAATTGAAGAAAATAGGGAAAACCACTAGACCATTCACATATGACATAAATCAAATCCATTGTGATTATACAGTGGAAGTGACAAACATATTCAAGGGATTAGATGTGATAGACAGAATGCCTGAAGAACTATGGATGGAGGTTCGTAACATTGTATAGGAGGTGGTGATCAATATCATCCCCAAGAAGAAGGAATGAAAAAAGGCAAAATGGTTGTCGGAAGTGGCCTTACAAATAACTGAGAAAAGAAGAGAAGCAAGAAGCCACTAAGCAAGCCACTATGAAGTGAAGTGAAGTGAAGTCGCTCAGTCGTGTCCGACTCTTCACGACCCCATGGACTGCAGCCCACCAGGCTCCTCCATCTGTGGGATTCTCCAGGCAAGAGTACTGGAATGGGTTGCTGTTTCCTTCTCCACTATAGGCAAAGTCAAAAGACAATGGACAAACACAAATTAAAACAATACTGACATACGTTTTTTCACCTGAACAGATTTGCAAGAATCTGAAATTTGATACCAAACTCTATTAATGAGACTAGCTATGTGAAAACACATCCTTATACATTGTGGGCAGAGTATATATTGGCATAGACCTAATGTAGGGTATGTGGAAATATTTATAATAGTCCCAAGAGTTTTCATGATAATGCTTCAACCCTTTATATTAGTACAGAAAACAAGGCAAGTATGGTGGTGGTGTTCAGTCTCTCATTCGTGGCTGACAGTTTGCAACCCCATGGACTGTAGCCCGCCAGGCTCCTCTGTCCATGGAAATCTCCAGGCAAGAGTACTGGACTGAGTACCCATTCCCTTCTCCAGGGGCTTAGTTTACCTCACTTGTATCATGTCCCTTCACTCTCTTTAACAGAAATTCTCATCTCATCATTTTATGTCTTTAAAGATGCTATTGTGTCTGTAGAGAAATTCCATCTTCAAACCTCTTACTTTTTCTTATCTAAACTATTCACCCCTCATTTTTCTAGCAAAAAGATATTTTATCTAGGGTTCCTGCTTTGATGCCCTCTCCCAGACCCCACTCTGCTTCCCTCTATCATTATTCTCTCTGTAATCTTCCACAATACATTATGTATATATCCATCAAGGAATTTAGTAGACTCTTCTGCAAATATTGAGTTTTGTATTTATAACCCCTGGCACACTATGTGACATCAAATGGAGAGTCAGTAAAAGCTTAATTCATAAACTAATGAACATTATTTTTGCTTCCATATGGCCCACATTGTCACATGTGTGTATGCGTGCATGCTAAGTTGCTTCAGTAATGTATGATTCTTTGCAACCCTATGGACTGTAGCCCACAAGGCTCCTCTGTCCATGGGATTCTCCAGCCAAGAAGACTGAAGTTGGATTGCTGTGCCCTTCTCCAGGGGATCTTCCTAACCCAGGGAATAGCCGTATCATCAACACAAAATTTTGAGCAGCATCTTAGAAAACAAGTCATCTTCTCATGTTCTTTCACCAGTGACTATGCAGTCAAATTATAGGCATGATTTTCTATTACTTCAAGGAATAACCTTACAATTATCTGACACAAGAATATAAATTAAGAATTTGATCAGTCAAAGATCACCAGAAACCAGACTGTAGTCAGACAAAACCAGATTTATTGACACATGCAGTGAGGAAGGACACTCCAGAGGAACGTCCTTCCAAAGGATGGGAAGCATCATTTTTAAGGATTGGCTTCCTGCTGAAGGATTATGAGGGGATCAGTTCTGGACTGGATACTGTTTCTGATAGAGGGTTAGGAGAAGGGGGAATTAACTAGGGATTTAATACTGTCTTAAATAGTAACACCTGAGCAATTGGGCATTCCCAGTAACAGATGGTGATAACAAAGTGAATATGGGCCATCATTGATAAGGAATCACTCAGAGAGGAAGTTCTCACAACTTTTTACAGCTGATGTGTGACCTTGGGAGAAGCCATGATTCCTATAAACCTTGCACTTGGTACTGCCTGCATCTATCCTCCTAGGCTGATTTATTACAGGACTTTTTTTTTCCTCTTTTTTAGTCTAATATGTCTTTTACTCCTTCTGTCCTGGACATGTTTCTTCTTTTTTAAATAATCTTGACAGATTAGAATGATAAGAGTATCATAAAGGCTTTTGCGTTGTAAACATAACTCTCATTTCCCAGTTAATGGAAGTCAATTGATAAAAGGCAATTAAAGTTTCCATACCCCAATTACCTTATATGCAAAATTAGATATTAACATTTGCTTTAGAGAGCTGTTATGGATTAAACAATCTAAAAATTATAAATGTATTATAGTACCACAATATAATAGTTATTAAATATATCATAGCCATCATTATTATTATGACTTCAAAATAGCTAACAGTGAAAATCAGATTATAACTGGACTCACTATTTTTTCCCAAACAGATTTCATTTTTATTAGCATCAAAGAAACTCTATCACTGAATTTGAAGGGGTAAAAGATTTGTTGGGAATCAACAACCAAGTAGAATATAACTTTGAAGGTCAGAACAAAAAGCTCAAATTCAGTCTATGAGAATGTTGGAAGATACAGAGAGCAATGTGCACTCTGGGAGAAGTTTCAAATGCCATCCCAGCTTGCCTCAGTGATGTGACCATTATATTTTTGTCAAATTTGGCACCACCCATCTGTCTCACATCAGAGCATTATCTGAAAAGAATAGGATTTTCCAAAGTGCTAAGTTGTCAAAATGTTTCAATCCCCTTAACAAAACTGTTGTATTTAGCTGCATGGTACATCTGTATCTTTGAAATAAGGCTCTCTCTCTATGTGTGCATGTGTGTACATTTATAATGAAAGGAGAAAAAGGAGTGTGTTCAAAATTAATAATAAAACCCCAACTATCCCCAACTTTGATTTCACTTTGTAGCTTTCCCTCTGAATATGCCACATTTTAGTCTCTTTAAGTTAATGAAATAAAATAATTCCCCAATTCAGAAGCCTAGGCATCATGCAGTTCACAATTCCTGTTCATCTTTAGCCCTCTCTTAACATATTTCATACCTTTTCAAGAAATAAGACACATAATAAGAAAATATTAAATTCCCTAGAAAATGTAATGACCTTTTGGCTTCAAGCTAACTGTCAAGGTTTTACCATGTCCTGATTCACTTAAGTTGATGATATCCATGATGTGAAATGTGACTGATGCACTTCCCACCCCAAAGGAATTTTCTTCTTCAGTGCTAACTTTGTTTTATCTAGACTGAAGCTTCCATACAGCCTTCTTTCTGTTCTGTTATAGTCAAACCACTACTGAACCTATTTATCAGTAGTGATAAGAGAATGAGAGACTTATTTTATCAGTTAAAAATCCTGATCAGTGACCTGTGAAATATAATCAGAATTTATGGCATAAATTTATATGCTTTAAAAATCCGACCTTAGAATAAATTTAAAGGTTATCAGATCTCAATTTAAATAGCTATTTTGTAGTCTAATTAAGATTTTATATAATGTGATATATCAATCATTTTGGGTTATGTTAGCAGACAATAAAGTATTGTCTCTCTGAATTCTACTCTGATTTCAACAGAATTTTGCCAACCTTTCTACATATATCACCCCTATGGTAGTGGGATTAAAAAGTTAAATTGAAAAATCCCTCATCTACCAGGGAAAGGCTGAAGAGGGGAGCTATTTAATGGTGTCACGCAGGATATTTCTTTGTGTCCTTGCTTCTACTCAAAAGGGAATCTCTTTTCAGCTTGGACCCAAATCAGGAAGAGACTATACTTTCTGACAACAGGAGATTAAAATGACCCTTACAACCCAGAGCAGAACATAGGACAAAGATATGAAGTGCTTGCAGAGAGAGTGACCGAGCGGCACAAAATTCAACCAATACAAGGTTGGTAGGAAACAGCAGGCAGGAAGCAGTTTGGAGCAAATTGCTAGCAGAACATAAAGCTTCCTTAGTAATATCACAGGCGAAGAACAATTAAAGGAAAACTTGAGCAAGTGCATAGGGAAACACTTAAATATCTCTGTCAATAAAACCCCTGAAATTTAAAACAAATGATGACAATAATGTAGCGGAGACAGATGTAGGAGAAGACAAATAGGACAAGGAAGAAAAAATTTCAGTCTGGCCTACGAAAGAGATAGTAGTGTTTTAGTTGTACTAGTCAGAAGGTTCCATCATTTCTTTTAAGAGGCAAAACTAGAAAAGAAATATCTGAGTACAAACAAATACAGAAGTTGAATATATATATATACTGTATCTATAATAAATACTATATATTGATACAATTTCATATATGTGTGTATATACACACACACATATATATACATGCAGATACCTGAAAGTAATATACATCATGGTGCTCTTATTACCATATATATACGATAATAATATATTATTGGATATATGTAATATAAAGTAATACATATTGCATATACAATAATTTCAGGTATATGTGAGTGATGTATACATATATACACATGCACACACACACATTACCATAATATGGAATCATATATTATATATATAAATTATACATATTATATCTATCATATTATATATATATATATTATATGAAATGTATATAATCTTTCTCAATGAAAATGCTTGTTATCCTTATAAAATCTGGGTTCAAAATCATTTCAGACTTTTTTAGTTAGAGGGATAGGGACATCAGCTGATGGCTCTCTACTGACTCACTGAAAATAACTAAAATATTCTTAATATTATGTACATAATCTGTAATATGTAATGGCCAATTTAGTAAGCAAATCTTGAATCCATTGGCTTTGACATAATCAAGTTATTATTTTACAGTATATATTAAACCAAACTTGTATTTTTAAAATTATATAGAAAATAGAATTAAATAAATACCTCTAATCCAGTTCTAATTTCTTTACTACAGTTGACTTTGAGTAATTCATGTAAATTCTCTTTGCCTCTGTTCCTTTATTCCTAAAAGAGTAAGGTTTAAATTCAACAAAATGCAAGAACCTAAGAATGTAACAACCACTTACTTAGAACACATTATTCAAAATGTGTGAAAATATCTGTACTCACAAGTTTTTGCTTCAATCAAATTGCATAACAAAATTTCAAATATTTAAAATATTTGTAATACTTCATGGCATTAAGGAAAGTTATTTTTCTGTCCTTATTTTAACTTCTATATAAAATAGTCATATCACTGCCACAATACAATATTTCAATATTCTAGAAAGTGACATATATTCTTTTGCCTTTCCTCTAGCTCTTCTCTTAGCCTAGTAAACTCTTTCATTCACGTCTTATCAGGCTATCACTTGTCACTCAGATTTTTGGTCTGAAATTACTTTTTCAAAGGAAACTTTCCCTGACCTCCTAAGTTGAATGTTGCCATGTGATTAAGTTCAGAACACAGACAAAAGAGAGATCCATGGCATCCAGGAGCAACCCATAGAAACATCCTTCTACATCTGATTGGATGCAGACACTCCTGACAACCTTGGAAGGAACGTGTTAAATACATCAGAGCCTGCATCAGTCTAGGTCCCCAATCACTGCCTGGAGGAGAACAATCCCTTTCTAAGCCCACTGCCCCTTGGGGTTTTATAGGCAGGAAAGAAACTTCTATCATTTTCAGCTACTGAGATTTGAGGGTTTATCTGCATTAACACCTAGTGTTACTCTAACAAACAGAGAACACAGACCCTGTCATGACATACTGCATACTCTTTATTTATCTATACTCCCATTAACCTATCAACTCCATGGAGTTTATATTAATTCTAACTTGTTCAACATTGAATCTTCAAGGTCTAACATGGAATCTAATATACTTGTAAGAAAAAACTAAAGAAAATAAATGAATAATTAGGGATATAATCATGCCTTTCATAAGCATCCTTCTTGCTATAGTATGCCTTACACATGAGAGTACCAATTACATTGAACAAGACAATGCAGTTTTCTCCCTGTGCACCATATTCTGAAGCACTGTTGGCACAGAATTATATAAGCAATTTAATTATCAAAATACTCAGCAATAACAAAATACTTAACAATATTAAGACTGTAGCTCATGTGTAAAGCTGAGTTTTTTCTGTTCACACCATGCTCCCAGACTCATTCACTATGCATTTCTTCAATGAAAATGACTATGATTGTGAGGACATATTTTGTTCTGGCCCCGGCTTGTTTTCATGGTCTCCTGATATTGCCTTTCTTGCCATCCAAATCCTGATGGGTTGTCTAATTTCTATTATTCTATGGATTTTGGTTAACCTCTTTTCAATTCTTTATCATGCATTCATAACTTCATTCATTCCTGAAATTTTTATTTAGCACCAAATATGTGTTGACATTGTGTTATAGACCATGGATAAAACACTGAATTAGATATTCATACTCCTGGCCCTGATGGAGCCCTGGTTATCTTGCAATTAGAAAGTAATCACATATTTGCAGTTTATTGTGGTAACTACTTTAGGAGAGGGACGTAAACAATGAAAATGCAAAGGATTATAAGATTTGAAAGATGAAAGTTTGTATGGCCCTTTCTTTCCATTTCAACCCAAGTACAAATTACCATTTATGTACAGAATAGTTGCTGGAGCCCACAGAGTGGTGGAACCCAGTGGGTGAGGAACTGGCCTTATGTTCTGCTGGGAACTGATCTGACAAAGAGCTAGCAAAGAACCTTTCTAGTCTGTGTAAGACAAAGATCTGTGAATGACTGCAGGAAGCCTTAGGAGGAAATTCAGGATACCACAGTCACTTGGTTGCCATCAGAATCAATATATACACAAGTAGAATGGCGATGCTGGCTTCTGTGAGGGTTTCTGATGAACCTACTGGTCTCCACAAATGCTGAAAAGTATCTCAGAGGAGTAGAGAGAGTGGTATGAGTACTCACTGTTCCAGAATTTAGACAGCCTCACTCTTTGTAGCTGAATAGGTGGCAGAGACGCATCCACCTGGTGCTTCTATGGGGAACTGACGACTTGTGACCTAGGGTACTGACAGCCCAGACAGCCAGAGACGATTAATTCCTATCCATTCTAAAGAGTGTCTCTGCTTAAAGTACTGGACATCAGACATTACCCACAAGTTGAACTGAGCCGAGAGAGAGAGAGAGAGAGAGAGAGAGAGAGAGAGAAAAGACAAATAACAAAGTCAAAAATGAGATCCTAGTTCTAAGAGAGGAAAATCAAATAGGACGAGACAAAAGGAAGACACGGATAACTGTTTAAGTGAGATTGAGTTTTGCATCAGGCGGGACTTCCTAGTGGTGCAGTGGTAAAGAATGCCTGCCAATGCAGGAGACACAAGAGACTTGAGTTTAATCCCTGGGTTGCAAAGATCCCCTGGAGAAGGGAATGGCACCCCATTCCAGTATTCCTGATGAAGTAATTCCATGGACATAAGAGCCTGGGAGACTTCAGTCCACGGGGTCCCAAAGAATCAGACACAACTGAGTGACTGAGCATGCACACACGCAGGTTACATCATATAATTTGGAAACCAAATAACAACAACACAAAAGATCTTTCAGTTCAGATCAGTCGCTCAGTCGTATCCGACTCTTTGCGACCCCATGAATGGCAGCATGCCAGGCCTCCCTGTCCATCACCAACTACCGGAGTTCACTCAAACTCATGTCCATCAAGTCGGTGATGTCATCCAGCCATCTCATCCTCTGTCGTCCCCTTCTCCTCCTGCCCCCAATCTCTCCCAGCATCAGGGTCTTTTCCAATGAGTCAACTCTTCTCATGAGGTGGCCAAAGTACCAGAGTTTCAGCTTTAGCATCAGTCCATCCAATGAACACCCAGGACTGATCTCCTTTAGGATGGACTGGTTGGATCTCCTTGCAGTCCAAGGGACTCTCAAGAGTCTTCTCCAACACCACAGTTCAAAAGCATCAATTCTTCAGCACTCAGCTTTCTTCACAGTCCAACTCTCACATCCACACATGACCACTAGAAAAACCATAGCCTTTACTAGACAGACCTTTGTTGGCAAAGTAATGTCTGCTTTTGAATATGCTATCTAGGTTGGTCATCACTTTTCTTCCAAGGAGTAAACGTCTTTTAATATCATGGCTGCAATCACCATCTGCAGTGATTTTGGAGCCCCCCAAAATAAAGTTTGACACTGTTTCCACTGTTTCCCCATCTAGTTCCCATGAAGTAATGGGCCAAGATGCCATGGCTTTAAGCCAACATTTTTACTCTCCTATTTCACTTTCATCAAGAGGCTCTTTAGTTCCTCTTCATTTTCTGCTATAAGGGTCATGTCAACTGCATATCTGAGGTTATTGATATTTCTCCCGGCAATCTTGATTCTAGCTTGTACTTCTTTCAGCCCAGAATTCCTCATGATGTGCTCTCCATATAAGTTAAATAAGCAGGGTGACAATATACAGCCTTGACCTACTCCTTTTCTTATTTGGAACCAGTCTGTTGTTCCATGTCCAGTTCTAACTGTTGCTTCCTGACCTGCATATAGGTTTCTCAAGAGGCAGGTCAGGTGGTCTGGTATTCCCATCTCTTTCAGAATTTTCCACAGTTTATTGTGATCCACACAGTCAAAGGCTTTTGCATAGTCAACAAAGCAGAAATAGATGTTTTCCTGGAACTCTCTTGCTTTTTCCATGATCCAGCGGATGTTGGCAATTTGATCTCTGGTTCCTCTGCCTTTTCTAAATCCAGCTTGAATATCTGGAATTTCACGTTTCACGTGTTGCTAAAGCCTGGCTTGGAGAATTTTAAGCATTACTTTACTAGTGTGTGAGATGAGTGCAATTGTGTGGTAGTTTGAGCATTCTTTGGCATTGCCTTTCTTTGGAATTGGAATGAAAACTGACCTTTTCCAGTCCTGTGGCCACTGCTGAGTTTTCCAGATTTGCTGGCATATTGAGTGTAGCACTTTCACAGCATCATCTTTCAGGATTTGAAATAGCTCAACTGGAATTCCATCACCTCCACTAGCTTTGCTCGGAGTCATGCTTTCTAAGGCCCACTTGACTTCACATTCCAGGATGTCTGGCTCTAGGTGAGTGATCACACTGTCATGATTATCTGGGTCGTGAAGCTCTTTTTTGTACAGTTCTTCTGTGTATTCTTGCCACCTCTTCTAATATCTTCTGCTTCTGTTAGGTACATACCATTTCTGTCCTTTATTGAGCCCATCTTTGCATGAAATGTTCCCTTGGTATCTCTAATTTTCTTGAAGAGATCTCTAGTCTTCCCCATTCTGTTCTTTTCCTCTATTTCTTTGCATTGATTGCTGAGGAAGGCTTTCTTATCTCTTCTTACTATCCTTTGGAACTCTGCATTCAGATGCTTATATCTTTCCTTTTCTCCTTTGCTTTTCGCTTCTCTTCTTTTCACAGCTATTTGTAAGGCCTCCTCAGACAGCCATTTTGCTTTTTTGCATTTCTTTTCCATGGGAATGGTCTTGCTCCCTGTCTCCTGTACAATGTCATGAACCTCTGTCCATAGTTCATCAGGCACTCTGTCTATCAAATCTAGTCCCTTAAATCTATTTCTCACTTCCACTGTATAATCATAAGGGATTTGATTTAGGTCATACCTGAATGGTCTAGTGGTTTCCCCCACTTTCTTTAGACTTTAGCAAATAAGTTTTAAGCAAGAAAAGCTTCACTACTTAAACATGAATTAACAGCTTTGAAAATCGAGAGAAACCATACTTCTAAATGTAGATGTTGGAAACTAGATGGTGATTCCAGGATAAAAAATGGTACCAGATATCAGATTTGGGAACCCAAGATGCATATGCAAAATGTTTCTGAATGAGAGAACAGAAATGTTGGAAAAGAAGGAATGATTAAACAGGGAAATATCTTCCTTAGGTAAAGAAAGAAGAGTCTGAATACTGAATTGACTCATCGAATTGCCATTAAGTCTGATGAGAAAAGATTCGTATATCCTGGTAACATTCCTGAATTCAAAGATTAAAGAGAAGTATCATAAAATCTGGCAGGGAGTGAGAAAAGAAAGGTATTTACAGAAGAAAAATATTAGGCAGGACTAAATACTTGAAGCTAGAAGAGTCCTTTATAAGCTATCAAGGCAAAAGGTAAAAATTCCCAAATTTTATACCCAAAGATGCAGCTCATCTGACAAAAGGTTTTTAAAAATTTCGAGCATAAAAAAAAAACAACCCTCAGAGCATATAGCATCTATACACTCTACATGAAGAAAATGCTTACTTAACCAAATGGTCACCAACTGCTTACCTAAGTTGACCAATTGCTTACCTAAGCAATTATTGAATCAAAACAAAGAATTTCAGATAGGGAACAAGAATTGAAGAGATATAATGGGAGATGAAATTTTTATTCATTTTTACTCTATACATATATTTATTGATATCTACTATACACATGCATATATACATATATAATGCACGTCTACATGTATTACAGAGGCTATAATTGTCAAATAAGGAATATTTAAATCAAAGAATCATACTGCAAAAAACATTGATAATAAAATTTACAATGTTTAATTATTCAAAATCTAGGAGTTGAACGGAAACCTAGTAAAAATAAAAGTTTTAAAGGATATCTGGTACAAAGATGCTTATTTCAGAGTCAAAAAGTTCGAAATAGTAAATATTCTAATAAATTATGGTAAAGACAAACTGTGAACCTTATGTAGCCATTAAAAATAATGAGTAGGACTTCCCTGGTGGTTCAGTGGTAAAGGATTCACCTGCCAATACAAGGTACACTGGTTTGATCCCTGGTCCAGGAAGATTCCACATGCAGCAGAGCACCTAAGCTCATGTGCCACAACAATTGAGCCTGAGCTCTAGAGCCTGGAGTCACAGCTACCGAAACCCACAGGTCTAGAGCCTGTGGTCTGCAACAAGAGAAGCCACTGCAGTGAGAAGTCCATGCACCACAACAAAGCATAGCCCCTGCTCATTGAATCTAGAGAAAGCCCACGTGCAATAGTGAAGACCCATCACAGCCAAAAATAAATAAATGAATATTTTAAAAATGAATAATGCTATCCTCATTGTCTTGGATAGATTTCCAAAATGTATTGTTTAGTCAAAAAACAAGAATCAAAGTTGCATATATAGAATCAACTCCCTTATATTTGAGTGTATGTGTGTTTATGTGTGTGTGTGCACCTATGGATATTATTATATGAACATTTAGAAGAATTTAAAAGGATAAGTACCCAACAATAAATATTGCTTACCTTCTTAGGAGAGTGGTAGAGAGTGAGAAGAGAGAAAGAGGGGCCACAAAAAAAGAAAATTATTTTTTAAAAATATACTTGATTAATAAGTCATCTATTATGTGAGCCCACTTTGGTAAAATTATATGTATGCACATATATACATATATATATGTATGCATTATGCACAAAGAGATACATGGAATGACGGCTACTAAAACTTTAATGGAAGCTTTCTTGAGGTAGTGAATTTCAGGATGTGTATGTTCTTCCATATTTACACACACACATATATATAACAATTTATAAATATCATAAAGTTAACTTCATAGTGAAAAAATTCACAAAGAATATTAACATCATCACAATTATTCTTGAGAACAACTATGATTTTAATGTATTGAACACAAACATTGTGCTGGTGACTAGACTACCAGCTTGACATATAACATCATATTTAGTTCTTGCAAAACATTTATCACTGAAGTATTATTGTCATACCTAAGTTGAAAAATCTGAGTTTAATAAAGTTTATATTTCTCATAAAGATAGTGGAGCTAGTGCAGGAAATCCAGGTTTGTTTCCCTCAAAAAACTTTCTTCTGAATACTACTCCGTGCTTACCTATTTCTATCCCCTCTCCATGTCCTAGCCTTTGCTCTCTTCATCCTCCTAGGCATACTTTGCTCCACTCTCTGACAATTTCCTGTAAAGGTACTTTATGCCAAGAGTCTCTTTGCAGAATTTTTGCACTAAAACTTCTCACTTTTATATCTTGTGCTATTAGATCTGCTAATTGTGGTATGCTATGACTAAGCTTTCACCTTCACATAATTTTTACATTTTTCAGGGGCATGTCACTATGATCTTACCTCAAATAATAGATTTTTTTTTAAGTAGTGTAGAAAGTGTCAATATGTGTGAATAAACAATATAAAACAAAGGTCAACATAAATTTTTCTCTTTTATTGTAAACTCTCAGATGTCTCATGACATATGAAAATGACCACCAAAGACTTAACAAATCATGCACCTACTTCTCATATCTATACAGATTGAGACATTGCTTTACTGTGAGATGTGGTTCCAGGAGTCTTATTTCTTATGTATCGATCTTCCAATTTTAACTTCAATTACCAACCAGAATTTTTTAAAAATTTTTTTTTTTCCTTAAAACATTAACAGAAATCAGGACAGTGATTCAAAAGGTACTAACCTCTTATCCGGAAGATCATTTAGCAATCATTAATACTTACTGATTGCTAACCAGATTTGAAGTTGTATCAAGATAGTGTCACAATTTCAGCTTCAGCTGAAGCAGTAAGGCCTTTACAGAAATCTGATAAGAAACATCATTTTTTCTCTTAAACTGGATGAGACAGCAATTACTTTACCTTTATTTTCTACCAGAATTCATTTTAGATAACAAATATTATATCTATGAGATCACAGATCTTTTGTTTATTTTGTAATAATAGTGATTTATATAAAAATGAACTTAGAGAATTTATGTTATCAGTAGCTTATACATGCCCTACCCCATTGAACATATGTTTCTCACTGAATGAAGATTATTACAGTTGCAAAGTTTAAGTATCCCTCATATCAATTCTTACTGTTAAAATATTTACTCTAAAGATTTAGAAAGTTGCACCCAAAATTCACCATTTGAATTTTAAAACACTTGTGCTTTGTGAGGAACCCAAGAGAGAGATATAAAGTGTGCTGCAGTCCTATGTCAGCTGCTTTCCTGATAGGATCAAGTGTGATATCCAAGTTGTTTAAGCTTCTTGTGCATTATCATTTCCATCTTATCACTCTTTCCCCTGAGCATTAAGCCTTTCATAGGTTGCAGTATTTCAGTTCAGTTCAGTTCAGTCACTCAGTCCTGTCTGACTCTTTGCAACCCCATGAATCGCAGCACGCCAGACCTTCCTGTCCATCACCAACTCCCGGAGTTCACTCAGACTCACGTCCATCGAGTCCGTGATGCCATCCAGCCATCTCATCCTCTGTCGTCCCCTTCTCCTCCTGCCCCCAATCCCTCTCAGCATCAAAGTCTTTTTCAATGAGTCAACTTTTCGCATGAGGTGGCCAAAGTACTGGAGTTTCAGCTTTAGCGTCATTCCTTCCAAAGAAATCCCAGGGCTGATCTCCGTCAGAATGGACTGGTTGGATCTCCTTGCAGTTCCAGGGACTCTCAAGAGTCTTCTCCAACACCACACTTCAAACGCATCAATTCTTCGGCGCTCAGCCTTCTTCACAGTCCAACTCTCACATCCATACATGACTACTGGAAAAACCATAGCCTTGACTAGATGGACCTTAGTTGGCAAAGTAATGTCTCTGCTTTTGAATATGCTATCTAGGTTGGTCATAACTTTTCTTCCAAGGAGTAAGCGTCTTTTAATTTCTGGCTGCAATCACCATCTGCAGTGATTTTGGAGCCCCCACAAAATAAAGTTTGACACTGTTTCCACTGTTTCCCCATCTGTTTCCCATGAAATGATGGGACCGGATACCATGATCTTAGTTTTCTGAATGTTGAGCTTTAAGCCAACTTTTTCACTCTCCTCTTTCACTTTCATCAAGAGGCTTTTTAATTCCTCTTCACTTTCTGCCATAAGGGTGGTGTCATCTGCATATCTGAGGTTATTGATATTTCTCCCGGCAATATTGATTCCAGCTTGTGTTTCTTCCAGCCCAGCGTTTCTCATGATATACTCTGCATATAAGTTAAATAAGCAGGGTGACAGTATACAGCCTTGACATACTCCTTTTCCTATTTGCAGTATTTGCGAAAGTCTGAGGCAGTACTAGCTCAAGTATAAATTAGGTAGTGATAAAATTAAACAATGACTTCCAGATCATGATGTTCCTAACTGGGCATATACATTGCTTGTAGAATCTGAAAAATGCTCAAGTAAGGGCATTTAGTGACTGTATCTGGAACAAGACAGAGACAAGGCCATTCCACCAACAGAGGAAGCTAGATATCTCCATTTTCTGATGAAAATGAGGAGAAGACAATGGCACCCCACTCCAGTACTCTTGCCTGGAAAATCCCATGGACAGAGGAGCCTGAGCGACTTCACTTTCACTTTTCACTTTCATGCATTGGAGAAGGAAATGGCAACCCACTCCAGTGTTCTTGCCTGGAGAATCCCAGGGATGGGGGAGCCTGGTGGGCTGCCATCTATGGGGTCGCACAGAGTCGGGCACAACTGAAGTGACTTAGCAGCAGCAGCAGCATGAGTGACAGCTGCTTCTTTATCAATATCAGCTAGAGTCCTGCTTTAATCCACTCATTTCATAGACAGATATAGATATAGATAAACAGATCAATGAATTTCCTGGGGTACAGTCCCCTTTGCTCTACTAAGGTATATAGCAAACCAAGTTTTATTTGCTTGTAGGAGTGTTCTTGGTGATAGGTGATATTTAGTCAGTTAATTCTTTGTATATTATGGCATCCCTTCCTTATCTTATAGTATATATTTATTGAATTATAGGAGAAATATGTAACTTATGTATACTACCATGAAGTACTGCAGGAAATTTTATACAACTATACAAATTATGAGTATATTATGTTAAATATTTGAAGAATAAGTGTTATAACAGTTCCTTTTATGAAGAAATCCTTGATGGATTGCATTATTAGAAAAATTATAAACTTAAATGGGAACATACCATTATGGTTACCATTTAAAATGCTAAAATAAAACTCACATTGTCTAAACATATACTGTCCAAATATTCACAGGAACAGATTAGGATCATATATTATATTAGAACCTCTTGACTGGGACACTAGATGAGGAAGAAAACATAATGAGAGGTACTTGTCAATATTTTCTTCACTTTGAGTAACTGAAGTTGAATCACACATGTTCCAAACTCAAACAGAAATATTCTACTTACCAACCATGATGTTCTGAATGGGCAATTATTTAGGTGGATCATAAGTGAAAGAGGGGTTGGAGTAGACAAGTAACATGTTTACTTTGCAATTTTGTGTCAGAAATGGTAAAAACACAGTCTTATTCAGGCCATATAAATCTGAGAAAGCACAATAGTCCATTTTATGATGGACTTCCCAAGTGGCTCAGATGGTAAAGAATCTGCCTGCAATAAGGGAGATCTAGGTTTTATCCCTGGGTTGGGAAGATCCCCTGGAGAAAGAAATGGCTACCCTCCAGTATTCTTCCCTAGAAAATTCCATAAACAGAGGAGCCTGGTGGGCTACAGTCCTTGGGGTCACAAAGAGTCGGACATGACTCACTTTCACTTTACAATAGTAAGTAGCCCATCAGACTCAGAAGCTCTTCTACCTGTCATTATACCATGCCATTCCCTTCTCTAGGGGATATTCCCTAACCAGGGATTGAACCTGAGTCTCTTGCATTGAGGGCAGATTCTTTACCATCTGAGCCACCAGGGAAGCCCATACCATGTTTTAACCACAGTTAATTGAGGGCTTGTGACCTGCTTCACCAATGTTTCATATTATGGCTGGAATGTAAACCAAAGGTGATCAAAGCATGAACACTGTCAGGATTGTGCCTTAATCCTTAAAGTCTGAACAAATGCTTTAAATAAAAGGTGAATATAGGGACTTCCCTGGTGATCCAGCTAAGACTTCGCCTTCCAAAACAAGGGGTATGGATTCGATTCTTGGTCAGGGAGCCAAGATCCCACATGCCTTGTGGTCAAAAAATCAAAACATAAAACAGAAGAAATCCTGTAACAAATTCAATTAAGACTTAAAGTATGGTCCACAACAGAGAAATCATTTTTAAAAAGGTGAATATAAAAGAAAAGGCAGTACTTCATGAAAATCAGACATGAGGGTGACTAAAAAATTTAGAAGAAGAAATGTGGTTAGGAGAAAGAAGTGACTCAAAGTTTCACAGCTATTTGTAACTGTCTTTGTTCCTTATGCTATATCTGTATACAAGTGGCTGTTCCTGAAAAGGCATAGAACATTGTAATGCAAAGTTATAGTTTTGTCACAAGCTAGTTTTACAAAATAGCAGCAGTATCTTCATCACTTTGTCCTGTCTGAGATCTCTTCTCTTTTGTGAATGACTGATATGAGGGATGCCTTTCCACATGAAGAGAATACATTGCTATCCAAAAGGCTGAAATCATACCTTGCAGACCTCAGTAGAATAATCACAATTTGAACACATTCAGTTAATAACCACGATATACCTAATATTCATATAAGAGACACAAAGGCAGCACCCAGTGGTTTTTCATTAAGTTCCTGTGCTTCTAATTGGCCCAACATTTGCAACTATCACTCCCCAGATCCCATCACATCATAAGCCTTAGCTCCTCTTAACTCTGCATTTACTTGAGTCCTACCTATATCTAATGAACAAAATTCTTAGCCTTTAATAAGCCTCCTGCTGCTTTTGCTGTTGTTGTGAAATTATACCTTTCTTCTGTCTCTTTGTATTTTGCACTTTTGTACATTTACATTATACTGCCGAATGGAAGATGCTTTTGTCTAGTCTCAGTACTTCAGGCCTTTTATCTTTTGCTCTTTGCCTACAGAGCTATGGATTACACTGAGCTAGGTCTTGTTATTCCCATCTACACTGAAATGCGATCATGTGTGTCAGCCACATTAAGCTAAGTTAGCTTAAGTAAGAAAAAAATCTCAAATCTCTATTTCAGAAAACAACAAATATTTATTTCTAACCTTTGCTACATGTCCACTGTGGGTTACCAGAGAGGCTCTGCTCTTCACTAAATAACTCAAGGTGATAACTGAGCCATGCATCAGATGTGGTCAGTTGCTGTGCCACAGGCAATGTGATATATTTCATTTCCTCTCACAGATCACTAGCCAATAGTTTACTAACCCCACCAACAAAAAGAAAGACCCTGATGTTGGAAAACATTAAGGGGAGGAGGAGAAGAGGGTGACAGAGGATGAGATGGTTGGATGGCATCACTGACTCAATGGACAAGAGTTTGAGCAGACTCCAGGAGATGATGAAGGACAAGGAAGCCTGATGTCCTGCTGTCCGTGGGGTCACAAAGAGTTGGACATGACTTGGTGACTAAACAACAACCACCACCAATAAAAATGGCACCAGGCACTGCAATCCTACCTTTTCCTGGGAAGACAGAGAATTGGGAATAGTAGGGAAACAGCATTGACTACCACACTAAACATGTGAAAGGAAAACATTAATAATTCTGAATTGTCTAATGTTATATTTTTCATGAAAGTATTTTATCTGGTCTTAGTAAGGATAGCCGGGCTATTGTATTTGTTTTGACTCAACATATTTGTTTGTTTTTAATAGACTTTATATTTTGGAACAGTCTTAGACTCACAGGAATATTGAGCAGAAGGTATAGAGATTTCCCATATACTCCCTGGCATCAGCCTCTTCAACCAACAACATCCCCTACCAGAATAGTACATTTTTTAGAACTGATGAATCTACTTTGACAAATCTAAATTATCCAAAGTGCACTGGTTACATTAGACTTCATTCTTGATGTACATTCTGAAATTTTGGACAAATGTATAATAACATGCATCCACTATCGTAGTATCATACAGAATAGTTTAACACCTCTTTAATACATCCTGTGCTCTTTCTTTTCATCCATCCCTTACCCTAAACCCTGGGCTCCCCTGGTAGCTCAGATGATAGAGAGTCTGCCTGCAATGCAGGAGACCCAGGTTTAACCCCTGGGTTGGGAAGATCCCCTGGAGAAGGGAATGGAAGCCCACTCCAGTATTCTTGCCTGGAGAATTCCATAGACAGAGGAGCCTGGCAGGCTACAGTCCATGGAGTTGCAAATAGTCAGACACGACTGAGCAACTAACACTTTCACTTTCATTTTCTTTTACCCTAAACCTTGACAACTACTGATCTTTTTACTGTCTCCACAGTTTTCCCCTCCCCAGAAGGTCATATATTTGGGAATCACACAGTATATAACAACACTCATTCAAGTTTCTTCCATATCTTTTCATGGCATGGTAGCTCTTCTTTTTAGTGCTAAATAATATTTCATTGTCTGGATCTACCACAGCTTATTTATTCTTTTATCTACCAAAGGACATCTTAGTTCCTTCCAGGTTTTGGCAATTATGAATAAAGCCAAAATCATCCATGACCAGGTTTTTGTGTGGACATAAATTTTGAACTACTTTGGATAAATACCAAGGAGTGTGGTTGTTGGGCTATATGGAAAGATAATGTTTAGTTTTTTAAGAAACTGCCAAATTGTCTTCAAAAATGGCTATGTTGTTGTTTAGTTGCTAACTTGTGTCCTACTCTTTGTGACCCCATGGAACTGTAGGCGAGAATATCAGAGTGGGTTGCATTTTCTTCTAAAAGGGATCTTCCAGACCCAGGGATTGAACTTGCATTTGCAGGCAGATTCATTACCATTGAGTCACTGGGAAAGCCCTAAAGTGGCTATATCAATTTAAATCTCCACAGGATTAATATTTACTGAATAAATACTAAGTTCTATGCCTTATGCTTGATTATATCTATAGGACCTTATTGAAGTTAATATCATTCATTAGAAGTAATTATTTCAAGAATCAAGAACAGAAGAACCCAGTTTTCTGTATATAGGACAGTTGTGCCCAGATACACAGTGCCTTCAAGCTTCCTCTTTATCCTTGTATTGTAGATAAAGTCTCATTCTGAATTATCCCACCTGCCTTGGTTTGCCTGAGTTTCATCTGACACCTTTCTTTAATATCTAACATTAAATACTCCAGCTTCACCAGCTGGGTCACTTAATCCCCTTCTATTCTTATATATGGTGGTGTTAGACTCAAAAATAACTAGACTGGCCATTAAACAGCTCAATATACCAGATAACACATGATATTAATCTTATAATGCTCATGTCCTTCTCTTTTTAGACTCTTGTTTTATCTTTAAGTCAAAGTCTCATATTTTATGCTTTCTGGCTCTTTGCACCTATAATATTCTTGGTGCCTAAAACCCTGCTTGGATTTTGCTAATTATTTCAGTTTCTCTTAAATAAAAGATATTTATGTCAAAGTCCCAGCCTCCCTGCGCCTGACCGTGCTCTTTATGATGCTAATTGCCTAAATGCTCAAGCTTTGTCCTATAATCTCCATTTGACCACTCCCTTGTTCCTGGGTTTAGTCCTATTGGTTCCTTTGAACTCAAATGCTGCAAGTCCTTAGATTGCTTTGTATACTAATGACCATAGACAAAATTTTCAAACACAGAGAAATCTATGCAGGATCAGCAGAGAGTTCTATCTCACCATTAGGTGACTAATTGCCCCACTGAATGATTATTAGCATGCAAGTTCAGGAAATAACAAGCCATCACATCATATTTCTTCACGGACCTATTAATGTGATGAATTATGTTCAGTGCTTATGGAACATTAAACCATCCTAGCATTTTTAAATAATCTTTTTGGTTTGTGTTTCAATTTCTTAAATTTATTGTAGTGTTTGATTTGTAAGTTTTCCCCCATTAAGGTTTCCTCAGACATACTGAAAATAAGATTGGCCTTTCTTTTTTTCTTTTGGTGATCTCTGTGAAGTTTAGAGAGTTTTTTGCTTTTGTTTTGTTTTTCCAACGGCAGGGTGATGCCTCCAGTCTTGTTTTATTTACCTTGAAAAGTGTTTATGTAATGGAATAAGTTCATATAGTGGCTCTTGCTCTAATGCCTCTGGCTCTAGGAAACAAAGATCTACTTCTGCTGCATTGACTATGCTAAAGCCTTTGACTGTGTGGATCACAACAAACTGTGGAAAATTCTTCAAGAGATGGGAATACCAGACCACCTTACCTGCCTCCTGAGCAGCCTGTATGCTGCTCAAGAAGTAACAATTAGAAATGGACATAGAACAGACTGGTTCAAAATTGGGAAAGGAGTATGACAAGGCTGTATATTGTCACCCTACTTATTTAACTTATATGAAGAGTATATCATGCAAAATGCGAGGCTGGATGAAGCACAAGCTGGAATCAAGATTGCTAGGAAAAATATCAACAACCTCAGATATGCAGATAATACCACTCTAGTAGCAGAAAGTGAAGAGAAACTAAAGAGCCTCTTGGTGAGAGTGAAAGAGAAGAGTGAACAAACTAGCTTAAAGCTAAACATTAAAAAAAAACACACACACACACACAACTTAGATTATGGATTCTGGTCCCATCACTTCATGGCAAACAGAAGGGGAAAAAGTGGAAGCAGTGACAGATTTTATTTTCTTGGGCTCCAAAATCAATGCAGACAGTGAATGAAGCCATAAAATTAAAAGATGCTTGTTCCTTGGAAGGAAAGCTATAATAAACCTAGACAGTATATTCAAAAGTAGAGACATCACTTTGCTGACAAAGGTCTATCTAGTCAAAGGTATGGTTTTTCCAGTAGTCATGTATGAATATGAGAACTGAACCGTAAAGAAGGCTGAGTGCTGAAGAATTGAGGCTTTTGAACTGTGGTGCTGGAGAAGACTTTTGAGAGTCCCTTGGACTGCAAGGAGATGAAATCAATCAATCTTAAAGGAAATCAACTCTGAATATTCATTGGAAGGACTGATGCTAAAGTGAAACTCCAATGCTTTGGCCACCTGATATGAAGACCCAACTCATTGGAAAAGAGCCTGATGCTGGGAAAGATTGAAGTTAAAAGGTGAAGGAGCTGGCAGAGGATGAGATAGTTCGATAGCATCACTTACTCAATGGACACGAATCTGAGCAAACTCCGGGAGATAGTGAAGGACAGGGGAGCCTGGTGTGCTATGGTCCATGGGGGTCTCAAAAAGTTCGGCACAAGTTAGTGACTAAACAATAACAGAAAAGAAAATGAACCAAAGGGAATCACAATTTTCAAACTCTCCCCTCATAATCAGAGAGAAAGAAAACCCCATGCAGTAGCAGTGCAGATAAGTATCTTTAAACCTGACACACCATAGAATTTCTTACATGATTTAGGACTAGAGTAAAGAAAAGACAAGGGAAAAGCTTGGGATGCCCATAGAGCTTTACCTACCATATAGTTAGATTTCAACCACAGGATTTCTTTACCTACCATATGGTTATAAATCTTTAGACCTGTGAATATTATAAAACTATGAATATCACACTACAAGCATCCCTTAGATTCTCAACCCCATTAGCTGTTTTGAGTCTTAGTACCCTGTGGGAATGAATTCCCCAGACGGTCATTCAGGATTCAGCTGGATGGCCAAAATATCATTAACTTCCTCTCAGAACGGTTCCTATAGTGTATAAGTTAGGAAGGTTAATTTATGAACAAGATGATCTAAAATATTTAATGTCTCTGACCCAAATGAGTTTACTTCTTATTCATATAAATCATCCCTGTCAGTGCAGTATAGTCAGTTAGTTCAGTCACTTAGTCATGTCCAACTCCTTGAAACCCCATGAATCGCAGCATGCCAGGCCTCCCTGTCCATCACCAACTCCCGGAGTTCACTCAGACACATGTCCAGAGAGTCAGTGATGCCATCCAGCCATCTCATCCTCTGTCGTCCCCTTCTCCTCCTGCCCCCAATCCCTCCCAGCATCACAGTCTTTTCCAATGAGTCAACTCTTCACATGAGGTGGCCAGAGTACTGGAGTTTCAGCTTTAGCATCATTCCTTCCAAAGAAATCCCAGGGCTGATCTCCTTCAGAATGGACTGGGTGGATCTCCTTGCAGTCCAAGGGACTCTCAAGAGTCTTCTCCAACACCATAGTTCAAAAGCATCAATTCTTCCGTGCTCAGCTTTCTTCACAGTCCAACTCTCACATCCATACATGACCACTGGAAAAACCATAGCCTTGACTAGACGGACCTTAGTCGGCAAAGTAATGCCTCTGCTTTTCAATATGCTATATAAGTTGGTAATAACTTTTCTTCCAAGGTCATAACTTTTCTTCCAAGGAGTAAGTGTCTTTTAATTTCATGGCTGCAATCATAATCTGCAGTGATTTTGGAGCCCCACCCCCCCAAAAAAAAATCTGACACTGTTTCCACTTGTTTCCCCATCTATTTCCCATGAGGTGATGGGACCGAATGCCATGATCTTTGTTTTCTGAATGTTGAGCTTTAGGCCAACTTTTTCACTCTCCTCTTTCACTTTCATCAGGAGGCTTTTTAGTTCCTCTTCACCTTCTGCCATAAGGGTGGTATCATCTGCATATCTGAGGTTATTGATATTTCTCCCAGCAATCTTGATTCCAACTTGTGTTTCTTCCAGTCCAGCATTTCTCATGATGTACTCTGCATAGAAGTTAAATAAGCAGGGTGACAATATACAGCCTTGACATACTCCTTTTCCTATTTGGAACCAGTCTGTTGTTCCATACCGAGTTCTAACTGTTGCTTCCTGACCTGCATATAGATGTCCCAAGAGGTACGTCAGGAGGTCTGGTATTCCCATATCTTTCAGAATTTTCCACAGTTTTATGTGATCCACACAGTCAAAGGCTTTGGCATAGTCAATAAAGCAGAAATAGATGTTTTTCTGGAACTCTCTTGCTTTTTCCATGACCCAACAGATGTTGCCAATTTGATCTCTGGTTCCTCTGCCTTTTCTAAAACCAGCTTGAACATCAGGAAGTTCACGGTTCACATATTGCTGAAGCCTGGCTTGGAGAATTTTGAGCATTACTTTACTAGCATGTGAGATGAGTGCAATTGTGCAGTAGTCTGAGCATTCTTTGGCATTGCCTTTCTTTGGGATTGGAATGAAAACTGACCTTTTCCAGTCCTGTGGCCACTGCTGAGTTTTCCAAATTTGCTGGCATACTGAGTGCAGCATTTAACAGCATCATCTTTCAGGATTTGAAATAGCTCAACTGGAATTCCATCACCTCCACTAGCTTTGTTCATAGTGATGCTTTCTAAGGCCCACTTGACTTCACATTCTAGGATGTCTGGCTCTAGATGAGGGATCACACCACACCATCATGACTATCCGGGTCATGAAGATCTTTTTTGTACAGTTCTTCTGTGTATTCTTGCCACCTCTTCTTAATATCTTCTGCTTCTCTTAGGTCCATACCATTTCTGTCCTTTATCGAGCCCATCTTTGCATGAAATGTTCCCTTGGTATCTCTAATTTTCTTGAAGAGATCTCTAGTCTTTCCCATTCTGTTCTTTTCCTCTATTTCTTTGCATTGATCGCTGAAGAAGGCTTTCTTTTCTCTTCTTGCTATTCTTTGGAACTCTGCATTCAAATACTTATATCTTTCCTTTTCTCCTTTGCTTTTTGCTTCGCTTCTTTTCACAGCTATTTGTAAGGCCTCCCCAGACAGGCATTTTGCTTTTTTGCATTTCTTTTCCATGGGAATGGTCTTGCTCCCTGTCTCCTGTACAATGTCACGAACCTTATTCCATAGTTCATCAGGCACTCTGTGTATCTAGGCCCTTAAGTCTATTTCTCACTTCCACTGTATAAACATAAGGGGTTTGATTTAGGTCATACCTGAATGGTCTAGC
The DNA here is from genome assembly GCF_032405125.1 of Capricornis sumatraensis. Lineage (NCBI taxonomy): Eukaryota > Metazoa > Chordata > Mammalia > Artiodactyla > Bovidae > Capricornis > Capricornis sumatraensis. The sequence continues at coordinate 109,449,118 of NC_091092.1, read as the reverse complement.
AGTTTTCCCTGCTTTCTTCAATTTATGTCTTAAGTTGGTAATAAGGAATTCATGATCTGAGCCACGGTCAGCTCCCAGTCTTGTTTTTGCTGACTGTATAGAGCTTCTCCACCTTTGGCTGCAAATAATATAATCAATCTGATTTCGGGTTGACTATCTGGTGATGTCCATGTGTAGAGTCTTCTCTTGTGTTGTTGGAAGGGGGTGTTTGCTATGACCAGTGCATTTTCTTGGCATAAGTCTATTAGTCTTTGCCCTGCTTCATTCCGCATTCCAAGGCCAAATTTGCCTGTTACTCCAGGTGTTTCTTGACTTCTTACTTTTGCATTCTAGTCCCGTATAATGAAAAGGACATCTTTTTTGGGTGTTAGTTCTGAAAGGCCTTGTAGGTTTTCATAGAACCACTCAACTTCAGCTTCTTCAGCGTTACTGGTGGCGCATAGACTTGGATTACTGTGATATTGAATGGTTTGCCTTGGAAACGAACAGTGATCATTTTGTCGTTTTTGATATTGCATCCAAGTACTGCATTTTAGACTCTTTAGTTGACCATGATGGCTAGTCCATTTCTTCTGAGGGATTCCTGCCTGTAGTAGTAGATATAATGGTCATCTGAGTTAAATTCACCCATTCCAGTCCATTTTAGTTTGCTGATTCCTAGAATGTCGACGTTCACTCTTGCCATCTCCTGTTTGACCACTTCCAATGTGCCTTGATTCATTGACCTGACATTCCAGTTTCCTATGCAATATTGCTCTTTATAGCATCGGACCTTGCTTCTATCACCAGTCATATCCACAACTGGGTATTGTTTTTGCTTTGGCTCCATCCTTTCATTCTTTCTGGAGTTATTTCTCCACTGATCTCCAGTAGCATATTGGGCACCTACTGACCTGGGGAGTTCCTCTTTCAGTATCCTATCATTTTGCCTTTTCATACTGTTCATGGAGTTCTCAAGGCAAGAATACTGAAGTGGTTTGCCATTCCCTTCTCCAGTGGACCACATTCTGTCAGACCTCTCCACCATGACCTGCCCGTCTTGGGTTGCCCCGCCAGCATGGCTTAGTTTCACTGAATTAGACAAAGCTTTTGTCAAAGTGTGATTAGATTGACTAGTTTTCTGTGAGTATGGTTTCAGTGTGTCTGCCCTCTGATGCCCTCTTGGAACATCTACCATCTTACTTGGGTTTCTCTTACCTTTGGCGTGGGGTATCTCTTCATGGCTGCTCCAGCAAAGCACAGCCACTGCTCCTTACCTTGGACGAGGGATATCTCCTCACCACCGCCCTTCCTGACCTTCAATGTGGAATAGCTGCTCTGGCCCTCCTGCGCCCACGCAACACTTCTCAAATTCTAAAATTGAAATTGTCATGGGTTTTCTTGTTTTGATCAATGACCGATATCATGCTCTAATTTCAATCTATACTATCTTAATAACTTTAGACATTCTAACATAGAGAGATTGGGCTCTTCTTTCTAGAGACTGAAAACATCAAACAGTATTTCTGTTATCACATAAAGAATGATAACATAGCAAAGTAAGCAATTGCCACAGTACTTTGAAAATGTTAGTGAAGTTAACAACAGTTTTAAAGGATGACCTTTTATCAGCCTCAGCACACAGGTTTTTCTCAGACTCTTTAACAGTACTGAATATAACAATCAGCATATAAAATATTGGGGAATGTATAATTTTACATGTTATCTATTTGTTGGAATTTATAGGTTAGATTCCACTGGGCAAATAAGACAGAAAAAATTCTATAGGAATAAAAATATGCACTGTGTCACTGGGTTTAGCTCAAATGAGGTGTAAGGAATGAGTGATTTTTCATTTACTATTAGATTATTGAGACTAAATAAGCTTGGAAACACAGCCCCATTTGAGTAGGTGCATGCTCATTTTATCTGATCGCTCCTTTCCCATAAATAAGAGAGGCTCGATACTGAAATAACTGAAAATCGCACTGGCATGTTATTCTGCAGGCTATATCTTATTGATGTTGGCTGATGTAAGGAGGAAAGAATAGCAAAGAAGTGTGAAGGTGACTCATAATGCCATGTTCAGATTATTTTCTATAAATAAGAAAGATAACATGCACCATCATCACTATAGCTGAGGGAAAGAGTTTTTTTTACCCTAGTGCCAAGCCATATTATTTATACTATTTATACTATCACTTATACTATTGTTATGAATATGAACTTTGAAGGCTCCAGTGGAGAGTCAAAGTGATTTTGAAGATATGCATCTTTTCCTATACAAGACATTCAATTTTTCTTCCTTTAATGGCTGTTGATGATAAAATACAAAATACAGCCTGATAAATATCTAACCCACTAAAATATTATTCCACTTATGCAGAATGATTTGGATGGTACTGCTTATTTCTAATATGATATTTCCTTCAGGAAATAAAAGAAATGTTGGCATGTCATACCATTTCATTTTCCATTATATTTATTCAGTGAATTTATCATCTTGCTACAAATATAAAAGTTAAACAACAAAATAGGAAGACTATAGACCTAACATTTTTCTAATTTCCTCCCTAATTTTGTGGGATTGAGGTAGTATCACAACCTGGCAACCTGCCATTTGAAAAGGATTATTGTTTGCAAGAACCCTGTTTGGGATTATGTTCAAAAATGAATACACAGATTTTAGGTAAAGATGTTCAGAAGGATAACATTTCTTAGGTATTTTCCCTCTTTTTTAATCTTTAGCAAATAATTTCTTGCCTTGGCTATTATCATTGCCTCTTGGAGTTCCTATTCTCAGCTTACCAAATACTTTCACTCTGTTCATCTGGAATATCTTGGGAAAAGAATCAGAGAAATGCTTAAAATGATTTAATTGTTTTCCATTTTATTGTGAAAAAATATCCAGTTTTTTCAATATGGCCTACAAGTGACTACTTGAACTAGCCTCTCTCTATCCACTCTTCAAACTTTCCAGTACTTTTTGCTGCCATCACCCATTATTCAGGTGACCATACATCCCAGGTTACCTGGGTGGTCCTGATGTGCTTCCGTTCCACAAGGATTCATTTTAGTTCATTATTTGTCCTACTTATAATTAATTACTCTAGTATTTATTTTGATGCTCAAACTGTCCCTAATTTGCCCCATAAAGAATTCCTTCTGGTTGGCTTTTGTGTTATTTTTTAAAGTCCCAAAATTTTTTGAACACTTCTATTTTTCTTTCATTTTGTACCACAGTATTTTGTTAATAGTTATACTTAAAATCATCTTTCATGCTAGCAAAGCAATGCTCAAAATTCTACAAGCCAGGCTTCAACAGTACATGAACTGAGAATATCCAGATGTTCAAACTGGATTTAGAAAAGGCAGAGGAACCAGAGATCAAATTGCCAACATCCACTGGATCATTGAAAAAGCAAGAGAGTTCCAGAAAAACATCTACTTCTGCTTTATTGACTATGCCAAAGCCTTTGACTATGTGGATCACAACACATTGTGGAAAATTCTTAAAGATATGGCAATACCAGACCACATTACCTGCCTCCTGAGAAATCTGTATGCAGGTCAAGAAGCAACAGTTAGAACCCAGACATGGAACAACAGACTGGTTCCAAACTGGGAAAGAGTAGGTCAAGGCTGTGGACAAGGTAATAGCAACCCACTCCAGTACTCTCGCCTGGAAAATCCCATGGACGGAGGAGCCTGGTAGGCTGTGGTCTTGGGGTCGCTAAGAGTTGGACATGACTGGGCGACTTCACTTTCACTTTTCACTTTCATGCATTGGAGAAGGAAATGGCAGCCCACTCCAGTGTTCTTGCCTGGAGAATCCCAGGGACAGGGGAGCCTGGTGGGCTGCCGTCTATGGGGTCACACAGAATCGGACACGACTGAAGTGATTTAGCAGCAGCAGTAGGTCAGGGCTGTATATTCTCAGTCTGCTTATTCAACTTCTATGCAGAATACATCATGTGAAACACTGGGCTCGATGAAGCACAAGCTGGAATCAAGATTGCTGGGAGAAATATTAATAACCTCAGATATGCAGATGATACCACCCTTATGGCAGAAAACTAAGAAGAACTAAAGAGCCTCTTGATGAAAGTGAAAGAGAGTGGAAAAGTTGGCTTAAAACTTACAACATTCATAAAACTAAGATCATGGCATCCGGTCCCATCACTTCATGGCAAATAGATGGAGAAACAATGAAAACAGTGAGAGACCTTACTTTTTTGGGCTCCAAAATCACTGCAGATGGTGACTGCAGCCATGAAATTAAAAGACACTTGCTCCTTGGAAGAAAAGCTATGACCAACCTAGACAGCATATTAAAAAGCAGAGACATTACTGTGTCAACAAAGGTCCATCTAGACAAAGTTATGGTTTTTCCCATAGTCATATATGGATGTGAGTGTTGGACTATAAAGAAAGCTGAAGAATTATGCTTTTGAAGTGTGGAGTTGGAGAAGAGTCCCTTGGACTGAAAGGAGATCCAACCAGTCCACCCTAAAGGAAATCAGTCCTGAATATTCATTGGAAGGATTGATGTTGAAGCTGAAACTCCAATACTTTGGCCACCTGTGCAAAGAGCTGACTCATTTGAAAAGACCCTGATGCTGGGAAAGATTAAAGGTGGAAGGAGAAGGGGCCGACAGAGGATGAGATGGTTGGATGGCATCACTGACATGATGGACATGAGTTTGAGTATGTTCTGGGAGTTGGTGATGGACAGGGAATCCTAGTGTGCTGCAGTCCATGGGGTCACAAAGAGTCAGACATGACTGAGCCACTGAACTGAGCTGATACTTAAACAGTCCAGTGTGTGTTTAGCAGACCCTCCATTGCACTGCCACCTTCTGCCATGGTTTCATCTATTACTATGTGATGCACATGTGCAGTTCAAGTACTCTTCACATCCACGTGTGGTTAAATCTGAAAAAAAAAATTATCAAGAACCTACTTCTCTTTCACCAACCCTTCTTTGTTTCAGCATAACTAACACCTTCCATTTAAGGACAGCATGAAGGGTTCCCACTGACAACCTGAAGGGAACTCAAACTAAACTGAGTAGTAACAGGTTACTGCTTCCCATCTACAACTGTGGTGGGAAGAGCATTTAGCACTGCTGCTCTGCCTGCCATCTGGGTTCTGACAACCAGGTAGTCATTTGACAGTTCAGTGGAAAACTTGGAAAATTATAGGGTAAGTTTATGTGAATTATAGAAACTAGAGATTAAGCAATTTTACTATAGAACATATAACAGTAGTTTGAATGCTTTTACTATAATGGTTTTTGTCATTTGTTTTATGAAATAAACATACAAATATTCATTTATATTTGTTTGGCAATGCTGTCTCTCTTTTGCTTTTTTGCAATAAGCCCTTTAGAAAACAATAATGTAACTAAAAAGAAAAGGAAAGAAAAGAAAAACTTACTGAAAATTTTTGTATTGAATTTCCATTTTTTAAGAGAGTTGATTTTGTATATAGCTAAGTACCACAAAATGTTTGTAGATGCTCAGTATCCATATAGATGATATCACTGAGTGCATGAAAATAACAATACACAAAATAACTTTTTATTTAGATTAAATAATTGCTGATCTAAATTAATTTCACTGATTTTCAGTTTTAATGTTTCTTGTGCTGTGCTGTTCTGTGCTAAGTCGCTTCACTTGTGTCTGACTCTTTGCGACCCCATGGACTGCAGCCTGCCAGGCTCCTCTTGTCCAAGGGATTCTCCAGGCAGGAATACTGGAGTGGGTTGCCGTGCCCTTCTCCAGGGGATCTTAATTGCTTATCTAGATGAATTTCACTGATTTTCAATTTTAATGTTTATTATATACATACAAAAATCACTGTTAATGTGTTGGTTTCATTAGCAAAACAAATTCACGTGTTTAAGTTGAAGATTCCAAGTTTATATGGTCATCTTCAGATACTTCAAAAAAATTACATGAAGTTATAGTCAATAATGGTTCAATCTTATCACCCAATTTATCAAATGAAAGTAAAACCTTTAGAAGTTCAGTCTGTCAGAGGTGATATATCCAGCATTGTTATGAATGCTCTTAGAAATTCAACTTTAAAGTTTAATATTGAAAAGAGAATTATTTGGGGGAGTATAAACTTTATGGAGCACAATATTGTAGTAAAAAAAATGTTGGGTTTAAATTAAGAAATACAGGGAATGTAAACATTCTTAAAATTGTGTGTGGTTCACATAATTCATATTTGACCAATCAAAATAAAAACTGTAGCTGTTAAAATTTACATCTACAGCAACAAAACTAAAAGCTGGGATGAAGCCAATGGTGATTACCAAAAACAATCTTCAATTTGGCTAAAGATGGCTTTTTAGGTGACTCAGTGGTAAAGATTCCACTTGCCAGTGCAGGAGCCACAGGAAAAATGAGTTTGATTCCTAGGTTGGGAAGATCCCCTGGAGGAGGAAATGGCAACCCACTCCAGTATTCTTGCTGGGATAATCCCACGGACAGAGGAGCCTGGCAGGCCCCAGTCCACGTGGTTGCAGAGAGTCAGACATGTTTGAGCACTTGAATATGCATGCACTTCTTTTCTCTTTACTGCCTGTCTTCAGTTGAATTTTAGAAATGTTTGACTTTCTATAAATTATGTTGTAAATTATCCTGTATCCTACAGTTTTACTCAACTTTTAAAATAAACAATCCCTCTTATATTTTTCTTTCATTGTCTTCACATTTACTTGAAGATTGTTAATAAAAAAGTTTTTAAATGTAGGGCCCTAAATTATCATCCTTTCAAGATTTTATTGGGTACCAATCACAGGAAAGTACACTTAAAAAGCAGAAAACATTAAAATTCATTTCTGGATAAGTGAATGAAGAATTAAAAAATATTAAATGATGAGAACTCAAGAGTGTAGAAGATTTAATTTTAAAATTCTATGATTCTTCTTTTGAATATCTTGACTTATTAGAAGGCTCTTTTGATGGAGTGCCTATTTTCAATTGGAGAAATTTATAGTTTGTATTGAGTGAAATGAAATTGAGAAGACCTAAGGTTTTTAAGCATATAAATTTGTTGAAGCATTCCAAAGATTAATAAATAGAGGAATTATTTGACAAGTCCATTTGTAAAATTAAGTGTAAAATAAATATTTAGGTTGATGTATTTACATTTTAATTAAAAAGAGAATTGAAATTATCTCCTATTTTGCAGAATTTGCTCTGAACTTACCAGATAATTCACCCCTCCATAAAAAATAGCATGTTTAACAGAGGAGACTCAATGAAAGCATAAAAAAATTGAATTTATTAACCATAAAATAAATTCAACTCCAAAGACTGAAAGCAATTTTATGAAGATTTTTAAATTAACAATATTATATTGAACAAAAACGTTTTTCAGACAAATGTCAATAAAAAATATTAGAGGTAAAGTATATAAATATTACAAATAACAACTATTATGCTTATGCTTTTTAAAATAATTATGTACATAATTATGTAATGTTGATTTGAATTTATCTTTTTAAAGTCAATTTGTATAGAATGATATTAGGTCCATTAGTATAATAAAACCAATTTTCCATTTATTATCAAAGCTGACCTATTTTGGATGATAAATGAACCTTTATGCTTCACCTGTGGGCTTATTATCTTCCTATATATCAGAAGGCACCATGTGGCACATGCTACCCTGTATTATAAATTCCAGGCCTGTTTCTAGAGATTCAGTCCGCAGCCAGCCTTGCTGATAAAACTTTTGAGGTATTATTCCCTGTTGCAGTAGTGGGTAATTGCCTCATTTCTGTGGCCAGGCCCTTGCTTTTACTTCATTACAGTAACTGAGCCTATATTTTATTGCTTCATTTTTAAGTATTTGCCTGGTTTCTCATGGCTGCACACCCTGGAGACTTGGGTCTTCTCCTTTTACTTTTACGTCGTCTCTCAGGGCCTGATAACTGATTATTGGATCTCTGCTTCTGGAGCCTAACCTCACTGATGATGCCACACTCATTTCTAACTACTTGCTAAAGTTACCTAATGCTTTAAGACTCTAACCTCTTTACTCCCTTCTGCTAATTTTGTTTCCAAGTTAGTCTGGGCCTCAGGTCTATGTTTCCCTCCTCCACTATCCACGACTTTGTCTTGACAGAGCCACAAATCAGTGGGAAAAAATTTTTAAAGAGGTAAGAAACTTTGTTTTTTACAGCATTTTTATTCAGAGCTCCAGAATCAGCTTACTCTCCCTAGCAAACAGTTGACTCTGACCTGCTTTTTAATTAAAATCTAGATCCATTATTAGTTTTCCCTATGGTAAATATGGAATATTTTATTTTGGGAGCCATTTCTCCATTAGACAGAAGACCTTGTTTTATTTATATAGTATCACTTTACCGTTTATGTAATAATGGGCAAACCACCTAACATCTGTAAGCGTTACCTTTCTCTTCTTCTCTTCTGTAATATGGATTTTTTGTGAACATCAGATAAAATAATATATGAGGACATTCTGTTTTAAATTCAAACCATAGCATTTTTGTGGGCTTATATTAGATGTGAGGTCTATTATTATAATTGCTTCTGGTCTGATGGTTAGTGAAAAACTCATCTTGGAACTTCGACTATTAGGTAAATGTATACACTGTGGATCATGCTTTCTCATACTCATTATGCAATAATGACAAAGAGAAGTCAGTGTTTGAAATGGAGTACTGTAGTATTCTATTGTTTTAATAATGCCTATCTTGCTTGAAGCATTAAGAAAGCAATTTGAATCTCCCAGCCTTGTCATTTTCTATTAATCTGTACTTATCATGCCACCTAGTGTTGCAATTCTGAATAGCAGTGCACTCACAGTGAACTTTTAAATCGGCTAATGACCAACCTAGACAGCGTATGCTGATGTATGGCAAAACCAATACAATATTGTAAAGTAAAAAAATAATAATAAAATAAAACAAAATCTGAAAAAAAAGCAGAGACATTACTTTGCCAACAAAGGTCCATCTTGTCACAGCTATGGTTTCTCCAGTAGTCATGTATGGATGTGAGAGTTGGACTGTGAAGAAGGCTGAGTGCTGAAGAATTGATGCTTTTGAACTGTGGTGTTGGAGAAAACGCTTGAGAGTCCCTTGGACTGCAGGGAGATCCAACAAGTCCATTCTGAAAGATATCAGTCCTGGGTATTCATTGGAAGGACTGATACTGATGCTGAAGCTGAAACTCCAATATTTTGGCCACCTGATGCAAAGTACTGACTCATTTGAAAAGACCCTGATGCTGGGAAAGATTGAAGGCAGGAGAAGGGAATGACACAGGATGAGATGGTTGGATGGCATTATCGACGCAATGGACATGAGTTTGAGTAAACTCTGGGAGTTGATGATGGACAGGGAGGCCTAGTGTGCTGCAGTCCATGGAGTCGCAAAGAGTTGGACACGACTTAGCGACTGAACTGAAATGAATTACTACATTTGCTTTTCTTTGGAACAGAATTTTCTTCATGCTATCACAATTCTGTTTTATTGAATGTTTTTATATTGTTTAATATTAAACTAAATTGAGGACTGCTCAATATTTGAGAGAGAAGTATTTGGCAATGTGTTGAGTATGACTCTAGAAGTACCATCTATATGTTTAGCACTTTGATAATGCGGAATAAAAGATAAGGAAATATCCTAAATTATCCCTCCTCCAAAAGCTGGAAATTAATATACATAGGACTGACCTCATGGTGATTAAGATATCCAAGTGCTTTCATGAATATCAATTAAATTTCCTAAAAGTCATCTGCATGTTTATATTGTACTTTTTAAAATGTAAATACTTCATACTATTACCTCTTCTAGGAGTCAATGTAAGTATTGATCAGTCTAATCAGCTATTTATGAGAAGAAGAAATTTTATCTAAAAGCAAGAATTTCCTCTTCAGAAAATGTGAGGAAACTGAGCATAAAAGCAAGAGAAAAACTAGAATAAAAGAAGAAAAAATAAGGTAGTAAGATTGTGATAAGAATCATTGAGGCTAATAAAAGATCAAAGAGTCATGGCCAAGAATCTACAGACTCCATGCAGTCCCAAGAAAAATTCCAATGGTATATTTCAAGAACTAGAAATATTCCAATGGTATATTTCCAGAACTAAAAATATTCTAAAATGTTTTGGAACCACAAAAAAGATCCCAAAGCACCAAAACAATCTTCAGAAAGAAGAAAAAACCTGGAGGTATCACACTCCCTGATTTCAAACTATACTACAAAGTAACAGTAATGAAAACAGGCTGGTACTGGCACAAAAAGAGATGCACATCAATGGAACAGAATTGAGAGCCCAAAAGAAACCCACACATGTATGGGCAATTAATTTACAAGAACATACAATGGAGAAAGGATAGTCTCTTCAATAAATGGTATTCAGAAAACTGGACAGTCAACGTGCAAAAGAATGAAACTACATCACTATTTTATGTCATTCAAAGAAGTAACTCAAAATGAATTTTAAAGACTTGAATATAAAACCTGAAACCACAAAATCCTTAAAACACAGGTAGTAACCTCTCATTGGTCTTAATGATGTTTTTGTGAATCTGAAATCAAAGGCAAGGGGAACAGAAGAGTAAATAAACAAATTGGGAATACATCAAACTAAAAAGCTTCTGTACAGTGAAGAAAACCATAATCAAAACAAAAACACAGCCTACTGAATGGGAGAAGATATTTGCAAACAATATAGGTAATAAAAGGTTAATACCCAAAATATATAAAGAAATCATACAACTCAAAAACAAAAATTAAAAAAACACACAGATGAATAGATAAAGATTGTGTGGTATATATACACATACCACATAATCTTTTTCTGCTTTATTGACTATGCCAAAGCTTTTGACTGTGTGGATCACAATAAACTGTGGAAAATTCTGAAAGAGATGGGAATACCAGACCACCTGACCTGCCTCTTGAGAAATCTGTATGCAGGTCAGGAAGCAACAGTTAGAACTAGACATGGAACAACAGACTGGTTCCAAATAGGAAAAGGAGTACGTCAAGGCTGTAATTGTCATCCTGCTTATTTAACTTATATGCAGAGTACATCACGAGAAATGCTGGACTGGAAGAAACACAAGCTGGAATCAAGATTGTGGGAGAAATATCAATAACCTCAAATATGCAGATGACACCACCCTTATGGCAGAAAGTGAAGAGGAGCTAAAAAGCCTCTTGATGAAAGTGAAAGAGGAGAGTGAAAAAGTTGGCTTAAAGCTCAACATTCAGAAAACGAAGATCATGGCATCTGGTCCCATCACTTCATGGGAAATAGATGGGGAAACAGTGGAAACAGTGTCAGACTTTATTTTGGGGGGCTCCAAAATCACTGCAGATGGTGACTGCAACCATGAAATTAAAAGACGCTTACTCCTTGGAAGAAAAGTTATGACCAACCTAGATAGCATATTCAAAAGCAGAGACATTACTTTGCCAACAAAGGTCTGTCTAGTTAAGGCTATGGTTTTTCCTGTGGTCATGTATGGCTGTGAGAGTTGGACTGTGAAGAAAGCTGAGTGCCGAAGAATTGATGCGTTTGAACTGTGGTGTTGGAGAAGACTCTTGAGAGTCCCTTGGACTGCGAGGAAATCCACCCAGTCCATTCTGAAGGAGATCAGCCCTGGGATTTCTTTGGAAGGACTGATGCTAAAGCTGAAACTCCAGTACTTTGGCCACCTCATGCGCAGAGTTGACTCATTGGAAAAGACTCTGATGCTGGGAGGGATTGGGGGCAGGAGAAGAAGGGGACGACCGAGGATGAGATGGCTGGATGGCATCACGAACTCGATGGACGTGAATTTGAGTGAAATCCGGGAGATGGTGATGGACAGGGAGGCCTGGCGTGCTGCGATTCATGGGGTCGTAAAGAGTCGGACATGACTGAGCGACTGAACTGAACTGAACTGGACTGAATTTCTACTATATTCTATTGGTCAAAGCAATCACAGAACCTGCATAGATTTAAAGAGAGAGGAAGTAGTTTCTACCCCTTGAAGGAAAGGAGGGAGAGGGGCGGTTACAAAACTATAGTGATCTCAATTTGCTTAAATCAACAACCATAAAATACTAAAAATAGTCATCATTCCTTATTACTGTCGGTGGTGGTGGTAGTAGTAGTATTTCCTATGTTTCTCGCTGGCCTCAGGTCTTCACATAACCCTGTCTTAATCTTGTATATGAGAAAACTGAAGATGAAAACAGCTGTGTAAAGTCAGTAAAAGTCACACAGTAAGAGTTGAAGTTTAGTAGGGTCCCCTGTGCTTTCTCACATCAGATCTAAATTCTTGTGTTTTTAACTCAGCAACAATTTGCCTATTCCTATCTATGTAAAATTACATCTTTCTACTTTCCTCTGTGTGGGCTTCCTAGGTGGCTCAGTGGTAAAGAATCTTCCTGCCAGTGCAGGAAACAGGTTCGATACCTGGGTCAAGAAGATACCCTGGAGGAGAAATATGGCAACCCACTCCACTATTCTTGCCTGAAAAATTCCACAGACAGAGGAGCCTGGAAGGCTACAGCTCATGGGCTCACAAAGAGTCTGACACAACTGAGCACACATTTACGCAGACTTCCTCTGTACCCTCCTTGTCATAATGCCTTCGTCCCCCTTATCTGGGGTATCCCACCCCACCCACTTCAAACTAAATTCTACCAGCCATTCATTCTCTCTTCATAGACCACCAATCCTTTCATTGAATCTCTCTCTCCTTCAATCTCTCTCTCATAATGACTTCCCTTAATGACTTCCCTTCCTGTGGAGTTAAAGCATACTTTTTTTTTTTTAATGTAATGGTTCATGAATTGTTGTTTTCACATGTGTTAGTTTTATCTTTCCAACTGTATTGTTAATCTTTTGTAGCCATGATCTATGTCACCAAGTTTAATATTCCTTATGAATTCCCTGTTACTCCCATACTGTAAGACCAGTACACCAGAGAGCTGACAATAAACCCTACCATGATGCTTCAGGCATGCTAAAGTCAACTGGAGTCCTCCATACAAAAATTATCAATGGAAATGTTAGTCTAAAATAACTACAGTAACTTGATAGTAATGAAGTCAAGCACAGCAGGAAGACCATATACTCATGCAAATTTTGTACTGTGCTCCCCCAGTGAGCCTTCTCAGAAAATTAGAGGGAAAACCCTATAGAGCAAAGTGGGCCAGCAAAGCCGCAGGGCTAGTGGCTACATGCTGTGATTTCTAAATTTCCATTAAAGAACATTTTCCTTTATGCTAGGTGGAGATTGAAATGCCTTTGATAGGATAATTCATTCCACAATTAAGAATGAAGCATGAGCCAAGTTCACTAAAATTATAAGATCTTTTCCATAGCAGGTTCTGATCTGTGTCATAAAAGGTAGAGGGACAATAAGTTATTGAGCATATTGTAAGGAAGTAGAAGGAAGTAAGTTTCTCAAAAAAGAGAAAACAAAAATAAAATGAAGCACTGAAGACATCTGTCTAGGGTCGCACTTGCTGTTTCTAACCTCCCAAAGGAGAAAAAACATCGTCCTAGGACAGAAGTCCTCCAGGAGTGAAATACAGAAATTCCCCCCCCCCCCAAAGCCTGTGAGGTCCCAGTGCTCAGTTATCCTGCCCCATACCCTTTATACATACAAATAAAAATGTTGGCTTGAAATGATGAACACTGAGTGGAGAATAAACAGGATATTTTGCATCACTCATCCCTGCACTACCTTTGTCATCCCAAACAATGCTCAATGATAAATGCTTTGCTAAACCAAATTTTCAAGTTAAAGTGTAAATCAAGCTCCCCACGGTGTTAAGTCCTCAGTGAGAGATCTGGGGAAGTAGTTTAGGAGGCAGGCTAAGGAACAGAGCCAGCCAGCTTGTCTTACTATTAACTTTATTCCCCTTCCTATTAGGGACAGGTAATCTTGTTGGGCTGACCATTTAGTCTTAACAAGCCAACATGAAAGCCTTAATGGGAATGCTAGAAATCTCACTTCTGAGAGTCAGATGATTTCTGGTTACCAGAGGCACAGTTTTCTATCTCCAATTGGACAGGTATTTGACATCTACCGGGGCGAGAAAAATGACTTTATAATGGGAAATTGAACAAATGTTTGGCATTTGTTTTATTTCCCTTAAGAGTAATTATTACTAGAATTTGCTTGCCTCTCTTTTGTCTGCCACACTGAAAAATTTATTTCAAAACTATAAAAAAATATTTTGTGGAGTGGTTCTGCAAAGAAAATTATAAGCTTTTGAAACAATCTTTCTTGGCAACCCTGACTATTCCAATTCTAAAATACTTTTAGAATTAATGGAAACACTTTGAATATTTATGAGCTATTTAAGGAATCCAATATATCTAGTTTCTCCCAGAAAAACCATGTCCATAACCCTTGGGAATTCTTTATTTTTATCCTTGTCCCATACATGGCAGTTAACTGGGATGTTACATGAAACTTCTAATAATAACATGTCACTCCTTGATGAAGTTGGAGCACAGAGGATGGTGATAATGGTTTTTCCTACTGCTGCTTCAGTGGTGGAAGTCATACCCTAGTCCCTACCCTCTGTTTTGCTCATATCCTCTCCCTGTTCCTCTAAGTCTTTCCTTGAACAGATCTGGAATCACTGCAGATTTGGCCTCTGCCTACTGTTCAAGGAAGAGGTTGAGAATGTACTGTGCATGCATCTGCCTAAATCCATTTAAAAATGGTCACAAAGAGAACCACCACGGGCTCTTTCTCTGGCAAAGAAGGTGAAGAGGCCCACCCTGAATACTACCACATCCACAAATAGAGCTATGCAATAGCTAAGGGGTCAGAGCCACAAACCATGGAAGGAGTGAATTATTTTCTTCCTCACCTATATCAGTGGAGAAGGCAATGGCACCCCACTCCAGTACTCTTGCCCAGTAAATCCCATGGACGGGGGAGCCTGGTAGGCTGCAGTCCATGGGGTCGCTAAGAGTCGGACACGACTGAGCAACTTCACTTTCACTTTTCACTTTCATGCATTGGAGAAGGAAATGGCAACCCACTCCAGTATTCTTGCCTAGAGAATCCCAGAGACAGAGGAGCCTAGTGGGCTGCCATCTATGGGATCGCACAGAGTCGGACACGACTGAAGCGACTTAGCAGCAGCAGCACCTATATCAGATGTAAAACAAGTTGCCCATGAAGGAAGTTGCTCTTGGGACCTGTGTCATGCATTCCTGCCCACTTTTCAGTCATTTTGGAGAGCATGAGTTGAATAATTTTATGGCTCACCCAATCCCATCTCCATCTGCTTTCCAGACAAGATGAATAGGCCTCAGATAAATCAGCGAAAGAGTAAATTCTTCAAAAAGTTTCTTTCCCCAAACTAAACAAATATACTTGCAAAGTACATATATTAGCTTAATGAATTGTGCCCATATTAATTTGGCTATTACATCACATGTAAAAGGAACTCAAAATGTGGACTTTTCTGATGGTCCATTGGTTAAGAATTTGCCAGGGGACACAGGTTCGATTCTCACTCTGGAAGATCCCACATGCCATGGGGCAACTAAGCCCATGTGCCACAACTTCTGAGCCCACTCTCTAGAGCCCGTGAGCCACAACTACTGAGCCCACGTACTGCGACTAGAGAGGCCACCATGCCTTAGAGCCTATGCTCCACAACAAGAGAAGCCACTACAATGAGAAGTCTAAGAACAACAACCAGAGAGTAACACCCACTCTCCGCAGCTAGAGAAAGCCCACGCACAGCAACAAAGACACAGCACAGCCAAAAATAAAAATAAATTAAATAAAAGAAACAAAATATTTTAATAAAATCTATGATGCTAAGTACATAAAAATAAATATTTTATTAATTTAAAGCAGAGTGTCCTTAAAATGGTGACACAGGTATCCTCCTGTCACTTACTTGATTAGGTGCTTAGTACCAGGGAAGCCAAAGAAATTACAGGCTTTTGAGCCATATTTATATGCCAAAGTCATGTAGATTCTTACTCTTAACTTCTTTAAATAGTCTAAAAAAATAAAAATTTAAGTTCTCTTAGCCTAGAATCTCCCATGCTAGCACTTGTTTAAATTTTTCAAGTGGAAATATAGAAGCAAAATGGTGGAGCCAGTCTAAGTTAAAGAAGTATCATTTTTGATGTGTGTTCCTGAAAATAATTGCACTTACTAGGAGGTGTTATTTATGTTTGAAATCCCCTTTACATATATACATATATATACACACACACACACTTTTCAAGTGAGATAGTAAAGGAATAAAACAAAAAGGCTGGGAATTAAATTTAATACTAATCTGAAATGTACATGTAAAGCAACAGTAAAAACATTCCTTATTTCATAGCCGAGTCCAGTATAAAGAAAAGGGGAAATGCAGTGCACCCAGAATAAATCTTAATAAAAGCAATATTAAATGTTGGTGCACACTGAGTTTCTTAAATAAGAGAAAACCTACATATAATAGGAAAGCTGGTAATTTTTAAATCTAGTGCACAACCCCAAGAAGTCAGAATTAACTTCCTAGTACCTCTCATTTCTTTTCTCTCATTTTCCTCTTGATAGTCTTTATCTAGTTCTCTTGCCCTATGTATAAAAATCATCAAAACTGAAAAGTAAAAAAATAATAGAATTGTTATTTTCAAATGATATCAAGCAACTGTTTGACTCATTCTTGTAGTGAAATTACTAATGTGGTTCTTGTGTAAGAATGAAACAGTCATATAACACTTTCTAAGTGTTAGGGCAGTTTTAGACTAAGTTAGATAGAAAAAGTTTGCTACTAAGCTTTGATGAAGACATCAAAATTTCCTCCATTCTTCAAGTTTTGGACACTGATACTAAAAAGTCATTCATATAATCAATTGTGCTCTGTTTCTATGGCTTTTAGTATCTTTGGAATACCATTTTAAAGGTTAGAAGAATCAAATAGCAAAATGAAGCACAATTTTTGGAAACTATCAGACTTGATAAAACTACTGGGGCTTGAAAGCCTAAGTAGGAGGCAATATTTTATGAATCTTAATTTTTTATATTTTAGAGTAATATTGACAATAAATAAACTATGCAAGGCTCTATTGCAAAATGCACAAGAGAGAAAGATTATTAAACCATATTTTATTTTTTTTAACTTTTCTCTTGGTGTTCTCAGAATACAATGCTTAATGTGAGGCATTAAAATGTTATGGTTAATTCAGAATCCTATTAACATTTAAATACCATATATATGTAGCCTAAAATATATTATTTAAAGTACTTATTTAAGAACTTTTTACATATTCAAACTGATATTTAATGCAATAAAATGGATGTCACTCGGCTATCAATCTGTTTTAATACATCATTATTTACCATTTTGAAAGAGTTTTGCAACATTCTTTACATTTCTACACTTGTGTTCTGCTTTAATCTCCCATTTATAGTGATTTTAAAATAGATCCATTTAACTGTTAGCTAAAATGCAGAGTCAAAATTAAACTTCACTATGGAATGCAAAGTTCCAAAGAATAGCAAGGAGAGATAAGAAAGCCTTCTTGAGCAATCAATACAAAGAAATAGAGGAAAACAATAGAATGGGAAAGACTAGAGAGCTCTTCAAAAAATTAGAGATACCAATGGAACATTTCATGCAAAGATTGGCTCAATAAAGGACAGAAATGGTAGGGACCTAACAGAACCAGAGGATATTAAGAAGATGTGGCAAGAATACATAGAAGAACTGTACAAAAAAGAGCTTCATGACCAAGATAATCACGATGGTGTGATCACTCACCTAGAGCCAGACATCCTGGAATGTGAAGTGAAATGGGCCTTAGGAAGCATCACTATGAACAAAGCTAGTGGAGGTGATGGAATTCCAGTTGAGCTATTTCAAATTCTGAAAGATGATGCTGTGAAAGTGCTGCACTCAATATGCCAGCAAATCTGGAAAACTCAGCAGTGGCCACAGGACTGGAAAAGGTCAGTTTTCATTCCAGTCCCAAAGAAAGGCAATGCCAAAGAACGTCCAAACTACCATACAATTACACTCATCTCACACACTAGGAAAGTAACGCTCAAAATTCTCCAAGCCAGACTTCAGCAGTACGTGAACTGTGAACTTCCAGATGTTCAAGCTGGTTTTAGAAAAGGCAGAGGAACCAGAGATCAAATTGCTAACATCCACCGGATCATTGAAAAAGGAAGAGAGTTCCAGAAAAACATCTATTTCTGCTTTATTGACTATACCAAAGCCTAACTGTGTGGATCACGGTAAACTGTGGAAAATTCTGAAAGAGATGGGAATACCAGACCACCTGACCTGTTTCTTGAGAAACATATATGAAGGTCAGGAAGTAACAGTTAGAACTGGACATGGAACAACAGACTTCTTCAAAATAGGAAAAGGAGTACAACAAGGCTGTATACTGTCACCATGCTTATTTAGCATATATGTAGAGTACATCATGAAAAACGCTGGGCTGGAGGAAGTACAAACTGGAATCAAGATTGCCAGGAGAAATATCAATAACCTCAGATATGCAGGTGACACCACCCTTATGGCAGAAAGTAAAGAACTAAAGAGCCTCTTGATGAAAATGAAAGAGGAGAGTGAAAATGTTGGCTTAATGCTCAACAGTCAGAAAACTAAGATCATGGCAACTGGTCCCATCACTTCATGGCAAATAGATGGAGAAACAGTGGAAACAGTGTCAGAGTTTATTTTGGGGGGCTCCAAAATCACTGCAGATGGTGATTGCAGCCATGAAATGAAGACGCTTACTCCTTGGAAGAAAAGTTATGATCAACCTAGACAGCATATTTAAAAGCAGAGACATTATTTTGTCAACAAAGTTCCGCCTAGTGAAGGCTATGGATTTTCCAGTGGTCATGTATGGATATGAGAGTTGGACTATAAAGAAAGCTGAGTGCTGAAGAATTGATGCTTTTGAACTGTGGTGTTGGAGAAGATTCTTGAGAGTCTATTGGACTGCAAGGAGATCCAACTAGTCCATCCTAAAGGAGATCAGTCCTGGGTGTTCATTGGAAGGACTGATGTTGAAGCTGCAACTCCAATACTTTGGCCACCTGATGCGAAGAGCTGACTCATTTGAAAAGACTCTGATGCTGGGAATGATTGAGGGCAGGAGGAGAAGGGGACAACAGAGGATGAGATGGTTGGATGGCATCATCGACTCAATGGACATGGGTTTGGGTGGACTCCGAGAGTTGGTGATGGACAGGGTGGCCTGGCGTGCTGCAGTTCATGGGGTTGCAAAGAGTCAGACATGACTGAGCGGCTGAAATCAACTGATGATTTGCTGAGTGCAGTAAAGACAGCAAACCTCACTATGCTGTGGAGATTCTGGTTCCATTCTAAAGAAAATTTAATAATGCTGAAATCTCAAGATTGATAGTATCTAAATATACTTTCAGCATTTTGATGAGGTTTTGTCATCAGATTACTTCTCAACACAATCTTACAGGGAAGTTGAATTAAAATAGACTTGGTCAATAGATATAGTTAACTCTCAGGATAAATCACAGACTAAAATGATTACGAATCTGAAAGTAATAAAAATAACCCCAATTTTCATTGTCATATGACAAGTTCAGAAAATGCAAGGCATTCTAACTCACTTTAGTCGTGTCCAACTCTTTGTGACCGTATGGACTGTAGACCACCAGGCTCCTCTGTCCTTGAGATTCTGCAGGCAAGAATACTGGAGTGGGTGGTCATGCCCTCCTCCAGGGGATCTTTCCAACCCAGGAATCGAACCCACGTCTGCTACATCTCCTGCATTGGCAGGTGGGTTCTTTATCACTAACACAACCTGGGAAGCCAGAAATGCAACCTAAATCCAAATAGAAATGCAAAGCAACAAATCAAAGAGAAGAAAAAAAAATGTAAGAAAGTGACCAAATGCATGTGTTTTATATTATAAAGTTTTAAAGTCAGACTCATGGTCACTACTTTCAAATTTTCATCAGGTTTTAGGATAACTAGTTTCTTTGGTTGATGTTTCTACTGAAATTTTTCAGAAATTATATGGTTTCTACAGAAAGGATTTAGATAGACCTGTTTCCCCTGCCATGGTTCTTTCTTTCTTTCTTTCTTTTTTTTTTTTTTTGATATTTATTTCCTGTACCAGATCATAGTGGCAGGATGCAAGATCTTTCAGTTGTGGAATGTGGTATCTAGTTCCCTGACCAGAGATCAAACCTGGGCCCCCTACACTGGAAGCATGGAGTCTTAGCCACTGGGCCAATAAGGAAGTCCCTCCTTTGCTTTGATTCTTGACTCCTTTACCTTTCTTTCCTTTCCCCCTCTCCCCTCATCCCCCCCCCCCTTTTTTTTTATTGCTACTTCCTCCTCTCATGAACCTTGAGAAACTGCAAGTCTTGCAAACAAAGCTATGGAGACAAATGTTTTGAGAGTTGTAAGGAGGGGAATGCATCAAATATCCTAAGCAAGAAGCACAGAAAACCATTTCTACCTCTAGTTTTACTGTAGTTAAGAAGACAAGGGCATCCTGCCACACATCCTGCCTTTCTTCCCCAAGCTCTGTAAAACTGATCATGTTTCCACTTGGGCAGTTACATGATCTTCAGGTGCTCCTTGATACACAGCAGCTGAAAAAAACCCTTTAATTTGCAGTTGACTCAGATAAATTATTTTTCCTTTATATTTTTAAATTGAGCTTTTGTATTAAAACTCACTTTTCTAAAAATATAAATATTTGAAGTATAAAACAGTAATGAAATTACTATCTCAGTTCTACAATTCAGCTTTACTGGATGAATGAATATTAACTAAAGAGGAAACAGTATCATTCTCAAGAAAGTGATCTAATGAGTACCTTTTAATCTAATTGGTTATCATTTAACAATCAATTAACACCTTGGTTTTATTTTATAGCAACAATATATAGTAAATTATCTTAAGAAAAAATCTTCCTAAAAGATCATGACAAATTGCAGGTGTATAATAAACATGTATTGCATGTATGCTAAGACTTCAATGGTGTCTGATTCTTCGTGACGCTATGGACTGTAACTTACCCACCAGCCTTCTTGATCCATGGGATTCTCCAGGCAAGAATACTGAAGTGGGTTGCCATGCCCTCCTTAGGGGATCTTCCTGACAGAGAGATTGAACCCACATTTCTAGTGTCTCCTGCACTGGCAGGCAGGTACTTTACCACTAACTTCACCTGGTAAGCCCAGTCAGTCATGTTCAGTTCAATTCAGCTGCTCAGTCATGTCTGACTCTTTGCAATCCCATGGACTGCAGCACACCAGGCTTCCTTGTCCATCACCAACTCCTGGAGCTTGCTCAAACTCCTGTCCATTGAGTCAGTGATGCCATCCAACTATCTCATCCTCTGTCATCCCCTTCTCCTCCTGCCTTCAATCTTTCCCAGCATCAGGGTCTTTTCCAATGAGTCAGTTCTTCATATCAGTTGGCCAAGTACTGGAGTTTAATATGCTGTCTAGGTTTGTCATAGCTTTTCTTCCAAGGAACAAGTGTCTTTTAATTTCATGGCTGCAGTCACCATCTGCAGTGATTTTAGAGCTCCCCAAAATAAAGCCTCTCACTGTTTCCATTGTTTCCCCATCTATTTGCCATGAAGTGATGGGACTGGATGCCATGATCTTAGTTTTTTGAATGCTGAGTTTTAAGCCAACTTATTCACTCTCCTCTTTCTCTTTCATCAAGAGGCTCTTTAGTTCTTCATTTTCTGCCATAAGGCTGGTGTCATCTGCATATATGAGATTACTAATATTCCTCCTGGCAATTTTGATTCCAGCTTGTGATTAATCCAGCCCGGCATTTCACATGATGTACTCTGCATATAAGTTAAATAAGCAGCGTGATGATATACAACCTTGATATAATACTTTCCTGATCTGGAACCCTTCTGTTGTTCCATGTCTGGTGCTAACTTGCTTCTTGACCTGTATACAGATTTCTCAGCAGGCAGTTCACGTTTCCTGGTATTCCCATGTCGTTAAGAATTTTCCACAGTTTGTTGTGATCCACACAGTCAAAGGCTTTCCACTCGGTTCAGTTCAGTTGCTCAGTCATGTCCGACTCTTTGTGAAACCATGGACTGCAGCATGCCATGCTTCCCTATCCATCACCAACTCCTGGAGCTTGCTGAAACTCATGTTCACCAAATTGGTCATGCCATCCAACCATCTCATCCTCTGTCATCCCATTACCCTCCTGCCTTCAATCTTACCCAGCTTCAGCGTCTTATCCATCAGGTGGCCAAAGCATTGGAGCTTCAGCTTCAGCATCAGTCCTTCCAATGAATATTCAGGACTGAGTTCCTTTAGGATTGACTGGTTTGATCCACTTGCAGTCCAAGGGACTCTCAAGAGTCTTCTCCAACTGCACACTTCAAAAGCATCAATTCCTTGGTGCTCAGATTTCTTTATGGTCCATCTCTCACATCCATACATGACTACTGGAAAAACCATAGCTTTGACAACATGGACCTTTGCCAGCAAAATAATGTCTCTGCTTTTTAATATGCTGTCTAGATTGGTCATAGCTTTTCTTCCAAGGGGCAAACGTTTTTTAATTTCATGGCTGAAGTCACCATCTGTAGTGATTTTGGAGCCCAACAAAAATAAAATCTGTAA
The DNA here is from genome assembly GCF_032405125.1 of Capricornis sumatraensis. Classification (NCBI taxonomy): domain Eukaryota; kingdom Metazoa; phylum Chordata; class Mammalia; order Artiodactyla; family Bovidae; genus Capricornis; species Capricornis sumatraensis. The sequence continues at coordinate 109,426,492 of NC_091092.1, read as the reverse complement.
ATTGTTTGCATTGTTTCCCCATCTATTTTCCATGAAGTAATGGGACCAGATGCCATGATCTTAGTTTTATGAATGTTGTAAGTTTTAAGCCAACTTTTCACTTTCCTCTTTCACTTTCATCAAGAGGCTCTTTAGTTCTTCTTAACTTTCTGCCATAAAGGTGGTATCATCTGCCTATCTGAGGTTATTGATATTTCTCCCAGCAATCTTGATTCCAGCTTGTGCTTCATTCAGGCTGACATTTCGCATGATGTACTCTGCACATGTTAAATAAGCAGGGTGAAAATATACAGTTTTGACATACTCCTTTCCTGATTTGGAACCAGTCTGTGGTTCTATGTCCAGTTCTAACTGTTCCTTCTTGACCTACACACAGGTTTCTCAGGAGGCAGATGAGGTGGGCTGGTATTCCCACCTGTTGAAAAAATTTTTCACAGTTTGTTGTGATCCACACTGTCAAAGGCTTTGCCATTGCAAAACTTTTGCCATCTGCAATAAAGCATAAGGAGATTTTTTACTGGAAATCTCTTGCTTGCTTTTTCGATGATCCAACGGATGTTGGTAATTTGATATCTGGTTCTTCTGACTTTTTAAAATACAGTTTGAACATCTGGAATTTCATGGTTCATGTATTGTTGAAGCCTGGCTTGGAGAATTTTGAGCATTACTTTCCTAACGTGTGAAATGACAGCAATTGTGTAGTAGTTTGAACATTTTTTGACATTGCCTTTGTTTGCAATTGGAATGAAGACTGACCTTTTCCAGTCTTGTGGCCACTGCTGATTTTTTCAAATTTGCTGGCATATTGAGTGCAGCACTTTCACAGCATCATCTTTCAGGATTTGAAATAGCTCTACTGGAATTCCATCACCTCCACTAGCTTTGTTCGTAGTGATGCTTCCTAAGACCCCCTTGACTTTGCTTTCCAGTATGTCTGGCTTTAGGTGAGTGATCACACCATCATAGTTACCTGGGTCATTAGATCTTTTTTGTATAGTTCTTCTGTGTATTCTTGCCTCCTCTTTTTAATATCTTCTGGATGTTTTAGGTTCATACCATTTTTGTCCTTTATTGTGCCCATCTTTGCATGAAATGTTCCCATGGTATCTCTAATTTTCTTGAAGTGATCGGTAGTCTTTCCCATATTATTGTTTTCCTCTATTTCTTTGCATTGGTCACTAAGGAAGGTTTTCTTATCTCTCCTTGCTTTTCTTTGGAACTCTGCATTCAAATGGGTATATCTTTCCTTTTCTCCTTTGCCTTTAGCTTCTCTTCTTCTCACAGCTATTTTTAAGGCCTCCCAGACAACTGTTTTGCCTTTTGCATTTCTAGTTCTTGGGGATGGTCTTGATTACTGCCTCCTGTACAATATCACGAATGTCTGTCCACAGTTCTTCAGGAACTCTATCAGATCTAATACCTTGAATCTATTTGTCACTTCCACTGTATAATTGTAAGGGATTTGACTTTGGTCATACCTGAATGATTGAGTGGTTTTCCCTACTTTCTTTAATTTAAGTCTGAATTTGGCAATAAGGAGTTCATGGTCTGAGCCACAGTCAGCTCCTGGTCTTGTTTTTGCTGACTGTATAGAGTTTCTCCATCTTTGGCTGAAAAGAATATAATCAATCTGATAAATCACTGTAAACCACTTCAGTATTCTTGCCTTGAGAACCCCTTGAACAGTATGAAAAGGCAAAAAGATATGATAATGAAAGATGAACTCCCCAGGTCTGTATGTACTCAATATGCTACTGGAGAAGAGTGGATAAATAACTCCAGAAAGGATGAAGAGATGGAGCCAAAGCAAAAACAATCCCCAGTTGTTCATGTAACTGATGATGGAAGTAAAGTCCGACACTGTAAAGAACAGTATTGCATTGGAATCTGGAATGTTAGGTCCATGAATCAAGGGAAATTGGAAGTGGTCAAATGGGAGATGGCAAGAGTGAACATTGACATTTTAGGAATCAGTGAACTAAATTGGACTGAAGTGGGTGAATTTACCTCAGATGACCATTATCTCTATTACTGTGGGCAAGAATCCCTTAGAAGAAATGGAGTAGCCTTCATAGTCAACAAAATAGTCTGAAATGTAGTACTTGGGTGCAATCTCAAAAATGAACAGAATGATCTCTGTTCATTTCCAAGGCAAACCATTCAATATCACAGTAATCCAAGTCTATGCCCCGACCAGTAATGCTGAAGAAGCTGAAGTTTAATGATTCTATGAAGACCTACAAGAACTTCTAGAACTAACACCCAACAAAAGATGTCCTTTTCATCATAGGGATGGAGTGCAAAAATAGGATGTCAAGAGATACCTGGAGTAACAGGAAAATTTGGCTTTGGAGTACAAAATGAAGCAGGGCAAAGACTAACAGGGTTTTGCCAAGAGAACACACTGGTCATAGCAAACACCCTCTTCCAACAACACAAGAGAAGACTTTACACATGGACATCACCAGATGGTCAACACCGAAATCAGATTGGGAAGCCCAGTGCCACTTTTATTCTCAGGTTATTCTTGAGGAAAGGAATGCTATTGGCTTTGCTGGTTAAGTTGGTAAAGGGCAGTAGTGAATGGTCAGAATTTTCCTTTTCTACTCTTTGAGGTAGTGATTTTGACTTCTTTCTGAAATACCAATTAGCAATTCAGTATTAATGTATTCATTTCTTCTTTTATTATTCTGCTAATATGTATATATCTACTATACATTGGACACTCAGTTGGAAATTCTGGGAAGTAAAATGATAAATCGAATATAGCTTTTAACATAAGGATATGCCTTAGGCTGTTCTCCAGACAGAGACCTTGAGATGGAGATTTCTGTGCAGGTGATTTTTTTAAAAAGAAAATACTCACAGAGGAATCTGGAAAGGCAGTGGAGGAAACAGAATGTGGATTCAGAGAAAGCCAGTAGGGATATGATCTCAAATCCCAGTAGAGAGTAGATTCAGTGTGAAACTACAGGATATCTCTGGAGTGTAAGTTTATCTCAGAAGTCTTCTCCCACAGCCTCCTCACAAGAAAAGGAGCTGGGATTCTATGATCCAACGTCTGTCAGGCATCAGTCAAGGGTTGCCCCAAGACTGGGCTAGAGGGCAATGATTTTTTTTAGACACTTCCTTCTCCATAAACAAAACCATTCCAATAATATTTTTGCCTCAAATAGGTATTGTCATTAGTAACTGAATATTAGAAGGAGACTTTTCTCCTCCCTGAACAAAAATGGATCTGAATAGAGAAACAAAATTTTTCCCTTTTAGGCATATATAGCCAAGCAGCTGTAAGGAACATATACAAAAGTGACAAAAAAAAAAAAAAAAAGTGATATATGTACCATAAAAGAGTTACAGACTATAGAGACTGTAGAACATTGGTGGAGGGAAAGACAAGTTGCCCAGGAATTTCTAAAAATACATAGTGGGCAAGGTTATACTTTAGGTGGACTTTGAATATTGAGCCCACCTCAGATATTTTAATACAGATGGGAAAAATTTTATGAACTGAGACTAGTGTTAGTAGTCATATGGAAGAGAAACATTAAACAGTATTTCTGGATAAAATTAGATTTGCCCAATTTCATTAGTGCACAGAAAATGTATGGAGAATAATTGGAGGATAGGATAAACAATAGTGTGGGGAGACAAGCAAATCCCAGAAATCCAGGGTCAAAAGTGCACATGGCAAGAGGAAGCCACTGAAGGGATGATTACAGAAGTGACATGAAAATTCCCAGATCTAATTTTGCAATTTCAGTGTATATCTTTTTCAGGAAACATCTGAGAATTCTTAACAAAAGTAAATCTGACTTTCTTTACTTTTAATGTAGGAAATAATCATTGATTCCATATACTATATTTCTACTGTACGAAGCATGTAATTATACAACCAAAGAGTATCCCAATTGTAAAGATAATTTTGGGGTTTCAGTCATTAGAAGTTCTCACTTCTCAAACTGGTGAATGGCCTCTGGATTTCTAATCAAAATTCCAGAAATGAACCCAACATAAGCAGCCATGGGGCTTCCCTAGTAGTTCAGCTGGTAAAGAATCCACTTGCAATGCAGAAGACCCGTTCAATTCCTGGTTCGGGAAGATCCCCTGGAGAAGGGATAGGCTACCCACTCCAGTATTCTTGGGCTTCCCTCATGGCTCAGCTGGTAAAGAATCTGCCTGCAATGTGGGAGACCTGGGTTTGATCCCTGGGTTAGGAAGATTCCCCTGGAGAAGGGAAGGACTACCCACTGCAGTATTCAGGCCTAGAGAATTCCATGGACTGTTTAGTCCATGGAGTCACAAAGAATTGGACTTGACTGAGTGACTTTCACTTAAGCAGTTAAAGGGCTGCGGGAAAAAGCTACAGAATAGCCATGATCTTTTAGCTCTCAGTCCTTTCATTGGTCACTGGCATTGCATAAAGCATGGCTGTTCACTGCTATTGTAATTGACAGGTAGACAGCTTTGACTTTCACAGTGCATGCACTGCAGCTTCAGCACTCCTCACTACCCAATAGGAATCACATTTGCTAATGTCCTGAAAACAAGACAGAGACAACCATTTCATTCAGGCTTTGGTAAGGAAACTGAAGCGGAAGAGTGATGTTGCCAAGAAATCGATAGCTGTCACTCAATTTATTATGGGGCTACTCTCACAGGAACAGTGGTATAAGGTAAAAGCAGAAAAAGCAAAAGACAGTTTATGACCAAAGGGAGCTTAGAAGGCTTCACATCATTCCATTAAATCAGGGGTAGTCTAGAGCCTTAGCATGGACACTGACTTGCATGAGGATGAATAATAAAAACAACTTAACTTTATAGATCACTAACTATGTGCCAGGCAGCAATATATATGAGATATATCTTATTTCTTTTTATAATAAGCAAGGAAACTGAGGATAATTTAAGATCACAAATATAATAAGTATCAGAGCCAGGGTTTGAACTCAGATATATTATCTCTCTCCAGAAACCATGCTTGGATATTTCTATAGACTAAATGTGTATGTTCCCATGAAATCCATGTGTTGAAATCCCAACCTCCAATGTGATGGGGCCTTTGGTATGTGATTAGATGATAAAGGTGGAGCTCTTATGAATGGGATTAGCACCCTTATAAAAGAAACCCAGGAAAGCCTCTTCATCCTTTCTGCCTTGTGAGGACAGTGAGAAGATGGCCATCAATGAAACAGAAAGTGAGACTCCCACCAGACACTGAATCTGCCAGCAACTTGATTTTATATTTGCCAGCCTCCACAACTGTGGCAAATATATTTCTGTTGTTTATAAGCCATCCAGTCTAAGAATTTTTGTTGTATCATCCTAACTAGATAAGATAGGAATTGGTACTGAGAAGGAGGGTGTTGTTCTAACAAATACCTAAAATGTGCAAATAGCTTTGGAACTGTGTAATGAATAAAGGCTGGAAGAATTTTGAGGTGTATGCTAGAACACACCTACATTTTAATGAATAGACCTTTAAAGGTAGTTCTGATGTGAGTTTGGAATGAAAAGAAGAGAGCTGTAGAGGAAATTTCAATCTTCTTGGAGATTCCCAGGTGGCACTGGTGGTAAAGAATCCATCTGTCAATGCAGGAGACAAAAGAGACACAGGTTTGATCCCCGGGTCAAGAAGATTCTCTGGAGAAGGAAATGGCAACCCACTCCAGTATTCTTGCCTGGGAAATCCCATGGACAGAGGAGCCTGGTAGGCTACAGTCCATGGGTTTGCAGAGTCAGACACAACTTAGTGAATAAACAACAACAACAAAGAGAATACATAAATAACATTGAGCAAAATGTTAGAAGAAATATGAACAATAGAGGTCATTCTTACGAGGTTTCAGTCAGAAATGAGGAACATATCATTGGAAACTGAAGGAAAGGCAATTCTTGTTATAAAGTGGCAAAGAACTTGGCTGAATTGTAGTCATGTTCTAGTATTTTGTGGAAGATAGAACTTAGCAAATTGAAAATTTGATACTGAGCCTAAATTATATCTAAAACAAAGTACTGAAAGTGAAGCTTGGTTCTTCCTGACTATGTCAGCAGTAATGTGAGAAGTGAGAAATGACCTAAAGATGAAACTGTTAAAGCAAGAAAGCAATAGCACTCAAAGATTAGGAAAATTCTCAGCCTATCCATATGGCAAAAACTGAGAAAGCATAATCAGAAGAGAATAATAAGGGTGTAGTCAAGTGACAGGAAGTTAGTATGTATCAGCCATCTCAGCAGAAACTGGGAGCTATTTTCCAAAACAACTGAAGAAAGTCGCTGGATGAAATTCAGACTTCATTGGAGCTGCCATGTACATCACAGGCACAGAGTAGAAGGACCTGAGGGGAGAATGGTTTCAAAGGAGGAGTTACCAGCACCTGCAGGATCTTGGTGCATGCTGCCTGGCACCACATCACCTCCTGCGCTCCTCACTTTAGCTGCATGATCTTTTGTAAGTCCAGAAAGGGTTTCAGGAGGCCTTGATACAGCACAGGCCACCATGTCCACCCTGCAAGAGGGTTCAGTTCAGTTCAGTTCAGTCGCTCAGTTGTGTCCGACTCTTTGTGACCCCATGAATTGCAGCACGCCAGGCCTCCCTGTCCATCACCATCTCCCAGAGTTCACTCAAACTCATGTCCATCAAGTCGGTGATGCCATCCAGCCATCTCATCCTCTGTTGTTCCCTTCTCCTCCTGCCCCCAATCCCTTCCAGCATCAGAGTCTTTTCCAATGAGTCAACTCTTCGCATGAGGTGGCCAAAGTATTGGAGTTTCAGCTTTAGCATCAGTCCTTGCAAAGAAATCCCAGGGCTGATCTCCTTTAGAATGGACTGGTTAGATCTCCTTGCAGTCCAAGGGACTCTCAAGAGTCTTCTCCAACACCACAGTTCAAAAGCATCAATTCTTCTGCACTCAGCTTTCTTCACAGTCCAACTCTCAAGAGGGTACAAATTTTGGTAGTGTTCACATGGCACCATGTCTACTGGCTCCAAAAGTACACGAGCTGTGGTGTTTCAAAGGATGAGGCCACAGAGAACCACAGATTTGGGACGCTAGCTGACGATGGCTACAGGGCCCATGCAAAGAGTTTTCCAGGCCATCCACATGAGCCTGGAGGGCAGAACATCAAGTAAAGAGGATTACTCATGAACTTTAAGAGCTCATGGAGTCTGCCTTGTAGCACGAACCTGCTTGGGATCCCTTATCCCCCCATTCTTTCCTATTTCTCAATTTGGAATGGAGATGCCTATCCCATGCCTGTTCCATGACCATAGCTTGGAAGCATATAACTTATCATTGTTTTACAAGTTCACAGCTGAAGAGCAGTTTGGCCCAGTATGAATCATATCACCCACATCTGATTTAGATATTTAGATGAGAATTTTAATTTTACGCTTAAGAGTTAATACTGGAATGAGTTAAGACTTTTAGGACTGTTAGAATGTAGTGAGTATATTTTGCATTTGAGAAGGACCTGAACTGGGGGCAGGAGTCAGGCAAAATGCTAGGGAGTGAATGTTTGTATCCCTCCAAAATTCATGTTGAAATCCTAAATCCCATTGTAATGGTATTAGGACATGGGGTGTTTGGTAGGTGATTAAAGTCACAAGAGTAGAGACCTTGTGAATAGTATCAGTGCCCTTATGTTAGAGCCTAGAGACCTCCATTGCCTCTTCTGTCATGTGAGGACACAGAAAAAAGATGGCTATATATGAACCAGAGAGCAGGCTCTCACCAGATACTAAATCTGTTCGTGCCCTGATCTTGGACTTCCTAGCCTCCAGAACTATGAAAAGTAAGTTTCTGCTGTTTATAAGCCACCCAGTCTATGACGGTTTTGTTACAGCAGCTGTAACAGACTAATGCAGATATATTATTCAAGGTTATCTCCTGAGATCACTTGAGAAGGCTTTATGTTTTTAGTTGTAGCTATATGCTTCTGGTATGCAAAAAGAAACTCTCTATAAACAGTAATTACTGTGTCTTGCTTCAGAAAATAAATATTGCCATACTGGACAAAGAATTTTTTACTCTGAACATAATTGCCATGCATTACACACCATGCCCATACCAATGAAACAAACTGTGGAGTCCTTGCAATGCCATAGTTCCTATACATTTCTTTCAGTGGTATGGACAGTGTCTAGTAGAGAAAACAGGGGAAACTGCATGGAAAATACCAAAATGTTCTCTGATCTTTTCAAAGAAAACTGATTTTGAAAGGTAGCATTAGAGAGTCAAAGGCTTTGGAAAGTATGAGGGACAGTAAGTGCAAATGATTTGGCATATAATGACCAGGGACTTCGCTGGTGGCTCAGACAGTAAAGAATCCACCTGTAATGTGGGAGACCTGGGTTCAGTCCCTGGGTTGGGAAGATCCCCTGGAGGAGGGCATGGCGACCCATTCCAGTATTCTTGCCCGGAGAATCCCATGGATAGGGGAGCCTGGCAGGCTACAGTCCATGGGGTCACAAAGAGTCAGACAGGACTGAGCGACTAAGCACACACACCAAGGAAAGGGAGAAGGGCAACAATGATGAAGTAAGGACTGATGTCAGCGGAGTCCTAGCAGAGCAGAGATTATTTGCTCTCAGCCACTGAGAGGTCCTGAACAAATTTGGAGATTGCAAGCTGATAATGAAACAAGAATCAGCTTTTCAGAGAAATTAGGGGAAAGGAAAAGGGAAAATACTTTCATATAAGAGTAACAAAGACGTAAGAGAGGAGAGAGAGGCCCAGTCTACAGAGAAGTCAAAATCTCACAATGACTCCCTATTTCTCTTGAAGTAAAGGTCAGAGTCCTTATTATAACCTGCTGTTACTGCTGCTGCTAAGTCACTTCAATCGTGTCTGACTCTGTGCGACCCCATAGACAACAGTCCACCAGGCTCCCCCGTCCCTGGGATTCTCCAGGCAAGAACACTGGAGTGGTTGTCATTTCCTTCTCCAATGCATGAAAGTGAAAAATGAAAGGGAAGTCGCTCAGTCGTGTCTGACTCTTAGCGACCACATGGACTGCAGCCTACCAGGCTCCTCCACCCATGGGATTTGCCAGGCAAGAGTACTGGAGTGGGGTGCCATCGCCTTCTCCGTATTATAACCTACAAAGTCCTAAATATTATTGCTGAAGTTTTTCTCTCTCATCTGACTTCCTACTGCCTTCCATCTTGCTCATTTTACTCCAGCCACACTGGCCTTCCTGTTCCTCACACGCACACTCAGCATGTTCCTGCCTGATGACGTTACATCAGCCTCTTTCTTTATCTGGAAAATTATTTTTACAAAATAAAATGGGGGAGGTTCCTCTGTTGTATCCATGGTCTTACCTCCTCTGTCTTTGACCAAATTATAGTTTCTGCATGAAACCTATCTTTACAATCTGATTTAAAGCTGGAACTATCTTCATTGCACACCCCAGTTCTTCACACTTACAAAAAGTTATTGAAACAGTAAAATCATTCTACTTCTCCTCTATTAAGTAGTGTGAAAGAATTGTACTTCACACTTATAAGTTCAGCTTTCCCACCTGATTTACTTTGGCTAATGAAATATGAGCATTCATGACATGTATCACTTTGGGCTGGAAATCTCTAGGAGGTAACATTTAGTTTGCCACTTTCCCTCCCCGCTGTGATAGGAACTAGTCATGCTCTAAATGACGGAGTGAGAAATAAAATATGTTTTGCTAAAGATATTAAGATTTGGAGGCAGTTATAACAGCAAGGCCTATCCTTTTTTGACAGATATATTCAGTATATATATCTATTTTTTCTTTTTTAACCATAGAACTTAACAGTTTCTAGCATACCACATATAATCTACCATAAGTAAAGTAGTAAATAAGTAGATAAATAGAATCTCATAAACTTCAACTCCCTTCCAGAAAATAAATTTTAGCATAAAAAGGAATTTTTTTTTCTGTTTTATTTCACATTGCATCCTAAAAACGTAGAATATGTACCATATATCTGGTATATAGCAAGCACTCAATAAATGTTTGGGGGAATGACTGTTCATCAGTGGTGCAATTTTCAAAGATCATTAGGATGCATAAATTATGGAAGTACTAGTGACAATAAGGATAAATTCGAGCTATTTTAATGAGATGACAGCTCTGGAATTCATTAAAGAAATGATATATTTCAATAAAGAGGAGTTAGCTTGCATACTTCAAGCAACAGGCTATGGTAGCCATACATGGCATACATCGGCAATCCAGAAATTCACTGTCAAGGAGAACTTAAAGTCCATGAGAGTCTACAAAATCTTGACCTATTTTAAAAATTAGAAAGAAAATAATTTTTATACTGATGGAAAAATTGTGACATAAGCCCAGAGTGTTACGTACCTTACATGAACAAAATTCCAAAGTCAGGTGTCAATAAAATAGAAAATTGTAAACCCTCTTTTCCCCTTTCATTATTCAAAGTTACTTCCATGGGAGTATACATTATAATAAATTTTAAATGTTACAGGTTGGTTTCACTGGGAAGCAGATCCTGAAACAGAAACTGCTGTGTGACAGGTTTATAAGGATGTGCTCCCATGATCAATACCTATAGAAAGGAATGAAGAATGCAGGAATGGCCAGAGGGGAAAGGGAGGCTACAATGCAATCTTAACCAACAGTCAAGGCCATGGAGAACTCTGGGATGACCCTTCAGAGATGTCCTGTATTACTGTAAGGAGCCTTGGCATTTCTACCCTGGAAATGACTAGAAGTATGTATAGACCCTGTGATCTTTCATGAAGCAAGACTTACTAGCCAAGGGCAATTTCCAGAAAGACTGAGAGTCTACAGTAGTCAGCAGGCAGCCCACTCACTGAGAAACTGGGAAGTAGGGGGAAATCCGTAAATTTTAATCAGGAGTCTGGGCAATGAACAACAGTATTCATTATAGTACTGTCCTAAACATATCTATACATTTTCTAGTATCATATAATACAATATCATTACCAAAATATAAATTTGCAAAATCATAAATAGATTTATAATACTTACTATTCTGCTAGCCTTGCATAAAATATGTATTAGAGAGTCTATTTTAGTATATAAAGCTATTATTCTTTTAAACAACTGTTTAGTATTACATAGTATTGTTGCTGCCGCTGCTAAGTCGCTTCAGTTGTGGCTGACTCTGTGCGACCCCATAGACGGCAGCCCACCAGGCTCCCTGTCCCTGGGATTCTCCAGGCAAGAACACTGGAGTGGGTTGCCATTTCCTTCTCCAATGCATGAAAGTGAAGTCGCTCAGTTGTGTCCTACTCTTAGCGACCCCATGGACTGCAGCCTACCAGGAGTGGGGTGCCATTGCCTTCTCCAATTACATAGTATTGATATACCATAAACTTAGTTAACTCCAGTTGTTTTGGTTTGGGCCCATGTGGGGTTTTGGGCTTTTGTCTTTAGTATACACTCTTAAAGGTGGCATTTCTGTATCAAATATATGGACATTTTAAGTTGCAGTAGATGATTCTACTGCCTGAAAATGATAGGCTAATTCACACACTCTCAAAAAGTACATGAGAATATGTATTTTTCCACAGCTTTGCCAATTCTGGATGATGGCATTCTTTTTCATTTTTGTCAATGTCATGGAAAATAAAAAAAACAGTGTGCCATTGATGTCTTAATGTGAAGTACCCCAATTCATTGGGTAATTGAACTTAATTTCATATTACTGTACAATGCTATTTGGCATTTCTCCAAATCACTTGTTCATATCATTTTCCTATCTGTGTTTTGGATTGTTCAAGCATTTTTTTTTTCTTCTTGACAAGCAGGCTTTATCTAAAACTGTCAATTAAATTTTTCTTCTAGTCGATATTTATATTTTAGTTTCTATTTATAGAATTGTAGGGCATTAGAATTCTTTTAAAACTTTAATAACAACAATAAACTAAATATTCGTATACAAAAATATCAGTCTAATGGAAACTAAAATAAATAATAACCAAAACACTTTTCTTTATATCAAAGTTTGAAGTGCATCCCCTAATCGAGTGGTTATAGCAGTACAGAGTCCAAAAATGCAAGAAAGAAATAACATTAGGTATTTCAAATACAGGGAACTTTAATATACAAAGTTGTTTATAAACATGTTGACTTGGGTTTAAATTTTCATTTGATGGTGGAAAAGGTAGAAAATAATCAATATGAAGCCCCTCCCCTTGACTCCTCCTGATATTGTTTTATCAGGCACATTTCATACTAATCACCAGAAATACCTTTCAGTGAATTACTTACCTTTGGTTCCCTCTCAATCCTCCTTTTGTATTCTCCATACCACTTACAGTTTCAAAAAATTTTGTTTCTCTCAAACAAAAATTCTCCAGCAGTTTCTTTCTGCCTTGAAGGTTTCCAATCACAGAAGGAACCAATCAAAAACCCATTCGTTTTGTAAAGCTGTTGGTAAGATAATGAGTCAGCTCTTTCCAACATAGCAATCATTTAAATAACCACAGTAAAATTACTTAAAAATTAATTTTTTAAAGAAATTACTTAAATTCCCAAGTTAATTTCTTATAGAGGAAGGAGAGAAACTCTATGCTTGGGGTGGGACAAGGGCAGACAACAGGCATATATATTTGTGAGAGTAAAGCTTCAAATCATTCCATGGACAGGTGTAATTTACCTCTCCCACCAACACATAAAATTTAGGAAATCGACCCACAAATTAAACCCCTTTCTTGTTCCCTTGCAAATTGTAACACTTAATGGAAAGCAGGATGTCTAGAGATATGAGAAATAATGGGTTCTCAAAAGATAGAATAATTTCAGCAGAAGAAAGCCATATATTTTATGCGCATTTTATGTTAAGCATGGGAATTAAACTTTGAAGCCAGTCTTAGATTCAATTATCAGCCCTTTGTGCCACTTCACAAAAAAAGATTCATACAGTTTTAAGTCACAGTCTCCACACCAATAAAATGTGAAGACAAGCACCAAAATCTCTCTCCAACTGTAACTTCCTGTGGTCTGTGATCCTGGCTTTTTCGGTCCCTAAGTAGTACAGCCACTCTACTCAGAATCACACAATACTTCTCCCACTACATTAGAGGAATTCAAGAGCTTATCAGCTTAATGAGAAAATGCTCTGATCAATAAATCTAGACCTTTGGAGTGCAAAACTTCACCTGGTGGTCTTACAAAAAGACAAAGCCTTGGACCCCTCTCTTCAGTATTCTGACACAGTAAATTTCAGTGTGGTCCCCAACACCTGCAATTTTAATAAGCTAACAGGTGATTCTGACACCTATGGAAATTTCAGAACCACTAGTTTAGGTCTTGGCGTTTATATGTAATTTCTGAGCTACACATGGATCTAATTTCCACTTCAAGGGGTTAGATAGACTTAAGTGATTTTTCCGTCTATAATTTGCTCCCACATATTCTTCCTCTCACAGGAGAAATCTGTTTGTTAGGTAAACTTTGCACTCCCGGCAAATTATTCTTTTCAAAGTGATAGACCTTTTGCAAATTGTAAGCTGCTCTGGATATAATTTTGTGGTTTTTGAAACTCAGGGTGTGAAGTACACTTTGCAAATGTCTCTGTGAAAGGTTGCTTCAAAAGTGGAGAAGTGCTGTGTGGGAGGCTCTGAGCACAATGAGCACAGAAGGGGAGCTGTCCACAGTATGCATTATGCCAGAATAATGACAATGATTAGCATTTATATCATGGCCTTTAAAATATTGGAATTTAAGATCTACCACGCTTCTTTGATAAAATGTAAGATGCATTTTTGATGCTAATATTGAACACATTCCTGCTTCTATATCTCTCATTTTCCCTCCATTAAGAAAGAAAGAAGCATCCATCCTCCTGAATAAACTTAAGAAACTCATCTCTGAATTCAAACTTGAATCTGAGGACCTTGTATTCTAGCACCCCCTTTATTATCATTTCCCTCTATTTGCAGATAGACACTCATCTTCTCATGCTTCAGAAGAAAAAAATGTGGAAGTCTTACCTGTGTCTGATGCTTCCTCTAATGATTCCCTACTCTTATTCCTTTTATGGCAGAACATTTCAGAGATAACTCCACGAATTCTTTCATCACTCATTTCCTCCATGAGAGGTTTCTTACTTATGTTTTTCAAGCATTATACAAAATGTTCTCTTTCACTCTTGCTCTGTGTGTCTCTCTCTCCCTACCCCTCCTTCCCTCCCTCTTGCTGTCTTTTTTGATAGATACATATTATATACATAAAATACACGTGTGTATATACTGTATATGTGTATATAATATATATGTGACTACATACACACATGTATATATATAGACAGATAAATATTTATATATCCAATGAGCTACAACTACTGTCCTTGCCTCATTCTTCACATACCTTGCATTTCTGCTAAATGTCTCATTTTCCATCTACCTACTCTGATCAGAAGAATATGTAAAGGTATGCTACAATAGTAAATAACCTAAGATGTGTGAAGTTGCAGCTAATTACAAAACTTTAATGACTTAAAATAGCAGACTCATTTCTCTCTTGTGAAATAAGACCATCATCGAATAGTTGAGAAATGGGAGAGGAGGTCTCTCTCATCTCACTCAGGGAATCAAGTAGAGGAGCAGCCACCATCTTGAACATTGTCATTTTCCAAATGAGATAGAAAAAAAAACTCTAAAATGTCTCACACCAGCTAACTGCTCCAGCCTACAGGTGATGTATGTCAAATCCACTCATACATCACTGGCCAAAATTACATGGCCCACCAACCTATGGATAATCCAAAGAAATGAAATATCCCATGTGCTCAGAAAGTAAGAACCAGAAATATGAGACATATAGTTAATCCCATGTGTTTAAATATATATACACACACACACACACACACACACACACACACACATTATCCTCTTTGGCTTCTTTATTATTTAATTCTCATGATATTCTACTTTCTGTCTATTTCACTCTTCTTTTTTCTCACACAGCTCCCACATACTGTACCAACCCTATAGTCTATACTGCCCCCTACACTACCACTCTTATAGACCTCACTGACTTTTGTGCATTCAATTAACCCTTCTAGGTCTTAGTCTATATTTTCAGATCTTCCTTCTACTGCTTCTTTAGCTCAGTAGCCACAAAGACATGTGAGGTAGGTGCTGGAAAATTATTTCACCTAAACAATGATGTCACATTATAAAAAAAGATGCTCCATGGAGGGTTATAAGATCAATGAATAAAGGTTTGAAAATAAGAGCTCTTCAATGGTTATATAATAAAAATATTGGTCTGGAATACATGGAAATTGGTGGCCACACTCTTCAAGTTTCAAGTAATAGATTATATCATGTAAGATCATGGAAGATTTTGACTCAAATCCAGAAAATACATGTCAGCATATAGTGCATATCAGACCTTGTGTTGTGAGTATCCACATTTATTACCCTGTTTAATCCTCAGCAATAAAACAGCTAATGTTTTGTATTAAGAATACAGAGGTATAATACTAAAAGAATATAAGATACATCTTAGGGAAAAAAGCAAAACTACTTTAGAATCACCTACCACAGATAACTTTTTTATAATAACTGTAAAGGCAGAATGGTTTGAAAACAAAGATCTCTGATCATAGACATTCCCATGGCTGGCAGCTTTCTTTGGTCTAAATTAGTTTCAGTACTCTAGCATTAAAATTGCTATTCAGGTTCATAAATACAAAAGCATGAATACTTTATTCTATGGATTATTTAAGGAGCTTCAAACTTAGTTTTTTACCACACGTGATTTTTTTCACACCATCTCTATAAGTTAACATGCAAATTGAGTATACATATATAACACTTCTTTTTTTAATTTATTTATTTTAATTGGAGGCTAATTACTTTACAATATTGTATTGGTTTTGCCATACATCAACATGAATCCGCCACGGGTGTACACGTGTTCCCCATCCTGAACCCCCTCCCACCTCCCTCCCCATAATTATAAATACTTCTTATAATTAAGACAACTAGAATCCCCATTTCAATATAGTGATATTGATTCATAAACCTTTTCCATACTTCCATACAAAATAATACCACTTGTTACCAATTGTGATATAATTCAAATACTCTGTTACCTCCTCAAATATTTTTCTACTCCCACCATCATCACAGATAAGAATCCTATAAAACATGGAAATATTTAAAAAGGGACAAAGTGACAACTACTGTATCGTAAACAAGGGGAGTCCATCTGTATAGAGGACCAAATATAACATTCTGTCTGACACAACCTACTACTCAGCCCTTCTGCAAATGCAGACACACATTACTGGTTTCAATCTGAGAAATCAGTGTCATGAACCTAGAGACTTTACTCTTTTCCTGTGCATCCAATCTATTATACTCACCTTTGTACTCTCCATCTGAGTACTATTTTGATCTCTGTACTCCCAGACTTGTATTATAATAGTTCCAATAGGAGGTTTAGAGGTGGTTCAAGGAGTCATGGACTCTTTTTTTTTTTAGATATTTTTAAATTGAGGTAACATTGGTTTATAATATTCTATAAGTTTCATGTGCACAACACTGTATCTCTACTTCTGTATGACCTACAGCACGCTTACCACCAAAAATTTACCTTCCATCCATCTCTGTACAATTGACCCTCTTTACCCATTTGCCCATCCTCCAACCCTTCCCTTCTGGTAACCACCCACTTGGTTCTTGGTTCTATGTGTTTCATATATTTGTTTGTTATGTTCCACATTTGAGTGAAATAATACAGTATGAATTCTATTATTTTAAATAAAGTGCAGTTCTGGTTCTCAATTGATAATTTTGGCAGCTATAGACAAGAAGACTGAACCCAAAGGTGTGTTCCCACTGGAAACTGGCCTTTGACAATGTAATGGAATCCTACCAGAAAACTCAGCAAAAATTCAGTCTTTCCATTTTCAGCTGTGAAATGGAATACAATTTTCAGTGTATTATTTACATGAAAGAAAATATCGTCCAGAAAGAATATGTTTTTCACATGTTAGAGTCTACAGAAGCGATTGCCTACAGAACATAGGAATTTGCAGCTTGAATTATCAATCATGTTGCTTTCTACTTTCCTCTCATGCTGTGCTATGCATACCCCATCCTCACTAATCCTCTTTTATTTCTATTAACTTCTCTTCTATGGTTTTCCTCCATTCTGACAGGATTTCGATATCTCCTAGCTCCCAGTTTTTAGCTCATTCTCCTAACTTCTCTTGTCAGCTCTCTCCTCTGGTGTAACACTTCCATGGTTGAATCTACCAGTAATGATATCCCTGTTTAAAAGCTTTACTACATTAAAGGCTTGCATAGTACCCCTAAAGGTGGCTCCTCTTAGCACAATTCAGCCATCTGGGTGAAGAACAAGGGCAATTATAGTCCTCATTAATCTTCCTTCAAACCTACTTTTGCATCATGGTTATATCATGCCATTAGATGCAATTTTCTGGCATTTTATAATGATAAAGATTGTGTTTTTAAAAAGTCATTAAAAAGCATAAGTAACGATATTCAAAAAAATTTAATATTGCTCTGTAAATTGTTTCTTTACCTTATAAAGAAAGTGTTTAAAAGTAAGAGTTTAAGAATAAGAATTAAATAAATTTGGATGGGTTTACATTCCAGCTCCACCAATTATTAGGTCTGTGCTTTAATTTCCTCATCTGTAAATGGAGAATACTAAAACATACCTCACATGATTATTGTAAAGACCCATTAAAAATATTTAGAAAGCACTGAGTACACCACATGGATGTAGTGTTTACAAAGTTAGAGGACAAAGTAGCTCTACTGAAGTATCAAAATCAGTTAAAGAAATTATTTCACTGCCTAGGGGCAAGTGACTCTCTCTGTCACCTAAACCCATAAATCACTTATCATTACTAGGATATGGCTGAAGATTGATTCATTTAACAGGGGTGAAACAAGGGAAATCAGAGGAAAGGAAAGATGGTAAATTTAATCCTTGCCATCTGTTCAAACTATCCTATAGTGTAGTGAATCATTATAACAGAAGTCAGTTTTTTAAAAATCTCTTCTTTGTGGCCTTAGCAAATGTAGTTTAATATTGTTTGAGGTTTAGACTAGGTTCTAAGTTATGAATGGTGGAAAAAATGTACTGTCATAGCTTGGTTCCACTGCATTCTCAAGATGATAACTGGAATACTGACTTCCTTTTGGTCCGACTCACTGAATTTTACACACGTGGAATTTTAAAAATAATATATAAATGTGCATGTGTGAGTGGTAAGTTGCTTCAGTTGTGTCTGACTCTTTTCGACACTATGGACTGTAGCCCATCAGGCTCCTCTGTCCATGGGATTCTCCAGGCAAGAACACTGGAGTAGGTTGTCATTCCCTTCTCCAGGGGATTGTCCCGACCCAGGGATCAAACTGGGGTCTCCTGCATTGCAGATGGATTCTTCATCATCTGAGCCACCAGGGAAGTCCCATATGATCTATGGGATACCACCAAAAGAAATAACTTGCAAATTATTTGAGTTTCAGAAGAAGAGAGGGAGAAAGAGAAAGAAAGCTTCTTTAAAGAAATAATGGCTGATAGAGTAATCATGATAGCAGAGTTAGGAGGATGCTGCACTCACTCTCAAACACATCAAAGCTACAAATACATATAGAATAACTCTTGCTGAAATAGACTTGGGAACTAACAGGATGGCTCTTCTGCAGTGAATCCTGTAAAGAAAGATCCCCACAGACACTCGTCAGAGAGGAGGAGAAGCAATCAGGTTGGGACCCACACTACTAGTTAAGACACAGAAGAGAAGGGAAATACCACAAGCTTGAGAATCCTCCTTGTGTGGAGGGGCTTGGACCACATACTAGGCACCTGAGCCCTAGGATCTGACACCAGGAATACAAGACTCCCTGAGCTCTTTTGAAAACCAGTAGGGCTTACTAGACGGCTGTGAGAAACTAAGGCTCCACTCTTAAAGAGTGTATACACAGACATCATACATAATGGTGAAAGGAAGCTTTTTATCTAAAATCAGGAATAAAACAAGATGTCCACTCTCTCTGCTCCTATTCAACATAGTATAGGAAGTCCTAGCCAGAGCAATCAGGAAAGAAAAAGAAATAGTAGGCTTCCAAACAGGAAAGGCAAAAATCAAATTGCCTTTCTTTGCAGATTATATGATCCTATATATAAATAATCCTAAAAAACACTCCACTAAAAAAATCTGTTAAACTAATCAACAAATTCAGTAAAGTTGCCAGATACAAAATCAGAATACAGAAATCAATCGTGCTTTTATATATTAAAATGAAGTATTTTTTTATGGTAACTCTATTACAATGAAGTGTTTTTAAAAGAAAAAAAATCCCATTCACAATGGCATCAATGACAACAAAATACTTAGGAATAAATTTAACCAAATAATTGAAAGATCTGTACACTGAAAACTATAAAACAGTGAATTAAGAAACTGAAGACACAAATGGAAAACTATCCTGTGTTTGTGGATCAAAATAATTCATATTGCTAAAATGTTCATACTACCCAAAATCATCTATAGATTCAAAGTAGTCCCTACCAAAATTCCAATGGCATTTTTTCACAGAAAAAACGTTTTCTTTTTTTTTTTATTAAATCCTAAAATTCATATAGATCCGCAAAAGAACCCAAATACCCAAGGCAATCCTGAGAAAAAGCAAAGTTTAAAGCATCACATTTCCCAATTTCAAAATATACTATAAAGCTATAATAATCAAAACATTATCACACTGGTAGTAAAAGAGACACAAAGAGTAGTGGAACAGAATTAAGAGCCCAGAAATAAAGTCTCATGTGTATACCATGGAGAAGGCAATGGCACCCCACTCCAGTACTCCTGCCTGGAAAATCCCATGGACAGAGGAACCTGGTAGGCTGCAGTCCATGGGGTCGCTAAGAGTAGGACACGACTGAGTGACTTCACTTTGACTGTTCACTTTCATGCATTGGAGAAGGAAATGGCAACCCACTCCAGTGTTCTTGCCTAGAGCATCCCAGGGATGGGGGAGCCTGGTGGGCTGCAGTCATGGGGTCACACAGAGTCGGACATGACTGAAGCGACTTAGCAGCAGTAGCAGTGTATACTCTACTAATATTTGACAAGAGAGCCAAGAATATTCAATGGTAGACAGATAGATTATTCTACAAATAATGCTGGGAAAACTGGATAACCACATGTTGAAGAATAAAAGTGAACCTCTAATATCTTACAATATTCACAAAAATTAAATTGAAATGGATTAAGGATTTAAATATAAGAAGTGAAACAATAAAAATTAAAGAAGAAAATATAGGGGGAAACTCCTTGACATTAGTCCTAAAAAGATTTTTTAGATATGACAATGAAAGCAAACATAACAAAAGCAAAGTAAGTAAGTAGAACTACATCAACCTAAAAAGCTTCTGCACAGAAAAATGAACAATTGACAAAATGAAAGGTCAACCTACAAAACGGGAGAAAACATTTTCAAATCATAAATGTGATAAAAAAATAATATCCAAAATACACAAGGGACTCATACAATTTGATGGTTGTGTATATACACCGACACACACAGATACAGACACACACACACACACACACACACACATATCCAAAGGCTTCCTTGGTGGCTTAGTCAGTAAAGAATCCACCTGCAATGCAGGAGACCCAGGTTTGATCCCTGGGTTGGGAATATCCCCTGAAGGAGGAAATGGCAAGCCACTCCAGTATTTTTGCCTGGGAAATCCCATGGACAGAGGAACCTCACGGGCTCCAGTCCATGAGGTCACAAAGAATCAGACACGACTTAGTGACTAAACCACCACACATATATCCAAGCAATTCAGTTAAAACATAGGCAGAAGAACTGAATAAATTCCTTTTCCAAAGAAGACATCAAATCACCAAGTTACATGAAAAGATGCTCTACATCATAATCATCAGGGAAATGCAAATCATAACTACAAATTTGTATCACCAAAAATAGACTAAGACATAACAAGTGTTGACAAGGATGCAGAGAAGGAAACCTTTGTGCTCTGTCTTGGTGGGAATGTAAATTGGTACAGCTACTATGGTAAACAATATGGAAGTTCCTTAAAAAATTAAAAAAGAGAACTGTCATACATTAGCAATCATTCTTCAGGGTATATATATATATTCAAAGAAAATGAAATCACTATTTTGAAGAGATATCTGCACTTGCATGCTCATTGTAGCATTATTCACAAATACTGAGAAATGGAAATAACCAAAGTATCCATAGGTGGTTTAATGGATATAGATGTGGTATGCACATGGATGAATACTATCTGACCATGAAAAAGAAGAAAATCCTGTTACTTACAATTACATTTATGGACCCTTGGACATTACAATAAGTGAAATGAGAGAGAGGAAAGGAAATACTGTGTTATATAACTAAAGTATAGACTCTAATACAGTCAAACCCAGAGAAACAGAATAGAATGGTTGTTACCAGGTGCTTAGGTTGGGGGAAATGGGGGGATGCTGACCAAAGGGTAAAACTCCTAGTTAGCAAGTGAATTTCTGGGTGTTTAATATACAGCATGGTGATTGCAGTTAATATTATTGTATTATATATTTGAAAGTTGCTAAGACAGCAGATGTTAAGTGTTCTCACTGGGGAGGGAGGGAGAGAAATGGTATCTATGTGAGGTAGTGGAGTTGTATTATTAGCTTTACTGTGGTCATCATATCACAATATGTAACATACCAACAATTTGCACATCTTAAACTTACACAGTGCTATATGTCAATATATCTCAATAAAGCTAGACAAAAAAAGTACAGATTGTTGCACAACATTCAAGCAAAAATTCTAGTTTAAGACTGCTTTCTCTTGGCACTATTTTGTATCACATGATAGCAGACACATACATACTTCTGATAAGGTTAGGTGCAGGGAAAATGAAGCACTGATGGTATATGGGAGTTTAGAGATAAACTAAGAGTGTTCTCCCTTCTTTCCCTATTTTGGGAAGCTTCTCCAGAAGCATCTGTGTAACTTCCACGGCTTCAGCTCCTGTGAGACAAAACTGATATGTTCTGAAGCTGATCATGTAACCTGGCCCTAGATTCCTTCATGACCTTCTCCTTAAATCTGTCTTTTCAGTATAGGGATAGAAATAGATTCCTATTCCTATGAATCACTCCACTATCTTCATGGTGTTTCTTTACTCCTCAGCAGTTTGATCACTGGTGTTCTGAATACCTATATTAAATGTACTTGCAAACGCTTGACATGGTTTCTATTGTGTCTGTTATGGGCAAATGAAATATAATAAAATTTCCAATATTAAAAAAGTTCAGTTCAGTTCAGTTCAGTTGTTTAGTCATATCCAACTCTTTGCAAACCCATGCACTGCAGCATGCCAGGCTTCCCTGACCATCACCAACTCCTGGAGCTTATTCAAATCCATGTCCATTGAGTCAGTGATGTCATCCAACCATCTCATCCTGTCATCCCCTGCTCCTCCTGCCTTCAATCATTCCCAGCATCAAGGTCTTTTCAAATGAGTCAGTTATTTGCATCAGGTGGCCAAAGTATTGGAGTTTCAGCTTCAGCATCAGTCCTTCCAATGAATATTCAGGACTGATTTCCTTTAGGATGAATGGTTGGATCTCCTTGCTGTCCAAGGGACTCTCAAGAGTCTTCTCCAACACCACAGTTCAAAAGCATCAATTCTTTGGTGCTCAGCTTTCTTTATAGTCCAACTTTCACATCCATACATGACTACTGGGAAAACTAGCTTTGACTAGATGGACCTTTATTGGCAAAGTAATGTCTGTTTTTTTTTTTTTTTTTCTTTTAATATACTGTCTAGGTTGGTCATAACTTTTCTTCCAAGGAGCAAGCGTCTTTTAATTTCATGGCTGCAGTCACCATCTGCAGTGATTTTGGAGCCCCCCAAAATAAAATCTGACACTGTTTCCATTGTTTCCCCATCTATTTGCCATGAAGTGATGGGACCGGATGCCATGATCTTCGTTTTCTGAATGTTGAGGTTTAAGCCAATTTTTTCACTCTCCTCTTCCACTTTCATCAAGAGGCTCTTTAGTTCTTCTTTGCTTTCCATCATAAGGGTGGTGTCATCTGCATATCTGAGGTTATTGATATTTCTTCCAGGTATCTTGATTCCAGCTTGTGCTTCATCCAGTCCAGCATTTCTCATGATGTACTCTGCATATAAGTTAAATAAACACGGTGAGAATATACAGCCTTGACATACTCCTTTCCCAATTTGGACCCAGTCCATTGTTCCATGTACAGTTCTAACTGTTGCTTCTTGACCTGCATACAGATTTCTCAAGAGGCAGATCAGGTGGTCTGGTATTCCCATCTCTTGAAGAATTTTCCACAGTTTTTTGTGATCCACACAGTCAAAGCCTTTGGCATAGTCAATAAAGCAGAAATAGATGTTTTTCTGGAACTCTCTTGCTTTTTCCATGATCCAGCAGATGTTGGCAATTTGATCTCTGGTTCTTCTGCCTTTTCTAAATCCAGTTTGAACATCTGGAAGTTCATGATTCACGTACTGTTGAAGCCTGGCTTGGAGAATTTTTTTTAATTAATTAATTTATTTTAACTGGAGGCTAATTACTTTACAATATTGTAGTGGTTTTTGCCACACATTGACATGAATCAGCCATGGGTGTACATATGTTCCCCATCCTGAATCCCTCTCTCACCTCCCTCCCCATCCCATCCCTCAGGATCATCCCAGTGCACCAGCCCTGAGCATCCTGTCTCACGCATCAAACCTGAACTAACGATCTATTTCACATATAATAATATACATATTTCAATGCTATTGTCTCAAATCATCTCACCCTTGCCTTCTCCCACAGAGTCCAAAAGTCTGTTCTTTACATCTGTGTTTCTTCTGCTGTCTTGCATATAGGGTCATCGTTACCATCTTGTTACATTCCATATATGCATTAATATACTATATTGGTGTTTTTCTTTCTGACTTACTTCACTCGTATAACAGGTTCTAGTTTTATCCACCTCAGTAGAACTGATTCAAGTGCATTCTTTTTAATTGAGTAATATTCCATTGTGTATATGAACCACAGCTTTCTCATCCATTCATCTGCCGATGGACATCTAGTTTGCTTCCATGTTCTGGCTATTACAAACAGTGCTGTGATTAACTTTGGGGTACACATGTCTCTTTCAATTCTAGTTTCCTTGGTGTGTATGCCCAGCAGTGGGATTGCTGGGTTGTATGGCAGTTATATTTCCCATTTTTAAGGAATCTCCACACTATTCTCCACAGTGGCTTACCAACAGTGTAAGAGGGTTCCCTTTTCTGCACACCCTGTCCAGCATTTATTGTTTATAGACTTTTTCATAGCTTGTCTTAGAGAATTTTGAGCATTACTTTGCTAGCGTGTGAGATGAGTGCAATTGTGCGGTTGTTTGATCATTCCTTGGCATTGTCTTTCTTTGGCATTAGAATGAAAACTGACCTTTTCCAGTCCTGTGGCCACTGCTGAATTTTCCAAATTTGCTGGCATACTGAGTGAAACACTTTAACAGCATCATCTTTTAGGATTTGAAATAGCTCAACTAGAATTCCATCACCTCCACTAGCTTTGTTCATAGTGATGCTTCCTAAAGCCCACTTGACTTCGTATTCCAAGATGTCTGGCTCTAGGAGAGTGAACACACCATTGTAACTATCTGGGTCGTGAAGATCTTTTTTGTACAGTTCTTCTGTGTATTCTTGCCACCTCTTCTTAATATCTTCTGCTTCTGTTAGGTCCATATCATTTCTGTCCTTTACTGTGCTCATCTTTGCATGAAATGTTCCCTTGGTATCTCTAATTTTCTTGAATAGATCTCTAGTCTTTCCCATTCTATTATTTTCCTCTATTTCTTTACATTGATCACTGAAGAAGGCTTTCTTATCTCTATTTGCTGTTCTTTGAAACTCTGCATTCAGATGGGTATTTCTTTCCTTTTTTCCTTTGCCTTTAGCTTCTCTTCTTTTCACAGTTATTTAAGGCCTCTTCAGACACCCATTTTGCCTTTTTGCATTTCTTTTTCTTGGTGATGGCCTTGACCACTGCCTGCTGTACAATGTCATGAACCTCCATCCATAGTTCTTCAGGCACTCTATCAGACATAAAATCTCAAAAGGTATAACACTGTGGAGAAGTTTGAATGGTGAGCTTTATACCACAGGAAATATGAAGTGATTCAAAGTTCCATAAAGACTGCTCACTTCAGAAGCACATGTACAAAGTTTTATAAGATTAATTGAAAGCAGTAGGCAGTTTATATTAGATGTGGAATGATGTCAAAGAAAAACTGCAGGACTTCCCTGGCAGTCCAGTGATTAAGACTCCAAGCTTCCACTGCAGGAGGCAAGGGTTCCATCCCTGATCAGGGAACTAAGATCCCTCAAGCCCCACAGCTCAGCCAGAAAAAAGAAAAATTGCACAAGGTGGTTAACCAGGCAAGGAGGACTTTTCTCAATATGATTATAAAAAGAGAAATAGTTTGAACTCAGCTCTGCTGAAACAAAAGACAGAAGTTTTCAAGTACCAGGATGAGCTATAGTAAACGTGCTAGAGGACGTTGGAGAAGAGGTTGGTCAAGATAATTAGATATCACTGTTTGCTTTGGCTCTTATCAAAGTCAGACTCCTATACTCCCCACAGAGACTGGGAACTAGGGGAACTATTCTTCTTGAAGATTATATTTCGAAGAGATCACTCCCAGGTCCTTGAAAAAGACATTCCTGGGTTGTAAAATTATTAGGTTAGGTTACTAGAAAACATATATATATATATATATATATATATATATATATATACATACATACATATATATATGTATATATCTCAAAGGGGTAGAGAAAGAGTTTACAATTTCAATTTTTTTTAAGTAAATGTTTTCAGGAAAGGGAGGTTAGGGGCCTGTATTAAGGAAGAAACCTGTCTGAAGTTTAGCCAAACTGAGGGAAGCATTAAGGCCTTCTTGATTTGCAACTATTGATAAAATTAGCATGACCTGCAGGAAGGTTATTTTATAGGGGGTGATCTATAGGGGCAAAGAAAAGCAATGCTTTAGAAACTCTATTAGAAGAATCAAAAGTAATTGCTGATTAGATAGAGGTAAGGAATAATGAGAAAGGGCAGTTACAGGGTAAACTCAACTAATGTTCTCTGGGATGTAGCATTAATAAAGATGAAATAAGTAGAAAAAATGATCAGTTGGTACAAAGTGAGAGCCAGTTGGATGGACTGCCCAATTAGAAATCCTACTTTATTGAGTCTAGTCATTACCAAATCAAGGATTAACAACTTTGCATTTATTAAATATACTTCTGTCTGCTGCTGCTGCTAAGTCGCTTCAGTCGTGTCTGACTCTGTGTGACCCCATAGACGGCAGACTACCAGGCTCCCTGTCCCTGGCATTCTCCAGGCAAGAACATTGGAGTGGGTTGCCATTTCCTTCTCCAATGCATGAATATGAAAAGTGAAAGTGAAGTCGCTCAGTCGTGTCCAACTATTAGCGACCCCATGGACTGCAGCCCACCAGGCTCCTCCATCCATGGGATTTTCCAGGAAAGAGTACTGGAGTAGGGTGCCATCACCTTCTCCAATACTTCTGTCTAGGGATTAATAAATACAAACTTAGCACTACTTTATTCCTATGAGATTTTTAAAAAATATACTTTGAGGAAAAGTAATGGAAGAGTGATTTGTCACTAAAGCATAAAAGAGAAAGAAAGCGGGTGAGCAAAAGAAATGGACAAAAGGTAATATTTACCCACCAGTTGTTGTGTTAAGTGTTCTCATATATTTAGTTTTCACAAAACAATGAGACATAAGGAAGATATTATTTATCCCATTCTGCAGATGAAACTCTGTCTACAAAGTAATATCAGCCAATTGCACAGCTCACCTTTGAATTTAAAACCTTAAGTCTGTTGAAATGTAAGAGCCAAAGTCTGCTAATACAAGGTGCTTAGAATAGATAGACTTCAGTGAGCAGGAAAATTAGAGCATGCATGAACTGATGACAAGTTTTGCTGATCTTGTAGTTTTTTGAGATCTGTCTGGATCCAAAGGCCCTTCCTCTGCTACAGCATCAAATTAGAGGTGGTCTCCTTCTTAAACAACCAATATTTGCAGAGCTATTCAGGCTTCAGCTCATGGTATTTCTTCAAGGATTAACTATATAACTTTAGAAAGTCCTTGCTTTTGTTGGAAGCAATGTTAAATTTTGATGCGATTGTTTGCAGCGATGCAACTTGGTCGCCCTCTGGAGGCTCTTCTCAGGTCTGACTAACATATCTTCATTTTGAGGAAAAAGTCAGGTATTCCAACAATGTAACGACTTATTTTATACATTATACTTTTTAAGATGCTACAGAAACATTGAGTTCAAAATATTGTAAAATGCTGAATTTAAAATTTTATGGCATAGCATATTTTGAATTCCTGCTCTCCCACTGAAAATGGAGATAGTCATCATTTTCCTTTTATCATGCAATAAGTATACTGAAACTAAAACTATTATTTTTCCTCCCACATTAGAAACACATTGGCAATTTGTTCTATAATTTGAATAATAAAGCATATGATACAATACTATATACTGAATTAGTACCAAGATCTGTATTTTTAGATTTTTAAAACTATCTCCAAATTTCCAACATTTTTTCTTTCTCTCAGAGATAAAACAGAGCATACAAGAATCCTTATAAACAGAATGGTTCAAAGGATAAAACACGTTTTGCTCTCCAGTTCATTCTTTTTCAGTTTTCTTGTAGAAGCTGTATTATTCCAGTTACTGAAAATTATATGAGCAAGTTCTTGCTATATACTGGTGATAGCTGCCATGATTTTGCTATAAATTTTTTACATAAAGAAAGCAGTTATGGACTACTGTTATAAACATAGTCATTCTGTACTTGATTTAAATGAATTTAATTCTTTAGCTGAGCAGGTAGAGAATTCAGACTCAGTCATTATTTGAGGTATCTTATACAAACAAAGTGGTTCGGGGAGACCATGAGTAGTTTGCTTTACATATGTTTTAAATGAATGGATTTATATGCTAAATATGCAACTGAATTTACAGAATTTAGATTAGAGGTCTCAGAAACACATATGCCCAAACTTCATAGAGTTGGTAACTTAAGCTGTGTGTTTCTATGGAATGATATTCTGAGTTCTACAGTGAATAGACATGATGGCCTAGAATTGAATTTTGAAGAATTTCAACATTTAATGTCTGAAGAGGAGGAAATGTAGGAAAACCAGAGGAGATTTTGAGTCAAGTGAAATCAAGTTTCAAAGACAGAAGCAAACCCTACATACAGGTCAAGTAACTAGGAGATAAAATTTTCACACTGCATCTATGGATTTGGAAATAACTTATGAGGCAACATTTTACTGGAGTAATAAAAAATGGATTCTATTGATAGTGGGATGAAACATGAGAAGGAAGCAATAAAGTGAAGATATAAAATAAAGATAAATATTTTTAAACAGCTTTATGGAGGTAGAAGTGATGCACAAAAATAACACATGTTTAATGTATATGTTTTGGTTTTTTATTAATTTTTATT
The DNA here is from genome assembly GCF_032405125.1 of Capricornis sumatraensis. Classification (NCBI taxonomy): domain Eukaryota; kingdom Metazoa; phylum Chordata; class Mammalia; order Artiodactyla; family Bovidae; genus Capricornis; species Capricornis sumatraensis. The sequence goes on along the minus strand of NC_091092.1, from coordinate 109,397,896 downwards.
AGAACATAGTTTCTTTAACAATGTGGTGTTAAGTTTCTTGCTGTACAACAAAGTGAGTCAGTCAACCTTGTTACCACAAATGGTAGAAACTCCTTATTTAAAGCTGAATAATATTCTACTGTAAATATTTACCACATTTTCTGACCCATTCATCTGTTGTTGGACATTTTGGGGAAAGCTTCTGGACATTAATATTGGCAATGATTTATTGGCTATGACACCAAAAACACAGACCACAGAAGCAAAAATAGACAATAGAAATATATTAAAGTAAAAAGCTCCTGCACAGCAAAGGAAACATCCAACAGAATAGAAAGGCAAACAATAGAATGGGAGAAAATATTTGCAACTAGTTATACATTTTCCAAAGAAGACATACAAATGGCCAAAAGCTGTATGAAAAGGTACTCAACATCACTAATCATCAAGGCAATGCAAATTAAAATCACAAAGAGATATCACCTCACACCTGTTACTGTATTGTCAAAAATGCAAAAGTAAAAAGTATTGTTGAGAATATGGTGGGAATTATGTAATTGCTATGGAAAATGATATGGAGGGTTCTCAAAAGAATTTTTTAAAATAAAACTATCATATGAACCAGCAATCCCACTTCTGTATATATATATGAACTTCCCTGGTGGCTCAGACAGTAAGAATCCACCTGCAACATAGGAGACCTGGGTTTGCTCCCTGGGTGGGATATAATGAACATGACAGTGTAATCTCTTTGAAATTAGCATCTCAAAGAGATTACACTGTCATGTTCATTGAAGCATTATTTCCAGTTGCCAAGATACAGAAAAATATTTTCAAGAGTTATTTTACAAACTGTGTCTTTGAAGAAGAGAAAAGATACAGTGGTAATCAGCAATAGAAATCAGGTGGAGAAAGGTGAGTTTGCTTTTGCTTTTTTTGTTGTTTTACTCTTCCTTATTATTATTTTTCCCAATTTGGAAGATGTTTGAATATTTAAAAACTAATGGAAAAGATCCATGTTAGAGAATATATTGAACAAAATAAGGATCCTTAGAGGGTGGGAGTTGATGCAATCCAAATCAGGAGAAAGGGAATTGTGTTAATAGGTATAATTTCTGTTCTGTTAAACTAGCAAAGGAGATAAAGATGAGAGCAGATGTAGTAACTCTATTATGTTAATTAACAAGAAATTTCTCTTATAATGTGTTTTATTTTCTTTTTTGTGAATTAAAAGAAATTATCTCCAGATATTATAGCAAATGGTGGGTACATGGCCATTTAAGAATAGTGCAGCAGAGAACACACTGTAGAAAGTGGGAGATGAATGCTGCAGATTAATGTAGCAGAATTACAGGACAATATTATAGGACCTTTTAGGTTAGTGATCATGAATTTACAAAGGAAGAAATGTAAATTATTATATACTTTTCTTGGGAAGCCTTTAAAAGCTGGAGATCAAGAAAAGAGAAAGCAATGGTTTGGGTTGATTCAGGATAATAAAAAGACACTGGAAGAGGGGTTAAGACAAACACACTATTAGATAATAGACACTGGAATGTAAGAGAGTCAGTAGGGATACAAAGGTAATATCAGGAGAAAACAAAGGAGTAAACAGACCAGTTTCAAAGTATAATCATAGTGGAGAAGTATTTGAACAAGTGAATTGGAATGTGAGAAGTTATTGTAAAGGGATGGCATATTTTTGTGATTAATTTTTAAAGACTATTTCTCTGCCTTTTTCCAGCTCTGATTTTCATCTTAGAGGACTGACTACTGAAAACTCAGTTTCCCAGTATCCACTGACAGCTAGCTTCTCGTTTATCTTGATCAAAGGAAAGACTGGTGAAAGATTAGAAGAAGGGAACAGGGGGGATCCCAGAACGCTGTCCTCTTTCTTCGAGCAGTACATAGCTGAGGCTTTGCCTCCATTGTGGGTTCAATTCCTGCTCAAGAGCTTCTCCCTCTATGTTCCCAGCACCCACCAAGAGTCTCTACATTCATTAGAGATCTGCTTAGGGGAATCAGCCTTGCTAAACTAGGTTGCCTCCCTATTTCATTTAACTCCAGCTTTTCTAACTTTTGAAACAAGCCCCTTTTATTAAAATCTACTTTCTAAACTTCCTGAGGCAGATTTTTTGTTCCACATGAGTAAATCCCAGGAAACAGATACTCAAGATGGGACTCTAGAATTAGGTTGTTTTCCTGTTTGAGCTTAAATGTAGTAGCGACTCCATTGCCAATGTAAAGATAAGAGCTTCTTTCAAGTAGTAGCAACATGGCCATTTACATTATCAGCAATATCTGCTTTGGACATATTGCCAATTGAGCACAATACTTTTACATGTCAAGTGGCAGTTGATTTTGTCTATTATGGTAGCACTTGTAGATACTAGTAGACAGTGTTTGTACTTATTATTGATAGTACCAGAGAGCTTACAAAATGAAAATATTTTAAACTTAATGTTAAAAAGTGTTAGGTGTCTAAACTACCAGATCAAGGTGGAAAAACACAGAGAGCAACTCTGAAGTCCGTAAAAGTTTCTCATGTCTTATAGTCATGGAGCAGACATGGTTGAGGATCAAGTTTCATATCTAAAAGTGTGGGTTGCAGTAAGATCAACATACATCTGTGCTAAAACTCACAGATTAATATCTGGATATTGATCAGAGAGAATTGGGTGTTAAGTATATATTAAGTACTTGGGATAAGTACAGGTAGGCAAATTCAGATTAATATGAAAACTTTTAACCCAAATCTTCCTGTGGTTTCCTAGCCAGTGAAAGCCACCCTTCTTCCTCCCCATTTGAGGAAACTAATCTTCCTTTGCTTAACTTTTGCTTAACTTCCTTTCCTTCCTTTGCTTAAAAATTTCTATTATTCTCAATATCCACCCACATCAGCACTATTGCATCCCAACCCGCTGTCAGATTCCAGCAGGCCCCAGAGGCAACATAATGTTTACCCTGGTAGGAGTTAGTAATATACACCAAAAGAAATGTTATATCCTGCTAAAGTGTATTAGCAGAAACCTGTAGAATGTGTGTGTGGCATATGTTTTATAAGTGTTAGACTGAGGAATTCAGAATATAAAGTTGAAAGGGGTTGAATTTATTATGAAGAACTTACCTGCTATTCAGATTTAAAATATCAGCTCTAGTTGATGAAACTGGCTCTAATCGTTAGCTGGTTTGGCTGACTGAAATATAGATTCAGTAGTCATCAACATTCATAGAGGGCAAGGTGCCATAACTTATCTGACAGGATGTAGAGGAAGGAATCCATGTACTTAAAATGAGAATGTTGGAGTGGATTAATTATATACATCCCACTCAACTATTCAATAGCTCGGCTCCTACAGAGGTCCCAGATGACACTCTTCTTCAAGACATTAAGACATTCTTTGATGAGAGAAATACAAGCATCCTTAAAAGCCTCTGTGGCATCTGTCTTTTGTGGGCTGAAAATGACAGTGGGGGATGGCACCACAGAAATGGCCCCCATGATTTTAATAGGAATGATGAGGTTACAGAGTAACAGAGGTTAAGTGGTAGCATTTAATATGAGAAACAAGGTGGATGCAATTACCATAAAGGTCAGCAGAGCAGAGTGGCTGTATTTTGGCCCAAAGTGATTTCCAGCAGCAAATGATGAATCAAATTTACACTGGGAATTACATTGATGAGCAGGTCTGAACTACATAAATGAAAATAAAGTTCAAGCACAATGGGCAGAAACTTGCATTTATTTTCCAGGAATGAAAATTATAGCCTCACTCAGACCTAAACCAGAAATCAGATAGCTACAGTACCTTCAGAAACTTTCCCACAACACTGTCAAAAGTATATAGGGTGATTTTTTTTTTCTACAGATCTACTTCAAAGGGGTTTACAACAATTTTCCAGGAGGAATATTCAGAAAGAAAAGTGGAAAACTCAGAATTTTTCATAGATTATTAAGATGAATTTACACACCTGTTCAGTTCAGTTGCTCAGTCGTGTCCGACTTTTGCAACCTCATGGACTGCAGCACGCCAGGATTCCCTGTCCATCACCAACTCCTGGAGTTTACTCAAACTCATGTCCATTGAGTTGGTGATATCATCCAACCATTTCATCCTCTGTCATCCCCTGCTGTTTCCCAGCATCAGGGTCTTTTCAAATGAGTGAGTTCTTCACATCAGGTGGCTAAAGTATTGGAGTTTCAGCTTCAGCATCAGTCCTTCCAAGGAATATTCAGGACTGATTTCCTTTAGGATGGACTGGTTGGATCTCCTTGCAGCCCAAGGGACTCTCAAGAGTCTTATCCAACACCACAGTTCAAAAGCATCAATTTTGGGGGGCTCAGTTCAGCTCAGTCGCTCAGTCGTGTCCGACTCTTTGTGACCCCATGAACTGCAGCATGCCAGGCCTCCTTGTCCATCACCATCTCCTAGAGTTCACTCAAACTCATGTCCATAGAGTTGGTGATGCCATCCAGCCATCTCATCCTCTGTCATCCCCTTCTCCTCCTGCCCCCAATCCCTCCCAGCGTCAGAGTCTTTTCCAATGAGTCAACTCTTCGCATCAGGTGGCCAAAGTACTGGAATTTCAGCTTTAGCATCTTTCCTTCCAAAGAACACCCAGGGCTGATCTCCTTCAGAATGGACTGGTTGGATCTCCTTGCAGTCCAAGGGACTCTCAAGAGTCTTCTCCAACACCACAGTTCAAAAGCATCAATTCTTCTGCACTCAGCCTTCTTCACAGTCCAACTCTCACATCCATACATGACCACTGGAAAAACCATAGCCTTGACTAAACGGACCTTATTCGGCAATGTAATGTCTCTGCTTTTCAATATGCTATCTAGGTTAGTCAGCTTTCATTATATTCCGACTCTCACATCCATGCATGACTACTGGGAAAATCATAGCTTTGATTAGACAAACCTTTATTGGCAAAGTAATGTCTGTTTTTTTTTAATATACTGTCTAGGTTGGTCATAACTTTTCTTCCAAGATGTAAGCCTCTTCTAATTTCATGGCTGCAGTCACCATCTGCAGTGATTTTGGAGTCCCAAAAAACAAACTCTGTCACTGTTTTCCCATCTATTGCCATGAAGTGATGGCACCAGATGCCATAATCTTAGTTTTCTGAATGTTGAGCTTTAAGCCAACTTTTTCACTCTCCTCTTTCACTTTCATCAAGAGGCTCTTTAGTTCTTCTTTGTTTTTGGCCATGAGGGTGGTGTCATCTGCCTATCTGAGGTTACTGATATTTCTCCCAGGTATCTTGATTCCAGCTTGTGCTCCATCTAGTCCAGCATTTCTCATGATGTGCTCTACATATAAGTTAAATAAGCAGGGCGTCAATATACAGACTTGATGTACTCCTTTCCTGATTTGGAACCAGTCTGTTGTTCCATGTCCAGTTCTAACTGTTGCCTCTTGACCTGCATACAGATTTCTCGGGAGGCAGGTCAGGAGGTCTGGTATTCCCATCTCTTAAAGAATTTTCCACAGTTTTTTTGTGATACACACAGTCAAAGGCTTTGGCATAGCCAATAAAGCAGAAGTAGATGTTTTCCTGGAACTCTTGCTTTTCTTGATGATCATAAGAATGTTGGCAATTTGATCTCTTGTTCCTTTGCCTTTTCTAATCCCAGTTGAACATCTGGAAGTTCATGGTTCCCGTACTATTGAAGCAAGACAGTAGGAGGGGCGATGGGGAACACGTGTATACCTGTGGCAGATTCATGTTGATGTATGGCAAAACCAATACAATATTGTAAGGTAATTAACCTCCAATTAAAATAAATAAAATTATTTAAAAAAAGAATCAAACCCCATATCCATCAAAGACACTCAGAGGGCTCAAACATACTTTGTGCACACCAGGACACAGAGACCCCACAGAGACTGAGACAGAACTGTGTTTGAGTGTCTCCTGTGGAGGTACAGATCAGCAGTGGACTGCTGCAGGGGCAGGGGCTCTGGGTGCAGTAGACCTGGGTATGGCATAAGCCCTCTTGGAGGAGGTCACCATTTACCTCCCCATTAGAGCTGCCAGAACTTACACAGGACTGGAGAAACAGACTCTTGGAGGGCACAAACAGAACCTTGTGTGTATCAGGACCCAGGAGAAAGGAGCAGTGACCCCACAAGAGACTGACTCAGACTTGCCCGTGAGTGTCCAGGACTCTCCAGCAGAGGCATGGGTCAGCAGTGGCCTGCTGCAGGGATTGGGGCACTGAGTGCAGCAATGTGTGCATGGGACCTTTTGAAGGAGGTCACCATTATCTTCATTGTCTCCACCATAGTTTGGCCTCAGGACACATGAGGATCCAAAATATCACTGTGATTTTCAGGTCATAATAGGGCTTACAGAAGCCATGTGAAATCTTGACACGAGTTCACCTCACTAGAACTACGGTGGAATCAGTGACCTACGCTATATTTATTTCCCCATATCTGAATGTATTTTTGGAGTACACATACTTGGAAAATGACAGAACTCTCAACCAAAGTAAGTGCTACTAAGAACAGCTACTGCTTGACCTCCATTAGGAAAGCTATTATTAAAACAATAATAAATAACAGATATCAACATGGATGTGTAGAAATGTGAACCGTTCTAAATTGTTGGTGGAAATATAAAATGGCACAGACACTGTGGAAAACATATGGATGCTCCTCAAAAAATTAAGCAGAATATGATCTAGCTATTTCACTTCAGAGTATATATCCAAAGAAATTAAAAGCAGGGACTTGAACAGATGTTTGTATCTCGTGTTCTTAGAAGCATTATTCACAATAGCCAAAAGATGGAAACAACCTAAATGTCCATCAACAGAAGAATGGATAAACAAAATGTAGTATACTTATAAAATGGAATATTAATTGACCCTTAAAAGGTAAGAAATCCTGATACACACTACAATATGGATGAACCTTGAAGACCTTATGCTAAATGAAGTAATCCAGAACCAAAAAGACAAATACTGTGATTAAAGTCATAAGAGATGCTAGAATAGTCAAATTTGTAGGGACAGAAAATAGAATTGTGGTTGTCAGGGGTTGAGTGAAGTGATGAATGGAGAGGTATTGTTTAATAGACACAGAGTTTCTGTTTGGGAAGATGAAAATGTCCTACAGATGAAAGATAAGGATGACTGCACAACAACGTGAATGTATTCTACTTAATCCCCCTGAATGGTACACCTAAACATAGTTAAGATGGTAAATTTATGTCATGTAAATTTTACCACAATTTTTAAAAATACATAGGAAGGGCAAAGTGGAAACTGATGGAACTGTCCCTACATGAAAACAATACCAAAAAAAGCAAAATAGCATATATCTGGGGGTATTTGCAAAGACCAAAATAACCATGCAGATGGTAATCTTCATGACCTGCTCCATTTAAATAATCTGTTTGACAAGGTAAATAAGTCATGGACAATGACTGTTGATTATCATAAGATAATCAGGTGTTAATTCTAATAAAAGCTTCTGAGTTTTATGGGCTTTTTTTTTTTCCTGGAGTGAATCAAAATATCTCTAACTTCTGATGCACAGCTATTGATTTTGTCTCCACATCAAAGAGCAAAGATAATGGAGCAGTTTACTTTTACAACACAGAGATAGAAGTACACTCAAACTTTGTCTCACTTGACTATGCCAAATCTCCTGATGTCTATAACAGTATAGTCCATAGGGAGATTAATCATCTGGATCTTGAAAATTTAGGATGTTGAACATAGCACAGCTTCAGTATGATAATGCATGTAAACACAAACCAACCTCAAGAAAGCACTGAAGATGATGTTGATTTGTTTTAAAGATGGAGGCAGCACATAGTTAGGCTTCCAAGATTTTTTTATGCACTCCCTTTCCTAAATCTCATTCCTGATAATGTCAGCTCTTTCCTTTAACCACTTCTCTCTTGTCCTCACCATTCCTGTATTGTTTCCCATCCTTCTTAACCATTTGCTCTATTTCATTCTTCCTCATAGAGAATAGTCTGCCTGGGCCATTATTTATATTCTTTATGTTCTTTATGTTTCTCTCACATTCACCCCTCACCTCAACAAAAGCCTTGTGAATTTAAGAAGTAAACATTTCTAGTACTCAGAATACTGAAAGGAGAAATGTTGTGGGTAAATAACAAATCCTGACAATTTAAGTATTTCCTATGCATCACATAAATATTCTCTATGTATCATGTACATATATTTATGTAAAATAAATGCATACATGCAATCATAGTACAAACAGAAAATATTCACAAGGTACCAGAGTGCAAAATGACATGCAAAGTCACATATCCATACTATCTGCTTTTCAATTTATAATTAAAACCATGTGTCATTCCAGAATTTTTAAAATAGCATTTCAATAAGTATAAAAGAAAAAATTATATACTACATCAAATTTTTATTTTATTTTTTTATTTTACTTTACAATACTGTATTTGTTTTGCCATACATCAACATGAATCCACCAAGGGTGTACACATGTTCCCAATCCTGAACCCCCCTCCCACTTCCTTCCCCATACCATCTGTCTGGGCCATCCCAGTGCACCAGCCCCAAGCATCCTGTATCCTGCATCCAACCTAGACTGGTGATTCGTTTCTTATATGATCTTATACATGTTTCAATGCCATTCTCCCAAATCATCCCACCTTCTCCCTCTCCCTCTGAGTCCAAAAGACTGTTCTATATACCCGTGTCTCTTTTGCTGTCTCGCATACAGGGTTATCAATACTATCTTTCTAAATTCCATATATATGTGTTAGTATACTGTATTAGTGTTTTTCTTTCTGGCTTACTTCACTCTGTATAATTGGCTCCAGTTTCATCCACCTCATTAGAACTGATTCAAATGTATTCTTTTTAACGGCTGAGTAATACTCCATTGTGTATATGTACCACAGCTTTCTTATCCATTCATCTGCTGATGGACATCTAGGTTGCTTCCATGTCCTGGCTATTATAAACAGTGCTGCGATGAACATTGGGGTACACGTGTCTCTTTCAATTCTGGTTTCCTCGGTGTGTATGTCCAGCAGTGGGATTGCTGGGTAGTATGGCAGTTCTATTTCCAGTTCTCTAAGGAATCTCCACACTGTTCTCCATAGCAGCTGTACTAGTTTGCATTCCCACCAACAGTGGAAGAGGGTTCCCTGTTCTCCACACCCTCTCCAGCATTTATTGCTTGTAGACTTTTGGATCACTGCCATTCTGACTGGTGTGAAATAGTATCTCATTGTGGTTTTGATTTGCATTTCTCTGATAATGAGTGATGTTGAGCATCTTTTCATGTCATTTTTAAAGACACCATTAGAAATTTAAAGGGCAATCCACCAGTTGGAGAAAATATTCATTATATATACATATATATATATATATATATATATATATATATACACACACACATATATATATGTATATATATGAGAAAAAGACTGGCATCCAAGATATAAAAGATGATATTATGATTCAATAATGATGTAGTATTTGGGAGAAAGTGTAGTGATATCTCTACTTGACTTTGAAATGTATCAAAAACATTAGATGAACTGATGTGAAAGGAGAGACATAGATAGACAGGTAAATACACAATAAACTGTTGGTGGGAATGCAAACTAGTACAGCCACTATGGAGAACAGTGTGGAGATTCCTTTAAAAATTGCAAATAGAACTACCTTATGACCCAGCAATCCCACTGCTGGGCATACACACTGAGGAAACCAGAATTGAAAGAGACACATGTACCCCAATGTTCATCACAGCACTGTTTATAATAGCCAGGACATGGAAACAACCTAGATGTCCATCAGCAGAGGAATGGATAAGAAAGCTGTGGTACATATACACAATGGAGTATTACTCAGCCGTTAAAAAGAATTCATTTGAATCAGTTCTGATGAGGTGGATGAAACTGGAGCCAATTATACAGAGTGAAGTAAGCCAGAAAGAAAAACACCAATACAGTATACTAACACATATATATGGAATTTAGAAAGATAGCAATGATGACCCTGTATGCAAGACAGGAAAAAAGACACAGCTGTGTATAACAGACTTTTGGACTCAGAGGGAGAGGGAGAGGGTGGGATGATTTTGGAGAATGGCATTCTATCATGTATACTATCATGTCAGAATTGAATCGCCAGTCTATGTCTGACACAGGATACAGCATGCTTGGGGCTGGTGCATGGGGATGACCCAGAGAGATGTTATGGGGAGGGAGGTGGGAGGGGGGTTCATGTTTGGGAACACATGAAAGAATTAAAGATTTTAAAATTAAAAAAATAATAATGATTAAAAAAATAAGTAAAATAAAATAAAATCTGGAAAAAAATGTTAATGGTAGCATGTAAGTCATAGGTATATGAGTATTCATTATAAAATTATTTCAACTTTAAATTTTCATAACAAATAGAAGCATAGCTTTTCATCAAATGCACATAATTGGTTTTCAGACTGCATTTCATAAAACTAAATTTGAAGCAACAGTATATTGTCATTGTATCTTTTTTTGGGGTGAGTGACTTCTGTATCTTCTAATATATGCAATGAACATCTTCAGACGGAGCAAATGCTACTCTCTACTTGGTATAATAGACTGACCTCTACTTGGTATAATCTATTTGACAGTTTGTTTTACCTCTTCTTACCCTTGAAATAACTCTGGGGAAGATTTCTGCCAACAGTTCATCTTTAAATCACACATAAAAAAAAAGAAAAGTCTACTTGTCCACCTCCTTTGGAAGTCTCCAAGGCAAGTTTCAGACATCACGAAGATGACATTCCTACTAAGCATGCACATTCTTCTCTGTAGGGTAAATAAAATAGCATTTTAACAGAGAAAAATATACAAATATATGCTTGTTTCCAAAGAAATTAACATTTGCTTCCTATGTTTTGCAACCCAGATCAATAAAAGTGGGGCTTTAAAAAGGCAAATTTTTTTTCCTATCAACATTTCCTTCTTTAGAAATTAAAAAAAAAAAAGCTAGAAAGATTTTATCTGTGAGTAATGTGTTTTTATGTTGGTGTTGAAACTCAATATCTTCAGTCTATCGAATCTTGTAGTTTAACCAAATTCTCATAAAAGAAAATAAGAAAAGAAAGAGAAAGAACCAAGCAGTTAGAGTAGAACCAAGGAGAAATATAAATGGGAAAAAATGGATTAAATGAACCAGAGGGAGAAAAAAAATGAGTTTTTGGAATCAGACTGTATATGGTCAGAGTCAGATCAGTGGCTATAAGAGAATAAAAGACAGTTGTTTTGATTCTTCATCCATAGTTGAGTATGTTTGACAGAATGGTAATCTACCATGACCTATAAAAACCTTTCTATTATATGTTAGCAATGTAGTTGTTAACCCATTGTAAGAAGAGTAATATTTCCAACAGAGCTGCAAATCACCAGTTTAGAAAGCTCCATGGAAAAAGAAATACATTCCCTGTTGTGAAATCATTGTGGTTATGTACAGTGCCAGTGCCTGATGCTTGTGCATAGCTATTTGATGCTGAGGATTCTGAGCTTCCTTGCTATTGAGTCCATATTTATATGGGTAAAAGCTAGTTAAAATATACACCAAGGAAAGTTTTGCTGGGAAAGGGAACTCATTAAAGAGGCAGTATGTGGTCTGAGAACAATGAGTCCAACTGTAAAAAAATCAATTCTGTCAGCTTTTCCTTAGTGAGAGAAGTGGAACTTATCATAATAATAAAATTATTATCTGGCTTAAAAACTCCTTCCATGTAAACTCACCATAAAAAGTGTTTACACTGTAGAATGGGAGAAAAAAAGTAACTGGCAGAAGCAGTCTTCCCTACTTTGAATCTTCTCAATGTGCTCTCATGCCGATCACTAGAATGAATTAAAGCATTCAAAAATGTTTCAAGTTAATTCCTTTGTTAATTTCCAAATACTCAAGAAATAAGTGATCCTTTGTTCAAGTCATCACCACTCTCTCACTCCTATTTTCCCTCCATGTAGGTGAAGTACAGTTGATTTTATTGAAGTGTAATTGATTTACAATATTAGTTTAAGCTATACAACATATAAATCAATATTTTTATCGATTATACTCCACTTAAAGTTATCACAAATGTCACTCTTAATATCATCTATGTCAATGGTGACCTTAGAGTTGTATAGTACATAAATATACAGTCATACATGGTGGACTTGTTGAGTAATAAGGACACAGCAATGAACAATTTAGACATGAACCCTATTTTTATAGAATGTATTGATGTTGTCTAGTTTGGATAAAGGGAGAATAAATGAATAAATTAAACAAAAATTAGAGTGCTATGAGTCATATATCTAACAAAAGAGAATGTGCATTATAGAGCAGCATGGATCAGGGGATGGAATAGTCATATCACAGATAGTATGATCAGGAAAGTTCTCTCTAAGGAATATGTCTTTGAGCTAAACCTTAATAAGTAGGATCCAGCCATATAAAGATATATATGAAGAACAATCCAGACAAGGGAAATAACAACTGAAAAGGTACTGAGGTGAAAATGAGATTGGAATTTTCATGTTCCAAGAACTGACAGAAGGACAATGAGGCTAGAATGGACCAAATAAGAGGAGAGTTGCACAAACTGAGAATAGAATTGGGCTGAATGAGTGTATCCCCTGAAATTCATGTTAAAATCCTAACTTCCAATGTGATGGTATTAGGAGGTAGGACCTTTGAGAAGTAACCAGATCATGACCATGGAGCCTTCATGAATGGGATTAATACACTTGTAAAAAAGAGACCCCAAAGAGCTCTCTCTCCCCTTACACTATGTGAGTAATAAGATGGCTGTTTATGAACAACACCCAAAAAAAGATGTCCTTTTCATTATAGGGGACCGAAATGCAAAAGTAGGAAGTCAAAAAACACCTGGAATAACAGGCAAATTTGGCCTTGGAATACGGAATGAAGCAGGGCAAAGGCTAATAGAATTTTGCCAAGAGAACGCACTGGTCATAGCAAACACCCTCTTCCAACAACACAAGAGAAGGCTCTACTCATGGACATCAGCAGATGATCAACACTGAAATCAGATTGGTTATATTCTTTGCAGCCAAAAATGGAGAAGCTCTACACAGTCAGCAAAAACAAGATTGGGAGCTGAATATGTTGTACAAAAAAGATCTTCACAAGCAAGATAATCACGATGGTATGATCACTCACCTAGAGCCAGACATCCTGGAATGGGAAGTCAAGTGGGCCTTAGAAAGCATCACTATGAACAAAGCTAGTGGAGGTGATGGAATTCCAGTTGAGCTATTTCAAATCCTGAAAGATGATGCTGTTAAATGCTGCACTCAGTATGCCAGCAAATTTGGAAAACTCAGCAGTGGCCACAGGACTGGAAAAGGTCAGTTTTCATTCCAATCCCAAAGAAAGGCAATGCCAAAGAATGCTCAAACTACCACACAATCGCACTCATCTCACATGCTAGTAAAGTAATGCTCAAAATTCTCCAAACCAGGCTTCAGCAATATGTGAACCGTGAACTTCCTGATGTTCAAGCTGGTTTCAGAAAAGGCAGAGGAACCAGAGATCAAATTGCCAACATCTGCTGGATCATGGAAAAAGCAAGAGAGTTCCAGAAAAACATCTACTTCTGCTTTATTAACTATGCCAAAGCCTTTGACTGTGTGGATCACAAAAAACTGTGGAAAATTCTTCAAGAGATGGGAATACCAGACCACTTGACCTGCCTCTTGAGAAATCTGTATGCAGGTCAGGAAGCAACAGTTAGAACTGGACATGGAACAACAGACTGGTTCCAAATAGGAAAAGGAGTACGTCAAGGCTGTATACTGTCATCCTGCTTATTTAACTGCTATGCAGAGTACATCATGAGAAATGCTGGACTGGAAGAAGCACAAGCTGGAATCAAGATTACCGGGAGAAATATCAATAACCTCAGATATGCAGATGACACCACCGTTATGGCAGAAAGTGAAGAGGAACTAAAGAACCTCTTGATGAAAGTGAAAGAGGAGAGTGAAAAAGTTGCCTTAAAGCTCAACATTCAAAAAACGAAGATCATGGCATCTGGTCCCATCACTTCATGGCAAATAGATGGGGAAACAGTGGAAACAGTGTCAGAGTTTATTTTGGGGGGCTCCAAAATCACTGCAGATGGTGACTGCAGCCATGAAATTAAAAGATGCTTACTCCTTGGAAGGAAAGTTATGACCAACCTAGATAGCATATTCAAAAGCAGAGACATTACTTTGCCAACAAAGGTCTGTCTATTCAAGGCTATGGTTTTTCCAGTGGTCATGTATGGATGTGAGTGTTGGACTGTGAAGAAAGCTGAGCACCGAAAAATTGATGCTTTTGAACTGTGGTGTTGGAGAAGACTCTTGAGAGTCCCTTGGACTGCAAGGAGATCCAACCAGTCCATTCTAAAGGAGATCAGCCCTGGGATTTCTTTGGAAGGAATTATGCTAAAGCTGAAACTCCAGTACTTTGGCCACCTCATGTGAAGAGTTGACTCATTGGAAAAGACTCTGATGCTGGGAGGGATTGGGGGCAGGAGGAAAAGGGGAAGACAGAGGATGAGGTTCCCTGGATGGCATCACCGACTCGATTGACAAGAGTCTGAGTGAACTCCAGGAGATGGTGATGTACAGGGAGGCCTGGCGTGCTGTGATTCATGGGGTTGCAAAGAGTTGGATACAACTGAGCGACTGAACTGATCTGAACTTATGAACAACAGTGTAGGCTCAACGGGAACTGAATTGATCGGGACCTTGATCACGGGCCTCCCAGCTTTCAGATTTATAAGAAATAAATGCTTGTTGTTTAAGCCACCCAGGCTATGATATTTTGTGTTGAGATATAATTGCAGTATAACATTGTGTAAGTGTAAGGTGTACATGTGTTGGTTTGATACATTTATATATTGCAGTATGATTACCAATTGTAGCATTAGCTAACGCCTCTATCATGTCACACAATTATTATTTTTTGTGGTGAGAACAATTACAATGTAGTATCTTAGAAACTTTTAAGTCTATAATACAGTATTGTTGACTGTAATCACTGTGCTATGCATTAAATCTCCAGGATTTTAACCTACTAGTTGCAAGTAGGTGGCACAGTGGTAAAGAATCTGTCTGCTAATACAGGAGATGCAGGTTCACTTCTTGGGTCAGGGAGATCCCCTGGAGGAGAAAACGGCAACGCACTCCAATATTATTGCCTGGGAAACCCCATGGACAGAGGAGCCTGGTGGGCTACAGTCCATAGGATGGCAAAGAGTTGGACATGACTGAGTGACTGAACACCCAAGCATGCACCTACTGAGCTATAAGAACAATGCTACAGAAGAATATATCTCCACAGTGATGCTTGGTAGTCACAAAAACCAAAGCACTGGGATGACTGTCTTTCCTAATTATCATCTTCCAAGTCTCACATGAATGCATTGAGTTTGTGGAATTTCTTTCATATCAAGATCCCAAGCTGAAAGAGGGTCTGGGATTTTTTTTTTTTTTTTTACTTCTAACTTCCTTCTAGGAAGGCACTCTAGAAAGTACAGTAGCCCTCTTATCCTTGGGGGATACATTCAAGGACCCCAGAGGATGCCTGAAAATGTGAATAGCATCAAATATTATATATACTATGTTTTTTCCTATACTTACATACCTATGATAAAGTTTAATTTATAAAATAGGCACAATAAGACTAATAATAATAAAATAGAACAATTATAACAATATACTATAATAAAAATTATGTGAATGTGGTCTCTTTCTCTCTCTCAGAATTTCTTATTGTATAAATTTAATGCCTTTTCCATTTTAATTAAGCACTTATCATGCACCATGGCTGTAACTTTTGCAGTCTGAGGTATGACAGAAAAACTAGCAAAAATTGATTTTTCCTTCTTCGCAGTTTCACATACAGAAGATATATTCTTAACCATAGACCTTAGTAACCCTCTGCATATGATTTTTTCTTTCCTTATTAAGTCAGGAACTTTCACCTTTTCGCCTAAAGGAAGCACTTTATGGCTTCTCTTTAGCCTATACAAATTGCCAGTATCACTTCTCTTTCGCTTTGGGACTGTTATTAAGAAAATAAGATTGACTTGAACATGTGCACTGTGATGCCACAACTGTCAGTTCTGTAATCAAGATGGCTACTAAGTAACTAAGGGGTGATGCATGCTGGACAAAGGGATGACTCATGCCCCAGTGGGTAGGATGGATATTATGAGATTTCATCACACTACTTAGAAATTTTTGAATTGTTTATTTCTGGAATTTTTCACTTATATTTTTGAACTTCAGTCGATCATGGGTAACTGAAACAGCAGAAAGTGAAACCTCGAATGAAGAGAAATGACTATAGACTCTGAATGCCAAGCCACTTATTTCACTGTAGGAGCAATCTTGGATGAGTCAATTAGAATACCATCTGAACTTTCCAAATATATTTGGTTTTTTTAAGACTGGTAAGAAGTGGTCTTGTTAATGAGAAAAGTAATCCTCTTTCCCTTTGTCAACAAAAAACATGGTGCACGTATTCACTGAAGTTTGTCAAAACTCACACCTGTTAAATGACATTTTCAAGTTAACTTCCTTAAGTCAATCTTGCCCTTAGAGAAGTAACTGCTTTCTAAGAGTCCTTTACTCCAAGACTCAATTTTATTAAACGATACCTTACTTTCAAATACTCTAATCAATATCCACTCTTTCCCAAAATTTTAGACTCTAGTATTTCTCTGAAGCATTTTTTCAAAGGAAAAAAAAGATCTTGCAGGAAAAAGTATATATTCTCCTTAGGTTTAGTCTTCTTATGGGTATCAAATAATATTCACTCCTTCCTTAAGTCTAACACAGACCAAAAAAATGCTGAATCTATGTCATGCCAACTTCTGAATTCTAAATTTGGGACATAGTAAATTACTTGAACTTGGGCAAATTCCAGGAGATGGTGAGAGACAGGGAAGCCTGGTGTGCTGCAGTCCACAGGGTCGCAAAGTGTCAAACGTGGCTTGCCGACTAAACAACAACACATTAATGAATAATAGTTTCTTCAAAGTCCTTTAATATACACACACACATACACACACATCCTAATTTTCTTAGTCTTTTAAAATATCAATACCATCATAATTGAATAAGATTACATACTTTTATACTAAGACACCATAAGATTTCCTACTATAGTACTATAAACCACTGACCCTTGCTAGCTCAATCATACTGAAAATACCTACAAACTCTAGGGTCCTACAGATGTAGTTCTCCATTTGCACAAAGAAAATATTTTACTCATACCTTAATAATTTCTCTTTAAACTTGCCTTCCAATTTTAGGTTACTTGAGATTTTGTATATTCAGATCTGTCCCTAAATTGGAGTCAAATATTACTTTGATGCTTTGTTAGGTGCTAAAATAAGTGGAAAGCATTTTTTAGGGGACTAAAGTCAAAATTACCCTTGAAAACCTCTTAAATCAATCATAATGTACGCTGTCCACTGAACAATTTGTATCTATTTTCCCTAAACCTTATCCCATTCCCATGTTCTCAATTAATTATGCAATGAATTATTTGAGAACTAATTGGCAGAGAGTCACAAATTCCCAAATAATTCATTCTTCTTCTCAGGTACTCAATGGCTGACTTTTTCACTACTTTCAAGCAAGGTTTCAAATGTACCTGGAACCAAATACTATATCAACCGCAGTGCCCCCACCAATATTACCATATCATTACGGACCTTTTCCTCTGTCTTCATAAACAATCTAATTTCCCTTTTATCATCCACTTTGGATGCACAAATACCTTCCCCAAATTTCTTCCCTGATAACATAAGTTCTTCATAACCCAGGAAGAGCTCATGAATTTTCCTATGGGAACCTAATAAACCCAAAAGAAAGTATTAACATAGGCATTCATGTTAAACCATGCATTCTCAAACTTGACACTCAGCCAAACTTGACACTTCAAGGCCAAGATTACTACTTTCTCCAGCTAGTCCCATGCTGAAAGAGTATTCATTACACCAATTTACAAAAGTTATGAGGATTCCTGTTCCTCAGCAACAGTCTGGTAAACAGTTTAGACAAACAGTAGTATTTCTTGGCTAATGTCTATGTTATTCTTAGATGGAGGCACAGCCATATGTTATGTCAGACTACAATAATTTTCCACAAAACCACAAGTATGTAAATCCTTATTTGTGTAGACTTAAATGTCAGGATGAGCATGAAACTGTGTCTGTTACTAGAAGAAAAGTTTATTTTACAGTACAAAACACAGAAGAGTGGATAGCAATCTGTGCTGAGTATTTTCCTCTTTTCCATTTAAAGTCTATATAGGTTTCAGCTTAAAGATGCATCACTGTAGGTTCTCCCTAACTTTCTTCCCCTTTTCCGTGAATTTGGTTTCTTTAGCCTTCTTTAGCACTTTACTCTCCAAGGCTTGATTAGCAGTCAATAAGCTCCTTTCATCTTTCTTCTCAGTAAGATAGGCTATGGGAGAGTTCAGGTACCTTGAAGATCCTATGGAAATGTGTTTTAATATTTCAGTTAAACATTCACAATCAAAATTTTTCTTGCAAATGTTGATAATTTTTATTTTGTGTTATGATAATAGAAACGTTCTCTCTTTTCTTAACTAAGCTAAGGCTCTCTTCTAGGAGAGGGAAATGACCCCCCAGAAAGGGGGGGGCAGCATTAGAGGAAAAAAATCTTGTCTTACTGCATAACACTGAAGATAAAGGATATGACAAGATAATGACATTGTACTGTGGTATTCTAATGAGAGAAGTGGAATTTTTTAAACTTTTTTGGATAGAGGGAATTTACTGCCACAGTGGTGGTATCTGACTTTTTTTGTGTCTTAATTTCTGAGAGACCTAAAGTCAATAAGCACTGATTTCTTGGTAGTTCTTGAAATACCAGACTGTAGTAGAAGAAATTACAGACTTTTCTCCAATATAGAAAGCCAATTTATTAACCAGAAGCACAATTTAAATACTCTGTACTTCAAGTAAGCCAAGTCCCTAAGTCTCTAACTTACACATAATCCTTCAATTCCATTATTATTCATTTCCAAATATAATTTTTTAAGTCCACTAGGCTATATTTTCCACTTAAACTATGTGTTCCATTAAAATAAAAGTATGGGAGTTGATAAGTGGGCCAAGATCCTCTCATGGTCTATCATATATGTTATTAAAAATAATTTAGATAACAATACCATGTTTATTATTAGACTATGTGTATTAGAAAATATACTTTGGAAGACCAGTTTAATCATATGTGATTTGATTGATTTATTCAATTTGATTAAGTAAAAAAATTAAAACATTTATTTTTTCAGTAACTGCTACAAAGGAAATTTAATGTTTTCACAGTCTAGACCAAAACTTATCACAAAATTTTTAAAATAATTCATTTAAGTAAATGTATAGACACTTCAGGTTTCCCTGGTGGCTCAGTGGTAAAGAACACATCTGCCAAGCAGGAGATGCAGATTCAATCCCTGGGTTGCGAAGATTCCCTGGAGAAGGAAATGGAAACCCACTCCATTATTCTTGCCTGGAAAATCCCATGGACAGAGGAGCCTGGTGGGCTACAATCCATGGGGTTGCAAAGAGTTGGACATGACTTAGCAACCAAACAACAACAACAGACACTTCATGTACTGTTATTATTATGTTATTATTTTTATTGGGGGGGATATGTGTTTACAGCAACAACTCCAAGCAGCCAAAAAGCTTCCCACATGTTCTCCACTAAATTCCTGTTCTGTTTGATTATAACTCAGATTTTAGAATTAAAAAGGAAAAAGGGGGTAAAGGGAGACCCTACTTCTCTGACTACAGGCACAATTAACTGCCCATTGGCAGTCAGGATATGATCTTAGTTTTCTCCCTCTGATATCATTGGCCTCTAATAACAAAGGATGGGGTTCACTACAGAGTGAACTTCAGCATGGGAAGAGTTTATGGTTCATCCTCATGCTTGCCTCTTTTACAATGGAAGACCCCCACAAAGTGGAAGCCATGTCTTAGCTTTGTCACTGCCAGAAGTATCTCCCTCTAACTTATTCTCTGGTCTACTGTTCCACCAAACTGAGTTCTCTTTTAAGCTCTCTGAGAATTACAGTGAACTGGAGGGTTGGTATTTTTATCATTTCTTACCCCAAAACACTCTTTCTTCTGCCAGATATAACCCATCCAATGATTTGTTTGTTCATTTGTTTTAATCTGAATCACTGTAGCTTTCATCTCTGGAAGTGGAATTTGATTATTTTGTATATCTTCTTATATTTCTGCATAACTTTTTAAACATATATGATATGATTATAAAAGCTATTTTGGTTTCCTAATCTTCTAATTCTAGCATCTGTGCCAATTTTGGGTCACTTTCAAGCAATTATTTTTTATAGCTCATCTTTTCCTGTCTCTTTATATGCCTGGTAATCTTTGGTTGGATGCCATAAACTATTAATTTTGCCTTGTAATGGTGAGGAATATCTTTCTATTTCTATAAATTTTACTGAGTTTTGTTCTGAAACATAGTAAAGTTACTTGGAAAGGTTTTCACCAAGGTGTGTTTTGTCTTTAAAATTTGTTTTGTTGTCAAAAACTTCATTAGTTAAATGTTTCATATGTTTTTAGATGACAAAAAGGAAATTCCTAGAGAAAATGTAAAATCCATATACATGACTATGGTAGGAACTCAAAAATTATCATTGAATAGTTTCAGTTCATATACCTCTGATTCTAAAAACACCATGGTGCTACTCTCCATATTGTCTTTCTATTTTTAATAACCCACTTATTAGCTAGATGAAAAGTCCCTCAAAAGGGACTTTATATCCTATATATAAACTAACTTACTGTGCTAAACAAAACAATATAATAATTTTCTTACCACTGATGCTATAAACTTTTACTCATCTAATCCAGGCTTTTCACTTAACAGTAATTATATATGGTTATAATATATAAGAATATACAATAGAACTTATGCTGGAAAAATATGTGTTCTTACATTTTATATTATAAAAATGTTTTCACTGTACCAAGAACAGCCAGACATATTCTAAAATATTTATTTGCAGTAATGTCTTGGATACATATTTCCCATTAATAATTAATAATGCCACGGAATGGCAACAGCACTGATTGAGAAGAAGTATAATTTTGAGTTTGCTTCAGAGATGATGTTAATCTTCATGTTCATATTTCATTTAGCTAGTTAAGAAAAAATGTTTTCATTTTTCTCTTTGTAACTAAAAGAATCCCTGTTTTGTATTCAGAATAGCAACACTAAATAACAAAGGCCTACTTTATATAAAGTCAGAATAAACACACACACATATGTGTGTATAAAACTTCCTTATGCTTGTTTCCAAAATATTACTGTAAAGAAAACTATGACTTATGTGGTTTTTATTCATGAATAAACTGAGAGTTTTACTTATCATTTTTGTCCAGTGTATGAACACATATAAAATTATGGAAATCCTGATCTTATGAGAAAGGAATCTGTCTCTGTCTCACATTATAGAGACTGAAAATGCCAGCTACTTAAATCTCTGTGCATTCCCTAAAGTTATAGGCTAGCATATGACCTTAGCTCTGCTGATGAGTTATATCCTTTCTGGAGATTAGACTAGAAGCTATTGACAAGAAGAAAAGACTGCTTAGAATATATTCTGGAAATAGGAAGCACAAACTGTTTTCAATATCCAGAACAAACATACTATTGATTCACATTACTGTGTTTAGCATCCCCTATCATTGACATTTGTAGTTCCAGCTACAGCCTCTCTTGGCCTGTGACTCTAGCACTAGGTTGTTCCCTGGCCTAATTCTACAGTATAATTCCTAGGCATAATATCAAACTTTCAAACACCAATCTTGGCTCTTGAACCTTTAAGAGAGTTCATAAACTGCCCAATATATTTTTAATAGTTTATTTTGTACTTAATTAAGCCACAGTAAGTCATGGTTGCTCTAACATAAAAACTAATATCAGAAGAGATCAGAGACAACAGGTCATTGAAGATACAGGGGAAATTGTCATATCTTATCTAGCCTGATTGGCACTGAAGGGCACCAGGGCTTCCTTGGTGGCTCAGACAGTAAAGAATCCACCTGCAATGCAGGAGACCTGGGTTCAATCCCTGGGTTTGGAAGATCCCCTGAAGGAGGGCATGGCAACCCACTCTAGTATTCTCACCTGGAGAATCCCCATGGACAGAGCAGCCTGGCAGGCTACAGTCTATGGCATTAAAAAGAGTCTGGCATAACTGAGCGACTAAGCACAGCACAGCAAGTCATGATTGCTCCAACATAAAAATTGATATCAGAAGAGATCACTTCAAAAAATGGGCATAGAAGGAACCTACCTCAACAGAGTAAAGGCCATATATGATAATCCTACAGATAACAATATTTTCAATGGGGAAAAACTGAAAGCATTCTCCCTGAGATCAGGAACAAGACAAGGATGTCCACTTTCACCACTATTATTCAACATACTTCTGGAAGTCCTAGCTACTGCAATCAGAGAAGAAAAAAAAAAAATCAAAAGTAATCCAGATCAGAAAAGAAGAAGTAAAGCTCTCACTGTTTGTAGATGACATGATACTGTACATAGAAAATCCTAAAGATAATATCAGAAAATTACTAGAGCTAAACAATGAATTTAGCAAAGTTGCATGATACAAAATCAATACACAGAAATCATTTGCATTTCCATATACTGACAATGAAAAATCAGAAAGAGAAATGAAGGAATCAATCCCATTCACCACTGCAACAAAAAGAATTAAATATCTAGGAACAAACTTACCTAAGGAGACAAAAGAACTGTACACAGAAAATTATAAGATACTAATGAAAGAAATCAAAGATGACTTAAACAGATAGATATTCCATGTTCCTGAGTAGGAAGAATCAATACTGTGAAAATGACTATATTACCAAACACAGTCTACAGATTCAGTGTGATCCTTATCAATTTACCAATGGCATTTTTCACAGAAGTAGAACAAAAAATTTCACAATTCATATGGAAACACAAAAGACCGCAAATAGCCAAAGCAGTCTTGAGAAGGAAGAATGGACCAGAGGAATCAACCTTCCTGACTTTAGATTATACTACAAAGCTACAGTCATCAAGATAGCATGGAGTATGGTATATATTATATATATATGTGGTATATGCATACAATGGAATATTGTCCAGCCTTAAAAAGGAAGAAAATTTGCTATGTGCAATGACATATATATACCTGGAAGACATTATGCTGAGTGAAATAATACAGTCACAGAAGAACGACTACCACATGGTTTCATTTACATGAGATATCTAAAACAGTCAAACTCATAGAAACAAACAGTAGAATGATAGCAGTTGCCAGGGGCTGAGGGGAAAGGAAAATGTGGAGTTGTTTAACAGTTATATGGTTTCAGTTACACAAGATGATTAAGTTCTAAAGATATGCTGTATAACATAGTCCATATGGTTAACACTATTGCATCATACACTTCATAACTTATAAAATTTCTTTTCATAAACTAATAAATTAAAAATAAAGACACTGAGTTATACCAATGTAATTAGAAAGTAATGTTCAACTTTAAATTCTCCACACATGGCAATGCCAAAATATCATTGACTTTCTGTGAATATGATAATAGTCTTATTTTTTATATCCTCAGGTTGAGTAGAATAACACTAAACACTTAATTTTTCTAATAAAAATGTTAATATTTAATAAAAAATGATTTACATGGGGATAATAACTATTAACACAGCATGTGACCCACTTCAGGGTTCTTGCCTAGAGAATCCCAGGGATGGGGGAGCCCGGTGGGCTGCTGTCTATGGGGTCGCACAGAGTTGGACACAACTGAAGCGACTTAGCAGCAGCAGCAGCAGTGATATTCTCTGAGGCTCTTATTTGCTGTTATTAGTGTTACATTAATATATAATATACAGTGCATCTACCAAATCCCCAAGTAAACAGTGATAACTTTATAAATTAATTTTTATAGGGGCTTCCCTGATAGCTCAGTTGGTAAAGAATCCACCTGCAATGCAGGAGACTCTGATTTGATTCCTGGGTTGGGAAGATCTGCTGGAGAAGAGAAAAAGCTACCCACTCCAGTATTCTGGACTGGAGAATTGCCTGGGCTGTATAGTCCATGGCGTTGCAAAGAGTCAGACAGGACTGAGCAACTTTCACTTTAAGTCTTCCTTGGTGACTTAGTCGGTAAAGAGTCTGCCTGCAATGTGGGAAACCTGGGTTCAATTCCTGGGTTGGGAAGATTACCTGGAGAAGGAAATGGCAACTCACTCCAGTATTCTTGCCTGGAGAATTCCATGGACAAAGGAACCTGATGGGCTACAGTCCATGGGGTCACAAAGAGTCCGACAGGACTGAGTGACTAACACTTTCACTTTCACTTTCTTACTTGCTTTACATTGTTGTGTTAATGTCTGCTTTACAGAAAAGTGAATCAGTCACAGTTCAGTTCAGTTCAGTTGCTCAGTCGTGTCTGACTCTTCACGACCTCATGAATCGCAGCACGCTAGGCCTCCCTGTCCATCGCCAACTCCCGGAGTTCACTCAGATTCACGTCCATCGAGTCAGTGATGCCATCCAGCCATCTCATCCTCTGTCGTCCCCTTCTCCTTCTGCCCCCAATCCCTTCCAGCATCAGAGTCTTTTCCAATGAGTCAACTCTTCACATGAGGTGGCCAAAGTACTGGAGTTTCAGCTTTAGCATCATTCCTTCCAAAGAAATCCCAGGGCTGATCTCCTTCAGAATGGACTGCTTGGATCTCCTTGCAGTCCAAGGGACTCTCAAGAGTCTTCTCCAACACCACAGTTCAAAAGCATCAATTTTTCGGTGCTCAGCTTTCTTCACAGTCCAATGCTCACATCCATACATGACCACAGGGAACACCATAGCTTTGACTAGATGGACCTTTGCTGGCAAAGTAATGTCTCTGCTTTTTAATATTCTGTTTAGGTTTGTCATAGCTTTCCCTCCAAGGAGCAAGCATATTTTAATTTCATGCTACAATCACCATTTGCAGTGATTTTGAAGCCTAAGAAAATAAAATCTGTAACTGCTTCCATGTTTTCCCCTTCTATTTCCCATGATGTGATAGGACTGGATGTCATGATCTTAGTTTTTTGAATTTTGAGTTTTAAGCCAACTTTTTCACTCTCCTCTTTCACCTTCTTCAAGAGGCACTTTAGTTCCTCTTCACTTTCTGCCAGAAGGGTGGTGTCATCTGTGTATCTGAAGTTATTGATATTTCCCCTGGCAAGCTTGATTCCAGCTTGAGATTCATCCAGCCCAGCATTTCGAATGATGTTCTCTGCATAGAAGTTAAATAAACAGGGTGACAATATATAGTCTTGTCATATTCCTTTCCCAATTTTGAACCAATCAGTTGTTCCATGTTCAAATCTAACTGTTGCTTCTTGACCCACATACAGGTTTCTCAGAAGACAAGTAAGGTGGTCAGTTACTGCCATCTTTTTAAGAATTTTCCACAGCTTTTCATGATCCACACAGTCAAAGGCTTTAGAGTAGCCAATGAAGCATAAGTAGATGTCTTTCTATTTATTATAATATGTCAAAAGCAGGAGTAAATCCCTAAAGAGAATCACAGAAATGAGTTTCACTATTGAAGGTTTTACAGATTCAGGGTTGGTGATTTCTGTCATATTCTGTCATAATAACATCAAATTTCAGTTTGTCTAGTGTGAAAGTCAGACTATTCAGGAGTAAAACAGAGGTCTGTTATAAATTTGACCAGCTAGAGACAGTAAATTGAGATCATTGTTCTATATGTGGTCTCTTCACTAGAACAAATCAACAACATTCTAAGGAACCTGGTTTGCTTTCTAAGTAATCAATAGCTATTGATTAGGCACATGTTTTTATTCCGTTACTCTGAAAAGCTGAGAACATGAGAACAATTTGCTTGCAATTCACAAGACAGTGGTATTAATCTCAGTATAGTGTCTCAACTTTTTCATTCTATATCACAGCCTAGCTCATAGCAACCTTCTGGCATCACACTTATCCTCTATTTTGATGACATCATGCTCAGAGACCCTAAAGATCAGTAAATAGAGTTTAACCTAAGTGTCTTGGCAAGACCCATGTGTGCCTGAAAGTCATAGATAAATTGCTTGAACCATGTCCATTCCATATGTTTTAGGAATCTCCCACTTTATGAGGCAAATCCATCTTTCGCTATAAAAGCTGAAGATCCCAAGTACTTGCATTCTCAGCCTCCTTTGAAACTAGGGCAGTAGCACAGAAACCGAATTCTATCATTTGGATGCATATGCCCCAGATTTGCAATTAAAAGCTGCCACTGAGAGAAAGAAAAACAGCAATTGCAGAATCTATTCTAGTCACACAAATGAAGTAGAAGCAACATCCGCTTTTTAGCAGCATCTAACATTTTGTGTTTATGAATTCAGCATTACAATCTGCAGAGTAATCAAGTGATAGAGCAGTAGTGGCACCAGATCAGACCAAGAACCAAGTTTAGACATTTCTCCTGGCTGATAGTTTAGACCTATGGGTTCTCTGGCTCTCCAAACCATTCTGTGAGCTACTCTATATCATTAAAATAAATTCATTTTTTAAAACTATCAAAGTCAGGGTGGGATGGGGAGGGATGTGGGAGGGGTGTTCAGGATGAGGGACACATGTACACCCGTGGCTGATTCATGTGAATGTACAGCAAAAACCACTAAAATATTGTAAAGTAATTAGCTTCCAATTAAAATAAATAAATTTTTTTAAGTTATCAAAGTCATATCATGTTGCTTAAAACTAAGAGTTCTGCCTGATACACCCAATTATCATTTAGTGAGCATCTTCCATTGGCCTTCAGTTCAGTTCAGTTCAGTTCAGTCGCTCAGTCGTGTTTGACTCTTTGCAACTCCATGAATCGCAGCATGCCAGGCCTCCCTGTCCATCACCATCTCCCGGAGTTCACTCAGACACATCCATCGAGTTAGTGATGCCATCCAGCCATCTCATCCTCTGTCATCCCCTTCTCCTCCTGCCCTCAATCCCTCCCAGCATCAGAGTCTTTTCCAATGAGTCAGCTCTTCACATGAGGTGGCCAAAGTACTGGAGTTTCAGCTTTAGCATCATTCCTTCCAAAGAAATCCCAGGGCTGATCTCCTTCAGAATGAACTGGTTGGATCTCCTTGCAGTCCAAGGGACTCTCAAGAGTCTTCTCCAACACCACAGTTCAAAAGCATCAATTCTTTGGTGCTCAGCTTTCTTCACAGTCCAACTCTCACATCCATACATGACCAATGGAAAAATCATAGCCTTGACTAGATGCACCTTTGTTGGCAAAGTAGTGTCTCTGCTTTTCAACATGCTATCTAGGTTGGTCATAACTTTTCTTCCAAGGAGTAAGCGTCTTTTAATTTCATGGCTGCAGTCACCATCTGCAGTGATTTTGGAGCCCCCAAAATTAAAGTCTGACACTGTTTCCACTGTTTCCCCATCTATTTCCCATGAAATGATGGGACCGGATGCCATGATCTTCATTTTCTGAATGTTGAGCTTTAAGCCAACATTGGCCTTATCAGACCTTAAAGTAAACTGCTGCTGCTACTGCTAAGTCACTTCAGTCGTCTCCGACTCTGTGTGACCCCATAGACCGCAGCCCACCAGGCTTCCCCATCCCCGGAATTCTCCAGGCAAGAACACTGGAGTGGGTTGCCATTTCCTTCTCCCATGCATGAAAGTGAAAAGTGAAAGTGAAGTCGCTCAGTCGTGTCCAACTCTTAGCGACCCCATGGACTGCAGCCTACCAGACTCCTCCATCCATGGGATTTTCCAGGCAAGAGTACTGGAGTGGGGTGCCATTGCATTCTCCAAAGCAAACTAAATACATAGAATATAAACTCTAGATACATAGAATATAAACTCTGCTAGTGCATATGCTTGTAGGGGAAACTGTGATGGTGTTAGAGAACATACATATATAATAAACTGGGAAAATACAGCTAAAATTTTCATTTTCTCATGCTCACTGTGACTTCTTCTTTGTGATCATTAAATAAAATGCTTACCTACTGAACATTTTGATATATTTTAAAATAATTTTTGTTATTGATCTCTAATTCACCATTTCAATGGTCAAAAAGTATATTTTATTGCATTTCAGTCTTTGAATATGTTGACATTTGTTTTATATACAACCATATAATGAGTTTTGTAATACAGCCTATATATACTTGTTAAAAGTATGATTTCTTTCATTGTTGAGTAGCATGTTTTATATATTTCAAATTGATCAAGTTTGATATTTGTGTTAAAAATCTTCCCTGGACTACTTAGAGAGTTTTGTTAAAATTTTCCACAACAATTGTGAATTTACATATTTATTCTTTTGTTGTAAATTTTTGCTATATGAATTTTTAGAAACATTACTGTCTGTATGAAATCTTAGATTTATTATATTGCTTTAGAGAATTGATCTTTTAGTCATTATGGAATGTGAAACAAAATCTATAGGTAAGAATTTGCATAAGGTTATATAACAAGATTGCTGAATACAAAGTCAGTATTTTATTTTATTTAAAAATGAGTTATATTTGTACAGACAAACAGCAAATAGGAAATGGTATTAAGAAAACAATGCTTTTGATGGTAATATCTAAAAAATGAAACACATAAAACTAAATCTAATGAGAGATATAAAGATTTCTGTATGTAAAATTGTGAAATATTACTGAGAAAAATTGAAGAATATACAAATTAAATTAAGGAGTATATTCATGGACTGAGGGCTTCAGCTTATTAAAGAAATCAATACTCCACATATTAATCTCAGTTTAAACATAGTTGAGTCCCATTAATTTGACGATTTTTTTGTTTGTTTATCTTTTTATTTTGTCATTTTTTTTCCTTGTTTGTTGTTTCTTTGTGGAAATTGACAATGATTTTAAAAGCACTGGGAAGTCTGTCCTCCTACAATTTTAAACTACTACTGTTGCAGGAAGGGGGACCCCTTCCAGAGCCTGAAACTGAGCTCTTGTCTAACACTCGGAAATGAAATGTCTGAGGAGACACATGTGCTGACAAAGCAAGAGATTTTATTGGGAAAGGGCACCCGGGTGGAGAGCAGTAGGGTGAGGGAACCCAGGAAAACAGCTCTATCGCATGCCTCGCAGTCTCTGGTTTTATGGTGATGGGATTATTTTCCGGGTTGTCTTTAGTCAATCATTTTGACTCAGAGTCCTTCCTGGTGGTGCACACCTTGTTCAGCCAAGATGGATGCAAGAGAGAAGGATTCTGAGAAGTGGTCTGATATGTGGTGTCTCCTTTTGACCTTTCCTGAACTCTTCCAGTTGGTGGTGGCTTATTAGTTGCATGCTCCTTACCAGGACCTCCTGTGGTAAAACAACTCATGCAAATGATTACTATGGTGCCTGGCCAGGGTGGGCAGTTTCAGTCAGTGTAATTCCCCTAACACTACTCTCTTCCCCATTGATGCTTGAAATCTCACATTTAGATAGTCATTCTATAACTTTACCTTTCTTTGCCTCTCTTAAATCTCACTCCTTACACTTCCTTGGTAGAGGCAGTACCTGAAGGCTTGTAAGCCATTTACATTTCAGTACAAAAAGGTCTGATATGTTACCAAAAAGTTTTAGTAGAAGAAGGACAGAACAGAGGTAAGAGGCATCTAAAAGGGTAAAGAAAAAAGAAAACGAGTTCAATAAAGACAGCCACAGATTGGGGAAAGACTTTCCTTCTATTTCTCAATCCTTCTTAGAACACCTCTGTTTATTGAAATTCAGGAAAACAGATGACTGAAATGTTTCTGCTTATTGATTTACTTTCTATTCCAGTACAAGCCACTGCCAATCAAGCAGTCATCATCTGCTTAATCCAAAAGTTTAATTTAAAAATTTTTTATGCTGCTTTTTAAATTGATATGTCATCTGGATTCTAAAACATGGCATTCTGTTCTTTTTTGGGACACAGAAAAAAATATTTTGATGATTATGACTATATGATTAATTTTCCAAATAGTGGAAAGAGCACTAGATTGAGAACAGAGATTTTAATACTTCTTAATATTTAACATGCAACCATTTATCTTTGGTAAATTGCTTAACTGAGCAGGCTCATATTCTTCTCATTTGTAAAATGAAGGGACTAAAATATCTCATGAATATGTTCCCCTCAACCCCTTTAAGAGTACATGAATCTTTGTGAGATGTTCATTGGATTACTCAGGAAATTCTTTCTAAGAATAAGACAGTATAATTTTAGATGACACCTTTCTTTTAATTGGAGAAGGAAATGGCAATACACTCCAGTATTCTTGCCTGGGAAATCTCATGGACAGAGGACCTTGGTGGGATACAGTTCATGGGGTTGCAAAGGGCACAACATGGCTGAACCACTAACACTTGCACTTTCTTTTAATAACATCAACTAACATTTTCTTAAAAATTTCCATTTAAGCACTAGAGATAAACATATCTTTTTGTTAGAAATGGGGATATCAGTAAATTCTAAAGTTTCACTAAGCTTAAAGAGTGTAAAAGGGTACGTACAGATAATATTATTTAGAAAATGTTTTTTACATCTTATAGGTTTCATTCAGAAACTAATAATGTTTAAGTCATCTACAAATGCTCAAAGGGAAGATAATCTATTCTATATATGATGATTATAATAACACAATGCTTTGATTCCTTAAATATGATTTTTAATTCAAACTTATTCCTAATTTATTATTTATAAAAAAGCCTATTCCTTTGATCTAAATTAAATTACTAAAAGATATGAAAACTGTCTTCAAATATAACTTCCTTGACTTAGAATATCCTCATTTGAGACAGGCAAAATAATAAATGAATTATAAAAAAAAAAATTTGCTCTTTCTATAATCTGATGATTTTTCAACATGATTTAGTCAATCAATAAATAGTCAATCAAAAGTTACTAAGATTAGTAGTTTTTAAATTGTAATTCTTGAAGTTTGGGAACTTTGTGAAGGGGACTTATGAGTTTATGAGAAAAAGGAAGGTACAAATAGTTAAAACAGCACTGATTTTGTATTTTATAAATTTATTGGAATTATATGAAGATTTTGTTAGAAAGATGAAATATGTTTTATTAAACATTTGGATATCCCTGACTTATGCATCAAGAATATTTTAAAATGTAGTGGCTGATACAATAATAATAATAATTCATATTGAGCATTTACTAAACACCAGGCACTGTCTGAGTGCTTAAGAGTGCAAATTTATTTAATCTTAACAACACACCAATGATCATTAGCTCAATTTTATAGATGCAAAAATCAAAGCATAGAAAAATTAAATTAATATCTCAATTAGTAAATGAAAAGAATTATAATCAAACTCAGGCTGTTTAACCCCAGTATGTTGAGTCTTATTAATTCTCGTTCTTAGGACTTCAATAAAATAGAAAAATGGACTATCTTAAATCAAAAAAAAGAGAGACACAGTAGACCAAATGAAGTTTCTGATAATAAAAGCAGTAATACAAGTGGTATTAAAAAATACCCATATGGTAATTAAAAAGTAAAATAAGTAATAGCAGAATTAACTTTAAATATTTGGGTTCATTCATTTACTAACAAATATTAATAAAGACTAGAGATCTCTTCAAGAAAATAAGAGATACCAAGGGAACACTTCATGCAATGATGGGCACAATAAAGGACAGAAACTGTATGGAGCTAACAGAAGCCGAAGATATAAAGAAGAGGTGGCAAGAATATACAGAACTACACAAAAAAGATCTTCATAAACCAGATAACTACGATGATGTGATCACTCACTTAGAGCCAGACATCCTGGAGTATGAAGTCAAGTGGGCCTTAGGAAGCATCACTACAAGCAAAGCTAGTGGAGGTGATGGAATCCCAGCTGAGCAATTTCAATTCCTAAATGATGTTGTTAAAGTGGTGCACTCAATATGCCAGCAAATTTAGAAAACTCAGCCATAGCCACAGGATGGGAAAAGGTCATTTTTCATTCTAATCTCAAAGAAAGGCAATGCCAAAGAATGTTTAAAGAGCCACACAATTGCATTCATCTCACGTGTTAGCAAAGTAATGCTCAAAATTCTCCAAGCCAGGCTTCAACAGGATGTGAACCAAGAACTTATAGATGTTTAAGCTGGATTTAGAAAAGGCAGAGGAACCAGAGATCAAATTGCTAACATCTGTTAAATCATCAAAAAAGCAAAAGAGTTCCAGAAAAATATATCTATTGACTACGTCAAAGCCTTTGACTGTGTGGGTCACAACAAACTGTGGAAAAAACTTAAAGAGATGGGAATATCAGACCACCTGACCTGCCTCTTGAGAAATCTGTATGTAGGTCAAGAAGCAACAGTTAGAACTGGACATGGAACAATGGACTGGTTCCAAATTGGGAAAGGAGTACATCAAGTCTGCATATTGTCACCCTGCTTATTTAACTTATATGCAGAGTACATCATGAGAAATGCCAGGCTGGATGAAACACAACCTGGATTCAAGATTGCCAGGAGAAATATCAATAACCTTGGTTATGCAGATGACACCACCCTTATGGCAGAAAGTGAAGAAGAACTGAAGAGCCTCTTGATTGAAGTAAATGAGGAGAGTGAAAAAGTTGGCTTAAAGCTCAACATTCAGAAAACTAAGATCATGACATATGGTCCCACCACTTCATGGCAAATAGATGGGGAAACAATGGAAACTGACAGACTTTATTTTGGGGGGCTCCAAAATCATTGACTGCAGCCATGAAATTAAAAGATGCTCCTTGGAAGAAAGGCTATGAGCAACCTAGACAGCATATTAAAAAGCAGAGACATTTCTTTGCTGACTCAGGTCCATCTACTCAAAGCTATGTTTTTTCCAGTAGTCAAGTATGTATGTGAGAGTTAGACCATAAAGAAAGCTGAGCACTGAAGAATTGATGAGTTTGTACTGTGGTGTTGGAGAAGACCCTTGATAATTCTTTGGACTGCAAGGAATCCAACCAGTCCATCCTAAAGGAAATCAGTCCTGAATATTCATTGGAAGGACTGATGCTGAAGCTGAAACTGAAATCCCTTGGCCACCTGCTGTGAAGAACTGACTCATTGGAAAATACTCTGATGCTGAGAAAGATTGAAAGCAGGAGGAAAAGGGGATGACAGAGTATGAGATGATTGGATGGTATCACTGACTTGATGGACATGAGTCTGAGCAAACCCTGGGAGTTGGTGATGGACAGGGAAGTCTGGGGTGCTGCAGTCCATGGAGTTGCAAAAAGTCAGGCACAACTGAGCAACTGAACTTATTAACTGAGCCAGTTACCATCCTTTGTGATTGTGTTTAGTCACCTTAGTTGTGACCAACTCTTTGTGACCCCATAGACTGTAGCCCACCAGACTCCTCTGTCCATGGGATTTTCCAGGCAGAAATACTGGAGTGAGTTGCCATTTCTTCCTCCTGGGGATCTTCCTGACTCAGGGATGGAACCCTCATCTCCCGTGTCTCCTGCATTGCAAGCAGATTCTTTAGCCACTGAGCCACCTGGAAAGCCCATCTGTTGTGATTAGGCTACATTAATTAACAAAGCATACAGAAAATTTTGCCCTCATGGACATTCTAGTGGGCCCAGAGACTAGCTACTTTGGCTTAAGGTCTGGCCTAGGAGGGTAGCAATGAGTCTGTGGAGTGTAAGTTAAAAAATTCATTAAAAAAAAAAATATATATCTAAAGGCTATGACAGAGGTAGAAGAATGAGAAAATCAGAAAAGGGAACTAAGTTTGGAAAGAAAAATGATTTTGAATAGCTATCTTAGAAGGAATAGCAAGACATCCATTTGTGAATATTCAGAAGGCAATTAGCAATATAAAGCTTAGCACTTCATTGAGAGTAAACTA
Source organism: Capricornis sumatraensis (assembly GCF_032405125.1). NCBI lineage: Eukaryota > Metazoa > Chordata > Mammalia > Artiodactyla > Bovidae > Capricornis > Capricornis sumatraensis. The sequence continues at coordinate 109,363,945 of NC_091092.1, read as the reverse complement.
CATAGATACCCTTCCCCACTGAGGTAATATCCAATCCAATGGTAGGTTTTAGTTGAAACCATAACACTGAATAAATAGACAGAGGAGAACCAGCACACAAAATACAGAAGTATGGTAAATTCCCAAAATAATGGAATGGGAAGAATTAAGAAGAAGCACTCAAAGTAACAAACTCATTTGCCAAATCTATGAAAAGAGTAACAGGTAGCATAGTCAACACAGTTCAAGGGAAAAGTCAACTGTGAGCAGCAAAAAATCAAAAGCAATGGACATTCTAAAGTAAATGAGACAGAAGAAAAACCTTTGAATTTGGAAATTATGTAGCCATTATTGATCTTGAAAACATCTTGGTGGAATGTGGGATGAAAGCAGGATGAAAAACAAACATGAACAGTGCATGTATGCCACTTGTTTTACACCTATCAGAGTACAAGGAAGGTGAGGAGTAGACCATTAGGAAGAAGGGCATGCTTTATTTTGGTGGTAACTACATCAAGGACACTAAAGGATTTTGACACCACAAATTAGCTGATGATTAGAGAAAATTGTACTTAGTTTTGAAAAAAATCTATACTTCAAATAGCTTACCAATAGCCTAATTCCTTAGATGTTCCACTACTATATGCTACTTCCAATAGAATAATAGTACCCTATCATTTATTTTTAATACTGCTTGTTCATTTCCCCAGCAGTTTTCTCTTAATCTACTATCTTTGACTTCCTTGCCTTAGCTTACAGTAATATTTTAATATGCAGACTATAACAATAATGCTGAACTCATTTGCAATTCTGTCTCTTCAAACACATTTTTCCCACATGAAATGCGGTTTGGATCAATTAAAAAGAAAGCAAGTCACAAATAAGAAAATCCTCTTTTAAAAAGATATTTAAAAAAATCTTTGTTCTGAAAGGCAGATATGAATCACTGACAGCACACATTTGGGTCTTAGCAGGTGTATTTTGTTTAATAAAGTTCTGTCTTTCACTCAAGCTTTGTTCCAGTATAACTATGCCCTCTATAGTCTTATCAAGTGAATGAAGGTGACTTTAGCTTGAAAGAAATCCGATAAGTCTCTGATACTTAGTCCACATTCTTGGTTTAGGTAGGAGAGTAATATTTGGTTCTTTGTAAAAATTTCCCAGGGGAAACTCTCTAAGATAAAAGGCAACTAAATTTAACAAGTGGATACATTTACTGGCAGTGTGATGACTACTGGAAAAGAAAGTCTGCTTTTCTCCTTCAACACCGAAAACTATTATTAGTGACAATGTTGAATTTTACCGGAGCCCTCTAATCCTGGAAAACAGCAAAAGTTAAGGTATCTCTCTGCCTTTTGTGTTGTAGGAAACAGTTTATTGGTAAGAACCACCCTTCCCCATGGGCTTCCCAGGTGGCTCAGTGGTTCAATCGCTGGGTCACTGGGTCTTGGAAGATCCCCTGGAGGAGGAAATGGCAATATACTCCAGTATTCTTACCTGGGAAATCCCATGGACAGAGGAGCCTGGTGGGCTACAGACCATGCGATCACAAAGAGTCAGACACTGCTGGGCATGAGCACAAGCACGATCCTTCCCCATGTGACTTAAATAAGACTCACAGATGCCTCCTCTTGCTTACCTATGACAGGGCCAGACAAAGATATTCCCAACTGCCATTTTTTTTGTCTCATAAATTATCAGCTGAAGTGTTTATTCTTATTGGAACAAACTGCTTATTAGTCAAACATTAAAGTTTCACTCCCTCCTGATTCCAGAACTATGACTAGAATAGGCTGACTTTAGGGTAAAATATTCTCTGATCTACTATTTAATCAAGCTACCCTTTTATCCCATTTTCCCACTCCCTACCCTTGATACCCTTGCTACTTCCTCTCAACAGAAGAAAAGTCACTTTGGATTAACCTTGAGAGGCTTGCAGATCTTACGGTTACGGCATTCTCCCTACTGCAATAGTTCTCCTCCAATTGCAGTAGACCCCCCTCACACTGACCTTTTCTTTCAAGCGAAGTTTCTCCTTTCTATGCTGAGATTTTTTTTTTTTTTACTTGCCAATTGACAGAAAGAAGTAAATATTGCTACATCTGGATATATATGATAATGTGCGACTGAAAGCTCTAAATATTAAATGATTTGGTACATTCAATGAATTATGAATATTAATGGATACACGAAAAAGTCCACAAAGAGATAGTGCTTTAAGCATCTACTCTGTGCTAGGGTTTTCCTCAACTAGACCACAATTAGACAAATATGCTTGCTCAAAAAGCACATAGGTTAGTATGGAAGACTAACATAAAACCATCATGAAATGCATTGATATTAGAAATATATACAAAGTATTATGTTTACATCGGATAAAGCCATTTACTATGAATGCCTAGGGTCAGTGGCAGGAAAAAGATGTGACAAGGAAAGTTTTATAGTAAAGGTGATATCTGAGAAGACCATTAAAGAATAAATATGAATTTGTCAGATGAACAAACTGAAGAGTCTGCATTTGGCATTGAGAACAAAGTGATCACAAAAAGACCAAGTAATACCATGATTCCTCTGGATAACAAAAGTAGTTAGAATTGACTCTTTTGCAGAGCACAGATGTAAGACAACTGAAGAGGAGCTGAAAAAATGAGCCAATACAAAGCAGTGCAGCCTTTTACAACTATGAAGTTTAGACACTGCACAACTCCAATGGATACCATTCATAATGATGATGTCAATGTGAATGGCATAAACTGGAGTTGTGTACAGTCCTGAGCAAGACCTCTAAGCAGGTATGAAATTAATGGAGTATTTTTATGCCAAATATATATGTTAGGATGCTTTGGGTAGTAAACAATGGAAACCAAATCTGTCTGTCCTTAACTTCAAGGGGATTTTGGAAGAACATCAGAGTGCATATAATTAAAGAGAACCCTAGGGGGCCTTCCTAGGACAGACCCCTTCCCCATATCTTCTACTTTAGCTGCTCTCTGAAGTACCTAGATGACAGTATCTTTCTGAGCTGTTTTACATATGTTAAAACTCCCACCAAACAGAAGACTTTAACTATTTCATGACCATGAGTACATAGACCCCAGGCATACTGGAGCCAAAGGATTGATGATGGTAACCCCTGTGACAAGGACTGTTACTTCACCATTAATCAATCAGAGAATCATGCACAAGTTGATTACATACCCTGGAACTTCTTTCCTTCATCTTGCCTTTAAAACTGCTTTGCTGAAACCCATCAGGGACATGATGCTTTTTGAGCACCAGCTGTCCTAGACTCTTTTTATGGGCCTTACAATAAATGTTCCACTTTCTTTCATTACAACCCAGTATCAGTAGATTGACTTTACTGCACACAGGCAAGTAGACCCAAGTTTGGTTTGGTGACACTGATAGTACTGCTATGGGGTTGTTGAAGAAACAAAATATTTTGCCAGATCACAGAATAGGAAGTTAGAAAGCATTCCTTTAACAGGAACAATTTGGTCAAAATGCTACAGACTAGGTACAGGATGTATGTGTGCATGCTAAGTCACTCAGTCATCTCTGACTCTTTGCAACCCTATGGACTGTAGCCCGCCAGGTTCCTCGGTCCATAGAATTCTCCAGGCAAGAATACTGGAGTGGGTTGCCATACGCTCCTCCAGGAGATCTTCCTGAACCAAAGATTGAACCTGAATCTCTTATGTCTCCTGCATTGTCTGGCAAATTCTTTAGTTGTAGCACCAGCTGAGAACCTCAGGTACAGGATACTACCAATATAACTGTTGTGAAATAATTCTAACCATCTCTAATCATTGCAGCATTTTGCTCCATATTCACTCTTTTAGCTAAGAAGCTTTAATCAGGTCAGAGCTGTGTTCTTCTCATTAGAAAGACCACACAAAGTAGAGATTATCCTCAAAATGGTAAGGAAGGATTAGATACTGGACGAAGATGACAAAAACCTTTTGAAACAAGCTGGGATATTTGGATTTTGATTTCTAAGGCAAGGGATGTTAAACTTTTCTTAAAGGGCCAGATAGTAAATAGTTTAGGTTTGCTAGCCATATGATCTCTGTGGCAACTAATCAATTCTGCCATAGAAAGCAATCACGCACAATACTAAATCAATGGACTTGGCTATGTTCTGAAAACACTTTATTTACTAAATACATGGCCAGCTTTAATCTTAGTTGGCCAAATATCCAGTATTAGGGATGGGAAGGCCTTGGAGGATCTCAACTCTTTATTATGCCCAGTGAATTGGCCATTTTCTCCATGACTATGAAGGTGGAAGCTACAAAAGGATCCAAAGTCTGTCTTCAATGAAGTTATAATTCAGTAGATAAGGCCAAAATAAGGCATAAAATCAAAATATTTTATTAGACATGATAAAGAATTAATTTAGAGAGGTTCCAATTTCCAAACTTGTCCCCAAACTCGCATTATTTCTGATCCAGTTTATCCTATCTGTTCCTTTTCTGAAATATAATTGAAATGCTTAGGAGAAAAGACATGAAGACTATCTTCAAAAGAAAATAATTGAGGGTTTGTAAAGAAAAATAGAAAAGCCAAAAAGCGCTGACTATAATTGAGGATTTCTACATTAGAAATTCTGCACCATTGTGAAGTACAAGTAAACTGAGTAGGGGGATGGAACTTTCAGAATGTTCAATTTTTTATGAAATTATTTTCAACGTTTTTTTTACAGGTAATGCTTAAAATTTGAATCACATTATAAATTACTTTTGAGTGATTGTGCTTTTAAAATGCATCTCCATGCAAAGTCTGAGCTATACTCTCTCTCAAATTTAGTAATGCATCTTGAAGTTCTTAGTGGTAAATCACCATGTTTAATCCCAAGAGAATAGAAAAGATAAAAATTAGTTTCAAAAATATTTCAACAAGTTTACATTTAAGACAAAATTTTAAAAGATGAGCAGCTCCAGTGACACTAGCTTATTTTAGCTGATGAACTAGTGAATACAGACTTCACAAATTTTTTTAAGTTTTGAGCTGGCTTTGCTTCTATAGCATGCCTCAAAATATACTACTTCAAAGGAACTGTAAACATTTTAAATCATGATTTCTTTCCTAAAATTACCTCTCTACTCACCTATAAAGACTCCTTAACATTTTTTCCAATCATATTTCTTAGTTTTGATTATTTAAAGTATTTGATGTACAAATGTATTGAACACCTATGATATATACAAGATACTTATTTTTTAAGCTATATTTCAGCTGATTATTTTGTGTGTGGCACGGGAACATACAGCATTGGAACATTCAGCCCCTGTACTCAATTTTCTCACAATTAAAGAAGATTCAGACAAGTAAATCCACAATTCAACACTCTTCTATAAAAGATATGAAAAAGGGTTGCCCAGGGGTGTTTGACTGTGAAGAACAGGAGAGACTATCTTTTCTAGGGTATGGGAGGATGAAGAACTGATACTATATATTGGCCTGGTCCTAGACTTTAAGAGGACTGATGCTTCTGCTATGGTCTCTTATAAATCTGACCATTATCTAAGAAATCTAACTAGAGTAGAAATCTGCCAGACTACACTGAGAGGCTCTGATAAAGGGGCTGGGGCGGGGGGGATGGGAACCAGCTAACACCCAGTAGTTCCAAGAGAGCCATTTCAGTCACCCTAGCTAATTCAGCAGATAAAATGGAGAAATGAGTTCTACAGTCTACTGCCTGGATTTCAGTGGCTTAGAATTATGAGATAAAATAAAGATAAAAAATTTAGCCACTAAACTTTGATGTAGGTTGCTATGCAGTAGTGGAAAACCTGAGCACATACATAGGAATTAATAACGTGCAGAAGATGCAGTGATTTTTGTTGGGGCCCAGGGCCCCATATGCTTCAATAGCATATTGATTATTTTAAATTACATTTACTTAAGAAACGGCCAATACAAAAGGGACAGTTAAGACCTTTCTCTTTCTCTCTCTGAAAGCAGGAAATGAATCTCTCCCTGCATCTAGAGGCTGAAGGACACTCTTATCACCAGAGAGAGGGAGTTCGGACTGAGAAGCCTGTATTCACAAACCTTGTTACTTCTTTAATTATCTATCCTAAGCCCACACTGTTTAAAGTCCTCACTAATTAAGCACCCAAAGCCTAAATTCTTTGCCCTGTCAATCCCTCATAAATTTACTGTTTACCTAAAGAGTATAACAGTTGCCTGCTTTGGCTACTTCTTAAATGCCATTTCTGTGAGACTTCTGTGCACAAGAACTAAAGTGTTCCTTTTTCTCCTGTTAATCTGCCTTATGTGAATTTTCTTATCAATCCAGCCAATAGAACTCAAGAGGAATAAAGGGGAAATTTTGCTTCTCCTTGACACTTGTAAAGAGTACACAATGCTCACTGAAGGTGAGAAATAATTAATAAACTATTATTTTCTACCCCATTACTGTCAAGCTCATTTATTAGAGCCTAATAGACATGATTTATGAGAAAAGATGCCTTGCCAACAATCTGATGAAATATAATTATTAATTCTAAAAGCATTTTTTTAATGCAAGTCATATCAAATTAACTTACTCCATCAAAAAGTATATATAGTTAGTTATTAAGAAAACGGGTGTGGCCCTAAGATGGCAGAGGAATAGAACGGGGAGACCACTTTCTCCCCAACAAATTCATCAAAAGTACATTTGAACCCTGAGTAAATTCCTCAAAACAACAGCTGAATGCCGGCAGAGGACATCAGGCACCCAGAAAAGCAGCCCATTGTCTTGGAAAGAAGGTAGGAAAAAATATAAAAGATAAAAAGAGAGACAAAAGAGGTAGGGACAGAGCTCCATCCTGGAAGGGAGTCTTAAAAAAGAGAGAAGTTTCCAAACACCAGGAAACACTCTCACTGCCGAGTCTGTGGCGAGCCTTGGAACCACAGAGGGCAACATAACTGGGAGGGAAAATAAATAAAACCCACAGGTTCCGTGCCCAACGGAACGCCTGCATCCACCACTAGCAAGCAGGGGCTGGGCAGGGAGGTGCGGGCTGCATTGCTTAGAGTAAGGACCAGGCCTGAATGCCGCGAGGGCAATCTGAGGGACTAACTTGAGATAGCAAACCAGACTGTGGGATAGCTACCTTGTGAAAAGCCCCAACCTAAGACACTGCCAGGCCCGCTCACAGAACAAAGGACTGAGCAGAGCTAGCTGGCTGTGGACTGGCCCATCCCCCTCCAGAGACAGGCAGGCGAGGGCAGCCAGAGCCGGAAGGGGGCAATCGCGGCCCCAGAGAGGAATTATCTACCAAACTGCAAGCAGGCTTCGTTGCTAACCAAGACTTCTTGGGATTCTGGACAGTCAACACCCACCTGAGAAGGTGCACTGGTTGTACACCCAGAAAACTGAGCGGCAGGGACAGGGGAGGCAATAAGTCGCAGTGACCGTGCTCACCAAACACCTGGTCACCTGAGCTGCTTGGACCTGGGAAGGGCACAAAACACAGGCCCAAACGAGTCTGCACCTTTGAGGACTACCCGAGTACCTGAACCTGAGTGGCTTAGACCTGGGAAGTGCATACAACCCAGGGCCGGCCTCAGACAGTTCCCGGCAGAGCAACCCAGAGGCTAAGCAGTGTAGACAGGGAAAGCACACACTCATGAGTGGTGGCAAACCCAGTGTGGTTGAGACACTGCGAGCACATGCCAGTGTTATTTGTTTGCAGCATCCCTCCCTCCCACAGCACGACTGAACAAGTGAGCCTAAAAAAGTGTCCACCACTGCCCCCTTGTGTCAGGGTGGAAATTAGACACTGAAGAGGCCAGCACACAGCAGAAGCTAAAACAGAGGGAACCTCCTTGGAAGTGACAGGTGTAATAGATTAAAACCCTGTAGTTAGCACCGACTACATAGGAAGGGGCCTATAGATCTTGAGAAATATAAGCCGAATCAAGGAACTATCCAAAAATGAACTGACCCCACACTGTCCAGAACAATACCATAGAAATTCCTAGATATATTTTTACTATTTTTACTATCATTCATTAACTTAAAAAAATTTTTTTTTTAATTTTTAACTCCTTAGGACTTCCCTCGTGGCTCAGATGGTAAAGTATCTGTTTACAATGTGGGAGATCCGGGTTCGATCCCTGGGTTGGGAAGATCCCCTGGAAAAGGAAATGGCAATCCACTCCAGTACTATTGCCTGGAGGAGCCTGGTAGGCTACAGTCCATGGGGTCGCAAACAGCCAGACACGATTGAGTGACTTCATTTTCACTTTCATTATTCCTTTAATTTTCATTTTTATAACCTACTATTACTTTACAAAAAAAGAGAGAGAGAGAGACCCTATCTTTCAAAGCAAACTTCATATATATATATATATTTTATAATTTTTGTGACTTTGGTTTTTTTCCTTAATAATGCATTTTCGAAAATCCAACCTGTACTTTAGATTTTTAATCTTCGATTTTTGGTATTTGTTATCAATTTTGTACTTTTAAGAACCCAATCTTCAGTACCCATTTTTACTTGGGAGTGAGATTACTGGCTTGACTGCTCTCTCCCCCTTTGGACTCTCCCTTTTCTCCACCGGGTCACCTCTATCTCCTTCCTTCCTCTTCTCTTCTCTACCCAACTTTGGGAATCTCTTTGTGTGTTCTGTATGGTGGAGAACACATAGGAAACTGATTACCGGCTGGATCTGTCTCTCTCCTTTTGATTCCCTCCTTTATCCTCCTGGCCACCTCTGTCTCCTTCCTCCCTCTTCTCTTCCCTGTATAACTCCGTGAACATCTCTGAGCGGTCCAGACTGTGGAGCGCACATAAGGAAGTGATTACTGGCTAGCTTGCTCTCTCCTCTTTTGATTCCACCTCATCTCATCCTGGTCACCTCTATCTCCCTCCTCCCTCTTCTCTTCTGCATGTAACTCTGTGAACCTCTCTCGGTGTCCTTCACTGTGGAGAAATGTTTTATCTTTAACCTAGATGTTTTATCAGTGGTGCTGTATAGATGGAGAAGTCTTGAGGCTACTGTAAAAATAAGAGTGAAAACCAGAAGCAGGAGGCTTAAGTCCAAATCCTGAGAACACCAGAGTACTCCTGACTCCAGGGAACATTAATCGACAGGAGCTCATCAAATGCCTCCATACCTACACTGAAACCAAGTACCACCCAAGGGCCAACAAGTTCCAGAGCAAGACATACCACGCAAATTCTCCAGCAACCCAGCAACATAGGCCTGAGCTTCAATATACAGGCTGCCCAAAGCCACTCAAAACCCATTGATATCTCATAACTCATTACTGGACACTTCATTGCACTCCAGAGAGAAGAAATCCAGCTCCACCCACCAGAACACAGGCTCCACCAGGCTCCACCATCCCTGGGATTCTCCAGGCAAGAACACTGGAGTGGGTGGCCATTTCCTTCTCTAATGCATGAAAGTGAAAAGTGAAAGAAGTTGCTCAGTCGTGTCCGACTCTTTGCAACCCCGTGGACTGCAGCCCACCAGGCTTCTCCGTCCATGGGATTTTCCAGGCAAGAGTACTGCAGTGGGTTGCCATTGCCTTCTCCAACATTACATCTCTACTACTTACTTATCTTATAACTGGAAGTTTGTACCTTTTGACCACATAGCTCTAATTTCCCACCCCTCCTTCCCCTACCTCTGGTAAACACTAGTCTGATCTCTTTTTCGAGGAGGTTGGTATTTCAGCTTTGTCTTTTTTTTTTTTAAGACTCCACATAAAGTGAGATAGTAAAATATTTGTCTTTCGCTGTCTCATTTTCAATTCTCACTGTCCAATTCTCTTTGTCTGAGAAACTGACTAAATTAAACCAAGAAAAATAGATTCAATTTTCACATATTAGAATTTAAGAAACTGGAGGCTAGAAAGAGTAAGTATTTGGGTAAATAATGGGTTAATGATTAGACTTCAACCCAAGTCTCTAAATTCTCAACCCAGTCCTCTTTCCTGTATATTGAATGCCTCATTATATTGCCTTTAAATACATGGAATTGAAATGAGGTTTGGGAACATCAATTGTGATATTTAGGAAGAAATATTAAAAACAAGACTCCAAACAATAGTTTGAGAATTTATTTTTTCAGTGAGTAGCTCAGCTGGATACTAGTAACAGAGACCTATTTCACTGAAATTTTGAAAGTTCCTCTGTGGTATGAATGTACTTTATCTCAAACTTTGAAGTCCTATAACACAATAGTTATTGTCTACAACTGATTTAGTCATGTTGTCAGATAAAGAGAATTGGGCAGTGAGAATTGAAAATAAGACAGAGAAAGTCAAATACTTTATTATCTCACTTAATTGTGGAATCTAAAAAAATAAATAATAACCAGAAAACCAAGCTCATTGAAAAAGAGATCTGACTAGTGGTTACTGGTTATTATCCTAACCAAACATGTTAAAACTTTTAAAATGTAACACACACACACACACAAGTATACACCTACTCATGCAAATGAAGACTTTGCTAAACTTCAGTTTAGTTCAGTTCTCTCACTCAGTGGAGTCTGACTGTTTGCAGCCCCATGGACTGCAGCATGCCAGTCTTCCATGTCCTACCAACTCCCGGAGCTTGCTCAGACTTATGTCCACTGAGTCAGTGATGCCATCCAAACATCTCGTCCTCTGTCATCCCTTCTCCTCTTGCCTTCAATCTTTCCCAGCATCAGGGTCTTTTCCAATGAGAGTCAGTTTTTTCGAATCAGGTGGCCAAAATATTGGAACTTCAGCATTAGTCCTTCTAATTAATAGACTGATTTCCTTTAGGAATGACTTCTTTGATCTCCTTGCAGTCCAAGGGAATCTCAAGAGTCTTCTCCAAAATCATTGTTCAAAGGCATCAATTCTTCAGTGCTCAACTTTCTTTATGGTCTAACTCACATCCATACATGACTAATGGAAAAACCATAGCTTTGAATAGATGGACCTGTGTTGGCAAGGTAATGTCTCTGCTTCTTAATATGGTGTCTAGGTTGGTCACAGGTTTTCTTCCAAATAGCAAGCATCTTTTAATTTCATGGCTGCAGTCACCATCTGCAGTGATTTTGGAGCCCAAAATAAATAGTCTCTAAATGTTTCCATTGTTTCCCCACCTCTTTGCCATGAAGTGATGGGACCAGATGCCATGATGTTTGTTTATTTTAATGTTGAGTTTTAAACCAGCTTTTTCACTCTCCTCTTTCTCTTTCAACAAGAGGCTCCTCGGTTCTTCTTCACTTTCTGCCCTAAGGGTGGTGGCTTCTGCATATCTGAGGTTATTGTTATTTTCCCCAGAAATCTTGATTCCAGCTTGTGTTTCATCCAGCCTGGCATTTTGCATGATATTCTCTGAGAATAATTTAAGAAGCAAGGTGACAATATACAGACTTGACATACTCCTTTCCCAATTTGGAACCAGTCCATCATTCCATGTTGGGTTTTAAATGTTGGTTGTTTTCCTGCATAAAGTTTTCTCAGGAGGCAGGTCAGGTGGTCTGGTATTCTCCTTACTTACAGAATTTTCCACAGTTTGTTGTGCTCTACACAGACAAAGGCATTGGCATAGTCAATAAAGCAGAAATAGATGTTTTTTTTTCTGGAACTCTTCTTTTTCCAATGACCCAATGGATATTGGCAATTTGATCTCTGGTTCCTCTGCCTTTTCTAAATCCAGCTTGAAAATCTAGATGTTCTCAGTTCATGTCCTGTTGAAGCCTCACTTGGAGAATTTTAACATTACTTTGCTAACATGTGAGATGAGTGCAATTGTGTGGTAGTTTGGACGTTCTTTGGCATTGCCTTTCTTTGGGATTGGAATGAAAAATGACCTGTGGCCACTACTGATATTTTCAAATTTGCTGGCATATTGAGTGTAGCACTTTAACAGCATCATCTTTTAGGATTTGAAGAAGCTCAGCTGGTATACCATCACCTCCACTAGCTTTGTCTGTAGTGATGCTTCCTAAGGCCCACTTGACTTCGTATTCCAGGATGTCTGGCCCTAGGTCAGTGATCACAGCACCATCGTTATCTGAGTCATGAAGATCTTTTTTGTATAGTTCTTCTTTGCATTCTCCCCAACTTTTCTTAATGTCTTCTGCTTCTCTTAGGCTCATACCATTTCTGTCCTTTAGTGTGTCAATCTGCATGAAATGTTCCCTTGGTATATCTAATTTTCTTGAAGAGATCACTAATCTTTCCCATTCTATTGTATTTCTCTATTTCCTTGCATTGATCACTGAGGAAGTCTTTCTTATCTCTCCTTGCTTTTCTTTGGAACTCTGCACTCAGATGGGTATTACTTTCCTTTTCTCCTTTGCCTTTAGCATTTCTTCTTAACTCAGCTATTTTTAAGGCCTCCTCAGACAACCATTTTGCCTTTTTACATTTCTTTTTCTTGGGGATGGTCATGATCACTGCCTCCTGTACTAAGTCATGAGCCTCTGTCCATAGTTCTTCAGGCACTCTATCAGATCTAATCCCTTGAATCTATTTGTACTTCCACTGTACAATCATAAGGGATTTGATTTAGGTCATATCTGAATGGGCCCTTGAATCTATTTGTCACTTCCACTGTATTATGGTAAGGGATTTGATTTAGGTCATACATGAATGGTTGGGCTTCCCTGATAGCTCAGTTGGTAAAGAATCTGCCTACAATGCAGGAGACCCTCGTTCAATTCCTGGGTTGGGAAGATTTACTGGAGAAGGGATAGTCTTCTTCAGTACCCATTCCAGTATTCTTGGGCATCCCTTGTGGCTCAACTGGTAAAGAAACCACCTGAAATATGGAAGACCTGGGTTCAATCCCTGGGTTAGAAAGATCCCCTTGAGAAGAGAAAGGCTACCCACTCCTGTATTCTGGCCTGGAGAATTACATGGACTCTCCATAGGGTCCATAGTATCGCAAAGAGTTGGACATGACTGAGCTACTTTCACTTTCATACCTGAATGGTCTAGTGGTTTTCCCTACTTTCTTCTATTTAAGTCTGAATTTTGCAATGAGCTCATGATCTCAGCCACAGTCAGCTCTGGTCTTGTTTTTGCTGACTATATAGAGCTTCTCCATCTTTGACTGCAAAGAATATAATTAATCTGATTTTGGTATTGACCATCTGGTGATGTTCATGTGTAGAGTCATAACTTGCATTGTTGGAAGAGGGTGTTTGCTATGAGTGGTGTGTTCATTGGCAAAACTCTGTTAGCATTTCCCCTGCTTCATTTTGTACTCCAAGGACAAATTTGCCTGTTACTCAAGGTATCTCTTGACTTAGGCATCCTTAAAATCCCACTAGGGAGGTAATTGGTCACATAACATTATCTTACTCTTTATTAAGGTATTAGTGAAAGACATTTTAGTTCCCAGCAGGGCCATTGTGTTTCTTAATATAAACCAAACATTCACTGATACTTCACCTCAGGATATTTGCTATTCATATAAGAATTAAATGAGTATTACTGGGCCAAAGTATCAGAATACATTGTATAATAAATGAAATGCATGCAAATATAAGGACATTTTGAAAGGATCTCAAGGTACAAAGATGAAGGAAATTTATCCACAATATTAACATTATATCGATATGTCATAACTACATTTTACTCATAATCAAATGAAAATGATTGCTCATTTCTTTCAACTTTACACAGTTTCAATGCCTAATAAATACTGATTAAACTAATGAATAACAGAAATATTCTGTTTTCTTATTTTTTCACAAAAACTAAATCCAATTAAATTCAAACTATATGAACATTAATTTTATAGACTGGACAAAAACAAATAAGTTTTACATGGCAACTTAATTATAAATTATTTATTTTCTCTACCAGGTTTTGGAGATATCATTGACATTGACGTTTAAGACTAAGTTAAAGGCACACAGCACAATGATTTGAATTATGTTTGGCAGTAAGAAATTTTCCTTTACCCATCTAGATTCTTCCGGCTGGTCTAAGAAGTAAAACATCATAAGACAAATTAACCAGAAAAAAAAAAAAATCAAAGTTTAAAAACATGAACATATGGCTGAAACCCTCAACTTAAATACCATCTTTAACTAAAGACAAAAGAGGATGTCATGGATAGTATTTGAGACTTCAAAAGAAAGCAAAGTGATTCATATAAAGACGGAAAAGGAAATGTTTGGTAAACGGGCCATGTAGATAATAGGACACAGAACTGTCTTAGATCTCTAGGCTCTGCTGTGTTTTCCCCACCACAACTAGCCATATTCTTTGTAGATATCTCTGGTGATAGCTCTATTGGGGAATAAGCCCTTTACCTAAAATTTTTAGGCAGTTAGGAGCAAGGTCAAAGTTTTTTCCTGAGACTTTTGGTCCTAGATTTTTTTTTTTCCCCAGCTTGAAATAATCTACATGCCAAAGAAACATTTTGGGGTGCCAAGTTTTGTTCTCTTACACTTACATACATCATGAAATGATAACCATGATAAATTTAGCAAACATCTATCACCTCATATAGAGACAAAATAAAAGAGAAATAATATTTTTTTCCTTGTGATGAGAACTCTAAGGATTTACTCTTAACATCTTTCATATACAACATGACTAATGTACATTACATTCCTATACTTATTTATTCCGTAACTAGAATTTTGCACCTTTTGACCACCTTCATCCAACCCCCCACCAACCTCTGGTAACCACAAATCTTATCTCTTTTTCTATGAGTTTGTTTGTTTGTCTTTTGAAGTATACTTGGCCTACAACACTGTTTGTCTCTGGTGCACAACATAGTGACTAGATATTTCTGTATATTATAAAATGATCACAAGCCTAGTTGCCATCTGTCATCCTACAAAGATATTACATTACTATCGCCTATATTCTCCACACTGTACATTTCATCCCTTTGACTCCTTTATTTTAAACTGGAAGTTTGTACTACTTAATCTCCCACACCTGTTTCATTCATTCCCTGACCACCTCCCCTCTATCAAACTATTTTTTGACATCTTACTATATCATCAACTCAATGGATATGAATTTGAGCAAGCTCTGGTAGATGGTAAAGGACAGGAACGCCTGGCATGCTGCAGTCTTTGGGGTAACAAAGAGTTGGACATGACTGAGCGACTTAACAACTACTACTATATCATCGACAATCATATCACTCTCCTATGACAACTATTATGAGCTTTCCAATCATAAGCTTATAGTTTTACAAATGAAATACATTGTTTTAAAGATCTAAAAATCCTAAGGCACATCTAGCTTCAGGTACTTCTCATTTTTTCCCTCAAATATCTTGTTCTTTCTGCATCTCTGTTTTCCTCTGTCTATTTATGGCAATTTTCCTCATTCTCGGTATATAACATAGCCACAAGCATCTTTATGTTTGTATCTTACTAGCTTCTTAACCTCAGTGGAAAAGGATTTCTTATTATCAGTAGTTCTAGCTAACATTTCAGATTTAGCTCTTTAATGTACTTTTGTTCACATGCTCATGTTTTGACCAATTACCATAACCAATTTGAGACATGCTGATTGGACATGGCTGCATCATATGTCCTTTCCTTTAGCCATGGTAGTGAATTCAGCTAAACCTAAACCAACTGGACTAATGCTGTAGAATGAGTTTTTCCACCATGAAAATCAGGATGCTATTAGCACAAGTTGTTACAGAGACACTAAGCAAGCAAAAATAAAATTCACTACTTGTTCTCAAAATATACCAAAACATCTTAATCAGTATCCTATTTCTTACATTAAAAAAATGAAAACTCTATTTACAGCTTGTGTCAGTTATCCTTTCTGAGATTAATTCCACATTTCCACCCCTACCCCAAAACTGTGGCCACAGTTGCCCAAATAACCCAAGGTCTTTCAAGTCTACTTTTTCTGACAGAGCCTTTCTCTACCAACACATAACTGCCATTTTCCATCTATAGAAATTAATAACTATATTTAAAGATTCAGATTTAAATATAACACCTCTTTGAAATGCCTCTAAATAATTGTTGAACAATTCTCTGTACTTATACAATAAAGCATATATAAATCTATTCTAAAATATATTGTATTATGATAGTTTCTAGATGGTGTTTCCCACTCACTTGGGAGTACAAACTGCTCCAACAATTGACATCTCTCTAGAGCTAGGACAATAACTGACCCAGTTTATGTTGGATGGATTAATTATTAAATAAGTCAAATTAAATAATCTCAAATTCAGTAGCCAAATCTTGTCTTTACATGAATAATTTGAATGAAAAACTCAAACAAGTGTTAAGCGGGGCTGGCAGTATTAACAAGTCCAGAAAATCGTAGAGATCTCCTTCAGGTAGCATTACAAATAAGCATTAGTTTATTTTCACCAATAAATACAGCCATCCGGGTTGCACTAAGACACATGGAACAAAATCGGCAAAGTTGGTACTCAATACTACAGGTAAAATAACTATCACGGATCCATTTTTTAAAGTTCCTGTGATAATCTGGCTAGTTCCGTTTGCAAGAGACACAAGGACAAAAACGAAACTGAATGCTTTTGTGGAGAAGAAATTCCCTGGATGAGCAGAAAAACCTCCCCAAGTTTTGGTGTTTTCTGTTTCTTTCAAACAGGATTGAGGGGTCATATTATCAAGACGAAGCCATTAAGAGTTAAAAGGGAGAGGACACACTGAAGAGATTCAGCTAAGACCCTGGGGAATAATCAAAAATTGTGAATTACTTTCTTAGTGAGAGTCTAAGATCTGAGGAATTCACGAGGAGAAAAGGAAGCGGTCTCTCGGCACCTGAAAATGAAAAATGGTACATTTAATGAGGCTGACTTTGGCATGGCATTTTGAAGCAGGTTGTCATATAAAATGTACCGAATGAAAATGCGATCTGAAAGCCTGAGAATAGGCTGTGGCCGGGCGGGGTGGGGGCGGGGGGAGAGAGGTTAAGGATGGTGCTTGGTACATTATAAACCCTCAGAAACATTGACTGCTTTTGAATGAAATGAAAACCAACCTGAATCCAGTCCCTACTCAGTTACCTAAGGAAGACAATGGATGCCTAGGCAGCGCCTAAGCAAGTTATGAGGTAGAGGCAAATCTCGATTATTGCCTCACTAGAGGCTGCAGAGCTGAGGTGCAATGGCGGAGTAGCGGAGCAGCGGGGAACCTAGGTGGACCATTATCTGACTGAGTGTGTTCGGGTCACTCCCGGGGGGAAGTAGAAGCTGAAGATTACTTGACTGCCGGTTTTGCATTTCAGCACTAAGTCATGAAATTCAGATAATTTTCCAGTTGTTCATCGAGATGGAAAGCTCAGATTCCGACGATGAAGAAGACAGGGTTTCGGTCCGACACAGCGGTCAGATAGACCGATTGGCTCGAGAAGATGATTACTACCGATTCGTAAGTGATCTGAGTGAGGAAGATTACATACTTATGAGGGACAACAATTTGCTCGGCCCCCTAGGTGAAAGTACGGAAGAAGAGTTGCAGAAGAGGCTTCAAATAATGAAAGAAAACCTACAACAAAACTCAGATGAAAATACAGGTATATTTCTCTCTGGGGGGAATAGGATGAGATGAAAAAAGAACTTCATGATGCTAAATAATCACTTCATAATAGTAAATACACAGAAGAGGCATAAATTACTTGGTAAGGTACTTCTCATAAAAAAAGAACTGACATTTACTTGATTTGCAGTGAGAATGCCAGAGTAGGTGCGTTCTTTTTTCGTTTTTTGTTTTTCCTGATTCACATTTGGATTGTTTTAATTGGGAAACAGTGTGAAGTAGACCACTGGTTTTTGTTTGTTTTATGGTTGTGTACCTCAATGGAAAGTACCTCCTATGTCCTGAATTAGTTTTTCTATGAAAGTGAAAGTCTCTCAGTCGTGTCAGACTCTTTGCAACCTCATGGACTATACAGTCCATGGAATTCTCCAGGCCAGAATACTGGAGTGGAGGGGATCTTCCCAACCCAAGGGATGGAACCCAGGTCTCCTGCTTTGTAGGCAGATTCTTTACCAGTTGAGCCTCAAGGGAAGCCCAAGAATACTGGAGTGGGTAACCTATCCCTTCTCCAGTGTAGATCTTCCCAAACTGAACAGGGATCTCCTGCATTACAGGCAGATTCTTTACCAACTGAGTTATGAGGGAAACCCTCTCTATCCATATAGATGTGTTTAAAAAAAAAGGTAAAAAGAAATATTTTATATTCTAATAAAGTAGTTCTCAACTGGGGACAGTTTTGCTCTCCCCCACCCCAAAGGACATTTGACAATAGCTGGAGATATTTTTGGTTGTCACAGAAGGAGGCATGGGCGTTACTAATATCTAGTGGGCAGAGACCAGGGATGCTGCCAAATATGACACAATGCACAGGGTAGCTCCCCAAAACAAAAATTGCCCAGTGCCAAAATGTAAATAGTTCTAAGCTGAGAAACCCTGCTGGAACCTCAGATATGGTGCCTTCTCTCCCAGTGTAAAATAGAGGATTTTACTACCTACTGAAGAGGATACTATAATACTTTGGTTCCAGAATATGGTCTTATATGCACCATGCTAGGTTCAGTCTATTCATTTGATCTGACGTTCAGCTTAATGCCAATTAAAAATCTTGGTAATATTAAGAAGTATTCAAAATTCAAATACTTTTAATCCTATAAACTTTGTTTATATTTGGGCAATAATCTTGTATTTTAAAACAACTTATACATTATCAAAAGCATATAACAGCCCAGGAGTAGTAATATTGGAGACTAATAAGAATTAGACAATAATATCAATTGAATTAAAATACTAGCACTGTACCTTAACTGGTGTTTACCTGGTTTAACTGCTTTGGTGTTTTGACAGTGGACTGAAAAAAAAATGTTGTCTCTTGACATTCCTCCCACAATGGGCTGTGTATATGATGAAATATCGAAAAACAAACTTCCTTCAGATACCCTTTGTAAAAAACTCTAAATTTATCTAGGATTAGTGTACTCTTTTTCAGATGGAATTGAAACTTCCCTGCCTTTACTAATAAATCTAGATAATAAAGCTTTTAAAATATTAATTCTGTAAATGTGAAATCAGTTGAAAACATCTGAGTGTTTAAGTTCTCATTTTTGTTTGCTTTTTAAACAAAGTTTCAGAGTGTTATTTTATGATGGTTCCATTTTTGGTAGTTCTTTTATGGCCTCTCTCCCCCTCCTTTTTTTAATTAACAGATAGAGGAGATGCTTCAGATGATGTGCCTAGTGATGACTCTCCACTAGACTGGCTTATCACTTTCAGACAAACTGAAAATGTGACAAGTGAACAAAAAGAAAATCAGTCTTGGAGAGAACAGATCCAAATTAGTGCTAACAGTGATGAGCTCAGATTCAGCTTAGAAATAAATCTTGACCTTGATGATAAAAACTCAAATCCAGAGAATGAATGTGTAGCATCTGCAAAACTTCCCAGAAGAGAAGATACGGAAGACAGCCAAAGGCAAGTGGAAAATCCACAATCTGAGTCACTATTTACAAGACCATCTACATCAGAACAAGATGCAATGGAAACATTAATGGAAGTCCCACCGACTAGAAGTCAGAGACGACCAAGAAGTAGGAGCCCAGACTCTCGGAGAACGAGAGCAAGGACTGACAGTTGGACACCTCCACGTACACTGTGGGAACTTTTTCAAAGAATGAATGAAGATATACCATCTCAGACTTTTAAACAACCTCTCATAAGTGAGAATGATACATTTTCTAGAACTGGGCATGAAGAAACATTGAGACAGCAAATGCCTGGACATGAGTTGCAAAATAGGGGTCTTATTGAAACTTCTAGAACTAGGAATGCTGTTCCTGGAGAATGTTATTCAGACACAACGTGCAGTAGTGAATCTTTGGAAGTGAGGGAAACAAATCCAACCACACCTTTCAATCTTGAAGTAGGACGAGTTCCTTGTCCAGTTCATTGTCGAGCATGTTCTCAGAGAGACAGCAGAGTTAGTAGTACTCAGTTAACATCTGACTCACCAAACAACACTACCACTTCAGAAAGTGAGCAAGAAGAACTGAAGCCAATGTTTTCACATTCTGAAGAGGCCAGTGAGAGTGCTTATGTCAATACCATCAGAAATCCTGTTCACAGAATTTTAAATACTAGCTTAAGTGATACAACATCTGTTCCAACTCAGAGTACATTACGGCAGACAATGACAGGATTTAGTAACTCAAGTAGTCTTATGGACAGTGGCAGTAACTTAGAGCATAGTGTCTCACCTCCAAGTGAAAACATGAAAAGGGCAGAGTCACCAAATGAAAGAAATGGACCTAGTGGTAGTAGTTGTAGACCTAGTTCTGCTTCAAATGCTAGCTATGATCCTGATTCAAATTTCACACTGATTTCAGGTTCAATCCCCAATTATATATCTAGCTCCCATTCTACTCCTATGTCCAATTCTAGCTCAAGTGATGAAGATTCAGAAATTAGCTCACAGGTGTTTGAAGACAGTGAAGAAAGAAGCTTATCAACAGGCTTATCAGAGACCAGGCAGGAAGGTAGACGAATGACCCCAATAATATTTGATGATAGTGACTCTTGGTCCTCCCTTAATCTGGATCAGTTTTTCCTACAAAATGAAGATGACCCATATGAACCAACAGGACTTACCAAAGCACAGATTGAGAACTTGGCTTTAAGATCTTTTGGAGAGAATGAAGCATTTAAAGCCTGTAGCATTTGTATCACAGAGTACACTGCAGGCAACACACTACGCATCCTACCTTGCTCCCATGAATATCATGATCACTGCATTGATCACTGGCTGTCTGAGCACACAACCTGTCCTATTTGTCGTGGGCCAGTAGTGGATCCCTCTGAGGCAGATAATTCTATGTGAGATCTGAATTCTCAGATATCTAAAATGTTACAGTGATGGACAAAAGTCAGCTGCCTCATGTCCACTTTTAGAGCTATTTACCTTTAAACATAACAATCTGAATCTATATGGAACAATCTGAACTGAATTACTTGCTCCTGAAGAAATTAGTGGGCTTTCCCCAATTTCTGTTTCATAATAAAAGAAAATATTAAAAAGTCAAAAATTGTTGTTCTCTTTGACAATAAAAATGAATTACACACCATAGCACTGCACTGAATTTCAATAGAAAATTAGCATGTGCACTGGGTTGGGATATTCCTGATGCCATGAGCGAAATGTTCTAGTATGATAAAATCAATCCAGGTAGATCCTAGTAGTATTTTCTAGTCATAAATCCCAAGTATCGCTTGGCCCTGTTCAATCCTGGTTGTGTATGCAAAGAAACAGGAACCCAGCTAAATAATTAAGAAGCAATTTAAGACTATTAGAGCCATTCACATACAAAGGTCATGTTATATTCATCAGTTCAGTTCAGTCACTCAGTCATGTCCGACTCTTTGCAACCCCATGAATCGCAGCACACCAGGCCTCCTTGTCCATCACTAACTCCTGGAGTTCACTCAGACTCACGTCCATCGAGTCAGTGATGTCATCCACCCATCTCATCCTCTGTTGTCCCCTTCTCCTCCTGCCCCCAATCCCTCTCAGCATCAGAGTCTTTTCCAATGAGTCAACTCTTCGCATGAGGTGGCCAAAGTACTGGAGTTTCAGCTTTAGCATCATTCCTTCCAAAGAAAGCCCAGGGCTGATCTCCTTCAGAATGGACTGGTTGAATCTCCTTGCAGTCCAAGGGACTCTCAAGAGTCTCCTCCAACACCACAGTTCAAAAGCATCAATTCTTCGGCACTCAGCTTTCTTCACAGTCCAACTCTGACATCCATACATGACCACAGGAAAAACCATAGCCTTGACTAGACGGACCTTTGTTGGCAAAGTAATGTCTCTGCTTTTGAATATGCTGTCTAGGTTGGTCATAACTTTTCTTCCAAGGAGTAAGCGTCTTTTAATTTCATGGCTGCAGTCACCATCTGCAGTGATTTTGGAGCCTCAAAAAATAAAATCTGACACTGTTTCCACTGTTTCCCCATCTATTTCCCATGAAGTGATGGGACCAGATGCCATGATCTTCGTTTTCTGATAGAATGCCATAAAAAGCTTTGAAACCCTTCTCTTCCTATCTCTCTCCAGCAGTTTATCCCACCCTCCTAGTACTACCTTAAAGTTTCTACTATTCCCCACTACCAATGTATTAGTCAGAGTCCAACCAAAGGCTGATGGCACACTTTAAAAGAGTGATGAAATATCATTTAATGAGGAGACTAAAATGTGAAATAATGAAGAGAAACCAAAAGATGATGAAGTACCCAGAGGCTAGCAACTGAGAAGCCAGTATTAGAACCTCTAGGTTTGAAGGGGCATAGAGAGATTTGGGTTCCTGCAACCCAAATGTCTTAAGAGTTGTAGAAGTCCACCCAGCAAGAGTTATAAACTGAGAAAATGGCAGCCACTGTCAATCCAAAGTTTTGGAGAGGGAGCCTCACAGAAATGAATAACTCTTACCTTCTTTCCTCCTGACTTCTGATCTTTTGTCAGCAGTTCAGTCAGTTCAGTTCAGTTCAGTCGCTCAGTCGTGTCCAACTCTTGGCAACCCCATGAATTGCAGCATGCCAGGCCTCCCTGTCCATCACTAACTCCCGGAGTTCACTCAAACTCATGTCCATGGAGTCGGTGATGCCATCCAGACATCTCGTCCTCTGTTGTCCCCTTCTCCCCCTGCCCTCAATCCCTCCCAGCATCAGAGTCTTTTCCAATGAGTCAACTCTTTGCATGAGGTGGCCAAAGTACTGGAGTTTCAGCTTCAGCATCATTCCCTCCAAAGAACACCCAGGACTGATCTCCTTTAGAATGGACTGGTTGGATCTCCTTGCAGTCCAAGGAACTCTCAAGAGTCTTCTCCAACACCACAGTTCAAAAACAGTTCAGTAGTTCACATTAGCCAAATCTAACTTGAAGGACTGATGCTGAAGCTGAAGCCAATACTTTGGCTACATGATGGGAAGAACCGGCTATTGGAAAAAACCCTATTGGCCAGTGCAAACAATTTTGCTTAACGTTTTCCATCCTGATACAGGTGAGAGTACATCATATTACCACCTAAAGCAACAGTCATAACTTTGTACAATTGCAACCTGTACAAATGCAGGTAGTATTAAGTATAAACCTGCTCTTAAAATTTAGTCAGAAACATCAGTGACCTTTATTTCCTATATGAATTGCTGGTGGCCAAAGTATTTGCAAGTAACTACAGAATATAAATGGGGAGTAGTGGTGAAGTTTTTAAATTCACCTTTCAGCTAGCATATTTTTCACACAGAAGATATCTGCATGGCCACACATGAAGGCTTAGATCAAACCTCTGAAATTAACATTAACTAATACTGAAACTTGTTTGAATATTCTGATTTTCTTTGAATATTCTGATTTTTATTAAGCATTTCTGATACCAAGTGTACTTCATCTACTGTGAGTAGAATAATTATAACAGCACTTGGTTTTCATACTATCCTAACAGGTTCCAGTCTTCCAAAGGATGATAATTACTTAATAATGCTTCAGTACATTCACATACACCTTCTGTGGTTGACAGAATTCTAAGATGATGCCTAATGATCCTCAAAGTAGCCCCTCCACTTGAGTATGAGACCTGTAAATATGATGGAATATTGTTCCCATTATCAGATTATGATAAACAGCACAGTTGATTGGGAAATTATCCAGAGTGAGCATGTCCCAATCAGGTGAGCACTTAAAAGGCCCAGAGAGCACTTCTAGTCCATATAAGATGTTTTTTGCTCCTCTTTCCCTGCTCCCCATTTATAAGCCCAACTATATATCCTGGAAACTATATGAGACAACTAAATGTGAGCTCTGAAAGATCTAAAGAAGAAGGTGAATTGGCTAGGGAGCCTTAGAATGACTGAGCAACTTCATGGTGGGGCATCTTATGAACTCTACTAAGAAGAAATGTGACCCAAACCCAGCATGCCCTCTAAACTTAGTAACAGTAAGTGGCTCAAATGGGCTCTTCCACTATCACATCAAATAGGAATCCCACAAATACCAAAGGAACTCTGCAGAAACTAAAAGGAGAAACAATTGGAATTATCTTTTCCAGGGTATGGGAGGATTCCTGGAAGAGATGTTACCTGAGAAAAAGAGGATGAAAAGAAATTTCCAAGTGACTAGGAGACATTTTTTAGCTTTTATTTATATTCATTTCCCATAAAAAAAGAAAGATTAACTCAAAAAGATAAAAAGATATAAAAGCAACAACTCACTACAAATTCACAAATACCTTTCCTCTATTTTCTTCTCCTTGTGTTCCTTTCACCCACCCAAATGCTTCAGTATGTAAGCTTTTCTCTCAAGAAAATGGAGTCCACATCATGGCCATCACAAATTTGAATGTTGACCAATAGTTGAAATTCCTAATGAATAATTATACTCAGAGACTAAACAATGCTTGAAACCAAGTGAGAGAAATAGGGTTTGGCTTATCTGCTCTGAAATACTACCTGAAAGATTGAATCCATAAAGTTTCCGTATGTTTGAAAGCAAGTTGAAGAGTAAACCTTGGGTCTTTATATATACGTGTGTGTGTGTGTGTGTGTGTGTGTGTGTGTGCGTGTGCGTGTGCGCGTGTGTGTGTGTATGTTTTGATTCCTGAAATGTTGGGGAGAAACAGTACAATGGAAAGAGCAATGGCACCAGAGGCATGGGTTTAAAATTCTATACCCGTCACTCCCTTGCCATGAAACTTTAAAAACTCATTTAATGACCCATTTAATGTTTTTTCATTTGAAAAAGAATGAGGCTTTTTCCAGCTTTAAAGTTTGATGATTACATGGTCACTTTTAGTTGCTCAGTCGTGTCCAACTCTTTGCAACCCCATGGACTGTAGCCTGCCAGGCTCCTCCATACATGGAATTTTCCAGGCAACAATACCAGAGTGGGTTGCCATTTCCTTCTCCAGGAGATCTTCCTGACCCAGGGATTGAACCCAGGCCTCCAGCATTGGAAGCCGATTTTTACCATCTGAGCCACCAAATATGTTGGTTAAAGAAGTAAAATGTAGATTCCACTAATTGTTTGTCATTTACATGAGATTTATTTTTATGAAGGTTACTGATAGAAAAATATGTTTCTGCTAATAGTATTTATGTACTGTGCTTAGTCGCTCAGTCATGTGTGACTCTTTGCGACCTCCTGGACTGCAGCCTGCCAGGCTCCTCTGTCCATGGGGATTCTCCAGGCAAGAATACTGGAGTGGGTTGCCGTGCCCTCCTCCAGGGAATCTTCTCAACCCAGGGATCAAACCCAGGTCTCCTGCAATGCAAGGGGATTCTTTACCACCTGAGCCACCACGAAAGCCCCTTTCTATACATCAAAAGTGAAAGTCATTATTTGGTCAAGATCAGATTCCTGATAGTCACTTAGCACTGCCCAGTAAATTTTCAATATTAGGATTCTTTATGGATATATTCATGATACTTTTATTTTCACCATTTATATTTGTATCCATTAAGTAGTATTTTCACAACACATGCATATGAATATTTGTGGATTATTTTAATGCATCTTTCATAATCTTAAAATCTCTTTCAAGACCATTTGTTGTGAAGAGGCCTTACCTGTTAAATAACAGAGTATAGATTATTTATTTTCATATTTGAAATGAATATTTATTTTCATATTTGCAAATGAAAAAGTTTCATGTTTATGAGAGAAACCATGTCACCTTATATAGACACCCATGCATGGAAAAATCTGTATGTGTTATAAGCACACATCTATGGTCATATTTATATGCATATATTTATGTGTGTATATATTGTGCATATATATGTGTATATATGTATTGTCACTTTTCCACGCACCCATACATACATCTATTGATCTATCTAGATATTTTACAACACATAATATCCTTAAAAAGATAAGACAGGATCAGAGTATCATAGAAATTTAGAGCCCAAAAGATCCTTTTAAATTATCCTAGAGATAATTTAAAAACAAAGAACGTTTTTCTCAGAGATGTAAATCTCCAAGACAGTACCAGTAGAAAGAACTCAGCTGGAATCTAATCCCCATATCCCAGTTACAAGTTCAGCTTTCATCCCCCTCCCCCAACTACACTGTCTTTTGCACAAATATTTGGTATATAGATGGATAGATACTGAACCTGAGAATAAAGTGTCAGGGCTGAAACTATTTTCTGTACTGAACATCCTGCTGTCAACTAGATTCTCGTTTGAGTTTTGAAGTCTTCTGATGGTTACTGTCAGTCCCAACCCCTCCTAGGTATTTTTACATGTAATCAATAGGAGGAGAACTTTCGGTCAGACATCAATCAGTTATTTAAACCACAATTATCTATTAAAATATTGTTTTTAAGTCAGAAAAAAATGGATGTGTCAAACAGAGCTTTGCTCACAGACACATACACAGACACACACAAATTGCAAATAATATTTGACTGCTCTATCTTCAGGCTATTCAATAACTAGATAAATGAAATATTCTTTCTGTTAACATTTTTTTTTACTATACCAAGGCGTATACACTAGTTGTTTCTTGCAGTCTCTGCCTAATGCAACTAAATTTGCAATAGAGTTAATCACTGGCACAGATGAATGTTTTAAGAGATTTCTCCTCTAGTAAGAAATTTATCTTTTTTCCAAGCAAAGGGCATTTACCCACTCTTTCATTCTCAACTGAAGTCATTTCATGATTTCCTTCATTTCTGTTTTCTACTCTTGTACTCCCCAAAGACAAGCTCATTTCTGATGACCTTTCAGTCTATGAGTATTAGGAGTAGTAGAGAGACAGTTTACAGTTAAAACAGAGTTTGTATACAGTTACTTTCTATGTTGTTATG
This sequence comes from Capricornis sumatraensis, assembly GCF_032405125.1. Classification (NCBI taxonomy): domain Eukaryota; kingdom Metazoa; phylum Chordata; class Mammalia; order Artiodactyla; family Bovidae; genus Capricornis; species Capricornis sumatraensis. The sequence continues at coordinate 109,337,168 of NC_091092.1, read as the reverse complement.
AAGTTACTCTAAGCTTCTCTAATAATACACTTACAAAGAAACCATGAAAATGGTTCAGATGTGCACATGGAGATAAGTATTAACTAGGAAACATCCAGATTTTTTAAAAACCAAAAAAGAAAAAGCAGACTGACTCACTCAGAATATATGGAAATATAGGTAAGGTAGGTTGCCTGGACTGTATGTCAGTATCAAGACAGCAGTAGGAGACAAACATAATTTGAAAAGATACATGCACCCCCATGTTCACTGCAGCACTATATACGATTGATTGCCAAGACGTGGAAGCAACCTAGTGTCCACTAACAGATGAACGGATACAGAAGATGTGGCATATGTACATACACACATATACACAATGAAATATTCCTCAGCACTAAAAAGAATGAAATAATGCTATTTGCAGTAACATGGATGGACCTAGAGCGAGATTATCACACTAAGTGAAGTAAGCCAAAGACAAATATAATATGATGTTGCTTATATGTGGAATATTGGAGAAGGCAATGGCAACCCACTCCAATACTCTTGCCTGGAAAATCCCATGGACGGAGGAGCCTGGTAGGCTGCAGTCCATGCGGTCGCTAAGAGTCGGGCACGACTGAGTGACTTCACTTTCCCTTTTCACTTTCATGCATTGGAGAAGGAAATGGCAACCCACTCCAGTGTTCTTGCCTGGAGAATCCCAGGGATGGGGGAGCCTAGCGAGCTGCTGTCTATGGGGTCGCACAGAGTCGGACACGACTAAAGCGACTTAGCAGCAGCAGCAGCAGCAGAAGTATACATGAAATCTTAAAAAAAAAATGATACAAATGAACTTAAATACAAAACAGAAATAAACCCACAGATGTAGAAAACAAACTCATGGTTAGAATTACTTTGATTCATAATGAAAAGAAGTTAGAAAATAACAATAAGACCCAACGCTATGTTTAGCAATCCTATATGAAGTTACACCCCACAAAATGTCTGCTGTTCATTGCTTCCTTGTTAAACTGTGACACTTTGGGTAAAAATTCAGACTCTTGTGTAGACATTTTGAAAGCCTGCAAAGTGTCACAGAAGAGGATGTGCAACTTTGATGTTACTGGGGTTGAGAGAGGCCGTGCATACATGTTCAGTTGCTCAATTGTGTCCAAATCCTTGCAACACCACGGACTGTAGCCAACCAGGCTCCTCTGTCCATGGGACTTCCCAGGCAAGAATACTGGAGTGGGTTGCCATGCCCTTCTCCAGGGGGTCTTCCCAACCCAGAGATAGGGCTACAGGAGGATTCTTTACCATTGAGCCACCTCAGAGAGATTTCTGACCTTAAGCAGAAGACACCTTTACGTATAATATCATGTTTACTTTATTTATTTTACATAGAATGTCATCCAATATTTACTGCAACCTATTTATTTAGTTATTATTGCCTTTTAAAAATGATGAAACTAAAACTGAGAGATTAAACTCGATGTCACACTGCTCATGAGTGGGGAAGATCAGAATCCAGTTCAATAGCCTTTGAATTTTTCACTATATAGTAGGACCATAGTTCTACTAATCAGGCATTCACTGAGTTTCTACTGTGCATAGCATTTGGTGATAGGCATTAGGAAGCACATAATGATGCCTAGTTCTTGCATCATTACAGTTTACAATTTAGTAGAAGGCAAGTAAACACATTGTTCTATTTATGAGTCCAAGAGGGAATAGCTTAGGAAGAGGAAAGATAGCAAACAGTTATGCAAACAGGAGTTTTACAGGTCATCTTGAAGGGCATTGTATTTAATACAGTACTAGAAGAATACAGATATTGCAGAGGGGTTTGATATGAACTAGGGCATTAAGGGCAGGGCATTGCAAAGCACAGATTACAATGTGGACAAAGGCATGGGAAAAGTGACAGCATATTCAGAGAGATGTAGGATAAAGGAAGTCTTGGAAGGTGGTGAAGTAAACAAGTAAGCATGACACTTGCTAAAGATAGTAAGGATAAATCAGGGGGACTTTGTAGTAGGAGAGGGAGATTAGATTCAACTCCTAATATAATAGAAAAAGTAGAGATTTAAAGGCAAGGGGCAGGATGGAGGTTGGTGGATAGAAAATTACTAGGAGACTAGGATGAAATATTGAGAGTAAAGAGAATTCTAGCTAAATGAATTTGACATAATTTTGTAGACAAGCTAGAGTAATAAGATATAGAGGGTGAAATATAAAGAATTTGATCATCTATCAAGACTAGAGGATTTTTTGCTAAACTGATCCAGCAGTATTCATGCTAAAACAAGTCTAAATGGGCCAAGGACAGAGCCTAAAGTGAGGGACTAGTTAGAAAGAGGACTCAGTGGAGCTTGAAGCAAGTTTGGTCAAAGAAGAGTGCTATGGTCTGAATGTTTATGTTCCCTTAAAATTCATATGTTGAAATTCTAACCCCTCAAATTGGTAGTATTAGGAAGCAGAGCCTTTGAAAAGTGATTAGGTCAGGAAGGTGGCACCCTCATGGATGAAATTAACGCCTTTTCAGATTTTTTGTGATTATTAAGTATAGTTGATGTACAATAGTTATTCACAATTTTCAAAGGTTATACTCCTTTTATAGTTATTATAAAATATTGGCTATATTCCTTGTGTTATACAGTATATCTTTGTATCTTATTTAATACACAATAGTTTCTACCTCTTAACCCTCTATGCCAATATTGCCCCTCCCCACTTCTTTCTCTACACTGCTAACCACTAATTTGTTCCCCACAATCGTAAATCTGTTTCTTTTTTGTTATAATCACTAGTTTGTTGTATTTTTTAGATTCCACAAATTCTCTCATGAATGGGATTGCTGCTACTGCTGTTGTTTAGTCGCTCAGTCATGTCTGATTCTTTACAACCCCATGGATTATATAGCCCACCAGGCTTCTCTGTCCATGGGATTTCTTAGGCAAGAATATTGGAGTGGTTTGCCATTTCCTCTTCAGAGGATCTTCCCAAATCAGGGATCAAAACTGAATTGCAGGCAGCTTCCTTACTGTTGAGCCGCCAGGGAATCTCCATGAATGGGATTAATGCCTTTTAAAAGAGGCTTCAGAGAGCTTGCTAATTCCCTTCCACACTCTGAGGACACAGCAAGAAGGCTCTGGCTATGAATCAGGAAGAGGGCTCTCACCAGAATGGGACCATGCTGTTATCTTGATCTTAGACTTCCTGGCCCCTAGAACATTGCAAAATTAATTTCCATTGTTTATAAGCTATCCATTCTATGGTATTTTGTTACAGTGGCCAGAATGAATTAAGACAGAGAGAGTCTTTGCCAAAAGTCCTACCTCTCTCCCTTCCTCCCTCTAGCCCTTCTTCCACCCTTCACTTATTTTACTATGTAACACATATTCATTTAGTACCTACTTTAAAGAACTGAATAGACAGAAAACAGAGGTTGAGCTATAAGGATCACTATCAAGGCTTTGTGATAAAGCATAACATATACAATTTTATTTCAAATAAAGTGGTCAAGAAGAGCTTGCATGGAAGTAACATTTAAACTGAAGTTTGAAAGATAAAAAGGTAGTAATGTTGGGAAATTTAGACTGGTTTTTTGAGGACTTCCTATATATTTTACTTTATTGAAAAAGACTCTGATGCTGGGGACGGATTGGGGGCAGGAGGAGAAGGGGACGACAGAGGATGAGATGGCTGGATGGCATCACTGACTCGATGGACGTGAGTCTGAGTGAACTCCGGGAGTTGGTGATGGACAGAGAGGCCTGGTGTGCTGCGATTCATGGGGTCGCAAAGAGTCGGACACGACTGAGCAACTGAACTGAACTGAACTGAACTGATATGCTTAAGTTGTCAAAAGTGTTTGAAGAGAGAGGTTACATTCTAATAATGTGGATGAGAACTTGCATTTAGCCTGAATATTAAAGAAGCCCCAGGAAATCCCACCATAGGGAAATCCAAACTCTGTTCCCAATACAAATGCTACTTAAAAAAACAAAACAAAGCAAAAAAAAAAAAAAAAAAAAAAACCTTTCACCCTTTGGTCAACCTACTGTCCACTAAACTTGTTGAGGATTATGGGCCTTAAGACCTAAGCAAGTGATGCAACTTGATTATAGTACAGTAGTTTGAATTTAAGCAAAATGATATGCTTGAAATGTAGGGGCCTTTTTGTAATGTAATTTGAAAAGGCAATGGGTTTCTTTGAATAGACAACCCAGACTATGACCATTGAGTGACTCTCCATAAGATCAATTATAACACCTCATTAGCACCATAAAAGGGAGAGTTCACATGATAGAGATGTGAGGTAACCATTTTTACCTATACTAAATGCTGTTACTGTGGTGCAAATACTTGGTGAAGAGGCAACACAGCTCCCTGTGACTACAGACTACTGAACAAAATCACCAACCTCCCTTCAATATGAGCGTACAAAGCACTAGGCCTGGAGAACAAATAATAAAGTAACCATTTACTCTCCCCTGAGCTCATTATCACCTTCTCTTCTCCCTACTGGATCTAAGGAAGGTGGAAGATAACATTAAATTTCACTTTCAGGGCCTGCATGTTCATGTGTACAGGCATTACACTGCATATTTCTAGGACTGTCTTTCACTTTATTCTTTACGTGAATGGTGCCCCTAGGGAGGTTATAGGGTACAACTTGTGAATCTGTATATGGTAGGCCTGCTTAATTTGATTTTGCTCATATATTGTGAGCCTTTCTGTTGCTTATTCATTTTGTGTTCTCTGTGTTCATTTATTTTGAGAAACAAACCTCATATCAGTTTCATCCTTCAGTTCAGTTCAGTCACTCAGTCGTGTCTGACTCTTTGCAACCCCATGAATCGCAGCACGCCAGGCCTCCCTGTTCATCACCAACTCCCGGAGATCACTCAGACTCACGTCTATCCAGTAAGTGATGCCATCCAGCCATCTCATCCTCGGTCGTCCCCTTCTCCTCCTGCCCTCAATCCCTCCTAGCATCAGAGTCTTTTTCAATGAGTCAACTCTTCTCAAGAGGTGGCCAAAGTACTGGAGTTGCAGCTTTAGCATCATTCCTTCCAAAGAAATCCCAAGGCTGATCTCCTTTAGAATGGACTGGTTGGATCTCCTTGCAGTCCAAGGGACTCTCAAGAGTCTTCTCCAACACCGCAGTTCAAAAGCATCAATTCTTCGGTGCTCAGCTTTCTTCACAGTCCAACTCTCACATCCATACATGACCACAGGAAAAATCATAGCCTTGACTAGAAGGACCTTAGTCAGTAAAGTAATGTCTCTGCTTTTCAACATGCTATCTAGGTTGGCCATAACTTTTCTTCCAAGGGGTAAACTTCTTTTAATTTCACAGCTGCAGTCACCATCTGCAGTGATTTTGGAGCTCCCAAAAATAAAGTCTGACACTGTTTCCACTGTTTCCCCATCTATTTCCCATGAAGTGATCGGACTAGATGCCATGATCTTCATTTTCTGAATGTTGAGCTTTAAGCCAACTTTTTCACTCTCCTCTTTCACTTTCATCAAGAGGCTTTTTAGTTCCTCTTCACTTTCTGCCATATGGGTGGTGTCATCTGCATATATGAGGTTATTGATATTTCTCCCAGCAATCTTGATTCCAGCTTGTGCTTCTTCCAGCCCAGCGTTTCTCATGATGTACTCTGCATATAAGTTAAATAAGCAGGGTGACAATATACAGCTTTGACATACTCCTTTTCCTATTTGGAACCAATCTGTTGTTTCATGTCCAGTTCTAACTGTTGCTTCCTGACCTGCATATAGGTTTCTCAAGAGACAGGTAAGGTGGTCTGGTATTCCCATCTCTTGAAGAATTTTCCACAGTTTATTGTGATCCACACAGTCAAAGGCTTTGGCATAGTCAATAAAGCATAGAAATAGATGTTTTTCTGGAACTCTCTTGCTTTTTCAATGATCCAGTGGATGTTGGCAATTTGATCTCTGGTTCCTCTGCCTTTTCTAAAACCAGCCTGAACATCTGGATGTTCACGGTTCATGTATTGCTGAAGCCTGGCTTGGAGAATTTTGAGCATTACTTTAGTAGCATGTGAGATGAGTGCAATTGTGCAGTAGTGTGAGCATGCTTTTGCATTGTCTTTTTTGGGATCGGAATGAAAACTGACCTTTTCCAGTCCTGTGGCCACTGCTGAGTTTTCCAGATTTGCTGGCATATTGAGTGCAGCACTTTCACAGCATTATCTTTTGGATGCTTTCAGGATTTGAAATAGCTCAACTGGAATTCCATCACCTCCACTAGCTTTGTTCATAGTGATGCTTTCTAAGGCCCACTTTACTTCACATTCCAGGATGTCTGGCTCTAGGTGAGTGATCACACCATCGTGATTATCTTGGTCATGAAGATCTTTTTTGTACAGTTTTTCTGTGTATTGTTGCCACCTCTTCTTAATATCTTCTGCTTCTGTTAGGTCCCTACATTTTCTGTCTTTTATTGAGCCCATCTTTGCATGAAATGTTCCCTTGGTATCTCTAATTTTCTTGAAGAGATCTCTAGCCTTTCCCATTCTGTTGTTTGCCTCTATTTCTTTGTATTGATTGCTGAAGAAGCCTTTCTTATCTCTTCTTGCTATTCTTTGGAACTCTGCACCATAAAATTCATCTTTAAATATAAATATACATAGCAAAACAAGCAAAGTACCATTTATGTATATGGCTTCCCTTGTAGCTCAGTCGTTAAAGGATCTGCCTGCAGTGCAGGAGACCCAGGTTCGATCCCTGGGTTGGGAAGATCCCCTGGAGAAGAAAATGGCAACCCACTCCAGTATCCTTGCCTGGAAAATTTCATGGACAGAGGAGCCTAGTGGACTGCAGTTCATTGGCTACAAAGAGTTGGGCATGACTGAGTGACTAACACTAACACTAATTTTATTTATTTATTGGGTCCTCCCCCATTGTAGGCAGATGCTTTTACCATCTGAGCCACCAGGGAAGTCCAATTATAAGAATACTAGGAGATAAGACTTTACAAATAAACAAATTTGCAGAAATATGAACCAACTTGCTTGTGAATAACAGAACTAGGCCATGGCTCAGAGAAAGTTTAAAATGGCTCAAAACTGGAGGAAAGCATACAAGCAAATTATCCACTGACACAGTACTAACAGCAAAGCTATCAGAAGTCTAAATCTGAGCAGAACCAGGAAGAAAGGAAATCATAAGAGAGATGAGACCTTCTTAAATAAATAGATTTTTATTTCCATAATTAGATGTAAGTATAAGGAAAAGATGAAAATAATTCTTAAGTGTCAAGCCTATATAAATGGAAAGGTTGTAATTTCAATTAACCAGAGTTCCATGTTTAGATTCAAAACAATGATTTGAATTTGATTTGAATCAAAGTACCAGTTCCAGTAGATTCCATGAGACATGCATACTTACAATCATTTTTCTGTACCAGTGCTTTCAACTTTTTAACCCATCCTTCTTGTGGGAAAGAAAAAAAGACATGAAATAGCAAGCTTTGATTAATGTATACTTCTTGATTTCAAATTACTCTTTATTAACTTCAAACAAAAATATTCTAGACTAACTCCAAACCAAAACTGAAATGGCACACAAAATGGCTCCTGGAATAAAATGTTTTATATGAAAATGATCAAACATTATTCAAGCATCTCTGTTGAGATTTTACAACCTTTGGGTAATGATGTCTAAAACTGTCCTTTCATTAAACATAGCAGAGTATACTGGAAACAGTGAGAGTTATCTTATAGATTTTGTTTGAATCTAAACATAGTCTCTATTACTGTAACTTTGAGAAAATCACTTAATTTGCCTCAGCTTCAGTGTCTTTATCTGCAATATGAGAATATTAATACCTATCCTGCCTGGGGCTTGAGGGGCTTCCCTGGTGGCTCAGACAGTAAAGAATCCTCTGGCAATGCAGGAGACCTGGGTTTGATCCCTGAGTTAGAAAGATCCTCTGGAGAAGGGAACAGCTAACCACTCCAGTATTCTGGTCTGGAGAATTCCATGGACAGAGGAGCCTGGCTGGCTACAGTCCATGGGGTCACAAAGAGACATGACTGAGCAACTTTCATTTTCACTTTCAAATAAGTAAAACATAAGCAGAGTATCTAGCATTTATAGTTGCTCAGTAAATAGCTCTTAATATTATCAATAGTCTCTAGTGTGGGAAAGCTATCAATATTACATAAGAAGAAGATCCTTAATCAAGTATCTTGAAAATAGGCTGAATGCAAAGAACCTCAAATTCTGCCCTCCTTTTTTTAAAAATTTTCACCCAGAGAATAATACACTTCAGAAAACAGAGGAAGAGATTAACTTCTACTTAAATTGAAAAATCATCATTATAAGACTTTGATCATGAGCTATGGTATATTAAACATAACCATTAAATTTTGGCTATCTCTCTCATTGAAAGCTAGAGTCTGATGTCCTTCCTTTTGAATATGGACTGATTTGGTAGCTTATTCAATCAACAGACTGCAAGAGAAAATGTGTTCTTGCATTTCTGAGTCTAAGTCATAGGAAGCCTTACAGATTCTAACCAAGTCTGTTGAAATGTTTACTCTAGGCGAGGCCACTCACTGTGTAAGAATTCCAACTACTTGCTAAGCTACCTGAAGAAGTTTATAGACAGAAAGAGGACCAGTCCCAGCTTTTCCAATCTATGCAGCCCAGCTCAGGCACCAGATTTGTGAATGAAGACGCCATTTTTGCTGGAATATCAGTACCAAAGGATGTGACTCAAAGAAAAACTCAACCAGAATCAAGGCCCCAGACATATGACACCAGTCAAGTTGTCTAATCTATCTGCAGCCAATCATGCCACCATGAGTGAGGCCCAGTCATGATGAAGCAAAGATGAGCCTTTCCCAGTAATCTTCATCTTTATTCTTAGCTCACAAAGCCCTGGCTATAACAACATGGTTTCTACTGCATGTACCACTGAGTTTTGGAGTAGTTTGTTACACTTCAGTAGGTACCTGGAACATATGTCTTGATCATTTCTTACAGTTCTAAAGCCATGGAACTCTTTCTACCCATATTCAGGGAGAATGAAATAACCTGCTTATTTTTATTCTCCCTTTGAGTCATAGAATTTGTTCAGAAGCTTCCTTGGACTGAGTCACTAAAAGAAAATTCTTGATTACAAAACTCTATTATTACAACCAGAATAAAAGAACAGCTAAATCTAGTCAAATACACCCCATTTTTCATTTCATAGAAAATCAAGATCAATAAATAGGTCTCTGTGATGATGATCCCTGTTCCATGTTACTTGCACCAGAATTGGGATATAACCTGGGACAAACAGTTCACGAAGCTAGAGTCATTGACATTGAGCCAATTACAGGGGACTCAAACATCTGGGGCTATTAGTTCATATGTTTCTGTGTGTAAATTTAGAAAGACTATATGACTGTTTGAATCTTCAGGAAACTTGCATACTATTCTAAACATAAGCAATCATGCTCCCTCTTAAGCTACACCATAAAACCTCAGAATCAGATGTTACTTCTTATTAGTACCACTGTCCACTAAGCAAAAACAGAAATACAGAAGTAATCCTAACCTCTGAATTTCATTCATATATTCTTCCTCACCACTTCTCCTTTTATCAAATATATCACCAAGGTTAATCAGTTCTGCTGCCTAGCTGTCTTTTAAGTCCTTCATTTTAATCAAATTCTTTTGCCCGATTTAGATCAGCACCCTACTCCAGTACTCTTGCCTGGAAAATCCCATGGATGGAGGAGCCTGGTAGGCTGCAGTCCATGGGGTCGCTAAGAGTCGGATACGACTGAGCGACTTCACTTTCAATTTTCACTTTCACTTTCATGCATTGAAGAAGGAAATGGCAACCCACTCCAGTGTTCTTGCCTGGAGAATCCCAGGGATAGGGGAGCCTGGTGGGCTGCCGTCTATGGGATCGCACAGAGTCAGACACGACTGAAGCGACTTAACAGTAGCAGTAGCAGTAGATCCTTGTCATCACTAGCCTAGGTTGCCCTCTATCCATTTCTGTCCTTCCCTTCTCACCTGTTGCCCTTCATATTTATCCTCAACAGTACTAACAATATTATTTCTAAAATGCAAATTTGACCATCAACTATCTGCCTAAAGACTTTAACATCTTTCCATTGCACTGAAGTCCAACTTACAAACATGTCATAAATGTCTCCATTTTGTGGCCTTGGTTTGCCAATTTAGCTAATGTCTTTTTTTTAGTAATTAAAATCTACTGTCTTTGTTGTTTTACAAGTGTTGGCAGTTGCTGTTCTCACTATTGAAAATATTTTCCCCATTCATTCACTTAGAAAACTCCTATTCATCTTTTAAAACCCCAATGCAGTGAAACATAGTTTCTCTCCCACTCAAATCACTTTCTTCTCAAAACTGTAACTTCACCTCTGTATAGATCAATTAATTTTTATACTCTAATGACAATAGATTCTTAAAATGCATTTGTCTTTGTATCTTAGCATCTAATAGTATGACTGACATTTAATAAACACTAAATACCTGAGTTGACACTTGAATTGATCAAATGAATTGAATTGAATCAATCACTCTCAAGAACACTAACGATTGTTAGGGTTTCCTGGATCAAGAGTACAAATTCATACTGAATTTTCATAACACCACTAGTTTTGATTGCTACACAGCAAACATCAAGCTTACAACAGATTTCCCCTGTGAAAAAAAATATAACTTCAGTAAAGATAACAAATATGCTCAGAAGTCCATAAAGAAGACAAGGTGGTCTAGAGATTCTGTTCTCATCCAAAGACTTGCTGAGATTTGATTCAGTGGGGGAAGATTGATTTTCTAGCTTAAGTTAAATGAGGCATCGAACAAATGTCAAAAGCAAGACATAAACTTAAGATTCTTCACTGTCACACCAATGAAGTTACCATCCTTCCACCTTCTCTAATACAAATGCAAGAAAGCGTGCTATGGACTCTGAACAAAACAGTAACTATGAATTTACACAGCTCCTTAAACTTCTAAGCTGTGTACTGAGAGTGAATTTATGCCCCATGATTTAATAGGCACATATAGACAAAGGGTTTTCTCCATCAGTTACAGTTTTAGTTTTAATTGTTTTTCAGTCTAGAATTTAGACAATACCTTAGACCTGAAAGATACTTAAATATTGGCATGTTATTATTAAGACTAATATTAAGTTAGAAAACTTGAAATTATAGCTGAAACTCCAATACTTTGGCCACCTGATGTGAAGAGCTGACTCACTTGAAAAGACCCTGATGCTGGGAAAGCTTGAGGGCAGGAGGAGAAGGGGACGACAGAGGATAAGATGGTTGGATGGCATCACCGACTCAATGGACATGGGTTTAGGTGGACTCTGGGAGTTGGTGTTGGACAGGGAGGCCTGGAGTGCTGTGGTTCATGGGGTAGCAAAGAGTTGGACATGACTGAGTGACTGAACTAAATTGAATTCTTTCTGAAAAGTTAATGCGATACATTAATATCACTCCACACTAAACTTCCAGGACTTCAGAAGAAAAAATGCAAAATATGGCACAAAATTCAGAAGACATGAGAAATATTTATATTTAAAACCACTTTATTAGGGTCTTTGTGACACATAAAAAGCTGTATATATTTAATATATAGAAAGCAATACGTTTGGAGATAGGTATAAAGCCATGGGACAATCAACAAACATGAACATATTCATCACCTCCCAAAGTTTCCTTCTGTCCCTTTTGTTATAATTTTATGTGTGTAGTAAGAAATCTTGAACGTTAAATCTGCTCTTTCCAAAAATGTTAAGTATACAATACTGTATTATTAGCTATAAGTGCTATGTTGTATAATAGATCTTCAGAATGTATTTAACTTACATAACTGAAAGTTTCTATGCTTAACCATGACCTACCACATTTCCACTGCCCCCAGCCCCTGGCAACCACCATTCTACTTTGCTTCTATGAGGTTGACTCTTTTAGATTCCACATATGAGTGAGATCATATATTAATCAGTTCAGTTCAGTTGCTCAGTTGTATCCAACTCTTTACGACCCCATGGACCACAGCATGCCATCACCAACTCAAACTCATGTTTAGTCAAACTCATGTCCATCACCAACTCCCAAGTTTACTCAAACTCATGTCCATTGAGTCAGTGATGCCATCCAACCATCTCATTCTCTGTCATCCCCTTCTCCTCCTGCCTTAGTATTTATCTTTTTGAGAAATTTTTATTCTAGCTTTATACCATAGAAGGTAATAGTCTATCACACATAATTTAAGATTGAAATGAGAAAAGTAATGAATGAACAAAAGTTTTTAACTAATACAACATACTTTCTATTATTCTGGTTGAAACCCATTTACAAATACTACTGTGTATTTCAACTGGATGAGAAAGACTCATTTCAACATTGTCCCTGTTGGCTTTGTTATCTATGACCATGAAAATCTCAGCATGTATAAGAAATACATGACTTGAGAGTTGGGAGGCTTCTTAAAATGCATATTCCTGGCCTTGTTTCCAGAGATTCTTAATTAGTTGGTAAAGATTAGGAACCACAAATCTGCATTTCAGGAACTCTGTTGGAGATTCTGACACAGTAATTCCTCACACAACACTTTGTGAAGCTCTGCCTTAAGTAAGGAGGTATCTAGATTTTGATTTATACAGAATGCTCTTGCTTTATTCTTATGATACTGTGTAGTTATTAATATTATCTCTTTTTTCTCAAAAGTTTAGTGGCTTAGAGACAAACAATCTTAGTCTTAGGATATCTTAGTCTTAGGACACAAGGGCTTCTTCAGGTTATCCGTAAGTGTAAAGATTCTGTAGAATTTAGGCCAACTCAAGAACCAGAGAAGCAGTTGGAACTTTGGAAAATATGGGGCTAAAACAACCTGATGCAGTTATGGAAGTATCTACTCTTTCAGAAGTACCAAAACTACTGCCATTTTCTTCTTGGAATGTGCATGCATGCCAAGTTGCTTCAGTTGTGTCTGACTCTTTGTGACCCCTATGGACTATAGCCAGCCAGGCTTCTCTGTCCATGGGATTCTCCAGGCAAGAATACTAGAGTGAGTTGCCATGCCCTCCTCTAGGAGATTTTCCCGACCCAGGGGTTGAACTCACACCTTTTATGTGTCCTTCAGGCAGGTTCTTTACCACTAGAGCCACCTGGGATACACTATGCCAAAAAGTCCTAAGTAAGGCTCTGCCGTCCCTGGGATTCTCCAGGCAAGAACACTGGAGTGGGTTGCCATTTCCTTCTCCAATGCATGAAAGTGAAAAGCAAAAGTGAAGTCGCTCAGTCGTGTCCAACGCTTCGCGACCGCATGGACTGCAGCCTACCAGACTCCTCCGTCCATGGGATTTTCCAGGCAAGAGTACTGGAGTGGGTTGCCATTACCTTCTCCGAGTAACCTACTGCTCAGATTGGTCTCAGCATCTCCCCACACTCCTGGAATTTGACTTGATCTGAGCAAGCCTTTCATATGTGAAAATTAAAAGAGCCATCTGAATTTCAGTGTTCCATTTCTGTTTTTTCACCTGTTTTCATCACATCTTTAAGTTTTACTGCCTTACGAGAAAAATTCTTCCACAGAGCAGTCAGGGTATAATTTAATATGATTTCTCCATCCCAGCAATCTTATTCTAATCCTAAGAAATCACAAGTGCTTTGAAATTAGTGCAATGTATGTGTTAACCCATATCTGTTCTCATCATTATAATGACAAGTTCTATGTCTATATAAATAAACAATAATATTGCTCAAATGTCTGCACATGGTATTATGATTAATAAAATAACTGCATGTGATGTGTTTCACTTTGCCCACAACAGGGGGGAAAAAGCACGTAATTATTTAAATTCTCACTAAATGGCTCACATCCCATCTCATTGCAAGAACGTCTTTCTTTTTCCCCTAAACACCAATAAAGCCAAAAGGTTTCTAGAGAGCTTTGATTCTTATCAAATGATAAGTATTGGCTGTCACCCATTATGGAACGGAAACTCTTATGTGACAGGAACACTCTGTGACTACTACTGGCAGTTAGTAGCCCAGAGTGAAGGCATATTCCAGTGAACATCTTGGAGATCCAGATTGGTCCTTTGCCTTATGATTGTTTTCCCTATCACCAGAGACTGGTCCTTTCAAGTTTTTTCAAGTCTAGCCTCATTGAGAGCATGCTCAGCCATGGAGTATTCTACACAAAAATTGATCTAGTGATCCTAAATTTCAGCTCTTCAAATAAATTCACACAGCCCCTTTACCAAAGTGCAATCCTCACTCCTAGGAGATCTAGGATGGAAAACTTTCATCATTTCACCAAATAGTAATCCCCATTCTTCCCATATCACCGCAAAAATTAACCAAATAAAACCTTTATCCTCTGGCAAACACGAGCCAGCTATTTACCAATTCCAACTGCTTTCTTCTTGCATGTACAGTGAAATTACATTTCTCTACTTCCTGTAAATGAAACAGAGAAGATCTAACTTCTCTGTTTGGTCAAATAACCTATTTTTGGTCAATGGAGTATCAGAAAATAGGATGCATGCTACTGCTACGTGGTCCTATAACTTGCTACTTCTATGTGGTCCTAAAAGAGGAACTGAAGAGCCTCTTGATGAAAGTGAAAGAGGAGAGTGAAAAAGCTGGCTTAAAATTCAATATTCAAAAAAATAAGATCATGGCATCTGGTCCCATCACTTCATGGCAAATAGACGGGGAAACAATGGAAACAGTAAGAGACTTTATTTTCCTGGGCTCCAAAATGTGACTGCAGCCATGAAATTAAAGACGCTTGCTCCTTGGAAGGAAAACTATGACCAACCTAGACAGCATGTTAAAAAGCAAAGACATTACTTTGCCAACAAAAGTCTGTCTAGTCAAAGCTATGATTTTTCCAGTAGTCATGCATGGATGTGACAGTGGGACCATAAAGAAAGCTGAGAGCCAAAGAATTGATGCTTTTGAACTGTGGTGTTGGAGAAGACTCTTGAGAGTCCCTTGGACTGCAAGGAGATCCAACCAGTCCATCCTAAAGGAAATCAGTCCTGAGTATTCACTGAAAGGACTAATGCTGAAGCTGAACCTCAAATACTTTGGCCACCTGATGCAAAGAATTGACTTATTTGAAAAGACCCTGATGTTGGGCAAGATTGAAGGCAGGAGTAGAAGGGGATGACAGAGGATGATGGTTGGATGGCATCACCGACTCAATGGACATGAGTTTGAGCAAGCTCCCGGAGTTGGTAATGGACAGGGAGCCCTGGTGTGCTGCAGTCCATGGGGTTGCAAAGAGTCAGATATGACTGAGCAACAGAACTGAACTAATACCTTCTCTCTTTCCTTTTCTGCTATCTAGATATTGATTCAAAAGGTGACCAGGCATTCACATTTTAAATATAAGGAAGCTATGTAAGTAAAGGAAGCTAAATGCTGAATCACCAGTTACAGGAAACTATCTGATCAGAACTAGCCACATCCTTTATTATGTGAATGAAGAGCAGATTTCATTGTTTCAAACTGCTGAGATTTTAGTATATATCTGTTTCACATCTATTACTATCTAAACTAATATGTAAACCTGAAGAGATTTTACTTTAAGTATCTTGGGTAAGAATAGCCATGCTCACTATAACAAGTTTTCTTAGCTGAATCCTGTGGAAAAGAAGGATTTGGGATCGCAAATCTTTCCCTCCAAGAAACTTATTAATCATATTGAAAGAATTTACCATACTCTCTCCAGAATCCTTCAAGTTCTTCCAACCAATGTTTTGTCTTGGGAGAAAATATAATAAATTCCTATCAGTTACCCTAATACACACAAATTTACTGAACATTTTTTACTGAAAGCATTGAATTATTTCAATGAATGAATACTAAAAATATAGCTAATCTCCTGTAGAGAAAGACATTTTTAAAATTTAAGACAGTGAAAAAGGGTGGTTGTACTCAAAATATGGGAAGCACTGAAACTCATAATTTTTTAGAATATACTTTATGATAATATAATCATATTGTTTTATTTTAAAACTTTAATTTTGTATAGTCATATTATTACAGCACCTTTTTTCCTCACTTGGTCAATGGAGCCCTTGCAAGAGCTCTAAGAAGCCATTTGGCTTACCTGAATATAGTTTGAAATTATAACAATGATCCCCGGGTTGGGAAGATCCCCTGGAGAAGGGAATGGCTAAGCACTCCAGTATTCTGGACTGGAGAATTCCATGGACTGTATAGTCCATGGGGTCGCAAAGAGTCAGACATGACTGAGTGACTTTCATTTCACATAAAAATGATAGCAGCTAATACAGCCATTATTACGTTTGACACAACCCCAAGCACCTATCTCAACATAATTAATCTCATCCAAAACTACATGAGAAAAGTACTATTACTACCTCCATTTTACTGATGTGGAAACAGAAGTTCAAGGTCACACAACCAGCAAATTTCAAGTTTGTTGTTGTTGTTTAGTTGCTAAGTAGTGTCTGACTCTTTTGCAACCCCATGAACTGTAGCCTGCCAGGCTCCTCTGTCCATGGGATTTCCCAGGCAAGAATACTGGAGTGGGTTGCCATTTCCTCTTCCAGAGGATCTTCTTGATCCAGGGATCAAGCCCATGTCTGTTGCGCTGGCAGGTGGATTCTTTACCACTGAACCATCTAGGAAGTCCAAATGTCAAGGATGAGATCCAAATTTAGGCCATCTGATTCCAGGGTCTGTGTCATTGCCCATTTAGAAGATGTAACTTCAGTTTCGAAGTCACTTAGCTAATGGAAATACATTATATCTAAAAGGGAAACCAGGACAAGAGAGGTTTAGTGACGTTCCCAAAGTCACACTGCAATATGGTAGCAGAATTAGACCTAAAATCCAACTTAGGAACTCAAAGTATATATTCAGTAATATGAACCACCCTGCAGTTGAAATGCAGGCACTGGCAGTTTTTACTTTCTTCCACTTTATTATTTCTTATTTTATTCAGAGAAAGAAATTTATTTTCTCATCTTCAACTTACTTTTGAGATATTTTTTCTTTTACATGCTTTGACTTACTACCCCATCCTTCTGTTTAGCCTTCCAAGTAAATATCACTTTTCAAATAACCATTTAAAAACATGCACACATCTCAGTTTATTTAATAATGTACATTTATGTCAAATCCTTTATTGCAGGAGGAAGGACATAAATAAATTAAAGAGTAGCACTGAAAATTAACAATAAATATGTAATAAATGAAGGAATAGGGCAACTGCCCATTTTAATGTCATTTCTTAGGTGCCAGAAAGTGATTCTAATTCTAAAAGAAAATTTACTCTGCCACTTAGGGAAAAAAATGAAGTATATTTTGCTGCCTAGAATGTGCTCATAAATATTAGCTGGTGAATAACTTTAAATACTATCACGATAGCATGGCCCCTCCCATGTACGCAAATAGTCATTTGCTGGCTTTCCTATGTGCATGTGCATATGTGTACATGTTTTCCCACAATAGTTATGATGGCACCAAGACACACACACACTACTTCCTATAGTATTCAGTTTGTACATAATGGAAGTAAGAGAAATACACATAAATGTAATACATTTATCTTGAATATTTGATTACATACTTGAAATAAACATATAAACAGTGTTTTGCAGGGGAGCAAAATTTGCCACCCCAAAATGTGACTCTTTAGCAAGAGAATTAATTGAGGCTGATTGATTTTAAGAAACAAAAGACTAAGATATCTTTCTTTTTACCCCTCTTTAACTTACTAAAAGAATTTAGACAGAGAGCCTCCTCCAGGAAGAGCACTATGTATGTGTATGTTAGTCTCTCAGTCATGTCCGACTCTGCGACCCTATGGACTGTAGCCCGCCAGTCTCCTCTATCCATGGAATTCTCCAGGTAAGAATGCTGGAGTAGGTTGCCATTTCCTTCTCCAGGGATCAAACGTGGGTCTCCTGCATTGCAGGTGGATTCTTTACCATCTGAGTCACCAGGGAAGCAAAGGAGGAGCACTACCACCAGCTGCTGCTGCTGCTTAGTCACTTCTGTAGTGTCCGACTCTGTGCAACCCTATGGACTTCAGTCTGCCAGGCTCCTCTGTCCATGAGACTCTCTAGGCAAGAATACTGGAGTGGATTGCCATGCCCACCTCCAGGGGATCTTCCCGACCCAGGGATTGAACCCAGGTCTCCTGCATTGCAGGCAGATTCTTTACCGCTGAGCAACCAAGGAAGCCCACTACCACCAGAGACATCTACAAAGAATATGGGCTAGGTGTGGTGAAGGGGAACTCAGCAAAGGCCTGTGTCCCATTGTTTCTGAGTGGCCCAGAAAATATTTGTTTACCAAACTTTTGTTTTTTGTAGCTTCCTATAAGGTGTTTTCCTCCTCTTTGAAGTTTCAGAGCCCTACCCACTTCTCCTCAGTTCAGGATGGTATATAAGCCTCAATGTCAGAGAGTGTCATTTTTCTTATGGGATTCCTATATGTACAAAATTAAATTTGATTTTCTCCTGTTAATCTGTCTCATGTCAATTTAATTCTTAGACTGGCCACAAGAAACTAGAAAGGGTAGAGGGAAACTTTTTCCTTCCTCAACATTTTTGAAATAGTGATTATTAGAAGACAGGATTTTGGGGGGATGTGGATTTGATTTTAGAAATGAATTCATTTTTACTTATTATTTGACCATGGCATTATTAAAACTCTTTAAAAGTACAAGTAAAAGTATAATATACTCTATAATTTTGTAAGTTTTTTATTGTTGCATTGATAATTCATAGGAATACATATGCTCATATAATATTTTACAGCTGTACAGAAATTCTTTGATTCCTGATATTGACATTTTGAAATAATTTTTTTTTTTGATCCAGTTGTTTTGTTGTATGCAATACTCTGAGTGAGATTTCGCAGAGTTTAGCAAAAGTATAAGTGGCAATCCTAAGGAAAGCACAGCACTTAAAGTCTTGCATGTATGCAAAACAAACCACTAAGGGCTAGGACATGAATCAGCTTAAGAGACAAAAAACAAACAAACAAATATAAGTAGATACAGATGTGACCGGACAAATAGCTTGACCAAATTTGAAGCTCAAAAACCATACACATGTTTTACATTAAATAGTTCATCAAAGGAAAAAACTCTGAAAGTAGGTCATGATTTCTAAATAATCTCACCCTATTTTTTCATCTCAATTAATAAATCTGAAGACAAAACAGATGATACAAAATAGATGCATGTGGGAAATGATTGAAGAAATTTCACCTACATTTCGGCAGAAGAGGGCAATTGCACTCTCTATTGAACTCCAAGGAACTGCAAAAGGCCTGGACCACTTGAAAAAGATGAAACTGCTTTTAGGGTGGCATCTGTGGCTATAGGCTATGTAACTGAACAGAGAACAGTCCTAAGAGAGACATAGGCTGTGTGATCTGCCCCTAGTGATGGCGTAGATAATCATCAGAAAATCAAGGACAAGTGAAAACTCCAGATATGAGAAAAGGAAAATGGACAACCATGTTAATCCTTGTTAATTTGCAAAAGTACAACTTTCTAACACGGACAATTTTGAACAAAACCTCTTCCTTCACAAAGTTACTAAACGACTTCATTTAAAATATTAATTAGAAGGTCTAATGTTGACAAGGGGCTTCCCTCATAGCCCAGTTAGGAAAGAATCTGCCTGCAATGCAGGAGATCCCAGTTCAATTCCTGGGTCAGGAAGATCTGCTGGAGAAGGAATAGGCTACCCACTCCAGTATTCTTGGGCTTCCCTTGAAGCTCAGCGGTAAAGAATCTGCCTGCAGTGTGGGAGACCTGGGTTCGATCCCTGGGTTGGGAAGATCCCCTGGAAGAGGGAATGGCAACCCAGTCCAGTACTCTGGCCTGGAGAATTCCATGGACTGTACAGTCCATGGAGTCGCAGGGAGTCCCACAGGACTGAGAGACTTTCACTTTCAATGTTGACAAAGTTCTTAGGAAACTACTGAACTATATAACTGGTAAGAAAGCCAAAGACTTGCGTAATCCTCACACTTTGGTACACATGAGAATCTACCAAGAAGATTTGAAAATCCAGATCATCAGGCAATACTCCAATTAAATTTAAATCTCTTACACTGAGTGAAATTCAGGTTTAGTATGTTTTAATACTTCTCAGGTGATTCCAATGTGTGGCTGAGTCGGAGAACAAGTTCTTTAGTACTGTAAGTAGGGTTTCTTTTAGTGATTTTTTTTTCATACAGTTTAAAGAATAAGATTGACTTTTAGAAACAGAACTTAAATGAGTTAACTTAAAATGAGTTAAGCATTTTAAGCATTTCCCCCAATTTCTACAAATTTCTTTATTTTTTAAGGATGGTGACACATACTCCATTAGGTATTTGTGAGGCTTAGCTCACTTAAGCTATCTGAAACAGAAAAGTTGAGACACAGTTATTTTTCTCCTCTCCATATATTTATATTGCCACTCATGTCACTGGATCCATTAAACTTGTACCTAATTTGTTTCATATTTCTCTTGTTCTACCTTTACCTCACTTAAACTACCCCCTCACTTAAATTTTACTTACTTTATTTTAACTTTCTTCCTCATTTTACCTTCAGTTTTTTTGCCTGTCTCTCTTTGGTAAAGGTCTGCCTCACTGATGCAAATTAAGAATGTAGAATTTGAGAGTCTATTTACAGGTACTCTGTGCCAATTTTAGCCCCAAATTAATAACTGTTGGATTTCAGCAGTTCACTCTTCTTCCTCCAGCCTTCATAACAGTCAATCCCAAAACACAAAGATTTCTGATACATATTTGCCAGCACTCAGTTCAGTTCAGTCACTCAGTCGTGTCCGACTCTTTGCGACCCCATGAATCGCAGCACGCCAGGCCTCCCTGTCCATCACCAACTCCCGGAGTCCACTCAGACTCACATCCATCGAGTCCGTGATGCCATCCAGCCATCTCATCCTCTGTCGTCCCTTTCTCCTCCTGCCCCCAATCCCTCCCAGCATCAGAGTCTTTTCCAATGAGTCAACTCTTCTCATGAGGTGGCCAAAGTACTGGAGTTTCAGCTTTAGCATCATTCCTTCCAAGAATTCCCAGGGCTGATCTCCTTTAGAATGGACTCGTTGGATCTCCTTGCAGTCCAAGGGACTCTCAAGAGTCTTCTCCAACACCACAGTTCAAAACCATCAATTCTTCGGCGCTCAGCCTTCTTCACAGTCCAACACTCACATCCATACACGACTACTGGAAAAACCATAGCCTTGACTAGATGGACCTTAGTCGGCAAAGCAATGTCTCTGCTTTTGAATATGCTATCTAGGTTGGTCATAACTTATCTTCCAAGGAGTAAGCATCTTTTAATTTCATGGCTGCAGTCACCATCTGCAGTGATTTTGGAGCCCCCCAAAATAAAGTCTGACACTGTTTCCACTGTTTCCCCATCTATTTCCCATGAAGTGATGGGACCTGATGCCATGATCTTCATTTTCTGAATGTTGAGCTTTAATCCAGCTTTTTCACTCTCCTCTTTCACTTTCATCAAGAGGCTTTTTAGTTCCTCTTCACTTTCTGCCATAAGGTTGGTGTCATATATATATATGTTTGCCACTAGATGGTGCTCCATGTACATATTAAATATTCTGTGTTTCAGTGACTTAGTAGATCAAGAGTAATCTAGAAACCATAGAGCATTTAACAACTTTTCAAAAGGGGCTGGTGTGTGGGTGGGTGGATGGGAGCTGATAATATGATCAGAAAAATGATACCTGAGAGTAATATTAGCTACAATATTTGAGGTTCAGTACCACTCACCAAGATGAAGAGGTAAGTGTCCCACATCTCACATATACAAAAAAGAAAAATAAAAAGTAGGTGGCAATAGAAATATAAGTAAGGGTATTATCTTTGCAATGTTAGTTTTACTAGGATAGCCTTCATGGATTTGAGAGCAAAATGGTTAAATTACAAAATTCCTAAACTAAACTACTACCAGTTAGTGTATTTATTAAATAGGGTTATATAGAATAAATATTTCTGCTTTAAGGGGAGTGGAATACATTCTCAGTTCAGATTCAAAAATAGAATTTGTGTGGTCAAAGTAAGAGGTTTACAAGACCCTTTCCACAATTTCAGGAAAGAAAAAATGATGATGAAGAAAGGGACGAGTGATATCAAGCAGAGCAGGTGTAGAAGGCTAAAGTAAACTGAAAAGCAATACAACCTTGGTGATATTTCTATGTTTAATGTCTGAATTCTAAGCAATTAGAAAAACAGTAAAAAGAAACTGTAATTTAAAAACTCCCTATAAGCAAAAGTCCAGGACCAGATGACTCTCCATGCAAATTCTACCAGACATACAAAAAAGAACTTATAACGATCCTTCTCAAACTCTTCCAGAATGTTGAAGGGAAGGAACACTCCCAAGGACATGACACCACCATCACCCTGATAACAAAACCAGTCAAAGACACCACGAAAAAAGAAAATTACAGGCCAATATCTTTAATAAATATAGGTACAAAAGTTCTCAAAAAAAATCAGCAAACTGAATCACATAACACATAAGGAAGATCATATACCACAAAAAAGTGAGTTTCATCCCAAGTTTACAAGGATGGTTAAACATATGAAAATCAATGTGATATATCACATCACAAAAGACAAAAATCACATGGTCATCTCAATAGATGCATAAAAAGCATTTCATGAAATTCAACATCCATTCATGATAAAAGCTCTTACCAAAATGGATATAGAGGGAACATATCCCAAAATAGTAAAAACTATATATGACAAGCCCACAGCCAGTATCATTCTCAATGGTGAAAAGTTGAAAGCCTTCCCACTAAAACCTGAAACAAGACAAGCGGGCACACTTTTACCACTTCTCTTCAACACAGTATTGCAAGTTCTAGACACAGCAATCAGAAAAGAAAAAGAAACTAAAAGTATCCACATTGGAAGGGAAGAGGTAAGACTGTCATTACGTGCAGAGGATATGATACTGTATATAGAAAAACCCTAAAGACTCCACACAAAAACTAATAGAACTGATAACAAACTCAGAAAGGTACTGGGATACAAGATTAATATACAGAAATAGGTGGCATTTTTTTTACACCAACAATGAAATATCAGAAAGGGAAAATAAAAAGACGATACCTTTTAAAATTATGACTCCAAAAATAAAATACTTAGGGATAAACTTCACCAGGAGTTGAAAGACTTACCACTAAATGTAAAACATTAATGAAGGAAACTGAAGATGATTCAAAGAAATAAAAAGATATTCCATGCTCTTGAATTGGAAGAATTAATATTATCAAAATAGCCAAATGACCCAAAGTAATCTACAGATTTAAATTACCCATGATCTTTCTCACAGAACTAGAACAAATAATCCTAAAAGTTATATGGCACCATAAAAAAACCTAGAATTCCCAAAGCAATCCTGAAGAAAAAGAACAAAGCATAACCCTCCCAAGACTTAAGACAATATTACAAAGTTATAGGAATCAAAATAGCATGGTATTGGCACAAACATAGACCTGGGGATCAACGGAATAGAAAAAGAGCCCAGAAATAAATCCACACACCTATGGTCAATTGATCTTCAACAAAGGAGGGAAGAATATATAATAGGGAAAAGACAGTCTCTCCAGCAAGTGGTGCTGCCAAAGTTGGACAGTCACATGTAAATCAATAAAGTTAGAACACACACTCAAAAAAAATAAAGTTATAACACACAAACTCAAAACTTAAACATAAGGGGGCGGTCCTAAGATGGCAGAGGAATAGGATGGGGCAACCACTTTTTCCCCCCACAAATTCATCAAAAGATCATTTGAACGCTAAACAAATACCACAAAACAACTTCTGAACACTGGCAGAGGACACCAGGAAACCAGAAAGGCAGCCCATTGTCTTCGAAAGGAGGTAGGACAAAAAATAGAAGATAAAAAGAGAGACAAAAGAGTTAGGGACTGAGACCCATCCTGGGGAGGGAGTCGTAAAAGAGGAGAAGTTGCAAAACACCAGGAAACCCTCTCACCAGTGGGTCTGTGGGGAGTTTTGGAATCTCAGAGGCCAACATAACCAGGAGGAAAAAATAAATAAATAAAACCCACAGATTAGGCACCTAACTGCAACTGCCAGTGGAGAAGCAGCCCAGACACTCAAGTCCGCCACCAGCAACCAGGGGCTTAATAGGGCGGCGCTGGGCTGCATTGCTTAGGGTAAGGACCAGGCCTGAATGCCCTGAGGGTAACCTGAGGGAGCTAACGTGAGATAGCAACCCAAATCCTGGGATAGCCAGAGAGGAAAAAAAAAAGAGAGAGAGAGAGAGAGGAAAAGAGAGAGAGAGAGAACCTTTTCTCAAAAAGCTCCAACCTAAGGCACTAACCTAAGATACTCCACGTCGAAGGTAAGAGAAACCCAAGTAAGACGGTAAGTGTTGTGAGAGGGCATCAGAGGGCAGCCACACTGAAACCATACTCACAGAAAACTAGTCAATCTAATCACACGGACCACAGCCTTATCTAACTCAATGAAACTAAGCCATGCCCCGTGGGTCACCTAAGACGGGCAGGTCATGGTGGAGAGGTCTGACAGAATGTGGTCCACTGGAGAAGGGAATGGCAAACCACTTCAGTATTCTTCCCTTGAGAAGCCCATGAACAGTATGAAAAGGCAAAATGACAGGATACTGAAAGAGGAACTCCCCAGGTCAATAGGTGCCCAATATGCTACTGGAGATCAGTAGAGAAATAACTCCAGAAAGAATGAAGGGATGGAGCCAAAACAAAAACAATACCCAGCTGTGGATGTGACTGGTGATAGAAGCAAGGTCTGATGCTGTAAAGAGCAATATTGCATAGGAACCTGGAATGTCAGGTCCATGAATCAAGGCAAATTGGAAGTGGTCAAACAGGAGATGGCAAGAGTGAATGTCAACATTCTAGGAATCAGCGAACTAAAATGGACTGGAATGGGTAAATTTAACTCAGATGACCATTATATCTACTACTGTGGGCAGGAAGCCCTCAGAAGAAATGGAGTAGCCATCATGGTCAACAAAAGAGTCCGAAATGCAGTACTTGGATGCAATCTCAAAAACGACAGAATGATCTCTGTTCGTTTCCAAGGCAAACCATTCAATATCACAGTAATCCAAGTCTATACCCCAACCAGTAACACTGAAGAAGCTGAAGTTGAACGGTTCTATGAAGACCTACAAGACATTTTAGAACTAGCAGCCAAAAAAAGATGTCCTTTTCATTATAGGGGACTGGAATGCAAAAGTAGGAAGTCA
The DNA here is from genome assembly GCF_032405125.1 of Capricornis sumatraensis. Lineage (NCBI taxonomy): Eukaryota > Metazoa > Chordata > Mammalia > Artiodactyla > Bovidae > Capricornis > Capricornis sumatraensis. The sequence goes on along the minus strand of NC_091092.1, from coordinate 109,311,878 downwards.
AGAAACACCTGGAGTAACAGGCCAATTTGGCCTTGGAATATGGAATGAAGCAGGGCAAAGGCTAATAGAGTTTTGCCAAGAAAATGCACTGATCATAGCAAACACCCTCTTTCAACAACACAAGAGAAGACTCTACACATGGACATCACCAGATGGTCAATACTGAAATCAGACTGATTATATTCTTTGCAGCCAAAGATGGAGAAGCTCTATACAGTTAGCAAAAACAAGACCAGGAGCTGATTGTGGCCCAGATCATGAACTCCTTATTGCCAAATTCAGACTTAAATTGAAGAAGGTAGGGAAAACCACTAGACCGTTCAGGTATGACCTAAATCAAATCCCTTATGATTATACAGTGGAAGAGAGAAATAGATTTAAGGGACTAGATCTGATAGATAGAGTGCCTGATGAGCTATGGACTGAAGTTCATGACATTGTACAGGAGACAGGGATCAAGACCATCCCCATGGAAAAGAAATGCAAAAAAGCAAAATGGCTGTCTGAGGATGCCTTACAAATAGCTGCGAAAAGAAGAGAAGTGAACAGCAAAGGAGAAAAGGAAAGATATAAGCATCTGAATGCACAGTTCCAAAGAATAGCAAGAAGAGATAAGAAAGACTTCCTCAGTGATCAATACAAAGAAATAGAGGAAAAGAACAGAATGGGAAAGACTAGAGATCTCTTCAAGAAAATTAGAGATACCAAGGGAATATTTCATGCAAAGATGGGCTCGATAAAGGACAGAAATGGTATGGACCTAACAGAAGCAGAAGATATTAAGAAAAGGTGGCAAGAATACACAGAAGAACTGTACAAAAAAGATCTTCATGACCAAGATAATCACTCACCTAGAGCCAGACATCCTGGAATGTGAAGTCAAGTGGGCCTTAGAAAGCATCACTATGAACAACGCTAGTGGTGGTGATGGTATTCCAGTTGAGTTCTTTCAAATCCTGAAAGATGATCCTGTGAAAGTGCTGCACTCAATATGCCAACAAATTTGGAAAACTCAACAGTGGCCACAGGACTGGAAAAGGTCAGTTTTCATTCCAATCCCAAAGGAAGGCAATACCAAAAAATGGTCAAATTACCACATAATTGCACTCATCCCACACACTAGTAAAGTAATGCTCAAAATTCTCCAAGCCAGGCTTCAGTAATATGTGAAGCATGAACTTCCAGATGTTCAAGCTGGTTTCAGAAAAGGCAGAGGAACCAGAGATCAAATTGCCAACATCCACTGGATCATCAAAAAAGCAAGAGAATTCCAGAAAAAACATCTATTTCTGCTTTATTGACTATGCCAAAGCCTTTGACTGTGTGGATCACAATAAACTGTGGAAAATTCTGAAAGAGATGGGCATATCAGACCACCTGACCTGCCTCGTGAGAAACCTATATGCAGGTCAGGAAGCAACAGTTAGAACTAGACATGGAACAACAGACTGGTTCCAAATAGGAAAAGGCATACATCAAAGCTGTATATTGTCACCCTGCTTATTTAACTTCTATGCAGAGTACATCATGAGAAATGCTGGACTGGAAGAAATACAAGCTGGAATCAAGATTGCCGGGAGAAATATCAATAACCTCATATATGCAGATGACACCACCCTTATGGCAGAAAGTGAAGAGGAGCTAAAAATCCTCTTGATGAAAGTGAAAGAAGAGAGTGAAAAAGTGGGCCTAAAGCTCAACATTCAGAAAACGAAGATCATGGCATCTGGTCCCATCACTTCATGGGAAATAGATGGGGAAACAGTGGAAACAGTGTCAGACTTTATTTTGGGGGGCTCCAAAATCACTGCAGATGGTGATTGCAGCCATGAAATTAAAAGATGCTTACTCCTTGGAAGGAAAGTTATGACCAACTTAGATATCATATTCAAAAGCAGAGACATTACTTTGCCAACCAAGGTCCGTCTAGTCAAGGCTATGGTTTTTCCAGTGGGCATGTATAGATGTGAGAGTCGGACTGTGAAGACAGCTGAGCACCAAAGAATTGATGCTTTTGAACTGTGGTGTTGGAGAAGACTCTTGAGAGTCCCTTGGACTGCAAGGAGATCCAATCAGTCCATTCTAAAGGAGATCAGTCCTGGGTGTTCTTTGCAAGGAATGATGCTAAAGCTGAAACTCCAGTACTTTGGCCACCTCATGCAAAGTGTTGACTCATTGGAGAAGACTCTGATGCTGGGAGGGATTGGGGGCAGGAGGAGAAGGGGATGATATAGGATGAGATGGCTGGATGGCATCACTGACTCGATGGAGGTGAGTTTGAGTGAACTCCGGGAGTTGGTGATGGACAGGGAGGCCTGGTGTGCTGCAATTCATGGGGTTGCAAAGAGTCAGACACGACTGAGTTACTGAACTGAACTGAACTGAAGGCACTGCAGGGTGTGCTCACAGAACAAAGGACTGAGTGAATACCAGAGGAGAGCTAGCTGGCTGCTGACCAGCCCATACCCTGCCAGAGGCCGAAAGGCTTGCGGCCAACAGCCAGAGCTGGAAGGTAGGGGGCAAACTTGGTCCCAGAGATGGCATCCCTTACCAAACTGCGAGCAGGCTCCCAGTTGCTAACCAAGTCGTCCTTGGTTCCTGGATTGTTGACATCCCCAGGAGGGTCGCAGCCAGAGATCAACTCCCCAGAGGAGACACGTGGCACACCTGAGACGGCAATCCCGCTGCACCCCCAGGAATCCGAGCGCTTGGACAGGGGAGGTGATAAGAGGCACTTCACCTAGGGAGAGTGCACTCGCCAAGCACCTGGTCGCCTGAGCTGCTCGGACCTGGGAAGAGCACAAAACGCAGGCCCAACCTAGTTTGTGCCTTTGTGGAGTACCTGAGAACCTGAACCTGAGCGGCATAGTCCTGGGGAGTGCACACAACCCAGGGCCCACCTTAGACCATTCCTTGGCAGAGCAACGTGCAGCCTGAGCAGAATAGACCTGGCAAGCACACATGCTGCGAGTGGGGGCAAACTCAGTGTGGCCCAGACACTGCGAGCACTCCCCACACATGCCAGTGATATTTGCTTGCAGTGTTCCTCCCTCCCTGCAGCAAATTGAACGACTGAGCCTAAATAAATGACCACCTTCACCCAATTGTGTCAGGGCAGAAGTTAGATAGATACTGAAGAGACTTGGAAACAGGAAGCCAAAATAAACAAAGAAGAGGGAACGACTTTGGAAGTGACAGGTGGAATATATTAAAACCCTGTAGTTAACACTGGCTACACTGAAAGCAACTTATAGACCTTGAGAAGTATAAGCTGGAACAAGGAATTATCTGAAACTGAACTTACCCTACACTGCCTTCAACAGCTCCAGAGAAATCCCTAGATATATTTTACTATTATCATTTTAAAATTTTTTTAAGTTCTTTATTGCTCCTTAATTTTCATTTTTAAAACCTCCTATTACCTTGAAAAAAAGACCCTATTTTTGTTTTGTTTTGTTTTGTTTTAATTTTAAAATCTTTAATTCTTACATGTGTTCCCAAACATGAACCCCCCTCCCACCTCCCTTCCCATAACATCTCTGTGGGTCATCCCCATGCACCAGCCCCAAGCATGCTGTATCCTGCGTCAGACATAGACTGGCGATTCAATTCTTACATGATAGTATACATGATAGAATGCCATTCTCCAAAATCATCCCACCCTCTCCCTCTCTCTCTGAGTCCAAAAGTCCGTTATACACAGCTGTGTCTTTTTTCCTGAAAAGACCCTATTTTTAAAGCAAATTTCATATATATATTTTATAACTTTTGTAATTTTTTTAATATTGTATTTTTGAGAGTCTAACCTCTACTCTAGATTTTACCTTTGCTTTTTGGTATTTGTTATCAATTCTGTACCTTTAAGAATCCAATCTTCAGTATTCAGTTTTACTTAGGAGTGTGATTAATGGCTTCATTGCTCTCTCCCCTTTTGACTCTCCTTTTCTTTCCCAGGTCACCTCTATATCCTCCCTCCCCCTTCTCTCCTCTACTTAATTCTGTGAATCTCTTTAGGTGTTCCAGGCTGTGGACAACACTTAGGGAACTGATCACTGGCTAGATTGGTTTCTCTCCTTTTGTCTCCCCCTCCTTTCCTCCTGGTCACCGCTATCTCCTTCTTCCCTCTTCTCCATGGAACTCTGTGAACCTCTCTTGAGTGTTCCAGACTGTGGAGAGCAAATAGGGAATTCATTACTGGCTAGACTGTTCTCTCCCCTTTTGACTCCCCCTCTTCTCCTCCTGGTCACCTCTATCTCCTTCCTCCCTCTTCTCTTCTCCATGTAACTCTCTGAAACTCTCTGGGTTTCCCCCACTGTGGAGAATCTTTTCACCATTAACCTAGATGTTTATCATTGGTACTGTATGGATGGAGAAGTCTTGAGGCTACTGTAAGAATAAGACTGAAAGCCAGAGGCAGGAAGCTCAAACCCAAAACTTGAGAATGCCAGAAAACTCCTGACTTCGGTGAACATTAATTGACAAGAGCTCATCCAAAATCCCCCATATCTACACTGAAACCAAGCTCCACCCAAGAGCCAACAAGTTTCAGAGCAAGACATACTAAGCTAATTCTCCAATAACGCAGGAACATGACCCTGAGGACAAAAATACAGGCAGCCAAAAGTCACACCAAACCCATAGACACCTCAAAACTCACTACTGGACACTTCTCTGCACTCCAGAAAAAGAGATCCAGCTGCACCCACCAGAACACTGACACAAGCTTCCCTAACCAGGAAACCTTGATGAGCCACACGTCCAACCCCCCTCACAGGGAGGAACCTCCACAATAAAGAGGAACTACAAACTTCTAGCATACAGAAATACCACCCCAAACACAGCAACCTAAAGAAGATGAAAAGGCAGAGAAATATTCAGCAGGTAAAGGAACGTGATAAAAGCCCACCAAACCAAACCAAAGAGGAGGAGATAGGGAGTCTAACTGAAAAAGAATTCCAAATAATGATAATAAAAATGCTCCAAAATTTTGAAAATGAAATGGAGTTACAGATAAATAGTCTGGAGACAAGGATAGAGAAGATGCAAGAAAGTTTAACAAGGACCTAGAAGAAATAAAAAAGAGTCAATCAATAGTGAATAATGAAATAAATGATATCAAAAGCACTCTGGAGGGAACCAACAGTAGAATGAGGCAGAAGATAGGATAAGTGAGATGGAAGACAGAATGGTGGAAATAAATGAGGCAGAGAAAAAAAGAAAAAAGAATTAAAAGAAATGAGGGCAACCTCAGAGACCTCTGGGACAATGCTAAACACCCCAACATTTGAATCATAGGAGTTCCAGAATAAGAAGACAAAAAGAAAGACCATGAGAAAATACTTGAGGAGATAATAGTCAAAAACTTCCATAAAATGAGGAAGGAAATAGCCACCCAATTCCAAAAAAACCAGAGAGTCCCAAACAGGATGAACCCAAAGAGAAACACACTAAAACACATGTTAATCAAATTAATGAAGATCACACACAAAGAACAAATATTAAAAGCAGCAAGGGAAAAACAACAAATAACACACAAGGGGATCCCCATTAAGATAACAGCTGATCTTTCAATAGAAACTCTTCAAGAGAGAAGGGAATGGCAGCACATACTTAGAGTGATGAAAGAGAAAAACCTACAGCCCAGATTATTGTAACCAGCAAGGATCTCATTCAAATATAAAGGAGAATTCAAAAGCTTTACAGACAAGAAAAACCTCAAATAATTCACCACCACCCAGCCAACTCTTCAACAAATGCTAAAGGATCTTCTCTAGACAGGAAACACAGAAAAGGTGTATAAACTCAAACCCAAAACAACAAAGTAAATGGCAATGGAATCATACTTATCAATAATTACCTTAAATGTAAATGGGTTGAATGTCCCAACCAAAAGACAAAGACTGGCTGAATGGATACAAAAACAAGACCCATATATATGCTGTCTACAAGAGATGCAACTCAAACCTAGGGAAACATACAGACTGAAAGTGAAGGGCTGGAAAGAGATATTTCATGCAAACGGAGACCAAAAGAAAGCAAGAATAGCAATACTAATATCAGATAAAATAGACTTTGAAGTAAAGGCCATGAAAAGAGACAAAGAAGAACACTACATAATGATCAAAAGATCAATCCAAGAAAGAGATATAACAATTATAAATATATGCCCCCAACATAGGAACACCACAATATGTAAGGCAAATGCTAACAAGAATGAAACGGGAAATTAACAATAAAACAGTAATATTGGGAGGCTTTGATACCCCATTCACACCTATGGATAGATCAACTAAATGGAAAATTAGCAAGGATACACAAACTTTAAATGATACAAAGGATCAGTTAGACCTAATTGATATCTATAGGACATTTCACTCTAAAACAATGAATTTCACCTTTTACTCAAGTGCACACAGAACCTTCTCCAGTATAGATCACATTCTGGGCCATAAATCTAGCCTTGGTAAATTCAAAATATTGAAATCATCTCAAGCATCTTTTCTGATCTCAATGCAGTAATATTAGATGTCAACTACAGGGGAAAAAAAAAACCATTAAAAATACAAACATATGGAGGCTAAACAACACATTTCTGAATAACCAACAAATCACAGGAGAAATCAAAAAAGAAATCAAAATATACATACAAATGAATGAAAATCAAAACACAATAACCCAAAACATATGAGACACTGTAAAAGCAGTGCTAAGGGGAAGGTTCATAGCAAAACAAGATTACCTCAATAAACAGGAGATAAATCAAATAAATAACCTAACTCTACACCTAAAGCAACTAGAAAAAGGAGTGAAGAACCTCAGGGTGAGTAGAGGAAAGAAATCATACAAATTAGGGCAGAAATAAATGCAAAGGAAACAAAGGAGACCACAGCCAAAATCAACAAAGCTAAAAGCTGGTTCTTTGAGAAGATAAATAAAATACACAAACCATTAGCCAGACTCATCAGGAAAAAAGGGAGAAGAATCAAATCAACAAAATTAGAAATGAAAATGGAGAACACAGAGAACACAGAAATACAAAGGATCATAAGAGACTACTATCAGCAACTATATGCCAATAAATGGACAACTTGGAAAAAATGGACAAATTCTTAGAAAAGTATAACTTTCCAAAACTGAACCAGGAAGAAATAGAATATCTTAACAGACCCATCACAAGCACAGATATCGAACCTGTAGTCAGAAATCTTCCAACAAACAAAAGCCCAGGACTGGATGGCTTCACAGGTGAATTCTACCAAAAATTTAGAGAAGAGATGACACCTATCCTACTCAAACTCTTCCAGAAAAGTTCAGAGGAAGGTAAACTGTCAAACTCATTCTACAAGGCCACCATCATCCTAATACCAAAACCAGACAAAGATGCCACAAAAAAAGTGAACTACAGACCAATATCACTGATGAACAGGGATGGCAAAAATCCTTAACAATATTCTAGCAAACAGAATCCAACAGCATTTTTAAAAAGATCATGCATCATGACCAAGTGGGCTTTATCCCAGGGATGCAAGGATTCTTCAATATTCTCAAATCAATACACCATATTAACAAACTGAAAGGTAAAAAATATATGATTATCTCAATACATGCAGAGAAAGCCTTTGACAAAATTCAACATCCATTTATGGTAAAAACCGTCCAGAAAGCAGGAATAGAAGGAACATATCTCAACATAATAAAAGCCATATATGATAAACCCACAGCAAACATTACCCTCAATGGTGAAAAATTGAAAGCATTTCCCCTAAAGTCAGGAACAAGACAAGGGTGCCCACTCTCACCACTACTATTCAACATAGTTTTGGAAGTTTTGGCCACAGCAATCAGAGCAGAAAAAGAAATAAAAGGAATCCAGATTGGAAAAGAAGAAGTAAAACTCTCACTGTTTGCAGATGACATGATCCTCTACATAGAAAACCCTAAAGACTCCACCAGAAAATCACTAGAGCTAATCAATGAATATAGTAAAGTTGCAGGATATAAAATTAACACACAGAAATCCCTTGCATCCCTATACACTAACAATGAGAAAACAGAAAAAGAAATTAAGGAAACAATTCCATTCACCATTGCAATGAAAAGAATCAAATACTTAGGAATAAATCTACCTAAAGAAACAAAAGACCTATATATAGAAAACTATAAAACACTGAAGAAAGAAATCAAAGCCAAGCCAATAGAAATTAAAATGAAAATAAACAAATGGGACTCAATCAAAGTTATAAGATTCTGCACAGCAAAGAAAACCATAAACAAATCAAAATGACAACCTATAGAACGGAAGAAAATATTTGCAAATGATGCAACTGATAAGGGCTTAGTTTTCAAAATATATAAACAGTTCATCAAACTCAATAACAACAACAAAAACCGAGAGCCCAATCAAAAAAATGGGCAGGAGACCTAAAGAGACATTTCTCCAAAGAAGGAATACAGACCACCAATAGGCATATGAAAAGATACACAAGACCACTAAATATCAGAGAAATGCAAATCAAAACTACAGTGAGATACCACCTCATGTAAGTCAGAATGGACATCATTAAAATGTCTATAAATAAGAAATGCTGGAGAGTTTCTGGAGAAAAGTGACCTCTCCTACACCATTGGTGGGAATGTAACTTGGTGCAGCAACTGTGGGAAACAGTCTAGAGGTTTCTCAGAAAACTAAAAATAGAATTATCATATGATCCAGCAATCCCAGACCTGGGCATATATCCACACAAAGTTCAGTTCAGTTCAGTCACTTATTCATGTCCGACTCTTTGTGACCCCCATGGACTGCTTCATGCCAGGCTTCCCTGTTCAACACCAACACCCTGAACCTACACAAACTCATGTCCATCGAGTTGGTGATGCCATCCATCTCATCCTCTGTCGTCCCCTTCCACCTTCAATCTTTCCCAGCATCAGGGTCTTTTCCAATGAGTCAGTTCTTTGCATCAGGTGGCCAAAGTATTGGCGTTTCAGCTTCAACACCAGTCCTTCCAATGAATATTCAAGACTGATTTCCTTTAGGATGCACTGGTTAGATCTCCTTGCAGTCCAAGGGACTCTCAAGAGTCTTCTCTAACACCGCAGTTCAAAAGCATCAATTCCTTGGCGCTCATCTTTCTTTATAGTCCAAATCTCACATCCATACATGACTACTGGAAAAAACATAGCTTTGACTACACGGATCTTTATTGGCCAAGTAATATCTCTGCTTTTTAATATGCTGTCTAAGTTGCACATAGCCTTTCTTCCAAGGAGCAAGCGTCTTTTAATTTCATGGCTGCAGTCACCATCCGCAGTGATTTTGGAGCCCCCAAAAATAAAGTCAGTTACTGTTTCCACTGTTTCCCCATCTATTTGCCATGAAGTGATGGGACCAGATACCATGATCTTAGGTTTATGAATGTTGAGTTTTAAGCCAACTTTTTCACTTTCATCAAGAGGCTCTTTAGTTCTTCTTCACTTTCTACCATAAGAGTGGTGCCATCTGCTTATTTGAGATTATTGATTTCTCCTGGCAATCTTGATTCCAGGTTATATTTTATCCAGCCTGGCATTTAGCATGATGCTTCCCTGGTAGTTCAGATGGTAAAGCGTCTGCCTATAATGTGGAAGACCTGGGTTCAATCCCTGGGTCAGGAAGATCCTCTGGAGAAGGAAATGTCAACCCACTCTAGTACTGTTGCCTGGAAAATCCAATGGACGAAGGAGCGTGGTAGGCTACAGTCCATGGGATGGCAAAGAGTCGGATACTACTGAGCGATGTCACTCACTCACTCTGCATATAAGTTAAATATACAGGGTGACAATAAACAGGCTTGATGTACTTCTTTCCCAATTTGGAACCAGTCTATTGTTCCATGTCCAGTTCTAAGTGTTGCTTCTTGACCTATATACAGATTTCTCCAGAGGCAGTTCAGGTGGTCTGGTATTCCCATCTCTTTCAGAATTTTTCAGTTTGTTGTGATCCACACAGTCAAAGGCTTTGGCGTAGTCAATGACACAGAAGTAGATGCTTTTCTGAAACTCTCTTGCTTTTTCTATCAGTGGATGTTGGCAATTTGATCTCTGGTTCCTCTGCCTTTTCAAAATCCAGCTTAAACATCTGGAATTTCATGGTTCACATACTATTGAAGCCTGGCTTAGAGAATTTTGAGCATTACTTTGCTAGCGTGTGAGATGAGTGCAATTGTGTGGTAGTTTGAACATTCTTTGGCATTGCCTTTTTTGGGGGGTTGGAACTGACCTTTTTCAGTCCTGTGGCCACTGCTGAGTTTTCCAGATTTCCTGGCATATTGAGTGTAGTACTTTCACAGCATCAACTTTTAGGACTTGAAATAGCTCAACTGGAATTCCATCACCTCCACTTGCTTGGTTCATAGTGATGCTTCGTAAGGCCCACTTGACTTCACATTCCAGGATGTCTTGCTCTAGGTGAGTGATCACACCACTGGGGTTATCTGGGTCATGATTTTTTTTTGCATAGTTATTCTATGTATTCTTGCCACCTCTTAATATATTCTGGTTCTGTTAGGTCCATAGCATTTCTGTCCTTTATTGAGCCTATCTTTGCATGAAATGTTCCCTTGGTATCTCTAATTTTCTTGAAGAGATCTCTAGTCTTTCCCATTCTATTGCTTTCCTCTATTTTTTTCCATTGATCACTGAAGAAGGCTTTCTTATCTCTCCTTGCTATTCTTTGGAACTCTACATTCAAATGGATATATCTTTCCTTTCCTCCTTTGCTTTTCACTTCTCTTCTTTTCACAGCTATTTATAAGGCCTCCTCAGACAACCATTTTGCCTTTTTGCATTTTTTTTCTTGGCAATGGTCTTGATCACTGCCTCCTGTACAATGTCATGAATCTCTGTCCATAGTTCTTAAGGCACTCTTTCTATCAGATCTAATCTCTTGAATCTATTTGTCACTTCCACTGTATAATCGTTAGGGGTTTGATTTAGGTCATACCTGAATGGTCTAGTGGTTTTCCCTACTTTCTTCAATTTAAGTCTAATTTGGCAATAAAGAGTTCATAATCTGAGCCACAGTTAGCTTCTGGTCTTGTTTTTGCTGACTGTATAGATCTTCTCCATCTTTGGCTGCAAATAATATAATCAATCTGATTTTGGTGTTGACCATATGGTGATGTCCATGTGTAAAGTCTTCTGCTGTGTTGCTGGAAGAGGATGTTTGCTATAACCAACACGGTCTCTTAGCAACACTCTTGTTAGCCTTTGACATGGTTCATTTTGTACTCCAAAGCCAAATTTGCCTGTTACTCCAGGTGTTTCTTGACTTCCTACTTTTCCATTCCAGTCCCTTTTAATGAAAAGGACATCTTTTGGGGGTGTTAGTTCTAGAAGGTCTTGTAGGTCTTCATAGAACCATTCAACTTCAGCTTCTTCAGCATTAGTGGTCGGGGCATGGACTTGGATTACTGTGATATTGAATGGTTTGCCTTGGAAACGAACAGAGATAATTCTGTCATTTTTGAGATTGCATCCAAGTACTGCATGTTGGACTCTTTTGTGGACTATGACGGCTACTCCATTTCTTCTAAGGGATCTTGCCCACAGTAGTAGATATAATGGTCATCTGAGTTAAATTCACCCATTCCAGTCCATTTTAGTTCGCTGATTCCTAAAATGTTGGTGTTCACTCTTACCATCTCCTGTTTGACCACTTCCAATTTGCCTTGATTCATGGACTTAATATTTCAGGTTCCTATGCAATATTGCTCTTTGCAGCACCACACTTTAATTTCATCACCCATCACATCCACAACTGGGTGTTGCTTTTGCTTTGGCTCTATCTCTTCATTCTTTCTGGAATTATTTCTCCACTGATCTCCAGTAGCATATTGGGCACTTACCGACCTGGAGAGTTCATCCTTCAGTGTATATCTTTTTGCTTTTCATACTGTTCATGGAGTTCTCAAGGCAAGAATACTGAAGTGGTTTGCCATTCCCTTCTCCAGTTTTGTCAGAACTCTCCACCATGACCCGTCTGCCTTGGATGGCCCTACACGGCATGGCTCATAGTTTCATTGAGCTAGACATGGTTGTGGTCCATGTGATCAGTTTGGTTAGTTTTCTGTGACTGTAGTTTTCGTTATGCCTTCCTTCTGATGGATAAGAATAAGAGGCATATGGAAGCTTCAAAAAGATGCATGCACCCCTATGTTCATAGCAGCACTATTCACAATAGCCAAGACATGGGAAGAACCTAAATATTTAATGATAGAGGAATGGCTAAAGAAAATGTGGTACATATGTATTAAATATAGTGGAATACTCAGCCATAAAAAAAAAATTAATGACATTTACAGCAATATGAATGCAACTAGAGATTATCATGCACAGTGAAATATTTCAGAAAGAGACAGACTAATATGATATGATATCATTTACATGTGGAATCTAAAATATGACAAAAATTAAACTGTCTATGAAACAGAAAATCAGAGACACAGAGAATAGACTGGTGATTGCCAGAGGGAGGGGGACTGGGAGAGGGCAGAAGTGGGAGTCTGAGATAAGCAGATCCAAACTAGTATATAAAAAATGGGTAAACAACAAGGTCCTACTAGAGAGCACAGGGAACTATATAAAACAGAATGCATATATGTGTGTGTGTGTGTGTGTGTGTGTGTGTGTGTGTATAACTGAGTCACTTGGCTATACATCAGTAATCAACACAATATTGTACTTCAACTATATTCAATTAAAAAATCTTTTAAGAAATTTTAAAAGTAAAGATTTTGTTATTAACTTCCTTAAACAAGGAAGCTGCAATCCCAGCACAGTTAATGTGGGAGCAAGATCACTGTTTAATACATGAAAGAGAGTCAAAAGTAGTAGGACATATGATGGATTGTAAAAGAAATAATATCATAACTATACCTGAATCCATTTTGGACCTCTATGTAGTTATTTATTGTGTCAAGGATCGGGGTGGGGGGGAACCTCTGCTATCCTTCTAGGTTATTTGCATAGCCTAAGAACTAAATTGACATGAGACAGATTAATAGGAGAAAATCAAACAAAAGTTTAACAACATATATAGATAGGAGAGACCCAGGAAAAGTGAATAACTAACCAAAGTGGCCAAAGCCCTCATCTTAAATGTGATTTTCGGCTACAGAGTAAAGCAACAGTTAGAACCAGACATGAAACAACAGACTGGTTTCAAACTGAGAAAGGAGTACATCAAGGTTGTATGTTGTTACTCTGCTTATTTAATGTATATGCAGAGTACATCATGAGAAATGCCAGGCTGGATGAAGCACAAACTGGAATCAAGATTGCCAGGAAATTATCAATAACCTCAGATATGCAGATAACACCACCCTTGTGGCAGAAAGCAAAAAGGAACTGAAGAGCCTCTTGAAAGTGAAAGAGAAGAGTGAAAAAGCTGGCTTAAAACTCAACATTCAAAAAATGAAGATTATGGCATCTGTCCCATCACTTTATGACAAATAGATGGGCAAACAATGGAAACAGTGACAGATTTTATTTTGGGGGGCTCCAAAATCACTGCAGATAGTGACTGCAGCCATGAAATTAAAAGACGCTCCTTGAAAGAAAAGCTATGACCAACCTGGACAGCATCATAAAAAGGAGAAACATTACTTTGCCGACAAAGGTCCGTCTAGTCAAAGCTATGGTTTTTCCAGTAGTCATGTATGGATGTGACCATAAAGAAAGCTGAGGGCTGAAGAATTGATACTTTTGAATTGTGGTGTTGGAGAAGACTCTTGAGAGTCCCTTGGACTGCAAGGAGATCCAACCAGTCCACCCTAAAGGAAATTAGTCCTGAATATTCATTGGAAGAATTGATGCTGAAGTTGAAACTCCAGTATTTTGGCCACCTGATGTGAAGAACTGACTCATTGGAAAAGACCCTGATGCTGGGAAAGATCGAAGGCAGGAGGAGAAGGGAAAAACAGAGGATTTTGGTTGGATGGCATCACCGACTCAATGGACATGAGTTTGAGCAAGCTCCGGGAGTTGGTGATGGACAGGGAAGCCTGGCGTGCAGCAGTCCATGGGGTCGCAAAGAGTCAGACATGACTGAGAGACTGATCTGGTCTGATCAGCTACAGAGAAAAGAGGGTGTTGGGAGTAGTGGTTTGAAACTTAAAAGGGGAGGAACCCAATATCGTGGAAATGAAAAAGCAAATGTTTGGTAACCAAATGTTTGCTGGGCCATGAAAAACTATGGGACACAGAGTAAACTCTAATCTCTAGGTCCTGCTGAGTTTCCCCCTACCACACCTAGCTCATAATCTTTTATTTTTTATTTAATTGAAGGGCTTCCCTGGTGGCTCAGAACATAAAGAATCCACCTGCAACTCAGGAGACCTGGGTTCAATTACCTGGAGAAGGGAATGGCTATCCACTCCAGTATTCTTGCTGGGAGAATTCCAAGGCCAAAAGAGCCTGGTGGGCTACAGTCCACTTGGTCACAAAGAGCTGGACACAACTAAGCGACTTTCATTTCCCTTCACTTCATAGTTGACTTATAGTATTTTATTAGTTGAGGTATACAACAGTGATTTGATATGTTTATAAATTATGAACATTACAAAGTTATTATAATACAATTGACTATATTCCCTGTGTTATACACTGCATCTCTGAGATTTATTTTATAACTGGTGGTTTGTACCTCTTAATCTCCTTCACCTAGTTTGTCCATATGCCCTTATCCTTCCCCTTTGGCAACCACTAGTTTCTTCTCTGTAGTATTTTTCTTTTCTTATATTTTTTCACTTATTTTGTGTTTTGTTTATTTTTTAGATTCCACATAATCTTGGTAGATATCTCTGGTGACAGCTCTATTCCAGGAATAGTTCCTCTATCTAAATTCTTTTAGGCAGTTAGGAGCAAAGTCAAAGATACCTGAGTTTCTTGGGCCTGGATTGTTTTATAATCCTCATTTCAGAGACATATTTTGGTGTGGTAGATTTTCTTCCCTTACAATTGCAATTTTCACTTCAAAATATAGGTTCAGTCATTTTTGAGATAAACAATCCTTCTAGAAATTTTCCTATTCATTGATTTCCAAATGTACATTCATTTTTTCCTGTTAAGTTTCATACCAGTCCCACAGAAACAACTATGGTAACTGAAGATAAGACCCAGCGTTTGAGGTTTCCAGGACTAATTTCAACACTGTATTTGCAAGTTCTATATAGTGGAATTCTGTGTAAGTTTTCATCAAGGGGAAAAGAAGCTGTGAAAACATTTATGGACAGGTACTGTAATGGGTTGAAAAGCATTACCCCCTAAATTCATGTCTACTCAGAAGCTAAGAATGTTACCTTATTTGCAAGTAGGGTGTTTGTCAATGTAATTAAAGAACTTGCAATGAATACCATCCCAGAATTAGGGTGGGTACTAAATTCAGGTATGACCTAAATCAAATCCCTTATGATTATACACTGCAGGTGACAAATAGATTCAAGGTATTAGATCTGGTCAACAGAGTGCCTGAAGATTTATGGACAGAGGTTTGTGACATTGTACAAGAAGCAGTTACCAAATGCATCCCAAAGAAAAAGAAATACAAGAAAGCAAGTTGGTTGTCTGAGGACACCTTACAAATAGCTAAAAAAAGAAGAGAAATGAAAGGCACAGGAGAAAGTGAAAGATATAGCCATCTGAATGCAGAGTTCCAGAGAATAGCAAGGAGAGATAAGAAAGTCTTCTTAAGTGAACAATGTAAAGAAATAGAGGGAAATAATACAATGGGAAAGACTAGAGATTTCCTCAAGAATATTAGAGATATCAAGGGAACATATCATGCAAAAATGGGCACGATAAATGACAGAAACAGCAAGGACCAAACAGAAGCAGACGAGATTAAGAAGAGATGGCAAGGATACAAAAAGAACTATACAAGAAAAGTCTTAATGACCCTGATAACCATGATGTTGTGGTCACTCACCTAGAGCCAGACATCCAGTGTGAAGTCCACTGGGCCTTAGGAAGCATTACTAAGAACAAAGCTAGTGGATGTGATGAAATTCCAGTTGAACTATTTAAAATCCTAAAAGATGATACTTTTAAAGTGTTGCACTCAATATGTCAGCAATACATATTGAGTTGGAATATGAGTTGGAAAACTCAGCAGTGGCCACAGAACTAGAAAAGGTTAGTTTTCACTCCAATCTCTAAGAAGGGAAATGTCAAAGAACTTTCAAACTACCATACAATTGCACTCATTTCACACACTAGCAAGGTAATGCTCAAAATCCTTCAAGCTAGGCTTCAACCAAGAACTTCCAGATGTACAAGCTGGATTTAGAAAAACCAGAGGAACCAGAGATCAAATTGCCAACATCCACTGGATCATCAAAAAAGGAAGAGAGTTCCAGAAAAACATCTACTTCCACTTCATTGACTATGCTGAAGCCTTTGACTGTGTGGATCACAAAGAACTGTGGACAATTCTTAAAGAGATGGGAGTACTAGACCACTTTAAATGCCTCCTAAGAAACCTGTATGCAGATCAAGAAGCAACATTTAGAACTGGACACAGAACAAATGGACTGGGTCAAAATTAGGAAAGGAGTACAACAAGGCTATACATTGTCACCCTGCTTACTTAACTTACAGGCAGAGTACATATTCCAAACTACCGGGCTGGATGAATCACAAGCTGGAATGCAACATCAGATATGCAGGTAATACAATTCTAATGGCAGAAAGTGAAGAGGAACTAAAGACCCTCTTGATGAGGCTGAAAGAGGAGAGTGAAAATTTTGGCTTAAAACTCAACATTCAAAACATTAAGATCATGGTATCTGGTAAATAGAAGGGGGAAAAGTGGAAGCAGTGACAGATTTTTTTCTTGGGCTCCAAAATCACTGCAGATGGTGACTGCAGCATGAAATTAAAAAACACTTGCTCCTTACAAGGAAATCTATGACGAACCCTAGACAGTGTATTCAAAAGCAGAGACATCACTTGGTCTACAAAAGTCCATCTACTCCGAGCTATGGTTTTTCCAGTAGTCACACATGGATGTGAGAGTTGGACCATAGAGAAGGCTTAGCAGTGAAGAATTGATGATTTCAATCTGTGGTGCTGGACAAGACTCTTGAGAGTCCCTTGGACAGCAAGGAGATCAAACAAGTCAATCCTAAAGGAAATCAATCCTGAATGTTCATTTCAAGGACTGTTGCTGAAGCTAAAGCTCCAATACTTTGGCCACCTGATATGAAAAGCCGACTCATTGGAAAAGACTCTGATGGCGGGAAAGATTGAAGGCAAAAGGAGAAGAGTGCGGCAGAAGATGAGATGATTAGATAGCATCATTGACTCAATGGACATAAATTTGAGCAAACTCTGGGAGATAGTGGAGGAGAGAGGAGCCTGGCATGCTGCAGTCCTTGGGGTCTCAAAGAGTCCAACATGACTTATGGACTGAACAACAAAAACAATAACTAAATTAAATGACTGATAAGGTAAAATAGAGGTAGGTATGGACGCTGGCAAAGAGGAGACACAGAAAGGAGAGACACTTGAAGATGTAGGGTGAGATTTGAAAACATTTGCTTCCACAAACCAAGGGACACCAGTATTTCAGGCAGTCACCAGAAGCTAAGAGAGTGTCATAGGATAATTTCTCAGAGCTTCCATAAAGAACCAAACCTGCCAACAACTTGATTTTGAACTTGTGATCTTTTTGAGTTGTGAGAGACAAAAAGTAGTATTGTTTCAAGTCACCAAATTTGTGATAATTTGTGACAGCTGCCCTTGGAAATTAATACATATAACAAGAAAAATTTGACTTCAAATTCATCTCATAAACTCAGAAGCAAAATTAGTAAGTGGATCCCACACATTTCACAAAACCCCAAAACCTGTAACAGGCAGAGCAAGTAGATATCACCCGTAATGAAGAATATCCCAGAATGAATATACCACTGTTCCTTTAGCCTTCTTTCATTGCTGATGTTTTGAGATTGCCATGCTCAAAGTGATTCATGCCTCATGATACTTAACAACATGTCACAAATGGTTCTCCTATTCATGCCTGCCAGAGATCTTTCAAGGCTGAAAGAAAAGCCAAGAATTATGGGAATGGCTGACAGTGATTTTAAGGGCTTCTGAGGGGCGCAGTGTTAAAGAATCTGCCTGCTGATGCAGGAGATGCAAGAGACACGGGTTCCATCCCTGGGTCAGGAAAATCCCCTGCAGGAGGAAATGGCAACCGGCTCCAGTATTCTTGCCTGGGAAATCCCATGGACAGAGGAGCCTGAAGGGCTACAGTCCCTGGGATCGCAAAGAATCGAACACAACCAAGCATGAACACACTGATAATGACTGTAGTCTATATATTCAAGCACTTCCTAAAAGATATAATAGGCCAAGCTATGCGGGAGAAAGCAGATACAAGAGAGAGACTTTCTAGTCACAGCAAGATTGGAGAGGAGGGATAAAAACTATCTGCAAAAGACTTTTATTAATATTACTTAAGACATAGATAGTATTGACTTAGTTGGGAAAGAAGGAAAAATGGCACATCTTGGGTTTATTTGGCAGTCTTTTAAAAGCGGGCCTTCTCCTAAAGATTCCCATTCCATGCAAAACTAGATAAAAGTATCAGAGAACCATTGACCAAAACCACACAACCTGGCCAGGCATGATAACAATCACTTGCATGAGTGATCTCACAACAGGAGATCCCAATAAGGAACATAGAACTGACAAGCTGTGGCCAACTGGAAGAATTCAGGAGGAGCAAAAATGAGGGAGGAGAGGTCAGCCCATAATATGTCCTCCCAACTTCCCAGAAACCCTCACCCTAGACTCCATCTTGACAGAGATGCGTGCCACCAGGAAGTACCCTGGGTCAGACCAGATATGGGCACAAGCAAGATGATTAGGCAGAGACAACCTGGGGAAGTTAACCCCGTTACCATGAAAGCTGAGACTGCAAGCCACATGGCAGAGCAGTTCTCCTGATTCTTTACCCTGCTGCTCTCCACTCAAGCACTCATTTCTAATAAAGTCTTTTGCTTTGTCAACACATGTGTCTCCTGGGACAAATCATTTCTGAGTGTTAGACAAGAGCCTTCTCTTGGGCCCTGGAAGGGATCCCCCTTCCAGTAATAAAAGGGTGTTGATGGGATGGTACAACATCATCAATACTATGGTAATCAAAGAAAGAAATGTAAGAGGACATTAGAAATATGATGGCTAAAATACTTTAAAATTTGGAAGGGACATATAATTCAAAAGTATATAAAACAGAATTACTATCTCCTGAAATTTTAAGAGGGAAAGGACGTATTCTACCTAGGTCACACTTTACTCAGGTAACTCCTCCTCACTACCAAACTTGTCTACTCTCCCTTGATCACAATCGTGTTCTCTAATTTCAATGTACATGTTAATGACACATTTCTTACTTTAACCATCAAAAAGCTTTTTCGTGGTGAAAAGTGTTAGTCACTCAGTCATGTCTGACTGTGAGTCCATGGACTGTAGCCCACCAAGTTCCTCTGTCCATGGAATTTTCCAGGCCAGAATACTGGAGTGTGCTGCCGTTCCCTTCTCCAGGGGATCTTCCTGACCCAGGGATTGAACTCGGGTCTTCTGCATTGCAGGCAGACTCATTGTCTGAGCCACCATGGTCTGGTATCCCTCTCTACATTCATGTCTCCTATTTCCTAATATGTTCTCCATTTAACATAAAAATATATCTTAAATTTTGCTAGTCAACAACTTCTAATTAGTTACATTTTTAGATGAAATAAAATGAGCTGATATAGGATAGCTGATATATACATATAATAAGCTGATATATAAATATATAGTTATAACTCTAATATAGTTATTTGATAGACTCAAGCCTCTTTATATAAACTAATCTACCTTTTCAGCTTTACCTTGCACTAGTTCATTAAATAAGTCATATGCTCTAAAGAAATAGCGGAGGTATTTCCAAAGTTACTTTACATTTAGTTTTATTGCTCTATATCTTTCTCATTCTGTACCCCCATATACTCTATACTATACTCTTCTTTTCCTATATATTTAAATCACATTTATTTTAAAGTTTACACACTTCCCTGATTATTCAAGATAGAATACTACTTTTCTTTAATGAATTCCAATAGCATGTGTTTATAATTCATTAGATACTATACATCTCATTAAATTGTAGTTATTTTTGAAACCGTAAAATCATAGAATATTCTAGATAGAATAAACTTAGAAAAAAGGTATATATCTCCAAATATCCATAGCTTGCTTAAAGAAAAGAATCACCAGGGAGGATGCTTATTGAAAATATAGATTCCTGGATGCTGCTTCAAACCTACTTAATCAGAATCTTCAGAGCCTGGGCATCTATACTTTTAAAAACTATCCAGATGAGTTTGTAACCATTCAAATTTAGGAACCAGTGGTCCAGTCTATTCCTCTCATTTCATAAGTGAGATGACTGTAATTTTCTGCCTGAAAATAAGTACCATGCCCCGAGATCATATGGGTAGCTAGAAGCACGGTCAAAACCATAGCTAAGGTAATGTATGCATTCCATGGCATATCCATCCCATCCAGGAGTATGAGCAAGAGAAATTGGGTCTTTGTCTTCCCACTCAACCCCATGATATTTTGCTTTATAAATTGCACATAACTACTGAGAAATGTGTGGTGAATTAATTTTAGACATGTAGGCTGAAGATTCTATGTCAGTAACATCCAAATAGGTTAATGAAAGTCATATTACTTTGAGACAACTTTATAACTGAAAACACCAGATTTAAAAAGAAATAGAAAGAAATGGATAAATGCACATTTTCTTTTAAATAAATACTAGCACTGTACTCCATAAAATTCCTTCACAGTGCTCTCCTGCCACTTTCCAGGGACTATAAAATATTTTAATTTCAACTTGTTTACTGGGAAATTCATACAGTGAAGTTCCCTCTGTTGCAGTCTGTGGACCTGATGAGGAGATAACAGCACAGGCTGATGAGAAAAGGTAGTCCCTCTATAAACACAAGAGGGAGCTATGAGATTTGAAAAGTTTGAAAAGCAAACAGAAAAAATAAAGGGGGGAAGGTAATGCAGCTGTTAAGGTATGTTGTTTTAGAAAATAATGAACATTCTTCTAATTTTCCATCCTGTGACACAGGATTATTTCATTCACAATTAAGCCTGTATGTTTTTTTACTGTTGTTCTTTAAAAAAAAAAAAATGCCCAAATTGTACCTTCTTAGCATCAGCATTTTTTTCATCTTTGCTATGTCCCTGTACTTGTTTTGATCTGACAAGCTTAATGTCACTTGATTGGATGAAAGCAAACCATTTTCTGTGAGCTGAGTGCTTCAAGGGCACTCATCTATTTTGTGTGGAATTTCTATCCTCTCTAGCAGTTCTATCTTCTTTGCTTTAGATAACAGAATAAAAATGAATACATTATAAAGTCTGAAATCCTGTCAGACAAAAAAAAACATTAACTCCTCATACTATCTAGTATCCTAAGATGTACACAGAAAGTCATATTAAATATAATATCCTTTACCTAAAAATAAAGGTAGCCATCATTTAGCCAAATAAAAGTAGCCATATTAAATATAAGATACTATATAAAAATAAAAGCAGTCATAAAATAAGAATATATATCCATTTTCCAAGTATTTCATTTAGTGCTAATGATATTAATAAGATTTTATTTCATAGCCACAAAATTGCCTCTCTAATGAGGTATATTTATTTCAGTTTTACAGATTAGGAAACTGAAACTTAAAACCTTAAATTTGTCAAAAGGAAATGTCAACAGATAGGTAAACCTTGACACAAATACTGACCTGCCAGAGTCCAAACCCTAAGCAATCACCTTTTATTTCTCAAAATATGTTTGTAGGTACAGCCTTATCAGTCTCACCTGGAAACATGTAAAATAT
Organism: Capricornis sumatraensis; assembly: GCF_032405125.1. Taxonomy (NCBI): domain Eukaryota; kingdom Metazoa; phylum Chordata; class Mammalia; order Artiodactyla; family Bovidae; genus Capricornis; species Capricornis sumatraensis. The sequence goes on along the minus strand of NC_091092.1, from coordinate 109,289,937 downwards.
TCAGAGTATCTGGCCCCACTCAAAACTGACTGAATAAGAATCTGCATTTTTAAGTCTCCTGATACTACTCAATAGAGAAAAGACAAAATATCCAATTTAAAGATGGAAAGGGGGAATAAACAGACATTTTTCCAAAGAAGACATACAGATAGGTACATGAAAAGATGCTCAGCATTACTAATCATCAGGGAGATACAAATCAAAACCTCAATAACATACAACCTCACACCTGTCTGTATGCTGCTGCTGCTGCTGCTGCTGCTAAGTCGCTTCAGTCGCGTCCGACTCTGTGCGACCCCATAGACGGCAGCCCACCAGGCCCCACCATCCCTGGGATTCTTCAGGCAAGAACACTGGAGCGGGTTGCCATTGCCTTCTCTGCCTGTCAGTATGGCTATCCTCAAAAAGAAAACAAGCAATAAATGTTGGTGAGGATGTGGAGAAAAGGTAACCTTCCTACACTGCTGGTGGAAATATAAATTGCCACAGCCACTATGGAAAACAGTATGAAAGTTCCTCAAAAAATTAATATAACTAACATATGATCCAACAATTCCACTTTCAGCTGTTTATCTGAACATGTATCTGAAGAAAACAGAACATTACCTCAAAAAGATATATGTACCCCCACATACATTGCAGTATTATTTACAATAGCCAAGGTATGGAAACAACCTGTGTTCTTTGATGGATGAATGGATAAATTGTGGAATATATTGTTGAGGGGGAAGAAATTTTCCTCTACATCTCTAGGTTCTTCTGGGTTGCCTAAAAATTCAATTGAAATGAGACAGATTAACAGGAGAAAATCAAACAAAAGTTTAATAACAGGTATACATGAGAGAAGGAGAAGGCAATGGCACCCCACTCTAGTACTCTTGCCTGGAAAATCCCATGGATGGAGGAGCCTGGTGGGCTACAGTCCATGGGGTCGCTGAGAGTCGAACACGACTGAGCGACTTCACTCTTACTTTTCACTTTCATGCATTGGAGAAGGAAATGGCAACCCACTCCAGTGTTCTTGCCTGGAGAATCCCAGGGACGGGGGAGCCTGGTGGGCTGCCGTCTATGGGGTCACACAGAGTCGGACATGACTGAAGTAACTTAGTAGCATACATGAGAGAGACCCAGGAAAACAAAATGGCCAAAGCTCTCACCTTAAATACAATCTTCAGCTAAAGACAAAAAAGGATATTGGGGCTAGTGGTTTGGGACTTCAAAGAGGAGGAAGGCAATAGGCATGGAGATGGAAAAGCAAATGTTTGATAAATAAATATCTACCAAATATTTCCTAAACAAATATTTGCTGGGCCATGCAAAGATAATGAGACACAGACTGGACTCTTAAATTTAGGCCCTGCTGAGTCTCTCCCACCACACCTAGCCCATGAACTTTAAAAATATCTATGGTGATAGCTCTATTCTGAAAACAGGACCTTGGGGCAGGGTTGTGGGGGGGGGTGGTGATTAAAAATATTTCCTGAGTGTTCTGTTTCTTAAAAATAATAAGCCTTAATTAATCCTCATGCCAAAGAGACACATTTTGGGGGTGGCAACTTTTGCTTCCCCACAACATACACAATGAAATATTATTCAACCATAAAAGAGAATGAAATCCTGCCACTTGTGACAAAATGGACCATAAGGACATTATGCTAAGTGAAATAAGTCAGACAGAGTAAAACAAATACTGAATGATCTCACATATACATGGAATCTAAAAAAAAAAAAAAAGAGTGGTGGAGGTGGGTGAAATGAGTGAAGAGGGTCAAAAGGTACAAATTTCCCGTTAAAAAATAAATAAGCCATGGGTATGTAATACTCAGTATGATGACTGCAGTTAATAATGCTGTATATTTAAAAGTTGCTAAGAGATTAAATCTTCAAAGCTCTTGTCACAAGAAACAAAAATTTTTCTAATAAAAATGTAGAACAAAAAGTCTGCTGGATGATTTTTAAGAGTATAAAAGTTTGAATAACACGGTTATAAAGGTCTAGAGTGTCTGTCTTCTTGTAGAGCTCAACAACATACATGGTTAATAATCTAAGAAATATATATTAACCAGTGGTTCAAACATCATATTAGGTGCAAAATATGGCTTTTATAAACCAGAGAAACATCTTTATATTACTCATATTTGTTTTAAAATGTAGTGAGAATATGAAATGTCTGGGAACATATGACTAGCATGCTTCCATTACTTATCATCATTAAACATCCAGAGACTTCCTATTCACATTACCCTCTATGACATATTATCTATCAGTTTAGTTCAGTTCAGTCACTCAGTCGTGTCCAACTCTTTGTGACCCCATGGACTGAAGCACACCAGGTTTCCCATCAGAAACTCCCAGAGCTTACTCAAACTCATGTCCATTGAGTTGGTGATGCCATTCAACCATCCCATCCTCTGTCGTCCCCTTCTCCTTCTGCCTTCAATCTTTCCAAGCATCATAGTCTTTTCAAATGACTCAGCTCTTTGCATCAGGTAGCCGAAGTATTGGAGTTTCAGCTTCAGCATCAGTCCTTCCAATGAGTATTCAGGACAGATTTCCTTTAGGATGGACTGGTTGGATCTCCTTGCAGTCCAGGGACTCTCAAGAGTCTTCTCCAACACCACAGTTCAAAAGCATCAATTCATCAGCACTCAGCTTTCTTTATAGTCCAACTCTCACATCCATACACGACTACTGGAAAAACCATCGCCTTGACTAGATGGACCTTTGTCGGCAATGTCTCTGCTTTTAATATGCTGTCTAGGTTGGTCATAGCTTTTTTTCCAAGGAGCAAGTGTCTTTTAATTTCATGGCTGCAGTCACCATGTGCAGTGATTTTGGACCCCCCCAAAATAAAGTCTTTCACTGTTTCCATTATTTCCCCATCTATTTGCCATAAAGTGATGGAGAAATCTATATAGATAGATGAATCTATCTATACAAACTGATAAAAAGGACTCCTTGCCTTCCAGGAAGTTAGAGTTGCAGTTGACTATCTGCCTTAGAATACAAAACACATTCTTCAGTTTAAAAAGAAAGGGTAAAATTAAGGTTACTTCATTCCTCTTTTCTTCCCTTTCCCATTCCTCATGTTGTTCTACTGCTTCCTTGGCAAAGTAGACTTCAAGATCTTACAATATTGCTTAATCTTTCATTCATCCCTCCAGGGAGTGATTGAGAAAAGAAAAGTCCATGGAGTTTGAGAATTATCAACTTCATGTGATAAGAAATGGCTACCAGTCCTAGCCCTTTCATTATAAATAATGTGCTACTCTCCAACCCCATGGGAGAGCTTTGTTCTAATAATAAACTCTCCAAGAATATAAGGAAATAAATTGAAATTTTTTGAAAGAATGAATAGATTCTAGGGAGACATGCCCCAAAGCCCTTTGGAAGTTTCTTAATGGAAATGAGGAGCTGAAGAAAGCAAAAGTGAATTTAAAATCACCTTCCAGACTAAATTATCTGACAGTGTATTAGAGTCAGTTTCAAATGTCCATGTCTGGTTGTCAATTATGTTTGTTTTTGAAATGCATAAAACACCTAATGACCAAATAAGATACTTTTGATGACCAATATTTACCTAAAGAAATATTTTAATTTTTAATACAAACTTAAACAGTTTTAAGTAATCAGGAAAATGGGAAAAACAAGAAAATGGAAGAAAATATAATGAGCTAAGACTTTTTTTTTTCTTTCATATCAAGTTATTTGAAAAAGGAGGACTCCAACTGCTTTCTTTAGGGTCCCTCATGTCTCATTCTCCATTCTTTTCCCTTTCTCATTGCCATTTTTTTCCTGACAGTACTACTTCATCTGCTTTCAAGATCTTTTGATGTCAAGTGGCACAAAGAGTTTCTTTTCATCATTTTTGAACTCCTGGTGGATAGTTACACCATAATTTACAAAAAGGGCATCAGTCAAACTTAAGATATTATGATCATCACAGTCACTGAAGTGAAATGTTGTTGCTTAGCTGAAAGAGGTAATAAATTGGCTGGTTCTGCTGACCTGGGAGCACAAACAAGTTTTAAGATACCACTTCTCAATCCAGGAAAAGGAAACATCACAAGTTCAATGTTTTCTATTGCTCAGTATGTTTTCTGTTTTCTTTTTTTTTTTTTTTCAAATCAGGCAAGAGAACAATGTTTCAACAGAATGAGTCAAATACAGATTTTTATGTGGAAATAAAAACCATTTTTATAATGCAGTGCCAACTTCTTTATTTTTTCATTGTTCATATTATAGGGTATTGACTGGAAGAAAAAGCCTTTGGTAACCTTCAATTTACTTCCTGATTAAGAATATTGGGAGCTGAATGCAATATTAAATATAAAGCACTTCAGTTCTCATATTTTATTGATATGGCATCTGAGATATAGAAAAGTAAAATATTTCTTTCATAATCACACCGATTGTTGAATCTGATCTATGAATACAAATGTCAGCTCCATGCTATTTTGATCACACTATGAACTCAATTATGACTCAAGTTTTTGCTTTATATCTAGTTTCTCATGAAAAGAGAATTGACACAGCATAAGGAACGTAAAATCTAACTCATTTTTCTGCCTTAGTAGATAAGATCTATATTTCTTTTCAGTAAACCTCTTGATGGATGATGACAGAGTAAGTCATAAATAACACTTCACAATTAAGGTACATAAGAATAAAATCAAATCTGATCATAGAGCAAACCCTGATGAATTAGCAAATTTATCTTATTGTCCAATAGGAGTCAGTAAGGCAAGGCCTGAGGCTTCATTTCAACATGAGGATTAATTTACAAAGTACAAACATGAACAGAATCAGAAGGATTCAGAAAGGACTGAGAAGTACCCTCAAGATAGTCTTATTATAATGCCATTTTTCAGATTTAATGTGAAAATTTTCTTCACTCAATAACTCTTTAAAATAAAACCACCAACACAATTGACTCAGAGGGTAGATAGCCAATTCAGTAAGAATATGGGACTTCAAGAAGGAAAAACATAGTAAAAGACAAGAACAAAAGTATCCTGAAAAATCCCTTTTGCGTAATGCAAGGAAACACAAAGGGTTACTTATTTATGGCCTCTTAAGTGGATATTTGGCACAGATAAGTGCTAGAATCAAGGTATTCATGACCATTGGATGGCAAGACAAACACACAGGCTAAGCTAGTCACTCTTCTAGTCACACACTCTGCTTCATTTTCTGCCCTTCTCTAGTCATTCTGTGCCTTGGAAAGTTGTATTGGGTTGGCCAAAAAGCTCATTCAGGTTTTTACCATAACATCTTACAGAAAAACCCAAGCGAACTTTTTGGCCAACCCAGTACTCTTGCCTGGAAAATCCCACGGACAGAGGAGGCTGGTAGGCTACATTCCATGGGGTCGCAAAGAGTTGGACACAACTGACCGACTTCACTTTCACTTTCATACCATTCAAACTTCATCTCCCAAGGCTCTCTTAGCTTCATTTCAAGTTCAGCCAAAGAGGAACATTAACTAGACATAAGTTAGGAGAAAAAAGGTTGGTGGATATTCCCACCATTTCTTACATGCTCCAGAGCCACATCTTGGGCAATTTCTGAATCCCTGTATAACTAGCTTTGCCATTGGGCAGGCCCACTTCCAAAGTGCTAGTTCTCACAAATTTTGGTAATACCTTTTCCAACTCTTGCCCTTCAGCTGGAGAAGTGTTAAAAGCTTCATGCTATTGCTCCTATGTGAATATCAACCATTCTTTATTATTTTTTTTTTTAAAAACTGCTTTACTGAGGTATAATTATACAAATTTAATGTAAATAATTAATATTATTATACAATATATACTTGAACATATTTAATGCATACATTGTCACACATACCTAATGTTGCATGCAATATAATGCATATTCAATATATTAGTTTATATATATTTAATGCATACAAATTTGATGAGTTTGAACATATGTGTATACCACCTGTGAACTCATCACCACAATTAAGGTGATAGACATGTCCATCACCTCCCAAATTTTCCTTGTATCTCTGGGTTTTTTCTGTCTCGTTTCATTTTGTTTTGTGATAAGGAAACTTAACATGGGATCTACTGACAACATAATTCTAAGCACACTGCTGCTGCTGCTGCTAAGTTGCTTCAGTCATGTCTGACTATGTGCAACCCCATAGACGGCAGCCCACCAGGCTCCCCTATCCCTGGGATTCTCCAGGCAAGAACACTGGAGTGGGTTGCCATTTCCTTCTCCAATGCATGAACGTGAAAAGTGAAAGTGAAGTTGCTCAATCATGTCCGACTCTCCGTGACCACATGGACTACAGCCTACCAGGCTCCTCTGTCCATGGGATTTTCCAGGCAAGAGTACTGGAGTGGGTTGCCCTTGCCTTCTCCATCTAAGTACATAATGTAGTACTATTAACCGTAGGTGTTATGTTGTACAGCAGATCTCTAGAACTTATTCATCTTGCATAACAGAATATTCATATTTGTTGAACACTCTATTTCCCCCTTCCCTGAGTCCCTGGAAACCATCATTCTGTTCTCATTTCTATGAGTTTGACAATGTTAGATAGCTCATATAAGTGGAATGTAGTATTTGTGTCTCTGAGACTGCATTACTTCAGTTAATATAATACCCTCCAGGCTCATCCATGTTTTCACAAAAGGCAGGATTTCCTCCTTTTTAAAGGATGAATAATATTCCGCTGTAAGGCATACTTTTTTGTTTTGAAGACTGAAAGGCCTAGACTTAAGCAAATTACAGCCCTGCCTTAAGATAATTATCATGTTTCACCCAGTTTATACCAAATGTTGCAGTTTGAGGATAGCAATAAGACAATAAAGTGTGGAAGTTCTAACTAGTAAGGCTGTCCAGTCTTTCACGTAGGTAGGAAGTTAAAAGACCTCAACTGGGTCACCATAGCCCAGAATTATATATTGGGTTTTAGGTTATGTTTCTTATAAGTTAATAAACTCAGAAGCTATTAGTTGTATAATTCAAGCTAACAACTTTAAAATCATATTGAAACTTTATGAAATGTGGGGATGAGACTGAAAAAAATGAATTTATTGAGTTATGTCTGTAAGAAAAAGAAAGAAAGAAAGTGGCTCAGTCATGTCCAACTCTTTGCGACCCCATGGACTGTAGCCTACCAGGCTTCTCTGTTCATGGGATTTTCCAGGCAAGAATAGTGGAGTGGATTGCCATTTACTTCTCCAGAGGATCTTCCTGACCAAGGGATTGAACCTGGGTCTCCCACATTGTAGGCAGATGCTTTACCATCTGAGCCACCAGGGAAGTATTATGTTTGTAAATACTGCTTTTAAAGGGATATTAATTACTTGTACATATTGATCAGTACACTCAGGAGACACCTCTACTAGTACACCCACAATGTATGGTTCAGCATTCTTCTAGTGGCTCAGGTTTTTAATCCTTTCTACTAAGTAGAGAGATTTAGAATCCACAGAGAATATAATTATCCAATTCACTTCAATCTTTTCATGTAGTAGACAAATAAACTGAGAAATCTTGAATGGGTCTGTACAGTTCAATATAATTCAGTCTCTCAGTCATGTCCAGCTCTTTGCCACCCCATGGACTGCAGCACACCAGGCCTCCCTGTCCACCACCAACTCCCAGAGTTTACTCAAACTCAGGTCCATTGAGTCAGTGATGCCATCCAACCATCTCATCCTCTGTTGTCCCCTTCTCCTCCTGCCCTCAATCTTCCCAGCATCAGGGTCTTTTCCAATGAGTCAGCTCTTTGCATCAGGTGGCCAAAGGATTTCAGCTTCAGCTTCAGCATCAGTCCTTCCAATGAATATTCAGGACTGATTTCCTTCAGGATGGGCTGCAAGGAGATCCAACCAGTCAGGACAGGAATCTAAGTCACCCTAAACTAGTTCAGCATCATCTCCTTTCTGACATAAATCAGACCCAATTTTCATGAAGAATATATGTCTTGTTCTGATGAAACTAATTTATGTAAAGGCAGAGTCCTTTAAATCACTGGTTCCCAACCTCCAGGCCTCAGACCAGTACCTCCTCTTAGATCAGCAGTGGCATTAGATTAAAAATAAAGTGCACAATAAATGTAATGTACTTGAATCATCCCAAAGCCATCCCCCTGACCCCAGGTCTATGGAAAAAACTGTCTTCCATGAAATCAGTCCCTGATACCAAAATGGTTGTGTACCGCTGCTTTAAATGAATAAAAGTCCATACAATTTTTAACATTTCTGACATGTACACTTTTATTTTTATTAATTGGGACAAACTATCAAGGCTATGGTCTTTCCAGTGGTCATGTATGGATGTGAGAGTTGGACTGTGAAGAAAGCTGAGCACTGAAGAATTGATGCTTTTGAACTGTGGTGCTGAAGAAGACTCTTGAGAGTCCCTTGGACTTGCAGGGAGATCCAATCAATCCATCCTAAAGGAGATGAGTCCTGAATGTTCATTGGAAGGACTGATGTTGAAGCTGAAACTCCAGTACTTTGGCCACCTGATGCAAAGAACTGACACATTTGCAAAGACCCTGATGCTTGGATAGATTGAGGGCAAGAGGAGAAGTGGACAACAGAGGATGAGATGGTTGGATGGCATCACCGACTCAATGGACATGGGTTTGGGTGAACTCTGGGAGTTGGTGATGGACAGGGAGGCCTGGCGTGCTGCCGTCCATGGGGTCACAAAGAGTTGGACACGACTGAGTGACTGAACTGAACTGAACCGATGCATCAATTTGGGCTCCCCTGGTGGCTCAGATGGTAAAGAATCCGCCTGCAATGTGGGAGACCTGGGTTCCATCCCTGGGTTGGGAAGATCCCCTGGAGGAGGACATGGCAATGCACTCCAGTATTTTTGCCTGGAGAGCCCCCATGGACAGAGGGGCTTGGCAGGGTACAGGCCATAGGATTGCAAAGAGTCAGGCAGGAGTGAGGGATTAAGCACAGCACATCCATCAATTCACCTTTACCTGGGAATAGTTTCTCTTAGGGAAACTGAGGTAATTAAGAACTAAAATCCTTTCTATTGAGAAAGTGATAAAGGAGCTTAAACAACTAAAAAAATGCATATTATGTGTCCCTCAGTGGACCATGACATAATTCTGTCAAACTTTGAAACACCTCGAAGAAAGTCAATGAATACATGGAGGACTAGACTGTAAGTTATTTACTGCAAAATGATTAGCAAAACTATCACCTGGAGTATTTTGGAAAATGGCAAGTGGACCTAGTAAACTCATGAATCTGGCTAAGGAGATATCTAGAAAGAGTAAAAAAAAAAAAAATGATTGACTTCTTTAAATGCCTCTGATACTATAAGAAAGAGATAAACTAAAGAAGGAATTATTCAGTTTTAGAAAAGAATGTACATAAAACATAGAATGCCCAGGATAGACTTCCAAGCTAAGAAAAGAATCAACGTTCAACAACGACCTCAGAGCAAAAAGTAAATCCTAGAAAAGTAAAATGTAGTCTCAGGGCAAAGAAGCAAAGTAAAGGAGCTATACAGTCCTTGTTTAAGGTCTTAGAATGGTTTCAGAGCATTCCTCTCCATATCTCTTTGCTAGGCCACCTACATTCGCCTCAGACAGAGGTGGCCCAAGGTAGATATGGTCTTATCTTAGAAAGAAATGTGAATGTAGATTTTGTTTAATGGAGTGAACACTCAATAAGAATCTCAGGCAAGCCCAATAGAGAGTGGGGGTGGGAGGGAGAAAGGGAGAGGGAAATTTTGTGCTTGTTAAAAGCACCATGAGATAAGACTAAAAGGGACAGATGCAGTTCAGAATGAAAAGAATACTTGGTACCCTCAACACTGTGCACACACTAAGAAAGCTACTTCGCTACAAACACAGACCTTTTAAGGAAGATAGGATGACTCAGACAGACACACTGAAGCAACTGAGCATGCGTGCATGTAGTGGAGAAGGAAATGGCACCCCACTCCAGCATTCTTGCCTGGAGAATCCCAGGGACAGAGGAGCTTGGTGGGCTGCCATCTATGGGGTCGCACAGAGTTGGACACAACTGAAGTGACTTAGCAGCAGTAGGATGACTCAAAGGCTGAACTAAGATATTAAAGGACTAACTGGTGATCCAGGAATGGGCCTGGGCCCTAAACCAAGAAAGTGGAATCAAAAGCCCATTAGAATTTTAGAATTACTCTGAACTGTTCCTCCTTTTGAATAGAGCTGTCAACTAAGGCCATCCAATGTCCATCTTAGGGGTTCCCTGGCGGCTGAGATGGTAAAGAATCCATCTACCAGTGCAGGAGACAGAGGTTTGATCCCTGGGTTGGGAAGATCCCTTGGAGAAAGAAATGGCAATCCACTCTAGTATTCTTGCCTCGATAATACCATGGACAAAGGAGCCTGGCAGGCTACAGTACATGGCATTGCAAATAATCAGACATGACTGAGCAACTAAGAGTTTCAGTTTCATGCCCATCTCAGTATTATATGTTAGATGTGAAAAGGGTGGATAACCTGTCATTTTATCCCACAGGTCTTCTGTTTAAGAGGAATAAAACTCGAGGAAATACACCTGAAGTGTTTTCTATATCCAGACCTAATTAAAATGGCGAAGTCCAAGATGGTCATATGTTATCATAAGAAAATAAGAGCTTAATGGTCTTGAAAGAGGGTGGATGTACTTTTCAATGTGAGAATGTTGATATTATCTGTCCAGGGAATTGTCTATGGAAGATTAAAAATGGCCACAAATCCTCACATTTTTTCAGTGAGAGATCCTTTTTTCCTTCCTTTGAACCTAGTCTGGCCCATGGTTGCTTTGACAATGGAATCTCATAGAAGAGATGCAGAACTGATACTATATATTGGCCTGGTCCTAGACTTTAAGAGGACTGATGCTTCTGCTACGGTCTCTTATAAACCTGACCATTATCTAAGAAATCTAACTAGAGCAGAAATCTGCCAGACTGCACGGAGAGGCTCTGATAAAGGGGCTGGGGCGGGGGGGATGGGAATCAGCTAACACCCAGTAGTTCCAAGAGAGCCATCCCAGTCACCCTAGCTAATTCAGTGGATACAGTGAAGAAACGAGTCCTACAGTCTACTGCCTGGATTTCAGTGGCTTAGAATTATGAGATAAAATAATGATAAAAAATTTAGCCACTAAACTTTGATGTAGGTTGCTATGCAGTAGTGGAAAACCAGAACACATACATAGGAATTAATAACATGCAGAAGATGCAGTGACTTTTGTTGGGGCCCAGGGCCCCATATGCCTCAATAGCATATTGATTATTTTAAATTACATTTATTTAAAAAATGGCCAATACAAAAGGAATACTTAAGACCTTTCTCTTTTTCTCTCTGAAAGCAGGAGATGAATCTTTCCCTGCATCTAGAGGCTGAAGGACACCCTTATCACCAGAGAGAGGGAGTTCAGACTGAGAAGCCTGTATTCACAAACCTTGTTACTTCTTTAATTGACTATCCCAAGCCCACACTGTTTAAAGTCCTCACTAATTAACCACCCAAAGCCTAAATTCTTTGCCCTGTCAATCCCTCATAAATTTACTGTTTACCTAAAGAGTATAACAGTTGCCTGCTTTGTTGTGAGTATATTCTCATTCATGAAAGTATGAAACAGAAAAGGTAACTGAGGTCATACATCTCACATGTGTTATAAACAAAGATATCAAAATAATTGATTATCAACTTTCAGAGATCCAAGGTATAAATATAATTTAGCAAGTTAAAATCAATGTCACACACATCTGCTTCTACCTTATGGCTTTGATCCCCAAGCTGGGTATGACTTTACTGTGGCTCTGCTCTGAATCTATTTGAATTGTCTTCTTTGGCTCAATACTCTATTTTAACTTCCTGTCTTTGAACGAATATTTTAGGAGACAGTTAATCCTAGCTTGACTTTGGAATTTATCTCAGCATTACTGGTCCTAACTGTAGCCTCACTCAACCTTTCCTCTTTAATTCATGGTTGCCAATTTGACACTCTGTTTCAGACATTATTTTCTTTCTTTTTTTTTTATTTTCCAGTTTTATTGAAAAATAATTGACATACATCCCTGTATAAGCTTAAGGCATGCCGAATGATGGTTTGACTTATATATCTCAAGAAATGATTACCACAATATGTCCAGCTAATATCCATCTGCTCATATAGGTACAACAAAAACAAAAGAAAGAAGAAAAGAGAAGAAAATAATTGCTCCTAGTGATGGGGATACTTAGCATTTACTTTCTTAACAACTTTCCTATATATCATACAGCAGTATTAGCTATAGTCATGTTGTACATTACATCCCTAGTACTTTATCTTAAAACTGGAAGTTTGTACCTTTTGACCACTTAACTCCAATTCCCCACCCCCCACTCCCTATCCCTCCTTCTCCTACCTCTGGTAGTCTGATGTCTTTTTCAATGAGCTTGGTTTTTCAGTTTTGACTTTTTTTTTCTTAGATTACAAATAAAGTGTGATAATAAAATATTTGTCTTTTGCTGTCTTATTTTCAATTCTCACTGCCCAGTACTGTTTGTCTGAGAAACTGACTGAACCAAACCATGAGAAATAGATTCAATTTTCACATATTAGAATTTAAGAAACTGGAGTCTAGAAAGAGTAAATATTTGGGTAAATAATGGATTAATGATTAAACTTCAACCGAGGTCTCTAAATTCTCAACTCAGTACTCTTTCCTGTATATTGAATTGCCTCAGTATATTGCCTTTCAATACACTGAATTGAAATGAAGTTTGGGAACATCAATTGTGATATTTGGGAACAAATATTAAAAACAAGACTCTAAAGAAAAGACTACTTTGAGAAACATTTTTTCAGTGAGTAACTCAGCTGGATACTAGTCATAGAGACCTATTTCACTGAAATTTTGAAAGTTCTCTGCAGTATGAATGCACTTTATTTCAAACTTTGAAGTCCTATAACACAATAGTTATTGTCTACAACTGATTTAGTCAGTTTCTCAGATAAAGAGAATTGAGCAGTGAGAATTGAAAGTAAAACAGAGAAAGTCAAACACTTTATTATTTCACTTATGTGTGGAATCTAAAAAAAACAAACAAACAAAAACCAAGCTCACTTAAAAAGAGATCTGACTAGTGGTTACCAGAGGCAGGAGAAGGAGGGGTGGGGAGTCGGGGAAGGGGAATTGGAGGAGGTGGTCAAAAGGGTAGCTCAGGTGGTAAAGAATCCACCTGCAATGCCGGAAACCTTGTTCAGACCCTGGGTTGAAAAGATGCCCTGGAGAAGGGAAGGACTAACAAGTCCAGTATTCTTGTCTGAAGAATTCCATGAACAGAGGAGCCAGCAGGCTATGGTCCATGGGGTGGCAAAGAGTCAAACATGGCCAAGTGAGTTTCACTTTCACTAGATCCAGAAATCACACTTAAGTCAATGGTTATTAACTGAACCAAACATCTGCTAAAACTTTACAAATATAGAAAACATATACATGCATGCACACACATTTCAGTTCAGTTAGTTCAGTCACTCAGTCGTGTCCGACTCTTTGCCACCCCATGAATCACAGCACGTCAGGCCTCCCTGTCCGTCACCAACTCCCAGAGTTTACTCAAACTCATGTCCATTGAGTCGGTGATGCCATCCAGCCATCTCATCCTCTGTCGGCCCCTTCTTCTCCTGCCCCCAATCCCTCCCAGCATCAGAGTCTTTTCCAAAGAGTCAACTCTTCGCATCAAGTGGCCAAAGTATTGGAGTTTCAGCTTCAACATCAGTCCTTCCAATGAACATCCAGGACTGATCTCCTTTAGAATGGACTGGTTGGATCTCCTTGCAGTCCAAGGGACTCTCAAGAGTCTTCTCCAACACCACAGTTCAAAAGCATCAGTTCTTCGGCGCTCAGCTTTCTTCACAGTCCAACTCTCACATCCATACATGACCATTGGAAAAACCATAGCCTTGACTAGATGGAACTTTGTTGGCAAACTAATGTCTCTGCTTTTGAATATGCTGTCTAGGTTGGTCATAACTTTCCTCCCAAGGAATAAGCATCTTTTAATTTCATGGCTGCAATCACTATCTGCAGTGATTTTGGAGCCCAAAAAACTAAAGTCTGACACTGTTTCCACAGTTTCCCCATCTATTTCCCATGAAGTGATGGGACTGGATGCCATGATCTTCGTTTTCTGAATGTTGAGCTTTAAGCCAACTTTTCCACTCTCCTCTTTCACTTTCATCAAGAGGCTTTTTAGTTCCTCTTCACTTTCTGCCATAAGGATGGTGTCATTTGCATATCTGAGGTTATTGCTATTTCTCCCAGCAATCTTGATTCCAGCTTGTGTTTCTTCCAGTCAAGCGTTTCTCATGATGTACTCTGCATATAAGTTAAATAAGCAAGGTGACAATATACAGCCTTGACGTACTCCTTTTCCTATTTGGAACTGGTCTATTTTTCCATGTCCAGTTCTAACTGTTGCTTCCTGACCTGCACATAGATTTCTCAAGAGGCAGGTCAGGTGGTCTGGTATGCCTATCTCTTTCAGAATTTTCCACAGATTATTGTGATCCACACAGTCAAAGGCTTTGGCATGCACACACACACACACACACATACACACACACACACACACACACAACACTACACACCTAGCATGCAAATTAGGATTGCTAAACTCAGTTCAGTTCAGTTTATTCACTCAGTCGTGTCCGACCCTTTGCGACCCCATGGACTATGGCAGCCAGGCTTCCCTGTCCATCACCAACTCCCTGAGCTTGCTCACATTCATATCCATCAAGTCAGTAATGCCATCCAACCATCTCATCCTCTGTCATTCCCTTCTCCAGCTTTCAATATTTCCCAGCACCAGGGTCTTTTCCAATGAGTCAGTTCTTTGCATAAGGTGGCCAAAGAATTTCAGCTTCAGCTTCAGCATCAGTCTTTCCAATGAATATTTAGGACTGATTTCCTTCAGAAATGATTGGTTTGGTCTCTTTGCAGTCCATGGGACTCTCAAGAGTCTTCACCAACACCACAGTTCAAAAGCATCAATTCTTTGGTGATTGGCTTTCTTTACGGTCCCACTCTCACATCCATACATGACTACTGGAAAAATGATAGCTTTGACTAAATGGACCTTTGTCAGCAAAGTAATGTCTCTGCTTTTTCATGAGGCTTCCCTGGTGGCTCAGACGGTAAAGCGTCTGCCTGCAAGGCAGGAGACCCGGGTTCGATTCCTGGGTTGGGAAGATTCCCTGGAGAAGGAAATGGCAACCCACTCCAGCACTCTTGCCTGGAAAATCCCATGGACGGAGGAGCCTGATAGTCTACAGTCCATGGGGTCACAAAGAGTTTGACACGACTAAGCGACTTCACTTCACTTCTAGTTTGGTCATAGATTTTCTTCCAAGGAGCAAGCATCTTTTAATTTCATGGCTGCAGTCAGCATCTGCAGTGATTTTGGAGCCAAAGAAAATGAAGTCTCTCAATGTTTTCATTGTTTCTCCATCTATTTGCCATGAAGTGATAGGACCAGATGCCATGATCTTCTTTTTTTAATGCTGAGTTTTAAGCCAGCTTTTTCATTCTCCTCTTGCAATTTCAACAACAACGGGCTCTTCAGTTCCTCTTCTATTTCTGCCTTAAGGGTGGTGTTACCTGCATACCTGAGGTTATTGATATTTCTCCCAGAAATCTTGATCCCAGCTTATGCTTCATCCAGCCCACAATTTCATGTGATGTACTCTGCATAGAAGTTAAATAAACAGGGTGACAATACACAGCCTTGACATACTCCTTCCCGAATTTTGAACAAGTCCATTGTTTCATGTCTGATTCTGTTGTTTCTTGACCTGCATGCAGATTTCTCAGGAGGCAGATCAGGTGGTCTACCCATCTCTTGAAGAATTTTCCACAGTTTATTATGATCTACATAGTCAAAGGCTTTAGTGTAGTCAATGACGCTGAAGTAGATGTTTTTCTGGAACTCTCTTGCTTTTTCAATGATCCAACGAATGTTGGCAATTTGATCACTGGTTCCTCTGCCTTTTCTAAATCCAGCTTGAACACCTGAAAGGTCTCGGTTCAAGTACGATTGAAGCATGGCTAGGAGAATTTTGAACATTACTTTCCTAATGTGTGAAATGAGTACAATTGTGTGGTAGTTTGAACATTCTTTGGCATTGCCTTTCTTTGGGATTGGAAAGAAAAATTACTTTTTCCAGTCCTGTGGCCACTGGCCCATTTTCCAGATTTGCTGGCATATTGAGTGCAGCACTTTCACAGCACCATCTTTTGGGATTTGAAATAGCTCAACTGGAATTCCATTACTTCCACTAGCTTGGTTCGTAGTGATGCTTCCTAAGGCCCACTTGATCCTGGTCATCTGGTTCATGAAGATCTTTTTTTGTATATTTCTTTTGTGTATTCTTGCCACATTTTCTTATTATCTTTTGCTTCTATTAGATCCATACAATTTCTTTCCTTTATTATGCCCATCTTTGCATGTAATGTTCCCTTGGTATCTCTAATTTTTTTGAAGAGATCTCTAGTCTTTCCCATTCTATTGTTTCCCTCTGTTTCTTTGCACTGATCACTGAGGAAGGTTTTCTTATCTCTCTGTGCTATTCTTAGGAACTCTGCATTCAGATGGGTATGTTTCCTTTTCTCCTTAGCCTTTTGCTTCTCTTTCTTCTCAGCTATTTGTAAGGCCTCGTCAGACAACTATTTTGTCTTTTTGCATTTTTTTTTTCTTGGTGATGGTCTTGATTCCTGCTTCCTGTACAATGTCACGAACCTTTGTCCATAGTTCTTCAGGCACTCTATCAGATCTAATCCCTTGAATCTGTTTGTCACTTCCACTGTGTAAATGTAAGGGATTTGATTTAGGCCATACCTGAATGGTTGGGCTTCCCTGATAGCTTAGTTGGTAAAGAATTCGCCTGCAATGCAGGAGACTCTGATTTGATTCCTAGGTCAGGAACATCTGCTGGAGAAGGGATAGGCTTCTCCATTCCCACTCCATTATTCTTGGGTGTCCCTTCTGGCTCAGTTGGTAAAGAATTCATCTGCAAGGCGGAAGACCTGGGTTCAATCCCTGGGTTGGGAAGATCCCCTGGAAAAGGGAAAGGCAATCCACTGCACTATTCTGATGGGGTCACAAAGAGTTGGACACAGCTGAGTGACTTTCACTTTCACTTTCATTCCTGAATGGTCTAGTGGTTTTCCCTACTTTCTTCAATTTAAGTCTGAATTTTGCAATGAGCACTTCATGATCTGAGCCACAGTCAGCTCCTGGTCTTGTTTGTGTTGACGGTATAGATCTTCTCCATCTCTGGCTGCAAAGAAAATAATCAATCTGATTTCGGTATTGACCATCTGGTGATGTCCATTTTTTAGAGTCATTTCTTGTGTTGTTGGAAGAGGATGTTTGCTGTGAGCAGTGTGTTCTCTTCAAAACTCTGTTAGCCTTTCCTCTGCTTTATTTTGTACTCCAAGACCAAACTTGCCTGTCACTCAAGATATCTCTTGACTTAGGCATCCTAAAAATCCCACTAGGAAGCTAACTGGTCGCATAACATTATCTCACTCTTCATTAAGGTGTCAGTGAAAGACATTTTAGTTCCCATCAGGGCCATTCTGTTTCTTCATATAAACCAAATGTTCAGTGATATTTCATCTCAGGATATTTTTTCCTCATATAGGAATTAAATGAGTATTACTGGGCCAAGGTATCAGAATACATTGTATAATTAATGAAACATGCAAATGTAAGGGCATTTTGAAAGGATTTCAGGGTACAAAGATGAAGGAAATTTATCCACAATATTAACGTTATATCGATATGTCATAACTACATTTCACTCATAATCAATTGAAAATGATTGCTCATTTCTTTCAACTTTACACAATTTCAATGCCTAATAAGTACTTATTAAACAAATGAATGACAGAAATATTGTTTTCTGAATTTTTCATAAAAACTAAATCCAATTAAATTGAAATTATATGAACATTCTAGTCTGATAGACTGGACAAAAGCAACTAAATTTTACATGGTAACTTAATTGTAAATTATTTTGTTCTACAGATTTTGGAGATATAATCGACATTTAACACTAAGTTTGAGGCACACAGCACAGTGATTTCACTTATGTTGGGCAGTAAGAAATTTTCCTTTACCCGTCTATATTCATCTGGCTGCTCTAAGAGTTAAATTGGCATGAGACAAAACTGGAAAAAAAAATCAAAGTTTAATAACATGAACATATGAGAAAGACCCAGGAAATCTGAAAAACCCAAATGGCTAAAACCCTTACCTTAAATACCATCTTTAACTAAAGACAAAAGATGTCATGGATAGTATTGGAGACTTCAAAGGAGAACAAAGTGATTCATATGAAGATGGAAAAGGAAATGTTTGGTAAACGGGCCATGTAGACAATAAGACAGAATGGTCTTAGCTCTCTAGGCTCTGCTGTGTTTTCCCTGCCACAACTAGCCATATTCTTTGTAGATATCTCTGGTGGTTGCTCTATTGGGGAATAGGCCCTTTATCTAAACTTTCTAGGCAGTTAGGGGCAAGGTCAAAGTTTCTTCCTGAGACTTTGGGCCTAGAGTTTTTATTTTTCCCAGCTTGAAATAATCTACATGCCAAAGAAACATTTTGAGGTGGCAAGGGTTGTTCTACACTTACATACATCATGAAATGATAACCATGATAAGTTTAGTAAACCATCTATCACCTCATGTAGGTAGAAAATAAAAGAGAAATAATATTTTTCTTATGATGAGAACTCAGGGTTTATTCTTAACAACTTTCATATACAACATAGCAGTCTTAATTATATTAATCATGTTGCACACTACATTCTTGTACTTATTTATCCTCTAACTAGAAGTATGTACCCTTTGACCTCCTTTGTCCAAACCCCGCCCCACCCTGCCCCGAACCTCTGGTAACCACAAATCTTATCTCTTTTTCTATGAGTTTGTTTGTCTTTTGAAATATACTTGGCCTACAACACTGTTTGTCTCTGGTGCACAACATAGTGATTAGATATTTCTGTACATTATAAAATGATCACAAGCCTAGTTACCATCTGTCATCCTACAAAAATGTTATATTACTAATGACTATATTCTCCATACTGTATATTTCATCCCTTTGACTCTTTTTATTGCAACTGGAAGTTTGTACCACTTAATCTCCCACACCTATTTCACTCATTCCCTGACCCCCGCCTCCCCTCTATCAAATTACTTTTTGACATCTAACTATATCATCGACCCAATGGACATGAATTTAAGCAAGCTCTGGTAGATGGTAAAGGACAGGAAAGCCTGGCATGCTGCAGTCCTTGGGGTCACAAAGAGTTGGACACAACTGAGTGATTTAACAACAACAACTACTACTACATCATCACCAATCATATCACTCTCCTATGACAATTATTAAGAGCCTTCCAATCATAATCTTATAGTTTTCAAATGAAATACATTGTTTTAAAGATCTAAAAATCCTAAGGCACATCTACCTTCAGGTACTTCTCAATTTTTTTTTTTCTCAAATATCTTGTTGTTTCTCCATCTTTGTTTTCCTCTGTCTCTTAATGTCAATTTTCCTCATTCTTGGGATAAAGCATAGTCACAAGCATCTTTAGGTTCATGTCTCACCAGCTTAGTAACCCCAGTGGAAAAGAATTTCTCATTTTCAATAGTTCTAGCTAACATTTCAGATTTAGCTCTTAAATGTACTTTTGTTCACATGCTCATATTTTGACCAGTTACCATAGCCAATTTGAGATATGCTCATTGGACATGGCTGCATCATATGTCCTTTCCTTTAGCCACGGTAGTGAATTCAGCTAAACTTAAACCAACTGGACTAAGACTGTAGAATGAGTTTTTCCACCATGAAAATCAGGATGCTATCAGCACAAGTATGTTACGGGGACACTAAGCCGGCAAAAATAAAATCCACTGCTTGTTCTCAAAATATACCAAAACATCTTAATCAGTATCCTATTTCTGACACTCAAAAAACTCAAAACTCAATTTATAGTTTGTGCCGGTTACTTTTTCTGAGATGAATTTCCTGTTTCCACCCCTGCCCCACAATTGTGGCCACAGTTGCCCAAATAAGCCAAGGTCTTTCAAGTCTACTTTTTCTGACAGAACTTTTCTCTACCAACACATAGCTGCCATTTTCCATCTATAGAAACTAATAACTATATTTAAAGATTCAGATTTAAATATAGTACCTCTGTGAAACATTTCCCAACTCCCATTAAATAACTGTTGCATAGTTCTCTGTACAGACACAATAAAACATAAATAAATCTATTCTAAAATATACTGTATTTTGATAGTTTCTAGATGGTGTTTGCCTCACTTGGTGTGAATCACTTGGGAATACAATCCGCTCCAACAATTGACATAGCTCTAGGGATAGGACAAAAACTGACCCAGTTTATGTTGGATGGATTAATTATTAAATAAGTCAAATTAAATAATCTCAAATTCAGTGGCCAAATCTTATCTTTACATGAATAATTTGAATGAAAAACTATCAAACACGTGTTAAGCGGGGCTGGTAGTATTGACGAGTCCAGAAAATCGTAGAGGTCTCCTTCAGGTAGCATTACAAATAAGCATTAGTTTATTTTCACCACTAAATAAAGACATCCAGGATGGAGGAGCCTGGTGGGCTGCAGTCCATGGCGTCGCTGAGAGTTGGACATGACTGAGTGACTTCACTTTCAGTTTTCACTTTCATGCATTGGAGAAGGACGTAGCAGCACACTCCAGTGTTCTTGCCTGGAGAATCCCCGGGACGGGGGAGCCTGATGGGCTGCCATCTGTGGGATCGCACTGAGTCGGACACGACTGAAGTGACTTAACACTAAGGCACATGGAACAAAATCAGCAAGGATGGTACTCATTACCATAGGTAAAATAAATATTCTGTATCCATTTTTTAAAGTTCCTGTGATAATCTGGCTAGTTTCGTTTGCAGGAGACACAAGGACAAAAACGAAAGCGAATGCTTTTGTGGAGAAGAAATTCCCTGGATGAGCAGAAAAGCCTGCCCAAGTTATGGTGTTTTCTGTTTGTTTCAAACAGGATTGAGGGGTCGTATAATCAAGATGAAACCATTAAGAGTTGAAAGGGAGAGGACGCACTGAAGAGATTCAACTAAGACCCTGGGGAATTATCAAAAATTGTGAACTACTTTCTTCGTGAGAGTCTACGATCTGAGGAATTCACGAAGAGAAAAGAGAGCGGTCCCTCGGCACCTGAAAATGAGAAATGCTACATTTAATGAGGCTGACTTTGGCATGGCATTTTGAAGCAGGTTGTTATATTAAATGTAGCGAATGAAAAAGCCTTCTGAAAGTCTGAGAATAGTCTGCGGGGGGCGGGGGGTGTGGAGGTGGTGGTGGTGGGGCGGACAGTGAAGAATGGTGCTTGGTACATTATAAACCCTCAGAAATATTGGCTGCTTTTGAATGAAATGAAACCCAACCTGAATCCAGTCCCTACTCAGTTACCTAAGGAAGACAATGGATGCCTAGGCAACGCCTAAGCTAGTTGTGAGGTAGAGGCGAATCTCAATTATTGCCTCACCAGAGGCTGCAGAGCTGAGGTGCCGTAGCTGAGTAGCAGAGCAGGGGGGAACCTAGGCGGATGGTTATCCAACTGAGTGTGTTCGGGTCACTCCCAGGCGGAAGTAGAAGCTGAAAATTGCTTGTAGAGGTTTTTGCGTTTCAGCCTTATGTCATGAAATTCAGATAATTTCCCAGCTGTTCATCGAGATGGAAAGCTCAGACTCCAACGATGAAGAAGACAGAGTTTCGGTCCGACACAGAGGTCAGACAGACCGATTGGCTCGAGAAGATGATTACTACCGATTCGTAAGTGATCTGAGTGAGGAAGATTACATACTTATGAGGGACAACAATTTGCTCGGCCCCCTAGGTGAAAGTACGGAAGAAGAGTTGCAGAAGAGGCTTCAAATAATGAAAGAAAATCTACGACGAAACTCAGATGAAAATACAGGTATATTTCTCTTTGGGGGGAATTGGATGGGATGAAAAAGGAACTTCATAGTATTAATAATGACTTCATAACAGTAAATAGTAAATTATACAGAAGTGGCATACATTATTTGGTAAGGAACTTCTCATAAAAAAGAACTGACATTTACTTGGTTTGCGGTGAGAATGCCAGGGTAGGTTTTTTTCCCTGATTCACATTTGGATTGTTTTAATTGGGAAATAGTGTGAAGTAGACTATTGGTTTTTGTTTGTTGGTTGGTTTTGTACCTCAATGGAAAGGTCCTCCTATGTCCCAAATTATTTTCTCTATCTATGAAAGTGATGGAGAAGGCAATGGCACCCCACTCCAGTACTCTTGCCTGGAAAATCCCATGGATGGAGAAGCCTGGTGAGCTGCAGTCCATGGGGTCACTAAGAGTTGGACACGACTGAGCGACGTCACTTTCACTTTTCACTTTCATGCATTGGAGAAGGAAATGGCACCCCACTCCAGTACTCTTGCCTGGAAAATCCCATGGATGGAGGAGCCTAGCGGGCTGCCATCTATGGGGTCGCACAGAGTCGGACACGACTGAAGCGACTTAGCAGCAGCATGAAAGTGAATGTCACTCAGTAGTGTCAGACTCTTTGCAACCCCATGGACTATACAGTCCATGGAAATATCCAAGTCAGAATACTGGAATGGAGGGGATCTTCCCAACCCAGGGATGGAACCCAGGGATGGAACCCAGATCTTCTGCTTTGCAGGCGGATTCTTTACCAACTGAGCCACAGGGGAAGCCCAAGAATACTGAAGTGGGTAGCCTATCCCTTCTTCAGCGGATCTCCCCGACCCAGGAATCCAACTGGGGCCCCCTGCATTGCAGGCAGATTCTTTACCAACTGAGTTATGAGGGAAGCCCTCTCTATCTATATAGACATGTAAAAAAATAGCAAAAAGAAATATTTTATATTTTAATCAAGTAGTTCTCAACTGGGGACAGTTTTGCTCTCCCCCACCCCAAGGGACATTTGACAATAGCTGGAGATATTTTTGGTTGTCACAGAAGGAAGCATGGGCGTTACTAGCATCTAGTGGGCAGAGACCAGGGATGCTGCCAAATATGACACAATGCACAGGGTAGCTCCCCAAAATAATAATTGCCCAGTGCTAAAATGTAAATAGTTCTAAGGCTGAGAAACCCTGCTGGAACCTCAGATATGGTGCCTTCTCTCCCAGTGTAAAATAGAGGATTTTACTACCTAATGAAGAGGATACTATAATACTTAGGTTCTGGAATGTGGTCTTATATGCACCATGCTAGGTTCAGTCTATTCATTTGATCTGACGTTCAGCTTAATGCCAATTAAAAACCTTGGTAATATTAAGAAGTATTCAAAATTCAAATACTTTTAATCCTATAAACTTTGCTCATATTTGGGCAATAATCTTGTATTTTAAAACAACTTATACATTATCAAAAGCATATAGGAGCCTAGGAGTAGTAATGTTGGAGACTAATGAGAATCAGACAATAGTATCAGTTGAATTAAAATACTAGCACTGTACCTTAACTGGTGTTTACCTGGTTTAATTGCTTTGGTGTTTTGACAGTGGACTGAAAAAAAAATGTTGTCTCTTGACATTCCTCCCACAGTGGTATACAGGGCTGTGTATATGACAAACTATTGAAAAACAGACTTCCTTCAGATACCCTTTGTAAAAACCTCTCTAAATTTATCTAGGATTAGTGTACTCTTTTTCAGATGGAATTGAAACTTCCCTGCCTTTACTTATAAATCTAGATAATAAAGCTTTTAAAGTATTAACTTTAAAGTTAAAGATAATTAACTTTTAAAGTATAACATAAAGTAAATGTGAAATCAGTTGAAAACATCTGAGTGTTTAAGTTCTCATTTTTGTTTGCTTTCTAAACAAAGTTTCAGAGTGCTATTTTATGATAGTTCCAATTTTGGTAGTTCTTTTATGGCCCCTCCCCCCATTTTTTTAAATTAACAGATAGAAGAGATGCTTCAGATAATGAATCCAGTGAGGACTCTCTTCTAGACTGGCTTACCACTTCCAGACAAACTGAAAATGTGACAAGTGAACAAAAAGAAAATCAGTCTTGGAGAGAACAGATCCAAATTAGTGCTAACAGTGATGAGCTCAGATTTGGCTTAGATAGTAATCTTGAGTGTGATGATGAAAACTCAAATCCAGAAAATGAATATGTAGCATCTGCAAAACTTCCCAGAAGAGAAGATACGGAAGACAGCCAAAGGCAAGTGGAAAATCCACAATCTGAGTCACTATTTACAACAGCATCTGCATCAGAACACGATACAATGGAAACATTAATGGAAGTCCCACCGACTAGAAGTCAGAGACGACCAAGAAGTAGGAGCCCAGACTCTCGGAGAACGAGAGCAAGGACTGACAGTTGGACACCTTCACATTCACTGGGGGAACTTTTTCAAAGAATGAATGAAGATATACCATCTCAGACTTTTAAGCAACCTCTCATAAGTGAGAATGATACATTTTCTAGAACTGGGCATGAAGAAACATTGAGACAGCAAATGCCTGGACATGAGTTGCAAAATAGGGGTCTTACTGAAACTTCTAGAACTAGGAATGCTGTTCCTGGAGAATGTTATTCAGACACAACGGGCAGTAGTGAATCTTGGGAAGTGAGGGAGACAAATCCAACCAGACCCTTCAGTCCTTGTCCAGTTAATTGTCCAGCATGTTCTCAGAGATACAGAGAAGTTAGTAGAACTCAGTTAACATCGGACTTACCAAACAACACCACCACTTCAGAAAGTGGGCAAGAAGAACTGGAGCCTATGTCTTCAGATTCTCATGAGGCGAATGAGAGTGTTTATGCCAATACCATCAGAAATTCCATTTATAGAATTTTAAATACTAGCTTAATTTTAAATACTAGCTTAAGTACTAGCATAAGTGGTATAATGTCTGTTACAACTCAGACTATTTTATGTCAGACAATGACAGTATTTAGTGACTCAAGTAACTTTATGGACAGTGGCAGTATTTCAGAGCATAGTGTCTCACGTCCAAGTGAAAACATGGGAAGGGCACAGTCACCAAATGAAAGACGTGGACCTAATGGTAGTGATAGCAGACCTCGTTCGGCTTCAAATGCTAGGTATGATTCTGATTCAAGTTTGCTACTGACATCAGTTTCAAGCCCCTACGATATTTATAGTGCCACATTTAATCAAATGTCTGGTTTTAGATCAAGTGATGAAGATTCGGAAATTAGCTCACTGATGTTTGAAGACAGTGAAGAAGGAAGCTCATCAACAGGCTTATCAGAGACCGGGCAAGAAGATGGACGAATGACCCCAATAATAGATGACGATAGCGACTCTGGGTCTTCCCTTAATCTGGGACGATTTATCTTATTACATGAAGTAGACCCACACCAACCTAGAGGCCTTAGCGAACTGCAGATTAACAACTTGCCTTTAAGATTTTCTGAAGAGGAAGATGCAACTAAAATCTGTACCATTTGCATCACAGAATACACCGCAGGCAACATGCTACGCATCCTACCATGCTCCCATGAGTACCATTATCAGTGCATTGATCAATGGCTGGCAGAACATTCAACCTGCCCTATTTGTCGTGGGCCTGCAGTGGATCACTCTGAGGCAGATGATTCTATGTGAGATCTGAATTCTCGGATATATAAAGTGTTACAGTGACGGACAACTGTCAGCTGTGTCATGTCCACTTTTAGAGTTATTTATGTTTAACAACCTGAATCTACATGTAACAATCGGAACTGAATTACTTGTTCCTGAAGAAATTATTGGGCTTTCCCAAATTTCTGTTTCATAATAAAAGGAAATATCAAAAAGTCAAACAGCGTTATCCTATCTGACAATAAAAATGAGTTACACATCATAGCAGTGCACTGAATTTCAATAGACACTTAGCATGTGCACTGGGTTGGGATATTCCTGATGCCATGAGAGAAATGTTCTAATATGATATAACCAATCTCAATAGATCCTAGTAGTATCTTCTAGTCATATAAATCCCAGATGTCTCTTAGCCCTGTTCAATCCTGGTTGTGCATGCAAAGAAACAGGAACTCAACTAAATAATTAAGATGCAATTTAAGACTGTATTAGAGTCATTCACATACGAAAGTCGTTATATTCATAGAATGCCACAAAAAGCTTTGAAATCCTTCTCTTCCAGTTTATCCCTTTTATCCAGTTTATCTCTTTCCATTTATCCCTTCTCCAGCAGTTTATCCCACCCTCCCCAATACTACCTTAAAGTTTCTCCTATTCCCCACTACCAATATATTAGTCAGAGTCCTAGCCAAAAGCTGATGGCACACTTTAAAAGAGTGATGGTATATCATTTAATGAGGAGACTAAAATGTGTAAATAATGAAGAGAAACCAAGAGATGATGAAGTACCCATAGGCTAGCAACTGAGAAGCCAGTATTAGAACCACTAGGTTTGAAGGGGCATAGAGAGATAGTAGTTCCTGCAATCCCAAATGTCTTAAGAGTTGTAGTAGAAGTCCACCCAGCACGAGCTATAAACTGAGAAAATGGCAGCCACTGCCAATCCAAAGTTTTGGAGAGGGTGCATCATAGAAATGAATACCCTTACCTTCTTAGTTCACATTAGCCAAATCTAACCTGAAGGACTGATGCTGAAGCTGAAGCGCCAATACTTTGGCTACCTGATGGGAAGAACTGACTATTGGAAAAGACCCTATTGGTCAGTACAAAAAATTTTCCTTAACATTTTCCATCCTGGTGAGAGTACATAATATTACAACCTATAGCAACAATCATCACTTTGTACAATGTGCAACCTGTTCAAATGCAGGTAGTGTTACGTATAAAGCTGCTCTAAACCTTTAAAGTCAGAAACATCACTGACTT
Source organism: Capricornis sumatraensis (assembly GCF_032405125.1). NCBI lineage: Eukaryota > Metazoa > Chordata > Mammalia > Artiodactyla > Bovidae > Capricornis > Capricornis sumatraensis. The sequence goes on along the minus strand of NC_091092.1, from coordinate 109,263,004 downwards.
TTATTTTCTATGTGACTTGCTGGTAGCCACAGTATTTGCACATAACTACAAAATATAAATGGGGAGTGGTGGTGAAGTTTTTAAATTCACCTTTCAGCTAGCATATTTTTCACATAGCAGATATCTGCATGGCCATACATGAAGATTTAGGTCAAACCTCTGAAACTGACATCAACTAATACTGAAATTTGTTTGAATATTCTGATTTTTATTAAGCATTTCTGATACCAGGTGTACTTCATCTACTGTGAGTAGAAAAATTATAAAAGTCCTTGGTTTTCATACTATCCTAACAGGTTCCAGTCTTCCAAAGGATGGTAATTGCTTAATTAATGCTTCAGTACATTCACATACACCTTCTGTGGTTGACAGAAGTCTGAGATGACGCCTAATGATCCTCGTAGTAGCCCTTCTCCTTGAGTATGAGACCTGTAAATGTGATGGAGTATCGTTCCCATTATTAGATTACGATAAACAGCACAGTTGATTGGGAAATTATCCAGAGTGAGCATGTCCCAATCAGGTGAGCACTTAAAAGGCAAAGAGAGGACTTCTAGTCCATATAAGATGGTTTATGCTCCTCTTGCCCTGCTCCCCATTTACAAGCCCAACTATATATCCTGGAAACAATATGAGACAACCAAATGTGAGCTCTGAAAGGCCTAAAGGAGAAGGTGAATTGGCTAGGGAGCCTTAGAATGACTAGCAACTTCATGTCAGGGCACCTTATGACCTCTACCAAGAAGAAATGTGACCTAAACCCAGCATTCCCTCTAAACTTAGTAACAGGAAGTGGCTCAAATGGGCTCTTCCTCCATCACATCAAATAGGAATCCCACAAATACCAAATGAGCACTGCAGAACCTAAAAGAGGGAACAATTAAAATCCCTGCTGACAATAAATGCCCAGATAAAGTGATCTCCCCACTCGGCCTGAGATTCCCCTTCACCACCCATACACACCAGTGGCTCCTTAGCCAGAAAAAGTGATCCCACCACAAAAAGCACACACTTGGAAAATGCTCTCCTCCTCAGAAGGGCCTGAGACTCCTCTCCCCTATCCAGAGACATTAGGAAACTTCCTGGTACCTCCACAGAAAGTTTTCAACCTGGTAAGTACCCTTCATTCTCTATAGTCAAGGGAGAACCTGTCACAAGTGCCTGGCACAGGAAGTACTCTTCATCAAGTGGTCCAGCGATTCCCTTCCCCCACCAGCAGCACCAAGTGGCCTATCCTGGGGAAGCCGCTTCTGACCCCATAAGCAGCATGAGGAGGGACCAGAAGTAGCTCCACCTGCACAACACAAAAGGTACCATATAGGTTCTGAAAACTAGACTGTCATGGAACCATGGTCCTCAAAAGTTGAGGAACTATGTGCCAAACCTATAAAAATGAAAGGCCTGCTAAAATAAAAACAAAACAACTTTAAATAGGGACCAAAGTATCCTAACATAATAGCCAAAATGTCCAAAAAACAATAAAATATCACTACTCATACCATAACGACTTGATACATAACAACTTGAATAAGAAATGACAAATGATGCCAAATCAGGATGAGTTAGATGTTAGAATTATCTTACAAGTATTTAAATGCTGAGTTCAGACCTTTACGACCTTGAACAGAGAACCAAGCCACTCCATGGCAGTATCCCAACCTACAGAACTGTGAGCTATTAAAGGGGGTTGTTTTAAGCCACCACATTTGTACTAATTTCTTATGCAGCAAAAGAAAACTGGGACAATGTCTTATCTAGGATCCATCCTGTACCCAGAAAATGATTATAATGAGTCCGCGACGGTCACAAAGATTAGGACATGACTTAGCAACTGAAGAGGAACAAGACAAGTAAATGCCTTAATGTCTTAGTTCCAGGCCTATTATGACATTATAATCTACCATTTTTCCCGAGAATGGAATCCCTAATTCCTGCTACTGAAGCTCTTAGAAGACAATATGCTTCCTGCTCGAACAACCACCAATATCTCATAGCTCTAACTTGACTTCATGTTACCCTCTCTCATTCTACTAGTGTATGCTGCTTTTATCATATACCTAAATTAACACGCTGACTTTCAAACTACATAGCTACTTAGTTTGTCTCAACACAGTTGCTGAGTAGTATTATTAACATAATAATAATTATTATTATTATATACTGATCACACATACAAATCATATATACAAATCATAGTCCTTTCTATCTGCCCTGACAAATCAGAAATTACGATTTATACCAGAACATCTGAGCTCCACCTGATCTGTTTTTTCCATTACAGTGTATCAGTTTAAATACACAGCATCAAGTACTGTGAGTGTGAACATTAATATTTCTATCTTAAGAATTTTCTCTGTGTTTTCTTTCTAGGTTTTAAAATATTTATTTTGCCTTTATTCCAAAAACAAGCTAACAATCTTATCTGAATAACAAATTCTATTTGAAAGTAGTTATAGCCTATGGATAGGTTTTTGATAGAAATATAAAGTATCAGTTCAGTTCAGTTCAGTTCAGTTCAGTTGCTCAGTCGTGTGCGACTGTTTGCGACCCCATGAACTGCAAAACGCCAGGCCTCCCTGTCCATCACCAACTCCCAGGGTCCACCCAAACCCATGTCCATTGAGTCGGTGATGCCATCCAACCATCTCATCCTCTGTCATCCCCTTCTCCTCCTGCCCTCAATCTTTCCCAGCATGAGGGTCTTGTCCAATGAGTCAGTTCTTCGCATCACGTGGCAAAGGATTTTAGCTTCAGCTTCACCATCAGTCCTTCCAATGAATATTCAGGACTGATTTCATTCAGGAATGGCTGCAAGGAAATCCAACCAGTCAGGACAGGAATCTAAGTCACCCCAAACTAGTTCAGCATCTTCTTTCTGACATAAATCAGACCCAATTTTCATGAAGAATATATGTCTTGTCCTGACGAAACTAATTTATGTAAAAGCAGAGTCCTTTAAATCACTGGTTCCCAACCTCCAGGCCTCAGACCAGTACCTCCTCTTAGATGAGCAGTGGTATTAGACTAAAAATAAAGTGCACAATAAATGTAATGCACTTGAATCATCCCAAAGCCATCCCCCTGATCCCAGGTCTGTGGAAAAAAAAAACTGTCTTCCATGAAATCAGTCCCTGATACCAAAATGGACAGGGACTGCTGCTTTAAATGGATAAAAGTGCATACAATTTTAACATTTCTGACATGTACACTCTTATTTTTATTAATTGGGACAAACTATCAAGGCTATGGTCTTTCCAGTGGTCATGTATGGATGTGAGAGTTGGACTGTGAAGAAAGCTGAGCACTGAAGAATTGATGCTTTTGAACTGTGGTGCTGAAGAAGACTCTTGAGAGTCCCTTGGACTGCAGGGAGATCCAGTCAATCCATCCTAAAGGAGATCAGTCCTGAATGTTCATTGGAAGGACTGATGTTGAAGCTGAAACTCCAGTACTTTGGCCACCTGATGCAAAGAACTGACTCATTTGCAAAGACCCTGATGCTTGGATAGATTGAGGGCAAGAGGAGAAGTGGACAACAGAGGATGAGATGGTTGGATGGCATCACTGACTCAGTGGACATGGGTTTGGGTGAACTCTGGGAGTTGGTGATGGACAGGGAGGCCTGGCGTGCTGCCGTCCATGGGGTCACAAAGAGTTGGACACGACTGAGTGACTGAACTGAACTGAACCGATGCATCAATTTGGGCTCCCCTGGTGGCTCAGATGGTAAAGAATCCGCCTGCAATGTGGGAGACCTGGGTTCTGCCCCTGGGTTGGGAAGATCCCCTGGAGGAGGACATGGCAATGCACTCCAGTATTTTTGCCTGGAGAGCCCCCATGGACAGAGGGGCTTGGCAGGGTACAGGCCATAGGATTGCAAAGAGTCAGGCAGGAGTGAGGGATTAAGCACAGCACATCCATCAATTCATCTTTACCTGGGAATAGTTTCTCTTAGGGAAACTGAGGTAATTAAGAACTAAAATCCTTTCTATTGAGAAAGTGATAAAGGAGCTTAAACAACTAAAAAAATGCATATTATGTGTCCCTCAGTGGACCATGACATAATTCTGTCAAACTTTGAAACACTTCGAAGAAAGTCAATGAATACATGGAGGACTAGACTGTAAGTTATTTACTGCAAAATGATTAGCAAAACTATCACCTGGAGTATTTTGGAAAATGGCAAGTGGACCTAGTAAACTCATGAATCTGGCTAAGGAGATATCTAGAAAGAGTAAAAAAAAAAAAATGATTGACTTCTTTAAATGCCTCTGATACTATAAGAAAGAGATAAACTAAAGAAGGAATTATTCAGTTTTAGAAAAGAATGTACATAAAACATAGAATGCCCAGGATAGACTTCCAAGCTAAGAAAAGAATCAACGTTCAACAACGACCTCAGAGCAAAAAGTAAATCCTGGAAAAGTAAAATGTAGTCTCAGGGCAAAGAAGTAAAGTAAAGGAGCTATACAGTCCTTGTTTAAGGTCTTAGAATGGTTTCAGAGCATTCCTTTCCATATCTCTTTGCTAGGCCACCTACATTCGCCTCAGACAGAGGTGGCCCAAGGTAGATATGGTCTTATCTTAGAAAGAAATGTGAATGTAGATTTTGTTTAATGGAGTGAACACCCAATAAGAATCTCAGGCAAGCCCAATAGAGAGTGGGGGTGGGAGGGAGAAAGGGAGAGGGAAATTTTGTGCTTGTTAGAAGCACCATGAGATAAGACTAAAAGGGACAGACGCAGTTCAGAATGAAAAGAATACTTGGTACCCTCAACACTGTGCACACACTAAGAAAGCTACTTAGCTACAAACACAGACCTTTTAAGGAAGATAGGATGACTCAGACAGACACACTGAAGCAACTGAGCATGCATGCATGTAGTGGAGAAGGAAATGGCACCCCACTCCAGCATTCTTGCCTGGAGAATCCCAGGGACAGAGGAGCTTGGTGGGCTGCCATCTATGGGGTTGCACAGAGTCGGACACGACTGAAGCGACTTAGCAGCAGCAGCAACAGCAGCAGCAGCAGTTTTTGTCAAAAAGATTTTCTTTCCAGGTACTAGGTCTTGCTAGAATACTTTTAAACTGATCATTTAATTTCCATTTCAATACATTCTATGTATCCAATTTTGTTACAATTTCTAAAAGAAATGTGTATCCCCCACTGCAACATTAAACATGATATAAAAATAGAATATTAAGTAATACTACTGTGAGATTAAGCAGAACCTATAATTATTGAGTATCCTCCTAATGAGATTTCATAGTATAAAAAGAACAAAACAGAATTGAAATGATGTATGAACATCTATATGTTACTGTTAGCTCAATTGGATGACACATTATGTAATAGTTTCCTAGAGGCTAATTAGAGCTAAATGGTCTCAATAGTTGAAAACATTCAAATTTAAAGACATTAATCTACTCTAGTATTAATTTTTTCACAGTCCTTTAAGAGTACTGTGAACATTTCTTGAAAGCCTAAGCTAAGCCAAACTCTCTTTCATAGTCAACTATTATTTCTGTACATTTATTCTATGGACTCAAGGAGAGAACTGAATGCTGATATCAGAATGTGCCTTGTAACCACAGAGAGACTCATTGAGCATAGACTATATGTGTAATGGGCTTCCCTGGTGGCTTAGATGGTAAAGAATGCTCCTGCAATGCAGGAGACCTGGGTTCAATCCCTGGGTGGGGTAGATCCCCTGGAGATAGGCAAAGCAACCCACTCCACTATTATTAACCTGGAGAATCCCATGGACAGAGGAGCCTGGTGGGCTACAGTCCATGGAGTCAAAAAGAGTTGGACATGACTGAGAGACTAAGCACATAGTACACATACATGTAACAACAACAAAAAAGATGATACTCACTACACACACTTTTGCTATTCAGACATACAGTGTTTTCTTCAAATTGATGTTCCATGGATCTCTGGTTTAAAATTGTTTATGGAAAAAAGATAAAATATTAAAATCTTTCAGTTCAGTTCAGTCACTCAGTCGTGTCCGACTCTTTGTGACCCCATGGACTACAGTACGCCAGGCTTCCCTGTCCATCACCAACTCCCAGAGCTTGTTCAAAATCATGTCCATCAAGTCAGTGATGCCATCCAACCATCTCATCTTCTGTCATTCCCTTCTCCTCCTGATTTCAATCTTTCCCAGCATCAGGGTCTTTTCAAATGAGTCAGTTCTTCACATCAGGTGGCCAAAGCATTCAGCATCAGTCCTTCCAATGAATATTCAGGACCATCTCCTTCAGGATGGACTAGTTGCATCAATTCTTCAGTGCTCAGCTTTCTTTATAGTCCAACGTTCACATCCATACATGACCACTGGAAAAACCATAGCCTTGACTAGATGAATCTTTGTTGGCAAAGTAATGTCTCTGCTTTTCAATATGCTGTCTAGGTTGGTCATAACTTTCTTTCCAAGGAGTAAGTGTCTTTAGAGAGCTGGACTATAAAAGAAAGCTGAGCACAGAAGAATTGATGCTTTTGAACTGTGGTGTTGGAGAAGACTCTTGAGAGTCCCTTGGACTGCAAGGAGATCCAACCAATCCATCCTAAAGGAGATCAATCCTGTGTGTTCATTGGAAGGACAGATGTTGAAGCTGAAACTCCAATACTTTGGCCACCTGATGCGGAGAGCTGACTCATTTGAAAAGACCCTGATGCTGGGAAAGAGGAAAGAAGGAGAAGAGAACGACAGAGGATGAGATGGTTGGATGGCATCACTGACTCAATGGACATGGGTTTGTGTGGACTCCGGGAATTGGTGATGGACAGGGAGGCCTGTCGTGCTGCGGTTCATGAGGTCGCAAAGAGTCAGACATGACTGAGTGACTGAACTAAACTGAATCACCATCTGCAGTGATTTTGAAACCCAGAAAAATAAAGTCTGTCACTGTTTCTACAGTTTCCTCCCCCCCCATTTGCCATGAAGTGATGGGACCAGGTGCCATGATCTTAGATTACTAAATGTTGAGCTTTAAGCCAACTTTTTCTTTCTCCTCTTTCACTTTCATCAAGAGGCTTTTTAGTTCTTCTTCACTTTCTGCCATAAGGGTGGTGTCATCTGCATATCTGAGGTTATTGATATTTCTTCCAGCAATCTTGATTCCAGCCTGTGCTTCCTCCACCCCAGCGTTTCTCATGATATACTCTGCCTATAAGTTAAATAAGCAGGGTGACAATATATAGCCTTGATGTACTCCTTTTCCTATTTGGAACCAGTCTGTTGTTCCATGTCCAGATCTTGACCTGCATACAGATATCTCAGGAGACAGGTAAGGTGGTCTGGTATTCCTATCTCTTGAAGAATTTTCCACAGTTTGTTGTAATCCACACAGTCAAAGGCTTTAGCATAGTCAATAAAGGAGATGTTTTTCTAGAACTCTCTTGCTTTTTCAATGATCCAACAGATGTTGGCAATTTGATCTCTGGTTCCTCTGCCTTTCCTAATTCCAGCTTGAACATCTGGAAGTTCACAGTTCACCTACTGCTAAAATCTTTACAGTTTCATAAGTACATATATGCTGATAATGTCTACAAGCAGTTAACCCAAATTTTTAATTTGTATTTTATTTTTTGGATTTTTGTGGGAAAAGTATCAAACTCAAAGAAAAATTGAAAAGCCAGTGTACTGAATTAATGTATCAACTCTTAATGTATAAAATTCCATGGACAAAGTAGCCTGGTGGGCTATAGTTCATGGGTTCATAAAGAGTCAGACATGACTAAGAGACTGAGCACAGGATAACACATGAATATACTGCAAGGCCAGTTCTCTCTCTCTCCACAAACACACACACACATGCCTATCTCTATTCTATCAAACAATCTGATGTTAGCCTGAGAATATATTTTACCTCTAAACATTTCATTATGTCTCTCCCTGTAATAGGATACAAATCCATATCCACCCCACCACACTTACAAAAATTAACATTAATTCAATTCTATCATCCATTATACAAAAGTGGATCAAAATTTGTTACCTCAAATTTTGCTTTTTTGGTGTAAGAATTATTTTAGACTGGTTATTTTAAAGAAAGAGCAGTCACAGAAGAAACTCAGAAAACCAAGTAGAAGTTGTGTGTGTGTTTGCACTGTGTGTTCAGTCATGTATGAATCTTTATGACCCCATTGACTGTAGCCCACCAGGCTCCTTGGTCCATGGGATTCCCCAGGCAAGAACACTATCATGGGTTGCCATTTCCTTCTCTAGAAGCAGAAGTTACCCTTTTGTAAATGACATTTACATTCATACGGGCAATCTCCATTTGTAAGGATGTCTCCCCATCTGTATCAGAAAAGGAAGGATGACTTTAAATCTATAGAAACTCTTATCAATAAAGAGGACAATGACTTAAATCTCCATAACAAGCATATCTTTATTTACTGAGCTTTGCCTGGTGTGTGTGTGTGTGTGTGTGTGTGTGTGTGTGTGTGTGTGTGTGTGCTCACCCCTGTGGCACTCTTTTGTGATCTCATGGACATAGCCGCCAGGCTCCTTTCCATGGAAATTTCCAAGCAAGAATACTGGAGTGGATAACTATTTCTTACTCCAGGGAATCTTCCTAATCCAGGGATCCAAATGGCTTCTCTTGTATCTCCTGCATTGTCAGGCAGATTCTTTACCACTACGCCACCTGGGAAGTTCTCTCTGCCTGGTAACCTCCCATAACTGCACCCCACACTAAACATCTTCATTGTCTCTAGCTCAAGGTGGTATATAAGATGGTGGCTCAGGTCATTTCGGGGAGATACTCAGTTTTACTGGGCGTTTCCCACATATATAGGAAGTATGTTGTTGTTTAGTGACTAAGTCATGTCAACTCTTTTCTGACCCCATGGACTATAGCCTGCCAGGCTCTTCAGTCCATGGGATTTCCCAGCAAGAATACTGGAGTGGGTTGCCATTGCCTTCTCCAGGGGATTTTCCTGACCCAGGGATCAAACCTGCATCTCCTGCATTGGCAGGCAGTTTCTTTATTACCACTGAACATTTACAGGAGGTATATCTGTTATTAAAACTCTGTTTTTATTCTTGTTACTAAGTATTTTTTCTATCCCAAAGTATGTATTTTTGGTATGAGGATTATTTTGGGCTAAAGGCAATCAAAACCCAACATATTCAGGAAAACACCATTACCTCCCCCTCAACAGCCTAAATTTTACACTGGAATGGATCTTGTACCAGGAAGGGAGCTATTAGCAGAGATAACTTTTTCCCTATGAAACTTATTTGTGTAACAGGGCACACTTTGGTTTCTAAGCACGTCCTCTAACTTCCTGTGATTGGCTTTCCTTCATTTTGCATCTCCAGACCCCTAACTCCTTTTCTTAGCCCAGGATGTTATATAAGCTTCAATTACCTGACTGTCTTATGGGTATCATATTTTATGTGACTCTCATATGACTGAGGTGTCATTAGTGGTAAAAGACACACCTGGGGGCGGTCCTAAGATGGTGGAGGAATAGGAAGGGGAGACCACTTTCACCCCCAAAAATTTATTGAAAGGACATTTGAATGCTGAGCAAATTCCATAAAACAACTTCTGAACACTGGCAGAGGACACCAGGCACCCAGAAAGGCAGCCCATTCTCTTCGAAAGGACGTAGGACAAAATATAAAAGATAAAAAGAGAGACAAAAAGTTAGGGACAGAGACACATCCCGGGAGGGAGTCCTAAAAAAGGAGACGTTTCCAAACACCAGGAAACCCTCTCACCGGCGGGTCTGTGGGGAGTTTTGGAATCTCAGAGGGCAACATAACCGGGAGGAAAAATAAATAAAACCCACAGACTACGTGCCTAATGGCAACTCCCAGCGGAGAAGTAGCCCAGACGCTCACATCCACCACCAGCAAGTGGGGGCTAAACAGGGAGATGCGGGCTGCATTGCTTAGGGTAAGTACTGGGCGTGAATTCCCTGAGGACAATCTGAGGGCGCTAATGTGAGATAGCAACCCAAACTCTGGGATAGCCAGAGAGAGAGAGAAAAAAAAAGAGAGAGAGAAAGAGAGAGAACTTTCCCGTGAAAAGCCCTAACCTAAGGTACTGCAGAGTCCGTTCACAGAACAAAGGACTGAGCAAATACTAGAGAGGTAACAGGCAGCAGACAGGCCCATCCCCCACAGGAGACAGGGAGGCAGGCAGGCGGCAGCCAGAGCTGGAAAAGGGCAATTTTGGCCCCAGAGTAGGCATCTTCTACCAAACTGCGAGCAGGCTCCCAGTTGCTAACCAAGTCTTCCTGGGATCCTGGACGGTTGACATCCGCTGGGAGGGTTGCAGCCAGAGATCATCTCCCCAGAAGAGATACACGGCACACCTGAGACGGTGCTCCTGCTGCCACCCAGGAAACCGAGCTGCTGGGATGGGGGAGGTGATAAGACACACTGCACCCGGGGAGTGTGTGCTAACCAAGCACCTGGTTGCGTGACCTACTTGGATCTGGGAAGGGCACAAAACTCAGGCCCAACCGAGTCTTTGCCTTTGGGGAATACCCGAGAACCTGAATCTGAGTGGCTTAGACCTGGGAAGTGCACACAACCCAGGGCCCACTTTAGACAGCTCCCCTGCAGAACAGCCTGAAGCCTGAGCAGTGTAGACTGGGAAAGCACACACACCGTGAGTGGGGGCAAACCCAGTGTAACCGAGACCCTGTGAGCACTCCCCACACATGCCAGCGATATTTGTTTGCAGTGTTCCTCCCCACAATATAACTGAACAAGGGAGCCTAAATAAGTGACCACCTTCGCCCCCTTGTGGCAGGGTGAAAATTAGACACTGAAGAGACTTGCAAATAGAAGAAGCCAAAACAGAGAGAATGGCTTTGGAGGTGACAGGTGCAACAGATTAAAACCCTGTAGGGGTTTAGCACCGACTACATTGGAAGGGGCCTATAGATTTTGAGAAGCATAAGCTGGAACAAGGAACTATCTGAAACTGAGCTGACCCCACACTGCCTGCAACAGCTCCAGAGAAATTCTTAGATATATTTTTACTGTTATCATTTTTAATTTTTTAAAAAATTTCTTTTATTTTTAAGTTCTCTACTACTCCTCTAATTTTCATTTTTATAGCCTACTATTACCATGCAAAAAAAGACCCTATTTTTAAAGCAAACTTCTATATATTTTTATAATTTTTGTGATTTTTTAAATTATTGTATCTTTGAGCGTCTAACCTCTACTCCAGACTTTTAACCTTTTCTTTTTTGTATTTGTTATAAATTTTGTACCTTTAAAAATCTAATCTTCAGTACCCATTTTTACTTAGGAGTGTGATTACTGGCTTGATTGCTCTGTCCCCCGTTTGACTCTCCTTTTTCTCCCCTAGGTCACCTCGATCTCCTCCCTCCCCTTTCTCTTCTCTACCCAACTCTGTGAATCTCTTTGGGTATTCTGGACTTTGGAGAACACTTAGGGAACTGATTATTGGCTAGATCTGTCTCCTTTTGACCTCCACCCCCCCCCCCTTCTCCTGGTTACCTCTATCTCCTTCCTCCCTCTTTTCTTCTCTATGTAACTCTGTGAACCTCTCTGGGTGTTCCAGGCTGTGGAGAGCACATAGAGATTTGATTACTGGCTAGACTGCTCTCTCCCCTTTTGATTACCCCCTTCTCCTCCTAGTCACCTCTATCTCCCTCCTCCTTCTTCTCTTCTCCATGTAATTCAGCAAACCATTCTGGGTGTCCCTCATTGTGGAGAACCTTTTCTCCATTAACCTAGATGTTTTATCATCAGTGCTGTATGGATGAAGAAGTCTTGAGCCTACTGTAAGAATAAGACTGAAAACCAGAGGCAGGAGGCTTAAGTCCAAAACCTGAGAACACCAGAAAAATCCTAACTCCAGGGAACATTAATTGATAAGAGCTCATCCAAAAGTCTCCATACCTACACCAAAACCAAGCTCCACCAAAGAGCCAACACATTCCACGCAAGAGCAAGACATACCACGCAAATTATCCAGCAATGCAGAAACATAGACCTGAGCTTTAATGTATAGGCTGCCCAAAGTCACACCAAACCAATAGACAGCTCAAAACTCACTACTGTACACTTCACGGTGCTCCAGAGAGAAGAAATCCATCTCCACCCACCAGAACACCCAGGCAAGCTTCCTTAACCAGGAAACTTTGACAAGCCACTTGTCCAACCCCACCCACAGGGAGGAACATCCACAATAAACAGGAACCACAAACATCCAGAATATAGAAAGGCCGCCCCAAACACAGTAATCTAAACAAGATGAAAAGGCAGAGAAATACTCCACAGGTAAAGGAACATGATAAATGCACACCAAACCAAACAAAAGAGGAGGAGATAGAGAGTTTAACTGAAAAAGAATTCAGAATAACAATAGCAAAAATGATCCAACATTTTGAAAATGAAAAGGAGTTACAGATAAATAGCCTGGAGACAAGGATTGAGAAGATGCAAGAAATGTTTAACAAGGACCTAGAAGAAATAAAAAAGAGTCAATCAATAATGAATAATGCAATAAATGAGATCAAAAACACTCTGAAAGGAACCAACAGCAGAATAACTGAAGCAGAAGATAGGATAAGTGATGTAGAAGATAGAATGGTGGAAATAAATGAAGCAGAGGAAAAAAGAAAAAAGAATTAAAAGAAATGAGGACAATCTCAGAGACCTCTGGGACAATGTCAAATGCCCCAAGATTTGAATCATGAGTCTCAGAAGAAGAAGACAAAAAGAAAGGCCATGAGAAAATACTTGAGATAATAGATGAAAACTTCCCTAAAACAGGAAAGGAAATAGTCATCTAATTGCAAGAAACCCAGAGAGTCCCAAACAGGATAAACCCAAGGCAAAACACCCAAGACACATATTAATAAAATTAACAAAGATCAAACAGAAAGAACAAATATTAAAAGCAGCAAGGGAAAAACAACAAATAACACACAAGGGGATTCCCATAAGGATAACAGCTGATCTTTCAATAGAAACTCTTCAGCCCAGAAAGGAATGGCAGGACATACTTAAAGTGATGAAAGAGAAAAACCTACAGCCCAGATTACTGTACACAGCAAGGATCTCATTCAAATATGAAGGAGAATTCAAAAGCTTTACAGACAAGAATAACCTCAGGGAATTCAGCACCACCAAACCAGCTCTTCAACAAATGCTAAAAGATCTTCTCTAGACAGGAAACACAAAAAAGGTCTATAAACTTGAACCCAAAACAACAAAGTAAATGGGATCATACTTATCAATAATTACCTTAAATGTAAATGGGTTGAATGCCCCAACCAAAAGACAAAGACTGGTTGAATGGACACAAAAACAAGACCCCTATATATGCTGTCTACAAGAGACCCACCTCAAAACAAGGGACACATACAGACTGAAAGTGAAGGGCTGGAGAAAGATATTTCGTGCAAATGGAGACCAAAAGAAAGCAGGAGTAGCAATACTCATATCAGATAAAATAGACTTCGAAATAAAGGCTGTGAAAAGAGACAAATATGGACACTATATAATGATCAAAGGATCAATCCAATAAGAAGATATAACGATTATAAATATATATAAATATATATATATATGCATCCAACATAGGAGCACCGCAATATGTAAGGCAAATGTTAACAAGTATGAATGGGGAAATTAACAATAAAACAGTAATATTGAGAGACTTTAATACCCCACTCACACCTATGGATAGATCAACGAAACAGAAAATTAGCAAGGAAACACAGACTTTAAATGATACAATGGGCAAGTTAGACTTAATTGATATCTCTAGGACACTTCACTCCAAAACAATGATATTCATCTTTTTCTCAAGTGCACATGGAACCTTCTCCAGGATAGATCACATCCTGGGCCATAAATCTAGCCTTGGTAAATTCAAAAAAATTGAAATCATTCCAAGCATCTTTTCTGATCACAATGCAGTAAGATTAGATGTCAGCTACAGAAAAAAAAAAAAAAAAGAACTATTAAAAATTCCAACATATGGAAACTAAACAACACACTTCTGAATAACCAATAAATCACAGAAGAAATAAAAAAGAAATCAAAATATGCATAGAAATGAATGAAAATGAAAACAGAACAACCCAAAACATATGAGACACTGTAAAAGCAGTGCTAAGGGGAAGGTTCATAGCAATACAAGCTTATCTCAAGAAACAAGAAAAAGTCAAATAAATAACCTAACTTTACATCTAAATCAACTAGAAATAGAAGAAATGAAGACCCCAGGGTTAGTATAAGGAAAGAAATCATAAAAATTAGGGCAGAAATAAATGCAAAAGAAACAAAGGAGACCATAGCAAAAATCAACAAAGCTAAAAGCTGGTTCTTTGAGAAGATAAATAAAATAGACAAACCATTAGCCAGACTCAGCAAGAAACAAAGGGAGGAGAACCAAATCAACAAAATTAGAAATGAAAATGGAGAAATCACAACAGACAAAACAGAAATACAAAAGATCATAAGAGACTACTATCGGCACCTATATGCCAATAAAATGGACAACTTGGAAGAAATGGACAAATTCCTAGAAAAGTATCACTTCCAAAACTGAACCAGGAAGACATAGAAAATCTTAACAGACCCATCACAAGCACAGAAATCGAAATTGTAATCAGAAATTTTCCAAGAAAAAAAGCCCTGGACCAGGCAGCTTTATAGCTGAATGCTACCAAAAATTTAGAGAAGAGCTAACACCTATCCTACTCAAACTCTTCCAGAAAATTGCAGAGGAAGGTAAACTGCCAAACTCATTCTATGAGGGCACCATCACCCTAATACCAAAACCAGACAAAGATGCCACAAAAAAAAGAAATCTAAAGGCCAATATCACTGATGAACATAGATGCAAAAATACTTAATCAAATTCTAGCAAACAGAATCCAACAACATGTTAAAAAGATCATATATCATGACCAAGGGGGCTTTATCCCAGGGATGCATGGATTCTTTAATATCCGCAAATCAATCCATGTAATTCACCACATTAACAAATTGAAAGATACAAACCATATGATTATCTCAATACATGCAGAGAAAGCCTTTGACAAAATTCAACATCCATTTATGATAAAACCCTTCAGAAAGCAGGCATAGAAGGAACAAACCTCAACATAATAAAAGCTATATATGACAAACCCACAGAAAACATTATCCTCAATGGTGAAAAATTGAAAGCATTTCCCCTAAAGTCAGGAACAAGACAGCTATGCCCACTCTTACCACGACTATTCAACATAGCTTTGGAAATTTTAGCCACCGCAATCAGAGAAGAAAAAGAAATAAAAGGAATCCAGATTGGAAAAGAAGTAAAACTCTCACTGTTTGCAGATGACATGATCCTCTGCATAGAAAACCCTAAAGACTCCACCAGAAAATTACTAGAGCTAATCAATGAATATAGTAAAGTTGCAGGATATAAAATAACCAAACAAAATTCTTTGCATTCCTATACACTAACAATGAGAAAACAGAAAGAGAAATTAAGGAAACAATTCCATTCACCATTGCAATGAAAAGAATCAAATACTTAGGAATAAATCTACCTAAAGAAACAAAAGATCTATATATAGAAAACTATAAAACACTAGTGAAAGAAATCAAAGAGGACACTAATAGATGGAGAAATATACCGTGTTTGTGGATTGGAAGAATCAATATAGTGAAAATGATTATACTACCCAACATAATCTATATATTCAATGCAATCACTATCAAGCTAACAAAGGTATTTTTCAGAGAACTAGAACAAATAATTTCACAATTTGTATGGAAATACAAAAAACATTGACTAGCCAAAGCAACCTTGAGAAAGAAGAATGGAACTGGAGGAATCAACCTGCCTGACTTCAAGCTCTACTACAAAGCTACAGTCATCAAGACACTATGGTACTGACACAAAGACAGAAATATAGATCAATGTAACAGAATAGACAGCCCAGAGATAAATCCACGCACCTATGGACACCTTATCTTTGACAAAGGAGGCAAGAATATACAATGGCGAAAAGGCAATCTCTTTAACAAGTTGTGCTGGGAAAACCGGTCAACCACTTGTAAAAGAATGAAACTAGAACACTTTCTAACACCATACACAAAAATAAACTCAAAATGGATTACAGCTCTAAACACAAGACCAGAAACTATTAAACTCCTAGAGGAAAACATAGACAAAACACTCTGACATAAATCACAGCAGGATCCTCTATGACCCACTTCCCAGATTAATGGATATAAAAGCAAAAATAAACAAATGGGACCTAATTAAACTTAAAAGCTTTTGCATAATGAAGGAAACTATAAGCAAGGTGAAAAGACAGCCTTCAGAATGGGAGAAAATAATAACAAATGAAGCAACTGATAAAGAATTAATCTCAAAAACATACAAGCAGCTCATGCAGCTAAATTCCACAAAAATAAATGACCCAATCAAAAATGGGCCAAAGACCTAAACAGACATTTCTCCAAAGAAGACATACAGATGACTAACAAAAACATGAAAAGATGTTCAATGTCACTCATTATCAGAGAAATGCAAATCAAAACCACAATGAAGTACCATCTCATGCTGTTATCAAAAAGTCTACAAACAATAAATGCTGGAGAGGGTGCAGCGAAAAGGGAACCCTCTTACACTGTTGGTGGAATGCAAACTAGTACACCCACTATGGAGAACAGTGTGGAGATTCCTTAAAAAACTGGAAATAAAACTGCCTTATAACCCAGCAATCCCACTGCTAGGCATACACACCGAGGAAACCAGAATTGAAGGAGACATGTGTACCCCAATGTTCTTTGCAGCACTGTTTATAATAGCCAGGACATGGAAGCAACCATCAGCAGACAATTGGATAAGAAAGCTGTGGTACATATACACAATGGAATATTACTCAGCCATTAAAAAGAATACATTTGAATCAGTTCTAATGAGGTGGATGAAACTGGAGCCTTTTATACAGAGTGAAGTAAGCCAGAAAGAAAAACACCAATATAGTATACTAATGCATATATATGGAATTTAGAAAGATGATAATGATGACCCTATATGTGAGATAGCAGAAGAGACATAGATGTATAGAACAGTCTTTTGGACTCTGTGGGAGAAGGTGAGGGTGGGATGATTTGAGAGAATAGTATTTGAACATGTATATTATCATATGTGAAACAGATCACCAGTCCAGGCTTGATGCATGAGACTGGGTGCTCAGGGCTGGTGTGCTGGGAAGACCCTGAGGGATGGGATGGGGAGGGGGGGAGGGGAGGGTCAGGATAGGGAACACATGTACACCCATGGCAGATTCATGTCAATGTATGACAAAAACCACTACAATATTGTAAGGTAATTAGCTTCCAATTAAAAAAAAAAATAAAGAACACACCTGCTAAAAGAGGAGATGTAAGAGATATGGGTTCAACCCCTGAGTAGGGAAAGATGCCCTGAAGGAGTGCATGGCAACCCACTCTAATATTCTTGCCTGGGGAATCTCATGGACAGAGGAGCCTGGTGGGCTACACATGGACAGAGGAGCCTGGCAGGCTACAGTCCATAGGGTCGCACAGAGTCAGACACGACTGAAGCAATTCAGCACAAATGCACAAAATTATGTTAAAGATATTTAGAAATTATTTTAGAAAATAAACTATTAATTGTTTAAATTGAAATCTGAGCTTTACCTGAGCCACACATCTTGTTGTTGTCTTGTATCTATGGATTACATACATAGCATGTGTTGTAAGAAATTTCAACTAATTGATTTATAATGTCATAGTTCTAATCATTTTAAAACTTCAATTAGATGTCAATAATAAAAATTACCAATTTTAGAAAGGTAATCTGGGAATGTAAGTGCACGATTTTTTGCCATAAGACATTAAATTGGAAAAAAATATGACCCCATTCTAAAAATGTATTCTATCTTATTTGATGAACTGTTTTTCAAGCATAGATTTAGGTTGAAATAAGAAAAATGACATTAGAATAATATTAGAAAGACCCTAAGGTTTTCCTTATTTTATTTTTTCTTATTTGTATTTTTCTGTGTGTGTGTGTGTGTGTGCATGTGTGTGTGTATACATATGTACTTATATGCCCTGCTGTAATTCTTTGTCAATAAATCCTAACTGATTGAAAAAAGCAAAACAATCTAAAACAACCAATATGAAATTAATTTTTAAAACCCATCAAAAATATAACATAAATTTGAAATGAATCATGACTCACCACAGAAACATGTATAGATTGGAAAACAAGTCTATGAGACTGTGCAAGTATGATACTCAAATTCTCCATTATCTTTTGCATAGAAGAAGAAAATGGATTTTATGCCATCTCATGGCAAATCTGAGGGCTGCTTACCATCAAGTCCAAATCTCATCTGTTTTCAATTTCACATTTTAAAAACACTCTGGAAAAAATATCTAAATGACTGTGAATGCTCATAACATTTGTCAAACCACTTTTGATACTTCTAAATTATCAAATCAATGCAAAGCAGTGCTTATTAATGCTACCCACTCCTTGGAAATTTTATTTTTTCATAAGCATTTATTTTAACTAAAGTAAATATGATCTGTTAAAGCTCTCAGGAGGAAAAGATTTTTATTTTCCCCATAAGTCAGTTAAACCACTGCAAATAGAAGCAATATTGTGACCTAATATGACCAATGATCAAAGTATTCACAGTGTTGACTAGTCCACAAGTCTCCATTTACTTAGCAATAAATTAGTGTAATCTACACTGCAATCTATGGTATTACTGTAGTCACAGTAAAGGCTAAAAGGCTAGCTTTGTTCCTTTTGCTAGATTCCTTAATTAAAAGATGAACTATAGTGTTTTAATAGCTTAGTAAAAGAATGAAAAGAGATCAAATTTAAATTGCCCCATGATCAATTTTGAATGTTTTATATTTAGAATTCCTTAAGGGACACAAAGGGGATTTCGCAGGTCATGCTATTGGTAAAGAACCTGCCTCCCCATGCTGGAGACTCAGGTTCAATCCCTGGGTCAGGAAGATCCCCTGGAGGAGAGCAGGGCAAGACACTCCAGTATTCATGCCTGGAGAATCTCCCTGGACAGAGGAGGCTGGTGAGCTACAGTCCATAGGGTTTCACAGAGTCTGACACAAGCAAAGCAACGTAGTATGCATGTGAGGGATACAAAAGCTGCATAGTACTTTGACACAGAACACTATTCACTTGGATTCAGCAAAAAAAAAAAAAAAAAAAAAATGGAGATTCTATTATAATAAAGGAATTAGGCTAAGTATTGTGGAAATGAATAAAAAGGTAAGAATCTTGCCTACATAGTGCTCATAGAATAGTATATTAGAAAAGTGTACGTAAAATGACTCTCAAGCAAAGTTTAATGGGATAAGGGATTTCTAATTGCTAATATAGGCAGATGATAGAAATAATTCTTTCACCTCCAGAAACTGCAAAAGGATTCATAAAAAAAGGTGGTACTTGAGGGACCTGTCAAAGACTGAAAACCCTTTGACAGAAGTAGAAGAAAGAGCTATGTGAAAAGATACATTTCAAAGTATAATTACTAAAAGGTACAGGTGTTTTCAAGACATAGTGAGTCATTCTCTATGCCTAGATTATCATGGGAAAAATGAAAAACAATGTTTTTAAGACAGATGGCACATCACATTTAGAAAATGGTAATTAATTGTGTATAGAGAAATGAGAGGAGAAGGCAATGGCACCCTACTCCAGTACTCTTGCCTGGAGAATCCCAGGGATGGGGGAGCCTGGTAGGCTGCTGTCTATGGGGTGGCACAGAGTCGGACACGACTGAAGTGACTTAGCAGCCACAGCAGCAGCAGAGTAATGAGAAAGCAATATAATTCAAGGAAGAAATGGATATTATCAGAATCCACCTCAAGATTATTCTCACACTAGTGCTTATGGAATGATGATATAAAAAGTAAATCCATTCCCCAGAAAAATAATCATAACTGGTGAAAAAAAATTTTTTAAACGATTTAAAGCCTCTACTCATAGGTAGAGGCCTATAAAAAAAGAAGCATAAAATTTATACTCTGAAAATAATATTACATTGTTGAAAGAAATTAAAAAACTAAATAAATGAAAAGACATCATGGGTCAGAAGACTTCACATTGTTAAGGTAATAATACTCCCCCAATTTATTTTTAACTAAATACAATACCCGTCAAAATTCCAGTTAGTTTTGCAGAATTTGACACACTGATCCTAAAATTATATGGACAGTCAAGAGACCCAGCATAGCAAAAACAACCTTGAAAACGTTGATAAAAGATGGAGGACTCACACTTTCATACTTCAAAATATAAAACAAAACTCTAATAATCAAGCAAGTTTGGTACTGGCATAAGGCTAGAGATATATATAGATCAGTGGAATATAACGGATAGTCCAGAATTAAATCTTCATATATACAGTTAATTGATTTTCAACAGCACTGCTAAGATAAGTCAATGGAGTAAAGCAGAATCTTTTCAACAAATGGGACTGACATGACTGAATATTCATATTCAAAAAATGAAGTATGACCCACCTCTCATATCATACAAAAATTTAACTCAAAATGGAAATGTAAGAGCTAAACTCTTATAAGAAAACATAGGGGTAAATCTTTGTGATGTTACATCAGGCAATAGCTTCTTAAATATGACAAAAATATCACAGCACAAGCAACCAAAGAAAAAGTAAATAAATTGGACTTTATAAAATTTTTTTAGAAAAGATTCATGCTTCAAAAAACATCATCAAGAAAATGAAAAGGCATTCTACAGAATGGGATGAAGTATTTACAAAGCATATATATATATATATATATATAATAAAGGGCCCATAATCTAGAATATATAAAAAATTCTTATAGATTAATAAGACATGCAATACAATTATAAATGGGCAAAATATCTGAATTAATATTTCTCCAAAGGAGATATACAATATAAGCTCTTGAAAAAAAGTTTACTGTCATTAACCATCAGAGATATGCAAATTGAAACAACAACAAGATACCACTTCACACAGACTTACATGACTATCATCAAAAAGACATAACAAGTGTTGGTGAGAATGTGAAGAAATTAGAACCCTCACACACTACTACTGGGAAGGTAAAATGGTGCAGCTGCTTTGAAATAATCTCACAACTCCTCTAAAACTTAAACATGAAGTTACCGTATGACAGAAATTCCATTCCTGGGCATATACACAAGAGATACACAAATGTATGCCACATAAAAAAGTATATGCAAATGTTTATAGTAGCCTTATTCACAGTAGAAAAATAAAATATTGTATATCTATGCAATGGAATACCATTTAGCAATAAAAATAAATGAAGTATTGATATATGCTACAACATGGATAAATCTTGAAAAGATCATGGTAAGTGAAATAAACCAGTCACAAAAGACCATATATTCTATGTAATCATTTATATGAACTATTCAGAATGGGCAAATCTACAGACAAAAAAATTTGTGGTTGCCAAAGCCTGAGGGAGTTGGGGGTAATAGGGAGTGGCTAGTAATAGGTGCAATATTTCTTTTAGGGATGATGACAATGTTTTAAAATTGATTGCTATGATAGCTGCACAACTAAGTGAATACACTAAAAGCCATTGAATTGTTCACTTTAAATGGGCTAATTATATGGTATGTGAATTATAATCAAAATAAAGCTGTTATTTAAGAAGAGTATATGCTACATCAATGTAGAAAGTGGAGGGGTACAAGCTTGACATAAGAGAGGCCATGAGGATAATAGTTTGTTTTTTTTTTTTCTGATGATACATACTGAAAATCTGATCCAGGAAAATCGAGAAAAACTAACATGTATTAGACTTATATTTCTAAAAAGATAAAATATGTTTCTTCTTTAAGAAATCAGAAATGAGTTTTTACCTTGGTTCAGTTCAGTTCAGTTCAGTTCAGTTCAGTTGCTCAGTTGTGTCCGACTCTTTGCGACTCTATGAATTGCAGCATGCCAGGCCTCCCTGTCCATCACCAACACCCAGAGTTCTCCCAAACTCATGTGCATCGAGTCAGTGATGTCATCCAGCCATCTCATCCTCTGTCGTCCCCTTCTCCTCCTGCCCCCAATCCCTCCCAGCATCAGGGTCTTTTCCAATGAGTCAACTCTTCACATGAGATGGCCAAAGTATTGGAGTTTTCTCCTCAGCATCAGTCCTTCCAATGAACACCCAGGGCTGGTCTCCTTTAGGATGGACTGGTTGGATCTCCTTGCAATCCAAGGGACTCTCAAGAGTCTTCTCCAGCACCACAGGTCAAAAGCATCAATTCATCGGCACTCAGCTTTCTTCACAGTCCAACTCTCTCATCCATATATGACCACTGCAAAAACCATAACCTCGACCAAACGGACCTTTGTTGGCAAAGTAATGTCTCTGCTTTTGAATATGCTATCTAGGTTGGTCATAACTTTCCTTCCAAGGAGTAAGCGTCTTTTAATTTCATGGCTGCAGTCACCATGTGCAGTGATTTTGGAGCCCCCCAAAATAAAGTCTGACACTGTTTCCACTGTTTCCCTGTCTATTTTCCTATAAAGTAACTGTTACTCACTTAGTTGTGTCCAATTCTTTGCAACCCCATGGACTGTAGTCTGCCAGGATCTTCTGTCCATGGAATTCTCCAGGCAAGAATACTGGAGTGGGTTGTCATTCCCTTCTCCAGGGAATCTTCCTGACAAGATCAAACCCTGGTCTCCTGTATTTCAGGCAACTTCTTTCCCATCTGGGCTATCAGAGAAGGAAAGAATCTGTGCCTCTCATGATAGTTGAAAGCTGAATTTCATCTTTTAACACTTTAATTTCTAAAATTCACAAAGTTTTGGTCTGTGATTATTGCATTATGATTCTGATGCTATAAAGGTTGAACTTCACACAACACAGATTTTGGTTGTGTTTCTTTTTTCAAGTCCAGAAATGTACCTAAAATTTCACAGTTAAGTTCTTTTCATTTAAGTATTCAAATAAAATATGAACTTGATATTTCAGCAAGAACAATATTT
Source organism: Capricornis sumatraensis (assembly GCF_032405125.1). Lineage (NCBI taxonomy): Eukaryota > Metazoa > Chordata > Mammalia > Artiodactyla > Bovidae > Capricornis > Capricornis sumatraensis. The sequence goes on along the minus strand of NC_091092.1, from coordinate 109,239,957 downwards.
GCATGTTTCCATAGTGAAAATTAAGGGCAAAATTAGATAAAATTGAAGTTCAGAAAAGATGAACGGAATGTTGTATGCTTGGAATGATTTATAAAGAAATATTAAACAAGGATGACTAAATTTTGGAAAACTTGGAAAGCAGACAACTAAGTGGAAGCATAATTATATACAAATATCTGATAGATGTCAAAGGAAGGAAAAGCGACACACAGAAGCCAAGAATATACAGAAATAATTAATAATGCCATGTTGATTTTAAAAAGGAAAATCAAAATGAAAACTAAAAGAGGAAGGTAGTACAATAACCTGATATTGAAAAGGTTAGCTAGATAATAAGATATCAAAAATGTTCTTGTTATGTGTTGGTATAAAGAACCCAAATTATGGTAACAATTACCTTTGAGATACAACATTAACATTCTCCCTAATACTTTAAGAAACAAATAATGGGGCAAATGAGCAAAGAGATGGGACTCCAGGTCAATAAACACTTTTCAGAAATAGATTTTTGGAGATATTTTTAAACAATCTCAGCAGGTTTCTTTTCAATAGCCCTATCTCTTGATAATTGACTTCCATGACCAGAGTAGGATGGATGTAAGATGTTGATTTTCCTATCATAAAGCAATCTCTTTCATTTGAGTGAAGGGAGTTCTGGAAGCATTACTTGGACCACATGATGCGGATTTATTACATTTCAGTTGATAACTATAATAATTGGTGTGTGTAATTTCAGATGTATATCTCTCCTCATATAGAAAAAGTATACACCATATAACAAAGTGGGGAGATAGTGAGCTTTCAAAGGTATTTAAATATCAGATGTTTTCATAACTGTTCATTGACTGTAGGCAATTTGTCAATCATTTTTTTCTTCTTTAAATTAAAATGACATGTTGTTCTTGACCTAAGTGAAGATAAGTCTGCCTGTGCTTCATATAGCAGGGAATAATAATACCAGCTACAAGCAATGAGCACTATACTAAGTCAAGTTCTCATTGAATGATGGTCACATAAATTTTTATTCCTTTGCTTCATACTTTAAGCTTCTGACACACCAATCAGGTCATCCTGGTTGTGCTGACACATTTAACTCAACTGTATCAACTTGCAATCTTAACCTGCCCTACTAAAAACTTATTTAGAAAGAATATACTTCAAGGCTGAATCTTGAAGAAAAATTTCTGAAATAATTCACATGACAAAATTTATTTCATCTGGCAAAGAACAATCAAAATTTTATTATAGGAAGTCATAGTGTTTGTATCTTTAATTGCAATGGTTTGAGGATACAGCAAACTGTCTGACACAAAATGGGAACTTAACAAATGTGTGCTGAATAAATGAATCAATGAAAAACAGATTTTAAGATACAAGTTGCAGCATGGGTTGAATAATTACATCTAATATGTAATTTGTGTATTGGTATATTATTGACTATGGCAAAAGAAGAGCTATGCTGTCCCCAAGTTGTAAAACATCTAGCGCTGTATGCTAAGGAATTTAGTATTTATTTCATGGACTTTAAAGTAGATAAATATCATGAGTATTAGGGGAAAAAGAAAAATAGAATGGTATGATGTTAAGTGACAACTCTGTTTCAATAAGTGTGATCTATAAATTCTAATGATGGAGATCAGTAAAAATGTAATAAGGCAGAGATCTTCCTCAACATATGACAGGATTATGTCCTGACAAATCCAGTGTAAGTTGAAAATATTTTAAATTTAATATGCATTTAATAGATCTATCCTACCAAACAGCATAGCTTAGCCTAGCCTATACCTTTAGCAGACTTGGAACACTTACAATTATATTAGTCTATAGTTGGGCAAAATCATCTAACATAAATTCTACTTTTAAATAAAGAGTTAATTATCTCATATAATTTACTAAATATTATACTGAAAGTGAAAAACAGAATGGTTTATCGGTACAGAATGGCTTTATGTATACCAGTTGTTTACACTCATGACTGCGTGGCTGACTCAGAGCTGCGGCTCACTCCTGCTGCCCAGCATCATAAAAGAGTATCATATCACATATCACTAGCCTGGGAAAAGATAAAAATTCAAAACTTGAAATACAGTTTCTACTGAATGTGTTTTACTTCCACACCATCACAAAGTCGAACCATGGTAAGTCAGGGACTGTCTATGCTTCTTCAGTGACCCTTGAGAAGCTACTAATAGACTGACAAATTAGTGGAGACAAAGCAAGAAAAGATAAATCATATTTTCTGTTCTGGCCAAAACAGAGTAACAGGGATAAGAGTTACCCTCTGGAACGCCTTTAAATTTTTTTTTTTAAATTTAATGATAGGGAAATAATACAACATTTTGCAACACACTGGACATTATGGAGCAAAAACTGATCTCTGAGAGGCAGGAAACAAATGATGTGAGCCTAATGATTACTTCATATAACCTGAGTTTCAAGGCCTCAGCTCAGGGAGAGGGATTGCAGGCAGACCAGCAGTCTCACTAAATTGAGGAGAAAGGGCTGAGAGAATCTAGAGAACAAGATGGGTAGAGTTCTCAAGATAGAGAGAATGATTCACAGAGTGGGAACTCTGAAACTTTGCGCTTCCACAACTGTTTACCTGATTTATTGTTGTTCAGTAGCTAAGTTGTGTCTCTTTGTGACACAATGGACTCTAGCCTGCTGGATTACTGATCAGCTTATGTCTGTGAACACATTACTAGAGGCCAGGAAAGGACACACTTAGATGGATTATAGAAAATAGTGCCTAACACTCACATAGGGCCTGAAACACTGACTTTTCCTATCAGCCAATCTGTAAAACCAAGATTAATAAGGCAGTGGATAATATACATGGAAAGATCTTGCCTCAGTGGTAAATATTTAACCATTTATAATTAATAATGCAACAACATTATTTAATCATGTAACAGGAGACTGTTATATTTGTATCAAATCTTAAAAAAGACCTAAAAGGATCAAACTATTTCAAAGCAACCTAACAATACCTCAGAGAAAAGGTAAAAAATATTTGTAAAGGTACAAAATTATCCAGCACCCAAAGAAGTAAAATTTACAAAGAGGTAATAATCTCCCTTGTAATAAAGAAATGAAGCAATTAAAGCCAGCTCATAATTGACACAGATGTTAGAATCAGCAGAAATGGCCATAAAACAATTCCTATAACTACACTCAAAATGTTCAAAAAGTTAAGTTAGAGACACGGAATGCATTTTTTAAAGTCCTAAATCAAACTTCTAGAAATGAAAAAATTCAAAGTGTAAGATGAAAAAAAAAAACACAGCGAATGGCGTTTAATGACATATTAGACACTGTAGATGATTAGTGAACTTAAAGACTAAGCAAGAAATAATAAGTAATATAAAACACAAACAAAGAAAAAATTTTTTAAAAGCAGAGCATCAGTGAACTGAAGAAAACTTTGAACAATCTAATCTCTAGAATAGATACTCTAAAGAAGAGAGAGAAGCCAGGACATAAAACATGTTTGAAGAAATAATGGCAACTTTTCCCCAAATTTGATGGAAACTATAAATCCCCAGATCAAAGAACTTTGACACACTTTAAGCAAAAAAAACATAAAAAATGGCAAATCATATCATAAGCAAATTGTTCAAAAATGATGATAAACAGAAAACTTTTAAAAGAGCCAGAGGGAAAAAAGACATATTACATACAAAGAAACAAAAATCAGTATGAAATCAGACCTCTTATCTGAATAAAACAATTCAGAAAACAGTGGACAAGCTTCTTAAAGAAAAAAGAAAGAAAGAAAAAACTGGTCAACTTAGAATTCTGTACACAGTGAAAACACCTCTTTAAATCAAGGCAAAAATAGGGATTTGTTTTTAAATACTATGAACAAATTCATTACCAGCAGACAAAATGTATCCCTAAAATGGTTGAATGATTTCATTTAAGAAGAAAGAAAATTATACCAGATAGAAATAAGTGTTTAAAGGAGTAAAGAGAAGTGAAATTAATAACTACATGGGTAAACACATAAGATTTCCTATATATTAAAATCAGTGCTGATGCAGTATTTGGGCAAAGGTATTTTTTTTTTTAAGTAGTGTGAAATTTAAAAGACATTTAAGAGTGAAATGGATATCAACAGTAGAACAAAACTGGGAGGAGAACTCAAACAGAAGACAAGAAAAGGAGATAAATCAATGAAAGTAAAAGCTGATTCTTTAAGACCAACAAAGTATATTAACCTCAAGTCAGTCTAATTAGTGGGGGAAAAAAAGACTATTAAAATCAACAATGAAAAAGGTGACATCACTCTACAGAGTCCACAGATATTTAAAGGACACAAAAATAATACAAATACTTTGACTAAAATTTTGACAAGATAGATGAAATAGATATATTCCTTAAAATATACAAACTAATCAAGTTCATTCAGGCAAAACCAATACAATATTGTAAAGTAAAAATAAAATAAAATGACTGAAAAAAAAACAAAAAACAAAACCCCCAATTATATTTGCACTAACCTTCTCTGGAAGGAATGATGCTAAAGCTGAAACTCCAATACTTTGGCCACCTCATGCGAAGAGTTGACTCATTGGAAAAAACTTTGATGCTGGGAGGGATTGGGGGCAGGAGGAAAAGGGGACGACAGAGGATGAGATGGCTGGATGACATCACTGACTCGATGAACGTGAATCTGACTGAACTCCAGGAGTTGGTGCTGGACAGGGAGGCCTGGTGTGCTGCGATTCATGGGATCGCAAAGACTCAGACACGATTGAGCAACTGAACTGAACTTAAAAAAAAAAAAAAAAAAGAAGAAGAAGAAATTGAAAATCTAAATAAACCTATATCTATTAAAGTTCAGGTTCATCAATACTTTATCAACTATGAGACCAACATTCATATACACTTTTCTCACATATTTGTAGTACTGTGAGAATTATACTGTTATATCAATTAGTGGTAAAAATGAAGCCATAAATAAAAGCAGAATTACTCTTAATAAAAACAAATGATCTAGTTAAGTCAGTACATCATGGGAGGAATCTCAAAATAATAGTGCCAAGAAAAGAGAATTGTATAGCTTCACTTACTAAAATTGTAGTGAAATAATTATGACAATCATATTGTTAACCAAAAACTGAAATTTATAGTCAAAACAGTGTTAACTCTCCTAAATAATGAAATTATCTCCCCTTTTAAGATTCCATTGAGCCCTCCAAAACCAAATTGAAAACTACGTACTTAAATTATAGGTAAACCTTGAGTCATGCCTCCCAACTGAATATACTTGTTAAATTTTACAATATTGATACAAATTTACCACAAAGGAGTTGTTCCATATTATATAACACAGATACAGAACAGCAGAGTGCTTCAAGTCCCTGGCAAATCTAGTTTGCAAAAAACATATGTAAGCAAAACTACGGAGCCACATCAAATATCCTCACAAATCTATTCATATTCTTGGCATTTCATGAATAGCAATTTAAAATTCACTCATTAATTTAATATAAGAAATCAAGCAACTCCTTTACATTTTCAAAATAAAAATTAAAACTTTCTGGGACAGGAAAACTTGTAGCTAGGAAAATTTATAGTGCAGATCTAGAGTGTGTTTCTGCTTCCATTACTGGAGGAATTCATCTATAAATGGAAGTGTATGTATATATTTCCTTCTTATACAAGAGGACATCTGTCTATGTGCAAATTTTCTATTTCAAATGAAGTTTGCCTGTGACCATCAGGTGCCTGAAGAACCAGGTCTTTTCTATATAGTTTTGTAAGCCAAAGCCTAGAATTTCTTTCAAACCTAAAATTTCTTACCATAACCTTAAATCTGTATCACCGCTGTATCTTATTTACACAATGATTTACAAGTTAGTCTCTCTTCTTAAGCATATTTTTCTAAAATGCAAATCTGATCAAATTCATATGCCTATTAATTCTCCAGGCTCATCTAAACTTACCCATATTCAGAAACACATCTCTCTCACACACACACAGAGCCAGATTTCAGTTGACATGTTCTTTTCATACCTCTCTGTCTTAGTACATGATCTTCCCTATTGTTAGGACTTCTTTCAGACCACTGTGATCCTGTTTAAATGCTCTTTCCTTCAAGGCCAGTTTTATGGTTGGTTTTATTAAGATCCCAAATTTTTAGACAAGGACTCTTATTTGCCAGTTGCCTTCTACCAAAGAACTCACTCTAATACCCTAGAGAAATGAGTGACTAATGCCTTCAAAATCTAGAAAATTGCCAAACTTATCTATTCAGATATCAAAGAGGGCAATATTATGTCCTCTGGCTCAGCATTATCTGGTTTCTGTGGCTTTCCATTCAAGCCTTTAACTTTGTGCAGCAGCTTTCTCCCTTACACATTTACTATTCTGTTCCATAAAATCTGCTTTTCCACATTTTGGTTAAGTGACCTTATATTTTACAGAACACATTTCCTCATCTATAAAATGAAAACCACTTCATCAAACTCAAATTTTGTTTAGAATTAAATGATTACATAAGTGCCAAATATTACAAGCGTCATAGAATGATTTGTTGTTTGTCATTGTCTAGTCCCTAAGTAGGGTCTGATTCTTTGTGACCCCATGGTCTGTAGCCCACCAGGTTCCACTGTCCATGGGATTCCCCAGACAAGAATACTTCTGAAAGTGAAAGTGAAGGTCACTCAACTGTGTCCTACTCTTTGCGATCCCATGGAATTCTCCAGGAAAGAATACTGGAGTGGGTAGCCATTCCCTTCTCCAGGGGATCTTCCCAACCCAGGGATTGAACCCAGGTGTCCCATATTGCAGGCAGATTCTTTACCCTCTGAGCCACCAGGGAAGCCCAAGAATACTGGAGTGGGTAGCCTATCCCTTCTCCAGCAGATCTTCCTGACCCACGAATCAAACCAGGGTCTCCTGCATTGCAGGCGTATTCTTTACCAGCTGAGATACTAGGGGTTGCCATTTCCCTCTCCAAGGGATCTTCCTGACCCAGTGATCAAATTCACGTCTCCACATTGGCAGGTCGATTCTTTACTACTGAGCCACAAGGGAAGCCCTCATAGGACACTCAGCATATATTTATAGAAAAGTGGAAGGAAAAAGAGTTCTAAAAAGGAAGAAAGAACCCAAGACAAAGAAAAGCATTAATGGTGTTTATCCCAAGTGATAGCCTTCAGTTAAAGCTCAGGTAATCTCATATATTAAGATGAAAACAATGTATTAGCAAAATGAGAGTCACTAGTAAAGCTTTCTTTTGCTTATCGGTGGTGGCTACTTCCAGTGAAATAAACTTTCCTTGGAGAAATTATGTGGGTTTTTTCACTGCTGTAATCATCTATATTGGTATTAGTTGTCATATAGAAATAAAACAAGAGCAATGTTTGATATTTTTGGATTTATTTATTTACTTAGCATCAATGAAACTTTAAAAAATAATCTGACCTCAAAATAGTAGTTTTTAAGACAGAGAAACCAGGAGAGCCTTATGTGTCTGTGTCAGTGTAGCCTTCTAAAGTTGTCAAAACCCATTCACAATCTTTGATTTTTTTTTTGAGATTTACAATATAGAGAAACCCAAAAGTATTACTGCCATTTTTATAACTGAGAAAACTCCATATAACTTGAGTTACCTAAAGTGTGAGATCCAAGTCAATGTCTTCTAATTGTGTGTGTTATTTCCACACTGACATTCAGCAATATAATGAAAAATGAAATATTCGTCTTGAAACCTTGGACCCTAACCACTGAAACTAGGGCAATAACACATGTACCAGAGCCTCTAATAAAGGAAAAATAAAGATATACTTTCATCTTCTAGAACAAGTTGTACTCTGCTTTTCCACCTTGCCTGTTGTAGCAATCACCACTTGTAAAGAGGATGCCAATTACAGACAAATGAAGTCACACAGTATATGCATGTGGTGATATCTCAAATTTGGGTACTGACTTTTACCTTTTCAATATAATAGTTTATCAAATGACAGTATGGTGTTAAAAATATATTACTTATAGGCTGTTTTCAAGAGGTAAGTGTTTTGGGAATTTGTCTCATTTAACTGTTCTTTAGCATAATGTATCCCCTATGGCTCATTTTCCTAGTGATCAACATGAGCAATATGTCTTTTTAATATGAATATGAAATTTGTGTTCTGCAAGATGATGATGGCAGAAGATAGCAACAAGCTTTTCATTTACTTGTTTATTTTTCCTAGCCATTTTTTAAAGTAAAGCAATCTCACCAACAGTTTAAATATTTTATTATTTAGAGAAAGTCTTTTTTATTTACTTCTCGGTAAATAAAGGAAAAAAATAAGTTCTTAAAACTGTTGTCTAATGAACTCTAGTTCAAAAATGCCTAATAATGTACCAGAGATTTACATGCCAAAGTACTTACAAATACATAACCATGAGTTAAATCAATTAAAATAAATAGAACTGCAAAGATAAAACTGACTACATTGAAAATATAATGTTTCTGAGAATTTCTGTCAGTCCTGTTGGGTAAAAAAGTTACTGCAATAAGTAAATGTCTTTTTTTCCTGTAATTTGGCAACAAAACAGCAAATATACAAGTAATACAGCTCTCTACATTACAAAGGTATAGGAAGCTTATACAAAGCTATTTCTGTGGCCCACTTTTGATCTAATCATAAACATTTTCTACAAGAAATAACCTTACACAGTGCTTTTTAAACCCTGTAAACAGTCTCCATACAGACAGATCTTGATTGAATACTTTTTTTTTTCTTAATAGTGATAAGAAGGGAAGCTGAATAAACTTAGTCAAGCCTTTCTGCAGTACTTTAATTGGCATCCAAATTTCAAGATTTTAAATAAATTCATTTAATATCATTATAATCATCTAGAGAAAAGACAACCAAACTCTAACTTGTTACCAAAATAAAAATGTGAAAAATTAGTTTTGAAATTCTGAAGAAGGAAATGATATGGGGCAAGAAGGAATAAATGATACTCCCTTGCTCCTATTTTCAGATAGTATTTCTTATTATATTTACATAATACAAAAATATTAGAAATTTCTAGAAATACACATTAAACTGAACAAAATTTTATTCTAAAAAATTATTTTTCAATGCCATATATTCTAAAGTCACGTTGTTCCGTTTCTTAAACAGCCTGGTGACTGAATATGTTAATTCATAAATATTTTTAGCAAAACAAATCTGAAAACTTCTCCTTTTAAAATTGCTTTAGGGTAGCCTAATGTCCATGAGTTCATTAAATGCTATTTATAATAATGGATTCAAGAAATAAAATTTCTAAAAGCAGTTTTTCCTAAACCAATTTGAAGTAAAAAAATTTTTTTTTTCAAGTAATACCTATTAAATTCTCATAGATCAAGTGGAATATTCTTTGGAAAAAAATCAGATACATGAATATTTTCTGTATTTACAATTCAGTTTAATCAAGTTATAAAGATTAATAATTTGAACTATGGATGGAGGTTCATGACATTGTACAGGAGACAGGGATCAAGACCATCCCCATGGAAAAGAAATGCAAAAAGCAAAATGACTGTCCGCGGAGGCCTTACAAATAGCTGTGAAAAGAAGAGAAGCAAAAAGCAAAGTAGAAAAGGAAAGATATAAGCATCTGAATGCAGAGTTCCAAAGAATAGCAAGAAGAGATAAGAAAGCCTTCCTCAGCGATCAATGCAAACAAATAGAGGAAAACAACAGAATGGGAAAGACTAGAGAACTCTTCAAGAAAATCAGAGATACCAAGGGAACATTTCATGCAAAGATGGGCTCGATAAAGGACAGAAATGGTACGGACTTAATAGAAGCAGAAGATATTAAGAGGTGGCAAGAATACACAAAAGAACTGTACAAAAAAGATCTTCATGACCAAGATAATCACGATGGTGTGATCACTCACCTAGAGCCAGACATCCTGGAATGGGAAGTCAAGTGGGCCTTAGAAAGCATCACTACGAACAAAGCTAGTGGAGGTGATGGAATTCCAGTTGAGCTATTTCAAATCCTGAAAGATGATGCTGTGAAAGTGCTATACTCAGTATGCCAGCAAATTTGGAAAACTCAGCAGTGGCCAGAGGACTGGAAAAGGTCAGTATTCATTCCAATCCCAAAGAAAGGCAATGCCAAAGAATGCTCAAATTACCGCACAATTGCACTCATCTCACACGCTAGTAAAGTAATGCTCAAAATTCTCCAAGCCAGGCTTCAGCAATAAGTGAACTGTGATCTTCCAGATGTTCAAGCTGGTTTTAGAAAAGACAGAGGAACCAGAGATCAAATGGCCAACATCCACTGGATCATGGAAGAAGCAAGAGAGTTCTATTTCTGCTTTATTGACTATGCCAAACCTTTGACTGTGTGGATCACAATAAACTGTGGAAAATTCTGAAAGAGATAGGCATACCAGACCACCTGACCTGCCTCTTGAGAAACCTGTATGCAGGTCAGGAAGCAACAGTTAGAACTGGACATGGAACAACAAACTGGTTCCAAATAGGAAAAGGAGTACGTCAAGGCTGTATATTGTCACCCTGCTTATTTAACTTATATGCAGAGTACATCATGAGAAACGCTGGGCTGGAGGAAACATAAGGTGGAATCAAGCTTGCCTGGAGAAATATCAGTAACCTCAGATATGCAGATGACACCACCCTTATGGCAGAAAGTGAAGAGGAACTAAAAAGCCTCTTGATGAAAGTGAAAGAGGAGAGTGAAAAAGTTGGCTTAAAGTTCAACATTCAGAAAACTTAGATTGGCATCTGGTCCCATCTCTTCATGGGGAATAGATGAGGAAACCATGGAAACAGTGTCAGACTTTATTTTGGGGGGCTCCAAAATCACTGTACATGGTTACTGCAGCCATGAATTTAAAAGATGCTTACTCCTTGGAAGGAAAGTTATGACCAACCTAGACAGCATATTGAAAAGCAGAGACATGACTTTGCCAACAAAGGTCCATCTAGTCAAGGCTATGGTTTTTCCAATGGTCATGTATGGATGTGGGAGTTGGACTGTGAAGAAAGCTGAGCCCTGAAGAATTGATGCTTTTGAACTGTGGTGTTGGAGAAGACTCTTGAGAGTCCCTTGGCCTGTAAGGAGATCCAACCAGTTCATTCTAAAGGAGATCAGTCCTGGGTGTTCATTAGAAGGACTGATGCTAAAACTGAAGCTCCAATACTTTGGCCACCTGATGCGAAGAGTTGACTCATTGGAAAAGACTCTGATGCTGGGAAGGATTGGGGGCAGGAGGAGAAGGTGACGACAGAGGATGAGATGGCTGGATGGCATCACTGACTCTATGGACATGAGTTTGAGTGAACTCCAGAAGTTGGTAATGGACAGGGAGGCCTGGCATGCTGCAATTCTTGGGGTTGCAAAGAGTCAGACACGACTGAGCGACTGAACTGAACTGATCACAATATTACAATTATATAGTATATATAGTATATATACTACACTACAATTATATAGTATAAATAAATAATTAAAATGCTATTTCTATAATTTGTATCTTCAGTAGGTGAGCTAAATAATGTAATGAATCAGGCAAAAGGGAAACAAAATTGAGGAATTATTACAGAATGTTGAACAAAATGTAAAGTGATTAAATATATGACGCATAATTAAGAAATGTGGTGATTAAGTTCAATACAAAACTAGCAAAAGTTCTAAAATCAGATAAAATATGAAATAGAGAAGAAATCATCAGAGTCATTCAGTTCAGTTCAGTTCAGTTCAGTCGTTCAGTCCTGTCTGACTCCTTACGACCCCACGGACTGCAGCACGCCAGTCTTCCCTGTCCTTCACCAACTCCCAGACAGAGCACATTAGTAAAATAATATTACTGAGCTGGAGATTTTCAGATTGAAATAGGATAACAGAGTAGGGTTCAAAATATTATAAAAAAGATCCATACTGAAACATGCTGATGAAATTTCAGAACCCCATGTATAAGGTTTTTTAAAAAGATGTCAGAGCAAAAAACAAGGGATATGCTAAGGAAGAATAATCAGATGTACATTGTACCCTTTACTATAACTGCTGGATACTAGATCTCAATAGAATAATGCCTGATAAAAGAGTCAAGAATTTAAAATTGAGAAAAGACAGTCTTCAATAAGTGGTGCTAGACATACAAGAATGAAATTAGACACTTTCTAACATCATCAGTTCAGTTCAGTCACTCAGCCTGCATTCCGACCCATGAACTGCAGCATGCCAGGCTTCCCTGTCCATCACCAGCTCCCAGAGCTTGCACAAACTCATGTCCATCGAGTCGGTGATGCCATCCAACCATCTTATCCTCTGTCGTCCCCTTCTCCTCCTGCCTTCAATCTTTCCCACCATCAGGGTCTTTTCAAATGAGTCAGTTCTTCATATCAGGTGACCAAAGTATTCAAGCTTCAACTTCAGCATCAGTCCTTCCAATGAATATTCAGGACTGATTTCCTTTAGGATGGACTGGTTAGATCTCCTTTCAGTCCAAGGGACTCTTAAGAGTCTTCTCCAACACACAGTTCAAAAGCATCAATTGTTCAGCGTTCAGCTTTCTTTATAGTCCAACTCTCACATCCATACATGACTATGGGAAAAACCACAACTTTGACTAGATGGAACTTGGTCAGCAAAGTAATGTCTCTGCTTTTTAATATGCTGTCTAGGTTGGCCATAGCTTTTCTTCAAAGGAGCAAGCATCTTTTAATTTCATGGCTGCAGTCACCATGATTTTGGAATCCCCCAAAATAAAGTCTGTCTCTGTTTCCATTGTTTCCCCATCTATTTGCCATAAAGTGACCAGACCAGATGCTGTGATCTTTGTTTTCTGAAAGTTGAATTTTAAGCCAGCTTTTTCACTCTTCTCTTTCACTTTCAAGAGACTCTTTAGTTCTTCTTCACTTTCTGCCATAAGGGTGATGTCATCTGCATATCTGAGGTTATTGATATTTCTCCTGGCAATCTTGATTCCAGCTTGTGCTTAATCCAACCTGGCATTTCACATGATGTACTCTGCATATAAGTTAAATCAACAGGGTGACAATATACAGCCTTGATACTCCTTTCCCAGTTTGGAACCAGTCCATTGTTCCATGGCTGGTTCTAACTGTTGCTTCTTGACCTGCATACAGATTTCTCAAGAGGCAGGTGAAGTGCTGGTATCCCCATCTCTTTAAGAATTTTCCACAGTTTGCTGTGATCTACACAGTCAAATGCATTAGCATAGTCAATAAAACAGAAGTAGATGTTTTTTCTGGGACTCTCTTGCTTTTTCTATGATCCAACGGATGTTGGCAATTTTTCTAAATCCATACATGAAAATAAACTCAAAATTGATTAAAGACCCCAATGTAAAACAGGACACTATAAAACTCCTAGAAGAAAATAGGCAGAACACTTTGACATGAATCAAAGTAATATTCTTTGATAAAGTACTTTTGATAGATTTTTTTTCATATGAATGCATGATAGGAAAAATTTTTTACTATATTTCTCTTTCACAGAATTGGTCTTCTGACAGGGTATAAATTGTTGGCATGAAATAATTTTCATCAGGCATTATTCTATTGACATCTAGTATCTGGCAGATTTTGGAGTACAGGTCTTTTGCCTCCTTAGGTAGGTTTATTCCTGGGATTTTATTCTTCCTGGTGAGATAGCAAATTAGATTGTTTCCTTAGTTTTTCTTTCTTACATTTCTTTGTTAGCATATAAAAATGCAATAGATTTCTACACACTAATTTTGTACCCTGCAACTTTACCAAATTCATTGATGAACTTTAGTGGTTTTCTACTGGTGCCTTTAGGATTTTCTATGTATAATAGTATCATGTCATCTGCAAACCCAATTTAGATTCCTTTTATTTATTTCTTCTCCAATTGCTATGGCTAGGGCTTTTAAAACTATACTGAATGAAAATGACAAGAGTGAGCATCCTTGTCTTGTTCCTGATCTTGGAATGCTTTCAGGTTTTCACCTTTGAGTATGAAGTTAGCTGTGGGCTTGTCATATATGGCCCTTATTATGTTGAGCTAGGTTCCATCTAGAGCTACTTTCTCAAGAGTTTTTTTTTTTTTTATCATAAATGGATGCTGAATATTATCAAAAGCTTTTTCTGCATCTATTGAGATGATCGTATGACTTTTATATTTCAATTTGTTATTAATAATATGGTATGTTACATTGATTTTATATATTGAAAAACCCTTGCATCCCTGAGATAAATCCCACTTGCTCATGGCATATGATCTTTTTAATGTATTGGTGGATTCAGTTTGCTAACATTTTTGTAAGACTTTTTGCATCTATGTTCATCAGTGATATTGGGCCTGTAATTTTCTTTTTCTCTGGTACCTTTGTCTGGTTTTGCTATCAGAGTGATGGTGACTTCAAAGAATGAATTCAGAAGTATTCTTGCCTCTGCAATTTTTTGGATTAGTTTCAGGAGGATAGGTATTAACTGTTCTCTAAATGTTTGGTTTCCCTGGTGACTCAGACAGTAAAGAATCGGCCTGCAATGCAGGAGACCTGGGTTTGACCCCTGGATTGGGAAGATCCCCTGGAGGAGGGCATGGCAATCCACTCCAGTATCCTCGCCTGGAGAATCCCCATGGACAGAGGAGCTTGGCGGGCTACATACAGTCCATGGGGTCGCAAAGAGTCAGATGCGACTGAGTGACTAAGCACAAATGTTTGGTAGAATTCATCTGTGAAACCACCTTGTTCTGGACTTTTTTGTTGGGAGTTGTTGGGAGTTTTTAATTAATGATTCAACTTCAGTACTGGTAATCAATCTTGGGAGATTGTACCTTTCTAAGAATTTAAACATTTTTTTCTAGCTTGTCCATTCCTTATTTTCTGTGGTATCTGTTGTAACTTCTTTTTAATTTCTAATTTTATTGATTTAGACCCTCTCCTTTTTTTTCTTGATGAGTTTATCTAAAAATTTATCAATTTTGCTTATCTTTTCAAAGAACCAGATTTTAGTTTCATTGAACTTTTTTTTTTTCCTTTGGTTTATTTCTTGGTTTATTTCTGCTATATTTTTTGGATCCCTCTCCTAAAGTAAAGAAAATAGAAGCAAAAATAAACAAATGGGACCAAATTAAACTTAAAAGCTTTTTCAAAGCAAAGGAAACCATCAACAAAATGAAAAGACAACCTAATGAATGGGAGGAATATATTTGCAAATGATAGGATCAATATGGTATTAATATCCAAAATATATATATATACATACATATATATATATATATATATATATATATATACAGCTCATACAATTCAACATCAAAAAGCAGACAACCCAATTTAAAAAATGGAAAGAAGAACTGAAAAGATATTTTTCCAAAGAAGAAATGCAGATAGCCAACTGGCACATGAAAAGATGCTCAACACCACTAATAATCAGGGAAATGCAAACAAAAACCACAAAGAGATATCACTTCACACCTGTCCAAATGGCTACTATCAAAAAAGTTGATAAGTAACAAATGTTGGGGAGGATGTGGAAAAAAGTGGAAATGTAAATCTGTGCAGCCACTGTGAAAAGCAGTATGGAGGTTTCTCAAAACACTAAAGATAGAACTATCATATGACCCAGCAATTCTACTCCTGGGTACATATCCAAACAACAACAAAAATTCTAATTAAAAAAGATATATGCATCCAAATGTTCATAGCAATGTTATTTACAATTGTCAAGGTATGGAAGCAACTTAAGTGTCCATCAGCAGATAAATGGATAAAGAAGATGTGAAATATGTATCTATATATAGACACACACACACACACACACACACACACACAATGGAATACTACTCAGCCATAAAAAGAATGACATTTTGCCATTTGCAGCAAAACTGTGGGAATTGGAGGGCATTATGCAAAGTGAACTAAATCAGAAAGATAAATAAGCAGAAAGATTATACTGATTATATGTATAATCTAAAAAACACAGCAAACTAATTAGTGTAACACAAAAGAAACAGACTCACATATACAGAAAACAAATTAATGGTTACCAGTTGGCAGAGGGCCGGAGTTTGGGGGGGAGGATGGAGAGATATAAGTATAGGGATGGAAGAGTGGGAGGTACAAACTCTTGGGTGTAAGATAGGCTCAAGTATGTATTGCACAACATGGGGAATACAGTCAATATTTTGTAATAATTGCAAAGGGAAAGTAACCTTTAAAAGTTCTGTAAGTTTTTTTTTAATTTTAAGTATTTTAACAAAATAATTTTTAAATGAAAGATAATATGAGAATTTTAAACAGTGGTAACATCCTAAGATCTATAAGAGGAAAATAAAGCACCAAAGAAATAAAAATAAATACATTAGATTTTGAAAACTGAGACATTTTCCTCTTAAGCAGTAAACAATTAACATCACAGATTTATATTTGTTACTATATAGATTCAATTTCAATTCTTGATTTTTTCATGAATAGTATCAGTTGGATTTTTATCTCTTTTATAGTGCTTGCTTACAACAATGCCTGTGAAAAGCTGTTTTATAAAGATTAAATACAGACAAATTCATGTTGGATTATTCCTTTATCACACCATCTTTCATGACAGAATTAGTTGGTCTAAAAACATTTATTAAATTGTCAAGGAAATATTTATCTTTTTCTTTGTTAGATGTAACTGAATGATGTTTTGTACCATTAGTAGTAAGTATCCTTTAGTTCCTCCTTGTGAATGAGGCATGATAAATGCCTCTTTTGACTCTGGTTCCTCTTCTGTAAACTGGACACAATACATATTCTCTATATAGGGATATGCCTTA
Source organism: Capricornis sumatraensis (assembly GCF_032405125.1). NCBI lineage: Eukaryota > Metazoa > Chordata > Mammalia > Artiodactyla > Bovidae > Capricornis > Capricornis sumatraensis. The sequence goes on along the minus strand of NC_091092.1, from coordinate 109,223,179 downwards.
AAGTCTCAAGATATTTAGTAGATTTCATGATGTTTAAATAGTAAGACAATATTTTCATAAGAGTATAATTTTAGCTTCCTTACTTAGAAAGTTCTAAGGATTGTATAAGATCCAGTGTTTCAACCATTTCTTTTGATAATATGGCAAACCACTTCAGCATTCTTGCCTTGAGAACCCCGTGAACAGTATGAAAAGGCAAAAAGATAGGACACTGAAAGATCAACCCCTACCCAGGTCAGTAGGTGTCCAATATACTACTGGAGTACAGCAGATACATAGCTCTAGAAGGAATGAAGAGGCTGAGCCAAAGCAGAAACAATTCCCAGTTATGGTTGTGTCTGGTGGTTGAAGTAGAGTCCGATGCTGTAAAGAACAATATGGCATAGGAACCTGGAATGTTAGGTCCATGAATCAAGGTAAATAGGAAGAAAAGCTATGACAAACCCAGACAGTGTATTAAAAAGCAGAGATATCACTTTGCTTACAAAGGTCCAGATAGTCAAAGCTATGATTTTTCCAGTAGTCATATACAGATATGATAGTTGTACCATACAGAAGGCTGAACACTGAAGAACTGATGCTTTCAAACTGTTGTGCTGGAGAAGATTCTTAAGAGTCCCTTGAATAGCAAGGAGGTCAAACCAGATAATCCTAAAGGAAATCAACCCTGAATGTTCATTGGAAGGACTGATGCTGAGGCTGAAGCTCCAATACTTTGGCCACCTGATGCAAAGAGCTGACTCATTGGAAACAACCCTGATGCTGGGAAAGATTGAGGGCAGAAGGAGATTGACCAAGGATGACACAATTGTTGAATGGCATCACCGATTCAGTGGATGTGAGTTTGAGCAAACTCCAGCAGACAGTGAAGGACAGGGAAGACTTGTGTGCTACAGTCTATGAGGTCACAAAGAGTCGTATTCGACTGAGTGACTGAACAGCAACAACAAAGCAAGTTAAGATGAGTATTCACTTATCTAAAATATCCAAAAGTTCAATTGGGCATATTCAAAATTTTTCATATTACTCTTAAAGTTTATTTATACCTTGTATCCATTTCATTTATTTGCCAAAAGAATATACTGTAGAAAGGACTTATATCTAGGATACATAAAGAACTTTTAAAACTCAACAATGAGAAAACAAGCAACCTAACTTACACACACAATCTACAAGAATAAAAGGAAGAAAAATACATATATACATATTTCTACCAAAGAAGGTAAACAGATGGCAAATAAGCATATGAAAAGATGCTCAGCATAATATGTCATTGCATGCATGTTCATGTATACTCAGTCGTGTCTGACTTTTTATGATCCTATGGAGTGTAGCCTGCCCAGCTCCTCTGTCCATAGAAATTTCCAGGCATGAAGACTGGAGTAGGTTGCCATTTCCTATTCCAGCATATGTCATTAGGGAAGTAGAAATAAAACCACAATGAGATCACTACACACCTAACAGAATAGTTAAAATCCGATAACTGATAATACCAAATGATGACAAAGTGCAACAGGAGCATACATTCATTGCTAATGGGAATGTAATGACACAGTTATTTGGGAAGACAGTTTGATAGTTTCCTATAGAGCTAAGCATAGTATTACTAATGGATCCAATCATACTCTCCAGTTAATTGAAAACTTATGTTTGCACAGTCTAAAGGTACTGAAAGCATACAGAGTTTGTTCTCTTATCACTGTGGAATTATGTTAGAAATCAATATCAAAAGATATTTGAAAATAACACAAAGGCCTAAACACAAATGTTTACAACAGCTTTATTTATATTTTGTCTCAAACTGGAAATAATCATATTATCCTTCAACAGGTGAATAGATAAACAAACTTGGTATTTGAGATGATGGATGCTTCAGTAATAAAAATGAAGAAACTATAGAGTCACACAACAACATGGCTAAATCTTAAATGCATGTTGCTAAGTCAAAGATGCCCGATTCAAAAGTCTACATATTGTATGACTATTTATTTTACATTCTGGAAAAGAAAAATTATAGAGATGGAAAACAAATCAGCATTTGTCAGGGGTTGGGAGTAATTGATTACAAAGGGGACTCACAGAGAATATTTTAAGTTGATAAAACTGTACTGTACAGAACTAGGCAGAAGATACATGACTATGCATTTGTCAAAACACATAGAATAGTACATCACAGGGTGAAGTTTCATGTGCATGTGTGTATATGCTCAGTCGTGTCTGAGTCTTTGCAACTCCATGAACTGTAGCCTGCCAGGCTCCTCTGTCCATAGGATTTTCCAGGCAAAAATACTGAAGTAGGTTGCCATTTACTTTTCCAGGGGATTTTCCTGATCCAGGGGTCAAACCTGCATCTCCTGCATTGGCAGGCAGATTCTTTACCACTGAACCACTTGGGTAATATATGCATTTTTTAATGAGAATATCCTGGAAAGAATGCATACTGTGACAGATGAACTTAACTGTATTATCAATATATGATAAAATGGCATTGAGAGGGATAGGGAAAGAGCTAACATAAGTGACTTTGGAAAATGATGTTTTGATTGGGAAATATAAGATGAGGCACAAAAATAACTGTACATAAACACAATTTTAGTTTGTAAGTTTGTTCATCACAGGAATATAGTTTTAAAATATGAAAACACATTTACACTAGGATAGAACAAATAAGTGAGTGAATGGTAAACAATTTGGGCTTCCTGATGGCTCAGCGGGTAAAGAATCTGCCTGCAATGCAGGAGCCACAGAAGACTTGGGTTCAATCCCTGAGTTGGGAAGATTCCCTGGAGGAGAAAATGACAACCCACTCCAGTATTCTTGCCTGAAAAACCCCATGGACAGAGGAGCCTGGCAGGCTACAGTCCAAAGGGTCACAAAGAGTCAGACATGACAGAGCACATGAGCACAAGGTGAGTCAAGGTGAGTCAGTAAAAGTAATTACATAGAAGTAAGGGGCAAAAGCTAGAATGAACCATGTGATATTGGATTAGAGTCTCAGACATTAGTATGAACTCATGTTTAGTTTAATATGTATAGAGACAAACACCTACAGAAATGATTATAGATGTGTGTACATGCATATATTTCATAACTGTCCGCAGAACAACTGGAAACAATGACAACAAGTAGCAAAAAGCACATCTAACATCTAGGCCTTAGTTTCTAAACATGGTTCTCCAAAACAACAACAACAAAAAAGCAGACATCCTTGGAGAAATGACTAATTCTAGGGCTAGGGCAATGAAACCACAAGATGAGTCTGGAGCATTATGTCCTGCCAGGAAATAAGGAAACACTCAAAAACAAAAGGAGGGAAGTAGATCAAAGGAACATAAAAACTCAACTGAAGCAGCACTGGATAGCCTAAGCTGAAACAATTAGAGTAACAAAATTAATTATATTTTAAATTTATAGAGGAATATGAAATAAATATTTATGAGCCTATACTGATATAAATAACTGAATACATAGATAAATGGGGGGGAAAGGTACAAATTTTTCTTACAAAGAATTTCAAATAATATATGTAAATCTTCTTCCCTCCAGGAGATGGGGCTTTAAAAATCCCTCTCAGGACTGTGGGATGGATTCCAAAAGAAAGAGTATGGAAAGGGAACAACTTCACAGCAAGGACATCTGGCAGACTTCACCCTAACAAGTGATCAAGGCTAACATCACCAGTGAAAACCCATGTACCCCTTTGACACAATGTGATGAGAAAGACATTTCACCTCTACGGTAATCTTCCCCCAAACCCCAAACCCTCGTCTAATCATGAGAAAATCACCTAATAAAGCCAAATTCAAGGCCATTCTACAAAAGCCTGGCCAGTATTTCTCAAAACTAATAAAGGTCATAGGAAACAAGGAAAGGCTGGGAACATGTCAGAGACCATAGAAGAGAGATTATAGCTAAATTCAATGTGATATACTGAATTGGATCCTAGAACAGAAAAAAGACATAATTGTAAAAAAAAAAAAACTGATAAATCTGAAAAAATGTCTAGAGTTTAGCTAAAAATAACACTGACTTCTTTTTTAGTTTTAATATATGTACTATGTAAAAGATTAACATTAGGGGAAGATGGGTGAACAGTACATGAGGACTCTCTGTACTATATCTGCAAACTGTTTGATAAATCTACTATCCCTCAAAAAAGGTTTAGTTTTTTTAAAGTGCATATTGCATAATAATGAATAAACAGAATAAATATTAAGCATAGTAGAGAGAAACAAAGTGTAGCTCCTGTAAAATGCAGATTGTAGACACCCCCCTCTCCATTTAAATTGCATCTGAACTTTCTAGAAACAGAACCAAGAATCTGCCTTTCACATAGTCTATAGATGATTCTTACACATACCAAAATATGAGGATTCCATTCCTAAAGCCCTGTGCCTTTTACAGGCCCAAAAGGCTTTCAAAAGCTTTAAAAACCAAAGTAGTAGTGGTATTATCCAAGGTAATCAAATTTGAAGAAAATAAAAATTCAGCGTATGCAAGACAGGAAAGGAAAAGTAGTATGTATATAATTGGTGGGCACACAGGATAATGGAGTCATGATAGTATCCAAATGGTAGTTGAAAGACTAGAAGTGGAAGCAGTTTGCTTATTCAAACAACCCTTCCTGGGTTGAAGAAAAGTAACATCACTATGGAGTGCAGAGGAACTACAACTGGCTTGTTCAGTCAACAGGCAATAACCGCCTTAGTATGAACTGTTATTCCGAAAATGAATACTGCAATACTGACAACCTAAAGCAACACCACCAAGCTAATAAACAAATGCTCAAGCAAGCTGAAAGGCTCTGACTAGAATATTATATAATGAATAGATGAACAATGGCATGAGAATAAACCATGAAAATCAACATGATGAAACTCACTGGTTAAATGAAGCCTGCTGCTGCTACTGCTGCTAAGTCGCTTCAGTCATATCCAAACTCTGTGCGACTCCATAGATGGCAACCCACCAGGCTCCCTCGTCCCTGGGATTCTCCAGGCAAGAACACTGGAGTAGGTTGCCATTTCCTTCTCCAATGCATGAAAGTGAAAAGGGAAAGTGAAGTTGCTCAGTCGTGTCCGACTCTTCACGACCGCATGGACTGCAGCCCACCAGGCTCCTCTGTCCATGGGATTTTCCAGGCAAGAGTACTGGAGTGGGGTGCCATTGCCTTCTCCAAACGAAGCCTGAGTGAGTGAAGTCACTCAGTCGTGTCCGACTCTTTGTGACCCCATGGACTATAGCTTACCAGGCTCCTCAGTCTATGGAATTTTCCAGGCAAGAGTATTGGAGTGGGTTGCCATTTCCTTCTCCAGGGGATCTTCCCAACCCAGGGATCAAACCCAGGTCTCCCACACTGCAGGCAGACGCTTTACCGTTTGAGCCACCAGGGAAGCCTGGTCTCAATTATGACATCCTGTGTGTCTCTGCCTAATCTTAGTTACCTACCACATTTACTATGGCAGACTTCTTGCTAGCTCAGGGAACCATTTTTGAGCCCCAACAGATTCAGGTAGTCTGCAACCTTGCTGCCTTCCCGACCCACAGAGCATGAAGCAGCCCTTCTGAGATACCCAATCACACTCACTCTGATTGAACCCACTTGTACACTTTGCCTGCATCAGCCTGCCCTCACTGGTCTTTACCATCTGGTGGTTAATTTTACATATAAATTTAAGCTATGGATCCTGGTTGTTTGGTATAGAAGTTGCTGTGAAGATATAGTTCAGATGTGATTAACTTTTAAATCAGTAAACTTTGAGTAAAGCAGATTATCCCTCCATAGTGTGCTTGGACATTGTCCAGTCAGTTGAAGGCCTTAAGAACAGAGACTGAAGTCTTTCTATGAAGAAACAACTATGCCTCTAGACTGTAATATAGAAATTCTGTCTGAGTTTCTAGCTTTTAGACTCAAGACTGCAACATAAACATTTACCTTAATTTCCAAGCTACTAACCTACCCTGCAGATTTCCAACTTCCAGGCCCCACAATCACATAAACCAAAGTTAATAGCCAATTCCTTAAAAGAAATCAACCCCCCTCTACATATATACATTGACCCTTGGACAACATGGGGTTAGGGCACAGTTAAAAATTGCATAATCCATTTCTGCATCTGCAAATTCAACCAACCATGAATCATGTAGCACTGTAGTATTCATGGAAAAATGTCCATGCATAAGTGGCCCCACACAGTTCAAACCTATATTGTGCAAGGGTCAATTGCATTACTATATTTTACCCTATTCTATATAATATCCTATTATATATCCTATCCAATCCAATCCAGTATAACATAATGTAAAATCCTATTAGGTCTATTTCTCTGGAGAACCCTAACAAATACAGGTCCATTCTGAGCATATTTCTACCAGTAACACCATAACCATCTTTTCTCATAATGAAATACACTGCAACTATTTTACCATCGCTACACCAAATGACATATTTTTTTAAGAAGGTATGGGATTCCAGTTGACCTATTCCAAATCCTAAAAGATGATGCTGTGAAAGTGCTACACTCAATATGCCAGCCAATTTGGAAAATTCAGCAGTGGCCACAGGACGGGAAAAGGTCAGTTTTCAATCTAATCCTTAAGAAAGGCAATGCCAAAGAATGCCCAAACTACTGCACAATTGCACTCATCTCATACGCTAACAAAGTAATACTCAAAATTCTCCAAGCCAGGCTTCAACAGTATGTGAACCATGAACTTCCAGATGCTCAAGCTGGTTTCAGAAAAGGCAGAGGAACCAGAGATCAAATTGCCAACATTCGCTGGATTATCGAAAAAGCAAGAGAGTTCCAGAAAAACATCTATTTCTGCTTTATTGACTATGCCAGAGCCTTTGACTGTGTGGATCAAAACAAACTGTGGAAAATTCTGAAAGAGATGGGAATACCAGACCACCTGAATCACCTCCTGAGAAATCTGTATGCAGGTCAGGAAGCAACAGTTAGAACTGGACATGGAACAACAGACTGGTTCCAAATAGGAAAAGGAGTGCGTCAAGGCTGTGTATTGTCATCCTGCCTATTTAACTTATATGCAGAGTGCATCATGAGAAACGCTGGGCTGGAAGAAGCACAGGCTGGAATCAAGATTGCCGGAAGAAATATCAATAACCTCAGATATGCAGATGACACCACCTTTATGGCAGAAAGTGAAGAAGAACTAAAGAACTTCTTGATGAAGGTGAAAGAGGAGAGTGAAAAAGTTGGCATAGAGCTCAACATTCAGAAACGAAGATCATGGCATCTGGTCCCATCACTTCATGGCAAATAGATGGGGAAACAGTGGAAACAGTGTCAGACTTTATTTTTGGGGGCTCCAAAATCACTGCAGATGGTGACTGCAGCCATGAAATAAAAAGATGCTTATTCCTTGGAAGGAAAGTTATGACCAACCTAGACAACATATTAGAAAGCAGAGACATTACTTTGCCAACAAAGGTCCGTCTAGTCAAGGCTATGGTTTTTCCATTAGTCATGTATGGATGTGAGTGTTGGACTATAAAGAAAGCTGAGTGATGAAGAATTGATGGTTTTGAACTGTGGTATTGGAGATGACTCTTGAGAGTCCCTTGGACTGCAAGGAGATCCAACCAGTCCATCCTAAAGGAAATCAGTCTTGAGTGTTCACTGGAAGGACTGATGTTGAAGCTGAAACTCCAATACTTTGGTCACCTGATGAGTCATTTGAAATGTCATTTGAGTCATTTGAAAAGACTCTGATGCAGGGAAAGATTGAAGGCGAGAGGAGAAGGGGATACCAGAAGATGAGATGGTTGGATGGCATCACTGACTCAATGGACCTGAGTTTGAGTAAATTCCAGAGGTTCATGATAGACATGGAGCCCTGGCATGCTGCAGTCCATGGCGTCGCAAAGAGTCGGACAGGACTGAGTGACTCAACTGAACTGAACTGATGTGCTTCTGGAACAACATATGGTGGGAGACTTTTAATGTTTTTTCCAAAGCTATTTTCTTTGGAATACTGTTCTGTGAGGTTTAGTAAAAGAAGGCTCTCATGGTCAGAATGTTTGGGAAACCTTGAATACCTTATCCCTGTGTTATAAAGTCACAATGCATATTTTTCACATCAATCCTAAAATTACTAGAGTATGCAAAAACTGGAAAAAAAAAAACAAATCCTGTTACTTTGATTCATAAAAATTTTTCACTGAACACTTGTGAATGGTGTTGTGGCACTGCCTGATACTGAACATATTCTTTGGAAGGTTTGTCTAAGGAATTAAAATTCTGTAAATTATGAGAGAAATACTTCCGAGTGAGAAGGGATGCATGTGGTAGCAGCCTTCAGTTTTTGTATTTCCATTCAGGCAATTGTTTTCGTTTGATCCCTTCCACCCTTTGATCCTTTTTCTTTTCAGTAGACTCTGTGGTAAGGATGAAGAGAAAAATGTCATGTACTACCCTAGAAGAGCTATTTATTCTACTGTAGATAACTACAGCAGAGGCTGGTAAAGGTGTGTTGATAATAAGACATATTATTAAGTTCTCTTGGTAGCAAATAAAAACTAAATCAAGTTAGATGTATAAAACCCAAGGACAGAAATACAGCCAGGCTCAGGAAAGGTCTCAGAAGCAGCTATATCATTTCCAGTAATGTAATCACCTAAGTGCTTTTCAACAAAGGGCATCTTCTTAAGCATACATTCAGAATCTAGTCTAGAGATTTAAAATGAACTCTGCTGCTGGCTGGAATAAAAATGTATATACAGATATATACACACAGAGACATGCATACATATATATGTATGATACAAAGAAAAGAAGACATACATAAATGGAAGTTTAGTTATTGCAACATGCATGCCAGGCACTGCTGACCATGGGAAGTCACCCCCATGTTAATGGGCAAGCCAGCTTTAACACTCATTTTTCCATAATCACTGTTGCCAAGAGTGAACTTGTCAAAGAGATTCTCTACCATTCAGACACCCAAGTCATCCTCTCAACCCTCGATCTTGCTATTCATGTGTGTGTGTGGATAGTGCTCAGTCATGTCTGACTCTTTGCAACTCCATGGACCCATTAGACTCCTCTGTCCATGGAACTTTCCAGGCAAGAATACTGGAGTGGGTTGCCATTTCCTTTTCCAGGGCTTGCTAGTCATTCTTAGCCAATAATATTTGTTTACTTTAATGAATATAAACAGTTCAGATGAAAGTGAAGACTCCCTTTATTTTAACCCCTGCCCAATCCCATTCCCTTCGGTTCTTCACCAGAGGCAACTGCAGTCATGATTTTCAGGCTATGCTTCTATACTTTTACTATGCATATGCACCCACATTCACCAGGGCCCTACCTCACCCCCACCCCATCCCACCCCACCCCAGTCTACCCCATATACCCACATTATTTATAAGGGGAAGACTGATTTTGTGTTTTCCAAGGGCCTGTGTAAGGCCTTCCCTCTGTGGAGGTCCTAAGCTGCACACAGATGGGGCATGGGTGGATGGAGAGGCTCCTGGATAACTGTTTAAAATTTAAAAGGAGAGATTTGCACACACGAATCAGAGACATTTTTTATGCATCAATAACTTTATTTGAAGAACCAATAACTTCATTTGAAGACCTGGTAAAACTGGAAGAAAAAAAGGTCCAGTTCAAGCTCAGGCCTCCTTGTCACCGTCACCCAGGGTGAGCTTGTCAAAGAGGTATTCTGCCATGCTGACTTCTGGCGCCCCCATCTTATGCAGGTTGCTGACATGGTCCCCCAGCTCCTTAATGAACTCGACCTGCTGGTCCAGGTGGCGGGTCTTCAGGAAGTGGCACAGGTAAGGGTCATTCTTGTCAGTGGCCAGCTGGTGCAGGCTCTGGTTGACGCTCTTCTCTAGGTGCAGGGCACACTGCATGGCCTGAAAGCCACTCTCCCAGTTAGTGCGGTCAGGCTTTCTGAGATCTTGGAGACAGAAGTGGCCCCCATGACGGTTCTGCAGGTGCATCAGGCTCTCGATCTGCTCCTTATGCTTGTGAGAGCAGTGCAGGAAGAAGTGGAGAAGCGCTTCAAGGCCACGTCGTCCCTGTTGAAGTAGAAGGCCATGGACAGGTACACATAGGAGGCAGAGATCTGCAGGTTGACTTGACCGTTGATGCCGGCCTCACAGTCTAGGTGGTAGTTCTGGCGCTCCTGCAAGGAAGCGGGCATCATCGCTGGCGGCTTGTGTGCAGTGGGCGCAAAGGCCACAGTGAAAGCGGAGGGGAAGCAGCAGCCGCGGGTCTGGCAGCGGCAGGCACGGAGGCAGCCGCCACCTCAGAGCATTCCCAGAGTGTGTGGAGACGGGATCTTCGAAGAGTTCCCAGGGTGGGCTCTGGGGTTAGGCAGTGGGCTCCGCCATGGGACTGGAAGGCGAGTCCGTTTTTGAGGGGTCGGAAGCCAGAGAGAATCCGTTCGGGTCAGAGAAGGGCACGAGCGCGGTGTTCCAGGTTCCATCCAGGCCTGGGTGAGGCAGGGAGACTATGCTGAGCATCTGGCTTGTATAATTTTAAAATGTTATTCACGAATATAAGTGCAACCAGTTGGAGTTAATCAGGTGCGTGATTTCTGTGCCCAACTTATTTGAATAGGGCTCTAATGTGAGTGTTTCATTAAACAGTGCTCTTTGGTATCATGGTTATATTTACTATTACAGAGCTGTTTTTGAAGGCAGCTCTCCTCAGTGACTTCAACACCCATACTACTGACACTTCTGATAGGTTCTTCATCCGGTTCCTGGACCTCATTAACCCCAGTGATCTCCACTTTTCTGTTTCTGGGCAAGTTCACACTTGTCTGACAGCGGAGCACCACCTCCAGAGTCTCAGTGAACCTTTGCACCTCTGCAGCTTTCACTCTTTTTGGACTTCATGTTTGCTCCCTTTGTTCTCTCTCGTCTCTTAATCTTTCAGCACAGTCCTAGGAACCCAGCCCTTTCACCTGACTTACCAATTTCCTTCCTCTTGGGAAAGTGCAAACTTCTCTTTTCTCTGTCAGAAAGCAAAAGACTTAGATGCATTCTTAGAGAAAGCACATGTGGATATATTCATCCCCTCCAGCCTCATTTGTCCTTTCACTGCCATTCAGCAAGCATTTTTTTAACCCCCCAATTATGCTGTATGGAATGAGCCACAGTGGTAGGAAATACCATTGATCTCAAATTGTCTTTCATTCATTCCTACAACAAATATTTATTGATTACCTAATGTGGTCCCTGGCACTAATCTGGGATTTGGGCATATATTAGTAACAAAGAGTCTGTTCCTATGGGATTTGTATTCCAGTGAAGCAGACCAAAACAAAACAAACTACTGTTTTTCTTTCTTTATTGTCTCAAGTAAATACATATAAGATATTATGCATGTATATGAAATTAAAAGGTCAATATATTTTCTTAGAAGTTATGGATATTATAGTAGGAGACATAGACCCATTTAGGTATTTATAATTAATTTATCTGTGCATCACATTAATTCAACAGCCATTTATATATTCCAATTATGTGTCAGACACTGTTTGACTCTGGAGATACAAAGAAGAATCAAACATGATCTCTGTTCTCAAGGTACAAGATCAAGTGATGGACTGTTTTAAGTGCTCTCAGATGGCTTTAGTTTGGATAATAAGGCTATTTTCACTTAAGGTTTTATTACGATGGCTTTGATTAACTTACCTATTGAGAGGATCTCTATTTCTCTTAGAAAGCTCATGCTATCCTATAATCGTTTATGAAGGAAGCAAAGGATCAAATATCCAATGTCACACTGTAAACCTATTTAAGCAGTTATAAAGGCATTTAATTGTTGAGTCTGTAAAGAAATAGAATAATAACCATGTCTTTTTGATAAGTTGATTTTAGTGTTAGAATCATACATTAAACATGGAAGAGAACTACATGATCAATTTCTCAGTGAGATAAAATTGTACTCTGTTTATCATGAGATCCTTATTGCAAAATTCAGTCTTAAAATGAAGAAAGTAAAGAAAACAACTAGGCCATTCAGGTATTACTTAAGTCAAATCCCTTATGATTATGCAGTGGAAGTGACAAGTAGATTCAAGGGATTAGATCTGATAGAGTGCTTAAAGAACTATGGATGGAGGTTTATAACATTGTACAGAAGGTGGTCACCAAAACCATCCTCAGAAAAAGAAATGCAAGAAGGCAAAATGGTGGTCTGAGGAGGCCTTAAAATAGCTGAGAAAAGAAGAGAAGTGAAAGGCAAAGGAGAAAAGGAAAGATATATACCCTTCTGAATGCAGAGTTCCAAAGAATAACAAGGAGAGATAAGAAAGTGAACAATGCAAAGAAATAGAGGAAAACAATAGAATGGGAAAGCCTAGAGATCTCTTCAAGAAAATTAGAGATACCAGATAATTTCATGTGTACATGGCTTGAACTACCTTATAAAATAGAGCTGCCTCTGTTAGATTATAATATTCAGGAAATAGTCAATCTGAACTGGAGCTGTGGATCAGATGATAAAATATGCATACACTATGTGCACTGACTGATAGGAACACCACTTGTATTTTTTCTGGAAATTTCTATATAGGAAAATAAAAGATACTTTCTAGAAATGTGAAAAAAATATTAGCCTAATACTCTTTATTCTTAACCTTTTTGGTAATTTGAAAAAGTGATTTGTTTTCCCTTAATCTTAAGCCTTTTATTTTAAAAAAGATTATCTTGGACTATATCCTCTTGCAGATACTGTGGTCAAATGATTTTATGCCCAAGGATTGCAACTCTTGGCTATGAATCAAAATCATTTGAAGAAATTCTCAATTTCTCAACAGGTCCAGGGTTAAACCATGGCATATGTACAATTGACCCTTGAATAACTTTAGAGTTATGAGTGTGAACCCCAACACAGCCTAAAATTCAGGTATGATTTTACAGTCAGCCTTTTGTATCTATGGTTCCACATCTTCATATTCAGTCAACCCCAGATTGAGTAGTACTGTATGATAAGTGAATCCATACCCATGTGTTCAATGATCAGCTGTACTTTTAAGAAATGGCACAAGTGATTCTGATACTCAGCCAGGATATAGATTAGTGATTCTATGCTATTTGTTGCAAAGGACAAAAATGGAAATCTCTAGGTCTATATATTTATTGTAACTTATCTAAATTTCATACCTCCTAAAAAAGATGTCATTGGGTGCTCAGTTCAGTTCAGTCTCTCAGTCGTGTCCGACTCTTTGTGACCCCATGGACCGCAGCACTCCAGGCCTCCCTGTCCATCACCAACCCCCAGAGTTTACTCAAACTCATGTCCATTGAGTCAGTGATGCCATCCAACCATCTCATCCTCTGTCATCCCCTTCTCCTCCTACCTTCAGTCTTTCCCTGCATCAGGGTCTTTTCAAATGAGTCAGCTCTTCACGTCAGGTGACCAAAGTATTGGAGTTTCAGCTTCAACATCAGTCCTTCCAATGAACACTCAAGACTGATTTCCTTTAGGATGGACTGGTTGGATCTCCTTGCAGTCCAAGGGACTCTCAAGAGTCTTCTCCAACACCACAGTTCAAAAGCATCAATTCTTCAGTGCTCAGCCTTCTTCACAGTCCAACTCTCACATCCATACATGACTGATGGAAAAACCATAGCCTTGACTAGACGGACCTTTGTTGGCAAAGTAATATCTCTGCTTTCTAATATGCTGTCTAGGTTGGTCATAACTTTCCTTCCAAGGAATAAGCATCTTTTTATTTCATGGCTGCAGTCACCATCTGCAGTGATTTTGGAGCCCCCTCAAATAAAGTCTGTCATTGTTTCCATTGTTTCCCCATCTATTTGCCAGGAAGTGATGGGACCAGATGCCATCATCTTAGTTTTCCAAATGTTGAGCTTTAAGCCAAATTTTTCACTCTCCTCTTTGACTTTCATCAAGAGGCTCTTTAGTTCTTCACTTTCTGCCATAAAAGTGGTGTCATCTGCATATCTGAGGTTATTGATATTCCTTCTGGCAATCTTGATTCCAGCTTGTGCTTCTTCCAGCCCAGCATTTCTCATGATGTACTCTGCATATAAGTTAAATAAGCATGGTCCATCTTAGGTGGCCCTACACGGCATGGCTCATAGTTTCATTGAGATAGACAAAGCTGTGGTCCATGTGATTAGATTGGTTAGTTTTCTTAGTTACCAGAAGCACATACCTGGTGTCTAAACCTCATTCACATTCATTTAGAGGTCATTATGAGAAACTGGAACGTTTGCTGAGAAGGTTCCAGGACAGTAAGTTTTAGGACAGTAAGTGTAATGCAGGGCCCTCACCATGAGAGTGGGTAGATATCACACACATCCATTTTGTTTCTTGATAGGCAACTCCAATTGGGAAATGGAAATATAAAATTGAAATTCTAATTTCTATTTCTAAATGAATGGCTCTGGGAATGATGACTTGATATCTCTCCAGCACGTCTATTAAAGTCATGAGAAAGTCCAAGGCTACCAAGTAGCTTATATTCTTCACCTCCCTCTACCTATGTATTCATCTCACCAGCAGCAGAATTATTCCTTTATTTTCTAAACTATATAGGCCAATTTTGGTCAATAATACATTTTTTGGTCAAAATAAGTCTGTGTCTGCATCTGAAAATAAGATGATGGTTCCTCTCACCAAAGCCTGCTGACATTTCTCAGAATTCAGACATTTAAGCATAAGAAAGAAAAATAATAATAATAAGGCATACATGCTACAAAGCATTTTATTAATAAATTCCAGGATTGTTAAATAAATATATAATGAGCACCGTGCTTAATATGTAGCATTTTTTCCCCCAATAGAGATGATCAACATTATCCACATCATTATTTGATTTTTGAATGAGCATCTTATTGCAATGCATTCTCTTCAGGTTCAATAGAGGACTTATCAAGTTTCTCTCCAGTACTAAAATACATGATACAATTTTATAAATTGAAACTGCAATATTCCCAAATAATAGTGGGGAGACAATATCAAAAATATTGCATATATTTTTATTTAAATGTGTTCCCACAACTACTCTCAAGTATCAATTTTCATGACACCTCCAATGAATTTGATAAGGTGTCTATTTTATTCCCTGGCAGATTCAACATAATACAAAGCCATTGTTTTCTCAACATGAAAAATATTCTATCACTTTAATAGATGATTATATTCAGTTCAGTTCAGTTCAGTTCAGTCGTTCAGTCATGTCTGACTCTTTGTGACCCCATGGACTGCAGCATGCCAGGCCTCCCTGTCCATCACCAACTCCCAGTGTTTACTCAAACTCATGTCTGTTGAGTCGGTGATGCCATCCAACCATCTGTGGAGATACCCCACGTCCAAAGTCAGAGAAATCCCAGTAAGACGGTAGGCACTGGAGCAGCTGTGAGGAGACAACCCACATCTATGGGCAAAGGAGAAGCCCCAGCAAGACCGTAGGAGGGGCGAATTCACATTTAGAATCAAACCCCATTCCTGCCAGAGATGCTCAGAGGGCTCAAACAAACCTTGTGTGCACCAGGACCCAGGGACTCCACAGAGACTGAGACAGAACTGTGTTTGAGCATCTCCTGTTGAGGTATGGTTTGGCAGTGGTCTGCCACAGGGCCAGGGGCTCAGGGTGTGGGTATGGCATAAATCCTCTTGGAGGAAGTCACCATTAACCCCACCATAGAGCTGTAAGAACTTACACAGAACTGGGAAATAAACATCTGGAGGGCACACAGAATCTTGTGCACCAAGACCCAGGAGAAACGAACAGTGATCCCACAGGAGACTGTCCGGGACTTGCCTGTGGGTGTCCAGGAGTCGGCAAAGGGCGGTGGTGGCCTGCTGCAGGGTTGGGGGCATGGACTATAGCCGTACATACATGAGATCTTTTGAAGGAGGTCACCATTATCTTCATTACCTCCACCATAGTTTAAAGAAAGAAAAAGTGAAGTCGCTCAGTCGTGTCCAACTCTTTGCGATCTCATGGACTGTAGTTTACCAAGCTTCTCTGTCCATGGAATTTTCCAAGCAAGAGTACTGAAGTGGGTTGCCATTTCCTTCTTCAGGGGATCTTCCTGACCCAGGGATTGAACCCAGGTTTCCTGCATTGCAGGCAGATGCTTTACCCTCTGAGCCACCAGAGAAGCCCACCATAGTTTAAAGTGAAGTCGCTCAGTCGTGTCTGACTTTTTGTGACCCCATGGACTGTAGTCTGTAGAATGTAACCAGGCTCCTCCTTCCATGGGATTTTCCAGGTAAGAACACTGGAGTGGGTTGCAATCAGTTCAGTTAAGTTCAGTTCAGTCACTCAGTCGTGTCCGACTCTTTGTGGCCCCATGAATCGCAGCACGCCAGGCCTCCCTGTCCATCACCAACTCCCAGAGTTCACTCAGACTCACGTCCATCAAGTCAGTGATCCTATCTAGCCATCTCATCCTCTGTCGTCCCCTTCTTCTCCTGCCCCCAATCGCTCCCAGCATCAAAGTCTTTTCCAATGAGTCAACTCTTCGCATGAGGTGGCCAAAGTACTGGAGTTTCAGCTTTAGCATTATTCCTTCCAAAGAAATACCAGGGTTGATCTCCTTTAGAATGGACTGGTTGGATCTCAGTCCAAGGGACTCTCAAGAGTCTTCTCCAACACCACAGTTCAAAAACATCAATTCTTCGGCGCTCAGCCTTCTTCACAGTCCAACTCTCACATCCATACATGACTACTGGAAAAACCATAGCCTTGATTAGATGGACCTTAGTCGGCAAAGTAATGTATCTGCTTTTGAATATACTATCTAGGTTGGTCATAACTTTTCTTCCAAGGAGTAAGCGTCTTTGAATTTCATGGCTGCAATCACCATCTGCAGTCATTTTGGAGCCCAAAAAACTAAAGTCTGACACTGTTTCCACTGTTTCCCCATCTATTTCCCATGAAGTGATGGGACCGGATGCCATGATCTTCGTTTTCTGAATGTTGAGCTTTAAGCCAACTTTTTCACTCTCCTCTTTCACTTTCATCAAGAGGCTTTTTAGTTCCTCTTCACTTTCTGCCATAAGAGTGGTGTCATCTGCATATCTGCGGTTATTGATATTTCCCCTGGCAATCTTGATTCCAGCTTGTGTTTCTTCCAATCCAGCGTTTCTCATGATGTACTCTGCATATAAGTTAAATAAGCAGGGTGACAATATACAGACTTGATGTACTACTTTTCCTATTTGGAACCAGTCTGTTGTTCCATGTCCAGTTCTAACTGTTGCTTCCTGGCCTGCATTCAGATTTCTCAAGAGGCAGATCAGGTGGTCTGGTATTCCCATCCCTTTCAGAATTTTCCACAGTTTATTGTGATCCACACAGTCAAAGGTTTTGCATAGTCAACAAAGCAGAAATAGATGTTTTTCTGGAACTCTCTTGCTTTTTCCATGATCCAGCGGATGTTGGCAATTTGATCTCTGGTTCCTCTGCCTTTTCTCCACCTTGAACATCAGGAAGTTCACGGTTCACATATTGTTGAAGCCTGGCTTGGAGAATTTTGAGCATTACTTTACTAGTGTGTGAGATGAGTGCAATTGTGTGGTAGTTTGAGCATTCTTTGGCATTGCTTTTCTTTGGGATTGGAATGAAAACTGACCTTTTCCAGTACTGTGGCCACTGCTGAGTTTTCCAAATTTGCTGGCATATTGAGTGCAGCACTTTCACAGCATCATCTTTCAGGATTTGAAAGAGCTCAACTGGAATTCCATCACCTCCACTAGCTTTGTTCGGAGTGATGCTTTCTAAGGCCTACTTCACTTCACATTCCAGCATGACTGGCTCTAGGTGAGTGATCACACCATCGTGATTATCTTGGTAGTGAAGATCTTTTTTGTACAGTTCTTCTGTGTATTCTTGCCACCTCTTCTTAATATCTTCTGCTTCTGTTAGGTGCATACCATTTCTGTCCTTTATCGAGCCCATCTTTGCATGAAATGTTCCCTTGGTACATCTAATTTTCTTGAAGAGATTTCTAGCCTTTCCATTATGTTGTTTTCCTCTATTTGTTTGCACTGATCACTGAGGAAGGCTTTCTTATCTCTTCTTGCTATTCTTTGGAACTCTGCAGTCAGATGCTTATATCTTTCCTTTTCTCCTTTGCTTTTCGCTTCTCTTCTTTTCACAGCTATTTGTAAGGCCTCTGCAGACAGCCATTTTGCTTTTTTGCATTTCTTTTTTATGGGGATGGTCTTGCTCCCTGTCTCCTGTACAATGTCACAAACCTCATTCCATAGTTCATCAGACACTCTATCTATCAGATCTAGGCCCTTAAATCTATTTCTCACTTCCACTGTATAATTGTTAGGGATTTGATTTAGGTCATGCTTCCCTGGTGGCTCAGAGGTTAAAGCGTCTGCCTCCAATGCAGGAGACCCCAGTTCGATCCCTGGGTTGGGAAGATCCCCTGGAGAAGGAAATGGCAACCCACTCCAGTATTCTTGCCTGGAGAATCCCATGGACTGAGGAGCCTGGTGGGTGCAGTTCACGGGTTCACAAAGAGTCGGACACGACTGAGTGACTTTACTTACTTACTCACTTACTTTTGAATGGTCTAGCAGTTTTCCCTGCTTTCTTCAATTTGAGTTTGAATTTGGTAATAAGGAATTCATGATCTGAGCCACAGTCAGCTCCTGGTCTTGTTTTTGTTGACTGTATAGAGCTTCTCCATCTTTTGCTGCAGAGAATATAATCAATCTGATTTCGGTGTTGACCATCGGCTGATGTCCATATGTAGAGTCTTCTCTTGTGTTGTTGGAAGACGGTGTTTGCTATGACCAGTGCATTTTCTTGGCAAAACTCTATTAGTCTTTGCCCTGCTTCATTCTGCATTCCAAGGCCAAATTTTCCTGTTACTCCCGGTGTTTCTTGACTTCCTGCTTTGCATTCCAGTCCCCTATGATGAAAAGGATATCTTTTTTTGGGTGTTAGTTCTACAAGGTCTTGTAGGTCTTCATAGAATCGTTCAACTTCAGCTTCTTCAGCATTACTGGTTGGGGCATAGACTTGGATTACTGTGATATTGAATGGTTTGACTTGGAAACGAAGAGAGATCCTTTTGTCGTTTTTGAGATTGCATTCAACCAAGTACTGCATTTTGGACTCTTTTGCTGACCACGATGGCTACTCCATTTCTTCTGAGGGCTTCCTGCCCACAGTAGTAGATATAATGGTCATCTGAGTTAAATTCACCCATTCCAGTCCATTTTAGTTCACTGATTCCTAGAATGTCAACGTTCACTCTTGCCATCTCTTGTTTGACCACTTCCAATTTGCCTTGATTCATGGACCTGACATTCCAGGTTGCTATGCAATATTGCTCTTTACAGCATCAGACCTTGCTTCTATCACCAGTCACATCCACAGCTGGGTATTGTTTTTGCTTTGGCTCCATCCCTTCATTCTTTCTGGAGTTATTTCTCCACTGACCTCCAGTAGCATATTGGGCACCTACTGACCTAGGGAGTACCTCTTTCAGTATCCTACCTTTTTGCCTTTTCATACTGTTCATGGGGTTCTCAAAGGAAGAATACTGAAGTGGTTTGCCATTCCCTTCTCCAGTGGACCACATTCTGCCCCAGGTAAATAGGAAGGAGGGAACATAGCTCCACCTATCAACACAAAATTGGATTAAAGATTTACTGAGCATGGCCCCATCAGAACAAGACCCAGTATCCCCCCTCAGTCAGTCTATCCCATCAGGAAGCTTTCATAAGCCTCTTATCCTTCTCCATTAGGGGGCAGACAGACTGAAAACCACAACCACAGAAAACTAACCAATCTAATCACATGGACCACAGCTTTGTCTAACTCAATGAAACTATGAGCCATGCCATGTAGGGCCACCCAAGACAGACGGGTCATGGTGGACAGTTATGACAAAATGTGGTCCACTGGAGAAGGGAATGGCACACCACTTCAGTAGTCTTGACTTGAGAACCCCATGAACAGTATGAAAAGGCAAAAAGATAGGACACTTAAAGATGAACTCCCAGGTCGGTAGGTACCCAATATGCTACTGGAGATGATTATATTAGGTTGGAAAATAACAAGGTGATTAAAATAAGCTTCTCAGAAAGAATATTTCAGTCTGGTCCATCTTGCTAACCACAGCTTTTACTTGTCTACTGTTTGGCAGCTTAATTCAAGTTAACAAACCTTTATTATTAATAAATGAGTTTGTGTTAGGAAATCAAAGTTAAATAAGACATGTACTTGTCCAGTTAAACTAAATATATTAGCATTTTGCCAATTTTCCAAGAGCAAAATGCAAGTATAATATGAGATTATTTTAATAACCAGTTAAACCAAGACTATAGCTAGGGAGTGTTTTTGCTTATTAGTCTCCATTTTATCTTTATAAAAAGGCATGCTACCCAGATGTTCAACAAACTCACAAACGGGAATGCAGCAATTCTTAATAATTATGAGGAATAATGCATCTCTTCTTCCTCTCAGAATGATGGACTTTAAACGAATCTAAAACATCATCATAATGACAATCATCTGGTTAAATTATGCTGTTGAAATAATATGTTAAGGAACTTCTTCTTAATAATGAGGAATGTTACCTGATAGAGAGAATTTGAGGAAGAACAATAATACAAAATTATTAACAGATTAAATTTTAGCAAATAAGGTCACTCATTTGTTTACATATTTTACACTGTTGTTGCCTTAAAACAGAGGAGTACCTGAAGATATGTTTTACTAGTGTGGATCACTTTGGAGTCTTCTAAGGACTGGTTTTAAAACATCTTTCCAGAGCTAATTAAAAAGAAAAAAAACCAGTAATTTTCACTGTAGATTTGAATCTGTGAGTGGTCTACAGGTAAAGGTAATCTTTAAAAAAAAATTTAGGGCAGCCTTAATGGCAGGTTTGTTTTATATAAGAAAAATATATGCATACTTGCTGAAAGCTTTTATAGCATCAGTAGCTTGCATCTGCTAATAAAAACAGCCTACACTTCCTGAGAGCTCATCATATATTAGGCATCAGGTTAAGATATTTACATAAATTACCTCTTTTCTGTCTCATAACAACATGATGTAATGCTATTATTACCTGCATTTTACAGATAATCACAGGGAACCCAAAGACATGCATTAACTGCGTGATGTCCCACAGCTTAATAAGTGACAGAACTTTAAACACAAGGACCTGTGCATTTAAACATTAGTCTATATGGTAATGAGTAAAAGAGTTTACAAGCCCTTAGAATTATGATAATGTGACAAAATCTGCTGTGAGAATGTAGGAGGGGAGAGATCCTACAAACCTGGTTTAACAGTAATCTCACTTCAGTAAAGCACACCTATAACAAGATCAATCAGTTAAGTATCAGTAACACAAATTGACATGGTCTCAAAAGTCAAAGAGATTTCTGAAATTATTCTAATAATGACGACAAACATGATGACAGAGCATTCTGCTTTGTATTCATGTGACTGCACAGGTACAAAAGATGAACCATAGCTTGACTGGGCAGAAGGCAGCTTCTGGGATCTTTTAAAGAAAATCATTAGAGACAGGAGATAAAAATAGAAACATGAAATGTAAATAGGAAGAATTTTAAATGGCTAGTCAAGTGAGCACATATAACCAATCAATATAATGCTTAATAAGAAATAAAATTACATGAATGAGCATTGATTTTCCAACCCAACATTCTGTGATTAGTAACAATGTATGATTTCTTTGTTGCTACCAATCTGAACTTCATATTTTAAGTAAAACTATCCAATCCCTTTTACTTCTCTAGAGGCCTCTAATAAAGTTCTAGGACATAGAATCTGTTTTTCTATATTCTCCCAAAGTTTGCTTTTTTTGTTTCTAAATGTAGAAAGTGTGGGAGTGGCAGGCCCCAGTAGTCATTGTCATCCAATGAATTAGAAAAGGATGAATTTATATTAGAACATATTCACACATTTAAGTGTTTTCTCTAAGAATTCACCTAAATCTTTTTGTTTTCTGTTATAGAAAGCGGAAGCTTAAACTGAAAAGAAGGAAATTGGCAAGCCGGGTTAAGGAGGTAAGGAGATTACTGAAACTGTCCATTTTGGCACCCAGATAGGGCAAAAAGAATGTGTTCCTAGGATTGTGCTTAAAGATTAAGAGACTATAGACAATAAAGAAAGTAAAGAACAAAATGAAAAAGAAGGAAAGATGGAGAGCTGGAAAGACTAAGACTTTGAAATGGCATTCTGCTGTCAGAGAAGTATGAACTGAATCATGAGCAGAAGGAGAAAGTAGAATTCACTGCAATAATAATGGTCTAGGAACTGAATGAGGAGATTATCAGAAGTATCATTAGCATCAACATAGACTCTTCCCTGTATACCTAGGTGATTTGCTTTGTTTTATGGATTCCACACGTGCAGTATGCCAAGACCTCTAAATAATATAAAACAAAATCTTCATTTCCATAACACCTTAAATATAATATCCCATGGTAGTCAGTTTTTCTTATTTTCACTTCACATAGAGCCCTTCTTATTATAACTACAAAAGTCATTCAGACATTTCCCCTCTTAGGCCAAAATATCTTAAGACTATGAAAGATAAAGAGGTCAAGGTGTTAGGTGTTAAGGTGTTAAGACATTTTAGAATTGGAAGATTTGACTATGATCATGTCCCTTAGGTTTAAGAAAAGCCAGTCTGAAGTGTGTTTGTTAAAAACACACAGAATTTAGCTGATTTGAGGCCTAAGGGCAGTCAGAAAGAACAAAGGGGACATAAAATATATATTCAGGTTATTTAAAATATATATACAGGAGTTCAGGGATTGGGCCTCACTTGCCTTCATATGGCTGCCATGAAGTCATTTGGAGAACAAATATATACATTTGTCTTGGGTGGTTAAGTTCATTAAGCTATGGAAGGTCAGGTGTCAGTATGGGAAATAATTGAACTTCCATGGTCAAGCAACAGCAATTCAGTGGCTCTGAAAGGTGAAAGGGAAATGACATGTATGTGTGCCAGTAGGAATCTATTGCCACATGCTCAAAGCTAGCTATGTCAACATATCTTTCCCTAGCTGTACAAAATACTCTACTACTGCTGAGTTTTCTTTTTTTTAAAGGCACTTAAAATTCTGTATTGGTTGAAGTTTAAAAAATCCATTGATGCTTATCAAACTATGAGTTGTTTTGTGTCCTAAAGTTATCAAATGAGCAAGTTTATATTTTTGCTCCTACTTTATAATAATATACTTGCTATCTCATTTTTGTTGGAAGAGACTAATATATTTAATATAAAATAAATTAGAATCTAAAGTGCTTAATGGGAACTGAAATAATTAGAGTTTGAAGAATGGGGTGATATTTGTGAAATTACAGCTATTTATCACTGGACTTCATGTTCAAAAATATCTCTTCTGATGGCGATTATAATTTTTGTGTGTGGATGTGATTGAGAAGCAAATATGTGATCAGAATTTTAAGGTAATCATTTAACTTTTTTTACCAACATATTATTTCCAAAGTTCTATTAGCAAGTGTCCTTAACTGGATAATTAATTAGATATTTCTAAAATATCTCATATTTTTTAATTTATTGTTTAGAAAGGAATGTTTGAAAGACCCAAGGAATTCTCAAATCTAGATAGTGAATAAATCAAAAGTAAAAGTAAAATCTCCTTTCCTCCAGCCAAGTTCTTGAATATAAAGTTGACAAATGTTTCCTTAAAGCAGCAAAATATCAGGCTGATCAAATCACTACTGCTCTATGAGTTGGAGTGTTTTTCTTTCAAGGGTGTTTCAGTGTGACCTTTTGGATATTCTCATACTCTCCACCTTTATAGTTCCAGTTTGGTCTGTTGAGGTGTAACTCTACCTATGTTTCATTTCTATCATATATGTGTTGCTAATAGTGAAAATGATTGCTCAAACAAACTCAGCTAAAACCAAAGTGAATTAAATTCTTGTTGCCTTAAATACCAGTCCTAAAGTGAAAACTTACTCTAATCTCTCAGGTTTATTATACTTAAACGATTTTTTTTTTTACTGTCTGACTAACACTGACATGTAGGCCCTGTCTTAGTTTTAGAAAGATTTGAGCCTTTTAAAAGAGGGAATCCATAATTGCTATCTATATTCAAGTTAATCTGTCTGCCCCTATAGATCTATTTTATGCCCCAGTTCTAGTAACTTGACTTCTTCTTGAGATCAACTCTCACCTTATGATTCATGATTCAGAGTCCTATTGGACTCTGTTATTATCCCTGATAGGACTGGGATTCTAATTCTCTCATGCCTGCATCCTTGCCTCTTGAGATGTGATTCCAAACTTCAAACCCCATGTTTTAGGTCTGGCTTCCTGTTTCCAAATTCTTAACATGTCTGTTTACCACATACCTCAATATATCACTTCCTTGTAGGCCCCTCTCTTTTCTGCCCTGTATACTAGGTAGCTCCTCAGGCTGACCAGTTGCCTTTCAGTTTCTCTCAAGATAACTGAATATCCTGTCTGAATGGACTTCTTCACCTGATCAGCAATTTTTTTCTCTAGTAAGTACATCTAGTTCCAAGTCCAAGCTCTCTAGGACTGGTCCCATGTCTTGTAACCAAAACTTCTGTGGTGAGCCATTCAACAGAGAAAACTGAATTTTTCCATATACTAGGAATTTGTTCAGAACTTTCCACAGATCTTTTATTCTCTCGGAAAATTATAAGATTCCTATCTCCAAAATTCACTAGACATAAGAGCTATAAAGATTTAGATAAAATATGCATGTTCTTAAAAAAATATCTCGTTTTACCCCATGTAAAATATATCTGAAAAGATACAGTAACATTTCTGCTTAATCTATTATAACATCACTATTTAAATGAGTTATCACAAGCTTGTCGTGTAAAAGATATTAATTTAAACACTACAAAAGAAAATGAGTGATTCCATTAACATGACATTCAAATGAGTAGATGAACTACAGAGACAAAGAAAAACCATCAGAACTGCAGAGAAGAAAAAGTATGACCTTGTTCTTGCTTCTTTTAACATCAATAGATTTTTTTTTAAATGGTGTTAAGTTGAACATATTCATATATTCAACTTGTGCCTGAAAATATTTCATCTAGAAAAATGAAGCCTTTTTTCACATTAAATCCCTTAACCTGTGTCAGCTTCACTTATAATCTAGCCTGATGAAGACATATTACTTCCTTAAATACACCTCATGTTATCTACTCAAAGTTTATCTATTAACATCATTTGATATAAGACTTGGGAAGTAAACACATAATAATGTGGTTAAGATGCACATTTCTATTTCTGAAACAGTAGTTTTTATAATGATGCAAAGAAAATAGTATCAAGCAAAATATAAATCTTCAACAGAAGCCCCCCAATTTCTAAGAATACACTCAAAATCAATAACTCTTCTTGAGAGGCACTAGATCAAGGATTTTAAGAATGTGAGTCAGACAGAAATGGGTAAAAAAAATTGGTTCTACATTATATTTGCTGTATGACCTTTGATAAGTGTTTCCTCCATTTCACCATCTGTCTACATAACCCTATTTTTAAAATATTAAATGAGTTAATTTATATAAACTACTTAGCAGTGCCTAGCATGCAGAATATATTTAATGAATAATAGCTAATATTGCTATCATCTTATTATTACTAATTACTAAATTCCTATAGCTCTTTACCTTTATTTTCACTTACCTTATTCTGAAATGCCTTTGATGACATTCACGTATAGCACTTTTATCACAGACTATATGTGTGGGAATTTTTAATATTTCATCAGGCTGTGGTATTTTGCTTTTTTAAAAGGGTGTGTTGAGATATGTAGAAAAGACAAATGAGAACATTAAAAAGGTGCATTTTAAGTAGTTTGTTTCTTGACAATACATTCAAAGCACAGGAAAATCTATTCTTTCATATGCATTCTTTTGAAACTGCTTGCCCAGAGAGACTGCAGGATCATCCATCATTTCCTACTGTTTCTACATCCATCACATATTTTTCCTCTGCTTTCCATATGACCTCTTTAGCTTTTCTGATTGTAGCAGCAAGCAGAACTAATCATGAATAAATTCAGATTTGGGACAAAGGAGAAGCACAGTGGCCAGATTTGACCTTAGGTCTCTGCAGCTCATGGCCCTCAGGGTATTCTTATGTATCAAGAGAAAGAGCTTATTACATCCCAGCTGTGTACAGGCTAGGGTGAACATTAGAGAGAGCAAGTTAAATGGGCATGATCTGCTACCTCTGACAGGCATCTTTAGGTGTTGATTATGTAGCATTTATCAAATGTCTCCTTTGCTGTCTCTGTCAAAACAAACCAAGGGTTCTGCTTTGAAAAACCTTGTGTCTTAATAAGATCAAAAAGAAAATAGCCAGAGTAGATATATAAAGGAGACACTGGGTATATATATATATATATATATATATATATCCAGTATATATATGTATATGTATATATATATACAGTATATATATGTATATGTATATATGTATACAGTATATATATATCTATATACTGTAAGGAAAGTAAACAAATAGAACATGATGCTCTTTCTCTGATGTAATACTATGGCATTGGTATCACTGAGTTAAAATGTTGACAGTAGAGAGAAATTCATGATAATATGGTGGTAGAAACTATTGCAAAAACATCCCCATTTCACCTTTTATACAGAAGTCCCCTTTTTAGATTTCATTTTCTCTGCAAGTCAGAAAACGTGAATTAAACATATGTAATATTTCCAGAATTGTGCTCTTTGGGAGTGAGGTTCAAAATAAAGTAGAATTCCTCTTCAAAAATCTAGGAATTCTTCACCCTTAGGGACAGGAGACATATGTACTTAAAACAACCAGCAAACAGTCTTAATAAAATATTAAATTCTACATGTTATCAAACAGACAACAGGGGTAGAATGAGGCTGGAAAAGAAATTAGAGAAAACACAAATAGCTTAAAAATTATGGATTCAATTAAATTGTAACTGAAGTTTTAGTGTCAAATTTAAAACATTGTTTATATAGAGTTGTTATCTTTATTCTTAATTTTTTCTTTAAACTAAAGAATTATTAGATAATACTCAAGATTCGCAAATGTTATTTAAATCCAAAAAACAAAGTCCATTCCTTCATAAAGTAATGAAAAAGAAAAGAAAAAAGGGGGGATGGCTTTTGCATAGATTGATGCACTGTCTTATTCTAGGTGACAAAATTATAAAGGCAGTGATTTATTGATGATCTCTGGAAAAACTCCAAATTTAAGGCTCAGACAGAGGAAGGGAATCCAGAAGACAAGCCAGAGGCAGCGTGTTTGCAAAGGTCAGAGGAGAGACAGGAATATAGAGGCCCAAGATACTACTGCTTTTTTGGAAATGTTGTCATTGTTGTCGTTGTTGTAAGAGCACTTAACAGAAGATTTACCCTTTTGATAAAACTTTAAGCATTCAATTACTGTGTAACAAACTACAACAAATTCAGCAGCTTAAAACAACATCCATTTATCCCATCACAGTTATATTGGTCAGAAGTCCAGTCAGGGACAAGATCTCACAGCCAAAAATCAAAGTGTCAGCCAGCTTGATCTATTATCTGGAGACTCTGGGGAAGAATCTGTGTACAAGCCTATTCAAGTTGTTGGCAAAATTCAGTTCTCTATAGCGGTAGGCCTGAGGTTCTCATCTTCTTGCTCACCATCATCCAGAGGCCAACTTAAGGGTGACCACATTCTTTCACACATGCTCCCCAAATGTCCACAGATTAAGCTTTGGTGAGTTGATTCCTTCTCACACTTTGAATCTCTCTGACTTCCTTTTCTTCAACCAGATGGATAAAACTCTATTTTAAAGGGCCCACCTGAATAATTTACATATTTTAAGGTCAACTGATTGAGACTTTAATTATATATGTAAGATTCCTTCACAACAATTCCTAGATTGTTGTTTGATTGAAGAGTCAAAGGAGAGGAATCTAGGGGTGGAGACATCTTTAGAATTTTGCCTACCACATCAGTAAACAAAGAAAAAAGATTTTAAGCACAGATAGGGGTAGGGGATTAAGAGAAAAAAAACTACTAGTTATAAAATAAGCTACAAGGATATATTGTACAACATGGGGAATATAGCCAATATTCATAAAAACTAGATGAATATAACATTGAAAAATTAAGAATCACTATATTATACACCAGTAATTTATATAGTATTATACATTATACTTCAATTTTAAAAAAGAAAAAATAACAAATTGATAAACAAAGTATAAGTAGCTGTGGCAGGTTAAAGAAGGTCAAGTACTAAGAAAAAGACACTGTATTGTTAATCTGGTGGATCATGTTCACTTTTGAGTGAGCTAATCTGGCAGAGTGATGAGGTTGAATAGACTATCAGAAGAGTGATGAAATTATAAGGAAATGAAGATTGAATAGGTGGTTAAAAGCATAGACACTAAATATAGCATAGTAAAGAAGAAATACAAACTGATTCCTAGATACATTTAAAATAACATTGAAGAACCACAAAGATGAATAGAAAAATTTTAAAAGCACTTATAAAAGACAGATTACCTGACAGAAATGAGAATTAAACTAACAAAACCAAAACAAATTAAAAACTCAATAGCAATAATGAAAGCTAGATAGAGGAATATTATTTTCAAATTGGTGAATAAAAAAGCTATCAACCTTATAGTGTGTGCCTTGCAAAGTTGTCTTTCAACAAGGAAAGCAAAAACATTTTAACATATATGAAAAGAGATTTTACCATAAATAAGCCTGCATTGAAGGAACTTCTAAAGGATCTGATGAAAATGCTTAACACTGAGGAAAATGAAAGATTAAAATGTAGGCATGTCTAACAAGTACTTTCCATATAAAATAAGAATAATAACAAAATAGCAACAAAAAGTCTAATATGTGTAGCTCAAAAAAGGGCAGATACTTAACACAATAAGACATTGTCAAAACTGGGATGATAAAAGTTAAAGAGTTAAGGTTTTTGCATTGGTCAGTAGGTGTTTGAATCATTAACTTTAGACTGTATTAAATATTCAGGATAAAATATCCACTATAATCAGTAAAAGAAAACTGCTGTAATATTCTTTCAAAACTAACAGAAGGAAAAATAGGTGAAAGAAACCAAACATAGCTCAATCAATCCCCACATAAACAAACCAAAAAAAAACAAGAAAGGAGAAAAAAAGCACCTCAGAGAAAATGAAACAAATACAAAAGGAAAAGTAAATTTATAGAAAGAAATCCAGGCAGTACCTGTATTTATTATCCTTGTTGTCATGTATAAATAAAATCTATACGGCTAAAAGCCCACGCACTGCACATGCTTGTAGTATTTATTGAGGAAACCCCATGAAATAGAAGCAATAACACGTGTCCAAGTACTCTGTTGCCCACTGAATTCTTAGGCAATGAAGAATATTCACATTAGCCCACAGACTCTGGAAGAAGATCCTCAACATGTGAGCTATGCATTTTTAAAGCATCATTAATCCATGGGAAGCATTAGTCCCTCCCATGGTTAGATCAGCAACCAGGCTACAATAGCAATTTGACAAGGTAGAATCTTGACTTCAGCCCTGCCTTGCAATCTCAGCATTCATGGCAGGTAGGTAGCATTATCTGTCCCTTCTACTTCAAGCCATGTGAGTACAGCCATGCAATATATCAATACAGCAGCAAGATTTGAAGTGTTCTCTTCATATGATCAGGAGCTGAGTTTCAAAACTTATTATGTACCAGAAATGATCTTCTTAGTCAGCAGGCCATAATTCTTCTCCACAGAGCTTTAAAGGAATATGTGAACTCAACTTTTGTTTCAGGGGAACAACCTGCAGGAGACCAGTCTGGGGAAAGCTAACCTTAACCTTTCAAGAACATATGAACTAAACTTATTAATTAAGATGTATATTTTCAGGTTAAACAAAAATATTAAATTTCAGCTATATTCTTTTTATAATACATGCACCTAAAACCCAAAGCTAAGTGAAGTCGCTCAGTCGGGTCCAACTCTTTGTGACCCCATGGACTGTAGCCCTCCAGGCTCCTCTGTCCATGGGATTCTCCAGGCAAGAATACTGGAGTGGGTTGCCATTTCCTTCTCCAGGGGATCTTCCCGACCCAGGGATTGAACCCAGGTCTCCTGCATTGCAGGCAGACGCTTTAACCTCTGAGCCACCAGGGAATACCTAAAGGTAAGTAAAGATTAAAATTGAAGTAGTTAATAAATATATATCAGTTAAACACTAATGAAATTACAGTTGAGACAGTTATACTAATATCAGAAAAAATAAACCTAAACAGTATGGATTTAGTGGTCCACTGGAGAAGGGAATGGCAAACCACTTCAGTATTCCTGCCTTGAGAACCCCATGAACAGTATGAAAAGGCAAAATGATACGATACTGAAAGAGGAACTCCTGGGTCGGTAGGTGCCCAATATGCTACTGGAGATCAGTGGAGAATTAACTCCAGAAAGAATGAAGGGATGGAGTCAATGCAAAAACAATACCCAGTTATGGATGTCACTAGTGGCTAGAAGCAAGGTCCGATGCTGTAAAGAGAAATATTATATAGGAACCAAGAATGTCAGGTCCATGAATCAGGCAAATTGGAAGTGGTCAATCAGGAGATGGCAAGAGTGAATGTCGACATTCTAGGAATCAGCGAACTAAAATGGACTGGAATGGGTGAATTTAACTCAGATGACCATTATATCTACTACTGCGGGCAGGAATCCCTTAGAAGAAATGGAGTAGCCATCATGGTCAACAAAGAGTCCGAAATGCAGTACTTGGATGCAATCTCAAAAATGACAGAATGATCTCTGTTCATTTCCAAGGCAAACCATTCAATATCACGACAAACTAAATCTATGCCCTGACCAGTAATGCTGAAGAAGCTGAAGCTGAAGGGTTCTATGAAGACCTATAAGATCTTCTAGAATTAACACCCCAAAAAGATGTCCTTTTCACTACAGGGAACTGGAATGTAAAAGTAGGAAGTCAAGAAACACCTGGAATAACAGGCAAATTTGGCCTTGGAGAACAGAATGAAGCAGGGCGAAGGCTAATAGAGTTCTGCCAAGAGAATGCACTGGTCATAGCAAACACCCTCTTCCAACAACACAGGAGAAGACTCTACACATGGACATCACCAGATGGTCAACACCAAAATCAGATTGATTATACTCTTTGCAGCCAAAGATGGAGGAGCTCTATACAGTCAGCAAAAACAAGACCAGGAGCTGACCGTGGCTCAGATTATGAACTCCTTATTGCCAAATTCGGACTTAAATTAAAGAAAGTAGGGAATACCACTAGACCAATCAGGTATGACCAAAATCAAATCCCTAACAATTATACAGTGGAAGAGAGAAATAGATTTAAGGGACTAGATCTGATAGAGTGCCTGATGAACTATGGAGGGAGGTTCATGACATTGTACAGGAGACAGGGAGCAAGACCATCCCCATAAAAAAGAAATGCAAAAAAGCAAAATGGCTGTCTGCGGAGGCCTTACAAATAGCTGTGAAAAGAAGAGAAGCGAAAAGCAAAGGAGAAAAGGAAAGATATAAGCATCTGACTGCAGAGTTCCAACGAATAGCAAGAAGAGATAAGAAAGCCTTCTTCAGTGATCAGTGCAAACAAATAGAGGAAAACAACACAATGGAAAGGCTAGAGATCTCTTCAAGTAAATTAGAGATATCAAGGGAACATTTCATGCAAAGGTGGCTCGATAAAGGACAGAAATGTTATGGACCTAACAGAAGCAGAAGATATTAAGAAGAGGTGGCAAGAATACACAGAAGAACTGTACAAAAAATATCTTCACAACCAAGATAATCACGATGGTGTGATCACTCACCTAGAGCCAGACATGCTGGAATGTGAAGTGAAGTAGGCCTTAGAAAGCATCACTCCGAGCAAAGCTAGTGGAGGTGATGGAATTCCAGTTGAGCTATTTCAAATCCTGAAAGATGATGGTGTGAAAGTGCTGCACTCAATATGCCAGCAAATTTGGAAAACTCAGCAGTGGCCACAGGACTGGAAAAGGTCAGTTTTCATTCCAATCCCAAAGAAAAGCAATGCCAAAGAATGCTCAAACTACCACACAATTGCACTCATCTCACACACTAGTAAAGTAATGCTCAAAATTCTCCAAACCAGGCTTCAGCAATATATGAACCATGAACATTCTGATGTTCAAGCTGGTTTTAGAAAAGGCAGAGGAACCAGAGATCAAATTGCCAACATCTGCTGGATCATGGAGAAAGCAAGAGAGTTCCAGAAAAAACATCTATTTCTGCCTTATTGACTATGCCAAAGCCTTTGACTGTGTGGATCACAATAAACTGTGGAAAGAGATGGTACTACCACCAGACCACCTAACCGGCCTCTTGAGAAAACTATATGCAGATCAGGAAGCAACAGTTAGAACTGAACATGGAACAACAGACTGGTTCCAAATAGGAAAAGGAGTACATCAAGGCTATATATTGTCACCCTGCTTATTTAACTTATATGCAGAGTACATCATGAGAAATGCTGGGCTGGAAGAAGCACAAGCTGGAATCAAGATTGCTGGGAGAAATATCAATAACCTCAGATATGCAGATGACACCACCCTTATGGCAGAAAGTGAAGAGGAACTAAAAAGCCTCTTGATGAAAGTGAAAGAGGAAAGTGAAAAAGTTGGCTTAAAGCTCAACATTCAGAAAACTAAGATTGTGGCATCTGGTCCCATCACTTCATGGGAAATAGATGGGGAAACAGTGGAAACAGTGTCAGACTTTATTTTTCTGGGCTCCAAAATCACTGCAGATGGTGATTGCAACCATGAAATTAAAAGACGCTTACTCCTTGGAAGAAAAGTTATGACCAATCTAGATAGCATATTCAAAAGCAGAGACATTACTTTGTCCACAAAGGTCTGTCTAGTCAAGGTTATGGTTTTTCCAATAGTCATGTATGGATGTGAGAGTTGGACTATAAAGAAAGGTGAGCACCGAAGTACTGTTGTTTTTGAACTATGGTGTTAGAGAAGACTCTTGAGAGTCCCTTGGACTGCAAGGAGATCCAACCAGTCCATCCTAAAGGAGATCAGTCTTGGGTGTTCATTGGAAGGACTGATGTTGAAGCTGAAACTCCAATATTTGGCTGCCTGATGTGAAGAGCTGACTCACTTGAAAAGACCCTGATGCTGGGAAAGATTGAGGGCAGGATGAGAAGGGGACGACACAGGATGAGATGGCTCGATGGCATCACCGTCTCAATGGACATGGGTTTGGGTGGACTCTGGGAGTTGGTGATGGACAGGAAGGCCTGGCGTATTGCAGTTCACAGGGTCGCAAAGAATCGGACACGACTGAGCAACTGAACTGAACTGAAATACATATTTATATGAAGAAAAGCATCAGTTCTCTAAGAAGATGCTGGGCTCTGCTGTGCCTAGTCACTCAGTCATCTCCAACTCTGTGTGACTCCATGGACTGTAGCCCACCAGGCTCTTCTGTCCATGGGATTCTCCAGGCAAGAATACTGGAGTGGGTTGCCCTGCCCTCCTCCAGGGGAACCCACCCCAGGGGTCGATTTCAGTCTCCCACATTGCAGGTGGATTCTTTACCAGTTGAGCTACCAGGGAAGCCCCCTCCAAGAAGATAGTTAAATGCTAATTCCTGTACATGGTAATACATTATTACAATATGTAAAGTAAAAGTGTCCAGAACTACAGGTTGAAGTGGACAAACTCAACAACATAGAAGATTTCAACATAACTCTGTTTCCGGCAAGTCAAACAGACAAAATAATAAGATACAGAAAATGTGAACTACAAAATGTGAACCTACTTTACACAGTGGCCATAAGCAGAACTCTACGAGAAACAAATGGAGAATAACTTAGGCATATATTATACATTTAGAAAAATGGACACCTAATCCATAAAGCAAGGCCCAGAAAATACCAAAGAAGCAGTATGATCCAAACTACCTTAAGTAACTCATTGATCAAAGGAGAAATAGTAGAGTTTTTTTTTTTAATTGGAACTAACCAATAATAAAGTTCTGTATATTAAACACACTGTAGACCATGAAAAGTTTTTAAAATATCAGATATCTAAAGGCTAAAATAAAATTGTACAAGCATTAAAATATGAGTGAATTCCTTTATTATCTATAAAATGATTTTTTAATGCCTTACTGTGATCCAAAATTTAGAAGCAATAAGGAAAATTCTTGATAAATGTTATGACATTAAAAATGTTGCTGTTGAGTTGTTAAGTCATCTCTGACTCTCTGTGACCCCATGAACTGTAGTCCAGCAGGCTCTTCTGTTCATGGGCTTCTCCAGGCAGAACACTGCAATGGGTTGTCATTTCCTTCTCCTCCGAGGATTTTCCTTACCCAGGGATCGAACCCACGTCTCCTGCATTGCAGGCAAATTCTTTACCACTGAGCCTCCAGGGAAGCTCATTAAAAATGTGTATGGTATAAATAAAGAAGGGAGAATTCCCTAGTAGTTCAGTGTTAGGACTCCATGTTTCCATTGCAAAGGGCATGGTGTCAATTCCTGGTGGAGGAACTAAGATCCTGAAAGTTGTGTGGCATGGCAAAAAAATAAAATACAAAGAAGGAAGAAAGGAAAGAAGGAAGTGACAGAGAAGGGATAAGAACAAATGACAAAGCTGGCTGAAATATTTTCATCTTGTATCACATATAGAGGGCAAACATTGTTATTATACAAAGAACCTCTAAAAAAGAAAAAGTCCCAACACCTTAAAGAAGAAAAAAATAGGCAAGTGCTATGGGAAGCAGTCCACAGAAAAAGAACCAACAATGGCCCTTAATTATCTGAGGTGATCAGATGTATAATAGAAATACAACTTGTAACTGCACTGAGGTGTGATTTCTAACCTTGACAAAAACAGAAAACTTTGACAACATACTCCATTGTTAAGGTTGTGAGAAACAATCACTTTTGTACATTGCTAGTGAAACTCCAGAAAAAAAAAGGGATGGAACCAAAGCAAAAACAATACCCAGCTGTGGATGTGACTGGTGATAGAAACGAAGTCCGATGCTGTAAAGAGCAATATTGCATAGGAAGCTGGAATGTCAGATCCATGAATCAAGGCAAATTGGAAGTGGTCAAACAAGAGATGGCAAGAATGAACGTCGACGTTCTAGGAATCAGCGAACTAAAATGGACTGGAATTGGTGAATTTAACTCAGATGACCATTATATCCACTACTGTGGACAGGAAGCCCTCAGAAGAAATGGAGTAGCCATCATGGTCAGCAAAAGAGTCTGAAATACAGTACTTGGATGCAATCTCAAAAACGACAGAAGGATCTCTCTTCGTTTCCAAGGCAAACCATTCAATATCACTGTAATCCAATTCTATGCCCCAACCAGTAACGCTGAAAAAGCTGAAGTTGAACGGTTCTATGAAGACCTATAAGACCTTGTAGAACTAACACCCAAAAAAGATGTCTTTTTCATTATAGGGGACTGGAATGCAAAAGTAGGAAGTCAAGAAACACCTGGAATAACAGGCAAATTTGGCCTTGGAATGCGGAATGAAGCAGGGCAAAGACTAATAGAGTTCTGCCAAGAAAATGCGCTGGTCATAGCAAACAACGTCTTCCAACAACACAAGAGAAGACTCTACACATGGACATCACCAGATGGTCAACACCAAAATCAGATTGATTATTTTCTTTGCAGCCAAAGATGGAGAAGCTCTATACAGTCAGCAAAAACAAGACTGGGAGCTGACTGTGGCTCAGATCATGAACTCCTTATTGCCAAATTCAGACTTAAATTGAAGAAAGTAGGGAAAACTGCTAGACCATTTAGGTATGCCCTAAATCAAATCCCTAACAATTATACAGTGGAAGTGAGAAATAGATTTAAGGGCCTAGATCTGATAGATAGAGTGCCTGATGAACTATGGAATGAGGTTCGTGACATTGTACAGGAGACAGGGATCAAGACCATCCCCATGGAAAAGAAATGCAAAAAAGCAAAATGGCTGTCTGGGGAGGCCTTACAAATAGCTGTGAAAAGAAGAGAAGTGAAAAGCAAAGGAGAAAAGGAAAGATATAAGCATCTGAATGCAGAGTTCCAAAGAATAGCAAGAAGAGATAAGAAAGCCTTCTTGAGCGATCAATGCAAACAAATAGAGGAAAAGAACAGAATGGGAAAGACTAGAGATCTCTTCAAGGAAATTAGAGATACCAAGGGAACATTTCATACAAAGATAGGTTCGATAAAGGACAGAAATGATAGGGACCTAACAGAAGCAGTAGATATTAAGAAGAGGTGGCAAGAATACACAGAAGAACTGCACAAAAAAGATCTTCAAAACCCAGATAATGACGATGTTGTGATCACTAATCTAGAGCCAGACATCCTGGAATGTGAAGTCAAGTGGGCCTTAGAAAGCATCACTCCAAACAAAGCTAGAGGAGGTGATGGAATTCCAGTTGAGCTCTTTCAAATCCTGAAAGATGATGCTGTGAAAGTGCTGCACTCAATATGCCAGCAAATTTGGAAAACTCAGCAGTGGCCACAGGACTGGAAAAGGTCAGTTTTCATTCCAATCCCAAAGAAAAGCAATGTCAAAGAATGCTCAAACTACCGCACAATTGCACTCATCTCACATGCTAGTAAAGGAATGCTCAAAATTCTCCAAGCCAGGCTTCAACAATATGTGAACCGTGAACTTTCTGATGTTCAAGCTGGTTTTAGAAAAGGCAGAGGAACCAGAGATCAAATTGCCAACATCCGCTGGATCATGGAAAAAGCAAGATAGTTCCAGAAAAACATCTACTTCTGCTTTATTGACTATGTCAAAGCCTTTGACTGTGTGGATCACAATAAACTGTGGAAAATTCTGAGAGAGATGGGAACACCAGACCACCTGACCTGCCTCTTGAGAAATCTGTATGCAGGTCAGGAAGCAACAGTTAGAACTGGACATGGAACAACAGACTGGTTCCAAATAGGAAAAGGAGTATGTCAAGGCTGTATATTGTCACCCTGCTTATTTAACTTATATGCAGAGTACATCACGAGAAACGCTGGACTGGAAGAAACACAAGCTGGAATCAAGATTGCCAGGAGAAATATCAATAACCTCACATATGCAGATGACATCACCCTTATGGCAGAAAGTGAAGAGGAACTAAAAAGCCTCTTGATGAAAGTGAAAGAGGAGAGTGAAAAAGTTGGCTTAAAGCTCAACATTCAGAAAACGAAGATCATGGTATCCGGTCCCATCACTTCATGGGAAATAGATGGGGAAACTGTGGTAACAGTGGCAGACTTTTTTTAGGGGGTCTCCAAAATCACTGCAGATGGTGACTGCAGCCATGAAATTAAAAGATGCTTACTCCTTGGAAGGAAAGTTATGACCAACCTAGATAGCATATTCAAAATCAGAGACATTACTTTGCCAACTAAGGTCTGTCTAGTCAAGGCTATGGTTTTTCTGATAGTCATGTATGGATGTGAGCGTTGGACTGTGAAGAAAGCTGAGTGCTGAAGAACTGATGCTTTTGAACTGTGGTGGAGAAGACTCTTGAGAGTCCCTTGGACTGCAAGGAGATCCAACCAGTCAATTCTGAAGGGGATCAACCCTGGGATTTCTTTGGAAGCAATGATGCTAAACCTGAAACTCCTGTACTTTGGCCACCTCATGCGAAGAGTTGACTCATTGGAAAAGACTCATGCTGGGAGGGATTGGGGGCAGGAGGAGAAAGGGACGACGGAGGATGAGATGGCTGGATGGCATCACTGACTCGATGGACATGAGTCTGAGTGAACTCCGGGAGTTGGTGATGGACAGGGAGGCCTGGCGTGCTGTGATTCATGGGGTCGCAAAGAGTCAGACACGACTGAGCTACAGAACTGAACTGAGTGAATGTCGCTCAGTTCTCTTCAACTCTTTGCAACCCCATGAACCATACAGTACATGGAATTCTCCAGTCCAGAATACTAAAGTGAGTAGCTTTTCCTTCTCCAGAGGATCTTCCCAACCCAGGGATTGAACCCAGGTCTCCCACACTGCAGGTAGATTCTTTACCAGCTGAGCTTCTGGGAAGCCCTCATACATTGCTAATGGAAAAGCAAAACCATACTGGCTCTAAGAATTTGAATTAGCAAAATTACACATGCATTTTCTCTGAGACCCAGAAATCCCACTTCTAGAATTTTATTTCCAAGATACACTCAGAAACATGCATAAAGCTACTTCTCCACTAATTTCAAAAGCAAAACAGTTGCAAAAAAAGAAAAAGAATGAAAGAAATATCTTACACTTTTTTGGGAACCTTTTGGGTAACAAGTGTGGGAATTTATATGCACACTCATACACATGAACATACATGGTTGCTAATATTTTCCAAAAGACAATAGAAGGATAAACCAAAATAGTAAATTTGGGAAAGAAGACAAAAGAGAGGTAGTGGGAAAAACAAAGATAAAAACTAGGTATTTTTCAATGTGATTTGTGTGATTTGACCTTAGCACAGTCTTCATCTTTTTATACATGTGGAAAATAACATTAAATAAAATAGATAAAAGTGAAGCAATCCCTAACATAAAAAATAAATTGAAACTCATTAATTTGCCAACAAAGGTCCATCTAGTCAAAGCTATGGTTTTTCCAGTAGTCATGTATGGCTGTGAGAGTTGGACTATATAGAAAGCTGAGTATTGAAGAATTGATACTTTGAACTGTGGTGTTGGAGAAGACTCTTGAGAATCCCTTGAACGGCAAGGACATCCAACCAGTCCATCCTAAAGGAAATCAATCTTGAATATTTATTGGAAGGACTGAATGCTAAAGCTGAAACTCCAGTACTTTGGCCACCTGATGTAAAGAACTGACTCACTAGAAAAGACCCTGATGCTGGGAGAGATTGAAGGTGGGAGGAGAAGGGGATGACAGAGGATGAGATGGCTGGATGGCATCACCGACTCGATGGACATGAGTTTGAGAAAGCTCTGGGAGTTGGTGATGGACAGGGAAGCCTGGCATGCCACAGTCCATGGGGTCACAAAGAGTTGTACATGACTGAGCGACAGAACTGAGTGACTGACTGATTATTACTTTATATCAAATTTGTGGCCTAATGGCAAAGATATTTACCTCAAACATTTAAAATAGAATGTTGACTTTATATACCTGCTGTTGCTAAGTCACTTCAGTCATGTCCGACTCTGTGTGATCCCATAGACGGCAGCCCACCAGGCTCCCCCGTCCCTGGGATATATATACCTAAGCATATAAAAATGAAAATCACAGAATCTTAGGTTGCGCTATTGGGATCATTCTAAAACTCTTGTAAAGATATATACATACTCCACCATACACAGAGTAGAATAAACCATATATGCAATTATGCTTATGTCACTAAGAACCAAGATCTTCAGCATAAAAGACAACATCAAAGTACAAATCAAACGTGAAACAGAATCCTATAATGTCCATTTTTTTAATATAAATTTACTGATTTTAACTGGAAGCTAATTACTTTACAATATTGTATTGGTTTTGCCATACACCAACATGAATCCACCTTGGGTGTACATGTGTTCCCCTTCCTGAACCCCCCTCCACCTCCCTTCCCATACCATCCCTCTGGGTTATCCCAGTGCACCAGCCCTAAGCATCCTGTGTCATGCATTGAACCTGGACTGGCGATTCATTTCATATATGATAGTATATGTGTTTCAATGCCATTTTCCCAAATCATCCCACCCTCTCCCTCTCCCAGAGTCCAAAAGACTGTTCTATACATCTGTGTCTCTTTTGCTGTCTTGCATACAGGGTTATCATTACCATCATTCTAAATTCCATATATATGAGTTAAGATACTGTATTGGTGTTTATCTTTCTGGTTTACTTCAGTCTGTATAACAGGCTCCAGTTTCATCACCTCATTAGGACTGATTCAAATGTATTCATTTTAATGGCTGAGTAATACTCCATCGTGTATATGTACCGCAGCTTTCTTATCTATTCATCTGCTGATGGACATCTAGATTGCTTCCATGTCCTGGCTATTATAAATAGTGCTGCAATGAACATTGGGGTACACATGTCTCTTTCAGTTCCGGTTTCCTCAGTGTGTATGCCCAGCAGTGGGATTGCTGGGTCGTATGGCAGTTCTATTTCCAGTTTTTTAAGGAATCGCCACACTGTTCTCCATAGTGGCTGTACTAGTTTGCATTCCCACCAACAGTGTAAGAGGGTTCCCTTTTCTCCACACCTTCTCCAGCATTTATTGCTTATAGAATTTTGGATAGCAGACATTCTGACTGGCAAGGGGGGTGGTCCTCTACTATAATTTCCATTTAAATGTGGAAAATTAGTAATATGAAATTAGAATGCATAGATTTACTTACTTTTGTAGAAATGTTCTTTTCCATCAACTTTATATTTCCGTTTTCTGTTTAAGAGCTTGGGAGGGAGCAGCTTGAGACAAGTCAGTTATCATATTCAGCATGGAAACGCTGAATGGGCACAGAGGGCACTGCCTGCCCTCAGACTAATCTGCAACCTTGACTTTAGTAGAAGTAAACTCTGGAACTCGATAGGTCCATTCACCCTGAAGTTCCTCCTCAGTCACAGCCTTTCCAGCAGCAGCCCATTCTTTGTTTTCAATCTCCTTAGGATCTCTGTGGAAGTAGAGGTTAGGCGCAACCTCCTGTGAGTTCACGCGAGGAAACAGGCTGTGCATGTGCGGAATCTCCGGGTCCAGCAGCCACTGCGTCTGCCCCAACTGAAGGTGCTCCCTTGTTGCTTAATGGGGTGGCAATGTCTACATAGCCTAGAGGACAATCTGTGTTACACAGAACAATAGTAGACAAGTTAACTCAAGACGCCTCTGGGAAAGGCATGTGGTCAGTCCTCGGATCTGTAACCACGAGAAGTCGAGGCTCCTGGAATGCTGCCTGGATCTGGTTAGTGAAGTTTCCAGAACTGAAGTGGCCAGCAATAGAGGTGGCCTGAGTATTAGCTACAGATTTCAGTGCGTCCCACTGGCCAGTATTCCTGAAGGAGATGATGCCAATATCAGATGGATTTTCAGTGGCAACCATGACGTGAGCTGCTGGCAGAAACTTCTCCCAGGGTCTCTTCATACTTACGATGTAGATGCCACCACTTTCCTTTTTGTAGATATAATGTTCCATTTGAAAGTCAAGGTTGGTGCCACCTGAGTAGGTTCCTGTGGCAAGGAATTTAGGTACAGTCTCATCCTTCTTATGCACTACCGCCAGGCAAGGACTTCAAACATTGTGAATGCTCGCCTTTCTGACAGAAACTGAAGATGATAACATTTGAACTCCTCTTTGAATAGTGTGGAAAGGTAGAATTTATTTTTCTCCTTGTAAGATAAACAAAATACATGTGTTTTTAGCTCTTCACTGAAATGGCCTAAAAGCTGTGACAATCCAGTAGAAAACGCAAACCTACTACCCAGATACAGTTTCCAAATATTATTTTCCACTTACAAAAATTATCAGGGTTTCTTAAAATATATCTGTTATCAGAAAGACTTTTGGACTGTGGGAGAGGAAGAGGGTGGGATGATTTGGGAGAATGGCATTGAAACATGTATACTATCATGTAAGAAACGAATCGCCGGTCTAGGTTCAATACAGGATACAGGATGCTTGGGGCTGGTGCACTGGGATGACCCAGAGAGGTGATATGGGGAGGGTGGTGGTGGGGGGTTCAGGGTCGGGAACTCGTGTACACCTGTGGTGGATCCATGTCAATGTATGGCAAAACCAATATAGTATTGTAAAGTAAAAAAAATAAAATTTAAATTAAAAAATCCCCCCCCCAAAAAAGAAATATTCAAGGTGAGCCTGATCATCTTGTCACTTCTGAAATCCTGTATCTAGACTTCCTCATAGACCATGAAAGGACACTTGAAGGGGCAACTTGAAGGGACTCTCATTAGCCAAACATAGGATCATTTGAGCTTCAAATAGAATGAATACTGAAATACAGCAAATCTAATGAGTTGGCCAAAAAATGTGTTCAGGCTTTTCCAAACGATGGTACAAGAAAACCCAAGTGAACTTTTTGGCCAACCCAATATTAAAATTGATAATTACACTTAATATCCTACTTATTCTTAATCCCTCATCTGTTGAGATCCTACTTAGGCAACCAGCTCATTATTCAAGGAAATTCATACATATGATAAAATAATCAATAGGAATTGCATAGCACTACTTATAAAATATTCACACTGAATCAATTGGACATCTAGATTAACTGTTATGTGAAATTTTGAAAAAGGGGTCATAAATGAAAATTTCAAAGTAAATATAAACAGAATAGTATATGAACAATAGGATAAACCAAATATAGAAGTTAGAAGATAATAAATGTAAGATCTGGAAATTTATGCAATTCAAGACAAATGCAAAATAAAGAGAATAAGCAAGACAAAAGTTGATTATTTTAACAAGATAACACAAAAATGTTGGCAAAATTAATCAAGAACAGCAGTACATATAAACAATATGAGGGAAGAAAAAGGAGAAAAGACATAAGTAGAGATAATACTCAGATT
Organism: Capricornis sumatraensis; assembly: GCF_032405125.1. NCBI lineage: Eukaryota > Metazoa > Chordata > Mammalia > Artiodactyla > Bovidae > Capricornis > Capricornis sumatraensis. The sequence continues at coordinate 109,180,601 of NC_091092.1, read as the reverse complement.
ACCTAGAGAGAACAAGACAAACTTTATGATAAGAACCTTGAATATTTAAACAAAATGTTCAATTTCCTAGAAGCTGAGTTTTAATAATTGACTCAAAAACATTGTCTTTTAACAAATACATTGAATCAGTATTTTAAAATGTAAAATAACAAATACCAGGCCTAAGGTTTTCAGGAAAATTCTGTCAATTACAAAGAGAAGATAAATATAATCTTAAAAGCACATTTCCAGAGAAGAGAAGGGAAAAAATTAATTACTCCACAATTCACTTAATGATGCAAATATAACCTCAATAGTAAAATTTGACCATAGCAGGCTAACAAAAAGAAATTAGAGACAAAAGCACTTATTAACATAAAGATCTTAGATAAAATGTTAACAAATTTATCCCAGCAGTATGTAAGAAGCATAATCTCGGACTCTTTTGTTGACTATGATAGCTACTCCATTTCTTCTAAGGGATTCTTGCTCACAGTAGTAGATATAATGGTCATCTGAGTTAAATTCACCCATTTCAGTCCATTTTTTAGTTCGCTGATTCCTAAAATGTCGATGTTCACTCTTGCCATCTCCTGTTAGACCACTTCCAATTTGCCCTGATTCATGGACCTAACATTCCAGTTTCCTATGCAATATTGCTCTTTACAGCATCGGACTTTACTTCCATCACCAGTCACATCCACAATTGGGTGTTATTTTTTCTTTGTCTCCATCTCTTCATTCTTTCTGGAATTACTTCTCCACTGATCTCCAGTAGCATATTGGGCACCTACCGACCTGGAGAGTACGTCTTTTAGTGTCCTATCTTTTTGCCTTTTCATACTGCTCATGGGATTCTCAAGACAAGAATACTGAAGTGGTTTGACATTCCTTTCTCCAGTGGACGACGTTTTGTCAGAACCCTCCACCATGTCCTGTCTGTCTTGGGTGGCCCTACACGGCATGGCTCATAGTTTCATTGAGTTAGACAAGGCTGTGGTCCAAGTGATCAGATTGGTTAGTTTTCTGTGATTATGGTTTTCATTCTGTCTTCCCTCTGATGGAGGAGGATAAGAGGCTTCCTGATGGGAGAGACTGACTGAAGGGGATATTGGGTCTTGTTCTGATGGGCAGGGCCATGCTCAGTAAATCTTCAATCCAATTTTCTGTTGATGGACTCATTTGAAAAGACCCTGATGCTGAGAAAGATTGAAGGAGGGAGGAGAAAGGGATGACAGAGGATGAGATTGTTGGCTGGAATCACTGACTCAAAGGACATGAGTTTGAGTAAACTCCGGGAGTTGGTGTTGGACAGCGAGGCCTGGCGTGCTACAGTCCATGGGGTCACAAACAGTCAGAAACAACTGAGCAACTGAACTGAACTAAATAAGCATAATACAATGTGACCAGTGGGCTGTTTAAAACTTTTCAAGATCGAGTTGTGTTTGCCTAACAGTACTCTTAACTGTCATGTTGAGAAGAGACTGACATGTGAGAAGAGGCAGAAGGTGGGAAATAGCTAGGAGCAGAGTTGCCAGATAAAATTTTGATTGACTAAATCTGGCAACTCTAGCTAAGAGGTTATTGAAGTAATTGAAATGAGATATGTTGTTGGCTTGTACCAGGATGGTGGCAAGGCAGATGGTGAGCAGTGATCAGATTCTGGAAAAATTTTAATGTCAAGTTCAATAGGCTTTGATAGTCTGGATATGGATTATTTTCCATCTTTCTATCATCACTTGCCCAGCACTGTGCTAGGCCATTATCGTCCTTTACTGCTGTTCTGAAACAGCCTCCTAATTGCTCTGTTGCCCCAGTCCTGTTCTTCTACAGTTCCAATTTCAAATTTAAATACTATTTTGAAAAATAGAAATCTGATTATTCACTAAGTCCCTTCGATGATTAACTTTTGCCTTTTGGATAATGTCTGACTCCTAGAAATCAATAACTATCACTCCAAAAGGCTATCACTTCCACTATGCAACCTCTACCTTCTGTCTGGCTGAGTCCTATTCATTCTCCAGTTCTTAACCTAAATGCAGCATTCTCAAGATGACCATCACTCAGACAGGTTTTATTCCATTGCCATTGGTTCCCATAGAATTCTGGTTTCTCCTACCTTCAGGATGAATGCTACCATTCATCAAACTACATTATAATCATTTATTTAACTGGATGTTTTATCAACTGTTTTGTAATTTGGAGAGGAGGGAATTATAAGTATTTTACTTATTATCATATCCCTAGAACTTGAAGAATGTTTGACACATAGTAAATAAATATTTCAGATGAATTGTTAATAAATTAGCTAATTAAGTATTTGCATTTCATATTTGCACAAGGATTATTAAGATCTCCAAGAAAACAAATGGTATGCTTCATAACAGCACACCAAATGGTGTTCATTACTATATTTTCTAAAAATAACTTCATATAATGAATTTTTCTTTAACTTAAAGCATAAATTTATATATATATATATGTCTTGCTGTTGCTAAGTTGTGTTTGATTCCTTACGACCCCATATACCATAGTCCACCAAGTTCCTCTGTCCATGGAATTTCCCAGGCAAGATCCATGTCTCCAGCATTGGCAGGCAGATTCTTTACCACTGAGCCACCAGAGAAGCCCAAATATATATATATACACACACACACATACATTTTATATATATATATATATATATACACACACACATCAGTTCAGTTCAGTTCAGTCACTCATTCGTGTCCGACTCTTTGTGACCCCATGAATCACAGCACGCCAGGCCTCCCTGTCCATCACCAACTCCCGGAGTTCACTCAGACTCATGTCCATCGAGTCAGTGATGCCATCCAGCCATCTCATCCTCCATCGTCCCTTTCTCCTCCTGCCCCCAATCCCTCCCAGCATCAGAGTCTTTTCCAATGAGTCAACTCTTCTCATGAGGTGGCCAAAGTACTGGAGTTTCAGCTTTAGCATCTTTCCTTCCAAAGAACACCCAGGACTGATCTCCTTGAGAATTGACTGGTTGGATCTCCTTGCAGTCCAAGGGACTCTCAAGAGTCTTCTCCAACACCACAGTTCAAAAGCATCAGTTCTTCAGCACTCAGCTTTCTTCACAGTCCAACTCTCACATCCATACATGACTATCAGAAAAACCATAGCCTTGACTAGACAGACCTTAGTCGGCAAAGTAATGTCTCTGATTTTGAATATGCTATCTAGGTTGGTCATAACTTTCCTTCCAAGGAGTAAGCATCTTTTAATTTCATGGCTGCAGTCACCGTCTGCAGTGATTTTGGAGCCCAAGAAAATTAATTCTGTCACTGTTTCCATTGTTTCTCCATCTATTTGCCATGAAGTGATGGAACCGGATGCCATGATCTTCGTTTTCTGAATGTTGAGCTTTAAGCCAACTTTTTCACTCTCCTCTTTCACTTTCATCAAGAGGCTCTTTAGTTCTTTGCTTTCTGCCACAAGTGTGGTATCATCTGCATATCTGAGGTTATTGATATTTCTCCCAGCAGTCTTGATTCCAGCTTGTGTTTCTTCCAGTCCAGCGTTTCTCATGATGTAGTCTGCATATAAGTTAAATAAGCAGGGTGACAATATACAGTCTTGATGTACTCCTTTCATGTTTGGAACAAGTCTGTTGTTCCATGTCCAGTTCTAACTGTTGCTTCCTGACCTGCATACAGATTTCTCAAGAGGCAGGTCAAGTGATCTGGTATTCCCATCTCTTTCAGAATTTTCCTCAGTGTTTATTGCGATCGACACAGTCAAAGAATTTGGCATAGTCAATAAAGCAAAAGTAGATGTTTTTCTGGAACTCTCTTGCTTTTTCCATGATCCAGTGGATGTTGGCAATTTGATCTCTGGTTCCTCTGCCTTTTCTAAAACCAGCTTGAACATCTCGAAGTTCATGGTTCATGTACTGTTGAAGCCTGGCTTGGAGAATTTTGAGCATTACTTTGGTAGCGTTTGAGATGAGTACAATTGTGCAATAATTTGAACATTCTTTGGCATTGTCTTTCTTTGGATTGGAATGAAAACTGATCTTTTCCAGCCCTGTGGCCACGGCTGAGTTTTCCAGATTTGCTGGCATAGTGAGTGCACCACTTTGACAGCATCCTCTTTTAGGAATTGATTGCTGATATCAATAAATTTTAGTTAATTGGTTAATTTTAATGATAAAGGAAAGTAATGTGTATAATATCCATTTTCTGTTAAGAAATTATCTTTCTATGAACAATAAAGTTGTACCTTTTCAATATTTGTTATGTTTAGGAAAACTAAGACCCTACAGAAACAAATTAATTATAATTGGTAATTTCCCACCCTATGTAGGAAGGAAGAAATAAATTTCAAATGGTTTTTGCAAGATTAATGAGCTAAATATCATATTTTTCATTGACTAAATCCTGAACTCTCTGAATGATGAAACTAAATATAATTAGATGATAATGTCTTACTTATCTACAATTTTGATTACAAATCAGATCAGTATATAATATTTAGTAGGCAGAAAACTATAGAGCATTGGACAAGTGAGAATTTAAAAAACTGGTTACTTTGGGAAAGGTCAGCAGCATATAGGATATCAAAATTTAAGAAAAAAGCCTCAAGTTTAACATTACTTAATCCTTATTATTAAAATAAAGGGATTAGGAGCTACAACTTGAAGTACCTTAAAGGGCACAACTGTATCCCATACCCCATTCAAGAAGTAATTAGTTGATATTCAGAACCTACAACTTTGACTGGTTTTCTTGACGTTTGGATTGTTTCCAATCTACGTACCAAGATGACCATAGCTGTGGACTTCTGAAGTCTGCTTGGTGAGACAGAATTACTGTTTCATTAGAACAACTTCCTTAAAGTAAAAAAGTGCCATCAAAAGTATATAAAGATTTTAAATATTTTAAACCAATACAGTATGTAAAGTAAAATAAAGTAAAAATAAAAATTTAATAAAAAAAGATTTTAAATATTTTAATATAATTTGCAAAATTTCATTCAGAAAGTCTGTAATAATATACACCTTAAAAAGTAGTGTATGAGAGTAATTTTCCCATGTATGTTTATATCCAAGACAACTGGTCATCTCCCCAATGTCTATTCTCTCATTCTTTACTAACAGAAAGCACATTTTATTCTAGATTTCAATGTGCCAAGACCAAAACTAAATTTCCTAGTGCCCCTGTACCCAAAAGTGAACAACAATGTGAAGCATAGATTAGGTAAGTCTTCTGGATATCCTCTATCCTTAACAAGACATGATGTTAGGGATATAGCAGCTCTCTTGGAACCAGAGAACCTGATAACCAAAATCACTTGCTAAGGATGATGATAATCTTGAGAATGAATCCTGTTTTATTTCCTCTTTGGATCCTGTCTCCCAGTTATGCATTCTAGAAATGCGTTAAGTTCAAGCACCATACAAAGTTTGGCCCACCTTTTTATCCTCAATGCCTAGCATACTGTCTTTCTATAATAATGGTACTACAGAGAGCAATCACTAAATATTTGATGAATAAATTAATGAATATAATTCATATTTTTACTCGCTAGAATATATCTTCCAGTGTTTCTTGTGAAAGAACATGGTAGTTCACTTTCTCTGCCCTACATACTATCTGGAATACAATTTTTTTTTTACTTCTTTTTTTCTCTCAAAATATTGTAGATTTTACTCTATTTTCTTCTTCATTTACTATTGCAAATGTTCCAAAGTCTATTTTTTTTAATTAATTCCCTGAAGTAAAATTTTCATTTTCTGCTTCCTTGATTATAGAATTATTAATTTTTCATGAAATTTTTCACAAATTCACTAGAATGAGATATTTTTCTTGGTAAGCACTTCATCTTATAAGTCAAACCTTTCTTCAGTTGTGTGATATTTTACTAAATTAAATCTTATATTGCTTTTCTTTCACTATCTTTTGGTTTTGATCTCCTCCTTAGGAAGATAAACTTTCTCATTCTATCTTCCCTATGTCTTATCCTATAGTTTTAATTGTCATACTCTCTCTTCTGTTTTTCTGCATTCAGAGAAAGTATCCTTGGTTTGCCTTCCATATGATGGATTCAGCTTCCCCACACCATCACAACAGTTCACTGTTTCTAAGACTGGATCTCAATCTGCAATATTAAAGCCTTTGCATGTTTTCTTGTCTCACTGCACTCTATTCATTTCTTTCTGACTTTAATATCAACTCAAATTTTGATTATGGGTTAGTGTATTTTCATCATAGACAAGAGCTTATCAATGTCATAAAATTAACTTCACTTCATGTGGTACATTTTTATCCAAAAAAAAAAAAAAAGAGTTTTCTTTATTTCATTTTTGTGGTTGTTGCTGCAACTTGTGATATGCATGAAACAGAAGATATAAAACTTTGGTGTTATGTCAGTATCAAGTCTAAATCAGTGAATTCTCCTTTCTCATAATAACCTTGCTATTGGAATTATTTTCTTAATTTGCAAAACAAAGAGATAGCTAATTAGCCCATTCTATAGCTGGTACATAATATTTATTATTATTGTTACTATTTTGTAATTATATCTGTTTTATGTAAGTTTTCTGGTCTAAAGGAAGGATATCTTGGTTTCACTACCTGGTTATATGCCCACTAGAAAGAGATTTTCTGGATATCATCAGAAACTCTTTTCTTTCACTAGCAGAGATGGTAAGTAAAGAACTATTATGTATTCTCCAAAGGACACCATTCTCACAGCTCTCTCAGCTCAGACAAGGCTGATTATGGAACGAGAAACATGGATAAGGCAGATTGGGAGGACAGATGATACAATCCTCCCTTTTTTTTCCAGTGGGAAAGCGAAGGTATTTAATAAACACATGAGTGAAAATTTTGTGGTCCCTTCTTCCAGCCGTATCTCTGTTGTCCACACCAACATCCTGCCTTATGACCTCACTTACACTTCAGTAAATAGAAATACTTCTTTACGCTTTGCAGACTGAAGATTCCTAGTTTCCAATGCTGTTAAAAGTTTGAAACTTTTGGGAAGATTTTGATGTGTATTCCAATGGTCAAAACCAAATAGTAGTTATAGTATAACGCACCATCATAGCCTGAATATTCCCTACATAATATCTACAATGTTCTTAAGGATAAAATTGTTACAGGTTCCAAAGACTAACTGACCAAGACTCATCTGGTACACACATAAATGGAATGTTTAGATCATCTATCAGCATTCTAGTCGTTTTGTACTTCCAAGTAAATTTTAAGCTTCAATAATATATTATATTTATATTTATAGTCCAAAATATCCACTAGATGTTAACAAATATTACAGATTAAAAATATATATTCATAGGCAATGTCAGATATTTTTGTCTCCTTTATTCAACTGTACACTGAACAGTTTAGTTAGCATTTATGGGAAAATAAATGTTTGATCAATCTGAATAGTTAGTAGTAAAGTAATACTACCTAATAACTTATTTTCACACTGGTAATTTTTTATTTGAATTCACTACATAAAAGGCAAAACCTCCCAGAAGTTAGAATTTAGTTTTTGCAGGTATTTAATTATTCTTACAACCTTTGATTGTATCTTTCTCAATAGGAGAAAATGTTGTCATTCTCCTACCAAAGTAGTCACAGTACATGTCCTAAAATGAAACTCCTATTGCTAGAATAATTAACATAAGTGTATGTAACAAGTCTGTGGGAATTATTTAATTTCACAATTCATATTGTTCACTGATTTAAAGTAGAAAAAGTATTTCTCTTTCCAACATATTTTGTTTTCTGAAGGGTTTTGGTAGAATAGGTATATGAATAATATTTTAACAACCTTTTCAGAGTTTTTAAAACTGAATTATTAGTTAAATATAGATTATATTTCTTTTAATGTATACTTTATATGATTAATAACAGAATTTAAGAGGACCTATAAAATATATAAGGAAAATACTAAAATGGAAAGAAAAATCTTTATAAATTATTGAATCTATAAGAAGTAATGCAATAGTGACCTGGGGTAACAGTTTCTGTCATTTACTAGACATTAAATTTTGCTAAAGCAAAATAAAAGGAAAAAATTATATGAATTTTATTATCCAATAGAAGAAAAATTCAAGTGAAAGTTGCTTTTACCTGTTTTAAAATATTCTTATATTATCATAGTGTTAAATGAACTTAGAGAAGGTCCATTTACTTATTCCCTTAATTTAATTCATTTAACATATATTTATTGAGCACCTACTATGTACCAGGCATATATAATAACTGGCAGGTAATAGCAGGAAAAAATTACAGACAAAAATCTCTGACTTCATGAAACATACTTCAGTAAGAGAAAGAGAAAATTAACAATAAAAGGTAAGATATATAACATGTTATATGTTGATAATTGCTAAGAAGGAAAGTAAAAGGACTGTCGTTTGGGATGGAAGGAGTGTGATTATTCAAATTAAGATAGCAAATGACCTTATTCTCACCCACAAAAAATGACAAAATACCCTCTCACATCCATTTAATTTTGTCTGCAGACAAGGTCAGCATGTTTCTTATGAACAACTTTGAATTAGTTCATGAGCCTTAGCAAAAAAATGATGAGGACCTCAGAGTCCCATATTATAGAATATGGTATATATACTTTATACAGGAAATTTATAAGTACAAGTGTATTTAGTGATATACCCTGTCCAGAAGATAATTTCAGTATTGCTGTTGTAGGGGAAAAAAAAAAATTCTGATTATGTGCAGCACCATTTCCAAGCGGCCTTCCAGGTTTGAGTCAGCTGCTAAATGCACATTGAAATGACTAAACAAATTGCCACACTGGCATCATTAGTATTTGCCATATGACTTTCAAAAATATCTACCAACAACAATTTTGGTTTTGGCAGACTTACTATTATTCTGCCATTTCTGAAAGTAATTGAAACATAGGGTCAGTTATTTCTAGAGACAATTGCTGGTTCACGACATTAAAACCATTTATTATGTGTTGAGATTACTTGCATCCTCTTTCTCATCACGGAAGGATACATACCTAATTAATCTCAAGTCTGCACCAGAAAGCTTAAATATGTCAAACTAAAACGAGGATAAAATCTAGCCTTATTTTTTATTCTATGATGAAACTTTATATGATTCAGTTCAGTTCAGTTGCTCAGTCGTGTCCGACTCTTTGCGACCCCATGAGTCGCAGCACGCCAGGCCTCCCTGTCCATCACCAACTCCTGGAGTTCACTCAGACTCACGTCCATCGAGTCAGTGATGCCATTCAGCCATCTCATCCTCTGTCGTCCCCTTCTTCTGCCCGCAATCCCTCCCAGCATCAGAGTATTTTCCAGTGAGTCAACTCTTCAGCTTGAGCATCATTCCTTCCAAAGAAATCCCAGGGCTGATCTCCTTCAGAATGGACTGGTTGGATCTCCTTGCAGTCCAAGGGACTCTCAAGAGCTTTCTCCAACACCGCAGTTCAAAAACATCAATTCTTTGGCGCTCAGCCTTCTTCACAGTCCAACTCTCACATCCATACATGACTACAGGAAAAAACATAGCCTTGACTAGATGGATCTTTGTCGGCAAAGTAATGTCTCTGCTTTTGAATATGCTATCTAGGTTGCTCATAACTTTTCTTCCAAGGAGTAAGCGTCTTTTAATTTCATGGCTGCAATCACCATCTGCAGTCATTTTGGAGCCCAGAAAAATAAAGTCTGACACCGTTTCCACTGTTTCCCCATCGATTTGCCATGAAGTGATGGGATCAGATGCCATGATCTTCATTTTCTGAATGTTGAGCTTTAAGCCCACTTTTTCACTCTCCTCTTTCACTTTCATCAAGAGGCTTTTAAGTTCCTCTTCACTTTCTGCCATAAGGGTGGTGTCATCTGCATATGTGAGGTTATTGATATTTCTCCCGGCAATCTTGATCCCAGCTTGTGTTTCCTCCAGCCCAGTGTTTCTCATGATGTACTCTGCATAGAAGTTAAATAAGCAGGGTGACAGTATACAGCCTTGATGTACTTCTTTTCCTATTTGAAACCAGTCTGTTGTTCCATGTCCAGTTCTAACTGTTGCTTCCTGATCTGCATACAGATTTCTCAAGAGGCAGGTCAGGTGGTCTGGTATTCCCATCTCTTTCAGAATTTTCCACAGTTTATTGTGATCCACACAGTCAAAGGCTTTGGCATAGTAAATAAAGCAGAAATAGATGTTTTTCTGGAACTCTCTTGCTTTTTCCATGATCCAGTGGATGTTAGCCATTTGATCTCTGGTTCCTCTGCCTTTTCTAAAACCAGCTTGAACATCAGGAAGTTCACGGTTTGACCACTTTCAATTTGCTTTGATTCATGGACCTGACATTCCAGGTTCCTATGCAATATTGCTCTTTACAGCATTGGACCTTGCTTCTATCACCAGTCACATCCACAGCTGGGTATTGTTTTTACTTTGGCTCCATCCCTTCATTCTTTCTGGAGTTATTTCTCCACTGACCTCCAGTAGCATATTGGGCACCTACTGACCTGGGGAGTACCTCTTTCAGTATCCTACCATTTTGCCTTTTCATACTGTTCATGGGGTTCTCAAGGCAAGAATACTGAAGTGGTTTGCCATTCCCTTCTCCAGTGGACCACATTCTGTCAGCTCTCTCCACCATGACCCGCCTTATATGATTACGAGTATGAATTCTTATATTAAAATGCAGGCTTTTATAAACATGAATAACTTATATGGGTCAAATTATTAAATATGAAAAGTTTTAATTGACTTATACCATTCAGGTATGACCTCAATTAAATCCCTTATGACTATACACTGGAAGTGAGAAATAGATTTAAAGAACTAGATCTGATAGACAGAGTGCCTGATGAACTATGGATGGAGGTTCGTGACATTGTATACGAGACAGGGAGGAAGACCATCCCCAAGAAAAAGAAATGCAAAAGAGCAAAATGGCTGTCTGAGGAGGCCTTACAAATAGCTGTGAAAAGAAGAAAAGTGAAAAGCAAAGGAGAAAAGGAAAGAGATAGCCATTTGAATGTAGAGTTCCAAAGAATAACAACGAGATATAAGAAAGCCTTCCTCAGCGATCAATGCAAAGAAATGGAGGAAAACAATATAATGGGAAAGACTAGAGATCTCTTCAAGAAAATTAGAGATACCAAGGGAACATTTCATGCAAAGATGGGCTCAATAAATGACAGAAATTGTATGGATCTAACAGAAGCAGAAGATATTAAGAAGAGGTGACAAGAATACACAGAAGAACTGTACAAGAAAGATCTTCACAACCCAGATAATCACAAAGGTGTAATCACTCATACTCACTTAGAGCCAGACATCCTGGAATGTGAAGTCAAGTGGGCCTTAGGAAGCATCACTACAAACAAAGCTAGTGGAGGTGATGGAATTCCAATTGAGCTATTTCAAATCCTAAAAGATGATGCTGTGAAAGTGCTGCACTCAATATGCCAGCAAATTTGGAGAACTCAGCAGTGGCCACAGGACTAGAAAAGGTCAGTTTTCATTCCAATCCCAAAGAACAGTAATACCAAAGAATTCTCAAACTACTGCACAATTGCACTCATATCACACAGTAGTAAAGTAATGCTCAAAATTCTCCAAGCCAGGCTTCAGCAATGTGTGAACCATGAACTTCCAGATGTTCAAGCTGGTTTTAGAAAAGGCGGAGGAATCAGAGATCAAATTGCCAACATCCACTGGATCATGGAAAAAGCAAGAGAGTTCCAGAAAAACATCTATTTCTGCTTTATTGACTATGCCAAAGCCTTTGACTGTGTGGATCACAATAAGCTGTGGAAAATTCTGAAAGAGATGGGAATACCAGACCACCTGACCTGCCTCTTAAGAAATCTGAATGCAGGTCAAGAAGCAACAGTTAGAACTGGACATGGAACAACAGACTGGTTCCGAATAGGAAAAGGAGTACATCAAGTCTGTATATTGTCACCCTGCTTATTTAACTTATATGCAGAGTACATCATGAGAAATGCTGGGCTGGAAGAAGCACAAGCTGGAATCAAGATTGCTGGGAGAAGTATCAATAACCTCAGATATGCAGATGACATCACCCTTATGGCAGAAAGTGAAGAGGAACTAAAAAGCCTCTTGATGAAAGTGAAAGAGGAGAGTGAAAAAGTTGGCTTAAAGCTCAACATTCAGAAAACTAAGATCATGGCATCCAGTCCCATCACTTCATGGGAAATAGATGGGGAAACAATGGAAACAGCATAAGACTTTATTTTTCTGGGCTCCAAAATGACTGCAGATGGTGATTGCAGCCATGAAATTAAAAGACGCTTACTCCTTGGAAGGAAAGTTATGACCAACCTAGACAGCATATTAAAAAAAAACAGAGATATTACTTTGCCAACAAAGATCCATCTAGTCAAGGCTATAGTTTTTACAGTGGTCGTGTATGGATGTGAAAGTTGGACTATAAAGAAAGCTGAGTGATGAAGAATTGATGCTTTTGAACAGTGATGTTAGAAAAGACTCTTGAGAGTTCCTTGGACTGCAAGGAGGTCCAACCAGTCCATTCTATGGAGATAAGTCCTGGGTGTTCATGGAGGGCCTAAAGTTGAAGCTGAACCTCCAATACGTTGGCCACCTGATGTGAAGAACTGACTCATTTGAAAAGACCTTGAATTGGGAAAGATTGAGGGCAGGAGGAGAAGGGGATGACAGGATGAAATGGTTAGATGGCATCACTGACACAATGGACATGGATTTAGGTGGATTCCGGGAGTTGGTGGTGGACAGGGAGGCCTGGCATGCTGTGGTTCGTGGGGTCGCAGAGTCGGACACGACTGAGCGACTGAACTGAACTGAACTGAAATGACTTACAGAAACATAAAATAAACATATCTCAGAGATTTTATTCGTTAATTGAAATGGAAACTACTAAGATGGTAAAATGGCTATAAAAGCATTTGATGAAACAGAGTTTTATGAAGTCTACCAAGAAAACCATCTAAAAAATTTTAGAGTAGGATTGTTAGATCAGATATAAAACTCATTGTTGTCCTATGAATCAATTAAGCCATAATCATCAGGGTTATCTTTTCTATCAAATAGAATTTAGATATTAGCAAGCAACTTTATATTGTCTGAGTTCTGATAAAGTAGTAAATAGCAAAGTCAAACATAGGTACATTCCCCTAGAGAATTATATAACCCTGGGGGAAGTTATTAAACAATGTCTCAACATAACATTGAAAAGACATGTTAACCACCTTTTCCTCCATTTTTCCAGCTTTAATAATTTTCTTAACAATTTCTTTGTCTTAGTTCAAGCTGGTGACTGGGTGGCTTAAACAACAAACATTTATTTCTCACAGTTTTGGAGGTTGTGGAGTCCAAGATCAGGGTGCCAAGCATAGTCACATTCTGGTGAGGACTTCATAGTTTGCAGATGGCCATCTTCTTGCTGTGTCCTCATATGGCAGAGAGAAAAAGATCATCTGTCTCATGTCTCTTCTTATAAAGGCAGTAATCCCATTCATTAAGGTTCTACCTTCATGACCTAATTATATTCCAACGGCTTCATCTCCAAATAGCATCACATTGGGGATTGGGAGTTCAACTTTTGAATTTGGGGGGAACCCAAATTTTAGTTCATAGCATTCAATGTTTTGGTCATAAATAAGTTTCAAATACTGATCAGCAAAAAAGGCTGGCTTCATTGTAGTCTAGACATAATTTTTACAAATGCATTAAGTGGTATTAAATAACCATATAAGCTTCTTGATCATATAACATTTAACAGATACTGAGGCAAAACTATCAGCTTTTCTAAAATTGAAGTATAGTTGCTGTATAATACTATACAAGTGTACAAAAGAGTGATTCATAATTTTTAAAGGTTATACTTAATTCATAGTTATTATAAAATATTGGTTATATCCCCTGTGCTACACAATATACCCTTGTAGCTTATTCTATACCTAGTAATTTGTACCTCTTAATCTGCTACCCCTATATTGCCCTTCCTCTTCCCCTCTCCCCATTGTTAACCACTAGCTTGTTCTCTATATCTGTGAATCTGCTTAAAACAATTAGCTTTTGTTTGTTAATTTTATTAAAAAATCCAAGATTGGACGATTTAAAAGACTCTATAAAGTCTAGGCTAGGAAGTCAAGGTTAAGAAAATCTCTCCCCTGGATTTTACTGTAGTATCCAGAGAATTAGTAAATTCTTCTCTTTTCAAGGTCCCCCAAATATGCTGAGGTTCCTGACCTTCCAGAAAGTGATTTTGTCACTTGTGAGGCTGGAGCCCTATAAACCAAGTACCCCAACAGTTTCCTATGATGGTTTTGTAGGCATTTGTACCTTTGTACAGTGGGCTTGCTGTATCCAACTAAAGTGATTCATTCTCAAACATAACACTGTAGTATGTCTAAACTAAAATGGAGACTGATTCTTATTAAAATAATGAAACTAACTATTGGCCTGAAATCAATAGATTGCCACATATTTCTCCAGTAAAGATGGGTTTGTTAGGTAATTAGAATAGAGAAAAGGAGTCCAAAATGGCGGTGGCTAAAAGACAAGGAAGGGAAAAGCCTGCAAAAATAGAACAAAGGAAGGTCTGAGGACCGGAGTGAGGACCTCAGGTAAAAGAAACAGCACTCCTGGCTGGCCCAATTCACATAGGACAGGCCCAGGGAGAGAAAAACGTATAAACAGAGGAGCCAAAGCTCTCGCTTGCTCTCTCTCCCTCTCTCGCACGCTGGGGCGCTCTTCTTTTCAGGTCTTTGTGTCAACATGCCCTCATGCCTCAAGGATGGATTTTCCTGTTATTATCTAAATAAAATAGAGCTCTAACATGGAGCTGTAACACTGATTTGTCTAAGAGCTATAACACGGTCCTTTCAAGACCTGAGCGCTATAACACAGTCTGTCCAAGACCAGAGAGCTGTGACACACCGAGGGCTTTAATATCCATCACTCCAAATCTTTGTTGTAACGAGACAGAACCAAGGAGTATAACTCACTTGACAGGTTTATTTAGGACCAGCAAAGAACTGCATTTTGGGCGTCTACAACCCAGTCCTCCCACATGGTAAGGGAAGGAGAATGCTTTTACAGAGATGAAAAGAAAGTTGGAAGATGTTACTCAGTAAATAAAGAGTCCAGGGATTTTCATTGGCTGAGTCCTTGCCAGGGAAGAAGAGGACTCTTTCTTCTTGTTGTTGGACTCTGCTGTTCTTATAGGTTGTGAGAAATTCTCCTTCTGATCTCCCAACTCTATTCATTAAGGCTACTGTTTTAATTTTTTTTTACATTTCTCTGTGTTGAACAAGATCTTTCTCTGAAAACGTTGCTGATCAAGAGTCAGGTTTTCTAGTTTCCATGGCTTTTTGTCCCTCAATTCCAGGAAAAATCTTTCCTGGCTGTAGTGTCTCATATTGGAGGAAAAGTACATAGATTGGAAACCTATTAATGTTACATTTGAGTTACACAAAGTGAGACGGAGAACTCTCGGGCACTTTTTATGTAAAATCCATATGTTACCAAGATCATAAACATTGGAGATCATCTGAAGTGTTATGTCAGCATCAAAGGTTTGGTGACAAACTTCCAACAGGCCTGGTCCAGATATCTTGAGAAAGCTGTTTCATCAGATGTCATCTACTTCAATTCTGGGAGACTGTTACTTCCAGTTCACCAGATGACATGCTGGTCCAGCCAGTCAGGGTCCAGAACTTTAGATGTGCCACATGAATACAAGAGTTTGTTCTTTGGAATTATGTGGCATATGGGTTTGTTACGCAGTACCTAGTAGAAGCCTTTCCATTGAGTTTAAAGGGAGTTCTTTTGGAACATTTCTCAGGCAGCCACTTTACCTCCTATGAAGTCCTTTTAACTACCCCTCCATAACTCTTTTATTTATGTTTTAATTAGATTTTTATGTTTACTTTATTTTACTTTACAATACTGTATTGGTTTTGCCATACATTGACATGAATCCACCATGGGTGTACATGAGTTCCCAAACATGAACCCCGCTCCCAGCTCCCACCCCATATCATCTCTCTGAATCATCCCCGTGCACACACCAGTGAAATCCCTTACAATTGCTTGATGCTGACAGACCACCTCCTGACTCCTCGTAATGATCTACAGAAAATTCTACTGGGTAAAATTTACTTCCATGGGTCAGTGATGGTTCTTATTTAAAAGGTAACAATGGCAAATATTGTGCTAGGTATGCTATTGCAACTTCTTTTGAGATTGTTGAGGCAGCATCTTTACCTAAGTTGCTTTGGCCCAAGAAGCTGAATTATATGCTCTTATAGGCTCTTGTACTTTAGCCGAGGATGAAGCTACCAATATTTATACTCACAGTAAGATATGCTTTTGGAGCAGTTCATGATTTTGGAACATTGTGGAAATAATGTGGCTTCCTTACTTCCAGTGGAAATAAAATTAAAAATGATCCCTATGCTCAGGACTAGACTAAAGCTTCCCCTTGCAGATAGGCTACTGCCTTTCTACTGCTGAAGTTCTTTTGGGAAGGATTAACCCTATTGGAAGAACTCTTCTTGAAATTTAAGGAACCCATTTTATTGGCCATGTGCTTCAGCAAGTTTGTTTTGGCCAGTATTGGTGCTTAAGGTGTCTATCACCTGAGGGTGCACTGTGAAACAATTACTCTACCAAAGCATGGTTATTTTTAAAGAAGCAGTTAAGCCATTGCAATATTGGAGTATCTCTCCTTCTATCAGTTGTGGGTCAAAAGTAGGAACCAAGTGTACTGGGTTTCCTGTGACTCTCTCTAAGGGTAAAAGTTTGAGTTCCAAAAGTGGTGGATCTGAGATTTAGAAAGACTAATGGCAATGCTTTTGGCCAAGGTATCTGGGGGCCTTCTGCAAATTTTGCCAACTGAGTCTTAATAATGCTGTTAATGCATTCCATTAACAAGAGGATTGAGAGTAGTAAGCACAGTGAAAGTTTTATAAAACTGGCCAAAACAAACTTGTTGAAGCACATGGCCAGTAAAATGGGTTCCTTAAATTTCAAGAAAAGTTCTTCCAATAGGGTTGAAAGTGAAAGTGAAAGAAAGTGAAGCCGCTCAGTCGTGTCCGACTCTTTGTGACCCCATGGACTGTAGCCCACCAGGCCCCTCCATCCATGGGATTCTCCAGGCAAGAATACTGGAGTGGGTTACCATTTCCTTCTCCAGGGGATCTTTGTGACCCAGGGATTGAACCCAGGTCTCTTGCATTGCAGGCAGACACTTTAACCTCTGAGCCACCAGGGAAGTCCAATATCCAATAGGGTTAATCCTTCCCAAAAGGACGTCAGCAGTAGAAAGGCAGTAGCCTATCTGCAAGGGGAAGCTTTAGTCTAGTCCTGAGCATAGGGATCATTTTTAATTTTATTTCCACTGGAAGTAAGGAAGCCACATTATTTCCACAATGTTCCAAAATCATGAACTGCTCCAAAAGCATATCTTACTGTGAGTATAAATATTGGTAGCTTCATCCTCGGCTAAAGTACAAGAGCCTATAAGAGCATATAATTCAGCTTCTTGGGCCAAAGCAACTTAGGTAAAGATGCTGCCTCAACAATCTCAAAAGAAGTTGCAATAGCATACCTAGCACAATATTTGCCATTGTTACCTTTTAAATAAGAACCATCACTGACCCATGAGAAGTAAATGTTACCCGGTAGAATTTTCTGTAGATCATTACAAGGAATCAGAAGGTGATCTGTCAGCATTAAGCAATTGTGAGGGATTTCATTGGTGATGTAATGTTTTTGCAATGCAAAAGAGTTATGAAGGGGTAGTTAAAAGGACTTCATAGGAGGTGAAGTGGCTGCCTGAGAAATGTTGAAAGTGATGAGAATTCAAAAGACTTTCAAATGTATGAGGTACAAAAATGATTAAAGGAGAGCCCACAACAATTTTCTCAGTGGCCTTAACCAAAGAAAAGTGGCAATAATGACTCTAAGGCAAGGGGCATATCCATGTGCCACAGGGTCCAATGACAGGCCATATTACCCTATTGGTCCCTGTGGTCCTTAGGGAGAACCCCAAAGAAAAGGGAACCTGATCATTGAGATGCCCAAGGACAAATGAGTTCATCAAACTCTCCTTTAAGGCCTTAAAGGCTAAGTTGTCCAGTCTATCCCATAAAATTGGGTTTGGCTTGTTATTACTGACTAAAGAATACAGGGGTTTGGGCATAAAAGAAAAATTTAGAATCCAGTTTTGGCAATAACCAACTAGTCTGAGAAAACCTCACAGTTGGCATTTACTTTCAGGTTTTGGGAGACTTAGGACATAATGAAGTCTATTTGGATCTTGGTGTAGTCTTTGTTCTGATATTCAGTTCAGTTCGGTTCCTTTGAGTTGCTCAATCATGTCTGACTTTATGCGACCCCATGAATCGCAGCACGCCAGGTCTCCCTATCCATCACCAACTCCCGGAGTTCACTCAGACTCACGTTCATTGAGTCAGTGATGCCATCCAGCCATCTCATCCTCTGTCGTCCCCTTCTCCTCTTGCCCCCAATCCCTCCCAGCATCAGGATCTTTTCCAATGACGCAACTCTTCGCATGAGGTGGCCAAAGTATTGGAGTTTCAGCCTCAGCATCAGTCCTTCCAAAGAACACCCAGGACTGGTCTTCTTCAGAATGGACTGGTTGGATCTCCTTGCAGTCCAAGGGACTCATAAGAGTCTTCCCCCACACCACAGTTCAAAAGCATCAATTCTTCAGCACTCAGCTTTCTTCACAGTCCAACTCTCACATTCATACATGACCACTGGAAAAACCATAGCCTTGACTAGACAGATCTTTGTTGGCAAAGTAATATCTCTGCTTTTTAATATGCTGTCTAGATTGATCATAACTTTCCTTCCAAGGAGTAAGTGTCTTTTAATTTCATGGCTGCAATCAACATCTGCAGTCATTTTGGAGCCCCCCCATAAATAAAGTCTTACACTGTTTCCACTGTTTCCCCATCCATTCCCCATGAAGTGATGGGACCAGATGCCATGATCTTAGTTTTCTGAATGTTGAGCTTTAAGCCAACTTTTTCACTCTTCTCTTTCATTTTCATCAAGAGACTTTGTAGTTCCTCTTCACTTTCTGTCATAAGGGTGGTGTCATCTGCATATCTGAGGTTATTGATATTTCTCCCGACAATCTTGATTCCAGCTTGTGCTTCTTCCAGTCCAGCGTTTCTCATGATGTATTCTTCATATAAGTTAAATAAGCAGGGTGACAATATACAGCCTTGATGTATTCCTTTTCCTATTTGGAACCAGTCTGTTGTTCCATGTCCAGTTCTAACTGTTGTTTCCTGGCCGGCATACAGATTTCTCAAGAGGCAGGTCAGGTGGTCTGGTATTCCCATCTCTTTCAGAATTTTCCACAGATTATTGTGATCCACACAGTCAAAGGCTTTGACATAGTCAGTAAAGCAGAAATAGATGATTTTCTGGAACTCTCTTGCTTTTTCCATGATCCAGTGGATGTTGGCAATTTGATCTCTGGTTCCTCCGCCTTTTCTAAAACCAGCTTGAACATCTGGAAGTTCATGGTTCACATATTGCTGAAGCCTGGCTTGGAGAATTTTGAGCATTACTTTACTAGCATGTGAGATGAGTGCAATTGTGCAGTAGTTTGAGCATTCTTTGGCATTGCTTTTCTTTGGGATTGGAATGAAAACTGACCTTTTCCAGTCCTGTGGCCACTGCTGAGTTTTCCAAATTTGCTGGCATATTGAGTGCAGCACTTTCACAGCATCATCTTTCAGGATTTGAAAGAGCTTCACTGGAATTCCATCACCTCCACTAGCTTTGTTCGTAGTGATGCTTTCTAAGGCCCACTTGACTCCACATTCCAGGATGTCTGGCTCTACATGAATGATCACACCATCATGATTATCTGGGTTGTGAAGATCTTTTTTGTACAGTTCTTCTGTGTATTCTTGCCACCTCTTCTTAATATCTACTGCTTCTGTTGGGTCCATACCATTTCTGTCCTTTATTGAGCCCATCTTTGCATGAAATGTTCCCTTGGTATCTCTAATTTTCTTGTGGAGATCTCTAGTCTTTCCCATTCTGTTCTTTTCCTCTATTTGTTTGCATTGATCGCTCAAGAAGGCTTTCTTATCTCTTCTTGCTATTCTTTGGAACTCTGCATTCAGATGCTTATATCTTTCCTTTTCTCCTTTGCTTTTCACTTCTCTTCTTTTCACAGCTATTTGTAAGGCATCCTCAGACAGCCATTTTGGTTTTTTCCATTTCTTTTCCATGGGGATGGTCTTGATCCCTGTCTTCTGTACAATGTCACGAACCTCCATCCATAGTTCTTCAGGCACTCTATCAGATCTAGTCCCCTAAATCTATTTCCCACTTCCACTGTACAATCATAAGGGATTTGATTTAGGTCATACCTGAATGGTCTAGTGGTTTTCCCTACTTTCTTCAATTTAAGTCTGAATTTGTCAATATTAGATGCCCTAAATAACGAAGCAGATTTTGGGCAAACTGCATTTTTTCTTTGATGACCTTATGTCCCTTTAAGGCTAATATCCTTAGCAACTGGATCCTGTCTTCCTGTGGAGAGGCTTAAGAAGGTGAGCAAGAAAGCAAATCATCCATACATGGCAACAAAGTAGATATTCTAGGGAAATTTTTGTTATCCAGATCAGCCTTCAGTATTTGCTAGAAATAAGGACTCTCAGTAAAACCCTGAGGCATTACTGTCAGGTGAATTGTTTTTCTTCTGACATGAAGGCAAAAAGGTATTGACTAGTTTCATCTACTGGGATAGTAAAGAATGCACTGCATAAATAGATTATAGTAAAGAATTTATTTCCGGTGAGAATAGATGGTAGTAAAAACAAAGTTAATAACAACAGGATTAGAAGCAATAGCATGTCAAGTGATAATAGTGTTTATTGCTTGGGGGCCCAGATTGAACCTACACCCTGTATGGACACTGATACTCTAAGTTCCCTTTGGTTGGGCCAGTCCATTTAGTTAGAAATGCACATGAAAAAGGGCCATGGTTTTTAAACATAAAAGCTAGAGTTGGGGAGAAGGTTTCAAGATATTTAGATAACTAGGGTTCCCTTCTCAGTTATTTTTCCTCTAGAGTAAAGATCAATCTTCAAACAGCTCAATTTACACAGCTTTCAAGCTGATCCCAGCCAGTCTTAAGGAGACAGCCTTGTTCTGGAGAACATGGCATTTTTTAGCCACTCTCCAGACGACAGCCCGTCCAAAGAAACAGGCCAAAGGGCTGAAAAACTGGCACAGTTTTATTCAAAGCAGCCCCTTCCCAAAGGAATTGGGGCAAAGGCATTTTCAGCCAGCTTTGATTGAAATGGTCTGATCTTAAGATAAGAGCAAATTATCAAACAAGTACTCACATACAGAACAAAGCCTTAACCAGAAACGTTTAAATAGATCACAAATAAAGCCTAGAGAACATGAAACACAAAGAGAACATGAGCTATGACCCAGGAGAAAGACATACATTCAAACTCCAGGGTCAGTGAGAAAATCAATGAGTGACATTGGACTCAGTTTTAGGTACTGCACCTTGTGCTCACCAGGCCCACAACCACTAGCTGTCTTCTCTGGTCCCCATAGGGGCCATTAAAATGTTGACCTGAAATCAATAAGTTGCCAGATATTTCTCCAGCGAAGATGTATCTATTCAGTATCAGCAGAGAATTGCAATTTGGTGTCTACAACAATGATGAGCCATAGTAAAGTCACCCTGCAGGGTAAAGAAGAAGAACACTTTTACAGAGAGGAAAAGGAAGTTGGAAGAGGGCTGTAGTAAATGAAGGGTCCAGAGCTTTTCATTGGTTGAGTCCTTGCCAGGAAAAAGAGGACTCTCTTTTTCCTATTGGTCTCTGCTATCCATGCAGCATGTGAAAGCTCCCTCTCTGGTCACCCTACTCTATTCAACTGAGGTTTCTCTTTATTAATTTTTTTATATAACTAGTACTAAAAAAAATAAATAAGAAAACTCATTTAAAATATTTGGTTCTGAACTATGAGACTTCATTGGAAATTAGATTCCATTTTTAAATGTTTCATTTCCATTATAAAAGCATAATATTCTAAATTGAGGGTCAGAGATCTGAAAGAAAAAGTGAATTCTTAAATATTCATCAGTCAATAGAGCATTAAAACTACATAAGCAATATTCCAAACAAATAACTACTATTAAGATTTTCCCATCAGTTTGTTTAGTCCAATATAATTAATTTTGGTTCCCCTGGATCTCAAATCAGGAGTGGGTTTTCAAGAAGGCATCTCATTATGAAATAAAAATGTCCTGGAAAGCTTGAGTCAGTCCTCTAGTATAGATGGAAAGGATTCTAAGTGACATATGCTTAATAATCTTCAGATATCTTTTCTGTCTTCTTTGAGGTACCAGTTAAGATAGCTGGTAGAGACATGAAAACTGACTTTGTTGAAAACATGAGTTCCAACCATTGAGTATTTAAGTAAGAACTAGGGGAAAGCAAAGTTCACCTGTCTATGAGAGTAAATGGCTGTTGTTAATTTATTACAGTAATCATTAATACCAAAATGGAAAAGAGCCATTGGAGTGTACAGCACATAACTATTTCATAAAATTTTCAACTTTCTTCCCTTGGGGGTAAGAATAAGATATTATGAATAACGAGCATATTGACAAATACTACATTTTAATATTAAAAGCATTTTACATCTCAAAATTAACCTAGGTAAGAATGAGCTCCTCCCATTTTATCATTATTATTCTCATTTATCTCTTATAATAATATTGAGCTAATTAATAAATATGGAGAGGATCAAATAACCCTAAATATTTATTTTCTCTTAATAAGAAGAAATCTTTGTGATTTGCTTGGATGCACTGGGAAATCTCAAAGATACTTCCAGGTGCAAAGATATTTTAATTTTTTTTTAATTAAGAATCTGATCC
Source organism: Capricornis sumatraensis (assembly GCF_032405125.1). Lineage (NCBI taxonomy): Eukaryota > Metazoa > Chordata > Mammalia > Artiodactyla > Bovidae > Capricornis > Capricornis sumatraensis. Next base: position 109,157,684 of record NC_091092.1, on the reverse strand, counting down.
TGAGAAGACAAAATCAAAATAATTATCAGAGGAGATCTGAGTACTTGATTAAGATGGAATGATGGGCACCTATGAAACAATATTTGCCTATCTATTTAATCAAAGTGATAATATTATATTTTAAAATAAGTATAGGAAAAGGTTATGTGGTTGTAAGAAATTTTAGCTCTTTCAAAAATGTCCTGTTATTTTTTTTAACCTATCATAGACATTAGCAAACCATGACTGATCAATCTAGCCGTGAATTCATGGGTATAGTTTATAAGCTGATAATAATTTTTATATATTTTAATGTTTAAAAAATTAAAATAGGAATAACATTTTGTGACATGTGAAAGTTATGACATTCCAGTGTTCATTAATGACGTTTTATTGAACATGGCCACACTTAAACATTTATATGCTTATTTATGGCTGCTTTCCCACTACAGTGATAGAGTAGTGTGACAAATCTTACAGTCCTTCTAATCTGCCAAGCCTAAAATATTTATCATCTGGCCCTTTACAGAAAAAATATTGCTTATTCCTGTTACAGAGATCAATAAGCTCAACACAGAGCAGTGAAATTTTTTCTGGTTGAGATACTGAATCTATTGCTTTCTGAGTAGATTACATAAAGAGTAACCTTTTTACTACTCCTTGTTAAGACTAAAAACTTCAAGATCAATTTTCATTTTAACAAAGAGAAAACCAAATAAGATTCAGGAGCTCCTTTCTTAACAAATCATCTTGCTAGTAAGCCCATCAACATTTAGCAAAATTTGTCAAAATGTTAATACATTTCAATGCTTCTTTTCACTCTATTATCTGCAGTTATTATAAGTGAGGACTAGATTTTTTTTTCCCTGCAAAAATCTGCGACTTTCTATGTCTATCCAGGTTATGTCTTTTACTAATCATTCACTTTTTGAAACAGACACTTTATTTTACAAACTACTCTCATTTTTTAAATAAAACACTTCCCATTCATTACCTTGTACATGCAGTTGTGCTTTTCTGCTACTGTTAATTTAGTACAGCCTCAGTTACCCACAGTCACTATATCCTTTAATCAACATGACTAACTTCTTTTTTCACAAGGAAAACATCTATCATCAAACAAGTAGCAGATGAACAAAGCTCATGAGTCTATGTAAGAATCTTGGAAATCATGGTCAGATGTGTGTACTACTTTGTATATAATGACCTTGTGTGCATGCTCAGACACGAAGTCATGTCTGATTCTCTATAACCCCGTGGACTGCAGCCCACCAGGCTCCTCAGTCCATGGAATTTTCCAGGCAAGAATACTGGAGTGGGTTGCCATTTCCTCCTCTAGGGGATCTTCCCGATCCAGGGATCAAACCCACATCTCCAATGCCTCCTGCATTGGCAGGTGGATTCTTTACCTCTGAGCCACCTGGGAATCCCAAATTATGAACACACAGTTTTCACTTTTTCACAATCCTATTCAGTGTATAGAACTAAATTTATTTATCTGATCAATAAGCCAGTATAAAAAGTTTATGAAGCTCAGAATCACTATTCATGAAAAAACAAACCTAAATATAATAAAAATAAAATTCATTGATTGTGTTATATTTAACACATAAAAATTAGAAAAAAAGTCATATAAGTGTTCTGAAACTAGGCTAAGTTGTAAAAAAGATTCACCTTGAATATATGAACTTGAGTTTCTGTACAAATATGCTCAAAATTTCTGTAAGAAGTTTTCCTTTTTCTCTTAAAAGGCTAGCACATGATAAATTTTATTTTCTTTTTTTTCTTTGTAGATGTTTAGAACTGCTAGATATAGAGAAGCATTTATAAATCTCTATGAATTCATTAAAATAAAGGCCAATAATTTTTAAGACTATATAATTGAATCATTAATACACTCCAGAGATAGGAAAAGATGTCAAATCACAAAAAGCTTTTCTCAGTTATACACTCCAACACTGTGAGAGCTTACAGTTTCATTTACCTCAACAAGAAGTCAAAAATAAACATAGAAACATTAAAAAGTACCTCTTTAGATATTAGAAGACTTTTTTGTGCTATGCTAAGTTGCCACATGGTGGCTTTTGTGATAGCAAGACTCAGAAAGCAATTATTGAAACTTCTTTTATAAATTCCTTGGAGTAGAACAAGCAGATGTAAAGAGGCCCCCATTCCTGGGTCTTGCAAGACTAGGGGCTGAAGAGCCAAAACACTGGTTTCATGCAGCTCAAAAAGAATCAGAGAACATCCTTTGAGAAACATCCTTACATTGGGCATTGAAGGCTGACTAAGAAGCAGCACCTATATATAATCTTTTATTCTGTAATTACTGTGGAATTCCCATTGGTTTCCATTTTCATTCCACTGATCCTTCCTTAGCTTCTCTGAGAGGTTACTTATGCCTTGCTTCTGGTATACCAGTTATTAAAAGCAAAAGTCATAGTAAGTATGGCTGAAATGGAGAAGCACAATGGACTTCTCTACCAGAAAAGACTGCAGACCTAAAAGAGAAGATAGTGCTCACACATACTTGCTTATACACGCTAATGAGGATTGTGAAAAGGATGACTCTTGATCAATCCAAGACTAATCCAGAATCAAGACTTTTAATCAAATGCTGCCTTTCTTATGATATTCAAAGACAGGTGATGCCAGATTATTTCTCAAGAATGATTGCCTTCAAGAATAAGGGAAAAGGCAGTTTATTAAACTTATCTCTAGACTGATTTTCCAAGTCATTTGTGATGCTGTTAACTAAAAGGCAAGAAACTAAGAAATCTTTGTTTAGATTTCATAGCTACTTTGTCTTAGGAAATTACCTTCTCATCAATTTCATAATATTTATTGATAAAAAATCTTTGATTACAAATTTAAGAATTATGACAATATTTTATGTGTACTCTGAAGCAAAGATTCACAGTTGGTCTGGATTAGAACTTAAGGTTTACTACTATTAACTCTACACAGAGTAGCTGTTACATAAATGAACTTTTTTTTCCTTATGCAGAATATAGGTACATACATATTCTATAGGTAATAGTCAATAAGTTGACTGGATGGTGTACAGTTTATCTCTTTTCAGTAGTAAATAACTAACAGGATAATAATGAAAGAAGTGATAAAGCATATTAAACATACTGAAATGTTTTCTCATATTTTGCCTTACATAATAATTTTGTTGATCTCCTCTAATTTATCCTACATAATTTTATTACAGAACATTTACCATCATATTTGGCAACACATGGGGAATGTCATATATTACATTATTTTAAGGTCACCTAACAAAAGAAGTATGAGCCAGAAATATTTAGCATTGAATAAGTGAATATTTTTTGCTCATCATTAGGATCTGGTTGCAAAAGTCAGTTTAAGTTCTAGTATTAGAAATGATTTTTTTATGTAAGGTCTGAATAAGCTGAACAATAGTAAGAAGAAAAATAATAAGTTCTTTTGTTTTCCTAAAAAAAATTAAAATGATCATTTTGTTCCTACCTCTGGGATGAATAAGGGAATGAAAATCTGGAATTATACATGTTTCAATGCCATTCTCCCAAATCATCCCACCCTCTCCCTCTCCCACAGAGTCCAAAAGGATTCATGTTGATGTATGGCAAAACCAATACAATATTGTAAAATAATTAACCTCCAATTAAAATAAATAAATTTATATTAAAAAAAGAAAATCTGGAATTAAAATTTAATGAAATAAGCTAATGAAGAGCAACTTCTATGGCTATGTATGGTGCCTAATTATAAATCCAACAAAAGATGTGTGAAACATGTGTGAGGAATGTTATAAACAGTTACTGAAAGACCTAGGCAAATGGAGTTAATGGTCAAGAAGATTCAATGCCAAATATTCAATTGTCCAAAATGCAATCCAGATGAGTATCCCAAAAGTGTCTTTCATAGATCCCAAGATCTTGACCCTGGGGTAATTAAAAATAAAACATATAGGAAATGGCAAAGGGAATAGCCTAGCCAGTCCTGTAAAAGAAACAAAAAAGTTGGATAAGGGCACATATTCTGCCATAAAACATGCAGTACTAATCAATACTAATTTAAAAGTGCTGTACTAACATATATGATATTGTCCTATTTTACAAATTTTGGGAAGGGTAGTATCACTGTTGTTTATTACCATGTTTTGTAATTATATGATGTTGCTGCTGCTGCTGCTGCTAAGTCTCTTCAGTCGTGTCCAACTCTGTGCAACCCCATAGACGGCAGCCCACCAGGCTCCCCCGTCCCTGGGATTCTCCAGGCAAGAGCACAGAGTGGGTTGCCATTTCCTTCTCCAATGCATGAAACTGAAAAGTGAAAGTGAAGTCGCTCAGTCATGTCCGACCCTTAGTGACCCCATGGACTGCAGCCTACCAGGCTCCTCCATACATGGGATTTTCCAGGCAAGAGTACTGGAGTGGGGTGCTATTGCCTTCTCCAATATATATGATGTTACATATAATCTTTTCTATGGTGTAATATTTATCTACTGCTGTACATTATCCTAAACCTGGTTGGGCAGAAATTTAGGAGCAGCTTAGTACTATGGATCTGTCTTAGGGTCTCTCATGAGGTTCAGCCAGATGTCAGCCAAGGCTTCCTTCATCTTCAGAATATACTGAATGGAGAATTCCCTGGTTATCCAGTGATTAGAACTTGGCACTTTCACTGCCATGATCTGGGTTCAATCCCTTGTCTGGAAACTAAGATCCTGCAAGTAAGCCAAACAGGCACCAAAAAAAAAAAAAAAAAAAATCACTCACTGATGCTAGAGAATCTGTTTTCACTTTCATGGCTAGTGCTGGCGATTGCCAAGATAATTCAGTTCTTCTACAATGTACCTATTCATGGACTGCCAGAGTTTTCTCATCATGTATTAGCTGGCTTCTCCCAGAAGTGATCCAAACAAAAGCAAGGTAGAAACTGCAATGCATTTTATGACCTAGCTTTGGAAGTTACATACCATCAGGTACCTATTAAATATGTGAGGAAACTATTCAAGGGCATAAATATCCAAGATGTGGGTCACAGTTTATCTCATACATTACATTTTAAAAATTTATAGAGAAAAAATATCTTTCCTGAGAAATATAAGGAAGACCAACTAATGTTTCATATACATTATGTCCCCAATTATATTATGAACACCCTGAAAGAATGCAACTTGTACAATTACTATAGACCATAACCTCAGTGGAGTGGGTTGCCATTTCCTCCACTAGGAGTCTTCCTGACCAAGGATCTCATCCACATCTCCTGCAGCTCCTGCATTGGCAGGCAGATTCTTTAACACTGAGCCAACTGGGAAGTCCAATATCATAATTCAAAAATGTGTTTAATATTCCTAGCCTACCAAACATCATAGCTTAGCCTAGCCTAACTTCAACATGCTCAGAATACTACTCAAAGGAGTATAACAAAAATCAATCAGTCAAAAATATCATAAATAAATTTAACAAAATGTCTCTTCTGTCTATAAGATTCAGTGAATCCAGAGAGGCTTTGAATTACAGTTCAAAACTAAGCCAGTATGTGAAAGTTGAGGTGATATGGGTTGCAATAACTGCTGTTCAATGCATTCAAATGGGCCCTTAGTGGGTAAGAAATAGTTAATTCTATTTTGAAAATGAGTCAATAGTTAGCGGAGTATAGTTTACATGCAGTGAGACAATCTAGCTTTGCGAGTATAGCAGGTCTGAAGAATTCCAACTTACTGAAATAGCTATGTGAGGGGAAACTAATACCAATACCTTCCATCCTGAATTTTTTAAAGCAATTATTTTTATAGTATTCAGGTGAGGATTACTTTGTAAAGCTGTGTTTTTCAAAGGTAAGATCTGGGAGAATCTCTAAGGAAGATGAAGTGTTAGGATATGTATCCATTCCTTCTATATATGATTAGCTCACTTCTGAAGTGATTTAATTTCTTGTAGGTAATATGCCTTTAAGCAACATTTCCAGTGCTTACTTTCCTGCTCATAGACTAAACTCAGCATCAGCCATTTGATTTTATAGAGATCCAATTTTGTTTTAATTGAAATATATTATGTAAAAAGTTAATAATCCATTGAAGTTGCAATTTACTAAATGGTACCCTGGTGACTTGACAAGTCAACATAGCTTCCCAAAGTATCTAATATACCACAAGGGAGTATTTTATTACCCTGATGAAAGCAGTTGAGTAGGTGTATACAATTCTAGATACTGTTTACTTATGTAGTCTAATCAGTTTCTTGTAAAACTTTCTTTAATAAAGAAGTGAATTAAAATTCATGACATTAAAGTAAAATGAGACATTTCTACCAATTTTTAAAATGGGAAATCAATATACATATATATGCAAATATATTATATATATATAATGTATTATAAAGAAGAAAAATATTTCATCTTTGTCTCCATTTCCTGGCAGAGCTCCCACAACCCTTAGTTTTCTAACTGATAAGAGTGATAGGAATATATTTTGTTCTTGTCAGGTGATTCCTGGCAGTCCCCTAAATAGTTTTATGGTGGAAATGGTCCCAGAAAGATCGAGCCCTGGTTAAAAACTTGGAATTTTCATTCTCACTCCCCAACTTCCAGAGAGTGGAGAAGGGCTAGATATTGAGCTAATCACTGATGCTTATGTAGTGAATCCTCCATAAATCCCCAAAATAACAGAGTTCTGAGAACTTAGGAAATGAAGAACACATCCACATGCTAGGAAATGGCACACTCCAACTCCATGGAGCAGAGGTTCCTGTACTCAGGACTCTTCCTGCCCTTGCCCTATGTACCTCTCATCTGACTGTTATTTATATCCTTTATAACAAACTATAATAGTAAGTATACTTTTTCTTGAGTTATGTGAGACATTCTACCAAATTTTCAAACTTGAGGGGGTTGTAAAAAAAACCCCAGCTTAGGAGCCAAGTTGGACAGTGTGGATAACTTGGATACTTATGACTGGAATCAAGTAAGGGCATTCTTGTGGGACTGAGTCCTTACCTATGGAGTTTGATACTAACACCAGTTAGTGTCAGAATTGAATTCTCATCATCTGGTTGTTCTATATCTATATCGTTCTATATCTATACCAACCTATATCTATAAAAGCACTAAAAGATTTTAAACCATGTAGACCTATAACTTAAAACTCAAAAGTTTGGATTTGAGATTTAATATTCCTAAAATTGCGCTTCCCTTATGGCTCAGCTGGTAAAGAATCCACTCGCAATATGGGAGACCTGGGTTTGATCCCTGAGTTGAGAAGATCCCCTGGAAAAGGGAAAGACTACCCACTCCAGTATTCTGGCCTAGAGAATTCCATGGACTATATAGTCTATGGGGTTGCAAAGAGTCAGACATGACTGAGCAAATTTCATAGACAGGTTCCTAAAATTTATACTAAAATCATCAAATTGTTCTGTTCTCAAATAGCTAGTCAAGATGCCTTGTCTTGGGATGAAACAGAATCAGAACATTAGCACTGGAAGGTTCCTAGAAGGGTGTACAAAGTAACATGACTGTTTCACAGATGAGGTACTGAAATTGAAATGGTTAAGTAACTTGTTTAACTTCATATAGCTAGAATCATCAAAACTAGAACTAGAACTGAATTAATCTAAATCTAGAGTTATTTTTTTCACCATTCTATATTACTTTCTATTAAAATGTACAATATATTTTAGGATAGTAGAGGTTTCTTTACTTAATAATCAGTTAAAATAAACAGAATATCCCAATTGATATGTAAAATTAACAAAACATCTTTCAGTCAAGATGATAGACCGAGTATACATTCTTTTCTCCTTTTCTTCCTAAAACCCAATAAAATGACAGCAAAGGAATGAAAAACTATTTTAAAAACCAAATCAACAGAGCAAATGGAATAAAAGGGACTTCTATGAGTTTCCTTCAAGATAGAATGCCTTCTATCTTGGACTAATGAAGCAAGGTAGAAGGAGCAAAAGTCTATAACATTGCATGGAAGATGGAGTAGCCAAAAAGAAATTTGATCTCCCAATCAAAACTTGAAATAATAAACTTCAAAAAGTGAAAGTTTTTTTTTTAACCTATGCATGATACAGTATCAACATTTGAAATGCCAAAAGTATCAATTAACAGAAAGATGAAAAAATTCACAGTCTTCTTTTACTGCTTTCAGCCTCTGATATGGAGTATGGAAAAATAAGTTAGGCAGATATACACATACAAAAGCTCTTGAGTACCAAAAATAGTGAATTGAAATTGATATAGAGTATTGACTACCTCAGAAAAGGAGTAATTGCTCTCTCAGTTCATTCAGTTACATTCAAAAAGGCATAGAGTAGACATAGAAAGAATTAACTAAGAATAATACAACTGAGGAGAGTAATTTCTTTGCAATGAGGTAGATGCAACAATCTCATTAAGATAATTTTTGTCATTAGGTGGTTCTGTAAAGAGTTACTTACTCTTCATCTCATTTTTAATTAACAAAAACCAATATTAGTTCTTGCCCTTGTGTTAAACAATACTGAAACCAGGCATACTTTCTTGCCCTATGTAAAATTGTACTGATACCAAGGAAAAGTACCTTAGCTGTTGCACCAAGAAATATCCACTCCTCAAAGGTAAAACTATGACTCAACTAAAAACCTTTTTTTTAAATCAAGACTAAGCTTACTTATCAAGAGAATTTCAAGCCCTTGCTTCACTGTACCTATTAATTGAAAGCTATTATATTGTTAATGCTGCCCACTCTGAGCCAATTCTCCACATTACAAAGCCTACCTTAAAGTCATCCATCCCAAGCCATAAAACACTATGAGTTATATTTTCCTAATTTCCCCCATTTTGAGACATCACTAACCCTCTGACAAAATGTTCTCCTTCACTGCATTAAATGTAATAAATTTAGACTTGCTTGAACAACAGGTATTTCTGGTGGTTTTTTGAGTTGATCCTTGATGCTCAACCAAAATCTTCTGACTTGTTACCAGTCACTGAAGAAATATTTGTTGCTAGGGATGCTAGTGGGATTTGAAAATCTTGATCATACATATGATCTCTCAGTCTCATATGAGGTACATCCTAGAATCAATCATTTCCAAACATGGGAATCTTATTAATAAAGTGTTATTCTGCTTTATTATTATTATTATTATGAACATGACTCTGACTTAGAGGTATAATTTAGAACTTAGAAATAACTGACCAGATATCAGAGGAAGTATGGGAAATTTGGTCAGCTTGAAGTTTATCAGTTTGTATTCAAAATCCATTTGCTTTTCTCCGTATCAAAACATAATGATACTAATTTAGACCAGTAGGGCATATAATTTTCATAGTCATGGAGATTTATTTTTGCTGATTCATCCAGTTCAGTCTGGCTTACCATGCTGAGATGATTAGCTAAATTTCGAATGTAGCCTGAGACCATAGAACAGAACATATTTCATTGTTCCATAACAGATAATTTAAACTCATTACTAATAAGTTTCAACCAACTAGTCAAATCTCTCTAGGGTAAGCTTACATTTGAAGCCTGAGTCCATGAATTTTCACTGTAGTTCCAGAAATAGTCTAGCCTCACAAGAATACTTCAAAACACAGCTAATATGATCAGAGTGATTAAAAAAAAAATAGAAAAGATAACCTTCTCCCCTATACTGATAATAATTTGCCCCAACACTAGAAAGGATAACCAGACCTCAAATTTAGTTTTGAAATTCTTCCAGTGGCTTATCCTACACAGAATAAGTAAACTAAATAGCTGCTTTAAAAGTACAACTAAGTGTGGCTCTAACTGGTGTGATAGTATTCTAAAGAAATTAATGTTTGTTTTAAAGCATTGAAGCCCCTTGAGGCTGTTTTTGTCCGTCTCCTTGCCAAAAAAAAGAGAAATATCTGGCTAAAGGGGAAGATGGTGTGATCACTCACCTAGAGCCAGACATCCTGGAATGTAAAGTCAAGTGGGCCTTAGAAAGCATCACTACAAACAAAGCTAGTGGAGGTGATGGAATTCCAGTTGAGCTATTTCAAATCCTGAAAGATGATGCTGTGAAAGTGCTGCACTCAATATGCCAGCAAATTTGGAAAACTCAGCAATGGCCACAGGACTGGAAAAGGTCAGTTTTCATTCCAGTCCCAAAGAAAGGCTATGCCAAAGAATGCTCAAACTACCGAACAATTACACTCATCTCACACTCTAGTAAAGTAATGCTCAAAATTCTCCAAGCCAGGCTTTAGCAATACGTGAACCGTGAACATTCTGATGTTCAAGCTGGTTTTAGAAAAGGCAGAGGAACCAGAGATCAAATTGCCAACATTCGCTGGATCATGAAAGAAGCAAGAGAGTTCCAGAAAACTTCTATTTCTGCTTTGTTGACTATGACAAAGCCTTTGACTGTGCGGATCACAATAAGCTGTGGAAAATTCTGAAAGAGATGGGGATACCAGACCACCTAACCTGCCTCTTGAGAAACCTATATGCAGATCAGGAAGCAACAGTTAGAACTGGACATGGAACAACATACTGGTTCCAAATAGGAAAAGGAGTGCGTCAAGGCTGTATATTGTCACCCTGCTTATTTAACTTGTATGCAGAGTACATCATGAGAAACGCTGGTCTGGAAGAAGCACAAGCTGGAATCAAGATTGCTGGGAGAAATATCAATAACCTCAGATATGTAGATGACACCACCCTTATGGCAGAAAGTGAAGAGGAACTAAAAAGCCTCTTGATGAAAGTGAAAGTGGAGAGTGAAAAAGTTGGCTTAAAGCTCAACATTCAGAAAACGAAGATCATGGCATCCGGTCCCATCACTTCATGGGAAATAGACGGGGAAACAGTGGAAACAGTGTCAGACTTTATTTTTCTGGGCTCCAAAATCACTGCAGATGGTGATTGCAGCCATGAAATTAAAAGACACTTACTCCTTGGAAGAAAAGTTATGACCAACCTAGATAGTATATTCAAAAGCAGAGACATTACTTTGCCGACTAAGGTCTGTCTAGTCAAGGCTATGGTTTTTCCTGTGGTCATGTATGGATGTGAAAGTTGGACTGTGAAGAAGGCTGAGTGCCGAAGAATTGATGCTTTTAAGCTGTGGTGTTGGAGAAAACTCTTGAGAGTCCCTTGGACTGCAAGGAGATCTAACCAGTCCATTCTGAAAGATATCAGTCCTGGGTATTCATTGGAAGGACTGATGCTAAAGCTGAAACTCCAATACTTTGGCCACCTCATGCGAAGAGTTGATTCACTGGAAAAGACTCTGATGCTGAGAAGGATTGGAGGCAGGAGGAGAAGGGGAGGACAGAGGATGGGATGGCTGGATGGCATCACCGACTCAATGGACATGAGTTTGGGTGAACTCTGGGAGTTGGTGATGGACAAGTAGGCCTGGCATTCTGCAATTCATGGGGTCGCAAAGAGTCGGACATGACTGAGTGACTGAACTGAACTGAACTGAACTGAACTGAACTGAAAGGAGAAGAGGGCAGCCGAGGATGAGATGATTGGGTAGCATCTCCAACTCAATGGCCGTGAACTGAGCAAACTCTGCAATATAGTGGAGGACAGGGAGCCTGGCTTATTGCAATCTATGGGGTTGCAAAGAGTTGGGCACAACTTAGCAGACTGAACAACAACAAAACATATGAGATAGGAGATGGAGTAGGAAGAGAGGTTACTTGAATAAATCTCCTTTGGAAACTCTCATATCATTCTCTGAAGAAGGCTATGTAAATATTCTGGATGAGTTCAATATTTGTGTAATTAAATTATAACTTGAGGTGTCTTACATCTTGTAAATTGTATTTATATTCATAACTCATGATCTCAGTTCACTTCATTACAATTATAAAGTATTATTCTGATACTATAAATGAGAATGATTTAGAAAAGTTAATTCAGGTCAGTTCAGTCTCTCAGTCATGCCTGACTCTTTGTGACTCTGCAGCCAAGTCTCCCTGTCCATCACCAGCTCCCGGAGTTTACTCAAACGCATGTCCATTGAGTCAGTGATGCCATCCAACCATCTCATCCTCTGTTATCCCCTTCTCCTGCCACCTTCAATCTTTCACAGCATTGGGGTCTATTCCAGTGAGTCAGTTGTTTACATCAGGTGGCCAAAATACTGGAGTTTCAGCTTCAGGATCAGTCCTTCCAATGGATACTTAGGACTGATTTCCTTTATGATTGACTGGTTGGATCTTCGAGCAGTCCGAGGGACTCTCAAGAGTCTTCTCCAACATCACAGTTTAAAAGCATCAATTCTTCAGCGCTCAGCTTTCTTCACAGTCCAACTCTCACATCCATACATGACCACTGGAAAAACCATAGCCTTGACTAGATGGACCTTTGTTGGCAAAGTAATATCTCTGCTTTCTAATATGCTGTCTATGTTGGTCATAACTTTCCTTCCAAGGAGTAAGCATCTTTTAATTTCATGGCTGCTGTCACCATCTACAGTGATTTTGGAGCCCCCCCCAAATTAAAATCTGTCACTATTTCCACTGTCTCCCCATCTATTTCCCATGAAGTGATGAACCAGATGCCATAATCTTAGTTTTCTGAATATTGAGCTTTAAGCCAAACTTTCACTCTCCTCTTTCACTTTCATCAAGAGGTTCTTTAGTTCTTCTTCACTTTCTGCCATAAGGGTGATTCATCTACATATCTGAGGTAATTGTTATTTCTCCCAGCAATCTTGATTCCAGCTTGGGCTTCATCCAACCCAGCGTTTCTCATGGTGTACTCTGTATAAGTTAAATGAGCAGGGTGACAATATACAGCCTTGATGTACTCCTTTTCTTATTTGGAACCAGTCTGTTGTTCCATGTCAGTTCTAACTCTTGCTTCCTGACCTACATACAGGTTTCTCAAGAGGCAGGTCAGGTGGTCTGGTATATGAAAAGGCAAAAAGATAGGACACTGAAAGATGAATTCCCCAGGTCAGTAAGTGCCCAAAATCCTACTGGAGATCAGTGGGGAATTAACTCCAGAATGAATGAAGAAATGGAGCCAAAGCAAAAACAACACCCAGTTGTGGATGTGACTGGGGATAGAGGCAAAGTCCTATGCTGTAAAGAGCAATACTGCATAAGAACCTGGAATGTTAGGTCCATGAATCAAGGCAAATTGGAAGTGGTCAAACAGGAGATGGTAAGAGTGAACGTTGACATTTTAGGAATCAGTGAAGTAAAATGGACTGGAATGGGTGAATTTAACTCAGATGCCCATTATATCTACTGCTGTGGGCAAGAATCCCTTAGAAGAAATGGAGTAGCCATCATAGTCAACAAAAGAGTCCAAAATGCAGTACTTGGATGCAATGTCAAAAACGACAGAATGATCTCTGTTCGTCTCCAAAGCAAACCATTTAATATCATTTAATATCACAATAATCCAAGTCTATGCCCCAAACAATAATGCTGAAGAAGCTGTTCAATGAAGACCTCCAAGACCTTCTAGAACTAACAGCCTAAAAAGATGTCCTTTCATTACAGGGGACTGGAATGGAAAAGTAGGAAGTCAAGAAACACCTGGAGGAACAGGCAAATTTGGCCTTGGGGTACAAAATGAAGCAGGTCAAAGGCTAACAGTTTTGCCAAGAGAACATGCTGGTCATAGCAAACATCCTCTTCCATCAATACAGAAGACTCTACACATGGACATCACCAGATGGTCAATACCAAAATCAGATTGATTATACTCTTTGCAGCCAAAGATGGAGACGCTCTATACAGTCAGCAAAAAGAAAACCAGGAGTGGTCTGTGGCTCAGATCTTGAACTCCTTATTGCCAAATTTAGACTTAAATTGAAAAAAGTAGGGAAAACTACTAGACCATTCAGGTATGACCTAAGTCAAATCCCTTATGATTATACAGTGGAAGTGAGAAATAGATTCAAGGGATTAGATCTAATAGACAGAGTGCCTGATGAAATAAGGATGGAGGGTCATGACACTGTACAGGAGACAGGGATCAAGACCATCCCCAAGAAAAAGAAATGAAAAAAAGCAAAATGGTTGTCTGAGGAGGCCTTACAAATAGCTGTGAAAAGAAGAGAAGTGAAAAACAAAGGAGAAAAGGAAAGATATACCCATTTGGATGCAGATTTCCAAAAAATAGCAAGGAGAGAGAAGAAAGCCTTCCTCAGTGATCAGTGCAAAGAAACAGAGGGAAACAATAGAATGGGAAAGACTAGAGATCTCTTCAAGAAAATCAGAGATATGAAGGGAAAATGTCATGCAAAGATGGGTTCAATAAAGGACAGAAGTGGTATGGACCTAGCAGAAGAAGAAGATATTAAGAAGAGGTGGCAAGAATACACAGAATAACTATACAAAAAAGATCTCATGACCCAGATAACCCCGATGGTGTGATCACTCACCTAGAGCCAGACATCCTGGAATGTGAAGTCAAGTGGGCCTTAGAAAGCATCACTACGAGCAAAGCTAAGGAGGTGGTGGAATTTCAGTTGAGCGATTTCAAATTCTAAAATATGATGCTGTGAAAGTGGTGTACTCAATATGTCAGCAAATTTGGAAAACTCAGCAGTGGCCACAGGACCAGAAAATGTCATTTTTCTTTCTAATCACAAAGAAAGGCAATGCCCAAGCATGCTCAAACTACTGAACAATTGCACTCATCTCACATGCTAGCAAAGTAATGCTCAAAATTCTCCAAGCCAGGCTTTAACAGTAAGTGAACCGTGAACTTCCAAATGTTCAAGCTGGATTTAGAAAAGGCAGAGGAACCAGAGATCAAATTGCCAACATCTTCTGGATTATGGAAGAAAAAAGAGAATTCCAGAAAAACATCTATTTCTGCTTTATTAACTATGCCAAAGCCTTTGACTGTGTGGATCACCACAAGAGAAATTAATTGTCTTAAATTTACATCACAGGACTGTTTTGAGATGCAGCCATTTCTGAAACAGATATTTTAACTCCAAATTCAGTGTTCTTTATTCATGTCCAAAAGTGGGAAATGATTTCTTGAGTAGATATTAAAAAATAATGTGGCGATGTCTAAGTGTCTAGAATTCAAATTAGAGGAAGTTGATTACAAAAGAGCTTTCATTTATTGACATATGTCTTACTATCATACTAGTGTAGAAGACTTCTGTAATGTTCATTTTCTGTAGGAAATTTCCAAATACCACCTAATTTAGCCTTCGTTGAAAATCTTTATATGTAGGTATGTCCATTACCTGTTTTTCATTGGCTTCAGTCCTGGATCCTTGTGCTCATCCTGCTTTTCTTCCTGGTACTCTCCTGCTTGTGGGCAAAACCAAAGGGTCATTGGTAGTAGCTTGAACCTTGAAAATGATGAAAAGGCAACGGAAAATTTAAAAAACTGAAAATTATTGATGACACTTGAGCAGAGATGAAAGTAGATTAACCACAAATTTAGGATAACAAAGTAAACGATATATACTTGATGAACCCAAACTCTCCTCATATACAAAGAGAATTACCATGACTATTATTAAAGAAGATTTAATATCAAACAGATAGTATGATAGCCTTGTCAGTCAAGGATATAGAAGTCTTTGTTGCCGAACTCCAATATACTTCATTCCATCATTTAAAAATTAAAATATTTATGCCCATTATTTCAGTTTTTCCTTCAAGTACAGTAACACATGCATGCGTGCTAAGTTGCTGCAGTTGTGTCTGACTCTTTGCAACCCTATGGACCCTGGCCATCCAGGCTCCTCTGTCCATGGGATTTCCCAGGCAAGAATACTGGAGTGGGTTGCCATGCTCTCCTCCAGGAAATGCAGTAGTGCTACCTTATAAAAGGCCAATTTTAGATTTTTTGTCATCACTGCAGATCACATAAGCATGCTCACATTTACTCTAAATACAAATATTTCATATGCTCTCATCTAATATCTAAAATACAAATATTTGAATGCCCTTTGGTTTCAGGATAGTATTTTCAGCCAAAGGATTACAATTATTGAAATAAATGGTGAACTAGAATGAGAAACTATCCTCCTATATATTTTCCTTACAGATCCTGATCAACTATTTGTTCTAAACTTATAGACTTAATCTGCTCTTCAAATCTAGGAAACAAAAAAGACTGGCAGAGAAAAATGAAATATGTCCATCAAGTCAGAATGATGTTGCTATGAGTTGATCACATCAAGAAATGTTGAATCTGATCAATAAAACTTCTGAACTATATTATTTCAAAAACAGGCACAGAAGACATCAGTGGAAGCAGATGAGTAAAATATTTCTCTGTACAATAAATTTAGTTTTCACTATATCTGTCCTAATGTTTACCAGCCTTTTGCATAGAGAATATGTCCCCCAGAGAGGAAAATAGGTCTTATGTACGGATTAAGCTATAAAAGCCTATGGTAATAATATTGCTAAAAATGTACTACATTTATAAAGAAAGAAATCCAGGGTTCTCAAACACATCTGTGTGTACCCATAGAGAGAGACAGAGTAAGAGAGAGAGAAGCCAGGAAAGAAGGAAAAGAGAAAGAAAAAATGAAGGGAAAAAAAGAGATATATTTTTAAAATATTTAAATTTTTAAAGTTAAAAATTAACTTAGAAAAGTTTAGAAAGTTTTTATAATTTGCCTAAGTCTCCCAACTTGTCAGTGGTAGAGTCAAAATCTGAATTCAGGTCTGATGCCAAAGTTAATAAACAATCCTGCCTCTAGAATTTCTTTTTTTATATATAAATTTATTTATTTTAATTGGAGGTTAATTACGTTACAATATTGTATTGGTTTTGCCATACATCAACACGAATCTGCCACAGGTATACACGTGCTCTCCATCCTGAACCCCCCTCCCTCATCCCTCCCTATACCATCCCTCTGGGTCATCTCAGTGTCTATCACCAGTATAATTTCCACAGCAAATTATTCCTTCTCTTGCACCCTCTCCCTCGAGTTACAATTTCCCTTAGGTTTCTGCAAGTCTATACTTCCTACAAAATTATTATTATCATCAAATACTTACCTACATGTTAGATTAGTAGACTCCATTTGTTTTACATGAGTTCCATGTCCTTAAATTTTGAATATCTTTTTCAAGAGATTCCTAAGATGTTATACTTCTGACATTTTTTTTGCTATTTACATTCTTTGGTATTAATGTGTCATATTCTATAAGACTTCCAATCACTCATTACACAGACTTAAAATCATTGACGATCTACTAAATGCTTATTGAAATCCAATTAGTAATTTAAATAATGGATTCATCACATTGCAGAGATTAATTATATCCATTATGGTGCTATTAAAATGTGTTTTACATTGTAATTAGCATCAATAAAGTAAGGAGTGAGCTTTTTCAGCTATTATGAGCAATACAAAATGAATTTTAATCTCAATGAAATACAGATATTAATATCTTAAGTTTATGGTATTTATTAAGTGTTCCCAACACTCAATTTTTTGTATATGTTCAATTTTGTTGATAATTCCCAGATGGACTTTACACGTAACACATTATTCACAAAATGATCATCTGTACTTAAGAGATATGTACATTCATGTATTCACTCATCCATTAATTGGTCACCTACTTAGTATACTTCTTTGTGCTAGGATCTCTTCTTGGATTTGTGGTGATTAATCAAACAGAATAAGATTGTGTCCTTTTGACAATGAACAAATAAATAAACAAATACTTATCTTTTGGTTAAGTGCCATAAAGAAAACACAAGAAATGCATGGGAATCTGGGTGTCATTCAATATCTTCAACTAACTGAAAAATCAGATTAGACAAATGGACAACTGATTTGGTTTTAAAGCAGCATCTCTGATATGACCTGCTGGGCAGTTTCTTGATCGTGGGATGGTTTGAGTGTCCCAGACATGAAGTTGAAGAGTCTGGGCAGCAGAGGTCCATTCAGGGAGCTTAAAACAGAGACTCTTTGCTAACCTAGTAGGATACCCTTAAAACTCCACTAGAGCATGCTATGCAATATCCAAGAATTTAATCACATAAAATGTGGTATCACAGTATCCAAAATTAAAAAATATATATGTTTTTCAAACAGCCGAAATTGTCAAAAGAACTAAAGTAAAGAGAAGAAAGTCATACTTAACATAACTGACTGTATGCTGAACTCAGAAATTCCCCCCAAAATCAGGTAACTATCACTTGTTAATCCTCTCACTCCCCCAGTTCCCAATACAAGAAGATTTAAGAACAGACTATTAACAAAAGAGAGAGGTTGGAAGCAGCAATCATTAATCATGCTATATCTAAAACATATCATTGACTTTAATCTCTTTCAATGTTTTAACTTCTGATATATACTTTAACAAATGACATATACTCATGTTGAAGCAAAGATTACCTTCTGTGACTTCTCTTTGTTCCTAACATTATTTTCAGGAGCAACACATTATAAAGACACTTATAATGTGGTTTTTTAGTCTTTGGTCCAAGTTAACTGCTCTCTGTTCTTTCAAAAATTTTTCTCTGTAACCTGAATTTTGTATCTCAGCCATCTGCTCTTCTAATATATTCTCCTTAGTATTAATGATGTCAAGTGTTTGTATAAAATTCCCTATCCAGATACTGTTCTAAGAAGTTTATGTATGTTAACTGATTTAATCTCACAAAAATCCTAGAAAGCAGATTATATTGTTAGATGAATAGCTTGATAGATGGAAAAACTGAGGCATAGGCTTGTTGTTGTTCAGTGGCTAAGTCTTGTCTGACTCTGAGACCCCATGGACTGCAACAGGTCAGACTTCCCTGTCCTTCAATATCTCCCAGAGTTTGCTCAGATTCAGGTCCATTGAGTTGGTGATGCTATCTAATCATCTCATCCTCTGTCACACTCTTCTCCTTTTGCCTTTCATCTTTCCCAGCATCAAGGGTTTTTTGTTTTTTGTTTTTTCCCAATGAGTTGGCTCTTTGCAACAGGTGGCTAAATATTTGAAGCTTCAGCTTCAGCATCAGTCCTTCCAATGAATATTCAGGTTTGATTTCCTTGACTGGCTTGCACAATGAGGTACAATCTCACACTGGTCAGAATGGCTACTGTCAAAAAGTTTACAAGCAATAAATGCTGGAGAGGGTGTGGATAAAAGGGAAACCTCTTACACTGTTGGTGGGAATGCAAACTAGTACAGCCACTGTGGAGGACAGTGTGGAGATTCCTTTAAAAAAACTGGAAATAGAACTGCCATTCGACCCAGCAATCCCACTGCTGGGCATACACACCAAAGAAACCAGAATTGAAAGAGACACATGTACTCCAATGTTCATCGCAGCACTGTTTACAAGAGCCAAGACATGGAAGCAACCTAGATGTCCATCAGCAGACAAATGGATAAGAAAGTTGTGGTACATATACACAATGGAAGATTCAGTTCAGTTCAGTTCAGTTCAGTCACCCAGTCATGTCCGACTGTTTGTGACCCCCATGAATTGCAGCACACCAGGCCTCCCTGTCTATCACCAACTCCCAGAGTTCACCCAAACTCATGTCCATTGAGTCAGTGATGCCATCCAGCCATGTCATCCTCTGTCGTCCCCTTCTCCTCCTGCCCCCAATCTCTCCCATCATCAGAGTCTTTTCCAATGAGTCAACTCTTTGCATGAGGTGGCCAAAGTACAGGAGTTTCAGCTTTAGCATCAGTCCTTCCAATGAATACCCAGGACTGATCTCCTTTAGAATGGACTGGTTGGACCTCTTTGCAGTCCAAGGGACTCTCAAAAGTCTTCTCCAACACCACAGTTCAAAAGCATCAATTCTTCGGCACTCACCCTTCTTCACAGTCCAACTCTCACATCCATACATGACCACTGGAAAAACCATAGCCTTGACTAGACGGACCTTTGTTGGCAAAGTAATGTCTCTGTTTTTGAATATGCTCTCTAGGTTGGTCATAACTTTCCTTCCAAGGAGTAAGTGTCTTTTAACTTCATGGCTGCAATTACCATCTGCAGTGATTTTGGAGCCCCCAAAAATAAAGTCTGACACTTTCCACTGTTTCTCCATCTATTTCCCATGAAGAGATGGGACCAGATGCCACGATCTTAGTTTTCTGAATGTTGAGCTTTAAGCCAACTTTTTCACTCTCCACTTTCACTTTCATCAAGAAGCTCTTTAGTTCTTCTTCACTTTCTGCCATAAGGGTGGTGTCATCTGCATATCTGAGGTTATTGACATTTCTCCCGGCAATCTTGATTCCAGCTTGTGCTTCTTCCAGACCAGCGTTTCTCATGATGTACTCTGCATATAAGTTAAATAAGCAGGGTGACAATATACAGCTTTGACATACTTCTTTTCCTATTTGGAGCCAATCTGTTGTTCCATGTCCAGTTCTAACTGTTGCTTCCTGACCTGCATACAGATTTTTCAAGAGGCAGGTCAGGTGGTCTGGTATTCCCATCTCTTTCAGAATTTTCCACAGTTGATTGTGGTCCACACAGTCAAAGGCTTTGGCATAGTCAATAAAGCAGAAATAGATGTTTTTCTGGAACTATCTTCCTTTTTCCATGATCCAGCAGATGTTTACTCAGCTATTAAAAAGAACACATTTGAGTCAGTTCTAATGAGGTGGATGAAACTGGAGCTTATAATACAGGGTGAAGTAAGTCAGAGAGAAAAACACAAATACAGTATATTAATGCATATAAATGGAATTTTAAAAGACAGTAGCAATGATCCAATCTGTGAGACAGCAAAAAAGACACAGATATAAAGACTGTGGGAGACTGTTGGAGAAGTCTTTTGGGCTCTGTGGGAGAAGGTGAGGGTGGGGTGATTTGAGAGAATAGCATTTAAA
Organism: Capricornis sumatraensis; assembly: GCF_032405125.1. Classification (NCBI taxonomy): domain Eukaryota; kingdom Metazoa; phylum Chordata; class Mammalia; order Artiodactyla; family Bovidae; genus Capricornis; species Capricornis sumatraensis. The sequence continues at coordinate 109,136,939 of NC_091092.1, read as the reverse complement.
CATGTATATTACCATATGGGAACTAGATGACCAGTCCAAATTCAATGCATGAAACAGGGTACTCAAAGCTGGTATACTGGGACAACCCAGAGGGATGGGATGGGAAGGGAGGTGGAAGGGGGGGTTGGGATGGGGAGACACATGTACACTCATGGCTGATTCCATTTGCCATGTCAATGTATGGCAAAAACCACCACAATATTGTAAAGTAATTTGCCTCCAATTTAAATAAATAAATTTTTTTAAGTTAAAAAAAAAAAGGATTGACTGGTTTGATCTCCTTGCCATCCAAAGGACTCTCAAGAGTCTTCTCCAACACCACAGTTCAAAAGCATCAATTCTTCTGCACTCAGCTTTTCTTTATGGTCCAACTCTCACATCCATACATGACTTACTGGAAAGACCATAACTTTGACTAGACAGACATTTGTTGGCAAAGTAATGTCTCTGCTCTTTAATATGCTGTCTAGGTTGGTCTTAGCTTTCCTTTCAGGGAACAAGCGTCTTGTAATTTCATGGCTGCAGTTACCATCTGCAGTGATTTTGGAACCCAAGAATACAAAGTCTGTCACTGTTTCCACTGTTTCCCCATCTATTTGTCATGAAGGCCTTTTGCCTGCTGAAATGGCCCACACTCTGTGGGGTATGTTTCTTCCGGGGCCTCTCTCACTTTCTGAGATGACTCCATATTCTGGGGCAGTTCTCGCCTTTTGAGGAAGACCACATTTTGTCTATAGAATGTGTATCTCTCTAAATCAATCCACTTCTTATCTATTACTTTGCCTCTCACTGAATTCTTTCTGTGCTGAAACATAAAGAAGCTGAGCTTCATTAAGTCCTGGGACCCAAGTATGTGATTGGACTTGAACCCACAATCCTGGACTCAAGGTCCACTGGAAGTCGAATCTTCCACATGTTGTACCTAGTTGGTTCTGATCAATGATATCAATAATGATATCATTCTTTTAAAGGTTGTGCTCTGCCCCTATTCCCTCCTGTTTCACTATGTCTGTCATGAATCAAGTGGCCATGCACATGAGTTATTTTGGGGTTTTGTATTCTATTCTTTTTGTCTGTTATTCTATCATTGTGTCCAAAAAGCTTAATAACCATATAGTAACAATACTTAACTATATTTCAAAAACTACTTATCTATATGTGTTCCTTTTTATTCCAAAACCAGTGGAGAAACAGCTTATCAAATTTCATAAAAATCTGTAGTGCTTTTGACTGGAATTACTTTGAATCTATAATTAAATTGAGGAATAATTGGTATCTCTACATTACTGAATATTCCAATTCATAAACAGTATATGCCTCCATTTCTGTATATTCCTTTAAGGAGTTTTTAAATTGTATAGTTTTACATGTAGACTTATGAGATATATTTTGTTTAGATTTATTCTTACACAAATGCAAGTTTTATATTTAAATAAAAATTTTACTATATTTTTTTCAAATTTTTTGGCATTACTTGCCACCCCAAAATGTCTCTTTGGCTTGCAGTTCATTTTAGTTTGTTTATTTTGAAGAAACATAAAAGTCAGAAAAATTTTCTTTTTCAGTTCAGTTCAATCGTGTCCAACTCTTTGCGGCCCCATGGACTGCAGTATCCCAGGCCTCCCTGTCCATCACCAACTCCCAGAACTTGCTCAAACTCGTGTCATTTTCTTTTTACCTCCTCCTTAATTGTTTAAAATAATTTGGATATGGATTCTGCACCAAAAAGAGAGATATCACCAAAGGTAACTTTGCCTTATATAAGAAAGATTCCCCTAAAGGCATGGCAAACCTTTGTTTACCAAATATTTGCATTTGTGTCTCCATGTGAATTGCCTTCCTCCCCTTTGAAGAACTAGACCTTGCTCCTTCTCCTTATTAGTTTCAGTGAATTTTTTTGGTTGTATTAGTTATTCCAAAGACTCAACTTTTGGCTTTTCAAGATCGCTGTTGTTGTTATTCAATCACAACATCCATCTCCTTGTGACGCCATGGACTGCAGCATGCTTGATATGGAAAATGTGCCAAAGTTTGTGCTAAAATTCTATTGGCTTTGTATTAGCTAAAACTTTGTTAATTCAAAAGAAAGAAAAACCACTAAAATCCACAGCTTGTTATACATATACTCTTTAGAAGAGGTAGAGGAGGAGCAGGAAGAGGACAGGAAAAAAGGAGGAGAAAGAAATTAACAACCTAAAACCAAACCAAAAAAATGAAATAAAACCCTAAAGAACGTTTGGTATAAATTTCTTCCCTTTTTCCACCTTGCAGATAAATAAACAACTTAATAATATTCCTCATGATATAACAGATAGTAGAAGAGCACAGGCACAACTAAAATCAGAAGAGGAAAGAATTTATGTCTTTACCTATCTATAGCTCACTGAATTAGCAAGTATTGACATGTTCGCTGAAACATGCTAAATAATAGATAAGCAAAGCATTTCTGAGAATATAACACGTCTGCATGTTCTTTGCTTTTCTGAAGCTGTAGATGTGCATTTTCAGAACTCTCTTCTAAGCATTTTTTTTTTTAGAACAGTCAAATCTTGCTATGAAGCACTTTATTAAAGTATCAGTTTACCTATTTGGAGACTTAAAGCCTGTACCCCACATCCTTGGTAATATATAGTGAACTCTCACTATAACTGACAAAGTATTTGCCCTTATTTTCCAATATCTGAATTAGGTCAAAGTTTTTAGAACAGTGCTTGTTTAGTGAGTGCTATTATCTCTAAGTAGGTAACTTCAGTTCAGTTAAGTCGCTCAGTTGTGTCCAACTCTTTTCGACCCCATGGACTGCAACATGCCAGACCTCCCTGTCCATCACCAACTCCTGAAGCCTACTCAAACTCATGTCCATCACATCGGTGAAGCCATCCAACCATCTCATCCTCTGTCATCCCCTTCTCCCGCCTTCAATCTTTACCAGCATCAGGGTCTTTTCCAATGAGTTAGTTCTTCACATCAGGTGGCCAAAGTATTGGAGTTTCAGCTTCAGCATCAGTCCTTCCAATGAATATTCAGGACTGATCTCCTTTAGGATGGACTAATTGGATCTCCTTGCTGTCCAAGGGACTCTCAAGAGTCTTCTCCAACACCACAGTTCAAAAGCATCAATTCTTTGGCGCTCAGCTTTCTTTATAGTCCAACTCTTACATCCATACACGATTACTGGAAAAACCATAGTTTTGACTAGAGAGATCTTTTTGTTGGCAAAGTAATGTTTCTGCTTATGCTGTCTAGGTTGGTCATAGCTTTTCTTCCAAGGAGCAAGTATCTTTTAATTTCATGGCTGCAGTCACCATCTGCAGTGATTTTGGAGCTCCCCAAAATAAAGTCTGTCACTGCTTCCCCTGTTTCCCCATCTATTTGCCATGAAGTAATGGGACTGAATGCCATGATCTTAGTTTTTTGAATGCTGAGTTTTAAGCCAACTTATTCACTCTCCTCTTTCTCTTTCATCAAGAGGCTCTTTAGTTCTTCATTTTCTGCCATAAGGCTGGTGTCATCTACATATATGAGTTTATTGATATTTCTCCTGACAATCTTGATTCCAGCTTGTGCTTCATCCAGCCTGGCATTTTGCATGATGTACTCTGCATATAAGTTAAATAAGCAGGGTGACAATATACAGCCTTGACGTACTCCTTTCCCGATATAGGTAACTTAGTAGGTAATATTAACCGTGTCATTGTTTTGCCCCTATTTTAAAATGAACATTTGTTGCTTACAACTGAGTATGACCTAAATAAGAATCAGTTATTGATAGACTGCATATATAAAACAGCTTGTAGTAATAGAAAATTTTAGAATTATGAATGTTTATTAACATTTCAAATATTAAAGCTTGTAATAATAGAAAATTGTAGAGTTCTTCTAGTCAAAGGATGAGTGTACCATTCAAAAAGAAGGAAAAACAAAGAAAAGTTATAAAGTGAGGTGTTACTAAAATATTAAAAATAAAAATTCAATCCAATAGTTACTTTTCTCAACATTGGTAATAAAATAGTAAAATTTTGAACACAAACATTTTTGTGAATAGTTGGAAAAAGTCCTGCATTATGACTTTATAAAAGGAAAAATGATCACTATCTATAGTGTGTGCCAATATTTTTAAACTGATTTTAATATGACATGTATTTATCCTGATTATCTCTTGCTTTCCCTTATTCATCTTACCAATGAATTTAAAAATAAAGTTTTCAGTGTAAATGTGCACCATTTTCAAGCTTGATATTGGTCATGGTTTCACATTAAATTCTAACCTAAAAATGTGAATCAATTTATGAAAATATAATTAGTTAAATATCTCTAGAAAAATTCAAGTAAGTCTTTGTACACAAGTCCAAATGAAACATGACTTTAATTTTCTAAGTACAAATATTTATTTGAGACCTACAGTTTATTCAAAATAAAAGTGAAAACGATCCCTACACCATCTACTCTGGAGACGTGTCAGAATGAAAATATGCATTGCTATAACTGGAATGTGAAGTAGATTTTTCTGTCTCCCATCATGATTGTGTATGGGCTGAGAGAATGGAGTGGGGGTAAAAAAGAAGTTACTTTAAGGGAAAATAGGTTATGTTTCATATCACCAAAGCATCCAACAGCCTGAATGTCTTATAATATACTGACATTTTCCATCTGAGAACACTGCATATGTACCTTCTATAGTAACACTTTACCTGATGTCATTTGCTAGGGCTACATGCTTAGATGAGGCAATAAAAAAAACTTTAATTTTAAATTCTTTGGAGATAGCTACCTGAAATTAAACATAAAAATTGTCAGGAACAAAAACATAGCTGTACAAACCATTCAAAAGAGAGACAGAGGGAAAGAAAGAGAGCAAGAGATTCACTTGTGAAGAAGCATCTGGGTGAAAGTTATTATAGGAAATTTCATAGCTTTTAAAAATTCATTTAACCACTACCTATGCTAAATGCTCAGTAATCCTCTCTGTTTTCTATGTATTATTATTAAAGTCTAGGCCAATGTATAAAAGTCACTTTGAATCAATAGTAGAATACAGTCAATCGATTACTTACATATTGTTTTACAACTAACCATTGATTTGAGCAATTTAATTCATGCTTGATTTTCCAACAGTTGTTTATGAGTAGACACAGCCAAAAAAGAACTTAAAAGTGTTATGTTCTGATGTCAGAATTTATTTTGATTGCATTCTGTTCGATTTTAATAGCCTGCAGCTGTGTGAATTTAAGAGCTGCCTTCTCCTTTCCCAAAACACAAACTCTACATGGTGGAAGATAGTTTCCTTTAGTCTCACTCAGAACCACCAAGTAAGAATATAAAATCATAGCATTTAGCCCCAATGCTTTCCCTCCACTCTCAGTTCTATAGGAACAATAAATTCACCAGAGGAAAGGTATGAAAAAAAAAAATCATGTGATCCTCAAAAAGCAGATTACTAAGGTTACTGTGGCAACGAGTGTTTTTTAAAGCACTGCAATACAATTTAACCTAAAAGAAGATACTGGAGGTGCTAAAGCCTATTGATTGCTTTCTGGGCTATTTCTTATGATTGTGAAAACACATCTAAGAAAAGAGCAGCAACCTTGGAGGGACAGTTAGGCTAAACATCCAGCAGTTTAATAGTATATGTGTTGTGAGGAAAAAAGAATAGAAATGAAATTTAAGTTTTAAAACTGGCTTAACTTTGATATAACTTATATTAACTAGTTCTTTTTGGCTCACTATTACCAACTTCTCTTGGCTATTAGAAAAATATTTTTTGATGCTAAGCATCTCTTCCTGCTTTACTTTCCTTGTCAGGTTAGGAAAATCACTTCTCTAATAATTAACTTCCAAGATAATAAATTAATGAGTAGGCTGGCCAAAAATGACCCTTGACTAAGGGTCTATTTTGTTTTTTTTTCTTTTGCATTGTTAACAGTATTATCTTTGGTAAAAGATTTAATCTCTCTTCTTTATTTTCCTATTTACTGATGGGAGCAGTTCAGGGAACAAGTTTGAAAATAGAACATACTTTAAGACTTCTGCTTGAATATACTAAAGTAGAATTTTTGATACATATCCTCTCTCAAATCTCTCCATACAGTAAATGTAAAGAATAAAATGGACAATAAGCAATACAACAAATAATTTCCTCAGCCCCATGTGACCAGGAATGAGAACTCCAAACTGAAACAGTGCTGCCAGTGCCACCTGTTAAAATTAAGGACCAAAATTCTGAGAGGTATGATCAAATAATCCTTAGAACACATTGAGATCTAGGGTCGAGTCACAGGAAAGGTTAAGGAAGTCCTTGCAGAAGCCATGGTATAAGACTACAGAACCACAGGGGAGCAAAGTTAACAGATCATAAGGCATTTCTCTTTGAGCGAGAGTAGAATTTGCCACCCTAAAATATATCTCTGGCATAAGGATTTTCTTGAGCTAGTACATTTTAAGAAACAGCAGACACAGAAAAAGCTCAAAACACCAAGTAGACATAACTCTTTATAAGGGACATTGACGTTTATAAGAGAAATCTCCAATTGTAAGGGTGTATCAATACAGGAAGAGAAGGATGACTCTAAATGTCTAGGAACTCTTATCAGTGGAAAGAATAATGATGTAAATCTGCCGGACAACCTTACTCTCATTTAGTATTACTTATACTAGGCCAAGAAATACCTAAATTTAGAGCTTAACAGTGCCACACACACACACACACAAATATATATATATATATATATATATATACACACACATATATGTTATTGATTTTGTTCAAGCTATATAAATCCAGTATAAATAAGATTTTAAAACTATATGTAACAGTAGTATAATTAAATTCATAAAAGCCTTATATATTGTTCACTAAATATTTGTTCCTTTCCTTTTCGTACAGATGGTACCATTAGGTCAAGCTTACAGCTCTCTCTTTCTGTACCACAATCATATCCAGTTGACTGGGCAGAGCCTCCAACAGGCCATTCCATGGTGAAGTAGTTTTGCACTATTCATCAAGGAGTTTCCTTAAAAGAGCCCTTAATCTGCAGCAGGAACTAATCAAGATTTTCCTGCTAATCAAAAATACTTCCTCACTTCACAAAATGAGCTATTACAAAATTAGCCAACACCAAATATCTGGTTTATACAATCACTTCCCCCTCTTTCCATTTTCCCTCAAAGATAAAGGAAGAGAAACATCAATAACTACCAGGAATAACTGATATCTATGCCTTCAAAGATAATTTAAAATAGGAGTGCAACAAATAAAGCTTAGAGAACATTGACTAAATTGAAATATTGACAAGTCCCACACACTATACTCTAGTGTTTAGAAAAATGTGGTTCCAGATTAGGAGAATCAACATGACCTGGAAATTTGTTAGGTGTAAAAATGGGGGCCCAATCTCAGACATCAGAAATTTTCATGTATAAAGTTTAATAGTGAGCCTTCTAGGTGATTCTGATGACTCTTTAACTTTGAGTATCCCTGCTTTAGTCTTTAACCAACTCTGTTCCCAAAACATTTTCTTATCTTTTTCTTTCTCCTCATATGTCTTATTCTCACCATTGGATCCAGAGGGAGTATTAATTTTCCTCATGATAGTACTTATCACAAAGGCTTTATTTTTAACACTATGGTTATGAGGTATACTACTTTGTAATTTTACACATCTAGGAAAAAAGAAACCAAGAGATTTCATCAAGATAGTAACATATATTTACGTTGAAGTCCAGACCTCTAAATGTTCACAGTCTCTTTTGGCCTCTAAAAGAACACAATTGTGGAGAGACACTTCATTTTCACATTTTTATTCACTGCTCTCCTTTCATCTAAAAAGGGGTCCAGAAAGTGTGGGGGTAAGGAGAGAGGATATTTTTAAAAATCAAAGAAAAATTGATAGTTCTCTCAGATGAACATACCTATGTTTGTAAACTTGGAATTTTCTTCTATGCTTTATGTGTTTCTTAGTGATGAAAAAACCTATTTGAAAACTATTTGAATTTTAAAAGATATTTGAAATCCTTTCAATTTGACCACCACCGTCATTGGATTAAAGTTGTTTTCCTCACACTGTTTCTAATTAAACAGGAATGGTTGTGCTCTCTTTGCAGCCACATATATTTGTTGGCTCATTATTATAATTTTTTTTTGCTTTCACTTTATGTTTTCATATGCATTTTCCCCTCAAACTGTTTTTAAAAAAGGAGTACAAAAGATATATCCTGGCATCTCTGTGAAAAATCAGTTTATAAATTATCATGTAAAAATTTATTCCAAAATTTACCAGCTAAAAACAGCACATTATAATCTTACAATTTCTGTGGGTCAGGGAACGTGGAAGGAGTTGAGCTTGTTGCCTCCAGCTGAAGGTCTCTTGTGAGACTACAGTTAAGCTTTTGTCCCTGTGGCTGGGGCTGCCCATCCCCAGCGTTAAATGATGTGAGGATGGAGATCTACACTCCTGCGGATGTTGGTAGGCCTCAGGCCCTTTGCAGATAGGTTTCTCCATAGGACTTCCTCACAACGTTGCAGCTTAGCTTCCTCCAAGATAAGCGATGCAAGAGAAAGTAAAATAAAGCACCCGAATCAGAAGCCATTATCTTTTTATAACTTAACCTTACAGTCATATCTCATCACTTCTTCCATACTCTCTTTATTAGGAGCCAATACATCCAGCATAGTCTCAAGGGGAGATGATTACACAGAGTATACTTACCAGGAGGCAGGGATTATTGAGTACCAATTTAGAGACTGCTCACCACACTAGCATGCAAGCAAAATTATGCCATGCTTTCCTCCCTAGATTTACAAAATTTCCTAATGAACTAGGGATAGTAAATTCTTCTTCATAAACTCTAAATTTGAATTTGCTTTGTTGGGAAATTGTTATGTACATAATTTGATATAATTGAGCTGTAACTAAGAAAAAGGTGCTACAAAATACCATGTACTTGTTTAAAGTATGAAGACTGGAAATTTAGGAAGAGATAGAGATAAAGACAGTAGAGGTAGAGATGGTGAAAGACAGAGGTAGAGATATATAGTTACCAACATAGATATATAGTTATCAAGATAGATACTATATTATGCATCATAAGTGTGTTATCAGGAAACAGATTATACACTCAAAAGTGCTTAACTGGAAAATAGCTTTTAAAAGGGTCTGTTTTCAGAGATGTGAACAGAGTTAAGGGATCTAACTAGGGACTAGTGACAGTAGAAAGCCATTATGGCCCTTGGGACAGAAGAATCAAGAGGAAGAAAAGGTGTTAACTTGGTGAAAGCTGGAGCTTTGGAAGAGGGAGTGCGTATTAAAGGTAACATGCATATGAGACACCTAAGGATCCTATTTAAATGCAGATTCTGATTCTGAAAACCTGGAGTGAGCCAGAAATTCTGTTTCTAACAAGTTCCCAAGTGATGCCTATGCTTCTGGTTCAGGGATCACACTTGGAATGACAATCGTCCCAGAATCTCAAGGAGGCAGGGAAGAAATGGAAAGAATGAACATATCTGTCTCTCCTCTCTGCCCACCTTTCAAAAGTGGCTCATTGTCTAAATGTAACCAAAAGACAAAGACAAAGAAGACTAGGTGATTTAGCCTTAGAGGATGTCAGCAACAAATTGGTGCTTGCCCAGGGCATTTGCCATCTGTCTCTTTGGTGACTGAATCCTGTGCAGCTGCAGCTGTTGACCTTTGACACATTCTGAAGGAAGTTCAGGATGCATAACAAGAATGAGGCACTTGGTCCTCCAAGAAAACTGGTGGAACAGGTGTTAAGTTAGTTAGATATTTTCAGGAACTGACCTTCTGAACCCCATCCTTCCATCTTTTCATATCTAGAAAAGCATTAAACCCCTTCATGGTGACATCATCTCCCTGTGACTAGCAGAAAACATTTTTGTAAGATTAGTGCTTGATTGCATGAACTCCACCTTCACCAAAATCACATGTATATTGACTTCCCCCTCCCCACCCCTTTTTGGAGCTGTTTCTCAGAGCCATCTGAAGTGCTGTCTCCCAGGCTGCAGTTCTCATTTTGCCCCAAATAAAACTTAACTTAAAACTCTCACATTGTACTTTTCTTCTTCTTCTTCTTTTTTTTTTTAAGTCAACAAGAAGAACCTTCCAGGCGCTCAGAGCAGACAAAGAGAGCCACATAACATGTAGGGCCTCGTATGGTTTCCTCATGTTTGCACATTAGTACTCAGATAAATACTTAAAAGAAAGTCCTTCTGTGGAACTTCAGACTTTTCTCTCTGTCTTTCTCTAGTCTCACATAATCTGTCCTATGAACGCTAGTTGCTTTGGTTTCCCCAGATTCATTTGTGTCCTCAATTCAGAAATTCTGCTGGGCTCCACCTAGGTTCCTTTCCCTACTCTGTTTCTGTTATTTCCAGTTTTTCTATTATTTCCAAGATTTTCCATTACTGGATTCTTCCAACATAGTTGTTATTTCCAACAGATTACCTGATATTTCATTATTTCAGGTAAGCCCAGTCTGTTACTCTGGAAGTCCCTCACATGAGATATTGTTACTGATTTATTGTCTAATCAGATCCACTATTAAGTCCCAGAGTCATATTTTTGATGTACATATTGAGTCTAATGGTACATCTCTTTTTAGGAGAATGAAGGCAGAATGTTGGATAAAATGTCTTTTAAAATTTTAAAGGCAAGATTATATTAATATTTCAGTTTTATTATTTAAATTCAGAAGTGTATCAGTAATTGTATGCTTCCTGGGTGGCTCAGCTAGTAAAGAATCCACCTGCAATATGGGAGACCTGGGTTCGATCCCTGAGTTGGGAAGATCCCCTGGAGAAGGGAACAGCTATCCTCTCCAGTATTCTCACCTGGAGAATTCCACAGACTGCATAGTCCATGAGGTCACAAAGAGTTGGACACGACTGAGCTACTTTCACTTCACTTCACTTCACTTCAACTTCCTACATTCCCATTCAAGTCTCACTTCCTTAGTAATTTTGGAAATTATTCAACACTTGTACAAGAATATTTTATGGCCTATCTTGGTCCAAGTTAAGAATACAAGATGTCCTATACACATAAAAAAAATAAATCAGGAACATGCAATTTAGAGGTAGGTAAAGAAAAATAAAGTCAAAACATAAACAAGAATAATTCATATAGTATGACAAGTCCCATACAAAATTTCCCAGTATATAGTGGTCAGAGTAGTAATCTTTTGTTGGGTACTGATAGGAAAAGCATGTGGAAACAACATTCTGGGGTGCTGCAAACAGTCTCTGTTTTGAACTGGGTAGTGAATTTGTGGGCATAAAAGCTCACATAATATAAAAATTCATCCATCTGTACACAAAAGTTGCATACTTTCTTGTATGGAAATTATATATCACTAAAAAGTAATTAAAAGTTATTTGATTCCTGCGTATTTACCACAGATGAAACTGAGATATACCTTTGAGCTTCCCAGCAGTCAATAAATTTTAAATAGACATTTATTTAATTTCACAAATCATCATTTAGAAAAGATAGAAGGAAACATATTAAATCATAATTAACTGCAATCTCTTTCTTCAAAATATTCAGAATTCGGTGAACAGTTGCACAGAAATATCTGCTTTTGGTATCTGCATTCTGGGGGAGAGAGGAAGGAAGGAGGTTATTCAGTATAGATTGAGTTGTATAAATAATGCATAAAGTTAATTAACCAAACTTGCTTAATATTATTTCTTATACCTTTCTTAAGCACACTCTAAAACCGTGTCCTAATTATATTTCAGGAAATAAAGGGTCATAGCTGTCCTGGGAGCCAACAGGAAATGATTCATTCAGCTATTGTGGAATGAGCATTCCACAGAAATTCTTTTCTCCTTTCTGAGAGCAATACTTTGAATCATAGGGCTCATGAACAGCTGTTTAAGGCTTCCTTCAATTTCCTGTAAGATTATATACCACGTTACACATTCATGAAAACTCTCTTCATCTGTAACCTAATAAGGTTAAGTGTTCTTAAGTAACCAAAAATATCTTGGCCTCTGTTGCATCACCTATCCAGACAGGCAGAAGAAATGGCTCAAAAATTGGAAAACATAATTGAAATATGTTTTAGAGGGTTTATACAGCTATAAAAAAATATGATCTCTGGAATTAAATATGAAGATTTGTGTGTGTTTGTTAGCATTAAAATCACAATCCTCAAAGCAATACTAATCTGGCACTAAGGAAAATGTCAAAACTTTTCCTTTCTCATTCATTTTCTCCTCAGAGTTGAGATGATAAAATAAATTTGTTTTAAATTAAGCCATTTAACTAGTTTTAGGGAATTCCCTGGCAGTCCAGTGGTTAAGATTCCACACACTTACAGCTGAGGGCCTGGGTTCGATCCCTGGTTGGGGAACTAAAATCCCACAAGCCATGCAATGTGGCAAAAAAAAAAAAAAAAAATGTTTAGACAATGGTCAGAGCAACAAGGAGCTGGTTACCCAAAAACAAATACTGTGGGCTCAGGTAGGGATAAGCAGGAGAACACCAGAAGGAAATTAGATTTCTTCTAGCACTTTCCCTTTTCCTAAAATAATTTTTGCTGTTCCTTGACCTCCTGAACTGAAGTTTTATTAATTTGCAGTAAGTTCAGCATTGCACAGAGTCGGACACGACTGAAGCGACTTAGCAGCAGCAGCAGCAGAAAGCAGAACTTTCAACTTTGTTCTTAAAATAATAGGTAACAATAATAATTCTTTTTATTTCAAAATTATAAAGTAATTTTTAAATTATCATATTCTTAATAATAATTAACAGCAAATGGAATCTGCTTTCATTTTAGTAAAAAAAAAAAAAACACTGCTTTTAATATATTATAGTAACATTATTGTCAGTGTGAAATTTTTCCTTTTCCTTCCAAAAAAGAATTTTCGCAAACTACTCAAAATAATTGTGATCATGGGGATGTTTTACCTTGGAGCAAAATTGATGACAAGCAGTGATGCACCATGTAATAATAAAAGGCACTGGAGTACATTGCTTCAGGCTAAATTGCAATGTCCTTGCTGTAGAATTACAAGCTCTACCTCAAGCAGTGAATCATCCTTTTGTTCCATTGGCATTTAGTATCATACCATAACCAGGCTGAATTAGTCTATGGTTTGCAATGTAACATAACCTCAATTTCTGCAAAAATTACAACTTAAGTAATACCTTTAGATTCATGGGCCCAATTTTAATATAAATTAAAAGAGTACTTGAGATAATTTTTTCCTCCTTAATGAAATATATTATTTCATATCATCAATTATAACCAAAAGGTATCTTAGAATGAATGGATCCTAATGAGCCCTTTCACTTGTCCTCTTATTATATTTCGTTTTTTTGCTCTGACAGAGGTTAAATGCTTCTTTTTCCTTTTCTTCCTCTTTTTTTCTTTGGAGACAATCTAATTTTTTGTAAGTTAGAGCATCTGAGGTTTTCTTTTTCTTTAAAAGAGGATGATAGTGGTCATGAATGTATATAGGTTTATTCACTCTTTGGAAATAATTTTCCCTTTGCTCTTCACATATAATCCCAATTAACTCTACTTGGAGTTTTGCACATGTTATCATACAGAGAATTTACCCTTTTAAAGGTAGGAACAAGAGCATTTGTTCTAAACCAGCTAAGCAGATGGTGAATGCTTACCAGGCCTTTGAAAAAAAAGTGCTTCTCACCAGAAACATATAAACAAAACTTTTATTTCTAATAAATGATGTGGTTGCTCTGATATCCTCACTTGCTTCTTAAGATAAACATGTATATAATTCTGGGTAATTTATAGGATATAATAGTTTGGAAATATCTAAATGTTTGGGGAGAATAACTTTTTCCTATACCCTTCTGAATTCTCTGGCCTGTCCAATAATCAAATTGCCATAAGACAGATTAACAGGAAAAAAAAAAGCAAATTTAATTATGAATGAAGAGGGATTCTGCAAAGACAATGAAACCCAAGAATAAGCCAGGCAATTAAGGGTTGCATGCCATCTTGAGCTAAGGAATGGGGTAGGGTCCTGGGACTTTAAAGGGGAGGAGGGTCATTTACAGGACATAAGAAGAGCAGATGTTTGGTAATTAGATGTTTGTCCTGCCACACAGATGGGTCATTCAGAAAAAAATTATGTCTTGGTAATAGCTCTCTTTCTGGACCAGGCCTTTTATTTAAACTTTTTAAAAGCAGTTAAGAGAGACACAGTTTTTCTTGAGTATTCTAGGTCTTGTTTGCATTCAACTCAAAATAATCCACATGCCAAAGTGGCACATTTGGGGTGGGGTGAGGAGGGTGGGATAGGTGTCATTCTGAACCTCTTCACAAACATGTGATTTACTGAGAAAAAGCAAATGATACATCCTTGCCCTGAGTACAGCAGATCAATTATCATCTTTATGTCACAAGTCAGAAAATATTTTAGGGATGTGATTTTGATTGGAAAAATGTGTGTTTTACCTCAACACTTGCCTTTAAGTTTCCACTGGAAACATTTGCTACTTTCTTCATTACTGGTCTACTATCTCATTTTCCTTCCTTCAGTTTCTACTCTTGTATTTATGTGTGCCATTTTGATTATCTCTAAAATATCACATTTATATTTTCCCAGCCTTTCTTGATCTCCCAACAGTCATTACCAGATGACAAAGCTAAAATAATTTAGTAATGAGTTTGATGTCCTTTATTCAAGGGGAAAAAATATCCATGGGTTGAGGGAGTACAGTGTCTTAGTAGAGCACTGTTTGAGGGATCTGGGGCAAGAGTGAGGTTTCTACAGCATTAGAAGTGGCAATGTGAAAATGGGGCATGATTGCCTAGGAGGTCAGAGATTTCCTTAGAAGAAGAGCAAGTTCTAGGATAAGGTGAGCTAGCTGGAGCTGAGTTGAAAATATTATAACTGGTGAATGTTAGCTTCCTTTGATAGGTGTTTACCGTAAATGCAGGTTGATTTAGGTTTAGATTTGTGAAGTGGGCTGAACAATTGGGGCAGCCTCCATTTTGTGGGTCCTGATATACAGATTAACTTTATTAGTCCAGATATCTAAAACTGCACTTCGAGTTCCTGGCAACCTAATTCTTTGGCCTTTCTTCTTACTGCTTACCTGCAGTGACAACCCTCAGCTGCACCTATGCAAATGTTCCCCTAATACTTTTCCTATTCCTGTGTGAGATTTATTACCTTTAAAATACTTGACCTCTGCCTCTTATATTGGAGAAGGCAATGGCACCCCAGTCCAGTACTCTTGCCTGGAAAATCCCATGGACGGAGGAGCCTGGTGGGCTGCAGTCCATGGGGTCGCTAAGAGTCAGATATGACTGAAGAGACTTAGCAGCCCCAGCCTCTTATATGAAACCCTTTCTGGCTTCTTCAACCTACATTGCTTTTGTTAACACTTCTAAGAATATATCCTAAATATTTCTTAATATCTGTCATCTAATCTCATACTATTTTTAATAGCTTAATATCAACAAATTTGAGTGCCTAGCATGTATCAATTTCCTTACTTTTATATTGCCTTGATCTGCTATTTGAATTCTTATATTTTCATTTCCTCATATTTTTCTTCCATATAGAGAATAAATCTCTAGATTCCTTGAGAGTAAGCAATCGAAGAACTTTTGTGATTTCCAAACCATTTAGCTCAGATGCAATGAACAAGAAAGATATAATTCATGCCCCATGGACTTTATATTACAGTGTGAAAGTGGATAAATGTATACAGAATTAACTCTACATTTATTATTTAATTGTAATTGTAATGAACACTCTAAGCATAAATTACAAAATGACTATTCTTTCAATTAACATGCTTTTACTACAGGGGAGGAAAAATAATTTTTTAGTTTCTTAACTGAGATGCTTTCTCCCCCAATAAGAAAAAAAAGACAGATTAACTGGAGAAAAACAAAAGTTTAATAATATGTGAACCTCTCGAGAGTAACTCCCCAAAATAGCCCAAGCCAACAGCTTAAATACCATCTCCAGCTATAACAAAAGAAGATGTTGGTGGGGGGAGGTTAGTTATGGGAAAGACACAGTAAACAGGGTAAGGTTATTATGCAGGTTTAAGTCTCTGCTTTCTCCATTAATAAGTTTCTAGAGATTTAGGGACATCTTTCTCTTCCTGGTACACCAAGGGAGACATTCTTACAAATGGAGATTTCCCTTATAAATGTAATGTCCCCTAAAAAAGAGTAGTTTCTACTAGGTTTTCAGAGCTTTTCCTGTATCTGATGTTTCTTAAAATTAACCAGATCAAGATAATTCTTATGCCAAAAGGGTATATTTGGAGTGGCAAATTCTATTCCCCTTCATTATTGAATTCCTACTATGTGCCACACATGTCTAAACACTGGGGATACAACCAAAAAAGAAAAAGATGCTTTCATGGAGTTGACACTCTAGTAAGGAACTCTTAAAATAATTAACAAATAAACAACACCCTTTTAGGAAGTGGCAAATTATATTAAGGAAATTAACAGGAAAAGATTACAAGTGGGACAAAATAAAGTTTTAGGTCTTTTTGATAGGGAATTCAATCAAGGCCTTTCTGAGAAGATGATATTTGATTAAGAACCCAAGTGATGAGAAGGAAGGATAAAACACTAAGGTTGGGGAAGAACACTCTAGAACGAGGAACCAGTAGTAGTATGTACAGTGACAAGTATATTTTCTTATGCATATTAGGCAGGCAATAAGCATTGATTACTTCACAGATATGCATTTCTTTAAGAGGATGAATCTGTGAAAATTCTCAGGCAATGACTGAAAAAAATTCACAAGCTCTCCAGAAATAAGTTTTGCGAGTGACTGAACAATCCTTGAAGAAAACCGGGAAATATTCAATGCTCAGTGAATCTAAAATATTAGGTCAACTTCAACAGCATGCATACGTATTATAAGTTTCATTTCCTTCATCTGTCAAGCTCGGGAAACAGCATATGAAGGAAAATTAGCCAAGGAAAATAACTTCTTATCCCAATGCTGCAACTTACTAATTGTGTAACTTTGCATCAATCATTTCCCCTTTCAGTTTCTCAGTTTCCTGTTATGTGAGAAAATGAACATTAATTCCTACTCTACCAAACTTACCAGGTAGTTGTAAAGATTAAATGAGATAATAAATGTGCAATATATTTATTCAACAAAAGGCAGTATCCAAAGAGAAGACAGCTTTATTTGAAACAAAATGACATTTCATTAAATTTGCAAATATGGGTGGGCAAAAAAATTCATTCAGGTTTTGCATAACAGTGGGAAAACCTGAACGAAAATTTTGGCCAACCCAGTAATTGCATGAACAACAATAATATTTATTGAGCCTCTACTAAGCATTAAGCTGTGGATACAACAACACAAATTTTTGCCTTTGTGGGACTTATCTTCTAGTGGTACGTCAAATAAGAAATAAGTAAGTAGAACAAAAAGGAGGAGAAGAAGAAGGAGAGGGATAAGTGCTATGTGTGTGTGCTAAGTCACTCCAGTCGTGTCCGACTCTTTGAGACCCTATGGGCTATAGCCCACCAGGCTCTTCTGTCCATGGGATTCTCCAGGCAAGAATACTGGAGCAGGTTCCCATGCCCTCCTCAAGGGGATCTACTCAACCCAGGGATCGAACCCCGATCTCTTGAGTCTCCTGCATTGGGAGGCGGGTTCTTTACCACTAGTGCCACCTGGGAAGCCCAATAAATGCTATAGAGAAAATTAAAGCAGAATAAAAGGGTAAAATGCTCTCAAGCAGGGGTGAGGTTTTCAGTTCTAAACACATTGGCCTGGGAATGATTCAGAAAAGGAGGATGAGCGAGGAGCTCTGTGGACAGCTGGACTAAGATAGTCAAGCAGATAAGTAAAGAATTTTCCTGGCACACTTAGAAAACATTGATTAGGCCAATTCACTAAATTAGAGTAAGTAAGAGATGAGGTCAAATCTAACAACAAGCCAGAAATTAGAGGACAGTATAAGCTCAGATCATGAACCCCTTTTTGCCAAATTCAGACTTAAATTGAAGAAAGTAGGAAAAACCACTAGACCATTCAGGTATGACCTAAATCAAATCACTTATGATTATATAGTGGAAGTGAGAAACAGATTTAAGGGACTAGATCTGATAGACAGAGTGCCTGATGAACTATGGAATGAGGTTCATGACATTGTACAGGAGACAAGGATCAAGACCATTCCCATGGAAAAGAAATGCAAAAAAGCAATATGGCTGTCTGAGGAGGCCTTACAAATAGCTGTGAAAAGAAGTAAAGAAAAGATATAAGCATCTGAATGCAGAGTTCCAAAGAATAGCAAGAAGAGATAAGAAAGCTTTCCTCAGCAATCAGTGCAAAGAAATAGAGGAAAAGAACAGAATGGGAAAGACTAGAAATCTCTTCAAGAAAATTAGCGATACCAAGGGAACATTTCATGCAAAGATGGGCTCGATAAAGGACAGAAATGGTATGGACCTAACAGAAGCAGAAGATATTAAGAAGAGGTGACAAGAATACACACAAGAACTGTACAAAAAAATCTTCACGACCAAGATAATCATGATGGTGTGATCATTCACTTAGAGCCAGACATCCTGGAATGTGAAGTCAAGTTGGCCTTAGAAATCATCACTATGAACAAAGCTAGTGGAGGTGATGGAATTCCAGTTGAGCTATCTGTGAAAGTGCTGCACTCAATATGCCAGCAAATTTGGAAAACTCAGCAGTGGCCACAGGACTGGAAAAGGTCAGTTTTCATTCCAATCCCAAAGAAAGGCAATGCCAAAGCAAGCTCAAACTACCACACAATTGCACTCATCTCACACGTTAGTAAAGAAATGCTCAAAATTCTCCAAGCCAAGCTTCACCAAATTGTGAACCGTGAACTTCCTGATGTTCAAGCTGGTTTTAGAAAAGGTAGAGGAACCAGAGATCAAATTGCCAATATCCACTGGATAATGGAAAAAGGAAGAGAGTTCCAGAAAAACATCTATTTCTGCTGTATTGATTATGCCAAAGCCTTTGACTGTGTGGCTCACAATAAACTGTGGAAAATTCTGAAAGAGATGGGAATACCAGACCACCTGACCTGCCTCTTGAGAAACCTGTATGTACATCAGGAAGCAACAGTTAGAACTGCACATGGAACAACAGACTGGTTCCAAATAGGAAAAGGAGTAGTACGTCAAGGCTGTTTATTGTCACTCTGCTTATTTAACTTATATGCAGAGTACATCATGAGAAACGCTGGGCTGGAAGAAGCACAAGCTGGATCAAGATTGTCAGGAGAAATATCAATAACCTCAGATATGCAGATGACACCACCCTTATGGCAGAAAGTGAAGAGGAACTAAAAAGCCTCTTGATGGAAGTGAAAGTGGAGAGTGAAAAAGTGGGCTTAAAGCTCAACATTCAGAAAACTAAGATCATGGCATCTGGTCCCATCTCTTCATGGGAAATAAAAGGAGAAACAGTGGAAACAGTGGCAGACTTTATTTTGGGGGGCTCCAAATCACTGCAGATGTTGATTGCATCCATGAAATTAAAAGATGCTTACTCTTTGGAAGAAAAGTTATGACCATCCTAGACAGCATATTGAAAAGCAGAGACATTACTTTGCCGACTAAGGTCCGTCTAGTCAAGGCTATGGTTTTTCCAGTGGTCATGTATGGATGTGAGAGTTGGACTGTGAAGAAAGCTGAGTACCAAAGAATTGATGCTTTTGAACTGTGGTGTTGGAGAAGACTCTTGAGAGTCCCTTGGACTGCTAGGAGATCCAGTCAGTCCATTCTGAAGGAGATCAACCCTGGGATTTCTTTGGAAGGCATGATGCTAAAGCTGAAACTCCAGTACTCTGGCCACCTCATGCGAAGAGTTGACTCATTGGAAAAGACTCTGATGCTGGGAGGGATTGGGGGCAGGAGGAGAAGGGGACGACAGAGGATGAGGTGGCTGGATGGCATCACTGACTCGATGGACATGAGTCTGAGTCAACTCTGGGAGTTGGTGATAGACAGGGAGGCTTGGCGTGCTGTGATTCATGGGGTCACAAAGAGTCAGACACGACTGAGTGACTGAACTGACCTGATAGGCTAGTATAAAATAAAGGATTTGGTTTTTACTCTGATTAAGATGGAAATTCATTAAAGGGTTTAAGCAGATGAACTGAAATGATCTGACTTAATTTTAAAGGAATAATTCCAGTTATATATTATCTTATTCTATATATTATTGTTGCTATTTCAAATATTTTGTGAAATAGAGCAGAATACATAAAAATAGAACATGATAAATAATGATAATAGGCAATATATTATGAATATGTACTGTGATTCTACAGAGTACATGTCTACATTTTGCAAAGAATGTACTGACTTTATAGATGAAGAAACTGAGATCCACAACTTCCCAAGATCAGTTCAGTTCAGTTCAGTCACTCAATCATGTCCGACTCTATGTTACCCCATGACTGCAGCATGCCAGGCCTCCCTGTCCATCACCAACCCCCAGAGTTTACTCAGATTCATGTCCATTGAGTCCATGATGCCATCCAACTATCTCATCCTCTGTCTTCCCTTTCTCCTCTCATCTTCAATCTTTCCTAGCATCAGGGTCTTTTCTAATAAGTCAGTTCTTCACAACAGGTGGCCAAAGTATTGGAGTTTCAACTTCAGCATCAGTCCTTCCAGTGAATATTCAGGACTGATTTCCTTTAAGATGGACTGGTTGGATCTCTTTGCCAGTCCAAGGGACTCTGAAGAGTCTTCTCCAACACCACAGTTCAAAAGCATCAATTCTTCGGCACTCAGCTTTCTTCACATACTCTCACATCCATACATGACCACTGGAAAAACCATAGCTTTGACTAGATGGACCTTTGTTGGCAAAGTAATTTCTCTGCTTTTTAATATGCTGTCTAGGTCGGTCATAACTTTTCTTCCAAGGAGTAAGTATCTTTTAATTTCATATCTGCAGTCACCATCTGCAGTGATTTTGGAGCTCCCCCAAAAATTAAAGTCTGCCACTGTTTCCACTGTTTCCCCATCGATTTGCCATGAAGTGATGGGACCAGATGCCATGATCTTAGTTTTCTGAATGTTGAGTTTTAAGCTGGCTTTTTCACTCTCCTCTTTTACTTTCATCACGAGGCTCTTTTGCTCTTTGCTTTCTGCCATAAGGTTGGTGTCATCTGCATATCTGAGGTTATTGATATTTCTTCCAGCAATCTTGATTCCAGCTTGTGCTTCATGTCTGCATATAAGTTAAGTGAACAGGGTGACAATATACAGTCTTGACGTACTCCTTTTCCTGTTTGGAACCAATCTGTTTTTCCATGTCCAGTTCTAACTGTTACTTGACCTGCATACCGATTTCTCAGGAGGCAGGTCAGGTGGTCTGGCATTCCCTTCTCTTGAAGAATTTTCCACAGTTTGTTGTGATCCACACAGTCAAAGGCTTTGTCATAGTCACAGAGATCACATATCTGCTAAACTACAGAGCCAGGATTTAAATTAAGATCTAACTCCACAGACAACTGTTTGACCACTAAAATATAGTCTGATATAAGAAAACAGATACAATTTATAAATGGTTCATCTGCATTTTTACAATGTTTATTGAAAGTCTATACATACATTCAGTTTTCAAAAGAATTTTTTTCCTGTATATATACTGCTTATTAGTTTAGGAGAGGAAAAATAATTTTCCTTCTACTGTTCTAGGTTTTTGCTGAGACCCACCTCCTCATAATAAAAGACAAATGAACAGAGGACAAACAAACAGAAGTTTAATATCATGTATACCTCCTCTCTATATAGAAGATACCCAGGAAAACTGAATACCTCTGTGAAATAGCCCAAGCACACAGCCTAAATGCCATCTTCAGCTAAAGACAAAAGATGTGTTAGCACAGGCAAGAAGGGAGGCCAATTATGGGAGATTATCAGGAAAAGTACAATGAACAAAAATAAGGTTATTATGCAAATTTATGTCTTGCCTTCTCCATTGATAAAAGGTTCCTAGAGATTTAGTCATCCCCCTCTTCCTTGTACAGTGAGGGATAAACTTACAAATGGAGGTTCCTCTTATAAATGTTAAATGTCTCTTGATTTTCAGAGCTTCTCCTTTGTCTGCTGTTTCTTACAAATAACCAGGTCAAGATAATCCTTATGCCAAGGGGTATATTTGGATGTGCAAAATTCTCCCCTTCTCTAATAATCTAATATTTTTTCTAAAGACATTTTCTTATAAACAAAAATGCAAGGATTATGGTAATAGTCTCTCTCCATTCATGCTTAAATTCTAGTTATTCTTCAAATTCAGTGTGATCCTCAACTGCCCCTTGAGACTTCTCCATAAATATGAGCCTTTAATGATCTTCCTCTTCTATAAACTATTAAGCTTGCAGTAGTGCCATACAGATTTACACCTAAAACTTCTCTAATAGAATTATTTCTACTCAATGTATTTCCCCAAATAAAAACTAATGTTACTGAACTTGAGTCCATTTGCACAGCATATAGCAAATACACCATTGCACCACATTGCACACTGACACTGGGTTGTGTGCAGGAAAATACAGCATTTATGTGCAAGGCACCAAGCAAGGAGAAGGACTTCTTGTGTTTAAAAGACCCAAACTTCCCACTGGCTCTCAGGGAAGAGTTTTTAAATGCAACATTTGGGATGAGGGTTGCAGCTTGTGGACTTTCTTCTGATTGGTTGGTGGTAAGCTAACAGGATGATGCTTTGGGATTCTTAATCATCAACCTTCCTTTTCCAACCAGTGCGAGGTCTATATCCATGGAGTCACTATTATTTAACTGAGTGTGTGTGTGTGTGTGGGGGGGTCTTAGTTTCTGCAGAACTCAAATATATGCATCAGATTGTTATGTATATTCCTTGAGAAGCAACTAGCACTCTGTTTTATTGCTGAACTATTGCTTTCCCTTTGTTTTTGTGTTCTCTCACTTCCCTAATTAGTAACTGATTGAGTTAGCTCTTTGGAGCTCAGGGAAGGCCTAGGAGACTAAAGCCTTTTTTCTACAAACAAGAAATGGAGGGGCTTTGGTACCTAGGAGGACCCTATAAGATGCTGCGTGGTTCTGATCTTCCATTTTCTTTGATACTCCTCAATCCTGAGGTGAACAGGACGAAACAAGAAAGAGAATAAAGTTTTGAGCAGACAGATTAATCATAAACTCTGCAGGGGTAATCAATTTCACTGTTTACTAAAAGTAAAAATTGTATTTTCTATATGTTGCACTATATATAACACTTAGGGAAATTCTGAATTCAATAAATATCTGTTGATAAGAGTGCTTGATAGTATAAGAAATTATTCAGAAGAGTTATAAAAATTGATGGCTCTTGAAGACACAATTCAATGAAATACCTAAGCATTGCAGTATAATTTCACATAATGCTTTCCCAAGTATTCCAAAAGTAATCTGGGTGATACTTTAACTTTGCTAAAAGTATTATTTGAGCTACAAAGCCTTTTCAATGTTTAAAGAATATTTTAGAGCCTTTCAATGTGAATTAGAAATTCATGAACTTTTGATGTTCATAATCCAGATTTTGCCATTCTACTTGCAAAAAGGAATAATTTTCACAATAGCAAGGAAAGCTATCACTGCTGGAACCAAATGAAAAAAATATTGATTTGAAGACCCTCAAGTTTTCAAAATAGTGTGTGAACAGTATTGGAAACTTGTCAGAGCCATTTTTCAAGCCTATACCAAAAAACAAACACTATTTCCTGGACCACAGTGAGGAGCTGAATACAAGTGGTATACATTGTATACCATTTTTCTTTTAAAAGAGCTAAGTGTATAAAAGTACTATAAAATATCAAACCTGATTTTTAATTATATTCTTTCAACTGTAAACAAAAGGAATAAGTTGAGACAAATTAAACTCCCAGGCTTAATAACCATTCTTTTGATGCCTTTATTATGTCTGAAGTATAGGTATCAAGGAGTGTATGATATTTCATAGTTAAGTATTTATCCAGCTTTTATTTAACCAAGCAATGAAAAATGACAGGCCTTACTGAACTTGATATTCAAATTATCTTTTAAATATCCCCAGTGTCTTCTCCCAGTTATTATGTGCAGAAAATTATACTGAAGCAGTTGGCAAGTGACTGGTGTCACTTAGTCCATATATTTAATACTGAAGTCTTAGATAAATAATTATTATACAGTTCAGTTCAGCCACTCAGTTGTGTCCGACCCTTTGTGACCCCGTGAATCGCAGCACACCAGGCTTCCTTGTCCATTACCAACTCCCAGAATTCACTCAGACTCACGTCCCTTGAGTCAGTGATGCCATCCAACCATCTCTGTCATCCCCTTCTCCTCCTGCCCTCAATCCCTCCCAGCATCAGAGTCTTTTCCAATGAGTCAACTCTTCACATGAGGTGGCCAAAGTACTGGAGTTTCAGCTTTAGCATCATGCCTTCCAAAGAAATCACAGGGCTGATCTGCTCCAGAATGGACTGATTGGATCTCCTAGCAGTCCAAGGGACTCTCAAGAGTCTTCTCCAACACCACAGTTCAAAAGCATCAATTCTTCAGTGCTCAGCCTTCTTCACAGTGCAACTCTCACATCCATACATGACCACTGGAAAAACCACAGCCTTGACCAGATGGACCTTAGTCAGCAAACTAATGTCTCTGTTTTTGAATATGCTATCTAGGTTGGTCATAACTTTCCTTCCAAAGAGTTAGCGTCTTTTAATTTCATGGCTGCAGTCACCATCTGCAGTAATTTGGGGGCCCAAAAAACTAAAGTCTGACACTGTTTCCACTCTTTCCCCATCTATTTCCCATGAAGTGATGGGACCGGATGCCATGATCTTCATTTTCTGAATGTTGAGCTTTAAGCCAACTTTTTCACTCTCTTCTTTCACTTTCATCAAGAGGCTTTTTAGTTCCTCTTCACTCTCTGCCATAAGGGTGATGTCATCTGCATATCTGAGGTTATTGATATTTCTCCCAGCAATCTTGATTCCAGCTTGTGTTTCTTGAGTCCAGCGTTTCTCATGATGTACTCTGCATATAAGTTAAATAAGCAGGGTGACAATATACAGCCTTGACGTACTCCTTTTCCTATTTGGAACCAGTCTGTTGTTCCATGTCCAGTTCTAACTGTTGCTTCCTGACCTGCATACAGATTTCTTAAGAGGCAGGTCAGGTGGTCTGGTATTCCCATCTCTTTCAGAATTTTCCACAGTTTCTTGTGATCCACACAGTCAAAGGCTTTGGCATAGTCAATAAAGCAGAAATAGATGTTTTTCTGGAACTCTCTTCCTTTTTCCGTGATCCAGCGGATGTTGGCAATTTGATCTCTGGTTCCTCTGCCTTTTCTAAAACAAGCTTGAACATCAGAGAGTTCATGGTTCACGTATTGCTGAAGCCTGGCTTGGAGAAGTCAAGAAAATTAGAGATACCAAGGGAACATTTCATGCAAAGATGGGCTCAATAAAGGACAGGAATGGTATGGACCTAACAGAAGCAGAAGATATTTAGAAAAGGTGGTAAGAATACACAGAAGAACTGTACAAAAAAGATCTTCATGACCCAGATAATCACGATGGTGTGATCACTCATCTAGAGCCAGACATTCTGGAATGTAAAGTCAAGTGGGCCTTAGAAAGCATGACTACGAACAAAGCTAGTGGAGGTGATGCAATTCCAGTTGAGCTGTTTCAAATCCTGAAAGATGATGCTGTGAAAGTGCTGCATTCAATATGCCAGCAAATTTGGAAAACTCAGCAGTGGCCACAGGACTGGAAAAGATCAGTTTTCATTCCAATCCCAAAGAAAGGCAATGCCAAAGAATGCTCAGACTACTGCACAATAATTATTATTATAAGACCCTAATTTCCATTTATAAAATTAGACATTTTAATCAGAAAATAATTGAAACACATTAAGTGGGAGTTATATTTCTTTCAGAAAATTTACCAATGAGACAGCCATAACTGATTTCTCATTTCAAATACAAGAAGCTGAGTGATGATTTTTAGCATTAACAGAACAGAATTACATGGGCAAAATGTACATGTTCTAATTTTAAGACTAAAAGCATCTGATCTTTTGTAATTGGCTTACAATGGATGGTGCAATGTCTAAGTATTTATCAAGTGTTTAACTGAATACCTTTAAAGTTGTTTTTCTACAGTGTAAAAGGCATTTGTTTTTCCTTGTTTGCTAGAGGAGAAGTTTCAGCACACAATAGTACTCTTGGTTACACTGAAAATCTAGTCATTCACTAAACGGAAGCCAACCTTATACATATGAATTTGTCTTGCCAAGATGTAGTTAATTGTTTGCTTTTGAGACAAATGACAGAACTAAGAATTCTGTAGATGATTGGCATGTCAAGGTTTCTGTAAATGTATGCTGTAGTCATTCATCCTTCCTAACCTTTCAGAAGAATGGAACAAAATAACTTTGACTCTACAGCAAAAAAGTCACAGAACCTGTGCAAATCTTGTGTATGACAGAATAACAAAAACAACCCCAGCCATAACACCAACACTAGTGATGATGGACCTGCCTCTTGAGAAACCTATATGCAGGTCAGAAAGCAACAGTTAGAACTGGACATGGAACAGACTGGTTCCAAATAGGAAAAGGAGTATGCCAAGGCTGTATATTGTCACCCTGCTTATTTAACTTATATGCAGAGTACATCATGAGAAACGCTAGGCTGGAAGAAACAAAAGCTGGAATCAAGATTGCTGGGAGAAATATCAATAACCTCAAATATGCAGATGACACCACCCTTATGGCAGAGAGTGAAGAGGAACTAAAAAGCCTCTTGATGAAAGTGAAAGAAGAGAGTGAAAAAGTTGGCTTAAAGCTCAACATTCAGAAAATGAAGATCATGGCATCCGGTCCCATCACTTCATGGGAAATAGATGGGAAAACAGTGGAAACAGTGTCAGACTTTAGTTTTGGGGGCTCCAAAATCACTGCAGATGGTGATTGCAGCCATGAAATTAAAAGACGCTTACTCTTTGGAAGAAAAGTTATGACCAACCTAGATAGTATATTCAAAAGCAGAGACATTACTTTGCCGACTAAGGTCCGTCTAGTCAAGGCTGTGGTTTTTCCAGTGGTCATATATGGATGTGAGAGTTGGACTATAAAGAGAGCTGAGTGTCGAAGAATTGATGCTTTTGAACTGTGGTGTTGGAGAAGACTCTTGAGAGTCCCTTGGACTGCAAGAAGTTCCAACTAGTCCATCCTAAAGGAGATCAGTCCTGGGTGTTCATTGGACCAACTGATGTTGAAGCTGAAACTCCAATACTTTGACCACCTCATGCGAAAAGTTGACTCATTGGAAAAGACCCTGATGCTGGGACGGATTGGGGGCAGGAGGAGAAGGGGACGACAGAGGATGAGATGGCTGGATGGCATCACCGACTCAATGAACATGAGTTTGAGTGAACTCTGGGAGTTGGTGATGGACAGGGAGGCCTGTCGTGCTGCGATTCATGGGGTCACAAAGAGTCGGACACGACTGAGGGACTGAACTAACTGACTGATTGACTGACTACTATATTCCAGGCACTGTGATTTGAATTTCCCACACTTTAACTCATATACTCTTCTTAGTAGTCTGTAAGATAGGTACAGTGTTTATTTTCATGGTGGTAAATTATTTGCTCAAAGCCACATATTGAATACTAGCAGCTTGAATGTGTATTCAAACCCAAATTCTCAATTGTAAATTCCTACTATCTATGACTCACAATCAAAACATTGCAAAATGTCTGAAACATGTTAGAGACTAGAATATTGAGATTAACTGCTACTTTTATGAATTAGTACATTAAAAAGGAAAGAGCATCTTAGTCTGTTGAGTATTTTCCTATTATATCTGACCCTTGGACAACAGGGGAATAGAGGTGCTGACCCTTTGTGTAGTCTAAAATCCCTATATGATTTATAATCAGCCTCTGTATCTGTGGTTCTTTATCCACAGATTTAACCAACCTCAAATCATGTAGCAGTCTACTGAAAAAATTCCACATATATGCGGATCTGTGCAGTTCAAACCCATGTTGCTCATGGGCCAACTGTATATACAGATGGTCTAGGTAGTGATTTAAATTCTTGAAATATAAATGAATGCATAGGTATCAACTAGGATGAAAAGAAATGAAGGGCATTTTAAGCAAAGGAAACAGATTTTGCTTTGATAACAGTTTACTGGGAAAGAGATTTTGTAGACTTTATTTTGTATCAAATAAAAATATTTAAAATCAAGAATTTAAATCACTCCCATGATTACTTTTGTGGTTTAAAGTTTTCCTTGAAATTATTGTCAAACTTGGGGAAAATAAAGAAAGATCAAAACTCATTCTGAAAATGGATTCACTTGTCAAAAAATATTTAAGCACTGTCTTAAGCCCCATATTAGACACTATTGATATAATACAATATAATACAATATAATACCTGTATAATACAAAAAGGGTCCTTTCATTCTCAGAGTATATTGTATTAAATATTTGATTTTAAATATTTATAAATTTGTTTAAATGTTACTTTCTTTGAAGAGACTTACTCCCTGGGTCGGGAAGATTGAGGAGGAAATGGCAACCCACTCCAGTACTCTTGCCTGGAGAATCCCATGGAGGGAGGAGCCTGTTAGGCTACAGTCCATGGGGTTGCAAAGGGTTGGACACGACTGATCGACTTCACTTCACTTCACTAATGATAACCAGTCCCTTTTCAGTATTATCATTTCATAATATATCTCAGCAGTGTTATATATATATATATATATATATATATATATAGCAAGTCATTGTTATTGCTTAACATCATGATTTAGATTTAGTAGGTATTTACTTTAGATTTAGAAACAGATTTTGAGACAAGGAATCCTTTGTAAGTGATTTATTAAGGTAGGAGTTTCAACCGACTGAGCTATGAGAAAAGCCCACTTTAGGTAGTGTAGTAATATCAAATCTTGTTTTAATCACATAAATTTCTGTTTTACTTATCCCATTCTAAATAACCATCCAAAGAATTTTTTTTTAATTCATTGTGGTAGCTCCTTTCTTTAAAAAAAAAAATTACTTCATTGAAATAATAGCTATGCATTGTAAACAACTGTTTTGTTGGGACCTATAAAGCAAAAGTCAAATTAACCTAACAACGTTTTTGAATGAGAAAAATCGGTTTAGGAAGCTTCACTGAAGCCTTCACAACGGGCCTTACAGATGCTAAAAAAGAGCAATTAAGAATATCAACTAAAAAATTGGAAAGAAAACAAAAAAGGTCTAGCTATTATTTCCCACCAGATTCCCTGGGCACAGAGTGCATCACTCCACCTTGAACTCCCTCAGGGGTTGTTGAAGGTCAACATCTATAGCAGGATGGGGTTCTCCATAGAGGCAAATCACAAATGCCTTTGTTGTTCAGTCATTGGCAATGCTCTTGGTAAGTGCCAGTTTGTAGTTGACAAGCTATTTTGGGACAGCCAGGCTAAGGGCCTGACTTCCTTGGCATTACCCAACTCTGGGGATCCCAGAGCCTTTTATTAACAAGTAGGTAAAATAGACAGGGAACAAAAAGAAAAAGCCTTCTAATCTCTCCACTAAGACCAAAGCTTGTTGATTGAAACCTTATGAAAACTAAAGCTATAAAATTTGTGGGAATCTAGATAAAGATATATTTAAATGGACTTTATGTAAGGTGGTCATCTGAATTAAATTTGCCCATTCCAGTCCATTTTAGTTCACTAATTCCTGAAATGTCAATGTTCACCCTTGCCATCTCCTGTTTGACCACTTCTAATTTCCCTTGATTCATGGACCTAATATTCCAGGTTCCTATGCAATATTGTTTCTTAAAGAATCAGACTTTACTTCCATCACCAGTCACATTCACAACTGGGCATTGTTTTCACTTTGGCTCTGTCAGGGGAGTGTGTAATTTCCTCAGTTCTGTCTCATCACAACAAAAATTTGAAGCGATGGACGTTAAAGCCCTCTGTGCATCACAGCTCTTGGACAGTGTTGCAGCTCCATGTTACAGCTCAGCTTCATTTAGAAAATAAAGGAAAATACATCCTCAAGGTGTGAGAAGATGCCGACCCAAAAGATGCGAAGAGGAGAGAAGGAGAGAGAGAGACTCCTGGCCCTTTGGCCCCTCTCTTTGTATGTTTTTTCCTCCCCCTGGGCCTGCTGTATGTAAATTGGGCTTTCCAGGAGTGCTGTTTGTTCTACCTGAGGTCCTCACTCCAGTCCTCAGACCCTCCTTTGTTCTATTTTGGTGGGCTTTTCCCTTGCTTGTCTTTTAGCCACCCCCTTTACGGACTTCTTTTTCCTTTTCTGACTACCTAACAGCTCCATCTCTTCATTCTTTCTGGAATTATTTCTCCAATAGTATATTGAGCACCTACCAACCTGGGGAGTTCATATTTCAGTGTCATATCTTTTTGTCTTTTCATACTGTTCATGGGGTTCTCAAGGCAAGAATACTGAAGTGGTTTGCCATTCCCTTCTCCAGTGGACCACATTTGCCAGAACTCTCCACAAAGACCCGTACGTCTTGGGGTCACCCTACATGGCATGGCTCATAGTTTCATTGAGTTACACATGGCCATGGCTCATGTGATCACTTTGGCTAGTTTTCTGTGATTGTGGTTTTCATTCTGTCTGCCCTCTGATGAATAGGATAAGAGGCTTATGGAAGCTTCCTAATGGGAGAGACTGCCTGTGGGGCAAAGTGGGTCTTGTTCTGATGGTCATGCTCAGTAAAACTTTAGTCCAATTTTCTGTTGATGGATAGGGCTGTGTTCCCTCCCTGTTGTTTGGCCTAAGGCCAAACTATAGGTAGAGGTAATGGCAACCTCCTTCAAAAGGACTTGTGCACACACTGTTGTATTCAGTGCCCCTGACCCTGCAGCAGGCCACTGTCAACTCATGCCTCCACTGGAGACTCCTGGACACTCACGGGCAAGTCTGGCTCAATCTCTTATGGGGACACTGTTCTTTTCTCCTGGCTCCTGGTATGCACAAGTTTTTGTTTGTGCCCTCCAAGAGTCTGTTTCCCCAGTCCTGTGGAAGTTCTACAGAACTTTGATTACAATCAAATCCCACTGGCCTCCAAAGTCAAATTCCCTGGGAGTTCTCAGTCTCTTTTCTGGATCCTCAGATTGGGAAATCGGTTGTCAGTCCTAGAACTTTCTTAACAGTGTGAGAATTTCTTTGCTATAATTGTTATGTAGTTTGTGTGTAATCTGCTCAGCAGCTTTATGGTGGGGCTAATGGTGACCTCCTCCAAGTGGGCTTATGCCACATGCTGGGTGACCCAGACCTGCTGCAGCCAGAGCCCTTGTCCCTACAGCAGGCCACTGCTGACCTGGGCCTCTGCAGGAGACACTCAAACACTCAAAGGCAGGTCTGGCTCAGTCTCTGTGGGGTCTCTGGGTCCTGGTGTGCACACACTTTTGCTTATACCTTCTGAGCATCTCTGGAAAGTATGGGATTTGATTCTAATTGAGATTTCAGCCCTCCTACCATCTTATTGGGGCTTCTCCTTTGCTTTGGACGTGGAGTATCATTTTTTGGTGGGATCCAACATTCTCCTGTCAATAGTTGATCAGAAGTGAATTGCAATTTGAAGTTCTCAGAGGAGAAGATGAGCACACACTCTTCTACCATGTCATCTTGTTATTTCTACTGGAATAGGTGAATTTAATTCAGATGACCATTATATTTACCACTGTGAGCAAGAATCACCTAGAAGAAATGGAGTAGCCTTCAAAGTCAACAAAAGAGTTCTAAATGCAGTACTTGCATGCAATCTCAAAAATGACAGAATAATCTCTGTTTGTTTCCAAGGCAAACCAATCAATATCACAGCAATCCAAGTCTATGTTCCAACTATC
The DNA here is from genome assembly GCF_032405125.1 of Capricornis sumatraensis. Taxonomy (NCBI): domain Eukaryota; kingdom Metazoa; phylum Chordata; class Mammalia; order Artiodactyla; family Bovidae; genus Capricornis; species Capricornis sumatraensis. The sequence continues at coordinate 109,105,048 of NC_091092.1, read as the reverse complement.
AGTGCTGGAGAAGCTGAAGTTGAATGGTTCTGTGAAGACATACAAGACCTTCTAGAAGTAACAACAAGACCTTCTAGAACTAACACCAAAAACAGATGTCTTTTTCATCATAGGGGATGGAATGCAAAAGTAGGAAGTCAAGAGATACCTGGAGTAACAAGCAAGTTTGGCCTTGGAGTAGAAAATGAAGCATGGCAAAAGCTAACAGAGTTTTGCAAGGGAACACACTGGTCATTGCAAACACCCTCTTCCAACAACCCAAGAGATGACTCTACACATGGACATAACCAGATGGTCAATACTGAAATCAGATTGATTAGTTTATTTGCCACCAAAGAGGGAGATGCTCTATACAGTCAGTGAAAACAAGACCGGGAGCTGACTGTAGCTCAGCTCATGAACTCCTTATTTCTTAATTCAGACTTAAACTGAAAAAAGTAGGGAAAACCACTAGAACATTCAGGTATGACCTAAATCAAATCCCTTATGAAAACACAGTGGAAATGATAGATTCAAGAGATTAGATCTGACAAACAGAGTGCTTGAAGACCTATGGATGGAGGTTTGTGACATTGTACAGGAGGCAGTGATCAAGACCATCCCCAAGAGAAAGAAATGGAAAAAGGCAAAATGGTTGTCTGAGGAGGCCTTACAAATAGCTGAGAAAAGAAGAGAAGAAAAAGGCAAAGGAGAAAAGGAAAGAAACACCCATTTGAATACAGAGTTCCAAAGAATAACAAGGAGAGATAATAAAGCCTTCTTCCGTGATCAATGCAAAGAAATAGAGGAAAACAATAGAATGGGAAAGAATAAAGATCTATTCAAGAAAATTAGAGATATCAAGGGAACATTTCATGCAAAGATGGGTTCAATAAAACCCAGAAGTGGTATGGATCTAACAGAAGTAGAAGATATTAAGAGGTGGCAAGAAAACACAGAAGAACTATACAAAGAAGATCTTCATGACCCAGATAACAATGATGGTGTGATCACTCACCTAGAGCCAGACATCCTGGAATGTGAAGTCAAGTGGGCCTTAGGAAGCATCACTATGAACAGAGCTAGTAGAGGTGATGGAATTCCAGCTAATTTATTTCAAATCCTAAAAGATAATGCTGTGAAAGTGCTGCACTCAATATGCCAGCAAATTTGGAAAACGCAGCAGTGGCCACAGGACTGGAAAAGGTCAGTTTTCATTCCAATCCCTAAGAAAGGCAATGTCAAAGAATGTTCAAACTACCACACAATTGTACTCCTTTCACATGTTAGCAAAGTAATGCTCAAAATTCTCCAAGCCAGGCTTCAACAGTACTTGAACTGAGACCTTATAGATGTCCAAGCTGGTTTTAGAAAAGGCAGAGGAACCAGAGATCTAATTGCCAACACCTATTGTCTCATTGAAAAAGCAAGAGAGTTCCAGAAAAACATCTACTTCTGCATCATTGACTACACTAAAGCCTTTGACTGTGTGGATCACAAGAAACTGTGGAAAATTCTTGAAGAGATGGTAATACCAGACCACCTGACCTGCTTCCTGAGAAATCTGTATGCAGGTCAAGAAACAACAGAATCGGACATGAAACAATGGACTGGTTCAAAATTGGGGAAGGAGTACATCAAGGCTGTATATTGTCACCTTGCTCACTTAACTTATATGCAGAGTAAATCATTTGAAATGCCCGACTAAATGAAGCACAAGCTGGAATCAAGATTGCAGGGAGAAATAATAATCTCAGACATGCAGATGTCACCACCCTTATGGTAGAAAGGGAAGAGAAACTAAAGAGCCTCTTGAAGGAAGTAAAAGAGAAGATTGAAAAAGCTGGCTTAAAACCCAACATTCAAAAAACGAAGATCATGGAATTTGGTCCCATTACTTCATGGCAAATAGATGGGGAAATAAAGGAAACAGTGACAGACTTTTTATTTTGGGGGGCCCCAAAATTACTGCAGATGGTGACTGCAGCCACAAAATTAAAAGACACTTGCTCCTTGGAAGAAAAGCTATGACAGCATATTATAAAGCAGAGACTTTACTTTACTGACAAAGATCCGTCTAGTGAAAGCTATGGTTTTTCCAAGTCATGTATGGATGTGAGAGTTGGACCATAAAGAAAGCTGAGCACTGAAGAATTGATGTTTTGAACTGTGATATTGGAGAAGACTCTTGAGAGTCCCTTGGACTCCAAGGAGATCAAACCAGTCAATCCTAAAGGAAATCAGTGTTGAATCTTTACTGAAGGACTGATGCTGAAGCTGAAGCTCCAATGCTTTGGCCACCTGATGTGAAGAACTGACTCACTGGAAAAGACCCTGATGCTGGGGAAGATTGAAGGCAGGAGGAGAAGGGGATGACAGAGGATGAGATGGTTGGATGGCATCACTGACTTGATGGACATGACTTTGAACAAGCTCTGGGAGTTGGTGATGGACAGGGAAGCCTGGCATCCATGGGGTTGCAGAGTCAGACAGGACTGAGCAACTGAACTGTGTAAGGTGGGTACAGCTCTTATTTAATTACATTTTGGGGTAAACATCCCCTGTTGCTCAGCTGGTAAAGAATCTGCCTGCAATGCAGATTCTGGCTTCAATCCCTGGGTTGGGAAGATCCGCTGTAGAAGGGAAGGGTTACCCACTCTAGTATTCTGACTTGGAGAATTCATGTACTCTGTCTTCCATGGGGTTGCAAAGGGTTGGACACGCCTAAGGAACTTTCATTTTCAAGCCAGAGTAAACTGGTAAGGCAGTGAGGCAGTGGGGCAAGCACCAGAAGTAAAGAGAGGGAGTCAAGCAAGGATCTGATTTCAGGGAACTTCCTGTGAAAAGATAATACTTCACTCTGATCTACTAGAATAACTGTGGAGTGAGAACTAAGCTTCAGGGTTATCTCAACCCAGGAAAAGGAAACTGGGTTTTCATGCCCTGGCAGTCAAAGAGACTCTAAATCCACAGACATTCAATCTCTGTGTGTGAACTAAAGCAAAGAGACACCAGTAGCCCAAGGGCAATCCTGTAGAAAAGACTCATAGTTTCCGGCAGCTGGATGCAAAAGTACATCAAAGGGTACACATGTAGATGGTAGAAAGGAATCTGAGAGATCAGGGTACAGCAATGATATTATCAACTGTGCACAATACTTATTTCATGAATTAAAGAATGAATGACCCAGTCTTGTCTCAGGCCAAGGCTTTCTACCTGGAATAGTTTGCATGAAAAATCAATGGTCTAAAAGCCAAGAGAAACCAGGATGAGAAACCAGGCAATGGCAGTTAGACTCATGACATTGATCTCTCTCAACCTGCTGTTTCCTTATTCAATTTCTATCATATAATTACCAACTCACTACTGTCCACTGCCAGCTACAATAAGTGCTGTGAAAGAGCAGTTACAGAAATATAAATAGTGTCTGCCACAAGCAGTTCCTGATCTAGAGAACTGAGAGTCAATATGGATCCATGGTCAGGTATTCTCAGATTCTTTTTATCCAAAAGAAATAAAAATTTCTTAGGATATAAGTTGAATTTAGAGTCATATATTTTCTCTTCTTTCTATTTTTCTGTACAGTCCTCAGATTTATGATAACCATGGAACTCCCTATCCAAGGAGATGTATACTCAAATTTGTGACTAACCATTTTAGCCTATTTTAGCCCAACAAGTTTTATTCTCCAGGGACTTGACATAACAGTGGGAACAGTACACATAAAATGTTGTACTCACAATGTAATACTCACAAAGCTTCTTGGATCTCTCAATTCCTTCCTACCATAAAGCAGACTCCAAATATTATACCTCTTTCCCCATACTCAGCAAATCTGCATAACAGTCATTTATCAGCTAACATTTTGACTGAAAGTAAATAGTGATAGTTTAGAATATGATAGATCTGGTCCTGAATCTTACCCCTGCTATGTATTGGAAGGGTCATCTTACACAAGGCATTTTACCTAAACATTTTTTCTTCATGTATAAAATAAAAATAATTAGAATATATAATTGGCAACATTACATGAAAATGAAATGAGACAATCCATGTAAACTCCAACCTGCAGTGCTTAACAAACTGAAAACAACCCATAGATGGCAGTACATTATCAACACTCTAGCCTCTAATTTTTTTTTTTTTTTAAATGGGAGAAACTTTATCCTTCAAGCTCTAGTAATCTAGCCATAAAAATCTGCATATTTTGCTACAGAAAAGGATATTGATCAGATTTCCCGGTTCACCTTGTGTGTCAATTCAGGGCCTCCAAGAAGTAGGTGCCAAGATGGAGTAAGAAGTATTTATTTCTTACTGGGATGTGATGAAGACTCTCTTTGACCAAACTTTAGATAGGCTGTCCTCTGAGCCCTGTTTAGAGGTGGCCCTTGTCCCTGGGCCTTGTCTTTGGCCTGCCTAGCAGAGTTTTAGTAAGAATCCTGCTAAGTCAGCTTGGTGAGAATCCCCTACCCTTGGATATCTAATCATCCTGGCCTGCCTTCAGCAAAAATCCTATTAAGTCAGTTTACCAAGAAACCATCTATTCTTAATGTCTCCTTTTAGCAATTTCCCATCCACTGACACCTCTCATCTTGTTCATTGGCACTAAATCCTCAGCTGTCTTTGCTTTATTCAAAGTTAAGCCTGATCTCTCTCCCCTTTCTTGATAGTGTTAACATGTATCACAAAGGTCCTAAATAAAGTGTATTTTCAACATTTTAACATGTATCAGGATAATTTTTGTTTCATATATAAAGTCTATGTAAGATAAAAGGTATGGGAGCAGGAGTAGGTAGAGGAAGCCTTTAGACCTTAATACAGGACTTAGCAACTAAACAACAACGACTGGTCTGACACCTGTGAAGGGAGAGGAAGAAGGTAGAAGGAGGGGACCACAGACAACAGTGCAGCTCTGAGAAAATCTCAGCTTTCCAACAGGGTGCTCCAGAAGAAAGATTATGCATAGAAGAGCCACTGCATTGGGAAGAAATGACCAGATCCTATCATGCTTAGTCATGGCAGTGATAGGGGAAGAGGAGACTTCCTGGGGAGAATGTATCTTTGGCTCAAATGCCTGCAGCACATCCAGAATCTTGCCCAATGCAGCTGGAGGCTATAAGCTAACTGCATTCTCTACAGCAGATTCTCTCTTTAAGGGCTACCTGAGCAGCCACCACACCTAGCCAGGTGCTCACGTTCTATGTTCAGGTGACAGTGTAATTGAAGACAACACATTTTGAGCCTGTCCCTTACTAGCTGTGTGTCCCTTACTAGCTGTGTGTCCCTTACTAGCTGTGTGTTAAAGAGCAACTAAAACTCTCTAACCTAGGGAAAATGTGTGATAGTGGCAGTTCCAGTTTAATCATGAGAGCTATGATGCTTCAGTGTAGTCCCAGGCCATGGATTCTAATGGGGGGGTGGGGTGGGGTGGTTATTACCAAGGTTTTCTCTCCTCTTTCACCATTTCCAGGACCTGGTTTTTCATCTGCTTATAAAACCTTAATATAACCATTATGAAAGAAATTGCTTTTTTAAAAAGTCTTCTTACTCTTTTTCCCCACATTTAGCTTATGCTGACACTAAAGGCTAAAAACTTGCATCAGTTGAGATGGTTTAGTTAATACTGAAGTGACAAACACCATGAATATCTCAGTGGTTCAGTCATTCCACATCCCCATCAAAGGTTAGATGAGACTGCTCTACACTGAGGGAGCAGCCTCAGATGGCAAACCACATATTCAATATTAAAATTTGGGCTAAAAAGTGACACACATCATTTGGTTAAAACATATCATATGACTAAGCCTTATGTCAGCAGAGCAGAATACATAATCTTCTTATAGGATTATTCAATAATAAAATCTACTACATAGCCCCAGTTTCACACCTTCAACCTGGAATCTTAATGTCATTTTTTTCCCCCTTACAACAAGTTATTCTGATATTAGTATTTCAGTTTGTATAGTCAACAGAAATTTAGAAATTAACTACATGTGTCCCTATTAAGAACTCATTCGGAAACTCCTTACTTGAGCTATATCATTTGTTTGCCTTCTTTTCACTGCAGCACCTTAGCAAACATATTCTGAGGATATCGTGGGCGTTGTATGAAATGAATTAATAATTCATGCCATTTTGATTGACTTCTCTTCTTTTTGCAGTATATAGCAGCCAAACAAGGTCATAATATAAGATTTATTACAAAGTATCTTACTGACAAATGATTTTTCTCCTAAATTCTTACTGTGATACATTAGCCTATGAGTTTTTACCACTCACTTTTTAGGAGGGAAAAAAGTACTTTATCTGTCCTAATTCTGTGACAATTGGCCATTGTAAAAGGAAACACAGAGGGGATGAATTTTTATGTTCTAATATCTCCCTAACCATAAATGTGAGATATGTTGGTAAGGCCAGTGGGTTAGTTCAGAACATTGACTGGGCCCAGCAGTTGTTATCATTAGTACTGGTAATGTTTTAGGTAGAAATGTACTAAAATTTCAAATCTACAGTAACATGAAGTTGTTACTTATTCCTAGACTAGCCTGTCCTCATTTTTCACTAGAATGTAAAGAAATGTGATTTCAACATAATCTTGAGTATAGAATACTAAATTATTGAAGTAGTAGAAGGTTTTATTCATGTCCGACTCTGTGACCCGGTGGACTGTAACCTACTAGGCTTCTCTGTCCATGGGATTCTCCAGGCAAGAATACTGGAGTGGATTGCCATTTCCTTCTCCAGGGGATCTTCCCGACCCAGGGATCAAACCCAGGTCTCCCGCATTGGAGGCAGACACTTTAACCTCTAAGCCACCAGGGAAGCCCTATAAATTCCAAAGATTAATTTATATAATGTACTTTTTTCTTTTAATGTTTTTGGCCAAAAAAAAAAAAAGGGTACAAATAAGAATTTTGTTATACAAATCAAATACTTCTTAAGATATTTGAAAGATGGATATGGTAATTTCCTTTTTAAAATACTAATTGTCATCTCCTGGTATTTTTCATTTACTTATTTTATAACTGTAATCTCATCTCCCAAACTGTGCACCAAGGCAAACCAAGACACAAAGAAATGTGCTAAATTTTCAAAAGAAGTCCACCAACATCTGTAAGATGCAGTTCAAACTACTAGTCCAAAGTTCAGTTCAGTTTCATCATTAGATCACATGATATTCTCTTTGATTATATCATATCTTTGTTAAGCTAGATTTTGGCAGTTACTATGATAAAAAGCAAGTATTGTACAAAAATAAGTGTGGGACAAGAAATGAGGGTGATAGTATCCAGAATGATTCCAAGATTAGGGGTATAAGGAGCCTAGCAGGCAAATATATCCTTAAATAATAAGCATGAAATAAAAATTCTTTTTTCTTCAAATTTATATGTATTATTTTTTCCAAATGGCTACTAAATTATTAGCACAAAAATACCTATTAAGTTGTCTGGATATAACAACTCAATAAATGAACTCTTACATATTACTATTTATTTTGACCTAAAATCCCACCAAAATTATTACTGAAATACTAAAAGCATCTTGATGGGAGAAAATTTAGACACTTTTGAACTATATGTTTTATCTCCAATGTAGTATTTGAATAGGACAAGGGATGTTGCAGTGGAGAAAATTGTTTTCAACTTACTCAGAATTATAGATGATGTGGATATACAAATTTATATAGAATGCTGTTGTACTGGATGCCTTACATACTCTATGAATCTAAAAGGGAAAATATGTGTTGCATCTTAATCCCATCTAATAATATAACCAGAGATGTTGGAGAGCAGAAGTATTCATACCTGTTCATAAAGTCTGGCTTTTTAAAAATTGTTTGTTTAGCTATTTAAAATTTATCAATTTGATCAATGTAGTAGACATTGGTGATTGCTTTCCCTGGAATCTATCTGCTTACCATCACCCTACTGCTCCCAAAATTACAATCATAAACACTCAGGAGGCAACCATGTCATTTGGGTGGGGCTGGTCAACCAGACCCATTCCTCTTGACTCCAGTTCTGGGCCTACTCTAACCAATCAATATAACCCCATTCTTTTTGGACCAATTATTGGTTAAGAACGACCTTGTAATGTGACCTAGTTGGTCTAAGAGTGTTGCCCAGGACTTTATTTTGTGGTTGGAAGCAGAGAAGTTCTTATTGGCTCCTTGAATAAGAACTAGGAGGCCTGTGGCCCAGGTTGCCTTGACACCCATCTTGAAAGAGCTAGGGAAGGTAGCCCCAGAAATAAGCCAGCCACATGAAAGGCAGAGTGGAGATACAAAAAGAAATTTGCTTTTGGTGACATTTTTACTCTACTGAATCAACTCTAACTTGAAGCAATCCACACCAAACTGCAACATAAACACCTTTGGAATTTTCAGAAAATTGAGCCAATAAGTGTCATCTTTGTTATTTTAGTTTTCTGTTACTTGCAACCAAAAATAATATGATACAGATGTCTTACTCTTTTTGTAACTGCAAATAAGAAAAGACTGCTAAAATTCAAATTAAGAATTTTTCTTTGTGGGAAACAATTGGTTGTCATTCAAATAAAAATAGAAAATGAGAATGATTTCATATATTCATGGGAAAAAGTCATTTATTCAGTCTCATGTAACTATCATGTATATGTTTATGTGTGTTTGTGTGTGTGTATCTATAAATACATAGGCTTGTTGGAAAAAACTAAAAAGAAACTAATATTTATTGAGTTTATATCATGTGCCAGACAAGGTGATCATACTTTAAATATGTTTTAGCATTGTATTGCTCTGTTAAATAAATACCCTTGAACTGTGCAAGTCTTCTTTAAGTAGAGAAAAATATTTAAAGATAACTAACTAAATATTATCAATTTAGAGGCTTCCCTTGTGGTCCAGTGGTTAAAACTTTGCCTTACAATGCAGGAGATATGAGTTCAATCCCTGCTCAGGGAGCTAAGATCCCACATGCTTCACAGTCAAAAAATGAAAATAAAAAGAATTTTTAAAAAGAAGCAATGTTGCAACAAATTCATTAAAGACTTAAAAAATTATCAATTAAAAACTTCTGTATCACAAATACATGCTTAAAAACATGATTATTTAAATCAGCGATTCTCAACCATGGGTGTACATGCTGATGGCCATCCCTGAATCAGTTCAGTTCGGTCTCTTAGTGGTATCTGCCTGTTTGCAATCCCATGACTACAGCACACCAGGCTTCCCTGTTCATCACCAACTTCCAGAACTTGCTCAAACTCATGTACATTGAGTCAGTGATGCTATCCAGTGCTCTGATCCTCTGTCATCCTCTTCTCCTCCTGCCTTCAATCTTGCCCAGCATCAGGGTCTTTTCCAATGAGTTAGTTCTTTGCATCAGGTGGCCAGAGTATTGGAGTTTCGGCTTCAGCATCAGTTCTTCCAATGAATATTCAGGACTGATTTCCTTTAGGAATGACTGGTTTGATTTCCTTGCTGTTCAAGGGACTCTCAAGAGTCTTCTCCAACACCACATTTTGAAAGCATCAATTCTTCTGTGCTCACTTTCTTTATGGTCCAACTCTCACATCCATACATAACTACTGGAAAAAACCATAACTTTGGCTATATAGACGTTTGTTAGTAAAGTAAGTCTCTGCTTTTTAATATACTGTCTAGGTTGGTCATAGCCTTTCTTCCAAGGAGCAAGCATCTTTTAATTTTGGGGTTGCAGTCACCATCTGCAGTGATTTTGGAGCCCAAGAAAATATATTTTGTCACTGTTTCCATTGTTTCCCCATCTATTTGCCATAAAGTGATGGGACTGGATGCCATGATCTTTGTTTTTTGAATGTTGAGTTTTAAACCAGCTTTCTCACTCTCCTCTTTCACTTTCATCAAGCAGCTCTTTAGTTCCTCTTTGCTTTCTGCCATAAGGGTGGTGTCATCTGCATATCTGAGGTTATTGATATTTCTCCCTGCAATTTTGATTCCAGCTTGTGCTTCATCTAGTTGGGCATTTCACATGATGTACTCTGCATGTAAGTTAAATAAGCAGGGTGACAATATACAGTCTTGACATACTCCTTTCCCAATTTTACATGGGTTTATTTGCATCAAGGTTCAGGCATTATTAACAACTCTCTAGATGACTCTAAATGTGCAGTTAGGATTGAGTAATTCCATTCTATGTGATGTCACTCAGAGAGTTTAACTTTGTTCTCACTACCTATTTTTTCTTTAACCTTCACTGCCAGCTTTCTAATCTAAGAACAATCAGCCAGCTGCTGTTATCCTGTTTGAATTCAGTGTATAGAAAGTCAAAATGTAGCAATACGTTGGTCTCTGTCAAGAGCTAATGCTAAAATATCAACCCTATTTTTTTCTTACTAAATCTTCCTTCAATAATTCACCAGCCACCAAACATCTCCTGTGGACATTGTAGCCTTTAAGAGTCAGTGCTTAACAAAATAGTACTTTACTTCCTTAACTGGTTTGAAGGGTCTCAGTAAGAAATCTGTTGGTAGGTGTGAGAAACGAACTTGGGCATAAACGTTAATTTAAGTGATTTTCCTGCTATGTCTATGAAGTAACAGGGATTGAGTGATTGCTTCCTCCCATGTTTCTCCCAGGCTTTTAAAATGCTAAGCATTACTAATCTAAAGCAGGTAAATTAGTTTCAGAGAAACTGCTGGTGTTTATTCTCAAACACATTACCACAGAAGGTCTGTTGTAAATGTAACATCTGTGTTTCACTAAAAAATAAGGTAGGAAAACCATGACTGTTTATAGCTCAGATCATTGTCATGTTGTTTTGTTTTTGTCTTAATAATGCTTTCTCAGTAGCTTTCCCAAACTGCAGGAATCTCCAGAAGTGAAATAAATTTCTGAGTCTAAAGTATTATACTTCATTACAATAAGGAGAAACTAAAAGCTTTCAAAATAGTTTGATCCCTAATTTTGTGAGATTCAATAGAGATTTTCTGGATACGGTGGAAACAGGATATACTCTCATTTTCTTGTGATCTGAAGCATACACAATAGTACCAGCTGCTTCCGTTTTCTTACACTGAACAATGTCTTCACATAATGCCGATGGAGAACAGCGCTCTCGGGCATATTAAAGTCATTTGTAAATTGTTGAAGGCAAAGATCACACTTGACTGTACATTTCCCAGAATGTATTGTCATGAGGAGTTAGGCTAATTAAGTCACTTCCTGCTACATCAATGAGATTCCTGGGTCTTATGTATAAGTGTTGTGAAAATGTAACAAAATACTGAACCATTTTCTTCCTGGCTTCTTCAATAATTGGCAGAACAAGACTTTATCCAGAATTGTGAAATGTAAATAAAATATAGACTTTTATAGCACCAATATCTAGAATATTGGCTAAATTTATTTAGTTGTCAATGAAATCGTTTAAGATCCAGCTAAACCCCTACTTTCTATAACATAAAGTGCTACTAGATCCAGTTTAGAGCTTTTCCCTATTATTTTGTGACATCAATGCAGCCATCTGACATAAGTAGAGATGGAAAAGGAAAAGCCTTCCCTCATCATTTCCTACCTTTGAAAAGTCCTTATCTGATTTAAAGAGAAAAACAAGTCTTGGAAAAAGAACTACAGACAAATGAAAAATCTACACATGAAAGACTCAAAGTTAAAATGCGTCTGCAGCCAGCAAGCTTGCTCTTCTCATCTGACAGAATTTAGCTCTTTTCATCAACATTCGGTTTTAATGCATTTGCAGCAATGCAAACAATAAACAAATGGAAAAGCAAACGATACACATCACTTAGAACCAGACGTCTGATTCAATTATCATGTAATCTGAAGAGTCAAAAGCCAATTTCACTAAATAAAGAAAAAGTGGATATGTAAATTTATAGCCTATGATTCTTTCACTGGAGAAGAGGTTGTTAATGTGATTATACATGTGAAGGTTACTACCGTCTCTAACACAAATTTGCAGTGTTTTCAATGTTCAGAGAAAACAAAGAAAAGACTTTTCTTTAATAAAATCAGTAGCACTTTAAATAAAGCAATAAACTGAAGATGATTATAAGTTACACTTTCTGTCAAGAATTTAGAAGTTCCTCTAAATTGATCTTCAAGTATTTATGTTGTTATTGGTTAAGGGAAAAACATATAATGCTCGAAAAGTACAAAAGATTTTGAATATGTGAAGGCATTAGCAATACTCATAAGATATACAATTAAGAAGATTCACATATTTTGTTCTTAAATTGGTACTAAAGGTATCATGAGGCCTGGCGTGCTGCGATTCATGGGGTCGCAAAGAGTCAGACACGACTGAGCGACTGAACTGAACTGAAAGGTATCATGAAATTCTGGGGTCCAAGGAGATCAACTCTCCTCATTATATAGATACAGAAACTCAATTCAGAAAGATCACATGACCTTCACAAAACATACAGCAGTCTGCAGAATATTCAAAAGGAGAACTCGGATCTCTTGTTTGAGTAATATGTTTGCCACTACAGTACCTCTCGGAAAAGAATCTGAAATGTCACACATTATTGTCATCTACAAAATAAAATACTGTGCCTTTAAACACAAACAAACTTATTTTAAAAACAGATTTTTCTCATTAGACAAAATATATTCAATGCAGGAAAATATGAAAGTGAAAATAAGAACCACCAAATCACCACTGTGATTTTGTTGTATTCTGTTTTAAATTTTTTTCCTTGAGTACATCTTCCCTTTACTTTTTAAAATAAACTTTATTGAGGTAAATTTTATTTATTTTTAATATATATTTATTCTATTTTTAGTATTTATTTGTTGTACTGGATCTTAGTTGCAGCTTGTGGGATCTTTGATCTTTGCTGTGGCATGTGGGATCCTTTTTTTTTTTTTCCCCAGTTGTGGCACACAGGATCTTTAGTTTCAGCATGTGAGATCTAGTTCCTTGACCAGGGATCAAACTCAGTCCCCCTGCTTTGAGAGCATGGAGCCTTAGACACTGGACCACTAGGGAACTCCCTTCTTGAGGCATACTTTAGACACAATTTGTTGTTGTTCAGTTGCTCACTTGTGTCCTACTCTTTGCGACCCCAGGTACTGCAGCACCCCAGACTTCCCTGTCCATCACCATCTCCCAGAGCTTGCTCAAATTCATGTCTATTGAGTGAGTGACACCATCCAACCATCTTGTCCTCTGTCATCCCCTTCTCCTCCTGCCTTCAATCCCTCCTAGCATCAGTGTCTTTTCCAATGAGTCAATTCTTCACATCAGGTGGCCAAAGTATTGGAACTTCAGCTTCAGCATCAGTCTTTCCAATGAATATTCAGGACTGATTTCCCTTAAGATTGACTGGTTGGATCTCTTTGCAGTCCAAGGAACTCTCAAGAGTCTTCTCCAACATCACAGTTCAAAAACATCAATTCTTCAGCGCTCAGGCTTCTTTATGGTCCAACTAACACATCAATACAGGACTACAGGAAAAACCATAGCTTTAACTATATGGACCTTTGTTGCAAAATAATGTCTCTGCTTTTTAATATGCTGTCTCAGTTTGTCATAGCTTTTCTTCCAAGGAGCAAGTGTCCTTTAATTTCATGGCTGCAGTCACCATCTGCAGTGATTTTGGAGCCCAAGAAAATAAATTCTGTCACTGTTTCTATTGTTTCCCCATCTATTTGCCATAAAGTGATGAGACCAGATGCCATGATTTTCATTTTTTGAATGTTGAGTTTTAAGCCAGCTTTTTCACTCTCCTCTTTCACCTTCATCAAGAGGCTCTTTAGTTACTGTTTGCTTTCTGCCATGATGGTGGTGTCATCTGCATATCTGAGGTTATTGATATTTCTCCCTGTAAACTTGATTCCAGCTTGTGCTTCATCCAGCCCAGCATTTCACATGATGTACTCTGCATAGAAGTTAAATAAGCAGGGTGACAATATATACATATTAGACACAATAGAATATACCAATTTTATGTGAAAGTGAAGTCCTGTCTGACTCTATGCAATCCCTTGGACTGTAGCCTTCCAGGCTCCTCTGTCCATGGGATTTTGTAAGCAAGAGTAGTGAAGTGGGTTGCCATTTCCTTCTGCACATGATCTTCCCAACCCAGGGATCAAACCCAGGTCTCCCACATTGTAGGCAGACACTTTACCATATGGGCCACCAGGGAAGAACAATTTTATGTAAACAATGACATACATTTGGAAAAAAATATATATGCATGTAACCACCACTCATTCAGGATATAGAATATTTCCATTATATCAGAACAGTTCCTTTACACTTTGCAGTTAATTCCCACTATTTCTGCCCCAGGCAATACTCATCTGCTTCCCATCTCCATATACTAGTTTTACCTATTCTCAAATTTCATTTCAATTGAATCATCCAATGTGAACTCTTTTATGTCTGAATTCTTTCACTCAGCAAAATGCTTTTGAGATTCATCCATATTGTTTGAATATTTCAGAAATTTTTCCCTTTAATCACTGAGTAGTAAAGTAGTCCACTGTAGGAGTGTCCCACACTCTATGCATTCACTGTTGATGAACATTTCAGTTATATCCAGCTAAGGGTTATTATAAACAAGATTATAAACATCCATATGCATGCATCTTTTTGTATGAACTGTTCCTCATCTGGGGTTTGTCTAATATTTCCTCATGGTTAGATTCCAGTTTGCAGCCTTCACAAGATATCACACCTTACCCATCTGTCTTATACTGATAATGTTAATTTTGATCACTCTGTCAAATTTTCCAATTTCTTCAGTGAACAATTACTATTTTTTCTTCCTTTGAAACTCATATGTAAGCTTCAAGGAGATACTTCAAGGTTATGAAGTTATCCTGCTCCTCACCAAATTTCCCCCTAGATTAACATTTATTAGGAGAAAGCAATAGCACCCCACTCCAGTACTCTTGCCTGGAAAATCCCATGGATGGAGGAGCCTGGTGGGCCGCTAAGAGTCGCTAAGAGTCGGACATGACTGAGCGACTTCAGTTTCACTTTTCACTTTCATGCATTGGAGAAGGAAATGGCAACCCACTCCAGTGTTCTTGCCTAGAGAATCCCAGGGACGGGGGAGCCTGGTGGGCTGCCGTCTATGGGGTTGCACAGAGTCGGACACGACTGAAGCGACTTAGCAGCAGCAGCAGCAGTGATTCTTGACTGACCCAATTTTTATCATTATGGTTGCAAAATAATGACTTTCCAACTCTAGCATTCTCTTCACATTTACCAATCAGTCCTCAGAATTCTTCTGTAAGCAAGGGCTCTCCTACCTAACCCTATATCCATTCATTTATTTATCTATTTATTATGATTGTGGGCTTGTGAATTTCTATGTTATCGCTGATTCATTATGGTTCTAATTTATTTTGATGCTCAAATTGTCCTGGATTTGGCCAGTAGGAGCCATGTCAAGTTAGTTCCTATACCCTGTGAGCTGTCTCTTCAATTATTTACTTTACTCCTTCTCATTTCAGACATAACAAGGTCCTCCAGGCTTATTTTGTATCCACTGTACCTCATACCTGGAATCAAACATTTCTCCATGGAGCCCTGACTCTTTTATGAGAAATGGTATTGGAGACCTAGATCTGGGTGCTATGTATGCTCATTGCTCCTGGAGTGACTTTGCTCTTTGACCTTCTTATTGGGTCAAACTAGGAAAATATGCCTATATATGCTGCTAAGTCACTTCAGTCGTGTCTGACTGTGCGACCCCATAGACGGCAGCCTACCAGGCTTCCCCATCCCTGGGATTCTCCAGGCAAGAACACTGGAGTGGGTTGCCATTTCCTTCTCCAATGCATGAAAGTGAAAAGTGAAAGTGAAGTCGCTCAGTTGTGTCCGACTCTTCACGACCACATGGACTGCAGCCTGCCAGGCTCCTCTGGGAGTTTCCAGGCAAGAGTACTGGAGTGGGGTGCCATTGCCTTCTCCAATGCCTATATATACTCATATCTAAATATACCTCCAAACATACATATGCCCCTGTGTACACATATGCATATAAAGAAGTACACACATATATGCATATTTTAGAAATCATAGTTAGGTACTGACACCTTCAGTTTTCATCCACTTCCATAGGGTCCTCTGTTCCCTTCTCCACGTTTCACATTTTTGTGCCCCTTCTTCCACAGTAAGAACACTGGTTCCCAAAACTATCATGAGTTTTACTCATTTGTGCTAATTTATAATACATGTAAAATAGTTTAAGAATTGGTTTCCTCTATGAGTGAGTGCTAAGTTGTTTCAGTCCTGTCCAACTCTTTGTGACCCCATGGACAGTAGCCCATCAGGGGCCTCTGTCCATGGGATTCTCCAGGCAAGAATACTGGAGTGGGTTACTATGCCTTCTTCTAGGCAATCTTCCAGCCCAAAGATTAAACCCGTGTCTCTTACATCTCCTGCTTTGGCAGGTGGGTTCTTTACCACCAGTGCCACCTGAAAAGCCTGGTTTCCTCTGTACCTCACTCAATAAATAAATCTTTTAAAGAGAAATCAACATTTGTTTGAAATCTCCACTCCTCACAACCCTGCCCAAGACTCAGAATATATAGTCAAATGCCTCATTCCTAAGCCAATTCAGTTCCTCCTTCCTTCCGTCCTTGTTTCCTTTCTTTTCACTGTGGGTATGGTATTCATTTGAAATAAAATTAATTCATTTGTTTCCATTTGCTTTTACTTTTAGATTTTTTTCTTCCTCATTCTTGGTGGTTTAATTTTTTTCTAATATGTAAAACATTTACATACATTCAAAAGTAAAAACTTTCAGAAAGATAACAGTCAAAGTGTCATTCCCTACTATATCCTTTCCATCCTTTCCTCCACTATGTGTAATTAACTCATTGTTTACTGTATTTCTTTTTGGAAAGATAAGCAAATATATATATATATTTTTATTTCTCCATCCTTCACACATACAAATGATAGCATATATTTATACTATTTTACACTTTACCTTTTTTACT
Organism: Capricornis sumatraensis; assembly: GCF_032405125.1. Classification (NCBI taxonomy): domain Eukaryota; kingdom Metazoa; phylum Chordata; class Mammalia; order Artiodactyla; family Bovidae; genus Capricornis; species Capricornis sumatraensis. The sequence goes on along the minus strand of NC_091092.1, from coordinate 109,088,127 downwards.
TAATGTCATCCCACTGATAATCACTCTATATCAGTTTACAGAGATCTTCCTCATTCTGTTTTACATTTGCATAGTACTCACTTGGGCATGGCGGAGGAGCCTGGGGGGCGGCAGTTCATGGGGTCGCACGGAGTCAGACATAACTGAAGCGACTTAGCAGCAGTAGCAGCACTTGGGCATATGTAACATAGTTAATTAAAGCTCTCTCTCAGCTTGGTCACTGAAGGTAGCTTCTAATATTTTACAACTACACATAATGGTCTAATAAATAACTTTGATCATATGTATTTTCACATTGCTGGAGCCATAATATCAGAATAAATTCTGAGAAGTGGGAATACTAAATCAAAAGGTAAAAGTGCCTATGTAGTGTTTTTAGACATCATCAAATTCTCCACCATTTGATATTTGATCATTTTGGATTGTGACCAGCCTTGTATGAAGATATCTATTTCCCCCAGTTTCCACATGAAATTTATAAGAAAATTAACATGAAGCTGTTTTTGAAAGTTAAGATGATGATGTTTTTGAAAACATTATTTTCCAGTTTTCAAAAATCATACCATATCACAGGCACTTTCACATGTCATTAAAGCTCTTTGTAAGTATGACTGTATACAGCTGCATAACAGTCAATTAAACAATCAACTATACCATAATTTATTTGCTATGGGACATTTAGATTGTTTCTAAATATTAATATTTTACATTAAGTTACAATGAACATTTTAGTGTATAATTATTTGTGTGTATAAGACAATATTACTAGAAGACATTTCTAATTTTTCACGTAATATCCTCATTTTGCAAGATGAAGGACATTGAAGCTTGGACAGAGAGCAAAAAGCTTTGCTCACATATTTGAGAAGTTTATGCATTCTATGAGACAACTTTAGCAGAAATATTGTGGTAAAACTAAACTATTTACACAAATCTATGGGCAGTAAAGTCCTTGTCAAATATAGTCATTAATGCAATATAGAAGAGTGGAAAACGTCTAAAGAATCAACTGAAGCAATCCCTGTGGCCTCCACAAATAACTCAAAATGTCTTTTTTCTTTTAATCAAAAAGTGCTGGGTTTAGTGAGCTTTAAGATTTTAATAAAGAGCTTCAGAATTATTGCCAAGTACTTCAAGTGCTCTCTGAGTGCACTTGCTGTTTGCAAGGATTTTCATTTCACAGATTAATTTGTGCAGTAATTTGAGAAACTTAGTGCCTTCGTTTAAGCACCCAAAGCTATGATGCAATCTGCATTGAAAATTTGTGGCCTTGTATTCCCTTCCTACCTAAGCATAGGTCACTCTTCTGAGAAGTAAGTTGAATTTTATTTTAATAGAATTTGCCTTTTCTCTAGAAACAGCAAGCTTTGAGAGTGGAATGCCTGCTTCCATGAAAACTGCAACGTATCTGTGGCCTTTTGAGGTTTTCCCTGTAGACACAATCATCTTATAAGCTACAAAATACTGGCATTTACACTGACAATATTGTGTCAGTCCTGTTCAACAACATGACTGTCCATCTCTTTGCTGCTGACACATCAGGCCTCTAGCCTGCGTTAGTGTCGTGCTCAATAAGGCAGCCCTCATTTAAAAACTGCTGGTATTTTTGGCCTCAAAAGTTGCACTGCTGCCCAGCTACCACCTTTTCCTGGGATCTTTCTGGTCTTCAGCCCAGGTTTGTTTGACAAAGCACCTGCCAACTTTAGTTCAAGCTGCTTCACCAATTTCAGTCCAAATTGCATATTCCTTGGTATATGGCACTATCCACATCACATCATTGAACTATTTACATTTGGCCAGGTCTGGGCCAGGTCAGCAGTATACATCAATTGCTCACTTCCATGAGATAGAGGAGCTCACATGTCGAACTGCAGATTTCATCCAGCTGGCAAAGAGATTCGTAACCTCTGGCTCTAGAACATCAGAGCAGCTGTCCCAATAAATTCGTAGGCGCAAATGCTTACTTGAAGAGGTTTTCTCAAGGTTTGATGCTCAAACCACATATTTTTAAGCCAAAGGGCCAGTTCAGTTCAGTCGCTCAGTCGTGTCTCGCTCTGCAACCCCATGAATTGCAGCATGCCAGGCCTCCCTGTACATCACTAATTCCCAGAGTCTACCCAGACTCATGTCCATCGAGTCAATGATGCCATCCAGCCATCTCATCCTCTGTCAGGCCCCCAATCCCTCCCAGCATCAGGGTCTTTTCCAATGAGTCAGCTCTTCACATCAGGTGGCCAAAGTATTGGAGTTTCAGCTTCAGCATCAGTCCTTCCAATGAACACCCAGGGCTGATCTCCTTTAGGATGGACTGGTTGGATCTCCTTGCAGTCCAAGGGACTCTCAAGAGTCTTCTCCAACACCACAGTTCAAAAGCATCAATTCTTCGGCACTCAGCTTTCTTCACAGTCCAACTCTTGCATCCATACATGACTACTAGAAAAACCATAGCCTTGACTAGATGGACCTTTGTTGTCAAAGTAATGTCTCTGCTTTTCAATATGCTATCTATGACCAACCTAGATATTGAAAAGCAGAGACATTACTTTGCCAACAAAGGTCCATCTAGTCAAGGCTATGGTTTTTCCAGTGGCCATGTATGGATGCAAAAGTTGGACTGTGAAGAAAGCTGAGCACCAAAGAATTGATGCTTTTGAACTGTGGTGTTGGAGAAGACTCTTGAGAGTCCCTTGGACTGCAAGGAGATCCAACCAGTCCATTCTAAAGGAGATCAGCCCTGGGTGTTCTTTGGAAGGAATGATGCTGAGTACTTTGGCCACCTCATGCAAAGAGTTGACTCATTGGAAAAGACTCTGATGCTGGGCGGGATTGGGGGCAGGAAGAAAAGGGGATGACAGAGAATGAGATGGCTGGATGGCATACCGACTTCATGGACGTGAGTTTGAGTGAACTCCAGGAGATGGTGATGGACAGGGAGGCCTGACGTGCTGCGATTCATGGGGTCACAAAGAGTCAGACACGACTGAGTGACTGAATTAACTAACTAATTAACTAACTAGGTTGGTTATAACTTTCCTTCCAAGGAGTAAGCATCTTTTAATTTCATGGCTGCAATCACCATCTGCAGTGATTTGGGAGCCCCCCCAAATAAAGTCTGACACTGTTTCCCCATCTATTTCCCATGAAGTGATGAGACTGGATGCCATTATCTTCGTTTTTGGAATGCTGAGCTTTAAGCTCACTTTTTCACTCTCCTCTTTCACTTTCATCAAGAGGCTTTTTAATTCCTCTTCACTTTCTGCCATAAGGGTGGTGTCATCTGCATATCTGAGGTTATTGATATTTCTCCCAGCAATCTTGATTCCAGCTTGTGCTTCTTCCAGTCCAGCGTTTCTCATGATGTACTCTTCATATAAGTTAAATAAGCAGGGTGACAGTATACAGCCTCGACATACTCCTTTTCCTACTTGGAACCAGTCTGTTGTTCCATGTCCAGTTCTAACTGTTGCTTCCTGACCTGCATACAGGTTTCTGAAGAGGCAGGTCAAGTGGTCTGGTATTCCCATCTCTTTCAGAATTTTCCACAGTTTATATTGATCCACACAGTCAAAGGCTTTGGCATAGTCAATAAAGCAGAAATAGATGTTAGTGTGACTTTACCACCAAGACAGAGAACACGTTCCTATCTCCCCAGATCCAATCACCTTCCTCAATCACAGACACACAAGCACTTTCAGTTGTGCTGTAATTTAATTACACTCACATAATTTGCTAATGGGGGCTTCCCAGGTGGTGCTAGTGGTAAAGAATCCACCTGCCAATGAAGGAGATATAAGAGACGTGGGTTCAATCCCTTGGTCAGGAAGATCTTCTAGAGGAGGAAATGGCAACCCACTCCTGAATTCTTGCCTGAAAAATTCCATGGACAGAGGAATCTGGCGGGCTATAGTCCTTGGGGTTGCAAAAAGTCACACATGACTGAGAGTCTGAACAAAATTTGTTAATATGTCCTTCTCCCAGACTAAACTGTGAACTACTCATAAATGAAAAATGAATCTTACGCATGTTTGTGCCCTACCCCCTTGGTCTAGCACATGACTTAGAATAAAATAGTTTTCTAATTACTCTCTATAAATGATTAAAGTCACATTTGTGTTAATTCTTTTGAAACTTTTGTCACCAAAGTCAAACAGGTGTTCAATAATTATTTCCAAGGTAAAAGAGTTTTTCAAAGAGTAAAGCAGGAGGAAGACAAATATCAGCAAATCCTGAAGCTTCTTTCAGCAGGACTTCAACCTAATAGCAAATAATCACATCCCTTCTGGTGATGTTTATGAACTAGAGAATGGTCCCAATTGGTCAGTTTCACACAGGTCTGAATATACACATTTTGATTGAATTTGCTCAAAAGAAGATAGCTGCACTGTCAATCATATTTATTAGTTGATTTTAAGAATTCATGCATTTGATTGTTCTAGAATTAGATAAACCTTGGAAATATGACTGCGAGAAATGGCTAAGAGTTTCATTGGGGATGACAGAAGGCAATGCTGAGCAAGAAGGAGGTTTGTAATCCTGCATTAATTCTGGAGTTAATCAACCCATGACTATGGAAATCTTGATATATTTGAATTGCAACAACAATTTATAAAAACTCTTAAATATTTTTTGTCCTTCTGTTTTCTCCTTCAATATAAGCCTACAAAATTATAAGGTACTTAAGGGTTGGGACCATGTCTCTGAATCTTTAATAACAAACACACTCTCATAGTAGGTGTCCAAAACTATATTATTGATTGTTTCATATGTGAGTTGGAGAAAGATGCATAAAAATGTTTAAGCATGCTAGATTCTATTTATTTATTTTTTGGCTGCACCACTCAGCTTCCAGAATCTTAGATCCCTGACCAGGGGTTGAGCCCAGGCCTTTGCCAGTGAACGTGGTGAAAGCACAGAGTCCTTGGGCCACCAGGGAACTATCTAGAATTCTTCATATAGCCATGACAGAGTAACTGGTATTAGACTTACCCTCTTATCATGAAGTACTATGAGTGAGTGTGTCACTCAGTCATGTCTTACTCTTTGTGACCCCATGGACTGTAGCCCACAAGGCTCCTTTGTCCATAGAATTCTCCAGGCAAGAATACTGGAGTGGGTAGCTGTTCCCTTCTCCAGTGGATCTTCGCAACCCACGGATTAAACCCACCCAGGTCTCCCACATTGCAGATGGATTCTTTACTGTCTTAGTCACCAGGAAAGCCCAAGAATACTGGAGTGGGTAGCCTGTCCCTTCTCCAGGGGATCTTCCCAACCCAGGAATCAAACTGAGATCTCCTGCATTGCAGGAAGATTCTTTACCAGCTGAGCTACCAGGGAAGCCCTGCATTGCAGGAGGATTCTCTACCATCTGAACAACCAGGGAAGCCTTTTGAAGTACTATAACATTTGGCAAATTATCTGTGGCATGTGTCCAAGCATTGAATAATAGGTAGCTCAAAACTTTGATACTTAAGAGAAGGAAAACACTTGGGGTGAACCACTTTTCAATGTGACTTTCTATATGGGGGCACTTTTCAAGATGCTGAACAGGGAAGTGGGGCCCAAGTGAACTAACAGGGGAGAAACAGTACAAAGCAATTAAACAATGAGTGCTATAACATTATAGAACATCTTTAAAATGCTGTAAGAAAAAGAGAAGGAAAAAAAATTTCAATTCAGAATTCTACATCCATTGAAAATATCCTTCAAAAAAGAGGGTGATAAAAGAAAACATAAGAAAAATATTTGTGACGATGGATTCAGTTCAGTTCAGTTCAGTCGCTCAGTCGTGTCTGACTCTTTGCGACCCCATGAACGCAGCACGCCAGGCCTCCCTGTCCATCACCAGCTCCTGGAGTTCACTCAGACTCGCGTGCATCTAATCAGTGATGCCATCCAGCCATCTCATCCTGGGTCGTCCCCTTCTCCTCCTGCCCCCAATCTCTCCCAGCATCAGAGTCTTTTCCAATGAGTCAACTCTTCGCATGAGGTGTCCAAAGTACTGGAGCTTCAGCTTTAGCATCATTCCTTCCAAAGAAATCCCAGGGTTGATCTCCTTCAGAATGGACTGGTTGGATCTCCTTGCAGTCCAAGGGACTCTCAAGAGTCTTCTCTAACACCACAGTTCAAACGCATCAATTCTTCGGCATTCTACTGACCTATTATCAATACAATGACAAAAATACTCTAAGTTCTAGCAGTGATGTGAACCAACTGGAAATACATTGCTAGTATAAACGTTAAATGGTACAGCCATTTTGTAAAATAGTGTGATGGTTTCTTATAAAGTTAAATGTACAGATTTACACAAGTGAAATGAAAATGTATGTTCACGCAAAAATCCATTCATATTTGTCTATAGTGGCTTTTATGCATGATCAACAAAATTTGAAACAAGACAAATGTTTCTCAAATGTGAAGTGGATAGACAAATTTTGGTATATTCACAGCATTAATAAATACTATGTAGCGTAAAAAAGAATGAATTATTTTTTAATTTAATTTTTATTTTGTATTGGAGTATAATTGATTTACAATGCTGTGATTTGCAATGCTATGTTAGTTTCAGGTGTGCAGAGCAGTGATTCAGTTATACATGTACATATATCTATTCTTTTTCAGATTCTTTTCCCATACAAGTTATTACAGACTATTGAGTAGAGTTCCCTGTGACATGCAGTAGGTCCTTGTTGATTATCTATTTTATATATTCAATAGTTATAGTTGGTGATTTCCTTACCCCTCTCTCAATAATTGATAAAGCAAGTAGACCAAAAATTCATAAGACTGCAGAACATTTAATCAACATTAGCAACCAATTCAACAGTATTGATATTTCTACATCACCTCAATAATCACTTAAAGGCCTTAAGTTTCCTAATTCCAAGGTTTTCTATGCTATAGTAATTGAAATATTATGATATTATAAATAGGCATATACCTCAAATGAACAGAAAACATCATCCAGAAAAAGATTCACACATAAAATCAATTGATTTTCAGGAAAGAATTCAATGCAGTTCAAAAGAGAAAGGAAAGTATCTTCAACAAAGTAGGCTTGATAAACTTAATAAACATGGAAAAAATTAACCTGACTTCTTGCTTAATGGTACACAAAAATTAATTGGAGATGATTAAGATCTAAATATAAAAATTAAAACTATAAAAATTTTTAAAAGAAAACATTGCAGAATCCTTGTGAATATGAAGTCAGCAAATATTTCTTAGTGCATCACAGAAAAAATATTGAACTTAAAGAAAAATGAGAAATTAGACTCCAAAATTTTTTAAATTCTCTTTTTTAATCATTGTCTTTATGAAATAAGAATGAAGTTCACAAAGAAGTTGAAAATATTAACAACATACATTCTTGACAGAGGACGTATGTCCATAATATATAAAAATCTCTCCATAATGATACATATACTGCTATATTTAAAGTAGAAAACCAACAAAGACCTACTCTAGAGCACAGGAGACTCTGTTCAGTATTCTGTAATGACCTAAATGAGAAAGGAATTTGAGAAAGAACAGGTGCATGTGAATCACTTTACTGTACACCTGAAACTGTTGTGGTATATTCATGTAATGGAATAATGTCTACCAGTAATGTTAAAACACACACCAACATGTATGAATCTCATAGACATAATGTTGACTAAAAGATGACCAATACAAAACACTACCTATTATATGATTTCATTTAGAGGAAGTTCTAGAATATACAAATTTAACCCATGGTGACAGAAGTCAGAACAGTGGTTGCTTATCTGGGGGTCAGATATGACTGGAGTAAGGCAATACCAGCATCTTTCGATTTCTTCCTGAGTGGCTATAGATTGCACTTACTTATATGTATGTGTGTGTATACAATCAAATATCATTGAATTGTACACTTAGAATAATGCTTATTTCACTGTATGTAAATTTAACTTCAGTAATTAAAAAAAGTTCCAAGTTAATTATTGCAGAAAAGATATATAAGTTGAATAATAGAAAGGGAAATTTGCCCAGCATGCAATATTGTTTTTCCTTTTCTGATCTAGTTTGTTTGACCTACAAATATTTTATGATATATACTTGTGAGACCTCAGTGAAAACAAACTTCTGTTCTGTTACTGTATTGTTGAAAGTTATTCAAGTTCACTGAAGCACATCTTTTGAGTCCACAATGTTAGCTTTTAAATAATTGTACATAAACCATATAACTACTATTATTCCTGCAAATTGAAGTTACTGCTTTTGGGGGGCAGGGGAAGATTTTTTAATTTATTTTAATCAGGGAGAATAAACCATTCAGGTTATTGAATAATGCTTCCTAAGATACCTTGTAATCTGCAGTGTTGAATAAAAATCAGAGAAAAATCCTTGAACTATGTTAGTGATTTGGGTAAAATGAATTCAAACTTTTAAGTTACTTGGAGAGGGAATTTTCTGGTGGTCCAGTGGTTAGGACTTGGTGCTTTCACTGCTATCACCTGGATTCAATTTCTGGACAGAAAACTAAGATCTCACAAGCCACATGGCACAGCCAAAATAATAATAATAATAATAATAATAAAACTACTTGTAGCATTAGCCCACACCTCTACATTTAACATCTCTTGAAGAAGATATGATCATTTGCAAATGTGCTATTTCTGGAGGAAACACCAACTATTAACAACTATTTGCAGTTCTTGACAACTGATCAGAGGATTCTAACACAAATTATATGACTAGGCATGACATCAGTAACTCAGCATGGCAAGTTGCTGAAAAAGTAAAGGAGATACTCTTTTTTTGTCCTGATTAGAATGCCATCATTTATCTGTTCCAACTAATCTCAACAAGGAAAGGTACGGGGAAATTTAGATGTCTGCAGCTTTCAGAAATTGGTTCATCTGTTTCTAAGCTAAGTGAATTATTTATCAGTGACTCAGCACATCACTGGTGTTTGAAGGCATATTGTACAAATTTAAAAGTAGATTTTATTTATTTCTGCAGCCAGGAAACAAATCTAATTAAAATAAACAGTTTGGAAAGATTTTTATTTCTGAAAGTTAAAAATAATTTCTTCAGTGTAAAAATTCAGTGTCTTCATTTTATGAACCACTTTGTACTCAGACTCCAAAGCATTTTCAGTACTCATCTCTTCACGTGCTAAATGACATGAACTACTATTAAATGCCCATGTGGTGTAGATAAAAATCTCCAAGATATTATTATTATTTTAAACTTTGGCCACACCATGCAGCTTTCAGAATCTTGCTGACCAGGGACTGAACTTAGGCCATGGCAGAGAAAGTGCTGAGGCCTAATCACCTAACCATTCAGGACCACCAGGGAACTCCCTTGAAAATAATAGAAAATAGAATGGAAAGCAGTTGAAGCCACACTTTCTCTTTCCTAACAGAACCTCAATTTTGTTTAGGCATCTACTCTATTTCTAGCTCTACAAGGAGTTCCTATTTGCCAATGGAATAAGAGCAAAGAATTTCTCTTGCTCCATATAGTGGTGCAATTGTAAAAAAAATCCACCTGCCAATGCAGGAGACACAAGAGAGGCAGGTTCAAACAGTGGGTCAGGAAGATCCCCTGGAGAAGGAAATGGGAACCCACTCCAGTATTCTTGCCTGGAAAACGCCATGAACAAAGGAATCTGGTGAGCTACAGTCCATGGAGTCGCAATGAGTCAGACATGACTGAGAGATTGAGTGCATGCACATACACATATAGCCATGTGACCTAAGTGGAATTATCAGATTAAATTTTATTCCATGTTTCATGAAAAAATTACTTAATTTTAGAGAACAAGAAAGTAATCACCTTTAGTTGCCATTGGCGTTCTCTTGAAAAGAGGTTGTTGTTAAGGAGAGCAAACTAGTGAGAGAGATATTTTACTGAATCATTAAATCACTGATGTTTCAGTATTTGACTCTGTACTACCTCTAGTCTTCCCGGTATGAAAGGAAATGCATTTCCTTGTTGTTTAGGAAAGTTTAGTTTTTCTTACCTTCCCCCCCCAAAAAAAAAAAATTTCTTCTAAGCAACTTGGAAGCATCTCATTATCTGTACTTAGGCCTTGACTCATAGTAAAATACTTAGTCATTCCACTGAGTTTCAGGCTAAAATAAGATATGCATAGTTCATGCTTCTTGTCTACATACAAGCAACAGAAAATAAGTGAATATGCTTTGCTTTATATGCTGTAATCCAACTCTGAAGTAGTTTATCAAACCATCTCCAAGAATATCAGAAAACAGCATTTTTGGTAGCTGAAAGGCTCTAAAATCCTCTAAATTATGGAAAACTTCAGGACTTTAAAAAAGCCTCAAATATTAAAATCTCTCACAAGATACACAGAAGCAAGCAACTATGGATTGAATCCAAGAGGATTTGACTGAAGGATAACAATTTTAGAATGTTGAGATTCAAGGAGAAGTAATTCCTATTATATCTACCATGTGATTTTTGAATGGTCATAGAAAGCAATGGCTTTATTGAAGTTTTCTGTGCTGTTAGGAAATTGTGATTAAATTCCATTGTGGAGCATGAGATACTGATGAGAAACAGAATGGATATTATTTCTCTCAAATGTGAGAAGTAGGAAAAATATGACCTGTGCTTAAAATATTGTCAATACAGAGATAATTTTGCAATGCAAACTTAACCCTCCAAGTTAGGAAGATGAAAATCAGTCATTGCTAAATAGAAATGGATTTAGACTACTATAATATGAACAGAAGAAAAGAAAATGGGAAAGAAATAAAATCCTGAAAAAAAAAAGAATATTTATGATCCATGTAGGAGAATATCAAGATTATTAAAGCCATTAAAAGGGTTCCAGTACAAGATGGAGACATAGGAGTCTCCTGAACTCCCCTCCTCTCATGGACATCAGACATACTCATCCTATAGCTACACACCAAGGAATTCTCTCTGCAAGAGATCTTGAAACTAGCTGAGCAACACCTACACACTGATAAATGATAAAATACCCATATCACCCACACTGAAATGTATAGAAAAGGCTGAGACACTTTTGCACAATAAACCCCACCCCCTAGCACAAAGCCACATAATCTGGAAGGAACTTTCACCTTCCAGCATTTCCCTGGGGAGTGAAGAGTGTGGTTCCCACATCTAGTGCCCCAACTTCTGAGACTCCCAACTGTGCAACAGGACCCCGAAACATCTGACCCTGAACCTGTAGGGCTTGCATCCACAAGACCCAAGAGACTATAGCCAAAAAGAAACATTTCTTGACAGGCTTTTGTGAACTTGCCATTGCTTTTTCCAAGGGTTCAGCACAGAGGGAGCAGGCAATTAAAAAAAATAAAATCCATTTCCCAATCTTTCCCTGAGAGAAACCTATTTGTATACTTTAATAACTACCCCCTGAGGATCAGGCTTATAATTTAACACACATCTAGAGGCTGACTACAGTCCTCCCTGTTGATCAGGAAGGCCAGAGACATCACCTTTGCCTTCTCACTTGAGTTGATACCCCCTGGAAGGAGCTTGTATACAGATCTGGTGCACCAGCTTTTGTGGCTGCTACTGAAGACTCGGGCCCCTGGGTCACCTATCACTGATACCCATTAGGACTTGCATTCATGTCTCCCACAGAACTGTAGCAGACAAAAAAATTAATGGGTGCAAGAGTACCCCCTCCCACAGCTATACACCTGGGCCTGGCACAGAGGGAGTAGGGAAAAAAGGCTGTTTCCCAGTTTCTCCTAGGAGTTTATGATAGAGAAATCTAACAAACACTAGTTCAGGCAGGTGTGCAAAATTAACCTCAACAGTGATAAGTCTTGTTAATAGTATGTACCCTGGATATGAGGTGATGAAAGTTGGAACTTTATCTCTGTGGTCATCCTTTCAAAACTAAATAATCCTAGCCCTGTCATGAGAAAAACACAAGATAAACCCCAATTGAGAAAAATTCGATGAAATAACCTGATTTCTCCTCATACTGTCAGGATCATTGAAAACTAGGCAAATATGAGAAATTCTAACAGACACAAGGAGCCTAAGGAGACACGATGACTAAATGTAACATGGTACCCTGAATGTGCTCCTGAAACAGAAAAAGGACGTTAACAAAAGTCTGAGGGAATCTGAATAAATTATGGACATTAGTTAATAATAATGTATCAATACTAGATCATTAATTATAATAAATGTTTTATATTAATGTAAGATTTTAATAATAAGGGAAACTGTGGTATATGGAAGCTCTGCTATCTTTACAGATTTTTATAGACCTAAACCTATTCTAAAATAAGTTTATTCAGAAATCAGTGACAGTAGTAGAAAAAGAAAGAAGAAAATAAGACAGAAAGAAAATAGGACATGGGAGAAAGACTGTGTACTGACACCCCCACAAGAATGTCATTTAAGTACTACAAAAAGTGTGTTGTGCCCTTTTAAAAACATTTCAAACATTTGCATTTATATAACTTTAGGTATCAAAAGCTAGGATACTTTTTTTTTTTTTAGTTCAACCTTGAAATCGTGGATTCATTCATTCATTAGCTATTTTCTTCACTTCTTTGGTCACATTTATGTCCCCCTTACACCCAAATACTTAAAACCGTTAAAAGTCCTACTGAAGAATTCCTTTGCTTTCTTCTGCCTTCCAGTTCTATTTTAAAACTCTTCATAGCACAATGATCATTCTCCCATTTTTTTCTGCATTCTTTGCCTTCACCCATAATCTTCTCTTCAATCCAGAAATAACTATTTTCCTGCAGTCCAAGTCTGTCTTAAGACTTAGTCCTCATCGTGTTTCAAAATGAATTGAATATAATGCCACTAAGCAATTCCACTTGCGACCCCATGGACTATACAATCCATGGAATTTTCCAGGCCAGAATACTGGAGAGGGTAGCCTTTCCCTTCCCCAAGGGATCTTCCTAACCCAGTAATCGAACCCAGGTCTCCTGCTTTGCAGGTGGATTCTTTACCAGCTGAGCTACCAGGGAAGCCCAGGAATATTGGAGTGTGTAACCTATCCCTTCTCCAGCAGATCCTCAAATTGGGGTCTCCTGCATTGTACGTGGATTCTTTACCAACTCAGCTTTCATGGAAGTCCAAGACTTAGTCCTCATCATGCTTCAAAAGGAATTGAATATAATACTACTAAGCAATTCAAAGTAGCAAACTAGTGACAAATGTAACAAAATGGATGAATCTCACCAACAGTATGTTGAGCAAAAAGAGCCAAATCCAAATTGGCTATGTCATTCCATTTATATTAAGTTCTTGAAAAGGCCAGTTTAAGTTACGGTGATTAGAATCAAAGCCGCTGTTCCCTCCAAGGGAGGGAAATTGACTGAAACTGCAAATAAGACAGCTTTTTAGGGGGTAATGGAAATATTCTATAACTTGTTTGGGATAAAAGTTATATGAGTGTATATACTGATCAAAATTTATTGTTACATATTTTAAATATATATAATTTATGGGGAGGGAGGTGGGAGGGGGGTTCATGTTTGGGAACACATGTAAAAATTAAAGATTTTAAAATTTAAAAAAAAATATATATATAATTTATGTAAATTTCATCTTATAAATTTGAGGGAATGAGGACTCAAAAACTAACAAAAGTTATTATAAATTAATGGTTAAGTGATTTTTTTAAAAATAGCAGCCCATATTTTCAATTTAGAAATCTGTGATTCTGACTTTTTATCGAAAATGGGAAAACCTAGGAACATTGTACCCACCTTTACACATAAGCCTAGACTCAATGGCTCTGGTCTTAATCCCTTTCATTCATTTATGGCTTTTTTGTTGTTGTTAGGTCCTTTGGTCTAAATTCTAGTCCTTACTCCCAATGTGACTATTGTCCTTGTATTCAGACAAACTGACAGTATCCTAAGATTACACATACGTACCAATAACATATTCACAGTCACATGGAAATGAGAGACCCCAAGGTTTACCTGACAAAATATGCCATGGACCTAAGCAAAGTCACGTCCTAACCATTGACCCAGAGACACTGGAACTAGATGCCTTTTATAAAGGTACAAAGATATACTAAAATAATAAAAAATACACATGGCCTGTGCACAATGAAGACACTACTTTATGAATGATTAACTTTTCCTGATCATTTCTGAGTTTAAATTTATAAGGATATCAAAACCTAAAGTCTATGTCATTAAAATCTCTGAGTGTATCTCATTCCACAGTGACATTATTCTCCAAAGGGCTTGTAATTAAACACAGAGCATGTAAGTGATTTTATTAATGAGATTTTCTGCTAATTTCAAGTTATTCCATTTTTAAGACTGCCTGAACTTTTATAGGTCACAAAATTTTTTTTTCAAAGATTCCTTAATGGCAAAATTACTAAAATAGGTTAGATCAAGATAAACTTCACCTTCCATCAGAGACTAGGCATGAAATATTTTCATTCCAATGGAGTATTTGGGGGGGGCTTAGGTTGACCTGATGAATGAAATATGAAAGGCAGATTTCTACCTTTGCTGGGAAATTTTATTTAAGCGACCATATTCCTCTCATTTCTATTTAGTAGTATACCCAGTGAAAACAGAAACACTACAATTAAGTAATCATCAAGTTTCCCCATAAAACACACTGTGTTTCAGATAATATCAAGAGAACATGATAAACAATCCCCAGGACATAGTCCCCAGGACTACCAGCAGAATGTTTTGAAACCCACTGTCAACAATATTTACTAGGCATGACTTAAGAAGATGGAGGAGAAGGAAAGCAGTAATGACTAAAAAGGTCTTTAGGCAAACACCTGTAGATTGCAATTTGAAAAGGAATTTACTTAGAATCAAAAAGAAATTTTAAGTAAGTATGTTATTTTCCTCCCTGTAAACATCTCCACTGATCTACTTCTCTAGGTTGCTAGCCAACAGGGTCCCAGTTGCATTGTGCTTTGTAGCATCTACAGTGCAGAAGATAATAATTTGCATTGCTAAATTAAGAGAAAATACAAATTAAATTAAGCTAAATTTCTGCTTCTCACACTAGTAATAAACAGATGGAGGTATGGTTTGAAATATGAGTTTTGATTTTGGTCAAGTATCCTAAGCCCACAGGGAGGTAAAGGTCTAAGAATGATACAATTTTCTTAGACACACTTGGAAAGTTCAGATACATTTAAACTTTGATGCCTGTTAGGGAAATGAAGTAGGGTGAATAGGGAAAAAAGAGAATGAACAAAGTAACATTGCAATCAGTTGTGCACTGGTGTTTACAAATGTTGGCCTAGATTTTTAGAGCTTTCAGGAACAGAGTTAAATTATACTAGGCCAGGGCCCTGAAAGGTTTTGTGCAGTCAGGCACTTGTCAATTTCCAGAATGATGCTTCCAAAGCATTCATGGCCTTTCTCACCAAACTAAATCGATGGTGTTTGGACATTAAGTTTGTTTTTTTCCCTAGATATTAAACATCCCGAAATAATCTTTTATTTCTCTCTACATGAAATAGTAAAGGGATAAATAAATTTAAGAATCTGAATTGTCCAGATCATTATCTAACTTTTCCGAATTTGATATAATGCAGTCAAATATGTTTTTCAAACTTTTATCTCTAATGCAATTAAAGATAGTGATTTGAAACCCCTAAATAATGAGCATATAGTGTACTTTGTGCTTTGTATTAATTATCTTATATAATCTTCACTATGTCTCTATGAAATAATGCTTATTTCTATTATAATTCCCATTTTACATATGAGGAAACTGGGATTTTAATTTGTTCACAGTCTCTATGCAAGTAAATGCATGATTTAGGGTTTAAATTTAGATCTGTTTTACTTCAAAGTATTTTAAAGCCTATGTTGTGACACATTGTTGCTGGGATACTGATTAAACTTTTTAAAAAGTAAAATAATTACAATAGAACAAAGCAGAGTAGAAAATACTAGGCAGCAACAGAGGTAGCAATAGTTCATGAAACTTTTATTTCAGGTGTGTGTGCATGTGTGCAGCACGTGTATTAATATGAGCTAAAATTAAAATGAATTTACTTTATCACAGTAAAAATAGTCTGAAAAATAATGAAGTCTATAGTCTTGAGTCAAAATAATCTGTGACAATTATAATATGCAAAAAAAGAAAAACCCTAAAATACAGTGCTATAATTGGAAGATGTGATTGGTAACTTTCTCAGCTTTAGAAGCTATGTAGGCTATTTTTCATTTTTTCCTTCACTAGATATATAAGCAGATATCTCTCAGATAGTTCTCTGGATTCTCAGTGCAAATCAGAACTTGACCAACAACTGTGTGGCATTTCAGTGTACACACTATCTCATTTGATGACAAGTAATTGTGTGAGTTAAAGTTAGAGTGAAAGTACTCAGTTGTGTCTGACTTTGTGACCCCATGAACTGTAGCCCGCCAGGCTCCTCTGTCCATGGGACTCTCCAGGTAAGAATACTGGAGTGGGTTGCCCATGCCCTCTTCCAGGGGATCTTCCCATCCAGGGATCAAACCCAGGTCTCCCACACTGCAGGCAGATTCTTTACCATTTGAGCCACCAGGTCATAGGTTAACAGTGTCAGCTAGGGCTTATACAAATATTAGATACAAGGACCCTGAACTTTTTAATAGATACCTTTCCCAAAGTCATCCAACTAGTACATGACAGAAATAGGAATCAATTTTGGACTCTGTGGTGTCATGTCCCTTTCCCCTCACACTTCTCTTTAGATGGCATATGGAAGGTGTTAATTATACACACAGCTTTCAGGTTCAGAGCAGAAACAGGATGCTTAAGAAGTGTGAGTCCTTAGGATGTCACTGGTATTGATAAGATGCTATGGCTTTTTATACTACTAATGAACATATGCCCTTCCTGATTTGACAGCACCAACAAAATGAATCAGTGCAATCATTTAATTTCAAAAGTATTAAGCAACAGAGTTCTGCAGTTTTAAAATTATCAGTTTTTTGGAGAGTGAAGAATCCTTTGGTACTCCTGACCTTAGTGTCAACAGGTAGGGAGGATGCAACTGGGTCTACTGTAACTAAGATACTAACAGATAAGGAAACAATTTAGCAGCAAGATATGATAATAAGCCATGTCAATAGCTTATTGCTCTTTATAAATATTCTTTCCTTCTGAGTTGTATGAAATATTATTTGTAATTGGAAGAATAATTTAATTTTGATGTTCATTTAATTGACTCATCTGAATCCATACATAGGGAAATCAATTGTATCGTAACTGTATGGCTACTTACTAATGTAGTCGATAGACTGAGTAGAGGCCATCCCAAAGATAATACATGGAACATCTCTATAAACATTGTGATGCACAGTTTAGTGTTAAATATATAATAGTCACATGTGTAAGATTAATCCAAATGTATATTTACACATAATAGATCTGTTTAATTGGCTCAAATATAATGATATATGGGTATAAAATATATTTGGAAAAAACACCACAGCCACTGTGGTTAGGGAAATACAAGCAAGATGAGCATGAAATAATGTATTTTGCTATAACTCACAAATTTTCAAGTGCTTTTGAGATGGCTTTTCTGAGAGTACTGATATAGCATTTAGCTACTACCAGCTTCATTTCTATTTCTAGAAGCTAGTAACCAGGAGATGGAATGCTACGGGGGTTATTGTTGGCAGAAGACCAGGCTTTTCAGATATCAGTACTCATTGGCAGTGCATGAGTTTTATGAGGATAAAGAGTTGGGAAATTATGTCTCTGTGTTATATATAAAGTTGTGTTATAGTTAGAATTATTTATCTATTACCAAGCATTTCAAATTGCAGCTATAATATAAAAGAAGACAACTGATTTTAGAGTCAGAAGACTACATTGAAATAAAAAGCTAAAATTTACTAGCTGATTAGCTTTGAAAATTAATTAGGCTTCAGTTTCTTCCACTGAAAATTATAGATGATAATTCCCTTTTACAGGATGTTGTAATAGTAATTTGAGGTTGAATCATATAAAATTGCTGATATTTGATCATTTTTATCTACAAAAATGACAGTTGCATTTAGATAAGGCTAATAGTAATAGCTTCACATTTATTGAATCCTCTGTCTTATATGCACTTTGCTATGTTTTACATGTTATAGTAGATTATAATGATGGCTTCGATTTTTTTACCCATCCCTGTATTTATGTGCTTTGCAATATACATTTTTAGTGTCTTCTCATCAAGAGTGGGCTGACCTTCCCTATCTCTGGAGTCTGGACCCAATGAATTTACTTATTTTGTTGGTGGAGTATCAGCATGGGTAAGCAGACAAAAGATTGCAATTAACTTTAGCAGCAGGGTCTCCTTCTTGTGCTTAGAGAACATGTCCAGGACAGACGGCTGGAGAATGAGACACATCTAGAACAAGAGTCAAGGACACCGAGCCATTCCAGCCTAGACTATCCTAGGTTAACACACAGCCAATTCCCAGACTTGCTCAGGAGACCAGATGTGATTAGTATAATCAAACTCTAGCCAAACTCCAGCTATCAACTTACACTTGCACACCACTAAGGATATGTATCAGTGCACATAACTAACAGACACAAAGGATGGTCTCATCTCATTCACACAACAAATCCATAGGCACTGCTATCATCTCACTGAACAAAAGAAGACACTGTAACCCAGAGAAGAGTCCGGCAAACTGTCCTGGGTCATATTAGCAGATGTAAATGACAAAAGAAGAGTCTGAATTTAGGGAACCTCAGTCCAGAGACCATATTCTAACCAGTACACAGAATGGCTTTGTTCTTATAAAGATGAAATGAGATTATTTTTTGAAAGTGCTTTGTCAATGTTAAAGCACAGCAAAAAATATGCCATTATTATGAAGCTTCAACTCCCTTTCAAAGATGCTGTAAAATTCCAGCTAAGTTTTCCTTCAACTCATTAAAAAAAAAAAAATTAAAACCCCAGGCAAGCACTAGATGATTTAAAAATGCACTGTTCTTTTATATGCCAGTTACACAAGGAAAACTGATAAATGAAGAAATTTAACATGCCACCTTCCTTCTGAATCAGTGATAGACCGCTGCTATTTGCTAGGCAACTACCAAGTAAACAGAAAAAATAAAGCCACCGTTTTCTTGGCAAGTGCCATTAATAACAGATTAAGTTTACAGTAAATGTAATCTGTAGCATAGATCATACAGATGAAAAAACCTGACGGGGAAATGAAGGCATTAATAAGATAGTTCTTAATTTTATGAAGCATTATACACATCAGACCACTGAACCAAAATAACCTAGGGAAATAGCAATGAAACAAGGCATTTATTCCTCAGCTTCGAGGAGGCATGCAAGTACAAATGGTGCAAAACAAGAAGCTGATTATGCCTGGAAATTGGAATAAACATAAAAAAGAAAAGTCTGGTGATGCTAATAGGCATTAAGATCATGAAGTGTGACTTTATTTACATGGACTATTTTCTACCGGCATGAATTTTTAAAATTCCATTGAATTTTTCATTTTTACATATATTGAACCTCCCAAATTATTATTTTCTTCAAAAATAAAATAGAACTAGAATGCTGCACTGGGTGGAATGAATAATGGGGAGAACTGAAGGCAAACAGGACTCTGCATGGAAGTGTGCACTGAAGTGGAGCCAGGCATAACCAGAAGAGGGAATTCTTGATTTGGAAGGTTTTTGTCTGCAGGAGTCCTCTTTTTATAAAACAGAGAGATGGCTTTTAAATAAATAGAAATTTAAAAAGTGAACCGAACAGAAGAAAAGAGAAGAAAAAAGAAAACAAAGCTCCAAAGAAATGCATAAAACAGAATAGGAAAACAGTTCTGTTTTGGAAAGCATAACCAAGATTTAAATGATTTATACAAAACCTGTTGTTTCATAAATCTTTCCCCCAAATCCTAGGTTTGATTTAACTGGCTCTTATTTTAATCATTTGCTTCTCCTTTGATGACTGTCATCTAATTTTCTTGGTCTTTCTTTGAATAAAAAGAAAATTTAGAGGGAAAGAGAGAGAATACTCAGAAGAGTTTTATCCTTAACTATCACTTTCTCTAGTATTCTGCTGTGAAAACAAACTATTCATTCATTCACTTATTCACTCACCAACAAACATCTGGGGAGAAAAATGATAACTCCTTGTTAGGGCAAACACAAATCCTGCTGAGAGAAAGCCGATTGCACCACTTGATGTACATCTGAATAACGCTTATTTTTTCCTGACAACTACACCTTCATATGGAGAAGGAAATGGCAACCCATTCCAGTATTCTTGCCTAGAGAATCCCATGGACAGAGGAGCCTGGCGGGCTGCAGTCCATAGGGTCACAAACAGTTGGACACGACTGAGCGACTAAACCACCAAACCACACCTTCGTAAGATCCCACTGTCTTTTCCATGTGCAGTTCAGTGATACTTAGTCTTCTTATACTGTACTTGCTCAGAAGATGTAGTTTTGTATAGCACCCTGCTGAATTTTACCTCATTGTCATTGCTTCATTGTCCTAGCCTGTCAATAGTTCTTAACCCTGACAGCATAATCCTATAATGCTATTTGCAAATTTTTATGTATTCTTAAAAATCATTGTAAAAGTTTTCTACAGGCCAGATGACTAAAAACAATCTGAAAAAAAAAATTGGCACTGTATTTGTTACATGGCACCTGGGCATGCAAATTGACACCTGCTAAGTCGTTTCAGTCGTGTCCGACTCTGTGCGACCCCGTGGACTGCAGCCTACCAGGCTCCTCCGTCCATGGGATTTTCCAGGCAAGAGTACTGGAGTGGGTTGCCATTGCCTTCTCCTAAGTTGATACCACTGCCCTGGAAAACTGCTTGGAAATACTTATTATGTTGAACATGTAAATTCCCTACAATCCATCAATTATGTTCTAAGTTATAAGTATACAACAGAATTATGTGCAAAGTTTTTATCAAGGGGCATATACAAGAATAATCATACTCAAATATTTGTAATAGTCCAAACTGAAAGCAAACTATACGTCCAGCTTTAGTATAATGGATAAATAGTGGCATCTTCATATAATGGAATGTTATACAGTTATGAGATGAACAAAGAATGACTTATATGCAAAAATTTAAACAAATATCAGGAACATAATATTGAGCAAAGACAGAAACAAAACAAATATTCCATGAGTTCACTTTCCTGAGTTCAAAAATCAGACTAAATGAAACTAATGGATAGCAATGAGTAGTTAGATGCTCAAGCTACTTTTAAAAAGGGCACAAGGAAATGATTATCTCTAGGGGGAGGAACTCAGAGAACAGTGATGAGTGGAGAGTGAAAGATCTCTGAAATGCTGGCAATTTCTGTTTTTTTATGTTGGCTATAATTATATGGTTGTTTGCTCCATGATAAATGACTGAGGTCTATATATTTGTACATTTTTGTGTGCATTTTATTTCATAATAGAAAAAGATTAAACAAACAAACAAGTAATTATAGTTAGAATGTCATGTTTGGAAGCATCTCTATAAGATCATCTGGTTCATCTCCATTTCTTTAGCCTAAGCTTCCATTAAGCACCATATTTTTTTTAATGAGTGCTTTTTTATGGAGCAAATCTTTCAAATAAATTACTTAAGGTCTTCTCTAATATTTGTCACCATTATTATTTTGTAAATAAATGATGTGTTAGCCTGGAGTTGCTAGGCTGGAAACATATTTCAGAATATATACAGATGAGTCTCTCCAAATTAAAGAAATGGGAAAATAATGACTGATATATGACAATTAAGTCTTCATAAAACTCAAATATTTAAATCATAACTAAGAGCTAATTATGAAGTGAAAATCTTTTGGTGGTGGTGGTGGTTTAGTCACTAAGTCATGTCCAACTCTTGCGACCCCATGGACCCCCAAGCCTGCCAAGCTTCTTTGTCCATAGGATTCTCCAGGCAAGAATACTGGAGTGGGTTGCCATTTCCTTCACTTACAAGTAAGTAATAACAATATTTCATTAATCCTAAAACTTATTTTCTCACATCTATGAAATCAGGATCCATCTTATAATCAACTGCATCCTCAATCTTTGTCAGCCTGAATCAAAGTTAAGGTCTTCCAGAGAGAATTTTCACTTACTTTTGCCAGCCAAATTCAGGCACTACCCATCTGAGACCAGTTTAAATTAAATTCTCTGCTTGAAGCTTTTTGGACCACATAGAATTGTGAATTCAGACCTCAAACTTGCATGAGTACCAACTAGTTGTTCAAATTCTCCACCCAATGCCAAGTTTGAGATATTAAGGTTCCCTTGCTGTTCTTTTCTCTGTGGCCACTCTATTGAGTTGCTTAGTTTTAAACCGAAACTAATACAGCTTTTGGTGACCCAGTTTTATCCAAAGAACTCCTGTTACACCATGTCTCCATTCAATCTTGGTGTGTTTTTTCCCTTTCTTATTGGTACGTGAATTCTTGCAATCCCTGGTATCTTAGATCATACAGGTAGAGATTTGCTTTTTTCGTTTTTCCAAAAGAAAATATTTAGCCTACGAGTGCACAGAAAAACCCGGAGTGATTCTTCTGTGTAACCATTTTAATGTAACCATTAACCATTTTAATTTTGGTCAAAATCTTGCTACATACTCTGTATTGTTAATAAAATATTAGGTTGCAGTTAAAATTAGTGACTTACTTTGAGAACTGTAAATCATATCACCATGTGAGGCAGAATTATTGTTTCTATGTGCACATTTTGTGTTTCCTACTTGAATTATAAGACCCAACCAAGGAAGTCTCAGATTATACCTTTATTAACGTCTCATTGCCTTGCATGTTATTGAGCCCATATTAAACACAATAAAACTTAGTTTGGAGGGGCTGAAAAACAACACGAGGTTTGCAAGAAACAAACACAACTTACATAAATAGGCTGTGTGTTTGTCTGTGTGTCCGTGCCCGTGTGTGTATGTGTCTCTGTGTGTGTCTGTGTACACCTGAATGCAAAGTAAAAGTTAACATCTGGACACAGAATCAAAGAAAGTTTGCTTGTTTGTCTTCATTATGAAAATATTTTAACTTTGCCAAGATTAGATATTATGGAAGAGTGCTTGGGAGGGGATTGGGAATCCTATCTACAATACTTGCTCCAACAGATTCAATTCACAGCCTTAGCAGGTAATAAAAGAAGCCTCTGGACCATGTAAGGGATTGCCCAGACATAGCTAGGTGCATTGGTCACTTTATGTATTAATGCCAATCTCAAATAAATCACTTTTCTGGTCTGCTGTGGAAGGAAAGAGGATATTTCTGTCAGTAAGTGAATGGAGGATTACTGACTTGCTGACCTTTCCTGACTGTGATAAAAGATGACTTCGTTCCTTTTAGCAATACTTCAAAAGTGGAAATTGCTCTTTTAAGCGTACAATGTGAGAATGAAGTAGGGAGCCTGCTACTATTCCATAAATAGATCTTGGCAGAGGGCATCCCTTGGGAAAAGGAGAAATTCTCATTAGGGTTATTTTTCTAAGAGCTGTCAATATGCATGTGTTTGCATTTAAAGAATGGAGAAAGGAGGAAGCCAGT
Organism: Capricornis sumatraensis; assembly: GCF_032405125.1. NCBI lineage: Eukaryota > Metazoa > Chordata > Mammalia > Artiodactyla > Bovidae > Capricornis > Capricornis sumatraensis. Next base: position 109,064,624 of record NC_091092.1, on the reverse strand, counting down.
CCTGACCGGATGTATTTTTAAGACTCTATTCTTATTTCTGCAGCATTTAAATATAGTGTGTAAAATACAGCACTCCTAAAGGCCTCATGCTATGTTTGTTCTGACGATTCTTATGTCATTTTCCTGATGAAGGGATCAGGAATGCAAAATTATTTTGCCTTGCATTGTTAAATCCAAATAAGAATAGAAAATAAGGCATGTGTTTTACCTTAACCCAGGATACGTGACAGTTGCCTGGTATTTCAAATACAAATGGCTTTTGTTGCTCAGGCCACAGGAAAAAAGAATGTGTTAAAGGATTGGACTTGGTGTTAAATATGTTTAAGGGTCTTTAAAGGCCTGAAAATTTTAACAAGTGAGAAAATGATGATGCAGAATATTTAGTGATATCAAATACTGAAACAACTCAAATGACCCAGAAATCACACCTTGTCTCTGCAGTGTTCTACTCATTAAGTCTTAAGTGACATTTCTTTCAGTAGTACCAGTTGTTAGAACTAGATTTTGTTTTCTGTTCTCTGTGCATGTGACTTCTTTGGACAATATGAAGGTATTGTTCACAAAGAGCGAGGATCCTGTGTTATACCAGTAGATGCTTCTGGTGATGAATCAGTTTTTCTTAAGGGCTCGAAGCCATCTGCTGTCATACAGAATCACAGAAAAATGTGAAAGATGTGTAAAATCCACATCTATCAATAAAACTTTGTTTTGAAATTAAAAAGGAAAAAAAAAAAAACTTCTGAAAGTGAATGACTTAGATGACTTAGCCCCAAGATGAAAGCTGTGTAGATGACAGGTGATTTGACTGCCTTCAATACTTTGCTCTATGAACTAAAAAAAGAAATCATGCTAGCATATTATTTAAACACCTAAATATTTTTGGACTCATTGCAAGAAAGAATAACCCTCTTTTTGAAGGTATTTTTCTATGTCATAGTGCACTGGATATTGAAACACATGATATATCAGTGAATTTTCAAGAACAAGTAATGGTCTTTTCTTAAAACACACACACACACATTTGCCTTTGGGAGGATACAATAGCAAGAAGCAGGAGGGAGGGTTACTTCCCATCTCATTTAACCCCAAGTTGAGTTGGGAACACAAATGTGGGGGAGATTAAGTCCTTGACCTTAGGCTCAGTTGTCATTGTTTGTGTATAACTGCTTTTTTCATATGTAACGCCATCAAAGGATGATCCAAAAATAATTGAAACTGTTAGGTTAACTTAAGCAGCCATATAGATCAAGTCTCCAGAAGAGTTGGATGAATAGACTCTTTTACCAAATACAGTTAACAAGTTCACTCCAGCATGCTTGATCTAAATGGTCTTGATTCACCTAAGCCAAAGTGGGAAGATCCCCTGAAGGAGGTCATGACAACCCACTCCAGTATTCTTGCCTGATGAATCCCATGGACAGAGGAGCCTGGCAGGCTATAGGCCATGGGATCACAAAGAGTCAGACAAGACTGAAATGACTTAGCACGCACGCACACAAAGCAGAACCAGAGTGGAGGCAATTGAAACCTTGGTTGATAGTGTTGTGAGTGTGAGGTATTACTCTGAAATCCTCAAAGAAATCAATTAAGTGTAAAGAAACAGGCAAAGTCAGCAGGACTAGCATTTTTGGAAAATACATGTGAATGGTGTTCTGCAGAGTTGTGCAGCACGACAGTTTTTATGGACTAAGGTGGATTGCCACTGCATTTGAGATATAAGAGGGAGAAATTACCATGAGTGGCTCTAGAGATACCAGGACAGTTTTCATGTCATCTAACAATTATTGATCTTTCCCCCTTAGCATAGACTTTGATCCTGGGGAAAATATACACACAGAAGGGAGTGTTTACACTAAAATATTTTCACTTCATTACATTTTACTGTGCCTAGACAACTGGGAGCAATTTCAATGGGGAAGTTAGAGTGTTAAGGCACCCTGGGGTAGGATGGGAAGTGTGTCAAGAAATCTTCATGTACTTTCCAATTCTTTTTTTGAGATTTAGCACAACCTGAATGTTGACTCCTCTAACAAAGGGTGCTTTGTCTAACAAAAGGTTCTATTGGTCTAACTAAAACTAGTTTAATCAAAGCAGAAAATTATTGAAAGAACACGGGAGCATTTCATGGAACACAAGGCAGCTTGACCTTACTAAGAACTCGGGCCACTCACTCTTCTCTCTGCATCGTATAGGGTCCCTCTTGACTGCTTCTCTGTTCCTATTTATTGCATTCCTTTATTCTCTGCAGTTTGTCTTTGCATCCCTGCACATACCCCCGAACTCCATGGTTTATGCATTTTATTACTAGCTACATGTAGAGAACAATTCCAAATTAATGGGCAAGAGAAACAGAGGGGGCTAGCTTTAAGGCAGGAACCATCTCTGATGTATGTAATCACCTCTGACCAGGGGTACAGGGTCATGTGGTGCAAATATGGCTGCCTGCCAAGCTCTCTAATGTTCTCAGAAAAATCATCATGGGTGGAGCCTAGACTCCAAAGTTAATCAACTATATCAGCCTTTCAGATTTCTACCCTCATAAAACTGCACAGTCTTATACCACAGTTTTGACTAAATAGTAAAAACCAGAAGATCCAACTGTTAGATCTCCTATTCCTGAGTATATTTTTTTCCCATTCTTATGCTCTCTTTGTATATTTCCATAGATTGAAAATAATTCTAAGAATGCTCTGATTTCAAAATAAAAAATATATGTGCAAAGCATTCTAAATATAAAAAAAAGCACAAATATGTATTTATGCTCGTAAATCGAAATGAGCCTGCCTTTAGGAAAACAGCATGTTGCATGTGTGCGTGTGTTTTCACCATCCAAACAGCACAGTAGCCAAACAAGCCTAACTGAAATCAAATAGTGCTTTTGACTTGAATGGACATAAGAAGTCTTAATTGTTGACTCAACTTTTGGAACATTTCTGGTTCAAAGATGTCATGCAATTAGAAGCAGCAGGAGGAGGTTGCCCTGTTTAGGATCATACTTGAACTTCCTAAAGCTTAAATACTTGCCCAAATACATACTAATATTTATTGACTTTCTGATACAAATAGGGAAAAAATAATTATACCCATGCCTGGAAAAAATGTGGAAAAGAAACTTAGAATTTTCCATGTCTTTCAAGTTGGCTAGAAAGATGTGCTAAATATTGAGGTTTGCAAAGAAATATTTTGAGGATGGATTTCCCAAAATTCTGCTTCATTAAGAAGCATTTAAAAATGTAACTGAAAATTTTATATGAAAAATATAACTGGAAATTCTATATGAAACATTATGCCTCTATGAGGATTTCTATATCAAATTTATGCAAATTTGTTCCCATAGTGAATAGCACCCATATCTTGGAGTTGAATGAGAAGCATACTTTTCATTCCTACTGTATAGCACACGGAACTATATTCAAAATCCTGTGATAAATGATAATGGAAAAGAATATGAAAATAAATATATATATATATATATCTGAATCACTGTATCTGAATCACTGTAAAGTAGAAATTAACACATTGCAAATCAACTACATAGGCTTCCCAGGTGGCGCAGTGGTAAAGAACCCATCTGTCAATGCAGGAGACGCAAGAGATGTGGGTTTGATCCCTGAGTGGGGAAGAGACACTGGAGTAAGAAATGACAACCCACTCCAGTATTCTTGCATGGAAAATTTCATGGGCAGAGGAGCTTGGTGGCCTAGTTCAACATAGGGTCACAACATCTCATTCTGCTTCTTTCACACACGCCATGACTCAAATAATTAACATAGACATAATGGCTGGATAATGTGTAAGAACAATCACCTTACAGTTAAAAATTGGAAAACTTGATCTTGATGTCAAGAATTGCCATTATAACCACTGAGTAGTGATATGGCTACAAAGGGGAAGTTACTCTCCAAAAATGGTTTGATTCACAAGTTTTTCAGGGAGAGGGAGCATGATAGCATTATTTCTATCTTCTGTTAAAACACATTATCAAAATCGACTAAAGTAGTGTTTCTCCTCCATTTAACCCTTGATAATATAATCCAGAAAAACATCTATTTCTGCTTTATTGACTATGCCAAAGCCTTTGACTGTGTGGATCACAATAAACTGTGGAAAATTCTGAAAGAGATGCGATGCCAGACCACCTGACCTGCCTCTTGAGAAACCTGTATGCAGGTCAGGAAGCAAGTTAGAACTGGTCATAGAACAACAGACTGGTTCCAAATAGGAAAAGGAATACATCAAGGCTGTATATTATCCACCCTGCTTGTTTAATTTATATGCAGAGTACATCATGAGAAACCCTGGTCTGGAAGAAGCACAAGCTGGAATCAAGATTTCTGGGAGAAATATCAATAACCTCAGATATGCAGATGACACCACCCTTATGGCAGAAAATGAAGAGGAACTAAAAAGCCTCTTGATGAAAGAAGAGAGTGAAAAAGTGGGCTTAAAGCTCAACATTCAGAAAACGAAGATCATGGCATCTGGTCCCATCACTTCATGGGAAATAGATGGGCAAACAGTGGAAACAGTGGGTGACTTTATTTTTCTGGCCTCCAAAATCACTGTAGATGGTGATTGCAGCCATGAAATTAAAAGACGCTTACTCCTTGGAAGCAAAGTTATGACCAACCTAGATAGCATATTCAAAAACAGAGACATTACTTAGCCAAAAAAGGTCCGTCTAGTCAAGGCTACGGTTTTTCCTGTGGTCATGTATGGATGTGAGTTGGACTGTGAAGAAAGCTGAGCACCAAAGAATTGATGCTTTTGAATTGTGGTGTTGGAAAAGACTCTTGAGAGTCCCTTGGACTGCAAGAAGATCCAACTAATCCATCCTAAAGGAGATCAGTCCTGAGTGTTCATTGGAAGGACTGATGCTGAAGCTGAAACTCCAACACTTTGGCCACCTGATGCAAACAGCTGACTCATTTGAAAAGACCCTGATTCTGGGAAAGATTGAGGGCAGGAGGAGAATGGGATGACAGAGGATGAGATGGTTGGATGGTATCACCGACTCAATGGACATGAGTTTGGGTAAACTCCGGGAGTTGGTGATGGACAGGGAGGCCTGGCATGCTGCAATTCATGGGGTCGCATAGAATCGGACACGACTGAGTGACTGAACTGAACTGATACTATATATATATAATATATATATATACTATACATATACAGTGTAGATACTATTTTCTTCATTGATTCATGTCACATGCAGAAACTGAACTGTTCAAGGTTTTTGCTGGTTTGATGACATTTTCCAGTACTTGTTCCAAGCTTCTTTTATAATCACTATTTCTATGAAGTCATTCAACTTGAAAATAATTGCTTGCCAAAACTGAGTTTCTCTGGTGAACCACTCAACACAGTTTTAGTTTTACAAAGAACACCATTCTTTGTGTGCTGTTAATCTTGGCTTTGAAACACCACATATTATCCTTCCCACTTGAACAGTTCAGCTCCTGTTCTCTTGGTTACACTTTGGAACCATTAGACTTACGGCTGGAATATCAATGTGAGTCACCTAGCTGGTGACTCTTTGAAAACAGATTTTCCAAGTATGCATGTGTGGATCCTCTGCTCATAGCAACATCTAGTAGTTGTTAAAAATGTGAGGACTTCCTGAACAGTCTGCAAACCTGCGTTTAATCAGAAAAATTGCTGGCGTTCATTACATGGAGTTTTGTTACTTGGTCTAATTTTAACTTTGACATTAAGTATCTATGACATTGTGTCCCCAATACTTGACACAGAAGTCATTCAAGTTAAATTATTCAAATAAATTAGTGCTTCCTGTGAAAATACTATGAGTTTAATTTTCATTTTTATTTGCTCCTTTAATTTTATCTCATTTAAGACTGCACTTCTAAAAAGCTATTAACAGAAGGTTATAACATGAAAATTTGATCAATAAATTAAGAATCCAGGTATTCAGTGGATTATTCTACAGAATACAAAATAATTTCACAATCAGTTCATTTTCTAACCAAAATGACTTAAAAAGCTACCAAAATGAACATTTTGTTGACAAAGCATGGGCCTGACAATAAAACAAACCACAAATTGACTATATGGCCATTATGGCAAAGCAAATTAAAACTGTTTTCCTATTTCATGTTCACAATGACATCTCTGAAGGCAGTGAATTTTCCCTTGTCAAATCCTAGTGAGGTTATGTCTCCATGCCTTCCAAATTCATAGAAACTGGGTCATGGATAATTACCAGGCTAGACATGTTTGTAAGTGTTTTGTACATGAGAATTCTGTATGAAAATGAAAGTACTTTATACTGAAAATATAATACATCAAATGAATGATGTTATTCCATCAAAGTAGGATAAGGTCATTGTCACTGAAAAGGAAAATTTCTACAATGGTAGAAAATTTGTGAAAGTGTTAGAATTTATTTGGATTGGCCAAATAGTTCGTTCAGGTTTTTTATAACATTTTACAGAAAAATTTGAACAAACTTTTTGGCCAACCCAATATAACTTAAACATGCATACTTTTGTACCTCTGATATTAAATATCTCATAGATTTACTAATGATCTATAATTTTTCAGCAGAAAAATATACTGTGAACCTGCCTTGAGGGTTCATATGAGACATAAAAGGATATATATCTTCATGACAGAAATATGTATTTTTATTTAAACTGATTTTATCAATACAGAAAGCTTGCTCAATTATATATGGTTCTATTTCTATCTTCCAGAACATTTTCTGACAATCATACAAGTAAATTTTTTGCTCTAATATAAATTCCTTTCCAAGTATGCTCACAATTTATTTAGCACAAAGGGTGATAGGAAATTTGGACTTACAATTTATGAACTTCTTCACATACACACATTGAAAATTTTAAGTGTCTAATTAAAAAACAGAAATAATGCAGGAAAGTCTTCTTTAATGTACACTGCAACTATTGAAAACTGAACAAAAACCAAAATAGAGGATCAAATCCCTCACTACTCCTCTAATTGTGTGATAAGAGTAGGAAAAAGGATAACCTATACTCTATCTCCTCTCTGCGCCTTTTAAAATGAAAGTTTTAAAAAAGACATTTAATATCCTTTATTTTATTGCTCACATAACTCAGCTGCAGAGGACAGAAAGGATTTGGGGAGATAATTCGAAACAAAAAAGTTTTAAAAAATTTTTATACAAAATGAATGTCATATCAAGCTGTTTTCTAAATAACATATATTTTACAAAAGAGAAAATGAAGTGAAGACATATAATTTAGAAACCTGTTAAAGAGAGTCCACACAGTAGAAAAGACACAAAGTCAAACCACATCAGGGAAGTCACTTTTATTTTTATTTTTTCCACATAGATAATTTCATGTCAGCTACAAAAATCATGAAATGAAGAACTGATCGTGAAACTGCAAACTCAAAAACCACTGGATTGAAAAACAGGATCTCCCCAAAGGACTGTTAAAAAAAAATAACCAGAATACCATGAATTCATATTTAAGTAGTAAACATGTCATATATTTTAAAACAATAAATATAGAACAGCAGTAGAGAAACTAATAGCATAAACAGCATGGAGTATATTTTATTTTTAAGACAGATGAAATTTCTAGGCACAGTTTTAGGCATTAAAGAGGACACAGAGGCATAGGTTAGTGTGTGCTGCTCTGTACAAAAATACAGTCTGAATAAATTACATTGCTAGCCATACAATTAGACGTCACTTACCAGTCAGCTCATTGCATGTTTAATAATATACAGTTACATGCTAATCCATATATATCATTTATATTTCAAACACATAGGTCTCTCTATATTTATGTCTTTAAAATTTACATGTTGAACTTACAAAAAGCTAAACTGCTGTGCAAGAAATCCAAATAACTAGCCCTGCTGAGTACTTTATGCTATATGCAGGTGTGTGTGTCTCTCTCCCCCTGACAGACAATGGGATTAGAGTTAATAGTTTGGCTAGTAAGAAAACAATAAACAAACCTAAAGCTGCAAAGACATAATATTATTGTGGGTGAAAAATTCACTTGTTTATTCTGATAGACAAAACAGTATTTCAAATGAGCCATGATAACTTTCATGTTGTACTGAACTTGTTAGTAATGAAACACTTTCAACTATTAGTAATGGTAGAAATATAGCAAAGGGCTCTTCACTGGAAAGGGGAAAAAAGTAATATAAGAAATCTATTTTTCATTAAACTGCAAATATGTGTGCCTTAGCTATACCATATTCTGTCACTTCCAGCTTTTTCAAATGGACAGAGAATGAAAACTTGATCGAGACTCGAGAGGTGATACTGGTCTAACAGCACACTGCATCCTCTACTAGGACTAAGAAAAGTGCCTCATTGATGTCAGCACCAAAGTACTGTTCTTCCATTATTCAGGAATAAAAAGATTCTCTCACAACAGAGAGTGTTTAGTAGCCGGAATCCCTATCCAATAAATATCGTATTTCCCATGCTGCTCTGATAATATGCAATTAACTACAAGACAGTCTGGCCCAGATTTTACTATTTCTCAAGAAAATTGCTTCAAAAGATTCTATAATAGTAATATCTTTCTGGAAAATGTCCACTCATAGTTTCTTATGATTCTATACAGGATTATATACTTTTATAAAGGTTTCTCTCTAGAATGCATTTAATTAGTTTTGTCTGTCATTGCTAAAATAAGAATACGCCCGGTTCTTCAAATTTACTTCATGATTCCATAGAAAAGTCACAAGATAAGAGGTTTTATTTTAAGCATTTGAATAATAAAATAGTGGATTTTTTCCTGTTGTTTTTGGCAACAGTTCTTAAGACAAGCTGAAAGCAGAACTCTGCTTTGGGAGGTAAAGCAAATTATTAAACACTATTGATGTAGTCCTGTTCTTAATGGATTTTGCAATACAACAGAACATAGGTATTTTTAAAATGGTTTATCCAATGCTTCTTTCTGCAAGAGGGCCAAATAGTGTCCTTGTTAACAAAAATAATTATTTATAACTTTTATATTAGAACTGTATATTTGCTATAAAAATATGTTTATAATTAAACTATCCAAATTTGTATATTAAACAGGATTAACACAAGTTTGCAGTGTAAGATTCGCTGCAAACTTATTCCCTATTATTATTTCCTTTCATTTGAACAGTCAATAAATGATCCCCTTACCATAAATCCATCTTAATTGTGTGCACAAATCAGTTAGCCCATTAGTTAACGTCAGAGGACCAGGTGATAACCAGATGAAAACCAGATGAATTCTACTCCTCTACTGACAATTATATAAATCTATCACTATTCCTTTTTTAATGAAGACATTTAAAATACTTGGAAAAAAAGAAGCCTTCTATTTTAATGACTTTTAAACAAAATGATCATCCTAATTGCTACACTCTTTTGAACTACAGTGCTTACAAAAGAATCATTAATTTTCAGATTAACACCATTTCGATTTTTCTTCTTATACAATTCTATTTAACACTTTCCAATGAGAACATAGAGCAAAAGCTTTTATATGCACTTTTGTACAGTAAGTAAGTGTGAATACCGATCTAAGCCTCTTAACAACGTGTACAAGGTTAGTGTTCAAATCACTTCACTAGAGCAAATATTAATTTTATGTGCAATAGGCAAATGCAGGTGTAGGGTTAGGGAACAACTTATTACCATTTATACTAATGGCTCACCTTCTATAAAAATACTTAAGCTTGTTACATATGCACAATTGTTTGCTGTAATGTTTGGTAAGTGATTTAAAGGGTACTTAGGATAAAAGCAATCATGCATATTTCTTTCTAGTTGCCCCAGGGAAAATAAAGATTCTCAATTTTTCCTCATTCTAGATATGGCTGAGGCACAATTTCTAACCACATAATGAAATGCACATGTCTCCAAATCTTGACTCCCTTCCCAGCGAGATGCTTATTGCCAAAGCATAACCTCCCATTAAAACGTAGGTGGAATATGTATTATTAACCCAGTTACATTCAGAACCCCCATTAGATGCTGAAGGGAAGTTTACTTTTCAAGAGTTCACTCAAGCAAATAACCAATGTAGTCATTGGATGGGATAAGCAGGCGATAAGGACTCTAACAGTGGAATCCTTGTCAGCGCAAAGGAACTTCTAAATGTTGTTTATGCCAGCTGTTCCCCCTGCAGGCAATAGGAGATTCAGGCATTTCTCATTCCAACTAGTTTCTCACAATGGTTGCTGTCATATAGACCCTTCACTTGTCAAGAAAAGTGACATGAATATATTGGAAGTTTGCAGCATTTGCCTATGTCTAATCAGCTCTCTTAATTTGTGCAGGTCCCTAAAATGGATGTAAAAGCTGGTTATGATGTTGACAGCCAAAAGGCAAAAGATATTAAATCAACTGAGCAAACTGTTTGATGCTCCGCAAGTGTTTTAGAAAATGATGAATTAGAAAAAATGCAGACGTAATCCTTTTGTTGGATGGTTGATTTTTTTTTTTTAATTTGAGACTATTGGTTCTAGTAATAGTCTTCGTAGTTCTTAGGGTTCAGGCAATAAAGGATGGCACCCCCAAATGAAAATATAGTTGCACCCCAGGCCAGGCCATAACCCCAGTTGAACTCATGGTAAATTTTCAAGCTCACAGTTTCAATGAACTTGATTGGGTAAAGAACCAGGCTGCAAACCTGTAGAACAACTGAAAGAAGAAAAACAAATCAAAATTAGGAAAATGTTATTTACAGGAAATAAAATGATATACAAATATATATATGTATGAGAATTACACTTTAATCAAATAAAAAAGTCAAAAAATTTGAAGCATTGCTTATTCTAGATGGTATTCTTTAAAATACTGACAACTTTTTCTGTTTAACACTACTTCACAGTACAGTAAGGATTACTCTATTAATAATTAGCAAATTACTATAATAGTATTTGATGAAATAGTGTAATATACTAATTTATATGAACATACAAAGTAGTGATTCTCAGTTTACAAACACATATAATTATCACTATTATGGCAAGTAGTACTAGTTTAGGTAAACTGTTTTACAATATAAAACTTGTAAATAGCTTCCCAAGAATAGTGACCCCGAATACCAGCTAAAAACCTCTGTTATTTATTTATACTCTTGAGAAATTGGGGAATCTCAATTCATTTGTACTGATTAAACCGGTATACTTGTGATTCAAGATGTACTTTTGTTGTTGTCACTTCTCAGTATCATCTAACTCAGCCCAACACTCGAGAAAATTCTACCTTGATGTCCTTACTTATATTACTATTTTTATTCTTTTCTTCTCATCTAGTTTATACCTCTCATCTCTTAAAATGGGTTCAAAAGTCATCTTTGTCAAGAAGCCACACCAACTCATAACATACCCTATTAGATATAACAGATGACATTTATATATTTATACCTCACTTATTTTCAAAAAAGAATAAAGTCTCTGAAGGCACAGAACATAATCAAACTAGAAAACCTAAGCTAATGATGTCTATCACAATAGGACACAAAACTTAGCTCTTACTTCTTAGTTAAATCTTAGTTCTGAGTCAGGGCTAACAGGGAAATGTGATGAGTCATACTTAGTAAAATATTTATATGAGAGACGCTGGATTACACAAGAGAGGATATCCTCCATTCAAAATCATAACCTTCTATTATATGTAACATTACAACTGCTACATAATTTCTCTTTTATTTCAATCAATTTAACAAGAATTTACGGGATGCATCTGCCTTATAGATGCATCTCTACTATATGATGGCTCCCACTCTCAAGAAAGAGACAACCTTCTCCCTGAAAACTCTGAGATACAGTAGTATGTGACATGGGTTGGCAAACTACCAAATCTGGTCTGCTATTTATTTTTGAAAAAAACTGTACTGGAACACAGGCGCATTCATTTATGTACTGTCCATACCACCAAGGCAGAGTTGAATGGATGCAACAGAAACCATGTGGCCCACAAAGCCAGAAGTATTTACTATCTGGCCCTTTATAAAAAAAAGTTTGCCCATCCCTAATATATGACATAAATTCTGGGTTAAAATGATTCTTATTTAACTCATCTTAAAAATACCAAAAATACCAAAATGCAACAACAAAAATGTGAATAATGTGTAGGAGGCAAGAATAAACTTTGAAAAAGTAAAAAATGAATCAGTTTATTACATTTTTTTAAAAAGAGCAGCAGGATGGATAGCATGTCTAATTAAACTGGAATTTTGTGCTATAAAATCTACTCTCATCTATTCTCATTACCTGTAAAATATTATTATTACCAATGTGATTAATGTTCCTAGAAAGTCTACATAACAGTCATCTGTCTCCAGCATAAAACTGATGAAATACAGAAGACTCATGAGGGCATGATTCCTCAAAATCATTACTTTCGATAAGGCTCAGACTTGGAGTGACGAGACCTTTCTGAAACCAGATACAAGAATTCCAAACATTTTTGCTATGTAGCTCAACACTCCTGTGTGCCAGCACTGGCCTACCATATTTCCACATTACTACTAAGCTGTTTGCCATTTAGTCAGTAAGTTATGTCCAACTCTTTTGCAACCCCATGGACTGGAGCCCACCAGGCTCTTCTGTCCATAGGATTTTCCAGGCAAGAATACTGGAGCAGGTTGCCATTTCCTTCCTTCTTGTGTTCTTGCTTTCTCGTATTATCACATCTCTTAGCAACACCTGCCATATTTTGTACTTCTTTACTAATAATGGACTGCCTAACAATGAGGGTAGCAACTTGTGTTACCAATGCCTTAAATTGCATCACTTTAGAAACATTTTTTGAATGAGTAAATGAATTTTACTCATTTACTAAATGAGTAAATATACTAAATTTACTACATATTTGTAAATTTGTTGAATTTGAGTAAATGAATTTTACTCATTTGTTGAATGAGTATTTGTTGAATGAGTAAAGGAATTTTACTCATTTACTAAATGAGTAAATATACTAAATTTACTACATATTTAATATTTAATTTGATCCTGACCCAGGGATTGAACCTGTGTCTCCTGCTTGACAGGCAGATTCTTTACCACTGAACCACCTGGGAAGTCCTTACTACTGAGGGTGGATAGATAAATAGGTCCATATAAAAGGAGAATATCTCAACATTCAAAATAGAAATCACACTTTGTTTATAGTTTTAAAATCTCAGAAAAAGTTTTAAGTCATTGTTAGAACAACTAACAGCATATTATATAATCTACACTTCTATTTCCAGCCAGTAAGTGCTAAATGTGTATTAATTTTAAAACATTCAGCTAGGTCTCTGCCTTTGTGAGGGAAAGGGTGCTTGCATGTTTTAAATGTCTTAAAATTAACAAGAAGTCAATTAGTATCAACTGTGAAATACAGGCAAAAATATTTCAAAATTACTAAGTTAAAAAGAAAAAAAAAAGCATTTTTCTCCTTTGGTTTCTATACTCTGGTCACTAATCAAATCATGACTGAACCTGCCAGGATATGATTGAAATATAAACGTGAATTAGGGATAGTAAAATTCATTTACTCATTCAACAAATACATGAATGTTTCTAAAGTGATGCAGTTTACGGCACCGGTAACACAAGTTGCTACCCTCATGGTTAGGCAGTCCATTATTAGTAAAGAAATACAAAATATGGCAGGTATTGCTAACAGACGTGATGATATAAGAAAGCAAGAACACAACACAGAGAGCTGCAGGCTGCTCTTTTGATGAGACCTGAAGAAGGCCTCTCTGGGGAGGAGTCATTAGAATACAGACCTGAATGAAGTGAGGGGTGCAGGTCAATACAGTAGGAGGTGAGTGATCCTGGGTAGAGGGCACAGGCAGTTAACAAATGAAGGAGCACATTATGTGTAGTGGAATATCAGTAAGGATGCTGCAGATATAGTACAGAGGGCAAGGAAGGGGACAGCATGAGATGAGATGGAAAAGACAGCCAGAAGGCCACTCAGGAGTGGTCTTGTGAACCATGGTCAGGGGTCTGGATTTTGTTCTAAATGTGATGAGCAGCTCCAAGAGGAGTGTGAGCAGAGAAGTAATAACTGGTCTGAATTATATTTCAAAACGATTATACTGCTTCTTTGTCAGTCAGTCAGTCCGTGGAGTGAGATGTTTACCTAGCCTTGCTTTTAATATTCATTTCAATGTGTTTTATTTAGCAAATATTTGGCCTCCATGGTATAATACAAAGATATAGTTTCCCTCTAGTGGGAAAAATAAAAATACAACTCCATTATGCTTCACCGGCCTCCTCCACTCTTCTGAGCAGCTTTCTTAGAGACAGAATTTTATTGTGTTGTTTGCCAGATGAAAATGACCCTAAAATGCTTTATGCTTCTTAATTATTTTTACTCTCTTTGGAATCACTGAGAAAAATGTGTGTAATGCAAAACTGAGAAAAAAAATATAAGCCTGCATTTGTAAATGATTTTCTTCATTTAATACAATATACAGATGCAGGTTAAAATGTCTCCTTGACTTTTGGTGAGCTGCAAAGGAAAAAACAAATAAGTCTAGAGTTCAGAACTCAAGAAAATGCCACCATACTCTACCGCCAACCAATGAAACATAACAGATGCTGGTCGTGGTATTTTCTATGCTCTATCTCAGAGGCATAAAGTAAAGTTGTGCAGCATTTTAGAATTCGAAGGGAATTTGAGGTTCATTTTATCCCCTCACCCTACTTTTTGGAAAAGCAACAAAACTACCAGCCATGAAATTGTGCAGACAGAAACAAGACAAGAACTCAGAGGTTCTTATGTTATTTCTAGTTTTCTTTAAGGGGATATTTTCCAATGTTTTCTATACTGCACTATTCAAAACACTCAATATTGAAATAGTCAATGTTTTCTAACATGGGGATATTTCAATATTTCAACAAATATTTATTGGACGCCCACTGTATTCTAGGTGAAAGGGATAAGACAGATAAGACATGGCCCATGTCCTTTGATATTTCATACCCTATCGTGGATACAGACACACAGATACAAACAAATGCGTTCAACAGTAGTAGTAGAGGCATGTTCACTTATAATCCATTCATCACGTTTATTGAGCTCTAATGATACTCCAAGTACCACTTCTGCCTGGAGAAAGAAGGGAGGACTTCAGAGATGAAGCACTATTTGAACTTGTTCTTGAAGAGAAAGATGAAAAGACCTCTAGGAAGAAAAGACAGCTTGCCATAAAGCTTAGATACAAGAG
Source organism: Capricornis sumatraensis (assembly GCF_032405125.1). NCBI lineage: Eukaryota > Metazoa > Chordata > Mammalia > Artiodactyla > Bovidae > Capricornis > Capricornis sumatraensis. The sequence continues at coordinate 109,049,439 of NC_091092.1, read as the reverse complement.
GGTGTGCCTATAGAAAATTCACATGGATAGAATGAAGGGTACAGTCACATGGAGGTGTTTGGTTTAGACTATAAAAGGCTTAGTGTGTCATAAAAAATAATAAGACTGGTTTCTATAGGGAGACATCTCAGAGGTTATTTGAACTATAGATGCTGTTGGTACCCTATCCATATACTCTCATTCTCATCATTCCGCTACATGTCAGCCTGACTTCCAACTGTCAGCACCTACACTTTTTTGCCCAACTTTTCCTCAGGCCACTAAAGCTACTTTGTCTGACTGTGGGGCAGACACAGTGTTCTGGGAAATTAACACTACTGTTGCCCCATCATCATCATCAACACCCCTTACCAATGACTATCAAAATTTGGTTTATAAATACTCCAATTTCCTAGTCCTTCCAGCGAGGTAACTCTGAAGGGCACGTTCTGCACTGGTTTCCAGAATTTTTCCAGGAAGATGAAGCTCCATGTGCTTACAGTGACAACTGGTTTGATAATGTACTGTTTATTGGCTGCCTTCTCTTCCCTGTCTCATTTTTCATATTTGCTCTTTTACCTCCCAGATTAAGTACTTGCACTTGACTCATGTCAAGTGCAAAAGAGCAAATGATAAGACCAGATTTGTATTTCAGAATTATACCTCATGTGTTTCTGTGCAAGACAGACTAAATGGGGAGGAATCTGGAGAAGAACAGGCCCCTAGGAGGTGAGTCTGGGCATGGATACCTGTGCAAAGTGATGATTAGGTAATGTCAGTGGGAAAGGTCAGGGAAAGAAAGACTATAAAAGAAAAACTGAGTAACTGGATTCTAGGAACGGGAAAGGAAGGACTCACATAAACAGTTTTAAGTAAACAGAAAAATAAAACAAATTAGAGGGAGATTCAAATTTGGGAACTGAGATGTTCCACTTGAGGAAGAGATATTCTCTCAACTAAGGCAGAAATGGTGGTGTATTAAAAAAAAAAAAAAAGCTACATATTTAGAACATAATTTAAATGCAGAATGGATTGGACTATCCGGCCAAGTCTTCTATCAAATTTGCATAAGGGAAACAATCATTTGAAAAATAAAAAGCATTTACACAGGAAAGGTTAACAAGAAGCTATCAATTTCCTTCCCTTTTAATTTAATCTGTTACTATTTCAAGGTAAGCAGTACATATAAAATGAATTATTGGTGGTGATACTGTAAATTGTTCTAACAAAAGGGTAGTTTGATATGGATAAAGATCTGTGAATGGAAGAACTCCTTTTTAGTTTGAAATATAAGCTGGACACTGATTTGTCTGTCAAAATCTAGACTTGAGATACCTCCAGCCATCTCACTGCTCCTGATAGAATAGGCTGCAAAACACAAGCCTTTAGTCAGAGATGGAAAGCAGGTGCAGGATCCACCCCCCAAAAAAAATCCCCATCCTGCATAAGCAATCATTTACAGGAGGCTTTCTGCATCAAAAAAAGAAAGGAAACATCCTTAACAATACAGTTAGCGGGGATTCTGTTATTTAAAATATGGATTATGAATGACTCCCAATTTTCTGCAACTTGTCTTAAAGGCCATGGGCAGGGGGTGCACGGGATACGGGGAAGGAAACATTCTAACTCCCAGTGGGGCAGGGCCTAAAAAGATTCACAAAACCAGACAATAAAAAGGGGGCCAGAAAAAGGCAACCCTTCTCATTTCACTAAGTTTTCAGTGAGAACTAGAAGTCAGGTATCAGAATCTCACCATGCATTATCTGTCACTGTCAATTACACAAAAAATAAACATGCTATAAGTCAACTGTACTGGACATGTGCACAGTTTTCATGATGTACCAGGCTTCAGTCATGCTGTACTGATTAGTCTGTGATCTTTAGAACACTTTATAACATTTGCTGCTGTCCTTCAGGTATTGCTCCCAAGAAGATGGAATAACTTGAGTTATAAGATGGACTCCAACCACAGTACACAGTTGACAGCTGAATTGAAAAATTCAAGGCTGATTCAGTTCCTGTTTTTCTACGTGTTACACATACCCCAAAACAGATGACTTGTGAAACTTTACTTGGGCTCTCAAGTTAGAGTGATACCCTGAATTGAAACCCTGGCTCTGTGACTTTTTAGTTGGATAACTCCAGAGAATTACTTAACCCTTCTGATCCTGCTTTTCCACTGATAATATGGAGAAAATAAACACCTAATCTTAAGACTGTTATGGGAGAAGGCAATGGTACCCCACTCCAGTACTCTTGCCTGGAAAATCCCATGGGCGGAGGAGCCTGGTAGGCTGCAGCCCATGGGGTCGCTAAGAGTCGGACACGACTGAGCGACTTCACTTTCACTTTTCACTTTCATGCACTGGAGAAGGAAATGGCAACCCACTCCAGTGTTCTTGCCTGGAGAATCCCAGGGACGGGGGAGCCTGGTGGGCTGCCGTCTCTGGGGTCGCACAGAGTCGGACACGACTGAAGCAACTTAGCAGTAGCAGCAGCAGTAAGACTGTTATAGCAAAGACAGGAATGTGCCATGGGTCTAGCAGGTAGGTGCCCAGTTAATTATTATCATTATCAACATTATTATTATAAATAATATATTATTCTGAACTCTAAATTTGTAGGACCAAAAAGTGGAAGAGTTGTAGAACACAGATGATTCAGATGGGCTGCAGCAATGACTAGCTCTTAGCTCTTCTAGCCATTATTCAAGCAGGTGCAAGCCCACCCTAAACCAAGAACCTCAGAGAAAAAGAAAAGATCAAAAACCTTTACAATTTGTTTCCCTGTGTTTATAAGACTTAATCACCAGCTTTAGTAAAAACCTTTAAGAGTATAGTATCTAAGGCCAGGATAGTGGAGGTGCATACTATAGGCACCCATCATATATTTGTTAAATGAATGAAAAATGAATATATGAAAAATAATTTCCAAACTATTACTTTTCTGAGCTGTCTTGGTCTTAAATCTGTGGTCACAAGAATCTTGCTGCTTCATAAATTCCCAAGAGAGCAATGGATTAAGAAAAACTACAGTTAGCTAGTTGTTTTCATGCCTGTCTTTTCCTATCAGATTATAAGCCACACACCTCAATGATTTTTTCCATCATTCATTCAACTATTAACTGAGTGCCCCAGAGTACCAGGCACTGCATGGTACTGAATTCATGATACAGTTCTGTGTAGAGATGTTTCCAAGTGGTAGCGCTATGTCTGTTTTGACTTTATGTACTGCATGTCTTAGCAGAAGCAAAAAAAAAAAAAAAGAATTACTTCTTTGTTGAGGTAAATATCATTCCCTATGTGTGTGAATACCAAGAAAAGGCTTAATATTATTTGCAGAAGAAAACGTTGTGAGAAAAGCAGAGAAACACAAACCATTTTCAAGCAGACCACAATGAGTAAAAAGGGAAAATAGCCCCAAATACACGTTTGCAAAGAATCACTGAACTGGTGAGACAAGCCAACCACTGGAGTTAAGTATGTTTCATAAGAAGCAAGCAAGATAAACAACAGTGATTTTAGCTAGTATTGTTTCAAATAGGCAGATTTTCCAACTTTGTTAATCTTAACACCCAAATCATAAATGCATTATTATGTGTAATAAATATCTTTTCCAGAAATCAGCTACAGGCAACTCTCATAGCTTTTGCAGATGGGAGAGAGAATCCTTTCCATTACATGTTTCAAATAAACAGTAAGTTTTACCTTGCTTATATGCAAAGCGAGCACTAAACTAATGGGTATTTCAAAGAAAGCTTCTATAAGCACAGTCTCAAAAGAGAATGAGTAAAATTAAATTTCAGCACGTGTACATTTTCAAAATGTAGCAGTATAATGATCATTTTAGGTCTCAGCAGGTAGAATAACATATGAATACTGCTGTAGGACTTTGTCTTACTATTTTATAATTTACTAATATTTGTGGCAGCGAGAGCTAAAGCAAAAACTTTGTGACCAAATCCATTACTTTTAACTTATGTTCATTTACAATGTTTTCTGCTACAACCAGTACTTAACTTTCACATTTTCATAAATTTTGCTATAAGTGGAAAAAAATATAGAACTTCTGAGGAAAAAATTGGAACTTCTAGCTATTTCTGTAAGAATATTTATAATAGGTACGTTAAATAACAGACTTCTTTATAGTTTCTGCATATGCCATTATGGGGTAAGTTAAAGGCTAAATGGGATGGTAACTAAGTAACACAATAATACTGGATATTTACAAGAGAATGCCTACCATGCCTCTAAAATCTTCATAAATCAGAAACATACGAGTATTCTAAAAATTGTTCAAAACATAATTCGTTTTAAAGAATCATATCATTTCAGAACAATTTATCAAATAATTCTATTATGATCGACTCTCTTATCACTATGTTAATAAATCCTAGCTACAAAGATAAACTTATACTACAATTAAAATATCTACTTTATTTCATTCTAATAATAGGAAAAAGAGTCTTGGTAAATCCATGAACTGGAAATAAAGTGGAGAAGAGTGGTAGAATCTTTAGGAGAATCTTCATGGTGTTCACAATAGAGAACTTTACTATACATGAGATCAACAAAATAATGATATCGTGGTATCTGCCTAAGAATTCAAAATATTTTTTGTAATAGTGTTTTCTACTCTATTAGACAGTATCTGCCATGCTATTTAGCCAGTTTTATAGGTGCCACAATACAATGAACAGTCCATAACAGGCACCAAATAAACAGTGAATGAATGAATCACCAGTTTAAGATTCAGTAGCTTCCTAGCCCCAGGTCCACCAGTAACTACTATGTGATTTTGAGCAAGTCACTTAAGAGATTTTAACTAGATCTTTTTCTACATTCTTTCAGTCCTGTGGAGGTTTGCTTTTTATGACTTTTGCATTTTGACAAGTCCTCATGGGTATAAGAAGATGAACACAAACAGCAGGGGGCAGCAGAACACTTCTGATTTTATACTTTTAGATCCAATGACCCTTCAAATCCTGAGAAATTTCAGCTATCCCCATCTTTAAACAGCTTTAAAAAAATCCATCTAACAGGCTAGATGGTTCTGTCAGTGTCTTCATTATTGAGAGTCACAGAGGCTTATTTTGCAGTCTTCAAATAAGCTATGACTGATAGGGTAAATTGAAGGTACCACAAGAATATTTCAGCTGGAGTCATTTTTAAGAATATTTAAGGAGATTCTTATAAATGAAAATTAAACCCATATCAAATAATGTGCTGGGCTTTTAGCCTTATAAGCCCCTTTTCTAAACAGCCCCCTGACTTTTAGTAAAACTTTCATTTTACCTGGGTTGATCCAAGCTGTGCTTCATAGAAAGATGGTTGCTAAATGAATATGCCATTGACCTCACACAACTGAACTGCCTGATGGTTCATGTTATACATCATGATTTTTCAGTATAACTGTGTTTATTTCAGAACAGATGTGTACCTTTAAGAGGACACATATTGGATTTCTCTTTTGCAGCTTTATGTCAGGAAAAAAAGATAACACTGCCTTAAGATCATCAATGGGGGCAGTAAAAGGAAGCAAAAAATATTCTATGTGAAGAAAGACTATTGGTAAATACACCTGCTGCAATTCCTAAAGCAAGAGCCCTAGCAAGAGACACTATTTATTCACGTTTTAGTTAGAATTTTAGAAATTGCCACTGTGTTATGTGAAATGCTTTAATACACTGAAAACTGACACTATGATAAGCTTTAGCCAATTTACCGTAAAATATAACAAATGCCTCTCAACCTGTAGGTAAATATAGCAACCACATATTGCTTCTTCATGAGAGGGGAAGATGGTAGAAAGGTTCATGAAACTTTAATACTGGTTTGAAAGTAATGAACATATTTACCTGCTGCAAAAAGCATGACAGCAACAGGTCTATAGAAGCGCCTTCGAGATCCCACGCAGATGGAAATCAAACCCACCAGGAATGCAATGAGAATGATGGCAGCACCACCCAAGAGTAAAGCCAGAGTAGCAATCTGCCAGTCTGCAAAGAAAAAAAGAAAAGCATTGCTTTTTTAAAGCAGTAAACTATGCTCAGCAGCAGTCACCTTGCTACAGCTAAATAGATGCGATTTTACTGCATACTAAACATCCTTTGGGATTTGAAATGTTTTGCAACAAAAATTACTATAAATGTCCTTATTCAGAAGTCTCCTATGTTAAGCTAAGCAGTTTTTAGACCATGGGTTTGCCATGCTTTTCTTCCAAGGATTCCATTAAGGATTCAGACTAAATGTGATGCCCCTTCTACAACCTATTTTCATTATTATTAAATTTTCTATTGAGCTATAACGTGCACAAATCATTAAGTACAGAAAGTAGGGAACTTGATGAATTTTATGTATACACTCATGTAAACACCATCCAGATTAAGACATAAAACATTTCTACCACCCAGAAGGTTCTTTTGTGCCCCTCCACAGTCAATAATCACCCTCCCACCTGGGCGACAAACCAACATTATTTGTGTATTCAATTTGATTGTTCTTAAACTTTATGTAAATGCTATCAACTCTTTTATGTCTGGCTTTTAACTCCGTGATATTTATTTTGTGTCTGGCTTTTATGTCTCTGATTCTCATCCATGTTGTTGCAGTGGTTGTAGTACTTTTTTTTTTTTTTTTGCTGTTCTTTTAGAAATCCTTCCTTTGCACTAAACCCCCACCTCCCAACTTTTTATTTGCCTTTCTCTCCCCCGTCATGAAAACAACTCCCCCAGCAAATTAGCATCAGGAAGATTTGTTGTTTGTTTTCTCCTCCTCTATTTCCTTTCATTCTAATCTTACTGTTATATTTACCACCGTACGGATGGTTTCTGAAAATCAGTATTCCCAAGGTGCCAGAATGGACTCTAAACGGCCCCCTGGCTCCTTTCTTCATTCATCCATATTAACAGTAAGCATATACTGACCACTTACTACATGCAGGCCTCTGTACACAGATACTTAAGGGTCTACCATGCCCTGAATGAAACATAGACCTCGCTGAAATGTATTTGTCACTTCTTATAAAATAGAGATTTAGAACAAGTATGACAGAAAACTGGCCTATTTTCCACAGGTAGAATGTTCTCTAAGTAGAATGAATATATAAAAGCACCACTCAGCTTAGGAAGCATCATAGAAAATGATACGGTGGACATTCTTCTGTGGGATTTGTTTGGAAGTTCCTCTTCTGACCCTCACCTTAATGTATGTGCAAGAAAGAAAAATAGACTTTAATCCACGGTTAAATTGCAATACAGTCTATCTAAAGTCAAGAACTCATGATATTTTGATGCTGCACTTTGAAATTATCCCTCCAGAAAGCTTACAAAGTGCACCCTTTGCCACTGCAGGATATGGGGCAAGTAGAGAAACCTACAATGCCCTAAGATTTACTTCTTTTATTTACACTTACATAACCCTGCCTCAAGCATCCTCTTCCATATCCTCTCCTCCTAATAAATTCTGGATATATAGCTGCCAGTGAACTAGAACTTGCACAGCGTTCAAGAAACAAACAAACAGGGGGAAAATAGAACAAATCCACACTCCTTAAAATATAAAGATGAATCACCAGAAAGTGCAGAGCATTTTTTATGCCATCTATTTGTAACAAAGCAATATAACTTCAAACAAAAGCATTTTAATTAAAGTTTAAAAGGATTGCCATACTATGGGTTTTTTTTGTTGTTGTTGTTGGTATTGTTCCATAAAAGCATCATGTAGCTTTGAATAAAATAATAATAATCATAATAATAATAGTCCTTATATTTGGAAGTCTCTAAATTTCTTTGAAAAAGTTTACTCATAGCATTATTTTATTGTACTTTAACATAAGAGAATTCCTTCTGAAAAGCTGAAAGTTGAAATTTCTGAATAATAAATCAAATTTTCATGATTATCCAAGAGTTTGAGGTACAAAGAAAATAATAACATCAATCTACCCAGACATCAATCAAATCCCTGGAGACTTTAAGAGGCAATTTTCTTGCTGGAATATTATTTTCATAAAATATTATTGCTTTTAGTAACTTTCTCCAATTTATTTTAAATAAATAAGAATTTTGAAACTATCAATTTTGTTTAAATCAAGATACAACTAAATATTCACTCACTTTAAAAATATCTTAAAAATATAAGCACAACAGATTGCCTTTTTCTGATAAGCTCTTTCAAATAGCCCCAAAGGCATAAATTGCCATACATTTGACTATTTCTAATTTTCAATCCGAAATAAAACAGGAATTTTGATCACTTTTCTCTACTTTAAATATCCTCATATAGTTAAAATATGTTATTTGTTTGCATTTTGTAAAAAACAAGACTAAGGAAAAAAACTGGCCAACTTTCCCCTATAAAGGACCAGATATTAAATATTTTCGGCTTTGCAGGTCATGGCCTCTGTTATAACTACTCAACTCTACCACACTGTGTGTGTGAAAGCAGCCCAAGACAGTATGTAAATAAACGAGCATGGTTGTGCCAAGAAAACTGTATCTACAAAAACAAGTGGGAGGCTGGTTCTGACCCTCAGACTATAGTTTACTGACCTCTGGTCTATGCCTGTGTATCATTTTAAAATGCTAAACTTTCTTCTAGGCCTCTCAGACATAATAATTTCAAAATGAAGTCAATCTGATAAACGGACTAGTACAGGAGTACAAAGTGGTGCTTATCCAGCATAGCAACAGATTACTGCAAAACAATCCTAATCTCACATAATGTTCAATTTCCTTAACACAGTAATGCTTTATTTCATATGGGAAGCCAATAAAGTGCAAGAAAAACTACGAGAGGAATAAGAAGTATTAAAGGGGACTAGAACCTAATTAGGAAGAGAACCTCTTACAGCACAGGAAATAGTTTTAAAAACAGATGAATACAACCAGTTCTGACTTTCTTCTATATGTCCTATATTCACTTCGAGTATTGAGGCTGTAGCTAATGAGAAAGTCACTTCAGACATAGTGAAAAAAGAGCACCAATCACCAGCATCTCCACTCTTGTGATATTGCTACCCTTCCCTTTGGGCCACAACCACAGTTATACCGGCTCAGGCAGAAAAATCATTTTTATTTTCCGAGAGAGACTAGACTAGAATTGGGCCACATATGTCCTGGCCAGAAGCTGAGGCTGAGACTGCAGTACCGAGATTGGATCCCTGGTGAACAGTGCCAAGTTTGGGGATTGCTGTCACTATAACCATTTGGAATGAACCACTCAGGCAGGTTGCCCAGGACCAAAGCTTTAACTCACTGACCAGCTGAGTATCAATCAATAGGTTGAAAAAGTGGTTTGATATGGCTACCATAGTTAAGCAGGCTCAGGGCAGTTTTCAAGGTTTAGCACTAGTGTCGCTTTCAGCAAATAGCAACAGAATCCATTGTCAAAATATTAGGACCTGACTCATAGATAAAGTCAGGACTATGTAGATTGGTCTGATACCACTTTCCTCTTTCTTACTTAACAAAACTAGGAAATGGGGAATAAAACAAATCCAAAATACTTTTACAGATAACTACTAATGGCCATTAATTAATAGGTTGGGATTCCTGTTTACAAAGATATATACTTACTTATCTAGCAAATGTAGATTTAATAAGGATATATACATATAAAATGTTTTGTTATATACTATAGGACTGGGCAATTTTACATTAATAGCATAATAAATGACCAAAAATCTCTATGCGAATTGCTTTTTCCATGAGAAGGTTTACGTGCCACAAATACTTGCTATCCCATGTTCAGTATCTACAAAACAAAATATCATAAGATTCTCAATTTTTAGCTCCATTTCTTCAAAAAAATCATCTATTTTAAGTTCTCATAATTGGTTAATTTCTGTATCAATCTTAGTTCCCCAATTTTATAGCCCCCACAGTATTTAATCAGATGAAGCGTTAAGAGTCCTTAGAGATTTATTACTCTGCATTAGTTTTATACATTTCTGTAAATGATAAACTGATACTGTAGTGGAGCAGTGAACATAAACCAGCTCTGCAGAACATCAGTGGCCATAATACTGTTTCACAAACTGCAGTGCTCTGTTCAATTAAAATTGGTCATTGTTCAATGTCAGGCCAGCTGATTTGAAATCTGAGTCTGGTTTCTAACACCTGAGAGAATAAGTGATAATCGGTTTTGAGGAAATAATGTACAGCCTTGGTCCATAAACTGGTTAGGTCTCAAACAGGCTGGAAGGGATGTTTTGGAAATGGAAATACAACCTGAAATGAGGCTGCCATTTCAGGTTGTAGTTCCACCTAAGAGTATTTTGGCAAAACTGACACAGTGACACACTGGAGGCACTGGCACTGCACCTACAAAAGCCAAGGCTTCAGGTAAGTATGCACTTCCCTATGAGAGCTTTCTCTAACAGAAAATAAAAAGGAAAAGGAAAAAATAATAAAGAAATAAATATATATATATAAAATACACACACAGTGTTATAAGTTCCTTTGTAGTAAGAGAATAAAAATTGGGCACTTATCATAACATCAAGTCCAACATTAATATGCAACTCAGGAATTAAATTCAAATCCTCTTTCAAGGTATTTTTATTAGCTGGTGCCAGAGCCTCCAATGTCTATAAATGCTTTAGTATTCTGCAGAATTGTGCTGACTTACTTAACAGTCTAATACATGAGACTGGCCTGAAATTGCTACTGCATTATGAAAATTCTATGGGCCACATTACAGCTGCCAAATTGGAGACTTCACATTCCCTTGGGGAATTCATGGTCAAAATTTACTTCCGATTTTCGGGAAAGGCAAAATCTAAATGATGATACATTTTCCACACTCTTTGAGCCAAGGTCAGTGTACCACACCAGTGCCTAAAGCTTTCCACCACCTGTCTCATTTCAAAATCTTTACCTCATCAAACACTGGCTAATTTATTTAATTCTGTAGGTATTGTTTATACGCTAAGATGAGTTCTACATATGTAAATCCCTGAGCACACAACTGTCACTTCTTTAGCAAATTAGATATAATTAAAAAGTAATGAAGAAACAGATTTTTACCCTTATAAATTCAGCTCCCACAGCTGGACTGGGTAGTACTTCCCCAAGTGTATTCTAATGTTTTAATGCACGATTCTCACTATTCCTATAATTCTCATCACAAAGTAAAATATTGATTTTAATAACTTTTATAATTACATTCAAATTTGCCAGACAGGCACTTATATACTTACCTTTGAATTCTGCAAAAGAATATTAACCAAAATGGTATCTATAAGTGCAATAAAAATCAGTCTTCAACCTAGAAGAGTATTCTTTCCTATGATCTTGACACTGCCTCACAAGTTATCCAGAAGTTCTCTCTAAAGTTTAGTCTACATTTGGCCGATGAAATGGAAAACCAGAACCATTACTGAGGGACTTTAAACTTTGTTTTCTTGGCTAAGTTGCATTCTGACCTAAATCCATCAGCATTGCATTAATTTTCCACTGTTCCATGAGATACAAACAAAGGCAGCCAAAAGAAGAGTTTGGATTCTAACTTCAAAAATTAAAAGGACCATCTCTTTTCTCAAACAACTAACATCAAAACTAACATTCTTCACGTGCAAACAAATATTTATGGCCAATAACTCTGTGTCTTTCATAAAATGACAGAGGTTAGACACTGTGCAGCGGGCTGCAGAAAGTTAAGTGGAACGCCAGAAAGAACCTACTTTGAGACTCACGTTAATCAAGTTGGCAACAATACGATTTAAGTCTTACTCTTTAGGCCCATCTATGGATTAAAAAAATGGGTCAAAAGTACAGTACCCACCTGATTTTAAACACATAAATGACCCCAAGTAACCATCAAAATATATAATACAACAATTCTAATGACCAAAGTACAGGTCAATTTTACTAACATTTTGGTGGTAATTCTGGTGGTCTAAGAGTGTCAAACAGGCTATCAATTTTCAATATGTGACAGTTACGTTCAAGACATTTGAGTTGTTTTGTGTTGATGCTTGATGAACACACATTCTTCTTTCTTTATAAAGGGGCACTTCAGCTGCTTCACAGAATTTGGCGGAAATATGATTTATCATCTAAACACCATAACATATGGTGTTTTTCCCCCAAATAAAACCACTGTATACTTAGCAAACCATTGTGCTTAGCAGAAACCCTACTATTAGAGTATGTTTCAATATTTAGACAAGAAAGACAGACACCGTTACTGCTAATGACTGCTGTTTCTTACCAAGTATTATATCAGAAAGCTTACATCTGCATTTGATGGTAACTAATATTAACTAATGGATATTGGTATTTCTCAACAGTAATTACTAATCATAGTACATAAACTTGTGATGTGTTTGTTACATCAAAGATTGTTCCTTCTCCATTCTTTGGAAAAAAACCTAAGAAAGTTACAATTTGAATAACTTCATTATTTGGAAAAACAACAAAAAGAAAACCCATGCCAAGACTAAGAGTGGGTGACCTGCCTCTAAGCAACTAAAAAGCTTTTGTGATGGGTTTAGTGTAGCTAATAATAATCAAAGAGCAGATGGAAGACAGCCAGCCAGTCACCCACGATCAGTATTAAGACGCCCCTAGTAAATATGGAGGAACAAGTTTAGCAAGCTAATGCTCCCACCAGTTCCCTATCAACAAGCTTCTTTAGATGAGGGCCCTTCTTTGTCCCCCTGCAAAAGGTGAATTTATATTTATTTTCTCCTTCATACTACTTCGTCCATTTATATTATTTCATCAACTTGTTTAAAAGAAGCCGTTTGTTTCATTAATCACCTTGCTCTCACCACCAGAAAGACTGGTTGACTTTGTACCAGGACAAAGCCCACTCCCTGCTAGGAAATCAATGCATATGTTTCAACAAAGTTAACTCCTTGGATACATAAGAGGACATAGGAAAGACCCTCCCTGGACATTTCTCTCTTTAAGTCACCTCTTAGTGCTAGGAATAGACTACAGGTTGCATTCACAAAGTGCTATGCATGACAATGAACATTTGGTTTAAGGACCTTAAAACATGACAGAAAAATCCTTCGATGGAAATTTGAGTTCTTTCGTGGGTGTGCTTTTTCATGCATAGAGACTATGTGACTTGGGGTCCTAACTTCTATTTTGTATCATTGTTTTGCCTAACACATATATTTTATAAAGATAGAATCAAGATATGTGACATTATCTTGAAAAAATGGCTCATTAAACTATCATTTAAAATCTCACAACAGTTAATAAGCTGTTAGAGACAAAATAATCTAGACATATTTTTTCCTGGTTTTCTGGGAACCATGGATGCTTCATTTTTGTTGGGGTTATTGTTTTATTAATGAGAGTCTTTGGTGCCAAAAGCAACACTACAATAGAACAGAAAATTGATGGTCTACTAATGTCTCAAACATCCCAAACAAATATAGCAGCAAAAAAGGGTAAAGAAGGTGTCCTTGTCTAATTTTCAAGGGAGATGATCCAATACTTTGAAAAGACTGTTAAGATTTAACTGTCCATGACCTTTGGCATGTGAGGATGAAATTCTGCTTAAGGAAAAACCTGTCACTTGATAAGTAAGTGTATCTTTAAAAAAAAATAAAACCAGAATGCAGTAATAAGTTGATCTAGTAAAATTTATTTGCATATAGTCAATTTAAGAAACTTGCATGGCTGGCTTCCAAAGGCTTTTTTGGAAGTTGTTTTCAACTTAAAATTAAGTAGTTGTTTTAAAGTAGACGATCGTGGAGAAATTTAAAGAAAAATAATTTTTTGTTGATTTTTAAGGACTAGCCACAGCAACTGTAAAATTTGATGATAATAAATAAACATGATGATAATAAACATGTATGAGTCTACTTGAAAACTCTTTAAATTCCATAGGAAAATGAAATCTTGGATGATAAATCATCTTGTAAAAAGTAGATACCTATTTCACAGTAATCCTTAACTTCATCCAAAGCTCCATACATGATGTGCTGTGTGTGCTAAGTCGTTTCAGTTGTGTTCAACCCTTTGCGACCCCATGGTCTGTAGCCTCCCAGGTTCTTCTGTCCATGGGATTCTCCAGGCAAGAATACTGGAATGGGTTGTCATTTCCACCTCCAGCGGATCTTCCTGACCCAAGGATCAAACCCGCATCTCTTATGTATCCTATGTAGGCAGAAGGGTTCTTCACCCCTGGTGCCACCTGGGAAGCCCTTCCATACATGATGGTAGTCAACAATCCTTCACACACCTAGAGATAGCTATCTGCAATATCACTGGAAATTTTGAAAACCCATCCTGCAAAAATACTATGGCTAAGTACAATCTCTCTATTGAGTCTTTAATATTTTGTCTCAACTCATTTTTTTTAATCTATGCAATAAATTCAATTGAGCAAGATTATTTTAAAAAATCTTTTCTAGTCCAAATGTGGTATGATTCTGTGATTCAACATATGGGCAATTATCAAAAGAATCATGTTATTAAAATAATAAAAAAACAAGCAAACAAAAAACCTCTGCAACTCTCATAACTTTCTAGCACTATAAAATTTAACTGCTGTCTGGAATTTTTAACTTTTTAACACTGTAGTGCTCATGTACAAACCATTTCATCAGACTCATACAAAACTTTCTAAAATGGCAAAAATTTTATCATGCAACATAAAGTATCAAATTAGGAAGCCAGATGGGGGCTTCCCAGGTAGCTCAGTGGTAAAGAATCAACCTGCCAATGCAGGAGACACGAGTTTGATCCCTGGGTGGGGATGATCCACTGGAGAAGGGAATGGCAACCCACTCCAGTTTTCTTGCCTGTAGAATTCAGTGGACAGAGGAGCCTAGTGGGCTACAGTCCATGGGGTCACAAAGAGTTGGACACAACTGAGCATGCACACATGCATTCTCAATCAGTTTGATCCTTTTGAGACTATAAACCAAAAATGACTTAAGATGTTTATATACAGACAGAGAAAAGCATTGTCTGTTTGTAGGCAGGTTAGGTTCTTGAGTTCATTTCCTTCCAAATCCAGAGTAATCCCATACAGGTGACTAATCATTAAAGCCATGTGTTGGTTGAGGGCAGCTTTCACCCCAGCCAAATATTATTTATATAGTCGATTCAAATTTCTCAAAGAAAGGAGCTATGTAGTTGTCTTTTTTCTTCAGAGGCAATAAAGAAGGCGGATTTGTAGTTAGACTCTAGTGTCAGACTAGCAAACGTGGCCCAACGATATTTCCTATCCTACATGCTTTCCTACAATGTGACCTTGCCACTGCTCCATCAAGAAACAGAACCCAGTTCTCTTCCCCTGGAATCCGGGCTGTACATATGGCTCCTCTGATTTCCCAGGCTGGTTCTGACAGGAGACTGGTTCTTTTCCAACCCTTGCTCTCACTCAGGAAAACTACTCATCCTGTAAGAAGTCAACTATCCCGAGACCATGCTAGACAGACCAGTCCCAGCTGAGTCCAGCCTCCCAGCCATTCCCACCAATGTGTCAAACCTTGTGAAATTATTTGGAAGAGGATCCTGCAGTTCTGCATGTTCTAGTTTCCAGCCATTCAAATCACCCTGGGCCCCAGCTCCAGACATCCAAGAGCAGCGACAAGGCATCCTCATCACACCCTATCTTAATTCCTGACCCACCAAAGTCATGGACATTATTAAATAAATGTTATTTGACACCACTAACTTTGGAGGTGGTTTGTTTTCCAGCTGTAATAACTGGAACACTCTTGGAAAAAACCTGTTTCTACCACTGATTGAGAACTTGGTAAATGTACAAAAATGCCTAGCCTTCTTGCCTGGAAAATTCAATGGACGGAGGAGCCTTGTAGGCCACAGTCCATGGGGTCGCAAAGAGTTGGACACAACTGAGCCACTTCACTTTCACTTTCTTAATAATATAGGGGGTATCATTACCTACATTTCAAATTTATTCAATACTGGGAATAAGTGAGATGTCTGGCCTGGAATAGTACTGAATAAAAGGTCGATAGTAGGTAATAATTTTGTGATTAGGATCAACCAAGAACACTGTTAAATGCTGGGTCGTACCTTTCAAAATTTAAATTTGAGATGAACAACATACTTAATCATTTGGTGCGAGGAAGAAAAAAAAGTTTACCACCTAAGGAAGAAAAAGTCCTCAATTAATGAAAAAGAATGTATCATTTTGGGTTTGCTTCTCTGAATATACAATAAGGAAGAAATGCAACCCTAATGAGCACATATGTATGTATGTTTAATCTTTATGGCAAACCATGTGAAGATGTTAAGTAAGTTTTATGAGGTCATATAATTGGGAAGTGGCCAAGTTCAGGGCAGCTTGAATCCAAAGCCTCCCTCATGTATTCTTCACAACACTACTCTGCCTTCTTACAGGATTATGTTATAATATAGGATAGTTCATACAAACATTGCTGTGATATTCAGGTTATGTAATCCAGGGACTTATTTGAGAACAGTAGTCCATAGGGTGGAGAAGGCAATGGCACCCCACTCCAGTACTCTTGCCTGGAAAATCCCATGGATGGAGGAGCCTGGAAGGCTGCAGTCCATGGGGTCACTGAGGGTCAGACGCGACTGAGCGACTTCACTTTCACTTTTCATTTTCATGCATTGGAGAAGGGGAACCCACTCCAGTGTTCTTGCCTGGAGAATCCCAGGGACGGTGGAGCCTGGTAGGCTGCCGTCTATGGGGTCGCACAGTCGGACACAACTGAAGCGACTTAGCAGCAGCAGCAGCAGCAGCAGCAGCAGCAGCAGCAGTCCATAGGGTCTCAAAGAGTCGGACATGACCTAGCAACGGAACACCACCACCACCAAGCCCACTTAGGGAAATGGTGGAGTACTAGATATATTAGTGAAAAGGATTGTTGTTGTGGCTGTTTAGTCACTAAGTTGTGTCCAACTCTTTGTGACCCCGTGGACTACAGTATGCCAGGGTTCCCTGGCTTACTATTAAACTTGAAAGTGATTCTTCAAATTTATTCCTGACAGCAGGCAAAATCTATTGCTTGAAATATGCTTTTGTTTGTTTGGGTTTGGTTTTGAACTGTTTTATGAAAGGCCAGGCTTCTCACATATTCATCAAATCCCTTAGCTTACAAAGATTGATCTAAATGGTCCCCTGGAGATTACAATCATTCTATGATTGTGAGCAAAAGAGGAATTATATCTGCCCACAAATTAAAATGTCCTTTGTAAAAGTCAATCTGGGGAACTTCAGAATCTTAGGAGACCTTAAAAGAAAATCACCATGAGGATCTTGAAATGTTATACTTTGTTTTCTCTGGATTATTAAACAAGAAAGTTTCAATGCTAAGTGCTGCTCTTTGAATAATTTTCCATCAGTCTACGCCGTATAGGTTAAATAAATTCTTTTGTTCTAGTCCTGTTCTCTTTTAGGAAGCCAGAATAGAGTATAACTGTCATGACCTCCCCAGCTTGCCAAGCTATTTGTAAACATACATCAGTACAACTCATTTCAAGCAACAAGCTGAACCTTCCCTGGAGTAAATCATATTGTGAAGTTTTCCAAGGAAATTCAGTTTCCCAATTAAAGTATGGATTCAAAATATGCATACATGATACACATCTGAACTCAGAACCACTGTACCTCAAGTTTTCTAAGATTTGCAGGTGTTTAGACAGGTTTTCTTATAATGACTTTTAAAGTGGATTTTTATATCAGTTTTTAAAAAATAAGCTACATACAAAGCACTCTTAAAAGAACCCGTCAACTGAAAATAATAATATTCACCTGTTATTAGCATACAGTGCACTGCCATTTCAAAACTGCCAGTGACTCATGTTACAAATAGAGCTATTTTTAGGGCAGTGCATGGATGATGTTAACAATATTGTATGAAAAAGGCACTAACTATCTGATCAAGTATTTTGTGGATAGAAAGATAGATAATTGCCACTTGTTATATTCCAAAATTACTCTCAGTAAATTGTGTTCATTTGGCCATCTGCACGTACTTGCATTTTGCTTAGTCAATAAGTAACACAGACATCAAAAAAGCAATCTGATTTATATGAAATAGCTATGTATTTATAAATTTTATAGAAGAAACATAAAATCACCCAAAGAGGTTATACAGTATTTTTGAAGTTAAGTTTAGGGTCTCAGCATTCTGTATACACTGAGTAATCCTATTTGTACTAAGGATTTCTCTTGTAATTGCTATGGCTGTGAAACTCTATAAAAATTATATTCTAGAAAAAAGTTATCTAAATTAAATGTGACTAAGCAAATGTCTAAAACATTACTATCATTTAAAATAAATATTTAAGATGTATTAAAAGACCGCCAAAATCAGAAGTGGGGAAAACCATCCTTAGAAATTCTGTGGCTGACAGCCATATGAGGACTACCTATTCTAAACTTCCTAACAAACATACTTTTTCTTCTTCTTTTTTTTTTTCGTGTTTTCACTGTGAATACCAGTCTATTAGCCATTTTCTCACTGGTCTTTTTCGGAAATTTATAGCTTAAAGATGAATGCCTGGGCAGTCCCCCATAAACAGAATTGGGACACCAGAGAAAAGCATTACGGTTGACCGACACCAACTGGTTCATACTAGAAGTGCTGACGCAACCTTCAATACACCAGGACAAAAAAGGCACGGTTCTGCTTTTGCTTAAAACCATAAAACAGGTTATAAGCAGTAAACGACGCATATTTGGTACCAAAATTAAAAACGCACCTGTAAAAATAATGGCTGAGAGGAAAGTTTCTGTAAAAACTGGGCCTAAGTAGGACATACTGTCATCAGTAGAAACATTCCTGAAATTTCCCTTCTGTATTTACAAGCTTGCCTCTTCACGGCAGTTTTAATTCTAATTAAGACAAAGGTTTTTAATTAAGCCCTGAAGATGCTGGTAAAGGGCCTTCAGTAAAACTGTCCTTGGTGGTTCCTCCTGAGGCAATTCATTTCGAGAGACAATGAAGTGGATCTCTTAAAATCTTCAGAGAAGACACTGCCCTCCCTGCCTTCTGCTATTCAACACAGCAAACAGACTGAGAAAAGCTGCCTGCCCTTTGGAACGGGCAAGGAAAGAACTGCTCGTTTCACTTCAAGCTTCCCCCCTTGTTTCAGAATACTGGTGAACAGAAGCTTCAAGTCCACCAAACACTGTAAGAAAACAGACTTTGTAAAGTGGCGAGATGGAGCAATTTTCCATATTGTGTTTCCTTTCCTCCTGCACCCTCCCCACCCACCACCATGGGGAGGAAAAACGAACTGCTACTACATAAAGCAAGTCAAGAACTTGTTTCAGATAGCCTCCAATCAAACCATCTCCACCACCCCCGTTCGCTTCTGAGGTATACTTTTTTCCTAGGATGAAAACTATTTTCAGGAACGAAAAAAGAAATGAATGCTGGAGTATGAGTTTCTGCAAGAGGATAGAATAACAGGCTCAGAGGGGAAAAAAATCAGAAACTGTACCAGTCTCTGATTTTTACCTTGCAGAGTCCTATTATCACTATATTTGCATTAAGCTTGTGTCTCCCTTTTTCCTTGTTTAGAGAGGAAAAAAGCAGAGATAAATGGGTATGGAGGCAATTAAGGAAATTAGCAAACACTGCTGACGCTCAACAAACTCGAGCTGTCTTCTCCCCATTCCCCACATTCCTGGTCGAGAGAAAAGGATATGGGGCCTGAAAAGAAAATGAGAGTTGAAGCTCGTTTCTCTAACCTATCTGAAAAGTCTTTATGCAATAAGGGGGCTATTATTTCAGGAGACAGTGAGAAAGGGGCAAAAGATTCACGTTGCTAAGGAGACGTGCTGAAGCTGGCATTCCTACATAAATTTCCATTTCTACTGGAGTAGAGAAAGAAAAGATATTCTCTCCAAAGTTTATTTGGATCCCCTGGTTACTGAAGAAAGGCATTTTACCGATTTATCTTTAGTTGTAAACAACCAAGCCTGAAAGAATTAAAAGACCTAAATGTTGACCTCCCACTGCCAACCAGTCCCCTCCACAGTGAATTAAGCAACAAAGACAAAATCCTTCAATGGAAATTTTGAGGTAATATCAAAGAAAAAAGCCTTTTGTAAACACAATCAAATTTATGGAAGAAACTAAAGCAAGTGAACTAATTTCCCTTATAACAAGAAAAGAAAGACAAAAGTAAATCTGATTTTTGTGGCTTTCTTTCCTATTTCAACTTGCCTAGAACTTGACACGTTTTCAGTAAAGCTTTATAAACAGTCCCAGAGAAGACATGAAACTGTCACGAAGGAATTTAATGAGTTTCTCAGGGGTGCACGTGTAGGTGTGCAAAATCACAGCCAGGTCCTCTTTTATTCCCCTTTCTCTGCACTGACACCAGCAGCTGAAGAATCAAGATTAGCAAGGAATAGCGGTTTACAGGAAGAAATCCGAATTTTGGCAGATTTCTGCTAAGGGCGTAACTGGAGTGCAGGGGAAGGCAACCGGGGCTCAAGGAGAGAGTAAAGCAGAAAAGCCGGCCCCCTCCCCCGGGGACTACCTTCTCCATCCTCCACTCCATCCCTTTGCAGCTTCCAGTGCTGCCTGAGTAAGCCGCAACTTTCCAGGCATCTCGTGAGTACCTCATGCAGAAGAGAAAGATCTGGAGGACAGAGAAGGCATTTGGAGTGGGAAAGAAGGAAGAGCAACTCTTAACCAAGGACTGTGTCACCAAAAAAGGAAAGGAAATTAAAGCCTGTCCCTCTCCCAACTTTCCACATCCCTCAAAAATTTAAGGAACTAAAATCCAAACCGAAACTCATCGGGGACAAGCCAGATAAAGAGGAAGACAACAGACAGAAACGCGGGCACCAAGAGGTAAACTCAGGCAAATTTCTCCTAGAGAGAAGAAAGTGGGGAAGGCAGAGAGCCCACAGTATCCCGGTGGAGTTGGGACGCTTTTACTTTTTTTTTTTTTTTTTTTTAACGAGGGTGTGGAAGGCGTTGCATTTTCAACCCAACCACACGGTTCTCGCCTTAAATGATAACAATATAGCATACGTGTTACTCCAGAGCCGGAGGAATAGCCACGGAGGAGAGGGCTTGGGGCACCGCACTAGGTTCGGCGACCCGGACTGGGGAGTGGGGAGGGGTGGGGATCGGGGAGGTGGCTGGAGCCCGAGAATCCGCGAAGGGCCAGCATGAAGCGGACGGACTAGGGTCGGGGGACACAGAATGGGGGCTGGGAGGTAGAGGAGGTAGCCGTCCAGGCAGCGGGGCGCAGGGCGGTCCGGGGCGGGAGACAGGGGTCGCGGCGCGCCGGGCCCTCACCGCTGCTGAGCGTGGACTCGCAGTGCCAGATGTCCAAGCTGGCGGGTTTCCGGCAGGACTCCCACAGGGACAGGTAGTACTGGTGGTCGGCCGTGACCCAGGCCGGGCTCAGCACGGCCCCCAGATCCAGACACAGCGCCAGGAAGATGCACACCAGCCCGACCAGCTTCAGCGGGGTCAACACCGACACGCGCACCTCCTCCATGCCGCTGCCCGCCGAAGCCATGCCCCGGGCGCCGCAGCCGGCCCGCCCCGCGGGAGACGAGGACGCCAGGCGGGTCCGGAGAGCCGGGAGCCTGACCTCCCACGGAGGGAAGCAGCCGAGCCGCCGCGCGCGCGGGGACTCGCTCCCTCGGAGCTCCGCGCGCTTCTCGCCGCGCCGCGAAGGTGGGTGTGTGGGGCGGGCGGCCGGGCACCGGGTCGTAGGCAGCCGCAGCGATCCCGATCCCGCCGCGGACCCTCGCAGCCGGCCCCGCGCCGCGTTCTGCCCGCGCCCGCTCCGCCCCGGCGCTGCCCGGCTCGCTCGCTCCGCCCCGGCCCCTCCCCGGCTGCGGGAGGCGGCGCCGAGCGAGGAGGGGCAGCGGTCAGCACCCAGGCGGCGTCAGGCTCCGGCTCCGGCTCCCGGCTCCCCGCGCGAGAGGCTCGCGTCCGCCCCGCCCGTGCCCGGTGCGCGCAGAGCGGGTCCCTTCTTTCTCGGCCCCGCGTGCCTGGTGCGCGCTCAGCGAGCCCTCTATCCTTCCAGAGCCCAGTGCGATCCCTCCGCCTCCGAACCGCTGCGCTGGGCGATTCCTCGAAGCCGCGGGGGCCCCGGCCCCGCCCCTGGCCGCGCTTGCTCCGGGGTCGCCTGGTTTCCCGCCCCCGCCCCCTCCCGTCACGTGGGTTTCCTTTTCTTAGGGAGCTGGGGTGGGTCCTTTTCTAGAAGGCGTCAGCTGTAGATTCCTAGGTTTCCTGGGATGTGGCCACTGGAGCCAAGGGAGGGTCTCTCAGTGATATAACACGCCCCCTCCCGCCCTGCCAATTTCTCATCCCGGGGATTTGGAACATGGAGAAAAGTGACGAACGTACTCTCTTTTCAAACTCAGGATGGACCTAGTCTTGGAGCAAGTCATCTCCCCCCACCCCCCAGTTTTCCCTATTTCCTAACTTTCCCCGCCAGCTTACCGGCGCTTCTATTCTCTGAGCTCGCCTATTTTCGCGCCCCCTAGGAAGGGCGCTTGCTCAGGGAACGAACGCAGGAGCTAAAATGGGAAGGAGAGCTTCCACAAAATGTGATGTAAACCTTACTTGCTTACCGGCTGCTGTGTTCTTCGCGTTGTCTAAAACCTTTATTCATTGGGCTTTACATTATGCCAAGTTGGATCTGAGTCTGTAAATGGCATTAACCTTTTTCTGTGCCTGGAAGACCTGGCCCAGGGCCTGGCATAGGAAAAGTGGGATATCTTTAAGTAATCAACCTATCCGCGTTTACTGTGTGCTTGGGGCTAAGGATTCAATCCGGTTTGACTGGATTTTTAAGGAGACGCCGCCCCCCTCCACCCCCCACCCCCACCCCCGCTCCCCACATGAGGAATAGACTCACCTTGAAATTGAATTTGCAATTCTGTAATTGATTGGTTCAGCTTGTAATGGTAGGTTATCTGTCTCTTGTATCTCTTTAACTACTTTCCCCTTTTTCCTATAAAATAAACAATTTATTGAACAGTTCGTTGGGGGTAGGGATGGTCCCAGATCTTTAGCTATCTGGGAAAGTTGGGGAGAAACCCAAAAATACTGGTTAAGAAAGGAAGACTGGATATACAGAGTGAGGTAAGTCAGAGAAACACCAATACAGTATATTAATGCATGTAAGTGGAATTTAGAAAGACGAAGACAGCAAAAGAGACACAGATGTAAAGAACACTTTTAATCCATGTGAGAGAAGGCAAGGGTGGGATAATTTGAGAGAATGGCATTGAAACATGTGTATTACCATATGTAAAATAAATGACCAGTGCAAGTTCCATGCTTCAAGCAAGGCACCCAAAGCCAGTGCTCTGGGACAACCCAGAGGGATGAGGTGGGGAGGGAGGTGAGGGGGAGTTCAGGATGGAGGGACACATGTACACCCGTGGCTGATTCATGTCGATGTATGGAAAAAACCACAATACTGTAATTAGCCTCCAATTAAAATCAGTAACTTTTTTAAAAAAAGTAGGAAGAATGGAAAAAATTCTTGCTCTTTTAATGAAACATCACCCTTTCCCACTGCAGGAGTTACTTTTTTATGGGTAACTGGGTTTTTGTTGTTTGCTGTTTTTATTTTATTTATTTATTTATTGGCCACACTGGGAAGCATATGGTATCTTAATTCCCTGACCAGGAATTGAACCCATGTACCCTGTATTGGAAACTCGGGAGTCTTAACCGCTGGATCACCAGGGAAACCAGGGAAGCCCTGACAGTTTCTTTTCTTCCAATCACATTTTTCCATAGAGCTGACTACATTTTGACTGAAGCAACAATTTGAATGTAAGAAACAGTTGAATTAGTATCAAATGGCTTGAGAATAACCAATCCAATGTGAAATAAAAACCCATGGTTTCCTTACATTTGGAAATTAGAGAACTGGCAACTTACCCCTACCTCTCTGTCATGATATTTACTGCGCTTAACGAAGAATTGGAGAAGGCAATGGCAACCCACTCCAGTGTTCTTGCCTGAGAATCCCAGGGACAGGGGAGCCTGGTGGGCTGCTGTCTATGGGGTCACACAGAGTCGGACACGACTGAAGCGACTTAGCAGTAACGAAGAATGCTAGAGCACTCTGAGCCCCTTAACTTCTAACTTCCAACAGGCTTTTTGGCCTCCTATCATTCCAAGGAAAAATAATCTTACATGCTTATCCTTGAAAATAGTTCCTAATGGAACCCTGAAAAATCAAAAAAAAAAAAAAAAAGACAATTAATAGGGATCACCAGACCTGGGATATTTTTCTATTCAGTTCAGTTCAGTCGCTCAGTTGTCTGACTCTTTGCAACCTCATGAACCCCAGTACGCCAGGCCTCCCTGTCCATCACCAACTGACAGAGGCCACCCAAACCCATGTCCATTGTGTCGGTGATGCCATTCAACCATCTCATCCTCTGTCATCCCCTTCTCCTCCTGCCCCCAATCCCTCCCAGCATCAAGATCTTTTCAAATGAGTCAGCTCTTCACATCAGGTGGCCAAAGTATTGGAGTTTCAGCTTCAATATCAGTTCTTCCAATGAACTCTGAGGACTGATTTCCTTTAGGATGGACTAGTTGGATCTCCTTGCAGTCCAAGAGACTCTCAAGACTCTTCTCCAACACCACAGTTCAAAAGCATCAATTCTTCAGCACTCAGCTGTCTTCACAGTCCAACTCTCACATCCATACATGACTACTGGAAAAACCATAGCCTTGACTAGACAGAACTTTGTTGGCAAAGTAATGTCTCTGCTTTTTAATATGCTATCTAGGTTGGTCATAACTTTCCTTCCAAGGAGCAAGTGTCTTTTAATTTCATGGCTGCAATCACCATCTGCAATGATTTTGGAGCCCCCCCAAATAAAGTCACCCACTGTTTCCACTGTTTCCCCATCTATCTGCCATGAAGTGATGGGACCGGATGCCATGATCTTCGTTTTCTGAATGTTGAGCTTTAAGCCAACTTTTTCACTCTCCTCTTTCACTTTCATCAAGAGGATCTTTAGTTCCTCTTCACTTTCTGCCATAAGGGTGGTGTCATCTGCATATCTGAGGTTATTGATATTTCTCCCAACAATCTTGATTCCAGCTTGTGCTTCCTCCAGCCCAGCGTTTCTCATGATGTACTCTGCATAGAAGTTAAATAAGCAGGGTGACATATACAGCCTTGACGTACTCCTTTTCCTATTTGGAACCAGTCTGTTGTTTGTTTAAAGTGTATTTTTGAAAATAATATTTTTTAAAAGAAAATAATATTTAAGAATATTTCTTGACTATGCTGTCAAAGTTACCTTTGTTCCTCCAAGTTCTATCACTTTCCCTTTATAGATTCCATTCCTAGTCAGCCAATATTTTTCTTTATCTTTGTTCCATCTAATTTGGGCTTTCTTCTTTCTCTACCCCTCTCAGCCCCCTAAACCCCATGCTCCTTTTGCTTCATTTTTCTTTCTGGCTTGGTCTCAACTGCTTACTTGAGTGACTCTATCCTTCATTATACCAGCTATGAAATTGTCTTTGTACTCTCTCAAAAGTTAAAAAAAAAGAAGGCATTTTAAACAACAAGTAACCAAATTCTCCTAGAATACCCCATTCCTCTTTTAATTATGTTGAATTACAGAGTATAATGCGGCCTAATAATCCTAAATCTTCATTTTCATAATACAAAAAGCTCTCAAGACAGAAGGTTGTTTTTTTTTTTCCTTTTCATAAGTTTGTAGCAAATTCATTTGGTTAAAAAAAATACAAACTGATGTGAGGCTGTTTATGGTTTTGGTTTATTCCACTTAGTGTGAATAAATATGGAGCCGCAAACCCTGTTGGGTATTGTCTAATTTATAGCATATGAGCCACAGTAGCATTCAATGATATGAAAAAGGTTTTATGGTATTTGGGATGGTGGACCTGCATTTACTCTAAAAATGGAAATAGTGAAGCAAGGATTGTATCAGTAAACACTGAATAAAAACCTACCAAAAAAAGATATCTGGATATCTGGCTGGAAGTGAGATGGGAGATGACAACCAAAGACTCTCTCTCTCTCTCTCTCTCTCTCTCTCTCTCTCTCTCTCTCTCTCTCTGTGTGTGTGTGTGTGTGTGTGTGTGTGTGTGTATGTGTGTGTGAGGGGAGTAGAAACAAAAGTTGAAAAAGACCCATACTGAGAAATGAAGGGGGACTACATTGAACTGTGAAGAAAGAGTCCCTTGCTTAGGCAAATTTTCAAGAGAACTGTTAGAAGTGATAACTTCGTTGGCCCTTAATTATGATGCGAAACAGACGCCAGAGACCCCCTCTTTCACCTGAATCTAGCTTGGGCATCATATCGCCATGGTCACTCCTATTCCTGGACCTTAAGGGGGCAAAAGCTAAGGGCCCAAATTCTATTCCACAGTCTAGGAGTTCCATGAAAATTGGCGTCAGAACTCTGACACGTAACTTTGCCTGAGTTATGTAGCCACAGAAAGGCAGGAAGGAGTCATTCCCAGACTCTGTGAAGTAAGGAAGAGATCAGACTCATGTTTGAAACAGTCAAGTCAGAAAAACTGGCAGCAATGTGTGAATGCTTTAACTTCAAGCTACTTCTTATTTCATAATAGTACCTATGACCATAATAATTTACTTGCCCACAAAGAAAGGAAATAAATCATGAAAAGGAAAACACAAAAAGCCCCTGGAAATGAAGGATGATTAATTTTAAAGCAAATATTGATATGTTTATTGTAATGAAGGAAGTATGTCAGATGCCCAGAAAGTAAGAATACAGGGAAAATTAGGATATTCCCAGTGGGATTAATGTTAAATGTCTCTTCCATCTTTTTCAAACTTCTGCTTTCTTAAAATCACTTATGGTACAAATCCTACTGCATATTTATATTTTAGTTTTATTCACTCAGAGCTTTGTGGAGAAATGACCAAGTATAAGCTCTTCGAGTACTTCATGCATACTGTGCGAAGTTGCTTCAATTGTGTCTGACTCTTTGTGATCCTGTGGACCGTAGCCCACCAGACTCCTTTGTCCATGAGGATTTCCCAGGTGAGAATAATGGAGTGGGTTGCCACTTCCTACTCCAGGGGATCTTCCTGACCCAGAGATCGAACCTGCATCTCTAACATCTGCTGCACTGGCACGCAGGTTCTTTACCATTAGCACCACTTGGGGACTGAATTTAAAAAAATGTTTTTATTGGTGTATATCTTACTGCATTTTTAAACTTCTGGTTTCTTTGTTTCTACAACTATAAGTGGAACCTTTTGGTTACCCTGAAGCAAATGGATGCCTACCCACATATTCTCATCCTGGTGGCATTTCAGTTACCCTTGGCCATCATCATCAGGATACATCACTTCTACATCTCTCCTGGTGTGCCCCACCCTTGAGGACTAAATTGAAATTGGAACCGTGGAAGCCTCAGAAATATTGGGGTCGAATGAGCAGGTTTATATTATGCTTTGTGAAGGTTGAAGGGGATTAGTGCTGAATCATGACTTGGTTGTTGGCTTAAACACAAATCAAGGAAATTAGAGTAGAGATGGAATCATCATCATTAGAAATCACCCTGGGAAATTGTTCACATTTTCCATTGCTCTCTTTGGAGCTCATAAGCTAAGCATTCTCTGTGACTTAAGATTTTAGTCTAAAGCCATCTTTGTGCAGGTCTTTCCTGGTGGTCCAGTGGGTTTGATCCCTGGTCAGGGAACTAAGATCCCACATGCTACAGGGTGTGGCCAAAAGATTAAGAAAAAAAAGTCATTTTTGTGCACTTCTTGCTGAGTTTTCCTAAAGATCTTTTACTCTTGGACATTTAAGTGAAGATACCCATGACTTGATGAAAAAATTTTAAGTAGTGCCTGCTTAGAACCCCCCCTCCCAAATTAGACTGCAACAGTGTCAGTTTCTCATCTCAAAAATAGTTTCATAATACATTATGAGTAGCACTGTTGTATCCTCTCCCATGTGTTTATTTTGTGTAACATAGATGGTCTCAAAAGTGTAACTGGAAGTGCTTCCAAATGCTCTCCTGATAGGTACTATATAAGAAAGTTCTCTTTCATTAGAAAGTGTTGATCCCTTCTCTTTTTTGTGGCCTGAAGCACTCACACTTACGATGGAAAAAAAAATGAACCCCAATTCATACATCTTAAGTATAGTGATGGCTCAAAGTTAATTGAAGGAAAGGCTGAAATTAAAAAAGGATTAAGTAGAAAGGGTACCTGGAGCAATTTATATTCACACTTCCAAGCAGAAGAATGCAGCTAAGCTATTTCTCTCTGGAATTTCCAAAAGGTGGTCTTAAATGTCAGCAATGCTAAGGGATTGAGGCTAGTGGGGAAAAAAAAAAAAGATCCTCTTAGGAATTGTATTTCAGTGTAACTCTCACCTCTAGATTTCACCTTTTAAATTTTGCCTGTAAAGTTAGTGAGTAGTACTGCATGTATGATTCATCAGTAGTCTGTCAAAATTCAAAATGTCAGTTCACTCAGGGCCAAACAGATATTGGTAGAAATATCAGAACGATATGAAGATCAGAGCTTTTTGTCATTCCCTGAATCATTTTTTTAAACTTTTCCTTAACCTGTCTGTTTCACATTTTCCTGTCTTTCCTTTCAAGCTTTCTGGTATTCAGTAAATAAGAATAGGTGTTGGTTTGATTCAGCCAAACCAAGGTTAAGATAATCACTCTGGAATCTACTGAGTATATGGATTTGGGCATGCCATTAACCTCAGATCCTTCCTTTATAAAATATGGTTATGCCTACATCATTGAGTTGCTGTGAGGATTAATGAGGAAATTTATATAATGTGTAATGTCTAGCATACGGTAAGCACTAATCATAATTATTATATTAGCATAATCTAGATGTCAGCTTAAAGCCTTCTGATCCCTAAGAGATTTAGGTAAACTTTGTTTGCCTCTATAATTTCATGATCCTTCAAAATCCAAAATCCTTTTCTAAATCCTTACTGCTTCCGTTCTTCTCTGTATCTGGTTCTGCATCCAGTCAAATGCTAAGTTCTACCCCTAACAATCTAGATGGAAATATCAGCCCTCACCAAATTTCCAGGAAAAACATATCCAATAGCACTGTATAGTTTTGAATTTATGAAAGTTTTCTCAGACATCATGAGGAAAGGGTGCTACATTGGAAAAAGAAAAGCCTCCACGCCTTGCTTACCTCATCAGAACCTACATCTATCCTCTCTTTTCTGTCCCATCCCTTTCTCCTCTCTCCATCTGCTCATTCAGTGGATTCCATCCCTACAGCCCTAAATCCTTACTCTTCAAAGTGTGGTCCATGGGCACCAGTAGTGTTGGAGTCACCTGAGAGTGCCGGAAATGCAGGTCCTGACCTCACCGCCACCCCCCACCCCCACAAAGCAACTGAGTCAGAATTTGTAGTTTAGTGAAATCCATAGTGATTAGTGCACAAATTAAAGTTTGGGAAACACCTGGTCTACATCTACTCAGGTCTCTCAGGGCTCAACTTCTACTGCAAGTAGCTGTGTAAAAGCAGCTATTAACAGAATTATTTTTAAAAGCACCTTTTCTTCCTTACTCTTCAATGCATTATGTGGTGACCAGGAGAATGGAGTTTCATTCATGTGCACTTCACGGCAGGCTCTAATTGTCACTGATTTTTGATCCCATTGGCAATGATTAGTCAGTGTTGTGTACCTTAAGGGTCATCAGTGCATTTCTGATTCAGTAGTTGTTCATCACCTTTTTGGTTGTTGTTTTTCACCCTCCTCTGAGAGTGGTCATTCTCAGTGCGATTCCAGGAGTTGGACATGTTAATTAACTGATGAATACAAATGATGATGCTTCTTCAATTGCACATTAAAAACCAACTTTTAAGACTGAAGTACACTAAAGAATGATCCCTGGCTTCTTGTGAATTCACTCTGAGATATTTATTGCAACTTGACATTACATAAATAAGCTGCTGCTGCTAAGTCGCTTCAGTCGTGTCCGACTCTGTGCAACCCCATAGATGGCAGCCCACAGGCTTCTCCATCCCTGGGATTCTCCAGGCAAGAATACTGGAGTGGGTTGCCGTTTCCTTCTCCACATAAATAAGCTACTAGGGATCAAGAAGTAAAAGGCAAAAGTTCAATTATCCAAGTCATCTGAAAGAGCTTCATGGAACGAAGTAGAAAAGAGTAGCTAATCCCCACTGATAAAGACCATCAAATACAGAGAGTCATAGACCTGGAAATGATATCTGTAGGTAAAGGAAGAGGATGAAGCTGCATTGCTGTAGTTTCAGACTCAGGCCACTTTGACATTTGCTCTCCAAACTCTTTTTAAATTCCTTCTTTAGCCAACCCAGTTATTAGATCTGGGAAACTCACATACACTGCTCTTAATTGAAGAAATGACAAACAAAAAGTGGTGTACCAGTTAACAGTGTTGAGAACATAAACTGGCTGTGGAGTCGAAAGTTAGCTAAAGACAGCATTGGGGAAAGTTTATCCAGGGGACATGTAGAGATGTACAGAGTGAGTGGACACAGGATTTTTCAGTATGATGAAGAGAAAACGAAAGTGAAAGACAAAATTTCCTTTAAAAATTATATAAAGCTCAATTATATATGAATAGTTAGCAGATCAGGAGAAAAAATAGAAGATAAATAAAAATCATTGACTATTAGAGTTGACAAAACTAAAGGTCAGGCTAGTAATGCTTATAGGAACCAATTTTGGCATAAAATTAATGTGATTGATGCCACCATTCTATGTTTTGACATCATCACCCTACTGTGAACTAAGCTGTGATTTCTGATAACCCTTCACTATTTCTTGACAAGATATCACCAATTTTGATAAAACAAGACAGATAAAGCAGATTCCTAAACACATTCAGAGAAGTACATTTTTTATAATATATTCTAGTCAATATCTTTTGCAATTTTTCTCAACATGTTTTGAGTCATCTTGCCAATTCACTGTCACTTTCACTTCAATCTCTGGACACTTCTTTGTGTCCATACATTTTAATACTTTGTGTGTGTCCAGGAGGAAGAGCACATATTTTGTGTGTGTTGTGTGTTCTTTGGGTCTTTTAGTCTTTTTAAATGTATTTTTTCATTGACTAAATTAGAGCGTGCTGCTGTTTCTCATGCCTTTCCTGGAGTCCATTTCTTTCTTAGAAACAAGTTTTCTTTTAGGAGAAAACCCAGATCTACTTTTCATTCCTTGCTCAAGTTTCTGAAGGTAGGGTCAAATAATATAAGAAAAAATAAATACATTAAAGTTGTTCTTTGGAGTTGGCAAGACTAAAATAGAAATTATTTTAAAGGGTGTGGTTTTAATTTTTGATAGACTTGAGCAAAATCCCTTCTGGTACTCCATGCATTTTAATTCTACTCTCATTTAATTCTACTCTCATATTCTTTCAAATTCATGGTGTTTTCCCAATAGTTTTTTTTTGTGTGTGTGTGTGTTTACTCCCTTTCCCTAAATCCAGTGAGAAAAACAGACCCAGAAAGAGAGAGGTTAAAGCAATCAAAGGCATTTCTTAAGCATGTATACAAGAGTTACCTTTTCCCATTTTAAAAATCTTTCCCTCTTTTTATTTATTTTTCTGCTGTTGTCATAGTCTCTCACATTCTGCTTTTTTTAAAAAAATAAGCAAGCAGTGAATCAAACTGGCTTCCCAGGTGGCGCTAGTGGTAAAGAACTCACCTGCCAATGCAGGAGACATAAGAGATGTAAGTTTGATCCCTGGGCCGGGAAGATCCCCTGGAAGAGTGCACAGCAACTCACTCCAGTATTTTTGCCTGGATCTAGGTACATGACCACACCCTCATGGTTATCTGGGTCATTGAGACCTTTTTTGTACAGTTCTTCTGTGTAGTCTTGCCACCTATTCTTAATCTCTTCTGCTTCTGTTAGGTCTTTACCGTTTCTGACCTTTATTGTGCCCTTCCTTGCATGAAATGGTCCCTTGATATCTCCAATTTTCTTGAAGAGATCTCTACTCTTTCTCATCCTATTGTTTTCCTCTATTTCTTTGCATTTTTCAGTTAAGAAGGCTTTCTTATCTCTCCTTACTATTCTTTGGAACTTTGCATTCAGTTGGGTTTATCTTTCCCTTTCTCCCTTGCCTTTCACATCTCTTCTTTTCTCAGCTATTTGTAAGGCCTCCTCAGACAACCATTTTGCCTTCTTGCATTTCTTTTTCTTTGAAATGGTTTTGGTCACCACCTGTTGTACAGTGTTATGAACCTCTGTCCATAGTTCTTTAGACACTCTGTCTTACAGATATAATGCCTTGTATTTATTCATCATCTCCACAATATAATCATAAGGGATTTTATTTAGGTCATACCTGAGTGGCCTAGTGGTTTTCCCTACTTTCCTCAATTTAAGTCTGAATTTTGCAATATGGAGCTCATGATCTGAACCACAGCTCCAGGTCTTGTTTTTGCTGACTGTTTAGAGCTTCTCCATCTTCAAAGAATATAATCAGTCTGATTTTGGCATTGACCATCTGGTGATGTCCATGTGTAGAGTTGTCTCTTGGGTTATTGGAAGAGGGTATTTGCTACGACCAGTGTGTTCTCTTGGCAAAACTCTGTTAACATTTGCCCTACTTCATTTTGTACTCCAAGACCAAATTTGCCCGTTACTCCAGGTATCTCTTGATTTCTTACTTTCGTACTCCAATCCCCTATGATGAAAAGGACATCTTTTTCTGGTGTTAGTTCTAGAAGATCTTGCACATCTTCATAGAACCATTTGACTTCAGCTTCTTTGGTATTAGTGGTTGAAGCATAGACTTGGATTACTGTGATGTTGATGTTGTTGGAAACAAACCGAGATCATTCTGTCGTTTCTGAAGTTGCACCCAAGTGCTGCATTTTGGACCCTTTTGTTGACTCTGAGGGCTACTCCATTTCTTTTAAGGGATTCTTGCCACACTGTAGTAGATATAATGGTCATCTGAATTAAATTCACCCATTCTTGTCCATTTTAATTCACTGATTCCTAAGATGTCAGCGTTCACTCTTGCCACATCCTGCTTGACCACATCTAATTTACCTTGATTCATGGACCTAATATTCCAGGTTCCTATGCAATATTGTTCTTTAGAGCATCAGACGTTACTTTCACCACCAAACACATCCACAACTGAGTGTCATTTCTGCTTTGGCCCAGCTGCTTCATTCTTTCTGGAGCTATTAGTAATTACTCTCCACTCTACCCCAGTAGCATATTGGGCACCTGGCGGGGGTAGGGGGGGCTCACCTTCTGGTGTCATACCTTTTCATACTGTCTATGAGATTCTTGCAGCAAGAATACTGGAATGTTTTGCCATTCCCTCCTCCAGTGGACCATGTTTCATCAGAACTCTTCACTATGACCTGTCCATCTTGCATGGTCTTGCATGGCATGGTTCATAGCTTCATTGAGTTACACAAGCCCCCTCACCACAAAAAAGCTTTGATTCATGAAGGGGGTGGTAATCATTAATGGTACTTTAAATGGAAAGAGATCAGAAAAACAGACATTTGTCTAGATTAAGTTAGAGATGACTATGCTTGTGTGCATGTGTGTTAAGTCGCTTCAGTGTGTCTGACTCTTTGTGACCCCATGGACTATAGCCTGCCTGGCTCCTCTGTCCATGGGATTCTCCAGGCAAGAATACTGGAGTGGGTTGCCATGCCCTCCTCCAGGGGATCTTCCTGACCCAGGGATTGAACCTGTGTCTCTTATCTCTCCTACCTTGGTAGGTGGGTTCTTTACCACTAGCACCACCTGGGAAGTCCAGAGTTGACTATACTTTGAATAATTTGACAACAATTCCATAAGAAAACAAAAAAAAGTCTGGAAAAGCATTACATAGAAAGAAAAATGCAAAGCTTGTTTGGAAACAACCTAGATATGTGATATTAAAGAGCGAATATTTCAAAGATTCTACCATTCAAGTCTGTTTGGAAAACGAATATTCAAAAGACAACTAACAAAAGTAGGATAGTGGTTGGCAGGGGCTGGGAGGAAGGGACGAACGGGGAGTTACTGTTTACTGGGTTTAGAGTGTCAGTTTTACAAGAGTTCTAGAGATTGATAGTGTTGATGGTAGCACATGATTATGAATGAATTTAATTCCACTGAACCACATACTTATAAATGGTTAAAATGGTAAACTTTATGTTATGTGTATTTTACCACTATGAAAAATTGAAAGAAACAAAAGACAACTTCTTTTCTTTTCTTCAAATGTCTCTTTAAACATTTTTTGTGTGGGATGAAGAGTTGACTCATTGGAAAAGACCCTGATGCTGGGAGGGATTGGGGGCAGGAGGAGAAGGGGACAACAGAGGATGAAATGGCTGGATGGCATCACCAACTCGATGCACATGAGTTTGAGTGAACGCCGGGAATTGCTGATGGACAGGGAGGCCTGGTGTGCTGCAATTCATGGGGCCGCAAAGAGTCAGACACGACTGAGCAACTGAACTGAACTGAACTGAACTGAACTGAATCTTCCTCCACTCTTCATTGAAAACTCTTACAGAGTTCATGGATGTCTGTTCACTTTCATGTAATAGAGAGTCCTGTGGTCAATTTGGGGCTTCTCTGGTATCTCAGCTGGTAGAGAATCCACCTGCAATGTGGGAGACCTGGGTAATCCCTGGGTTAGAAAGATCTCCTGGAGGAGGGCATGACAACCCACTCCAGTATTCTTGCCTGGAAAATCCCCATGGACAGAGGAGCCTGGCAGGCTGTGGTCCATGGGGTCGCAGAGAGTCAGACACGACTGAGTGACTAAGCACAGTGCAGCACAGCACATGGTCAATTTAGGTGGCAAATATAGTCTTGATTCAGATTAGAAGGCCCAGCTACACTGTATTAATCAAGCTCCAAACTTCATTTAGCATTAATTCTTTGTAGGTCGGACCTCCCATGGCCAGAGGAGCCTGGCAGGCTACAGTCCACAGAGTTGTAAAGAGTCGGACACGACTCAAGCAACTTAGTGTGCACACACACACACAGGTTGGATGTATAAAGCTACTGTTTTATAAAGAGGTGCTGCTTCTAGTCTACATCTGTTTTTATGTTGCTGATTAGGATGAGGGGTTCAAGAGATGGAACTGGTTCTACTTTATTCTTTGTAAATAGGTAATTGGAAGAAGGGGTCTCTGTCACTCTCACTCTGGCATGCCAATATCTTTTCTATTTGGTATCTCATTTAAGTTTGAGGGAAGGAGAATTCCAGTATAAGACCCTGTTACAATGTGCTGTCAAGTTGGGCTAGTAGGTTGGGAAAGAGAGAAAATACTGTGGACATCACTCAGATGACTGATCAAGGACTGTCAAAGACTTAAAAGTTGTGACACATGAGTATTAATACCTAGTAAGTGAGAAATACAGGTAGCTCCAAATCAGATTTCATTACACATCATTTTATTAATATTATTGTTAATTATAATTTTTGAGCACCTATCAACTGCTAGCATTTTCTAGGTGTTTTACCCATGCTTTTTAAATTTATTAAATGAATACAATCACACAAAATGGAAGGTGACAGTACTGCTTTTTAGCTGAAATAACTGAGTTGCATGAAGTTTGAGTTACTTACCTAAGGCCTTGCAGTGAAGTAGTAAAGCTGAAATTTTTCTCTTATATCATCTGAAATTGATAGAACATTAAGATCACTTCATTATCCCCAGCTAATTTTTTTTTTTTTTAGAAGGAGGCCTAAAGCTACATTATACTGAAGGAACAAAAGTTGACAAACACTGGTAATTGCTTTTGGTTCTATTCCTGCTAGTAGATTTCAGCTCAGGACTGATACCCCCGCTCCCCTACACACCACCAATCATTCTACCTTTTTCTTCCTCTGGCATTTCTAGTCGCCTTTTTCTCCAATTTGAGATTTAGTTTTTCAGACTAAGTAGTATTTATAAAAAACACACACCAAGCTCACTTTGTGCAAAGCATGATCTGAATACCAATACAAGTCAAAAATGTGTAGGATTACTGCGTTAACCAGGGATGAATGATGTCATCTTAAGTGAAAGATAATATATAGGGTCACAGTGACTCCTAGTTCATATATCTTTTGTACTTTATATGTCCTTTTTGGGAGGCCACACCACAAGCAGCTGTGGGATCTTAGTTCCCTGACCAGGGATGGAACCCAAGGCTTTGGCAATGAAAATGCCAAGTCCTAACCACTGAACCACCAGGGAATTACCTATAAGTCATTTTAATGTATCATGATCTCATGTAAGAAACCAATTTCTATTCAACCAACTAGCTAATCAAATTAACTAGCATCCTCTACTGTCTGGAGCTTCCCAGGTGGCGCTAGTGGTAAAGAACCTGCCTGCCAATGCAGGAGACATAAAAGACATGGATTTGTTCCCTGGGTCAGGAAGATCCCCTGGAGGAGGGCATGGCAGCCCACTCCAGTATTCTTGCCTGGAGAATCCCATGGACAGAGAAGCCTGGCTGGCTACAGTCCATAAGGTCACAAAATAATCTGACTCTATTTGGTGACTGAGCACACAGGCACACATTCCACTGTCTCAATAAAGCAGGCCAACTGATGCCCAGGGCATGCTCAAGGCTCAGAGCTACTAAGTTACTCTATTATAGCCCCACTCATTGTAGACATCAGTGTTTACCAATAATTATTTGTTGGTTATGATACCTGTTTAAGGATGCTTGCCCACATTTTGGTAATTGTCAAATTAACTATAGGAGAAGCAATGGTAAAAAATTGAAAATAATTAAACAATATTCTAGCTGCAATTCAGCTCCAGAATAACTCCTAAGTGTCTAAGCTCTCTTTGTCCTTAAAATAAAACCAAAAATATAATCCAGATAAACACATATTTTTGAAAGGTGTTACTAGACTTCTAATAAGGAGTCTTATGCAAAGGAAATGTCTTGGATCTATACCACAAGCTTGGTAAATAGGTGCTCCTTTATAAGAAGATCCCATTTTACTTGGAAGAACAGGGCTGAGAATGTGAGTGTGACCTTAAAAATACATACACATGTGCACACACATACATACACAAAAAATGATAAAGTTGGAACCCTAGACCAGGATACTTTGTCCCACAAAGGGAAGTAATCAAATCACCAAAGGGAAGTCCCAAATCACCAAAGGCGTCACCTCACTAGACGACTAAGAACCATCAGACCTCAGAAAACCCAAATCCAACTGTGACTCCATTCAACAATACCATAGTATTAGAACCAGACTCTAGCTCTTTGTATGGGTTGGTTCTGGGAGAAGAATTGACCATGTAAACTCTTTTTCTTGATTAATGCAAGCTAAAGCCCTATGGAGAAGACAATGGCACCCCACTACAGTACTCTTGCCTGGAAAATCCCATGGACTGAGCAGCCTAGAAGGCTGCAGTCCATGGGGTTGCTGAGGATCGGACACAACGGAGCGACTTCACTTTCACTTTTCACTTTCATGCATTGGAGAAGGAAATGGCAACCCACTCCAGTGTTCTTGCCTGGAGAACCCCAGGGACAGGGGAGCCTGGTGGGCTGCCATCTATGGGGTCGCACAGAGTCGGACACGACTGAAGCGACTTAGCAGCAGCAACAACAAAGGCCTAAAATGGGAAATATTGAACACAATGCCAGTAAAAAGATTTGAGGTTTTAAGCAATCACTTTGAAAAATAAGAGATATAAACTTGTTTATGTCCCGATGCACTGAAAAAGGTCATAAATTTTAAACCTCATTTTAGGAGATATTGTTAGATTGAGTATTAAATGATTTAGTTATCTTTTCAAGACAAGAAATTCATTTATTTAATATTTGTTTTTTTGCAAACATAAAAAATTAAGATTCCAGACTTCTTAGTGGTCCAGTGGTTAGGAATCCACCTGCCAATGTGGGAGAAAAAGATTTGGTCGGGGAAGATCCCACTTGCCATGGAGCAACTGAGCCCATGCTCTAGACCTCACGCTGCAACTACCGAGCCCATGAGCTGCAACTACTGAAGTCTGCACACCCCAGAGCCCATGCTCTGCCACAAGGAAAGCCATTACAATGAGAAACCTGAATGCCGCAATGAAGAGTAACTTCAGTTCAGTTCAGTCGCTCAGTCGTGTCTGACTCTGCAACCCCATGAATCGCAGCACGCCAGGCCTCTCTGTCCATCACCAACTCCCGGAGTCCACCCAAACCCATGTCCATCGAGTCGGTGATGCCATCCAACCATCTCATCCTCTGTCGTCCCCTTCTCCTCCTGCCCTCAATCTTTCCCAGCATCAGGGTCTTTTCCAATGAGTCAGCTCTTCACATCAGATGGCCAAAGTATTGGAGTTTCAGCTTCAACATCAGTTCTTCCAATGAACACCCAGGACTGATCTCCTTTAGGATGACTGGTTGGATCTCGTTGCAGTCCAAAGGACTCTCAAGAGTCTTCTCCAACACCACAGTTCAAAAGCATCAATTCTTCAGCGCTCAGCTTTCTTTATAGTCCAACTCTCACATCCATACATGACTAATGAAAAAATCATAGCCTTGACTAGATGGACCTTTGTTGGCCAAGTCATGTCTCTGCTTTTTAATATGCTTTCTAGGTTGG
Organism: Capricornis sumatraensis; assembly: GCF_032405125.1. Lineage (NCBI taxonomy): Eukaryota > Metazoa > Chordata > Mammalia > Artiodactyla > Bovidae > Capricornis > Capricornis sumatraensis. Next base: position 109,010,952 of record NC_091092.1, on the reverse strand, counting down.
TCATAACTTTCCTTCCAAGGAGTGTCTTTTAATTTCATGGCTGCAATCAGCATCTGCAGTGATTTTGGAGCCCAGAAAAATAAAGTCACCCACTGTTTCCACTGTTTCCCCATCTATCTGCCATGAAGTGATGGGACCAGACACCGTGATCTTAGTTTTCTGAATGTTGAGCTCTAAGCCAACTTTTTCACTCTCCTCTTTCACTTTCATCAAGAGGCTCTTTAGTTCTTCGCTTTCTGCCATAAGGGTGGTGTCATCTGCATATCTGAGGTTATTAATTTCTCCCAGCAATCTTGATTTCAGCTTATACTTCTTCCAGACCAGCATTTCTCATTATGTACTCTGCATATAATTTAAATAAGTAGGGTGACAGTACACAGCCTTGACGTACTCCTTTTCCTATTTGGAACCAGTCTGTTGTTCCATGTCCAGTTCTAACTGTTGCTTCCTGACCTGCATACAGGTTTCTCAAGAGACAAGTCAGGTGGTCTGGTATTCCCATCTCTTTCAGAATTTTCCACAGTTTATTGTGATCCACACAGTCAAAGGCTTTGACATAGTCAATAAAGCAGAAATAGATGTTTTTCTGGAACTCTCTTGCTTTTTTGATGATCCATCAGATGTTGGCAATTTTATCTCTGGTTCCTCTGCCTTGTCTAAAACCAGCTGAAAATCTGGAAGTTCATGGTTCACGTATTGCTGAAGCCTGGCTTGGAGAATTTTAAGCATTACTTTACTACCATATGAGATGAGTGCAATTGTGCGGTAGTTTGAGCATTCTTTGACATTGCCTTTCTTTGGGATTGGAATGAAAAGTGACCTTTTCCAATCTTGTGGCTACTGCTGAGTTTTCCCAATTTGCTGGCATATTGAGTCAGCACTTTCACAGCATCATCTTTCAGGATTTGAAATAGCTCAACTGGAATTCCATCACCTCCACTAGCTTTGTTCATAGTGATACTTTCTAAGGCCCACTTGACTTCACATTTCAGGATGTCTCACTCTAGGTGAATGATCACACCATCGTGATTACACTAACGCTGGGGCTGTGACAGGGCACGAGCACGGCCGAGAGGAGCTACCTTGTGCCCGAGGTTAGGGGCGGCGGCTGAGAGGAGCTACCCCGCATCGGAGGTAAGGAGCAGCCATGAAGAGAGACCCTGTGTCCAAGGTAAGAGAAACCCAGGTAAGATGGTAGGCACTGAGAGAGGGGATTGGGGGCAGACAGACTGAAACTACAGTCACAGACAATTAGCCAATCTGATCACATGGACCACAGCCTTGTCTAACTCAATGAAACTAAGCCATGCTTTATGGGGCCACCCAAGACAGACGGTCATGGTGGAGAGCTCTGACAGAATGTGGTCCACTGGAGAAGGGAATGGCAAACCACTTCAATATTCTTGCCTTGAGAACCCCATGAACAGAGTAACCTCAGCTCACTCTAATTTCGCATAAGAGGTACATATCCTAGAAAAATTCTTTATAGTTGTAATATTAACTTTATTGTTCTGATATTGCAGTTGCACCAATATTTACACTCAGTTCCATCCAGGTTACTTGTTTTCTGCATCACAAAAATGATGAGGATATGCAGTTAAAAAGCTAAGCTAAGGAACATTCCATTGTACATATGTACCACATCTTCTTTACCCATTCCTCTATTGATGGACACTTGGGTTGCTTCCACGTGCTGACTATTGTAAACAGTGCTGCATTGAATATTGGGGTCCATGAATCCTTTCAGACCATATTTTTCTCCAGATATATGCCCAGGAGTGAGATTGCAGAATCATATGGTAGCTCTATTTTTATTTTTTTCAAGAAGCCCCCATACTGTTCTCCTTAGTGACTGTACCAATTTACATTCCCACAAACAGTGTAGAATGGTTTCCTTTAAAAAGAAAGAAATAACATCATTTTCAGCAACATGGATGGACCTAGAGATTGTCATACTGAGTGAAGTAAGTCAGCGAGTGACAAATATCATTATGATACTGCTTATATACCTATATGCAGAATCTAAAAAGCAATGATACACATGAACTTAGTTACAAAACATTAACAGACTCACAGACTTTGAGAACATGAACTTATGGTTACCAGAGGAGGAAGGTTAGGGGGAAGGGATAGTTAGGGAGTGTGGGATTGACATGTACACACTGCTATATGTAAAATGGATAACCAACTAAGGCCACTCACTGTTTAGGGGGGAGCTTTCACAGGCTCTCCCATGGCCTGAAGTTCATGGATTATTTCTCAGCTGAAAACATATTTTTCAGTTTCCATTGAGTTTGTGTACATTATTCTAACTTTGTGGAGACACTACTGAGCGTGGGTGAGGTGAGGATAGATATTGGAGCTCAGTTTAACTAGGTCCCTAGAAGGGGTTTTGTCCAAATGATCATAAATATTGTAAACTATTTCCTCTACTCTAGAGAAGCAGGTCTACATCTTACAGTCTACCTCTGAGCAAAGTACCAACTGTAAAACTATTTTTCTTCATAGTCACATTTTTTATTATGAAATATAGCATATTTGCAAAAGGGAGGTATATCAATTTAACCAGTAGCAAATTACCTGGCACCATATTTAGAGTAAATAAATAAATAAACCAGTCTATCCTAAAATAAATCAGCCCTGGATACTCATTGGAAGGACTGATGCTGAAGCTCCAGTACTTTGGCCACCTGATGTGAAGAACCAACTCACTGGAAAAGACCCTGATGCTGGGAAAGACTGAAGGAAAGAGGAAAAGAAGGTGACTTCTTTTTGGTTAGATAGCATCACCAACTCAATGGACATCAATCTGAGCAAACTCCAGGAGATAGTGAAGGACAGGGAACCCTGGCATGCTGCCATCCATGAAGTAGCAAAGAGCTGGACATGACTTAGAGACTGAACAACGACAACGGATATTTAGAATTGAATAGTAGCAACTCAGAGCCCCATGCATGCTCCTCACTCATCTCCCCTTCCTTTCTTCAGCCTAAAGACCATGGTCCCCAAATTTATATTATCCTCTTTCTTTTACTTTATATTTTTACCACGTAAATAATAATCTAGTATTTAGCTTTATCACATTTAGTGCTATATGAATAAAATCCTACAGCATGTCTTTTTCTGTGACTTTTTTTTGAACTGCGTGAATGCCAATACATATAGCTGCCATTCTTTCATTTTTTCCTCTGGCATAATATTCCACTGCATATTTATACAATGAATGAATAATTGTTCTTCTGTGGAATACCACTTGGACTGATTAATAATTTGCCTTTAAGAATAGTGCTGCTCAGAACATTCTGTAAGCACTGCTTAAGGCCTATGTGCAAGTGTAATGTGCTAAGGAGTGGAATTGTGGATTGAGTATGCACTTGTTTACTTTTATTGGATTTATACTTCTACCAGCAGTGCATTAATATATGCATTAAAACCCAGACGTGGTCACTGGTTGACCTGCAAGCTGGACTCGGTTCAATGAAAGACTCCTCACTGACCCCTAGTGTCCTTGGACTTAGGCCCACTGTTCCCACACTAGGAGCTGTTTCAAGGACACAGCCTTGAGATAGTAATGTGTTGTTGAGAACATTTGGATGGTATATGTGACTAAACGCTGTTAAAACTTCTGTATAGACTTTTAAGATTGTGGTGGTTGAATGCAGAGATCTGCTCATCTTGCAGCCGCCTACCAGTATGGATTGGTCAGTTCCTTCAGTCTCTCTTTGCCCTTTGTGAACAGGGTCCCATTTACTAAAAAAGAACTAAAAACTAAAACTAAAACTAAAAACTAAAACTAAAAACAAAATATATTTTCTGCTGCTCCATCTCTTCATGAACACTTGGAATTTCTGAGTTAACCTGGAAAAAACACATCAAAACTCTTCAGCTGTGGGAAGAAGGAAGAAAGCACTGATTGATATATCTTTTTTTTTTTTTTTTTTTTGCACTATTGGCCAAGATGAACTCTAAACTTTAGTGTTAGGTTTCTCTGTATTTTTACGTTTTACATGCATAAGTGCAAGTGGGCTCATGCAGGTGACCCTGGCCAGCCCCTTCCAGATAGGGACAGGTAGAGGATACAGCCCCAGGAGAGGTAACTCCTGAAGGTAACTGTGAACAAACTCTTTAGAAGCAGCATGGAAGTGGTTGCTGAAGCAGGAGATAAAATAATATTAACACACAAGTTTTATAATTTTTGTAAGTTGTTGTTCTTGTAGATGTCCTTTATCAAACTGATAGTTCCTTTTCTAGTTTTGTCAGCTTTATTGAAGTAAAATATGCACAAAGTAAAATTCACCAATTTTAAATGTGCAATTTAATGATTTTTAAAATTTATTTTTATTGAGGTAACATTGGTTTATAACATTATATATTTCATGTGTACCACATTATATTTCTACTTCTATAAAAACTATGGTGTGCTCACCACCAAAAATTTAGTTTCCCCTCTTCACTAGAGTTGACCCACTTTACCCATTTTACACTCTCCCTCCTCCCCTCTGGTAATTACTCCTGTGTTCTCTATAGCTATACATTTGCTTTGTTCATTTTTGTTGTTGTTGTTGTTTTATATTTCACATATGAGTGAAATCACACTATTTGTCTTTCTCTATCTGATATTTCATATAGCATAATACCCTCACGGTCCATTCACATTGTTGCAAATGGCAATATTTCATCTTTTTTATTGCCGAGAAGTATTCCATTGTGTATATACACTGTATCTTCTTTATGCATTCATCTGTCGATGGGCACTTAAATTGTTTCCATATCTTGGCTCTTATAAACAATGCTGCAGTGAACACAGGCATGCATCTATCTCCAACTATCCCACTTGTGAGTATTTATCCAAAGAACATGAAAACACTGATCTGACTTTTGACTAATGCATATATTAGTGTAACCTCTACCATTATTGTGATATAAAACACTTCCATCACTCCAATATGTTCCTTCATGTTCCTTCTGCAGTCAATCCCTCCCCACCCCAACCCCACCCTTACCCCTGTCACCTAGGCCTTAGCAATTGCTGATCTGCCTTCCATAGTTAATGATGGTTGGTGGTTTAGTCACTAAGTCATGTCTGACTCTTGTGATCCGATGGACTGTAGCCCATCAGGCTCCTCTGTCCATGAAATTCTCCAGGCAAGAATGCTGAATTGGGTTGCTGTTTCCTTCTCCAAGGGATCTTCCTGACCCAGGGATTGAACCTGTGTCTCTTGCACTGCAGGCAGATTCTTTACTGACTGAGCTACCAGGGAAGAGGTTAGTGATTTCCTTTTATTTCTAGTTCTCTAAAAATTCTTATTAGGAAAGGATGCTAAATTTTATGAAATATGTTTTGTTGATCTATTTATATGATCATTTTTCTCTCCTATAGTCTCTTAATGTAGTAAATTTTTTTAATATAAATTTATTTATTTTAATTGGAGGTTAATTACTTTACAATATTGTATTGGTTTTGCCATACATCAACATGAATCCGCTACAGGTGTACACGTGTTCCCCATCCTGAACCCCCCTCCCTCCTCCCTCCCCATACCATCCCTCTGGGTCATCTCAGTGCACCAGCCCCAAGCATCCAGTATCATGCACATTTTTAGTAATATTAAAATAACTCTTGGGATAATACCAATTTGGTAATGATGATTTTTTTTTAACAAGACTACATTTAGATTGTTGTTAGTTTGTTGATGAGTAGTGCATCCATGTTCATTCATGAATTGTTCCTATAACTTTTCATAGAGTTCTCTTTGGAAGGAAGTTATTATGCAAGTCCACAATTAAGGAGTGGAGACATGCTCTCCCTCCTTAAAGGAGGAAGACTTACATAAATTATTTGGAATTATTCTGCACAAAAGATTTTTTCTTCTCCCTTAACTTTTTTTTTTTTTTTTTGGCCACACCCTGCAGCTTGCAAGATCTTAGTTACTGCAATAAGGGATTGAACCTGGGCCCACAGCATTGTAAGTGCCAAGTCCTAACTACTGGACCACCAAGGAATTCACTAATTATTTATTTATTAATATCACTGTGGACTCATGTATACTTATTTTATATTTTAAGTTATAATTCACTACTATGTTATTTATTTTGTTACTCAAATGCTGGCTTCTGTGTTCCTTTGGCATACCCAAACCATTGAACTATTTTGTTTTGTTTCATTGTTTTTTCAAACACTTTCTTTCTGGCATTAAATGGTTTATTGTGTACGTTTTCAACCCCAGTCCTAGAATCAGCTATTTCTCCAATGAGCCCAGTTCTATCACTTTTTAATACACTATTTAAAAGTTGATATTAAGGTTATTATGCTATCACCAAATAAGCTGAAATATTCCTTCTTTTCCTCTACTGGAAAATTTGATTATTGGAATTCTTTGTTATTTCACATTTTCTGCAACTTCCCTGCAAAGCCATCTGGTTCTAGTGTGTTTTCTGATAGCATAACTTAAACTACTGATTTTGTATCTCATGGGTTTCTGTTTGTCTAATTGAACCGGTTTAGATAGGTTACATTTTTCTAAATTTTTTTTTCCCATTTCACCCAATATTTTAAATTTGTTAACAAAATTGTTCAGAACATGGTTTTATCTTTGTAATCACTCTACAGTGTAATTGTATCTGTAATTGTGTTATCTCTTTCACTCCTAATATTGTTTCCTCTATTTTGTTTTATTTATTAATATGATCAGAATCTGTGCAAGTAATTAGTCTCTTCAAATAATTGTTTTGTGGGGATTTGTTAGCCTCTCTTTTCCTATTTTATTTATTTATAATCTTTATTATGTATTCCTCATTGTTTTGGGGAGGTTTATTATGTCATTCTTTTCTTATTCTTAGGTTGGATGCCTGGTTAATTATTTTTAAATGATTCATCTTTTTGAATACACATACTGAAGGCTATAAAGTTCCTCTAAGTACCACTTCAGCTATATTCTGCAAATTAGATATGTGTGATTTTGTCATATAGATTGAAATATTTTATAATGTTATTATGATTTTTTCTGACTTAAAGATTATATTAAAAAATACTTTTAACTCTCCAGATTCCTTCATTCTTTACTCATCCAACCATTATTTGTCACAAAATACCAGGAACAGCTCTAGTCACTAACCATATGACGATAAATAAAGCAGAGTAAAAGTTACATGCTCTAGGAGTTTACATTCTAGTGAAGTGAGAGAGATAATAAAATAAATAATGTTTTAGATGGCATGAAATGATTTAGAGAAAAATTAAGTAGGAAAAAGGGATAAAGAATGAGTTATGGATACGGTGTTGAAGGCCTCAGTGCAAAAGGTAATATTTGTAAGATGACTTCAGGGAGATGGAGAAAATGTTAAAATATCTGCAGGAAGGAACCTGACAGAAGAAACAACCAGTGTACAGAGACTGAATGTACTCTATTAATGGAACAGCCTGTGTACCTGGAACACAGTGAGCGAGGAAGAGGGGAGGAAATGAGACTGGAGAAATAAAGCCAGCTTGGAAGGGTAGGTATGTAGGCCTTGTGATCTACTGTAATGACCATGGATTTCAGCTTTTACTTATAGCATGATGTGAATTCACTGGAGAAATTTAAACAAAAGTATGACTCATCCAGGTTAGGTTTTCCCAGGATCTTTGGGGTAGAGTTGAGAATAGACTGAACAGAAACCAAAGGGAAGCAAGAAGATCAAAAGGATGTATTGCCATTCACTTTATAGATTAGAATATGGTCAATTTTCATAACATTGCTCAAGTTCTTGTAGAAAACATGAATTTTTCAGTCACTGTACATACAATGCTACATATACATTCTTTAGATCAAACTTGTTTATCTTGATGTTCAAGTCTTCTGTATTCTCACTAAATTTTTATCTGCTTAACCCATTAGTTACTACAGATGTGTTAGTATACCAATGTGACAGAATTTCTGTAGTTTTCCACTTAATTCTGTCAATTTTTACTTTATATAGTTTAAGGCTTAAATATATAAACATATAGTTTAAATAGTATTAAGCCCATGAGTTAAGAATCATTATCTTATGGCAAATTGAAAGTTTTGATCAGTATGTAAGGCTCACTTTATCTTCAATACTGTGTTGGTCTTAAAATCTACTTGGTTTGCTTTCAAATATATTGAGACAACATTTGTTTTAATTAGTGTTTGCCTGGTGTGTCTTTCTATCATTTGACATTCAGTCTTTCTGAATTTTGATAATTTAGGTAGGCTTCATGCAAACAATGTAAGACTAGATTTTACTTTATTTTATATACAGTCTGGAAACTCACTGTCTCTCAATATATAGAGTTTACTCTATATACATTGTTATCTGTTCAGTTCAGTTGCTGAGTCATGTCTGAACCTTTGAAACCCCATGGACTGCAGTATGCCAGGCTTCCCTGTCCATCACCAACTCCCAGAGTTTGCTCAAACTCATGTCATTCGAGTCTGTGATGCCATCCAATGCCATCCAGCCATCTCATCCTCTGTTATCCCCTGCTCCTCCTGCCTTCAATCTTTCCCAGCACCAGGGTCTTTACTAACGAGTCAGTATTTCGTATCAGGTAGCCAAAAGATTGGAGCTTCAGCTTCAGCATCAGTCCTGCCAATGAATATTCAGGACTGATTTCCTTTAGGATGGGCTGGTTGGATCTCCTTGCAGTCCAAGGGACTCTCAAGAGTCTTCTCCAACACCATAGCTCAAAAGCATCAATTCTTCGGTGCTCAGCTTTCTTTATAAGTCCAACTCTCATATCCATACATGACTACTGGAAAAACCATAGCTTTGATCAGACAGACCTTGGCTGGCAAAGTTATGTCTCTGCTTTTTAATATGCTGTCTAGGTTGGACATAGCTTTTCTTCCGAGGACCAAGGGTCTTTTAATTTCATGGCTGCAGTCACCATCTTCAGTGATTTTGGAGCCCAGGAAAATAAATTCTGTCACTGTTTCCATTGTTTCCCCATCTATTTGCCATGAGGTGATGGACTGGATGCTGTGATCTTTGTTTCTTGAATGTTGTGTTTTCAGCCAGCTTTTTCACTCTCCTCTTTCACATTCGTCAAGAGGCTCTTCAGTTCCTCTTCACTTTCTGCCATAAGGGTGGTGTCATCTGCATATCTGATGTTACTGATATTTCTCCTGGCAATCTTGATTCCAGCCTGTGCTTCATCCAGCCTGGCATTTCTCATGATGTACTCTGCATATAAGTTAAATAAGCAGGGTGACAATCCGCAGCCTTGACGTACTCCTTTCCCAATTCAGAGTCAGTTATACATTGTTATACAGTTATACATTGTTATAGGATTAATGATATATTAGAATTAATTTCTGGTATCTTCAGGTATTCATTTTGTAGTGTTTATCAGTTTCACTGCCATTGTTAATTCTTCTTGTTTTTATTATAATTTTCCATTAAGTTATTTTCATATAACAAATCTCTAAATATCTAAAATATCAGGGGCTTCCCTGATAGCTCAGTTGGTAAAGAATCCACCTGCAATGCAGGAGACCCCAGTTTGATTCCTGGGTTGGGAAGGCCCCCTGAAGAAGGGAAAGGCTACCCACTCCAGTATTCTGGCTTGGAGAATTCTGTGGACTGTATAATCCATGGGGTCACAAAGGGTTGGACACGACTGAGCAAATTTCGCTCACTATTTTAGATATAATACCTTATTTCGTTTGGTATTTATTCTAGCTACTTATACATGCATACTTTATTTAGTATCTTTCACATTTTCCAACTCTGTCTCTCTGAGCTGCTTTCAGAATTCTTATGGATCCATCTTGCATTTCTTCTTTTCTCTTAAGCTTTTTAATTTGTCTAACTCACCATCAAAATTTTGATTTTAATTATTTTAGTTTTCATTTCTACAAATCTCTTGATTCTATTTTAGATCTGCATTCTTATTTTTAAATTTTTCTTTATTTCTTATTTAAAATTTTAAACATCTATTTCATGTTTTGAAATATATGAAAGTGTTAGTCACTCAGTCATGTCCAAATCTTTGCTATCCCATGGACTGTAGCCTCCCAAGCTCCTCTGTCCATGGAATTCTTCAGGCAAGAATACTGGAGTGGGTTGCCATTTCCTTCTAGGGTATCTTCCTGACCCGGGGATCTAACTCAGGTCTCTTGCGTTGGAGGCAGATTCTTTACCATCTGAGCCACAGGGAAGCCCAATTTCAAAATATATAACCATAGTTATTTTACATTCTAGTTGTAAGAATTCCAATATTGGAATTCTTTACACATTGGGTTCTGCCTCTTAATTATGGTAACTAGTTTCTGTGGCTTTTGTGGTTTTTTTGTTTTTTTGTTTTTTTCTGTCATCTCATGTCCCTTATTGTTATTTTGGGGAATTATTTGAAGACTGGGTTACAGTTGTTTCCCCCAAGAAGGATTTTTTTTTTATTCTGCCAGTAATCTAGGGGATCAGAGCTTATCTTAAAGGCTTCTCTTGAAGTTTCTGGTTATGTGAATTTGGGCTACAGACATATGTGAGGACTGCTTTTGTTAAATATTCTCAGGGCAGATTGTATTCCCCCTCCATACAAGGTGAATGTCAACACAGGCGACTTTACTTGTTGCCCCTTTGGTGTGCCAGGTTTATTTCTCATTACCATTATGTGGAACATCTGTCCTTTCTGGATCCTAGCTTTAACCTGAGAGTTGTATTAGACTCCAGCCTTGGGCAAGCCTTAGGCTCTGCTCCTGTCCCTGTGACTTTCATAGCAGCAGAGAATGCTCTGTTCAAGGTCACCAAGGTTTACAGATGCCCTGAGGATAAAGCTTACCTTTATTTCTCTTACATCTTGAGAATTCTATTTTTATTTTTTTAATTTTATTTTGTCTTTTGTCTGTTCTTTATTTCTTGCTAGATCAGTGGTAACATTTAAAAAAGATATTTATATTCTATGCTACTTTTTCTTATTTTCCTTAGAAGGAATGTTCAAGGTCTCAAGTCTGCCATATTGCTTCAAATAAAAGCCACTTCACAGATGCTCTCCTTCCCTATCTGTATATTGTTTTTCTCTTTTATGTATTTCATATGTAAATATGAAATATATAGTTTCATTTTGATCCCCTGCCAAAAGATTATATCCTACAAAGAAAGAGGTAACTGTGGTAATAAGTTTAACCTGATAATTCTTTATAGAAATTAGAGATAAACAATATTTTAGTATGTCATGGGAAAATATCCAATTATACTTTCACCTGTGTCTACTAGAAATCAGCAAAATATTAACATAGTTATTAGTATAAAATGTAGATAACCATTTTTCAAATTGTAGTCTGAAAACTAGAGGTAAAAACCACTCAGTTTATTCTCTATTTTAATGTTACATTTCTTCTCACTTTCTCTGAGTATACCAAGAAATTGACAAGTAATGTGACAGAGACATGGAAAATACACTATCCTGAACTTCTTTCTGATTTCTCCCTAGCCATTAATTTCCATTTCAACAATTATGGAATATGTCAAAGCTTATGGAACATTTTATACTTAAAAGTTTATGGAATTTGATTATTAAAAATTGGAAACTTTTAAAATACTGATGATAAGTTCCTTGACAAAGAGAAGCTTATTTTCTATTAAGAGGTTGGAATAAAGAAAAGCAAAGTATTATCTCTATATTCAAGGATCTCACTGGGTGGTAGTTCAGCCTAACCAACATAAACATAAATTACATTGGTATAATGAATAGACATTTATAAAAAGCATTAAGATATCACATGGGAAATATCTCTGATCTAATATCAGAGGATTGAAGTGTTGAACCATAATGTACTTTATAGAACAATGGGAAACTGAGTAGGGGAGAAATGGTGAGAGCTCACCAATTATCCCATCTATAATTTATAAACTGCTTTTTAATTAAGTTTGGCTATATGACAGGTTCTGGTAAATGGACAATGCATGAAAGTAGTGTAAGTCTCTACTTAGCTAAGGCAGTCAAGAGTGGGGGTGCCTCTTTCATCCTGCTTTTCCTCCTGACCTAGTCTGTGTGGTCCGGATGGTGTGGCAACAATATGGAGAAGGACTGACTAGTCTTCATTAGACTTCACAAAAGTGAAAAAAAAAATGTGTTTAGTTATGAGATATCTGGCTATAGCTGCAGGTAATGTTAATTACCAAGGTCATAGTTTGGGATCCACCATATCAGATCCAAACAGTGGGATTTGAGAATGAGTGGTTTATTTGGCAGGTGACACCAGGACACACCAGTGAGGAAGTATGATGGTGAGGTGGTGGTGGTGATGGTTTAGTCACTCAGTTGCGTCCAACTCTTGCAACCCATAGACTGAAGCCCACCAGGCTTCTCTGTCCATGGGATTCTCCAGGCAAGAATACTGGAGCAGGTTGCCATTTCCTTCTCCAGGGGATCTTCCCGACCCAGGGATCAAACCCGGGTCCCCTGCATTGCAGGCAGATTCTTTACTGACTGAGCTACAAGGGAAGCCCCAAGATGGTGAGGAGATAATCTTAATAAAAAGTTTGCTTTCAAGTATTTGCTATGGGTAATCTGAGTTTCATCCTGCTGGAGAATTCTGAAGGACAGTATGGACTATGCATTTCAGAGTTATTCCTAAGTGATTACTAGAAGATGCTGGGAGTGAGAGTTTTTATGCACCAGCTTCTGTTAGTCATTGATTAAAGTTTTCTCCTGGGAGGTGTTGATTTCCCAACATTTTCTGCCTGACATACAGGTGAGAAAATGGGCTTTGATGGTTAAATAAAGCTCTCAATCAAAGAAATGCAGGTCGGCACAGCAGGTTTCACTTGTAAGAAGGCACAATACAACATGCCATATCCTGGGAAGTGTAATGTGAGAGGCTATAAGGCATCATATAAAGCTGAAGAGATAACATGGCATCCAGTCATGAAAGCTCTTCTTTGCCATATGAGGACGTTTTGTCTTTCAGTCTTGTCAGTGGTAGAAAACTGTGGATGGATTATAAGTGTAGAAGTGATGTGGTCAGATTTGTACTCTAGACTGGTCACTCTAGATGGTATTTGGAGAATGAAATTGAAGTGGACCAATTCAGTGATTGTTATAGCTATCCAGTGATGAGACCACAAGAGTTGAAACTATGACAATGTTAACAGAGATAATACTGATAATAGTTAACATTATTTAGCTGTCAGCCTGGTGGTGCAGTGGTAAAGAATCTGCCTGCCAAGCAGGAGATGTAAGTTCGATTCCTGGGTCAGGAAGATCCGAGGAGGAAATAGCAACCAACTCCAGTATTCTTGCCTGAGGAATCCCATGGACAGAGGAGTCTGACAGGTCCATACAGTTGCAAAAGAGTCGGAAACTTTAGCAACTAAACAACAACAACAAATGTGCCAAATATATGTAATTTTTAGTGTAATAAGTCATTTAATACAAATATCATATTAATGGAAATTATTATTATGTGCATTTTTAGGAAACTACAATGGAGAAAGCTTAAGTACTTTGTTGAAGATCAGAGTTAAGAGTTAGATGAGCTTGGAATAAACCCAGGATATATTGTTCCAGAGTTTACATTCTTAATAAGCTCAACACTGGCTGTTGATAAAAAAAAAAAAAAAGAATAGATTTGTTTACATTATTTGATAAAATAAGCATTCATGGTGATTTTTTTTCTAAGGAAAATGTGAAGGATGACTCTAACATTTCTACCATAGGTGAAAGGTTAGATGCATATTTATAAGCAGTATTTTTAAAAGAGAAAACTCTTCATTGCACAAAATGTTGCCAAGAGACATTTAACAACAAAAACAAAAAGCTTCTGGAGTTTATTTTATCCCTATGGTTGTAATAAAAGAAATGAATCCCTGAACTACACTAATTTCTTCCAAGAAACTGGTACACTAATTTGGAGCCAAAGAGCTAAAATAGAAATAGTTCGATGACAGAGAGAATAGTATTTTGTTTACTGGCAATTTGGCAGGTAGAGTCTTCTGACCTAGGAAAATGGTCCTGTGTGCAGGAAGGGCTTTTTTTTGTCACGATGTGAAAAGTAAACCTAACATGAATAAGATTAGTAACCTTATTTGTAATGATCATTCCACATGGATTTAAAATTTTAAGTATATTTCATAAAGACAAAGATGTGCCATGCTTCAATATTCTTTCTCTAAAGATGGCTGAAATTATATGGAACTTGATCTTAAATATTACTTTTGGTGGTACTGACAACCAAGTAATCACTATGAGTATTGTTGTGGTTCTGCTGTATAGACTGAAGATAATAACCATTCAGTCTTTGTTTGAAAGCACATTTCCTCAGATCAGTGCTCTAAAATATGTATTTCACAGGCTAGGTGAGTGCTGTAGGAGAAACTTGTTAAATGTTAGTAGGAACTACAGTTGACCCTTGAACTACACAAATTTGAACAGTCAGGGTCCACTTATACATGGAATTTTTTCAGTAAGTGCACACTACAGCACTACACAATCCATAGCTGGGTGAATCCAGGGATACTGAACCATGAATGTAGAGTGCCAACTGTGAAGGCATACATGGATTTTGGACTGCGAGGCTCAGCACCCCTAACTCCCATGTTGTTTGAGTCAACTGTATATTCTCTCTTTTTTTTTTTAATTTGATGAAGAAGTTTTTATTTTCATGAACTTTTTTTTTTACTTTACAATATTGTATTGGTGTATATTCTCTTTTAAGAGAACAAATAAAATTGACAGTATTCTTGTTGAACTAATCTAGTTATAATTATTTTAATTGCAATAAAAAAACACATAACATAAATTTACAATCCTAGCCATTTTTTATGGAGAAGGCAATGGCACCCCACTCCAGTGCTCTTGCCTGGAAAATCCCATGGATGGAGGAGCCTGGTGGGGCTGCAGTCCATGGGGTCGCCAAGAGTCAGACACAACTGAGTGACTTCACTTTCTCTTTTCATTTTCATGCATTGGAGGAGGAAATGGCAACCCACTCCGGCGTTCTTGCCTGAAGAATCCCAGGGACGGGGGAGCCTGGTGGGCTGCCGTCTCTGGGGTCGCACAGAGTCTGACACGACTGAAGCGACTTAGCAGCAGCAGCAGCAGCCATTTTTAAGACACAGTTCACTAGCATTAAGTATATTCACTTTATTGTGAAACAGATCTCCAGGACTTTTTCATCTTGTAAATCTCAAACTCTATGCCCATTAATCAGCAGCTCCCCTTTCCTGCTTTCCTCTGGCCCCTGGCAATCATTGTTATTTTCTGTTTCTATGATTTGACTACTTAGATGTTTCATTTAAGTTATATATACAGTACTTATATTTTTGGGACTGGATTAATTCACTTAGCATTGTATCCTCAAAGTTCATCTATGTTGTAGCATGTGACAGAATTTCCTTCTAAGACTCAATAATATTCCAGTGTATGTATATACTGTATTTTATTTATCTATGTATTTCTCAACAAACATTAGGTTTCTTCCATCTCTGGGCTCCTGTGAATCATGTTGCAATGAACATTTGGGTGCAAATATCTTTTTGATACCTTGCTATCAAGTCTTTTGGATATATACCCAGAAGTGAGATTTCTGGATCATATGGTAGTTATATTTTTAATTTTTTGAGAAACCTCCATTCTGTTTTTTATGGCAATTCCACCATTTTGCAATCCTACAACAATAAGCAAGGGTTCCATTTTTCTCTACATCCTCTCCAATACATGTTATTTCTACCTTTTTGATAATAAAGAAGTGTGGAGTGATATCTCATTGTGGTTTTAATTTCTATTTCCATTTCTATTTCCTGAATGATTAGTGATGTTTATCATCTTTTCGTACTTGGCCATTTATATATGCACCTTTGCATCTGAAGATGGATAAGCTCTATACAGTCAGACAAAACAAGACCTGGAGCTGATTATGAGCTCCTTATTGCAAAATTCAGGGCTAAACTGAAGAAAAAAGGGAAAACCACTAGGCCATTCAGACATGACCTAAATCAAATCCCATATGATTATACAGTGAAGATGACAAATAGATTCAAGGGATTAGATCTGATAGACAGAGTGCCTGAAGAACTGCAGACAGAGGTTCGTAACATTATATAGGAGGCAGTAAATCATCCCAGAGGAAAAGAAATGCAAGCAGGAAAACTGGTTGTCTGAGGAGGCTTTACAAATAGCTGAGGAAAGAAGAGAAGTGAAAGGCAAGGGAGAAATGGAAAAATATACTCAACTGAATGCAGAGTTTCAGAGAATATCAAGGAGAGATAAAAAGGCCTTCTTAAATGAACAGTGCAAAGAAATAGAAGAAAATAGAATGAGAAGGACTAGAGATCTCTTCAAGAAAATGAGAGTTATCAAGGGACCATTTCATGCAAGAATGGACATGATAAAGGACAGAAACAGTCAGGACCTAATAAAAGTAGAAGAGATTAAGAATACACAGAATAACTATACAAAACGGTCCTAATAAACAGGATAACCATAATGATGTGGTCATTCACCTAGAGTGAGACATCCTGTAGTGTGAAGTCAAGTGGGCCTTAGGAAACATTACTACAAACAAAGCTAGTGGAGGTGATGGAATTCCTGCTGAGCTATTTGAAATCCTATAAGATGACACTATTAAATTGCTGCACTCAATATATCAGCAAATTTGGAAAACTCAACAGTGAGCACAGGACTGAAAAAGGTCACTTTTCATTCCAATCCTAAAGAAAGGCAGTGCCAAAAAATGTCAAAACTACCATCCGGTTGTATTTATTTCAATGCTATCAAGGTTATGCTCAAAATACTTCAAACTAGGCTTCAGCAGTACATGAACTGAGAACTTCTGGATGTACAAGTTGGGTTTAGAAAAGGCAGAGGAATCAGAGATCAAATTGCCATCATTTGTTGAATCATAGAGAAAGCAATGAAATTCCAGAAAAGCATCTACTTCTGCTTCATTGACTTCACAAAAGCCTTTGACTGTGTGGATCACAACAAACTGGAAAATTCTGAAAGAGAGGAATACCAGACCACCTTACCTGTCTCCTGAGAAGCCTGTATACAGGTCAAGAAGCAACAGACATGGAAAAATGGACTGGTCCAAAATTGGGAAAGGACTACCACAAGGCTATATATTGTTACCCTGTTTATTTAACTTTTATGCAGAGTACATCATGTGAAATGCCAGGCTGGATGAATTACAATCTGCAATCAAGATTGCCGGGAGAAATATCAACAACCTCAGACATAAAGATGATGCCATTCTAATGGCAGAGAGTGAGGAGGAACTAAAGAATTTCTTGATGGAGGTGAAAGAGGAGAGTGAAAAAGCTGGCTTGAAATTCAACATTCAAGAAACAAAGATCATGGCATCTGGTCCCATCACTTCATGGTAAATATTAACTGAAGAGGAAAAAGTGGAAGCAGAGACCTATTTTATTTTCTTAGGCTCCAAAATCACTGCTGACAGTGACTACAGCCATGAAATTAAAAGACATTTGCTCCTTGGAAGGAAAGCTATGACAAACCTAGATGGTGTATTCAAAAGCAGAGCCATCACTCTGCTGACAAAAGTCCATATAGTCAAAGGTATGTGTGGACTTTTCCAGTAGTCATGTACAGATATGAAAGCTGGACCATAAAGAAGGTTGAGCACTGAAGAATTGATGCTTTTGAATTATGGTGCTGGAGAAGACTCTTGAGAGTCCTTTGGATCACCCGGAGATCAAACCGGTCAATTCTAAAATAAATCAATCCTGAATACTCATTTGAAAGACTGATGCTGAAGTTGAAGCTCCAATACTTTTGCCACCAGATGCGAAGAGCCAACACATTGGAAAAGACCCTGATGCTGGGAAAGATTGAGGAGAAGGGAGTGGCGGAGGATGGCATAGTTAGATAGCATCACTGATTCAATGGACATGAATCTGAGCAAACTCTGGGAGAGAGTGAAGAACAAGGGAGCCTGGCCTGGTGTAGTCCATGGGGTTGCAAATGGTCAGACACGACTTAGCTACTGAACAACAACAACAAAATATCCTCTTTTGAGAAATATCTATTAATCTCCTGTTCCATTTTTAATTGGGTTATGTTTTGTTGTCAAGTTGTAGTTCTATCTATATTCTGGATATCAATCCTTTATCAGATATATAATTTGTAAATATTTTCTCCCGTTAGATGTTTCTTATTTACTCTGTTGATTGTTTCCTTTGATGCACAAAAGTTTCAGTTTAATGTCCATTTTTGCTCTTTTTGTTTGTGCTTTTTGTGTCATATACAAGAACTCATTGCCAAGTCTAATGTCATGAATCTTCCCAATGTTTTCTTTTAGTTTTATAAGTCTTATGTTTAGTTCTGTAATCTATTTTGATTCAGCTTTTGTATATAGTGTAAGAAAAAGGTCCATTTTCCATTTTTGAATGTGGATATCCAGTTTACCCAACACCATTTGTTGAAGAGACTGTCTTTTCCCCATTGAGTGGTCTTAGCACCCTGGCTGAAGATCATTTGATAATATATGTGAAGGTTGATACTGGGATCTTTGTTCTAGTCTACTGGTTTATTTGTCTGTCTTTATGACAGTATCACGGAGAAGGCAATGGCATCCCACTCCAGTACTATTGCCTGGAAAATCCCATGGACTGAGGCGCCTGGTAGGCTGCAGTCCATGGGGTTGCTAAGAGTCAGGGACAACTGAGCAAATTCACTTTTGCTTTTCACTTTCATGCATTGGAGAAGGAAATGGCAACCCACTCCAGTGTTCTTGCTTGGAGAATCCCAGAGACAGTGGGCCCCCGTCTATGGGGTCGCATAGAGTCGGACACGACTGAAGCGACTTAGCAGCAGCAGCAGCATGACAGTATCATGCTGCTGGTTTTACTATTGTAGATTTGTAATATGTTTGGAAATTAGGAAGTATAATGCCTACAAATTTGTTCTTCTTTCTTAAGGTTGTTTGGTCCATTGAGATTCCATAAGAATTTTAGGATATCTTTCTATTTCTGTGAAATAAATACTGTTGAGATTTGTACAGAAATTGCATTGAATAGGAAAATCACTTCAGATTTTATGGAGATTTTAACAATATTAAATCTTCTAGTCCATGAACACAGAGTGTCTTTCATTTATTTGTGTCTTCTTTAATTCCTTTCAGCAGTGTTTAGTAATTTTCAATGTACAAATCTTTCATATCTCTGTTTAGGTTTATTCCTAAGTATTTCATTCCTTTTGATGATATTGTAAATGAAATTTTCTTTATTTCATTTTCAAATTATTCTTTATGGTATATAGAAATGAAGCTCAGTTGTTTGTGTTGATTTTGTATCTTGCTACTTTGTTGAAGTCATTTATTCTAAGATTTTTGTGGAATCTCAAGGGCTTTATACATAAAAGACCATGTCATCAGCAAATAGTAGATATACTGAGTTTGAAATGTCTAATTGTCTGGGGTCCTGATACCATAGCATTGGCTGTAAAAATTTATTGATCAATTAATAGTTTTTTTTTTCTATTGCTCTATCCAGGGAAATAAGTACTTTGAGATTTAATTTCAATGACTCAGAAGAAATGACATCAGACTGTATCCAAATAGAAATGATGTGTCATTTCTATTTACTGATTCTAATTACTGACATTTCTATTTACTGATGCCTTTGCATCAATAAATAGAACTGAAGTTCAAGTTCTGTATCCCCCAAGGATTATTTTTTATAGCACTCTGTATAGAAAAACATGGCATAGTATGAAAGAAAATGTCATCACTGCTTCAGAAAGATATTTTTTAAGACTTTGTAAATGAGATTAATGGTTAGCCAAGAGCAGTTTCATCTCACATTTAAGAAAACAATGTTTTGTCAATAGAATTATTTTAATCCTCACAACACAGCCATAGAAATGACCATTGTCATTCCCCTTTACTAAGCTAAAATATGTTAAATTTTTAAGTATTCATTTGAGCTTATTTTATATTTCCTAGTCTTTTCTACTTATAGAATAGTTACAAACATTCCTAGCTTGTGAGTCTTTTTGAAACTTCCACCAGTAGAAAGCAGAGTCATTGTTTTCATGTAAATTTTAGGAAACTGGTATAATCTATCCAGAAAACAGTCTACTGACTATAAAAATAAATATGTAAGCAACGATTTGCAGATTATGAGCCAACCATCCATTTAATTCCACAGCAGTCAACAAAGAACACCTGTCTGAGAAGCACAGCAGGAAAATAGGCAGCAGGTGCCACACCCCTGGTGTTTGCTTAGAGTAAAACAATCTCTGGCTCCATTGAGGCAGAAAGAGGGTGTTCTTTCTTGAAGCTGTTATTTTTCTGTTCTCTATAAATGCAGAATTATATCTATATTTTATTTATAAATGGATTAAGAATATCTCCACATTTTTTTTAAATTTTACTTTATTTTACTTTACAATACTGTATTGGTTTTGCCATACATCAACATGAATCCACCACGGGTGTACATTTTTTAACTGACACATTTTGAATACCTATCAGTCTTTCAAATTTACTAAAATTGCTGCTTATCTACTCCCTGGCTGACTTATGAAACTTTATTTTCAGTCATTTAAGCTTTCAGTGTATCTTGGAAAACCATAATAAAAAGAAGGCAGTATTTACAGGACAATAGGATTTGAATTTAAAATGACCATTTCAAGCCATGACTCTTCTGCTAACTACCTGTAAGATCTTGACTTAACATCACAGTTTATTTCTTATTTGCAAAGTAGGGTTGCTGTGATTATTAAGCACATATGGCTCAAGATATAATTGCTGAATGTATGAAAGTGAAAGTTGCTCAATGGTGTCCGACTCTTTGTAACCCCACGGACAATAGCTTGCCAGGTTCCTCTGTCCATGGAATTCTCCAGGCAATTCTACTGGAGTGGGCAGCCCTTCCCTTCTCCAGGGGATCTTCCCAACCCTGGATTGGTAGCCATTCCCTTCTCCAGGGGATCTTTCCAACCCAGGGATCGAACCCAGGTTTTTTGCATTATAGACGGATACTTTACCAACTTTTTATTGGACTAGGAGAGATACCTAGGAAAGCCCACCAGGAAAGCCCAAGAATACCCGAGTAGGTAGCCTATCCCTTCTCCAAGTGATCTTCCCAACCCAGGAATCAAACCAAGGCCTCCTGCATGGCAGGTGGATTCTTTGCCAGCTGAACTACCAGAAAAGCCCTAGCAAGTATATGAATATGTTGAAAGTATGTTAGGTGCTATTTTATGCTAAAAAATACTTTAGGAATACCAAGATATAATATTTGATTTGAATTGGTCCTTAAGGATCACCTATCACAATACTATATTTAGCTGGTGAGGAAATTGAGTAAATTGTTGGCAGTTATGAAATTACTGGTGGCAGAATTAAAGTATGTATCTATATTTCCTAATGTTTAAATTTTCATAGACATTTTTAAATTCTAGTTCTTAAAGATAATTTTTGTTGCATAAAAAAGGAAAAGAAATTGTTGAAAGCAGTTCCTGACTGCTCATGGCAACTTACTAGTTGTAATATTATTTTCATGAATAAATAATCCTATAAATAAACATTACAGTAACTCTGGATGTTAGTTTTAACATGGGATAAAATGACCAGGTGGTTCATTTCAATGTAAAAATACTATCCTTGCTTATACTTTTCAGAATCTAAAAGAAAGTACTTTCTTCTGATTTAGGAGAGAAAAACACAGCAAACGTTCAACTGTTGAGAGTGGGCAGGACTGTGCTGGGATAAGGTTGATATTACAACATCACAGAATTTTATATTGTAACAAACAGGGGATAGATCCATCCTGATTTTTCCGTTGAAAAAGTAAATTGAAGCAATAAAATAAAATAAAATATTTCATATTATTTTGAAAAGTAATGATTTTTGTATTGCTTTATCAAGTATATATACTTGCTCATATTGATTACAAATTCAAAGCATACATGTATGTCTGTATTTCCCTTTGCCTCATTTAGATCATAGACTGGTACTGGTTGCTCCAGCACCATCCTTAAACTAGGTGCCATTCATATTACTGAGCATATTACACATGCTAAACTAATTTACCTTTAGAGTTATCCAATGGGATATGTATCATCTTCACTTTTGGTTGAAGAAGTTGAGGCTCATAGTAGTTAAGATGTTTATTGATACTATGGAATCCAAGTTTCGTTCTCTTTTTGAAAATATTGGGTTATAATTCTGTGAGGTTAGTGTGCCTCATTTAGGCCACAGTATAGTCTAGCAGAAGCCTCACACTAACTCCCACAGGGAGGGTCATGGATTGGAGAAGAATGAGGGTTGATGTTCAGCCAGTAAGAACCAATTGAGCTAAAATGACTGAGTTTTTTGTTTAATTTTTTGGCTACACCCCAAAGCTTATGGGATGTGAGATCTTACTTCCCCAACCAGGGGTTGAATTTGCACCCCTTGCACTGGAAGGCAGAGTCAACCACTGAACCACAGTGAGTTCATTTACCTTTAGAGTTGCCCAATAGAATATGTATCATCTTCAGTTTTGGTTGAAGTCCACCAGGGAAGTCCCCTAAAATGACTGTTAACATTTGGAAAGATTTCTCTCTTACATGCCTTGCTCCAGCCTGTCTGACATCACTTTACCTAAGAAGTCATAGATTTCTCCACAAAACAGTAAGGCAGAAAGCATAGATTTCTGCCTTACATTGCAAAAGGTTCCTGTATCCTGCTGAGGGCTTTGCCCAACAGCAAAGAAGGGAGGGTGGGGAGTTGGCTATCACCCACTTTCTCATTCCATTGGTCAAACCTACCTGGAAGCCCCAAGAACGAGGGAGTGCGTGATATACAGCTTGTAGAGGTCAGCATCCTGGGGCACAGAACCAAGAAGGGGAGGTGGTGAGATTGGATATGGGGCAGATGGAGTATAACCAGCATGACAGTGGAATGGAAGATCATTACAGGAATTAAAATGAACTCTAAAGAGATACATAAATCTGCAGTTCTAGCACAGCTGAGTTTATGGCCCAATGTTCATGTCTGGTATAGCAATCCTAAATTAAGAGAAGGAAAGCAGAGGATGTGAGTTTCAACTTTTTCAAGGGCTAGTAGGTTTATGTTGTAATTGTTTCCTCTTCTGATCTAAAGGCCTCTGTATTAACCCTTATGGCATCTATGTAGATGCAGGGCTCTGAATTTGTCTGTCATTCTCCAACTGTTGCAAAATATCAATACTCACTTCACGTTTCCTAACAGTCACATTGTTGAAGTGTGAACATCTGCTGAGGACAAGGATTTATGACAACAGTCTTTGGAGTTAGACAGTGGGACTAATGGCTTTCCAGAACCTTGGGATGCTGAGTCATGGGTATTTTTTAGGGTGACCTCTTTAGGCAGACCTTAGTTTCTCTTGCTGAATAAGTAATGTGAACATGCTCTTGTTCAGTTTTGTTCAAGGGACAAAATATCTAGTATTTATAACCAGCTTTTAAATAGAAACATATAGACTCTTACATTAAGTCTTGTAGGAAGATGACATAAGCGTGATTATAAAAGAGCAGTAATATAAAAGCCTGAGTATAAAAAAGCCAAAATTTGAGGGTTTTTAAACCCTGACAGGAATTTACTTGCATGAGAGTATCATAGGAAGCTGTATGTGATGGAAGAAAGTTGAATTCAGTGAAAGGCCATGTAAACAAACCTTAGATGAGCTCTGTGTTACCTATGCCATCACTGTACTTCCGTTAAGTTCTACATAGTTGTCTAATAATTTGGAAAGTATGTTATCTTCATGCTTTAGTTTTCTAGGGCTGCTGTAACAAAATCCACAGACTGGGTGGCTGAAATGACAGAAATATATTTTCTCACAATTCTGGAGGCTAGTTAAATGTGTCAGTGGATTTGTTTATTCTGAGCCCTCACTCCTTGGTTTGCAGATGGACACCTTCTTCCTGTGAATTCACATGGTTATCCCTACATCTGTGTTGTTTGAGTCCTAATCTCTTCTTATAAGGACATTAATCATATTGGATCAGAACCTGCCCTAATGGCCCCACTTAATTATCTTTTTAAAGACCTTATCTAAAAACACAATCACATTCTGAGTTACTAGAGGGTTAAGGCTTCAACATATAATTATGGAGGAGTGAGACACAATTGAATCCATAATGCTCCCTGAGCTTCATTATCACTTTTCTGTAATACTCTTAATAAGCTGTATCCAGTATGTACTGCATAGTTACATAGCAACGGTATGGCACAT
Organism: Capricornis sumatraensis; assembly: GCF_032405125.1. Lineage (NCBI taxonomy): Eukaryota > Metazoa > Chordata > Mammalia > Artiodactyla > Bovidae > Capricornis > Capricornis sumatraensis. Next base: position 108,986,784 of record NC_091092.1, on the reverse strand, counting down.
TTTAGTCTATGCAATGCCTGTTCAATATCCATTCAGTTCAGTTCAGTTCAGTCGCTCAGTCGTGTCTGACTCTTTGAGACCCCATGAATTGCAGCATGCCAGGCCTCCCTGTCAGTCACCAACTCCCGGAATTCACTCAAACTCATGTCCATCGAGTCAGTGATGCCATCCAGTCATCTCATCTTCCGTTGTCCCCTTCTGATCCTGCCCCTAATCCCTCGCAGCATCAGGGTCTTTTACAATGAGTCAACACTTCTCATGAGGTGGCCAAAGTATTGGAGTTACAGCCTCAGCATCAGTCCTTCCAATGAACACCCAAGACTGATCTCCTTTAGGATGGACTGGTTGGATCTCCCTGCAGTCCAAGGGACTCTCAAGAGTCTTCTCCAACACCACAGTTCAAAAGCATCAATTCTTGTGCACTCAGCTTTCTTCACAGTCCAACTCTCACATCCATACATGACCACTGAAAAAAACATAGCCTTGACTAGACGGACCGTTGTTGGCAAGGTAGTATCTCTGCTTTTAAATATGCTACCTAGGTTGGTCATAACTTTCCTTCCAAGGAGTAAGCGTCTTTTAATTTCATGGCTGCAATCACCATGTGCAGTGATTTTGGAGCCCAGAAAAATAAAGTCACCCACTGTTTCCCCAACTATTTACCATGAAGTGATGGGACCAGATGCCATGATCTTCGTTTTCTGAATGTTGAGCTTTAAGCCCACTTTTTCACTCTCCTCTTTCACTTTCATCAAGAGGCTTTTTAGGTCCTCTTCACTGTCTGCCATAAGGATGGTGTCATCTGCATATCTGAGGTTATTGATATTTCTCCCTGTAATCTTGATTTCAGCTTGTGCTTCTTCCAGTCCAGCATTTCTCATGATGTACTCTGCATATAAGTTAAATAAGCAGGGTGACAATATACAGCCTTGATGTACTCCTTTTCCTATTTGGAACCAGACTGTTGTTCCATGTCCAATTCTAACTGTTGCTTCCTGACCTGCATATAGGTTTCTTAAGAGGCAGGTCAGGTGCTCTGGTATTCCCATCTCTTTCAGAATTTTGCACAGTTTATTGTGATCCACACAGTCAAAGGCTTTGACATAGTCAATAAAGCAGAAATAGGTGTTTTTCTGGAACTCTCTTGCTTTTTCAATGATCCAGCGGATGTTGGCAATTTGATCTCTGGTTCCTCTGCCTTTTAAAAAACCAGCTTGAACATCTGGAAGTTCACGGTTCACATATTGCTGAAGCCTGGCTTGGAGAGTTTTGAGCATTACTTTACTAGTGTGTGAGATGAGTGCAATTGTGTGGTAGTCTGAGCATTCTTTGGCATTGCTCTTTGGGATTGGAATGAAAGCTGACCTTTTCCAGTCCTGTGGCCACTGCTGAGTTTTCCAAATTTGCTGGCATATTGAGTGCAGTGTTTTCACAGCATCATCTTTCAGGATTTGAAATAGCTCAACTGGAATTCCATCATCTCCACTAGCTTTGTTTGTAGTGATGCTTTCTAAGGCCCACTTGACTTCACATTCCAGGATGTCTGGATGTAGGTGAGTGATCACACCATAGTGATTATCTGGGTCATGAAGCTCTTTTTGTACAGTTCTTCTGTGTGTTCTTGCTACCTTTTCTTAATATCTTCTGCTTCTGTTAGGTCCATACCATTTCTGTCCTTTATCGAGCCCATCTTTGCATGAAATGTTCCCTTGGTATCTCTAATTTTCTTGAAGAGATCTCTAGTCTTTCCCATTCTGTTCTTTTCCTCTATTTCTTTGCATTGATCTCTGAGGAAGGCTTTCTTTCTTTCTTTTTTTAATATAAATTTATTTATTTTAATTGGAGGTTATTTACTTTACAATATTGTATTGGTTTTGCCATACATCAACATGAATCTGCCAGAGGTATACACGTGGTCCCCATCCTGAACCCCCCTCCCTCTTCCCTCCCTATACCCATCCCTCTGGGTCGTCTCAGTGCACCAGCCCCAAGCATCCAGTATCATGCATTGAACCTGGACTGGCAATTCATTTCATGTATGATATTATACACGTTTCAATGCCATTCTCCCATTCTCCCAAATCATCCCACCCTCGCCTTCTCCCACAGAGTCCAAAAGACTGTTCTGTACATCTGTGTCTCTTTTGCTGTCTCACATACAGGGTTATCATTACCATCTTTATAAATGCCATATATATGTGTTAGTATACTGTATTGGTGTTTTTCTTTCTGGCTTACTTCACTCTGTATAATAGGCTCCAGTTTCATCCAGCTCATTAGAACTGATTCAAGTGTATTATTTTTAATGGCTGCGTAATACTCCATTGTGTATATGTACCACTGCTTTCTTATCCATTCATCTGCTGATGGACATCTAGGTTGCTTCCATGTCCTGGCTATTATAAACAGTGCTGCGATGAACATTGGGGTACACATGTCTCTTTCAATTCTGGTTTCCTCGGTGTGTATGCCCAGCAGTGGGATTGCTGGGTCATAAGGCAGTTCTATTTCCAGTTTTTAAGGAATCTCCTCACTGTTCTCCATAGTGGCTGTACTAATTTGCATTCCCACCAACAGTGTAAGAGGGTTCCCTTTTCTCCACACCCTCTCTAGCATTTATTGCTTGTAGACTTTTGGATCACAGCCATTCTGACAGGTGTGAAATGGTACCTCATTGTGGTTTTGATTTGCATTTCTCTGAGCATTTTTTCATGTGTTTGTTAGCCATCTGTATGTCTTCTTTGGAGAAATGTCTATTTAGTTCTTTGGCCCATTTTTTGATTGGGTTGTTTATTTTTCTGGAATTGAGCTACAGGAGTTGCTCGTATATTTTTGAGATAAGTTGTTTGTCAGTTGCTTCATTTGCTATTATTTTCTCCCATTCTGAATGCTGTCTTTTCACCTTGCTTATAGTTTCCCTTGTTGTGCAGAAGCTTTTAAGTTTAATTAGGTCCTATTTGTTTATTTTTGCTTTTATTTCCAATACTCTGGGAGGTGGGTCATAGAGGATCCTGCTGTGATGTATGTCGGAGAGTGTTTTGCCTATGTTCTCCTCTAGGAGTTTTATAGTTTCTGGTCTTATGTTTATATCTTTAATCCATTTTGAGTTTATTTTTGTCTATGGTGTTACTAAGTGTTCTATTTTCATTCTTTTACAAGTAGTTGACCAGTTTTCCTAGCACCACTTGTTAAAGAGATTGTCTTTTCTCCATTGTATATTCTTGCCTCCTTTATCAAAGATAAGGTGTCCATAGGTGCGTGGATTTACCTCTGGGCTTTCTATTTTGTTCCATTGATCTATATTTCTGTCTTTGTGCCAGTACCATACTGTCTTGATGACTGTGGCTTCTTATCTCCCCTTGCTATTCTTTGCAAGTCTGCATTCAGATGCTTATATCTTTCCTTTTCTCCTTTATCTGAAGGAGATATCAGAAGCGCTCTGGCTGCAATGGACTGCTCAGAAGTGTGGCCAAGAGGAGCTACCGCTCGCCCAAGGTCAGGAGCAGTGACCAAGAGTGCCATTCTGCGTCAGCACAGGAGCAGCTGAGAGGAGCTACCCCACGTCCGAGGTCAGGGGCGGCGGCCAAGATGAGCTACCACATGGCAGTGGTCAGGGCAGCAGCCGAGAGGAGCAACCCCACGTCCAAGGAGCAGTGGCTGTGCAGGCCCAGGAGGTCCAAGAGGAGCTACTCCATGTTCAAGGTAGGAGGGGAAGCTGCACTTTGCTGGAGCAGCCGTGAAGAGATACCCCACGTCCAAGGTAAGAGAAACCCAAGTAAGATGATAGGTGTTGCAATAGGGCATCAGAGGGCAGACGCACTGAAACCATAATCACAGAAAATTAGCCAATCTGATCACACTAGGACCACAGCCTTGTCTAACTCAATGAAACTAAGCCATGCCATGTGGGGCCACCCAAGATGGATGGGTCATGGTGGAGAGCTCTGACAGAATGTGGTCCATTGGAGAAGTGATTGGCAAACCACTTCAGTATTCTTGCCTTGAGAACCCCATGAACAGTATGAAAAGACAAAATTATAGGATACTGAAAGATGAACTCCCCAGGTCGGTAGGTGCCCAATATGCTACTGGAGATCAGTGGAGAAATAACTCCAGAAAGAATGAAGGGATGGAACCAAAGCAAAAACAATACCCAGTTGTGGATGGGACTCGTGATAGAAACAAGGTTCAATGCTGTAAAGAGCAATATTGCATAGGAACCTGGAATGTTAAGTCCATGAATCAAGGCAAATTGGAAGTGGTCAAACAGGAGATGGCAAGAGTGAACGTCAACATTCTAGGAATCAGTGAACTAAATGGACTGGAATGGGTGAATTTAACTCAGATGACCTTTATATCTACTACTGCAGGCAGGAATCCCTTAGAAGAAATGGAGTAGCCATCATGGTCAACTAAAGAGTCTAAAATGCAGTACTTGGATGCAATCTCAAAAACAACAGAATGATCTCTGTTCATTTCCAAGGCAAACCATTCAATATCACAGTAATCCAAGCCTATGCCCCAACCAGTAACACTGAAGAAGCTGAAGTTGAATGGTTCTGTGAAGACCTACAAGACCTTTTAGAACTAGCACCCAAAAGAGATGTCCTTTTCGTTATAGGGCACTGGAATACAAAAGTAGGAAGTCAAGAAACACCTGGAATAACAGGCAAATTTGGCCTTGGAGAATGGAATGAAGCAAGGCAAAGGCTACTATAGTTTTGCCAAGATAATGCACTGGTCATAGCAAACACCCTCTTCCAACAACACAAGAGAGGACTTTACACATGGACATCACCAGAAGGTCAACACTGAAATCAGATTGATTATATTCTTTGCAGCCAAAGATGAAGAAGCTCTATACAGTCAGCAAAAACAAGACCGGGAGCTGACTGTGGCTCAGATCATGAAGTCCTTATTGCCAAATTCAGACTTAAGTTGAAGAAAGTAGGGAAAACCACTAGACCATTCAGGTATGACCTAAATCAAATCCTTTATGATTATACAGTGGAAGTGAGAAATAGATTTAAGGGACTAGATCTGATAGACAGAGTGCCTGAGGAACTATGGACTGAGGTTCGTCACATTTTATAGGAGACAGGGATCAAGACCATCCCCAAGAAGAAATGCAAAAAAGCCAAATGGCTGTCTGAGGAGGCCTTACAAATAGCTGTGAAAAGAAGTGAAAAGCAAAGGAGAAAAGAATATCTCTCCAATATCCATTAATCTCTTCCTTTTCTTCAGACTACCGAGATATTCCTTCACATATCCACCTGTTTATGAAATCATTGATACCAAGAGGTAAGCCTGTAATGACTTAGTTCAGTCAACATACTCCATCCTATTTGGCCACAGCCACTAGTGCAGTGCTGGACATATGATCTATGCCAAGCCAGTTACTGTGAAACTGTAGATTTCTTCCTTTCACTGTGGCAGATACATTTTTCTTCTGAATATGAACAAGAATTCATGTAACCTTTGGAATTTTTGACAGCCATCTTGTGACATGGATGGAAGCCAGGTCTCAGATGATGCTGCAGAAGGAGAGAGATGAAAAGGATCAGGGTTCTTGAAGAACATTTTGCTCTACTGAATCAAACCATCCTTGAAATTCATTCCACATTAGAACTTTCCAGCTTTGTAAACCAATACATTTCCTTTACAATTTGAGCCATATTTAGCTCTCTTTTTTGATACAAGGCAGTGATGCTTTGTGCTTTCTGATCTTACAGAGATGACCTCCTGTCAAATCAGCAAATATTTATTGTTCATCTGCTATATGTGTGCCAGTCACTCTATTAAGTATAGGGGAGAAAATGTTATACAAATTAGATAACCTTTGCTTTCTTGAGACACAAACTTTCATTAAACAATCACACAAATAAATGTATAATTGTAATTTTGAATAGCATAATAAAAGAAATATTTGTTGTTGTTGTTGTTGTTGTTGCTAAGTTGTGTCCAACCCCATGGACTATAGGTAACCAGGCACCTCTCTTCATGGGATTTCTCAGGCAAGAATATTGCAGTGGGTTGCCATTTCATACTCCAGGGATCATCCCAAACCAGGAATCAAACCTGCATCTGTTTCATTGCCAGGAGGATTATTTACCCCTGAGCCATCAGGGTAGCTCATAAAAGAAATATACTCAAGGTTACAAAACACTATAAAAGGAGGAGCTCACCTAGTACTCATTCTGGTCCAAGTTTCCATAAGAAAGGGCTATTTACCCTGGAATTTGGAAGAAGAGTACCAGTTAACTAGGTGACAGAAAGAATCATCAGTGACCAAGTTTTGAATCTCAAAGACAGAAGGTAAGGCATTTAAGAAATTAAATGAATGCCACGTGTGGTTCACATAGATTAAGTGGGGAGAGGATATGGCATGCATTTTTTTAAAATGATACTTGTTGCAGGAGCCGAAGTCTGGAGCTTCTCTCAGGCAATTTATAAACAAATTGGTGGTTTAGTCGCTAAATCGGGTCAGACTCTTGCAACCCCGCGGACTGTAGCCTGCCAGGCTCCTCTGTCCATGGGATTCTCTAGGCAAGAATATTGGAGTAAGTTCCCATTTCCTTCTCCAGGGGATCTTCCCAATCCAGGAATCAAACCTGGGTCTCCTGCATTGCAGGCAGATTCTTTACTGACTGAGCTATGAGAGCTTTACTCCTGATAAACAAATTAGCTACCATTATTTCATCCTGTTCCTTATCTCATTGGTGAGACAGTAGAAACTCATTATAAATTTCATGCTGAAACCATCCTGGACATTTCTTTCTCCACTTTACCTGGAAAATTAGGAATATTCAAGATATATAAGGATTAGTGCAGCATTTTAGTGTGTGCATGCATGTCTGTATGTGTGTGTTTATGAGTGTGTATGTATTTATGAATGTGTATCTATATGTGTTTATTTATTAAAATATGTCTGTGATATGCATATATATTTATGAATGTGTATGTGCGTGTAACAAAGTGACTAAGTAGAGGCTTCGTTTTTGTCCATGTTATGGGACCAGGCCTAGACAAATATATATACCTTCAGAATCCATTATTATAAAGGGATTTTCCTCCAAGATTGTCAAAAGGTTAGCTTAGGATAAATGGAACATTTACCAAATTCTTCAAAGTTTGTTGCAAACATCAGCATCAGCCCTTTCTGGTTCCTTCTCTCTGACTCCCAAAAGAACATTTTAGACCTATTTTTCTGCCAAGAGTCAAGTTCCAAGAGCAGAAGTTATGGTTTGAACAAAAAACGAACTTTGAACTGATCCTTTGAGTACTAGACACTTTATTTTTAAAACATTTCTTCTCTCAAAGAAATCAATTTATAGATTTATCTCTTCCATATTAGAAAATATCAGAAATATTTGCCTCCAGGTTCATTATGCAGGAGGATATCAACAGCACAGTGTGATGAATATAGCAGAAGATTCAGGAGAAAGAACTGTTTGAGTAGACAATATTAGACCGCACCTTTACAGATAGCTACAAATCACAAATTTAATAACACAGTGGACATGCTTGATAAAATATTTTCAGTTATTATATGCTATGAAGTAGAAGGAAATATAAGAAGTCATGCTTTCTCTTAAGTATGTTATATTTGTGAGTCATATAATACAACTGTGATTGCAGTTATGCAACTACAAGGTGAGAAATGCCAAGAAATTCTGGCAACCACCAGCAGCCAAGAAAAGGTATAGAAACAGTCCTCCTCTAGAGACTTAAGAGAAAGCGTGGCCCTGCTGACACCTTGATTTTGAACTTCAAGCATTAAGAGCTGTTGTTTTAAGTCACCCAATTTATCATACTTTGTTATGGCAGCTCTGGTAAACTAACACAAGGCCCTATTGTGAAGTTCATGGAACATCAGATTTATAACTGATTCATTATACTGTCAACCAGTATCTCAAAAGGATTCTTAAGTCTCCTTTGAGTTGTTGGAAGATGATGTTCTCTAAGAATGGGTTCTGATGGACCAATAAATTTAGGAAGTATTTCATATCTTGGGCTTTCCTGGTGGCTCAGATGGTAAAGAATCTGCCTGCAATGCAAGAGAAGTGGTTCAATCTCTGGGTCGGGGAGACTGCCTGGAGATGGAAATGGCAACCACTGCAGTATTCTTCCCTGGAGAATTCCATAGACAGAGGAGCCTGATGGGCTACAGTCCATAAGGCCACAAAAAGTTGGACATGACTGAGTAACACTTTCCCTTTTCATATCTTAGTTCTAACTTAAAAATTCACACTAAGTTTTGGGGGTATCAAAGATTATGATAAGTAGAGAAATGAACTTTACTCTGTTTACCCTGAATTTCTCAAGTGTATTTGATCAAAGATTCCTCTTTTCATCAAACAGCATGTGACATGTCCACAGACAAATGTGTTCTGAGAGTCGGGTCAGACATGCTAATGTAAGGAAGGACCGGTCCTTTAAGGAATGTTATGAACAAAGTTATATTTAGGAAAAAGATTCTGCAGATACAATGGAGAGGAGAGGAGCTGGAGGCAGGAAGGGTAGATCTGAGTAGAGAGGAGGATGATGAAGAGACAAAGATTAATGCTAAAGAGAAAACCAAGGGAGAAGCCCAAGGAGTAGAGATGGTAGACAGCTTTCTCCTATTTACAAAATAACAACTACAGTGGATGTAAAATATATCCTTTTACATGTGGAATTCCCTTTGTCAAATTTTGGATTAGTGTTCTGTATGGTATGGTAGGGACTTTCCTGGTGGCTCAGACCATAGAGTCTGCCTGCAACGCAGGAGAATGGGTCGATCCCTGGGTTGGGACAATCCCTTGGAGAAGGGCATGGCAACACACTCCAGTATTCTTGCCTGCAGAATTCCATGGACAGAGGAGCCTGGCCAGCTATAGTCCATGGGGTTGCAAAGAGTCAGACATGACTGAGCGACTAATACATATACATACACAGACACACACATAATACTGTAGGAGTTGCCTTATTATTTTATTTCCTTTCTTTGATTTATTTATTTTACTTGAATATATATAATTTTTTTTTTGTAACCTGAGTGTGGCATTGTTGATTACACATGCTCAAGGATTTAACCAGTGACTTAGTCTCTGAAACAAGCAGATGAAAGGCATGAAGGAGAAGAGGTACTATCAAAGTATTCTTAAATTCCTTAAATCTCATTTCTGACCATGGCTAAGGAGAAGTCAGCCTTTAAGCAATCCCCTCACACCACCCTCCACCTCCAAACCCTCAAGTGGTCTGAGACTGCTTTACTTCTTATCGTCAGGAGAGGCCAGGGAGAAGTTTCCTTCTCATCCAGTTTCTGGAAGCCTTATTACGTACAATGGATTTTTCAATGGCAGAATTAAGATTACATTTCTATTAAGAGGCCAGAGAGGAGAAAAATGCCACATATGGTTGGAAATTTCCCATTTTCCAATGAAAGGTGACATTCATTTCTAAGTTAGGTTTAATGTCAGTATATTAGCTTGAAAGGTTTATGTGCAAATCTGTTATAAACTTCCTACTATATCTCTTAAAAATCTATCTAAAATTAGTACCAGAACATCCTAAGCCTCAATGGCAGGTAATAATGCTCCAGGACTTTAGTTACCACTGCACCTTGGCCTACTGCTCGCTTTGGCTTGAGTGCTGTAGATTTGTTCTATTCCTACTTGAGGGCAAATCTGAATAAGAAATGGAAGTTGCATTTTGAATTGAGGTAATATTTAGGAATGATTTAGGAAACTTGATTAATGAGAACACAGACTGTAAAGATTCAGGCATTAGAAGGCTTGTTTTTTGCCATTTTCATATTTGAAACAGGTTCTAAATGATGTTCTATCAAACTGTTATAAAGCATTTATAAATGGCAATGCATAGAATTATTTACATGTCTCTTGATCATGATAAAACACTTCTTATAATAAATTATTATGGAAAAGGCAGTGCTATTAATCATTCATTAAATGTTGGTAACATTTATCAATGTTTACTTCCTTTAAAGTGACAAGAAAAATAGGTATTTCATATTGAAAAATATCAACTGAAGTAAAGATTTTATTTTTTCCAGATATGACTCTAGACTGAAACAGATTTCTGCCTTTTAAAAATTCTGGTTATTGATACTAATGTAGATGAAAAGAATATGTTTGCATTTTTATAAGACACCCAGTCTCTACAGTAAAGAAGAACTGTGTGAGAATATAAGGAAACAAATTAAAATTGGATTGTGCAGTATAATTTTAGAACATTATTTGTTTCCCTCAGTATGGAAAATGTCTCTAAATATTCATGTTCTTATTTAGTATATTTATGCCATCTTCTGGTGATGATCCGTTAAGTTGGAAATATTCAAATTAATAAGTCCTGATAGCATCAAAATAATTTGGTATTTCCAAACAGAATCAGTAAATGACATTCTTTAGATTGTGTTGTTGTTGCTCAGTTGCTAAGTTGTATCCAACTCTTTGTGACCCCATGAGCTACAGCATGCCAGGCTTTCCTGTCCTTCACTATCTCCCCGAGTTTGCTCAAACTCACGTCCATTGAGTCAGTGATGCCATCCAAGCATTTCATTCTCTGTTGCCCCCTTCTCCTTTTGCCCTCAATCTTTTCTAGTATCAGGGTCTTTTCCAATGAGTCCACTTTTTACATCAGGTGGCCAAAGGGAATCCTGCAAAACTGAACGGGAGTCACAATAGTGGTTCTCCTTAGTAAATGAATTTACAGTAATTTGACATAATTACAGTAATTTGACCATTCTGTTAGTCTGCTAGTCCTAATACACCAGAATGGTTGGAAAATAAAATCAGGACTTTGATTTTTGAGGGGATGAAGAATATTGTGTTGTGAAACCTGATATGATAGGTGTGAATCTATTGTACATTTTCAAGTATGATAAACTTTCGAGTATGACAAAGTGTGGTAAAGTTTTCCTGCAGTCTTCTTTCAGAAAGCGGGCTTTTCTTGTGTTAATGCTTGGGAAGACTTAAATCTCTAGACAAGAAAGTAGAACCTAGAAGCAAAGTCAAATTTGGGCCAAAAAAGAACCTCATTTTGGACTTTGTTTTGTTGAATTTAGACCTCCAAAAATCTAGAATCATGTATAAGCTCTTTTTCATGAAAGACATGAGAGATTTTGCTTCATGAACAAGCTGTGACAAATTGAAGCCATTATATTAACCTTTAATAAAGACAACACAGCTGTAAGATATTCAGAGATGAGTATTGTGGCTCTTAGGGAGTTTCTCTGCTTGTCTCTCTTCCAATCGCCATTTCCACCCCTGGCTGATATGGTAGTCTCTATAGCAACTAGCGGGGCTTCCCAGGTGATTGCTAGTGGTAAAGAACCCGGCTGCCAGTGCAGAAGATGTAAGAGATGGAAGAGACACAGCTTCGATCCCTGACTTGGGAAGATCCCCTGGAGGAGGGCATGGCAACCCACTCCACTATTCTTGCCTGGAGAATTCCATGGACATAGGAGCCTGGGGGGGCTACAATAGTCTATAGGGTCTCGAAGAGTCGGACACGACTGAAGTGACTTAGCATGCACACAAGCATAGTAACTAGCAAGAAACACAAAGAGAAAATAAATTTCAGGAAGTATTTTGGAGCTTTGATATACAGTGGTGATTGTCCTCTAAGAAATTCTTACATTAGTATTATTGGAAGTTTCATTTTAACAAGAAGATCATAGTTTTCTTCCCTAACCTAATTGTTTTTTTCCTAAGAATTACAGACATGGCTGGAAAAATAATTTGGAAGTATGGAGAGGTGAAGTTAGATTTATAATACATTAATTCTGGATTAATATAACTGCAAATTTAGTTCCTTGAATAGAAATCTGTGAATTGGAAAAGCTATCACTTGAAATGGGCTTCCGTGATAGCTCAGTTGGTAAAGAATCTGCCTGCCTTCAGATGGTCACAGAACCAATTGATTGGTGAAATATGCATGGAATTTTGGTGTATCTGTAAACATAAGGTCTTCATGATTCCAATTAGATGTAATAAAGTCCTCATTTCTTGGTTTAACATTATTTAACTAATTTTGTCATAAGTTTTAAGATGCATATATTTGCTGATATGTCAATAAAAACATACAAAATAATATGTTTTTATTATGACAAATTTAACTATTATTATTGAATGCTTACTTATTTCTAGGCAATACACTAGATACTTTAATATATTATTGCATTTCATTCTAAAAATAATCCTATTACCAATTATTATACCTACTGCAGGCATAGGTTACATAGGTTTGTCAGAATAAGGATCTATCGGGTCTATAGATATGACCATAGATTTTTTGATGGTAACCAAAGTGATCAAAGAATACATATTTGAGAACTGTCATGCAATTAGCAAATATTCTGGCCTATTAGTAGATAGTTTTTTTTTAGTCAGTATGTATAATGGAATATTTTCATATTGTATTATGAAAAAATCTTCCAGAAAATATGAATGCTCTGTATTAGAAAAAAAGAACAATAACATACAATGAACATACTAAAACACCAAAGTAATCCCATTTTAATGTATCAGAATAGTATTTCATAATGCCACGGCTTATACCACTGTTCGGAGAAGGCAATGGCAACCCACTCCAGTACTCTTGCCTGGAAAATCCCATGGGCGGAGGAGCCTGGTAGGCTGCAGTCCCATGGGGTCGCTAAGAGTCGGACACGACTGAGCGACTTCACTTTCATGCATTGGAGAAGGAAATGGCAACCCACTCCAGTGTTCTTGCCTGGAGAATCCCAGGTACTGGGGAGCCTGGTGGGCTGCAGTCAATGGGGTCGCACAGAGTCGGACACGACTGAAGAGACTTAGCAGCAGCAGCAGCAGCATACCACTGTTATACCATGTTATACCATGGTATAGCATATATATAATGCCATGTTATACCACTGGCTTATAGTCACTGTTCTCATTTTACATTTGGAGGTATACCTTCTAAATATTAATATATAGATAAATAAATATATATTAGTAGCCACATGTAATATGTACAGATTTTAATTAGGGCCACATTAGTTGTATCATATGATATGCTTTTAAAACTTGCTATAGCTCTAATAAAAAATATGTAACTAAAACTTAAAAAAAGTTAGTATATGGTTTACTTTTTATGTATACTGAGAAATTGCTTGAACCACAATTTCTAGTGGTCATATATATTCCATCATGTTAATTAAAGGATCTGTTTTTGAATATTTAATTTGTTTTCTGATATTTAATTTATTAAACCTGAATTTGTAAAGCTAATCTTCACAATAAATCTGAAATCTCATATCTATATGGTACTATATATATATAATGTGCATATGTTTACTATGTAAAACGTGATGATTGAATCACAATATCTATCATTAAGTAGGATGGCATAATTTTATTTGAAATAGAAATGTGATCAACAGTTTATATCATATGTGTTGTTGACTAATCCTTTTTTCTATCTCTCTTTTAATTAATGTAATTAGACAACTTATATATAATACCGTTACTGAAATGTTAAGGCTTAAGACTGACATTTTCTTTCTTGTTTTCTGTTTGTTTCTTTCTGTTTTCATTAGTTTCTTTTGCTGCCTTCCTTTTGTATGCTTGAACATTTTTTAGAACTCTATTTTCACTAGTCTATAGTGTTTTGAGTCGTTCTCTTTTTACAGCTTTCTGTTGATGTTACTCTATGTATAACATTATATAGAAATAACATCAGCCTATTGGTGCTTACGTTTTACCAGCTAGAGTCAGGTATAGAAATGTAGCCTCTCTCTGAACATTTTTTTACTCACATCTTGTGTAATGTATGCATTTCCATTATACGCTGAGTACCATAAAAGACAGTCTTATAATTTTTGCTATGACCCCCACACATCATTTAGACACTCAAGAAAAGAGGTAAAGTCTATTATATTTACCTATGCCTTTTCTCTTTTCATTGTTGCTTCTTCCTTCCTGATGTTCCAGATTCTTTTTTTTAAATTTCCTTTATTTTTAGAGAACTTTCTTTAGCCATTCCTTTAGAATAGGTGTGCTAACAAAAATTTCTCTTGATTTTCTTCCATCAGAGAATGTCATTATTTTCCTTTCCTCCTGAAGGATGTTGTCATGGAATAATGAATTTTGAGTTGGCAATTCTTTTCTTTCTATGTCTGAAAGATGTTGTGCCACTTCTTTCTGGCCTCTACCATTTATGAGGAAAAGCATGCTGTGAGTTAAATTGTTTTTCCCTATAAGTAGCATATCATTTCTCTCTGACAGTTTTCTAGAATATTTCATTGAATTTGGGTTTCAGAAGTTTGATGCTGATGTTTGTTGACTAATCTTTATGGAAAAATGATCATGGCTTTCAGGTTAAAGATGTTCTTAGAACTTCAGTTTGTTAACTTAAAGAAGAGAAAAGTTGAAAAGAAATGACCACCTATCACAAACCAACTCAAACAACATGTAATTCCTTCTTAGTCCTTTGATCCATAGCTGAACATACTTATACTGATTCAGAATACTTTCTAAATGATGACAAACATATTTAGGTACTGGTAAGTTTGTTTAGTTTCTTATTTTCATATAAAGTTAGTCCTTCAATATTTTGAGAACTATTTTTTTGACATATTAGATATGTGAGAGACATAAAAACCAGGAGTCAGTATCAACCATCTGTTATATGGTAATAATTTTAATGTATTCAGTGATGCCTGATTTAATCATTTTTAAATTTGGTTTCTTGATTTAGGAAGAAGCTTCATTACTGACAGAGATATGTTGTCATGAGAAAAGAATAGAAAAGGTGATATTCTTTTTGAGAATGCCTTCTCATATACCTGATGTGTGACAAGGTTTACCGCACACCACTAAAGTCAGTTTTAAAAAGGACTGTTAAAGCCAGATAAGGAAGTCAAAATTGACAGCTCATAGCCAATGGTATGTTGACTCTAGATCCTACTTTTCTGGTTTTATGAAATGCATTGAAAAGTGAGTTAACAGTTAAGCCCAGATATGGGGCACATTGTGTGCTAGCAGCCAAAGCCAATTAATACAATAAATTACTTAACTTTCAGATGATTCCATGGTCAGTAATTAAAACTGAGATTAAATGATAATTTTCCAGAATTTTATTAGTAGTAAAAATGGCAAGCAAAAGCAGGATAAATGGTTTTAAGAGGAGAGAAATCAAATTGAGTAGTTGAGATGAGGCTAAATTATGAAAGGTCTTAAAAACTGGATGGAGAAATCTAGAAATGATGCAGCAAACAAAAGGAAGTTGTTTAATTTCACAGAATGAAAGTATTATTTTAGGAAGATTAATAATTATAATAATTCTATATTTTAGTTACTAGAAACTAAATAAAATATTGAAATTACATAATGGATTAACAGTTTTTATTGTCAGTAGATTCACTTAGAAATCGATAGAAGCAACCTATGCATCTTGTTCAATAACCAGTGGTTAAAAGAATGATGAGTTAATGAGAAAATCATAAAGTAATAAATCACTCAAAAGCTGTAGATCACCAAAATTGGATAAGTTGTTGTCCTAAAAATTAGGATTTTTGTCTAGATTTTACCACCATCTGGGACAGCTTTTCTTAACCCGTTGAATATTATGGAGCTTATATGGCCAGGCCACTCAAGATGGCTGTTGTCTTGCTCTCTGTACATCTCCTGCCCAACCAGTGCCTGCTTCATCTACACTCTACCCACAGGACTGACCTCCCTACATACTTGCTCCAGACCCCAATTAGTGATTGTTCTTATTAAAGGGACAGTGAGGAGCATGCCCCTCTAGAGGTTTCCCTGGTAACTAATGAGACAATGTGATGTCAGTTCTCCCTATAACTGGCCACCTCCCAACTCCCAAACCCAGGAGGAAAGACAGCAGCCGTGTCATGCCTGCCATATGCCACATATGGTGGGGTGTTGCTCTAGAACCTTGCTTCAGACATGTAAGCTCCCCCAGGCATTAAACTATTGATGTCTCTGTCAGGGACTCCAGACTCTTTCTTTGGTCTTGAAACTGGGCAAATATAGGCCTTGTAGGTCTGCAGGGTGCAGTCCAACAGAGCTACTATGAAAAATGAAGGAACCGGACATCTTCATCTCTAAAGTTTCACCTTGCAATATATTACTGTATAATATCAATTCTAAGATACATATTTTTTTTACATTTAACTTCTCTGAAATCAGGATGTGTCTGGATTCTTACAACTGCCAGTGTCCAGCTAGCAGTTATATCTACTTATCATTGCCTGTACATATCCACTCTTGGTTGTAGCTTTTAACATCATTTCAGTTGAGTTATGTTACTAAACATGTTGAGTTTCATTACATTACAAAATTATCAGTATCATTTGGTTTGAAATATAGAATTATTTGGCCTTAAATATACAGCAGTAGGGCACAAATTTGATGCTATTAAAGCAAATATTTATCATCAGAGTGAAAGTGAAAATGTTAGTCACTTAGTTATGTCTGATTCTTTGTGACCCCATGGACTGTAGCCCACCAGGCTTCTCTGTCCATGGGATTCTCCAGGCAAAAATACTGGAGTGAGTTGCCATTTTCTTCTCTAGGTAATCTTCCAGACCTAGGGATCGAACCCTGGTCTCTTGCATTTCAGGCAGATTCTTTACCATCTGAACCATCAGGGAAGCCTTATCATTGGAGGAGTGATTACAGTTTCATGATTTCGTGCAAAGAAATACAAAAAAGTTTTATAATATCATAGAGAGATTCCCGTTATAGAGATTTTACTGTTTTAGGTTTTGATACTTTGTTTTGAAATTGCCTGATACTTCAAGCAGGAGAAAATCCCAAATCACTTAGAAATAGAAGAAAATTTCAAAGCAAAAAGAAGCTGGTGTGACCAGATCATGTGTCATGTAGGACTTTCATTAATGCAATATGTCATAATTTAATGTGTGACATATTTATTCCATAATTGTTTCAGTGAATCTCACAAATACTGATGCTCTCTCAGGATTGAAGAAACATGGTATGTGCTTCTAAGAAGTCAAAATTGATTTCTGAAATTTCAGGCATTATCTCACATATTTTACTCACATATATGGTTCCAGATCTCTAATGTAGCTGGCTCCTAAGTTACATAAAGTCCTGAAAAATTGGTTTAAATGCACAAAAGTTTGAAAAACCATTCATACTTTTTAAAATGGAAAGAGTATTAGTTTTATTTTCTACTTTACAATGTCTGCACAAAACTTGCTACAGAGTCAACATTACGTTGAATTTCATAGTTGTTAAGATCACAATGAACTTGTAAGCAAACTCTAAACAAAAATACTGAAGCACTATGGATCATTACTTGAGGTACATTGACAGCTGAGGATCATTAGAAATATTTTCTGCTATTATTTCATTTGTGATTATCATACACAGAAAGTTATGATGAGAAGCTAAATGTAATCTGTGCATCAACAATCCTGATAATTTTTATACCTTTCAATGTCTTCAGATTTCTAATGAAAAATCCCAGATAGCTCTCAAATAATGAAGTGTCATCAAATACTGCAATGCCAGAGTAAAACAGACATAGTCCTTACCTACATATTAAAAATAACATTTAGGTGTTAGAGTGTGAAAAACTACTTTCTAATGTATATATATAATTTAAATAGCCAACTCTGCAACATTTTCTCAAGAGTTGCTTTTCTGTGCTTTGTGCATCAGTTATTTTTCTTCATGTGTGCAGCAGTATTTTGCAATTATTGGCCATCTTTTACTCCTGATTTCCCTTGCAGAAGATTGATTAGCACAATCAGTGACTAGAAAGCAATTTTCATCACCAAAGGCAGCTTCTTTTCTCTCTTGATTAGCAGCCCTGCTGCAAGTTATTCAGCAGAAATAGATAATCTATAAGAACATTGCCAGACAAACATTCTGATAAGAAAAAGAGGGCTGAACCTGAATATTGCTAACAGTATTCCAGGTAGGCAAATGATCAATGAAGCTGTTTTGCCTTGTGTTTCTATGATATTCCTGCTTTATCTGGAGAACTGAGCTTTGAGTACTGGTCTTTGTTTTTCTCATTTTTGTATGAATCTTTGGGTTTTTGAAGAGAACACAAATTTGCTTGCAATGTGTGTGAAGAAAGGGAGAATGCCTGTTATAGACACAAACCAGTGAATCTATATTTCTATGTGTGTTCTGTCACCCCCACTGGAAATACTATCTGAAGAAATAAGTCAAATAAAATTCAATTGAACCAGATAACCGTCTGTTTGTTCCTTTAAATTATGTCCTATTATATAATAAATGTTAGCTCTCCAGTTTCAATTTAAAATAAATTTAGGGAGGAAATATTTATGTTGACAGAAGAAAGATGAAAGAAGAAGCTCAATAATTCTTCTCTCCTAAAGCTTGCAGTACTTTGCTTAGAAAGAATGCCTGGGGAAACAGCCTGATGGAGGGGAAACATTCGTAGATTTTGGGTTCACACATAGGTTAAAATCTTCAGTAGGTCCATTTAATAGCTGTGTGCCTTTTAACATTTCCAAACCTCAGTTCTCTCATCTGTAAAATGACCACAATATTTTACTTTGTCAAGATTAGAGATATTGTATCAAAAAGCTGAACTCACAGTGGGTTCTCAGTAAATGATAGCTATTTTCTTACTTAAATATGTATCTTTCTATCTATCTACCTTCAATCTATTTATCTTCCTATTTATTTATGTAGATATGTAGACTTGAGTTGCTAAAGAAATGGCTACACATGGCTATGCCTTATAACAATCAACACAAGTTAAAACCCTCTTTCTCCATTTCTTTCTATTACAGTATCACATGCTTGGCAGCAGAATCAATCTCTTTCCCCTCCCTTTACCAAACTCCCAAACCTAGTCTCCTCCAGTCCCTATCTTCTTTTTCCTCAAATACAATCCAATACATTCTTTGTCTTTACCACTTCCTCTGCTGTTAACATTGTAGAACAAATCTATCCATTCCCTATTATCATTTACTATGCTATTTCTCCAAATCTGCCCAACTTAAGGTCCCAAAACAAGCAGGCAAGGAGTTGGATAGGGGAACAGCTATGAATACTGTTAAGTTAACTGTGCTTCCCTACCTCCCCAACTCCCATCATCCTCCAGCTATCAAATTCAGGTGGACAATTTGTTTGTTTCCTGTTATTCAGTATATTGTTGTTCAGTTGCTAAGTCGTGTCCAATTTTTGCAACCCCATGGATTGCTGTGTGCCAGGCTCCTCTGTCCTCCAACTATCTCCCAGAGTTTGTTCAGATTCATGTACTTTGTGTCAATGATGCTATCTAACCATTTCATCCTCTGCTGTCCCCTTCTCCTTTTGCCATCAATGTTTCCCTGCATATGGGTCTTTTCCAATGAGTCAGCTCTTCGCATCACGTGGCCAAAGTATTGGAGCTTCAGCTTCAGCATTAGTACTTCCAATGAATATCCAGGGTTTATTTCCTTCAGGATTGACTGGTTTGATCACCTTGCTGTCCAAGAGACTCTCAAGAGTCTTCTCTAGCACCACAATTCGAAAGCATCAATTCTTTGGCACTCAGCCTTCTTTATGGTCCAACTCTCACATCCATATGTGACTACCAGAAAAACCAGAGCTTTGACTAGATGGACCTTTGTCAGCAAAGTGATGTCTCTCTTTCAAATATGCTGTCTAGGTTGGTCATAGCTTTCCTTTCAAAGAGCCAGCGTCTTTTAATTTCACGACTATGGTCACCATCTGCAGTGATTTTGGAGCCCAAGGTAATCAATTACCCATTCAGAATTTTTTTATTTCCTAGAAAGCAAAGTTGAAGATTTTTTTTTTCCTGGAAGATTAGGAATGAATGTTATAAAAACCTGTAGGGAGTCTGACCAATTGTGCTTTATCTTCATCTCTTTTAATCTAGCTAACATTTTCAACCTCCAGAAAAGAAAGGTACAACGGACCACTCAATTTCCTGAAATACAAAATAAAGCCTACTTCATGTGTCATCACATGTGAATAAGCCAGTGGCTGCTACATAACTTCCTCTGAATTACCATGATAATTCAAATTGTAAAAGTTCCACAATAGTTCTGCAAGGAAGGAAATATACTGGAGAATTTACAGCAGATTTAAACTTACACACTCCCAGCTGTTAGGAAAATGCAGATCTGTATCAAAAGGCAAACAAGGGCTGTAGAAAATTTTCTGAATATTATTATGACATGAGGTTAATGTGGTATATTTTTGCTGAAATGTGTAAAACTAAGTTTAGCATATAAGATCCTCTATCATTGCCTCCTTATCATAATATCTGTGCAACCAATTCAATTATTCTTAAAAAGTGTAAATCTGATTTAAAGTATCTATTGAATCTATAATATAGTTAATCATATTCACCAAGTGGTTGATACTGATAGTGTTTTACATGCCAGTAGTGAAAGTGAAAGTGAACATCATTCAGTTGTGTCCTTGACTCTTTGTGGCCCCATGGACTATATAGCCCATGGCCAATAGTGCTGCACATATTGTCTGTCCACCTTCCCCTTGACCCTTGCACAAAAGATTTATATGATTCACAGAGTGACTAAGACACTTGTTAATGATAAGTGTTCTGGGTGATTTAGTTTCTAATTTAGGAGCCCCATTCTTCACCATGGCAGTAGCACAATCAGCTGTGTGGCAATGTGTGAAGGCAAAGGCAGTATAGATTAGACCTGCAGTTTTGGGCTTTGCCCCCATGAACTTGCATCTGAGTGACCTTATATGGCTTTGATACATGGGAATATTAGAATCAGATGTTCCATTTGACAATCAAATGAGAAAAGGTATTATAGGTAGTTGATACCTATACTTACATTGAAGAGGAAAAGTTAAAATTTTTCATAACCTCCTGCTCCTTCTGCCTCTGTAACTCAGCTTGCTCCTTGCAAAGTCTGGATCACGTAGGCCATGTAGTCTCAGAAAGTGGGGACTCACAATACTAGGAATTGGAGCTTATCTCACTCATCCTTGTCATACTCTTTGCAATCACCCAGCCCTTGCAAACCCACTTAATCATGCCTGTTTGTGTATAAAAACTCTGTAATCCCTTTGTTCAGGGATCAGAACTTGGAGTGTTAACTCCTCTGGGCCTGCCGGCATAATAAACTTGCATTCTCCTACTCTCCAAGTGTGGTGCTTGATTTCTCGAGTACTGGTTCCTGCAACATTTCTGGAGCCCCCAGCAAGATTCCAATCATGCTGGCCCCTTGAGCCACTGGACTGGTGGCTCAGCCTGGCTGGAGCGAAGGGACCCCGAGATGGTGCACCACCTGATGGTATTCTGTGTTCTCTTTTGGACCAGTGTTCCAACTCTCCAGAAGGCTGAGCCCCGACTGGACTCATTGGAGGGATGGGCCAACTCACCAGGAATGGCCACAGGATCAGGTAAGACCCTGGGGCCAGTCCCCAGTCATGTCCTACCCCAACGGGTAGAAGAGGAAACTGATCACCTCCTTGGAGCTCCCAGGAAGGGAGCATCAGATAGGGAGAACTGGGAACTCAGGAGAAGGAAGGTATCTTGACTGCTGACCTCCTTGGAGCTCCCAGGAAGGGGGCAACAGTTAAGGAAACCTGAGGACTCAGGAGAAGGGGAGGCATTGTGATAGCCTCTGAATGATTGTGAGTGCGTGATTACTGATTGAACAGACCAAGGGAAATTTTTCTTTTTGGAATCTGCAAATCCAATTCTTTTTACATATGCAATTAAAAACAGCTCGCTTGTTGAAAGGCCTGCCTAGGGAAAAGCTTGAAGTTAACCCTTTCCATGTCCTTGAAATACACACAGCCAACTTTGCCTGAGACCTCAGCCTTGGGCTAATTAGAACTTCAAGCAAAGGGGGAAAAAAAGGAGGTCAAAGAGATATTTTAAATCTCAAACAGAAAAGTATAAAATCTCTGTCAGTCTGTCTGTCTAGATTTATGTATGTCTCAGTGTATGTCTTTTGTTTTTTTCTGATAATATCGTTGAAGTTGTAAATGAGTTCTAATTTAATTGACAAAGAAAAGTAAGCGCTTACAAATCAAACAATTCTAAATACAAAAAAGTTAACCTAAATAAATTGCAGATTCATGTGAACTGGGAAATATTCAATATTAGATATCTAGTATTAATGTTTGTTTGCTAATCTAGCAAAGTAAGTAGGATGTATGTTTTTAATAAAGAAGGTATAAAAAATAAAAATACATTTTATGAAGGGAAAAGAAAGTAGGTTTGACTTACAGGTGGCTGTTATAAAAAGCGATTAGAAGGTTTGTGGAAAGCGGACCCTGAAAAAAAAGTTTTGTGCATGGTTAGGTCTAACTAAATTTAAAATAAATTTAAGTTTACCTAAATGAGTTTAAAGTAAGCTGGTGCAAAAACTAAAATTCAGCCTTTCTCTCTGTTAAGAGGACATACTTTCTTCAGATGTTGAACTGCTTTAATTATAGATTTGAGTTTCTTTACCTCTTAATTGATCTCTTCTATATTTCTTGTGAAATCTTTTGTTAACTTGGCTAAGTGAATAACTATTATTTTACAGTGACTTATATGATCCTATAAAGAAAGCTGAGCACTGAAGAACTGATGCTTTTGAACTGTGGTGTTGGAGAAGACTCTTGAGAGTCTCTTGGACTGCAAGGAAATCCAACCAGTCCATCCTAAAGGAGATCAGTCCTGGGTGT
This sequence comes from Capricornis sumatraensis, assembly GCF_032405125.1. Lineage (NCBI taxonomy): Eukaryota > Metazoa > Chordata > Mammalia > Artiodactyla > Bovidae > Capricornis > Capricornis sumatraensis. The sequence continues at coordinate 108,964,126 of NC_091092.1, read as the reverse complement.
TCATTGGAAGGACTGATGTTGAGGCTGAAACTCTAATACTTTGGCCACCTGATGTGAAGAGCTGACTCATTGGAAAAGACCCTGATGCTGGGAAAGATTGAGGGAAGGAGGAGAAGGCGATGACAGAGGATAAGATGGTTGGATGGCATCATTGACTCGATGGACATGAGTTTGGGTGGACTCCGGGAGTTGGTGATGGACAGGGAGGCCTGGCGTGCTGCGGTTCATGGGGTCACAAAGAGTCGGAAACGACTGAGTGACTGAACTTAACTGAACCTGACTGAGTGTTATAAACCCTTTTGATATTTATTGACAAAGCTTCCTAAATAACTTGACTTCTAGCTAACTTTGGGATGCTTCAAAGGGCCCCTGAGACATCCCCAAAAGCTAAGCTACTTGAGTTCATTGGACATGTTAAATTACATGGGAAGTACGGTTAAAGGGGTAAAAAATCTTTTCAGGTTAGTTACACTGTATGGTTGATGTTACTAATATAGATATCCTAAAATTGTGTGAAATTCATATAGATCTGATATGTCCTGATAAACTATGGTCAATTTCAATTCTAGTTATCATGTTAAAGTGTTACATATAACAACAATGACCAGGTTTCTTTGCCAATTGCAATAGAATCAGATTTTAAATATGACTTCCATGGTTTTATTCTCATGCCTTCAGAATACTGTTAGTTCTTCAAGATTTATGGAAAAGACTTTCTAAGATTAAGCAGATAAACAAATTTTGTTATCAACAGTAAGCTAAACTGAGATTTGGTCTTCTGTTTAGAGAACAAAGTTTTGTTAGAATGCAGCTTTTGATAACAGATAATTAATTTTTTGCCTTTAAGTGATTTATATTTGTTTTTAAAATCTTTTTGTTACTTAGGTAAAGTAAACATTATTTAAGATTATGGTACATGTAGACAAAGCTCATTCTGCTTCTACAAAAAATAACACCTCACAGTTAGACTTTTGCTATCCTGATGTCCTTAAAACCTGGCAATAAATCAAAACCTGCTCCTAAATCAGGAAATTGAAAATGGATAAACAACAGCTAAAAATCAAAGAGCCAGAGCTATGGGAAATCCAAGATGGCCACTTGGCTTTTCCTGGCTCCCTGACCTCATTTTTATTTGATGGGTTAAAGTCTTCCCTGGCTACAGTGTTAATGCCCTCGCAATGAGTTCTCCATAAGAAAAAAATATATATTTCACCGAATATTGAGTTCTAGTTTTGTTAATTAAGGTCTGTGTTTACTAAGACTCACTTATGAGATAGTTCCTTGTTATGTTATATTGCTAAAAGGTTTAATTAAGTTATTACAAAAGGTACTCTAAGATTGTTTCTAAAGCTTATCTCAGTAGCCAATCTTTAGATAAAGGCCAGATGCTCCATGATGTACAACCAGGAAATTAACAATTGGCAACAATCATTTAACTGAGACAGATGACCTGGGGTATACCAGGCTATACCCAATGAAAGTTCTTGACTTAAATTCTTGCTTGTGACCTTATTAATAACTGCTAGCTATATTATTTTCTATGTAGCTTGTTTCAGAAGATTATTTCTTATGTTACCAAATATGTGACTGAGCCTGTGATAAAGTGCTGATATGCAGTTTCATATGAGATCAATAATTATAATGATGTAACTCTAGATATGGGAAGAAACAAGAGGAAATATTTTCCTGAACCAACAGGCTAGTAAAACAGATATGGTCCAGAGACTTTTACTACTTACAAGGTCTGGTCTAGTGACAACACATTGAGTGGCCTGTCAATGGAATCTTTGTTAGACTTGGGAATGAGCCTTCCCAGGACCGTGGGACACAGTGGCCATGATGCCCACAAAACATGGTCAAATATTTGGCTATGAAGTGTCACTGCTCACTAGAAGTTGGCCCTTGCCAGCTGCCTCTACAAAGATTAAATCATGACCACTACAAGATGCTGACCTTCAACATCCCGTTGAAAGGAGTTCAGGGTGGAGACAAAAAAATAAGGCACTCTGTGCTCTGGGAAATACCCAGAAAAACAGGCCTTGAGATAGTCTGATGTTTTCAGGTAAAGATTTTTATGAGTCCAAATTCTTGGATCTTCTCATACCTAGAGAAACACTAATGTCATTAACCAATGTCTGGACCTGGTTCTCCTGGCTAGCGCCTCAGCAGCTTTCCTACTTCTATTAATCTTTGGGCCATACTTCTTTAACTTTCTTGTTAAGTTTGTTTCTCCAAGTAGTAGTACAACAAGAATATCCCCCAGCCAACACCCAGACAGTGTTGGAACAAGCTGCTTATCGTTCTCTGGATTCTCACCTCCCTCTGTAAATGCACCCCGAGGTCCTCAAGCTATTCTCCCTTTCAGATCTTATATGGGAGACTACCCCCAGTGATAAAAATCTCAAAGGAGACCACCAACAACTAGCTGACCTGGAGATGTCCCAACACCTCCAGGCCCAGGGAAGTCTTCTGCCATATCGCCCAAGAAACCTGAGAGAAGACACCCATTCCATTGGGCAATTGGGTTCATCTCTCTCAGCCAGGAGATGAGGTATGGGTTAAAGACTGGAAAAAGGAACCACTTCAGCCAGTTTGGACAAGCCCTCACAGGGTCATCCTGGCAACCCCTACTGTTGATAAAGTTATAGGTGTCATCCCTTGGATACACCACACCAGAGCCAAGAAGGCAGTGACTTCCTGTAATCAGAACACCTGGAAAGCAATTCGGGACCACGAAAATCCCCTCAAGGTCTGGTTCCAAAAATAATGACCCTCACCCATGTAAGACACTGAGCCCTGCTCTAATCACTCCGGAAGCTGACTAATCAACACAAGGTGGAATCTTGAAGATCTGACTATCAAAATGTCAATGGAGTTTCATTGTCAACCTTGGCCTCTATCCCTGATTGGTATTATTGCTCTGCTCTTCGCTACAGGACTAGATTCAGTCACAACCCATGACTGGGATTTGGGTCAAAAGCTGCGGTTAGCTGTCTGTTATCTCACTGTAGTGGGAAGCCTCATTCTTATTAGATGTCTCTTATGATCTATTCTCCCTACTAACTAAATCACTCACAGTATAGTTGACCCCCCTTCATGATAGGTTCAGTTGTTATAGCCATGACAACCCAACGATGGGGAGAAAACCTTTTGCTAGTGTTCATTTATCTGTTATATGCAGGCTGCTTTGCAGCCTTTTGGTGTCCCTTGCTGTAACAGATGGTGCCATTCCTTATCCATCATGCACCTGTCAACATTAGTTAACCCTTGGAAAATCGCTTACTTAACCATCAGCTAGAACAATGTATAGATAGCCAATCCTATAGGCCAATCACCTACTGCCTTCATAACCATGAGATGTATATCCAGGGGTCTGGGTACCAAAAATGTTTTCCAGTTATGCCCCCTGCTGCCACTACCTTTCCCCCACCAGAGGATCCAAACCCCGGGCAGTAGCCCGACACCATGGCATTGCCATCACGCCCTTGGGCCTCCATCTACCCCCAAATGCCAGGCAGATGTTACAACCCAGAACAGGTGTCTTGTCTGCCAAATACATGGAAAAACCTACTGGACAGGGACAATAATGCAGACAAATGAAATCACAGACCAATTAGATTCCTTGGCTGAGGTGGTTTTACAGAATAGGAGAGGGCTAGACCTACTGACAGCGGAAAAGGCAGGACTCAGCCTCTTCTTGAACAAAGAATGCTGCTTTTATGTAAACCAATCAGGAATAGTCAGGGACATGTTCCAACAGCTAAGGGAACGAATCATGAAAAGGAGAGAGAAACTAACAAATTCCTGGGGTAATTGGAACAATATCTGGAGCTGGGCATCATGGCTTCTCCCTTTAATCAGTCCTCTCTTCATGTTCTTTGCTGCACTCTTGCTTGGCCCTTGTATTCTCAATGCTATTACCCAGTTCATAACTTCTCGAATTGAGTCCATAAAGTTACAAATGGTAATAGTTCAATATAGCCCCCTAAATGACGGGAAGCTCTGAATGTCCTACCAAAACATGAGAATTCTTTCTACAATGAGTGATAGAAACATCAAGACGCGGGGAATGAAGAGGAAAAGTTAAAACTTTACATAACCTCCTGCTCCTTTTGCCTCTGTAACTCAGCTTGCTCCTTGCAAAGTCTGGATCACGTAAGTCACATAGTCTCAGATATACTAGGAACTGGAGCTTATCTCACTCACCCTTGTCCTGCTCTTTGCAATTGCCCAGCCCCTGCAAACCCACTTAATCATGCCTGTCCATGTATAAAAACCCTGTAACCCCTTTGACCTGGGCTCAGAGCTTGGAGTATTAACTCCTCTGGGCCCGGCGACATAATCAACCTGATTCTCCAACTCTCCAAGTGTGGTGCTTGGTTTCTTGAGTACTGGTTTCTGCAACAACGTGAGAAAGTTCATGTATGTATTGTCTACTAGGAATTTTTTTCTAGAATTCTCATGCTCCTAACAAACACTTCTCTCATTAGAAAAATTGAATCTATTTCCTGACATATAATTCTTTCCATTAGGTGAATTAGGTGGTCCATTTTTTTATATCTAGTATATGTAATACGCCCCCAATTTCATTACCTTTTCTAGATTTGTGAATATAAATGTTCATACATTGTTGTTCTTTGATCTATTCTCCCTAAACTACAGTATGATCTCCTTAAGATGTCAACTGGATCATGTCACCTCCTCCTCAAAACTCTTCAAGGATTGCCCTTTAGACTGAAAACAGTATCTCACATCCTTTTGGAGCTGACCTCTGTCTTCCTCTACAAGCTCCTTGTCCTGCATCGCCCTGCTACATTCTATTTGTGCTTCTCACTCCTGACCTTTCCTTCCCTCAGGCACCCAGAGTTCTTAACTCAGGCCCTTTGTCCATCTTCCCCCACCCCTGCCCTTCCCATGCCTGACTTCTTCTCATCCTTGAAGACATGCTGGGCATGATTACATCTAAAAGAGGCTTCCTTGTGTTTTCAACAGAAATTAGGTTCCCTGTACACTTTAACAAAACCGAACTTACACTCTATATAACACTCATCTCAGCTGTTAACTGTGTCTGTTTATAGGATAATCTGTCTTTCTCCCCCAGACAAGTAAATATGTAAGTGCATGGGTTTTATCTATTTCATTCGATGCAGTATTCTTAGAGTCTAGCACAGTACTGATATTTCTTGACATGGATGAATTAGTGCTGTCTCACATCTCTTTTAAAAGGACTGGACAAATTTAGTCCATGGATCTGTAAAAAATAAATATAAATCCCTCCCCCCACTTTAGGGATCTCCTTTCCATATGGGTTTTGTTATGATATTTTTCTCATTCAGTGGTTATGAAACTGGTTACCTTAGATTGGGACTTGAACCCATGTGGCTGGGATTCAAATCCAGCCAAAACCCTGCCTGGGACTCTAACTCACATGAAAGTGTAGTGGAGTCGCTCAGTCATGTCCAACTCTTTGCGACCCGTGGACTGTAGCCCACCAAGCTCCTCCGTCCATGGGATTCTCCAGGCAAGAATACTGGAGTGGGTTGCCATTTCCTTCTCCATGGTTGGGACTCAAATCCAGCCAAAACCCACTTTGGGACTCTAACCCATCTGGCTGGGACTCAAACCCAGCCAAAACTCACAGTACCTGGTATCAGGGCCTAATGAAGCTCAGGTTTTTGATGTCTCATTTCAGAGAGAATTCAGTGAGAGACAAAATGAAAGATTAGAAGTGGATTTATTTAGAGAGAAACACACTCCACAGAAAGAGTGTGGGCCATCACAGAAGGCAAGTCTGGCTGCCTTGAAATGAGGCATGATTAGCTTTTATGGGCTGGGTAAATTCATAGGCTAATGAGTGGCAGGATTATTCCAACTATTTTGGGGAAGGGGTGGAGATTTCCAGGAGTTGGCCACCACCCACTTTTTGGTCTTTTGGTGGTGCCTTGGAACTGTGATAGCACCTTTGGGTGTGTCATTTAGCTTGCTGATTGAAGATCAAGGTCTAGTTGAAGTTTACTTGTTTGCCATCTTGGACTCATTTGATTCTTATTGGTTTATGTTGTATCCTTGGGCTATGTCATTCTTTCAAAAGTTGTGCCCTGCCCTCTTCACTCCTGTTCCAGTTATAAGTGGTGGTTACAGAAATAAATATTAATAAACTCTAAATTATTTTCTATAGTAGAATAAAAAATAGTGTCATTTTGAGAATATGGTTCAACTGATGAGTAGAGGGATTCAGACAATGTCAAGAGGCGAAAGTGCTATTTGAGGCAGTGGATTTGGAAAGAAAAATCCTGTATCTAGATAATCAGTGGATTTGAAGGATAAGCATATCTAACATACAGTTTAAATTTACTTTGATATAACATGTTCATGTATTATTCAATAGAACTATTAAAAAAATAATACCTGTTTGCTTTTAGCTTCAGGCCTCAAGGAGTAGAGTATGTGTCTCAGTTAGCTTATCTCCTTAGGGTGGAATGAAAGGAAGAGTCCTGAAACACAGAGTAGAGGATAAGTATTGAAGGCACTGTACATGCTCAGTAACGGAATTGCTGTCATATTGTAGATTTGTTCCCAGTTTTTAAAGGAATATCCATACTGTTTTCCATAATGGCTGTATCAGTTTACATTCTCATCAACAGTGTAAGAAGGTTTCCTTTTCTGCACATCCTCGCCAGCATTTATTGTTTGTAGATTTTTGATGATGGTGATTCTGACTGCTGTGAGGTGATACCTCATTGTAGTTTTGATTTGCATTTCTCTAATAATGAGCAATGTTGAGCATTTTTTCCTGTGTTTTTTGGCTGTTGGTATGTCTTCTTTGGAGAAATGTCTGTTTAGGTCTTCTGTCCATTTTTTGATTGGGCTGTTTGTTGTTCTGATATTGAGCTGTATGAGCTGCTTATATCTTTTGGAGATTAACCCTTTGCCCATTGCTTTGTTTTCAATTATTTTCTCCCATTCTGAGGGTTGTCTTTTCATTTTGTTTATAGTTTCCTTTGCTGTACAAAAGGTTTTAAATTTTATTAGGTCTCATTTGTTTACTTTTATTTTTATTTCCATTACTCTAAGAAGTGGGTCATAGAGAATCTTGATGAAATTAATGTCAAAGAGTGTACTGCCTATGTTTTCCTCTAAGAGCTTTATAGTTTCTGGCCTTCGATTTAAGTCTTTAACCCATTTTGAGTTTATTTTTGAATAGGGTGTTAGGAAGTGTTCTAATTTCATTCTTTTACACATAGCTGTCCAGTTTTCCCAGCAATACTTATTAAGAGATTGTCTTTTCTCCATTGTATATTCTTGTCTCCTTTGTCAAAGGTGCCCATAAGTGTGTGGGTTTGTCCCTGGACTTTCTATCTTGTTCAATGTTTCAGTTCAGTTCAGTCACTCAATCGTGTCCAACTCTGTGACCCCATGAACCGCAGCATGCCAGGCTTCCCTGTCCATCACCAACTCCTGGAGTGCACCCAAACCCTTGTCCATTGAGTCGGTGATGCCGTCCAACCATCTCATCCTCTGTTGTCCCCTTTTCCTGCTGCCCCAATCTTTCCCAGCATCAAGGCCTTTTCCAATGAGTCAGCTGTTTGCATCAGGTGGGAGTTTCAGCTTCAAAATCAGTCCTACCAATGAAAACCCAGGACTGATCTCTGTTAGAATGGACTGGTTGGATTTCCTTGCAATCCAAGGGACTCTCAGAAGTCTTCTCTAACACCACAGTTCAAAAGCATCAATTCTTCGGCGCTCAGCTTTCTTTATAGTCCAACTTTCACATCCATACCTGACCACTGGAAAAACCATAGCCATGACTAGATGGACCTTTGTTGACAAAGTAATGTCTCTGCTTTTTAATATGCAGTCTAGGTTGGTCATAACTTTCCTTCCAAGGAGTAAGCGTCTTTTAATTTCATGGCTGCAATCACCATCTGCAGTGATTTTGGGGCCCAGAAAAATAAAGTCTGCCACTGTTTCCACTATTTCTCCATCTATTTGCCATGACGTGATGGCACCGGATGCCATGATATTAGTTTTCAGAATTTTCCACAGTTTATTGTTATCCACACAGTCAAAGGCTTTGGCATAGTCAATAAAGCAGAAATAGATGTTTTTCTGGAACTCTCCTACTTTTTCGATGATCCAGAGGATGTTCCATGTTTATGACCCAGCAATCCCACTACTGGGCATATGCCCTGAGAAAACCACAGTTCTATGACGACCCTGTATGCAAGACAGGAAAAAAGACACAGCTGTGTATAACGGACTTTTGGACTCAGAGGGAGAGGGAGAGGGTGGGATGATTTGGGAGAATGGCATTCTATCATGTATACTATCATGTAAGAATTGAATCGCCAGTCTATGTCTGACGCAGGATACAGCATGCTTGGGGCTGGTGCATGGGGATGACCCACAGAGATGTTATGGGGAGGGAGGTGGGAGGGGGGTTCATGTTTGGGAACACATGTAAGAATTAAAGATTTTAAAATTAAAAAAAATAAAAATAAAAAAAATAAAAAATAAAAAAATAAAAGACACATGTACCCTAGTGTTCATTGCAGCAATATTTACAATAGCCAGGACATGGAAGCAATCTAGATATCCATCAACAGATGAATGGATAAAGAAGTTGTTGTACATTTATACAATGGAATATTATTTAGCCATAAAAGGAACCAATTTGAGTCAGTTGTAGTGAGGTGGATGAACCTAGAGCCTCTTATCCAGAGTGAAGAAAGTTAGAAAGAAAAAAACAAGTATTGTATATTAGCACATATATATGGAATCTAGAAAAATGGTACTGATTAACCTAGTGGATGTCAACTACAGATTGGCACTTACCAAGAGCATTGCCAATGACTGAACAACAAAGACATTTGCCATCTGCCTCTATGGAGATTGAACCCCATGCTGCTATAGCTGTTGACTTCAGCAACCCTTGACACAGTTCAGGGTGGAATGAGGCACTCTGTACTCCAGGGAATCTGGTGGGACAGGTCTTTAGATAGTTGGATGTTTTTAGGAACAGATTTTATGATCTCAATCCTTGCATCTTCTCATATATAGAGAAGCACTAAATCCCTTCATGGTGACATCAGATCCTCATGACTAGCAAAAAACCTTTTGTAAATAATCCTTCATGGTTTTGAATTCCCCTTTCATGAAAACCTTATATATTGACTTTCCCCCACTGGCACTTTGGAGCAGTCTCTCAGAGCTATCTGAGATGCTGCCTCCCAGACTGCAGTCCTCACTTTGCCCCCATTAAAACTTAACTCACAACTCTCAAGTTGTACATCTTTTTTTTACTCGACATAGAGAATGGACTTGTGGACACAGTGGGGGAAGGTGAGGGTGGGACGAATTGAGAAAGCGTCATTAACATATATACACTATCATGTGTAAAATAGATACTGGGAAGTTGCTAGATAGTATAGGGAGCTTAGCCTGGTGCTCTGTGATGAACTAGAGGGGTGAGATGGGGGAGGGGAGGGAGGGGAGGGAGGCAAGGGATATATATGTAATTATGACTGATTCGTGTTGGTGTACGGCAGAAACAAACACAAAATTGTAAAGCAATTTTCCATCAATTAGAAAAATAAATAAAAATTTTTTAAAAAGAATTGAAGGTAGACAATCAGAATTGGATTTCCTTTTTTTGCTTTAGCGCCTTTACCAGGAATTTAGGAAAATCTTTTTTGAAACATTGGTCTATCTGCAAGATATCGAGACCAATATAATTTATATCTTTTTAAAAGGCTCTAGACTATGTCCTTAACAAAGCTTGTCAAAGAATTTAGGATTGTTAAGCTAAGGGCATCATAAAGTTGACCCAGGGTTACAAGTATGACTTAGAAATAACCTCCAGGTATTGATATTAGAAGTAGTCTAGGAATTATTTGATGATTCAGCTATCACTGTGGCATTCTGCCATAGAATAACCCATAATCCCATTAACACTACATGAAAACATCTATTAAAAAATAATTTGGGGTTTTTCTAGACTACAGCAAGGCAGGGTTAATTATCTGTTAAAAAGTTTTCCAACTCTAACTTAAAATATACTATATACAATGAGATAGGCAATAAAATACTTTTGAACTTTACATACATACATGCGCATACACACAATATATAGAGACATACAAATATCTATACAGATATAATACATTTAGTAGAAATGTTATAAATTATTTCCCACCAAAACTTCTAAATGTATAGACAATCCAAACCATCATTAATCAAACCATTCAAAGTAAAATCTAAATCCTTAGCTCTCTAATGTTAGTTTTAAACTAACAGCTCCAAGCTTTTATTTTTATATTCTTAACATTACAAATGTTATACACTTGTGTCACAGAAAATTTGAAATATTGAGCACGTTAAATACATTCACAATCCCAACTCCTTTAATGCTAAACATTTAGTTTATTTCAATTCTGATTTTTCCCTTTAAGCTTGGTGTTGGTTGTTGCTGGGTTATTTATTTATTTTCAAGTTTGTCTGGAGGTATTTAAAGTGCATTTTCAATCAGGAACTATATCATCTGTTTACAATATAGCTCTTGAAAAACAAAAGGAGTTTAGAATTATAAGGCAGAGCAAACTTCACTCATGAGATACAATGAACATCATGTGAAAGCAACAGCCTGATCTCTAGGTTATGAAAATTAGAAGTAAAAAGTCACTACCCAGAAAATGTCCAGCTTTCTTACTTGGCAAAGCTTGGGTGCAATTCTATGAAAGATTTAATAAGCTGAATTTTTCCCATTGTGTAAACAAAATGATAAGACTAAATCTGTGCCTGGCAATTTTGATCTAAATTCATAGCTACACAAAACACTAGACATTGTGCATTTCATTTGTTAATATACCATATTTTCTCAGATTTTAGGAGGAAAGGCAAGGTAACTACAGAGAACAAGAATGTGGGAAGAAGAAATAGTGTACCTATATTTGACAATATAAAGTAATGGTGAAAAGAAAGCCTCAATTAATGCATCTCAGAAGGGCATAAAGACTATACTCTAACTTTAGAAAGTTAATTTAGAAAGACAGAGGGAGAGACTGAATAACTTCAATTTATCATGAAAAATACACATATGATAGAATGATGAACAATGGAGAATTCATACCATATGTTATTTGGAAAAATCTGTTAGTTTTCTTTGTTAAGATTAAGAAAGAATAGGTTTATCAATTTATGCCATCCTTCATACAGTTGATAACAAATTAATAATTGCATACCTGGCTCTGCACTTACAAATTAGGACTTCCTAATAAATGCTGATTAGCCCAGACAGGGAGGTCAGCAAAAAACCTAAATCCTTTTTCAGTCATTTCTAATCTTGTACATTCTATTCTTCTTTTTTAGCATGTAAAGACAACATATTAAGTTGGCAGATATTGTTTATGAACCCCTGAAGTTAGCTGTATTTTGACCAGTTAAATTTCAGATTTATTGACTGCTTCGTAACTGGAATAGAATTTGCTGGGAGACCAGGGATATTGGAGGAGTCTGTACTTCATGTTTTCTGATAAGTCAAAAAAGAAGTCTCTTGGTTTCCAGTTAAATTGCATTTTTTAAATATACAGTTGTTCCTTTATTTCTGTTTGCCCATGCCCACTCAAAAGAAGACCATTAGCATCTTCACTTGTTGTATTCTCTTCTGTTTTGGTTTCCTTGAGATGCTCTTCTTTATGAAGTGAGGATGTCCTCTTCACTCCTACTACAGGATTAGGTAGATTTTTTTTGTCTACTTTCCCTGAAGGTCTATATGGTTGCCTTACCAGACTTGTTGAAAAATAGACTCTAAAGACTTTAGGCTTTGGTGGTGGTGAAATAGGAATATGAATCTTTACACTCTATGCGACCTTTTGAACTTTTACTGAAATTTACCTGTGACTCAGAAACTTCAGTAGCCTGTATGTTGGTCACACATCCTGCTGTTCTAATGGGAGTAGAACTGTTTCTGTCTCAAGAGTTGTCAGAACAGTTCAATGGATCAGTCTTCAAGTTAAGACACAGGCTGACAGTTATCACTGTTCATTGATAAGCAGAAGCTGTTGTCACTCAGAGATGTCACTTTAACACCATCGATTGAATGATTGTGCCTTTTTTTCTGAAACACGTGATTAGGTAGTAGTTGAGGTTGATTTGGTTTTACAGGCACTATAGCACTTTCCACATGAGTTTCAAAAGTCTTTCTGTTTCTTGCTTGCTTATAAACTGTATCTGCAAAAAAATGAATACCATCAGGAGGATCAACAATGAGCTTATTAGAGTTTTTTGGGTTTTTAAACATTAAGTCAATCACTTGGAGTATGTGAAATTCTTCCTTATTCTTCTCATTCTAACCGCTCCCCCCCCCCCTTTTAATTCTACTCTGAGTCAGTTTTCTCTCTGCCCCTGGATGAAATTCTTCACGTGCCCCCTAGTTTTTCCAGTCCCTCTTAACCAAGAAAAAAAAGTATTTTAATCTCTTTAAAGCATCAACAAGTTCACCACATAATGACTTAACTCCAGTCTAATCAGTGTTATTTCGAATGCCATACTTATTCAGACTCACCCTTTTCTCCTTTCTAAGCATAGACATCCTCCAGTACTGGAAGCCTACAGAAGGACAAGAATAGGAGCTAGCTTCTTCTCTTAGTTGTTTGCTAATTACTACATGGCTCACCCCAGGGCAATGGTGGAAAAGACACAAGTTTAAGTGGTTAGTTCATTCAGAATTGTGTTGGGGTACTCTGGTAATGGTACTTTTTTAAAGATACCCCTTTCCTTCTCACAGAGAGCATTTCTTGGATCTTCAGTAATTTTCCAGTTGAAGACCTCCCATTTTAACTCCTTGATTAGGGGAATGCCTTTTGTCTGGCTGACTATACACAACTTTACCTTTGGCCTGTTGGCTTTCATCTGCTTGTAATTGGGCTTCCTATGTATTCCAACTAGTCCTCTCAGTTCAGTTGAGTTCAGTTGCTCTGAGTTGGAGTAAATATTAAGAAAACCCAAACTGGATCCCTTTTTCAAGGCCATATTTAGTCTCCAGGGAAACAGCACCTCTTCCCCAGTTTTTTGAAAGAGGAGCTGGCTCCCTGGGCAGCCCTCTCAATTCTGCCAAGAGCAAGAGATGGTACCAGCCATAGATCTTGCTTTTGAAATTCATAAGCAGAAGTCAGATGCTTGTTCTTTTGTTCCTCAAGGTTTGGAAACTAAAAAAAGCTCCTCTCACTTGAGTTGAGCAGAAGAAAGTCTCAGTACAATTAAAATTTTCTTGAAATAAATCCTCACTACTCTATACTTCTACATCACTTAGTCAAAGTGAAAGTGTTAGTCACTCAGTCATGTCCGACTCTGCAGCCCCGTGGACTGTAGCCTGGCAGGCTCCTCTGACCATGGAATTCTCCAGGCAAGAATACCAGAGTGAGTTACCATGCAGGGGGTCTTCCCAACCCAGGGATCAAACCTGGGTCTCCTGCATTGCAGGCAGCTTCTTTACTGTCTGAGCCACGAGGGAAGGCCTGCAGGGTAGCTAAAATGAAAAAGAAAATATTGTTTTGAGGATGTGCAGCAACTGGAGCTCTCATATACTACAGGTAGGAGTATACATTGATATAACTAGAAAATGCTTTGCTATTATATACTACAGCTCAGTTCAGTTCTGTTCAGTTTAGTCACTCACTCATGTCAGACTCTTTGTGACCCCATGGACTACAGCACTTCAGGCTTCCCTGCCCATCACCAACTCCGGGAGCTTGCTCAAACTCATGTCCATCAAGTCGGTGATGCCATCCAAACATCTCATCTTCTGTTGGCCCCTTCTCCCCTCGCCTTCCATCTTTCCCAGCATCAGAGGCTTTTCCAATGAGTCTGGTGGCCAATGTATTGGAGTTTCAGCTTCAGCATCAGTCCTTCCAATGAATATTCAGGATTGATTTCCTTTAGGATTAATTGGTTTGATCTCCTAGCTGTCCAAGGGACTCTCAAGAGCCTTCTCCAGCACCACAGTTCTATATACTACAGAACTCTGCACAGTTCTCCAATACTATAGCTAAACATATCTATTCTCTTTGACTCAGCAGTTCTACTCTTTAGGCATATATCTAACAGACATGCACGTATATGTTCGACAAAATATGTTTCTAGAAGCCGTATTTGTAATATTTCCAAATTGAAAATTGCTTACTTACCCATCAATAATAGAAAGAAAACAATAAGTTGTGGTATATATTTAGCATTGATAATTTAGCATTGAGAATGATCATTCTACAACTGTACACACCAGTATATCAAAAACACAATATTGAACAGATATGCCAAGTACAAGAGTATACTGTCTGACACCATTTATATAAAATTCTTAACACAGGCTAGGTTATTCCATGTTATTCCATGTTATGGTGTTATGGTTTGTTGGAAGAAGTGTGAAGGAGCAGTCTGTGGAGTTGGTAATGTTCTGTTTCCTAATCTGATTCTAGCCTTATGGGGAAATTTAAATTATAAGATTTTATTGAGCTGCATACTTATAATATATGCACTTCTCTTTTGGCTACAATAATTCAGTAAGAAGTATAAAACAAAACAAAAGCAAAACAAAACAATAAAAACAAAATAAAATATCTTGAGTTTTTAATCTCATGTTCTAATCTGATCTGGAGGTGGGTGATCTATTAATGCTGGAAGATCTAGCATTGGGCCACCCACTTTGTAAATCCTACATAGATGAGCCAGGTCCTTGGCTTAGATCCTGCAGTTACCAGGCAACTATTGTTCTCTTCTCAGCCTTTGTGGCCTCTTTCTGAGCCCACAGGAAGAATTGCATTTATCATCCTGTTACAAAAATGATATGCTTGATAAAAGCTATCCGAAGCTTGGGGACACAAATGAGGACTCTGCACATGCTCAGTGGCAGGTATAGTAGGTCACAAGGTTCCAAAAGCTTTAAAAAGAGTAAAACCTTAAAAATGAGAATGAAGTGACAATTATTTCTACATTAACTTTAAGGGCCACAATTCCAGACTCATTCTGCCCAGATCTTTTGGTAATATCTTTTTAATTCACAAGAGGTATGACTGACACAGCAATGAGGCTAAACTGGGAGGGCTTCGTGGAAAATATGTCAGAAGTGAAAGAGATTTAACCTACATTAGTCTTTTTCAATTCTTTTATCATGATGCAGTCAGGCACTTTGAAATTAGCAAATATTTAAGATTCTTTGAGTTATATTGTTCTTTCTCTTATCCACATGTACCCTGGGCTGCACCTATTGAAGCAGTGCCCAAGGAGCAGGTTATTTGTACTGATTCTCTGAAAGAGAGTTACTAGGTACAGGCATGAAGATTTTTATGTTTCAAGATTCACACTGACAAATTGTTTTCCATTTGGCAATGTCACCAGCACCATAGGGTATGATCAAATTTCCCATATCTCCATTACCTTTAGGTAATACTATTCATTTAGATATACACATATATGTGTAAATACCTCTATGTTATAACTTTCATAGGTAGAAATAGCTCTTCCAAAATTTTAAATTTAAATAAAGAGAAAGCATATTGGCCATAATTTTATCTTCTACTTTTTAGGAAAAATCTTTTCAACACAAAATGACTATTTTATTGAGCTGCTGTTGTTCTGACAGTATATAAACTGAGCATCTGATCAGTCTCTAGTGAGAAAGCTCTTTAAAAGGAACTTAAGGAAACTGGTCTCAGGGTCCTCAATTAGTTTAGAAATTGACAATTACATTAATCCCAGGAGAACTTGGTAGATACTCTCTGAAATAGTATTCATTCTTTTGTTCAGTGCATTGCCTAATGCCAAGTTAATGCCAAAGTAAATTATTAGCAATTATTTTTCTCTTTCAATAGCTGAAATGTGGAACAAATCCTGTCTTTTTCCTACATCCTGTATGTAGTTTATATAATTACACATCTTGTAATTTCAGAATAGATTCTCCTATAACTATCTGAAGTTATTATTATCATGATTTATGAGACCATTTCTGAATGGGAGACTTTCTTAAGATATACCAAGGGAAATAATGGAGCTCTCAGAAGTTTCTATTTTAGTATATTATGAAGCAATAAGAGGCTTGCTTTATAAAACTTACTTAGCATCTTACAATGCTTTTTCAAGATATTTCATACTTCAAGAAAAGTTAGATTATTACAATAGAACTAATGATTATTCTGTGTTAGTGCTAGTATTCTTACTCATATTTTCACACACCATAGTATACCAATTTTAGCAGCTTTATTCAGGTACACTTATATACAATTCACTCTTTTTAAGTGTACAATTAAATGTTTCTTGGTAATTATAGAGTTGCACAACCATAATCACAATCTAAAGTGATCCCATTTGGTCATTTAAATAAATTCTACAGTCCTACTTTGCAATGATGAATCTGTTTTCTGTTTCTATAGATTTGTGTTTTCTGGACATTCCACATGAGTAAAATAATATAACATGTGGTCTTTGAACTGGCTTCTTTCACTTAGCTATTTTTAAAAAGATTCTTCTATGTTGTAACATGTAGCAGTAGCTCCTCCTTTTATATTGTTGAATTATATTCTGTTTTGTGTATAGACCACATTTTGTTTATCCATTCATCAACTGATGAACATATGGGTTATTTTTAGTTTTTTTGACTGTTATATATAATACTGCTATGAACATTTGTGTATAAGTTTGCGTGCGGACCTATATGTTCATCTCTTTGGGGTAGACTCTTAGGAGTGAAATTGTTGGGTTGTATGGTAAATTGCTTCATCCAATATCACAAATTAGACAGCTGTGATGTTGCCCTTCCCTGATTTTTTGTCACCAAGATAGCTATTATTTCAGAAAAAGGTCCCTGTATGTGAGTTATCAAATTAGATTAGCCTCAATTGGCAGTGAAGTACCTGATTTTTATGGCTTCCATCCAGGATAAGTTTAGTGAGAGGCAGGGGAAGACAGGAAGCAGGTACAGGTGAAAATGTCATAGGTTGACATTGTTTGTACCCGAAGCCTGAATTTCAGCAGTTTTTTAAAGCATAATCAAATGCTTTGCAGATTGTTGTATGCCTTTTGTAAATTTAGAGGCTGTATTGCTTAGTGGTTAGGGCAGGGGGCCTGGAGCTAGGTGGCTTGGGTTCAAATCCTGGGCCTACCACTTCAGACCTGTGTGCCTTGACTTTGGGGCTTCCCAGCTTGTGCTAGTTGTAAAGAACCCTCCTGCCAATGCAGGAGAGGCATAAGAGATGCAGGTTCGATCTCTAGGTCTGGAAGATCCCCTGGAAGAGGGCATGGCAACCCACTCCAGAATTCTTGCCTGGAGAATCCCATGGACAGAGGAACCTGGCTAGCTACAGTCCATGGGGTCACAAAGAGTTGGACACAACTGAGCGACTTTCACTTTGATAAATTTCCAAATAATATTAAAATGACTATTTTGACAATCTGTCCAGTTGTATTATTGTATGTTAAGTAGAGCATCTGCCAGTCTTTTCACTCTACCATTCTGGATGTCTTGTTTCCTCCAAATACTTAAAAAATACAACGATATCAAGGCATCTTCTTCAGGCACATGTGTGTTTTCATATAGATTATATATAAACTATATATATATACATATATATACAGTTTACTGAGAAAAGAATTTTTCATAAACAGCATTAGAAAAAATTATTGTATAAGTAAGTAAGTAAAGTCGCTCAGTCGTGTCTGACTCTTTGCGACCCCATAGACTGTAGCCTACCAGGCTCCTCTGTCCATGGGATTTTCCAGAGAAGAGTATTGGAGTGGGTTGCCATTTCCTTCTCTAGGGGATCTTCCCGACCCAGGGATTGAACCTCGGTCTCCAGCATTGCAGACAGACGCTTTACCGTCTGAGCCACAAGGGAAGCATTGTATGAGTATAGATAAGTAGAAACATATGCTAAGTTGAGACTACAATAAAATATAAGAACTTCCCATATGTCATGCTACCTCCCTATAAAGGAATAAACTTGAATCTTACCTTGCACCAGTGATCTAGCAGCACTTAATGTTTTTGCATAGTTTAGAACTCTTCCTTACCCTATTCCCAAGTTCTCCACATGTGTATGTATACACAAGCACATCTTCCCATTAGTAGTGATATTTAATCAATAATGCACATGATTTTCCAATGGCTAATTATGAATTACTTCACTAATGTCAGGGGCGTTTCATACTTTCATTGTACTGGACTGTTGCTTCTAGAAAGAAAAGAAGAGTTTGGGCTACACTGTCAAGCTCCCATAGCCATTTAAAAATAACTAATATACACTTGGAAATCTCTCATTGTAAGACTCTCTCTTTCACACACACACACGCAATCAGTTTGCCAGTTAATTGCCTGTGCTGAAAGTTAATGTTCTAATAAACTAGGTATTAACTGATGTAATGAGTGGTATCATGTAGGTTATTGCCATTATAAACCATACTTAACAGTTTAGAAAATCAATAACATATTAAACTAAGGTTAGTGCTTCTAGGAGCGTTCTTTGGCAAACAGTTGTTTTCTGACAGATTGTGACCTCTTCTTCTGCTTCTTGGAAGGTAGAACATGTTCTGCTGCCTTAGTGACTACGAAGAGTTTGTGTCTCTGGAAAAATTACATACACACACAAACACCAGTGAAACACGGAACCACATCTCAACTTCCCTCAGACACACACACACCAACCAGTGAACCACAGAACCACATTGCATCTTCCCTCAGAGGAGCTGCTCACTTATAGGTCTGCAGGTTGGGGAGGAGGCAGGAAAAGGGAAGGCAGCTAAAGTCTGGGCCTGGGGCTTGTTTCCTTTGCTGTCCCCACACACGAACCCATGTGCTGGTGTTGGGTAACTAAAGAAAAGCTGGAGCAGGGTGACCCTTTGGCAGTTTTCTTTAAAAGCGAGTGTGCTGTCCCCAGCTGTCAGGGGTCATGCTAACTTGATGGGAGAACTCTCCGCTCTGTGGCTATTCACTTCACATCGCTGCTTCTAAACATCATCGTGAAACTGCCAGCGAGAGACAGAAATGCAGATTCTCGGCAGACTTCCAGGCAACTTTTCCCAGGGAAGAATTGTCTGTGTTTTGTCAGAACATACCTCCTACCTGAACTTCTGGACAGTCAGCTTAGAGAATAACCGGAAAGTCTTTGTGAGGACAATAGATAGCGAGCATCACGCTGACTAATCATTCTGGAAAGAATGAGTTCATGGCCTATATGTGTGCTATTTTCATTGAAGCCCCACACCACACACCCAAGCCCTTCATTAAGCATTCCTCTATAGGTTTTATCCTTTATGTGTAAAATCTCATTTTATGTTTATTTTTCCCTCTTCCTACCTGTTCTTCCTAGTGGCTCAGATGGTAAAGAGTCTCCCTGCAGTGCAGGAGACCCGGTTCTATCCCTGGGTTGGGAAGATCCCCTGGAGAAGGAAATGGCAACCCACTTCAGTATTCTTGCCTGCAAAATCCCATGGATGGAGGAGCCTGGTAGATTATAGTCCATGGGGTCGCAAAGAGTTGGACACGACTAAGCGCCTTCACTTCTTCTTCTACCTGTCTACAGCAAAAAGTTACTAATAACACATTAACATACCACAGGAACAAAGCTATGGTACATCATTTGTAAAAGGATAAAAGAAACAGTGTAACATAGAATGAAAAGCATTCCACTGGGAGGCAGGAAACCTGTGTTCCTCTTTTGAGCTTGTGATTAAACTCCTGGCTGACCACAAGGAAGTGACAGCATCCCAGGACCTCAGCTTTCTCCTATGTCCCAGGGAACTGGCCAAGATCTAATCTAGGTCCCTTCCACGGCAACGCTATTCCAAGAATGACTGCTCAGTTTCTATGTAGAAGTCACTAGGCTGGGCATTTTCCCATCCCTTTGATCTTCACAACACCCCATGAAGTAGGTGTCACCATCCCATTTCATGACTGGAAGGCCAGGGCTTGCAGAGAATGAGGAACATGCCAGAGACACAGCCTGCAAGTGACTTGGCCAGAACTGTGTATTCTAATGACTACGCTGCACTCTCTCTCTCTCTTTTTCTAGCGAGAGGAGAGATTTTATTTTTCTATTTAGTTTTGGCTTTGCTGGCTCTTCCTTGCTGTGCACAGACTGCCTCTCATGAGTGGAGGTCACTCTTTGCTGCAGTACGTGGGCTTGTCCAGGTGGTGGCTTCTCTTGTTGCAGAGCACAGGCTCTAGGTGCGTGGGCTTCAGCAGTTGTGTAAAAGGGTTCAACTACTCCACAGCATGTGGGATCCTCCTGGACCTGGAATCAAACCTGTGTCCCCTGCCTTGGCAGGTGGATTGTTTATCCACTGTACCACAAGGAAAGTCCTATGCTGCACTCTATGTGGATCAAAGTGCTCTGACTGGACAAAGTACTTTGTGTCATCAAAAATCTTCCTCAAGGATCTCAGATTTAGAGTACCCAAAAGATGGGCAAACTATATCAATATATTGAGGTGTTAGAGTGCCAGCTAATTATCAGCCACTTCCCTGAGCCCCCAGACCTCCTCTTTGTCATTGCCCTAGACATCCCCCCTCAATACCATATGATCCACTCAGCAACTAAGGCGGCATGCCTGGGCCTGCCTTCCAAGATCCTTTCCAGCATTAGGATCCATTTCCATTCTGCTTGGACACTACACTATAATACTGGTTGTGAAGAATTTTAAATACCATCCTTGAAATTACTGTCATAGCCACCCTCCCTTCCTTTTACCAGCAGTCCGAGACAGAATGAATTGACTTCTGCCCTGAACATTTTTCTTATTAATTTTTGTTTTTTTGGTGACCAAACCATGAAGGGTATGTGGGATCCTATTTCCCTGACCAGGGATTGAACCTGCACCCCCTGCATTGAAAGTGTGAAGTCCCAACCACTGGACTGCCAGGGAAGTCCCTAAAACATTTTTCAAAGTTCCCGGTTGAGGGTGACTATTGATTTAGAGTTAAGGTTAGCTTGGCTGAGTTGTTCCAAATTGTTTCTCCAGTTCTTTGGCTGGATTCTGCCTCTTATTACTGAGATCCTGTTTAGGGATCTGGTCCCCAAATACTCCTAACTGATCTCTGAGCTCCTAGTAGGAGACTGTCTTCAGCTTTGTCTGCTCTTCTGTCTGGCCTTATCTTCAGTACATACTTGATATTTTCTCCTCTTCTGATGACCACGTTTCTAGATCTGTTCCTTGCTTTCATTTACTTTAAGGCCTTACCTAACATATCCTTTGACTTTCAGTAGAATTCACTCCCTCTCTGGTGGATTTGACTGGTTTGAGGCCTTTGACTTTGTTCTGCCTGAGGCTATAAGCCACTGGGGAGTTTTTACCAACAGATAAGTTTGTCCCTGTGAAAGATTTTCATTTTCTTTCCAGTGTTTTTCCAGTCTTATTAATGTTAAACCTACCCTTCTAGGGGCTTCCCTAGTGGCTCAGAGGTAAAGCATCTGCCTGCAATGCGGGACACCCGGGTTCAATTCCTGGGTCGGGAAGATCCCCTGGAGAAGGAAATGGCAATCCACTCCAGCACTCTTGCCTGGAAAATCCCGTGGACAGACGAGCCTGATAGGCTACAGTCCATGGGGTCTCAAAGAGTCGGACAGGACTGAGTGACTTCACTTTCACTTTCACTCTTCTACCTTAAAAAGAATGAAAGTGTTTCTTCCTTTGCTGCTCTTAAAAAAAGAATATGAAAATCTAATCTTGATCACTCTCTATCATATCTTATATTTTACTTGTTTATCTATTCCATTCTATTTTATTTTATTTATGGCCACAAGGCATGCAAGATCTCAATTCCCTGACCAGGGATTGAACCCATGTCCCTTGTAGTGGAAGCATAGAATCTTAACCACTGGAATGCCTGGGAAGTCCGTATCTTGTTTATTTTCGGTCTGCATAGAAGGTAAGCTCTAGGATTTTTTTTAGTTTTGTTTATTGATGTATCTCAAGCATTTGAAATAAGATCTACCATAAGTAGATCTTTGGAAAGCATTGGTTAAATGAATGGGTGAATGAATGAATTCACCCTAGTGTCTTGCTGCCTTTAACAATTGAGTTTCAAAAGTTATCTCCTAATACCATAGTTTTAAAACGAACTACAAAGAAATAAATCAGAGTAGACAATTTGGCAATAAAGTTATGCCTTAGAATAGACTGCTTTGCACTTGATCAGAAGAGTGGTGGAGAACTTGTCTATTTGGGTAGGTAAATTGTGTGAGCGAAGTCAGAGTAGGGGCTAAAGGCCAGAGTAGCAATTGTCCTAATTACTCAGCCAGCAAGCCTCACAGAATTGGCCTGTAAATAACATACCCATCAGCTTCACAGACCTCTCCGCACAGATGGTTTCATTTGAATTTGAGCTCCCATGCCCCTTTCTAGGAGGTGTATGTGGATAATTTTTGGCATGCCTGTCTGCTGTGTGAAGCCAATTTACCTTCAGGAAGATGTTCACTACACAGGCAATGACAGATAGAGTTCACATTAATTTTATCCACTGCCAGGTCAGAGACTGATTGCTGTGAGACAGTTTCATGGAAGCAATTTTATTTTGTATTTCTAGAATTGCCTTTGAATTAATTGTTATTATTATATTGATGTATTACAAAAGAAATCCTTAAAATAAATAGGCTTAAGTGGACAGATGTACCCTACCAACCAAACTCATCAAAGCCAATAGCAAGCATTTACCATGATCATTTCTGATACAAAGAAACATTGGTTTAATATTGTGAAACCCTGAATTTATAAAGATTTTTTTTTTTCCATGATGCTAGTCAATACCAATCAGCCCTGATTTTCCATCAGGAAACTGCTTTCCTCTTAGCCTCTTCTTCTTTGATAGGCAGATTTTGTAACCTAAACTCATGTCCGGGCCATGGTGAGGTTGTCAGGAGAGGGCATCTGACTGAAGTGTCATTAATCCACGGACAGTCGTGTAGCTGTGTGGTTTGATAGGAGAGTTATGGCAACCTGATTTTCTTTGTCAAGAATTTGAACACAGAGAGTCAGAAAATAATTTATCAATCAGAACTGGAGGCAGAAGCTGAAGAGATGCAGTGAGAATGCAAAAAGGTAACATTTACAGAGTCCCTATCATGTACCTGAGACTATGTAACACATTACATGGGCTATCTTTTAAATCCCCATAATAGCTTTATGTGGACTTCCCAGGTGGCTCAGTGATAAACAATTTGCCTGCCAATGCAGGAGACGCAATAGAGGAGGTTTGATCCCTGGGTTGAGAAGATCCCCTGGAAGAGGGAATGGCTACCCACTCCAGTATTCATGCTTGGAGAATTCCATAGACAGAGGAGCCTGGCAGGTTACAGTCCATGGTGTTGCAAAGAGTTGGATCTGACTGAGCATGCCTGCACAATAGCTTTATAATCCATGTGCTGTTCTTAACTTGCAGGCATAGGGAAGGTAAATTACTTGATTATGTAGTAATTTGTGAGATCACGATTCAAGCCAAGGTCCATGTGATTCCAGAGCCTCTTCTCTTAACTACTGCATGACACTGATGACAGAGGAGAGAGAATTTTGTAAAACAGCAATCTCCAACCTTTTTGGCACCAGTTTCGTGGAAGACAAGTCTTCCATGGGCCAATAGTTGTGGGGGTTGGGGGGTAGGTTCTGGATGATTGAAGCACATTGCATTATATTTATTGTGCACTTTATTTCTATTATTATTAAATCAACTCCACCTCAGATCATCAGACATTAGATCCCAGAGGCTGGGGATTTCCTCTCTAAAAGTCATGTTAAAGTTAAGAAGGAAGAAAATGAGCAAATAGAGCATACCGGATGTTTGAGAAAAGAAAATGGAAGTGGAATAGTCCAAAGAGAACCAAGGTAGCTTGTGGCAAAACACATTTCCCAGGAGAAAAGAGACAAAGAGCCTGGACTCAACAATTACCTTGGATTAGCATAGTGTTCTGCTGTATATTGCTTGAGAAATTCTCTGTCCTTTGTCAGACAAATGTCTTAAAAAGTTGTTTGTACTAATTAATACCATAAAAGTCTATTCTGGAGGGAAAACAAATATAATCATAACATGTGTGCTGCAAGGTGTCCAGTTCTTCCTCCTGTGTCTGTTCTCAGGTGCCAGCCATTCTCTCTCAGGAAGACCAGCATGGGGGTGGGCCTCAGAGAACCAGGGCCAGGAGACCTGAAGGTCATTTTTAGAAAAATACCTTTCTATCTATGTATTTGGCTGTGCCAGGTCTTAGTTGCAGCATTCAGGTTCTTAGTTGTGGCAGGTGGGATCTAGTTCCCTGACCAGAGATTGAACCCAAACCCCCTGCATTGGGAGCATGGAGTCTAAGCCACCGGGCCACCAGGGAAGTCCTTGAAGCTCATTTCTTGTTTTGGTGTCTCTTCATTGGATGAGTTATTGACAATGCACAATAAAGTAGCCCCAATAAAGGAAGTTTCTTTTTGCCAGAAGTCTTCCTTCAGTGCCTCATTCTGATGACCATAGTACTTCCCAGAAAAAAAAAAAACAGTCTTTGAGATAATACTGAAGCTACAGAAAAGCACAGTTCTGCTCATAAGGAGGCCTATATTCCCTGAGCTAGCAAGGGATATGAATCATATACTCATATATACCTTGCACTTCCCAGTGCTCCTAGGAGTCATGGTACTGAGGATGTATGCTTCCTCACAGTGTAATACCCAGGCAATTCTCCTTTGTAATGACTGATGCTGGACCCCAGGATGTGAGGAACCCAAGAAAATCTTCGCTGAACTCCTGGCACCCATGAACATAAGAGCCTTCTCTACTCATGAAATATCTAAATGTCAGATGAAACCAGAGTTTTCTGAAATTTCTTCAGATATAACCTGGATTTGTGTGTCTGTACCTGGGCAAGATATACATGTTGGCTTTTTATAAAATAGGCAAAACTTCAAAGTTTTCCTCTAGTATTTAGACAGCAAATAGGTTGATCAATGTAACTTCAATGTCTAATCCATCAGGAGGCATTATTTTTAAAGTAATGAATACTTATGAGACTATAGGAGACAGTTCAATCTTAAAGTATGTATTATGTAAGTAAAATCTATTTCTGTGAGTTTTAAGAGTAGCAAATTTGTATGCTGTATTCATTAATTTATCATTTTGTATTTCTTTTATTTCATTTTTATAATCAGGTTTATTGAGATATGATTTAGATACAGGAGAATTGGCCATTTTCAAGTCCACAGTTTGATAAATTTTGGCAACTATAAAGTCATGCACCCACCACCATAATCATAAGATTTAACATCTTCCCAAAGTTCCTTCATCTCCTTTTATAACTAACCCTACCTCCCAATTCCTTAGCATTGATCTAATTTCTCTTCCTACAGTTTCACTTTTTCCAGGATGATGTCCCACAATAGAATCATACTGTATGTTAGTCTTTTGTGCCTTTCTTCACTTAGCATAAGGCATTTGAGATCTTTTCATATTTTTACCTATACCAGTAGCTTGCTCCTTTTTAATGCTGAGTAGTAGTCCATAGTCTGTTGTCTGATATAATCAGTTTATTCATTCACCAGTGGAGACACACTTTGGTTATTTTCATTTGGGACTATTATGAACAAAGCTGCCATGAACATTCATATATAAGTCTTTGTGTGAGGATGCTTTCATTTCTCTTAGGAAAATACATAAGAGTAGGTATTCATTTTATTTTCAAATGAATATGCACACAAAATAATATATGAAAAACTGTAATTAGATGTATGAAAGAACACATAATATTCACTACAGAAATTTCATTCTTGCAAATGAGACAAATCTCTTCATTAGCTGAAAAACCCTAGCTGTTACATGAACTAAGTTTTTTTATTTCAGCAAGACTGCTGCTGCTGCTGCTGCTGCTAAGTCGCTTCAGTTGTGTCCAACTCTGTGCGACCCCATAGACGGCAGCCCATCAGGCTCCTCTGTCCCTGGTTTTCTCCAGGCAAGAATACTGGAGTGGGTTGCCATTTCCTTCTCCAATGCATGAAAGTGAAAAGTGAAAGGGAAGTTGCTCAGTCGTGCCCGACTCAGCGACCCCATGGACTGTAGCCTACCAGGCTCCTCCTTCCATGGGATTTTCCAGGCAAGAGTACTGGAATGGGGTGCCATTGCCTTCTCCATCAGAAAGACTAGCATGTGTTTAATATTTGATAATTTCATCTTTTCTGAAGCTTCCAGAGAAATAATTCAGAACTTTCAATGGCACTTTTCAATTTAACATTTTGCTTTCCTTTGTATATTTTATAATTTTTATTTTATGTTAGAGTATAGTTGATTAACAATGGTGTGTTAGTTTCAGGTGTACAGTAGTTATACATATACATGACTCTATTCTTTTTCAAATTCTTTTTCCATTTAAATCATTACAGAATACAGAGTTTCCTGTGCTATACAGTAGGTCCTTGCTGGTTATCTATTTTAAATATAGTGGTGTGTACATGGCAATCCCAAACTCCCAATCTATCCCTCCCCCATTTGTATATTTTAGATGAGATATAGTATGTGTTGCCTGTACAGTACTTGGCTCTTTTGTGAGGATATTGAACTTGAATTTTGAATTTCAAGGTTTTAAAAACCTTTGTAAAAAATACATTTCAAAATTTTTCCAGAGAATAATAATTTACCAAGTTTCCTCATTATAAGCAAAACTCCTTAAAATAAAATTTGTCAATCAAGTAAAAAAATATAAAATGTAAAAAATTAAAAATATAAATTTAGTTTGATTACCATGTGATACAGAGTTGAAAAGCAGTGGTAAGAAGTTTAAACAATTACAATAGATTTTTAGAGTATCTTTCCATTCTAAAGTTATTCTTAATTTGAGAAGTAGTTTATCCTTGAATCCACAGGGTCAGAGACCAGGGTGTCTCCTTCAGTTCTCTTAGCAGCTCATGACTTCAGCCTTCTGCCTGTAACATTTGGAGCAGGGCGGACATCTAGAGCTGTCTAGACCAATCAAATGCACATCTATAGAAAGCTAGACTGGAGCTAACGCTTTTTGTGTGAGTGTGTCTGAGTCATTTTGTTCAGGGGCTGTGAGATAGCTATTTTTCCACCATTTAACTGAGAAGCAGAGAACATTCATCTGCAAGAAGAAATGAAGCAGAAATGCAGAGGACCAAGAAGTGAGATGAACATTCCCACTGACTTTCTCAGCCCTGGTTCAAGTCTGTAGTTTCCAGTGGTTCCTGAGGTCCAGAATTCAATCTTTTTCTTGTGATCCAAGACACAATTGAAGAACAAAATTTTAGTTTTCCTGAGTTTCTTATGATTTCTGTCACTTGCCTTCAAAGTTTCTAAGTGCTAGAGCTATTTCTGAGTCCAAGCTCACTTTGTTCGCCACACAAGAAGCCAGTGAATCTGAGGGACAAAGAGTTGAGGAAAGGAATACAACTTTATTTGGAAAACCAGCTGACCGGAAAGATGGCAAGCTACTGTCTCAAAATAATCATCTTGTTGGGGTCTGGATGCCAGGTTCTTTTATGGATCAGAGATGGGGAGAAGTGAGGAAAGAAAGTAAAAATGCCATTTAATCTTGCAAGTATCTCCTAGAATGGCAAGCCTCAGGCAGTAGGATGTGTTAATTTCTTCCTTCTTGCCATCTACTGGTGGACAGAGTTCCGAACAAAGGCACTTTAGCTTAACAGTCAGTCAGAGGGGCAGGGTTCCCTGAGACAGGCCATTATGTGTGATTATAATAACAAAAGGAACCAAAGATACAGATCTAGCTTCAGTTCAGTTCAGTCCTCAGTCTTGTCTGACTCTTTGCGACCTGATGAACCGCAGCACGCCAGGCCTCTCTGTCCATCACCAACTCCCGGAGTTTACCCAAACCCATGTCCATTGAGTAGGTGATACCATCCAACCATCTCATTCTCTGTCGTCCCCTTCTCCCCCTGCCCTCAATCTTTCCCAGCATCAGGGTCTTTTCAAATGAGTCAGCTCTTTGCATCAGGTGGCCAAAGTAATGGAGTTTCAGCTTCAAAATCAGTCCTTCCAATGAACACCTAGGACTGATCTCCTTTAGGATGGACTGGTTGGATTTCCTTGCAACCCAAGGGACTCTCAAGAGTCTTCTCCAACACCATAGTTCAAAAACATCAATTTGTTGCAGCCATACATTCCGGGAAACAAACTCACTCACAAGGACAATGTAGATAGATAGTGGAGTGCAGTTTATTACACCAGTGGGCCCAAGGCAGAGTCTCCTCTTAGCCAAGGACCCCGGCCAGTTTTTGTGAAAACATTATATACCCTAAGCATATGTGTCTAAACCCACCTCCCCAAATTCCCTGAAACTAGTCTTAACAAAGGAAAAAGAAAAATACAATACAGAAAAAAAAGAAAGATACAATCAAAATCAATCCATGATTCATATGCCTTAAACCTAGGTAGTTAACAGTGGACAATTATCAATAGGCTTCTGGTCATTCCCCACTAAGCATAATAGAATGTATGATTCTATTCGGTTACACAGATAATTAGGGTATTCATTTAGGTGATGGAGAGCCCCAGGGCTCTTCCTTCCAGGGGCCTGGTTTTCCAGTTGGTATGTTGTTTCCATAGATACTGGGCATATAACTCAAAGTCCACAGTCCAGCCCAAGATGGAGTCCTGCTTTCAAGATAGAGCCTGTTCTGTTTCTCTCCTTCAAATTCTTTGGTGCTCAGCTTTCTTTATAGTCCAACTCTCACATCCATACATGACTACTAGGAAAACCTTAGCCATGACAGTGGTCATGTATGGATGTGAGAGTTGGACTGTGAAGAAAGCTGAGTGCTGAAGAATTGATGCTTTTGAACTGTGGTGTTGGAGAAGACTCTTGAGAGTCCCTTGGACTGCAAGGAGATCCAACTAGTCAATTCTCAAGAGATCAGCCCTGGGTGTTCTTTGGAAGGAATGATGCTAAAGCTGAAACTCCAGTACTTTGGGCACCTCATGCGAAGAGTTGACTCATTGGAAAAGACTCTGAGGCTGGGAGGGATTGGGGGCAGGAGGAAAAGGGGACGACTGAGGATGAGATGGCTGGATGGCATAACTGACTCAATGGACGTGAGTCTGAGTGAACTCCGGGAGATGGTGATGGACAGGGAGGCCTGGCGTGCTGCGATTCATGGGGTAGGAAAGAGTTGGACACAACTGAGCAACTAAACTGAACTGAACTGAACTAGGTTGGTCATAACTTTCCTTCCAAGGAGTAAGCGTCTTTTAATTTCATGGCTGCAGTCACCATCTGCAGTGTTTTGGAGCCCAGAAAAATAAAGTCAGCCACTGTTTCCACTGTTTCCCCAACTATTTACCATGAAGTGATGGGACCAGATGCCATGATCTTAGTTTTCTGAACGTTGAGCTTTAAGCCCACTTTTTTCACTCTCCTCTTTCACTTTCATCAAGAGGCTCTAGTTCTTCACTTTTGGCCATAAGGGTGTTGCTATCTGCATATCTGAGGTTATTGATATTTCTCCTGGCAATCTTGCTAGATCTCCTGGCAGATCTAGCTTGGAAGAGTCTAAATTGCCTCTTCCTGGTTACTGAACAAGGCATCTTCCATTACTTTCCCACTAACTAGTTATGGGATCAGGTAAGATTCTCAAATTCTCTGGGCTCTGGTATTTTCTGAATTTGGTAGATTAAGAACACAGGATTTGGAATTAGTCCAAACTGACTTCAGATGTAGATTTCACCACTTTTCTGTTTCTGTAAGCTGAGGTAAGTTTCATACTTGAGTGCAGTTTTCTCTACTGCAAGAGGGACAATAACACCTTAAAATGTCTCTGAGACTTTCATGAGAAAATAATTATAAAGCAAGTAAGGTCATTCCTACTGCATAGTAAGAATTCAATAAATGATGACAATTGTCATTACTAATTGTTCTGTAATTTTTCCTTCCCTCACTCTTTTTCTTCCTTCCTTTCATAAATATTTTGTTTTTCTATGAGCTACATCTGGGGTTAAGGTTAAGCACACATTCCTCTAAAGAACTGGAATTCTCACTAGGAAGACACATTCATAAACAGAGTCACGGTGTCACGTTCCAGTACGGTGACAGACGTGTGTATGGGGGGGGGCATTCACCCACAAGGAAAGCTGAGGAGAGATGCAACCTGAGTGCAAACAGACCTTTCAGAGACTCATTGCCAATGAAAGGAGTGGAGGGGCAGATGAGGGGTGTGGGCCACAGCTATCCTGACTTGAAAACCTGCAGGGCAAGCTCTTTAGGAAGACCTTCTTGAGATCTGAGGATTTTAGCTAAGACCCTGAGTTCAGACATACCCTGATGGTGTTGAATTCCTGGGAACAATCAGTCTGGGGTGGGGGTGGGGGGATGCTAAAGTCCCTGACCTAACCCTTCTAAGAGTGACAAAAGGTTACCATATGGTCAGCAGGCAAATGATCAAATGTTCTCTGATAGGCCTCCTCTAACAGCCTGTAAAACTTTGTTGCTCCGAAGGCAAATGTTTCCTTAACGTGTAGCCTATGGCCTTTCTTCCACTGACTGGTGCCCGCTGCCCAACTTCACAGAACTCACTAACACATACCAGCAACAAGACTGACTTCCCTAAAAGTCTGCCTCCAAACTAAAGTGCTCCACTCCCTCATTCGAGTTAGATCAGCATTGCAGTTTTGTGGCCTTTGAATAAAAGTCAATTGCTTTGGGGGTCTTTTCTAAGTCAGAAGTGGGCTGACAGCTTCCTGGCAAACACGCTGATGTTGCTGCAGCTTTGTGTGGATGGAGACCCACAAGCTCGTCCCCACAGACAGCCGGGAGTGGCTGTAGCCGCTGAGCACACGCGGTGCCCACCTCGGACTTCAGGCATGCTCTGTCTAGGAGCAGCCAGCAGAGCTCTGTCTGAGAGCCATGCCCATGTCCTGGGGCAGGGACCTGATGGAGAAGACTTTGTCTTCCACGTAACCAATCTGTTTCCAGAGAGCACCTTGCAGATGATCTCACCCACTCTCACTCAGTGAATTGGCAGGACTTCCTGAGAGTAAATCCTGAGAGCGAGTGGGCTGTCTCTGCAGCCTGTATTTCTTCTCAAGGCTCTAGAGGGGAAAGTGGACTTCCCTGAACCTGGGGCTTCCTTCTCCACTGTGCAGATTGCTTCTCTAAGTCGCTTCAGGGTCCTTAGCTCAGATGGAAAGCACTGCCTGAGTGCTGGGAACTCTGTGTAGTTACTGGTTTGAGGGACCCAGCATCTCGTTCAGGCTGTGGAAGCCACACTCTGTGAGGCAGAGTTTGAAAGTTCTCGCCAGCTGCTTCTGGGTGAAGCACAGCTCAGGGAAGATCTGTTCTCTCTCTCTCAGAGCTGACTCTGCCAGTTCTGAGTCAAGTGATTCCCTGAAAAGTTATCATTGAGTAAATCCTCGTTTTTGTTAGAGCTGTTTTATTGGAGGGCTGTTGAAAATCTCCTGGCAGTGATGTAATCTGTCCAACACTGACAACTCAGCAAAGGCTGTAGCTATGCTCTGGAATTCAGCAGTCAGAAAGACTCTCTCCCGGCCTGTTGCACAGACCCTCCTGGAGTCTTATGAAACCAACTCATCCTCAGTTTGTTTTATAAAAGAAAATTCTATACCACAGACTGTGGTCAAGATGTATAAATCAAGGTGAAAACAGACACCGAAGCCAATGTTGTGATGACAGTCTAAGGCAATTTAAGTTTATTTTCTCCTTCTTCATCAAGCCCCTTCATTTGAGCCCTTTGAGGAAAGATGAGGAGTATTAATTACAGGTTAAGATAGCAGCATCGTTTACACATTTCCTTTCTTGTCAAAACAGACACCACATCTCAGAGGTAAGCATTCTCATCAGTAATTGATGGTTCTCATTAATAATACCATAAATCTATCACTTTCTACAAAGCATCCCAACATGCATTATCTCACTTGATCCTAACAACATTAGGAGCAGTAAAGTCTATCCAATTTAATTTTGTTTGGTGGCTTCAGTTCCAGGAAGTCTTCAAAAGGAAGGTGGACTTTGACCTTTGTGGGAGGAGGCATGGAAGCTGCATGAGTGCTTTTCCGTGGAAGACTGCATTTCTCCACTTCTAGGGGGTGCAGCCTTCAACACTGTGCTGCTGACGCCATGCAGGTGCACAGACCATCCCTCTCCTCCTGCCCCGTCATCCTTTCTCATTACAGATGCTCCATGACCTTACCTCTTGTTACTATTACCCCTGCTCCCGAGTCTCTTTCCATATGGAAATATGGCAGAGGGGTGTAGGGTAGTGCCTAGACTGCGGGTCCAGAGGCAAATTCTAATCCTAATTTAACAACGGTTGTATGATGTTTGACTAATTTTATCTGTTAAAAACCGAGGAAGTGGTTTACATGATGATCTCTTAGGACGCTTCTTTTAGTGTAGGGCTATTCACAGAGTGAGACGGGGTCAGGGAAGCCCAGGGGCTGTTGAGGCACCCAGGGGCCTGCAGAAACAGAAGCCTTTACCACACCTGAAGAGGAAGGTGTTCTGATAGCTGGTTGAGGGCTGGAGCTTTGCAGGAAGGGGCCCTGGGTAGAGCTGTAGTTGTGGAGGTGCCCAAGCCAGAAGGAGGTGAGAGAAATACACTCATGACCTTGCTGTCTTCTGCCCTCCAAGCGCCTGCTGACAGCTCCTGGCAGAGGCAGAGTGCAGAGGAGCCCGGAGATGCCCACTGCAGGGCACAGCCCCCTGGGGCCCAGGGAAGAGCAGAGAGTGGCTCTCAGGAGATCTAGGGGCAGACAGCACATACCTGCCCCGCCTCCAGACTTCAAAGCAGGATTTGGCTGTTCTTTTCGCAGAGGGACAGGTTCTAGCTGCCATTTATATGTGTGATTATGCATTTATTTAAACAGCTGTTATTTCTGTCTTTGCTTGCACCTGTCCTCTGGTAAATCCACCAACAGAATATCCACTTTGCACATCAGCCAGTATCTTTACAATAACAAAAACATTGTATTTTATTGGGTGATTGGTTGAAATTTACAAACACTGGTTTTGAAGCTAGTACCTTATTTTCTTGTAGAGAATAAAGTTTTGTCAGTGACATAGATTTGGTATTCCACCTAAAGTAGATGATATTAGAATAATTGCAATTTGGGTAACACATGTTTAATGTCGATGAACTTATAATGGAGACACACTGAAGCATTCGGATCTTTACAGCTAGCATTAGTTTAGCAAATCAAAGCATGGGGAATAGAAGAATTTTATTCTTTTTAAGAATCAATATATTTTTATACACTGGTGTGTGTGTGTGTGTGTGTGTGTGTGTGTGTATCTGTCTCCTGACTGATGGCTCTTTTTTTTTCCTTCCAAACAATAGACAAAACATGATCAAATGCTTATGAAGCAAAATACCACGTTCTACAGTCTCACAGGGTTTATTTCTTTGTTTTGGGCCTAATGGAGCTGTTTCAACAGTGCACTGGAGGATTTTCTGTACCTAAATTATGTCACCACTCACTCTGATTTTCCACTTTGTTGCAAACCCAATAATCTGTTGCCATGCCCAGCTTGCTAAAATTCCCGGCAGAGTGCAGAAGGGTACAATGAGTCTGAAATACCACATCAAATCTAACTTGAGGACTGATGTTAAATAAACGTGAGAGTAAATATTAAGTGAGGAAAGATTCACCTTCAAACTCCAGGTTTTAGGATCTGTGCCCTTTAATTTCATCCCATCGATTTCTGAAGTATGAGTTTGCTTTATAACACTAGAACACTTTTTATCAAGCATCAAGATGCATGTATCCTTAGCTTGTGCTTTATAAAATTTGACAAATGATACTAGGAGACTCCTGAGGGATCTGCGTGGTATCACAGGACTGGTGGCTCTCTCTGTAGCAGGAGATGAGGACACAGTCGACATTCAGATTTCACGTGGTTTCCCCCAGGGAGTGCCACGCTCTGAATAGCCGCGCACAGCGGCCAAACTGAAAGGTGGGGAATCGACACAAGCACACAGTCCACAAACGCGAACTTGGGGAAGCGCAGAAAAACAACTTGGAGGCAGACACGGTCTCCGGGGAGCAGTGAGAATAGGAGCCCTGAGGCTCATGCATCTGCTCCATCTCCACCACGTCTGTCTCCAGATGCTTGCACGGCAGACCTTGCTAGAGAGGCACAGAAGGGAGTCCAGGGTGTTCGCATCCAGGGATACTGAGTCAGTGAGAACAGAGGAGGGAGAGGGGGTTACTCTACTCAAGTCCTGAGTGCTCACCATGCAGTGGGCTGCTGAGCTCTGAGTTAATCCCACTGGAGTCAGAATGCTAAGCAGGGGCTTAGGAGGTGTCATCTGGGTGATTCTAGAGCACATGTCCCTGTTCCCAGATATCCTCAGACACATAAACTGTCCCTCACTCTCACCCCTCAATACCCTCCCCTCTGCCTCGATGAAGTCCCAGATTATTATGCCCCCACCCAGGGGAAGAGCACCTGAAGGTCTCTATTCACACGGCAAGGTGTCAGCCCACATGGGCCCACAGATCAGCAACCCTTCAAATCTGGAGTGTGAACGATTTCATCGATGGTGAGACTCAACTAGTGCGGCTGGGAGGGAAGAGGGCAGAAGGCAGGAGGGGCGCTGGCGACAGGGAGGCAAGGTGTTTCACCTCAGCCTCGGAGCAGTGGGAGAAGGCACCTGACTCTCGAGGGAGATGGGGTGTGCAGACAAAGGACCCGGAGGAGCTTCCACAGGATGAGTCCCCAAACTCTGAGGGGTACAGCTCTCCCGTGGGGGTGTAACTCCCGAGGGGACAGTCCAAGTCCAGCAATGGGGTCTCTGTTGGACAGCGCCAGGGTGAGGCACATGTGCCTAGTTCAGCCTCACCTCTGAGACAGTCTCCTGTCGGGGGTCTTAGCCCTGTGCTCCCAAATTCCCGGTGCTCCCTTGATTCCTCTTCACTCCTTCCCTGTTGTTCTTCCTCCTTTCAGGAGATATTCGGGGATAAACACACAGGAGGTCTGTGGGGCTCTCCCAAGTTCACCTGCTTCAGTGACATCCTGTGTGGCTTGTGTAAAACAACCACGTGGGGCTTGGCCAGCTCGCCCCTGAAATGGTCTGTGCTCGTCTAGAATTCGGCCATGAGGTGGAGTCAGGAGGCAAAGGAGGAGAGAGAAGTGTCCTTTCGTGGGATCAGGTGCATGTGTGTGTGTGTGAAAGGAAACAGAAGATCTTTGAAGATCATGTATGTTAACTAGACAGTCTCTTTTCAGGTTAAGATATGCCATATGACCATTTTTGGGGTCCTTTTTGGTAGAGCAAAAGAGTATTGTAATGTCAATATCATATTTTTAAAAATTTCAAGCTATTAAAATTAACAGGTAAGAATGAGGTAATTACTTCATGGAAGATGCTAAATGCTAGCACCATAGTCTTATGAAATGCAGAGCTGTAGAACTGGCTGAGTTGGTGTCGCTAATCTTTATATTTACAACTTGGATTTTTAAATGTTAATCTTCACCTGATTTTAAATGCAGTTTCTTTTTCTGCTTATTTATATATTTAATTCTTGAGTAAACTTATTATAAATCAAGAGCTACAAATTTCTAATTTAGTGTCTGGTTTTACAGATCCCTAACTCTTCATTAACTTCTTGATTTATAAACAATGGACCAAAAGTCCCAGCTGCTGGATGCAAAAACTTGCACAGCATTTACACACTCTAAGATCCCTGCTGTAAATCAGTGTCTCATTTACAAATGTTTCCATTACCAAGTGCTTTGACTGTCTGATTTGAAACACCTTGTCTTTTTACTATTTAATTCTGATTTATCTTTTTAATATATAGCACGCTTTGACAATTTGTTACTACCAAGTGCTGATTTATAAAGGCAGTGTAATAAATTTTATAACATAAATTGTAAAGGGTTTGAATTATGTACACCAGATTTTTGAAAACTGTATGGCTGAAAAACAATTCTCAGAAGCAAGAAGTAAATTTTACGTCCTATGAAACAAAACATGGAGTGCTGGCCATACGATTGTTTGTCTTTTCTTTCCATACTATCTCCCCACCTCCTGCATCAAGACTTTCCTTCTTTAACAGTGTCTACAGTTGTTGGCTGGATCTAAGAAATCAAAGGGCAGAGAAATGTTAGTATTTGACCTGAACAGATTGATATGATTAGTGTGCACTAAGCCTCTTGCTGAATTTCGGGGGGGCCTTCATGGTTTTATCTTGGTTCCCTCTTTCGTCTGTGCTTTTCATCTGCTGGGGACACACTGAGGCACACTGGGACTTAATTTCCTGATTGGGCTCAGGATTCTTGCTGGAAGGCCTGGTAACTACATATCTGTTGAAGTCATTTATTGTTTCCCTGGCAAAGGGCTTAGGGACTCTTGTTTATCAGTTTTATTCACCTCGCCTGCTGGTAACTGAAATACTGCCCACTGTCAGAGAGACTTGGTCCAACAGGGGATTAGGGCAAGACCTGAGGACATTGAATAATAATTAGCATTTTAGAATGATCGTATTTGGAAGGTGTTATTCACAATAAAGGAAATGGATAATTTTTTTTCTTGATTCTGTTGTTGTTGTCTGACTCTTTGTGATCCCATAAACTGCAGCACACCAGGCTTCCCTACCCATCACTATCTCCCAGAGTTTGCTCAAACTCATGTCCATTGAGTTAGTGATGCCATCCTACCATCTCATCCTCTGTAGCCCCCTTCTCCTCTTGCCCTCAATCTTTACCAGCATCAGGGTCTTTTCCAATGAGTTGGCTCTTCGCAGCAAGTGGTTAAAGTATTGGAGCTTCAGCTTCAGTATCAGTCCTTCCAATGAATATTCAGAGTTGATTTCCTTTAGGATTGACAGGTTTGAGCTCTGTTGTCCAGAGGACTCTCAAGAGTTTTCTCCAGCACCTCAATTCGAAAGGATCATTTCTTTGGTGCTTAGTCTTTTTTATGGTCTAGCTCTTACATTCATACATGACTACTGGAGAAACCATAGCTTTGACCAAATGGACCTTTGTTGGCAAAGTGATGTCTCTGTTTTTGAATAGGCTGTCTAGGTTTGTCATAGCTTTTCTTCCAAGGAGCAATTGCCTTTTAATTTTGTGGCTGCAGTCACAGTGATTTTAGAGCCCAAGAAAAGAAAATCTGTCACTGTTTCCACTTTTTCCCCTTCTATTTGCCATGAAATGATGGGATCAGATGCCATGATCTTAGTTTTTTGAATGTGGAATTTTAAGCCAGCATTTTCACTTCCCTCTTTCACCCTCATCAAGAGGCTCTTTAGTTCCTTGATTCTATAAAATCTAGTAGATCTGTGTTGCTGACTTTTTCCCTTAGGTTCATATGCTTTACCTTTGTACTTTCATTAGAGTAGTGGGGAGTGATATATATTCTTTTTCTTTTTTGGCTGTGCCACGTGGGATTGGGCATCTTAGTTCCTGACCAGGAATTGAACCCATGCACCCATCCAGTGGAAGAGCAAAGTCTTAGCCACTGGACCACCACGGAAGTCCCCTATATTCTTACATGGTATCTTTACTACAAAGGTTTTATCTTATCAAATTTCTAAGAACCAAAAACTATCTAAAATGGGCAATTAAAGGCATAGATCTTCATTTCAATGGATGACCAAACACTACACAGAAATTGTTACTCTTTAGTCTCTACGTAGCCCTGTGATTTATAGGAATCTGGGAAACTTTTGGCAAGGAGTAATGGTGGATGGATAAATTACAGTATAGCAGTTGGGTATGACCATACAACATTTATTTTTCATAAAGAAGTTTTTAACAACACAATTTTTAGAATGAAACAGTCCGTATGTTTTTCTTAAAGCTCTCCTTTGGAGCTATCTCTGAATGTGGCATTTTTTAAAATGAATTTTTTATTGTAGCACAGTTGCTTTACAATGTTGTGTTAGCTTCTGCTGTACAGTAAAGTGAATCAGTTATATTGAAACTGATTGGTGTCATTCCAGAGGGCCTCTGAAGAGCTCTGGCAGCCTAGTCCTTTATGTCTCAGTGCAGAGAAGAATTCAACAAGATCAAAGTGGTAGATAAGTGATTTATTAGAATAGGACATTTGTGAGACTTACAAGCTGTTGGGTGAGAAATGCCGTGCCCTGAGAACTGACTGGGCTACAGTTTTATAATCAAAGTAAAAGTGGGGAGGAGAGAAGACCTTCTTTGTCTTTCTTGAGTAAGAAAGACATCATGTTTTCATCATTAACTCCTCCTTCAGGTTGTGCAGAGGAATTCTCTTGTCCCTGAGTAGTCAAGCTAGTTCCTCATATGATTGATTTTTGTGTGTGCAGAAAGCATGTCCAGGGATAATTAACTTACTGAGTTCACTGGGAAGGATGTGGGGCTCATACCATCATTGCTTTACTGT
Organism: Capricornis sumatraensis; assembly: GCF_032405125.1. Lineage (NCBI taxonomy): Eukaryota > Metazoa > Chordata > Mammalia > Artiodactyla > Bovidae > Capricornis > Capricornis sumatraensis. The sequence continues at coordinate 108,925,780 of NC_091092.1, read as the reverse complement.
TTGGGAGCACGCCCCATGCTCCTGTTGTGTGGTTTTGTTGCTAAGCAAGCCTGCTTGGTTTTGTGGTTAAGCAAACCTGCTTTCTTGAGTAATCGTTAACTTACAGGGGTTTCCCATATTTTTCTACTTACAATCCCCTAGTGGGATTACCTAATGAATCACGTATTTTGTCTCTTCATTTTGTTCCTATCAATATATATATACATGTATCCACTCTTTTTTTTTTAGATTCTCTTCCCATTTATGTCATCACAGAGCATTGAGTAGGTGAGCCTGGCATTTAAACTGAAATTGGGCACAATGAGGAACAAAGACAATGTTCTAAAAGTTCAATGTACGGTCTGGGTCCTCCAGGGCAGGTCAAGGAAAGAAGGCAAGATTCAAATGCAAAGTAGTTAATAAACAACAGAAGATTTTTACTGGGAGCTCTGGGGTTTCAACTAGGCACAAAGACAAAGAATGTTGGGGCCAGAAATCCATTAATCACTGCAGCTGCCCCCTGTAGTGCACCCTGAGGAGAATTCAGGATGAAAATAATAATAATAATAACAAAGATACTGAACCTAGATATTAAAGATTCATATCAAAGAAATGATTTCAATAAGCCTGGACTCTTGCATCTTCCCATACATAGAAAAGCACTAAAAACATTAACTTGAGATGTCTGTTTTAGGTGATTAGCATTAATCTTTGATTACTTTTTTTTCGTGTGTGGGTGTTGTTATTGTTTCTGTTTGTTCTTATTTTAGCAAAAACTCCTGTATATCCTGGCTCCTCCCTTAACCTCTTTGGACCAGTCCTTCAGAGCTATCTGAGAGACTGTACCCACCGTGGGCTAGAGTCCTCAGTAAGTCCGCCAAATCAAACATAATTCTCAACTTTTAGGTTGTGCTTTTTTTTTTTTTTAAGTCAACATAGGTTTCCCTGTTGAGTAGCTTTGTGAGCCTCTGCAAGTCATATCAGTCTTTCAGAGTTTTAGTTCCTCCACCTTACATAGAGAAGATAATGAACAAACATTCATCGAGTGCCTATTTTTTGCCAGGCACTGTTAAAATTATTGGGGAATGAATGATTAAGCCATAGGCAACTTCATGGAATTAAAGTCCAAAAGAAAAGGGAGAAATTTCTGTAATCAATAAGATCACATATGTTAGAAAAGTTAAAATATTGTAGAAGAGAAGAAAAATATTGAAAGTCCAGTTTATCCCTATAGTGCTAGTGATTTTGTGATATGTGTTTATAAATCTATAAGTAATGAACATTGTACGTGTTACTGTTACCAATTTCATCTACTTCACACACATGGAAATGACTTTTAGGGCATAGTTATTTCTTTCCTAGTGCCACAATATTTTTGATTAGGTAGTCATTGCATAGGATTGGTGATTTCAAAGAGGAATGAGAGGGTAAAATAAAACTGAGTCAAAGAAGAAAATGAAATACAAAGAAAAAGTTATCTAGGAGGGATTATATTTGTTACTTATTTTATTGCACGCAAGAAAAATGGCAGTGGTGTGCCTTGCTGCTATTTCAATATCAGACTTAGTCACAATGGACAAGAAGACTGGTCAAATTGATGTTACAAATTGAAATTTGAATGAATTTGGTGAAATAACAAAGCACTGTTTTTTCCTATTTTAAACAGGTTTTTAGGTGCACTATAGGACCATGCAGTGGAATCATCAAAGAGCAGCAACTGGCCAAGAAGTGGTGCCCTCTTAAGCAGATTGTGGGACTGAAGATGAGCCATGTAAGTACATCTGTGGGCTTAACAGACCTGTCTTGTAGTGGTGCTTCCTCCTCCTCCACTGAAAGGTTTGGAATTGCCTTATCTTCTATTGTCTAGCACAATATTCTTCAGGGCCTTGGGGATCCAATTGTAATGGATTTATCCCCTCAAGCTTGGGTGTGTTCCAAGTTTGATCACTGCTTTTCTATGACCACCAAGGGGTCAACCTAATTGTAATATTTCAAAACATAACTCAACTCACTGTCACTAGAACAAATTTTCCAATAACAGATTGGTTCAAAGAAATACCAGCTATTCACTTTAAAAATAGGAAACTTCCAGGTAAAAATAAAATAAAATGGTTTTATAAAAGTTCTTCCAGACCGTTCTTTAATTAAGACCAAAATTACATATGGGCATTTAAAATATTCATTTCTCTCATATCCAATATTATCATTCTGCTTTTTTTCTGCATTCGATGCATTTATTAGCTTTGAATATAATCATGCAAATGTAAGCATCAAAACATAATTACCAAAATGATAAGAAAGAAAGAAAGAAAAAAAAACAATTCAGCAAGCAGATGACCTCTTTGAAAAAAAGAAACAATAGTAGCTAATAAAGCTGCCAAGTGGATATGAGAAATTCACTGCTTTCTGAAAATCTAAGAAGAGAAATGGCATTTTTAATTATTCATTACACTGATGTTCAGGAAAAAATAAATTAAGGGCATCTCATTTTATGAGAATTTAATTCAATTTATATGATGTCCTTCTCTACTACCTTTCCCATGAGGCCTGTTTGACTATACATCTATGTGAAAAATAGCATCTTTCTCCTTCCCGTTAGTGTTTCTTCCTGCCAGAGACATATTCCCCATGCCTGGGTTAGTGACATCAGACTCATTTCAATTCAGGGGCACGGCTCTTGTTATGAAAGACAGACATACACAGAATGATGTCCACGTTTGGACAAGATGCTGGTGGCACAGACAGGTGCTTGAGTTTGGATCCATCCTGTATAACATTATGGTAAATGAATTGAGTGGATTCATGGAAAGGATGTATATTTGTTAAATGCATGAATGATACAAACATGGGAGGGTCAGAGCATATAATAGATGAGAGAATCAAGTGTCAAAAAGATCTTGACAGTTGGAAATATAAGCTAAAATTAGCAAGATGATGCATTTTTATCTAGTAAGGATATGCAGGAAGTTCTTGACTCAGGATGAAAAAAAATCAATTGTATATATTATTAATTGCATATATAATATAGACAGGTAGGGGAAACCTTGATAAGTGGTACATTATGTTAAAGCAACAACAACCACAACAGTATCACAAAAGGAACCTGAAGTTTTAGTTGACTTGAAGTTCAATACAAATCCTTAGTTGCAAGTCCAGTCATGAAACTCAATTCTGGAAAATGTGATGAAGCTATATAGCAAGGTTGCCTTCGGGGGATGAAATACATCCTAGAAGTGTTTCAGTAGGAAGTTCTATTCCTTATTTGAGTCAGGGGAAGCCAGAATAGCAACGGAAGTTCTGATTATATGTTTTACATAGCTTCCTCGTTTATTGAAATGCCTCATTTTGCTCATTTAAACTTGGAACTAATAATAGCCTGCTTCCAGGGTTCATGTAGAGACACATTTGATAAATAAGAGAAAATTGTATTAAAACCAAAAATACCTATACAATGATCATTTTAAACCATGTCTTTACATAGGTTTATCCTTAGTAGGGACACATAGGTATTTTAATACACATAGGGAAACAGTATTTGGACACTCTTATATACTGTTGGAAGAATATAAATTGATACAGGCAACTCATACATGTTTTTCAAATTTTTCAGTGCACATGTTTTTGCTCAAGTAATTCGATTTCTATTAAATTTTTCTGTAGAAATATTCAGATGTGAACAAAGATATATATAAAGGTGTTTTTTTCTAGCATTTTTTGTAATAGTAAGACATCGAGAAGTATCTAAAAGTTCATACATAGGGAAATGGCTTATAATTTTAAATAAATCATGGTATATAAATACTATGGAATATTTAGTAGTTGCTAAAAAGAATGAGGCATACTGACAAGGAAGAATGTCCATGAAAAAATTATGTCACAGATATATTAAAATTGGTCTTATGTATGCAAAAAGTAACCTTTATGAGTGTGAAGAATGCACATAGTATGTGTGTGTATATGTACATACATACAGACATACATCTATATGGGAGACAATTATGCATAGATTTCTTATATTTGTACATCTTGTGATAGCTTTTGTTTTGAACTACCTTTTCAGGCTGTTGTTTAGCCAACAGCCTTGGAGGATAGAAATAGTGTCTCCCTCTTGGACAGAAGACAGAGGGCAGAATTTTTTTTTAACTGTCATAATGAAAAACATAATATCTCCCTCAACAGTAAAGGCTAGGCAGGTTCACTAAATACCATCTTTAAAAGATTATGGTTTCCTAAAGTCAGGGTTCCTCATGCATTCACATGTTACCTTTTGAGTATGTGTGTGAAGAGGGAATAGTGACAAAATTTTCCACTTGAGGTGATAAACAGATGAAACCCTATAATTCTAACTACTTCATGAACAATTATTGCATTGACTTTACTTGTTTATGTCCAGAGCACAGAGGTTTTATAGAAGAAATCATTGAGAGGAAGTTACAAAGAAGAGAGATAAAATTTGGGTTACTAAAAGGAGAAATTCTCAAATGTTAAATGAAATAAATAGGTAACTTCCCCATTAAAAAGTCACTATTGCTCACCTTAACTCATGGTGTTTTTTTCCTTATTATACTTTCTTCAGTAAAGAAGAACTGTCATGATCTTCATATGATGAGCCAGTCCCTGACTGAATTTAGTGTTCTGAGTATGTAAAGGGTCTGTTCAAAAGAACCTGATCTTTTCTCTCCTTTTCCCACTCTCCGTCTCCACGCATATGGTTTGGCCTTATCTGGGTGGCTCTGTCTTTTCTCTCTTGTTTGAGTGTCTGTTCTTGTTCACAGACGTGAGGCCAGGGTTTAACATGAAAACTGGGTGCTGCCTTTTGTCTAATCGAAATAAGAAATAAAAACTTTTGATTGTGGAGCTATAGAATCCAGCCAGCCACTCAGCCTGCTTTGATTCTGGGCTCTAATTATCTCTCCTCCAGACCAAAGGAAGCTGGAGTCTGATAGGTGGTCTAGATCGCCTTGTAGAAGTGCTCTACTTTGAGGTTTGTGGCCAAAGCCCCACTGAATAATAAAAGATTTATTTTCTGTGCCTCTATGTATCTTCCTTGAGAAGGTGATAGGGAAAATCTTGCTGGGCTAGCTAGGTAGGATTGAAGCAATTCTGGGACCCTGGTGCAGTACCACTGTAATACCACTCCCTAATGGGACCCTTATTATTTCTGTTCCCAACAAATAGTGACAGGAATATTGATGAGGAGGATCTTCTGTTGGGCTAGAGAGGTTAGAGTAGAGACCTTGTATGAAATTTCTATAAAGTTTTCCATTTATATAAGAATTTTTTGTATTATCTTCACAAATTACAGATATTAGTGATATTAAGGTTATAAAATGGAGGGAGGGAAAAATTTAAATGCTTATCTATTAAAAACATTGCATCTTAAAATGTTTTTTGTTATTCTCAATTTTTCACAAGGCAAATTACAAATGAATTCTATGTGTAGAGGAAGTCTGAGAAGATAAATATCAGACAAATCTCAAATATGTTTCAAAATCATTTTGTGAAAAGGATGGCAGCCTAATGACCGGAACCCTAAACAATACATTAATTCATCTCCCTTCTGTGATTTTCTCTTCTTTCCTTTCCCCATGTAGAAAGCAGCCACAATGTCTGCATATTTCTTCCGGTAATTTTATTGGCGTTTTCTAACCTTTACCATTGCATTTTTATCTTCCTTTTGGGCCTGTTGCCATTTTAGAGAGACATGATGCTATCAAAATCTCCAGACAGGAAAGATAGGGGCTGGCCAGTTCTACTCAAGCAATGCTAATAAAATTTCTATCCCTTTGGTTAACCCTTTGGAAATGCCAAGCAGTGATGTACAACTCCTCACCCCTGCAGGGCCTTTGTAAAGGAATTGCCCAGGTGGTATGAAACAGCCCTGAACCATGCAGGATGCAGGGCTCTGGGCAGCAGGAATGTTTTGCAGGCTTGGTGACCTCAAGCCAAAGTGTGGCCCACCCATGAATAAAGCAATAAAGGGAAGAAGAGTGGAGCTTACCTTGAAGCCTGCATCCTAGACTCACTGAGGGTGAAACTATGCAAAGGAATGGTATCCTGTATTTACGGAAAATCATGTTTAGTTGGAACTGAATAAATAATTTATCAAATCAATATAGGAAAGAAAAATAGGATCACAGACATACGCATGTGAACACATATTATGCATATTAAATATATGCACACATTCTTTCTTTTTAAAGGCAGTTTTCAAAACATAACATATTTTAGAGAAAAAAAATCAAACTTTCTAAAAAGGGCCAGATATGTTTTCAGTTTTGCAGGTTACATCGTCTCCATCTAAACTATTCATTTTTATTAGTGTAGCTCAAAAGCAGCCATAGACAATATGTGAATAAATGTGCGTCTGGGTTCAAATAACATTTTTTATTTATTGAATATTGCATTTTTAATGTCATCAAGTATTATTCTTCTTTTCATTTTGTTCAACCACGTAAAAATGTAAGAGCCATTTCTAGCTGGCAGACTGTACATAAAGCAGGTGGTGAGTTGGATTTGGCCCACAGGTCATAGTTTGCTGACCCCCACTTTAAGAGGGTCAAGGTCCATGAGATAAAATAAAATTTTATGGTCTCTCCAATTTGAAAGTATTTTAGATTTGAGGAAATCTCCTAATACTTGACACTAAGCACTCATCTAATGGATGTGACTATTTTTTAAAAAATATTTATTTATTTATTTTTGGTTGTGCTGGGTTTTTGTTGGGGTGCTCAGGCCTCTCATTGCAGTGGTTTCTCTTGTTGCAGAACACAGGCTGTAGGTGTGTTGGCTTCAGTAGTTGCAGAGGGGTGGCTCAGTAATTGTGGCTCATGGGCTCTAGAGCACTGGCTCAGTAGTTGCAGCATGCCGGCTTAGTTGCTTCTCACCATGTAGGAACTTCCTGGACCAGGGGTCGAACCCATGACCCCTGCATTGGCAGGCGGAGTCTCAACCACTAGACCACCAGGCAAGCCCTGGATGTGGCTATTTTAAAGTGCTAAAATAATCACAAGTTAGCTCTGTATCCTTTACATCTCCTCTGTAGTTACACAACTTATTTATCAACTTCTGCCAAGTTACCAGCAATTTTAACTGTGTTTTTTACCTATTCTGCACCAGGGAGTCAGCACCTCTATTTTAAATTTAATAATATGCATTGAAAATAACTATACCATAAATGGTTATCAAATCTAAATTACTAGGAATTCCCTGGCTGTCCAGTGGTTAGGACTCTGAGCTCTTACTGCTAAGGGCACAGGTTTTATTCGTGGTTGGGGAACTAAAATCCCACAAGCCACAGGGTGCAGCCAAAAACAACAAACAAATCTGAATTACTAAATAAAACTAAAAACAAAACCAAATCATGTTCTTATCATACACGTCATCACACTCGACTTTCCATTTGCTGAAATATTCTATTTAACTACAGATCTTCAGCCAAAATTTTCTTCACTATAACTATATCATACATGAAACGAATCACGAGTCCAGGTTTGATGCATGATACTGGATGCTTGGGGCTGGTGCACCGAGACGACCCAGAGGGATGGTACGGGGAGGGAGGAGGGAGGGGGGTTCAGGATGGGGAACACGTGTGTACCTGTGGCGGATTCATGTTGATGTATGGCAAAACCAATACAATATTTTAAAGTAATTAACCTCCAATTAAAATAAATGAATTCATTAAAAAAAAAAACTGAAAAAAAAAGCTATCTCATTGCTAGAGTTTTAAGGTGAAAACAAACACTGTGAGAACCTTAGTTCAGTTCAGTTGCTCAGTCGTGTCCGACACTTTGCGACCCCATGGACCACAGCACACCAAGCCTCCCCATCCATCACCAACTCCCAGAATTTACTCAAACCCATGTCCATCGAGTCGGTGATACCATCCAGCCATCTCATCCTCTGTCATCCCCTTCTCCTGCCTTCAATCTTTCCCAGCATCAGGGTCTTTTCCAATGAGTTAGTTCTTCACATCAAGTGACCAAAGTATTGTACTTTCAGCTTCAGCATCAGTCCTTCCAATGAATATTCAGGACTGATTTCCTTCAGGATGGACTGGTTTGATCTCCTTGCAGTCCAAGGAACTCTTAAGAGTCTTCTCCAACACCACAGTTCAAAAGCATCAATTCTTCGGCACTCAGCTTTCTTTGTAGTCCAACTCTCACATCCATATATGACTACTGGAAAAACCAGAGCTTTGACTAGACAGACATTTGTTGGCAAAGCAATGTCTCTGCTTTGAAATAAGCTGTCTAGGTTGGTCATAGCTTTTCTTCCAAAGAGTAAGCGTCTTTTAATTTCATGGCTGCAATCACCATCTGCAGTGATTTAGGAGCCCCCCAAAATAAAGTATCTCACTGTTTCCATTGTTTTCCCATCGATTTGCCATGAAGTGGTGGGAGCAGATGCCATGATCTTTGTTTTCTGAATGTTGAGTTTTAAGCCAATTTTTCCACTCTCTTCTTTCACTTTCATCAAGAGGCTCTTTAGTTCCTCTTCACTGTCTGCCATTAAGTGTGGTGTCATCTAGATATCTGAGGTTATTGATATTTCTCCTGGCAATCTTGATTCCAGCTTTGTGCTTCATCCAGCCCAGCATTTCGCTGTATTATGCATAATGTACTCTGCATATAAGTTAAATGAGCAGGGTGACAATATACAGCCTTGATGTACTCATCTCCCGATTTGGAACCAGTCTGTTGTTCCATGTCCAGTTTTAACTGTTGCTTCTTGACCTGCACACAGATTTCTCAGGAGGCAGGCCAGGTGGTCTGGTATTCCCATCTCTTGAAGAATTTTCTACAGTTTGTTGTGCTCCACACAGTCAAAGGCTTTGGCATAGTCAATAAAGCAGAAAAAAATGTTTTTCTGGAACTCTCTTGCTTTTTCTGATGTACCAACGGATGTTTGCAATTTGATATCTTAAGGTATATATATTAGATTGGTATGTATATTAATCTAATCTCCCAAATTCAAAGAAGAAAGGGGGTGGAAATCAATCTTTGTCTAGAAAGGAAAGCAAGAAAATGTAAAGGAAAACTTAAAAACTGTCATGCTGTCTTAAGGAATTTATGTTCACTCTTGCTCTGCTTCTTTTTTTTTTTTTTCCTTTTTTCCGTAATGACACTTGTGTTAGCTTCCTACCCTTGCACAATATAATAGCATACATGTAATGGCTTAAAACAACCTATATTTATTATCTCATAGTCTTTGTGGGTCAGGAGTCTGGGCACAGCTTATTTGGATTCTCTGCTCATCTTCATAGAAGGTTGCAATCAAGGTGTCAGGGGGCCTGTGTTCTCATCTGGAGCTTGGCATCCTCTTCCAAACTCATGTTTTTGTTTGAAGAATTCAGTTTCTTGTAGTTCCTTGTGATTGTAAGGCAGGTTTTTGCTTTCTTGATGACTGTTGACTGGAGGTCACCCTCAGTTCCTAGAGGCCCCCAGAGTTCCTTGTTAAATGGAACACTTAAAACATAGCAGCTTACTTTTCGGGGGGCCAGGAGACTCTCTTTTGCTCCAGTGTACTAAAAAGCAGTAGTATGATCAGGGGGAATGACTATCCTTTCATCTTTGCTATATTCTGTTGGCTAGGAGCAAGTAATAGGTTCTGGCTGACTTCTAGGGAAGGGGGTTTTATAATATTATGACTCATTGAAAGTTATCTTATTGTATGTCCACTACTGAGGGTCCAGGTTTTATTTGTGGATCAATACTGATCCAAAATAAATTATCCTTGTGATTCAAATATTAGTCATATAAGAATAATATTGGGTTATGTTCTTAGTGGCTATACACTGATTCAAAATCTGTAACTATTTCTTAAAAGTCTTCCAATTAGAATGCAAAAACTATAGATCAGGGTCTCTCAGTTCAGGTACCAATGATGTTTTAGTCAGAGAGTTTTTTGTTCTGGAATGTATTGTAGGATGCTTTGTGGAATCCCTGGGCTCAACCAAATAGAGGGCGGTAAAATCACTGCAGATGGTGACTGCAGTCATGAAATTAAAAAACGCTTACTCCTTGGAAGAAAAGTTATGACCAACCTAGACAGCATATTCAAAAGCAGAGACATTACTTTGCCAACAAAGGTCCATCTAGTCAAGGCTATGGTTTTTCCAGTGGTCATGTATGGATGTGAGAGTTGGACTGTGAAGAGAGCTGAGCACCGAAGAATTGATGCTTTTGAACTGTGGTGTTGGAGAAGACTCTTGAGAGTCCCTTGGACTGCAAGGAGATCCAACCAGTCCATTCTGAAGGAGATCAGCCCTGGGATTTCTTTGGAAGGAATGATGCTGAAGCTGAAACTCCAGTACTTTGGGCACTTCATGCGAAGAGTTGACTCATTGGAAAAGACTCTGATGCTGGGAGGGATTGGGGGCAGGAGGAGAAGGGGATGACAGAAGATGAGATGGCTGGATGGCATCACTGACTCGATGGACGTGAGTCTGAGTGAACTCCGGGAGTTGGTGGTGGACTGGCATGCCTGGAGTGCTGCGATTCATGGGGTCACAAAGAGTCGGACACGACTGAGCGACTGAACTGTACTGAACTGAGCATTTCCTTCCCCAGTTGTGACAACCAAAAATATCTCTAGACATTGTCTGTAATACCAAAAGAGGTGCAAGTTTTAGGGCTATACAGGAAAGTAAAATAACATCATTACTTTTTCTTGAATATCCAAGTGAATGTGTACAACAAACAGTTGGATATATAAGTCTGAAACTCTGGGATGAGATTAGAACCAAGAGCCATTGATATTTATATGGTCATTAAAATGAAGAAAAGAGTGGATGAAATCACTCAGGCACAGCATGTAAAATGAACTGGTTTGCGTGGCCTGTAGGATATGAAAGATAAGGCCAGAGATGGGGAAAAGTTAATTACAGACTTCAGAAAGGAACAGTCAGAGTTAGGATGAGAAAGAGAAGGAAAGGAGAATGATACCATGAAATTGAAGGTAGTTGATAATATAGCCAAAGAAATGTGATAATTGCTGCCAGAGTATTAAAATCCAGCATAATATCTATTGGATTTGACAATATGAAATCAATTCTTTGGATTATTCAATGTGAAGTCTGGAGGTGCATTGTTCAAAGTCCACTTAAATCCCCTTAATGATAACTGATTTCAGTCAGGCCAGTTCATACTGATCTTCTCTTAGGAAAAAGAATAATATCATGCCATTTTGTGGTTTCATCCCTGTTTTGTCAAATACTGTATCTTGGCTTTTGGCTAAAGGGATCTCAAAAGACAGTCATAACTCCCTTTGTTCAACTTTTGTCCTGTGTTTTACAGAGCCCTCATTAAAAGAATCTTTTTTAAATCTTCCTGAAGAGCACAACTGTAGAGACCAGAGAGAACTGAAGCTTAAGACGATTGACTTCTATGGGACACCATTGATTTTCAATCCATTGTCCCTTATTCTTGGTCATATATCTATGTATATATCTTTGTTAAGTATTTGCATTTTCATAGTCTATATAGGATCTGCCAAGTGTTTTATTTGGCTATTCATAAGGAAATAGTTGTTTTTTTAGAAACTCAGTATTTTGAATCTCAGTTTTAAAAAACCTAATCACTTAACTGAATAAATGACATATATTTTAGCAATACTAAAAAGGGCCTAAAATGAAATCAGTGATATCCCTATCCACCACACTCTAATTTCACCCCTGTAGTGTAGCCATTGTTTGGAATCTGCTTTCCTTCATCCTTTTCCTTTTTTATGTACAGGTAAAAAAAAAACCTTCCCTTGTGGCTCAGCTGGTAAAGAATCCACTTGCAATGCGGGAGGCCTGGTTTGATCTCTGGGTTGGGAGGTCACAGAGAATCAGACACAACTGAGCAATTTTCACTTGTGGGTTTCCCTAGTGGCTCAGCTGGTAAAGAATCCTCACCTGCAATGCACCTGAGTTTGATCCCTGGGTTGGGAAGATCCTCTGGAGAAGGGAACAGCTACCCACTCCAATATTCTAGCCTGGAGAAACCCATGGACTGAATAGTCCATGGGGTCACAAACAGTCGGACACGACTGAGTGACTTTCACTTTCACACACACACAAAAACAAAAAATATCCTTATGTGGTTAGGGATTTTAAAAATAGATTTTTATGAATTAGTATGATAAAACACATATTATTGGGCATGTTTTTTTTTTTTTTAAATTCTGTGTCAAGGGCGCCCTTTCAAGTCAATACATCTGAGTCTGCCATATTCAGTATAATAGAATGGTGGTATTTCAAAGTACTGATGTGAAGTTATTAATTTAGTCACTTACCCGGTGATGTATATTCATGTATTGTTCAATTTGTTATAAACAATGTTTTAATAATGAACATTTAGGTTTATATGGATGCAGTGAAGTAACACTGTTTTCTATATTTAAAATGTTAAATTGTGGGAGCCTTCTCTCATTTCCCCTGATCTAGCTTTGCTTTCTCTCTTCTTTCACTTTCTGGGACTTCCTCTATTTTTTGAATTGGTTTCCAGTTACATTTTATAACCACCTCAGTCATCTACCAGTCGCATTAAAAGACTCAACATTTTGGGGAATTATTTGCTGTTAAGTACTTTCAGTCATTTAACCTTTTCTCTGTGTTTTGGTATTTCCTGACTTGCCAGGCACTTACAGTACCGCTAGCTTGGGTTCTAGGAAACCAGGGTTTTTCATTCATAGCAGCTAAAAGGGGTAGGTGGTTGGTGCCTCTAACATTAATGTCAAAGCTGAGCATAGATAGTCTTTAACTGAAATGAATAATTAAGTTAAAATAAAGTCCACCCCTTTCTCTTGATCTTAGCTATTGTTGGTTATGTCACACATTATGGGATGCTTAGAAAAATATAAGTACTTGGCTAGTGATTTTATTCTGCTACAGTTTTCTTCAACCATGTTTTACCTTTTAAAAAATGTTTCTTATTAGCCATCAGATTTTAGGAAGTTGATGAGCCTAACTAATATTGTGTAAGATTAGAATACTAGAAAAATAAGGACCCAGGAAGTTGAGAAAATTAAAGCAATGTTACACAGAACAAATGTTTCCCATGTACCTCCCTGAATCCACTTTCTCTATCCTGGATTTCTTGACATAGTCAAGTATTCAAACCTAGAAAATCTATAGGAATTTCCAGTAAGACAAATACCACTGATTCTCATTCTTTCTAGTTCATGCCACATAATTACTAACATATATTTTGAACATCAGATATTGTGTGGAACATAAGAACTGAAGTAAAAAATATTATTCTCTTCAATAATTATGCTATGTAAAAAATCAAAGGGCTCAGAATTGGGTTCTAGTCAGAGCTATTTACAAGCCTTGTGATCTTGGTCAAAGCATTTAACCTCTTTCGGGCTTTGGTTTCTTAATATATAAGTTGAGGGGGAGGGGAATAGATTCTCTAAAGTATTTTCTAACTCTGAAATTGTATGACCCGTAAATTCTATTGTGGATAGAATCTCATTAAATGAAAATGTCTTGGTATGATTGCCATTGTAATGTGCAAATGTTCTGAAATTAAATCAATAAAGTGAAATCCTTGCTGCTCTTTCATATGCATGGTTATATTGAGTGATGTTAAACAGCTGCTCTATTCTATCATGGCTGTAGCCCTTCAGTTCTGGTTGAAATGGCTCCTGTGTGTATACTGAGAAATAAGGCTAATGCATGATTCAGCGCCTTTATAAATCAAAGATTCTATTACAGGCAGAAAATAGCCCAACAATAGCTATTCTATTACACTTCAGTGGCATTAGAAAAGAAAAGAATACATCAAGTGAAGAACATAGGTCCTCCCTTTTTATTCTGCAATACAATAAAAAGGCTATATAGGTTTTAGCAGTTTCTTCTGTCCAGTCGTTAGTGCATTGATACCTATGTTGAATGACATTGTCTAAGATGTACCTCTGTTTTTTCAGAATATCAATTTTCTTCTGTGCTTTGGTGAAGAAACTCCCTGTAGCATACAGAGTACGCAGGATCGTCTTTTCAGTCTAGATCAATTGGTATTTTACTTCTTGAAATGTAACAGGGAACAACAACATAAAAATCTGAATTAGGAGAAATATATATATATATTTGTTTTTTAATACAAAATTTGTATTTAATATACAATTTTATATGTGAAATGATCTTAAAGGCATTACTATTGTGTATTTTTTCCTTGCTCTTCCAGTTATACTCTAAGGGCCAGTCCTATGTTTTAGCATATGAAGAAGAGTTAGACATTTATCCTTCATGTTTCCTATACCATTTTAAGAGGATATGCTTGCAACTGTCACTAAAGTTGCTGGTTAAAAAATCAACAACAATTGTAGGCCCCACATGTGGTAGGTTGAGCAATTCATGTCACCACAGTCGCATTTAGCCCAGAGTTTCAAACTTACAAAATTTATTTGGCATAGGCAATCAATTAATTTTACAAGAGGCATGATATTAATAAGCAATTTAATATAGGAAACCTGCTCATCACAGATAAGAGTATCACAGACAGCAGCAACTATGGAAAATATGTGGTAAAAATCCTGCTTTATAAAATTTCAAAATGTGTAAGATAAAAATAGAAATGACAAGGATAAGCCCCATTTGTTGAAATTGTCAGGACACAGGAAAGTTTGAGAATGAGTCAGTGAGTAATGGGAAAGGAGGTGGTGCTGGCGGTTTAGTCGTTAAGTTTTGTCTGACTCTTTCCACCCCATGGACCGTAGCCCACCAGGCTCCTCTGTCCATGGAATTTCCCAGGCAAAAATACTGGAGTGGGTTGCCATTTCCTTCTCTAATGGGGGTAAAAATAGGTATTCTCAAAACTGTTAAGTCCCAGCAGGCCATAAACCTGGCTTTTATCTTGATTGTCTCATTAAAGTTAATCAATTTTGAATGTAGCCACCTCCATTCTATAAAACAACTTAATAAGAAAATAGTGTTTCCTGGAGAACTTGGTGGAATATTATCTACTCTCTAAAGACATAAACTCATGTGCTACCCTGCTTTGTTGTTTTCTCTTTTACAGTTAGTATTCATGAATATAGAAATGATTTATTTTCCATGAACAGCAAAATGATCAACTCAGTTCTAAGTTAAATAAGTTTTTAATGTCAACTTTGAAAGTTGAATTTACAAACATGCCCTCTAATCATAAGGTGCATTTTTTGTATAATAATATATTAAAATAATGCATTCAGCTACTAGAAGCTGCACTGTTAAGAGCTACATAAAATTAACCTGACACATTAAAATAGTCCCCAGGTATCTAATTCTAAACAATATTTCATAAAAATAGATAAGTATGAAATAATTTAATAATTTAAAGCTAGAGTTGACTTCACTGTTTTGTTTTTATAATGAAATAAATTTATTTCTGAAACCGAAAGAAATGACATATTAATACACCCTCAGTGAAGTAAAATCAATCCTACAGGTCATTGCTTGACTTTGTGGGTTAGAACTGGTTTCAAAACTTATTATTAGTGTTGTTGCCTCAGAGGCTTCTCCCTCCATTACCATCGAGGTGAGGTTTCATTTCTTTTAACCACTTGCTACCTTTCAAAATGCAAAGTCATAAGTACAAGCACTTTGAGACTTGATTTTCCTAAATTGAAAGAGATCGAGCTCATTGTCAGTAACTTGTCTCAAATGCAAACTTCCAGAATTTACAACTTATGGAAAAATGTTGGAAGAATTGATAGATAAATGAATCACTGGCACATTTAAGGATGAAAATGCTTTTGAAATTGGTTGTTGTGTTTATGGTTGATTCATTTTACCTTCTTTGCCATCTTCTTAATTTAGATCTCCCTCAAGATGCAGAAAAATAGAGGACGGAATCCACTTCTGTCATTTTATTTTATTGCCAAATCAATATTCTGATTTCTTTTCCACATGCTGTTTTCCAAATGTCATGAGATTAGAAGGCTGTTTGTTTTTACTCAATTTTAAGTGTTTCTGCATATGAGAAACGTACTGGATTATGTGTGTGCATACCCGATGCCTCTCCAAGGGAAACAATAGCAAAAATAGCTGACCAATCAACAGGATTAAAATCTAACAGAATTGTTTCCGATGTAACACAATCCTTTACTGCAGGGTTGAGCAAAGCACATTTAGCTCACCATTATTTCTTCATCTCTTTCATTTCCTTATGAAAAATGAGTCTTGCTTTCATCTGTTTTTTATTTATACATGCATTAAATCAAGAAACTGCATGATATAATTTATACTTTCTGGAACTGATAGAATACTCTTATCAACTCAAAACAGTGCTTTTATATTGTCATAACTACCTACAACAGAGTAATAAAGATTATATATTATTCTTGAAGTAGCATCTCTAACAGGGTTGGGTTTGTTTTTCATCCAAAATAATTTCATCATTCCCTATCATTCTTTAACTGAATATATTCATTTTAATAGGAGAACTGAAAAAATTATTTTGCTTAAATAAGACATTTTATTTCACTAAGGAAATTAATTTCTTTTCTTTCTCAGAAATTTGCAACTGAACACTGCAGAGTAGTATATACAAAATTTAAATAAAAAGGATATGTGTGCCTTACATTTAATTTTCTTATTCTAACTGTGTTTTTTCAATTGAAGAAATTAATATATGAGCTGCACAGCATAAAGTTGAAAAATTAGTTGAAATTATCTAATGGATTTGAATTTAAATAGACAATCTAAGAAAAAAGTCAGATCTCAATGTTCCCTATCGGGAAGAGATTATATTAATAGCTTATACCACAGAAGAACTGTACAAAAGGCTCTTAATGACCCAGTTAACCATGATGATGTGTTCACTTACCTAGAGCCAGACATCCCGGAGTGTAAAGTCAAGTGGGTCTTAGGAAGCATTACTACAAACAAAGCTAGTGGAGGTGATAGAATTCCAGCTGAGCTATTTCAAATCTTAAAAGATGATACTGTTAAAGTGCTGCACTCATTATGCCAGCAAATTTGGAAAACTCAGCAGTGGCCATAGGACTGGAAAAGGTCAGTTTTCATTCCAATCCCAAAGAAAGACAATGCCAAATAATGTTCAAATTACCACACAATTGTGCTCATTTCACATGCCAGCAAGATTATGCTCAGAATCCTTCAAGCTAGGCTTCAGTACTACATGAACTGAGAAATTCTAGATGTACAAGCTGGTTTTAGAAAAGGCAGAGGAACCAGAGATCAAATTGCCACCATATGCTAGATCATAGAAAAAGCAAAGGAATGCCAAAAAAAAATTCTACTTCTGCTTCTTTGACTATGCTAAAGCTTTTGACTGTGTGGATCAAACAAACTGTGGAATACTCTTAAAGAGATGGGAATACTAGACTACCCTATCTATCTCCTGAGAAATCTATATGCAGGACAAGAAGCAACAGTTAGAACCAGACATGGAACAATCAGTTCAGTTCAGTCACTCAGTCATGTCCGACTTTTTGCGACCCCATGGACTGCAGCATGCCAGGTTTCCCTGTCCATCACCAACTTCTGGAGACTGCTCAAACTCGTGTTCATTGAGTCGATGATGCCATCTCATCCTCTGTCGTCCCCTTCTCCTCTCACCTTCAAAGTTTTCCAGCATCAGGATCTTTTCCAATGAGTCAGTTCTTTGCATCAGATGGCCCAAGGTATTGGAGATTCAGCTTCAGCTTCAGCATCAGTCCTTCCAATGAATATTCAGGACTGATTTCCTTTAGGATTGACTAGTTGGATCTCTTTGCAGTCCAAGGGACTCTCAAGAGTCTTTTCCAACATCACAGTTCAAAAGCATCAATTCTTTGGTGCTCAGCTTTCTTTATAGTCCAACTCTCAAATCCATACTTGACTACTGGAAAAACCAGAGCTTTGACTAGATGGACCTTTGTCAGCAATGTCTCTGCTTTTTAATATGCTGTCTAGGTTGGTTATAGCTTTTCTTCCAAGGAGCAAGCGTCTTTTAATTTCATAGCTGCAGTCACCATCTGCAGTGATTTTGGAGCCAAAGACACTAAAGTCTCTCACTGTTTCCATTGTTTCCCCATCTATTTTCCATGAAGTGATGGGGCCAGATGCTATGATCTTAGTTTTTTGAATGCTGAGATTGAAGGCAGGAGGAGAAGGGGACAACAGAGGATGAGATGGTTGGATGGCATCACCGATTCAATGGACATGAGTTTG
The DNA here is from genome assembly GCF_032405125.1 of Capricornis sumatraensis. Taxonomy (NCBI): domain Eukaryota; kingdom Metazoa; phylum Chordata; class Mammalia; order Artiodactyla; family Bovidae; genus Capricornis; species Capricornis sumatraensis. The sequence continues at coordinate 108,907,653 of NC_091092.1, read as the reverse complement.
AGTAAACTCTGGGAGTTGGTAATGGACAGGGAGGCCTGGTGTGCTGCAGTCCATGGGGTCACAAAGAGTCTGACACAACTGAGCCACTGAACTGAACTGAACTTTCACTCTCCTCTTTCACTTTCATCAAGAGGCTCTTTAGCTCTTCTTCACTTTCTGCCATAAGGGTGGTGCCATCTGCATATCTGAAGCTATTGATGTTTCTCCTGGCAATCTTGATTCCAGCTTGTGCTTCATCCAGCCCAGTGTTTTGCATGATGTACTCTGCATATAAGTTAAATAAGCCAGGTGACAATATACAGGCTTGATGTACTCCTTTCCCAATTTTGAGCCAGTCTGTTGTCTGTGTCTGGTTCTAACTATTGCTTCTTGACCTGCATACAGATTTCTCAAGAGGCAGGTAAGGTAGACACATGGAACAATGGACTGGCTCAAAATTGGGAAAGGAGTCCATCAAGGCTGTATATTGTCACCCTACTTATTTAACTTTTATATGCAGAGTACATCATGTGAAATGCCTGGCTGAATGAAGCACAAGCTGAATTCAAGATTGCTGGAAGAAATATCAACAACCTCAGGTATGCAGATGATACCAATCTAATGGCAGAAAGTGAAGAGGAACTAAAGGGCCTCTTGATGAAGGTGAAAGATGAGAGTGAAAAAGCTAGCTTAAATCTCAGCATTCAAAAAACAAAGATCATGGAATCTGGTCCTATCACTTCATGGCAAATAGATGGGGAAAATGTCAAAACAGTGTCAGATTTCATATCCTTGGGCTCCAAAATCAATGCAGATGATGACTGCAGCTATGAAATTAATGGCAAAACCAATACAGTATTGTAAAGTAAAATAAAGTAAAAAAAAAAAAAAGCTTGCTCTTTAGAAGAATAGTTATGCCAAACCTAGACAGCGTATTCAAATGTAGAGACATCACTTTGTTGACAAAGGTCTGTATAGTGAAACTATGGTTTTTCCAGTAGTTATGTAAGGATGTGAGAGCTGGACCATAAAGGAGGCTGAGTGCCAAAGAATTGATGCTTTTGAACTTGGGTGTTGGAGAAGACTCTTGAGAGTCCCTTGGACTGCAAGGAGATCAAACCAGTCCATCCTAAAGGAAATCAACTCTGAAGATTCATTGGAAGGACTGATGCTGAAGCTGAAGCTCCAGTACTTTGGCCATCTGATGTGGAGAGCTGATTCATTGGAAAAGACCTGGATGCTGGGAAAGATTGAAGGCAGGAAAAGGCGATGACAGAGAATGAGATGGTTGGATGGCATCACCAACTCGATGGACATGGGTTTGAGTAAACTCTGGGAGTTGGTGATGGATGGGGAGGCCTGGTGTGCTGTGGTCCATGGGGTCGCAAAGAGTTGGACACGACTGAGCAACTGAACTGAACTAAGGTTCTCATAATGTTTGTTTTCACCTTAAAACTCTAGCAATGAGATAGCTTTTTTTTTTAATTTTTTCTTTTTTAAAATAAATTTATTTATTTTAATTGGAGATTAATTACTTTACAATATTGTATTTGTTTTGCCATACACCAACATGGACATGAGTTTGAGCAAACTCCGGGAGATAGTGAAGGTCAGGGAAGCCTGGCGTGCTGCAGTTCATGGGTTTGCAATGAGTTGGACACAACTTAGAGACTGAACAGCAACAACAAATACCTAATTGTGATTCTCAAACAGACCTCTAGGAAGTTGAAAAACTGAAGTAAGGTGAGAGGAAGAAGCTAGCAGAAACACTGAGAAAATACTGCATTAGATGTGTTAGTGCCCGCTAATCATGAAGAAAATTTTCTGGTGCCTGAAGTTCATAATAAATATCGATTAGGAATTCTGAAATCAGCTTTTCTCACCATATTTTCTGTGTCTGTACTTAACAGTAATTCAAATTCAACTTCTTTGAATTCCAAAATTCTTTACAAACAACTGGTGTCTGTCTAGGGCTACTGCATGTGTTTGCAAAGACTGCTTACTGCAGAGTGACCAAATCCATATGACCTGGTGCTGAGCTGCATTCATTAAGATGTACACAGGCACAAAGGTGTTGTATCCTGCCTCTACCTACCTCTACCTCAAGGGTAATTGCTTCCTCTGGAACATGTCTTAACATCACTCCCCCTGCCTCCCCACACTCAGTTCCTAAAGAAATCCACATTCTAACCCCAGAAACCTGTAATGCTACTTTATATAGGGGGGAAAATGTCTTTGCAGATATGGTTAAGGTAGGGATTTTGAGATGAGCTATCCTGATTGTCTGGGTGAGCCCCAAATGCAATCACATATAAGCTTATGAGAGAGGGGCAGAGGAAAATTGGACAGATACAAAAGAGGAGGTCAGGTGACTATGGAGGTAGTAACTAGAGTTATGCAGACACGACGAGGAATACTGGCAACCAGCAGAAGCTGAAAGAGGCAAGGAACAGGTTATGTGTCAGAGACTCTGGAGGGAGCATGACTCTGGTGACACCTTGACTTCAGCCCAGTGAAACTGATGTAAAACTTCCAGAATTGTGAGAGAACAAATTTCAGTTTTTTTTTTTTAACAAACCAAGTTCATGCTAATTTGTTACAATAGCCACATCAAACTAACACACTGTCAAAAGTGTCCCATTTTAGAAGACAGATGTTCACTCTATTTCCATCTCAGCTACTGCACAACTTCTTGACTATCCTTACATCCCATTCTATTTCCCCTCACTCTCAGCTGATGAATATAACATCCATTTTATCAGTAAAGGGGCCTGTTTGGATAAAGTTATCCATGTCTGCTCTCCAATTTATCCATAATCTGCATGAATATTAAACTTTACTTCCCTCTTGCTACTCTTCAAAGTTTTAGTCCCACATTTGTACTCTTAACCCAATTTCCTCCTTGCTTTTTGATAATACTTCATCATTCAAAAAATTTTCCCACCTCTCTAGCTTTCTATCCCTCTTTTCAATCGGTAAATATACCTACATATGCACACAAATATACTCAAATAGCCTTTGAACTTAAGTCCTCCCTATTTATGTGTGTGTGTGTGTGTGAGTCATGTCTGACTCTTTGCGACCCCATGGACTATATAGCAGGCCAGGCTCCTCTGTTCATGGGATTCTTTAGGCAAGAATACTAGAGTGGGTTGCCATTTCCTCCTCCAATAACCTCAGAAATATCAATAACCTCAGATATGCAGATGACACCACCCTTATGGCAGACAGTGAGTGAGTGAGTGAAGTAGCTCGGTCGTGTCTGACTCTTTGTGACCCCGTGGACTGTAGCCCGCCAGGCTCCTCGGTCCATGGAATTCTCCAGGCAAGAATACTGGAGTAGGTTGCCATTTCCTTCTCCAGGGGATCTTCCCAACCCAGGGATCGAACGTAGAGGAACTAAAAAACCTCTTGATGAAAGTGAAAGAGGAGAGTGAAAAAGTTGGCTTAAAGCTCAACATTCAGAAAACGAAGATCATGGCATCTGGTCCCAACACTTTATGAGAAATAAATGGGGAAACAGTGGAAAGAGTGTCAGACTTTATTTTTTGGGGCTCCAAAATCACTGCAGATGGTGAAATTAAAAGATGCTTACTTATGACCAACCTATATAGTATATTGAAAAGCAGAGATATTACTTTGCCAACAAAGGTGTGTCTAGGCAAGGCTATGGTTTTTCCAGTGGTCATGTATGGATGTGAGAGTTGGACTGTGAAGAAAGCTGAGCACCGAAGAATTGATGCTTTTGAACTGTGGTGCCGGAGAAGACTCTTGAGAGTCCCTTGGACTGCAAGGAGATCCAACCAGTCCATCCTAATGGAGATCAGTTCTGGGTGTTCATTGGAAGGACTAATGTTGAAGCTGAAACTCCAATACTTTGGCCAGCTCATGCGAAGAGTTGACTCATTGGAAAAGACCCTGATGCTGGGAGGGACTGAACTGAACTGAAGGAAAAATAAGTGCTTATGAATCAAACAATTCTAAGTACAAAAAAAAAAAAAAAAACTAAATAAATTTCAGAGTCACGTGAACTGGGAAATATTCAATATTAAATATCTAGTATTAATGTTTGTTTGCTAATCTAATAAGAAATTAGGATGTATGTTTTTAATAAAGAAGACATAAAAAAATAAAATTACATTTTATAAAGGGAAAAGAAGATAGGTCTGACTTACAGGTGGCTGTTACAGAAAGTGATTAAAAGCTTTGCGGAATGTGGACCCTGAAAAAAAAAAAAACAAAAACTTTAGTGCACAGTTAGGACTAACTAAGTTTAAAATAAATTCAATTGTTTACCTAAATGAGTTTAAAGAAAGCTGGTGCAAAAACTTAAATTTGGCCTTTCTCTCTGTTAAGAGGACATACTTTCTTCAGATATTGAACTGCTTTTAATTTTAGATTTAAGTTTCTTTACCTCTTAATTGATCTCTTATATATATACCTTTGAAATATTTTGTTAACTTTGGCTAAGTAAATATTATTTCACAGTAACTTATATGATCCTGCCTGACTGTTATAAACCCTTTTGATATTTATTAATAAAAATTCCGAAATAACTTGACTTCTAGCTAACTTGGGGAAGCTTCAGAGGGCCTCTGATATATCCCAAAGAGCTATTAAACTACCTGGGTTCACTGGACATGTTAAATTATATGAGCAATACTGTCAAGGGGGTGAAAAATCTTTTCAGATTATACTGTATGGTTGATGTTACTAATATAGATATCCTAAAATTTTAGATAAAATATAGATCTGATATGCCCTGATAAAACATGGTCAGTTATAATTCTAGTTATCATATTAAATTGTTATGACCAGGTTTCTTTGCCAATTAAAATAGAATCAGATTTTAAACATGCCTTCTATGGTTTTACTCTCATGCCTTTAGAAGAATACTGCTAGTTCTTCAAGATGTATGGAAAAGACTAAAATTAAACAGATAAACAAATTTTGTTATTAACATCAAGCTGGTACCAGACTGAAATTTGGTCTTCTCTCTGTTTAGAGAACAAAGTTTTCTTAAAATGCAGCTTTTGATAACAGATTATGAATTTCTTTGCCTTTAAGTGATTTATATTTGTTTTTAAAATCTTTTTGTTACTTTGGTAAAGTAAATAAACATTATTTAAGAGTATGGTACATGTAGACAAAGCTCATTCTGCTTCTACAAAAAGTAACCCCTCATGGTTAGATTTTGCTATTTTGATGTCCTTAAAACATGGTGATAGTCTTCTCTTAAATCAGGAAATTAAAAATAGATAAACAACAGCTGAAAATCAAAGAGCCAGGGCTATGGGGAAATCCAAAATGGCTGCTTGGCTTTCCTGGCTCCCTGATAGATCTCATTTTTATTTGATGAGTTAAAGCCTTACCTGGTTACAATGTTAATACCCTCACAATGAGTTCTCAAAAAAAAAAAAAAGAAAGAAAGAAAGACAGAAAAGAAAAAATTATATTTCACCAAATATTCAGTTCTAGTTTTGTTAATTAAGATCTGGGCTTACTAAGACCCACTTCTGAGATAGTTCCTTGTTATGATATATTGCTAAAAGTTTTAATTAAGTTATTACTAGAGACACTCCAAGATTGTTTCTAAAGCTTACCTCAGTAACCAGTCATTGGATAAGATTCAGGTGCTCCATGATGTACAACCAGGAGATTAACACTTGGTTATAATCATTTAACTGAGACAGATGACCTGGGGTATACTGGGCTATACCCAATGAAAGTCCTTGACTTAAACTCTTGCTTGTGACCTTACTAATAACTGCTAGCTATATTATCTTCTATATAGCTTGTTTCAGAAGATTATTTCTTATGTTACCAAACATGTGACTCAGCCTGTGATAAAATGCTGATAAGCAATTTCATATGAGATCAATAATTGTAATGATGATTCTGCTTTATTGACTATGCCAAAGGCTTTGACTGTGTGGATCACAATAAACTGTGGAAAATTCTGAAAGAGATGGGAATACCAGGCCACCTGACCTGCCTCTTAAGAAACCTATATGCAGGTCAGGAAGCAACAGTTAGAACTGGACATGGAACAACAGACTGGTTCCAAATAGGAAAAGGAGTATGTCAAGACTGTATATTGTCACCCTGCTTATTTAACTTATATGCAGAGTACATAATGAGAAACGCTGGACTGGAAGAAGCACAAGCTGGAATCAAGACTGCCAGGAGAAATATCAATAACCTCAGATATGCAGATGACACCATCCTTATGGCAGAAAGTGAAGGGGAACTAAAGAGCTTCTTGATGAAAGTGAAAGAGGAGAGTGAAAAAGTTGGCTTAAAGCTCAACATTCAGAAAATGAAGATCATGGCATCTGGTCCCATCACTTCATGGGAAATAGATGGGGAAACAGTGGAAACAGTGTCAGACTTTATCTTTTGGGGCTCCAAAATCACTGCAGATGGTGATTGCAGCCATGAAATTAAAAGACGCTTACTCTTTGGAAGGAAAGTTATGACCAACCGAGGTAGCATATTGAAAAGCAGAGACATTACTTTGCCAACAAAGGTCCGTTTAGTCAAGGCTATGGTTTTTCCAGTGGTCATGTATGGATGTGAGAGTTGGACTGTGAAGAAAGCTGAGCACCGAAGAACTGATGCTTTTGAACTGTGGTGTTGGAGAAGACTCTTGAGAGTCCCTTGGACTGCAAGGAGATCCAACCAGTCCATTCTGAAGGAGATCAGCCCTGGGATTTCTTTGGAAGGAATGATGCTAAAGCTGAAACTCTGGTACTTTGGCCACCTCATGCGAAGAGTTGACTCATTGGAAAGGACTTTGATGCTGGGAGGGATTGGGGGCAGGAGGAGAAGGGGACGACAGAAGATGAGATGGCTGGATGGCATCACCGACTTGATGGATGTGAGTTTGAGTAACTCCAGGAGTTGGTGATGGACAGGGAGACCTGGTGTGCTATGATTCATGGGGTCGCAAAGAGTTGGACACGACTGAGCAACTGAACTGAACTGAACTCTAGATATGGGAAAAAACAACAAGAAGAAATATTTTCCTGGACCAAGAAGCTAGTAAGACAGGTATGGTCCAGAGACTTTTGCTACTTACAAGTCTGGTCTAATGACAACACATTGAGTGGCCTGTCAATGGAATCTTTGTTAGACTTGGGAATGAGCCTTCCTAGCACCATGGGACATAATGGCCAAATGCCCCCAAAACATGGTCAAATATGTGGCTATGAAGGGTCACTGCTCACTAGATGTTGGCCCTTGCCAGCTGCCTCTACAAAGATTAAATCATGACCACTATGAGATGCTGACCTTCAATACCCTCTTGAAAGGAGTTCAGGGTGGAGACAAAAAAATAAGGCACTCTGTGCTCTGGGAAATACCCAGAAAAACAGGCCTTCAGATAGTCAGATGTTTTCAGGTAAAGATTTTTATGCATCCAAATTCTTGGATCTTCTCATACCTAGAGAAACACTAATGTCATTAACCAATGTCTGGACCTGGTTCTCCTGGCTAGCGCCTCAGCAGCTTTCCTACTTCTATTAATCTTTGGGCCATACTTCTTTAACTTTCTTGTTAAGTTTGTTTCTCCAAGTAGTAGCACAACAAGAATATCCCCTGGCCAACACCCAGACAGTGTTGGAACAAGCTGTTTATCATTCTATGAACTCTCACCTCCCTTTGTAAATGCACCCTGAGGTCCTCAAGCTATTCTCCCTTTCAGATCTTATATGGGAGACCACCCCCAGTGATAAAAATCTCAAAGGAGACCACCAACAACTAGCTGACCTGGAGATATCCCAACACCTCCAGGCCCAGGGAAGTCTTCTGCCGTATCACCCAAGAAACCTGAGAAAGGACACCCATTCCATTCGGTAATTGGGTTCATCCCTCTCAGCCAGGAGATGAGGTATGGGCTAAAGATTGGAAAAAAGAACCACTTCAGCCAGTTTGGACAGGCCCTCACACGGTTGTCCTGGCAACCCCTACTTTTGATGAAGTTATAGGTGTCATCCCTTGGATACACCACACCAGAGTCAAGAAGGCAGTGACTTCCTGTGATAAGGACAACTGAAAAGCAATTTGGGACCCCGAAAACCTCCCCAAGGTCTCATTTCAAGAACAACAACTCTCACCCAAGAAGGACGCTGAGCCCTGCTCTAGTCACTCTGGAAGCTGAGTAGTCAATGCACAGAAGAACCTTGAGGATCCAGCTATTAAAATATCAATGGGTTTTCATTGTCAACCCCAGCCTCTATCCCTGACTGGTATTATTGCTGTGCTATTCGCACAGCTTCAGTTGCATCCCAGGACTGGGATTTGGGTCAGAAGCTGGGGTTCACTGTTAGTTATCTCACTGTAGTGGGAAGCCTCATTCTTATTAGATGTCTCTTATGATCGATTCTCCCTACTAACCAAACTGCTCCACAGTATAGCTGACCCCCCTTCATGATAGGTTCAGTTGCTATAGCTGTGACAACCCAAAGATGGGGAGAAAACCTATTGCTTGTGTTCATTTATCTGTTATATGCAGGCTGCTTTGCAGCCTTTTGGTGTCCCTTGCTATAACAGATGGTACCAACCCCATCATGGCCTTTTCTTTGTTTGTGGTACAGATAATTACTTATGTCTACCAGTCAATTAGATGGGTATCTGCACCTTAGCTTTCCTCACTCCCAAGAGGAGTATTGTTTCTAACAACCAGACTCTCACCATACAACTGGCAACACATAGGTGGTCAAAAAGAGCCATTTAGTTTATATTCCTACTAGTTGGTTTGGGAATCACAGCTGGGATAGGCATGGGAATAGGAGGAACTGCTTCATCAACCACCTTTTACCAACTCTTCACATGAGGTGGCTAAAGTATTGGAGTTTCAGTTTCAGCATCAGACCTTCCAGTGAATATTCAGGACTGATTTCCTTTAGGATTGACTGATTGGCTCTCCTTGCTCTCCAAGGGACTCTCAAGAATCTTCTCCACCACCACAGTTCAAAAGCATCAATTCTTTGGCACTCAGCTTTCCTTATAGATCAGCTCTCACATCCATTTAAAATTAGATAGACACTATTACATTTTCCATTTTACAAATGAGGAGCTGAAATCTAAGAGGTTAAACACTCCGGTCATAATTTTTATAATGGACAAGCTGACATTTCAACCCACATATATTTTATTCTAAAATACACAATTAAACCACTATTGCAAATTAGAGTTAATTTTTTTTACTATAGCAAATGTGACTTATACTACAACAAAAGCAAAGTAAAATATATGAAGAAAAGACTAAATTACAAGGAAACCTTTCATTCACTTGCTTAAGAGGATATGTACTTATTTATTTAATGTAATCTGAGTCTTAACTTCATGTCAGAAACATCTCAACAGCTTGTCCTCAATTCTCAAAAGCAGATGCCTCTTTAGCAATAATCTGGTCCCTGAAAGCTTCTAAATTGATCAAGGAGAAGGTATTTGTTTGCCTGTCTGGCTTTCTGTGATAGCAATGGCTTGCCTTTCTTCCCATCTCCATTCTAGATACAGAGACACTTCTTCATGAGGAAGACAAAGGAAAAGAAGTCAGTCTTTTGGTTCCAAGAGGTACATTACATCATGAGAAATGCTGGGCTGGAAGAAGCACAAGCTGGAATCAAGATTGTCAGGAGAAATATCAATAACCTCAGATATGCAGATGACACCACCCTTATGGCAGAAAGTGAACAGGAACTAAAGAGCCTCTTCATGAATATGAAAGAGGAGAGTGAAAAAGTTGGCTTAAAGCTCAACACTCAGAAAATGAAGATCATGGCATCTGGTCCCATCACTTCATGAGAAATAGATGGGGAAACAGTGGAAACAGTGTCAGACTTTATCTTTTTGGGCTCCAAAATCACTGCAGATGGTGATTGCAGCCATGAAATTAAAAGACGCTTACTCCTTGGAAGGAAAGTTATGACCAACCTAGACAGCATATTGAAAAGCAGAGACATTGCTTTGCCAACAAAGGTCTGTTTAGTCAAGGCTATGGTTTTTCCAGTGGTCATGTATAAATGACAGTTGGACTGTGAAGAAAGCTGAGCGCCGAAGAATTGATACTTTTGAACTGTGGTGTTGGAGAAGACTCTTGAGAGTCCCTTGGACTGCAAGGAGATCCAACCAGTCCATTCTGAAGGAGATCAGCCCTGGGATTTCTTTGGAAGGAATGGTGTTAAAGCTGAAACTCCAATACTTTGGCCACCTCATGTGAAGAGTTAACTCATTGGAAAAGACCCTGATGCTGGGAGGAATTGGGGGCAGGAGGAAAAGGGGACGGCAGAGAATGAGATGGCTGGATGGCATCACCGACTTGATGGATGCGAGTTTGAGTGAATTCTGGGAGATGGTGATGGACAGGGAGGCCTGGCATGCTGCGATTCATGGGGTCGCAAAGAGTCGGACACGACTGAGCGACTGAAATAACTAACTATCCAAAGACTTCAGAGACGACATTGAGACAGTGGCTAAATGTTTAGTGGCCTTACAGGACCAACTAGACTCCCTGGCTGAGGTGGTTTTACAGAATATTTGAGGGCTAAACCTACTGACAGCTGCAAAGGGAAGATTCTGACTCTTCTTGAATGAAAAATGCTGCTTTTATTTAAACCAATCAGAAATAGTCAGGAACATGACCCAACAGCTAAGGGAACAAATATAAAGGAGAGAGAAATTAGCTAATTCCTGGGGTAATTGGAACAATATCTGGAGCTGGGCATCATGACTTCTCCCTTTAACAGGTGCTCTCTTCATGTTCTTTGCAGCACTCATTTGGCCCTTGTATTCTCAATGCAATTACCCAGTTCATAACCTCTTGGATTGATTCCATAAAGCTACAAATGGTAATAGTTCAATACAGCCCCCTAAATGATGGGGAGCTCTGAATGTCCTACCAAAAACATGAGATGATGCTTTCTACAAGGAGTGATAGAAGCATTAAGAGAAGGGAATGAAGAGGAAAAGTTAAAATTTTACAAAACCTCCTTCTCCTTCTGCCTCTGTAACTCAGCTTGCCCCTTGCAAAGTCTACATCACATAGGTCATGTAGTCTCAGAAAGTGGGGACTTGCAATATTAGGAACTGGAGTTTATCTCACTCACCCTTGTCCTGCTTTTTGCAACTGCCTAGCACCTGCAAACCTGCTTAATCATGCCTGCCCAGGTCAGGCAACAACCCCCCCTCCCCACCTTATCTTACTCTGCTCTTACTGCATGCATGAAACTCTTTAGTTTAAACCACCCTATTAACAACTAGTGTTGCCCACTACAGTCTGTCTATAAAAACTCTGTAATTCCTTGGCTGGGGTCTCAGAGCTTGGAGTGTTAACTCCTCTGGGCCCACTGGCATATTCAACCTGAGTTCTCCAACTCTCTGAGTGTGGTGCTTGGTTTCTCAAGTACTGCTTTATGCAACAATATAACCACACTGAATAGGACTTAAGAAAAGTACTTTTAAGATGTATTTAAATAGTTCAGCTCAGTTCAGTTCAGTCTCTCAGTCGTGTCTGACTCTTTGCAACCCCATGAATCACAGCATGCCAGGCCTCCCTGTCCATCACCAACTCCCGGAGTTCACTTAGACTCATGTCCATCGAGTCAGTGATGCATTCCAGCCATCTCATCCTCTGTCGTCCCCTTCTCCACCTGCCCCGATCCCTCCCAGCATCAGGGTCTTTTCCAATGAGTCAACTCTTCACATGAGGTGGCCAAAGTACCAGAGTTTCAGCTTTAGCATCATTCCTTCCAAAGAAATCCCAGGGCTGATCTCCTTTAGAATGGACTGGTTGGATCACTTTGCAGTCCAAGGGACTCTCAAGAGTCTTCTCCAACACCACAGTTCAAAAGCATCAATTCTTCAGCACTCAGCTTTCTTCACAGTCCAACTCTCACATTCATACATGACCACTGGAAAAACCATAGCCTTGACTAAACGGACCTTTGTTGGCAAAGCAATGTCTCTGCTTTTCAATATGCTACCTTGGTTGGTCATAACTTTCCTTCCAAGGAGTAAGCGTGTTTTAATTTCATGGCTGCAATCACCATCTGCAGTGATTTTGGAGCCCCCCAAGATGAAGTCTGACACTGTTTCCACTGTTTTCCCATCTATTTCCCATGAAGTGATGGGACCGGATGCCATGATCTTCATTTTCTGAATGTTGAGCTTTAAGCCAACATTTTCCACTCTCTTCTTTCATATTCATGAAGAGGCTCTTTAGTTCCTGTTCACTTTCTGCCATAAGGGTGGTGTCATCTGCATATCTGAGGTTATTGATATTTCTCCTGGCAATCTTGATTCCAGCTTTTACTTCTTCCAGCCCAGTGTTTTTCATAATGTACTCTGCATATAAGTTAAATAAGCAGGGTGACAATATACAGCCTTGACGTACTCCTTTTCCTATTTGGAACCAGTCTGTTGTTCCATGTCCACTTCTGTTGCTTCCTGACCTGCATACAGGTTTCTTAAGAGGCAGGTCAGGTGGCCTGGTATTCCCATGTCTTTCAGAATTTTCCAGTTTATTGTGATCCACACAGTCAAAGGCTTTGGCATAGTCAATAAAGCAGAAATAGATGTTTTTCTGGAACTCTCTTCCTTTTTCCATGACCCAGCAGATGTTGGCAATTTGATCTCTGGTTCCTCTGCCTTTTCTAAAACCAGCTTGAACATCTGGAAGTTCACGGTTCACGTATTGCTGAAACTTGGCTTGGAGAATTTTGAGCATTACTTTACTAGCGTGTGAGATGACTGAAATTGTGTGGTAGTTTGAGCATTATTTGGCATTGCCTTTCTTTGGGATTGGAATGAAAACTGACCTTTTCCAGTGCTGTGTGTGAGGGAGTTTAATTCAGAGAATTGGCTACTCAGTTGATGGTTTTCTTGGGAACCCAAAATTAGGGGGAAGTGGGGCCACAGACAGATTAGTATCAGAACAAAACAATTACCATTCTTAGGCTAGAGGGACAAAGCTAGGGTGGTATTACTCATTTCCAGGGCCCAAGATCACTTGGTAAATGCTAGAACCATGGCAGAACTGTCTGCAAGGGCTACTGCAGCAAAGGAGATGCAGACATTCCTAGAGAAACCAGATGAAGCATAGAGGGCATAGAAGAAACCTGGATTCCTGCCCTTCAGTCCCCCTACAGGACTTCCTACTGGCTGAACCTACTTGGAAGCCAGAGGACAAAACTTTGAAATGTTATGTACAGGAACTATACTTCTGAGGTACAGAAAAATTCCAGCGAAATTCTCAGTTACTTGAATTCTTTTATGTAGGCCACCATTCAATCCAGGCTTTACGAAGCAATTAGATCCACTTCCAGCCATGCTTCACCTTGCCATTAAATGCCAAATCTCAAGTATTACCACCTTAATAAATTTTACCTTATTTAACTGAATGTTCTTGTCTCCTGGTCCAGCAAGCTTAAAACCCATTTCCCCAATATTTCCTGATTTCTTGCTTATACAAATCAACAAGAACTTGCATTGAATACGGGTGCTATTTCATCTCTGTATCTGCCCTGTGCCATGACAGAACATGACCTTTCAAAGGCAGTGTGGAGGCAATGGGCTCCCCAGGTGGCACAGTGGTAAAGAATCTGCCTGCCAATGCAGGAGATGCAGGAGACTTGTGTTGAGAAGATCCCTTGGAAGAGGAAATGGAAACCTACTCCAGTATTCTTGCCTGGAGAATCTCATGGACAGTGGAGCCTGGTGGGCTGCAGTGCATGGGGTGGCAGTTGGACATGACTGAGTATGAAAGTGTGTGTGTGTGTGTGTGTGTGTGAGAGAGAGAGAGAGACAGAGAGACAGACAGAGAGACCATGGAGGTAATAAGAGTGGTGAGGTTTGTTCTTGAGGAGCTGCCTTTCTTTTGCAAGGAAACTGCCTCTGTGATGTCATTAAAAATACTTTTTTTTCCTTTTTTTGCTTCAAATAAGCTTTATTTTTAATAGAAAGAACCTGGAAATCACCTAAATGTTCATTAATAATTGACAGATAAACAACTGTATAACATTCACACACAGGGAAATATTACTCAGCAGCGAAAAGGAATAACATATGGATATTCCCCCAAACAGTAAATAATCTTGAAACAATTATGGTTACTGATAGAATGTAGGGGGAAAAAATCAAAACTCACTGATTACATTTATATAAAATTCTAGATAAAGCAAACTAATAAATTATAAAATAAAACAAATCAACAGTTGCATGTGCATTAGGGAGGGACAAGAGGAAGAGATCATTAAGGAACATGAGAAAACTTTTGTGGGTAATGATGTGTTCATTACCTTAACTGTTCTTACAATTTAAGTAAGTGCAGTTTATTCTCTTTCAATTATAAACAAATAAGGCTATTAAGAGATAAGATGGTTCTACATAAAAATCTGGATCTCCCATTTCTTTGGAAAACCAACCAACCGTATATGTGTGCTGCAGGCTGTTCCAAGGTGGTGATTTTGAGGCTGGTGAAATCCATTTCAGCTAGCTCACGTAGAGTCAATACTGTCCATGGGAAACACAAACTTTTGGAAAACTGCAGTAGAGTCTAGATCTTTTCCACAGGAGCTGGGTCATGTCCCACATTGAAACCACCAGCGGGTAAGCAAAGTGGATTCCCGGTGGGTTTGTATCATTCATGATTCCCTGTAGGAAATAGGAGAGAAAGAGAATGTCAGTTGGACTCAGCTAAGAACATTGGCATAGGAGCCACATGGTCTTTAGTCTATCTGCTGGTAGACGTGGGGGTAGTTCCTGCAACAGACACTAGCAATGATATACCTCAGGCCAAGGGAAGGACCTAGGAAGGTTAGAAAATACAAACTAGCTCCTGAAGATTTCCCACATACCTGCTAATTGATGTTGTCTCGCCCGTGGATGTATGAAGTTCAACTTCTGGTTGTTGGTTCCATTACAAAGGCTACTTTCAGAGTTTTTCTTTTATGCGTCCTACTGTGTCGAGCAAGGAGAAAGTACATTCCCCACTCTCGTAAGGCCTCTCTCTAGTCTAAGGTTCTGGTGCTAAAAGAAAAAATAAATGCAGGCAAAGGAACACCAAAACTGCTACACCGTGAGACCTTTCTTTACTTAAACTTTCACTGGTCAGAGGTGGGAGAGGCTTCTTTAGGCTCTCCCTCATTTGCTGAATGTCCAAGCCCTTGCTCCTGTGTGACTTCTCTTGCGTTAACCAAGACCGGTATGAGCAACACATTTTCTACAACCAGTCGTCTGCTCAGGCTTTCTATGGTGTGAGTTTTCTTGTGGACAGTAAGGTGGGACTTAGTGATGTATGTTTTTCCGCATTCATCGCACACAAAAGGCCTTATTCCAGTATGAAGCCTCTTGTGTATTTTCACATAGGAACTGCATGTAAAGGATTTCCCGCATACATCACACTCACCTGACCTTTCTCTACGGTGGACTTCCTGGTGATTATTAAATGTGTCTCTGCAGTTGAAGACTCTCCCGCACGTGTTGCATTCATAAGACCTTTCTTGTACGTAGATTTCCTGCTGCTGGACACATCCCTCCTGATGGCCGCAAGCCCCCTCACTTCCACTGGACTGGTGATCCCTTTGTCCAGTGGGAAAGGTCTCCTTACACTCAGCGCTCGTGCACGGATTCTCCCCGTCTTGAGTGCCACGGTGCTGCACAACTCCAGAACTGGCTGAGATGTCTTCCTCACCCTTCTCACGGGTACAGGCAGTCCCTAACCCATGGCATCCGTGGCTATTCACAGAGGCAGCCTGGTCCCTTTCCCTTCTAGTGACTGTCCCTCCACTCTGCCACCTCTGCATCTGGTCAAGGCTTACACTGAGTGGGAAAGCTCTTCCACATGATCCACACATATATGTTTGCTGCTCAGAAGAGGTTTCTGGCTGCCCAGCCAGCTGAAAAACGCCACCGAAGTCTGGATTACACATGTGGCATAGGGGGCTGTTTTGGATGGAAGGCACCACCTGCAGACTTCGAACATTTGATATTTTTATAGAAACAGAAGAGTCATCTCTATCCTCCACACTATGGCCAGGACTAGGGCCAGGGCTTTCCTGGCTTACCTCTTCCACTGCTGCAGCTATGCCTATCCTGGCAGGAACCTCGGGTGCGCTCTCTGGCTCTGGTGGAGACATCAAACGATATCTGGAACTTTCAAGTCCCACTGACATTACCAGTGCAAAGTTGTCCACCATCGTCTTATGGTACAGGCGTTTCTGACTCTCAGTGAGCAGGTCCCACTCCTCTCTGGTAAAGCGGATGAATACATCCTCAAAGGTTACAATGCTTTTGAGGGAGTCCGTGTGTGGTGCAGCGTCCGCCATTGCCAAATTACCAAAGCACTGAGTGGGCAAGCCTGAGTAGGTGCCAGGGAACAGGCACGGTCGTCTGCCTCACTGGCAGGGGTACGGAGTCTCACTTAACACTAACCTGGGAGTGGGACAGCACAGAATCTGCAAAGCACACAGGTAAATCCCAATTGTGGACGTGGGTCCCAGTCGCAAAATGGTCCTCTGCTCGGTGAGGTGCGGAGGCGCCGGCAGAGAAGCAGTTTCTGTCCCGCACTTCCGAGTCAACCGGAACTAAAAACAAGTGTGTGCAATGCCTCGAGGCTGGAAGTCCCGCCCAGACGTCAGCGTAAAGATATTTTTTCCCTAGTCCGGGAGTGGCTGACTTCCTTCGATTGGCGAGCGGAAAGAAGGCTTCTGCTGTGAAGGTGACGTGAGGCAGTTTAAAAATTCATAGTTCTCAGCTTCATTCACGTCCATCCAAGTGCCTCCATTTCAAATTTGATAGTCTTATTTTCAGCCCTTCCTGCGCTCAAAAATGTGTTGATGTTACGAATTAACTTTTTATTTTTACACGTACATTGCTATACAATGTTACCATTAATTGTATGTGTGTGTGTAGCTTGTATTTAGGCACTTTTGAATTCTCGCTTTAGTTCTAATTGTTGGTTGATTATCTTGAGTTGGTTATATAGATGATCAGATCCTTGGCAAGTAATATTTCATTTCATAGTTTACAGCGTTTGTGTTCATTCTCCACTTTTTTTTCTAGTTTTATTGCAGTGGCTAGAACCTTGAGGACAATGTCGATGAGCAGTGGTGATAAGAGATAACTTTTTAAATTTCTGAATTGAATGTACATTATTCTAGACTGTGCATGTTATACTGTACCAATATTTGATATAGGTGCATGCTATATATTTATGAAAGTTCTTTTAATCATGAGTGATTGCTGGATATCATTCAGTGGTGCCCTGCTGTACTTGGTCACTTAGTCTCACAGTCGCGTCTGACTCTCTGTGACCCCATGGAGTGTAGCCTGCCAGGCTCCTCCGTCCATGGGATTCTCCAGGCAAGAATACTGGAATGGGTTGCCATGCCCTCCTCCAGGGGATCTTTCTGACCCAGGGATCGAACTAGGGTCTTCCTCATTGGAGGCAGATTCTTTACCACCTGAGTCACCATTCATTTAGACAGATTTTTTTGGTGGATTCACCTTGTTGGTAAATTTCCTTTAATTGTGGTATCCTTACAGTTTTGAGATTAAAGCATTGGAAATGATGTCATTATTATTTGTTGATTATGATTTGCCAATACTCTATTTAGAATTCTTGCTTCTCTCTCTCTCTATATATATATATATATATAACTGTGATTAATATACCATTTCACTTTCTCGTGCTTTTCTGCCTTGGGGGTCACAATCATTGCTAAACTCAGAAAATTAGGAATTATCTATTTTCTCTTCTATATTTTGAAACAAGCTTTATACATTTGACATTAGCTTTAAGAAAAAGGTTTAGTAGGTAGGTCTCATGGGCTTCCCAGGTGGCACTAGAGGTAAAGAACCAGCCTGCCAATGCAGGAGACATAAAAGATATGGGTTTGATCCCTGGGTTGGGAAGATGCCCTGGAGGAGAGCATGGCAACCCACTCCAGTATTCTTGCCTGGAGCATCCCATGGACAGTGGAGCCTGGTGGGCTGCAGTCCATGGGGTGGCAAACAGTCAGACATGACTGAGTATGAAAGTGTGTGTGTGTGTGAGAGAAAGCGAGGGAGAGAGAGAGAGAGAGAGAGAGAGAGAGAGAGAGAGAGAGAGAGAGAGAGAGAGACCATGGAGGTAATAAGAGTGGTGAGGTTTGTTCTTGAGGAGCTGCCTTTCTTTTGCAAGGAAACTGCATCTGTGAAGTCACTAAAGATACTTTTTTCCTTTTTTTGCTTCAAATAAGCTTTATTTTTAATAGAAAGAACCTGGAAATCACCTAAATGTTTGTTAATAATTGACAGATAAACAACTGTATAACATTTATACACAGGGAAATATTACTCAGCAGCAAAAAAGGAATAACATATGGATAGTTCCCCAAACAGTAAATAATCTTGAAACAATTATGGTTACTGATAGAAGGTAGGGGGAAAAAACCAAAACTCATACTGATTACATTTAGATAAAATTCTAGATAAAGCAAACTAATAAATTATAAAATAAAACAAATCAATAGTTGCATGTGCATTAGGGATGGACAAGAGGAAGAGATCATTATGGAGCATGAGAAAACTTTTGTGGGTAATGATATGTTCATTACCTTAACTGTTCTTAAAATGGGCTTCCCTGGTGGCTCAGAGGGTAAAGCGTCTGCCTGCAATGCAGGAGACCTGGGTTCAATCCCTGGGTCAGGAAGATCCCCTGGAGAAGGAAATGGCAACCCACTCCAGTACTTTTGCCTGGGAAATCCCATGGACAGAGAAACTTGGTAGACTACAGTCCATGGGATCGTAAAGAGTCGGACACGACTGAGTGACTTCACGACCACAACAAAGTGCAGTTTATTCTCTTTCAATTATAAACAAATAAGGCTGTTAAGAGATAAGATGGTTCTACATAAAAATCTGGATCTCCCATTTCTTTGGAAAACCAACCAACCGTATATGTGTGCTGCAGGCAGTTCCAAGGTGGTGATTTTGAGGCTGGTGAAATCCATTTCAGCTAGCTCACGTAGAGTCAATACTGTCCATGGGAAACACAAACTTTTGGAAAACTGCAGTAGAGTCTAGATCTTTTCCACAGGAGCTGGGTCATGTCCCACATTGAAACCACCAGCGGGTAAGCAAAGTGGATTCCCGGTGGATTTGTATCATTCATGATTCCCTGTAGGAAATAGGAGAGAAAGAGAATGTCAGTTGGACTCAGCTAAGAACATTGGCATAGGAGCCACATGGTCTTTAGTCTATCTGCTGGTAGACGTGGGGGTAGTTCCTGCAACAGACACTAGCAATGATATACCTCAGGCCAAGGGAAGGTCCTAGGAAGGTTAGAAAATACAAACTAGCTCCTGAAGATTTCCCACATACCTGCTAATTGATGTTGTCTCGCCCGTGGATGTATGAAGTTCAACTTCTGGTTGTTGGTTCCATTACAAAGGCTACTTTCAGAGTTTTTCTTTTATGCGTCCTACTGTGTCGAGCAAGGAGAAAGTACATTCCCCACTCTCGTAAGGCCTCTCTCTAGTCTAAGGTTCTGGTGCTAAAAGAAAAAATAAATGCAGGCAAAGGAACACCAAAACTGCTACACCATGAGACCTTTCTTCACTTGAACTTTAGGCTTGTATTTAGGCACTTTTGAATTCTCACTTTAGTTCTGATTGTTGGTAGATTTTCTTGAGTTGGTTATATAGATATTCAGATCCTTTGCAAGTGATATTTCATTTCACAGTTTATGGCTTTTGTGTCCAACAAAAAGAGTGCTTAAAATCTTAAGTGCTTAAAATCTCTTAGCAAATTTCGTGTATATAATGCTATAATATTAAGTAAGTCACAGTGTA
Organism: Capricornis sumatraensis; assembly: GCF_032405125.1. Lineage (NCBI taxonomy): Eukaryota > Metazoa > Chordata > Mammalia > Artiodactyla > Bovidae > Capricornis > Capricornis sumatraensis. The sequence goes on along the minus strand of NC_091092.1, from coordinate 108,887,839 downwards.
GTACTTTGGATCCCAGGAGCTTTTTCATCTTATAACTTACAGTTTGACCCTTTGACCAACTTCTCCCTGGCAACCACCATTCTACTGTCTGTTTCTATAAGTTTAACTTTTTTGAGATTCCTCATATAAGGGAATATTTATAGTATTTGTCTTTCTGTTTCTGTCTTGTTTCACTTAGCATAAGGTACTCTAGGCTCATCCATATTGTTACAGGTGGCAGGACTATTTTCCTTTATATGGTTCAATAGTATTTCATTTGATATCACGTTTTCTTTATTCATCTATGAACTGACATTTAGGATGTTTCTGTATCTTGGCTAATGTGAATAGTGTTGCAGTAAACATGCGAGTGCAGAAATTTCTTTGAGACACTGATTTTGTTTCTTCTGGATATATACTCAGAAGTGGGATTGTTGGATCTTATGGTAATTAATCTTTAATAAATGTGAAGTGAAAGTGTTATTTGCTCAGTAGTGTCCAATTCTTTGAGACTCCATGAAGTGTAGCCAGCCAGGCTCCTCTGTCTGTGGAATTCTCCAGGCAAGAATACTGGAGTGAGTATCCACTCCATTCTCTAGGGGATCTTCCCGACCCAGAGATCAAACCTGGATCTCCTGCATTGCAAACAGATTTTTACCATTTTAGCCACCAGGGAAGCCCCTATTCTTAAATAATAGATTACTTAATAGTTACCCATTTTCATTATTGATGTTGTTTATTTACACCTGCCTTCTCCTCTAAACAAAGTTTAGTCTTTATTATTCTTGTAGAAAATTATTTATCTTTTAATTGAATTTATGGTTTTATTTCTTTTCTTTTTTTCTCATTTGGCTTCATAATTTCTTCTATTTAGAGTGTTTTATTTTCTTATTATTTTTCTCAGTTCATTTATTTTCAGGGCTTCTAGTGTCCTAGTTGGAGAAGGCAATGGCACCCCACTCCAGTACTCTTGCCTGGAAAATCCCATGGACAAAGGAACCTGGTAGACTGCAGTCCATGGGGTTGCAAAGAGTCGGACACGACTGAGTGACTTCTTTCACTTTTCACTTTCATGCATTGGAGAAGGAACTGGCAACCCACTCCAGTGTTCTTGCCTGGAGAATCCCAGGGATGGCAGAGCCTTGTGGGCTGCCATCTCTGGGGTAGCACAGGGTCGGATATGAGTGAAGCGACTTAGCAGCAGCAGCAGCAGCAGCAGCAGTGTCCTAGTAAATGTAGCTGAAGCTAGACATCTTTCTTTTATTGCTGCTTTAGCTGAAACACTTAGGTTTGAAATGTAACAGTAGTGTGGTTCATTTTTTTTTCTTTTTTCTTTTTTAATTTTTTTTTTAAATTTTAAAATCTTTAATTCTTACATGTGTTCCCAAACATGAACCCCCCTCCCACCTCCCTCCCCATAACATCTCAGTGGGTCATCCCCATGCACCAACCCCAAGCATGCTGTATCCTGCGTCAGACATGGACTGGCGATTCAATTCTTACATGATAGTATACATGATAGAATGCCATTCTCCAAAATCATCCCACCCTCTCCCTCTCCCTCTGAGTCCAAAAGTCCGTTATACACCGCTGTGTCTTTTTTCCTGTCTTGCATACAGGGTCATCATTGCCATCTTTCTAAATTCCATATATATGTGTTAGTATACTGTACTGGTGTTTTTCTTTCTGGCTTACTTCACTCTGTATAATCGGCTCCAGTTTCATCCATCTCATCAGAACTGATTCAAATGAATTCTTTTTAACGGCTGAGTAATACTCCATTGTGTATATGTACCACAGCTTTCTTATCCATTCCTCTGCTGATGGACATCTAGGTTGTTTCCATGTCCTGGCTATTATAAACAGTGCTGCGATGAACATTGGGGTACATGTGTCTCTTTCAATTCTGGTTTCCTCGGTGTGTATGCCCAGCAGTGGGATTGCTGGGTCATAAGGTAGCTCTATTTGCAATTTTTTAAGGAATCTCCACACTGTTCTCCATAGTGGCTGTACTAGTTTGCATTCCCACCAACAGTGTAGGAGGGTTCCCTTTTCTCCACACCCTCTCCAGCATTTATTGTTTGCAGATTTTTGGATCGCAGCCATTCTGACTGGTGTGAAGTGGTACCTCATTGTGGTTTTGATTTGTATTTCTCTGATAATGAGTGATGTTGAGCATCTTTTCATGTGTTTGTTAGCCATCCGTATGTCTTCTTTGGAGAAATGTCTATTTAGTTCTTTGGCCCATTTTTTGATTGGGTCATTTATTTTTCTGGAATTGAGCTGCATAAGTTGCTTGTATATTTTTGAGATTAGTTGTTTGTCAGTTGCTTCATTTGCTATTATTTTCTCCCATTCAGAAGGCTGTCTTTTCACCTTGCTTATAGTTTCCTTTGTTGTGCAGAAGCTTTTAATTTTAATTAGATCCCATTTGTTTATTTTTGCTTTTATTTCCAGAATTCTGGGAGGTGGATCATAGAGGATCCTGCTGTGATTTATGTCGGAGAGTGTTTTGCCTATGTTCTCCTCTAGGAGTTCTATAGTTTCTGGTCTTACATTTAGATCTTTAATCCATTTTGAGTTTATTTTTGTGTGCGGTGTTAGAAAGTGATCTAGTTTCATTCTTTTACAAGTGGTTGACCAGTTTTCCCAGCACCACTTGTTAAAGAGATTGTCTTTACTCCATTGTATATTCTTGCCTCCTTTGTCAAAGATAAGGTGTCCATATGTGTGTGGATTTATCTCTGGGCTTTCTATTTTGTTCCATTGATCTATATGTCTGTCTTTGTGCCAGTACCATACTGTTTTGATGACTGTGGCTTTGTAGTAGAGCCTGAAGTCAGGCAAGTTGATTCCTCCAGTTCCATTCTTATTTCTCAAGATTAACAAAAGAGACCATAGCAAAAATCAACAAAGCCAAAAGCTGGTTCTTTGAAAGGATAAATAAAATTGACAAACCACTAGCCAGACTCATCAAGAAGAAAAGAGAGAATAATCAAATCAATAAAATTAGAAATGAAAATGGAGAGATCACAACAGACAACACAGAAATACAAAGGATCATAAGAGACTACTATCAGCAGTTGTATGCCAATAAAATGGACAACGTGGAAGAAATGGACAAATTCTTAGAAAAGTACAATTTTTTTTCTTAAAAAATAAAAATTTGGCAATTTCCATTTTGAATTATGCTCTTACTTAAAATTACTCAAAATTGTGCATTTATTTTTTGAGACATTTGTTGTAGTGCATTACATACTACAATGCATACTACAGTGTATGCATTACCTTTTTGACACTAATTTTTCTAACATTATTTTATTGTATTTTGTTTGTGATTCTTGTGTGGTAGTTTTGTGGAAATTTGAAATTTTATTTTTGCTTTAATTCATGTTTATGTTGATTTCTGTGACTGCTTGAAAATAAATTTTATTTACCTCATCTCTGCACACATATAATAGATGTGTTAGCTTAAGGTTGGTGTTGGGTTATGTGCATCCCTTTCCCAGTTCTTTGAATTGATGGTTTCTGAGATATGTGTGTTACCTTGTTCCACTTTCAATTAATCCTTATAGTTCTACTAAATTTTGCCTGATTAAACTTAGAATGGAAGGTTTTATTTAGGACTGACTCATCCAACACCAGAGTTTGTTTTAAATCTTTACCATTTACCAACAGTAAGATAATGAAACTACCCCTTAGATTGGTAGCCCTGTCTATTGGTCATTTCAGATTGGGTCCTTTCTTGCTAATTTCCAATCCCTCACAGTCCTTTTCCACTTTTCACACTTCCTCTATTACAGATCTCCCCCAAATCATGGTATTTTTTCACTTTGTGGAGGTGACAAGGAAAGAAACTATTAAATTTTTTTCGACTTGGTCATAATGTCTCTAAATATATTGACTCTGAATAAAAATTATTTGTATTCCTCTGAACCTAGATGTTTGAAGTTATAAAGACAAAATTTGTTTGTTTATTTCCGTCCATTTCTGCTGAGTCATGCAAAATAGCCATCTAAGTTATAGTCAAAGAGTGGAAAGAAATATTCAGAATGAGGGAAAAATTGTATAGTTTTTCCTAAATATCATTCTATCTCTTTGCTGGTACTGATTACACTGTTTCTTTTTTTATGACCTGTTCTCCCTTTTACTCCTTCTTCTTGCTACAACCCACAAAATCAGGCACTTTGAAGAATAAAACAACTTTATGACTTTTATCAAGATGAAGGAGATTCACCACACTGATTACTGAGCAGAAGAAATTATAAAATGGAACTTTTAATATTTTAAAGCTGTTTGGAATACAGTTCGCATGAATGATTCTGTACAATGTACAAATCAGTGGAGACATGATGACCCTAGAGAGTTTACTCTAACAATTATGGGAGGAAGACATGTAGGCGTAACTTTTAATTGCATATTTAATTGACCTTGTAGGAAAATGAATCTCATATTTTGAACTGAGTACACTTACATGAAGATTTGAAAATATTTTTATCTAAAAAAGTTACTCAGACTACTTTGTGGTATACTAAAATCATATGATGTCTATACTCTGCACTCTTTTGATAGAGCTAAGACAACCACCATCTTGCTTTGTAGAAGAGAGGTGAAGTAGTTAGGAGATAAGATAAAGCATATTTCTACCAGTATTTTTAGTAGTTTATGATAAATAACTTTATCAAGGACTTTCTAAAAATTTTTCAGGTATCATTTTGAAACTGTCAGATTTATAGTTAATATAGCTAAGATGTATAATTTTAAGGAGGCTTATTACTTTTCCAGCCAATTGGATATTAATGTAATATACAACCAAAGAAAATCACTAACTTTGGCACATATGTTTTCACTTTGAATAAGCTAAAGAAATTGTTTTAAAGAATAAATATCTATTTTTTTCAAGGACATTTGTCCTAAGAGACTTTTAAAGGCATCTTTTAAGGACTAAAAAGTAGCATATTTAGAAAATTAGCATTGATTCATATAAAAGTAGATCCTAGCCAAGGTCCTGTGTATAAGGGGAAATAGAAAAATAATTTTAGAAGTTATAAGGTAAGAAATGATCACTGATCATGGAGAGAAAGCAGAAATATTTTCTCAGACCCAGAACATAAACCAGGCAGTCACTTGCCATAATTGTCAGTGATATCGCGTGAAAATGGAGACCTCTAAAGGCACATTGGAACTGTGACCTATTAGAACTGCAGCTCAGTTAATACGAGTACATTTCTATTTAGAATTTTTACATGAGTTGCAGTGATGACTCAGCATATGAACCGCAAAACATCTGGCAATGCTTAATGTCATAGCTCATACACTGCCATCTTAGGCTGCCTTAAAATAAATAATGTCACAGGAGGGGAGAGTCCCACTGTATTACTGAACAGAAGATGTTCAGTTCAGTATTTTCTGAATTCATCTGAGGTGTAGCCCAGGGAAAGAAACCCAGAGCAATGAAGTAAGGAAAGGGAACAGTATTTTTTGATCTTTTAGCCAAGAATAAAGATTTCAGGGGACATCAGTTGTATTCTTTCAAAAATCTTAGAGCTCTTATAGAGAAAACAGTTTGACTTAGTTTGCTTTATCAGATAGTAATAAAGATACCAGCTTACTAGATGTATGGCTTAGTATAATATAGCTTCATACTTATATACAAACTCTGAGATAGCACTGTAGACCTGATTTGCCTATGAATTTTTGGCTGAAATTTATGGACAGTCATTTCTAGACGCTGGACAGACAACATTGCATAAAGTAGGGTGCATAGAGCCTTCCCTTTACATATCAGGAAGAATAATGCTCCCAATGATGTAGGAAAGTAGTGGCATAAGTCTCTATTCCCAACACAAAATCAGAGCAGGAAGAGGACATTATTTTTTTTAATAGATTCTTCCATAAGCTTGGATTTTCCCATAGTTTCTGCTTTAACATCTTATTATTCTTTGGATTCTAGAAAATTTAGCAATCACCTTTAAAAGACCTTTGGAAAATACTTGGTCCCATTGTACATGCCTTGGAACAATTTTAAATTGCAGATATAAATGTAATATGCAGTTGCCATTTTACTTTGAAGTAAAATCAAGCCTCCTCATATAATAAATATTCTTTTTAATTCACTATATATACACATGTATATCTAATCTATATATTAATATGTATACACACATACATATATTGTGAATCTAAGCTAAGGATTGGGTGCAGTGGTGAAGTCGACAGTGAAACAAATCAGCTGGCTAGACGTCCTGGCCAAGTTCTGTATCTGTGCAAGTGTGGATTGTGGGTCAAGACCCACTGTTGGGGAGAAGTCATCGAATCTGGAACCGGAGCCAGCAGGTGTCTGGCCACGCCTCTCCTCCCACTTGTAGTGGGAGATGTGTGCTTCTGTGTTTATATTTAGATGATGTGGAGGAGAGCCCATAGGCTCTGTGTGCTTGCACATCCTCGTGAAAACTGATGTTTACCTATGTGAATGGCAGTCCTACGTGGCTCCTACCCTGCAACTTGCCAGCCGGCTGTGTCAATACGCAGAAGGTGCTAGTCACAGTCGTAGTTCTGCAGCGTCCCCCTCCCCCCACCATGTGTGCTCCACACTGTTGTCCAGCCCCTGTCCCCTGGAAATGAGCAAGGAGCAGTGGCTGTTCTCCTTTGTCCAGGACTCCATTCTCCACCCATCCTTTCCTTTTTTTTACTCACAAATTAATGTTCCTTCTTCCTCGAGTTTCTGACTTGCTATCAATAACTTACTTGTGTGCCTTCTCAGAGGTGCTTGTTGTACATTTGTCCTCAGGTGGTCATTCAGAAAATGGTCATTTTATATGAGTTTTTATGGAATTGGTTCTAATAAATTATCCTTCTGTCACATGTTATTAAAAACCAACCAACCAAGCAGCAATTTTGGGTTCAGGACTCTTTAAAAGTAATCTTGGTGCCCCCAGACCTTCCTTAACAGCAAAGGATTTAAGGATATTTCCTTACAGTGAGGATCATATTAAGAGATGAAGGTCAATGACATCTGTGCCATCTCCTCCTTAATTGTAACTCAGGCTCATGATATTGATATTTGTTTTAGAATGGTCTAACAATTAAGAGATTTTTAAAAATGGATTAGACTGCCTAATAGAGTAATGAATGTCATGTTGCTGAGAAGGTTCAAGAAGGTGCTGTATGAACACCACCTTTCAAGTTTGCTTTAGGGGGATTCCTCAATTGATTTTGAGTCCAGACTAGATAGAAAGCAAGTGCTTTCCAACATATACTAGTGATTTTTCCATATTATGAGAAAAACACAGATTTAATAAAAGCAGAAAAAATTTAAAATCTTTGTGAGGCAGTGATTAATATTGTAGTTTTTCACAGAAGCCTAAGATTTTCTTTTTATGAGGTTTACCAGGGGAAAAAATGCTTTAAAAATAATATCTCTATTTGCTTCATGGGTGTTTTCTGTTGTTAGGGATAGCCATACTCTCTATAACAGATATGTGTCTAAGCATTGAAAGCTATTTCTAATTAGTAATAATTTCCTCTTTATTCCTCACTAGGTATAGTAAACACTGTGCTGTGCAATGTATAATTTTATCTACATTCTGATAAATAACAGAAGGCAAAATTGTGGCTCTGATTCGGAAAACACAGCCCTTTAATTAAATCATTAACTAGATTTAACATATTCTTCCAAATAAACATATGTTGAAATAAGTAGTGTAGATTTCTCTTGCTTTAGAGAAAGACAATTCTAATTTCATTTTTAGTTTTAGTTAGCAGTTACTTTGTGTGCATGTGTGTGAAACTCTTTCATAAGAAATGCATTCTTGATTTTTTTCCACAGAGGGATAAAAAAAGATTCCTTTTCTGGCTGAGTTTTCATGTATATTGTCTTTTAAAAGGAAGATGAAGGAAATCACATTTGCTCCACGTGTTGGGGGTTATTCATCACTTTTGGGGAAGATTGTTGGTTTAGGGGGAAGAAAGATCAAAGATGACAGCTGAGGAGATTGTACTCAAGGTCTTTGGGGGACTTAGTGCCTTGGGGCTTCAAAAGAGACAATGAAGACCTGTAAGACTTAGAAAGCAAAACCTAGTGATAGTTTTTTATTGTGTACAGTTCACATATTTGAGACATTCAATTTACAAAAAGTTTAAACTGAAAATTGTTATTGAGTATAATGAATGGATGTAGTCTGAAGTTCACTAAAAGAGAAAATTCTGTAAATAGTAAGCACTTCTGTGACATTCAGAGCCAATGAAAATCTAATACCTATCATGTTTTTTGTGATTAGATATGCATGTATTAATGATTACCGTGTCCTCTGTGTTGCTATTTTTCACTAACTTAGGTAGATTTTACAAACTTTTTTTGTGTTGGAAAATTTATATTATTAAAAAATAAATGTGAACAAACAAAAATCATGACCATGCAGCTCCTTAACTACAGCTTCAGCATTTTCTGGCTCATTACCTTTTTATAGGCAGAGCTGGTGGTTCAGGTGAGGCCTGGCAGCTGTGTATGGGTAAGAGGAGGATGCATAGTTTGTTGTCATCTGTGCATGGGTCAGTGGCTTGTCACATAACCGCAGTTTAGTGCTACATAGTGCTCAATAATGAAGATAACATTAGAGATAATTAAGGAAACTGTTTTTCCAGCTCTTTGATTACTTCTGCCTTTTTATCTCCCAATACTTCACATTTACTTCACAGCTGAGTGCATTTCAGCATCTTCCCTTTCTGGTATGTGACATTAGAACTCTGCTTACTTGGTACTTCAGTAACACTCGTTGCTTTTCAGCATATTTCAAAGCTTTTTTCTTTCCTTAATTTTGAGCCACCAATTACTGAGAACCTATTACTCCTTCATTGCGGAGTATAGAAAGATTAATTAAATGTGATCCTTCTCCACAAAAAGCATAAATAATGGGAGTTCAAATTGGTATCTCACAGAAAAGGACAAGTGGAAATTGAGCAATAGAGAGATTGCTCTCTATTGCTCTCTCTATCGCCAGATAGTCTGGTGAAATTAGAGGAGGTTTCTGGGCCTTGAAAATGGGCAAAGCACCTGATGGATAAGATGAAGAGTTGCTGTTACTACGTGCTCTCTTTACTTCTTCATCTTCTACTCTCTTGGATGGATGGTGTCAGTCTTTAGTCCCTCAGTTCAGTTCAGTCACTCAGTTGTGTCCCAACTCTTTAGTCCCTGTGTGTTGTCTAAACCCGTTTGTTATAGCTGCCTCCATATTATCAAATCCAGGGGTCAGCTGTCATTCCTCACCTTGACCAAGTTCATCTGTCTTTCTTGAAAAGCTTTTTTTCTTGGATTATGGGACACTGCACTACCCTCCTGATTTTCCCTTGCCTTGGTGGCCACTTGTTTTCTAGCTTTCTCTGTTGTAACCTGCTTCTTCATGCTCGTGCTCAGTCATGTCTGACTCTTTGCGACCCCATGGACTGTAGCCCACCAGGCTCCTCTGTCCATGGGAGTTTCCAGGCAAGAATACTGGAATGGCTTGCCATTTCCTCTTCCAGGGGATCTTCCCAACCCAGGGATCAAACCCACGTCTCCTGTGTGTCTTGCATTGGTAGGTGAATTCTTTACCACTGAGCCACCTGGGAAAACCTTTTATAAGTCTCTAAATTTTGGTGTGCCCCAGAGCTGAGTACACACACCTCTCTTTGCACCATTTCAATAGGTCAGTGGTTCTTAAACCTGGTTGCACCTTAGAAGACATTTAAGAATTCACTGTTGAACACATCTTAATTCAGAGAAAACAAAAGCTGAGGGAAGGCAAGTTGAAAAGCAACACCGTGGAATGGTTTGAACACGTGAATCCTAGTACCAGATGACCCAGGCTCAGGTCTTGTATTGCTCCTACCATCAGTACATCCTGGCAAGAGTCAGGAATCCTCTTTTCTCCTCAGTTACCTCGTTTGTACAATGGTTATAACAACAGTAATTTACAAAACTATTGGGAGCAGTGAATGAATCATCCATATAAAGGACTCATAGTACAGTCTATATATGTGTACCACTAATCTTTTATATGTTTATGTAGAACCATAAATCTCTAAATATAAGAAGCTGGACACTTTTTAAAATGAAGAATATAATGCAAAGAAACGTTTAATTTTAATAATAGTTTTGAGGTAGAGATAATAAAGGTGGTGAAAAAATGAGATACAAATAAAGGTATTCAAATGTACAATTATTATTTAGATAAAAATAAATAAATAAATAAAAATCCACTGTTATCCTGTGTACCCCACCCCAGGATTCAGATTCAATTGGTCTGGGGATGGGGAGATGAAAGTAAACGTGAAGTTGCTCAGTCGTGTCCAAGTCTTTGTGATCCCATGGACTGTAGCCCACAAGGCTCCTCCATCCATGGAATTTTTCTGTGCAAGAGTACTGGAGTGGGTTGCATTTTCCTTCTCCAGAGGATTTTCCTGACCCAGGGATTGAACCCAGGTCTCCCACATTGCAAGCAGATGCTTTTTACCATCTGAGCCATGAGGGAAGCTCCTAAGAAAGGAGGTGAAGTCTATTAGTTGTATCCGACTCTTTGCGACCCCATGCACTGTAGTCTACCAGGCTCCTCCATCCATGGGATTTTTTGGGCAAGAGTACTGGAGTGGGTTGCTATTTCCTTCTCCAGGAGATCTTCCTGACCCAGAGATTGAACCCGGGTCTCCTGCACTGTAGGCAGATGCTTTACCATCTGAGCCACCAAGGATGGGGAGATATTAATATTTTATTTTAAATCTCCTTCAGTGAGTCGAATGTGTGAGCAGGTTGAGAATTACTGAATGGAGTGATTTCATCCTGTTCAGTGACTCCAGATGACACAATAAAATCTGATGATTCAAATGGAAGTCTCCAGCTTTGAGCTCTCCTTTGAACTCCAGACTCATAACTAAAGGATTATTAGACATTTCTACTTTACAGTCTAATGACCATTTCAAAGTTAGCAGGTCCAAAACCTTTTGATTCTCCATCCAGATCTCTTCCAGTGTTTCTTATCTTGGAAGAAGGCACGTGTCATAATGCACCCTGTTGGTAAGGGTCCAAACCTAGGACTTATCCAGGATTCCTCTCATCCTTTCATTTCCCATATCCAATTCTCAGCCAACTTCTTTGGCTCTGTTTTTGAAATTAATCTTTAATTTACTCATTTCTTACTACCTCTACCCAAGTTTCCCTGTTTTAAGCCACAATCATCTCTTACTTAGACTGGTCCCATAGCCTCCTAACTTGTCTTCTATGTTCATTCTTCCCACCACCATCACAGTCCCTATATGCCTGCACAGTGATCTTTCTGAAAAATGAATAAAATTGCATCATTCCTTGCTCTCCTCCAAACGCTTTTCCATCACACTAAGAGCCATATCTTTACCATGGTCCATAGCCTTGAGAAATTGACTTCTGGTTCCTCTGACCTTGTTTCCTACCTTCTTTTTGGAAAACCCTCACTCAAGGTGCATCAGCCACTGGTTTCCTTGCTTTTCCTCTAACACCTCATGTATGCTTTTGTCAAGGGTCTTTGTACCTACTATTATATAGATCCCAATATATCATATGATTCAGATGATTGTTCAAATGTTATTCCCTTCAGGGAAGAGTTCCCTGAGTGCTTGGTTATAGGGAGTAACTTCCATCCCCTTATTTTTATTTTTCATACCTGACATTTTATTATATGTTCACTTATTTAAATCCTGTCTTATCATTAGAATGTAAGTCCCTTACTGTAGGAACATTGTTTTCTTCACCATCACATTCCTAGGATCAAAAACAGCATCTTGTAGGGACTTCCTTGGTGGTCCAGTGATTAACACTCTGTGCTTGCAATACAGGCGACTGGGGGCAAGGGTTTGATCCCAAGTCAGGGATGCCATATGGCATGGCCAAAAAAAAGGAAGGAAGACCCAGCATCTTGCATGTGGTAGTTAGGTACTCACTAAAAGAATTGATGAATGTGTGTATGAATGTGAAAGGAGAGATTTTAGCCGATTTTAGCCAAGGAGCAGTATAAACAATGACATGGAAATGAGAACAAATAGCTAGTTAGGGAAAAGAAAGCATTTGGCAGAAATGGTTCTAGAAAAAGAAGTAAAAACTAAGATGTGGAGAGCCCTAAATGACAGATGTGGATTTTAGGAAATGAGGAGCAACTGAAGATCTTTTTGGTGGGTTGCTCACTTGTTGATGTGTTTTTTCAGTTGCTGAGTCATGTCCAACTCTTAGTGATATCATGGACTGCACCACGCCAGGCACTTCTGTCCTTCACTTTGTCCTTCACTTTTTCTCAGAGTTTGATTCATGTCACATCAGATTCATGTCCATTGAGTCAGTGATGCTATCCAAACATCTTATGCCCTACTACACTCTTCTTTTGCCTTCAATATTTCCCAGCATCAGGGTCTTTTCCAGTGAGTCAGCTTGTCACATCAGGTGGCCAGATTATTGCAGCTTAAGCTTTAGTATAAATCCTTCTAACGACTACTCTGGGTTAATTTTCTTTAGGATTGACTGGTTTGATTTCCTTGCAGTCCAAGGAACTCTCAAGAGTTTTCTCCAGCACCACCATTCGAAAGTATCAGTTCTTCAGAGCTCAGCATTCTCTATGGTCTAACTCTCACATCCCTACATTACTACCCATAGTGTATCCGTAGGAAATACCCAGAGTGTAGACTATATAGACATTTGCCAGGAAAGTGATGCCTCTGCTTTTTGTTTGTTTGTTTGTTATTAGCAAAATTCTCAGTCTTTATTTTGTATGTATGTATTTTTACATGGTTTATCTCATACTATATAAGTAGTGTTTTATCTTACTTTTTTAAAAATTTAGTTATTTTAATTGAATCTGTCTAGGTTTGACATAGTGTTCCTTCCAAGGAGCAAGTGTCTTTTAATTCCATGGCTACAGTCATCATCCACAGTGATTTTGGAGCCCAAGAAAATGAAATCTGACACTGTTTTGACATTTTACCAATCTATTTGTCATGAAGTGATGGGACCAGATGCCATGGTCTTAGTTTTTTTGTATGTTGAGTTTTAAGCCAGCTTTTTCACTCTTCTCTTTCACCCTCATCAAGAGGCTCTTCAGTTCCTCTTCATTTTCTACCATTAGAGAGGTATGATCTGCATATCTGAGGTTATTGATGTTTCTCCTGGGAATCTTGATTCCAGCTTGTGATCATCCTATCTGGCATTTCACATGATGTACTCTGCATGTAAGTTAAATAAGCGGGTGACAATATACAGCCTTGTTGTACTCCTTTCCCATTTTTGAACTAGTCAGTTGATCCACCTCTGGTTCTGACTGTTGATTCTTGACCCGCATACAGGTTTCTCAGGAGACAGGTCAGGTGGTCTGGTACTCCCATCTCTTTATGAATTTTCCACAGTTTATTGTGATCCACACAGTCAAAGATTTTAGCATAGTCAAGGAAGCAGAAGTACATATTTTTCTGAAATTCCCTTGCTTTTTCTATGATCAAATGGATGTTGGCAATTTTATCTCAGGTTCTTCTGCCTTTTCTAAATCCAGCTTATACATCTGGAAGATCCTGGTTCACATACTGCTGAAGCCTAGCTTGAAGGATTTTGACCATTATTTTGTTAGTATGTGAAATGAGCATAATAGTATGGTAGTCTGAACATTCTTTGACATTGCTCTTTGGGATTGGAATGAAAACTGACCTTTTCTAGTCCAGTGGCCACTGCTGAGTTTTCTAAATTTGCTGACATATATATAGAGTGCAACATCTTCACAGCATCAGGATTTGAAATAGCTCAACTAGAATTCCATCACCTCCACTAGCTTTGCTTGTAGAAATGCTTCCTAAGGCCCACTTGACTTCATGCTTCAGGATGTCTGGCTCTAGGTGAGTGATCTCACCATCGTGGTTATCTGGGTCATTAAGACCTTTTCTGTATAGTTCTTCTGTGTATTCTTACCCCCTCTTTTTAGTCTCTTCTGCTTCTGATAGGTCCTTACCATTTCTGTCCTTTATTATGCCCATACATGAAATGTTCCCTTGATATCTCTGATTTTCTTGAAGAGATCTTTAGTCTTTCCCATTTTATTGTTTTCCTCTGTTTCTTTGCATTGTTCCTTTAAGAAGGCCTTTTTATCTTTCCTTGCTATTCTCTGGAACTCTGCGTTAGGTTGTGTATATCTTCTCCTTTCTCCTTTGCCTTTTGCTTCTCTTTTCTCAGCTATTTGTAAAGCCTCCTCAGATAACCACTTTGCCTTTCTGCATTCTTTTTCTTTGGGATGTTTGTGGTCACCACCTCCTATACAATGTTATGAACTTTTGTCCATAGTCCTTCAGGCACTCTTTCTACCATATATAATCCTTTTAATCTATTTATCACCTCCACTGTGTAATCCTCAGGGATTTGATTTAGGTCAAACCTGAATGGCCTAGCAGTTTTCCCTACTTTTTGCATATTAAGCCTGAATTTTGCAATAAGGAGCTCATGATCTGAGCCACAGTCAGTTCCCAGTCATGTTTTTGCTTACTGTATAGAGCTTATCCGTCTTTGGCTGCAAAGAATATAATCATTCTAATTTCGATATTGACCATCTGGTGATATCCATGTGCAGAATCATCTCTTGTGTTGTTAGAAGAGGGTGTTTGCTATGATCAGTGTGTTCTCTTGACAGAACTCTGTTAGCCTTTGCCCTGCTTCATATTGTACTCCAAGATCAAACTTTACTGTTAGTCCAGGTATCTCTTGACTTCTACTTTTGCATTCCAATCTTCAACATCTATTTTTGGTGTTAGTTGTAGAAGGTGTTGTAGGTCTTCATAGAACCAGTCAACTTCAGCTTCTTTGGCATAAATAATTTGAGCATAGACTTGGATTACTGTGATGTTGAGTGTTTTACCTTGGAAACGAACCAAGATCTTTGTGTCGTTTTTTGAGGTTGCAGCCAAGCAGTGCATTTGAGACTGTTGACTGTGAGGTCTACTCCATTTCTTCCAAGGGATTCTTGCCCACAGTAGTAATCATCTGAATTAAATTCATCCATTCCCATTCATTTTAGTTCACTGATTCCTGAAATGTCAGTGTTCATTCTTGCCGTCTCCTGCTTGACCATGTCCAATTTACCTTGATTCTTGGACCTAACATTCCAGGTTCCTGTGCAGTATTGTTCTTAGAACATTGGACTTTACTTTCACCACCAGACACATCCACAATTGAGCATCATTTCTGCTTTGGCCCAGCCACTTCATTCTTTCTGGAACTAATAATAATCACCATCTGCTCCTCCCCAGTGGCATGTCGGACACCTTTCCACCCGAGTGCTCATCTTCTGGTGTCATATCTTTTTGACTTTTCATACTGTTAATAGGGTTCTCACAGCAAGAATACTGGGGTGGTTTGCCATTGTCTCCTCCAGTGGACCACATTTTCCTAGAACACTCCACGATGACCTGTCTTGTCTTCAGTGGCCCTGCACAGCATGACTTAAATAGCTTCACTGAGCAAGCCCCTTCTCCTTGACAAGGCTGTGATCCATGAAGGGGTCAATCATTTGACTGAAGTTAAAATCAAAAGATTTGATAACTGAATAAAAATGGTTAAGGGAAAAGGAAGAGTTATATACGATTCTCCAATATTAGGTTTGGATAATTGAAAGGAAGTTAATGGTACCAACAAAGAGAATGAAGAGGATAGTTTAATTTTGTTGTTTTATTACTTAGTATAACTGGTAGATTTTTGGGCTTCCCAAGTGTATCAGTCATAAAGTATCTGCCTGCCAATGAAGGAGATATGAATTTGGTCCCTGGGTTGGGAAAATCCTCTGAAGGAGAAAATGGCAACCTGCTCCAGTATTCTTGCCTGGAGAATTCACGGACAGAGGAGCCTGGTGGGATATAGTCTATGGGGTGGCAAAAAAGTCAGATACCACTTAATGACTAAACAACAGTTGATATATTTGAACATTAGAAAAATAATCCTTTTAATTCAGGATATCTTAAGTTTAAGATACTTGGGAAAGTCATGTGGAGATGTCAAAGAGTCAATTGTACATGAGGATGTGGAACTTAAGAGTGAAGTTAGGGCTTAAGTTCAGGATTTGAAAGTTCTGCCAAAAGGGATAAGATGATATGGGTGCAGATATGAATATTAACTAGGAAACTGTGACATAAGAATTAAGAACCTACTATGGAATCTTAGAAAATGTCACTTTAAAAAAAGTTGTGAGGGGCTTCCCAGGTGCCTCAGTGATAAAAATTCTGCCTGCCAATGCATGAAACTTGGGTTTGATCCCTGGTCTGGAAAGATCCCACATGCTGCAGAGCAACTAAGCCTGTGTGCCCCAACTACTGAGCCTGTGTACCTTAGAGCCCATTTTCCACAACAAGAAAGTAGTAGGCCCTGCTCAGAGCAACTAGAGAAAAATCCGCACAGTAACAAAGACCCAGCATAGCCAAAAATAAGCAAATCTTAAAAAAATCTATGATGTGAGAACTAAAAGCACTGGAGAATGAAAGATTGTTCAGAGAAATATGTGGAAATCTCCCATGGATTACAACATCATGAAAACCAGGGGAATAAAGAGTGGAAAGAAAGAGAAGTTAATCAGTTTACATGCTGCAGAGAGTTTGAGGAGGATAAAGAAGTAGTTTTTAATTAGAAAAAGAAAAATTGACTTATCTGTGCTGATATGGATTAGTAGCTTAGAAGATATTAAAAAAAAAGAATGTAGGGGGATGATATTATAAGGTACCAGGGTTAAGAAAAGAATGCTTAAAGAGATAAATGAAAAAAAAAAAAACATACTATCAACTCAAGCAAAACTAGTTTTGGAGTAAGAAACTAAAATTTCAAGAAGGGAATGCAGGTCATCCACAGAGTAGAGCCCTGTGCATCAAACTGCAAAGTAGCTATGTGAGCCCTGAAAAGAAATCCAGATGTATCATCTACTGCCTGAGGAAGGAAAAATAAAAGGAAGAAAAGAAAAAAAGAGGAGAGGAGAGAAGAGAGAGAGGTGGATGGGGTAGAGGTGGAAACACATATTAAATAGCTAAAATCCCAGTAAGTTTGGAAATAAAATTATCTATTGAGATTTGGCAGAGTGGGGTGGGAGAGGAGTTGACTAACATAGGTGAAAGGATTATGAGCAACACTACATTGATACCTTTTCTTCTAGACCTGGATTTTAATAAGTGATGTATGTAAACTTTCATGTAAATTTATAAAAATACATGAATAAAATATCACATTTAAATGTAGAATCTATCACTGTTGTAGTTTATAAAGATATTTTTCTCTTTGCATGATAAGAAAAGTATGTCTTGATATTTCTTAAAAAACATTTTTCTGAATGAAGATGAACATTCATTTACGTTGATGATTTTAATAACAACACCAGTGAGTCTTCAATTCCAGGTCCAGCTGTGAAATATTTACTCATAAATAATTAAGGGCCTCTCTTTCTTACAGAGGAGCATCACTGTAGTTTTCCTAATTGTATAGAAATTAGGTAAACAGTTTGACAATTATTTCGCATAATGATTGATTCCTGTAAAATGCTTAGAACTTAGGACAGTGCCTGGCATATAGAAGGCGGTCAGTGGATGTTAACTGTAATTCATCATCCTCATTTTTGTTATTTGAAAGAGATATATGAATTTGGATTATTAAATTGTATAAAAATGTTGATTTATCCCATATTTTTGGCTTTGTTATGGATTTGTAATCATTTGAAACATACTGCAAAGACTTCTAACTTTTTCATATCTGATCATAAACATTTAACCTGTTCATATTCAGTATCAAGATACTGATCAATATATATTTGATATCATGTAACTATTGTATTTAATCTCATGAGAATTCCACTATCAGTTCAGTTTAGTTCAGTCGCTCAGTCGTGTCTGACTCTTTGCGACCCCATGAATTGCAGCACGCCAGGCCTCCCTGTCCATCACCAACTCCTGGAGTTCACTCTAACTCACATCCATCGAGTCAGTGATGCCATCTAGCCATCTCATCCTCTGTTGTCCCCTTTTCCTCCTGCCCCCAATCCCTCCCAGCATCACTATAGCTTAGCATTAAATATACTATTAAATTAAGTAGCTTAGCCATCTGAAGGAGAAGGCAATGGCAACCCACTCCAGTACTCTTGCCTGGAAAATCCCATGGACGGAGGAGCCTGGTAGGCTGCAGTCCATGGGGTCACTAAGAGTCGGACACGACTGAGCGACTTCCCTTTCACTTTTCACTTTTATGCATTGGAGAAGGAAATGGCAACCCACTCCAGTGTTCTTGCCTGGAGAATCTCAGGGACGGGGGAGCCTGGTGGGCTGCTGTCTATGGGGTCGCACCGAATCAGACCGACTGAAGTGACTTAGCGGCAGCAGCCTTCTGAAATGAATTAATATTTATCAAAATAATACTCTTTTGGATACATTAAACATTAATATGAATATCATATATATATAGTTCTACAAAGTTTCATTGCAATCATTGCAAATGCATTATTGTAATAAAGAATATCAATGGCAGAAAATGCATTCTTAATCTATCCAGTGTGTTTTCATTCTTCAAAATTTTATCCTATTAGAGAAAAAAATTTTTCTTATATTTCAAATTTGAATTTTCTTTATGTATTACATTTAAGATTTTTCTTCTTTTCCATTTTTTTTCAGTTTTATTGAAATTTACGTGACATACAACATTTTATAAGTTCAAGATGTACAATTCATTGACTTGTTGTACTTATTGCAAAATGATTACCACTGTAGCATTAGCTAACACCTCCATCATGTCACATAAACAACATTTCTTTTTTGTAGTGAGAACAATGAAATCTAAACTATTAGCAACTCAATATATATTACAGTATTATTAACTGTAATCACTATGCTGTACATTAGATCTTTAGAACTTATTCATCTTATTGCTGAAGTTTCTACCCTATGAACAACAATATTCTATAAGTCTATATGTCTGTTTTTATGCCATCATATTATTTTGATTCTGTAGCTTTGTAGTATAGTTTGAAATCAGAAAGTGTTATATCTAAAGCTTTTTCTTTCTCAGGATTCCTTTGAATATTTAGGGTGTTTTTTTCATTCAGTTTAAATTATAGGATATTAATGTGAAAAATGCCATTAGAATTTTGATAGG
The DNA here is from genome assembly GCF_032405125.1 of Capricornis sumatraensis. Classification (NCBI taxonomy): domain Eukaryota; kingdom Metazoa; phylum Chordata; class Mammalia; order Artiodactyla; family Bovidae; genus Capricornis; species Capricornis sumatraensis. Next base: position 108,868,719 of record NC_091092.1, on the reverse strand, counting down.
GATTACCTTGAACTTGACTGGGTAGCATGGACTTTTTAACAATATTCTGACCCGTGAACACAAAATGTCTTTTTTGTTTGTATCTTTTTCAGTTTTTTCATCAAATCTTATAGTTTTCAGTGTACATATTTTTTACTTCCTTGGTTAAATTTGTTTCAAAGTTCTTTTTATTGTTTTTGGTGCTGTTGTGAATGGGATTTAAATAATTTTTTTCAGTTGTCTTTTTGTTGGTGTATAGAAATGCAACTGATTTTTGTATGTTGATTTTGTATCCTGTAACTTTACTGAATTCATTGACTAGTTCTAATAGTTTTTTTTTTTTTTGACAGAATCTTAGGATTTTTTTGAATATAAGATCATATTGAAAATGAAAGTGAAAGTCGCTCAGTTGTGTCTGACTCTTTGTGACCCCATGGACTATATAGTCCATGAAATTCTCCAGGCCAGAATACTACAGTGGGTAACCTTTCCCTTCTCCAGGGCATCTTCCCAACCCAGGGATTGAACCTAGATCTCCTGCATTGCAGGTGGATTCTTTACTAGCTGAGCCACAAAGGAAGTCCAAGAATCTATCCCTTCTCCAGCAGATCTTCCTGGCCCAGGAATCGAATCAGGGTCTCCTGCATTGCAAGTGGATTCTTTAACAACTGAGCTATCAGGGAAGGGGAAAATCATATTATCTGCAACAAAAGACAGTTTTATTTCTTTCTCTCCGATTTGGATGCCACTTTTTTTTTTTGGGGGGGGTGCTGATTACTCTGCCTATAGCTAACTTTGGGCTTAATTTTTTATTCCTTTTCTATTTCCCTAAGGTGGAAAGTTAGGTAGTTGATTTGAGTTTTTTCTTAATGTGTTTATTACTGTAAGGACTTTCCTGGTGGCTCTGTTGGTAAAGAATCTGCCTGCAATGCAGGAAACTACCTGCAATGCAGAAAACATGGTTCAGTCCCTGGGTTGGGAAGATTCCCTGGAGAAGGGAATGGCAACCCACTCCAGTATTCTTGCCTGGGAAATCCCATGGACAGAAGAACCTGGTGGGCTACAGGCCATGGGGTCTCAAAAGAGTCAGACATGACTTACAACTAAACCATGGGGGACAAACATTATTACTTTAAACTTTTCTCTTAGAACTGATTTTGTAGCATTCCATGGGTTTTGATATGCTATGCTTCTATTTCTATTAGTTTTAAGATTTTTTATTTTCAATTTTGATTTCTTCTTTGACCCTTTGGTTCAGAAATGTGTTGTTTAATTTCCACATTTTTTGTGAGTTTTCCACTTTTATTCCTATTACTGATTTCTAGTTTGATACCCTTGTGGAATGAAAATACTTTATATGATTTCAAACTTCTAAAATTTGCTAAGACTTGTTTTGTGACCTATCATATAATCTATCATGTAGAATGTTCCATGTGTACTTGAGAAGAAAGAATGTGTATTTGGCTGCTGTTGGATGAAATGTCTATATATGTCTGATATTTTATCTTCTGACTGAGTTGACTCTTTTATCACTATATAATGACCTTCTTTGTCTCTTGTTACTGTTTTGGCTTAAAGTCTATTTTGTCTGATATAAGTATAGCTACTCCTGCTTTCTTGTAGTTTCCTCTTGCATGGAATATCTTTGCCAGCTCTCACTTTGACCCTGTATGTGCACTTAAAGGTGAAGAGATCCTCTTGTAGGCAACATATAGTTGGGTCTTTTTTATTCCTATTCGTCCATCTACTCTGTGTCTTTTGACTGGAGAATTCAATATATTTTCATTTAGAGTAATAGCTGATAGGTAAGAACTTACTATTTCCTGTCAAGATCTTCAGTAGTTCTTCCAGGATCAGCAGTTAGGGCAGTCATTGGTGGTGGCCTGAACTGTTGGTGTTTACACATTTGGCTCTAGTGGCCAGCAGCAGGTGCCTACATAGAGGGAGGGCCAGTTGCAGATGAACACATTGTGGTGGAGTCCAGGTTCTGCAGCAAAGCCTAGGGTCAACTAAGAGCTCACTGACAGTTTCTTATTTTCCCCCTGTGCATTCACCCTTCATTGGAGGCTTGTGATGGGAGTCTGTGTGGAATTGTGCATATGCACATCTGGAAGGGCTAGTCATAGATGAGTATGGTATAGGCCAGTGATAGAAGACTGGGCTTGATCTGTACCCACATGTAGTTGCAGGGACCTTGGCTTGGCTGTTTGGCATGTTCTTCTGGGGCTAGCACTGTCTTCCCAGGAGTGCACACTGCAGTGGAGGCTGGTGACAGGGGTTGGCCAAGGGTTGTGCCACTGCATGGAGGGGCTAGCCCCTGAGCACTTACAGGGCAGTGGGGGTCAGCGGAGGGTGCATCAGATAGTGTCTTGCACTCTTGCAGCTGCAGAGGCCTGAGCTGGTTGCCAGTGTTGTTCCAGGGTTCAGAGTCATGTAGCGGGGTGGGGTGGGGGGGCAGTGAGGCATAGGGAGGGATGCAGGTAGCTGTCATCAGTGAATGTAGAATTTGCACCTGTAGGGTGAAAGCTTATGGCTTTGCAGGTGGTCTGCCTTGGTTGTGCTGGCCTGGTTTGTCTACAGAGCAGGTCACTGTGGATTGCAATTACTATTGCTGATTGGCTGCTACTAGTAGTTCCTGCTTTTCTTGTTCCTAGGCATCTCTATACATCTCAGCTTTCCAGTCTGTGTAGAGTTAAACCAGGGCAGGACCACTGTGTGGTGCCCTGAAAGGCCAGAGAAGCTCATTGGTCACCTCATTCTTCCTTGTCTGGAAGGAGGAACTCTTTCTGGCTCAAATTTCCCTCTTGGCTCCGAACAGTTCTGGCTTGGGGGATGGGATGGTGCAGGCAAAATGAAGTTGTCTTTCTTCTCTTCTTGTGCAATTATTCTGAGGCTTTTTGTTTCACTGTGTTACTAAAATTTCTTAATAGAACTCCAGAGCTCTCCCGGAGCTGTTTTTGTTTGTGGATAGCTGTCTAGTTGTTGATGCTGGGGTCTCCAAAGTCACCATTTTGGTGATGTCACTCCTACAGTTGAGTTTTGAGTGTTACTCAACTGTGAAGAGGAGAAACAAAACAAAACCCAAATCTATTTCTAAGCAGAATTTAAAATATATTCTAAAAGGTTCACATATATAAATCTGATCTTTGACAGTGTGGTAAGTTGCTTAATGCATAAAACGAGAATGACGTCCTCTTTTATATTACTAGCAAATGATGCTGGCATCTCAGTAAGTAAATGTTCACTCTTAGAGTAAAATGTGAATCTGATCAGTAGGCTTCAAAACAGAAGAGCTAAGGTGCACAGTTTAACATTGTTTACTCTAAAGTTAAAAACATAATAAGGCAGTAATATTTATTCCACCCTCTCCAAATGCTTTACTGTACTGAATTGGACTAAATGGACAACCTTTTAATGCAATTTAATTTTTACTCACAATAATTTCTAAAGCCTTCATGCTTTTCCTGCTGGGTCCATTACTGAAAATTATTGTAAACACAGTGCTAGGTTAAACATGAATATGAGATGGTAAAAGGCAGTATATCCTTGTGGGGACATGGATGGAGAAGTGTGACCTTACTCATGTCTCATAGTTTCTTTTAGAAGAAGAGACTATTAGTTGATATACTTAAACTCTTTTGTTATTTTTAGTTTGCTCATTTTTTAAAAACCAGAATCAAAGGCTATGTCCAGGTTTAACACTAGGACTGGCACACTTTAAAAATATCCAAATGCAAGCAAACTTTTTGAATATTAAATAATTGTTTTATGTTCACAGCCTGACTTGCATTTGGTTATCACAGAATGAAGACCTGTCTTGGAAAATTCTTAAGCTCTAATATTCAATATTTTCCTTTATAATAGTAAATATCAATTACATTACTTTTAAAAACTACAGACACTATGGGCAGTAAAGTTCTCACGTTCCATTACCTAGAGATGTAGTGAATAGACTAACCCATAATCATTTTTACCAACTGATCCTTTAGTTACCTTAGGACAACCAAGCGGATGCCTGAATTTTATGGTTGGTTGTAAATCATTGACCATTTTCTTCAATTTCAAGGCTACAATGTGCCAGACCAAATTTGGAAAATAATAAACTGATATGGATCTTCATTCCTTGAGTGGAAGTGTTTGATGATATGCTTCATTTTGATTTAAAACTAATGCATTTTTATATAGTTTGAAGACATTTTTAGTAAAAAAGGATTTATTCACCCACTAACCACTGGGGGCAGGAGGAAAAGGGGATGACAGAGGATGAGATGGCTGGATGGCATCACCGACTTGATGGACGTGAGTTTGAGTGAACTCCAGGAGATGGTGATGGACAGGGAGGCCTGGCGTGCTGCGATTCATGGGGTCACAAAGAGTCAGACACGACTGAGCAACTGAACTGAACTGAACTGAATTACATCTTTTTTACCTCATAATTGCAAATGATGAGGGACATAACAAATGCATGAATCCTAATTCATGAGTTTAAAAGCAGGGTGTATAATTTTGATACTTATTCTCATTTTATAGTCCTCTCTGCTAACGGAAACACAAGTTCTTTTCTACCATAAACAAACCTAGAGTTTTTATTTATTTTCTAATATATTTTTTTAACTTTAAACTTTTTATTTTGTACTGGGGTACAGTTTATTAGCAATGTTGTGATAATTTCAGGTGGACAGCGAAGGGACTCAGCCATACATATACATGTATTTTTCTGATAAACATAGACATCCAACTTTTGACCTAAAAAATGAATGGAATAGAAAGAGCATAATGAAAGTGTTTTTTAACTAATGCTTGATTTTATTAGCTGTGCACCTTGATTTCTAGATTATGCTGCTGCTGCTAAGTCGCTTCAGTCTTGTCTGACTCTGTGCTACCCCATAGACGGAAGGCCACCAGGCTCCCCCATCCCCGGGATTCTCCAGGCAAGAACACTGGAGTGGGTTGCCATTTCCTTCTCCAATGCATGAAAGTGAAAAGTGAAAGGGAAGTCGCTCAGTCGGGTCTGATTCTTAGCGACCCCATGGACTACAGCCTACCAGACTCCTCCATCCATGGGATTTTCCAGGCAAAAGAAGGCCCTTATTCTTATGTAACTACAGAAGGCTGTATAGATGAGACTGGAGTCACACACATTTTCCTACAGATTAAAAAATAAAATTAAAAATGAAATTTTACATAAATAAAATTTGACTAGAATAATGCATGTTTTAATAATCTGAGTTCTTATTTCCCTCTTTCCCAAATACAGTTCCATATAAAGCTAGCTTCTTATAAAATAGATACCTTGGTAGATTAACTATTGTCATTTTTAGACTGTTTAATGTTACCTAGAGCTTTTATCAGAGAAGGTAATGGCACCCCACTCCAGGACTCTTGCCTGGAAAATCCCATGGACAGAGGAGCCTGGTGGGCTACAGTCCATGAAGTTGCTAAGAGTCAGACACGACTGAGCGACTTCCCTTTCACTTTTCACTTTCATGCATTGGAGAAGGAAATGGCAACCCACTCCAGTGTTCTTGCCTGGAGAATCCCAGGGATGGGGGAGCCTGGTGGGCCGCCATCTATGGGGTCACACAGAGTAGAACATGACTGAAGCGACTTAGCAGCAGCAGCAGCAGAGCTTTTATTTTAAACTTCAAACCGTATTTTCTTCACATTGATACAAAAAATTAGAGCAATCACTAATTCATGCTAATGTCTCTCAGCCATAAATATGAGTTTTCTAAATAGCTGTCTGTAGTGGAGTTATTTGAAAATTTATCATACTAAAAGAGATGATTGACAGATTCTTGCCTCTTGCCTTCTTCCCTTTTGAGTTGTTCTGAGTGTATCATTATACTGAGTTGCATGTAGTCCTCTAGCTAGTGTTCCTTTTTGTTTTTGTCACAAAAGATCAATGAAAAAACGCCTCAAGATATCTAGGGAAAGGAAGGGTGCATTTAAAGAACTAATATTTTTCAATTTCCTGCCTGTAGATTTGTCTAGTTCACCATCAGTTCTTTTTCTTGATGCAATGTTACAAAAAATGTCTAGCTCTTTCATAATACATGTGGCAGCAAAGATATAAGTTTTTGGATTTTTCTTCTAGAGTTCTGATTTAGATTGCCAACTAGAGTATTAAAATGTACTCTCTGGGAAGCTTATAATACAACACAGAGAAGGTTTAAACTCTGGAGGAGCTCAGTTATACTAGGACACAGAGAAGTACTAAGGAAAATATGCCATCAGAATATATTTTCAAAATTGAAATGAGAAGGGACTATCACTATTATTTGCAAACACTGGGTACTTATAATATGTAATGTACTGTAGTATGATCAATGAGGCATACAGAATTGAGAAAGATGTGGTTCCTGCACTCAAAGAGTTTGTAATCTCTTGGAGAATATGTGCACTCTTAAAAATAACTCTGATACATAGGAGATAATGAGGTGCAGAAAGTGAATGGCTGAATGTACACTCTAAATAGAGAAGAAGAGAGCTTCAAGGTTCCAGCAATGAATGTTGCTGTTATAATAAGATATTAAGCAGAATGTGTTTAATGCTAGATATTTTTATCAAAAGTTTCCTGGAAACAGTGCTGTATAATATGGTAGTAAACTAACCACATGTAGCTATTTAGATTTAAACTAACTAAAATAAAAATTCAGTTTCTCAGTTGCACTAGTTACATTTCAAGTGCTCTTTGTGGCTAGTGACTATTATACCGGACCAAATAGATATAGAACATTTGTATCATTACAGAAAGTTCTTTTGGACAGCAGTCTTCTAGAGCCTGCTTCTTTTATATATTAAAGACTAACTGAGCTGATTACTCTCTCTAAAGTAGTGGTGACGTGTGATTATTTGAAATACTGAAACATCATATCATTTTATAAATTGCAAAACTCACATCCTTAAAATTTGGGGGGAATATTTTTAGAATAAGAATGGATATAAAAGAATAGGTATGTTGGTTGTCTAAAAGTATATCTGCATACTTTTAAGTATAAGCTATGGCTCTGTAATTTAGAAAAAAATGCAAGTATATGTTATAGACAGATTACAAATATTAACATTATTAAAAGGAGTTCTAATTTAATGGGAGTTAAGACAGATTATCCTCAGCTAAATATAATTGACTCTGAGACTAGACATAGCATTAAAGTACTTGAGGTAATATTGAACGTAGTTGTTTCCATGGGAACATTTCTGGAGTAGCTACTGCCTAAAAGGGATGTTCAGGGCATTACTCAGAAGATTTGGTGATGTTTATGTAGCTGATTCAGGTTCTAATCAAGAAGTGATTTTAATTTTATTTATCGATGAATTTTGTTAAGTAAAAGAAAAGTAAATATACTATATGCATTGTAATAAACTAGAAAATATAACATTAGAGTATAGAAGGGGCTCAGGGAGGGACTATGACCGAGAGTTAGAGCAGAAATCTGCCCTCGACTGGCTGAGCAAAAGGAGGCACTCTACATTTTGCATAGTGTCTGGTGTCTGGATGGAGTGTGTTGTGGTGGAAAATAAAAGTTGGAGACATGTAGGCCATGTCATGGACACTTTACATTTAAAAGGGGGAAAAAAACCACTTTTGTACATACAGTAAGTAGAGGCCTCAGTCAGGAAAGTAGCATTCCAGAAAAAAAAAAAAAATCTGTGATACAAGAGTGAAATGGGACTCATAGAAAAATGGTGTCAGGACATAGAAACGGAAAGCTAGTTAGCAGTGCAGAGAGTGGTCTCTCTCCATGTGGCATAAAAATTATTACCAGGTCTTCACAAAGGGAAACATAGATGTCGATATTGGAACCTAACTTATGTGTCTTTTGTAGCTGTACATATTGTTACGGGCAATTTGTTATTTATGTAGCTCTCAAATCAGGTTGTAGATTCAGTTATCATCACAAATCCTTTTATCTTCTTAAGATCTTTAAGCAGAACCTCAGATGCTACCACTGATTCATACTCAGCTGGATTGACCCTGGCTGAGTTCTTCAGAAAAGAGCTGGTGAAGCCTGGAAAGCAGCACCATGTACACAGTGGTACCTGCATAAAGCTGATTTCATTTAATCAGCTCACCACCTTTATGGGGTATATACCATTATTATTCAAAATTTGCAGATGTATAAACGAAGGCCTGGATATATTGACTTCTTGCCTGGAGTCACACAGTAAGTGACAAAGCCAGAAATGAAGCAGCATTTTACTTGATTCTAAAGAAACTATAGATAATAATTACTACAGTCTACTCTCTTCCTTCTATATAGCAATATGAGAAAAATATTTGGTTGATAAAGTCTCATAGCCTTATTGCTGATGTTTTAATTCTCCTATAAAATTGGCTGCTACCTGAAAACCCCTGCAAAGTTGAAAGATGTTATATATTTTTATTCCCATGGTCATTTGGGGAAGGATTTGATTCTTTATGAAACTATGAACCCTTGTATGAAAACTGTAATGTCATGGTTAAATAATTAAAAAAGAATAATTTTAGACCTCCCCTCCATATACACATACTACATGGCTATAAGTTTATATTCTAAATATCTTCTTGCATGCATGCTAAGTTGCTTCAGTCATATCCAACTCTGTGCGACACTATGGACAGCAGCCCACCAGGCTCCTCCGTCCACAGGATTCTCCAGGCAAGAATACTGGAGTGGGTTGCCATTTCCTTCTCCAAGGTTTGTTGTTAGTAACATAGGAAATATTTGTTAAAAATGTTATTTATATAGCATGAATACATTTATATAAAGGAAGTATCATGTGTAAGGAAAAGAATCTCCATAAGGAAATATGCCAAGATATTAATAGTGATTATCTCTGAGTAATAGGACTATTGTTGTTGTTATTGATTTTGATTAACTTTTATTTTCCTAGATTTTATTATGAATAATTCAGCCATACTATATAGTTAAAAGGATTTTATAGTTTATTTTGTTTAACTTTTCATCAGTATTTTCTATGATATATATTTAAAATAAGTGCAAAAACATTATTTTAAAAATGAGTTGGGTCACACTATATTTTACTCCTGTTTGCTTCATATTTGTTTTCTCAAATATTTTTTACTTCATCTCATTTTTCCAAAAAAGGGTCATAGATCCCTGGCAACTAATGGTGTTCACATATTAATTTCAAGCTCATTCTTGCAGTCTATTGGGAACAGTTTGAGGGCTTTCCCAACAATGGATTTTCCCTCTTAGCCTTAAGTGGGAAGATTCATCGCTAGTCAGACTATGATTTCTGGGGATATTATTGGCCTACTCATGCCTGGTTCACAGTGGGCAAGCTGACTTAATTGTGTACTCTCTCTTTTGGATACTCACAGTTAGGAAAACCATAACTATCTGCCACCTCCACTCAAGTTTAAGGAAGGGCAGGGCCAGACAGCCATACCTCTTTGACTTGTAACCCTAAAGAAAACCTATACTGGTTGGTACTTTTGCTTGGGGGAGAAGAGATATATGGCAAAAAAAACATTTCTGAGTCCAAAAAACATGTATTCTCATTCTCCTTTTTGACAGTGTAGGTCAAGAAAGTGAAGGACTTTGTTCCCTTTTTCCCCTCATTAATCATCTCTGACATGCACCTGTCTACCCAATCTGGGATACTGTCTTCAGCACTCCACCGCAAGCATACTGTCTGAGAGTCTGAAATCTACTTTTGTCCCCTGTTTGTTCTCCTGATGTGTAGTTAGGTGAGTTCACCGTTATCTGTGCATAACCTCCACTTGCTGTGGTCATTTCCTTTACTTAAAGAGAATCAGATACATGAGACTAAGTAGCTTTAAGGTATTTTCACAAAAAGTAAACTATCCTTATCTTAAAGTTGTGTGCTTCCCCCCATCTTTTTTCTTTCTCTTTTCTTAATGAGAAAAATAAACTTAATAGGGAAAACATAGCAGTAAGCTCAATCATAGTCTAAATCTCAGAATCTGAAGAATTTGCATGAAGGAGAGCAACTATTCCCAACTGTCTTTTCAAGGACTGATATTCGACTCTCTTGGAAGAGAAAATGAACATATTTTTTTCTTATTTTATGAGTTCTGCTAGCTTTGGGTTTGATAACTGTATATACAAAAATTTTCTTTGGCCTTTGACTATTAAAAATATGGAAATTGATTTTAACACTATTTTCAAATATGATTGTCTTGATATATGACTTAAAAGAACAGCATATTTTGTTCAGTATATTTCATCAAACATAAAGCTAGACTTTTCAAAGATCATGTAGTTTAATACTGAAAGCTAGTATAAAGTTGTATGCTTTTTTATCTTCTTATAACCTATATAAATCAGCATTCTCTGAATTGTGTATTATGAAATACTAGGATGAGTAATAGCTTTTCCTCAGAAAGGTAATTAGGTGCTGTGGTCATATATGATTGGAGAATGCTGAGTCATTTAAAGTTCAGCAGTTTGCTTTACTCAGAGCCTTTACTGTTTCTGTGTATATCAGGCTCACCAAGCAGGCGACCATATATTCATCATTTCCTTTTCTAAGTGAATTACATTAGAGGAATTTTCCCTTTGCCAACCACTATCAAGCAGGAATACTCTTTGGAGACACCAGTTTGTAAAGCATTCCTTGTCACACAAAGTGTGGTCTGAGGAACTAGCAGCATCAGCATTACTTGGAAAATTGTTTGAAATGCAGAATCTCAGACCCTCACCTTCGACTTGCTGAATCAGAATCTTCATATTAACAAGCTTCCCAAGTGATTCATACAGATGCTTTAATGACTTTTGAATGCATTTATTGAACACCTACTATAGTCATATATTGCAAAGAATTTTCAAATATTTCATTTTCTCCCCATTGTCAGACAGGTACAGTCTTAAATATTCTTACATATCCTAGGGTAGGAAAGGAGTAATAAACTCCAAAGTTGTAGCCTATGAGTGAATATATTATGTGTTCCCAGGTGTCACTACTGATATTGAATTTTATTTAAAAATACTTTTTTAAAAGAGCAGTTTAGGTTCATAGAAAAATTGAGGAGAAAGTACAGAGTTCCCAGACATACTCTGCCCCTCCCCACCACATGCATGGCTTTTCCAAGTATAAAAATCCTGTACCTACATTGCCATGTCATTATCATCCAAAAGCCATAATTTACATTAGGGTTCTCTCTTGGTGTTATACATTCTATGGGTTTTGACAAATGTATAAATGATATGTATTTACCGTTATAGTATTTTACAGCATAGTTTCACTGCCCTAAAATCCTTTGTGTTCCATCTATTCATCCCTCCCTCCCCACTAACCTCTGGCCATTACTGATCTTTTTACTGTCTCCATAGCCTTCTGCAGAGTGTTTCATAGTTGGAATCATATAGTAGCTTTTTATATTGGCTTCTTTCACTTAGTAATCTGCATTTAAGATTCCTCTATGTCTTTTAATGGCTGGATAGCTCATTTCTTTTTTGTACTAAATAGTAGTCCATTGTCTGGTTGTACCACAGTTTACTTATACATTCATCTACCAATGGACATCTTGATTGCTTCAAAGTTTTGCCAGCTATGAATAATGCTGCTATAAATGTCCCCGTGTAGGTTTTTGTGTAGACATAAGTTTTCAGTTCATTTGTATAAATTCCAAGGAGTACAAATGCTGGATTGTATGGTACCAGTATGTTTAGTTCTGTTACAAACTGCCAAACTGTCTTCCAAAGTGGCACTCCCCAGGTTGCACTCCCACCAGTAATGAATAAGAGTTCCTGAAATTGAGTTTTAATAATCATTGCTTAAGGAATCCTGGAGATTTACTTAATGTTCTAATTATTATTCTTTAAATGTAATTCAAGAAAGAAATCTTATTTGATGAAAAACAAATATTTGAATGATACTTCGTATTTCCCTTTGCCTGTTATCATAAGTATGTACATAATAAAAGTTTATACCAGAGGATAAAGTATCAAAATATCAAGGCATACAGTTACATTTGATAAAAGACAGGCACGCTGTGTAGATAGATAACTCCATTTGCAGTGTTAACCTTAAAATTTTAACAAGTTTATCTGTGAGTTATCTGTGGTTAGTTAAGTTCTTACATTTCTCAAATTACCTCAAATACCTCAAATTACGTGTGTAATAGAAGAAAATGCAAATAATTTTTGGTTTGATTAAGAATGTAAATAAAAGGCTCTAAATTTTGGAAATTGGCTGGAAGATTGCTATTAAAGTTAAATAAAAGATAATTAACGCATGAAAATAAAAAGTCATAGAACCAATACAGCATCTTAAACTTCTTCATACTTAGAAAAATATATTTTTAGATAGCAGTCTGCATAATTTCCAGTCATCAGGAAACTACAAGTGAGCTAAACAGGAAGTTCCTGAATGGCAAGTACTGGTCTTTGGCAGCATTTAAAGTGAACAGGAGTGAAGATCTCAGAGTTCAGCCCCAGTCCACCAAGAAAGGGTTGTCACAGACAAGTTTCATAAGTGGACTGATATTCATTCCTTTTGGAAGTCAGCCTATGGGGTGGCATACGTTAAACAAGTTTTTCCATAGAAAAAAAGGCTATAAAAATTTTATTTCAAGAGTTACTAAATTGTGTAACTTTGTAAACGTGAATTTAATGCTTTAGTTTACATGGTAAATGTTTCTATTAGCCTGCATCTTTAAATACTCAGCATTCTCTCCCAGTTAAAATAGAACTACTGTCTAAAACCTTAAACTGTACATCACTGGAAATGATTGTTTATCGTGCTTTTCCATTAATGAGGCTATAATCATGTTTTACTGTTTGAGTTACAGGGATAAAATCTGGACGTAAGAGTGGCAGCTCAAAAATGAAAAAGTAGTGATCGTAAACTACTGACTTGGGATTTGCTCTTGAATTTAAAACTTTCAGGAGAAAAATGTCCTTTATAAGTGGGAGCTTATTAACGCTTAGGAAGCATTATATTCTCCAGTAGACCTCGTGTATATTTTTTTAGGGAAAATAATGTTTGCCTTTTAAAAACTGTGATCCTTTAGGGTGATGGTATATTTCCTTCTGTAAACACAAAGATAACATACTAAACAGTTGAATCTTGGAAAATAAAAATTAAAAAAAATAAAGTTAAATAAAAGATAGATATCAGTAGAGCTTTATTTTCCACCTAAAAATGCTAAAGTAACAGTTCTTTATAGTGAACAACAGCATGAAGAAAAAAATGGAATAAAATAAATATTTATTCTTCCTTTCCTGTCTGAACTTCATTTGTTGAGGTAAGGATCTTCCTTATAAAAGAATTCCAGTTAATAATTGTGTAGGAAATGATAAAATCAGACACAGCTTTCAGTTTAGTTCAGTCTGTCAGTTGTCTCTGACTCTTTGCGACCCCATGGACTGCAGCACGCCAGGCCTCCCTGTCCATCACCAACTCCCGAAGTCCATCCAAAATCATATCCATCGCATTGGTGATGCCATCCAACCATCTTATCCTGTCACCCCCTTCTCCTCCCACCTTCAATCTTTCCCAGCTTCAGGGTCTTTTCCAGTGAGTCAGTTCTTTGCATCAGGTGGCCAAAGTATTGGAGTTTCAGCATCAGTCCTTCCAATGAATATTCAGGACTGATTTCCTTCTGGATTGACTGGTTGGAACTCCTTGCAGTCCAAGGGACCCTCAAGAGTCTTCTCTAACACCACAGTTCAAAAACATCAATTCTTTGGCTCTCAGCTTTCTTTATAGTCTAACTCTCATATCCACACATGACTACTGGAAAAACCATAGCTGTGACAAGACAGACCTTTGTTGGCAAAGTAATATCTCTGCTTTTTAATATGCTGTCTAGGTTGGTCATAACTTTTCTTCCAAGGAGCAAGCGTCTTTTAATTTCATGGATGCAGTCAACATCTTCAGTGATTTTTGAGCCCCCCAAAATAAATTCTCTTATTCTTTCCATTGTTTCTCCAACTATTTGCCATGAAGTGATGGGACCAGATGCCAGGATCTTAGTTTTCTGAATGTTGTGTTTTAAGCCAACTTTTTCACTCTCCTCTTTCACTTTCATCAAGAGGCTTTTTAGTTCTTCTTTGCTTTCTGCTATAAGGGTAGTGTCATATCTGAAGTTACTGATATTTCTCCCAGCAATCTTGATTCCAGCTTCTGCTTCATCCAGCCTGGCATTTTGCATGATATACTCTGCATGTAAGTTCAATAAGCAAGGTGACAATATACAGCCTTGACATACTCCTTTCCCGATTTGGAACCAGTCTATTGTTCCATGTCCAATTCTAACTGTTGCTTCTTGATCTGCATACAGATTTCTTGGAGGCAGGTCAGATGGTCTGGTATTCCCATCTCTTGAAGAATTTTCCATAGTTTGTTGTGATCCACACAGTCAAAGGCTTTAGCGTAGTCAATAAAGCAGAAGTAGATGTTTTTTCTGGAACTCTCTTGTTTTTTTCAATGATCCAGTAGATGTTGACAATTTGATCTCTGATTCCTCTACCTTTTCTAAATCCAGCTTGAACATCTGGATGTTCGTGGTTCACGTACTGTTGAAGCCTGACTTGGAGAATTTTGAACATTATTAGTGTGTGAGATGAGTGCAATTGTGCAGTAGTTTGAGCATTCTTTGGCATTGCCTTTCTTTGGGATTAGAATGAAATTAACCATTTCTGGTCCTGGGGCCAGTGCTGAGTTTTCCAGATTTGTTGGCATAGTGAGTGTAGCACTTTCATAGTATCATCTTTTATAATTTGAAATAGCTCAACCGGAATTCCATCACCTCCATTAGCTTTGTCCATAGTGATGCTTCCTAAGGCCCACTTGACTTCGCATTCCAGGATGTCTGGCTCTAGGTGAGTGATCACACCATTGTGGTGATCTGGGTCATGAAGATAATTTTTGTATAGCTCTTCCATGTATTATTGCCACCTCTTCTTAATGTCTTCTGCTTCTGTTAGGTCCATACCATTTCTGTCCTTTATTGTGCTCATCTTTGCATGAAATGTTCCTTTGGTAGCTCTAATTTTCTTGAAGAGATAGATCTCTAGTCTTTCCCATTCTATTGTTTTCTTCTATTTCTTTGCATTTCTTTTGAAGAAGGCTTTCTTATCTCTCCTTGCTAATTTTTGAAACTCTCCATCAACTTTACATTCTCAAATAAAATAATTGATTCAAGAGACTGAATGATGAAGGCAATGGATAATATATTAGGAATAAACTTTTGTCACAAAGGAGTCGGGTTGTCCTTATCCTGTCAATATAGTCTTATTACCCTTATCACTAAAGGTCATTCAAACAACATCAAATAGAGTTGATATGATGACTATGACACTCAATCACCACCTGTGAAGTGTTCTTTCCAAAAATGTGAATTCTGAATTGAAGCAAGCCTCTAGCTCTCACTTTCATTTTAGGGAAAAATGATAGAGGAACAGAAGAAATAACATCACAAGGAAGCAATGAGACAAATCCAGTTTCTGGGACATCATACAGGGCAGCTTTCTCGGATTTGTTTCAATGTCATGAAAGTAAGAGTGGAGAGGACACTGCTCTTGATGAAAAATGCTTAAGAAACCTAACAGCAAAATGAGAAGTGGAGCTCTTACTTGGATCCTAATATAAATAAAGCTATTGGGAGAGGGGCTTCCCTGGTGGTCCAGTTGCTAAGTCTCTGTTCTTCCAGGGCAGGGAGCCCCAGTGCAATCCTTTTTCAGGGAACTAGATCCCACATGCCCCAGTTATGATCCAGCACAGCCAAATACATAAATGAATAAACAAAATTATTTAAAGAACTATTGAGAGGAATGTTGCAATACTGGGAAATTTGATAATGAGAAGGGTATTAAACAATAGAAAGGAAATATTGTTTCAGTTTTCATAGTTGCAATATTTTCATTGTGTTCACACAAAAAAATGGTTGTAATGTTTTTTGGATACATACGGAAATAAGTAGGGGCTGAATGATATTTGATATTTAACTACTTGGGTATGTTCTTTCAGTTACTCTAAATATAGGCACCACAGCCTTCTCACTTCTTTCTGTTGCTTTTCCCTGTCCCATCCCCTTCAGTCTCATTCCTGAATTTACTATGACCACACCTCCTCAATGATCTGGGGGTACCACTCCCCTGAGAAGTTCTCTGTCTCCATCAATTGTACTTTTATGACTCTCACATCACATCTGAGTCCATTTCAAACCTAGTTTGTCTCTATAACCATGAGTAACCATCCTTGTGTTATCATCTTAATTCTTTACTATACATTTTTTTTTGGTATTACTAATTTGGTATTTATCATCTTTTTATAGTTAATTGCTGTTTATTCATCCACTTAACAAATATTTAGGGAATACTTACTATGTGTCAGGTGCTGTTCTAGGATATGACTATATAATGTTGAATAAAAATAGATCCCTGTCCTATGGAATTGTAAACAATGGTCAATGTAGAGCTCCCTGTAAAGAATGTCACTGAGAATACCTCACATGAGCAAAAGTGTGGAGGATACAAAAGAGTTAGCAGTGTGTTTATCTGACAGCTGAAGTTTCAGGCAGTGGAGTTTGCCGGTGCAAAGACCCTGATGTTTGAGCTTTTCTGCAAGTTTTCCAAAAATAGCAGGGACTCCATTGAGCCTGGAGTAGACTGAGTGAGGGGAAGAGCGGTTAGAAAAGTGATCAGGGAGCTAGTTAGTAGTAGAGATGATGAGGGAGGGGGCAGGGATGCACACTGCCATAGGTAGTTGTAGATGCTGCTAAGGATTTGACATCTTGTTCCGAGGGAAATTTGAAGTCAATACCCAGTTTATATTTTAAGAGGTTTTATACAAGTAGTAGATGTAAGAGATGCAGGTTCGATCCCTGGGTTGGGAGGAGCCCCTGGAAGCGTATTCTTGACTGGAGAATCCCATGGAGAGAGGAGCCTGGAGGGATACCTTCCATAGGGTTGCAAAGAGTTGGACATGACTGAAGTGACTCAGCACAGCACATACAAGTATTTATGTGTGTATATATTTGGCATATGTCCTCAACTAGTGAAATCATTGTGAAGTGGATCTGTATTTGATTTTTTTTTTTTTGCATTGTCCTCATAACCTAGCCCTCTGCATTTCATAATATAGTTACTGAATCAATAGTTGACAGTTGGTTGCTGATTGACTAACATTAGAACCGAGAGTGTGGCCTTCTCTCGCTTATAGAGAATGTATGTGCTGTGCTCTGCTCAGTCGCTTCAGTCCTCTCCAACTGCAGGCAGGTTCTTTACCCACCGAGCCACCTGGGAAGCCCATAGAGAATGAATCCTGCCACATAGAACTTGGCTGTTCCTAAAAAGTGAGAATTTTTATTTTAACCAGGGCCACCTATTCAGTTTTACAAAGTTAGTGAATTTTGATATTTTCATAGACCTTCAGTTCAGTTCAGTTCAGTCACTCAGTCATGTCCGACTCTTTGTGACCCCATGAATCACAGCACGCCAGGCCTCCCTGTCCATCACCAACTCCCAGAGTTCACTCAGACTCACGTCCATTGTGTCAGTGATGCCATCCAGCCATCTCATCCTCTGTCGTCCCCTTCTCCTCCTGCCCCCAATCCCTCCCAGCATCAGAGTCTTTTCCAGTGAGTCAGCTCTTCTCATGAGGTGCCCAAAGTACTGGAGTTTCAGCTTTAGCATCATTCCTTCCAAAGAAATCCCAGGGCTGATCTCCTTCAGAATGGACTGGTTGGATCTCGTTGCAGCCCAAGGGACTCTCAAGAGTCTTCTCCAACACCACAGTTCAAAAGCATCAATTCTTTGGTGCTCAGCTTTCTTCACAGTCCAACTCTCACATCCATACATGACTGCAGGAAAAACCATAGCCTTAACTAGATGGACCTTTTTTGGCAAAGTAATGTCTCTGCTTTTGAATATGCTATCTAGGTTGGTCATAACTTTTTTTTCCAAGGAGTAAGCGTTTTTTAATTTCATGGATGCAGTCACCATCTGCAGTGATTTTGGAGCCCTAGAAGTATCATATTTTCCATAACAAGTGTCATTTAAATGACATGCTTTTTTCTGAGTCTGGAAAATAATGGTGTATATTCTAACTGTTGTGCTAATTCATGTTAGAACAATGGTGTAAATTCTGAACTGCTGTGCAGTTGAAGTTATTCAGGCTGCTGGGAGTCATAAGAGTCCCAGTAGCAACAGGGTTTTCTTCCATATGAGAGAAATTGGAGCTCAGTATTCTCCAATTAATGGAGCAAAAAAAAAAAAAAAAAAAAAGGTTCTTGCTCCTATAGTGTGCTTAGAGCCCCATAAAGCATGTTGTCATGTGTGCCTAGAGGAGCTAGCTGGCATTTACCTTCCTTACTTCATGTGCACTCATTCCATTGATGTCTGCTGAATTGCATGAACACAAATAGAGATTGGTGTGTGTTGCCATTTTGATTTAGTTGATGGTGTTTAAGTATATTAGCTGAAAATACAAATGTATGCTATCTGTGATGTAGAGTGTTTAATATTATGACAGAGCATATTAGTGTTCAATGTATATAACTTTAAAACTCCATGAAATTCTAGTCCTGCTTTCAGACTTTAGCCTCATGTGAGAGACATGACGAGAAAGATTGGATGTTGTCTACCGCATTTGAGCAGTGTGGCTGCTCCCTGAATACCTCTACATGTTTTTGGTCCCGAAAGGATGATCTAGTGTCCACATAGTCAGAATTCACTGGGAAGCTAAACTTTCCACTCTAAATTAGCTCCAAATTCACTTTCCCTTGTTTCTCTCTACTTTGCATCTTTGCAAGATTATTCTGTTTCTTTTGAACATAGGCTTTCAAAGCACCCGAATAAATTGGGAATGACCTTGAAGTCAGGGAGTCCTGCATTCTATCTGCAGTCCTAATAATAAGGATCTTAAACACTTCTCAGAAGTTCTTTGATTTCTTCACTCCTCTGATTGTCTGTAAACTGAAGATTAAGGCCACTAGTCACGAACATATAATAATATAATTATGTGTAATTTTCATAAATTATGATGTGATACATATAAATACTATATACACATACATGCATATATTATATAATATAAATTATATATATATGTGCTTAAGTGTCATATGCTTTACCTTCATATCTATGTATTTAAAAGATCTCTGCCTTATAATAGATGTTTGTTAAATGTAACCTTGAAACTATAGTTATTTATGATTTCTGTTTGGAATACAGTTGTGCTGCTTACAAATTTATGAAGATTTTGATAGATGAATAGGTAAAAATTATCATGGTGGACAACATGTAAATGAGTCTGCTTTCTTAAGACTTCAAAATACACAGTGTTTTCAAAATACCACCTTCATTGCTACCATGTTTATTTTTAACTCAATATTTTTGTCAAGTTTTGGAGAGAAGATTAAAGAGGTTTCCTTTTATTTCAATATAAATTGATGCCGTGTGGGCCATATTTATCTTTTCATCTTAAAATTAGAGGTTAGGTTTCCACTTTCAGGTCTAAATGAAAAAATATGCGAAGCTCTTAGAGAACCATACCAAAGTGCAGTGTTTAAATCAAGGTCTTTATGGTTGTCCACATTAAACCATGACAGGATGCACTACTGTATGAACAATACATAGATAATTTTAATCTTGGAATATTACAATATGCAGGAAAAGTGGTAAGTCATTTCATGGGATCAGGGTTTAGGGTCTAGATTTAGAACTAACTGGTTTTGAATCTCAATTCTACTTATCCTCTTTGTGACAGGTTAAGCAAAAATTACTTAACCTTCCTGGACCTCACTTACTCCATTCAAAAATGATATCAAGGCAGCAATTAGCCCTTAGGTTTGTTCTACTGAGTCATTATAGCCACAGTGTATAGCAACAAGCTTCGCCCTTGGTAACCCTTAGCAAATGATACTCTTAAAACTATTCAGAAAAATTTGAAAATTAAACTTTATAACCAAGTAGTTTACAAGAGTTTTATAACCAAGCAACTGATTTTGGGATCTCCTTTCTGCTGGAAATCATGTGTAGAGAAATAAGACAAATGAAAACCAAAAAACTTGATATTGTCAGTGAAACTAGGAGACAGAGAAAACTCACAAACTCAGTTGCATATAGATTACATCATTGGTGAAGCTTCATAGGAAGGAGGTGACTATGAGAGGACTGAGGGGGCAGGCAGGGTGGGCAGAGGGCTTCAGAGAGCTCTGGGATCTCCAGCATCTCCAGCCTACAGTTGCTTCTCAAATGAGGACCTCCTAGCTGAGCGGGAACTACAGGAGTATAACTGAGACTGAGAAACTCCAGAGCACTGGGGAAGGACAGACAAACAAGTTCAAGAGTTTGGGAGCCCAGAGGAGGTGGATAGTAGAACAGGTCACCAAGAAACAGTGTCTGAGAGTGCATGATGATGGAAGAAAGGGCCAAGGAGGGAACTAGGAAATCCAGGGCTGGCAGGAGAAGTTCACTTGACTCAGGCTGGGCTCAGAGAGTCAAAGTGGGGCTGGCTACAGAATTGGCTGTATTGTAAGACGTGTACTTGACAAGGAGGGGAGTGTGAGCTGTGAAGCTGGAAATGATATACTGGAATATCCTTGTAGAGAAGTCCATCTCATTAAAATGAAAGCAGTAGGAAAGGATGAAGCTCTGCCTACACACAACTGGGATGGTGTTGTGGATACTATTGAATAAAACACAAAAGAAAGTTGAAAGTAACACAAATTCCTATAGATAATAGACATACTCATTTGCAAATGGTTTCCACAAAGCAGATTAAAATTATAACCTAACATTATAAAAGAACTAAAAGAATCAACAGAAAACTAAGGAAAAAGCTCCTTGAAAGAGCTATTATAGTTACTGAGGAATGCTACAAAGCACAAATGGAAGAACTCAAGGAAAAAGTGACAGAAAACCAGAAGTGATGGCATGAAAGCACAAGGACAGGAAATGTCAAGCAACCTAACTCTTTAAATGAAGACTGAATTATAAGTGCACATTGAAGAATAGCCAACACAGAAAGCATGGGAAGGGATAGAGAGGAAATAAATGAAATAGTCTATAGAAACAGCACCCAAAAAGGAGACTAAAAAAAAAAAATTAAAACCAGGGCTTCTTGTAGAAATGGCTGGTTGCATATTTGGGGATGAGAATTGCAGATGGTGCCCTAAATACTTGGTTATGCTAGAAAGGACCTTATTAAATGATCCTGGAACCACAGTAGAAATGTGGCCAGCTAAAATACTTCTTCAGGCTGCCTTGTAACAAGAGGTAGCCATTGGAAACAGTTCTGGTCAATGAGATATGAGTTACTGGTTTACTGGGAAAGCTTTGCTGGAAAACAAGGTATAGCTGTCACCTTTTACTACTTCAGTTTTTCCTGTCTATCAAATGGACATGGGGCTAGCACGAATTAACTATCTCACACTCTCTAGGCAAGTGGTATGGATAAAGAAGCTAACATGCTAAGGGAGAGGGCAACAAAACAAAAGAAAGGCCTGAGTTTTCTGTTATTTTTGGTTAACTGATAGAGTGTTTTACTGACTGGCACTGTTGTAGTATTATTATCAGAATTAGAGAATACAATGCATGTTAAAACCTTGGGAAGCCTTTGCTGCTACTAAGTTGCTTCAGTCGTGTCCGACTCTGTGCGACACCATAGACGGCAGCCCACCAGGCTCCCCCATCCCTGGGATTCTCCAGGCAAGAACACTGGAGTGGGGTGCCATTGCCTTCTCCATGGGAAGCCTTTGGCACTTACCAAACTACACCATTAATATTAATTCTTCTTTATACCCCTTCTCATCCTTACATGGTTAGCTGAGCATTAATAGTTACTTTCCTTTGTGTGTTTCACCCTTTGAAAATGAGGATTTTTTGTTTTTGTTTTGGTAACTGTAGTCACACATAGCACCCCCTAAAGGAAGTTGTGGAATGAGGTGATGTGACATAGTTAAAAGTATAGAATTCTTCATCAGAAACCCAGGACTTTGAATCCCAGTTGGAACACTAAAGGCTGTATGTACATTCACAGCTTATTTAACTTAATTGTTTTAGCATCAGTTTCTTCAGTGTGATTCATGACAACCCTTTCACATCATGGTCTGGCACCAAGTGATACTGAGCGATAGCAATGATGACCAGTTTGATGTACTCTAGTAGTCTTAGGATTTACTGCCTTCCTAATACTGATACTTTTGGGGGAAACTGTTTAAACTCTGTGCCTGAGGTTCCTTATTGTAAAAAGGAGAGATTAATAGTAGTACTTTATGGACTTTATTGAGGAGTAAATAACGTAGTCCATACAAACGGCTAATATCCAACAAATGCTGGTTCTTATGATTATCATTATTATTTCTCCGAAGAACTGACCTGGCATGTGTGTGTGTATGTGTCTTCTGTGTCACTTAAGAGATCATAGAATGTGCTCTCTAAAGAAAGGGAATTATACAGCATCAAGGCAGGCCCCACACAAATGTGTGTGTCAGAGAGAGTAGAGCCTTGAAACTCTGCTTCTGCATTAGCTTCTCTACTGAGAGTCTGGAGGCCTAATGGGCACCTGTGACGTGGCTTATACAGGGCACATACAGCTCCACACAGAGAAATGCAGTAGACTGCCATCTCCTTTTCCACCCAGGGATAACCACCAGTCATCAGATAAGAGTCATTTTCTGCCTCCCAGGGGATTCTGAATGTCCACATGTCCCAAACACAGCAATGCTAGGGCCATACTTTGAACGGAAACATGTTGTATTAATATTAAAGACATATACACTTGCAAAGATTCCAAGAGATTTAGAAAACTGCAAGGAAAAGACCCAACAGCTGGGCTTCTGGACCTGTGGGAGGATTTAGAATTCCAAGTTTGTACAAATAAATTCAACATTATTATTATTTTTTCTTTCTTTCTTTTTTTTTTTTTGAGAACTTCTTGTGCATATGCATGTTCTCTCTCTCTCTCTCTGAGATTGTAAAATTGATAGGCTGTCTTAAATAGAAACAAGTTTCCAAAAGCTGAAGGCACTTGGATTTAAAGCTATGCTTTTAAGCTGGATTTTTTTGTTCATTAGCACAGTAATGCCTGAGGACTTACTGGACTGGCTATGGCTAGACCAAGGAGCAGGCAGCAGTAAAAATATCCATTTATCATACAGCTATGGTCTCCTTCCTGGTTCTTTTTCAAATGACTTCAGAGATTGTCCCTTGGACACTACTCCATCTGTCTATAGTCTCTGGACCTGATCCTCAATTTTGGCTAATCCCAGAAATGTAAGTGTGGAAGGTATAGGTCTAAAATTGTTTCTGCCTCATACGGAGGCAATGAGTTTTCAAGTTCAAGTTAATCTTAGTCCTAAAATTCTTTTTGAAAAGCCAGTAGTGTCTGAAACTATTCAAAGGATCTAGAACTTCTTTGGGACCAAACCCAGTCACAGATTCCCCCATGCAAGGGTGTACATATGTTTGGTTTGTTGGAGGAAGCATGGCAAGGACTTCGTGCATTTGGGCCAACCCAAGGCCAATAAAAACTCTTTATATCTTGTCTGGCAATAACAGCGTGTTGGAGATGGTTTAATCATCCTGTGAGACATGGTTAATAGATATTGTTCTAAAGGAGTTTGCAATCTCAGTGCCTATTAGGAAAGTTTAATGCTGATGATAGGGGAGATAAGAAATTCTTTGAAAAGGGGATAGAAAGCTAGATGATCTTTATTTTGAGATTTTATTGGGATATAGCTGAACCTGAAGGAGTAGAAAGCCACCTTTTAATTTGAACAGCAGTAATTTTGAGAATGTTTGTTAATCAAGCATAGCCCGTTCTGTCACAGGTGCTAGAGCAATTTTGGAAAATAATTTGGAAGACTTAGGAAGCACTGTCCCCCAAACAACAAAACTTTAGCCAAAGCCCAGGGGCAAAAAAGAAGACAATAGATGTTCCCTTAAAACAATTTATCTCTTTTTTGGTATGAAAATAAGATAATAAATGAGAAGATTGTCATAAAATAGTGATGGACATGCTCTAGTCCCTTATGAATCTTATGGGGAATTCCCCCAACTGAGCAGTTTGATATTTCCACAAAAGGTCACACATTTTCATTCCCCATTTAAGAGGAGGGAGGTATTCATGTTGAATATTCCCCATTTGTCCCTCTAGATCAATTCTTTCATATTCTCCACTATGCTTTGTGCTTCTGGATGCTGACCTCAATGGACAGTGTCAGTTGGGCACCATAGCTTTCTGGCAAAGAGACACACAAGCAATATGAGTATTTATTATCTCAGTCCCCTCCCTCCTGGGCCAGGAATTGGCAATGGTTGCTTTCTCTCCCAAGGACTTCAGTTCCTGTTGGGTGTCATTCCTCTATATTTGTACACTTTCTTGAGATTCTAGTGCCTAACTTGCCTTACCTCTTCAGGTCTAGCTGCCATTTTTGTTCAATTGCTATTATCACCCCTTACTAGTTTCTCTTAACTCTACCATGTATTCCCTTCATTCAGTTCAGTTCAGTTCAGTCGCTCAGTCATGTCCGACTCTTTGCAACCCCATGAACTGGAGTACTCCAGGCCTCCCTGTCCATCACCAGCTCCTAGAGTTCACCCAAACTCATCTCCATCAAGTCACTGATGCCATCCAACCATCTCATCCTCTGTCTTCCCCTTTTCCTCCTGCCCTCAATCTTTCCCAGGATCAGGGTCTTTTCAAATGAGTCAGCTCTTCGCATCAGGTGGCCAAAGTACTGGAGTTTCAGCTTCAACATCAGTCCTTCCAATGAACATGCAGGACTGATCTTTAGGATGGATTGGTTGGATCTCCTTGCAGTCCAAGGACTCTCAAGGATCTTCTCCAACACCACAGTTCAAAAGCATCAATTCTTTGGTGCTCAGCTTTCTTTATAGTCCAACTGTTACATCCATACATGACCACTGGAAAAACCATAGCCTTGACTAGATGGACCTTTGTTGGCAAAGTAATGTCTCTGCTTTTGAATATGCTATCTAGGTTGGTCATAACTTTCCTTCCAAGGAGTAAGCATCTTTTAATTTCATGGCTTCAATCACCATCTGCAATGATTTTGGAGCCGAGAGGGAAAAAAAAAATGTCAGCCACTGTTTCCACTGTTTCACCATCTATTTGCCATGAAGTGATGGAACCAGATGCCATGATCTTAGTTTTCTGAATGTTGAGCTTTAAGCCAATCTTTTCACTCTCTTCTTTCATTTTCATCAAGAGGCTCTTTAGTTCTTCTTCACATTCTGCCATAATGGTGGTGTCATCTGCATATCTGAGGTTATTGATATTTCTCCCAGCAATCTTGATTCCAGCTTGTGCTTCCTCCAGCCTAGCATTTCTCATGATGTACTCTACATATAAGTTAAATAAGCAGGGCGACAATATACAGCCTTGACATACTCCTTTTCATGTTTGGAACCAGTCTGTTGTTCCATGTCCAGTTCTAACTCTTGCTTCCTGACCTGCATACAGGTCCCTTCATTAAGTCTCTTCAATTAACTTTTGTAGGGGAGCAAAGTTTGCTACCCAAAATGTGCCACTTGGACATACGAATTCCTTTGAGCTGGAAACAATCAAGGCCTGAAAGACTCAGGAAGAATCTTTGACTTTCTCCCTAACTGCTTAAAAAAATTTGGATAGAGAGGACTTGCTCTAGGAAGGGAGCTATCACCATAGATAACCAGAGTATAATGTGAACTAGATTTGGCAGACAGGGAAGAACCTGTTTCTGTATAACCTGGCAAATATTTGTTTACCAAACATTTGCTTTTCCATCTCCCTTTTAATTGCCTTCCACCCCTTTGAAGTTCCAAACCCTTACTGTGTCTCCTTAGCTCAGAAGAGCATATAAGCCTCAATTGCCTGGCTGTTCTTTGGGTCTCATACTCTTTATGGAGCCCCTGTAGGTACGTAAGATTTGCTTTTTCTCCTATTAATCTTTTTAATGTCAATTTAACTATTAGGCCAGCCAAAAGAACCTAGAAGAGTAGAGGAAAAAAATTTTCTTCCCAATACCTTCTCTGCATTTGACATCCACTTCCCTTCAGAAAACCAACAGATACCGTTTATTACATAGTACTGTATGTAGCCCATAGTCAGTGCTTAGTAAATGCTCTATATGCACAACATGGTTACTATTTAAATTAGATTTTGTCCATTTTCAGACCAGGGACATTTTCATCTTATAGTATTTTCAGCACTGGATACTTTTCAGTTGTTTGTCTTTATAAAACTTCAGTTTAAAGAATACCGTTATGAAGACTTAAGCAAGGGCTGATATATGGTTGTGCTTCTGAAAGTTCAAAGATTAGAACTGAAAAATCCTGAAAATCTCATTCAAATCAACTCTGATACGTGTCACCATTTTTTCATTGTAGCAATATCTATCAAAATAACTTATTGAGAG
This sequence comes from Capricornis sumatraensis, assembly GCF_032405125.1. Taxonomy (NCBI): domain Eukaryota; kingdom Metazoa; phylum Chordata; class Mammalia; order Artiodactyla; family Bovidae; genus Capricornis; species Capricornis sumatraensis. Next base: position 108,842,399 of record NC_091092.1, on the reverse strand, counting down.
TGTATGTCCAGTTGGTCAAAGTCTGAAATTCTTTATATTTTCATTTTATGTGTTTCAATGACATATTCACTGCTATAAGATCTAGCTTTGAGCTTCTAAGACCTCTGTTTATATGGGCTAGAAAAGGAAGCTTGGCCTTAACCATGGGTCAGAGTTGACCATTTATTTCTTGATGTTCCGAAGGGCAGTGATGAAAGAAATCTTAGATTCATCAACTAGGAAGGTTACTTGACTTTATTACATTTAGGGAAGAAAAGTAGTATTTCAAGAATTGTTGCATGTAATTAGTCCATGTTTATCAAAATATTTTTCCAGGGACTTCCAGGTGATCCAGTAGCAAGACTCCACCAAAATAAAGCAAAAGATTTTGGAATAACAATTTTGATATACATTGTTATGAACTTCACATAAGTTATCAAATTTAAAATTAGCAATTTTTAAAGTTAGGGGCTGCTTACAATTCTATAACAAATAAAATCACTATGGGATGATTTCAAGAAATTTAAGGAATGACCTCTGTCTCTCCACTTAACTTATCATGATATAGCACTTTCTGCTTCCTGGTAATTATTTTTGCATGTGCCAAACCCTTACTGATAATCTGTGATATCCTTGAAAGCAGGGATCATATCTTTTACATTTTATATGGTCTAGAATTAGCACCTGACCAATGGCAGGATGGTCATAAATATTTATTTAAATAAAGAAATGAGTGGAGAATATTGTATTTTGAGGATAAAATTAAGTGTGTATGTGTGGGAGTGGGTGTGTGTGAAATCTTTAGGCAATAATATGAGATTCAATAACAAAGTGCTAACCTGTCTGGTACAGAGTTCTCAGGGAGAGTGCTTCATGGGAACTAGGATGGTCATATAGACATTACATGTTTAAGGAAATAAAAAGTCAACCTTGGTGAACCTAAAATGCCTCTAAAAAAGGCTATTACAAGTCAACAACATTGAGTTGCAGCTTGAAGTTTATAGGCGATCTGGCTAGAGAAGTTCAGGCAGAAAATGTCATACAACTGACAGAAAATGGTGGTTCCTGGTGAGTCGTATGAAACGAAGAAAGTGTGGAGACAAATAGCAATGAGTAAAAGGTGTGGGACTGCAGGACAGAGAGAGAGAGAGAGAGAGACAGAGAGAGAGAGAGAGAGAGAGAGAGAGAGAGCTGAATAAGTGAAGGCTACTGGGGCTTGGAGAGTTCAAAGAGCATGGGGAGTCTGGGCTTGATCCCCTAAGTGACTGGCACAAACTGTTAGTGTTGGGGGACAGGAAGGCTGGGGTGCAGTTGTCTTGCCCCTTGATGGAAGGTCTGTAGGGCGGGGAGGCCAGAGAGGGCATAATAAATGTAAGATGATATAGGCTGCACAATCTCTTTCCATCAAGTTCAGATTAATCAGAAAGAAGTTCCATGTCTGCCTTCTCATTATGGGCCCTGGGCCATAAACCAGGTGGTGGACAAGGTGTGGAAGTGAGAAGCTCTGTGGATAAGTGGAGACAGTTTAATCTGGCCCATAGGCTCTACTTCCGTGGAAACCCCTGTATTCTTCTCAGTCCCCACAGGGAATGATTCTATAACAACAACAGCAAAACTTTTTCTATTTTGAGAGAGGCACAGGAGACTGTCTTTGCCTAAATAACTATCTATTTTATTTTAATCAAATGAATGAAATGAGGTGAGACAGCTGCACAGAGTAAAGTGACAGTGGTAAAATCATGATATTTTTTTTCCTCCATCAATGCCATCTTCTGAGTCATGTGAGCCTGACTAAATGACAAACACGTTCTCTTGCTCGAGAAGACCATGAACATTACACATTTTTAACAGGAGCACAAGCTATAGAGCAAGATATGCCACAGTGAGGGTGGTGACATTACAAAAATAGAAAGTAGCAGTTCCATGAGTGGGCCTGTTGCCCTAGTGAGACGGGATGGCCCTTCTCTCTGTCCTGCCCACTCCCAGATTTTCCTTCACTTTCCGCTGCTCTTATCAAGCTCAGCTCTTCAGTCAGGGCCGAGATGTTCTATTACTGATCTGTTTTCAGAACAGCAGCCTGTCTATGTGCTAACACGCTGTCTGAGTGTGTGGCCAATGGGAGCCGATCAGCACCCCACGCAGCTGTGTTTCCAGAGTCTCAGGTGAGGTGGGAGAAGGACGCTATTTCCTCGGGGAGGATAAAGGTGGACGTGTCACCAAGTCCAGCTCTGAGCAAGGTGAAGTCCAAGGAAGAAACCTTCTAGGGCCATGCTGAGACCCATCTCTGAGGAGCCCCGGGTCAGGAAGTCCTCTCATCCTACATGCAGTGATATCTGGTGACGAATTTCTCCCCTTAGGCAATTGAGGGAACAGTCGGCCAGACTGTACAGGAAAGCTCGCCGTGAGACGCCTGCTGCCAACATAACGCCTGCTGCTGCTGCTAAGTCGCTTCCTTCAGTTGTGTCTGACTCTGTGCGACCCCATAGACGGTGCCGTGCCGTCTTAGCAGCAGCAGCAGCAGGCATTATGTTGGCAGCAGGTGTCTCATGGCGAGCTAGCTGTGGTTTTATTTCTCTCTGTTTGGATAACATGACTCGTTCTTACTGCCTTCACTGAATTAGACTGCCAAAGAAACGGCCAGTTTGGAAGAACACACACTGAAAAATCAACATTCCCGACTCATCTTGAGATCACCACAGCAACAAGGACATATTTCTAAAGAGCCAGAATAAACAGCAGCGAGTGGAGGAAAGATGTGGTCTTGCCAGACTGTGGCATCACCTCACATGAACACAAAGGTGTGAGGAAGTGAGCAGACGTGAGACGCCATTGCAACAGGATGGATCTCTTGGAAATATCAAATGCCCAGCACAGAATGGCCCCCACCACAGCCACCAATCTTTCAGTAACTTCCATTTATTCCTATTTCCCTCCTCTCTTCACTTTCTGCCTGCACAAAATAAAAAAGATGCCAACTTGGTTTTATTTTGAAATTCTAAAATTAGTCAATAGATATGCCCCTCAGGAAATGGGTTTGGCTCATCAATGAAGAGCCTTGCTCATGTTTCCTCTTAATATGGATGTCATTACTCAAAATGCAGAGTGTTCTAATTGTCATATTTGTGGCAGAGCTGTTAGTGATTATTACATAGCTGATTCCTGCAGCATAGTTTACTTCTTTTTTTAGCATGTCATTTCTGGCATGCCAGCATTTTAGGGAGGGTGGGTGATGTGCAGAAGTTAGGCAGAGATAGGGATGAAAAAATTCAATTTTCAATGATATTTCACCATATGAATTTAATCTATTTCTAAAGCATATCCAGTAGCTTTAATGTAGGAGATTCCTACACCATAGCCTGGCCACCTATATCTTATATTTAATACCAGCAAAATGATTAAGGAACCTTAACTTAGGATATTCGTTATTCCTTCATGGCATGAAGCCCTGTAGCCCTTCTCCCCACTCATTCTTCATCTTTCAACCATAGTTTTTGCAGATGAGATAAAACTTTTAAGTGCTCTACATATGGCAAGAATGTCATGCTTTTCCACTATGGAAAGCCTTTTTTCATGGAAAAATGTGGGGGGAAAAAACCCATAAAATGTGAGTAATGAGCAGAAATATTTATGATCTCTATGCTTCTACTCAAATATTTTCTCACACATTCTCAACTCTGCATTTCATGTTGTCTGTCAGAAAGTTAGAAATTTCTCATGTAAACAAACAAAAAAAGAAGCTTAGCATCTCACTGAATTTAAAAATCTAGAATTTACATTTATTAACTGATATAATGTACCCATAAAGGAATAGGTTAACAGGTTCATCAAAGGCAAAAGAATAACATGACAAGGGAAAACTAGTGTGGTTTATTTCTTACTCTTTTGAAGTATGACTAAAATATGACTCATAGCCACCTACCCCGAGTTCCACAGAGCAGTTAACTCCTGGAGTTAACATTCAGTAAGACTCTTGCATATTGAAAAGCAGAGACATTACTTTGCCAACAAAGGTCCGTCTAGTCAAGGCTATGGTTTTTCCAGTGGTCATGTATGGATGTGAGTTGGACTGTGAAGAAAGCTGAGCACCGAAGAATTGATGCTTTTGAACTGTGGTGTTGGATAAGACTCTTGAGAGTCCCTTGGACTGCAAGGATATCCAACCAGTCCATTCTAAAGGAGATCAGCCCTGGGATTTCTTTGGAAGGAATGATGCTAAAGCTGAAACTCCAGTACTTTGGGCACCTCAGGCGAAGAGTTGACTCATTGGAAAAGACTCTGATGCTGGGAGAGATTGGGGGCAGGAGGAAAAGGGGACGACAGAGGATGAGATGGCTGGATGACATCACCGACTCGATGGATGTGAGTCTGAGTGAATTCCGGGAGATGGTGATGGACAGGGAGGCCTGGTGTGCTGTGATTCATGGGGTCGCAAAGAGTCGGACACGACTGAGCGACTGAACTGAACTGAACTGAACTGAAGACGAGTTAGAAGGGAAGAGGGTAAACACATGACAGGTATAGCACTGTTTCATCTCTTACACATCACGAATCCTTGAATTGGGCAGTTACAGGTCACAGCTGCTTCATTTGCACCCTTGGTGTTTAAGCAGTGGGGACAGGCAGTGGACCTGGAGAAGTAAGGCTTCTATTGAAGGGGTATCAGATAAGCATCAGTTTGCTTGATTCTAACCTAGATTCTTTCTTCTCTGTAACACGTAGAAATTTTACCACTGTGGCATTTTAAAATCATTGAATCATTTGTTTGAAGCAGCATGGATGTACATTCAGTCATTGAAGATAGCAGTCCCCCACCCCCCGCCCCATTAAAAATCCTACCTCTCTTATTTCATTTCTTGGATGCTTCAGTTGGTGCTTTCAGTCTCTGTTCAGTGCTTTCAGTCTCTGAAGACTGGTTTGTAATCCAAGACTTCATGTTCCAGCTGCTGGGGTAACCAAAGGAGGGTCTAAGGATCAAAGAAACTTCCTCATGGCTATTAGATGGGAATGAACAGCTGATTCCCAGAGCGAGAGCTGGGCCACCTCGAGCTAGAGAAATTCATCGAAAGAAAGAGCTGGCATGTCAGCCAGGATGAGGGTAATTTAAAGATAAAAGTTTGAGTAAGCTCTGGGAGTTAGTGATGGACAGGGAAGCCTGGCATGCTGCAGTCCATGGGGTCTTAAAGAATCGGACATGACTGAGTGACTGAACAGAACTGAACTGAAAGATAAAAGGAATTCTCATGGTCAAGCTGAACAGCAGAGTGGGTATCTCCTCAGAACTGGGTGACACTCAAAAGGACAAATTGGAAATAGAAGGAATCACTGTACCGCAGTGAATAAATGGGTCATTCCCCACTGGGTGTTGCTGAAATAATACTGCAGTAAACAATCCCCTCCCCCCCTCAAAAAAATAGGGCTGAAAAAGGACGTTAAGAGAATCTTAGTTATTCTCTCTGTTCCCATTTTTCTTTTTTTTTCCCTTTGAAACCATCATGAAGGTATTCTTTTTCTGCCTTTTTTCTGCTTTTGGGGGTTGTTGGCTCCAGTTTCCCCAATAAGGAAGAACAAAAACTTGTGAAAAGGAATTTGAAAGGCTTCTGCCCAGATAACTTTGGATTGTTTTTTTTTTTTTTTTTTGCCATCCATAGATTTATTTTTACATTTTATTTACTTTCCAAATTTATAGACAGTAAAAAATCATACCTGTGCATTTCTAGGAATTTGACAAATGTATACAGTTAAATAACAATCACCAGAAATAAAATAAAAACAAGACTTTTAGCAGCCCAACAATTTCCTTTGTGCTGCCCATTTAAAATCAGTTCCCTTCCAGCCCCTGGAAAACTTTGAATTTTTAAATATTTTGTTTCTACATTTACCTTTTCCATAATGTCATATAAATGGAATTATACGGTATGAGTTTTTTTCAGTCTGGCATCTTTCACTTAGTTCTTGACAGTTAGCATGTTGTGTGTCTCAGAAGTTGTATCTATCAGGAGATCATTGTTTTTATGGATAGGTAGTATTCCATGTTAAGGATGTATCATAGTTGAAGAACATTTGAACCTTTTTTAATTTTTGATGATTATGATTAAAGCCATCTTTTATTCTAGTAAAATATTTTATAATTTTCCTTATGAGTTATTTTCTGAATTATTTTTTAGGATTCTAAATATCTAGTCATTTCTTCTGTCTCTGTTACTCATTTTTGGTTAACTCCATTATAATCAGTTTGTTTCTTTTTTAAAAATTGTTTAATTTTTTATCCTTACATAGTCTTTATTCACATATGCTTGCACTTCTGTAAAGTAGAGCAGAGGTAGAGTTTTCCGAAAAGTGGAAATTTAAAAGAAATTATCTCCAAAATGGCTTTACTAAAAGTAGAGGAACTTGTCTATTTTTTCACCTTTATCAAAACTTGTTATTAATATTTAGAAAATGTCTTTTCTCATTTTTTGCTAAAAATGAGGAAAAAAAGTCTTATTTTCAAGTTGTCTTAGCCTGATTCTTAGGTTGAAACATGTTCTTGTATTTACTGGCTGATTATATTTCTTCCTTGAGTTACTTTTTTTCTTATTCTTTTCTTATTTTTCCATTGCATTGTATTTTTCTTTTTGATGTATTTTGATTATAAATATTTTGACTCCTGTATGTGTTGAAAATTGTTTTCCTGGTTTGTGCCTTGCTTTCTGTCTTTGGCCACAATATCTTTTAAAATACAGAAATATAAAAATTTGGTCAAATATGTAAAATGTTTGTTTTATGAATTTTGAAGTTTTTTGTGAGAAACTTCATTTTTATGCAACATCTCTATAGCATGAAACAGCAAATTATCATTGTACTGTCTGAAAAACTTAGAAGAATAAAAGGGATAGAGTCTCAACAAGAGTTAGCCCCATTAAGGACATTCTGAAGTGAAGTGAAGTTGCACAGTCGTGTCCGACTGTTTGCGACCCCGTGGACTGTAGCCTACCAGGCTCCTCCTTCCATGGGATTCTCCAGGCAAGAGTACTGGAGTGGGTTGCCATTTCCTTCTCCAGGGGATTTTCCCGACCCAGGGATTGAACCTGGGTCTCCAGCATTCCAGGCAGATGCTTTAACCTCTGAGCCACCAGGGAAGCCCATTCAAAATAGATGCTAATAATCCTAATGGTTATCTTTTCTTTTCTCTGTAGTTAATTCTCAATTATGCAGTTTTCTTTCTTTCTTTTTGATAATTAACTTATGCTGCTATGTTAGTTTCAGATGTACAGCAAATAATTCAGTTATACATATAACCATTATTTTCCAGAGGACACAGTTTGAGTGATTTCAATTCTTATAAAATAGTCAAGGTTTGTCTTATGACTTAAGATGTAATCTATCTTGGCTTTTATTCCACATGACCATGAAAAGAATGCATGTTCTTTTGATGCTGGATGGTATGTTTGATAAGTGGCAGTTAGGTCAAGTTGGTTGATTATATTTTTCATATTTTCTCTATTCTTATCCTTTCTCTATCCCATACTTACTACTAATTATTCTGTTGAATGGAGTGGAGTGAAGTCTTCAACATTAATTGTGATTCATCTATCTCTCCTTTTAGTTCTATCATTTTCTCAATGTACTTTTAAGTTTACTTTTTAGGTTCATCCACCCTGCTTATTTAACTTCTATGCAGAGTACATCATGAGAAACGCTGGACTGGAAGAAACCCAAGCTGGAATCAAGATTGCCGGGAGAAATATCAATAACCTCAGATATGCAGATGACACCACCCTTATGGCAGAAAGTGAAGAGGAACTAAAAAGTCTCTTGATGAAAGTGAAAGAGGAGAGTGAAAAAGTTGGCTTAAAGCTCAACGTTCAGAAAACAAAGATCATGGCATCTGGTCCCATCACTTCATGGGAAATAGATGGGGAAACAGTGGAAACAGTGGCAGACTTTATTTTTGGGGGCTCCAAAATCACTGCAGATGGTGATTGCAGCCATGAAATTCAAAGATGCTTACTCCTTGGAAGAAAAGTTATGACCAACCTAGACAGCATATTCAAAAGCAGAGACATTACTTTGCCAACTAAGGTCCATAGAGTCAAGGCTATGGTTTTTCCTGTGGTCATGTATGGATGTGAGTTGGACTGTGAAGAAAGCTGATCACCAAAGAATTGATGCTTTTGAACTGTGGTGTTGGAGAAGACTCTTGAGAGTCCCTTGGACTGCAAGGAGATCCAACCGGTCCATTCTAAAGGAGATCAGCCCTGGGAGTTCTTTGGAAGGAATGATGCTAAAGCTGAAACTCCAGTACTTTGGCCACCTCATGCAAAGAGTTGACTCATTGGAAAAGACTCTGATGCTGGGAGGGACTGGGGGCAGGAGGAAAAGGGGACGACAGAGGATGAGATGGCTGGGTGGCATCACCGACTCAATGGGCGTGAGTCTGAGTGAATTCCGGGAGTTGGTGATGGACAGGGAGGCCTGGTGTGCTGTGATTCATGGGGTCGCAGAGAGTCGGACACGACTGAGCCACTGAACTGAACTGAACTGATGTTTAAGATTGATACATCTTTTTGGTATATTGAACCCCCATTCTCATTAATAAGAGATGTATTCTGTATATAAGTCACTTATCTTTAACAGAGAAGATAGTTATATAAATATCATTACCAATGATGACATAATATATTAACAAAAAACCCTCACATATAACATTATGTAAGTATAGAATATGAATATAAAAAAGGGGAAACTGAGAATAAATCATAGTAGTAATAGCATTTCGGCTGGGCCTTAAAAGAATAGGATTATAACACCTTCAAACAGTTCAGAAAGGAACTCTAAGCCACAAAGAAAAACAAAACAAAAGAAAAACACCACATGAAGAAAGGAAGTGAGAACTCCCAGAATATAAATGTCTTTGTGTAAAACTATATTGAGTATTTTCTTGTCATTAAAATTATTTTATAGCATTTTAAAACTATTTAGTCATCTGGATAACCCATCATTTATGGAAGGAAGCAGGACATTAGATGATTTTTGAGTTCACTCCAAGAGGGTCATTGTAGTAGGGAGGCAAAACTTGATTCAATTGTCTTTAGTACTGAATTCAATAGTACTGAAGAGTACACTTCAAAATAGTTAAAATGACAAACTTTATGTTATATACATTTTGCAATAATAAAAACGAAGTACTTAGGAAGTCAGATCCTCAGTACTTGGCGAGGTTTTAGCTGTGAGAAGTGTGAGACTAATTGAGAAGGGCACACAGATATGGGGTAGTGAGTAGTTGGTGGAGCCATCCTTTGAAATATGGGGAATCAGAGGAGAGGCAAAGTTCAAAGTTTGAAAAAATTGAAGCCTGATCTCTAATTTGCTTTATAATACGTCTTACTTTAATTATGTTTACTTTAGTTCATAACTGAGGAGCTGCTGGAATAATTCTCTAAAACTTGAATAAATATTTAGAAGATCAAAGTTGTATCCTTAATTTTACTTCAAGACTGCTTTCATCATGTTGAGAATCATGATGCCCAATTTTTTTGTCATAACAAAAACTATCAGTAAAACCAATTGTACTTATGAATAGTTAAATCAAGTGTAAGATTGGAAATCAAGGTGAGTGAGACTTTCAAAATAACTCAGTTTTCATGGTAACATAGAGAACACCGACTCAAAGAATTATAAAATGTGTTACCATTGGAGATTTGATCATTATGGCAAGCTGATTATACCCATGAACTTTGTTACCCATGCATTATTTCCTAAAATTATAGAAAATAGCCAACATCAAAGAATGCTTGTAAGCAAGAACTGGTGGGATAGGTGGCTTATAAATTTAGAGAAATTTCTAGAAGTTGGAAAAAAGGAGGAAATTGATTAACTAAACATATTACACTGTGTATTGAAAAAAATCCCAGGGCAATAAGAACAGATACTAAAAAATACAAAAATCAAATTGAAAATAAAATAATGGAGAACATTCTCCAAGGCATTTACCAGGGTGTTTAATTAAAGAACTTATTCTGAATAAAGTGAAATCTTCCTGTTCCACCTTATATTGCAGTTCAGTTGATATACTGAACCTTATTTCTCATTAGAAATACTAAGATAATTTTTAAAAATTTATTTATTTATTATAATTGGAGGCTAATTACAATATTGTGGTGGGTTTTGCTACACATTGACATGAATCAGCCATGGGTGTACATGTGTCCCTCCATCCTGAAGCCCTCCTACCTTCCTCCCCATCCCATCCCTCAGGGTTGCCATGCCCTCCTCTGGGAGATCTTCCCAACCCAGTGATGGAACCTGAGTCTCATATCTCCTGCATTGGCAGGTGGGTTCTTTACCACTAGAGGCACCTGGGAAGCCCCAACTTTTAATAAATGGTTAAGATGCTATTTTTTATATCTGAGCAAAAGAGAGGATATTCAGTGGTGTTGTATCAATTTGACCATACACTTGGAAATAAAGTGTTAGTTATTTGCCTCATCCCATATATGAGAATGTATTTTAGGTAAATTCTCGGCCTGAATAATTTTTATTAGATGAACGAATGGGAGAACATTTTTACCATTCTTGAATTCGATTTCTCAAGTGACACTCCAAATCTCAAAGACATCAGGAAAATCAGGAGTTCAGTTTGATTCTACAAAACGAATCTAGTTTTCACCAAAGCAAAATTAAAAGTTATGTGTAAAATGGAAGAAAATATTTTCAACATATTGAGCAGAGGATACATGTTCATAATTTTGTTGATACATTATTGAATTACACTGGTGAAAGCAGTACAGTTCAATTAAATTTCATAAGGAAAAATAATAGGCAATTAAAAATAATATACAATTGGTTGAAGTATATGATCAGGAAAAAGATTAGAAGGTTTCAAAGTGTCAGTATGTCTCTGGGAAGATATTTAACAATACAGGTAAAACCAGGAATGCATATTCATGTTTGCCTGTCACACAGTAAAGAGTTGACAGAAATCAAGTCACAAATGTAGAAAACAAACTTGTGGTTACCAGAGGACAAGATGGTGTGAGGGGGGTAAATTGGGAGATTGAGACTGACATATACACACTGCTGCTGCTGCCGTTGCTGCTGCTGAGTCACTTTAGTCGTGTCCAACTCTGTGTGACCCCATAGACAGCAGCCCACCAGGCTCCCCCATCCCTGGGATTCTGCAGGCAAGAACACTGGAGTGGGTTGCCATTTCCTTCTCCAATGCATGAAAGTGAAAAGTGAAAGGGAAGTCGCTCAGTCGTGTCTGACTCTTCACGACCCCATGGACTGCAGCCTACCAGGCTCCTCCGTCCATGGGATTTTCCAGGCAAGAGTGCTGGAGTGGGTTGCCATTGCCTTCTCCACTACTATCTATAAAATGGATAACTAATAAGGACAAACTGCATAGCATAGGGAACTCTACTCAATATTCTGTAATGACCTATATGGGAAAAGAATATTTAAAAAGTAGATATAAGTATACGTCTAGCTGATTCACTTTGTTGTACACCTGAAACTAACACACTGTAAATCAACTGTATTGCAATTAAAAAAAAATTCACAGTGTGGGCAAGGGGGTGAGTATATGCTGATTCTCACACACTGTTGATTTGAGTGTATCCTGGTACAAACTCTGTGTGGGTAGTGGCACAATTTCCTATGGTTTTAAATGTGTACTTTGATCCAGCAACTCCAGTTCTGGATACCTACCTTAAGAAAAATCACCAACGGTGTGCTTGGTGATGCATAGGTTGTTTTAATGATGTTCATCATAAGATTGTTACAGTAAACATTTTGACTGAAATGTTGAGTTGTTACTGTGAAGAAAGTGTGATTTAAAATTTTCACTCTATCTTCATCTGTTCTAACTTTTTCAAAGCCTTTTGAAACAATTTGACATCTCAAAATACATCGGAAATCCTCTTATTATCTTGAGAATTTGTTCAAGCTGGATAAGTGGAATACAGTAGATTTCATTGATTTTATTGCTTTTCTGTAATTTGTTACTGGGACTAGGGAAATCAAAGTAAGTGAAAATATTATCTAGAGTGCTAGATATTGACATTTATTAAAAGGATTATTTAAATGATACTATTTGTGGAAGAATCTTGCAGTTTTTAGAAATGCCTTCTGTGTCAGAGAGAGCTTCCTCCCTCAAGTATGAGATTTTTTACTTCTGTTAATGTCAGAGGCTGAACAACTAGAAGTCTTGCTATGGTATCACACACAGAATGACTTTTAGGATGGAAATTAGAACTGAAAATGTGAAATGGTATCTTTGACAAGTGAATATTTCCAATTTATGTACTGTATTCTGGAGCTAAAAGAAAAGTAATGAAGATTTCTTTTAAATTCATATTGGGTTTTCAACAACCAGGCTTATAAAATTACTACCATCATATCAGTGTTGAGAGGCAGAATAATTTTGTAGATAGAAAGCAGGTTTAAGCACTTATTTTGTTTTAGGACCTAATTACATTCTATTCTGACTTGTGCATTATTATTGTAAAGTGTGTGTGTGTTCATGACATTTAATGGTATTTTGTTTTGGCCACATTATAAATACAAGGTGATCATAAATAAATATCACCTGTTATTTATAATCATTTGATTTTAACAATGAAGTCTAAACAACTCTACTACTTACATTCAGAAGTATAAGTTGCTAAGGGATAGAGATCTCAAGAGAAGGCTGAAAGTGCAAGTAAGACCAGAATACTACCTAATACCATCTTGTGCAGGAAACAAAACAAGAAATATATTGATAAATCATTCTGTTATCTATATGTTAGAATTATGAAGCTGGTATTCATTACCTTGTAAGAACCTAATATTTAATTTATGTTCAGAAGGGAGAAGGAGATATTTCCTGAATTTGGGCTATAGATTTTATAGAACAAACATGTTACCTTGCAACCAATAGCATGTGGAAGTTTCTCTGTTGCCTTTTCCTGCCAAAACTTGATAATATCAGACATATTAAGTAGCTGTGGATCATATGGATATACAATGACATGAAAATTTTATTATAATTATTTTTTCTGGTTAGTGGGGAAGTAGAATATATTGTTTAATGTTATGAGCCATTCAAGACTTTTCTTCTATTAAACACATACACTACAGTAAATATTATGTCCATCTATATCTACACCTTTATTTTGTATATTAATGCTGAGTCCATTAGAATTAGAATCACTCCAAGCATCTTTTCTCACAGTGTGGCTCATATTTTAATTTTATGGCATATTTTAGAGGAAGGTTATAATTTTGCTAAAGATAAATTCACAAGTGTTTTTTTTTTCTTTCTCAGTTCCTTTTTTGGGGTCCTTTCTCTTCTCCTTTACTACCCAATGTCATAATGTATCTTCTACATTTTATTTTAATATTTTTATGTTTTAATTATTTTCATCAGATTTCAATATTTGATTTGTATAGTGTATGCGGTAAAAAAAGTTTTCCATATGAATGGCAAGATGTATCAGTAACTTTTATAGAATTGAATAGCACATTCTTTCTCTCATATATTCATAGTACAATCTCTCTTAAATTCTTGAAGTGTATGCATATGCATGTATGCATGTTAACATACCTATAGACTCGATTTTTGCCATTGTTATATCGATTATCCTTAAATTACTGTCAACATCACATTTAAAAAATTGCTATATACTTTTAATACGCCTTAGTGTCTTAGAGTATCCCTCCTAGAGTTCTTCAAACTTAGCTTCTTAATATGGCCCTTTTAGGGCTTCCCTGGTGGCTCAGATGGTAAAGAATTTGCCTGCAATTCAGGAGACATGGTTTCTATTCCTGGGTCGGGGAGATCCCTTGAAGGGAATGGCAACCCACTCCAGATTAATTAAGAAAAGGAAAGGTTGATGTCTTTACCACATGTGATCTTCCTATCCATGAATATAATCTGTATGTCTGAAAATGTTAGCTGTTCCTTTGTCTATAACAGTAAACTTTTATTAATTTCTCCACTATTTCTGACATCTTTTATTAAATTTATTTCTGGGTGCCTCTTAAGTATTAGCAACTTATTTTTCAAAGAAAATAATAAGCCCAATTGGTTGTGTATGTTTTCTAATACAATGCAATGGCAATTGATTGCTTACAAAGTTGTAGATATACTTTAAGCAAAATAACATATGATTGTGCAGTACCTCTGTGCTAGGAACAGTGGGGAGTTCATTCTGCCACAGGCATGAAGGAGGTGAATGTAGCTGCTTGGATTCCCACAGAAGAAAGCAGGAGTTGGTGGGAGGGAGGTTAGGGGGAATGATTCAGGAAAATAAGTACTCTGCGGTCGTACTTCTTTTACTTTCCAGGTTCTTACTAGTGTCTCTCATTGACTGAACTCAACTCAGAGCCTGAGGGCTAGGGAGACTGGATTCAATCTGTAAAGAATAGCCACTTAGGGTACAGAGAAGAATGGAAAAAGATCTAAGATGTAGAGTACATCTTGGGGGTTAACAGAAAATAGGCAACACTCTTCTTGCTATTTTAACTAGTTAGAGTTCTCCACAGAAGCAGAGTCAATAGAGTCTAAATATTGGCTTATGCAGTTATGGAGACTGAGAATCCCCATGATCTACTTTCTGCAAGTTGGAAACCAAGGAATTATAATAGTGTAGTTTGAAGGCGTAAGAGTCAGAAAGCTAATAGTGTAGATTTTAGCCTTGGTCGGAATGATTAAGACCAAATAGTCAGGCAGAGAGCAAATTCAACCTTCTTCCACCTTTTTGTTCTAGTCATGCTTTCAGTAGAATGAATGATGCCCATCCACATTGGGGAAGGCCATCTGTTTGCTAAGTACACTAATACAAATGCCAATCTCTTCCAGAAACACCCTCACAGACACTCCTAGAAAAATAATAGTTAGCCAGCTCTCTGGTCATCCCTTGGCCCAATCAAGTTGACATAAAATTAAAATTAACCTTTGGAGTAGTGTACACATCTTAACTCAATCAACACTCCATAAAATAAATGTTTTTATATTCATTTTATAAATGAAGAAATTGAGGTACAGACAAGGCTAAGTAATTTTACTGAAGTTTCACAGACAGTAAGTGTTGGAGCTGGGCTTTTCACCTTAACTGATTGCCAAATCCATACTCTTAAACATATTCCCCTTGTGTTTTATCTGGTAATAGTGAAATAATATTAATAACATAAATATATATTGTACTATTCTTTCATAGCAGATGAAATTTTGATTAAAATTAAATTTAAACTGTAAAATAATGTGAGGATAATTTACATATTTATGATGTTGTGGTTTCCAAATCATAGTCTGTCTATTCATGTATGTTTTAATAATAAGCTTTGTAATTTCCTCTAAAAAGACCTTGCACAACTATTATTAGATTTCGTCTCAGCTATATTTTGTTGCTATTGGGAAGTTAAAAAAATACCTACATGATCTATTTCTGTGTAAACTGGGTTGCTCTTGATTTTTTTATATTAATTTTTTTCTAGCAAACTTGCTAAACTCTCAGGGAGGGGGACAGAATCAAGCAAAGATGTAGTCTCAGGTACAGTTTGGTCTCAAGGTACCCCTCCAGAGACTTCTTGCTTTGAAATGAATGGCTCAACTTTTGTAATTAATATCAGTTGGTAAAAGGGATCTGCTCAGGATACCAAAAACAGTTTCTGCAATTTATTATTTTATTTAAGATTGAATGTATCTAGATCAGGAATCGAGGGCCAAATCCAGACCACAGCCTGTTTCTGTAAATAGTTTTATTGAAACACGGTCATGCTGACTCATTTACATATTGTCTATGGCTGCTTTTAGTTGAGTAGTTGCAATGGAGACTGGCCCACAAAGCCTAAGTTATTTACCATCTGGCCCTTTACAGAAAAAGATTGCAAACCTTTATCTAGATTCATGTTGAGATTGGTCAGTTTTTTAACACTTCTTTTTGTTTGTTGGTTTATGGTATCAAGTTAATAATGATTTTGATTATTATTTTTAAATGCATTTCTTCCTTTTTCTAGACTTTGGGATATTTTGAGCAGGTTGGTAAAATTTTTCTTAGAGTTGACTGGTAAAGCTTGTGAAGCATGGAATCTTATTTGTGGGAAAGTTTTAAAGATCTGGTACAATTTCTTCAACTGCTTAGCTATTTTAAAAGGCTATTTATATTTCCTATATTCTTTTGTGTCAATATTATTTAATAATATTTTTATAAATTTGTTTACATGAGCTGTCTTATATTTATTGATGTGTAGTTATTTCATCTTCTCAACTTTTAATTATCTATGATATTTTTAATATCCTCCTTTTTTATTATGTTTTATTTTGACTTTTCTATCTTTTTGTCACTTTTATTAGTCTTTTAAAATAATCAATATTGTTGATATTTTTGTTTTTTCATTGTTTTCTTATTTGTTTCTCATTTAGTAAGCTATGCTTATACTTGTATTATGTCTTAATCTTACTTCCCTTAGATTCTGTTGTTCATTTTCAAACCTTTTCAGTTATGTTTGAGTTATAAATTTCAACCTTTCTGTTTCTTAATGTGAATGCTTATTTTAAGTATTTTTTCATTTATCATCTATATGTCTTTCCATACTGGTTAATTCATTTAATGATGAGTTGTTTGAAATAGGTTTATATTTTATAAATATATGAGGCCTTTCTAATTGTCATTTATTTCTGACTTTAACTTATTTACTTAATTGGTTTGTTGCAGAGAACATATTGTATATGATTGAAGTTTATTAATTTTTTTTTGCTTCATGATAAAATGTATGTGAAAGTGAAAGTGTTAGTCACTCAGTCATGTCTGACTCTTTGTGACCTCATAGACTATAGCCCACCAGGCTCCTCTGTCCATGGAATTATTCAGTCAAGAATACTGGAGTGGGTTGCTATCCCCCTTTTCAGGGGATCTTCTCGACTCAGGGATCGAACCTGAGTCTCCCACATTGCAGGAAGACTCTACCATTTGAGCCATTAACAAATATTTCATGTATAACTGAATAATTTTGAGGCTTGATATATTTACACAATTCTGGAAAGTCCTTTGCTAATAAATCTCTAATATGATTTCCAGAAGGAGAGGATAAAGAAAATAGAAGTGTTTTTCAAAGATACTAGTCCTTCTTATTTTATTTTCCATTTCTCTCTTTTTTCTTTAACTGTTAGCAAGTTTAACCTTTCTCTTAATCTCTAATATACTTGCTACCATTTTCCTCTATTATACATTCTGGATAATTTCTTCAATCTATCAATTATTAATTTTCCCTCTTCTCTATTGAATCTATTGTTTAACTGAACTTGAGTATCAATTTCTAGATATTCCATTGGTTTCCTTTTTTGTGATTTATTTAGTTACTTTAATGGGTACTTGCTGATTTTTTAAATTTCTTCTTTTATTTCTTCAGCTATTTTAAACATGATTATTTTATATTGTGTCTGATTATTCCTGTACATGAAATTTTGTGTAACCGAATCTACCCTTTTTTCTGACTTGATCATGGTGCCTCTTTCTTAGACTTTGTAGTGATGGTCATTCCTCCAGGGGAAGACTTATGTTTGCTGCTGCTGCTGCTACTGCTAAGAAGCTTCAGTCGTATCCGACTCTGTGCGACCCCATAGATGGCAGCTCACCAGGCTCCCCCGTCCCTGGGATTCTCCAGGCAAGAACACTGGAGTGGGTTGCCATTTCCTTTTCCAGTGCATGAAAGTGAGAAGTGCCTTCTCCGAGACTTATGTTTTCTTGCAAGTAATGTAAAACTGGGGGCTTCCTTGGTGGCTCAGAGGTTAAAGCGTCTGCCTGGAATGCAGGAAACCTGGGTTCGATCCCTGGGTTGGGAAGATCCCCTGGAGAAGGAAATGGCAACCCACTCCAGTACTATTGCCTGGAGAATCCCATGGAGGGAGGAGCCTGATAGGCTACAGTCCATGGGGTCACAAAGAGTCAGACACGACTGAGTGACTTCACTTTCACTAATGTGAAACTGAGCTGCAAACTCATCTTCGTAGGATCAGTGTGCATTTGGAGATTCAAAGGGAGAAACAACAACCTCAGATATGCAGATAATACCACTCTAATGTCAGAAAGCAAAGAGGAACTAAAGAGAATTTTGATGAGGATGAAAGAGGAGAATGAGAAAGCTAGCTTAAAACTCAGTTCAAAAAACTAACATCATGGCATCTGGTCCCATCACTTCAAGGCAAATAGAAGGGGAAAAAGTGGAAACAGTGACAGATTTTATTTTCTTGGGCTCCAAAATCACTGCTGATGGTGACCACAGCTATGAAATTAAAAGAGATGCTTTCTCCTTGGAAGAAAAGCTAAGACAAACCTAGATAGCATATTAAAAAGCAGAGACATCACTTTGCTGACAAAGGTCTGTATAGTCAAAGCTATGATTTTCAATAAATTGTGGGAAATTCTGAAAGAGATGGGAATACCAGACCACCTAACCTGCCTCTTGAGAAATCTGTATGCAGGTCAGGAAGCAACAGTTAGAACTGGACGTGGAACAACAGACTGGTTCCAAATAGGAAAAGGAGTACGTCAAGGCTGTATATTGTCACCCTGCTTATTTAACTTCTATGCAGAGTACATCATGAGAAACGCTGGACTGGAAGAAACACAATTTGGAATTAAGATTGCCGGGAGAAATATCAGTAACCTCAGATATGCAGATGACACCATCCTTATGGCAGAAAGTGAAGAGGAACTAAAAAGCCTCTTGATGAAAGTGAAAGAGGAGAGTGAAAAAGTTGGCTTAAAGCTCAGCATTCAGCAAACGAAGATCATGGCATCCGGTCCCATCACTTCATGGGAAATAGATGGGGAAACAGTAGAAACAGTGTCAGACTTTATTATTTTGGGCTCCAGAATCACTGCAGATGGTGACTGCAGCCATGAAATTCAAAGACGCTTACTCCTTGGAAGAAAAGTTATGACCAACCTAGATAGTATATTCAAGAGCAGAGACATTACTTTGCCAACTAAGGTCTGCCTAGTCAATGCTATGGTTTTTCCAGTGGTCATGTATGGATGTGAGAGTTGGACTGTGAAGAAGGCTGAGCGCCGAAGAATTGATGCATTTGAACTGTGGTGTTGGAGAAGACTCTTGAGGGTCCCTTGGACTGCAAGGAGATTCAATCAGTCCATTCTGAAGGAGATCAACCCTGGGATTTCTTTGGAAGGAATGATGCTAAAGCTGAAGCTCCAGTACTTTGGGCACCTCATGCGAAGAGTTGACTCATTGGAAAAGACTCTGATGCTGGGAGAGATTGGGGGCAGAAGGAGAAGGGGACGACTGAGGATGAGATGGCTGGATGGCATCACGGACTCGATGGACGTGAGTCTGAGTGAACTCCGGGAGATGGTGATGGACAGGGAGGCCTGGTGTGCTGCGATTCATGGGGTCACAAAGAGTCAGACACGACTGAGTGACTGAACTGAACTGAACTGATGGGTTTTTCCAGTAGTCATATATGCATGTGAGAGTTGGGCCATAAAGAAAGCTGAGTGCTGAAGAATTGATGATTTTGAATTGTCATGCTGGAGAAGACTCTTGAGAGTCCCTTGGACAGCAAGGAGATCAAACCAGTCAATCCTAAATGAAATCAACCCTGAATATTCATTGGAAGGACTGATGCTGAAGCTGAAGTTTCAATACTTTGGCCTCCTGACTAGAAAAGACACTGATGCTGGGAAAGATGGAAAGCAAAAAGAGAAGAGGGTGGCAGAGGATGAGATGGTTAGAGAACACAGTGGACATAAATTTGAACAAACTCTGGGAGATAGTGAAGGACAGGGAGGCCTGGCATGTTGCAGTCTGTGGGAGAGCAAGAATCAAACACAACTTAGCAACTGAACAACAACACGGGAAATATTTTTCCTCCTCCAGTGAACGAAAGTTTGGTACAAGGCCTCTGTTTAAAAGCTGCCTTCTGGCAACATAGATGTCCATCACCAGATAAATGGATAAGGAAGCTGTAGTACCTATTTATAATGGGATATTACTCAGCTATAAAAAGGAGTATATCTGAGTCAGTTCTAATGAGATGGATGAACATAAAACCTATTAAATAAGTGAAGGAAGTCAGAAAAAGACAAATAGTGTATATTAATGCATATATATGGAATCTAGAAAGACGGTACCTACGATCTTAGTGCAGAGCAGCAGAGGAGACAGAGAAGTAAAGAACAGCCTTTTGAACTCAGTGGGAGAATGAGAGGGTGGGATGATTTGAGAGAATAGCATTTAAAGATATACATTACCGTATGTAAAGTAGATAACCAGTGCGAGTTTGATGTATGACACAGGGCACCGGGGGACACATGTATGCCTGTGGTTGATTCATGTTGATGTATAGCAAAAACTATCATAATATTGTAAAGTAATTATCCTCCAATTAAAATAAATAAATTTAAAAAACTGCCTTCTGAAGTAGCTCATCTATCTTTAGTACTTCTTTAAATTTGTTATTGACATTTGAGAATTCATTACTTTTTTCTTAGCTCAATGATGGTTTAAAAAAAAAATTATCACATATTCTTTCAGTTTTCCATGGCAAGGTTTTTCAGCACACTAATGGAAATGAAATCCTTGATTTGCTTAATAGAATGATGCATTATGTTTCCTAAAATGCCATTTAGGATTTAATATTATATTCCCAAATAAGATTGGTATATTATTTTGTTTTCCTTTATTGTCTTTTAATGATTAAAATTACGCAGCTTTAGAAAGTATATTGAGAAAGTTTTTTGCATAATTGTTTCTCTGGGAAAGGCTTCTGTGTGTCAGTGTCCTCCTTGTCTTCTGACAGGCACCCCAAGGATTTCATATCAGATGATGATTTTGGCATTAATGTGTAACTGTGGGATTTATCTATCTTATGGGAGATACGAATTTGGATTTCCACTCATGTGTGGCAGAATCTAAAGTTTTGATTTCTGAGGGAACTCAATTATTTCTTAGCCAGAAGACTGGGCAGATGACAATTTGCCTTGCTGCCTCCCTTCCCCAGAAAGTATAGTTGTTTTTTTTTTTTCCTTTTATGACTTTCTGTGGGGATTTCAGTTCCATTTCCTCAAATTAAACTTCATACAAGCATAAAACCATATCCTCTGTGGGCCTTACAACTCCAACTTCATTCTGTCAGGGCCTATTTTCAGTTTTGATAACATCCTGAAGTACCATGATATCAGCCTATAGTTTTGATTTGCCTTTCTGCTTTTGGAAACTAGGGATATCTTTTTCTCTATGTATAGCTAAGCTGTGTATGATGACTTCTGTCCAGGATTTTTATGTTTCTGGAATTAGAGGTATATAAGTGCCATTCATTACATTTTGCTGCCTGAAGAAGCTTATCTTACATTTTCTACTGATGAAGTGAGGCTGATGAAATGCTGGCCAAATATCTTCATCAGTGATATGAGGGGGTGATACTGTCATTTTATATAAGGGTATCATGTGGAAGAATGATCTAAGTCATCATAAAATCACACAATCCTATCAATAGTGTCCAAAATGGTTTCCAAAGGCATTGATACTTTAATTTTCTCTTTTATGTCTTTTTGCCCCTATAATGTCTACTTTTTAAACCCTGGCTTAATGCCCATGAACGTAATGGTTTTCACTTACGTCATTTTCTTATTATTTCATTTCATGATCCTCAGTCCAGAGGAAATTTTAACACAAGATTTTACTTCAGTAATATCCTCATAAACCTGTCTGAAAAGTAATGTGATTTCTATTCTAATTGTTTCGTGACTGTAGATATCAGTCTCAAAAGAATTTTGTGTTTGTTTTTATTTATAAAATAAAATTATTGTATATATGTATACATATGCTTATATAAATATTTATATAAGTGATAAAATGGATATCTTCTAATAGTGATTAAATTAATAGAAAAATTTCTTCATTACGAAGAGAATATTATCTCAGCTGTACTTTCTGCTCTCCTAAGGACACTTTTAATTTGATTGCTGCAAGTCTAAGCTCTGACTTCTCCCAAAAGAAATTCTCATAGTAAGATTTCTATGTTCACAGACTTTTAAAAGATATTAATATCTTGTTTTTTAAAAAACACTATTGGCCCAAAGTAAATTTGTTGAGATTTTCCCATAAGAGCAAACATTAATACAAGTATTGTACACTTGAAATCTGCTGAGAGTAGATCTTAAATGTTCTCAACACACACACACACAAATGGTAAATATGTGAGGTAATGGATGTGTTGATTGTAATAATCATTTCACAGTATATTCATATATCAAATAATCACATTGCATACTTTAAATATATACAATTTATTTGTTTATTATAGTATAATAAGGTGAATATATGAAGAAAGAAACAAAGAAGCTTTAACTTGATTGATTAGATCTCACCCTATTTAACTCATGAACTGATATCACCCAAGTTTTTCAAATAAAGATTCCATAATCTATTGTGTATGTATGGTTAATGGCAGAAAACATAATCCTCAAAAGAAGTACAGCTCAAAGTTTTAGATACTTTAGTAGTAAATCATGACTGTATGACTCTTTAGGTGATCTTAGCAAGGTGAATTAGAAGCATGTAGATATTTAGATATCAAGTCAGCCTCACCCTTTATTTAAAAATAAGGCTATGTGGTACATTTTGAGTTTCAATGATGAATACTTTTCCATATGAACTACGTCTGTTGGGAGAACACATTAGTGGTTGAATACTAGTAAATTAGCTATTTACTATTTATTTATAGAAGAATAACGTGCACATTAGGGAACTGACGTTTCCAGAATACTCAGTATTTGTCAGGTCATATGTGGCATGTTGGGTTCAGTTCTGGGTACTACATTCTATGAGGCTCTTTGAAAGACTGGAGTATGTTTAAAGGAAGCTGAGTGGGAAGTTGAAATGATGACTTAGGAAGAATTAGAGAAAATCTGGGAAACGTTTAGCTTGGAGATCAAAACTTATAGAAAGCATGTAAGAGTTGTCTTTAAAAATTGGAATGGTTGCCAGTCATTCACTTCATAGTCCTTGACCAAATATTCCACATCATATATTGAGTATGGGGTCCTGAAGGGAGCAATAATAAATACTGCTAAGTCACTTCAGTCGTGTCCGACTCTGTGCGACCCCATAGACGGCAGCCCACCAGGCTCCCCCATCCCTGGGATTCTCCAAGCAGAGTGGGTTGCCATTTCTTTCTCCAGTGCATGAAAGTGAAAAGTCAAAGTGAAGTCGCTCAGTCATGTCCGACCCTCAGCGACCCCATGGACTGCAGCCTTCCAGGCTCCTCCATCCATGGGATTCTCCAGGCAAGAGTACTGGAGTGGGGTGCTATCGCCTTCTCCAAATAATAAATAAGAAGGAAGTAATCTTTTCAAGAAATGCATGGGATAATTATAATCCATGTTATAATTATGTAAGTTCAGCTAAAAATATCACCATGGAAAATGGTAGGACATCATATGAGGAAGGAATTATTGAAACATATTTTAGATTGCCTTAGATTTTATAACTAGAGACAGTAGGTTAAAGGAATAAGACATATTTTCAAGAACAATATAAGGAAGATCTTTCTGATGATTGTATTAGTCCAGTTTACAAAGGTTTTACACTCAGGTAAGCCAATGCAGGTAGATGTAAGAGACTCAGATTTGATCTCTGGGTTGGGAAGATCCCCTGGAGGAGGGCATGACAACCCACTCCATGTATTCTTGCCTAGAGAATCCCATGGACAGAGGAGCCTGGCCGGCTACAGTCCATAGGGTCACAAAGAGCCAGACACAACTGAAGCTACTTAGCATGCACACATGCACTCTTAAGAGTCATCACAACAAACATTTCGGTTGATAGTATTATTACCATATTCACAGATGATGAACCTGTGGCACAGAATGTTTAAACAACTTTCCCAAAGATCATAGAGCTAACCAGTAGTAAAATTACAGTTTGAATCCAGAGAGTCAAGCTCCAGAAACTATGCTCCTAACCACTAGGCAACACAGCCTCTTCAGATAGGTTATTGGTCCTCATCTTAAGAAATTTTCTTGCACAATCTCCATGAATATCTGTCAGAAGTGATCCTACCTACATTGAGGGGATGTTCTAATGATTTTTGAGAACTTTCTCCTTGTTGTGAGTCTTTGATGCTGCTGAGATAAACTTATGAGCAGTCAGTAATAGTTCAGAAGCTAAGAGTAATACATTGGACCTTTATTTTAAGCTAGATCAGGAAATTCTATTTTTGGTATTGTAGTTAAGATAGATATCTATGTATCCCTACTGCTTGGCAATTACTGTTTTTAATCTAGACAGCAGAGCCTTTTCTGTGATCAATGAAAACACTGTGTCTCTTGATATTCTCCACCTTGGGAGTCTGTTCCTCATGCCACACAATGATGTTGCACTCCTCCATTGTTCACCACTGTGCTTTCCTACAATTTTCCTTTTCTTCTACGCCTTAAGTGAAGTCTCCAGGAGCAGCTGTTGAGCTGCATTCCTGACATTCATCTCCTGAAGGAATGTATTTGAAATTCATTGGACCTGGTTGCAACAAACTTTTTTCTTGTGTACTGATGGGCTACTCTGCTAAGTCACTTCAGTCGTGTCCGACTCTGTGCGACCCCATAGACCGCAGCCCACCAGGCTCCCTCATCCCTGGGATTCTCTAGGCAAGAACACTGGAGTGGGTTGCCATTTCTTTCTCCAATGCATGAAAGTGAAAAGTGAAAGTGAGGTCGCTCAGTCATGTCTGACTCTTCGAGACGCCATGGACTGCAGCCTACCAGGCTCCTCCTTTCATGGGATTTTCCAGGCAAGAGTACTGCAGTGGGGTGCCATTGCCTTCTCCACTGATGGGCTAGCACTCTTCTAAGGACAAACCATTGAAAGTTTTAGTCTTAAAAGAGTACTTTGTTTTAGCTGCTTGGTGAAATTTAAAGAAATATTCCATGTGACAATTTACAGTGAAAGATCTGTGTCTCATTTACAGAAAGGATGGTCCATCACTGCACAGGAAGTTCACCAGTTTGTCTTGGAGCTTATGTGATTTTGGTGCCATGCTCATCTCCTCCTCCACACAGATTCTCAGCTGAAGACCTTGTTTCCCATTTTAGTAAATGTGAAAGGTCACTTCCATGAAATCCCACCAGCACCCACCACTGGCATCTTTGCTCACATATACTGCTTTCCTTTTGGTCACCATGAACTGATAGTTGGCCCAGCAGAGATTAACATTCAATGTGTATACTAGATCTAATTCTTGTTCTGCTTATTTGAAGACTTTGATGCAGTAATCTCTCCCCTTTTCTGGTACTTAAATTTTTTTATTAAGGTTGGAAACTTTTAGGGAAGAGCAGTTATGGTAGAGGGTGAAATCAAGAGTTCACTTTTGGAATGTCCTGTGAATGGCATGCCCAGTGCAATATCCAAGTGGTTGTATCAAAGTGCTAGATGTATACATAAATCTGGACTTCCCAGGAGGTGCTAGTGGTAAAGAACCTGCCAATGCAGGAGACGTGGAGGTGTGGGTTCAATCCCTGGGTGGAGAAGATCCCCTGTAGAAGGGCATGGCAATCCACCCCAGTATTCTTGCTTGGAGAATCCCATGGAAAGAGAAGCCTGCCAGGCTACAGTCCATGGGGTTGCAAAGAGTTAGACATAGCTGAAGCGACTGAGCGCACACACAGGCGTACATGAGTCTGGTAAACAACTAGGTAGGTCTCAGTCACAGGCAATAATTTTGAAAGTCAAAAGTACACAGAAATGGTATTAAAATCCAAAAGATTTGACTGGAAAGATACAGAAGACCAGAAGGTCACTGATTGAGTTTTGGAGACCTTATAGAGAAGCCCGCACTAAAGTAGAGGGAGTTGGAATGGCTCAGGGGTCAGGAAGAAGTGCTGTGTAATGAAGGACAGAGAAGGAAAGTTTTTAAGAAGTAGGAAGTGGACAGTGATACTGACTTGCTGAGAACTATACAAAGAAACAGACGGGAATGCTGGGTTTAGCAATGAGGAAGTCTTGTTCCTTTGATAAGTGAGTTACTGAGAAGTGTTACTGACACTAAATCCAAATTTCCCCCAAATTTTTCTCTGAAGAGGGAATGAGAAATTGGGTGGTACATAGAGGGTGATATCTGTTGTCAAGGGATTGCTAAAGAATGAGTATGTTTGGAAAATACTATAAAACTTGCAAAGCAGTGAAGAAGTTATATATGATATTTAAATGACAAACAGGTGATATTGTTAAAAGTAACACTGAAAGGGCTGAAAAATAGCAAACAGAAATATGACACCTACATTAAGGTAGCTAATAAGTCAATCTTTATAAAATCGACAGAATTTTTCAGAACTGTGGACAGAGAAGTGATCTGAGTAATATTGCGTGAGATTGGTAGCAACAGACTGGTTTTCTGTAAGGACATGCAATATTCCTGATGTCTCTTAAATCTATCTTTAGAACATCTGTTACTAAGGAATATTATGTCCTTTAACTTAACTTTGGGAAAGGATATATACTTTTTTATACCAGACATTTATTTCCAAAACTTTTTTATAAGTACTGGGAGTTTAACATGAAAAATTCATAGAATGGATTCTTTTACCACTGTTTTCTTTAATAGAATTCCAAATACTGATAAGGAAATAAAACTCCCACTGGTTCATCTGTTGGACTTCAAAATCTGCAATGATCACCCCAAATGAATTAAGTAACTGGTTTTTTTTTTTTTTTTGCTATAATCTGCAATTATTTACTGATAAAAAATTTCCCTCTGTCAAAGCTACAAATTAAAGCCGTATCAAAGGCCATGTAAAAAAAAACAAAATTTGGCAGATCTCAAGGTTAGATGAGAAAACTTAATTTTATCCTAGTTTAGCTAATTATGAACTTTGGTATAATAATCAGGAATTTATACTATTCATATTGCTAAGTAATATTATTGAAAACCAATAATTATGACAAGTATTATTGTGTGAAGGAGAGTTCATTGTCCTACAAAATAGATGAGCAACTAAAGATCTGTCATTTTATTTCAAAAAAAGTACTTAGAGTTCATGGAAAGATAATTTATATTTTCTCATTAGGATACACTATCATTTTTTGCAAGTTGTGTGTGTTCTCAGTAGCTTCAGTCGTGTCCAATTCTTTGCGACCCCATGGACTGTAGCCCACCAGGCTCCTCTATCCATGGATTCTCCAGGCAAGAATACTGGAATGGGCTGCCATGCCCTCCTACAGGGGCTCTTCCTGACCCAGCAATCAAACCCATATCTCCTGCATTGTCAGGTGGGTTCTTTACCCACTGAGCCACCTGCGAAGCCCTTTTGCAAGTTTGTCTTCTCTAAATAGTAAACTATCTGGGTTAATTTAAATATTGGAAAGTGGTTGTCTTGAATATACAAGAAGTAGGGTGAAATGTATTTTCTCCTAATACTTGAAGAGATGGCTGGGATGAATGGTGAAAGATGGAAGTTGACTAGTGAGGTAGACATAGAACTATAACTAAAAGACTCTGCATTGTACTAGTCCTGTCTTCCTTTGACTATCCTCTGTTTCTATTATGCGTATAGTCACCACACCTGGAAAACAAGGCTGGTGTTCGAGCCTCGCCCTCCCCTCCAAGCTCCCTTTCTTCACCTTTGAAGTATTTATGAGGGTAAGGAACCCCTTTATCATACATAAATTACACCAGAATTTCAAGGAATATTTAGAGTATCTACTGGGCATCTGTGGGCTTAAAAGATGAATATCTGGGAGATGACTCCAATCTCTTCTGAACACATTAATTTGGGGAGACAGTTGTCCATCTTTTAAGGTGATACCAGTGAACAACAACAATAATCACAGTGAGCTCTACTTGTTTTTACTTTAACAGTAATGTGAAAACAAGTGAGTGAACTTGCAAGTACTTCCTAATATAGAGATAGAGACATAGATATATGATTACAAAATTGCTTTAAGTTGTATTCCAATTTCCTCTGGAACAGAGTGATACAATTTTCATACAACTATAAGTAATTCCATTAAAAGTTCTGTAACCTGACATTGATCATAGGATCAGATATCAAAGACTAGTTTTTTGGTTATTATTCCCATTATCCTTTTCAATATATGTACTTTGGGGAAGTTATGACATTTCTCTTAGCTTCATTTGCCTTATCTATGAAATGGAAATAACATACCTGTTTTAACTAAGTCTTGGAGTTGTTGTAAGAATCAAACAAGTTACTTTGTGAAAGGATGATTTATAACTTTTAAAGCATTAGAAATATAAGGTGCTATTTTTATTAACACTAGATAGGTTTAGATTTTTCTCTGTTTTACAAATTGCTCTAAGATGCTAATCTTGTAAGATGAACTTGTTAGTTAGCTTAGCTTTTACATCCATTTATTTATTGTGAGGCAAGTGATGTTCCATAGAAGAGATCTAGGGCCATTGCATTTTATAAAGGTAGAAGCATCATAAATATTAAACAACCAAAGAAGATATTTGGAACTATCTATTAAAATACGTTGCTGTGTCTCTGAAACACCCCTTAGCACACTTTGAATAATTAATAGATTTTTAAAAATACAGTAATGTGAGGCTCATTCATGTCTTTCAGAGCCTTTGGAGTTCATACGGATAAATGAATGCAATTGTAAAGAAGTATTAGAAAAAGTAACTCATGCAGTTTTTAATAAGTCATCACTTTGTGAGAATGTTTCATTTTTGTCCCAAGGAAAGATTAATAAGAATATGATGTACAGAGAAAGAAAAAGTAGCAGTGACCAGCCACACAGTTATTCCTGATATTGCATATGAATGCAAGTTCACTGGATGAGTTACCTTCTCAGGGAAGGTTTTTCACTGCTAGGAATGAGGATGACATTGAAGCTTAACAGAAAAGATCTATTTGACTTTCTATGATCAAAAGGTCTTCCTTCTTACCCTCCACAAATAGGTATCATTTATATATTAGCACAAATACCATTATTTAGTTATTTCTAAACTGCAAGTAATAAGAAATTTGACCAATATAGCAAGAAGGAAGGAATTCCAAGAGAGGAAACAATTCTTTCTAAGGGTATAGAAGTGACCAGAGTGAATGCAGAAACGCTTGAAACCTCCAGCAAATGACAATTTATTTATGCATCTTCACCATGGAGGAGATGAAGTGCTGGAAGAACTGCCAATGGCCATGCATTTAAATCCCTGTCTTTTGATTATGAAATATAGTATTATCTGAGTATTATAGATAAAGCAGCTTAACTAAGAAGTGGTTAGAGTTCCTAGGTCACAAATGAAGTGTTGAGATGTAAAGTGATGAATAAATCAGCTTTTGGATGTTTAGAGAGAATCTGAATTCAGTAGTTGGAGATAGCAGTAAAGTGTCAACCAAGGCACTGAAGGATTTCCTGCCCTGGGCAGACAAAGCCCACCTCCTGGATCTTGTTGTTCTAGTGGACTCATACCAGGAGCTCTATATATGTATGTTATTGGCTCCCTTTAAAACAATCTTTTGAAGTTTTCTTCCTTATGACCTACATAGTTCCAACCTCTTTTCTCTTGCTGAGTATTCAGAATCTCCTGTCCTGATCTGAGTCTCAGAAGAGATCCTCTCTGCTCTTGACCACAAGGTCACTCTCCTGCCATCTTTCTGTGTGAAATGAAACCTGTGATTTTGGCATGTTAAGAATTGGCTTGTGGTGGGTCCAAGCCTCTGACTGGAACACTTGATCTCTTTTTCTTTCCTGCAGTGCTGCTTCTTTTTTTAAGATGACAATATAATTTATTATTTTAATAGTTTTATTGAGGTATGATTAATATAAAAACCACACATATTTAATATATACAATTAGATGAGTTTGGATATATGCATACAGTTGTGAAACCATCCCCACAGTCAAGGTGATAGATATGTCTGTCTTTCTGTCCCCTCTGAAAGTTTCCTGTGTCCTCCCTCCCCTTTTATTTTACTGATAAGATTGCTTAGCATGTGATCTGCCCTCTTTGTATGTAATTTATTTTCTTAATAAACTGTTTATATTTTGGAGGCTTATTATTATGGTTTAGTAGTAGAGCTTGTGGTAGGGATTTACTTGCTCAGTTGTGTCCAACTCTTTTGCGACCCTATGGACTGTAGCCTGCCAGGCTTCTCTATCCATGGGATTTCCCAGGCAAGCATACTGAAGTGGGTTGCCATGCACTTCTACAAGGGATCTTCCTGACCCAGGGATTGAACCCAGTTCTCCAGCATTGTAGGCAGATTCTTTACCATCTTACCATTTCATGCCAGTCAGGATAGCTGCTATCTAAAAGTCTACAAGCAATAAATGCTGGAGAGCGTGTGGAGAAAAGGGAACTCTTTTATATTGTTGGTGGGAATGCAAACTAGTACAGCCACTATGGAGAACAGTGTGGAGATTCCTTAAAAAACTGGAAATAGAACTGTCATATGACCCAGAAATCCCACTTTTGAGCATACACATCGAGGAAGCCAGAATTGAAAGAGACATGTGTACCCCCAATGTTCATCACAGCACTGTTTATAATAGCCAGGACATGGAAGCAACCTAGATGTCCATCAGCAGACGAATGGATAAGAAAGCTGTGGTACATATACACAATGGAATATTACTCAACCATTAAAAAGAATACATTTGAATCAGTTCTAATGAGGTGGATGAAACTGGAGCCTATTGTACAGAGTGAAATAAGCCAGAAAGAAAAACACCAATACAGTATACTGAATCACTGCAGATGGTGACTGCAGCCATGAAATTAAAAGACGCTTACTCCTTGGAAGAAAAGTTATGACCAACTTAGATAGTATATTGAAAAGCAGAGACATTACTTTGCCAACAAAAGTCCGTCTTGTCAAGGCTGTGGTTTTTCCAGTGGTCATGTATGGATGTAAGAGTTGGACTGTGAAGAAAGCTGAGCGCCGAAGAATTGATGCTTTTGAACTGTAGTGTTGGAGAAGACTCTTGAGCGTCCCTTGAAATGCAAGGAGATCCAACCAGTCCATTCTAAAGGAGATCAGCCCTGGGTGTTCTTTGGAAGGAATGATGCTAAAGCTGAAACTCCAGTACTTTGGGCACCTCATGTGAAGAGTTGACTCATTAGAAAAGACTCTGATGCTGGGAGGGATTGGGGGCAGGAGGAGAAGGGGGCAACAGAGGATGAGATGGCTGGATGGCATCACAGACTCGATGGACGTGAGTCTGAGTGAACTCTGGGAGTTGGTGATGGACAGGGAGGCCTGGCGTGCTGTGATTCATGGGGTTGCAAAGAGTCGGACACGACTGAGTGACTGAACTGAACTGAACTGAACACATATATATGGAATTTAGAATGATGGTAACGATAACCCTACATACAAGACAGTAAAAGAGACACAGATGTATAGAACAGTCTTTTGGACTCTGTGGGAGAGGGTGAGGGTGGGATGATTTAGGAGAATGGCATTGAAACGTGTATATTATCATATGTGAAACAAATATCCAGTCCAGGTTCAATGCATGAGACAGGGTGCTCAGGGCTGGTGCACTGGGATGACCCAGAGGGATGGGATGGGGAGGGAGTTGGGGGGGGGGGGCTTCAGGATGGGGAATACATGTACACCCATGGCTTATCCATGTCAATGTATGGCAAAACCACTACAATACTGTAAAGTAATTAGCCTCCAATTAAAATAAATAAACATATTAAAAAATAAATTAAAAATCCCTTCATTGAAAAAAAAAAAAAAGATTCTTTACCATCTAAGCCACAAGGAAAGCCCCTTGTGGTAGGGAAGCTGTCTCTAATTCTGATTAAATCCTAGTCTTTGGAGTATGCTATGGACCTGTGACTAGAGAAGGTGGCTTTTACAAGTTTCTGTCCCTTCTCTAGAGGTAGAGCTTTTTTACCACATGCCTTCTAATCCTTCCCCCTTGTAGTCATTGTCCTCCAGTGTCCCCAGTACATATAATTGAAGTCCTGCCCCCTGTACATTTTTTTTAAAGTGACACAGGGAGTCTGTGGCAGACTAGTGTTCCCTTCACCTAGCTTGAATGTTTCCCTGATGCCAGCTTTGAATGGCAGACCTCTTGGAGATTAAGCCTTTTGTTGCCTAAGAGAAAAGGGTAGATTTCACTATGGCTTCTCTTCCCTTCCACCAGCTAGGGTCCTGTGGCTAGGTGAGGCACTTTCTCAGGATTTTTGATTCTAAGAGCTGGTGGTTTCCTTTAAGTAAAACCTGTAAAAATGTAGGCCCTTCCCCATGACTTCAGCTCTCAGAAGCTTCTCAGTCTCATGATAGTTTCTACCTACCCTCTAGCAAGTCATCAAATTTTCTAATTTAATGTAACTTCTAGCTTATATGGCACCTACCCAGTGGCTTCAGCTCCAGATAAGTAAATGACAGAATCATTTCTCTGGAAAAGGTCATCTCTCTATATTTTAGGATGGTAATATGACCAGCAATCTCAGTTCTCTGATCTGTCCAAGAAAAGTTCTTGATAATCAGTTTGGCTATTTCTTATTGTGAGGATGGAATGATGATTCCAAGCTCTTTAGATGTCTGAGCTGAAACCAAAGTCCCTGAAATGCAGTTTTAATAAATGATGGCATCTTATTTTCAAATTGTCAGTCAGTGGTCACTTGTCTCCTAATTTAGAGTCTACTGTTGTCTAAGATTTGAATATTCATTATTCTAAACATCCACATTTGTCCAAGGCAGGCTTCAGCAATACGTGAACCGTGAACTCCCTGATGTTCAAGCTGGTTTTAGAAAAGGCAGAGGAACCAGAGATCAAATTGCCAACATCTGCTGGATCATGGAAAAAGCAAGAGAGTTCCAGAAAAACATCTATTTCTGCTTTATTGACTATGCCAAAGCCTTTGACTGTGTGGATCACAATAAACTGGAAAATTCTGAAAGAGATGGGAATACCAGACCACTTGACCTGCCTCTTGAGAAATCTGTATGCAGGTCAGGAAGCAACAGTTAGAACTGGACATGGAACAACAGACTGGATCCAGATAGGAAAAGGAGTATGTCAAGGCTGTATATTGTCACCCTGCTTATTTAACTTCTATGCAGAGTACATCATGAGAAACGCTGGGCTGGAAGAAATCCAAGCTGGAATCAAGATTGCTGGGAGAAATATCAATAACCTCAGATATGCAGATGACACCACCCTTATGGCAGAAAGTGAAGAGGAGCTTAAAAGCCTCTTGATGAAAGTGAGGGAGGAGAGCGAAAAAGTTGGCTTAAAGCTCAACATTCAGAAAACAAAGATCATGCCATCCGGTCCCATCACTTCATGTGAAATAGATGGGGAAACAGTGGAAACAGTGTCAGACTTTATTATTTTGGGCTCCAAAATCACTGCAGATGGTGACTGCAGCCATGAAATTCAAAGACGCTTACTCCTTGGAAGAAAAGTTATGAGCAACCTAGATAGTATATTCAAAAGCAGAGACATTACTTTGCCGACTAAGGTCCGTCTAGTCAAGGCTATGATTTTTCCTGTAGTCATGTATGGATGTGAGAGTTGGACTGTGAAGAAGGCTGAGCGCCGAAGAGTTGATGCGTTTGAACTGTGGTGTTGGAGAAGACTCTTGAGGGTCCCTTGGACTGCAAGGAGATCCAACCAGTCCATTCTAAAGGAGATCAACCCTGGGATTTCTTTGGAAGGAATGATGCTAAAGCTGAAACTCCAGTACTTTGGCCACCTCATGCGAAGAGTTGACTCATTGGAAAAGACTCTGATGCTGGGAGGGATTGAGGACAGGAGGAGAAGGGGATGACAGAGGATGAGATGGCTGGATGGCATCATGGACTCGATAGATGTGAGTCTGAGTGAACTCCGGGAGATGGTGATGGACAGGGAGGCCTGGCGTGCTGCGATTCATGGGGTCGCAAAGAGTCGGACACGACTGAGCGACTGAACTGAACTGACATTGGTGTATAAAATCCACAAAATATTTACCTCAGTCCTCAGATTCGTTATTATTAAGTTGAAAGTTGAAATAAATTTAGAGATTATTTCTCCCATCCCTTTCATGTTAAGGGTTTTCAGATTGATTTGGCTATATGACCCTCTAAAGATCAGAGTTCATGACATTAGCTGAAAGTCTGGCTCACTTACTTGACTACTAACAGTAGGGATGACTAAAAAATGCATTACGTGCCATTTCCATTTATCCCCAGAAATTGTCATTTTGAACAAACTTAAGGTTTAACTCCTTTATCAGCCTTCTACTGTACACAGTAATTATTTTAATAATGTCATGCATTCATATAAAACACATTTATATATGTTGTATTTTTTATCCTTTTATAATCCAGTCATAAAAAATTATTATTACCAGTGGGTTTTGAATTCCTCTTGGAATTCAAAAAAGATAAATGATTTGTCCAAGCACGTGAGGCTGACACAAAGGAAAGCATTAGGACTGAAACTCAGCTTTCAAGAGTTTACACAGCATACTCTTCAGCACTCAAGGAACCAGCTGCCGTTAGCATGATGCTGACAATTTGATGTAACTGCCTGTACTATTCTTAGTACGAAAGAATGCACACCTGCTTCTCAGCTTAATAAGGTGTCCTTCCCAGGGCAGCCTCTTGCACAAAGTGAGTGCTCAAAAATGTTGCCCAGTGATCAACTGTGCCCTTCACAGGAGGATACTTTTAAGGCTGCAACTATTAAACACAGTAGGAACAAACAATATTTCATAAGATTTAATATTATTGGTCTTTTGTAGAGTAGTAGGTGAATATTTATTGGGATTATTTATGTGTACTAAGTTTTATGTTACCCAGTTTGGACATAATTACATTTCATTTTTTGCTCTCCTAACATATCCTTTGTTCTTCTATTACAAGTTTGTCTTCTCTGTTTGAATTATGGTTAATTGTGGACATAAGACAATTATTTTCCTAGACTAGACACACTTTAAGGAAACTTATCATGTCATATTCATAGGGATTAATAAAATGACTTACTCAGCATGGATATCCACTTGTGCTGTTGCTTTGGGGAAAATGTGTTAATTTGAATTTTATTTAATAGATTCTATTAGGTTTTTAATTCTCAGAAAGATGCTTCTGACAGTGTAAGACCCTTTCAGCATTAAATGCTCCAGTTAATTTCTGCCCAAGTGAATTCTGGTGTAGTAGCAGGGAAAAAGTACAAATATCTTAAAAGTCTGGTTTCCTGCACAATTTAAGAAAATTAGGGTAAATTCACCAATGCACATATTCCAAGAACTCTGGGTTTTCTCTACTCTGTTTCAGTTTTTTTTTTTTTTTTTCCAGCTCAGACTGCATGTGTGCTCAGTTGCTAAATGTGTCCGACTCTTTGCCACCCCACAGACTGTAGCCCGCCAGGCTTCTCTATCCGTGGGATTTTCCAGGCAAGAATACCGGAGTGTGTTGCCATTTCCTCCTCCAGGGAATCTTGCCGACCCAGGGATTGAACCCACGTTTCCTGCAAGTCTCCTACATTGCAGGTGGATTCTTTACTGCTGAGTCACCGGGGAAGCCCTCCAGCTAACACTGTCCTTTCCCTTATCAGCTTCCATCTGACGAAATTCCAAAGCTAAGTAGTCTTAATAATTTTATCCGCCCCCCCCCCATCACCTTTTCCCCAGAAAATACATGACCACTTGAACTTCATGCTTCACTTATAGACCTGGCAATGAGTAGGATACTATAGAACTGAGGTTTTCATATTAATTCAGTGGGGAAGAGCACCCAGAAATCACAACACTATCTGCAGAACAGCATGGAATATTCTTCTACTATATTCCATTAGAGGAACTTAGTTTCACTTTCTTAAAATATTACTTTACACACACAGAACATGTAAAAAGTGTTATTGTGTATGTTTAAAATTATTTTTTAAGGTTTTTCCATTAACATGTATTCATTACTTACTTATTTGGTTTTTTTCATCCACCTTTATAGTTTGATGAATATCTTGACCAAGCTATATAAGGGAGCATAAGTACCTGTATTTCTCCACTCTAGTAGTCATCCAAGTCTGCTCATTTAAGGAATCTTTATGTAAGAATATTTACAACAGTTTTTTCACTCAATTATTTAGCCCTGGAGGGCGAGTTTTTATACAGACGCACGCGCGCGCACACACACACACCCCTATGCAACTTTACATGAATGTGAATGTTATATATTCTTACACAGATTTTTAGTGCATTCTTTTCTCTTTTGATTTTTGTTTGCTTCTCCTTTTCCTCTTTTATCATTCTTACCCCCTTTCTATTCTCCCAGGAAAGTAACCCGTGTTAACAACTTTGAGTCCTTGATTTTTCTTCACAACCTTAGCATATGTTAGAGTATACTGTTTAATTGTTTTATAAAATTAAGATCATACTGAATGCAAAGTTTTCTGCATCTTGAATTTCTCATTTCTTATCATTTACTTTGTAAAGAATCCTCCATGCCAGCTAACCCAACTCTAATTTATTCTTTTAATATATTTTTTAATCCCTGCATGTAGTGCACGGTATGAATATACCACAGTTCCTCTCTTCATGTCATTCAGTTTGTTTTCAACATTAAAATAAATATTAAACACTATATGTGTATGTGTGTGTGTACGTATATACCCATAATCTTTTCTATCCTAAGAATAGGGCTTTTATTTTTATGGCGATTTCCAGAAGTAGGATTGCTGTTCCAAAGTTAATGTGAATTTTAACTTTTATATATATGGTTGTGCATTGAATTATGTCCCCTAAAAAATACATTGAAGTCATTACCTGTCTTTACATATGTAATAAAAGATAAGATTAGGTCATACTTGAATTAAGGTGAGCCCTGTTCCAGTGACTGCTGTTCTTATAGGAAGAGGGATACATGAACACAGACACAGAGAGGAGAAGGCCTTGCAAAGATGGAGGCAGAAACTGGAGTGATCCATCTACAAGCCAAGGAACATCAAGGATTGCCAGCAGCCACCAGAAGCAAGGAGGGCTTGGGAGAGAGCAGCCCTGCCAACACCCTGATTCAGACTTGTTACCTTCAGAACTGTGAGTTAATATATTTCTGTTGTTTTAAGTCTTTTTATGTTGTTTTTGGGACTCTGTTTTAAGAGTTCCAGGAAACTAACACACTGATGTTGCAAGAGTAGTATCCCTAAAGACAGATGCTCTTGTCTTATTTCCTAATATATAGTGGCAGTTGTTTTAGTGACTAACATTTAGTGTATATTTGTTTTGGTTTTTGGTAAGAAGTCTACCATAAATAGTTTTCTTTTATTCCTGTTTTGTGTGGTACTTTTATTAATAAAACTCTGAGTTTTATCAAATGGTTATTTGGCATTTATGGATATTATTATGAGGCTTTCCTACTTTACTTTTTGATAGAATGGATTTTGCTGATATATTTTATAATGACTGATCCATCCTTGCATTCCTAGAATAAACCCTGCTTGGACATAATATGTTAGTCTTCTAACTTTATTTCCTAATATTTTATTTTGACTGTTTCATCTCTATCCATAACTGATGTTGGGCAATACTTCTAATGCTTATCAGGTTTAACATTAAAGTCCTGTTGGCTTCATAAAATACATTAGAGAGACTTTCATTTTTTTTTCTGTTCACCTGGTACACTTTAGATTAAATTGAAATTAACTCCCCCCGCCTTAATATCATATAGAACTCACCCATAAGCCACTTTAGTTCTAAGTTTTAAAAAATTTTATTGGGATATTGAAGTATAGTTGATTTACAATGTTGTGTTAATTACTGCTGTCCAGCAGAGTGATTCAGTTATATATATATATATATATATATACAAACACACACACACACACACATACATTCTTTTCCAATATTCTTTCCATTATGGTTTATCATAAAATATTGAATATAGATCTTTGTGCTGTACAGTTGGACCTTGTTGTTTATCCATTCCATTTCACAGGTAAGAACTTACATCTGCTAATCCCATATCCCACTCCACCCTTTTCCCATTCTCTGCCCCACTGCCCACCCACCCCAGCAACCACCAGTCTGTTCTCTTATGTCCTTAATTCTGTTTCTGTCTCATAGATAAGGTTCATTTGTGTTACATTTAAGATTCCACATATACATGATACCATATGGTATTTGTCTTTTTCTTTCTGACTTACTTTACTTACTGATAGTATGATAATCTCTAGTTGCATCCTTGTTGCTGCAAATGGCGCTATTTCATTCTTTTTTTATGGCTGAGTAATATTAAATTGCCTTTTCATACTGGCATATTACTCAGCCATAAAACAGTTAGATAAGATGGTTGGATAGATGGTTAGACAGCATCACCGACTCAATGGACATGAATTTGAGTAAACTCTGGGAGGTAGTGAAGGACAAAGAATCCTGGTGTGCTGCAGTCCATGGGGTTGCAAAGAGTCAGACATGACTGAGCTACTGAACAACAGGAACAGTATTTCTTTGTATATATGTAACACATCTTCTTTATCCATTATCTGGCAGTAGACATTTAGGTTGCTGCCATGTCTTGGCTATTGTGAATAGTGCTTCTCTGAACATAGGAGTGCATTTATCTTTTTGAATTTTATTTTTTTCAGAATATATGCCATGTAGTTGAATTGCTGGATCATATGGTAATTCCATTTTTAGTTTTTTGAGAAACCTCCATATTGTTTTCCATAGTGGAAAACAGTTTTACATGAAAACCAGTTTACATACCCACCAATACTCTAGGAGGGTTCCCTTTTCTTCACACCCTCTTTAGGATTTTTTATTTGTAGACTTTTTTATGATCCATTCTGGCTGTTGTGAGGTAGTTCCTCATTGTAGGTTTGATTTGCTTTTCTCTAATAATTAATGATGTTGATTATCTTTCCATGTGCCTATTGGCCATCTGTATGTCTTCTTTAGAGAAATGTCTATTTAGGTCTCCTGACCATTTTTTGATTGGGTTGTTTGCTTTTTGGTTGTTGAGTTGTATAAGCCACTCTAGTTTTTTTTAACTTTTAAGAAAATGCTAATTTGAAAACATTTAAACTTTTGCTGAAGTACAAAGTATTATATAATGTACTTTTGCCCGTTACACAGCTTTAACTCAAGTTGGAGTTTTAGTTGGCAGGGAAATTGAGAAACCCAGTGATGGTTTATGATTATTAAAATAAATCTTATGTTATCAGTGGATTTCAATCCCTTTCAAAAGCTAGACATTTTTTTTGTCCAAGTTATAAAGTTGAAATAATCTGTTACTTCCCCTTGTCTTCTTAAGTAAGTTCATCAAACACTAGTTGAGGGTAGAGGTAGTCCCTTTCCTTTAGAGGATGGGGACTAAAGACTTTAACTGGGCTCAAGTCCTGGCTCCCAAAGTTATTAATAACTAAGTGTCAGTTTTCTCATCTATAAAGTGGGGTAAGAATAGTGTGTGCTTTGTAAGATGGTTGTGAGGATTAGGTGAAATAGTTCATAAAGACACATAAGGGAGGTATTGTGGGTCACCACACAGATATCTGCTTCAGGACTAAGAAATTCATTCTTACAAGTACTGGGAATTGGCAGCTACCAGCTCACAGATGAGTCCTTCTTTGGGAATTACCCTTACCTGGAGGGAACTGCATCAAACAAGGTTATGCCGCATCTTGCAGGTCAGCACAAGTCCAAAATGTGCTTAATTTTGTCTGGTCCTCTTGTTTTAATTCAGGACAACTCTGAATGGCCATCAAACTTCCAAGCTCCCCATGGCATTGGCTGGGGCTCTTGTTGTCACTGTGGTACTCAGATTGTCTTGGTGACCAGTCCTGTTTTCCTCACCCCCTCATTGGAGTTGATAATAAGAGGATCTCCAGGGGAACTACCGCATACCACTTTTCAGGGTCTGTTTCCAGGGGAATGTAGCCAAGACAGTGCTTAAAACAGGGCTTGGTAAACACTTAATAAGTGGTAAGTGTTATCCTGAACTACTATTATAATTATCATAGATCTCAGAGAGTACTGGGCCTTTCCTACTAACCTCAAATGTGAAGTGAAATGAAAGTTGGTCAGTCGTGTCTGACTCTTTGTGACCCCATACAGTTCATGGAATTCTCCAGGCCAGAATACTGGAGTGGGTAGCCTTTCCCTTCTCGAGGGGATCTTCCCAACCAACAGACTGAACCCAGGTCTCCCGCATTGCAGGCAGATTCTTTACCAGCTGAGCCATAAGGGAATCCCAACCTCAGAAAGTCAACCCCATAGTACAATGGTGAAGTTCAGTCTCTCTAAAAGAGTCACATTTGCTTCACACAGGTTCCTTGTCGTTTGACTGTTTAAGAGTGGTGATGTAAGAAGTTTTACAGTTCCTAACATAAGGAGGATTTCTCCTCCTAAGCAAAATGATGGCATTTATTATGTCACAGCATTAAATACCCTCAAGAAGCACTAGAATTAGGCATTTGTGTTTTGCAATTGAGTGGTCAGTATGTTGTAGACTACATGGGGGCAAGCTGGCAGAGAAATACCTTTGATGCCAAAAATTAGTGGGAAAAAACTCAATGCAGTTAAAACATGTTTTTTTTTTTTTTTTTTACAATTCTGAATTTAGACAACCTCCTCAGTTCAGCTTATAGGAGACTGCATTGAAATCTCTGTGTGTGTGGGTTTGTAATGTGGCTCTATGTGAGTGAGTGTAGACTATTTGAAATACATAAGCAGATATATTTTGTTCAACATGTGTTTATCAAGGAAATGATAAGTCAGTGGCTATTATTGTGTGGCTATTGTGGATAAATGAAGATGGGTGATGGCACCCAACTTTGATATGAGAGAAGTGGAGTATTTTTAGTAATTTGACATTTTTCTCCCCTAAACTACCTACCCATCCCCAAATATTCTCAATGGTAATTTACAGAAATATCGGGAAAACCTGATAGCTTGACATCAACATGATTCTTTAACTTTATTATTATTATTGTTTTATATAATTTTTAAATGTAAGTTGCTAACTCATCATCATTAAGCTATGTGGTCCAATTATTCTCTGGACAGTGATCAGGGGGTCTTTTGTCTACAGCATTCATCTGGACTGAAAGGAAAATTTACAATACACATGAAAGCATTTTTCTTACATCCTTTTGAAAACTCATATTAAAATTTGGCTGTTTATACCTCACCCTTGTCCTGGATTTAATGGTTTAATTATGTCATCGATCAATTAAATCCATATTAATATTCCTTTCAAGAATCCCTAGAATCCTCAACAATGCTAAAAGAACAAGCAAGACTGAGAGGACAAAGAGGTTGTATACTAACAATGGGAAACAGAGTCCTTGCATTTTGTATTGAGCCTTTCAAGGGAAAAAAGAAATAAAACCAATGCCTTTAATTATCTAAACTAGATGTGTGTGAATGGTGAGCCAGTGGAGAAACAGGGTCTGTAATCTTTACCAAAATGTTGAATGATGTCAAAAAATGAGATTCTCAGATCAAGCATATTGTCAAAAGAGCACACGTTTATTACCTCTTTGCAGTCAATTTAATAAAATATTCAGGTTAAAAAACAGAAAATTTACGGTACTAGTTATGTATAGAAATGCTGCTCCTAGAAGCTTCACAGGTCATGCAAATTCTGATGTTAAGACATACTGATAAACATCATATCTGGCATTTGAGGCACATTGAAATTCCTCAGAGGAAAATAGAGTTGGATGAATTATTTCAAAATACTTAATTTGTCCCTAAAGCAGCACTTTCATTTCATGAATAGTATGAATGGGCCCTGGGGACACATCAGAGCTATCTTCATTGACAGATTTGCTTGAAATTTGACATTATAGTCATGCTCCAGTTTGGGCCTCTTCAAATGAAACAGAAAGGAATCAAAAGAAGGGAATTAGAAGAGTTTTGGAGTGAAATACAGTGGGTTTAGAGACTGTGTGATTGGTAAGTACAATTAATGTCAAGGTCATGAAGTCTTTCAGAATATACAATGTATTTGTTGTTGTTCAGTCACTAAGTTGTTTCCGAATCATTGTGACCCCATGAACTACAGCATACCAGGCTTCCCCATCCTTTTCTATATCCCAGAGCTTGCTCAAACTCAAGTGCATTGAGTCAGTGATGCTATCTAACCATCACATCCTCTGCTGCCCCCTTCTCTTGCCCTCAGTCTTTCCCAGCATCAGAGTCTTTCCCAATGAGTTGGCCTTTTGGGTGAGTACAGTTGCTTTTAGTTTTGGCAGATCCTGTTAAAACTATACCATATCAGTGGGGAAGGTGTTTCTCAACTTAGACATATCCTAAGGTTTTGTCGCTAGTGATAAAGAATTTGCCTTCCAATGCCGGAGACTCAACAGACTTGGGTCAGTCCCTGGGTTGGGAAGCTTCCCTGGAGTAGGAAATGACACCCCACTCCGGTGGTCTTGCCTGGAAAATCCCATGGTCAGAGGAGCCTGACGGGCTACAGTCTATGGGGTCGCAAAGAGTCAGACACGACTGAGCACAAATCCTTTACAAGGTTTACAATCAGTGATGGCTGTAAGACTTTTATGATTCATACTTTTTCATTTTACTTAATTTTCTATTGTGATAGAATTGATATATAACATTTTATAGTTTCAAGTATACAACATAATGACTCAATATTTGTATAAATTGTGAAATCACCACTGCAATAATTCTACTTAACATTCATCACCATGTATACAATTTTTAAAAGTAAATCCTTGAATGTCTTTAAAAATTCTAACATAATTCCCACCAAATTATTTGATTTCAAGCCAGTTTGGTAATGGGAAATAAATTCAGTCTCTGCATGTCATCTACTCTATCCAGATGTGAATAAATGATTATGCTCTCTCTCTTATATCCTTGAATGTTCTTTTAAACTTAAACCTTTAAGTTTATTGTTTCCTACTGTCTTATCATATCAATAAGAAACCAAAATCCTATAAACCACTGGGTGTTCATGAGTCCTCCAGCTCCCCCAGATATTTTGGTTTGTGAAGGTACCTCAGTAAAACTTTTCAACATTGACATATGATTGCATTAAAACAATAAACATATCCAAAATCTATCTCAGCATCTTAAAAATAATAAGTGGAAAATGTAGGCAACCTCCAACCTCACACTTGCAATGATCCAACCTGAAAATTGTGCCACATGAAGTTCTGTGACAAATGATTTTACTACAGCCAGATTCATCAACCTTTTCTTTTGACATGAAACTTTATTTAAAATGTTTCTACTTTTTAATATAGGCATTAAATCTGTGACCAGTTGAACCTGTTTCTTCCTTGTTTCATCTGAACTCTAAAATTTCTTACCAACTGTGTCAAATGTGATGCAGTGAGCGAAGTAATATTATCCCTATTAACCCCGATGAGCTGCATGTGGCTTCAGGCCATATGCTAGATGGTCCAGACTCAAAAGACCTAGAGCTGAATCATGTCAGAATGTATTTGGGGATAGATAAATGTATTGTATGACTGTATGGGAATAATGAACAATTGAGCTAAAGATTCAAGTGGAAGAGAGTTACCATTAATTAAAAATCTTAAAATGTGCTGTTCAGTTCAGTCGCTCAGTCTTGTCCGACTCTTTGCGACCCCCTGGACTGCAGCAGGCCAGGCTTCCCTATTCATCACCAACTCCCATAGTTTACTCAAACTCATGTCCATGATGCCGTCCAACCATCTCAACCTCTGTCGGCCCCTTCTCCTCCTGTCTTCAATCTTTCCTGCATCAGGGTCTTTTCTAGTGAGTCAGTTCTTTGCATCAGGTAGCCAAAGTATTGGAGTTTCAGCTTCAGCATCAGTCCTTCCAATGAATATTCAGGACTGATTTCCTTTAGGATAGATTGGTTGGATTTCCTTGCAGTTCAAGGGAATCTCAAGAGTCTTCTCCAACACCACAGTTCAAAAGCATCAATTCTTCGGTGCTCAGCTTTCTTTATAGTTTAACTCTCACATCCTTACATGGCTACTGGAAAAACCATAGCTTTGCCTAGACGGACCTTTGTTGGCAAAGTAATGTCTCTGTTTTTTAATATGCTGTCTAGGTTAATCATAGCTTTCCTTCTAAGGAGCAAGTGTCTTTTAATTTTGTGGCTGCAGTCACCATCTGCAGTGATTTTGGAGCCCCCCAAAGTCTGTCACTGTTTCCACTGTTTCCCCGTCTATTTGCCATGAAGTGATGGGACTGGATGCCATGATCTTAGTTTTCTGAATATTGAGCTTTAAGCCAATTTTTTCACTCTTCTCTTTCACTTTCATCAAGAGGCTTTTTAGTTCTTCTTTGCTTTCTGGCATAAGGGTGGTGTCATCTGCGTATCTAAGGTTACTGATATTTCACCCAGCAATCTTGAATCTAGCTTGTGCTTCATTCAGCCCAGCCTTTCACATGATGTTCTCTGTATATAAGGTAAATAAACAGAGTGTCAATATACAGCCTTGACCTACTCCTTTGCTGATTTGGAACCAGTCTGTTGTTCCATGTCCTGTTCTAACTGTTGCTTCCTGACCTGCATACAGATTTCTCAGGAGGCAGGTCAGGTGGTCTGGTATTTACATCTATTTAAGAATTTTCCAGTTTGTTGTGATCCACACAGTCAAAGGCTTTGGTGTAGTCAATAAAGCAGAAGTAGATGTTTTTTTTTCTGGAACTCTTGTTTTTTCAATGATCCAGCAGATGTTGGCAATTTGATCTCTGGTTCCACTGCCTTTTCTAAATTCAGCTTGATCATCTGGAAGCTCATAGTTCATGTACTGTTGAAGCCTGGCTTGG
Source organism: Capricornis sumatraensis (assembly GCF_032405125.1). Classification (NCBI taxonomy): domain Eukaryota; kingdom Metazoa; phylum Chordata; class Mammalia; order Artiodactyla; family Bovidae; genus Capricornis; species Capricornis sumatraensis. The sequence goes on along the minus strand of NC_091092.1, from coordinate 108,797,734 downwards.
AGAATTTTGAGCATTACTTTACTAGCATGTGAGATGAGTGCAATTGTGCAGTAGTTTGAGCATTCTTTGGCATTGCCTTTCTTTGGAATTGGAATGAAACTGACCTTTTCCAGTCCTGTGGCCACTGCTGAGTTTTCCAAATTTACTGGCATATTGAGTGCAGCACTTTCCCAGCATCATCTTTCAGGATTTGAAATAGCTCTACTGGAATTCTATCACCTGCACTAGCTTTGTTCATAGTGATGCTTCCCAAGGCCTACTTGACTTCACATTCCAGGATGTCTGGCTCTAGGTGAGTGATCACACCATCATGGTTATCTGGGTCATGAAGCTCTTTTTTGTATAGTTCTTCTGTGTATCTTGCCACCTCTTCTTAATATCTTCTGTTAGGTCCATACCATTTCTGTACTTTATTGTGCTCGTCTTTGTATGAAATGTTCCCTTGGTAGCTCTAGTTTTCTTAAAGAGATCTCTAGTCTTTCTCAGTCTATTGTTTTCCTCTGTTTCTTTGCATTAATCGATGAGGAAATCTTTCTTATCTCTCTTTGCTTTTCTTTGGAACTCTGCATTCAAATGGGCATATCTTTCCTTTTCTTCTTTGCCTGAGAGACATCAGATCTAATCCCTTGAAGCTATTTGTCACTTCTACTGTGTAATCATAAGGGATTTGATTTAGGTCGTACCTGAATGGTCTAGTGGTTTTTGCTACTTTCTTCAATTTAAGTCTGAATTTTGCAATAAGCAGTTCATGATCTGAGCAACAGTCAGCTCACGGTCTTGTTTTTGCTGACTGTATGGAGCTTCTTCATCTTTGGCTGCAAAGAATATAATCAATCTGTTTTTGGTATTGACCATCTGGTGATGTCCATGTGTAGAGTCTTCTCTTGCGTTGTAGCAAGAGGGTGTTTATTATGACTCTTAGCAAAACTCTTATAGCCTTTGCCCTGCTTTGTTTCATACTCCAAGGCCAAATTTGCCTGTTACTCCAGGTATCTCTTGACTTCCTACTTTTGCATTCCAGTCCCCTATAATGAAAAGGACATCATTTTGGGGTATTAGTTCTATTTTTTTTAAATATAAATTTGTTTATTTTAATTGGAGGCTAATTACTTTACAATATTGTATTGGTTTTGCCATACATCAGTTCTAGAAGGTCTTGTAGGTCTTCATGGAACAGTTCAACTTCAGCTTCTTCAGCATTACTGGTCAGGGAATAGATTTGGATTACTATGATACTGAATGGTTTGCCTTGTAAACGAACAGAGATCATTCTGTTGTTTTTGAGATTGCATCCAAGTACTGCATTTTGGATTGTTTCATTGACTATGATGGCTACTCCATTTCTGCTAAGGGATTCTTGCCCACAGTAGTAGATCCAATGGTCATCTGAGTTAAATTAACCCATTCCAGTCCATTTAGTTCACTGATTCCTAAAATGTGGATGTTCACTCTTGCCATCTCTTGTTTGACCACTTCCAACTTGCCTTGATTCATGGACCTAACATTCCAGGTTCCTATGCAATATTGCTCTTTACAGAATTGGACTTTACTTCCACCACCAGTCACATCCACAACCGGGTGTTATTTTTGCTTTGGCTCTGTCTCTTCATTCTTTCTGGAATTATTTCTCCTCTGATCTCCAGTAGCATATCGGGCACCTACCAACCTGGGAAGTTCCTCTTTCAGTGTCCTATCTTTTTGCCTTTTCATGGGGTTCTCAAGGAAAGAATACTGAAGTGGTTTGCCATTCCTTTCTCCAGTGCACCACATTTTATCAGAACTCTCCACCATAACATGTCCATCTTGGGTGGCCCTACATGGCATGGCTCATAGTTTCATTGAGTTAGACAAGGCTGTGGTCCATGTGATCAGTTTGATTCAGTTCAGTCACTCAGTCATGTCTGACTCTATGACCCCATGAATTGCAGCATGTGAGGCATCCTTGTCCATCACCATCTCCTGGAGTTCACTCAAACTCACGTCCATCGAGTTGGTCATGCCATCCAGCCATCTCATCCTCTGGCATCCCCTTTTCCTCCTGCCCCCAATCCCTCTCAATATCAGAGTCTTTTCCAATGAGTCAACTCTTCGCATGAGGTGGCCCAAGTACTGGAGTTTCAGCTTTAGCATCATTCCTTCCAAAGAACACCCAGGGCTGATTTCCTTCAGAATGGACTGGTTGGATCTCCTTGCAGTCCAAGGGACTCTCAAGAGTCTTCTCCAACACCACAGTTCAAAAGCGTCAATTCTTTGGCACTTGGCTTTCTTCACAGTCCAACTCTCACATCCATACATGACCACTGGAAAAACCATAGCCTTGACTAGACAGAACTTTGTTGGCAAAGTAATGTCTCTGCTTTTCAATATACTATCTAGGTTGGTCATAACTTTTCAGTTTGATTAGTTTTCTGTGATTGTGGTTTTTATTCTGTCTCTCCCCTGATGGATAAGGTAAGAGGCTTCTGAAAGCTTCCTGATGGGATAGAGTGACTGAGGGGGAAACTGGGTCTTGTTCTGATGGGCTAGGCCATGCTCAGTAAATCTTTAATCCAATTTTCTGTTCTTAGGCAGGGCTGTATTCCCTCCCTGTTGTTTGACCTGAGGCCAAACTATGGTGGAGGTAATGAAGATAAATGGATATATAAAATGGGTATATCTTTCCTTTTCTCCTTTGCCTTTCCCTTCTCTTCTTTTTGTAAAGAAGCTATTTGTAAGGCCTTGTCAGACAACCATTTTGCCTTTTTGCATTTCTTTTTCTTGGGGATGGTCTTGATCACTGCCTCCTATACAGTATCATGAATGTCAGCCTCTAGTTATTCAGGGACTGTCTATCAGATCTAATCCCTTGAATCTATTTGTCAAGGGATTTTATTTAGGTCATACCTGATGGTCATTCACCACTTTCTTCAGTTTAAGTCTGAATTCGACAATAATACTGTACCGTATACTTGTAATTTGCTGAGAGCAGATTTTTTCCAGCTTTGTGGAGATATAATCGACATATGTCATTGGGTAAGTTTAAGGTATAATATATGTTGATGTGATACACTCATGTATTGTAACGTGATTACCACTGTGGAGTGAGTTAGTCTTATGGAGGAATTGAGAGAGGTATTTCACTGGTTTCTCTTTATATAAGCTCTCTGATGTCTTTCTATTGGAAAGCCTTGTGACCTCATTTAAACTTAATTACCTTTGTAAAAGCCCTATCTCTAACTACAGTCACATTGCGGGTTAGAGCTTCAACATATGAATTTTGACGAGGACACAAACATTTGGTCCGTAACATAATGAATTTGCAGGTTGGATATTTGAATTGGGTTCTGCTGTGCATTTCTTTTGAGCTGAGCCATGCTTGACTGATTTCATGTGTTTGTGGTCAGCTCATGGTGACTGGGCTGGCTAGTATATGATGGCTTCATTTGTGAAGGCTAGGGTGACATAAGCCTCTCCCTACATCTCTCATCATTGAGCATGCTAACTCAGGCTGATTTGCATGATTTCTGGAGGGCCCTAAGCATGACAGGAGGGCAAGTCCCAATACACAAGAACTTGTTAAGTCTCTGCTTGAGTCGTATTTGCTTCCATTCTATTGACCACAGTAAGGCCAGTCAGTATAGGAGGTACCATCAATGGTCTAGGATATAGGGAAGTATGAACTGTAAGTCATTTCACCATATATATGCAATATGCATATAAATTTTTTTTCCAAAAACAGGGACAAACTTTAACCTTCTGTCATAGCATTTTTTTACTTAATAAAAATTATATCTTTCTATGTCTTTCACATTCTGCTGTTGCCACATTTTATTGTTTTATGGATAAAACATGGTCTTAAAGAACTTTATGAAAACAGAAATTCAAAACACCAATACAGTATACTAACACATATATATGGAATTTAGAAACATGGTAATGATAACCCTATATGCGAGACAGCAAAAGAGACACAGATGTAAAGAACAGACTTTTGGACTCTGTGGGAGAGGGAGAGGGTGGGATGATTTGGGAGAATGGCATTGAAACATGTATACTATCATGTAAGAAACAAATCGCTAGTCTAGGTTCAATACTGGGTACAGGATGCTTGGGGCTGGTGCACTGGGATGACCCAGAGAGATGATATGGGGAGGGTGGTGGGAGGGGGGTTCAGGGTTGGAAACTCATGTACACCTGTGGTGGATTCATGTCAATGCATGGCAAAACCAATACAGTATTGTAAAGTAAAAAAAAAATAAAATTAAAAAGAAAAGTCTGCCTAAATTATTACACTGCACTGACTTCTAAAATGAATATTTGAAAAGGAACAAAAGTCTTTGGATGCATACGTTATATAATATTTCTTAAGGACCAATCTCAATCACTGATCTAGTACTAAGAGGATGGTTATGATTGAGTAAGGTATTGGATCTATGGACGCTCAGCTCACTTTAAATGGTATTCTTTTTTTATCATTAAATGTAATGATAAACATGCTCTTATATTTCGGAGGATAACATGAAGTGGTTGTGTGCATTGGTCAGCACCAGGAGGAATAGAATATGAGATAAAGCACAGGCCATAGAAGTCATTCTTGACTCTCCTGTATTTCTCAAACCGACATTTGATCTGTCAGCAAATTCGGTTGGATATACCCTCAGAGTAGCTCAACTTAGGCATGTTGGAATTTCCTTGTCATCCTTACAACTTTGCCTAATACCAGTGCTTCTGTAATGCAACTGATCCTCTCCATTGACCTCCCTTTCATGTCCACTTTCTGCCTATCACCAAGCCATGCATATTGGTTCCAAGAGCACTATCAACCAAATCATACCCATTCTGCCTGTGACGCTTTAATAACTTGTGCCCAACTTGCACACCATTGTGAACACAGGAAAGCTCTCCTCAATGAGCCCTATGTTGACAGTGACCCCCAGAATAAACAAAAGCCATTTCTCACCTCTCATCCTATTTAGCAGTAGAATTTACCACCATTGGTCATGGTCTCCTTCTTGCCACGGTTTCTTCTCTTGGATTCCAGGGCAGTGTACTTTTGTGAATTTCTTCCTATTTTTCTAACTACTGCTATTTGGTTTCTTTTATTGATTCTTCCCTTGTTCCCAGGATATCTAAGTGTTTGAATGACCCAGGACCTTGTCCTTAAGTCTATTTTCTTTTCTATTTATGTTTAATTTTTAGGCGGTTACATGAAATTTCATGACTGACTGATGGCTACTAAAATTATGCCACTAGCTTGTATTTCTCCTCTGGACTCCCAAACTGCTGTCTCTAATTTCTTAATGTGTCTTAGTGACACATTTATTAATGTGACTTAGTATATGTCAGACTGAGCTTCTGAGAGTTCTTTTGGTAAATGGAGACTGCTATAATCTCCTCACCATGGTCAATAACAATACCTTTCTTTGTTGCTCAGGCCACAGCTTTGCCTACTTGTCTATTTTGTGTTCCACATCTAATCTATCAGGGAATTCTGTCAGCTCTTCTAGTTTGGGGATGTGAAAAATGTTATGCTGAATGACCCTGTTCATGTCGTACCTTATAATAAATTCCTAAAAAGAATAACATGAACAAAGGCTCTAGTTTATTGTATTGCTTTCAATGTCTGCCCAATTGCATTCATTTATTCATTCACTCAATAAATAATAGCTGAGAACATGTATGTCCAAGGAACTATTTTAATTGTCAGCAATAGAGTGGAAGCCCGACCATTTGTGATACTTATGCTTGTGTGCAAGAAGAAATTCAACTTAACAATGACAAAACCTGGTAAAGGTTATAAAATAAACTGTCAGAGACTGATAGAAAATATCACCAGGAGAACATTAATATTATAAGGTCGTATTAAAGACCTCATTATCCTGAAACTCATCCACTCTGAATATTAAAACTTATTGTGTCTTTTATTAATTCTTTGTTATTTTTAATTGCCTGGTTGGAGAGATGAGAGCAAAAAAATAATTCCCTGCAAATGTGGATACTTTGATATTCTTCACACTCAGTTTTGGTAATCTAAGATTTAGCCCTAAGCTCTAAAGTTTTAAAACTGATTAAATGCAAAACAATACACATAATCTTATAAATTTAGGAGCAACTATGAGTGATCAAAGAGTAAACAGTGCTGCTATTCTTGGGACCATAAAATAAACATTTTCAAAAGATATGAATAAATATGAGAGGGAGACACTTGAACTAATGGTGACATGTAAAAATAAGTACTGAAATTGCTCACATTGTAGTGAAAAGGCAGGATTCTCCAGCTACCACTGAACCTGTGAGTTTCAGCAGCAACCTCAAATCTTCATTATCTACCATTGCTCTGTATCTGTTTTTAGCATGTGGAGGGAATTTATCACAGTAGCACTAAGAAATGGAAATTTCTAAGAAGACAGATCTAATTGTGTCTTCTCATGGGACATACGCTTTCTCTGAGACGACAGCTACATCCCAAGGAATGAAAGTTAGCTGTGTTTTCTATTTCTTCTAACAGTGCAAGATTGAATTAGACTATCAACCCACAAATTACACTTTATGAATAAATCAATTTATAAACCAAGTCTTTTCTGGATCTTAAAATTGTTTAAACAACTTTGCCTTTGCTATGGGAGGGATGTCAGTTAACTAATATCCTTTTTGTCAGATGTGAAACCTATACTTGGCAGTAATTCCTGGGAAACCCTGGCTGCCCTTGTGACTTTTTCTCCCTTAGCTCAGTTTCAAGGGTGAACTCACAAGTGGGGATGGATTTGGTATCGTCAAAAGTCACTTGCACCAGATGGTTACAAACAGGCCAAGTGCCCCGTGCCTGTTCAGTTCTTCATTTGGGTCTGAAATAAAAAGCTTTCTGGCTCAGTACAAATAAAACTTTTTTAATGAAAGGGAGGTCAAACACTCAGCCATGCCACCTGGCACCATTAAAAGAATCAGCTTGAGCTGACCATGTTCAGATGACTGTTTTGAGTGTAAAATCAACAGAACTAAAGGAGAAAGAGAGGGAAAAAGGTCATGTTATAAAAGACAGTTAAAATAACCTCAGTAGAAGTTGACAGTGTTGTCCACCTGGGATTATAAATGCCAAAGGGTGACCGCTTCTTTTTACACTCCTTTGTAACAGGCCAAGACAGGGCAGAGGTAGATAAGCTCTTAGTAAATTAATTCAAGGGCTTCCCAGGTGGCTCAGTTGTAAAGAATCCGCCTGCCAAGCAGGAAATGCAGGTTTGATCCCTGGGTTGGGAAGATCCCCTGAAGAGGGAAGTGGCAACCCACTCCAGTATTATAGCCTGGAGAATCCCATGGACAGAGGAGGCTGGTGGGCTACAGTTCATGGGATCACAAAGAGTCAGACACAACTTAGTGGCTAAACAACAACACAAAAACAAATTTAAAACTCAGAGGTGAATGAGGAAAACTAGTCTTCTTAGGGTGTGTAGATCTTTCAGGGCCTGGTGTGGCAGCCACTGTTCTGGATTCAAGCTGGAATTTTAACGGGTAGGAAAAATGGAACACCAGATGACTGGAATTTTCTGCTTATAACTTTCAGGATATCAGTAGATCACCATTCCTTTCCAAAGGCTATGAAGTTGCCCACATATCAAGTTGTAATAACCTGTGACTCCCCACTTGTTTCCTTATATAAGTTCATCAAACATTAAGTGGACTATTTCCTTCTAGGGTAGAAAGAAGTATGTTTCGTGTCTAATTATGGGTTAGCAAAACTAGAACTTCTATTATTTTAAACATTGTCTGTGATTCAAGTTTGAGAGTAGGGAGAAGAATCCAAGAAGCTAGATTCACTGAGATGCTTTGGAGCTGAATAAAAGGGATCAACTCAGAGGACATGGATTAATTCAAAAGGATGCCCTCACTCATAGCCTAAAGGCCAGTTTGGAGACAGAATTCTCCAGTGATTAAGGCATGTTGTGCTCTTTGTGCTCAGTTGTGTCCAACTCTCTTCAACCCCATGGACTATAGCCCCACAAGGCTCCTCTGTCCATGGAATTTCCCAGGCAAGATTACTGGAGTGGGTTGCCATGCCCTTCTCCAGGGAATCTTTCCAAACCAGGGATTGAACCCACATCTCTTGCATCTCTTGCATTGGCAGGTGGATTATTTACCACTGAGCCACCTGGGAAGTCCTAAGCACATGATTGGAACATGACAATTTCTAGTAAGAGTTGAAGGAAAGTTTTGTCTGATATGTTTACAGAGGCATCATCTTCCTTTTCAAACTTGCTGAGAACAAGGGCACAATCTTATCCCCCAAATGAGGGGTATTTCAAGTACAATTATTTCCTGTGTAAGTTTAATTCTGTATATTTTTATATGATCATTTCTATTTAGGGCTTTTGTTTCATGCCTAAAAAATAAAAGGCTTTTCTTTGTTAAAAAAAAAAAAAAAAGATTTCTATGGTCCATTTTAAAAAGTTCATTTTGTGGCTCAGAGCAACTTTACTGGTTAGAAGGGACTGAAAGGGAAAGTAGATGGCCTGGATGGCTTGGAGGTGGTGAGAGGGTACTGGATAGAATAACTGAGAACCCATCATATATGTCAAATTCTTCCTCTTTGTTTCTCTAGACCCCATTTTCTCATTCTATTTTTCTTAGCATAGATCATATTTAGCACAGAGAGTAGGTGTCATATACATCTGATCTTTTGTTCTATGTGAAATTGAGAAGGTGAAGGATTATTTTCATACTGATAAGTAGTACATGGAGAAAGGAAAATTAAAATAAAGAAAATGAAGCACCAAAAATTTAAAATAGGAAAGAATTAAAGAAGGAAGATTTGCAGAACCTTCTTAAATACTTGATTGCAAATTTGGAATTGTAGATGTACAGTAGTTGCTTTTACCTTTCAGAGCAGTGGATGGAATACATGGGAGGAAGTTTGTGTCTCTTCAAGAAGAATGAGTGCTGTCACTTTCATGTTTATTATGACAGCTATTTCTGGTAATTCTAAAGCTATTAAATGCTATGAAACATAAACTAGTTCTAATACACTCAAGGAGCAGCCAATTTACACAACAGCTGGGAAAGAAAATCAAAGCCACTCTATTGGACCAGCTGAATTGTGTGAGAAAGGCATTTCATACCTCTCCAGCTGACGCAGCATGCAGATCAAACTGGCAGCTGTATTTTAGGGAAAATATCCCACAACAGAAATGTAAGAAAAGGAAAAATCCACAAAAATGATTTTCTGTGTATGAATCACACTAGTAGGGAAACTTCAGAATGAGTAAGTAAAAAGTTAGGCATCATCCCCTCAATATTTAGAAAGCCCCTCATACCCACTGCAACCACCATGAAATAAAATAAATTTTTAGAATTATTTCTCACAGAAACAAAAAGCATGAGCTAAATATATTCACCATTGGTTCTCTTTGTGCTGCCTTTAGATGTAAAATTCTCATAGAACTGTCAATAATGAAATCCACATAAAAGCCAAAGACATAAAAGATAAGGGAAAAACCCACCAGGTATGTATTTTTTGCATGTAGCTAGTCAGGGCATGGAGAAGGAAATGGCAAACCACTCCAGTATTCTTGCCTAGAGAATCCCATGGACAGAGGATCCTGATGGGCTATAGTCCATGGGATCGCAAGAGTTGGACATGACTTAGCAACTCAACCACCACCACCAGTCAGGGCATACTGCAACTTCACACTTTAGAAATGTGCTCAATATAAACTGTTGTCACATGATCTTGGTGTATTTGCAAAGTGATGCATTGTATTGAGTTTAACATGTGGCAAGCACTATTATCTGTGAACCAAGTACCTTTATTTGTTCCCTTCATATTGAGGAGGGATGGTTACAGAGTGTGTGAAGAGCTTGCCCAAAGCCACATCTAGTGGCTCAGATGGTAAAGAGTCTGTCTGTGATGTAGGAGACACGGGTTCTATTCCTGGGTTGGGAAGATCCCCTGGAGAAAGGAATGGCTACCCACTGCAATATTCTTGCCCGGGAAATTCCATGGACAGAGGATCCTGGCTATAGTTCACAGGGTTGCAATGATTTGGAAACGACTGAGTGACTAATACTTTCACTTTCAAAGTCACACGGTTAAGTGACAAAGCTGAGATTGGAATCCAGATTATTGAAATTCGAAAGGTTGGCTACTTTGCTTCATTTTAATTTGCCTGGTGATTGCCTTGTTTTATTAATACTTGAAGCTTCCTGTGATGGTGAGATTACTGGAGAGTTCCTGATTCTCTTAGGCAGAGTATTCAATCGTGAGCAATTCAAAATATCATCCTGTCTCCTCCACCCACTGTTCATGGCAAAATCTTTGGTGCCATAGGGACCCAATTTATTCTCTCCTTTGGATGACAACCATTTATACAACCCAATTCCATTTTGAATCTTCCCTTCTCATTATTGCATTGTCCAACTGTTTCTTACATTGATATATATTGGTCTCTTCAACTTTCTGGCTGTCTCAGTCGCTACAACTCTGAAATGGGTACCATCATATGTCTTACCACACAGCTTTGTTGAATAAATTTAATTCTGAGTTAATATATGTAAAACTCTTGGTATCTGGCACATAACAAGTCCTCAAAAGTGTCTGTCATTAGTATTATAGCTGACATTATCACTGCCCTTAGGGCTATTGTGATTAAAATGTGATCACATAGTAGAGAGCACAGGCAGCTTAATCACTCAATATATGTAAAATTCCTCACTGTTTCCCTAAGCATCTAAGGTATGGGTAGCCCTCATGACCCCTTTCATCCCTTTGAGAGTTTATTTTCTAATTTCTCACATTTGATGGTTTATTGCTACCACAGACCAGTCAGAATTCTATCGCTGCATTAATTTTTGTTATGTATATTGCTTTCTTAGACAACTGTGACCTCTGACTTACAAATGAATGTCATTATTCCATTCCGTTGCATGTCAACTGAAAAAACAACAACAACAATCTGCTGCAATGCCTTGATAAATGTGTCTTTCCATGGGGCCAGTCATAATGATTCTGAGATGTCTGAAGAATGTTCTTGAAGACAGTGGTAGATATTATCCACGCCCACTAGTGGGCTAGCACCAAGCTCTTGGCAATAAATGTCTGTCATGATACAGACACTCTGGATTTTCGTTTGGTTCCATAGCTGCAGCATTTCAAGGGATTCTTTCTCAGGATGAACATAATTATATGACGCCTCCATGCTGAACAGTAACACATTTCATCAAGAATTTTCATAATGCAATTATCTAGGCTACTTTTTCTTTTGCTTCCTTCATTGGTTTGATTAACTGAATAATGCCTGGAAGTTTGTTATATGGATATGCACTTACCTAATCAGTGTGGGGAAAACAGCAACAACACAAAAACACAGGGCATCTGCCTTGTCTATTCAATAATCTCTATTAAGCATGTGCATGATATAAAGGTAGGGATAGCCAAGTGCTGAGCGAATGATCTGGTAGTACAAGATGTAAGAAGACCTACATCATGGCTACAGTTAAGCATAGAAATGCATTATAAATGGTCTTCATGCAAGTGAGTCATGGAAACTAGAGCCATGTTTTCATGTTGGTAGAAGGGAGAATTCCATCATCCATTCTGAAAATAAAAATCCTCTTTCTTTTACTATTGCTCTTTCTGTTAAAAAAAAAGATTTTAATTCAATTACCATTTCATAATCATCAGTGTATGTCTAAAGAGTAGGTAAAATGTATTTTAAAATATTGCGGACACTTAAGAGCATTTTAACAATGTTAATTAATATTGATTTTGGTTCCTAAAGTATATATGACTGTAAAATTTTAATTCCTTAACATGGTCCGTTATTCTCATAACTGTGTAAAAATTACTCAGTTCTGGGTTCCATCTAATCCTTCAAAGTACAAGTACTTTCAACTACCACCATCAGTATATTCTGACCACAGATGTTTTCATCCATGCTGTGAAAGACCTTGCTACAAGATTTCTGAAGAATGAATTAAATGAAAATGATAAATATAGTCTGACCTATATGGACAAACTGTCTCATTCCTTGAAATTTATTTGGAGCTTGGCACTTAGCTTTATCTTTAAAGTGCTTTTAAGTTATTGCCTTTCACACACTGGACACAACATGAGATCGAGTTCTCTTGAATTCATTTCATGACCTTTTCCTTCCTTTACTTATAAAGAATTCATAAGTCATTTTGCTGTACATTGTAGATGTTTAATGCCTTGTTCATGCACACTTATGCTTCCCCACCACCCACAAATTATCTCAGAGCCCCAAGTTGAAAGAAGATAATGGTTTAGGGGAGTTATGTTCTAAGGGGAACCAGGATTTGTTTTAATAAGAACTGGTAAGACATTCAGACACAGACATGACTGTCATGAAGGAAAAAGTTTGTTCTGCTCACAGATCCCTAGAAACACAAGACAGGCTACCATGCCAGGCCATGTGGGGAAGCACCAGCGTCAGTCAGGAGGTAGACAGAACAAGAGAAAACCATGGTCACAAGCCTATATTGTGGTTTCTGTGGAAAGGAACTGGTGAAGCAGGGTAAGCAGATTTAGGATTGGGTAGTTTGAATAATTTCAGTGGGCTCTGTGGCATAGCAGCTATCCCTATTTGTCTGGTACCTGGTTCTGGGGTATTTGGGGCAGGACAATAGTAGCCCAGAGTGCAAGAGCCCAGTAAAAGAAGTGACTGGAGAAATGGCTCTGGGTTGGTTGGTCTACATGTGAAAAGCGCATTTCCCGGGTGAGTTGTTTGCTCTTTCTCTAAGAATTGGCTAAACCCCCAGAAAGGTCAGTCCCTTCAGGGTCAGCAAGGCCACAAGATGTCAAAGCATGAGAATATAGAAAAATAAAAGCCTTGGCTAATACAAATTGATGCCCATGGTGAGAGAGAGATTTCACCTGTATGACTGATTTGTGAGCTCATCCAGGAAGCAACTGTCGTATCATTACATGCCCAGCCAGAACTCAAAGTCTGGCCTGTGGGAAGTAACTGTAGATATTTAGTGTATTCTAGAGCCTAGGCTGCACCACTTAGTAAGTTGCCTCTTGAAATTTGTAACAATATTTTGGAGGAAGACAAAAGATCAAGATAGAACCCTATTTTATTTATCTAATAATAACAGTAATTTGTAACACTTTTTTTTTGAGTGCAGCACAGCTTCACTAAATTTCCTACATATGTTTCCAATAATTGACAGATGTGAATTTCATATGGCACATAGAATTCAGTGTCTCAGCTCTTTGATGAGTCCTAACCTCCTCCCCTGGCCTTCCTCCCTTTCTAAATCCATAAACTACTCCCTTTCAGCATCTGTGTATCTGTACTCACTGCTGTAGTGCTCAGGAGATCAAACACATCTGTCAGTCCAGCAGCAAGCATTTATTACATCCAGGGAGCACACAACCCATAGAGTGTATATGAGTAAATAACAAAAACTAAGTAAGTTACTACTGTTGAAATGAGTAGAAGCAACAGGCTCCTCTTTAAGGATGAGCAAATTCAAGTTGTCCTTATTTTTTCAAAAGGCTATTTGGGGAAACACAAAAGCAGAAGATTTTTTCAAGCATTTTAACTTTAAAAAATCAGATTATCTTTAAAGGAAATTGTGTGCATTCAATTTAAGTTTATTTTATATCAAGTTATGAGTTTATAAAAACTGTTTTACATTCTGTAAATCCTTTGAAAAGTTTTAATAAAAAGTTTTCTTTTTAAAAAGAGGTATAAATTAACAGAAGTTAATGCCAGAATTTGAACCTTGATAACTAACTGGAGAAGGAAATGATACCCTACTCCAGTACTCTTGCCTAGAAAATACCAAGGACAGAGGAGCCTTGTGGGCTACAGTCCATGGAGTCACAAAAGAGTTGGACATGACTAAGCGACTAAACAACAATTATTTAATACACTTCTTTTATGTGTAAGGGTCCAAGCAGCCCTTATCTTGATCAAGAAGAGCACTAAAGTTTGAGGTTTGCTTTGAGGAGGTGTTTTGTTTTCTGATTAGAGTTCTTAAAGTCAGCCGACTGGCACAAAATTACATTTTATTTATCAAACTTACTGGCACAGTAACTATTGTAATGAGTCCTGGGTCCCACATTTTTTTCTTTTTAATTAATTTTTTTATTGCAGGATAATTGCTTTACAAAATTTTGTTGTTTTCTGTCAAACTTCAACATGAATCAGCCATAAGTATACATATATCCCACATTTTTTAAATTGAAGTATAGTTGATTTACAATGTTGTGTTAATTTCTGCTGTATAGCAAAGTGATTGTTACAATTATAGCAAATTGTTATACATATATATATATATACATTCTTTTTTAATATTATTTTCCATTATGGCTTATTATAGGATATTGTATTCAATATATATATTATATAAATATTCAATATAGTTCTTTTTGCTACACAGTAAGACCTTCTTATTTATCTGCTTATCACTTATGTCTGCTAATCTCAACTTCCTACTCCATCCTTTCCCCAACCCCCTCCCCCTTGGCAACCACCAGCCTGTCTCTATTTAATTCTATTTTATAGATAGGTTCATTTGCATTGTATTTTAGATTCCACATATAAGTGATATCATATGGTATTTGTCTTTCTCTTTCTCTTTTTTAAATAAAATTTTTATTTATTTATTTTTGGCTGTGATGGGTCTTCATTGCTGCATGGGCTTTTTCTTTATTTGTGACCAGTGGAGGCTACTCTCTAGTTGCGGTGCATGGACTTCTCATTGTGGTGGCTTCTCTTGTTGTGGAGCACAGACTCTAGAGTGTGGTGGCTTCAGTAGTTGGGGCACATGGGCTCAGTAGTTGTGACTCCCAGGCTCTAGAGCACGGGCTCAATAGTTGTGGTATATAGGCTTAGTTGCTCCACAGCATGTGGGATGATCTTCCCAGACCAGGGATCAAACCTGTGCCTCCTACATTGGCAGGCAGATTCTTATCCACTGCATCACCAGGGAAGCCCTGTCTTTCTCTTTCTGGCTTAGTTCACTTAGTATGATAATCTCTAGTTGTATCCATGTTGCTGCAAATGGAGATATTTGATCTTTTTATGTCTGAGTAGTATTCTATCAGTATACTTTTTATACTGAGTAGTATACCAGATCTTCTTTATCCATTCGTCTGTCATTGGATATTTAGATTGTGTCCTTGTCTTGGCTGTTGTGAATAGTGCTGTTATGAACATAGGGGTGCATGTATCTTTTTGAATTAAAGTTTGGTCTGGATATATGCTGGGTCTGATTTTTTAAATGTAATTATTCACTTATTTATTTTCATTGAATTATAGTTGGTTTACAATGTTGTATTGATTTTCTCTATATAGCAAAGTGACTCAGTTATACATATATATATATATATATATATATATTCATTTTTATATTCTTTTCCATTATGGCTTATCTCAGGATATCTCTTTGTATTACATGGCCTTTGAACTTACATTTTAGGACTGGGGAAAGCTGTATGGCATGGTCAAAAACTTTGAAACTAAATCAGGAGACCAGTCTGAATAGCTCCATTTGCTCTGTTCTTAACCATATTGTGGTTTGGGGCTGATCATTGAATACCTTGGTATCTCTAAATAGAAGTGATCTGGACTCAGTTATCTCTATATCCCCTTCTTGTTTTAAAATAATGGTTATAAGTAAGAATGTTAATGTAAATATAAGATGAAATATTGAGGGTCTACATTGACTAAAAGATTTCACTGAGGTTGAGTATATTGTGGTAGATCAGACTGGTTTCCAAACTACATGAAATCATCAATAAGCTACCAAAAAGAGATGCTTCTTGTACCAAAAAGAGATGCTTCTTGTAAGTAATGTATTGATCTTCTGGAATCAGTGGATTCCAGAAATTGTCCCCCAAGACTCAATATCAACTTGGAATAAAATGATCAGTGTATCTGTTAACTGACTGCATTATTACTAATTACTACCCAAATACCTAGGAAACATGGTTATTGTGTAAACATATCCTAAAGAGGGAATAAAGCCAGTTTTACAAATAGTAGATTTAAATACTTAAGCAACTTTAGCCTGTTGCAGAAATAGTTTTAAAAATGGACTCTTTGCTTTGGAAAGGAAATATTAAACTCATTTGAAGATGGTGAACTAACAGAGAAATGAAATCAGTTAATGATACTCTTCTCTATTAAATCATTCTATGAGTCATCTAGGGATTTAAATGCTGCTTAGTCTTCAATATCTGACCCGTGCTCCTCACCTAATTTCTTGCCACTCTCTCCCTTTGCTTCTTCTGCCCTCACCACTATGCTAAGCATGTCATCATGGAGGCCTTCTTTAGATCCCACATTAGATTTTATATCCCTGTTATACTCTTCCTTGGAAGTATTCTGTATTTCATAACAATCATCATGATTTCAGTGACATGTTTAATGTCTATCTTCCCTCCTAGAATATAGCTGAAGAAATCATGATTAATGCTGGCATTTTGAAGGATATATCACAGTGGCTTAGCATAGCATCTGCTATATGATGTGTGCTCAGCAAGTGTGCTGAGCAATATAATTTAAAATCTCATTTATGTATTTAGAACACATGAACAGTACCTGACGACTTAAGAGTTAAAGCTAAAGAAGGGAAACTTTCAAGTCCTATTATTACTCCCTAGCCCCCTTTAGTGGGGCAATGTAAACACAGAGAAAAACAGGATTGATGTGTGTGTGTGTGTGTGTGTGTGTGTGTATGTTTGGGGGATGGGCAGAAAAAAGATTTAGATAGAAGGCACCTCAAATACCTGTGACATTGACAAATGACTGACAGAGAAAGTAAAGTCATGTCCAATTTTTGAGAGCAAATAAGTAAATTTGGTGATTTATAGACACAAATAAAAGGTTAATTTACTAATGGCTGAAGAAAACAGAATATAAATCTGAAGGGAGGAAAGATAATTATCTTATTTTTTTAATGTTTTATTTGCTGTTTGCTGTAATATGCTGTCTCTTGAGATATTTATTTTCTTTAGTTAACAAGTAAGGTTTGTACTGTGGTAGCAAAATAAAGAGGTTTTTAAAGAATTTTGTGTGAAAAGTGGTTTATCTCTGGGCTGTTTCTCCCACCAGAAGTCTGATTGGTCACACTTACTTAATAGCAGCTGTTGGCTTCAGGAAATGTCAAGAAGACTGGAAGGCAGGGGCTGCTGATATTGCATAAGAGGGAGCAGGCGAGTATGAGAAGGGAGGAATTGACTCTTTCCAATTTACTCAAACCCCTAGCAGGTGTTCTCAGTACAGGCTGAATTGAAGATGCAGTCATAGCCAGTTGTGTCTGGATGTACACTGCGCATCAGCCCGTCCATGCTAAATTATTATGAGCTGCCCATTTGTGTTGTCCAAACTCAATACGCAGAGTATCCACACAGTGCCAAAGCACTGCAGGAAAAGAAAAATCGATTTCATCAAAACTGTCTATTTTTCTATCTCAGTGATTCCCCAGTGTCCTTCCAGAACTAGGTGTATCAGAAGCATGTGAGATGGTCATTACAAATACAGAATTTGAGCCTTGTTATAAACTTCTTGAATCAGAGTCACCAGGTATGTAGCCTAGGAATATGCATTTTATTAATCTCCCAATAAGGAATAAGGTTAACAACTCTTATCAACATATTACTGAGTGATATAATTGATTTTATAATAATTTTTTGACCATTTATTGTTTTTCAAGACACACATAAAAAGGGCAGAAACTGTATTTTCCAGAAGTTATAAACCAGGAGATTGACATCCTAAAAATACAATGTGGTGACACAGAAAGAGAACAGGATCTGGTTTAGTAGAGTTCAGTTCTAATGAGATCTTTGCCTTGTGGCTAATACTGTACTTTTGACTAGAAAAGATTAAATGTGAAACTACTGATATTTGAATTTTTTTGACCCTCCCAAAATGGTATTTTTACATGCTTCAGCCCAATTATTTTGCTCTCTGAGCATTGTTTCCTGCGTTTTAAATGGCAATTTAACAGAAGGCTATTTTTTAGAATTCGATGAGTTTTTATAAATAACCCCACTCTAAAACTATATAACATGAGCTCTTCTTTCATCTCCTTTGGCAACCACACCAACCACACTACTAGTAAATGCTAGTTGTTATATTTGGGCATTCTACACCATTGGATTATGGTCTGCAGTAATTTTTGTTGTATGTACACATAAAATCTACTCCACACTTTGGGAAATTTAATTATGACTAACTCTGTGCCCTCATATGAGAGTTCTCACAAAGAACTTGGGCTTCTTGTATACCTTGGCTAGAATGGCTTCTTGTAGTTGTTGCCTTTCTATGTGTCCTTATGCAATTCTTTCAGCTCTGGCTTCCTCTATTTTTTTGACTGAGCAGGCCACAGATCAGCTGCTCAGTTATGTTGCTGTCATTCATTGTCAGCTTCATCCAGGGGAGAGACGTTCAGTTCCAGGAAGAGCTCTCCAGTATTAGCATGCTGGCCAAACTCCAGGACCACAGGATGGTGATTCCAACCAGCTACTTAAACTAAAAGGGGGGTTCATTGCCATAACTAACCAAATTACTTCCAGTAATCTTTGAGCAGTTATTGATATGAAAGCAGTGTTATTTGAGAGAAATGTTCTAATTTTCAAAAATGTGAAGATTATAGGGAATTCCCTGGCAGTCCAGTGGTTAGGACCCCATGCTTCCACTGTTGGGGACCTGAGTTCAATCCTTGGTCAGGGAACTAAGATCCTGCATTCTGCACAGTGCAGTAAAAAAAAAAAAATATGAAGGTTATAATTTGCCCAAGAAAAGATTGATGGACAAGTTTTTAATACTCAGAAAACTTTAGGAGATGATCCTGACAGAGATGAATTGTGGGTACTGTGGCAGGGAATTAGTGATTTAGGGAGAGCCACAATTAGATCACCAAGAACAAGTTGAAGGATCTATCACTTGAACTTTCTTTTTCTAGGTAACTGACTTGTAACTTAAGATATTTAATGCCTCTCATAATGTCCTTCTGAAAGAGTTGGGAAAATAAGTGTTTTTTGATTGAACAGGTGGGATTATAGCCAACTGAGAATTTTGCTAAAGGAGAGTGTTGTTCAGAAGAAATCCTAAGTGGTCTCTGCAGTAATGTGCTGGAGCCATGCCAGCTCTTGAGAGCTCTTTGTACACATTTCTTCCCAATGCCTTATTTGGTGAAATCACATTGGTAGGTTGAAATTGACCATTGTGGAACTATTTATACTGAGGAAATTGGTCAACAGTACAATCTGGGCTTTATTTTTCTCTAGAGGAGCCATTGTTAAACATTTACCAGCACACCATTGGGCTTGTTTGTTTTTTTTTTTTTTTTTTTCTCCCTCAGTTTTGAATTCAGTCACTAAGAAATATTTCCTGTATTTATGAGTTAATGTGGTAGAGTTAGGGGAGAAAAGGATGTCACTTGCCCTCTGCTGAGGTAGCTTCTTGTCTAATGGGAGAGAAAGACATTTGGCCTGCAAAGCCCTACATACCATACTCCCTTAATTTCTTCTTTTCTTTCTTCTTTCCTCTCACCTTGTACCAGTTTCTCTACTCAAATGCTATGTTCTTAGCCACACAAGTATTTTTGCCATCCCTTAAACACCCCAAGCTCATTCTTGCCTCAAGGTTTAGCATCTGCTGTTCTATCAGGAGTGCCTTCTTCTGGAACTTTGCATCCCTGCTGTATCCATGTTCAAATATCACTTCTTCAGAAAAGGCTTTTCTAACTACTTCTAGACTAAAATAAGCAACTTGCTCTGCCTCTCAGGCATTCTTTTTTCATGAAATCCAGGTTTTCACTTTAAACTGTGGCATTTAAAATAGTTTTGATTTATAGAAGATTTCTAAAGATAGTTCAGAGTTTCTATTATATCCCCCATCCAGTGTTCCCTATTTTAATATCTTGTTACTATGATACATTTCTTAACAACAGAAAGCCAATGTTAGCATATTATTATTAACTGAATTCCACATTGTATTTGGCTTTCACCTCCCCCCCCTTAATCTAATGTCCTTTTCTGTTCCCCAATCACACCAGGATACCACATTCTGTTTAGTCATCATGTTTCCTTAGCCTTCTCTAGTCTTTGATAATTTCTCAGATTTTTCTTATTTTCTTTGACCTTGACAGTTTTGAGAAGTACTAGGTGAGGCATTTTGTAGAATGTCCTGCAATTGAAGTTTTTTATGAAGTTTTTCTTATGGCTACAACTGAGGTTATGGGTTTGGGGGAGGAAGACCACAGAAGTAAAGTGCCATCCTCATTAGATTATATCAAGTGTACTTGCTATCAAGATGAATTATCACTGATGATACTAACCTTGGTCAAATGGCTGAGCTGAGTGTTTATCAGGTTTTTCCACTGATAAATTACTCTTCCCTCTCTCACGCCCTTCCATCACAGTTCTCTTGAAAGAAAAGTATTAAATAAATATAGTCCACACTCAGAGGGTGGGCAGTTAAGCTCCATCTCCATGAGGGGAGGGTATCTACATAAATTATTCTTCCATATCAGAGATTTGTCCACTCTCCTTAATTTATTTATTAATTCAATTATTTATTTGTATGAAGTATTTACCAGCATACCACTGTGTCTATGTTTCTGTAGGAACACAAGGGTATTTATTTAATATTTGGGGTTATAATCCATCACTTTTGTTGTTGCTCAAATTGTTACAGCTTTGGCCAATGGTAACTCTTTCAGATTGGCTCTCAAGTCCCTTTTATATGCCCTTTGCTTTTTGTTGTTGTTGTTTTTTGAATACTTCCTTACTTTCTGGTACTATAAGAGGCTCCCGGCTCATCTTACATAGTCTCTGCCGCAGTGTTTCTCTAAGAAGCCCCAGTTCCTTTAACTGGAAAGTGGTGTTAGAAATCATGATCTGGGCACTAAATGTGCTTGTTGCTATAGAGGTATGTATACTTGCTTATAAACCCACTCAGTGAAAAGAGCTAGAAAATATATGCATGTATTAAGTCATGTACACACACTTATCAGAGTTTTTATCTGTCGGCATTATATTAAGCTGAAGATGAGTTTATACTAATGTCTCCAACTCTAATCCAGTATCAAAGGGTGTATTCTACCTCTTTGTTTATCTGTAACCTTCAACTCTAACAGTGAGAAACCTGACTCCCACCATCTGCTATCCATTTTACTTGTTTGTTCAGTCCCAGTGTATATGTGTAACAACTTCAGAATTGTTAACCTATACTCCCATGAGAAATAACTTTATGAAAACTAGATATAGTGTTTATATTCAGTTTCTCTCATCTTTAATCTTATTGTTTCCTGTCAAAAGATCATTTTCCAAAATCAAACTCCAGTTTTAAAGCATCATAACATTCATGATTATCTGGAATTGTCATAGTTATGTGTATGTTGTTGGTTTTCCTGTATCTATTATAAACTCCAGAAGAGCAGAAGAACTTTGTCTGTCCATCTTGCAAAACATTCTTAACCTCAGCCAGGACATCAAGTATAATGCCAAGCATAGTTAATATTTATTACATACAGAAATGAAATAATTCACAGTACAGTATATTTTTATCACTTGATTCTGTTCACTTGACCAAGTGTAATTAGGTACTAGGTGAATGATGCATTCTTTGAAAACATAGAAAAAATGTTTGATAGGTAAAATGCCAATGAATCAATTTATACTGAGAAATAAGTCTGCCAGTACATGAGTACTCATATCAAACAATCTGTTTCCTCATTCTCTGTAGGAAAATACTATCCAAACCATACTTATTGAGCAAAATCAGATAAAGGTAATGCTAATCACCAAGGGACTGAGCCATGGGGCAGAACCCTGGGACCTTCATCACACAATCCTCTATAAATTACAGTCAATTCAAATAGGTTATTGAGGGTAGACTGACCCTTCAAGTAGATAGGCCCCAACCTCATTTAACTCTCTTCAGAGATTATCCCTTTATTCCAGCTGGATCCATATTATAGTTTCATAAAATAAGGTTAAATCCATGCCCTTACATTGTTACTGATAAGACCTACTAGCCTGGACTAATGTTGAACGGTTAATAGCTACATTCTAGACAATAACTAGAAAAAATGCTCTTATCCTCACCACCATTCATACTTTGTTACCAGTTCAACTGATAAAAATAATACTTCGTGAGTGTTGTTCGAATAGCATGTGGTACATATATTTCCAGATAATTTTTGCTGAATTACTGGATTGTCATAGCAGATCTCATATTGCCTCTCTCCCTGCTACTCACACATATAGAAATGTTTTAGAATCAGCCTTATTGAAAGATACTCTCAGAAACAACCTTGCTAATCTGTGTGGTGCTGTTGCAGGAATAAAGTGTTTATGGAATTTAATAGAATCAAAAATGTCTTGGTTGATGAAATTGACATTTCAAGTTGGGTGACAGGGATGGTGCAAAAATAAACTGGTATTTTTCATCTTTTAAAGTATGTATCTTCCTATTTGGATTTTTTATTACTTTTTTTTTTAATTGGTGGAAAATTGCTTTACTATGTTGTGTTGGTTTCTGCCGTACAACAACGTGAATCAGTTGAATACATATATATGTATATATATGTTTGTGTGTGTGTGGCGGAGGTGTAAAGTCGCTTCAATTGTGTCCAACTCTTTGCGATCCCATGGATTGTAGCCCACCAGCCTCCTCTGTCCATGGGATTCTTCAGGCAACAATATTGGAGTGGGTTGCCACTGCCTTTTTCCTGGGAATCTTCCCAATATCTAATTATGTATATATACATTCTCTGTACAACATATATATACATATACACATATATACATACATATACATATATACATCCTCTGTTTGGATATTTTTAGTTAAAAAAAAAGTTTCTTACTTAATTTAAACTGTTAAGACAGTAAGAGAAAAACAGAAAGAAAAGGAAATCTTCCAAAACTTGCTTGTGCAATTTTGAAAATATGTTATTCATTTACAACACACAATAGCTTCTTTTTATGACCCTGCTCTGAAAGAAACATAATTCTACTTCATTCTTCGTGCCAGAAATAAGTGTACTCCTGAGCAATTGTTTTTCTTAATGTTATGAACCCTGTGAAATATGTAATTGTCTAAATTTCACAATTTATTTTGAATCTTAAAATAATTGAATTTGTGTCACTTTTAAAATATATGCTACCTTTTCCAAGGGATAGATCCTTTTAAGTCTCCTCAAATGTTTTCTGAAGCAATATGAGGTATAAGTATATGACTTAAATCAAAATGATTACATAGTTAATTCCATCAGATGAGTTTACAGGGGTATCCCCCATCTCTAGCACAAGAGTACATGTGGCAAATTGTCTAGAATACTCATGGCAGATATTCAAGTCACATTTTCTCTTAGACAATGCTATATACAAACAGAACAATTCTTGACTCTTTAGCTCCACATTTCATGGATTATATACAAATCACTTCACTTCTTATTAAGGAGATAATTACATGAAACATGTCATTGTGACTTGCAAGTACACACTATCTTGCATGAATTGCATTTCAACATCTTTGATGGTGACCTGAGAATAGCTCAGTTGTTAAAGAATCCACCTGCAATGCAGGAGACCTGGGTTTGATCCCTGGGTTGGGATAATCCCCTGGAGAAGGGAAAGGCAACTCGCTCCAGCACTGTGGCCTGGAGAATTCCATTGACTGTATAGTCCATGGGTTCGCAGAATTGGACATGACTGAACAACTTTCACTTTCACTTTTGAGAACTGTCTAAATCCCTGGAGAACTTGAGGGTGGTTTGATAACTTCAACAAGAATCTCTTAAGAATCTACCTCTTAGGATCACTATCCTTGCAAATATCCCATTGTTTCAGTTGTCTGTTACTGTAGAAAAACACTTCCATGTTACTGTAGAAAAACAACACTAGTCATTTATTATTCTCATGTCTTCACCATGTTGACTGTACTCAGCAGTTCTTTATTCTAGTCTTTCATGCAGTTGGACAGTGACAGAAGTTGTAATCATGTCTGAGAATTCCACTCACACATGGCTGGCAGTTGACTGTGGCTGCATGCTAGGACTTCAGAAAAGGCTGTTGATGGTGACACCTACACGGAGCCTCCTCATGTGACCCAGGTTCTGTTGGTAAACATCTTGAGAAAGAGAAAGCCAGGAGGAAACTTTATTGCTTTTTCAAGCCTAACCTGAAAAGTCAAGTAGAATCATTCTAACCACATTCTATTAACTGAAAGCTAGTCACTAAGTCCAGCCCATATTCCAGAGGGGAATTTAACTTCACATTTTAGTAGGAAAAGTATCTAACAATTTTTTGGACATACTTTCAGAACATTCCACATATTTTGCCTTTTGATATTAATTCTTATTTGTTTCAGATGACTATATTTCCCTGTCTAAGTTCCCCATACTCTATATGGGTGCTTTATCCCAAGCCTATATCTACTGACAGCTTGACATCACTGCATAGCATGCAACCTAATGGCCTGGAACTCCATGTCTACTTGTCATTGTGTTCTCTTTCCAAAATAATGCATCATTGCTGAATTCTGTTTTTATCTCTTTATACTCAAGGGGACAATGTGTTATGCTCAGATTAATTAAAAACAACTTGCACTCTTTGTTGCTGGTGATAGTCTAAGATTATAAGGTTACTCTGGTGCTAACGTGTACTTTGATTAGGACTTATGGACATTTGTAATCATCCTAGTTCCCTTAGTTAACTCAGCAAAGTGGAACACAGTCTCCAGTGTGTCTTATTGCCTTTACGCATCAGTCAATATCAGCACCTCATAGACCATTTCATGTTCTATTCAGTTGGTGATCTATCAGGTTGAGTAGGGTTAAATCAAAAAACCAATTTATTCATGACATGGTTCTAAATACTCTGGAAAGGTTTGTTTTTTCTGTAGGCACGTGAGATGACTGGAAAGAATCAAAGGATGGCTTTTATGACTCTTGCCCCTATCATGCTTCCTAGAAATTACTGCCTGGAACAATACTCCCTGCCCTCTGAAATATAAAACCTTGGAAACATTCCATAGTACAATCTTGCCATTAGTCAAGGTAAGACTCAATGTATTTCTACAGTTAGAGAAGTAATGAGAATTATGGAAATTATAATTCTTATAGTATTTTATTAAGTGGTATCTACTTAATATAGCAAATAGATATGGCAAATATTTTGCAAGTTCTTTGCATATGCATGTAAATAAGTTTAATGAAAATTTAGTGATTCCCAACTTTGGCACCAGGGACTGGTTTCATGGGAGAAAATTTTTCCACCACCTGGGGTGGTGGGGGCGGGGATGGTTTCAGGATGATTCAAGCACATTGTATTTATTGTGCACTTTATTTATATTTTTATTTCTATTATTTGTTACAATTTTTTTAATTTATGACTTTATTTCCACCTCACATCATCAGATCTTGGAGGTTGGGGATCCAGGTATGGCACATCTGTAGAAATCAGTCATTTCCAAATGCATGTAATTTGATCCCCTAACTGATATTGATGATAATTCTATTTGTTACTCTACAATTTAATGCCTTATTTGAAACAAGAGTGATTTTTAACCTTTGAACTATAAGATTTTAAATCAGGTTGGTGTCCTACAGTATGGAATTTAATTTAGTTTAGTTAAATTAATACATCCAATTTGAAAGACAGCTCAATGTCTTTTGCTCAACACAGCTGTATGAAATTTCCAACAGAGATGAAACTTCCCACTGTGTTTAAACTTTGAATGTATTTACAGAAGATTAAAAATACCAGCACTTTATAGTCACATGCTGGTGAAAATTTCCTTTGAAATAATTCATGAAGTAGGAAAAATGGAATTTCAGTAATGTAGAATATAAACTGGTTTTGGTTAAGAATTAGTATTTGTACAATATTAAGGGATATTTAAAGGGCTTCCCTTGTAGCTCAGTTGGTAAAGAATCTGCCTGCAGTGCAGGAGACCCGTGTTCGATCCCTGGGTTGGGAAGATCCCCTGGAGAAGGAAATGGCAACCCACTCCAGTGTCTTTGCCTGGAAAATCTCATGGACAGAGGAGCCTGGAGGGCTGCAGTCCATGGGGTCACAAAGAGTCGGGCATGACTGAGCGAGTAACACTTACTTACTTAACACTTAAGGGATATTTAGTGTGTAAATATGTTTAATAGTATTTTTTGTGTTATGTTAACATTTTTATTCCAGACTCCAGAACATTTAAAATAGATTTATTAAAATCTTCACTTCTCTGCTCTGATTAGGAAAATGCTTATATCTTATGCTTGGCCTTTTCATCGTAGTTCGAAAATAGTCGCGATAGAGAATTATAGAGCAAGTGAATCAGGTTGCAGATTGGAAAATTAGAATAATTCATTGAGATGACTATAGGCAAGGTTTCTTAAATGCAAAACATACATATAAAACATATATTGCCACAATGTGTTATGCTTACTGACATTAAAGAGAGAGTAAATCTCCTGGAATATAAAAGTTTTGTATAGCGCTGTCTCTTTCAGAGTTACCCATGAAATGCCCCTCCAGCAGCAGGAAAAAATCAGAGAACCCCAGCTTCACCCCAAATATTCAAACGTGTCTGACATGTCAAGATGCACAATATCAGAGACTCTAGAACTCTTCTTGGTTGCTGTTTTGTTATCACAAATTTACATCGTCATGACAACTTATCAATCAGTTCTTTTGAACTAACGGATTAGTTTATTTATTTTTTTATTTACCTCTGGCAACCCACTCCAGTACTCTTGCCTGGAAAATCCCATGGACAGAGGAGCCTGATAGGTTGCAGTCCATGGCGTTGCGAAGAGTCGGACACAACTGAAGCGACTTAGCAGTAGCAGCAGCAAACTATAGTTGACTTAGTTTTCCTTAGGCATCCATCTTCTTAGAGGTAACTGTGCCTGGTTACAGAAGACCTAGATAATAGTTGGAGAAGGCAATGGCACCCCACTCCAGCACTCTTGCCTGGAAAATCCCATGGATGGAGGAGCCTGGTGGGCTGCAGTCCATGGGATCTCTAAGAGTCGGACTTAGTCACGACTAAGTGACTTCACTTTCACTTTCATGCATTGGAGAAGGAAATGGCAACACACTCCAGTGTTCTTGCCTGGAGAATCCCAGGAACAGGGGAGCCTGGTGGGCTGCCATCTATGGGGTCTCACAGAGTCGGACACAACTGAAGCAACTTAGCAGTAGTAGCAATAGCAGATAATAGTTAATACTCTTCTAAATTGGATTATGACACTAGGTGGCAGCCTTAAAAGTCCAGCATCGTCTTTAGCAAGTATTTTCTAAATCTTAAGCTATGAGGCATCGACATAACAAAATCTGTTTATAGTTATTCCTTACCCCATCCATGTAAGACCTGGGCTCTTAAACTTACTTCCCAACAGTACAGGAAAATAGAGCATAGGGGAGCTGTAGAGAAATAGTGTCCATTTCTGGCTGGGAAATGATGGAAGGCGGAGGAAACGGAGGGAGAGAAGGAGAGAAAGAAGAAGTCACCAATTTCTCAGTTTGTAGATATAGGATATAAGAGGGAGGTATTTCTGATAAATAAAGGTGATATTAATGCCTGAGAAGGAGGCCATTGCTTTTACTAACCATCAAGAGAGCTCGGGAAAGGTCACTTTGCCCTTCACTCCACACTCATTTCACTTCTCTCTCCTACCAACCTTGAACAAGACTCTAGGAAGTTGGCCTATAATGGAATCTGACAGAAGGAAGACCAAAAGTTTTCTTTTCCTTTCCTGAGCCAGTCTCAGTTCCCATATGGTACAGGCACTGGACTGAGAACTGGCTGACCTGATGAGGGGCTCACTGTAGCTGTCAAACCAACAGATGTGATGGAGTGAGGTGGGGTCCAGTTGTTCTGACCGAGTTAAAAAAGACCAGATCACTCATTGAACCCATCACAAATGTCATTCAAACTGATAGCAGGGTTAGCCACACCCATGTTTACATGGAATCTTGTCACAGGGACCAGAGGAATAAGTACCTGAGTACCTTGACTCATCAGAAAGATCCTTAAAACCCTTTTGTCCATATTCTCTGATTCCACTTTAGGGAGAGAATTAGGGCGGGCCTTAGGGAGGCTCTCTGAAAAAGTAAATATTTTAATCTAAATCTGATAATCTGCATTTTGAAAGATGTACCTCAATATTATTTCATCAGAGTAAGTTCAAACTAGATTGGCTATTTAGTGATATTTATTCTCTATTGATGCCTTGGTGGTTGAGGGTAGTATCTGGATAACAAAATAAATGAATTTCATTTAATTTATCTTACCTCACAAGAGAAGGGAGAAAGTAATTCCCTCAGCTCACCTCTTTGGCCAGGGATCCACCATTCCTTTCCCTGCCATGTTAGTGGAGAAAGAAAGGAAACGCTACAGCAGCCTTGTGTTTCTAACATACTCTGTAAATCTGAATTGCTGTGTAAAGTCTACTCATCTTGAGATCAAAGAAGTTGTTCTAAGCTCCATGTTTAAAATAAACATTAGTCTTCAATCAGTAGTTTACTGAGTGCAAGAAACTGTGCTTGGAGGCGTTAAGTTGTAAGTGTTCAGTATACATTGCCATCATCATAGTGAGTCTGTCCTCTCTTTATGTTCCCTGTGCATAGTCTCTCACAGTTTAAACCAATTCTTCATCATTGTTGTGAGTTCTCTCCATATCTTCTAATCTATCAGTTGCTTTCTGATGTCACCTATGCCCTCCCAGCTTGTAAAATAGTTATGATTAGTTGTGCTAATGATGAAAGTGCCTACTTCTGTACCCTGTGTTAATGCCCTTCAGCAGGATACCATTAGGAATATTTCTAGTCAACAAAGTAAACTTTTTTTTGCAGCAAGGGAGACTAACCCATGGGGAACAGTGAGACATTCCAATAAGAAGGAATAGGCAATTATTCCAGGATTTGGGTTAATGCTAATTTATTTTAAGGAAGTTCCAAGGGAGTGAATGTTTGTTTTAGAGGGCATGTTGCAGAAAAAGATACCAGTGTTTTTCTAGGTGACAGAAGGAACTGAGCAGGGCTGGAATTGTCACTGGGCCATTGGTAGTGATCACTCACATTAACAGAGAATGGGAAATTCTTGATCATTTTTGTCATTGTCCAGGGACTTTGCTTTTGTTGTTGCTGTTTAAATTTCTGTTGCAGGAGAGATCTGTGTAGTCTTGTTTTTATCAACATCACCCAGAGAATCCTTGTCTGATGTTGACGTTCTGTGAGATTATGTTCAGCAAGAATCTACTATAGCCTATCTGGTAGCAACAAGGCCATCTACCAGTTGCCAAGACTCAGGCCTCTTATTTTCTTTCTCACTTAGAAACCCTACTCTGAACCACCAGATCAGTGTTGCCAGTTACCAAGCTTTTGCTGCCAAGAGTTGATCTGAAGAAAATTATGATCATTTTCTTTGAACATCCACTACAAATTAATGTTTTCTAGCCCTGAGTGCTCCTGCACTGCTCCTTGACAATAAAAAAAAAAAAAATTCTTGATGAGTTCCTGTTATAATGATCATGGAAGCCATTTCAAACTCTTCATGCACTCGTCAAGGGTATAATTTAATCACAGGTTCTCTTACTCTTAATAAATGACTATATCTACAAAATAGTTGAAAGATTGAGTCTATATAATTAGAAAATCTACTTTATGATCTCCTCCCCTCCTGATTACCTCTAAGTGCCTTTGTGAATATCAGTCTTCCCTCTCCTTGCAGAGTAGGATTCCCACTTTCCTGTCAAGTTCAGTTCAGTCACTCAGTCATATCCGATTCTTTGTGACCCCATGGACCGCAGCACTACAGGCCTCCCTGTCTATCACCAACTCCTGGAGTTTACTCAAACTCATGTCCATTGAGTCAGTGATGCCATCCAAACATCTCATCCTCTGTCATCCCCTTCTCCCATCTTCAATCTTCCCCAGCATCAGGGTCTTTTCGAATGAGTCAGCTCTTTGTATCAGGTGGCCAAAGTACTGAAGTTTCAGCTACACAATCAGTCCTTCCAATGAACATTCAGGACTGATCTCCTTTAGGATGAACTGTTTGGATCTCTTTGCAGTCCAAGGGACTCTCAAGAGTCTTCTCCAACACCACAGTTCAAAAGCATCAATTCTTCAGTGCTCAGCTTTCTTTATAGTCCAACTCTCACATCCATACATGACTACTGGAAAAACCGTAGCTTTGGCTAGATGGACCTTTGTTGGCAAAGTAATGCCTCTGCTTTTGAATATGCTATCTAGGTTGGTCATAACTTTTTTCCAAGGAGTAAGCATTCCTTAATTTCATGGCTGCAATCACCATCTGCAGTGATTTTGGAGTCCCCCCCACCAAAAAAAAAAGTCTGATACTGTTTCCACTGTTTGCCCATCTATTTCCCATGAAGTGATGGGACCGGATGCCATGATCTTAGCTTTCTGAATGTTGAGCTTTAAACCAACTTTTTCACTCTCCTCTTTCACTTTCATCAAGAGACTCTTTAGTTTTCCTTCACTTTCTGCCATAAGGGTGGTGTCATCTGCATATCTGAGGCTATTGATGTTTCTCCTGGCAATCTTGATTCCAGCTTGTGCTTCTTCCAGCCCAGCGTTTCTCATGATGTACTCTGCATATACATTAAATAAGCAAGGTGATAATATACAGGCTAGATGTACTCCTTTTCCTATTTGGAACCAGTCTGTTGTTCCATGTCCAGTTCTAACTGTTGCTTCCTGACCTGCATACAGATTTCTCAAGAGGCAGGTCAAGTAGTCTGGTATTCCAGTTTTCCTCTCAAAGCTACTAGTATTTCTGATTCCATGAACTCTAACCATCTATATGATATTGTCCAATAAGTCCTCTTTTCTCTACCATCTTTCATCTTTTTATCTTCATGTACTCATGACAACATCCCCTTATTTACATGTATTTTAATATTTTTATAAGTTAGGAATAAGCTAACCTATTCCTCCTTGAGCTCTCATTTCTTAGCACATTCATTTCCTCTTATTGCCTTCATTTATTTAAACATTGGAGGAGACTTATTTCGGTGGTAAAAATTACCTTAAAATCTTTGTTCTTCCAGGCTTTCTCCAGTTAACACTGATAATTCCTTGGCTCATAATGAGGTCTTTCAATTTGTCATCTAAACTTGCCATTGATATCACACTTGATCAAGTGACTCATTATTTTGGATGTTTTGGTTCTTTAATTATATTAAAAAATTAGGTGTATATAGTTTTCCTCCTTATAAGACCAGAAGGAATCATTCTTTCAACCATTTAGAATTTTTTGTCTCAAAACATTGTTTATTTAGGAGGGTAATACAAGAGACTCAAGGAATCTTCAGCTGTAGAGTGGATCCTAGCTTTCTCAGTCTATGGATGGTGCTAAGGACCAAGAAATTAAAAATGTCTTCTTATTGGTCAGTCATCATAAGTTAGCAGCCAACCTGGGGAAACTTAGAAGAACCGCCTCTCTGGCATAGCCTAGAGCTTGTATGCGTGCATGCCATGCTAAATCGCTTCGGTTGTGTTCGACTGTTTGCGACCCTAGGGACCGTAGCCTGCCAGGCTTCTCTGTCCATACAATTTCCCAGGCAAGAATACTAGAGTGGGTTACCATGCCCTCCTCCAGGTGGTCTTCCCAACCTAGGGATCAAACCTGCGTCTCTTATGTCTCCTGCATTGGCAGGTGGGTTCTTTACCACTAGCACCACTTGTATAGTGCCATTATATAAGCCCAGAGCTTGTATAGCTATAATAATAATAATAAGTAGTGCATGTTTAAATAACTAACTTATACATTCATCAATAAAAATTGTTAAGTTCCTTCTGAAAAAGGTGCTGCTTAACCACAAACCTCTACTAAATGGTGATCTTTGATGTTGGTATTTCATTCTGTATTTGAAAGTACAGTCCCAAGAATATGCATTCCCATCCAGTGTTAGATCCTCAACACAAAGAATTGTTGCTATTTCTACTGGCTGTATCCCATCTCCTTTAGTAATCTTTTCTCCACAGAACCATAATGAATAATAAAATGTGTTATCTGTGCTACTTGGCTCCTACATATCTCCTCCCACAAATCTTCTGTTCCAACCCCCCCTCCCCAAAACCCATACACTTTAAAATATCTTATGGTGGATTTTATTTAGAATTTTATGCCAGGATGTTAACATTTTTATTATTTCTCATTAATATGCTTCATTGCCAAAATTGGCCTTTCTTCTAAAACTAGTCAGAAAATCACTTTCCCTTTGTAAACTAAATTGGCATCACTATAAATATTACTTATCACTTGAGATAAAATTATTCAAACATTGTGGGTTTGTGTTTTTACAGTTATTCTCATTTTGAGTACCTTAGTATTCAAGAAGAAAACAGTGCACTGTCTCTGAGAAGTTAGTATATAAAATGGGAAGTTACCATGAGTAAGTCATGAGTCTGAGTCACCTATGTATGCAGAAAAGAATCCTCAGAGTTCAAAGATTGGAGCTACCTGTCAAGGTCAGCATTGAGAGATAAGTATTAGGAGAACAAGGTCTTCACAGGATAGAGTGAAGTGTGGGGAAAGAAATTACCACTATTTCCCTAAATAGCATTTGGGAACTGTAGAGAACTTACAGGACCAGAAACTATGAAAAACATCTTGGGGTAAACCTTCCACAGGTAGAAAGCTTCTAGTTCACAGGATAATAATGTTAGAAAAGGTTTCAAAAGAAATACAGATTCCTAAATCAGCATTGCTCATTTGTAATCTAAGGTGTGGTACCCTACCCAATTAGTTTTCCTTTGTTGCCTTACCAATAATACTTTTAACTCTGCTGAATTAAATTGAATGATGAGAGGAAGAAACTCATGGCAGACATTTATAATACATTTTCTTGCTAAAGTTAAACAAATCTCTGACTCCCAAGGACAAATAGGGACCCAGATCAGCTAAATTAGTCAGATATTCTTTATATTTATAGTGAAAGGCAAAGGAAAAGGGAAAGATATACCGATTTGAATGCAGAGTTCCAAAGAATAGAAAGGAGAGATAAGACAGCCTTCCTCAAAGATCAATGCAAAGAAATAGAGGAAAACAATAGAATGGGAAAGACTAGATATCTCTTCAAGAAAATTAGAGCTACCAAGGGAACATTTCATGCAAAGATGGGCACAATAAAGGACAAAAATGGTATGGACCTAACAGAAGCAGAAGATATTAAGAAGAGGTGGCAAAATACATAGAAGAATTATACAAAAAAGATCTTCATGACCTCGGTCACCACAGTGGTGTAATCACTCACCTAGAGTCAGACATCCTGGAATGAGAAGTCAAGTGGGCCTTAGGAAGCAGCACTTTGAATAAAGCTAGTGGAAGTGATGGAATTCCAGTTGACCTATTTTAAAACGTAAAAAATGATGGTGTGAAAGTGCTTCACTCAATATGCCAGCAAATTTGGAACACTCAGAAGAGGCCCCAGGACTGGAAAAGGTCAGTTTTCATTCCAATCCCAAAGAAAGGCAATGCCAAAGAATGTTCAAACTACCACATAACTGCACTCATCCCACATGCTAGCAAAGTAATGCTCAAAATTCTCCAAGCCAGCCTTCAACAGTACATGAACCGTGAAGTTCCAGATGTTCAAGCTGGAAGGCAGAAGAACCAGAGATCAAATTGCCAACATCTACTGGATCATTGAAAAAGCAAAAAAGTTCCAGAAAAACATCTACTTTCGCTTTATTGACTACGCCAAAGCCTTTGACAGTGTGGATCACAACAAACTGTGGAAAATTCTTCAAGAGACTAACTGACCTGCCTCCTGAGAAATCTGCATGAAGGTCAAGAAGCAACAGTTAGAACTGGACATGGAACACCAGACTGGTTCCAAATCGGGAAAGGAGTACATCAAGGCTGTGTATTGTCACCCTGCTTATTTAACTTATATGCAGAGTACATGGACTGGATGAATCACAAGCTGGAGTCAGAATCGCTGGGAGAAATATCAGTAACCTCAGATATGCAGATACCACACTTATGGCAGAAAGTGAAAAAGAACTAAAGAGCCTCTTGATGAAAGTGAAAGAGGAGAGTGAAAAACTTGACTTAAAACTCAACATTCAGAAAACGAAGATCATGGGATCTGGTCCCATCACTTCATGGCAAATAGATGGGGAAACAATGTAAACTGACAGACTTTATTTTTGGAGGCTCCAAAATCACTGCAGATGGTGACTGCAGCCATGAAATTAAAAGACATTTACTCCTTGGAAGGAAAGTTATGACCAACCTAGATAGCATATTCAAAAGCAGAGACATTACTTTGCCAACAAAGGTCCGTCTAATCAAAGCTATGGTTTTTCCAGTAGTCATGTATGGATGTGAGAGTTGGACTATAAAGAAAGCTGAGCACCGAAGAATTGATGCTTTTGAACTGTGGTGTTGAAGAAGACTCTTGAGAGTCCCTTGGACTGCAGGGAGATCCAACCAGTCCACCATAAAGGAAATTAGTCCTAAATATTCATTGGAAGGACTGATTTTGAAGCTGAAATTCCAATACTTTGGCGACCTGATGCAAAGAACTGACTCATTTGAAATGACCCTGATGCTGGGAAAGATTGAGGACAGGAGGAGAAGGGAACAACAGAGGATGAGGTGGTTGGATGGCATGAGTTTGAGTAAGCCCTGGGAGTTGTTGATGGACAAGGAAGTCTGGCAGTCTGGAGTCCATGGGGTCACAAAGAGTCGGATACGATTGAGTGACTGAACTGACTGGTAGATGTTTAACAGAGAACAGATTGAGATTTATGTGTTCATGGGAATGAGCTCATCTTCGAGTTGTGGATGGCTTAAGCCTTGTCTCCTTCCTAAGAATCTGACACTCCTGCATTTGTTAGCCTGGGGCAAACACACACCTGGGTAAGCAAAATTTCTTGTGGATACCTTTGTTTTCAGCTATCATACCATGCCGATTCAAAAAATCACTGATCTTAGAGATTGGCAGGAAACCATCTTCCATCTTCTTTTGCATTGGTTCATTCATAGTTTCTCTGTAATTTTCTAATCTTCAAAAGTTTCTCTCTAGTTATCTAATCTTTGTAAGCAGCATGGAAGGTAGAAAAATAGAAATCACTGTATCAAAACAGCAAAAAGAAAAGCTAATTTTAAAAATGAGACTTTTTAAAGGAATCTCTGGGGTAACGGAGAAGGCAATGGCACCCCACTCCAGTACTCTTGCCTGGCAAATCCCATGGATGGAGGAGCATGGTGGGCTGCAGTCCATGGGCTCACTAGGAGTTGGACACGACTGAGCAACTTCACTTCCACTTTTCACTTTCATGCATTGGAGAAGGAAATGGCAACCCACTCCAGTGTTCTTGCCTGGAGAATCCCAGGAACGGGGGAGCCTGGTGGGCTGCCATCTATGGGGTCGTACAGAGTCGGACACGACTGAAGCGACTTAGCAGCAGCAGCAGCAGCAGCTGGTGTAACATCAAACTACTAACATTTGCATTATAAGAGTCTCAGAAGAAGTATAGAGAGGAAAAGGGTAGAAAATGTATCTGATGAAGGTATTGCTGAAAATATCTCAATCGTGAAGAAAAAGACAGATATTCAAATACAGGAAGCACAGAGTCCAGAAAAAGATAAACCCAAAGAGACCCACACCAAGTAGTATCATAATTAAAATGGCAAAAGTTAAGGAGAGAATTCTAAAGGCAGCAAGAGAAAAACAAAGAATCATATATAAGGGAACCCCTTATAAGGTAGTCAGCTGCTTTTTCGGCAGAAATATGCCACTAGGGAGTGGCATGATATATTTAAAATGCTGAAAGAATAAAACCCTACAACTTAGAATACTCAACTGAACAAGGCTATCTTTCAGAATTGAGGGATAGACAAAACAAACCAAAAAAAACACAACAACAACAACAACTTGAAACAAGTAGTTATAGGTCAACATATATGAACTGCTTGGTAACCACAAAGAAGTTTAATAGTATTTTTTTCCTTCCTTGAGGAAAGTTAGCAATCAACAAAATGAAAGACAAATTGCTGAATGGGAGATGATATTCGCAAGTATCTTCTGATATGTTTGATAATGAGTTAATATCCAAAATATATAAAGAGTTCATAAAACTGAATATGAAAAAATCAAATAAGCCAATTAAAAGTGGGCAAAAGAGCTAAAGAGACATTTTTCCAAGGAAGACCTTCAGATGGCCAACAGGCACATGAAAAGATGTTCAATATCACTAACCATCAAGGTAATGCAAATTAAAACCACAATTACAACCTCACGCCTGTTAGGATATCTGTCCTCAGAAAGAGAAGAATTAATGTTGGCAAGGATGTGGAGAAAAGGGAATCTTGGTTCATTGCTAGTGGGAATGTAAATTGCTGCAACCACTATGGAAAACCATATGGAGGTTCCTCAAACAATTAAAAATAGGACTACCATATGAGCCAGCAATTTCACTCCTGGGTATACATCCAAAGAAAATGAAAACACTCAATCAGTGAATAAATTTAAATTTAAAAAAAATAATAAAAGAAAATGAAAACACTCAATCAAAAAGATGTAGTGCCTAACATTTATAACAGTATTATCTACAATAGCTAAGATATAGAAGTGACCTAAGTTTATGTATAAAGCAGATTATTCAGTTCAGTTCAGTTCAGTCACTCAGTCGTGTCCGACTCTTTGCGACCCCATGAATCGCAGCACGCCAGGCCTCCCTGTCCATCACCAACTCCCGGAGTTCATTCAGACTCACGTCCATCGAGTCAGTGATGCCATCCAGCCATCTCATCCTCTGTCATCCCCTTCTCCTCCTGCCCCCAATCCCTCCCAGCATCAGAGTCGTTTCCAATGCGTCAACTCTTCGCATGAGGTGGCCAAAGTACTGGAGTTTCAGCTTTAGCATCATTCCTTCCAAAGAAATCCCAGGGTTGATCTCCTTCAGAATGAACTGGTTGGATCTCCTTGCAGTCCAAGGGACTCTCAAGAGTCTTCTCCAACACCACAGTTCAAAAACATCAATTCTTCAGCGCTCAGCCTTCTTCACAGTCCAACTCTCACATCCATACATGACCACTGGAAAAACCATAGCCTTGACTAGACGGACCTTTGTTGGCAAAGTAATGTCTCTGCTTTTGAATATACTATCTAGGTTGGTCGTAATTTTTCTTCCAAGGAGTAAGCGTCTTTTAATTTCATGGCTGCAGTCACTATCTGCAGTGATTATTATTCAACCATAAAAAAGAACAAAATTTTTCCATTTGCGACAATGTGGATGTTCTTGGAGGATATTATGCTTGGTGGAGTCAGGCAGAGTAAGACAAATACTATCTGTATTCACTTATATATGGAATCTAAAAAGTAAGACAAATAACTATGAAAAAACAAAAATAGACTCGTGGATACAAAGAGCAGACTAGTTCTTACTAGAGGAGAGAGAGATGGTAGGAGAGGCAAGAATAGTATAAGAGGATTAAGAGGTTCAAACTACCATAAAAAAATAAGTAAGATACAAGGATGTAGCATGTAGCACAAGGAATATAACCAATATGTTATAATAACTTTAACTGGAGCATAATCTATAAAAATATTGGATCGCTATTTTGTATATCTGAAACTAATACAACATTGTAAATCCACTACGTGTGTGTGCTAAGTCACTTCAGTCATATCCAACTCTTTGCGACTCTATGGACTGTAGCCCACCAGGTTCCTCTGTCAATGGGATTCTCCAGGCAAGAATATTGGGATGGGTCGCCATACCATCATCCAGGGGATCTTCCCAAGCCAGGGATGGAATCCATGTCTCTTGTGTCTCCTGCACTGGCAGGCAAGTTCTTTACCACCAGCACCACTTGAAAGTGAAAGTGAGAGTTGCTCAGTCATGTCCAACTCTGTGACCCCATAAACTATACAGTCCATGGAATTCTCCAGGCTAGAATACTGGAGTGGGTAGCCTTTCCCTTCTCCAGGGAATCATCCCAACCCAGGGGATCAAATCCAGGTCTCCCACATTTCATGAGGATTCTTTACCAGCTGAGCCACAAAAGCCCAAGAATACTGGAGTGGGTAGCCTATCCCTCCTCCAGCGAATCCTCCCCACCTAGGAATCAAACCGGGGTCTCCTGTATCACAGGCAGATTCTTTACCAACTGAGTTATCAGGGAAGCCCCTCCAGCACCACCTGGGAAGCCCCAAATCAGCTAAACTTCAATTTTAAAAAAGACAGTGTTACTTTAATAGTTTTTACCAACCCAAGTTTATATTGGTAATTTTCCAATTTAATATTTACAGATGTTCTCAGTCCTTAAGCTAGACAGAGAATACAGAATATTAACACAATTTCAGATTTCTAAAGCAATTTAATTTCACCAGAGACATTAAAGAATTAATACCTACATTGGAACTAGAAATCTGACACTCTTTCCTTCAGAATTATTAATAGCCTGTAGGCTTATATACCCATGGATGAATAAATATTCAATGGAAATAGCATTAAGCACCACTGTTATTGTAACCCACTATCATTATGTGGACATAGATTGCGAATGTGTTTATTGTCTTGGTTTTAATGACTTGCCATACACATCGATTCCCAAAGGGTCCCTTCTAAGGTTGTCCTCAAATCAACATGATTGAAATTCTTGAAAAATGCTGAAAATTGCAAAATCAATAATCATTTATTAAGTTGATCAATAGATATGGGCATTTTGTGACAAGAATGGGTCATCAGGGCAAGTGTGGATAGGGAGAGGGAGAAAAAAAGCCTATAATTGGCAAATGAAGAAAAAATATGTAAGTTCAAGGTTTTAGTTAATTTAATGGATATGATCATGGTTTATTTTCTCCTCTCAAACATTTTGTACTTCATTATGTAAAAGGAAATTAATATGATTATAAAAGAGAATACTAATCTCATCCTTCCTGTCCAGAGTCAGATATACAAGTTCTCAGCCCTTTAGATGGAAATGTTCTGAAGGTTTCTTCAGGTTTAAAAAAATCCAGAAACTGTTAAAGAAAAAGAAAATGATTTAGATTAGATGAATCTTTTATTGCCCCTGTGGGAGGGAAACACAAATGACTCAAGTATTTTAATAAGATTTAAGATTCATTTAAAGAATCTTCATGATTCATCTGCATTTATTTTTTCTATCACGAAACCACTTATAATGCTGTTCCCAAAAGAAGAGAGAGAAACGATAATGAGGATACCAGCATATAAATATAATGACTGGAAAGATTATTTTTAAAGAAGTTAACCAAGGCATAGATTTCAGACAGTAAATACTAGTCTTGGGTTGTTATATATATTTTAGTAAAGATTTTCATTTTATGGCAATCACATATGTTGCTTAGCTGGAATTAAATTCATTTCTCAACTTTCAAGATGGTAAGTTGCCTCTGAAATAACCCACAGCCTCTTATAAATAGAACCATTGTAAAATATTTTTAATGTTAAGAAATAAAAGTATCTTTTTCTCTAGTTCAGTAAGTAGACTAAAAC
The DNA here is from genome assembly GCF_032405125.1 of Capricornis sumatraensis. Lineage (NCBI taxonomy): Eukaryota > Metazoa > Chordata > Mammalia > Artiodactyla > Bovidae > Capricornis > Capricornis sumatraensis. Next base: position 108,758,274 of record NC_091092.1, on the reverse strand, counting down.
TATACTTTTTTTTTTCTTTCATTTGTTTCCTTTTTCTTTTTTGGTTATGTCATTGGACCAGGAACACTGATTCATTAACCCTTGATTGTAGTGCCTATAAAGTGCTTCCCCTAAACCATTTGTCTCAATATATGTATTTATAAGTGGGGAATATGCTATGTAAGTGAGATGCTCTGTCACTGTTGCTTATGAGAGATCTTGACAGACATGTTCAGTTTTGCCTGAATGCAAAAATCCAACAGTGAAAACTCCTGCTCATGGACATTTCTTGTTTATCCAGCATCATCTTTGCTCTTTCAAAAGACACTACTGAAAATGACTGACCCCACACCCTCCTCAAATTTCTGTTTTAACTACACAAACAAAAAAGTGGTGAATAGCTTCTGACAGAGAAAACATTGGAAATTATTCTACTTTCAACTAACTTATAAGATAACTAAGTATAGTTTTGCGTAGGCTGGACTTTTTTTATAATTCTATTTTCCCAACTTATGCAATAACTTTACTATCAGTTTGGATACTCCTCAAAAGACAATTTCCCAAATGTGGCAGAGTAGCAGTGAGTGTGTGCTGGACCTGTGTCTTCCCTATTATCAGAAAATCTCCCACCTCTTCAAGTTCTTTTAATATCCATCAAAACAAAAAATCACTAAGGAGCACAGCAAAACTGGCATTTGGCAATGTGTCTGCCTAATGAAACATGGACCAGAAATGCTAGGTTATATTGGTTTTGTCTGTGTTCTTACTCCCATTAATCTGTCTCGCTCTTCTGACCTATTCTTATCTTCTGCCTACTATGGTCTCACATCTATAATCAGGCTCCTTTTGGAATCCTCCTTTCCCTTCACCACCTCTTCTCAGTTTTATTATTTCTCATACTCAGCCCAATTCCTAACCCAGATTTTTGCTCCTTATCTCTTTGTCTAGACCACACAAGGATGAGTGATTGCACTACGCTTGTGGTTCTGTTTTCAATTTTCTAGCTCAGAGAATTCACAATTCTGATATAACTCCCAAGACAGGGAGTCTGGCTAGAGTCTTATGGTCTGAGGACCAGCAGTTTTCACATGTCTTGGGAGATTATGTAAGGGATGCAGAATCTCTGTCCTCACTGCAGACCTACAGAATCAGAATCAGTTTTATCTGCATTTTAAGAAGAGTTTCATCATAACTTTTTATGTACACTAAAGCATGAGAAGCACTGGGCTAGATTGTTGGTCCTCAAACTTATTTTTAACAGAAAATGCTCCTCAGTAAAGTAAACATTTGGGACATTACCCCAAAATACTGTACCCTTCCCCCCATTTGCAAATTTGCTGTTTGCAATTCCAATTACCTGTGGTCTACGTCTGTCTGAAAATATTAAAAGGAAAGTTCTAGAAATAAACAATTCATAAAGCTTACATTCTGTGATGTCCTGAGTAGCTTGATGAAATCTCTTACTATCCTTCTGTGTCCCACCCAGGATGTGAATCATCCCTTTGTCCAGCAGATCCTGCCTGCTAGTCACTTAATAGCCTTCTCAGTTATCAGATCAACTGTCCCAGGATCACAGTACTTGTGTTCAGGTCATTCTCATTTCCTTTAATAATGGCCCCAAAGCACAAGAAAAGTGAGGCTGGTAATTCAGACATGCCAAAGAGAAGCTATAAAGTGTTTCATTTAAGTGAAAAGGTGAAAGTTCTCAACTTAATAAGAAAAATCATATGCTGAGGTTGCTAAGATCTAGGGTAAGAACATATCTTCTATTCATGTAATTGGGAAGAAGGAAAAAGCCATTTGCTCTTGTTCTGCTGCCCCACCTGAAACTGCAAAAGTTAGGGCCACAGTGCATAAGTGATTAGTTAAGATGGAAAAGGCATTAGATTTGTACAATAAGTTGCTTTGAGAGACCACATTCACATCTTATTACATTATATTGCAGTGTATTATCAAAATTGTTCTATTATTAGGTATTATTGCTATCTCTTGACTCAATGGACATGGACAGGGAAGCCTGGCATGCTACAGTCCATGGTGTCACAAAGAGTCAGACACGACTGAGCAACTGAACTGTGTCTAATTTATATATGAAACTTTGTCATAAGTATGTATTATGTATAGGAAAAAACCCCAATATGTATAGAATTCAGTACTAGCTCCAGTTTCAGGCATCCACTGGAGGTCTTAGAATGTGTCTCCTGAGAATAAGGGGGAATACTGTATGACTAAAGAACATGCCTGCCAATGCAGGAGATGGAAGAGATGCAGGTTCAATCCCTGGGTTGGGAAGATCCCCTGGAGTAGGAAATGGCAACCTGATCCAGTATTTCTTGCTTAGGCTATTCCATGGACAAAGGAACCTGGCAGGTTACAGTCCATGAGGTCGCAAAGAGTCAGACACAACTGAATGACTGAGCCACACACACACACACACACACACACACACACACACACAAACACACACACACACATAATGTGTGACTATAGCTAAATGTCATGGTGAGAAGTTTGACTGAAGCACCAGGATATAATATATAGATTCCAAAGTGTGGTTGCTTACTAAATTCAAATTTTCTAAAGAAAGTTGTTAATTTTTCAGAGCTTAAAATCCTTTAAGAGTATTGGAGTTGAGCAGATTCTGAAGAATGAATTTGTGAGGAGTTTTCTCTGGAAGAAGCTGTTACCATGCTGTAGTCTCACCCATTACTCACCACCCCACCCCACCCCCACACACACATACCAGTCCCAAGATGGGGATGGCTGGATTTCACCTCAAGCTTAAAGAGAAGAGTTTTAAGGAAGCTAAGACTATCATATATATTCCTTAAGGTTGGCAGGTGACAGTGGATGGAATATCACTACGGACTAGGCAGCCATGAAGGCAGGTCAGGCAGAAAGATGAGCTTTTTCTTTGGTAATGATGCAAAGAAAAAGTGACTGTATTGGAATCAATCTACACTCCCAAGAGTTTGACAAGGGGAAAGAATGTGTGAGTGTTTTCCATGTTTTTTAAAAATTAATTTATTTTTTATTGAAGGATAGTTACTTTACAGAATTTTGCTATTTTCTGTCAAACCTCAACATGAATCAGCTATAGGTATACATATATCCCTTCCCTTTTGAACCTCCCTCTCATCTCCCTCCCCATCCCACCCCTCTAGGTTGATACAGAACCCCTGTTTGAGTTTCCTGAGCCATACATTGGCTATCTGTTTTACATATGGTAATGTAAGTTTCCATGTTACTCTCTCCATACATCTCACCCTCTCCTCCCCTCGCCGCATAAGTCTATTCTCTCTGTTTGTTTCTCCATTATTGCCCTGTAAATAAATTCTTCAGTACCATTTTTCTAGATTCTGTATATATGTGTTAAAATATGCTATTTATCTTTCTCTTTCTGACTCACTTCACTCTGTATAATAGGTTCTAAGTTCATCCACCTCATTAGAACTGACTAAAATGCATTCATTTTTATGGCTGAGTAGTATTCCATTGTGTAAATATACAACAACTTCTTTATCCATTCATTTGTCGATGGACATCTAGGATGCTTCCGTGTTCTAGCTATTGTAAATAATGCTGCAATGTACAATGGGATACCTGTGTCTCTTTCGATTTTGGTTTCCTCAGGGTATATGCCTAGGAGTGGGATTACTGCATCACATGGTGGTTTTATTCCTAGTTTTTTAAGGAATCTCCATACCGTCTCCCATAGTGGCTGTATCAATTTACATTCCCACCAACAGTGCAAGAGTGTTCCCTTTATTCCACACCCTTTCCAGCATTTATTGTTTGTAGAGTTTTTGATGAGGGCCATTCTGACTGGTGTGAGGTGATATTTCATTGTAGTTTTGATTTGCATTTCTCTAATAATGAGCAATGTTGAGCATCTTTTCATGTGTTTATTAGCCATCTGTATGTCTTCTTTGGAGAAATGTCTGTTTAGGTCTTTTCCCTACTTTTTGATTGGGTTGTTTGTTTTTCTGGTATTGAGTCATATGAGCTGCTTGTATATTTTGGAAATTAACCCTTTGTCAGTTGTTTCATTTGCTATTATTTTCTCCCATTCTGAGGGTTGTCTTTTCACCTTGCTTATAGTTTCCTTTGCTGTGCAAAAGCTTTTAAGTTTAATCAGTTACCACTTGTTTACTTTTGTTTTTATTTCCATTACTCTAGGAGGTGGGTTATAGAGAATCTTGCTTTGATTTATATCATCAAGTATTCTGCTTATGTTTTCCTCTAAGATTTTTATAGTTTCTGGCTTACATTTAGGCCTTTAATCCATTTTGAGTTTATCTTTGCGTATGGTGTTAGGAAGTGTTCTAATTTCATTCTTTATATGTAACTGTCCAGTTTTCCCAGCACCATTTATTGAAGTTCCATGGTTTTCAAGCAAAAGGGAGCTGGAACTATCCTGACTCTTTCCCAAGAAACCCAGCTGGGAGAGTAAGTTGTTCAGTCGCTCAGTCCTGTCCAACTCTTTTCGACTTCATGGACTGCAGCATGCCAGGCTTCCCTATCCTTTGCCATCTCTTGGAGCTTGTTGAAATTCATGCCCATTGAGTCGAGTTGATGATGCCATCCAACCATCTCATCCTCTGTCATCCCCTTTTCCTCCTGCCTTCAATCTTTCCCAGCATCAAGGTCTTTTCTAATGAGTCACTCCTTCACATCAGGTGGCCAAAGTATTGGAGCTTCAGCTTCAGCAGCAGTCCTTCCAATGACTATTCAAGATTGATTTCCTTTATGATTGACTGGTTTAATCTCCTACTAGAGATTCCAGGAATGTGGATTCCAGAAATCCATCAGAAACATCTGTTGATTACTCAAAGCTTAGTCTGTCAGACTCACTATAGTAAGAGAGAACACCTGCAGATCAAATGAAGCTAACTTTATTAGACTCACTGTAAAATGTGACAGAGTCTTAGTCATGTCTCAGAAGAGGAGCAGTCAGGAGAGAATATTTATAGAAGTTTAGAGTCTGGGATGGTGAATTTAAGGATGATCTTGTGAAATGGGGGAACTGTTTAATATTGGGCATGAAAGTCTTTGCGACCCCATGGACTGTAGATCACCAGGCTTCTCCATCCATGGAATTTTCTAGGCAAGAATACTGGAATGGATTGCCATTTCCTTCTCCAGGGGATCTTCCTGACCAAACCTGGGTCTCCCACATTGTGGGAAGACACTTTACCATCTGAACCCCCAGGGAATCCCAAGATTGAACATAGTTTATGGTATAACATTTTTGATTTATCTTAGTTGATTTTGTCTTATATTCTAGAAGAAACCGTTTTCTGGAGCAAGTAGGTAAGTTACTCTTGCTTATTCTCAATACGTGGTCCTTTATGACCACGTTGCCAAGGGCTGGGAGTAGGCATGAATAGGAAACTACTGATAATACCTATGGAATTCCTTCTGGGGTGATGTGTATGTTCTGAAATTAGATTGTGGTGATGATTGAACAACTTTGTGAATATTGTAAAAACCACTGAATTATGCACTTTGACGGAGTGAATTTTGTATGTGAATTGTATTTCAATAAAGCTGTTGCTATATATATATGTGTATGTGTATGTGTGTGTGTGTGTGTGTGTGTGTGTGTGTATGACAGATTAAATATGAGGAGTACATCTTCGTCTTTAAATATCTGTAAGGTAGAGAATATTGTGTCACTGGTCATCTCTGTGAATTAGCAGCTATCTTCTTTTTAAAAAAGAAAGTATAGTAGCTCTATTTCAATGTATGCTTTTTTTTTGCACTTTTAACCAATGAACCTCTGTGGAGGGACAAAAGATTTTTGTGAAAGACATTGAAATTCCACTGAAACTCTTCCCTTGGGAAATTTTAAAATAGTTTAGAAAATTGAAGCCTAGTTTTCAAGGTAACTAGATCTCAGAGATTTTATATGTGACACATATGTTTTTCAATAACAAAACTATGCAGATATGGAAACAAAATCCCTTAAATATTTTGTATAATAATCTATATAAAGCATTAGTTATTTTCAACAGTAACTATTGTCTTGTTGTTTGTAAAAACCCACTTACTATTACAGTGACCAATTACATGTGAGAGTGTGCGTGTGTCTTCAAATGCCCGCGAGGTAGCAACTCCTGCCAATCATTGGACATCCCTGAAAAGGTCAGCGAATTAACTTAAATCATTTTGTAAAAGAAAAAGTTGGTATCTCTCATTTCAACTACTTTTTTGTGTGTGTTTTATAAGGATTTAGCCAGTGAATCTCCATGGAGAACAATAGATATTATGCTCATACCCCATTCCAATAAACAAGGTTGTGAAAATTCTATAAATTAAGATGGTAAAATCACATATCTGTGTACATTTAAGCTACCATATGTTGCAATATGTAGAAAGCAAGGGAACTAGTAAAGTCACAGCTGTGGACAAACTCCAGGTTTTCCTCAGGACATAGCGTGACACTTGAACATCTGGCAGACAAACCAAGTGTGAAAGCATTAGCAAACCTCATTGCTTTCTATTTTTAGTTAGAACACTATTACTAAAAGGGCTGATACTTTCCTCCAGCACTCCATAGGGTCACCTGGAACACCTGCAAAATATATATTCTGAACTTTGGTGACAAGGGACCCAAAGCAACCTAGGTAGGAGGCAGAGAAATTAAGGAGGCCAGCACCATTAGCCTTCCAGATCTCTGGTGCCAGGCCTCTAGCTTTACCCCATTTTCATATTCCCAGGAACTGCTTCGATCCATGTTTGTTGTGCACCTCACTCTAGAGCCCTGTCTCTGAACAGTTAACAAAACCCATTTCTGTACAGGGAATCTCATCAATGTCCAAGGCTGGCTGACGTGTCTATATGGCAACATTGGTTTTCCTTAGCAGAGCTTCACCAACTCCTGACAGACTCAGCATGATCACCTGAAATGATAACAAAGAGCACAACCAGGAGAACTTCTCTGAATGTGAATTTTACAAACTGTAAATAAATCCCACAAGTGATTAAAGTTGGGGATTGATCTCTGTGGAATGCCTAGTTCAATGCCACCAGAATGAGGATACTTACTATTGGATACTGGGTTTTGACATTTAACACTAATGAGACCCAACATGTAAATACTGAGCTGTTACTGAACTATTTTTATAGTGCCAAGCAACAGTGTTTAATGAATGCACTAAGAAAATGAACTATGTATCCCAGGACTCCAACTTGCACATCTTTAGGTCACTCTGCTCTTCTATCAGACTGGTCATCCAGTTTCTCATAATGGAGTGATTTTCCAGAGGATAATTTTAACTGATTTACTCCACTTTGCAAGTGAGATTTTGCCTCTTCAAGAAAAGCATATATATATACAAGCATGTATATAAGCACACACAGACACACACACACAGGCACACACACACACACACAGGTGTGCGTGCATGCACACACACACACACACACACACACACATGGTTTCCCAGGTGAAGCAAGTGGTAAAGAACCTGCCTGTCAGTTCAGGAGACACAAGAGATGCTGGTTTGATCCCTGGGTCAGAAAGATACCCTGGAGAAGAAAATGGCAACCTGTTCCAGTATTGCCTGCAGAATCCAATGGACAAAGAAGCCAGGCCAGCTGCAGTCCATGGTGTTGCAAAGAGCTAGACATGACTGAGCGACTCAGTGCACATGCCACACACACACACACACACACACACAAATATAAATTGATACACTATAGAGCAGAGTTTCTCAATCTCAGTGGATTATTGACATCTAGTGCCATATAATTCTTTGTTGTGGTGGCATCTGTCCTGTGTATTGTAGGGTGTATCCCTGATAACAGTATATCTGGCCTCTACCTTCTAGATGCTACTGACACACCCCTTTCCCAGTTGTGATAACCGAAATATCAATTGTCCCCAGGAAAGTAAAATTGCCCTAATTTGAGAAATACTGATGTAGAGATGTAAAGCATGCCCACACAATTAATCACCAGAAGAAAGAAAAAGAATGCTGCATAAATTAGCAATAAAGTGTGTGCTAAGTTGCTTCAGTTGTGTCCAACTGCAACCCTTTGGACTGTAGCCCACCAGGCTGCTCTGTCCATAGGATTCTGTAGGCAAGAGTACTGGAGTGGGTTGCCATGCCTTTCTCCAGGGTGTCTTCCCAACCCAGGGACTGAACCCACATCTCTTTGGCAGGCCTTTTCTTTACCACTAGGGCTACCTGAGAAGCCATTAGTTATAACTATTACTTATTTTTGCTGCTTAAGTACTTCCTTGACAGATTTGAAATTTATTCTGGTTGTGAGCATATGTTGGAGTTGACTTGTAAGGCTACATGAAGCATTTTGTTAGTTATTTAACATTGATTGGCTTCTCCTCTTTCACGTCTTCACTTCCAAGGTCTTTATATCAGGGCTGGTCTGTTCCACCGTATACTTGGCACAGAATGACTGCCAAGGGAACAGAGCCTCCTAGAGCAGTGAGTCTCAAACTTTAACGTACATAAATATCACCTGTAAAATCTTTTTAAAAGACAGACTTTGCTTCTCAATGTTTGTGCTGATGAGTCTTCCTTTCTCACAAGTCTCAATTGATGGTCCCAGGACCACATCGACATTTGCAGGGTCAGAGCATCTGAGCAGTAGAACTGGGCATGCGTACAATCAGATATTGCTCCTGCCCCCAATCATCAATATGACCCTTGTTGTTTTTGAAAAGAGAAACCCCTCACTTGCTTCCATTCTATGTGACAAAGAAAATGCACTGATACAGAGAGGGTTGAAAGGAACAGTGATTCCCACTCTTGGCTGCACATTAGAATCTCTTGAGGACTTCTTAAATCCCCAGTGTCCAGATCACTTCCCAGACCAATTAAACTGGAATCTCAGGGCACAGGACCCAGACATCCATTTATTTAAGCTCTATAGATAACTCTAATGAACAATCAAGTTTGAGAATCACTGTGTAGTTCTTTGCTACACAAATCATGGTTCATGGACCAGCTGCAGAGGCATCACCTGTTTGTCAGAAGTGAAAAAGATCAAGCCCCAGTCCATACCCACTGAATCAAAATCTACATCTCAGTAAGATCCCACATGAGCCCTTTGTACACTAAAGCATATAAAAGCATTATTAGACTCTTAAAATGAGTTTTTAAATGTCTAGTCTAAGTGACTTTCACTTTAGAAAGTTCTTGCAGAAACAATGATAGCCATATTTAACATGTTATGGAAATGAGAGAGATGTCAGAGCTCTAAATCCTAAAGGACAAAGGTAGAATTTGGCCTCTAAAGATAAATAACTTTGGATTCTATGTATGATTCATGTCCAGAATAGGTGATCAGGCCCATGGATTTTGAACACAAGAACAAGAAAAACCATCAGTGGTCAACAGGAGCCTTTAGGCTTTATTAAGAAAAAGTCACACCACCAAACTTACCTCATTCCTTTTGTTCACAAAGAGTCCAAAAAAGTAGGTTAGGAAAATGCAGCCACAATTGCAGCTAAGTCTTTTCCAAGGCCAATCCAGAAAATTTAGAAAAATGTAACATAAAAGGAAATATATTTTCTGTTGAACCACTGTTTCCAAGAAGTACTAACAGGTAAATAGACAGCTACAGTATGTGTGTTTGGGAGGCAAGGGGGAGGGAGAGAGAGAGAATTTCTTGAAGACAATGGGAATGCATGAGTTTCTTATTTGGAGACCTCTACAGTTTAGGACATGACTAATAGTTCATATGAGAACTCTTAGCATTTACATTCAAAATATATGTTGTTTAATTAGTAAGAATTACCTTAAAATTCATGTGCAAAACCTCAAACCAAACCAATCAATTGACAAAACAAACAAACTCGGCCCTGAGTTTCAATTGCTTAAGAGCTCAATATAAATCAAGTATAATTTGGCAACTGAGAAACTCTTAGACTACTGTAATAGTAATATAGAATATAGATTAGGTAAATTTTGTTGAGTCTATCCTGGCATTAGAATTAGGATAATGATTCACTAGGAAATCATTGAAGGGAATTTTATTTCTGTTGCCAGAGTGTGTCTCTTTTGTTTCCTCAGTGTACAGGAGTTTATCATTTATATATTTCTGCCTGCCATTATTGAATTAAAAGACATTCTTACATATAATTTGACTTTCCTTAAGATATTAGTAAAATGCATCTTATTTTCAGAAAAGGCACAACACAGATCTTAGTGTGACCTAAAGTTTATGTTTTCTTACTCTTCTTGAACTCAATATCATATTCATGCTTAAAATATATTTTTAAAATATTCATTTCCATATTTTCTGATGAGTCCAAGAAAACTATTACTCTCATTCCAAAAAAATTCTGTTTGCATAAAAAATAACCATTAAACCAAGGAAATCAATTGTGTTTTAGAAATGATATGAAGTTAGGGGAAATGATTTGGGCAGGTGATAACATCATGAAACCCTGGATGTTCTATTTTGGGAACGAGGACAGAGCTATAGCTGCCACTCTTATCTGTAAATTTGTGAAAAGTTGTTGTTTGTCTATTTTTGATGGAAGATAAACTTTTTTTATTATTTTGTTGAGCTGGTTTCCTAATTTTCTAACCACAGGGTAATGACCATCAATGAGTAGTAGATGATATATACAAAAATGGAAACAATAGAAATCAGTTATGAAAAGGATGCAAGATAGGAAAATTGGAGGGTGAGAGTCCTAAACTAGTAATAATAATGTTATTAAAAATAATAACTTTATTTGTTTTGAGCAACTATTCTTTTGCAGACACAAAGCCAAGTGCTGCTTTCCTTTTGTATTTTGATAAGTATGATTTTAAACGTTTCCTAAAGTACTGCCCAAAAGCAAGTATTCTGTGTCTACAAGAGTATAAATTATCCTGGATGCTGTTACAGACAAAAAGAAGTCCTAAGCCTTCTTTCAGAATCTGTATTACAGACAGATCTTTCTAATGTGGATAAAATTTTCAAAAAGAATGACCACCTGGTGAAATGTCTAAAAGTTAAAATTGCAAATCATTTTTATAAATGATTATAAAATCTATAAATGATTAAAATTAACTATGAGTTAGAAGAAACTTCCTGAATCACAGGGCTTGGGAGAAATTATCTATATATACCTGATGAAGAACAGAAAAAGACATTTCCCATTCCCATCCATGTGGCTTTCATGTGTTCATTAATGTGAAGTGTGAGGCACCCTAGTGAGGTACAAGGATCACTGAACTAAAAGTCAAGATTCCCTGCTCTCTACTGGATATTTGAATTTGGGGAAGTTATTTTCCTTCTCTGAACCTTAGTTTTGTTATTCATAAAATAAAAGAGTCCTAATAAATGATGTTAAAAGAGGTCTCTTTTAGCTCCAAAATACTATAATGACTTGATAACTAAATGTATTTTAATTATATGCATTGAATTCAGATGTTACATGTTTATTTTGAATTATTAATTTCTTTATTACAGAATTTTGGCTTACCCCAAGATGAGGGGAATTTTTTGAACTTTTTTCTTTTTTTTTTTTATGGTATTTTATAATTTATTTATTACAATATCTTCTCCTAATTTATGGCCTGAATTTTCATTTTCTTACAGTGACTTTCAATGGAGAGAAGTTTTTGATTTGGATGAAGTCTAGTTCATCAATTTTTTCTTTTTTGCATTATGATTTCTTTTTTTTTTTTTTATGATATCTCCAGCCTTTTTCTTTATTCTCAAGATTGTTTTGGCCATTTGGGGTCTTTTGTGTTCTTCTTTTTTTTTTTTTTTTCAATTTTTTATTTTTTTTTATATTTTTAATTTTTTTAATTTTAAAATCTTTAATTCTTACATGTGTTCCCAAACATGAAACCCCCTCCCACCTCCCTCCCCATAATTATTTCATATTGGAATATAGTTGATTAACAATGTTGTGTTAACTTCAGGTGTGCAGCAAAGTGATTCAGTTATACATACATGTATTTATTCTTTTTCAAATTCTTTTCCTATTGAGGTTATTACAGAGTATTGAGTAGAGTTTCCTGTGATATACAGTAGGACCTTATTAGTTATCTATTTTATATACAGCACTGTGTATATGTCAATCCCAATCTTCCAATTTATCCTCCCCTTATCCTCCAGTAACCATGTTTATTTTCTACATCTGTAACTCTTTTGCTGTTTTGTAGGTAAGTTCATTTGCATCATTTTTTTAGATTCCATATATAAGTGATATCATTATATATATATAATCTTTGTCTGTCTGACTTCACTTAGTATGATAATCTCCAAGTCCATCACGTTGTTGCAAGTGGCATTATTCATTTTTAATGGCTGAGTAATATTCCATTGTATATATGTACCTTATGTTCTTTATCCATTCATCTGTCAGTGGACACTTAGGCTGCTTCCGTATCTTGGATATTGTAAACAACACTGGAGTGAACATTGAGGTGCATGTATCCTTTCAAATCATGTCTTTCTATGGATATGTGGCCAGGAGTAGGATTGCTGGATCATATGGTAACTCTATTTTTTAGTTTTTTAAGGAACCTCTATACTGTTTTCCACAGTGGCTACTACCAATTTACATTCCCACCAAGAGTGTTAGGAGGGTTCCCTTTTCTCCACACCCTCTCCAGCATTTGTTGTTTGTACACTTTTGGATGATGGCCATTCTGACTGGTGTGAGGTGATATCTCATTGTAGTTTTGATTTGTATTTTTCCAATAATTAGTGATGTTGAGCATCTTTTCATGTGCCTCTTGGCCATCTGTTCAGTATGTCTTCTTTTGGTTGAGTAGAAGGAAAGGAATTTAATTAATCCATAATTTAAATTATTAATTTAATAATTAATAAAGGGAATAGATTAAATGCTTCTAGATTTACTTTTCATGCAGACCTGAAACTAGCAATAATAGGTGCTCCTGAAACAGATGGGAAGGGTTACCCCTCTCCTGGTTCCCCTCACTGTCTCTCTCCCTCCCTAACACACACACACACACACCTACCTTTATTCTCCTTCTCATCTTGATTATTTTCAGCAACCAGAAACCAGTCTCAGCATATATACCAGTGACAACCTCATATTATTTGCTATTGGTATGCTATTATGCTGCCCAGGAGTGAAAACAATTAAACATATCAGCAAAAATGTACTAAATGTCTGCTGTGAGCCCAACCTGTTTCAGATGATATGAAAGATAAATATTTCAACAATATTTCTTCTTCAGGAGCTTATAACCTATGAGTTACAAATATCTCATCTGAGCCCAAGGCTATTTTTTATCTGTGATCCCACCGCAATTCTCTTTAAGCATCTGATGAACACAAGGATGTCAGTGTCTCTAAGGATGGTAGACCTTATTCACAGGGAGAAATAATGCTCTTATCTCTATAGGCCTCCTGCAGAGGCATCCAGTTACCATAAGCATCTTGCAGCCATTTTGTGTTTGATTATTGGCTTAAGGGAGGGGGGGCATATTAGTATCTTTTCATGTGAGGCTAAAACTGAACAGCCCTTGCTTTCACTAGGCAAAACAATAACCCATGATTCAGCATTCTAAATCAAAAATCTGTCACTCCTTGGAACATGTTCATAAATAAAATCACCAGTTATTGTGCTTTCACTGGTAAATGGAATAGTACTCCTACCTCACCTGGCAAAATTGTAGGCAGAAACGACTATTACAATTCACTGACTCAGTTATTGAAAGTGGAGCGAGGGTAATAGTGTGATTTTGTATACTGGGAACAAACTTAAAGGCATGGTTTTTCCAGTTTCCCTGACAGATGATTTTTAAATAAGCCTTTGAGGAAATTAGTGGATCACTCATATAACATGTTCATCTAATCTTAAACAAAATAGATTTCTTCTATCAGCATAAGATAAAATGACAATTGAGGTTAATGAATTATGAGTCCAGTTTGAAAATATTCATTCCACCCACCTTCCAGCCACTAATTTAAATGTTTATCAATTAGTTATTATATGCCTTTAGTCAGTGAGATTTACTCCATGTATTCAAATTCAAAAGAACCAATGAATAATTATTTGAGAGTTATTTTAGTAACATTTTAGGAAAAGTAATAGTGATTTTAAACATGATATATGGCCCATAATTTTGGTTTTTCAGTTTATAATTGCATCTGGACAGGCGCATAAAATATCTGACAGTAAAAAGGAAAGTTGTTAATGCAGTGTCATCAGTAATTTTTGTGAAAATAGCATTAAAGAGCAACAAAACTAGACAGTAAGCTATTTTGCACTGTCACTTAATCCATTCAAACTGGATTTTATTTCTATGACCTTGAAGAAATCTAAAAACTTAAAGCATTCATCAAATAATACCTTCAGTTCAGTTCATTTCAGTCGCTCAGTCATGTCCAACTCTTGGTGACCCCATGGACTGCAGTATGCCAGGCTTTCCTGTCCATCACCAACTACCAGAGCTTATTCAAACTCATGTCTATCGAGTCGGTGATGTCATCCAATCATCTCATCCTCTGTTGTCCCCTTCACTTAAGGTATTCACAATATTACCTTCACTGCAGCCTTATTAAAGCCTTGTATATCAAAAAATATGACAATCAAGATTGTGAGTACCATTTTTGGTCATATTTTCAGGACTTTCTTAATTGTACTTACTTCATGTAAATGTTTGTACATGTTAGAGAAATTCAGTATCTTACACGTTTTTATTGGACATTACTTACTGTAATGTGATCATTTTAGAAATGAACCGCCAGTCTAGGTTCGATGCAGGATACAGGATGCTTGGGGCTGGTGCACTGGGATAACCCAGAGGGGTGGTATGGGGAGGGAGGTGAGAGGGGGGTTCAGGAGTGGGAATTTATGTACACCCGTGGCGGATTCATGTTGATGTATGGCAAAACCAATACAGTATTGTAAAGTAAAAAATAAATAAATAAGATATTATTAAACCCCAGATATTTTAACAACAAACTAGCTCTATTTTTGTTTCCTTTAATAAGTTCCTTTTTCAAAAGAACTTTCGTTTATGTCCCTTAAATCACAAACCATACAGCTCACAAACAATCCAAACCTCAAGAATGATGATGTAGAAATGAATTTATAGCAAATCATCCAAAACCTGCAGGTTTGGATCAATACATGGGGGATCATAACACTTGACCTCTTTCCAATTTCTTTTTCAGCATGACAGGAGCTTGGTAATTCTCTGCTAAAGTGTGCTGAGCCATGTTGGCAAATATTATCACTGATGTTTCCATCTGGCTTATTGTGTAACATAAAGTTTCTTTCAAACTAAAAGCAAAACCTTCTTGGCTACAGTTCTGGAATTAATGTTTCTCATCACAGAAGTATGTGATATGGCTTACTCTTCACACATTTGCCAAAACTCTGTCATCACTCTGCTTCTTTAACTTATATGTAGAGTATATTATGCAAAATATTGGGCTGAATGAATCACAAGCTGGAATCAAGATTGCCAGGATAAATATCAATAACCTCAGATATGCAGATAATACCACTCTAATGGCAGAAAGTGAAGAGGAACTGAAGAGCCTCTTGATGAGGGTGAAAGAGGAGAGTGAAGAAGCTGACTTGAAACTCAACATGCAAAAAACTAACATCATGGCATCTGGTCCCATCACCTCATGGCAAATAGATGAGGAAAAAGTGGAAACAGTGGCAGATTTTATTTTCTTGGGCTCCAAAATCACTGTGGACAGTAACTGCAGCCATGAAATTAAAAGACACTTGCTCCTTGGAAGAAAGACTCTGACACACCTACACAGTATATTGAAAAGCAGAGGCATTACTTTGCTGAAAAAGGACTGTATAGTCAAAGCTATGGTTTTTTCCAGTAGTCAGGTACAAATGTGAGAGTTAGACCATAGAGAAGGCTGAGTGCCAAAGAATTGATGCATTTGAATTGTGGTGCTGGAGAGGACTCTTGACTCTCTTGGACTGCAAGGAGATCAAATCAGTCAATCTTAAAGGAAATCAACCCTGAATATTCACTGGAAGAACTGATGCTGAAGCTGAAGCTCCAATACTCTGGCCACCTAATGTGAAGAGCTGACTCATTGGAAAAGACCCTGATGCTGTGAAAGATTGAGGGCAGGAGAATAAGGGGGCGACAGAGGATGAGATGGTTGGATGACATCACCAAATCTATGTACATGAGTTTGAGCAAACTCTTGGAGACAGTGAAGGACAACGAAGTGCTGTAGTCCATGAGGTCACAAAAGTGTCAGACACAGCTTAGCAACTAAACAACAACTGCTACTTCTCAGGCTTGTGTAAGGCATGGTTCATCATTTGGTTCCTAGAATCTAAGAGTTGGAAAGATCATTTGGTTCAATATTTCATCTCAAGCAGAAATCTATTATACAGTGAGAACAAGAGGAAGATACAGCAGGAAGCTATTAATTGCTATTGTTGCTGCTGTAAGAATTGAGTACCTGTGAAAAGTGTATTGGGTGCTAGATGTATGAGACAGCCAGTTTCAAATTAAAGCTCTAGAATGTACTATATCCATGATTTCTGTTGCTTTCTTAGCTTTTCTAAGAAAAGGCTCAGTCTAAATTTGCTCATTCCTTCCTCTGAGTCATGAAGGATTAGCTGAGAATGAGTGTAAGAGCATAGAGCACAATTATTAGCCATGGTTATTGTTCAATCAGTATTACCTATGATGATGGTGCTGCTGAAGACTGGTATTGTGTATTCGGAGCTTTGGAAACTTTCTTCATTCCTGTTATACTGTGGCGGGTTGCTGTTAGCAGATAACAAAAAGGTGTTGCTGAGTAAAACTAGAAGGAGCCTCTGTCCAGTAAAAATTACTTGGATTCCAGTAGGTTTTGTGTGTGTGTGTGTGGTTACTAGAGAAGTTTTCTACAGAAAAGACACTGTATTCTGGTTTGAATTGGAACCCCCTGTGTCTGTGCTCTGAGGAATTTTCCCAGTGACCCATGAAGCATGGTATATATTTGTCTCTATGACTAGGTTGATCAAAATTGATGTGTTAGAATCTCTGCTAGAGGAAAAGGTGAAAGCCCTCTAGAAGCTCCCTGCCGTTAGATTACTGGGCACATTTGGAGTTTTCTGCTCACCAGTATGATAAAGGAGAAGGAGAACTAGATGATTCTTCAAAAGACTATACTGGAATCAAATCATCATGATGTACCCTTTAAATATATTATTATTTGTCGATTATACCTCAGTAAAGCTGAAAAACATACATATTGTTAGAAATGCTGTTAAAAAGACTGGGCTGGAGCTCAGGTTTCATGATAAACCAGCTGTGACAACTCGATCAGTATTCTTAACATCCCTGAGCCTTAGTGTCTTCATCTGCCAGGAGATATTCCCAACCTCCCTGTGTATTGAAATAAAAAGACATACAGAGATGTGCTTATAATCCATTAAACTCTAAGCAAACACAAAATGGGGCTAACATTTTTGCTAGTGTTACTATATAATGAGAGGTAAATCAGGAGACTATATGAAAAGAAAAGAGCTTAAGGATCTGAGGGGAATCAGAATAAATTTGTGATGCAGGTATGGCTGTACCTCAGAGAAGAAAGCAAAAAAACAAAAAGCACTTCATGGGAGTTGCATGCCCTACTCTGATTTGAAAAGACCCTGATGCTGGGAAAGATTGAAGGCAGGAGGAGAAGGGGACGACAGAGGATGAGATGGTTGAATGGCATCACCGACTCAATGGACATGAATTTGAGTAAACTTTGGGAGTTGGTGATGGACAGGGAGGCCTGGCGTGCTGCAGTCCATGGGGTCACAGAGAGTTGGACATGACTGAGCGACTGAACTGAACTGACTCTGATCTAAGTAGACTCGATTGGCTTCTATCTACAGACTTGGAATGTAACCCAGGTCCTAAAGATGGACTTGTTCTAATCTTGACAATTTAAGATGCACCAGGAAGTAGTTAAGCAAACCCATGTGAAGTTATATAATCACAGCTTTGTTAAATAAATAATGTTCAATGTAAACATGAAGTGAGATGAATGCAAGGACAACCAATTAGCGCATAATCATCCACTAGATGGAACCAGAGGGAAACTTAGGAGCAACAACACTCCCCTAAGGGCTTCTAAGTCCATAGGGTCTGTAGCTATTTATCAGGACGTCTGGCCCAGGTTAACTTTGATTCATTAACTAATGCTCTTTGGATCTGGTGGTTCAGCCAGCTGTAAATCTACCTAGTTATTTTTAGTCCATGTTTCTCCATTTTCTCCATAATGATTGTGAAAGTTACATTTAATGACTCATTCAAATCAAGAAGCAAACACTACCAACAACATTCACTTAAAATACTAACATACAATACTCACTTAGAAGAACATGAAATTATTTTAGTCTTACTTGTTTTCAGTGAACCCACATTGTCTCCTTGTGGTCACTGCATTCATTCTATACTAGATTTGGTCAGTTTCAAAATCTCTTATATTAGATTGTTTCCAAAGATTTTCCCATTTTGTAAAAATTATAATAATAGATTTTTTTTCATTAGAATTCTAGAGATTATCATTTTTATTATGAGTATATTTGAATCTTCTTTTGATTTTTTCTGTAATATCAAATTAATTTGGGCAAGAAATGTATAAGAAATCATTATAATAACTATTTAAAATCATCCCCTATTTTTTCTACTCTCTTATAGTACAAGTAATATATTCTATTATTGAATTTAGGCTTAGAATATGGAAGTGTTTGCTAGCCCTAGAAATTGTGAATGAACATAGTATTAGGAAATTTCACAGTGAGTTTTGTGAATGAATATTACTGTTGTATCTCATGTAGACTCAGCCACAAGTTCCTTGGAGCCTAATGGTAAGAAGGTACTCTGGGGCTATAGTAATAATTAGAGGTGAATGAGTAGTAAATATGTGGTTTGCTTGTAGAAAATAATGTCCAAAGGATCATAGCATGCCTTAGCAGTGTTTAGTATGATATGATTTATGAATATAATCAGAGACTATGAGAGGAGGCCATATTTATGGTCAGATAAGTGCATGTGGTCCAAGAAGCCTTTCTGTTTGACCTAGGAACAGCTGCTGAGAATCCCCCAAAAAGATTGAGGTACCGATTTTGGGATGGAAGATGATAAGGATTTTATTGTTTTGCAAAACTCAAGCCCCAAGTAAGGGTTTCTTATACTGCAGAAATTGAAATGTTCTCTGTATACTAAGGCAGAAGACCTTTAGGAGAATGGGCATAAACATAAGGAATTAGGTGATAGGTTATAATGTGTTGGCCATAAAGATGCCAAAGCATACTAATATTAAGTGTTTAAAGTTTCAAGTGACCCTTTCCTCTTCCCCTATTCCCATCTTGGGATACCTCCATCCCAGATCCCTGAACCCATCTTCTTGGATACAATGGCCTACAGACACATGTTGACCCACGCTAGGTATACACATCTGTGCTAAGAGGCTAGCCTCACAACTATGCACAAATCCACATCTAGCTCTCACCAGATGCCTACAGATAAACTGGCTGTATATAGGCGATTATACAAACTATGCGTGTAAATACCTACACCTACAGTCATGTCACACAGGCATATTCATGCAAATACATACAAATTTATGGTCACCACGCATATATACATCATACACTAATCATTTTGACTTATAGCAGAAAACCTATTGGTCCAGGTGCTCATGGGGTTCCTGTGCCTTGCTTAGCTTTGGCTCAGCCATGAGCAACATTTCTCCCAAAGAAAAACAGTTTGTTCTACTATGGTTGATGAGCCCTTGTGAAACATGATGGTTTGAGGTAAATGCTGCCATTTCCTACATGTGAATAACCCTTGTACTGTTGAAAAAGCTTTGGTTTACATTCTCTTATCAGCCATTCTGTTTTCTAGAAACACACTAGTTCAATGATTATGTAATAAATTCAAGCAAAATGAAAACTTTTTAATCCTAGAAATAGATTTATTTTGTGGTATTTTTAGGAAAATAGCTTGCCTGGTTGGGAATTGTAATATCATTAGTGAAAATACAGTGATTGGGGAGTTCCATTTTCAGTTATGGTAGCATAACGTATATCAGAATAGCCCTGAAGCCGATTATACAGGGTGAAGTAAGCCAGAAAGAAAAACACCAATACAGTATACTAACGCATATATATGGAATTTAGAAAGGTGGTAACGATAGCCCTGTATGTGAGACAGCAAAAGAGACACAGATGTATAGAACAGTCTTTGAACTCTGTGGGAGAGGGAGAGGGTGGGATGATTTGGGAGAATGACATTGAAACATGTATAATATCATATAAGAAATGAATCGCCAGTCTAGGTTAGATGCAGGGTGCAGGATGCTTGGGGCTGGTGCACTGGGATGACCCGGAGGGATGGTGTCGGGGTGGGGGGAGGTGGGAGGGGGGTTCAGAATTGGGAACACGGGTACACCCATGGCAGATTCATGTTGATGTGTGGCAAAACCAATACAATATTGTAAAGTAAAAAAAAAATAATAATAATGATAAATTAAAAAAAAAAGAATAGCCCTTTCTCTGAGAACAGCTTTAAATACTGGATAAAATACAAAGAAGAGTTGTTTAAAGGCATTAGAAGGCAATAAAAGAAGTCAGGACTTGTGACTTCCCTGAAAGTAACAAAATGCATTGAGATGAACCTGATCCTTTCTGTTTCAACCCCCTTAGAATCAAATTTTTATGAATGTATAACTGAACCTTTTTGGGATTCTATTTGGTATTTAATAGCATCATTAATGAACTTGACCTAACTGACATATGTAGAAAATGGCAATCCACCCCAGTGTTCTTGCCTGGAGAATCCCAGGGAAGGGGGAGCCTCGTGGGCTTCCGTCGATGGGGTAGCACAGAGTCAGACTGAAGCGACTTAGCAGCAGTAGCAGCAGAAGCAGAATGCTGAACCCCGTACTATGAAATATACTCTTTTCAAGTGTACTTGGAAAGTTATCAGTATTAACCATTTTATGGACCATGAAACAAGTTTCAGTAAATTTCAAAGAAAGTTGTATTCTTTGAAGAAAGTAGAATTAAACTAGAAATCTTTAACAAAAAGATAAATAGAAAAAGACTTCCCTGAATATTAGTTATTAATCTATATCAGTTCAGTTCAGTTCAGTCACTCAGTCGTGTCTGACTCTTTGTGACCCCATAAATCGCAGCACACCAGACCTCCCTGTCCATCAACAACTCCCGGAGTTCACTCAGATTCATGTCCATCGAGTCAGTGATGCCATCAAGCCATCTCATCCTCTGTTGCCCCCTTCTCCTCCTGCCCCCAATCCCTCCCAGCATCAGAGTCTTTTCCAATGAGTCAACTCTTCGCATGAGGTGGCCAAAGTACTGGAGTTTCAGCTTTAGCATCATTCCTTCCAAAGAAATCCCAGGGTTGATCTCCTTCAGAATAGACTGGTTGGATCTCGTTGCAGTCCAAGGGACTCTCAAGAGTCTTCTCCAACATCACAGTTCAAAAGCATCAATTCTTCGGCGCTCAGCTTTCTTCACAGTCCAACTCTCACATCCGTACATGACCACAGGAAAAACCATAGCCTTGACTAGACAGACCTTAGTCGGCAAAGTAATGTTTCTGCTTTTGAATATGCTATCTAAGTTGGTCATAACTTTTCTTCCAAGGAGTAAAGCATCTTTGAATTTCATGGCTGCAGTCACCATCTGCAGTGATTTTGGAGCCCCCCAAAATAAAGTCTGACACTGTTTCTACTGTTTCCCCATTCATTTCCCATGAAGTGATGGGACCGGATGCCATGATCTTCGTTTTCTGAATGTTGAGCTTTAAGCTAACTTTTTCACTCTCCTCTTTCACTTTCATCAAGAGGCTTTTTAGTTCCTCTTCGCTTTCTGCCATAAACGTGGTGTCGTCTGCATATCTGAGGTTATTGATATTTCTCCCAGCAATCTTGATTCCAGCTTGTGTTTCTTCCAGTCCAGCGTTTCTCATGATGTACTCTGCATATAAGTTAAATAAGCAGGGTGACAATATACAGCCTTGACATACTCCTTTTCCTATCTGGAACCAGTCTGTTGTTCCATGTCCAGTTCTAACTGTTGCTTCCTGACCTGCATACAGATTTCTCAAGAGGCAGGTCAAGTGGTCTGGTATTCCCATCTCTTTCAGAATTTTCCACAGTTTATTGTGATCCACACAGTCAAAGGCTTTGGCATAGTCAATAAAGCAGAAGTAGACATTTTTCTGGAACTCTCTTGCTTTTTCCATGATCTAGCAGATGTTGGCAATTTGATCTCTGGTTCCTCTGCCTTTTCTAAAACCAGCTTGAATATCAGGAAGTTCACGGTTCACGTATTGCTGAAGCCTGGCTTGGAGAATTTTGAGCATTACTTTACTAGCATGTGAGATGAGTGCAATTGTGCGGTAGTTTGAGCATGCTTTTGCATTGCCTTTCTTTGGGATTGGAATGAAAACTGACCTTTTCCAGTCCTGTGGCCACTGCTGAGTTTTCCCAATTTGCTGGCATATTGAGTCAGCACTTTCACAGCACGATCTTTCAGGATTTGAAATAGCTCTACTGGAATTCCATCACCTCCACTAGCTTTGTATGTAGTGATGCTTTCTAAGGCCCAGTTGACTTCACATTCCAGGATATCTGGCTCTTTAGGTATAAATAAACCACTAAGCAAAGAATTAATCACAATGAAAAGTTAGAAAATGCTTCAAAATGAATGATAACATATTTGGTATATCAAAATATATAGGGTGCAACTAAAGCCATGCATCAAAAAAAAAAAAAACTTAGACTCACATGCATGTATTAAAAAAGAAGGCTGGAATTCATCACTCTATACTGTGCTGTGCTATGCTTAGTCACTCAGTTGTGTCTGACTCTTTGCAACATTGTGGATTGTAGCCTGCCAGTCTCCTCTGTCCATGGGAATTCTCCAGGCAAGAATACTGGAGTGGGTTGCCATGCCCTCTTCCAGGGGATCTTCCCAGCCGAGGGATTGAACCCAGGTCTCCTGCATTGCAGGCGGATTCTTTACCTTCTGAGCCACATGTGTGTGTGTCTGTGTGTGTATGTGTTTGTGTATGAAGCAGCTATGAAAATAGCAAATAAAATCCAAAGCAAGTAGAAGAAAAAATGATTATGATACATGCAGGAGTCCAATAAATAGAAGACAAACATAAATTAGTCAACAAAATCAAAAGTCAGTTCTTGAATATATCAAAATTGATAGACCCTTGGATCAAGGGAAAAGGATAGAAGGCAAAAATAATAGAAGCTACACATGTTGAAAAATTATAGGAAGATATTATAAACAATTTTTTGTCACTAATTTCCAAATTTAAATGAAATAAACACCTTGAAAGCATCATTTAATGAAATTGAATTAGAGTAAACGGAGGACCTCCCTGATAGTCTGGTGGTTAAGAATCCACCTTCAGATACAGGCAACATGGGTTTGATCTCAGTTATAACAGATTGCACACACAGAAAATGCAAGAAATGTATTAATGAACTATTAGAAAAATCTACTGGATGCAATTCAATATGCAATAATCAATTAATTTCTATTCAGCAGCAATAAGTAGTAAATTAAAATTTAAAAGTATTCACCCTAGTTTAAAAATACATCAACTACTCATAATATTCTAACAAGACATTTTAAATGTCTGCAAACTGCAGCATTTTCCCTAAAGAAATTAAAATAATCCCAAATATAGAGTCTTAAAACATACTTGTAGTTTGAAAGACTCAAGAATGAGCAAATTGAATCAAAATCCCAAGTGGTGGTGGGGGATGATATCTTAGTCTGTTTGGGCTGCGATAACAGGATACCATAGATTGGGTGGCTTGAAAGCAATAGACATTTATTTCTCCCAGTTCTGGAGGCTGAGAAATCCAAGATCAAGGTCCAGCAGATTTGATGCCTGGGGAGAGCTTGCTACCTGACTTGTACTCCTAGACTGCCTTCTTGCTCTGTCCTCATAAGGCAGAAGGGACAAGGGTGCTCTCTGAGGTCTCTTTCATAAGGAGACAAATTGTTTTTGTTTTAGAATGCTTAAAGTTTTTTTTAAAGAAATAGGCACTACTTTTTAGAAGTGTAATTTTTAAGCCCCTTAATTCATATGAGTGAGTTAGAGTGGTATGTAAATATCGTTTTCTTATCATGAATGCCCTTCATGCTTTGGCAAAGAAGTAGGCCTATGAGAACTTCTTGTTTCCGTCATGTCTTTGGAACATTTACAAACTCATGTAAATATACTTAGAAGTCAGAAATAGATCTTTAAAAACAAACTGGCCCTATATTTTCAGATGGTTGCTTTTAAAAAAATTTTATTGGAGTATAATTGCTTTACAATGGTATGTTAGTTTCTGCTGTATAGCAAAGTGAATCAGTTATACATATACATATAGCCCCTCTTTTTTAGATTTCCTTCCCATTTAGGTCACCACAGAGCACTGAGTATACTGTGCTATATTGTAGGTTCTCATTAGTTATTTATTTTATACATAGTAATGTTTATACATCAATCCCAATATCCCAGTTCATCCACCCCCACGGGCTACTTTTTTTTTTTAATTGGAGTAGAATTGCTTTACAATGTTGTATTAGTTTCTGCTGTACAACAACATATATCAGCTTTATGTAAGGACACTAATTCTTCATTACCTGATCACTTCTAAAGATCCTACTTCCAAATACCATCACACTGAGTATTAGGCTTCAACATATAAATTTAGGGGGAGGGCATAAACATTCATTCCACAGCAAGGCAACAGTGTGACAAGCTAATTCTAAAATTTTTGTGAAAATGCAAAGGATCAAGAGTAAGACAATCTTGACAAAGAATAACAGAGTTCGGAAATTTAAACTACTTTTTAAAAGTAGCATAATTAGCAAAGTGGTATAGACAAATAGAGGAATGAAACAGAATATAGTTCAGAAATACTCTTATACATGTACAGTCATGTGATTTGTGATAGAGATGACATTGCACTGAATCATCTTGTTAATAAGTTGTGTTAGGATAGTTGGATATTGATGTGAATAAAATTAGATAAAAGAGAATATTGACCTCTATCACATACCTATTTTGAACAATCAATTGTAGATGGATTGCTTGTAGCCCTGAAAATGAAAGGTGCAATAATAAAACTTCCTGAAGATAACATCATATAATAAATTAATAAATTTGGGGGTGGGTAAAGATTTCATAAACAGTATACAGACAGCACTGATCATAAGGAAAAGACTGATAAAATAGACTTAGACTTAATTAAAATTAAAGCTTCTGTCCATCAAAAGGGGCTTTCCTGCTCGTTCAGATGGTAAAGAATCCACCTGCAATGCGGGAGATCTGGGTTCAATCCCTGGGTTGGGAAGAGCCTCTGGAGGAGGGCATGTCAACCCACTCCAGTATTCTTGCCTGGAGAATCCCCATGGACAGAGGAGTGCCGGGGGCCAGCGTGAGGAATTCCGCCCATGGCAAAGGTCATGAGGAAGGAGGCTTGGCATACGCAAAGGCGTGATCAAGCCTCAGGAAACCCCCTGTTCCCGAGCATCTAACCCCAAAACCAGAGTCTGTTTTATGCTCTCACCTACACCTCTGACTCTACGGGGGGCTCTCCCCCATAACCATTTCTCTCGGAGAAGGAGTAAACGTGCAGCTCCAAGGCAATAAAAATTCCTGGGCGTGACAAGTGTTTCAGCTTCCGGACTCCTCTGAAGGTTATCAAGCCCGCCTGTATAGGTTCGTCCGGCCACATGTGATTGTTTACAGCCTCCCAACCTGAGAGGCACGAGATGTTTTAGACTTACTAAAGGCAAATTCTTTTGGGGAGTTAGAAATTAGTAGTATAATGGGTTGGTTAGGAATTATATTGGTGAAGAGTTCTTCATTTGTGGTGTCAATAATTGCTGCTAATTCCCTGCTCTGGGTGGGACAAGGATGTCTCAGGTCAAACCTCTCTGCTGACAGACTAGCTTGTGTGACAGGATTATCCATACTCCTGCCACATGATTGTTTACTACCTCTCAACCATAAACAGCACAGAGTTTTGGAGTATTTTGAGAGTCTTAATTAGCATAGGGCTTTTTCTTCTTGTTGAGTCAATGATTGCCGCCAGGCCTCCATATCCTTAGGCACCTGGGAATATATTAATCAATGTATTTGGAATATAGCAAAGGAAATATAGTAGTTTTTGATGTTAGCAATACTAGACTTTTTGAGTTAATGGATTTTCTCTTTTGTAATAGATCACTGTACTTTGTTATAAATCACTGTGTCCTTGCTATGTAAGAATGTAACTTTATCATATCTTAAGACTAAACAGATCTTAAGAGGAGCATTGGTGAAAGGATTTTTATTTGTTAGGCTGATGTTTGCTGCTAAATCTCCATGTTCCCTACCCTTATAATGAATATAACTAGCATATAGGAAGAAATAAGTATTAACCTTTAAACATATAGGAAGAAATAAGTATTAACCTTTAAGACTAATCATGTTAACCTTGGGTTAAATAAATTCCTTTCTTGATTGTAACTCACTACACCCTCACCCTATAGGAATGTAACTTTATTTGGAGGGTGGTGCCTGGTTTAAGAAAAAAACACACTTGGAAGAAATAAGTTTTTTGGTTATCAGAAAGAAAGGATCATAAAATGTCAGCAGGTCTCACTCATGGCCAGAAGATGATGTACCTTTTTTAATACATTTATGTGAAGCACCTGATTTTGATAAAGGTCAGGACTGCTGACCCCCGCGTGACTCTGTATTCATCCCTATGTGTAACAAAAGGTATACAAGCAAACCCAAAAATAAAGAAATTGGATCAGTTTCCGGAAAGACTGATTCCCTCATGTCGTTCTTTTCTGCTCCCCATTTTTCAGGCTGAATTCCCATCTGGAGTGTGGGTGCCCTCCAAGTCTACTTATTCGCCCCGGTTTTCAAGCCCACACGAGAAGGAGCCCAAGGAGGGGCACCTTCCGATATTCAAGTGGCACCGGTGGCCCAACGTAGATGGTGCAAATTCCTTGTCTTGGAATTTTATTGGTATCCCATGTAAACCAAGTTATTCAGCCCCCTTTTTTCTCCTACTATTTTCTGGCCGAATTCCCATCTGGTATATGGGTACCCACCAAGCCTACTAATTTTGCCTGGGCTTCTAAGATCGGACCGGGGGGGGCCTCAGTGCCACCTCTCCTTCTGGAGAACGGGAAGACGCCTGCGGCCTGCGTAGGTGGTGATTGGTATCCCATGTGAACCAAGTTATTCAGCCTCTTTTTCTCCGCTAATCTTCTAATCTCTTTCTATCTGTAATTAAATAAGTTATTTCCAGAGACGCCGACTCCGTCCCCACCTTCGAATCACCCTGGATCCACTGGGGCTGGACCCCGGCAGAGGAGCCTGGCAGGCTACAGTCCATGGGGTCGCAAAGAGTTGGACATGATTGAGCAACTAAGTACAGCATAGAACATCCATCCAAAGACATGTTTAACACAGTAAAAAGTGGGAGAAAACGTTTTCCATATGCTGGTGGGACTATGAATTGGTATCACAACTGCCTTGGAAATTATTTGGTGTATTCTATTAAAGTTGGACTGATACAACCTCATGTTACAACAGTTTTACCTCTAAATACTTACCCAGAAGAAATATGCATATGTCTTCAAACTGCGTTCACAGCATACATAGCAATGTTATTAATAAAAACACCAAATGAAGAAACCCAGAGCTCATAAATAGAAGGTAAGTGCATTGGGTCTATTCATATGAATGGAATAATACACAGCTATGAAGATGGATGGATCACTGCTTCTTGCAATAACATGAAAGAGTGAATGAAGCCAGACTCAGAGAGTACAAGCTGTATGGATAAATTTATATAAATTACAAATACATGCAAAACTAACTCATGATGAGAGAAGTCCAAACAGTGTTAACCTATGGAGCTGTCTGTGAAGAGGTTTGTGGGAAATTTCTGAGGTGCTGGTAAGGTTCTGTAACTCTAGCTGGATGATTGTTTCCAGGTGTGCTTACTTGAAAAAAAAATTATTTGAGCTCTATATTTATAATATATCATCAGAACTTAAAAGTTTACTTAAACAACCAATAACAGCACAACCCCCAAAGATGGCACTATCAGTATAAAATATATTAGAAGAAGAAGTTTCGTGGTAATATTGCTCTCTTATAGTAACTGAAAATTAAATGCTTCTCATTGGTTAAAACAAAGAGGAACTTTCCACTTCAGTGAAATACTATAATGAGATGATTATTTCAACAAAATTACACCTGAATAATATTGTTCTATTTACTTTATGAAGAAAATAATTTTGCTTTTCTCTATTGTAGAAAGGGTCAGGTTTAGGGCATCAAAACTAGTATGGCTACACCCTAGCAAGACCTTGTCATGAAAGTCAGTGAATTCTGAAAAAGACATAAGCCAAGACATGTGCCTTGGACACAATCTGATATAGATCTTGCCTGTACACCATCCACCTTCACCACTAGCCTAGTGCAAATACAACCTGGATGTCAAATCTAATGACCTTTTCTTTTTTTTCCTAAATACAATATAATGTGAATTTGTATAAAATCTAAACATTATTAAAATGTGTAACATGGGCAGTGGAATTCCCTGGTGAACTTATCTCCCAGATCCTTAACAATGGATTGGTAAAAAATTCCCCAAGCTTTTTCTAGATATATATTGATATATAGAAGTACAATACATATGGCAGCAGCATCAGAATGTTCTATATATTTTTTTCATACAACATATCTCTGTCATTTTTCTATCAGCACATACAGATAAATCTTATTCATATTAATATCTATATTATCCCAGTATCTGGATTTAAAAATTATTTATGTGTTCTTCTATTGATGAGAATTTTGGTTGTCTGCAGTTTTTTGCTTTTGAAAGCAATGTTATAATGAACATTCTTGTATATGTCATTTTGTGAGTGTGAGAGAGTGTATCTTCAGATTATGTTACTTGAAGTAGAAATAAACTATAATTAATCTTTTAAAAATTATTATTTCAGTGCCTTTTCCTTAGATTTTGTGACTTTCACCTCTGGTCTTTAGCTTTCTTTCTGACCATGGCTTTGTCAAACTATCTACAAGGCATTTTAACATCTTGTAACATTTCCCTAATATATCCTGAATGATAACCTTCACAGAAGTCATGTTCACAAACTTGCCAGATCTGAAGCTGTGTTCTCACAGAGTTGCTGATGAAAATAGTAATACTTTAAAGAGCAGTCACAGAATTATTTTCAAAGTCAAGAAGACCTTTTTTCCTGTATCACTTATATACATGCTGAATGTGGGAATCAGTTTCACTTGATATGGCATAAAATATGAATCATTTGGCTCCAGACTGTTGGATAGGATCAGTTAATCCAGTTCAGTCGCTCAGCCTATCTGACTCTTTGTGACCCCATGGACTGCAGCACACCAGACTTCCCTGTCCATCACAAACTTCCAGAGCTTACTCAAACTCATGTCCATTGAGTCAGTGATGCCATCCAACCATCTCATTCTCTGTTGTCCCCTTCTTTTCCTGCCTTCAGTCTTTCCCAGCAACAGGGTCTTTTCCAATGAGTCGGCTCTTTGCATCAGGTGGCCAAAGTATTGGAGCTTCAGCTTTAGCATCAGTCCTTCCAGTGAATATTCAGGACTAATTTCCTTGAGGATTGACTAGTTGGATCTCCTTGCAGTCCAAGGGACTCTCAAGAGTCTTCTCCAACACTGTAGTTCAAAAGCATCAATTCTTCAGCACTCAGCTTTCTCTATAGTCTAACTCTCACATCCATACATGACTATTGGAAAAACCATAGCTTTGACTGGATGGACCTTTGTCAGCAAAGTAAATTGAATGTTAAATCATTAACCTCTAATTTATTCATTAAATAATTCCCTTAATGCACTTTTTTTTTTTTTTTTGGTGTGAGAACATTATTTCTAGTAATTATCTAAGCTGTACTACCAGGAGTCTCAATCAGAAGAAGAAGACAATAAAATTGAAAAGAAATAAGTATAAGTAATTTAATATGGGGGTTTTCTGTTCATTGTGAATTGTAATCATCTCATTTAAATATTTAATTATAGAAAAATCTTTTATTACAGTACCAAAACTGTATGTTTTTTTTTCCTATTGTTCTCACCCTCAATTTAATGGGAAAGTTTTTTTTTGGTTGTGTGACATGCAGGATCTTAGTTCCCTGATGACCCCAGATCAAACCCTCACCCCTGCATTGGAAGTGCCCTGAAGTCTTAAGTACTGAACTGCCAGAAAGGTCCCAGGAAAATCTTAATATTCTCGATGGGTTCACTGGGGCTAAGATTCTGCAATCAAATTTTTGTGCATAATTTGATGACAGATATTGTATAATATTGACCTTATATCCATGGTATCCCAATTCACCTCTCCAGTGACTTTCCAATCTAAAAATGTTTAGTCATTGGGATCGTTTGAACATTGTCACTCATGTTCATGTCTATGCCTGGTTCTTTTCTATTTATTACCCATAATATTCAGCCTCCTGGTTCCTTTCTATTTATTACCCATAATTTTCAGCCTCCCACCTGGAGGTACCCTTCCTTCCACCTGTCCTGATAATATTTCCACTCCTTCTCCCTCAGAGCTGCCAGTGGTTTACCTTTCCATTCTGATCTCTGCTCTTCTCCATACAAAAGTACTGGTCTGGGGAGGAAGCTTCAATGGCTGGACCAGTGAAAATAAGGCTGATATAGTGAGCAAAAATGAGAGTGGTCCTGTAGAGAAGGTCTTTCCTCTGATCGCCACCATGTTTTATATTTTATTTTAAATTGAAGTATATCTTTTGGGGGGTGTATCTTTTATTTATTTTTTAATATAAATTTATTTATAACATTGTATAAGTTTAAGGTATACAACATGCTGCTGCTGCTAAGTCACTTCAGTCGTGTCAGTATTTCTATGTTGTTATTACAGTTGCCATGTAGCAGTAATTAGTACCTCTATAATGCTAGATAATTTCTTTTTAGTAGTTGGAACAATCAAGCTGTAGCCTTTCAGCAAGTTTGATGATTATAATACAATACTGTTATCTGTATTCACTATACTGCCCATTAGATATCTATGGCTTATATGATACTTATTGTAAGTTTATACCCTTAAATAACATCCATCCTGTTCCTCCAACCTCAGCCCCAGGTAACCACTATTGCATTCTCTGTTTTTATAAGTTTGACTTTTTTAAGGTTCTATGTATAAATGATGTCATACAGTACTCATCTTTCTCTGACTTATTTCACTTAGCATAATATGCTCAGAGTTCATCCATGTTATCACAAATGACAGAATGTCTTTTCTTTCCCTCCTAACTGAATAATATTCCATTATATGTATGTACCACATCTTATTTATCTGTTCTACCACTTTCATTTTGTTAAGCCCCTTTTCCCATATGCCAAGCACAGCCCTCTCCCTTTTTTAAGCCCAGGTCATTCTTTGAAATTGTGCATAAATCCCAATACACTGTTAGCTACACCCAAGCACCCATTCATTTCACATATTTTCCTTACTGAAGTAGTCTCTGAAAAAAAATTAGGAGGGAAATATAAAAGGATCTGTGTTTCTTATCAAAGACAAACACTGACTCTAGATTTTCTGCACATTTAACTATGCTTCATTTGGCTCAGACGATAAAGATCCGCCTGCAATGTGGGAGACCTGGTTTGATCCCTAGGTCAGGAAGATCCCCTGGCAAAGGGAAAGGCTACCCAATCCAGTATTCTTGCCTGGAGAATTCCATGGACAGAGGAACCTGGTGGGCTACAGTCCATGGAGTCACAAAGAGTTGGACACGACTGAGCAACCTTCACCTGAAAAGTGAAAAACTTCAAAACACTAGCGTGCTGGTTCCAACATAGGCAGAAAGGTAGCTTGAAGGTCTAAGGGTTTTAGAGGGCCAGGGAAACAGAAACCTAAATACAAAAGAACAAACCTTTATCTTAGTAATTCATAATTCCCTTGCCTGACACTGGTGGTTTAGACAGTGAAAAATCTGCCTGCAATGCAGGAGACCTGCTTTTGATCCCTGAGTTGGGAAGATCCCCTGGAGAAGGGAATGGCTACCCACTCCAGTATTCTTGCCTAGGACAGAGGAGCCTGTTGGGCTACAGTCCACGGGGTCTAAGAGTTGGCCATGCCTGAATGACTCACACTTTAGCCTATCACATGTGGAAAAATATTTCCTCACTTTATCATTTATCTTTTATCATTGTCTTTTTAAATTTAGTTTTCTACTTTTCAGAAGTTTTAGATTTATATATAGCAAAACTAGCCATTTTGTCATGAAATATATCATATACATACAGAAAAGTACAGAGAATACAAATAAATAATAATTTATCAAAACTAATCAGCGATGCATGTTGACTACACCAAGAAGCTTTCTCATGCCCCATCCTAATCACTACTGTTTCTTTCCCTTCCCTGCAGGAAAACCCCAGCCTGATTTTGGTAGTAGTAGCTCTTTATTTTTATTAATGGCTTTAGTGATTAAAGAGGTATTGCCAACATTAATTATGCTTGTTTTTAAAACATTTTTAAATTGAATCAGACAGTATTTTGTGTCTGACATATTTTGCTTAGCTGTAAGTCATCCGTATTGATTAATGGAGTTCATTCATGTTCATTGTTATATACTGTTCAGTTGTATGACAAAACCACATTTGATTTATCTACTGGATTTTTTCCATTGATATGACATTAAATCTTTAGTGCTGTGAATATTCATGCATATGTCCATTGTACACGTGCAATGTCTTGACTTTTTTGCCCCTTTGCATTTCCCTAGTAATCTTAAAACATATTGTCAGATTCCATTACAAAATGTCTTATGTTTTGACTGGGATCACATTATATCAGTAGATCAATTTAGGGAGGATTAACATCTTAGAATATTTAGTTTTCCAACCCATTAACAAGACATATCTCTCCACTCATATAGATTTTGATTATTTCTATGATATTTTATCATTTCTTCCTTAGAGTTTTTGAAGATATTTATTAAAATTATTCTTAAGTGTTTTTATATTTGTGATGTTATTACAAATGATATTTTTATTTCCTAGTTGTGTTTCTTTTTTATAGAAAAGTAATTTTCTTATGCAGTATTAATATTATCTTGGTTTTAATAATTTATCTAGAGGTTAGTTTGGACTTTCTATAAAATAATCATGCTTTTGACAAATAGTGATATTTTATTTCTTCCTTACAACACATATTTATTTTTCTTGGTTTACTGTTAAAACTTCATGCACAAAATGGTGAGAGTGAATATCCTTATCTTCTCTTGATCTCAAAGGGAAAGCTTTCAACATTTCATCATTAAATATGATGGTTGTAAAGATTTTGGTAGTATTGTTTTTCTGATAGAGTTTCCTCTATTTTTAGCTGGTAAAGCTTTTTAAAACTTCATTATTGGATATTGACATGTTTTTTCTGTATTAATTGAGATGATCATATACTTTTTCTCCTTTTTTTCCTGTGAATGTAAGAAATCTACTGATAGGTTTCTATCAAAACCAATATTAAAACATTGTTCCATTTTCTTTAATGGTGCTCATAAAATATACCCCAACTCCAAAATGACACTTCTAAAAAACCCTCCACTTTTTTTTTTTTTTGCGTTTAGATCGTCTCTTTCTTCTTTTTCCCCTTCTCCTTCTTTTTTCTGTATAAATGTTCTACTCTTCTGAGATGTGTTTCATACAAGAAAAGAGGAAGGAATTTGGCCTGTTATCTCAACCCATTTATTAATGTGTCTCTTCTCCACTGATTTGATGTGAAACTTTTATGATACAGTAAGTTCCTATATACACACAACTTTGTTATTGTAATATATTCTTTATAGCTCTTTAATATGTGATTGGGCTAGTTTACCTTCATTATTTCTTTTTCATATTTTCCTGGACATTCTCACTCATTTACTTTTCCACATCAGTATTATAGATAAAACATAATGCTTATTCCTATGACTGATTTTGTTAGCTTAACAAATAATTCCTTGTAACTCATATCCATGATGTAGCAAATATTTTGTACCATGTGAGATAATTTTGGCTATGCTAAGTCATTTCAGTTTTGTCCGACTCTTTGCGACCCCCATGGACCATAGCCTGCCAGGCTCCTCTGTCCATGGGAGTCTCCAGGCAAGAATACTGGGGTGGGTCTTTCCACCCCAAATATCAAAACTCCGTCTCCTCTGGCTCCTGCACTGCAGATGAATTCTTTACTGGTAAGCCACTGGAAAGCCCAGTTTTGGCTATAAACAATAGTAAATGGATCTATATTGTGTCATATAACAAAACTGTGCATAGTTAGTGGTTTCAAAGTTAAGTCAGTAATTCAGTTTCTTCTCTATCATCATCAGCATATTGCTGCATCATGACATTAGTTCTGGGTATTAAATTTAGGTTGAGAGTAAGAATTTCCTTGTCTTGATTCCCTTTTTAAAGTAGGTTAAAATTTTCCTACAAATCCTTATACATGTATCCTTCATGTCCCACTGGCCAGAATTACTGAACAGCTGGGCTTCCCAGGTGGCACTAGTGAGAAAGAACCTGCCTGCCAATGCAGGAGAAATAAGAGAGATGCAGGTTCAATCCCTAGGTTGGGAAGAGCCCCTGGAGGAGGGTATGGCAATCCACCCCAGTATTTTTGCCCAGGAAATCCCATGGACAGAGAAGCCTGGTGGGCTACACTCCATAGTGTCACAAAGAGTCAGATATGACTGAAGTGACTTATCATGTACACATGCACTAAACAACTAGTAAGCAAAACAATATTGTCATAATAATCATTACAACCAATCAGAAAATACCCTTTGGATCTGGGTAGGGATCCAATCTTTATCAAACATCATAGACATAAAATTAGGCAAAGAACCTTGTTTTATGTTCCTGGATATATTCCAGTGTCTCCTAGTTTACAATCTGTGGGAACTTGAATAAAATTTGTACCCTACTGTTGTGTGGAAATTGTACAAATCAAAATTATGTTGAATTAGTTCACAGTGCTTTTCAGCTCTACTAAACCCTTATAAACTCTCTGTCTTCGCTCTATTAATTTTTGAGAGTTTGATATTGAAGCTCAAAAGTAAAAATCTTAATTTATCTACTTAAAAAATAATTGTAATGGAGCTATATATATATATAACCTTGTTCTGTATTTTCCAAGTCTCCTGTAAATGTGTTATCATAGTTTTATAATTTTTGAAAAATTAGGCAAAGAAAATAAAAATGGTCTCAGAAAACAAGTGGCAAAATACCTATTGAGTAGACAGTGTCCACCTGTACATCTTCATTGTAGAGAAACTTACAGAATTAGATTTAAATCCAATTGTCCTTCAATACAGTCGTTATTAATAACCTTAAATAAGTATTTACTAAAGTGTTTCCTGTGGTAACTGGTGAATTAATTTACTTACATGCAGAAATTCTGAATTCCCACATACTCATTTTATTGATTGTAAGTTTCTATCTTTTTTTGGATGTCAAAACAAAACAAAATGTGAATTACCATTCAAAACTGCTATTATGGAGTAGGAAGATCATTAATACACAAAGCCAGCTGTTACTATAATATTTAAAAATTTGCTGTATTCTTCACCCCAATTTTTACCTACAAGAAAAGACCTTTTATTTCATATTCTATACCATCTTCTCCTCGGGTAGGAAATAAAAATATTTAGACCTATAGCTTTCAAGATTTTCTAAATTAAATAATCATCTTCTACATAAAATCATCTAGCATCATTATGTATAGCATAGGAAGCTATTTAGGTTTTTGAAAAGGTGGTGTGCCTTACAGCTGTACTTTGTTGCCCTCTTTCTTCTCTTCTCTCCCTTCCAGCAGTTAATCTCATTCCACTGTGGTGGACTCTAAGTATCACCTCTGCATAACTTGTGAAAAGCCTTGATATGGGCCATAGAATAGAGAGAGTATTTTGGGGTGATAAAGTTTGGTGGTTAGCCTCCTACCATTTACCTTCTTCCTTTGAAAGTAAAATAAATCAGAGATTTTAGGTAATAAGGAAATAGTAATCTAGACATCACTGGGTGTGACTGCTTTTCATGGTTTATTAAATGAATTTAGTTTAATTTCTTAAATATCATTTCCTGGTCTGTTGCCAATTTTAATGCACTGAAGAAAGGGAAAATATGCAAAATGATTCCTTAAACATTTTAGTTATCTTACTGACCTTATAAGATTTTACTTAGATAAATTTTTCAGCAAGGTGATAATATCATAGGAAAACTTGCCTATTTTGGACTGGTGTTTTTAATTCAACTCAGTGTGTTTATTGATTGAACACTGTTATCACTAAAATATTGCTTTAGAATCCATATGAAATTGACAGCTCTAGTTAACATGGAAAGCCTATGCTATCAAAGCTAACATTATTAGAACTAGTCCCCTATGTCTTTTTATACAGAGTTCAGAGGTTAATTTAACTGACTTGGTGACAGATGGTGCTCTGGCTAATACTAGTGGATGAGTAATTTCACTAGACCAGGGTTGACCCTTACTGTGAAAACCAAATGAAACAACAAAAAAGTAAAGGTCTTTGTGGTGCTGTGCTGTGCTGTACTAAGTCACTTCAGTCGTGTCTGACTCTTTGCAAACCTATGGACTGTAGCTCCCTAGTGCCTCTGTCCATGGAATTCTCCAAGCAAAAATACTGGAGTGGGTGGCCATGCCCTCCCCGAGGGGATCTTCCCAACCCAAGGATCTAACCTGTTTCTCTTATGTCTCCTGCATTGGTAGGCAGGTTCTTTACCACTAGTACAATCAAAGGTCTTCGTGGATCTTTGTATAATTTAGTTTGAAATTATATTTTGCAATTTTAATGTCATGTTTACTAAAATCAAATTATATTATGTCCCTCAATATTGTGAGTTTCAATCTGTGAACCAATATTAAAACCCTTAAAATATTAGCATCTCTTCTGGCTTGTTGTATCATATGACTATTTCTTTTCAACAAAACATAATCTAAGCACATATGGATAATTTTTTGAACATTGTAAACAATTTAAAAGATATAGTATAATATGGAAAATACAAACAGCAACAACATTAATACATGCATATTTCTTCCATAGAGATTAAAAAATTTTTATGTAAATTATATCCAGTTGTTCATCTTAACTCAGGAAGTGTCAGGAGTAGGTCCTTTTCTGTAATCAACTGAAGGAAATAATCATTCCTTGGCACCTCCAACCTTCACAGCTGAGAGATCTCCATTATTTTGCTCCTTCAAAATCAGCAAAATCTTTCCACTTATGTGTAGGAATTGAGTTTCATCCACTGAAGTATCAAAATTGACTCTTGTGCAGTCAGTATTTCTGTCTCCAGTATGCTGTCCTTTAAAAACTTTAAAGTAATCTAAACATATAAATATGTGGAAAGAATTTTAAAAGTATATACATTTGTAAAATTAAAATTGAAATCTTAACCTAAGTATCCATTGACAGATGAATAGACAAAGAAAATGCAGAGTATGTATACAGTAGAATATTATTCAACCAGAATCAGAAGGAAATCCTGATTTTACAACAATTTGGATGACCTTGAGAGCATTATGCTAAGTGAAAGAAATTGGGCAAGAAAAGACAAATACTATAGGATCCCACTTACAAGTTGAATCTAAAACAGACAAGCTCATAGAAACAGAGAGTGAAATGGTGATTGCCAAGAGCTGGGAGTGTGGAAGAAGTGGGGAGTTCAGTTCTCATAATGTGAATGTGTCCTTTTTGCATTATATTTAATGCCTCATTTTTCACCTTTTTGTGCTTTTTGATGATTTTGCTGTATATTGTCACCCTGCTTGATGCTGGGCTGGAAGAAGCACAAGCTGGAATCAAGATTGCCGGGAGAAATATCAATAACCTCAGATATGCAGATGACACCACCCTTATGGCAGAAAGTGAAGAGGAACTAAAAAGCTTCTTGATGAAAGTGAAAGAGGAGAGTGAAAAAAGTTGGCTTAAAGCTCAACATTCAGAAAACGAAGATCATGGCATCCGGTCCCAACACTTCGTGGGAAATAGATGGGGAAACAGTGGAAACAGTGTCAGACTTTATTTTTGGGGGCTCCAAAATCACTGCAGATGGTGATTACAGCCATGAAATTAAAAGACACTTACTCCTTGGAAGGAAAGTTATGACCAACCTAGATAGCATATTAAAAAGCAGAGATATTACTTTGCCAACAAAGGTCCGTCTAGTCAAGGCTATGGTTTTTCCAGTAGTCATGTATGGATGTGAGAGTTGGACTGTGAAGAAAGCCGAGCACCGAAGAATTTATGCTTTTGAACTGTGGTGTTGGAGAAGTCTTTTGTGAGTCCCTTGGACTGCAAGGAGATCCAACCAGTCCATCCTAAAGAAGACCAGTCCTGGGTGTTCATTGAAAGGACTGATGCTGAGGCTGAAAGTCCAATACTTTGGCCACCTCATGTGAACAGTTGACTCATTGGAAAAGACTCTGATGCTGGGAGGGATTGGGGGCAGGAGGAGAAGGGGATGACAGAGGATGAGACGGCTGAATGGCATCAGCGACTTGATGGACATGAGTTTGGGTGAACTCTAGGAGTTGGTGATGGACAGGGAGGCCTGGTGTGCTGCGATTCATGGGGTAGCAAAGAGTCAGACACGACTGAGCAACTGAACTGAAAGGTAGCATTCCACATGTGTCTGGAAAAAATACATCTGTTAGATTAGCTTTTTTTCAGGCATAGGTTACAGTGTTGGTGACTGAATTCAATGTCATTCAATCAAAAATACATGTTATATAAGGTGTCTTTGGGTCTTCCCCAGTGGCTTAGCAGTAAAGAATCTGCCTGCAATATGGGAGATAGGGGTTTGATCCCTGGATTGGGAAGATGCCCTGGAAGAGGGCATGGCAACCCACTCCAGTATTCTTGCCTGGAGAATCCCATAAAAGCCTGGCAGGCTACAGTCCATAGAGTTGCAAAGAGTTGGACACAACTGAAGTAAATGAGCATGCATGCAAGTATCTTTAAACAAACACATGTAAAACAAGTTTGTGTATTTATTGGTTAATGAAAATGTGACCACAAGCTCACAGAAAGCCAATGCTGTATTTCTCCAAGGAGCAATGGTTTAGTATTCATTACAATAAGTCCCCTACATACAAACCTTCAAGCTGTGAACTTTCAAAGATGCAAATGTACATTGTTATTGCTATTCAGTTGCTCAGTCGTGTCTGACTCTTTGTGACCCCATGGACTGCAGCACTGCAGGTTTCCCTGTCCATCACCAACTCCCGGAATTTGCTCAAACTCATGTCCATTGAATCAGTGGTACCATTCAGCCATCTCATCTTCTATCGTCCCCTTCTCTTCCTGCCTTCAATCTTTCCCAGCATCAGAATCTTTTCTAATGAGTCAGCTTTTCACATCAGGTGGCCAAAGTATTGGAGCTTCAGCTTCAGCATCAGACCTTCTAATGAATATTCAGGATTGATTTCCTTTAGGATTGACTGGTTTGATCTCCTTGCAGTCTAAGGGACTCTCAAGAATCTTCTCCATCACCACAGTTCAAAAGCATCAATTCTTTGGCATTCAGCCTTTTTTGTGGTCCAACTCTCACATCCATACTCTCACATATCTCTTTTCCATACTGGAAAGAACATAGCTTTGACTAGATGGATGTTTGATGGCAAAATAACATCTCTGCTTTTTAATACACTGTCTATGCTTGTCATAGCTTTTCTCCAAGGAGCAAGCCTCTTTTAATTTCATGGCTGCAGTCACCATCTGCAGTGATTTTGGAGCTCAAGAAAATAAAGTCTCTCACTGTTTCCATTGTTTACCCATCTATTTGCCATGAAGTGGTGGGACGGGATGCCATGATCTTTGTTTTATGAATGTTGGTTGAGTTTTAAGCCAGCTTTTTCACATTAGGAGGTCTAATCATATTACTTAGTTTTTGTGTCTGGCATGAACTACTGTACTTTACAAGGTAGTATACTGTGAGAGTTATAATTTTTTCTTGATTTTTTGTGCTTGTTTTTTGTGTATTATTTGTGTGAAAAGTAGTGTAAACCTATCATAGTACAGAACTACATTGTGTTAGGCATCTAAGCTAACTTTTTAGACTTATGAACAAATTGGACTTACAAATGCACTCTTGGAACAGAAGTCATTCATATGTAGGGGACTTACTGTAAATCAGTGTTTTGGGCAACTGTATTGAAACTAACTACCAAAGATAATGAGAATTGACTCTGTGTGTGTGTGTGTGTGTGTGATTCCAGAAAAGAATCTGAAAAAACATTCCAATTTATTTTTTAAAGCTAGCATACTTAGGAAAAACCAAAATGAAACCTGACAAAGATAAAACTAAAATGAGCCTTACCAAACAATTTTACTTATGATTATTTTGGCAGATTAGATTGAATAGCTATTTAAGTCCTCCTTCCCTGCAAGAGGAGCATATATCCCTGTCCACTGTCATGTGGTGTGCAGCATCTCCCCGTGGGAGGAATATGATTCCTCAACTCATTAATAACAAGCTTGGCCTTATAACTGGTTTGATCAATGAAACATGAGTGAGTATGATCCTGTCTCAGTTCTTAGTAAAAGGGTTATACAATTGCAGTCAATGTAATTTGTTGGGGAGTGAGAAAGAAAGACATTCTTGTATGCCACAGACATATTGGAGTGGTTTGTTACCTCAGCTTTATCTAGTAAAGGCTGACTCATAAAAAAATGAATGCAAAAATCCTCTAAAAATACCAATAACTTTAATAAAACATTTGTTTTAATTCAATAAGTTAAATATAAAATATTAATTTAAAAAATATATGATTTATTAAGTCATAGCAAAAATGATTTATTTTGAATTGAACAGTTAACACTAAAAAATTATTAATATATTAAAGCAATAGGTGCAATAAAAAACCAAAAAATTTTCATGATTGTGTACATTGCCTATAAAGATCCATTTGATTAAATCTAAAAACATTTCAAAATAAAAATGCTTAAAACATCCAGATTGAAATGTACATCATTAACTTGATAAAAATTGTTTCAATAGTCAATTTTTAAAGATTTAATGTTAAGGAACAGTTTTAAAATGCCTGTGCTCACTGCTCTTTTGAACATCATTCTGGAGATTTTAGCCAGTACCTTAAGGCAAAAAAGTGTAATAATACTGTTAACTTTTGAAAAATAGGAGACAAAATTGTATAAAACATTTAGGGAACTTCTTGAAACATAACTAGAATGAACAATAATAAACATATGATTATTATGGCCACAAGATTGAAAATGAATCTACCATAGTCAGTTCCATTTATATATAACCATAACTTATTAGTTCTTTCAATGAAATAAAAGATGCTATTTATAATAATGGCAAAATTATAAATTGTACAAGTCTAAATATATAGATGGACACTTTAGAAATTATGCATATGCGTTTCTAATAATTGTGACTAGAATGTTTTAGAATCTAAAATGGCATTAAAATCCAATTTAGAAATTAAGTACTGTGGGCATACAGATGTTGTATTTTCACACACGAACTTCTTTCGAAATAATAAATTATTTTTATATTGAACTATATGGCCCTCCTTAATTCATCTTTCTTCCATTAATCAATGCCTCCTTTTTTAGAATTGCAATTGCTCTTATTCCTTCTACAGACACTAAATCGTTGTCATAGTTGCATCCTTAAAAATCAGGCATTTTGCTGGGCTAAGAAAGTGAGCTACCCTTAAACAACCTTCCTGTGCCAAGGGATTTACATAGTTCATTTAATGCTCACCATATCCTAGTAAAGTAAGCAATACTATCCCCATTTAACTCTTCAAGATACATAAAGCTCTCTTTCATAGAAATGTTTTATGTTCCTTTTATCTGCTGTGTCTTCCACAAGTTGTACAAGTACAGTGTTTACATATCCTGCAACTCTGTGAAAGTCTAAGAGAAATTTAGTTACGTCACTTAATTCCACCAGCAGGTAAAAATTTTGACTCATACATTGTGTGTGTATCTTATTGCTCAGTTGTGTCTGACTCTTTGAGACACCATGAACTGTAGCTCACCATGCTCCTCTGTCCATGGAATTCTCCAGGCAAGAATACTGGAGCAAGTTGCCATTCCCTTCTACAGAGGATCTTCCCGACCCAGGGATCGAACCCAGATCTCCCATACTGCAGCAGATTCTTTACCATCTGAGCCACCAGGGAAGTCCCCATTTATACATTGCTGCTGCTGCTAAGTCGCTTCAGTCGTGTCCGACTCTGTGCAACCCCAGAGACGGCAGCCCACCAGGCTCCCCGGTCCCTGGGATTCTCCAGGCAAGAACACTGGACTGGGTTGCCATTTCCTTCTCCAATGCGTGTAAGTGAAAAGTGTAAGTGAAGTCGCTCAGTCGTGTCCAAAACTTAGCGACCCCATGGACTGCAGCCTACCAGGCTCCTCCATCCATGGGACTTTCCAGGAAAGAGTACTGGAGTGGGGTGCCATTGCCTTCTCCGAATTTATACATTACTAAATGCCAAAGAATGCTCAAACTATCGCACAATTGCACTCATCTCACACACTAGTAAAGTAATGCTCAAAATTCTCCAAGCCAGGTTCAGCAATATGTGAACCGTGAACTTCCTGATATTCAAGCTGGTTTTAGAAAAGGCAGAGGAACAGAGATCAAATTGCCAACATCCGCTGGATCATAAAAAAAGCAAGAGAGTTCCAGAAAAACATCTACTTCTGCTTTATTGACTATGCCAAAGCCTTTGACTGTGTGGATCACAATAAACTGTGGAAAATTCTGAAAGAGATGGGAATACCAGACCACTTGACCTTCCTCTTGAGAAATCTATATGCAGGTGAGGAAGCAACAGTTAGAACTGGACATGGAACAACAGACTAGTTCCAAATAGGAAAAGGAGTATGTCAAGGCTGTATATTGTCACCCTGTTTATTTAACTTCTATGCAGAGTACATCATGAGAAACGCCGGACTGGAAGAAACCCAAGCTGGAATCAAGATTGCCGGGAGAAATATCAATAAACTCAGATATGCAGACGACACCACGTTTATGGCAGAAAGCGAAGAGGAACTAAAAAGCCTCTTGATGAAAGTGAAAGAGGAGAGCGAAAAAGTTGGCTTAAAGCTCAACATTCAGAAAACGAAGATCATGGCATCCGGTCCCATCACTTCATGTGAAATAGATGGGGAAACAGTGGAAACAGTGTCAGACTTTATTTTTGGGGTTTCCAAAATCACTGCAGATGGTGACTGCAGCCATGAAATTAAAAGACGCTTTACTCCTTGGAAAAAAAGTTATGACCAACCTAGATACTATATTCAAGAGCAGAGACATTACTTTGCCGACTAAGGTCTGTCTAGTCAAGGCTATGGTTTTTCCTGTGGTCATGTATGGATGTGAGAGTTGGACTGTGAAGAAAGCTGAGCGCTGAAGAATTGATGCTTTTGAACTGTGGTGTTGGAGAAGACTCTTGAGGGTTCCTTGGACTGCAAGGAGCTCCAACCATTCCATTCTGAAGGAGATCGGCCCGGGGATTTCTTTTGAAGTAATGATGTGAAAGCTGAAACTCCAGTACTTTGGCCACCTCATGCAAAGAGTTGACTCATTGGAAAAGACTCTGATGCTGGGAGGGATTGTGGGCAGGAGAAGGGGACGACAGAGGATGAGATGGCTGGATGGCATCACTGACTCGATGGACGTGAGTCTGAGTGAACTCCGGGAGTTGGTGATGGACAGCGAGGCCTGGCATGCTGCAAATCATGGGGTCGCAAAGAGTCGGACACGACTGAGCGACTGAACTGAACTGAACTGAAATGATTGTTATTTATTTTGTATTGTATTCAGTTCAGTTGAGTCGCTCAGTCATGTCCGACTCTCTGCGACTCCATGAACCATAGCACGTCAGGCCTCCCTGTCACCCAAACCCATGCCCATTGAGTCGGTGATGCCATCCAACCATCTCATCCTCTGTCATCCCCTTCTCCTCCTGCCCTCAATCT
Organism: Capricornis sumatraensis; assembly: GCF_032405125.1. NCBI lineage: Eukaryota > Metazoa > Chordata > Mammalia > Artiodactyla > Bovidae > Capricornis > Capricornis sumatraensis. The sequence goes on along the minus strand of NC_091092.1, from coordinate 108,714,278 downwards.
TTCCCAGCATCAGGGTCTTTTTAAATGAGTCAGCTCTTCACATCAGGTGGCCAAAGTATTGGAGTTTCAGCTTCAGCATCAGTCCCTCCAATGAACACCTAGGACTGATCTCCTTTATGATGGACTGATTGGATCTCCTTGGAATCCAAGGGACTCTCAAGAGTCTTCTCCAACACCACAGTTCAAAAGCATCAATTCTTTGGTGCTCAGCCTTATTTATAGTCCAACTCTCACATCCATACATGACCACTGGAAAAACCATAGCCTTGACTAGATGGACCTTTGTTGGCAAAGTAATATCTCTGTTTTTTAATATGCTGTCTAAGTTGGTCATCATTTTCCTTCCAAGGAGCAAGTGTCTTTAATTTCATGGCTGCAATCACCATCTGCAGTGATTTTGGAGTCCAGAAAAATAAAGTCAGCCACTGTGTCCATTGTTTCGCCATCTATTTGCCATGAAGTCATGGGACCGGATGCCATGATCTTAGTTTTCTGAATGTTGAGCTTTAAGCCAACTGTTTTCACTCTCCTCTTTCACTTTCATCAAGAGGCTTTTTAGTTCCTCTTCACTTTCTGCCATAAGGGTGGTGTCATCTGCATATCTGAGGTTATTGATATTTCTCCCGGCAATCTTGATTCCAGCTTGTGCTTCCTCCAGCCCAGCATTTCGTGTGATGTACTCTATAAAGTTAAATAAGCAGGGTGACAATATACAGCCTTGACGTACTCCTTTTCCTATTTGGAACCAGTCTGTTGTTCCATGTCCAGTTCTAACTGTTGCTTCCTGATCTGCATACAAGTTTCTCAATTACTTAATTTATTTCAAAACTATGTACTTATAATGAAAAAAAATGTTTAAACTCATTCCTAAATATTGACATTTCTCTCCTATAAGGGCTTTCATAGCTTGTTTGCACAGAAGGTGGGGGGCTGTTGAGAACCTCATCAACTTGTGGTAAACTGCTCTCTCTCTATTTAATTGGATACATATCTGTATCTCTCTATACATATGTAGAAATGCCTATATATATGTATTTATATATCCATATATGTACCTATCTCTAGATTACTTGAGTAAGAATGATTTCATTCTATGAAACTATCTACATCTATATAGATTACTTAACTGCCCAATAAAATGAAACATGCACCTTCATACAATGTCTGTCTACACTATGTTTCCATATTATATCTAAATGTGCGATTCATAAAATACTAGTTAGGAGTGTCTGGTTTCTCCCCTGGTCTTCATCTGCCCTTATTGTCCTAGTATTTTTTATCTTCTGTGACCCTTTTCTGGGTCTCATACTTTAAAAAAATGATTACGTTTTTCAAATTTATCATCTCCTTGTATCAGGAATAAAATATAATTGGCAAAAATTTGCAATCTGTTCCATAGGCTCAAATTTAGAATTTTAATGTACACAGGATAAAAAACTGGACTCATGCAAGTCTTGCTGAGTATCCCCATTTCTTATTGCCTGGAAACTTAAATATAGAACCTAGGAAAGTTTGTTTTCCCCTAATGTGTTTGTACTCTGAATATTGCCTGCTACAGTTGCCTATTAATTAGATTTTTTTCCCTTTCTCTGCTTTGCTTTTAACTAATGACAAAACTTCTACGCTGTGACCTTCCTCAAAAAGTTGTCTTCAGCCTCCCCACTTCAGTATTCTCATGTTAGTTTCTATGTCAGTTTTACATATCCCATTAAGAGTGCTCCACTCGGGGGTTGTGTTTACTGGTGTAAAGTCATCCACTGATTATGCTTTGTATTTAAATATCTGTGTTTCCCATTAGACTATGAGCTTCTCAAGGGTAATGATTATATCCTGTTTATGTTTGTGTCCTCAAGACTTAATATGATACAGAGAAGACACCAAGTAGATTGAGAGAATTAGTGTAAAGGAAAATGTTAATAGCCAGGAGGAAATAACCCAAGTCCTAAGCCTGCAGCCAAAATCTGTAACTTGGAGCAATTCTATGTTCCATTCACTCAGCTATGGGAAGTAGGCTGAGCTATTAGTACCAATATCCTCTTCTTTTAATTATTTCCTACAGTATTGGGCTCTTCAGGTACTCAGTGAGCACTTCTTGATGGATATAGTATTACTTTGGCTTTCACATTTCTCTTGGTCAGGCAAAACCATTGCCTAGAAATTATCCTTGATTAGCACTATATTTACAGTATCACCCATGAGCAGAATGTCATCCACGAGCAGAATGGGATACTATTTTCTGACTTTGTGTGTGTGTGTGGGGGGGATGAATATGTATTGATAAAACTTTTTTAAAGTCCTCATGTGCTTTAGCATTTTGCTTTGAGAACCATTGCTCTCCCAGAAATATTCTCCTTTGAAAAAAGTAATTATCCCAAAGCTGTAGTCTCTAGTTCACAAGATACCCGAAGAACAGAAATAATATACTTTACTTTTGTGTAGTACAAGGGCAGTGAGTGAGCTGTGTGAAAGGAACTCACTTTACACATGCAAGAGATTAGGGCCGTAACTGCTACAAATAAAGGGATGTGCATTAAATTTGGAGTGTGAACACAGAGGTAATTTCAACCATAAAAAGCAGGAGGAAGCAGGCTATCTGCTAGAGTTTTTTTCCTTTTTTACGCTTTTATTCGGTTTATTTAAACTGAATTTAAAAAACCAGTTCATTCATTTTCCCTACTCCTTACCCTCTAACCTCTTAGAAACACCAGTCTGTTTTATGTGTCTATGAGCTTGGGTTTTGGAGATTTTTTTTAGGTTTCACGTGGAAGAGAGATCACACACATGGTATTTGTCATTCTCTATCTGACTTATTTCACTTACTATATCCCTTTTAGATCCATCCGTGTTGTTGCAGATGACAGACATCCCTCCTTTTTTATGGCTGAATATTATTCCATTGTGTATACCACAATCTCTTTATCCATTTACCCACTGATGAACACTTAGGTTGTTTTATTTTCTGACTTTTTGAAATGATAAGTTCTGTTTAATTTTTTTAGTTGGTAGAGATAAGGAGAGTAAGCCAATCCTGCTTTCATAATGTGTATTTGTAGCCATGGCAGATGCAAAATTGAGTTCAGAAATCCTAAGAGAGAAGAGCTTACACATAATTGCATATGATGCACTAGTATTAGAAGGGAACTTCACATAAAATATCTAGTTAAGAAGAATAATTGCTCCCATGTCTTATTTTTCCCGGGTGATGTTCATGTAACATTCTTATCATGAATTGACAAATTCACTAGAGGTAACAAAATTGCCCAATTAGCCAAAAATATTTGCACCAAACAATAGATATTCCAAATAAGCTACCCTAAGAAGGTCATTTTCCCTGTCTAATTTTTTGAACATTATGCTTGAAATATTGAAATGTACCACATTTCTGTCTCAGGATTATGGGTGCTTTAGCAAAAAAGACCAACAACTCTTTTCAATTGTACCCATGACTATTTTGACAAAATATCATGGAGAAAACATCTTGCTTAATGAAGTAGATACTCTTCTCTAGAGATATTCCTACATCATTTGTAGTTTTATAAAGTTTAATTACTTTCCTTCCAAACCTTACTATATTAAACTTGGTGTCAGATATCTTTCAGTAACTCCATATTTTAGGATTTATAGATTGAGCTTGAGAAATAGATTGGGAATATTCAACTCAATATATCTAAGTATGTTTATCTCAATTTACTGTAGATGCTTTTATTACATGTAAAAATAGCAAAGGATGCATAAAAGAATAATTTCTAAATCTTTATAAGCAAGAAGTGAGCAGAATTTGTTTTTGTGGGTGATAGGTAGGTGATATGAAATCTTAGAATTGTTTTAATATCCACAGTCCTTGTTAGACTATACAATTCCATGTTAGGTATTCCTGTCATTTTCTATACCCTATGCTTAGTCTTACCATAGCACATGGCATATGCTGCAATAATTATGCATAACAAATCATTCCAAACCTAGTGGCTTAAAACATAAGCACATTGATCTCACTCGTCTGTCTTTGTGCCAGTTGTGGTTTGACTTACATCAACTGGACTCTGCTTCAAACTCCAGGTGGGCTGAGCTTAACTGCAAGTAGTGGCTTAGACTGAGGTTGGCCTCACTTGACTTTTAACCTCTGTCAATAACTATGAAGGTTCAGAGATTATATCCTACTTATAGATTAATACATTACTTGTAACAGTTCCATAAATGCTGGCAGAAAACTCAAGACCTTTTGGTCAGTGACAGGACTTTATTATTTGGTATTACTGCTATTATTATTGTATTTGATTGATTGTTCATACCATAGCAGACAGAATGAGATTCATGGTTCCTTGGTTTCTCTCACTCCCTAAGCTCCGTGGGCATGATATGGAGGCAGCTGGATGCTATTCACTTAGTGGGTCTGTATCACAGTTGAAGAAGTCTGAATTTAGGAAAACCAGTATTTTAAAACGAGGCTTCTAGTAAACTTGACTAACCATTGTCCCAGAAGGAGACATTATTATTTTGGTCAAGAATCTTCCCCCTGTCTTAGAGGGAGATACAATCTTCAACTTCAAAAGCCCCTTTGCTCTACAGACATCCAAGCAAAGATATTCTGATAAAAGCTGTTAGTGCCTTTTGCCAAGAAAATGTGCTAAAATGCAAGAAATTCCATGAAAAATTGTTTCTAAATATCCTCCTTGGACCAATGGTTATCCAAGGTACATTCTTCTCATATTGAATGTCATGAGAATATCTGCTAACATTCCACTGGGTAAAGTAAAGTAGTAAGTAAAGTCGCTCAGTCGTGTCCAACTCTTTGCGACCCCATGGACTGTAGCCTACCAGGCTCCTACCTCCATGGGATTCTCCAGGCAAGAGTACTGGAGTGGGTTGCCATTTCCTTCTCTAGGGGATCTTCCCAACCCAGGGATCGAACCCAGGTCTCCCACATTCCAGGCAGACGCTTTAACCTCTCAGCCACCAGGGAAGCTTACATAGTTAAGTCATACCACTGAGCCCAAAGTCAGTGTGGTAGGGAGTGTATACCACCCTATGTGTGAGAGAAGAATGGATATTTGCTGAATAATAATAAAATCTATTACTCATAGAATACTGAAATGACTTAATTTCTCCTTCACACTAATGCTCATTGTGGATAAAGCCTATGTTTTATTCACCACTGCATTTTTCATGCACTGTCAAATTATTTCAGTAGGTGAACAGTGTGTTTTCTTTTTGCTTAGTAAATGCATGTCTAAATCAGAATGTTTGACATAATTAATGTGGCTTTAGAGGTTTTGTACATTTTAAATGTTAATCTTCATTTTATTAGGACCATTTATGTCTGTATCTTTCACCAGTTAATTAATTAGTGCCTAATACGATGGTAAACCTCTGTCCCATCAACTAAGAAATTCGCATTCTTCTTCTTCTTCTTTTTTTTTTTCATTTCACTTGAGTAAGATCATGGAGATGAGTGTTTAGATGTCTATGCATGCTTGACTCTAGCAGCACATGTGCTTTGGCTGAGCCTGGGGGATGAGAGTTTCAATAACGTGCTGCCATCTGGCACATAATACCCTCTTCATTGGTACTGGAACAAAATCACATTTCCTACTTCATTAGAACATGCCCATGTATATATCACCTTGTACATTTTTGGTCTGCTAAGCTGAGGTTGCCATCTGCACAGATGTGCAGGAAAATTAGCATTGCTATAGAAATTATTTTTAAAACACCTTTGGTTTTGTTTTAAAAATTATTTGTGTAGGTGTATATTTGTATGATGAGGTATATGTATCATATATATATGGTAAGATCACTTATAATGTCAATTTAGAAGTAGCCACAGATAACATTTTAGAGTTCATTTTTCTCAACTTTTGTTTATGTGTTTGTATACAAATAAGTATGTATATATATATGGATATATATATATATATATGTGTCCATACTTAAATGTGGATTTAGATTGATAAAGATTCGAAATCTTATATTTTATATGTAATTCTATTTTATGGAATTCTTTCGATGCCATCTTTTGAAATGACTGCTTAGTGTTCTCCTGTATGAGTGTAGCATAATTTATTTAACCAATTTTCTTACAAATCTATTTGCTATGAAAACAGAACCTATAAATTACAGTGATTTAATTCAATGAAACTTTTGTTCTTTATGTTTATGGTTAATGTAAGACTTTCTACTTGATGACCCAGACCTCTACTGTCTTGTGATTCTTCTCTTTTATAAGACCTTTTAGTCAGCTGGAGGTTAGGAAAAGAGCATGAGAGATCTCTCTTGGGCGATTTTTACCACTCAGGCCTAGAAATAGCATTCATCACTCCTTTTTATAGCTAAAACCTTTTCACAGTGGAAGAGAGAGATCAAATCTGTGACAAGAGAGCTAGCTATCTTTATCAAAAAACTATATTTTTTTCACTAAAATAAGCATCACTATGAAAAAAGTCTTCAGTCTTCTGTGTTAAATTGTCCTTTTATCTATAACATACTTTGCTTAATATATTAGTCTTATAAAATTTGACCATTGATTATACTTTTTATTAGCAGGAACAATCCCATTAGATTTTTTACTTAAATTTTACTTTTTATGATAGTAATTTTAGCTTATTTCCTTTGTTTGTATTTTTTGCCATTTAGTTTACTTAAAAATTTTCAACTACAATAAATGTGTTTATGGTAATTCAAACAGTAAAGTGGTATATATTACAAATTAATTTATTTCTCTTCAAATTTTTGTCATTCATGTATCAAAGATAGTCAGTATTCATAAGTTACCCTATTTTCTAGTGTAATTTCCCTGTAATATGTGTAAATGTGTGATTTTTTTGTTTATTAAAATTATGATATTATATCCTATCTTGTAGTAATATTCACATTCTTTTCTTTGCTTAATAATAGGTCTAATTCATTCTTTTAAATAATGATCACCAAAAGTTTGTGATATTTTTGCCTCTTCAGATCATCAGGAACATTTTGGTGGAATCCTCTGTTAATCAACATGAAATAATCTCTTTGTTTTTTGTCTCCTTGGTTATTTGGAAGTTTAAGTCATTGTGAGGGAGGGCATAAGTTTCCCTCTGCTGTTAATGTCCTTTGGCCACTATTTGTTGCTGATTTCTATGTATTCTCTCTCTATATATATTCTGGATTATATTTTGTGCTTTATATATTTTGCACCTAAGTCTTTCCATCTGTCAAATATCTTCAACACTGCAGATTTTTTTGTCCTAGAGATGTTGTATATTTTGATGCAGTTGAATTTACGAAAGCTATTCTTATGAAGCCTTTGCTTCTTCATTCTTCTGTAAAGTTTTGATGTTAACATAGTTATATTTATCTATGAGTTGTGAATATTCCATGTTTAATAAAGAAGTCCCTTCTCAAAGTCATGAAGTTATTTTACTTTTTTATAATAGTTTTGATTTTTTTCACATTTAGTTCATTACTCTATCTGAATCTTATAGAAAGCCAGTTGTCCTAGTGGATTGATTGAATAGTTCATTCATCCTCCTTGTTGTATTTTCTGATGCTTATCAAGTTCCCAGACATACTTGAGACTCTTTCTGAATATCTTACCATGTTTCACTGATTTCTCTTTGGAAACAAAACCTGTTTTGACTAATATGTAGTATTTAGTAATGGTAATATCTGCCTCCTTGTTCTCCTTCTTTAGCATTGTCTTCTCTCTTTTAGAGTCCTCTACTTTCCATATGTTCTATACTGCCCAATCCAAATACAGTTGGCCTCAGGGAAGTCTAATATCACATAGGCAGCTTGAAAGTTCTAAAGATGTGCCTATGACTCGTGTTTTCCAGACCATATCTTAGAATCCTGCTGTTTTAAACTGGGAGATCTAGTACCTTAAATTTCACAACTCTTCATTTTGGGGCAAACCACTGTAGCTTCAGGATCTCCTTGTTATATGGCAAATACACTTCCAGGGGAATTAATCATCAATGCTTTTTCAAAATCATTGTATACAGCAATCATATAGGATTGTTTCCTAGGATACCAGGCTAATGGAGAAAAGAGACAAAATGGGAGAAGTCTTTTTTCTTTTTAAATTATTTATTTTATTGGAGGATAATTACTTTACAATACTGTGATGGCCTCTGCCATTCATCAACATGAATCGGCCATAGGCATACATGTGTCCCCACCATCCTGAACCCCCATCCCACCTCCCTCCCTACACCCTCCCTCCAGGTTGTCACAGGGCACTGGCTTTGGGTTCCCTGAGTCATACATCAAATGCCCACTAGCTATCTATTTCACATATGGTAATATATATGTTTCAATGCTGTTCTCTCAAATTATCCCACCCTCTCCTTCTCTCCCATTGTATTCAAAAGTTTGTTCTTTACGTATGTGTCTCCTTTGCTGCCCTCCACGTAGGATTGTCAGTATTATCTTTATAGATTCCCATATGTATGTGTTAATATATGATATTTGTCTTTCTCTTTCTGACTTACTTCACTCTGTATAATAGGCTCTAGGTTCATCAACCTCATTAGAACTGACTCAAAAGCATTCCTTTTTATAACTGAGTAATATTCCATTGTGTGTATGTGCAACAACTTCTGTATGCATTCATCTGCTGATGGACATCTAGATTCCTAGATGCTGTAAATAGCTATTGTAAACAGTGCTGCAGTGAACACTGGGGGTACATGTGTATTTTTCAGTTATGGTTTCCTCAGAGTGTAAGCCCAGTAGTGGGATTGGTGCGTCATATGCTAGTTTTAGTCCTAGTTTTCTAAGAAATCTCCATACTGTTCTCCTTACTTGTTTTATCAATTTGTAGCCCCCCAACAGTGTAAGAGGGTTCACTTTTCTCCACACCCTGTCCAACATTTATTGTTTGTAGACTTTTTGATGATGGTAATTCTGACCCTTGTGAGTTGATACCTCATTGTAGCTTTGATTTGCATTTCTCTAATAATGAGCAATGTTGAGCATCTTTTCATAAGTTTATTAGCCATCTGTATGTATTCTTTGAAGGAATATCTGTTTAGGTCTTCTGCCTACTTTTTGTTTTTCTGGTATTGACCTGCATGAGCTGTTTGTATATTTTGGAGATTATCTCTTTGTCAGCTGTTTCATTTGCTATTATTCTCTCCCATTCTGAGGGTTGTCTTTTCACCTTGCTTATAGTTTCCTTCATTTTTCAAGAGCTTTTAAGTTTAATTAGGTCCCATTTGTTTATTTTTGTTTTCATTTCCATTATTCTAGGAGATGGGTCACAGAGGACCTTGCAGTGATTTATGTCAGAGTGTTTTTGCCTATGTTTTCCTCTAAGAGTTTTGTAGTTTCTGATCTTACATTTAGATCCTTAATCCATTTTGAGTTTATTTTTGTGAATGATGTTAGGAAGTGTTCTAATTTCATTCTTTTACATGTAGTTGACCAGTCTTCCCAGCACCAATTGTTGAAGAGACTGTCTTTTCTCCGTTGTATATTTTTGCCTTTCTTGTCAAAGATAAGGTGCCTTATTTAGGGAAGATTAAGAGAGATTATGAAATTTCTACTTAGAAAAGACGGTCTTGGATGGAGTCAGTGTGGGGTGGTGGGGAGGGGACGCCCTGTTTGGAGGAAGAGCATGACACAGGTTTCATTGTCCTGGTCAGGAACGGGTGTGTGACTAATGTGCACAGAGTGATTTGGAAAGGGAAGGTTTGAATAGCTGCAAAAGCAGACTGCACCCTTTTCCTCATTGGTAGATGAACCATTTCCTCATCTGCTGCAGGAGATGAAGCGCCGGGCAGCCAGGAGACATCTACACATCTGTGGCTTTGGCAGGCACATTGACATGAGGGATGTGGGAGGAGTCACTTGCAAGCTTGGGAGGAAAGGAGGTGGAAAACGTGCTCAGTACATCTTTTCACCCAGAATTTTAGAAATATACCTTTCTGCGTCTTAAGTTTACATGCCATTTAGTTAGTATAGAAACTCAGGAAGTATTTCAAATAATGAATGGGGCCTTGAGGTAGTTGGAACACCAACTCCACAACACGAGTTTGAATGTGACACTAGCCTTAACACTTCAACTCTTGGAAACATGTGCTGGGAATTTTAATCTCCACAGATCATCAGAATTGATTTCTATTGTTGGCACAAAATCCATTTCTGACTTTGGTGAGCATGAAGAAAATAGAGCGGTTACTTTGTCCTTTCAGTAGCGACCGAACTTGATCCCCCGAATCTTGTGCTCACCGTGGAGCTTGCTGGATCCCCCAACCAGAATCCGTGGCTGAGAGAAAGATGGACTCCACATCTGGGCAGCAGTGCCTCAGGTCTGTGATGGCAGTGTCCATCAACCTGCGGCATGAGCTGCTCCTGAAACTGCATCTGCCTTCCTGCTGGGGGTCTGCCCTTCATAAACCCTTAGTAATATTGCAAAAATGTGTTGATATAAACTATAGTAGAGTTACTGTAAAATATACATCCATTTAAAACTTGTTTAAAACTGTCACTTCTAAAAGAGACAAGTGGAGGACACAGCTCCAGCAGAAAGTGAAGAAACTCTTTCCCTGACTCATAGGTTCCTCTCAGTTTTGATTGACAACCTAGGTCTGGGAGAGTAAGAACCTGCGGGGAGCGTGGATAAAATGAAGACGCATGTAGCCCTGCCACGCGGGTCTCTCTGTGCTGTGTTTCTGCTCCTCTCCAGGCAGCTGCTCAGAACACCCTTCTCTCCTTCCTTTTCAGCCCCTGCATAGGTCTGTGACCTTCTTGTCATAACGTTTCTCTGGAAATGAGAACAGCTGGCTGCTGCCAGTCTGACTGCAGGACACGTGCTAGGAAAGCAGAGGATGAGCCGGAGATGAGGAACAAGCTGCAGCGGGGCCACCGACACTGGGATGCAGGTTTCCCAAGTTCTCTGTAGTTGCCACGGATTTGCTTGGTACGTGCTGAGCCTCAGGCGCTTGGCTGTGTTCTGACATCACACCCTTTGAACTTTTCATCTTCCATGGTAATTTCACATGGTTTTAGAGATGTGAGCTAACTCAGATGAGCTGAACGTTATGAAACGGGGAGAACAGCATCACAAACAAGGCCAGCGGTTTTCATACTCAGGCATCAGGGTGAGCACAGATTGCGCCTTAAGACGATTTCACCTCTCGCAGTCCTGCCAGGAGGAGATTGATGAGGACCACTCCCGAAAGACACGAGGACAGACTGAAGGTCAGAACTTATGAACCTCACCCAAGTTCACACAGCTGGAGAGTTTGAGGCTGGAATTTGAATCTGGGGTGTGACTCCAGAGGCTGCGCTAAACCTCCGGTGTGCAGTGACCACGAGTGTTCATCTTACAAACTGTCACAGTTTTTGAATATGGGGGAACTGAAGCATTTCAGAAGTGAATTCATTCCTTCTGTCAACATATGTCTATTTTGCTTACTCTGTGCCAGGCAGTGCTCTGAGCACAGGAGTTATGGCCACAAACAAGACAGAAGTCTCAGAGATCATAGCCTTGCGGATGGATGAAAAAATGAGTCCCCTAGTTCACCGGGAACTGTTTTCATAAATCAATGAGTGGTATGAATACTGCAAATTTAGGCTGCAAGAATCAGTGCTTTAATCATTGATTTTCGTCATCATCGTGACAAGAACAGCATCTTATTCTTGTGAGTGACTCCCTAGCTGAGCACAAGGCCTTGATATCTGCCTCTGGTGGTACCTCAAAAATTGTTTCTGTAATGACAATCTGTTATGGACATAAAAATTTATGTGTGTTGTTTTCCATTTTTTTTAAAGATGGCCATTTGTTCTTTTGAAAAATATAAACCAAGTCTGATTCTTAATAATTGATCATTTGTTTTTTGAGTAATTTTATAACCAGGTTTGATTAGGATTGTGGAATTTGAAAGCAATGCAATATTTAAACAATTACTGGATTAAAAGAGGTGTCTGAATGCTTTTTCTTAACTAAAAATATTCTGGATTTATTTATTTTCAGTAACAAAAATAGCAGCAGCTTTTGTGCCCTGCCTTTTCATTTGTTTGTTTGTTTTACTATTTGTAAGTAGGAGCTTTGTAGTCCAGAATCTCATTGTGCATTTGTCTGGAACACTGATTGACAACTATTACTCTTCTCTTTATGTAAACGCTCCCTTCCACCAGAGGGAAATAATTTTCCATTGTTTATTTCAGTTTTGTATTTTGGATGTTTTGAGAGGTAATTGTACTGTTATTGTTGTCTTTGAATGAAAAAGACCAAGTGAAAAAGTTGCCAAATTGCATGTCAGCAAGTGTGAGTGTGGACACAATATCAGGACTCAGTTGCAAAGGAAGGCTGGGAGGACGACATGTGCCCGAGAAAGCAAGCTGTCTGCACTCTCCTCATAGCAGAGGTCAGTGGTGGAGAGTAAAGTGGACGGACACAAGAATACAGCCTCCGTTTTTAGGGATGTAGACTTTCAGAGCTTGAAGAACCCTGGAGATGGATATTTCCCTAATTCCACAGAGTAATGATCAAGATGATCAACCCCTAAGGAGTGTGGTTTTCCTTGCCTTCTTGTAAACGTGGAGGTTGGAGTGAAGGCAAGACTAGAATCCAGACAGCCCGAAGCTTGTGGGTTGTTCCTTCAGTTGATGAATTCGTTCTTTATGCACTGGGCAGAGCTGGGTGTGAGCAGACAGGCAGTCACAGTTCTCATCCTCAAGGAGCATATTGTCCAGATCAGACGGCCCATTTACTCTGAGGTGAGGCCATTTCAGAGCAAATATCACGGAGCACTCTGAAGTGATGAGGACGTAGCATCTATGGACATGGGGCAGAGGTGGGGGCTGTGGGGGTGTCTGGAGAGGAGGGAGCCCCTGGAGCACAGGAGAAACCATCTTAACAACCGCACCAGCACCCTCAGTATTGAGTTCAGACTCCTCACTGAAAACCCCTTCAGAACCAAACAAACAAAAAGACACAATTAATTTACTGAAAACTGGATATTACAATAATAGCCAGGAATCAGTGTGATCAGGAGCATGCAGGAAAAAACGAAACAGAACAAGCCTGCACTCAGAGGACCACAGCTGCAGAGTTTCTTGGAACCCTTGGAGCATGATGCCCAGAAAAATAAAATGTCCTTTGTTATTGTCGGGGAAATTGAACAAAAAACATTTCATACTTTCAGGAAACCTTGCATTTTTATCAAAGCACCGTACCTAAGATGATAACGTAATGAGGCTCAGATACAAGGGATTAAAACCCAGAAAGCGAATTGGAAGCCACTCCTGGCTTCTGCCAGGACTTCCCAACGTCTCTAAGGTCACATCTACATTGAGTTTATCCCTCCAACACTCTATGCAATTCCAGCAGAAGTCACCAGATGGGCTTGGGTCCTATCGGGCCACTAGATTTCTCAAAGATAGTGTGTTAGGTGTTGATAATCATTTAGCTAACTAGATTCCCTCTCCTCATTTAAGCTTATAGTATACTAGACATTATTTCAAATGCCACTCATTTACTATTTAAAAGTGTATAATTTTTTCCAAACCATCTTATGGGCAAAGGAAATTTTTAAGTCTTTTCTAAAATTTAATACAGTGAAAAAATTAATAAAATTGGACCAAGGTTCCTAAATAAATACATATTTTAATGACTATTTAACCTGACCTCTTAGCAAACCACCGAGATTTTAATTTTAAATGCTACTTGAAGTGAAGTCGCTCAGTCGTGTCCGACTCTCTGCGACCCCGTGGACTGTAGCCCACCAGGCTCCTCTGTCCATGGGGTTCTCCAGGCAAGAATACTGGAGTGGGTTGCCTACTTAACTAATATAAATTTATCTTAAGTTAATAGCATAGGCCCTGCTGTAATCGAAACTAGAGCCCTTTTTTTCCTTATGTTGAAACCATTAGGAGAAAAAGACAATGTCATAGAGAAATACAGCAGAATGCAGTGATATCAGGAATCACTGAGGCCCCGCCCTCAGATCTTAACCTTCAGATCACAAGCACTGAGGAAGTGGAGTCTGTGAAAGGAACAGGGAGGCTCTGAGGTGCGCATGGAGAAATCTCTCCCCTCTTCCAAGCCCATGTGCTCAAGTCCAGCCCTGTGATAATCTCCTTTATGTCAAATTCCTCCTAAAAATCAGCATCAATTTTTATTTGTTTTTGATTCCAGATTGGAACATCTATTGTTCCTCAACAAAATTCATGATACAAACAAACAATTTTTGTTTCAAGGCACTGAGATCTTGAGATTGTTTTTTCCTGGAGTGCAAGCTAGCGTAACCTAATTTAGTCACTTTCCAGGTACAAAGGATGTATTAATGAAACTAGCATTCAAGATAAGGGAGGCTGTATTGGAAGTCTAATTGAGGCCATGGATTTCTTGAGTTGGTTCCTTCCTGGTTTGTCGCTTATTCATTTCCCTGTCTTAAAGTATAATAGGTGTAGTTATAACACATTGATTTGGCCGATCTGTAACAGGACATGGAAAGATTCTGATCTTTCCTCTCTAGGTCACCACCTTGGACACAGACAGACTGCAAGTCTCTGTGATGACTCCCATAGGGTCACTTCTCCAACAGGTTCTCAACAGTCTATGAGAACCTCATCACTCGACTCATTCCAGGCATTCATGTCACAAAATTTCCTGATGAAAGTGACAACGATTGGCAGACTTGTTTGCAGCTGGAAATAGGGGCCAGGATTAGAGGCACCAGAGTTTAATGATTCTGCTGCTACTGGCCTTTGTGACTAGAAAGATGTGACTGATCCACTCCCCTGCTTTAAAAGGAAAAGACTCCTGCCCTACCACTTTTCCTATTTGAAAGTTTTTTCTCGAACTGAAAGTATACTCATCAGAAGTGGAAAATGTTATCTTTAAGGAAACATCACAGCCCTTGTTACAATAGTTTTACAGAAACACATCACAGCAAGGTGCATGGGTTTGTAGAGAGGACTACCTTAGCCTAAAGTCTGAAAGTGAATTCATCCTCAGCAGTCAATATTTGTCAGTATCTGGTGTAAATTGGTTTCTGATCCTATGTGATTAGTATTAGTTGTGGACATTATCTTCTCAATGGTTGCATTATCACTTTTTCTCTGCCTAAGTTTATACTGATATCCACAAATAGAGCAGCTGCCTGGCCAGTAGTTTAGCTATAGTGAGTCCTTATGCTCTATAATTCCTCATGCTGTATAATGGAGTAATTGTAGTTAAGGATGTTAAAAAATTCATGAGACATAGTTTGTTCACAAACATGTGCTTTGTTTTCTGCCTTGGGTACCAAAGAAACATTTGTCTCAATATGATTGTCATTATATTTCCCTTAAATCAGTCCCTCCTTTTGCATTCCCTGGCTTGGTTAGTGAAATTTTATTCCCTTCCAGGTAAAGGCTGGACTATAAACTATAGTCAAGTTTGAATAATTTTGCTCTCTTGCATACACAGCACAAAGTTCCCTTCATTGAAACTCTATGATCTCTTGTAGGATCATTCCCATGTCACTTTCTTCAAGTTCATCTTCATTTATGGCACTTAATGGGTCCCTTTTCTATTCTTATATTGTCCTTGTACTGACCACATGGTATTTTAGAGGTCAGTCTCCCCTGCTGGACTGTGAGATTTTTAAAACATAGGTGCCTCAGTGTCTCCAGATCCCAGGACAGAGTCTGCAAACTAATAATTTCTCCATAAATGGCTGTTGAATGAAGAGTTTCTTACTTCATTTGCAGCTGCTAGCCTCTCCTCCTAGGCATCTTCACAAGCCATGATGTTAAATTCTTAAGGTAAACCACCATTCATTTATTAAGAAATAAGAAGCAGTGTTGTGTATTAACACATATATATGGAAACTAGAAAAATGAAATTGATGAACCTATTTGCAGGGCAGAGATAGAGATGAAGACATAGAAAACAGACTTGTGGATGCAGCAGGGGAAGGAGAGGGTGGGAAGAATTGAGAGAGTAGCACTGACATATATACACTACCATGTGTAAAATAGAGAGCTGGGGGAAGCTGCTGTACAGCTCGGGGCTCCGTGATGACCTAGAGGGGTGGGATGGAGGGTGGTAGGAGGGAGGCTCAAGACAGAGGGAATAAATATATACACACTTACGGCTGATTCACATTGTTGTATGGCAGAAAGCAGCATAACATTGTAAAGCAATTATCCTCCAATTAAAAAGGTTTTAAAAATAAGATGTAGATTTCATAGTGTAGTATTCAAAAGCTTTCTTAATTTGCATAACTTCTCAAATCTTTCCCAAATCGTTGTTCCAGAAAACCCACAAGAGAGCTCAGCTGTGTGCCTTGCGTTCTTCCTTGTATCAGTCTTACCTGTGCTTTGCTTATGCTGTTTCCTCTGCCTCATTTCCCTGTTTTTCTTCATCTTCACATTTCAACTTTCTTCTCTGTTTTTAATAAAATTGAAGCATATTAATAGTTGGATGAGCGACTAAACTGAACTGAACTGAATAGTTGATTTATAGTGTTGGTTTCTGGTGTATATCAAAGTAATTCAGTTTATATATATATTTATTCTATTTATTTCAGTTTATATATATATTCTTTTCCATTATGGTTTATTACAGGATATTGAATATAGTTTCATATGCTATACAATAGGACCTTGTTTTTTTTAATCTATCTTATATATAGTAGTGTGTGGAGAAGGCGATGGCACCCCACTCCAGTACTCTTGCCTGGAAAATCCCATGGACGGAGGAGCCTGGTAGGCTGCAGTCCATGGGGTCGTGAAGAGTCGGACATAACTGAGTGACTTCACTTTCATTTTTCACTGTCATGCATTGGAGAAGGAAATGGCAACCCACTCCAGCAGCAGCAGTGTGTATATGATAATCACAAGCTCCTAATTTATCCCTCTCTACCCCCTTTTCCTATTAGTCACCATGTTTGTTTTCTGTCTACAAGTCTATTTTCTGTTTTGTAAATAAGTTAATTTGTACCCTATTTTAGATTAGTCTTTCTCTTTGTGACTTACTTCACTTAGTATGATAATCTCTAGTTGCATCGATGGTTGCTACAAATTGCATTATTTCACTCTTTTTATGGCTGAGTAGTATTCTGGCAACCCACTCCAGTATTGTTGCCTGGAGAATCCCAGGGACGGGGGAGCCTGGCGGGCTGTCGTCTATGGGGTCGCACAGAGTCAGACACGACTGAAGCAACTTAGCAGCAGCAGCAGTATTCCATTGTGTATATATAGACCACATCTTCTTTTTCCATTCATCTGTCAATGGACATTTAAGTTACTTTCATGCTGCTATGAACATTGGGTTGCCTGTATCTTTTCAAATTAGATTTTTCTCTAGATACCTGCCCAGGAGTGGGAATGCAGTGTCTTATAGTAAGTAGCTCTATTTTTAGTTTTTTAAGGAACCTCCATACTGTTCTCCACTGTGGGTGCACCGATGTATATTCCCACCAACAGAGTAGGAGGGTTCCCTTTTTCTACACCCTCTCCCACATTTATTATCTGTAGACTTTCTGATGACAGCCATTCTGACTGGTGTAAGATGATATCTCATTGTCCTTTTGATTTGGATTTCTCTAGTAATTTGCAATGTTGAGCATATTTTCACGTACCTAATATCCATCTGTATATCTTCATTGAGGAAATGTCTATTTAGATCTGCCCATTATTTTGATTAGGTTGTTTGTTTTTTGTTGTTGAATTATATAAGCTATTTGTATATTTTGGAAATTAATCCCTTGTCAGCTGTTTCATTTGCAAGTATTTTCTCCCATTCCATAGACTGTCTTTTAATTTTCTTTATAATTTTCTTTGTTGTGAAAAAGCTTGTAAGTTTGATTAGGTCTCATTTGTTTGTTTTTGCTTTTATTTCAATTTCCTTGGGAGAGTGACTTAAGAAAACATTGCTATAATTTATATCAGAGAATCCTTTGCCTATGTATCTTCTAAGAATTTTATGGTGTCATGTCATATATTTAAGTCTTTAAACCATTTTGAACTTTTTTTGTATATTATGTGAGGAATGTTCTAACTTCATTGATTTACATGTGACTGTTCAGCTTTCCCAACACCACTTGTTGAAGAGACTGTCTTTTCTCCATTGTTTATTCTTGTCTCTTTTGTTAAAGATTAATTGACTGTAGGTGTGTGGGTTTATTTCTGGGCTCTCTATTCTGTTCCACTGATCTCTATGTCTGTTTTTATGCCAATACCACACTGTTTTATTACAGTAGCTTTGTAGTATTGTTTGAAGTTTGGGAGGGTTATGCCTCCAGCTTTGTTCTTTTTTTCTCAGGATTGCTTTTACACTTCTGAGTCTTTTACGGTTCCATATGAATTTTAGGTTTATCATGTTCCATC
This sequence comes from Capricornis sumatraensis, assembly GCF_032405125.1. Classification (NCBI taxonomy): domain Eukaryota; kingdom Metazoa; phylum Chordata; class Mammalia; order Artiodactyla; family Bovidae; genus Capricornis; species Capricornis sumatraensis. The sequence goes on along the minus strand of NC_091092.1, from coordinate 108,695,978 downwards.
TTTATGCATTATACAACACAGTGATTGTACTCCTCCAAGCCTCAGTCATTCAGCAGGCCTTTAGAGCATTCCTAGCATATCTCAAACATTGTGCATAGCAGAGGACATACAGAATTGGAAGATGCCACCATGCCCTAAAGGAACTCAATTTGGGGGGGATGGACAGATGTGAAAACTCTTAGAATGCAGTGAAGTGTGTGCATGTTGTACTCTGGGAGCTCAAGGGATATCCACATAACTCAAGTAAGGGAGAGCAGTGTTAAGAAATGTACCTTGGGGAGTCTGTAATATCTGGGTTAAGTTTTCAAAACTCAGGTACGAGTTAGCTAAAAATATATATATATAATAAGAATATCATAAAAGGAAGGAGCAGGAAGTGGCAAGATTCGGGGATTCTAATATGGGTGGCCTGTATTCTAACATGGGTGTGCCTGTAATTTTCACAAATTGCCTGCTTTGAAACTCCTAGAGAATCATGTCTTTTCCTCTCATGTACATACTACTTGTTGCCCTATATTATATTCATAACATGATCATCTGATCTTCATTGTTACTGCTGCTGCTAAGTCGCTTCAGTCGTGTCCGACTCTGTGCAACCCCATAGACGGCAGCCCACCAGGCTTCCCCGTCCCTGGGATTCTCCAGGCAAGAACACTGGAGTGGGTTGCCATTTCCTTCTCCAGCGCATGAAAGTGAAAAGTCAAAGTGAAGTCGCTCAGTCGTGTCTGACTCTAGCGACCCCATGGACTGCAGCCCACCAGGCTCCTCCGTCCATGGGATTTTCCAGGCAAAAGTACTGGAGTGGGGTTCCATTGCCTTCTCCACTGATCTTCATTATTAGACAAGAAAATGAGAACTATGCCTGGCTTGTTTTCTTATCCTTAACATATCCTAAAAATATGTTCTGTTTACATAGTATGTGATTCACACCTGTTTGTTGAATATGTGAGTAATTTTAATTTGCATTGTCCTGAATCTTTACTTCAGTGATATTGAGCACCTAGACTCTTGAGTCTTTGGTTCATTACTTTGAATGAGGGGTTCCCCAAGTGCTAGCTTACTATTATTGTGCATCTACAAGAGAAATGCTGGGAAGCTATTTAAATTTAAGGAAAAATCATCAAGGCTCCGATAATCATTATGATACATTCTTCTGACATTATATTATATTCAATATGTTACTGGTGTATGCTAGCAGGCAAGCACAAATTCCCTATCTGATAATGCATACGTTGCTCAGGCCACCTGTAATATTTGTGATGCCTGTAACAAGAGAAGAAGTAAAGGACTAAAATTTATAAATAACACTAAGAAACCGTTAAGTAAAATATGCTCTATGTGCCTACCCTTGACCAGGTACCTTCCTAATTACCAGAAAGGGCATGTGCACACTCTAAAGTCTCAGACCCTTTGTGGTCGGAATTTGAAGATAAAAGCGCAGGAAAAATAATCACATCCCTGAGCAGGGAACCAGTGGTCCTCTCCCCTACTTTTCTTTATCCCTTGTATCCTCCCATACTAGGAAGGGCTTGTCCTCATGCAGACAACCCCATATAGGTTAAAACTTTTAGAGAGGCATGAAATAGATGAATAGGATTAAGGGGTACAAACTACAGTTATAAACAATTAAATCATGAGATGTAATATACAGCATAAGGAATATAGTTAATAACATTATTAACTTTGTGTGATGACAAATGGTATCTAGACATTATGGTAACCATTTCAAAATATATGTAAATAGTGAATCACTATGATGTATACCTGAGACTAATATGATTCTGTATGTCAATACTTCAATAATAAAAATCTTTATTCTTACTTCCCCATTAATATCTGCCACTTGGTTATCCCTTGGGCCCAGGGCTGTACACAAATGAGGCAGGTCTGCACTCAGCATGATGAGCCCAGGAAAAAGCCCACACAGCCCCGGAAGGGGACCGAGGGCCATTGGAGAAGGGAATCCTTGGGACATGAGTACCCAGAGTGGGGGCTGGAAGTGGATTGCTAGGGGTCCCACTGGGAGCCCAGTCAGAGGCTGTTTTGTCTGGGCCTTAAGGCAGTATTTCTGCTTCCTAAGCACCATCCCTCTCAATACACTCTCTCACTCCCATGAAGACACAGTCTCCATCTTATACATTTAATAATTTCATATACATTTTTAGGGAAGTTAATGTTTTTTCCTCTGATGAAGCTACAGTTAATGAAGTACATATAATGAACATGTGTAAAGGATCTCAGATACTTTAAATATATGCCAGGGTGACTGGCTCAGGGGTACAAATAATCAAAGAAGTGACTGTAATTATGTGTGAAACTGATTTTATTGTAATGAATTAACTAGGAAATAATTTTTTAAAGGACTATAGATAAATTGTTAAAAAAAAATGAGAAAATCTATGAAAAATTGAAACAAAAAAAATCTGGTTGCAGAAAACTCATCACCAGGATAACTGATAAGTAGAATCAGATGTCCTAGTCTGTCAGGAACATTCACAGTTTCCTGATGCGTGTGAGAGCAATGAGGTCTCCATTTAATAAGGTAAAATCCTTTGACAGAAAGACCTATTCAAACTTCTTTTCATTTAGTTCAGAAATAGCTATAAGATGAAATTTGAGAGACTTCCACTAAAATTAACAATAGAGCTATGAGTTGGATATAAGCCTCTACTAATTTCTATTAACAATAGAGCTATGAGTTGGATATAAGCCTCTACTAATTTCTATTAACAATAGAGCTATGAGATGGATATAAGCCTCTACTAATTTCTGAGGGCAGAAAATTGGTCATCTTTCTCAATGATAACTATGAAACTACGATTGAAGTTTAAAAATAAAGAACAAAATAAGACCATTTGTAGCAACACGGATGGACCTGAGATTCTCATTCCTAGTAAAGCAAGCCAGATAGAGAAAACAAATATAGGATATCACTTATATGTGGAATTTTAAAGAAAAAGCATTCAAATGAACTTAAAACAGAAGTATAGCCACAGATGTAGAAAATGAACTTTTGGTTACCAGAGGATAAGTGGTGGTGATGACTTTGGGAGTGACTTATATGCACTACTATATATAAAATAGATAACTAATAATAACCTGCTGTATAGCACAGGGAACACTACTCATTGCTTTGTAATGGCCTACACAGGAAAAGAATCTAAGAAAAAATAGTGGATATATGTACAATATATGTATCACTGAATTACTTTTTTGTGATTCAGATACACATGAAACTAACACAACATTGTAAATCAACTATATTCCAACAATTTTTTTTAAGTCCAAGAACAGGCAAAAAATGAATTTAATGAAAATTTGTTTTTAGGAATAATATAGGTTTGGAAAAGTTAAGATTTGATGTCTATACTTGGCAACTGGCAACAGTGGAAAAACCACTGGAATCAGAACTTGACTCCTATTAAAATAGCAGCAGTCACATATATGACTTTGAGTGAGATATTCAAACCAATTATGTTGAAAAACAGTTTCTCAGCATAAAATAGGGACAATGGTATCTAGTATGATTGTTGTGAAGATTAAATTGAGCCACATGTAAAAGTGCTTTATAAATGTCATTGTGTTGTACAATTGTTATATAGCAATACTAATATTATGTGCCCTAACTCTCTCATTGTGATTGCTGATATATAAGGAGTGTATCCCTTACTAGCTGGCTGACTTTTCAGCTCAGTTCAGTTCAGTTCAGTCGCTCAGTCGTGTCCGATTCTTTGCGACCCCGTGAATCGCAGCACGCCAGGCCTCCCTGTCCATCACCAACTCCCAGAGTTCACTCAGACTCACATCCATCGAGTCAGTGATGCCATCCAGCCATCTCATCCTCATTCGTCCCCTTCTCCTCCTGCCCCCAATCCCTCCCAGCATCAGACTCTTCCAATGAGTCAACTCTTGACATGAGGTGCCCAAAGTACTGGAGTTTCAGCTTTAGCATCATTCCTTCCAAAGAAATCCCAGGGCAGTAGCAGTTAATTCCTCAAATTTGAATTACTACAGTGCTCTGACTCAGTCATTAAGATGACTGATCTGAATCAAGGTGCCATCTTGCTAGTTGTTGCTTTCATCTTAACAAAGAATTAGGGTCAATTATGTAGTCATTTATTTGATTGTTTGACAACTGAGACTTTCTGTAACTAAAATAATTGCTTCAGCTATGTTTTTTGCCAATCTTGCATAATCTTCAATATCATTTTAATAATGTTTTTCTTCTGAAGAAAGTTAAAGTGGACTTGATTGAGATAACAATACAAAAAGTAATGAAAAGGCTTATACTGTATTTGTGCCCTAAGGAAATAAAAGAGACATTTTCATATCAGCAAGTATGTTCTAGAAGCATAAATAAATCATCAAATGGAGAATATGTCATTCAAAGGCAGGGGAAAATATATTGTTCGCATAGTCAACAATTAAGTAAAACTGCAAACAAACCTATGAGTCAATTATGACTATAAATTAGGAGAAGGATATGAAGAGGTTAATGAAGAGTCAGAATTCAAGATGAGATCCGTGAAGTTGACATTAAATGCAGCTAAACACATCTTGTGTGGCATTCATGGTGATTACTATATATATAAGGGCCTGGCGCCAGTAAAATCTGTGGCAAAAATAAAGATTTTTGGTTTTCACCGCTCCTTCATAAAGTATTTACTGTATGTTGTGCCACTCTTCAAATCCCTTGTGTGATATGGACTCTGTTTCTAAGGTGAGCTTGATGTGTCTTAGGCTATGATCTATAGCATTCTGTCTCCCTCCCTTTTGGAGAACTAATTGTTATTTGTTTTTTATGAAGAAATTTGAACACACAATTATGTAGGTGGACTAACATAATGTGCACTCAGATACCAATCCCTCAGCTCTACCCAATGGCCAATCCTATTCCATTGACACCATATCTATTTCCACTTCTCATCTGTAAATTCTTGTTTGCATAATTAAAATGTAAATTTTAAAAAGGACAATTATATTTTTGTACTTAAAAAATAACTTATGTCATCAAATATCCAGTTAGTGTTAAGAATTACAACTGATTAGTACATCATAATTTTTTATATTGCATTTAATAAAGATATAAATAATACCTCTACATTATAATGATTGATATGCATTTCATGTCCGTTTAATATATATATGTCCCCTTCATCTTTTCCCCTCATTTCCACTACCACTCACTAATAAAATAGTTGAGTACTTACTGAGTGCCAAAAACTGTAGTAAATGAATCCTTCTAATGTGACTTCTGTGACTTCTAATTATTACAAAGGTACTGCAAATTGGTCATTAATACCTTCATTTTCTCTTGCCCATTAACGTATTTCAAACACATAGGAGTGTCTGACTACAAATCCATACTCTTTCCGTAATACCATGTACCTTTTGATTTCACCTCACAGGCACACAAATGTACCAACACACATATCTTTACTGCTCAATGCCCTTGCCATGGAATTTTCTCTCACACTCTTATCTTTCATCATACAAAGGAGTAAGCTAATGTGTTTCTTAACTAATTTCTGTCAATAACTTTAATGAGGACGTAGGTATGGAGTGATACCTTCTAAGTACCATTATGGGTTATATAATATCAAGTCAAGTCAAACTCATCTCATTTCATAATTTTGACAGGGTTCATTCTTGACTAGCGTAATAGGTGAGGATAAGAGCAGAGAAAGATAGTGTATGAACCTTATTAAGAGATTTTATTAAACCTCTCACAATATTCTATGGTAGTGATAGAGTCAGGAGTTGTGAAAGAGTTGAGACCAATTAAAACAAAAATGTTTGAGAGTCCAATACTGAATGTAAATACAGTGTCAAATATTCAGCCAGATTTGAGAAACTGAAATAACCAATAGGGCATGTCAATGTTTGAACAAAAAGAATATACATAGTAAGAGACCCAGACCAAAACATCTCATCCATGGTTATGTGGCTGCTGCCTGCCTTCTAATTGTATTCTCTACATGTTCCATTCTTAAGGACTCCTTACTGGTAATACAGTAGATGAATTGTTCATAGCTTCCTTAGCTTGATGGGGAAGCCACTTTTTTCTTGCATTGGCAGGCAGATTCTTTACCACTGGCACCACTAGGGAAGCCCCTGCCACTGTTTTTCTTAAATAAGGTTGTTCATTTATTTATGCATGTATTTATTTATGACTGCACTGAGTTTTTCTTGCTATGCACAGGCTTTCTCTAGTTGCAGCGAGTGGGGGCTACTCTCTCGTTGTGGCTCACAGGCTCCGTAGTTGCAGCTCATGGGCTCTAGAGTGCAGGCTCAGTAGTTGTGGTGCATGGATTTAGTTGCTCGTGGCATGTGGGATCTTCCCAGACCAGGGATTGAACCCATGTCCTCTACGTTGACAGGCAGATTCTTAACCACTGGCCCACCAATGACAAGGGACTGCGATTTGTATATGGGATAAAATAATATGAAATATCAGCATATAACAGCATAAAATATAATATGTAAGTAATAACTTATAGAAGCTCTATGATATAGTGGACAATGGAACAGGGTTGCAATTATATTACCTGGGTATGTGTCTCAGCTCTACCACTTACTAGCTGTGTGACCTTAGGAAAACTACTTAACTTCTCTGCCTTAGTGTGCTAATCTATCCAACACTAGTGCCTAATTCACACAGTTGTAGAGAGGCTCCAGGGAGTTAATATAGGTAAAAGTGCTTAACATAATGCTAGTACACAGTAAGCACTGCATCTGTGTAGGTAGTGATTACTATCCATAAGAAATGGAATGTATAAATATTCATGGAATATTCATGAAATGGAATGTATAGATATATTTCTATTGAGAGATATTCTCTGATGTTTCTCTCTATATATTATAAGCAGAGGTACCTGTACCTGTTGAGAACTATTTTTTTCTAAGATGTTTTCAGGGTGAACAAACCTAGGAAATAGAGAAAAGAGTGTCTTAAAATAATATGTGGACCTTAAAGTTTAAGTTGAAGTGAAATTATCATCATCATCATCACCATCATTTGACCATGCTGCATGGCTTCTAGGATCTCAGTTCCCCAACCAGGCATTGAACCAAGGGCATGGCAGTGAAAGTTCAGAATCATAACCAGTAGGTCACCAGGGAACTCCCTGAATTATTATTTTTATATGTTGATATTCTATCACTTAGTTGAGATATTCAGGTGTATTTATCACTGTAAGAATAAAATACTGCAATAAAATTATACAAATAGTTATATAATAGCTAACAATAAGGAAAATTATTTAAAGTTAATGCAAATATTCTTGATGTATATTAAGTAGACAGTTTACAAAGGACATTATAACCCTTTTAAGATATCAAATATATATAACAAGTTGCATAATAGTAAACCACAATAATGGTGACTAGACTATAAAATAATCCTTTCAGTTTTTTGTACTAGCATTCATAACATAAAATAAAATTTAAAAACTGTATTTAGCATTATTTCACTTCATTAGGCCATAAATCATTCAAGAGTAAAGGTCCCATTTGTGATATCTTCAAATCTTGAGAGGATGACTTAATTACAGCATGTTAACTACTACCACAAAATTATATTAGGATGAATAAATCTAAAGTCATATGCAATAGTATTCATGAAATTTATTGAATCTAGATAAAAATGAACATAGATGTAAAGAGAAAGTGTGGCTTAAAGAGGAAGTAATAGAGAGAAAACTGGCATGTTTCACATACATTACATTCCCAAGAGTAATATATGAGAGATCTAGTTTCTTTGCATCCTTCTCATCATTTGATATTTAGTGTTTTATAGTTTAGCTGTACTGATAAGTGTGTAGTGGTATCTCATCATGGTCTTAATTTTCATTTCTCTAACAGTTTAGGATGTTGAACACTTTTTCATATATTTATTTGTCGCTTATAAAATCTCTTCACTGCCATGTCTGTTAATGTCTTTTGGCCATTTTTAATTGAATATTTTAAAATGTTGACTTTTAAGAGCTCTTTATATAGTTCTAGATAGGAGTCCTCTGTCAAATACATGGTTTGCAAATATTTTCTCCAAGCCTCTAGCTTTCCTTTTCATGCTCTTACTGGGGTTCTTCACACAGCAAACATTGTTGATTTTGATGAAGTCCAATATTTAAATTTCTTTTCTATTATGGATTGTGACTTTGATGTCATGTCTAAAAAAGCTTCACCAATTACTAGGTACTGGAGATTTCCTTTATGTTATCTTCTAAATGGTTTATAGTTTCACATTTTACATTTAGTCTGTGATAAATTCTGAGGTAATTTTTGAGATGAGATGTGAGACGTAGGTCTACCTCCTTTCTAGGGGGACCATGGATATCCAATTATTCCAGCACCATTTGTTGAGAGAAATGCAAATCAAAACCACAATGAGGTACCATCTCACACCAGTCAGATTGGCTGCTATCAAAAAGTCTACAAGCAATAAATGCTGGAGAGGGTGTGGAGAAAAGGGAACCCTCTTACACTGTTGATGGGAATGCAAACTAGTACAGCCACTATGGAGAACAGTTTGGAGATGCCTTAAAAAACTGAAAATAGAACTGCCTGCCATACGACCCAACAATCCCTTTGCTGGGCATACATACCGAGGAAACCAGAATTGAAACAGACATGTGTACCCCAATGTTCATCACAACACTGTTTACAATAACTAGGAATGGAAGCAAGATAGATGTCCATTGGCAGATGAATGGATAAGCTGTGGTACATATACACAATGGAATATTACTCAGCTATTAAAAAGAACACATTTGAATCAGTTCTAATGAGGGAGATGAAACTGGAGCCTATTGTACAGAGTGAAGTAAGTCAGAAAGAAAACACCAATACAGTATATTAGCACATATATATGGAATTTAGAAAGATGGTAACGACAACCCTATATACGAGACAGCAAAAGAGACACAGATATAAAGAACAGAGTTTTGGACTCTGTGGGAAAAGACGAGGGTGGGATGATTTGCGAGAATAGCATTGAAACATATATATTACCATATGTGAAATAGATGACCAGTCCAAGTTCAATGCATGAAACAGGACACTCAAAGCCGGTGTACTGAGACAACCCAGAGGGATGGGATGGGGTAGGGAGTTGGGAATAGGGCTAAGGATGGGGGACACATGTACACCTGTCCCTGATTCATGTCAGTGTGTGGCAAAAACCATCACAATATTGAAAAGTAATTAGCCTCCAATTAAAAGAAATAATTTAAAAGAAAAGACAAGACAAGACTATCTTTCCTTCTTTAATTACTTTTGCACCTCTGTAAAAAATCAGTTGTCTGTACCTGTTCAAATGTTTTTCTGTGTTCTCTATTGTATTCCATTGATTTATGTATCTATCTTAACATCAATACCACAGTATTAATTACCATCGTTTTATAGTAAGTCTTGAACCTTGATAGGTAGCTTCCTCCCATTTTATATTTTTCTTCAAAATTATTTTGGCTATTCTAGATTCTTTGCCTTTTCATACAAATTCTAGAATTAACTCTCATCTATACTTACAGAATATCTTGCTGATATTTTGATAAGAACTGTATTGAATACCAATTCATAGAGAATTGTCATTGTTACTTATGTTGAGTCTTCCAGTCTATGAATGCAGTATGTCTCTACATTTACTTAGATCTTCCTTAATTTCTTCCACCAAGATTTTATAGTTTTTAAGAGTATAAGTCTTATAACATATTTTGATGTATTTACATCTGAGTATTTGATTTTTTAATGGTTGTAAATGGTATTACATTTAAAAATGTTCCATATGTTCATTGCTAGTATATAAAAAATACAGTTAATCTTTATATGTTAACCTTTCATCCTGTGATCTTGGCAAATCTACTTACTAGTTCTGGGAAGTTTTTCTTTTTTTTCCCTAGATTTCTTAGATTTTCTATGTGGATCATTACTTCATCCTTAAATAGAGACAGTTTAATTTATTCCTTTCTGATCTGTTTGACTTTATTTCTTTTCCTTGCTTTATTTCTTCCTTGCTTTTCTTTTTCTTGCTAGAACTTCCAGTATCATGTTGAATAGCAGTGGTATAGGTGAAATCCTTGCTTTATTCCCAGTCTTAAGGGTAAAGCATCCAGCTTTTCACAGTTAAGTATGATTTTAGCTGTAATTTTCTTAAATATGATTTTATGAACTAAGGAACTTTCTATTACCAGTTTTCTGAGAGTTTTTTTTTTATCATAAATGGGCACTGAGTTTTGTGAAATTATTTTTCTGCATCAGTTGATGATTGTATGATGTTTTCTTCTTAGATCTGTTAATGTAGTATGTTACAATGATTGTTTTTCAAAAATAAAACCAGCCTTGCATCAGTGAAATAAACCCCATTTGGTAATATTGTATAATTATTTTTATATATTGTTGAATTTTATTTACTAATAATTTGCTAAGAATTTTTGAATCTAATACCATGAGAGATAATCATCTATGGTTTACTTTATTGTACTGTTTTTGTCTGGTTTAGGTATCAGGGTAATACTGCCTTCATAAAATGGAAATGTCCTCTTCTCTTCTATTTTCTGGAAAAGATTATATAGAATTAGTGTTATATCTTCTTCAACATTTTGTAGAATTCCCCAGTGATGCCATCTAGGGAATTTCTTTTTCAGGAGATTTTAAATTAAAAATTCTATTTCCTCCATAGTTATAGAACTATTCAAGTTATTTGTCTCTTATGGTGAGTTTTCCGAGTTTATCCTTTTCATTCTCTTCCCTACTGTGGGTGGGCCTCATCTAATCAGCTGAAGGCCTGAGAACAAATGCTAACCCTCTCCTGAATAATAGGGAATCCCTCTTACCTGGCTGCCTTTGAGTTGGGGTATCAGTTTTTTCTTTCCTTTGAACTCAGACTCAAATATCAGCTCATCCTGGGTCTTGAGTTGTTGGCTTTCTGACTGAAAATATACTGTCAGCTCTGCTGGTTGTCAAGCCTTTCAATTTGGACTATAACCATACAGCTGGCTCTGCCAGGTCTTCAGCTTACTAACTGCAGATCTTGGGATTTCTCAGGAGCCAATTCATTATAATAAAATCTCTTTGTGTATGTATGTGTATATACACAGTTCATTTCTAAAACTCTGTGTCTATCTTTTGGGCCATTTAGTTTCAGCAACAAATATAGATTATACTTTTGAGAAGTGACTGGAATGTTATTTTCATAGTAACTTATTTGGGCTCTTACATTTTTTAAATTAATCTTTCCAGCCTTGAAGAAGTTATTTATAAAATTATAAGTGACCATAGGAAAAACTAAAATAAGGACAAAGGCAATGGAGCAAAAACAGTGATGGAAAACATGGTATATGGTGGGGAGGGTCAAACTGTTCCTTGTCTATTAGTCCATGTGTAATATTTGGGCCTTTATTGTAATATAAATTGACAACTATTGAATGGATTGAGGTGGTGGACTAACATGTCTCCATAAGAACTTCAAATTTTTCACCCTGGAAAAATTACTGGAAGAGGGACTGAATGGAAGAAAAGTGCTGAGGGAGAGATTACCAGTATGCATTCAATATTTTAATAAATAGTTTAATTCCAGAGAAAAATATAAATGATTGAAATATGCTCCTGGTTGAAGCTGTTTGTCAAGCACATCTAGGGAAATCTTAGTTTATTGATTCACACATCTATAACCTGAGGCATAATTTCTACTTGACTCCTTGAAGTGCAGACACGGTATCTAGAAGCAAATAAGCTATTTCTGAAGTGCTAACCTCACAAACCCAGACCTACGCAATGATGGCAAATATCACACAGAGTGTTAATAAAGGTACAAAAGATCCAAATCAAATATCACTTGGAGAAGATGAAGAGATGCATGCTTTATCTTATTATATTTACCGAGAGCATAGGGAAGGAAGTTCTCTCAAAAATTCTCTTTAGTTTATTTTCCAGGACATCTTAGATTAAAGAAGCCAACAAAAGAAGAAGAAAATTATAGTTTTAAGAACTGCCAGACTAAATAGCTCTTTCTGGAAAGACTAGTGGTTTCTTTTGGATACAGTTACGTTCCAAAGCTATAATTTCCCATTTACTTTCCTTTGTCACTCTATATGTAGGGTATTTACCCCAATTTGATGCCACTTGCTCTTTGTCAGAGGAAGTTGTCCCGCAGATTCATATTAACCACATTTCTTCTCCTAAAGCATGTTATAAAAGCTATCTTTGTCACTCTTCTTTTGACATTGGCCATTTCCTCATACAGAACTCAGTCATCAAATGATTGAAGTCCTGTGTAATTCAGCTCTAATGGATTGTGTTTTAAACTGCTCTAGTTTAAAATACCATAGGCCACATATCTTAAAGTGCACACATTTCAAAAGGAAAAGATCAAATTCCACTGGCATTGGCACTGGAATAGCTAGCTATGTGACAACTTTTGATTTATAGGGGTATTTTTAGGGGGACGGTGCTTAATATGACAGAGAAGGCAATGGCAACCCACTCCAGTACTCTTGCCTGGAAAATCCCATGGATGGAGGAGACTGGTAGTCTGCAGTCCATGAGGTCGCTAAGAGTCGGCCACGACTGAGTGACCTCACTTTTGCTTTTCACTTTCATGCATTGGAGAAGGAAATAGCACCCCACTCCAGTGTTCTTGCCTGGAGAATCCCAGGGACGGGGGAGCCTGGTGGGCTGCTGTCCATAGGGTCTCACAGAGTCAGACACGACTAAAGCGACTTAGCAACAGCAGCAGCAGCAGCTTAATATGAGCAAATTAAACATAAATCATAGGTAAGTTAGAGGGCCTGGATGCAAGTTATTGGAAATTGCGTAGTTTGAACAGCAGTGTAAGTTATATATCTTTTTTCTTAGACCAGATCAGTTTTTACCTACTCTACATAAATTTCTGTTAGTACAATTTTAAGAAATAAACCTATTGCTTAAAGATTGCAACTTTTCATGGAGATATGACTATACCTTGACTATAATCCTGATTTGAAGTAGATTTAGTTTTATGCCCCCAAAGGGCCAGATTATCTTATCACAATAATAGCTATCACTTGAATAAACAAGTAAAACACTCTGTATTGCCATTTTGCTCTTGTCCAAAATGCTGTGTATGTACATTCTATGCATTCAGAATTTTTTGCATGCTTTGTTCACTGATGTGTTCCCAGTATATTGAACAGTAACTGGCATATGGTAAAATTCACAACATATGTGCAAGAATAAATAAATAGTCAATGAAGTGTCTGAATACACACACTGGATTGTATCCCTAGATCTGATTCATTTTGGTCTAAATAAGGGTCTAGTCATGTGTTTCTTTCCCCTCTGCCTCGTCATTCTCTCCCCTTCCATCCTATCCCATCTTTTCTCACTCTTGCCTGTCATTCTCTTGCTGTTAAGAACCGAGGAGGTCTCCAAGTGGAGGAAGAGATTGATTCATAACTAGAATATACATTCCAATGGTGAGAAGTATTAAGAAGACTGATTTGATCTCAAGAAAAATTTCTAACAGTTTACGGCATTAAGAAACTTCTGGAAGCATTGACTTTTCTATCACTTGCAAGTGTTTGAGAAACACAAATGCAAGTACCAGCACAAGTGAATCCAAGCTAGAGAGAAAAACTGCAAGGAGGGCTCACACTGGGAATGCTTAAAAGCAGTTTAAATATGACTGGAAAAGATAGAGAAAACAATAGGTGAAAGCTTTTCTTGGGCTGTGTTTGACTTAGAGATGGCCATCATACACATTTTCATCCCCAATTTCCAGTTGTTTTTGCATATCAACTAGTGACTCTAAAATCACCACAGTCAAGGAAACACATACGATGATGTCACTTTTAAATATATACATATACATACACACACATATATATGTAATGATAATAATTTGAAAATTTAAGCAATAGGAAGTTTCTAATTAGTTAAATGCTTAACACAGGGGTCAATTATATAATGGCACTTTGTAACTAATTCCATGAATACTAAAAGGAATAGTCAATTCATATATTCACATTAAGAAATGATAGAGATGTATTGTTTTTATATCTCCTTTATTGGGATTATCTTCAATCAGTCTTATCAATTCGTGGCCATGCTATTTTGGACAAAACTAACCATAGTGAAAACAATAATAAACAGTATAATTTGGAGAACTCACTTTTTCATGAGATGTAACTCAAAGTATTATGTTTTTAGTTCTAAGTATAAAAACCATCTTTCCACCAAAATGTTGACAGTATTTCAACATTCAGAAAACTATAATGAGGGAATACAAACACAAGTTCAAAATATTTCTTAAATGTTTCAAATACTGTAAAATGTTTATCATCACACAGTAATTCATTAGCTGGAAAACACTCATTTCCATATGAAATGTTATATATGCCTATAGAAACTAGGTAGTCATTCATATATTTTATAATCAAATATTGTACTTGTGGGGGAGATGTTATTTAATTATTATAGTGATTTTTGATCCCCCTAAATTTAACAGTTGGAATATGTTCTTAATCTATTATTACATAAGACAATTTCTGAACAGACATTTTAGTCACTGTGGTAGGCAAAATAATGCTCAACCCAAAGATGTTCATGTCCTAATGCCTGGAACTTGTGAATATCTTTGGTGAAATGCCAAAAAGGAATTAAGGTTGTATAGATGGAGCTAAGATTGTTAATCAACAGATGTTGAGATGGGAAGATTCTCTCTTCCCAACTAGATTAACTAGTTGGTCCTAGTATAGTGACATGGGTCCTCATAAGTGGAAGGTCAAGGTAGACGAGAGAGAACCAAAAATGTAGCAGTATGAGAAGAACTTGGCCAAATGTTACTGGCTTTGAAGATGAAGGAAGGGGACCATGAGTGAAGGAATGAAGGCAGCCTCTAGAACCAGGGAAATACAAGGAAATGGATTCTCCTCTAGGGTGTCCAGAAGGAATGTGGCCCAGCTAACACCTTGACTTTAACACAGTGAGATCCATTTTAGACTTTGGACCTCCATAACACTGAGATAATAAATCTGTGTTGTTTTAAGGCACTACATTTTTGATAATCTGTTACAGTAGCAATAGGGAATTAAAACAGCAGGAGATTTTTATTGCCATGATTCCATTGAAATAGTTTGACAAATGATTATGATTGTTTTCTAATATCTTCACTGGCATTATGTATGCTTATAGTTTATTAAACTGCTTAAAATGTCTTTAAAGAGGCCTATATATCAGCTTTGTTGTTGTTGTTTAGTCGCTCAGTCCTGTCCGACTCTTTTGCGGCCCCATGGACTGTAGCCCGCCAGGATTCTCTGTCCATGGGATTCTCCAGACAAGAATGCTGCAGTGGGTAGCCATTTCCTTCTCCAGGGGATCTTCTCCACCCAGAGATCGAACCCGTGTCTCCTGCATTGCAAACAGATTCTTTACCATTAAGCCATCAGGGAAGTCCATATATCAGCCTATAGGTATTTTTTTCTCAAGAAAATTCTTTTAACTATTAGAAAAGTATCCATGGACACATATTCCTAGCTTTTTGTGTTCATTGTTTAATTGCCTACCCAACCTGAAACTTCTAAAACAAAAGAGCATCTGTAATAGTTCTGAATATAAGATGAGGGATGATGTGCAGTGTCCCTCAATACAATGAACATTTCTAATTAAGACAAATGGTACCCAGAGCTGTAATTATGAAAATGCTGTGGTGGAATCATTCTTTTATTTCAGTAATTAGTTAGTCATGAGTATATCTTGCTTAATAGCCTGATCTAATCTCCAAAAGTTTAATTTATACTTTTCTGTAATTACTACATCAAATAGTAAATAGCTTGCATAATCACTAGAGACTTCTCACAAAATTAATACTGAACTTCACCTTCTCTTTTGTGAATTTAGTCCTTAGTATTTACAATGAAGAAAACAGTAAATAAAAAAGAAATTGTTCATGGGGACTTAACTCTTTTTTTGCCTTTGCAACTCCAGCTGCATGAATTCATCCCTACTTTGTCACTGAAGCCACCTTAACCAGTAACACTACAGATGCCCGGGTTCTAGGACCCAGGGCAGCAACTATGCATGCACCCAAAGCTCATCCTGGCCCCTAAGGCCATGGGCATGCCTGTTACCAGCCTGGTGCCTGTAGCTGTACACATGTACACAGCTGGCCCACACTGCCATGCACACACCCACACATAGCTCCAGCAGCCATAAATATGAACACTATCAGCTCCAGCCCTCAAGTACGCATGTGCACCTATAATCAGCCCTGGCTCCTGCTGCTGGCTCCTGCTCTTCCCAACACATGCACCCGCAGCCAACCTATAAAGCCAGATGCATGCATACCATTTGCCCTGGCCCCCAACACTGCCTACCCCAGCCTCCACTGCTGGACCCAGAGGCCCCTCTGAGGACCCCAGCAGCCCTTGTAGCTACCATGAACCCAATGAAGTTCTTGCTTCCAAGGACTACAGAGTTACTAACATCATGGATCCCAGGTAACTGAGCTGATGATACACCATACCCCCTCCCCTGGACCTAGAGATGTCACATGCCCCCACACACGGCCACTAGACCTGGTACCACAGTGTACTCCAGTGTACCCCCACCCCCGCCCAACTAGGTGATGGTCTTTTCTTACCAAAGACAGTCCATAAAGCCTAGAAGAGCTCATTGCTTCTTCAAATGTAGAGACACTTACACAAGGCTACAGAATTGATGAAGAATCAGGGAAACATGCCATGACCAAAGAACACAATACAGTTCCATTAGCTGACACCTAAGAAATGGACATCTAGAATCTCCTGACATAGAATTTAAAAAACACAACAACATATAAAAGAAAA
The DNA here is from genome assembly GCF_032405125.1 of Capricornis sumatraensis. Taxonomy (NCBI): domain Eukaryota; kingdom Metazoa; phylum Chordata; class Mammalia; order Artiodactyla; family Bovidae; genus Capricornis; species Capricornis sumatraensis. Next base: position 108,679,158 of record NC_091092.1, on the reverse strand, counting down.
CAGATTAGAATTTTAACAAAATCAGGGCAATACAAGCACAAAATCAGAAGTTGAACACAGAGATAGATAACATCAAAAATAAGCAAGGAAAATTTTGGAGCTGAAGAATACAATGACTGCAATAAAAAATGCAGTAGAGAGCTTCAGCAACAAACTTGTTCAGGTAGAAGGAAGAATCCGTGAATTTGAAGGTGTCGCTTGAAATTATTCAGTCAGAGGAGAAAAAAGAAAATAGAATGAAAAGGAATACAGAAAGCCTATTGGAGTCATGAGACATCATCAGGAGAGCTAATATTTATATTCTGTGAATTCTGGAAGGAGAAGAAAGGAAGAAAGGGGCAGAAAACTTATTTAAAGAAAGAATGGCTAATAATTTCCCATATCTGAGGAGAAATATGTACATCTAGGTACATGACTCAAAGGCTTCCAACCAGATTTAATCCAAAGAAGACTTCACTGAGACAAATTATAGTGAAACTGTCAAAAATCAAAGACAGCTTTGAAAGCAGCAAGAGAAAGAAGTTCATCTGTACAAGAAAATTCCCACAAGGCTACAAGCAGACTTGTCAGCAGAAACTTGCAAGCCCGGAGAGTGTGATCATCTATTCAAAATCCTGAAAGAGAAAGACTGCTGATTAAGAATACTTTACCTGGCAAAGTTGTTCTTCAGAAATTAAGGCAAGATCAACACTTTTCCTGATGAGGAAAAGCTAAGGAACTTCATTGCCATTAGGCCTGCCTTACTAGAAATGCTGAAAGGCGTTCTTCAAGCTGGAATGAGAGAATGCTGATTAGTAACATGAAAAGTGAAAGTGAAGTCGCTCAGTCATGTCTGACTCTTTGTGACCCCATGGACTGTAGCCTACCAGGCTCCTCTCTCCATGGGATTCTCCAGGCAAGAGTACTGGAGTGGGTTGCCATTTCCTTCTCCAGGGGATCTTCCCGACGTAGGGATCGAACCTGGGTCTCCTGCATTCCAGGCAGACGCTTTAGCCTCTGAGCCACCAGGGAAGCCCTCCAGTAACATGAAAACATAAAAATATAAAACTCATGGGTAAAGGTAAATATATATTCAAATTCTCTAATGTTGTATTGTGTATAAATCACTTATAATTCTTATATAGGGATTAAAAACAAAAGTATTGAGAATAACTATAGCTATAATAATTTGCAAATGGATATACCATATAAAAAGATGTGGATTATGACATCAAACTGTAACATGTGGGGAGGAGTTAAAGTGTAGAGATTTTTTGTACATGATTAAACTTAGGTTGTTATTTTTAGCTTAAAATAGGCTCTTAACTTTAAGATATTTTATATAAACCTCATGGTAACCACAAAACAAAACCTATAGAAGATACACACAAGAGAGAAAGGAAATGATTAAAGCTTACTTACTAAGGAAATCAATCCTGAAGTACTGATCAATCAATCATTGGAAGGACTGATGCTGAAGGTGAAGCTCCAATACTGTGGCCACCTGATGCGAAGAGCTGACTCATTAGAAAAGACCCTGATGCTGGGAAAGATTGAAGGCAGGAGGAGAAGGGGACAACAGAGGATGAGATGGTTGGATGGCATCACTGACTCGATGGACATGCATTTGAGTAAGCTCTGGGAGATGGTGAAGGACAGGGAAGCCTGGCATGCTGCAGTTCATGGGGTCGCAAAGAGTTGGACATGACTGAGTGACTGAACAACAGCAACTTACTGAGGAAATTCATCAAATCACAAAGGAGAACAGCAAGAGGAAAGAAAGGAACAAAGGATGTACAAAACAGAAAACAGTTAACAAGATGACAGTAATACATTCTCAGTTTCTTTAAATGGAAATGGATTAAATTCTCCAATCAAAAGAGATAAAGTTGTTGAATACTTTATTTTTTTTAATACTAATAGATGGTTTATTGGAAACCCTCAGAGCATTTTTCAAAAGAATTTGACAAATTTTATTGTAATGAGACATAGTGAGGAAGAAATGGTTTAAAAGATGTCATCAATCTTTTATTTAACTAAGCACTTACCCTTCATTTTGAAGGAAATGATAGTTTCAAATTGGAAGAATACTTTAAAAAACAAAACAAAATTCAAGACTCAGCTATATTTTGTCTACCACATTCTCAACAAAGGATAGTTTTTCCAGACAGAAAACTAATAAATGAACATTTGACTGGCACTCTACTTCAGACAAAATGGACCTAATAGACATGAACAAAACATGCATCCAATAAACTGTAGCGGCAGAATACACATTCTTCTCAAGTACACACATATTATCCAGAATAATCATATGCTGGGGTACAAAACAAGTCTTAACAGATTTAGGAAGATTTATATCACATCAGACATCTTTTCTGAAAACAATGGTGTGAAACCAGAAATCAGTAACAGGAATAGGAAAATATTTCACAAATATGTGGAGATTAAACAATATACTCCTGAAAAACCAATGAATCATAGAATAAATCAGTAGAGAAATCAAATGGAAATACAACATACCAAAACTTATGGAATGCAGCAAAAGTTATTCTAATAGGAAAGATTATATAAAAAATGTATATGTTAAGAAATTAGAAAGATCTCAAATAAAAACCTAATGTTACACCTCAAGGAACTAGAAAAAGGAGTAAACCCGAGCTTAGCACAAAGAAGATACTCAGGATTTGTTCTTGTTCAGTCGCTAAGTTGTGTCCAACTCTTTGCAATACCATGGGCTGCAGCACACCAGGCTTCCCTGTCCTTCACTATCTCCTCAAGATTAGAGCAGCAATAAATGAAATAAAAAACTAGAAAGACAATAAAGAAGGTCAATGAAACTAAGAGTTGGTTTTTTCAAAACATAAGCAAAATTGACAAACTTTTAGCTAGACGAAAGGATCTATATAGACTCTTTTTTTAAAGAAGCCATACAGATGGCCACCAAGTACATGAAATGGTGCTCAGCATCACTAATCATCCCGGAAATGCAAGTCAAAACTACACTGAGATGTCCCCTTATACCTGAACGTGTGCTATTGAGGATATAGAGGAAAGTGAGCCATTTTTCATTGTTGGTGGAAATATTAATTGATACAGCCACAATGGAAAACAGTATGTACATTCCTCACAAAGTATATGGAAATACCATATGATCCAGCAGTCCCACTCTGGGTATATATCTGAAGGAAATCACTCTCTCAAAGAGATCTACACTCCCAAGTTCACTGCGGCATTATTCACAACGGCCAAGACATAGAAACAACCTAAGTGTCTATGGACGATGGATGGAAAATGATACACACATATTACTAGTGCAAGCCTCTCACTTATATTTGTGCCAGAGTATGTGAAATTTTTTGCTTAACTTTGCTGGAGTGAAAAATCTCCTGACCAATTGTTTGACTGTCTTCTTCAAGTAAAGATTTAACAAAAAGCAAATTACATCTTTGCCAAAAAAGTCAACAAATAAATACTAGATTAGGCACAATGTCTGTAAAGTTTGTGTTATATGTTTGCATATATATAGCTTCCTATGTATATAAACTGCCCTAATATAGTTTCCATTTCATACTCCCTGTCTTCTGGGAGAAGAACATTGATAGAAAATAATAGGAATATGCATAGTATTTAAAAATCTTATAATAATTACATGTATTATGCAGACAATTCAGCTATGGAAATTTTTAAATAAAGTTGGGTTAGACTTTCCAAATTTTTATGCTCTTATCTCTTTCTTATTTTAATTAATTGATTTATTTTTGGCTGTGCTGGGTCCTTATGGCTGCACACAGGCATTCTCTAGTTGCACTGAGTGGGGGCTACTCTCCATTGTGATGTGTGGGCTTCTCGTTGCAGTGGTTTCTCTTGTTGTGGAACACAGGTTCTAGGGTGCGTGAGCTTCAGTGGTTGTGGCACGTGGGCTCTAGAGCATGGGCTCAGTAGTTGTGGCACACAGACCTAGCTGCCCCGCGGCATGTGGGATCTTCCCCAAGCAGGGATTGAACCAGTGTCCCCTGCCTTGGGAGGCAGTATTCCAACCGCTGGACCACGAGGGAAGTCCCAGCTCTCATTTCCTAATCAATGCCTGCAGAGCCCTACTTAGGATGCTCATAACTCACCAGCAAAAAACAACATTTCACTTACAACTGTATCAAATCCTTACCTTGTTCAGTGACCGTTGAAGCAATACACTCGATTGTCCTGTCATTTTGGGTGTCTACTGGAAAGTTTCTTAAGTTTATTCTGGTCAATTGCTGGGGGAAAAAATGTGTTACTGAAGCACTTTGGCCTGGAACTGAAGACATAAACCCAGGCAGAAACATGTTTGAAATACTGTTTTCTTTGTTCAGAAAAAAATGTAAATGCCAGTTCTAAAAACAAAATAAACCAGAAGAAAAGTAAACAGTGCTGCTTGGAAAGTAACTTGCAGTATTTTGTGCCAGTGATCATTTGATTTGACATTGTTTTCTGATTCCAACAAGGTCAGTCCTGTTGTGCTGCAGCTATCAAAGACCACAGAAAACCTTTATTTTCTTGTTAAGTGTAGCCTACTGACAACTGTGACATGGAGCAGGATATTCAAGCCACAGTTTTGTACAGAGGTTGGGTTCCTTGCTCAGTTTCTTCTGACCTTCATGCGGTGACTGGTTTGCTACAGTTTCCTTTTAATTCTTTTAAAAATCTCATGCTTTGTTTTGTTTATTAGCAACAGATCCCAATTTGTATTGTGTACCCTGCAGGCCAGCAGTGCAGTGCAAACCAGCACAAGGGCCTGTAACTCATTCCACCTGTTATGGTGATCATGTCCCACGTGGCCATGTCTAGGGTCCTTTAGCACCAACACAACTCGTCTACACTGTCCACTAACTCAAGTCCACCAGCCTCTTCTCCCTACTACTGTATCAGCCCCAAGGGCTGGTGAATTTTATGTTCTAATTAAATTGAAGACTCCTTCCCAGAATGAATGTCTAAATCTTTGAGCAAAGAAGTTGTTGACCAAAAATCTGACCTGGAAGATGTGGCAGTTATAGTGATCCCAAGAACTTGAGTAAGTGGTTCTTACTAGAGTGTAGCTGTAGGACAGAGAAAAAGTGTTAATTGTCAATTGTTTGCTAAAGTTTTCTCTTGAAACAGTAATATTAGATTGAGGGGGGCAGGTGTCAGCTTACTATGCTATTCATTGATCTGCATAATAAATAATTAAATGGCTTTTGGGTAATTCAACTTAATAGTTTTCCCAGTCAGCTTTCTTGAGGGATAGTACAGTGTTCTTATTTTGTCTGGAAATTATTCTTCTGGCTGTTTATGTTGATTAAATCAGGTATTGCTGTTCCCTATTGCTATCTCTTGGCCAGTCCTAGATATACTTGAACTATTTCTCATCCCTTTACCCTAAAGTGACCCACTGTTACATTTCAAGTGAGAAGACTTTTATATGATTAGCATTTTGAATTGAACTTTGAATGGCTCTAACCCCTTCCCCTATGAAGACCTGCAAGATAGTGACAAACAATTAAATTATCTCTGAACATCAGGAGTCCTGAAAACAGGATGCAGTCTTCGTGCAATTCCTGGTAAATGCAGAATTAGAAAGGCCAAACAACTTGACCTTAAAGCACATTCTGTGTTCAGTTCAGTCGCTCAGTCGTGTCTGACTCTTTGCTACCCCATGGACTGCAGCACACCAGGCCTCCCTGTCCATTGCCAACTCCCGGAGTTTACTCAAACTAATGTCTATTGAGTCGGTGATACAATCCAACCATCTCATCCTCTGTCATCCCCTGCTTCTCCTGCCTTCAATTTTTCCCAGGATTAGGGTCTTTTCCAATGAGTCAGCTCTTCGCATCAGGTGGCCAAAGTATTGGTTTCAGCTTCAGCATCAGTCCTTCCAGTGAATATTCAGGACTGATTTTCTTTAGGATGGACTGGTTGGATCTCCTTGCAGTCCAAGGGACTATCAAGAGTCTTCTCCAACACCACAGTTCAAAAGCATCAATTCTTCAGCCTTGTGGCATTGTGGCTCCAGCTAAATAGGCAGTCCCCATTTCTAAAGCACACCACGAGAGTACTGCCTCTGGTCACCATTTCAATTGCTTAGGCATTGAACACTTCAAAGTGGGCCAAATTCTGTTCTACTTTAGTAGGTGTCAGCACCAAACAGACCTCTGACACCCTTTCCCAGACCCCTGCAGTCACAGCAGAGAATTTGCTTGTTGTTCCATGTGTGCGTGCTAAGTCACTTCAGCTGTGTCTGACTCTTTGTGACCCCAGGAACTGTAGCCCACCAGGCTCCTCGGTCCATGGGATTTCTCAGGCGTGAATACTGGAGTAGGTTGCCATTTCCTCCTCCAGGGGATCTTCACCACCCAGGGTTTGAACCCATGTCTCCTGCATTGGCAGGTGGATTCTTTATCACTATGCCACCTGGGAAGCCTTAGAAAATTCATGGAGATCTACAAATCAGAAGGAGATAAATGCACTGAATGGAACCTTCCTGCATTTTTTACTTCAGGCATAGAGCACAAAGAGACAAAAACTTCAGGCAGGCTAATTCTCATTCAGAATGTTCCCTGGATTTCATAGTTTCACTGTTTACTGTCAGTCCAGCAGTGTGGCTTAACTCAAAAATGAAGTTTTAACTAATACATGAAGTTTTAACAATTATGAATCAAACTAAGAGTCATTAACTTAAAGTGGTCCCAAAGAGATTGATAAGTAAACTTTATAAAAATGGATTTCTGGCCTCAAGTTCTTATGGTTGTAGCTCTTTAGAGATTTCTCTTCAGTTTAGTTAGTAGCGCCAAAGCCCTCTTTTGAGTACAAGCCAGACACCATCATTGTCACTTTCCCACAAGTTGACAAGTTCCCTTTAACCATAATGTCTGTACTTGTGACATTTCCCAATGATTTCCGATTAAAGCTGCCAGACACCTGTGTGTTTGCTTTGAGATTTAACTATTGGGTGTCTTTACAATTGTGCTGCATTTGCTCTGAGCCTGGTTGGTGGTCCACTTATAATGCAAAGTGAAGTCCCTAGCTGTCTGCAAACCATGAATATAAAGGTGGAGGAGGTAACTTGAAGAAGCTGAGAGAGAAATGAAGTAGCTTTCAGGAAAAGAAAAGCTGGGATCCTGCCTCCCAGGAGATCCCTGTGGTTATTAATGCTGGCCCTGAGTTTCTGGAAGCCAATTTGCAGCACATAATCAAGTGTGATTTCTCCCGATTATCTCAGAAGTAATTAGGCAGTACCTCCTCACCCAAGACCTCTACCTAATTATAGAAGTGTCTGGTAAGGAGGTATTTGCATATCTTCAAGTCATATTATGTCATGAGGACATTTGAACTGATGAAAACTGACGTTTACTAGGAAATAAAAATGCATCGCATTGAAACCAGGAGTCATGAGAAACTCACAGCTGCGAGTTTGGGCACCTGTTTTAATTGATGAGACACAGCGGCTCTGCCTCATGAAGCAAATCAGAGCGTGAAGCAGGAGGAATGTAAATATGCAGAGGTCAGAACATCGCTGCGGAGGCAGAGCTCCTGACACTGTTTGGTGCAGGTCCCTTGACTGCTGGCTCCAAGTTTTCTCTTCTCTCCTCATTTCTGTCCTTTTCTCTCATCCCTTGGGATTTAGGAAGCGGGATTTAGGGCAAAAGCTTCTATCACTTGCTTTGTCTCTTGCTCTCTGGCTCTTTGCTCTGTTTTACATTGGCTCTGCCATTTCTGTTATTAGAGAATTACCACCAAGTGCTTATAGTGACAGTGATTTTTGGACAGAAGAGAGGCACAGAGAAAGAAGCCATTGTGCAGTTGATTCTCAAGAACATACTATCTTTTCACGTGACTGTGTTTGCCTTCCAGTAATTACTGAGTAGCTGTTTCAATTACAGCAATAACTGCTGCTCATTATACGCCAAGCAGTCTCCTATGTCCTTCACATGAATTCACTCATCTGATCCTTACAGAAGTGCTCTAAAGTAGGTGTTATTTTTATGTCCATATTAATGCTTAGGGAACAGGGCCTAAGAGTGATGGAATAAGTTGTTCGAGATCACACAGTTTGTAAATTGAATTCCAGATTTAAATGTGGCCAACCTGACTATAGAGTATCTGCATTTTTACTGCCCTTTTCTCAGAGTTCGAGTATTCACATTCACACACACACACACAGAACACACCACAGAGAGGAGGATGCTAAAGAGGTCATAGAGGGCTTTCAGTGATTGCCAAGTACATTTTTCAGTTGCTCCCACCATATGTCAGAAAGAAATCCCACTTTATATCAGTGACCTGGGTTTCCTGAAATTCATTTTTCACCGTTTGACAGAAAAAAAAAAAGGCAGATATGATGATCACTATATATATTTGACATTTGTTACTTTTTCCCAACTTTATTGAAGTATAACTGATGTGTAACACTGTGTCAGCTTAAGGCATAAAATGTGATGACTTCATATGCATATATACTGCAAAATTTACCACCACAATAAGACTAGTTGACACATCATCAACTCACATAATTTCCATTTTTGCTGTTGTTGTGAGAGCAGTTAAGACCTATGCTCTTAGCAATCTTCAACTCTACAACACAGTATTATTAACTATAGTCACCATGCTGTACATTACATTCCCAGAATTTGTTCATTTTACAGCTGTAAATTTGTGCCCTTTGACCACATGCCACATGCACCAGCCAATCTACTCTCTATTACTGTTAAGTTTGGCTTTTCAAAATTCCACATATAAGTGGGTCATTCACTATTTTTCATTCTCTTTCTGATTTATTTCCCTTAGAATAATGCTTTCCAGGTTCATCCATGTTGTCACAAATGGCAGGATTTCCTTTTTTTGACTGAATAATATTCCATTTTATATTTAATAAATATACATACAGCTGACCCTTGAACAGCATGGGTTGAACTGTCCACTCTGAGTCCACTTATACTTTGAGTTTTTGCACTAAATACATACTAGAGGACAATACCATTCATGGCTAGTTGAATATGCAGAAGTGGAATTGAATATATGGAGGGGCAACTGTAGTTATACTTGGATTTTCAACTGTGCAGAGTCAGCATCCCTAACCCTGAATTATTTAAGAATCAACCCCCCATATATAGATACAGATATAGATAGTATATTGATAGTATATATATATATATAGTATATTGATATGTATATACTGGGCTTCCCTGGTGGCTCAGATGGTAAAGAATCCACCTGCAATGCAGGAGTCCTGGGTTCAATCCCTGGGTTGGGAAGATACGCTGGAGAAGGGAACATCTACCCACTCCAGTGTTCTTGCCTGGAAAATTCATGGACAGAAGAGCCTGGCAGACTGCAGTCCCTGGGGTCACAAAGTGTCAGATATGGCTGAGCAACTTTCACTTTCACTGCTGCTGCTGCTGCTAAGTCACTTCAGTCGTGTCCGACTCTGTGTGACCCCATAGACGGCAGCCAGCCAGGCTCCCTCGTCCCTGGGATTCTCCAGGCAATAACACTGGAGTGGGTTGCCATTGCCTTCTCCAATGCATGAAAGTGAAAAGTGAAAGTGAAGTCGCTCAGTCGTGTGTCCGAATCCTAGCGACCCCATGGGCTGCAGCCTACCAGGCTCCTCCATCCATGGGATTTGCCAGGCAAGAGTACTGGAGTGGGGTGCCATTGCCTTCTCCGTCACTTTCACTATATATATACTATTAATATGTACTAAGTTGAATAGGAATGATGATAGTGGGAACTCTTGTCTTTTTTCTGATCTTAGAGGAAAGGCTTTCAAGTGTTTCACTGTTGAGTACGATTTTGCTATAGTTTTGTCACACATGGATAACCTTTTTTTGTGTTGTATGTTTCTTCTGTACTCAAATTATTGAGGGATTTTAATTAATTAATTTATTTATTTTACTGAATATCTTTATTTTATTTTTTTACTTTACAATATTGTATTGGGATTTTTATCATGAAAGAATGTTATATGTTTTAAAAATGCTTTTTCTGCTGAGATGATCATATGATTATTATCTTTTAATATGCTACTGTAGCTTTTCACATTTATTGATCTGTGTCTTTTGAACCATCCATAGATCCCAGGGATAAGTTCTACTTTATCATGGTGTATGATCCTTTCATATTCTGATAAATTCAGTTTCCTAATATTTTGTTGAGAATTTTTACATCTATATTTATCAGGTATATTTGTCTGTAGTTTTCTTATAATGCCTTTATCTAACTTCAGTATCAATGTAAAGCTGGCCTTATAAAATGTGTTTGGCATTGTTCCATCCTCTTCCACCTTTTTTTTTTTTTTTCTGAAGAGTTTCAGAAGAATTGACATTATTTCTTCTTTAAACATTTGGTAGGATTCACTTGTTAAGTTATCTGGTTTTGGGATTTTCTTTCTTAGGAGATTGTTAATTACTCTCTAGTCTCTTTATACACTATTGATCTGTTCATGTTTTCTATTTCTTAATCAGTCTTGAAAGCTTGTGGATTTCCACAAATATATTCATTTCTTCTGAGTTGTCAAATTTATTGGCATATAATTGTTCATGGAAACCTCATGATCCTTTGTATTTCTGTGATATCAGTTGTAATGCCTACTCTTTTACTTCTAATTTTATTTATTTGAGTCTCCCTTTTTCCCTAAGTCTAACTAAAATTTTGTAAATTTTTATATTAAAAAAAAACAAATTTAGTTTTGTTGCTGTGTTCTGTTGTTTTCCTGTTTCTTACTTCTACAATTATTATTAACTCCTCTCCACTACTTTTGAGCTTGCTTCTTTATTCTTTCTCTGAATTTCCTTTGGGTAGTAAATTTATTTAAGTTGTTTCTTTTTCAATAATGTATACTATAAGTTTATCACTGTAATTTCCTTCTTAAAACTGCTTTTGCTGTATCACTTAAGTCTAGGTATTATGTATTTCCATTTTCATTGGTTCCAAATTTTTTTTTTTTACTTTCCTTTTTGATTTCTTCTGTGCCCCATTAGTTGTTCAGGGGAGTGTTTTTTTTACTCCCTGGTAGTTCCCTTTTCTCCATATCCTCTTGTTTTTTTTTTTTTTTTTTTGATGATAGCTATTCTGATTGGTGTGAGGTGATATCTCACTGTAGTTTTGATGATTGTTTTTTCTTGTAGCTCTCTGAACATCTTTAAAACAATTAGTTTTAGTTCTGTGTCAGGCTACTTTTGGATCTCTACTTCTCTTTGGTCAGTTTATTGTGCTTTTTTGGTGGTATAACATTTCCATGATTCTTTACTATCCCTGTAGCCTTTCACAGGTGTTTGTGCATTTGAAGAAGCAGTCAACATTTTTTAGACTTTACAGAGGAACCAGAAATCAAATTGCCAATATCTGCTGGATCATGCAAAAAGCAAGAGAGTTCCAGAAAAACATCTATCTCTGCTTTATTGACTATGCCAAAGCCTTTGACTGTGTGGATCACAACAAACTGTGGAAAATTCTGAAAGAGATGGGAATACCAGACCACCTGACGTGCCTCTTGAGAAATCTGTATGCAGGTCAGGAAGCAACAGTTAGAACTGGACATGGAACAACAGACTGGTTCCAAATAGGAAAAGGAGTACGTCAAGGCTGTATATTGTCACCCTGCTTCTTTAACTTCTATGCAGAGTACATCATGAGAAACTTTGGACTGGAAGAAACACAAGCTGGAATCAAGATTGCCGGGAGAAATATCAATAACCTCAGATATGCAGATGACACCACCCTTATGGCAGAAAGTGAAGAGGAGCTAAAAACCCTCTTGATAAAAATGAAAGAGGAGAGTGAAAAAGTTGGCTTAAAGCTCAACATTCAGAAAATGAAGATCATGGCATCTGGTCCCATCACTTCATGGGAAATAGATGGGGAAACAGTAGAAACAGTGTCAGACTTTACTATTTTGGGCTCCAAAATCACTGCAGATGGTGACTGCAGCCATGAAATTAAAAGACACTTACTCCTTGGAAAAAAGTTATGACCAACCTAGATAGTATATTCAAAAGCAGAGACATTACTTTGCCAACTAAGGTCTGTCTAGTCAAGGCTATGGTTTTTCCTGTGGTCATGTATGGATGTGAGAGTTGGAGTGTGAAGAAGGCTGAGCGCCGAGGAATTGATGCTTTTGAACTGTGGTGTTGGAGAAGACTCTTGAGAGTCCCTTGGACTGCAAGGAGATCCAACCAGTCCATTCTGAAGGAGATCAGCCCTGGGATTTCTTTGGAAGGAATGATGCTAAAGCTGAAGCTCCAGTACTTTGGACACCTCATGAGAAGAGTTGACTCATTGGAAAAGACTCTGATGCTGGGAGGGATTGGGGGCAGGAGGAGAAGGGGACGACAGAGGATGAGATGGCTGGATGGCATCACTGACTCGATGGACGTGAGTCTGAGTGAACTCCGGGAGTTGGTGATGGACAGGGAGGCCTGGTGTGCTGCAATTCATGGAGTTGCACAGAGTCAGACACAACTGAGCGACTAAACTGACTGACTGAACTGACTTCTATAAGGAAAGAACTTCCCTTGCATGTTGGGCATGCTGGGAGATGCTGTGACCCTGAATCCAGTGGCATGGGGCTCCATAGCAGCTCCAGGCCCTGGGAGCCATGTTGTATTGTTCACTGAGTCCTCTTGGCTCCATGTTATTGACAACTGCATGATTTGTGGAGAGAACTATAGGGGATCTGCAGTAGCTGAAAATGCTGTTGAGGTCCTCAGTGGTGGTTCCAGGTCCAGTGGCTAGGGACTAGGACAGGTGGTTCATGTGGCTGGAGCCACTGGTATGTATATGTTAGCTACACAGGCTGGCTACTGGTTCTTGTGTGGTAGCCGGGGCCAGATATAGACACATGAGTGGCAAGGGCTAAGGTTAGTAATAGGGGCCAAGGCCAACTGTACGCACATGAGCAGCTTCAGGGGCCCTGGCTATTGGGATGCATTCCTGTAGCTGCAGAGGTATAGCAGTGCAGGCCAGTGATAGGAGTAGGGGTCAGATATGGGCCCATAAGCTGCTCTGTGGGCCTGGGCTGCCAGTGTGTACTAGCGCAGCTACAGGGACAGCCACAGGTACACACTCAGTGGTGGAAATTAGCCACAGGGGCTTAAGCACCTATACAGTCAGAGGCCAAGGCTGTCTGCTGGTATGTATATAGGGCTCATGTAGGGCAGCAGGGAAGGAACACAGGTGGCTAGCATCTTTGAATGTGAAAATCTGTAGAGAGAAAACCTCAATGGTGTCATCTGGAGGGGGTCTACAGCAGCTTTGCTGGCCATTGGTTTCCTTAGTGATAGAAGCTTGGGGGGAGGTGGTCAGTAGTATCCCCAGGGGCTGCTGAGGTCCTCTACAGAGCAGACCACCATTGGGAACTATGGTCCCTCCTATTGTGTGGCTGATACTGGTGGCCCTACACTTTTTCCTTGTTCTTAGCCATCTCTCAGAGAAGACAATGGAACCCCACTCCAGTACTCTTGCCTGGAAACTCCCATGGATGGAGGAGCCTGGTGGGCTGCAGTCCATGGGGTCGCTAAGGGTCAGACACGACTGAGCGACTTCACTTTCACTTTTCACTTTCATGCATTGGAGAAGGAAATGGCAACCCACTCCAGTGTTCTTGCCTGGAGAATCCCAGGGATGGGGGAGCTTGATGGGCTGCTGTCTATGGGATCACATAGAGTCGGACATGACAAGTGACTTAGCAGCAGCAGCAGTGGCCATCTCTAGATGTCTCCGCTTGTTTGTCTCTAGTTGGAGTGAAACCAAAATGGGTTCTTCATGTAGAATACTGAAAGGCTGGGAAAGTTGGTTGTTTTGCTTGTTCACTGTCCTTTTCTTAGTGAAGGGAACTCTCAGGCTGGGGCATTGCCTCTTGGCACTGAAAGATACCATCCTGGATGATGGGATGATGCAGGCAAAATGAAACTACAGTTGACCCTTGAACAACAGAGGTTTGAGCTCCATGAGATCATTTATACATGGGTTTTTCTTTTCAAAGGCAAATGCTACAGTACTACATGATTCATCTGCAGTTGTTGAATCTACAGATATGGTGGAACTGCAAATACAGTGGAACCATGGATATGGAGGGGCAACTGTAAGCTAAAGCCTTGCTCCTCCCAGGAAGAAAGTCCTCCAGCTGGGCCCTGAGGTGAGAGGGAGCCATGCAGCAATCTGGAGTGGAGTCTGCACCTCACTGAACTCAGAGAGTGTTCAGGAGGACGCTTGGTGCAAATATTTCAATCTTACCTTTGCTATGGAACTCTTAGAGATTTTCCTGAATAGATGTTTCTCCAATTGCTGTTTGCCCTTAGCAAATTTGAAGAAGCTTTTAAACGGCCTTTTTTAAAAATTATACTTTTTATCAGTTTCATTAGGGAGTAAGTCTGTCGTAATGTCTCGTGCTGGAAGTCAATCTTCTCCCACTCTTAAACTTTTATAACACTATGTTCTTTTCCATCATTGCACTTATGACAGTTACATTATTTACTATTGCTTGAGTGGCCCTTTGATGAATGTTGTGGAAACAAGGCAACAGATTTTATTTTTAAGAAAGAATTGTGGTTTGGTAAAAACTGTACAGTTTAGTGGTTACCATCCATTAGTTGAGTTACCTGCATATCTTGGTTTCTAAATGCATCAAAATTTCAGATTGTCTTTTCTACATGATACAACCTAAGACACTGTCCAAGAATATCCTGTTGGTCAGGGAGAGGAGAAGCCTATGAATAGTCAGGAAAGTTGTGCTACTTCACAGGGAAGGGCAAGGTAGATCATTGAACCTTACGGTCATGAGTTGGTAATGTTAAAAGGCTGTTTGAAAGTGCAGTGTGAAAGGGTGTTTAAAATGGGTCATGTTTTTGAACATTTGAAAAAGGTCATTTTTTTTCTAGTAAAACTTTTTAAGGATTTTTCACTGCACTGAGGTTTTAATTTTATTTCTCTAGTTTACGATGTGCACTATGACAGAAGCATTGAGTTATTTATTAGTATCTTAACTCTCATCTGGGTATAAACTCCTCAAAAGGATTATGTATGTTATTCACGATACCACAAACAGTGCCTGGTACATAGTAAGGACTTCACACATGTTTGTACTATGAATGTATAAATGAAAGGAACTTACCTGAGAAATTTGAAGTTTCCCAAAGTTCCCCCTGACAGTTCCTCTTGTGAAATCCAAAGTCCTCTGGAAGTGGTTCCATAGTGTGAATTGACTGTACCTGTATTAATTAGATAATAGGGTGAGTGTTGGGGGAAGAGGCAACTCAATTCTCTTAAAGGACAAAGGGGGAGCCATGAGGCAACGTACACACATGTGAAGATCAACTTCTCTCTAACTAAGTAGTGTTTCCTGGTCTGGCTTTTGTTTAAGTTCCTCAAGCCTCTCAGCCCTGAAGAGTGGGACTGAAAAGCACTGATGAGAGAGAAGTCTCTGTCTGGTCATGATGGGTGTGTACATGGATGTCAGTGGGGTGCAGAGAGCAGTTGTTTGAAGAAGTCCCTGAAAGTGTGACCAGCCTTCCGCCCTGGGAAGACCTTTGGAGCCAGTGCTCCTAGTTTTGTGGGGTTGTTGAGTGTGGCCCGTCAGGGTGCCAGGGCCACCAGGATGGCTGTGCATGCAGAGCAAGGAACTCATCTCCTACAGTTTATGACTGCACATGAACTGCACTGCGTTCTGGGCAAAGGAAGTAAGCGTGTGTAATATTGTGGGTTACCCAGGACAGACCAAGAATACTTAGAGATTCCAGGTTCCCCCGAGCAGGAATAGTTCGGGAAAAGCATCATTTTACATACACAAGCATCCCCTGTGAGAAAAACCTAGAGATGTGGGATTCCAGTCCTGTTCCTCCCCAGTGTCATGAGTGCAAGAAAGTGCTGGTGCTGACAGCAAGGGGGTCCAGCTTCTGACATGGGATATGGAAGCTGAGGAGTGTCCAAGTTTGGATTCCCTAGAAGCAGACCCCAGACCAGACTGATGCACAGCAGTTCTGTTTGGGGTGCGGTAATCCCAGGCAACCCAGGCAGGGAGAGAGAGGGAAGCAAAGGTGCCAATCAAGGTGCCATGTCAGGATGGACCACGGGGCTCTGTCCCGCTGGGACCCCAGGAGCCAATGTGGCATGGGCACCTTGGAGATCTGTCTGCCCGGGGATGGCTGAGGGCCACCGCCCAGGATGGACCCCTCTGGCTCTCCAGCCACCTGACCGCGTGGAGTGGGCTCTGCTACCACAGAAAATCCTTGTTGGGGCTGGTGAAGTCACAGAGCCTGCAGGGGCAGGCGTGGGCAGAAGTGAGGGGCCCCTGTTTCGGAGGGTCTGGGTGTGCATGGATCCCTGCAGCTGCACTGAGAGGCAGTTGAGGTAGGAGGACCTGGGGAGGACAGCCCGGAGTGGGCAGCTGAAGGGCCAAGTCAGCCTCTGTCTCGGTGCCTAAGTATCTCTGGCTAGAGGTGGTGGCCTCTGCCCTGTCTTTCTGCTGCAGATGGTCCTTGGCTATCAAAGCCATGATGGGCGTGTGCTTTCAGTTCCTGGGGCCAATCTTGTGGAAAGTAACATTGTGTACTCAGGAGATCAAATCAGGTATGACTTACAAGGAATCACATTGCAACACAGGACGGGGTGCTCAGAAGCCAGTGGCTAGGATGGCCACAACACGCCAGATTCTTAATGTATCCAGTGATAGTAAATTATTATAAAACCAGAATCCCATCTGTCTTGTGCCGTTTGGGCTGCTGTAACATAATGTCATATAGCAGATTTTTATTCCTCACAGTTTTGGAGGTTAATAAGTCCAGGATCACAGTGCTGGCAGATTCGGTGTTTGGTGAGGGCATCAACTTTCTAGATGGTGCCTGTTCACTATGTCCTCGTGTGATGTGAGGGGTCACCCTGGGTCTCTTTTATAGGACACTGATCCTACCCATGAAGGCTGTGTCCTCATGACCTGATCACCTCCTAAAGGCCCCACCTCCTAATACTGTTGCCTGGGGCACTAGGTTTTCAAGGTATGAATGAGGGGATGGATATTCAGATCAGAGTGCCATCCAGAAACTTCCCTGTGGTCACCAGTGAAGAGCAGGAATCCGGTCCTCAGGTAGCCCAGGAATAGCAGGGCAGTGACAATCAGCAGGCCGAAGTGGGTTGACCTTTTGAAAAGAGTGACAGTGTCTGCTCAGGACAACCCTGAGGGTCTTGACTTCAGCAAGGCTTGCCATTCTTCTGAGCTCCTGGCAGAAAGCACAGTCCTCCAGAGAGGGGCTCATTGCTTTGGCAGGTTTGCTAAGAAGCCTGGCTCTGCCTCTCCTGGACACTCCTGTGCTCAAATCTCAGGGAGGCTGTGGTTCACGGGCTCTGAAACAGAGAAACTGTTAACATTCACACAGCCGTGGATTCCAAGACTGGGCTAAACTAGTGTCAGCCAGGTCACAGAGGACCCCAGGAGACAGGAATGGGGGCTCAGGCATCTCAGAAGTTGAAGGGGGCTCCTGAGGAACGTGGCTAGAAATATTCAACAGTAAGTATGGCATGAGTACTGTCCTGTCTGTATATCTGGTGAAGTGGTTAGGGCCCCAGCCGTGTGAGGCATTAACTGGACTTTCACTGGATCTTGGGGCAGGGGCAAGGGTAGCCAAGATGGCAGAGGGCAGGAACACTTGGGTCACCCAGAAGCATCTCAGTTTATTGACCATGTGACCCAGGACAGTGCAAATCAGTCGGCCTGCATCAGAAATCCCCTTGGTGCCACACACTGCCACTCACCAGCCACACGTGTAGCACGTCTGCGTGTATTCCCAGCAAGTGCTCTCCACTCTGAGGCTAGGGGAGCAGCCCCATAAGCGGGGAGGGCTCCCAGCAGGAAGAGATGTTAAGAAGCAAAAGGGTCGCCTCTGGGTGATGAAGTAGACAGAGGTAGTTCTTAGAGTGAAAAGGTCCTGTCTGTAGAAGAATGAACAGGAAAAGCTCCCACCTCACTCATCAACAGTGCTTCCCCTTGTGAGAAGAGGACTCAGAAAGCAGTGTCCACTCAGGCACATGCGGGGGGCCGGGGGCCGTTGCACGAGGAGAGGAGCATCGAGGGTAGACGTCAGTGTCCCCACCTCACCCCCTCGACCGAGCACTCTGTGAAGCCCATGAACTGCACAACTGTTCCGGGGGGCCCTGCCCACACTCCTTAGGGTTAACCCGCTCCATCCCCCAAATGAATTCTCCTTTCCTCACTGAACTCCCCCCACCCTGGAAATATGTTTAAAAGTTTAGCGTTTCCAGGCACCGCAATTGATTTGGCTTATCCTTTTCAATTTACCTTTGGCACATTTAATGTAGCACAGCCATGTACTCTCAGTACAGCTGCCCAGACAGCTGGCCAAAGAGCGGGCTCCATGGCGAACGCGGTGCTTCTCCCCAGGGTCAGGTCCACCACCTTGACCTCAAGGTAGCCCCTCCAGCCCCACAGCAGACGGAGCAGCAGCCAGGAATGGGGTACCTTCCGCGTATCATTCTGCTAACGTCCTGCAGCTCGGCCCACAGGGATCGCTTCTGGGGTGAGGGGATA
This sequence comes from Capricornis sumatraensis, assembly GCF_032405125.1. Taxonomy (NCBI): domain Eukaryota; kingdom Metazoa; phylum Chordata; class Mammalia; order Artiodactyla; family Bovidae; genus Capricornis; species Capricornis sumatraensis. Next base: position 108,660,632 of record NC_091092.1, on the reverse strand, counting down.
ATCCGTGTTCACAGCCCATTGAGTTCCTGGCCACGGCTGCAGAAATGTCAGGAAGGTGCCAGCTGTGGGCGGGGCTGCCTGGTGATCCAGTCTCTTTTCTGCTGAAGTGCAGTTTGTCAAGGCTGCCAGAAAGTCCAGGATGGAGCTTTGTCACTTTGGCTGGACTGGCTGTGAGTCATTGACTTGGTTCCATTAGTTACCTAGTATTCCAGAGTGTAACCATGGTGCCTGTTTGTATGAGGGTATGTATCTTGGACAGTTCCCAGGTTTGAAGATTTAAGAGCTCAGCTTTCGGAGTATTCAGTGCTATACGTTATGAGATTCATGACAGGCTCTGAGCAGGGCGGCAGGAGAATGGTTTTCATGAACTATCTCAGTGGTGTAGGTCAGATCACCTCACGCCCTGGGAAGCAGATCACCTGCAGATGAAACGCTTTCTGACAGAGTGTTAAATCTCACCGTCTGGAAGGCGAACTTGTAATTCCTGGGGGGAACCACAGGGCAGCGCTGCAGCCCTTACTTACTGGGGAGGGGATTGCCCTGCCTGCATCAGCGCCATATCCCGGCTTCCTCCCAGGGGTCTGGGGGTCCAAGGGCAGGTTCCGGCAGGTCAGAGCCGGTGGGTAGGCGCCTCCCAGTGACTCCTCCGCATGCACAGACAGGCGGGGCTCCTCCTGGCTGCTTACTTACATACCCGGCCCTGTCTCCCTGTGGTACTGACATTAAGGGGTTCCTATGGCCCCGTAAGTGTTCCCTGTCAAGTGAGACCCCGGCACTGATGCCTCCGGGTCCTCTTTGCACTGTCGCCTCCCTTCCCAAGTTAAATACAGCCCTAGTGGTCCACATCCTCTCATGGGCCTCATTCACACCTTGGGGTGGTACTTAAGGGCAGCGGTTGTGCAGGTTCTACCCTAGGACTGGCCCCCCGTGCACTGAGGACCCCGCATCCTCTGTGCCCCAGTCACACTAGGTCTGGACCCGCCATCACGATCAGTCTGGATGTGCCGGTCATGCCCTGGTCTCCCCTCTAACCAAGCCCAGGGCCTGCAGGGGGCTCTTGCCCTTTGCTCTGTTCACACTCTTTGCTCAGTGGGGGGCTCTTGCCCTTTGCTCTGTTCACACTCCCTGCTCACTCACACAGCCACGTAGAGGACTTGGGGATGCTCATCCTGGCCACTTTCCCTTCCCTCTACCAGGTGTATGCCCTGAGTACATCAGGTTCTCCTCTTACCTGTTCACACCCTTGCTTGTCACTATGGCTGGACTGGCTGTGGGTCATCAACTTGGTTGATGACAGTGAATTGCAGTGACCCCCCTCCTTTCACATGTCCCTTCTGTGCACTCCAAGCTGATGATGCCATGTTTGAGGACCACCCTTTGCTTAATGGGATCAACTGGACACTTACTGTGGCGTTGGCCATGCCTTCCTCCATCCTGTTCGCATCACCAGCCCAGGAACCACTAACTGCTCTGCACATGCTGGTTTTGCTGCTCACAGCCCGTGCAGTGGAACCACTGTGCTCCTGTTTTGTCTATTCATGTCCTCATAAACTCTCTTCCTGCTGGGAGCCCTACCCCCTCACGGTGAGGACCTCCTCTTCTCCTCTCTGCCCTTCTCACCTCCCTTGGTTGTCCCATCTGTGCACTGCCAGACCAGGGATCACTCTGTTTCCCTGTTCACTTTTGTAGTTCAGTTGTCCCACTGCACCAAGTGTGTGGGGCTCTTTCTATTTTCCATGTTCACATTTCTGGCCAGGTACATCATGGTACTTGTGGGTATTACCTCATCCTCTCTACATCCTCTGTCCACTGATACTGGGTGCAGGGCTACTATTCTTTGCACAGAAATCTCCAGTGAGTTACATCAGTAACACCAGCACATGGAGGGGGCAGGGCTCCTTATCTTTGCCACATCTGAATGCTCTGCTCAGTGACATCACTACACTGATGCTACCGGAATGCATCACATTTGTGTTCACATCCCCTGTCCTGTTACCCCACCACACTGACGATGGAGGCTCCTCCTCTTCGCCCCATTCGATTCGTATCCCCTCCCTCTTTCTCTCAGGACTGACTGTTCAGGACTCCCCACAAACCAAACCAGGGCTGCCAGAGCACCGAGGATGCAAGGATGTGCCTGGTCACCGTTTTTCCTTTCTCTGCCCAGTTGTTCTACTGCACTGGTTGGTTGACACCTTCTCTTTGCCAGTTAGTATCCCCTGACAAGTGGTGCCCCAGGACTGATTGCTCAAGCCTCCTAATCTTCACTCTCCATCTCAAAACCAGTCCAGAATGCTCGCTGCACTGAAGGTGCTGGGTTGCACTGTGGTTGCACTGAGGCCTCCTCTGTCGGGTTTCTCTGCCGCATGGATGTGGCAGGGCCCTCTTCTCACTGTGTCCTGACCCCCGTAGCCCTGCACTGACAGTGTGCGGCTGCTCCTCTGTGCCCTGTTCACACCGCTTCCCCACACACCAGGCCACTTTGTTTGGGAGATGCTCCCTTTCCCGGGTTTCACTTCACTTCATCCTTCTAGTTCTCCCACTGTCCTGACGATGCTGAATTCTGCCTCTTTGTCCATTCACACCCCTGCACTTAATGATGCAGGCTCCTCTTGCCTCGTCCACATTCCCAGCCCAGGAGCACCGGCTCACTGGCATCACAGAGTTCTTTCCCTTCCTCCTGTTCGCCTCCTACATCCACTGATACCACAGTGCTACGCAGCAGGCTGCAGTCTTTGCCTCACGTTCCATGCTGATACCTCACTTCATGATGAGTAGAACTGCCCTCCTGGTCTTTGCTGTCCAGTCACTCCACTACACAGACATTTCACTGTTCCTTTCCTTTGTCCCATTCCCACCCCTCGTCCCCTTACTTCTTCACTGATGAAGTATAGCTCATTCCACAATCCATGATCACACCCTCCAGCCAGTTCGGTCACCACATGAATACTTGGGGCTCCACTCTTGCCCATCCACATGACCTGACTGGTTACACCACTGCCACAATGAGCGGGCTGTTTGTCCCTGATCTGTTCGTTTCAACTACCCGGCCACACCAGTGCACTGGTGAATGGGATTTTTGCCCAAATTTTGCCCTTCTTTGCTCCCTTCATATCCTTTGTGCTGTTACACCAGGGCACTGATGGTGCAGGGCTTCACCTTTTCATGTCACTTATTTGCCTGTCTAGTGGTACCATGTCACCATTGATATGGGTCTCCTCATCTTTGCCCTGTTTACAGTGAGAAGGTAGGGCTGGGACAGTTGAAGTTTAAAAAACTTATAATTTTATCTGTATTATAAATATGCTGTAGTATTCATGTAATTATAATCTGGGAAAAAATTCTTCCCTGATAGAGATCTGTATTAATAATAGATTCTGCTATTTGTCTAGCAGTTTATCTCCATGCCAGGTCAGAAATGTTATAGACTCTCACATAAGCGGCAGCAGTAGATTTTTATGCTTCTTGATAAAGACCATAGGCTTATTTTTTATTATACTTTGTTTTTAAATATTTAGTTTTGTTCATAGTTTACTTTCCTTCATTTCTGACTAATTCCATTCTACATTGTTCTGCTTTTTGTGACAATTTTCCCTTCATCTCCTCTTGGGGCATCTCAGACATATAAGTGGCCAATTCCTTGTCAGACTCATCCATCAATTCATTTAATTGGGAACTGCATTATATTCTGAGTTTTTGTTCAAACTTTGCACTGGATTTTATTGTGTAACTTTCAATTTTGCTTTTCAGACTAATTTTTGAATAAAATTATTTTTGTTGGCTTGTTTTGTTTTCTTCTCCTTTTGTGCCTTGTTTTCTTCTTCTTACCTGTGGTAGGCAGAATTTCTATTAATAGCCCTTATAGTTGGCTTTATGGTGACTCTAAAACATATATGAAAGTCGCTCAATCATGTCCAACCCTTTGCGACTCCATGGACTGTAGCCTGCCAAGCTCCTCTGTCCATGAAATTCTCCAGTCAAGAATTATGGAGTGGGTTGCCATGCTCTCCTCCAGGGGATCTCCCTGACCCAGGGATCAAATCTGGGTCTGTAGCATTGTGAGCAGATTCTTTACCATATCTTAATTCCTGAAACACGGGAATTTGCCTTATATAACAAAAGATATGATTAAGTTAATGAAATTGAAAAGAGGAGCTTATCCTAGATTATCTGCATGAGTCCTAAGTATATTCACATGTATTCTTACTTTAAAAAAATGCAGATGAATATTGGACAGACACACTCAGTAGAGAAGGCAATGTCAAAGTGAAGCAAACAGAGATACCAAGAATGCCAGGAAATCCAAGCAGCCTCCAAAAGCTAGAAGAGGCAAGGAAGAGATTTTTATCTTGGATCCTCCAAGGGGAGTGCCTTGGTGACACCCTGACTTCAGACTTCTGGCCTCCAGAACTGGGAGGCAGTAAATTGTTATTGTTTTAAACCACTTAGCTTGTGGAAATTTGTTATAGCAGCTACAGGAAACTAAAACAGTGCCAGAATTTCAGATCATATGTCCTGGAACCTGAGAATGTGATGAGACAGTGCTTCTGTTTCGTGTTATGTTATTTGGTGCAGTCAACTTTTAAAAGGGAGATTACCCAGGTAGGCCTAATCTAATCATGTGAGCCCTTTTTCTAGCCAGTGGCTGAAGAGAAAGGCAAGAGAATAATTCAGAGTGATTTGAAGCATGATAAGGATTCCACATACTCTTCCTAGCTTCAAAAAGGGAAGGGACCATGAGTCAAGTAATACATACTGGTGGGTTCTGGAATCTGAAAATGACTCCCAGCTAACAAACAGGTTTTGTTTTACATTGCAAAGTTTGTGGTAATTTGTTAGGCAGCAGTAGAAAAGAAAGTGTCCTCTCTCTGTGGTCTTCTTCTCCTATTTAGAGATTTTGCCCTTCCTTCTGCGTAGTCCACAGAGCCCTACCCTCCCTTCTACCACCCTTTTCAGAACAAGACTGAACATGATCATCTCCAGTTTCCAGCCCCACTATCATCTCAGATCCCATCTCTCAGCCAGGTGAAACTTCATGTAGTTCATCAGCACAGCAATCACTGCACAATAAAGCTTCAGTCATATTTTGCAAGTAGTGAGAATACTGCTCAGCCTCTGAATTCAGGCATGGGATTTGAAAAATACTCTCAGTTCCCTAAAATACTTGTATGATTTACCACCTAGAAACTGAATTGTTTTGCCCTTCCCTTTTTTGGTCCTTGATGATTTTTATCTTGTTACTTTTGACCCTTGGACATGGGGTATCTCCTTACAGCCACTCCAGTGCCATGCAGCCACTGCTCCAATGCTGATGTGATCACTAACCTAGAGCCAGACATCCTGGAATGTGAAGTCAAGTGGGCCTTAGGAAACATTACTACGAACAGAGGTAGTGGAGGTGATGGAATTCCAGTTGAGCTATTTCAAATCCTAAAGATGATGCAGTGAAAGTGCTGCACTCAATATGCCAGCAAATTGGCCAATGTCAGCAGTGGCCATAGGACTAGAAAAAGTCCGTTTTCATTCCAATCCCAAAGAAAGGCAATGCCAAAGAATGCTCAAACTACCCCACAATTGCATTCATCTCACACGATAGCAAAGTAATGCTCAAAATTTTCCAAGCCAGGCTTCAACAGTACATGAACCCTGAACTTCCAGATGCTAAAGCTGGATTTAGAAAGGCAGAAGAACCAGAGATCAAATTGCCAACATCCATTGGATCATGGAAAAATCAAGAGAGTTCCAGAAAAACATCTATTTCTGCTTTATTGACTATGCCAAAGCCTTTGACTGTATGGATCACAATAAACTGTGGAAAATTCTGAAAGAGATGGGAATACCAGACCACCTGACCTGCCTGCTGAGAAATCTGTATGCAGGTCAGGAAGCAACAATTAAAACTGGACATGGAACAACAAACTGGTTCCAAATCAGGAAAAGAGTATGTCAAGGCTGTGTATTTTTGCCCTGCTTATTTAACTTATATGCAAAGTACATCATGAGAAACACTGGGCTGGAGGAAGCACAAGCTGGAATCAGATTGCTGGGAGAAATATCAATAACCTCAGATATGCAGATGACACCACCCTTATGGCAGAAAGCGAAGAAGAACTAAAGAGCCTCTTGATGAAAGTGAAAGAGGAGAATGAGAAAGTTGGCTTAAAGCTCAACATTCAGAAAACTAAGATCATGGCAAATAGATGGGAAAACAATGGAAACAGACTTTATTTTGGTGGGGGCTCCAAAATCACTGCAGATGGTGACTGCAGCCGTGAAATTAAAAGACGCTTACTCCTTGGAAGGAAAGTTATGACCAACCTAGACAGCATATTAAAAAGCAGAGACATTACTTTTGTGACAGAGATCCATCTAGTCAAAATTATGATTTTTCCAGTGGTCATGTGTGGATGTGAGAGTTGGATTATAAAGAAAGCTGAGTGCAGAAGAATTGATGCTTTTGAACTGTGGTGTTGGAGGAGACTCTTGAGAGTCCCTTGGACTGCAAGGAGATCCAACCAGTCCATCCTAAAGGAAATCAGTCCTGAATATTCATTGGAAGGACTGATTTTGAAGCTGAAACTCCAATACTTTGGCCCCCTAATGTGAAGAACTGACTCATTGCAAAAGACCCTGATGCTGGGAAAGATTGAGGGTGGGAGGAGAAGGGGACAACAGAGGATGAGATTGTTAGATGGCATCACAGACTCATTGGACATGAGTTTGAGTAAACTCTGAGAGTTGGTGATGGATAGGGAGGCCTGGCGTGCTGCAATCCATGGGGCTTCAAAGAGTCAGACACAACTGAGTGACTGAACTGACTGACTGACTGACTTTGGGCCTGACTCTACCATTGTTTTCTATTTTAAGTTTTGTAGTTTACTGCCTTCCTGGAACTGAGACATAATGTCAAACTCACTGTACCATCTTGATTAGAACTCACTGTACCATCTTGATGAGAAATCAAGCATTGTTTTATAAAGGATAAGACACACTTATGTATACCCACATGGCCAGGTTCAGAGCATATTATTTGTTTCTTGAGGAATTAAACACAGAATTTGGGCTTAAAACTGGGTCTCTCTAAGGCTATTTATAAAAGCATCTAACATACAATATAAAATTTGGGGAACACTAAGACATGTGTATGTGTATATATGTATATATACATATCATTTCAAATGTATACATATATATCATTTGAAATGACTTCAATAACAGTATAAATTCAAATGGAGTCGTCCTGATTTGTGAATAATTAATGGTATCCAAGGCATGTGCAGTAGCACTTGTAAAAGTTCTGGAAAAGGTCTGTCTTGGTTATTGCTAGTTGGTATCCTATGAAAACATCTTTAGAATGAAGAGAAACAAAATATTAAGAAGAGAGAAGTTCATTTGTATTTCAGCTATTATCAATTTCATTTCCCAAGACATCTTAATAACAACATTCATCACCATAATAACAACTTCATTAAATATATGCCCTTGAGTTTTCTATGTTGCAACATATAATAATGATAACTAAGGGGCCTTGTTCTCTAAGAAGTAACAGAAACAAAAGCATGGAAAACATGGCACAAAATCATCAGGTAGAACTGATGATATTTGATTTCTTCATATACAATTGAAGTTTAAAAGCTTTTTTGCTTGTTACCATATTTAAGTTGTACTTCTATCTATTTCCTATCTTTTAACATTTGTAAAAGAAGATTATGAAAAGATCAGGGAGACTGAGGATCTAGGGGCCACTGAATGGTCTCTTGATAGGAGGAAATCTGTAGGGAGGAGCTCTTTGGCCTCCTATTGACTGAATGCCATGGCTGATGAAATTCATGGCTAAAACAGGAAGGAAAACTAGGACCTTTGGGGCTGGTCAGGATGCTTCTTACTGTGAAGTAAAATCTGCACTGACCTCTAAATGCATACCTTGGAGGCATGGATTCTGTATCCATAACTCTCATCCAGGTGCCCCAATGTAGAGCTCAACCTTCACACTGACAGGCAGCATCCCTGCTGAGAAGAGGAGGGTAAAATGAGTCACAGGGGAAAAGCAGTTTAGACAGAAAGAACAGTCAGCAGTCAGTGCCAAATATCTGATGCAGGAACCCACCTGGGGTGTCTGAAGAGGACACCAAAGTTAACTAAAGAGGAGATAGTAAGGGACTGAGGAATGAAATTACAAAGGGACCAGATTATGTTAGGCCTTGTTAAACATTTAAAATGTCTGAGCTTTTACACTCAGAGAAATGTGGAACCATTGGCAGATTTTATGAGGAGAAGTGATATGTCTTTTTAAACGGTGGACTTTAAGAGGATCATTCTGGCTGCTGTGTTAAGACCAGACAGTGGGCAGCAAGAGTGAAATCGGGGCGGGGGAGGGGGAACCTGGGGGAGGCTACCATAGTCATCTGGCAGAGCAATAACAGTGACTGAATGGTAATTGTGTTGGAAGTATGTTTGTGACATAAATTGTGGTGATGGTTTCACAAGTCTACATTTACTTATCCCAATTCATTATGTTGTATACATTAAATATGTACAACTTTTATATATCAGTTATACTCAGTGGATTACTCTGATATTGAATGGTTTGCCTTGGATATGAACAGAGATCATTCTGTTGTTTTTGAGATTGCATCCAAGTACTAAATTTCAGACTCTTTTGTTGACCATGATGGTTACTCCATTTCTTCTAAGGGATTCCTGCCCACAGTAGTAGATATAATGGTCATCCGAGTTAAATTCACCCATTTCAGTCCATTTTAGTTCACTGATTCCTAGAATTTTGACGTTCACTCTTGCCATCTCTTGTTTGATCACTTCCAATTTGCCTTGGTTCATGGACCTGACATTTCAGGTTCCTATGCAATATTGCTCTTTACAGCATTGGACCTTGCTTCTATCACCAGTCACATCCACAACTGGGTATTGTTTTTGCTTTGGCTTGATCCCTTTATTCTTTCTGGAGTTATTTCTCCACTGATCTCCAGTAGCATATTGGGCACCTACTGACTGGGGAGTTCCTCTTTCAATGTCCTATCTTTTTGCCTTTTCATACTGTTCATGGGTTTCTCAAGGCAAGAATACTGATGTGGTTTGCCATTCGCTTCTCCAGTGGACCACATTCTGTCAGACCTCTCCACCATGACCTGCCTGTCCTGGGTGGCCCCACGTGGCATGGCTTAGTTTTATTGAGTTAGACAAGGCTGTTTCAAATCCTGAAAGATGATGCTGTGAAAGTGCTGCACTCAATATGCCAGCAAATTGGGAAAACTCAGCAGTGGCCACAGGACTGGAAAAGGTCAGTTTTCATTCCAATCCCAAAGAAAGGCAATGCCAAAGAATGCTCAAACTACTGCACAATTGCACTCATCTCACATGCTAGTAAAGTAATGCTCAAAATTCTCAAAGCCAGGCTTCAGCAATACGTGAACCATGAACTTCCAGATGCTCAAGCTGGTTTTAGTAAAGGCAGAGGAACCAGAGATCAAATTGCCAACATCTGCTGGATCATGGAAAAAGCAAGAGAGTTCCAGAAAAACATCTATTTCTGCTTTATTGACCATGCCAAAGCCTTTGACTGTGTGGATCACAATAAGCTGTGGAAGATTCTTGAAGAGATGGGAATACTAGACCACCTGACCTGCCTCTTGAGAAACCTATATGCAAGTCAGGAAGTAACAGTTAGAACTGGACATGGAACAACAGAATGGTTCCAAATAGGAAAAGGAGTATGTCAACGCTGTATATTGCCACCCTGCTTATTGAACTTATATGCAGAGTACATCATGAGAAACACTGGGCTGGAAGAAGCACAAGCTGGAATCAAGATTGCCGGGAGAAATAAAAATAACCGCAGATATGCAGATGACACCACCTTTATGGCAGAAAGTGAAGAAGAACTAAAAAGCCTCTTGATGAAAGTGAAAGAGGAGAGTGAGAAAGTTGGCTGAAAGTTCCTTATTCAGAAAATGAAGATCATGGCATCCGGTCCCATCACTTCATGGGAAATAGATGGGGAAACAATGGAAACAGTGTCAGACTTTATTATTTGGGGCTCCAAAATCACTGCAGATGGTGACTGCAGCCATGAAATTAAAAGATGCTTACTCCTTGGAAGAAAAGTTATGACAAACCTAGACAGCATATTAAAAAGCAGAGATATTACTTTGCCAACAAAGGTCCATCTAGTCAAGGCTATAGTTTTTCCAGTGGTCATGTATGGATGTGAGTTGGACTGTGAAGAAGGCTGAATGCCGAAGAATTGATGCTTTTGAACTGTGGTGTTGGATAAGACTCTTGAGGGTCCCTTGGACTGCAAGGAGATCCAATCAGTCCATCCTAAAGGAGATCAATCCTGGGTGTTCATTGGAAAGACTGATGCTAAAGCTGAAACTCCAATACTTTGGCCACCTCATGCGAAGAGTTGACTCATTAGAAAAGACCCTGATGCTGGGAGGGATTGGGGGCAGGAGGAGAAGGGGATGACAAAGGATGAGATGGCTGGATGGCACCACTGACTCAATGGACATTAGTTTGAGTGAACTCTGGGAATTGGTGATGGACAGGGAGGCCTGACATGTTGCGATTCATGGGGTCTCAGAGAGTTGGACACGACTGAGCGACTGAACTGAACTGAACTATACTCAGTGGAGTGTTTTTTTATTATTTTTTTTTTCCAGTGGAGTGTTTTAAAAAAGAATTAACCAGATTCTGCCTATATTTTGAAAATAGAACTACTGGATTTCCTGACAGATTGGGAATAGGTATAAAAGAAAGGGAGGTAGCATCAAGGAATTTGGTGTGAGCAACTGGAAGGATAGAGTGGGCGTTAATTGAAACTGGAAAGGGAAAATGTATGGGGAAGATTAGGAGTTCGATTTCAGACATGTTATTTTAAAGATGTCTACTAGATATCCAAGCAGGAATCATCAAGTAGGCAATTGAAATTCAGGGGAAATGTTCATACTGGAGATATGATTAGGGATTCATTATAACGTATATAGTGTTCAGAACTCCAACTTAGTGGTCAGAACTCCAACTTGAAATTTTATCAGCAAGGGAAGAAATGAAGAGAGGAAAAGAGGTCTGAAGACTGATCCTTCTAGTATTCCAATGTTAAAAAGGCAAAGGAGAAGAGGAACCAGCAGCAAGGGGGATTTAGAAGTGATGACCTGCAAAAATGAAAACCTCGGGACTGTTATGTCCCAAAAACAAATGCAGAAAGGATTTTCATGAGACAGAAGAGATCAGATGTATCGAATATGCTGACATTTCAAATAAGATTAAGACTGTTAGCCATTGGATATAGCAACATGGCAAACAAAAGTGACTGGTGGGGTAGTTTTGATTTGCTAGTTTGTTGACTGGTTCATTTACATAGACTAGAAAAATCATGCATGAATGATGAGCCAGATTTACTCAGGGGTGTTTAGGCTCAGCTGAAACCACTCATGTTTGGAAGTTGGCTGTGTTTTTAGAAAATCCTGACATTCAGCAATGTACTCTGAAGCTGACAGTGTATTCAATAATCCTGTAAGTGGTCTGCATTTAATATGTCATGTGTTAAATAAAATGCATGAAAGTAAACTCAGCCATGACAAATTAAGCATTATATTACTAGAAGACTGACAAAAGAGCCACTTAAAGAGTATTTTTATTTAAATTTTGTTGGAAGTGTTTCCTGTTTTGCCTTTATCAGTAAAAAGTTGGAAGCAATCCAGGGTCATTAACAGGTGTGTGTGTGTGTATCTATCTAGATATAGATAGACTGATAGATATAAATATACAGTAAAATATTATTCAATAATAAAGAGAAATGAAGTTCTTATATGTGCTGCAGTGTGGATGAACCTTGAAAACATCAGGCTAAGTGAAATAATCCAAACGAAAAATGACACATATTATATGATTTTACTTATATGATATATCAAGAATAGGCAAATTCAAAGAGAAAATCTAGAAAGTAGATGAGAGATTATGAGGGCTCAGGAGAAGGAGAGAAGGCAGTTATTGCTAAATGGTTAGAGTTTCTGTTTGGGGTGATGAAATAGTTTTGGAAATAGATGGCTACAGCAGTGGTAGTTGCACAAGATGATGAATGAACTTAATGCCACTGAACTGTACACTTTAAATTATCTATTGAAGTCCAGAAATGCATTAGTTTTTTTTTTTTAAGTGGCCCAAAACACATTCTAATAGGTGATCAAGTTTAAGAATCAATCAAATTTCATACGTGAAAAACTCCAGTTAGCAAATATACCTCAAAATCTCCTCCCATCAGGGTGAAATCAGAGCCCCCAGGATGTGAGCCAGAGATGTGAATCAGCTTCTTGAAGGTTATCCGAGGACTGTACATGACTTTTCAGTTCGTCTTCCAACTTCAAGAGCATAGTTTTATCATAGGGGTCACCCTGGCATTTGAAGTCCTTACGTCCTTGATGCTGTATGTAAAAAGATTCATTAAAGGAATGTGATATTCTCTGGGAACTACCTATCTAGTGGTTTTTTCATATCACCACCTTATCCTTTTCTTGTTAAAAAATATCTTGTCTATTGTGGATAAACAGGGTTGTTTTTTTTTTTTTAATAGCTTAAAGGAAATAACAGTAAAAGTGTCAACCCTTGATAAATTCAATGTTATTAAAAGCCCACAAGGAAAAGTGATTTCCTCATTGCATAAGAGTATTCTGTCTCCTATAATTGATAACTTTAAACATTGAATCTATTTATGTAGAAGCACCAGAAACTTCACTGTGCATCACTCTTACTGTGGATATCATTAATCATGTAATGAGACAACTTGGGAGTTCAACCTGTAGACCAATTTAGCCCTGAGGCTGAGGACGAAGTCAGTCTTCCATTTGATACAAACAGAAAGTCTTTAGGGACCACATAGTAAATGCCAATTTGATTGGATCCAGGATGTATTACATTTTCCCTTAACAAAAACATTGCTTCATAAAGAATCAACCTTTTAAATTCAACAATGTCCAGTCTTATTACAGGTTTTTTTTTTTTCCTCAAACATATGTAATTTATGGGTTTCAGTTCAAATAGTTATTCCAAAATCACTGTCAGGAAAAAAAATAAGCACTAGCATAAAAACAAATGCTTCATGTATTTGTTTCATTCTGAATAATATAATTGATAATAATGGGCATAACAACTTTATGAATAATTTTGTGGCCTTACAGTTAGGAAATTAAATGAAAAGCAAATGTACCTTCCTTGGGACTTAGTCTATCTGATGCATCTAATTAGAGAGTATACTATTTGCTACATAAAGGTGGAATACAATGTATTAACATGTAATTTTCATAACTGGCTATTGGAAATAATTTTCTAGAAATTAATCATATAGAAAATGAAATGTGATATTCTTATTTGAGAAAACAGAAGGATCTAAATATTAAAAAAAATACTATGGACTGTGATGTAGACCATGAAATACATGATTGAGTAAAATGAGCAGTGATAGTAATGAGAAGGATTGGAGTCTCGATCCTCTTTTAAAGAAACTATGAGAACTAAGGTAGTGTCCTCCTTAAAAGCACCTCCAACTGGTTCCCTATGTGTTCTGGCATACGAAGTGTATTACTTAGTTGGGGCAAGTCTAACTCCAAGTTAGGAAAAAAAAATAGATTGAGTAAGATGCATGTTAGAGTGGGCATTATCAGTCTTCTACTTTTTCTGGTCCTAATCAGGAAAAGAAACTCAAATTTTGAGATTTCTAATAATATCTACCTCTTTCCCAAATGCAACACTGCATCAGATAATATTGTCCTGATCCTTCTCTATTTGCATTAGAGAATTGGAGACATAGAATGACACAGAGGATCTTATTTCTTTTCTGAAAAGACTGCACAAACAGTGCAATTTAGAACTAGAATGTGTGTGACTGCAATTTGGCTTGTTTGTTTAAAATGTTACCCCTTTACTCTGTAAGCCTTCATTTGGGTTTTAAAATAACAACTGGGGAAAAGACTTACAGGAAGTAGAAACACTTAAGTAAGATAAATCTATATAACATCCTTTTATTCTTGGTAAAGACTTCTTTGTGTGTAAAGCTGAAAATGTGTCTAGGTTTTTCACAGATACATAATATCACAACAAAAGACTTCTCGATACCACAGAACAATATTTGAAGCCTTTATTATTCTTCTTTCATTTGTTTTATTGGGTTTATTTTCTTTTTAGGTTGGGAATTGACATCACTAAGTTTATCTGGATAGTCCAGGGTAAATAAATACTTATTATGAAATTACATAGGAACAAATTTCACTTCATCTGAGTAGTTACTATTTCTATCTACTGGAGAATTTCACTGAACATTGCTGTAATAGAATGTGTTTAGCAAGAAGATATTTGTCTTTGAGGAAAATATTAGGGAAAATATTCTGTACTGCTATCTCTACTATATATGCAAGTTTAAAGGCTGATCATAAGCATGAGATAAAATTTTCTCCAACTTCAGTAATATGGAGTCTTCCTATTCATTATTCCAGATTATAAATCATTATAATGTCAGATTTTAGTTCCCATACTAATAATGATGATAATAGTATTTAATGTAGGTCAAGCATTTTTCAAAACATTTTTCATATATTCTACCAATTAAGACTTACCATTCCAGCAGCATTTCACATTAAGTGCCTTGAATCTTAAAAGGCTGTGCACTTGGCCGAAATCACATTGCTAGGAAATGGCAGACCAGATCCTCGCTCTTATGGAATTATGTGCTAGTGTGCTGGTCACTTAATTTCTGTGGGTCTCCATTTCTTCATCTGTAAAATAGACCAAAATTGCCTTTTATTCTAAAATGTCACAATTATGGGATTTGAGAAATCCCTACAAAATTATGCAGAACCAACAACTTAGCTTGATCCTTGGAAGAAAAGGTATGACAAGTCTAGACAAAGTATTAAAAAGCAGAGACATTATTTTGCTGACAAAGGTCTTTATAATCAAAGCAATGGTCTTTCCTGTAGTCATCCATGGATGTGAGAGGGGGACTATAAAGACGGCTGAGCACTGAAGAATCCATGCTTTTGAACTGTGGTGTTAGAGAAGACTCTTGAGGGTACCTTGGACTGCAAGGAGACCAAACCAGTCAATACTAAAGGAAATCAATCCTGAATATTCATTGGAAGGACTGATGCTGAAAGCTGAAGCTCCAATACTTGGGCCACCTGACGAGAAGAGCTGACTCATTAGAAAAGACCCTGATGCTGGGAAAGACTGAAGGCAGGAGGAGAAGGTAATGACAAGGAGATGGTTGGGTGGCATCACCAACTCGATGGACATGAATTTGAGCAAACTCTGCGTGTTAGTGATGGACAGGGAGGCCTGACGTGCTGCAGTCCATGGGGTCACAAAGAGTCGGACACGACTGGGCAACTGAACAACAACAACAACAACTACAACAACAACAACTTAGTTTGATTTACATATGACTTTGATAAGACAGTTTGATTTACTGATCGCTCTGGATTTTTATCAGTGCTTTTTGCAATACCTTTTATTCTAAGCATCTCAAAGCCCTGTTACTTTTTTGGTTAAATTCCCATTTAAAAGTTTTGGTAAAGAATTCTGCTCTCCTGACTTACATTTATTTTCATTTTTTCTATCTTTAATGAATTGTCAGGTCCCAGTGAGGAAACAGGCTGAAGAAGTGGACTTTCTAGTTGTGTTTGGACCCCAAGCTTTGTCCTTTCAGCAGTTCAGAACTTAAATTCTCCATCCTCTCCACAATTCCTCCATTTGATCTAAATATTCCTTACTCTGGTGGTTTGAAGAAATGGATTCAGACCTCACTTGATTTTTACTATAAAAAGCATTAATGCATGCATGTGTGTTCAGTTGCTCAGTCGTGTCCAACTCTTGAGGAGCACCAAAAACAGATGTCAATGCAAAGCAATACAGTATTGTAAAGTAAAATAAAGTTAAAAAAAAATAATAAGAAGAAATAAGTGAGGATCAGAAGTTAGAATTAACCAGGGCTGATATTCTGTAATAACCTATAAGGAAAAAGTCTGAAAAAGAATATTATATATTATACAACATATATAGTACATACATGTGATATATATATATATGAATCATTTTGCTGTACACCTGAAGCTAACACAACATTGTAAATCAACTATATTTCAATAAAAAGCCAATCAGCCAAACAGTAAAAAATAAAAATAATAAAATTTTTAAAAGAAAAGAAAAAAGAATTAAGCAAGGCTGGGGCAGCTAAGCTTCATTTAAACTCCCCTGTTGCAAAACAATTTTAACACATCCATTATGAATACATTGCTCATTTTATACAGCATTTTCTAACATTGCTTTGCGATATGTCTTATTTGCATGCATCTTCTCTCACTACTTGGAATATAAACATTTTGAGCAAACACAAAAGAGATCAGCCAATATTGTCTATTGAGCTACTATGTGTTACATACTTTGCCATTTATTCTAATTTAATTTTCCACACAGTCTTGTGAGGACAGCAGTAGTAGACCTATTTGCCAGGTGAGAAAACTTTGACTCACAGAAGTCACAGAAAAGCAGAACTTAAATTAGAACACTGGGAAAGACCCTAATGCTGGGAAAGATTGAAGGCAGGAGGAGAAGGGGACGACAGAGGATGAAACGGTTGGATGGCATCACCGACTCAATGGACATGAGTTTGAGCAAGCTCTAGGAGTTGGTGATGGACAGGGAGGCCTGGCATGATGCAGTCCATTTGGTCACAAAGAGTTGGACACAACTGAGTGACTGAACTGACTGAACTGGAATTTGAAGATGGTCTTTTAAAAATATTTATATTTATTATAATACTACAATGCCCAGTAACTTTTCCACTGGGTCATGATATATATATTTCTATATATAACCCTTTTGGTGTTTAGAAAGATCCTAGGCCTGTAGCAAAATTGTAAATGTAACATTAACATTCACAGTAGCTTAGACGTTATCTAGTCCAATACCTTCCTTTAGAAATAGGGAGTCTGAGTGACTTGATCAAAATGGATATTTAACAAACACTTGTAGATGACAGGAAAACCTAAAGTAAAAACCGAATTTACTTTATCTTCACTGAGACCAGAATTCATGAAACATCACAACTCAGATATAAGCCTGTTGGGGGCACCTTAGATGAAAAAAATCCTTGCAAGTTACTGAATACAAGGATCGTTTCAGATCAAGTTGTGAAATAAATGGGTTTTAAAACGTTATTCCCATTCATTTTAACCACAGGTCAGACAGCCTTCATTAAAGCAGAAATGGTACACAAATGAAATTAAATGTTTGAAAAATTTCTGTCAACTGCTAGAAAGCAAAAATAATATTAAACACAGCATAGTTTATAGGGCATTTGAGAAATCTCTGAGGCATAAAACAAGTAATAATAGTAAATAGTAATAGTAAAAAATAATAGACCTTGTAGACCTCATTTAATGTTGGTCTCTTATCCAAAAAAAATAAGTACCATATCATCAGTCTTTGCTTCACTCTCTGTGCTAAAGAACACATATTTTCCAGGTGTGGCTGGTTTGTTTGTGTGCTTGTTTTTTGCTTTGGCTTTTAAGTTGCAGACACTGGAAATTTCATAGTTCAAGTATAACTTTCAATCCGGCCATTTCCACAAGTGAACAAAATAGAAGCCAGGCAGTTAAGACTGCCAACAGCATTTGTGTGCTCTCTTCCAGAGGAGCTATTTATTTGCAGACCTCAAAGTTAGACTAGGAGTGAAGTCTGAGGTCTTGAAACTTCATTTTTCTCATTAAGGAAGGAGAAAAGTCCGTGCTTTTTATTGGAAGGCACTTAAAAGCACACTGCACAAGTTTGTGTGAAATTTTCTCTTATAAAAACTCATGAGCAGAACTGCAGCTAGTTTCTGTAAAATATTAGTTGACAAAAGGTAAACTGAGACATCTAGGCACAGATTTATGGATTACAGAGATCTGGGAACCTTTGTTTTTCTACTGGAAGTAAAATGCCTCTCATAGTACTATTGTATGCACTAAGGATGTCCCTGAATTAGCAAGAGGGTGTGACTGGGACCATGGGACTCTAGTGTAATGGACCTGCTTTGCCTTGGGGTGTCTTCTTTTTGGAAGTGTGCTAATGAAATAAAAACATCCTGTACCGAATCTAAAATAAATAAAGACATTTTTAGAATGGAACACTCTTCCTGACTTCCTTTCCAACTTTCCTGCCTGTCTAAAAGAGAAACATTTTTATTTGTAGGTGGCATACAACCATGATTAATTGCTCCTAACCAGGAAAATAGAACAGTAATTCTATGGCTCTCAGACTTTACAAAACTGGTCTTGTTCAAAATGTCAGAGGAAGCTTGGAAAATGTCTCAGTATAACCCGTGGTCCTGGCAGCAATAATTTTCCAACATAAATCTCAGTAGGAAATGTGACTTTCTGTTCTGTTTCTTTTACTACTCAGGTAGCTTGTTGCCAGGACTAGCAGAATTCTCCTGTGCAGTCACTCCAGCATGGCCATGAAAATCATGTTTCTACTTCCCAATTTTGTCTGTATGAAGATGGAAAACCAGGTAACTGATACTACCAATTCCCACTTTGACTTGTGTCCCACCTGATTTTATTCCATTTTCTTGACCAGAGAAAGCATAGTGGACAAAAACTGTAAACGTAATGAAAGTCCAAGATTAGAAATTAGATTTCCTCAACTAAATTATCATGTGATATAAGCACAGGTCATATTAGTGCCCAACTTAGATAAATGAGTGAGTCTTTCCTGTCTATAATTGGTCTGTCTCTCAGGTCTTGGATAGACCATGTTATAGCTCTCAGGTCTTGGATAGACCGTGTTATAGCTCTTAGACAAATCAGTGTTACAGCTCAGTGTTACAGCTCTATTTTATTTAGAAGATAGCAGGAAAATCCATCTTCGAGGCATGAGGGCACGTCCATCTAAAGACACGAGGAGAAGAGCGCCCCAGCGCGCAGGAGAGAGAGAGAGAGAGAGAGAGCTGGCTTTGGCTCTTCTATTTATATGTTTCTCTCTCCCTGGGCCTGTCCTATGTAAATTGGGCCAGCCAGGAGTGTTGTCTGTTTTACCTGAGGTCCTCACTCCAGTCCTCGGACCTTCTTTTGTTTCATTTTCGTGGGCTTTTTCCTTCCTTGTCTTGTAGCCACCGCCATTTTGGACTCCTTTTCCCTGTTCTACCTACCTAACATGTCTATATGCATTTTTAGCAATAAAGAAACTCAGTCCTGGGACAGATGTAATTCACAGATTCCACTCATAATATACCTTGCATAATGGGGTTCAGAAGTCAAATTCTCCTGTTGAATTCTCTCAGCTGCCAGTGCAGGTGGTGTTTACCCCAAATTCATTTACTCCCAGGATTACCATAATTACTACTTAGGGGAAAAAAAAAGAGCCTTGCTGCTTGGCTCAGATTAACACTTCCAATTTAGAGGTCTTTTCTGTGCAGGATTTATGTTTCTTCCTAGTATATTCCTGGCACTTTGGATGAAGTAAGAGTTTCCCCATGAAGCCTTTCTCTAAAGCCAGCTCTGAGCCAGTTTTAACATCGAACTTGGTCCACAGAGACCCAGGTCTGATTTGTGAATTTGCAAATGTGCCTCTTCTGTGAGCCCAACAGCTTCTCCTTGTTGGCTGTTACTCTGCTGAATTCTTTGTCCCCCACCACCTCTGTACTTGGTGGTTCCTCCTTTATCAATTCATGGAGTTGCTCATTCAATTGTTACATACCCATATTATAGGCAGTGACATTGTTTTAACTTATTTGTTAGTGAAAATGACATAATGAGGACTCGTCTAGTGCTCTATTTTTATTGAAAAGGGACTGATCTGCTAAAATAAAATTGCTTAAAATCTGTCTTTTTAAATTCTTAAACCCGTTTGCTTTACTGTAAGAACCTCAATCCTCCAATGATTTGTTCAGAGTGAGTTAACTCTTCTTTTGTGTCTGAGTCGTCCAAGTGGGGCTTTCAAGTGTTTTCACTGTGCAAACCCTTGTAATGATATTTCACAATAAGTAGTTGTGTCCACTGGAGTTAGGATTGAAGAACAGGTCAGTAGGATATCTTGAGAAAGTTATGGAGAATAAAGAATTTTCTGATTTGTCTGGCTGAGGATGGAGGTTACATTAATTTAAGGAGCAGAGTCTCTACACTGTATTTTCATCTTCCCAGGTTTTAAAGTAGGCAGGATTCCCCAAAGAGAACCATGAGTTCTAATACAGACAGACTTTGAAACTTTTTTCTCCTTTTGAAAGCTGGGCCTGAGTCTCTGGCTTCAGATTGCCTGGTGTGAATTCTGGTTTTGCCTTTTCCTAGCTAGAGGCCCATGGCCAAGTTACTTAACCTCTCTTATCCTCAAGTTATCCATTTCTGAAATTGGGATGATTATAGTCTCTAAGTCATAGGATTGTATTGAGAATTAATGAGAAATGAGATGAGATCATCTTCATCACTGTACCATATCAAGTTCTCAGTAAATGTTTCTGATTGTTGTACATTTCTTCACATAGGAGGTTGTGAATTTCTCTACTAGGGTCACCGAATAAGTTTCAGAAGCACTAACTTGGAGCTATCAATATCTAAAGAGAAACAAATGACCCATGAATTACAAGAAATAACCAAATAAAGATTTTAGAGCAATCTAATAATAGGGTATTTTATAATAAGCTTTTCTGTGGCCTCCCAGAGGGAATGGAAGTTAAAATTTCCCTCATCATCAGCAATGAATAATATGTTCATAATCTCTAATTTATTTTCCATGGCTTCTCCATTTAAGTTTGACCTGGTAGATCGACATTAATTATTTTAAGAATAATTAGCTAGTCAAATTTATTTAATTTTTTTTTCCTAATACCCTTATGGAGGAACTTAATCAAAGGTCCTGGGTTCAAATCTGCTTGCTAGGATCAGGCTAATTAGAGTAGGAAAATGCCTTAGACTCTGTCTTTACTAGTGACAGACTTGCTGCTAAGTCTCTTCAATATAATACACATACATACATACATAATAGCATATATGTGTATATATATATATATGTACACACACATACACATACATACATAGGTATATGATGTGAATGTTAATGCCAGGTTTAATCTTGGGGTAGAGATAGCTTTTCCAGTAAAATGTGAATTATAATCATGCAAGTGAAGTTGTGTGTAATGTAAAGGGAGAAAAATCAAAGTAAAAAAAAAATAATAATAACAATAAAACTCAACAGGCTGAATCCCACTAAAGCTAGATAAAATAGCTTTAGTGGTTTCATTTATTCAACACTCTTTTCCTGAATGCCATCTCTGCCAGGCATTATGCTACAGTTTGGGAATAAAAATAAAAAGGGTTTATTCACAAACGTCTGTGTAAGAGATTTCCCAAGTAACTTGCCCACAGTCATGATAATGAGCAAGGCTAGAACTTGGGCATGAGTTCTCTGTCTCTAAAGTCTAATGTTTTCCCACAATACCAAGTTGCAGGTACTGTTGGTATCCAGTCATGTTGCTCTCGGATCCCTTTTTGTAATTGTGTGTGCTCATTTGCTGGCTTCTGCATGGTATGCTAGTAAATGCTTGTACCTTTGACCTTGAAAGGGTTGCTCTTGGACACTAATGTTTCCTTGCCTGAACAGAGTCGGATATGTCTTGGAGTCCCCATGCCTCACTTCCCCACCACCACACAATGCCAGAATGACAGAGCCAATGACTGACTGGTGTGAGAATTTAAAAGCTCAGTTCCTTTGCCACAAGATAGCGCAAGCTCTGTGGTTTAACTTACGCTCCAGAGCTCTCCATAGGATCAGGCTGAGACCTCACCGAAACTGTATCTTTGCTTGGCTTCTTCTTTTCCATGATGCTGCCTCCACTTTCTTACTGGTTTTACCCTGGACATAGTTCTTTAATAAATCACTACCACACACATATTTTCTTTCAGGGTCTGCTTCTTGGAGACCGTGACTTGAGACACCTGTGTTATGATATAAGGGTTATATATATATATATATATATATATATATATGAAGTGAGTGAAGTGAAAGTTGCTTAGTCATGTCCGACTCTTTGTGACCCCCATGGACTGTAGCTCACCAGGCTCCTCTGTCCATGGTATTCTCCAGGCAAGAATACTGGAGTGGGTTGCCATTTCCTTCTTATATATATGTATGTATGTATATATATATATATATATATATATATTTCACTGTAAATTCATCTAGATTTTAACCACAGGAAATATGGAACCATCATGGAAATATGTTTTTAATGGATTTTTAAAAATTACATTAAATACATTAAAGATGTATTTAAAAGATGTCCTTTTCATTATAGAGGACTGGAATGCAAAAGTAGGATGTCAAGAAACACCTGGAATAACAGGCAAATTTGGCCTTGGAGTATGGAATGAAGCAGGGTAAAGGCTAATAGAGTTTTGCCAAGAGAATGCACTGGTCATAGCAAACACCCTCTTCCAACAACACAAGAGAAGACTCTACACATGGACATCACCAGATGGTCAACACTGAAATCAGATTGATTATATTCTTTGCAGCCAAACATGGAGAAGCTCTATACAGTCAGCAAAAACAAGACCAGGAGTTGACTATGGCTCAAATCATGAACTCCTTGTTGCCAAATTGAAGAAAGTAGGGAAAACCACTAGACCATTCAGGTATGACCTAAATCAAATCCCTTATGACTATACAGTGCAAGTGAGAAATAGATTTAAGGGACTAGATCTGATAGATAGAGTGCCTGATGAACTATGGAATGAGGTTCATGACATTGTACAGGAGACAGGGATCAAGACCATCCCCATGGAAAAGAAATGCAAAAAAAGCAAAATGGCTGTCGGGGGAGGCCTTACAAATAGCTGTGAAAAGAAGAGAAGTGAAAAGCAAAGGTGAAAGGAAAGATATAAGCATCTGAATGCAGAGTTCCAGAGAATAGCAAGGAGAGATAAGAAAGCCTTCCTTAGTGATCAAAGCAAAGAAATAGAGGGAACCGATAGAATGGAAAAGACTAGAGATCTCTTCAAGAAAATTAGAGATACCAAGGGAACATTTCATGCAAAGATGGGCTTGATAAAGGACAGAAATTGTATGGATCTAACAGAAGCAGAAGATATTAAGAAGAGGTGGCAAGAATACACAGGAGAACTATACAAAAAAAGATCTTCATGACCCAGATAATCACGATGGTGTAATCACTCACCTAGAGCCAGACATCCTGGAATGTGAAGTCAAGTGGGCCTTAGAAAGCATCACTACGAACAAAGCTAGTGGAGGTGATGGAATTCCAGTTGAGCTATTTGAAATCATGAAAGAAGATGCTGTGAAAGTGCTGCACTCAATATGCCAGCAAACTGGAAAACTCAGTAGTGGCCACAGGACCGGAAAAGATCAGTTTTCATTTGAATCCCAAAGAAATACAATGCCAAAGAATGCTCAAACTACTGCACAATTGCACTCATCTCACACGCTAGTAAAGTAATGCTCAAAATTCTCCAAGCCAGGCTTCAGCAATATGTGAACCATGAACTTCCAGATGTTCAAGATGGTTTTAGAAAAGGCAGAGGAACCAGAGATCAAATTGCCAACATCCGCTGGATCATGGAAAAAGCAAGAGAGTTCCAGAAAAACTTCTATTTCTGCTTTTTTGACTATGCCAAAGCCTTTGACTGTGTGGATCACAATAAGCTGTGGAAAATTCTGAAAGAGATGGAAATACCAGACCACCTGACCTGCCTCTTGAGAAACCTATATGCAAGTCAGAAAGCAACAGTTAGAACTGGATATGGAACAACAGAATGGTTCCAAATAGGAAAAGGAGTACATCAATGCTGTATATTATAACCCTGCTTATTGAACTTATATGCAGAGTACATCATGAGAAACACTGGGCTGGAAGAAGCACAAGCTGGAATCAAGATTGCCGGGAGAAATATCAATAACCTCAGATATGCAGATGACACCACCCTTATGGCAGAAAGTGAAGAGGAACTAAAAAGCCTCTTAATGAAAGTGAAAGAGGAGAGTGAAAAAGACGGCTTAAAGCTCAACATTCAGAAAACTAAGATCATGGCATCTGGCCCCATCACTTCATGTGAAATAGATGGGGAAACAGTGGAAACAGTGTCAGACTTTATTTTGGGGGGCTCCAAAATCACTGCAGATGGTGATTGCAGCCATGAAATTAAAAGATGCTTACTCTTTGGAAGAAAAGTTATGACCAATCTAGATAGTATATTTAAAAGCAAAGATATTACTTTGCCAATTAAGGTCTGTCTAGTCAAGGCTATGGTTCTTCCTGTGGTCATGTATGGACATGAGAGTTGGACTTTGAAGAAAGCTGAGTGCCGAAGAATTGATGCTTTTGAACTGTGGTGTTGGAGAAGACTCTTGAGAGTCCCTTGGACTGCAAGGAGATCCAACCAGTCCATCCTAAAGGAGATCAGTCCTGGGTGTTCATTGGAAGGACTGATGCTAAAGCTGAAACTCCAATACTTTGGCCACCTCACACAAAGAGTTGACTCATTGCAAAAGACCCTGATGCTGGGAGGGATTGTGGGCAGGAGGAGAAGGGGCCGACAGAGGATGAGATGGCTGGATGGCATCACCGACTCGATGCACATGAGTTTGAGTAGATTCCTGGAGTTGGTGATGGACAGGGAGGCCTGGCGTGCTGCGATTCATGGGGTCGCAAAGAGTCGGACACGACTGAGCGACTGAACTGAACTGAACTGAAATTCATTAAACTAAAATTACATTAGAAATACGGAATTAAGATCAATCATTTGAGATTAATATTTAATCAGCCAAATGTGTGTAATATATTTAGTGACTGTGGCCAAGTCATTTCATGTATAGGCATACTTCATTTAATTGCACTTTGTTGCATTTCATAGATACTGTGTGTGTGTGTGTGTTTAACAAATTGAACTATATTTTACAACTCTGCATCAAGCAAGTCTATCAGACCCTTTTCTAACAGCACTTGCTCACTTTGTGTCTCTGTGTGACACTTTGGTAAGTTTTGTCAAATTCTTCATTACTACATTCTTTATGGTAATCAGTGATCAGTGAACTTTGATGTTACTATTGTAATTGTTTTGGTGTTCTTTAGCAATAAGTTATTTTTAGTTAAGGTATGTAACATTTTTTGACATATCCTATTGCACACCTAATAGGCTATGCTGCTGCTGCTGCTACTGCTGCTGCTGCTAAGTCACTTCAGTTGTGTCCAACTCTGTGTGACCCCATAGACAGCAGCCCACCAGGCTTCCCAGTCCCTGGGATTCTCCAGGCAAAAAAAATGGAGTGGGTTAAATTTAACTTTTATGAGCACTGAAAAACCCTAAAATTGTGATTTACTTTATTGCAATATCCATGTTATTGTGGTGGTCTGGAACTGAACCTACAATGTATCCAAGGTATGCCTGTATTTGGAAAATAGCATTTTCCTTTGAAAGATGAGTGTTATTTAGCCAAGCAGTTTGTGCATATTACATACAGCATGTACCAGGACATTTTATGACACAAAACAATCATAAACTGTTTAAACAACAGGCTATACATATAGTATTCACATTTTGACATTATATCTTAATCTCAGTAACCAAGAGAAAGTAATGTTTTAGTTTACTTTTCTCAATAGAGCAGATTTCCAATAATTGTCAAGTCTTACAAAACAACTGAATACATTAATACAACTTGATTAGAAATTTACTTGTTAACATTAAAAAAAATTCTATTGCAACTTTTTAACAATGTATAGCATGACCATTGTTAATGTTAAGTATTTGATATGCTATTAAAAATCACATCAAACAGTATAGTTCAGGATTTTACCCATTTTAAAATATCTTTGTTTTAAAATGAAGCATAGCATAGATTCAAATACTAGGGAAAAAAAAAAAGAAAGCATTAAAATTCTAGATGGCATTAATTCCACTTAGTCTACGAATAATCTCTTCCTTTAAACACCAAACTTGTAAGAAACAGAGAAGTTAAATCTGTTTTATGTGAATAATACAGCATATGAGAGTGGATAAAACAAATGAAGGTGAAGTGAAAGTGAAAGTTGCTCAGTCGTGTCCAACTCTTTGCAACCCTATGGAATATACAGTCCATGGAATTCTCCAGGCCTGAATACTGGAGAGGGTAGCCTTTCCCTTCTTCAGGGGATCTTCCAAACCCAAGAATCGAACCCAGGTCACCCACATTGCAGGTGGATTCTTTACCAGCTGAGCCACAAATGAAGGCATAAAAGGAGGATTCTGTCTTACTCTCATATTCCAATCTCAGAAAAGGAATGTAAATAAAATAAATCTAAACAGCTTTAAAATAATTCCATAGCAAGATGGATTAAGTGATACAACCATTTTATCTAAAGACAGCATAGCAATAAAATCATGAGCTCTTAAAGAACAAATGAAAAATCCCACTGGACCTTGCGTTGGAGACTTTGAGCCATTGGACCTCAGGATAGGTTATCATGTTTTGCATATGCTTCATAATACACTACTGAGTATTTCATCTCTGTAATCAATAAAGGTTTATGGACTGACCTTGGAGATCAAGACATTGAAATGCAGAGGTGAGTCTCTAAAAGGCAGAAAGCTATGATATTGCAGTACTCAATCTTTTAATTTATTTGTTTCTCACATTTCTCATGACCTCTGGAAAGAATGGCCTACAAATTCTCATGGGCAATATCTAACACTAATTATGTATCTCAGTGCTCTTACCCTTTGTGAATATGTATGAAGACAAATATACATACAAGTTTTAATTATAGAGGTAGCCATCTCTTTTAATTTTTAAATAAAAGAAAAATGGCAGATCTATATACAGACAACTTATAAAGTCTAGAAATATAGAATCTAGAAATATAGACACAAAATAGAATTTTATGGGCATCTTCAACTTGCAAGTAGCAATAAAATAATATCTATTTTTCAAAATTTAAGGGCACTTTTAAGGTTGATATGAAGCACTTTTTAGGATGGATTATTAATTAATGGAAAAAGCAAATAGCAAAACAATATGTACATTATTATCACATTTATGTAATTTACATTAATTTGATTTATGACGACAGAGGATGAGATGGCTGGATGGCATCTCCAACTTGATGGACATGAGTTTGAGTAAACTCTGGAGTTGGTGATGGACAGGGAAGCCTGGTGTGCTGTGATTCATAGGGTGGCAAAGAGTTGGACACGACTGAGCGACTGAACTGAACTGAACTCAAATGCACAATTATATCCATATGAAGTTAATTTAAAATAAGGTTATATGGTGGTGCTGGTAACAGAGAGGATTGAAAGGCAAGACAGAATTTTGTTTAAGTGGATTGTTTGAAATGTGTGCAGTGAGAACACAGTCATAGAGCATCATTTCAGTACTTTCTGATCAGTAACAGATCATTTGCAAAACACTTCAGCACCTTTCTACCCTCCAGGCTCCTTACCTCTAAAATGACAATTTCTAAGGTTCTTTCCTGCTTAACTATTTCAGTTATTTACTGGTCAGATGTCAGAGGGCAACTGGGTCTGGCCCACATTATCCTAGTGGGCCCATGCTGGCTCTTAGAACTCCTCCAGTACATGATTATATGAAATGACACAGTGTTCCTGACCCAGGGGTCAAATCCAGGTCTCCCGCATTGCAGGCAGATTCTTTACTGTCTGAGCCACCAGAGAAGCATGATTATATGAGGTGATACAGTGTTTCCAGTGGGATTGGCAACACCACTTAGCAATGTGTCTATATATTGTGTCCTTCATCTATGGGGTCGCACAGTTGGACACGACTGAAGTGACTTAGCAGCAGCAGCATAGGAAGAGAAAGACATACATTGTATCTTTCTATAGGACACACTATAGAAAGTAAGTCTTTTAGAAAAGGTTTCCAACTGGCTGGAGAAGGGACCCAAGGGAAGGTGGTTTTTGTATTGTTTTCCTAATGCCTAATGCTGCATCTTCACCACTCAGTATCTAGCCTGGAATTTGGACCCCATCTCTGAGAGTCACACTGGGGCAAATGCATAGAGATTGGCAAGGCCGTGGCATCATCTAAGAAGTAATTAATCAAAGCAGCTAGAGCCAAGGTATGGACTCTAAGTGAGAACTGTGAGAATGACTTACCCCAGAAGAGAGGGACCCCACAGAGCCTGCCCTTGCTGTTAACCCTGGAATGCTCCCGGCAGTTGTGGAGTTGCTCAGTCTTGTCCGACTTTGTGATACCAGGGACTGTAGCCCACCAAGCTTCTCTGTCCATGGGATTTCCCAGGCATGAATACTGGAGTGGGTTGCCATTTCTTCCTCCAGGAGATCTTCCTGAGCCAGGGATGGAACCCATGTCTCCTGCAAGTCTCTCGAATCTCAGGTGGATTCTTTACCGCTGATACATGGTGGCTAGAAATAGACTTTTGGAGAAGGAAATGGCAACCCACTCCAGTGTTCTTGCCTGGAGAATCCCAGGGGTGGGGGAGCCTGGTGGGCTGTCGTCTATGGGGTCACACAGAGTCGGACATGACTGGAATGACTTAGCAGCAGCAGCAGCAGCAGCAGAAATAGACTTTAGCCTCAAGTCTAAAGGCGGTGAAGGAAGGCCTTGGATTGAGGAGGTACAGCCTTGGGTTAACAGAGGGAGGAGTCCCAGGCCATGTAAGATCCAGGTAAGACACTGACTCGGAACTGAGGAATGGAGGGCACGCTAAGAGTTCTGCCAGCATGTTGGACTAACTATCAGGCAGAGGCTCCCTCTGACTTTGTCCTCTTGTGAGTCTGAGTCTGAGTCTGATGGGGGTGAGGCACTTGGTGTCCTGGGCATAGCTAACTCCTCGGAGGGAGGAATCCCTGACTTTGCAGGGATTGTGGGTGAAGACACCGAATGCGTTAAGTACCCCAGAATATGAGGTGCCCCACAGAACCTCACTCCCACGGTCTGGGCGGCCCTAGGAGAGCCAGGCACAATGGGTGCGGGGAGGTGGAGGGGACACGGAGCCGAGCGGAAGGGACATCTCCTGAGTTCCGCTCCAAGAGGCTGGTTGGCAAAGGCCTGTCCAGAAAGGTAAGGACCCCCTCTGCGGAATTAAGGTGAAGACACTGAATGAAGGAACCTGCCACCCCAGAAGAGAGAGGCAGCTCGCCAAGTAAAGCCCTGTCCTTTCTGTCATCTCGGAGGGCCCCTGGAGTAACTGACTTGGGCCTCAGGAGTCCTGGGGTAGACAGTGAGGGCCTGGGCCGGAGGGGCATGGCCATAAGTCAGCAGCGGGAGGAGGCCCTGAAAAGGGGGAGTTTCAAGATAAGATGGGGAAGGGGAACAAGGTGACCAGCTCCACAGAATAGAGGGGATTCTGAAGATAAGACCACAGCTCCAGCTTCAGCCCTGGGTGCCCCCAGAATAACTGTCAGTCTTAGTTGCCCCCTGATTTCCACCTGGGGTTTGCAGGAAAGCGAGGCCTGTTTGGAGGATTGCTGCCTAGGTTGAATGGAGGGAGGACTCTCAGACCCTGCGAAGACTCTAGATAAGATGCTGAGTAGAACTGAGGAGATTTCTTCCCCCAATGAAAGCTACTCAGAACTTTGTTGTCAGTCCCAGGAGGAGAAGCTGCTGGCTAGGAGTGACTTTCTCTGACCTTTGCCTGGGGGATACAAGGATGATGATGATATTGTTCTAAGAGGTGTGGGCCCAAGAATCCAAGAGAAGAGTCCCAGGCCCTGCCAGGAAATCAAATTAAGATGCTGAGCAGGGACAGGGGGATCACACACTGGAGAATAGTGGGGACTCCACAGAACCCCGTCCCTGTTGTCAGCCTGGAGAGGCACTGGAATAGTTGTCAGAATTCTGTGCTTTCTTATTTGGGTTTTGGTAATCTGAGAGCTATTGTCTCAAGTTAGCAGAGAGAGGTGTCTCAGTTTCTGTCAAGGTCAAAGTCATGACCCTGAGTGAGGTTTGAGGGAATCACACATCAGAACAACAGAGCCTCAACAGACAGCTCTGCTCCTTTGTTACTGCTGGGAGGCCCCAGCAAGTGTGGCCCAATGAGGGGCCCCCTCACTTCCCTCCCCCCAGTGTCTGTCTCCTCCGTGACTTTCCTGACTGAGAGGCTCTGAAAAGAGCTGTCAGTGTGAGGCAGTTCCTTTCTGCTTTGTAAGTTAAGTGTCTCAAGAAGATTAAAGCTTCTGAGGTGACAGTCCTTGAGTCAGTAGAAGGAGGAGTCCCAGATATGCCGTGGGATCACAATGAGGATTCTGAACAAAGCCGGAGGGGAGCACTCACCCTAAGACAGAAGGAATCCCATAGAACTTGACTCCACCTGCCCTGTTACCAGCTCTAGGAAGCCTTGGGCTGGATTGCCTGATTGTGCCCTGAAGAGCCTTCTTTCTCCCTCCTTCACTTCCTCCTGTTTAGGACAGGAGAGCTGTGAGGCTCGAGTACTGCCCTCAGGCAAGGATGTGTGGAAGGCACTCTTTGTCAGCGCTGCCACAGTTGAGTTTACCAGATGAGGTCACTCACATCCTCCCTTTCTCCCTAGGTTGTGGTCCTCTGTTGCCCACCCGCCTGCCCACATTCCTGTCTACTCTCACTGACCAGAGTGAACGTCTCGGGGTCAAGAGATTCCACTATGCACACAGGAACCATGTCCACAGTGAGCCCCAGGGCCTGGAGGAGACCCCTCCCTTCTCCTCCTATTCTTCTGTTGCCTCGCAATCTGGAGAAGGCCCTGGTTACAGGGCACCCAGTCCTCCCCAGAGTCCTCAGAGTGCCGTCTCCTCTTACACTGTCACCGCAGCCATCTCATCAGCAAATCAGGTGAGGGCTCTAGAAGTCAGGAGATTATGGAGATGTGTGAGGTCTAGAGAAGCATGATGCACCATCCTGTTACCAGCATCCCCTCGTCCAAGATGGGGGTGTTAAGACTTGAGGAGACATCCATGGAAATTCTCAAGTTAGGTAATCAGCTGTAACACTCTGGTTTCCTCCCTGAAAGCAGAGAACTTACCAGGATTATTTTGAATAAGTGAATGTTACCTCTGGTACTTTGGGTCATTCATTCATCCAGCAAGCACTTACTGAATATATGCTGAAGCCAAACACTAAGTAAACAAAAGGAAATAACAAGACACTTGATTCATGTTGTAGTTGGGACAATGGCAAGGAGGAGACAGATTTGAGTTTTAGGAAGTTAGGGACTATGTGAAAGGGTCAGAGAGAATCTATAGTGAGTTCTGAAGGTTAGCTGACTATGTAGAAACTGTTCCTCTTTGCTGAGACTGATAAAGGAGGAAGAGTTGGTGGCAACTTGAATTAGAAGTAGAGGCGAAGAAGAGTGTGGTGAATGAAGTCAGTGTGGGTAAGGTTGTGCAGGCTCTCCAAGTGGAGGTGTCCAGTGGGCCTGGCTATTGGGAGAGGGTCCCTGGCTGAATCTGGAGAAGTCATGTGAGGACATGGTTGGAGGTAAAATTAAGTATTGTACATACAGTGGCCCATATTTTCTTTCCTCCCTGCAAACACTATTGGAAACCAAAATTATACAAAACATAATAAATACAGGGAAGAGTTTTAAAGGGAGAAAGCTGATGTTGTTTAGTCTCTAAGTTGTGCCCGAATCTTTTGCAACTCCGTGGATTGTAGTCCGCCAGACTCCTCTGTCCATGGGATTTCCCAGGTAAGAATACTGAAGTGGGTTGCCATTTCTTTCTCCAGGGGATCTTCCAGACCCAGGGATTGAACCTGTATCTCCTGCATTGGAAGGCCGATTCTTTACTGCTGAGGCACCAGGGAAGCCCAAAGGAAGAAAGTACTCACCCAGAAAACCATTAGTAAGAGAAGGTTTTCCTGTGCTTCTGATAGCTCTCTTTTTAGGCATATACTTGTGCCTTTGCCTATATATTGCCTATACCTGTGTATTTGTGTCTTATAGTATATATAAAGTTGCATATCATGAATTTTCAACCTCAGATCTGTCTCCTCAGGTGTCTTTTAGGATTCTGCTCTTGATAGCATTTGTTCAAGGCTAAGCTTACACCCACAATACACAGACAGTTATCTTCTCTAACTAATGTGTCTGTTCAAGGCAGCTGGCAACTCTGCAGTAACTCAAGTTTCTCATGACATAGAGATCAAAGGACAGGAGGCAGTCTTGATCCCATGTCCCTGGAGGTCGGAATTTCTTGACATATCTTTTACTGGGAGACTGTGATTGTTAAAATTTTAGATATGAGACCACTTATTCCAGCTAAAACTTTCCCCAGAAATCCAATTCTTGCACATAAGGAAGGCTTAGCAGTCTGGGTCAAGTGGGGCTGCAAGCCAACAGCCCCTTCTTTCCCTTGGGACTGTGGACCCTAATGCCTACAGAACTCTCGTGTGCCCCGTAAACACTGCCAGGGAAGCTCGGTGCTAGAAGACCCTGCCTTAGCTGTGGACTTCATCTAGGGCTGTCAGCCATCCTGAACATACAGAGCACCTCCTCTATGTGATTGTGTCTTGCTTTCTATATTGACTTTGTCAGGACACCCTAAATGTCCTGTATTCAGTTTTCTTTATCTTTCAATAAGTTACAAAAGTTCAGCAGATAGAGCTGTTTTTCTACCACAGTAATTGTCGACTAAATCACTTAAGGAGACACTAGCTGAAAAGCATACCTCCACAAATAAAGATCTGATCTCTCCTGCAGGTTTGACTGAGGGAAGAGGAAAAGGAGCAGCAGGGTGGGGAGTGGTATTTAGAACTAAAGAAAGAAAGTTTTCACGAAAGAAAAAAACCTGTTTTTTGACCGTAATCTCAAGTTGTGAACAGCTAACCATCATTAATTAGGCTTCCCTGATAGCTCAGTTGGTAAAGAATCCACCTGCAATGGAGGAGACTCCGGTTCAATTCCTGGGTTGGGAAGATCCCCTGGAGAAGGGAAAGGCTACCCACTCCAGTATTCTGGCCTGGAGAATTCCACGGACTGTATAGTCCAGGGGGTCGCAAAGAGTTGGACACACCTGAGCGACTTTCACTTAAGTAGAATCAGTAATCAATGATTTCCTCTTTATAGTACCTAAGCTTCTGAAAAATTGAAGGCAGGAGGAGAAGGGGACAGTAGAGGACGAGATGGTTGCATGGCATCATCGGCTCAATGGACATGACTTCGAGCAAGGTCTGGGAGATGGTGCAGGACAGGGAAGCCTGGCGTGCTGCAGTCCTTGGGATTGCAAAGAGTCAGAGCGACTAAAGACCAATAAAGCTTCCGAAAGATAGCAAATCAATGACAGTTCCAGGCTTCTGAAAATCAGCCAATCAGTGATTATCTCCAGCAAGCGCATCCTGGATGTCAGCCAATCACTGCTATCCCATTCACACCAGTGCCTGAACATTAGTAAATCAATGATAGCCTCATGTTTCCAGGACAGTGTCCAATCAGCAGGTTCTTCTGTCAGGAGAGCCATGCTCTGGAAGTCAGCAGGTCCTCAGTGGCCTTACTCTAGTGACCATAGAGTCACCCCCGAAAGTCTTGCAGTCCCTAAACTCTACCGCTTCTGAATGTTCACCAATGCTTGAATTCTCAAGCTAACCAAGATGCTAAACCTTGTATAGCATCTGCTCTGGCTTCCGGCTAGTAAGCACAGTTCCCCCATAGGGGAATGGGAAGGGTATTTTTGCGTCGAATACCAGATTCAGGTTTTCCACAGTTCCTAAGTTCACAGCCCTCTCAACCATTCAACTCCTATTACTAACTTGTTAAGACTCGCGGGTGACAAACATGCTGACATGGCCGTGAGATTTTCAAATTCAGTCTTTTCAGTTCTTGCAATGGTTGCTTTCATGTATTTTCATTTGTGTATATTTGAACCTGGAAATGCCCAAACACAAGTGTAAATGTTGTGAAAATTTTGAACAGTGCACCTTTATTAAATGAGGAGCGAGTCTTTTCAAAGATTCTTGTGCAATATGAAGCTGTTCATTCAATATAGAAAATTGTGGAAAATCATTTGTAAAGCAGTAAATATACTACAGCTGAGCATGGAAGATGTATGACACCCTCAACTGGTAATAATGACATTAAAAAAAGATAATGTATGTTTTGTTTAAGAGACATTTAGATTAAGAAGATTAAATCACAGCAGAAATTGTAACGGCTTTCTACACTGCATATCATCATCAATCCTTAAAGTTGGAAGCAGATTTTCAGGGCCAGGATTAAATCTGCTACAATAATGAAAAATATAATAGCTTAATTTACATTATCAAAGATCTAAATACCTCAACTTTTTATGTCAGGACCACAAATGCATATAATAACAATACATTTTCCCTCTGCTTGTGAAATGATTTTCTCATGAAAGAAGGTTTTCTTATAAAGTAATTGTGAGTAGGGACTTCCTTGAAGGTCCAGTGGTTAAGACCCTATACTTCCACTGGCGGGGCCACAGGTTCCATCGCTGGTCTGGGAACTAAGATTCCACATGCCCTGTGGCCTGGCCAAAAAACAAAACATGAAACAAAACAAGTTATTGTGAGTAAAATCCTTTGCAAATGTGACTTTAGAAGCAATAGCAAATATTTGCAGAGTTCCTATTTTCCTTTTTTAAGATAGGAGTTAATGAATTAAAGGGGTTAAAAGTGATGTAAAGCATGCATGAGTCTATGTTGGCTATACTGCCCATATTCTGTATAATGCAATTCAAACATCCCCTGATGTCTTTTTTATTGAAATTTAAGTAATAATCATAAATGATTCTTACTTCAGCATTTATATTCTTTGAGTTATTAAAGGATTCTGGTGATTTTGTTAGGGTTCAAAATTCTTCTATTTGCATTCCAAATATCCACTGGCTATCTTAAACAAATGCAGTTGAAAGATCTTCAGTTTATTTGAAGCACTGATATTTTAATTCTGAAGAAGGGGTGCCCCCTCCGTTCTTGTTGACTTTTTAAATAAGCCACTGAGTAAAATCTACTTATTTCTTGTTCATAGTTATCAGTATTTATCTAGCATTAGGATTATGTGCACTGAAATAGCAGACAATTATTAAAGTGCTCCATTGATTAAAGGAACTTGTTGAATGTGTTAGGGAAAGAATTGATGAAAAATGTTTCCCTTTGTGTGTCAAGGCTGTTCTTAAAATTAATACCATTACTTATGAACAGGAAAAGAAATTCTGATATGAAATGGGTAATAATTATAGAATTTGTCAAGAATGGATCTCATGACTTGAAGGATTTGATTTAGTTAAATGTTATTGAATATTCTTTCAGCATAGGAATAATAAGAGGATAACAATTAATGGTTATGATCTTTTTTTGTCAATGGACTACATCAAAAAAAAAAAAAAAAGTTGAGATGCAATACAATCCTGAACACTGGAAACGTGATCTGTGCTGTAAAGATGGTATTATGTGATTCGACAAATCAAATTTAAAAAGCAATTCTCAGAATTGTTAACTACGCTACTACTCTCAGAAACTTCTTACCAGCTTTGTACATTGCTTTCCTGGCTTCTGAATGCTTTGCCACTGAGGTGTCATACATTTGACCCTCAGAGGATTACCTTTGGGCATTGGAGTCTCTTTATTCACACAGAGTTAGGAATGTCTAGTAATTTTATGTGCCCTCATCTTCTGTAAAATCCCCAGACAATCTTCCCAGTACAGAGAATTGAAAGTGCCTAGACATTTCACATCCCCGCGTCCAATCTCACAGTGATCCCTAGCCAACAATAGTACAGCTCCTTTGCCTCAAAGCCAAAATACTTTTGAGGTGGATTTTATGCTCCAGGGCCTCCTGCAGGACTAGGGTGAGTCTAAGACCTTAACTCAAATTATATGCTTACTGGGCCTCTTCCCCTTTTCTATCCTGCCTCTTTTACTCCCTGAATAGTTTTTCCTGGTAGCAAATCCTTAAAAACACTTGGATCTGAAACCTTTGTTTATTTGAGTGAATATCACCTGCTAAACCTACATTATAAGAGATAATTTTTTTTTTCAAATTCACAATCTATATAGTAGTCCCCAAATTAAGTGAATATGCTTATTACATGTGCTTTATAAAATGTATTATTAGTAGAATTGGGTGAAATATTGTTAAATGATCATTCAGTTAGAATAGTGTTCATATAGTTCTCTTGGTTATCTTTGCCAAGTAATCTTATATACCTGGCTTTCAGTTTTCTTCTTTGATAAAGGAGAGTGTTGGATCAGATACTCTCTAAGGCAGTGAGTCTTAAAAGGAAGCAATTTCATTCCCCAGAACACATTTAGTAAAATCTCAAGACGTCTCAGGTCGTTGCAACTGAGGAGTGCTACTGGTGCTTCTCATGGGTAGAAGCCACGGATGCTGCTAAATAACCTGAAATGCCCTGAACAGCCCCCTACAGCAAAAAATTATCCAGCTCAGTGTATCAGTAGTGCTGAGATTGAGAAACCTTGATCTGAGGTCTTGCTGTCTCCAAAATTCAGTGAACAGTTAATTCTGTCTTAGTCTGCAGTATGTCAGTTCATCATTTTTATAATCAATGCATTTTAATTCTGTGAGAAATCAGTCATCTCAGCTTGATACTAACCAGTTAGTTACTTGTCTGTTTATAAGCTATTGACTGTCAGTTAAGGTAGATTACTTCTGCATGGGCACATAGCCTTTATAATTTAACATTCAGTGATCTGCTTCCTGTTCTAGAAAATACTTAAAAAAAATGTGAAACAGGATAGAGATTACCTAGTGAAAGCCAATACGATGGCAATTTCTTTATATAAAGTGGCATGGGGAAATTAAATAAAGTATGTAACATGCCATTTTATGACACAGTAATCATAGTTTAATTAAAGAGCTATATGAGTTGCGTGCACTTTTGACTTTTTATATTAATCTCAGTAACTAAGAGAAACTAATTTAACACTCCTGATTTACTGTTATTAATAGAGCAGGTTTCCAGTGACAGTTGCCATGTTATAGTTTTCTAGAACAGTGAACATATTGAAAGTAGCCATGGTTAGAAGTTCACTTGTTATATTTACAAAAAAGTACCTATTCCAATATTTTTACATAACATATAACCTAGTCATTGTGAGTTGCTTGTGTTCAATGTGCTATTAAAACACCCTAAATTAAATGAAGTAAGGCTACACTATCTACTGCTATATTTTATCCATTTTAAAGCTTAATTGCTTTATAATTAATCATAATATAGAGTCAAATATGGGAGCAAATGAAGA
Organism: Capricornis sumatraensis; assembly: GCF_032405125.1. Taxonomy (NCBI): domain Eukaryota; kingdom Metazoa; phylum Chordata; class Mammalia; order Artiodactyla; family Bovidae; genus Capricornis; species Capricornis sumatraensis. Next base: position 108,623,417 of record NC_091092.1, on the reverse strand, counting down.
AGAAAGTATTAAAATCCCACGATGTAATTAATTCCACATACTGTATAAAATATCTTTTTCTATGAAATCTTCATCTTCTAAGAAATAAAGAAACATATAGAAGGGCAAAGTATTTTGAATCAATAATTAAGTACTTGAGCTAGATGAAGAAAAATGAAATAAAAACATAAAATCTTGGTTCCAACGATTAGAGACTTGGTTCTGCTGGCCAGCTTTACTTTTATTTCTAGGCTCAGAAAAGAAATGTAAATAAAATAAGCCTTGAGGGCTGTAAAATGATTCCATGGTGAGATGGATTAGGTTAAACTGCTTCACCAAAATGCAGCACAGCAATAATATAACAAGCTCTCCAGGGACAAACAGAAAATCCCTCACTTGTCCTGTGTTCAATAGCGCAACATTTAAGCCTTTGGAAATCAAAACTAGGATATCATGTTTTGTGTGTCTTTCTCAAACTGCTTCTTGATATTTTGTCACCATATTTCTTTATGATCAGGATTTTGTGAACTTTATCTTGAAGATCAAGAATTGAAAATGCAGAGATAAGTTTATGTAAGACATATAATGTAGCCAGTGCTGTGGTCTGAGTTTTTCTGTTCCTCCAAAATGTGTGTATTGAAATCCTAATACCAGATGTGATGATATTAGGAGGCAGGGCCTTTGAGAGGTAATTAAGCCATGAAGTTGGAGCCTAATTAGTAGTTTTAATTCACAAAATAGACTCCACAAAAGTCTGTAGACCATTCCACCATGAAAAGATACAACTGGAAGATAACAACTGGGAAAAGGGACCTCGCCCACCCATGCTGGCACTCTTACCTTGGACTTTCCAGTGTCCAGAACTATGGGAAATAAATTTTTGTTGTTTATAAGCTACCAAGTCTATGGAATTTTATTGTAGCAATTCAAACTGACTAAGTCAAGCAATATTCAAACTACTTTTTTTCTCATGACCCGTGGGAAAAAAGCCTACCAATTCTCATGAACAGTACATAGCAAACCAATTCTCATGAACAGTACATAGCAAATTTGTTATGTATCCAAATACCTTTGGAACTCAAGATAATTTTTGAATGGAAGTACTATAATGCTTTAAATGGTTAGCTATTTTTTTAATATAAGGAAAAAATCAGTCTGTTTATAGAGTGTACATACAGTCTGGAGATGTGGGAAAATATATAGAATATAATCAAGGACATCTTTACTCTGTAAAATAGTAAAATAATACTGTGTTTTCAGAATTCATGGATAGAGAGATGGAGTACTAATTAAGGGAAAGCAAATTGCCAAACAATATGTACTACTACTATTGTTACATTTAGAGAACAGTCAAATGCACATTTATGTCTATATGGGATGATCTCATAATAAGATTATATGGTGATAGGGATGAGAGAGGGAATTGAAGAGAATTCAAGAGATAATTTTATTTTGACAATATGTTTGAAATTTTTACACTGTGAAAATGTTTATAGAGCACCACTTCAGTACTTTAACTGTGGTCAGTGATGGATCACTTTTCAGCACTTCACATCTGACCTTGATGCTTTAGTCACTGTGAGTATGAAGGTGGACACATTTCACGTGAAGGGTCCTGGGCCAGTTGTTAGAGATTTGGGTCCTGATCCTTCCTCTGCCACAAACCACCAGAGTGATCTTAAGCTAATCACTATTTCCCTATGGTCTTTTCCTGCTTTACTGTTTCCGTTGTTTGTTGACTGATCAGAAGTCAGGTAAAAGTATGTACCAACCCAGTGGACCTATGCTGACTGGCTCTTAAAGCTCCTCACTTCATGGTTGTGACACAGTATCCTTTTGAGAAAATGAACATCAGCACTGCTAGTGAAAGAGTGTGTTCAGTGGTACATCGACAAGGTTACATAAACACTGTTTATACACAAGGACCCACAACTGAAAACAGGACTAATGACCCCTCTTTGTAAGTGATTTTTGCTTTATCAGTGATGTTGCCAGGCCAGCATTATTACTTTACCTCATGAACAAAGATAACTGAGAATCTAACTGCTAAACTGCTCCTCCTCCTCAACAAGATCCTAGCCAAGACAAGCGTCCATGATCTCCCTTGGGAATATCAAGCACAAGTTCACACCTATAAACAGCCCCTCTTAAATCACTGTTATGAGGTGCCCCAAGGTTTCATATGGGATAAGTCCTCTGTCCATGGAATTCTCCAGGCCAGAATACTGGAATGGATTGCTGTTTCCTTCTCCAGAGGATCTTCCCAACCCAGGGATCAAACCCAGATCTCCCACATTGCAGGGAGATTCTTTACCATCTTAGCCACCAGGGAAGCCTGAGAATACTGGAGTGGGTAGCCTATCCCTTCTCCAGGGGAACTTCCCAACCCAGGAATCGAACCATGGTCTCCTGCATTGCAGGCAGAATTTACCAGCTGAACTACCAGGGAAGCCCCTCATTTACTACAGCCTACTGAATAAATCTGACTTTGACTGCAGGTGTGTTCCTGACTGACTACTAGGATTTGACACTTCTTTTTGATCATCAAAAGTATCATTCACATAACATAAACCATATCTTTTGTCAAAAGGCACTTCTTTGACTGAAGGTAACACTCTTATTTTGAAATGCTATTGATATAAAACATAAAAGAAATGGCAAGAGGGGTTAATGTATATCCTTGTAGACTGTCTTATTTATATTCTCAAATTATTGTCCCTTTCCTTATACCTACATCACTTCATTAATTATGTAAACCTTTCTTTTACTGGTAACTTTAACATACCCACAGATATAGTCAATTACATTCCAAACCATGACTAACATTCTTTAAGAGATTTGTATTGGTTATATATTGCTGTGTAACAAATGATCCCAAAATTTAGTGACTTAAAGCAACACACTTGTATTGTCTTACAATGTCTGCAGACTAGGAATTTTGAGAATGGCATAGCTATATAGTCCTGGCTGGTTCAAGGTCTGTCATGAGATCCTGAATCTTTTAGCAAACTCATGGAGACTAAAGAGGTGGTTTAAAGAAAATTTCTTAGAAATCTATTACCTTATTGACATGTTTGCCATTGAATAATTGTGATTCAATCACAGACATTTTACTATGTATTTTCTATATATATGTATCATAAATGAAGAAAATGAGGCTTGGAGAATTTAATTGTCTTATCCTATATCATATAGCTATAAATCAGAATGTGAAAAAATATTCAGAATCAGAATATGAAAAAATTTTATTTAGTGCCCCAAACAGTACTTTGTGTACAAGATCAGAGCTTCTAGAGAAAATAATTTTTAAAAAAGGAAAGAAAGGAAAAAAACAAGGAAAGAAAGAAATAGGAATATTCATTAATTGAGTCCTTACTTGATAACATAAATGTTTACATACATTTTCACACTTACTCAAATCCATTCTCTTAAGTCAAACCTGTTTACAATTGCTAGTCCACAAATCTCTCCCTGTTGGTAAAAATTACATTCAAAGTATTTTCCAAATAAGCAATAAACTGATACCACCAGGAATGCCGAAATTCCCTTAGCCATGTGGAAGCACTGAAGTTCAAAGAGGGAGTCATTGTATTTTGTCTTGATATCTTTGGCCTCACTTTTCTATGTTCTGTTCCTCCTGAATACTTTTATATGTCATTTCTGTTCTTTCTGTGGAATAGATAAAGATCAAATATATGATATTTATACCTTTTGATAAAATGACTACAGTGAGAAGTAATTTCTTCTCAACTTTGGCATTTTGAGGCAATTATTTCTAAATGGCTATTCAGAAGAGAGCAAGAGGGAAAGAATTCAGAAAATGGTACATTGAGTAGGACCTAAGTCTTTCAATATTTAATGTGAAAATGAAAACTAAATTACACTTAATTTCAGATGGTCATTTTCAACACTGAAACATATAGATACCAGAGAGAGACAGAGGAAGCATCAGAAATAAGTTTCTGTAAAACTGTAATAAACAGGGTTACTTGTATGCTCTCATACACAGTTTGAAATATCTGTCAAGTGAAGCTATGCACGTTTTCTTTGATCACAATATTAAACATTAAACTAACAGTGCAGTGGAAATAATTCAAGATTTGGAATCCGCAAGAAATGATTTCAAGTTCTAGTTTTATCATTACTGGTTATGTAACATTGGACAACCTATCTGTGACTCAGGTTGTTTTCCTTTTAAATGGGAGTAAGTATTGATAGTAGTGCTTATTTTTCCTGGTTTGTGGTAAAAGTTAGAATTGATATAGATAATTTGCCTAATACAGAGTAAAAGCTCAGTAAGTGGGGCTTTAATCAGTCTTAATTTACATTTATTTGCTTATGGAAAAAAATGTGCTAATTTAGGAGCACTAAAAAGAGAAATGTTTCTTCACCCCTACCTAGCTATGTGATTCTTAGATCTCCAGTACTTGGATCTCCACCTGTTCTTAGATCAGTTTACTCTCACCCAGTAAGTGCTGAAGCCAGAAGCTGCTTTGAAGAACATATCTCCTTTCAAGAAATAACCTCATTTGTGCAAAGCTTCCAGATGTCAAATAGGCTTACCTGACCTATGTTTCTGTTAGTAGAAGGCATATTTTAGATTATTCTTTTCTTAAATGTAAGCAAGACTTTCGAAATGAATTTCCATTCAAAAATACTAAGGTGTTCACATTAGCTAGCTTGATAAAATGGATATGTGTGTATATGCTTCCAGTCCTCACTGAATATAAAGTTAACAGACAAGAAAAATCCTTCTGAACTTTACAGATATAAGCTTTTATTATCTCAAAGTTAGAAAAATACCCCATAGGAATATGTAACTAAATCTTAATCAGTGTTTGAAATTCTTTTGTATAAACAGGTGCTAAAAATAAATAATATGTTGATAGATCTTTATAGATTAATATTTAAATTACTTGCATGTGCTCAATCATGAACTGTGAGGAAATGAAAACTTACAGAAGACTAATTATTGCCAGTCAATAGAGACAAGTTTATTTTAGTAACAGGAAAGTATAAAATCTGGCCTGTTTGAAGATTCAAAATTTGAGAAACGTTAAAGGAATTTGCCCTTTCCCAGTTGTCAATAGGAATTCACCAACCTATGGGGACTCAGCTCAGTTCCACACAGGCTTATGCTTTAAATTCCTTGTTTATTTGGTATAGAAAGAACCTTTTTACAAAGAGTGCTTTTTAGTTTTTCCCAAATCCCACCTCTGTGGATTTCACCTGCAGTTTTGGAGCTTGAAAAGTATATTATAGTCATCTACCTCTCTTACTGCCTACAAACCACTGTTCAGAGTACATTGCCCCAGGGAATTCACCCTGAAACATTCACACTCCTAAACTTTCATTACCCAAGATTTAAACTAGGCTGAAGACTATCGTTCTTATGACAGTTCTGCACAGCGTTGCTATGAATATACTTCTCATATTCTCTTGCTTTCTCTGTGGTTATAATGTGTGCTGTGTATGTTTCTGTGGCAATAGCACAATTTAAGCTAATCACCGAATCAGAAATTAGAATCTTTGCCTGAGTCTTGCACCCAAGATCAGGGGTAATGTTGGAATTAAATCAATTATAAAAACTAAAATGAAAAAATGGAAATACAAATTAGGTCTAAATAAAAAATTAGCATAAATTGATAAGCTGAACCTCGTTAAAATGAACAACTTCTGCTCTGTGAAAGGCAATAAATATCAAGAGAATTAGAAAATATTTGCAAAAGATATATCTGATTTAAGACTATTATCTAAAAACTACAAATAATTCTTAAAATTCAAGAATAAGAAATAACCTCTTTTAAAAAATGGGCCCAAGACCTGAACAGATAGCTCACCAAAGATACACAGGAGGCAAATAAACACATGGAAAAATGTTCCATATCCTTTGTCAGCAGGGAAGTGCAGATTAAAACAACAGTGAGATACCACTACATGCCTATTAGAATGGCCAAAATCCAGAACCCTGACAACAGCAAATGCTGGTAAGGATGTTCTGCACAATGTACCTACCTCTCAATTTTATTGTAAACCTATAACTGCTCCAAAAAATAAGTGTATTTTAAAAAATAATATAAAAGAATTGAAGTCCTTGCTAGACCTTAGTGTTTGTTACATTTGTCGGAATCGAATTTTCTGAAGGTCTTATTCATAAATGTACCTGCTCCTGCTGCTAAGTCGCTTCAGTCGTGTCCGACTCTGTGCGACTCCATAGATGGCAGCCCACCAGGCTCCCCTGTCCCTGGGATTCTCCAGGCAAGAACACTGGAGTAGGTTGCCATTTCCTTCTCCAATGCATGAAAGTGAAAAGTGAAAGTGAAGCCGCTCAGTCGTGTCCGACTCTTAGCGACCTCATGGACTGTAGCCTACCAGACTCCTCCATTCATGGGAGTTTCCAGGCAAGAGTACTGGAGTGGGGTGCCATTGCCTTTTCCGTATAAATGTACCATCCAGATCTAAATAATATGGTTGGTATAAAAGAGGGACTGAAGTTGGCTCTTTGCATCAGGTGGCCAAAGTATTGGAGCTTAAGCCTCAGTCCTTCCAATGAATATTCAAGGTTGATTTTTCTTTGGTGTTGACTGGTTTAATCTCTTTGCTGTCCAAAGGATTTTCAAGAGTCTTCTCCAGCACCACAGTTTGAAAGCATCAATTCTATGCTCAGCCTTCATGTTACCAGATCCCTGATATACAAACCTGAGGAGTAAAATCCAATCTCATCCATGAACATAGATGTGGAAATCCTAGATAAAATCATAACATAAGTGGAATCTTCAATATATAAAAAGATGAATACATTTGGAGCAAGTTAACTTACTATTAAACGCCAATTAGTGTAAATTGTTGTAGTATTGTTAAGTATTGTAAGATGGAAAATTCATATAATCATTAATGAAAATAATACTCTACAAAATTTAACATACATGCAGGATTATGATGATAATTATACAAATCTAATATGTTACAACTCATAGAACTTTACAACAAAAAATCAATTTTACTACATGATAATTTAAAAATTAGAAAAATAATTTACCTCTAAAGATATAAATTCTATGAAGTGGTAAGGCATTTTTGTAACTTTTCAATTTATTGATAATAAAAAGTAAAGCTTTAGAGCCACAGTCTTGACACTTGAATTATTAAAATTCAGAAAATATTTAGAGATGTAAAGCCACTGGAATAATAAACTTTTATTTACAACAAAATGCTAAATGTTTAGTTGAATTCCTCAGAAGATAGTGGCCATTCCAAGCTATAATAAAAGGTGGCCAACTTTACCACTCAAGAAAAGGGTCTTGACTTGTGTCAAATTTTATTGTCCTTGTTGCAATGTGTTAATCCACCGAAGCACTCATACTGCTGTCTATTACTCTGTGTTTCACCATCACATCTTGACTCTACTAAATGCTTTTTATTTCAAATATAATATTGAATTTATAACTGACAGTGTTGTTGTAAAATCAGGCAAGTCACAAACATCAGGAACATCATCACAACCATCACTCTAAATGATGTGTTAATGGGAAAACTAACTCTGCCAGCACAGTGCATTTTGAGCATTTTGAGAAGCAGCTGATCTCCATGTCCCTGGTATCTACCCTTGTTGCGCTGGGGCCTCTGGCTGGGGCCCAGCCTGCCAGCTCTTCTGTTACTTTCAGGCCCCCAGTCCATCTCTGTACTGAGGGTGGAAGATTGGAGGAGCCTGCTGTGCTTTCAAGATACATCTTTCCTCCTACCTACTGCAGAGAACGGGGCTTCCTTGGTGGTGCAGAGGTTAAAGCGTCTGCCTGCAATGTGGGAGACCTGGGTTCGATCCCTGGGTCGGGAAGATCCCCTGAAGAAGGAAATGGCAACCCACTCCAGTATTCTTGCCTGGAGAATCCCATGGATGGAGGAGCTTGGTGGGCTACAGTCCACGGGTCACAAAGAGTCGGACACGACTAAGCTTCATTTCACTCTCACCACAGAGAGCAAGAAGAGCCCTTCCCTGTGAGGGGAAAATCCCACTACTCTATATTATGAATGAGCTAGATGTTGTCAGTACTAACATTCAGAAAGAAGGAAGCCTAAAAATAATAACCGACTTGTCATCTGGAAGATTTCCCAAAATATTAAAGCAGTATCCTCAGTTTTAAGGCCACTATCTCCTCCAAATTCTCCTGAAGTTCACTAGGTCAGGGAGTGCTGGTGCCTGGAGGAGGCAGTCAGGGAGGAGGAATCATAGAGGCGTAGAGAGGGGACTCCGAGTCAGGAAATGGCAACAGGACTCCTAGATACACTGCACAAGAGACTGAGTTATGCCTTCCAGTTACTAGAGCTCTTTTTTCTTGGTCTTGAATTATCTGTTTTGTCTGTTTTCACAGATTGAATAATTGGCATCCTTGCAAATATTCACTCCACCCATTGCTCTTTGATCACAGAGGAGCAGATGTATGGGGACTGGATCTCCATTCCTCTCTGAGGTGGAGCACACCATTGCTTCCACAGAATAAATGAAGAGAATATATAGAATTCAGGGAAGAGTCTCATAAATGAGCACACCCTCGTTGGGAGCATTGCCCAAGTGTAGATAGAGTGTAAATGGCCTTCGGCAGAGTCTGTAAATAATTCATTTGGTAGGAAATGAGAAAACCCGGCCATTCTGCTATTAGAAATATAGTGAGATTCTTTTTTTTCTTTATAAGAAAGCTTTTCATGACAGACGAGATCAATCATCTGATCAAAATGCCTTTTCTCCCTTTTGAAACAGCAGAGTGCTAATGCATTTTCTCTTCTTCCTCTTCATAAATGTGAATTTTTATTACTCACCTTTTGTTGTTGGTAAAGAGAAGCCCACTCTCGCCGCAGAGTGAGCAGCATACTCTCTGAGGTTCATTAGAAGTATGGCAGATTATTATAGATATTATATATACTTATATATATGTATATATATAAGTATATAATATATACTTATATAAGTATTATATACTATATACTATATTATATACTATATACTATTATATATTATAGTATAGCATATATATTATATATTATATATACTTATATAGTATATATTATATAGTGGTATAGCATATATAGTATATACTCTGGCCTTATGTGCAACAATTTAACTGCTTCTCTCAATATTTTTAAAAAGAATTTGAAAGTGCAATGCTCCAAGGGTAAGATTCTAATTCACTACAATGGAGGATGATTTTTTTGAAGAGTTGGAACAGGAAAATCTGTACTTGAACAGCAACAACCTTCTGAACTCTTTCTCTCGTCTCCCAACCAAAAAACAGAAGTTTCCCTAAAATTACCTGAGATTAATTAGCACATAGGTACATGCATCCTGGTGGCTCAGATGGTAAAGAATCTGCCTGCAGTGCAGGTAACCTGGGTTCAATCCCTGGGTCAGGAAGTACCCTGGAGAATGGAATGGCAACCCACTCCAGTATTCTTGCCTGGAGAATTCCATGGACAGCGGAGCCTGGCAGGCTACAGTCCACAGGGTCAAAATGAGTTGGATACGACTGAGTGACTAACACGCACACACACGCACACACACACCCCTGTATATGCTGTGTTGTATTAACACCTTTAAAATTTAAAGTGTGCCCCCAGAAGGGAATGTTCAGTTACGTAATAATCAGTTATTATTCCTTTAATTTTGAAATGGAAGAAAAAGGAAGAAAGAAAGAGAAATGGAAACAGACACAGAGGGATTAGGGAAAGTTGATTTGACAAAAACGGAATTTGAGAGAGGGGCAGGAGGAAAGAATTTCTCTCTTTTACCTAAAGAGTTCACTGCAAGTGTTGCTGATAAAGTCTTAGATGAGAAAATTCTGGTGATTTGGGGCTGGGAAAGTCCTGAGGTACCAGCACTTAACCCAGATGCATGTGGTTCATAGGAGCCTCCTAGAACTATGTTACAACAAAAATGCAATGGTCTCTGTCTTGGATTTTGTGATTTTTACTGTTTTCTTTGTGTGGTTCTATACATTCCACAATGTAGAAATTATTCAAATATTAAATACTGTTAAAATGATCATTCAGTTTTAGGTGTTATTATAGAACCAACGCTGTTTGGCTCCAAACAGAGCTCACCGTTTAATGAGTTACTTCTCAGAATTGTTAGCACCTTAAAAAATAGCATGTTGATTTTTCATGATTATGTAAACAATATTATTAGGGAACTTAGATATGCTGGAAGACTAAAAACAAATTTAAAGGATGTACCTATAACTTTATCACTCTGATATCCATGCTTAATAGATGTTGTTACTTTGTATGTTTTCATATTTTTATTATAGAACTAATGATGATGATAATAATAATAATAATGGTTAAGTGTTTTCTTTGTGCCAGGCCAGTTTTAGGTGTGAAATGTATAAACTAATTTACTGTTATACAATCGCACCTGTGTATGTGTGTGTGTGTGTGTATGTGCTTAGTTGCTCAGTCATGCACAGGTCTTTGTGATCCCATGGACTATAGCTGACCAGGCTCCTCTGTCCATGGGGATTCTCCAGGCAAGAATACTGGAGTGGGTTACCATGCCCTCCTCCAGGGGATCTTCCCAACCCAGGGATGGAACCCAGGTCTCCCGCATTGCAGGTGGATTCTTTACCATTTGAGCCACCGGAGAAGCCCAATAATACTGGCATGGGTAGCCTATCCCTTCTCCATTGGATCTTCCTGACCCAGGAATTGAACCAGGGTCTCCTGCACTGCAGGAGATTCTTTACCCACTGAAGTCCTATAGTTAGAGATACAGCCAAAATTTGGGCACAGAGGGCATGGCCTCAGAGTCTCAACTATTTAACCACTCTAAGCTGCCTTAAATGTGTGTGTGTGTGTGTGTGTGTGTGTGTGTGTGTGTGTGCAACTTGGACAAGTGACTCATGGATTTAACCAATATACAGCTTAAGTCTTGTAGTCCAAAGCTGCTTGAAAGCCAGTCATAAGGTTGAATTGGGTAATCTTCCCTTGTCACTATATGGACATTTTGGCAGATTCTATGACATACCTTCATCTTTTCAGCCAGAAAACCTCTCAATACAAATCTAGATTAAAAAGTTTCTCCTGTCTATACATCCTTAACCAAACCTGGATTTTATGTTTCTATCTTAAAAGAGAAACTTGTATTGAAGTTTTCTTTCACTGTATTTAATTTTGAGCATCTTGTCATGTGATTGGATTTTTTTGTGTGTGGTTAATGGCACCCCACTCCAGTACTCTTGCCTGGAAAATCTCATGGACGGAGGAGCCTGGTAGGCTGCAGTCCATGGGGTCGCTAAGAGTCGGACACGACTGAGCGACTTCACTTTGACTTTTCCCTTTCATGCATTGGAGAAGGAGATGGCAATCCACTCCAGTGTTCTTGCCTGGAGAATCCCAGGGACGGGGGAGCCTGGTGGGCTGCCATCTATGGGGGTCACACAGAGTCAGACACGACTGAAGCGACTTAGCAGCAGCAGCAGCAGTGTGACTGAAGAACTGAATCTTTATTTACTTTTTTTGAATTTTAAATTTTACTTTATTTTTATGTATTTTTCCATCTTTATTGAGGTATGATTGATATGTAACACTGTATAGGTTTAAAGTGCACAGTGTGTTGACTTGATGCATTTATATACTGTAAAATGATTATACAGCATAGCATTAGCTTACTCCTCCATCACATCACATGATTAGTATTTCTTTTTTTTGTGGTGAGAACATTTAAAATCTACTCTCTTAGCAACTTTCAAGCATGTAATTATTAATTATATATAGTATTACTAGCTATAATCACCAAAATGTACATTAGATCCCCAGAACTTACTCATCTTTATAACTGGAAGTTTGTGCCCTTTGAACAATATCTGTCCACTTTCTCCACCCCTCAGCAAGTAGTAAACACCATTCTAGTCTCTATTAATTGGGTGCTTTTATCTTATAGTATTTATCTATCTCTCTTTTACTTAGCATACTACCCTCAAGGTCCTTCCATATTAGATAATATACACCTTAAACTACACACAAAAATCAACTCAAAATGGTTTGAAGACTTGAACTTGAGACCTGAAACTGTAAAACTCCTAAAAATAAACATAGGGAAAAAGCTCCTTCACACTAGTCTCAACAGTGATTTTTTTTTGGGTGTAACAGAAGTAAAAGGCGACCAAAGCAAAAATAAATAAGTGGGACTACATCGAACTAAAAAACTTCTTCTCAACAAAGAAAAACAACAGACTCAAAAGGCATCCTAGGGAATGGGAAAAAATGTTTGCAAATTGTATATCTGATAAGGGGTTGATTAACGTCCAAAGCATATACTCATACCTTCTGATAGCAAAAAAATAAAGCAATCTAGTCAAAAAATGAGCAAAGGAACAGAATAGACATTTTTCCATAGACAATGTAAAAATGGCCAACAGATACATGAAAGGTGCTCAACATCATTAATTATCATGGACATACAAATCTAAATCAGAATGAGATATCACCCACACTTGTTGAAATGACTCTCTTCAAAAAGACAAGAGTTAACAAATACTGGTGAGGATATGGAAAAAGGGAACCTTGCTGCACTGTTGATGTGAATGTATATCAGGCAGCTATATGGAAAATATTAGGGAGGTTCCTCAAAAAATTAAAAATGGTAGTATGTAATCCAGCAATCTGTCTTCTGGGTATGTCTCCAAAGGAAGTGAAACTAAGATCTCAGAGTTCTTGGTACATGAACTGCCAAGTTCATTGTAGCATTTTTGCAAGAAAAGCATTTTTCCAAGAATATGGGGGAAAAAAACCCAAGTTTATAGTTTATATCAATGATGAATGGATAAAGAGGACATGATATTTTATCTCTCTCTCCATACACACACACACACACACACACACACACACACACACACACAGAGATATATCTGTTAGCAACTACGTGTGTTAGCAACTACGATGCCTCCAGCTTTGTTTATCTTTCTCAAGATTGCTTTAGCTATGCAGGGTCTTTTGTGGTTCCATTCTCTGTGGCTCAGATGGTAAAGAATCTGCCTGCAATGCAGGAGACCTGGGTTTAATCCTGGGGTCAGAAAGATCCCCTGGAGAAAGGAATAGCTACCCACTCCAGTATTCTTGCTTGGAGAATTCCATGGACAGAGGAGCCTGGCAGGCTATATAGTCAATAGAGTTGCAAAGAGTTGGACACAACTGAGTGACTAACACACATACTGTGAAGACTTTTAGAATTTCTTTTTCTATGTGAAAAATGCCATTGGAATTTTTATAAGGATTGCACTGAGTTTGAAGATGGCTTTCGATATTATAGACATTTTTATTAATTCTTCCAATCCTTGAGCATGAAGCATCTTTCCATTTATTTGTGTCATCTTTAATTTTCTTTCATCACTGTCTTATGGTTTCAATGTACAGATCTTTCCCCTCCTCCGTTAAATTTATTCTTAAATATTTTATTCTTTTTGATGCTATTGTAAAGGGGTTTGTTTACTTAGTTTCTCTTTCTGATAGATCACCATTAGCTATATTAATAGAAACACAGCTGATTTATTTCCTCCCCATCCCTAGATCCTTCCTTGTGTCACAAGGATTTTGGCAATAGCTATGTCCCTCTGAGGCCATGCCTCAATTCTGATAGCCCCTGATCTGCATGACTAGTTCTGATCAGATTCTCCTAACAGCCTTTCCTTTCTGTGTCCCCCTCAGGCATAAGTAATAAAGCCTCCAACTAACATTATTCTTTAGAGACTTTATAAATTGTTTGCTGGTTCTTTAAACATGTGCAACCTTATGAAAATTGTCCCTTCATTATTTTATTATATGTTAAATTTGACCATTTGACGGAGGCTTTTCTCTGCTTCTAAATGCCTGTCTGATACTCTCATTTATCCAGAGGTTCTCATAAAGAAATGTACACTATAAGCTATGCAAATAGAGCTATCATTAGTTGAATGTAGGCTTTAAAATATTCATTAGTAATTTTCACAGAGAGAATACAAAATTTGCATTTAGTAAGAAATTTTTCAAGGGGAGTAGACCCAGAATCTTCTATCTATACATTCCTTACCTTTTATCTTCGATGAATCACCTATAGCTAAGCTTTCTAAATTCTGAAGCTCTGAGATCAGCTTAACATTTAATTTCTTTTCATCAACATGCACAACCAGTTGCCAAGTCTAGCCATATTTTCTGTGGCAATGCTAGATTTCATGCTAAGCCACTTGTCCAAGTCTTGACTGTGGCTTTGTCTAAATCATGACGTAATTTTAAAATTATTTTCCTTTTGCCATTTTAGATATTTTACATTGTTACTCACAGGAATCCAGGAACACCCCAGGGTTGGATATAAATTTATAACTAACCTTCAGTGTTTCTGCCTACAAAAAGTCAATAACATGTTTGTCCTTTTCTCTATTTATCTTGTACCCTGAAAATCATGTTTTTGTCAATTCCTTGAAATGAGATCCTCCTTTTAAACCTAACAATCTTTGAATAAATCATTCCAAATTTATGGGTACAATTCTTTATCAGAAATCATCTTCATTGATTGAAGTTCTGTAGAATACAGTTCGATAGAATCATAAACTCCAGAATACTTTGGAAAAATCAGTGGAAGTTTAGTCTAATCTTTAACTTAAAAAAAAAAAAAAGCGTCCTTGGGGCTGGTGCACTGAGATGACCCAGAGAGATGGTATGGGGAGGGAGGGGGGAGGGGGGTTCAGGATTGGAAACACATGTATACCCGTGGCGGATTCATGTTGATGTATGGCAAAACCAATACAGTATTGTAAAGTAAAATAAAGTAAAAAAATAAATAAATAAATAAAATAAAACAGAAAAAAATAGTTTTCCCATTCATCTTGCTTCAGTCATTGTCAGTTTTCACAACCATCAGTATTGTTTCTCTACATATAGCTTGCTGACCAGGGCTCCCTATGAAAGTTGCTGCCCTTGAGGTTAAGAATAACAAGAGGAAGAAGCCAAGACTTGCTGTGTGCCAAATGGGGTGTCACTACTTGGCTTTCATTCCAGAAGTGCTGTACTCCCTAAAATGAGCCAAAATTAGGGAATCAGGAGAATAGTGTAGAAACCTGGGGGTAAAAGTGAAGAATGTATCTTTCAGGAGTTAAGCACAGGCAGAAAGAAAGAAGCAGCAGAAAGGGAAATGAAGTATAGTATGCGATGGAGAAAAATCGTCTATCCTGTATCCTGCCCTGGCGCAGCTCATCAACAGAGGGTGGGACTATAAAGAGGCCGTCTGTTCCTTGGCTGTCCTGTGAGGTACTTCTATATCAGTGCTTGTTCAAAAGTGGGAGGGGTTTATAGGCTGTAACCCCATGAGACATTGGCAGAAGACCTCAGGAGGCCAGAGTGGCCTGAGCCTCTCTTCCTATGCCTTGGCATCCCTTCACTAATGACTGAGGCAGGCAGGGTGTGAAGAGAAGTGAAAAGCTGAATAACTATCTGTGAAAGATCTGAATTAAAATCTATCAGGGTTTAGCTGATAAAAGGCAAACTAACCTTATGAAAGAAAAGGGTGGGGAGGAAGGAGATATAAATGAAGGAATGAAGGAGAAAAAGGAAGGAAAGAGAAAGAGCAAAAACTCAAGTACAAAAGAGGAAACCAGAGCAGGAGCCACTTTGTGTCTGGGAAACTCAAACATAAGGAGTCTGCAATTTGGGTCACCTTTGGCACATCAGATACAAGGGTTAAACAGGTAATGTATTTTGCCAGATCTGGGCATGAAGCTAATATGTTAACATCTGTGATCAAAATCTAGTCAAGATCAGAAGCTAGATGCAGATGAGCATACAGCTTGTGCAATCTCAGTGTGTGGAACTGAGTGAAATTCTGATAAGAGAAGGATGGCCACTTTCTATTAAACAGAGGAGCACACAGTGAATAGAGTGACTATTGGTCAATATTCATTGGTAACCCC
The DNA here is from genome assembly GCF_032405125.1 of Capricornis sumatraensis. Taxonomy (NCBI): domain Eukaryota; kingdom Metazoa; phylum Chordata; class Mammalia; order Artiodactyla; family Bovidae; genus Capricornis; species Capricornis sumatraensis. The sequence continues at coordinate 108,607,512 of NC_091092.1, read as the reverse complement.
AATGAGTACTAGTAATTTGATCACAGTGCGAATTCTCATTAATTTTTGGTGACTTTAAAAAAATGCACTCTTAAGGGTGCTTTTCATTTTTTCTTATTTTCCACTTGCACTTCACAGTTTGTCTTTGGGCATATCAAGCTTGGAAATCCCAAATGTTTCTCTCTGGAAAGAATTTGAGTGGCTCTAGACAGATGGAAAAACGGACCGTCTGGTGTTACCACTGCATGCAATGTTAAGTCTGGATAACATAAGGGTGAATGGCCAACTGCCTAGATAAAACCGATTCTCTGGATGTACTGATTTTTTTTTTCCCCAAGAACTACTCTTCATCATGGGAATTTATTTTCAAGTAGAGCAGAGATCTGGTTGCTTGGAAGAAAAAAAACAAGTAAGACAAATTTAAAAGAATGAAAGGAAAGATTGTCAAATGCAGTGTTTGTTTTTTACTGTTTGTCTCTGACTAACCTTTTAGCTTCCTAGAGTTGTTAAAGTCAGCAACAGCGGGACCTTAACAGGATTAAATCTTAGAGAATGATCCAAATACTATAACCTTGAGTGAATATGGTATATCTTTTTTTTTTTTTTTCTGTTCAGTGTGTTTTTTCCCCAAACAAGAAAATTCCTCTTGCAAGGCTGTCATAGTGGAATTCTCACTAGGTGCTATAATAAACTACAGAAAAAAATTTTCCCTCTACCTATCTGATGAGTCCTTAAGGGATATAAAAAATAAATAGCCTCAACTACCACAAAAATGAAGTCTAATGATTCCAGAAAGGGTATCAATAATTGGACTATTGTTGTTAAGTCACCTTTAAAGAAATGTTTGCACAATGACATAGAGGCACTGTGTATCTTGAAACTGGTGTTCTGACCCTAATACATTGTTGAACCTGGCATTTAAGAGATGACCTAAGTAGGCTCCCATATAAAAGACTCACTCAAATATTTGTGGACAGAGACCATAACTTTCTTGTCCATTAACTTTGGTGAATGCTTAATATAGAGTTTGACACAGAGCAACAATTCCAAAAACAGATGAAGAAACTGGTTTGTTTTCCTACATCTCTCCTAGCTCTGTATTTTTCCTTTTTAACTTTTCTTGTTTAGCAACTCTTTTTTAAAATCATTTTATCATCATTTCTTACTGTTCTTCCTCATATATATGGTCCTAAATTTCCTAGGTTTGCATTGACTTTTCTGTCTATATGCTTCGTCTGCCCATTTATGTTTAACACATTTATAGCACCCATAGGTAACATCTCCCTGGGCATGACAAGGTCCCAAATATACTCTTTTCTTTACATGTTTCTTGTAGCTTAATCACCCCAACACTCAAAAATTAATGTGCCAGGAGCCACTTTATCTAGATTCATGGTTCCTAAAGATTTAATTCTTGTGATATAGATTATGGCTTATTTTCTAAAAATTGTCTGCTTTTTAATGACACAATTTCTCAAGTGAGGCTGGGCAAATATTAAGACCAACTTTGATATCCAATGCCATTTATTGGAGTTGACTCCTAGAGTAGAACATGAAATGAGAAGCCAGCAACTCTTAAAGGTCAATAATGTATGTCAGGGCATCTTCTATAGACTGAATGTTTGTATCCATCCACAATTCATATGTTAAATTCTAAAGCCCATGTGATCATATTCGGAGATGGGATCTTTGAGAAGTGAGTAGGTCATGAGAGTGGAGCCCTCAGGAATAGAATCAATACCCTTATACAAGAGAACCTAGAGATCTCCTTTGCACTTTGGGACATGTGAGGCTACAGTGAAAAGAATGCTTTCTGTGAACCAGGAAGTGTGCTCCCACCAGATGATGAATCTGCCGGCATCTTGATCTTGGGCTTCCTTCTCTTCAGAAGTGTAAGAAATAAATTTCTCTTATCTATAAGCTACTCAGTCTATGATACTTTATTATTGCAGCTTTAGAAGACTAAGACATCATCCTTAATAATTTTTCTAATATTGCAGCCTAAATCATGTCTGTGTTTGTGGTGTGTGATTTATGTTGATATGACGAGTTGCAGCCATCACAAACCAAACTATTTCCTTTCTCAGTTTCCTTACTCTCAACAAAGATAAGTAAATTCAAATGCTTTTCCAAAAAATGGTTGTATCTGGTGATGTGTTGCAAACAACATAAAGGAGAGGTTGTAACAACAAATGCTTGTTACAGAGCTATCTGTTCCCTGAGTCATTTTGAGAATGGGAAATCTTATTCCCTATATGTTGGACTGCAGATTCAGGCTTTTTAGTCATGTCTATATGGGTGACCTGGTGTGGGCTTCACTCTCTTCTAGTTTTTTTCATTATCTACCAATCCCAGAAGATCAGTAGCAGTCTTGCAATCCATTTCTTTTTCTATCCGGAGGCATTGGTATATATTGCATCTAATATAGCTAAGAAAATGACTGCTATCTTCTTTCAAGTGAATGAGCTTTCCCCATAATTTTTTTCATTTTAGAAACATTATTCATATCTTTGATCTTGAATAGTTCAAATCCATATGATATTTTCTTCACTTCTTGAATTCTGTACACATATAAGATTTCAAGCAATTCATTTTGTAGTGTAATCAAATGAAGGTGAGTCACAAATGTTTTCAACTTGTCAACATGCTCAGTATAGCTGAATCCATTTATTGGAAGCAGTATTTTCAAAATTGTGAACAAAACCCAAGTCAAAATTACTGTAGCAAAATATTCTGATTTCCATGCATTAAACAAGTATTTCTTGAATATCTATTCTACACAGGACGTTATGCTAAGTGATAATCCCTTTATTATGTCTGTGTGTGATGACAGATTAATTATTGGCTTTTTATTTCCTACAAAAGAGTACCAAGAGAGATTTCTAATTGCTATTAGCTACAAAAGCATCGTTAGTGAAGTAGTTGTGAAACCTATTGTTCCTGTTAAAATTGCAAGCGAGTCTTTGTCCGTTTGCACTTAAACATTCATCGTACAGATAATATTTGTTTTGAGCAGTAGGAAGTTTACTTTATTATTCTCTGTCATTTTCTGACTGAACTCCATACCTTTAAGTAAACATCACTGATAAAAAAAATGGTGGACTATGTTGATAATATAGTGTGGTGGGATGAACCCAGATTTCTCTGACTCTCTTACATATTGAATTTAGAGATCAGAGTGAAGCTATCTGGGCATGATGCCCTTCATTAATAGTTAACACAAGGAAACTTTTAACATCCCCAGATCAGGGAAAGGGGAAAAACTCTTTTAATATAAGAAGATGTCTTTTGGTTAGAAATGAGGTCAAAGTCAAAGTAGATAAGGAAGAGGGATTTCTTTTGTGGCCCAGTTGGGAATATTTGAAAGGAAATTGTCTTCTGCAAGTTGAGATATGAATAATTTCAAGCATATTTTAAAGAAAAAGAAATAGAATGGAAGGCTTTCACTATTCCAAACCCCATTCATGGGACCAAAAGAGACCCCTCACCACTAAGCCTTTGGGCAGAATCAGCAGTAACTGGACAGATGAAATGCCATTCACATTCACTGTAACCAGAGTGTCACATTTGCAAGTCTTAAGGGGCTAAATTGATGCCCTTAGGCTGAGATGATAGCTTGGAAGGTTGGGGCCCTGAAAGTGCAGAAAGCCAATTGCTTATTAAGAGAAGATGAGGGAAAGGAGTTGGAATGAGCAAGTTAGGAGCAACACAAAAAAGATCATGTACATGCTTGAGGAGGCCTATGGAATGTCCCTGGAGAAACTTGCGCCTTCCACCCTTCACGCACAGCTCACAGTGGCCCAGGCATATGACGTGTCTCTCTGCACAGTCCTTTAGTGGCGCTAGCTTGCTGTGTTCCATCTCCACCCACACCCCATCACAGTCTGCTTGGTTTGGGAACAATTGTCTGATTCAGTTGTGACCCTCTTGTGGCTTCGTTAAATCCTGGGAAAGAAGCATGTATTTTCTATTCTGGGAAAAACTGGCCAGACAGTATTGGAAATAGGTAGGGGGGAGGTCACTTTGCCCTTCCAGACCATCTTCCTCTGTAGTCTGCTGAGCATGCAGATTGTGAATTCCAAGAAGGAGACCCAGGAACTTAATGTTATTTCAAACCATTTATTTTAAATAGTGAGTCTACTCATTGTTCAACTGACAATAAATTTCAGTTTTATACCAACAAATAGTCTAAAGAGATAATCATCTATTGCTAGAATTTTCTGAAACAGTCTATGTTCATTTCAGGTTTCCAGAGAAATATTAGCAAGTTTTATATCAACAAAGCAAAGTACTCTAAATGACTGGCTCCTTCTCAAATTCTGGTGGTACATACCCCCTTCTCCTAAACACGCACACACACACAGACACACACACTATCAGTACTAGAAGCTGGGTAAGCATATCAAGCATGTGAATGTGAGAGAACCAGACTACAAACAAACATATAATAGTAATCAGTGACTAACACAATGGAAAAATGCCTTCTCTAGAGTTGAACACAGCACATATTCTTTACATCAGTGGTGTTCAACCTTGACTGCCCATTAGAATCACTTGGGAAATAGTTAAAAATCTTGATGTTGTGAAATGCAGTATTTCCTGCCTTATTGGTACACAAGGATGTAACAGCCATCAACGATTTGGGGCTTCCACATGTGAATGAGGGTCCCCAAAGGGAAAACAATGCCTAGGATCCCAGAGATGCTACCATCCCTTATGGTGATTGCTGAGGAGCTGGGGGGTGGGGGGGGGATGGGAAAGGATAGAAGTCAAAAAACAGGTTGCTGGCCCCAGATAGCTGAGATGCATATGAAAGAAGTGATTTCAGTGAGAACAGATGTTTGCATCTTCCCATACATAGAAGAGTGCTAAATTCCTTGAAATATCTGGTTTTCCTTAATTAACAATAAATTTTGATGTTCAAACTGCCTGTCCCACTTTGTTACAAACTTCTGTATGTCCTGACTCTTTTCCCAGCCTCCTCGGAGCAGTTTCTCAGAGCTCAGAGGTGCTGCCTCCCAGGCTTAAAGTCGTAAGATTTTCACACCGAATAAAACAACTTTCAACTTTCAGGTTGTGACTGTTTTTTAAGACGAGGATACTAAGGCCACAGCCCATGCCATTAAATCACAATCTCTGGGACTTGGATCCAGTAGCCAGAGTTTTATAAACTGCACGTGATTCCAGTATACAGCCAAGTTTGGGAATCAATACTTTAGGGGATCATTTACAGCTTTATTGAGGACTCTCCCTTTAATATCTTTTATTATATAGTTTATGCCTCTATAAAAGACATAGATCTGACATAACACAGACCTCCAAAGATGCAAACTCACTTTATTGAGATACAAATTTGTGGTAGGTGTGAGTCTTTCATAAGTCATATGTTTTAAATAGGGGCTGCAGTTCTGAGAGCACATGCTCTTTATACACAGACAGCTCTCACAGGGTTAGGGGTTCTCATATGATTCATCCTTCCCGTGGTGCATATTAGCACATACAGTGAAAGTCCACAGAGGCAAGTATCATTAGCAGGAGGCCAGTGGAGTCAGGGGAAAAAAATCGATGTAGCCCACTCATTGCCAGCATTGGGAAGCATTTGATATTTAATATTCGCAGGAGTGCAATGCTGAAATGCCATTTTCTATTGATTTGCATTCCATGGAAAGGCAGCAGGAAGGCACAGCTGTCCTTTAAGAGCTCTCATAAACCCGACAATGTGGTTTTCATGCCATTGTGGTATTTAGTGTTGTAACTGATCTCAGTCATTTTATATTCCCATATTCTGATGGGGGCAATATATGCCACTGATAACTGAAATAGAAAACAAGAGTTTAGTTGTATTCTTCAAGACCCTGTGTACTTTTTCTGTACAATCTTTATTTTCCAAATCCATACGTTTTTGAAATTAGAATAACTGACTGAGACACTGAATCTTCCCAGGCGCTCACTTTGCCAGAATCATTTCCTGTTGTTCTTAGCTCTTCCTTTCCCTTTTCTTTTTCTTTACTTCTTACTCCTAAGTTAGTGTTAGGACATAGAGAAAGGGAAAGGGAAGGTGTACTAATATAGTTATTAACAACTCTCTTGAGCAGCCATTATATAAAAAGTCTGTTTAGTACATAAAACACAGATAAAATTTAAACAGTGCCCCCTAAGCCTCTAGAATTTATATATTAGAAATACTCAAATCCTTACGCTAGTTAATTTTAAGGAGTTCAACTTTTATTTTGGACCTACATGATTCAGTCTTAATAGATTATTATTTATATTAATTATATTAATTCAGTTTGGGGAGCCATCTTCTCATTAAAAAAATGTATAAAACTGAGTCCATTCTCAAAATGAAGATGACAAAGCTATATTTATGGAAACATTTACTCTTTTGATTTAACAGTCTAATGATGTTAAAATTGGGTTAGTATTCAAAGTATAAATGATCTTTGATAAGTGCAGGTGAAGTTTAGGTCAAAGCACAGAAGGTGCTTCTCGAGTCCATGTACCTGGGCCTATAGAAGTTCTTGGAAGTTATACAAGGTGGATTGATTTAATTACTTATTCAGAATTACTCAATATGTATCCTAGAGATTTTAAATAGAGAAAGAGAAACATTTAAATAAATACACTCAGTTGGGACTGCAATGGCTGTGTGTATGAGGATGCCATGGCACCCCAGAAAAAGCTATGCCAAAGCTTTTCTAGGGTACTCAGAAATATCTTCTTTGGTAAAATTGTATTTGAATTGATTTTTGAAATGTAAAGAAGTTCACAGAAAGGAAAGGGATGAAGGAGTAAAGCGTAAAGGGAGAAGGTAAAGCATATGCAACTACAAAGAGTGAAAGGAGCTTGACAAGGACTTGACTCTCAGGTTGAAGCTTGGGTATCTGAGTGTGATCAGGCCCAAGGTGCAGTCAGCACCTCAGAAATCAAGCTCAGGAGTCGGAACTTTGTTCATTTGGGAAAACACTGCAGGTTATAGAGAGGGAAACAATGGAAACAGTGGCTGACTTTATTTTGGGGGGCTCCAAAATCACTGCAGATGGTGATTGCAGCCATGAAATTAAAAGATGCTTACTCCTTGGAAGGAAAGTTATGACCAACCTAGGCAACATATTAAAAAACAGAGACATTACTTTGTCAACAAAGGTCCATCTAGTCAAGGCTATGGTCTTTCCAGCAGTCATGTATGGATGTGAGAGTTGGACTATAAAGAAAGCTGAGCACCGAAGAATTGATGCTTTTGAACTGTGGTGTTGGAGAAGTCTCTTGAGAGTCCCTTGGACTGCAAAGAGAACCAACCAGTCCATCCTAAAGGAGATCAGTCCTGGGTGTTCATTGGAAGGACTGATGTTGAAGCTGAAACTCCAATATTTTGGCCACCTGATGTGAAGAGCTGACTCATTGGAAAAGACCCTGATGCTGGGAAAGATTGAGGGCAACAGGAGAAGGACTCAATGGACATGGGTTTGGGTAGACTCTGGCAGTTGGTGATGGACAGGGAGGCCTGGTGTTCTGCGATTCATGGGGTCGCAAAGAGTTGGACACGACTGAGCGATTCAACTGAACTGAAGGCATCATCAGTTCTTTCGCTTTTAAAGATATATCTGACATTGACAGAGACTTGGAATAACTCAAGGGGTCAGACAGTTTAGCAGGCCAAGGTGACAATCAGAGCAAGGACCTCATTGGGACAGTGGCCCTTGATGTAGTGAGGATGTGACAGACCTAACAAATTTAGTAGACTTTGCATCTGCCTTGGAGTCAAGTTGCTGGGTTCTGATTCTGAAATTTGCTGCTGCCTGATGAGTTTTGAGTAAGTAACTCTCCCTCCCTGGGTCTCATATCTATCCTCTGTAAGATAAGAAACTTCTTTCTGCACAGATATCTCCATGGTCCCATCAAGCTATGAATGCTTGGATTTCATTGACCAGGCTGCAGAATAATGACTCATTATGACTTGAGGGCACATACCCACTCTGGCAGAAGAAGGAGGGTTAAAACCATCCCAGGGAGTTGCAGATCTCATCACTGGTTCCCCTTGAATTGCAGCATCTGGGGCTTCTGAGACTTGCAGGACTTGCAAGGTTCACTTCTCAGTTTTGCCCTGCTCCACTGACCCCAGTGTCAAATACAGGACCAATGCATCCTAATCCATTCCTTTTCCATGATGTCCTTTCCTGGCTACTCCATCTTTGACTTCTGGACTCTAACAAACTTCAGAATGTTTACATGGTAGCAAACATTTGTCAGTTTTTGACTTCCCAGCACCTAATCATCCTCTCTACTTTGGAGAAACACTCCCTAACTAGAATCTTTGTGAAGGCCGGGATCCAAATTCCCACTAAAAAGACCAAATAAGGAGAATCTTGTTTTTTCTGCCTCTGGCAACCAAAACAACACAACTTAATTGGTTAGAGAATGTTACAAAGGTGAAGGAAAGGAACAATTATATGTACAACCATGGAAGCATCTGGCACAAGGGGCTGAGTTCAGCAGCAGTGGAAAAAAAACTTGTATCATTTTAGTCTTATACAAGCTTCCCTGTGCTTTCATTTTCTGAGCTTGGTTCTCCAGACATCCTGTCAGTTCTGTAAGCTGACAGATATCTTTGCCATACATTAATTTTCTGCTTAAATAAGCCAAAATCAGTTTCAGTTTGCAACATGAAACCCTGACATATACGTATCAGTTTTTGACTATATAGACAGCCCTCTACATCCACCGGTTCCACATCTGCAGACTCAACCAACTGCAGATGGAAAACATTTGAGAAAAAAAAAAAAGAAAAAGTTCCAGAAGGCAAAATATGAATTTGCCATACTCGGCTACTATTTACATATTATGTACATTTAAACTATTTGCATAGCACTTACCTTATATTAGGTTTTACAAGTAATCTACAGATGATTTAAAGTATATGAAAGGATGTGTGTAGGTTGTATGCAAATACTACACCATTTTATACAAGGGACTTGAGCATCCACAGGTTTTGGTATCTGCGGAGGTCCTGAAACCATCTCCCATAGATACCAAGGGATGACCGGGATCATTGGGTTTTTGGTCTTGAATAGCTATGTAATAAGGAATAAAGAATATAAGGGACCGAGACTGTATGTTATATTTAAAGTGAATTTCATCATAATGCTCAAAACATTATAGAATATATAAAGGATTTATCAATTCATACTTGTCAGTATATGTATTCATTAAATAATTTTGTCAATTATTGATGTATGGAGTGAGGAGTTTCCATTTGTATATGTCTGCAAGAACAACACTTGAAGATTAGATTTCATTTCTTTTAAATATTAGTCTTATTTGCTTTTACAAATCATGAAAGAAAAAATGAAAACCATTATTTCTTACATTAATGGACTGAATGATTAATGGTAGTAACAGCACGTCCACCTCTAAAAACAAAGTAACATTTTTAGTTTTAACTAAATTTGATTACAATGCCTTGTTTTTGTCTAGAAATGGATATTTTATAAGCTACAAGTTAAAATACAGCTGCTATACAGGATGGTTTCCAATTTTCCAATGACCTCAATTTAAAAAAGTATTGTCAGGGAGACAATGAGGCCTAAAATAGTTTCAAATATCTGAATGCATTCAGGGTAGCCTTTAAATGCTAGCTGTGGCTAAATTTCTCATCCTGGTATAAAATCCCCAGGTAGAAAAATCTCCCTTTATGGAAAAATTTACTTATCTTTGTGTTATTCAGAATGCTTCAGAATAATTCTATATGTGCCAGTAAGTTGTATCCATATGTTAACCCTTGTTCCGTCAGACAGTCAGATGCATTTTCTGTGCTTGATAAATCTCCTTTTAAAGAAATGAGAAAGTACAAAAATACCTCTTTTGGCTCAACTTAGGACATTTCTGAAGGATTTCCCCAGTGCTTATACTCCCAGTGGGAATGGTTGAGGTCTCTGAGACTGCACTGAAGCTTGACTTTTTCTTGTACCTCATCCCTCTTCTTTTCCCTTCCTTCCCCAGCTGTTGATCCCCAGGGGACTCTTTACTAAATGTCCTGTTTGCCAAACTCCATGTCAGATTCTGCAGCCTGGGAAACATAATCCACTACACTTGTCCAAAATCAGATAGAAAATGGCAGAGCTAAAGTTTTTAATTTATATCTATTGACAACAAAGTCCATTTGGAAAATCTGTATACCAAATCTATATGACCAGTTTGACCTATATGACCAATGCTTCAACCAAAATTATTCAAGCTAATTCCCTGGTCTGAGAACTACCCAAAAGGCTTGTTTCTAAGAAATAGTCCAATAAATGTCCATAGTCGATGCTTATTGATCAGCTGGGATGATGAAAAGACTTGTATTCAGTCATTTATAGGACTGACTAGGCTTTCCCAGATCTTAGAAAAAGTGGCTTGAATCGTCCATGGAGCAGCATAATGGATAGTTGTTCAATTGGCAGGCTCTTCTTAAACAATGAATTCCCTTTCCAGTCTAGCAGGCTTCTTTATCCATCAATGGCTGCTCCTTTAAGCCCCTTCTCTCTTCTCATGCTTCACCCTTTAGACACTCTCTGATCTTAAATGATGCTTTATTTTACTTCTTAGCATTTTACATTTATTTATTCATTTTGCTAATTTTCTTTCTCCTCCCCAACTGGATGTTTGTCTGTACTGTTCTCTGCTGTGTCTCCAGCACCTAGAATAATGCCTGATATATATTAATGTGAGACCCTAACTAACATTTGTTGAATAAATTATTTAATGGTCACATCTTCCACTAAATTCCAAAGCATTTAGTGTAGAACTTAATTATAAGATCTGCCTCATTTTAACATAATTACATGTTTACTTAAACATTTCCCCATTAGCTCATCTTCAAGTCTTTTCAATAGAGCTTTAAACTTCCAATGAAGTATTCAAATGCATCAAATATCTTATCAGTTTCACCATTTTCTTGGACTTGTCTCTCCTTGAATATTCCATCCTCCTTCTCCAATCTGGACTAATTATTCTCTAGGCTTGCTTATAGCTATCTTTCTGGAATTTCCCTTCAGCATCAGCTCAAAATTTCATTCACCACTCACCTGTGTTATACCCCCTATTTCCTACATTCCATGCCTTTCTCTTATATCATTTACTTTCTAACTTTTGGTGGAGCAGATCCTCCCATAATTTTCCTTATCTATTAGAGAGTGGTCATTTACATTCTAAAATATCTTTTTTCTACCCTATTTGATAATACAATTTAGGGACAGTATTTTAGAGTGGAAATGAAAGTGAAGTCGCTCAGTCGTGTCTGACTCTTTGCGACCCCATGGACTGTAGCCTATCAGGCTCCTCCGTCCATGGGATTTTCCAAGCAAGAGTGCTGGAGTGGATTGCCGTTTCCTTCTCCAGGGGATCTTCCCGACCCAGGAATCTAACCCTGGTCTCCTGCATTGCAGGCAGACGCGTTACTGTCTGAGCCACCAGGGAAGCCTTCTAGAGTGGAAATAGTTGTCCTTAAAAATATTAGGTGTTTCTTCACTATCCTCTCTCTAGGTGCCTATGTTACCAATGAGGTATCCAATGTCTTTCTTATCCGTGATCCCTATTATCACACCTCCCTATTATAGTTTAAGATTTTTCTCTTTATTAGTGGTGTTTTATAATTTTGTGTTTATTTGCTTTTAATTTTCTTGTCACTGAGTGGGCCCTTTCAGTTCAAGGAATTCATGTCCTTTATTTCTGGAAACGCTTGTGGATCAATTTATTTTTGTTTAAATAACTCCCTGGCATCTTTTTCTTTTCCTCCATGTCTTTCTTTTTGCAACTCTTATTATTCAGATTTAGTCATCCTCTAATTTTTAATGTTTTTCTTTATTCTATTTTTCAACTTTCTCTTTCGTGAAATACTTCCTTGATAATATCTTCTAACCTTTTTTATTGATACATTGATTACATATTTTTGGTCTCTCAATATTTTTTAAAAAAATTGATGGCATTTATCACATCTTCAATGGATTTAATATTTCCCTGTTTTTCTAAAAATAATATTATTTTCTATTCCCTGAATTGTTTTTATTTTTTCTCTATCTCTTCTCCCCTCCCTATTTCCTTTCCTCCCTCCGTTTCCACCCTGCCACCCACCCGCACCCCACATCCACACACACTTTTCTTGTTAGAGGTTTTCCCAAGTGTCAAAATTCTTGTTTGTTTGTTTATATGTTGGAGTGAGATATGAGTTTGCTGATCGCATACATTTTATGCATGAATGAGCATTTAAAAATATTGATCTTCAAAACTTGATGGGTTAGGATTCCAGTCATTTCATCAGGGGCTCTATGAATGGCAATATTTGTAGGCCTTTGCTCCTGGGCTAGTTAGGGCTTATCTTACAGTTTCTCAGACTAAATGCAGAAGGGAGCTCAGCTCATGGGGAGTGGTGGGTTCTCATCATTCTGTTAACAAGTCTCACTTGATTCCCATGTTTTCACTGTGACATCTCATTCCTATTCTCAGTTGTGTGTGGTATCCTCAAATGCATATCCTCTCTGGTTTAACTCTGGAGTAAATAAATCTCTAGAACTAGAAACCAGGGTGGAGTAGTATCTACACTCTTTTGGCTGGGGTGTGGGGTTTGACACTGCTGAATTATAGCTGATTTTTGTGTTCCTGAAAGATAGTGAAGGACCCTATCATTTTGTGTCCCAGACAAGTGTTAGTTGCTCAGTCGTGTCTGACTCTTTGCAGCCCCATGGACTGCAGCATGCCAGGTTTTCCTATCCTTGTGATTCTCTGGGCAAGAATACTGGCGTGGGTAGCCATTCCTTGCTCCAGATGATCTTCTCAGCCCAGTGATCAAACCTGGGCCTCCTGCATTGCATACAAATTCTTTCCTGTCTGAGCCACCAGGGTTTACTACAAAGAACTACCCTTCTCCATACAACTTAGGTAAGACTCAGAAATGCTCCCCGTGTTTATCTGTGACAAGGCCAGGCACACTATCTCTAAATTCTCAAATTCTCATTCTTTGTCTCATAAATCAGAGGTCCCCAACCTCTGGGGTCTAATGCCTGATGATCTGAGGTGGAGGTGATGTAATAATAATAGAAATAAAATGCTCAATAAATGTAATGGGAGTTTGAATCATCCCAAAACCATCCTCCCACCTTGGTCCATGGAAATATTGTCTTCCATGCAACTGGTCCCTGGTGCCAAAAAGGTTGGGAACCACTGTCATAAATTATTAGCAGAGCTACTTATTCCTCTACTCCCACCAATCAGAACAAAATGCTTGCTAACCAAAGTGTTGGTTGATCTCTGAATGTTGGCCCACCCTCAGTCTACCCTAGGCACAACCCTTCCTTAACAGCATCTCCTGAGAATAGGCTGGATTCAGAACAAAGCATTCCCTGATCCTTTGTGATAGCCACCTTTTTCTTCCATTGTCCCCATTCCCAATATGTTAACTCCTCTGCATAGAAGAAAAACTGCTTTTGCCAAGTCTCAAGATGCTTACAGACTTGATCAGAATATGCTATCTATTTGCAGGAATGTCTTTGCAATAGTCCTTTTGAATAAAGTGTTTCCTTACCAAGTCTGAACAGGTATGAGATCAAATTGTCCCTTTTACAAATATACAATCAATTATATTGTTTTAAATTTACCTGATGAGCAATATCTCCTTTTACTGAAGCTTTCCAGAGTTCTTTTCTTCCATTAATTTTTTTCTCAAGTTAGCTTCTGTCTTGCTGGTTTAACATTCAGTCTTCCCTTGTACATGTAGTCCATTATTTCCTTGTGTAGAAGCATATGACATATTCATGGTTGCTCATTATTTTCTTTAATAATAGTTTTATGACCTTTGGGCAAATTCCTTCATTGTGAAATTTACATATCTTACAAACAGAAAGTAGAATGTCATATTCCAAGCCTCCCTGTCAGAGGGGAACATGCATGTGACCAGGAGTGCTGTGGGTGAATTTGATTCCAAAGTGAATAGCAAGAGGAAACAGGACCAGTATGGAGCTTCTATTCTATCTCGCTTTCTCAGCAGAAGAGACATCTAGTTTTCAGAAAAGGAATGGACTTGCTGTTGCAGAAATGGCACCGGTGCTGGAAAGTGGCTAGAAAGTCAAGTTCTTAGTTATCATTGCTGGTGGTGTTTGCTCTCATAGCCGCAGCAGCATGTTCCTGGTTAAGACAGTCCTGTTTCTCAGTTTAGAGCACTAGCTCTAGCCCTTCTCTCAGCGTCCCCTAGAGCTACCCAATATTCTTTTATAAACTACTTTTACTTGAGTTAGCCAGGTGAATTCTTTGTGTGGAAGTAGTTATTTCTTTTACATCCTCATTTTCACGTCTTGTATTGACTAAGCATAAGATAAGCATTTTTTTTTTTTTTTGAAGAATAACAGTACCCACTCCAGTATTCTTGCCTGGCAAATCCCGTGGACAGAGGAGCTACAGTCCATGGAGTCACAAAGAGTCAGACATGACAGTGATGAACACTTTCACTTTATGGTAAATCTATTTCCTGTTACAGATGTGTTTTCTTTGCTTAAGCAAACAGAACACAAGCTTGATGTGCAGTTTGTGTTTTAGCAACCGTTTTCTCCCCCTTTGTTAAAAGGAAGAGGACAGAATAGCAGGCTTTCACTTGGCATGGATAGCAGTGCTGTTTCATCAGTTCACTTCAGATCTGTGTCAACTCTCTTATTCACTAAGTTAATCCACAGGGACCTTAGTTATCCTAAAATTGCCATGGGACATTCAATGAATATGCTGTATTAATAATTAATGCTTATAAGTTCTAATGAGCAGGATATAGTAGGTACCATAGGTGCTTTTTGGAAAGACTCATAAGTTTGATTTTCAAGATAAGTGACTAGGAGAGTATGTTATATCACATTATTGTCAAACATATTTACCATGTTTCCCTGCACTTTGACTCCTCTCCCACTGGAAAAATACACTTTTCTGTGCTGTGGGATCAGGCTTGGCCATATGCTTTGTTTCAACCAGATGATTTGTAAGTAGAAGTCAACTTGGTCACTCCTGAGAAGAGCTTTTGGCCAGAATATACCTTACTATTCATATCCTTTTTTATCTGCTGAAAGACTGAGAGTATCTTAGGCAGGGCTTCTGGAATAAAGTCACATCTGGCCCATAATAGATATGTAAACTGAGTGAAAAATAAATCTTTGTTGTAGTAAACCACTGCAATTTTTCTGTTGAAAGTTGCTTTTGCAAAATTTAGCCTAAGCTGACTTACAAAAACTAATTTGTAACTTTACTTTTGTGTATTCAGTCACTTAGTCGTGCTGACTTTTTGTGACCCCATGGACTGTAGCCTACCAGGCTCCTCTGTCCATGGAATTTTCCAGGCAAGAATATTGGAGTGGGTTGCCATTTCCTGCTCCAGGGGATCTTCCCAACCCAGGGATAGAACCTGCGTCTCCTGCACCGGCAGGTGAATTCCTTACTACTGAGCCATCTGGGAAACCCTAACTTTGCTTTTATGACTGAGCAATTAGTTTTCATATGTTAATAGTCTGTAGGTCTTTAAAGTGACAAATCCATAGAAAGCTACAATATAGATAAAATAATCTTTTGTTACATTTTTATTTGTGTTATTCTTTACATAACCTCACTCAGTTGTGCTATGGGAAATTACTAATAAGGATTCTTTTGGTCTAGACATCTTTCTTCAGCCTAGTTTAAAGAACACATTTTTGATTCTTATCTTCTTTATAGTAAATTTCTGGATCTTGAGTACAGAAGGATTCATATAACCAATCCAGTGTGGACAGTATCCAAAACAAACATGGAATTACTCTGATAACCTTAAAACATGGAAAATAAGATAATTATCTGAGAATTTAAGCATAAAACCAGTGAATGAAAAATAATTTGAAAATATAAAAAAGGAGAGAGAATATTTCTCTATTTTGGTAAGACTATCTGAGTAAATAAGCATCTGAAAAAATGGTGTTGATTAGAATGGAGTTTATTCAGCTGATAAAGTATAGGAAAAGGAGAATGATTTTTAAAAAGTCATTAGCATTAACCAAGTATTTTATAGGGAGAAGGTGGTTCTACCATCAGGTCTATTCCTATTTCACACGTGGAAGTTGTAAGCAAACTAAACTTGACATTGTTATTTACTTGTATTTTTCGATTGCCTGCCAAACAAGCAGACTGCTGATTATAATGTTGCTTCCTGTGTACAGAAAGAGGATGCCCTAGTCATTTCAATTCCATGTGCATGTGAAAATTACTTCTGATTGTGAAGCCAGAAATTGTTATTCTGATGTATACATCAGTTTCTGTAAAAATGATGTGGTAGATATTCCTGTTTCTCCTCCAGACATACTCCTTTCATTGCTACCTGCTTTTCTTTGCTCCGGAAGACTGATTTTGTGGACTGCATTACCTGAAACCCTTGCTGTTTGTCTATTGCTTGCATATTTGACCAATGTGTGTTACCAGCAGGAGATCAAAAAGCAAAGAGGAGGGGGTGGGAACCTTGGAATGATAGAGTAAGGATGACTAGAAAACCATAAAAACAAAAAGAACTCTGGTCAAAATTGTCAAAATCAACCTTTTTAAAACCTTGACAACTAAAGTCTTATCATAATCAGAGGG
The DNA here is from genome assembly GCF_032405125.1 of Capricornis sumatraensis. Lineage (NCBI taxonomy): Eukaryota > Metazoa > Chordata > Mammalia > Artiodactyla > Bovidae > Capricornis > Capricornis sumatraensis. Next base: position 108,590,925 of record NC_091092.1, on the reverse strand, counting down.
GCGTTTATTCAGGACAGACATTTGGAATCTGGGAAAGAAAGGTGAGCTTTGTGGTGATGAACCTTTCCCTATCCCCTTAATAGCTGTGAAAACCAATAGCCTGGCAGACACTTGAATAAGTAGAAAAGCTTTGCAGCTCCTCCTGAAGCCTCCTCCCCAGATAATTGCAACTATTTTATCTCTCTGACAGTGCCCTGGGAAAAACCCATTTACAAGGCTTCTTATAATTTGACCCATCTCAGAACTCATTCAGTGGGAAAAGCCCAAACTAAGGACCTGTGTCAAAAAAACAAAAAACAAAAGAAATCAGTGGCAATGGATTAATATCACTACTGCCTAAGAGGACACTACCATTTGGGACAAACAAGAGGCTGACCAAAAAACTTAAAGCTTCTGGGGAATGAGATGTCCATGTTATGCTGTGCTTAGCCACTCAGTTGTGTGACTGAGTGAGTCGTGTGACTCACTCTTTGTGACTCCATGGACTGTAGCCCGCCAGGCTCCTCTGTCCATGGGGATTCTCCAGGCAAGAATACTGGAATGGGTTGCCATGCCCTCCTCCAGGAGATATTCCCAACCCAGGGATGGAACCCAGGTCTCCTGCATTGCAGGTGAATTCTTTACCGTCTGAGCCACCAGGGAAGCCCAAGAATACTGGAGTGGATAGCCTATCCCTTTTCCAGGGGATCTTCCTGACCCGGGAATCGAACTGGGTTCTTCTGCATTGCAGGCAGATTCTTTACCAGCTAAGCTACCAGGGTAGCTCGTAGTGGGCTTTAAAAAGCTCTGACATAATCATGAGAATCTGGGGAGCCACAGGCATGTGCAGGGCTGCACATGTGCCCAGGAAAGCTCTAAGAAGGTCCTGGAATCTCCATTCAAGACCACTTCGTTGAGCCAGATTCAATTAACATACTTATGGTTTTCATCTCTTTAAAGCAGCAGATGTTTGGATCCCCTTGAGCAACCCAGGTAAACTTCCCAAGAATGTATTAATGAATATTTATACTGTTTTCTAACCATTACGTGTTTTTATGGCAAACAAACTTTGCTTTTCTCACCACATTCTTTGTGAGGGCCATCCTCACAAGGACAAGATTATGGAAAGAATAGTGTGGTGGTTTGTGAAAAAAAACAAACTGGGCTGAGTTGACTTTTACAGCAAAAGCAAGAACAAAGCATCAGAAGGAGCCTGGCACCCAAAGGAAAAGAAAAGTTTAGGGAGGGCCAAGTGTGTTCTGAGTGCTCCAAAGAAGATACTGGACCCCTACTCCTTCTAGCTAGGGATTCCTAATGGTAAAAGCTAGGAAGGAACAAAATGACTGTCTTGAAGAAAGAAAGAAAATGAAGAAAAGGTCTTTTCACTCTTCTTCAAGAATAATGAAGAAAATAGTTTCTTTTGACAACACAGAGCCCAGATATCAGAAATGTAATTTACCCTTAGGTCCAGTCTTTTTTATTTTTCTTCATTTTCATGTAGGGGAGAGAAAACTGAATTCTTAAGGTAGAAAAAGTAAGATAGCAGCAGGGAAAATCCTAGCCAAGCTGAGGTTCCAGAAATTTGAATTTAATCTACTGATTTCATTCAGTGTTTATCAGTATGGCTTGTGGCTCTCTGATTGAGAACCACTGTTTTAGCGAGTCCTTTGTTACTCGTTACTAATGACCACGTGTCTGTATCACTAGTGGGTACTGAGGTAAAAGGAAACGATTGAGAATCACTATTTCAGTTACCTCTAACAGAATAAAAATGATAAATAGCTCGACTGTGGAAGAATTGTGGAGGCACTGACAGCAGTTCAGAGAAACATTTCAGAATTGTTTGAACACAAAATGAATTTCAAAAATGGAGGGAATGATGATAATAGCAAACAATGAACATTTTTATTATTAACAGAAACTGTTCTAAGTGTAAATGTCATGTAGGTATTAGCTCACTAAATTCCTCCAACAGTCCTATAAGATAGATACAATTCCATTTTATAAAGAGGATATCTGAGTTAATGAGAACCAGAGTGACTTGTAATTACTTAGTATGGGACTCTGTTCTCAGGACCTGTACTCCCAACCTTTGATCCTATTTACAGAGAATGTTTTGCATTTAATAAAATTGGTATATATCCTTAGTTTCATCACTATCTGAGTGTAAGCTCCAGGTTATATTAAGTGATAGATGATAATAAAAATATTTTTTTAAAAGTTGTATAACTAAATATAAAAATATACCCATAAGACATACCTCTATTACTAAGTAGTATTTCGGAGAAGGAAGTGGCGATCTGCTCCAGTATCCTTGCTTGGAAAATCTCATGGGACAGGGGAATCTGGTGGGCTACAGTCCATGGGGTCGCAAAGAGTCAGACACAACTGACCATGCACATTGTGTAATTATGTTCACATGGTATTGATATAAGGTTTGGAAAAATCTTCATCAAATACAGGCCATGGGTAGCTTATACTATGCAGACAAAACTGCCTAAGTGTAATATTATCTGTTTGGATAAACATTATCAGAGAGAGGAACATTGCCCCTAGAGTCTTCTAAGTGTTCAAAGTTCAATTATGGACAAATGACAAGTGTCTTATACATAGATATAGCAGAACTAGGCATGATGGTACACAAAGCTGATGAACATGACAAGGATTAATTAATGTTCTTGAAGCAGAAATTTATATAGACATATAAATTAAAATGCCCAATTCTAGTGTACCACCAAAATAAAGCTATTAACATTGAATGTATTTTGTTCTCATCTCTGCAGAGGTTTTTGTTTTAGATAAATATGTTTATACTGCACATACACAATTTTATATCCTGATCTTGTTTTCTTACTTAGTATTATAACAGAAATCATTTCTGTATTTTAAATATTCTTTAGAAATATAATTTAAATGACTTTATAATATCTAATCAACCAAGGTGTATCTGATTTTATTACCAATATTCTCTATTTTTGACTTTATATGTTTTTCAATTTTTTGCTATAATGAATTAGATTTCACCTAACTTCATGCGTAGACATTTTTATATTTAGTTATATTTTATATAGAGATGTTCCTAAAATATAGTTATTAAATGAAGTATAATAACATTTTTATGATACTTGGCACATATTGTCAGACTGCTTTCCAAGTAGATTATACTACATTACATTACCATCCTCATTCTACTAAAATTGCTAGATCAAGTAAAAACATATGCCATCTCTTATTTGTGGAAGTGCCGTTTATATGACTCTCATATATAAGATGTTCTAATTTTAATGTTTGTTAATTTGACTTATGAAAACTGCTCTGTTTCTCCCATTTTCTCTGTCTGTCTCTCTTTCTCTCTCACTCACTGGAAAATATGGATTTCAGTAATATTCATACATACTTACGAGTCAAATAAACTTGAACTGGTGTCTTTATTTTGCCACCAAGAAGCCACATGACCTTAGGCAAAATATTGGGCTAGCCAGAAGGTTTGTTTGGGTTGTTCTGTAACATCTTATAGTGAAATCTAAAAAAAATGTTTGACCAATACAATATTTATCTCTGCTGAGCCTGAGATTCCTCTTATACATAACAGGGTTAATAATATGTACCTTATAGAGTTATAATAATATACCACAGTTTGAATAAATTTGAACCAGTAATAGATACAGTAATAGTAGTAGTCAAAGCATTATTTAGAAAAAAATCAGCAAATAAAATTTAATCATTTGGATAAATGTCTTTGGACAGTTAGAACCACAGAACAGTGATATTAAAATATGTGACAACTGATATGTCCTCAACTCTGAGCAATCAAAATGAATGCCTGCACCACTAAAAAAAAAAAAAAAAAGTTAAAGAAAAACTGTGTAACAGATATGCTAAGGAAGGAAAGAAAATGGAATCATATGGAAACAAAACGCTCCATTAAAATCACAGAAAGCATTTAAGAGTCTAAAACAAAAATATGAACAAGGAGCAAAGTCATCAAATAGAAAATAGCAACAAATATGGTATATATTAATACAGCTATATCAATAATCACGTTAGACTTTAGTGGTCTAAATATGCCAGTTAAAAGAAAGAAATTAACAGAGAGGATCAAGAATAAGACCAACTATGGGAATGCAAATTGATATAGTCACTATGGAGAACAGTATGGAGGTTCCTTAAAAACTAAAAGTAGAGCTACCATATGACCCAACAATTCTACTCCTGGGCATATACCCAGAAAAAACATAATCCAAAGGGATAAATGCACCTCAGTGTTCACTGCAGCAGTGTATACAATAGCCAAGACATGGAAGCAACCTAAATGTCCATTGACAGTGTGTGGGCTTTGTCACTCAGTTGTTTCCAACTCTTTGTGACCCCATGGACTGTAGCCGGCCAGGCTTATCTGTCCATGAGATTTTCCAGGCAAGAATCCTGGAGTGGGTTGCCATTCTCTTTTTGAGGGGATCTTCCTGATCCAGAGATCAAATGTATGTCTCCTGCATTGGCAGGTGGATTTTTTTTTTTTTTTAACCATTGGGCCACCTTTGAAGCACACATGCTGTGAGGCAATATCCATTGACAGAGGAACAGATAAAGAAATGTGGTACATATATACAACGGAATATATTACTCAGCCATTAAAAATAATGAAATAGTGACATTTGCAGCAACATGTCATACTGAGTGAAGTAAGTCAGAGGAGAAATATCATATGGCATCACTTCTGCTGCTGTTGTTGATTAGTCACCCAGTCATATCTGACTCTTTTGAGAGCCCATGGATTGACATTTTCCAGTTAAGAATACTGGAGTGGGTTGCCATTTCCTTTCTCCAGGGGATCTTCCCAACCCAGGGATCAAATCTGTGTCTCCTGCCTGTATCTCCTGCATTGCAGGCAGATTCTTTACTACTGAGCCACCAGGGAAGCCCTATGATATCCATTGTATGTGGAACCTTACTTACAAAACTGAAAGAGATTCACAGACTTAGAGAAGGAACTTATGGTTGCTGGCAGGGAAGGATGGGAAGGGATTGTTAGGGAGTGAAGATGGACATGTACGCACTGCTGCATTTAAAATGGATCACCAACAAGGACCTACTGTATAGCATAGGGAACTCTACTCAATGTTATGTGGCAGCCTGTAAGGAGGGGAGTTTATGGAAGGATGAATACATGTGTATGTATGGCTGAGTACCTTCTCTATTTACTTGAAACTATCACAACATTGTCTGTTAACTGGTTATACCCCAATACAAAATAAAAGGTTAGAAAAAAAAAATAAGACCAACTGGATGTTGTCTACAAGAAACTCACTTTAAATATAAAGTCACATGGTAGTGTATATATGTCAATGTTACTTTCTCCATTTGTCCCACTCTTCCCTTCCTCCACTGTGTCCACAAGACTGTTCCCTATATCTGTGTCTCCATTTCTTCCTTGCACATAGATTCAATAATATCATTTTTCTAGATTCTGTGAATATGAAAATCACTCATTTGTGACTGACTCTTTGCAACTCCATCGACTATACAGTCTGTGGAATTCTCCAGGCCAGAATACTGGAGTGGGTAGCCTTTCCCTTCTCCAGGGGATCTTCCCAACCCAGGAATTGAACCCAGGTCTCCTGCATTGCAGGCAGATTCTTTACCAGCTGAGCCACATATATGCATTAATACATGATATTTGTTTTCATTTTTGTGACTTCACTTTGTATAACAGATTTATGTGTAAAATAGACAGCTGGTGAGAAGTTGCTATATAACACAAGGAACCCAGCTTGGCACTCTGTGGTGATCTAGAGGGGTGAGATGGGGCAAGGGGAGGGAGGCTCATACGTATAAATATGGCTGGTTTGCCTTGTATGGCAGAAACTAACGCAACATTGAAAATTTTTCCTCCAATTAAAAAATAAAGGAAAAAAGATAATTTAGAAACATTTAGTTACTATCAACAATAAAAATATTTTTAAAATCACAAAAATTGTCACATATAAATTAAAAGTAAATAGATGAAGAAAAATAAACCATGCTACTACTAATAAAAAGAAAGCAAAAGTAGCTATCTATGTTCATTTCAGACTGAGCAGACTCCAAGGCAAGGAGAGTTATCAGGGATAAAGAAGAGCATTACATAATAGTAAAAGAGTCAGTTCTCCAAGGAGACATAACAGTCCTTAGCTTGTATGTGCCTAAGAACAGTGCATCAAGCTCTTTGAGTGAAAAACAAATAGAATTTCAAAGAGAAATCGATGAATCCATTATCGTAGTTAGAGATTCCAACACCTCTCAGAAATGGACAGATCCACAGTATGGTGACAGATGGAAACTAAACTTTTGGTGGTGAGTACACTGTAGTGTATACAGAGCCAAAATATAATATTGAATACATGAAGCTTATGTTATAAACCAATAAAAAAATTAATAAATAAATAGGACTGACTCAGCAGGCAGAAAATCAGTAAGGACATGGCTAACCTCGAAAATAGCATCAATCTACTAGGTATAATGACATCTATAGACCGCTTCATGCAGCAGCAGGTGAATAGTATACAGTTTTCTCAAGCTCATATGGACTTGGTGAATACTGAGATAGACCACTCTCTGGGCCATAAAACACATGTTACAAGTTAAAAAATAGAAAGCATGTAATGTCTGCTCTCAGACCACAGTAAAATTAAACTGGAAATAAATAACAGAAAGATATTTGGAAAATTCCAAAATATGTGAAGAGTAAACAACACACTTGCAAATAGCACACAGAGCAAAGACAAAATATGAAATTTTAAAATATTTTGAACAAAACAAAAATGCAACTTACCAGAATTTGTGGGATATAGCAAAAGCAGTGCTTTGAGCAAACTTATAGCTTTGAATGTGTATTAAAAAGGAAGAAAAGTCTAAAATCAATCATTTTAGCATCTTTCATGGGTTTCTGACTACAGTATCAATGCTAAAGTTCTTTTTTGTGTGTCTGCCCGCCAAAGAATTGGTGCTTTTGAACTGTGGTATTGGAGAAGACTCTTGAGAGTCCCTTGGACTGCAGGGAGATCCAACCAGTCAATCCTAAAGGAGATCAGTCCTGCATGTTCATTGGAAGGACTGATATTGAAGCTGAAACTCCAATAATTTGGCCACCTGATGCAAAGAGTTGACTCATTGGAAAAGACCCTGATGCTGGGAAAGTTTGAGGGCAGGAGGAGAAGGGGACGACAGAGGATGAGATGGCTGGATGGCATCACCGACTCGATGGACATGAGTTTGAGTAAACTCCGGGAGTTGGTGATGGACAGGGAGTCCTGGCATGCTGCAATTCATGGAGTTGCAAAGAGTCAGACAATCACTGAGCGACTGAACTGAACTGTACTGAACTGAACCACTCCTGGGCTCAATACTTTCAATAGTCACGTTTTGTTTAATGATTTTTATTTTTTTTAAAAAAAAGAAAATCTCTTTTTATTACAGCTGCATATTCTATATCACAAGAAAAATTAAACTGAGATTTAGAAATTATTTTTTTATTTATAGGCTAAGTTACTTTACTTTTTAAAAATTGAATTACAGTTGCTGTACAATATTGTATAAATTATAGGTGTACAATATAGTGTTTCACAATTTTTTAAGGTTATACTCCATTTATAGTTATTATTAAATGTTGGTTATATTTCCCATGTTGTACGGTACATCCTTGTAGCTTATTTTATACCTGACAGTTTGTACCTTTTGATTTCCTGTCCCTATATTGCCCCTACTCTCTTCCCTCTCCCTACTGGTAACCACTAGCTTTTTCTCTGTATCTGTGGGTTTGCTTCTTTTTTTTGGTTACATTTGCCAGTTTGGTATAACTTTTAGATTCCACATATAAATGTTATCTCCCAGTATTTGTCTTTATTTCTCTGACTTGTTTAACTTAGCATAATGCCCTTCAAGTCTATTCATATTGCTGCAAATGGCAAAATTTTGTTATTTTTTATGGCTGAGTAGTATTCCATTATATATATGTACCACATCTTCTTTATCCATTCATCTGCCAGTCAACACTTAGGTTGCTTCTATACCTCGGCTATTGTAAATAGTGCTGCTGTGAACATTGAGGAGTATGTATCTTTTCTTTTGGATTTATAGCCTGGAGTGAAATTTCTGGATCATATGATAGTTCTATCTTCAGTTCTTTGAGAAACGTCCAAACTGTTTTCCATAGTGGCTACACTAATTTACACTCCCACCAACAGTGTACTAGGGTTCCCTTTTCTTCATATCCTCTTGAACATTCTTTGTGTTCTTTGTGATGATAGCCATTCAAACAGTCAAAGTCATGGCTTTGATTTGCATTTCCCTGATGATTAGTGATGTTGAGCATCTTTCATGTGCCTGATAGCCATCTGCATGTCCTCTTTGAAAAATGTCTACTCAGTTCTGCTAATTTTTGAATCTCATTGTTTTAGGATGTTGAGTTGTATGAGCTGTTTATATATGTTGGATATTAATCCCTTATTGGTCTTATCATTTTCAAATATTTTCTCCCATTCAGTAGGTTGTGTTTTTGTTTTGTTCATGGGTTCTTTTGCTGTGGAAAAGCTTGTAAGTTAATTAGGTCCCATTTGTTTATTCTTGCTTTTATTTCTTTGACTTAAGGAGATGGGTCCAAAAAATATTGCTGTGATTTGTGTTAGTGTTCTGCCTGTGTTTTCTTCTAGGAGAATTATGGTATCCCATCTTACATTTAGGCCTTTAATTCATTTTGACTTTATTTTTGTACATGGTGTTAGAAAGTGTCCTAATGAATTTAAAAAATAAAACTTCTGTAATGAAAGCTTATTTTGAAAAATTTAGCTATCTTTATTTTTTTAACCATTTATCATTTATTATTATATTTTTTTTACTTTACAATATAAGAAAGCTGTGGTACATATACACAGTGGAGTATTACTCAGCCATTAAAAAGAATACATTTGAATCAGTTCTAATGAGGAGGATGAAAGTAGAGCCTATCGTACACAGTGAAGTAAGCCAGAAAGAAAAACTCCAATACATATACTAATGCATATCTATGGAATTTAGAAACACGGTAATGATAACCCTGTATGTGAGACAGCAAAAGAGACACAGATGTATAGAACAGTCTTTTGGAAAATTTAGCTGTCTGTAAAAGGAACCAAGATTGTTTAAAAGGATAAAAGTATCAATGTTCATGATATCATCATAGAGATAGTGAAAGTTATGAAATAAGGTTTTAAATTTTAGTTTCATATTTGAAGCTAAAACCTCCAAAAGCTTAACCTCCGAAAAAGACCTGAAGTAATTAAATATTCAGAATCAAATGAGTTATGAACATAAGAGACTTTCAAATAATATTATTTCTTGTCATCCTAAAGAAACTAAGTGTAAAAGAATGATTCTTGTCTCTCTATTTGACTCTCTTTTGACTCTTTATTTAACTGTGTAAGCATTACAATTATGTCAGGTACGTTATTATTCTGTATACACAGTATGGTCACTTACACTTTACAAAATCCATTTCTCAGGAGAGAAAAACTAAGCTGCTTTGTACTCTCATAGTTTCTCTTTCTATTAAATTAAAACAGTTGTTCACTGAAGTAAAGTTTTGAGTAAAAAAGTTAGTAGATATTTTGGCCCCATTTGATTTGAAGCAGCATATTTTATACTAGTGAATGTGTGGTCTTAGGACACGTTTAATAATTCCTGATTAAAAGTCCAAGAAGCAGTTGTTTCAGTTAAACACAGAAATTTAGCAATTTTGTCAAGAATTTGATATCTGGAACTGTAGTACAACTAGAGGAGCCTGCTACTTTTCCAATTAGATAGAGAATAATGGGACTAAATTTTGAAGTGCAAAATGGTTTCATCAGCATAGTTTTAAGGATATTTTTTTTTATTGCTAAAGGATCTTGTTAAGAAAGAGTTTATTAATCTTTTCACGGAATTCTGTCACCCAGGAGAGGTAAAAGACAAGGCAAATATCAAGGTCAGTGAATGCTAGTGTCAGAATCAAAATCAAGCAAGATTAAAGCAACAACAACAACAGCAATTTTGTTAGAAACAGTCACCACAGCACCTGGGAGTTTTATGAGCATTCCATAGCCAGTGAACTAAAGGAAATTTTCTGGATTTTCATCATTAGGAAGGATCAACAGACTTCCCTTGTGGCTCAGACGGTAAAGCGTCTGCCTACAATGTGGGAGACCCAGGTTCCATCCCTGGGTCGGGCAGATCCCCTGGAGAAGGAAATGGCAACTCACTCCAGTACTCTTGCCTGGAAAATCCCATGGACGGAGGATCATGGTAGGCTACAGTTCATGAGGTCCCAAAGAGTCGGACACGAGTGAGTGACATCACTTTCACTTTCAACTTGTTCTTTGAGCACATCCTAAAAAATTGAATCTCAGTGAAAAGGATGAGGAAACAACAGGTTTAATTTATCAGCAAGGCAGATGTAGACAGGAAAGCCATGCACTATGGGATTTACCTGGGAGTCCCAGTTTTTACCCCTGTGCAGCTTTTTGTCCCCCAGTGTGGAGAAATGACTGTGGTAGTACAAATGCCAGAGGTGGGATCCCAGCACTAATTCTCACGGACCTGGTTTTCCAGCAGTAGGATGCTTATGTCTTAAAGTGGATCAACATCAGTTTTGTTTAGAGAACCAGAAAAAACATACATTACCAAACCTACATTACTTCTTTCAAATGGCCTTTTCTCTTGTCTAGGAAGGTACCATAGAGGTAAGCAGTGAGATATTTCTGTGACATTCTGGTGCCTTAAGCAACAGTAGCCCTTCAAAACAATAGCTCTGGTAAGCAGAATTGCTCAAAATTGGATAACTGAAAGTTGGAGGGAGAAAGTAAGAACAGGTGAATGAGCAGAGACAATCTTCTTAAGAGGGAAACTTTTCCTCAGTGGTAGAATTGTCACCTCTGAGATTAGTTCTCTGACACAGTTTTCATAGATAACCAAGAGTAATAAAAAGATACCAAATCTGGAAATAGTTGTAGTCTTCAGCAATCCCTCTATTATCTCTGGGTCTTAGTTTCCTTGGATGGAAAAAACACAATGGTCTTTAAAATGTATCAAGCATTACCATTCTAAGACTCGTTTTTCTTATTGCTATCTCTGTTTTCCTGTTTTGTGCTCAAACTCACTTTTGTATTCTTTCCATTCCATCCCGAATAAGTCTCCCTGCTCTTTCTTGTCATCTCTGCCAAGAAGGAGACATCCCTAGAGACTGTTAGTCAGACATACTACACAATTATCATCAATACCAGACAGCCAGTCTTCATCAGGGAGAGAGAAGAACTGAACAAGCATGACAACAGTCATTGGAATGAAGGAGCATGAAGTATCATCAAGGCAAAAAACACTGGATCACTTCTATTTTTCTTTTTTTCTGTAATCCTTTTTGTCCCTAACCAGAAAAGTTTCAGGAATGTTTTGCCCAAACTAAATAGGAATTATGGATCATAACACCTTCTTGATATCTCCTTATCTCCTAGCTTGGGAGGTCCTAATTAATTCCCAACAAATTGATTAGCTGGCTACACAGTATGCCAGTCACCTTCACTCTGTGCTGCCTCTAGTGCCTTCTGCTTGTGGTGTTGTAAAATATGTGTGTGTGTGGAGACAAACATGTACTTTTTTTTTTTTCCTGTTTCAGGTTTAAGGAGAAGTCAAATCTTTTCTTGCTTGTACTAAAAAAAATCAAATGATGGATGATTTTGACATTTAATGATATTTAAAGTTAGGAATTACTTATACTGGAGAGGTCTAAATATAGTCAATTGTAAATTTAGTGTGGATATTCTTCTTCTATAAAAGAAAAAAAAAATCCCCAGTGTGCTCTGTTGTCCTTGAAATGAGGTCTGAACCCCAACAGTGGTTACTTTGGGGAGGTTACCCCAGATCAATCATTTCATTTAACACCATATATTCACTGCAGATTATAGAAAGGTGAAGAGAAGAAAACAACGTAGCCTGTTGTTTAGTCAAAATGGATTTAAATTTGCGAAGGGTAGCCAGTGAGTCATACATCAGAAAAGGGGGGAGATGGTAAAACATGAATTTATTGACTAGATAACTGCCACCATACCCTGCTGTTAGGCACAAACATAGAAGATGATGCTATGAATTGCTGGTTCCATGCCCTAAAAGCCTGGCAGTGGTTTTAGGGAATATTGGATAGGCTATAGTGATATGTGGTGTTAGAGAAGACTCTTGAGAGTTCCTTGGACTGCAAGGAGATCAAACCAGTCAATCCTAAAGGAAATCAGTTCTGAAGATTCATAGAAAGAACTGATGCTGAAGCTGAAGCTCCAATACTTTGGCCACCTGATACAAAGAACTGACTCTTTGGAAAAGAGCCTGATGCTAGGAAAGATTGAAGGCAAGATGAGAAAGGGATGACAGTGGATGAGATGGTACAGCATCACTGACTCGATGGACGTGAATCTGAGTGAACTCCCGAAGTTGGTGATGGACAGGGAGGCCTGGCATGCTGCGATTCATGGGGTCACAGAGTCGGACACTACTGAGCGACTGAACTGAACTGAACTGAACAAATGATTTCATGACTGCCATTATAACATCCAGTCAGCAGAAAGAGTAGGTGTGAGGCGTGAACGTGGGTCACACTCATTTTTAAACGCTTTCATTTAGAAATGGCATACTACTGCTACCTTCTTTCCTCTGGGAGGGACTAGTCATATGAGTTCACATAGATTCAAGGAGGCTGGGGAGTTCAGTTTAGCAAGTAGAATATAGATGTAGTTGCCTCAGAAAAAGGAGTGGGTTTGGTGAGTATCTAGTTAGTTTCTACAAGAGTCTACCATTCTGGTAACCATGTGTAAAACTTATTCCACTTTTCCAGGGAGAGATCTCTGACTTCCACCATTTACTCTATCCAGTTCAAACTTTAGGATCTCTGGGTGTTGCAGAGTTCTGTCCATCCAATACTGATGAGAATCCTTGTGTTACAACAGCCTATAAGCGCAAAAGGGAAGCAGTCTGCTCTCCACACCACCTCTAAAAAAATGTTGAAACAGGGACACAATCACAATAATAACCATCCCTAATTATAAGGGAATGAATGGAAGTACATAGCAGCTCTTTATGCATTCATTTATAAAATTCCAATGAATAAACATCATGAAAGTCCAGATTCTTGGCTGGGGGAAGAACTTCTTAGTCCATTGGTCTTTCTAGCCCCTGGATTTCCTCTCTGAGACTCTTCTCCATCCATGATTCTTCTTGGTGACATCAGAAATAAGTTTTGAAGATTATGCCTTCCTAGAGTGCTGTGTAACTGTTGTAGTCTCCTTCTTCTGCCATGATTATTTTAAGACTCTCTGGAAAGTTACGTTTCTTTGGCAGATGAACATTTTGGTTGATTTAGTAAATTCAAAAGCAGAGACATTACTTTGCCAACAAAGGTCTGTCTAGTCAAGGCTATGGTTTTTCCAGTAGTCATGTATGGATGTGAGAGTTGGACTGTGAAGAAAGCTGAGCACCAAAGAATTGATGCTTTTGAACTGTGGTGTTGGAGAAGACTCTCGAGAGTCCCTTGGACTGCAAGGAGATCCAACCAGTCCATCCTAAAGGAGATCAGTCTTTGGAAGGAATGATGCTAAAGCTGAAGCTCCAGTACTTTGGCTACCTTATGCAAAGAGTTGACTCATTGGAAAAGACTCTGATGCTGGGAGGAATTGGGGGCAGGAGGAGAAGGGGACGATAGAGGATGAGATGGCTGGATGGCATCACTGACTCGATGGATGTGAGTCTGAGTGAACTCCGGGAGTTGGCGATGGACAGGGAGGCCTGGTGTGCTGCGATTCATGGGGTCGCAAAGAGTCAGACACGACTGAGTGACTGAATTGAACTGAACTGAGTAATAGAATTCCCTCAAAAACCTGGTAGGTTTCTGATCTGTTTTTCCAGTTAGTTCCATATGCCAGTGACCTCTTTAACAATTATTTCCTAGTCATTATTTAACAGTTATTTCCTAGTCATTTAACAGTTCGGAGAAGGCAATGGCACCCCACTCCAGTACTCTTGCCTGGAAAATCCCATGGATGGAGGAGCCTGGTGGGCTGCAGTCCATGGGTCCACTAAGAGTCGGACATGACTGAGCGACTTCATTTTCATTTTTCACTTTCATGCATTGGAGAAGGAAATGGCAACCCACTCCAGTATTCTTGCCTGGAGAATCTCAGGGACGGTGGAGCCTGGTGGGCTGCCGTCTATGGGATCGCACAGAGTCGGACACGACTGACGTGACTTAGCAGCAACAGCATCAGCATTTAACAATTATTTCCTAGTTTTCATATCTGCCTTATTTCTGTACTCATTCACCCTTTGTATCATTCTTTCTGTGTAATGGAATATACCTTGAGGCTATCTTGTTTGAGTGGAGGAGGGTGTACTGTTAATCTGACCTTTGGCTATAAGGCAGAGACACTCTGTTCAACTGAGAAATCTCATTAGATCTTTGTTGATTAAAACCATTTTTACTCTCATATACTGTAGAATCTAGAAGCTCCTGTTTTTTTTTCCCAGAACTGTAGTTTTCTATACTACTTCATTTATATTAACCATTAAAATAGACATTATTTCCAGAACTCAGTACTCTCACAGTTTTTTAAACCAAATAAAGCTACTAACAAACAATCTGCTCTATTAAAGTTTGCTTTGCAAATTTTTTCCTTCAAACTAAAAGCTTGGCAGTCTTTGGTCTGCCTCCTATTTTTTCCAAGCAAAAATGTTGCTGTTTCTTTTTTCTTTAAGTTAATCTCTTGTAATGAAATTTAATAATTATTTATTTATTTGACTGCATCAGATCTTGGATGTGGCATGCAGGATCTTTAGTTGCAGCATTTGGGCTCTTCTTAGTTGTGGCATATAGGATCTAGTTCCCCAACCAGGGATCGAACCTGGGCCCCCTGCATTGGGATTGTGGAGTCTTAGCCACTGGATCACCAAGGACATCCCTTGACTGTTTCTAAATATATAGCATGCCATCTTTCTAGTTTCTGATGTTAGGTTCCTTGCTACCTCATGCCTTCTCTCAACATCCAATGGAAAATTTTTAGCTTTGTTATAGAAACACTCCACATCAAGGTTCTAGTTTCTGCATTATTCATGTTCAGTTCAGTTCAGTCACTCAGTCGTGTCCGACTCTTTGTGACCCAATGAATCCCAGCACACCAGGCCTCCCTGTCCATCACCAACTCCCGGGGTTCACTCAAACTCATGTCCATCAAGTCTGTGATGCCATCCAGCCATCTCATCCTCTATCATCCCCTTCTCCTCCTGCCCCCAATCCCTCCAAGCATCAGGGTTTTTTCTAATGAGTCAACTCTTTGCATGAGGTGGCCAAAGTATTGGAGTTTCAGCTTTAGCATCAGTCCTTCCAATGAACACCCAGGACTGAATTTCCTTTAGGATGGACTGGTTGGACCTCTTTGCAGTCCAAGGGACTCTCAGGGTCTTCTCCAACACCACAATTCAAAAGCATCAATTCTTCAGCACTCAGCTTTCTTCACAGTCCAACTCTCACATCCATACATGACCACTGGAAAAACCATAGCCTTGACTAGATGGACCTTAGTCGGCAAAGTAATGTCTCTGCTTTTTAATATGCTGTCTAGGTTGGTCATAACTTTCCTTCCAAGGAGTAAGCATCTTTTAATTTCATGGCTGCAATCACCATCTGCAGTGATTTTGGAGCCCCAAAATATAAAGTCTGACACTGTTTCCCCATCTATTTGCCATGAAGTGATGGGACCAGATGCCATGATCTTGGGTTTCTGAATATTGAGCTTTAAGCCCACTTTTTCACTCTCCTCTTTCACTTTCATCAAGAGGCTTTTTAGTTCCTCTCCACTCTGCCATAAGGGTGGTTCATCTGCATATCTGAGGTTATTGATATTTCTCCCAGCAATCTTGATTCCAGCTTGTGCTTCTTCCAGCCCAGCGTTTTTCATGATGTACTCTGCATAGAAGTTAAATTAGCAGGGTGACAATATACAGCCTTGACGTACTCCTTTTCCTCTTTGGAACCATTCTGTTGTTCCATGTCCAGTTCTAACTGTTGCTTCCTGACCTGCATACAGGTTTCTCAAGAGGCAGGTCAGGTGGTCTGGAGTTCCCATCTCTTTCAGAATTTTCCACAGTTTATTGTGATCCACATAGTCAAAGGCTTTGGCATAGTCAATAAAGCAGAAATAGATGATTTTCTGGAACTCTCTTGCTTTTTCCATGATCCAGCAGATGTTGGCAATTTGATCTCTGGTTCCTCTGCCTTTTCTCTAACCATCTTGAAC
Source organism: Capricornis sumatraensis (assembly GCF_032405125.1). NCBI lineage: Eukaryota > Metazoa > Chordata > Mammalia > Artiodactyla > Bovidae > Capricornis > Capricornis sumatraensis. The sequence continues at coordinate 108,574,627 of NC_091092.1, read as the reverse complement.
ATCTGGAAATTCACGGTTCACGTATTGCTGAAGACTGATAAAGGGCTCGATAAAGAACAGAAATGGTATGGACCTAGCAAAAGCAGAAGATATTAAGAAGAGGTGGCAAGAATACACAGAAGAACTGTACAAAAAAGATCTTCACGACCCAAATAATCACGATGATGTGATCAAATACCTAGAGCCAGACATCCTGGAATGTGAAGTCAAGTGGGCCTTAGGAAGCATCACTATGAATAAAGCTAGTGGAGGTGTTGGAATTCCAGTTGAGCTATTTCAAATCCTGAAAGATGATGCTGTGAAAGTGCTGCACTCAATATGTCAGCAAATTTGGAAAAGTCAGCAGTGGCCACAGGACTGGAAAAGGTCAGTTTTCATTCTAATCCCAAAGAAAGGCAATGCCAAAGAATGCTCAAACTAATTACTCATGTTCAGTTCAGTTCAGTTCAGTCACTCAGTCGTGTCGGACTCTTTGCGACCCCATGGATTGCAGCACGCCAGGTCTCCCTGTCCATCACCAACTCCCAGAGTTCACTCAGATTCCTGTCCATCGAGTCAGTGATGCCATCCAGCCATCTCATCCTCTGTCGTCCCCTTCTCCTCCTGCCCCCAATCCCTCCCAGCATCAAAGTCTTTTCCAATGAGTCAAGTCTTTGCATGAGGTAGCCAAAGTACTGGAGCTTCAGCTTTAGCATCATTCCTTCCAAAGAAATCCCAGGGTTGATCTCCCTCAGAATGGACTGGTTGGATCTCCTTGCAGTCCAAGGGACTCTCAAGAGTCTTCTCCAACACCAGAGTACAAAAGCATCAATTCTTTGGCACTCAGCCCTCTTCACAGTCCAACTCTCACATCCATACATGCCTTAGATTGGGCTTAAATATCAGTGAAAGTGAAAGTTGCTCAGTTGTGTCTGACTCTTTGTGACCTCATGGACTATACAGTCCATGGAATTCTCCAGGCCAGAATACTGGAGTGGGTAGCCTTTCCCTTCTGAGATCTTCCCAACCCAGGGATCGAACCCAGGTCTCCTGCATTGCAGGCGGATTCTTTACCAGCTAAGCCACAAGGGAAGCTCTTAAATGTCAGTGGATTGACCTAATAAAATTATTCCTCACTCACATCAGAGTTCAATTAAATAAGCGATGGAGAGCTCTATTAACTCACTCTGAGACTTAGGATTCTTCCATGTAGGGACTTCACTTTTGTTTTGGTCATTCTTTACAGATGAATTGAATCCTCACTCAAAATTTAGATGTCAAGACTGTTGAAAACACACATACTCACACACACACCAAGAGAGATTTTGACTCACATCCTGAGGCTTTATTAGGAAAGCTGGGAAAGCTAGTAAAGCAAGTTCAAAAGGATTGAACAGAGGCTAGTGACTGACACAGGGTTTTCAGGAAGTTAGAAGGTTAGGCTGGGTCATTTTCTCATTTAGGCTGAGCCAATCATAGTTTGAATTTACCCTTTGAATCAAAAGAAGGGAAACCCAGATATTTTTCTCAGCTTGCCCCAGTGTGGGTCAGAAGGAAAAAAGGGAAGGGTGGAGCTTGAAAGCATTTAGCCTCACACATCAAAAATTGAATCAAACTCTTTATTACAGCTCTCCTCTCCATGTAAGGGCTTCCCTGACAGCTCAGTTGGGAAAGAATCTGCCTGCAATGCAGGAGACCCTGGTTCAATTCCTGGGTCGGGAAGATCCAGTGGAGAAGGGATAGGATACCCATTCCAGTATTCTTGGGCTTCCCTTGTGTCTCAGTTGGTAAAGAATCTCCCTGCAATGCAGGTGGAAGACCTGGGTTCAGTCCCTGCGTTGGGAAGATCCCCTAGAGAAGAGAAAGGCTACCCACTCTAGTATTCTGGCCTAGAGAATTCCATGGACTATATAGTCCTTGGGGTCGCAAAGAGCTGGACTCACCTGAGCAACTTTCATTTCTCTCTACACGTGAACTCCAAGGTTTCTGTGAAAGGGGAAAAGGCAAGAGATTATTATTTTTTTAGCTGGAGTTTAGTTGCTTTACAGTGTTTAATTTCACAACATTTATGGTGGGCTTCCCAGGTGGCACTAGTGTTAAAGAACCTGCCTGCCAATGCTGGAAACATAAAAGATGCAGATTTGATCCCTTGGTTGGGAAGATCCCCTGGAAGAAGAATGGCAACCAACTTCAATATTCTTGTCCGAAGAATTCTGTAGACAGAAGAGCCTGGTGGGCTACAGTCCACAGGGTCTCATAGAGTCAGGCACAACTGAAGCGACTTGGCACACATAATTTATGGTACAGGTCTGGAAATCATGTTTATAACTTCCACCTCAAACAGCTGACCATGACTAATCATATATCCCACCCTTCTTTTTCACTTACCCCAAATAAAAAGGGGTAACATGTAATCATCTCCTGGGCCCAGGAGGATTCGAGGTGGCTTCATGTATACTTTGGCACAATCCCAATATGCTTAGTTGTGTGATTTAATTAGGTACTATATGAAATGAAATATGTAAACAGGGATGTTACATTCATATGATTTCACTGAACTCCTGTGACTGATAACTATGCAATTTCATGGATACAAAGCAAATAAAATTCTTTCATATCTTGGTCCCATTAATGTTAAGCCTTTAGCATATGCTACTGGGGCAGGTGAAAAGGGTTTGAAGGAGAGGATGTAATCATACTTAGCACTTTAAAATCCCTAAATATACACAATAAGTATCTAAGTTGTGTTTTTTATATGAGAGATAGATGAAGATATTAGATATGCCTTCATATTTCTATATGAGAGATATAAAGGATAATAAGCAAAATTGTATCTTCTAAATGAAAAAAGTAAAACATGTTCAAAATGTGCTAGATCATATCTTGTTGACTTAATTTGATTTTCTTAGAGCCTAGTACATAATTAATCATAAAATAGTATTTGTTGAGTAAAGGAATTGGTAGATGAATGGATGGTTAGAAAGATGTGTGGGGTGGGTGTTATTGGCAAATATCTACACATTATAAAATATTACTTTTCTTTTTTTTGGAGCATAGAAGTATACTCTTAATGAGCTAGAGTTAGTAAGAAGATAAAAACACAGCATTTGGCATCAAAACGTCCTCAAGTCATGACAGTGCTTCTAAACTACTTCAGTGTGTGATGTTGAACAACATAGTGAATAGATGTGTACAATAGAATGTAGGTACATATAGGATAGATGTGTACCTCATTTTTCTCACGTGTTATAGTTGAATTAGGGTGTTTTATGAATTTAAGAACGAAGTGATATAAAATGTTTGGAATATACTACATGATAATGTATATCATTTTTTTTTGCATTTGTCTTTTATTTATTTATTTACTTTACAATATTGTATTGGTTTTGCCATACATCAACATGAATCCATCATGGGTGTACACATGTTCCCAATCCTGAACCCCCCTCCCACCTCCCTCCCCATACCATCCCTCTGGGTCATCCCAGTGCACCAGCCCCAAGCATTCTGTATCCTGCATCGAACCTAGACTGGCGATTCGTTTCTTATATGATATTATACATGTTTCATGCCATTCTCCCAAATCATCCCACCCTCGCCCTCTTCCACAGAGTCCAAGACTGTTCTATACATCTGTGTCTCTTTTGCTGTCTTGCATACAGGGTTATCGTTACCATCTTTCTAAATTCCATATATATGCGTTAGTATACTTTTACCACAGCCTTTTTTTATACTCTATTTTAAAATGAGATTGTATGATTTTTTTTGCTGTTGGAGTTTATGAGTTTTTTAAAATATATTTTGGATATTAACCCCTTCTATAGAGTTTACAAATATTTCCTTCCATTCCATAGGCTGTCTTTCGATTTTGATAATCATTTCCTTTGCTGTGCAGAAAGAAGCCTTTTATTTCTGGTGTAATCCCACTTACTTATTTTTGCTTTTGTTACTTTGCTTTAGGTATCATATAAAAAAAAATCTTTGCCAAGACTAATGTCAGGGAGCTGTTTCCCTCTGGGAGCTTTATGGTTTGAGGTCTTATTTTAATGAATGCTTTTCAATCCAATTTCATTCTGCTACATGTGGTTTTCCAGTTTTCCCAACACCACTTACTGAAGGTACTAGTCTTTCTCCACTGAGTTTTCTTGACTCCCTTGTCAAATATTCAGTTCAGTTCAGTCACTCAGTCGTGTCCAACTGTTTGCAACCCCATGAATCGCAGCACGCCAGGCCTCCCTGTCCATCACCAACTCCCAGAGTTCACTCAAACTCATGTCCATTGACTTGGTGATGCCATCCAGCCATCTCATCATCTGTCATCGGCTTCTCCTCCTGCCCCCAATCCCTCCCAGCATCAGGGTCTTTTCCAATGAGTCAACTCTTCACATCAGGTGGCCAAAGTATTGGAGTTTCAGCTTGAGCATCAGTCCTTCCAATGAACACCCAAGACTGGTCTCAGTCCAAGGGACTCGCAAGAGTCTTCTCCAACACCACAGTTCAAAAGCATCAATATTAGTTACCCATATATGTGAGGGTTTATTTATGAGCTCTTCATTCTGTTCCATTGGTCTATTTATATATTTTTATGCCAGCACCATATTGCTTTATTTACTACAGCTTTGTTCCATAGCTTGAAATCAGGAAGTATGATGCCTTCAGCTTTGTTTTCCTTTTCAGAATTGTTTTGGCTGTTAGGGGTCTTTCGTGGCTCCACAAAAAAATTCTAAGGTAGTTGGTCTGTCTCTGTGAATGATTTCATTGTAATTTTGATAAGGATTGCATTGAATCTATAGATAAATTTGGATTATGGACATTTTAACAATATTATTTTTTTTCAACCCATGACCATGGGTATCTTTCCATTTATTTATATCCTCTTTAATTTCTTCCATCAATGTGTTACAGTTTTCTGTGTGTGTAGCTCTTTCACCTCTTTGATTAAATTGATTCCTGTTTATTTTTGTATTCTATTGTGAATTTTCCAAAAAGATGTGTAAATAGCCAACAGATACATAAAAAATGCTCTGCATCACTAATAATCAGGAAAATGCAAATCAAAACCACAGTGAGATCATCTCATACTAGTTAGAACAACTGTCACCAAAAAGACACAAAATAACAAGTACTGGCAAAAATATAGAGAAAAGCGAGCACTTGTCCACAGTTGGTGGGAATGTGAATTGGTACAGACGCTATAGAAAACAGTATGGTGATTCCAAAAAAATTAAAAGTAGAGCTACCATATGATCCAACAATCCTACTTCTTGATATCTCTCCAATGGAAATGAAATCATTGACTAGAAGAGATCTCTTTATTCCCATCTTCACTGAAGCATTTTTCATAATAGCCAAGATATGGAAACAACCTAAGGGTCTGTCAATAAATGAATAAAGAAGATATGATACACATGCACACAGACACACAGATACACAGACACACACACACACACACACACAGGAGTATTATTAAACCATGAAGAAGGAATTCTGCCATTCCTTCAACACGGATGAACCTTGAATTCATTATGCAAAGGGAAATAAGTCAGGCAGAGAAAACTTAATACTATATGCTATCACTTAAAGGTGCAATCTGAAAAAACCTAACTCATAGAAACAGAATAGAATGGTGGTTACCAGGGTCTTTGGGGGTGGAGAAAATGGGGAAATGTCAATCAAAGCATAAAAACTTCCATGTATAAGATGAATAAGTTCTGGGGATCTAATTTACAGCATGGTTATTATAGTTAACAACATTGTATTAGGTACTTGATAGTTACTAAGAGAGTAGATATAACTCTTCTCACCACAAAAATAAATGGTAATTATGTGACATGATTGAGGATTTTAGCTAACTCTATCATGATAATGATTTTGCAGTATATAAGTATTAACATGTTGTATGTTTTAAATTTGCACTATGTCATATGTCAAATAGATCTCAGTAAAGTAGGAAAAAATATTTTTTTTTTCTGTCTAGGCATGATTATCACTTCCCTCTGCCACACACATACACACACACACACACACACCTGTGTATGTGCATGCAAAAAAACAGTACAGAAAATACATAAGACCATCCTGAATTTGTCTTTGAAACTAACAAAATTTTTTTAATGAATCATTCCATAGAATGATTTTAAATTAGTTATAAGAGATTTCTTCTCCATGTTTATTTGCTCAAATCACTTTCTGCAATTTTCTGGGTGAAATTAATCTTCCCTCTCTGTGCTAATAAATTCTCCCTACTCTTACAAATCCTTTATATCTCTTCAAAAATACAGGGTACTTTGTGTCTCTTTTACTTTTCTGTTAAGTATCTTTTTAATTTATAGACCCCTCCGCAATCCAGCCTTTCTTCTGTTTTGAAAGATGACTTTTTAGCACAGTATACAAGAGTTTTGGGTTATATGCAAATTGTCATTTGAGAACAGTGGAATATCCATTGTTTAGCTATCAAAGGCTTTTATAATTGAGCTAACTATTGTTAATTATGGCTTCATGCATTTTTATCTGTGGCTTTTCTGAAGGCCTTCAGGAGCTGGCAAAACTAGAGAAAGATAAGCAAGAGTAGAGATAAAATGTGCATGAAGTAAGCAAAGATCATAGAAAAATAACATAGAGACAAAGCATTATTTCAAATTGGAACAAAACAAGAGTATGTTTAGGCAAGAGAGTCATTCTGTGTGCTTTTATTTTCATGTATCCCAATTTCAGTAAAAAGGAAAAAAAGAATTTTTTTGAGTGCATGCATTATGGAAACAAGCAATGCATTTCACAATTGAGATGACTGAAGGTTTTGTTCATAAGTCAGGGAGATCAGAAGGCTCTGGATCTCTCTGATGAAAGCTAGTTTTCTGTCATTACTTGACCTGTTCTATTTGATTATTTACCTGTGATGTGCCCTTGTTATGCAGCTGAGTTTCAGCTTTTGTGTATGTATCTAAGACTTATAGAAAGATAACTCCTGATTAAAAGTTTACACAAAATTCTCTGTGACAAGTTGAAATTTAAATATACTTAAGGTCAATTGTGTGGGGAATTGATGTGGAAATTTTATTGCCAAGAAATGCTCCTAAGTGAGAGATTAAAAAATTTTTTCTTTAGTCCCTAATTTCATGTTCATTGTATTTTGTTTCTCAATAGGTTCTTCTCAATGATTATTCTGAAACTTTCCATTAAAGAAAAATCAGCTTTGTCATTTTGCCCTTTTATTGCTCCTCTCCTTTTCTTCTTTCCATTATCTGCTTATTCTTGATGTAGATCTTGAATTTGAGCTAGAAATATCCCTATCACTTACACATTTCGCATTAAAGAATCTAGATTTTGTGGAACATAAAGCTTATATAATTTGGAACGAGGTGACTCTTTAAAGAAAAATTCTGTAAATTTATCATGACCAGACAGCTTTGGAAAGGACCTGTGCAAGTGAAGGGCCCTGAAGTTTCAGTTCATGTTAAATCTTCCCGTTATCATTCATCCATTCCAGACTTTTTCTTCCCTTCCATTGATTTCTCATTATAAGTTTATTGGAGAACAAAATGTAACAGGGCTTTGGCTTTGGCTATTGTTATTCAGTACTGTATTTTCACCAACTATGAAGCAACCAATTGTGTAAAGAATCAGCTGTGACTTGGTAGAAACTCTTAGAGATAAAATTCTTATCAATGGACATCTGTCACTAACTAGAATTGACACTAGATGAGATTCTGAGCCATAAAGGCCATTGTTTAGCAGTGCAATTTTCACTTTGAAAGAGAAGAAGCTGAGAGAGAGAGGCATGGATAAAGAGTTGACATATAGGAAACCAGTTTTGCATTTGTTATGGAGAAAAATAATATAAAAATGATAAGGAAATTTAAGCAATTATCGATAGTAAGTTAAAAGATATATCAGCTTATTTACATATAATTAGTCCATCTTTAATACTCCTTTGCACACTGCTGGAGAAGCAGTTTGAAGTAATGGAAAACCTGCAGGCTTTGAAATTATACCGACCTCAAAGAAAACCTTGATTCTGACACTTCACATATGATGATATACTTCACTGTATCAAATATGAAGAGGAGAATGCTATTGTTGATAGAACATTATTATATTTATGTGTGTACATACAAGTACTGTGTAAATCAGTCATCATTTTCATTATTAAATATATGTAATAGGTATATAGTAATAGGGCAAGGAGTACATCAAAGCTGTATATTGTCACCCTGCTTATTTAACTTCTATGCAGAGTACATCATGAGGAACGCTGGGTTGGATGAAGCACAAGCTGGAATCAAGATTCTTGGGAGAAATATCAATGACCTTAGATATGCAGATGACATCACCCTTATGTCAAAAAGCAAAGAAGAACTAAAGAGCCTCTTGATGAAAGTGAAAGAGAAGAGTGGAAATGTTGGCTTAAAGCTCAACATTCAGAAAACGAAGATCATGGCATCTGTTCCCATCACTTCATGGGAAATAGATGGGGAAACAGTGGAAACAGTGACAGACTATTTTGTTGGGCTCCAAAATCACTGCAGATGGTGACTACATCCTTGAAATTAAAAGACACTTGGTCCTTGGAAGAAAAATTATGACCAGCATAGACAGCACTGGGAAAACTGGTCAACCAGTTGTAAAAGAATGAAACTAGAACACTTTCTAACACCATACACAAAAATTAAACTCAAAATGGATTAAAGATCTAAACATAAGACCAGAAACTATAAAACTCCTAGAGGAGAACATAGGCAAAACACTCTCCAACATACATCACAGCAGGATCCTTTATGACCCACCTCCCAGAATATTGGAAATAAAAGCAAAAATAAACAAATGGGACATAATTAAACTTAAAAGCTTCTGCACAACAAAGAAAACTATAAGCAAGGTGAAAAGACAGCCTTCAGAATGGGAGAAAATAATAGCAAATGAAGGGTGAAGATGAAGTTGCTCAGTCGTGTCCAACTCTTTGTGACCCCGTGGACGGTAGACTACCAGGCTCCTCCGTCCATGGGATTCTCCAGGCAAGAATACTGGAGTGGGTTGCCATTTCAACTGACAAACAACTAATCTCCAAAATATACAAGCAACATCTGCAGCTCAATTCCAGAAAAATAAACGACCCAATCAAAAAATGGGCCAAAGAACTCAATAGACATTTCTCCAAAGAAGACATACAGATGGCTAACAAACACATGAAAAGATGCTCAACATTACTCATGAGCAGAGAAATGCAAATCAAAACCACAATGAGGTACCATTTCATGCCAGTCAGAATGGCTGCGATCCAAAAGTCTACAAGCAATAAATGCTGGAGAGGGTGTGCAGAAAAGGGAACCCTCTTACACTGTTGGTGGGAATGCAAACTAGTACAGCCACTATGGAGAACAGTGTGGAGATTCCTTAAAAAACTGGAAATAGAACTGCCTTATGCCATTCTATCATGTATACTATCATGTAAGAATTGAATCGCCAGTCTATGTCTGACACAGGATACAGCATGCTTGGGGCTGGTGCATGGGGATGACCCACAGAGATGTTATGGGGAGGGAGGTGGGAGGGGGGTTCATGTTTGGGAACACATGTAAGAATTAAAGATTTTAAAATTAAAAAAATAAAAATAAAAAATAAAAAACAAAACAAAACAAAACAAAACAAAAGAACTGCCTTATGACCCAGCAATCCCACTGCTGGGCATACACACCGAGGAAACCAGAATAGAAAGAGACATGTAAACCCCAGTGTTCATCACAGCACTGTTTGTAATAGCCAGGACATAGAAGCAACCTAGATGTCCATCGACAGATGAATGGATAAGAAAGCTGTAGTACATATATACAATGGAGTATTACTTAGCCATTAAAAAGAATAGATTTGAATCAGTTCTAATGAAGTGGATTAAATGGGAGCCTATTATACAGAGTGAAGTAAGCCAGAAAGAAAAACACCAATATAGTATACTAATGCATATATGTAGAATTTAGAAAAATGGTAACGATAACCCTGTATCCAAGACAGCAAAAGAGACACAGATGTATAGAACAGTCTTTTGGACTCTGTGAGAGAGGGAGAGGGTGGGATGATTTGGGAGAATGGCATTGAAACATGTATAATATCATATGTGAAACGAATCGCCAGTCCAGGTTTGATGCATGATACAGGATGCTTGGGGCTGGTGCACTGGGATGACCCAGAGGGATGGTACGGGGAGGGAAGAGGGAAGGGGGTTCAGGATGGGGAACACGTGTATACCTGTGGCAGATTCATGTTGATGTATAGCAAAACCAATACAATGTTATAAAGTAATTAACCTCCAATTAAACTAAATTTATATTAAAAAAAAAAAAAAGCAGAGACATTACTTTGCCAACAAAGGTCCATCTAGTCAAAGCTATGGTTTTTCCAGTAGTCATGTATGGATGTGAGAGTTGTACTATAAAGAAAGCTGAGCACCAAAGAATTGATGCTTTTGAACTGTGGTGTTGGGGGAGACTCTTGAGAGTCCCTTGGACTTCAAGGAGATCCAACCAGTCAATCCTAAAGGAAATCAGTCCTGAATATTCATTGGAAGGACTGATGCTGAAGCTGAAATTCCAATACTTTGGCCATCTGATTCGAAGAGCTGACTCATTTGAAAAGACCTTGATGCTGGGAAAGATTGAGGGCAGGAGGAGAAGGGGACAACAGAGGATGAGATGGCTGGATGGCATCACCGACTCAATGGACATGAATTTAAGCAAATTCCGGGAGTTGGTGATGGACAGGGATATCTGACATTCTTCATCCCATGGTGTTGCAAAGAGTTGGACACGTCTGAGTGACTGAACTGAACTGAATTGATAATCTTTTATGTGTGAAGTATTTTTCAAAAGAATTTTGCATTTATTATAATCTTGGTAATAATTGTTAGTAGTCAGGGATTAATCAATGTATTTTTCTTTCATTTCTTACGCTCCACACCTTGACCTAGAGAACCACATTCCATCACTTTTCCCTCCAAAAGTTGCATATTAACACCTGTTAATTATCCCTATTTGAGATTTAGATTTTCAAAAAAGCCTAATCCAAGTCAGTTTTTCCATTTCCTTAAGCATTTTTCTGTTGAAAATCATGAGCAAGCTTGAACAAAGATTAATTGGGCTAAATGACACCAAAAGGGAATTTATTCGAAGTCTCACTGAAAAGATAGTTTGGAACACAGAACAGTTAGTACCCCAGTCATAACACATGTAGAAATGAGAGGTCTATAGAGGACTGTTCTCAACACAAAGCAAAATCATGACCTTGCCCTAAGACAAAATCTACTACAAATAAATACATTTCATTCAAGTATTTCTTTACCTCAACAGCAAAAAGTAGTGTATTGTCCTTATTTTAAGTGTCTATTTCTTTGGGCTTCACCATGGCTCAGTGTTAAAGAATCTGCCTGCAATGTAGGATACACAGGTTCGAGCCCTGGTTTGGGAAGATCCCCTATAGGAGGAAATGGCAACCCACTCCAGTATTCTTGCCTGTGAAATCTCATGGACAGAGAAGCCTAGTGGGCTATAGTCCAAAGGGCTGGAAAGAGTCAGACATGACTGAGCACACAGAGCACATTTCTTTCTAGTTTTTCAACAAAAAATCTGCCCTTCTTTTCTAAATGGAATGACAGTCTGGGTCTATGAGCACTAAAACTTTGGACCAAATGTATGAATTGATCAAAGGTCCCAGTCAGGACATGGTGAGATCTTGAGCATACTGAGAAGCCAAAAGACTGTATTATCGATATGGTTCAAAATGGTATTAAGAGGAACTGAACTTGAGGCCTCTAAACTAGCATTATTTACTCGTGCCTGACACAAAACAGAGCAAGGAGTTTGGCATCTCTGCCTTGTGATTCTTTTTGTTATTGCAAGTTTAATAATGCATTTCCTTCTTTCTCATGCCTGAGTAATATTCCATTACACACACACACACACACACACACACACACACACACACACACGTGTATATATATCTCACATCTTCTTTATCCATTCATCATTTGACAGACCCTAAGGTCATTTCTGTATCTTGGCTATTGTAAATAATACCACAGTAAACATTGGAGTATAGATATCTTTTTGATATCTTGTTTTCATTTTCTTTGGATATATACCCAGAGGTGGAATTATGATATCACTTATAAGTAAAATCTAAAAAAGATGAACTTGTAGAAAAAGAATGTAGAATGATGGTTACCAGGGCCTGGGGGGTGAGTGGAATGGCAGAAATTGGTAGACTTTGGTCTAACACACTTTCAGTTAAAGGATGAAGAAGTTCTGGGGATCTAATGCACAGTATTGTGATTTTTATTTAATAAGACTGTATTGCTGTATTGTAACTGTGAAAGCCTCCATTTTCAAATGTGAAAGTTTGTAAGAGACTAGATCTTAAATGTTATCACCACAAAAAGGAAGGAAAATCATGTGACAAATGGAACTGTTAGCTAACATTATGGTGGTAATCATATTGCAATGTATATGTGTCTAATTAGCATGCATTGCACCTTAAAAAAATCAGCACCTCTAAAACCTCAACAAAATCAGCATGTATATTTGCCTGTAAGAACAGCAAAAGTTTTGTTTTTTCCCCTTTTTCTCAATACACAAATACTTAGAAAGCTCAAACACTGGAAAAGCTCAGTTTATTTTTATATAGGCCTTTAGGACTAAATGTCCTTCTCCTTTGATCATTTAATCCTTGTGTCAGCAGACCTTGCTTGGTTAAAAGCTAAGCCAATGTGGGTCAGGGCAAGGGCAGCTAGAGTTCTCTATTTTTTATGCTTACTGAGGCCTGTCCTGTCTGATCCAGTTTAAAACCTACTGCAAAATAAACTGCTGCAACCCAATAAGTTCAATTACTCACGTGGCATACATGCACTGAAACCTGATGCCCACCCTCCTCCCTGCCCAGGCTTTGTTAGAAGCCTGACTTTTTTTTTTTTTTTCTTCTCTAAATATCAGGTCAAATTTTCAAAGCAAAGATCCAAAATGTTGAGATACTAGGTAGTTGATGAATAGCATTCTTATTTCCTATACCCAAGTTAGGAACTAGTTAAGAGGCAGGCAAAAAATTAAAAAAGATTAATCCAAATACAAGTATAGTTTTATTACTGGTGACATCTACAGAGGGATTCCTAAAGCTCTTTGTGATTTAGATAAACTTAAATGGTCATAAAGAAGCTTAGATATGGTAGAGCCAAGCATATACATATTCTTGATGGAATTGAAACTATAAAACTCCTAGAAGAAAATATTGGAGGCAAGCTCCTTGACCTTGATCATGGAACAGTTTTGGGGATCTGACACCAAAAGTACAGGCAACAAAAGCAAAAATAAACAAGAGGGACTGTGTCATAACTAAAACATTTCTGCACAGCAAAGTATACAATAAACAAAAAGAAAAGGCAGCCTACAGAATGGGAGAGAATATTTGCAAACATGTATCTGACAATGGGTTAATATCCAAAATGTATAAGGAACACTTACAACTCAACAGCAAAAATAAAACAAACTCCCAAATAACCCAACTGAAACATGGGCAAAGGATCTGAATAGATATTTTTTCAAAGACATACAATTGCCCAACAAGTATATTAAAAGGTGCTCAACTTCATTAATCATCAGGGAAATGCCAAGTCAAAACCACAATGAGATATCACCTTATACCTTTGGGATGATTGCCACTTAAAGGACAATAGATAACAAATATTAGTGAGCATATGGAGAAAAGGGAACCCTTGTGCACTGGTGGTAGGAATGAATATTAATTGGTGCAGCCCCTATGGAGAACCATATGGTGGTTCCTCAAAAATTTAAAAAAGAACTACTATATGATCCAGCAATCCTACTTCTGTGTATATATACAAAGTAAATACAAATCACTCTCTAGAAGAGATTTACATTTCCACAGTCCTTGTGGCATTATTCACAATAGCTAAAGATATGAGAAGAAGTTAAATGTCTATCAATAGATGAATGGATAAAGAAAATATGTTGTATATATACAACAGAATATTATTCATCCATAAAAAGAAGGAAATACTGCCATTTGTGACAACATGGATAAACCTGGGGGCATTATGCAAAGTGGAATAAGGAAAGGGAAAGAAGAAAAATATTGTATGATATCACTTATATGTGGAATCTTTTTTAAAAAATGCTGAACTCATAATAATAGAGGCTAGAGTTGTGATTAACAGAGGCTAAGGGAAAAATGGGAGATGAAAAGAAAAAAAGAAAGTACAATGGTGATTGCCAGGGACTGGAAGGAGGGCTTATGGGAAGTTACTGCTTAATGGATGCAGAGTTTCAGTTTTGCAACATTACAAGACTTTTGGAGGTAGGCAGGTGATGGCTGTACAACAACATGAATATACTTAATAACACTGAACTATATACACTTATAAATGGTTAATACAGTCAATTTTACATTAAGTGTTATTTCATCATAATAAAAAAATGGAATTAGAAAGTAGTATCAACTGAAAAGTTGTCAGGTGACATTCTGATTTTATATTATTATGAAATATATTTTCTGACTGCTAATTAAATTCATAAGTATACTGAAATAACTATGAGCCTTATCTTTTGAGAGCATAAACACTACTTAAAATGTTGCTAGGGAGAGAAATTGTTGTTTTTGTTTAGCGGGTAAGTCATGTCCAACTCTTTGCGACCCCACGGACTGTAGCCTGCCAGGCTCCTCTATCCATGGGATTCTCCAGGCAAAAATATGGAGCAGGTTGTCATTTCCTTCTCCAGGGGGTCTTCCTGACTCTGGGATCGAACTGACATCTGTGTCTCCTTCATTGGCAGGTGGATTATTTACCACCGAGCCACCAGGGAAGTCCTTGGAGAGAAAACAAACTGGTAAATTAAAAATCTTCAGAGGCTAAAAGTACCCCATTTGGGAAAAGATTCTGTGAATTTTAAATGAAGAAAAAACTTCTTTTAGAGTAGTAAATTTGGAAAGTTGTACATTTGATTAAATGTCTTCCAGGAAATTGATATTTGGCCACTTGACCACCCCCACCCCTTTAGCTCACTATGTTTCAGCAACACACACATCTGCCCCTTACTCAAATAGATCCAGTCCCTGTTTGATTTTTCCTCTGAGATATTTTTTTCTCTTTTTTTCACCTGAAAAGTTCCTATGTATCCTTCAAGTCACAGTGAATTACTCAGAGCCTGTATTATTCATTTTTAATATGCAAAGAGCATAATAAATATTAAAATATCATGAAGTATACTAAAACATATTGAACAAGCAAGATACATTTGCAGCAAGTTTAGCAAATGTTTAACATCTTTATAAGAAATTTAAATATATTTAATTATATAAATTGGTAAGAAACACTGAGATCCTTAATTTAAAATTGCTAGAAATAGGAAAGTAATGGAACTTCCCTGGTGGTCTGGTGGTTAGGACGCCACACTTTTGCTTCAGGAGGCATGGTTCAATTCCTGGTTGGGAACTAAGATCCCGCATGCTATGCGGTACAGCAAAAATAAATAAAGTAAAATAAGAAAGCAACCTAGAAGAAGTACAGTGGTAATAAATAAGAAAACTATTCAATCTTTTAATCAAAGATAAGCATATTAAAGGTCAGTGAGATTTCAATTTTCTCCTAATAAATTAACAAAGAATTTGTAAAATACTAATGCTCATGCTGATGAAGATATAATGAGAAAGATGTTTTATATGCCATAAGAGACTAATAAAAGAATTTTGTTGATATCAATCAAGAGTCTTAAATATATCTTAACCTGTGATTCAGTTATTTGACTTTCAAGAATTTGTTCCATAAGGAAAAGAGAAATGAACAGAGCATATTTATAATAGTGAAAAACTGGAGATGGTCTCAGTGGACAGTCTTCAGAACCAAAGCAGAATCTGTACAAAAATTATGTTTTCTGCCAATCTTACATTTCAGAACAAATAAAACAAAGGAATATTGGGGAAATTTTTACCAGATTGCATTTTTAAAATATATAGATTACCAATTATTCAGAATACTGTAATTGCTAATTATAGAAATATTGCTGGACCTTTTTAAAAAATCTACTGGCTCTAATGGGTTTTCTAGAGTGAATTCATGTATAATTTAAAGAAGTGAATAAAGTATTGGTTAGTTTTCCAATAGTCTGACAGCTTTTCTAGAAATCAATATCAAAATTTAAGAAGGTAAAGGATCTTCTATTCAATCTCTTCTTAATATCAATCTAAATGGTTAGGTTGATTAATACCTTGTGGGCAGAAGGGAAACAATATAAGTTCTATTTAATTTATGGATTATTGTATCAATTCATCTGCATGTCCCTCTGCTACTTTGAAAATTTTCTTCTTTCTTCTCTCTTTTCAAAGAGCATACTCTATAAATTCAAAAGCCAAGAAAACTGTTGTGTTTTCTGTCTATACAAGCATATCATGAATTAAAGAATCATTGAAGATTGCTTTTTCTTACAATAAAGAGGGAATAAAATATAAAGAGAAGAGAAGAAAACATAAACTAACAACTGAATAGCTTTAACCAGCATTATTTCTATGGATGTTTTTGGTTGAGTGCAGTATGCTTATTTTATATATTATCAGCTTGAATAAAAGGAATTCTTATATAATTGAAAAAGAACTAAGTATTTTCTCTCAAAATGACAGATTCATAGATTATTTATTAAAGAAATAGCAGTAGTTGTGGAAGTCTGAAATACAGTATTTAATGTGTTTCCTAGAAGATAAAGTGATGTTAAATGATAACTCTACCTATAGTAAATTGCTTTTTTTATTAAATTCTCTCTCTGATTTGCCCCCATGTTAGGACATTATCACTAGTGACTCAGATGGTAAAGAATCTGCCTGCAGTGCAGTAGACCTGGGTTCGATGGCTGGGTTGGGAAAATC
Organism: Capricornis sumatraensis; assembly: GCF_032405125.1. NCBI lineage: Eukaryota > Metazoa > Chordata > Mammalia > Artiodactyla > Bovidae > Capricornis > Capricornis sumatraensis. The sequence continues at coordinate 108,557,737 of NC_091092.1, read as the reverse complement.
AGCTGGAGGAGGAAATGGCAATCTACTCCAGTGCTCTTGCCTGGAGAATCCTTTGGACAGAGGAGCCTGACTGGCTATAGTCCAGGGGGTCGCAAAGAGTCAGACTTGACTGAGCAACTATAACACTTTCCACTTCCACTTAGGACATTAACAAAGTGGACTTTACATACTAATTTCTGTGACAGTGTCTGTGATTGGCTCGCTCTGTCCACTAATAATTAAAATGGCACCCATTCTGTTCCCAAAGGGATCAGTTAATTTGTTCTGCCTCCATTACCATAGATTGTGCCATTTATCCCAGTCAGCCATTCTACAGTCAGCATCACTGATCACAGGAGGAATTGGATCAGAGAAGAAGATGAAATGGAACAGGAGAGGAAAAATCTCTCAAAGCATCATGCATTTCCCATCAGCAAAGATGGTTTTATCATTCAGAGGACAGAGCTCCCTTATGTCTTCCCAGGTGTTTGGGGCTTCCCAGGTGGAGCTAGTAGGTAAGGAACCTGCCCACAAATGCAGGAGACATAAGAGACTCAGGTTCGATCCCTGGGTTGGGAAGATCCCCTGGAGGAGGAAAGGCAACCCACTCCAGTATTCTTGCCTGGAGAATACCATGGACAAAGGAGCCTGGCGGGCTCCAGTCCATAGGGTTGCATAGAGTCAGACACAACTGAAGTGACTTAGCAGCAGCAGCAACTCCCTTTTGTCTACTCCCAGTGTAGGTTGTTTCAGTCAACCCAAGGTACCTCCATCGTATCCCTGAAAAGTGCTTCTCGAGTAAAACTTCGCAATTCCATTTTGAAATTTCTTTCATATTTATGTCAAAACTCAGACACTGAGTTGATAGAAATGAATCAGACTCTGGAGATTCGGGTTACGACAGTTTACACAGTAGATAAACGAAGAATCATGCTGAGAAGCTTTTGATTCAACAGTAGCAATGCTGCAATTCCTTTCACATCTCCCCACAAAGAAGGGAGATAGGATTCCAGGTCATCTCCAGTCCCACAAAGTGAGTCATGCAAAGCATCCTCTGAAGTATCTAGGGAAAGGTACGTACTGGGCCACTTTCCCTCTCTGAACCACACACAGATTTAAAAAAAAAAATTTAACTGAATGAAAGATTATTTAAGTCCTATAGTTCTTTAAAATTTTCAGGTATAGTCCCATAGTAACACTACCCCACCCCTATATCACCCCTCATTCCTTCTCTCTCCCTACTTATGACTACTAGTTTGTTCTCTATATTTATGAGTCTGCCTCTTTATTATTTTATTCACTAGTTTGTTGTGTTTCTTAGATTCCACATGTAAGTGATATCATACAGTATTTGTCTTTCCCTGTCTAACATTTCATTTAACAAAGCCCTTGAAGTCCATCTCTGTTGCTTCAGATGGCAAAGTTTCATTCTTTGTTATGCTTGAGTAGTGTTTTACTGTGTGTGTGTGTTTATATATCACTTTTTCTTTATTCTTTCATTTGTTGACAGACATTTAGGTTGCTTTCATGCCTTGGTAATTGTAAATAATGCTGTGATGAACACTGGGGTGCAAGTATCCTTTTGAATTAGTGGTTTTGTTTCTTTTGGATGTCTGTCCAGGAGTGGAATTGCTGGGTCAGATGTCAGTTCTGTTTTTTAGGTTTTTTCTTTCTTTCTTTCTTTCTTTTTTTTTTGAGAAACCTCCATACCATTTTCCACAGTGGCTGCACCAATTTGCATTCCCACCAATAGTGTACTAGGGTTCTCTTTTCTACCCATCCTTACCAGCATTCCTTATTTGTGTTCTTTGTGATGATAGCCATTCTGACAAGTGTGAGATGATACCTCATTATTATTTTGATTTGTATTTCCATGATGGTTGTCTTTTCATGTGACTGTTGGCCATCTGCATGTCCTCTTTGGAAAAATGTCTATTTATTTCTTCATCCCATTTTTAATTGGGTTGTTTATTTTTTGAAGTTGAGTTTTATTGACTGTTTACATATGTTGGATATTAACCCCTTATTGGTCATATCATTTGCATGATATCATATCATCTTCTCCCTTTCAGTAGGTTGTGTTTTCATTTTGTCAGTGGTTTCCTTTGCTGTGCAAAAGCTTTTAAGACCATATTTGACAAACCCACACCTCTCATGCTAAAAGCATTTCCTCTAAGATCAGGAACAAGACAAGGATGTCCAATTTTGCTACTTTTACTCAACATAGTTTTGGAAGTCACAGCCATAACAATCAGAGAACAAAAAAGAAATAAAACAAATCCAAATTGGAAAAGAAGTGGTTTGCAGATGGTATGGTACTATACATAGAAAATGCTAAAGATGTGACCAGAAGACTATTGGAGCTCATCAATGAATTGGATAAAGTTTCAGGATACAAAATTAATGTACAAAAGCTGTTGCATTTCTGTATACTAACAATGAACTCAGTTCAGTTCAGTTTAGTCGCTCAGTCGTGTCTGACTCTTTGTGACCCCATGAACTGCAGCACGCCAGTCCTCCCTGTCCATAACCAACTCCCAGAGTCCACCCAAACCCATGTCCATTGTGTCGGTGATGCCATCCAGCCATCTCATCCTCTGTCGTCCCCTTCTTCTCCTGCCCTCAATCTTTCCAAGCATCAGGATCTTTTCAAATAAGTCAGCTCTCCGCATAAGGTGGCCAAAGTATTGGAGTCTCAGCTTCAACATCAGTCCCTCCAATGAACACCCAGGACTGATCTCCGTTAGGATGGACTGGTTGGATCTCATTGTAGTCCAAGGGACTCTCAAGAGTCTTCTCCAACACCACAGTTCAAAAGCATCAGTTCCTTGGCACTCAGCTTTCTTCACAGTCCAACTCACACATCCATATATGACCACTGGAAAAACCATAGCCTTGACTAGACAGACCTTTGTTGGCAAAGCAATATCTCTGCTTTTTAATATGTTGTCTAGTTTGGTCATAACTTTCCTTCCAAGGAGTAAGCGTCTTTTAATTTCATGGCTGCAGTCACCATCTGCAGTGATTTTGGAGCCCAGAAAAATAAAGTCAGCCACTGTTTTCACTGTTTCCCCATCTATTTGCCATGAAGTGATGGGACCAGATGCCATGATCTTGGGTTTCTGAATGTTGAGCTTTAAGCAAACTTTTTCACTGTCATCTTTCACTTTCATCAAGAGGCTTTTTAGTTTCTCTTCACTTTCTGCCATAAGGGTGGTGTCATCTGCATATCTGAGGTTATTGCTATTTCTCCCAGCAATCTTGATTCCAGCTTGTGTTTCTTCCAGCCCATCGTTTCTCATGATGTACTCTGCATATAAGTTAAATAAGCAGGGTGTCAATATACAGCCTTGACTTACTCCTTTCCCTATTTGGAACCATTCTGTTGTTCCATGTCCAGTTCTAACTGTTGCTTCCTGACCTGCGCACAGGTTTCTCAAGAGGCAGGTCAGGTGGTCTGGTCTTTCAGAATTTTCCACAGTTTATTGTGATCCACACAGACAAAGGCTTTGAACTATCAGTTAGCAAAATTAATGAAACAATTCCATTTACCATTGCATAGAATAGGATAAAATACTTAGGAATAATCCTACTTGAGGAGACAAAAGACATATACTCTGAAAATTGTAAGATGCTGATAAAAGAAATTGAAGGGGACACAAACAGAGGGAAAGAAATAATGTGTTCTTGGGTTGGAAGAGTTAATAGAGTTAAGACCACGATAATACCCAAAGTGATCTACAGATTCAGTGCAATCCCTATGAAATATCAATGGCATCTTTCATAGCACTAGAGCGAATAATATTTAAAATTTGCATGGGAATACAAAAGATGGTGAATAACCAAAACGATCTTGAGAAAGAATAATTGAGCTGGAGAAATCAAGCTCGCTGACTTCAGACTATATTACAGTGCTACAGTAATCAAAACAGTATGGTATTGGCACAAAACAGATACATAGATTCATGGAATAGGAAAGTCCAGAGATAAACACACGCACTTGTGGTCACCTAATCTATGACAAAGGAGGCAAGAATATACAATGAAGATAAGACAGATTCTTCAGTAAGTGGTGCTGGGAAGATTGGACAACTGCATGTAAAAGAATGAAATTAGAACATTCTCTAGCATCATATACAAAATAAACTCAAAACGAATGGAAGACCAAAATTTAAGACTGAATGCTATAAAACTCTTAAAGAAACATACGCAGAACACTCATTGACATAAATCACAGCAATATTTTTTTGATCTGTTTTCTTAAGCAAGGGGAAAAAAATAAAAAACAAGTGGAACCAAATTAAATTTTAAAGCTTTCATATACAGATTTTATTCATGAAATAAATGAATTTTATTTATTTATTTAATTTTATCAGTAGTTGAATCTACCTGGTTGTCTTTTTTTTTTTTTAACTTTATTTTACTTTACAATACTGTATTGGTTTTTGGTGGGAGAGGGGTTCAGGATTGGTTGTCTTCTTAAAGAAGACTTTAAAGTGGACAAGAGCCTCAGATAAATCCTCAGAGTAACTTGACTGTTTGAGAAGTACATCAGAATTGAGAATTTTCCAAAGTACCACTTTCTCAGTTTTCAATTACTTTTGGAAAACCATCAAATATCTCCTGGGATATACATACCTTGGGCTGTTTCTTATCACTAATACCACTGTAGGTTTATAGCAGTCATTCTTTCTCAGTGTATGGTCCCCAAATTAGTACCGTTAAATGTGCACCTTGTTCTCCTTAAAATTACATAGTACTTGTTAAATTAGATATTTAAATGCAGTGGAATGTAAGCACTGCAGACAAAAAAAAAGTAAAAAGCAACAATTTAAAAACAAAAACCCTTTGTTTAATGTTCATAGCAGCTTTTATGAGTTTTTTTCTCAGAATAGGTCCTGCATTAACCATTTCCAAGATGCTTCACCACTTAGCTGTATGCCTGTTCAGGTCCCTTGCACTTGCAAGATTCAGTAGTGTCACCTAGAATTTCCCCCATTATAGCCAGTGACAGACTGGGCAGGCAGTCTATATTGATGTTCCAATCATTGGAAGAAGTACATGGAATCAGTCCTGTGCTAAAATAATTATTTCCAAAAATATATTTTTCTATTCAAATTACAGCAATAAGAGGAAATGAGACAACTCTTTGGGTAGGTTATAAAAGCTGCAATTAGTGTTAGTAACTATTAAACGAACACCCTTCACAGACAAATAGGCACTACAGTATAATAAATCACTTATGTCACTTAGTCTAAAAAAGAGAGTGGTAGCAATTTAGGCTCTAAGACCATTTTTGTTGTTGTTGTTGTTTTACTGTTGGTGGTCAGATATTTAGAGAAAATTATCTTGCAACTCTCAAAAATTATGTATGAATGAACAGATTATATACCTGTTGCAACAGCACAAAGACATGATGCTTTTCAATGGAATGAGACCTACATACATGCAAACAAACTATTAGATTCTCCTCATACACACACTCATATTTACATTTAAAAGTTTCTGGGTAGTATGTGCAATTCTAATAGGTAATTAAAAGAATAATGAAGTTTTAAATCCAGAGTATAAGAATAGCACCATGAGGGTTAAGCAAGTCAAGAGACAGCCCTGAAGCTCTGTGTCATTAAATGTCTGGTTCTGTGTGATTAGAGTAGATACATGCAGTCATATTACCTGTTATCATTATAAAATGACAGCAGAGATTAGGGATTTCGGTTTATGGCAAAGGAAAATGCATCTCTTAAAAGTAAAAGTCTATTATGATTTTTCTTCCAATTTTTTAACTTTCATAGCACAGAAATCATCTCTATTTTGCCTCTTTGAGAATCCCTCATCACATCTCCATGAGCATTGCACTTGTTAAGAACTCTTCTAAAAAAGTTTTTCAAGTTTATTCAATATTACAGCATTTCCCAAAAAGCAAAAAATTTCATCTAAAATGAATAAGTGGTTTATGTCACTTCTTATTCACAATGGAATTTATGCACTTGGAAGGGATTGAATATAAAAGAGTATGTGTTGAACTTTGTCTCTTTCAATTAACATTTGAAATTTGAAGGATTAGAAAAATAAATACATCCTTTTATATATTTCTCAACGAAAATGTATAAAGAGAAATCAAACTTATAATCTTCCCTTTCAAACAAGCTTCATCTCTATTTCTGTAAAGCATGGAACTACAATTCTCTCTATTATACAAGCTTAAAAGCTCACAGTCACCTTTCGTTTTTCACATTGGTCATGCACTAGGATCTGGGGAGATAAAGTATCAAACAAAAGAACACTTTGGTAGCCAGTCACCAAGATGTCCCTCAACCATTCTCTTCTCCTGGTATCTGTACCCTTGTATAGTCCCCTCTCATTGTGAATTATGACTGACCTATGTGACCAATAGGATGTTGTAAAAGTAGCAGTGTGAGACTTCTGACCTAGATTATAAAAAACATTACAGCTTCTGCCTTAGGCTCTTCAGTTGCTCACTCTGGGGAACGCTAGTCACCACAATATGAAGGCATACAAGCTGACTTATAGAAAAGCCTTTGAGGGGAGCAGTTGATGCTTCCTGCCAACAGCCAGCACTACCTTGTCAGCCATGTGAGTGAGCCACCTTGGGAGTGAATTGTTCAGCCCTGGGTGAGCCTTCAGATAACTGCAGCCTTGACTAGCAGCTACCCATAACTTCTGAGATACACCAAGACAGAATCCCATCCCCCAGCTAAATCAACTCCCAAATTTCTGATCCTCAGGAATTTTAAGAGACAATATACATGTATTGTTGTTTTATGTCACTAAGTTTTAGAGTACTTTGTTACATATAACCCTTACCCACCGTCTAATCTGCTGCCAAATATTAGAAATGCCACCTCCATATCTCACATGATCCCTTCTTTGCCATTCCTTTCATTAGTACCATGGTTAAGAATTTTATAATCTCTCTATTTTACTATCACTCTTGCTCCCCAAGTGATAATGATGAGCCTAACCCTTTCATTTCTTCACAACACTGTTGAGTTAGTGTGCTGAAATTTTAGCTCTGATTGTTTCATTCCTCTGATCAAAAGCTATGAATAGTTGCCTACTTACTTACAAAATTGAGACCCAGTTCTTCACTTTTGTACATAAAACCCTTGTACACAATATTTTTTTGCAGCTTCGCTTCCATGTTACCTTGTATTTGCCCAATGCCAGAACCAAACTGACTGTAAGTCTTGTTATATATATTTTCTTATGCTCTTCTCTCTCCAAATAGGCCCTCCTTATCCATTGTTGGCTACCAAAGTGATGCACAGATTCAATGTAATCTCTTTCAAAATCCCAAATGCCTTTTTTAAATAAAAAAGCTGATCCTGAAATTCAAATGAAATTTTAGAGATTCAGTTCAGTTCAGTTAAGTTGCTCAGTCATGTCCGACTCTTTGCAATTCCATGGACTGCAGCATGCCAGGCCTACCTGTCCATCACCAACTCCTGGAGTTTCCTCAAACTCATGTCCATTCAGTCAGTTATGCCATCCAATCATCTCATTCTCTGTCATCCCTTTCTCCTCCCGCCTTCAATCTTTTCCAACATCAGGGTCTTTTCAAATAACTCAGTTCTTCGCATCAGGTGGCCAAAGTATTGGAGTTTCAGGTTAAACATCAGTCCTTCTAATGAGTATTCAGGACTGATTTCCTTTAGGATGGACTGGTTTGATCTCCTTGCAGTCCAAGGGACTCTCAAGAGTCTTCTCCAACACCACAGTTCAAAAGCAAAATTCTTTGGCTCTCAGCTTTCTTTATAGTCCAACTCTCACATCCATACATAACCACTGGAAAAACCAAAGCCTTGACTAGACAGACCTTTGTTGGCAAAGCAATATCTCTGCTTTTTAATATGTTGTCTATGTTGGTCATAACTTTTCTTCCAAAGAGTAAGCGTCTTTTAATTTCATGGCTGCAGTCACCATCTGCAGTGATTTTGGAGCCCCCCACAAATAAAGTCAGCCACGGTTTCCACTGTTTCCCCATCTATTTGCCATGAAGTGATGGGACCAGATGCCATGATCTTGGGTTTCTGAATGTTGAGCTTTAAGCAAACTTTTTCACTCTCCTCTTTCACTTTCATCGAGAGGTTCTTTAGTTCTTCTTCACTTTCTGCCATAAGGGTGGTGTCATCTGCATATCTGAGGTTATTGATATTTCTCCTGTCAAACTTGATTCCAGCTTGTGCTTCATCCAGCCCAACATTTCTCACAATGTACTCTGCATATAAGTTAAATAAGCAGGGTGACAATATACAGCCTTGATGTACTCCTTTCCCTATTTGGAACCAGTCTGTTGTTCCATGTCCAGTTCTAACTGTTGCTTCCTGACCTGCATATAGATTTCTCAGCAGGCAGGTCAGGTGGTCTGGTATTACCATCTCGAAGAATTTTCCACAGTTTGTGGTGATCCTAACAAGTCAAGAGAAGACTTTTGAGAGCCTCTTGGAATGTAAGGAGATCAATCCAGTCCATCCTAAAGGAAATCAGTCCCAGATATTCATTGGAAGGACTGATGTTGAAGCTGAAACTCCAATACTTTGGCCACCTGATGGGAAGAGCTGACTCATGTGAAAAGACCCTGATGGTGGGAAAGATTGAAGGCAGGAGGAGAAGGGGACGACAGAGGATGAGATGATTGGATGGCATCACCGACTCAATGGATGAGTTTGAGTAAACTCCAGGAGTTGGCGATGGACAGGTAGGCCTGGCGTGCTGCAGTCCGTGGAGATGCAAAGAGTCAGACAAGGCTGAGTCACTGAACTGAACTGAACTGAGCTGAACACAGTCAAAGGCTTTGATATAGTCAATAAAGCAGAAATAGATGTTTTCTGGAACTCTCGTGCTTTTTTGATGATCCAGCGGGTGTTGCCGATTTGATCTCTGGTTCCTCTGCCTTTTCTAAAACCAGCTTGAACATCAGGAAGTTCACAGGTCATGTATTGCTGAAGCCTGGCTTGGAGAATTTTGAGCATTACTTTACTAGTGTGTGAGATGAGTGCAATTGCGTAGGTAGTTTGAGCATTTTTTGGCATTGCCTTTAGGATTGGAATGAAAACTGACCTTTTCATTATCTGTGGCCACTGCTGCATTTTCCAAATTTGCTGGCATATTGAATGAAACACTTTCACAGCATCATCTTTCAGGATTTGAAATAGCTCAACTGGAATTCCATCACCTCCACTAGCTTTGTTTGTAGTGATGCTTCCTAAAGCCCACTTGACTTCACATTTCAGGATGTCTGGCTCTAGGTGAGTGATCACACCACTGTGGTTATCTGGGTCATGAAGATCTTTTTTGTACAGTTCTTCTGTGTATTCTTGGCACCTCTTCTCTTAATATCTTCTGCTTCTGTTAGGTCCATACCATTTCTGTACTTTATTGAGCCCATGTTTGCCTAAAATGTTCCCTTGATATCTCTAGTTTTCCTGAAGAGATCTCTAGTCTTTCCCATTCTATTGTTTTCCTCTATTTCTTTGTACTGATCACTGAGGAGGGCTTTCTTATCTCTCCTTGCTATTCTTTGGAACTCTGCATTCAAATGGGTAAATCTTTCCTTTTCTCCTTTGCTTTTGACTTCTCTTCTTTTTGCAGCTATTTGTAAGGCCTCCCCAGACAGCCGTTTTGCTTTTTTGCATTTCTTTTTCTTGAGGATGGTCTTAATCTCTGTCTCCTGTACAGTGTCACGAATCTGTCCATATTCATCGAGCACTCTGTCTATCAGATCTAGTCCCTTAAATCTATTTCTCACCTTTACTGTATAATCATAAGGGATTTTATTTAGGTCATACCTGAATGGTCTAGTGGTTTTCCCTACTTTCTTCAATTTAGGTCTCATATTGGCAATAAAGAGTTCATAATCCGAGCTGCAGTCAGCTCCCAGTCTTGTTTTTGTGGACTGTATAGAGCTTCTCCATCTTCGGCTGCAAAGAATATAATCATTCTGAGTTCAGTGTTGACCATCTGGTGATGTCCATGTGTAGAGTATTCTTTTGTGTTGTTGGAAGAGGGTGTTTGCTATTACCAGTGCATTCTCTCTGCTCCTGACCTTGGACTTGGGGTATCTCCTCACGGCTCCTCACTCCAGTGCCATGCAGCCTCCACCCACTCCCTTTTAGAGACTATAAACAGGAAAAAAAAAGAACAAAGAGGACAGAAAAACTCAGGCTTCCCATCTTCAAACTTACTACAAAACTACAGTAATCAAAGAAGTGTAGTACTGGCCTAAGGATACATGTTCAGATCAATGGAATAGAATTGAGAGTTCAGAAATCTGTAAATCTATGATCAGCTGATTTTCAGCAAGACCATTCATTTCAGAAAGAATAATCTCTTCAATGAATAGTGGCGGGACAGGTGGATATCCACATGCAAAAGCATGAAGTTGGACCATTAACTTATTTGTAGAAATTAAATCAAAATAGATCAAATCCTTAAGTAGAAGAGCTAATCATAAAGCTCTTAAAAGAAAACATAAAGGTAAATCTTCATGACCTTCAACTAGGTGATAATTTCTTAAATAAAACACCAGATAAACAAAACAGGCAATAGAAGAGAAAATAAATTGAACATCAATTAAAAAAAAAAAACCTATATATCACAGAACACTATTAAGAAAGTGAAAAGACAACCCAGGAAACAAAAGATAATACTTGCAAATCATATACTTGATAGGAATCTAGCAGAGAACAAAATAATTTATACAACTCAACAACAAAAAGACAAATAATGCAATTATAAAATAGACAAAAGATCAAAAATATTTCTTTGCAGATGATATGAAATGACCAACACACACACTAAAAGATGTTCAACATGATTAGTCATTAAGGAAATGCAAATCAAAATCACAATGAGATACTATTTCATATCTACTAAGTTGACTATCATTTTTTAAAAGGATAGTAGCAAGTGTTGGTGAGGATGTAAAGAAACTTTAACCCTTATATATTGATTGTTGTTGTTCTTTAGTCACTAAGTTGTATGCAACCCTTTACCACCCCATGGACTGTAGCCTGCCAGGCTCCTCTGTCCATGGGATTTCCCAGGCAAGAATACTGGAGCGAGTTGTCATTTCCTTCTTTAGAGGATCTTCCCAACCCAGGGATCAAACTGGCATCTCCTGCATTGGTAGGTCAATTCTTTACCATTGAACCACTAGGGAAGCTCCCCTACATTTATTGTAAGGATATAAAATGGTTCAGCTTCTATATATTTAATGCTGAACCACTGGGGAAGCCCCCATATGTTATTATATGTATATGGAAATGGTTCAAGTTCTGTATAAAATGTTTCAGGTACTGTATTAAATGGTTTGGTTGTTACTCAATGGATTAAACATAGAATTATTATATGATTTAACACTTGTATACATCAACATGAATCCACCAAATCAATACAATATTGTAAAGTAATTAACCTCCAATTAAAATAAATAAATTTATATTTAAAAAAATAAAAAAAAATTTAAAAAGACACTTGTAGGTAAATACTTCCAAAATTAAAAACATGTGTTCAAACAAAAACTTATAGAGAATGTCAATAACATTTTTTGCAGTAGCCAAAAGGTGGAAATGGTTCATATGACCATTGATAGATGAATGGATAAATTATGATATACCCACATAATGTAATGTTAATTAGCTATTAAAAGGAGTGCAATACTGATAGATGATGTAACATGGATGGACCTTGAAAACATTTTGTTAAGTGAAAAAATCCAGGCACAGTAGACCACATATTTTGTGATTAAATTTATCAGTAAATTTAAGGAAACCAATAGAGACAGAAAGCAGATTGGGGTTGTCAGGCACTGTGGGGAAGGGATAATAGGGAGTGACTGCTTAGTGGGTACAGTATTTCCTTTTGAAGTGATAAATATTTTCTGGAACAAGATACTGGTAATGATTAAACACATTGTGAATGTACTAAATGTTACTGAATTTTTCACTTTCAAATGGTTAAAATGATAAATCTTATTTTGTGCACTTTATTCAATTTTTAAAAGGAGACTGAGTCTTATGTAACTATATAGAAAGTGACTTATGTTATATTTTCTTTAAAAAGCAGCTTATGTAGCTGTAGAAATGAGTGTGTAGCATGATGGGGCACAGATGCATGCATGTGTGTAAGTTAGTATGTTTCTCTAATTTTAGTTAAGATGATGTTGGCTGTCATAACAGGTAAGTCCCCAAATTTCATTGGCTTAAAGGCAATTGAAGTCAATCTGTTGCTCATGTGTAATTCAAAATTTGTGTTTTGTATGTAGAATAAGCATTGGTCTTCTAAGGAACGATTCAGGGATCTTTTAAAATATGACTGTTATCTTCAGCATCGTGCTTTTTATCTGACAGTAAGGGGAATGACATGGAAGTGCACACATGGGAATTTTTATTATGGAACTGACCTAAAAGTGTAGCACAGCACGTAGGATCACATTTCATTCATCAGCATGTAGTTATACAGCCACATCTAACTGTAGGGAAGACTGGGAAATATAGTCTAGCTTTTTGCCAAGGAAAAAGAAAGAATAGGCTCAGTGAACAGCTAGTGAATATCTTCTACAAATATTTATCAACAGAAATGTATTAACTACCTTACCTCTGGTAAGTGGGTCAGGGATGAATATAACTCTATTTTGAATTATTTTCAATGAGCGTAACTTTTATGGGCTGAATTTTGCCTACCTCCTTCAGAATTCATATGTTGAAACCTTAACCCCCAGAACATCAGCATGTGATTATATTTTGAGCTTGGCCCTTAGGGTAAAATAAGGCCATTAGAGTGGGCCCTAATACAATCTAACTGGTGTTCTTATAAGAAGAGGAAATTTGGACACACAGAGAAATACCACCTGTGCACACACACAGAAGAAAGACCATGTGATAACATAGAGAGAAGGTGACCATCTATAAACCACAGAGAGAGGCCTTAGAAGAAACCACATCTGCCAACTCACTCCTTAGTTTTGGACTTTTAACTTCCATAACTATGAGAAATGAAATTTTTGCTGTTTAAGCCACCCAGTTTGTGGTACTTTGTTATGGCAGCTCTAATGGACTTCTGTATTTCTATATGACATATTTTATAATAAAATAGAAATTAAACTTCAATACAGTTACCTTAAGTTTAATATTCAAAAGTGAGAGAAACAGCTTTCCCATGTCCTAATAGCAAAATCTCTTCCCTTTCAGATAAGTGCCTAAAATACTCTTTAATGGTTTTACATAAAAAGGTTTATGAGCCACAATTTTAAAACACCCCAGAAGTAGTACATCACTTCCTAAGAACAATTAAGTTTCAAATTAAGCAGAAGATTAATTGTCTCACTTAGATTCTAACAATGCCCATATAGTGCACTGAATTACTCTGTTTAAAATTTGCAAAGATGGAAAGTTGAATCCTTTTATATTTTTTAAATAGCTGAGTTTCTGCTTTTCAGTATTTAAACTTTTTTTGTTTTTATTGTAAATACTGAATTTTATGATCAAAAGTTGAAATTTTGTGTCCTCTGAATATTCCTGTTGGTTAAGCAGCAAGAAAACATGTGACAGCAAATATTTATTGAGCAATCACTGCAACAAGCAAGCCAAGGAAGAGTCTATATATTGTTGACACAAACTTAATGCAGGCATTTATATATATGCAACAAATTGCAAGTTAATGCATGTCTAACTCAATTGTCGCTGAAGTGGCAACTGATAACCACTTCCTTCTGGGATGTGGAGGAGACTATGATTCTGTCTTCAGGATTTTTTCCTTGCATTGCCCTCAGACAGTTTGTCAGGAGGTGTCAAATTCTTAATCTAATCCAGCTCCATGCAAGATTGTTCTCTTACAGCTATCAGAAGCAATATTCTATTATAGCATTCTAAATGCATAGAATCCACATATTATATCTTCATCCTAAATTCAGCTACTGTATTTTATTTCTCTTTTTTCTACATCAGTTTGAATTGCTGATGTTCAAATCTGTGCCATTCATAACTCAATGATGTAATATCATGCCCCCAAATTCCAAGAAATGCCTTCTGTGTGCTCCTTGCTTATGCCTGCTTATACAGTTTGTACATACTTTTATAGTTGTAGGAAGAAAAGTATCTCTTGTGATAGTGCTATCATTCAATTGCCCTTTCATTTGTAGCAATATGCTTCTTTTAGATGTAAAGGAAATGAAGTAAGAGCCTGAAACAAGGGAGAAGAATTGCAGGTTCAGTGAACCCTCTTCAAGTTTCAAAAGTGATACCAGGATCTAATGCATCGTAATTGAAGATATGAGTTCCTATTCATACTCGTAATAGTCCTATAATTCTGTAACTGTGATCCTGTGATCTTCACTGTTCTTTTAATTTACTCTTGCAACTTTTCCCACTTATTTTAAAGAATATTTTACTTTTCCTGTGATCATTATTAGCATCCTTCTGTGAACCTATCATTAGAGGAAGATGATTGTTCCAGGAGCTAAAGTAGGCAGCCAGGGAGCCCAGTGGTGCCTTTTTCTTAGAGAGCTAAATCTAATTGGATTGGGTCAGAGGAGATGCAAACTTTATCCACATGCATAGTCATTATCTTACTAGAGCTTCCTCTTAAGACTACTTAATACTGAAATTTTATTTTGTGTGTGTATATGTGTGTGTGTGTACGTTTGTGTTTGTGGGTATGTCTTTCCTCAGAAAACGTGTGATACTAAACTTGCTGACATAATTTTTATGGTTTCCAATGTATTAATAATGGAAAAATTTGGAGCCTTTTTGGAGAGAAGAGGAACATTGTTTATTTATTTTGTAAATGAAATCAAGGCTGCCTTCACCACATGCAGCAGCAGTCCAAGGCTGTGATTCACAGAGTGAAATTACCACCTGACCCTTGGAGATTCTAAGTGCAACAGCAAACAGAATCTCATTCTTTGTTGTGTGCCCAGAGAGGCTCTTGGAATCACCCCATTCCCTCACCCCAAACACAAACACAGGCAAGAACCAAGAACTCCCAGGGTCTACCAACACTGGCATTGTTATAAAAATCAAGATAATAGAAAACGCAGTGCCTTCTCTTAAAATAAATAAAATGATTCCCTTTGCTTGGAAAGGGAATTACTAAAAAAAAATTAGTCAGTAGAACAGATTGAAGTGTTGTGTATAGTTTTATTTCTGTATTCTTTGTTTGACATGAGATCAGTCAGGCCATGAGTGTTTAATGAAAGTATAAAGAAATACATTAAAAACTTTGGCTCTTCACATTTTTCTGGAAAGTAAATATATCATTCAACATATTAGAACTAATATATTCATCTCAGGCTCAAATTTATACAACCTAATACCCTAGTTGGGCTTCCCAAGTGGTTCTGATGGTAAAGAATCTGCCTGTATCTGCCTGCAATGCAGGAGATCCAACTTTGATTCCTGGGTGGGGAAATCCTGTGAGGGAGGGCATGGCAAACCACTCCAGTATTCTTGCCTGGAGAATCCCATGAACAGAGGAGCCTGGTGGGCTACAGTCCAATTCAGTTCAGTCGTTCAGTCGTATCTGATTCTTTGCGACCCCATGAACCGCAGAATGCCAGGCTTCACTGTCCATCACCAACTCCTGGGAGTTCACCCAAACTCATGTCCATTGAGTCAGTGACGCCATCCAACCATCTCATCCTCTGTCGTCCCCTTGTCCTCCTGCCCTCAATCTTTCCCAGCATCAGGGTCTTTTCCAATGAGTCAGCTCTTCACATCAGGTGGCCAAAGCATTGGAGTTTCAGCTTCAACATTAGTCCTTCCAGTGAACACCCAGGGCTGATCTTCTTTAGGATGGACTGGTTGGATCTCCTTGCAGTCCAAGGGACTCTCAAGAGTCTTCTCCAACACCACAGTTCAAAAGCATCAGTTCTTTGGTGTTCAGCTTTCTTTATAGTCCAACTCTCACATCCATACATGACTACTAGAAAAACCCTAGCCTTGACTACATGGACCTTTGTTGGCAAAGTAATGTCTCTGCTTTTCAATATGGTGTCTAGTTTGGTCATAACTTTCCTTCCAAGGAGTAAGCGTCTTTTAATTTCATGGCTGCAATCACCACCTGCAATGATTTTGGAGCCGAAAAAAATAAAATCAGCCACTGTTTCCACTGTTTCCCCATCTATTTGCCATGAAGTGATGGGACCATACGCCATGATCTTAGTTTTCTGAATGTTGAGCTTTAAGCCAACTTTTTCACTCCTCTTTCACTTTCATCAAGAGGCTCTTTAGTTCTTCACTTTCTGCCATAAGGGTGGTGTCATCTGCATATCTGAGGTTATTGATATTTCTCCCAGCAATCTTGATTCCAGCTTGTGCTTCTTCCAGCCCAGCGTTTCTCATGATGTACTCTGCATATAATTTAAATAAGCAGGGTGACAATATACAGCCTTGACGTACTCCTTTTCCTATTTGGAACCAGTCTGTTGTTTCATGTCCAGTTCTAACTATTGCTTCCTGACCTGCATACAGGTTTCTCAAGAGGCAGGTCAGGTGGTCTGGTATTCCCATGTCTTTCAGAATTTTCCACAGTTTATTGTGATCCACACAGTCAAAGGCTTTGGCATGGTCAGTAAAGCAGAAATAGATGTTTTTCTGGAACTCTCTTGCTTTTTCGATGATCCAGTGGATGTTGCCAATTTAATCTCTGGTTCCTCTGCCTTTTCTAAAACCAGCTTAAACATCTGGAAGTTCAGAGTTCACCTATTGCTGAAGCCTGGCTTGGAGAATTTTGAGCATCACTTTACTAGCGTGTGAGATGTGTGTAATTGTGCAGTAGTTTGAGCATTTTTTGGCATTGCTTTTCTTAGGGATTGGAATGAAAACTTACCTTTTCCAGTGGTCACTGCTGAGTTTTCCAATTTTGCAGACATATTGAGTGCAGCATTTTCACAGCATCCTCTTTTAAGATTTGAAATAGCTCAATTGGGATTCCATCACCTCCACTAGCTTTGTTCATAGTGATGCTTCTTAAGGCCCACTTGACTTCACATTCCAGGATGTCTGGCTCTACGTGAGTGATCACACCATTGTGATTATCTGGGTCATGAAGATCTTTTTTGTATAATTCTTCTGTGTATTCTTGACACTTCTTCTTAATATCTTCTGCTTCTGTTAGGTCCATACCGTTTCTGTCCTTTATTGAGCCCATCTTTGCATGAAATGTTCCCTTGGTATCTCTAATTTTCTTGAAGAGATCTCTAGTCTTTCCCATTCTATTGTTTTTCTCTATTTCTTTGTATTGATTGCTGAGGAAGGCTTTCTTTTCTCTCCTTGCTATTCTTTGGAACTCTACATTCAGATGCTGATATCTTTCCTTTTCTCCTTTACTTTTTGCTTCTCTTCTTTTCACAGCTATTTTTAAGACCTCCTCAGACAGTCATTTTGCCTTTTTGCATTTCTTTTTCTTGGGGATGGTCTTGATCCCTGTCTCCTGTCTCCATGGAATTGCAGTTGTAGGTGCCCGAGGGACTAATATTTACACTTAAGAACCCTAGTTATGCATTATTTTGTCCATGTTTCTTTCTTATAAAACCTAAAGTTCTCCTTTTCCCTGTTTTGTAAGAGCTTATAAGAAATACACACTACACACCATCACTGTATGATTAGATCAAAAATACTACTGTGTAACCATACTGTTCATCATGAAGCAACTAACTAACTAGGTTATTTTGTAATTATAGTTTAGCTATTAACTTTGTGTTTTTTTTTAATATAACTGTCATAAGTATTTTATTAAATTCCCAGAGAATAGGAAAACAGAGAAGCTGCTGTTGTTTTATAATCACATGCTATGATTCTGTTGCCAATAACAACAGGATGCATTTTCAATGCGGTCAGTTAGGTTCAAATGGTTTCTTGCATTAATGCTAATTGTTGCCAGTAGAATATTTGAAAGTCATGTTCTTTTTTAAAAGTAAAAAATTCTGGTTTGAATGTGTTAGTGTAAATCAATTTGAAATCTCCTTCAGTACAGCAACCTGAGATTCAGAATATGGACAACAACCTATCTGGGGTCATGCAATCTTGATCTGTTCTCTGGGCACAGAGGTGTTGTTCAGTTGCTCAGTTGTGTACAACTATTTGCAACCCCATGGACTGCAGCATGCTAGGCTTTCCTGCCCTTCACTATCTCTCAGAATTTGCTCAAATTCATGTCCATTGAGTCAGTGATGCTTTCTCACTATCTCATCCTCTGCTGCCTTGTACTCCTTTTGCTCTTAATCTTTCCCAGCATCAGCGTCTTTTCCAATGAGTCAACTCTTCACATCAGTTGGCCAAAGTACTGGAGCTTCAACTTCAGCATCAGTTCTTCCAATCTCAGGGTTGATTTCCTTTAGGATTGACTGGTTTGATCTTCTTGTAGTCCAGGAGTCTACTCCAGCACCGCAATAACAAAGCATCAATTCTTTGGTGCTCAGCGTTCCTTATGGTCCAAATCTCACATCCATACCTGACTACTGGAAAAACCATAGCTTTGATTATACAGACTTTCATCAGCAAAGTGAAGTCTTTACTTTTTAATATGCTGTCTAGGTTTGTCATAGCTTTCCCTCCAAGGAGCAAGTGTCTTTTAATTTCATGGCTGTAGTCACTGTATGCAGTGATTTTGGAGCCCAGAAAAATAAAAATCTGTCACTACTTCTGCTTTGTCCCCTTCTATTTGCTATGAAGTGATAGGACCAGATGCCATAATCTTACTTTTTGAATGTTGAGTTTTAAGCCAGCTTTTTCACTCTCCTCTTTCACCCTCATCAAGAGGCTCTTCAGTTACTCTTTTCTTTCTGCCATTAGAGTGGTATCATCTGCATATCTGAGATTGTTGATATTTCTCCCATCAATCTTGATTACAGCTTGGGATTCATCCAGTCTGGCATTTCCCATGATGTACTCTGCATACAGGGATTATACTTAGGTGGCACTAGTGGTAAAGGACCTGCCTGCCAATGCAGGAGGCATCAGAGAGGTGTGTTCGATCCCTGGGTTAGAAAGATCCCCAGGAGAAGGGTATGGCAACCCACTCCAGTATTCTTGCCTGGAGAATCCCTTATACAGAGATGCTTGGTAGGCTACTGTCCATAGGGTCCCACAGAGTATGACATGACTGAAGCGAATGAGCATGCACACACTACGCATATAAGTTAAATAAGCAGGGTAACAATATGCAGCCTTGTCATTCTTTCCCAATTTTGAACCAGCCTGTTGTTCCATGCCTGATTCTAACTGCTGTTTCTTGATCTGCATACAAGTTTCTCAGTTTAGTTCAGTCGCTCCGTCATGTCCTACTCTTTGCAACCCCATGGACTGCAGCACACCAGGCTTCCCTGTCCATCACCAACTCCTGGAGCTTGCTCAAACTCATGTCCATCGAGTCAGTGATGCCATCCAATCATCTCATCCTATGTTGTGCCCTTCTCCTCAGTAGTTTTGATGTACAGGTTCAGCTGCCCTGAGGCATGTGGGATCTTTTCCAACTATGGATCCAATCCATGTCTACTGTACCAGCAGGCAGATTCTTAACCACTCTGGACCACCAAGACACTTGCTCCTTGGAAGAAAAGCTATGACAAACCTAGACAGCATATTGAAAAGCAGAGACATTACTTTGCTGACAAAGGTCCTTCTAGTCAAAACTATGGTTTTTCCAGTAGTCATGTATGGATGTGAGAGTTGGACCATAAAGAAAGCTGCGTGCTAAAGAATTCATGCTTTTGAACTGTGGTGTTGGAGAAGCCTCTAGAGAGTCCCTTAGACTGCAAGGAGATCAAACTAGTCCATCCTAAAGGAAATCAGTCCTGAATATTCATTGGAATGATTGATGCTGAAGCTGAAACTCCAATACTTGGACCTTATGTGAAGAACTGACTCCTTAGAAAAGACCATGATGCTGTGAAAGACTGAAGGCATGAGAAGAAAGGGACAACAGAGGATGAAATGGCAGGATGGCATCACCGACTCAATGGATATGAGTTTGAGCAAGCTCCAGGAGATGGTGATGGACAGAGAATCCTGGCGTGCTGCAGTCCATGGGGTTGCATAGTCAAAGACAAGTGAGTGACTGAACTGAACTGTGGATCACCAGGGAAGTCCCTGCTGTGAATACCCTTGTACATATCTTTTGGTAAACACATATATATGTTTCTGCTGAATATTTACCTAGAAGTGGAACAGCTTGGTTATAAGGTATGTTTTGCTCCATTTTAGTAGATACTGCCAAGAAATTGTCCCAAGGGGTTGTACAAATTTACACTGATATCCACAGCCAAATCAAGTCCTGGCCATTATATTGGTTTGACCAGGAATTTCATAACATCTTATGAAAAAACCCAAATGAACTTTTGGGCCAACCCAATGTCTCCTCACCAGTATTTTCTTTCTTTTCAAATTTTAGTTATTGTATTGATGCTTATACAATCAAAGAAGGTAATGCATATTAAAATTTACTAAAGTGCTTATCATAGCTCCAAAACATTATTATCATTACCATTGTTATTATCGGCATCATATTAAGGCACATTTTTGTCATTGTACTGAAAACATCAAGGCACTATGCCTTATTATAAACAAATAGCCATCACAGCAACAGAGTTACTAATTTCTGTGCTGCTCCGAGTTTTCTTGTCACACTTCTCAAATATGCATACTCATAATTGAGTTCTAAGAGGTGCAGTACTTTGAATTTTCCCTCCTTGGATCTATTTAAATGCAAATGTCGTTCTCTCTAATTTGCGTCAGTCTCAATGCTCTGAAGTCCAACTGGGCCCATCTGGCTATTCAGAGGCAGCTCAAGCACATGCATCTGCCAAAGGACAGGTTTGCATATGGGCTTTTGTGCCTCCAGTGCCATCTTCAGCCTCCACCAGGTGCTTTCAGGACACAGGCTTGCAATGTGCAAGTTCTTCTTGCATATCAGCTTCTGTTTGGTTGATTCCAGTTAAGAAAATCTGTTCCTTTTTTTAAACTAACATTCCATCCCTTCTTACTGAGCTTATAGATCTGTTCTTGACAAGATATACTGCAAAGGACAAGATCTAAATGGAGAAAAACCATTCGAGCTCTAAAATCGGCAAACAGGCTTGTTAAATATAAGCAGTTTCAGGAATATAACATTTAGCCACTGTTGATAATCTGAAATAAGAACTTCTTTTATGCCAGAGCAAAGAAAAGCCCTTCTAGATAAAGTCCAGTAGCCCTATTTCAAGATGATAAACATCTGGTTGGTCACATTGGAATTCAGCCTTATTTTTGCCACCTTCGTTATGATCTCTCTTCCCTTCATGACATGGGCACCTGGACTATTTAAACATCCATTACTGTGTGGCTGATGGAAAACCTAAGTGCTCAGTGTTTTTATTGGAGTGCTTTAACAATTCCTCCAAGGATAAAGCTGAGAAGGCAGAGATTCAAGCTAGAAATTTTGGAGTGTTTCCTAAGCCTGTCAGCCACTATAAATGTGTTAAATTTTAAGTGTGCAATGTACATGAGTAGCAGTTCTTAAATATTTTGTCTTCATTATGTGGTACTTACTAAACTCTTGGGAGACCCTTTTTTCTTTTAAGTATAATATATCACAATGCCCTTATGTAAATGTTGAGTGCAGCTAAAAGCATCTTCTACTTTTAGCAAGACAAGAGAAGGCAATGGTATTTAGGCTCTTTTCAAGAAGAAAATAAGGCCAATGATTCTGAAGGAAAGAAATAATACTGTCTACTGGCAAAGACTGCCTTATTATTCCCTTCAGCTTGACTAAACTTTAGATATTTTTCTTCCTACCATTGGGCCCCTGACCTCCCTTTCTTAGCATAAAAACTAGCAACTGTAAATTATTTCTCTATTCCTTTAAACTGCATGTAAATATTCTGCCAACCTCATGCCCAGTTTTACAACCCTGGAAACACCTTTCTCACAGGACCTGTTTAAAATGTAAACTTCAAAGATGATAGGATGATAGCTCCCCTATCTCCCAGTCTCAATGGGAAGGTAGGAATCTAACTTTGATGGGTATCAATTAACAAAAACAGATGCCCTAATCACATTGAAGATTATTTGCAAAGTCAAGAATAATTAATTGTGTTCCAAACATCCCATTGACTAACATCTTCCCTAACACCCTCCAGTACTTTTCCATCAGCTCACCCCAGTGCTTAAATACCCTCCCACCTCTTGTTTTAGCAGGTTTGAGTTCAGTCGTGCTCTCTTACTGCAGTAGACTGTGTAATGTCTTCCTTGCCTATTGAACTTTAATGGAATTTTGGCTTCAGTGTGACATAATGATGGTGATGCTAGCTTAATTCTAAAACTGTCAGCCAAGAGTTTACTGAAGAGAAGGGAATAACCTTTCTTTGACACCTATAGTATGCTATACAGTGTGCTATTCACGTTATTTCATTTATTCCTACAAATGGAGGTGACTGACTGCCCAATGTGCTTAAACTGAGGCTTTCCCAGGACATGAGGTTCTCAGCTAAAGTCAGGAAGGTCCTAGACAAACCAAGACAGTTGTCCACCTTACTCCCCATGTGGTGTTGCATTATGCATCAACATCTAATTGGAGGGGGAGTTTAAGAACATTAGGTAGCCTAGTGATTCAGTCCGGTTTCACAATCTGGATCTTAGGCTTTGCAGATCCAGTCCTAAATTTGAGCACTTAATATGTTTAAAACATTGTTGTTTATTACACTGGAGATACCAAGACATAAGTATCACATCCTGCCATCAAGGAGTTTACATTATGAAATGGCAAGTGCTACAAGATCCTACTTAATACCCACTGAAAGGAAGATGTTAGTCACTTTCCTCTGAAATAATAGAAACTACTTCAGAAATGACGTAATATTTAGACCTGATCTGAATGAATGCTGTAGTAAAGAATCCTTCCCCAAACACCAAATAAATCCTAAAACCTGTCAGCAATACTATGTGTGAAAATAAGTGAAGACCACCCCAATGAGGATAAGCAGAGGGTGTTTATTCAGTGCTTGCTGTAGCAAGGGGGTCAGCTTCCATCACTTGCATTTGGCAGAGACTCAAAGGCAAGGGAGAGAGTGGAGAAGCTTTTGTAGTTATAAAAAGAAAAGCTTCAAGTATGTTCTGATCTGAAGTTGTTGGCATGGAGAAGCTGAAGGCAGGCTAACTAGAAACATGGCATCTTGTGTGCTTATTTGGGAAGCGTGTTTAGCCTTCTCTGGTTGGTCCTGTGTTGGAAGTAGGTGAAAAATATAGGGAAGCTTCCAGGGACTGACCAAGTTATGACCAGTATGGCCTAATTGCAGTAGAGCTTAAGGTTTGGCTTCCCATTCAGGTTGCTGCACAGATTGTGGATCAGACACCTGTTGGCATGCTTGGACTGATCAATGTCCCTTTTCCTTCTCTTGGGAACATATGCTTTATCCTAGAAAAGTAGAAAAATTATAAAACTCTTTCTTGTCCTGTTGTTCCACATGTGAGACAATTTGAAGTTACTCTTAGTCCATAATTTCTGTCCTGTGCTGAGTTATAAAGTGAGTACCTCTCTCTCCCACCATGCCTTTGTAGAAACAGTACATGCCGTAAGAGAGGGTATGCCTATGCCTTGTCACTGATGTCTGACTATGCCCTGACAAGTTAAGAACCCAGGAATGATCTGAATAATAAAATACCTCCTCCTGGAGATAAAAGTTGGCACCTCATGTGGGAAACATCTAGGTATTTTTATGCATTAAAACTAAGAAGGGAGTAAAGGACACTGATAAATCCTTTTTCCCCCAGTCTCTATCCCTTATTTTCCTGTAAAATATGTATCTTTCTGACTTCAAAAATCATAGTGTGCTGTAAATCAGAATATGGCGGCTGCAGAAACGAAAATGAAGTTGATATAATCATCCAGTTTGAAGCACATGTAGTATAAGTGGTATAGTGATATCACAATAGTGATAGCTGGAGACAGGAATCTAAACCAGAAACATACCATCCTGTATATGTATAGATATTGAGAGATACTCCTATCAGGCCAGCATCAGTGCAATTTCAAGCCCATGAAAGCCAAAGGCATAGATAAATGCAAGGCAGCATCAGAATGTCAGGAGTCTGTGAAGAAGACAGAATATGATGTGAGGAATTTCAGGAGGTGGAGTTTTAAGTATCATGTGAATAATATTATGTCATAAGGGTGGAAAGAGGCAAAGCATACCTTGTGAACAACAAACTCCATGTACAGGAAAAGTGAAAGTGAAGTCGCTCAGTCGTTTCTGACTCTTTGCGACCCCATGGACTGCAGCCTACCAGGCTCCTCCGTCCATGGGATTCTCCAGGCAAGAATACTGGAGTGGGTTGCCATTTCCTTCTCCAGGGGATCTTCCCGATCCAGGGATTGAACCCGTGTCTCCCACATTGCAAGGCAGATGCTTTAACCTCTGAGCCACCAGGGAGAGCATGAAAAATAAAAGATGAGACCAAGTTCAGTAAAATGATACCAGCATATATGTAATTGCTTCCAAAGTGCAGTTAAACATTTGAAGAGCCACATTGTTTCTCAAAATGTGTTATATTGAGTTAACCCATTCTTATATATATATATACACACACACACATATATATACGCACACACACATATATAATAACATTTCATACAGAAACATTCATGCTATTATGCATTAAGTTCTTCCTTGACAGTAGAATTGTAGGAAATGATCTTTAATAACTTGAATATGTCAGGGAATTGGGAGTGGGTATGGATGAGACTTGAAAGCATGGCAGAGAAAATCAGCACGTAGACAAAAGCAGGCTCAATCTTTTGTAAGAAGTTCCTCTGAGGAATTGGTGTTTTGCTTTGGGTTTAGCTAGAAGCCTAATGTGTTCATCATGTTTGTTTTCAAATTAGTTTGTTGTATTTCCAGCTTTCAAGTTGAGTGACTCTTCCTTCTCTCTATAGACACATGATGTCTATCTAACTCTTCTCTTTCCATCATGAGCTTTAGGCACCAATATAGTAGGATGGGCTATTACCAAAAGCTTGGTCTCTCTACCAAATGCTATTTGGACTGTTATAGAGTTCCTTACATATCCTTCTCAAATGAAATTAAGGAAAAACTGATGATAAACTTGAATTAGGACTTGGAAGAGAACAAAAATAGTTTAAAATGATAATAAAATATATTGAATACGTGCTGAGGAAGGGCAAAATGTAGTGTCTAAGAGCAGTAGCAGCTTGGGTCAGCATGAAGATACATAGAGCAGGAAGGAGAGATCTCTTTTTCCTGGAAGCTACAGTAGTCATGAAAAAAGTGAATCCACAGATAACAGAAGATGGGCAGGGATAATTCAGGTGAAAATCAAAACAACATAAAGGTTGAAACATTAAAAAAAATAATTAGAGGTCTTATTCTGGAATAGTTTAAGATGGCTATGTCCTTGCATGAATAGAGGAGCTCTTTCAAATAACCGACTCTTGGAGTGTAAGGTATTTGATGGCATGGACAGTGAGTCATCAGTATTTGCTTACCTCATGTGCACAGTACAGTGTCTTATATATAATAAGTACTCAATAAGTTGTTAATCAAATGATCCATATGGAAACTAAATAGTAAATTTGTTCAGCCTTACAATAATTTATACTCAAAATCCTATAAGAAATATCTTAGACTAAAAACTATGACTCAGTACATTAGTCTGTTGTTCCTCTTTCAGCTATCTGAAAGTATATTAAGCCATTTGGTAGTATATTTTGTATAAAGCATATTGATAGACAGTTAATTTCAAAATAATAACAGCCTCCATATAATGAGCATGAAAATGTGCTGGGTATTTGTTGCACCAAGTTTTCAATATATATTGCCCCTTTTACTTTTCACAAAAAATCTTTAAAATAGATACTGTTTTTATAACAAGTGAAAAAATGTGGAACTGAGTGTAAAAGATATTCACTAATTTCCCGGGGAGCTAGGATTTATACTCAGGCATTTATTAGGACTTTGATTTCTTATCTAACAATCTAAACTGTAATTAGGGTACTCTTCCATACTATTCACGTAGCTATCTCAGATAAAGTTTAACAAAGTTCAGCAACATGCTCAAATCATTCAGTTAGTACTCTCAGAAATCAAGTTAGATTTTGACATAATATATGGAATATTATAACTAAAATGACCTGGTAAGAGGACTTAACAGCTTAAAGAATGGCTTCCCTCCCACCATAAACTACTAAAAAAAGCACACAAATACATTCAACAATTATTTTCAGACATTGGTCAATACACATTGCAGGATTGTGGTCCATGAGATGAAGGAAATAAGTGATACTCTATGATTACTCCAGTTTATTGGCTGGAGTCAGATTCCAGGCCACAGTGTGGGGAGAATGAAACCAGAGCCAGTGATCTCTCCGAGTTGATAAGACAGATAGCAATGTTCGTAAAGATTGAGGCACTAGAATTTGAAGGGTAGAATATAAAGGGGAAAGAACTATATAGAGGGCTACAAAGGATTACCATGAAGAGTTACCTAAAAGTTCCTAGAGTTCATAAAGGGATGAGGATAGTTTGTATTTTCATCAGCCAAAGGGGAGAGACCTCAGAGGGATGTCATGATTTTAGTGAGATTCAATTAACCTCAGAATAATGACTATTCAGGACTTTCCTTACCAAAGTTTAAAATTACTTTCTGAAAATATTATACTTGTTAGAAGTAATTTAACTCTAGCCAGCAGAAAGTCAAATACTCTTAAAAGAAATGTAACAGAATTATTATGCAACGAAGTAGAATTCACAGTTTCAGACATCCAATAAAATATTGCCTGATGTATAAAGAAGAAAATAAATGTGACCCATTAATCAATAGATAACCCCATATTTTAGCGAGATGATATAAACAATGCAAAAGTGGAACTATAGAGACTAAAATATAATATCTAAATATGTGGATGTATATCAATAGAGAAAAATAGAATCCCCTTTAAAAGAAAAAGATTGCTTATAGTCTGTCTATGAGAACCAACATTAGACATGAAGACACAGATAGGTTATAAGTAAAGAGATAGAAATACTATGCAAATGCTAATCAAATGAACAGAGGAGTGGCTATGTTATTATTATACAAAATTTTCTTCAAAGCAAGGAAAGCTATAATAAATTTTAAAAAGTGTCATAGTGAAGAGTTTTAATTATCAAGAGTAGTACACAAATAGAATTTCAAAAATACAAAGCAAAATAAGATTAAAATTAAAAAAGAAATAGGTTCTTCTACAAAGATATCAATATTGGAGGCATCAATATTCATCTTGAGTGAGATAAATAATTGACAGAACATATGAACAGAAAATTGGTGAGATTTCAGCAATGCTATATACCAACTTGATCTAACTGAAATTTATAGAGCACTCCACTCAAACACAGCAGAATACACATTATTTTCAAATGTACTTGGAACATTTACCAAAATAGAACATATGACAGGCTATAAAATATTTCTTAACAAGCTTTAAAAGACCATATAAAGGAAGCACTTGTACGATCAGGCCACCCATATCAGCGATTCTCTTGCTCTCTGTACATCCCCTGCCTGACCAACACCTGCTCACTTGCCTGCTCACATGACTGGCCTTCCCTCTTAATCATAGAGACATACTGACCCCAACTCCAGCTAGTGGGTGTTCTAATCTTTAGAACATCTCCATCATGATAGCTTATCAAAGGGGCAGTGAGGGTCAGTGCTCCTTTACTGGTTTCCCTGTCCCTGGTAACCAATGGACCAAACTGACATCAGTGCCAATTCTTTGATAACTGGTAACCTCCCCACTTGCCCCCCACCCCCCACCTTGTCATGCCTGCCTGCTGGCTGCTGCACACAGTGAGGTGTTGCTGTGTCACTCCAGGACCTTGCTTCAGGCATGTAAGCTCCCTATCCATTAAACTATTCACATGTCTGTTGCTGACTCCGGGCTCTTACTTTGGTTTTGAGGCTGGACAAGCACAGCCCTTGTAGGCCTACGCAGTGCAGCCCAATGGTACACTAACCACAATCAAACTGAATTAGAGGTCATTGACAGAAAGATATCTGGACCATCTCCAACTATTTTGAAATTAAATAACAAATTTAAATTGCACATAGATGACAAATAAAACAGAAGTTCAATTAGAAAATATTTTGTAAATGAAAATAAAAGCACAATGTATCAAAATTTGTAAGATCCATCTAAAGTAGTCCTAGAAGGAAATGTATAGTATAAATGACTGTTGTAAAAGAAGAAAAATCTAATACTAATGATACAAGTTCCCACCTTAGGAACTCAGGCAAAGAAGAGCAGTTTAAACTCAAAGGAAGCATAATGAAGGAGATAGTAAAGAAAAAACTCAATAAAATAGAAAATTGGCAGAAAGAGTGAAATTAGTGAAAGCAATAGTTGGTTCACTGAAAAAATGAATAAAAATTGACACAGACACTCTGTAAGTCAAGATGAATAAGAAAATGCCAGAAAATGAAAGTTTGCGGTATCAAGAATGCAAGGGCTTATATTACTACAGATCCTACAGATACTCAAAAAGATTCCAAAAGAACATTATCAACAACTTTAGGCTAGTAAATTTGACAGCTTAGATCAAATGGGAAAATGTAATAAAATGAACAAATAGTAAATGATGTAGTTTACCATATCTCGCTCAAGAAAAAAAGAAAAAGTTTTATAGCACTGTATCTATTAAAGAATAGCACTGACAGTCAAATATTTTCAAAGAAAACTGCAGGCCTACATTGGTTCTCTATTGCTTCTGAAGAAGATTGCTATAACACAGATTGATTTATTTATTTTTGTTGAAGTATAGATGATTTGCAATGTTGTGTTAATTTCTGCTCTACAGCAGAGTGATTCAGTTATGCATGTATATACATTCTTTTTTATAGTATTTTCCATTATGGTTTATCACAGAATATTCAATATAGTTCCTTGTGATGTACAGTAAGACCTTGTTTATCCATTCTATATATAATTTTCATTTGCTAACCGCAAACCTCCTCCTGCATTATTCTCCCACCCCCATTCCCCTTGCCAACCGATTTGCCATCACAAATCAGTTTTCTATGTCTGTGAGTCTGTTTCTGTTTTGTAGATCCATTCATTAGTATCATATTTTAGATCTTGTATATAAGTGCTATTGTGTGTTGTCTGTCTCTTTCTGACTTACTTCACTTTGTTTGATAATCTCTAGGTCCATCCATGTTGCTGCAAATGCAATTATTTCATTCTTTTGTATGGTTGAGAAATACTCCATTTTGTGTGTGTATTTGTGTGTACCACATCTTCTTTACACATGTTTTTGTGTGTATCACATCTTCTTTGGGCTTCCCTGGTGGCTCAGAGGTTAAAGTGTCTGCCTGGAATGCAGGAGACCCAGGTTCAATTCCTGGGTTGGGAAGATCCCCTGGAGAAGGAAATGGCAACCCACTCCAGTACTCTTGCCTGGAGAATCCCATGGAGGGAGGAGCCTGGTAGGCTACAGTCCATG
The DNA here is from genome assembly GCF_032405125.1 of Capricornis sumatraensis. Taxonomy (NCBI): domain Eukaryota; kingdom Metazoa; phylum Chordata; class Mammalia; order Artiodactyla; family Bovidae; genus Capricornis; species Capricornis sumatraensis. Next base: position 108,528,264 of record NC_091092.1, on the reverse strand, counting down.
GGGTCGCAAAGAGTCGGACATGACTGAGCAACTTTACTTACTTACTTACATCTTCTTTACCCAATCATCTGTTGGTGGACATTTAAGAATTTCCATGTGTTGGCTATTGCGAATAGTGCTGCTGTGAACATAAGGGTGATATATCTTTTTTTTTTTTTTTAACCAGGACATGGAAGCAACCTAGATGTCCATCAGCAGATGAATGGATAAGAAAGCTGTGGTACATATACACAATGGAGTATTACTCAGCCATTAAAAAGAATACATTTGAATCAGTTCTAATGAGGTGGATGAAACTGGAGCCTATTATACAGAGTGAAGTAAGCCAGAAAGAAAAACACCAATACAGTATACTAACTCATATATATGGAATTTAGAAAGATGGTAACAATAACCATGTATCTTTTTGAATTATAGTTTTGTCTAAACATATACGCAAAGCAACACACATTTATTATCTTATAGTTCTGAAGGTGAGAAATCTGGAATGGGTTTCACTGGTCTGAAAATAGGGTGTTGCAGGGCTGTGTTCCTTTCAGAGGCTCTAGAAAAGAATCTGTTTCCTTGTCTTTTTTAGCTTCTAGAGCTGCATTCCTTTGTTCACGGCCTCTTCCACCATCTTCAATGCTAGCAGAATAACATCGTCAAATCTCTCTTTCCCTCCTTCCCTTTGCTCTGCCATCACACATCTATTCTAATCTAACCTTTCCCTCTCTCTTACAAGGACACTTGTATTAACATTTACTATCTACTTGTATAATTCTGAAGAACTTCTGCATCTCAGGATCCTTGATCATGTGTGTGAAGTACCTTTTCTCATGTAGGGTAACATTCACAGCATCCTAATATTTGAATCTAGGTATGTTTGGGGGGTCACTATTCAGCTACTCAAGGCCCAAATGTCTTCACTGGTGAATTCTGTCAGATATTTAATAAACATTATTTATTCTATACATATTCTTTCAAAAAATAGAAGTGGAGCAAATACTTCCAACTCATCATTTGAAGACATCATTACCCTGATACAAAAACCAGACAAAAACAGAAAAAAAAAAAAAGAAAAGAAAAAAAGATGAACTGATTTTCCTCAAGAACATAAATGGAGAAATACTAGACCAAGTATTGGAGAACATAGCAAGATATACACATGATATTATTTTGTGACTAAATGAGCTTTATAATAAGAATGAATAGTTGGTTTGACACTCAAAGTAATTAATATTATTAAAATAAACATAATCATTTGATACAGAAAAAGTGTTTGCCAAAATTAAAACACTCATCATAAAAATTCTCTTAAAACTAAGGAACGTTTTCTCAAACTGATAAAGGAAATCTTTTAAAAACCTTTTATTTATTATACTTAATGATGAATAACTGAGTACTTTCTTCCTAAGATTATAATCAAGGTAAGAATGTCCATTCTTAACGCTCCTGACTGTTTTGGAAGTTCTAAGTGGTGCAGCAAGGCAAGCAGAAAAATATTAAAGACATACTGATTGAAAGGAAAGAAGTAAAACTGTGTTTAGCCATAGTCAATATGACCTGTGCAGAAATTTCTAATGAATCTAGAAAATACTGTAAGTATTTATAATGAATTTTATTATCATTACTGGTTAAGGTCAATATATAATAAGCAGCATTTCTATGTAGTACTAGAATACAACCACTTGAAACAAGATTTTTTAAAATCGCCAGTCCAGGTTCAATACAGGATGCTTTGGGCTGGTGCACTGGGATGACCCAGAGGGATGGTACAGGGAGGGAGGTGGGAGGGGGGTTCAGAATGGGGAACACGTGTAGGCCCGTGGTGGATTCATGTTGATGTGTGGCAGAACCAATACAATATTGTAAAGGAATTAGCCTCCAATTAAAATAAATAAATTTAAATTTTAAAAAATGCCATTTATACCTGTATCCAAAATGTGATATATGTATGGATAAATTTAACAAGACATATGCAAGAACGGCACAATGAAAGCTATAAAACATTGCAAAAGGAAATTTTAAAAGAACTAAAAATAGATATATACTATGTTAATGTACTTCAATATTTAATATTGTTATAGTGTCAGTTCTTCACACATCAGTCTACCTATTCAGTGTACGTGCATGCTCAGTTGCTAAGTCGTGTCCGACTCTTTGCAATCCCTGCCCGGCTCCTCTGTCCATGGAATTTCCCGGGTAAGAATACTGGAGTGGGTTGTCGTTTCCTCCTCCAGGGGATCTTCCCGACCCAGGGATTGAATCTGCATCTCCTGCATTGGCAGGCAGATACTTTACCACTGAGCCATGAGGGAAGTCCCAAATTCAGTGTGATCCCAGTCAAAATTATAGTATAATTTCTTTCAGTAGAAATTGACAAACTGTAAAATTTATATTTTCCCTCGTGGCTCAGATGGTAAAGAGTCTGCCTACAATGTGGGAGACCCGGGTTTGATTCCTGGGTCAGGAAGATACCCTGGAGAAGGAAATAGCAACCCACTCCAGTACTCTTGCCTGGAAAATCCCATGGACAGAGGAGCCTGGCAGTTTTCAGTCCATAGGATCGCAAAGAGTCAGACACGACTGAGCGACTTCACAATGTCACAAAACAAAAGTTTATATGGAGATACAATGAACCTGGCTGAGCAATTCAAATTATTTTTAAAAGAAAAACAAAGTTGGTGAATTACCTTCTTTTTTAAAAAAAAATATTTATTTATTTTAATTGGAGACTAATTACTTTACAATATTGTAGTGGTTTTTGCCATACATTGACATGAATCAGCCATGGGTATACATGTGTTCCCCATCCTGAACCCCCCTCCCACATCCCTCCCCATCCTATCCCTCAGTGTCATCCCAGTGTACCAGCCCTGAGCACCCTGTCTCATGAATTACCTTCTTTCAAGATTTATTATAAAGCTGAATAGTCAAAACTGTGTTGTGGGCATTTAGAAGAATTGGACAGAATATAAGACCCAGAAATTAACCTCATTTTTATGGTGAACTTAAGATGCCCATTAATTCAGTGGAAAAAGTATAGTCAGTCTCTTCAACAAATTGTTCTATAATTATTAGATATAATGTGCAAAAAATATACACTGTCACTCTTACTTATCCCCATACACAAACAAACTTGTAATTGATCATACACCTTATGTGTAAGAGTGAAAACTATAAAACTTCTAGGAGGAAACACTTGTGACTTGAGTTAGGTAGCAATTTCTTGAGATGACACAAACAAAAAACACATAAAAGAAAAACAGTTTTGCTCTTCAAAAAAATATTGTTAACATTGGTGAGGAAAGGAAAAAGGAAAGAAAGTCTGTTGTCTCCATAGACTCAGATAATATCTGAAAAGATATTTGTCATTAAGGATTTGTGTATTTAGAGTATTTAAAGGAACCTTTATAGTTCATTAATAAGAAGACAATGAAACCAATTGGGCAAAAATTTTGAACAAACATTGCAGTGTAGACACTATATGAAATTCCAATGAGCCCATGAAAAGATACTCAATGTCATTAGGCATTCTGAAAACACAAATTAAAACCATAATGAGAGGCCACTGCTACCCATTACTTGTATCAGCCACTCCTAGGTATTTACCCAAGAGAACTGAAAACTCGTGTCTGTTTTTTTTTTTTTTCTTAAGAACTTATATGTTAATATAATGCTTTTATTCACAATAGCCAAAACTTTGTTAAGTGTCACAATTGAAGTGTCACAACAGTGAAAGAAAGAAAGTAGTTGCCAAGGACCAAAGAGTCGGTTAAGGAGATTGACTACAAAGGAGTGTGAAGGATCTTTTTGGGGTGCTGGAAATGTTCTACATCATTACTGTCCTAGTAGTTACATAAATGTATTACATTTGTCAAAATACATTTATTTGTCCATTTAAACTTGGTGAAATCGTATGTAAACTGTAAAGATTAGGCAGACTTATAGACATATCTTCTTCTCTCCCAAAAAATAAGATTAAAAAAAAACTTTGGAGCCAAACTCTGGGTTTCAATTTCAACCATGAATTGCCCAGGATCTATTTGTGTAACTTTGGAGAAGTTATATACCCTTGAGATCTGCCTCCTAGGGTTGAAAAGGAAAGTGAAAGTCGTTCAGTCATGTCCAACTCTTTGCTACCCCTTGGACTGTATAGTCCATGGAATTCTCCAAGCCAGAATACTGGAGTGGGTAGCCTTTCCCTTCTCCAGGGGATCTTCCCAACCCATGGATGGAACCCAGGTCTCCCGCACTGCAGGCAGATTCTTTACAAAGCTGAGCCACCAGGGACTGCTATTTAGCTTTGCCAAGTACATAAGACAGTACTCAGAATGAAGTAAGTGCTCAGTGAATGTTCGCTGTTCTCAATTGTTGATCTTGATTTTGCCACCTGATATGACATTGATCAGATAATTTAATTTTATATAATTTTTTCCAACCTTAAAAATGTGATGACATGGATCCCTATGGTATTTTGGGTTTTCCGGCACCTTAAAATCTATAAAGACATAGAATGATTTTTTTTTTTCAACTCTTTTAGGAGACAGGCTTTGCAGTATTGATTCAAGGAAGATTTCTAAAAGAAGCATCTGTACCCTGAAATTATAGGTTGGTCTAATAAAGTAAAGTGATTTTTGTTTCATTTGACAAAAGTGTTAAGATGGCTTGCACTTTTTCACCTTAAATAAACCAAATTTTACCTAAAAAGTAGACTAAAAATATTTTTTTAAATTTGATCAATATCTATTGTTTTAACAGTTTGCTAGCACACACTTTTTTTGCTGCAGTTTTGCTTTATTTTCTGGTATATCATGTAAAGTTGTCTTTCAAGATTGATAAAAGACTCCTGATTTGTTCAATGTAGTGAAATACTAGGCTTACAAGTTTCCCTTGATGTAGACTATTGAAGACATCAAACTCAGGAGCTTGTATCAGATCAACACTTTTGCCCTAGATATCTCATCTCCCCCTTCATTTGATGATGCTGTCCTTGATAAGGTAGAGATGCTCAACAAGCTGGAGGCTATAGGTATCAGGTAGTAGAATCCTGACAGATATTTGGCAGAATTATTAGTTTTTAACCTATTAAATATGTCTCCCTGAAAGTGATTTGTAGTGCAACAAATTAGAATCTAATAGTGAAATGCCTGAACACTCAAGAGTTATAGCAATCAGTTAACTGTGTCGAATTGCAGTGGAAGGTCCATTATATTTGAAAATTCTGTCAAAGAATCTTTCACTTCCTATAAGAAGCAAGAAACCTACTTCAAGTGTTCAGAGAACTTGAAGTTCATACATATAAATTATACAGTTTTCTAAAAAATAAATAATACAGGTTTTTTTGTAATAATAAAAGACAATCACTAGCATCTTTCAGAAAGATGCATCAAGATTCATCTCTAATGAAATTTCCTGTCATATTTTTGGATTCTCCCTATGAAAATTCTTGATGAGTGATTGCATGTTTAATAAACAATATATATTACAGTTGTCATGTTCTTGCTAAACTTTGTTTCCCCTCTGATAATTGTGTGAGGAAAGAGGAGTGTGATTACACTTCTTGTCAGTATTTCCTTAAACGGTGTTTTATGCAAAGACAGCCATGCTCCTGAGGCTAATTCTTTCATGGGCTGTAGCCAATATGGGCACTTTGTGTACTGCTAGATGCCACTGCTCACTTTCCTCCCTGAAGATGAAAACTCTGCTTGATGGCTCACCCTCAGGACTCCAGGAGGCTCTCAGTCTGAAATGAAAGCTGTATAACTACTAGGATTGTGTATGTATCTTTTTTGAGGTAGTTCCAAACTCTCTGTGCTCTGAGGAAATATCTTTCACCTTAGGGCTGCTGCTGCTGCTGCTGCTAAGTTGCTTCAGTCGTGTCCGACTCTGTGTGACCCCATAGATGGCAGCCCACCAGGCTCCCCCCTTCCCTGTGATTCTCCAGGCAAGAACACTGGAGTGGGTTGCCATTTCCTTCTCCAATGCACGAAAGTGAAAAATGAAAGTGAAGTCGCTCAGTCGTGTCCTACTCTTTGCGACCCCATGGACTGCAGCCTACCAGGATCCTCCATCCATGGGATTTTCCGGGCAAGAGTACTGGAGTGGGACGCCATTGCCTTCTCCCACCTTAGGGCAATGTTCCTTTAATAGTGGAGTCATGCAGAAGAGTAGAGACTTCCCTTCCCTCCTAAGACCTCCATTATTTCTCTTGTCAAAGGGAGAGTGTAGAGGTATTTCTACTGTTTGGCAGTATGACAGTAACAGTGCAATTCAACTCTCTCATCTTCAGAAATTAGAGAATTGATCTTGGTGAATCATTCCCAAGAAGGAAATGGCAACCCACTCCAGTATTCTTGCCTGGAAAATCCCACAAACAGAGAAACCTGGCTAGCTACAGTCCATGGGGTAGCAAGAGTCGGACACAACTTAGTGACTAAACCACCACCACAGTAAATCATTCAGAAACTACTGAGTACTCACTGTGTAGGTTTGATTTTTCTAGAAGCTAAAACTCCTAGTGAAATTTGAGTCCAGGAGGGGATATAACTAAAAGCAATTGGAAGCAAGTGTGTGTGTGTGTGTGTGTGTGTGTGTGTGTGTGTGTGTGGATGTATGTGTGTATAATATAGTTTAGACTTAAACTTATTTGATTTAAATAATTTATAAAGTCCTTTTATATACTTTCATTTGATGAAATTTGATCTTTCAGCTCCTCCTGCCTGTGACTCTTCCTTTAGGAATGAATTTCGACAAAGCAGAGAAGATTGGTCCTAGTGGCTGATGCTTGTTCTCTCCTCTGATACCTAGGACAAGGTCATCTCCCTCCCAGGCTGCAGCTTCCCTGCTGTAGCTACTGTGGCTCCTGGCTTGTTCTCTCTTGCCTTGGTTAGGGCTTTTTGATTCTCCCTGACTAATTTGACTTCATCGGAGCTCCTGCTGGCCATATACCCACGAGAGCTAAGCTGTGATATCCATTTAGTCCTTGTACTGATTTTGGAGATTAGCCCCTGTGTCTGCTTAAGGGATCACCTGTCACTGCCTTCATGAACCACATGCAAGGCCAACTGGCCTTCAAGAAAATGCCTCAGCCATACAAGAACTGAAAGGGGCTTGGAGAAGATAAGCTTGGGAACCTCATTCTGGTGATAGCCAATGCACAAGATCTCTGCCCATTAAAATACCCATGACATATATCTAGAGCCCCAAACTGACAGCGACATCTTAAGACAAAGATCAGAGAAGACTCATTGAAATAAGATCAAAGTACAGTTTCAATAACTGATCTCCAAGGGGGATGAGTTAAGAAATATATTTAAAATATAGAACAAAAGAGATGACCCTAAGATGATATTAACCTAATCCCAGGATTTCAGGCTGCAGTGGCCAGAATAATATGCCTATTTCCCTACTACAAGGAAACGAAATCCTGAAACAATCATATCCCTTCCTCTCCCTCCTTCTTTCATCTGTCACTTATTTTGAATTTAATCACAATGGAACAATAGAAAAGGGTCAGTTAACGTGCTGTCAGCAAGATGGAGGCCCCAACAGTTGTCTCCTCTGCAAAACCCACAAAAACAGTGAATAACTAATTACAAACTAACAAAAATAGCTCTGGGGAAGGCTCTGGACTTCAACGAAGAAGCAAGCAGTAACAGTGCAAGGCTAAAAACCAAGAATGGCCATATAGAAAAGCATAGGAAATATTTTGCCTCTATCACTCTACCTCCCAGGCCAGAACAGCTCGATGGCAAGAGGGATCCCTTTGGAGGGATTTCATTCTACAAGGAAAAGAAGAGTAGGAGTAACCCAGAAAGCCTCACCACCAGAACACTTGCAGCCTTTGCTACCAAGGACCCCATAGACTTCACAAGTACTGATTCCAGCTGATGGAGCTGCTTAGGGTCTAGCTTCTACATTTCCTCCCCAGGGCAGGAGTGATCCTTGTGATGATCGTGTTCCCCAGGGTTCCAGTTGCCTCAGTGTCCCTGCTCTCTAGGATTTGGACGCCACAGTACATCCCCATTCAAGGAACCAAAGCTGCCACTGCTCTGCACACCACCCCCAAATCCCAAGTCATAGATTTGACCTGTTATTGCTACAGCTATACTGCTGCTGCTCCACACCCTGCCCTGGGTCCTAAGCAATGACTTTGACTTATCACTGGGGCTGTGTGATTGCTGTCCTGCCCCCTGCCCCTAGGTGCTAATGCAAGGCTTTACCTGCTGTCACTGTCCACTCTGTTGCTGGTCTGCACACATCCCAACCCCAGGGTCTAAATTGTGGCTTTCTCCCAGTGGTACTGGAACTGAACTGTTGCTATCCTGCAAATGCCCCACTGAGACCAGAATAATGGCTTAGACTCACCATCCCCAGGGTGTGCTACTACTGCAACCTGCACTCTAATAGACACTCACAGAACATTCCTTCTAGAGCAGGAAAGTAAACTTTTCTTTACTTTTTAAACTTTTTTCTTTACTTTCTAAACTTTTCCACTTTTCAAGGAAAGAAAGCAGAACATTATATAGTATAGAGCATATGTTAGGTCACAAAACAAGTCTCAGTAAATTAAAAAAAAAATCACAGAAAATGACTCCACATATAAGTGATATCATATTGTATTTGCCTTTCTCTGTCTGACTTACTTCAGTTCAGTTCCATCACTCAGTCTTGTCCAACTCATTGTGACCCCATGGACTGCAGCACGCCAGGCTTCCCGGTCCATCACCAACTCCCAAACCTTGCTCAAACTCATGTCCATAGAGTCAGTAATGCCATCCAACCATCTCATCCTCTGTCATCCCCTTCTCCCACCTTCAATTTTTCCCAGAATCAGGGTCTTTCCCAGTAAGTCAGTTCTTCCCATCAGGTGGCCAAAGTATTGGAGTTTCAGCTTCAATATCAGTCTTTCCAATGAACACCCAGGACTGATCTCCTTTAGAAAGGACTGGTTGGATCTCCTTGCAGTCCAAGGGACTCTCAAGAGTCTTCTCCAACACCACAGTTCAAAAGCATCAATTCTTTGGTGCTCACCTTCCTTTATAATCAAACTCTCACATCCAGACATGACTACTGGAAAAACCATACCTTTGACTAGATGGGCCGTAGTTGGCAAAGTAATGTCTCTCCTTTTGAATATACTATCTAGGTTGGTCATAACTTTCCTTCCAAGGAGCAAGCATCTTTTAATTTCATGGATACAGTCACCACCTGCAGTGATTTTGGAGCCCCCAAAATTAAAATCTCCCACGGTTTCCATTGTTTCCCCATTTATTTGCCATGAAGTGAATGGACTGAATTCCATGATATTATTTTTCTGAATGTTGCATTTTAAGCCAAGTTTTTCACTTTCCTCTTTCACTTTCATCAAGAGGCTTTTTAGTTCCTCTTCACTTTCTGCCATAAGGGTGGTGTCATCTGCATATCTGAGGTTACTGATATTTCTCCCAGCAATCTTAATTCCAGCTTGTGCTTCTTCCAGCCCAGCGTTTCTCATGATGTACTCTGCATATAAGTTAAATAAGCAGGGTGACAATATACAGTCCAGACATACTCCTTTCCCAATTTGGAACCATTCTGTTGTTCCATGTCCGGTTTTACATGTGGCTTCTTGACGTGTGACTTACTTCACTTAATCCATAAATGTGTGGAAATCAAGCAATTCATTTAAACCATCAAAGGATCAAAAAACTTACAAGTGAAACTAGAAAATACTTTGAGATAACTAAAAAACACAGCACACTAAAACATATGGCTTACAGTAAAGGCAGTGATCAAAGAGAAATTCATAGCTGCAAATGCCTACAGTGAAAAAGAAAAAAAACCCTAAAATCAGTAACCCAAGTTTGCCCTGTAAGGACCTGTTCTCTGTTTATTCAGAAATTACACAGCCTAGCATGCAGTTCAGAATAAAATATCAAGTAAGTAGAAGTGATCTTTTGCATACAAATATGTTTAGTTCCCTTAGAAGCAGCACTAGAAGCAAGGAAAGACTTAGGGAAAGTTTGGGAGTCCTATAAGATACAGAGTGTAATATTTAAAATGCTTCCATCTTTTTCTAAAAAAATTGCAAATTGCATCTGAATCACTTGCTAAGATGTGGAACTTGAAAATCAAAGCAGTAGAAAATCCAGCTTCTCTCAAGCATAATCTCACTAAGTGTCTGATTTCCTCACCAAATATCCCACTTCTGGAAATTTCACATTGACCCAGATGGCATGTATATCACCCTGATCTTCAGGTTTGAATCTTAGAAACTGAGGTTGCTGAAGTGTGGAATCAGTAAGGCAAAGGTTTTTGTCTCACTTGAGAAAATCAGAGCATGAATGGTTCACTACTGATTCAAGGTTAAGAAAACACAACAAATATAAAACCTTGCATCCCTGGGATAAAGCCCACTTGGTCATGGTGTATGATCTTTTTAATGTGTTGTTGGATTCTGGTACATATACACAATGGAGTATTACTCAGCCATTGAAAAGAATACATTTGAATCAGTTCTAATGAGATGGATGAAACTGGAGCCGATTATACAGAGTGAAGTAAGCCAGAAAGAAAAACACCAATACAGTATACTAACGCATATATATGGAATTTAGAAAGATGGCAATGATGACCCTGTATGCAAGACAGCAAAAGAGACACAGATGTGTAGAGCGAACTTTTGCACTGTGAGGGAGAGGGTGGGATGATTTTGGAGAATGGCATTGAAACATGTATACTATCATGTAAGAAACGAATCGCCAGTCTATGTCCGATGCAGGATACAGCATGCTTGGGGCTGGTGCATGGGGATGACCCAGAGAGATGTTATGGGGAGGGAGGTGAGAGGGGGGTTCATGTTTGGGAACGCATGTACACCCGTGGTGGATTCATGTCAATGTATGGCAAAACCAATACAGTATTGTAAAGTAAAACAAAGTAAAAATAAAAATTAAAAAAAAAATAAAAAAGATAAATGCAAAAAAAACAAACAAATATAAAATCATTACAGTGAGTCCAATACAAAAGATGCTGTAACTTAAGGAATAAGAAACAATGCATAGAAATTTTTGAAAAATAGTGTACCTCTGAAGATGTTTTTCTAAAGAAGCAAAAATAAGGATTCAGACTTTTTGTTTCAAAATATATGCAGGAGGGTGAATCTTCTATGAAATAGAATGGGCAGGTGTCTTAATGAAGAAACAAATAGTCCTGAAAGCTCGACCTAAAATGCTGCATAATGTTGTTTACAATTTACATGACATGCTAGAAAAGAAAAAGCTAAGGGGATTAAAAAAGGTAGTTACTTGTTTTGTGGCATGGGAAGAGAGCTTGACTACAAATGAGCATAAGTGAAATTTTGAGGTCATGGAACCATTCTGTATTGTGAACACAAAACTCTAGTCATTTGTCCAAACTTGAAAATCGATATACCACAAAGGGTGAATTTTCATATGTAGGTAAAAATAATTAGGATATTATGGAAAACCAAAATGGGGTACAGACTATGACAGTTGAATCTCTTTGTATTGTAAAAGAGTGCTCTGCTAATAGTGAATGAAACGGTGAAGAAATAAGCTGCAGCATGTAACTTTAAAAAACATTGTTTCAACTGGTTGTTGGTGATGGTGGTTTAGTCACTAAGTTGTAAGTCTAAAGACAAAAAGATTGGTACACAAATACTGCACTCGAGTTTATAAATTTAAGTATGCAGGTTAGCAATTCTGAAATGGCCTTTCATGATTTGAACAAATAAGTAAATATGTTACAGTGGCAGTTTCTTAGTCATAAAATGGGGAGATGATGGTAGAATGAACTATGTGTTACTGAATTAGAGGTAAAGGTATAATTTTGAACTCTCATATACATAGATAGATAAGTAGATAGATGATAGAGCTATGGAAATTAATACACATATGTGCATATATATGGGATTCTATGCAAACCTATGGAGCTCCCCTGGTAGCTCAGCTGGTAAAGAATCTGCCTGCGGTGCAGGAGACTCCAGTTTCATTCTTGGGTTGGGAAGATCCCCTGGAGAAGGGATAGGCTACCCACTTCAGTATTCTTGGACTTTTCTGGTGGCTCAGATGGTAAAAAACCTACCTGAAATGCAGAAGACCTGGGTTCGATCCCTGGGTTGGGAAGATCCCCTGGAGAAGGGAATGGTAACCCACTCCAGTATTCTTGCCTGGAGAATCCCCATGGACAGAGGAGCCTGGCGGGCTACAGTCCAAGGGGTTGCAAAGAGTCAGACGCAACTGAGTGACTAAGCACAGCGTAGCAGGTGCAAACAAATATGGCCCAGCTTTATCCCCCCAAGAGAACATAGAGAAAGTGACATCTTGGTAGCAATGAGCATACCTAGTTCCCAGGTTTTTGTTTCTAAATGACATCCTTTTTTTAAAAATTGAACTATAGTTGATTTACAATGTTGTGTTTGTTTCAAGTGTACAGCAAAGTGATTCAATTATATATATATATATATATATATATATACATTTGTTTTCATATTCTCTTCCATTATAGGTTATTATTAGATATTTCCCTATGCTGCACAGCAGGTCTTTGTTGTTTACTTATTTTATATATAGTAGTATGCATATGTTAATCCCAAATTCCTAAATGCTCTTCTTTAATAACCGAAATGAAGGCTCCTTGGAACCCTGATCTAGGGCTGCTCTCAGGCTGGGGAATGGAATACACAAGCCGAGCATAGAACTTCTGGGAGTATTAGAGAGATGGAAAGTGTTAAACAAGTTGATTGGGAGCATGGCAAAAGGACAAGAGAAATCAGTTAGAGCTCCCAGTGGCCAAATCTAGAACAGTTTGTCACAAAATAAATAATGAATGTTAGACTCTAACTCTGTGATGGTTAGCTTTATATGTCAAAGTCATGAAAGACAAGGAAAGACTGAGGAACTATCATCACACATTAAAAGAAGCTTGGGAAAAATAACTAAATGTAAGTGTGGTATGCAACGTTAGATAATGAAACAAAAAAAAGCACATTTGTGGAAAGACTGGTAAAATACACACAAGGTATTGTTTATTTAGATGTAATTTCTTTTGTTAATTTTGTTACTTCTTAATAATCATGTTATTGTTGTGTGGGATGTTATCATTGGGGTAACTGGTTGAAGGGTGTATGAGAGTTCTCTGTACTATTTTTCCAACCTCTCTATAAGCCTAAAATTATTGCAGCTAAAGCCTAAACAAGTAGCATTTATAATCTATGAGAATTTCAAAATACCTCTTGAAAAATTCTATTCAAATGAAGCCAAATCTGAGAATTCTGATTTCATCCTCTTTTCTTCAGTGTAAATCATTTAATTTATTTTAATTTTCTTCACTTTCGACATATAATTCATCTTTGTTTTTCTGGTCTGCATTCTTTTCAGAGCTCTTCATCTATCCTAAGCTTTGGTGAAGCAACAACCTGATTGACACAGGCCAAAGCATGCCATATTAGCATCAATATTCACTACATTTTGACCCAGACTGCAGCTACGTAAGCCTGTCTTGAAATACTAGTGAGAGGAATGTTGAAGGAAAAAGTCTCAGAGTTCTAAAGTTCACATAAATGTAAACAGTACTGGAAAAGCTGTAAAAAATAAAAGTTAAGTCTGAAAAGAGTAGACTCAACTGTTAAATGTATAAATTATAATGAAAATTGTAGTTTATAAATTATTTGTTGCATGTTATTTTTAAAATTTTGTAAAGTTTAATTTGAAGTCAAAAATAAATTAGGAGAATTTTATATCTAATATCCAACCATTTGAAAAAATATCAATAAAGATATTAATACTTATTTTAAAAGATATTACTCATTTAAAATTGAATTTACATAACAGATACTGAAGCAATGACTTTACTGTAATGCAAAATCTGAAACTGTAAGAAAATTTATACTTTAATAGGTAGAAAAGCTTCAGCTTTCAGATGGCTGCTGTGGTTAGCTGTATACATGCCTTAGCTAAGTCACTTCAGCCAAGACAGCTCCATGATGGTCACATAGGGACCTGACACCTGTCATTGTACAATTCCAGCAAGGGCTGTTCACAGATTCACTTCAGAGTCTGTGGAATAGGACTCTTGGAGTTGTACAAAAGAGTTCCTAGAGTGCAATTATTTGTCCTTTCAGATGAATAAATCAAGTTTCTGTGAGCTTCAGAAATGGATAGAAAAATGAGAAGGTGGCAGCCTGGATTCTAGAGTTAGTAAGGAGAATTTCTGGACAGGGATTATAGTTCTCATTAGGTAAGACAATTCTTGTCCTGCCGTGGATCTGCTAATTATCTAGATATCTTTCTTATGGCCAATTACTTTTTACTTGCAGTAGAATACATGTACAGCCATATCCTCTAATGTGAAATGTACAACTCAATGTAACATCTTTGAGATTCACCCTTATTGTTGCATATAGCAATATTTTTTACATTGCTGAATATAATTTCATTAAAGAAATATGCCACTGTTTATTCATTCCACATCTCATTACCTTTTAACTAAATCTTTTAAAGAAGCAATTGTAGCTGAGATAAGGCAGTCTGGTTATACCGAAATATTAGGTTGTTATCATAGAGCTGGGTAATTTTCAACAGAGACAAGAAAAGATCTCTAAGGCTCTGCTCTCAGGATCTTGCCACCGATCGTCTAAGTCAGCAGTCCCCAATCTTTTTGGCACTAGGGACTGGCATTGTGGAAGACAATTTTTCCAAGGACTGGGAGGAAGGGATACTTTGGGGATGATTCAAGTGTATTATATTTACTGTGCACTTTATTTCTATTATTATTACGTCAGCTCCACCTCAGATGATCAGATATTAGACCCTGTAGATTGGGGTGCCCTGGTCTAAGTCATGCCACATTTATGAGCAAGTAGTCATTATTTTGTCTTTTTAGACATTTCACTAAATGTTTTGTTTCAAATCTTTATACATGGCAGACATGACACTATTCAGAATTCTCCAAAGTGGCTTCACACAAGATTCAGATGTAATTGTAGCCCTGGGGCTTCACTTGTAGGGTAGTGGCTTCTCTAGACCTCATATATGAATTCATGCAAAGGCAGAAATATAGATAATATTTCTAGCCAATCCACATATGTTGAAACCACTCAAGCCAGCAATTAAGATCATTCCTTACATTGTACTAATTAACAAACCATCTGGTGCTGATCAGAGATCAAGAGAGTTGAAGGGCACTGGCACAGCCTAAAATTTCTGAATACATACTGTGAAATCCAAAGTAACAAGGCCCAGTAGCGAATTCTCTTGATTAGGGGCTTCAAATGCTCACTGATGATCTCCAAGATAGAGACTGAAAGCCAACACACACATATATGTTCCACAAACCACATATACAACAGTTTCAAGAAAACTGCAGACAATATCAGAAATTTTCTTATGAACAACCAAGTCTAACTTGTTAAACAGATCTAATCTCTACATGAAGAAGAGTGGCTCCTCTTCTTGACAGAGTGGTGAATGGCTTCCCTGGTGGCTCAGATGTTAAAGAATCTGCCTGCCAATGCAGGAGACGTGGGTTCAATCCCTGGATTGAGAAGATCCCCTGGAGAAGGAAATGGCAACCCACTCCAGTATACTCACCTAGAAAATCCCATGGACAGAGGAGCCGGGTGGGCCACAGTTCGTGGGGTCTCAAAAAGTTGGACACAGCCGAGCAACTAACACTTTCTGGCTATTCACTTGTTTGCCTCTGTCCTAGCTTCTCAGCCTTGGGCCATCTCTAAGGTTTCAGTTCAGTTCACTCACTCAGTCGTGTCCGACTCTTTGCGACCCCATGAATCGCAGCACGCCAGGCCTCCCTGTCCATCACCATCTCCCGGAGTTCACTCAGACTCACGTCCATCGAGTCGGTGATGCCATCCAGCCATCTCATCCTCTGTCATCCCCTTCTCCTCCTGCCCCCAATCCCTCCCAGCATAAAAGTCTTTTCCAATGAGTCAACTCTTCGCATGAGGTGGCCAAAGTACTGGAGCTTCAGCTTTAGCATCATTCCTTCCAAAGAAATCCCAGGGCTGATCTCCTTCAGAATGCACTGGTTGGATCTCCTTGCAGTCCAAGGGACTCTCAAGAGTCTTCTCCAACACCACAGTTCAAAAGCATCAATTCTTCAGCACTCAGCCTTCTTCACAGTCCGACTCTCACATTCATACATGACCACTGGAAAAACCATAGCCTTGACTAGACGGACCTTGGTTGGCGAAGTAATGTCTGTGCTTTTGAATATGCTATCTAGATTGGTCATAACTTACCTTCCAAGGAGTAAGCATCTTTTAATTTCATGGCTGCACTCACCTCTAAGGATTAACTCTCCTTAAAAATATTTAAGAGTGAGACCTAGTGTTGTTGTTGTTCAGTCACTAAGTCATGTCCAACTCTTTGTGACCCTGTGGACTGCAGCACGTCATGCCTCCCTGTCCCTCACCATTTCCTGGAGTTCTCCCAAGTTCATGTCCATTGAATCAGTGATGCTATCTATGCAAGCATCTCATCCTCTGGTGCCCTTTTCTCCTTTTGCCTTCAATCTGTACCAGCATCAGGGTGTTTTCCAATGAGTTGGCTCTTTGCATCAGGTGGCCAAAGTATTGGAGTTTCAGCTTCAGTATCAGTCCTTCCAATGAGTATTCAGGGTTTATTCCCCTTAGTGAGCAAATTGTTATGTATTATTATATTGTTAAATTAGAGCCCTTGACATTTGACTCTGTAAACAGTGGGAACATCTACTATATTCATTAGCTCTGCCACAACACTCAGTGACTTTAACTGAAGTTTTTATTTCACTGGATCTGCAGTTGGATGGAATGAGTCAAATGAGGGTCAGGCGGTCTAGTCTGGGCTGACTCAGCTCTGCTCATGTCTCATTCGGGGTCCAGGTTCAAGGTGCAACACCTGATGACAACTTTTCTCATGCTGAAACTTGAGGTGCAAGGAGGGTAGGAGAAACACAAGAGGCCTTGTAGGGTCATCCCCACCTGCATGCCATAAGCCACAGTAAGTCTGCAGACCAAGCTGAAAGTCAAGGTCAGGGAGGGGCATTCTACCCATGATGAGGCCACTGTCAGGCAGTAGGGACAAGGAGAGCAGCAACATTTGAGTCCTTCCTTCAGCTGCCACAGTCTCCCCACGAGGCAAAACATACTCCTCCTACCTTTCACTGAATTAAATATTTCCCCCTTTTAATTTTACTTATTAAAACATCATTGACAAAGAAGGAAGATGTTTTGCTTTATATACTTTTTGTGTACAAGCCTCCTGCAAATAGTACCTGATGTATATCCATTTTATAAACATGTATCCATTCATTCGCTTATCAAATATTGAGCACCTACTAGATACAGATTATTAAGTGAAGCAATGTGACAAATACAAAGAGGGTTCAGATAGATTCTTTCTCAGATTCTTTCTCAATGATCTTGGGGATTTGGAGCTTCAGGAAGGAAGCTTGGGGCTGGAGTAGCATCAAGTACTAAAATAGAATAGGGTGGTGAAAGCAATTAGTTTTGGACTCAGGCAGACCTAGATTTGAGTCTTGGCCCCAACATTTCAGGCAGGCTATTTCCTTCTCTTTTAGTTCTGCCCAATTCTACCCTTTCTGACAAATGGACAAAACAAGATCACATACATTATAGATGGAGGAATAAAAATTTGTTTTGATAAGTTATGCCTGGCATCTGTAAGTATTCAGTTAATAGCTAGCATAGGGTATGAGATTACTTTGACCAGAATGTACACCACCTCCCCACCAGGGAGCTCTTGTGTTCCCTAAAGAAATGATAAGGTGTATCCTGACTGGAACAGAACTAGAAAAACCTGGATAGAATATTTATGTCACCAACTTGATCCTGTTCCATGTAATTCACAGCATAGTCCAGTTGGTTGTAAGACTACAGATTTTCTGACAAGCAATTGATTTTCTAGAATTTCACTAAGAAACACATTCTCAAAATCAATCAACTATGAGACATGACAGCTCCAAGATGAAACAAAACAAATAAGCAAGCTGCTTGTGTGATTTTAGGCTGAGTTTGCAGAAGGATTACTCCCTCTTTACACTGGAGTTTGGTCCCCAGTGAACCTCTTGGGGGCAACAGTCAGTCCCTGCCTGCCCCACCCTGTGAAGTGAGTAGGAGGCAGGAGCCATGAAGCAGTTATTTACAAGGATATTAGCATCATCAAGAATGATGGAGGAGTTGAGATGGAGAGAAAAAGTTTTCTTTTGGACATATAAAATGAAAATGTCCATATTATCAGATAAATTTTACATATATAAGTGACCCATGTTTACCATTAGGGACTCAAAAGGTTTAGCAAGGAACACATCTTCTGTATTATGATCGAGGAATAGAGCTACTTCCTGTCACAGGGGAAAGTTCCATGAAAGTTAGTCTCCTCCTCTGGCCCAAATATGGATCAAAGTGAATGGGAAAAGGGATTTTACTACTATGTAGACACATGGCATTTCTCTTTTAATTTTTTAAATGACAAAAAGATAGCATCCTTGTGATTTCTACCCAGTAATAAGTCTTTTTGTTCTTACTATTAAATGGTATGACAAATACTCATGAAACAAGCTGAAGACTGGAAAACTTCATTCATGAAGAGGATTCACCCTGTGTAAGGTAGGCTTCATGAGAAGCAAGCAATCTTAGCCATAACTTTGTACTCTTTTATTAGTTCCCCCAAAGCCACAGAGTCTTTCTGAGTGCTGCATTTGTAGACTTAGAAGCTGGCCTGAAGATACTCCACTGAACACAAGCCTTTTACTTCTGCATATCCAGGTCTTTTCCAAAGTTAAAATAAGGATGGCCCTTTCCTTGATAAAGATACTTTCTACTGAGAGAGTTACTCACTATTTATATTTTTAAACTTAGTAGGTTATAATATTTGATTAGTTGAACCAATGGGTTGGAACTATCAATTTTAAAAGACAATAGCATTGCAGGAAAAGTAACTGATTGTGATAGAAGTAGTCTTAGACACAGCTGGAAAATATAAATTTAGAGAGTGTAAATTCAATCCTTTCTTCATTTTGTTTCTTGCTTTCTCTTCTCATCTCTGAAGTCCCAGGACCTGAGTCTCCCACTGACCTTCCAGAAAACGTCTATGCTCCCAACTCATAATTTTTCCCTTCACCCATCCCAGTTCTCAGTATTTTGGGCCTATTTTTCACTGACTTTTATAGAGAAGACCTTCCTAATGTACTAAATGACAAAGTGTTTATTATGCATCAAAAAGGCTTTTAAACTAAAGGTTAAATTGTGGGATAAGGGGATGAAGAGGAGAGGACTTCATGAAGTGGTATGCGTCAAATCAAAATTTCTCAATAGCATGCACCAGAATCACCTGCAGGACTGGTTCACAACACATTCCTGGGCTCTGCCTCTAGATTCCTGGGGCCTGAGATTGTGCATTTGAAACAAGCTCCCACATGATGCTATTGCTGCTGCTGATCCATGGACCACACCTTAAGAACCAGTGCTTTACATTAAACAATCTAAGTCACTTCCTAATTTGTCTAGACATCCAAAGGCCGCCATGAGCAGGATGCTGGCACATTCTACCCAAACTTCTTGCTCAAAATTTGAGATTTTTTTTTTTTCTCATTCATTGTGAGAGTCCTAAGCTATACTATTAGGAGTAAAAGATGGGATTTGGGATAAGATTCGTTTGTTGTCCACTCTGGATGACAGAGGATGAGATGGTTGGATGGCATCACTGACTCAATGGACATGGGCTTGGGTGGACTCCAGGAGTTGGTGATGGACAGGGAGGCCTGGCGTGCTGCGGTTCATGGGGTCGCAAAGAGTTGGACACGACTGAGCGACTGAACTGAACGAAACTGAACTGCCACTCACTGGAAATTTCTTTAAAATCTCCAAGCTGCCCTTTTGTACTGTAAGAAATAGAACAATAAATTCAGTCTTTCAAGTTCATTGTGGGGCTCAAAACACAAGATGTGTGAAGGTGCTTTGTAGGCTATCAAGTGCTCTATGAATGGTATAATTGTTATAAAGAAAGTTGCTTCTCTGAGATAGCTATTCAAAATGAAATTATGGAGGACCAAACCCTGTTTTCGGAACACTGGAGCTACCTGTGTTCCCTGTGTCACCAATAAAGCCAGGTTCCTTAAAACCTTTATGTCATGGGCAAAAAGAAACACTGAATAGTTTTGAGAGAAGGCTTTTTATGCCCTGGAGAGTCTTATACAATGCAGATCTTTATAGAACAAAGAGAAACTTTCTGGCATCCTACATATTCCAGGAGGGGCCTTAGTCACCATCACAGAAGATCCGTAAGAAAAACACCTGTACAATCTTTCTTAGGGTCAGTGATTTGGAAAGCATCAGGAAAGAGCTGCATTAACATGATTCATTGAATGTATCCCATTCCATTTTTACTCCTTATCCTTCACACAGAACTTAATAATTAGGGGGGAAATATCTCCTGTGAATACAGCACACTCTGCTATGCATTCCATTTGTTAGACTCAAATCTCATTCTTAAAATCTTTATGCC
The DNA here is from genome assembly GCF_032405125.1 of Capricornis sumatraensis. Classification (NCBI taxonomy): domain Eukaryota; kingdom Metazoa; phylum Chordata; class Mammalia; order Artiodactyla; family Bovidae; genus Capricornis; species Capricornis sumatraensis. The sequence goes on along the minus strand of NC_091092.1, from coordinate 108,507,754 downwards.
GCCCCTCCCAACCCCTGAAAATATGCAGCTCTGAAAGGATACAGTCCCAGATTCAGGAACAGCTGAGAGGAGCCATTATTGTGTCCTCATTCCCTGGTTGTTCAGACAGTGAAGAGTCTACCTGCAGTGTGGGAGACCTGGATTCGATCCCTGGGTCAGGCAGATCCCCTGGAGAAGGGAATGGCTACCCACTCCAGTATTCTGGCCTGGAGAAGCCCATGGACAAAGGAGCCTGGAAGGCTATATATAGTCCATGGGGTCCCTAAGAGTTGGACAGGACTGAGCAACTAACACACATACCAATTCTCACACCCAGAGCTAAGACAGGAATAAACAGTTTCTGCAGGGGACAGTTCTAACCCCTTGGAACCATTCTTTGCAGGCAGCAACCCTTGAAGAAGGTGTAAGAGCTGCATATCAGGGGCTGGCCTTTTTTTTTCCCCTTCAGCTGGTAAGGTCCCTAACACTCAAGATTCTTCTTTCACTAATATAGGAGCAAGTGAATGCTCAGGTGCTGAATCAAGGGACACAAGACTCCATACTAAGCTGAAAAGAACTGAGGTGGGATAGTGAACTCAGGTCACATGATGCCATGCCCAACTCACCTGCTGACACACCAAATGAGATTGCAGGTCCCAACATGCAAAGGAAAAGTTTAGAAAATAAAGGAGAAAGTGGGGGAGGAGAAAGCTACAATGTTGCTTCTTGTACATTTTCTCATCAAAACCTCACCTTGCCCTTTGGTATCCCCTCTCTCAGAAGAGGCAACTCAAAGCCTCCAGGGTCAAATAGTGATGGGTGTCCAAGACTACAGTAACCATAGTAGCTCTGTGAGGTCACCAGAGTTGTGTGTGTGTGTGTGTGTGGGTTGGGAGGGGTCATTTATCCCTCCTATATTTTCTTTTGTTGACTTTTTTTTCTTCCTCCTGAAGTTCTAAAGGGATTTAGATTTTTTTTTTTCTTTCTACTCCTTCCACCATCCTCCTGTTTTCTGTTTGCAAATTCATTTGTGAACATCTTCCAATTATAATATGGCCTTCGAAGGTATGGGAGGAATGCAAGACTAAGAGACACGATATCTTTACACCTTTAGTTCATTCAGTTAGTCAACAAATGGTTTGCAAGCATCTTCTATGTAAAAGCCATTCTTCCAAATACTGGGCATGTATCACTGAATAAAACAGAAAAAAATAACTCCTGTCCTCTCAGAGTTTATATTCTAGTGGATTTATAATCTGAAATTAAGTCTAATCCTCAAATTCTTATTTTACATGAAAGAATGAAATGCGTTTACTCTCAAGAGGAATAAATTCTAATTAAATCAATATTTCTCAAAGTGCCTTCCAGAAAACCTCCATCAGAAACTCTTCACATGCTTGTCCAAACAAAGATTAATGGTCTTCACAGCAGGCTCACACAGTTAAACTCTAGAGGGTGAGGTGCAGTAACTTTAACGTTCTTAGCATGAGTGCCCTCTAACCTTTGAGTGTGTGTATGCTAAGTCGCTTCAGTCATGCCCAACATTTCAGGCACCAACACTGGAAACCAATGTTTCCTAAACTTCCTGTTAGTCCCAGTTGCTCCCAGTCAGTCCAGTTGCTCAGTCGTGTCCAGCTCTTTGCAGCCCCATGGACTGCAGCACCCAGAGGCACCTGTTAATATTGGAGTTTCCCAGACTCATTTCACACAGATCTGGATCTAGTGGGTGTGTGGTGGGGCCACAGGTGATTCTGGGGTTAGCAGTAAAGTTTAGGAAATACAGAGCTTTATGATAAGACTGCAAATCAGGGACATCAGAACAGTTTCACACTCAGGGAAAAATACCTGAGTGATATATTATTAATAGTCACTTTTATTCTTTCCTCCATTTAGTAACTCCTTTTCTAACATGAAGAGTTTACTCTGGCTTAGAGGGTAAAGCATCTGCCTGCAATGCAGGAGACCCGGGTTTGATCCCTGGGTTGGGAAGATCCCCTGGAGAAGGAAATACAAACCAATCCAGTATTCTTGCCTGGAAAATCCCATGGACAGAGGAGTCTGGTAGGCTACAGCCCATGGGGCTGCAGAGTCAGACATGACTGAGCAACTTCACTTTCTAACATGAATTTGCTGGTTTTTGCTTTTCCATTTTCTTTATCTGCTGGATATGTCTTGGCTCACCTGTGTGAGCCCTGAGCTTGATGGAATAAGCTTTTATCACAAGACTTGTCAAGGTTTATACCTATTACCCTGGCTAGTTCTCCGCTAGATCATTAGATCATCAAGGGTGGGGACTAATCTTGTCAAATCAGTACCCACCTAAGGCCTCTCCCCAGTAGGTGCTCAATAAATATTTACTCAACACTGTTAAGTCACTTCAGTCGTGTCAGACTCTGTGCCACCCCATCGATGGCAGCCCACCAGGCTCCCCCGTCCCTGGGATTCTCCAGGCAAGAACACTGGAGTGGGTTGCCGTTTCCTTCTCCAATGCATGAAAGTGAAGTCGCTCAGTCATGTCCAACTCCTAGCGACCCCATGGACTGCAAGTCCACCAGGCTCCTCCGTCCATGGGATCTTCCAGGCAAGAGTACTGGAGTGGGGTGCCATTGCCTTCTCCAAGTCTGGCGAATAGTATTCTGAAGGATTAGAATGTGTTTGAATCTCATTTAAACCACATCTTGCAGTCCTCCTGTGGTCTTGCAGTCAGTTTTTTACCCTTCACTAAATGAAGCACCAAGTGTCAGTACCTTTGCAGATCACCCCGGAACACCATTTGGTTCTTGCTCCCTGATGTCTCTTCTGCATACCACCCCACCCCCACACCCCTCACCAAGGACAGTGGGAGAAGAGAGCAATGTGAGCTGATCAGCAGAGATCAGAACTGCACTTGAAAGAGATTACAGCTTTTGACTTCTTTCTTGGCTGCTGACATCAAGGTGGCTAACTTCACAATTGCTGTGGCATTTTGGTTTTAAATAAAGGTGCACTTTTAAAGCAAATACATTTATTTTGAATTTTTTGACATTGAATAAAAATCTAATTACCATCTTTTTTTTTTTCATTTTTATCAGCATGGCCAACTGAGGTTTGAAACAAACAAACAAAAAACACCAAAAAAATGAGATCATTTGAGCAAAAGATATATGATTAAAGATGGATTAAAATATGTCAAGTAGGTTTGAAGAAAGAAAATACAAGAAAAATGTGGTGTGAAAATATCCTCTTTGAAAATCTCTCTGCATGTCTTTTTTGATAAGGGACTGTGGCTGTGTATAGTGAGCAGAAAAGCAGCTCAGATAAGAAGAAAAGAGAAAAGACAGTTTGCAAGATGGGGAAAGTGGAAAGAGAGCAGACTTTAAAGGCAACTAAACCCAGGAAAACATCCAGATTCTTACACAAAATGACCACATGATACTGGGCAAGTCACCAACCTCTTGAACAATAGCAAAATGTCCCTGAAGGGTTTTTTTAAAAATATGCAAAAGACTTGTCAAGCCAAGTTTCCTCCCTCTTCTCTGAAGTGATGTCTGATGAATCTTTAGATAATATAGGACAGATATCATGAGTTGTAAACTTGTATATTGGCACAGAAAATACAGCTAATATGGTCCATTAACACTGATTTCAGCCAAGCAAAGTAAACGGATCCCTGCCTCAGTTGAAACTAGTTCATCTATTAAAGTTCTTATATGTGTTAAAACAAAAAGCAGAACAGAAGAAACAAGGAAAAAATATTTATTACACAAGAGATTTTAAAATAGGCACTTTGTGATTTCATTTTGAATTGAAGTTTAATTTGCATTTATCGCACTGTTATGTCATTTGGAAACCAGGTCGACATTTCAATAAATTTTGAGTAGCTGTAAAGTTGGGTTTCTTACATAGACCTTGAGGAGTCTATTAATCACTACTCTGTGCCTTTGGGGTTAAAAACTTCCCTACCTCTTTTAACGTGAAAGAAATCCATTAATTTTACCAGCTACGCAGATTATTTAGATTTAGTGATGGCCACAAGATATTGCTAAATCCCAGCCTTCTGCCCCAAATCCAATTTGTTGCTTGGTTTATGTTACTAGATGGGGCAATAAATAGTCAAGAAGTTGTCTAGAACCACACAGGAAATCTGTTTCAGTGCAATAATCGATTCCTGAATTTGTTACTTGGCAAAACAAACAAACAAACAAAAAAAAAACAGAGAGAAAGGAACCTAAATTCTACCCAGTTTTCTCCTCTTCTGTCTCCTCCAACACAGTGATAACATGTAGTATAGCATAGACAGAGCTGAGTACTGATTGGCAGAGATGAATACTTTCAGATACTATGGGATGTAGACTTCTGAGAATTCACATGAATGCAGTATGCTCATAATGTAAATTCAATGAAGGTTCAGCTCCAGGCTCTGTTTGGTAACTGAGATATATATTCCATCTGAACGAGTAAAACAGATTTTAAACAAGATTAACTGATTTATTATGAAGATCATTCATCTTCCAAAAAGAGGTCCTGTCCTTCTGAAAGCAGAATGTACAAATATGAAGTCAGGGCATGCACCTGTTAATGAAAAATATGTTAACCATCCTACTTGCCATTTAAAAGTAAAATCTTCCAGAAATTGGCTACATTAGAAATTACCTAGTTTGTATTTGAAACATAAGATCTAATGTAAATGAAAGACTGATGCCAACAGATGCAAAAGTTTCTATGTATTCAGAATGTGCTTTCTGAGTTGATAATGAAGCAGTATATTTGCCCTTTATGCTACAAAGAAAATTGAATCATGTCCTTGTGGAGGAAAGTGACAATGAAAAGTAAAGACCTTTCAGCTAAATCTTCACTTGATGTTATACTCTATTAAAAGGTATAAAGAAAGTATTTTACTGTTTGTTAATACTTTATAATAATATGCACAGAGTTATTAAGAACTAAAAATATTATCAGGGACCAAGTGGGCTTTGGGGGGCTGCTTTCTTGTATGTGAATCCTCTATAACTAGGTAGCAGAGTGAGAAGGTGTTAAATGTGCCAACTGAACCATAGTCAAGGGGCAAATAATTAAGAATTCTCACCCTTGCAGCAGAAAATAGATTGCAGACTTCTTAATAAACAACTCTTTTAAGGATGGCACATTTATTTCTCACTCTGAATTTCCTCCAACTCTGAATTTATTGTATGTTTTACCAAGGCAGGTGTAGCTCTTGTAATGGTGGTGGGGCTGGTTCCCTAGCTATGTGGGGAGGCTCTGTGCTCATTATGTTGCTGCCTCTACTACCTCCTTGCACAGATGATGAACCTGTTAAAGGCACTAACTGGGTAAACTCTAAATTCAATTCAGTAAAAAATGACAGAGTCTGATTTGATGGTTATTTGACCTCATGATCTCCGACCCTGTCGCCCCAGACCCCTCAAGACGTGGGTTAATTTCCCTCCCTTCCTCTGGAAAGTGGCTGATGTGTGACTACATGTGGTACACCCCAGCTTCACCTTGGAAGCCAGAAAAATATCCTGGGAGGAAATTCATAAAGCCACTGGACAGTAAAATAATTACATCATAACTTCTTTCCTCTTTTCTTCCTTTTCTTGTTCCCATCAGTGCTGAATGAGGAATTGTAGAAATGAAGGGCCTACGCATTCAGCGCCTTATAGATTGTGAGGCACTGTTAGGATTCAAGGCTTATTGTTTTTATGTGGGTGCTCCTGAAGGCAGGTGCCAGCTGTCACCTCCCCTCCTCTGGTCCAGCAAAGTTGAAAAGGTGTCTGATTAGAGGGAAAGTTCATTTGGAGCAATCTGGGCACATTCCTGAGTGACTGATGGCAGGATTCCTGTTAGGAAGCAATTTTCCATGGACCACTCACATTTCTGCATGTCTTATTAGACAGTGGCTACCCTGGTGGCTCAGATGGCAAAGAATCTGCCTGTAATGCAGAAGACCTGGGTTTGATCCCCGAATTGGGAAGATTCCCTGGAGAAGGGTATGCCAACCCACTCCAGTATTCTTGCCTGGAGAATTCCATGGACAGAGGAGCCTGGTGGGCTACAGTCCATGGGGTCACAAAGAGTTGGACATGACTGATCAACAATTTCACTTTCTTTTGAGTAGAGGCACTGGGAGTTTTGCTCTGGACTCTTTTTTTCAATATTAATATATTAATATATTCCAATATTAATATATTAATATATTTCAATATTAATATATTAATATATTAATAGTGGCCTTGGATGACAGAGAAAGTGTCTAATTCCTTGGTCAGAATACAGATTTGTTAGCTCTCCACGACCTAAAGATGTTTCTTGGCAGTGCTCTGCAAAGGATTCTGGTTCCTCAGCTGTGACACAGACCTGTTGTGTGTACAGCATTCTCTGAGTCCTCCCGTGTCAATCTAAGAGGATTTGGGGAACAAATGCAACTATGAAGTTCATGCTGCCTACTGCACCATGGGTAATAAAGTCCTTTGTCTCTGACCCAGAAGTAGTTTATCTCCTGCCAACATCCATGAAAACATACAGACTAACTTCTTAGCCTGTAAGTAGGGTAAAATCTCACCACTGTGACCCCCAAATATCTTCCCCATGGGTTTCTCTTGAAATATTCTGCAATCTATCTTTTGAAAACTATTTCGAGTATATTCAACCTTGGTGAATGCAGCAGGGTGAACATTTCTCAGTCCTCCTCCAGGACATAGGTTTACTAATTTTGAGTTTTTGTTGCTCAGTCAATCTTCAAGTATACTGGGTATGTTAATCTTCCTGCCAGCATCATGTCCGCATTGCCCATGATATAACCATGAGATTTCATCAGGATGAAATTAAGGCACACTATGTCTATATATTTCTTCTGATCTGCCAGTCTGTGGTTTAGTTGCTAAGTCGTGTCTGATTCTTTGCAACCTCATGGACTGTCACCCACCAGGCTCTTCTGTCCATGGGATTTCCCAGGAAAGAATACTGGAGTGGGTTGCCATTTCCTTCTCCAAGGATCTTCCTGATCCAAGGATTGAACCTGGGTCTCTTGCACTACAGGCAGATTCTATACTGAAGGAGCCACCAGAGAAGCCCTGTCAGTCTAACACTAGCTATGATTTGGGGAAGGATGATTATCTCTTACAATCTAATGCTACCTCCTATTAGCACTTCTTTTATAGTCATTTGTATACACAAACTCAGTGTTCTCATCTCCCCCTATGCCCACAGAAGAATGATTTTAATTATATTATTTTAAATAGATGATTTCAATTATATAGACATGCTGTTATTTTCCTAGTTCCTTTGTTACTGATTTGTGGATGTGTGTGTGTATGTTCACACATGAGTGTGTGTAAAGGAATTTGAAACATCTTAGATAGAAACCTAATATACCATATACATTGGACAAGAGGTGGGTGCTCCCATTAATTTTAACATAGAAAGTTTGGAAGACCTTGTTCATGTCATTTAATCTCATAGGGCCTCTGCCTGCTCACATGAACAGGTTGAATTAAATTATTTTGACAGAAATTCTGAAAGTATATGAAACTATAATATTTACCTTTGTTGCTAAATATAATTAGTAATATATTGAGAATTCTTCAGAAACAGGATTCTAAGTCACATCTGGTAGTTTAAATCCTCCCATCGGCAATGAACAGACAATGAAGATGATAACCCAAAGCAAAAGATTCTGAAAAGTAGCCATAGACTCATATATGATAGAGGATTTCCCTAGCTTCATCATGGATTAGATTCTAATCTTTAAGTACTTTCCTGTATTATCTGATTACCTCTAATAGATGATGCAAGATATTTATTTGGTTATGAAGTATTTCCTCGGAGAGTGGAACACTATATTGTTTTATATCATTGATTAAAATAAATGATAACATAAGGGCTGCATCAGGAGCTAAGTATTTTTGTAGCTAGATTGCATTCAGCTGCTTTCATCACGCATGAAAAATCATTATACCCAGGGGAAGCCTAGGCAGATCTATGTAAGTTTTGCTTTAATGCTTTTTGTGTGATTCTAAGCTTCTGTGATGGCCCTAAATCCCTCCCTCTTTACATCTACTGCTCAAAATGTGTTGTCTCTTCCAAGAATTCTTTCTGTTGACCAAAGTGACTGTTGATGAAGTAATTAGAGCTGAAGATGGAATTACAATTGCTGGCTGACTTTAAAATAGGGAGATTATTTTGGTGATCCCAGAGTAATCACAAGTGTCCGTAAAAGTGAAAGAAGACAGCAGAAAAGAAGAGGTCAGTTATGTGACGAGAGAAAGACTTGGCTGATCTTTGCTGGCCCTGAAGCTGGAGAAAGGAAATGATAAGTCAAGGAATGCAGTGGCCTCTAGAAACAGGAAGATGCAAGGAAATAGATTCACCCTAGAAACTCCAGAAAGGAATGCACCCATACTAATAGTCTAATTTCCATCCAGTGAGATGTTTATTGAACTTTCAGCCTACAGAACTGCAAGATAAATAAATCTGGTTGTTTTGAGTCACTAAGTTTATAACTTAGTTCATTACAGTTCATTACAGTAGCAACAGAAAGTATAACAGCATCTATTCTCACAGGCTCTGGTTAAGGTTTGTGTATTTTAATGTGAAGTACTATCCTGGCCCTGGTGGCTCACAGGTTAAAGCGTCTGCCTGGAATGCGGGAGACCCAGGTTTGATTCCTGAGTCGGGAAGATCCCCTGGAGAAGGAAATGGCAAACCCACTCCAGTACTCTTGCCTGGAAAATCCCATGGAGGGAAGAGCCTGGTAGGCTACAGTCCACTGGATCGCAAAGAGTCATACACGACTGAGTGACTTCACTTCACTTCACTTCATCCTGGCCACCCTTCCCACCATGACTTCCTGTGGCCAAGGGAGAACATGTCACTTAAAACAAGCCAATCAGAACCCCTCTCCCTACAATTTAAAACTTGAATGAAATGGATAGAAGGTAGCAACGCTGTATTTACCCTTAAAGACATCGCTCCTGTTCCTTCCCTCTCCACAGCTGCCCAGTTTTGCTTTTCTGAGTCCAAGTCTGGTACAGTTTATTCAGTATTTTTAGATATATCACATTCTTCCTCCAGATATCCTTTGCAGTGAAGCTAGCCAGTGTCATATTCGTTTGGTTGAATCTGTAACACTTGAATTGATTAACAGTCTCAGGTAGCTTCCTTGCATTTTCATTTATTCATTCATTGTCATTCAACTTCTGTTCCATGCTAGGCAGCCTTCTAGACACAATAAGACAACTCAGAGGAGGAATTCTCATGGTAGAAATTTCAAATACTAGATTCTATATTTTGAGTAAGGGAGGAAGGAAAGTTTATAACATGTAGGTGGTTATGTCTGAGGTGTTTGTATAGAACATGAGTTATGGGAAAGAGTAAAGAGTAAGCATTAGCCCCTAGAACAGTACCTTAGGCATAGTGATCACACAGATATTTGTTCAATGAATGGATCAAGATGTGGTATTATAATTTGGGGCATGGTGATGGGAATAATTAAGGCAAAGCAAAAGAAAAAAAAGCTCAAAACCAATAAAAAATGAATAAAACTGTGTGTATAAAGTAGGATTCACCCACCTTTTCTCTTTGATCTGAGAAGATTTCAGGAAGAGCAAGGAGGAATGAAAGAAGCAGAAATGTAAGAGATGGATTTATTCAAGATGCTAATGAAGAAGTGCAGATTTCTCATGCTATCCAAAAGTAGAGGGTTCCCATGAAAAGTTTCACAAACCAAAAAGTGTTAAGTGAAGAAGCAATTACATTGGACATATCTTGCTAAGGATGCACAAAAGAAATAGAAATGAAGCACAGATGCTCACAGACACAGTTGAAAGGTGTGGAGGCTTGATGCTGAGAACAGTTCTCAGAAAGGAGCTTGGTGGTGCTACTCTTGCTCCTCTGCCCATGCACAGCCTCTGTAATGGATCCCTGCAAAAGTAATGGTAAATGCTGTTTTTGCTTTGGCCTTTTTTCATTAAAGTGAAAATTCTCTTTGGATATCTTTGGGTTAGTAAAAAAAGGTACTGTTTTATTAATAGGTCTTTTGTATAAGCAGAGTGCCATAAAGCGACCTTTTGAAAAGCGGGGGATACCCGTACTCAGTGTTTGGAGATTTCACTGAAATGTAGCTCAAAGAGTCTGTAGCATTCTCAGCCTTCCTGAAGGAAATAACAAAATAAATTTTAAAACTGGAGAGTTTTTGCCTAGCCTACAGAAGCCACATATACAAAATAAAACTTTTCCCTCAGCTTTTTATTTTGGAAAAATGTCAAACACATGGAAAAGTTGCAAAAATAATAAACACACACGTATTCTTTTTAACCTATTGTATATGTATTTCAGAGTTTCTATGAGTATATCTTAAGCATACTTACCACATACAAAAAAAAATTGTTAACTCTGTGAGATAATGGATGTGTCAGTTATCTTGATCTTCGAAATTATTCAGCAATATTTAAGTGTATCGAGTAATCAGTTTGTACACTTCAAATATATAAAATTATACTTGTTTCTCAGTAAAGCAGGGGGAAAGGACTTAAACAGACAGTTTTCCAAAGAATATATGCAAATGACCAACAAGCACAAGAATACATGCTCAACATCACTAATCATCAGGGAAAGGCAAAGCAAAACCACAATGAGATATCGCCTCACACCTGCTCAGTTCAGTTCAGTTGCTCAGTCCTGTCCGACTCTTTGCGACCCCATGAATCCCAGCACGCCAGGCCTCCCTGTCCATCACCAACTCCTGGAGTTCATTCAGACTCACGTCCATCGAGTCCATGATGCCATCCAGCCATCTCATCCTCTGTTGTCCCCTTCTCCTCCTGCCCCCAATCCCTCCCAGCATCAGAGTCTTTTCCAATAGTCAACTCTTTGCATGAGGTGGCCAAAGTACTGGAGTTTCAGCTTTAGCATCAGTCCTTCCAAAGAAATCCCAGGGCTGATCTCCAGAATGGACTGGTTGGATCTCCTTGCAGTCCAAGGGACTCTCAAGAGTCTTCTCCAACATCACAGTTCAAAAGCATCAATTCTTCAGCACTCAGCCTTCTTCACAGTCCAACTCTCACATCCATACATGACCACTGGAAAAACCATAGCCTTGACTAGACGGACCTTAGTTGGCAAAGTAATGTCTCTGCTTGATCATAGCTTTCCTTCCAAGGAATAAGTGTCTTTTAATTTCATGGCTGCAATCACCATCTGCAGTGATTTTGGAGCCCCAAAAAATAAAGTCTGACACTGTTTCCACTGTTTCCCCATCTATTTCTGATGAAGTGATGGGACCATATGCCATGATCTTCGTTTTCTGAATGTTGAGCTTTAAGCCAACTTTTTCACTCTCCTCTTTCACTTTCATCAAGAGGCTTTTTAGTTCTTCTTCACTTTCTGCCATAAGGGTGGTGTCATCTGCATATCTGAGGTTATTGATATTTCTCCTGGCAATCTTGATTCCAGCTTGTGTTTCTTCCCGTCCAGCGTTTCTCATTATGTACTCTGCATATAAGTTAAATAAGCAGGGTGACAGTATACAGCCTTGATGTACTTCTTTTCCTATTTGTAACCAGTCTGTTGTTCCATGTCCAGTTCTAACTGTTGCTTCCTGACCTGCATACAGGTTTCTCAAGAGGCAGGTCAGGTGGTCTGGTATTCCCATGTCTTTCAGAATTTTCCACAGTTTATTGTGATCCACACAGTCAAAGGCTTTGGCATAGTCAATAAAGCAGAAATAGATGTTTTTCTGGAACTCTCTTGCTTTTTCCATGATCCAACGGATGTTGGCCATTTGATCTCTGGTTCCTCTGCCTTTTCTAAAACCATCTTGAACATCTGGAAAATATACAGTTCACGTATTGCTGAAGCCTGGCTTTTGAGCATTACTTTACTAGCGTGTGAGATGAGTGCAATTGTGCAGTAGTTTGAGTATGCTTTGGCATTACCTTTCTTTGGCATTGGAATGAAAACTGACCTTTTCCAGTCCTGTGGCCACTGCTGACTTTTCCAAATTTGCTGACATATTGAGTGCAGCACTTTCACAGCATCATCTTTCAGGATTTGAAATAGCTCAGCTGGAATGCCATCACCTCCACTAGCTTTGTTCGTAGTGATGCTTTCTAAGACCCACTTGACTTCACATTCCAGGATGTCTGGCTCTAGATGAGTGATCACACCATCGTGATTATCCGAGTCATGAAGATCTTTTTTGTACAGTTCTTCTGTGTATTCTTGCCACCTCTTCTTAATATCTTCTGCTTCTGTTAGGTCCATACCATTTCTTTCCTTTATCGAGCCCATCTTTGCATGAAATGTTCCCTTGGTATCTCTGATTTTCTTGAAGAGTTCTCTAGTCTTTCCCATTCTGTTGTTTTCCTCTATTTCTTTGCATTGATCGCTGAAGAAGGCTTTCTTATCTCTTCTTGCTATTCTTCAGATGCTGGTATCTTTCCTTTTCTCCTTTGCTTTTCGCTTCTCTTCTTTTCACAGCTATTTAAAAAAAAATAGCAAGTGTTGGCTAGAATGAGGAGAAATTTGAACCCTTGTGTATGTTTTGTGGGAATGTAAAATGGTGTGGTGTGTCTGCTATGGAAAACAGCATAAGGTTTTTTAAAAATTAAAAATAAAAATATGATCCAGCAGTTCCACTTCTGGGATACAGAAAATATGGTACATACATGCAATGGAATATTATTTAGCCTTTAAAAAGAAAGAAGTCCTGTATCATGGACTGAACTTGCTAAATGAGATAATCCAATCACAGATGGACAAATACTACATGATTCTACTTGTATGATGTATCTAAAGTAGTCAGACTTTTAAAAGCCAGAAGTAGAATGGTGGTTGTCAGAGACTGGGGGTGGGGAGAAATGGAGAGTTGCTGTTTAGTGGGTATGGAATTCTAGTTATACAAAATGGAAAAGTTCTAGAGATTTGATCTATAACCATGTGCATTGAGTTAACAATACTGTCCTGTACACTTAAAATTTTGTTAAGAAGGGAAACTTCATGTTATTTTTTTAACCACAAAATGAAACTAATAGAACAAAACATATAAATATCTGGTTCCCTAGGAACCTCTTACCCAATGGCTATAGCGTCCATTTCTGCTGAAGCAATTATTACTATGATCTTGCTAGAATAGTAACTTTCCAAATTTGTCCTCCATTCTAGATTAGTTGAAATTCTTCTATGAAGCAGAACTATTTCTCCTCTCTTATATTAGTTTAGTTTCAGTATAAAATCAGTTTAACGGGTTATAGTTTATAATTGGACTTCCTTTCTTTCTGGCTCAATGAGATATATCAGTATTTTCCCTGGCCAGGCCAAGAATCAGCATTGATTCCAGAGCTCTGAGTCCTTTCAGTGGGGAAGGTGAAGGTGAAGTCGCTCAGTCGTGTCCGACTCTTTGTGACCCCATGGACTGTAACCTACTAGGCTTCTCCATCCATGGGATTCTCTAGGCAAGAATACTGGAGTGGATTGTCATTTCCTTCTCCAGGGGATCTTCCCGACCCAGGGATCGAACCCGGGTCTCCAGCATTGGAGGCAGACACTTTAACCTCTGAGCCACCAGGAAAGGGTGATAATCACATCAATTATAATGGACCTACCCTGACAGGCCTCAGCTCTCTTTCCTTACTCCTCCCTCTCCTTTGCTTTATTTCAGTCTCATTGACTTTCTGAGTGTTTAAAAAACACTCAGAGCTTACTTTCTATAATGGCTTCCCTCATATATTGACTTAGCCTTTCCAACTTCCTTCTGGTCTCTGCTCAGAAGAAATCTCAAGTGGAGATTTTCATCATCTAAAGAATATATTCTCATGTTTGTCCTTCTTTATTCCCCTTCGCTGCTTGATATTTCTTCACAGCTTTCATTACATGATGCCATATTATATGTTCATCATGTGTTTGTGAGAGCCTCATGATTCAAGAGAACCTTCCCCCAGGCACCTAAGAAATTCCAGGCACCACAGGATTAAATAAATCTGTTAAATAAATAGATGAAGCTTAAATATTTAATAATGTAGAGGTTTCTTTTTCATAAATATCAAAATTCAAAGCAAAAACAACTGTCTTACAATAGTTGCCAAAACTATCTATATTATATTAAAAGTATAAGATTTCCATTTCTTGTATTCAAAGAAAATAAATCATTATCTTGAAGAGACAACTTCAATTCCATTTTCATTACAGCATTATTCACAGTAACCAAGAAAATGTGATACACACACACAAATATTATTTGTTCTTAAAAGGAAATCCTGCCATTTGCATCAACATGAATGAACCTGGAGGACATTACATTAAGTGAAATAAGTCAGACACACAAAGAATAGTACACCATGATCTCACTTGTATGTGGAATCTTAAAAAATAATCATCATCATCATATAACTCTTAGCAAGAGACAGTAGAATGATGGTTACCAGAGACTGGAGGTGGGAAAAAAAGAGAGAGATTTATCAAAATATACAAACTTCAGTTATAAAATGAGTGAGTTCTTTAAACCTAATGTGCAAGCATGGTGACTATGGTTAACAATTGAAAACAGAAAGAAATCTGTGTCCTTATTTGTTATTATAAACACAGAATTATTTTATCACAAAGAAAGAAATTGATATGTCTGAACTTTCTCTGAAATGTATATAATAGTGCATGTATTCAGTTGGCCAAAAAGTTCATAAGATATTACAGAAAAACCTGAATGAGTTTTTTGGCTAACCCGGTATAATGTGCAAGAATTAAATTGGGCTTAAAATACAGGAAAACAACTGATTACTTCCTTTTTTCACCTTTCTTTCCTTCCTCCTTCTCTCCTTTACTTCCTCCTTTTTTCTTTCTTCCTTTATTTCTATTAAAGAGTACTGACAAGCTACAAAGTTCATCATCAGTGCATAGTTAAAACAGCATTCTAAAATCTGTAAACAAAATTGGTTAATCTATCAGCTCAAGATATTGATCTGTAAGTCTCTACTATGTTACAATTTTAATTATAATACATCAAATGGGTATGTTTTACCATTTAAAAATAGTTTAATATTATAGTAAACTTTAAAATTTAATGAAACATTTTTAGAATTCTCAGGTTGTGCTAATGGTAAAGAACCCATTTGCCAATGTAGGAGTCATAAGAGATGTGGGTTCAATCCCTGGGTCGGGAAGTCCCCTGGAGGAGGGCATAGCAACCCACTCCAGTATTCCTGCCTGTAGAATCCCATGGACAGAGAAGCCTGACAGGCTACAGTCCATAGGATTGCACAGAGTTGGATACAACTGAAGTGACTTAGCACAAACAACACAAATTCTAAAATTCAGATGGAAAATTGTTGATATTACTCTTTCTCTGTATTTCTAATATGTTTTTGGGGCAAAATAGTTCCTTCCTAAAAAATACCTTGCTGTTGCCTAGAGTGTGGCATATGGACATGGAAAATTACAAATGCAACTTTTTCAAATATGATTTTAACTTGATTTGTAAATCAAAGTTTATTGCTTAAATCTTTTACAGGACATCTGATTTTTTAAGGATATGTTTCATCACAAGTAGATTCATTCTGTAGCTAAAATGAAAGGGTAAATGGATTAAAGTTCTTTTTTTAGAAAAAAAAAAGGCAAGTCTTGGCAAAAGTACCAATGTATAGATAGGGGGAGAAAAGGATATGGGAATTTTGAGAAATAAGGTGAAGAAGAGCCTCCATGTGATAACTTCAGGGGAAAAAATGAAAATGACTAATTGCTTTTTTTATTTCATAAATCATTATGCAGTGGGAGAATGTTATCTCAACAAGGACTTAGGAAATTTGAATTCTAGTCTCATTTTAATAACTTGTCTATAAGATTGCATTGATGAAATCATTAATCTTTGCACTTTAATTTCCATTTTCATACACAGAAAAAATGGAGTGAAACCAGTATTAGCAAGGACCTACCAAGGATCAAGGATCCAAACTGAGAATTCAATTCAAGCTGAAACAAAGGTAGACAGCAATGAAGAGAACTGAACATTGCTTTGTCCCAGTTGCAGAGATGAATCTGACTACATAATTTTGAGAAGAATAAACCAGTCACAAAATGATGCTTACAATAACACTGAAGTGATATAAAAGTTAAAAATGAATAACATTATGTATGCTTATAAGGAAAGTTATGACCAACCTAGATAGCATATTGAAAAGCAGAGACATTACTTTGCCAACAAAGGTCTGTCTAGTCAAGGCTATGGTTTTTCCAGTGGTCATGTATGGATGTGAGAGTTGGACTGTGAAGAAAGGTGAGTGCCGAAGAATTGATGCTTTTGAACTGTGGTGTTGGAGAAGACTCTTGAGAGTCCCTTGGACTGCAAAGTGATCCAACCAGTCCATTCTGAAGGAGATCAGCCCTGGGTGTTCTTTGGAAGGAATGATGCTAAAGCTGAAACTCCAGTACTTTGGCCACCTCATGCGAAGAGTTGACTCATTGGAAAAGACCCTGATGCTGGGAGGGATTGGGGGCAGGAGAAAAAGGGGATGACAGAGGATGAGATGCCTGGATGGCGTCACTGACTCGATGGACATGAGTTTGAGTGAACTCCGGGAGTTGGTGATGGACAGGGAGGCCTGGCGTGCTGGGGTTCATGGGGTCGCAAAGAGTCAGACACAACTGAGCAACTGAACTGAACTGAACTGATGCTTATATAAATAAATGGTAATAGTGTTCACCTTTGGGTGGAAGGGAATAGGGATTGGGAGAGGAGCGAAGTGAGGCTTCTAGGATTCTGGCACTGTTCTATTCCTTGGTCTCTGTGGTGACTTTAAAAACAACTGAACTCTTAAATTATGCTTTACTTTTTCCTGCAAATTTTTTATTTCAATAAGAAGTAATTTAGAAGGTAATATGGGTAGTTTTGTGTAACTATAAAACTATAGCATCAGCATAACTATAAAACTCCCAGTATATTCTCTAAAACACTAAGGAAAAACTAGAGCAACAAGTAAAATCACATACATCTGTTGCACTTGAAATGACTATAAATAAATGGTCAAACTTTAACCTACCTGTAAAAAGAAAACAAAACGCCAAATTCCAGTGAGCTTACATTTACTGTAAGCCTTGTCAGAGAACAGGAACAATTTGGGAAAACCGTGTGAAAAAATAAAGAGGAAAGTAAAACAGCTTCCAGAAAGAGAGAGTTTCCACTAATGTGAAAAACAAAAAAGGAAAAGAAAAGCACGTGTTAGATTAGAATACTAACTAAAGGATAGAGAGTGAAAAATGAGTCAAGCAGGCAGTCCTGGAAAGGCAATGTTTTCATAGGAGAAGAAGAGAAGATGATTCAGTGGGAAAGTTGCCCTATGAAAACTGCATAGTAAAAGAGAAAAGCAAAGCAAGAAATGTATGCTCTCTAAAGACCAGGAAAAAAAAAAAAAAAAAAGAAATAAAGGACACTCAAATCCCATGTTCATCTTTCTCACCCTTAAGAGAGAAAGAATACATGACTCAGTAAGGAAACTGTCCTTTGCTATACTACAGAAAATGGTGTATTTGAACTGAAAATCTTATAAAACATATTAAACCACCAACATCGTTCATGGAAATATGGATTCACATTCTTCCTCTAGTCAAAACTACTCTAAAAATAAAAGCGCATAGACACTAGAACTTAAAAGAAATTTCTTCAAATATCCAATGGAAAAGCAGAACTCATTATGCAGTATTTCAAAATGAAACTTTCTCAAATGAGTCTTTGAATAATCTATCTATATGTATGTGTGTGTATATATATATATATATATATATACATATATACATATACACACACAGAGAGATGTATATCTACAAATTTTGAAGCATAAATTTAAAAACTAAAGTCAGAATATTCAAAAAGAAAATAAACTTGATGAACACTATTAATACTTAGAGAAGATGAAATCATATCAGTAATGAAGACTGAATTACAAACTGAACAAGGAAGAATAGATTTGAATGAAACATAAAAGAACAATTGAAAAGGGTAAAAATATAACCAAAGAATGAAAATGAGATAGGAAAAAATAGAGAGAAAGTGGCTGAAATGGGAAATAGGCAAAGATGTTTTTTTCCTAGTAGTTGCTCAGTCATGTCTGGCTCTTTGTGACCCCATGGACTCTAGCCCACCAGACTCCTCTGTCCATGGAATTTTCTAGGCAAGAATACTGGAGTGGGTTCCCATTGCCTACTCCAGGGGATCTTCCCAACCCAGGGATCAAACCCATGTCTCCTGCATTACAGACAGATTCTTGAAATAGTATATAATTGGAATTCTTGAAGATGATAAAGAAGCTGACAGAAAGAACTTAATACTTACAATTTAATCCAAGAAAAGCTTCTGGGGGGAAAAAAAATCAAATGCTTGAATTAAAAGTTAAAAGTAGTCATCAGGTACCAGAAAAAAATTGCCTCAAAGATGAACTTCAATATAGTATTTAAACAGTTATGCTTTTTTTTTTAACTGAAGTATAGTTGATTTACAATATTGTGTTAGTTTCAGGTGTATAGCAAAGTGATTCAGTTATTTCCAGATTATTTTCCATTATAGGTTATTACAAGATAGTGAATATAGTTTGCTTTAAATCCTTATTGCTTGTCTCTTTTATGTATAGTAGTTTGCATCTGTTAATCCCCTAATTTACCCCTTCCTCCTCCATTTCCCCTTTGGTAACCAAAAGTTTGTTTTCTATGTCTGTGAGTCTGTTTCTCTTTTGTATATAAATTCATCTATATCATTTTTTAGATTCCACATATAAGTGATATCATATAATGTATGTTTTTCTGTAACTTACTTCTAAGTGTAGTATTCTTAGAATAATATTCTTACCAAGTCTAGTATTCTCTAAGTCCATTCTTCTTTCTTCAAATTGCAATGTATCATTGTTTTTAGGGCTGAGTAATATTCCATTGTATGCATGTGTGTGTGTGTACATATAGATACATACATACACACCATATCTTCTTAAACCCATCCTGTGTTGATGGACACCTGGATTTTTTCCACGTTTTCAGTTCAGTTCAGTTCAGTTCAGTTCAGTCACTCAGTCATGTTAGACTCATTGCGACCTCATGAATCGCAGCACACTAGGCCTCCCTGTCCATCACCAACTCCCGGAGTTCACTCAAACTCATGTCCATCGAGTCGGTGATGCCATCCAGCCATCTCATCCTCTGTCGTCCCCTTCTCCTCCTTCCCCCAATCCTTCCCACCATCAGGGTCTTTTCCAATGAGTCAACACTTCGCATGAGGTAGCCAAAGTACTGGAGTTTCAGGTTTAGCATCATTCCTTCCAAAGAACACCCAGGACTGATCTCCTTCAGAATGGACTGGTTGGATCTCCTTGCAGTCCAAGGGACTCTCAAGAGTCTTCTCCAACACCACAGTTCAAAAGCACCAATTCTTCAGTGCTCAGCTTTCTTCACAGTCCAACTCTCACATCTGTACATGACCACTGGAAAAACCATAGCCTTGACTAGACGGACCTTTGTTGGCAAAGTGCTGTTGTAAATAGTGCTACTATGAAACTTGGAGAGTGTGTATCTTTTTGAAACAGTTTTCATCTTTTTCAGATATATGCTCCAGAGTAGGATTGCTTGATCATGTTAGTTCTATTTTTACTTTCTTAAGAAACCTTCACACTGTTTTCCATTAAACTATTAGACTTTTAAAACAAAGATCCTCAGAATATCCAGTGAGACAGATCCAATAACTTTCCAAAGCAAGACAGAGTGGAGTCATACTTCTTAGGAAACACATACAGACTGACAATAAATCACCACTTTCAAAATAGTCCTGGGTGAAAAGCATGAACCAAGGGTTTTCTATGCAGCTGAGAGCTCCTCAGTATCAAAGCTATAAGAAAATATTTTTAAACATTGAGGAGTTCAGAGGCTTATGTATTTATCATCCTTTCATGAAAAACCTACAATTGTGCAAGGTGAAACTGATCCAAACCAGAGATAATTAGGGCCAAATACTTAATGTAGAGCATTTCATAATATCAGTTCAGTTCAGTCGCTCAGTCATGTCCAACTCTTTGCAACCCCATGGACTGCAGCACCCCAGGCTCCCCTGTCTATCACCAACTCCCAGGTCTTACTCAAACTCATGTCCATTGAGTCGGTGATGCCATCCAACCATCTCATCCCCTGTTGTCCCCTTCTCCTCCCACCTTCAATCTTTTTCAGCATCAGGGTCTTTTCAAATGAGTCAGTTCTTTGCATCAGGTGGCCAAAATATTGGAGTTTCAGCTTCAGCATCAGTCCTTCCAATGAACATTCAGGACTGATGTCCTTTAGGATGGAAAGGAAATCAGATCCAACCTTGAAGTCCAAGGGACTCTCAAGAGTCTTCTCCAACACCACAGTTCAAAAGCATCAATTCTTCAGTGCTCAGCTTTCTTTATAGGCCAACTCTCACATCCATACATGACTACTGGAAAAATTATAGCTTTGGCTAGACAGACCATTGTTGGCAAAGTAATATCTCTGCTTTTTAATATGCTGTCTGGGTTGGTCATAGCTTTTCTTCCAAGGAGCAAGAGTCTTTTAATTTCATGGCTGCAGTCACCATCTGCAGTGATTTTGGAGCTCCCCAAAGTAAAGTCTGTCACTGTTTCCACTGTTTCCCCATCTATCTGCCATGAAGCGATGGGACTGGATGCCATGATCTTAGTTTTCAAAGTATACTTCTAAGTATACTTAAGAAACATTCTAAGTATATTTCATAATAGACGATATAGAAATAAAAGACAATAGACAAAATATTATTATTCTACCAGTATACATGTTGTGTGTTGTGTGATCTGACAAAGTAAAAAGAATACAAATAAAACGGGAGATTTCAGAGAGGAAATAAAAGAACAGAATAAGCTCATTGCTTATTTAATAGTTTTAACTGGGAGGTTAAGGGATATGATTTAAAAGTAGCCGATGATATAGTAAGGATTGAATAAGGAACAAGTGAACAAAGGCATTAAAAAGGTATAAATGCAAATGTAACCACAAAACATTTAAATACCAAAAGAAATTTAAAAACTAAAGGGACAAAGAGACACATAATGTAGAGTAATAGCCACAGTAAATGTTACAGAACACAAATAATAATAACATAAATAACATAACATAGTTGAGAGCAAATAGAGAAGTCTTATCAATAAACATAAATGAGATAAATGAGCTTCACTCTATAATTAAATGGAAAAGATTTTTAATTTGGCTTACAAAGCAAGAAAAACCTCTATGTTGTATAAAGTGGCATGCAAAAATGGAAATGTTTTAGAACAAGTATAAAGGATAGGTAAAGAAAATATTCCAGGAATAGAAACTAAGAAAATGGGCATAGTGATACTGATATCAGTCAAAGTAAAATTCAGAATAAGTAATTGTATAGCTAAAAGGCAGAAATCATGATTAAGATGAGATAATCAAAAATGTCTTTCACCAGTTAGTAGAGAAAGAAAATACTAAGCAAGTTAAGCATGGTAAACAAAACATTAAAAGATACAAGGAAACAGAAAAAGAAAAAAATAGAGTCATTAACATACCATTCTCAGCACAAGATTCATCAAGTGGGCAAAAATAAGTAAGAACAGTCTAAGGACATCACCAAGATAGCCACACAGGAGACCTCAGCCTCCATTTCTCCCCACCTCCCCTGAAAAGATAAACAGTTAGATAGCTATCCACAAATGAAAACAGCTCTGGAGTCCTGTTAAGAGACTTTAGCAATACAGTGGTTCAAACAATCCTGAGAATAACAGCACAAAAAGAGAAGGAAGCTTCATTTTGCCTGCATCATCCCATCCCCCAAAATGGCATTGCTAAGCACAAGAAGGAAACTTCCCAGCTAGAAATAGAGCCCTTCATCAAGAAGGGAAGAGTAGGGTGAGCAACCAGCTCCTCAGCCTTTAGGACACTGCATGAGGTTCCCAATTTGATTTTACTCCACCCACATTAGCAAAACTGACAGATGCAGAGATGGCTAAGAACAAGGAATGAAAGCAGAGTATACAGAGAGCAGCCACATAGCAGGAGTGATTGCGGTTGATTGTGACCTGCTCTGTGGACAAACCAAGCAGATTTTGCCAGTGAAGAAATTCACAGCCAACACAGCCAGCCCTCTACGAATTTCACCAGCATTTCCCCCACCAAGCATTCATCTTTGATGATGCCAGCCACCTGAGTTCCTCCCTACACCTCACTCCTCAGCCCAGAACAGTACTGGCAGCCACCCCAGGCCTCTGCAGCTGCATGTGTGAAAAGTGCCAGCCTAGACCTCTACATCTGACCCCCACTGCCACGCACACACTCAGGGCTAGCCCCTCCAGTTGTGCAGTTGCACACCACCAGCTTGACACCAGCCACTAGAGCATGTGCCCATGGGGAGCCTGTGTAGCCCACATAAGAGTATGCTGACAGTCAGGGTACCTGTAGTTGGCTTCAGCCCTTGTCACTACACAGCATCTGCTGCTGGTCCCCACACCAAGTGTGGGGACACCACCAGTTCCAGCCACTGCCGCTGCCTTCCCTGGTCCCTAGCCACTAAATCTGGAGGTGTTGCTGAGGACGACAATAGCCCCTGAAGCTACTTCAGGCAACTTCAGATATTTGCCAAGGGCCACACAGTTGTCAAAACTGTGTGTGGACCCCACAGCCCAAAACAAAAGTACACTGAGACTACCCCATACCCCTCCAAAGGACTGGTGCTGCCATACAACACTGGACTCCATGCCCTGTACCGCTACAACCAGGGTCACAGCGTATCCCAGCTTGGTTCAACCCAAAGGTGAAATTCTTCCTTTACTAAAGTCAATCCACGAAGTGTGGAAGAGATGATTGCCTCTTCAATTATGCAGACACCTATGCAAGGCTACAGGGAACATGAAGAATCAGGGGAACAGTAATCTACCACATGAACATGAGAAAACTTCAGCAACTGACCCCAAAGAAATGGAGATCAAAAACTGCCCAACAAAGAATTCAAAATAATTAAGATGGTCACAGAGGGCGAAAAGAGGGCAAATGTAGACAAAGAATCAATGTTAGAAAAACAGTAAAAGAAGAAGTTCAACAATGAGATAGAAAACATAAGAACTCAGAAGAAATTTGGAGGTGAAGAATATAATGACTCAAATGAGGAATTTAGTAGACAGCTTCAGTATCAGATTTGAACAAACAGTAGAGAATCAGTGAGCTCGAAGAAGGAACTACTGAAATTATCCGATCAGAGGAGCAAAATAACCACGAAAAGAAATAAAGCCTATAGGAATTATGAGACACCATTAAGGAAACCAAGAAATGTATTATTGGAGGCCCAATAGGAAAAAAGAGGGAGAAAGCAGCAATCTTATTTAAAGAAATAATGGCTAAGAACTTGCCAGACAGACAAACTGTAGATCAGGTTGCAAAGGGCAGGAGGAGGATTGAATAGGGAGTGATTGCTATTTGGGGGAGATTAAAATATTCTGGAATTAAATAATGGTAATGGCTCTATAGCCTTAAAAATATGCCAAAAAACACTAAACTGTGCAGTTTAAAATGTTGAATTTTATAGTATGTGGATTATATCTCAATTTTAAAAAAATAAATAATTATGTTTAAATAGAAAGTCCTCTGAACCTTAGAATGCAGACTTTGCTCCCCATTCAGTTTAGATTTTTAATTCTCCCCAAGGATGTTCTCTAATTATTAACTAAATTTGAATTGGAAATAAGTGTGATTCACAGGGGCTTCCCAGGTGGCGCTAGTGGAAAGATGGGTTCCATCTGCCAATACAGGAGACATAACAGACATGGGTTCAATCCCTGGGTCGGAAAGATCCCCTGGAGGAGGGCCTGGCAACCCACTTCAGTGTTCTTGCCTGGAGAATCCCATGGACAGAGGAGCCTGGCGGGCTACCATTCATGGGGTCGCACACGACTGAAGCGACTTAGTACGCACACATGCATGTGATTCACAGAGGTAACAGTGTAAAATAGTTAAAAAAAAAAAAGAAAGAAAAGAAAAAGAAGAAGAAAAAGTAATGGTAAGTTTGTGGCTTTTTGTTTTAGATACTTTATTCATCTGAGTTTCTAATAATGAAATTAGATACAGTAAAGAAAAATGATATGTAGTCACAAAAAAAGGTACATATTGACTTTCCCCTACCTACTGATGTGCCAGAGCCCCTGATCTCAGCACTAAGGCTCTGTGATAACGATAGAGCAAGAAAAGGAATAGGAGGCATATTTGTGCCAGTGAAAGATGTCAGGAGATTGCCATGGATGAGCCTTTTAGATTGACATGCACCGTTCCTTTAAAGTTATACACAGTAGTGGGTTTCTTCTATGTGTCTTCAGTATGATAGCATCTTTTGTTTCTTCTATACATGTTCTTGTGAAAACATCTTATAGTCTGTATGAGTTCTAGTGAAATAAATCTAGTAGATCAGTCTATTTTGTATAGACTCATATCACCATGAATATCACCGTGTAATATAACAAGAACTTTTCTATGGGATGTATAAAGCCTTGCTGTGTGAGTTAAGTCTGGCCATAAAGGAAATCTAACAGTGGACTTTCTTCTGAGGCGAAACACACTCCCCCAAGTGTGTCTTTCTGAAGGATGTTTGGCTTATGCTGTATTTTAGTGTGGAGGCCAGAAGGTAAGTCACACCTCTCTGAGAATAGGGCAGGGTCTTCATCAAGAGGTCAGACATCTTATTATTAGATATGTGCTTGGAGAGGGAATGGTAACTTAGAAGGTTTGCCTTAGACAGATAACAGGACAAAATTGTTCTCTCCATCTCTATCTCATCCTCCTTTGGAACTGGGAAGTCTAAATAAACATGTATGTAGATACTTGCAAAATTATAATAATGACACCTACTGTTTATTGTGTAAGTAAATTGTTCTAGTGACTGTGTTAAGTGACTTTTTTTTATTAGATCATTTAGTTCATCCAGTGACTATATAAGATAAATACTGAATTGTCCACACTTTGCAAATGAATGCACTAATATGTGTGCCATAACAACTCAGATGTTGAAAGTCTCACCGTTAGCCCAATTTTCTATCTTCTTTAAGCCATTCAGTCCCCTAAGATTCTCTTTCAGCTAGTCTTGCCCATTGGGAAATAGTTACTCTGAAATTGTGATGCCTCAAGAAGCCACTACCTGGCCTGCAATATCTGTGTTAATATTCATTGTTCAAAATTGCTTTTATATTAAGAAGTATTTTGATATGCAAATTTCTTCGTGAGAACACATTGTTTTAGTAAAGTGGTTAGGTTAGCCTGGAGATGGATCTTAGTTTTCTTTTTAGTATATAATTAAGATCATGTGTATTTGTTGAATCTCAAGTCTGCTACTTGTTTGTTGTGCAACTTTGAGCTAGTTACTTAACCAATTTCCTTCTTTCTCCAAAAAAGACCATGATTTGCAATGATGAAGGCAAACTGAGACTTCAAAGAACTGGTTTGAGGATAAAATACATGAGTTTAGGTGAAATTTCTAGAATAGTGTTTGGTAAAGAGGTAGTCCTCAAGACATGTGCATTTTTCTTATTACCTCTTCAGTAAGAAAAGCTTCTGATGATTATGAGGCTGGAGAGGGGCCAGTGAATAACAAAGGAAAGAGACAGAGGAATTACTAGAGCCTAAGCTAGTGCCCACTGAGGAGAGGTCTTGGTAGAATATCATTGTACAACCCTTGGGAAGGCTTGAGAAGCCCTAGGTACGCTGGATAACTGAAAATAAGAGAACTACAAAATAGAGATCAATAGGGAACATTTAAACATTTAGCATGTAGCCTGCCATCCAGTTTTGTCCAGCCCCTGGCCCTTACTCTCCATCTCAATGCAAAATCAATTTCCAGTCATTTCTGTCTCTCTTTTCTTAACACCAAGCAGAAGTCTCTGATTTGGACCCAGATAGAAACAAATAGGTAATGCGAAATTCTTAAAGAAAAAAAAAAAAATCACTCTAAACCAGATATTTCTTACACAGCAGTTTAGCTTAACACCAACTGGCCATTAGCTCCTAACACTAAGGAGGCTGTTTGTTCTTTGAAATGGAGGTCTCTTTACTTGACCTTAACAGCTGTCCTCTTTCTCTGAAGTGCCTTTGACTTTTCGATCCCAATTTTTCTTGTGTGAGGAAAAGGACAAATAGAAAATATAAAGAGATGGACAGGCCTTTCATGGTAGAGGAAACATATGTAGGGGAAAATTGTGTGAAATGGTGGTTCAGCTGCATTGGTAACCAAGGAAATGCAAGTCAATGCCAGGGCGTGATATCATTTTGCACCCATTTTACTGGTGAAAGAAGGAAATCTGATCATGCCAAATGGATAATACCAAGTCTTAGAAAAGATCTGAATTGTCGTCATTACTTAGATTGTGGGAGGATACAGCCACTTTGAAAAAGTTGACAATATTTTGTGAAGATGACCATTTACATACCTGGCAATTTGCCTACCAATCATATACCCAGCAGAAACTCTTGCACAGGGAGAAATACACAGGAATTTTCATTGTAGCTCTTTTATAACAGTGAAAATCTGAAAACAACCATCAAAAGGAGAGTAAATAAATAAAATATTCATAAAATGGAATGTTATATAGTGATTGAAATGCCTAGACAACAGCTACATGCAAGAATATTAATGAATCTTAATAGAGCAATTTGGAATGAAAAAAAGTAATACATGAGATCACATACGGTTTATATCTTCAAGTTGAAAGAATATTGAAGTTATAAATTGCTTTGTGACAAACTGCATCAAAACTGAGTGGCCTTACAAAGTGACTGTTTTGATTAACCAGATTTCTGGTCCAAACAAAAGGCCTTAAATTCATATCTCCCTGTTCCTCTACAGTAGGTACAATACAACTTTTGGTACTAATGCAAGAGAAAATCAAAACATAACTCTAAAATGTGAAAAAAGTCAAACTCATTTGGGACTCCAGAAATGGAGGAAAAACAAAAGCACAACTGTCACAATTTTATGACCCTCCTATCCCTGAGAAAGAGCTTACTGAGGCCTAGTGTATCCTGATCCCCTAAATTAAACTAATAACTGAAAGCACCCCAGGTTAACACAATGCCAAAACATTCTTCAATGAACCCAAGTCCCACCAAAAACACCATGGGAAAATGGCAGCCCTGACAAGGGGTTTAGTGGAAGGCCCCCACTAACAGCAGTTGGCTACCAAAAGGCTTCTCCTTCATTATTTGACCTGTGATTGCTCTCTTCCAACATGAGATACTGCATAATGAAGATGTACTAGCAAAGGGGCAGAACAGATCAAGAAGTCTTCCCATTCCCTTAGGCCTAAAATTTTCCTCCCCAACTCAGAAACATCAGGAGGTTGACTGGAGGGCACAAGGGCTTATGATCATCCACCCATTGGCTTCCCCTGGTCCAAGCCATAGGGTTAATTCCTTTAGAACAGCCCAGCTGTCGGTGTAAAGAGTTAACCCCCAAGGCTTACGAGTGGTCACCAGCCAAACCACTCTGAGTTCAGCCCACTGGCTGCTGTGGTTCTTTCATGTTTACATCCAGATAGTGTCAGTGTTGGGCTGAGGAGTGACTGCCATCCATGTGGACAGATTGCCCCAAATGGATCCATCTGTATTGCAGGGCATCAGTGGGAATTTCCCCAGCTCCCCACTCTGTCTTGAGTCTTCCCCACAGCCAATACCTTTATTGAGGTTTGTCACTCCCTCCCCTCCATATCAGCAAGGATTGCCCAATATCATCCATGTTTTGTGCCATGACGGGGTTCAGCATAGATATCAGTGTTCATACCAGGTGCTGAGGCAGACTGAAATATCTTGGCTTTCATTCTCGGGGCCTTCAGAAACAGAGGCAGAAATGGCCGGTCTTAATGCACACTCCCCAAGAATTTGCTGTGCTTCCTTTATAGATTTCCAGGGTTCCACATGCCCAGGGAGAATCCCTCACTGGGCCAAACCTTTCTGCAGGCTGCAATAATCTGATCTATAAGGAAGTGTGTCCTATGAATCCTCCTGAGCACCATGTAGGTACTGCTGAAGGGCAGGGTGTGTGGTGATGTTGCTCATTTTCTCTGCCTCCTGCCCAGTCAGACAAACGCCACCCCTTCCTCCAGCACTAACGACACCTCAATACTTTCCCTGGCCTTTTGCTGGAACTTGGCAACTATATCTATAAGCCTAATGGGAAGATACTGTCTCATCATGAAAATTTCCTGAGCTGGGGGCTTCCTTGCTGGCTGAGGAGTTGTTGCTGTGTTTTTGCTTTCTTTTATGTTAGGGGTCTTCCCATCTGTATCAAAGTCAATCACCACAACCCCCCCCCCCCAATCCCCTTCACCCTCCTCACTTTCCTAGGGTTCCACCTCTCAGAGTCCCAGTCAGGCTTTGTCACAAGCATTTGAACCTTAATTCCTCGCAGTTTGTGGCCTCCTGGCTTTGCAAAATGGCCCATTAAGGTCTCCAACTTAATAGGCTGCTTTCCTACCTTGTCTACTAGCCCTGAAGCTAGCAGAAGAGTGGACAATTGCTTGTCCTTTTCTAATCTTAGCTCTTCTTCTGATTTTCTAACTCAAACTTCAGCCTCTAGTCAGGCATCAGTGTTCAGGCAAACTGCCCTCAGGAGTGGTCAGTCCACCACGGCAACCATTCATTTCCCTTCAGTGCCACAGTGTGCAGTGTGCACTTGCTCAAACAAGCGTATCAAACCAGCTGGTGTTTTCAGCATGTCCTGTATTCACATGACAGTCTACAAGCATCTGACATTCCACCCCCCCCCCCCACCGCCCCGACACACACACACATAGAGATAGATGAGCAGCTCAGGACTTTATCTGCAGATACCTCTTTCCCAAGACCCGTTTGTTAAGATTCCTGGTTGGCTTGCCAATTGCTGATTCACAAACTGGCCCCCATGCACGGAGGGCAAAGAGAGACTGAAGAAAGAGGCAGCTGCCTCCAGATTAGGTGTCAGGTTTAATAAGCAAGGGCTGCCCTGGTGGCTCAGATGGTAAAGTGTCTACCTGCAATGCAGGAAACCTGGGTTCTATCCCTGGGTCAGGAAGATCCCCTGGGGAAGGAAATGGCAACCCACTCCGGTACTCTTGCCTGGAGAATTCCATGGACGGAGGAGCCTGGTAGGCTACAGTCCATGGGGTAGCAAAGAGTCACACATAATTGAACAACTTCACTTTCTTTTCTTTCTTTCTTTAATAAGCAAGGGAGCTTACTTATGATGCTTATTTTGAGTGGCCACAAAATGAGCAGCTCTCCATCCCTGATCGCCAGAATCTTAAAAAAGTCTATAAAGAGGCCTTCACAGGGTTCAGTCACATGTACTATCCAGATGGTCGCAACAACACATTAGAGTCTCACGGTGGTTCTTGGGGCAGGTTCGAGTGTGGGGAAGGCAAGGTGAAACCACAATCCAAGGACAGGGAAGAGGGTGAGGAGCCTGTGATTTCCTGGGTCCAGGTCATGGGTCTACCAGTGGTCCCAGCCTCTCAATAGTCTCCTCTAATATTGTATCATCTTTTAAGAAAATAACTGTCAACCCTAAATTTTAGAGCAGTTGAAACTCTCTTTTAAGAATGAAGGAGAAGGAAGGACTTTCTCAGGCTAAGAAAAACAAAAAGAAAATATTGCTATCAGACCTATTCTTAATGTCTAAAGGAAAGATTTTTAACAAAATGGAAATAATAAAATAAGGAACCGTAGCATTGGACAGGATTAAAAAAATGAAAAGAGAAGAAATATGACTATATCCAGTTGATTATCCTCCTCATGGGATTTATAAATCATATTTGATGACTGAAAAAGGATTATAACAAAGATATGATACTCAAAACAATGATACTTGAAAGTAGAGAAGGTAATACAATCCAAATGGAAGTAAGGTTTGCACACTTCACACAAAATGGTAAAATGTTGATACTAATAGACTGTTATAAGTCAGAGATATTGTAACACCCAGAACAACTATGAAAAATATAAAAAAAATGTATTCAAAACCACAATTAAATCATCAAGCTGAAATCCTAAAAAATATGCAAGTAACCTACCAGAAAATGAAACATAACAATCCTAAGTATTGCCAGAGACCCTCAAAAAAGCAAAGATGATAGTTGTAAAAGAAGAAATAAACAAACCTACCTTTATAGTTAAGAATTCAACACCTGCCTATCAACACCTGATAGAACTAGACAGAAAATCAGCCAATCTCATAACCACTAAAGGATTTGAATTTGTAATATAAAAGCTTCTGAAAAAGGAAGTTTCTATGTCCAGAACCCTTCACTGAAGAATTTTTCCAGACATTCAAAGTATAATAAACACAAACTTTATATTATCTTTTCCAGATTATAGAACAGTGGGAGATTCTTCTCAACACAGACCAGTATCATTCTCATACCAAAACCTGATAAAAAAGACAGTACATAAAAAGAAAACTACAGACTAATCTCTCTGATGATCATGAATGCCAAAAAATCCTCAACAAAGTACTATTATATTGAACCAAGGCTTAATGTGGCTTATTTTGAGTATGCAAGGTTAGTTCATCATTTGAACATCAACAGACTAAAGAATAATAATTATTATAATTATGAGATCCTAGCAGTTGATGATGTATTTGACAGTAAAAAAAAAAGTATGAATAAATAAAGCATTTTTATCTGTGATTCTAAAAGCTCCTAGAACATTAAGAATAGAAAGAAATTATGTCAACTTAAGAAACAAAATTAGGACTTCTGGGTTGGTGAACAGGTCCTGGAATAGTGGCATGCCTGGAGAGATCATGGAATGTGATCACCCTTTTCCCAGACCTTGCCCTATATATATCTTTTTAATCTGGCTATTCCTGAGTTTTATATATAGAATTTCATAATACACTGATAATCTAGTAAGTTTTTAAAAAAGAACATTTACAAGAAACCTATAGGTAACATTATACATTTGTGACAATATATATGGATGGACCTTTAAGTTATTATTCTAATTGATATGTCAGATGGAGATAGACATATACAGTATGATTTCACTTATATGTGGATTCTTAAAAAATAAACAAATGAGAAAGACAAATAAAACAGAGAACAAATTAGTGGTTATCAGAGGGGAAGGGGTTTGGGGAGAAGGTGAAATACATGAAGGGAGTCAGATGTATGGTGATGGATGATAACTAAGCTTGTGGTGGTGATCACCTTGTAGTGTATACAGATATCACATTATAATGCTCTGCACCTGAAACTTATATAATAATAATAAAACAATTGGTGCTGAAATGGATGATACTAAGCAAATTGGAGGGTTTTGT
The DNA here is from genome assembly GCF_032405125.1 of Capricornis sumatraensis. NCBI lineage: Eukaryota > Metazoa > Chordata > Mammalia > Artiodactyla > Bovidae > Capricornis > Capricornis sumatraensis. Next base: position 108,476,493 of record NC_091092.1, on the reverse strand, counting down.
CTCCCTGTAAAATTTATTCAGTGGGGGGAAAATTCTCCAGGGCCCTGAACTAAACATCAGAAATGACTTTGGATTGCTCTCTTATTATAAAGTTATATGGTCATTTAAAAAAAAAAAGAAAGAAAGGAAAGAAATGAAGAATCTCAGTCCCTACCCTAGATTTACTGAATCTGAATCTGTACTTTAACAAGATTAAAGTTTGGGAAACACTATTATAGAAGTAGAGCCCAATCCACTTAAACCTACTTCCCCTCTTTTCTAACTGGCTTCCTAAATATCTGGTTTTTTGTTGTTGTTGTTCTGTCAACCATTTCCAGTTAATGATGTGTTTTTCCATGTCCCTCCGCCACCAGTAGTTGCAGATTACTACATTTTTTTTCTCCTTGGACCTCTATGAATATAATATTATTTTATAAACTGTTTCCCTTCTTCTTATCCCTATAAATTGTTTTTCTTCTTATCCCTAAAGAAATCATTTAGCTCTTGGAAGTTTTTCTGAAAAGCTATAGTATCAGCTCTAATGCAAAAATATAATAAGTCACTTCAACTGCCCTTTTCTTTCTTCTTCACTTTTCATCTTCCATTCCCTTTTCCTTTCTGTCTTTCTCCTTCTCTCCATCTCTCCCTCCTTCCCTTCCTCCCTCCCTCCCTTCCTCCCTCCCAAAGTTAAATTTGAAAAGGACAATGTAAATACTTGGATGTTATAGGTAGGATTCTGTGAATGAAAATATGGAAATACAATTTACTTACATTTAGAAGAACAGCTGGATTAATTAGTTCCTGGAATTTAGTTATAAAACTAATGGCACAGAAAACATTTGGAGAAGAGTATTTGGAATAAGAAATGGGTGTGGGAAGTAAGGAGGTACCTGCAAAATAGAATTGCCCATTTCTCTCATTGCTTCATTTCCCTTCACTATTATTAGATGTCACCCTGTAGCTATCAATCTGGGCCAATCCTGGGGTATAATAAAAAGCTGGACCTGTGGGAAAGGAGATGGGAACCGCCTCAGATACAGTAGAATGAAAACTGATACCAGCTATATATGAAAGGAAAAGAAGTCCTGTACAGAGAGACTGAGCTATCCTTCTGATTATCTGTTTCTGTGTGGTCATTTATTCAAAGCCCATTAGTTGATCAGAGATGGCCTATTCATTATCATGAACACTGAACCTTCCCTGGCATATTCCTTTTGAAGACAGTGCCTTGTAGTGGGCCATTCAGAAACCAGAAGTCATTTTCCAGCAAGGATGTCAAAATGTCAGTAGTTGCTACCTGAGTGAAATTAAATCTACCAAAGATTGCCTCATTTAGATAAGATCCATTTAAAAACTAGGGACTCAATCACAATATAGGTCAGCTCCTTTTAGGTTCATCAATAGTTTGGAAAATATTATAATATTCTGTTTGTATAAGTATAGACAAAATATAGGTTCAAATTTAGTTCAAACAGGGTCATCTAAGTGGTTGGCCTTGGGTTTTTAAATTAGCACGTTTATTCCACAGTTCAAAAAAATTTCCAAAGTTCAGCAAATTATTGTGGTACATTTCAGTTTTTGACTCATGTTTCAGTACAATTATAGTTCCCGTTTAATACCCAGGGGTGGTGGTATATTGTAGAGAATGATTTATGATTTATTTTTGTTATCTTGGTTTGGAGTACTTCCTAATCCATAACATATGAGACCTTTTTTTCTTTTTTTTTCTGACTAGCCTCATGACTAATCCAAAGAATCTAAACAGAAATACAAAGTTGCTTGTGTTTCCCAAAACAGGTTAGAATCTTACATTTGTCAGGCATTCAAAAGACCAAGTAACACAATGTCAAAGCTTGGCATAATGTTTGCATTTTTATCTTGTTTTTCATCCACCCCAGAGATTCCATAAGGCAAACATTCCCAACTGAAGTTCAGTTCAGTTGCTCAGTCGTGTCCGACTCTTTGCTACCACATGAATTGCAGCACACCAGGCCTCCCTGTCCGTCACAAACTCCCAGAGTTCACTCAGACTCACGTCCATCGAGTCGGTGATGCCATCCAGCCATCTCATCCTCTGTCGCCCCCTTCTCCTCCTGCCCCCAATCCCTCCCAGCATCAGAGTCTTTTCCAATGAGTCAACTCTTCACATGCGGTGGCCAAAGTACTGGAGTTTCAGCTTTAGCATCATTCCCTCCAAAGAAATCCCAGGGCTGATCTCCTTCAGAATGGACTGGTTAGATCTCCTTGCAGTCCAAGGGACTCTCAAGAGTCTTCTCCAACACCACAGTTCAAAAGCAACAATTCTTCGGCGCTCAGGTTTCTTCACAGTCCAACTCTCACATCCATACATGACTACTGGAAAAACCATAGCCTTGACTAGATGAACCTTAGTCGGCAAAGTAATGTCTCTGCTTTTCAATATGCTATCTAGGTTGGTCATAACTTTTCTTCCAAGGAGTAAGCGTCTTTTAATTTCATGGCTACAGTCACCATCTGCAGTGATTTTGGAGCCCCCCAAAATAAAGTCTGACATTGTTTCCACTGTTTCCCCATCTATTTCCCATGAAGTGATGGGACCAGATGCCATGATCTTTGTTTTCTGAACGTTGAACTTTAAGCCAACTTTTTCACTTTCCACTTTATCACATGTTAAAAGCTTAGAATGTGTCAAGCTAATACCTAAATATGCCTTAGCAGATACCATTCACATAAATTCACCTGGATCCACATTATTGGCTTGTTATTTGGTTACTTTTTTTCCTTTTAAATTTCAGGCAACTCATTTTATTTTATCCTCAAACTCTGGTTTTTGCTTCCCACCTGCTCAGACCTAATTTCTGGTGCACTTGGTTTAATTTATCATATAAGTTAGTTGTTCCCAAAAGAGTGCCTTTATTATACACATTGCATTATGTGTCAGGTTATGTCATTCTTAAGCTTTTTACCCTTCCCCAACTTCACGTCCACTATTTAGGTCTCTGGTGGCATCCTCCCCACCAGTCAGGTGTTTGCCAGAAACTTTGTTCAGTATTTTCCATTACATCTTATGGAAAAACCCAAACAAACTTATTGGTCAACCCAACGCAATGGCTTTTGAAGTGTGGTCCCCAGACCAATAACAACAGCATCACCTGAAGAGATGAACTATTGTTAGAAGAGTAACGCAGTTTAGTTGAATGAATAAAGGAATGAGGTTCAATATTAGAATATTAAGTCCCTCTTTACTCCAGTACATAACTGGGCAATGATAGCTGTAGCCAGTATATGGGGAGAAGCAGAGAGAGTACTCCTAGGACATAAGAGAAATAATAATGGTCCTTTGTTATTAAAAGATGCATAATAAACAGTGTTATTCGAAGACATACAACAAAGAGAATATGCAGCAATTAAAGGTGGAGAAGGTCAACAGTACATGTGTAAAGGAGAGAGAAACTTGGCAATGATTATCAAAGCTCTATTTAGGGAAGGTACCATTTTGGCCAGTGAACTTGAACCATTAAAGTCCCATTGGCAAGTCTGTTACTTTCGTGGACTTTCTCAAACCAATGCATACCATTAACTATTCATAGTATATACCTGTCTTTTGGGGTTCTGATAATTTTCTGTTCTGCTAATTTTTTATTTATCTTCTCATGCATGTTTATGTATTGGAGGAACCATCTCTCAGGTGTCAGTTTCCTTTGCCTAGACTGGGCAAATGGAAGTTTGCTCTCACTATTCTTTTGAGTTGTACCCTTAGAAGCCTTTGTATTATGTCCATCTTCATAGCAATCTTATAAGTATTGCTATTATCTCTGTATATGAAGAAACTGGGAATCAAAGAAGTAATATAACCTAGGTACAAAGCAGATAAGTTGGAGACCCTGCACTTGAACACGAGCCTAGAAGGGAATGGGACTCATGAATGAAATGGAAATGTAAGTCGGCAAGAAGGAATACTAGGTTAGAAATGTCAATGGATTTAGGAAGGTGTGATAGGAACTTAAAGCAATTAAAGACAACATGAAAGCTAGAGGAGTCTGCATATTGAAGAGTTGCTGTTGGTTGGCCAAAAACTTCTTTCAGGTTTTTGTTACCTCTTATGGAAAAACCCAAATGAACTTTTTGGCCAACCTAATATATTTAAAGTGGACCATAGCAAGATAAAATATTTTCTTGTTCAGTTTTTAAACTTGATTTGTCCTTGAGTTGGCTAAAGTTTGTTCATTTGAAAGAATCAGGAAGATTATATCAGTGATTTCCAACTGTACTGGTGTGACCTCGAGGAGGTGCCTGGGACATGTTAAATGACATTTTTGTTGCCAGAAAGATCAGATGGCAGAGTGTACAGTGTTGTACACTGGATAGCCTCACACACCAAAACCTTCCCACATTCTCTACACAAATTTTAGTGATCTTTCTGAATATTCTTGCAGGTAAAAATCCAATCTTTGACTATCTGAGCCTAGAATCTAATGTAGCCTTCTTCAAAAGAAGAATGTGTGTAGTGGTTCACCATTTTTGAATATATTATCCATGAATATACCAATCATAATTAACTCACCCAACCCCACGTTTTCAGACAGTGTATACACAGTGATTCTCCGTTCATGAATAAGCATCTGGCTGCAGTCATTAGGCTCCCCAGTCTGGTTGTGCTGAGGAGAAAAAAAATTTACTAAGAATTTATTTTTTAATATTAGATTGTAGTATTAACATACATATACAGCTATGTTGCAGCTAGATTATATTACCTAAGAACTTTATTTTAGAGTGATAAAATATGTGTTTTAAAATTGAGTAATTAGTTGTGATGGGATTGAAAATTTCTCTCCAAGATACTCTAGTAAAAATTATAACATCTAGCAAATGTCTTTACATAATTGTGATTGTTCAATCATAACTTTAAACACATAATATTTAAAATGAAAAAGGCAACTCTGAAAGAGGAAAAAGACATGTCTATATAATGATATAAAGTTAGACAATCTAATATATGTTGGTCAAAATTTTACTTTATAATTGAAGTTTGTATTTGTGAGGATTAAAATTATTTTTCCTATATTTCAGATTCAGTCCATGGATATTTTGTTCATAATCAAAGAAAATTTTCATCTGGCAACCCACCAGTACCTCAGACTAAGAGCTTTACATGAAACATATCAATTTACATTCTCAGAAATACCATGTGCATGCTTCCAAAACACAGAGGTTTCCATCTTTCTGCAGGCCTCCATTTAGCAAAGTGAAATCAAAGTAATCCTTGTATGGTGAAAGACAAATTATAATATGTGTAGGAGAACTCCACTCTTTAGATCTTCAAATCCTGAAACTGACTTGGGTATAATTTTCTGGTGGACCTTGTCAGAATACCCTCTTCCCCAGCATCAGAAGCAAAAGGAAGATTTACTTAATGTTTTCAAGTCCTGATGGAAACGACTTGGTTTCTTTCTTTGTGCATATTTATTACACTTCAGATCAGTGCTTTGTAGTGCCAACACGTAACTCTGCCACAGGATGGAGCATAGGAAATCTTGTTCTGAAACAGATGATTAAGAAAAATCAGACAGCATTGAAACACGAACATGAAGATGAACAAGATCTTCTGAAATGATATATCTGAAAGTTGAGTAAAATAACACCAGCACTGCTGATTGCTGAGAGGGGAGTTGCATCGGATGAGAAAGAAAGAGAGTGGGATGCAGCAAAACGTTTCTAGGAGGTACAAACCAGGCTGCACCATAGAGTCACTTGAGGACATTTGAAAACTACCAGTGTCTGATCTCCAATCCCAGAATCCTGATACGAGTGGTTACTTTAGGGCCAAGGTGTCAGTATTACCTCCTTGAATGACCCTAAAATTCCACCAGCTTTAAGAACCACTGAGCCGTCAGTTCAGTATCCCTGTGGTTCTGACAGAAAGCACCTATGGGCAATTAGTACTAATTTGAGCGTTGACCTTTATCTAGTTATAGTTTTGCTGCACGCTTTGAGGCTATGCATTCTTTTTCTCCAATAGAAATGGTATTTGTTCTCTCCTATCGTTCTTTTTTTTCTTTCAGTGAATATTTACTATATGTTTTGCTGCTGTTGTTTATGCCAGTCACTGTGCTAGGCATTTGGGGAAATGAAATCTGAACAAGCCCTACTCTTTGTCCCTGATGTGCTCACCATCTAAAGTTCTTAGAAATGAACAGATATGGTTCAAAGTTTTATCTTAAGTCACTAAATATTGAAGAACACCATCAAAAATAACAAATCTGCTAATCACAATTTGTCCGGATAACTAAACTTTTGTACCCTGTTTCTTATTTGTATTATATCTTGATTGGCATTCTCTTATTTTTAACCTGAATTCATGTTAATTCTTGACAAAGAAGAAAAATTTTCAACTATAACAAAAAGAAAGCTTGGGGCTCTGTATTGTGGTTTTAAGAAAGAATTTAGTGGTATCTCAAGATTTTCATGAGTAGATGTAGACTCCTCTTAATCAGAAATTGTACATTTGTCATGTTCTATTAAAAAGAAATTAGCCTTGGATTTTTACTGAGGCTATATTCCATAATTATTTAAATGTTCAGATTATTTAAGAATAGTTATTTTAGGTCATAAGTGGGCAGCTGTGTTTTTTTCCACAATCAGTGCATTCTAATTTTATTGTTTACTAATTTTTGCCCTCTCTTCTCTCAATTTCCATACTTGCCACAAATACAGAACTTATTTGAAATTAAAAACAAAAGACAGGTGTTTGCATGTATCCAAACCCATCAAACTGTACACATTAAATATGTGCAGTTCTTTTGTATATCAGTGTTAAAAAGAAGCAAACACAATAGAAGATGATAAAAATGATGCATAAAGGCAGTGATGCCAATGGAAATATCAGAAAAAATGAATCTCAGGTGGGGTAGAAACAGAGGTATAACATAGATGAGATGATGGAAATAGATTTCTACAGAACCACTTTAAGGCAATAAGGAAAACTGAGTGCTATCAGATCTTGAAACTACACTTATTGTATTTGCTTCAAGGATTAGGACAAATTCTTTTACCTGGGACTACTGTCCTGATATATTCTCATGTTCTGGAGCATAGCTAAGGTCACTAGGCAGAGGAATTGGAATTGCTGACCCAGTCATACCCAGCCATCTCCTAAATGAAATTTGACAATAATAAGAATCTAAGTATATGGCTAAGTGCCCTGAAAAATTTAAAGATAATTTATCTCATTAGTTAAAAATGTTTGACCATTTCCTGTAATGTATTTTAGTTATATATACATTTACATACACACTCATAAATGTAAAAGCATAGAAAGCATAAAAAAATTCATATATTGTGTTGGCCAAAAAGTATGTTTGGGTTTTTTCTGAATGAATTTTTTGGCCAACCTAGTAGCATTGTAAAAGAATGAGGTAAAAACTGAAGTTTTATTATTTTACTTCTGTACACACTCCAGTAGATCTTCTCTTGGAGTCTCTACTTTGGATACCATTGCTCTATGGTGGTCTGTTTCTGAGAGCACAGTGGTTAGACACAGATGGAAAGATCTAAACAAGGCTAACTCCTTCCTTCGTAGATAAAAATAAATGTATAAATTTTAAGGAAACCATTTTATTGGTATTCCAAGGATATTAAAAATACATACAAGACAAACTTTTTTTTATTTCTAATACTTTGACCTAGTCTTGTTTTACCTCTACACTTCCATTTTTAACTGCTTTGTATTATTATTGATTAATATTTAATGCTCCTAGTATGAATACAAAATAACATTTGTTTGATCTTGATAAAATGATATTTTTATTGAAAGATAAGAGAGTTTTGACAATAATATCATGTACAAAAGTAAAATAAAAGTTCTTGAATAGGAACTTATCATCAGCTTGGGGTTAAACTGAGAGGGCTGAATGAGGTTTTTCAGGTTTGAGTGAAGAGTTGGACTGTGAAGAAGGCCAAAGAATTGATGCTTTTGAACTGTAGTGTTGGATAAGACTCTTGAGAGTCCCTTGGACTGCAAGGAGATCCAACCAGTCCATTCTGAAGGAGATCAACCCTGGGATTTCTTTGGAAGGAATGATGCTAAAGCTGAAACTCCAGTACTTTGGCCACCTCATGTGAAGAGTTGACTCATTGGAAAAGACTCTGATGCTGGGAGGGATTGGGGGCAGGAGAAGAAGGGGACGACAGAGGATGAGATGGCTGAATAGCATCACTGACTCGATGGACACGAGTCTGAGTGAACTCCGGGAGTTGGTGATGAACAGGGAGGCCTGGTGTGCTGCAATTCATGGGGTCGCAAAGAGTCGGACACGACTAAGCGACTGAACTGAACTGAATTGAAGTGAAGTCATAAATATTTACCTCTAAATGTTTAAGCACTTGATATATTGGACATTTTCATAGACAAAATCCTAACAATTTTTATACTAGATTTTTATCTTCTAATATTCTCTTACATTTGCTTATTATTCAATACAATAAAAACCTGACTTCTTTGATTTTTTTTCATAACTTCAGTTGAAGAAGGTAGATTTAATAATATACTTTAAGTTATGGCACACTACACTCTCATTTGTCCACTTTAGCAGCATTTTCCTCTTGTTTTTCTATCTTAAACTCCAAAATATATTTCCTGTTTTCTTCCATTAAACAAATAATCACTTTGACATCCTGAATATGTTTATAAAATACATAGTAGTGATTTATGTTTGTATGAGTTTTCTTTTTTATATAAAGTCTAGCTTTATATCGGACTTCCTGGTGGCTCAGACAGTAAAGCAACTACCTATAATGTGGGAGACCCAGGTTCAATCCCTGGGTCGGGAAGATCTCCTGGAGAAGGAAATGGCAACTCACTCCAGTGTTCTTGCCTGGAAAATCCCATGGACCAAGAAGCCTGGTGGGCTACAGTTCATGGGGTTGCAAAGAGTCGGACACGACTGAGCGACTTCACTGTCACTTTAGCTTTATATCTCCCTAAAGACTGAACCAGTTCTACACAAACTATGTAGTCCATTACTAAGCCAGACCAAAATCTTTGGTCATAGCAAGCCTCTATACTTTTTAATTGAGGTAACTAAAAGCTATTTTTGTTTTCCATGTGAGTTATAGCAGTTATACTTTAAAACTGAAAATAATTATTTATAAATTCATTTAGAAATGTTTCTGACTTTTCAGACCTTCTGAAGAAGTATCAGACAACCCCATTTTTCTGGGGACCAACCTTAAGAGTCACTGAACTAAGGAACCAATTCTATCTCCACTTATCATATCTTACATTTTGACACACAGGTCTGGTTCTAAGCTTTCCTTTCTATTCCATTGGCCTATTTATTTCTCGACTTTTGGTTGTATAGGACTTCCCTGATGGCTCAGATGGTAAAAAATCTGCCTGCAATGTAGGAGATCTGGGTTTGATCCCTGGATCAGGAAGAACCCCTGGAGAAGGGAATGGCAGCCCACTCCAGTATTCTTGCCTGGGAAATCCCATGGACAGAGGAGCCTGGTGGCTTCAGACCATGAAGTTGGAAGAGTCAGACACAACTGACTGAATAATTTTTTTTTTTTTTGTATAGATGAGATGAGACAAACTATGAATTATGTAAAAGTTAGCAACATACCAGAATTGAACCCTATGTTTCAGAATTGTTATGTTACCATCTGATTTACCTATTACCTCTAGGCATCAGTTCACTAACCTGTATATTAGGAGACAGAGATGTTTCTTAAATATTTCCCTTCTCTCTCATTCTAACTGACATCATAACTCATTGAGCAAAATATTTAACTTGCCTTCAACTCAGCAGTTGCATTTCCTTTTGAATATTCTCAACATTTTTAAAACATTTCAGTTTATTTTCAATATTAATGTTAATTTGCATAGATAGGTGTTTTGAGAGAAATTAAGACATAAAACATTAGAACAGTAGGTGACAAAATAAGATGAACACAGGAAGATAAAGACGATATGATCTCACTTTAGATTCCACAGTGTAAAATAGTTGAAATCATAGAACCAGAGAGTGGAATGTTGATTGCCATGTGTTGGAAGATGAGGGAAATGGGGAGATGTTGGTCAAAGTGTATAAGGTTTCTTTTATAAGATGAATAAATTCTGGCGACCTAATGAACAGCATGATGATTATAGTTCTGTGTAGATTGCAAGGAAAATGTATAACATAAGAGCTTTAAGTTTTATTCAGAGTCTTACTGAGGACTATAGCCTGGGAGACAGCCTGTCAGTAGCTCTGAGGGAATTGCTCCAACGAGGTAAGAGAGAAAACAGCTAATCTATGATTTTTGGCTAGGAAATCTATACAGTTAAGCATCCATCTTGGTAAAAGATTACTAGTATTCACACACACAAAAACAAACAGATAACATAATGATTTTAGTGCTTTTTTATGTATGAGAAGGTGTAAGAGTCTAGGTGTATTAAAATTCTTTTTGAGATATACCTTGAACTGTCTAGGGAGCTTGTTTTTCTTCAAAGCACAGAGTGCCTCATCCTGTTTTACATCCTGAATTCCTCTCAGAGTGTGCTGTCAGTGGGCGGCTGTAGTGGGTTATGACTTAAGTCCTTATAGAACTGGGTCCTGAGCAAAACTCTTCATATTCCTTTGTTTATAACAATATTATATGCTTTAAAGTTTGCTAAGAGAGCAAATCTTAAGTGTTTTCACCACACACACACACAAAGAGTAACTGTGTCAGGTGATAGATATGTTTAATTTATGAAATGGAAAAACACACCACTATCACCAACTGAATATTAGCAGAAACTCCAGTTCTTCCTTCCTATGTCTCTCTCCTTTAATTTATACTTCTACCACACTCACACAGACTACTTATGGCACTTATGGTCACTAAATGTGGGTTATTTTCCCCACTCCAAGGGATTCTCACAAGCTAGCTGTGTGCTCTACAGTTTAGCTCAATTCTGTCACTATCTACCTAGAGAGGCTCACATAATTCAGGAAAATTTTACTGCTTTACCTAAAAAGGATACAATACAGGACGGATGATCATCTGGACAGAAAACATTCTTAAGGCAAGGTATGTGTGGAGGGGCATGGAGCTTCCATTGCCTTCTGGGAGCATGCCACCATATCTCAAGTTAATAATTTTACTGTCATTGTGTGTGGACTAAGTGATGATTTTCTGACCCTTCTGGAAGCTGGCCTAAACCTGCCTTTTTGGGGTTTTAGGGAGGCTTTGTTACAGGGGCATGACTGATGAAATCATTAGCCATTGACAGTTGATTCTACCTCCAACCACCCCTTCCTGGAGGTCATGGAGGGTGGGACTAAAAGTTCTACCCTCTGTTTTTGGTTGGTTCCCTGGCAACTGGGCTTCCCTACTGGCTTAGAAAGTAAAGAATCTGGCTGCAATGCAGGAGGCCAGGTTCAATCCCTGGGTCGGGAGGGTCCCCTGGAGAAGGGAATGGTTACCTATTCCTGTATTCTTGAATGGAGAATCCCATGAACAAAGGAGCCTGGTGGGCTACAGGCCATGGGGTCACAAAGAGTCAGACAGGACTGAGTGACTAACACTTTGATTTTCACTCTGGCAACCAACCACAACTCCTAGGTTATTCAAGGGCTTTCTAAAAGTCACTTCATTAACATAACAAATGACACATTTATTGCTCTTATCACAGAAAATTCCAAGGGTTTTATCTCTGTGCCAGGAAAGGCATTTAAGACCAAATACATATATCTTATTACAAATCATAAGATCATAATGAACTTGATTGTGAAAATTATTTCATAGCATCAGTTCAGTTCAGTCACTCAGTCATATCCGACTCTTTGCGACCCCAAAGACTGCAGCAGACCAGGCTTCCCTGTACATCATCAACTCCCAGAGCTTACTCAAACTCATGTCCATCGAGTCAGTGATGCCATCCAACAATCTCATCCTCTGTCATCCCCTTTTTCTCTTGCCTTCAATCTTTCCCACCATTAGGGTCTTTTCCAATGAGTCCGTTCTTCACATCAGGTGGCCAAAGTATGGGAGTTTCAGCTTCAGCATCAATCCTTCCAATGAATATTCAGGACTGATTTCCTTTAGGATTGACTGGTTGGATCTCCTTGCACTCCAAGGAACTCTCTAGAGTCTTCTCCAACACCACAGATCAAAAGCATCAATTCTTCTGCGCTCAGCTTTCTTTATAGTCCAACTCTCACATCCATACATGACTACTGAAAAAAACCATAGCTTTAACTAGATGGACCTTTGTTAGCAAAGTAACGCCTCTGCTTTTTAATATGCTGTCTAAGCTGGTCATAGCTTTTCTTCCAAGAACCAAGCATCTTTTAATTTCATGGCTGCAATCACCAAATGCAGTGATTTTGGAGCCCAAGAAAGTAAAGTCTTTCACTGTTTCCATTGTCTCCTCATCTATTTGCCATGAAGTGATGGGACCAGATGCCATGATCTTAGTTTTCTGAACATTGAGGTATAAGCCAACTTTTTCACTCTCCTCTTTCACTTTCATTGAGAGACTCTTTAGTTCTTCTTCACTTTCTGCCATAAGGGTGGTGTCATCTGTGTATCTGAGGTTATTGATATTTCTTCCAGCAATCTTGATTCCAGCTTCTGCTTCATCCAGCCTGGCATTTCTCATGTTGTACTCTGCATAAAAGTTAAATAAGCAGGGTGTCAATATACAGCCTTGAGGTACTCCTTTCCCAATTTGGAAACCAGTCTTTTGTTCCATGACCAGTCCTAACTGTTGTTTCTTGACCCGCATACAGATTTCTCAGGAGGCAGGTCAGATGGCCTGGTATTTCCATCTTTGAAGAATTTTCCACACTCTGTTGTGACCCACACAGTCAATGGCATAGTCAATAAAGCAGAAGTAGATGTTTCTCTGAAACACCCTTGCTTTTTCCATGATCCAGCAGATGTTGGCAATTTGATCTCTGGTTCCTCTGCCTTTTCTAAATTCATTTTGTACATCTGGAATTTCACAGGTCACGTACTGTTGAAGGCTGGCTTGAAGAATTTTGAGCATTACTTTGCTAGCGTGTGAGATGAGTGCAATTGTGCAGTAGTTTGAACATTCTTTGGCATTACCTTTATTTGGGTTTGGAATGAAAACTGACCTTTTCCAATCCTGTTGCCACTGCATAATTTTCCAAATTTGCTGGCATATTGAGTGCAGCACTTTCACAGTATCATCTTTTAGGGTTTAAAATAGCTCAACTGGACTCCCATCACCTCCACTAGCTTTGATCGTAGTGATGCTTTCTAAGACCCACTTGACTTCACATTCCAGGATGCCTGGCTCTATGTGAGTGATCACACCATCATGGTTATCTGAGTCATGAAGATCTTTTTTGTACAGTTCTTCTGTGTATTCTTGCCACCTCTTCTTAATATATTCTGCTTCTGTTAGGTCCATACCATTTCTGTCCTTTATTGTGCTCATGTTTACATGAAAATTCCCTTGGTATCTCTCATTTTCTTGAAGAGATCTCTAGTCTTTCCCATTCTGTTGTTTTCTTCTATTTCTTTGCTTTGATCACTGAGGAAGGCTTTCTTATCTCTCCTTGCTATTCTTTGGAACTCTGCATTCAAATGGGTATATCTTTCCTTTTCTCCTTTGCCTTTATGAATCTCACCTTTTTTAAAATGCATTATATAAATCAGAGATACTGCATAGTGTCAATTTCACAACTCAGTAGAGTCATATCCCATGACACTTGTACATGTAATTAACCCTTATTTATCTCTCATGGAAATAAAAGCTGTTTCCATTTGCTCAGTCATGAAACAAAGGTCTTTTTAAAGAGATGCAACTAAAGTCTATTTGAAATAACATTTTCTATAAGTAAGAACATTCTAGAAATAATTTCTTAGTGTGCAGTGAGAATTAGTGGAAAAAAATAGCAAAATTTTATAGCTTAGTTTGCAGTGATATACCAATGTTAACTTCCCTGATAGCTCAGTTGATAAAGAACATGCCTGCAATGCAAAAGACCCCAGTTCAATCCCTGGGTCAGGAAGATCCCCTGGAGAAAGGATAGGCTTCCCACTCCAGTATTCTTGGGCTTCCCTTGTGGCTCAGCTGGTAAAGAATCCACCTGCAATGAGGAAGACCTGGGTTTGATCCCCTGGAGAAGGGAAAGGCTAACCACTCCAGTATTCTGGCCTGGAGAATTCCGTGGACTGTATAGTCCATGGGGTTGCAAAGAGTCAGACACGACTGAGCAACATGCACTTGCACTAATGTTAACTTTCTAGTTTTTTATAAATGTATCATAGTTATATAAGGTACTTACATTCAGGATAATTGGATTAAAGTTATACAGGGGACAGTAGACCATCTTTACAACTTTCCGTAAATTTAAAGTTATTCATAAAAAAGAAAAAAAGAACAGTCCTATTCTGTCCCCAGCCCACAGTACCTGATATAGGTACTTAATAAAGACTTGGAGAATAGATAGAAGTACCCTTGGTCCCATTTCTTTATATATACTCTTCTCTTTCCTCTCCTCTCTTTTTAAGAGGTTCTCCCTTCCTATACCCCTAATTAGTTTTTATCAGCAAACAGAAAGGAGGTCATGGGACTCCCAGTAGCACTCAAACTAAGGATGTCTCAACATGACACCCTTCTCTGCCAAAGTTTGGTATATTAGACATAGCATGTGCTATTAGAACTGCACATACATGTGTCCATATTTCAGATTAACCTTTTTAAAAAATTTTTATTGGAGTATGCTGCTGCTGCTAAGTCACTTCAGTCATGTCCAACTCTGTGAGACCCCATAGATGGCAGCCCAGCAGGCTCCCCCGTCCCTGGGATTCTCCAGGCAAGAACACTGGAGTGGGTTGCTATTTCTTTCTCCAATGCATGAAAGTGAAAAGTGAAAGTGAAGTCATTCATTCGTGTCCAACTCTTCGCGACCCCATGAATCGCAGCACGCCAGGCCTCCCTGTCCATCACCAACTCCCGAAGTTCACTCAAACTCACTTCCATCGAGTCCGTGATGCCATCCAGCCATCTCATCCTCTGTTGTCCCCTTCTCCTCCTGCCCTCAATCCCTCCAAGCATCAGAGTCTTTTCTAATGAGTCAACTCTTCGCATGAGGTGGCCAAAGTACTGGAGTTTCAGCTTTAGCATCATTCCTTCCAAAGAACACCCAGGGCTGATCTCCTTCAGAATGGACTGGTTAGATCTCCTTGCAGTCCAAGGGACTCTCAAGACTCTTCTCCAACACCACAGTTCAAAAGCATCAATTCTTCAGTGCTCAGCTTTCTTCACAGTCCAACTCTCACATCCATACATGACCACAGGAAAAACAATAGCCTTGGCTAGATGGACCTTTGTTGGCAAAGTAATGTCTCTGCTTTTCAATATGCTATCTAGGTTGGTCATAACTTTCCTTCCAAGGAATAAGTGTCTTTTAATTTCATGGCTGCAGTCACCATCTGCAGTGATTTTGGAGCCCCCCAAAATAGAGTCTGACACTGTTTCCACTGTTTCCACATCTATTTCCCATGAAGTGATGGGACCAGATGCTATGATTTTCATTTTCTGAATGTATAGTTGCTTTTTAATGTTGTATTTGTTTCTACTATACAGCATAGTGAATCAGTTATACGTATACACATAGCCACTGCTTTTCAGATTTCCATCAGATTAGCCTTTTTTGTGATCATGAGAAGGCATTTAAGTTCTCTGAGTCTCAGTTGCATGACCTTTAAAGATAGGAATTATATTTATTTTGCAGATCTGACTTGAAAATCAAGTAAGATACAAATTGATTGGCAAATAGTAGATATGTAATGTTAGTTGCCTTTCTTTTGGGTTTTATGTTGATTCCAACGAGATGACTTTATTCTTGAGAAGAAAGAACTGTTGTTCATGATGAGGCTAGAACAATGGCAACATGGATCTTTGGGAAACAACTGGACTCCCTGTCAGAGTACAGGAGATGGAATGTCAGTCTCCCAGCATACCCAGGACAGATTAGCCAAATGAGGCAAAATGAGAATGGGCTGCTGTTTGCCTGCATTGTGCTGTCCTGATTCTGTTAGTCCATTCATTATTTCATTCATGAATCCAACACTCTGTATACTTGGGTGCCAGGTAATAGGTGCTGGGACTTAGTGGTGAACAAACTTGGCCACTGTCCTCCCAGAATTTTCAGTGTAGTTTCTTGACGGTGGTGACGGAGATACTGGCACAGATCATAGTAGCCTAAATGTCATAAGAGCCAGGAACAAAAAGTATGGGTTGTGAGAAGGAATATCAGGGGAATCTAGCATGTTTTGGGGGATGGGAGGATTTCCTTAAGGAAGTGACACTGAAACTGAGATATAAAAGACAAATGGAAGTTAGCTAAATGTTAATGGATGGATTCTAGATATAGAGAAGATAATTTTATCCATTAAATACATTGGATGTCTTAGGACCATATGGTTTAATTCTTTTACAAAACCCTGCTTGAGAAAGGCTGCTTTAATGCAAAATAAATGGCACACTAATGATTTACCATAATTTAACCTAACAGTAGTTACTGGCCAGCATTTCGACCTCAGCTTTACTATTAGCTGTCCTTATATCATTAGACAACTCAACCTAAACACTTTTAACCTATTTCTTCAAGTGAAATATCAGTGAAATTAACAAGTGGCCATTAGTAAATTTTCTAACTATGATTGTTTATTAATGGGAGAATTAATGGTACTTGTCTCACAGTGGTATGAGTTACAAGTGAAATAATGAGCAATTGTGTTTAACAAGGAGCATTTCACATAGTAAGAGTCAAATAACTATCTTTTCTTGTTGTCTGTTATTTATATCATAGTTCTGCAAAAGATACTTGATATCTCAAATATGCCCAGGAGTGAATATTACATACTAAAACTGGAAAGTTCTCCTAAGAAGCAGCAGCAGTAACTGTTTTTTTTTTTTTTCCCCAAGATCATATACCTATGTATATGTGTTCTTGTTTCTATACTTGCTGTTAGTCAAGGCTAGAAATTAGAGATTCCAAGGCAGTAATAGACTTCCTTATCAGGTTCAAAATTCTCAAAATGGATTAAAATTACTCTTTCCTCACTTATGTATTATAGAACTCAAAGGGCTTTGTTCTTCAGAATAAGCACTTCCACTGTTGATGTTTTGCATCTTTTTTTTTTCCTTTTCATGGTAGAAAATATATTTTTACCCCTAAGTGAGGCCTGCTTTTAGTAAAAGAAAAGAGCTCATGTTTTGCCCTTGATGTTTGTCTGGGATCTCACAGCTGCATAGAAGACAGCTTACTTCAAAGCACATCATCAGAGCTTTGAAAATTAAGTAGAAAATATTAAGTAAGTTTAAGCTTCCTTCTTTTATGTTTGTTCACTCTGTTTTGAATCTTTGGATGGTGTATTAGTAAGGGTTCTCCAGGGAAACAATCTATTGGATGTGTATATGTATAGAAAAAGATTAGTTGTAAGAAACTGGCTCATGTGAATATGGTAAGTCCACATCTGTACCATGGGCCAGAGGGAATGAAATTCAGCAGAGCCAGTGGTGCAGGTGAAGTCTGAAGTCAGCTGGAGAATTCTCTCTTGCTCAGGGAGGCCAGTCTTTCCCTCTATTCAGGCCTTCAACCAAATGGATGAGACTCATTTACATTTCAGAAGGCAATGTGCTTGCTCAAAGTTTAATCTCATCCAAAACGACCCTTGAAACTGACACACAAAATTAACCATCACAGACAGTATACACAAATAGTATGTAATAAGAAATACAATTTGCCACATTCATTTCAAAAGAATATGCAGCACAACATTTTGAAATGTAAAGCTTGACATTTCTTAATCCTTATCCTATTCTTGTTGCATGGTGAAGATGCAATCACATGCATCTTAGAGGATCCTTAGATATAGATGAGCATTTTAAGTTAAACTAAGTGAGATTGGCAAGAGAGTAAACATAAACATAGAGAAAAGAACAGATCTGAGACTTGAGCTCCAAACCTTTTCAACTTAATTTAGAGGTTAAAGAATTCCAACTGAGATAACAAAAACAGCAACAAATGAGGAAGTAGGATAAAATAAAACTGTTGTGACCTGGTTGCCAAATAGTTTGAAGAAGGAGTGATCAATGGAGTGAAATGCTACAAGACAAAAAATAGAAACTGAGTAATAGTCATTGGATTTAAAAATGAGAACATAACATATAGCCTTACAAGTGCAGTTTCTGTGAGGGGTAGAAATGAGAGAATTCTTCAGTCATCCAATTTTGGGACAGTTGGTCTCCCTATCCTTGTTTGCTTTTCTCAAATTTATTTTTGACCATTTGGCATATAAGAAGCTCCTCTCAGATATGTTTAGAAACACTACATACCACATCTCTTATTCAAGAGTCATGAAGCAAATGAGCATATTTAAATGACCTAAGAAATCCCAAAATAAATCCATTTACCTCCATGTCACTTAGAAAACTTATTTCCTGTAAACCTTGTATGTGTATGTATTCAATCCATGATTTCTGACTTATGAATATGAGCTGAGAGTCAAAAATGTAGTCATCTTCAGAGTAAAATGTCAATATTAGATCCAAAGAATGCATGAATTCATGCAATTAGAAAAAATATATAGGTGCATACTTTATAATATAGGTGCATGCCAACATCCTTTGGATCATAGAAAAAGCAAGGGAATTCCAGAAAAACATCTACTTCTGCTTCAATGCTTTATAAAATAATATCCAATACAATATCATCTTCTATATTTTTCTACATATATAGACTATAACTTTTGGAGAAAATTTAGGTTCACAGCAAAATTGAGCAGAAAGTATAGAGAATTCCCACATATTCCTTCCCTTTTCCTCTACACAGCCTCCTGCACCAGAGTTGTCCATTAGTTGCAATCAGTAAACTAACACTGATTCATTGTTATCACCCAAAGTACATAGTTTACATTATAGTTCACATTTAGTGCCAGACATTGTGGGTTTGGTCAGATTCTATGGGTTTGGACAAATGCACAGTGACATGATTCTACCAGTATGGTATCATACAGAATAGTCTCACTGCCCTAATGCCACTCTTGCCCATGCTCTACCTATTTATCCTTCCCCTCCTCCCTTAAAAGTTCCAATGGTCACTGGTCTTTTTACTGTTCCCGTAGTCCTACTTTTTTCAGAATGTCATAGTTGGAATCATGCAGTATGTAGCCTTTTAAAATTGGCTTCTGTCAGTTAGTAATATTCATTTAAGTTTCCTCCATGTGTCTCCAGAGCTTGATAGCTCATTTCTTTTAGTGCTGGATGCACCACAGTTTAATTAAGCATTTGTCTACTGAAGAATATCTTGGTTGCTTCCAGTTTTTAGAATTATGAACACAGTTGCTATGAATATCTATGTGCAAGTTTTTGTGTGGACATGTTTTAACTCATTTGAGTAAATAACAATAAATGTGATTGTTTGGTCTTGTGGGTAAGATTATGTTAAATTTGTAAGAAACTGTCACATTGTCTTCCCAAGTGGCTCTGTCATTTTGCATTCTCACCAGCAATGAGTGAGAGTTCCTGTTGCTTCACACCCTCATCAGCATTTGGTGTTGTCCGTGTTTTGGATTTTAGCCATTCTAATATGTATGTGATGATATCCACTATCTTAATTTGCAATTATTTGATGAAATACAGTGTTGAGCATCTTTTTCATATGTTTATTTGTCATGTGTATATCATTTTTGGTAAGGTATTATCTCTTGTATCTTAAAAAATGAAAACTAAAAGTAACAGAAAAATACTGAAAAAAGTAATTTTGGAGATGAAGATGCTACCTCATAAACTAAAGACTTAAAATCAATAAACAATTACCAAATGCTTATTTCTTATGACATTATGTTTAGATTATGGGAGATAGCAAAATAATCAAACAGCTGTTGTGAATCTGCTGGAAATGGTAGTTAATGGAATATTCATTGCTTTGTAAATGAACCAAAGTAGAACTCTACAGAGCCTCCAGTTAGAAGACTGCATTGTAGGTAAACCAATGCTAGTCAGTTTATTGAAACCATTCTATCTTATATTTTAGGCTATTGAGTTCATTCAAGTAAATCAGTCAAAATTTTAAAAACTTTAAAAAAAAGGTCTTCTAATTTGTCTCTCTAGGTTCTATAATACATTTTCCACTCAAATGTTATGAATTGTCTCCACATTACAATGAGATTCAAAAGATGCAGTCAGGATATCTAATTTGTTAACCAAGGCCTAAGAGAGAAAAGTTTTATGGAATCTGTGATGATTTTTCAAATAGCAGCTACCAATAACTTAGTCTCACATAGTGTGCACTTGGCCCTGGGAATAGTAGTGAAAGGGAAGAAACTGGAAAGGGAGAAACGAGGCCTCGAATTCCAAAATGAAATAAACATACATATATATAAAACAAAGGAAAATGAAATGGGACCTACTCACATAGAAAATATGAACCAGAAAAGTTGTGTCACTGAGGAATTAGAACATAGGATGAAAGCGTGTCATCTCTTTGTTTTCTTCTTATTCTCATCATGTTTGCTATTGTGATCATACAACCTTCAGACACTCTCCACACTTAATCATCTGTTTTATTTGGTGGTTTCCTGGCAGGCACAGTTGCAATAGTTTGCTTAAAGTTCCATATGGCTAGTGATTAGTTCAGAAAAGCCACAGGAGTCTTAGGGATGAGTCAAACAGAATGGAGATTGTAATATAAATTAGGTTTGTAAGTGGTTATCAGAAAGCCTGTGTATGATATGAGCCACCACTTAACATCAGTGCCCTGCTTCAGAAGAAATAATCTGACATCAACACTTTCTTCAAAGTAAGAAGTTATGGAGATACCATACTTCAGACTAAAAGATGCCAAACAGCTTTGAGAATTGTTTTAACTATTGATATGCTGTATGGAGCAATTATGCCATGCAGAGTAAATATGCATTTTAATACTGTGAACTGAATTTTATATCTAAAGGTAGTTATTGATTGATGAGTGAAAGGGCATTTGTATGGTTCCATTTTCACTGTTTTATATTGTTCTCTCCTCTCTCTGAGGCCGCAACATATTTTTTGTCATTCTTTGAAGATGTGGCAGCTTCATGAAAACAATCTACTGAACTGTCTAATTCGCATCTTCTCTTTGCTAGAGAATATGAGAAAAGGAGCAGATAGCTGAGAACCATTTGCAAGAGACATCCATTATATAAATTACATTTCATAAAGTAATGAGCATCTTGAGGGAAGAATAGCACATTTGTCAGCCTCCTTGGTTCTGCAGAATGCCAGTGGTATCCAGAATTGGTGCTGAGCAGGAAGATGAGGGGAATGGGTGGAGGAAGAGAGAGATGGTTACTCTCCCTGAAGCCCTCAGGATACAGAAGAGGACTTATGCTTGTCAAGACATCTTCCTCAATTAATTCTAGCCATTATTCTGGGAGACCACCTTCAAGGCTTCATTTTCTTGCTGTTGTTGTTCAGTTGCTTAGGCGTGTGCAACTCTTTGTGACCCCATGGACTGTAGTACGCTAGACTTCCCTGTCCTTCACTATCTCCTGGAGTTTACTCAAATGAATGTTACCTGAGTCAATGACACCATCCAATCATCTCATCCTCTGTTGTCCCCTTCTCCTCCTGCCTTCAATCTTTCCCAGCATCAGGGTCTTTTCCAATGAGTTGGCTCTTCACATCAGGTGACTGAAGTATTGGATCAGCTTCAGCCTCAGTCCTTCCAATGAATAATCAGGATTGATTTCTTTTAGGATGGACTGGTTTGATCTCCTTGCAGTCCAAGGGACTCTCAAGAGTCTTCTCCAGCACCACAGTTTGAAAGTATCAATTCTTTGGTACTCAACCTTCTTTATGGTCTAACTCTCACATCTGTACATGACTACTGAGAAAACTATCACTTTGACTATACAGACCTCATTCAGCTAAGTGAGCTCTCTGCTTTTTAATATGCTATCTAGGTTTGTCATAGCTTTTCTTCCAAGGAGCAAGCATCTTTTTTTAAAATTTTATTTTTACTTTATTTTACTTTACAATACTGTATTGGTTTTGCCATACATTGACATGAATCTGCCACAGGTGTATATGAGCTCCCAGTCCTGAATCCCCCTCCCACCTCCCACCCCATATCATCTCTCTGGAACATCCCTATGCACCAGCCCCAAGCATCTTGTATCTTGTATCGAACATAGACTGGCACTTCGTTTCTTACATGATAGTATACATGTTTCAATGCCATTCTCCCAAATCATCCCACCCTCTCCCTCTCCCTCACAGTCCAAAAGTCCATTCTATACATCTGTGTCTCTTTTGCTGTCTCGCATACAGGGTCATCATTGCCATCTTTCTAAATTCCATATATATGTGTCAGTATACTGTATTGGTGTTTTTCTTTCTGGCTTACTTCACTCTGTATAATCGGCTCCAGTTTCATCCATCTCATCAGAACTGATTCAAATGTATTCTTTTTAATGGCTGAGTAATACTCCATTGTGTATATGTACCACTGCTTTCTTATCCATTCATCTGCTGATGGACATCTAGGTTGTTTCCATGTCCTGGCTATTATAAACAGTGCTGCGATGAACATTGGGGTACATGTGTCTCTTTCAATTCTGATTTCCTCGGTGTGTATGCCCAGCAGTGGGATTGCTGGGTCATAAGGCAGTTCTCTTTGCAATTTTTTAAGGAATCTCCACACTGTTCTCCATAGTGGCTGTACTAATTTGCATTCCCACCAACAGTGTAGGAGGGTTCCCTTTTCTCCACACCCTCTCCAGCATTTATTGGTTGTGGACTTTTGGATCGCAGCCATTCTGACTGGTGTGAAATGGTACCTCATTGTGGTTTTGATTTGCATTTCTCTGACAATGAGTGATGTTGAGCATCTTTTCATGTGTTTGTTAGCCATCCGTATGTCTTCTTTGGAGAAATGCCTATTTAGTTCTTTGGCCCAATTTTTGATTGGGTCGTTTATTTTTCTGGAGTTGAGCCGCATAAGTTGCTTGTATATTTTTGAGATAAGTTGTTTGTCAGTTGCTTCATTTGCTATTGTTTTCTCCCATTCAGAAGGCGGTCTTTTTACATTACTTATAGTTTCCTTTGTTGAGCAGAAGCTTTTAATTTTAATTAGATCCCATTTGTTTATTTTTGCTTTTATTTCCAGTATTCTGGGAGGTGGATCATAGAGGATCCTGCTGTGATTTATGTCGGAGAGTGTTTTGCCTATGTTCTCCTCTAGGAGTTTTATAGTTTCTGGTCTTATGTTTAGATCTTTAATCCATTTTTAGTTTATTTTCATGTGCGGTGTTAGAAAGTGATCTAGTTTCATTCTTTTACAAGTGGTTGACCAGTTTTCCCAGCACCACTTGTTAAAGAGATTTTCTTTACACCATTGTATATTCTTGCCTCCTTTGTCAAAGAAAAGGTGTCCATAGGTGTGTGGATTTATCTCTGGGCTTTCTATTTTGTTCCATTTATCTATATTTCTGTCTTTGTGACAGTACCATACTGTCTTGATGACTGTGGCTTTGTAGTAGAGCCTGAAGTCAAGCAGGTTGATTCCTCCAGTTCCATTCTTCTTTCTCAAGATTGCTTTGGCTATTCGAGGTTTTTTGCATTTCCATACAAATCTTGAAATTATTTGTTCTAGTTCTGTGAAAAATACTGCTGGTAGCTTGATAGGGATTGTATTGAATCTGTAGATTGCTTTGGGTAGTATACTCATTTTCACTATATTGATTCTTCCAATCCATAAACATGGTATATTTCTCCATCTATTAGTGTCCTCTTTGATTTCTTTCATCAGTGTTTTATAGTTTTTGATATATAGGTCTTTAGTTTCTTTAGGTGGGTATGTTCCTAAGTATTTTATTCTTTTCATTGCAATGGTGAATGGAATTGTTTCCTTAATTTCTTTTTCTACTTTCTCATTATTAGTGTATAGGAATGCAAGGGATTTCTGTGTGTTGATTTTATACCCTGCAACTTTACTATAGTCATTGATTAGCTCTAGTAATTTTCTGGTGGAGTCTTTAGGGTTTTCTGTGTAGAGGATCATGTCATCTGCAAACAGTGAGAGTTTTACATCTTCTTTTCCAATTTGGATTCCTTTTATTTCTTTTTCTCCTCTGATTGCTGTGGCCAAAACTTCCAGAACTATGTTGAATAGTAGCGGTGAAAGTGGGCACCCTTGTCTTGTTCCTGACTTTAGGGGAAATGCTTTCAATTTTTCACCATTGAGGATAATGTTTGCTGTGGGTTTGTCATATATAGCTTTTATTTTGTTGAGGTATGTTCCTTCTATTCCTGCTCTCTGGAGAGTTTTTATCATAAATGGGTGTTGAATTTTGTCAAAGGCCTTCTCTGCATCTATTGAGATAATCATATGGCTTTTATTTTTCAGTTTGTTAATGTGGTGAATTACATTGATTGATTTGCAGATATTGAAGAATCCTTGCATCCCTGGGATAAAGCCCACTTGGTCATGGTGTATGATCTTTTTAATGTGTTGTTGGATTCTGATTGCTAGAATTTTGTTGAGGATTTTTGCATCTATGTTCATCAGTGATATTGGCCTGTAGTTTTCTTTTTTTGTGGTATCTTTGTCAGGTTTTGGTATTAGGGTGATGGTGGCCTCATAGAATGAGTTTGGAAGTTTACCTTCCTCTGCAATTTTCTGGAAGAGTTTCAGTAGGATAGGTGTTAGCTCTTCTCTAAATTTTTGGTAGAATTCAGCTGTGAAGACGTCTGGACCTGGGCTTTTGTTTGCTGGAAGATTTCTGATTACAGTTTCAATTTCCGTGCTTATGATGGGTCTGTTAAGATTTTCTATTTCTTCCTGGTTCAGTTTTGGAAAATTGTACTTTTCTAAGAATTTGTCCATTTCTTCCACGTTGTCCATTTTATTGGCATATAATTCCTGATAGTAGTCTCTTCTGATCCTTTGTATTTCTGTGTTGTCTGTTGTGATCTCTCCATTTTCATTTCTAATTTTATTGATTTGATTTTTCTCTCTTTGTTTCTTGATGAGTCTGGCTAATGGTCTGTCAATTTTATTTATCCTTTCAAAAAACCAGCTTTTTGCTTTGTTGATTTTTGCTATGGTCTCTTTTGTTTCTAAGATTTCTTTCTTTCTACTAACTCTGGGGTTCTCCATTTCTTCCTTTTCTAGTTGCTTTAGGTGTAGAGTTAGGTTATTTATTTGACTTTTTTCTTGTTTCTTGAGGTATGCCTGTATTGCTATGAACTTTTCTCTTAGCACTGCTTTTATAGTGTCCCACAGGTTTTGGGTTGTTGTGTTTTCATTTTCATTCGTTTCTATGCATATTTTGATTTCTTTTTTGATTTCTTCTGTGATTTGTTGATTATTCAGAAGCGTGTTGTTTAGCCTCCATATGTTGGAATTTTTAATAGTTTTTCTCCTGTAATTGAGATCTAGTCTTAATTCATTATGGTCAGAAAAGATGCTTGGAATGATTTCGATTTTTTTGAATTTATCAAGATTAGATTTATGGCCCAGGATGTGATCTATCCTGGAAAAGGTTCCATGAGCCCTTGAGAAAAAGGTGAAATTCATTGTTTTGGGGTGAAATGTCCTATAGATATCAATTAGGTCTAACTGGTCTATTGTATCATTTAAATTTTGCGTTTTTTGGTTAATTTTCTGTTTAGTTGATCTGTCCATAAGTGTGAGTGGGGTATTAAACTCTCCCACTATTATTGTGTTATTGTTAATTTCCCCTTTCATACTTGTTAGTGTTTGTCTTACATATTGCGGTGCTCCTATGTTGGATGCATATATATTTATAATTGTTATATCTTCTTCTTGGATTGATCCTTTGATCATTATGTAGTGTCCTTCTTTGTCTCTTTTCACAGCCTTTGTTTTAAAGTCTATTTTATCGGAGATGAGTATTGCTACTCCTGCTTTCTTTTGGTCTCTATTTGCGTGGAATATCTTTTTTCAGCCCTTCACTTTCAGTCTGTATGTGTCCCTTGTTTTGAGGTGGGTCTCTTGTAGGCAGAATATATAGGGATCTTGTTTTTGTATCCATTCAGCCAGTCTTTGCCTTTTGGTTGGGGCATTCAACCCATTTACGTTTAAGGTAATTATTGATAAGTATGATCCCGTTACCATTTACTTTATTGTTTTGGGTTCAGGTTTATGCACCCTTTTTGTGTTTCCTGTCTAAAGAATATCCTTTAGCATTTGTTGGAGAGCTGGTTTGGTGGTGCTGAATTTTCTCAGCTTTTGCTTGTCTGTAAAGCTTTTTATTTCTCCTTCGTATTTGAATGAGATCCTTGCTGGGTACAGTAATCTTGGCTGTAGGTTATTTTCTTTCATCACTTTAAGTATGTCCTGCCATTCCCTCCTGGCCTGAAGAGTTTCTATTGAAAGATCACCTGTTATCCTTATGGGAATCCCCTTGTGTGTTATTTGTTGTTTTTCCCTTGCTTCTTTTAATATTTGTTCTTTGTGTTTGGTCTTTGTTAATTTGATTAATATATGTCTTGGGGTGTTTCGCCTTGGGTTTATCCTGTTTGGAACTCTCTGGGTTTCTTGGACTTGGGTGATTATTTCCTTCCCCATTTTAGGGAAGTTTTCAACTATTATCTCCTCAAGTACTTTCTCATGGTCTTTCTTTTTGTCTTCTTCTTCTGGGACTCCTGTAATTTGAATGTTGGAGCGTTTCATATTGTCCTGGAGGTCTCTGAAGTTGTCCTCATTTCTTTTAATTAATTTTTCTTTTTTCCTCGCTGATTCATTTATTTCTACCATTCTATCTTCTATTTCACTAATCCTATCTTCTGCCTCCGTTATTCTACCATTTGTTGCCTCCAGAGTGTTTCTGATCTCATTTATTGCGTTATTCATTATATATTGACTCTCTTTTATTTCTTCTAGGTCCTTGTTAAACCTTTCTTGCATCTTCTCAATCCTTGTCTCTAGGCTATTTATCTGTGATTCCATTTTGGTTTCAAGATTTTGGATCATTTGCACTATCAATATTCGGAATTCTTTCTCAGGTAGATTCCCTATCTCTTCCTCTTTTGTTGGGTTTGGTGGGCATTTCTCCTGTTCCTTTACCTGCTGAGTATTCCTCTGTCTCTTCATCTTGGTTATATAGCTGCGTTTGGGGTGGCCTTTCTATATTCTGGTAATTTGTGCAGTTCTCTTTATTATGAAGTGTCCTCACCGTGGGTGGGGTTGTATCAGTGGCTTGTCAAGGTACCTTGGTTAGGGAGGCTTGTGTTGGAGTTCTGGTGGGTGGAGCTGGATTTCTTCTCTCTGGAGTGCTATGAAGCATCCAGTAATGGCTTATGAGACATCAATGATTTTGGAGTAGTTTTGAGCTGCCTGTATATTGAGGCTCAGGGGTGTGTTCCTGTGTTGCTGGAGAATTTGCGTGGTATGTCTTGTTCTGGAACTTGTTGGCCCTTGGGTGGTGCTTGGTTTCAGTGTAGGTATGGAGGCGTTTGATGAGCTTCTATTGAATAATGTTCCCTGGATTCAGGATTTCTGTGATGTTCTCAGGATTTGGACTAAAGCCTCCTGTTTCTGGTTTTCAGTTTTATTTTTACAATAGCCTCAAGACTCCTCATCTATACAACACTGGTGATAAAACATTTAGGTTAAAGATGAAAGGTTTCTCCACACTGAGGGTCACTCATAGAGGTTCACTGAGTTACATGGAGAAGAGAAGGGAGGGGAGATAGTTAGAGGTGACTGGAATGAGATGAGGTGGGATCAAAAGAGGAGAGAGCAAGCTAGCCAGTAATCACTTCCTTATGTGCACTCCACAGTCTGGACCGCTCAGAGGTGTTCATGGAGTTATACAGGGAAGAGGAGAGGGAGGAAGTAGACAGAGGTGGCCAGGAGGATAAAAGAGGGAAATGAAAAGGAGAGAGACAGATCCGGCCAGTAACCAGTTCCCTGAGTGTTCTCCACCATCTGGAACACACAGAAATTCACAGAGTTGGGTAGAGAAGAGAAGGGGGAGGGAGGAGACAGAGGCCACCTGGTGGAGAAAAAGGAGAGTCCAAAGGAGGAGAGAGTGGTCAAGCCAGTAATCTCGCTCTCAGGTAAAATTGGGTACTGAAGATTGAGTTTTTTAATGTACAAAATTGACAACAAATACCAAAAAGCAAAGATTAAAAATCTGGAGTAGAGATTGGATTTTCAAAAATACAATATTAAAGAAAAGAAGAAGAAGAAGAAAAAACAAACAAACAAACAAAAATCAAAGACACAAGAATTATTAAAAAACAACATCAACCACAAAAAGACTATATACAGTGTTTGCTTTAAAAATAGGGTTTTTTTTTTTGAAAAGTAATAATAGGTTATAAAAATAATAATTAGAGAAATAGAGGACTTAAAATTTAAGAAAGTTAACAAAAAGAAGAAAAAACAGTCAGGCAACCACATCAACTAAAAAAAAAAAGAATGATCATAAAAGTGGTAAAGGTATATCTGGCCCCTTCTCTGGTGTTGTGGGCTGTGTGGGGTCACTTCCAAGGCAGTTCCCTCTGTTTAACTTCCTCTGTTTGCTGGTCTCTTCAGTGTCTGATTTCCGTCTTGACACAGGGAGGGCGGTGGTGGACACTTTTTTTTTAGGTTCACTGTTCAGTTGTGCTGTGGGTGGGGTGGGGAGAGGTGCTGCAAACTAATATTACTGGCATGTGCTTGCAGTATCTCATCCACGCTGGGCTAGGAGCAAGCATCTTTTAATTTTGTGGCTGAAGTCACCATCTGCAGTGATTTTGGAGCCCAAGAAAATAAAATCTGCCAATGTTTCTACTTTTTCCCTATCTATTTGCCATGAAGTAATGGGACCAGATGCCATGATCTTCTTTTTTTGAATGTTGAGTTTCAAGCCAGCTTTTTTACTCTCTTTTACCCTCATCAAGAGGCTCTTTAGTTCTTCTTTGCCTCCTGCCATACAAGTGGTATCATCTGCATATCTGAGGTTGTTGATATTTCTCCCATCAATCTTGATTCCAGCTTGTGCTTCATCCAGCCTAGCATTTCACATGACATACTCTGCATATAAGTTAAATAAGCAGGGTGACAGATACAGCATTGACATACTCCTTTCCTGATTTTGAACCAGTCTATTGCTCTATGTCTCATTCTAATTGTTGCTTCTTGTCCCTCATACAGGTTTCCCAGGAAATAGGTAAGGTGGTCTGGTGTTCCCATCAATTTAAGAATTTTCCACAGTTTATTGTGATCCACACAGTCAAAGGCATTAGTGTAGTCAATGAAGCAGATTTTTTTTTTCAAAATTTCCTTGCCCTTTGTGTGATCCAATGAATGTTGGTAATTTGATCTCTGGCTCCTTTGCCTTTTCTAAATCCAGCAAGTACATCTGGAAGTTCTCGGTTCATGTACTGTTGAAGCCTGCCTTGTAGGATTTTGAGTATTACCTTGCTAGCATGTGAAATGAGTACAGTTGTGTGGTAGTTTGAACATTCTTTAGCAAAGAATGTTCATTTTCTTAGCTATTACTAGAAATCACTTATCATTCATGTTGGTGTTGCTTGAGAGTCAAGAATTTTAAACATAGAGGTAGATTTAAAAAAATCCTTCAGACAACAGCTACTGATAGCTTGTTTTCCCAGCTAGTGTCTGAGTAGTTGAGCAGTATTGTGGGAAGACCTTGGTTCTTGGAGCAGGAGATGGAATCTGAGAACTTGGTCCCCAGTGTACTAGACCTGGTTAACTGGGGCAAGGTATGAGCCCTTGCTGAGACTCAGACTCTTTGTCTATAAAGTGAGATTATTTCCCATATCTATTTCACAGCACTGTGGAGAAATGCATGAGATAGTGTAAGAGAAAGCCATTTGTACAAGACAAAACAGCACACAAATACTCATTAGAATTTGTTTGAAAAATTGCTACAAAGCAGGACAAAGATTTGACCAGTATATAGACCTGACTTCCCCAGAAAAAATGAGAAAACTGAATTTCTGACAGTTATGGGGTTTGTTTTCTAATTTTTGTTTCATCTCCTGTCTTCAAGGGCAAACAGATGACTTTCTTTGCATGCTATACTTATTCTCTTTGCTAATCTTTAATTCGCATTCTCCCAGGGACCCTAACCTCTGTAACTCACTGTCTAGACATCTGAATGACTTTCTTTCATCCTTGGTTTTCTAATACTATCAGTAAAATGTAATTGATACCAAGATCTCAAGGAACAGTCTACTAATCGATGATAAGTGATACCAATATTCACTGTCATTGTGTACAGACAAGGTGACGCTTTGCCAAAATGGTTGGAAAAGGAAGAAAACGCAAGGTTAGAAGGCACTTCAAGGATTCTTCCTGCTAATGCTCTGGCCTTCAGTCAAGAAAATATTTAAATTAGTCTCAAACACAGATGGTAATTTCATTTTGATGGGCCCAAAGGAAAACAAATTACACATACACACACACTCACACTCATAAACTTTTCAGTAATTAACTGTTCTAAAGATAAAAAGTTATAATGCTTATGCCTAAATGATATAAAAATTATGAGGCCATATATATCACTATGGCTAAGAATTTATGCTAATTTTTAACACAGTTTACTTTTTAGAACAGTTTTAGGTTCACAGTAAAATTAAGTGGAAGATCAGGGATTTTCTGTATAACCCGTGCCTCCATATGTGCATAACCTCCTTCCATTATCAACATCCCCATGAAATTTGTATGAATATATCAAAAGGAGAAAAATAAAAGGAATGGTTTTAAGGAGTAAGAGTTCACAGAAGGACAATTAGTGGAAGAAAATGGTTGGCAAGAGGGAATTTCCTTGGGTCCTTAGGACTTGCTGCTTTCCTTTACTGCTGGGCCTGGGTTCCATTCCTTGTCGGGCAATTAAGATCCTGAAAGCCACTCAGTGCAGTCCAAAAAAATTTAAATTAAATTAAAAGAAAAAGGGGAAAGGATCAAAGGGAAATAAAACAGGAAATTGATATAAAAGGATACATTTGATATAATATCAGAATCATAATTGAGCAAGGGTGTGGACAGGCAGAACTTTGTGTTTTATGTCCTCTTACATATGCCATCTTATGTTTTAATATTAATAGTTCTTATCTGGGAATGCATGTCCTCCGTGAGAATGTGACCAATACAAGATTCTAAATATACTAGCTAGTGTTCATTTCATTCATACTCAGCTGACCAAGGCTGGTGATACTATTTCTACCTATGTCACAGAACTTAGTTACATTTGTCATATATTTATGTAGTTTTGGCCAAGCTCTGAAGTTGTGGAGGCTCTACAGTGCATCTTATTCTCTTTATATTCTCCATCACACTAATTCAGACTTCTGAAGGAAGGATGCACCTGGGAATTTCCTAGAGAAATGGCCCCAAGACTAGACAGACCTATAAGGTAGAGGAGTTGGAGTCGTCTCAGCAGAAGGAGAAGTGAGGGATCCCAGAGCACACAGAGAAGGCAGCAGAGAGAGCCAACAGGATGTTAGAGGGGACGCAGGCCCTTCTCTGCATCCAACCATGAGGAAGAGCAGGAAGACAGCATGTCTCATGACTGGCAATGTTATTCTTGATCCATTAACTCAGGTGGCGTCTGTCAGTCCCTTTACTGTGAAGGTACCATTTCCCTTTTTATTAATATCTAGACGGTAAAGAGTTCGCCTGCAATGCAGGAGACCTGGGTTCGATCCCTAGGGTTGGAAGATTCCACTGGATGAAGAAATGGCAACATACTCCAGTATTCTTGCCAGAGAATCCTCATGGGATTCTTCAGTCAGACACAACTGAGTGACTAAGCACACAACACATCTTGCGTGGAGATACTTTGAGACTAGGCAAATAGCCTATTTCTGTTTGTACTTTGTTGACTAATTTTAGCATCCTGTGATAGGTAATTCTCTGGTGTTTGTCTACTTGAGATTTTTAATTTTCATCATTCCTGTTCCATTTATTAATTGGAATTCTATATGGAAGAGCTACCTCCCTCCCCTGTTTATTAGATATGGTTTGTTTTTAAAAAGGGTAAAAAATTGAATTGCATCAAAATATTAGTGTTTTTACAAACTGCTGTTTCTATATAAAAATTTTTTGTAATAACTCACTCTCTTTGATTTTGACATAGTGACAGTATGTGTGTGTGTTGGGGGCATATGTGGTGTATACCTGTGCCTTGGACACAAAGGCCCATTTTTTTCCCTTGGTCATGACTGACAAAGAAGAAATTCATGCTACAGGTTTGACATATCCAAGGGGAGTACAACACAGCAATGCAGACCTCCTATTGGGTGACATCACGCAACACAGTGAGAGAAACAAGCCCAGCATATCATAACCCAATTCCATCAGCAGGAAAAATTGAAAAAAAGTAAAAATAAAAAAGAAAGAACAGTGCTTTGGGAAAAAATAGAATAAAGTAAACTTCAGGGCCTCTAAAAACTATTCTTTGAGTTCATTTATTATTTCATCTCTATGGTAATGAATGACATATAATCTAGGTCTTCCTTTCAAAAGTATTCATATTCTCAAAGTATGAACTCATTTCACAGAATCATACTTTAATTGCCTTAGACAGAGAGTATTAAATGACCTTCAAATTTCAAATGAACTATCTTTGCTTCATTGAAGTGTAGCATTGTGGAACTTGATCTACAACTTCTCTTACTTAAGAAACAAAAATACCCACTTTGTTATGGTGCAGATTGCCTTAGCCATAAAACCCGATAGAAATTGCACATTGAGCCAGAAGATTTTCTCACATTTCTGCCTCATAAGAACAGCACCATACTGTAAGAATCTTTTCCTGGCCTTAGTCACACAGCACATTCTGAAGATTTTGCTGTTGTATAATATTTTCCCAAAGGCACTAGTCCTTCTCAAGCTATTTCCTTAGGTGCCAAAACAACTAATTTCTTTGGTTCTTTCAGCTAAATCTACTGTCAATTATGAGAATAATCAAGTTTGATGAATTGTTTCGGTCCATTTGAAGTGCTTTGAACTTGCTGTAATGCATAAACATACAGCTACAGATATGGTGGACTGGTGACTGAAAAGCTATTTATTTACAACCCTTTCTCCCTTGCCTTTCTCTACTAAAGAGACTGGAAATTTAAACCAAGTCATTGCTTCAGCCTCTCTTGTAGCCAGGGTGGTGAGATGAGAGGTAGTTTTGTTGATTAGTGGGATGTATGTGGTACTCAGTCTTCTTTCAAAGGAAAAAAAGAAGAGGAAAAGTTTTAGGAGGAGAGTGTTTTGACTCTTTCTCTTATTCCAGTGGGACATGGAAGGATAGCATAGTGGGATAGGAAGATGGAAGGAGCCGTAATTCCTGATCATGTCCTGTTGCACAGGATACCTCCTGACAAGTTGACTGATAAAAATACACCCTGTGTATATAAGACACTGTTGTGTTTTCTTATCTTTTTTGAGGACAATCACATTCTGATAAATACTTATATATCATGAAGTCTCCTGAAATGCAATGGCTAATAAATACATTCCACCATTCAACAGTTGTAATAATGCTGACAGGCTTCAGGTTATAGAGATGGGATGCTGATGCTTTTTAGATCTGTTTTAGTTTCTACAGTAGGAAGAAAAACTAAACTGAATATGTTTAAAGGAAAAATGTGGAAAATAACATTTTCCTTCTTCTCTATCCACTGGAGAATAATATTCACTTTCAAGAACCTCAATGACTAGTAAAACTTTCTTTTTCTCCCTCTTTAATGCTTTCATTTTGGGGATACTTGAATCGATCGATGGGAAATAATTAAAGTTACTTGGAAGCAAACACAACTGCAATCTAAGACACAGGAAAATGTAAAAACTCTAGAAATCACTTTCTTATATTTCCAAATTGCTCAGCGTTTACTGATTTCAGTTCAGTTCAGTAGCTCAGTCATGTCCGACTATTTGGAACCCGTGAATTGCAGGACGCCAGGCCTCCCTGACCATTGCTAACTCCCGAAGGCCACCCAAACCCATGTCCATTGAGTCGGTGATGCCATCCAACCATCTCATCCTCTGTCGTCCCCCTCTCCTCCTGCCTTCAGTCTTTCCAAGCATCAGGGTCTTTTCCAATGAGTCAGCTCTTCACATCAGGTGGCCAAATTATTGGAGTTTCAGCCTCAACATCAGTCCTTCCAATGAACACCCAGGACTGATCTCTTTTAGGATGGACTGGTTGGATCTCCTTGCAGTCCAAGGGACTCTCAAGAGTCTTCTCCAACACCACAGTTCAAAAGCATTCATTCTTCAGTGCTCAGTTTTCTTTATAGTCCAACTCTCACATCCATACATGACCACTGGAAAAATTATAGCCGTGACTAGATGGACCTTTGTTGGCAAAGTAATATCTCTGCTTTTCGATATGCTATCTAGGTTGGTCATAACTTCCCTTCTGAAGAGTAAGCGTCTTTTAATTTCATGGTTGCAATCACCATCTGCAGTGACTTGGGAGCCTAGAAAAATAAAGTCAGCCACTGTTGCCACTGTTTCCACATCTATTTCCCATGAAGTGATGGGACCGGATGCCATGATCTTAGTTTTCTGAATGCTGAGCTTTAAGCCAACATTTTCACTCCCCTCTTTCACTTTCATCAAGAGGCTCTTTAGTTCTTCTTCACTTTCTGCCATAACGGTAGTGTCATCTGCATAATGGAGGTTACTGATATTTCTCCCGGCAATCTTGATTCCAGCTTGTGCTTCCTCCAGCCCAGTGTTTCTCATGATGTACTCTGCATAGAAGTTAAATAAGCAGGGTGACAATATACAGCCTTGACATACTCCTTTTCCTATTTGGAACCAGTCTGTTGTTCCATGTCCAGTTCTAACTATTGCTTCCTGACCTGCACACAGGTTTTTCAAGAGGCAGGTCAGGTGGTCTGGTATTCCCATCTCTTTCAGAATTTTCCACAGTTTATTGCGATCCACACATTCAAAGGCATTGTCATAGTTAATAAAGCAGAAAAAGGTATTTTTCTGGGAATCTCTTGCTTTTTTGATGATCCAGTGGATGTTGGCAACTTGATCTCTGGTTCCTGTGCCTTTTCTAAAACCAGCTTGAACAGCTGGAAGTTCATGGTTCACATATTGCTGAAGCCTGGCTTGGAGAATTTTGAGCATTACTTTACTAGTGTATGAGATGAGAGCAATTGTGCCATAGTCTGAGCATTCTTTGGCATTGCCTTTCTTTGGGATTGGAATAAAAACTGACTTTTTCCTGTGGCCTCTTCTGAGTTTTCCAAATTTGCTGGCATATTGAGTGCAGCACTTTCACACCATCATCTTTCAGGGTTTGAAATATCTCAACTGGAATTCCATCATCTCCACTATCTTTGTTCGTAGTGATGTTTCCTAAAGCCCACTTGATGTCACATTCCAAGATGTCTGGCTCCAGGTGAGTGATCACTCCATCGTAATTATCTGGGTCATGAAGTTCTTTTCTGTGCAGTTCTTCTGTGTATTCTTGCCACCTCTTCCTAATATCTTCTGCTTCTGTCAGGTCCATACCATTTCTGTCCTTTATCAAGCCCATCTTTGCATGAAATGTTCCCTTGGTATCTCTAGTTTTCTTAAAGTGACCTCTAGTCTTTCCTGTTCTATTGTTTTCCTCTATTTCTTTGCATTGATCACTGAGGAGGGCTTTCTTATCTATCCTTGCTATTCTTTGGAACTCTGCATTCAAATGGATATATCTTTCATTTTCTCCTTTGTTTTTCAGTTCTCTTCTTTTCGCAGCTATCTGTAATGCCTCCTCAGACGACCATTTTGCTTTTTTTGCATTTCTTTTCCATGGGGATGGTCTTGATCCCTGTCTCCTGTACAATGTCACAAACCTCCATCCATAGTTCATCAGGCACTCTGTCTATCAGATCTAGTCCCTTAAATCTATTTCTCACTTCCACTGTACAGTCACAAGGGATTTGATTTAGGTCATATCTGAATGGTCTAGTGGTTTTCTCCACTTTCTTCAATTTCAGTCTGAATTTTGCAATAAGGAGTTTATGATCTGAGCCACAGTCAGCTCCCAGTCTTAGTTTTGCTAACTGTATAGAGCTTCTCCATCTTTGGCTGCAAAGAATATAATCAGTCTGATTTTGGTATTGACCATCTGGTGATGTACATGTGTAGCGTCTTCTCTTGTGTTGTTGGAAGATGGTGTTTGGTATGACCAGTGCGTTTATTTATTTAGTTTTCCAGTTGAAAGTTGAAGCTCCACAGTTTTCATTGTTTTCACAATGTACATTGATGTATGGTGATTTATCAAACAAGTAGACATAGTAAAGTGAAACTACAATAAAAGATTTTAAGTACTTTCCTTTCAACATGAAGTACAGGCTCTAATCATTAACATCCAGCAACATGTAATAATATATGAACTAATAGGATCATATGACATTTATAGAAAAATCTCAGTAACTCTAATAAAATACACATTTTTTTCAAGCACCCATTGTATTCATACCAAGTTGGATCATATTTTGGGATAGATACAGAGATCAATAGATGAAAAAATTAGAGAACCCAGAAATAGCCCATGCATTTATAACAAACTAAATTTTTAAATTTTTATTTTATACTGGAATATAGCTGATTAACAATGTTGTGATAGTTTCAGATGGATAGCAGAGGGACTCTGCCATATACATATACATTCTCTCCC
The DNA here is from genome assembly GCF_032405125.1 of Capricornis sumatraensis. Taxonomy (NCBI): domain Eukaryota; kingdom Metazoa; phylum Chordata; class Mammalia; order Artiodactyla; family Bovidae; genus Capricornis; species Capricornis sumatraensis. The sequence continues at coordinate 108,439,881 of NC_091092.1, read as the reverse complement.
AAACTCCCTTCCATTCAGGCTGCCCCATAACATTAAGCAGAGTTCCCTGATCTATACATTAAGACCTTGTTAGTTATCCATTTCAAATATAGCAGTGTGTACATGTTGACCCCAAACTCTTTAACTATCCCTTTAACTATCCCCCCATCTTCCTCCCTAGCAACCATACATTTGCTCTCTAAGTCTATGAGTCTGTTCCTGTTTTGTGAATAAGTTCATTTGTATCATTTGTTTTTAGATTCCCCATATAAGAGATGTCATATTATATTTCTCTAACTCACTTCACTCAATATGACAATCTCTAGATACATCCATGTTGCTGAAAATGGTATTATTTCATTCTTTTTAATGCCTGAGTAATACTCCATTGTATGTATATACCACATCTTCTTTATCCATTACTCTGTTGATGGATTACTTCCATGTCTTGGCTATTGTAAACAGTTCTGCAGTGAACATTGGGTGCATGAAACTTTTGAAACAATGTTTTTCTCCAGATATATGCCAAGGAGTGGGATTTCAGGGTCATATGGTAGTTCTATTTTTGTTTTTTTAAGGGACCTCTATACTGTTTTCCATAGTGACTGTACCAATTTACATTTTTATGAACAGTGTAGGAGGGTTCACTGTTCTCCACACCCTCTCCAGCATTTATTGTTGTGGATTTTTTGATGATAGCCATTTGACTTGTGTTAGGTGTTATCTCATTGTAGTTTTGATTTACATTTCTCTAACAATTAGTGATGTTGAGCATCTTTCCATGTGCTTCTTGGCCATTTGTATGTCTTCTTTGGAGAAATGTATATTTAGGTCTTCTGCCTGTTTTTTATTGAATTGTTTGTTTTAATGCTATTAAGCCTTATGAGCTGTTTGTAAATTTGGGAGATTAATCCTCTGTCATATAAACAACTAATTTTTGACAAAAGTGCAAAAGTAAGTTAATCAAAGAAGTATAGTCTTTTCAACAAACTGTGTTTGAGCAACTGGATAAATAAAAACTGGTTAAATAAAAAGAAGCCTGATCTAAATCTCACATTTTTAAATTTCAACTATTGATTCAAATAGAGAATAAACTTAAATATAAAACACAAAATTATAACACTTTTAGAAAAATCATAGATACTGATAAAAGGAGAATCAGATAATCCAAACTGAGAGAGATTTCACTTTTCCCTTCTCAATAAATGAAAGAGCAAGTTTGACAGGAAATCAGTAAAGATATAGAAAATACAGCACTGTCAATGAATTGGACTTCACTGATATTTATAACAGAGTTCCAGAAAAACATCTATTTCTGCTTTATTGACTATGCCAAAGCCTTTGACTGTGTGGATCACAAGAAACTGTGGAAAATTCTGAAAGAGATGGGAATACCAGACCACCTAACCTGTCTCTTGAGAAACCTGTGTGCAGGTCAGGAAGCAACAGTTAGAACTGGACATGGAACAACAGACTGGTTCCAAATAGGAAAAGGAGTATGTCAAGGCTGTATATTGTCACCCTGCTTATTTAACTTATATGCAGAGTACATCATGAAAAATGCAGGACTGGAAGAAACACAAGCTGGAATCAAGATTGCCGGGAGAAATATCAATAACCTCAGATATGCAAATGACACCACCCTTATGGCAGAAAGTGAAGAGGAACTAAAAAGCCTCTTGATGAAAGTGAAAGTGGAGAATGAAAATGTTGGCTTAAAGCTCAACATTCAGAAAACGAAAATCATGGCATCTGGTCCCATCACTTCATGGGAAATAGACGTGGAAACAATGGAAACAGTGGCTGACTTTATTTTGGGGGGCTCCAAAATCACTGCAGATGGTGACTGCAGCCATGAAATTAAAAGACGCTTACTCCTTGGAAGAAAAGTTATGACCAACCTAGATAGGATATTCAAAAGCAGAGACATTACTTTGCCGACTAAGGTCCATCTAGTCAAGGCTATGGTTTTTCCTGTGGTCATGTATGGATGTGAGAGTTGGACTGTGAAGAAAGCTGAGCACCAAAGAATTGATGCTTTTGAACTGTGGTGTTGGAGAAGACTCTTGAGAGTCCCCTGAACTGCAAGGAGATCCAACCAGTCCATCCTAAAGGAGATCAGCCCTGGGTGTTCATTGGAAGGACTGATGTTGAAGCTGAAACTCCAATACTTTGGCCACCTGATGTGAAGAGCTGACTCATTTGAAAAGACCCTGATGCTGGGAAATATTGAGAGCAGGAGGAGAGGGGGATGACAGAGGATGAGATGGTTGGATGGCATCACCGACTCAATGGACATGGGTTTGGATGGCCTTCGGGAGTTGGTGATGGACACCGAGGCCTGGCGTGCTGTGGTCCATGGGGTCACAAAGAGTCGGACACAACTGAGCGACTGAACTGAACAGTTTGGAGGAGGTTGACTAGCAAAAACTAGCAATCAACTGAAAATGTAAGTGATTCTACAAAAAGTATGTATCTAGGAGCTGATTCTAATTTTCTGCCCCCAGGAAATATAAATGATAATTAGCCCAATTAGTCTTATCAGGTAATTAGACATATGGGCTCCTCATTGCCAATTAATTCATTTGATAAGTGAACTACAAAGACACTCTTATGATTTGAAACTTGCAGTATATAAGATATTCATTTACTGCAAACAGGAGTAAAGTAATGCCTATATTTGGAATAATGATAGAATCTAAGAAGATGAGACCTTGTAGAAAAAAGAAAAACTGTATATTAAAATTGTCATATTCAATAATGAAATGGTGTTTCCTCAATGGAAATTCTCTAGGCAGAATAGTGTGAAATGAGAAAAAATTAGGCTTTTGCCTAAGTGTAAGGATTTGGAGGGGAAAAAAAGAGGTGAAAGAACAAAATATATGTATAAGTTAGATTTTAGATTTTTAAAAAATTAGAATTACTCAGAAGAAATACATATTTTGGTATTTGAGCTACTGACAAAGATAAATGTACTTATATCAAACTAAAGTTTTTTTTTTTAATACATAACCAATTATACCAAGTCCTAAAGATACATCAACCCAGTAGAAAAAATTAGCTGAGGTTTTAAATTGTTTCATGGGATTGACTAAATCTACCTATGCTGTTTCAGTGTTACTAATATGAAAAGCTTATACTAAATATACTTTCTTTACATATTAAAATACTTGCTCAAAGCAGACACTTCTATCATAAGGAGTTAACATAATATACTTATGTCTCAATTATGATCATAAAGCAGTTATTCCAAATAACTGAACTGACTACAAATTGATTCCCCCCAAATTAATTTAGGCACAAACAAGAATTTGCCTATAATTTTTCCCTGAGTTTTGTGTGAATTCTTACAGTGTATAATCTATAATTGATACAGAAGACAGAATTGGAAAATAAAAGTGGGCAAAATTGTCACAAATTAGAGATAAAAATGGTATTCTTTTACTTTTTCACAAGTGAGAAGCTCTTTACGTATTTTAGCTGTGCTCCCCATGACTCATAAACCCTATCCCTGTTCAAACTGAGTTAATCAATACTTACTCTTTATGTAAATAAAGACCAACAAAGCCTGGGAGGAACAAACAAAACAGTTACATGAAACTCAATGAGACTCTAAGCAAGTGTTCACAGCAATATTTTATTGTTTTATCCAAATGAAACAATTTTCCTATGTAACCCTTTAAAAAGGTCATATTGCTTTCATGTGTAGTAAAAAATCTGCTTTCTCTAGGGGCTATGCATACTTCTCAGTTCTCCTTTATATATTTCCCTTCTAGAAAATGAGTCATTGATATTTAGTTTTTGTAAAAAACCATTTCATTTAAGCAAAGGTTAAAAGGTATACAACTGATGGAAATTTAATAAGAACAACAGTAAGACACCGAATCTTGGCTGGTCAGATTCCATTGATCACAGGATGTCACACTGTGCAAATGACCACTTGAAGAGCCAATAATATAACCTCAGAAGTCAGTCTTCAGAGTTGTTTTCCTTCAACAGTCCTTTAGCAGCATAATTCCCTCTGCCTGCTTATCATCCCGGGAGGTAGCATCTACTGCACAAAGTTTAAAGGTTACCACATTCTTCATTCAGTTAATTATTCAACCACTCACACATCTTAAGAATCATTTACTGGAGCCAGACCCCCACATCATGGTAAGTAATGAGGATATAAAGATGAAGGAAATAAAAAATCCATCCCTTCTCTCTGAAAGCTCACAGTCTATCAGGAAGATAATTGTGGGGTCACAAAATGGGGTCAGCAAGTAATAATAAGTGCAGCTAACTTTTTAAAAGCACGTCAAATGTGCTTCTTACTCTGTTAACTGCTTAGGTCAGTTAATCCAGGTGATAGACTGTTGAGCAGGTATAATCCTTGGCCTCATTTTACAGGTTAAGAAATTGAGATTTAAGGAAAGGAATGTGTTCCAAGAACATATAAATGGTGGGCCCCCCACTGGAACCCAGGCTCTCTTGGCTCCAGAACCTACACCCCCAGCCCCTGGCCCAGAGGAGAGAGTGCATGCCATCTATGTCTTAGTGTTTTTGCTGGAACTTCATTAGCGGATCACTTGAGTGCAGTCTAGAAAGAGGAGAGATTGGGAAGGGATCTCAGGGCCACTGCAATGCCTGAGAGTGTCTTCTGGGCAGATGGAGGAATCTGGCTAAAAAGAGCTTAAAAGACTGGCTGGGAGGAAAGTCATCCTTGGGATGAGGAGCAGCGTTGCCTGAGGAAAACAGAAGAGGAAGAGGAAGTTCACAAGCCAACAGGTGGCTGCTTAGGAAAAGGGTCCTTGGTCACTTAACTGCCTTCCTGTGCCCCCGTTCTCAGGTGAGGCCCCTGCAGAGGCTGGGGCAAGCTCTGCTGCTGTCTGATTCTTGTCTCCACTGCTTGGTATGTCTGCCCTTCTTCTGGGCACCGTGGCTGTGATCGGTGCCTGCGCCACTTCTGCTGGTTATCACTGCTGATGTTTAATGGCCCAGATCTCTACTCTGTGAAGAATGTAGGTACCATTCCTCTTCTTTCTGTTATACACAGTTGACAGGGTAGGAAGAGTGCAAATTGGGGAATGTAAAGGTCCATTGCCTTCTGCTTTCATTTCATAAAGAGGTGTTAGTGGAATTAGCTCTTTGAGTTTGTATTCACATCCTTTCCCCTCAAGCTCAGATTTGAGTTCATAAAGGGCTGTTCATTAGACACATCTGAATATCACCTTACACTGGAATTAGAATTATCCCTCTGCCAACAGGTGAAGGTTTAACTGCCTGCTCGATTAAGGCTGCATATAAAAAGATTATCTCTGAGAATTTTCCTAAGTCCTTCTTTTAATCAGGACTCTGGTGGCCCATGTGGCTAGTTGGTTAGACAGCATGGACAGGCAGAAATCCTGTAATGCACAAAGCATAGGATTAAGCTTCCCTTGCCATGCCTGAAATTCACTCATTAGAAGTGAAATAGTGAAATAATATGGATCATGCATACAAACCTCTTCTCCCACTGTTCCTCCATCAAACATCCCCAATTTCCCAGCACCCTCTGGCTCAGCACTGAAAATACAAACATAAACATGTTACAGCCTTTGAGAGCAAAGACCTTACAAATAAAAGAGGGACCAAAACCAATGATAATAACACATAAAATCCTAGGTACACACTTGGTAGAGCGCTAGTACTGAAGAGAGAGAGAATGATCAGCTGTCTGAAGAGGGACATGGGTGGATAGGAAAAGCAAATGCACTGTTTAACCAGTCTTGAAAAGTGAAATCAGAGATTATCAGGACGTAGAGTGAGGGTGGCGGGTGTCAGTATGACCAGAGAGAGAGGAGGGGCTGTCAGTGACCTGAGAGACAAAAGGGAAGGTCTAGAGGCACACAGTGGATGCTTAGTAAATACTGCATGGCTAAGGCATGTGTGAATGGCTAATAATAACCTATGTGTTAATAACATTTTAGTGCCTCTAAAATGTGTTTGCATAATTTCTCTATTTACTCTTCACAGTACTAGTGTTAAAAGGCAAGGCTTTTAGGTCATGGGCTTCCCTAGTGGGTCAGATGGTAAAGAATCTGCATGCAGTGCAGGAAACCCGGGTTTGATCTCTGAGTCAGGAAGATACCATGGAGAAGGGAATGACAACCCACTGCAGTATTCTTTTTTAAAAAATTTATTTATTTTTAATTGAAGGATAGTTGCTTCACAGACAAATTCCCAGATGTTGGCTTTGTTGCCAGCTATTACTTATGTGAAAACAGGAAACACTGATAAAAATGCTGCATGACCCTTGTGTCAATGTGTCTGGGATATAACATGAAGCCAGAAAATATGAAAGGTAATTCAGAAGCCATTGCAAGTGAAGTGGGACAAGACTCCACTTAGGCTACTAAGCAGATGGCAAAATGACCCATGTGACAATGTCACAGGACTAACTTTAGGGGACAGGATTTATGATAGGATTACCTTGAAATAAGTCTACTTCTTTTATACAAATAAATACTTGCAGCTGCAAAAAATGTTTTAGTTATCCTGAATGTATGATTAAAAACTTATACTTTTTAGTTTTTTCTGATCTGTTATAATAATGGCATTTATACCATACCAATCCCATGCTCCATTGAATCCATGGAATATGGAACTTCTCTGCAAAGGAGTGCTCATCAAAAAGTACAGGTCACTAGCTGTCTAGGACTGAAAGCATTCCGGACCCATACAAAGCAATTTTAAAGCAAATATAACATTTTAAATTGGCTACTGTAGAATCAAGAGGTTCTTTTTGATGAAAAGGGCTTTCACAATGCTTAGCAAATTTCGCTGTGTCAGCAATCACAGTCATTTATCTACAGAAGACTGGATCTAATTAATTTGAAGCTGATGATGGTGACAATAACATTGGCAATGAAGTAATGAGTCTTGGCCTACTTTGAAATGAGAAAATTTAAGACAATGATAATTCATTCACTCAAAAAGCATTTATCAAACATTTACCTCTTCTGGGTTCTGAGGTCAAAAAGCAATAAGGTTTGTCCCACAAAACACATGTAAAAATTAAAGATTTTAAAATTTAAAAAAAAAGTGAAAAAAAAAATAAAATTAAAAAAAATAAAATTAAAAAAAAAATTAAATTAAAAAAAATTAAATAAATAAATAAATCTAAAAATAAAAAATAAAAAAAAAAAAAGAAAAGCAATGTCTGGCTGCTGGGTCAGGCTCATTTGATACCAACTTGATGGTAATTATAATCTTCATAGAGTGAGATGCCCATGAATGTAATTTCAATTTTTGAAATTATTTGTGAAATTCAAAATGGAAATAAAAATACATCTATTTCTTCTAAAAAAAAAAAAAAAAAAAAAACCTCTGTTCTGTCTAGCAAGAACAGAGCAGAATTAAGAAAACCAGGCACCTCATAGGCTTCAAATATTAGCATCATTTCATTTGAATTGGGTAAAGCCAAATTTTTGACTATAAGCTTTTATTCTCATATATTTAGAGTTTTTAAAATGAGAGATTAAATATTGCATGCATATATTTTTATTTATTTGAAATTATTTCTTATTCATGACACAACTGGATAGCATTAATTATTTTCACCAAGGGTAAAATCATCTTACATGGATATAGTCGCCTAAGTCTTGAACAGAGTATGCTTAAAACTTTTCCCCCAATTTTCCATTTGACAATATATTTCTAAGTTTTACATAGACTGTCTGATATGGAATTCTTCATTTTTATTTCTATTTTTCAGTTTTTTGAATTTGACGCCTTAAAACACATTGAGATATTTTGAATAAGGTAAGAAAATTAATCACTTATTCCTTGAAAAAATAAGAACTTTGATTTTGTATTACTTAATTTCAGAATTTCAGTGGTTGCAGCTATTTACTGCACCCAACTAGTAGCTGACTAATATCAAGGATGGTAAAATGTCATGCAGCTACACCATGAAGTCACATGTGAACGGCAGTAAATATAAGAATTGCAAATTGATGAAGGTTTCTATTTTCTTCCTTCCCTCTCTCCTTTCTTTCCTTCCTCCCTTCCTTTTCTCTCCCTCTCTTTCTCCCACCTCCTGCCTTCCTTTTTTCATTTCTTTCTTTCATCCTTTCATTTGTAATCTCCACTCTGAACTGCAGTATATTGGTTTATATCTCACCATTTGTGCAAGTAGTTTTGGGTAAACCTGAATTAAGTAGCAAGCCAATTCTATTTTTTACAATAGTATTTTATCATGCCCTCTTACCTTGACAATCTCCAGAAGTATGCTTGGGTCAACTATTCCCTGATCAAATTCCGAGCAGTGAGGAGCTACATAAATAGAAGATTAAGTATAGTGCAGCATACGAGTGCTCTGAAGGAGCCATGAGCAAAATGCTTTGAGATGATAGGAAAGAAAGAAATTCATCTGAGGGAATTTGGGAAACTTCCTGTAAGAGGTAACATTTGATCTTCCTTGGAACAGCAAACAGGAATTTGCCAAACAAGATAGAAGGCAGGGTATTATTCCATACAGAAGGGAGTGAGGAGAAACGTGGTTAATCTGATCAGCATCAGCAAAACAAGTTAGCTAATTGTATATTTTTGTGAACCCTTCTTCTTAATTATGTATTTCTATACCCAGAGTCTAATCTTAGTCCCTGATGGGTTAAAGATGTACAGAAATTCATGCTGAGCCCACATTCAAAGAATGCCTTACTTATTTTCAGAGGACAAGAAACTGCTGTTGACCATCTCATAATGGTGGTCACATGGGGCTGTCAATGCTAGGGTGGCCTTCATTGCCTTCTGGATGAATACAGGAGATTCTGGAAATGCCAGTGGGTCATGATGGCAGGATACTAGGGAAAAACATTCTGAAAAATTGGCATTCATAGATCTGTGTACTCTGATTTGTGAGATTTCTCAGAAATCTGAAACTGGTTTATTTCTTTGTCATGGTATCAAATGATTTGTGTTGGGTATTATTTGAGACACTTATTCAAATATTTTGTTACACTCCCAATAATATTGATGAAAACCCACAATCATATGTGGTATTCTCTGTTAGGAGCAAGGAAGGAGTATTCTTCATATCTATATCAGATGCTTTCTTTGACCCAGACTGTTGGTATCTATATGCCTAAATACTTTACATACTTCCCAGGTTGCACACATTATAAGTTAATTTTTTTCTATAAATGCATTTTTATATACTATTGGTTGTCTACTTTTTCTGTTTTTATAAATATAGAGTGCAACTCTATTCACAGAACAGGTGTACAGGTACATAAAATTGAGAAAAGCAGTGTTATTTATTGTTGCATTTCCTTTCCATTATTGACATGGAAATTGAAAATCATAAACTCAGGAGTAAAGCGATCTAAACCCATCTGAATGAAATGAGATCCAAATGTTTTCAAGTTGTAGAATTTTATAGCTGAATGTCATCTTAGAAATACTCTACTTTACTCTCCTAATATTGAATATGGGAAAGTGAAGGTAAATGATGGGCTGACTTCTTCCAGATCCTTAGTTATTGTAAAAATCCTGTGATTAGAATATCTGTTTCCTGTCTCTCAGCCTGGTATTTCTTCCCCAGTTCTATTGTCAGGACCTGTATATAACTTTCTTTTCTTTAAATAGAATCATAAAATATAGGTTCAGAAAGGCCCTCAAAAGTCACTTCATACTCCTGTTCTTCCAATGAGTAGAACTCATTTTCTGCACAGACTTTATTAACTTCTAAAGACATATATTATAAATTAGAGGATAAAGTGTCTCATCTTCAAATTGCCATCTTTCTCTTCAAATGAATGCTACATTCTTAAATGGAATATTGTTATATCTTGACACAAATGTTGCTCTGATATTATATTCAAATTCAATGAGAATGGTGTATAATGTACAGAAATGATCCAGGGAAGTTTGTTAGCAACATAATGATTCTGTAGTAAAGGAACCTTGTTAATAACCTGGAAAGAGCAGTGTCAATAAAGGATGCTTATAAACTGTCTCAATCATCAAGAATTCATGCAATCCAAACAAGTCATAAGTGATATTTTTCCCCCGTTGGACTTTTGTGAAAAATCAGCCTAGATATAGCCCTCCCTGCAAAAGAAAAGAAAAAACAAAAAAAAGAAACAAATAAACAAACTACTCGAAGATGTGGTGCCATCAATTCCGTACAGTTTGAAAGTCAACTCACAAAAGCACTGGGAACAATTTCATCTGTAAAAACAGACATCCAGGAGATAATCCAAAGGTCTACTAGAGCTAAATTTGGTCGAATGCACATGGGTGGTGTTGCTGTGTTATTCAGCAAGTAACTACTGAGGCCATACTCCCTGGGAGAGTGCTGTGCAATGAATGCACTTTTGCAAGCTAGGTTTCTGTCTCCGTTGGGATTCATGCTGTCTTTGGCCACCCTTCCCTACATCTCAGAGGATGAACTTTGGAGGCAGGGTGTCTGGGTTTCAGTCCCTCCTATGGCACATGCTAGGCAAGCAATTCCTCTCTAATCCTCAGTTTCCTTATCTATAAAAGAGAACAAAGAATACCTTCCTCATAAGATTTAGGGAAGATGTAATATTATAAGATGATACTCTAAATAAATAGAATATAATGTGGAACTGGCCATATTTAAGCACCAAACATAGTTCACTTCGGCTGAAATAAAACCATAAGCTAAATATTTTAATAATACTTAGTGAGAAAACTTTCGGAGGAATAACTGTTTTTGATCCAGGATACTGGGCTCTTCATTAATCCTTATTGAAAAGATAATAAAGAAGGTTGAAAAATATTTATGGATCAATTACCATAAAGGCACAAGATATAAAGAGCATTAGCCATATACTGATAACTAAATCTATACATATTCTTTATTCTGCCATTTAAAAAATTGATTTGGGGGCAAGTTTGTTCCAAATGGAAGAATTCTCTAGTAACATTCTATTTGTATTCTTAGAGTTTTATTTTTAATCTTCAGTGTAATGAAATCCTTAACCTCAAGACTATAATTACTCAGGGCTTGTTATACATGCTTTTTTTATAGAAAATCTTATCTGCTAGACCCTTTATTACAGGAAATGAAATTTACTCACCAACATTTAAAGTACACACTAGCCCTCTGATGTTTGGTTCAATATCTATGCCTGTCTTGGCTAAATGTTGTAATGCATCTACTATATTATCAAATTGATTTACTTGTCCATCAGAAAGCTTTTTAATTTAAAAAATTTCCTTTTGAAACTCTATGAAAATAAACGTGTGACTCTTAACACATTTGTCTCTTAACAAATACCGAGATACTTTCTTCTACAATGAATGGTAAATACAAGGCCAGTGTTGATTCTGGCTAGTAAAACTATTTCTGTCATTACTTATTCTCTCTTCCACCATTTGAATGCTGCTCCAAGGCTGAATAATGAAGACAGATTCATTTTGCTTTCTCTTAGGGGAAAACAAAGTTTAACACACCAGGTCTCAGAATTGAGTTAACAGTCCTACTGGAACGTGGGCTTTGTCTTAATCCTTGTCCCTATCTTCCTGTAATAATTGCCTACAAATATCGAGTCCTCTCCCTCCCCCTGACCTTGAGGCCATATGTACTCTTGCTTCTTCCCTTAGTGCTGGTGTCCTGACCAGAAACCCAAGCTCATGGCTGGTGTCTGTCACCTGCTGAGAGTTCTCCAAATTCCAATGTCTGCTAGGCTGTCTGCATCTCTAAACAAGATCTTCCCCAAGACTCCCTGGGTATTTGCCTATCAAAGAAATGACAACCAAACACTAGCTATTGTTAGATTGTGCTTCGATCACATCCTACAGTGAATAATAGTAAATGTAAAATCCTGCGGTTCGAATCAGGGACATGGGTGGCTTTCCCTTTGAATGTAAGGCTTATCCTAGATAATGGCATCAAGACAGAGGCTGTCAGGTTAGTAACTGGTTAGCCTTGGGAACAGAAGGGTAAAGAGAATCTCAGTTGGTGAACTTGCTATTTCCTTATATCCTCTTTATCAAAAACCAGCCAGAGTTCAACTGGGACACGTATAAACTACAATTAAAGAGCAAACACAGCCTAACAAATATAACAGTGAGACCATGACTTCAGTGTCACATTTCAGCAAATGAAAACATTAAGCTTTGACCACTAGTGTTAGAGGCTGATTTCTTTTTCATTTTTCCCTAAATATTATTTTATGAAGAAACTGAGTTATGACATATTTGTGGAAAAATGCAATTTTTGTTCATCATTGAGCAAAATATGATCATCAGAACACATTGAAAAATCACCTTACTTTTTGAAGAATAAACTGAAAGCCAATTTATGAATTTACTCTTTGCTTCACTGCAGCGACTCTAGACTGTATCACAGTGATCTGAAGCCTAGCTGCCTAACTTCCAACAAGTTACAATAACCTCTTTGGCCCTCAGTCAACCCATCTGTAAAATGATACTTTAAAAACAGGATTCTTGAGAGAGTAAAAAGCAAAGATATGCATGAAGTCCCCTGTAGGTGCCAAGCACACAGTAAATGAGACGGGCTGGGACCTAGGACCCTTTACTGCAGTGCTTGCACCTGGACAAATGTCTCCTCAAGCAATAGAACAGGAAGAAACTATGAGGGACTAAAAATAACTGCACGGCAGGAGCAGATGGGGCAATTAGATCAATAGGATACAAAAAGGCCACAAACTAACTGCCATTTCTGAGGTGCCAGAGATCAGAAGCAGTGTAGTGTGCACGATCTCTGCACGCAGCACCACCAAGGCAGTGGGCAGCCCACCTAAGATAAGCTTCCTGCCCAACCCATCGATCCACTCCTACCCTCCCCTCATTTAAGGAACCAGTTCCCTGCCCCCTACCAACCAGCTAGCTAGGTCTCCTGTTTGCCTCGTGCTGCAGCATGAGTCCCAGTAAAGCCTTGCCTGAATTTCTTGCCTGGCCTCTTAACAATTTCTATTGATTAAAAGGTCCAAAGACCTGGGTCAGTAACATACACACTCAGTGCATGAGGTCACTGTTACCAGAGCCGTCACACACACACCTAGTCAACGGGTATCATGCGTATATATTCTCTGACTCTCTGACCCTTAAACTCCAAGACTCCAAATTTGCTCTCTTCCATCCTCTCCTTTGGGCTCCCCCAGTGGCTTAGTGGTAAAGAATCTGTCTGCCAACTAGGAGACTTGGGTTTGATTCCTGGGTTGGGAAGATCCTCTGGAAAAGGGCATGCCAACCCACTCCAGTATTCTTGCCTGGATAATTCCATGGACGGAGGAGCCTGGTGGGCCACAGTCCATGGGGACACAAAAGAGTCACACACGATTTAGCAACTCAACAACAATAAGAATCCTGTATCTCAGCCCCAGGTCACATCACCCATCACATTTCCTGATTTTTATGGGGTACCCTCAACAAAACTAAATTTTCACATGGGTTCTTCTTCCCTAGTACAAGGGACGCTGTGGTCTCAGCAAACTGAAAGTCATGCAGTTCAAACTGTTGAGGTTCACATCTCCTCTTGGTCTCATTCCCAGGCCAGTCCACTTCCCTGACAGTCGTCCTTTGAGTAGCTCAGTGGGGAGAAGGAAAAATAAAAAAAGAAATTCCTGTACTTTTCCTCTTGGTTTTGGTTTTGGCAATGTTGAACTTTATGTGAACCCTGTGTTCCTGGAAAACAATGATGGTTAAAGAAATGCATTGCTTACCCCAACCTTGTGTTCAGAAAATGGTTTTCTACAAAGGAACATCCTTCCCCATAACACTCACAGGTGCTTCCTTTGTTTACCTAAGACAAAGTCAGACACAGGCCTTCCAAGTTCCTACTTTTTAATGTCATAAATGATTAGCTGAAGAGCTTGCTTCTTCCAATTGATCAATAGGAATCAAATGCTTGCTAATTAAAAAGACAGAGGTGGGGCCTCTGTCCTTTTCCCGGACTCCTCACATTTGACCCACCCCAGCCTGAGCCAGCACACAGCCCTCCTGAGAACAAAGTGGCCTCATGGTAAAAACTCTGATGTAGTATTTGTTATTTGTTCACATCACTGTTTCAGCCCACTTCCCCCCAAAATGCCAACTCCTAATACCATAACCTTGGGGATTAGTTTTCAATGTAGAATTTTGGAGGGACACATGCATTCAAGACCACAGCACCCCAGAGCTGCCAAATTAAAATCAGCAGTTTTACAAGATTGCAAGAGGATTCATGTGCCCCTTCAAGCTTGATAAGCACTGTTATATTATCATCATATTAATATTACATTCTCTGTGATTGAACCATGTATAAAAGTTCAACATTTCATTGAAATAGGGAACCTGAAAGACAAAGGTTTGCATTTACTCAGGGTTAGCATGTGAATTGCAGAAAAGGCAATAGCACCCCACTCCAGTACTCTTGCCTGGAAAAATCCCATGGACGGAGGAGCCTGGTAGGCTGCAGTCCATGGGGTCGCTAAGAGTCGGACACGACTGAGCGACTTCACTTTCACTTTTCACTTTCATGCATTGGAGAAGGAAATGGCAACCCACTCCAGTGTTCTTGCCTGGAGAATCCCAGGGATGGTGGAGCCTGATGGGATGCCATCTATGGGGTCGCACAGAGTCGGACATGACTGAAGCGACTTAGCAGCAGCATCAGCATGTGAATTGAGAATCATAATATTTCTGTGTTGTCTCTTCAGTTATTACAGGCCATTGGCATCTTCTTGTATTGCCACAGGGAGGTATTACTTCTGGGAGTGAAGAAAGGATTCTGGCACAATCTGTGGTGAAACTGGGAAGATGTTATGCTACCCTCTGCCTTCTCTGTAGAAGAGGCTGACTCCTTGGGAAAAAATATCTGCTGTCAAATCAGCAGGAGCCAGAGAAAATCAGAGCAAAGAGACCTTGGACCAAGCCATTTAGTCAGATTTCCAGACAGGCCACAGGTATATCCAAGGGACTTTTTTTTTTAATGCCCAGGGACTCTTGGAGTTTACAATTGTATTATTTTGAAATTTAGTCTTATCAGTTCGTTCTCGGAGAAGGCAATGGCACCCCACTCCAGTACTCTTGCCTGGAAAATCCCATGGACTGAGGAGCCTGGTAGGCTGCAGTCCATGGGGTTGCTAAGAATCAGACACAACAGAGCGACTTCACTTTCACTTTTCACTTTCATGTATTGGAGAAGGAAATGGTAACCCACTCCAGTGTTCTTGCCTGGAGAATGCCAGGGACGGGGAAGCCTGGTGGGCTGCCGTCTATGGGATCACACAGAGTCGGACACGACTGAAGCGACTTAGCAGCAGCAGTTTGTTCTAACTTTCAGGGCAGAATCCTATGTGAATAAACCATTTTCTATTAACACCATAGTTGTGTTCTAGTTTTTTTAAACTGAATTTTCATTGTAGAGACTAACATTGGTGGTGCATTACTATGTCCCAGATGCTGTAGACATAGTATCTTCTTGGATCTTCATAGTAAATGAGGTATTGATGAAACATTATTATTCTTTTCTACAGATGAGGAAATTGAGACTCAGAAAAGTTAATTTGCAAAAGATTCTACAGCTAATAGGCAGTGGAGCAGAAATGTAAATTATTATAAGTTATTATATCTGACTCAGAAATCCCTGCTGTGTCCTTTATATCATAATGCTGTTTTCCACATACCTAAATATGTCCTCATCTGCAGTTTACACAAAACATTGAGTTTTCATTCAATATCCGTATCCACATATCCATATCCACATAAATATCCATATCCATAAATATATGTAATATCCATAAATAATACTTTAAATACATTAAAATACTTTTAAAATTTAAAATAAATACTTTAAAAAAGTTTAAAGTCATGTTACTCAACCATTTTATAAAGCAGATTCACATATTTTGTTTCATTAGTACCACTCAACATTTCTGTGAAATGGGCACAAATGGCACTATTTTCTCAGTTATAAATATGAGTTATTTGAAATTTGTGCTTAGTCGCTCAGTTGCGTCTGACTCTTTGCAACCCCATGGACTGTAGACTGCCAGGCTCCAGGGATTCTCCAGGCCAGAATATTGGAGTGGATTGCCATGCCTTCCTCCAGGGGATCTTCCCAACCCAGGGATCAAACCCAGGTCTCCTGCATTGCAAGCGGATTCTTGACCGTCTGAGCCACCAGGGAAGTCCTATCTGAAATTAAGATAGTTTAAAGAATTTTTGTAAATTGAGACAGCTACAAAAATGGTAACGTCCAGATCTGAATTATTAAACTTCAGATTCCAAATCCATGACTCTCAAAAATATATCACACTGACTGGATCAATTCTGTTTCTTTTTGCATATTGTGGTGTCTAAGGAAAGCATTGTAATTCATTAAACAAATATTTTATTGTGACAAAATACATACTGAGGAGGGAGATAACAGAAAAATATGTATGTTCTCTTCAGCCAAAAATGGGATGAGATTTAAACTAGCATATCCAAAAATTATTTGAAGTAAAATCTAAGGTTATTATTTTTTACCTTCTCTGATATTATTACTATATTAATATATTACATATTGAAAACCTAAAACATAACATATACAGTGTAATAAATCATCAAAATGTAAACATGTCATCAATAACTAAAAGCTGACAGAATGTTAAGACTATAGATATACCTCTCCAGGAAAAACAGTAAAAAGATTCCAGAGGGAAGGTCTGAGATAAAAGAAGGGAATAAGAGCAAAAAATAGTAAGTACATAGGTATATGCACATTGCCTGTGTTAAAATATTAATAATATCTAGTGGATTTATATACAGAATTAAATGTGTGGCAATAATCATGTATAAGCTGCGATGGGAATAAAATAAAGTACATTAAACCTCTTGTATCACTTGGGAAGAAAGTGAAAGTATTGATTGTCCTTATTTTTTAATCAACTTTATTGTGAAATGTAATACAATTATAGAAAAGTCCATAAAACACAAACACATAGTTTAATAGAAAATTGAAAAGTGAGTACTTGTGTAATCATCCTATTTCCCTACCAGTCAAAACCAACAAGAGACAAGCTGATTCTGTGTAGTGTAAGCACCTGACAATGAACTTCCTTGATTGTAATGTATATGTGCCTGACATTAAGCTTTTGATTGTTGAGGCGTCTGCTTCAGAGACATCCATGTTGAATAAACCCACAACTATGTGAAGAGCCAGGCCCGCCCCAGCCATGAAGTGCCTCTTTTCAGAAAGCTCTGGTTAACCATTTGACTGACTGTTTTTACTTTCCTGCGCTTTAACTCCCACTCTAACGTTTTATATTTACCAATTAAGAGCTAACCTGTGAAACCCTAAGTACACCACACCAGATCCCAATAAAATGGAACCCAGGACTACAAGTGCTCTTTTGCTCGCGCATGCTCTCTGTGTCTTTCACGGCGCGCACATGCTCTTTCTGCATCTCTACCCGCGGTTTCAATGTGTGGCCCAGGCATTTCAATGTGTGGCCCAGGCGTGCAATGTATTCTCCAGGACTTGTGAGTAAGTAAGCTTAGTTTTTTTCCAAATTTCCCCTATAGCTGCTGCCGAGGTGCATCTTCCAGTCATAATAAGGACCACAAAAGGCAGCGCAGCCAGGACCCTGACCCTCATGGCGAAACCCGTGTGGGGCTCTCACAAATAGTATGGGCCCAGATGAGCGCCCCAGGCATTTCTAGCTGATATAATTGCTCTGGACAGGCTGAGACTGACATGAAAACATCGTGTCTATTATGCTTGTCACTTGCTGCCCTTTTGTTACTATAACATTTAAGTTACAGTAACAACTTTATGGTCAACGTTTGTAAATATTCTTCATGTTAATGAAAACTGTATTGTACTGTTGTTGGGTGATTTACGTATGAACACACACATAACCATCAGGCTATGTTTGTTAATAGTGTTCAGATCTTCCATATTCCAACTGATTTTATTGTGTGATTGTTACCGAAAAAGGAGTATGCTAAAAACCTCCTATGAGGTTTCTCCCTTTCTTATTGTAATTGTGTATATTTTGGCTGTGTGTGTTTTGAACTTATGCTGGTTTTTAAAATATATATATAATTTGTATATATATATATAATTTTTATTTATTTATTTTTGGTTGTGCTGGGTCTTCTTTGCTCTGAGGGCTTTTCTCTAGCTGTAGCCAGCAGGGGCTACTCTGGTGTGGCTTCTCATTGCGGTGGCTTCTCTTGCTGTGGAGCGCTGGCTCTAGGGCACGTGAGCTCAGTAGGTGTGCCTCGTGGGCTCTAGAGATTCAAAGTGCAAGGGCTTAGTTGCTCCCAGACCTGTGGGATCTCCCTGGATCAGGGACCTGTGTACCCTGCACTGGCAGGGGATTCTTAATCATACACACAGGTGGATTCTTTATCACTGAGCCACTAGGGAAGTCCCCTGCTGTTTTATCTTCCTGATGAAACGACTGATGAAATGAGTCATTCTGCTTTTTAAAGTTTTCATTTATTTATTTAATTTATTTGACTGCACTGGGTCTTAGTTGAGCCATGCAGGATCTTCTATCGTTTGTGACATGTGGGATCTTTAGTTGTGCCACGTGAACTCTAAGTTGCAGCATCTAGTTCCCTGATCAGGGATTGAACGCTGAGCGCCTTGCATTGGGAGCACAAAGTCTTAGCCAGTGAACCACCAGCCAAGTCCCTCCTTCAGCTTTTTTGAATTCTCTATCTCTTGTAATGCTTTTTGGCCTTAGTAGATCTATGGTAGGGCTTCCCTGGTGGCTAGTGGTAAAGAACCCGCTACAAGGACATGTCTCCTACAGGAGACATGGTTCCAATCCCTGGGTAGGGAAGATCTCCTGGAGAAGGAAATGGGCAACCCATTCCAGTGGTCTTGCCTGGGAAATCCCATGGACAGAGAAGCCTGGTGGGCTACAGTCCATGAGGTCACCAAGTTAGACATGACTTGGCGACTGGACAACAACAAATCTGTGGTATATGTAACTGATTTTGTTTTTTTCTCTCTACTCAACACCAAGATAACATTCCTGCACCCTCTGGGTATAAGTTAGTTCGGCTTTTCTCTAGTACTAAGGATGTAGCCCTTTTTTGATCACAGATTCTCCTCCTTGGTAGACCTTGAGTCTTGGCTTCTCTGTTTCCCTCCTCCTTCCCTATTTCCATCATTCCTACTCAAGCCCAAGAATCTAACTCCCAAAATAAAGTAAGCACAAAGCCTCTCATGGTTGAGGGGCAGGGAGATGAGACCATTATCTTGTTCTCTGCTAAGCTTCTCACTTTAAGTACAACCTTGGCCTGGGAGTTTTCCATGGTCTTACTTGCTCCTTGGTATATTTTAAGTGATGTCTCATAAATTTTATCAAGTGTTTTAAATTACTTTTAGCAATAAAGTTTATCTAAATAATTTAGCCCTAAATAACTTTAAATCTAGTTAAATAATTTAACTAGAAATTAAAATTCAACAAATGTAGCATTTTGGCACAGAACAAAAAAATTAACTCCATTTCCAATGAATTTTAAAATTCTAACAGTATTCTTGAGGTCCAAAGTTTTTGAGTATAAGAGTTGAGCTGCTTGAGAAAAGAAAATGTTTATTGACTTCCAAAAGCTCTGCTTTGAACACCTGAGAAGTAGGACCCAAAGTACCAAACAACACTTTTGCAGAGAACCCATACTTTTCTACCCTTGAAGTGCAGCTCAGTGGGAGGGAAGAGAGAACTGAGAGAGGAGAGAAAGGCATTGATACATGTTTTGGAGAAAGGGATGGATGCTGCTAGATGGAGCCAATGTATGATGAAATAAGATCGGACATGATTTATTGACCACTTCTCATCTGGAATTCCAAGAGTGTAACATGCCAACATCTACAGCCTCACAGTAGAAATGGCCATAGGAAAGGTGTGATTGTAAAGCAATTCTGACTGTCCCAAGTTGCTTGCATCCCCAAATTTCTTGCAGTATAGTTGGCTCTCTGGGAATGAGACAGATTTTGAATATCCAGAAATTCCTAGTGTCTCTGAAAGGAGACAATTTGAGGAAGTCTCAGTGGATTTGAGGAGAAGGCAATGGCACCCCACTCCAGTACTCTTGCCTGGGAAATCCCATGGATGGAGGAGCCTGGTAGGCTGCAGTCCATGGGGTCGCTCAGAGTCGGACATGACTGAGCAACTTCACTTTCATGCATTGGAGAAGGAAATGGAAACCCACTCCAGTGTTTTTGCCTGGAGAATCCCAGGGACGGGGGAGCCTGGTGGGCTGCTGTCTATGGGGTCGCACAGAGTCGGACACGACTGAAGCGACTTAGCAGCAGCAGCAGCAGAATGTCGATGTTCACTCTTGTCATTTGTTTGATCACTTCCAATTTGCCTTGATTCATGGACCTAACATTCCAGGTTCCTATGCTATATTGCTCTTACAGCATCAGACCTTGTTTCTATCACCAGTCCCATCTACAACTGGGTGTTGTTTTTGTTTTAGCTCCATCCCTTCATTCTTTCTGGAGTTATTTCTCCCTGATTTCCAGTAGCATATTGGGCACCTACCGACTTGGGGAGTTCATCTTTCAGTGTCCTATCTTTTTGCCTTTTCATACTGTTCATGGGGTTCTCAAGGCAAGAATACTGAAGTGGTTTGCCATTCCCTTCTCCAGTGGACCACATTCTGTCAAGTAAATTCTGGGTTGAAACTCAACTTCTTTTAGGGTAGCACTCTCCTAGTTCAGGAAATTCTTGTTTCTCCTTTCCTTCTATTTGCCTTAGAGGTGATCTGTGTTCCAAGAGGCTTTATAAATAGGCTCACTTTTAGGGGATACATGTCATTTATTATATGTAACTTAACACTGGAACCAACTAAACACTGACTTTGACTGAAGTGAATAATCTTAAGTGGTATTGCTAGTTGACATCTATCCACTGCCTCTGTGACTCAGATGTCCATGCCCCTCTGCTCTGTGTTGCTCAGTTTATTACAGATCAGTATGTGTGTGTGTGTGTGTGTGTGTGTTTCTTCATTTTGGGGTGTAACCAAGTTGCCACTCTGAAACATGTAAACTACTTTTGGATTCTCCCCCAGCCACCACATTGAGAACATACAATCATAACTACTCTAAGCTGAAGTGCCAAAGTAGCCATGGGGCTTTTCCACGGACCTTTCTCTAATGCCTCTTAGGTTTGGGTCCCACTAATCCTAAACCCTAGGAAACAGCCTGGGGACATTTAGTCCACATTTTAACTTCCTTAATCATGTCTATCAATTATTTCTTTTTCTTTTCCTAAAGAAAAGAAAAATTTTAATTTCCGCCTTTTAACTTTCTTATGTCTATCAATTATTTCTTTTTCTTTTCTCTCATCCTTCTATAATCCTTTGAGTAGAACACATACAGCATAAACTCTAGGTCTGCTTCCTTCAAGGCTGAGTTTACTAAAGTGCCAGGTTTTCATAACTCGTGTATTCTGCCAGTTTAAAATATCTACTCAGAAACTCAGTTTCTTTATTCTCAGCTGGATTAGCCTTACTCTGCCTCTTATTATTATTTTTCTTCTTATTATTATTTTACTTTACAATATTGTATTGGTTTTGCCACACATCAACATGAATCCGCCACGAGTGTACACGTGTTCCCAATCCACCAGTGACTCAATGGGTGAGGGATCTCAGATTATCAAGAAAATGTGAGAAAGAAAAGCCTTGGTTATTATCAAAATACTGTCTACTGCCACACCTGCAAACAAAAATTTGTGGCTAATTAGATGACTGGAAATGGGATAACATTTTATTAGGGTATCTGTATTAGTCTGTCTCCTTTGAGAAGACTGAAGTTTTGATATGTTAAATGGCTTGCCTGAGAACCCGGTGACAATAGCAACTCCAGGTATAGAAAAACAATATTTTTCTATTGCCGGAAGCTCTAAAACTGGAGCATGAGAAATGGAAAGGGGCTTTCAGCTAGCTCAACACCAGTGAGTCACAAACATGCATTAGAATTTATCACAGAGCTTTTGAAAAATATTTATGACTCTCCCACAGCAAGCATGCAGGATCATCATGTCAGGGGTACGTTCCATAACCTTGTATTTAAAAAAATAATCCCCTCAGATAATTTCTGTGCTTTATAAAATAAAAATTCAAGTGCATGTGTAATACACTTCCAGTGTGCCTCAAATGTTACCTTTCCTGGGCAGCCTTCTAGCAGTTCTTTTGTGGTATCTTCCAGCTCCCAAAGACCAAATGGGAGGCAGCTAAGGCTGGAATCGGATCTGATATGGCACAGCTTGAGGCAGTGGTTTTAACACTGTTGTGTGCTTCAGGATCATCTAAGATGCCTGTTAAAAATGAAGTAAGCCAGAAAGAAAAACACCAATACAGTATACTAACGCATATATATGGAATTTAGAAAGATGGTAACGATAACCCTGTATGCGAGACAGCAAAAGAGACACAGATGTACAGAACAGTCTTTTGGACTCTGTGGGAGAGGGTGAGGGTGGGATAATTTGGGAGAATGGCATTGAAACATGTATAATATCATATGTGAAACGAATTGCAGTCCAGGTTCGATGCATGATACTGGATGTTTGGAGCTGGTGCCCTGAGACGACCCAGAGGGATGGTACAGGAAGAGAGGAGGAAAGGGGGGGTTCAGGATGGGGAACACGTGTATACCTGTGGCAGATTTATGTTGATGTATGGCAAAGCCAATACAATATTGTAAAGTAATTAACCTCCAATTAAAATAAATAAATTTACATTTAAAAAATGCACTTAGCAGGTGCCGCTTCCAAGTTGCCTGAATTGCTTTATGGACACTTGATAACGGGTAACTAATAAATGGATATATGCTCGAATTCAAAGCTGACTCTGGTATAAGCTGAAAGTGAAGCTTTGGGGCTCTTCCGCCATTACCCATGTCAGAACTTTGGCTGCCCTGTTGTGTATCTACCCCAAACAACTTAATAGCTGTGCTTATTTACTCAAACATTTGCCTCTAATAGTGGAAACTTCCTTCCGTTGAAGGCAGCAAACCGTCTGTTTCCTGGTCTTGGCTTTGGAACACAATCTGGCGGTGAGTAGAAAGTGAGCATTACTTGTCTGTTGGATTTGGCAGGATGGCGTGTAAAAAACATTCCCCAAAGTATTTCTGAGCCTGCTCCTGAAAACATAAACTGTCTTCCAAGCCTGTAAAATGAACTGTGATGTTTGCTCAGTGGAGAGTTTGAAATCACTGAATTTGCTGATTGATAAATGCCTGTTTGGACAATGGAGAATGCCCTCCAAGCATAATCTGTCTCCCGGTAATTCTTAGAAAACACAGATGGCAAGAAAGTTTGGACCTCAAAAGCCCTGGCATCCCAGGGATTTGTATAGAGTTTAATTACTTTGCAGGTAAATAAAACAAGGAACAGATGTATATCACCAGCTCCAGTAGTAGGGTGAACCATGGTATCAGCCCAAACCATATCTTCTTGGCTCCTTGTTTGGATCCCTCTGAACACAGAGACAGGAGGCCAAAAATCTGTGTGGTGAGTTCCATAGCCTGTACTGCCAGATGAGGCAAGTGAGAACCATTAGGAGAAATGTCCAAGTTAGGATAATTAGCAGGGGCAACTTCCTAAGGCCCAGCAGTCTGTGTCTCTGTGTATATATTATGTGTATATTGTGTGTGTGTGTGTGTGTGTGTGTGTGTGTGTGTGTGTGTGTGTGTGTGTAGGAGTCTTAAGGACTATTTTTATTTAAGTTTGGAAGTAAGAATGTTTTTAAGTAAAATTTATTTTGGAATAATTTTGGATTTTTTTACAAAATAGTTCTGTATCCCCATCACCTAGATTCCCCTATTATTAACATCTGAAAAACCATGATATACTTTCCCAAACTAAAAAACCAACACTGGCACATTACTAATAACTAAATTACAGACTTCATTTGGATTTCATTAGACTATGACTAATGGATTTTTATTTGTTTTGTTCTGTCTGTTCCAGAATCTAATCCAGAGTACTGAATGACATTTGTCATGTCTCCTTGGTCTTCTGGTCTTCTCTGGACTGTGATAATTTCTCAGACTTTCCTGTTTTTCTATACCCTTGACAGTTTTTTGGAGTACTGGTCAGGTATCTTGTTGAATGTCCCTCCATTTGAGTTTTTCTTATGTTTTCTCATGATTAGACTAGGCTAAGAGGTTTGTAAAGAATACCACATAGGTAAAATGTCATTCTAATGACATTATATGAATTTGTGCATACTGTCAACATGACTTAATGCTGGTGATTTTAACCTTGATTACTGGACCCAGTTTGCCATGCTAGGTTTTTCCATTATAACATTACTCTGCCTTCCATCCATACCCTTCCCTTTGGAATCAAGTCACTAAATCCAGCCTACATTCAAGGGAAGTGGGGAGAATGCAGATGCACTTTCTGGGTCATACTGACATAAATTACTTGGAATTATTCTGTAAGGAAAATTTGTCTTCCTTTAATTAATTAATTATATCAGTAGATTCTGGTACACTTAATATATGTATATTTCTTATATGTATAATATATAACTTTTTTGAGTTAATTTTTGAATTTCTTTCATTAATGTTTTCCACTTTTTCACATACAGATTCTGCACATATTTTATTAGATTCATACCCAAGTACTTCATTTTGGGGGTGCAATTATAAATGAAATTACCAGTTTTTAATTTCAAATTATAGTTATTTTTTCTCATATTTAGAAATTCAGTTTACTTATGTCTATTGACATTGTATTATGTGACCTTGCTAAACTTATTAGTTCTAGTTTTATAGTAGATTCTTTGGGATTTTCTACATAGGTGGTCATGTTATCTGAGAATAAAATTTTATTTCTTCCTTCCCAATTTGTACACCTGGTATTTCTTTTTCTTGCTTTACTAATCTGCATGCATGCTAGGTGGCTTCAGTCATGTCCAACCCTTTGTGACCCTATGGACTGTAGCCCACCAGGCTGAAGCCTGGACTGGAGCCTTGGTTGAAGCCCCCAGGCTTCTCTGTCCAAGGGATTCTCCAGGCAAGAATGCTGGAGTGGGTTGCCATTTCCTTCTCCCCAGGCTCTTCCCCACTCAGGGATCAAACCTGTGTCTCTTAGGTCTCCTGCACTGGCAGGCAGGTTCTTTACCACTAACACAACCTGGGATGCTCTTACTAATCTAGATAGTAGTTTTAATAAAATATTGCATAGCCGTGGTCAGAGATGGCAACCTTGCCTTATTTTAAGGTGAAGGCATTCAATCTGATACTTTCTAGTATAATGTTAGCTGTAGGTTTTTTATTTTTTGTGGATACCTTCAATTAGAATAAGGAAACTCCCCTCTGTTACTAGTTTTTGAGTGTTCTTATCATGTATGAGTGTGGAATTTTGTCAAATGATTTTCTGCACCTACTTTAAAATTTAGTGTTTTAATACACTGAGATATATTACATTTTTATATGATGAATTGACCTTGAGTTGTTGTGGTAAATCCCATCTTGTTGGTGTTCAGTCGCTAACCCATGTCTGACTCTCTGTGACCCCATGAACTCTAGCATACCAGGCTTCCCTGTCCTTCACTATCTCCCTGAGTTTGCTCAAATTCATGTCCATTGAGTCAGTGATGCTGTCCAACCATCTTCTCCTTTATCACCCTTTTCTCTTGTCCTTAATCTTTCCCAGCATCAGGGTCTTTTCCAGTGAGTTGGCTTTTCCCATCAGTTGGCCAAAGTATTGGAGCTTCAACTTCATCATCAATCCTTCCAATGAATATTCAGGGTTGATTTCCTTAGTTGTGATATATTTTAATTTTGTTGTGTTGCTGGACTCAATTTGTTGATATTTTCTAATGGATTTTTACATCTGTATTAATTAGAGACATTAGTGTATAGCTATATTGAGTTTTGATGTCTTTGGTTTGGGTATGAAGGTACTGATGGATTTATAAAATGAATTTGGAAGTGTTCTCTTGTTTCTTCAAAGAGGTTGTGTGGAAGTAATTCTCTTAAACTTTTGGTGATGATTTTGTAGTGAAACCACTTGGACTGTAGGGTTCTTTGGGGAGAGTGGGGGGAAGGGGAGGAGGAATTTTAACTACACATTCAATTTCTTTAATAGATTTGGAATTATTCAGGTTATCCATTTCTCCTTGAGTGATTTTTGGTAGTGTCTTTCAGAGAACTGGTGTATTTCATCTAGAATTGATCTATTTCATCCAAGTTACTGACTTTAAGGGCATAGAGTTGTTAATACTTTAATGCCAGTGGAATCAGTAGTGTTGTCTGGTTTTTCATTCCTGATGTCATTGATTAATATCTTATCTCTTTTATTCTTAGTTATTCTGACTGAATGGCTATTAATTTTGTTGATCTTTTCAAAGAACCAGCTTTTGTTGTCATTGATTTTTCTCTATTTTCTATTGATTTCTGCTCTAATTGATTTTTCTCTATTTTCTATTGATTTCTGCTCTAATTGTGTAATTTTCATTTCTCCTACTACTTTAGATTTGCTTAACTCTTCTTTTGCTAGTTGCCTAAGGTAGAGCTTGCATTCTTTATTGTAATGAGCCCTCTGATGCCAGCTAAAAGTTTAGAATGGCTGGATTATGTGATCAAATCTGTTTTCCTGCTGGGCTATTCTCTGAAGAGTAATCTTCCTCACAAATTTTATTCTACACCAGTGTTTTTTAAGTAATCTTAGATGAGAGGACCTCCTACTTGTATAGGATACCCGTTTGCAGTCAATCTCATGCACAGGATAGCCCAATGAAAAATGAACCCATTACTGAATTACTTAGTTAGATGTTTTACAGACTCTGGTTTTCTAAAAACAAAAAAATCATCTGGATGCTTTCTTCTTCCTTAATTCTGCCCCTTTGTTCCTCTACTTTTGATATCTCTCTCCCTTTCCATTTTTTTTTTTTTTTTTGGTCCCCATCCATAGTCCTCCTTCTTTGCTCCCTTTCCATTGATACCTCATGCTGGTAACAGAAGGGGGTCTCAGTGCCCACTTCTTCCATTCCCCCCAAGTCAGGCCATGAGTCTTGTAAAGGATATGACCTTAGACAGCTGCTGAATTTCCGTGATACTCTTCTTGGCATTGTTGATCCTGGCTGTGTGGAAACAAGTGTTTAACACTTCTCTTAGTGTCTGTGACTCCTTCAGTGGAGGATGTGATTTGTTTAACCACTCCCTTTTTGATGGACTTCTAGATTCTCTATTCTTTTTTTTTTTTTTTTTACCACTACAAATAATGTAGCAGTGACCATCTAGTAATTATATTTTTGTATATATATGTATTTTTAGAAGGATAGTTGCTGGCCCTAACATATGTGTGTTTAACATTGGTGATAGACAATGCAAAAATTGCCTTTTAAAAATTTTCCAATACTCTCACAAGAGTATGTGGGAGTGCCCTTTTACTTCTAGTTTCACTAATAATTGGTGACAAGCTATTACATTGTTGTAAATCTTATAGGTGAACAAAACTCTTGTTTAATTTTGAATTTCCCTGATAATCAGTGAGGTTGAATATATTTCATATAGCAATCTATCATTTATATTTGCTTTTTTGTGAATTTCATGTCTATAGTCTTTGCCCTTTTTCTGTTGAATTGTTTGGCTTTTCCATTCGAGTATTCACATATCAACTTATTCTGGCTATCCATTCTTATCTGCTGAATGTGAAAAAAATGACGTTTTACAGCCTTTTATCTTCAAACTTTATGAATTATTTTAGAATACAAAAGTCTCTGTTGCTAAGTCTTGTTCTGTCAGTCTTTTTCTGTATGGCTTTTAGATATGTTTTACTTAAAAATAAATATGTGCTTAATACATATATTTGCATAAAGCCATGATAAATAAAATATAAGGTTACACATCAATTTGCTAATGGTGGTTACATCTAAGGAGAGAAATATAGGGGGGAACATAAAGTGAGACTTTTAAGCTTCTTTTGTGTTTGAATGTGATGCAATGAGTAGATATATTTTATAAAATACTGTATCTATGGGTTAGTCATAAAACAAAAACCTTTAAAAGCCAGCTGAAAAAAATTGATTTTTCCTTTTCCATTTTCTTTATTCCCACTGTAATTATTTTTTCTTCATGACTGTATTGAAATTGATCTTGCCAATATTAATGATTTTGTAATTCTTAATGCCGTAGGCACAATTGTCATATTTCCTTACCTTATTCTCCATTTGACACCAGAATTCGTTCCCTTCTTGAATGTTATTGGCCTTGATTTCTTGGGGTACCATTTTATTCCAGTTCTTTTCCAGCTATTCTGACCACTTTTGATTTTTTTCACTGTTTATATCTGAAGAGTTGATTTCCCTCAGCATTTCTTGGATAACCCTGTACTAATTGTTATTCCACAAACTCACTAAATGACTGTATCTATAGTAATGTCATTAATACCCTTTTATACCTGGGCCATTCTTAAATCTAAATCTCTGTCACAGATATGGCTCCTGGACCTTTGATATCTATATATCCCACTGCCAATCAGATAGGCCTCACCCCTAGACATTCTACAAGTTCATTGAACTCAACATGACCACACCTGAGTTTATTAATTCCACCATAAATCCATTATAGAACAATATAGCTTGAGGATATCGTCATCCAAGGAAGCTTGACTTCATTCTGTTTACCCCTTCTATTTTATATCAAGTTCTAAATTCACTTATCTTCCTTTACATCCCTCACATCCATACTGCTCCCTTATTCATGCTGATCATTCCCTAATGCAAGCCCTGATCATTTCTCCCTTGGTCTCTTACTTTCTAACTCCATCCACATTATTTCTCTTCAGTTCTTCACCATACTACTTCATGCTCCATAATAGCTTGCTCAAATAAAAATCTAATAATATTACTTCCTTGCTTAATATTTTCATCTATTCATCACTGCTTGCAAGAAAACTCAAGCTTTCAGGATAGCATCAGTTCAGTTCAGTCGGTCAGTTGTGTCCAACTCTTTTTGTGACACCATGGATTGCAGCATGCCAGGCTTCCCTGTCCATCATCAACTCCCAGAGTTTACCCAAACCCATGTCCATTGAATTGGTGATGCCATCCAACCATCTCATCCTCTGTCGTCCCCTTCTCCTCCTGCCTTCAATCGTTCCTAGCATCAGGGTCTTTTCCAATGAGTCAGTTCTTTGCATCAGATGGCCAAAGTATTGGGATTTCAGCTTCAGCATCAGTCCTTCCAATGAATATTTGAGACTGATTTCCTTTAGGATGAACTGGTTGGATCTCCTTCCAGTCCAAGGGACTCTCAAGAGTCTTCTCCAACACCACAGTTCAAAAGCACCAATTCTTCAGTGCTCAACTTTCTTTATAGTCCAACTCTCACTTCCATACATGACTACTGGAAAAACCATAACTTTGACTAGACAGACCTTTTTGGCAAAGTAATGTCTCTGCTTTTTAATAGAATGACATAATAAGCCTTTAATGAATAGACTTTTACCTCATTTCTTACAATATCCTTTTGAATCCAAGAATCTACCATCTACTGACTTACTTAAAGTCTCCATGTTCCTCTCTTCCATATTTTGAACATTTTCTTTCTCTGAGGATCGCCATTCCTTAGTTCTTCCTTGAGTGAGATCTTAACCCTATTCCTGATGCAAATCAATAATTCACTTATCTATGGTGTTTATAGCCTACTGCCTCCAAACCTCAGACACAGTCAACTTCTCTTCTTGCTAAGCAATGACTATACTTAAAACACATCACTTTATTGTAATGATTTTACCAGTTATGCTATACTCTGAAAATTTGAGTGGAAATATGTTATCACAATTATCATGTTATTCTGAGCAGAAAGCATGCCAGTTGGCATATAGTGCTTAATATGATTGCTGAACAAATGAAGAGATTGAACATATTTTGTTTGTGTTTTAGTGGATATGTTGAGTGAAGCAGAAAATAATGTATGAATTTTATGTGTTCTTATGAGCTGAATTGTGTCCTGCTGAAATTCTTGTGTTGAACCCCAACCCCCAGGCCCTTTAATGAGGTGACAAAGTTGAAACAAAGCCCTAAAGGGGAGTACTAATTCAGTCTGGCTGATGTTCTTTATAAGAATAGACAATTTGACACAAACACTAGGGATGCACACACCCAGAGGAGTAATCACGTGAACACAAAGCTAGAAGGTGGCCATTTGCAATCCAAGGAGGTAGGTCTCAGAAGAAACCAAATCTGTTAACACCTTGATCTTGAACTTCTAGCCTCCAGAATATGAGAAAATAAACTTTGGTTGTTTAAGCCACCCAATGTATGATATTTTGCTATGGCAACCCCAGCAGACTAATAATAATAATATTTATACATTTTTAACCCCTTACTTGTTTTTGCTTACTTGTGACAATTTCGGTTACAAATTGTCACATACTTGGTGGTTTAAAACAATAGAAATTTATTTTCTCACAGTTCTGGAGGCCAAAAGTCTAAAATCAAGTAACCCTGGGCCAAAGTCAAGGTATCCACAGAGCCATGATCTTTCCAAAGAGTCTAGAGGAAAAAATGTTGTTTATTCCAGCTTCTAATGTTGTAACTGTTCGGTCAATACTCCAATCTCTGCCTCTGTCGTCATATAGCCTACTACTGTGCATGAAATCCCCCTCTGTCTTTCTCTGTAAGGACATTAGGCCTGCCTAGATAATCCAGGATAATATGCCCTTCTCAAGATTCTAAATTTAATCACATCTGTACAGTCTATTTTGTCATATGAAGTAACATGTACAGATTTCAGGATGTCATCCTAATATTTTTTGCTTAGTTGCTCAGTCATGTCCGACTCTTTTCGACCCTGTGGACTGTAGCCCACCAGGCTCCTCTGTCCATGGGGATTCTCCAGGCAAGAATACTAGAGTTGGTTGCCATGCCCTACTCTAGGGGATCTTCCCAACCCAGGGGTCAAACCCAGGCCTCCCACATTTGAGGTAGATTCTTTACCATCTGAGCCACAAGGTCTGGGGGACCATTATTCAGCCATGTACATTTGTCTTATCTCTCCTTTTGTCTCTTCCTCCCTCCATTATTTTTATTATTTCTTTCCCTTCCCTTCCATTTATGTGTCCCCTTTCCTCCTTTTCTTTTTGAACTTCCTTACCAATCTCCTTCTCTTCTGCCTTCTCTCCCTTCTTCTGAAAGTGACAAGGCAAAAGAAACTGGAAGGGGATAAATGATATTTTTTACATTCTTCCATTAGGGTAATGACAGAGCTGTAACAAGGAGGCCTCCCAAGCTTGGTATCTTTTTCACCACATTACATGGCACTCTCTCCAGTTAAGATTTATGTAAAATCAAAGAGAGCCAAGCTGTCACCCTGATACAAATGAAGCTACTCATTACTCTCTATGCATTGCTCTGAAACTATTACATCTTCAGAAATTAGTGGCATCTCACACTCTACTGTATCTGAAGCATAGGAAAAGCTTGACCATGATGGTCATTAAAAGGACTTATAGGAGTGATAGGAAACAGGTTTTCTTAATAAATGTATACAAAAAGTATAATATGTGTGGATGATCAACATAATGAGTGCTTTTCAAAATTGGCTTCTCTGAATTTCAGTTACTAACTTAGTGTTTGTCACATTTCAGCTGTATCCTCACAACACCCAAATCAAAATGAAAATATTAAGAAATTGTCAGTTCATATGTTTGACAATACAATACCATAAATATGCATATACTTTCCCCCCAGCTAAGTCAATCTGTTATGCTGATATAATGTAGACATGTCATTCGGAGAAGGCAATGGCAACCCACTCCAGTACTCTTGCCTGGAAAATCCAATGGGCGGAGGAGCCTGGTTGGCTGCAGTCCATGGGGTCGCAAAGAGTCGGACACGA
The DNA here is from genome assembly GCF_032405125.1 of Capricornis sumatraensis. NCBI lineage: Eukaryota > Metazoa > Chordata > Mammalia > Artiodactyla > Bovidae > Capricornis > Capricornis sumatraensis. The sequence goes on along the minus strand of NC_091092.1, from coordinate 108,408,092 downwards.
TTGAGTGACTTCACTTTCACTTTTCACTTTCATGCATTGGAGAAGGAAATGGCAACCCACTCCAGTGTTCTTGCCTGGAGAATCCCAGGGACGGGGGAGCCTGGTGGGCTTCTGTCTATGGGGTCGCACAGAGTCGAACATGACTGAAGCAACTTAGCAGCAGCAGCAGCAGATATGTCCATAGTTAAAGATTTTTTGTGTGTGTTGCCAAGTGACAACTTGAGAGGCAGAAGACTTGAATACCCTTACGTTCTGACAGCCTCTCTGTAACTTGGAGACAAGTTGCTTAGCCATAGTTGTACCCACTAATATTAAGACTAAAATTAGATGTCCTTTTAATATTTCACAGGGTATTATGAAGGGAAATTAAACAGCACTCAGCAAATAGGAAAAAATTTATAAGAACTAGTGAAAAACATGTATTCATTTAATTTTTTTGAAAAGTGGGTGACATCTGCTAAGATAGTGGGAAACAATGTAAGCAGTTAACCAACTTGATCTTCCCTCATGCATATTCTTTCTTTTCTTCTAAATCAATAAGGTCTGCCTCTGTTCAGAAACACTGAATAATCACATCTCAAGTTCTACTTAAATTTTACTATACTGTTGATTTTTATTTAAAAACTATTTATATTATACATATAAATTTACTTGGTTATATAGGGTGAGCTTATTAGAAATGGTGCTTTGGGGAACATGTTTAACTTTTTTCTTTACATTTTAATAATGATTTTTACTTTATGCAATTGAATTTAGAAGATTGAAAGAGGAGAGGCTGCAGGCAAAGAGGGTAATTAGAAAGCTACTAGCTTGTGCTTAAGTTCTTTTTGAGTGGTAATCAAAAAAGTGGTAAATTATAAATAAAAAAACGTAGTGCCAATTTTTAAAATTCTGACCCAGAATTGTCTATTACACTTTTCATGATGCTTATAACATATGCTTAATATGTTGAATACATTCTGAGTCTGGGAACTTCAGTACATTGGCCACCTCATGCGAAGAGTTGACTCATTGGAAAAGACTCTGATGCTGGGAGGGATTGGGGGCAGGAGGAGAAGGGGACAACAGAGGATGAGATGGCTGGATGGCATCACTGACTCTATGGACATGAGTCTGAGTGAACTCTGGGAATTGGTGATGGACAGGGAGGCCCGGCGTGCTGCAATTCATGGGGTCGCAAAGAGTCAGACACGACTGAGCAACTGAACTGAACTGAACTGGAAACTTCAGATGGAGTATTTGAAACAAAAGTTAGATCTAATGAAAATAGCTGGCCAATGCCCATCAACCTCCATTTTGTAAGAAGTGCTGAAACTCCAACAACAAAAAGAGGTAGCAAAATGAATGATAAAGAAAAAGGAGGTAGTTGAAGAGAATTTGTCAACATAATCTGCCATAGAAATTGCTTTCATGATCTGCAATAATTAGAGAACATAGCAAAATTGAGCCTCGAGTCTGGTGAGAGGAAAGTCCTCAAGTCATTGAGAGCCACTTGGAAGTTAAATGAGCTGTGAGGAGGTGGATGAACCACTTGCAGTGTTTCCCTGGGTTTTGTCAGGTCCAACATGAAGTTATCCTGGGAGGAACTAATGTGTTATAGCTCTCTACATCTTATTGGCTTTGGAAAATTATCCCTAAGCATGCACAGAAGTCTCCACTGACCAAACAGGCATAGGGCTTGTTAATAATGCTTTAATGAAGGCTTTTCTAACGGCATCAGGTATTATAATAGGAGATAGAACTATGATCCCATGCAGAAACTACTTAGAAATCCATTACTTTTTGGATGTTATACCTACCAGATTTAAATCTCCTTGAAGTTAAACAGTCTCCTTCCCCATAGTCTAGGAACTTCTGAAAATGATATTTTGTATGTATTGTCATATTGTGTTATTTAATGATTTATTATTTGTGACTTTTGATTTCCCTTGATATTAAGCAATACAATTCACATTACCTCAGTTACTCAAATCATCTTCTGCTTCTTGTTTTGCTTTTTTTTGTTTTTGGCTTTTATCTAATCCTGTTGGGCCCTAGTCCATAGGGTCACAAAGAGTCAGATGCTTCTGAGCATGTACACACGCACATATTCTAAGACTAAATATGTTGAAACAGTTTGTTAAACTGGACATGGGCCATTGACGTTGATTGCTTTGCGCCAACCTGTTCTCACCATTGACTAGAAGGTACCTGTAGGACACTTTGTTAAAGTCTCCCTTTCAGTTATCTTTTTTGCTGAATTGAGGGAGTTGTTGTTTACTTGCTAAGTCATGTCTGACTCTTTTGCGACCACATGGACTATAAGCTGCCAGGCTCTTTTGTCCATAGGATTTCCCAGGCAAGAATAATGGAGTGGCTTGTCATTTCCTCCTCCAGGGAATCTTCCAGACCCAGAGGTTGAACCTGTGTCTCCTGCATTGACAGGTGGATTCTTTACCACTGAGTCACCAGGAAAGCTGCAAATTTAGGGATGGAACTACTATTTGGGGGCTTCCCTGATAGCTCAGTTGGTAAAAGAATTCGCCTGCAATGCAGGAGACCCCGGTTCGATTCCTGGGTCGGGAAGATCCACTGGAGAAGGGATAGGCTACCCACTTCAGTATTCTTGGGCTTCCCTTGTGGCTCAGCTGGTAAAGAATCTGCCTGCAATGTGGGAGACCTGGGTTTTATCCCTGGGTTGGGAAGATCCCCTGGAGAAGGGAAAGGTTACCCACTCCAGTATTCTGGCCTGGAGAATTCCATGGACTATATACAGTCTGTGGGTTTGCAAAGAGTCAGTCGCGACTGAGCGGCTTTCACTTTCACTGCTATTTGGAATATTTATTGATAGGATTGTGAAAATTTCATTATATACCTTTTATTGGGCTCATAGAAAGAATTCAAAAAAGATTATCTATAATAATAGTCAGAATATAAAACTTATTTCTCTTCTCCCAATGACTTGATTCTAATCATTAAATAGGGAGTGTCCGCATCATGACATGTTTCCTGTCTGGATTTACCTTCTTGCCCGTTGCCTCTTCTGCCTCTTTGAAGCCGATCTCAAAGACTTCCCTTATCTTTTATGAAAATTTGCTGAAAGAGTAAAGAATGTAGGTCTGATCTTCCTTCATAAAAGTCAAATATCTCATTTTCATTTAGAAGTAATTGTTTTGCTCTGATTTTTAGTGTATGTAGCATATCACTTTATCATGACCATTCAAGAAAGAGGAAGTAGGGGATAATATTATATGCTACTTTTCATTTTATTTTACTTTTTACATTTTTATTTTGGAGGTTCTACTCCATGCCAGACACTGTTTTAGGAGAAGATTAAAACAAGACAGCAAAGAGAGTCTCTAGTTTTATCTTAAAGATCGTAGGGACTATACTAGAAATTCAGCTTGAACAAATTTAGGCACAAAACGGAACTTGATCCACTCTAACAACCAAGGGAAGGGAAAGTGGTGCAGCCAGGCCTCTGAGACAGGGGGCATCACTGTGTTCTCTCTACCACACTCTGCTTCTCCATGGTGGTCTCCTTTATCTTCTGTAATCCATCTTCCACAAGTTCTTTAGCCCAACCCTCATAGCTCTTGTCCTCACAGCTTCACCATCAAAGAGGGGCCGAGCAGAGGCCACATCCCAGAGAAGCTGGGAACACTGTGACTCTTTGGCACAGAGTCTGCCCCTGTCATTTTGTCTAGGAAAATGCTCACCTGTGACTGGCAGCCTCTACCAGGATCCTTTGTTGTAGTAGAAGAGGGAAAATGGTGATATTATAAGTTTAGAGGTGCTGCTTCCACATCATGGCGGGGGGGGGGGAGGTGGCGGGGAGTGGGGACTGCTGGGGAAAATGAACAATATATATTTATACAGAGGTAACTTTGGTGTCCCCCTGTCCAAGTTTATGTTCTGATTTTCCAGTTTTTAGTCCACACGATGATGAAGAAATGATGTGTCTTCCCTAAGCCTCAGTCTTCTGATACGAAAAATGGGATATATACTATCAAGTGACTCATGCATGTTGCCTTGTTGTTGTTGTTCAGTCGCTCAGGTGTGTCCAGCTCTTTGCAGCCCCATGGACTGCAGCACACCAGGCTTCCCTGTCCTTCACCATCTCCCAGGGCTTGCTCAAGCTCATGTCCATTGAGTCAGTGATGCGATCCAACCATCTCATCCTCTGTCATCCCCTTCTCCTTCTGCCTTCAATCTTTCCCAGCATCAGGGTCTTTTCTAGTGAGTCAGCTCTTTGCATCAGGTGGCCAAAGTACTGGAGCTTCAGCTTCAGCATCAGTGCTTCTAATGAATATTCAGGATTGGTTTCTTTTAGGATTGACTGGTTTGATCCTCTTGCAGTCCAAGGGACTCTGAAGAGTATTCTACAATACCACAGTTCAAACGCATCAATTCTTCGGCACTCAGCTTTCTTTATGGTCCAACTCTCACATCCATACATGACTACAGGAAAAACCATGGCTTTGACTAGATAGACCTTTGTTGACAAAGGGATGTCTCTGTTTTTTAATATGCTGTATAGGTTTGTCATTGTTTCTTGGAAGAAAAGCTATGACAAACCTAGACAGGTATGAAAAACCTAGACAGCGTTTTTAAAAGCAGAGACATCACTTTGCTGACAATGGTCCAACAGAGGACGAGATAGTTGGATGGCATCACCGACTCAATGGACATGAGTTTGAGCAAGCTCCAGGAGATTGTGAAAGGACAGGGAAGACTGGCATGCTGCAGTCCATGGATTTGCAAAGAGTTGGACATGACTGAATGACTGAACAACAACAAAAGGTTTGTCATAGCTTTTCTTCCAATGAGCAAGCATCTTTTAATTTCATGGCTGTAGTCACCATCTGCAGTGATTTTGGAGCCCAAGAAAAGAAAGTCTGTCACTGTTTCCATTGTTTCCCCATCTATTTGCCAGGAAGTGATGGGACTGGATACCATGATCTTCGTTTTTTGAATGTTGCACTTTAAGCCAACTTTTTCACTCTCCTCTTTCATATTCATGAAGAGGCTCTTTAGTTCCTCTTCCCTTTCTCCTATAAGGGTGGTGTCATCTGCATATCTGAGATTATTGATAGTTTTCTCAAAAATCTTGATTCCAGCTTCTACTTCATCCTGCACAGCGTTTCTCATGATGTACTCTGCATATAAGTTAAATAAGGAGGGTGACGATATACAGCCCTGACGCACTCCTTTCCCAATTTGGAACCAGTCCATTGTTCCACGTCCGGTTCTAACTGTTGCTTCTTGATCTGCATACAGGTTTCTCAGGAAGTAGGTCAGGTGGTCTGGTATTCCCATCTCTTTAAGAATTTTCCACAATTTGTTGTGATCCACACAGTCAAAGTCTTTAGCATATTCAGTGAAGCAGAAGTAGATGTTTTTCTGGAATTCCATCACCTCCACTAGCTTGGTTCATAGAGATGTTTCATAAGGCCCACTTGACTTCTCACTCTAAGATATCTGGCTCTAGGTGAGTGATCACAGTATCATGGTTATCTGGGTCATTGAGATTTTTTTTTAAAATTTCTTCTGTGTATAATTCTCGCCACCTCTTCTTAATATCTTCTGCTTCTGTTAGATCCATACCCTTTCTGTCCTTTATTGTGCCCATTTTTCAATGAAATGTTCCCTTCAAGAAAACTAGAGATACCACGGTGCCTGGAACACATTAGTCTCACAATGAATGAAGCCTTTTATTCTAATTATAATATCCTCTACATTGGCCTAAATAATCCCAGTCTCTGTTCAGTGAAGCTAATAGAACATTCTGAAAATTAAGGGCTTGAGCAAATTCCCTTTGGGGTTCTTGCTGCCAAGTTGATGACAGCAGTTAAGATTCTTGCCATGATAATATGGTTGAGTTTGTTGGTAGCATAGGAGATAGTCTTGTTTGCTGGGACTTAAGTTGCTTCCCAAGGGAGGATGACCTTTCTGGGTTCTTGTCAGTTGTGGCCATTTAGACAGTCTGTTGAATTCAGATTGGCAAAAACTTGTGGCTTTGCCAGTTTTTATCATGAACACTTAGACCAGGTACTAGGATAGAGTCAGGGGACTTTAGAGAGCTCATAGCCATTATCATGTTGAACTTTTCCCAGTGACTCTCTTGAAAGTTTTCTTATGGCAAGGGCTTGAGGGGAATTTAAACCTACTGAAAAAAAGTTGTCTGTGCTTGCTAGGAGTGGGGAGCCAGTGGACTGGGAAGAAGACAGCAGGCTTTTGTCGCTGCACACTTCCCATGTGAGATAACCAAAAATACATATTTTCAAAGCCCTCAGAAATTTAAATTGCTTCCAGAATGTCTGCTGAGAACAGCTTTAGATATTTCTAGACTTGCAAAGCCTGGCAGGTTCATTCATGTTTGGCAGAATGCATCATATGCAGCCATACGCAGCTTTTCTAACACCTGGGATGCTCAAAATCTTGAGATCCTCACTCTGATAAAGGCAGTGTGGTTATATCAGCTAAAGGGAAAGGGTGTTTTCCTTATTCTAAGCACAATAGTTAGTATTTCATGAGATAAAAATAGATTGGGAGGCAAGTACCCCGAACCCACGGGGCCTATATTTAATTGAGGCAGGTAGATGTGGATGGATTCTGATATCACACAAAGTATTTCTCAAAATCATTTTTCAGTCTGATATTTTTTCACTTCAAGGAGGAAGTTTAAAACAGACTTGTTTGTAGTTAAATACATAGTTTTCTATCTGGACCTGATCATTTTTCTTTGAAAGATCATTCACCTGGAAGTCCTTGGTTTAAAGCGATTGCTTGGGCCCTGCAGTTTTTCTCCTCCTCCTCCGATCCCTCCTATATACAGCTGAATCTTGCTTGTAATGTTTTCCATTTAGGCATCTATTCAGGTCAATTTTGTTAACTTATTCCCCACAGGCAGGAAAAAACCATTTTATAGAATGGTGTATGCTGCATTCATCCTAATTTCCCTTCATATGATGGATTACAGATTTTTCTCTTATGTAACATCAGTTTAGTGCTAAAGTGAAATGTGAAGATTTACAGATCTCTTTCCAGAAGTAGTATTACCCATGAACTCTAAAGCAATAAAAAAAAAAAAAAATACTGGAGGAGGTAGCAAAATAAGGGAAAGATCTTGATGGTGGGATGAAAAAATCCTGAAAATAGCATTTTGGTTTGCATGACCAAAGGGGGATAATCTGAAATACTGAGGTATTTGGATGACGATACCACACCCAGAAAGGGTGACTCTCCACATGACAGGTGTTTGAACAGGTCATAAAGGGCTGAGCTGGATGTGAGAGACTGACTTTTGCATTATAGAAACATCCTCAAGGAGCTTGTGCTGAGGAAACGAGGGCATATAGGCTGATTCTGCAAATGCCTCACAGTTTTCACATCTCTCTCTCTCTAAGTGTAATATCCTGTGGTGGAGGAAAAGTCCCCGTTTTCTCCCTGGTAATCACAAGTGGTTTTAGCAGTGAGGTTCTGTTATTTTATTCTTGATTTGTTACAGATGGTCGTGAAAAGATGAATCATTTGTGGTTGCAGTGAGGAGAATAAAACTCAAGACTTCAGTGCCTGGTTTACTGATCACTGCACACCAAGTACAGCAGCCCCCGATGGCAGCAAATGTCTGTTTGTTCTTACCACAAAGCAGAGTAAACCCATTGCCTTCTCGGTCTAGTAGATGTGATGCTATCTCTAGCTGCCAACTACCGGGCTTCTGGTGCCTGGTTAGGGTAGAAACTGCTTGTTCATAAGAAGCAGTTGATGAATAATAAGTCATAAGAACATCCCTGCAAATAAACCTACCAAAAAATATGACCAGCATATTAGGCTTCCTGTTGATTTCTTTACAATGAAATTTAAAACTCTGTTCCTGGGGAATAAAACTGAATCTGGGCCTGTTAATTCTGGCAACTTAAGCTTTAACTTGAGTCATCAAGTCCTTTTTTCTGAAAAAGGTGTAGAAATTTAGTGAACTATCCCAAGCAATTTTATTAGTTCCCTGTTGACTTTTCTTCTTGTGGACTTTCTGTTCCTCATTCTAAGAGCACTTTGAAGATTTTCCTAAACCTTCACCCATAGCCTCTCATTCTTCAGCATCACCTCATTTGGTACATATTAAAGGCAGCCCTGACTTTCAAGATGCTCAACATAGAGAAGACGACATGTGGAAGAACATTGATCGTTGCCATGCTGTATGAGAAGATAATAAGGGAGAACCTCTTTAGTGAACCTGAGGACTGTAAAGATGCTTGTGGGAACCTGTTAGCATTAAGTGAGCTCATTCTTGAGGGACAAGTAAGGATTAGCCAGAAAGATCAGCATACAGACAGAAGAGGAGGAAAAGAATCTCCAACAGATGGAACGGCATGGCCAAAGATTTGGAGGTTTAAGGTACCTTAGCACATTGAATTGAAGATAGACTGGCAGTTCTGAAGCAAGTGATATGTGTGTGAGTGTAAGTATGTACAGACATATGCACGCTTGTGCACATGCAGTGGTAATACTGGAAAATTTTTCCGTATAGAAAAATCCACATGAATATTTTGGCCAACACATTGTAATGGAGGATAAGTCTGTGACCTTGTAGGTCACCTGACTCAATATGATGTTCCAGGACATAGGGGATAATTCCACTGCAGACAAGGCACATGAAACATTTCCATTCTCCCATGAATAAGGAGACATCAAACAGGAAAAAGAAAACAGAACCAAGTATTAAAGGTATAAATCCAGAGAGATGGAGGAAGCTGAGGACTAAGGTAGAGGAACAGTTTTTAAGTCCATCTTGTGCTGGATCTTTGCAGTGTGACTTCCTTGTTGTTATTTTTTGAAGTGTTGCATGTTTATACTCTCAATGTCAACCCCAATATTCAACTACAAATCCAGATATAAGCTGACTCCAACTTACAAATACGTTATGTCCCCAAAATGGAACAGTGCTTCTGGGTACCTGCTGTCTCATATATTTGGTTGACATTAAGTTACCCTGTCTCCAACATATCCCAAAGGCATTTTAGCCAATATATGCACAACAAAGTCCTGATCTTCCCTTATGCTCCTGACCTCATACCCCCTTTCCTCTCTTCTTCTACCCTGACTTACTGCATCTCTATCACTTAGACATCTAAGTTAGAGCACTTGTAGGCATTCTTCTTTCATATCCCATGTTCTATCAATCATTGAGTCTGATTTTAGGGCCAGTTTAATCCATTCCTTCTTCAGTACCTCCACTGCCCTAACCCAGGCTCTCTTTTCCTCCTATGTGAGTGACCGTAATAGCCAAGCTTTCTCATATTTGACCCAGAGTGATCTCACTGCTGCTGCTAAGTCGCTTCAGTCATGTCTGACTCTGTGCAACTGCAGAGACGGCAGCCCACCAGGCTCCCCCATCCCTGGGATTCTCCAGGCAAGAACACTGGAGTGGGTTGCCATTTCCTTCTCCAGTGCATGAAAGTGAAAAATGAAAGGGAAGTCGCTCAGTCGTGTCTGACTCCTAGCAACCCCATGGACTGCAGCCTTCCAGGCTCCTCCGCCCCTGGGCTTTTCCAGGCAAGAGTACTGGAGTGGGGTGCCATTGCCTTCTCCAAGTGACCTCACTAAGGTGTGCTAACTTTACATCTAAGTCATTCCAGTGGCTCCATGTTACCTTCCAGATGGAGGCCAATTTCATTAATATTGTGCGTAAAGTATCTCTGTACACATCAACTTGTGCCCTACATTCCAGTCCCAGGGAACAACTGGCCCGCCCCCTGGATGTACTGGCTACATCACATCTCCTCTATGCCTTTCCATGTTCCTCTCACCTTGCCTCCTATCATCTCCTTGTCCTCTTTCAGAAACCAGCCCAGACATCGCATCTGAAAGGCTTGTCTGTCTATTTAATCATCATTTAGTGGTGATGTATTCAACATGTGATGCCTGGCACTATGGAAGAACTCAGAGGTACAGTGGTGACCAAGAAAATAATCTCTGCCCTCAGAGTTTTGATAGGATATAATTGAGCAAATAGACACTTGAACATAGGTAATTAGATGAGGAAAGGAGAAACTATATCAAAGCACGTGGCAATACTTAATCCAAACTGGAGAGAAAGATTTTCAGAGGAGGTGATATCTAAGCCAAAACCTGAAGAATACATAGGAGTGACCACCAGGCTGTAGAAGGGAGGATGAGGGGAAGTGATATTGTAGGCAGAGGAGACAGCCTATAAGTGTTTCTTTCCACGGTCTCTTTCTCAACCTGCCATGGTGTTTTTTGTTTGTTTTTCATTTTCTGTTCATTCACATCACCTTTCCTCCTGTAAGAACATGGACAGGGCAAGTGTAAACCTTCAAGGGTTCCTGGAAGCCTGACCTGAGGTTAGGAGCACATGTAGTCCACTGGCTTTCTGGTCCATCTCCCACCAGTAACCAAACCAGTAAGACTTTAGAAGGTGGGAAAGTTGAGCCAAGCATCTAGCTTCCCATGGTTCATAGATGAGCAGTCTCAAAGGGATTTCAACCTCCATCCTGGGGCTCACTTGATTTTTGCTTGAAAGGAGCATGACTGAGGGTCTTAGCACCTCCAAATTGACTCTAAATGGGCTGTGGCACTGATAGCTGGGGCATGGATAGCCATCGCCAAGCTCTGACCCCCACAGTGCCATGGAGCAGAGTCATCTGACTCCAGTCCTCTCTGTCCGTCTGTCCAGGCCCACACCCCATTGGGTAGAAGGCAGCAGTGGTTGCTAGATGGGTGGGAGGAAGGAGTGCCCTTGCGGGGTTCAGAGCACTAGGGGTGGGGATTAGGCTTTACCAGAGAGACCAGGAGGTGATGAGAGTTGGGGTGATATGAGTAGAGGCTTCAAATACTGTCACATTTCCATTGACCCATGGGGCTCCATTTAAAATCACAAACTCAAAGATAGTTTATTAAGAATTACAAAATGACTTCTGGAATGATGACATGAGAAGATGAGTATTGGATTCTTTTTCTGGTGAAACAACCATAACTGGTGAAAATTTTATGTATTGTCTCAGAGCAGCCATTTAAAACCTCTGAAAATTGTTTTAAGAACATGTATCAAGTTTAAAACAATATTCAAGAATGACTACCAAATCTCAGTAAGTACAGTGAGAGTCTGTGAAATTTGAACTACAACCTCTTCCCAGTGTTACCCTCCCAACTCAGTGTAATTGGAGCCCCATTATGACAGGATATGGACAAGACACTGGGCTTTCTCTGTCTCCAGGTTCCAGTTCAGGACAGTGGTATCTCGCCCAGAGGAACAGGCCACCAGCCTTTCTCCATCCCAGCAGCTTGGAGTTTCAGAAACTCTGTTCCAGGAAAGAGTAGACTGAGAAACCTGGGAGATCTCTTCCTCAGCCCAGCTCCCACTTCTTGGAAAGAGCCTCACTCCAACATTGGCAGGTCAGCAATACTGGGGCTCCAGTCAGTATCACCCCAGCTCACTCAGGGTGTGGAGGTTCTGTGCTAGAAGAAGTGAAACAAGGAGACCAGAGGATGGTACGCTAGCCCAGGATCCTGCTCATAAGGCAGAGGTGTCCCTGGTAAATTGGGCCACATTTCAGGCCCTCAGCACTGGATCAGTGTGATTTTGCTCAGGGGAAGAGGCAGGCTGTAAGACCAGAGAACTCTGAAGCTCTTTCTAAGGGAAATTACTTCATGGAACAAAACGCGGGTAGTTGAAGGCTTAGGGAACTCCCCAAACCCATGGAGGTTTTTAATGGTACAATTACAGAAAAGCTGGTTGCACAGTGAGAATGGTAAGCTAAACTAAACCAGCTAGATGTGTATCAAAGACAGTCAGTGAAGGAGGTAGCTAAGAAGAGTCCTCCTAGGGTGGGAACAGACCTCAAATACTGGCCTCAAAGATTACTTCTACAGAGATAACTATTAATGAGATCAGACTGTGGAGAAATTTATGCCTCAGGGCAGTATTGAAACCATAGCAACATCAGTATAGCAGTTGCATATGAATCCAGCCATAGCAGAGAGCCTAGAGAGATCAGGGAAAGACACAAAAAGAGCCTGCTGAAGTCATTGTTACCCCAGGGTGAATGTGTGCATGTCCAAGGCTGTACTCTCTGAAGAGCTACATCACAGGATACAACCTGCTGGGGAAATAGGCTTCACTAAAATAGTACAGGCAAACCACTAAACCAAAAAGCAAGCAAGCAACACCAGTGAACCCAAGAGGGGGTATTAGTATCCAGTTCAGTCCTTCATTTGTGTCCTACTCTTTGTGACCCCATGGACTGCATCACACCAGGGTTCCCTGTCCATCATCAACTCCTGGAGCTTGCTCAAACTCATGTCTATTAAGTCGGTGATGCCATCCAACCATCTCATCTTCTGTTGTCCCTTCTCCTCCTGCCTTCCATCTTTCCCAGCATCAGGGTCTTTTCCAGTGAGTCAGTTCTTCGCATCCAGTGGCCAAAGTATTGGAGCTTCAGCATCAGTCTTTCCAATGAATATTCAGGACTAATTTCCTGTAGGATTGACTGGTTTGATCTCTTTGCAGTCCAAGGAATTCTCAAGAGTCTTTTCCAGCACCACATTTCAAAAGCATCTGTTCTTCGGTGCTCAGCTTTCTTTATGGTCCAACTCTCACATCCATACATGACTGCTGGAAAAACCAGAGCTTTGAATAGTATCCAGAGCTGCTACAATATATTCATAGTATCTAAAATGTTCAGTATCCAGGAAAAGAAATGAAGAAAACACGACCCGTCCAGTAAAAGTTCACATTAAACACTGTAATTATTATTGGTAAATACCTGAATGTCTTTCCCTTAAGATCAGAAATAAGACAAGGACTTTCACTCTCAGCACTTCTACTTAACGTTGTATTACCTCTGCCTAGGGCAATTAGGCAAGAAAAAAAAATCCAGACTAGAAAGGAAGAAGTAAAACTATATTTTTTGGCAGATGACACAAACTTATAAGGAATCCACTAAAAAAAAATAGAATTAATAAAGGGGTGATTTCAGCCAGGTTGTAAGATCAGTACACAAAATCTATTTTATTTCTGTACCCTAGCAATACAAACGGGGAAGGCAATGGCACCCCACTCCAGTACTCTTGCCTGGAAAATCCCATGGATGGAGGAGCCTGGTAGGCTGCAGTCCATGGCGTCGCTAGGAGTCAGACACGACTGAGCGACTTCACTTTCACTTTTCACTTTCATGCACTGGAGAAGGAAATGGCAACCCACTCCAGTGTTCTTGCCTGGAGAATGCCAGGGACAGGGGAGCCTGGTGGGCTGCCATCTCTGGGGTTGCACAGAGTCAGACACGACTGAAGCGATTTAGCAGCAGCAGCAGCAGCAATACAGAGTTGGACATGACTGAACCGACTTAGCAGCAGCAGCAGTAGCAGCAATAAAAAATCTAAAATTTAAGAAAATTTGTACAGCATTGTAAGCAATTATCCTCTAATTGAAAATTTAAAACTAAAAATTTTCTTTTATAATAGCATATTGGAAAATATAATATGTAGAATAGATTTAACAAAAGAAGTATAAAACTCATACTCTGAAAACTACAAAGTACTGTCTTTAAAAGAAATTAAAGAAGACCTGAGTGAATGGAAAGGCTCCCTATGTTCATGGGACAAAAGATTTGATATTGTTAAGATGTCAGTTTTCCATAATTTGATCAATAGTGTCAATCCAGTCCATGTCAAAATCCCAGTTAACCTTTTTTGCAGAAATTGATGATCATAAAATTCACATGGGAATTCAGGGGATGAATAATGGTCAAATGATCTTGAAAAAAAAAATTGGAAGGGTCACACCTGCAAAACTTAGTGTAAAAGTGACAGTAACTTAGACAGTCAGATCCTAGCAAGGTGAGACATACAGGTCAATGGAAGAGAATTGATAATCCAGAAGTAAATTTTTACATTTATGGTTAATTGGTTTTTAAAAATTATGCCTAGACAATTAAATGGGGAAAGAAAAGTCTTTTCAATAAATAGTGCTGGGTCAGCTGGACATCTACATGTGAAACAATGAAGTTGTACTTCGTTTCTTATACCATACACAAAAAATAACTCAAAATGGATCATGAAACCTAAACATAAGAGCTAAAATTATAATAATCTTAAAATTAAAAATATTCTTTAGACATTGAGTTAAATCCTTTTTAGATATGGCACTAAAAGTACAAGCAGCAAAAGAAACCTTTTGTATTTCAGAGGACACCATAAAGAAAGTGAAAAGACAACTGAAGAATGAGGAAAATAGTTGTAATTCATAATTCTGATATAGTGCTTATATCCAGATATAGTAGTTATATCCAGAATTTATAAAGAACTCTTACAAATCAACAATTAAAAATCAAATAATCCTGTCAGAGTAGTATAAGGACTTACCTTTTATTGTCTGTTCAAGCAGCTACTAGAGAATTTTGAAAGATGATTGATAGGATCTGGTTTATGTTCTTAAAGATCACCTTGGCCGCAATGTGGAAAATTAACTGTACAGCAAAAGTGGAAGTAATGAAGCCATTTAGGGAGCTATTGAAAAAAAGTAAAGGGAGATGGGAGTATCTTGGACTAAACATGATAGCTGTGGAGGTGCTGGGAAGTGGTCAGATTGAAAATGTATTTGAATGTAAAATTAATATGCTGCTAGATAGTTAAGATTTAAATTTGCCTGGTAAATTTCTTGGTGTTAGTCACCTATGTAATTACTATTTAATAGTGTGTATGTGTGTATGTGTGCACATATGCTTTATGAAATTTCTTTTATAATCCTATCTTATCAGATCTTGTTAAATAAAACTAGGGCTTGACTTGTACAGAATGATTGCTAATGCCCCAGGATGCTGGACAGAGTACTCCAGAGAAGAAGGAACTACTGAAACAGCACCTTGCACACTTGTAATGGAAATAAGGATTACCTAGGCAACTGGCTTCCTAAGAGTGGCTCAGAAGATTGGATTTTTAAACCAAATGTGAGCTTTGCCCCTTGCTTGCTGAGTTATCTGGGCTAAGTTAATTAATATTTCCAAATCTAAACATGTCTTCTATAAAATGGATGAAGTAATAATTTTGTAGACTTGCTGACAGAATCATACCTTTTGGCCCATAACTGATAGCTGGCATATGTCATTCTAATTCATTACTACATGAAACACGTTTGGATATTCAGCCATACTCTATACAAATAAATGTGTACATACTATGATATGATGTGACTATTTTTTAAAAGATCCTGTGAACTTGAGTCATGAAATACAATAGAATAATAGAATAATAGTTAGTTCTTGACCTGATTATTTAAACATTGTTTAAAAATTTATTGTTAAATTCAGAGGGGGAGGATTTGGGGAAGCAAAATAATATCATTGCATTAAATGAAGGAACTTTAGAGATTTTTGGCTACCAAACAGATAAACTGTAAATAAATATTTTAAAAATAGAGTACAACTTAAAGTTTATATTTTAATGTTTTACTCTTTTAACTTTTTAATTAAAATTATATAGAAAATATAAAACAAAAAGATGAGTCTGAATTAGAAAATTCAACCAGATGACAAGGGAAAGTGAGCTGAAAGAGAAGTAATTTTTAAAAAATGAACTGAAGAGTAAATTGAGAAATACTAGTAAATAAGCATCATGGAAATTGCCTTAAAAAGGGTAGAAGATTAAAAGGAAATTTTTTTAATAAAAAATTAAGAAAGACATAATGAGTCTAGAGAAAGTGATAAATGTGGAAGACAAGAAAAAAATCCAAAATACATAGAAAAAGAAAATCAAGGCAATGGAAGAAGAAAAAACAATAAAATTAACACAATTTTTAGTTCAAGAAAACTGCTTGAATTAAAATTTCAAAACTACTTATTGAAAGGGCATACTACATACTGATACGAAAACACTCAGCACTGAGATACAAAAACATTCAACACTGAGATATATTTTACTAAAACATTTATATTTTATAGGAAAGCACATCACTTATTAGTCATCTAGGCAAAAAGATTAACTCACAAAGAAAAGACAATGAAATTGTCATCAAGCTTTTAAACAGCTCCACTTTATGTCAGGAAATGATAGACTTAAGAGACTCAAAATAAAATGATAGCAAAGGATTTTATAAATCCATCTGTTGTTCAGTCGCTCAGTCGTGTCCGACTCTTTGCGACCCCATGGACTGCATCATGCCAGGCTTCCCTGTCCATCACCATCTTTCAGAGTTTGCTCAAGCTCATGTCCATTGAATCTGTAATGCCATCAAACCACCTTGTCCTCTGTTGTCCCCTTCTCCTGCCTTCAGTCTTCCCAGCATCAGGGTCTTTTTCCAATGAGTTGACTTTTCACATCAGGTGGCCAAAATATTGGAGCTTCAGCTTTAGCATCAGTCCTTCTAGTGAATATTCAAGACTGATTTCGTCAGGATTGACTGGTTTAATCTCCTTGCAGTCCAAGGGACTCTCAAGAGTCTTCTCCAGCACCACAGTTTGAAGGCATCATTTCTTTGGTGCTCAGCCTTTTTTATTGTCCAGCTCTCACATCTGTACTTGACTAATGGAAAAACCATAGTTTTGACTGAATGGACCTTTGTAGGCAAAGTAATGTCTCTGCTTTTTAATACAGTATCTAGGTTTGTCATTGCTTTTCTTCCAAGGAGCAAGTGTCTAATTTCGTGGCTGCAGTCACCATCTGCAGTGATTTTGGAGCTCAAGAAAAGAAAGTCTGTCACTGTTTCCATTGTTTCTCCATCTATTTGCCATGAAGTGATGGGACTGGATGCCATGATCTTTGTTTGTTGAATGTTGAGTTTTAAACAAGCTTTTTCACTCTCTTCTTTCATCTTCATCAAGAGGCTCTTTAATTCTTCTTCACTTTCTACCATTCAGTTGTTGTCATTTGCATATCTGAGGTTGCTGATATTTCTCCCAGCAATCTTGATTCCAGCTTATGCTTCATCCAGCCCAGTATTTCGCATGATGTACTGTGCATATAAGTTAAATAAGCAAAGTGATAATAAACAGCCTTGACATACTCCTTTCCAATTTGGAACCAGGTCATTGTTCCATGTCTGATTCTAACTGTTGCTTCTTGACCTGTATACAGGTTTCTCATGAGGCAGGTAAGGTGGTTTGGTATTCCCATCAATTTAAGAATTTTCTGCAGTTTGTTGTGATCTACACAGTCAAAGGCTTTAGTGTAGTCAATGAAGCAAAAGTAGATGTTTTTCTGAAATTCTCTAGCTTTTTCTAAGATCTACACTACATCTATATCCATCGGTAGTGTGTTGAGTAGTGACTCCCAAAAGATAGGTCCAAGTCCTAACCCCCAATAACTGTGAATGTGACCTTGTTTGGAAATAGGATATTTGCCAATATAATTAAGTAAAAGATCTCAAGATGACATGATTCTGTATATAGATGCATCCCCAATTCCAATCCTTATAAGAGACATAAAAGAGGATTAATAGACACATTAAAAAGAAGGCATTGTAAAGGTGGAGGCAGAGATTGTTTTTATACTACAACATGCCAAGGAAATCCAAGAGCTACCAGAAGTTGGAAGAGGCAAAGAAGGATTTTCTTTAGAACTCTGGAGGATATGTGGCTCTTTCTGTATCTTGATGTTGGACTTCTTGGATTTCTGACATGTAGAACTGTGACAGGATACATTTCTGTTATTTTAGTCTACCCAAGTTTGTGGTCATTTGTTTAAGACAGCTCTAGAAAGCCAATAAGATTGTGGTACCTGGAAGTAGAGTGTTGTTATAACAAATACTGAGTGTAGAAGTGGCCTTGAAAGTAGATAATGGGTGGAAGCTTCCAAAGTTTTGAGGTACATGATAGAAAAATTCCAGATTGCCTTGAGGAGATTGTTAGTAGACGTATAAACATCAAAAGTACTGTATAAACACTACAAAGTATCAGAAGAAAATGAGGAACATGTTATTGGAAAGTAGAGGAAAGATGACCCTTGTTATAAATTATCATAAAACTTTGCTGAATTGTGTTCTGTTGTTCACAAAGCAGAATAACAACAACAACAAAAAGCATATTAGCTGAGACGATTTCCAAGAAAAATGCTGAAGGTATAGCCTGGTATCTCCTTGCTGCTTATAGTAAAATATGAGAGGAAAGAACTAAATTGAAGAAGGAACCATTAAGCAGAAAGAAACCAATATTTAGTGACTTGAGAGATTTTTGACCTATCCAGATTGCAAATGAGGCTAAAATTAGCAAACTCACTGCTGGAGAAGCATTCACTGAAGAGAGGGTCATGGGATTTCCTGGACAACCTTCGTTGGAGAGATTAGGTGTGTGACTAATGGATATACTCAACGATCTGAAGAGAAGCCAGTGCAAGAGTTACCAAGAAAAGATTTGTGGAGGATCTTCTTGTCTAATGGCATAGATCCCCATGGAATACATGGGAGAACCACAGTGTTTTTTGAGAATGTTGTATCAGTAAAAACGCCACCAGCTCCAACCGAAGGGAACAGAGACAGGACAAAGTCAAACAAGCCAATCAAACTTCAGAACTTCTGCAGGCAGGAGACAGGCTGATAGAGCTTATGAACTTCAAGCATATGATATGCTTCAAGAAGAAAGAACCATGTTTCCAAGGGAAGAACTGTGAATACAGAGAGAAGTCAGAGAGGTGGAACTAGAGAGCTTCCATGGGCCCAAAAGATAGAACTTGAAAGCCATAGAGGATTATTTTCAGGCCTTAGAACATAATGGAATTTTCCTTGCTGGGTTTCTAACTTGTTTGGAACCACTCACCCCTTTATTACCTTCAGTTTCTCTATATGGGAACAAGACTGTCTAACCAATGACTGACCTACCATTTTCTTTGGGAGGCAGATAATTTGTAGTTTCACAGGTATACAAATGGAGGGGAATTTTGCCCAGAATGATCGTAGCCAGAGTCTCATTCATACCTGTTTTTTAAAATGATTTAGGACATGAGCTTTGGGACTTTCCGAGCTGATGATATTTAGATGAGATTTTAAACTTAGGCTTGATGTGGTAATGAGCTTGAGACTTTTGGAGATGTTGAGATGGTGTGAATGTATTTTGCACATGGGACAGAAATAAAGTTTTGGGGATCAGAAGGTGAATTGTAGTGATTGAATAATGACCCTCAAAACATATTTAAGTCCTAAACTCTAGTACTTGGGAATGTGAGGTTTTTTTTTGGAAACAGGGTCTTTGCAGATGTATTAAGGATCTTAAAATCTCTAACTTAATTTAGAATGGACCCTGAATCCAATGATGTGTCCATACAAGAAACAAACAAGAATGTGAGGGCAATCTGGCTATGACATCTGTCATACAAAGAAGAAGACACCAAGACATTAAGCCATATGAAGACAGGAGCAGAGATGGTCATAATGCTGCCACAAGACAAGGAACATCAGGAACCACAAGAAGCTAGGAGGGGCAAGGAAGGATTCTCTCCTAGAGCCTTTGGAAGATGTGTAGACCTGCTGACATTTTGAATTCAAACTTCTGGCTTTTAAAACTGAGAAAATACATTTCCATGTTTTAAAGCCACCCAGTTTCTGGTAGTTTGTTATTGCAACCCTAGGAAATTAATATACCACCCAAACTTACCTTCAAAAATAAAGGCTTAGAGAATATTCTTTTTACAAGTTCTTCTTGAAGAATCAAGTAAAGAAATAAGTTGTCAATTAAAATGACTAGAGCAATGAACATTGGGGTACACATGTCTGTGGTACATATACACAATGGAGTATTACTAAGCCATTAAAAAGAATACATTTGAATCAGTTCTAATGAGGTGGATGAAACTGGAGCCGATTATACAGAGTGAAGTAAGCCAGAAAGAAAAACACCAATACAGTATACTAACGCATATATATGGAATTTAGAAAGATGGTAACGATAACCCTGTATGCGAGACAGCAAAAGAGACACAGATGTATAGAACAGTCTTTTGGACTCTGTGGGAGAGGGAGAGGGTGGGATGATTTGGGAGAATGGCATTGAAACATGTACACTATCATATAAGAAATGAATCGTCAGTCTAGGTTTGATGCAGGATACAGGATGCTTGGGGCTGGTGCACTGGCCAGAGGGATGGTATGGGGAAGGAGGTGGGAGGGGGGTTCAGAATTGGGAACACGTGTACACCGTGATGGATTCATGTTGATGTATGGCAAAACCAATACAATATTGTAAAGTAAAATAAATAAATAAAATCTGAAAATAAATAAATAAAATAAAATGACTAGAGCAGTGTCAGCAGAAGCATTAAATTCATTTTTACTTATAGATATAAATCAAAATTATAGTTATAATGAAGGAAGGATAGTATTTAATGATTATGCTTCCTGACACCATATGTGGAGTATCAACATTAAGAGTGATAAGGTTATGAGGAAAGTATAAATAAAATAGAGTAAGTTCACTTTATGGCCTTATAGATATTAACTGAATAAAAATATGTCACTTCATATTAGATAGTAGGGAGCAGATAGTTTTAGCTAATTTCAATATTTCTCATAATGCAGAACTAAAAGATAATAGCTAAAAATTAGGTGGAATAAAATATTATTAAAAAGTCATATTTTAATGATATCAACTATGGCAAAAGATACAAACTTTACTATATACCAAAAGAATCCATGTTGATGTATGGCAAAACCAATACAATATTGTAAAGTAAAATTTTAAAAAATGCACAAAAGAAAAGACAAAAAAAAAAAAAAAAACAGATTCCAAAAAGTGTGCATGTGAGAGAGACAGAGAGAAACAGAATAAAATAAATGGCATAGCTCAAAACTATATGTATGTATGTACTTTAAACAATATTCAATTAGGCTTCAAAAATATTCAACTAGGCTTCACATGCCTACTTTACGGAGAAAAAATAAGAGTCGCTTACAGAGTAGAACATAACAGTATGATGTATAAAGAAAAGACAGGTAATAAAATAGTTTAAATGCACAATGGATAAACATGTAAATGCAAATAAAAAGAAAGTAAAGGTCCTAAACCTGATATCTGAGAAGGTAGAGATCAAACAAAACATAAAAAGAGACAGATAAGAATACTTTTGTAAAGCTAAGGTGACATTATAATGAATATAAAACAGGTATTAATATTTATACACCTAATAACTCAGCAGAACCAATTCATAAGAAACAAACTGAAAATATAAAGAGAAATACAGAAAAACTGTATCAACAGGAAATTTAGTTTTCAGAAAAACAGATTAAGTAAACCAAAAAATTTCATGTCTGTAAGAAAACTCAGCAATATAATTAATTAATTAATCAGGTGGACCTCGTATAAATATCAAACTCTGAGAATCAAAAATTCATATTATTTCCAGCTGAGTGAGAGTGAAGTCGCTCAGTCGTGTCCAACTCTTTGAGACCCCGTGGACTGTAGCCCACCAGGCTCCTCTGTCCATGGGATTCTCCAGGCAAGAATACTGGAGTGGGTTGCCATTTCCTTCTCCAGGGGATCTTCCCGACCCAGGGATCGAACCCAGGTCTCCTGCATTGCTTTAACCACATGGAAAATTCATGAAAACTGACTATGATTTACTTAGGCCACATATATACAGAGATTCATGTAGTTATAGACAGCATTCCCAATCTATGATATGATAAAACCCCCAGCATGCCTACCTTGAGTACCTAAAATAAATTTTCCAAAAAGAAAAAAAAAAAATGGTTAAAGAAGAAATCTTGGAGCATCAGGAAGGTTGAAAATGCATGATAAGCAAAATTATGATAGCAAATAAACAGTAAATATTTCTCCTCTTCAGTTTTCTAAATTATGAATAACAGTAGAATCAAAAACTATAATACTGTTTGATGTGGTTCTGAATGCATATTGTGGAAATATATGATAATCATGTTATAAATTCAGTTCAGTCGTGTACAATTCTTTGTGACCCCATGGACTGTAGCATGCCAGACTTCCTTGTCCATCACCAACTCCTGGAACTTGCTCAAACTCATGTCCATCAAGTTGGTGATGCCATCCAACCATCTCATTCTCTATCATCCCTTTCTCCTCCTCCCTTCAATCTTTCCCAGCTTCAGGGTCTTTTTCAACAAGTCAGTTCTTTGCATCAGACAGCCAAAGTATTGGAGTTTCGGTTTCAGCATCAGTCCTTCCAATGAATATTCAGGACTGATTTCCTTTAGGATAGACGGGTTTGATCTCCTTGCAGTCCAATGGACTCTCAAGAGTCTTCTCCAACACCACAGTCTTCTGAAGGCGTCAATTCTTCAGTGCTCATCTTTCTTTATGGTCCAACTCTCACATCCATACATGACTACTGGAAAAACCATAGCCTTGACTAGATGGACCTTTGTTGGCAAAGTAATGTCTCTGCTTTTTAATAAGCAGATGTTATAAATGGAAGGGAGTAAAAGATGTAAAGGATAGTAGGATTTTTTTTCTTTTTTTAAGTTTATTTTTTAATTAGAGGAAAGTTGTTTTGCAATGTTTTGTTGTTTTCTGCTGAACAACATTGTGAATCAGTCATAATTAAATGTGTATCTCCTCCCTATTAAGCCTCCCTCCCCTACTCCCCATCCCACTCCATCTAGGTCATCACAGAGAGCCAGGCTGGGCTCCCTATGTTATATAGCAGCTTCTCACTAGCTGTTTTAATCATGATAGTGTATATATGTCAATTCTACTTTTTCAACTTGTCCTACCCTCTCCTTCCCCAGATGTATTCACAAGTCCCTTCTCTACATCTATGTCTCCATTCCTTCCCTGCAAATAGGTTCATCAGTACCATTTTTCTAGACTTCATATATCTGTGTGTGTGTGTGTGTGTGTGTTAATATAGGTATTTGTTTTTCTCTTGCTGACTGACTTCACTCTGTATAACAGGCTCTAGGTTCATCCACCTCACTGCAACTAGCTCAACTTTGATCCTTTTTATAGCTGAGTAATACTCCTTTGTATATATTTGCCCTGTCTTTTTTTTTTTGTTAACATTTTATTTATTTTTAATTGAAGCATAATTGCTTTAAAATATTGTGTCGGTTTCTGCCATGCATCACCATGAATCAGCCATAGGTATTCATATGTCGCCTCCTTCTTGAACCTCCCTCCTACCTCTCATCCCACCCCTCTAGGTTGTTCATCCACCTCATTAAAACTGACTCAAATGCATTATTTTTGTGGCTGAGAAATATTCCCATTGTATGTGTGTACTACATTTTCTTTATCCATTCACCTGTTGAACATCTAGGTTGCTTCCATGTTCTGGTTATTGTAAATATTGCTGCAATGAACATCGGAGTATAGTATGGTACTGTGTTGATGACTATAGCTTTGTAGTATAGTCTGAAGCCAGGTTTCCAGCTCCATTTTTCTTTCTCAAGATTGCCTTGGCTACTTGGAGTCTTTTGTGTTTCCATACAAATTGGAAACTTTGTTTTTTTCTGTGAAAAATGTCACAGATAATTTGATAGAGATTGCACTGAATCCATAGATTGCTTTGGGTAGTATAATCATTTTCACAGTATTGATTCTTGTAATCCAACACTGTATATCTCTCCAACTGTTTGTGTCATCTTTGATTTCTTTCATCAATGTCTTATAGTTTTCTGCATACAGGTCTTTTGTCTCTTTAGGTAGATTCATATCTAGGTATTTTATTCTTTTAGTTGCAGTGGCGAATGGGATTGTTTCTTTAATTTTTGTTTCTGATTTCTCATTGTTAGTGTATAGGAATGAAAGGAATTTCTCTGTATTAATTTTGTATCCTGTGACTTTACTAAATTCATTTATTCAAACTGGTAAAATGGTAACACCAGAAGATTGTGATAAGTTATAATATGTAATATGACACTAAGAGCAATTATTAAAGAAACTATACAAAGATAAACACTCAAAACCATAAATAAAAGTTCAGGAAAGGGAACATTCCCAAATTCATTCTATGGGACTACCATTATCCTGATACTAAAATCAAACATGCTACAAAAATAGAAAAACGTATATAGGCTAATATCTCTGATGACTATAAATTCAAAAAATGCTCAACAAAATAGTAGCAAACCAAATTTGACAATACAAAAAGGATCACACAGCATGATTAAGTGGGATCTATTCCAGAATGAAAGGGTTATTCAGTATCTGCAAATCAATCCATGTAATACACCACATTAACAAAAGGAAGGATAAAAATCACACGATAACCTTAATAGACACAGAAAAAGCATTTGACAGAATTCAACATTTATTTATGATGAAAACTCTGAGCAAAGTTAGTATACACAGAAAATATCTCACCATAATAAAGGCCATTTATGACAAACTCAGTTAACATTAGACTTAGTGGTTAAAAGCTGAAAGCTTTTCCCCTAAGATCGGGAACAAGACGAAAATGTCCATTCTTGTCATTTTTGTTTAACATAGTATTGGAAGTCATTACCACAGCAATCAGATAACAGAAAGAAATTATAAGGCCTCCAAATTGGAAGGAAAGAAGTAAAACTGTCAGTATGTATAGATTATGTGGTACTATAAATAGAAAACTCTAAAATCTGTGTCAGATAAACTGTTAAAAGTAGTAAATGAATGCAATAACATTGCACAGTACAAGACTAATATACAGAAATATGTTGCTTTTCTCTATACTAAAATGAGCAATCAGAAAAAAGAATGCAAGAAAACAGTCCCATTTATAATCACATCTAACAGAATAAGTTACCTAGGAATAAATTTAAGCAAGAAGGTGACAGACGTATATGCTGAAAACTATAAGACATTTATGAAGGAAATTGAAGATGTTACAAATAAATGGAAATATATTGTATGTTCATGGATTAGAAGAATTGATATTGTTATAATGATCATACTGCCCAAAGCAATCTCAGGATTTAATGCAATCTTGATCAAACTACCAGTGGCAGTTTTCACAGAACTAGAACAAATCTCAATAATTCATGGAAGCACAAAAGACCCTGAATAGCCATAGCAATCTTTAGATAAAAAGAACAAAGCCAGGGGTATCATGTGTCTTGACTTCAGACTACACTACAAAGTTGCCTATGGTACCAGCATTAAAACAGACATATAGATCAGTGGAACAGAATAGAGCCCAGAAATGAACCTATGCACATATGGTCGATTAATCTAGGGCAAAAGAGGCAAGAATACACAATGGGGGAGACAGTCTCTTCAGTAAGTGATGCTGAGCAAACTGAATAGCTACATGTACAAGAATTAAATGAGAACATTTCCTCACACCATATACAAAGATAAATGTATAATGGATTAAAGGCATAAATATGAGACCAGAAACCATAAAATTCCTAGAAGAAATCATATGCAGTACACTCTGTCACAGCCTTAGTAATTTTTTTTAAAAAAATCTGTCTCCTCTGGCAAGGGAAAGAAAAACATAAATAAATGGCACTTAAAATCTTTTAAACAGTGAGAAAATCCATCAATAAAATAAAAAGGCACCCTACTGAATGAGAGAAGATATTTGCAAATGATATGTCTGATAAGGGGTCAATATCCAAAATGTAGAAAGAACTCATACAACTCAGTGTAAAAAATTAAAACAACTTGACATATAAAATGGGCAGAGGACCTGAATAGACATTTTCCCAAAGACATACAGATGGCCAGTAGGCATGTGAAGATGCTCAACATTACTGATCGTCAGGAAAATGTAAAACAAAACCACAATGAGATATCACCTCATACCTGTCAGAATGACTCTTGTCAAAAAGACAACAAATAAGTGTTGGGGAGGACATGGAGAAAAGCGAACCCTTGTACACTCTGAGGAATGTAAATTGGTACAGCTACTATGGAAAACAGTATGGAGGTTCCTCAAAATATTAAAAATATAACTAGTATACAATTCAACAGTTCCACTCCTGGATATTTATTTGAAGAAAACAAAAATACTAATTTGAAAAGATATATGCATCCCAATGTTCATAGCAGTATTATTTACAATTGCCAAGTTATGCAAGCAATCTAAATGTCCATCAACAGATGAATGATTAAAGAAGAACTGGTATTTATATACAATAGAATATTACTCAGTCATAAGAAAGAATAGGAATTTGCTATTTGCAACAAAATAGATGGACTGGGAGGGTATGATGTGTAGTGAAACAAATCAGAGAAGAACAAATAGTGTATGTTTCCATTTATATGTGAAATCTAAAAATGAATATAAAATTTCCAAAGACATGAAAACTAAATAGCGTACTCCTAGACAATCAATGGGTCAAAGAGGAAATTTCAAACAGAATTTTTTAAAATGACTTAGAAATGAATGAAAACACAGCATATCAAAATTTGTGACATATAACTAAACCATGGATAAAACAGAAGGTGATAACACAATATGCATACATTTGGTAAAAGGAGAAGTTTCAAATCAGTAATCTAAGTTCCCACTTAAAGAATGTAAGAAAGAAAGAATAAACCCAAATCAAGCAGAGGAAGGGCTTCCCTTGTAGCTCAGTCAGTAAAGAATCCACCTGCAATACAGGGGACCCACGTTCAATCCCTGGAGAAGGAAATGGCAACCGACTCCAGTATTCTTGTTTGGAGAATCCCATGGACAATGGAGTCTGGCAGGCTACAGTGCATGGGGTCACAAGAGTCAGACACAACTTAGCAACTAAACTACCACCACCACAAGCAGAGGAAGGAAATAACTGAAAAGAAATCAATGAATTTGAAAACAGAAAAAAAGATAGAAAACATCAATGAAGTTAAGTGCTGATTCTTTTAAAAAAAAATAATGGATAAATCTTTAGAAAGAATGACAAAAAAGAGACACAGATTGTCCATACCAGGAATAAACAGGGGATATCACTAAAGATCCTGCAAGCATCCAAAATATAATACAGTATGTCTCCTACATACAAACAAGTTCCATTCTGAGAGTGCATCTATAAGTCCAGTTTGTTTGTAAATCCAACAAAGTTAGCCTAGGCACCCAACTAATATAGTTGTCTATATAGTATTGTATTGTAGTAGGTTTATAATGCTTTCACACAATACATAAAAAGCAAACAAGCTCAAGTACCTTGAAAAGTACAGTAGTACAGTACAACAGCTGGCATACAGGGGCTGCCAGCAAGTAAACAGGCAAGAAGGATTACTGAGTGGGAGAGGGGAAGGAGGTGGGAGCTGGAGGATCATCAGCAATAGGTGATGGAGGGCAAGCTGCAATTCCACTCATGCTGTTGATGGAACAAGTTCTGGTTCCTTGTTGGAACCAGATGCACTTTCGTATCGTTGAAAGTTCACAACTTGGAGGTTCATATGTAGGGGACTTACTGTAAGAAGATGTGTGAATAATTCTGAAAACTTAATATTGACCACTTAGATGCAAATGACCAATTCCTCAATATAGGGATTGTCCTCTGGAGACCATATGACCTTGGTAGATGACAGGAACATACGAGGAGATCTCATATAAATTGCATTAGCATCAATGTTAATCTCCATTTCACTAATCAGTTTACTGAAAATCATCTCTGATATCTATATCTTGCTGTCTTATCTTCTTTTCAAGGGACTTTACAGTACAGTTATGTTCGCAGTACACATATTCAGAAAAAAAGTACATAGAAATAAGATGCTATATCCTTAAGTGGTAAAAAAACAAGTAAAGAAAAATGCAGTAATGCATTATGAATGTATCCTTAAACAATAAAATGCAACGCATAGTCTCAGAAAGCAAAGAATGGCACTTTACAAAGAATGATAGATTCTCCTGACTGGCACCATGACATGCACTGCCTACAGCCTTCTATGATTTGCATTGAGGCAGAATGCTCTATGGTACCAGCACAAACAAAAATCTGTACTATTTAAATCATTTATTCATTTGTTTGAATTTCTAAGCTTGTATGCAACTCTTTTTTCAACCTTCATACTGTCTGCTGATCTTGCCCAGACGTGGCTTGCCATTTCAACAAAATATACACATCATTTGTTTTCAACAAATACCACAAATCTGAGTTTTCTCTGAGGCACTTAATAAAAGTGCTATTATCCCCATGCCTCTATTTCAATTTTCTTTTTTTTTAGACAGCCTCGTCTTCCCAAACCATATTTGCTTCACTTAGAAACCATACCAGCAGTACTGATTTTTCTTGATAATTGAACACTGGTGCCTCTTTGATTTTTACAACTCTCTGGGAGTTTATCTACAGACCAAGTATATGCTAAGGAATACCATAGCTCAAGTGCTTCCATCATTTAAAGGGAAGCTATGTCTTCTTACTTCCTTTTTAGAAAGACATTTTTGTTCTTCTTTCATGGGTCAAAAAATAAATAAATAAAAAAATAAGACAGTCACGTATATTACTAAGTGGATAACTTATCAAAGTCCTCTTCAGAGAAGAGCATTTGTGTCCCTGCCTCAGCCTTCAGGCCAAAGCCTGTGGCCAACTTAGCAGTGTCCCTTTCCTGCCCTCTTTTCATACTGCTGTCTCATGATATCTGTGGAAAAGTTGAAAGGGTCAAAAGGTTCTTAGAATTCTTGGCACACTCTGTGCTACTCTCTCCAGATGTTCGTTCTCTTAAATGGCCTTTAAATTATAAATTCCGCAGCATGAAAGCCACTGGGATTCCATGGTGACAGTACTAGCTGGCCAGCCAGTGTATTACAGTAGGGCTTGGTGCTGGCCTTTGTGATACGCGGTGTTCAAGGCTGTCAAGCGTGAGCTCATTCTCTTCATCCATGCCCACACCGGACATATTGCAAGATTAGAAAGTAAATCTTCACTTGTCAAGTTTCATAGAGACATATTTCTCAGGTACCTAGTTTCAGATACCAAGTTTTTAAAGTATCTAGTTGAAGTTTTTTGAAGCTGTGAAATTCAGTCTTATTCATAAACACATCTTATTTCACTAGAAACTTGGCAGAAATTCCAGCTATAAAAGAGCAAATGAAAGCCATAAAGACCAGAGCACATTTAGTGGGAAGGGGTGCCTGTATGTTTATGGTGAGACTAAAGAAGTTGTCTTCTTTTTATGAATATTTAATTGATTTTAATACCTTATTAATTGTCTTATTATGTTTCTGTATTGATAAAAAGAAAATACTCCAAATAAGGACAAATGAAGATTATTTCTTACACATCTTCTTTTTACTTCTATTAGTTATAAAATTGAAGGCATACTGGGATTCAAGCTGAGTTACTACCTCAACTCAGTGGACAATTGCCATTCTTTCACTACAGTTTGAGTTATAAAGATTTAGCATAAGTTAGAATAAAATATGTCTCATCAACCCTTTAGTGAAAATGGGCCTGTCTTTACATTCAGCTGTTTTGGTTTGAGCTCCCTTGCAGAATTCATCTCCCTTTAAATGTACAGCTGTCAGAAGGCTATGTATCACTTTTGTAAAATAAATCTTTCCTGGCCCTTGACTCACTGATCTTTGACCACAAATTGCATTGTTTTTAGGGATCTGATCCCTGAACTCAAAGAATATGACAGGAGAGCACAGAAATCAAACAGGAAAAAATAAACCAACCAATAAACCCCCAAAACTCCAGCAAAAGCATCACCCGCCTTATCCCTATCTTGCTTGCTCATATGCTTCCTTCAATTTTGATGGTATGTGACCTGTTCAATGTTTCTGCCTCTGAAATCTGGTACCCCTTTAAAAAGCATCATTCTTTACCCTGCCCATTTTATCAATAGTCAGGTTAACCAGCTTGTTTCCTAAGCCTTAGGAATCACAGTGCTTTCTTGCCTGATATCCAGTACCTTAAGAATTTTGTTTCATGCATTTTGGCTGGTATTTTTAGTTCATTCATGTAGGAAGGTATTATATATTCAGGCCATTAATAGATCTTGAATAGAAGTGGAAGTCTGTTGTCATTTTTGATCATCACTGTTTAACCATCTCATCAAGAATAAGATTGACCTCACTAGTTCTTTCTAATATTCTTTGGTTATCACCCTCCTTTCTGCATCACTTTAGCTCTGTCTTGAATTTGACAGAAGAGTAACTGGATTTATTTGACTTGCTCTGACACTTTCACCTTACACTGTCATTTCATGGGGTTTGACACTACCTCTTCCAATGGAGATAATAGAAAACGTTAATCAACAAGAGCTTGCTCTTTACAGTGTTCATTGTTTCATAAGTTTACCATTTGACATTGAGGTCTAGGACCACACAGTTACTAATTATACAACATATTTGAATTTTCAACTTTGCTTCAACTCATTTTGTCAATTAAAATAGGTAATATGGCTTTGCTTTTGAAGATGCTGCCTGGATGCAGAATGGATGATTGAGCTCAAAGATCAATTCCAGGAGAGTCTTAGACAATATCCCCAATTTCCTAAAACATAGTAAGAAACTCAAATATATACCTCCTATATTCTGAACCTTTAAAAACTATACTGGACCTAAAAGGAGGATGGTTTTGGGTGTCGGAGAAAGGACAGGTAAGCCTGGCATGCTGCAATCCATGGGGTTGCAAAGTCAGACACAACTAAGTGATTGAACAACAACTGAAGAAAGTAATGTGTGTGCATGCGTGTGTATGTGTGTGTGTGTATGTGTGTGTGTGTGTTAGTCACTCAGCCATGTCAGACCTGTGAACTGTAGCCTGCCACGCTTTGTCTGTGGGATTCTTCAGGCAAGAATACTGGAGAGGATTGCCATTTCCTTCTCCAGGGGAACTTGCCAGGGACCAAACCCAGGTCTTCAGCATTGCAGACAAATTCTTTACCATATGAGGTATCTTTGGATCTATTAATACATAATTCCTCTACCAAGACTACCAACTCACATCTGACTGCCCTAAGAAGAGCCATTGTATTTCTATTTCCTGATATTTATCAGGTATTTTAAACTATTTTACTATATAATTAATTGCCAGTGTAAAAAAAATTTTAATGCCCAGAAAATTATAAAGAAATAAAACCCCAGTAATTTAATGTCCTAAATTTTGATCATTTTCAGTGCATTTTCTGAAAATATGTAGTATATTTTTGTTTTGTTTTTTCTATAATATCATATCCATCTTTTCATATACTCAAAAAATTATAGAAAAACACAATTTTGAGATGGTTATATGATGTTTCAGCATACGCACACAATCAACATTACCACTAACTTAGGCATCTAGTCTTTTAGTTGTTTTCTTTTTAAAACCACTTCTTTAATATTGTAATATGATGTGTGCTCTTGAATATGATCCTCTGACTCACAGTGGATGTATGATTTACTTATGCATTTATTTTTAAACTTCTAGCATCCTTGTCTTGAGACACCAGCACTTTCCATCTGACTCTCCTGGAAACAGTGATTAGGCACAGGGTGTTCTCATGATCTAAGTAGGTCAACTCAATACATGTTTTGGTTTGATAGATGCTAGGAGAATAGGAGAAAAGGGGCCCTTTTATCTCTTAAGTTGCTAATGCAGAGAAGGATGGGAATCTGCATCTGCTGGGGCCATGGTTTCTCCCTCAGGAGGAAACCTACCTGAAGAATGAAATCAAGTGAACCTAGCAGAGAAGAATGATAGATGGAGTCCAGCAGAGCCCTGGATTATACTACCTTGGCCCTCAGTACTGTAACTCTTGCGTCAATATTTTAACCTTCTCCATTATTCCTTCAAGTTTTATAAGCAGCCTGTTTCCACTTTTTGTTTAAATTATTTTGTAAGTTAAACACAACTGAACAATTTCTGTTTCTTTTATAACATCTCTGATAACAGATTTCTAGAATAGTGTTTCTGACTCCAGAATTAAGAATGCTTTCAGACTCTTAATACATAGCTCCAAATTGCATTCCACAATAATACTCTTTATTTGTACTCTGTTAGTAGTGAATTGGGATTTGCTGCAGATAGGTTTCTGAACAATCTCCAAATGATGATTCATCTTTGGGTTTGAGACTTTTTAATTCTTTGTTATTTTCCATTAATTATGGAGCAACTATGATGTGCTGGGAATTGTCTCTAATATAGAGCACAAAGATGAAGGAGATGCTGGGCCTGTCTTTAAGGAGATCATACTCAGTGGAGGAAGAACATGGATGCCATATAAATACATCAAGATGTGATCAGTGATATAATGATATTATAATAAAAGACTCTAGAAATACAGAAGAAATGGCCTGAGATCAGTACGAAAGCCTTTACAAGGCAGATTTAAATTTGTCTTGAGTAAAATTTCAACCATATAGAAGTGGAAAAGGTAGAAGGAAATTCAGGAGGTAAATTATAGAGGCATAAAAAGGACTAGTCTATCATGTGTAGGAGACAGGAAGAATAAAAGAAAAGCAGGCCCCGGCAAGAGCCGCAAAAGAAATTTATAATTATTGATAAACTGGAAGGCATGAGACTCTTAGAACAAGTCCAGAGGGAACAGTTCATAATCTTGAAAATAAGATATGATCCTGGGGTCAGAAAACTGACCCCAGACTGCTTCTCAGCTGGCGTCTCAGAGTCCCATTTTACGTATCTGGTGGAAAATCTATAGATAAGAATATTAGTCTTAGTTACTGATTTGCTATTGATTACTGTTTCCTAATTACTCAATGGTTAATGATCATTTTGTTCTTTGGCCCTGAAGGCCACATGAGTTACAGTTTAACTCCCTGCATATTCTTTCATTCACGGCTGAAAGTATAATAAAGCTGGCTTGGATTCAGTTTCGGCACCTTCACCTTGGAGTGGTGTTGGTCCCCTGATTCTCGCTTTTCTCTGAATTCTTGTGTCTTGTTTCTCATTCTCTCACTGTATCACACTTTCAGAAACCCTGCTTGTCAAGCCGGTCTTGACAATTAAGGATGAGTAACTTAATGTATAAGGAGTGGTGCCAGAAAATGATACTCAGATTATGGTATGACATTGAAGACCAATGAAAACCAGACCCTAGGGCTGGTTCTTTATGCTATTGACACTGAATCTATGAATAATGGCAGAAAATGAAATGTTTTAAGTAGAAATGCAGCAGTATCATATTTGTATTTTAGCAAATACAGCTTAGTAACAATATGGAGAAGATGTTGAAAACTGGCAATATCATACAAAGGAAGACTCATCAGTAAACCATTGCAATTGCTCAGGGGAGGTACAAGGATCTGAAATTATTTTCAAAATTGTTAAGAGAAATAGAGGAATATGTTCAGTATTACCTCAATATTAATTTATTATTTACTTATTTATTCTTAATTTATTCAAACATTCATCCAAATACCTCTGTTTGTCTAGACTGTGGTCTCTTTGGATAGGCTAGAATATTATAACATCAGGCTAGGACAAAGGGCTTCCCAGGTGGCACTAGTAGTAAAGAATCTGCCTGCCAATGCAGGAGATGTAAGAGACGCAGTTTCAATCCCTGGATCAAGAAGATCCCCTGGAGGAGGACACAGCAACCCACTCTAGCATTCTTGCCTGGAGAATCCCATGGACAGAAGAGCCTGTCAGGCTACAGTCCATGCTGTCACAAAGAGTCGCATGCAGGACAAAGGGGGAGCAATCACAATGGTCTTAGTAATAAACTGTTATGGTTTGCTTGGAAGGCTGAAAGTCTGGCATATGGTATTTTTTGGTACTTTGGAACAGTCAGGGATGGGTACAAAAAACATTCTTGGAAGGAGGAATGGAAAGAGCTAAATAGTACATTACAGTCTCCTAGCTTTCACTTGGTATTGTGTTAAAGGATATGCATGGTGTTCACTAGGAGAAATCACATGAAGGAAACTTAAGCCGCTGTCTAGTCATCTGCAAAGATAATTGTGGGCATCTGGGGAAAGAGAAGAGCACACACTGGGAATCAGTGTGCATGCCCAGGCTCACCCTGCCATGCCCAATCCCAGGCATGTGTAGCTGCTCTGCCCTTAGGGAACCTGGCCCTCGTGATTTTCTGTGTGTTCCATCCCATAAAGGGATGAAGCTACATGATGGGTGGGACTCATCAGTGTATCCACTCCAGGGGCCTTAAGAGATGGGAAACAGAGGAATACTGTACTGTGTATGAACTTAATTTCTTGCCCAGTGCTGGATATAGGATAAAACGAGCCACAGGTTAAGGGAAGGTTTCTCCAAGAGTTGACTAAGAGCCTCCAAAGCCGGTGCATCTCAGAGAGATGAATAGAAACATAAATGTTCCCAAGTATTCTGCTTTTCCTCAGTGTACTTGGCCACTTCTCTCCACTGGAGGTAGGAATAAGTCTCACTGCACACCCTACAAAGATACGTTCTGTTCCCTGTTGAAGTCACTGCTACACATTTCTCAAACCAGCAGGTTTAAATATATATGAACCTCAGTCCCTGAAGCCAATGATGAGTTAAAAATGCACTGTTAATTCACCAGCCTGTCTTCTGCTCAGTAACTTGGTGTTCAAGGACCCAAGATTCCACTTAGATCCTTTTCCTTGCAGATATGTCACAAATGAATTAGTCATAGTCACTGTGTGCAATTAATTAATCATTAAGTCACACTCCCCTGGTCACTTCAAACAGGATGATTAGCCTAAAATCTGTTGTTTCCCAGTACTGATGTACTGAAGGGCGAAGGGCAATGCTTCACTAAAATAATGGAAAGTGTAGAAATTATATGAGTGTAGAGCTGTAATAAAGAGAGTCAGAAATAAACTCCTCAGTTTGATGTGTGTTTAGGAAATGGACTTGCTGCTTTGTCTCCAACCTATATGGTAGGAAAGAAGACAATTGAGAATAGAGCGCTGCAGAATGGAGAAGGTGTGCAGCTGTAAATTAACCTCTGCTCTCACCATCAGTTGTAGCAAGGTTATATGAGGCTGTAATGGGCTCAGTGGACACCGCGGATGATAGCTGACTTTCTGTCATCTTGTTCACATTCTACCTCAGAGAAATACCTGAAGATAGACAAGACTCCAGCCTTAAGAGACTGCTGGTGGGGAGCTGATGGGAACTGCAATGATGGGGAGAATGAGTTTGTGTCAGATCTTTCATATCTCAGAAATTTCTGCATTGGGGAGGCCCTATAGCTCTCTTTCAGTAACCCAATGAAAAAACACATATTTTTTTAAAAGGGCCAATAGAGGTCACTAGGGTCCCATTTGAGTTACCCAGTAAATCAGAAAATAAAATACGAGATGAGCTACAAATGTAGCCAAGTTAGACATGGAAACCCTTGTTCTACTCTACTACTATCCTCCTTACTCCCACTTTCTTGGAGAGGTAGAATCTACAAGTGAAAACTTCTGGGGGAAAATCTGACTAGGTTATGATATTTATAGTTTTATGTTGGATTAATCTGCTTTAATAACCAATAGTAACCAGCAATGATGGGAGTGTCCCAAGATATGATTAAAGAAAAGGATTCAAGAGCACATTTTTAAGACCAGTATTGAAGTAATAATAACAACAGTGATAAAAAGCCTCTTTTGTGTTTGTAATGCCATGTTGAGCTCCCTCAATAAACCAGCCAGCTCTGTATTCCAGTCACAAGATATAATTGTATAATCAACATGTTTCCACATCCACTAACTTATTAATTCTCTCATCACATCTATGAGTTATTTAGAGGATACATCATGATATCCAGTTTCCAAATGAAATAATAGGCTTACAGATTCTAATTAACTGAAAGTCACAACAGATAAAGGATGGCACTTTGACTCAAATTAATTCCAGGTCTATGGCTAATTTGACAATATCAGTATGCCCAGATACCCCAAATTCCCTATTATTTTAAGTCAAAAGCCTTGATTAGTCCCTCCCTTGGGCAGCCTTAATAGAACAAACTGAGGCATGGACTCTACCTGGCCCATCTAACCCACTGCAGCACCAACTCTGTATCTGGGACAAATAGTCCTCTTCCCAGAGCAGAGATTTCCTTGGTATAGACATTTACTTTGCTCTTAACCTGGAAACTGGCTATGATATTCATAAAATTTTTCACTTGGAATAGAAAGAGAAAAGGGTTGTCCACTAAATAGAGACTCTCCACAGGATCTGCATCCAGTGTTGTTTTTAGGCTTTCAGAGAGGCTCATGGTTCTGCAGAGAATGCTGTAGAGTGTCCGAGAACGGATCTGACTTCTTTTGTTCATGACACTGCATGTGTATGAATTTAAGAGTTTTCTTTCCCCCCTTGAATCTTGGTTTCTTAATTTGTGGAATAAATACAATACTATATCTCTTGCCTATTTTACATGACTGTTGTGTAACAGGAAAAAAAAAAAGAAACACCAATTGACATAAATTTACCTTTTTGGTAAACTGCAATACATATATAAATACATTTCCACTAATCTTTCTGTGCTATTCATCTTTTTTCAGAAATTTCCTTTAGCAGTGCTCTTTGTTATAGAAATTGGGCATATGCTCACTGTCTCATTTGCCTAGGTACATTGGGAAACTACATTTCCCAGCCTCCTTTGCACTTTGGCTAGGGTCATAAAACCAGTTTCTGAACAGTGTAATGCAGGCAGAAGTGGTATGCTCTATAACCAGGCTCAGCAGTAAGAAAAATCTCATTGTTCATTGTCTGTCTGTCTGGATGCACTGGGATGCACCAGAGTATGCCGAGGATCTCTAGGAGATGCTGGCATTACAAGATGGAAATTATCAAAGTCCTGATCCTTAAATATTACCATCAGCCTGCGAACTGAACTGAAAATAAATCTTCATTGGGTTAAGCCATTGAGATTTGGGGTGGTTTGTTGTAACATCCGGTGTTAATTACTTGGTTAATGCAGTATTTGATAAAATCATCACTCCTTCTTTCATCGCCTGTCATTTGGTAACATTATGTATCAAATCAGCTATTGGAATACCAGAGTAGTCTGGTACCCAAAGATGAAGTTCCTGCCTTCTCCTCCACAGGGTCCCACTGTTACGTGTATTTGTTAGTGTGTCTTATACTAAGTGCTTAGTTTAAAACTCAGAAGTTTAAGGAAAATGTCACATCATCAAAACTAAAATATGCTTCTATCACTACTAGCTCCCCAGAGTTTTCTAAAGTAGTTTTTAATAAATATATGTTTCCTTTTTAAAAAAGTAATAGAGTATTCACAAAGCCCCACATGTTGTTAATTTCTATTCAGCTTCCCTTAACCATACTCTGTGGTTAAGTATGAAAATCTATCAACGTATGATTATTTGAAGTACCACGAACACAGTGAAGTATCAATTGTCTTCATTCTTTTAAAGGAAGAACCAGCCTTAAGATGTTGATTGAAATGCTAGAAAATTAAGGTACATGACCCTTGAGGTTTTTGTTTCATATGTTTTCCTGGAAAAAGCATGTTCAAGTAAAGCTATTGGGAAGCTCCTTTTAAAGCATAAAATTGATATAGAAATGGCTAGCTCATAAGTTGTTCTGGGCTTAAACAACATCTGAAGAGAAAATGAACAAAAACACATGCTGATTAAAAGCAGTTGTTTGGGAAATTTAAAATCTGTTTATTGATTTCACTGACCTAGTTATTCCTTTCATTCTCTTCTTCATTTACTGCTGCATTCAATACCTCATCTCATTACATACGTCACCTTACATCTTAATTACCAGTCATTCTGTGGGTAGTAGGTCTCACTTCTTATTTCAATTCTCCATAATCTTTGTCATTTATATTTAATTTTACTGAAGTATATTGAATTTCCAAAAGGATCTCATTTTATAATGTGTCTATATCTATATAATTCTTTTTCAAAGTGGCAGAATAAGGCATCATTTACAAATAATTTTAACTCTCAGTCGTGCTGTGATGCTAGGCATTACATCAACCTCAAAAAACAGTGGATATTTTTCAAAATATCAGAAGAAGAGGTCATCGATAAAGTGTAGAGAGTGACCTACATCAACCACCTTCCTGGGCAAAGATCCAAAAATTGTAGGGGCGTGCCATGTAATGAAACATTACCAACCTGATCAAGCTTATCCACCAATGAAAAGAAAATGCTGTTTTAGTGTCTAGTTAACCACTGGTAAATTAGTCACATCAATCCTCTGTGTGAGAACAAAGCCACTTGGCAGGAGAGATATTAAGTTAGGTACACTGGATGCGTAGCATTTCCTTCCTGTAATCTGTCTACATTTAAGTGGGGTGAGGAGAAAGTAGGGACAAGTCTGATATGAAACATACATTATAAACAAGCTCAAAAGTAGACTCTACAAATTGTCCACCGGGAAAAACAAAAGCTGAGGAAAAGAATGGATTATGTCTTCTGCCTTTTCTACTTGGAGATAGTCAGTCTAGAAAATATTTAAGGCAAATTGATTGTATGATTTCTTACCAGATGAAGAAAAATATCAGGTAAAATTTTTTATTTTATACAGTTTTCAAACATGGGGGCATAGTTCTCCAAGATATAAGAATTCCATTTGCAAAACATTTTTAGGCTTGAGAGTAAAATTTAGAAAAGTATGTTAGCTTCCATGTCAGAGACCACCTTAAATAACTGATAAAACTGAAAGCCACTTTCATCCTGCAGACTTACCAAGGGTCAGCTGTGGGAGAATTCTGCCTATCCTGAGCGTTGGCACTAAGGGGATACAACATCTGTGGAGACTTTACAAACAGTAAAAAAATTAACTAAAATTCAGTTGGCTTTTTTATTATATATGATGGACAATTATAAATGTCTGGAATAAAATACTCCTATTCTGAGTAATCTTCTATTGGGTGATTTAAGTCTGAAACTCTGTGGTCATTGTCGAGTTCTAATACTATACATGGAATCTTGAAATAAGCATATTTTGATTATCTATTCTTATATAAACATCACAAGTTAATTAAAAAACCCTTTAGACAAAAATCCTAACACACAGGACTCAATTACACATGTTCTTAGAGAAGGTCCTAATGCCCTCAGTGGTATGAATGTTAAAAGGGTAGATTCAAATTGAACAATACTGTCATAGTGATTAATTAGGCAAAGAAAAGTTACATCAATCATGTGACCAATCAGTAGTTTCATTTGTGTTTAATATTTAAGGTAGTGAAAGAGTGTTCATAGCAGCATTACTGACCATAGCTAAAAGGTAGAAATAGCCCAAATATCTATTAACAGATGAACAGATAAACAAAATGCAGGTTATAAACACAATGGATTATTATTCATCTTTAAAAAGGAAGGAAATTCTTATACATGCTACAATATAGATGAATCTATAGTACATTATGCTAACCAAATTAAGTCCGACACGAAAGGACAAAAATTGTATGATTGTACTTGCTTGAGGTACCTGGAGTGGTCAAATTCATAGGAATAGAAATTAGAGTGGTAGTTGCCAGGATCTGGCAGGAGGGAGAAATGGGGAGTATGGAGTTTCACTTTGAGAAGATGAAAAGTTCTAGAGATAATGGAGGTTATGATTACACAACTGTGTGAATGTTTCATGCTCATCGGTTTACAACCTGGCGCCCATAACATGGAAGGCAAAGACATATGAGAGAAAGAGCCAAACCACTTCTGATTAGAAGGTATACGTTAAAAAGTAAAGGAACTTAAATCTAAGACTTATCTTAGGCAGCTACAAAACAAGTAGATCTCCACATCCTCTCACCAGAATTTTTTTTCTATTTTACATATGGTATTGTAAGTTTCCAAGTTACTCTCTCCATACATCTCAGCCTCTCCCTCCACCCCTCCTGCCGTGTCCATAGGTCTGTTCTCTATGTCTGTTTCTCCATTGCTGCCCTGAAAATAAATCCATCAGTACCATCTTTCTAGATTCCATATTTATTTGTCAGTATATGATATTTATCTTTCTCTTTCTGACTTACTTCACTCTGTATAGTAGGCTCTAGGTTCATCCACCTCATTAGAACTGACTCAAATGTATTCTTTTTTATGGCTGAGTAATGTCCCATTGAGTATATGTACCACAGCTTATTTTTCCATTCATCTGTCAGTGGACATCTAGGTTGCTTCCATGTTCTAGCTATTGTAAATAGTGCTGCAATGAACATTGGAGTACATGTGTCTTTTTCAGTTTTGTTTTCCTCAGGGTATATGCCTAGTAATGGGTATATGCTAGTATATGCTGGGTCATATGGTGGTTTTATTCCTAGTTTTTTTAAGGAATCTCTATACCATCTTCCATTGTGATTGTATCGGTTTACATTCCCACCAGCAATGCAAGAGGGTTCCCTTTTCTCCACACCCTCTCCAACATTTATTGTTTATAGAGTTTTTGATGATGGCCATTCTGGCTAGTGTGAGGTCTCACTTAGAATCTTAATAAAATTTATGTAAAGGACTTATAACCTGATTTAGTCACACACCCAGAACAGAAGTCTCAACAACACAGTAGAGTAAATCCTCCACATGCAAACCTTCAAGCTGCGAATTTTCAAAAATGCAAACATGCATTCCATCAATGTCAGGCATGAGTGAAATTGCAGCTTACCCTTCATCTCCTATTGCTGACCATCCTTCAGCTGTACCATCTCCCACTTCATCTCCTACCTCATCTCCCTCCTCTAGTCAGTAACTCTTCCTCCCTGTTCTCTCTATGCCAGCCCCTGTATGTCAGCTGTTGTACTGTACTACTGTGCTTTTCAAGGTACTGTACTGTAAGGTTAAAATGTTTTCTTCATTTTTTTAATGTATTATCTGTGGGCAAAGTATTATAAACCTATTATACTATAATACTGTATAGCTGATTGTGTTCTTTACTTTATAAAGAAAAATGCATGCTTTCTAACCAGTAGTTATTGTTATCATTCACACTGCCTTGTCACATAATTCTCAAGTATTTATGTACACATCCAGACAAAATTTGAGACATATTTGTACATACATAATATGTACATACATCTTATATATATCCTTAATATTTGCAAGTATTACCCACATATACTAAATCTATCATATATCTACTATATATTTGCTCTATATCATGTATAGTACTTAATATATCATATTTATGTATTCTGTAACATACACCTTACATATAGGCATCTTGTGTACCATGTAAGATGCATACACATCTTCTTCATATAAGATGTGTATGCATATATTATAGTTCACATTTATCTTACAAACTTAATGTGATTCTTTTTTTTATTTTTATTATTATTATTTTTTTAATTTTAAAATCTTTAATTCTTACATGTGTTCCCAAACATGAACCCCCCTCCCACCTCCCTCCCCATAACATCTCTGTGGGTCATCCCCATGCACCAGCCCCAAGCATGCTGTATCCTGCGTCAGACATAGACTGGCGATTCAATTCTTACATGATAGTATACATGATAGAATGCCATTCTCCCAAATCATCCCACCCTCTCCCTCTCCCTCTGAGTCCAAAAATCCGTTATACACAGCTGTGTCTTTTTTTAACAGACAATTTTTGCCCTAGGAAATGAAGGCCAAGTGAAAACATTTGGAATCTTGAAAAGACCCGTGTTAGACTTTTAAATGTTAACGACACTATGAATTTCTAAGCTGTGTGCTAACTAAACACGTTATTAGAAGTGCTAATATTCAAATGTTGTGAAAATCACGAGTGGGAGCACAAGAGAGGCCTGCGGGGTGCAGTGGAGCCCTCCTGGGGACACAGATGAAATGAGGACGCCAGAGCGGACGGTGACATAAGTGTGGGACGTTCTCCCTGGGGCAGGATACAGATTTCTCCTCTCACTTGTCTGATGCTGCAAACAGGGCTCATTTCACCCTAACTGGAGCTTTCTTCATTATTCCTTCTCACTTGCAGACACACGCAGTTTTCTGTGGTGCTCACCAGTCTAGATGGGCGTGATGTGCTGAGATGTTGAGAAGGAAGGGGCAGAACCCCTGAGGCTCCCTCGTGAGTGTCACAGGCAGGTGTCTTTAATTTGGTGGCTGGTTGGACCTGTCAACTGAGAGGGGTGTGTGAGAGGTAAAGTCAGCTGTCCAGCAAGAGGCTCTCATCTCAGCCTTTATCAAGTGTGACTGTGTTTTAGTGTGGTGGCAGGAATTCCAGAGGGAAAGATGGAGATGTGGCAAGTTGTTAGAATCTCAGATGAGGCTTCAGGACGTGCCTGGAGAGGCTTATGCTGGGAACAGCCTCCGAGTCTCTGGCCACGGCCTGTGGAGGCACTGAGTTGGCTGCTGTCTGCGCATTTGCACATTCTCAGTTGTGCTTGTCAACTTGTCTTTCTCGGCTGTAATTACCTCTTTTCTAGCTGATTCTCTAATCTGCATCACCTGCAGTGCAAATCTGCTTCCCATTCCACATCGTCCAGTGGCCCCTTGGTGACTCTAGCTCCTGAGGTGTCACTTTCAACACTAGAAAAATGACTTCTCATCGCCTTGCTTGTCTCCCCTTCCTTATCTCAGTGGGCTTCATCCACACAAATATGATCTACTTAAGGCGAAAACTGCATTCCACAGCACACCTTCTGGCCCCTTCAGTATCAAAAGTGAATTATCTTTGCCTTAATCTTCCCCCTTTGGTAAGGGCTAGAAGGATTAGTACAGGGTAGCCACACAGGACAATAAACCAAATTCTTCCACATTCCACATTTTCCTAAATGGATTACTAAATGCTTATTGCTAATCACATCATTGTGTTTATGCAAAAGAGAGGAAGAGAAAGGGGGAAAGAGAGAATATCAAGCTGTTGTTAACTACTACTAATTACAGATGAAAGAGGATTAAATTGAAAAGAATCTCACTGCAGGAAAATGGCAAAGGAAAAAAAAAGAAGCCTAATGTTGTTATGATTCAAAAGAGACAACAAACAAAGAAAACAGAGGTTTAACTCTTTCTTCAAATGAATTATAGAGCCAATTTGATGACTTTTATGAACCAATTAGATTTTTTAAACCTATAGTTCAAATTCCACCATAAGCACATTTTTAAACCGAAAAAAAAAAAGAAAAAAAACCTCACAGAATGGCAAAATGTCCCGAGCATGGACAGGAGAGGAAAGGGTCTCAACAGTTTCATTGCAATGGTTCCTTTACTGTGAAATCCTTGATCTATACGTTTTGGCTACCCCCTCTATCCCCTCATATTCTCTATCCCCTCCTATTATCATAAGCTTTACACCCAAGCCATCTAAACAGGCATACTTCCTGATATGACTTTGAAACTTTATCAGTCAGGCTAAATGAATCTTAGCCTACATTGTAGAACACATGTTCTCATGCCTCAGAAGTGAATCTGTTCATTTTTAAGTGTATCAAGGAATAAATTGCTTTCCTGCTTGATGCAACATAACAGTTCTGTGCCTCACTGTGCTCTTTATGCTGATTGAACTTGTCTGCTAAGAGAGGTTTTGAAAGCTAACAGCCTCAGACCTCCCAATGCAGTGAATTCATATTATCCATCATACAAGCATGGTGTGACCTGTGAAACTGACAATGAAAAAACTTGGGCCAATTGCCAAGTTTGCAATAGTATTTTGATTTCTGTAAGTCTCCAT
The DNA here is from genome assembly GCF_032405125.1 of Capricornis sumatraensis. NCBI lineage: Eukaryota > Metazoa > Chordata > Mammalia > Artiodactyla > Bovidae > Capricornis > Capricornis sumatraensis. Next base: position 108,364,765 of record NC_091092.1, on the reverse strand, counting down.
TATTAAAGAATAAAATGATCCCTGTTTTAATTTAAACCAACAATTTTATAGTGAAAAATAAAATTTTCTTACATTTTTGAAATTACTTCAGCACACATACCTTGTGATTTACTTGATTTGTGTCCTATAACGTATAATATAGTTAGACTGTCTAAAATATCCATTACCCATCAATAAATATGTAAATTGACTAATTATGAATATTTACAGAAATGGAAGTGATATTTCTTTAGAGAAGTTATGGTCAGCTGAGTTTTGTAGGAAAACAAGCAGATCAAGCTAAACGCTAATGTGATGTTATTTCGTCTGCTAATACAGATCAGCCTGTTCCTAGTGAAACCCAGAGGTTTTTTGCAAAAAGCAGTTGCAGAGAAAAGTTGATTATAATGTAAATGATATGATTTCGGCTCAGAGGGGAAGCATAGGTAATAGAAATCTTTAGATCATTTTCACACTTTATTTTAGATATTCATCTCTACTTCTCTCAAAATAAAGATGGTACTGTATCTACAGTGTTGTAACATTTCCACATAAATCTAGTGGCAAAATAGCCACTAGGATTTCATTTTTTTGAGATGAAAATCCATTGGATCATTTATTTCAAATTAATTATTGAGCATCTATCCCCTGCCACATGAGCCAGGGGTTACAACTGAGATAGGACATTCACACTCTGAGCCCCAACAGAGATCTTTTTTTTTTTTTTTCCCAACAGAGATCTTTACTCAGCAGTTTTGAGATTGCACTGTTTCTCCCTCTTCCAAGGCCTATAGTCATCCCTGTCCCCTTGGGCTCACAGCTGCCTCCAATACAATAGCTGTCATCTGCTGTGGCAGAGAATTTTCTCTTTGAGAAGAGATATTCCTAGGGGTGAACGGGCCAAGGATGCCAAAGTGTCTACCCCAAAAACAAATGACACTGCAGATCTACCTGGAAATTTGGAATCCACACAGCACAGTTTGGGCTTCATTTTCTCCTGAATTTGGTTTACACGTCAGGAGGAGGTCCTAATATCCTCTTGTTCAGTTGCTCAGTCGTGTCTGACTCTTTGCAACCCCATGGACTGCAGCATGCCAGGCTTCCCTGTCCATCACCAACTCCCGGAGTTTGCTCAAACTCATGTCCATTGAGTCAGTGATGCCATCCAACCATCTCATCCTCTGTCCTCCCCTTCTCCTCCTGCCTTCAGTCTTCCCCAGCATCATGGTCTTTTCAGATGAGTCAGCTCTTCACATCAGGTGGCCAAAGTATTGGAGCTTCAGCTTCAGCATCAGTCCTTCTGATGAATATTCATGACTGATTTCCTTTAGGATGGACTGGTTTGATCTCCTTGCAGTCTAAGGGACTCTCAAGAGTTTTCTCCAACACCACCTAATATTCTGAGGAAAACCAGAATGCGTGGGCATTGTCATCTTTCCTCTATCTCCCTTCCTCCCAGCTGGGCTGTTACTCCTTCCCTGTGCTCTGCTGCAGGGCTAGCTGAGTAAGAACCCAGATTTCAGAGGTGAGATGGTAGAAGTACTGTTCTGTTTGTGCTGTCTTAGACATGTTATGTAGCATCCTGTTTGTTTTTTCCAGCTTTAGTGAGGTGTAATTGACATATAATAAACTGCATGTGTTTACAACATACAGTTCGATAGGTTTGGCACATGTGTATATCCGTAGAGTCATTATCACAGTCCAGATAGCGAACAAAACAATGACCTCAAAAATATTTCCTCACATCTATTTGATACTTGGCATTCTAAGCCCCAGATTCTTCCTCTGTACAACCAGTATGGACATAGCAACCTCATAATGTCATAGTAAAAATTCACAAAACACAGGTAAAGAGCATGCTGTATAGCAGAAGAGAGGTCTGTGTTAGAGCCTTACCCCCACTTTGATTTAGTGAGTATTCACAAATTGTCAGGTTCTGACTGGATCTACCATTTGATGTTTCTTTTCCTTTTCCTCCTGTGACTCAAATCTCTTCTGAGCATTAGAAGCCAGAAAGAAAGAGCCCAGTGTTCAACATAAGTTGGTTGAATTTGTTGGGGAAGAGGAGAGCTGGGCATTTTGAAATATCCAGACAAAACTACAGACACAAGCCCTAGTACTGGTTGACAAGCTTAGCCTGTGTGTGTGTGTGTGTGTGTGTGTGTGTGTGTGTGTGTGTGTGTGTGTGTATGTGAGAGAGAGAAAGACCTTATTGTTATTCTTTATTTCTATCTCTTTTGAGTGACATGTCATACTTACAGGTATTATTCTGTGAGTTGCCTAGAGAGCTTGTTAAACGAAGATTTTTGTGTCCTGTCCCAGACATACTGACTAGATCAGACACATTCAGGGTGGTATAGCCTAGTGTCCCAGACATACTGAGAATGGGAACAAGGAATCACCAGTTTTAACCAACTTATAGAGTAAATAATACATATAGACATTTCAAAACCATGTAATATTCTTTTGAAATATTTTCCTGATTTAAAGTTTATAGCAGTTCCATGTATTACATTTAAAACTGATACTAAACAGAAAAAAACTGAGGAATTTACCAAAATCAGTCAGGACCAAAGTAAAGACATATGCCAAATATGTGCTTTATCCATTATGTTTCAGTGCATCTCAATTTTGTAAAAGTTTAAGCCCTTGGTGGACTTCCCTGGTAGCTCAGATGGTAAAGATATTCACCTGCAATGCAGAAAACCTGGTTTGATCCCTGGGTTGGGAAGATCCCCTGGAGAAGGGAACAGCTACCCACTCCAGTACTCTTGCCTGGAGAGTTCCACGGACAGAGGAGCCTGGCAGGCTACAGTCCATGGGGTCACTAAGAGTCAGGCACGGCTGAGCGACTTCACTTCAAGCAACTTTCACTTCAGTTCAGTTAAGCCCTTGGTATGCCTATTAGTTTCTATGCTTCTGGAAGCTATTACACATCAGTCTAGATCCAATAGCAGTGGCTCTTCTGTATTTGGTAAGACTGAGAAAAAATATTGGCTGTATGGTAAGAACAGCTATATCCTGGGCAAAACAGATGCCGTTGATAATCCTAAATGTGAGAGTAAAAGGATGATTTTTAAGAAGTCATGTAAAAGAACATGGAGCCATTTGAACAATGTTTTCTTCATTTTCGTACTTTGTTAGGCATCCATTAATGGCAGGAAGACCATCGGTCCTCTGTTCATGATGGCTGAAGTAACCTGAATATGGGTTTAATGACATATGATTGACAGGACTCTCATTTTATAAGGAAGGCATGAAACACATTTGCTTCTATAACTCAAATAGCCTTTTGCCATTGAATGGCTGCTTTCCTTACATGCTAGGGCACTGCTAACCCCATCATCAATTCTCCTGGGAAACATCTTGCTGTGGTTCCCCCACTGATTCCAGCTAGTGCTCTGAGAACTAGAAGCTTTCCACTTCAACTGCTGAGTTGGAAAATCCTTGTGGTTCTTCTTGGATTGCACCTCCAGTGAGGGCTGGTTTTTCTTCCTCAGGATCTTGAATACCATCGTGGGAGAGAGCTTTTACTTTAGATGTATGTCGCCACTGATGGCACTCAGTTGCTACAGGGGAAAAACTCCAAGACCCAGCCTGCTAAGAAATAAGCAGCGCATCAGACAAAAATGAACCCGGCCCTAATGAAAACCCCCAGGGAAAACGTACGTCTGCTGTGAAGTAGTCACCCCAAATATCATTAAACTGTATAATACCAATCTCATTTTATCAGTTTAGCAATGGGAAATCTGCTCTAACATTGCATTAGATAAAGATATTTCCTGAATGTTGACTATAACTCAGAGCAACCAGAATATAAGGCTTGAATGTAGAGAGAGGAGAAAGTATAGTCCTCAAAAGAAAAATAGGCATCAGAGATAAAGTTTTTCATTTTGAAAGTTTAAAATATCATTACTGTACTGAGGTCCACACCTCTATTTTGCCATTGTTGTACAATTTCACCTCACTTGTTTTGCTGCAGACTTTGACAATTTGCAGATCAGAAATGTTGTCAACCACCAAGTATTAGTGTTACCAGTTACTGTTCAGCTTCAGCAAATCATTCAGCCTCTTTGAACCTTACCTTCTGTGGCATATTATATTTGCAAAGGATGACTGCAACACCCTCCTGTATCCCTCATGCCATTCTGGAACATTACCACTCCTATTTAATCTGGACGGGTTTGAGACTTACTTGTAACAAGTAGAGTGAAATGGAAGTGATGCTGCTTGATTTTTAAGGCTCCCAGGTGGCATAGTGGTAAAAAAAAAAAAAAAAACTGCCTGCCAAGCAGGAGACGGAGGTTTGATCCCTGGATCAGGAAGAACCTTTGGAGTAGGAAATGGCAACCTACTCTATATTCTTGCTTGGAGAATTCCATGGACAGAGAAGCCTTGTGGGCTACAGTCCAAGGGGTCACAGAGTTGAACATGACTTAGTAACTAAACAGCAGCAAAACAGCATAGAAAGCAAAGTTCCTTATGCCTTTTTCACTAGAACACATGCTCTTGGATCCTTCAGTCACCATGTAAGAAGTCAAATTACCCTGAAACTGTAATGCTGTAAGGATGTCAAGTCATGGGGGAGACCATGTATAGATTTTGTTTGTTTCTATTGACAACCTTCAAGTCCAAACAGCTGAGATGAATGAACTTCACCTAATCAGAGCCCCTGCCATCAATTAACCCTCAGCCTTTAAGTTTACCAGACAATATGAAAAAGAAACAAGTATTCCCTATTGTGCCTTTTCCAAAGTCCTGACCCACAGAATCTATGTGCATAATAGAATGGTTCTTTGGCAGCACTAAACTTCTAGCATTTGTTGTGCATATTTGGAACTAGATATAATTGTAACTAGGCCAACCTTCATACAATGTTGAGGACGTCAGATAAGTTTCACTGTGGAAAAACTTCCTAAACTGTAATGCACTTTTCTCATATAAAACCTAGTTCTCTTTTTCCTGTTTTATAACTCAAGCCCTGCAGGTATTATAGGTCCCTGTTCTAAAACAATTACCAATTCCAAAAACTATTTTTTACATAGTCCTATAGAAACCTTAGCTCCTTGGAAGAGCTTGTCATCAGTTTAAAATAGTAATTTCTGCGTTATTATCATATAGAGGTATATCTACACAATGCATGTATACACATATGTGTAGGTATGCAATCTGTTGTTACTGTTGTCTAGTCACTAAGTCGTATCCTACTCTTTACTATCCCGTGGACTGCAGCACGCCAGGCTCCTCTGTCCTCCACTACCTCCCAGAGTTTGCTGAAATTCATGTCTGTTGAGTCAGTGATGCCATCCAACCATCTCGTCCTCTGTTGTCTCCTTCTCTTCCTGCTTTTGATCTTTCCCAGCATCAGGGTATTTTCTAATGATCTTAGTTTTTTTATATTGAGTTTTAAGCTGGCCTTTTCACTCTCCCCTTTCACTCATGAAGAGACGAGTTCCTCTTCACTTTCTGCCATTAGAGTGGTATAATCTATGTATCTGAGGTTGTTGATACTTTTCCCAGCAGTCTTGATTCCAGCTTGTGATTCATCTAGTCTGGCATTTCACATAATGTACTCTGCATATAAATTAAATAAGCTGGGTGACAATATACAGGCTTGTCTTACTCCTTTCCCAATTTAGAACCAGTCCATTGTTCCATGTTCAGTTCTAACTGTTGCTTCTTGACCTACATACAGGTTTCTCACAAGATAGATAAGGTAGTCTGGTGTTTCCCTGTCTTTAAGAATTTTCCACAGTTTGTTGTGATCCGTATAGTCAAAGGCTTTAGCATAGTCAATGAAGCAGAAGTAGACATTTTTCTGGAACTCCCTTGCTTTCTCCAAAAGACATTGGCACTTTGATCCCTGGCTCCTTTACCTCTTTGAAACCCAGCTTGTTTCTGGAAGTTCACAGTTCATGTACTGCTGAAGCCTAGCCTGAAGGATTTTGAGCATAACCTTGTTAGCATGTGAAATGAGAGCAATTGTATGGTAGTTTTAACGTTTTTTGGCATTGTCCTTCTTTGGGATTGGAATGAAAACTGATCTTTTCCAGTCCTGTGGCCACTATTGAGTTTTTCAAATTTGCTGACATATTGAATGCAGCACTTTAACAACATCATCTTTTAGGACTTCAAATATCTTAACTGGAATGTGTATTATATACACACACAGACATTCACATGCACATAATATATTTTCACATTTATCAGTGACAAATTTAATTAGGAAAGGTATTTTCTAGAGAAATATTTTTGCATGTATGTGAATGTGAAGTTGCTCAGTCGTGTCTGACTCTTTGCGACCCCATGGACTGTAGCCTACCAGGCTTCTCCGTCCATGGGATTTTCCAGGCAAGAATACTGGAGTGGGTTACCAATTCCTTCTCCAGGGGATCTTCCCAACCCAGGGATTGAACCCAGGTCTCCCACATTGGAAGCAGGCCCTTTAACCTCTGAGCCATAGGTGATCAGTAATAGTCTAGTATATGTAGAGATTTAACATGAGAAAAAACTCATGCATTTTTGCACTGGATAATTTTTTTTTTTCAAGAGAAAGAACTTAGGTTAATTTCAGTTCTGCTAACATTTTTTTCCCTCTGAAACCATCTTTATGATTTTATGTAAAATTACACCTTTCCCATGATACACCCTAAAGGAATAGTCTTCCCTTGTTTCTTTGCTTCTCTGTGCCAGAGCCACTAAGACCAAAGAAATGATTAGGATACACGTTCTTGAACAACTCAGGATCCCTCTTCAGTTTTTGTCCATAATTTAATTTTCTTTTTGAGTTAATCTCATTTTTTATTCTCTCTAAAATGAACCCTTTCTGCATACGGAAACATGAATCACAAGGATATCCAAGAAGTACATCTTATGACAGTTAGTCACTAGATATCCATAAATTCTGGGGAAATCCTTGATGGTGATGGTGGATGGTTAAGCAAGCATAATTTGGGCCTAGCATACACAGTACTTAAGTGGCTGAGGGAAAGGGGAAACCATTTAAAATAACACAAACCAAGACTTGATATTTTACACTAAGAAAACTAGCCTTCCTCTCTGCATTAATTTTTAAATCTGAATATTTTTCTAATTTAATGTACTTTTTTACTTATAATATCACATAAAATAATGGAGAGCATTAGAAAATATCTAGGGATTCAGAATTTGGCCTTTTATAATGGCTATCCCTGGAAGGACTTAACATATTCATTTATTCTTAATATACAAAAAGGGAGATATTTTTCTTACTGTCAGTTGATGAGAAAATATTTGAACAGTCAGGTAGTCAGTCATTTTCTGTCATTTCAAATGTCTGATTTAATTAAGCTCTGAGTAGTTATAGTGGAAAAGAAATATTTTCCAAGTATAGAATTCATTTTAAAAAAATTCTCTTAAAAATTATTGAAATAGAATTAAGGCACAATATTGTGTTTGAATTAGCATTTTTAAAGGTACCTATGCCATTCCTTATATTTTAGGTTAACCAGATTCAGAATGATTTGGACATGTTGCCTATCATATAGAAAGTATACAACACAGATAATTTGAAAATACACATCATTTTATTGCTAAACCTGTACAGGCACACACTCTTAATCACGGCCTTCCAGTACCCTTTTAGTTTATTTTTCTCTGTTATTGAGCTCTGCCAGTTCTGCCAGTAGGGTCTGGTACATGTACATACTGCTGATCTGTATAATACCATCGCACTCGTGCTTAGTCACTCAGTGCTGTCTGACTCTGTGATCCCATGAACTGTAGCCCACCAGGCTCCTCTGTCCAGGCAAGAATACTGGAGCAGGTTATTACTCCTCCAGGGGATCTTCCAACCCAATAACTGAATCCTCGTCTCCTGTGTCTTCTGCATTGCAGGCGGATTCTTTACCACTGAAACATCTGGGAACCGCCATATGATAGCATACTTCCTCTGTAAAACCTACTCACAACCTCATTATTAGTGCCTAAATCAGAATCCTCCTGTGCTGTTCATTTAAGTTGGAATGCCAGGCATTTAACAAAATAAGATCAAAGGAAGCTCAACTAGTTGTAGAATGTCTTTCCTATAGGTTGCTGAAGTATAGCATTTCTAATAACATTTTCTTGTTATCTCTGCCTCAAGAATAGACAGTGGGCTCACAGCAAAACTTTTTAAAATTTTCACTTAATTTTTTTATGATACCCAATGAAAGTGTTCATCTAACGACTGGAATTCTCAGGAAAAATGAGTGATAAGACCCCGGAGAAGAAAAGGAGGCAGAGCTAACTATTATCTTTAGTGTTGTGGGTAGACATTCCTCAGATTCTTACCATGAGTCTTTCCATACAAATTTGCAAGAACAGCTGATTGCCCAAAGCAATAATTTTGGATAAACACTTCAAGATTAAAATAGAAACATCCTGAAGAGCACCCCCCACCCTTTTCTACTTATTCCATTGCTTGGTATCACTATTCTGCATTGATTGAAACCATTCCACAAATGGGAGGAAAAGCTAATGTTGGTGTACCCCCATTTCTCCTCTAATGGCTGCTGTGCTCTTGCTTGCATACATTTTATTCTTACATACACAACAAAGCCTACAATGTATTGTTATCCTTGTTTAGCATGTGAGATTCTATATCTATCTATATCTATACTCAGGCTTGATGGAAACGTAGAACAACCTTCTACCTCCAGACTTCATCTTTGTCCCACTAATGCACCACTCTGTGGATATTGCAAGTTTTCATAGGAAGTGATCTCAGATTCTGAATGTGGTTGTAGAGGAGGAGGAGACCTCCTGGATTCAAAAGCTAGACAGGTGGGGATGCCACATGGGTATGTTCAGATAGTGAAATTCCTTGCACAATGCATTTATAATTTGTGGACTTTTTGGGAGGTATTTCAAGTTCAATGGAAAATTTCAAATGTTAAAAAGCTATATGTGGAAACAGTCCAAAGAGATGAAAGAAAGAAGAAATCTTTATTTTTCTTAATATCAACTGAGGTGTCAAGCTTAGCAGTTCATGATTATGTATCTTAACAACTTGTAAATTAACTTACTGCATGGATTTATTTGGGGTTTCCCAGGTGGCACTAGTGGTAAAGAATCCACCTGCCAATGCAAAAGATGCAAAAGATGTGGGTTTGATTTCTGGGTTGGGATGATCTTCTGGAGAAGGAAATGGCAACCCATTCCAGTATTCTTGCCTGGAGAATTCCATGGACAGAGGAGCCTGGTGGGCTGCAGTCCATGGGGTCAAAAAGAGTCAGACACAACTGAGCATGCATGCACAGAGTGTAGATTTATTTAATTCATTTTACCAAAAAAAGAAAGGTCCATATCAGATCATAAAGCAAAATTGGTTAGGGGTGTTCAAATTTTGACTAAATAAAGGGTCACATGAAAAAGCATGGGGAATTTGGGAATCATATACCAAAATAACAGAGAAGGCAATGGCGCCCCACTCCAGCACTCTTGCCTGGGAAATCCCATGGACGGAGGAGCCTGGTAGGCTACAGTCCATGGGGTTGATAAGAGTCGGGCACGACTGAGCGACTTCACTTTCACTTTTCACTTTCATGCATTGGAGAAGGAAATGGCAACCCACTCCAGTGTTCTTGCCTGGAGAATCCCAGGGACAGAGGAGCCTGGTGGGCTGCCGTCTATGGGGTTGCACAGAGGTGGACACGACTGATGCGACTTAGCAGCAGCAGCAGCATACCAAAATAACCTAAAGAAACTGTTTGGTATAGCAAGAAACCTTGAAAATAGACTGTAGTGAGACCCACAGCAAGGATATCTAGTAGAAGGAAAGTCAAAATAAAATAGAAATAGCAGATAAGCTCTTTCAATATAAAAATTCGACTCTAAACACCCTTTATAATCATCATATATGGGAAAGTAAAAGACAGTAGTGATGAGAAACATACTCTTTGATTTATATGGGAGAATGCAGTCTAGATGAGTTGCAGAAAGAAGATGTTTGCATTTTCATCACTGGTTTAGCAGACTTGGTAGCAATATCAGATAGCCCGTGTCACAATACCTGTAATTTAGTGAATTTATATACCATGTATTGGATTAAGCATTGTCTCATTTAATCTTGCCAGTGCTTCTGCACAACAAGAGGTATTATTTCCATATGTTAGATGAAGAACAACGTGCATAGGATTGACCAAAGGCAGCCTGATGGAGATAGCACAGGTCAGTTGATCCTGGTATTGTAATAAGAAAAAGAAGAGGAAGGAGTAGAAGCCAAGCATAAGCCATGAACTGAGCGTTAAGGAATGACAGACAGAAGAAAGACATGTCCATGGCAAGCCATAGTTGGTCTTGGCCAAGTAACTCTCTGGACCATGTTAGTGCATGCACATTCCCCACAGCTCTTTCTCTGCGACAAGATGATGGAGGAAAAGACATCAGATATAGAAAGAAGCATTGCAACGATCACAGGACTAAACCATGGGGTAAAACACACTTCCTTTTTCTACTCTCTTCTTTCTGAAAGGATTCTCAGGGTCACAGGACTCAAACAAGTAAATGGCCTCTGATTCAATAGTACTGTCTGCATTACTAGTTACCACAACAGGTGTTAAGTGAGCATCTTTAGTGTTAAAAAAAAAAAAGTTGTATCAAAATAGTCTCAAAATCAGTTGACTATATTATTAGTGCTTTCTATTTAAATCAAAAAGCACAACCAACTGGTTTAAAGAAGATAATTTGAAAAATGTTTTCCCTTAAAGATCTTACATGTCCTTTTCATTTAATAGGATTTCATTTCTGCAAGAGGATGGCTGTGACAGTGTATTATTTTGTATTATTATGGGATATTGGAAAATATACTGAAGGCATATATAAAACAATTAATTACACACCACTTTTTGTACCTCTCACTTTTGGATGTTTCAAACAAAATGAGCATTTCCAAGTTAACTTTTGCCTTGGTCAGTTAAAAAGTAAGGCATTTCTTTAGTTTTCTCTAAGGCATTGTCAAGGCCTTGGGCATCCTTTATAGTTGTCACATGGAAGAAAGTGAAAAACATTAGTGGTGAGGAATGCTTGTCTATGCTCGCTAATGAGAGAGACAGAATGCAATCTGGATGACTTGCAGAGAGAAGATAAGGCAAGGCCATGGGCATATTTTAGCTCTCCGTCTTACACCCTTGGCAGTCTTGCTCTGATTTAATGGTTTTGTGATTCATAAGCTAAACATTTTAAAACCTCTACCAGAGAAAATAATTTTATAGATAAAAATAAAGTTAATGGATTTTTAATCCTCTGAGATATTTCAAAGAGATTATTGATTTTTCATTTAACAAAACTTAAACCCTAAAATCCCCAAAATGTTTTACATATGGCTCTATGTATTTTTCACAATAGCTTTATAGAAATTATCCTACTTGATTGTTCTGGCATCTGTGTAATGTAGGCATCGGTCAGCCTGGTTTCACAGAGGAGGGAATTCAAGTTCTAAAACTTACTGTGATTTACCAGCATCTCCATGGTTAATCACCAAAGAACTTGAACTAGAACTGAGGGCTGCACCTTGCAGGATTTGGTGCTGTTTTCTCCACCTTTTTGCCTTCCTTAAAACAATGTTGGAGGCATCAAAACAATCTGCCTTGAGAAACATTTGATAATTAAATCTAGAATTTAAATCTAGAATTACTGTAATGTCAGTAGTCATTCTGAGAGATTTTTGTGGACTACCTCTGGCAGAGTACTCTGCATGCTTTGCTTCGTATCCTCTTCACTATGTGTCTAGAAAGAACTCTGATTATCATCTCTAATTTACAGATGGGGAGGATATTTTAGGCAAATGCATAATGGACCAACTGACAAGAATGTCCCTGGCTTCAGTCATCTCTGAAGAAACTATGAACATGACATATCAATCAAAGGTAGATAATTCATCCTTAGATGTCTATGGACAAATCTTGGAAGTTCTCATTTGAGGGCATGTCAACTAAATCCACTGTCACCCCTCGTTTTAAAAAACGCAATACCAATGTGCTATTTTAGAATGTCAAGATTGTGACCCACCACAGTGAAGGTAGGTACCTATGCATGGCCAATTAGGAGCCCTTCTTTAGATTTAAGGGAAATAGTGTCTGATATGTGCATACTCACAAATCCCTACATGTCCCTGGGTTAAAACTCCTGTGAAAGTAGATAGATAGAAAAGTTAACAGAGGTTAACTAACAAGGAAAACTCTGAAAGTTTGAATAAATCTCTTAGTCTCCGGGGAGCATCCCATGCAAGTTGAAAACAGCACTGATTTATTGTCATCTTACTGCACAGAAGTAGGTGGCTCTTGAGCATCAGTTAGAAGGAAGTGGTATAGTTTTATTTACCCAGAGTGATTTTATCCTATAAATCATGGGGCTTTTGGAATGAACATTCCATTTACATGGAGTTCACTGTTATTAGAAAGGCTCCTAGTGCGTCAAGTCTTGTATGAGGCTGGAAGCTCAGTAAAATCTTTATTACGTGGTGAATTTTTGAACCCCAAGTGGCAACAGGATTAGTTTAGCCTGTAGTGTTATATGCAACCATTACTATGCAGGGGAGACATTTCCAAGATGGATACTTGGCTGGTAACAAGTTGATGTTGCTTGCGTATGTGCTAAGTTGCTTTAGTCATGTCTGACTCTTTGCAGCCCTTTGGGCTTCAGCTCGCCAGGCTCCTCTGTCCATGGCATTCTCCAGGCAAGAATATTGAAGTGGGTTGCCATGCCCTCCTCCAGAGGATCTTCCCAACTCAGGGATCAAACACTCATGTCCCTTTTGTCTCCTACTTTGGTAGGTGAGTTCTTTATCTCTAGCACCACCTGGGAAGCCCAACAAGTTGATACCTTAAGATAACATTTCAAGCAGAACTGATAACCCCACTGGCAAGGACTCCCATTTGCTGTACACATGACACAAATTGTAGTTGAAGAAAATGCCATTTGAATGTTTTAGATGTCCTGTTTGCTTTGGAATGTCATGGCCTTCTTTGACTTTAGAAATGATCAGTTCATTTTCTTCCTATGAATGCTATTGATCACAGTCATCACATATGTCAATTCAAAATGTGCCATCGGGGGCCATCAAATCCAGTGTGAAATACACTAATGCCTGTTAGACTTACAAATGATTTTTAAATGTTTACCTCCTGAATAGTTATTTTCCAAACCTGTCTTGGTTTTTCAACTGATGTCCTTTGGGTTAAAGTACTATTTATAGAAGGCTTTGTGAGAATGAATATATATCACATAGAGGGGAAAACATGGAGTTTGGCATACAGCAGGGCCCCAATAAACTTTTGCTGAATGAAGTGTTCATTAAGTGATTAAGTGGCATGACTCTTAAGCACATTAATTTGGGTTAAGTCCTGAATTAAGATCATGAAGAAAAATCCAGTGGGGATGGAACCCAAGGCAGAGGAATGTTCATAAACTGGGCCAGGATATGGAACAGAAAGCATGAGAGCTGTGAACATCTACAAGAATTAGGATTAAAAAAAAAAAAATAGAAGAAACTTGGCTGACCTTCTCCTAAAAGATACCTGGTGCCAGAAACAGCATATGGCAGTCTATAAGGTGTTCAATAAATATTTTTGGTATAACAGAAGACAAAATTCCTTCACATCAAAATTTGCACACATGTGTGTGGTGGTCCTGATGGTGACTTACATGTAAAGATTGCAGAGACAAAGAACTGGAAAATGGGCCAAAGACTCAGCAAGAAATAAAGTTCTTTCTATAAAGAAAAACTGGAAAAGATATAAATGGGCCAAAGAGTCTGTAAGTGAAAAAGAAATTATGAATAGTGAGAGAAGGCATGCATGATTTTCTCCCACTCTCTCCTGAGGGCTCAGATGTTCATCCTGTGTGTGGGCAGTATTTTCCAGCTATAGTGTGGAGAACTTTCATGCGTTATCTCATTTAATCTTAGCAACAGTTGTGAACTTGAAGTCACACAGCTAATAAGAGACAGAGCTGGAATGCTAATTTCAAAGTTTTCAGGATGTGGAACAGAGGACAAAAGATATTTCTGTGTCTGAATAAGTTTTGATGATGGTGATTGTGAATCTGGTGCAGGCAGGTAAGATAGACCCTTGAACTTCAGGTGATCCTTCGGCTCTGAGGCATAGAATCACCTGTAGCACTAACAGTGCAAAGAGGCAAAGGGCTTTGAAAGCATTGTCATTTAGAGAAGCCAAGATCATAAGGAGAGTTTTTTAGCTTTCACATGTCAGCATTTTCTTCCTAGTGGTTATATATTATTTTCTGATAATTAAATAATTCTAACATACTTCTAAAAGTGATCATGGTGGGTAGTGGTGTCTGTGCTATAGCAGGTTATGGTGTAACATGAAGAAAAAGAAGAAAATCTGAAGAGAGCCACAAATATTCCTAGGAAGCCTCTAGCACCAGACTATTGCATACTTTATTTTATTTAATCCTCAAAGATAAAAACTAAAAAGAAAGATACAAAAATTATAAAATAATGATTATTAGCATCACTGAGAGTTGAGATTCACTTTGTTTTACAAAGATGAGGACATTTCCCCAAGGATTCTACTAGGATTCGGGTGAGCATAGAGCCTTGGCCTTTAACCACCTCTCATTCAGGCTGTTCCATCAGGATGCCCTGTCAGCTCTGCCTTCACCAGGCACCCAGCACCTGACCACTGCTCAGCATCTCCACTGTCACCAGCCTGGTCTAAGCTTATTTCTGATCTGAACTTCTGAGTTCATGTCCCTGAACAGATCCCACCTCTTCCCTACCCGCTTCAATCTGCTCTCAACAAGGTAGCTTCCTCGGTTTTCCTCAAACATTCCAGGCAAGCTCCCAAACTCAGGTTGTTGGCTTTTGCTTCACCTGAAATGCTCTTCTGCCAGATGCCTGCCTGGCTACTAGTAGATTGCAAAACTGGAATTGCCTTCTGAGAAATAAATATCCATAAATAACAATGAATTATGTTGGATCGGGTGATTATGAATTTTCTTTTTGTTTTCTAAATTTTCTCTAATGTAGTTAATTAAGTTGTAAAATGAAAAGGAAAAAAGAAAATATCAGATGTAGGTCTAAATAAAACCATCAGCACTGGCAACAGCCACATCATAACAAGTTACCAGATTTGTTCCCAGCTCGAACTACGGAGAAGGGATTATCACTCCACAGGAAATGAGTTTGTGAGCAGCTGCTCTCTGTTACCATGGCAACCTGCAGGTCCTGACTTTCCTGAGATGCAATACCAAATAAAATCTCCCAAATCCATGCTGGGAAAATGTCTTCAATCCCTCAAATGCCCTTGTAACAGAATCACAGTTGATAGGCTTGCTTTCCTGGTGACATAGGCCTCAACCTCTAATCGAGCTGAGGACTGTTAGAAGAGTAAGGTGGGATACATTTTTGACTTAGTGAGTTGAGCAACAGTGGGGCTACGGACCCTTGAATATCATCTTGGCTCAGCACTGACCAGCAGTGGGAACTTGGGCAACTTACCTGACTTCTTTAAAACTCTATATCCTCACCTGTTACCTGTGGCTCATTTGTCACAAGGACTCAGGGACATACTGGCATGGGGAGTGCTTAGGACTGTGCCAGGTCCCAAACTAATGCTTAATGAATATGGCCGGTTCACTTTTATCATTTCTTCCATTCATTTGATGGTTCTTCCCTGGTGGCTCAGACGGTAAAGCATCTGTCTACAGTGTGGGAGACCTGGGTTCGATCCCTGGGTCGGGAAGTTCCCTGGAAAAGGAAATGGCAATCCACTCCAGTACCCTTGCCTAGCAAATCCACTGGACGGAGGAGACTGGTGTCCATGGGGTCGCAAAGAGTCAGACCTGACTGAGCGACTTCACTTTCCATTCCTTTGACAATCATATATTGATAACCAACTCTGTGCAGGCACTAGGAATACAGCAGAAAACAAGAATCATAGCACTTACTTCCTAGTAGGGATACACATGAACAAGGTTTTAAAATAATATAGGGAGTATATTAGGTATTAATTAGCACTAAAGAGAAAAAAGCAAAGAGGGAGCCGTGACATGTTAGTGTGGAGTTGATTTTGTAGTTCCGGTGGCCAGGGAAGTCCTCATGAGATGGGGCTTTGGAATAGAGACAGGACGAAAGGGATCAAGGAGCCAGGCAGGCATCAGGCAGAAGAGCATTTCAGGCAAAGCAAAAGTCAAGGTCCTGAGTTTAGGAGCTTGCCTGGAATGTTTGGAGCTTCCCACAAACTAGGATGCTGCCTTGTTGACATCAGACTGAAGGGGGTACAGAAGAGTTGGGGGTCTCTTCAGGGACAAGAACTCAGGAGTTCAGACCAGAAATGAGCTTAGGCCAGGTTGGTGACAGTGGAGACGCTGATGAGTGGTCAGGTGCTGGGTGCCTGGTGAAGGCAGAGCTGACAGGGTATCCTGACGGAACAGACTGAGTGAGAGATGGTTAAAGGCCAAGGCTCTACGCTCATCTGAATCCACTACAAGCTTGGAAATAATGACCCACTCATGGCAGGCACTTCAAAAATATTGAACATTCTCAGAGTTGGAAGATTCCTTAAAGCCCTCTAGTTAAGCTGTGTTGTTAGCCCTTGATTTTTCTCATTATCAACCACTAGCTGGCTTTAGCCTAATTATACTCCATCAAATGTGAGAGGAAAGCACTGCTTCTCAAAGCAATCGATTCCACCAGTTCTTAGCATGTGTGTAACCCCTCTGTAGCATTACAAATAAATAAATACAAATAGAACCATATGTAGGTCCATTTCACCTTTTCAGCTTTCAAGGGGTTTTTTTCCCCCCGCTCTGTGTGTGTGTATTTCTATTTGGTATTTAATACAGTGTATATCACACCAATTATTGTAATCTACACATAGAAGAATCCTATAAGGCTTCAAGCAAGCATTAATACAAATAAAAAAGGAAGCACTGAGGGCAGAGATCTATGAAAATGGCCCTGTGGTAAACTTCTGCAACAATGCTGACTCATTTTGTCAGCAAGAGTTTAGTCATACTAAATCAACATGTTACAGTTCAGTTCAGTCACTCAGTTGTGTCCGACTCTTTGTGACCCCATGAACCACAGTATGACAGGCCTCCCTGTCCATCACCAACTCCCAGAGTTTACCCAAACTCATGTCCATAGAGTCGGTGATGCCATCCAATCACCTCATCCTGTCATCCCCTTCTCCTCCTGCCTTCAGTCTTTCCAAGCATCAGGGTCTTTTCCAATGAGTCAGCTCTTCACATCAGGTGGCCAAAGTATTGGAGTTTCAGCTTCAACATCAGTCCTTCCAATGAACACCCAGGACTGATCTCCTTTAGAATGGACTGGTTGGATCTCCTTGCAGTCCAAGGGACTCTCAAGAGTCTTCTCCAACACCATAGTTCAAAAGCATCAATTCGTCTGCACTCAGCTTTCTTTATAGTCCAACTCTCACATTCATACATGACCACAGGAAAAACCATAGGCTTGACTAGCTGGACCTTTGTTGACAAAATAATGTCTCTGCTTTTTAATATGTTATCTAAGTTGGTCACAACTTTCCTTCCAAGTAGTAAGCGTCTTTTAATTTCATGACCGCAGTCACCATCTGCAATGATTTTGGAGCCCCCCAAAATAAAGTCAGCCACTGTTTCCACTGTTTCCCCATCTATTTGCCCTGAAGTGATGAGACAAGATGCCATGATCTTAGTTTTCTGAATGTTGAGCTTTAAGCCCACTTTTTCACTCTCCTCTTTCATTTTCATCAAGAGGCTCTTTAGTTCTTCTTCACTTTCTGCCATAAGGGTGGTGTCATCTGCATATCTGAAGTTATTGATATTTCTCCTGGCAATCTTGATTCCAGCTTGTGCTTCTTCCAGCCCAGCGTTTCTCATGATGTACTCTGCATAGAAGTTAAATAAGCAGGGTGAAAATATACAGCCTTGACGTGCTCCTTTTCCTATTTGGAACCAGTCTGTTGTTCCATATCCAGTTCTAACTGTGGCTTCCTGACCTGCATATAGGTTTCTCAAGAGGCAGGTCAGATGGTCTGGTATTCCCATCTCTTTCAGAATTTTCCACAGTTTATTGTGATCCAAACAGTCAAAGGCTTTGTCATAGTCAATAAAACAGAAATAGATGTTTTTTTGAAACTCTCTTGCTCTTTCAATGATCCAGCAAATGTTGGCAATTTGATCTCTGGTTCCTCTGCCTTTTCTAAAACCAGCTTGAACATCTGGAAGTTCACAGTTCATGTATTGCTGAAGCCTGGCTTGGAGAATTTTGAGCATTACTTTACTAGCATGTGAGATGATTGCAATTGTGTGGTAGTTTGAACATGCTTTGGCATTGCCTTTCTTCGGGATTGGAATGAAAACTGACCTTTTCCAGTCCTATGGCCACTACTGAGTTTTCCAATTTTCCTGGCATATTGAGTGCAGCACTTTCACAGCATCATCTTTTAGGATTTGAAATATCTGAACTGGAATTCCAGCACCTCCATTAGCTTTGTTTGTAGTGATGCTTCTTAAGGCTCACTTGACTTCACATTCCAGGATGTCTGGCTCTAGGTGAGTGATCACACCATGGTGATTATCTTGTTCGTGAAGATCTTTTTTGTACAGTTCTTCTGTGTGTTCTTGCCACCTCTTTTTAATATCTTCTGTGTCTGTTAGGTCCATACCATTTCTGTCCTTTATCGAGCCTATCTTTGCATGAAATGTTCCCTTGGCATCTCCAGTTTTCTTGAAGAGATCTCTAGTCTTTCCCCTTCTGTTGTTTTCCTCTCTTTCTTTGCATTGATATCTGAGGAAGGCTTTCTTATCTCTCCTTGCTATTCTTTGGAACTCTGCATTCAAATGGGTATATCTTTCCTTTTCTACTTTGCTTCTTGCTTCTCTTCTTTTGTCAGCTATTTGTAAGACCTTCCCAGACAGCCATTTTGCTTTTTTGCATTTCTTTTCCATGAGGTTGGTTTTGAACCCTGTCTCCTGTACAATGTCATGAACCTCCATCCATAGTTCATCAGGCACTCTGTCTATCAGATCTAGTCCCTTAAATCTATTTCTCACCTCCACTGTATAACCATAAGGGATTTGATTTAGGTCATACCTGAATGGTCTAGTGGTTTTCCCTACTTTCTTCAATTTCAGTCTGAATTTGGCAATAAGGAGTTCATGATCTGAGCCACAGTCAGCTCCCAGTCTTGTTTTTGCTGACTGAATAGAGCTTCTCCATCCTTGGCTGCAAAGAATATAATCAATATAATTTCGGTGTTGGGCATCTGGTGATGTCCATGTGTCAAGTCTTCTCATGTGTTGTTGGAGGAGAGTGTTTGCTATGACCAGTGTGTTCTCTTGGCAAAACTCTATTAACCTTTGGCCTTCTTCATTCTGTACTCCAAGGCCAAATTGTTACAAAATCATTAAATTTAGCCGATGGTTTTCTCTTCTCTTTTTCCCCCCTAGGAGAATGATAGGACTTTTTAATTGTTTCAAGAAAGCCATGTATTATGTATTCTTCATTTTGTTCATTAATCTTAAAAAATTATTTGACTTTTCATAATTTATTTAATAAGTGCATACTGAGTCCTAGTGATTAGGGCTCAAGTGTTCATTTTAAATATGCTTGCATTAGAGTAATAGGAAATCAACTTTTTACAAAATATATTAATAACTTACATTTTTACGTTTTTTAATATATAATTTTTGACAAATGTGTTTTAACAAATGTAAACAGTTGTATAACCAAAACCAAACTAAGGTACAGAGCAGTTTGATCAATTCCAAATTCTCTCAAACACTTTTACATTCAACCTTATCCACACACCCTGCCTTCTTTTGGGTTAATCAATTTTTTTTTAATTCTTCCATTTTAATAATAAGTAAATTATTCCATTTTAATAATTAAATCAATATTCCTTGATTATTAGCTCCTTGGTATGATTTCTACCTTATTTAATTTTTTCAAGACTTTATTTGAGGCATGTCATGTAATTATGTATCCTGGAGAATGTTCCAAGTGCACTTAAGAGGAATGTGTATTCTACTGCTGTTAAAGGGAGTGTTCTAAAAATGTTTCTGAGGTCCAGTTAGTATAACATATGGTTTGGGTCCAATATCACCTTGTTTACTTTCTGTCTGAATAATCTATCCACTAATGGAAGAGATATTGAAGTCCCCTACTATTATTGCATTGTTGTCTGTTTGTTCCTTCAACTCAATTAGTATTTGCTTAGCATGATTAGATGTTCTAGTGCTGGAGGCATATACAGCTCAATCCCCTGGAGTGTGGATGAGACTTGTGAATATGATGGGATATGACTCTGGTAGGTTACATTATATGGAAAGAAGGAAGGTATTTTGTAGATATAATCAAGCCCTCAATAAATTGATTTTAAATAAATAAATAAGAATACCCTGGATTTACCTGACTTAATTGGGTGAGCCCTTTTAATAGGGTTTATAGATCAGATACAGAAGAAGTTTGAGAGCTTAAAAGTAGCATACATGCTGTTCTGTTAACTTTGAAGAAGCAAACTGCCATGTGACAGAAAGGGACACGTGGTAGCCAACGGTGGCTAACCTCAGAGCTGACAGTCTCAGTCTGACAACAACACAGAACTGATTCTACCAATGACCAGTGAGCTTAGAAGAGGACTCAAAACTTAAGATGAAATTGTAGTTCCAGGTAGTACATTGATTTCAGACTAGTTAGACTGATTAGAGAACCCAATTAACCTGATCCATGGAAAACTGTGATATAATATATTTATGTTGTTTGCAGATTCTCATTTAGTCATGCTTTGTTATGCAGCAATATAATACCGAGGAACACTCCCAGGATGATTTATTTAGTATGGAATGGCACATGGAAATCATATTTATTAAAAATTCCCATGTTTTTGTAATAGGCAGCCAAGGTCAAGATCACTGGGCCTAGATGTTTTTACATGCTTCCTTTTGAAGCAAGGAGGAGAAGAGTTGTTTTTCTCATGTCATATCCTATGCAGCTTGAATTCTTAAATAAATTCTACCTTATGATACTGTTGCTTTCACTGTGGTTAATCATCCCAAACAACAACTTTTCAATGTCTGTTAGATTTCTGACAGATTGTCAGGGTGATACTTTAGTGTATCAGAGTTGTTTTAAGAAAAAAATCTTCATGCCTATATAGCAGAAAAAGATTTCATAGGACTACACAGAATGACAGTATTGATACTAGCTGCTTACGAAACACTTTTTTAAAAAATTTCTTTCCAACATTCAAAAGAACTAAGTGGGAATATATTTTTTGACATTAAAATGTAAAACTCTACCTTAGCATGTGGTTGACCATAAATTTCAAATTTATTCTGCTGAAGGTTCCCATGGAGAATACCCTACTCTTCTATGACCATCATAGTTCTTAAAATGGCAAAAAGACTGAAATGAGTTGCCATTCCTTTCTTCAGGGGATCTTCCCAACCCAGGTATCACATCCATGTCTCCTGCATTGCAGACAGATTCCTTACTGTGTTAGCCACCAGGGAAGCCCAGCTCTAGCCTGCTGCTGCTGCTAAGTCGCTTCAGTCGTGTCCGACTCTGTGCGACCCCACAGACGGCAGCCCACCAGGCTCCCCCGTCCCTGGGATTCTCCAGGCAAGAACTCTGGAGTGGGTTGCCATTTCCTTCTCCAGTGCATGAAAGTGAAAAGTGAAAGTGAAGTTGCTCAGTCGTGTCCAACCCTTAGTGACCCCATGGACTGCAGCCTACCAGGCTCCTCCGTCCATGGGATTTTCCAGGCAAGAGTACTGGAGTGGGGTGCCATTGCCTTCTCCGAGCTTTGGCCTAGACCTACCAAATCAGAAACTCTGGGGAGGGAGAGACCACAGTGTATTATATCAAGCCTCCAGGTGATTGTGGTGCATGTAAAAAGTTGGAGAAAAAATAAAGACAATGTCATATATTTATACTCTTTTAAAAATTATTGAATTGGCTGTGCCAGGTACTGTGGCATGTAGGATCTAGTTCCTTGACCAGGGATTGTGCCCAGATCCCTGCATTTGGAGCACAGAGTCTTAGCCACTGGATTACCAGGGAAGTTTCTGTATTTATACTCTTAACCCTCAAAGAAAGTTTTGTCTTGATTAGGCCATAAATAAAATTTATTTAATACCAAGAAATTTTTGCCTTGATTAGGCTGTAAATAAAGTTTATTTAGTCTGTCTATTGCTGTCCCTAAACCAGAATTCAAATAGACTTGTAAAGAAAACCCCTAAAAGAGCCAGGACCACAAGACCATAGCATCTTGCTTTTCATTCTCTTAGAGTTCAATCATTTTCTTTGCTTCTTATTCATGTTACAAATAAATAGCCAAGGTCACACACCATCCTTTTTCTTTATCTCACCTTATCATAAAGTTGGCCTTGATATAAATATCTGCATGGAATTCTAAAGAAGCCTACAAAGGTGAGAAAGCAGACAGATTTCTGACAGCCTGCTCTCTTCTGGGAGTTCATTTGTTCTCTTTCAGTCAACAACAACACTCTTAATTTCATATTCCAAATTTGTTACCCTTTCTTGTCCCTGAAAGAAAATTCAGGGGATGCTTAATGCTTAAATCTGGTGAGCAATTCCCCATCTTCATGCTACTCACATTCCTGGTTGGTTTTTTTTCTTCTTCTGTTTCATGCAGATCACATCACTTCATTTCTCTTTGTGATTTTCCTTGCAATTGACCTCCTGTACCTTTCCATGACAAGAAGTCTCCTTCATCTTCCCAAGATTCCCTCTTACAGACAGTCCACAGAGTGCATATGCAGAATCATTAAACATCCTTATCTCAGCCCAGATTCCTTAGGAAACAGAGATGACAGCATAGGTTAATAGTAACATTTTACTAGTGAGGCCATGGAAGAACATGTGAAATTCCAGAGGAAGAATAATTCATAAAAGGGAACTGAGGCAATAAAAAATATATAATATATAACATTATCAAATTGGATATGGCTTTATAAGAAAACATAGTCATTTGATCAGTCACATGGACTTTCCCCTAAGAGGCTGTATGGAGCCATTGCACCTCAGAAAATACATAGGAAAAAGAAAAGGATGGGATTTCTCTAACGAAATCTTCTTGTTTACCATGTCACCCTGCCTGAAGCTTGCCACACAGAACATTTCCTAACCCTGCATATTCTGTTACTGTTTTTCTCCAGGAAATGCTGTGATAGTCAATTTCCCCTATTTGTGATTGCAGGGCATCATCTAAATCCAGAGAGATGGAAGTATTATAACAATAACTTCTATCCCTAATAGCTCAGTTGGTAAAGAATCTGCTGGCAATGTGGGAAACCTACATTCAATCCCTGGATTGGGAAGATCCCCTGGAGAAGGGAAAGGCTACCCACTCCAGTATTCTGGCCTAGAGAATTCCATGGACTGTATAGTCTATGGGGTCACAAAGAGTCAGACACGACTGAGTGACTTTCACTTTCACTTTCTATCAGTTGTAGGACTTGGTTTTCTGAGCTGAGGTAGCTCCTGCTCTGAGACATGTGGAGGCTTTTTATCACTGTGGGAGGCTGAGACAAATGTCAGTGCAAGATGTGTCCATGATAGAGATGGATGAGGCTTTCCACTGGTAGGTGGTCAAGTCTTTAGGTGATGGGGGTGAGAGGGTGGCATATAATGCCAAGAGAATCTGAGGAGGTGCATAAACTGGGTAAACCAATTGAACCCTGTAGTATACACCCTGAAATTAGAGGTAAAGATCCAGTCCTTGTCAGTTATAATCTCCTAAAAAGTTACAAAGACTTTTATGACTGTTGCTGTACCTGGTCTTGAGGATATAATAGATATTAATCTTCATCACCATTCTAGATTACTGTCACCCTCTGTAAGCATTTAGTTTCATTTGGGTTGCTTGCCTGGTAAGGTGAATCAGAAATTGAAGCTCCAATACTTTGGCTACCTGATGTGAGGATCTGACTCACTGGAAAAGACCCTGATGCTGGGAAAGATTGAGGGCAAGAGGTGAAGGAGGTGACAGAGAATGAGATGGTTGGATGGCGTCAGTGACTCAATGGACATGAGTCTGAGCAAACTCAGGGAGATAGTGAAGGATAGGGAAGCCAGGCGAGCTACAGTTCATGGGGTCACAAAGAGTCAGACACAACTTAGAGACTGAACAAAAACAGCACCTGTTCTATTTAATATAGTAACTGTAAGCCCCTCTTGGTTATTTATATTTAAATAAATTAAAATATAAAATTCAGTTCCTCAATTACATTCAGTTCAGTTCGGTCGCTCAGTCATGTCCAACTCTTTGTGGCCCCATGAATTGCAGCATGCCAGGCCTCCCTGTCCATCACCAACTCCCAGAGTTCACTCAGACTCACATCCATCGAGTCCATGATGCCATCCAGCCATCTCATCCTCTGTCGTCCCCTTCTCCTCCTGCCCCCAAACCATCCCAGCATCAGAGTCTTTTCCAATGAGTCAACTCTTTGCATGAGGTGGCCAAAGTACTGGAGTTTCAGCTTTAGCATCATTCCTTCCAAAGAACACCCAGGGCTGATCTCCTTCAGTATGGACTGGTTGGATCTCCTTGCAGTCCAAGGGACTCTCAAGAGTCTTCTCCAACACCACAGTTCAAAAGCATCAATTCTTCAGCACTCAGCTTTCTTCACAGTCCAACTCTCACATCCATGCATGACCACAAGAAAAACCATAGCCTTGACTAGACGAACCTTTGTTGGCAAAGTAATGTCTCTGCTTTTGAATATGCTATCTAGGTTGGTCGTTACCCACATTTAAATACTTAATAGCCACATATATGACTGCTACTGCTAAGTCACTTCAGTCGTGTCTGACTCTGTGTGACCCCACAGACGGCAGCCCACCAGGCTCCGCCGTCCCTGGGATTCTCCAGGCAAGAACACTGGAGTGGGTTGCCATTTCCTTCCCCAGTGCATGAAAGTGAAAAGTCAAAGTGAAGTCACTTAGTCGTGTCTGACTCTTAGCGACCCCATGGACTGCAGCCTACCAGGCTCCTCCGCCCATGGGATTTTCTAGGCAAGAGTACTGGAGTGGGGTGCCATTGCCTTCTCCGACATATATGACTAGTGACTATCAGATGAAGTGGTCCAGATGTAGAATATTTCCATCATTACAGAAAATTCTATTTGCCAGCCTTGCTTACAATAAAAAACTATTCTCCTTTAAGAAAGATGCTCAGCCATTAAAAAGAATACATTTGAATCAGTTTTAATGAGGTGGATGAAACTGGAGCCTATTATACAGAGTGAAGTAAGCCAGAAAGAAAAACACCAATACAGTATACTAACGCATATATATAGAATTTAGAAAGATGGTAACGATAACCCTATATGCGAGACAGCAAAAGAGACACAGATGTAGAGAACAGTCTTTTGGACTCTGTGGGAGAGGGAGAGGGTGGGATGATTTTGGAGAATGGCATTGAAACATGTATAATATCATATAAGAGACAAATCGCCAGTCCAGGTTTGATGCAGGATACAGGATGCTTGGGGCTGGTGCACTGGGATGACCCAGAGGGATGGTGTGGAGTGGGGGAGGTGGGAGGGGAGTTCGGGATTGGGAACACATGTACACCTGTGGTGGATTCATGTTGATGTATGGCAAAACCAATACAATATTGTAAAGTAAAAAAAATTAAAAAATAAATAAAAAAAGAAAGATGCTAGTGGTATGTGACTGGATCCTAATAAAGACTGAACAACTCACCAAGGACATCAAGTTACCTTGTAATGAGACCTGCTCATCATGAACTGGGTGTTACCAAATCCACTGAATTGTAAATTGGGGCTAGGTGAAAACAGTAAGAAGCTTATAAAATAGATCCAGAAAAAAAAAAAAAAAAGAAAGTCATGTAAGAAACAAAAAAGCTTACAGATAGAAAAATATCAAATATTAGTAATAGAAAATATCTTTGAGAACTCATTGGTTAACTTTATAGGTAATTTTCAGCATTCTTCAAGGTCTACAGAAATTAAGCAAAGAAAATCCTTAAGTCCCAAAGCTAGCTAATATTGCAATAATACTAACTCAATGTCATCCCTTAATCCCCTTTACATTAAGGTATCTGGATGCATTTAAAGAATCTTGAAAGCTCCATTTCACAAGACTGGCTACTGAGAGAAGGGCATTACTCACCATTCCATTTAGCATACCTTCCAGTCCCTCCACGAATGCTACCAAGGAAATTTCTAGTGAAGTTACACAGTATACAGTTCATATCAAAACTGTTTTCAAATTTACTTTTTTGGAACTGTGCAAAATAGTCTCTTACAATTAATTATACTTTTTTCTGTTTCAACAGTTATTTGTAGTTCACATATAATGTGTGCTTTCTGTTTTTCTGTTTAATTTCTATTGTCGTATAGTTGCTTTACAATGTTGTGTTAGTTTCTTCTGCACAGCAAAATGAATCACCTTTATGTATACATCTATTCTCTCTTTTAGCTTTCCTTCTTATTGAGGTCAGCCAGATGGAGTAGAGGGCTTCCCTGGTGGCTCAGATGGTAAAGAATCTACCTGCAATGCGGGAGACCTGTGTTTGATCCCTTGGGTCGGGATGATACTCTGCAGAAGGGCATGGCAACCCACTCCAATATTCTTGCCTGGAGAATTCCATGGTCAGAGGAGCCTGGTGGGCTGCAGTCCATGGGGTCACAAAGAGTCAGACGCGACTGAGTGACTAAGCACAGCACAGCACAGATGGAGTATAGTTCCCTGTGCTAAACAGTATGTTCTCATTGGTTATCTATTTTATACACAGTAGTGTATATGTGTCATACCAAGTCTTCCAATTTGTTCCACACCCCCGTGTCCTCCCTTCGTAACCATACATTTATTCTCTGCCTCTGTGACTCTCTTGCTGCTTTGCCAGTAAGTTCATCTGTACCATTTTTCTACATTCCACATGGAAGCAATATTAGGATATTTTTATTTCTCTTTCTGATGTACCTCACTCTATGACAGTCTCTAGGTTCATCCAAGTCTCTGCAAGTGGCACAATCCCTTTCCTTTTCATGGCTGAATAGTATTCCATTGTAAATATGTACCACATCTTCTTTATCCATTCTTCTGTTGATGGACATTTAGGTTGCTTCCATGTCCTGCTTGTTGTAAATAGTGCTGCAGTGAACATTAGGCTGTGTGTATCCTTTTGAGTTATGGTTTTCTCCAGATATATGCCTGGGAGTGGAATTGCTGGGTCATATGGTCAAACTATTTTTAGTTTTTTAAGGAACCTCCATGCCTGTTTTCCGTAATGGCTTCTAGTCCCACCAGTAGTGTAGCAGGCTTCCCTTTTCTCTACACCCTCTCCAACATTTGTTTGTAGATTTTTTGATGATGGCCATTCTGACCAGTGTGAGGTGATACTTCACTGTCGTTTTGATTTGCCTTTCTCTAATAATTAGTGATGTTGAGCATCTTGTGCCTTTTGGCTATCTGTAAGTCTTTGGAGAAATTTATGTTTATCTTCTGTCCATTTTTTTTTTAATCTACATATATTTTCTCATTATGAATTCTCCCAATCAAGGACATAGTGTATCACTCCATCTGCTTGTGTCGTCTTTCATTTCTTTTAGTAGTGTCATAGTTTTCAGAGTACAGGTCTTTTATCTCCTTAGGTAGATTTATTCCTAGATACTTTATTCTTTTTGATGTGGCAGTGGGATTGTTGCCTTAATTTTTCTTCCTGAAAATTTGTTGTTAAGTGTATAGAAATGCAACAGATTTCTGTATACTAATCTTTATCTTGCAGCTTTACCAAATTCATTGATGAGCTCCAGTCATTTTCTTAAGTGAAGTGAAGTGAAAGTCACTCAGTCGTGTCCAACTCTTTGGGACCCCATGGACTATACAGTCCATGGAATTCTCCAGGCCAGAATACTGGAGTGGGTAGCCTTTCCCTTCTCCAAGGGATCTTCCCAACCCAGGGATTGAACCCAGGTCTCCCGCATTGCAGGCGGATTCTTTACCAGCTGAGCCACAAGGGAAGCCCAAGAATACTGGAGTGGGTAGCCTATTCCTTCTCCAGCAGATCTTCCCAACCCAGGAATTGAACCAGGGTCTCCTGCATTGCAGGCAGATTCTTTACCAACTGAACTATCAGGGAAGCCCAGTCATATTCTAGTGGTGTCTTTTAGGAATTTCTATATATAGTATCTTGTCCTCTGCAAACAGTGAGAGTTTTCTTCTTCCTTTCCAATCTCAGTTTCTTTTATTTCTGTTTCCTCTCTGACAGCTGAAACTAGTATTTCCAATACTTTGTTGAATAAAAGTAGCTGCATTGTGGTCATCCTTGTCTTAGTTCTAATTGTAGAGAAAATGGTTTCAGCTTTTCACTATTGAGTATGATGTTAGCTGTGGGTTTGTCATATATGGCCTTTAATATGTTGAGGTAGTTTCCCTTTATGCCCACTTTCTGGAGAGTTTTTGTCATAAACGGATGTTGAGGTTTGTCAAAAGTTTTTTCTGCATCTGTTATAATCATATGAATTTGATTCTTCAGTTTGTTAATGTGGTATATCACATCAATTGATTTGCAAATATTGAAAAAAACTCTGCATCCCTTGGATAAATCTTACTTGATTATGGTGTGTGATCTTCTTAATGTATTGTTGCACTTTGTTTTCTAGTATTTTGTTGAGGATTTTTGCATCATCTATGTTCCTCAGTGATGTGGGCCCATAAATTTCATTTTTTTGTGTTATCTTTGTCTGATTTTGGTTCCAGGATGATGCTGGTCTCATAAAATGAGTTCAGAAGTGTTCTGTCCTCTGCAGTTTTTGGAATAATTTCAGAAGGATAGGTGTTAATTATTCTTTAAATGTTTGGTAGAATTCACCTATGAAGCTGCCTGGTCCTGGACTTTTGTTTGTTGTGAGATTTTTAATTACTGATTCACTTTTCTTTTTGGTATGTTCATATTTTCTATTTCTTTCTGGTTCAATCTTGGGAGATAGTACCTTTGTAAGAATTTTTCATTTTATTGGTATGAGGTTTTTCATAGTAGTCTGTTATGACCCTTTGTATTTCTGTGATGTCAGTTGAACCAGCTTTTAGTTTCTATTGATCTTTTTCTTTTTTTCAGTCATCAATATTTATTCTCTGATATTTATTATTTCTTTCCTCCTAACTGCGTTTTGTTTGTTCTTCTTTCTCTAGTTTCTTTAGGCATAAGATTAGGTTGTTTATTTGAAATTTTTCTTGTTTCCTGAGGTAAGTGTCTATCAATATAACTTTCCCTCCTAGAACTGCTCTTGCCATTTCCCATAGGTTCTGTATCGTCATGTTTTGGTTTTCAGTTGTTTCTAGCTATTTTTGAATTTTTTCTTTGATTTCTTTATGATCCATTGGTTATTTAGTAGTATACTATTTAGCCTCTATGTGTTTGTGGTTTTTTTGCAGGATTTTCTCCCAGTAATATATTTCTAATCTCATAGCATGATCATTGGAAAAGATGCTTGATATGATTTATATTTTCTTTTTTTTTAAAATTTTTATTTTTACGTTATTTTGCTTTACAATACTGTATTGATTTTGCACAACAAAGGAAACTGTAAGCAAGGTGAAAAGACAGCCTTCTGAATGGGAGAAAATAATAGCAAATGAAGCAACTGACAAACAACTAATCTCAAAAATATACAAGCAACTTATGCAGCTCAATTCCAGAAAAATAAATGACTCAATCAAAAAATGGAACAAAGAACTAAATAGACATTTCTCCAGAGAAGACATACAGATGGCTAACAAACACATGAAAAGATGCTCAACATCACTCATTATCAGAGAAATGAAAATCAAAACCACAATGAGGTACCATTTCACACCAGTCAGAATGGCAGTGATCCAAAAGTCTACAAGCAATAAATGCTGGAGAGGGTGTGGAGAAAAGGGAACCCTCTTACACTGTTGGTGGGAATGCAAACTAGTACAGCCACTATGGAGAACAGTGTGGAGATTTATATTTTCTTAAATCTACTGAGGCTTGCTTTGTAATCCAAGATGTGGTCTGTCCTGGAGAATATTCCATGTGTACTTGAGAAGAAAGTATATTCTCCTGCGTTAGGTTGGAATATCCTATCAGTTCAGTTCAGTCACTCAGTCGTGTCCGACTCTTTGAGACCCCATGAATCGCAGCACACCAGGCCTCCCTGTCCATCACCATCTCCCGGAGTTTACTCAGACTCACATCCATCGAGTCAGTGATGCCATCCAGCCATCTCATCCTGGGTTGTCCCCTTCTCCTCCTGCCCCCAATCTCTCCCAGCATCAGAGTCTTTTCCAATGAGTCAACTCTTCGCATGAGGTGTCCAAAGTACTGGAGCTTCAGCTTTAGCATCATTCCCTCCAAAGAAATCCCAGGGTTGATCTCCTTCAGAATGGACTGGTTGGATCTCCTTGCAGTCCAAGGGACCCTCAAGAGTCTTCTCCAACACCACAGTTCAAATGCATCAATTCTTCGGTACTCAGCCTTCTTCACAGTCCAACTCTCACATCCATACATGACCACTGGAAAAATCATAGCCTTGACTAGACGGATTTTAGTCGGCAAAGTAATGTCTCTGCTTTTGAATATGCTATCTAGGTTGGTCATAACTTTTCTTCCAAGGAGTAAGCGTCTTTTAATTTCATGGCTGCAGTCACCATCTGCAGTGATTTTGGAGCCCAAAAAACTAAAGTCTGACACTGTTTCTACTGTTTCCCCATCTATTTCCCATGAAGTGATGGGACCAGATGCCATGATCTTCAATTAATTCTGTCTGGTCTAATGTGTCATTTAAGGCTTGTTTTTCCTTATTTTCTGTCTGAATGATCTGTCCATTGGTATGGGTGGGATGTTAAAGTCCCCCACTATGATTGTGTTACTGTCGATTTCCGCTTTATGGCTGTTAGCATTTGCCTTGTATATCAAGGTGCACCTATGTTGGGTGCATATAGATTTACAATTGTTATGTCTTCTTGGATTTTTTTTTTTCTGTAGTTGATTCCTAGTCTCATAGTGTGGTGATCAGAAAAGATGCTTTATATGATTTCAATTTTCTTAAATTTACAGAGAGTTGTTTTGTGGCCTAATATGAGTTATGTAGATTAGTCAAATTCATAAAAGCAGAGACAAGCATGGTGTTTACCAGAGATTGGAGAGAGGAGGAAATAGAGAGTTACTAATCAAGAAGCATAAAGTTTAAGTTAAGTAAGATTAATTAGCTTGAAATCTGCTGTATGACATTGTACCTATGGTCAACACTGTATCATATCCTTACAGTTTGTTGAGAAGATAGCTCTCATGTTAAATGTTCTTACCACAATAAAATAAAAACTAATGAGAAAAAAGAGATAAGATGCATATTACTAAAATCGAGGATGAAAAAGGAGGAGATATACTATCGATCTGGCAAACACCATAAAGATATTAATAGAATACTTTGAATAGGTCAGCAAAAATAAATTTATATGAAAAAGACCAATTATGCTGAGTCTGAAACAGGTGATTTTAACAGCTGTGTAACTATAAGGCAATTCAAATTTTAATTTAAAAAATTCCCTCAAAAAATATATCTGCAGATCCAGGTAGTTCACTGGAGAACTTGAACAAATGTTTAAAGATGATTTAATACCAATAATACCCTATTTTTGCCCCCCCCAATGGTAACACTTCAAACTCAGTTTTAAAGCTAGTTTTACCTTAATATCAAAACAGACAAAGTACGAAAAAGGAAAATGTAGATCAGTATCCATCATGAATATAGATGGAAAATATTATTATTAGCAAATAGAATTTGGCAGTATATAAAAAAGAATTTTCCAGGATGACAAATTTGTGTCATAACCTTACATAAGGTTATACAATGCCTTATCAGTATTCAGAAATCAATCAATATAATACACCATATTAATGGAAAAAAACAAGAAAAAGTACATGATTTATGTAACAGCGAAAACTATAAAATTCAACACTCATTCAGGTTAAAAACTCTCAGAAGACTAGGAATAGAGGGAGCTTATTAAACTTGATAAAGAGTATCTACAAAATGAATTAAATCTAACATACCTATTGATTTCACTTAGGGCAGTAAGTAAACAGGACCATTCATGAGTATATGTACTCTAGAAATGTAGTTATATAAAATACAGAATTTTTTATGGAAAGGAGGCTATTGTGAGATTATGAAATCTGATTTATTTTCATGGGCCATACTGATGGATACAATTTAAAAATTAATATAGGTCAAGAAAATTATCTCTCTTCTTACTTTCCAGTCCCTTAAAAGTGCTTTCCAGCATCACCTTCCATACAATTTACAAGTAAGAATCATTGCTCTTGTCATTACACATTTAACTCTTCTCTGTTTATAAAACAGTGCCACAATAAAATTTATATTTTGGTAGCCAAAATATTAGTGAATCTGGTGTAGCAATGTGTGTGATATTTTTAGTCTTCAAGTTGTAGTGAAGTTATATTTGCACATTAATTAGATACCTAATTTTTATCATTAAGAACATAGTGTTTTCTCTGAGTTGAACTTTCTAATACCATTACTAACATTTCTCTCTTGGGAAAAAAGTTGAAACCTATTTTTCTCGAAGTTCTAACCCTGATGGAAAATCAGCTTACAAAGACAGTAACAATAATGTTGGGAAATTTTCTCATCAGGGAGATCCAGAGGGAGAGAAAACCATCCTTCTAGCTATTGGCAGATTGGGTTAAGCAATGGACCATGATACAGAATAATCACCTCCTACTGTGCACTAAGAGTGTGGCTCAGGAATTAGCACACACTGGAAATTCCCAGTGAGTCTATGAGATGTCAGGGGAAAACTTAACAAGGAGCAGATTTCCTAAATGGGTATGTGTCTGTTGTATAGTATACAAATGCTAGTACATTTTACACAAGGTTGTTACTGGCTTTTGTCTCTGTTTTGTATGATATTTGCCAGTTGCAAACCCAACTGGCATATTTAACGACCTTGTGGAAGACAAGGTTTCAAAGATTTCATAGCATTTAGATTGTCCTGGGTGGGAAGTGGAAGTTTTTGTGCTCTCAATTTGTCTTTGGTTTGGACCCTGTTTTTGATGCTGTTTGTGTCCTATGTCTCTGTTGTCAGCATTCACCTCAACATGAGAAAAGCTGCCTACTGCAAACATTTGCTTCTCTCTGTTTTTTTTTTTTTTTCCTCCCTTGACCAAGCTGCACGACTTATGGGATCTTAGTTCCTTGAACAGGGATCAAACCCAAGCCCTCAGCAGTGAAACTGAGGACTCCTAACCAGTGGACCGCCAAGCAATTCCCATTTGCTACTCTCCTAGTGAGGATTTTGTTTGAAGCTAGTTCAGTCTCTGTAGTGGGCAAAGTGCTTAAGAAAGTTAGTGTGCCCAGTAAGCAACTCTCAGTTCCATAGCCTGAGCTTCCATTGCTTGTGTGCAGTAGTTGCTACCATATTAACAGACTGCTTATGGCTTCTTCCCTTCCTTATCTCACTGCCCTAGGCCCTAAAATGTTTCTCTAGATCAACTTCCAAATAATATACTCATCTCAAGTTCTGCTCCCATGATGAATCCATGGTAACACAGGCTTCCACTGAGGGTTTTCTAAACCCCATAATTGGGAAGGAACATATCCCTAGCCTACGAGATCCATAGTCAATCATATATACCCTATTTATGGAAACATTTGAAAGGGAGACATTTTGCCTGCTTCGGCCTGCTGGTAACATGGATCTCAAATCTTGTTAGATGCTTTATACATTTATTATGTAGGTGAACTCAGATGTTTTGAAGCACTACTTTTAGGAATCTTTTTCTTGGCCCTTCTCTCTGTGCTCTGTGAGTCACTACTCCATCTAATTTATCAGTGTAGACTCATAAAAAAGGCAAGATCTTTATCAACCAGCACTTCTTAAGTCTTGGAGGTAACCCTTGAATCCCTTATCTTGAGAAGCTGGGAGCAAGATAGTCATGAAAAGTTGATGAGCCAAGAACAAAGGAAGCAGCACTTAGGGATGGTGATAATCCCAGTGTTTTGACTCATCTGGCTTCGCTGACACACCCCTTCCTCTTCATTCATCACCATTGCCTCTCATGCTCTCAGGTTTGGGTTGGTGCTTTGAGGAGAAAATTCTGTGGATGCTTTTTTAGTGATTATGCATTTTATCATCTTCAAAGATAAGTCTCCAGCACCCTTTGGTGGTCAGGCAGTCAGCTGGAGGCAAAGTTGTGAAAGTGAATACATTTTTGTTATAGTCCATGAGCTCGCTCCTCATGTCTTTGACAGCTGTGATCCTCTCATTCAAGCACATCTTTTTCTCTAGTTTATCCACTTTCAGGAAATATCCTGATTTCACTTATTTATAATTTAGTTGCATTAGCTATTCAAAGACAAGAGTCTTTCTAATTCTGGAATGGAAAGTTTTATATCTCTAAAGAAATTTTGGACACAAATTTTTAAGAAATGACTTGATGGGATGTAGAATCTTTCACTTAGAAAATATTAATCCACTGTTATCTCTTTACCAACCATTCCTAGAGTTTCCCACAGTCATTTTTGAGTAAAACTTATATTTTCACATGTTAAAAAAATTCCAATTTTTGTTCAAAGAATCAACCATTATCTAGTTATGTGGTAAACGGTATCTATTAATTATACCATCAAAGATAGATTGAGACAATATGTGCTATTATACCTTTAAAATCTGCCACCTGATCCCTTGTAATCCTGTTTGACTCATTCTAGTGGACGATCTGTAAGTAGTTGATTTTTTTTCTTCCATGCTCTGTTTAAGAGCAAAGCAACCTTTCCCAGAAGGCTTCTAGCAGGTTTCCCCCTCAATTCCACTATGCAGAACTTATTAATACAGTATCAGTTCAGTTCAGTCACTCAGTCATGTCCGACTCTTTGCGACCCCATGAATTGCAGCATGTCAGGCCTCCCTGTCCATCACCATCTCCCAGAGTTCACTCAGACTCACGTCCATCGAGTCCATGATGCCATCCAGCCATCTCATCCTCTGTCGTCCCCTTCTCCTCCTACCCCCAATCCCTCCCAGCATCAGAGTTTTTTCCAATGAGTCAACTCTTCGCATGAGGTGGCCAAAGTACTGGAGTTTCAGCTTTAGCATCATTCCTTCCAAAGAAATCCCAGGGTTGATCTCCTTCAGAATGGACTGGTTGGATCTCCTTGCAGTCCAAGGGACTCTCAAGAGTCTTCTCCAACACTACAGTTCAAAAGCATCAATTCTTTGCCGCTCAGCTTTCTTTATAGTTCAACTCTCACATCCATACATGACCACAGGAAAAATCATAGCCTTGACTAGACAGACCTTAGTTGGTAAAGTAATGTCTCTGCTTTTGAATATGCTATCTAGGTTGGTCATAACTTTTCTTCCAAGGAGTAAGCGTCTTTTAATTTCATGGCTGCAGTCACCATCTGCAGTGATTCTGGAGCCCAAAAAAATAAAGTCTGACACTGTTGCCACTGTTTCCCCATCTATTTCTGATGAAGTGATGGGACCATATGCCATGATCTTCGTTTTCTGAATGTTGAGCTTTAAGCCAACCTTTTCGCTTTCCTCTTTCACTTTCATCAAGAGGCTTTTTAGGTCCTCTTCACTTTCTGCCATAAGGGTGGTGTCATCTGCATATCTGAGATTATTGATATTTCTCCCGGCAATCTTGATTCCAGCTTGTGTTTCTTCCAGTCCAGCGTTTCTCATGATGTACTCTGCATATAAATAAACAGGGTGACAATATACAGCCTTGACGTACTCCTTTTCCTATCTGGAACCAGTCTGTTGTTCCATGTCCAGTTCTAACTGTTGCTTCCTGACCTGCATACAGATTTCTCAAGAGGCAAGTCAGGTGGTCTGGTATTCCCATCTCTTTCAGAATTTTCCACAGTTTATTGTGATCCACACAGTCAAAGGAGTGAAGCACTTTCCCAGCATCATCTTTTAGGATTTGAAATAGCTCAACTGGAATTCCATCACCTCTACTAGCTTTGTTCATAGTGATGCTTTCTAAGGCCCACTTGACTTCACATTCCAGGATGTCTGGCTCTAGGTGAGTGATCATACCATCGTGATTATCTTGGTCATGAAGATCTTTTTGTATAGTTCTTCTGTGTATTCTTGCCAACTCTTCTTAATATCTTCTGCTTCTGTTAGGTCCATATCATTTCTGTCCTTTATTCAGCCCATCTTTGCATGAAATGTTCCCTTGGTGTCTCTAATTTTCTTGAAGAGATCTCTAGTCTTTCCCATTCTGTTGTTTTCCTCTATTTCTTTGCATTGATCGCTGAGGAATACCTCCAACCAATTTCTGGCAGCTAGAATGAGTCCAGCATGACAGGTTAGGCTAGTTAGTCTTCATTTAATAAATATTGGCACAAAATTAGGATTCAGCTATCACCAAAGAAAGGGCATTTGAATGCTCAGTAGGCAATCAACTGAGTCAAATACCCTGTTTGAATAGATGGAAAGAAAAAAGGGAGGGTGGAAGGAAGGAGAGAGAAAGAGAGGAAGAGAGAAATGAAGGAGGGAAAGGATAGAAGGAAGAAAGAAAGGAAGGGGAGTGAAAAGGAAGGAAGAAGGAGTAAGAGAAGGAAAGATATGTATTTCTAATAATTAATGACAGAAATCAGAGGTGATCCTTAATAGGGAGTAAATGACTCTGGTTTAAAATTTTACAATTTCACAAAATATATGGATTAAAATAGACCCTAAACTTGGTTCACTATGTTGGTTCTCAAACGTCACTGACCATTTGTATCTCCTATGAAGGTTGTGAAAATTAAGTTTGCCTATAGATATTCTGAATCAAAACCCCCAGGAGTGGGCCCCAGGTATCTGTATTTTTAAGTTTCCTTGGAGGTTCTGCTGATCTGACAAGTTTGAGCACTATTGGCATATTCCATCCTTTTCCCAGGTGTTAGTGGTAAAGAACCCACCTACCAATGCAGGAGACATAAAAGACGTGGGTTTGAAACCTGTGTCTGGAAGATCCCCTGGAGGAGGGCATGACGACTCACTCCAGTATTCTTGCCTGGAAAATCCCCATGAACAAAGGAGCCTGGTGGGCTACAGTCCATAGACATGCAAAGAGTTGGACATGACCGAAGCAACTTAGTTGCATGCATTCCAGTCTCTACCTCTTTTCAAAGTGAAAAAGTGTGAGAATGTGAGTGGTCTATGCTTCTTTAGAATATAGAAACAAAATATATGAGAACATTAAAAGTAGGAAAATATAGTTCTAATTTTTGAACTAAAAATAAGTATTTGTATAAGCCTGCAAAATATTATGATGTGAAATTAACTAACTTTATGATATAAACTCAGTATGTCTTATATGATAAAGTAAGAAAGTAGTCAAAGATATCTACATCTATATCTACACACAGGCATACAAATGTATTCATAGCATAATAAGGGTGAAATACTCATGATAATTACTGTCCTCATTTCTTTAACTGGTCACATTGTAATAGCTGATATTTATAATGACCTTCCGCCACCAGCCCTATGTATTCCCTTTGCCCTCAGTTGGTCATGGTTCTTTACCTGGTGGGGTGACCAAAATCTTCATTTCTGAAGGGTCTGGACCATTAGTATTCCTACCTGCATTAGTTTCTTGTATATTCAGTAAACTTTAATTGTAGAGAGTGGTCATACTATTAATAAGAGCTACCTGAAGGGATCTCCTAAACAGACATATTCTTCTTTACTTCCATTGTGGGCTAGCAGTCTAATTTTCCCTTGGCAGTCAGGATCACTCACCCCAGCTAGCACGATAATCTCCTTCTTTGCCTATTGATTCAGAGGCGTGAGGACTCCAAAGTAGCCAGGTTGCAGTCTTAACTTCCAGTTCAATGGAATCATTGTTCTGTATCCTGGTGGAATAATTTCTCCCTCTGGATCTAAGACCTCTAGGCCAGTAGAGAATAAAGTCATTGGAACAGTAAGCAAAATTTTGCTAGTGGATTATTATTGATAATAGTGAGTGGTACTACTTCCATTTCTAACCATTGATTCCTGGATTCCTGAATCCTGGCTTTTGAAAAAAA
Organism: Capricornis sumatraensis; assembly: GCF_032405125.1. NCBI lineage: Eukaryota > Metazoa > Chordata > Mammalia > Artiodactyla > Bovidae > Capricornis > Capricornis sumatraensis. The sequence continues at coordinate 108,326,722 of NC_091092.1, read as the reverse complement.
AAAATAGCAGTGCTATATTGGATACTGATTCAGAGCATATATGGCCTTCTGGAGAACCTTGTCCCAGCCCTGCAAGGTATTGGTACCAAGCAGCACTGTAATCGAGTATTCAAGAGGCCCTTCCACCATGCTATGGTGGCAGATAAGTCAGTTATAATACCAGTGAATTCCATGAGCATGGGCCTGTTGCCACAGTTTTGCTCTGAAAGGAATTCTTTGATCAAAGGGAATGCTATGTAGAAGACCATGAAAGTGGATAAGGATTTCTGGCAGTCCACTGATAGTTTTTTTTTGTATAAGTTTTTGCATAAGCATTGCATGTAAGAAAGATGTCTTTATCCAGAGTGAATATACATATTCCAATAAGAATAAAGTGCCATTCCTGCCATGGTGGAAGTAGTCCAATGTAATCAGCCTGCCACCAGATTATCTTGGAGAATTGTGTCCTATATGGGACTCAGTGTTGGTCTCTGCTGCTGGCAGATTAGACGTTTATTGGTGACTGTAGTCAGGTTGGACTTGGTGAGTGGAGGTCCATGTTGCTGAGCCCATGTATAACCTCAATCCCTGCTACCGTGGCCATTTTGCTCATCAGTGCCCTGGGAGATGACAGGGTGACTGGATAAAAAAGCTGACTGGTAGCCACAGAACAAGTCATCCTGTCAATTTGATAATTAAAATTCTTCTCTACTGAGGTCATCCTTAGGTGAGCACTCACATAGGACACAGATATCTTCATGTTTTTTTGCCTACTCAATGAGTTCTATCCACATAGATTTCCAGTCATGTTTCTTTCAGGTCTGTGACCATCCAGCCAAGTCATGGGCCACAGTCCATGAATCAGTATATAAAATGTACCTGGCTATTTCTCCTTCTAGGCAAAGTGGCAAGCAGAACAGAAAATCCATAAATACACCCACAAATACAACCAGTTGATTTTTGTTAAGGGAGCAAAGGTAATCTAAAGGAAAAGGGGTAGTCTTTTGGACAAATGATGTGGCAACAATCAGACATCTACATGCCCAATAGTAAGTCTAAATAATGGCCTTATACCTTTCACTAAAATAAACTCAAAATGGATCATAAACTTACATGAAAGATGAATAACTATAATATTTCTAGACGATAGTATAGAAAATCTGTGTGACCTTCAGTTTGGCAAAACTTTTTAGCTACACCATCAGAATCATGATCCATGAAAGAAAAAAAATGATTAGTGGACTTAATTAAAATTAAAACTGTATGCTCTATTGAAGGAAAATATACTCCAATTAAAATTCAAAGTGCCAAAAAGAAAAAAATAATAGACTTATGCGCTGAGAAAGGCACTTAAACGTGAATGAAGAAGAATCACATACTAGGAGAAAAAACTTGCCAAACATATATCTGATAAAGTTATGACCAACCTAGATAGTATATTCAAAAGCAGAGACATTACTTTGCTAACTAAGGTCCGTCTAGTCAAGGCTATGGTTTTTCCAGTGGTCATGCATGGATATGAGAGTTGGACTGTGAAGAAAGCTGAGTGCCGAAGAATTGATGCGTTTGAACTATGGTGTTGGAGAAGACTCTTGAGGGTCCCTTGGATTGCAAGGAGATCCAACCAGTCCATCCTAAATGAGATCAGTCCTGGGTGTTCATTGGAGGGGCTGACATTGAAGCTGAAACTCCAATACTTTGGCCACCTGATAGGAAGAACTGACTCATTTGAAAAGACCCTGATGCTGGGAAGGATTGAAGGCAGGAGGAGAAGGGGACGACAGAGGATGAGATGGTTGGGTGGTATCGCCAACTCAATGGACATGGGTTTGGGTGGGCTCCAGGAGTTGGTAATGGACAGGGAGGCCTGGCATGCTGCAGTCCATGGGGTCACAAAGAGTCGAACACCACTGAGTGATTGAACTGAACTGAACTGAATAAACACCCAATATCCATGAAGCTCATTGGAAAAGACTCTGTGCTGGGAGGGATTGGGGGCAGGAGGAGAAGGGGATGACTGAGGATGAGATGGCTGGATGGCATCACGGAGTCGATGGACGTGAGTCTGAGTGAACTCCGGGAGATGGTGATGAACAGGGAGGCCTGGCGTACTGCCATTCATGGGGTCGCAAAGAGTCAGACACAACTGAGCGACTGAACTAAAGTTTACTGATTACCATTTTAATGATTATTGAATGTATAGTGATGTTAACTATCAATTCCTGATATAAGTAATTTATGCCTTGACTTTTATTTCTGTTCACACTGGTTAAAACATTAATTGTATTCACCTTCTCAAATAATTAGCTTTTGCTTTCATTGATTTTCTCTATATAATTTCTGTCATATGTTTCATTTATTTTTAATCTGAGTAATTTCATTTCCTCTAGTTACTTTGAATTTATTTGTTCTTTATTTTCTAGCTTTAAAGTTGGGAGAGGTGATTGATTGGAGACCATTGTTCTTTCAAAGGTAGGCATTTAATGTTGTAAACTTTCCTCTAAGTTCTGCTTTAGCTTCTTGGATGTGTGAGTTTATAATTTTCTTCAAATTTGTGAAAATGAAACTTCTTAAAGATGTTATGCTTCTCACTGATTATTTATTAATTTTTTCCAGTTTTTTCTTTTGTGTTCCATTTTGGATAGTTTCCATTGTTATATCATAAAGTTCACTAATAGTTTCTTCCATAATATCTAATGTGCTATTATTCCCATACAGTATGGGAATCCCATCTTGTACATAGTCATCTTTACATCTAGGCATTCACTTTTAGTCTTTTGTGTTTTTCCATATCTCTACTTAAGATATTCAATATTTCCTCTGGCTTCTTGGATATACAGAATGCAATTATAATAATTTTATAATATTTCTGTGTACTAATTCTGTTATCTATGTCAATTCTGAGTGTGTTTATTTTAAATAATTAAACAGTTATTCTTCTCATTGAGGGTTGTATTTTCCACTTTCTTTGCATGTCTGGTCATTTTCTTTATTCCATGCCAACACTGTGAGTTTTACCTGACTAGATATTAGATATATTTGTGTATTTTTATTCCTAAACTCTTTGATCTTTTATCCCGAATACAGTTAAAAGTACTTGAAAACCAACCTTCATAGGCATTAATTTTCAGGTTTGTTGAGTGTTTAGTTATTGGTGTTCATTTACTAAGTCATCTCTGACTCTTTGTGACCCCAGGGATTGCAGCACATCAGGCTTTCCTGATCTTCATCTCCAGGAGCTTGCTCAAACTCATGTCCATTGAATTGGTGATTCCAACCAACCATCTCATCCTCTGTCATCCCCTTTTCCTCCCACCTTCAGTCTTTCCCAGCATCAGGGTTTTTTCCAGTGAATCAGCTCTTCACATCAGGTGGCCAAAGTATTGGAGTTTCAGCTTCAGCATCAGTCCTTCTAGTGAATATTCAGGGTTGATTTTCTTTAGGATTGACTAGTTTGATCTCCTTGCTCTCCTAGGGACTCTCAAGGTCTTCTCCAGCACCACAGTTTGAAAGCATCAGTTCTTTGGTGCCCAGCCTTCTTTATGGTCCAACTCTCACATACATGACTACTGGAAAAACCATAGCTATGACGGTATAGACCTTTGTTGACAAAGTGATGTCTCTGCTTTTTAATATGCTATCTAAGTTTGTCCTAGTTTTCCTTCCAAGAAGCAAGTGTCTTTTAATTTCATGGCTGCAGTCACCATCTGCAGTGATTTTGGAGCCCAAGAAAATAAAAGTCTGTCACTGTTTCCATTGTTTCCCTATCTATTTGCCACGAAGCGATGGGACTGGATGCTGATCTTAGATTTTTGAATGTTGAGTTTTAAGCCAGCTTTTTCACTCTCTTCTTTTTTACCTTCATCAAGAGACTCTTTAACTCTTCTTCACTCTTACCATTTGGTTGTTGTCATCTGCATATCTGAGGTTGTTCATATTTCTCCCAGCAACCTTGATTCCAGCTTGTGCTTCATCCAGCCTGGCATTTTGCATGATGTACTCTGCATAGAAGTTAAATAAGCAGGGTGACAGTATACATCCTTGACGTACTCCTTTCCCAATTTTAAACCGGTCTGTTGGTCCATGTCCAGTCCTAACTGTTGCTTCTTGACCTGCATACAGGTTTTGCAGGAGGCAGGTAAGGTCCTCTGGTATTCCCATCTCTTTAAGAATTTTCCACAGTTTTTTGAGATCCATACGGTCAAAGGCTTTAGTAGCATGATCTGTTTGCTGAATTGGTTTTATTATTGCCCAAAGGGTTTGCAGTCTTGCTGTTCCTTCTCTCTCATGTTGGTTTAGAGAAAAGATTTCATGGGAAACTAACTATATAACATAATCAAAGAAGAGTGACCCTGTGTTATTGCCTAATAGCAAAAGTAAGACTAGAAAGTCTGGGGCCAGGCCATTTCCAGTCTTTGATTCAATTTTTCACTAATATCCATCCGAAGCAGGACAACAGTATAATCTTGTACTGTACATTTCTAGAATGGAAAGGAATGATGTTCCCTGGTAGTTTGGGCTCTCTGGCTAAGAGCACAGAGGATCAGAAAGTTATATCAAAGCCATATGGTTAATGGACATTAGGAACCTGTTGGGATTTCCTATTCAGTAAGTGGGATTTACTTAACATCCTTCATCAATGCACTTTACTGCTGAGGTTCACAAGTACCCTGTGGAGAACATTCTGTCAAAGCTGACACTTTGGAGAGCATGACTTCAAACAGATGGGAGTAGTGCTGGGCTCATATGTTGGTTATTACATTTCCTAGTTTTAATTATATCACTGAACACATTAGGTGGATGGTATAAAGCTGTACAGAGACCAGAGAAAACAAACAAAAATGCTTCCACAAGTTCCTGGCAACATATTTTACTATGAATTGGGATTTTAAGAGGCTCTTCAAGGCAGTTTGCATTTTCAGGTGTGCAGGTTTAGGCAATTGGTGTTACATTCATCACTGCTGATGAGAACAAGATACCCTCACTGCATGTGATCTCATTTCTTGTGACACCGTGTTTGTAGGCATGACAGGAGCCCTTCCCAGAGAGAGGGCAGAGGTTAACAGTCCAATCCAAGTCCTCACAGAGAAACTCTTATCAAGAGAAAAAACACTTAGAACTAAACAGTGTGGGCAGAGCATGGTGGACAGAACATTGTTTATATTCGTTTCAGCAGAAATACAAATGATACAAATGAACAGATTAGGAAAGATTCATACTGTTATTTTTAAACATGTATCCTTAAGTAGAATGGGATATTTAGCTCAATCAGATAATCCATCAGATTAACAATTCTCACTTTACCAAAAGCATTTTAACTAAACTTGGCTCATCAATTCATTTCATGTAATGTTGCTTTGATATTTCTGGAGACAGTTCCTTTAGGAACTAGCATAATATTTTAGCATATTATTCTAGAGTAAAAAAAAAAAAACTGTTTTAGATTTTGATTCTGCCACTTATGAACAGTGTGACTTTGGATCTCACTTCCCTTATATGCAATATAGGGGTAAAAATAGTACCTCCCTCATAAGTTTCTTCTGAGCATTCAGTGTTGTCTATAAACTGATATTATTTTAAATCTGATTAATATATTCATCACTTCCCCTCATTGAACTGCACTCCATATGGAATTATTCAGATTATTTTACTTTTCTTGACTTTTGTCTTTGAATTACTAGTGAATTGTGTGTTCTTTATACATTATATAATTTCTATATCATAAGTTTCAGTCTTCCAATCAGATATATTTGACACAGATTAGTGTAGTCAATATAAATTCTTTAAAAACATATCTATTACATATTGAGAATAATTCTAGTCACAGTAGATAGAGATGGACAAATAAGATGTTAATGTCTCATTCCAACAATCCTAGAATATACTGAGAAAGCTGGGAATATATAGGTAAACAGAAGTACAGAGTGAGGAGGTCCTTTAGGGAAGAACTTGTAGATTCCTTTACACAGAGAAGGTGAGGTCTGAACTGAGTATAGCAATCCATGATACTCTGTGAAGGCATGGAGGTTTGAAAGAACTAAAAGTAGAATGAGGCTTACCGAGCAAAAGATACGTGAGGGTGTGTCAATGAGTTGAGACACGAGAAGTAGGGCCAAATCACAATATCTTGAATATGTATTAAAAAAGCATTCACTGTTGTCAGTCTTCATGAATAAGCACAATAATTATCCATGACAGTAAACTGAGGATTCAGTGACAGAAACGTGAAAGTACACGAAAAAGAGGAATACTGTCTTTGAAGTACCTCGTATGTGCCAATCTTAAGGTTAAGGAATTTTAACATATGGTAACAGAGTATTTAACATATAGTAACAGAGTATTCCCTTGTAGCTCAGTTGGTAAAGAATCTGCCTGCAGTGCAGGAGACCTGGGTTCGATCCCTGGATTGGGAAGATCCCCTGGAGAAGGGAAGGGCTACCCACTCCAGTATCCTTGCCTGGAAAATCTCATGAACAGAGGAACCTGGAGGGCTGCAGTCCATGGGGTCACAAAGAGTCAGGCACGACTGAGCGAGTAACACTTACTAACAGAGTATTTGGCAAATCCCATTCTCATCCACACTGCCGTGGGTCAAGTCCCATGAAAAGTTGTGGGAGAAACATTGGAAGTGGACTCTGTCTATTGGCTGCTGTTGCTTCTGCGGCTGTGGGAGCTGTTTAAGCGTATTTTGGTTCTGGCATAGTAGAGCCAGCACCAGGTGAAGATAGCAGCTTTTATGTCCCTGTGGTTTTTGGCAGTGAGTAAGTCATTTAACCTTTCTGTGTGTGTTTCCACTGCAAAACGTGAAGAAATGAACCAGGTGACATCTGATGTTGCTTCTTGCAAAAGAAAAAAAAAATATCATCCATACAAGTTGTACTAAAAGAACAGAGAAATTCAAAGGATGGACTCATTTATTTCTTGAGCAAAATGAACAATACTTAGTCTGTGCTTCTGTGGGAACTGGAATCTTAAGAACATACAAGGAATGAATAGCCCTGCTGCAGAGACAGATAAAAAATAGATTGCTGTCCACACACTCATCAGGATAATGGCAGAGGGTGAAGCAAAGCCCTCAGAGCGGTCCTCAAGTTATAACTGAGTGTGTGTGTGTGTGTGTCTGCACGCATGGGTGCTCAATCATGTCCAACTCTTTGTGACCTCATGGACTGTTGCCCACCAGGCTCCTCTCTCCATGGGATTTCCCAGGCAAGAATACTGGAGTGGGTTGCCATTTCCTCCTGCAGGGAATCTTCCCGTCCCAGGGATCAAACCCCATGTCTGTTATGTCTCCTGCATTGGCAAATGAGTTCTTTACCACTAGTGCCATCTGGGAAGCCCATAACTCAGTGTTTAGTATAGGAAATCAGTGAAGACTTCAGAGAAGAAGCTATATCTAAGTTGAGAACAAAACACATATTCTAAGTTAATGGGCAAGACAGCAAAAAACATTCATTCATCTGCTTCCCTGGGTAAACTATTCATGCCTTATGTGTCCCTGTGATTCTAATGCCCTTAGGGGTCTAGATTAAGGATCATTTGTTTGGCTCCCATAATAAATGAGTCTATTCTTTGAGTTTCTGTCTGGTTTTGGGGCACCCAGCAGGTGCAAACATAAATGATTGGAGAATCAAGTGTGCAGGGAACCTTAGGGTGCTGGGTAGGGCTGGAGTAGAGGGAACAATGGGGTTCTGGGACATAAAAGTGAGTCTGTGGTATCAGGAACCAGCTCATGAAAGACCATGTAAGTGATACTCAAGAGATGAGTTTATTCCAAAAGTCATGGGGAGGCCAAGGAAGGATTCTTCAGCATGAAGTCGCATGACCAGATTTGCATTTTAGAAGGCTGTCTCTTTAACACTGAAGGGACTAGACAATGAAGGAATGAAGAATGAGTGTCAGCATGTGTAGAACTCAAGATCAAAATTGATGAGATCCAGTGCCAAGAAAATAACAGAGAAGACAGAAAAGAAAATAGAAAGAAATGCATTTCATTTCACGTTTGAGAGCAATTGCAAGGTAGAGTTGTCTAGGTGTGGTGTCTGCTTGGATGCAGGAAAAGGACCAAAGAGGAGACAGTTCTACCCCCTATTTTCTGATTTTGGCACTGGCAAAATCATGAGGCCATTTGAGGAGATGATGAATCTAGTTCAGTTTTTTTTTTTTTTTTCCCCAGGGTGTGAACCTTGTACCCTGTCACAGAGGAAGAAGGATGCCAAGAATTAGGGCAGATTAGTTGATATCAAGCAACAGATTAATGTGAGTACAACAAGGTCTCAGAGGATGGTAGTGAAAAGGACAGATTATTCATGCAAGACATCTGAGTATGAAATGATGAAAATATTTTTTAAACCACGAGGAAATGATTACGTAGAACATGAGACTGAAGAAGCTGTTGCAGTTGCTTTTGTTTTGTTTTTAATGTGTAAAGGATAAATAGAAAGCTGATTGAGGGTATAGAAAAGTAATGAACTGAAATATTTGAAGAGACAAAGAAGTGAATCCAAAGCATTGGTTGCTTCAAACAACTTAAAAAATGAATAGAGCTATGTTGTGTGTCCATAACTGACATAGAAGCTAAACTTGAAAACCTGACTTGATAAGTGATTTAAGAGTCTTGACCTTTGACTAAGAAACCCCTAAGGGCTCCCACATATTCTCTTAGTCCCTGTGCAGTCAAACCCGAGGCATATATATATACACACACGCACGCACACACACACACACACACACACACACACACTAAATAGTGATAATTTATTTATAATATACTTATAATGATAATTTGAATATATTTATATAATAATTTCATAGATATTATTGACATTGACATAATTTTGTAATTATGATGTAAGTTGAAATAAGAAAACCATCAGCAGTTACCAAGTCTGAGTTATTCATGATAAATTTAATAGTGATATGGGTGCAAAAGCTGGGGGCTGTATGTTCACTGTTTGGTGAACATAGTGAACAGATCTCCCTTCTGCCAGCTCTGAAAGTGCCTAAGTAACTCTTAAACTTTCAGGAATCTGTGTCTCTCTTACCCTTATCTGTTCTCAATTTCACTGGGGAAACTCAAAGAGCTTCTTTGACCCTATTAGACTACTTAAAGATTTTCTGAATATTAAACAATATACTTTCTTTTCCATTGCAAGTCATTGTTACATTGTCTTATATTTTCTTAGCTTTTTTGTTTTTTTTAATCATAGTTCAAAATACAAATGGAAATGCCTAAAATATATGTATGGTGAAAAATGGGTATTGTTTTGCTCAGTGAGTTTTAATGTTTGTTCAGGTTTTCTGTCTTGGTTTCTGCTTTCCTGAAAAACTCAACTATAGTCTTTTTGTTCTGTGCAGAAAAAATACTATGAATAAAATATAGCTGGTCTAAATAGACTTTTAAAGGAATTTAATGACTCATTGTTTACAGGTTATGCATTTTTAAACTCAGCAAACCAATCATATAGACTTTCATCAGTTGATATATTCTGTCTAAAATCAAATGTGTCTATTATGCTCCTAACACATAGGGAAAAACTGTAGGACCTTCTTTTAAACAGTGGGTAAAAGACCTAATAATAAAGGATGTTTCTACATGATAAGAGCTTCCAAGTGTCATCTAAAGCAATTTCAGCGGTCTATGGCCAAATCCAGCACACTATCTACTTTTGTAAGTAAATTTTATTGGCACACATCCATGCCCGCTTATTTGCATGTTGTCTGTGGCTGTTTGCACACTACCGAGGTAGGGAGGAATAGCTGCAAGAGAGACCATAGGCCCACAAACATTAAAATATTGCTGTTTTTAATCACTGTTATATTCTTATATCTATCCTATAATGAAGCAGAAATAGATGTTTTTCTGGAACTCTCTTGCTTTTTCCATGATCCAGTGGATGTTGGCAATTTGATCTCTGGTTCCTCTGCCTTGTCTAAAACCAGCTTGAACGTCAGGGAGTTCACGGTTCACGTGTTGCTGAAGCGTGGCTTAGAGAATTTTGAGCATTACTTTACTAGCATGTGAGATGAGTGCAATTGTACGGTAGTTTGAACATTCTTTGGCATTGCCTTTCTTTGGAATTGGAATGAAAACTGACCTTTTCCAGTCCTGTGGCCACTGCTGAGTTTTCCAAAGTTGCTGGCATATTGAGTGCAGCACTTTCGCAGCATGATCTTTCAGGATTTGAAACAGCTCAATTGGAATTCCATCACCTCCGCTAGCTTTGTTCGTAGTGATGCCTTTCTAAGGCCCACTTGACTTCACATTCCAAGATATCTGGTTCTAGATTAGTGATCACATCATCATAACTATAGGGGTCATGAACATCTTTTTTGTACAGTTCTTCTGTGTATTCTTGCCACCTCTTCTTAATATCTTCTGCTTCTGTTAAGTCCATACCATTTCGGTCCTTTATCAAGCCCATCTTTGCATGAAATGTTCCTTTGGTATCTCTAATTTTCTTGAAGAGATCGCTAGTCTTCCCCAATCTGTTGCTTTATTGACTATGCCAAAGTCTTTCACTGTGTGGATCACAATAAACTGTGGAAAATTCTGAAAGAGATGGGAATACCAGACCACCTGACCTGCCTCTTGAGAAATCTGTATGCAGGTCAGGAAGCAACAGTTAGAATTGGACATGGAACAACAGACTGGTTCCAAATAGGAAAAGGAGCACGTCAAGGCTGTATATTGTCACCCTGCTTATTTAACTTCTATGCAGAGTACATCATGAGAAATGCTGGACTGGAAGAAGCACAAGCTGGAATCACGATTGCCGGGAGAAATATCAATAATCTCAGATATGCAGATGACACCACCCTTATGGCAGAAAATGAAGAGGAGCTAAAAAACCTCTTGATGAAAGTGAAAGAGGAGAGTGGAAAAGTTGGCTTAAAGCTCAACATTCAGAAAACGAAGATCATGGCATCCGGTCCCATCACTTCATGGGAAATAGATGGGGAAACAGTGGAAACAGTGTCAGACTTTGTTTTGGGGGGCTCCAGAATCACAGCAGATGGTGATTGCAGCCATGAAATTAAAAGACGCTTGCTTCTTGGAAGAAAAGTTACGACCAACCTAGATAGCATATTCAAAAGCAGAGACATTACTTTGCCGACTAAGGTCCGTCTAGTCAAGGCTATGGTTTTTCCAGTGGTCATGTATGGATGTGAGAGTTGGACTGTGAAAAAGGCTGAGTGCCGAAGAATTGATGCTTTTGAACTGTGGTGTTGGAGAAGACTCTTGAGAGTCCCTTGGACTGCAAGGAGATCCAACCTGTCCATTCTGAAGGAGATCAACCCTGGGATTTCTTTGGAAGGAATGATGCTAAAGCCGAAACTCCAGTACTTTGGCCACCTCATGCGAAGAGTTGACTCATTGGAAAAAACTCTGATGCTGGGAGGGATTGGAGGCAGGAGGAGAAGGGGACGACCGAGGATGAGATGGCTGGATGGCATCACGGACTCGATGGACGTGAGTCTGAGTGAACTCCGGGAGATGGTGATGGACAGGGAGGCCTGGCGTGCTGCGATACATGGGGTCGCAAAGAGTCGGACACGACTGAGCGATTGAACTGATATATAGAATTACACATAAGGAAAATTGTATAGTATATATCCATTAGTATCCTCAACTATAGTTGAGAATGTGATTCCAGTCCAGTATTCCAGAATAATATTCCAACTTATGGATCCACCATGACTTTAAATGTCTCATTTTTTTCCAATGATTTGTTATTGAAAGTGATATAAGGTGAATATTCTTGAACATAAATATCTCTTCTTTTCTTCAGTTGTATTCTTTAACATTCTGTAAATGAAACAACATTCTTTAAATTAATATCTGTCATTCTGGAAAATTTTTCTTGTGTCCCCTTGCTGTCATTACTCCTCCCTGAGGAACTACTCATCTAATCTCTAACTTTATAAATTATTTTCATCCTTTCTAAAAGTAAATATAGAATATAGTCTGTTGCATCTATATAGTTTATAGTCTTGTGCTTCTTTTACTTAACATAATTGACCATTGAATTCATTCCTTTTTAGTAGTTTATTTTTTTTTAACTTTTAATTTTATATTGGAATATAGCTGAATAACAATGTTGTGATAGCTTCAGGTAAACAACAAAGGGACTTATCCATACATATACATGTATCTGTTCACCCCCAAACTCCCCTCCCATCCAGGCAACCACATAACATTGATCAGAGTTTCCTGTGCTATACAGTAGGTCCTTGTTGGTTATTCTTTTTTTTGTTGTATAATATTCCATTGGATAAATATAGCACAGGTTGGTGAATCAATTCCCTGTTGATGAATATTTGGGCTGTTTCCTCTCATTAGCTTTTATGAATATAGATACCAAGAATAATAATGGACAAGACTTTTTGTGGGCATATGTGGTCGTTTCTCTTAGGGAAATGCCCATAAGAGAAATTGCTTGTTCATATGATAGATACAAATTTAACTTGATAAGATGCTTCCAAAGTAATTATAAAAGTAACTATATCAATCTGCACTGCAACCAGCAACTATATGAAAGTTTCAGTTGCCTCACTTTCTGGATAAAACTTGGTATTGCCAGGTTTTGTTTGTTTTAACTTCAGCAATTCTAGAGGGCTCATTTTTATTTTATTTTGTATTTTGTTGACAGTTCGTGATGTCAAGGATATTTTAATATGCTTTTTGGCCATCTTGTGTCATCTTTTCAAACATTTTGTCTACTTTTTGAGAGATATTTTTGTTGTCCTCTTATCAAGTTGTAAGATTTTCACTATATTCCAAAGATGAATTCTTTGTCAAATATATGTATCATATATAGTATCTCCTCATCTATAGTTTGCCTAAGAATTTAATTTTGTTAAAAACTTATTTACTGTTTATTTCTTTTGTAGTTTGTGCTTTCTATATTCTCTAAAATATATTTTCCTACCCCAAAATCATGAGTATTTTTTTCTTTTTTCTCCTACTGGTTTTAAAATTTTGACTTTAACCTTTTCTTGAGTTTTGTTTTGTTTGATTTGGTTTATAAGCTTCTGTGAACTGATTATTTCGTGTGTGTGTAAGGTGTGAAGCTAGGCCTAAGGTTCATTGTTTTTCCTATGGAGATAACCAGTTATTCTAGTGCCATTTACATAAAGGACTTTTTCCTATTGAATCACATTGGCAACACTGGAAAATCAATTGATCACATATGTGTGGGTTAATCTCTAGGTGTTCAGTCATGTTCAGTTTATCCAATGTATCTATCTTTACAGCAATAATACACTATCTTGAATATTGTAGATTTATAGTAAATTTTGAATCAAGTCAAAGAAGTACCCCAACTTTGTTCTCATTTTCAAAAAATCTTAGATATTCTAGGAACACAAATTTCATATAAATTTTGAAATCAGCATGTCAATTTCTATCCCCCAAAAAAGCTCCTTCCTGGAGTTTTTGATTGGTATTATATTGAGTAAGTAGATCAAATTGGGAAGAATAGAGTTCTTCAATTTATTGAATCTTCTAATCATGAAAATATTATAACTCTCCATTTGTTTTGCTTTCTTAACTTTATTTCAACAATGTTTTATAGTATTTCCTGTAGTGTAGACTTACCATACAGCAATTAGAAGAATTTTTAGAAGTTAAGTTGGCAGTTTGAGAGCAGAAGTTAGAAGTTTTTGATAACCAGTGGAATGGACATAGTATCTTGAGAATAACCAGTGCATTTTTAAAAAAATGAATAGCCACATGGTCTTGTTGAGGTTAGAGCATGCCTTTGATTTGGAACTAATTCCCTTTTGTCACTTTCTTTACAAATGAAAGGTGCCTTGAAGCAGTAGTAGATAAAATATAATACAGAGGTGAGCTAGAATGAGAAATTTATCAGTAGAAATTCTAGGCAGTGAGGAATTCGTGAGTGGCAATCACGTTGAAATGGATGAAATCTGTGTCTATCATTGTTTTTGTGATCAGATACTAGAAGATTATTTTTTTAAATGAGAGAGAATAATTTTATTGATGTGAAAAAGTGGGATAAACTGAAGTTGGATAGACTAAGAGAGCAGAAGGAAAAGATGAGAAAGGAAATAGGCAAAATGAGAAAACAAAGTTGTATTTCACTTATACAGGTCAAAGATGAAACCTAGGTCAAATGTGTAACTCAGTGAATATTTAACACTGGACTCCTCATCAGGGTTTCACACCAATGCCATTTGTTCTTTAGGAATTTTCTTTCACTGCAGGGATGGTATTCTTTGTTCCTGTTACTCACCAGCCAGAGTTCCCTCTTTTACCCAATAGTAAGAATTTTTAATATTGTTAAATGTGACTGTCTCCAAGATTAAATGACAATATTCTTCCCTTGAAAATAATGTTTGCAGATGTCTTGTTGAGTGTGACTGTTTTATTAGTTTTCAAACAGCTAGTACAGCTTTTAATCCAACAAAAGGGTACAGCCTGTTACTTGCCTTAGGAAGGAAAAGGTGTCTTGATCTGTGGTTATGGCCTTGCCAAAGCACCTGAGGGTAATTCAGTTCTGTGCATTGTGGAATTATCATTTAGATTTTGCTCTTCAAATATAGATACCGCTACATTGGCAATACTGTTTTCCTTCAGGCCATCTACTGGTGCAGTATGCTATAGGCAATTTGAGACCAACAGTTCTCAATTAATGTTTCTGGCATGGTCTTTACATTGTTTACAAATGTCCTAAGGCAGGGATAGAATGTACCTTAAATGTGGCAATGTATTTTTGTGTGTGTGACTATCTTGCTTCTCTCAGTTGAAAGACTACTCCAAAATAGCAATGAGGAAGACAAAAGCCATCATATATATATATATATATATATATATATATATATATATATATATATATATATATATAGTAAACACATATTTGGTTTTCATTCTCTCAGTTTTTCTACTATTTTAATATTTCACATTCAACCAACTCTCAACTCCAAGACTCAAACAAACCAGTGCTCACTCATTAAATCAGTTACATTGAATTGTTTTTATTTTATTTTCATCAGTTTAGTTATCACAAACCTGTTCAGATACCCAGGCTCAGAGATTGGTGAAGAATGTATAGTGGAATCTTCACTGTGCCATTAAAGTAGCACAATGCTTAATTTTTTAAGTGAAGGAATAATTCTTTAGGTAAATCAAGGGCTTTGATCATATAAATAACAGTTCCACTTGAGACTAATATCTTAGGAATTGATTTATAAGGAACTCAAGTACTGCCAAAATAAAATCAAATTTTTTTGTGCAGCTACAGTGATGATCCAAACAGTAAGATAGCAATGTCTAAAGTAAAAAAAAAAAAGAAAAAAGAAAAAACTCTTCAAGATTTAACTTAGGATAAAATACAAAATATGGCTTAATTAAACTTCTAAAAAAAATACCAGTTTTCAGTCTATGTACTGATTTTTCTTCTCAACAAATTCAACAACAGAGTAGGAGGAAGATTAATTACAAAAGTTCAAAATGAGTTTACCAAAAAGTTTCAGTGTGGGCTGAGTGTGAGACATATAACTAAGAGGACAGAAGCATGTACTTCGATACCAAAATGGCTGAGTGGAAATCTGACTTTACCAGATTCTAACTGTGTGACCTTTGATAAATGACTTAACCTCTGTACTTTAAGATTCTGTGTCTGTTAAATGAGATTGACTTAGTACTTACCTTCTCAAGGTGTTATGAGGATTAAATTAGTCATTATAAATAAAGAATTTACAGCAGTTTAAGCACCATAAAGTTGTTTGGTATTACTGTCATTAAAATTATTTTGACAATACCAATGTTGTACTCATTGAAATGTGTCTATTTTTACAGTTTTGAGCTATAATGCTGTATACCTAAAACTTACAAGAAAAAATCTATTTTGAGACATGTTTACTATTTTATATATTGAGACATTTTTAAAATTTTCTATTTTGAGATACATTTCTGGCCTTCAATATGAGAAATCTAGAAGATGGTATATGATCCAGCCATTTGAACCCATATGGAATGATTTTCCTGTATAACTGTAAAGGGGATTTTTGTCTGCCAATTTCTTTGGGAACCAGTGATGTGTGAATGGGAAAGAAGACGCAAATATTTTTTTCACAGCTTTTCTTATTTGATGGAGGGAAAATTTATATAAATATGAGCGGTAATATAGATTTGAGGAGACTCAAGTATGAGAAAAAGGCTTTCCCTGCCTGACTCTCCATTTACTTTAAATAAGTCCTCAATTCTCAGTTTTTCTATTGATTATTTACTCCCACATCTGAATGTGCAACCTGGTAACAGCAAAGACAAATGCCCAGAATACAACATAGCACCATTTTGAGAGAGAAGGCAGTGACCTACCTGGTGGCAAGTTGATTATAAGTAATTCCTTACATCCTTTAGGGAGCAGTGATTTGTCCTACCATCACCACCATCAATGGGTATACAGAACTCCTTATTCATCAACATGGTATCCACACACACATTGTAAAATCTATTCACAGGAAGGGAAGTAAAAGAATGTTGTCCTGCTCATTCATTGATTCTACCATGTCTCACAACACACAGAAATAAGCTCAACTGTGAAGAGTCTGTTGAAGGCTTAGTATGGTGCCCTGGATGAAGATGCAGTGTGACTTGGTATCTGCACTTAAAGGTTCAGTATATGCTGTGAACCAATGACCAGTATAGAATGCCATTTGTTTCAAAGCCAGAATTCCCAAGGCAGTATACCAAGAGGTAGAAATGGAAGTGCCCCCTCTAACCATTACCAGTGATAACACATGAATAAAAATATGGGTACCAGCCATGGTTATTATGTGCTTCCCTGGTTTGAAGTGTTAGTTCCCCCTCCTAAAAGAAATACTTCCACTAGGGTCATAAGAATTCTTATAGTAAAGGGAAAGCCGAAATCGCCCCTGTCCTATTTGGGACTCTGCGTTTCAGGTGATGGAGAAAACAGAAAGATTTCTCTATTGGTTGTATTAGTTGATCCTGGTTACTAAGAGGAAACAGGCTGGCAGCTGCACAGTTGGATCATTGTGGATATATAATTAGCATGGAATCAAAATTATTCTTCTTTGCAATTCTGAATCTAGTGGTAAAAGTTAATGACAGATACAGCAACCCAATGCAGGCAGAACTCTAAGAACTCCAACCTTTAGGAATAAAGGTTCTGGGTCACATCTCCAGTTAAACAAATATGACCAGTACAAGAGCAAAGGCAATACTGGCTAAGCAAGGAGGAATTATGTTATAAATACCAACTGTAACACTGTGACCAGTTACAGAAATCAAGACTTTAGAATGTAAGCAAGTTTTATTCTGCTTTGTATACATATATATGTATACACCAGTTTATCTTTCTTCTTTCTCTTTGCCTACTGTTTCCTATAATTCATTGTTAGTAAACATCATTTCATCTTAAAATTTAAGAATATCACAGGGAGTTTATGACAGTAATAAGAGGAAAAAAATATCGCCCAGTAGTTGACAAAGTTTATTAGGAGTTAGTGCTCCAGTTTGGGGATAAACATTCTCTTTACATCAGATGTAGTCACGTCATGTTATGGGAAAGGAGGTTCTGTTGCTATTTTTGTCATTTAAAAGTCGAATAATGGGCAAAAAAGGTGTGTGCATATTGAATTGTCAAAGGGGTAGGCTGTGTCAGATTTTGTCAGATCAGCATAATCCACACCCTGATTTATGCTTGATTCTACATCACAGGAGGAACCTCCAAAATTGTATTTCTGAGACTTTATTGACAGCAGAGTTCAGGGTTAAATTTTGCCAGTAAGAAGAATCTATGTGCTATTTGGAAGGCAGAAAAGAAGTAGAAGTTGTTAATTGCCCAGCACATTAAAGAGACTCTTGAGAGATAGTAAACATGAGTTTGCTTTGGAGTGAGGTCCTGTTACTAACTTGCTTTAGTCCAGTTGGCAGCTGAGATTATCATCAGTGGCTTCTACTCGATTCATTTATTTCCAGATTTCCTGAAAACCAGGAGTGTTAGTTACTTCCTTGAATTTTACTTCTCCAGCACTTCCAATAGTTACTACTCTAGTTCTTTATATCAAATCACTTTCTGCTAGAGATGGGTAGGGCGGCATCTGTTGTGCTGATTGATATCTGATGGATAGAGTCATCAGTTCAGTTGCTCAGTTGTGTCTGACTCTTTGCGACCCCATGGACTGCAGCACACCATGCTTCTCTGTCCATCACCAACTCCTGGAGTTTGCTCAGGCTCATATCCATTGAGTCGGTGATGCCATCCAACCATCTCATCCTCTGTCGTCCCCTTCTCCTCCTGCCTTCAGTCTGTTTTGTCATAGACTCATACCTTATGCTGAGGAGGAAGGATTTGGAGAGTTAGAAAGGAAAGTCATTGTTTTAAGTCAAGATGATACTTGAAAAATGCTTTGTAAGGTAACACATTAGGGGCCAAAGTATTACCTAAAAAGTTCAACACATGATTTTTCTAAAACATGAGAATGGGTTGCTGCCTTTTTAGCTTAGCATCAGATAAAGTGAATAGTTTGTTTTCACAAGATATATTTTCTATGAAAGATACATATCTTTAAACACTAGAATCACACTCAATGATCACTTCATGGGAGGCATGCCATTAACTGGCACCAGCCGAAGTAAAAGCAAGAGCCAATTCAGGCTTCTCACCTTATATTCTCTGTAGGCTGTGTGTTCACTGATTGGAATGATGGAGTGAATTGCCCATATTATTTCAACTTTTATTCTTTCCCTCCCTCTCAGTTTTTCTTTCTCTCTCTTTCCCCTTCTCAGCTCATCCTCACTAGATAATCTTACTAGTAATCATTCTCTCTCTCTCCTAAAAAAGATAGACTAGAATTTACCTAAGTTAACTGTATAAATTATTTCTGTCCATTTACTTTCCTTTTGTTAATTGCCCTTCTATCTATGCCCTTGAATCATTCATTCCTAGATATAAGCATAAGCATATTATGGCCTATACATAGAATAATTTATATTTTCTCAGGAAATTTGTCACTCAGATTATACTTTATCCTTTATCTTTAGTTTAACAATTTGAATGAGGTACAGCTCAACACTGTCATATGTAAGTATTGAATAGAATGACTTACAAGACATAGATTTTCAGCTCTTGATTAGTAATAATAATTATTTTGAACTAAGAGGGAACACACTAAAATGAAAGTGATTTAGAATCACAAATAAGTTTATATTTGAGCTTTGGACTGTAGTTCCCATTGAAATTGTGTCAATGACTGCAAAGGATCTCAGATTTACACTGTTTATAAGCTAATAAGCTAGCAAAGTTTTATTTCATGGATACTGGCATAAAGCATAAGATGCCTGAGTTACGGATAGGTAACTGTATTACTCACAGCACAATAAGCAGCATTATCATCAGCATATTTGTGTTCGTTTTCCTTGCCTGAAGTTCCACAAGGGCAACAGAGATTAGTCCAGATTGATGTCTGCATATACAGTGGGTTGCATTTCAGAAGAAACCATGAGCTTAGCGAACCTGAATCTTTTTGTAATGAGCCATATGTATGCCCTCCCTCTGGTCCAGATGAAGACATTGTCATCATTATAGTAGAAAGTGAGATAACCTCTCCTTTCATCCAGTGGAAGACACTACATCTATCTTGCAAGGCTGGCCACTATACAAGCATCCTTGAAGAAGCAGTTCAGAAAAAAATGCAGTCCCTTTGCTTACAAGATATCCAGACACAAGAAAGTCCCAGGGACAAGTGTCTCCCAACCAACTCACTTTGCATTCTAAGACTTCATTGTGACTTACTCCCCACTGCGTGGGAAATGAATTATCAATGTACTATCTCCTGGAGTATTTTTGACTTGAAATCTTTATGTTTAATCAAATGAATAGAAGAAAACATGTCCCATAATTTTAAATACTGTGAACTCAGAGAAATAAAGTCAATAAAGGACCAATACCTCTGACATTCATCTCCTGAATATAAAAAAAACAAAATGGAGGAAAAGAGCTTAGCCAAAATTTACTTTATCCTGAGGGAAAAAAAATCCTATTCAAAAACAACCAGATACACAAATTGCCCTCCTGAAACCATGGATATGTTTTCCTTCTTAAAAAAGAAAAATAAATAAAGTTATATAATGCACAGCAGTGAGACCACAGGACAAACTTGTTCCTTAATCAAAAAAAGATGAATTGGGAAGGGAGACTACCTTACTCCTATTTTTTTGGAAATTAAGTAAAAGAAGGAGATTCTTATTTGGTTCCAGAACTGAGACAGAGAGATAGAGACAGAAAGCAAAGAGATACAACAGTGTGCAACCTTGGAAAAACATGCCAAAGCTTTATACAAAGATCTACCTGAGTTTCATAGTTCTGCCCGTTACTAGGCATATGCCTTTTATATACTGAGATTCTCTGAGCCTCAGTTTTCTTATTTTTTAAAATACAACACATTCAATAAATTAGAAATAATTTATATTTGGCCCACACTTGGTATTCAATCAGAGTTAGCTATTGATTAATTATAGGGAATTGGTGTTATTAGAGAAGAATTCTTGTTAAAGAACTGAGATTCACCCCCACTAGGTATTAGATAAATTGTAGAAGTGGAGGAGCCCTCAAGGAGAGAATATGGATGAGTCAGCATTGCCAGTCCCCAGAGATTAAACGAGGACATTGACATAGTTGGCATTCCTCTATGAATTCACACCCTGTGTCATCTTCTCCCTTTGAATCAGGGCTAGGTCAGTTTCTTGTTTCAATTAATAAAATGTGGCAGAAGTAATGCTGTTCAAGTTCTGGGCCTATGACTTGGAAGCTACTAGAAGCTTCTGCTTTTGTGCTTATAGACACCCTGGAAGGAGTCCTCAGGCAGGTTGTGTATGGAAAGAATGTGTTGAAACACCATGTAGGGAGGCACAGACTCTGTGAGTACAGAGAGAAGGAGAGAGGCCCAGCCATGCCTGTATCTTAACAGAGCCCAGCCTTCCAGGAGTTGGATCTGTGAGTGCAGTATCATGGATGTTCCAAGCCACAATCTTGCTGAAGCAGCACAAGCGGTTTCAAGTTAAACCAGTAAAAGGATTGTCCAGCTGAGTTTCAGTCATCCACAAACAGAAATATTAAAATAATGTTTTATAAGCCACTAGCTTGGACTGATTGGTTACACAGCAACAGATAATCAAGACAGACAAGAAAATGCTATATTAAATTTGTCTGTAGTCCATCTGGCCCCAGTGGTTTCCTTCCAGGGACAGATTTTTAGGAGCATGATAGTCCTGTCAATAATAATATTCTCACAAGCGATATGTTAGGATCCTTTTTCTGCATTATGTATATATGATTTGCAATTTATCTAAACCATGCCTGAATCTGTGTATCTCCTGTATATGCATAATTTGGGGGCATAAATGTTACTTATATACAGAATCTATCATGTTGATTGTCCATCTTACAATTTTTCTCAAAGAAATTATTTTACATACTGATCAGTAATTACATTTTGCCTTTTAAGCCAACATTCTCCAGAGAAAAAGCAAAGGAGAGAAATTGAAACAAAATTAGATCATATATCTATAACATTTCACTGAACTATCTCATGATTTATATAACTGAATTCAACTCAATTCCTTACTGATCTTCTAGAATTCAAATACTAGTATCAATGATGAAAGGGAGTTTGCCTATCTTTGAGGAACATCTGAATTTATTTATTTAGCATATTATTAGTGGTGGTAGTTGTTTGGTTGCTAACTTGTGTCCAGCGCTTTGCGACCCCATGGACTATAGCCTGCCAGGCTCCTCTGTCCATGGGATTTCTCAGGCAAGAATACTAGAGTAGGTTGTCATTTCTTACTGCAGGGGATCTTCCTGACCCAGGAACTGAACCCGCATCTCTTGCATTTTCTGCATTGGCAGATGGGTTCTTTACCAGCTAAGCCAGTGGGGAAGCCCCATTATTAGTGGGAAATTCTAAGATAATTTTAGGGTAGATACATTTAATCAGTTCTTAATCCTCTTGCCCAAACTTCAAGGGGTGGGGTGGGGGGGAAGCCTCTTCCCATTTATAGATGTCCATGATGTTGCAGAGGTGTAGATTTTTATTCTGTGATTTCTTGACTGTTTTTTAAAACTTTTACATACAAAGATGTGCCTGGAGATTGAGAGGACCAGGGTAGAATGAGAGAGAAATGGGTTAGAAAAGATGACAATACAAAGAACAGTTAATTTTGTCCTGAGATTTATTTACTGAGAATGGCCTGGGCTGAGAAGTTAGCATGCAACTCAGTGTGGGGCAGTTAGGAAGGAAAGCTAGAATTTCTGTGGTCCAGATACACATGTGAACCAAAGAGAGGAGACCGGAGGAAACCAGAAGTCTGGTGGACACTCAGGCAGTAGGTGCATATGTGGTGTCAAAAACAGGGCAAACAGTGAGTCAGAGACCAAACCCATTGACTCTGGTGTCACCAAACAAGTGTACCAGTGAATAAAGAGGAATGAGTGGTCACTGAACAAGAGAGTCAGGAGATTAATGGAGACCCAAAGAATAAAGAAAATAAAATGAAATGAAATTAACTAGGGAAGAGGAAGAAAAGAGACTGCTCTCCTGGTGAATGTTTTGACTCTCACCCTCCTCTCCTTTGTTAGCTCTGGGCCCCAAGTACAGCACGCACTTTAAACTGACTGGTTTTATAAGGGGAGTCTGGTATGACTCAGTTTCTCTTTTGCTCAGCTTTCATGGTAATAGACGGAGAAGGCGATGGCACCCTACTCCAGTACTCTTGCCTGGAAAATCCCATGGACGGAGGAGCCTGGTAGGCTGCAGTCCATGGGGTTGCACAGAGTCGGACACAACTCAAGCGACTTAGCAGCAGCAGCAGCATGGTAATAGACGCTGAGGATTGGAACGCCCTGTCAAGTGCTTAGTTTTAAGGGCAATAGAGAGCACTGCTGGTGGACAAAGCAGTGTCATGGAGGTACTTGCTCTCCCTGCTCAGCCTCAGCACAGGAAATCATCCTTTGTTCTTTCCAAACTAGGATGAATGGTGTTTTGCAGTAGAACAAATTGAAAAAAAGCATCATACTTTATATTCTATCTGAAGAGGAAATTAAATCACAACAGAAAGGTATCACACCACCAGCCAGAGGTGCAATCTAAAATCAGGTCTCAAGACATGCTCCTTTTAATAAGTGAGAAAAACTACATTTTCACCAGCTGTTACTGTCTCAGATGCAAGCTTGACAAATGTGGGAGGGGAGGTCATTTCTGAGTCGTTAGCACACAGCTTGACCCAAAGTCTAGACTCCTCCAAGGAGCTACACATGGAGAGGAAGAGACTGTGCTTATCGTGTGTCATATGTTGAAGTGTCCTTGGAGGGAATGTAGATGGTCACCATGACAACTGCTGGCTGAGGAAGATTTCTAGCAGTGGGGTACAGAGATCATTAAACACAACATACATGGGATTGTGTTAGTCATATGGCCACGTGGACCTGAAGCAACTTGACTTTGCATATTCCCATTGTGAAGTCTTTAATCTCCATCCTACAAGAAGTGTCAAAAGCAAAGAGCTCAATGACAGTTACTGCACAAATATCTTTGCAGATGATCTTGCCTCATTCTTTCCCCAGCTTCAGACAAACATGTCAAGTGTGGCTTTGCCAAAGTCAGCATAATTAAGAAAAACACTTATTAGTGAAAACCATTTTACATCTCTCCCTTCAAAAGTGTTTTTACTCAACACTTGTCACTTCCTTTTTGTTAAGGAAGGCTATGAATATCACATTTCAAAGTTGTTGCCTTGCTTGATAAAAAATAAACACTAAGAGCATTTAGTCACTTGCTGATCCAGCTGAGGAGAGCAAGAGAGAGAACAATATGGGTAATGTTGAAACTCCTAATGGTTTCATTAAAAGTCCTCTGTCCCATCTCCAGAAGTGAAACTCCATACACTACATGCATGGGATAGGAATTAATTCTGAATGCTGTATATTAAGTTCCAAAGCAGTAGTGAATCATTCTCATTTTCCTCCAAGAATGCTACTCATACTGAACTCCCAAATCTCTGAAAGCAATTCTATAATAAGGTACATTTATACGACATGTACTTTTGTAATTTTTCAATGGAGTATATACCTCACAACCTCTTCTGAGTTATTCTTGGTTGACACCCAGTCTCAGCTGGGTGAAAAAGTAACTAGGTGTGTTGTTTGATGAAAGGATTCCACATAAGCTTATCAGTTCAGTTCAGTTCATTCGCTCAGTCGTGTCCGACTCTTTGCAATCCCATGAATCGCAGCATGCCAGGCCTCCCTGTCCATCACCACCTCCCGGAGTTCACTCAGACTCACATCCATCAAGTCCGTGATGCCATCCAGCCATCCCATCCTCGGTCGTCCCCTTCTCCTCCTGCCCCCAATCCCTCCCAGCATCAGAGTTTTTTCCAATGAGTCAATTCTTCGCATGCAGTGGCCAAAGTACTGGAGTTTCAGCTTCAGCATCATTCCCTCCAAAGAAATCCCAGGGTTGAGCTCCTTCAGAATGGACTGGTTGGATCTCCTTGCAGTCCAAGGGACTCTCAAGAGTCTTCTCCAACACCACAGTTCAAAAGCATCAATTCTTCAGCACTCAGCCTTCTTCATAGTCCAACTCTCACATCCATACATGACCACAGGAAAAACCATAGCCTTGACTAGACGGACCTTAGTCGGCAACGTAATGTCCCTGCTTTTGAATATACTATCTAGGTTGGTCACAACTTTTCTTCCAAGGAGTAAGCGTCTTTAAATTTCATGGCTGCAGTCACCATCTGTGGTGATTTTGGAGCCCCCAAAAATAAAGTCTGACACTGTTTCCACTGTTTCCCCGTCTATTTCCCATGAAGTGATGGGACCGGATGCCATGATCTTTGTTTTCTGAATGTTGAGCTTTAAGCCAACTTTTTCACTCTCCTCTTTCACTTTCACCAAGAGGCCCTCTAGCTCCTCCTCACTCTCTGCCATAAGGGTGGTGTCATCTGCCTCCATCTCCCCTTTCTCATGTCCCAGCCTCTCTCCCCTTCACTATAGAATGCACTGTGGAATTATATATTCTGTGATATACATGTCAACACTACTTACTGTCTTGTGTTTATGTCAGAGAAGCTTTGTAATTAGATAGCAATCAGGGTGATGTCCTAAATGAGATGCTGGCAATCTCTGGATGGGAGACTGGATGGAAAGCTAGGGCTGAGGCTTAGAATAGGAGATGACAGAGAACTGAGATAGGGGCCAAATGAAATTCTTGTGGAATCTGTAATCAGTGAATTAGAGATGGGACAATGAGGTTTATCAGAGGAATATTTGGGCCAGAGGAGAGGACAGTTCAGAGGTCTGCACATTGAGTTTAGTGTACAGAGTCCTTTTAAGCAAAAGCCAGAATCAAATGCTTGCATCCCGCACAAAAAGGACCTTTGTTTTCCAGTGGCTCCAAGGACTGAAGAATATCATTATATTGGACTGGCTGATAATTATCAAGATAAGACGATGATTGTTAAAAGACTAGATTACTGGCTGGGTGCTGCCCCTTCAAATGAAAGAGCTTGGAAACAGAGTATTCTCTTAAAGTAGTTATTTGAATAATGTGAGACAGCTACAGTTATTTACCCATTCTGTGAGTTGCAAAGTTCCCAGTATTCTTTGCTGTTATGAATTATGCATTTTAAGCAGTTTTCTGTGATGATCTTCAGTGGAAGTTAAAAAGAGATTCAGAGAAACTCGGTTGATTATTAAAGCACCAGGCCTATTGTAGCCTGAGTATTATCTATTAATATATTATGTCATGATCCCGGTGAACTGACAACACCCATGGCCCTCTCTGGCCAGGCTGTGATTCATCTTTCTGATTACCCATTGTTCCTCATGGAGTTATCTTTTCTTGGATTCGAAATATCAGAGTGACTTTATATGTTTCCACCTACAGTATCTAAGTGCACATTAGATCTAAATAAAACCTTTTAGTCTGAACTCCCAGGCCCTTCAGGGTATGACATCAGCTTTTTTTCACAGTAATTGTCATTATCATCATCATCATTTCTAACAGTTACTTAGCATTTATTATGCACCAGACTCATTTACATAATATCTTTATTCATCATAATAATGCTGTAACCAGGCTATATTATTGTCCTCAGTTTACCAATAGGGTCTTAGTGACATTAAATATCTTCAGCCAAGTAGCACAGACAGTGTGTAGTGGAGCTGAGATCTATTATCATGTCAGTCAGTTTTGAAACTGGAGGTTTCATTGAAATGCATTAAAAACACAAGGATGATCTATTTAATACATTTATATATCTAGCCAATTTTTAAAGCAACAGGAACTAAGGAGTGTCATAGCAAATTAACCTTAAATATTATAGACAAAGATGTATAAGTCAGGATTTTCCTTCTTTCTTTCTGGCTATGCTTGGGCTTTGTTGCTGCATGTAGGCTTTCTCTAGTTGCAGTGAGCAGGGGCTGCTCTAGTTGCAGGGTGTGGACTTCTCATCACAGTGGCTTCTCTTGCTGCAGAGCATGGTCTCTAGGATGCATGGGTTTCAGTAGTTGTGTCGCACGAGTTTAGTTGTTTCATGGCACGTGGAATCTTCCCAGACCAGCGATTGAACCTATGTCTCCTGCATTGGCAGGCAGATTCTTAACCACTGGACCACCGGGGAAGTCCTAAGTCAGGGTATTCTGATACAGAATAATTTTGCACAAAGTTAGAAGGAATATGAACAAAGAAAGAAATATGGACAAAGAAAGAGCTTATTGTCAGGGACTGTGGTACCAAAAGGAGAAGGCAGTGGCACCCCACTCCAGGACTCTTGCCTGGAAAATCCCATGGAGGGAGGAGCCTGGTAGGCTGCAGTCGATGGGGTCGCTAAGAGTCAGACACAACTGAGCGACTTCACTTTCACTTTTCACTTTCATGCATTGGAGAAGGAAATGGCAACCCACTCCAGTGTTCTTGCCTGGAGAATCCCAGGGATGGGGGAGCCTGATGGGCTGCTGTCTATGGGGTCGCACAGAGTTGGACACGATTGAAGTGACTTAGCAGCATGGTACCAAAAAGTTGTTTTGTGGTGTATGTAGTTCCAGCTAAAATTTTAAGAATCCCATCAGTTTCTGACCATCAAACTAACTTTTGAAATAAGAAATGTATTGGGGGACATGTATCTTTTTGATTAGTACTTCGGGTTTTTTTTTTTTTTATATGTACCCAGGAGTAGAATTGCTGGATCATATGATAGTTCTACTTCTAGTTTTTTGAAAAATCTCCATACTGTTTTCCACAGTAGCTGCAAAAATTTACATTCCCACCAACAGTGTACTAGGGTTACCTGTTCTCCACATCCTCACCAACATTCCTTATATGTTTTTTTTTGATGATACCCATTTTGAAAAGTATGAGGTCATAGCTCATTGTGGTTTTGATATGCATTTTCCTGATGACTAGTGGTATTGAGCATCTTTTCATGTGCCTATTGACCATCTGCATTTCCTCTTTGGAAAAATGACTATTCAGTTTTTCTGCCCGTTTTTAAAACAGGTTGTTTGGTTTTTTGATGGTGAGATATATGAGCTGTTTATATATGTTGGATGCTGCTGCTGCTGCTGCCAAGTCACTTCAGTCATGTCTGACTCTGTGCGACCCCATAGACAGCAGCCTACCAGGCTCCTCCATCCCTGGGATTCTCCAGGCAAGAACACTGGAGTGGGTTACCATTTCCTTCTCCAAGGCATGAAAGTGAAAATTGAAAGTGAACTCTGTCAATTGTGTCCAACTCTTCACGACTCCATGGACTGCAGCCTACCAAGCTCCTCCATCCATTGGATTTTCCAGGCAAGAGTACTGGAGTGGGTTGCCAATACCTTCTCCGATATGTTGGAAAGTAAACTCTTATAGAGTTTTGTCAAGAGAACACACTTGTCATAGCAAACGCCCTCTTCCAACAACACAAGAGAAGACTCTACATATGGACATCACCAGATGGCCAACACCGAATTCAGATTGATTATATTCTTTGCAGCCAAGGATGGAGAAGCTCTATACAGTCAACAAAAACAAGACCAGGAGATGACTGTGGCTCAGATCATGAACTCCTTATTGCCAAATTCAGAATTAAATTGAAGAAAACAGAGGAAACCATTAGACCATTCAGATATGACCTAAATCAAATTCCTTATGATTATACAGTGGAAGTGAGAGACAGATTTAAGGGACTAGATCTGATAGATAGAGTGCCTGATGAACTATGGACAGAGGTTCGTGACACTGTACAGGAGACAGGGTTCAAGACCATCCCCATGGAAAAGAAATGCAAAAAAGCAAAATGGCTGTCTGAGGAGGCCTTACAAATAGCTGTGAAAAGAAGAGAAGTTAAAAGCAAAGGAGAAAAGGAAAGATACAAGCATCTGAATGCAGAGTTCCAAAGAATAGCAAGGAGAGATAAGAAAGCCTTCCTCAGTGATCAATGCAAAGAAATAGAGGAAAACAACAGAATGGGAAAGACTAGAGAACGCTTCAAGAAAATCAGAGATACTAAGGGAACATTTCATGCAAAGATGGGCTCGATAAAGGACAGAAATGGTATGGACCTAACAGAAGCAGAAGATATTAAGAAGAGGTGGCAAGAATACACAGAATTGTACAAAAAATATCTTCATGACCCAGATAATCATGATGGTATGATCACTCACCTAGAGCCAGACATTTTGGAATGTGAAGTCAAGTGGGCCTTAGAAAGCATCACTACAAACAAAGCTAGTGGAGGTGATGACATTCCAGTTGAGCTGTTTCAAATCCTGAAAGATGATGCTGTGAAAGTGCTGCACTCAATATGCCAGCAAATTTGGAAAACTCAGCAGTGGCCACAGGACTGGAAAAGGTCAATTTTCATTCTAATCCCAATGAAAGGCAATGCCAAAAAATACTCAAACTACCACACAATTGCACTCATCTCACGTGCTAGTAAAGTAATGCTCAAAATTCTCCAAGCCAGGCTTCAGCAATATGTGAACCATGAACTTCCAGATGTTCAAACTGGTTTTAGAAAAGGCAGAGGAACCAGAAATCAAATTGCCAACATCCGCTGGATCATGGAAAAAGCAAGAGAGTTCCAGAAAAACATCTATTTCTGCTTTATTGACTATGCCAAAGCCTTTGACTGTGTGGATCACAATAAATTGTGGAAAATTCTGAAAGAGATGGGAATACCAGACCACCTGACCTGCCTCTTGAGAAACCTATATGCAGGTCAGGAAGCCACAGTTAGAACTGGACATGGAACAACAGACTGGTCCCAAATAGGAAAAGGAGCATGTCAAGGCTGTATATTGTCACCCTGATTATTTAACTTATATGCAAAGTACATCATGAGAAACACTGGCCTGGATGAAGCACAAGCTGGAATCAAGATTGCCAGGAGAAATATCAATAACCTCAGATATGCAGATGACACCACCCTTATGGCAGAAAGTGAAGAGGAGCTAAAAAGCCTCTTGATGAAAGTGAAAGAGGAGAGTGAAAAAGTTGACTTAAAGTGCGATATTCAGAAAACGAAGATCATGGCATCTGGTCCCATGACTTCATGGGAAATAGATGGGGAAACAGTGGAAACAGTGTCAGACTTTATTTTGGGGGGCTCCAAAATCACTGCAAGTGGTGACTACAGCAATGAAATTAAAAGACGCTTACTCTTTGGAAGAAAAGTTATGACCAACCTAGACAGCATTTTAAAAAACAGAGACATTACTTTGCCAACAATGGTCCATCTAGTCAAGGCTATGGTTTTTCCAGTGGTCATGTATGGATGTGAGAGTTGGACTGTGAAGAAGGCTGAGTGCTGACGAATTGATGCTTTTGAACTGTGGTGTTGGAGAAGACTCTTGAGAGTCCCTTGGACTGCAAGGAGATCCAACCAGTCCATTCTAAAGGAGATCAGTCCTGGGTGTTCATTGGAAGGACTGATGTTGAAGCTGAAACTTCAGTACTTTGGCCACCTCATGCGAAGAGTTGACTCATTGGAAAAGACTTTCATGCTGGGAGGGATTGGGGGCAGGAGGAGAAGGGGACGACAGAGGATGAGATGGCTGGATAGCATCACTGACTCGATGGACGTGAGTTTGAGTGAACTCCAGGTGTTGGTGATGGACAGGGAAGCCTGGCGTGCTCTGATTCATGGGGTCGCAAAGAGTCGGACACTACTAAGCAACTGAATTGAACTGAATGACTATTATATGTCATACCATTTACAAAAATGTATCCCATTCTGTGGGTTTTCTTTTGGTGTCATTGATGTTTTCCTTTGCTGTGCAAAAGCTTTTGAGTTTAATTAGGTTCCATTTGTTTGTTTTTGCTTTTATCACATTTCCTTTAGGATACAGATCCAAAAAGATAACCACTATAATTTATGTCTAAGTGTCTCTTACCTATGTTTTCCTCTAAGAATTTTATGGTTTCTGGTCTTACATTTAGGTCCTTAATCCATTTCAAGTGTATTTTTGTACATTAGGTTAGAGAATATTCTATTTTCATTTTTTACATGTAACTGGCCAGTTTTCCCAGCACCACTGATTGAAGAGACTGTATTTTTCTCCATTGTATATTGTTCCCTTCTTTGTTGGAGAGTAATTGACCATAAATATGTTGGTCTATAGCTGAGCTTTTTTATTGACTCTTTCATTATTCATGGACATTTCTGTTTCCATACATTATAAATTTTTAAATTATTCTAGTTCTGTGAAAAATGCCATTGGTATTTTGATAGGGATTATACAACATCTGTAGATTGCCTTGGATAGTATGGCCATAGCAGCATTACAGTTGCCAATTTATGGAATAACCTAACTGTCCATCAACAAATGAAAGGATAAAGAAGATGTAGTATATAGAGACAATGGAATACTTACTACTCAGCCATAAAAAATGAAATGTTGCTATTTGCAGCAATACAGATGAACCTGGAGGGCTTTGTGCTAAGTGAAATAGAGAAAGACAAATATCGTATGATATCCCTTGTATGTGGAATCTAAAAAATACGACAAACTAGTGAATATAGCAAAAAAAAGCAGCAGACTCACAGAGAATAGACCAATGGAAACAAGTGGGGAGAGGGGCAATATAGGGGTAAGGGATTAGGAAGTGCAAACTGTTTGGTATAAACTAAGCTACAAGGTTATATTTTACAACATGGGGAATATAGACAATATTTTATTATAACTGTAAATGGAGTGTAGCCTTTAAAATAGTGAATCTTTTGTATACCTGTAACTTTTATAATATTGTATGTCAACTATACTTAAATAAAAAAATAAATTTATTATTTGACCTCATTTCTCTATATGTCATTAGGACAAATTATCTTCATCAGTTGATAACAGATCAAGAGAGCTCCTACCATCATATTCTCTTTTTCTCACCCTTTCCTTTTAGGAATGCAACCTAGAGCTTTCACTTGACCTTCTCGTCGGGCTTATACCCTGAGTGCCCACATAGAGGATACTTCTTAGGAATGCTTACTTCCTAGGAATCTAGATTAGGATCCCATGCTATTGGCCTTTTCTTAAACTTCTTCCCAAAGAACACAAATTCATAGGAATCCTTCATCAGATGCCCTTTCACCATGCCTTTTCTCATCTGTGCCTCCTTGAGTGCGCATAAGGCGGTCATTTCCTGTATGCTCTTAAGAATCTGGTGTAGGATTCTTTTTTGCGTGATCTTCTCTGGGAACTAACTACCTGAGTGCACACCTTCTGGCCCTTTCAATCACTTTTCTCTTACAAATCCTACACAAAACTCCCTTTCACTTGGCCCTCACTTGGGGCTGATTCAACCACTGAGCTTCATCTCCACGGCAAGGAGAAGGAAGAAGTTGAAATACAGTTAGGGCTGCTTTGTTTTACAGTCAGCTTGAATTGTTTACATAGTAAATCTTGCTGGCTTTTTGCATAAGGAGGAACCCCAAATGTCCCTGTGTTCTTCCATTCTGGGGAAGCAATCCTGTTATTTTAATGTAGCACCCACAAACATCTCATTCTGAAAATTTGAGATCTGCATCTCTCTTGCTCAATTAAGAACCCATCTAGTTCCTCTCTCTGCCTTAGGAATACTTTCAAAATTCAATTCAGGATGCCTAGAATTCAAATTCTGGAGCCCAATTTCTATTTCTGAATGATCTACAATGTCTACCTATGTCAACAAGTCTCAGAGGTCAGAGACAAGGAACACTTCATTGTAATAAATCAGGGCAGTATTCTTGAGCATCCATCGAGTTGTAAGTAGTATGGTAAGTTATGAGAGGTTTGTTCTACAGAAAGACAGATCCTTTTCCCTTTCATTTTCATGAAAGTCTGAAATATGGAGGAAAAGGTACTAACAAACAAAAACTGGCCTCATCCAGGCTCATCATCCTTCTACCACATGGTCCTGGCAGCCTTTGAAGCAATCAAAAGTAGAAGGGCTAATGTGAGACAGTGCCCCTAATATGCAGGGTACAAACTATGCTGCAGTATTTGTGAACTCAAGCCTTCTTGATTCAGAGCTTTTTTTATAAAAACCTTTTCCCCCTGTTTTTCAAAAGACATTTTTGAAGCAAATGGATAGCTTGTTTCAGCAGGAAATGGGATCGTTACTTTGCTAGCTGATGGCAATGTTCAAGGTCAGTTTCTCACTGAGTAAAAGAAAGCCAGACCCTGCAGACATCCATGTATTGCTTCAGAGGACAGAGAAGTTATGAGGGAATCACGACCCTGCCAAGCAGACATGCAAACTGTGGAAGTGCACAGCTATATCATTCTGGAGATAAAATTGGAGCATATTTTGTGATGATCAATTTTGTTCTCCATGTAACATGCAGCAGCATTATTTTTTTCTAGTTGTAACTGTACCAGAAAAAGCCTTTTTCACATACTAGGAGTGCAGATAAGGTCACAGGGGTTTTTAATAATCCATTCAATATTTCTGTGAGTTCTCATATTGGCCCTGTAAGGTTATCCATCCCTCCTCCCATGGGCTCATCACCAGCATCGTCCCTCATCTGGCATATGGATCCAAAACCACATACTAGAATATTGTGTTCTGTGGGAACTACCTCATGTCTGGAGTTGAAACCCAAATATAAATTGAGCAATTCTGCATCTACCACTGGAAGAAGATGCTAGTGAGCTCACCAAAAAGCCAGGGACTAATGGCCATGCATGAAAATCTGGGGCGAATATTCGCAAACCTCACTTGTCATGCCAAAGCGACTCACTGTAAGTAGAATACAGAAGGCCAGACTTGACTTCACACTATCTCTACCTCACAGTGTTGCTGTGACAAGTCAGGTGGTTTGAACACGAGCATGTCATTTCTATTTATTAATACAGTAATGCTTTTGCTGGTCCTTTTTTCCTTTGAGTTCCTGTTGTTACTTGGACATGAGGAGGATGTGAGAGTATGAAGATAAAATGTTCTCTCTCCTCCCACTCACAGTCATAAGCAACTGAGGCTACCCGGTATCACCATAGGTCATTATCAACTATGTTATAACCTACCTTATAATTTCTTATTTTACAATTAATATATAACCATTAATCTCAGAGCCATCCCATGTGGTGTTTGAGTTATTTAGTCATAGGGAATGCTTAGATTCAACCTCTTTTGCTTGGAACTCCATGCAGTAGAAACACTGGCTGGTTGTTTACCAAACCAATTTCCATTTCTTCATAGTCACCTTTTCTGACCTTGCTTGCAACAGATGAGGCCATGTGGTTGGAAGTGATGGATACCACTTCCAGGTACAACACCCGAAATATCTATTGATCCTCCACTTTCCTATGGTAGACAAGAGAAAACACAAATAGCAGGAGCACCTGAGGTTCTCTTGGGCAGCAAAGCTACAAAGGGAAGCTTGGTCTCAGTAATTCTATCAAAGGCTGCCTACCAAGCACCCATGTTAAAATACTGCATAAGCCAGCACTTGATTGGTATTACATTAAACCATTAAGATTTGGGAGTTGGTCTTTAGTCGTTACAGTTGTAACCATCCTGGTCTAATACATCCCGGTAATTTAAGGCCTGGTTAAGCCTTAGTTACCACTCCTAACTCCTTTCTACTGCTCTTTGCCCAGTTCATTTATAAAAGGATTTCTAAGAATGTAGGATTGCAAATGAGAAAAGAGTCAGCTCATATATATATATATATATATATATATATATATATATATATATATATATATAATGTTTTCTCAGAAAAATATTTAGCCCTTTATAAATTTGTCTATGTCTTTACTGACAAACTGCTTCTTCCTCCAAAAAGTGTGCGCACCACAAATTCTGTGGCTGAATACATCATCAGTTACTTAGCTGAAGTAAAACTGATTCTCTGAAAGGTTGTACTCTGAAGTCCAAAAATTCCTCCAGTTAAATTTGCGTGATATTCTAATATAACATCACAATAACACACACACAAAGTGCCATAAATCAGTGTTGATAAAAACATTAAACTTTGGTATCAAATCCACAAAGATTGCAGATATTAGAATTATCATATTTAATATTTAATCATATTTAATATGATTAAAGAAATAAAGTATCATGAGTATGACTGAAAAATTCTATTACTAATATTATCTGGTAAATATACATCTCCCACCCTATTTGGGAATATATGAGAATGTTTGTTTCCTCTGCCTAGGCAACTGAGACATGACTGAGAATTTTTACTGGTTCCTCCTTGAGAAGAGTGTACATTCATATACCCATCCCATTGATGCTGGACTTGGTCACATAGCTTGCTTTGGCCAACAGAAAATGTGTGGAAGTTGCCAGTACCAAACCTAGGTCTTAAGAGGCATTGTGCATTTCCACTGAACCTCTGGGAAATATTAGATTGCTTCCATGAGAACAATATGCACTAGGTAGCCACTGCCCCTTCAACCTGTGTCCAAAAAAGAAACATGTGGGAAGATCTGAATTTGACATGCAGCCTGAAGGTGACCTTTTTCTAATCACACAAGGGGTTGTATTGGCTAGTGATTATATTGTTCACTTCATTATTCTTTAAATATGTTTGTGTGATTTTGTGTGGATAATGTGTGATGATGATGGTAATAATAAAAGCAAGTTCAGTTCCGTCACTCAGTTGTGTCCGACTCTTTGCGACCCCAGGGACTGCAGCACGCTAGGTAGGCCTCCGTGTCTATCACCAACTCTCAGAGTTTACTCAAACTCATGTCCATTGAATCAGTGATGCTATCCAACTGTCTCATCCTCTGTTGTCCCCTTCTTCTCCTGCCTTCAATCTTTTCCAGCATCAGGGTCTTTTCTAATGAGTCAGTTCTTTGCATCAGGTAGCCAAAGTAATGGAGTTTCAGCTTCAGCATCAGTTCTTCCAATGAATATTCAGGACTTATTGCCTTTAGGATGGACTGGTTGGATCTCCTTGCTGTCCAAGGGACTCTCAATAATCGCCAACGCCACAGTTCAAAAGCATAAATTCTTCAGTGCTCAGCTTTCTTTATAGGCCAACTCTCACATCCATACATGATTACTGGAAAAACTATAGCGTTGACTAGACAGACCTTTGTTGGCAAAGTATTGTCTCTGCTTTTTAATATGTTGTCTAGGTTGGTCATAAGTTTTCTTCCAAGGAGCAAGCGTCTTTTAATTTCATGGCTGCAGTCACCATCTGTGATTTTGGAGCCCCCAAAATAAAGTCTGTCAGTTTCCATTGTTTTCCCATCTATTTGCCATGAAGTGATGGGACCAGATGCCATGATCTTAGTTGAGTTTTAAGCCAACTGTTTCACTCTCCTCTTTCACTTTCATCAAGAGGCCCTTTAGTTCTTCTTTGCTTTCTGCCATAAGGGTGTTGTCATCTGCATATCTGAGGTTATTGATATTTCTCCTGGCAATCTTGATTCCAGCTTGTGCTTCCTCCAGCCCAGCATTTCTCATGATGTACTCTGCATATAAGTTAAATAAGCAGGGTGCCAATATACAGCCTTGACATACTCCTTTCTCGATTTGGAACCAGTCTGTTGTTCCATGTCCAGTTCTCACTGTTGCTTCTTTTCCAGCATACAGATTTCTCAGGAGGCTGGTCAGGTGGTCTGGTATTCCCATCTCTTGAAGAATTTTCCACAGTTTGTTGTGATCCACACAGTCAAAGGCTTTGGCCTAGTCAATAAAGCAGAAGTAGATGTTTTTCTGGAACTCTCTCGCTTTTTCAGTGATTCAACAGATGTTGGGCAATTTGGTCTCTGGTTCCTCTTTCTTTTCTAAAACCAGTTTGAACATCTGAAAGTTCATGGTTCACATACTGTTGAAACCTGGCTTGGAGAATTTTGAGCATTACTTTGCTAGTGTGTGAGATGAGTGCAATTGTGTGGTAGTTTGAGCATTCCTTGGCATTGTCTTTCTTTGGGTTTGGAATGAAAACTGAGACCTTTTCCAGTTTGGGGCCACTGCTGAGTTTTCCCAATTTGCTGGCATATTGAGTGCAGCACTTTTACAGCATCATCTTTTAGGATGATAAAAGCAAACAGCCTTACATATTTCAACAGCTACTGAATCCATATTCTTTTCATCAGTACATAGAATTTGAGACATTATAGGCTAACTGGAGAAATCAGTCAATCTGAGTCAACAGCTATTTTATCAAATGGAGTAGAGAGGAATACTCTATTTCTGAGTTTTTGCCCCCACCAAGGAAAGAGTGAAATTGGCTATGATTATGCTAGCACAGCTCTGAATTTAGCAGTGAAAATCATCTATCCATTTGGTTGAGACAGTTTTAGCTACTTGTATTTTTAGGGCATATGTTTCAAAAATAATTTACATAAAGGTATCTATAGTACTCCTGGGTCAGTGTTCTGAGAGTGAAAGAATAAGTCCAATGCTTGCTCAAAATAAATAGAAAGGATGTGTTCCTATGTGTGTGTGAGTACATATGTGGACCTTTATTGTCTCTGAGCTAGGCTACTGGAATATGGCTTGACAGTGTTTACTAGTTTCTCTGTTAAACAGTTTCAGCTCAATCTTTTAGAAACTGAAGAATCAGGGTTATGGTCTGAAAATAAATATTCTTCTGGAACACCGTCAGGAAAAGAAGGAAATTTGATGACCCAATTTTTGCCTACACAGCATTGCTGGGTAGTGACTTCACCCTAAAAGTGCAAGTCAGCCAAACCCTAATTGCACCACACTGTTGACACTAGAGGCCTTTGAATGACTGTTTCTCATACCAGTCCTCTGAGTCCAGATTAGAAAAGTTTATCTTTCTCTACCTAAAAACTGATTTTCTTAACTTGATATAGGGACAGTCATGGTTCTAAGATGGATTTTGAAAATTCTAGGAAGCAAGTAACAAATAGCATTTATTCCAGTGTCTGACCATCCAGTGCATAACAGCGTGTATTTACCTTTGCCCTTGGCATCAGCATACTTTTTTACCATCATCTGTCTTCTGGGTGTGCACAGAAGTTAGCTTTGTGACCATCAGTGGGTCTATATAATCACAGCTACAAACTGCAAAGTGAAACCTAACTCTTCAAGAGAAAATCTTGTTGAGAATTGTGTGATTAAAATTGGTTTGTAGGATAATCTTGGAATCATCAGGAAAGGCTCTAATTGATGCATACATGGTATGACCTTTGAGACCTAGATCACTTGTGATTTTTTTAAAAAATAAGCATTGATTTGAATATAGTTCAGTTTTTATAACTTTTTTATTGTAAAACATACCTAACCAAATTTACCATTTTCACTTTTTTAAGCATACAGTTCAAAGGCATTAAGGCACATTCATATTGCTGTACAAGGATTACCACTCTCTCTAGAACTTTTTCATCTTTGCAAACTGCAACTCTGTATCTTTAAACAGTGACTTCCCACTCACTCATCACAGACTTTGGCAGCCAGAATTCTGCTTTCTGTCTCTATAAAATTCACTGCTCCAGGTACCTCATATAAGTGGAATCATACAATATTCACCATTTTGTGGCTAGCTTATCCACTTGGCATAACATCTCCAAGGTTTGTTCATTCATCTGCGCTGTAGTATGTGTCAGAATTTCATTTCTTTTTGAGGTTGAATAATATTCCATTGTATATATATATATACCATATTTTGTTTATTGATCAGCCAAAACACATTTAAGCAGTTTCCACCTTTTGGCTATCGTGAGTAATGCTTATGTGAACACAAGTATACAGTAATCTTTTTAAGTCCATGAATTCAATTTTTTTGTGTATCTATATCCAGAAGTGGAGCTACTAGATCATATGGTAATATTGTGTTGAATTTTTGGGAACTGTCACGCTACCACAGTTCCTACACAATTTTGCACTCCCACCAGCAATGCAAGAAGATTCCAGTTTTTGTACATCCTTACCAATACTTGTTTCTTTCTTTCTCTCTCTCTCTCTCCTTTTTTTTTTTATAATGCTGTCTTTCTCTTTTCCATATGTAATCTTAATGGGTGATAACTGGCATCCCATTGTGAAGTTGATTTGCATTTTCCTAATGATTAGTGATGTTGGACATCTTTTCATGTACTTATTGGCCATGAATATCTGTATATCTTTTTGGAGAAATGGCTTTTCAAATTCTTTGTCTGTTTTTAATTGGTTTGGTTTTTTTGTCATTGTTGAGCTATAAGAGTTATATATTTTGGATGATAATCCATTATCAGATACATGGAATGTAAATATTTTCTCCCATTTTGTGGACTGCCTTTTCACTCTGTTGATAGTCTCCTTTAAGGCATACATTTAAAAAATTTAATGAAGTCCAATTTATTGATTTTATTTTCCTTTGTAACTTGTGCTTTTGATGTCATGTCAAAGAAAAGATGATTTGTCCCTGTTTTTCATATAAAAGTACCATATTTTTAGCTCTTGTTTAAGTCTTTTATCCATTTTGATTTGTTTGCATGTGAGTGTCCAGTTTTCCCATGTGAATGTCCAGTTTTCCCTATTCTGTTGATTGAACACTCTCCTTTTCCTATTGAATGATCTTGAACCCTTGAAGAAAATCATTTGCCCATTCAGTTCAGTTCAGTTCAGTCAATCAGTCACGTCCAACTCTTTTCAACCCCATGCACTGCAGCACGCCAGGCTTCCCTGTCCATCACCAACTCCCAGAGCTT
The DNA here is from genome assembly GCF_032405125.1 of Capricornis sumatraensis. Lineage (NCBI taxonomy): Eukaryota > Metazoa > Chordata > Mammalia > Artiodactyla > Bovidae > Capricornis > Capricornis sumatraensis. The sequence continues at coordinate 108,287,603 of NC_091092.1, read as the reverse complement.
ACTCAAACTCATGTCCATAGAGTTGGTAATGCCATCCAACCATTTCATCCTCTGTCATCCCCTTCTCCTCCTTCTCCTCCTCCATCCCCTTCTCCTCAATCTTTCCCAGCATCATGGTCTTTTCTAATGAGTCAGCTCTTCGCATCAGGTTGCCAAAGTATTGGAGCTTCAGTTTCAGCATCAGTCCTTCCAATGAATGTTCAGGACTGATTTCCCTTAGGGTTGACTGGTTTGATCATCCAAGGGACTCTCAATAGTCTTCTCTAACACCACAGTTCAAAAGCATCAATTCTTTGGCGCTCAGCTTTCTTTATAGTCCATACATGACTACTGGAAAAACCATAGCTTTGACTAGACAGACCTTTGTTGGCAAAGTAATGTCTCTGCTTTTTAATATGCTGTCTAGGCTGGTCATAGCTTTTCTTCCAAGGAACAAGCATCTTTTAATTTCATGGCTCATTATGAAAAGGCAAAAAGATAGGACACTGAAAGATGAACTTCCCAGGTTGGTAGGTGCCCAGTATGCTACTGGAGAAGAGTGGAGAAATAACTCCAGAAAGATTGAAGAGATGGAGCCAAAGCAAAAACAACACCCAGTTGTGGGTGTGACTGGTGATAGAAGTTAACTCCATTGCTGTGAAGAGCAGTATTGCATAGGAACCTGGAATGTTAGGTCCATGAGTGAAGGCAAATTGGAAGTGGTCAAATAGGAGATGGCAAGAGTGAATATCGACATCTTAGGAATCAGTGAACTAAAATGGACAGGAATGGGTGAATTTAACTCAGATGACCATTATATCTACCACTGTGGGCAAGAATCCCTTAGAAGAAATGGCATAGCCATATTAGTCTCCCCTATTAGTCTATATGTTTGTCTTTATGGCAGTAACATACTGTTTTGAATACTATAGCTTTTATAATCTTTGAAACAGTGAACCTGAGTCCTCCTTCTTTGTTATTTTTAAAAATTGCTTTGGCTATTCTGTGTCTTTTGAGATTCCATACAAATTTTAGAGTGGAGTTTTCTGTTTCTTCAAAATGCATCATAATGATTTTGATAGGGATTATATTAAATCTGTAGATTAATACTTTGGTAGTATTAATATCTTAACAATATAAAGTCTTCTAATTCATGAATACAGACTATATTTCCGTGTATTTGTCTTATTTAATTTATCTCATCAGGGATTTTTAGTTTTCAATATATAACTCTTTTTAGTTCCTTGTTTAAGTTTATTCCTAGGCATTTTCTTCATTTTGATGCTATTATAAATGGAATTTTCCCCTGAATTTTCTTTTTGGGTTGTTTGTTTTGTGTAGAGAAACAAAACCAATTATTTTGTGTTGATTTTGTGTCTTAAAACTTTGCTGAATTAATTTAATAGTTCTCACAGGTTTTGTGTGTGTGTGTGTGTGTAATCATTAGTTTTCAGCATATAAGATCATGTCATCTATTAACAGTGATAATTTTACTTCTTACTACCAAACTTGAGTGTCTTTTGTTTCTTTTTCTTCCCTCATAGCTCTGGCTAGAACCTCAAATATTATTTTGAATAGAAGTGGCAAAAAAAAAAGGCTATAGTGCAATTTGTAACATTGACCAATAGCTATTTTCATTGGAGATCAATGTATAGTCCTAGTTTTCATTAACTCTCACTGGTTCTTGAAAAAGAAAATAATTTGGTAACATTTACCTTCCTTCCACTAATTACAAGTTGGGAGACCAACAGAAATTAAATAAGATGAATGGGATAGAGAAACAGTCTGAAAATAAATAGTAGAAGTTGGAGTGAAACCATAGAGGTCAGTTGTAATGGCAACTCTAGATATTGTGGGATTTGAAGTTTATACAATTTGGAGGTGCTCCTTAAAGGAAAAAAAACAAAAAACAAAAAACAAAATTATGACTACAAAGTTAAGTAAGCAGGAAATTGAATATTTATTTAAAATAAGAAAATAATTGATAACAAATGTTTATAGTCTTAGAAATTCAGATTCTTTTCTCTGGAAAACTTCAGGAAATCTGTCAACAGTCATTTTTTAAACAAGTTTCTTGATTGCAATCTGATTTCTTCTCCCCATCTACAATACTCTACAACTCCCAGACACTCTCAGCCCTACCAGAAGCTCATGCAGTTGAGGGGCCTTGAGGATGCTGAAGCATCATTTCCTTTCTGGGGACTCTACTGGCTGATAGTAGGATGCCTGTTTGCGTATTTCTTTCCCCACATGTTGGCCCTGATGGGTAAGACTGGCAAAGTTACACTGCCTCATTCTTCTGTACAGTCTCTACCTCTAGAGCTTGAAATATTGTATTGCATCTGTATTTGATTTTTGCTTGAAAGGAACATAATCTATAGCCTTATTTTAATGCCAGACAATAAAAAAGCATGATTTATTAAGCCAATTTATCTTGAAAAATCTTGCCAAGGAAGCTTGATTATGAAAAATTCCAGTAGGATTTGCTGACCACTCAGATTCAGTCATATTTTGATCTCCAGAACAATACACCTCAAGACTGTCTATGAAAAATTTTCAATGTCTTTAACAGCTCTGTGTATGTATGTGAATGTATGTGTGTACATAACTAATAGCAAGGGCTCTGATTTTTAGTTCCTTAAAAATACCAGAAATCCTGCATTAGTGTTCTCACAACCTCAAAATGTGATACATTCACTAAGAAAATGAAGAGAAAATATTGATATTGTGGTAACTGAGTGTCAATCTGTATTCTCATATTTACTTGTTTGATTCTCACAGTGACCCTGTAAGGAAAATTCTGTTATTCCCATTAACCATAAGATAAAGCTGAGGCAAAGAGAGGATTACTCTTTCCCAAGTTAACAAATCTAATAAGGTGTGTGCTGCCTTTGGAGACTATGATCCCAACTGCAGCAGTTTACTACTTCACCAGGCTACACTAATTATTAATGAGTATATTGTATTTATTTATTTTTGATGTGACAGTCCTCAATTATAAAAGATTTTTTTTTTCACCACTACCCCCCAGTAGAAGACCAGTTATTATACAATTCCGTCATGTTAGTCACAGAATATGTGGCTGATGTATATTAGCTTTTTGATCTCTGGCTTAATCTGTTTTCTAGGAAATCTCCCCTAGCTTGTGTAGTAAGACTTAACTCTGCCTTCTTTGGTTTTATTTTGCTTTCCTAGTTAGATGTTGTCCTTCATGAGGTCAAGAACCATGTTTTTTCTTTCCTCTGAATCTCTCAGAACTAGGGCATGGTGCTACATTTATAGAAAGGTGATGATAAACATTGACTTATTTGCTGATATTTTTCTGACAATAAGCCGCTGGAAAACTCATTTATCTGTAATTTGCATTAAAAAATTACTTGAACCACATATTCCTTCAAACAGTATTTATGGAGGGCCCATATGTGATAAGGGCTTCCCAGGTGCCACTAGAGGTAAAGAACCTGCCTGCCAATACAGGAGATGTAAAAGACCTGGGTTTGGACACAAGAGACCTGGGTTTGATCCCTGAATCAAGGAAGATCCCCTGGAAGAGGGCAAGGCAACCCACTCCAGTATTCTTACCTGGAGAATCTCATGGACAGAGGAGCCTGGTGGCTATGGTCCATAGGTCTCAGAGTTGGATACCATTGAAGCGACTTAGCACACATGCACGCATATGTGATAAGGATGCAACAAGAATGAAATACAGTTCTGCTGCCATTTAGGGCTTTGTGATATAATAGAAAAACAAATTGTAAACAAATAATTTAATGATGTGTTACAAAGACATTGGTAAGATTCAGTAAATATGGTGGATAAATAAATTAGCTTCAGTGGGGATGGAGTGATCTAATCTTGGTGAGAGGTACCTAACCCATACACTATTAGAATTGAAATAAAATTTTATGGATTATTTTTGTCTAAACCCTCATAGGTAAGACACTGCAATAATAGGATGTTGAATGGGATTTTTCGTGTTAGTTCAGGCTTGGCTATTAGGAAAAACAGCTTGTATAAAAAGACCCTATAAATCCACTTCATTTGAAGAGGGCCTTTCTATGAACATCATCATCTTGAAGGAATTTAGAAGAAACAGAATTAGTTCTACTACCATTGTGTTCCCTCTCATCCCAGAATTGACAGATACCTAGAGTCAGAAGGAAAGAGAATCATGCTGGACAGTTTTCGGAGCATGCAGGTGCCTGCAGAAAGGCTCTTTCCTTCCTTTTACAAGTTTCTCCTCATAAATCCAAACGTTGACAGTGATCAGTTGTACATTTTGACTGAGTCTGTGAGAAGGAGAGACTGAGATCTCTTTTCCTGTTTTCTCATCTAGGTGTCCTAGTAGCATAGCCTATGGAGAGTCAGGAAACGGTTTTGGGAATAGTTTGGTAAGTTTTCTTTGAAGGTTGGTGGCATATGGAAGAGATAAATTGATGCCACTTTCTGATCTACAGTTTTCTGAAGATGAGAGTCCCACTGCAGTGGTTGAGGCCAGCAAGACTTTAAGAGATCATGGTGTAGGAGGGGTTCGAAACAACTTGGGGGAATCTTCACCCAATCCCGGTTCTCCATTCCTTACAGAAGGAGACAGCACAGTTCCTGTGGTTCTGAGAGGAGCTCCAGGGTTTCCCAAGCCACTGACTGGCCAAGCATTGGGGTATTCAACCCAGAGAAGGGATTGGGAGGATGGCGTATTGACAGGAGGGCGGTGGGAGGTAGTGGACTACTGCTCTCTAGAGGTACTGGAGTCTTCCTGGGTAAAGCTGATCTTTATCTGGGTATCACCTACACCCCATGCATACCGGTAACTGCAGAAAGAATTAGACCAAATCAAACTGAGAGATATGGCTCCAAAAGGCAACAGTTATATACCAATACCACTACATTTTGGCTTCCCTGGTGGCTCAGAGGTTAAAGCATCTGCCTCCAAAGCAGGAGATCCAGCTTCAGTCTCTGGGTCGGGAAGATCCCCTGGAGAAGGAAATGGCAACCCACTCCAGTATTCTTGCCTCGAGAATCCCATGGACAGAGAAGCCTGGTAGGCTACAGTCCACGGGGTTGCAAAGAGTTGGACACGACTGAGCGACTTTACTCACTCACTCACTCACTCACTACATTTCTGATTCTCTTCCCTGTTTCCAAACCTGAAAGAGCTATATGCTTAAGAGGGAAGTAGAGAGAATACCCCACCAACACACACACACACACACACACACACACACACGGTGTCACATTGAGGGGAAGCAGTATGAGAAGGGGAACAGATCACAGCCTCTACCACTCCAGTTCTTTTTAGATACAAACCCAGGATTAACTATAGTATCTTTAGAATAACAGATGTGATATGAGAGTTTGAAACAGGGTTAGGTAAGATTTTTAAGATCCAAAAATAAAGGATTTGTCCAATATTGCATTCCAAAGGAGAATTGAGATTTCATGGTTGAGAATAGTTTAAAAAAAAACATTTTACATTTACAGTTTAAACAGTGCATAATGGCATATTGGAGAAGGAAATGGCAACCCACTCCAGTAGTCTTGCCTGGAGAATCCCATGGACAGAGGAGTTCATAAGGTCGCAAAGAGTCAAACATGACTGAAGTGACTTAGCACTGAGCACAGTGGTATATCAAGGTGGGCAGTGAGGGACAGAGGTGCAGCCCATTTTGACAGGGAAAGCTGGTTTATTACTGACATTATTTAAAATTACTGAGCCCGTGCTGATGATAAAAAGCATACAAACTTTTAGTTGACTTTATTATTTTTGTTGACTTCTCCAAGGACAATGCACTCCTTGCCTGCTTGCAGTTGGAGCAGTGCCTACATACCTCCCTTGATACAGGACAACCATTTGAGAGTCCTCCAAAATATATTTGCACTGTGACCTGCCCAAAGAAAGAAAACTTCTTTTCCTAATGAAAGAAAATGTATTAGAGGTAGAGAATTTTGTAGACATTTTATAATTCTAGCTCTGACTTCAAATCATTTCTCTGTTTCTTTCAATTAGTTCCAGGTATAGACAGATGCAGTAGATCATTGGGGTCCCCTGGGAAGCAGACATGAAGACACAGTTGTGAGCACAGATGATTACTCTGGATTCATGCCTGAGAAAGATAAGGAGCGGGCAGATGTGGATAGAGAGAGCCTTAGTCTACAACAGGGATCTGATAAAGTCTCAGGCAATCCAGTAGAGTGCTGGGAGCAAGGATTACTTGTTAGTCCCCTGCATTGGGCCAGAAATGGCCAGTCTCTAGTGATACTACTGCCCAGCCGTTGACTGCAGGCTCCCCAGAATGAGCATGGCATTTTCTGGCAAGCTGAGGTGGATCCTGAAGGTGTGGCAGCTAGAGGTTGTCAGCCAAATAACCCCCTTGCAGTTGAAGAGCACTTCTCTCTTGAAAGGAAATCTAAGCAGTGTGTATACCTGGCTCCCACACCTGGACACACATTAAATTTCTGCATCCCCAGCTTTTCTGTTAATTTCACAAGGGTAGTAAGTACTTTATGATGCCTAGTTAGATATTCACCCATCGCATCTATACAGCCAAGTACCATTTGGACACCCAGCATGCTCAACTGTTAAGAAGAGTCAATTTAGTAAACATGAAACTGGAGATACTGTGTGACTTGACTAGATTCTGTGTCACATTTCAGCTTTGTTTTGATCAAATGAAATGATGGTTGTTTGACAAAAAGGAGTATCTTTTATTCATATTTGTATCTTACCACCTCCCCCCACAAAAGAAAATACAGGGCCTGACAGGGTACCTGCTGCCCAGGAGGATGACAGCAAATGTTGTATCTGGTAGAATGACTGATTCTAGAATGTTTTACCTTCTTCCCTTAACTTCATGTCTATATAAACAGTCTTTGTGTGACTTGCTATTGCTGGTGGTTCTGAATCTGGTCTGAAATCAATATATTTGGTCTATTTTCTTCTTTATGAGAGAAGGAATAAAAATCCCCAAATGGTAAGAGAGAATTCAAATAAAACCATGCTAAGGAAAAGAAATGCTATATATAAAAAAGGCTGAAGAGCTATTTTCCGGGATCTGTCACTCCAGTGACATCTTCAGTAAAGTAACCTTCTTCCCATAATCCTGGAGAGCAAGGCTGGGAGCAAGACATGTTGCAGATTGAGGAAGCCAAGCCCTCATATGTCAAGACAAATTTTAAAAATAAGGAAGAGAAGAAAGGAAGAAAAGGAGGGAGATTATAGAAAATAACTGTTTACAAAATTATGAAGATTGAAAGGTTCCTTTGTGTAAATTTAAACAGCTCATTTTTTCAGTGGACTGAGGATAGTTTTTTGATTAGAGATAGCTTGCTTCCATGATGAGAACACCTAATGACAAAGCTGGGATGAAACATGAATATCAGGAACCCTTCAGTAGCCACCAAGGAAGAACCTGTCCTTTGCAAGTCTGGCAAGTCATGAGGCTGCCATTAAATCGAAATAAGTTGTTTTCAGAGGATGTGGCTTGGTTTTAAAGCTGTCCATGATGAATGCCTTTCTGTGCTATGAGACAGCCCTTGAGTCCTGACTTCCTGAGAGGACCTGGGGAGAGCTACAAATGGGGAAGCTGAAACCAAGCCACATGGGGGCTTCCTGGAAAGCTCTTTGATGCAACTGATTATGATGTTCTGCAGGATAATTTACTTGTTTCAAGTGCATGATTAATGAGATTATTATTCATAATTAGGAAATGCCCAGAGAGCAAAGAACACAAACAATGTTCTGACTAGCTGTCAGTAATTGTCAGGAACACACTAATAAAGCCCAGGAAATGAAAAGGCCCCGGCATTTTCCTTTAATTTTGTTTAGGAATGTGATTTCCTAACAGCAATCGAGTGCTACGGGCAGTGTTTCTCCTTTAGACTGTGTCACTTCAAAGTGCCATTCTTCACTGCATCCCTTGGCATAGTACACAGAGTAGGCCTGAGGTCAGAGAGCATTGTTTAATGTGTTATGGTCTTTCCTGTAGAAGGCTTTGGAAATAATATCTCCCTCTTCCTTCTTCATCCTCATCTGTTTCTAAAATCACATGTGGTGCCAGTCCCTTTAGGAGACCACACTGTATTGGAGGAACTGACTTTGCCTGTAATGAGAAAGCTTTATAAGGCCAGTCAACTTGATTTGTATCAAATGCCCTCTCTTCTGATAGTGGTGGGGGGAAAAGTCATAGCAGCTATAGGAGCTCCTCCAGGTTTTTTTTTTTTTTTCTGTTATGATTTCTTTTTCATATAATAGTTTCATGTTGTTTGTGTGAATCCGTTGTAGTGACTAGTTTTTGGGTATACTGTGTGTGTGTGCTAGTTGCTCAATTGTGTCCACCTCTATGCAATTCCATGGGCTGCAGCCCACCAGGCTCCTCTGTCCACAGGATTCTCCAGGCAAGAATACTGGAGTGGGTAGCCATTTCCATCTCCAGGGGATCTTCTGACCCAGGGATTGAACCCAGGTCTCCTGCATTGAGGGCAGACTCTTTACCGTCTGAATGACAAGGTATATTAATTGCATTCATTTCTGTGTCCCAAAAGCTGAGACCAGATGCTGGCACAGCATGGCTTACATAAGGTGCTCATCCTGAGACGGTGACCAGTTGGCAGCTTTATACGACATCCACCTCTGCTCTTGACCTCTTCCTGTCCCCTCGGGCCTGGCAGACACTGTAAGCAAAGAGACTTAACATTTATTATTTTGCAGTGTAACCAGATGTTGGGAGTTTAAGCATCCCATATTGTAATGGATGGCACAGAGCCACAGAGCATGCTGACACACTGAACAGGTTTAGAAAGGACCATGTAACTATGATGGGGGTTCATGCTATATATATAGCCCTTTTCTGTTTCTTTTCTCTTCTTTCTGCCTGTTAGCTTCAGAGTGCTCTGGAGTTCAGTCCTTGGTCCCTTCTTTACATTATACTCAACTCTTTCCCTCTCATCTGCCCCTGGGGAACTTAGTTCCTATGGTTTTAAATACTATCTAACTGCTGACTACAATGGAATGTATATTCTAGCCTTGAACTCTACCCTGGACTTCATACTTAATACATACAAGTTGTACATCCATACAAGTTGTACATCCTACAGTTTACTTGTTTAACATGCAATCTAAATTGAGTGTGTTTGTTTTTTTATTTTAATTTTGTTATTGAATTGTGATTAACATTCAATATTAAATTAGTTTCAAGTATACCATATAGTGATTCAGTATTTTTTACACATTATGAAATGATCACTACAACAAGATTAGTTACCATCTGTTATTCCTTCTTAAAAATATCTCTCCCCAAACCTACTTTTACTCACAATCTCAGTTGAGGGCAATTCTGTTATTTCACTTGTTCAAGCCAAAAACCTTAGAGTTGTTCTTGGCTCTTGTTTTTCTTTCCTAAGCCTCATCAAAACTGCCAAGAAATTCTGTTAACTCTAACTTCAAAACACATCTGCTATATGCCCACTTTTCTCCAGCTTTACTGTTATCCTGGTAGGAACCATGGTTATTATCTCTTGCCTGGATTATAGTAACAATCTCCTAATTGGTCTCTCTGCTTCCAGTCTCAGGCCCCAGTAGACGATTTTCAACAAAACAGCTGGAGATAGCCTTTAAAATTTTAAGTCAGATTGCATCATTCTGCTCAACCCTTCCAGTGCCTCCCTACTCCATTCTGAGTAAAAACCAAAGTTCTTACAGGGTCTAGCCCTCTGTTGCTGCTCCAACTTCATCTCCTTCTCCTCATCCTCTCTAACTCAACTTCTGCTGCCCTGGCTTCTGCATTGTTCTTGGGACACACCAGGCACACTCCTGCCTTGGGATTTTGCTGAGTGGTTTCTTCTGCTTGGAATACTCCTCATCCTAGACATCCACACAGCTGGATTTCCTTACCTTCTTTGTATCTTGGTACAAAGTTTAACTTTACATTGTTTAGTCACTTAGTCATGTCTGCCTCTGTGCAACCCTATGCCTGTAGCCTACCAGGCTCCTCTGTCCATGGGATTCTCCAGACACTGGAGTGGGTTGCCATTTCCTTCTCCAAGGGATGTTCCTGACCCAGGGATTGAACCCGCATCTCATCTCCTGCATTGGCAGGCAAGTTCTTTACTCCTGAGCCAGTAGGGAGCCCCAGCATTTTTTTAGTATCTTTACATTGGTCATCCCTTTTTGAGTTGCAGTTCACTTTCCCCATCTGGTCATCCCACTGGTTCTTTCTGTACTGTTTTTAAAAAATTACTTTTTACTGAGTTAACAGTGATTTATAACATCATATAAGTTTCATGTGTACAACATTATATTATTCCTTCTATATATAAACATTTTTTTTGAAAGTTGCTCAGTCTTGTTTGACTCTTTGCAACCCCATGGACTACACAGTTCATGGAATTCTCCAGGCCAGAATACTGGAGTGCGTAGCTATTTCCTTCTTTAGGGCATCTTCCCAACCCTGGGATTGAACCCAGGTCTCCCGCATTGCAGGCGGCTTCTTTACCAGCTGAGCTACCACAACATGCTCACCACCAAAAATTTATAGTTTCCATTCATCACCATATAGTTGACCTCCCTTTGCCCATATCACCCTCACCATGTCCCAGCATCCCCCCTGGTAATCATCGTTCTGTTCTCTGAACACACACACACCACATCTTCTGTATCCATTCATTCATTGATGGGTACTTATACTGTTTCTGTAGCTTGGATTTTGTAAATAATACTGCAGTGAACATACTTGTGCATATACCATTTCAAATTACTGTTTTTGTATTGTTTGAATAAATACCAAGGGTAGGATAGCTTGACCATATGGTAGTTCTATTTATAATTTTTGAGGTATCTTCATACTGTCTTCCATAGTGGCTGCATCAATTTACATTCCCATCAACAGTGTATGAGAGTTCCCTTTTCTCCACATCCTTGCCAGTTCTTGTTATTTCTTGCATTTTTGATAACAGTCATTCTAACAGGTGTGAGGTGATATCTCATTGTGGTTTTAATTTGCATTTCCCTAATAGTGAGGAATATTAAACACTTTTTCATGTGCCTGTTGGTATGTCTTTGGAAAAATGCCTATTCAGCTCCTCTGTCCATTTTTTAATCAGGTTTTTCAGGTTTTTTTGGTGTTGAGTTATATGAGTTCTTTATTCTCTGCATTCCTTTTATCACTGTTTGATTGTACTTAGCACTCCCTAGCAGGCTACATTGGAGAAGGCAATGGCACCCCACTCCAGTACTCTTGCCTGGAAAATCCAATGGATGGAGGAGCCTGGTAGGCTGCAGTCCATGGGGTCGCAAAGAGTTGGACACAACTGAGCGACTTCACTTTCACTTTTCACTTTCATGCCTTGGAGAAGGAAATGGCAACCCACTCCAGTGTTCTTGCCTGGAGAATCCCAGGGACGGGGGAGCCTGGTGGGCTGCTGTCTGTGGGGTCACACAGAGTCAGACACGACTGAAGTGACTTAGCAGCAGCAGCAGCAGCAGGCTACACAGTTCAGATGTTATCCTTATTGTTCGTTATCTGTATCTCAAACCCCAAATAAAAGCCCCATCAGACTGCATTTCCAAGTTAAGACACTGGGACATATGATACATAAATAATATCTCAAATAGTTGACTTCCTCAAAAGGACCTTTGAAATATTTGGGATGCAAACATCTCTCAGCATAAACAGCCTTTAATGGTCTAGTACAGGCTACATACAGTTTAGGGGGGATTCCTTCCCAGACATGTCTGTTACTAGTTGAGTTGATAATTAGTTAAATTGTTTCTGGTATTTCAATTCAACCTCTGAGCTCTCTTGAGATATTTTGGACAAAGTCCAAGATTCTTAAATGTGGGTCATTTTCATCTAAGTATAAGCTTTCAACTCATAGGGTACTTGACTACATAAATCAATTAAAGAAGAAGAAGGAAATATGAGCTATAAAATATTGACTCACAAGGTGTCTGCAAATGACCCTGGATTTAATATTATTTGGGGCTAACTTGTTTCTGATGGCCTCAATAATTGGGTAAAACTGTTCAAATAATGTTCAGTCCTTCCTGGCTTTGGTGATAATGACCAGAGATTAATGGATCAAAAAATCATAATCATATTCATGAAGACAGGTCTGTGTATTGATCATAAAGTTATGAAAACATTACCTTACTTTAAACATTACTTACCTTAAGTATGTCAGGGTAGGCCTGGGATAAAATTATAGGCACCACTGGAATAAAGTTCCAGGCAAAATGCATCTGATTTATATGTGAGAAGAGCCACATATACCTTGTGGCCAGGGGATCATCCTGAGAAACTTAGAGCAAGCTTCCCTGTGTTCTGTTAGAGGGCAAAATAAGAGGCAATTTTTTTAAGATTGGGCTTCTCTTGTGGCTCAGCTGGTAAAGAATGTGCCTGCAATGTGGGAGACCTGGGTTCAATCCCCAGGTTGGGAAGATCCCCTGGAGAAGGAAAAGGCTACCCACTCCAGTATTCTGGCCTGGAGAATCCATGGACTGTATAGTTCATGGGGTCACAAAGAGTCAGACACGACTAAGTGACTTTCACTTCACTTGCACTTTTTTCGGGATAGCAGGTGGCAAATTCTCAATCAGTGTAAAAAAGTGGAACTTATTCAAAATTAATACCTTTAACAAATTTATTAAGCACCTACTAAGTAGCTTGAATGTGTGAATTACCCAGGGATTTAGCATTCTAATTCAGTGGGTCTGGGGTAGGGCCATCCAAAGAGTCTACATTTCTCACCAACTCCCAGTTGATATTGATTATGCTGGTCCCAGGCTCACTTTTGAGTAGTAAGGACCAATATTATAAAATTTTATTCTCTTGAAATATTGTCCCGTATCACTCCCCTCGCAAGATTTCCCCAGTCTCACTTGTTCTTGTATGTGTGTTTAGTCCTATGCAGTTTTGCCACCCATGTAGGGTTGTAGATTCACCATCACAGTAAACATATAGAACAGTTCCATCACTCCCAACATCCCCACCCCACAACATTGCTAACCTCTGGCAGCTGCTAATCTGTTACCATCTCTACAATTTTGTCATTTTGAAAATGTTATATAAATAGAATTAAGCAGTATGTAACCTTTTGAGATTGGTGCTTTCACTTTGTACTTCTTTGGAGAGTCATCTAGATTTTTGCCTGTATCAACAGATCATTCCTTTCTATTGGAGACAAGTGTTCCATGGGATTCAAGTACCACAGTTGGTTTAACCTGTCACTAGTTGAAGGATATCAGGGTTGTGTGTCCATTTTCAACTATTAGAGATAAAACTGCTCTGAACCTTTGCCTACAGATTTTTGTGTGAACTTAAGTTTTCATTTCTTTGGGATGAATAACCAAGATTGCTGTTGCAGGGTGATACGGCTTCCCAGGTAGCTCAGCTGGTAAAGAATCTGCCTGCAATGCAGGAGACCCTGGTTCAGTTCCTGGGTCAGGAAGATCCCCTGAAGAAGGGATAGGCTACCCACTCCAGTATTCGTGGGCTTCCCTGGTGGCTCAGATGGTAAAGAATCCACCTGCATTGTGGGAGAGACCTGGGTTCAATCCCTAGTTTGGGAAAATCCCCTGGAGGAGGGCATGGCAACCCACTCCAGTATTCTTGTCTGGAGAATCCCCATGGACAGAGGAGCCTGGTAGTCCATGGGGTTGCAAAGAGTTGGACACAACTGAGTGACTAAGCACACAGCACAGACACACACACGGTACTTTTATGTTTAATTTTGTATGTAAGTGCCAAATTGTTACCCAGCGAGGCTGTATGCTTTTATATTACCACTGGCAAAGTTTGAGTGTGGCAGTTTCTCCTCATGCTTGCCAGCATTTGGTGGGGTCACTATTTTTTTAAAAATATATTAGCACACACTTCTTTTTATTATGTTAAAATTAGGCAACGGTCTGACAATGAAAGGGCTGCTTATGGAATACTGTTATGTTAAACTTTACTTACAGGATGTTAAACCCTTATAACTAAGCTTTTCTCTATAGTTACTGCTACAAAAGGTGGTTTTACACAAACACTAAATTAAAAAACAAACAAACAAAAAGCTTTAGAACACGATGACTTACTTTTATTTTGATATATATCCGCATCTCAGCATTTAGTGATCCTGAACAAAAAAGTGAAAAAATGCAGCAGTTTGCCAGGGATTTTGGCAGTCTCTCATGCACACTGAGTTTTTTCTTAATCCCTGTTGAGGACCATGAGAAGCAGCAGCACCAAAACCAAAGTATACACCAACCAAGGTTCTTTTTGTTCCAGTTGTCACATTCCAAACTAGACCCAGATGGACTGCAAAGATGAACAAGTGAGAGCCCTGTTTAAAACTTCTTGAAATTGTAAAAGCAATTACAGGACATTTCCTTCTCCAATGCATGAAAGTGAAAAGTGAAAGTGAAGTCACTCAGTCGTGTCCGACTCTTAGTGACCCCATGGACTGCAGCCTACCAGGCTCCTCCATCCATGGGATTTTCCAGGCAAGAGTACTGGAGTGGGTGCCATTGCCTTCTCAGTGTGTGCTGACAGGAGTCTTCTATTGCCTTTCTCCAAGTTTATCGACCAAAGACTTTGAGAGCTGGCAGGTCTGAGTAACTCTGTTGATTGTTCTTTTCACCTTATCAAAACATGAGCTAAAAACTAATGATGATGTCAGCCAATGATGACAGCGGAGGGCGGCAGGGCTGAGAACCCATTATTCAAATCCCAGGCTGGTGGAGAGTAAATAAAGTGGTTGTAAAGCTAAATAAGGGGCTTCCCTGGTGGCTCAGAGGTTAAATTGTCTGCCTGGAACGAGGGAGACCCGGGTTCGATCCCTGGGTCGGGAAGATCCCCTGGAGAAGGAAATGGCAACCCACTCCAGTACTCTTGCCTGGAGAATTCCAAGGAGGGAGGAGCTTGGTAGGCTACAGTCCCTGGGGTCACAAAGAGTCGGACACGACTGAGCGACTTCACTTTCACTTTCAAAGCTAAATGAGGAAGGTCTTTCCAACCTTGCCCGATGGCTTCTGGCCAAAGCAAGGAAGTGTCATGGAAAGTGTTGGATGGTAACGGTGCAAAAAGGGACTTGAGGAGGAGGAAGGAAAAAACAGCACCTCTTGGTCAAGGTAGGGAGAGAAGTGATATGGGAAAAGCCCTGAATTCCTCACCAAAGGCTAATTTCAGAGGGGAGCAGAGTGAGTTACAATCTATGCTTTGGTCATGGGTGGTAGTGGAGAGTGAGGAGAAGGGTAATCGCTTGAGGGGGTCATCATTTAAGACTTAAAGAAACCAGGAGGGGATGGGGGAGAAGGCAGAGATCCCAGGCCATGTAATCTGCAGCAAGGCTGAGTTAGATGTGACCAGTTAGATCTAACAATTAAGTTAGATATGCCCTTTTGGTTATGACGGGAGTCAATTTAAATTTCTTGGACCCAGAAGTTCAACTGTGTGGATAGCGGTTATACTTGACAGATTTATTTGTTATAGCACAACTTATACATTTCACATGGACACAAAATTAGCGTCCTTTATAGTATCTGAAAATAAACTGCCTTTGAATGGGCTCTTCCTTTCCAGTACTTTGAGGTCTCCAAGATGTATCTAGAAAATTTACTACTTGAAGAAAAAAATGACAATTGCTTAAATCTCATGGGGGATATGGGAGGGCCTGTAGTTTTTTTTTTTTTTCTTTTGGATTAATTACTGTATAACACTGTCCTTCAGGCAGCTGAGGAAGTTTCATATTTTCTTTAGACATTAGGCACGAAAGCTCTTGTAGGACAACTTTGATGCTGGATGAATTTTGCCATTTTGCTCTTGGGTCCACAACTCCATTGGAACTATTAACTCCATCTATATTAATTTTTGTTACAAATCTTACAAAGGGGCATGCTTCTAGGCATTTAGGTCCACATCCTAGTTCAAGGCTGTATATTCAGTTTTCATAGATTGTTCTTGGGGGCCCAGTTATCACTCCTGTCCATCTTGTAAGTGTCACGTGTTGGTCATGTTTTAGACCCTAGCTAACTGCCGTCTCCTAATACTTTCTGGTGTTTTTTGAGTTCTAACCATTGAAAATTGTGAGAGACTTTTACTCCCGAGCCTGTGGTGGCTGCCAATGTGCATTGCTGTAACTCCTTCACTATTTTTTTCTAATTTTAGTAATTCTAATAGATATGTAGTGATATCTCAAAGTAGTTTTAATTTGCCTAATGGCTAATGATGTCAAACATCTTTCTTATGCTTCTTTGTCGTTTGAATATTATCTTTGGTTAAATGTCTGTCTGTGTTTATCCCAGTTTCTCACTGAATTTTTCTTTTGTTGTTTCTGTTGGTTTTAATAGTTCTTCGTATGTTCTAGATACTGCCACTTTGTCATATACTTCTCTAGAATTATTTTCTCCCAATCTTAAGCTTGCATTTCATCTTCTTCAGAGTCTTTTGGCAGAGCAAAGGTTTATAATTTTAGT
Organism: Capricornis sumatraensis; assembly: GCF_032405125.1. Classification (NCBI taxonomy): domain Eukaryota; kingdom Metazoa; phylum Chordata; class Mammalia; order Artiodactyla; family Bovidae; genus Capricornis; species Capricornis sumatraensis. Next base: position 108,271,174 of record NC_091092.1, on the reverse strand, counting down.
GAGGTCCAGTTTATCATTTTTTCCTTTTATGGATTATGCTTTGGATATCATGTTTAACAATAGCTTGCCTAGACCTGATCCCAAAGTATGTCTATTATTTATTTTCTCATAAAGATTTTATAATTTTAAGTATTACATTTAAATCCTTGAACGTTTTGGACTTTTTTTTATATATATAAGGTATGAGATTTAGCTCAGATCTTATTACACCTCTTGAGGTATAGCATGAGATCCAGGTGGGTGTTATGTTCAATTTCCCACTAGACTCCACTGGTATCACCCTTAAAAAAGTGGAGCAGAGCATTTACACCTCACTGCAGACAGCTGAAGTTAAATTCAGCCAGCCCTTCCCTATGCTGACATCTTCCCAGCAAATGTGTGACACTGATTTTTACTGCCTTGTTGATTCTGAGTGAATGTGGAAGCTCAGCAGCTCCCTGCTGGGCGCCACTGACACTACATGAGGAAAGGGAAATAGAGTGTCTGCCAGCTCCACCGCTCATCACCTCATCTACCTCATTGCTAGTGAGTAGGAGGTGAGATGCTGCTCCCCATAGTGCTCCACAGACACAGGGAAAGGACTGTGAAGCTTAGTGGGGACCAGCTCTGCCTCATACTACCTCATTTAGTCTCATTTCTTTCAGGAAGATGTGGACAGTCTGTTCACTGCTGGATCCTACTGACACCATCCTGAGTGGGAGGGAGAATGATAATAACACCTGCTCTGACCAGTGGGGATGGAAGATCAGATCCCTACTCAGCTTTGCCAATACTGTTCCTGCAGGGGAATCATTAGTGGACTTCCCAGGTGGCTTAGCGGTAAGGAATCCTCCTGCCAATGCAGGAGGCATGGGTTTGATCCCTGGGGGAGGAAGATCCCCTGGGGGAGGAAATGGCAACCTATCTTTTAATGTTTTATTTAATTTTTAAAAATTTTCCCAGTATTCTTCCCTGAGAAGTCCCATGAACAGAGGAGCCTGGCGGGCTACAGTCCATGGGGTCACAAAAGTTGCACACAACTGAGCAACTAAACAACAAAAACAACAAGAGGGATATGTGCACAGCCTGCCTCTGCCGAGCAGAGTATAGATGACTAGCTCCCCCCTTAGCCCTGCCAGCTTCACTGGGCAGGGGAATCAGAGGGCTGCCGCCTCTCTGTGGTAGAGGGGGGAGCTGCAGAATCAAAGATCAGCTTGTGCTTGGCTCCAGTGGAACTGTGGGGAAGGGGTACAGTTTTTCCATTGTTTCATTTATTTTGGGCTGGAATAGGGTGGCTATTGCAAAAATGGTTTCTGTTGTTAAGGTACCCATTTTCTGGGCCTCTAACTAGGGGAAATGTTGTTTTGTTTTGTTTTGTTTAATTTGTTTCATTTCAATCTGTGCTTTTTTGGATTGGAGGCTTTTGTTTGAGAAGTGATAAGAAAACCCAGGAAACTCACTGTCATGTTGTTCTTCAACCCCCTGCAGTTTAAACCTGCAGAGAAGAGACTGCTGTGGGAAGGAACTGGCTTACTCTGGATTGTTACTGAGGACCAATCCTTTTTCTCAGCCATGGATATTGCATTCTCTGAACCTGAGGGCCCAGCTGTGACACTTTCATTGTTTCCCATTAAATTTCTCTTTAATAAGCATTGAAAGGAGTAAGGCTTCAGTTCAGACAGTCATCCTGGTGGCTTCAAGAGGTGCTGTCGACCTCTGAGGGGTTACACGGGATGACAGAAAAGGAAGCTCTGGCCTGCCTCCTTGTAGCTACATCATATCTTTAAAAAAATTAAAAGAGCTACTGGCTTCTCTTTTTGCTTCTGAATTTGGTCTTTCCCAACACCCTTCCAAGTCCAGTATGTTTTATGTTCCTTATTACTGAGCTTATATTTTTTCAAATACTCCCCTCCAGAAAGGTCCTGGCAATAAATGATTGAACTTCATAGAATTTATTTATTTATTTTAGAATTAAAAAAAAAATTTTTGGCTGGGCTGGATCTGAATTGCGGCATACAGGGTCTTTGATCTTCATTGCAACACGTGGGATCTGTAGTTGCAGTATGTGAGATCTAGTTCCCTGACCAGGGATTGAACACAGGCTCCTGTATTGGGAATGTGGAGTCTTAGCCACTGGACCACCAGGGAAGTCCTTCGTAGAATTTATTCTTAACTTCTTGCCCCTCAGTTCATGTCCTCTCTGCCCACTCTTAGGATAACTCAGAGTGCCCAGTGTTTCATGACACTGCATTTTTAACATCTTTTTATGAAATAGAGAAATGTGGCAGGCTTGTAGAAATATCTGGCAAGCTTTGCTGTTTAAAGTACCTATAAAAACATTTTTTAGATTCATTAATATTTTATCAATAAATAGTTAGAACTTATATGTAAATTTCTCAAATGTCTTTTAGAGAAAGTGTAAGTTCTTGCTCTGTATCAGATATAACAGAATCATAAAAAACACAAGAAAATCAACCAAAGTCATCTAGACTTAATAGTAAAATTCAAACACCAATGCCATTTATAATGGGAAATCTGATTTTTTTTTAAATTTATGAAGCAACATTATCTTTTCTAACTGTACTTGGAGATGAGGGCTCAAAAGATCACACAATCCAAACTTCATTTGGAGATGAGGAAATATACTCAGAGGACGTAAATGGCTTATCCAAGATCACAGACCCAATTAATTCTGAGTTAAGATTCATATCTCTTAATTTTGGGACCAATATTATTTACATTACATCAGTGGTTCTCACATTTTAGGGTACATTAGAATCACCTAGAACGGCATGTTTAAAAACAAACTGCTGGGTCCCACCTTCAGAGTTTCTGATTGAGTTTTTAGAGTATAACATGAAAATTTACGTCTCATACCAGATTCCACACAGCTGCTGATGCTGCTGTTCTCAGGGACCACTCTTGAGAACAGCTGAATTGCTGCATTTTCCTCTATTTCTATTCAATTTTACTTTAATGAACATCTTTATTTTTACCTTTATATCTTGGATACCTTTGAATATACACAAAAGTGGACCAGAGACTATGTTTAAGGAATCCTTATCAAACACCACCAACCATCCAATAGTGGCCAATCTAAAGAACTTGACATATCACTTTAATCTTTAGGCACTTTCATCTGGGAGACATATTCTTAGATGTCAAAAAGGTCTAATAAGTATAAGTTCTTATATTACTCCTCTAGTATTTTTCAGTTTGTGGTTTTATTTATGTAGACTATCTTTACAACTTTAAGAACAGATGGAGACAATGGTTTAACAGCTTCCATATTACAAGGAAGAAAAAATAAAAACACTCACATGATTCTTACATGATTCACCCAGGACTCATACTTAAGTCTGACTCTAGAATTTATTAATAACTTGCTGATCATCATCATCCAGTCACTTTAATTAAAGCCAAACTCATCTGATTTAAGGCAAAGACACTATCTTAGTCCATTTTGCTGTAATAGAATGTCATAGCCTGGGTGACTGTAACATTTATTCTCACAGTTCTGGAGACTGACAAGTTCAAGATCAAGGCTCTGGCAGATTCAGTGTCTTGTGAGAGCCTACTTCTTGCCCATAAACAGCCATCTTGCTATCTCAAATGGTAGAAGGATGAGGGGTCCCTCTAGAATCTCTTTTATAAAGGTCACTAATCCCATTCATGAGGTTCTACTCTCATGACCTAATCACCTCTCAAAGGCCTTACTTCCAAATACCACCATAATGGGGGTTAGGATTTCAAAATATTAATTTGGAGAGGATACAAACATTTAGTCTATCAGTCAGTCATTCAGTTCAGTTTTTCAGTGGTATCTGACTCTTTGTGACCCCATGGACTGCAGCACGCCAGGCTTTCCTGTCCATCACTAACTCCCAGAGCCTACTCAAACTCATGTCCATTGAGTCAGTGATGCCATCCAACCATCTTATCCTCTGTCGTTCCCTTCTCCTCCTGCCCTCAATCTTCTGCAACATCAGGGTCTTTTCCAATGAGTCAGTTCTTTGCATCATGTGGCCAAAATATTGGACCTGCATCTTCAGCATCAGTCCTTCTGATGAATATTCAGGACTGATTTCCTTTAGGATTGACTGGTTTGATCTCCTTGCAGTTCAGGGACTTTTAAGAGTCTTCTCCAACACCACAGTTCAAAAGCATCAGTTCTTTGGCACTCAGCCTCATTTATGGTCCAGCTCTCACATCCATACATGACTACTAGAAAAACCACAGCTTTGACTAGATGGACATTTGTGGGCCAAGTAATGTCTCTGCTTCTTAATATGCTGTCTATGTTGGTCATAGCTTTTCTTCCAAAGAGCAAGCGTCTTTTAATTTCATGGCTGCAGTCACCATCTGCAGTGATTTTGGAGCCCAAGAAAATAAAAGTCTGTCACTGTTTCCATTGTTTCTCCATCTATTTGCCATGAAGTGATGGGACCAGATGCCATGATCTTTGTTTTCTGAATGTTGAGTTTTAAGCCAGCTTTTTCACTCTCCTCTTTCACTTTCATCAAGAGGCTCTTTAGTTCTTCTTTGCTTTCTGCAATAAGGGTGGTGTCATCTGCGTATCTGAGGTTATTGATATTTCTCCTGGCAATCTTGATTCCAGCTTGTGCTTCATCCAGCCTGGCATTTTGCATGATGTACTCTGCATATAAGTTAAATAAGCAGGGTGACAATATACAGCCTTGACGTACTCCTTTCCCATTCAGTCTATAGCAGGCACATTAACTGACTGCACTTATTATATATGTAACCATTATATATATATAACCAGTAATGGTGGTACAATGTTAGTACTTGTGAGGAAATGGTAAGTGGTTGGTGGCCCAGGAATATTCAGACCTTCTGGTGGAGTGAAAGTGGCTGTATTTCCAGTCAAACTTCCAGTGACATTAATTGCCATAAGGATTTCAGCATCACCACCTGATGCAATGTTCATGCCAGAGAATGGAGTTCTCCCTTCATTTAGGACCTGAATCTTAGACTGTCTCTTGCTTTCAGAAATGTAGACAGTCTTTGCCATTTATGTGCCTCCAACAAATTGTGAAGTTTAATGTGCTATCAAGAGCTTTTTAGATGAATATTCAAATATAGTACCATGTGTCTCTAAATAGTTCTCTATATTATACATTTATGAATAGTTCATATGCAATTATGATCTAATCATCAGAAATATAAAAGTATAAAATACCTACATGTGTCAAATAAAATGCCACTCAGCACTGGCAACTGATGAAATCTTATCCTAAACTCCAAATCCTTACACTGCTCTAACAGTTACCACCTTTTGAGATAGAGGTGATTTACTTAGTGTGTACCTCTCTGTGACAAACATTATACCCCGTACTTTCTATGATTAGCACAGAATAAAAAACAAAAAGTCAGAGAAAAGCCACTCGAGATGAAACTTGACAGTTATAGTACTTTCTTACCACTGACCTGTGACTTTTTAAAATGTGATTCTGATTTCTTTTCTTCACGTTTGTTAATTTGGGACAATAATGAGTGGTTTTAGGACACTATATGAGTCGACAGCTGTTTTTATCTAGATCTAGAAGAAAAATAAAAACATCCGCTTTATATATTTTTATATTAACAGATTTGCATCCAGTACAGATAATTAGCATATGAAAAGTTTCTCATCAGCGTTGCAACTGCAAATGTCAATGAGATATCATCAGAATAGTTAAAATTAAAAGAACTGACATGCCAAGTGTTGGCAGGGATGAAGAGTAGCTGAAATTCGTTCACATTGCTGGCTGGAAGTAAATTGGTAAAACTGCTTTGGAAAACTGTTTTAACAGCAATTGGCAAGGCTAAAATACAAATACCCTAGGATCCAGTAATTCCATTCTTGGCCTTGTTCACAAACATAAATGTGTACGTGTGTACCAAAATGCATGAACAGAAATGATCTTCCCAGCCAGAACCTGAAAACAACACAAATTGCAGCCACAGGTGAATGGATAAATACATGTGATATATTCATACAATAGGATATAACTCAGCAGTAAAAAGAATAAACTACTGATATATGCAAATACATAGATGACACTCACATATATAGTATTGAGCAAAAGAAAGTCAAACACAAAAGAGGACAAACTGTATAATTCCTTTTATATCAAATTCAAAAACAGCCAAAACTTTTGGGAGTATTGGCTATGAGAGGGCACAAGGGAGCTTCCTGTAGTTTTAGATATGCCCTTTACCTTGATATCAGATGCTGGTTTCATGGGTATAAAAATTCATCAAGCTTTACCCTTAAGATCTGTTTGCTTACTAAAATATTTTCTTAAAAAACAGAAATAAAAAGATAATCCAAAATTGTCAAAATGTCCAATTGAATTAACACTTCCAGCCAGGCTCATTTCAAAGTATGCAAACTTGGTCCCAGAGAATTAAAGCTTTTTGGAGGCATCAGGTTATATGTCTTGAGCTTATTCGTGGATAGTATATTTTCAGTGCTCTGCTCAGGAACCAACGATGCTTAAAGGTAGATTTAGTATCATCTCTTTTTATTGTACAGTGCCACATGGAAGCAGCAATATCTCATATCCCACATTTTGAGTTGAATACTCAGTCATATAACTCATAATTTTCTACTCATACAATTAAGCAACTTAACAGGCATCACAACTTACACAACTTCCGAAAAGCAGTCTTAAGTAACTACTGGATTTATCTAATACTGGAAAGTTTTTGCTGAACAAGATAGGCATCATTTTTTCCCTGAGATTTTTGGGAAACTGTCTATACATATCTTATTTCATAGATTTTTTTTTTTTTTTTTACAGATAGATGTCTTCTTCTTTTTTTTTCCCCCACACACATACTCTGTCATTGTATGCACACCCAGAAAAAAGGTATGGCCTTGCTTCTAAGTCATATTCTGAATGGGACTGTCTTCTTCCTGGAATGTGGTATCTTACAAAGGTACACAAAATAGGAAGGTGCTCTCAGCCTGAAGAGATTCCCACTATGAAGACATCTGCTAAGGTGTGGCATTTGGCTTTTGCTAAAGTTTTGCACAACCTTCTGTTGCCCGAGATACAAAATGACACAGGGAGTTAATTTCCAGGAATGAAGCTTTGAGTCATGGGTTTTGTGTCTGGAATGCATTTTTACAACTTCCTTTTTGATCTTTGAAATGGAGCAAACCCTTGTATCCTGGAATTAATTTTTACACCAGAGGACATTCTCAAATATCATTTTCGTTTTGAGAGGGGTCTGTCCTTCATATTGTAGTCATGAGGTCTTTCTAAATGCATCATCTCTGCTAGTTAAAACAGACTATTACAAGCCAGATGCTACTCTCAGCATTGCAATGGCTGAAACAAGGTAGAATATAAAAGATATTTCATGTCCATGGAAGTGGTAGAGGCAGCAAATGAACTGGATTCCTTTAAGATGAATCTTTTATGGATCAGCAGATTTATTTGGAGTTACTTGGAAAGGAGTTATTTCATTAGCCAGTAACTCTGATCTGTGTCAGCAATAAGGCATCCTTAAGTCATTTATTTCAGTATAAGAAGTCACTGCAGAAGAAATATGATTATTGACTATCTAAGATGGAAATAAATATTGAGGCAAAACTAAGACTTTTTTTATAGAAGTATGAATATTACACTTGATTTTATGATTCATTTAATCAAAGCATTTGGCTATTATATTTTGGCAAGTAAATTTATGATCAAGAAAGATGAAACAAATATTTTTGAGGAACCTTAAAGCTAACACATTTTTGTAGAGATGTTAGCAGTGATTTAAGTACAAACTTAGAGCTATTATATAAGGAGTATGGGAAATGCTGGTTGCTCAACTGATTTTTGACAAAAAGGCAAAAGCAATTTAATGGAGAAAAAGTTACCTTTCAACAAATGATGGTGGAGCAATTGGACATCTGCAGGCAAATAGATAAAATGAACTTCAGCCTGAATCTCATATCATATACAAAAATTAACTCAAAATAGATTATAGATTTAAATATAAAAATTGAAACTATAAAAAATTTTGGAAAAAGCAAATTTCAGTCGCTCAGTCGTGTCTGACTCTTTGCAGCCCTGTGGACTGCAGCACGCCAGGCCTCCCTGTCCATCACCAACTCCCAGAGCCCACTCAAACTCATGTCCATCGCCTAGGTAATGCCATCTAACCATCTCATTCTCTGTTGTCCCCTTCTCCTCCCACTTCAATCTTTCCCAGCATCAGGGTCTTTTCTAATGAGTTGGTTCTTCGCATCAGGTGGCCAAAGTACTGGAGTTTCAGCTTCAACATCAGTCCTTCCAATGAACACCCAGGACTGATCTCCTTTAAGATGGACTGGTTGGATCTCCTTGCAGTCCAAGGAACTTTCAAGAGTCTTCTCCAACACCACAGTTCAAAAGCATCAATTCATTGGCGCTCAGCTTTCTTTATAGTCCAACTCTTACATCCATACATGACTACTGGGAAAACCATAGCTTTGACTAGATGGACCTTTGTTGATAAAGTAATTGTGCTTTTTAACATGCTGTCTAGGTTGATCATAGCTTTTCTTCCAGGGAGCAAGCGTTTTTTAATTTCATGGCTGCATTCACCATCTGCAGTGATTTTGGAGCCCCAAAATATAAATTCTGTCACAGTTTCCATTGTTTCTCCATCTATCTGCCGTGAAGTGATGGGACCAGATGCCATGGTCATTTTTCGAATGTTGATTTTTAAGCCAGCTTTTTTACTCTCCTCTTACACTTTCATCAAGAGGCTGTTTAGTTCTTCTTTGCTTTCTGCAATAAGGGTGGTGTCATCTGCGTATCTGAGGTTATTGATATTTCTCCCAGCAGTCCTGACTCCAGCTTGTGCTTCATCCAGCCCAGCATGATATATTCTGCATATAAGTTAAATAAGCAGGGTGGCAATATACAGCCTTGACCTACTCCTTTTCCTATTTGGAAACAGTCTGTTGTTCCATGTCCAGTTCTAACTGTTGCTTCCTGACCTGCATACATATTTCTCAGGAGACAGGTTAGGTGGTCTGGTATTCCCATCTCTTTCAGAATTTTCCACAATTTATTGTGATCCACACAGTCAAAGGCTTTGGCATAGTCAATAAAGCAGAAGTGGATGTTTTTCTGGAACTCTCTTGCTTTTTCCATGATCTAGCGGATGTTGGCAATTTGATCTCTGGTTGCTCTGCCTTTTCTAAAATCAGCTTAAACATCAGGGAGTTCACGGTTCACGAATTGCTGAAGCCTGGCTTGGAGAATTTTGAGCATTTACTAGCATGTGCGATGAGTGCAATTGTGCGGTAGTTTGAGCGTTCTTTTGCATTGTCTTTCTTTGGGATTGGAATGAAAACTGACCTTTTCCAGTCCTGTGGCCACTGCTGAGTTTTCCAAATTTGCTGGCATATTGAGTGCAGCACTTTCATAGCATCATCTTGCAGGATTTGAAACAGCTCAACTGGAATTCCATCTCCTCCACTAGCTTTGTTCGTAGTGATGCTTTCTAAGGCCCACTTGACTTCACATTCCAAGATGTCTGGCTCTAGATTAGTGATCACATCATCATGATTATCTGGGTCGTGAAGATCTTTTTTGTACAGTTCTTCCGTGTATTCTTGCCACCTCTTCTTAATATCTTCTGCTTCTGTTAGGTCCATACCATTTCTGTCCTTTATCAAGCCCATCTTTGCATGAAATGTTCCCTTGGCATCTCTAATTTTCTTGAAGAGATTTCTAGTCTTTCCCATTCTATTGTTTTTCTCTATTTCTTTGCATTGATCGCTGAAGAAGGTTTTCTTATCTCTTCTTGCTATTCTTTGGAACTCTGCATTCAGATGGGTATATCTTTCCTTTTCTGCTTTGCTTTTCACCTCTCTTCTTTTGTCAGCTATTTGTAAGGCCTCCCCAGACAGCCACTTTGCTTTTTTGCATTTCTTTTCCATGGGGATGGTCTTGATCCCTGTCTCCTGTACAATGTCACAAACCTCATTCCATAGTTCATCAGGCACTCTATCTATCAGATCTAGGCCCTTAAATCTATTTCTCACTTCCACTGTATAATCATAATGGATTTGATTTAGGTCATACCTGAATGGTCTAGCGGTTTTCCCTACTTTCTTCAATTTGAGTCTGAATTTGGTAATAAGGAGTTCATGATCTGAGCCACAGTCAGCTCCTGGTCTTGTTTTTGTTGACTGTAGAGAGCTTCTCCATCTTTGGAGAAGAATATAATCAATCTGATTTCGGTATTGACCATCTGGTGATGTCCATGTGTAGAGTCTTCTCTTGTGTTGTTGGAAGAGGGTATTTGCTATGACCAGTGCATTTTCTTGGCAAAACTCTGTTAGTCTTTGCCCTGCTTCTTTCCACATTCCAAGGCCAAATTTGCCTGTTACTCCAGTTGTTTCTTGACTTCCTACTTTTGCATTCCAGTCCCCTACAATGAAAAGGACATCTTTTTGGGTGTTAGTTCTAAAAGGTTTTGTAGGTCTTCATAAAACCATTCAACTTCAATTTCTTCAGCATTACTGGTTGGGGCATAGACTTGGATAACTGTGATATTGAATGGTTTGCCTTGGAGACGAACAGAGATCATTCTGTCGTTTTTGAGATTGCATCCAAGTACTGCATTTCAGACTCTTTTGTTGACCATGATGGCTACTCCATTTCTTCTGAGGGATTCCTGCCCACAGTAGTAGATATAATAGTCATCTGAGTTAAATTCACCCATTCCAGTCCATTTTAGTTCGCTGACTCCTAGAATGTCAACATTCACCCTTGCCATCTCTTGTTTGACCACTTCCAATTTGCCTTGATTCATGGACCTGACATTCCAGGTTCCTATGCAATATTGCTCTTTATAGCATCGGACCTTGCTTCTATCACCAGTCACATCCACAACTGGGTATTGTTTTTGCTTTGGCTCCATCCCTTCATTCTTTCTGGAGTTATTTCTCCACTGATCTCCAGTAGCATATTGGGCACCTAATGACCTGGGGAGTTCCTCTTTTGGTATCCTATCATTTTGCCTTTTCATACTGTTCATGGGGTTCTCAAGGCAAGAATACTGAAGTGGCTTGCCATTCCCTTCTCCAGTGGACCACATTCTGTCAGACCTCTCCACCATGACCCACCCGTCTTGGGTTGCCCCGCAGGCATGGCTTGATTTCATTGAGTCAGTCAAGGCAATAGTTTCAATTAAAAATACTGGCACCAAAATTTCTAGAGTGGCTATGGAGAAACCTAATCACATGCACATTGCTGGAGAAAATATAAAATGGCACAGCCATGCCGGAATCAATTTGGCAGTTTGTTATAAAACTTAATATACAAGTGCTCTACAGTGCAGCATTTGCACTGTTGCTATTCATCCCAGAGAAGTGAAAATTTTTGTTTGCACCAAAACTTGTACATGAAAGTTCATAGTAGCTTTATTTATAATAGTCAAAATTGCAAACAACTCAGATGTTCTTCAAGAGGAGAATGGCTACACAAATTATGGCGTACCCCTACCATGGACTACTACTCATCAATAAAAAAGGAACAAACAATATAGTAGTCTGGATGAATCTCCAGAGCACTGTTCTGAGTGAAAAAAGCCAAGAGTCAAAGATCACATGCTATATGATTCCATTTATGTAATATTCTTGAAAAGATCTAATTGTAGAAATGATGACTAGAATAGAATAGTGGTTGTCAAGTTGAAAGAGATGATAAGAGTGAGAATGAAGTAAGCTTGTCCATTAAAGAGCAATATGAAAGAAAAATATTTGTAGTGATGAAATTGGCCTGTATCAATGTCAATATCCTAATTATGGTATTGTACTATAATTTTGTAAGATGTTAATTTTGGGGAAAGTAAGCAAAAGTTATATGTAATCTTCTTCATTTTTCCCACTGCACATGAACCTACAATTTCCTTAAAATCTTTTTTAAAGTTTATGTAAAAAATTTATTCATATTCATAGTGTGTTTGTATTTGTAATTGTAACAGAGATTGTGTTCAGAGATATTATGAATGAGCAATACTGAGATTCTCTTGGACAAAGAGACCATGAATGTCCACTATGTTCACTAAGAAGCATTTCTCTCAGATATTAAAAAAAAAACAAAAAAAAAAAGTAATGCTACATAGGCATTTCTTCTCTCCATATCGGGTTATATACTTGACCACCTCACCCCAGCTTGTTCTGACCTTGATGTGGTAAAAAGTGGAGGCCATGAATCTGTTGCAGGAAAGAGAGTGGGGCACAGGAAGATGGTCACATCCCAGGTCACATCCGAGTCCCTGAGATGGCTGCCAAGTGTGGGTTCTTAGCTTCGTGCAGGAAAGAATTCAAGAGCAAGCCACAGTGAAGAAAAAGAAGGTCTATTCAGGGAAGAAACACACTCCATAGACAGAGTGTGGGCCATCTTGGAAGGCAAGAGAGGCCCCAGGGTATGGGGTTGTCAGTTTTTATAAGGGTGAGTTATTTCATAGGCTAATGAGGGGAACAAGTTTTCTAGCTATTTTGGAGAAGGGATGGGGATTTCCAGGAATGGACCACTACCTGCTTTTGACCTTTATGGTCGTGGTACCCAGCTCTTGGATCTAGTTGGTTCTAATCAGTTTATGTCATGTCCTCATTGCCCTCTTCCCTTCCTATCTCGAACTTTACATATCCATTATCCGTGTACTAATATTCTTGTGCTGCTTCTTCAAACTGATTCAAAAGCAAGTCCATCTGGTATACTTATTCAGAATAAATAATTAGTGCCTGGAGTTTTAAATGTAAAGGAGAGATATATCAGAAAGATCCAGGTATAACACATGAAACCTAAGGGTATGCAATACAGACAGACCTCCCTAGTGATACAAACAAGCTATTGGAATGGTATTAGTAAGTGAGTCACATCATAGCAGCTCCAGTTTGTTAGTTCCTTGTGTCTCTATCTGAAGTTGGGCTTTATTGATATTTTTCATCGTTTATTGATGCATACCTTACTGTCCCGTAACTCCCAAATTTACTTAACTAAATCAGTTCAGTTTAGTCTCTCAGTGGTTTCCGACTCTTTGCGACCCCATGAATCGCAGCACTCCAGGCCTCCCTGTCCATCACCAACTCCCGGAGTTCACCCAAACTCATGTGCATCGAGTCAGTGATGCCATCCAGCCATCTCATCCTCTGTCGTCCCCTTCTCCTCCTGCCCCCAATCCCTCCCAGCATCAGGGTCTTTTCCAATGAGTCAGCTCTTTGCATGAAGTGGCCAAAGTATTAGAGGTTCAGCCTAACTGAATAGTTGATACTAAAACAGATTTTCCCATCACAACCTCAAATTCCTAGGAAACACAATCTGATGGTTTTTCCCAAGGTCAGTTCCCTGCACTTTATCCAATTAACTAGAGTCCTGCAGGAGAATAAATATGGATACTGAGAACTTAGGTCTAGAGTCCAGTGACATTTACCTTTTGAAAGCTATGATGAGAGACTTACTGACATGAATGAGGCACATATCTCTATATAAACCCTTTCTTGGAATCTGAAAAATACTGTTGCCTGGATAGCTTATACATGGGCTGGGGATGCCCTCATCTATGTGTTATATACATGTCAGAAGTTCCTGTGTCAGTAGTAGGGGATGAGAATCATTCATCAGCCTCTGTTAGTATCTCCCTATGCCCCCAGGACTTCCCAGTTGGTGCAGTGGTAAAGAATCTGCCTGCCAGTGCAGGAGATAAAGGAGACAGGTTTGATTCCTGGATTGGGAAGATCCTCTGGAGAAGGAAATGGCAACCCACTCCAATATTCTTGTCTGGAGAACCCCATGGACAGAGGAGCCTGGTGGGTTACAGTCCATAGGGTGGCAAAGAGTCCAACACAACTGAGCACATTGCCTGTGCTCCCTCAACAGTCAGCGTCCAGTACCTGACAGCCATGCCGCACTGCAGACTTCTACCTCAAGGGCTGTCTTTCACACAACTGTAAGTTCTTGCACCTAGAAAGTTAATGCTACTAGGGAACAGCCCTAAGCAATGACAATGAGAACTAGAGGATAAATATCAGACTAATTGCTAACCTATCTAAGCATTAAAATTCAGCCTTACCCACAGTCACGTTAGATTATTGTCTAATGTTTTACTTCAGGTTAATTAATGAAGAGCTTTTTATAATAGAGAACAAATGTCTCCCTATAGATGTAATTTCAAATAGGGCCCTCAGTTTAAAAACTCTACATATCACAATATTTCAAGTCTCCACAACAGAGTTTTACTCAGGAACATGTTAGTTTAATAGCAAAGTTCAACAATTTGATATTCAATGAGGATATGTTAACCCTGGCAGAAAAGGGCATAGCAAATTACTTAATCCTAAAATGTGGAGATCAAGTCTCTTCTCAGTGATAGCTGATAAAGAGGAAACAATCCCAATATCCTTAACCAGTTGATGGAATTGGAAATTTTTATACAACTCTTTAAATGTTAAGCATCTCCTGAAACAGAGCAAAAATTAATTTAGTGACTGATTATCATCTATAGGTATAAAATTCTAGAAACCTCATAGCCATTTTCATTTGAAAGTGGTTGGATTTCTTTTATCAATTAATTTGGCGAAACTCTAATAGAATGTGTAGTTAAAAATTAACCCAGAAACACTGGTACACATTCTGTCATTGATGGATCCCCTTTTGCACTACAATATGGTCAATGAAAGATTTAAGAAAAAAAAAAGAACCTTAGATAAGATAAACATCTTCATAGGCCAGAGGCAAAACAGAAAGCTGGAATTGTACATGAGGCTGAAGATCCATATTCCAAAGGAAGTGGTGGGAGGTATAAGTTCACCTCCTTTGGGAGTAGAAGGACTAGAGGTCTTGCTTTTGAAATGGAAAAACAGAGTCAGCTTCACTGCATAAATCCAGGAGCTATCACTCATAAAAGTAAGGTGAAAACAAATACTGACAACTGCTGCCTGGGGCTACAACTTACACAGAGCTGCCAGGCAATGTAACCCTGAGGATATGGACATGACCTCAGGACAGAGCTGCCTGGGGCTCACTAACCATTTCAGTATATTCTTTATACCCCTACTAGGGAGGAGCCCCAAGCCTTCATTATGAAAGCTGTTTCTCAACTAATGCCCCAGGACGTTCATGGAAGTAGCCTCACAGCTTCCTGCCAGAGAGGAAGCAACCTAGAGAGAGAAAAAAGAGAGAAAGGAACAAAAAAATTTCCTTTAGATAAGCCTGTGATCTGAAACTCTAAAATGCTTGTAGAATTCTAATGTTAAGGCAGAGCCAAAAAAATAAATAAATAAACCTTGGAACAGGAGTTATTTTCTGATGATACATATGTTATGAAATAGTTGTGTGTGTGTGTGTGTGTGTGTGTGTGTGTGTGTGTGTGTATGTTAGTCACTCAGTAGTGTCTGACACTTTGTGACCTCTTGGACTCCTCTGTCCAGGACAGGCTCTGCCAGGCTTCTCTGTCCATGGGATTCTGCAGGCAAGAATACTGGAGTGGGTTGCCATTTCCTTCTCTATGGAATCTTCCCAACTCAAGGATAGAACCTGGGTCTCCTGCATTGTAGGCAGATTCTTTACCATCTGAGCTATAAGGGAAGCCCATGAACTAGTTAGATAAATGTTTGAAAATAAGCATGGTTAGAATACTCAAAGGTGTGAGGACCTAACATTTATAAAAAGAACAAGAAAATACTAAACACAAAGTTACATGCATAAAATAAGATGGGTATAAAAAAGAATTCAGTTGAAATATGGAAACAAAAATATAAAAAATAGAAATAAAATTAATAGATAAGATAAACTCTAAACAGAACACCACTGAAAAAATTAATCCTGACTGATAGCACTTAACTCTTCACCTACCACATAGTAAAAAAATAAAAGAGATAAAATACATGCAAAAGCAGTTAATATTCCCACAAGATCTATTGAGTTCTTTTACACTTAAACTTCACTAATGTCTTTGAAAACATGTCCTAGCATATAGACAATACAGGTACTGGCATGAAAAGAATATTTGATATTCGCTGAGAATTTTCTGACACTGAAGAGAGACAAAAGTATTCAAATTATCAGTGCACTTTGAGTAGCAAGCAGAATAGTAACAATAAAATAATAATAGCATAATGGATCCATAGAGAGGTACATAATAGAGCAGTTTCAAGAAATGAAGAATAAAAGAAAAAATTTAAAAGCTAGAATAAAGAAAAATCAGTTTATCTAAATAGTAAAGGCAACTTGAGAGTATATTTCTCATTAACAGCAAGAGAGGACAGAAAAAAATGGAATAATAGTTTCAAAGTGCTGAGAGGAAAAATAATTATGAACCCAGAGTTCTACATCCAACAAAATGTAATTCAAAAGTAAGGGCAAAATGAAGATCTTTTTAGAAATAGAAAGACTGAATGATGTTACCACAAGCAAACCTTTATAACATTGACTTTGGTTAGAAGGAACACCTAAATAAATGCCATTTTTGTCTTACTGCAAATAAATTTCAGTAAGGTACTTACAGGAGATTAGATAGGTCTCAAAACTTTCCCCTAGGCTCCTTGTTATGCCCTATTAACTCTTTTCTTCCCAGGAGGAGAGAGGGTAGGGAGAATATTCCACATTGTCCAGACTGTTCAGGATCTATGCCTTGCTCTGGTGGGCTTAGTGGGGACAGGGCCCCTGACTGGAGTATCCTTACCTCAGCAGCAGGATCTAGATATTTCTCATACATTTCTTCTCAGTTTCTTCTCAGTTTACAACACTGCTTCTTCTTCTCTTTGCTCACTGCTGTTTCACTGTCTGTTTTTCAGGGTGGTATTCACACCCCTTTTCTCTTTTTAAGTATTTTGTACTAATATGTGAACCTTCAAGTCACCTGGAGAACTTGTTAAAATTTAATAGATTTTTTAATCTAGCCCTAAATATACTGAATCAGGATAGAAAGAATGAACTGCATTTTTAACAATCAACTCAGATAATTCTGATGTATACTAGAGATTAAGAACCACCACTTTAAAACACTGGTTATGTACTAAGTATTATCATGTATAATTTTGGTTTTGACTCATAACACTTTACCAATAAGTCACAAAATTTATATCAGAATCAAAGCCATGTTCTAAGATCCACCTGCTAACTTGCTGTTTCAATATAAATGTCCCATATTTACCCATCTTCTGTCCAGTTTTTTTCACGTAGTCACTGAGCTAAGATTGTGAATTACCTTAAGCTCCCTTATTCCCGCTTAACATTTGTTCCCATCTTTTTTGTCAGTCCCCAACCCATCTATCCTGAGCTCCAACCATTGCTTTACTGGTTCCTAGACATGCCAGTCTTGAGAGTTTACAGTCTGTTCTGCACATGCTGCTGCTGCTGCTAAGTCGCTTCAATCATGTCTGACTCTGTGTGACCCCATAGACGGAAGCCCACCAGGCTCCCCCGTCCCCGGGATTCTCCAGGCAAGAACACTGGAGTGGGTTGCCATTTCCTTCTCCAAGGCATGAAAGTGAAAAGTAAAAGTGAAGTCGCTCAGTCATATCCTACTCTTAGCGACCCCATGGACCACAGCCCACCAGGCTCCTCCATCCATGGGATTTTCCAGGCAAGAGTACTGGAGTGGGGTGCCATTGCCTTCTCCGCTGTTCTGCACATAGAAGACTCCAAATCCAATAATATTCTTTTTAAAAATGACGTTTTCCTTGAAGTCTTTTCTCATTCCCCGGTCAGGTCCCCACCTCTGTGTTTCCACCCCAAGGTCTCAATCATAGCACTTTCCATATGAAATGGAAACTACCTGCTTATCCCTGTCTTCCATATGAGTCAGGGAGCACTTGCAGAAAAGGTCTGATCAGGGCTTTTTTTTTTTTTTTTAATGTTTTAATATCTCAAGGTTCTGTAAAAACCCTAGCTTGGAGCAGTACTTAATATTTGTTTTGTTTTTAAAATAGATTCTGTAATCTTGCTCATAGGTATAAACATATAAGCAAGTTGATAGATACTTGACCAAAGTTCTAGTCAAGGCGATGATTTTTTCAGTAGTCATGTATGGATGTGAGAGTTGGACTGTAAAGAAAGCTGAGCACCGAAGAATTGATGCTTTTGAACTGTGGTGTTAGAGAAGACTCTTGAGAACCCCTTAGGCTGCAAGGAGATCCAACCAGTCAGTCCTGAATATTCACTGGAAGGACTGATGCGGAAGCTGAAACTCCAATACTTTGGCCACCTGATGTGAAGAACTGACTCATTTAAAAAGACGCTGATGCTGTGAAAGATTGAAGGTGGGAGGAGAAGGAGACAACAGAGGATGAGATGGTTGGATGGCATCACCGACTCAACAGACATGAGTTTGAGTAAACTCCGGGAGTTGGTGATGGACAGGGAGGCCTGGTGTGCTACCATCCATGGGGTTGCAAAGAGTTGGACATGACTGAGCAGGTGAACTGAACTGAACTAAACTGACCAAAGTTCATATAATTTACAGTCAAAGTCTAAATTAGCATATGTATTTTTTAAAGGATAGTATAAGTTTCATGTGGAACTTTCAGATTCCCAGAAAATTCTTATCTTCTTTTCTGCAGGAAATTCACATACCCAGGTCTCCTGCATTGCAGGCAGACACTTTAACCTCTGAGCCACCAGGGAAGCCCAATGAACAAATTAGTGACCCTCAAATAAGAAACTCTAGGTGAAACCTTTTATTGCCTTTGAAGATTCCCTTTTTTAGTATGAAGCTACAAACATCAACACAGTACAGTGTGTTCCTTTTCCTCTACAGATCAGGAAGGAGTTTGTGGATCAGGGTAGACCTTTTCCTGTTCACTCCCCCTACTCCCCATGTAGCTGCTCTAGTCTCTGAATTGATTTGATGTCCTTTGCTTTTAAGAGCCATTGATACTCACAAGCATTGGACAAATAGTGAGAAGTATACAAAGCAACAGTTTTCTGTTCCTGAATCATTTCCTAACACCAGTGGATGCTTAAAATAAAACAAAAGACTGGTCATGCTTGAAAACTCTTTTAAGGTTTTACTGATTGCATGTTGCTCTGTAGTTTATCATGGGAA
Organism: Capricornis sumatraensis; assembly: GCF_032405125.1. Lineage (NCBI taxonomy): Eukaryota > Metazoa > Chordata > Mammalia > Artiodactyla > Bovidae > Capricornis > Capricornis sumatraensis. The sequence continues at coordinate 108,252,142 of NC_091092.1, read as the reverse complement.
CTAGGACCATAGCTATATAAAGAGAGACTTTATATAGCTTGTCACTTTCCATATATTGGTCATATTCACAATTCTTCTTTATAAAAAATGTATTCACATTCTTCTTTATAAAGAATGTTTCTATAGGACATTTTAAAAAGTAAAACTGCCAAAAGAACATTGAAAATTCCTAATCTAGTTCAAGTCCCTTACAGTATTAATAGTGAATAGTGAAGTCGCTCAGTGGTGTCTGACTCTTTGTGACCCCATAGACAGTAGGGGATTTTCCAGGCAAGAATACTGAAGTGGGTTGCCATTTCCTTCTCCAGGGGATCTTCCTGAACCAGGGATCGAACCCGGGTCTCCCGCATTGTAGGCAAACGCTTTAGCATCTGAGCCACCAGGGAAGGCCAACAGTATTAAAATAATCCACAAATGATGGGTGAGCAAAGAGCGAGCATTTAACACTATGACCTCGACTCTTTATGTCTTCTTGACACCTGAGGATTAGGATATTTCTTGCTATCTGGCCACACTGAGGACAATTTCAGATATTCAGATAAATATGAAATTTCTAAACTAGGCAAACTATGAAGCCCAAATATCCTAAAACAAATAAAGACTGAGAGTTATTTGCTATATGGTCCTGATAATGAATGACTTCCCTGGTGGCTCAGACGGTAAAGCATCTGCCTACGATGCAGGAGACCCAGGTTCGATTCCTGGGTCAGGAAGATCCCCTGGAGAAGGAAATGGCAACCCACTCCAGTACTCTCACCTGGAAAATCCCATGGACGGAGGAGCCTGGTGGGCTACAGTCCATGGGGTCGCAAGAGTTGGACACAACTGAGCGACTTCCCTTCCCTAATAATGAATAGGGCTTCGGGAGATCATTTGCCAAAATTATTAAGTAGAATGGCTTGTACTTCAGGTGGCTGCCATGGAGAGATGAATCCAGAATCATCTTCCAAGTCTCAGAGAAGTTCTCACATTTTTAAGATTGTGGTATTGATTTACTTCTCTCACTTACTGCCAGATGCTACTTACATTGACATTGGCCAAATCTCCCCACATCAGTCATCTCAATGGACTCTTCTGGAACTCAAAAATGACCCTTTTAGAAAACAGCAAAGAGGTAAAACATACAAAATATTTATATATAGTATATTGAATATATAGCAACAGTGTGTGACTGTTTATTCATCTTCTTCATGAATACCTTGAAAATCCTATGTACCCAAACCACTTTTACAATATAGACATCACAGCCAATTAACCTATCCTAATATCCCATGTTCTCCTCAATGCAACATGACTGAAAATTGATTGATCCTCTTGTGTCTATGTAATAATCACTCCCTAGTGTATTCATGGAAGGGTTCATTAGTGTACAATCAAAAATCAAACACCACCACTGCTGACAAAACCAAGCAGAATTAACTGCTCCTCCTCCTCCAGGCCAGTGCCTCGAGAGCCAGGAAAAGTCACTCAAGAGGTAGGTTCACAAGGTCTCACCAAGTTAAAAGCAAGGCTGGAGATAGCATAGAAAGAGAAAGAATTTCCCAAATGAAGATTCGGAAAGTCATGGTTTGAATGACTAAGGAGAGGATGATAAAGTCTCTTTAGGATTGATGAGGGCACTGGTGTACATCACAGAAGTGTGGGTCCAGAGAGGATACATTTAGATTAACAGAGATAATCATTTTCCACTTGCAGGATGGACTGCAAGTTCATGGGCCAGGCCTTTGTTTCAGATGTCTCTGGGCACCAACACCATACCCTTTGAATCATGCTGGGCACGTTATGACTGTAAAAAAAAAATTTTTTTTGAGTAAATGAATGTTTGCATATAGATTATGCAGATGCCACAACTTTGTATCATCCTCAGAAATCTTTGCATCAGTGAATGATCATTTACATGTTGAGCATAGCACTATGTTTTTCCATGTCTACACTTTATCTCCAGGAGATTTTCTACTTTGCTATGGGTCTTTGCATGGTTTATAACCGATTCTTTGTCTTCAATTTATTTTCACACTCTGTTCTCCCTGGACACATATATAAATCCAGTACAAAAAGGCCTTTTAAATGAAAATGATGTCAAATACTGAGAGAATGTCCCCCGAGGGGATATCTTCTAGTCCACTGGATTAAGGCAGAATTTTGCTCTGGTTTTATCTGTCTCAATTCCCATCTTGTTTCTGTTTTTAGTCAAGAATGTTAAACCTTCTTCATCTTTCTGTCACATGTTCCATATAGAAAACTAAATTAAATACCCACTATTAATCCTTTTCTCTCAGCAGTTTGTCTATTGAAGAGTCATTTAAGCAATCCAATAAATGCTTTTAGGGTACAGGGCTATGTACAGGTCTGACTGATACTCTTTGACTTAATAAGCACGTTTGATACATCAGTAATTCTTAACTAGGTCTCTAATAATCATACCATCCCTGCATGTGGTAAGGAATTAAGATGCCTCCCTCTTCTTAATGCATCATCTCTCCTCCTAAAGAAGCATGGGTGTGTGGTGAGTAAACCATGGTGTGCCATAAAGGAACATGAAAACTGGGGAGTGATGTCAGAAGGAGAAATAAAATCAACAGCCAGGTCTAATATCAAGGTGTTACTTGGAAGAGGCTATGCAGAGAACAGAATAGGTGAGGCCTGACAGCAACAAAAGCATCAGAGAATCCCAACAGGAGGGGCTATTTGCCTTCCTTGCACATGTGAGTGTGGGAATGGCTGGGAGTTGGATGAAGGCAGTCATTCTCAGAGAATTGCTTGAAACCCTGAGGTGGAGCTGTGGACTCATCTCATATTGTGATTGTAGCCCAACCGAGGAAAAGCGAGGGCAGACAAAGAATCAAACTAGGTAGAGCATTGTCCTGAGCTGTATTATGAGGGGTGCTTTTGATAAACATATTTAAATCCATGATAATGTCTTCAAAACTGCTTTTACTGATCCCAGATGTATGGTAGATAGAAAAAGCACTGAACTACTAACAGGGAGACAGATTCCAGTACTGCTTCTCCTACTCACTTAGGGCTTTTGTTGCAAATGTTAAATTCATGTCAAATAAAAAGACAGTCAGTGGATGCTTATAAGGAACAGCAGTGGTTAATGTGGTGGATAAAAGATGATTAAGTTCTTATCTTCTAAGGGCTCCGAAATAAAGTGAGGGAAACATTCAGATCCCCAAGTGATAATGAGGCATAGTGTGACAAGAACTACAATGGTATAAAGCACAGAGAGAAAGAACTCAGAAAGAAAAGAATTCAGATGGAAAACATCTGACATCTAAAAAAACTTTCTGCTGAAAGAAGAATTTGAGCAGAGTTTAGAAAGATGGAACATATGTTGCTGGGCTGGTATGAGACTGACGTGTACTTTAAGCAGCAGCAACTGCACCAGCTAAGGTACCTAAGCCCTGGTTTTAAGGCAGATGAGGGATCAAGTGTGTAGAGATAAGACAGTGGATGAAATGGGGGGGGGTGGATTTTGTTAAATGCTTTGGATTTCAAGCTGAGGAAGATAACCTACACTGTAAATGATGAGATTTTCTGCGTAAGTTTGTGAATATGACCGATATAAAAAAGCAAAACAAAACTGTGAATGCATTGGAAAGTGACAAGCTACAGCAGCCTAGACATGCCATGATGTCTGACCAAGGCAGGTAGAGTGGCCCTAAGAAGAAAGAGATCATTACTCATGACACTAAAGAGGATGAACAAGATCTAGGGGGAAAAAAGAGAAAAAAGAACTTTTTGAATCAAGTGTGCAACTTTTAAATCACCTGTGGAGGGCTTGGTTCCAGCTCTAGTCTCATGTTCCATCTAGTTCCATCTCAGGCTGGCTTGAAGAAGAGACTGAGGGGCCGGCTTCCTGCTGGAGTGCACTATGCAGTCATCAGGAAGTCTATTTAATAATGCTCCCATATATTCTTACCTGCCTCTTTCTCCAACTCACCATCCCTGAGTCATGGAAGTCCCACCTCAATCCCTGGGTGCTGCAGGAGTGAAATGGGTTTCTCCAGCAGTGTGCCACAGAGTGGGGGAAGCTGGGCACCCTCTCACCCCTCACCACCTCCTCCCCACCTCACCAGGAAAAGTCAAGGCAGGACAACTTCAATCATGCCAAGTCACCTTGGGAGAAGAGGCTGTGTTGTCAATGTAACTCTTAACTTGTCTAATGCGTCCAAACTCTTGCAATGAAGTACTGGAATCTCTCTTGAGGAAACCAAGACTCTCTTGTAGTCCACAGCTCCAGATCTTTCCAGACCGCAGCCAAGAGAGGCTCAAGCAGGTTCAGGGCTCCTGCTGGTTCCAGTACCTGTGTCAAGGTCTGTCTGCCTATTACCCAACTGCATGGGTGAATGACACTCCCCTCCACTCTACTCCCCTATGATTCTGGATCTCACAACTCCCAAGAGGCCCTTTTGTTTATGGAGGGACATCCAGTTTTAGTTGTTAAAAGCGGGGAGAGGGACAACAAGTTTTATACCACCATGGATGCTGACATCACTCTACAGTTCCTATTTAAGATTTTTGCTGTGGCTTGACCTTGTGAAAGGATTTCAATCTAAAACATATGGGAGATGAATCTACCTGCCAATGCAGGGAACATGGATTCAGTCCCTGTTCAGGAAGATTCCACATGCGGGGATGGGCAGTCGAGCTCAGGAGCTACAACTACTGAGCCCACACTGTAGAGCCCATGCTCCACACGAGAAGGCACCACAATGAGAAGCCTGCACACTCCAACAAAGAGTAGCAACTAGAGAAAGCCCTCGTGCAGCCAAAAATAAAAAAATAAATTAGAAGGGAAAATCCAAACCAGAGATCTCATACATGCACCCTCAGAAGAATGGACCTTAGCTGAGAGACTAGCTTCTTGAAAATACATGATTTACTCAAGGCAGACTTACCTCCTGACAGGTAAACCTCCGCCATGAATCTTCTGTCATCCTTAAGCCAATGAGCTTACAGCTTACTGAACTTCTTGTGTGGACTTCCTGCTTTGTGTGTTCCTTCCCCCCAGATATAGCCCACCCCAAACTCTCCCCAGACTGGTTTGGAACTTGGAACATTGTGCCTTCTAGAACTGTGGTTCTTAGCTGTTCCCGAGTAAAGACAGGTTCAGGTAATTTGAGCTTGTCTCAGTTGTACCTCTTTATTTAGGTTGACAGTACTTTATATTCCCTTGAACAAGTAAATTTTTAAGCAGTGGTCATGTGATAAAATCAACCCTGAATATTCACTGGAAGGACTGATGCTGAAGCTCCAATATTTTGGCCACCTGATGTGAAGAACTGACTCATTAGAAAAGACCCTGATGCTGGGAAAGATTAATGGCAGGAGGAGAAGGGGACAACAGAGGATGAGATGGTTGGATGACATCACCGACTCAATGGACATGAATTTGAGCAAGCTCTGGGAGATGGTGAAGGACAGGGAAGCCTGGCGTGCTGCAGTCCATGGGGTCGCAAACAGTTGGACATGACTGAGCAACTGAAAAACAACATGTGACGAAAGTAAAAGCAAATACAGTAAATCTCTGGATTTTTGTAGGAAATGCCAGAAAAAAAAGGAACATTCTTTTTATGCGTTAATCATGATTTTATTTTCAGTATTTTATGATGTTTTGATATTTTCAAAATCTTGCTGGCTGGAGAGTGACCACCCCCCCCCCCCACAGTTAGCTGTTTCTTGGGAGACAACAAAACTCTCTAGCCAGGAGCATATCTTTCATACACAAAACAACCCTGAGTCTGTAGCTTCAAACACCTCCTTATCTGATTCCCATGTACAAGCCTGTATTTCCTCTGCCTCATCCTGGGGTCAGCTACAGATAGCTAGAGACCACCCTATAGCCCATATCCTGCCGTAATTATTCAAACTAATCAATTCTAAACAATTTTCTCTGCTCTAGCTTAGAGTTTTCTTTTGTTCCTGTCTTTGCCACCCAACTAAAACCTGGAGCTTCCTTTGTGGCCCTGCCTGGCGTGTAGTGACTCCTCTCTAGGATCTGTGAGTATGATCAAATTTTTTTCTTTCAAGCATGGTTCTCATTTCCTTCTGTGGCCACACTCACTTTTCCATACCTTATCCAACATTTGCATTCTTAGAATTCTTTACCCATCTACTTGAAGCTAAAAGGATGGAACAAGTGTAGTAAAATGCCCCATGAAGGAAGAAACTGGAGCTGCTAGGCAACTGTGTGTAATCTTGAAATGGAGCTTACACAGAGCAAGAGATGAAAAGAGACTCGATCCAAATGATTTTGTTTTTATTCTAAATCTAACCATGGCTGAAGCTGCTTCTTGAGTTTTCAGTAATATGAACTAAAAATCCACTTTGTTGTTTAATCCAGTCTGAGTTGCATTCTATTGGCAACTGCATCACAAGCAAATCCACCTGAGGGAGTGCCGAATGTAATGGATACTAAATTATTAAATTAGATGAGCTGAGGCCATTAGGAAGTGATATTTTGCTTTGATATTTGGTATTTTTTTTAATGTTAATGAGACAGTAGGTTAACATGTTACCTGTTTTGTTTGGCACTAAGACGATGCCAGCAGGGCTGCAGCGTCTGACGTTTGGAATTAGAAATTCAGGATGCACCTTGGAAAATGTTGCCTAGGTTTTTTTTTTTTTTTTTTTTTCTTAAATTCATTTATTTTTGGCTGTGCTGGTTCTTTGTTGCTGCACGCAGGCTTTCCCTAGTTGAGGCAAATGGGGGCTACTCTCTAGCTGTGGTTCTTGGGAGTCTCATTAGACAGAGCACGAGCTCCAGGGCATGCACGCTTAGTGGTTATGACATGAGGGCTTAGTTGCTCCACGGCGTGTGGGATCTTCCTGGACCAGGATTGAACAGGTGTCCCCTGAATTGACAGGTGGATTCCTAACTGCTGGACCACCAGGGAAGTCCCTGGGTTTTTTGTTTTTGCTTTTCTTAAATCAATTTCACATGGAATATACAGTAAATAGTCAAGCTTTAAATATATATGCATATACATATCAGTGTAAAACTTTAGTTGTCAGCTGTTTGAGTCCAAGACTATTCTCCTGGATATAGCTCACCAAAAATTATGTGAACAAACTCTAGATGAACAGAAACAAAATCACTATCCGCTTCTCTGTTTCCAGTCTTTATTAATGGTACCAGCACTTTACAACTAATCTGACTCAGAAATGTAGAGACAGGTTGACTGACTGACACCTCATTATATTGCATCTAATGACCTATGAGATGAAAGCCCTATCTTTATTCAGGGTCTTTTTCTTACATTGATAATATCCTCATGTCATAGCCATATTAAAATTCCCTGATGTACAGTTGCTTTAATTGCTTTCTTGTTCAAACATCTTTTAATATCTCCCCACAGTCAATAACACCAAAAAATCAAATATGTACACTATAGTATTCCAGTTGAACTTTTGTGTAATATGACTGCATTTGAGCTGAATTGCCTCCACTATTCTTCCTTACATACACCTGAAGAGAATTATTCACAGTTTGACAGAATCATCCCAGACTTTCCCTGCTTCTGTGTATACTGTTGCTTCTGTCTCAAATGTGTCCCCTTTCATCAGTCTTTTATCATTCAATGTCTAATTCATGTTTTATCTCCTCTAGGAACCCTATTCCATTTCTATATCAACTCTTAATGTCAATTTGCACTTTTCCCAATGTTGATTGTCACATATTGATTTTGTAATTAATGTTATTTTGTATTTTATTCCCCAAACTATTACATGGATACCTATAGGTTAAGAACTACAGGAGCTATGTCTTTAAATATGCTTCCCAACTCCAAGTTAATTCTTTAGAATTTTAGTGGGTTGTTTCCACAATATTTTATAGGCATATTAAAATCATATAGGCTCTTTACAATTTCATAAATAAGTTAGCACTGTAGCATACTCAGTTTAGTGTATGTGTGTGTGTTTATATGAATATGTGTATCATAAACTGATTCTGAATGTCAGTTCCAAAAGTGAAGCTACATATAGTGTTTTAAACAGTTGAAATATTACTACATGTATGATTAGTGAGTGCATAGTAAATGCAGTGTCAAAGAAAGTAAAATGATATACAGCAAACTTGAAAATTAGAGTACTCAAAGGAGGCTTCATTGATGAAGTGGAATCAGTAGGCTTTGGATAGGCAGAGGGGAAACTGGAGAAAATGTCAGGGAAAGGCATGAGCAAAAGTATAGAGATGAAAATAAATGACGAGGGTGATTTTGAAAAGGAATAGACAACAGAGACCAAGTGTGAAGGAGGAGGTATGGTAAATAATCTTGATGAATAGCATCAGGTTTTAGAGGTCTTTGAAAAATGGTAGATTTGGACTTGATGTGATAATAATTGGTTATGTTTGTAAAATAACTTCTAGTTTATAAGGCACAATAGATTTTTTCCTTTAAACTTTAATTTGTGACAGGCATGCTGTATTATAGATGAGGAACTAGAACCAGAGCAGTTAAGAATCTGCTGAAAATCATGCAGCTAATAAAAGGCAGGACACCTGACTTACTACTCTGTTCTTTTTGTGCCTGAGCCATTTGTTTCCTCTGCATTTTTAGGCAAAAGATAGGGAAAAAAATGGTTCTTTAGGAAATCTATTATGTCTATATTGTTGTTATTGTTCAGTCGCTGTGTCACGTCCAACTGTTTGCAACCCCATGGACTGCAGCATGCCAGGCTTCCCTGTCCTTCACTATCTCCTGGAATTTGCTCAAACTTGCGTGCATTGAGTCATTGATGCCATGCAACCATCTCACCCTCTCTCGGCCCCTTCTCCTCTTGCCCTCCATCTTTCCCAGCCTCAGGGTCTTTTCCATGCCTGTATTAGAGGTAACTGTGTTGGAAATATCCACTGTACAATAGAGAGTCTGAAGATACTTTCTTTGTCTAAAAGAAAATAGAGATTAATGGAGCAGGAGAAAGACAGTAGAAAAGAAAGAAATTGTGTGAATGAGATGTTCGTGTTGAGTATCCTTTGGAAACAAGAAACAGTTTCTTGTGATGGCTACCTCAATGATGATAGCAAAAAATGTGATATTCCTCTGCATATCACAGTCAGCATGTGTAGCTACATTTTCTTTCTAGAACAGTGATTAATATCAAAAGAATAAACCCTTCACTGTTAAGAAATCAGATATCAACACTTAGGAGAGGGAGGCATTACAGAAAATCGTTGTCAGATATCAATGTGAAATCAGTGCAGCATTGGTAGAAGAAAATAAAGGAAAATATTCCTGAAAGGCTTATGAGACTTTTGCTAGGGTAGAATGTGTTTCTCTGTTTTGGGAAAGACAAATGAAATCTTCCATGAAACACTGAATCAAATGAGCAGATGAAATATGAGGAGAGGACAAAAGAGGGAGAGGGTACTTTGGGGAACACAGATGAGTCAGGTTTTGCCTGGCAATAATATTGCTAACAGTGATAATAAACAGAATGTGTCAGGGGACTGAAATGCCAGCCCAATATTGTCAGTCCCCACCAGAGTGTTATAAAATGGATTAACTAAATTAAACAAGCTTTGGGCTTAACAGCTGGCTCAGTGGTAAAGAATCCACCTGCCAATGCAGGAGACAGGAAACTGGTTCGATCCCTGGTCTGGAAGATCCCTTGGAGAAGGAAATGGCAACCTACTCCAGTATTCTTGCCTGGAGAATCCCATGGACACGGGAGCCTGGTGGGTTACAGTCCGTGGGGCTGCAGAAGAGTCAGGCATAACTAAGCAAGTGAGGAGCAGCAGCAGTTTTTTTTGTTTGTTTGTTTGTTTTACTTGTTAATATTTTTAAAAATTGTAATTAAAATATATGTTTAAAGAATAAAATCAATGAGTATTAAAGTGATTATATGGAATAAGGAAATTAGAGGTGCTATTACAAGCCAATTTTTTAAGGAAGAAGGAACATAACAATAAGGGTACACTGTGTGTTGTTTTCAGGTCAATAATTTTATTTTCTAATTTCTTATTTAAAGGGCAGGGACTGCATAAAATACCAGTAGCTGAAATTTTCTGGGGCCCTTTTCAAAAGTTACAGCAATAATAAAGTCATTTCTGGTACATTTTGATTGATAGATATAAGAAGAGTTATTTGGAAAAATTGCCAGGTAATTTTGAGATCCTGTTCTTTAAAGCAGAAACCTTGACCTGAAATTCTATGAATTAACTACTTTTCAGCTGCTATGCACCAAGTTACTATGTATTTAAAGCATATTGCAAAATCAGTTTCACTGAAAATCAATCCAATTTATCAATAGTTTTTCTTTATTGATTATTTTGACTGATAATGACTAGAAACAGTGTTAGTATGTGCTAGTATAAAGAAAGATAATATGCATTATTTGACACAAAAACATCAAAAAACATCAATAACTATAATCTCTGAATGAGTTCATGTACTTTCCCCTCCCTTTGGTTCCTGCTGCTGCTGCTGCTGCTGCTGCGTCACTTCAGTTCCTGAAGTGTATGCTATGATAATCAGTTACATGGTTATAGCTTTTTTATCCTTGATGCCAGTCACTGACAATTTAAAAAGGCAGATCCTAAAAAATGACGAATCACTGATCTGGGACCTGGGATTTTCATTGTCTCAAGATAAATAGTATATAATAGGGCTACTAAAAATTTGTTATTTTGAGGAGTAATCTCTGATCCATCTTTCAGAAATCATTATTAGCATGTAAAGATAAATGGAGGATACAGCTTCTAACCTAATGTAAAGTTTTCTGATGGGAAACGATGAATACATTCAGAGTTACTGACATAAAACCAATAGTAACTTATGTCTCAGCAGTATAGATGTGAAGTACATTGCTGCGTGCACTCAGATACCAAGTCAACGAATGATTTAGTGTCCCAGCTGCTGAAAATGCTGTGGAAGGAATGTCTTTGGCTATCAGTCCCTTAAGGAATTGCCTCAACTGCAGAGAACAAACGACCTCCTCTAAGGTTACACCCCTTTCCAGATTGATCTACATCAAATATGAAGTCAATATAAGGGTGTAAATTCCTGGCCGTATCAGCCCTTCTCCAAATACTCTATAGGCATAGTCTAGCAGCAGAGATCCTCATGAGGTTGCTCAAAGTTATCTTGGGGACCGAGTTGCAGCCTGAGTTCTTCCTCTATCCAATCCTGCTTCCCTCCCTTTCCTTACGCATACCAAGTCTAAGGGTACTCCTTACTAACCTCCTGCACGGTTAACACCATCTCAGTATCTGTTTTCCACAGGACTCAACTCACAGCAATTGTCGTCAAAAAATAAGCCATATCTTCCTCAAGAGATAGCTAATTACCTTAATACATCAAGCACAAATTGAAATGCATTTTTCTTCTATATATGAGAACAAATGTATATGATTAAAAGTTTAAACCCAGGGTTATTTTGAGAGTATAATTCACTGAAAGCTTTGAGATGAAAGAATAATCTGGCACTCTAGTTGATTCATAATTTGAGCAAATATTTGGATATGCTGAGCTATCATTTGCTGGAATGTATTTATTTTGTTATGTGTTGAGAACTGCTACCCTGATAGAGTTATAATAGTAATTGGTTTTATCCAGAAATCATAGCCTTAAAATCTCTTGTGTATTAGTTCTCTATTGCTGTGTAACAAATTACCATAATTTTACCAGCTTAACACAAAATACCTATTTTTTTTTTCCCCAAAATACATATTGTCTCACAGCTTATGTAGGTTACGGGTGCAAATATATTTTAACTGGGTCCTCTGCTCAGGATTTCGCAAGACTGAAATTAAGATGCTATCTGGGATGCAATGTTATCTGGAAATGTGACTCAGGAGGAATCTATCTCCAAACTTATTCACGCTATTGGCAAATTCACTTCTATGTGGTTGGAGGCCAGAGTCCCTATTTTCTTGCTGATCCTCAGCTGGGGACCATGCTCAGCCAATAGAGATCACCCTCAGGTCTCTTCCGTATGGGCATCTCTGCAGTCTGCTCCCAATATGGTATTTTCTTATTTAAACCAGCAGAAGAATCTCATTTTGAATCTCTCTTGTTCTGAATTCCTCTCTTGAAGGAAGACCTGGATCCTCTTTTAAATGGCTCTCTGATTAAGTCATGCTTAACCAGGATAACCTCACTTTTGATTAATTTAAAGACAGTTTATTAGGAGCCTTGATTACATCTGCAAAATTGCCTCACTTTTGTTATACCAAGTAACCTAATCAAGGAGAGAAATCTCATCATATTTATAAGTCCTGCACACACACTTGGGCTTCCCTGGTGGCTCAGACAGTAAAGAAGCTGCTTGAAATGCAGGAGACCTGGGTTTGATCCCTGGGTCAGGAGAAGGAAATGGCAACCCACTCTAGTATTCTTGCCTGGAGAACTCCATGGACAGGGGACCCTGGCGGGCTGAAGTCCACGAGGTCACAAAGAGTTGGACACACTGACTGACTAACACACTCACACACACTCAAGTACGAGGGATTATAGAGAGCTTATGCTCCTAGTGGATGAGGGGGAATTTCAATTTCAGAGTCCATATTAGAATTCTGCCTACCACAAATTGGTTTTATGTTTGTAAACAGTATATCTTCTTGTTTCAACTCATGCTTTAAAGCATTGCAAGATACTTGACATACATTTTATCTGGTCTCTGTGTGTGTGAATTATCCAAAATTAGAAGAAAAAGCTGTGTGTTTATGTTTTGGGGGTGGGGTGATTAATGTCCTTTGAATAGGAGTCACAGGTCCACCTAAAGTTTATTTACAGAGTGAACTTTGACTCACTGTTTGCTATTGATTAAGGTTCCCAGACATGATTATGTTACATATTATAGATTTTCTTTTGGTATGTGTTCAAATAATTGGTAGAAAAGATAACCCCCAAATTAGAGTTTATAGCCCTTTAAGTTAGTGACTGGAGAAGGCAATGGCACTCCACTCCAGTACTCTTGCCTGGAAAATCCTATGGACAGAGGAGCCTGGTAGGCTGCAGTCCATGGGGTCGCTAAGAGTCAGACACGACTGAGTGACTTCACTTTCACCTTTCACTTTCATGCACTGGAGAAGGAAATGGCAACCCACTCCACTGTTCTTGCCTGGAGAATCCCAGGGACGGGGGAGCCTGGTGGGCTGCCGTCTCTGGGGTCGCACAGAGTCGGACACGACTGAAGTAACTTAGCAGCAGTAGCAGCAGCAAGTTAGTGACTAATTGTGTATGTTTTTTTTTTTTAATTTTTTTTATGTTTAAGTTTTTTATTTTGCTAAAATGTACAAATAGAATACAACTACCCACATTTTATGGTTTATAAACATATAACCACTGATGGTTTCCAAAAGATGCTGATGTTCCTCATAGTTAAGATGCCTAATCTTCTGTGAAAGCCCAGCGTACCTTCCTCTCTACACACCGAGCCAGTCTATTTCAGAAGTCTTGCCCTATGTTTTCTTTGTTTGCCTCTCCGTGTTGCTGCTTCATTTGAAAGAGCTCATTTTCTAATTGTACAATAGTCCTTTCAATCTCATAATTCTTACTGACCAGGGATACCCAGGTTGACTCCATTTCTGTTCATTTAGATCCAGCTGTGAGTTGCATGTTCTTTCATTGCCAGTTTAAGTCTTGAATATGTTTCCTTAACTTCTGAAGCTCTTTCTGTGCATGCTCAATCATATGAACTAGATTTTCATTATACACTTTCCAGGCATTGCATCCATGCTGGGACATTAGTTCCAGATTCTCAATTCCTGATGCCTGATGCTCTAACTGCGCCATAGAATTGTTTACGCACTCTTGCCATGCAGTGATGTCATTTTTCTGACCAGAGGAAGGGGCTGGAAGTTCGTATCGTTTCATACTGAGCAATTCAATTGGTTGTCGAGCAGCCAATCTTTCAAATTCATTTCTCATTATGTCTGTCTCAAAAGCAGAATAATCCGGGGCCATCAGGTAGCTTAGATAGTTCTTCGTAGGTCAGTATCTGCGAGTTTCCTCCTGCACCAATGCGGCAGCCGCTTCGTGAACACCAGGCGCTTCATAACCCTGATCAAAATACGGCAGCGCATCCACTACAACCTCCCCGGCCACCAAACCAGTGCCCGCCATCCTTAGGTTCACTGGAGTTTTCTAAGTCTCTAATTGTGTATGTTATTTAGCAATATTATGTATCCCTTTATTATTCCTACATAGCTCCTCAATTTCTCTCTTAAATGTGTCTCAATTTTGTAGTGGTTTCCTCATTACTAAATTACTTAAATCTTTGACCTCATATGTTTACCTGAAGATCATCAAAATTACAAGAATTATTTATATAACCCAGCTATTCACCTGAGACTTGGATATTTTTTGGACTCTCTCTGCTAAAGTCAACCTAAGTTTGAACATCATCAATAGTGGGCATTTCTCCATTTCCTCATGCTTCCTTTCAATTTTAAGTTGACACAGAGTCCTTCCTAGAATGAGGGATGATTTTAAAATAAGGTAGATTGATGAATAAATGAATGTGGTAAACAATCATGGTGAATGTTAATTACAGAATAAGTGATAGGTGTGTGTATAGTCTCTGTATAATTATTTCAGGTTTTCCACTTGCTTGAAACAGTAATGTAGAAAAAAATTTAATATGGACCCAAATTCAGATTTCTTATAGTATATAAGTTTCTTTACAAAAATAACAACTATTCCTTACTAAAATTACAGTAGTGAAAGTCTTAGGACACAGTAAAAATATACAGTTTAAAAAACAATATTTTCAAAGAATCATATATCAGTTTTACCTAATATTAGCCATAGGATTTGTATACTACTTCTTGATATAAATTTTCATTTATCACACAGTGTAAAGATTTTTGCTTCAAAAGGAGGGGGGAGGGCAACAAAAATTAGTTAAATTCAGTGACATAAATGTGGTTACCAATCCAGCTTGTAGAATTTGTTTTATTCAGTCATATAAGTGCTCATTTTATCTGAGATTTAAAAGCAAGTCATACGGTACTGTGATTTTTATTCAAAGTTCTGTTAAGAGTAAGTTTATGGGAAAATATAACATGACTCAATACATACTCAATGAGAAGTTAAGACAGCCCAACCCATGGGTGGTTAACTGTAGCATTCATACTTTTTTCCTGAAGTATTTATAGCCTTTTTAAAAATCCCTCAGAGGAGAAAGCTAAATGAAAATAGAAAATTGCTTCCTGCCACTCACTCTGTTGTAATTGTATGAGTAATTTGAAAGTTATTACTGTTGTTCAGCTCTAATCCCATTAGAGGCAAACATATTACTTAACAGTTTCAGCCAAATGTTATTTTTAATGACAACAACCATTAGAATCTATATAGATTTTTATAGCATTTGCCTTTAAGTAAGTGTATAAATCCTAAAGAAGCTATCATATTCAATGTATTATGTTAACTATTTTGATCAACCTGTGAGATATGAAGACAGTTTACTGATGGTTCTTATTTTCATATTTTGCCATCTCAAGGAATCAGTGAGGCAGAAAGCCATGGAGTAGCAAAATGTATTAGCCAAGCATGAAGAAAATCTCTCCCTTTTCCTGTATCATCACTTTTAGACTTTGATGTGGTGGTGACGTTATTACTGATGGTATCCTTGGACACAGGCAGGAGAAAGTAGTCTCAAAGCTATATACACATAAAAATAACTAAATTTTTTAAAGCTGTGCAAATGTTATGAATAGCTATGATTCTCAAAAATTTATGTGTATCTTAGCACTACTAATATCAAGCTAAAAGCATCTTCATTTTACATTAGGTAGTCAACACTTCATATGTGAATTAATAGCTCATGAATTTTAGCCTTCATTTTTTTTTTTTTTTTGAAATGGCAAGATGGCAAATAAAGAAGAAAGAATAGAGTAAATCCACTGCGGTAATGTTCAGCCACAACAGTTTAAGGAAATAAAAATTAGGAAACTAAGGATGAAATGAGGTCACTGGTTAGCTGTTGAGTTGATGGGGACCAGAATTGCATTTGATCAAAACCTAATATAGCTTAATAATGCATGGTTTAAAAAAAATCACATTTTACTGTTAGTTATTCTTCTCTGAATGGTTACTTAGGCACTTGATTATGAATAATAAATATGAGGGCAAGTGTAGTTCAAGTACACTTGGAAAAGTATGCTCAGTAACACTGTCAAACCAATAACCAATAACCAAAAATTCTGAAAAAGATTGTGCAGATCCTGCTGTAGGCCCAGAACTATGCAGTCGTAAGAACCATGCAAAAAATCATTAAAGACTCTGCCTTCCTGAATCTTGTCACCTGGTTGAAAGAAATTGGAAGTGATCATTCTTAAGACACTTTGTTGATACAGCTGCAGTAGAATTTGTTAGATTTTTTTCAAAATAGCCCCTTAATTAAGTGAACTCTTAAACATACTGTTGTTCAGTCGCTAAGTCATGTCTGACTCTTTGTGACCCTATGGACTGTAGCCCACCAGGCTCCTCTGTCCATGGGATTTCCCAGGCAAGAATACTGGAGTGGGTTGCCATTTTCTTCTCCAGGGGATCTCCTGGACCCAGGGATTGAACCCGCATCTCCTGCATTGGCTGGCAGATTCTTTACTGGTGAGCCACCAGCATGATATGAATAATAAAGTTTCTGTTTTTCAATTACTTTGAAATTTTTTGTTTTCTGTTATTTAAATAAAGCTATAATATTTTCTATAAGGTTGAGTCTATGATTTAATAATTCACTAGAACAAATAGATGTCAGAATAAGGAGGCAAGGGGAGCTCTGAAGCAACCTTTAAAAATACACATTCATATTACTTGCATGGTATTTGTGAAGCAATAACACTAGTTGGATCTCCCAGACATTCTAACACTTGATCTTAGGTTGATAAATATCCTGTATATTTTAATAAACTGTGAATTAACAGTCTTATAAACCTCAGTTAAAACCCTTGCTCTGCCACTTGCAAGCTATCTGATCAGGAAAAAACTGCTCTATGTCTTTGAGCTAGCTCTTTCCCTCAGGGCAAATCACATCTATTTTTCAGGGTGAATAAATAAGGAACTATGTCTGTCATAGAGCAATTCAAGTATTCATTATATGGTAGTTCTTTTCCTTACACCTGCTTCATCAGAAGTAGGTTTAAAAGACATTTAATTTTTTCCAACAGTATAGCAGTGTAGATACTCTGGAAAAAGAAAAAAAAAAGGAAAATTGTTATCTAAGCATCTAGCAACACTTGGTTGAAAAAAAAAGTATAACAAATGCAGAGATGAACATTTTAAATAAAAGAGATTTAAAGAATCTCATAGGATATGTCAGAAATAAACACACAAATGAATGTTAGAAAAAAACAGTTGTAAACTGGGACAAATGCTAAGGCTATCTTGGGGGCTATTTGCTGGACCAGATTTTAACAGCCATTTCAGTACAGAAGCAAGTCTCCACATAATGAGGAATCAAAGCTAAAGCTCTAATATAAAGCCGCCAAGGGCCTTGAAGGGCTATACCCTCAGTGAATGGGTAGACTAGGTACAATCTATATGCCAGGAAACTGTGATTAGCAAATTGAGAATTTATAACTGGCATGCAAATCCTTACACTGTGCTGTTGTTTGAATGTACAATATAACTAGTTTTGTCCTCAAACTAAGATAGTACCATAGATTTGACTCAGGTTAATGATGTTAAAAGCAAATTCTTTCTAACAGGACACACCATCAAACAAGGTCATGCAGTTTTCCCACAGCTAGAGCCCCACTAAACATCAGATCACAAACAAAAATTATAAACTCATGATAAAATAAGCCATAAGCATGGAAGTTATAAAATGTTTCAAGAGCTACAAGTAATTGAATATAGACAGAATTTAAGATATGGCATAGAAGTCACCCAGTCATAAGCTGGGGATGTGGAATTATGTTTATTTTTGTCATAAACAGGGCATGAACAAAGCTCAGAGGAGATAAACAGGATGTTCAGTTTTGCCAAAAATAAAAGATATAATGTGTGTCAGTTATCATCAACATCACCCTGCTGGTGTTCTGTAAGATAATGAGTATTGGGATGCATTGTGAAGTCTTGGCTGTGTCAAACACTATTTCTGTGGCCTTAGGAGAGCTACTCTTACTATCTGTGTCATCGTTTCCTACTTGTATAATGAGGATATTAGCAATAGCTGAGATTAATGTTTTTATGAGAAAAGAATGAGATTATGAAAGTACACAATTAACTATTCAAATATCCACAGGGATATTTAAGTGTATTCATATTGTTCAAGTATGCATTCAAACCATTTTACTCTGTGGTAAATAATGTAAGCTAAAACAAGATTGATATGACCTTGTATGTGAATTTTAGGAGACTGGAACCAATATGAAATGTTAGGGGATGGGGGATTTTCATTCTTTGTTATTTCTCATATAGACTTTTTAGAGTTGACAGCAAAATTCAATGGAAGATATAGAAACTTCCCATATATCCCCTGCCCCCTACACATGCACAACCCGCCCACTCCCCCCCCCCACATTAACATTCTGTATCAAGGTGGTATGTTTGTTACAATCAATGAATTAACATTGATACATCATTATCTCCCAACGTCCACAGTTTACATTAGCATTCACTCTTGGTATTCTACATTCTATGGGTTTGGGCAAATGTTGAATGATATATATCCACCATTGAAGTATCAAACAGGATAGTTTCATTGCCCTAAAAATTCTCTGTACTCTACCTGGTCATTCCCCCCTCTCTTTCTAACCCCTGGTAAACATTGACCTTTTTACTGTCTTCTTATTTTTGCTTATTTTCAGAAAGCCATAGAAGTAGAACCAATTATTTTAGATTGGCCTGTTTTACTTAGTAATAGGCATTTAAGTTTCTTTTATATCTTTTCTAGGCTTGATAGCTGATTTCTTTTAAGTATTTAATAATCCATTCTCTTAATGTACCACAGTTTATTTATCCATTCACCTCCTGAAGGACAACTCGGTTGCTTCCAAGCTCTGGCAATTATGAATAAAGCTACTTTAAACATACATGTGCAGGTTTTTGTGTGGACATAAGTTTTCACCTCCTTTGAGTAATTATAAAGGAGCACAATTGGTGGATCGTATGGTGAGAGTAGGGGCTTCCCAGATGACAATAGTGGTAAAGAACCCATGTGCCAATGCAGGAGACATAAGAGATGTGGGTTCAATCCCTGGGTCAGGAAGATCCCCTGGAGGAGGGCATAGCAACCCACTCCAGTATTCTTGCTTGGAGAATCCCATTGACAGAGGAGCCTGGCGGGCTTCAGTCCATAGGTTTGCATAGCGTTGGACCCAACTGAAGTGACTTACCATGCACGCACACATGATAAGAATATGTTTAGTATTGTGAGAAACTGCCAACTGTATTCCAAAGTGGCTGTGTCATTTTGCATTCCCACCAGCAGTGAATGAGAGTTCCTGATGCCCCACATCCTGGCCAGCATTTGGTGTTAGCATTCTGAATTTTGTCCATTCTACCTGATACATAGTGATACCTCATTGTTGCTTTATTTTTCCCCAGATTTATTGAGATATAATAGTAATATAACATGTGTAGGTTATAGTTTATACGTGTATGTGGTGATTTGATATATATATATATATTAAAATGATTACCACATATAATTACCTTTTTGTTGTTGTTGTTGTTTGATGGAGTGAGAACATTTAAGATTAATTCCTTTAATAGTTTTTGAGTATTGACGTATAATTCAATATTGTTTACTATACTCACCATCCTGTACATTAGATCCCTACAATGTAGTCATCTTATAACTGAAACTTTGTACCCTTTGATCAACATGTCCCCATTAACCCTAGCCTCTGACAACCACTATACTACTATCTCAATGTTTGACTTTTATAGATTCCTCATTAAAACTGAGATCATACCCTATTTGTCTCTCTATCTAATGTATTTTTCTTAGCATGACTCAAGGACTGCCCATTTTGTCACAAATGGTAAAATATTGTTTTATTGCTGAATAAAATTTCATTATATTATTATGTTATTATTATATATATGCTTTATTTTCTTTCTTCATTCATATATCAATTAACTCTTAGGTTATTTCCATATCTTCACTATTGTGAATAATGATGCAGTGTAAATGAGAGTGCAGGTATCTGTTCAAGATAGTGATTTTAATTCCTTTAAAATCCTGTATGAACAAAACTCATTACTTCTTTACTGATTACTGTCCAACCCCAAACTTTGCTTAAATTCTTTACCATTCCCCTCTCAGGGTATCTTCCTGACCCAGGGATTAAACCCAGTCTCCTACCTTGCAGGCAGATTCTTTACCATCTGAACCACCAAGGAAGCCCACTAATTAAGCACCCAAACCTGAATTTCTTGGTCCTGTCAAAGCTGCCTGGCTTTGGTCCCTTCTTGGGTTCCATTTCTCTAAGACCTCCATGCCCACAAATTAAATTGTTTTGTTTTTTTTCTCCTGTTAATCTATTTTGTGTCAGTTTAATTATTAGACCTGCTAAGAGAACTCAAGTAGAGTCAGAAGGGAAATTTCCCCCTCCTTGACATTTTCATGACCCATAATAGTTTATTGGAAACTTGACATTTCAGTTCTATATTATAGCAACTCTGGGTAATGGTCCCTTGTCCCCAGCCCCTGGACATTTTATTATTATTTACTTGTTTAGTAACTGGCTGTATTCCTGAAGTCTGCAAGTCTGTTCCATAAGCTTTGATATGAAGTTTTTTTATTTTGTTACTCAGGGGTTGCTGCCTTGGGTATTCCCACAGTCACCAGTAGCATGAAAATGGTTTTGGTAGGGCTGTCTTTGACTGTCTTTTTCCCTGACCACATCCAGCTGTCAAGCACCACTAATTGCTGCCTGATTGCTTTATTATTTTTCAATAATTCCCTATAAGGCCAAACTGCTTCACAGACTAGTCCAATCAAATTGTTCCCCCATTGAAAGGATAGTATTGGAGGTCAGTGTTGGAGATATTTTCTGACCAAAGGAAGGCTCTCCCCAAATGTCTCTTTCCAAATTTCTCTCCAGAAGACCAGCCAGCCTCCAGTTTAGCCTGTATTTCCAGTGACTATCAATTCTGCCTTTCATTGCAACATCCACCACTTTTTTTTGAGAGTGCCCATTGGCATGAATTTCTTCTAACTCTGTTTCAATTAAAGTCAGTTACTTCCTTGGAGAGAGAGTTTGGAGCTCTCTGTTCTATGACTAAGATCATGGCATCCAGAAGGGGAAAAAGTGGAAGCAGTGACAGATTTTCTTTTCTTGGACTCCAAAATCACTATAGATGGTGACTGCAGCCATGGAATTAAAAGACACTTAACTCCTTGGAAGGAAAGCTATGACAAACCTAGACAGCGTATTTAAAAGCAGAGACCTTACTTTGCCAACAAAAGTCCATATAGTCAATGCTGTGGTTTTTCCAGTAGTCATGTATTGATGTGAGTGTTGGACCATAAAGAAGGCTGAGCACCAAAGAATTGATGCTTTTAAATTGTGGCGCTGGAGAAGTCTCTTGAGAGTCCTTTGGATAGCAAGGAGATTAAATCAGTCAATCCTAAAAGAAATCAACCTTGAATATTCACTGGAAGGACTGATGCTGAAATTTCAATACTTTGGCCATCTTAGGTGAAGAGCCAATTCATTGTGAAAGACCCTGATGCTGGGAAAGATTGAAGGCAATAGGAGAAAGGGGTGGCAGAGGATAAGATGGTTAAATAGCACCACTAACTCAGTGGACATGAGTTTGAGCACACTCTGGGAGATAGTGGAGAACAGAGAAACCTGGCATGCAGCAGTGAGTGGGGTCACAAAGAGTCAGACGTGACTTAGTGACTGAACAACAACAGCAACGATTCTGACTTGCTTATTTACCCCAGGGGGGGAAATGTCTCCAAGCCCAGGTTGGGAATAGCCCTGGAGAAGGATATGGCAACCCACTCCAGTATTCTTGCCTGACAAATCCCTTGGATAGAAGAGGCTACAGTCCATGGTGTTGCAAAGACAGACATGACTTAGAATTTAATAATATGATAATAATAAATATATTTTATGTCATAATCCATTAAACACAAACACACGAATCCAGATTTTAGAGAACAATACTTTTCATTACTGAGTGTGAATCTCAGTATTTTTCTGTTCTATTTTGCTTAATTAAAAAAATGTACTAGTTGGAAATATCTAGATTGATTTTTACCCACTAACAGATCATGACTAACAGATTGAAAAACACTGTTCAAGTTGATTTGCAGTCTTTGTTAATTTGTCCACTCATTTATTCTTTTAATTCAATCTATACTAATTTACAACACTAGCTCAATTTTCATTTTCAAAAATACCAATATGAATGAAATATAATTATGTATTTGGAGAAGCTTAAAATCTACTTGATGAGCATGTTAAATGTGAAAATGCTATTGAGAGGAGACACACCGTTGGAAGTTTTTAACCAGGGGACTAATGTAATCATAGTTATGTTTCAATAAGTTAAATCTAGATGTTAGATGGAGATGGGTAATGGGGAGAAACTGCAATCTGGTACATTAGTTTGGAGGCTTTTGTGTTAAGTCAGTAAACATGCTGTGAGGACCCCCTGGTGGTCCAGTGATTAAGACTCCAGGCTTCTGCTTCATGGGGCATGGGTTCAGTTTCTGGTTGGGGAACTAGTATCCCACATGACACATGATGGGACTGAAAGGAAAAAAGTAAACATGTTGTAAACCTGGATTTAAATATTATGGTTGACTCACATAAGAGAAAGTTGAGGGATGGGAATCTAAGATATATGTAGCAGATAGAGCCAATAAAATGCAGTCATAGGTGGATTTTAGGATAAAGATATTTTCTTGTACAGTGGAGGGTACACAAGATGCTATTAACTTGAGGTGGGAATAGTAGGAAGGAGGAATATGTTTAGGGGGAAGTGGAGGTAAAACTTTCTTTTTTTAAGTGGTGTTAATTTCTTTGTAATTGAGAACATGTGAACTGTAAGGAAAGCATTTACTAAAAAGTCCAGTAGAAACTGTGGAAATTTACCAGAAAGTGATCCACCATTGGGTGAAAATAAAAATGATTCACCAACCCTGATATTTATGAAATTAAAGAATTTTGACTTAATATATAAGTGTTTGGCAGTATTGTTTTCATGTCTTTTAGTGTAGTACCTATTGTCACTTTCATTTTAGTGATAAGTAACAATTTATTTAATAAAGCATTAATCTAAAGAGTTAAGGTAAATTCAAGTACAATGGTTGCATTTGAAGTCATTTATGCAAAAATATTTTGCAAGAAAAGATCATGCTATCAATATATTTTAAATTTAGAATACTAACAATGAACTATTTTAAAGTGAAGAAAATGACTGAGTTTAGACATTTGTCACAGTGAACTTGACACTTCTGGGTTCATTCATTATAAACAACAAAGAAAAATAATACTCATTTGTACTTGTTTAGTGCAGCTGAAATAACATCTGTTCTTGATCACATAGATAAGAACTTGTTTCAAATTCTGCACAGTCACTTACTATGTGATAATGAGGAGTAATTTTTTCTGCAAACCTAGTTTCTTCATCTAAAAGTGAAAAGTAATACCAGCTCCCGCTTAATGTTGTGAGGATTTAATGCAGGAGTTAAAGGGACTAGCACTCCCACCTAGCATTTTGTGGGTGCAAATGAATGAGATACAAAGACCTGCATCCACACCTCAAAGTTAGTACAGATTAGTGAGCTGTGACATCTGACAACCACAGTGTTTCTGGAAGTTCTTTAATAGCTATATTATCATGGTACAGAGGGACTACTGTGTTGTCTTTGATGTGAATAATACTATTGCTCAGGTCATGTCATTTTTAGTTGACAGTAATGGCTGTAATGCCCCAAATTATTCTTGGCTGGAGAATCCCATGAACAGGGGGCCTGCCTGGCTACAGTCCGTAGGGTTGCAAAGACTCAGACAAAACTGAAGTGACTTAGCATAACTACATTAGAAACTACAGCCCAGTTGAATGTTTATCCATTGGTTTATATATTCCTATAATTTAAGTAATTCTAAGCACTCCAAATAGGTCATAGCATTAGGAAATGTTTTGTAATTAGCAGTTACCAAAAAATGTCATTTTTTCTTAAATGATTACATGTGATGATACTAATATGTATAGAACAAATTTTCAGATACAAATTTCTATTCAATTAATTGTGGATAATTTAAAAGTGAGAACATTATGTGTATGGATTTGTGGATGCCAAAATTTTTGATAGATTAGTATCTTAACATAAACCATGTTACTGTTACTGCCTAGAACGATTCCTGATAAATTTGAAGAATATACTTCTGGGGATTAATATATGACAATATTAATAATTATCTGCAAGGGCTCATTGGAAATAACAACCTATCAGTTTGGTTCAGTTCGATAGCTCAGTCATGTCTGACTCTTTGCGACCCCATGGACTGCAGCATGCCAGGCTTCCCTGTCCATCACCAACTCCCGGAGCCTATTTAAACTCATGTCCATAGCATCAGTGATGCCATCCAACCATCTCTTCCTCTGCATTCCCCTCTCCTCCTGCCTTCAATCTTTCCCAGCATCAGGGTCTTTTCCAGTGAGTCAGTTCTTCACATCAGGTGGCCAAAGTATTGGAGTTTCAGCTTCAGCATCTGTCCTTCCAATGAATATTCAGGACTGATTTCCCTTAGGATGGACTGGTTTTAAAGCCCTAATTGTGTACATTTTAATTAAGTTGCAACTGATTTTGTAATAAGAGCATGATAATATATTTTACATCTCTGTATTTGTCTATTTGTCTATCCAATACGATGTGCCAGTTATGGTAGTGAGTGATGCTAAGCATAAGATAGAGTTCAAAATAAATAAGGAGTATTTCATTTTCCCATATTACTAGAAGGAATGACTTACAGTGGGATAGTTAGTAGAAAGTCAGTCATGTCATTAATATAATACACTATGGGTTTACTTTATAAAAAGAAAATAAGTAAAAAAATAAATACATAAGCATCTTATATGCTTTTTAGCTAGTTATCAGAGAGATACAAGTGCCCCACCGCTTTACATTTTAGGTTTTAAAAGTAACCCCATTACTCATAAACACTTCTCCAAGCCCTCTGAGATATCAGTTGGACAGACTGTCGTGGTTCAGGTGTGGGTTGAAAAAGAATTTCTGAACATGAGACAGGACAAGAGAGAAATATGGTTTATTAGAGTGGGAGATGCTGTTAGAACAGCAGGCCAGCTCAAGGGAGAAGCGACGTTGAATGGGACTCCTTAGTCCACTTTTATACCCAGGGTACAAGGAGTGGGATAGGGTCTTGCAGGTCATTTGCTGATTGGATGAGGCGTGTGCTCCCTCTGGGGTAGGAGGGGAGACAGGTTATACTGTTCCATTAATAGTTACAACATGGGGGAGGGAAGGATGATAAGGGTCTGGTTTTTCCATTTCTGCATTCCAAGACCCACCTTGGTTTTATCTGCTCTTTTGTCCTTGCGTCACCACAGTCTTCCCTCTCTTTATTTATAGGGCCAATTATTTGGCCCCTTTTGATACCCTGCTCATGTCTAACTGTCTATGTATTTCCCTTCTCAGGCATTTGGGAACCCAGTCTCAGGGGAAAAGGGGCAGTGACCATTCTGGATTCTTCAGGCTTTACAGGGGCTTCATGAGGCTCTGGGTTTCCTTTGCCTGCTCTCTGTCAGGGTGCATTTATGGAGGGAGATGAGAGTCCATGGAATGATAAGGTGTGACTTGTTTCAGCATTGTATAGGTGTTGGTCAGGGAATATTCTTGTCATACTACCACTTGGAGATTTGTTGTATTCTAGAAGAAACAAATTTAACAAGAAATTAAAGGTACATGGCCCAAAGATTAATAGAAGTAGAAAAGCTGCTCAGGGCTAGCCAGGAGAACCAGGAGCAGACATTGATTCGTGACATTACTGTTTCTCTAGGCATGAGAAGATGCAAGAATTTGGGCTCATAAAATCTTTACCTGAAAACATCTGACTGTCTGAAGGCTGATTCTTCTGGGTTTTCCCCAGATCACTGCTGCTGCTAAGTCGCTTCAGTCGTGTCCAACTCTGCGTGACCCCATAGATGGCAGCCCACCAGACCCCTCTGTCCCTGGGATTCTCCAGGCAAGAATACTGGAGTGGGTTGCCATTTCCTTCTTCCTTCCCACAGCACAGAGTACCTTATTTCTGACTTCCACCCTTAACTCCTTTCAGGGGCTGTTTGAAGGTCAGCAGCTTGCAGTGCTCATGATGTAATTTTTGTATTGGCAGCAGCTGCTGCTAAGTCACTTCAGTCATGTCCAACTCTGTGTGACCCCATAGATGGCAGCCCACCAGACTCCCCTGTCCTTGGGACTCTCCAGGCAAGAACACTGGAGTGGGTTGCCATTTCCTTCTCCAATGCGTGAAAGTGAAAAGTGAAAGTGAAGTTGCTCAGTCGTGTCCGACTCTGAGCGACCCCATGGACTGCAGCCTACCAGGCTCCTCCATCTGTGGGAGTTTCTAGGCAAGAGTACTGGAGTAGCTTGCCATTGCCTTCTCTGCTATAGGCAGCTGGCAAGTGCCGACTTCTATTCAGCAGGGTCCCTTCATAGCCACATATTTGACCATGTTTGGGGGGCATTTCATGACCATAGTGTCCCCTGGTGCTGGGAAAGCTCATTCCCAGGTCTACCGAAGATTCCTTTGACAGGCCACTCAATGCACTAGACCAGGCCTTGCAAGTAGCAAAAGTCTCTGGACCATAACTGTGTTTCTAGCCTCTTGGTCCAGGAAAATATTTCCTTTTGTTGCTTCTTCCCATGTCTAGAGTTACATTATTACAATCAATCATTGATCTCATGTGGAACTGCATATCAGCATTGTATCACAGGCTCAGTCATACCTTTGGTAATGTAAGAAGCAATCTTCTGAAGCAAGTAACATAGAAAATAATATAGCTATAGCTAGCAATTATTAGTAAGGTCATAAGTAAGAATTAGGAGTCAAGAACTTTCATTAGGTAGAGCCCAGTATACCCTAAGTCATCTAACTTCATTTGTTAAATGACTGTAGCCTGGTGTTAATCTCCTGGTTGTACATCATGGAGTGTACATTTATCTGAAGATTGGTTACTTAGATAAGCTTAGGGTCATTTTTAATAACTTAATTAAATCTTTCAGCAACATAATATAACAACAAGGAACTATCTCAGAAGTGTCTTAGTAAACTATAGACTTTAATTAACAAAACTAGAAACTTAGTTTAACAATTAACAAAACTTAATATTTAGTGAAACATGATTTATTCATTATGAGGGAATTAACCCTGTAACCAGGGAAGGCTTTAACTCATCAAATAAAAATGAGGTTTATCAGGAAGCTGGGAAAAGCTAAGTGGCCGTCTTAGATTTCCCATAGCCCTGACTATTTGATTTACAGCTATTGTTCACCCATTTTTAATTGCCTGATTTAGGAATAGACTGTTGCCATGTTTTAGGACATCAGAATAGCAAAAGTCTAACAGTGAGGGGTTATTTTTTTTGTAGAAGCAGAATGAGCTTTTGCATGTATCATAATCTTAAATAATGTTTATTTACTTTACCAAAGTAGCAAAAGATTTATATTTTTTTTTTACTTTTTTTGTTTGTTTTGTTTTTCTTAATTTTTATTTTTACTTTATTTTACTTTACAATACTGTATTGGTTTTGCCATACATTGACATGAATCCACCACGGGTGTACATGTGTTCCCAAACGTGACCCCCCCTCCCACCTCCCTCCCCATAACATCTCTCTGGGTCATCCCCGTGCACCAGCCCCAAGCATGCTGTATCCTGCATCGGTGTGGGATGATTTGGGAGAATGGCAAAAGATTTTTTAAAATAAATATAAGTCACTTAAAGGCAAAGAAGTTCATAATATGTTATTGAGAGCTTCATTCTAAGAAAACTTTGTTCTCTTAACATAGAAAGTGAAAGTGAAGTTGCTCAATCATGTCAGACTCTTTGCAACCCCATGAACTGGGGCCTACCAGGCTCCTCCATCCATGGGATTTTCCAGGCAAGAGTACTGGAGTGGGTTGCCATTTCCTTCTCCAAGGGATCTTCCTGACCCAGGGATCGAACTCAGGTCTCCCGCATTGTAGGCAGATGCTTTATCATCTGAGCCAACAGGGAAGTCCCTCTTAACAGAGAGAGTAGACTAAATTCCAGTCTGTTACCAGTTTACCAGATAACAAACAAAGAATTTGTTTATTGCTTAATCTTAGAAAAGTCTTTTCCATAAATCTTGATGTAGTAATATTCTTGCAAAGGCATCAGAATGAAACCATAGAAGGCATGTTTAAAATCTGATTAAACTACAGTTGACAAAGTAACCTGGTCATTGCTGTGACTTGTAACATGATAACTAAAATTATAACTGACAACATTTTACCAGGACACATCAGATTTTCATGAATTTCACATGATTTCTAGGATATCTGTATTAGTAATATCAACCATACAGTATACATAACCTGAGAAGATTAATCACTCCTCTAACTATACCTCCCATGTAACTTAACATGTCAAATGAACTCAGGTAGTTTAATAGCTCTTTGGGATGTCTCAGGGGCCCTCTGAGGCATCCCAAAGTCAGCTAGAAGTCAAGTTATTTAGGAAGTTTTGTCAATAAATATCAAATAAATATCAATAAATATCAGATAGAATCATATAGATCACTGTGAAACAATATATTAACTTAGCCACAGTAACAAAGATTTCAAAGGTAAACATAAAATAGATCACTTCAGAGGTAAAGAAACTTAAAATCCATTACCAAAGGCAGTTTGACATCTCGAGAAAATTTGTATTTATGCACAAAACTCTTCCCTTGGGGTCCATTTTCCATAAAACCTTCTTATCACTTTCTGTACCCATTACTTTGTTCTCCCATCTTGAAATAGCCACCTGTAAGTCAGACTTATTTCCTTTTCCCTTCATAAAATGTAATTTCATTCCTCATACCTTCTTTACTGAAAACACACATCATACTTTCCTTAAGCAACCAAGAGCTGACCTTTATATTAACATTCTATAGATTGGTGAGCATAAATACCTGTGACAATTAAAAAAAAAAATTCTATAGAACATCTCAGGATGGCATCAAACATTATTCATTAATAGTCCAAAATGTTAGTTTCTCTGTAAGAGGAAGTTAGTGTTCAGTAATGAATGTTTCAGAATCTTATTTTATTTGGAAATGACCTAGCTATTCAATAAACTTCTGTAACTTAGTTTGGCACAACCCTAGAAATTCAGGTTACCAAAATCTAGAGAGACTATTTTAGACAGACATTTCTAACATATAATTATTCTTAATAGAGTTTACCTAAAAGCTCATATCTCATTTACAATTTTTTGAAGTTTCTTCACTCGAGGTACTTTCCTTGCTGACAAACTTGTAACAGATATAACAATATAACAGTGTTTAACTTATAATAAACTTCGGCACAATGAAAATATTATGCTTAATGTTAATGACTCTTAGACATGTCTATATTAGATTAGCAAACAAACATTAATACTAGATATTTAATATTGACTATTTCCCAGTCCATGTGAATCTTAAATTCATTTAGGTTAATTTCTCTTATATTTAGAATTGTCTGATTTGTAAGCACTTACTTTTCTTTAGGCCAATTAAATTAGAACTCATTTTCAACTTCAGCAATATTATAAAAAAAAAGACACATACATACTGAGACATACATAAGGAAATTCTGAGTCCTTTCCCTGCTTTTGGCAAAAGCTAGTGTGCCACTCGGAAGCCATTTTTTGGGGGTCCTCCATTTGTATTGGGGCCAGGCCTTTTGCAGGGTCAAAATTTTCCAGTTTCTGAGAATATAGCCAAGGGATGAGTCTGAGAGAGGCTCCTGTGATGTACCAGAACCCACTCTTAGCCTACCTGCCATAGAATGGGGGTACTAAGAGTCACCGGCTGACGGAAAGGCATCCCTTTTGTCCCTGTGATCTGTCTGTGTGACTAATGGCACAAATATGGTCTACTGTCCCAACAGTCACATCCGACAGTGAGAGGTGATCCCTGAGAACTGTGCGGCTAAGGCACATGTAACCCAGGCAAAGAAAGACAGAGCTAAGGCACCATGTGACCCAGGCAGAGAAAGACAGAGTTCCTGGAAGCAACCAGGTGTCTTACCGTTTGGCAATTCCCTGAAACGTGGAAGGCACTCTTGGGATGCCTCAGAGGATACACCTGTAAATCAATCTGGACTGAAAGGGAAAGAAGTTAAAGTGACAGGGAAGAAGGCTGAGGAATCTGCCTTACAATCCTATTGGGGAGGTGGTGGCCAGGGGACAATGGTCTCTGTTTTGCTTTAACCGCTATGTGCCTGACACAGTGCACGAAGTTGTCTTACTGCGGGTGGATGCTTTTGTGGCCTAATTCATTCCGTATCCCCCTTATCCTCACATGGGAGTCTTCATGTGGCAGGCGCCCTAATGGCTTTTAAGTGCCTGACCCGTGCCCACACAATGTTGGTTGGACTAGTCCTCAGTTGGAAAGAAGACAAAGGAGAGACCCTCAGCCATTCAGGTGGCAGCTACTGGGGCTCAGTGAACAGTGGAGCTTTTGGAACACACCAGAGGGTAACCCTGGCCAGAGTTCCTCAGTTGCTTCCACTGCACTTGTCTCTTCACAGAGGGTCCCTATGAAAAAGGTGAAGCGAGGGGGTGGGGGAAGAGACCCCAAGTTCCCTGTACAGGCTACCAAAAATCTCATGGTCCAGGTGTGGGTTGGAAAAGAATTTCCAGACATGAGACAGAATGATATGGAAATAAAGTTTATTAGAGTGGGAGACGTTGTTAGAACAGTGGGCCAGCTCAAGGGAGAACTGACGTTGAATGGGGGTCCTTAGTCCACTTTTATACCCAGGGTACAAGGAGTGGGAAAGGGTCTTGCAGGTCATTTGCTGATTGGATGAGGCATGTGCTCCCTCTGGGGTAGGAGGGGAGACAGGTTATACTGTTCCATTAATAGTTACAGCAGAGGGAAGGATGATAAGTGAAGTCACTCAGTCATGTCCGACTCTTGGCGACACCATGGACTGTAGCCTATCAGGCTCCTCTGTCCACGGGATTTTCCAGGCAAGAGTACTAGAGTGGATTGCCATTTCCTTCTCCAGGGGATCTTCCCGACCCAGGGATCGAACTCGGGTATCCCACATTGTAGACAGACACTTTACCGTCTGGATGATATCATACCGAAAGATGATAAGGGTCTGGTTTTTCCATTCCTGCATTCCAAGACCCTCCTTGGTTTTATCTGCTCTTTCATCCTTGGGTCACCATACAAACAATGGCGGGAAGTGATGGGCAGGCAACCTGTTGCCAGAGAGGAGTGGGCAGAATGGTACTCCTTCTCTAGGTGTTCCTGATCTAGTGTCCTTGGAACACTATCATTGTATAATTTCCATTGGCATTAGCCCTGGTCTTGGAGCAAAAGGCCTATGGGAGAGGAAAAGAGGTATGAGATACATAAATAAATTCTGTGATCTAAAAGTGTGGTAAATACATATACTTGACCTTTATTGTGCTCTATTTCAGTCTCCTTATGAACAAGGCTATGGGACAGAAGGTAAAGATATATCACTTGGGATTTTCCGACACATAAATGGCAGCAGGCAAGGCTTCAGCCAACCTTCAGGTCCTCCAGGGAGTCCAATTCTCTGAGGCCTAGCCAGTCATACTGTGAATCACACACACGCACACAGGAACAATGCCAGCTACTCCCTACTTTTATTAACACCTCCAAATTATAGTTCTTATACTGATATTTAACATTCTTTAATCACATTATAAATAATCACTCCCAGTCATGTATTTTCAAGAAGAAAATGTTTTCCTCTACGATGTTTGTCACAGATAGTTGGGGGCCTGAGAATAAACAGAGTAGAGAGATTAACAGGAGAAAAGACAAGGTTCATAAAGTTTATTTACACGTGCACAAGGGGATTTCTCAGTAATGAGTAATTTTGATGAACAACCAGAGGTAAAGGTACATATGCCGCTTTAACAAATGTTTGGGGTAGGGCTGTTGGACTTTTTGATGCTAATGCACAGCTCAATTCCCATTTCCCAGTGATAAAAGACAGTCTTGCCCTGTTCAGGAAACTGCCTGGGAGTGGGCAGAGAGGTATGGCAATAGCAGCTGTATTTTGGGGAGACTCTGCTAAAGTTTAAATGATGCTCCTTTAGGGAGTGATGGTTATTAAGATTTTCAGTTTAAAGTAATTTCCATAGCAGTTCAGTTCAGTTCAGTTCACTTCAGTCACTCAATCGTGTCTGACTCTTTGCGACCCCATGAATTGCACCACGCCAGGCCTCCCTGTCCATCACTAGCTCCCGGAGTTCACTCAGACTCACGTCCATCAAGTTGGTGATGCCATCCAGCCATCTCATGCTCTGTCATCCCCTCTTCTTCCTGCCCCCAATCCCTCCCAACATCAGAGTATTTTCCAGTGAGTCTACTCTTCGCATGAGGTGGCCAAAGTACTGGAGTTTCAGCTTTAGCATCATTCCTTCCAAAGAAATCCCAGGGCTGATCTCCTCCAGAATGGACTGGTTGGATCTCCTTGCAGTCCAAGGGACTCTCAAGAGTCTTCTCCAACACCACAGTTCAAAAGCATCAATTCTTTGGCACTAGGCTTTCTTCACAGTCCAACTCTCACATCCATACATGACCACAGGAAAAACCATAGCCTTGACTAGATGGACCTTAGTCAGCAAAGTAATGTCTCTGCTTTTGAATATGCTATCTAGGTTGGTCATAACTTTTCTTCTAAGGAGCAAGCGTCTTTTAATTTCATGGCTGCAGTCACCATCTGCAGTGATTTTGGAGCCCCCAAAAATAAAGTCTGACACTGTTTCCACTGTTTCTGCATCTATTTCCCATGAAGTGATGGGACCAGATACCATGATTTACGTTTTCTGAATGTTGAGCTTTAAGCCAACTTTTTCACTCTCTTTCACTTTCCTCAAGAGGCTTTTTAGTTCCTCTTCATTTTCTGCCCTAAGGGTGGTGTCATCAGCATATCTGAGGTTTTGATATTTCTTCCAGCAATCTTGATTCCAGCTTAGTGGACTATTAATCCCCGTATTTCCTGCATCTGAAACTTCTCTAAATGTTTCACAAACTGCCAGATGAAATGCTGTGGAGAAAAGACTTGGGTTAGAAGTCTGGAAGCAAGAGATCTGTAAAGGGCAAGATGCATAAAATTGAATGAATTTGGTCAAAAGATACAAACTTCTGTTCCCGAGTCCAAGCTCACTCTGTTCGCCACATGATAAGCCAATGAATCTAAGAGACAAGGTGTTGAGGCAAGGAAGAGACTTTAATTGGGGAGCCTGCAGACTGAGAAGATGGCAGGCTAGTGCCTCAAAATCACCATCTTATTGTGGTCAGGATGCCAGGTTCTTTTATAGATCAGAAGAAAGAAGCAATGAGAAGCTAAAGTCAAAAGGCAGACTAGAGAGGGAGAGGCAGTGGGGAATTAAAGTGAAAGGGTCTTCAGTCTTGCAAAACATCTCCAAGAGAATGGCAAGCCTTTGGAAGGGGTATGTTAATCTCTCCTGTTCACAGGTGGGTGGGAACAAATTATTGCTCCCTGAGCTGAACAAAGGCACTTTAGTTTCCAGTCAAGCAGAGGGCAAGGTCCTCCAGGCAAGCCATTGAGTATGATTATAATAATAAAGGCGACCAAAAGCAAGTCAAAGAAACAGTTTCCAACATGGAGTCAGAATTGGCTTTCTCCCTGCAACACTTCTAGCTATAAGATAAATAAATACTGGGGATGAACAACATGATACATATAATGAACCCTGCTGAATGTTATGTGTGAAAGTTGTTCAGTGAAAGTGGAAGTGTGAAAGTGTTAGTCGCTCAGTCATGTCTAACTCTTTACAACCCCATGAATGGTAGCCCACCAGGCTCCTCTGTCCATGGAATTTTCCAGGCAAGAATACTGGAGTGGGTTGCCATTTCCTTCTTCAGGGAATCTTCTCAATCTAGGGATCAAACCCAGTCTCCTGCATTGCAGGCAGACTCTTTACTGTCTGAGCCACCCAGGGAAACCCTTACTGTGATGAAAAAAAACTTATTTTTCTTTAACTTTATTATATATCTATATGAGATCATGAATGTTCACTAAACTAATTGTGATAATCATTTCATGATATATGTATGTCAAGTCATTATGCTGTAAACCTTGAATGTATACAGTGCTGTATGTCAATGACAATCTCAAAAAAATTGGAAGAAAAAATAAGGATTATAATATATACAATAATATTAATTAGATAATGATTTAATTTTTAAAGGTGTGTTCTTATTTGTTTTGCAAAGAAGCATGGTATTGTTGTTAAGAATAGGCTTCTATTTGCAAATTTTTAAGGAATCTCCACACTGTTCTCCATAGTGGCTGTACTAGTTTGCATTCCCACCAACAGTGTAGGAGGGTTCCCTTTTCTCCACACCCTCTCCAGCGTTTATTGCTTGCAGATTTTTGGATCGCAGACATTGTGACTGGTGTGAAGTGGTACCTCATTGTGGTCTTGATTTGCATTTCTCTGATAATGAGTGATGTTGAGCATCTTTTCATGTGTTTGTTAGCCATCCGTATGTCTTCTTTGGAGAAATATCTATTTAGTTCTTTGGCCCATTTTTTTATTGGGTCATTTATTTTTCTGGAATTGAGCTGCATAAGTTGCTTGTATATTTTTGAGATTAGTTGTTTGTCAGTTGTTTCATTTGCTATTATTTTCTCCCATTCAGAAGGCTGTCTCTTCACCTTGCTTATATTTTCCTTTGTTGTGCAGAAGCTTTTAATTTTAATTAGATCCCATTTGTTTATTTTTGCTTTTATTTCCAGAATTCTGGGAGGTGGATCATAGAGGATCCTGCTGTGATTTATGTCGGAGAGTGTTTTGCCTATATTCTCCTCTAGGAGTTTTATAGTTTCTGGTCTTACATTTAGATCTTTAATCCATTTTGAGTTTATTTTTGTGTGCGGTGTTAGAAAGTGATCTAGTTTCATTCTTCTACAAGTGCAATCCCACTGCTGGGCATACACACCGAGGAAACCAGAATTGAAAGAGACACATGTACCCCAATGTTCATCGCAGCACTGTTTATAATAGCCAGGACATGGAAACAACCTAGATGTCCATCAGCAGATGAATGGATAAGAAAGCTGTGGTACATATACACAATGGAGTATTACTCAGCTGTTAAAAAGAATACATTTGAATCAGTTCTGATGAGATGGATGAAACTGGAGCCGATTATACAGAGTGAAGTAAGCCAGAAAGAAAAACACCAATACAGTATACTAACACGTATATATGGAATTTAGAAAGATGGCAATGATGACCCTGTATGCAAGACAGCAAAAAAGACACAGATGTGTATAACGGACTTTTGGACTCAGAGGGAGAGGGAGAGGGTGGGATGATTTGGGAGAATAGCATTGTAACATGTATACTATCATGTAAGAATCAAATCGCCAGTCCATGTCTGACGCAGGATACAGCATGCTTGGGGCTGGTGCATGGTGATGACCCAGAGAGATGTTATGGGGAGGGAGGTGGGAGGGTGGTTCATGTTTGGGAACGCATATACACCCGTGGTGGATTCGTGTCAATGTATGGCAAAACCAATATAGTATTGTAAAGTAAAATAAAGTAAAAATAAAAATTAAAAAAAAATTAAGAATAGGTTTTATAGTCAGACAAAGTTTGAACCCTACTTTCATAATTCTTACTTTGAATATACCTAATAATGCAAATGAATCTCAAGGGTATTATGTTTAATTGTAAAAAGCCAATATCAAAAGTTTACATAGTGTATGATTCCATTTATATGACCTTCTCAAAAATACAATAACATAGAGATGAAGAACAGATTAATGGTTTCCACTGATACACAGGGAGTTATTGGGTTGGATTGGGCTATAAAGAGATAGCACATGGGAATTACTCTGTGGTGATGAAACATCGATAGTTTAGTTACTGATCCAAACTTGGGTCTGTTCATCCTTTTGCAGTAAAGCTAATCTACTGACACAGGGTTGTGGTGAAGGAAAGTGCAGTGTTTATTGTAAGGCCCGTACAAGGAATCCAGGAGAGCTAATGCTCAAAAAGCCTTAACTCCCCATTGGGTTTTAAGGAGGCCTTTTAAAAGGCAAGGTGAAAGAGGGAAGTCACTAGTATGCAGTCAACTCATGCACAATTCTATGACTGGTTGATGGTAAGACAACAGGGTGGTTTCACAGGGGTTAACATCAATCCTCAGACTCCGATAAGTCTGGGGGCTAGATCCTCATGGTCATCAAGTAGTTAACTTCTTCCATTTGGTGGGAGTTTTAGCATCTGTCAAACAACTCAGGAAATGTACATCAGATTATGTAGGTACTCCAGAGAGGAGCTAAAGCAGAGGACATGAAGGGGTGGAGTCTGTCCAGGGACAGCCCCATACAGTTCTGCTCTGTTACAGTTCTGTGTGTTCGTTGAGGTTGTTATTAAACTAATCTATATGTGGGTTCATACTGCCTGGAAACACACAGATATACTCATACACAAATGTGTGTAAAAAATGATGTACATGGAAAGTCTGTGGTCCAGTTAATGATATTTTACCAATGTAAATTTCCTTGATTTGGTATCACACTACAGTTATATAACATGTCATCCATTTGGAACAACAGTAGGGTAAGAGCTCACAGGATTGTACTATTTTTGCAACTTGCTTTGAGTCTCTTATGGGCTTCCCTGGTGGCTCAGTGGTAAAGAATCTGCCTGCCAATGCAGGAGACGCAAGAAACGCAGGTTTGATCTCTAGGTTGAAAAAATTCCTTAGAGAAGGAAATGGCAACTCAGTCCAGTATTCTTGCTTGGGAAATCTCATGGACAGAGGAGCCTGCTGGGCTACAGTCCATGAGGCCGCCAAGAGTCAGACACAACTTAGCGACTACACAAAAGATGAATCTATTGTACTTATTTTAAGTAAAGGTTTAAAAATGTGAGAATTATAAAACTATTGAAAGTTTTAATACTAAATGGATATTTTATGTGTTAATATTAAGTAATTATTGTTAATTTTTAGATATGATAGTGGTTATCATGGTTTTGAGTTTTGACTTTTAGAGATTAATAGGAAATATTTGCAGATGATCGGATGTCTGGGATGTTCTTCAAAATAATATAGAAGATAGGGAAGGGAGTGGGTATCTGAAGTAGGATTGGCCATGAGTGAATATGTATTCATACTGGATGATAAGTGTATGGGGATTAATTATTCTATTTCTGCACATATTTGTAGTTTTCCATAGAAAATAGAATCAACAAAATAGTGATTCCTTAAACACGGGGCTTCCAGGTGGCACTAGTGATAAAAATCCCACCTGCCCATGCAGGAGACATAAGAGACCTGGGTTCAATCCCTGGGTCAGAAAGATCCCCTGGAGAAGTACATGGCAACTCACTCCAGTATTCTTGCCTGGAAATCCTATGGACAGAGGAGCCTGGCAGGCTACAGTCCATGAGGGCCACAAAGACTTGGACACAACTGAAGCAACTTAGCCTGCATGAAAACATGTTTCAGTCTCAATTTTCCCCACATAAGCTTTTATCAAATTGCTTCACTTTAGACTAACTGCAGATATCATGTTTTCAGTCAATACCATATGCCAACTTATTGTCTCAAAGGCAACCTTCAGTTCTGCTGCCAATGATTTAATTGTCATATCAGTACAGGGAAGCCAGGAACATACTTTGCTAATAAGGCCTCCTAAGTAGCTAATTTTAGAAATGTCCACTGTATATTAGATAAAATAAACATTATCTTAGCTTGCAAATGTATCTTTAAAGAGATTATTTAAGCCCATTAGAAGGCAGGTATATCCTCTTAAACAGCAAGTACAACATGATCATTTAAAATCAAATATCACTATAGGGAGAGAACTACTTGCAACAAGGCTCCGTACATTTTATATTTTTATTACCTGAGTTCTAAGAACTCTTAAGAAGATGAAAAACAGAAGTTTTTTCTCAAGCTATATTCAACATCTTTCTTTATTTATAACAGTAATAATATATTTTTCTGGCCTTGGCACTGCCTAAATTACTATCTTAACAGTTTTGTAATCACTTTGGCACTGAGAGTTGTATCTTGAAACATGTCTTTTGCGCCTATGCTACTGTAAATAGACACAGGCAATAGGTATCTTTTCAAAAAGATAACTTTCATCTTTTCATAAAGTTCTTAGTAGAATATATTTAGGAAATTTTATAGAGAAATTTTGCCAACCTGTGGAATCTACAAAACTGTATTTTCCTTTGCTATTAATAAAATGATAGTTTAGCAAACTTTTATCTTCATAGTTCATTTTATATTTATTATTTCAATTTGTTGGGGGAATGTGTAATTTCCTTGATTCTGTCTCGCTGCAGCAAAGATTTGAAACGACAGACCAGTGTAACAGCTCAGTTACTAGTCAGAGTTTTGTTTGACAAGCAAAGAATAGTACACCCTTGAGGCATGAGGGCAGGCTGACCCCAACCTCAGTTCCACTTGTCTTCCTCCTTTTATGCATTTGTCTCCCCACTCCCCGAGTCTGCCCTATGTAAATTGGGCTAGCCAGGAGGACTGCTTGTTTCACCCGAGGTTCTCACTCCCGACCTCGGATTTTCTTTGGTTCTGTTTTCAAGGACTTTTCCCTTTCTTTGTCTTTTAGCCACCCCCATTTTGGACTCCTTTTTCCTATTCTAACTACCTGACATTCCGTACTCAAGAGATGGGAGGCCCAATTCTTTGGGAATAGGAGTGTCGAGATCTCTCTGGCTACTTCCTGCTGAACTGGACAGCAAGGGGCGTTGGGCCTCCCCCTCTTGCTAGTCTCAAGCCCATAGTCCTTATAGTGCTGTCCGTCTTAGGGTGAGTAATATTTTCCGTGGTTGGCTGTAGTTTTGTATATCCTTGTTGAACTGGCACTGCATGTTGTAACTTGTTGACCTGGGCAGAGACAAAACAGGTTAGACAATTGATAATACATGGAGCAATCATAAGCAGCATCAATATGGTGACAACAAGGATTAGTAGGGGCATTAGTTAACTCCAAATTCCCCCTTGCCAGGAATAGGATCCCCCAAAGAGAGAGATTGTAGGCACCCCAAGAACTCTCCAGCTCATTCTTTGAGATCCTATAAGATCTGAATGTTTTTAATACTTTCTTTAACTTAGCTGGAGGTATTTACCTAGAAACAACACATCTCACTCAAGATGACTCAAGTCCCTCCTTGTTCAGGGATCAGGAGATCTGTCTCCTGTCTATTTTAGAGTAAAACCCCTGCCAAGCTGTCTTAGCTCTTTAGTGCTATCCTGAGAAATCTTATTCCCAGAAACTTAATTTTGGGGGTTTTCATTAGAATGGCACTCATTTGTAGTCCTGAATAAGTATCTGAGATCTCCCAGGGGCTCACAGGTGGATTGAGTGTCCTCTTCTGTTTTCTTCCATGGCTTGACTTGTGAGTAGTGAATCCAGGAGTCATGTCCTAGTACCTTGACTGCTGTGGGGGTAGAAACTATTACGGGGTAGGGGCCCTTCCATGTGGGCTGGAGTTGAGCCTTTGGGGACCCATCTTTCAGTTATTAGGACTTGAGTCCATGGAGCATATAATGGTGGCTCTTTAGAATCTTTTGGGTCCTGGTTGACACCCCACAAGCATATATCTTGTTGGAATTGCCCGATGGTCATGGTATAAGATTGGAGGGTCTGAACCTCTGGATCTAGGAAGAGGTCATTGATATAAACAAAAGATCTCCCATATATCATCTCATAAGGACTAAGACCAACCTGTTCCTTAGGGGCAATATGGGTGCGGAGGAGAGCTATTGGTAAAGACCCAGGAGGTCTCCCAGATTATCTTTTTTATTGCTGATTTTAAGAGTTGGTTGGCTCTTTCTACTGTTCCTGAAGACTGAGGCCTCCAGGCACATTGAAGATAATAAGTAATGCCCAATGCTTTAGAGACCCCTTGGGTGACCTTAGAAGTAAATGATGTCCTATTGTCACTTTGTAATGACCTGGGCAGACCAAATCTTGGAATAATTTCATGGAGCAGTTTCTTTACCACCTCCTCAGCCTTCTCAGTCCGGGTGGGAAAGCCTTTAATCCATCCTGTGAATGTATATATCATGACTAATAGGAACTTATGTCCTTGAGAAACTGGCATCTGGGTGAAGTCCATCTGCCAGTCCTCTCCTGGGTAGGTCCCATGCTTTTGGACAGGCTGGGCCAGCTGGGGTCTTCGAGCTCCTTGGGGGTTGTTTAACTGGTACGTGGGACAAGAAGAGACCACTTGCCTTATAGTCGTCTGGAGGCCTGTTCCTCTGAAGGACCTCTCTAGTAATCTTCGGAGGGCCTTTTCCCCTAAATGAGTGGTGGCATGTAAGGAGTTAACCAACTTCCATTGGAGGTTCCCAGGCAGAAGAAGGAGTCACTCGTTTTGGAACCACCCCATATGATCTTCTTGAAAGCCCTCACTCTTAGCTTTAAGAGTCTCACTTTCAGTATATGAAGGAGTTTCTGGCAAATTAGTCTTTGGAACTAGGGTAGCAACCCCTATTAGGTCATTGTTCTGTAATGCTGTTCTCTTAGCTGCCTGATCGGCTGCTTGGTTCCCTCATGCCACTTCTGTGTTTCCTTTTTGGTGTCCTTTACAGTGGGAGACTGAAACCTCAGTGGGCAGATGGACTGCCTCCAAGAGTCTAAGAATCTGATCACCATATTTGATTCGGGACCCTTGGGTGGTCAAGTGGACTCTTTCTTTCCAAATAGCAGCATGTGCATGTAGCACCAGAAAGGCATACTTGGAGTCAGTGTAAATGGCTCCTCTTTTTCCTTTTCCCAGCTCTAAAGCTCGAGTCAAGGCTATGAGCTCAGCTAATTGGGCTGAAGTACCTCGTGGCAAAGGTTAGCCTCTATGGTCTCAATATTGGAGACTACTGCATATCCGGTTCCTCTTTTTCTATCCAAGACAAAGCTGCTTCCATCAGTGTACCAGATTTCCTCAGGATTGGTCAGAGGATCTTATGACAATCCCTTTTGGGTTTTGTCCAGTGTTCCAAGGTTTCTAGGCAAGAGTGAAAGGGGAGAGAGGCCTTGGGGGTAGGCAGGAGGGTAGCTGGGTTAAGAACCTCACAAGAGGATATAGTCAAGCCTGATTTTCCATCAGCACTACTTGATATCTGAGGATCTTTTGATCAGACATCCATAAGTGGCCTCTCCTATTCAGGAGTTGTTTCACCTGGTGTCTGGTAAAAACAATTTGCCCCCAGAAGAGAGTTTTAAAGCATCTTCTATCAGGACTACAATAGCTGCATGATTTCAAAGGCAGGGAAAGATCTCTTCCCAATAAGGGAGTAGGAAAGTCAAGGACCACCAGACACTGGTAGGAAAATATTTGTCCCTCCCAGCAACAAAGAAATACTCAGGTGAATCTTTTTGTAATTGTTTTTCCTGTAGTACCCAAAATGGTACAGGTTTAGAAGGAGAAGGCTCAGGGGTAGGAAGTCATAACAGAGTAGATAGCCCCTCTGTCAACCAAGAAATTTTTGGACCTACCTGCCACATCCAGTTGCACCCTTGGCTCCAGCCCCAGGATGGTTATCTGTGACAGGCAGGCTGGCTGGAGTGGGTCACTTAAGTCCTGTTGAACCATCATGAGGGAAGGCTTGGCACTTGACCTTGAGGCTCTTGGGTTCCGAGGGCAGAGTGCCACCCAGTGTTCCAATTGATGGCATTTGTAGCAAGCCATTTTAGGAGACTTGTCACGGTTTGGACACTCTTTGGCCCGATATCCCGTCTGTCTACAGATTAGGCATTTGCTTGTCATTCAAGGACTCGGAGTTTGCCATAGGGTTTCCCTGGAGGGCGGCCAGCATCTGGGCATGCCTTGTCTCCTTTCCTCCCTTTCCTGGGCCTTGGTCTCCCTCTCCTGTTCTCTGTTGTAAAAGGTATTGGTGGCTGTCTGGACCATCTCATCTAAAGAGGCAGGGTCCTGCTGCTGTAGCTGTTGTAACTTTATCCTAATGTCTGATGCACATTGGGACAGGAATTTGTCCTTTAAAATCAACTGTCCCTCATAAGAGTCTAAGTCCAAATTGGTAAACTTTTGGAGGGCCTCTTTTAGACTTTCCAGAAAGGCAGTGGGGTTCTCACTGGGCTCCTGAGTTACTGCTGAGACTGGGCACAGTCCCACAACTAATAGGCTTCCTTCTATTTCCATGGGTGGACTTCCTTAAAGGTGAGACTCTTTGAAGCTTATCCTACCCAGTACTATTGCAACCTGGGAGCCAGGCGTCCCTGGGTCAGGGTGCAGATCCCCAGGCAGGCTGAGGCACGACAGCCTCCTGGAGATCAAATCCCTGGGCAGGTCAAGGCAGGTTGGCCTCCCAAAAATTGGATCTCTGGGCAGGTTGAGGGATGTTGACCTCCTGGGACCCCTGGACTGGCAGATTCCTAAGCAGGTTGAGGTGTGACAACCTCCTGAGGACCAGATCCCTAGGAAGGTTGACCTCCTGGGACCCTGGACTGGAGTTGGGTGTCCCCAAGGTCTCCAGCATGAGCAGTGCTAAGCAGGATCAAGGGGCTATAATCTAAACTCATTGTTGGTTTGTCCACTGCAGATGGGAATATATACCATGATGTAAAGCAACCCAAGCCTGTGCCCTGAGACTGGGAACCTGGTGAAACAGGCATAAGCCTTATCCTCTTATTGTTCTGAGGGAGTGTAAGTCACTGATTTCCTCCCCTAGTCTTCCATAAAAGCAGTTTAAGGTGTTTCCAGTGGTAAACATTTCATTGTCATAGACCCACTTTAGGTCATAACAGAAGTAATGACAAAGGAGTGGGTTATCTGGCCTTGTTAGGGGCATTAAGAGTATTTTAATAATAAGAGGGGTGGAGCAATGCTGCCTACAAGGGGACAGGGTCCTGGTTGTAGGAGTTAGTCAGTGGCTTAAGGACAAATTGATAAGAGGCAACAGACCAGATGTTCCATAAAAGTGGAGTGGAAATTTGATCCAGGGGTGTGTTTGTAACTTTAGGAGAAGGGTGGTAAAGTTTGGGGCCCAAACGGCCTGCAGGGCTAACTCCCAAAGTGGCAACCATTATCCCAGGAAGCCTAATTGCCCCTGAAGGGATGCCATCAACAGGTGGACTTCTATCAGGTATTGTGTGCCTATCACCAGCCCTAGGGCATTCAATGAGAGATGCTGTTGATGCACATATTGTAGGAAACACGGAAGATGAAGGCTTGAATATCCAGACAGATTGGATATTATATAACATTTCTCTCCCAAAGGCCAGCTATTTTCTGGTTGTCCCTCCAGAAGATTGTAGAGGCAACATTGTGGGCTCAGGAAAAGAGCATGAGACAGGAGGGAAGGGGGCAGGGCACAACTTTTGAAAGAATGACATAGCCCAAGGACATAACATAAACCAATTAAAATCAAATGGGTCCAGGATGACAGACAAGTCAAATTCAACTAAACCTTGATCCTTAGTCTGCAAGCTAAATGACACACTCAGAGGCACCATGACAGTTCCAAGGCACTATGAAAAGACCAAGGAGTGGGTGGTTCCCTAATTGTTGGAATGATCCTCCCACTCATTAGCATATGAAATCACAAAGCCCAGGAAAACTAACCACACCACATTCCATGGCCGCCACACTCACCACCTGTGATGGCCCACACCCTGTGGACTGTGCTTCTCTCTGAAACTGAACAAATCTACCTGTTACCTATCGCTGTGTCTCCCACTGAATTTTTTGCAATGAGACATCAAGAGCTTGAGCTTCATTGGGTCCTGAAGCCAGGCAACATGGGTTTGGCCAGGCTCAAGTCCTGGGAGAGAGGAGCTGAAGGATGGGAGGAAAAAGCAGTGAGAAAAATGTGCTAAGGAATCCCCTTCATAACCTGCTGGAAAATCTGCTAAATACCTGACCTATGCTCACAGTTTTCATTGGCCTGATCCTTGGCACAAAGAAGATTAAGGACAGAATAACCCCCATCCACTTGGGCAACAGCTACTAGAGCACAGAAGATAGTGGAGCCTTCAGGACAGACTAAGGAGTCACCTTTCCAGAGTTCCTCAGTTGCACCCGCTGCCACTCACCTGTTCACCGGGGGTATTTGAGGAAACAAAAAATGAGAGATTTAAAGGAATTAAGATCTTGCTAGCCATATGGCCTTCCAGCCATAGGAGCGAGGACCTCCTACCTTAACTGGAGGTCTTCTGGAATCTGAGAATGAGCTGCGTGAACTTTCCACCGAAGTTGTTTTTGTTGTCTCAGTTTCCAGCATGGTGGGGCTTTTGTCACTTCCCCTGTGCTGGGTTTTCTTCATGGTCAGCTTCCACCATG
Source organism: Capricornis sumatraensis (assembly GCF_032405125.1). Lineage (NCBI taxonomy): Eukaryota > Metazoa > Chordata > Mammalia > Artiodactyla > Bovidae > Capricornis > Capricornis sumatraensis. The sequence goes on along the minus strand of NC_091092.1, from coordinate 108,207,678 downwards.
GGCGCTTTCACCGAGCTGGGCTTCTGCTGTGCTTGGCTTCTGCCTTGTAGGGGCAGAGCCGAGAGAGATTGTTTCAGCCAGGTTAAATCCTAGAAACGGCACCATATATGTTGGGGAATTGAGTAATTCCCTTGATTCTGTCTTGCTGCAGCAAAAATTTGAAGTGACAGATGGACCAGTGTTACAGCTCCATGTTACAGCTCTGTTTTATTTGGCAAGCAAAGGAAAATACATCCTCAAGGCATGAGGGCAGGCTGACCTAAAAGACTAGAAGAGAACAGAAGCCTCCAGCTCAATTTTGACTCCTCTTTTTATATGTTTTTTCTCCTCCCCCTGAGCCTGGCCTATGTAAATTAGGCTAGCCAGGAGGGCTGTTTGTTTTACCTGAGGTTCTCACTCTTGTCCTAGGACGTTCCTTTGTTCTATTTTCACGGGGCTTTTCCCTTCTTTTTCTTTTAGCCACCATCATTCTGGACTCCTTTTTCCTATTGTAACTACCTAACAAATTCAAAAACATTTAATCTTATATTTAATTTTTCTCAACTGTTCAGGCTCAGTTTTTTTGTTTATAATACTCTGTGCTTTAAAAAAAGATTCAAAAATATCTATCTCAAATGACCTATACATAATAAAGTTCTTGAAAACACATTATAGCAAGATAATGTCTTAATATTAAACCTTTTCACCTAGTTTGTTTAATGCTTTTGGTGACATCAAGCATCCTTGGCTATTGCCTATATAGAAGGCCCCTGTATTAATAATATTGCTTTATATTTCCTATTTTACATTCAAGCTTTAAAACCCACATTGATGAGAGTCCCTTCAGTGTCAAATGAAAGAAGTTCTCCAACCTGAGACTACCAAAACTCCAGATTGCTGCCAGGTAGGAAGTTTGTGGTGAATTGCTCAACATGTCTAGAAAAAAAGTGTAAATATTGACCTATTAAATTTGTTCATTACCCTCTTCTGTTTGTGAGACCTTGATGACTGAAGACTGTATCCTGTTGCAATAGCACAGCCATGCAGCTATTAGCCTGATGCTTCTGACCGATGCCAAAAATTTGGCATCCATAGATGCTGGTTTGAATCTCAGAGATGGAGTTTCAGGTGAAGTTGAAAAGAATAGCTATATTGCCTTGCCAGGCAAAGAGGGGATGCGTGCCTTCAAAACTGTGTGTCCTGAGCCAGGGGGATTTGGTGAGTTTTATAGAAATGGTTCCAGGGTGGGGTTGTGGATAAAGGATCAGAGTGTGTAAGGTTTACATTTCTTAAATCTGACCTCAAGTGGTCTCCTGATGAGCTTCTGAGGTGCTCAGTGTTATCAAACTGTGACCTTCTTTCTGGAATGAAGAATGCTTCATCAAGTAGTTAATATCTTCCATTTGTTGGGGGTTTTGGTTCTACAGAAGAGCTCAAAGATATTGTTATGTCTATACCTTGAGATGGAACCAGGATCCTTCCCCAAGGCTGCACTATTGTTTCTCCCTTGTGTTACTCCTCCCTTGTGTTACTCCTCTCACATACACTCCCTTCCCTGATTAATAACTGTTTGAACCTGCCCTTTGGAACTCAGGGAAGGTCATGGAGACTTGACGCTTATTCTCTATAAAGAAGAAATGGAGACACAGAAACAATTCCATGCCCAGTAGCTCCACAGGATCCTGTTCAGTTTCATATGGAATACTCACAGAATAATAATCAGAAGGAATTTTACAAATTACTGAAAAGTTTTATTCTTCCCAAAGTAATAAAATGGAATCCTAAAGATTTTTCCCATATTTATAGTGTACAAAGGAAAAACTAGCTATAAAAAAATGGGAAGAGCTCAATGTCCTAAATGAAAATTCAGTCATTTGTAAATTTGTATATCAAATGACTGACCAGAACAGCTGTCATAGCATTGCCAAACACAAGTTCCTGTGCCCAGCACACAGTGAGGCCAAACAATTGGAAACGTTCAAATTTGGAGTAGAGAAAGGTTTATGGCAGGGTCAAGCAAGGAGAATGGGTGGGTTATGCTCAAAAACCCCCAGCTTCCCAATGGTTCTGAGGGATAAGCTTCCATGGTCAAAATTTGGGATGGGGGCTACAGGGTGTGTGACTTTCTTCTGATTCACTGGTGGTGAGATAACAGGGTGGTGCTCCAGGAATCTTGAAGTCAGCCTGAAGTTACATCCTCCATCAGGGTAGAGGCCTTAGTTTCTGTTCAGTTCAGTTGCTCATTCATGTCCAACTCTTTGTGACCCCATGAATCACAACTCGCCAGGCCTCCCTGTCCATCACCAACTCCCAGAGTTCATTCAAACTCACGTCCATCGAGACGGCCATCCAGCCATCTCATCCTCTGTCATCCCCTTCTCCTCCTGCCCCCAATCCTTCCCAGCATTAGGGTCTTTTCCAATGAGTCAATTCTTCGCATAAGGTGGCCAAAGTTTTGGAGTTTCAGCTTCACCATGAGTCCTTCCAATGAACACCCAGGACTGATCTCCTTTAGGATGGACTGATTGGATGTCCTTGCAGTACAAGGGTTGTTGAAGAACTCAAAAATATAATGTTATGTATCAGTATATTCCTTAAGGAAGAACCAAGATCCTGCTTTAATGGCTACACTATAATTTCTCGACTGCTTCTCTTTGTTTCTCCATTCCTTCCCTTCTCTAATTAGCAAATGCTTGAATTTGCCCTTTGGTACTCAGGGAAGGTCTTGAAGGCTAACTGAAGTCTCTTTCCTACAAACAAGAAACCTGGGATATGGAAAGGGTTTATACCTAGGAAATCCCCTCAGGGTTCTTCTTGGTTTCCATAATATTCTTGTTTATACTACTGTTCTATTATGATATTTAACTTCCTTTCCATTTGCTGACTGAGATGGAAGCACTTTACAAGTTCCTTGAGTGTTTTGGGGTCCTGAAGATGGGTTCCAGTGATCTGAAATGAACTGAGTGACATTTAAGACTCAAGTAACCATCTTCATGCCAAGGTTCATTCTTTTGGGGATGAAGACTGTGAAAGAAGTTGAGAAACTTCTTGGTGGACTAAAACAAAGGAGGAGTATACTACTATGTGGGAGGTTGTACACCAAGGAATTTAAATTTCAAAGTGATGGATAGAAAGTCAATTACAGTTTTCAAAAATGGGCACAACAGTAAAACAGAAAAAGAGACAGGGGAAATTTATGTTGGGATTATTTTATCTATTGAGCAAGTGTATGTTGAGCATTGTGGCAGAGGTTTAAAGAGTGGACTGGATATCTATGGACTAGATTGGGACCCTAGTTCTATCAAGATGTGTGACTTCAGATCATTTACTTAATCTGTACCTCAGTTTTCTCATCTGTTACATAAATTTAATAACCCATGTAAAGTCATCACATCTGTGCTTAACATGTGAAAAGTATTAAGTATTAACCAGTATTACTATGGTCATTATTTTTGTTGTTGCTGTTTTAACATTTCATTACCAATGCTAGGCAATGATGCATGATCTAATAAATGAGAGATGAATAAGACAGATTGCCATTCTCAAGAAGGTCAATCTAGTGCAGTATGTTAAATCAGTGATTTAGAGGCAAATAGGTACTAAAAATCAGAGACATCACTTTGCCAACAAAAGTCCATATAGTCAAAGCTATGGTTTTTCCAGTAGTCATGTAGAATCCCTATGAACAAAGGAGCCTGGCAGGCTACAGTCCATGAGGTCACAAAAAGTCAAACACAACTGAACAGCTAAGCACACACACTTAGATGTGAGAGTTGAACCATAAAGAAGGCTGAACACTGAAGAATTGATGCTTTCAAACTGTGGTGCTAGAGAAGCCTCTTGAGAGTCCTTCGGACAGCAAGGAGATCAAACCAGTCAATCCCAAACGAAATCAACCCTGAATATTCATTGGAAGGGCTGGTGCTGAATTCAATTCAATCCAATTCTTTGGCTACCTGATGTGAAGAGCTGACTCATTGGAAAAGACGCTGATGGAAAGATTGAGGTCAATAAGACAAGGGGGCAACAAAGTGTGAGATGGTTGAATGGCATCCCTGACTCAGTGGATATGAGTTTGAGCAAACTCAGGGAGACAGTGAAAGACAGGGAAGCCTGGCGTGTTGCAGTTTATGGGGTTGCAAACAGTCAGACACAACTTGGCAACTGAACAACAACTACAAAAGGCAAATGACCATAAAAATATCTTATATACCTTTCTAAAATCTAGTTCAGTTCAGTCGCTCAGTCATGTCCGACTCTTTGTGACCACACGAATCGCAGCACACCAGGCCTCCCTATCCATCACCAACTCCCAGAGTTCACTCAGACTCATGTCCATCAAGTCAGTGATGCCATCCAGCCATCTCATCCTCTGTCATCCCCTTCTGCTCCTGCCCCCAATCCCTCGCAGCATCAGGGTCTTTTCCAATGAGTCAACTCTTCGCATGAGGTGGCCAAAGTTTTGGAGTTTCAGCTTCAGCATTAGTCCTTCCAGTGAACACCCAGGACTGATCTCCTTTAGGATGGACTGGTTGGATCTCCTTGCAGTCCAAGGGACTCTCAAGAGTCTTCTCCAACACCACAGTTCAAAAGCATCAATTCTTCGGTGCTCAGCTGTCTTCACAGTCCAACTCTCACATCCATACATGAGCACTGGAAAAACCACAGCCTTGACTAGATGGACCTTTGTTGGCAAAGTAATGTCTCTGCTTTTTAATATGCTATCTAGGTTGGTCATAACTTTCCTTCCAAGGAGTAAGTGTCTTTTAATTTCATGGCTGCAATCACCATCTGCAGTGATTTTGGAGCCCCCAAAAATAAAGTCTGACACTGCTTCCACTGTTTCTCCATCTATCTCCCATGAAGTCATGGGACCAGATGCCATGATCTTAGTTTTCTGAATGTTTAGCTTTAGGCCAGCTTTTTCACTCTCCACTTTCACTTTCATCAAGAGGCTCTTTAGTTCTTCTTCACTTTCTGCTGTAAGGGTGGTGTCATCTGCATATCTGAGGTTATTGATATTTCTCCTGGCAATCTTGATTCCAGTTTGTGCTTCTTCCAGCCCAGCGTTTCTCATGATGCATAGAAGTTAAATAAGCAGGGTCACAATATGCATCCTTGACGTATTCCTTTTCCTATTTGGAACCAGTCTGTTGTTCCATGTCCAGTTCTCACTGTTGCTTCCTGACCTGCATATAGGTTTCTCAAGAGGCAGGTCAGGTGGTCTGGTATTCCCATCTCTTTCAGAATTTTCTGCAGTTTATTGTGATCCACACAGTCAAAGGCTTTGGCATAGTCAATAAAGCAGAAATAGATGTTTTTTCTGGAACTCTCGTGCTTTTTTGATGATCCAGCGGATGTTGGCAATTTGATCTCTGGTTCCTCTGCCTCTTGTAAAACCAGCTTGAACATCTGGAAGTTCACGGTTCATGTATTGCTGAAGCCTGGCTTGGAGAATTTTGAGCAATACTTTACTAGAGTATGACATGAGTGCGATTGTGGGGTAGTTTGAGCATTCTTAAGAGATAAATATAAGGTATATAAAATAGGAGTTGTTGCTATTAAAGTTGTAATAGAGAACCAATCAGAAGGTGCTATAATGTTTATTATGTGTTTTCTAGTTATCCATTAAGAACTGAGTTTGTGACTTGGGTAACCCAATCATTCCTAGTATTCTGCTAGGATGTTTTCATAATCAGAGTGTAAGAAGTTTCCTGTCTCTGAACTGATTTCATTATCTGTGATTTCCAAACTTTTTACAGTCCAACAGAAAAACAGGCAAAATATCCAAGAAGCTTAAGTAAATAAAATGTTAGTTACACAAAATTGGGAACTAAAAATTTCCATAGGTCTAGTACGTAAGTATCAGTGACATAAAAATTACAGATATCAGAACTATAATCAGATACCCATGGACTCTATAGCACATCACTATAATAAGTTCATGAATAATATGGCTTTTTTAAAATTAATAGTTTAAAAAATAACGTTAATTTACATAAGGAAAAATAATTTTCCCTATACTTGTCTAGGTTCTTGGCTGACACACCATGTAATAAAAGATTAAAAAGAGAAAAACAGAAGTTTAATAACATGTATACCCCATATATACATGGGAGAGCCTCAAGCAAACTGATTAACTCTGAAATGGCTAAAGATACCAGCTTAAATACCATTTTTAGCTCCACATAAGAAAATTGGGGGAACGAGTGGAAAGCCAGTTGAAGGAGGTTACCAGGAAAATCACAATAAAGAAGGCTAATGTTGTTATGCAGATTTAAGGCCATGCCTTCTCCTTGGTAAGAGTTTCTAGAGTTTTAGAGTCACCCATTTCTTCCCGGTACAGAGAGGGAGACATGCTTACAAATGGACATTTCCCGGATAAATGTAAATATCACTTAGAAAATCGCAAGTTGTGCTTAGTTTTAGACCTTTTCCTGTATCTGCTGTGTGTGTGTGTTTGTTTTTTTTTTTTTTAATAATCAAATTACGAGTAATATATTTTCTTCCCCTTCATTAGTAAGGAAACTTTGTGATATTTATAGCAGAATTTTAAAATTTGGGATGATTCTAAACAGCAACTCTTTTTAGAAAAATGTGACTCATTCTTCTGTATTTCTTACAGAAGTTGAGGCACAGAAACCAAGTCTTGGATCTTGAGGAAAAAGTGTTTATGGTATTAAAAAATGAAATTCAACTGAGCAAATTTGAAGATCTGACTTGCTTTATTCAATAATACATGAATCGGGAAACATTACATCTACCAAGTAGAAAAGTGCTCCAAGGAGCTCTATAAAATGAAGGTTTTTAGAAGGAGAATGGGAATGAGACAAAAGTAAAAATGAAAGAACTATTTCAGGCAAGGTTGTCTTCCTTTGGGGGAAGCATGAGAGTCTCTCATGCAGATTACCTTTCTAGCATTGATCAGGAAATTCCAGACTGATTGGCTTAAAATTCCTCTGTATAATAACTAAAACTACAATTATGTTAAGTATTAAATTGTGATTTGCTGACACAGGGCTTAGCAGCACAAGTGACTCCATTGGAGGCTTGTGTCTTTTATTTTTTTTAAAACAACGGACATCAGTGAGCTATGCAGCTAATTCTTGTTTTTCCTTGATACATTCTGAGATGTATATATATATATATATTTTAAACAAAATCCAAACAGAACATTAAGGGTATGCCTGGAACCGAGGAAAAAACCATCATTGATGAATGGCTATATGCATGAATAATAAAAGTAATAGCCATCATTTATTAAACTTCTGTCACATCAGATTTCAATCAAGTCTCTTAAATGAACTTGGAGGAAAGCTTTAACTAGAAATAGGGGTGATTTAGACTGATTTCCAAGAGGGAGTAGGGCAGACAGAAACTTGGGGTTGAGAACTGTATCTCCTAGGGAAATAGAAGAAACTGCAGTTACTACTCTCTTGATATAAGTGATAGACTGGTAGATTGGTATACTTAGTCTCAGGCCAGATGTGATGGTTGTCTGCCCTTGAAATGCAGTAATATCTGCTGCTTGTGAAAGCAGTCATCACCACGTGGGGAGAAGTCACTAGCAGTGGTAGCACAGTGTTCCATGACTCTCTCCATTATCCAACTGAGGTTAGGCTACTTACTGCTGGAAAGCCAATGCTTAAGAGACAAGTGTTATGTGGAAAGGAAAGTTTGCTTTGTTTATTTGCTTTATTTGCTCTATTCAGCAACCTGGGGCAATGTTAGACTTGTGTCCAAAACCCAACTCCAAAGTTTCTGTTCCACCATGGAAGTTTTCTAAAGGGAGAAGGGGGAAATTAATTGCACTTGATCATTTGGGGACATTGTTCAGTCATTCAGTTGTGTCCTACTCTTTGCGACCCCATGGACTGCAGCACATCAGGTGTCCGTGTCCTTCACCATCTCCCGAAGTTTGCTCAAACTCAAGTCCATTGAGTTGGTGACGCCATCCAATCATCTCATCCTCTGTCATCCTCTTCTCTTGCCTTCGGTCTTTCCCAGCATCAGAGTCTTTTCCAGTGAGTTGGGTTTTCACATCAGGTGGCCAGAGTTTTGGAGATACAGCTTCAGCATCTGTCCTCCCAGTGAATATTCAGGACTGATTTTCTTTATAGGATTAACTGGCTTGAACTCTTTGCAGTCCAAGGGACTCTCAAGAGTCTTCTCCTGAATCACAGTTCAAAAGCCTCAGTTCTTCAGCACTCAGGCTTCTTTATGGTCCAACTCTCATATCCATGCATAACTGCTGGGAGAACCATACCTTTGACTATACGGACCTTTGTTGGCAAAGTAATGTCTCTGCTTTTAAATATGTTGTCTATGTTTGTCATAGCTTTTCTTTCAAGGAGCACACATCTTTTTATTTCATGGCTACAATCACTGTCCGCAAAAGAGTCCAAGAAAATAAAATCTGTCACTGTTTCCATTGTTTCCTCATCTATTTGCCATGAAGTGATGGGACCAGATGCCATGATCTTAGTTTTTTGAATGTTGAGTTTTAAGCCAGCTTTTTCACTCTCCTGTTTCACTTTCATCAAGAGGCTCTTTAGTTCCTCTTCACTTCCTGCCATAAGGGTGGTGTCATCTGCATGTCTGAGGTTATTGATATTTCTCCTGGGAATCTTGATTCCAGCTTGAGCTTCCTCCAGCCCAGCATTTCACATGATGTACTCTACATATAAGTTAAATAAGCAGGGTGAAAATATACAGCCTTGACATACTCCTTTCCCAAATTTGGAACCAGTCTGCTGTTCCCTGTCCATTTCTAACTGTTGCTTTTTGACCTGCGTACTGGTTTCTCAGGAGACAGGTGATATGGTCTGGTATTCCTATCGCTTTAAGAATTTTTCACAGTTTGTTGTACTCCACATAGTGAAAGGCTTTAGGGTAGTCTGCTTAGTTGGTGGTGAGGTAACAGGGTGGTGCTCCAGGGATCTTGTGCTCGGCCTGAAATTCCCATGCTCTACCTGGGTAGAGGCCTTGTGCTCAAGCTTAGCCACTTCAGTCGTGTCGACTCTGCAACCCCATGGACTGTGGCCTGCCAGGCTCCTCTGTCCATGCGATTCTCCAGGCAAGAATACTGGAGTGGGTTGCCAATTTCTCCTCCAGGGGATCTTTCCCACCTAGGGATCAAACCAGCTTCTCCTGTCTCTCCTGCACTGCAGGTGAATTCTTTGCCACTGAGCCACTGGGGAAACCCCAGTTCCCCAGAGGCCTTAGGTCCTGCAGAAGAACTCAAAGATATTGTTATGTAAATTTCTTGATGAGGAACCAGGACCCTGCTTTAATCTCTGCACTATTGTTTCTTGATTACTCCTCTCTTCTTTCTGCATCCCCTTCCTTCCTTGATTAGCAGCTGTTTGAGCTTTGGGACTCAGGGAAGCTCAGGGAGGCTGAATGAAGCCTATTTCCAACAAACAAGAAACAGGGGACATGGAAAGGATTTGTCCCTGGGAGGGCTCCTCAGAGTCCTGCTTGATTTCATCTCCTCTGTGATTAGGCATGTATGCAAGCTTCTCCAGGCTCCACTGGAATCCTGGGCCCCTGGCAAATGAGAAGCAAGCCTGAGTGGCATTGGCCTTGAGGAAGGCAAAAGTAAGAGAGGAAAAAGGACTCTTCAGAATGCTCATGGGGCCTCAAGTAGAACCCTGTGAATCCCACCAAGGCAGCACAGTAAGCGGAAGAGGATAGCAAAAATGCAACACCTCAAAACCCCCCTACCTTTTACAGCCTGAGAGAAGAAACAGGAGAAGCCCAGATTCAGAAAAATAGATGTGCTATAAATGCATAGCCAGCCTGTAATCTTAATTCAGATTTTGCACAGATCCCTATCACACAGACAGCTACAGTATCTTAGCTGTTATTATACTTTGCTATTATGTTCAGACCTAATTGCTTCATGATAGAATGACCTAGATTTCCTTTGTGAGACAAATTTTTTTTAAATACTTGCTTTTAAACTGACTTCCCATTTTCAAAACGCTTGTTCCCTAGTACTGACAGAGAGGGTTTGTGTAGGCTCAAGGATTCATGAGCAGCACTGACATTGTACTAGCAAAGTGTCTTGAATAGAGACAGGCATTTGAATTGCACAAACTGGGGGAGAAGTAACAAGTCACTGAGCCTGTCCTATCCTTGAGCATCCCTAGCAAAACAGTGTTCTGTCTTGTTTGTTCCATATGCAATAATAAATCAGTGTTTTGTTTTGAAAGTACATCAGAAATTAAAGATGTCAGCTATTGGCGATGATGGGAGAGGATAAAAATTGAAGCAATTAGTCTAATTTGACTTTTAGAAGAAAAACAAACATGCTGGTTGCATTAGATAATGTAGTGTTGAAACAATAGCTTCAGTTTCTCATACATGATGTCAATGGGCCTCCTACAGGTTATATGAGGAAAAGGAAAAGGCGTGGGGCTTCTAAAATGTCTTAAGTGGATACTCTGGCCTATGCAAAATATGCTCATCCAATTAAAAAGAAAGTATTAAAGAAAATTGGAGAGTCATTTTAATTGAAGTTCCGGAAATGTATAGCTTTTCAAGAAAAATACCATTCCAGAGACACTCAGCAGGTATTCCTCTGTCATCATTACTTCCACTTCATTACAATCAGCTAAGTTCATCTTTAACCTCACTAGAGTTTTAATATACTGTAAGATTGGGTATGAACGTGGCAAAATTCATTTCAATAGATTTACACAAAATGTGTCCTGTATTCATAGAATCATTGAGAGTTTTCAGAGATTAATTTTTGTTTTCCTTACATGTTACCATCCTTTATGGGGGAAATGATATGCTAGAGTTATGGTCACAATATTGGAATTGCAAGAACTTAAGACATCCCCATCTAGAGGAAACTGAGCCTCAGAGAGGCCAAGTAACTCAACCATATTTTCACTGCAGTTGGTGGATCAGATGCTTCCTGGCTGGCTTCTTGCATATGACTCAGATGGCTGCTTCTAGGGTTGGACACAAACCCCGTGCTTCTGTGTGTGTGTGTGTGTGTGTGTGTGTGTGTGTGTGTGTGTGCACCTGTGTGCTCATGTATGGCACACATGGATGGTGTGGGAAGTACAAAGAGAAGGAGGAAAGCTTTTCATTCTCAAATTTGTGGACTTTGCCCAAATGTGGTGTCTGCAGAGCAGACTCCACAGATCCTACATTTGGGCAGACACCACATTCAGACTTAAATTGAAGAAAGTAGGGAAAACCGTGGTGGCTCAATGGTAAAGAATCTGCCTGCAGTGCAGGAGACCTGGGTTTGATCCCTGGGTCAGGAATATCCCCTAGAGAAGGAAATGGCAACCCACTCCAGTGTTCTTGCCTTGAGAATCCCATGGACACAGGAGACTTGTGGGCCACAGTCCATGGGGCCGCACAGAGTTGGCCACAACCAAGTGACTAAGCAGCAGCAGCAGGGAAAACCACTAGGCCACTCAGGTATGACCTAAATCAAATCCCTTATGATTATACAGTGGAGGTGATGAATAGATTCAAAGGATTAGATCTAGTAGACAAAGTGTCTGAAGAACTGTGGACAGAGGTTCATAATATTGTACAAAAGGTGGTGACCAAAACCATTGCCAAGAAAGAGAAATGCAAGAATGCAAAGTGATTGTCTGAGGAGGCCTTACTAATAGCTGTGAAAAGAGAAGTGAAAGGCAAAGGAGAAAGGGAAAGATATATCCAATCAAATGCAGAATTCCAGGGAATAACAAAGAGACATAAGAAAACCTTCTTAAGTGAACAATGCAAAGAGATAGAGGAAAATAATCGAATGAGAAAGATTAGAGATTTCAAGGAAATTGGAGATACCAAGGGAACATTTCATGCAAAGATGGGCACAGTAAAGGACAGAAATGGCAAGGATCTAATAGAAGCAGAAAAGATTAAGAAGAGATGGCAAGAATACAGAAGAAGTATACAAAAAAGATCTTAACAACCCAGATAACCACTATGGTGTGATCACTCACCTAGAGCCAGACATCCTGGCATCCGAAGTCAAGTGGGCCTTAGGAAGCATCACTATGAACAAAGCTAGTGGAGGTGATGGAATTCCAGCTGAACTACTTCAAATCCTAAAAGAATGCTGTTAAATTACTGCACTCAATATGCCACCAAATTTGAAAAACTCAGCAGTGGCTACAGGACTAGAAAAGGTTAGTTTGCTTCCAATCTCAAAGAAGGGCAATGCCACAGAATGTTCAAACTACCACACAACTGTACTCAATTCACATACTAGCACGGTAACACACACAATCCTTCAAGCTAGGCTTCAGCAATATGTGAACTGAGAACTTCCAGATGTACAAGCTGGATTTAGAAAAAGAAGAGGAAACAGATATCAAATTGCTAACATATGATGGATCTTAGAAAAGCAAGAGAATTCCAGGAAAACATCTGCTTTATTGACTATGCTAAAGCCTTTGACTGTGTAGATCACAACAAACAGTGGAAAATTCCTAAAGTGATGGGACCACCTTACCTGCCTCCTGAGAAACCTGTATGCAGGTCAAAAGCAACAGTTAGAACCAGACATGGAACCACGGACTGATTCAAAATTTGGAAAGAAGTATGTCAAGGCTGTATATTGTCACCCTGTTTATTTAATTTATATACAGAGTATATCATGCGAAATGCTGGGCTGGATGAATCACAAGATAGAATCAAGATTGCTGGGAAAAATATCAACAAGCTCAGATATGCAGATGATTCCACTCTAATGGCAGAAAGCAAAGAGGAACTAAAGAGCCTCTTGATGAAGGTGAAAGAGGAGAGTGAGAAAGCTAGCTTAAAACTCAACATTGAAAAAACTAAGATCATGGCATCTCGCTCCATCACTTCATGGCAAATAGATGGGGAAAAAGGGGAAACGATGCCAGATTTTATTTTCTTGGGCTCCATAATCACTGCAGACAGTGACTGCAGCCATGAAATTAAAAGACTCTTGCTTCTTGGAAGAAAAGTTGTGACAAATCTATGTGGTGTATTAAAATAAAGGCATCGCTTTGCTGACAAAGGTTCATATAATAAAAGTTATGTTTTTTCCAGTAGTTGTGTATGAATGTGAGAGTTGGACTGTTAATAAAAATTGATGCTTTTAAATTGTGGTGCTGGAGAAGGCTCTTGAGAGTCCCTTGGATAGCAGGGAGATCAAACTGGTCAATCCTAAAGGAAATCAACTCTGAATATTCATTGGAAGGACTGATGCTGAAGCTGAAACTCCAATACTTTAGCCACCTAATGTGAAGAGCTTACTTATTGGAAAAGACCCTGATGGTGGGAAAAATTGAGGGCAGGAGAAGTAGTATGTGACAGGGGATGAGATGGTTGGATGGCATCAGTGACTCAATGGACATGAGTTTGAGCAAGCTCCAGGAGATGGTGAAGGACAGGGAAGCCTGGCGTGCTCTAGTCATGGAGTCACAAAAAGTCCATACAACTTAGTGACTGAATAACAACAACTGAAGATACCGAGTCTCTACGTTTGTTACATATCTAATGGGGAACACAAAGAAGTGTTAACACAAAGAAGTGTTAACACAAAGAAGTGTTAACAAATAGCTCGTGTATTCAAGTAGCTTGAGAATTTACTTGGGGAAATGAGCCATATAGACAAACACCTATAAAAACAGAATCAATTAAAATTTGGAAAGATAGCATATAAGTGAAAAGTGAAGTCGCTCAGTCATGTCTGACTCTTTGCGACCCCGTGGACTGCAGCCCACCAGGCTCCTCTGTCCATGGGATTCTCCAAGCAAGAATTGGAGTGGGTTGCCATGCCCTCCTCCAGGGGATCTTCCCGACCCATGAATCGAACCCAGGTCTCTCGCATTGCAGGCAGATGCAGGGAGACGCTTTAACCTCTGAGCCACCAGGAAGCCCATATATCAACTATCAACAACTAAATAAATGCTGCAGAAATTTAGGGTTTTAGGAACTTCCAGGAGAAAGGAATCTATGAGGTGAACTGGTCAAATAAATAGTAGAAACTTATACTTTAAAAGAATCATTCTGGCTACTCTAAGAATAGACTGAACAGAAAAAAGATCACTGAAGAAACTTCGCAGTAATCCAGGCTGAAGATGTTGGTGGTAAGACCAAGATGGCAGTAGTGGTAGTAGTGAAATACTTAAAGTTTGCTTCTGTTTTGTAGATTATGTTGACAAATTTGCTAACAAATCAGGTGGGAAGCATCAAAGTTTGCTTAAAGTTTCTTGGCCTGAAATAATACAACAATAAAATACTGTTTACTGAGATGGAAGGACTTTATTTAATAAAGTCACTTTGGGGGAAAAAACTCAAGAATCTGTTTTTGGACATGTTATTGATTAAGATGAATATTAGCATAGAAATAGTGATGTTAAGTAGGTAACTGGTTATATGAGCCTGAAGTTCAGGAAAGAGGCCTAGACTGGAAGCAAGTGTTTTGAATTCTCCAGAATAAAATCATTAGACAAGTTAAATCACCTAGAGATAGAGTGTGGATAAAACAAAACTCTGAGGTGAAGCCCCGGGGCATTCCAGTGTTTAAACATTAGGGAAAGGACGAAGGATAACTAATGAAATCCAGGAAAGAGTGGCAGTAACAGAGGAGGAAATCCTAGAAAGAGTGATGCTCTGAGGGTGATGTGAGCACAGTGGTTCAAGAAAGAAGGGGTGATGGACTGCAGCAGATGATGGACACAAGTTAAGTGAGGCGAGGACTAAGGATTAATCTTGCATTGAAAGTGTAGAGAAAGTGTAAAGCGTGGAGAGAGTGTAACAGCCCAAGAGGCAGTGGTGCTGGGATGCCCCATTCCAGGGGATACTGAAGTCATGGAGAACCATGGCAGGGGTGGTACAGGAAAGTGACTTTGAACTAGTTGCTAAGAGGGAGTTATTACAGTGTCTTTAAAATGATAGTATCAAGGAATAGGAGGAAGATTCTGTTGTCATGAGCTTTAAAGTTGGCATATGTAGGTGAGGAGGACAGTGAACAATGCAGAGTGAGGAGGTACCTGCCCTACACCAGGACCAATCTATGGCGTCATAGGGATGGGAAGTTTTAGTACTTCTCCTCCAAGGCTTTAAATATCTGTAATACCCTACTAAACATGTCCCTGTGAATTTTTAAGTACCCCTTAAGTTGGATATTTGGAGAAGCAACAGCAACCCACTCCAGTACTCTTGCCTGGAAAATCTCATGGATGGAGGAGCCTGGTAGGCTGCAGTCCATGGGGTTGTGAAGAGTCGGACACGACTGAGCAACTTCACTTTCACTTTTCACTTTCATGCATTGGAGAAGGAAATGGCAACCCACTCCAGTGTTCTTGCCTGGAGAATCCCAGGGATGGCAGAGCCTGGTGGGCTGCTGTCTATGGGGTCTCACAGAGTCGGACACGACTGAAGTGACTTAGCAGCAGCAGCAGCAAGTTGGGTATTGCAGCCCTTGGTTGAAAAACCAGCGGACCTAGTTCCAAAGCTCATTTTCTCTTTTTTTGTTGGCACTACCTTGGCTTAGTGACCTTTTCAAAGTTGTAAAGTTCTGTGCACATCTATGCCAAGATTATTTTTACACAACCCCAACAGTCCTTTTTAATTGGGGTTGGCATGGTGTCCAGGAGATTCTCCTTCTTCACCTAGTGTTTTGAAAAATTCCTATTTTATTGATTGATATTTTTAGCCATGGAGTCCTTTGTTCAAACAAGTTACCTAAAAGCACAAATGAACAAAACACCTGAAATAGAGCTTTTGTTTTAAATTACTGAGGGTTTGTGTGTGTTTGGTGGGAGGGGGCATGGTTGAGGGAGTTAATAGGGTAGAAGTTTTAAAAAATAACAACCCTAATACAAAAGGATTACACTCTGATTGAATTGCAGACACAGTATGTGAGGATAGATATTTACAGAAATTATCTGTTCCTCCTTGTGATGTTCCTTACATTATAGTGCTCAGTAGGATAACCTATTCAGCCAACATCTGCTGAAGCTAATGCTGGAGATACCTCTAATGGAATAAGGATGCTTAATAGCTTTCTCAGTGATTTTGGTATTGAAAAGATAACTGGCAGATTTCCTGTAGTCTACTACAGATCAAAACGGCCTGAATCTGAAATTGCACAGAACACTAAGCTTAGAGTAGGGATGTGAATAGGAGTATCTCTGTTGAAATGTAACTGGAGGGAGGTGACAAAGACTGTTTTTGACCAAACTTTAGACAGGTTCCTCTGTGCCCTTTTCTCAGCTGGGATTTGACGTTGGGCTTCCACATCAATCCTTACTGAATCCAATCCTAGCAGCAATGCTGCTAAGTTAGTTTAGAGAGACTCCTCTACCCTTCATCACCTTGACCTGCCTTCAGCAAGAATCCTGTTAAGTCAACTTTGAAAAATCTCCCTACCCTTGATGTCTCCTCATAGTAATTCTTCACCCACTGACCCTGTCACTTTGTTCTTTGTCTACAAATTCCCATTTGTATTTGTAGTTGAACTCATTTCTATACTGAATTCATCTTTTTTCTCTATTGCCATAGTTTTTGAAAAAAGTTGGCAACTTGTAACTAGTATCGAGCTCTGGTTCTCTTTAACAATTTCTTGTGTGATAACTTAAATCTGGATTGGAGTCACCATCAGACCCTCAGACATGACAACGATACTTCAGCATGCACCGAGGCCTTTTGTCTCCAATTTGCCTGTTTATTTGGGTATCCAGTGGTGAATCTGATTCCAGATTCCAGAACTCTGGATAAATATCTATTCAAGCATGGTGAGAACAGATTTTGATAAGAACCAACTATAGGGACTTTGCTGGTGGTCCAGTTGCTAAGACTCTGTGCTCCCAATGCAGGGGGACCGGGTTTGATCCCTGGTCAGGGAACTAAATCCCACATGCTGCAAATAAAGATCCTGCATGCTGCAACTAAGACCTGGTGCAGCCAAATAAATTTTTAAAGAAGAATCAAATATACTCTAGAACTGGTATTAGAGTCTCAGGCAAACGGCCTCTCTCTTCAGAAGTATAAAGCTATCATTAGTCAAGAACATAGAGTATTCTTAACTGGTTAAACTCCCTCCTCCTTCTCAAGCTCTTGCAGGCTACATGCTTAACCACTCCACTCTAATACTATCCACTTCCTTTCTCCCTGGGAAAGTTGACTAAACCCTTGAGCTGCAGTGGCTCCTCTGGGGTTTCTGGGATATCCCCAAATTAATCCACCTAAAAGGAGCCCCAGAGTAAAGGATACAAAAATCTTGGACCCGAAGTGTTCTCCTTACTTCTCTTGGTACGAAGAAGCTGAAAAATGGCTAAATAATTCAAGCCTCCCTCAAAGTCTGAGGCTCTTAAGCAATTTCTACAGAAAACATTTTTCCAATCCAACAGGCTGCCTAATTACCCTCCTGACACCCAAATATTTCCCTCCTAGTCTTCTTCTGTTTTCCCTCAGGATATCCTCCATCAGTCACACCCTAGCCTCTCAGCTTCCTAAAACCACAAAGTTCACAATGCCCCCATCTCTCGCAGATTAAACCTAGGGACCTTGGTTTTTCTTTGAATTACATGCCATGTCAAAGGCTTTTCTGACCTCTGAAAGGAAAGGGAAGCTTTACTGAACAATTTAGAATTGTTCTAGGAGCCTGTTTTCCTGGATTCCCCTTTATATCAACATAAACACCTATTGATTGGGCCTGGAGATACCTTCCTTTGGTTTAAAAAGCCAAATGACCACCTTTGAAAACCATCAGCAGTCTCAGACTACACGATTTCCATTGGAAAGAGAGAAGTAAAAGAAAAAATGATTAGGGGGCATTCCCCAACAGAGACGGAAAACTGTGGCTGTCACCATAGACTGGCCACAACGTGGAAAGGCATTCAGAGCTAGAAATGACTTCCCAAATAGCCTCTGAGCACAAGCTTAAGAAATGGTGTCAGATCAGAGCTTTATGACACGTTACAGGAAAGTATTAACTGGCAAAATGCAAACACATCTGAGGTCCAGATAGTAGCCTAGCATTATGAAAAATAGTGTTTCTGAAAATGGAAAATACACAATCCAACCTTATGGCCTAGCAATTAAAGCAGTCAGAAAAACCTGACAAATTTAATCTATGTCAAGCTCCAAAGTCACAGGTTCTCTTTGATCAAGATACTTGCCAAAATTTTGAGGAAAAAAGTTAGGTCTGGGATTGTCTAGACCTCAAGAGAAAGGGGAAGCCGGGGTCTTTTTCTCATCAGGGCATGATTGCCTCCCCTCAGAGGAAGTAAGTGCCCACTGCTCTCAACTGCCACTAAACTCACTAGAGAAAATAAGCCTTCAAGTTGAAGGGCACCCCTCCAAGTTTCTCAGTGATATAGGAGCAACACATTCCACTTTTAACAGCACTTCATTTCCTGTCCCCCTTCCTTGGAATTCAAAACTTGAACAGTGATGGTTCTAATAATGTACCTCATAATTTCTTCTAGCTCAGTCGCTTAATATTTCTGTAGGACCCTTTAAAGCTCGAAACAACATCCTTCTCATTTCTTCCACCCAAATAAATCTGTTAGGGATCTCCTCATTAGTTACGGTATCGGATTTTATTGTGCTTCTAAAAGACTCCTTCCTACAGATCCTCAGCTTCTCCCCTTGATCCCTATGTCCCCTAAGGGTTTTGTCCAACTTGCCTGAGTTTCGTTTCCCTCTTCAGCCTAGCACTTACTTGACTAAAAATTTAAATCAACTGTTACGTAGCATTGCTTTTTATTTATGGGCTAAAGTTTCAGCAGTATCAGACACATACAGGATGCTGAACCCCTCAAACTGGAAATAGATTCTTTCACACACCTCCCTAGGATTCCTCGATATCATCCAAAACCAGAAGGACTTGAGAGACTTTACCTAGCATTCCAGACTTTGTTAGACAGGAAATTTTATCTTCATTTTTGGTCCATACAGTACTCCCATTTTGGCCATTAAGGAAACTAATGGGAAGGGATGTTAATTAGTTCCAAGTCTGACATCTGTCAGTAAAATGGTCAAATTTAGATTTTCGTTTCCTGATCCTAACACTATCCTCTTTGCTATACCTTCCAGCACCCAGTATTTCACAGTCATTCATATGTTCAGCTTTTTTGACAATTCCCTTTCACAGGAAACTCTAACTTTTCCTTGCTTTCACTGAGAAAACCAGCAATATACCTGAACTGTTATGCCTCAGGAATTTAATGAGGCCTCTACCTACTCTTGCATACCCTAAATGCCAGTTTGAAAGACTTAAAGAAAAACCCCAGGAGACTCCACAGTAATCCAGTATATAAATGACAGTTATGACAGGTCCCTTTTGGACACTGAATACCTTCTTAAGATATTAGCAAGAATGGACCACAAGATGCCTCATGACAAAATTCAGTTATGCTTGTATGTCTGATATCTTGGTCAAGACATCTCAACCACAGGAAAGACTGTCTCTACAAACCAAGAGTCTACCATCCAACATTTTTTTTTTCTCCCTGAAACAAAAGGACAACTGAGATTTTAGGGATCTTATGGGATATTGTAATGTGTAGATGCCTAATTTTCCTACGATTGCTTCATCTCTCTATGCTGTGACTAGGGAGTCATCCCCAGACCCAATAATCTCGAGATGCTTGTGAGAACCTTATGGAATCTCTGCTTTCACCTCCTGCCCTTGGACTTCCCAGCTGCTCACTGCCTTTTCCTTTGTTTGTTCATGAATGAGTGAGTCATGCTCTTGTAGTATTATCCCAGAGGCCTAATGGATACCAGAGACCCTAGAGGTATTATAGCTTGGCCTTAGACCCAGTAACTGAGACAACCCTCTGCCTGTGAGCTGTGGCCACAACTGCCAAAATTGTCCATGCTACCTCTGGTTTAATATTAGGCCATGTGCTTGACATAAGTGTTCCTCATGTTGTAGAGACCCAGTTTCTTAATGAATACACATGGTACTATCCCACATCTTGACCTACCACTCTTCCTTTCTCACATCACCACACATTCCTGTCAGAAACTTAACCTTGCCACTTTGTTTGCTTTATGCACTGACAGAATCTCCCATGATTGCTTCAGTAATGCCAAATAACTATCTTTTTTTAGGTTAGGTTTGTCAGAAAACTCCTTCCCCCAAGTTGATCTCATTATTTATATCCATGATACCTCCCTCCAGAAAGAGTATGGGACCTTCCAACTTGATGAACGCCCATCTCTTGAATATGAAGCCATGCTAACGGTTAAATCAGCTCAGATGGCTGAATTAATTGATATCACTCAGACCTGCATAAAAGCAGAGAGAAAGAAGGTTAACATTTACACTGACAGCTGCTATGCCTTTAGGGTAGTACATGGTGTTGGCATGTTATAGAAATAGAAAGGATTCATGACAGCAGCTGGTATCCCAGTCCAAAATAGACTCGAAATAATAGAATGCTTAGAAGCATTGTTATTGTCCCAGCATATTGCTATAGTTAAAACTGAAGGGCATAGTATAAAAAAATCCCAAACACAGCCCAGCAAGACAAATTGACTGATAAATATGCTAACCTAGTAGCCTTCCCATACCACCTAAGATGTTCAAGTGGTTTCCAAGTCTTGGGACTATGACTCTGCATTCTGTTTCAAGGCCTTGCCTGGTAGAATTCTTCACTTTTCCTTGAGGGAAACAAATTCTTTAGAATGACTCCCAAGGAAATAATCACAGATGTCTGCATGACCCATGTAACAGCTTCAGACTCAAAAAGGGCTGGATGGAAAAAGTGGCATGTTCAGTCTACTCAAATAGGCTATAGTAGCACCACGATGGCCACTTGATGGCTCTTAAGTCTGTTTCCCAAGTCATTATGTATAGTTTACATGATATGACCTCTCATGAAAAGGACAAAATGCTGATTATATTAGGCACAAAATAATTTGGACCCTTTAGCTTTTATTTGAACCAAGTAGTTTCCTCTTGCTTCATATGACAAAAACATAATCTTGGAAAGACTGTGTGTCTTTTGTAGAGCAAGGAAGGGAAGTAGATCATCTCCTACCAGACTTTCCTTCATTTACAGAAGAACAAGGCTACCCAAGCATACTCACCCTAATCTGCATGTTTTCTGAATGGTTAGAGGTTGCCTCTGCCACAGTGCCTCAGCAGCATCGGTAGCCAAAGTTTTTGTAGAATGGTTCTTCCCCTCTACTCTATCTAGTAACAGATCACATTTCATTGTCAGAGTTATATAGGAAATTGAAAAGGCAGCACACATTAGTCAAAGTCTCCACCACTGTTACCATTCTCAGTAATCAGGCATCACAGAAAGAGCCAACAGTACTTGAAGACCAAGCTAGCTAAATTATTTGAAGAAATTGAACTCACTGTAGCCATGAGAGAGTCCTGTTGCTCTTATGACTCTCAGAATTTCACCCCTATTTATGTATAAACTATCTCCTTTTAAAGTTAATCTTGGGAAGGCCCGTGAGGATGCCTTATTCATCTTGGCTTGCAGAAGATTCTAACCTGACACCATCAGATACCTTTAGATACTCTCAAGGGTTAAAAAAATATCCTCAGTCCTATATCAGCAAATGAAGACTGCCTTCCCTTTATTGTGGATTGTTGCATCTGTGTTCATCAGTGATACTGCCCTGTAGTTTTCTTTTTTTGTCTGGTTTTGGTATCAGGATGATGGTGGCCTTGTAGAATGAGTTTGGGATTTTTTCTTCCTCTGCAGTTTTTTGGAATAGTTTGAGAAGGATAGGTATTAACTCTTCTCTAAATGTTTGATAGAATTTGCCTGTGAAGCCATCTGCTCCTAGACTTTTGCTTCTTAGAAGTCTTTAAATCACAATTTCAATATCAGTGCTTGTGGTTGGTCTGTTCATGTTGTCTATTTTTTCCTGGTTCAGTTTTGGAAGGTTATTCCTTTCTAAGAATTTGTCCATTTCTTCTAGGTTGCCCATTTTATTGGCATATCATTGCTTGTAATAGTCTCTTATGATCTGTTGCATTTCTGTGGTGTCACTTGTAATGAAGTGAAAGTCACTCAGTCTTATCTGACTGTTTGTGACCCCATGGTCTATACAGTCCATGGAATTCTCCAGACCAGAATATTGGAGTGGGTTGCCATTTCCTTCTCCAGGGGATCTTCCCGACCCAGGAATCGAACCAGGGTCTCCTGCATTGCAGGTGGATTCTTTACCAACTGAGCTATCAGGGAAGCCCAGTTATACGATGTCACTTATAATGTCTCATTTTTCATTTCTAACGTTATTGATTTAAGTCCTCTCACTTTTTTTTTTTTTTAGTTTGACTAAAGGTTTATCAATTTTGTTTATCTTCTCAAAGATGCCTTCCCTTTAGAATTTCCTGATTATCCTTTACATGACTTACAAATAGGTGATCCAGTATTCTTAAAATGCCACCATTGGAAAACCAACCTTGATCCCAGATGGAAGGGAGTTTATACCAGTTTACTCTACTAAAACTCCTGTCAAGTTGTAGATTGTTCAATCTTGCATTCATGTTTCACAATTAAAGGAAAACAACAGCTGTTCAAATTAGAGAAGTAGTCTAACCAGAAACACCAAACTGAGTCTATACCAGGAGTTCTAGAAGTAGACAACAAGGAGAAGCAGACAATAGCGAGAAGCAATCACAAGGTAGTCAACTACTGTCCAAGGTAACAGAACAGAACTCATTTGTGTGTTAGTCACTCAGTCATGTCTGACTCTTTTGTGACCTCATGGACTGTACCCCACGCAGCTCCTCTGTTCATGGGGTTTCCTAAGCAAGGATACTGGAGTGGGTTGCCATTTCTTCCTCCAGGGGATCTTCCCAATCCAGGGATTGAACCCAGGTCTCCTGCATTACAGGCAGGATGTTTACCACCTGAGCCACCAGGGAAGCCCTGCTTATCCCCTGCTTTTTTTTTTTTTTTCCTTCTTATTTGCCTAAAGGTTCTCCTGCTCTTCCGTACACCCACTCCAGTGTTCTTGCCTGGAGAATCCCAGGGACAGGGGAGCCTAGTGGGCTGCCCTCTATGGGGTTGCACAGAGTCGGACACGACTGAAGTGACTTAGCAGCAGCAGCAGCTCTTCCCTACTTTTATTTATCAAGACATGTTTCTACCCACAGTAACTTTCTACCTTCAACATGACCTCTCTTCACCTTAAACTTCATCTTTCATTTCATTTTCCTGCCTCTAAATTGAAGATATTCTGCTCTTCCACCTACTCCCTCCAGTTTTCCTACCTCTCAGTAAGATTTTTTTTCATCCACAGGACCTTTGGAAGCCCTGGGTCAAGTTTCACTCAAGTAAGCATACTCCATTGTTGCATGCCTCTATATCCTTAACACTTTTCTCATTGAAAGGTGAGCTGTGTTCCCTTTCTTAATTGTAAACAGTAGAACATGACTGAAGTGATGCTGCCTAACTTCATTATCTAGGTCAGACAGTGCCCTGTGTCTTCCAACTAGTTCTCCTGGAATACATACTCTATGGGAAACCAGTCATCATGTAGGAAATACATCTACCTGGGGGATGGATACATATTAGAGAGACTATGTAGGCATTTCTGTTGATAGTCCCAGCTGAGTTTGCCCACCAACAACCAGCATAAACTGCTGTTCATGAGAGTTAGCCAGTCAAACCTTAACATAACTATGGACATGACCAACAAGGGATTCAACTGTATGAGAGAATCTCAGTAATTAAAATGCACAAAAATGCCCCCCACCTCAAGTCTACATATTGAATAATGAAAAAAATCCCATGTGATACTGAATAGTTTTTTTAAAATTAACCAGTATCAGTATACTGGTTGGGACTTCCCTGTTGGCTGAGATGGTAAAAGCATGTGCCTACAATGCGGGAGACCCGAGTCGATCCCTGGGTCAGGAAGATCCCTTGGAGAAGGAAATGGCAACCTGCTTCAGTATTCTTGCCTGGAAAATCCCATGGACAGAGGTGCTTGGTAGGCTATAGTCCATGGGGTTGCAAAGAGTCGGACACAACTGAACAACTTCACTTCTTCGAGTATCAGTATGTATAAGGCTTGCATTATAACATTCTCAGAGCCAAAGTTATACAAAATGAAAGTCTTTGTAAAATATTCTGCTGGCACTTTTGGATTACTTAGTAATTCTAAGTAATTCATTCAATATGAAAAGATCATCAGAGTTCAGGGCAGAAAAATCAATTTTATTTCATATTTTGAATTCCTTTGACATGTATGATTTGCTATCTTAGAATTCCTGATAAATGCATTCTTTCCCAACCCAAAATGTTAATTGAAAATTAATGAAATCAGTCTATTTCATTATTCCTTTAGAGTATTTTTTAAATTAGCACTTATATAAATACCTCAGAATAAAAGATAAAAGTTGCTTCTAATTTGAAACAAACACTTAACAGTATATTAAGGATATTAATTAAAAATGAACTCAGCCATTAAGTATGAAACAGAATTATTACTTTGTTTTTGTTTTTTTCCATACAGTATTTTGCCAAATACGCTTCTTTTATTCCCTTAAAAAAATACCAGGACATAAGGAAGCAAACCTTATTACATCAGAAACTGAATCTTGTGTCATATATTTTCCAGTGGTACCCATAACCAAGCTACCACAAGGACATTAAAAAAGAATCAATATATTCAATGAGAATATGAAATTAAACCAAATGCCAAGCTGAAAAAATTAATTTGTAATTACCTTAGTGTTCTCTTAAAGACTTAGGGAATGTAGAAATATAATCCGAAAGTCAACTTGGAATTAAATTGAAAAGAAATGAATAAATGTAAGAGAATAAAGAAAGAGAAGTTGATCTTCTAATTTATTATTCTGAGCAAGAAGTGGATTCAAAATTATCACTTCAGTCGTAAAAAATAATATGTTCAGCATATCTGTAAAATACTAACATTAGTATTATTCTTACTACAGTAGAGTCTATCAAGGGCTTCCCTGGTGGCTCAGTGGTAAAGAATCTGCCTACCAATGCTAGAGATGTGGGTTTGATCCCTGGGACAGGAAGATCTGCTGGAGATGGAAATGGCTACCCACTTCAGTATTCTTGCCTGGGAAATCCAACGGACAGTGGAGCCTGGCAGGCTACCAGTCCATGGGGTCGCAAAAGAGTTGGATATGATTTAGCAACTAAAACAGCAAGAGTCTCTTTTGCCCCTCCCAATTTGAAAGCAAGTCTTATTGCTGAATTTGTATATTCAGTAGGATGTGATATGCCCCTGTTCTTCCTCACCCCATTTCTGAACCTAAATATGGGTCTGTGTTCTTTGTCTCCAATTAACTAACTCCAGGCAGAGTTCCCATTCACATTTAAAGACAGATTAGACTTAATGAATTTTTTTCAAATTAAGAATAATCACAATCATGAGCATTCTTGCAGAAAACTCAAACATTCCATTTCAAATCTTTCTTGAAAGCTTGCCTTTGTGTTATTGAGAATTTTGAGACTTTACTGTTGACTGTAATCTCTTAAAACTGATTATTGAATTACTTAATTTGTCACAAGCAATCATAAGTGAGGCAGTAGAGGATGGAACTTGTGTTATTTTAATAGAAATTATCTGGTTGCTCTGTTTTCATCAATTTACCTTCAGGATACTGTTACAGGATGGTTAATTAACACAGATACAATATGATAGCTCAATTTCCCTGAACTCTATGCACTGTTTTCTACAACCAAGAAAGAATAAAGAAAATTTTGCTCATTAAAGGCCCATAAAAACTATGAAATCAGTTTATTATATTTTAGGTGGAATACATCTGGCAGGTGTTTAGTTCATTTTCACCCACACTAGAAACTTGTGACGTAGAACATCTAAAATGCACTCCTAGAAGCAAAGGCTGTGAGCAAACCCCCAGTGTTATGTAGGCCAGATGAACATACAGAACTGAATGAAGGAAAATCGATTTCCTACCCAAGAGGCAGCTTTCTCAGAGTAAACAAGTAGGATAGTACAATCTACTGCCTGTCAAATAAGTAGAAATTCATTTTTGCACTCTTGATTGCAAAGGGAATATTTTCAACCTAAACAAACTGGGAAAGTTATGCAGAACATTTCATCAATTAGTGGAGAAGCCGAACTCTCATTCATACCCATAGCTGTGTTTCTTTGGAGCTGATTAATCCATTAAAAAATCCTGTTTATGATGGACAATATACTTTGAAAAAAATCTCTTTCTCCCTCTCTCTCTATAGATAGATAGATATCTCTCTCTATATATAAGTAGATGCGATAGCTTTATTCATTAAATAAGGATAAAGGTTGCCACAATATAAAGCTAACTTATGACTGCTCTTTTAAAAATACTTCTTAAAGTATTACAAAATCCCTGATTACAAAAAGGCATTAATTATATATGTCAATATTCCCCAGAAACCCAAGAAATATACCAAGGCTCTCTTTTTACCGACGAGTACCTCAAGGCAAATTTCTATTCAATAATCACTGAGGGTATCACCAACTTATTTGTTACTTATCGTGGAAACTGAAGTGCCTGGGGATTTTCATTCTTTCATGGTGTACTTATTAAGCATCTTTTACATGCTTCACACTGTGTTGTTTGTTGGCGATACAGTGGTGGTTGAACAGCGTGACACGGGTTCCTGCCCTCATTGAACACAGGGGCATGGTAATAGCAGACACTGCATATCTAAGGACAACAACATGTATCATTACTGAAGAGAATGGTGGTGTGGTCTTATCAAAACTTGCTCTCCAGTATGCTTCCATGAATAAACATTTAGCTTGAGACCTGAGGGATGAGTAGAAATCAGTAGGTACAGGGACACTGGTGTTCTGCCCAGATCACTGTTCATGAATGAAGGACTTACTCCCTAGCTGGTGAGACATGTAGCACCAAGCTGACATGCCAGTCCAGGAAGAACCCTCATCTGAGTAGAGCTACTTTGTCTGAAGACAGCCCTCCTTCCCTCAGGGGGCTGCCTACTAGTGTCTAGCCAAGGCAGAGATTTTAAAAAAAAATGAGGCCTTCTTACTCCAAACTGGGATAAATTAGAAGAGTTAAGAGCTTGAAACAGTCTTGACTGAGTCTGCATCACAGCACAATTTCTCCCTCTACCCAATCCTGCATTTTTTTCCTTTCTTCAATGTGTATTGATTTCTGAGAGCACTCTTTACACCATCAAGTTCTGACTGGCCTCTCCAGCAACTTGCTGCCCTCAAAATTTCCTTAACTTCTTTCTCTTAGCCACACTGGCCTTCGGTAGTCCCTTGTCCACATCCTGCTTTCTCCCCACCCAAGGACCTTTCTTTACCCATGTGGTTTCTACTGTCTGAAGCCTTCCTCTCCTCCCCTTCCTTCACCTTCTCTGTAGCTTTCACGTCTCTCTTCCCAGTAGACTTTTCCTGACCTCCATAGGGGAACCAAATTTCCATATTATATGTATTCATTTACATCTTGTCTTAGTTATCACACTTAAAATTTCATTTTTTGTATGATATGTAGCTAATACATTGATTGACTACATTAGCATATGGTAAATGTGAAGAACCAACCCATTGGAAAAGACCCTGATGCTGGGGAAGATTGAAGGCAGGAGGAGAAGGGGACAACAGAGGATGAGATGATTGGATGGCATCACCGATGCACTGGACATGAGTTTGAGTAGGCTCCAGGAGTTGGTGATGGACAGGGAAGCCTGGTGTGCTACAGTCCATGGGGTCACAAAGAGTCAGACATGACTGAGCGACTGAACTGAACTGAAAATAATTAATGACTAAAAGCAGGTGCAGTTCAGTTCATTTGCTCAGTCGTGTCCAACTCTTTGTGACCCCATGAATCGCGGCTCGCCAGGCCTCCCTGTCCATCACGACCTCCTGGAGTTCACTCAAACTCACGTCCATCGAGTCAGTGATGCCATCCAGCCATCTCATCCTCTGTCATATCCTTTACCTCCTGCACCCAATCCCTCCCAGCATCAGAGTCTTTTCCATTGAGTCAACTCTTCACATGAGGTGGACAAAGTACTGGAGTTTCTGCTTTAGCATCATTCCTTCCAAAGAACTCCCAGAGCTGATCTCCTTTAGAATGGACAGATTGGATCTCCTTGCAGGGCAAGGGACTCTCAAGAGTCCTCTCCAACACCACAGTTCAAAAGCATCAGTTCTTCGGTGCTCAGCTTTCTTCACAGTCCAACTCTCGCATCCATACATGACCACTGGAAAAACCATAGCCTTGACTAGACAGACCTTTGTTGGCAAAGTAATGTCTCTGCTTTTGAATATGCTATCTAGGTTGATCATACTTTTCTTCCAAGGAGTAAGTGTCATTTAATTTCATGGCTGCAGTCACCATCTGCAGTGATTTTGGAACCCAAAGAAATAAAGTCTGCCACTGTTTCCACTGTTTCCCCATCTATTTCCCATGAAGTGATGGGACCAGATGCCATGATCTTTGTTTTCTGAATGTTGAGCTTTAAGCCAACTTTTTCACTCTCCTCTTTCACTTTCATCAAGAGGCTTTTTAGTTCCTCTTCACTTTCTGCCATAAGGGTGGTGTCATCCGCATATCTGAGGTTATTGATATTTCTCCCAGCAATCTTGATTCCAGCTTGTGTTTCTTCCAGTCCAGCATTTCTCATGATGTACTCTGCATAGAAGTTAAATAAGCAGGGTGACATTATACAGCCTTGACGTACTCCTTTTCCTATCTGGAACCAGTCTGTTGTTCCATGTCCAGTTCTAACTGTTGCTTCCTGGCCTGCATATGGGTTTCTCAAGAGGCAGGTCAGGTGGTCTGGTATTCCCATCTCTTTCAGAATTTTCCACAGTTTATTGTGATCCACACAGTCAAAGGCTTTGGCATAGTCAATAAAGCAGAAATAGACGTTTTTCTGGAACTCTCTTGCTTTTTCAATGATCCACCGGATGTTGGCAATTTGATTTCTGGTTCCCCTGCCTTTTCTAAAACCAGCTTGATCATCTGGAAGTTCACGGTTCATGTATTGCTGAAGGCTGGCTTGGAGAATTTTGAGCATTACTTTACGAGCGTGTGAGATGAGTGAACTGTGCGGTAGTTTGAGCATTCTTTGGCATAGCCTTTCTTTGGGATTGGAATGAAAACAGACCTTTTCCAGTCCTGTGGCCACTGCTGAGTTTTCCAAATTTGCTGGCATATTGAGTGCAGCACTTTCACACCATCATCTTTCAGGGTTTGAAATAGCTCAACTGGAATTCCATCACCTCTACTTGCTTTGTTCGTTATGATGCTTTCTAAGGCCCACTTGACTTCACATTCCAGGATGTCTGGCTCTAGATGAGTGATGGCATCATCGTGATTATCCGGGTAGTGAAGATCTTTTTTGTACAGTTCTTCTGTGTATTCTTGCCACCTCTTCGTAATATCTTCTGCTTCTGTTAGGTCCATACCATTTCTGTCCTTTATCGAGCCCATCTTTGCATGAAATGTTCCCTTGGTATCTCTAATTTTCTTGAAGAGATTTCTAGTCTTTCCCATTCTGTTGTTTTCCTCTATTTCTTGGCACTGATCACTGAGGAAGGCTTTCTTATCTCTTCTTGCTATTCTTTGGAACTCTGCATTCAGATGCTTATATCTTTCCTTTTCTCCTTTGCTTTTCACGACTCTTCTTTTCACACCTATTTGTAAGGCCTCCCCAGACAGCCATTTTGCTTTTTTGCATTTCTTTTCCATGGGGATGGTCTTGATCCCTGTCTCCTGTACAATGTCACGAACCTCATTCCATAGTTCATCAGGCACTCTATCTATCAGATCTAGGCCCTTAAATCTATTTCTCACTTCCACTGTATAATCATAAGCGATTTGATTTAGGTCATTCCTGAATGGTCTAGTGGTTTTCCCTACTTTCTTCAATTTAAGTCTGAATTTGGCAATAAGGATCTCATGATCTGAGCCACAGTCAGCTCCTGGTCTTGTTTTTGCTGAGTGTATAGAGCTTCTCCATCTTTGGCTGCAAAGAATATAATCAATCTGATTTCGGTGTTAACCATCTGGTGATGTCCATGTGTAGAGTCTTCTCTTGTGTTGTTGGAAGAGGGTGTTTGCTATGACCAGTACGTTCTCTTGGCAAAACTCTATTAGTCTTTGCCCTGCTTCATTCCGTACTCCAAGGCCAGCTTTGCCTATTACTCCAGGTGTTTCTTGACTTCCTACGTTTGCATTTCAGTCCCCTATAATGAAAAGGACATCTTTTTTGATGTTAGTTCTAAAAGGCCTTGTAGGTCTTCATAAAACCATTCAACTTCAGCTTCTTCAGCATTACTGGTTGGGGCATAGACTTGGATTACTGTGATTATTGAATGGTTTGCCTTGGAAATGAACAGAGATCATTCTGTCGTTTTGGGGATTGCATCTAGGTACTGCATTTTGGACTCTTTTTTTGACCATGATGACTACTCCATTTCTTCTGAGGGATTCCTGCCCGCAGTAGTAGATATAATGGTCATCTGCATTAAATTCACCCATTCCAGTCCATTTTAGTTCACTGATTCCTAGAATGTCAGTGTTCACTCTTGCCATCTCCTGTTTGACCACTTCCAATTTGCCTTGATTCATGGACCTGACATTCCAGGTTCCTATGCAATATTGCTCTTTATAGCATCGGACCTTGCTTCTATCACCAGTAACATCCACAACTGGGTATTGTTTTTCTTTGGCTCCATCCCTTCATTCTTCTGGAGTTATTTCTCCACTGATCTCCAGTAGCATATTGAGCACCTACTGACCTGGGGAGTTCCTCTTTCAGTATCCTATCATTTTGCCTTTTCATACTGTTCATGGGGTTCTCAAGGCAAGAATACTGAAGTGGTTTGCCATTCCCTTTTCCAGTGGACCACATTCTGTCAGACCTCTCCACCATGACCTGCCCATCTTGGGTTGCCCCACGGGCATGGCTTAGTTTCATTGAGTTGGACAAGGCTGTGGTCCTAGTTTGATTAGATTGACTAGTTTTCTGTGATTATGGTTTCAGTGTGTCTGCCCTCTGATGCCCTCTTGCAACACCTACCGTCTCACTTGTGTTTCTTTTACCTTGGACGTGGGGTATCTGTTCACGGGTGCTCCAGCAAAGCACAGCTGCTGCTCCTTATATTGGATGAGGGGTATCTCCTCACCGCTGCCCCTCCTGATCTTGAATGTGGAGTAGCTCCTCTAGGCCCTCCTGGGCCTGCACAGCCACTGCTCCTTGGACTAAAAGCAAACTGACCCATTATTGGATAAGTGGTAACGTTTCTTGGATTTGAATGTCCAGTTCACACGGGACAATTTTCAGAAATTTTTTCTTCTGCAGAACCTGGGTGAGCTGATTTTGGATCTCCCTTATTCTGCCTTTGACATCTCTTAGAAGTTCTCAGTGACTTTCTTACAATGCACATTTCATAATGATTCCATTATTGATATGTCTCTGAGCAGCAGTGTTAAAGCTACATGCTTCAAAATATCTAGATTTTTCTTCCTTATTGTTATGGCTATTTTTCCAAATACTTGTGATTTCTGCATAATTAAGTTAATTCCTTATAGGTTAGAACTTACTGCAGAGCACAGTAATCATTTTGCATTTAAACCTGTCAGTGAGACAGTTAACTTAAGCAATATGGGTAATAGTTGTTACTGCTCTATCTTACTTCCTGCCATTTTTTTTTTATCAGCACAAGGGAGTTACCTCACATTGGTTATGTCCTGCCATGTGACCTATAATGTAATTACTTTTCTTATTTCTTAACCCAAACAAGTTGAGACAGATTACCATACACAAAAAAGTTATGCATTATATATATTCATGTATTTGCCTGTTCTAAATATTGCCCATTATTTTTGAGAAAAATTTTATGATTTGAGGTTCTGTTTGCCACATGAGGTATAAATTGATCCAAAGTATTTTTTTTAATTAACATAGCTGCTACTATAACATAAAATAATATTTATATCCTGTTCTTTGTTAAAGACAGAGATTAATCAGTTTGAAAAGTTCTCAAGTAGATGAATGATTTTTTTTTTAACCTGAGAGATGACAGTCTTCCACCACGGTCTCTTTTTTGTTTTTTTCCTCAGGTATCACAATGATTTAGACTTGATTATACATTTTGGGAGAATTTTAGTTATCAAATGTTCTACCAGCAAATTTCATCCCACCAGTGAAATTGCCTCAATTTTGTTGTTCTCTAAAAACACACATTTTGAAAGTTGATCACATGTGCATTTTGCAACAAAGATTTTTGAGATGCAGAGAAATCTTACCCACTTATAGTCTTCTCACAGATTCAAATAGCCATTTTGAATTTGCAACTTTATAAAGTAGCTTGTTAAACACGTTAGTGTATTTAGACACTGAATCTCTAAAGCAGAAAGAATTGAAATATATGAAAAAAGTTATAACAAGATGACTATATGGGCCCCTAGAGTCTATGATTACTTCACTTTTGGGGCCTGGTGTGAAGGCAGCTGACGTGGACCATATTCTTCATTCATTTATTCAGTCAGGGCTTCCCAGGTGATGCAGTGGTAAAGAATCCACCTGCTAATGCAGGAGCCACGGGGGATGTGAGTTCAATTCCTGGGTTGGGAAGATCCCCTGGAGGAGGAAATAGCAACCCACTCCAGTATTGTTGACTGGAAAATTCCATGGACAGAAGAGCCTGGCAGGCTACAGTCCGTGAGGTTGCAAAGAGTTGGGCATGACTGAATGACTGAGCACACACACATTTGTTCAATAAAGAACTACTATGCCAACTCCTGTTCGAGTTCTCTGTGTCCATATGAGCTTTGCTACAGCAAGTATTGCCTGTTATCATATTTATTTCTTCTCATTGACAAGAATATGAGTTCCTAGAGCACAAGACCTAACACTTAGTAGAGTAAATGACTCATATTAGGATTTGGGGAATAATGATTAGTCAATTCACAAATGAAATTATGAAGTTAAAATGAAAAGACCATTCTTGAGGATGAACCTAATCAGGTATTTAAAAATCAGAAAAGGAAGGAAACATACATCTATCTTATAAAAAAAGAATTTAAGTAGATGAAAGGGAAGTATGAAGGGCATTTGAGGCATCCAAAGAAATGGAGGCAGCTGAAAGGTAGTGATGTGTGAGAGAGCTCTGGAAATAGTGACCCTTTGCACAGACTGAATCAGAGTAGCCTGGGTGCTATGGACAGCATTTGTAAGTGGAACACTACTCTTCATAAATAACAGGGAAACTTGGAATGATTTTGGTAAGGGAAGTGGCATAACAATGTACCTATAAGGGAGTTTTATGATACTCTGTAAAGTGGATTAGAAGTGAAAGAGACTAATTGTATTAGCTTAAATATGAACAGAAAAGCATCCTAGCTAAAATGATATTTTTGTGATCGAATTATTTTTTTTTAATTGGAGTAACAAATGGTTTAAGCATTGGATATAATGGAAAAAATATTTCTTGTGACCTGTTTCAGCTGTTCTTTGTTAATATTTCAAAGTAAGCAACATGTTTCTAGATTTTGTTTTGAGAATCACAATGATTATTGATAAAAACCAACTGAAAATGAAGATAATAAATATATTTGGATTTAAAAAATGAATAATTTGCCATATTTTTAGTTAATTGGAAGTAGATGGTTTAACGATACCATAACATTCAAAATGGCTAACTGAGAGCCTGTGCTATCAAAGATGAGAATTCCAATTATGATATCAATAGGTTTTCAAATATTTCACTGCTTATTATTTTAACCTAAGTCCCTAGAATGCATTCATACATATCTAGTGCCTTTGTAAAGCTCATTTCTGTGGTAGATAGACCATCCTTAGCCACCACAAAGCAAAGACAGGCAAGTGATACCAAAACTGTTCTTCTAGCAGTTGTAAAATGAAGAAAATCAATAAATCAGGTCTTGCCCTCCCAAATTCATACATCTCCCACCTTGTCTGGCACTAGTGTGGGAAGTATTCACTATGACATGGGGACATGAATCTCTTTATTTCTCCACCCGCTTAAGTTTAGCAGTCTGTGTTAAGTGGATACAGTTAAACTTCATTAGGGAAGAATCTGCCTTATTCAAAAAAATACCATTTCTCTAGCATGTGTTGAAGAAAGCTAAAATAATTAATACCAGTTCCTAGTCAGCATTTCAAACATAAAATTACAAGGAGCATTTATAGTCAATCAAAGTGTACTTAAAATATACTGTACAAGCACATGTGAGACAGGCTGAAATGTTGTTGTCATGTAGTGTATGATATTACAAGTACAATAAGGACAGTTATGATGAAATAGTAAAATAAGATAGAAAATAGAATTAATGTATCATCTAATCATCTCCACTTAGTTAAAGCATTTCAAAGGTAGAACTTTTAAGCCTTACTGAAAAAAAATATCCACATATACTAAAAAACAAAATGCATTGAGTTGCCCATTGAAAACCAATAGAAGAAATTTCCTAAGGAATCAATATCTAGTTATTTATTTTTGCCTCCAACTTTCTTTGGTCTTTACTTTGCAGACATTGTATTTTAACAAATATACTAAATGTACAAAGTTTGAGCATAGAAGCCATGCTGCTCTGGCTTAAGCAGCAAAAAAAAAAAAAAGACATAATAGGATTTTCCATCTTAAATATTGTTTCACCATTGAGCATAAATT
Source organism: Capricornis sumatraensis (assembly GCF_032405125.1). Lineage (NCBI taxonomy): Eukaryota > Metazoa > Chordata > Mammalia > Artiodactyla > Bovidae > Capricornis > Capricornis sumatraensis. The sequence continues at coordinate 108,173,094 of NC_091092.1, read as the reverse complement.
GCATTAGCAAAACTGAGCCACATACGTTTTCTTGATATATTACATTCTCTGACTTGTTAGCCTAGAGCCAGTAATAGATTACTTAAAGAAGCTGAGCCTTTGAGTGTCAATGACAGCATCCACTTCAAGTTCGGTGATGGCCAACCTTATGGGAAACTTCCAGATCCTACCATGCACTCTTATTATCAGTGGAACTTGAGACACAAAATGAGAGATGTGTGAAATATGCTTGTTAGGAAAACAAAACCATAGCATGTAAAATCAGTATCCACAGTGAAAATGTAAACCTTGAGCTTTTGGTAAAGCCATCATGGGTTTGAATTCTTTAAAAAATGCAGGTGGCTGTAAACTTGAATTCAGAAATAATTTTTATGCTACAGTTTAAATTACTATGTTCCAGTCAGGGTAATAATTTTGCAGGGCATCTTATCTAGGCTCCACTTGTTGACTGAGAACTGGTAGCTTCTATCCAATGGGTACCATAGATGTCACCAACAGAAACTACTTTATAAAACATACAAGGAAAAAAATGGAAAATAAACCCAAGTCTTAGGATAGTAGGCAGGGTAACTTGAGGATTTCTTTGTTTAAAATGGCTAATTGTGAGATAATTATTTTAACTCTTTCATCTCTTCACATAGAAAATACATGTTTTCTGTGAATACTTACAAAGTCTCATGATATTACATAAAAAAAGATTTCTATTTTTTTAACTAAATTACAGTGACTAATGACCACAGACACATACTGGCATAACACCTTTTTGTTAATATCACTTCAGTGTGTTAAGGGAACTGAGAGTGGAGCCCGCTATACAGGAGGGAAAAACATTGTTTAATTAAATTTGACAGTTATGGAAAAGGATGAAGAAGAATTTCTTTGTTGACAGTCACCAGCTATTGAGCTGGTGGCTTTCTGCAACATCTTTTTAGGGAAAACGTTCTTTTCCTAAATTCATTTTCCTTTGTGGACTTTCATACACGTACTACCAAGACACAAATCCCCAAATATGAATAGTAATCTGTGATATCAAAGCCTAACCAGCATGAGGGGAAGCTGCAAACCACCTATTTGGCCTCAGATGCAAACAGTTATTTCCTTACTGATCTATCTGTCTTGGAAAATTACCCCAGGAACTCTCACCATTGTGGCAGATTGGATTTTGTGTCAAGTAAATGCTTCAAGTGCTGGCTTAGACTAGCCAGGTATTTAAGGTTTGCCAAGCTTTCCCATCACATATTTTAAGCCACACTTAAACGAGAATCCCTTTTATAGTGATGTTTTGTTATCAACCTTGTAACTTCTCTGTGTCTTCTGTCGGTAAACTGCCAGTCATTATTAAGGTTGGGAGGAACTAGAATTGGAGATTAGACAAAGATGGATTGTATAGTTCTGTAACCTACTGGATGCATCCTTAGAAAAGTTACACCATTCCTTGAAGTCTTGGTTTACTCATATTTGTGCCAGAGATATATATGAGATTAAGTGGCATATGTAACACACAGTGTTTAGCATATCATGAGTTCTCTACATATGTTAGCTTTCTTTTCTTTCTTGTATCTATTCTAATGATAGAAAAACAAAATATATCAAATTGTAACTAAATGTGAAAGTTCATTTCTGAAATATGTGAATGAGTACTATCTCTGTATCTATGATCAAATTACAAGTTTAACCTCAATCCCAGATTATTGACATCCCTGCTATAATTTGAATGGCTTTGGCAAATAGATGTTTTTCTTAGCTACCCTTTACTTTCTTTATTTTTCTTTTACTTTTAAAAAATGAGGTAGATTTTGCATCCATTGAAATAAGTTTCTTTATGACCCTTCCCAGGCCATCTGTGCCTCCATCCATAGGCACATTTCAATTATAAGTTAGGTTTGCCTGTTTTACAGCTTCATATGAATGGAACTGTATTCCTCTCCATTTTTTTCACACGACATGAAATGTTTGAGATTCATCGATGTTGATCCACATATTCCTAAGCTTTGTTTTGGCGAATGGTATTCAATTGCATAAATATAGCAGAGCTGTTTATCCACTTCCCTCTATTTTTACACTTACTTCTGTAAGCATCCACAACGTCTAAAATATTTCTATTTGATTCTTTACAGAAGAAGTTTTCTGATTCCTGTTCTGGAATGATTATCAGACTAATTAATGCTATATGAGCTCTGCATCTAATCAAAATGTTTTCATTGACTTAAGTTATAGTATTAGGTCTTCAGTTTTTGTTTAAAATCAATATAAAATGACCAAAGGTCATGGAAATAATATTCCTCTACCTTTTATTTTAAAACATAATTTTAGATCATGGACAGTTAGTATGTAGTACTTGGCAGTACTTGGGCTTCTCTGATGGCTCAGATGGTAAAGAATCTGCCTGCAATGCAGGAGACCTAGGCTTGAACCTTGGGTCAGGAAGATTGTCTGGAGAAGCAAATGGCAACCCACCCCAGTATTCTTGCCTGGAGTTTCCATGAACAGAGGAGCCTGGTGGGCTACAGTCCATGGGCTCTCGAAGAGTCAGACACAACTGAGTGACTAATGCTTTCACTTTAATTTTCACAATGTATCTTAAAATATTCAAACTAAAAGGCTACGTATAATTTGTCAAAGAGATACATTGTTCTGACACAATGGTGCATTTCCCTTTACCAAACCATGAAAATATGTAACACATAGTATTTTCTACCTTGCCATTCAAGACAAGTTGAATTTAATGCTTTATGCTCAGGTTTTATTATAATCATTTATTCTGATTTTTTTCAAAAATTTGCACTATTGCTTTTATATTCACTGATGTTATTTATGTATGCATCATCCAGTGAAGGAAATCGAATACATTTGCAACAAGGAATAACAGAGTCAATTAATATGTTAATATATGCATACAGTAGATTTCTTAAAATACATCAAACCATCACACAACCCTCATAGAAAGTTATGAATCTCATGCACACAGATTGTCCTAACTTGGTTTCCAAACACTTACCAAGAAACTATAAATATATAAAAATTTGACTAAGTATAAATATGGGCATTGGCTCTGCCCATATTTACCAATATTATCTCCTCCTCTTTTGCTGCTATTTTTCATATCACTGAATTAACACAATAAAAAAGTGAACAAATACTAAGGTTAAACACAGAATACTATGAAAATGAAAGATAAAATGGAGGCAGTGTTGATATTTATAACAAGTTCTGTGTATGTGTGTGTGTGTGTGTGTATGTTTGAATTATCTATTTTCTGAAAGTATGAGTCACAGAGTGTTAGAACAGAATGACATGTTACAAATTCTGCAGTTAATCCCCTTATTCTTTCAGAGGAAAAAGATAAAGCCTGGCAGATGTTCCCTGGCACACCAAAGTCAGTGGGAACACCAGCCAGTTTGTACTGTAATAGGTTTATTATCATGTCTTGTTGCCTTACCCTTTCTTTTCTTTCCTTTCTTTCTTATTGAGGTATAGTTGATTTAGAATGTTTCAGAAGTACTGCAAAGTGATGTTATACATATATATAAGACATTCTTTTCCATTGTAAATTATTACAAGATATTGAGTATAGTTCTCTGTGCTGTACTTTAGGTCCTTGTTGGTTATCTATTTTGCGTGTATACATACACACACACACACATATAGTAATGCATATTTATATTTGTTAATCCCAAATTCCAGATTTGTCCCTCCCCTGCCTTTGTCCCCTTTGGTAACTGTAAGTTGGTTTTCTTTACTTGTGAGTCTGTTTCTGTTTTGTTGTTGATGTTGTCCAGTCACTAAATCATGTCTGACTCTTTGCAACCCATGAACTGCAGCATGCCAGGCTTCTGTGTCCTTCGCTATCTCCTGGAGTTTGCTCAAACTCATATCCATTGAGTCAGTGGTGCCATCTGACCATCTCATTCTCTGTCACCCTCTTCTCCTTTTACCTTCACTCTTTCCCAGCATCAGGATCTTTTCCTGTGAACCAGCTCTTCACATAAGGTGGCCAAAGTATTGGAGCTTCAACATCAGTCCTTCCAATGATTATTCAGGGTTGATTTCCTTTAAGATTGACTGGTTAGATCTCCTTTGTTTTGTAAATAAGTTCATTTGTATAACTTTTTTAGATACAACATTTAAGTGATGTCATATAATATTTGTCTTTGTCTGATTTACTTAGTATGATAATCTCCAGGTCCATCCATGTTGCTGCAAATGGCATTATTTCATTATTTGTAATGGCTGAGGAGTATTCCACTGTATATACACATAGGAGACAGGAAGAATAAAAGAAAAGCAGACCCCAACAAGGGCGGCAAAAGAAATTTATAATTATTGATAAACTGGATGCTATAAGGCATGAGACTCTTGGAACAAGTCCAGAGGGAACAGTTCATAATCTTGAAAACAAGATATGATCCTGGGGTCAGAAAACCGACCCCAGACTGTTTCTCAACCAGCATCTCAAGAGTCACGTTTTACGTATCTCATGGAAAATCTATAGATAAGAATATTAGTCTTAGTTACTGATTTGCTATTGATTACTGTTTCCTAATTACTCAATGGTTAATGATCATTTTGTTCTTTGGCCCTGAAGGCCACATGAGTTATAGTTTAACTCCCTGCATATTCTTTCATTCATGGCTGAAAGTATAATAAAGCTGGCTTGGATTCAGTTTCGGCACCTTCACCTTGGAGCGGTGTTGGTCCCCGATCCTCGCTTTTCTCTGAAATCTTGTGTCATGTTTCTCATTCTCTCACCTCATCGCACTTTTGGAAACCCTGCTTGTCTAGCTGGTCTCAACAATACATACCACATCTTCTTTATCCATTCATCTGTCAATGGATACTTAGGTTGCTTCTATGTCTTCGGGTATCATAAATAGCGCTGCTGTGAACATTGGGGTACATATCTCTTTTTGAATTAGAATTGTCATTTCTTGTTTTCTGGAAATATATCCAGGAGTGGGATTGCTTGCTCATATAGTAACTGTATTTTTAGCTTTTTAATGAACCTCTTTTTTTTTTCCATAGGCTTCCCTGGTAGCTCTGTTGGTAAAGAGTCCTCCTGCAATACAGTAGACCTGGGTTCAGTCCCTGGGTCTGGAAAAATGCCTGGAGAAGGGAATAGCAACCCACTCCAGTATTCTTGCCTGGGAAATCCCATGGACAGGCGAGTCTGGCAAGCTATAGTCCATGAGATCAAAAGAGTTAGACACAACTCAGAGGGTAAAGTGTCTGCCTGCAATGTGGGAGACCTGGGTTCAATCCCTGGGTGGGGAAGATCCCCTGGAGAAGGAAATGGCAACCCACTCCAGTATTCTTGCCTGGAAAACCCCATGGATGGAGAAGCCTGGTGGGCTATAGTCCATGGAGTAGCAAAGAGTCGGACACGACTGAGCGACTTCACTTTAGCAACTAAACCACCACCACCAGACTGTTTTCCATAGTGGCTGCACCAGTTTACATTTCCACCAACACTGTAGGAGGGATCTCTTTTCTCCACACCCTTTTCAGCATTTACTATTTATATACTTTTTAATGATGGTCAGCTTCCCTGGTGGCTCAGACAGTAGAAGAATCTGCCTGCAATGCAGGAGACCCACATTCAGTCCCTGGGTTGGGAAGATCCCCTGGAGAAGGGAATGGCAACCCATTCCAGTACTCTTGCCTGGAGAATTCCATGGACAGAGGAACCTGATGGGCTACAGTCCACGGGTTCACAAAAGAATTGGACACGACTGAGCGACTAACACACATGTATAATACACATATTTTGACTGGTGCAAGGTGATACCTCATTGTGGTTTTGATTTGCATTTCTCTAACAATTAGTCATATTGAGCATCATTTCATGTGCCTCTTGGCCATCTGTATGTCTTTGTAGTAGTATCTATTCAGATCCTCTGCCCATTTTTTGATCTTTGTTTTTTTTTTCTTTTCATATTGAAACTGCATGAGTTGTTTGTATATTTTGGAGATTAATCTCATTCAATCACATAGTTTACAAATATCTATATGTTGTCTTCCATTTTGTTTATGGTTTCCTTTGCTATAAAATATTTTAAGTTTAATTACTCATTTGTTTATTTTTGCTTTCATTTTCATATAGCTTATGTTCTTCTTGAAGCTTGATTTTATTGCTGCTTTCTTAATTTTATTCTGTTATCATTTAGTAATTAGGCATATATATTCAAGGCCATTTTAAGTATCTACCACAGTAATAGATACTTCATTGTCAAAATATAGTCATAATTGAAAAACACAATAGATCATTTGGATGTTCTAGGGAATAGGAAAGTTCTGACCACCCATCCTATCACTTACTTTTCAGAAAAGAAAAAAAAAAAAAAAACTACATCACAAAATAAAATACCTTGGGGGTTATTATGCTTAGTGAGATAAGTCAGACAGAAAGACATATACTGCACGTTTTCACTGATACAGAGAATCCAAAAGATGAAACAAATGAACAAATACAACCAAATAGAAACAGACTCACACATAAAGAGAACAAACTAGGGATTACCAGAGGAGAGAGGGGTAGGGATAGAGGCAAAATAGGTGAATGGGATTAGGAAGTACAAATTACTAGTTATAAAATGGGTGAGTTATAAGGATGTAATGTACAACACAGAATATAGTCAATATTTTATACTAACTGTGTAATGTGTGATATATAAAAAATATTGAATTATTTTGTACACTTGAAAATAATTTCATATTTTATGTCAATGATATTTCAATTAGAGAGAAAACAGACACACACATAGATGAGAATGAGCTCCCTCCATTGAACAGGCCAGGACAGGTCACAGATACCTGGGCCTATGGGACAGTGGTATCAGAAATTTTTCTGCAGAAGATGGTTATTTTGAGGTGCTAGCCTGCCATCTTCTCAGTCAGTCAGCTCCACAAATAAAGTCGTATTCCTTGCGAAAAAAAAAAAGAAAAAGAAAATTTTCTGCAATTGGAGGAGGAGAGTTCTGAGAAGAAAGGACTTGGACATAAATGATAATTTTGTGCCAAAAGAAGACCAGATGTGTCCATGGATCCTCTTTTTTCATGAGACCTAAAGTGATGGAATGTCTCAGCAATGGAGGGCAGCTTGCCATATCCTGTGGCTCTCTGTAGGAAAGACAAGGGAAAATACACAAGCACCTTCCTTAATGAACAGTCCCATATTCATGTTGTCAGTGGTGATTAAGTGTTCACAGTATATCAGTGGCTATATTAAATTAGCATTCTTAATTTGAGTGTTTTGGTTTGGCTGTTTTGTTTTTATTGAATTCATAAACTGATCACTTTTATAGCTGCATAAAAGCTGGAAGCTAAAGATATGCTTTTTAAATATATTTGTTTGAGCATATTTTAGTAATTGGCTAGTACAACTAATTGAAGCCCACAGAGGGAGACCAAAATATTTTTTTTCTTTTCCTTAAATTGTCTGAACAGTGACCAAGTTTAAAAAGCATGGCTTTCAGAAAGTAACAAATGCTATTAAAGTGGTCCCCTTGAGAACAGAATAATAAAAATTTGTTCTGCCAAAACAAGCTCGAAAATACAAATCAAAACAACACTGAGACATTTCCCCTCACTTATCAGATTGGCAAAAAGAAAAATCGAAGTTTGACCATTCACCTTTCTGTGACATTTTGAAGTACTAGGCACTGTCCTTCCTACATTGCTAGTATCAGTGCAAAGTGGTTACATCCCCATGGAAGAAAATCTGGCAATATTTATCAAAATTGCCATTTGATCCAGAAATCCTGCTTCTCAAAATCTATCCTACAGATATAGCTGTAGGATAGTGTGCACAAATTAACAGGCTTTTAGCTAGGTGGGTAGTTCTGAAAGGAGGTGGAGGTGATTTTTTACCTTGCCCCAGGGGATATTTGGCAAAGAGTGGAGACTTTTTTGGATGTTATAAATAGGGAAGGGGGTGCTACTTGTATGTAGTGGGTAGAAGCCAGGGCTGCTGCTAAACATCCTACAATACATAAGCTAGCCCCTTGAGCAAAGAATTCTCTGTCCCAAATATCAGTGATGCTAAAGTTAAAACACGCTGATATAGATCAGTTGTTTTATTTATATGATAAACTATGCTACTTTCTATAATTTCTGTCTTTTGTTTTCAGATTTTAGGGACAGCTTTTGCAGTTTTATTCAGCATTTATGGTTTAGGTTTTTTCGCTCTGATTCCTCCGTGATAACAATGAACTTAGATTAGAAATATCTAGTAAGTTAAAATATTTTAATAATTACAGCATATCAATGGGGAAAAAAGTCATAAGTGCCAAAACAAAAGCCTTTGTAAGCATTTACTTTCTGTATCTTAGCTTTTTGTATCCCTGCACTGAAAATATAGAGTTTTGAAATCAGCAAAATACAATTAGATTTTCATCAGATACACAAAGTCTGAAGGGTACTTTGTTACTCTATCAGAGTTTCCGTTCTGTGAATATTTAAAAATTTGTTTCTGGAGAATTCCTTGATACAAATGCAGCCTAAATAAAGTGTCAATAGCTTGAGACAAAGAGGTTATGTACCTTCATTAAAAAATCGTGACATGTATGATTTGTGCATGTGATCACTGTACTTGGAGCCCAAAATCTTTTCAAATGTTTACGAAAAACAGATAACTCATAATGAAACATGAGAAAAATATAAACTGTCTTATGAAAGTACTGTGCTATGATTAGTAACACATAAATTTTACCTCTCTGCTTCTCAAAGAATGTGTATACATTTTTATACATGAAAAAACTTTAGGATCCTTTATCTTTCTGTTTCTCAAAAAATGGGTTGTACCAAATCCTGTTTTTAGATTAACTTTCCCTTTTAGTCTCCATAGAAAAATATTTTGGAATTGAGAAAACCTACACACACACACACAAAATCAAGCACTCCCTCATTGTCTTCCTCTCTCTTACTTCTGGATCTTTCCGTTTCCCTTCTGCTTAATATTTCTATTGGATATACTAATCTAACTCCAGAGACAGACATATTCTACGTATCTGATATCTGTTTTTATTTCTGTTTAATTGTTGAAGCTTTTATGGGCAGTGTTAAAATGAAGCTAAGAAATGAGAAGCTAGTTTTAGGTTCAGAAGTACTGAACTTCCTGTGAGGATCTGTGTCTATGGCTGTAATAATTCTGATTACAAGAATATCCACTGGTAGAAGTAGAGATGTGATTGTCATCTATGAGCAGAGGATTAGGCAAGTAATAAGTGATTGAGTGTATGTTCATGATACAAACATCATCCTTGTCCATAACTCAAATATATTGTATATAACCCCCTAAGGAAGAGGAACAGCATCACCATTGACAACAATTATGATAAACTAATATTTTATATTAGGTTTTGAAGTTGATCTATTAGAATCTCAGTATTTTGTTTGAACAGTCATATTCTTAATAAATATGCTATTCACTGCATTTCTAATTTGGCAGAATCTATATAGTCCTTTTAGGTGGACATGAACAGCTGTCAGTGAGTTATCATCTGGTTATTAGACAAAATCAATCTTTTATGATAAGCATAGCTGAAAAATTTAAGAGAATAAACGTAGATTTCTAAAATAAGTATTTTAAAAATTCAGAGTTACAAGTCAACAGACTTTAGTATTACTGTTAACAAACCTTTTAATGTTGGAGAAAATGTCTGCCCATCTTTAGCAAATCCTTAAGAAGACACTTCATGAAATCTGTACTCAGTATATATATTTAACCTCAGCTGTGTTTGAACAGGGGTGTAAATACTTAATAACTTCTTTGTTTTTCTATCTTACAATATTTAATAGTTAGCACAAGCTTCTCTCCTCAAAGCACCTCCTGCTGTCAGAATGTTTTCCATTCTCTGGAGAGCTTCATGAACCACTGACTAAGCTTCCACCACAGTTTAACTTTCTCACTGTGGCTAAATTCATGAATATGGGGTAGACAATTTTGTTTCTACAGCCAATATCTAAGCGTACCTTACAAACATATTTCTTATGATTTATATTTTCATTCTTTTATTCATTCAGTAAATAGTAATTGAGGGCTTTCATTGCTGAGAGAAGTATGATTTTTGTCTTTGTGGAGCTTATTATGATCAGTGGAAAACAAGTGACAGTAAACTGCCAAAGACACAACTTGTTTTAGAATAATTTGAAAAATGAAGATCATGGCATCTGGTCCCATCACTTCATGGGAAATAGATGGGGAAACAGTGGAAGCAGTGTCAGACTTTATTTTTTTGGGCTCCAAAATCACTGCAGATGGTGACTGCAGCCATGAAATAAAAGACGCTTACTCCTTGGAAGGAAAGTTATGACCAACCCAGATAGCATATTGAAAAGCAGAGACATTACTTTGCCAACAAAGGTCCGTCTACTCAAGGCTATGGTTTTTTCAGTGGTCATGTATGGATATGAGAGTTGAACTGTGAAGAAGGCTGAGAGCCAAAGAATTGATGCTTTTGAACTGTGGTGTTGGAGAAGACTCTGGAGAGTCCCTTGGACTCCAGCCAGTCCATTCTAAAGGAGATCAGTCCTGGGTGTTCTTTGGAAGGAATGATGCTAAAGGTGAAACTCCAGTACTTTGGCCACCTCATGCAAAGAGTTGACACATTGGAAAAGAGTCTGATGCTGGGAGGGATTGGGGGCAGGAGGAGAAGGGGATGACAGAGGATGAGATGGCTGGATGGCATCACCAACTCAATGGACGTGCGTTTGAGTGAACTCTGGGAGATGGTGATGGACAGGGAGGCCTGGCGTGCTGTGATTCATAGGGTCACAAAGAGTTGGACATGACTGAGCGACTGAACTGAACTGAACTGTGGTAATAAATAAAATGATAGCTGTGATAACTGTTACCTTGAACAAGTAAAGGAGGCTATGAGAGCATAGGTCCTGGGACCTTGAGTACTAAAGATCCCCCATGAGAAGACCAATACATCACACCTGGAGGCTGAATTGGAGTTAGCTGGATGAAGAGATGGAAGAAAAATGAGTCACCTTCTAGGCATCAGAGAAGTATACAGGAATTTTCTGTGGTGGAACCCAGCTTGACCCATTTGAGGAAGAACTTACTGTGGGTGGAGCAGAGGGAACAGGAAAACTTATCAAGAGAGAAAGTAAGCAAAATTGGCAAGACAACACAGAGTATAGTGAAGATTTGAAACCTCTAAAAATAGTGGGGGTCACTGAATGCTTTAAGCATGAAGTAATATGTTCTTTTAATGGTAAACTGAGCAAAGTAGATTCAAGGAGAGAAGTTAATGCAGTTTCCACAGTATTTCAGGCCAGGTAGTGGCTTGCACAAGGGTGAGAGGAACATGTTAAGATCAAGTAATGCACTGATATGTATGAAGTGAGAGCTATGTGAGTAGTCATGACTGGTAACCAAAATCATCATTAACTTATCACTTCAGTACTGAATTCACACCCATAACACGCACATTAGTCACTCAGTTGTGTCTTACTCTTTGTGACCCCATGAACTGTAGCCCACTAGCCTTCTCTGTCCATGAGATTCTCTGGACAAGAATACTGGAGTGGGTTGCCATTCCCTTCTCCAGGGAATCTTCCAGACCCAGGGATTGAACCTGGATCTCCCACACTGAGGGCAGATTCTTTACCATCTAGCTACCAGGGAAGCCCATATGTTTATATATGTATATATATGTATAAAATATTTAATCAAACAGATTTCAGACAATTGCAGAGTTGTCTGTCCGACAAAATAGTGTCATAAAGCAACAATGGCAATAATCATTTGGATATGCCAGCAAGCTCATTATGTTGCACAAAAAGGGGAAAGTCTCCCATTCAGATATTGTCCCTACATAATTACTATTCAACCCATAGTGCCAACATATCATGCAGCAAGAGCTATATTAGCCAAAGGTGCCTGTTATCTGGGTGAATCAAGAAATTATTGAGTTTTAATCAATATGGTGGAATATTAGTGATTTTAAAAACCAGAATACTTGATTAAATATAATTAATTTAAAACTCCATTGAGTTATAAAAATTCATTTACAAAATCAGTAAACATTTTCATCTGTAGGAAATATTCTTTTCTGGCAAACAACAAAAACATTTCAATGATGGAGAAATATATATCAAAATATAATAGAAATTGTTATACATGTCATTTCTCTGAATTTCTATAGTTTTCTGTGCTGTAATATCAAGCATATGCATTTGTTTAATAGGAGAACTTAATAGGCATATAAGAAGTAAATGGAATCACTGAAGATACATCTGAAATAGGATAAAGATTACAAAGTAATCAAAGAAAATAGAGGATGATGGGTAAACTACAAGAAACTATTTTCTTTGACTAGATAATTAAATAATGCTGCCTGCATACTCTTATTATCTTTACATAATTGTATATCTTTTTCAAGAGGTATTTATTTTATTTACATGTTTTTACTTCACTCTCATAAAGTGAAAGAAGGTGAAAGTGAAGTCGCTCAGTCGTGTCTGGCTCTTTACAACCCCATGAACTGTAGCCTACCAGGATCCTCCATCAGTGGGATTTTCCAGGCAAGAGTACTGGAGTGGGTTGCCATTTTCTTCTCCAGGGGATCTTCCTGACCCAGGGATCATACCTGGGTCTCCCACATTGTAGGCAGATGCTTTACTGTCTGAGCCATCAGGGAAGCCCCATAAGGTCTCACTCTCATAAGGTCAGCTAAGAGACCAGACATTTTGATTAACTTAAAACAACTACATTTTCTTCTCTATGGCTACAAGAACAGTAAACAACAAAATAAAAATTGAGAGAGAAAAGTTGCTATGCATCTAAAGCTCTTACATGTTTTCTTCTAAAAAATGTTACTAGAGAGCAAAAATATTGGGACCTCTGAAACATGCATATTTTATCTGAGTTTTAGGCAATTAGCATCCAACTTCAGGCTCCATCCAAGACTTAGGCTTCGTATTTTGAACTATATCCTCCCCCCGCCCCGCCACCTTTTTTTGGGCTTCACTGGGTCTTCGTTGCAGAGCATGGGCTGTTTATTGCCATGCATTGGCTATTCTCTAGTTGTGGTGCCTGGGCTTCTCATTGCATTAGCTTATCTTCTTGTGGTACATGGGCTCTAGGGTATGTGGGCTTAGCTGCCTCATCATAAGTGGGATCTTCCCGGACCAGGAATTGAACCCATGTCCTCTGCATTGGCAGGAAGATTCTTAACCACTGGACCACCAGAGAAGTCCCATGTACTTTATTTTCATAGAGTATTTTTGTGTGTGATTCTTAGAAAACTCACCAAGAAAGGAAGATTGGCAGTCTAAGTACATCACAGTCACAGAATACCAAACTAGAGTTTAAATGATAATAATGGTAATATGTAACACTTATGGAACACTCACTGGGAATGAGGACTTTCTAAGGATTCCACATGCATTTGTACCTTGAATTCTCAAAAATAATCTTTGTAACAGATACTATCATCATGTCCACATTCCAATTAATGAAAATGAGTGTAGAGCAAAGAAATTTTCTCAAGGTCCTACAGAGACCAAATGGAAGAACCCAAGGCTCTGACTTCAGATGTCCCAGCCTAGGATACTGGGCCTGTCATATAGCACAACTGCTGAGAAGATGCCATCAGCAGCAGCATCGCATATGCAGGATGTAATCTGTAACCTGTGCAATGGAGTGTGTTGGCCCTCCAGGTCAGAGATCAGAGGAAGAGGAATAGAATGGAGAAAGGACAGCCAGGATGATAATAAATTAGTAAGGCTAGTCATGAAAGCCAAGAGCAGAAGGAACTTCAACTGGTCAAACGTACTGCTGATGGGTTGAGTAAGCTCAGAACACAAATCTGACCATTGGATTAAAGGCATTAATGGACAAGCTTGCTGATGGGTTGAGTAAGCTCAGAACACAAATCTGACCATTGGATTAAAGGCATTAATGGACAAGCTTGCCAGTCTTGTCACAGGCAGTCCTACTGTGCCTATGAAGAGGATGGGAGCTTTAACGAAGTGAATTGATGAGAGGAAACAACGTGAGGGGAAGTAGAGCATAGGATCAAGATCTGGAGGCCAGTGTGGGATAATGGGAGGACCAATGACACATTTCTCAGGAGCTGTTTATGATTACAGACCGAATCCAACATGGGAGTTTACATTCAGCTTGCAAACAAAGCACAGCCAGATGACTGACCTTGGGAGAAATGAGACCAGCATGACGCATAAATCAGCAAATCAGACACACAAAAAGACAACAAATTAGTCAAAGAACAGTGTCCTCAAGCTATAGAACATCTGGGAAATAAAAAAAGAGTCATGAATCTGATGTGCAGTTAAACAGTAAAACCACTCCCACAGAGAACATCCCACAGAGAAAAGTGACTGAACTAATCTCAGAGAGGCACAAAAAACACCTGGACCAAGAGTTACTTAGGAACAAGAAATACAAGCACAGGGGAAATTTTGCCTGCAGAGAATGATTTGTGATCTTAAAGAAGTGACAATGCGAAACAAAGTCTAAATGTCCACCAAGAATAATATCCTGACAAGGAAATGCCAACTGATTTAAATAGAATGGATCCATAAATAAAACATATTGGAAAAATGTTCATCAAACCTCTTGACAGCAGAGTCTGTGTTTTGTTCATGTTAGTGTCTGAGCTGCCAAGAGCATAGTATCTGGCTGCCAAGATGCACACTCAGTTGTTGTTGAATGATAACACTATTAAAATGATCAATCCAAGTTGGTGCAAACATGCATGTGCAAGGAGTAGGGATTGAGGGGCAGGATCCTGGCATTTTCATTTTATGAGACTTGATAGTTTTACTGGACAGATGGAACAAGGATGATGAAGATAAAGGAAGGTTGATGGAAAGGGAGTGGTGAGGGTTCTTGACTCCTACTTACTATGTTTACAGTAAATAGGAGACTGTTCACTCAGGAGTGGGAAAAGTATAGGAAGAAAAAAAATCCCAGATTTCTACCTCCTCCCTCATGATTCCCCATGGGAGAAAAAAAAAAAAAAAGTATCAGTTCAGTGAATTTGGGTGAAGGAATAAACATGAGCAGATAATCAGAGCCTTCTCTTTCTTTCCCAGTAACTTGAATCTAGGAATCTGTTTTTTCTCCTTTTCCTCTTTCTTGTTCAGGTTGTGGACTTCCTGTAGGAAGTAAACTGACCAGTTTGGTGTGAATACTTTCGATTTTGGTGGAAAGTATTAATAAGCCAGTTGTGTCCAAAGTTCCAAACCACTGTCCAATTCATCTTTATCAATAATTAGCTGACATTTTACTTTTTATCTGCATTCTACATCTACGTCTCAGTTGGTTATATACTCAGATGAGGTAAGTGTGTGATTTAGTTAGTCCTTACACCTAATCACAGTCCAAGTCACAGAGTGAAACATTTAAATTTCTACCATAAGGCATTTAAGACACATAAAAGTGAAGAATTACATAGACAACATTGCCCTTTGGATACTGTTTAATGTGCTGAGTAAACTGTACTTAAGTTATACTCAAGGGGGGATATAGCTGATTTGCCTCTGCATATATTAAAGAATGGAGAAGGCAATGGCAACCCACTCTAGTACTCTTGCCTGGAAAATCCCATAGATGGAGGAGCTTGGTGGACTGCAGTCCATGGGGTCGCTAAGAGTCAGACACGACTGAGCAACTTCACTTTCATTTTTCACTTTCATGCATTGGAGAAGGAAATGCCAACCCACTCCAGTGTTCTTGCCTGGAGAATCCCAGAGATGAGGGAGCCTGGTGGGCTGCCGTCTATGGGGTCGCACAGAGTTGGACACGACTGAAGTGACTTAGCAGTAGCAGCATACTAAAGAATAATATCATTTTCAGAGTTGTGACCAAACTTGTCCCTTCATTTAAAAAAATAGCTTTATTTAGATTCCACATCTCAGAAAGAACATACAGTCTTTCTCTTTCTTACTTATTTCACTTAGCTTATGCTTATTACCCTCCAGGTCCATCCGTGTTGTTGCAGATGGCAAAATTTCATTCTATTTTGTGGTCAAGTGGTATTCCATTGTGTGTGTGTGTATGTGTGTGTGTGTGTTTGTGTATTCCATATTTTTTTTGTTCCATTCATCTGTTGATGGACACTTAGATTGCTTCCATATCTTAGCTATAGTAAATAATGCTACTATGACCATTGGAGTACATGTATCTTTTCTAATTAGTGTTTTAGGTGTTTTTTTTTTTTTTTTCAAGATATATACCTGAGAGTGGAATTGCTGGTCAATGATAATTCTATTTTTAGTTTGAGAAGCCTCCATGCTGTTTTCCAAAGTCCACTGTACCAACTTACATTCCTACTAACACTGTAGGAGAGTTCCCTTTTCTCCATATCCAATGTTTGTTATTTTTGTTTTTTGATTATAGCCATTCTGACAGGTTTGAGGTCCTATCTCACTGTGGTTTTTTATTTGCATTTCCCTGATGATTACTAATGTTGAGCATGTTTTCATGTGCTGTTGGCCATCCACATTTACTCTTTGGAAAAATGTCTATTCAGTTTTTCTGCCTATTTTAAAATCAGGTTGTTTGATTTTTTGGTATTGACTTATATGAGCTGTTTATATATTTTAGATATCAACCTCTTATTGGTCAGATCATCTGCAAATATTTTCTCCCATTCTATAGGTTGTCTTTTCATTTTGTTGATGGTTTCCTTTGCTGTGCAAAAGCTTTTAATTTTAATTAGTTCCCTTTGTTTATTTTCGCTTCCATTTCCTTTACTTTAGGAGATGGGTGCAAAAAGTTATTGCTGTGCTTTATGTTCTGCTTATGTTTTTTTCTAGGAGTTTTATAGAATTTGGTTTTACACTTAGGTCTTTAATTCATTTTAGGTTAAATTTTGTATACAGTGTTAGGGAGTATACTAAGTTCATTCTTTTACATGGTGCTAGTTTTCCCAGCACCACTTGTTGAAGAGACTGTATTTTCTCTATTGTATATTCTTGCCTCCTTTGTTGTAGATTAATTGACCGTAAGTGCATGGGTTTATATCTGGGCTCTCCATTCTGTTCCATTGATCTGTGTATCAGTTTTTGTGCCAGTACCATACCATTTTGATTGCTGTAGCTTTGTAGTATACTCAGGGCATATGATTCCTCAACTCTACTTCTTTCTCAGGATTGTTTTGGGCGTTTGGGATCTTTCGTGTTTCCATAAAATTTTTACATTATTTGTTCTAGTTCTGTGAAAAATGCGATTGGTATGTTGATAGGTATTTCCCTAACATGAATGGACCTGGAAGGTATTATACTTAGTTAAATAAGGCAGACAGTGAAAGATAAATACTGTATGTTTTCACTTACATGTGAAATCTAAAAAATAAATAAATATGATAAAACAGATGCACTCATAGATCTAGATCAAACTAGTGGTTACTAAAGGGAGAGCAGTGAGAGCAGGGGAAAATAGGTAAGGGAATTATTAAGGGATATAGACTACCACTTATAAAATAAATAATTGACAAGAATGCAGTGCCCAGCACAAGAAATATTGTCAGTATTTATAATAACTTTATATCCAGTGTAAGCTATAAAAATATCAAATTACTATATTACACACCTAACACTAATATAACATTGTGAGTCAACTATAGTTTAGTTGGGGGAAAAAAAGGTAAACCAGTGGGGGGTGGGGGTGGAGTTGATTAGTGAGAGAGTCAATTCCTAAGCAGGTTGCTAAGAGGGGTCTGGGGCTCTGGAAGAGGAGATAGGGGTCTAAAGTTCTCAAGGAGGAGAAAGAGACAAAGTTTTTTTTTTTTTTTTCTTTAAGCCCAGAGCTGATGATTGCACAACAAAGCAACTCATCTTGCTCAAGGATATATTTTTCCTTAAACTCTGTACCAATGATTATATACCAACAATGTATCCTGCTTGAGGACATGTTTCTCCTTCTTGAGAATCTTCTGACTAATCCTGTCATACTCAGTGTGTCCAACTCTTTGCAACCCTATGGACTATAGCCCACCAGGCTCCTCTGTCCATGGGATTCTCCAGGCAAGGTTGTCATTTCCTTCTCCAGGGGATCTTCCCCACCCAGGGATCAAACCCAGGTCTCCTGCATTGCAGGCAGACGCTTTACCCTCTGAGCCACCAGGGAAGCCTAATATGTCATCTTAAAATGGAATCTAAAAAAATGATATTGAAGAATTTATTTACAGGGCAACAGTGGAGAAAGAGGCATAGAGAACGGACTTACGGACATGGGGAGAGGGGAGGAGAGGGTGAGATGTGTGGAAAGAGTAACATGGAAACCTACATTACCATATGTAAAATAGATAGCCAACAGAAATTTTCTGTATGGCTCAGGAAACTCAAACAGGGGCTCAGTATCAACCTCCAGGGGTGGGATGGGGAGGGAGATGAGGGAGGTTCAAAAGGGAAGGGATATATGCATACCAATAGCTGATTCATGTTGAGGTTTGACAGAAAACAGCAAAATTCTGTAAAGCAATTATCCTTCAATCAGTTCAGTTCAGTCGCTCAGTCTTGTCCGACTATTTGCAACCCCATGAATCGCAGCACGCCAGGCCTCCCTGTCCATCACCAACTCCCGGAGTTCACTCAGACTTGCGTCCATCGAGTCAGTAATACCATCCAGCCATCTCATCCTCGGTTGTCCCCTTGTCCTCCTACCCCCAATCCCTCCCAGCATCAGAGTCTTTTCCAATGAGTTGACTCTTTGCATGAGGTGGCCAAAGTACTGGAGTTTCAGCTTTAGCAACATTCCTTCCAAAGAACACCCAGGACTGATCTCCTTCAGAATGGACTGGTTGGATCTCCTTGCAGTCCAAGGGACTCTCAAGGATCTTCTCCAATACCACAGTTCAAAAGCATCAATTCTTCAGTGCTCAACTTTCTTCACAGTCCAACTCTCACATCCATACATGACCACTGGAAAAACCATAGCCTTGACTAGACAGACCTTTGTTGGCAAAGTAATGCCTCTGCTATTCAATATGCTATCTAGGTTGGTCATAATTTTCTTCCAAGGAGTAAGCGTCTTTTAATTTCATGGCTACAGTCACCATCTGCAGTGATTTTAGAGCCCCAAATAATAAAGTCTGACCTGACACTATTTCCACTGTTTGCCCATCTATTTCCCATGAAGTGATGGGACCAGATACCATGATCTTCATTTTCTGAATGTTGAGCTTTAAGCCGACTTTTTCACTCTTCATTTTCACTTTCGTCAAGAGGCTTTTTAGTTCCTCTTCACTTTCTGCCATAAGGGTGGTGTCATCTGCATATCTGAGGTTATTGATGTTTCTCTTGGCAATCTTGATTCCAGCTTGTGTTTCTTCCAGCCCAGCGTTTCTCATGATGTACTCTGCATATAAGTTAAATAAGCAGGGTGACAATATACTGCCTTGATGTACCCCTTTCCCTATTTGGAACCAGTCTGTTGTTCCATGTCCAGTTCTGACTGTTGCCTCCTGATCTGCATATAGGTTTCTCAAGAGGCAGGTCAGGTGGTCTGGTATTCCCAACTCTTTCAGAATTTTCCAGTTTAATTTGGTCCTCACAGTCAAAGGCTTTGGCATGGCCGATAAAGCAGAAATAGATGCTTTTCTGGAACTCTCTTGCTTTTTCCATGATCCAGCAGATGTTGGCAATTTGATCTCTGGTTCCTCTGCCTTTTCTAAAACCAGCTTGAACATCTGGAAGTTCACTGTTCATGTATTGCTGAAGCCTGGCTTGGAGAATTTTGAGCATTACTTTACTAGTGTGTGAGATGAGTGCAACTGTGCAGTAGTTTGAGCGTTCTTTGGCATTGCCTTTCTTTGGGATTGGAATGAAAACTGACCATTTCCAGTCCTGTGGCTACTGCTGAGTTTTCCCAATTTGCTGGCATATTGAGTGCAGCACTTTCACAGCAACATCTTTCAGGATTTGAAATAGCTCAACTGGAATTCCATCACCTCCACTAGCTTTAAAATAAATAAATTTAAAAATGTATGTTATGGAATTGGGTCTGATAAGATCTTTCTATTGTTAGTTCTAATACTGTTATCTTAAAATGTATATTGTGGGAGTGGGTCTGGTAAGATCTTTACAACCTTAAGACATTCTTTGATTTATTGTTAATAACCAATTGAAAAGTATATAACTCCCTTGCTAAGACTAGCAAGGGAGGCACTCTTCATCCCCCTTCTGATGTCTATGTCAGAAGCTTTCTCTGTTCCTTTTTATACTTTAATAAAACTCTGCCACACAAAAGTTCTTGAGTGATCAAGCCTGGTCCCTGGTCATCTTCTTCTTTGGAGATCATGAATCCAACATTGTTCAAGCTATCATTAGGGAAGGGTAGCAGGAAGACTTACAGAGAGTGCAGGGAAGTTGATCACAACCTTAGAATAAGGATAGGGAAAAGAATCACATTATTGCCAAGTGCCTTTAAGGAACCCAGACAAGGCAGAGGTCAGCTGATTTATCAAATATTCATGTACCATAAAGACTAAGAAAAACATTAAATTCAGGTTAGAACTGATCAAACCTACTTCCCTATGGCAAGACTTGCTTCAGGAGAACAAAACATTCATAAATTTAAGTGTCTTTAGCCTTAAAATAATGAGCTTGTTGAATTTAGTAGTACCAAGCAGAGAAGAAAATATTTTGGAGGAAATGATGGGTGAAGATAAGCCTATACTCTTTCTATATAGCTATTTTTAGCATTTAGTATTATTTTTCATTATAAAAAGCAATAAAACAGAAAAATTAGGACCATATTGAAACCTGTGTTTTCAAGAACTACTTGAGAAAGATTAAGCTTCTGTTTGGACTTCTCAGGTGGTGCTGGTGATAAAGAACCTGCCTCCCAATGTAAGAGTCAGGAGAGATGTGGGTTCAATCCCTGGTTGGGAAGATCCCCTGGGGAAGGAAATGGGAACCTTGCCTGAATGATTCCATGGACATAGGAGCCAGTTGGACTACAGTCTCATAGAGTCAGACATGACTGAAGCAATTTGGCACGCACGCACACATTTTTCTGTTTTGCCTTTCAAATTTCCAAAAATGATATTGAAAGTTTCCTTATAGATTCTGTTCATCTAGGAGAAAGTACTTTTTTTCTCTTCATTTTGGTAGTAACAAAAAAAAAATGTTTTATTGAAATTGCTGAGGAGGGGATATTTTCCCCGTTTCCCCTCTTGAGTTCTTGTGGTTGGGCAAATCATAAAATTGACACAACTCAGATGAACAGGAGAGAGAGAAACAAATTTTAATTCATATGCATGGAGATTCCATAAAAACCGGACCTAAGAAGTGGCCAAAGCAGGCAGCTTTATACATTTTAGACAAAGAAATTTCTGACAGCACAAAGAACTTAGGCTTTGGGTGCTTAAGTAGTGAAGAATTTAAACAGGATTTGGGTTTGGGGTAGTCAAAGAAGTAACACAATTTTTGTATACAGGCTTCTCTGTCTGAATTCTGTGTCTATGGTTCTAAGGATGCCCTTCTGCCTCCATCTGCAGGGACAGTATCTTTCACATGAGAGGTTTTGTTTCCTACTTTCTGGGAGCCAGAGAGTAGTGCCAGAGTATCCCTCTAGCATGGACCATTTCTTTAGTAATTTTAATTCAAAATAATAAATATGCTGTTGCAATACATTTCAGGGTAGCCTGTGCTGAGCCCCAGCAAAATATAATTGACATACAATGCGGTGTAAGTTTGGAGCTTCCCAGGTGGCACTAGTGATAAAGAACCTGCCTGCCAGTGCAGGCGACCTAGAGATGTGGGTTCAATCCCTGGGTCAAGAAGGTCTCCTGGAGGAGGGAATGGCAACTCACTCCAACATTCTCGCCTGGAAAAATCCCATGGACAGAGGAGTCTGGTGGGCTACAGTTCACGGGATCACAATAGAGTCAGACACAACTGAAGCAATTTAGAATGCACACGCTGTATAAGTTTAAGGTGCACAGCATAATGATTTGAGTTAAATAGATTGCAAAATGATTACCACAGTAAGTTTAGTTAACATCCATCATCTTATACAGTTACATTTTTTTTTTCCTTTTGATGAGAACTTTCAGAATCTACTACTCTCTTGCTGCTGTTGCTGCTGCTGCTAAGTCGCTTCAGTCGTGTCTGACTCTGTGCGACCCCACAGATGGCAGCCCACCAGTCCCCTCTGTCCCTGGGATTCTCCAGGCAAGAATACTACTCTCTTAGCAACTGTCAAATAGTTTAGGTAGTAACTTGTAATCAATTCCTATTATCAGATTTAATATTTCTTTAGTTTACAAGAAGAAGGCTCTACAATAGATCACGGAGATGAGGACAACTTAGTGGATGGTGGAGCAGCAAGAGAAAAAGAACTTAATAATTCTGAAAGTGTACATGGCAGTAGTGAGTTACAGTGGTTCCTACATACAAACATTCATTCTATCTTCCCATATATATAGAACCATTTTTCTTTATCAGGATAGGTGTCCAATAGAATCAAGCCTAGAACACTTAACCCTGGTTAAGATTCTGCAATGAAAGTTAACCAACCATTAAACTTCACTTAAGTGTAGCAGGATAACAGAAAACAATCTTTTCACATTTGAATGACACTGGTCATTCCTGGGATACTATACACATCCTCTGTCTGCTTAGTAAAATTTGATTCCGTTTTAATCACAAAACACTGAAATTTGTCTTATCCCATAAAATTGGCAGTTAAGGGTTACATGTTTGAACTATCAGGCAAACCACTCTAATATCTGTTTCCCTGATTTTCGAATTAATCAGTTTTTGCTATTAGTTGAAGAAAGGAAGGCTTATGGGGTTCCATTTATTGAATATTATATTTTTAAAATTTCTCTAGTTAGTTTAGTAAAGCAAGTTTTGGATCAAGGTTATAATATTTCCATGATAGGATGGATTGGTTTCCATCTGCCCAATTTTAATTCGAAGAAATAATGCCTTAAAGAGTAATTGAGAAAAATTGGCAATAGAATAGTATGTACATTCCATGTGTATATATTCCAATTTTATTTATAAATATAAGTCCTATATGATTAATCTGACCCAGTTGTACTTTTAAAATTAATATTTACTCAAACAGATGAAAAAATGCTATTAAAATATCCTTATTAAAATTTAATTATAAAATCTGATAATACTGTCTTCTTTGCAAATATGTATCACTAAGGTCTAGTTGGTAAATAAATAGAATGTAATTTGTGTGAAATATCAAACTGTATAATTTCTAAGAATCTATCATTATAGTTGGGTGCATATAACAGGAGATATTCATTCTATAATTCTTTCACTTTTAAGAAAAAATAATTACTTTCATTTGTTTCAATAAAGATGGGAGAAGAATTACTTTGATTTTTTTTCATTTATTTCCTTAACAAAATTTGTAATTCCTGAACTCTACCACGTGTATTGTGAAGAGTATAGTTTGCAAGAAGCAACACTCACTGTACGTTCTGTGTCCTGGGAAGTGCCTCAGTCAAGAGGGAAATGAGATTGCTAGTCACCCTACTCCTATTCTAGAACACCGGAGCTTAGAGAAGACTTCTTGTCTCAGCTGGGAATTTGACATAATGACCAGAAACTGACTGGGGCTCTGTCCTAAAGAGTGGGGACACCAATCTGATGGTTGGAATGAGATGAGTGTAAAGGCAAAAGCTTCCGTCACTGTTGTGCCACCAGATACAGAAAAATACTTCATGTATCATAGCTTCTTAATAAGTGAAGAAGCTGAAGTTGAATGGTTCTATGAAGACCTACAAAACCTTTTAGAACTAACACCCAAAAAAAGATGTCCTTCTCATTATAGAAAACTGGAATGCAAAAGTAGGAACTCAAGAAACACCTGGGATAACAGGCAAATTTGGCCTTGGAGTACAGAATGAAGCAGGGCAAAAGCTAATAGAGTTTTGCCAAGAGAACGCACTGGTCATAGCAAACACCCTCTTCCAACAACACAAGAGAAGACTCTGCACATGGACATCACCAGACGGTCAACACCAAAATCAGATTGACTATATTCTTTGCAGCCAAAGATGGAGAAGCTCTATGCAGTCAGCAAAAACAAGACCAGGAGCTGACTGTGGCTCAGATCATGAACTCCTTATTGCCAAATTCAGAGTTAAATTGAAGAAAGTAGGGAAAACCACTAGACCATTCAGGAATGGCCTAAATCAAATCCCTTATGATTATACAGTGGAAGTGAGAAACAGATTTAACTAGATCTGATAGACAGAGTGCCTGGTGAACTATGGACTGAGGTTCGTGACATTGTACAGGAGACAGGGATCAACCATCCCCATGGAAAAGAAATGCAAAAAAGCAAAATGGCTGTCTGGGGAGGCCTTACAAATAGCTGTGAAAAGAAGAGTCGTGAAAAGCAAAGGAGAAAAGGAAAGATATAAGCATCTGAATGCAGAGTTCCAAAGAATAGCAAGAAGAGATAAGAAAGCCTTCCTCAGAGATCAATGCAAAGAAATAGAGGAAAACAACAGAATGGAAAGGACTAGATATCTCTTCAAGAAAATTAGAGATACCAAGGGAACATTTCATGCAAAGATGGGCTCGAAAAAGGACAGAAATGGAATGGACCTAACAGAAGCAAAAGATATTAAGAGGTGGCAACAATACACAGAAGAACTGCACAAAAAAGATCTTCACAACCCAGTTAATCATGATGGTGTGATCACTCACCTAGAGCCAGACATCCTGGAATGTGAAGTCAAGTGGGCCTTAGAAATCATCACTATGAAAAAAGCTGGTGGAGGTGATGGAATTCCAGTTGAGCTTTTTCAAATCCTGAAGGATGATGCTGTGAAAGTGCTGCATTCAATATGCCAGCAAATCTGGAAAACTCAGCAGTGGCCACAGGACTAGAAATGGTCAGTTTTCATTCCAATCCCAAAGAAAGGCAATGCCAAAGAATGCTCAAACTACTGCACAGTTGCACTCATCTCACAGGCTAGTAAAGTAATGATCAAAATTCTCCAAGCCAGGCTTCAGCAATACGTGGACCATGAACTTCCAGATGTTCAAGCTGGTTTTAGAAAAGGCAGAGGAACCAGAGATCAAATTGCCAACATCTGCTGGATCATGGAAAAAGCAAAACAGTTTCACAAAAACATCTATTTCTGCTTTATTGACTATGCCAAAGCCTTGGACTGTGTGGATCACAATAAACTGTGGACAATTCTGAAAGAGTTGGGAATACCAGACCACCTGACCTGCCTCTTGGGAAACCTGTATGCAGGTCAGGAACAGCATTTAGAACTGAACATTGAACAACAGACTGGTTCCAAATAGGAAAAGGAGTACGTCAAGGCAGTATTTTGTCACCCTGCTTATTTAACTTACATGCAGAGTATATCATGAGAAATGCTGGGCTGGAAGAAGCACAAGCTGCAATCAAGATTGCTGGGAGAAATATCAATAACCTCAGATATTCAGATGACACCACCCTTATGGCAGAAAGTGAAGAAGAACTAAAAAGCCTCTTGACAAAAGGGAAAGTGGAGAGTGAAAAAGTTGGCTTAAAGCTCAACATTCAGAAAACGAAGGTCATGACATCTGGTCCCATCACTTCATGGGAAATAGATGGGGAAACAGTGGAAACAGTGTCAGACATTATTTTTGGGGTCTCCAAAATCACTGCAGATGGTGACTGCAGCCATGAAATTAAAAGATGCCTACTCCTTGGAAGGAAAGTTATGACCAACCTAGATAGCATATTTAAAAGCAGAGACATTACTTTGCCAACAGAGGTCTGTCTAATCAAGGCTATGGTTTTTCCTGTGGTCATGTATGGATGTGAGAGTTGGACTGTGAAGAAAGCTGAGTGTGGAAGAATTGATGCCTTTGAACTGTGGTGTTGGAGAAGACTCTTGAGAGTCCCTTGGACTGCAAGGAGATCCAACCAAGCCATTCTAAAAGGAAATCAGTCCTGGGTATTCATTGGAAGGACTGATGTTGAAGCTGAAACTCCAATACTTTGGCCACTCATGTGAAGAGTTGACTCATTGGAAAAGACTCTCATGCTGGGAGGGATTGAGGGCAGGAGGAGAAGGGGACGACAGAGGATGAGATGGCTGGATGCCATCACCGACTCGATGGACATGAGTTTGAGTGAACTCCGGGAGTTGGTGATGGACAGGGAGGCCTGGCGTGCTGTGATTCATGGGGTCTCAGAGTCGGACACGACTGAGGGACTGAACTGAACTGAACTGAAGTACTCTTAGATAGATATATAGATAGATTTTATAAATCCATAGTAAATAAAGTATGACAGAGACTGCTAAATGTTTCCCCAATATTTCTTTCCTTTCTCTTTTTATTTTTCATGGTACAGAAGTATTTAATAAGTGCCATGTCAGTACAGAAAAACACACAGCCTGTAGCTCATCCTTTAAAAGCAAAAGAGCCAACTGAAAAGTTAGTAGAGATTCTTATTTTTACTTTAGAAATGAAAAGAAAAAACTAAGTACACATTGGGAATTGAACTACCACATTTTTTCTTTCACCCATGTTTTCTGGCCAGTAATGTTCTATCAAACAGTATGATAAGACAATGTACTGAATCTAAGCAGATGACCAATAAAACTGTTTACTATCTCCTACTTGTGCTAAGCTAGACCATGAAACACTATCTTGGTAGGATTGTTTTAACAGCCAAGAAGGAAATGCAGAGCCCCTACCCCAAACCTAAGGAGCTGATTTATACAGAAAGAGTTTTAAGCAAACCTGCACAAACACAAACATGCTCTAAGAAAAAGATATCTTTTAGACCACTTCCAGCGTACATTCACTGGCACCCAGTAAAATGGACCACCAAGGTAGAAAGCATTTTAGCTTTCATAGCACTAACAGCTAAAAAGCACACAGCATATAATACTTTGATCTTGAAGTGGGTAATCATGGAAGTTCCAAGATTGTATCCACTAGGTTAGCCTGAGTATTCATCTAGTGTGGAGATTCCTTTAAAAATTGCAAATAGAACTGCCTTATGACCCAGCAATCCCACTGCTGGGCATACACACCGAAGAAACCAGAATTGAAAGAGACACATGTACCCCAATGTTCAACGCAGCACTGTTTGTAATAGCCAGGACATGGAAACAACCTAGATGTCCATCAGCAGATGAATGGATAAGAAAGCTGTGGTACATATACACAATGGAGTATTACTCAGCCATTGAAAAGAATACATTTGAATCAGTTCTAAGGAGATGGATGAAACTGGAGCCGATTATACAGAGTGAAGTAAGCCAGAAAGAAAAACACCAATACAGTATACTAACACATATATAAGGAATTTAGAAAGATGGCAATGATGACCCTGTATGCAAGACAGCAAAAGAGACACAGATGTGTATAGCGGACTTTTGGACTCAGAGGGAGAGGGAGAGGGTGGGATGATTTGGGAGAATGGCATTGAAAGATGTATACTATCATGTAAGAACCAAATCACCAGTTTATGTCCAATGCAGGGTACAGCATGCTGGGGGCTGGTGCACGGGGATGACCCGGAGAGATGTTATGGGGAGGGAGATGGGAGGGTGGTTCATGTTTGGGAACGCATGTACACCCGTGGTGGATTCATGTCAATGTATGGCAAAACCAATATAGTATTGTAAAGTAAAATAAAGTAAAAATAAAAATTAAAAAAAATTTTTTTTTCAAAAACACATTCCTTTCCCTTTTTAAATATAGAAGGTCCCTCATTTCTGTCTGAACATGCCACAAGACATATCTCAGCATCAGTTGCAGCTAGGTGTATCCATATGACTGAGTTCTGACCAATGGGATGTGGGTAGAAATAATGTATGCTTCTTCAGATCATGACTTTAAAGGGAAACAGCTTGCTCTCCACTGCAGGTGTGGCTTTGCAATAGATCATGGAGATGAGGACAACTTAGTGGATGGTGGAGCAGCAAGAAAAAAGGATCTTGAATCCCTGATAATCTCAAGGGACAGAGGCACTACACTCCCTAACCCATGAGTAAGTCCAGGCTTTTACATGTTCGGTCGCTAAGTTGTGTCTGACTCCCTGAGACCCCATGGACTGCAGCACACCAGGCTGCTCTGTCCTCCACTATCTTCTAGAGTTCTTCTAATTCATGTCCATTGAGTCAGTGATGCTATCTAAACATCTCATCCTTGGCTGCCCCATTCTCCTTTTGCCTTCACTCTTTCCCAACATCAGGGTCTTTTCCAGTGAGTTGGCTCTTCACATCAGGTGGCCAAAGTATTTTACATAGAAGAGAAAAAAAGCCTGTCTCTTTTGGTACTCTGTTTTGGTCACTGTTAATGTAGCTGAAGTATATTCCTAACCAAATTGTACCCTGTCTTCTTTGTTTTTTGTTTAAAAAATGTTCCTGCCTCTCAAGTATGAAAGATCATATGACTAACTGTTTATGGTATAAAATTAATCTGTGTTGGACTGGACTGATTTGTGGGGAGAGCAACTTCTTTAATTGTTAAAAATGACAATTTTATTAAATTGATAGGAATAGACATTATTATAAAATATTAAAACTACCCTCTCATAACGCCTTCAGTTATGTCTCATTTATATTCTTTTATCATTGAAATACTTAGATCAAAGTTAATAAAACTAAGATCAAAGTAAAATAAAATAGATGTAAGTGAAGCAAATTAGAGAAGATATTTTTGTTCTTGCAAGGAATTGTATGTTCAATTTTGTGGTCAACTTGCTTTTTAAATAATATATAAACATTGGGGGTTTTTTTCCCCCTTGAATTTAATGAAATACTGCTATAGGAATTTCCCTTTTGATGTGAATTAGGCTCATTCCAGTTTAGTTCACCTGGAAGTCAGTTGAAAAATAAAGTTTTCATCACTGGGATTATGTGAGGTCATCATATTAACTTTTTGAGAAGTCTTAAGACTAAATGCTTTTGAACTGTGGTGTTGGAGAAGACTCTTGAGAGTCCCTTGGACTGCAAGGAGATCCAACTAGTCCATTCTGAAGGAGATCAGTCCTGGGTGTTCTTTGGAAGGAATGATGCTAAAGCTGAAACTCCAGTACTTTGGCCACCTCATGTGAAGAGTTGACTCATTGGAAAAGAGTCTGATGCTGGGAGGGATTGGGGGCAGGAGGAGAAGGGGACGACAGTGGATGAGATGGCTGGATGGTATTACTGACTCGATGGACGCGAGTCTGAGTGAACTCCGGGAGTTGGTGATGGACAGGGAGGCCTGGCGTGCTGCGATTCATGGGGTTGCAAAGAGTCGGACATGACTGAGCGACTGAACTGAAATGACTGAAGACTAAATATCAGAGCAGTTAATGGAGACCAAGTTTACTGTTGAAATTCAAATCAAGATGGTTTTATCCTTCTATACTTACATGCAGTTTCAGTTCAGTTCAGTTCAGTCGCTCAGCGACTCTTGTAACCCCATGGACTGCAGCACACCAGGCCTCCCTGTCCATCACCAACTCCCAGAATTTACCCAAACTCATGACCATTGAGTCAGTGATGCCATCCAACCATCTCATCCTCTGTCGTCCACTTCTTCTCCTGCCCTCAATCTTTCCCAGCATAAGGGTCTTTTCCAATGAGTCAGCTCTTCACATCAGGTGGCCAAAGTATTGGAGTTTCAGCTTCAACATCAGTCCTTCCAATGAACACCTAGGACTGATCTCCTTTAGGATAGACTGGCTGGGTCTCCTTGCAGTCCAGGGGACTCTCAAGAGTCTTCTCCAACACCACATTCAGTTTCAGTCCTTACTAAATTCACTTTTAGACAAGTTTGGCCAAAAAACCTGAATCCTAAAGTTGAACTTGTTTCAAGCAGACCTTTCACTAATTACTAGTAGCAACTATCAGTAGCTTTGGAGAAGTCAATGGCACCTCACTCCAGTACTTTTGCCTGGAAAATCCCATGGACGGAGGAGCCTGGTAGGCTGCAGTCCATGGGGTGGCTAGAGTCGGATACAACTGAGCGACTTCACTTTCACTTTTCACTTTCATGCATTGGAGAAGGAAATGGCAACCCACTCCAGTGTTCTTGCCTGGAGAATCCCAGGGACGGGGGAGCCTGTTGGGCTGCCATCTATGGGGTCGCACAGAGTCGGACATGACTGAAGCGACTTAGCAGCAGCAGCAGCAGCATCTGTAGCTTAAAAGCAAATATCACTTGCTTAGCAGCATACGAATCTCAGAAGAATCATCTCTTTAGATGCAAGAGGGAGAAAGATACTGCCTTGCTGGTATTTTAGCACTTTTGACTTCTGTTTATCTTTTTTGCTGGTATTACACTAAATATAAACATTGTGGTATTAAGCTTGGCTTCCTAGCAGGCATGAGATACATCTAACAATAAGGAGCACCATAAACAAAACTCACTTCACTAGTATCAGAGTCAAACATTTGATTACCAAAATGCTTACCTGAGAAGATAAAGTGCCCGTATCAACATCTTGGTATATATTCAAAAGTACAAAACTTAAAAGAGCAATCAATGGCTGTTCAAAATATTATGTCTTGCATTTTGGTTGGTGGTATATTTTTACTTCAAGTGAAAACATCTCATATTAGGGAAAACTAGGTAAAGTATTTTCAATTATTTAGAGTCAAAATTAGATGCCATCTTTATGAGTAAAATGCCATAATTTAAATGTAATGTATGCCTTTTACTTGATTATAAAAGATGTTTGGGCATTATATCTAATTTATGTCCATTTTTCTATTTCTTTTTTTTTTTTCTTTTTTTAAAATAAAATCTTTAATTCTTACATGTGTTCCCAAACATGAAAGAGGGAGGTGGGAGGGGGTTTCATTTTTCTATTTCTTTAAATAAAAGGTATTTTATCCAAGCTTGTATTTCTACAAGTAAGGCTGCAACACAGGGCCTCAATCATATTTCTTAAAATCTAAAGGAAATCACAAAGAGAAAGGAATAAATTAAAGTAGGCTGAAAGTAGGAATTATAGTTATTACAGATTTACCTCTTTTCACTGTTGACAGAATCACAATCTATATCTTATAAACCTATTAATAATTTTAATTACTGTCATTTGGGAGTGTAACCACTAAGTGAAAAGAGCAAATATAAGAACTTAGTACTCATGAAAGGTTACTCAAATGATGCACTATTTAAGACAAGTAAATGAACAATCACCACTCTACAACTCCAGCAAAGTGTGTTTCTATTCCTTTGTAGCTCAGCTGGTAAAGAATTTGCCTGCAGTGCAGGAGACCTCGGTGTGATCCCTGAGTTGGGAAGGTCCCCGGAGAGGGAAATGGCAACCCACTCTAGTATCTTTGCCTGGAAAATTTCATGGACAGAGGAGCCCGGTGGGCTGCAGTCCATGGGGTCACAAAGAGTCAGGCCTGACTGAGTGACTAACACTTACTT
Organism: Capricornis sumatraensis; assembly: GCF_032405125.1. NCBI lineage: Eukaryota > Metazoa > Chordata > Mammalia > Artiodactyla > Bovidae > Capricornis > Capricornis sumatraensis. The sequence continues at coordinate 108,141,750 of NC_091092.1, read as the reverse complement.
ACTTAATGGTTTAAAAAAGATTCATGATTGTGATTCTCTTACCCTAGACATCTTCTTTACTGTTACCTGAACTCCTTTTAAAAACACTACACAATCTGTCAGTTCTGAGATAAAATTGTTCAAAGAACCCACTCCAGTATTTTTGCCTGGAGAATCCCATGGACAGAAGAGCCTGGTGGGCTACAGTGGGGTTGCAAAGAGTCGGACACGACTTCACTTCACATGACTTCTACAGTATTCTCCACCTCATTCCTAGAGAGAAGTATTTCTAGTTACTTTCACTCTTAGTTTATATAATCAAACTTTAGATATCAGAAAATAAGCTATGTCATGAAATGTAAAGCTTCCTTGGTATGTATTATCTTGTCATTACCTGTCACATTTATATATAAATAAATAACTTATAAAAGTATGAATATATATACATATAGTAAAGTGAAGTCGCTTGGTCGTGTCCAACTCTTTGAGACCCTATGGACTGTTGCCCACCAGGCTCCTCTGTCCATGGGAATCTCCAGGCAAGGATACTGGAGTGGGTTGCCATTTCTTTCTCCAGGGGATTTTCCCGATCCAGGGATCGAACCCGCATATATTGCAGGCAGACTCTTTACCCACTGAGCCACCAGGGAAGCCTCACATGCATATGAGATACACATGCATATGCTGCCTGCTAAAAAGGGGATAACTGGTAACTGGTAAAGAATATAGAAGCTAATGGTGAGGAGTACTAAATAATATATAAAAAGATGCTATTGTTTCCCATATGTGAAGGATATGGACTAAAGAAGACCAGATTAGCACATAGGAAATCTGCTCCAAATATATAATTATATGACTAATTCAACTGGTAATTGTGAACATATGAATTGGTCATTGTGGCAATAATAATCCCTATTTTTATAATAATTTTGTATTCCTTTTGTGACATGATAACAAATGTGCTATAAGTTTTTGCTTTAAAGATTTTTCTTAATCAAATAATCATTACTCAAACTACTTATTAAAATGTGCCTTATTGTTTATTTAAACCAATTTAGTAAAATATTTAAAATTTTTATTTTTAAATTGTTCTTTCATTTATAAAAATAACAGACTATTATATTTTTAATTGTGAAGAAACAATATAATTGTAATTATCTAAAAACTAAGCTTAAATGTAAGATTATATTTTAATAGCATGCATATTTGTATACTTCTATATAGATGGAGGGGAAATTGTTAGTGATCTTGTGAGAAATAAAGTATAATTTACCTGTACAGACAGTAACCACACAAAGACATGGTATTAATATTTTCCATGTACCTTAGCTTTCAAGTATTCTGGAGCCATAAAAGTGAAAGTGTTAGTTGCTCAGTCATATCTGACTCTTAGTGACGCTATGGACTATAGCCCGCCAGGCTCCTCTGTCCTTGGGATTCTCCAGGCAAGAATATTGGAGTGGGTTGCCATTTCCTCCTTTAGGGGATCTTCCTGACCCAGGGATTGAACCCACGTCTCCTGTATTGCAGGCAGATTTTTTTTACCATCTGAGCCACCAGGAAAGTGAGTCCAAATAGATAGGAATATTTAGGTTCCTCACAGATATGTAAGGTCCGTCTAGTCAAGGCTATGGTTTTTTCTGTGGTCATGTATGGATGTGAGAATTGGACTGTGAGGAAGGCTGAGTGCCAAAGAATTGATGCTTTTGAACTGTGGTGTTGGAGAAGACTCTTGAGAGTCCCTTGGACTGCAAGGAGATCCAACCAGTCCATTCTGAAGGAGATCAGCCCTGGGATTTCTTTGGAAGGAATGATGCTAAAGCTGAAACTCCAGTACTTTGGCCACCTCATGCGAAGAGTTGACTCATTGGAAAAGACTCTGATGCTGGGAAGGATTGGGGGCAGGAGGAGAAGGGGACGACAGAGAATGAGATGGCTGGATGGCATCACGGACTCGATGAACGTGAGTCTGAGTGAACTCCGGGAGATGGTGATGGACAGGGAGGCCTGGTGTGCTGCGATTCATGGGGTCGCAAAGAGTCGGACACGGCTGAGGGACTGAACTGAACTGAACACAGATATGTCATATATTATACTTTTATTAAGCTGGATACACAGCAAATATAAATTCATTCTGTGTGAAAAGGGGAATCAAATACAAATAAGATATTTTAAATTTATTATATCAGTACTATATTTCATGACATAAATAATACATATATCCACCTAAACTGTAAACTTGTAAATTTATGTGTATTTGTTGCACATTTTTAATGTAATAATATATAAAATAAATTATATTTATCCTAAAATTTGCAGATTGATATCTAACATTCTAGACCTAGAATATATATGTGAAATAAACAATAAAGATATAGTTAGATGTAATATGAGAGGGTTGGAATGGCTGAAGAATATATATAAGCTTTTCTGATTATAATTAGGTTCACTGGCTTAAAGTATTAACTTAAAAATTAGTATGATGAAAGTTACTATTAGTATCAAGATGCTGATCTTGTCCTATAAGTCCTTAAGAAATTAGTGCCCTGATAACGGAAGCAGCACTCAATCACAGTGGATTCACATTTCATTGTATTTCCCCGATGAAGCAGAGTGGAGTCCTTTTCCATCAATCTCTCCCAGTGGGCAGGGGAAGGTAAGAATGCACAAAGCAAAAAGGTGGCTCACAAAACAAAACGAAATAAAAGCAAAAGAGACCTTAGACCCTATGTATGCAGATAATGTAGGTGATAGATACAGAGAAATAAATCTTTGAATAAAAGTAAAATATCAACAAATGATCCAGTTGCAAAAGAAAAGCACACAGCCAATCTCCAATGATCTACTAAGTAGATACTGGGGACTGGACCCTATAGAATGTCTATAATACATATCTATACAGTTTCATCAGTGTACTTCTTAAGGGTGTGCATGTATGTGTGTGTGTGTCTGTCTGCATGCACGCGCGCACATGCTCCATCATTCAATCATGTCCAACTCTTTGCAACCCTATGGACTACAGCCCACCAGGCTCCTCTGTCCATGGAACTCTCCATGCAAGAATACTGGAGCAGGTTGTCTTTTCCTACTCCAGAGGATCTTCCCTGACCCAGGGATTGAACCCGCATTTCTTGCATCTTCTGCAATGGCAGGCAGATTCTTTACCACTGAGCCTCCTGGGAAGCCCTGTTCCTTAAGGATATTTGTAGATAAACATTACTAATATATCTTTCAACTCTTTGATAATATAATATCTAGTACACAATCTATTTCACAACACTGACATTACTGTTTGTTTTTGCTACTATATTCCAGCATAGCCTCAATAAAGACTTCACATTTAAAAATAATTACCAAGCCAAATGAATACTGGTAATATGTTTTGGAGAAGGAAATGGCAATCCACTCCAGTACTCTTGCCAGGAGAATCCCATGGACAGAGAAGCCTGGCAGGCTACAGTCCATGGGGTCGCAAAGAGTCAGACATGACTGAGTGAGTTCACTGTCACTTTCACCAAGCCAAATGAATACTGGTAATATGTTTACATCTCCTATGACTTTCTGGACCATGCTCTGCAACTTTTGTGTAAAATGATATGCAAGAAATTTATACTTTCATGTTCTTGTTTTAGATGGAGATTTTCTGCTTTTCATTTTTAATTTGGGGAAAAGAAATCAGTATCTTCAGGAAACACAAGCAACATTACTGTTAAAATTCTAACAGAGCAATAGCTAGGCTTTATTACATCACTTTAATCAGGTGATTTGGTATTATACATTTAAAGCTTCTTCTCTAAGGCAACTATAGGTTATCTTGTAAGTGATACAAAGGAAACAAAAATGTGTTTTTTCCCTTTGTAAGGAAAATAACCTGATAGTTATAAAATATTTCTATATGCTCTATAATTTTTAGCCCAGAAAAAAGAGTACTATAAGTAAAAAAAAGTGACATTATTGTCAAAGGTGCTGTTAGAAATGTGGGGTTTTTTTTTTTTACTCCATTTGTTAAAATTAAAACTATATATATAAGCAATAGTTTTGGCTTCCATCCATGTTGGCTTCTTTTTTTTTTTTTTACTTTACAATATTATATTGGTTTTGCCATACATCAACATGAATTTAAACCATTGAAAAGATCGCTGCTTCTGCCCTTATAGTATAAAACAGCCAGAACAACTTCAAGTTACATGACATTTCTTGAACTACCAGAAAGCTGAGGTCACTGATCCCAAGTCCAAGGAAAGAACATGGCATTAGGGAGATATAAGAGGTGAACACATGCACTCATCCAGAGTAGACATGACCCAGGTACCTATAAGAAGAGTTCAGCTACAAGGACAATTGGTGAAGACCAAGTGTGGCCTGCTGAGACAGTGTGAAACCCCTGAGAGCATCAGAAATTGGAAGAATCAGTGTCTCTTTGCATGCTCTTTCTCAGCAAACCCCACCAGGTGCTTGCAGAAAAGATTGGAAAGAGCCCTGGGAAATATCCATTGCAGGGCAGGCCCAGGAGGAAAGCAACAGCCATGTCGGAGGGGCAAGAAACTCTACCAACACTCTTTTCCTGGAGCTCCTGTACAGAACAACAGCCTGCCTCTGTGAGGAGAAGGGCAACGGGCACTGTTAATCTTAAGGAACTGGCAAACAGTCATGACATGTGCAGTAATCGAATAGGTGTAAAAACCCTACTCATGGAGAAGAGGAATGATTACAGATTCAACTTATGGCTGCAGTTTGGAGAGAGGCAGGATAGCCAAGAAGCTACGTCCCTGGCGCTGGAGTAAATCATACCTGCCTCTGACTCATAGTCACACCACCATCCCCATTGCTACGGTGAGACATTTTGAATAAGAAGTGACAGCAGACTACAACTGGAATAGAACAGGAGAGGACTAAGTATAAAAAGAAACTTTCTCTGAGTCATATTACAAAATGACACAATATCCCCTAGTCATGGCAGTATTTCATTAAATTTCCATGACCTAGTGAATGCTAGCACCTGAAGTCCTGTACTTTCCCCAGACCTGTTTGAGGTTATTCTCTGGATACTGATCATTTATTTATTGCCTTATTAGACACTAATATTCCAATTTAAAAGGAATCCCCTTGCATGTCTCTGACTATTATTTATTGTTAATGATACTCACAATTGAACTTGTTCATCACTTTAAGCTAGCAGTGGAATATACTATACTCAATATAATATATAACTGTCATCATTTAAGATATCATGAAATAAATTCTTCACAAAATCATGAATTTTATATAGCATACTCATAGTGTGTAAAAGAAACCAATCAAATCAATGTTAGTTAAAATAATTTAACTTTGATAATCTTATTTCAATATCTCTATATCCAGTTCCTCACAATTATAAATTTACCATTTTCACTCATTGTCTGAATGACTACCAGTGTTTTGTATAATTTTATAAAGTTGACACTAAGTAATACCAGAGTACCTATATTATTGGAGGTAATAATCTGTAAAACAGTAAGAATAATTTTAATGTGGTAAATATTTGTAGAATACAAATTTAGCAGCATTAGTAAATAATCTGTTCCCTTTAGAGATTGTCAGTTTATCAAAATCACTTTTAGATTAATCTGGGTATTTATCCAAAAGAATAGAATTCAGGATCTTGAAGAGATAATATTAAAAGCATGCCTGTGTTCATTGCAGCACTGTTCACAGTAGTCAAGATGTAGAAACAACCTAAATGTCTATTGATGGATGATTGGACACAGGAAATGTGCTATATACAACAATGGAATACTATCCTGTCTTAAAAAAAGTATGAAATTATGCTATGTGCATCGATATGAATGAACCTTGAGGACGTTGTGCTAAGTAAAATAAGACAGTCACAGAAAGACAGATACTGCACAGTTCCACTTACATAAAGTATTTGAATAGATTCATAGAGTCGAAGTATGAAATAGTCATCACAAGGGGCTGGAGGAAGGGGGAAATGGGAAGTTATTAACCAGTGGGCATAAAATTTCAGTTAAGCAATATGAATAAGCTCTGGAAATTTTGCATACAATAATGCAGCTATAGTCAACAATAACAATATGTTTCTTGTAGTTTGACATAAAACAACAAAATTCTGTAAAGCAATTATCCTTCAATTAAAAAATTAAATTTTAAAAAAAGTTTAAAAAAAATGTTAAGAAGGTAGATCTCATGTCCTTATCATAATAATAGTTTTAATACAGTATAATAAATTGCAAGTGTTCTGTTACCATTTTATCTCAAAAGATATCAATCAACCCTGTTAAAAAACCGTCAATCCTTATTTCTCTGGTAGATGTCTTAAGAGACAGCTGGGGTTTCTCAGACAAGGAAACATAAAATTCACGTGTGTATCTTACTTTAGAGAAAGAGAAATTACATTCAAATGCATTATCTAAAGAAACAAAAAACTTTCTGATGTATGTCTTTCTACTCTTTAACAGGTTTGGGTCTCCATTTGAAGCCTCAGAATTGCTGCCAGTAATCACTGTTCATTTCCTTGACTGATCCAAGATGAAAATCAAAAATTATTTGTATTAGGTTGGTACAAACATAATTGCAGATTTGGACCATGAATTTTAAGTCATTATAACTAGGTTCAAACACATCTTTATTAATCAAAATAGGAACCATTATAATCAACACATTTTTGCCAACGAGAATTAAGTTTGTTTATTCCTGTAGCATAAAAATCCATGCTTCAGAATTCAACCAGTTCTTGGAAAGCATTTTCTGCCTCCTGCTGGTTGTGGAAAATTTTTGCCTGCAAAAAGTTGTCGAGGTAGTTGGTTGATAAGAGCTCAGGTGAATATGGTGGATGAGGCAAAACTTTGTAGCCCAGTTCGTTTAACTTTTGAAGTATTGGTTTTGCGATGTGCAGTTTAGCATTGTCATGGAAAAGATTTGGGCCCATTCTGTTGACCAGCTGCAGGCGTTGCAGTTTTTGGTGCATCTCACTGGTTTGCTGAGCCTCCTTCTCAGTTGTAGTGGTTTCACTGGGGTTCAGAAAGCTGCAGTGGGTCAGACAAGCAGCAGACCACCAAACAATGACCATAGCCTTTTTTTGATGTAAGTTTGGCTTTGGGAAGTGCTTTGGAGCTTCTTCTCAGTCCAACCACTGAGGTGGTCATCACCATTGTCTTATAAAATCCACTTTTCATCACACGTCACAATCCAATCGAGAAATGGTTCATTGTTGTGGCATAGAGTAGGAGAAGACAACACTTCAATGAGTTTTTTATTTGTGATCAGCTCATGAGGTACCCACTTACTAAGCTTTTTCACCTTTCTGATTTGCTTCAAATGCCAAACAACCATAGAATGATCAATGTTGAGTTCTTCTGCAATTTCTCATGTAGTTGTAAGAGATCAGCTTCAGTGATTGCTCTCAATTGATCGTTGTCATCTTCCAATGGCCAGACACTATGTTCCTCATGTCCAAGGCTCTTCTGTGCAAAACTTTTCGAACCACCACCACACTGTACGTTCATTAGCAGTTCCTGGGCCAAATGTGTTGTTGATGTTACAAGTTGTCTCCGCTGCTTTACAACCCATTTTGAACTTGTATAGGTAAGTCACTCTAATTTGCTTTTTGTCTAACATCATTTCTATAGTCCAAAATAAATATAAAATAAACAGAAAGTAGTAAGTCATTAGCAAAAAAAAAGTGAGAAACGTGCATTAAATTGATATATAGCATTTATTTAAGAATGTATTCCAATATCAAATGGCAAAGTTCAACAGTGTAAAACAGCAATTACTTTTGCACCAACCTAATAAAAGAGGAAAATCCTCACTCTTGTGAAAGCCAGAAAGCAGAATGATTGATAGCAGTTTCTTATGTCATAACTAGATTAGGATTTCTTAAACTTTACTATGTATAATAATCACATATGGAGCTTGCTAAAAAGAAAGCCTGGTTAGTCCCACCTCCTGAGATTCTGATTCATTCAATCTGGCTGGTGTCCAGGAAGCTGCCATTTTTAGGGCTCAGCTTTAATTAGATGTTAAGAGATTCAGAATCTAATGATCATTGGGGCATACTTTGAAAAACAACATATTTGTGACAGGTGTTTAGAGGTTGCAGAAGGTAGTGTTTTAACTGTGCTAATAATGGGAAATTAAAGAGAATGACATCTTCTAAAGTATTATTGACTGTATTCTTTTCTTATTCTTTCTAATAAGACATATAGGATTCAGAGATATTTCACCAAAGGTGATACTCTTTACTAAACCATTAATCAAGTCACAAAAAGAAAGAGGAATTTTCCCCTTCTTCAATATACCCAACTTAAGATGTTAACTATATTCCTTACTAAATGTGAATTTATCAAGTTTATCATTACTATATATACCACATAGTCATTAATAGCAACTATTAAGTCCTTAATATATGCTGGCCTCAGGTCTAGGTATTTGACTTGTATCATCTCATTTAATCATCAGAAAACCTTGTATGAGTTAAGTGCTATAATTATTCCCATTTAATGAATAGGAAATTGAGATAGTAAGATTAAAATATTTGCATAAGATCACAAATCTTATAAGATAGAATAATTCTATATTTTTCAGAGATATTAATAAAAACTCACAGGTTAACTAAGATATCTACATATCTACATAAGGCTATCTATGTAAGCCTTTTTATCTTGAATTTTGTCCTTGTAAGCTCTACATATTTCATGAATCATTGTTTTGTGAGATACTATACAGTTAATAAAAAGGGAACATTTTTTCTAAAAAATAAACAGTATAAAATATTATGTCTGTCATTAAATTACTCATGCATTCAAATCTTGATGTAGATCTGTAAGACCCATTTGACTGGAACCTTTTTTTCCATTTTAATCAGCATTTTACTTATTCTTCATCATTTATAACAAAATGAGAGACCTTATGTTAATAATTTAAAGTCTATAAATTCCCTTGCAGAGTTATAAAAGAAATATGAAGTTGACTTCATATTTCAAAGGTCACAAGTAGATCTGGTTGAGTATATAGTTTGTGCAAAAATCCACCTCTTCTTTTTTCATTATACTACAGTAATAGATGGGTTCTTCTTAAAATCTTTTTGGAACATGAAACAGCAAGAGTTGATTCAAGTAAATCATGTGTCTCTAAATAATCAAGCTTAGAAAATATCATTTAAATTTACAGGATCTACTTTTCACTAAAAACATGCTTTGACATTTATATCATCTAAGGAGATAAAGAATAGATAAGAAGGTTATCTATTGTTTATTCTATGCTTGCTTGTAATATATGAATTAGAAAGCAGGATATGATGATGTCAAGGCAAATAAGCGCATTTAAGTAAAAATTCAGTGATGTTTGTGCCTGTAACTATTTGCCACATCTCAAAGGAGAAACATAGTTTCCTCTAAATTTACCATAAGGCTCCATTAGTTTTATCATACTCTTGAAGAGTTAGACTCACTATTCTTGCTAAGCTGTGAAATTGTAGTTCAATGTTCAGAACTTCTAAGAAATAGCATCTTAAAAATTGAAAATAACTTTGAGATTTTATCAAATTCATTTAATGCCTCACTAATAAACATTCTATAACATCTGTGTATTTTCTATTCTTCTTGACAACATTCTGAACAGGAAAATGAAGATGGGGTAATTTTGATGTAATATTAGGGGGAAAGACATCATGGGTTCTAACAGTGGCTTAAAAAAAGCAAAAGGACAGCATGGAGATTCTGAAATGTTATTTGAAAGACATTGAAAATTGTTAGTCAAAGAGATTATAAACTAAAGAGTTGAAAGAATTACACTAAGCTGTGTTATGATTATTTTTCAAAGTAAAATATGTTTTTTTCAAGAGAAAATGTCTCTTTGTAGCCATTTTGAAGTCTTCTTTTGGTTCAGAGCATGGCACATAATATGCCCTGAAATAATAAGTGGATGAAGGAATTCATGAGAGCGCTGCCTATATGAGATCAACTTGATACTGGTAGAGTTTGGAGGAAAAAAAAATTGGGATACTATTTGGAAACTTCAGAATGCTTATGAGATCTTTCTTTACCTCATCTTCTTCATTATGAATATCATTCATATTGTACTCTTAAGCAGACAGATTCAAAAAACTACTTAAGTGAAGTGAAAGTCGTTCAGTCATGTCCGATTCTTTGTGACCCCATGGACTATAGAGTCCATGGAATTCTCCAGGCTGGAATACTGGAGAGGGTAGCTTTTCCCTTCTTCAGGGGATCTTCCCAACCCAGGGATCAAACCCCAGTCTCCCACGTTGGGCTGGTAAAATTGCAAATAAACTTCCTAAAATTATGTGTGTGTATGGATATTAATGTAATGTGCTAATGGATGATGCAGATCACCACACAGGCAAAATTCTCATAATAAGTGATGTTTACATTCTACCTGGCTTGAAAGTCACACTGAAATAAACTTACTGTTGAGCATAGTTATTATCTCTAGAAAACTAGAGTCACAATGAACATCACAGGAGTGAATAAAGTGCCTGAAAAGTGTTTCCTCTTCTAATGAAAGTCGCTCAGTCGTGTCCAACTCTCATGGACTGCATCCATGGAATTCTCCAGGCCAGAATACTGGAGTGGGTAGCCTTTCCCTTCTTCAGGGGATCTTCCCAACCCAGGGATCAAACCCAGGTCTCCCGCATTGCAGGTGGATTCTTTACCAGCTGAGTCACAAGGGAAGCCCAAGAATATTAGAGTGGGTAGCCTATCCCTTCTCCAGGAGATCTTCCTGACCCAGGAATCAAACTGGGGTCTCCTGCATTGCAGGCGGTTTCTTTACCAACTGAGCTATAACTTTTACTTTAAATATGAATTTAAGCTTTCACTTGAACATCTCAATAAAACTGGAAGAAAAAACAACAACAAAAAAAAGAATCCTTAGATAGAGAAGACAGTAACAAGAAGTAAGGGAGCCTCACCTACATTTTAGATAATGAACACTTCATCCACCTACAATCATACTATATGCCTGGCTTTCCAATTCCATGCTTGAGAAGGAGACTTCAGGGAATTGAGGGAATACTACTGGATAGGAACATAGTCTACATGCTGCATGCAGACTGTGGAAATTGAAATGAAGAGATTAAATGAAAAGAAACGAGAGGGAGTGGGTATGTGTACACCTATGACTGATTCACGTTGATGTTTGACAGAAAACAAAAAAAGAAATTCTGTAAAGCAATTATCCTTCAATTTAAAAATAAATAAATTTAAAAAAAAAGTAATGAAAAACCACAATGAAGACTGTCAGATAGGATTTAAAAAACACAACCTAGGGGGCAACAGAGGATGAGATGTTTGGATGGCATCCTCAACTCGATGGACGAGTTTGAGCAAACTCCAGGAGATAGTGAAGGACAGGGAAGCCTGGCATGATGCAGTCCATGAGATCATAGAATCAGACACAACTGACTGACTGAACAACAATACACTGTTTGCAAGAGGACCTCCTAAATATATTGTTACAGGAAAGTTGAAAGTAAATGTATAGGTTAAAAAATTTTCTGCAAATGTGAATCAAAAGGAGTTTGTGAAGTTTGCATGGAAGACAAAGTAGTCTATAAGGTAAAATGATTACTGTAAAGAAACAGGACTATTTTATAATTTTTTTTTACTTTATTTTACTTTACAATACTGTATTGGTTTTGCCATACATTGACATGAAAGGTTAAATTGATGAGGAAGTTACAATTCTAATTTATTAATAGTTAATTCATTTATTTTTTCTTTTTTTATAAAGAAAAGTTTAACAAAACCATCAGGATACATAGATACATATACAGTGAGGTTGGAATCTATTAACAAAACCCTCTCAATAGCATGTATTTACAACCAGCAAGTTGAAAATTACTAAGGATATAGAAGATATAAATAATGGTAATAATAAATATAATCTAATATATCTGTATGGAATACTGTACCCAACAATTTCTGAATTCATGCTTTATAAGCACATATGCAGTATTAACAAAAATTTGTCATACATGTCTCCATATAGCAAGTCTCAACAAATTTCAAGAGATAGAACTTATTGTAGTTTCCTGATTGCAGTGCAATTAATTCAATCAGTTAAGAATGAATAACAAAAATAGAGGCAAAAATCTCCATATGGTCATTATCAGGGGTCAGAGAGAGAGTGAAAAGAGGAATTGTTTTTAATTGGGTATAGAGTTCAGATTTGCCAGTTGAAAAAGTTCTAGGGATCTTTTTCATAACAATGTGAATATATTTAACATTAAAGAACTTAAAAATGTCTAAGATGATAACTTTTATATTTTTTACCACAGTAAAAATTTTGTGTTATAAAACTAAATCATGAATTAAAGCTTATCAATTTTATGTGAGAAAAGGAAGGCTGGATATCTTTAAAAAATCTATTGCCAAATCTAAGGTCTTAAAGATTTACCGGTATATTTTCTGATAAGACATTTGCAACTTGAGTTGTGAGTTTAGGTCTTTGTTCCATTTTAAATTAATTTTTGTACATAGTGTGAGCTGTAGTTCCAACTTCATTCCTTTTCATGTGGCTATCCAGTTGTTTCGGTACTATTTGTTAAAAAGTATTCCTTCCCTCACCAAATGATCTTGCCAGTATTGTCAAAAATCAACTTATGTATGGATTTATTTCTGGACTATTAATTCTATTCTATTGGTCAATAGGTCTATTCTTATGACAGTATGAAGCTGCTTTGTTATTGTAGCTTTTTAGTAAGTTTTAAAGTCCAGGAGTGTGAGTCCTCCAAATTTTTTATTTTCCAAATAGTTTTGGATATTTAGGATCCCTTATGAATTCCATATGAATTTTAGGATCAAGATTTCCATTTCTGGGAAAAAGTAATTGAGATTTTATAGAAATTGCAAAGAATATGAAGATAACTTTAGGAACTATTGCTGTCTTAATAATGTTAAGTTTTCAGTCTGTGAACAAGGGATGTCTTTCAATTTGCTTAGGTCTTTAATTTCTTTCGGCTATATTTTATAGTTTTCTGTTTATAAGTCTTACACCTCCTTGACTAAATTTATTTCTAAGTACTGTATTTGGGAGAATGCTGTAGTCAAAAGAATTTTGTTACCTTCCTTTCATATAGAAATGCAAGTGAGCTTCTGCAGACTGATCTTATATCCTACAACTTCACTGAATTCACTTATTAGCTCTAACAGGTTTTTTTTTTTTTTTTTAATGTACATTCTTCAGGATTTTCTATGCATATGGCCATATCATCTGTGAATAGAAATAGTTTTCCTGCTTCCTTTCCAACTTGGATGCCTCTAATTATTTTTTCTTTCCTAATTGCTCTCTCTAGGACTTCCAGTGTAATACTGAATAGAAGTGGTAAGGTGAACGTCCTCATCTTGTTCTTGATCCTAGAGGAAAAGCTTCCACCATTAATGATTGTTCATTAAGTATGATGTTCATACTGTTCATGGGGTTCTCAAGGCAAGAATACTGAAATGGTTTGCCATTCCCTTTTTCAGTGGACCAGGATTTGTCAGAACACTCCACCATGTCCCGTCCATCTTGGGTGGCCCTACACAACATGGCTCATAGTTTCATTGAGTTAGACAAGGCTGTGGTCCATGTGATCAGATTGGTTAGTTTTCTTTGACTGTGATTTTCATTCCATCCGCCCTCTGATGGAGAAGGATAAGAGGTTTATGGAAGCTTCCTGATGGGAGAGACTGACTGAGGGGGAAACGGTCTTGTTCTGATGGGCGGGGCCATGCTCAGTAAACCTTTAATCCAATTTTCTGTTGAAGGGTGGGGCTGTGTTCCCTCCCTATTATTTGACCTGAGACTAAACTATGGTGGAGGTATTGAAGATAATGGCAACCTCCTTCAAAAGGTCCCATGCAGGCACTGCTGCATACAGTGCCCCCAACCTTGCAGCAGGCCACCACCCACCGACACCTGCACTGGAGACTCCTGGACACTCACGGGCAAGTCTGTGTCAGTCTTTTGTGGGGTCATTGATCCTTTCTCCTGGGTCCTGATATGCACAAGGTTTTGTTTGTGCCCTCCAAGAGTCTGTTTCCCAGTCCTTTGTAAGTTCTGGTGGCTCTATGGTGGGGTTAATGGCGACCTCCTCCAAGAGGGTTTATGCCATACCCAGGTCTGCTGCACCCAAAGCCTCTGCCCCTGCAGCAGTCCACTGCTGACCTGTACCTCCACAGGAGACACTCAAACACAGTTCTGGCTCAGTCTCTGTGGGGTTAGCTGTACACTTTTCAGAAATGTACTTTATCATCTTGAGGAAATTCCCTTCTATTCCTTGCTTGTGGACATTTTCTTTTTATTTTTTAATCAAGAAAGAGTGTTCAATTTAGTCAAATAAGTTTTCTGCATCAATCTAGAACATCATGGGTTATTTTTTCCCCTTCATTCCACTAATATAGCTCCAGTGTAGAAGAGATGAACATCTGTGAAGTAAAATGAGAAATATGATTTAATAGTTGAATCTACTAACATGGAAATCATAGTTAGCTTAACAGTAGTTGGTTTGGTGAAATGTAACAATAAATCCCGACAGGATCCAGGCTCAATAGGAAATGAGGGATGAAAAATTGGAGTTCTCAACTCTTGTAGTCTCCTCAACTCTTTTAAGGAACTTTGCAATAAATGAGAGATTAGGAAATGGGGAGGTATCTTGAAGGAGACAATGTGAATACAAGAGGTTTTTTTTTTTTTTTTTTAAGATAGGAGAAGTTATAGCATTTTATCTGCAAATAAGAATGATTTAAAAGAGAAGAAATTAATAAAGCTAGTGTTAAAGGAGAATCACTGGAGCCAGTCAGGATGGTATCTAGTGGACAGGTCAAGAGAATGACCTAAACAAAAGTTCTACAGTTCCTCCATCATAAAAGGAAATAGATACACCATACGCAATATAGTCATAGGTGCATGTGTCTGGGTAATTGAGTTGGTGAGGGTTTTTAGATGTTCTCATTTGATTACCTCTGTATTCTCAGTTAACTTCGAACTCTCAACTCTTGAGATTGGGGATGTGGGCAGAGGTTTTAGCTGTATGAGGAAAGAGGAGAAGGTGTGAAATGGTCTGAAGGAGAAAGCTCAGAAAATGTGATATGACTGTAATGTGTCATTTGTGACCCAGTATATATGATATTGGGCTTCCTTGGCGGTCTTCCCAGGTGGCACACTGGCAACGAACCTGCCTACCGATGTAGGAGATGCAAGAGAAACAGGTTCAATCCCTGAGTCAGTAATGTTCTCTGGAGGAGGAAATGGTAACTCACTCCAGTATTCTTGCCTGAAAAGTCCCATAGACAGAGGAGCCTGGCAAGCTACAGTCCATAGGGTCACAAAAGAGTTCGACACAACTGAGCAACTGAGCACACACATATGCTATAATGCATTCAAATATATACTATATATTATATATGTAAGGTTATATATGTAAATTATATATATATATACATATAGAGAAAGTATGTGTATATTTAATTATATAATTATTAATGGTTCTAAATTATATGTATATAACTTTGCTAATGTACCCATGAATTTAGTGCTTGGTATAAAATGAATGTCTCACCATTTGGTCTTTTCCTCATATCAGTTTTCCTTGTGATAGAATTTGTGGTAAATATCAGCATGTCATTAACATGCAATGAAAAGATAAATATAACTCAGTGATGACTGTGTCTACTTCTAACAAGGAGATAAGGGTCCCAGTACCTGCTCAGTTGCTATAGAAAGGGACATCCATTTTAGATACCATAATTCTGGAAGAATACATAGGAACAAAAATCATGAGTGCTTGTGCCCAAATGAGGGAAATCTTGAGAATGCATGTTTTAAAAAAATGTAGTCTTTATTTCCCTTGTATGAGATAACTACAAAAATGTGAAACTAATCCATTCTATAAGATTAAATTAACTTGCTCACAGGACTGGTGACAGTAGAGTTTTTTTCTTTGTGTGAATTCTAAGATATGACACAAAAAGCCAAACCTCTATCATATAAACCCCAGCTTACCCACACATATGAGTTAAAGTCTTGCCATTCTAAATCACAGAGTTTTATGATATTTTTTAAAGGTTTCTTTGCAGCACATTTGTAGCACTAACTGAGGAGACACTGGACATGATCTTGTTATTGACATACCTACAGTATTCCACACACAGTGCTCATCAGTAGAGGCCTGATAACTAAATGAATGAACAATTAAAAAATTAGAACTTAGCTTTCACATTTAATACCAATTGTGATTCTAGGAATCACATTTCTAATATAAACAATGCCCTTGAAATGTATCCCAGGTACAGTGTTCCTTAATTGAATATTATTCATGTCCATTAAATAAATATCTGAGTTAGAAAATGTTATCCCGTTTTACCTGATAATTTTATACATATATTACTGGTAAACTTGTTTGTTTGTTTTTTTTTTTTAATTTAAAAAACATTTATATTGAGCCTGTATGTTAGATATTCTTCTAAGGACCTTAAAAATATTGATTTCACCCTCATAGAACTGTGTTAGGTGTTATCATTTTTATTTTAAATATAATTAAATTGAGGCTCATAAGTTTAAGCAGTCTGTCTAAAGAAATCAGATATTTAGTAGTGAAGCTGCATTTAAATGCAGGCAGTCTGGCTTCAGGACCTGGGCTCTTACCCAATAAATAATACTGTTATAAATAAAATATAACAGTTAAAATGGATAACTAATAAAATAAAAATTGAAAATATTTGTATATCACTCAGAATTATCTTAATTAACACTCTTCAGTGTCAGGGAGCATACACTGAAAAGGAGATTAGTTTCCAGAGAGTGTATTAAGAATTGCTTTCAGAAGCACTATGGGAAGAGAATGAAACAGGATTAAGCATAGGGTGGGGTGTGATTCAATCACACACAAAAAAGTCTTAGCTGACCTCATGTGAAGAAGCTCTGAACCCAGAAAGACTCTTCAAAGTAGTCCTAAATGGATGTATTGAAATCAAGATTTTATATCCTTGCATCAACCAGTCATTGGATACAGTCTGCCTGGAGAAAAATGTCCTAACCTTGCACTAGGCTGCTGTCTTCAATCCAAGGCAATTCTCTAAAAGCTCTAACAGCTGCAAGCTCTCTCTCAAGGGGCAGTACTTCCATGAGCTGGGTTTCAATTTTGAGGAGTTATCTGTATAGTACATAATAGCCTCCGCCACAGGTATAGGAAATGCAGTTTGGGTAGCATTGGACTAAGACATGATCTTTTAGAACTCATTACATCACACCAGGTCAAGAGCAATCTATATTTTGTAACTACCCTTTTTACAGGAGGGTAGTGAGTTGGAGGGATTTCAAGGCGGATCAAGGAAAAGGATCTGATCACTTGGTGGCAGTAGTATATAAGGAGCTGTATTCAGGCAGCACTTTGATAGGTTGCATTCTATTCCTTCCTGCAGGAGACCTTCCAGAGGCTGAGTGCAAGGGCTTCCCCAGAAGGAGAAAAGGGCATGGGGTAGATGGGAAATCAGGTTTATGTGTGTAGGTGATATTGATTGCCCAGCAGCAAGATAGGGAGTCTTGCAGTCAGAGTACTCGGAAGGGCAGCAGAGGGGTCTTTCAGAGCTACAGATCTTCTCTTGTCCAGACAGAGAAGATGTTGGGTGCAGTTTTGTAGAGAGATGCAAAACTGGAAAACTCTAAATGGTGACAATCTGCTTTATCTGTGCTATTTTTAAAATAATAATGTATAAAAATTAAGTTTGGTGCTGATAGGCTTTTGAGCAAATGATCTTCGCCTACTATAAAGAAGTAAACAATGTAGAACCAAGGTGCATGAGCCATCTTTGGCTCATTTATGTAATATCTCTATGGCCCTCATCCAGGTACTAAAGCCTATATACCAAGACAACCGTATTTACAACATTCAATTTAGTAGAATACAATTCATGTATTTTGAAGCTTAATATGAAAATATGACCAATGTAATGACATCAGAATAGTTTTAAAAACCATCAAATGCTGCAAATGAATATAGCATGTGGCTGGAGTTTTATTTTCTTATAAAGTATAAATTTTGATCTACTTTACTGATTTGGTGTTTCATCTACCAGAGCCTTCAGTCCTGTCCCACTCTTTGGGACCCCATGAACTGTAGTCCGCCAGGCTCCTCTGTCCAGATCTCCTGGAGGAGGGCATGGCAGCCCACTGCAGTATTCTTGCCTGGAGAATCCAATGGACAGAGCCTGGTGGGCTACCGGCCATAGGGTCACAAAGAGTCAGACATGACTGCAGCGACTGAGCACAGCACTAGTAGAGCCGTATTGAAGTATTAAAGTATCATAATATTAGTGTGTTTTTATCTTTCATTTTCTCCTTGTATCTCCTGTGGTGGTTGTGTTTCTAGTGCCTGATTATTCGTAACTATTACATATATAATTTGATTGGGACTTTAGCATTTCAAAGTGCCCTTCTTTCCCATGAAAAATACTTTTAGTTCATATTATACTTTACTTGATATGGCTGGTGGTTTAGTCGCTAAGTCATGTCCTAGTCTTTTCTGACCCCATGGACTGTAGCCCGCCAGGTTGCACTGTCCATGGAGTTCTCCAGGCAAGAGTACTGGAGGGGGTTGCCACGCCCTTCTCCAGGGGAATCTTCCCAACCCAGGGATTGAACCCGGGTCTCCAACATTGGCAGGCGGATTCTTTACCACTGAGCCACCAGGGAAGCTCACTTTATTTGATAATTTGATGATTAAATTTTTATTCCTTATTGTTTCCTTTTGCCTGGTGCACCTTGACATATTTCTTTATTTTAGCATTTATGAATCACTTTATTTAATACAGAATATGCTTGTATCTTAGATTGTAAGTCAAAATCAATATTATATTTAATAGGTGTGTTAAACCCATGTTGTTTCTCACAGAGTTGAATTTGAACAGTTTTTTGATGCCTAGTCAAGTACTCCTTGTACCTCTACCAATGGCTTCCGACCCTGGATTCTTAGAAACCAGGAACCCTGGGGATACTTGAAGGAAGAAATAGGAGCATTGTTTTAAAAGCTCAAGTAGATATCCCTTACCTGTTTCCCCATAAAAAGGCCATGCAGGTAAATGAAAAGTTGAAGTGTGTTAGCTGGAATTACAGAAACTCAGTGAGGAACATAACTCCCTTACTCTTAACAGAAACTATATTGAATGATTTCAAATCTGAGTCAGAACAGGTGAATGAGTATACTCAGTAAACAGCTTTCTTTGAAAGCCAGCCTCTTTCAGAACACCAGGAAAAATCAAGATAAAGGGGTTGTGAACTGTTCAACTGAAATGTGAATACTATTTTATACATTTTATTTTTACTGTCACAAAGTATATATAACATAACATTTGCTGTTTATTCACTTTTTAATGTAAAATTCAGTGGCATTAATTGGATTAATTAATTAGTGTTACATACCTATCACTGTTTTCACCTCAAACGTAAATTATGTAACCACTAATCAATAATTCTGATTCCCCCTTCCATTCAGCTCCTGGTAACCTCTAATCTACATTCTCATGTATGATTTTTTTTTTCTTTTTCAGGTATTTCATATAACTGGAATCATATAGTATTGGGCTGGCCAAAAGTTCCTTTGAGTTTTTCTGTAACGTCTTACGAAAAACCCAACCAAACTTTTTGGCCAACCCAATAATTTATGCCTTGGCTTATATCATTTAGCATAATATTTTCAATATTTGTCCATGTTATAGCATGTATCAGAACTTCATTTTTTATTATTAGAGCTGAATAATATTTCATTGTGTGTGTATATCACATTTGTTTATCCTTTTATCTGTGGATGAGCACTTAGGGTTTTTCTATCTTTGCCTGTTATGGATGATGGTATAATGAACAATGGCACATATCATCTGAGTATTTTTAGTTATTTTGTGTATATACCTAAAAGTGGAATTTATGGGCCATATATAAATGCTCTGTTTAACTTTTAAGTATGTAAACTCTTAGCACATTTTTTAGTTGGGTTGTTTGTCTTTTTGTTGTTGAGTTGTAAGATTATATACATATTATAAGGCTATATATAGGGGCATCCCAGGTGGCACAGTGGCACAGAATCTGCCTGCCAATGCAGGAGACTCAGGTTTGATCCCTGGGTCAGGAAGGAAGGAAATGGAGAAGGAAATGACAACCCACTCCAGTATTCTTGCCTGGAAAACTCCATGAACAGAGGAACTTGGCAGGCTTGGTTCATGGGGTCCCAAAGAGTCGGACATGACTAAGCAACTCAACTCACACACACATGATTATATACATACAAACACACAAACATATGTTTTAGATATGAAAACTTTAGCCAATACCTGATTTATAAGAACTTTATCACATTTTGTGTTTTTTTTTTTTCATTTTCTTAATAATGTCTTTAGAGGGACAAAAGCTTTTGAATTTAAGGAAGTTCATTTTTCACTTTTTTATCTTGTGCATCATGCAAAGTTCAAAAATACTTCAACAGATACAATGACAGAACTTTAGTTAGCAATGTTATTGGAATTCTGAAGTTGCACAGAACTAATAGTGAATGCTTTGTTATACTTTTAATTGATGTTCAAATCATGACTTTTCCAGTGCCAGATTATTTCTTTGGGCCTTAAGGGCCTATGTCACTGTGAATCAGCATGATTGACATGCCATAATTAAGCACAAAATATGACAAATAACTGTCACTCACTTTTACAGAAAAAATTATACTATTTTTCTATATCCTGCTGACTTCATAAATGGGGATATAATTAAAAACCCAGGAAGGCAATTACAGAGAAACATAAAGTGATGTAGTTGTGATGGCAGTGTTAGCTAGCTTAAGAGTAATAGCTTGTACTCTGATTGACATTGGCATCCTGTATGTTACATCTATTAAAATCAGACTAGCAATTAAAATGTAAGAAAATAGGTTTGACAGCATAGCCTAATGTCCACCAGTTACACAGATGACTCAGTGTGTAACTTCCTGGCATTTGATAATTGCTGAGAATATTTATGGTAGTCACATCAGTGATTATCATAAATAAATAATATATTTTGAGCACTCATGGTTAGCTATATTATCAATAATTATTATATGGCTATTGTAAACAAAGTTCTGTGCTGTCTGCCCAGTCTGTTTTGGGGCCTGTTAAGTATGCACATCCTTATAGCTTCATGTATGCACACACTTCATGCACACACTCACACACATAATCCCCACTAAGAACATATTTGAGTAGCTTATGATGAAATGAGGTTTATGCACATAAATGATTACACTTCATGGTCATCCAAGAACAAGAAGCTTTGCAAGCATTCTGTCATGCTTCAGTGCTACTTCTAGCTTGAAAGTGAAATTCTCCAAATAGATAATCAGGGAAATAAGTATTTGGTTGTGTCTTGGTGCATTCTTGAGTCTCCATCCAGCTACCCCCTCCCATTCACGTTTAGTAGTTGGTGGGCATTAAGACGGAGAAGGCGATGGCACCCCCCACTCCAGTACTCTTGCCGGGAAAATCCCATGGACAGAGGAGCCTGGTTGGCTGCAGTCCATGGGGTCGTAGAGTCGGACACGAATGAGTGACTTCACTGTTACTTTTCACTTTCATGCGTTGGAGAAGGAAATGGCAACCCACTCCAGTGTTCTTGCCTGGAGAATCCCAGGGACGGGGGAGCCTGGTGGGCTGCCATCTATGGGGTCGCACAGAGTAGGACACAACTGAAGCGACTTAGCAGCAGCAGCAGCAGCAGGCATTAAGACATGTATGGAACTGCAAAACATAATCTTTTCTGTATATTGCCTTCCATAATGCTAAACCGAAAGTTTTTTCAAGGGCTTGCTGTGTTTCTTTTGCTTTAGTTTATACATGTCCTTGTCTGGAGTCTTTTGTTCCTACACTGAGTGAGACAGAAAAAAGAGTCCAAAAGAAGTTGAGAGCTGTAGTCTACTCCTGTTGGTTTAACATGCCATGGGTAGGATACTTCTGCAGTCAGCAATCAGAAGTTTTCAAATAATAAACCTATGGTGTTGGTTGGCTCCCATATCGATTTATTTATGCCTCATCTTTTGCAAAACCTTTTAAAGGTATCACAAAGATATAAAACACTGGAAAACATGAATTACAAGTAATTCTTTTAGGAAACAAGATTAGAGACATCTCCTGCCGTCAGGGATGTGATATAGTATGGTTACATCACTTGCTCTGGATAGGGCAAAATGTCTTTCTAGCAGCTAGTATATGAGTCATATATACTAGCTGCTAGGAAAAATGAAAAGTGGCATAGTCATGCTCTATGCAATAAAAAAACCAATTAATTGCTTAAAAGAGTCAACTGTTCTTCCTGATGCTAACATCTGAAAGCCATTTCTCCCTATATTTTTTATTAAAAAGACTGGAAAGCCTTTGATAATGTCCTTACCTAAACATCAAGATGAATTCTTTAGAATATTTGTTTCATCTGACATTGTTAGTAGATGACATCACAACACAATAATCATAGCCTTACTGTGGTTGGAAGAGAACATAGTAGATTTTAGGTACAGGGCTTCTGGCTCAGTTGATTTAATTATCAAGTAAATTTTAGAGCACCTAGAGGAATAGACAGGTTGCAAAGCTTTCATCTAATCATTTACTAGTATTCTTCAGAAGATGCTTTAGGTTTTTTGTGTACCTAGGCAAGCAGTTAGTGAGATACCATTCTGTTTACTGAGAGGTCATGTGCAAAGTGATTCAGAGACCCAGCTTTGCAGTCTTGGGTTTTTATGCCAGCAACATCACTCAGTAACTCTGTGATCTCAATCAAATTGCTAAGCCTCACTATGCTTCAGCTTTCATATCTTTGAAAACAGATACTGCCTTTTTCAGAGGGTTCCTGCCCTGGGTAAGCTGAGCAGGCTTTGACATCCAGAGAAAGCTCCTAGTAAAAGAGTTGTGGTTGTTGGTAGTTGGAAGATGGCCCAGATAAATCCTATCCTGGAAACCAAAAATGTCCTGGGATAAAAATGAAGGGTTCCGCAGAGTGCCTGTCATAATTAACAGTTTAAATAGTATCTATTGTATATCACCTAAATTATAGCAGTTCAGTTACAAGTAAACAATATATACCGTAACTAATAGTTGAGTTAAAGGTTAATGATATTCATGTGGAAATTGAGGAGCATCATAAGAATTTATATGTAAGTGAAAGGCAACCCACCCCACTCAGGAAGTTCTTATGAATGGGGTCAAAATTCTCTTTAGGACACAGTTGTAAGCCTGCTTTAATGGATAGACCAGTGTGTAACCAATGTCTCCACTTTCTGTTCCAAAAGAACAGCCAGGAAAATTTTTAACATGGAGTTTTTTGTTAATTGTGGTAAAATCGGCATAACATAAAATTAATGATTTTTAAGGTGTACATCTGGTTGATATTTAGCACATTCACAATGCAGTACAACCACCATCTCTATCTAACTCCAAAACTATCATTTCTACAAAAGGAAATCTTATACCCATTAAGTAGTTACTCCCTAAGATCTTTTCCTCTAGCTTCTGACAACTACCAGTATGCTTTCTGTGCTTTGGATTTACCTCTTCTTGACAATTCATATACATGGAATCATACAATAGCTAATCTTTTATGTCTGCCTTCTTTCATGTAATATTTCCAAGATACGTTTACATTGTTGAGTTCATCAGTCGTTCTTTTCCTTTTATGATTGCAAAGTAATGTCACAGTTTATATACTTATCTATTGATGAGCATTTGGAGTATTTCCACCTTTTGACTGTTGTGATTGTGCTACAATGAACATTTGTATCAAGTATTTATTTGTGTATCCTTTTTCAGTTATTTTGTATTTAAACCTAGAGGTTAGAATATTTGGTTCATATGGGGTTCTGCCTTTAGCTTTATAAGGACAGTTAAACTGTTTCAGAGTGGCTGCTCCATTGTACTTTGCCACCATCTATTGACAAGGATTCCAGTCTCTCCCCATCCTCACCAATACTTGTTATTTTCTTTTTTTTGAATTTCACAAAATGGCATATCAATGTGGTTTTGATTTGCATTTCCTTAATGACAATTCACATCAATCATCTTTCCTTGTGCTTGCTGGCCCATTTGTATATCTTGATTTGCAAATATTTTCTTCCATTCTTTAGGCTGCCTTTTCACCTTCTTGATAATCTATCTTGTGGCACACTTTAAAAAAAAATTGTTAAGATCCAGTTTATCTCTTTCTTATTTTGCTCCTGTTTTAAAGTCTTCTCTAGTAATCCATTACTAAATCTATAGTCACTAGCATTTCTTTTGATATGTTTTGTATTGTTAGCTAGCTCTGATACTTAGGTTATTGGTTTATTTTGAGTAATTTTTCATATATACTGTGAGGTAGAATCCAAATTCTTAATCCTATTGCATGTAGATAGGATTTGTTTTTTTTCCCCCACACCATTTGTTGAAAAGACAACCTCTTTCCACATTGGATGGTAAATCTTTCTTCCCCAAATGGCCTATGCATCTTTCCCATATACCGACTCATGCTCTTCTTTTGCCTTTAGTGCTTTTCCCTACATTTTTCATCTGCCAAACTTTAGTCATTCTGTCTTCAGGTGCATGACATCTCTAGCCAGATCTTCTATGCATCTGCTAAGCCTGGAATGGTTGCATCCTTTCTTTGAACTATGTGGCAGCTTGTACACACCTTTATTGCATTAATTCTCTCACAGTTTTTATAGTTAATGTCTGTCTTCCCCACTGTATTATGAGATCTTTGAAGGTGGAGTTTTTGTCTTAGGCATTTATATGGCAAATAGGACAGAGCTTCTCTACTAGATGACTGGACCATGAATAAAGTATTCTGGATATCTAGTACTTAGATTTAGCAAAATAGAAATAAAGTGAAAAAGATTCCTTAACTCTCATAGGGAAATATTTCTGGGACAGCTGATAAAAGTGGAATTAGCCAAGATGTCAGAAAGAAAAACAATTTTAGAGAAATAAGGAATCTAAAAATTCGATAATGAGTTTGCAACTCAAAGAATTCTCCTTTCTTGGAAAAATACTGGTGTTGGGGGGGAGGGCAGTAGGGCATGATAGATGCAGTATCTGAAATGCTGTGAGATCACTCACATCCACAAATCTCCCTCTTGCTGATGTATCATGAATCTTACTATCAACCTGCCACTCGCAGAGATTCTGTGATTTCTGTACCATCTAAACACACATTCATATTGTCTGTTGAGAGACAGCAAAAGAAAGCATAATCTTATCTTGAAATAACATTAAAACATTTCCAAACATTGAAATGTCAAGTTGCTCATTTAATACCTTTTGTAATGAGTACATTTGGCATATGTTTTCAGCATTTTTATTCTTCCTGTCAGTCATGTTTCCTTATAACCCTTGACAACGCAGGACGCATTATGAGATTTGGTCACCAGAGAGTTTGAACACAAGATATGTGGATGGTGCCTGAAGAAAAAACAAAAGACAGAAAAACAGTAAGTTATTAGAGAGTGGGGGATATCATTACCAAAAACGGTAAGAAGGATCTTCTTCATGTAGAAGGAAAAGAGAGAGAAGATATCAGAGATCAGAGTCTTTCTTTGCTCCCATTCCTTTTATTGAATTTCAGAGGTAGAAGGAGAATGAGTAGATTAGATAAACAAGATAATCATTGTAGAAAAACAGACTTCAGAGGCAATTTCGTGCCACATTGAGTTTGCAAATCTGGGTGAGGAGCACCTCACGGTGAGCACCCTGTGGACACATGGTACCCAGATCAAAGTAAAAGTGTGAAAAGTGGAATGTCAGCAAAAAGGAATAAGAAATAGAACCAAAGAGTCTCCTGTGGCAACTATGTACAATTAATCTTACTGCCTTATTGAGGTCATATAAAATAGTTCAAAATAGTTGTGGGAAATTAAAAAGCCAAACTATTTCTTAATTTATTTTTGTTGTTAACATATTGATCAAACTGCATTTTCATAAATTTCACATCCCCGTACCGGTTTATTGTTTGTTCTCTTTGTTAAAAGTCTCCCCCAGTGCATCTAAAACATTTAAGGTAGTAAATCATATTTGTTTACCATCACATTTATATATATAACGCTAAGCATACATTTATAAAGTATCATGTGTGAGTGAGATGTCTACCATCAAGAGAATAAGGAAGGAGCTGTCACACAAGTGCCCATGAGTCAAATCCAGCCCACTGCCTGTTTTTATAAATAAAGTTTTATTGGAACATAACCATGCTCATCTGTTTAAATATTGTCTACGGCTGCTTTTGGACCAAAACAGCAGAGTGCTTGCAACAGAGACCATATGAGCTGCAAAGCCAAAAATATTTACTATCTGCCTCTTTACAGATAAAGTTTGTTGAGCCCTGGCAAAAGGAATCAGTCATTGCAGATATTTCACATATTTCTACTTTTTTACAGTACTAACAGTCTGTTTCTGCGGTGTCTGTTAAAGGGTTTAAATCACAAATATGTTAAGATATTTTTAGAAGCACACCAAGTATCTGCATAATTATGTAAAGACTTAGGTTTAATTAGTTAACAAATGGTTGCTTATTGTTTGGCTATTTAACAAAATAGATCCCGAATAACAGAAACCACATAACTTGAAACCATCACAATGAGACAAGCTACAAAAGAAGTTATGTTTTCTTGTTTCCCCAAGTGTCCTGATATAATGAAGTTTTTCTGTGCTAAGATACATTCTGCTGTTGAACACAGTAAACAGTAAAACACTAATATCTGATACCCTAGCCATTGCTTAAATTATCCACTTGGGTGTAGAGAGGAAAATTAAAGTAATCCAGTGAGCATGTACATTTAAAAAAACTTTTTTTAAGCCTATTTTAATTGCAGTCTTCTAAAGGAGAGGCAGTAAAACCTTTAAAGCTTCAATTCCATTGTTTCTAAAAGATGATACAAGTAGAGGAAGAGAAATCAAATCTGGCTTGCACACTGAGCAGAGCTCCAAGATGTCAAAACATGCTGGAAATCAACAGAGCTTTGCATAGACACAGGCTATGAGGACCATAGACTCAAGCTGAGTTATCGAAACACTTGATTGTGTACCTTCTTCCCTCATTTTTGCTATTCTGACCTTTAGGTAAAGAGAGTCAAACAATCAAGTAAGAATCAAAGAAATAATGCCAACTCTCTGAAAATTAAAAATGGAACAACTGAAGGCCAAGAAAGAAAATATCGGAATATGAGACCAAAAGTGAAAGTCACTGAGTTGTGTCCGACTCTTCACTGTGTTGTGTCTGACTCTCTGCAACTCTGCAGACTGTATAGTCTATGGAATACTGGAGTAGGTACCCTTTCCCTTCTCCAGGGGTTCTTCCCAACCCAGGGATTGAACCCAAGTCTCCGACATTGCAGGTAAATTCTTTACCAGCTGAGCCACAAGGGAAATCCGAGACCACATTTGCTCTTTATTACTGTTCCTTTTATTGTTATGCAGTAATGTAGTCCCATTTAGAGACTCTGATAGCATAATAGGAGTTCATGATATTTGCACTTGTGTTACCTTAACCAGATTACTTTCAAGATTCAAAATCTGCACAAAACAACTCTAGCCTAAAGACTTTATGGTGCAGAAATCTTGCTATGAATCCAAGTTAGAAACAAGGGAAGCCAATAGTAATCCATACCATGTCCCCTGGTTCAGGCATAAGGAATGATCTGAAATAAAGCTTATCTTATAAGCACTGCCATTTGTTGATTTTAGATTAGTCAGCTTTTCAGTCATGTCAGTTCAATACATTTAATCAGTGAAATCAAGAGATATCAAGAGATATACAATCTGAGTTGTTTTTTTTTTTTCATAATGGCTAAAAGTTATTTCAGACTCATAGATCTAGAAAAATAAACCTTGAAATTTTATTTTACAGAGCTCCACTATATGTCTGCACTTATACTTTTATTCAATTAATGCTTTTCAGTGACTGCTTTTTGTTTGAAAAAGATGCCAACTAAATGAATTAAATAGAAGAAGACCAGATGATTCAAGGATGAAAAGGGCAGGAAATATTGCAAAGGTTAGAGCAATACATTGAAAAGGTTGAAGGAGTCTGGAGCCAGCAGCTGAAAGGATGAGTTATTGATTCAAGTCCAGCTTTAGATGAATCGTTGGAGATTTATTACAACTTGGAAGAAGATTCTCAGAATGAAATCAAATACCAGTTCTTAACTGGTCCACAAAAGGTTTGAGTTGATTGTTTACTTGTTTGATTTCTTTTGTGTTTGGCAAAGAATTTGAGCTTCTAGACCAGCATTTTCTAATGCTGTTAATATTCAAAACCTATAATCACTCTGCTACTTTATCTATTTGTGTAAAAGAAAAAAATCTCTTCTATATTTTCCCTTCTGGGTGAGGATAGCTATTTTGTTTATTTATTTTTAAGACTGTAAAAATATTTTTTAAAATATTTGGTTGAGGTCCTGTGTCAGTCAGTTATCTATTAGTCTCAAAACAATTCTTCTAAAAGAAAATTGCATATTTTTGGAAAAGGTAACATTTCAGTCAGTCACCAGCTGAGCACTGATTTTAGGACTCCTGTATAATATTTGATTCCATTGCTTCTCTGATAGAGTTATTAGAGTTCTTTGGTGTTTTTTAATATTCCTCCATTGACTTTCTTCCCCATCAAGATTTTTTTAAATTAATAATGATATTTTTAAAGTACTATCTAAAATTTTCATTGGCAGTGAGAGTTATAATTATTTGGCACACTGTAAGTACCTATGACAGAGAAGGCAATGGCAACCCACTCCAGTGTTCTTGCCTGGAGAATCCCAGGGATTGTGGAGCCTGGTGGGCTGCCATCTTTGGGGCTGCACAGAGTTGGACACGACTGAAGCGACTTAGCAGCAGCAGCAGCAGGTACCTGTGAAAAGTAGTCATGAAGACAAGCTTAATTCAGATATCCTGGGTTCAGATCTTGATGCAGCCTCTTACTCACTGCCTGATCTTAATTTCTCTGTGTCTGTTTCCTGATCCATAAAATGTGGTTGAAAACAATACTTCCACTATAGGATTGTAATGAGGATGAATTGAGAAATTTCTTAGACTGGTATGTAGCAGCTTTAGAGATGCTCAAACACTGATTAGCTATTGTTTTTAAAAATTATTATTCAACCATATTCTGCAGATGGAATGAGGTGAAAATTACACATTATGGGCAAAATCACACTGTCTACATTTTTGTATTTGTGTTCATAGAAAGTTGAATAATAAAACCCAAGCCAGAAAATTAACATAAATGCCAGCAATATGGCATTTACATTATAGTACCTACCTTTTAAACCTGAGTATAGATTCTGCTTGATTCAAGCAATCTAGTGATTGAGATATTTATTTATTTTATTTATTTTTTAAAATATAAATTTATTTATTTTAATTGGAGGTTAATTACTTTACAATATTGTATTGGTTTTGCCATACATCAATATGAATCTGCCACAGGTATATTTATTTATTTTAAAAGTTAGTTAATTTGACTTGGTTTAAAGTAATTAGCCTCCAATAAAAATAAATATATATTTTAAAAAAAGAATATTCTATCTTGTCTTAGCATAGTAGAAGTTGATTGGAGCCTGATGAATAACCTTCCTGAGTACAGTAGGATGAAACTGAACAGACAACTCTATAGTGAAATGAAGTAGTATGAGCAACTGTACATATATGGAAAGATGTAAGAGAGAAACAAAAATCAATACTTTTGAGTCAGCATCTCTGTGTACTAGGTTGATGTTCATAAGATTAATGTCTTGCCTTCCACACATTCTTCATTCTCAGCATGCCTGCTCAAGATATTGGTATGCAGCCCTTGGTAAAGTGTTTAGTGGTGTTTGAAGCACACTGACCACCTGGTTTTACTGAATATATAAAAGGAAGTCAGAATTAACTTTTTAAGCTGATTCAGAAGCCCCAGTAGAAATGTACCTTTTATTTTGAAGCCCATAGTGTACAGTTGGCCTTTCCTTTCCATGCGGTCTATGCCCTTGGATTCAGCCACCAGTAGGTTGAAAGTATTAAGAAAAAAAAAAAAATCCAGAAAGTCCCAAGAAAGCAAACCTTGAATTTGCAGTTGTTTACGTAGCATGTACATTGTATTCACAGCTATTTACATGTCATTTACATTTTATTAGGTATTCTAAATTATCTAGAGATGATTTAAAGTATTCAGAAAGAAGAGCATAAGCTATATGCAAATGCTGTAGCATATTATATAAGGGACTTGAGTAGCTGCAGATTTTGGTATCTTTGGGGCTCCTGGAACCAATCTTTTGTGGATACCAAGGGATGAGTACATCATTCATCCTATGGTATATATCAGAGCACTGGGAACCTAAGTTATACGCTTGATGAAGTAAAACAATTCTGCACATAGATGCGACCTTTTTTAGTGTGCAGTGAAGTTTCTCTTATTCTCCAATCATATACACATTCAGGGTACCACTGTGATCAGCTGGAATAAATTGAGACTGTATGGTGTTAATTTAAATTACCACTTCAGAAATTGTGAGAGAAGCCAGCAGCTCCATCTCAACATAATGAGAACAAGAGTATCTTCTGTAATCAAAATGCCACAATGGGCATAATATAATATTTAATATCAACATTTACAGAATGAGTCATACATGTTTGAAAAGTGAAAGTGAAAGTCGCTCAGTGGTGTCTGACTCTCTGCAACCCCATGGACTATACAATCAATGGCATTCTCCAGGCCAGAATACTGAAGTGGGCAGCCTTTCCCTTCTCCAGGGGATCTTCCCAACCCAGGGATCAAACCCAGGTCTCCCACATTGCAGGAGGATTCTTTACTAGCTGAGCCACAAGGGAAGCCCAAGAATACTAGAGTGGGTAGCCTATCCCTTCTCCAGTGGATCATCCCTACCCAGAAATCGAACCGGGGTCTCCTGCATTGCAGACAGATTCTTTACCAACAGAGCTCTCAGGGAAGCCCCATATATGTTTGAAGAGTAAGTCAATTATTTTTCACTAATATGTTTTGTTAGATAACCTTTCAAAAACTAAAATTGCAATTTAGCAGTATAATTTAATCTTTGTAAACATACAGCACTTGATACTCAAGACACTTTTATAATTATCATGAAATAAAGAGAAAACTAAATTTTATATTTATAGCAATGTCATTAAGTACATGATTGGTTTATCTACAGCAGCTATTTGTATCTTGTGCTGGGTTGTCTCTAACACCTCAAATATTACAGGGTTATCAGTTAGTATACACTTAAGGAATATGTTAATTTTAGTGTCAGTCTTAGCCAAAAAAAAAGTAAATAATAATATAATTGCATTCCATTTGTCCTTGAAGCTTAGTTAATATGCAAAAAAAAAGTATAGGTAGGTGTTTTTCTCTGTCTCTCTGTTTCTCTGTCCATATCTAAATGGAAGAAACAGGCAAAAATGTTTCAAACAAAGGATCAAGATAAATCTCTAGAAACCAATCCAATGATTGACCTGACAGAAAATTCAAAGTAACTGTCATAAAGGTGCCCATGTGGGTCAAGATAACAATGCTTGAACACTGTAAAAACTTCAACAAAGATATGGAAAATATTAAAATGTACTAAACAGAAATCATGGAGTGGAATACAATAATATGAACTGAAAAATGTATACTAAAAAGGGTTGAACAGCAGACTAGATCAAGAAGAAAAAAGTTATCATTCAAATCAAAGACAGATCCTTGGAGATCATTCAGAGAAACAAAAGCAAAACAGAATGAAACAGTGAGGACCACTTAAAGGACTTATGAAATCTAATAAAGCAGACCAATATATACATATGGAATCCCAGAAAGAGAAGAGAGAGAGAGAAAGGACCATAAAGGTTACTCAAAGAAGTAATGGCTGAAAACTTCTCAAATCTGGCTAAGTGGACATTCAGATCCAAGACTCTCAAAAAAAAAAAAAAAATCATATGACTCTAAAGAAATCCGCACCATGACACATTATAATCAGATTTTCTAAAGTCAAAGTTTGAATTGTGAAAGCAGCAAGAGAAAAGGAGCTCATCATATATAAGGAACTACTGTAAGACTGAGCTAAATTTCCAGCAGAAACCTTGTAGACCACCAGAGAGGATGGTGATATATTAAATGTGCTTAAAGAAAGAAAACCTACCAGACAAAAATAGTATAATAGGCAAAGTAATGTAAGCATTAGTCGCTCAGTTATTTCCAGTTCTTTGGGACCTATGAACTGTAGCCCTCCAGGCTCCTCTGTCCATGAAATTCTCCAGGCAGGAATGCTGGAGTGGGTAGCCATTCCCTTCTCCAGGGGATCTTCCTGACCCAGGGATCAAGCCCAGGTCTCCTATATTGCAGGCAAATTCTTTACCACCTGAGCCACCAAGGCTTGGAGTAAAAGAAACAGGGAAAAAAAGTCTGCCTCCCAGTCTCCCTTTGGCATACTTATATACCTTAAAAGCTACTGCCTGAGACTTAGGCTTCTAATTTAATATGCATCTAGAGGCTAACTTTGATTCTCCCAAGAAACCAGGAAAGCCAGCGAATTCCACCTCTGCCTTCTCCCTTAATCCTACCCTGATGCTGCTGTTGCTGCTAAGTCGCTTCAGTCGTTTCCAACTCTGTACGACCCCAGAGACAGCAGCCCACCAGGCTCCTCCATCCCTGGGATTCTCCAGGCAAGAACACTGGAGTGGGTTGCCATTTCCTTCTCCAATGCATGAAAGTGAAAAGTGAAAGTGAAGTCACTCAGTCGTGTCCGACCCTCAGCGACCCCATAGACTGCAGCCTTCCAGGCTCCTCCTTCCATGGGATTTTCCAGGCAAGAGTACTGGAGTGGGGTGCCATTGCCTTCTCTGAATCCTACCGTAAGTCTCCAATTTCTTCTTGGTGGGAGCATGCACACATCTGTCACCCCAACTTTTGCACCTGCTGCCACGGGATGGACCCCTAGGTCACTTGGCTCTGTTAGCCAATGGGGCTTGCATTCACCAGTCCCATAGGACTTTGGCAAACAAAGAAACAGTTCTTAATCAGCTATCCCCATAGGGCTCTGCAGAGGAAACAGACAGTCTTGCCCATCCCCTTGTCTTTCCCAGAAAGAGGCCTATTTGCATACCTTAAACTGAAACCACATTTCTCAGGTGGAACTGAATCAAGCCACAACTCAGATTGGAACTCAAACTCATGGCCTGGGACCCGCATCTCAGATTGGAACTTGAACCTAGGGTCCCTAACTTAGTAAGGGGCTGTGTTTAAATTGAAAACTGCTCACCTGGTGTCAGGACTTAATGAAACTCAGGTTCTTTTTGTCTCATCACAGAAAGAATTCAGCATAAGGCAAAGTGGCAGGCAAAGAGTCAGTTTATTAGCATAGGGTGTTTGTGAGAGACAGAAGCACACAGCTCTGCCCCAGAGACTGGTAGGACTTTATTTTTATATCATCTTTTAAAAATTCTGCATATAAGCAATATCATACAATATTTCTCTTTTTCTGTCTTACTTCACTTAGTATGATAATTTCCAGGTTTAGCCATGTTGCTGCAAATGGTATTATTTCATTCTTTTTAATGGCTGAGTAATATTCCATTGTGTATATTAATATGTATCACATCTTCTTTATCTGTTCCTCTATCAAAGAACATTTAGGTTGTTTCCATGTCTTGGTCATTGTAATCAGTGCTGCAATGAAAATTGGGATGCATGTACCCTTTTGAATAATACTTTTATCTGGATATATGCCCAGGAGTGGGATTGTTGGATCATATGGTAGCTCTGTTTTTAGTCTTCTGTTTTTTTTTAAGGGGACCTCCATACTATTCTCTACACCCTCTCCAACATATATTGTTTGCAAATTTTTTGATGATGATTATTCTGACTGGTGTAAGGTGATATCTCATTGTAATTTTGATTTGCATTTCTCTAATAATTAATGATGTTGAGCATCTTTTCATATGCTTGCTGGCCATATGTATGCCTTCTTTGGATAAATGTCTATTTAGATATTCTGCTCATTTTTTACTGAGTTATTTTTTTGTTGTTTAGTTGTATGAGTTGTTTATATGTTTTAGATATTAAGCCCTTGCTTGTTTCATCATTGGCAAATATTTTCTTTCATTCTGTGCATTGTCTTTTTGTTTTGTCTATGGTTTCCCTTGCTGTGCACAATATTTTGAATATAATTAGGTCCCATTTGTTTATTTTTATTTGTATTTCCATTGCTCTAAGAGATGGGAAACAGATGGGGAAACAGTAGAAACAGTGTCAGACTTTATTTTGGGGGAGCTCCAAAATTACTGCAGATGGTGGTTGCAACCATGAAATTAAAAGATGCTTACTCCTTGGAAGGATAGTTATGACCAACCTAGACAGCATATTAAAAAGCAGAGACATTACTGTGTTAACAAAGGTCTGTCTAGTCAAGGCTATGGTTTTTCCAGTGGTCATGTATGGATGTGAGTTGGACTGTAAAGAAAGCTGAGCACCGAAGAATTGATGCTTTTGAACTGTGGTGTTGGAGAAGACTCTTGAGAGTCCCTTGGACTGCAAGGAGATCCAACCAGTCCATTCTGAAGGAGATCAACCCTGGGATTTCTTTGGAAGGACTGATGCTGAAGCTGAAACTCCAAAACTTTGGCCACCTCATGCGAAGAGTTGACTCATCGGAAAAGACTCTGATGCTGGAGGGATTGGGGGCAGGAGGAGAAGGGGGCGACAGAGGATGTGATGGCTGGATGGCATCACTGACTTGATGGACATGAGTTTGAGTGAACGCCGGGAGTTGGTGATGGACAGGGAGGCCTGGTGTGCTGCGGTTCATGGGGTCGCAAAGAGTCAGACATGACTGAGCGACTGAACTGAACTGAACTGAAGAGATGGCTTGAAAAATATATTGCTGTAATTTATGTCCAAGAGTGTTTTGCCTATGTTTGCATCTAAGGGTTTTATTGTATCAAGTCTTACATTTAGGTCTTCAATCCATTTTCAGTTTAATTTTGTGTATGGTGTTAAAGAATGTTCTACTTTCATTTTTTAATGTGTAGTCCACCAGTTTTCCCAGCACCATTTAATGAAGAGACTGTCTTTCCTCCATTGTATAGAAAGAGGACTTTATAATCAAAAATGGGAAGGGGAGAAGACCACCTTGTTCCTCATCCTTGGGCAAACATCAAGACTTACATCATTAGTCCCTCCTTTGACACTATATGATTTAACTGGGACCCTCATGTCATTATTTAAATCATATGTATATTAGCAGAGGGTGGTAACATATACTTAAACATAGTAATTTGTCTTAGATTTTGGTATAATGTCTCATTCTGCCTTGTTTTTTCCCCTTTCACCTGTATTTATGTCTTGGCTACATTCAGAAATGCTTCAAGGACTCCCTGACTTCCTATAACAAGAGTCAGACCCCATATCTATTGTCTGTGTTTCAACTATCAGGGTTTGTGGCTTGAGTGTGTCTTGCACTTGGATGCCCCTGATCTTCATTCAAGGTAGTATGAATTGCTGCTAAGTTACTGGATTCTTTTTTTGGGTGGTCATTAGCTTACAACAGTCTCCAAACCTCCCTTAAAATCCCCTTTCTATCTTTAGTCCCATAGTGGGTTTTCTAAACTATTTAATTATCCTACTCCATCCCTACCAAAGCTGCTACCTGAGGGTTTGGCTTCTAATTTAGTACACATCAACTGGCTCACAGCGACACTCCCCAGACACTGGGCAGTCCTGCAGATACCTCCGCTGCCCATTTTATATAGCCTGGTCCAAGTCACCAGTTTCTCCCTAAAAAGAGCTTATACCTGCCTCTGGTGCCCCAACTTTTGTGGCTGTAAACCCAGAAGTGGAACTACTGAATCATTATGCTACATGAAATAAGCCAGGGACAGAAGGACAAATACTGCATGACTCCATTTATATAAGTTATCTAAAAGTCAAATTCAGAGAAGCCTAGAGTAGAATGGTGGTTGCGAGGGGCTGAGGGAAAGGGAAAATGGCCAGTTGCTGTTCAGAGTGTATACAGTTTTTGGTTCTATAAGATGAGTAAAAGTTCTAGACATCTGCTGTAGTACATTGTGCCTATAGTTAACAATAATGTATGTTAACAATAATGTATAGTTAACAATAATTGTACACTTAAAAATTTGTGAAGAGGGTAGATCTTATTTTGTTATTACCACAATGAAAAATATGAAAGTAAGAAGTAACTTGCTTAAAGACTGATTGTCTCGTTGACTAATAAAGGAGAATCCTTTATGCATTTCTTCAAGAAACATGATTAAAGAAAAGAAAGCAACATTTAAGCCATTTTTCCTTTTCATTTTTTTTACTGATCCTGAAAGTAGCAACTGGAAGGCTGAAGTTTAGTGGGACTTTCAGCTAACTTATAAGTCTGCGGAATAGGGGAGGGCAATGGAAATGGATT
Source organism: Capricornis sumatraensis (assembly GCF_032405125.1). NCBI lineage: Eukaryota > Metazoa > Chordata > Mammalia > Artiodactyla > Bovidae > Capricornis > Capricornis sumatraensis. Next base: position 108,105,353 of record NC_091092.1, on the reverse strand, counting down.
TCAGGGTCAATCATTGAGGATGAGTCCTAGAAGAGACTTCAGACTTTCCATGGAAACCATGAAATAATCCCCTCTGAGATTAACAGTATAAACTTCAAAGCATCTCAATTCCTGATTGGATTAATGTGATTTGGACTGCTGGCTCACCTCTCTTAGCTGACTTCTCTATTGCTTTTTTTTTTTTTTTTTACTGGCATGAAAAGAAACTATTCTTCAAGGTCACAACTTAAGTTCTGGTATTATGATTGGTTGTGGTATTTCAGTAGTCAGTCTCAGTAAATATCTTCACTCTAAACTTTTATTAGGCTGAAAACAAAACTGGAGGAGACACATATATATAATCTGGTCATTACACTTAGTTTTCATAATAATTTTGATATAAAGTGTGCAAAATTATTAGAATTATATGGGTTAAGGTGCAATGCTGGTAAATGCACTGTGACACAGTGCCCATTGTCTTGTATCTTTTAACATTTATTTTATGGTGAAGATATTACTTCATCGTTTCTTATTTAAGAAAAACAGTGAACTTGGCATTAACACTTGTTAAATTTAAGAGATTTTAATATATTGTCTAAACTAACATAGGAAACGTAATTAAATCAGATTCAAATTGTTGAATGCATATATTTTTATGTGAATGTTATCAAGTGACATACATTTCTAGAGGGCTTCATTTATAATCAACATGTATTCAGCTCCAGTGGAGAGAGTTTGTGACTCACTAAAATCTTAACTGTGCTAGTATGCTAGCTCCATCACTATTTATTTGTGCAAATTTGGACAAGCAAATCAAGATCTGCAAGCCTTAGTTCCATCATCTATAAAATGGGATGATGCCGTCCTACCTCTCATGAGTGTGTGGAGATTTTCTGTGTGTATATGTATGTAAAATACTTGCCACAATGAAGATAACAGAGTAGACAGTCAAGTATTAGGTAAGGCTGTGTACCTTAATGTATGCTGATATAGCGAAATCAAGATTTGGTGCTTTCTCACAAAGTTTATAAAATCACACTGGGGAGATGCAGATGAAAGATCCTCCCACCACCTCCAAATGATATTTATATGTCCAATTTCTGGAACCTGTGACTGTTACCTTGTTTAGAAAAAGGATATATACAGATGCAATTTAAAGTCTTAAGGAGATCTTGAATTATCCCTCTTGGCCTTTAATACTATGATAAGAGACCTTATAAGAGAATGGCAGACAGAGGGATATTTGAAACAGAAGTGAAAACAGAGAGAAAGGGTTGAGGCAAGGTGACCATGAGATAGATTGAAGTGATGGAGATGCAAGCCAAGAAATGCCTGCAGCCAACAGAAGCTGGAAAGCAGCAAGCTCGTCATAGAGCCTTCTGAGGGAGTGTGACCCTGCTGACACCTTGATTTCAGACTGTTGGCCTCCAGAACCAGGAGAAAACAGTTTTCTTTAGTTAAATTTTTAATTATGAGATAGTTGTTGATTCACATGCAGTTGTAAGAAATAATACAGAAAGATCCTATGTACCCTTCACCCAGTCTTCCCCAATGGTAGTATGTTGTAAAACTGTAGTACTATATCACAAACAGAAAACTGACACTGATATAGTTAAAATATAGACCATTCCATCAATCCAAATTCCATCACCAGGAGTACTTGACATTGGAAGATAATATTTCAGTTGTTTTGAGCTACCCAGTTTGTGGTCATTTGTTATGGCAGCTCTTCTTAGCTAATATGGGAGATGAGACAAGGCTATGTTTCTAGTAGCAATTTATCAAAGAGTGCCCATCAGAATAAGATATATCCTTTTTTTTTTTTGCTTCAAATTACAGGATAGTTTTATCCTTTAAAACTTTGTAAATTAAGTCATTTATTCATACATTTAGGTGGTAATTACTTGATTCTGATGGTATGACAGATCAGTGCTAGAAGAATAGATAGGAATTATTATTATGCTGAAAGAGTTTATAAACTAGCAAAGGTTGTTTTCATGGAATAAAATTAAATTCAGTGTACAAATCGTACCTAAATCACTTGTGGACTTTGAAATACCAATAAAGAATTTAGAATTAATTTTGAAACATATATCATAAAGTTGATTGTTTCATTAAAGTAATTGAATTACTCACATATATGCACACATATACACATAGGCATATGTATGTGTGTCTTTTCACAAATAAATTTTTCACAAACAAATTAAATACTAGAAGAACACCTGCTAGCATTTAGAAAAAAATGTTTCTTGTTCTGTCTATGGGTGCTATGTGATTGCTGGAGAATTTAAGTGGAAATTAATTTTCATTAAGGAAACTGAATAGTTTGAGCCTTCTCATATAATACCATTTGGTTCTAATTTTTGTTCTCAGAAAGTGAAATGTAAAAAGAAGGGGGGGGCATAAAGAAAAATTTAGGAATTATTTAATTCGATATTCCATAAGGCTATTATTAGGCAGAAATCATTTTAATTTTAAGAAAGACCAGTTGTACATGAATAACATCTTAATCTAAGAAATAAAGAAGAGTGGCTTTTTTTTGGATATAAAAAAGCTATAATGGATATAATTTAGAACAAAGATATATATATTTTTTTAATTTTTATTTTTACTTTATTTTACTTTACAATACTGTATTGGTTTTGCCATACATTGACATGAATCCACCACGGGTGTACACGAGTTTCCAATCCTGAACCCCCCTCCCAGCTCCCACTTCATATCATCTCTCTGGATCATCCCCGTGCACCAGCCCCAAGCATCCTGTATCCTGTATCGAACATAGACTGGCGATTCGTTTCTTACATGATAGTATACATGTTTCAATGCTGTTCTCCCAAATCATCCCACCCTCTTCCTCTCCCTCAGAGTCCAAAAGTCCGGTCTATACATCTGTGTCTCTTTTGCTGTCTCGCATACAGGGTTATCCTTACCATCATTCTAAATTCCATATATATGTGTTAGTATACTGTATTGGTGTTTTTCTTTCTGGCTTACTTCACTCTGTATAATCGGCTCCAGTTTCATCCACCTCATTAGAACAAAGATATTTTGACATCTATCAAATAATGTTACAGAGGTGACAAGACAACGTTGATAATAAGATAGTGACAGAAGAGTTATTCACAAAGCATATCATCAAAATGACCATTACAGCTTGGTCCAGAGGGTGTTTCAGAGGGCCCAACAACTCCCAGAAAATATATTTGATTACCTCTGCAAATAAAGTGAGAAAATAATGCATTTTAGGAGATGAGGGACAAAATTTGGGGCCGTGAATAACATCTGGTGAGAAAAGATGGAAATTAAGAATATACACAAGTTTATAATGCAACAATGGGAGATTGCTTTCTGCAATAGTTTCAGGTGATATTAGAATCATGGATTCGTAAGATAAATGGACACTCAAAGAACTACAGTAAAACACTCAATGCTTGTAATTATAAAGAAGAAAAAAATAAAAATATAAAAGACAAAACACTAGACAATGACCAATTTCCACATTAGCATGTCATATTTTATAAAATTGGTATGGGATTTGGCCTCCAAGGAACTTTCCATTGGTCAAGCAAATCTACTACTAAAGCAAAGGCGTATGCCAGAATAACGAACACCATCAACCATACATTGCTCTAGAAACTTTGCCTAGGATTTAAGAGAGAAAATGAAGGCCTGGGCATTTGTTCTGGTCTAATACTCAGATATTTATTAGAGAAGATCAATGTCAGTTCAAGAAAATGCTACAGTTTCTTCATGGAAGTGAAAATGCCAATGAATTTCAAAATGTTTTCACCACAAAAGTATCACAAAATAATTCCTACCCTTACCACATGTGATGTTCTCTGATATTTTCTATTCTCTTTTATTCTAGTCTATTTCTTAAAGGATAATGCTTGTTTTTATTTACTCATGGATTGACATACCAGCATATTATAAAATCCTGGTCCAAGGAGGAGCAAAATACTGGAATAAAGAATTGACTTAGGTCTTCATCATCATTTATAAGTCTTGAACACAAAATAAAACCACTTTAAACCTACTGTTTTCTCTGTGAGGTGCAACCTGTTTAATAGGAGTGTGTCCCCATGTTACAGAGGTGTTATAGCGTTCTATGGTTGGCTGAATCATAAGGGTAGGAAATGGAGATAGTAGCTATGGGACATTTATGTCACAGCTTTTCCTTAGTACATCCATGGCAAACATCACCAACTGATCATTCTAGTCAATAGGTCTGTTACCCCTTCAAAATCCTTCACACAGCTGCCAGCACAACACTCTCTTGGGAATCCGTGGAATCTAATTCTCTAGGGTTTCTAAAGAAGAAAGAGACTCACTAGAAAGAAAATTTTCATTATAGTTGAAAGTTTAAGCTTCTAGTTACAGTGATGTCGGTGATATGGCGGGATAGGAAGCTCTCTCCCATGGGAACAGCAGTACTAACCACTTTTAGGAGAAAAATCCAGAAACCAGTTAAGAGGTTCCTGCACTTCAGGTGACACATAGACAAGAAGAACCATACTGAGTCCAGTAGGAAAAGTGGCATTTACTCTCCATAGTGCCTTGCTGCAGGACAGCAGTATGTGATTGGGAAAAAATTCCCAACTCCCAGCTTCTCACTGGTGAGAGGAAGAAAAGAGTGGAACATTTATCTAACATTCAACATTCTTACTTTTTGAGTGGCCGCCTGAGGGTCTAGTTTCAGTCTCACCTGAACCTAAGTGTTGACAGGAATATGCAACTTGTTGGGGGCCTAAGACCACCTTAAACTTCTTTACTAGCGAGCCACCTGGGAAGCCCTGTGTTAACTTTATCATTTCAGAAATGCAGAAGTATCTAGAGCAAACAATATGCAAAATAAAATTTGTAAAGAAAATTCTATATACAAAAATAGTTTATCTTGTTGTCTAAGGCGTTTTGCCCCTATTCTATTTAAGAGAAGTGGGCTCTCACACAGGAGCTACAGCAAGTGCAGTCTTTGAATTTCTGTGAATACTTTATGTTTGAATATTTCACCAGTATCTTGACTCATGTTGATGTGTGGGATTTTATTCCTTCATTTTGATAGGTGAGCTTTTATTGTAAATTTAAATTCATGACTGTTTGACCAGGTTTTGTTTTTGTTTTTCTAAATACAAGTAAAATAATACTGACTCTACATGGTGACTTCAGAAAATGTATTTCATCTTCATGTGGACTCTTTTAGGTTCAATGATAAAGAATGTTAGGGCTAAGGATTAGCTGCTGCAAAATACGCACAGCAATGGCATATTGATTATTTTGAGTTAAAGTTACTTAAGAAACAGCCAGTGCAAGAGAAGTACTCTGATTCTCCTTTGTCTCCCTGAAAGCAGAAGATAAGTTTCTTCTGTGCTCTCCCTGCCTCTGGAGGCAGAAGGACACCCTTATCATCAGAGATAGGGAATTCGGGCTGAGAAACATGCATACACAAACCCTGTTACTTCTTTAATTGACTACCCCAAGCCCACGCTCTGTGTAGGTTCCTCACTAAGCACCCAAAGCCTAAGTTCTTTGTCCTGTCAATTCCTCATAAATTTATTGTTTCAGTGTGTGATACGTATAGAAGCTGTCTACTTTGGCCACTTCTTAGGTCCTATTTCTGTGAGACCTCCATGAGTTTGAATTAAAATCTTTCTTTTTCTCCTATTATAATCTGTTTTATATCAATTTTATTATCAGCCCAGCTACAAGAACTCAAGAGGGGCAGAGGTTTCCCTCTCCTTATCATAAAAACTTCTTTATAAAGCATTTTTCTCTCACTTGTACTTAAAGAATAGATTAACTGGCATAATGACTTAACGTTCTATGTGAAAAAAGTTCTGCTTGTTTAAAGAAATTGCCTCCAATTTTCACAATCTTTTATGGAAGGACTGAATCATATGTATTTAATAGTGTGGAATAGAAGTGCAATATTTTAAAAATTTTAAAATAAGGTATTCAAAAGATATTGAAACTTAGAAAAATTGAAAAAAATTCAAGTAATCTGAAAATATTGGGATGCTGTTGTAAAATATGAACAGACATGTATTGAACTTTGCAAGTTATAAACCTTTTCAGTAGAAATTTTAATACCTTATATATTTTAAAATAGATGTAAAATATTTATAGCAATTAAAATTAATATAATTTTTATGTTATTATTTTCTTATAAGACAAGAAATATTGGAGAAATAGTAGATTCTAAAACATATTGAATTAAATTACCCAGCTACAGTTCCAGGGGACATAGTTTAAGAGATACTATGCTAAGATAATTTTTTTTTTAGTTCATTTTAATAGAGGTAAATGTGAATTCATGATGTCACACGTTGTTGTACCACAGCCAGATTAAAACCCAGGTTCTTGTATTCCCAAGCCAGGGATCTTTGTCCTATTCCCACATTGTTTAACACTTTTAACAAAGAATTCTATGTTAGAAGAACAGATTGGGATTTTTATCAGTGGCAAAACCACTTTTGGTATTTCACATTTATCTTCTGCCATTTTATCACTTTGCTAATTACATGTAATAGCTCTTTGATACTTGATGATAAATGTTGCATAACCATGGTGTGGATATATAAGAAATTATAATTGTTATTTAAAATATATTTCATTCATTCATTTATTCAGTGGATGTTTATTGAATGTCTACTCTGTGCAGGGTATTGTAATAGGCACAGACATGACCCAGCGTTAGTAACACTTATGTAATAGTAAGGGAAACAGTAACATAATGATTAACTTAATTGTAATCAGAATTATTTAACTAGAGCAGTGATAAATTACAAAGGAAAAGTTCAGGCTGGTATGAGGGCATACAGCAGGGGACATTGAATAAGCTGGAGAGTTAAGAATGGCCTCTTTGAGCATCCTCTAAAGGATGAATAGTAGACAAAAAAGTAGTAAGGAGCAGGGAAAAGTAGAGCAGAGAGAAGAACATTTGTTTCTAGGAGAAGCTCAAAAAAATGTGCTTGTGGCTAGAGACTACTTGTTTGGAGACTAAAGGGATTGCTCACAAGCTTTTATATTGCTGAGATGGGCAGGAGCTTTTAGAATATATTAAAGAGTTTGATGTTTTTCTCAAGAACATTGCAAAGCCAATTTAATGTTTTAAGGAGGACACCCTCATCATCAAATGGATTATTCTGATGGAGTATAGTAAATGCTACATGGAAGATGAGTTGGAAGGAGCCAAGATTGATTTGGGCGGATAACTAAGAAGTTAGTACAGATTGCTGGATCTTAATGATGAGAAGACTTGAATTCAAGTGATGATGACAGCAAAGCTGATGAGAAGCCAATGCCTTCCATAGGTGGTGATTAGATCGATGGTCAGGACAAGGGTCCAATTCAAAATATGTAATGACTGGTCACTGGATACTACCAATCAGAATAGATGTCACTGCTGCTGCTGCTGCTAAGTTGCTTCAGTCGTGTCCGACTCTGTGTGACCCCATAGATGGCCTTCTACCAGGCTCCTCTGTCCCTGGGATTCTCCAGGCAAGAACACTGGAGTGGCTTGCCATGTCCTTCTCCAATGCATGAAAGTGAAAAGTGAAAGTGAAGTCGCTCAGTTGTCTGACTCTTAGCAACTCCATGGACTGCAGCCTTCCAGGCTCCTCCGTCCATGGGATTTTCCAGGCAAGAGTACTGGAGTGGGGTACCACTGCCTTCTCCGATAGATGTCGCTAATAAACAGTAATCATGGCAGCATCAGTGTGGACCACCTGAAGTCAAGGAGCACACCATAAGGCTGAATAAGCCATATTCCATAATAATCTTGTTTTTAAAAGGATAGCCTTCTTTTGAAAATTTCTGCTTTCTTAATATTCACTTCAACTAATTAAACTGAGAGGGGATAATTTTCCTAAAAAAGAACTCAATCATTTTTTCACTAAAATTATTATGTCTGTTGTTATTATAAAATTAAGCAAAGCTATATGAAACCCTATTAACACTAAGTTTAACAATGACTTTAGAGGTCACTGGAAAAGTCATTTCTAATTAAAAATTACAGCACAGGATCCAAAGAGAAGTTAATTTTTGAAATACATTGCTTTTAAAAAATATCCCAATATTATATCACTTATAGTTCCATGAAGTTTTCTTTCCCTTACTAAACATTTGTTTTCTTTAAAAATTCTAGTGTATGTTCAGATAAATTCATACTATCCCTAAAATACCCATTTTGGTACCCTGTAAACATTTGTCAAACAAATAAATGAAGCAGATATGGTTTTTACACTGTTTTCATCTCCCTCTAATAAAAACAACAGCATAGACCTCAAGGCATAGAAGTCATGGTCAGAAAGCCTGTGTGTACCACAGTTTCCTGATTTGAATGCAGTACCTTTAAGGATATTAAGCTGTACAGATCTTTACAGAATGTTAATTTTTGTTATTATCCCTCCAGATGATTGAAAGGAATTATGCTTACTTTATGGACGCTAGTACTAAACTCTCTAAGAACCACTGTTCCCACTACAAAGTGTTACCCAGAAACTTGTATAGCCCTCAAGAAAGGTAGTTACAAGTTCAAGTTGGAATAGTAGAAAAATTGCTTTGATTTTTTGCATGTGGGCATTGGTAGAGAAAATAGAGCCAATAAACTGACTCCTCAAAAAATAATCACACACACACACATTCAGGGATTGTTTTATCTTTTTAAAGTTGTTGGTAAGGATCATCAGTTCTAAGGATGTGCTCTCCAATACTGTAACCTGATACAGGAAAGTAAAACTTAGAGAACTTTATCTAAAGCACTAGTTCTCAACTGCATATATTTCATGAAAAAAGGACAGGAATTATTATCATTCATTGATAATAGCATGCACCATTACTGTTGATTATAATACTTATTGCTAGAGCTGTTAAACATAAAATAATCTTATTGCTGAGGCAATTTTTAAAGAAGAATCCATAACCTGTAGTTCTTTCTACTCACATCTACTACCCAAGGCTATTGCTAATATGCCCAATGTTCCCTGATAGGGTATGTATGAGAATTATGTTTGAGTTAATAAATGTCTGAATAATTTGTACATAAGATCAAACTGTAGTAATGTCAAGTATAAAAATAGTTTGTCATGGCAATTCTTGTTTTTTGTTGGAATTCTAAGGATTTTTACTTCAATTCTCTTCATGTCAGTCAAATGATCCATGAATATATGATGAGACAAAAGAGAGGGACTTGGTGAGCTGAACAGGGGCAGAGGGAATTATATCATAGCAAAACTTCTGGAAATTCTCTACGTGATTGTATTAAAATATAATCAGCTGAACCGTTACAGTAACCTTTTATGTTTCTGTTTCCATCTATGTTTCTTAGAAATAGTTACTAATGAATACGCCAATACAGAAATCTGTATTTCATCTCCAGTTAGAATTTGGTAAATAGTGAATTGACTCTAAAATCTTTTCTAAATAATTGATTCTCTATTCCCATTGCTACCCAGTGCATCAAGTGTCTCCAGAGAATTCTTGCTGATGCCTCTCCCTCTTTATTCCTCCGTCCCTTTCTGTTGTCCAATTTTTGACACATAGTGTAGTAAGGACTTGACTTCGGTGTCATTCTTATCTTTTCACTTAAAATTACTCCAGGTATTCCTGTTGCCAGAAACTCTTCCCTTAACTGTAAGGGCCTACTTGATTTGGGACCATCCAGATCTTACTGCCTTTAGCAAGCCAACCCCCACATAAATTGTCCTCTCTTTGGCCTCTATATCACTAAATATGCCTTTTAATCTGCCTAGAATGTCTTCCCCACTTTGCAGTGTCAAGTCATCTGCCTCACTCGTTAAAAACCTTCTCAAGGTCAATGATCCTAATTATACAATGAAACCTTTTTATCCAGCCTTTTCAGCAGTCTAAAAACTTAAGCACTTTAATGGGAACATCTATAGTTGGCTCTATAAATGTTTTCTATACGTGCATAATTTTCTTTGGTTCTTGTATCTCTCTCATTAAGCTGAACAACTGACTTCAAGAAACTTATCTTTTATTTCCCTTCACTGCATCCAGCAAAGTGTTCAGGATTTAGAAGATATCCACAAATACGTTGCCTAAGAAAATCTGCACCTTGATAAACTATCGCTCACTGTGTGCTTCAGTTTTTTGCAGTTTACGAGAAAAGAATACTGTGAAGGTAATTTACCATTAGAAAAGTGTTTTGAAATCCTTGAGCAGAGAATACTCTTCAGCAATTGCATGAAATACTGCTGCAATTACAATGATTTCTAGATGCCACTCTGCTACAAATCTGCCACCTCGGAACAAAAGAAACTGCCACTTGAAGGAAGCTGGTTAACAAAGTGCTGTGCAAAGCCAAATGCCACCTCCTCCACTCTACATCAAACAGTAGACTTTGCTTTGGTTTCCTGACACTAGAAAAAAAAAATCATTTTAAGAAAATTTTAGCTGAATAAAAACTCTCGGGGGGGGGGGGGGACTAAATTAAAGAATTCTCTACAAAGAAAAGCTTGGTTCCAGCCTGGAAGGCTGTTTTCTTTTTTTCTAGGTAATCTGATAGAATTTAAAAGTTTCTACCAGATTAAACTCTCTGCTATAAATCAATTTAAATAAGTGGTCACTTAACACTATAAAAGTCTAAAATTTTTTGAATGAGTAGCTAGAAAAACATCCTATTAATCTAATGGCAAGGATATAATTAGAAGAAGATAATATTTCAATATAAGTGCTGACTCAAAATTGAGCAAATAATGCAATCAATTCATTACAATAAAAAAGCCTGAGTCTTGAAAGATTTTGTAAAGAATACTTTATATAATTAGCATGATAGTTTAATAATCAAAAAATGGTGACAAATTCTTGAAAAACTACTGATTTTCATTATTTAAAACAAGTCTAATGCTCTGTAATACAAAATGTTTAAATAATATCTCTGAATTGCACTTGTTATCAATTTTTTTTTGTTCTCAAAGTTTCTCATATGTTTCACTCTTCCCCAGATTTACTCTTTTTCATTTTTCTGACCTCAGCTTATTGTCACTTTCTCAAATTGACATTTTTCTTAGCCCCTAAATATAACAATTTTCTCCCTGATAGATCCTCTTCTATTGCATCTTTGGATAGTGTTTCAGAACACTTACTGCAATTTATAATTCTAGATTTATTTTTTATTTACAATTGAGAAAATTGTACCATTTATGATGGCATGGATGGACCTTGAAGGCATTTTGCTATGTGAAGTAAGTCAGAGAAAGACAAATATTGTATGACCTCATATATGGAGTCTAAAAAAAGAACAGACAAATGAACTCATAGAAAAGGAGACCAGGCTTGTGGTTATCAGAGGCAGAGAGTGGGAGAAAAGGGAATTGGAGAAAGATGATCAAAAGGTACAGAATTCCAGCTGTAAGATAAATAAGTACTAGGGATACAGTGTACAATATGATGACTCTAGCTAACACTGCTATACAATATATTGGAAGGTTGTTAAGAGAGACAGTTTTCAACATAAAGAAAATTATTTTCCCTTTTTTTCTCGTCTTTCTTTTCTTTTTATTGTATCTGTGTGAGAAGATGAATGTTAGCTTTACCTATTGTAGTAATCATTTCACAACCTAACACACCACAGCTATCAGATCTTAAACTTCTACAGTGATGTATGCCAATAACAGTGGGGAAAAAAGTATAATTTGAATTCTGTTTCTGACTTAAGAAGGATTATTGAGGCCCTAAATACTGTCCAGTGAATGGTACCAATTAGCCTGTTTTACTTTCCTTTCTCAGTCTTTTCAAGCCTGTCATAAAATGCATCATAAATTGGTTTATAGGATAACAATTTTAGCTATGAATTGTTTATATAAACATTCAGAAACTGGATTTTATTTATCATAAAATTTTCCTCTGGGGCCAGATAATGTGGTTTTCTTACTGACAATCTCCTGCCCTCCTCCTGGGCACTCCTGAAAGAACAGGAAAAATGAATTTCAAGGTTGAGTGAAGCCACCACAGTACTATCTAGGCTTTGCATCTAGTGGTTTACACTTTTGTAATAGGCACATATAGCAGCTGGTATGTCGATTCCAGGGTTAAGTAATCAATGATATCCTGGAAAGCTTGAATATAATGCAACTCAGTTCTCTCAATCTAGTATACACCAATTCAACCCAACCTTTCAAGTTTAGCCTATTTCTTTCTCTCCTCTAATATCTGCTTTGCCTTACTGGGAAAAAAAATAAAACAAAACGGGAAATAAACACATATATTTTCTAGTTTCCTACTGTCTCCTTACTTTCCCTGTTTACTTTGATAAAATTTTTATTTAGAAGCCTGCAGGATCAAAACATTTGCACAAAGTGGCTAGAATTTACTATATAAAAATGCATACATTGACATTTAACATGTGCAAGATAGTTTTTTTTTAATTGAGATTATAATATATATACATATTAAATATATATTGTTCTTTATTATGTTGGGTAATGGGAAGCTCTTTCACTTAATATAGTTGATAATCATCAACAACATTTCCTAGATTCTTAACAAAATTCTTTACACCATGAAGAGATTGAAATATGAAGTGAACTTGCTCAGTCGTGTCCGACTCTTTGCGACCCCATGGACTGTAGCCTACCAGGCTCCTCAGTCCATGGGATTTCCCAGGCAAGAGTACTGGAATGGGTTGCCACTTCCTTCTCCAGGGGATCTTTCTGACCCAGGGATCGAACCTGGGTCTCCTGCATTGTAGGTAGACGCTTTACCATCTAAGCTACTGGGAAATAGAATGTAAGTCTTAAAATATAATTTTCATTGACAGAGATCCACATAATGATTAAGAAATGATTGAAAAGTATTTAATATAAGAAGTAATGAAAGCTGTCTTTTCTTAATAAAGGAGTACCAAAACTAAGACAGTTTTAATTGATGAAACATGTAGTTTGGTATCTGTAAGGATTTCACTCATTTCTTTACAAATGCATATTCTAATTTGCTCACATTTATTTTTCTTAAAATTAATTTAATCAGTACATTTATAACACAGAATTCTAGTCTCTATACTATGGAGCTGTGCTGTCTAATACTGGAGCCCCTAGCCATGTATAACAATATGAATTTAAATTGATAAAAATAAGTAAAATATAAAATTTAGGATTTTTTGTTCCCTTAGCCATATTTCAGGTGCTCAGTAATGATATGTGGAAACCATTTTAGTGATGCTGTATTTTTGTTGTTATTTTATACTTTTTTATACAATTTTAAAGGTTGCCTTTCATTTACAGTTATTACAAAATATTGGTTATATGCCCCATGTTGTAAAATACATCCTTGAGCCTATCTTATACCCAGTAGTTTGTGCCTCTCACTTCTCCACCACGATATTTACTTCCCTCCCCTCCCCACTGGTAACCGCTAGTTTGTTCTCTACATCTGTGAGTCTACTCGTTTTTTTATTATATTCACTAGTTCGTTGTATTTTTTGGATTCTGCATATAAGTGACGTACAGTATTTGTCTTTCTCTATCTGACTTATTTCACTTAGCAGCATCCCCTCCCTGTCCATTCATGTTGCTATAGATGGCAAATTTTCATTCATTTTTATGACTAATACTCAATTGTGTATATATACCACTTCTTTATCTGTCCACCTGTCAGTGGACACTTAGATTGCTTTCATATCTTGGCAATTGTAAATAATGCTGCTATGAATATTGGGGTACATGTATCTTTTTAAATTAGTGTTCTTGGTTTTTTGTTTTTTTTTTTTTTTTTTTTTTCTGGTTATATGCCCAAGCATGGAAATGCTGGGTCACAGATTATTTCTAATTTTAGGTTTTTTTGTTTTTTCTTAGGCACTTCCATACTGTTTTCCACAGTGGCTGCACCAATTTGGGCTTCCCTGGTGGCTCAGACGGTAAAGCGTCTGCCTGCAATGCAGGAGACCTGGGTTCGATCCCTGGGTCAGGAAGATCCCCTGGAGAAAGAAATGGCAACCCATTCCTGTATTCTTGCCTGGAAAATTCCATGGACTGAGGAGCCTTGTAGGCTACAGTCCACGGGTCGCAAAGAGTCAGACACGACTGAGTGACTTTGCTTCACTTCAGTGACTCAGGTGGTAAAGAATCCGCCTGCAATGTAGGAGACCCAGGTTCAACCCTCGGGTCGGGAAGATCCCCTAGAGAAGGGAATGGCAACCCACTCCAGTATTCTTGCCTGTAGAATTCCATGGATAGAGACTGTCATTTTGGACTTCCCTGATGGCTCAAATGGTAAAGAATCTGCCTGCTATGCATTCCTACCAACAGTGTAGGAGAGTTCCCTTTTCTCCACATCCTCATCAATGTTTGTTCTTCATGTATTTTAACTGTAGCCATTCTGACAGATGTGAGATGATACCTCACTGTGGTTTTGATTTGCATTTCCCTATGATTAGCGATATTGAGTTATCTTTTAATGTGCCTGTGGCAATCCACATTTCCTCTTTGGAAAAATGCCAGTTCAGTTCTTCTGCCCATTTGTTAAGCACGTTGTTTGGTTTTTTGATGTTGCATTATATGAGCCATTTATGTATTTTATATCCCTTATCTGTCATATCATTTGCAAATATTTCCTTTCATTATGTAGGTTTTCTTTTCGTTTCATTGATGCTTTCCTTTGCTGTGGAAAACTTTTTAAGTTTAATTAGTTCCCATTTAATTGCACTCATCTCACATGTTAGTAAAGTAATGCTCAAAATTCTCCAAGCCAGGCTTCAGCAATACGTGAACCGTGAACTTCCAGATGTTCAAGCTGGTTTTAGAAAAGGCAGAAGAACCAGAGATCAAATTGCCAACATCGGTTGGATCATCAAAAAGCAAGAGAGTTCCAGAAAAACATCTATTTCTTTTTTATTGACTATGCCAAAGCATTTGACTGTGTGAACCACAATAAACTGTGGAAAATTCTGAAAGACAGGGGAATACCAGACCACCTGACCTGACTCTTGAGAAACCTGTATTCAGTCAGGAAGCAACAGTTAGAACTGGATAGGGAACAACAGACCGGTTCCAAATAGGAAAAGGAGTATGTCAAAGCTGTATATTGTCATGCTGCTTATTTAATTTATATGCAGAGTACATCATGAGAAATGCTGGGCTGGAGGAAGCACAAGCTGGAATCAAGATTGCAGGGAGAAATATCAATAACCTCAAACATGCAGATGGCACCACCCTTATGGCAGAAAGTGAAGAAGAACTAAAGAGCCTCTTGATGAAAGTGAGAGGAGAGTGAAAAAGTTGGCTTAAAGCTCAACATTCAGAAAACAAAGGTCATGGCATCTGGTCCCATCACTTCATGGGAAATAGATGGAGAAACAATGGAAACAGTGTCTGACTTTATTTCTCTGGGCTCCAAAATCACTGCAGATGGTAATTGCAGCCATGAAATTAAAAGATGCTTACTCCTTGGAAGGAAAGTTATGACCAACCCAGACAGCATATTAAAAAGCAGAGACATTACTGTGTCAACAAAGGTCCATCTAGTCAAGGCTATGGTTTTTCCAGTGGTCATGTATGGATGTGAGAGTTGGACTATAAAGAAGGCTGAGTGCCGAAGAATTGATGCTTTTGAACTGTGGTGTTGGAGAAGACTCTTGAGAGTCCCTTGGACTGCAAGGAGATCCAACCAGTCCATCCTAAAGGAGATCAGTCCTGGGTGTTCACTGGAAGGACTGATGTTGAAGCTGAGACTCCAATACTTTGGCCACCTGATGCAGAGAGCTGACTCGTGGGAAAAGACCCTGATGCCGGGAAAGATTGAAGGCAGGAGGAGAAGGGGATGACAGAGGATGAGATGGTTGGATGGCATCACCGACTCAATGGACATGGGTTTGGGTGGCCTCTGGGAGTTGGTGATGGACAGGGAGGCCTGACATGCTGCAGTTCATGGGGTTGTAAAGAGTCGGACACGACTGAGCAACTGAACTGAACTATTTATTTTTGCTTTTATTTCCTTTATTTTAGGAGATAGATGCAAAAGTTATTCCTGTGCTTTGTGTGAAAGAGTGTTCTGCCTATGTTTTCCTTTAGGAGTTTTATAATATTTGGTCCTACATTTAGGTCTTTAATCCATTTTGAGTTTATTTTTGTGTATGGTATTAAAGAATGTTCTAATTTCATTCTTTTACATATAGCTGTCCAACAGCACTTATTGAACAGACTTTCTAATGTTCATTGTATATTCTTGCCTTCTTTGCTGTAGATTATTTGAACTTAAGTGCATGAGTTTATATCTGGGCTTTCTATTCTGGTGCACTGATCTATGTGTCTGTTTTTGTGTCAGTATCATACTATTTTGATGATTGTAGATTTTTTGTATAGTCTGATAACAGGGAGCCTGATTCCTCTATCTTTTTCCCTCTTTCTCAAGATTATTTTGATTATTTGGGGGCTTTTGTGTTTCCATATACATTAAAATTTTTTTTCAGTTTTATGAAAAATGACATTCATATTTTGATAGGGATTGCATTGAGTCTGTAGATTGCCTTGGGTAGTATGGTCATTTTGACAATATTGATTCCTCCAGTTGAAGAATATCATAATACTTTCCATGTGTTTGTGTAATCTTCAATTTCTTTCATCAGTGTCTTAAACTTTTTGGAGTATAGTTCTTTTGCCTCCTTATGTGGGTTTGTTCCTAATTATGTTATTTTTTTATGTGACGGTAAATGGGATTGTTTTTTAATTTCTCCTTATAATACTTCATTCTTAATGATAGAAATACGATAGATTTCTGTATATTAAATTTGCAGACGGGAGGAGGAGGAGGTGGAGGCGGCGGAGAGGCCACAGGAGAAGGAGAGGTTTCAGTAGGCTTCTGATTGCTGTCATCATCGGTGTTTTGAATGTGTGTCTGTGGAAGAGATTGAATAGTTTTACTTAAGGGAGAAAGAGCTGGCTCTGGAGGAGTTCCATCTATAGGAGGCAAAAGATTGTCATTACCACCTGCACAAGATGGATCTTTTATGTACGCAGAGGCGGTCCTAAGATGGCGGAGGAATAGGACGTGAAGACCACTTTCTCCCTCACAAATTCCTCAAAAGAACATTTCAACACTGAGCAAACTCCACAAAACAACTTCTGTAGGCTGGCAGAGGAGATCAGGCAACCAGAAAAGCAGACCATTGTCTTCAAAAACAGTGAACCTCTCTGGGTGTCCCTCAATGTGGAGAAACTTTTCATCTTTAACCTAGATGTTTTATCATCGGTGCTATATAGATGGAGAAGTCTAGAGGCTACTGTAAAAATAAAACTGAAAACCAGAAGCAGGAGGCTTAAGTCCAAAGCCTGAAAACATCAGAGAACTCCTGAATTCAGGGAACATTAAGCAACAGGAGCTCATCAAATGCCTCCATACCTACACTGAAACCAAGCTCCACCCAAGGACCAACAAGTTCCAGAACAAGACATACCACACAAATTCTCCAGCAACACAGGAACACACTCCTGAGCTTCAATATACAGGCAGCTCAAAGTTACTCCAAAACCTTTGACGTCTCATAACCCATTACTGATCACTCCACTGCACTTCAGAGAGAAGAAACCCAGCTCCACCCACCAGAACTCCAACACAAGCCTCCCTAACCAGGAAACCTAGACAAGCCACTGATACAACCCCACCCACAGTGAGGAAGCTCCATAATAAAGAGAACTCCACAAATTACCAGAATATAAAAAGGCCACCCCAAACGCAGCAATATAATCAAGATGAAGAGACAGAGGAATACTCAGCAGGTAAAGGAACAGGAGGGTTGCCCACCAAACCAAAAAAAAGAGGAAGAAGTAGGGAATCTACCTGAGAAAGAATTCCGAATATTGATAGTGAAAATGATCCAAAATCTTGAAATCAAAATGGAATCACAGATAAATAGCCTAGAGACAAGGATTGAGAAGATGCAAGAAAGGTTTAACAAGGACCTAGAAGAAATAAAAAAGAGTCAATATATAATGAATAATGCAATAAATGAGATCAGAAACACTCTGGAGGCAACAAATAGCAGAATAACGGAGGCAGAAGATAGGATTAGTGAAATAGAAGATAGAATGGTAGAAATAAATGAATCAGAGAGGAAACAAGAAAAACGAATTAAAAGAAATGAGGACAATCTCAGAAACCTCCAGGACGATATGAAACGCTCCAACATTCGAATTATAGGAGTCCCAGAAGAAGAAGACAAAAAGAAAGACCATGAGAAAATCCTTGAGGAGATAATAGTTGAAAACTTCCCTAAAATGGGGAAGGAAATAATCACCCAAGTCCAAGAAACACGGAGAGTTCCAAATAGGATAAACCCAAGGCGAAACACCCCAAGACACATATTAATCAAATTAACAAAGATCAAACACAAGGAACAAATATTAAAAGCAGCAAGGGAAAAACAACAAATAACACACAAGGGGATTCCCATAAGGATAACAGCTGATCTTTCAATAGAAACTCTTCAGGCCAGGAGGGAATGGCAAGACATACTTAAAGTGATGAAAGACAATAACCTACAGCCCAGATTACTGTACCCAGCAAGGATCTCATTCAAATACGAAGGAGAAATCAAAAGCTTTACAGACAAGCAAAAGCTGAGAGAATTCAGCACCACCAAACCAGCTCTCCAACAAATTCTAAAGGATATTCTCTAGACAGGAAACACAAAAAGGGTGTATAAATCCGAACCCAAAACAATAAAGTAAATGGTAACAGGATCATACTTATCAATAATTACCTTAAACGTAAATGGGTTGAATGCCCCAACCGAAAGACAAAGACTGGCCAAATGGATATGAAAACAAGACCCCTCTATATGCTGCTTACAAGAGACCCACCTCAAAACAAGGGACACATACAGACTGAAAGTGAAGGGCTGGAAAAAGATATACCATGCAAATAGAGACCAAAAGAATGTAGGAGTGGCAATACTCATTTCCGATAAAATAGACTTTAAAACAAAGGCTGTGAAAAGAGACAAAGAAGGCCACTACATAATGATCAAAGGATCAATCCAAGAAGAAGATATAACAATTATAAATATATATGCACCCAATATAGGAGCACCACAATATGTAAGACAAATGCTAACAAGTATGAAAGGGGAAATCAACAATAACACAATAATAGTGGGAGACTTTAATACCCCACTCACACCTATGGACAGATCAACTAAACAGAAAATCAACAAAGAAACACGAACTTTAAATGATACATTAGACCAGTTAGACCTAATTGGTATCTATGGGACATTTCACCCCAAAACAATGAATTTCACCTTTTTCTCAAGTGCTCATGGAACATTCTCCAGGATGGATCACATCCTGGGCCATAAATCTAAACTTGATAAATTCAAAAAAATCGAAATCATTCCAAGCATCTTTTCTGACCATAATGCATTAAGATTAGATCTCAATTACAGGAGAAAAACTATTAAAAATTCCAACATATGGAGGTTGAACAACACACTTCTGAATAACCAACAAATCACAGAAGAAATCAAAAAAGAAATCAAAATATGCATAGAAACTAATGAAAATGAAAACACAACAACCCAAAACCTGTGGGACACTATAAAAGCAGTGCTAAGAGGAAAGTTCATAGCAATACAGGCATACCTCAAGAAACAAGAAAAAAGTCAAATAAATAACCTAACTCTACACCTAAAGCAACTAGAAAAGGAAGAATTGGAGAACTCCAGAGTTAGTAGAAGGAAAGAAATCTTAAAAATTAGGGCAGAAATAAATGCAAAAGAAACAAAAGAGACCATAGCAAAAATCAACAAAGCCAAAAGCTGGTTCTTTGAAAGGATAAATAAAATTGACAAACCATTAGCCAGACTCATCAAGAAGCAAAGAGAGAAAAATCAAATCAATAAAATTAGAAATGAAAATGGAGAGATCACAACAGACAACACAGAAATACAAAGGATCATAAGAGACTACTATCAGCAGTTGTATGCCAATAAAATGGACAACGTGGAAGAAATGGACAAATTCTTAGAAAAGTACAACTTTCCAAAACTGAACCAGGAAGAAATAGAAAATCTTAACAGACCCATCACAAGCATGGAAATTGAAACTGTAATCAGAAATCTTCCAGCAAACAAAAGCCCAGGTCCAGACGGCTTCACAGCTGAATTCTACCAAAAATTTCGAGAAGAGCTAACACCTATCCTCTTCAAACTCTTCCAGAAAATTGCAGAGGAAGGTAAACTTCCAAACTCATTCTATGAGGCCACCATCACCCTAATACCAAAACCTGACAAAGATGTCACAAAAAAAGAAAACTACAGGCCAATATCACTGATGAACATAGATGCAAAAATCCTCAACAAAATTCTAGCAATCAGAATCCAACAATACATTAAAAAGATCATACACCATGACCAAGTGGGCTTTATCCCAGGGATGCAAGGATTCTTCAATATCTGCAAATCAATCAATGTAATTCACCACATTAACAAATTGAAAAATAAAAACCATATGATTATCTCAATAGATGCAGAGAAGGCCTTTGACAAAATTCAACATCCATTTATGATAAAAACTCTCCAGCAAGCAGGAATAGAAGGAACATACCTCCACATAATAAAATTTATATATGACAAACCCACAGCAAACATTATCCTCAATGGTGAAAAATTGAAAGCATTTCCCCTAAAGTCAGGAACAAGACAAGGGTGCCCACTTTTACCGCTACTATTCAACATAGTTTTGGAAGTTTTGGCCACAGCAATCAGAGCAGAAAAAGAAATAAAAGAAATCCAAATTGGAAAAGAAGAAGTAAAACTTTCACTGTTTGCAGATGACATGATCTTCTACATAGAAAACCCTAAAGACTCCACCAGAAAATTACTAGAGCTAATCAATGAATATAGTAAAGTTGCAGGATATAAAATCAACACACAGAAATCCCTTGCATTCCTATACACTAATAATGAGAAAGTAGAAAAAGAAATTAAGGAAACAATTCCATTCACCATTGCAACAAAAAAAGTAAAATACTTAGGAATATATCTACCTAAAGAAACTAAAGACCTATATATAGAAAACTATAAAACACTGGTGAAATCCCTATTAAGCTACCAGCCATATTTTTCACGGAACTAGAACAAATAATTTCAAGATTTGTATGGAAATACAAAAAGCCTCGAATAGCCAAAGCAATCTTGAGAAAGAAGAATGGAACTGGAGGAATCAACTTGCCTGACTTCAGGCTCTACTACAAAGCCACAGTCATCAAGACAGTATGGTACTGGCACAAAGACAGACATATAGATCAATGGAACAAAATAGAAAGCCCAGAGATAAATCCACACACATATGGACACCTTATCTTTGACAAAGGAGGCAAGAATATACAATGGAGTAAAGACAATCTCTTTAACAAGTGGTGCTGGGGAAACTGGTCAACCACTTGTAAAAGAGTGAAACTAGATCACTTTCTAACACCATACACAAAAATAAACTCAAAATGGATTAAAGATCTAAATGTAAGACCAGAAACTATAAAACTCCTAGAGGAGAATATAGGCAAAACACTCTCCGACATAAATCACAGCAGGATCCTCTATGATCCACCTCCCAGAATACTGGAAATAAAAGCAAAAATAAACAAATGGGATCTAATTAAAATTAAAAGCTTCTACACAACAAAGGAAAATATAAGCAAAGTGAAAAGACAGCCTTCTGAATGGGAGAAAATAATAGCAAATGAAGCAATTGACAAACAACTAATCTCAAAAATATACAAGCAACTTATGCAGCTCAATTCCAGAAAAATAAACGACCCAATCAAAAAACGGGCCAAAGAACTAAATAGACATTTCTCCAAAGAAGACATACGGATGGCTAACAACACATGAAAAGATGCTCAACATCACTCATTATCAGAGAAATGCAAATCAAAACCACAATGAGGTACCACTTCACACCAGTCAGAATGGCTGCGATCCAAAAATCTGCAAGCAATAAATGCTGGAGAGGGTGTGGAGAAAAGGGAACCCTCCTACACTGTTGGTGGGAATGCAAACTAGTACAGCCACTTTGGAGAACAGTGTGGAGATTCCTTAAAAAATTGCAAATAGAACTACCTTATGACCCAGCAATCCCACTGCTGGGCATACACACCAAGGAAACCAGAATTGAAAGAGACACATGTACCCCAATGTTCATCACAGCACTGTTTATAATAGCCAGGACATGGAAACAACCTAGATGTCCATCAGCAGATGAATGGATAAGCAAGCTGTGGTACATATAGACAATGGAGTGTTACTCAGCTGTTAAAAAGAATACATTTGAATCAGTTCTAATGAGATGGATGAAACTGGAGCCGATTATACAGAGTGAAGTAAGCCAGAAAGAAAAACACCAATACAGTATACTAACACATATATATGGAATTTAGAAAGATGGCAATGATGACCCTGTATGCAAGGCAGCAAAAAAGACACAGATGTGTATAACAGACTTTTGGACTCAGAGGGAGAGGGAGAGGGTGGGATGATTTGGGAGAATGGCATTGTAACATGTATACTATCATGTAAGAATCGAATCGCCAGTCTATGTCCGAAGCAGGGTACAGCATGCTTGGGGCTGGTGCACAGTGATGACCCAGAGAGATGTTATGGGGAGGGAGGTGGGAGGGGGGTTCATGTTTGGGAACGCATGTACACCCGTGGTGGATTCATGTCAATGTATGGCAAAACCAATACAGTATTGTAAATTAAAATAAAGTAAAAAAATAATAAAATAAAATAAAATAAATTTGCATCCTGCAATGGTACTGAATTCATTAATGAAGTCTAATAGTTTTCTTGTAGCATCCTTTGTGATACTATGTTTTATATGAACATTTTCATCATTGCAGAAACTTGTTAGAAAGTGGTGTTATAGAGTTGATTTAATGATAACCTAGGCATATGCACAATACATTTTAATGAATGTTTATAGATATTAATAACAAGGTAAGATTTTTCTGTTGTACTGCTGTTTGACTCTGCACTCAATTCCAGTGTATAGGGGGTTGGATTGCCCTCACACAACCAAAAAGCTCAGTTCTGACACTATTTACACAGAGGTAGCATCAGATTCCACAGGTAAAGGGCTTAGTTCCACCAGACTGCCCCACCTCCTGCACACACACACACACACACACACACACACACACACACACACACACACACACACACACTTCAGACACCACTTGCAAATCCAAGTTGTTATCCATACTTCTCACTGACTGGCTATAAAACAGAGATTCCTGCAACTTCCTCCCTGGGTTTGATTAATTTGTCAGAGTGCCTCACAGAACTCAGAAAAACATTGTACTTACTGAATCACTGTTTATTATGGTTTATTATGAAAGGCTATAACTCACAAAGAGCCAGATGAAAGAGATGAGTATAACAAGGTAAGGGTAAGGAAATGAAGATTCCATGCTCTCTCTAAGTGCCACTCTTCTCAAATCTCTATGTGTTCATTAACTGGAAGCCTTCTGGGTTCAGTCCTTTTGGGGTTTTCTGAAGGCTTTATTATATAGGCATGAATGATTAAATCATTGGCTATCGGTAATTGATTCAACGTCCAGCCCCTCTCCCCTCCACAGAAATCAGGGAGTGGGACTGAAAGCTTCACCCCTCTATTCATGATTGGTTCCCCTGGCAAGCAGCTTCTGTCCTTAAGTGCTTTGCAGGAGTCATTTTGTTAGCATAACCCCAGTTATTATAGAAAGGGATTTATTATGAATAAGACACCCATTTCACTTTTATGACACTGAAGGAATTTCAGGGACTAAGGACAGGAGGCCAAATATTATAACAAAATATGCTCCATTGCTGTTATTGCTCAGGAAATTCCAAGAATTTTGAGAGCTATGAATGAAGAACTGTGGATAAAGACCAAATATAAAAAGATATATTTGGTCATCTTGAATGACCAAATATATATTATAAGTCAAAATATTACAATTGCAGGGTATAGAATATACAAATTCCCCTAACTTGGGAACATAATTTAATTTTACAAGTAAAGTTTTACACAAGCTCTTAATTAGTCATCAGATTTTATTATAAATAATATGGGAGTCTTGACAATATAGATTCACTGTTATAAATACATTGATTCTCTTTCCTCCAAAGGAAGTTTAGGAAACTAGTTGTGATACTTCAAAAAAGTTATATGAATATATCCATTTTTAGGTCCTGTGACTACCTACTAAGGAAAACATCTCAGGTAACCAGAACCTTGAGGATACTTGGAAGTTCAGCAAAGTTCAACTGTCCAGAGTTTCCATCTTTAGGTAACATGGTGTTAAACATTAATTTGGATGATTTTATAGAATTATAGGCTTAAAACTATAGTGATAAATATACTGGTGATACACTTATGAATTAGTAATATGGATCTAAAATACAAAAGTATACTAAAAATAGAATAAGTATCTATTCTGGAAACCTGAAAGTAAAATTGTTGAAAAACTTTCTTTGCCCATGCAGAAAGGTAGATGGCCAGTTCCCCAAATGCCTCATGAAATGTATTTGTCTTGGTGAATTAACTACAATATGTATGACCTATGCCCCTTGGTGTTACAGTGTATAAATATTTAGAATCACTACAGAAATATTTAGAATCACAAAGACTAAATTTTCTATATCAACTCACAAGAGTCTGATAGGGGAACAGAATTTTGTCACTCCAAAATATTCCACTTTGGCATGAGAATTATTTTGAGGTAAAGACAATGATAACCCAGCAGATTAAGGAAAAATCCTTTTTATTGCCCTCATGTACTGCCTAACTTTTCATTGGAAAGGGGGACTCTGCCAGGAAGAGAGCTATTTTTAAAACTACCTATTTACACAAGAAACTTATGTGCGTAACAGGACAACGTTAGTTTTCCAAACATCTCCTTTGCCCTCCTTGTAAATGCTAGGCCTTCGTTTCCTTTGAATCCCCAGGCCTCACTCCTTTCCCTAGCTCTGGATGTTATATAAGCTTCAATCGGTTGGGTCTCCTGTTTTTTATGGGATGCCTATGTGTATGAAATTAAATTTGTTTTTCTTATTAATCTGCTTTATGCTATTTTAATATTTGACTAGGCACAGAACCTGGAAAGGTAAAAAGAAAATTTGTCTTGCACAACAGTGTATTAGTAGGAAAAAAAAAATACTGTCCAGTGAAACAGAGATTTGTACTGAATGATAAGATTAGCACATTCTCTTTCTTTAAAAGGCAAATTATCTCAAGGTTGCTTGATCAACACAGGTTCAAGTCCAGGAGAAGACAGTGGCTTGATAACAGGCATTTGATGATATCAGATTCTGATAGATTAATACACACATGTTTAGCCAGGTCAGTTGGGTTTCTGTACCCACTTGCTGGGAGGGTCCAGGGTAGGGACACCATTTCCCTGTGCTTTGATAGACACTGTGAACATCTGATTATTGTCAAAATTATCTGCCTTTTGAATAGTGTAGTCTTCCCCTGTGTAAGTAAGTTACTGTTTTGGTTTTCACCAGAAACACATTTTCTTTCTTTTGCAGAACTTTTTCTGTCTCCAATTTGTTTTATTTTATGTTGCCTTTATACTACCTCTCAGAACAAACAAATGTGTGGTTGCTTATAAAACTCCTCCACTTCTGCTCTGCATACATGTGTCCAAATAAATTCTGCAGTCAAAAGTATAATAAAAGTGTCAGTGCTACCCAAAAGAGGGATGTACTTATAAAATCAATATCAAATTAAAACATAAACACATCTGAAAAATTTCCTTGGAATCTGGTATTTATACTAAGATCAACAGTCAGTGTTTCTTAATCAGTCAAATATAAAACTACTGATGTTTATTCCATCAACACCATAATTAATTAACATTTGTGAATATTTTATTTATGCATATATTTTTGAAACACACACTTCCTCTCACCAAGGAGTTTATGTTTGAAGATAAACATGTCATGATTAATGAGAGATGTTTATTGAACAGAGCACTGGGTTGGAAGCAAGGGCTTTTGTTTCATTAGATGTAAAATGAGGAAGCTGAGCTTTATTATTCTTGTCACGGCTTCTAACATTATGATGTTATAACCTTAATAAGAAACTGAGACAATCACAAAACACAGGGTTAGAAAATCAAATCAAAGTCTAATCAATAAAATGAGTGTTATTGTACCATCATATAATTCTATTCCATCTTGAGGATTTTAGTCTTTGTAGTATCTTCTAAATAAATCCTAATGAGTAAATAATCTGACTCCCTTGTGAGCTAGGTGTTCTGTTCAGTGTGTTAGTCTTGTTTCAGAACTCTAGAGAATCATTTATTAAGGAAAGTAATGTTCAAGGAGCATAAATGGTATTCTAGTGGCCTTAATTTATACAATCAAATTTCTTCAGTGTGGAGAAATATCATTGAGACTTATGAAAACAATCAGAGAGCAAGAATATTTAAGGAGGAAAGCAATCTTTTTTCCTTATGGATATATATAATATACCACTATAGATAGCTAGTAGGAACTTACTGTAAAGCACAGGAAGCTCAGCTTGGTGCTCTGTGATGGCCAAGAGGGTTGGGAAGTGAGAAGGGGGGTTGGGAGGGGAGGAGGTCCAAGAGAGAGGATATATGTATACATAGAGCTGATTCACTTCATTGTACAATAGATACTAACATAACATTGTAAAGCAATTATATTCCAAGTTAAAAAAAAAAAGAAAGAAATTACAAACCACTTCTCTCAAAAAAGAAATATGTAGAAAAGCTGTTGATAAAACAATGAAATAGCTGGATAATTTATTTTAGAAAATCTAAGCCTTTTGATAAGAACTTTTGGAAATAAGAACACTGACCTGTAAAGGGAAACTGAATATGCCAGCCCCTCATGTGTCACTTTGGCATGGAGATTGTTTTGAACTGAAGGCATTTGAGACCCTGCAGGTTCAGGAAAGGGTTTTTACCTTTCCCTTAACTGCCTGAAAGTATTTAAGACAGGTGGACTGTATCAGAAAGAGAACTATTACCAGAGATAACTTTTATTTTTAGACATACTTACCTGCATGGCAGGGCAAAGATTTGTGTATCAAAAATATGCTCTTCTCAGCTTCTTGCGAATTAAACTCCTTTGAAATTCTAAAGTCCTGTCCCCTTCTCCTTAGCTCAGGAGGGTATATAAGCTTCAGTTACCGGACTGCCTGGAGGGTCTTATGTCTTTGTGGGGTTCCCATAGGTTCATAATTAAATTTATTTTTCTTTTGTTAGTCTTTCTTATGTCAATTTAATTATTAGACCAGTCAATGAACCTAGAAGGAAAGAAGGGAAATTTTTTTCTCCCCAACACGTATTATAAAATCCATAAAAGCATTTTGGGGCAAGGGGAGTTAGTCTGGAAAATAACTCCTATTACAATATGACAGTTAACCTAGCTCGGCTCTAGAAATAATTGCAAAATTCCTCTCTCTCTGGCTGGGTGTACCAAATTCTTATACTGGTGGAGAATTTGACTAATTTATGAATCAGCCTGATATTTACACATGATTTTCATGGGCAAATGACTGTGGAATCTGCTGGCTTTCCCTTCTTTGTCATTCATGTTTCAGATGAGGAACACTCAAAACCTTGTAGTATCCATTTCCTTTGTTGTTACAAAAGCCTTTCTTGGTCATAGTGTTTCCTCAACAAAGGGCTGTGAGGTGGACTGGAAAGGTCTTTAAAGGCACATGAAGGCAGCTAGAAGCAACTGGGACCTTAATAACTGAATCATTCATGTGAAATTAGGACTGATGAACATCCTGGAAATGTGTATTTTAAAACCCTCCTCTTAGGTCTTTCTTTACAAAGGACTGCCGGCTATGGAATGTAGGTTATTGTAGTGACTAAGATAGGATTTTAAGATTTTTCAAGGCACTGTTAGCAGGTAAGAACACTGACTTCTGACTTCAGAGCCAAGTTTCTTGTGTTTGAATCCAGGCGTAGCCATTTACTAGCTGTGTGACGCTGATCAAATTGCCTACTATCCCTGTACCCAGTTTGTGTATGTGTGTGCTCAGTCTTGTCCAGTTCTTTGCTACCCCGTGGACTGTACCTCACCAGCCTCCTCTGTCCATGGGATTCTCCAGGCAAGAATACTAGAGTGGGTTGCCATTTCCTCCTCCAGGGGGTCTTCCTGACCTAGAAATCGAACCCACGTCTCCTGTATCACCAGCATTGGCAGGCAGATTCTTTACCACTGTGCCACCTTGGAAGCATTAAATTGAGGATAACAGTATTACCTCAAAGGGTTATTGTAAGAATTAAATGATTTACTATTTATAGGAACATTTAGAATAGTGTTCAGCATATAGTTAGTGCTGTATAAGTACATATTAAATAAAAACTAAAAACTGGAAAAAATATACAAAGGTTTCCTTCTCTGAATATAACTTGAAATGGGACAGAGCTTGATCTCATGGTCCTGGAGAGCATTATGAGAACAATAAAATATCCCAAAATTCAGTGTACCTAATGTTCTTTTTTTTAATTGATTATCATAGAACATTAAATGATGATGGCAAGATGGGGATTGAGGAAATGATTTGGCATTATTAAAAATTTGTATCTCAGATTAGATAATATTTTTACAGAGAAAATAAATTTCACTCCTACATTTACAAGTTATGACAAAGCATAAATTAATGGAGTCCAAATTAATGAGGTTTAACTGAAATGTTTTAAGCTAGCAAGATCTGACACATTAAATTGAAATTATACATAAAATTAAAGCACGCAGAACTCATTTGGGAAATGATTCATTCTTTTTTTATGTTGCCAAGTTTCTGTTTAGTACATCAAAGAAGACTTTGCCAATTATTAACTGTGTGACTTTGGGAGAATTACTCAGATTATCTAAAGTCTTTTCTTTGTCAGTAAAATGGAGTTGACAACAACTCTAAAACTTGTCTCCCAATCCCCACCACATCCCACTTCTTTCAGAGGGCACTGTGTTCTGTGCTTAGTCGCTTAGTCGTGTCCGACTCTTTACAACCCCATGGACTGTAGCCTGGAAGTCTCTTTTTGTCCGTGGGGATTCTCCAGGCAATAATACTGGAGTGGGTTGCTATGCCCTTCTCCAGGGGAGCTTCCTAAGCCAGGGAGTGAACCCAGGTCTCCCGCATTGCAGGTAGGCCTTAGCCCCACCAGGGAAGTACCTTCAGAGAGCAATTAGGAGCATAACACACTTCTGTTTACAGTAGAGTTTTATGCAGTAAATTGAGCGTGTGTCTTGGCTTAGGTCTTCCTAACAACAGAGCATGCATCAGTTTGAGGGAATAGGGCATTTATTTGACAGATTATCCATGAAAGGGTACAGGAGAGAACAGGGAATATCAGACTGGAAACCCAGTAAGGTGACTGTTTTCCCTATGAACAACTATGCTCAGTCTCCCTGTGACCTTATGAGGAATTATATAGAATTCCCTGTGGAACTGGCTTTCCCCAATGGACAGGAGGCTGGAGCATTTCATTAGAGATTCCCATCCTCCTTTGGTTGATGTTTTTCCTTGACAGCACTAAAACTCTGATTGGACTTATCAGCAGGCAGGAGGAAGCCTTAAGGCAGACAAGCAGAGAGGCAGTGATGCCCTTAAATTGGCATCCTGGGAGTGTGAAAGGCACAGGCCACTGTAGCTTTAAGTGAGGTCCAAGGTGGGCAGAGGAGAAATGATCCAGGCAGTAACAGTATCCACTACAGTGTGTATTACTGTGTCCTTGTCAGCAGAATTAAATTTGAGGTATTACATAGGGAATAATGATTCACTCTGGTTTGTCAATGCCTTTTTGTTTGTTGGGTTGTACCGCAACAAGGTGCTTATCTACTCTGTTTTTTCAGAGCAAGGCCAGGCTTCTCTCATCAGTTCTCTATGATCCTTTAATGCCTCTAATTTCCCAAGACAGATTCTTCCCTCACATGTGGGACACTGGATTTAACAAATTCACATCCACTAGCATCTGCCTTGCCCTGGCCATCATTATTTAAACTGGGATTCGGCATTATGCATTTACCTAACTTTCTTCTGTTTTCATGATATTTATCATATTTTACTATAGAAAGATATTTGGATTTCTACTTTTTCTTCCTCAATTTTGATCCATATTAGACTGTGAACTATTAGAAGGCAGTATCAATCAATTTTAAGTGCAAACAACTCAATTTTTTGCAGTCTTCAGAATATTTTAAAAGTCTATGTGGTGGTTAATTTAAGCTATCAACAGGGCCACAGGATGCTCACATAGTAGATTAAACATTTCTCTGTGTGTCTGTGAGGGAGTTTCTCCATGGGATCAACATTCAAATCAGTAGACTGAGCAAAGCAAGATTGCCCTCCCCAGTATGGGTGAGCCTCATGCAATCTGTTTAAGGCCTGAATAGAATAAAAGGCTAAGTAAGAAAGAATTCTCTCCCTCTGCCTGACTGTTTTCAATCTGTAAGATCGGTCTTCTCTTGCCTTGGGATTCAGTTTTGAACTCAGATTAGAATTTCTACTTTCAGCTCTCCTGTATCTGGACTTCTCTGCTTCCATGATCAAGTTAGATAATATCTTTAAAATAAAAATTATACACACACACACACACACACACACACATTCTGTTAGTTCTGTTCCTCTGGAGAACCCTATCAAATGCAGTCTATTTTAATTTCCAGTAAGATTTAATAAATTTTTCACTGATCTATGATTTTCTATGATTCTGGTTTTATTTTGTGAAAAATACCTATGGGACTCTTAAGCCAAAGGGGAAATATATATATATATATTTATATATATATATATATATGTATATATATATACATATATCCTAAATACTCTTTGATTTTATGTTCTTTTTTACAAAATAGCCCATTCAAAATAAATGAGTGTTAGAGCTTCTCTTATATATTGTGTAAATTTCCCAGCCAACAACTTCATTTCTTTAAACAAATACCTCTGGGATCTTTGCTTCCTAGGTGGTTCAGTGGTAAAGAATCTGCCTGCCAGTGCAGGAGACACAGGAGACCCAGGTTCAATCCCTGGGTCAGGAAGATCCCCTGGAGGAGGAAATGGCAACCCACTGTACTATTCTTGCCTGGAGAATTCC
Organism: Capricornis sumatraensis; assembly: GCF_032405125.1. NCBI lineage: Eukaryota > Metazoa > Chordata > Mammalia > Artiodactyla > Bovidae > Capricornis > Capricornis sumatraensis. The sequence continues at coordinate 108,074,288 of NC_091092.1, read as the reverse complement.
ATGAACAGAGGAGCTTGGTGGGCCACAGTCGAAGGGATCACAAAGAGGACAGAACTGAGCATGCACACATGCATTTGTCTTTGTCTGGGATCTTTAGCAGGAAGATGGAGAATATTTTTCTTCTTTCAATGTTTTCATAGCACAGTATACTGTTAAAAAGGCATGATATTCAAACATATATTCTGAAGTTATAAAACTCATGATATAAGTGTGGTTAGAAATAAAATTTGGAAAATCACTAAATAAAATGCAGCCATTAGTTGAAATTATCAGTGGACATCTACATAAAAAGTGGGGATACTAAATTAGTGTATTCATAAAAATCAAAAGAGGCCTGGATGGTGACTAAGTAAATTGAGGTGAATTACAGATGACCAATGTCTTCTTGGTCTAATTTCAATATTCATGTTGTGTATTTCAACATATCACAGAGAAGTGAAATACTTTAGAATCAAAATTGTAAACACTTACCTGGAAATCAAATATTAATTTTTTTTAAATATCAAATGTTATATGTTAAAAGTATCTTCAAGATATATAAGTAATGATTAAGATCACAATGTTAGTTGCATCTAGTCAATAAAATGTTTCATTATTAACATATACTTAAAGGTAGAGCACCTATTTTTTGTATACCTTCCAACAGGTAGTTTATAAATAGCATAAAGTTGACATTTATGACTCTTACCTTGCCATAACTTTAATAATTTTAAGCATATGAACATGAGTGTAAAAATGGATTATAAAACTATTAAAATACTAATATTATGTATGGTATGACACATGGAATACTATTTCCCCAAAAATGCTTTTGACTTAATCCCCCAAACCTGTGAATATGTTCCTTTACATGGCAAAGGGAGTTTTCAGGTATTTTTAAATAAAAGATTCTGAGATGGGAAGATTATCTTGAATTTATCTGATTGGGCCTAGTTTGATCACAAGGTTTTCTTATACTAGAGAAGCAGAAGAGTCAGAAGTAGAGAAAGAGATGTGATGATGAAAGTAAAAGTAGAGACTGAAATGATGTTGCCCATACCATTGAATGTGGACAGTCTCTTAAAACTGGAGGAGGCAAGGGATGGATTCTCCAGAGGGAATGTGGCCTTGCTGACACTTTAATCTTAGGGCCATGAGACCTATTTTGACTTCTGACCTCCTGAATTGTAAGATAATAAATTTCTGTTGTTTTAAGTTACAAAATTTGTGATGATTTGTTACAGCAACACTAGGAAACTACAATAGATAGATGAATTAAAGCTTCCATATTACAGTAGCGACTTTTAAAATATATTTCTACATCGGACATAGACTGGCATGTACACCTGTGGTGGATTCATGTCAATGTGTGGCAAAACCAATACAGTATTGTAAAATAAAATAAAGTAAAAATAAAAATTATAAAATTTATTTCTAAAGATATCTTGCTTAGCTGGATTCAGATCCTGTACAGAAATGAAATATATCATTGTTAGAATTCTAATTAGAAATCACATGGTTATAAGAAACACTAATTCAAACTAGTTAAAATAAACAGGAAATTTATTTCTTACAAGGACCAGTATTTGGAAGTATAGCTGAATGTTACAGAAACTAACATATCATCAGGCATATAGTCTCACACTTACTCTTTCATTCTCTGGCTCTTTTTCTAGTTCTCACTTCCTTATCATCCTCCTTTTCTCTCATTCACAGTGTACCATACTTTTGTTTTTATTCTGCAAGCCTACCCCAGGCTCCTTTCTAACCTACTTGCCCTGAAAATGCTACCCTATTACTTTGATCTGCATAGAGCTTTAAACATCTATACTGCCAAGTCTAGTCTTGATTCATTATGGCAGGTCTGATATCTGCAGATGCAGCCTAAAATATTCTTACTGCAAATGCCCCAGAAAGGTATTCGGGTTGTCAGCTGTCTACTCTTGATCCAGTCAGCTGTAGCCACATAATTATTTGCCCCGAATATGGCTACCTGGGCCTAAGATAAAATCTTTTATAAGAAGGAATGAAACTTGAGCCAATGGCATAAGTTTTGATTGACCTACAGATATTGTATAAACATATTTACCTGGTGGCTATATTGTTATAGGTACAGTCTATATTGTGTTACTTAGCTACAGCTAATTCATTGAGTCTTAATCATGTGAATTGATGTTTAGCCATTTTGAAGAGCACCAACCACTGGCCTGCCAAGAATAAGACAGTACTACATACTATAAATTTTGATAATACCAGACTTGTGATCAGGTGCAGTCGGGTTTTCTGGGGCTTAAAACTTGTATGATTTGCACAGCCTTTTTAAGAGAAGAGAATATAAAATTGAAACTAAAAGATTAGATATTAAAAGGACTATATTGAAAATGGGAAAAGAAATCACAGAAGTTATAAAAGTTATATTTACATTACTCACAAGTCACTTACTTCTATGCTAAAAATAGAAGCTAGGCATCAAAACAGCAGAGCAACTTTAATTGCTTATCACGGTAGAAGTTATTCTAGTTAGATGATCTTGTCAAAATGTCTTCTTCACTGGTAACTTAACATAAAACTATTTTCCAGGAAAGAGGTAAAAGAATTATGTGGTAACCTGTAATAAGTAAATCTTTGCTTCCGCCTATATAGTAGGGACATCCCTGCTCTGCAGATACAGGGTGATAATAAGATGACTCAATAATTATCTTCCATGATGGAAAGAATTTTTGATAATAATAACCAGAATGTATTACATCAGTGCCTATCAGGGGTCAGAGCCAAGTATTCAGTTCAGTTCAGTCGCTCAGTCATGTCCAACTCTTTGCAACTCCATGGACTGTAGCACACCAGGCCTCTCTGTCCACCACCAACTCCCAGAGCTTGTACAAACTCATGTCCATTGAGTTGGTGATGCCATCCAACCACCTCATCCTCTGTCGTCCCCTTCTTCTCCTGCCTTCAATCTCTCCCAGCATCAGGGTCTTCTCCAATGAGTCAGTTCTTCATATCAGGTGACCAAAGTATTGCAGTTTCAGCTTCAGCATCAGTCCTTTGAATGAATGTTCAGGACTGATTTCCTTTAGGATTGACTGGTTTGATCTCCTTGCAGTCCAAGGGACTCTCAAGAGTCTTCTCTGACACCACAGTTCAAAAGCATCAATTCCTCAGCGCTCAGCCTTCTTCACAGTCCAACTCTCACAACCACACATGACTACTGGAAATACCATAGCACTGACTAGATGGACCTTTGTTGGCAAAGTAATGTCTCTGCTTTTTAATATGCTGTCTAGGTTGGTCATAGCTTTTCTTCCAAGGAGCAAACATCTTTTTTTTAATATTTATTTTTAAATTGAAGGATAATTGATTTACAGAATTTTGTTGTTTCCTGTCAAACATCAACATGAATAAGCCATGGGTATACATTTATCCTCTCTCTTTTGAACCTCCCTCCCATATCTCTCCCTATCCCACCCCTCTAGGTTGATACAGAGCCCCTGTTTGAGTTTCCTGAGCCATGCAGGAAATTCCCATTGGCTATCTGTTTTACATATGGTAATGTAAGTTTCCATGTTACTCTTTCCATACATCTCACCCTCTCCTCCCCTCTCCCCATGTCCATAATTCTGTTCTCTATGTCTGTTTCTCCATTGCTGCCCTGTAAATAAATTCTCCAGAACCATTTTTCTAGATTCCGTATATGTGCATTAGAATATGGTATTTATCTTTCTCTTTCTGACTTACTTCACCCTGTATAATAACAATTTCTTTATCTATTCATCTGTCAGTGGCATCTAGGTTGCTTCCATTTCCTGGCTATTGTAAATAGTGCTGCAATGAACAATGGGATACATGTGTCATTTTCAACCCTGGTTTCCTCAGGGTATATGCCTAGGATTGGGATTGCTGGGTCATATGGTGGTTTTATTCCTAGTTTTCTAAGGAAACTCCATACCGTCTTCCATAGTGGCTGTATCAATTTACATTCCCACCAACAATGCAAGAGTGTTCCCTTTTCTCCACACCCTCTCCAGTATTTATTGTTTGTAGACTTTTTGATGATAACCATTCCAATTGGTGTGAGGTGATAGCTCATTCTGGTTTTGATTTGCATTTCTCTAATAATGAGCGATGTTGAGCATCTTTTCATGTGTTTGTTAGCCATCTGTATGTCTTCTTTGGAGAAATGTATGTTTAGATCTTTTCCCCACTTTTTGATTGGGTTATTTGTTGTCCTGGTATTGAGTTGTATGAGCTGTTTGTATATTTTGAAAATTAATCCTTTGTCAGTTGTTTCATTTGCTATTATTTTCTCCCATTCCAAGAGTTGTCTTTTCACCTTGCTTATACTTTCCTTTTCTGTGCAAAACCTTTTAAGTTTAATCAGGTCCCACTTGTTTACTTTTGTTTTTATTTCCATTACTCTAGGAGGTGGGTCATAGAGGATCTTGCTTTGATTTATGTCATCGAGTGTTCTGTCTATGTTTTCCTCTAAGAGTTTTATAGTTTCTGGCCTTACATTTATGTCTTTAATCCATTTTGAGTTTATCTTTGTGTATGGTGTTAGGAAGTGTTCTAATTTCATTCTTTTACATATAGCTGTCCAGTTTTCCCAGCCGCATTGTATATTCTTGCCTCCTTCATAAAAAATAAGGTACCCATAGGTGCATGGGTTTATTTATGGCCTTTCTATCTTGTTCCATTGGTCTAGATTTCTGTTTTTGTGCCAGTACCATACTGTCTTGATGACTGTAGCTTTGTAGTATAATCTGAAGTCAGGAAGGTTGATTCTTCCAACTCCATTCTTCTTTCTCAAGACTGCTTTCGCTATTTGGGGTCTTTTGTGTTTCCATATGAATTGTGAAATTTTTTGTTCTAGTTCTGTGAAAAATGTCACTGGTAATTTGATAGGGATCACGTTGAATCTGGAGATTGCATTTGGTAGTATAGTCATTTTCAAAATATTGATTCTTCCTACCCAGGAACATGGAATATCTCTCCATCTGTTTATGTCATCTTTGATTTCTTTCATCAGTGTCTTATAATTTTTTGTGCACAGTTCTTTTTTCTCCTTAGGTAAGTTTATTCCTAGATATTTAATTCTTTTTGTTGCAATGGTTAATGGGATTGATTCCTTAATTTTACTTTCTGATTTTTCATTGTTAGTATATAGGAATTCAAGTGATTTTTGTGTATTGATTTTATATCTTGCAACTTTGCTAAATTCACTGATTAGCTCTAGTAATTTTCTTATATTATCTTTGGGGTTTTTGACGTACAGTATCATGTCATCTGCAAACAGTGAGAGATTTACTTCTTCTTTTCCGATCTGGATTCCTTTATTTTTCTTCTCTGATTTCTTTAGCTAGGACTTTCAGAACTATGTTGAATAATAGTGGTGAAAGTGGACAGCCTTGTTTTGTTCCTGATCTTAGGGGGAATGCTTTCAGTTTCTCACCATTTAGAATAACAGTTGCTGTAGGCTTATCATATATGGCCTTTACTATGTTGAGGTAGGTTCCTTCTATGCCCATTTTTAAAGAGTGTTAATCATAAATGAGTGCTGAATTTTGTCAAAGGCTTTTTCTGTATCTATTGAGATTATCATATGGTTTTTATCTTTCAGTTTGTTACTATGGTGTATCACATTGATGGATTTGCGTATATTGAAGAATCCTTGCATTCAAGTTGGAATAAACCCAACTTGATCATGGTGTATGAGGTTTTTGATATGTTGCTGAATTTTGTTTGCTAAAATTTTGTTGAGGATTTTTACATCTGTATTCATCAGTGATATTGGCCTATAGTTTTCTTTTTGCATGTTATCTTTGTATGGTTTTGGTATCAGGGAAATGGTGGCCTCGTAGAATGAATTTGGAAGTATTCCTTCCTCTGCAATTTTTTTGAAAGATTTTTTAGAAGTATAGGCATTCAGTTCAGTTCAGTTCAGTTCAGTCGCTCAGTCGTGTCTGACTCTTTGCGACCCCATGAATTGCAGCATGCCAGGCCTCCCTGTCCATCACCAACTCCCGGAATTCACTCAGACTCACGTCCATAGAGTCTGTGATGCCATCCAGCCATCTCATCCTCAGTCGTCCCCTTCTCCTCCTGCCCCCAATCCCTCCCACCATCAGAGTCTTTTCCAATGAGTCAACACTTCGCATGAGGTGGCCAAAGTACTGGAGCTTCAGCTTTAGCATCATTGCTTCCAAAGAAATCCCAGGGCTGATCTCCTTCAGAATGGACTGGTTGGATCTCCTTGCAGTCCAAGGGACTCTCAAGAGTCTTCTCCAACACCACAGTTCAAAAGCATCAATTCTTCGGCGCTCAGCCTTCTTCACAGTCCAACTCTCACATCCATACATGACCACAGGAAAAACCATAGCCTTGACTAGATGGACCTTAGTCGGCAAAGTAATGTCTCTGCTTTTAGCTTTTCCCTAAAAGTTTGATAGAATTCTCCTGTGAAGCCATCTGCTCCTGAGCTTTCGTTGTCTGGGAGATTTTTGATCACAGCTTCAACTTCAGTGCTTATAATTGGTTGTTCATAATTTCTATTTCTTCCTGGTTCAGTCTTAGAAGATTGAACTTTTCTAAGAATCTGTCCATTTCTTCCAGGTTATCCAATTTATTGCTATATAGTTGTTCATAATACTCTCTTATAATCCTTTGTATTTCTGCATTGTCTGTTGTAACCTCTCCTTTTTCATTTCTAATTTTTTTTATTTGATTCTTTGTTTTTTTTCTTGATGAGTCTGGCTAAAGGTTTGTCAATTTTGTTTATCTTCTTAAAGAACCAGCTTTTAGTTTTATTAATTATTACTATTGTTTCTTTCATTTCATTTATTTCCACTGAGATCTTTATGATTTCTTTCCCTCTCCTAATTTTGGGGGGTTTTGTTCTTTTTCCTGTTGTTTTAGGTGTAACTTTAGGGTTTCTATTCTATATTTTTCTTGTTTCTTGAGGTAGGATTGTATTGCTATAAACTTCCCTCTTAGAACTGCTTTTGCTGCATCCCATCAGTTTTGAGTTTTGTTTTCATTGTCATTTGTTTCTAGAAATTTTTTGATTTCCCTTTTGATTTCTTCAATAACCTGTTGGTTATTTAGAAATGTGTTGTTTAATCTTCTTGTGTTTGTGTTTCTTACAGTTTTTTTTCTTGTAATTGATATCTAGTCTCATAGAGTTGTGGTCAAAGAAGATGCTTGATATGATTTCAATTTTCTTAAATTTACTGAGGTTTGATTTGTGACCCAAGATGTGGTCTATCCTGGAGAATATTCCGTGTGCCCTTGAGAAGAAGGTGTATTCCTCTGCATTTGGATGGAATGTCCTGAAGATATCAATGAGATCCATCTCATCTAATGTATCATTTAAGACTTGTGTTTCCTTATTAATTTTCTATTTTGATGATCTGTCCATTGGTGTGAGTGTGACATTGGGGTGTTAACATCTCTTACTATTATTGTGTTACTGTCAAATTCTCCTTTTATGTCTGTTAGTGTTTGTTTTATGTATTGAGGTGCTCCTATGTTGGGTGCATAGATATTTACAATTGTTATGTCTTCCTCTTGGACTGATCCCTTGATCAGTATGTAGTGTCCTTCCTTATCTCTTGTAATCTTCTTTATTTTAAGGTCTATTTTTGTCTGATATGAGGGTTGTTCCTCCAGCTTTCTTTTGCTTCCCATTTACATGGAATCTATTTTTCCATCCTCTCACTTTCAGTCTATCTTTGTCTTTAGGTCTAAAGTGGGTTTCTTGTAAACAGCATATGTATGGGTCTTGTTTTTTTATCCATTCAGCTAGTCTGTGTCTTTTGGTTGGAGCATTTAATCCATTTAAATTTAAAGTAATTATTGATATATATGTCGCTATTGCCATTTTCTTAATTGTTTGGGGTTGATTTTGTAAATCTTTTTTCTTGTCTTGTATTTCTTGACTATATAAGTCTGCTTAACATTGTTGTAAAGCTGGGTTGGTGGTACTGAATTCTCTTAACTTTTGCTTGTGTGAAAAGCTTTTGATTTCTCCATCAATTTTGAATGAGATCCTTGCCAGGTACAGTAATCTAGGTTGTAGATACTTTCTTTTCAGGACTTTAAATATATCCTGCCATTCTCTTCTGGCCTGCGAGTTTCTGCTGAAAGATCAGCTGTTAAGCATATGGGGTTTCCCTTGTATCTTACTTGTTGCTTCTCCCTTGCTACTTTTAATATTCTTTATTTGTGTTTAGTCTTCCTTAGTTTAATTAGTATGTGTCTTGGCATGTTTCTCCTTGGGTTTATCCTGTCTGTGACTCTTTGTGCCTCTAGTTCTTGAAAAGGACTATTTCCTTTTCCATACTGGGGAAATTTTCAACTATAATTTCTTCAAAAATTTTCTCATACCCTTTCTTTTTTCTCTTCTTCTGGGACCCCTATTATTTGAATGTTGGCGCATTTGATATGGCCCCAGAGGCCTCTGAGACTATACTTAGTTCTTTTCATTCTTTTTTACTTTATTCTGCTCTTCAGAAGTTATTTCCACCATTTTATCTTTCAGCTCATTGATTCGTTCTTCTGCTTCAGATATTCTACTATTGATTCCTTCTATAGTATTTTTAATTTCAATAATTGTGTTGTTTGTCTCTGCATGCTTATTCTTTAATTCTTCTAGGTCTTTGTTAATTGATTCTTGCATTTTCTCCATTTTGCTTTCAAGGTTTTTGGTCATCCTTACTATCATTATTCTGAATTCTTTTTCAGGTAGTTTGCCTATTTCCTCTTCATTTATTTGGACGTCTGTATTTCAAGTTTGTTCCTTCCTTTGTGTAGTATTTCTCTGCCTTTTCATTATTATTTGTTTTAAGTTATTGTGTTTGAGGTCTCCTTCTCCCAGTCTTGAAGTTTGAATTCTTTCTTCCTTTTGGTTTCTGCCCTCTAAGTTTGGTTCAGTGGTTTGTGTAAGCTTCTTATATGGTGAGATTTGTGCTGAGGTTTTGTTTGTTTGTTTGTTTTTCCTCTGATGAGCAAGGCTGAGTGAGGTGGTAATCCTGTCTGCTGATGATTGGGTTTGTATTTTTGTTTTGTTTGTTGTTTAGATGAGGCATCCTACACAGGGTACTATTGGTGGTTGGGTGATGCTGGGTCTTGTATTACAGTGGTTTCCTTTGTGTGAGTTCTCACTATTTGATACCTGCTAGGGTTAGTTCTCTGGTAGTCCAGAGTCTTGGATTCAGTGCTGTCACTCCAAAGGCTCAGGGCTTGATCTTGAGTTTTGCGTAGGTCTATGTATTCTTTTCAGAGAAGGCAATGGCACCCTACTCCAGTGCTCTTGCCTGGAAAATCCCATGGACAGAGGAGCCTGGTAGGCTGCAGTCCATGGGGTTGCAAAGAGTTGGACATGACTGAGCAAATTCACTTTCACTTTTCACTTTCATGCATTGGAGAAGGAAATGGCAACCCACTCCAGTGTTCTTGCCTAGAGAATTCCAGGGACAGGGGAGCCTGGTGGGCTGACATCTATGGGGTCACACGGAGTCGGACATGACTGAAGCGACTTAGCAGCAGCAGCATGTATTCTTTTCTGCTGGTCAGGTACTCCTGTCCACTCTCAGCTGTTGTTCTGCATGCACTTCTCTGTCTGAAGGTGTATTCCTGATGTATCTGTTGGGAGAGATGTATTCCACATTCACCTACTCCTCCACCATCTTGTTCTCCTTTGAGCAAGCATCTTTTAATTTCATGGCTGCAGTCACCATCAACAAAAGTATTTGAAATGCAGTACTTGGGTACAATCTCAAAAATGACAGAATGATCTCTATTTGTTTCCAAGGCAAACCATTCAATATCACAGTAATCCAAGTCTATTCCCCAACCATTAATGCTGAAGAAGCTGAATGGTTCTATGAAGACCTACAAGAACTTCTAGAACTAGCACTCATAAAAGATGTCCTCTTCATTATAGGGGACTGGAATGCAAAAGCAGGAAGTCAAGAAACACCTGGAGTAACAGGCAAATTTGGCCTTGGAGTACAAAATAAAGCAGGGCAAAGGCTAACAGAGTTTTGCCAAGAAAACACACTGGTCATAGCAAACACCCTCTTCCAACAACATGAGAAGACTCTACACATGGACATCACCAGATGGTCAATACCAAAATTAGACTGATTATATTCTTTATAGCCAAAGATGGAGAAGCTCTATACAGTCAGCAAAAACAAGACCGGGAGCTGACTGTGGATCAGATCATGAACGCCTTATTGCAAAATTCAGACTTAAATTGAAGAAAGTAGGGAACAAAGTATTGAAATCATTTATAAAATATCTTTTAACATTCTGAGCCATTCTACCAGATAGCTATTTTTAATTCACATTTTATAGATAGTAAAAATCTCAGGAACTAGACAACTTACTCAGAGCAAAATTAGGTAGAACCCAGTTTTGAACCAAATCTTCCTGATTCAAAGCTAATATTCTATCCCCTATATTAATGTTTGTCACTGTAGTGATGCAAGCATGATAGATTCTCCTTCTTGGTTATAAAAAAACTATGCACAGCTTAAAATGTGAAAACTGTCATTCAGTGATACTATAAACATATTACAAAATGGACTGAAGAAAAAGTGAAATCAATATCAACATTTTTCCAACATTTACTATGGTATATTTACATTGCTCACAAGTCACTTACTTAAATTACAGACTTGACTACACCATCTCTCTTTGCTTTCAGCCTAGCACATCCTCGCCCCAGCAGTGGCAATGAAATGGCTATGAGATGAAAAGCAAAGTATGTATCTGGAAGATTGGCAGTTCTGTTCATGAGCCTAACTATGCAGTAGATGTTGTAATAAAGGTAAGTAAAACTGTTCTCACACTTGTGATCAGGTGCAGTCAGGTTTTGGGGGCTTGAAACTTGTATGATTTGCACAGCCTTTTTAGGAGAAGAGAATATAGAATTGAAACTAAAATATTAGGTATTAAAAGGACTGTATTGAAAATGGGGAAAGAAACCACAACAGTTATAAATTTTGAAAGCTGATAAATACTGCAAGCACCACAAAATCCAGAAAAATAAGTAGATCAGCTACTTGTGATATCTGTGAAATGCCTTTATATTTATTTGTCTGTGTACTTTTTCAATCCCATGGCAATGGTTTTGTGGTATCATTTTCTAAATGCATTCTGCTTGAGCTGGTTAATTTTATATGTCAACTTGAATGGACTACAAGATGCCCAGATAGTTGTGTCTGTGTTTCTAGAAGAGATTAGCATTTGAATTGGTAACCTGAGTGAAGGAGATATCTTTTGCCTTTGTATGTGGGCATCATCCAATCCACTGAAGGCCTTAATAGAATTAAAATTTGAGGAAAGGTGATTTTGCTCCCTGCTTGAGCTGAAATGCCCATCTTTTCTGCCCTCAGAAATTGGTGTCCATTGTTCTCTGGCATTCCTGGAACTGGGGCACACACCATTGGCTCCTCTGCTTCTCAGGTCTTCAGGTTTGGACTGGAATTACATCACCAGCTTTTCTGAGTCTGCATTTTGCAGATAGCAAATTGTGGGACTTCCCCACCTTCATAAATGTATGAGCCAGTCCCTCATAATAAATTTCTTTCTGTATTCTGTATCTGTATATATCCCATTTTGTTTCTCTAGAGGATCCTGACAAATACACCAGTCATTATACTAGCAAGACTAACTTGTCAAATATGTTTTAGTTAGGTACATTTTATGAGTATCAGATGTCATTGTGCTCATCTGTTTGGGGTCATACTGCACTGTGGTGGTGGCTTACTAAACTTACAAGTAGTTGTAAAGTTTCAAAATTGTTAAAGAATTTTTCATTGCTACTAACTCCAATAGACTATGTTTAATTTCTCACGTATTAGGAAAGTATTTTGAAGAGTGCTTTGAATTTGAAAGAGTTTCTGAAAAAAGAAGGACATATTAACAGAATCAGTTTATAATAAACCCCTATATCTGAGATTCTTAAGTAAATGCTATATATGAGAAAAGTTTATTATACCACATTTTCATTTAACTGTAAATGGTCACAACATATAAAATTTTTCCAGATTAAATATAGTTCCCTGTGCTATACAGTAAATTCTTGATGCTTATCTTTTTTTTATAGTTTGTATCTGTTAATCCCATATTTCCAATTTTTCTTCCCTCCCTTCCCCTTTGGTAACAAATTTGTTTTCTATGTCTGTGAGTCAGTTTCTGTTTTTCATAGAGATTCATTTGTATTATTTTTTAGATTACACATTTAATCACTTTCATGAAGTATTTGTCTTTCTCTGACTTCCTTCATGTAATATAAATCTACTCATATTACTGCAAATGATATTTCATATTTATGGCTGAATAATATTCTATTGTTCGTGTGTGTGTATGTGTGTGTGTGTGTGTGTGTGTGTGTGTGTATGTATACTCTTTGTAAACCAATTATCTCTTGATAGATACTTGGGTTGTTTTCATGTCTTAGCTATTATAAACAATGCTGCTATGAACATTGGGGATATGTGTATCTTTTCAAATTAGAGATTTTGTTTTATTTTCTGGGTACATACCCAGGAGTGGGATTGCTACATCATATGGTAGCTCTATTTTTAGTTTTTTTAAAACACTTCCATACCATTTTCCACAGTGGCTGTACCACTTGACAATTATTCCAGCAGTGTGTGGGGATTTCCTTTTCTCTACAACCTTTCCAGCACATATTATTTGTAGAGTTGCTGATGATGGTCATTGTAACTAGTGTGAGATGATACCTCATTGTGGTTTTGATTTGTGTTTCTCAAAGTTGGCTTAAAGCTCAACATTCAGAAAACGAAGATCATGGCATCCAGTCCCATCACTTCATGGGAAATAGATGGGGAAACAGTGGAAACAGTGTCAGACTTCATTTTGAGGGGCTCCAAAATCACTGCAGATGGTGATTGCAGCCATGAAATTAAAAGATGCTTACTCCTTGGAGAGAAAAGTTATGAACAACCTAGAAAGCATATTCAAAAGCAGAGACATTACTTTGCCGACTAAGGTCTGTCTAGTCAAGGCTATGGTTTTTCCTGTGGTCATGTATGGATGTGAGAGTTGGACTGTGAAGAAGGCTGAGCGCCGAAGAATTGATGCTTTTGAACTGTGGTGTTGGAGAAGACTCTTGGGAGTCCCTTGGACTTCAAGGAGATCCAACCAGTCCATTCTGAAGGAGATCAGCCCTGGGATTTCTTTGGAAGCAATGATGCTAAAGCTGAAGCTCCAGTACTTTGGCCACCTCATGCGAAGTGTTGACTCATTGGAAAAGACTCTGATGGTGGGAGGGATTGGGGGCAGGAGGAGAAGGGGACGACCGAGGATGAGATGGCTGGATGGCATCACTGACTCGATGGACATGAGTTTGAGTGAACTCTGGGAGGTGGTGATGGACAGGGAGGCCTGGCGTGCTGCAATTCATGGGGTCGCAAAGAGTCGGACACGACTGAGTGACTGAACTGAAATAAACTGAATACTTAGCAATGTTGAGCATCTTTTCATGTGCTTGATGGCCAACTGTATATCTTGTTTAGAGAAATATCTTTGTAGGTCTTCTGCCCATTTTTTGATTGGGTTATTTGTTTTTGTTTTTTGTTTTTATATTGAGTTGTATAAGCTGTTAATATATTTTGGAAATTAACACCTTGTTTGTTGCATCATTTGCAAATATTTCCTCCCAGTGTTTGCATTGTCTTTTCATTTTGTTGATGATTTCCTTTGCTGTACAATAGCTTGTAAGTTTAATTAGGTCCCATTTGTTTATTTTTGCTTTTATTTCTATTTCCTGGGGAGACTGACCTAAGAAAATGTTGCTATGATTTATGTCAGAGAACATTTGGCTTGTGTGCTCTTCTAGGAATTTTATGGCATCATGTCCTATATTCAGATTTTTTAACCATTTTGAGTTTATTATTGTATATGGTGTGAAGGAGTGTTCTAACTTCATTGGTTTATATGAGGTTGTCCAGCTTTCCCAGCACCACTTGCTGAAGAGACTGCCTTTTCTCCATTGTATATTCTTGCCTCTGTTGTTGTAGACTAATTGACTATAGGTGTATGGGTTTCTTTCTGCTCTTTCTATTCTACTCCAGTGTCTGCTTTTGTAACAATACCATGCTCTTTTGATTACTGTAGCTTTGTAGTATTGTCTGAAGTCTGAGAGGATTATGCCTCCAGCCTTATCCTTTTTGCTTGAGATTGCTTTGGCAATTTGATACCTTTTGTGGTTCCATATAAATTTTAGTATTATTTGTTTGCCAAACTAAGAAAAGAATAGTGAGGAGAAAGAGAAGGTAGAGAAGCAAAAGTTTACATTAGATAATATCTTATCAATTTCTGTGGTCTGCAGTCACTAGCTTTCTTTCACCATCAAAGAGAGACAATATGGCACACAGATGCAGAGCAAAGACTGTGGAGACAAACCACCATGGTTCAAGTATCATTTCTGACACTGACGAGTTATGTGAATGTCAGTAACTCACTTAAGCTCTTTTGTGCCTCAGTTTCCTCCTCTATAAAACAGCAGAAATAATTTTACCTATATCAAATGTTTGTGGGATTCAGTAGATAAGATACAGATGTAATGTTAGTAGTTATTCCTAATGAAGGAGCCATGTGTTGTTCTAATAGTTATTAGAACACATGCAAAAGTGAAACTGGTCATCATAAGCAGATTTCTCATGAGCTCTAACTAGTACACAGAGTTTTTTCAGAGGTACAAGTAATTGGTAAATTTACATTTGTATCATGCATCTTCTAAGCCAGCTTCCAAACAGGTTTTCTCTATGGCTTACTTCATTTAAAAATAAAAATAAATTTCAGTTAACACAGTGTTAGCTTACAAAGGTTGCCCCCTACATGATTTTTTTTTTCATGTTGAAAGAGACTATTTTATCAAGTGTGAGGGCCAGAGATGGGGTGGAGATGGGAGTTAGCATCTTAAATAAGAGTGATGAACATTAATTGATCCCTAATAGTTGGGTGCATTTCATTTATTCTCATTTACTGTCCACCCCACTCCAGTACTCTTGCCTGGAAAATCCCATGGACCGAGGAGCCTGGTGGGCTTCAGTCCATGGGGTTGCTAAGAGTCGGACACGACTGAGTGACTTCACTTTCACTTTTCACTTTCATGCATTGGAGAAGGAAATGGCAACCCACTCCAATGTTTTTGCATGGAGAATCCCAGGGACGGGGCAGTCTGGTGGGCTGCCGTCTATGGGGTCGCACAGAGTCAGACGTGACTGAAGCGACTTAGCAGCAGCAGCAGCATTTACTGTCCACACTCACCCTGAAAGGTCAAATAGTATCTTATTTGACAGATGAGAAACCTGATATTTAATGAGATTAATTAGTAACCCAAGATCACAGCAACCAGAGAATGATATAATTGAGAGTTGAAGTCATGTTTATTCAGTGGTATAAAATAATGAGGAGACTTAGCATTTATTTAGTGCTTTCTGCATTGCCTGTATTAGAGGTTTCATAGCTTTATCATCCATTGATGGTATAACAGCTGATGATGTTGGTTGTATTTATTTTATCATTCCCTAAATGAGAAAATTGGGGTTTAGAGAGATTGAATAACCTGGCCCAGGTCCCAGTGACAGGAAGTGGTAGGTAGGAGATTTAGAGTCTGTTCTTTACATAACATGGAATTACAAAAAATAATCATATTTTAATGATGGCTTTTGATTTTTCAAAACGTCCATTTTTGAGACAATATTATATATTCTTACAGTACATAAAAAAAGATAAGATTTTATGCAAAGTGATTCTTTGTTACAATATTGTTGGAAACCTTGAAATAGCTGTATATCAAGTTAAATGACAAAAATCAAAGGATGGCTTGCTCAAGATATAAAAATTAGTGTCGTATATGTTCAAGAGAGAAATATCTCATTAAAAGAAAATAATTTATTGATTTATTGATATTTTAGAAAACAATATTTAAAATATAGTTTGTAAAAATGGAGTAAGCCTGTTATATATGCTTCAAGTTAAAAAAAAAAAAAAGCCCTTTTCAGGTCAACTATTTTGGTTATGGAATATTATCTTAAGAAAAAGGATAAGCCTTAAAAATCTATTGAAATATGTAACCTTGGCTCTACCTTGAAATGTTTTCAAAGGGATATTTTAAGAAAGCATTGAAAACTGAATTATTTGACTTCTGAATAAGTTCTTTTTGCAATAACAGTTAAATAGGAAATTGCAAAATTAGAGATGTGCCGTTTTGCCATTATAAGGTGGTGGATAGAATAAATATCCTTACCAAAGTTAAATGAAAATGCAAAATTAAATGGTAATACTTTTGTTTGGCATCACTTTTTTAAAATGTCCAGGGCAAGCAATGCTTCTTGTCACACATAATATTAAAAATCAAATTTTGAACTGAATTTCTCATTTTAAAGATGGCAACTGGTAATAAATGTGTTTCTGGAAAGTATAGAATTTCAGAGAGTGGAAGAATGTTTACTATAAAAACTATTTCTGTCTTGCTTTATTATAGGCCTACCATAAGAACAACTTTATTGTGCTCACATTAAACATTTTACTTAGACATTAAACAGAAGTTTTCTGATGTTGAGCCTTTACCAAAGCTAAATAAACGCTTATTTGCAGTTGTTTGGATGAGACTTTCATATGCCATTTTCATAATGGATTTTTTTCCAGTGTGCTAACTTCTGAATTGCAAATTTTTAGAAGTATGTCTTAGCTATAATTTACACTTGTAAGAACCAAATGAATAAAATCACTTTTCAGCAAGTAAAAAAGGACTACCTTCTATTGAGCAGAAGTACAAGGTATTTGTTGATGGTGTTAAAATTGATCATTGTTGCTTATTTTCTGGAACTACAAGCTTAGCTGACTTTGTTACTATCAAGGTCATGAATAAAAGGATTGAATTTCAGACTAATATATTAAGAATTGGGCAAATGTTCAGGGTAGAGATTAAATTTACTAATATGGTAAAAACCACTTTAACTGTAAGTTCTGAATATTCAGTTTGCTGATGTGGAGTAAATAGAGTTAAAGCACCTTGATAACTGCATTGAACTATGTTCCTGTTATGTTCTGTAACATCTAAAGATTTGCCCCTGTAACTAATGCCATATAAAATCATTCTGGTTGTTCAGTGTTTGGAAATTATTTTAGGCCATAAGCTAAGATCAGCATATTAAATTCTTGCAGTCTTTTCTTTCCAAAATAATCTACAAATTCAATATAATTGCAGACAAGCTTTATTTTTTTGGATATTGACAGATTCTAAAATTTATATGGAGAGGGAAAAATCCAGAATAGCCAACACAATATAGAAGCAGAAGAACAAAGTTCAAAGACTGGCACTGTATAATCTCAAGACTTAACTATAAAACTATAGTAATTAAGACAGTATGATATTGATAAGAGAAAAATAGTTTGTTGGAACAGAGTATAGAACCCAGAAATAGACTCATGTAAGTATTGTCAACTGATTTCTGACAAAAGAGTAAAGGTAATGTCGGGGAGCAAAGACAATCTTTTCAAAAAATGGTCTGGGAACCACTACACACACACACACACACACACACACACACACACGAATCTAGACACAGACCTTACACCTTTCACAAAAATGAACTCAAAATAGATCACAAACCAAAATGTAAAACACAAACTATAAATGTTAAAAAATAACATCGATTAAAAACCTAAATGATCTTAAGTTATGGCAATGAATTTTTTAGATAAATACCAAATGTATGATAAACTGGACTTCATTAAAATTAAAAACTTCTCCTCTGTGAAAGACAGTGTCAACAGAGTAAGACAAGCCACTGACTGGGAAAATATATTTGCAAAAGTCACATCACATAAAGGACTATTACCAAAAATATAAAAAGAATTCTTAAAACTTTACAATAGGAAAAAAGAAAAAGAAAATTTACAATAGGAAAACAACTAACTTGAAAAACGGACCAAAGACCATAATAGACACCCCACTGAAACAGAAATGCAGATGGCAAATAAGCATACAAAAAGATACTCTACATCAAATGTCATCTGGAAAATTCATATTAAAACAGTAATGAGATATCACTACGCACCTGCTAGAATGGCCAAAAATCAGGACACTGACAACACTAAAACATTAGCAAATTTGTGGAGTGACAGGAACTCTCATTCAGTATTGGTGGGAATGCAAAATGGTATAGTCACTTAGGAAGACAGTTTGGCAAATTCTTTCTCTTTTTTCCCCAGTTTTGTTGAGATATAATAGACATATAACAATATGTCCCTGGTAACTCAGACAGTAAAGAATCTGCCTGTAATGCAGGAAACCCAGGTTTTATCCCTGGATTGGCAAGATCCCCTGGAGAAGGGGCTGCAACCCACTCCAGTATTCTTGCTTGGAGAATCTCAGACAGAGGAGCCTGGTGGGCTACAGTCCATGGGGTTGCTAAGAGTCAGACAAGACTGAGCAACTAACAGTTTCACTTTCAGTATAAGATGTAAAACATGATGGTTTGATATATGTGTATACTGCAAAATGATTACCACAATAAGGTTAGTTAATACATTTATCACTTCACATAGTTTCCATTATTTATTTTCATAGTGAGAACTTTTAAGATTTACTCTCTAGTAACTCGATGGACATGAGTCTGAGTGAACTCCGGGAGTTGGTGATGGACAGGGAGGCCTGGCGTGCTGCAATTCATGGGGTGGCAAATAGTCGGACACGACTGAGCAACTGAACTGAACTGAACTGAACTGAACTGAACTTTCATGTATACAATACAATACTGTTAATTATAGTCACCACATTATGCATTAGACCTTAGAACTTAGTCATCTGATAGCTGCTTACCATATGTGAAACTATACTGTTACTTTGTCTCCTGTGTTTCCTGATCTTTCCCTTCATCTATGTTCTTTCTCAATGCAGCACTCCTGCAAAGGTTTGTTTTAACCTCTCTGCTCTTCCCTCACTCTACACATTGTCCTTCAGACATCTTACCACATTCACAAATCCAAATATCATCTTGTTCTGTATAACTCCCATCCTCCCACCCAGAATTTCAAGACTTACAGGTACCTGTTGGACATTTCCTTAGCCATGATAGCAAATTGTGAACATTTAAAATCAAAGACATAACGTGTCCTCCCCCAACATATTTTAACTTCTTATTTCTCTGCTTCTGTTTGTATTGCAACAATTTGCTTATTAATTTCCAGAAAACATTATCAGTGGGAGCTTTTATTCTTTATCCAAATTCCACATTCATCAAGTCTTAGTAGTTCATCATGCTACCTGGTATTCATACTCCTCCTTTTTAAGACAGGTCTCTGACAGTGATATCTCAACTCAACTCACACTTTGTTCTCATGCTTTATTTAACCCCCTCACCCCACTCAGCTTCAAGCCATCCTGTTTAACACTAACAGAGTTGTAAGGCTAAACCACTGCTTAGATCATACTAGCATGCTATCAGAAAAGTATCAAAGGCTGGAAAATGCCTGTGGATTGAGTTCTAAGTTTCTTGTTCTTGAATTTACATTCCTTCATCATCTGGCCTCACATCAAAGAAATACCCTCAGGGAAAGGGTTTCATCAAAATAGACTATGCAGAAGAACCACTGGACTGACTTGCCAACACCAAACTCACTGCACATGTGGCCCTGGCAGAAGGCAATAGAGTGGGGCCTTCCATGGATTTCTCACCTAGCATCCATGGTCTGCCAGAGGTTCCCATATGTAAAATTCAGGGGATGGAGAGGACAGAAGAATTGGATGGGAAAAAATGACATTTATGTTTTTATGGATGTCTCACTAAATGTATTAGTTCCTTCAAGTATGAATATGGGCAACCAACCTAATGAGTAGGAAGTACCTATGACCAGGTCACTAGTAAGCATCCCAGGTATTTTTAAATCAGGTAACAGTCATGTCACGCATCTCGAGGTTATGAAAATTATGAAAACATCCACTATATCTTGTTGCTCAGTACATTAAGGATATATATTCCTATATCACAGAAGCATTTCATTTTTATTTTGACAGCAATATTTTAAAATTATTGGCTTTCTTTACTATCTTTTTTAAGAAAATCAAATTTTATGTTGGACTACAATTGATTTACAATGTGTTAGTTTCAGGTGTACAGCAAAGTGATTGTTTTATACACACACACACACACACACGAGAAGGAAATGGAAATCCACATCAGTATTCTTGCCTGGAGAATCCCATGGGCCTCCCAGGTGGTGGTAGTGGTAAAGAACCCACCTGCCAATGTAGGAGAGGGACGAGATGACAGTTTGATGCCTGGGTCAAGAAGATCCCCTGAAGAAGGAAATGGGAACCCACTCGTTATTCCTGCCTGGAAAATCCCACGGACAGAGAATCATGGCGGGCTATAGTCCATGGGGCCACAAAGAGTCAGACACAACTTAGCAACTACACAACTATATATATATATATATTCTTTTTCAGATTCTTTTCCCATGTAGGTTACTACAGAGTACTGAGTAGATTTCCCTGTGCTATATAGTAGTCCTTGTTGATTATTTTTTATATAGTAGTGTGTATATGTGAATCCAAACCTCCTAATTTATCCCCCTCCTCCTTTCCCTTTTGGTAACCATAAGTTTATTTTCTAAATCTATGCTTTTTTTTCTGTTTCATAAATAAGTTCATTTGTATCATCTTTTTAGATTCAGTATATAAGGGATATCATATGATTTTGTCTTTCTCTTTCTGACTTACTTCACTCAGTATGATGATGTCTACATCCATCCATGTTGCTGCAAATAGCATTATTTCATTCTTTTTTGTAGCTGAGTAATATTCCACTGTAAGTATGTACCATGTCCCTTTATTAATTCTTCTGCTGACGGACATTTAGGTTGTTTCCATGTCTTGGCTATTGTAAATAGTGTTGCAATGAACATTGAGGTGCATGTATCTTCAAAGTGTGGTTTTCTTGTGGAATTTCTGGATCATGTGGTAGCTCTATTTTGGGAGTTTTGTTTTGGTTTTGTTTTCTGTGTATGTTTTTCTTATCTTATATACCTTTTTTTATATACAAACAATATTCTGAGTATATTTTTTTTAGACTTCCAAAGGTGTCTGTGTCAGAGAATAGGTTCAAAACTGCTATGGTGTATATGTCATGGTCTGGAAGTAGGTAACTTACAGCACAGAAGAGTGGTCCTGGGGGTAGTCCTATAAATTTAAACCCATTACATTTATCTGCTTGTTGTTATTAGACTGTTATTTTTAAGGATATATGATGACCCTGACATTCCATCTTCAGGATTGCCTCTCGTGGAACCTAGTCTGTGACATTCAGAAGCTGGAGGGCCCTGAGCTGATTGGAGTGACATTCTCATAAGAAGTTTAGAACCATTATATTAGAGACACATCTATGACATAGTACTTTTATATAGGTTATTAAAGAGCACCTGGAAAAAATTATTAGAAGAATGATGTGCAAGTTATACCATATTATACAACCTTTAATTGGTACAAGTTAATTTTCATACTACTGCATTAGAAGAGAGTTTTTTCTCTGCCTTATGAACATGCAGGTTTTATAGCCATCTCTAAATTACATTGATGAATCATATTATATTATTGCAATAAAAATAAATTTAAGAGTTCCTGTCACTGAAGTATAAGGTAACCACTTAGGACAAATTATCTTTATCTAAATTTCAGTCTTGTGCAAAACAAACTTCTTTCTGAAGAAAAGTAGATGTGTACTTGCATATTTCACTACTTCAACCAAACTTGCCACAGTTATTTTATTTGTATAGTTTGTTATATATCAATCTAGTAATAAGGGACAGTAAAATTATAATTTTTATCCAGACCAGAGAGTTTTATATGTGGTTATTCAGGAAAGAATTTTAACTTTCATCATATCTTAAAGCATATCATTAACATTGTTTCTATCATGACTTTAAGAAAAACAGATTCCACACATAGTGTATTTGCTTGCTTGCTTTTGCTTCTTTTTCTCATTGATATAATGCTATGTTTATAAAATTAGTTTCCATATTTTCTTGTCTAGATCAACTTATTTTTTTTCTGAAATGTGTTTTCAAAAAAAGCTAGCTTTGATTTCAACATTTAACTAGGTTTGTAATCCCTCTGATTTTGTTCTCCTCTTTAAATTGTGTCACCTTCCTTAGGGTGTCCTAATAAACATCCTTCATGCTAAATTCCATCTTCAGGATTGCCTCTCATGGAACCCAGTCTGTGACAAAACCATTCTACCTTTTTTTTTTTTTTCTTGAAACTATCTTCTGTTTTCTCACTGATCTAGTTCAGTCTACCATTAAACTCTCATTTTGAATGATCATTCTTTACTTTTATTCCATGCCAAGTGGGCTTTAAAATAAATATTGCTCCTGCAGACACATGGATTTTGATTGGAGCTCACTGAAGCCATGCATTTCAACTTCATCCTTTTCTTAAAAAAACATTTCCCTACTCACCCTTATGGCATTGTATCCATCAAAGCATGTGCAGTTGGCCCTCTGTATCCATGTGTTCTATACCTGTGGCTTCTGCATCTGCAAATTCAACAGACTGTGGATCCAAACATTTTTTTTTTCTTTTTTAATCCAGAAAGTTCCAGACGGAAAAACTTTTTGCCATGGGCCACAACTACTTACATAGCAATTATATTGTGTTTACCATTTGCATATTGTTTACATTGTACTAGGTATTATAAGTAATCCAGATGTGACTTAAAGTGTATGGGAAGAAGTGTGTGGGTTAGATGCAAGTACTCTGTCATTTTATGTAAAACACTTGAGCATCCAGGATTTTGATATCTGTGGGGCTCCTGGAACAAACCCCTTGCAGATACCACAAATGACTGTACTGTTCTGAGGCCATATATCCTGCATAATGGTTCCCATACATGTTCATGTCTCCCTGCATCTTTCTGCTTGAAGGCATTGTTTTATCATGGAAACACTTTGTTTATGTCAGAGCTATCTGGGAGATGATGATATCTTAAGAGTGTTTCTCGAATAATGAGTCATGGGTTATAGTAAATACAAAGCCAGCTTCCCCACGCTACAATAGGACAGTTCGGCATAGGGATATTCTCTGTTGTTGCTGTCATTTGGTCAGTAAATCATGTCCAACTCTTTATGACCCCATGGACTGTGGCCCGCCAGGCTCCTCTGTCCATGAAATTCTCACAGACAAGAATACTGGAGTGGGTTGCTGTTTCCTTTTCCAGGGAATCTTCCCAACCCAGGGATCCAACCTGTGTCTCCTGTATTAGTAGGCACATTCTTTACTGCTGAGCTACCAGGGGTCTCTAACATGGTCCCCAGTGAGGAACCCCAGGTTTCAGTTCAGTTCAGCTGCTCAGTCGTGTCCAACTCTTTGCGACCCCATGAACCACAACACGCCAGGCCTCCCTGTCCATCACCAAATCACGGAGTCCACTCAAACCCATGTCCATCGAGTTGGTGATGCCATCCAACCATCTCATCCTCTGTTGTCCCCTTCTCCTCCTGTCCTCAATCTTTCCCAGCATCAGGGTCTTTTCAAATGAGTCAGCTCTTCGCATCAGTTGGCCAAAGTATTGGAGTTTCAGCTTCAACATCAGTCCTTCCAATGAACACCCAAGACTGATCTCTTTTAGGATGGACTGGTTGAATCTCCTTGCAGTCCAAGGGACTCTCAAGAGTCTTCTCTAATACCACAGTTCAAAAGCATCAATTCTTTGGCACTCAGCTTTGTTTATACTCCAACTCTCACATCCATACATGACCACTGGAAAAACCATAGCCTCGAGTAGATGGACCTTTGTTGGCAAAGTAATGTCTCTGCTTTTTAATATGCTGTCTATGTTGGTTATAACCTTCCTTCCAAGGAGTAAGCGTCTTTTAATTTCATGGCTTCAAGCACCATCTACGCTGATCTTGGAGACCAGAAAAATAAAGTCAGCCACTGTTTCTAATGTTTCCCCATCTATCTGCCATGAAGTGATGGGACCGGAAGCCATGATCTTAGTTTTCTTAATGTTGAGCTTTAAGCCAACATTTTCACTCTCCTCTTTCACTTTCATAAGGAGGCTCTTTAGTTCTTCTTCACTTTCTGCTATAAGGGTGGTGTCATCTGCATATCTGAAGTTATTGATATTTCTCCTGGCAATCTTGATTTCAGCTTGTGCTTCTTCCAGCCCAGAGTTTCTCAGCATATAATGTGATGTGCTCAGCATATAAATTAAATAAGCAGGGTGACAATATACAGCCTTGACGTACTCCTTTTCCTATTTGGAACCAGTCTGTTGTTCCATGTCCAGTTCTAACTGTTGCTTCCTGACCTGCATACAGGTTTCTCAAGAGGCAGGTCAGGTGGTCTGGTATTCCCATCTCTTTCAGAATTTTCCACAGTTTATTGTGATCCACACAGTCCAAGGCTTTGGCATAGTCAATAAAGCAGAAATAGATGTTTTTATGGAACTCTCTTGCTTTTTCAATGATCCAGTGGATGTTGGCAATTTGATCTCTGGTTCCTCTGTCTTTTGTAAAACCAGCTTGAGCATCTGGAAGTTCACAGTTCACATATTGCTGAAGCCTGGCTTGGAGAATTTTGAGCATTACTTTACTAGCCTGTGAGATGAGTGCAATTGTGTGGTAGTTTGAGCATTCTTTGGCATTGCCTTTCTTTGGGATTGGGATGAAAACGGACCTTTTCTGTGGCCACTGCTGAGTTTCCCAATTTGCTGGCACATTGAGTGCAGCACTTTCACATCATCTTTCAGGATTTGAAATAGCTCAACTGGAATTCTATCACCTCCACTAGCTTTGTTCATAGTGATGCTTTCTAAGGCCCACTTGACTTCACATTCCAGGATGTCTGGCTCTAGGTGACTGATCACACCATCATGATTATCTCGGTCGTGAAGCTCTTTTTTGTACAGTTCTTCCGTGTATTCTTGCCACCTCTTCTAAATATTTTCTGCTTCTGTGAGGTCCATACCATTTCTGTCCTTTATTGAGCCCATCTTTGCGTGAAATGTTCCCTTGGTATCTCTAATTTTCTTGAAGAGATCTCTAGTCTTTCCCATTCTGTTGTTTTCCTCTATTTCTTTGCATTGATCACTGAGGAAGGCTTTCTTATCTCTTCTTGCTATTCTTTGGAACTCTGCATTCAGATGCTTATATCTTTCCTTTCCTCCTTGCTTCTCACTTCTCTTCTTTTCACAGCTGTTTATAAAGCCTCCCCAGACAGCCATTTTGCTTTTTTGCATTTCTTTTCCATGGGGATGGTCTTGATCCCTGTCTCCTATACAATGTCACAAACCTTATTCCATAGTTCATCAGGCACTCTATCTATCAGATCTAGGCCCTTAAATCTATTTTTCACTTCCACTGTATAATCATAAAGTATTTGATTTAGGTCATACCTGAATGGTCCAAATCATTGCCAAAGGCCCTTAAATGATTCTGCAGATCTAACTTCCCTATCTCTCCAGTCCATTTGTTTCATATGTTACCTCTAGATTTCTCTTTCTAAAACTATTGACTAATGTCTTTTGCCTCCTCCAAAATCTTCAGTGGTTTCCAGTGCAATTAAGAAGTACAAAAAATAAAACAAACCTGTCCTACAAATGCTGCCTGTATTCCTACCTGTATGTTACTCAGCATTCACTACCACACACACACACACACACACACACACACACACACACTCCAGACACACCCTTCTATTCATTATTTACAGAAATTTTCTTCTCTGTAATTGCAACAGAAATTGTCTTATTCTACAATACAGTTGTTTCATCCGCTAAAATTCCCTGCCCCACCCATACTGGCTGAAAAGTCAAGGCCCTGATAAAATCCAATTACTCCTAAGAAGCCCTCTCAGGAACCCCCCACCTCAGCACTGCCACAACGGTTGTGATTAATGTCTTTCCACCAAACTCTCCAATATCATGCTGACATTTTGATATATCGGAGTGTACTTTGTATTGAGATTTATATATGTCTATTTCCACCACCAGATATGAATTCCTGGAAGGCAGGAGGCATATCATATTTATCTTTATATCCACTGCTAATATATGAAATGATTAATGAACATAGATTAGAGTTCTTAGGAATCTGAAAGGATGCCTGACCAAAGTCCTGAAACTCCCTGATGTACTTACTGCATGTCACTAAACTGTTGGAGAGACCGAGGAGGCTTTATGGGAGAGGACATAGTAGTTAGAGGGGCAAGGGTTACATTATAGCAATGTTATGATATCTTAACACTTAGAGCATAACTGGTTGAATGCCAACATTGTGATAGCTACTATACTTATCAAAGATTTTCTAATTATAGGTCATCAGTAAATAACTGTTATATACTTAAGGCAGAACTGAAAATGAACACTTTTCAAAAAGACTATGCATGCATGCATGCACATGCGCGTGCACACACACACACACACACACACACACACACACACACACACACACACTGATGTACATCTTTCACCAGGATGAATAGGGAAATTTTCACATATGTTTGAAAAAAATAATAGTGTAATTTTCCTTATATTATTTCAGATTAGTTAACAGCTGTTTGAAAACAATTACATTTACTGTGTTTAAAAACATGTACAAGTCATCTAGTAGTAATATCAATAAAAATGGAATTAGCTCTTCCTTGACTAGCTCTATTTTTCCAGAGCATAATGGCAACATTAATTCAATTCTAAGAGAAAACTCAGAGCACAGCTATCATAAACATGTTTTACAAATATTTTTCAAAATAATGAGGCCTGCAAAACCTCTTATGTAACCACCAGCATTTACCTTAATCCACCCTTACTTTGCTTTGAACCCTGATTCACTTTTAGTTCCCTATTCTTTCTCCATACAGTTATGTTAAAAGAGTACTTATTGGTTCACTGTAAATATGTCTTGAAATGTATAGCCTCACAATCATTGGTAAGACCAATACAAACAAGGCTATACAAAGAAAAAGCATATCAAATCCACTTCATTAATTCCTCTATTCATTTCAGTAGCCACTCGCCCAGACTTTCCTTAAAGGTTATCATCAGTTCAGTTCAATCGATCAGTCCTGTCCAACTCTTTGCGACACCATGGACTGTAGAACACCAAGCCCCCTGTCCATCACCAACTACCAGAGTTTACTCAAACTCATGCCCATTGAGTTAGTGATGCCAGCGAACCATCTCATCCTCTGTCGTCCCCTTCTCCTGCTGCCTTCAATCTTTCCATCAGGTTCTTTTCAAATGAGTCAGTTCTTCACATCATGTGGCCAAAGTATTGGAGTTTCAGCTTCAGCATCAGTCCTTCTAATGAATATGCAGGACTAATTTTCTTTAGGATGGACTGGTTAGATTTCCTTGCAGTCCAAGGGACTCTCAAGAGTCTTCTCCAACACCACAGTTCAAAAGCATCGGTTCTTTGGCACCCAGCTTTCTTTATGGAGAAGGAAATGGCAACCCACTCTAGTACTCTTGCGTGGAAAATCCCATGGACAGAGGAGCCTGGTAAGCTACAGTCTATGGGGTCGCGAAGACTCGGACACGACTGAGTGACTTCACTTTCACTTTTCACTTTCATGCATTGGAGGAGGAAATGGCAACCCACTCCAGTGTTCTTGCCTTCAGTATCCCAGAGGCAGGGGAGCCTGGTGGGCTGCTGTCTATGTGGTCACACAGAGTCGGACATAACTGAAGCGACTTAGCAGCAGCAACAGCAGCAGCTTTCTTTATAGTCCAACTCTCACATCCATACATGACTACTGGAAAAACCATAGCCTTGACTAGACAGACCTTTATTGGCAAAGTAATGTCTCTGCTTTTTAATATGCTATCTAGGTTGGTCATAACTTTTCTTCCAAGGAAGAAGCGTCTTTTAATTTCATGGCTGTAATCACCATCTGCAGTGATTCTGGAGCCAAAGAAATAAAGTGTGCCACTGTTTCCACTGTTTCCCTATCTATTTGCCATGAAGTGATGGGACCAGATGCCAAGATCTTAGTTTTCTGAATGTTGAGTTTAACCCAACTTTTTCACTCTCCTATTTTACTTTCATCAAGAGGTTCTTTAATGCTTCTTTGTTTTCTGCCATAACGGTGGTGTCATCTGCATTTCTAAGGTTCTTGAAATTTCTCTTGGCAGTCTTGATCCAGCTTGTGCTTCCTCCAGCCCCGCGTTTCTCGTGATGTACTCTACATATAAGTTAAGTAAGCAAGGTGACAATATACAGCCTTGACATACTCCTTTCCCAATTTGGAACCAGTTGTTGTTCCATGTACAGTTCTAACTGTTGCTTCCTGACCTGCATACAGATTTCTCAAGAGGCAGGTCAAGTGGTCTGTTATTCCCATCATTTTAAGAATTTTCCAAACTTTGTGGTGATCCACACAGTCAAAGGCTTTGGCATAGTCAATAAAGCAGAAATAGATATTTTTCTGGAACTCTCTTGCTTTTGTGAAGACCCAACCAATGTTGGCAATTTGATCTCTAGTTCCTCTGCCTTTTCTTAATTAAGCTTGAACATACAGAAGTTCACAGTTCATGTACTGTTGAAGCCTGGCTTGGAGAATTTTGAGCATTATTTTGCTAGTGTGTGAGATGAGTGCAATTGTGAGGTAGTTTGAGCAATCTTTGGTATTGCCTTTCTTTGGGATTGGAATGAAAACTGACCTTTTCCAGTCCCGTGGCCACTGCTGAGTTTTCCAAATTTGCTGGCATATTGAGTGCAGCACTTTCACAGCATCATCTTTCAGGATTTGAAATAGCTCAACTGGAATGCCATCACCTCCACTAACTTTGTTCATAGTGATGCTTCCTAAGGCTCACTTGACTTCACAATCCAGGATGTCTGGCTCTAAGTGGGTGATCACAGCATCATGATTATCTGGGTCATGAAGATCTTTCTTGTATAGTTCTTCTGTGTATTCTTGCCACTTCTTCTTAATATCTTCTGCTTCTGTTAGGTCCATACATTTTCTGTCCTTATTGAGCCCATCTTTGCATGAAATGTTCCCTTGGTATCTCTAAGTTTCTTGAAGATATCTCTAGTCTTTCCCATTCCATTATTTTCCTCTGTTTCTTTGCACTGATCACTGAGGAAGGATTTCTTATCTCTCCTTGCTATTCTTTGGAACTCTGCTTTCAAATGGGTATATCTCCTTTTCTCCTTTTCTTTTCACTTCTCTTCTTTTCACAGATATTTTAAGGTCTCCTCAGACAGCCATTTTGCTTTTTTGCATTTCTTTTGTTGGGGATGGTCTTGTTCCCTGTCTCCTGTACAGTGTCACGAACCTCTGTCCATAGTTCTTCAGACACTCTGTCCATCAGATATAATCCCCTGAATCTATTTTTCCCTTCCACTGTATAATCTTAAGGGATTTGATTTAGGTTTCTTCAATTTAAGTCTGAATTTGGCAATAAGGAGTCATGATCTGAGCCACAGTCAGCTCCCAGTCTTGTTTTTGCTGACTGTATAGAGCGTCTCCATCTTTGGCTGAAAAGAATATAATTAATCTGATTTCAGTGTCGACCATCTGGTGATGTCCATGTGTAGAGTCTTCTTTTGTGTTGTTGGAAGAGGGTGTTTACTATGACCAGTGCATTCTCTTGGCAGAATTCTATTAGCCTTTGCCATACTTCATTCTTTACTCCAAGGCCAAATTTGCCTGTTACTCCAGGTGTTTCTTGACTTCCTACTTTTGCTTTCCAGTCCCCTATAATGAAAAAGACATCTTTTGGGGGTATTGGCTCTAGAAGGTCTTGTAAGTCTTCATAGAACCATTCAACTTCTGCTTCAGCATTACTGGTCAGGGCATAGACTTGGATTACTGTGATATTGAATGGCTTGTATTGGAAATGAATAGAG
Organism: Capricornis sumatraensis; assembly: GCF_032405125.1. Taxonomy (NCBI): domain Eukaryota; kingdom Metazoa; phylum Chordata; class Mammalia; order Artiodactyla; family Bovidae; genus Capricornis; species Capricornis sumatraensis. The sequence continues at coordinate 108,044,411 of NC_091092.1, read as the reverse complement.
ATCATTCTGTCATTTTTGAGATTGCATCCAAGTCCTGCGTTTTGGACTCTTGTTGACTGTAATGGCTATTCCATTTCTTCTAAGAGATTCTTGCCCACAGTAGTAGATACAATGGTCATCTGAGTTAAATTCACCCATTCCAGTCCATTTTAGTTTGCTGATTCCTAAAATGTCAATGTTCACTTTTGCCTGCCGGGGTCCGGCCCCAGTGGATCCAGGGTAATTCGAAGCGGGGATGGTGTGGCGAGGAAAAACTTATTTATTTAGAAATATAAAAGAGAGATTAGGAAAGAATAGTGTAGTAGGAAAAGTTAGTGGAGAAAAGAGGCTGAATAACTTGGTTTACAGGGAAAGCTAATAAAACCTCAGGACAAGAGATTTGCACCATCTACATTGGGCCACCGGTGCCTGTTTGAATAGCGGAGGGTGCCCCACTTTGGGCTCCCTTTCTCATGGATCTTAGAAGCCAGAGCAAGTAAGTAGACATGGCAACCCTCCCCGCTCCAGATGGGAATTCACCCTGAAAATAGAGTAAAGAAGACACGGGGGAAACCAGTCCAGTGACTGGCCCCACCTCTATTGTCTGGAAAGGCCTTATATACTCTTGATTTTACATAGAGATCAATGGATAATACAAAATTACGTAGCATCAGCAGCCCTGACTCTTATCGAGACCAGGCTTTCTCTCTACATACATAGTTGTAAACATAAGTCTTAGGTGATTTACATCATCTTCTGGACAGAAGGCCAATTAACATTTTATGGCCCTTTTCTGATAAGGGTTTGTCAGCCAGAAGACTTATTTGCCTTAACAGTGTTGTTCTTCCCAAAGTCTGGTGCCACTCTCAGAAAGCACTAAATAAAGTTACATTCTTACATAGCAAGGATACAACATTTTATAACAAGAAAGTGGAGTACAGTGATTTATAACAAAGAGAAAATTCATTAACTCAAAAGTCTAGTATTGCTAACATCAAAACTACTATATTCCTATTTCTGTATCCCAATTACATTGATTAATATCCTCCCAGCTGCCTAAAAGATAAAGGATATGGAGGCCTGGCAGCAAACATTAACTCAACAAACTCTTCACCAAATTAATTCTTAGCTCTAAAAGGCTCTATGTCTTTAAGATGTTTTGAGCTTCGTGCCTCTCATGATTGGGGGCTGTAAACAGCAGACCGGTCAGATAAGTTAGAAAGCCATCAAAGGGGTTTTAAGCCCCTTTTTATATGCAGGAGACTGTTAACTGGAGCTCTGAATTAACTCTTTCCAGAGAAAAGGTGGTAATGTCAGAAGAGTATAGTATAGCAGACAGTAAACAGACAGATTTTGGTTTTGGGGTAGATGCTCAGGAAAACCCAGGGGGAACCCCTGAAGCCTGACTCACCTTGCCCATCAGGCCTCTCCGCATGACCTTGTCATGTGTGGGATCTCTCGTTCTGGCTCCCGGCACTTGCCATCTCCTGTTTAACGATTTCCAGTTTGCCTTGATTCATGGACCTAACATTCCAGGTTCCTATGCAATATTGCTCTTTACAGCACCAGGACTTTGCTTCTATCACCAGCCATATCTACAACTGGGTGTTGTTTTTGCTTTGGCCTGGTCTCTTCATTCTTTCTGGAGTTATTTCTCCACTGATCTCCAGTAGCATATTTGGCACCTACCGACCTGGGGAGTTCATCTTCCAGTATCCTGTCTTTTTGCATTTTCATACTGTTAATGGGGTTCTCGAGGTAAGAATACTGAAGTGGTTTGCCATTCCCTTCTCCAGTGGATAAAAACATTCCTAATTCAATAATGTTCCACAGTTTACAAGGCCTTGTTATGTTTCTTCTAGTAACAGACCTTTCTGCCTTATATACAATAAAGTACTGAGGTTCATTAATTATGTTTTGTCTAAAAATAATCATGCCAATTTTAAAAGACATTTTGCTCATTCAAGTAGTTAAATTGCACAACTTCATGATTAAAATTAAAATTGAAATATATGTTAATTATTTTTTGCTTTTAAAATATTTCTTCATTTTATTTTATTTTTAATTAAAATATTGGATAACATTTATTTGAAATTTAAAAAATACATTTTGCTATTTACTAAGTGAAAAATCTTTGGAGGCAGAAAACCAAATGGAAGAGACAAAAGTTTCCTTGGAGTCCCTTAATGAACATTGACTTTTTCTTTTTAGAAAAAAAAAATTATTGAAGTATAGTTGATTTACAATATTGCGTTAATTTCAGGTATACCACACAGTAATTCAGTTTTATATATACAGTTTTTTAAATTCTTTACTATTATAGATTATTATAAAATATTAAATATAGTTATATTGTTACCTGTGCTATACAGTAAATATTGTTTATCTATTTCACATATACTGGTGTTTATCTATTATGTCCATACTCCTAATTTATTCCTCTCTCCTTATCCCCTTTGGTAACCATAAGTTTGTTTTCTGTATCTTTGAGTCTGCTTCTGATTGTAAATAAGTACATTTATTTTATTTTTTAGATGCCACATAAATAATACTGAGGCTTCCCTGATAGCTCAATTGGTAAAGAATCCACGTGCAATTCAGGAGATCCCAGTTTGATTCCTGGGTAGGGAAGATCTGCTGAAGAAAGGATAGGCTACCCAATCCAGTATTCTTGGGCTTCTCTTTTGACTCAGCTGGTAAAGAATCTATCTGCAATCTGAGAGACCTGGGTTTGATCCCTGGGTTGGAAAGATCCTCTGGAGAAGGGCAAGACTACCCACTCCATTATTCTGGCCTGGAGAATTCCATGGGCTGTATAGCCCATGGGGTCACAAAGAGTCAGTCACAACTGAGCAACTTTCACTTTCATAAATGATATTGAAAGGTTGTTGCTGAACGAAAAGATGCTGGGATTCTTGACCTCCAGAGGAGAAGAATACAATCCGGGGCCAGAGACGAGTCTTGATTGCTCAGAGCTTTTGTGTAATAAAGTTTTATTAAAGTATGAAGGAGATAGAGAAAGCTTCTGACATAGTCATCAGAAGGGGGCAGAAAGAGTACCCCCCTGCTAGGCTTCAGCTGGTTGTTAGTCACCAGCAGTCTGTTAATGAAAGAAAGGAATGTCTTAAAACTCAGAATGGCACCAGGCCACTCATCCATAAGATGCATTTTGAGATCATCTTGGGCACCAGATAATTCATCCTAGACCATAAAACAACTGACTTGAATCTTGTAGAAGGGCAGATTACCATACAAATAGTTTCATTTATATAGATTAGGGGAACAAGTAGGTTCTGAGCCAAGAGGTGGAACCGACTTGAAGACAGAGTTTGGGGTAAATGCATAGTACATTAACAGAGCTTAAGACAAACATTTCCATAAGAAAAATGCATTGGTTAACTCAAGGTTTGAGAATAGTTAACTTCAGGTGAAACCAGGTGTCATTATGGCAACACAGTATTTTAAGAGAAACCTCCTTTTAAATTTGTATAGAAAAGAAAAAAAAAATCACTAGTTTGTTTCCTCCTGCCGCTTAAGAGAGATAAAAATGTCTGACACTTGCAGCCTATTTTCTCCATTTCTCCTGGCCTTCCTGCCTGCTACCCTCTCAATATCATATTTTATCCTTCTCTGTATCACTTCCTTCACCTAGTATGATAATCTCTGTGTCCATCCATGTTGCTGAAAATAGCACGATTTCATTTTCTTTTTATGGCTGACTGCTAGTCCATTGTATGTTTGGACTGCTGATGGAAACATAGATTGCTTCTATGTCATGACTATTGTAAATAGCACTGCTATGTACATTGAGGTAGTTGTATCTTTTTGAATTAGAGTTTTCATCTTTTCATCTGGGATGATTATGCCTCCAGCTTTATTCTTTTTCCTCAAGAGTGTTTTGTTAATTCTGGGTATTTTGTGGTTCCACATAAATTTTAGGATTATTTATTCTAATTCTGTGAAAAATGCCACAGGTAATTTTATAGGGATTGTGTTAAAACTGTGGATTACTTTGGGTAGTATGGCCATTTTAACTATATTAATTATTCCAGTCCAAGAGCATAGGATATCTTTCCATTTCTTTGAATCCTCTTCAAAGAAATGACACTAAAAAGGCTGTCTTTTTTTGGTGTTCTAGAAATTCTTGTAGGTCTTCATAGAACTGGTCAACTTCAGCTTCTTTGGCCTCAGTAGTTGGGGCATATACTTGAATTACTGTAATATTGAATGGTTTACCTTGCTCATTTTGTTGTTTTAGTGATTGCACCCAAGAACTGCATTTAGGACTCTTGTTTACTATGTGGGCTACTCTATTTCTTCTAAGGGATTATTGCCCACAGTAATAAATATAACAGTCATCTGGATTAAATTTGTCCATTCCCATCCACTTTAGTTCACTGATTCTTAAGATGTTCATGTTCACTCTTGCCGTCTCCTGCCTGACCACATCCAGTTTACCTTGATTCATGGACCTAACATTCCAAATTCCTGTGCAATATTTTTCTTTATAGAATTGGACTTTGCTTTCACCACCAGAAACATCCACAACTGGGCATTGTTTCTGCTTTGGCTCAGCCTCCTCATACTTTCTAGAACTATTAGTAATTACCGTCTACTTTTCCCCAGTAGCATATTGGGCACCTTCCAACCTGGGGGCTCATCTTCCAATGTCATATCTTTTTGCCTTTTCATACTGTTTATGAGGTTCTTACAGCAAGAATACTGTAGTGGCTTGCCATTCCCTTCTGCAGTGGACCATGTTTTGTCAGAACTCTCCACTGTGACCTGTCTGTCTTGGGTAGCCTTGCATGGTATGTCTTATGGCTTCATTGAGTTACACAAGCCACTTTACCACGACAAGGCTGGTGACCAATGAAGGGGCCTGTTAGCTTTAATGAAGCTAATATTCTCTTTGCTGTCTTTTTACATTATAAACTTGACCCAAATTTAAAATGAGAAGAATTACATTACTAGTATTGTAACTTTATTAGGTTTTACATATTAGGTTTAAAGTCTTTGAAATAAATTATTTTGTTCTCACATAAGGTCAAGATTAATGATATGTTAATTTGAAAATAATTTTTACCTGCTTTCATAGAGCAACATGTTATGTGTACTGAAGAATGTTATTTTTTAAGTATGCTGTTTTTTACACATACTCTTAATTAAACATTTTACCTTTAACCAAAATTTGTGAGTGTATTTGCTTGTATGCAGGTTCATCCAACTAGAAGGTGATACTGAACTTGACTGCCATATACAAATCTTGTTTCAGTGTGTGTGTTTCATTTTAAAGAAAAATTTACAATGTTATGAAATTCACCATGCAGTGATATTGACCTGTGTTTAAAAATAAGCATACAGTTGATTGTAGTCACATAGGATAAAACATTTTTCTGTCAAAGAGGAGAAATAGAAACTTTTATTAAGTAGGTATGCTAAAAGGGGTTTTTGAAAACTCCAAATAAAATTTCCTTCCTTGACGAATATGATCTTTTCTTTTCATAGTCACGCTTTTGAGTTTCTTCATATTTTTCTTAATTTCAGTATGCACATCTCTCAGTTTGCCATCTTAAATCCTTAGTTCCATCTTTCCCTGGAGAGAATATTTCTTCTTATGATATCAAGAATCATTTCTTACCTTTATTGCCCCTGGATTAACCTATCATAATTATATAGTTTCTTGAGAGTGCTCAAGGTTCAATATGTCTAAAGTTTTAAATCTCTCATCTGTGCGGCAAAATGTTGGCAACTTCTATTTTCTCAGACAAAACTTCTGACTCCCACCATTTATCCCCATGGTTCATTTTGGCATGTCTCATGCCAAACACAGACTCTGGCATGTATAAGGACTCACCAACATTCGTTGAATGGATGAATAAACGAATGAATAGTTGATTTTCAGCATTTTAGCACTACATTCAGAAATTTTTTCTCCCTGATCTGGTCTTTGTTATACAGTTTTCAAATTGGACTATGGCCCCAAAAGATCCTCCCATCCCTATAAGATAAACCCTTTCTACAATTTCCCAGTGACTTTGGCGTTGATCTCCCAGCCTGCCACTATCATATTTTACTAACCACAATACCTTAGGAGATTTTACTTTTCCTCCACTCCAGACTCTTATTTTCCCTCATATCTGTGGAAACTATATTTTTGAAAATAGCACATAAATAATTTAAAATACTAGTTTAATCTACCTGAGAACAGGAGACAAGAACAATTCAATGATCTATTTTTATTAAAGTGTGCTATTATTTTTTTAAGGAGAAACTCTGTTTTCAAATCTCATTTCTAGACCATTCACAGGATATCCAATCTCTGCCGACATGAGTGTATGTATTCTTTCCTACAAATAGATCTTAACTAATACATAATTTATATTCAGTATGTATCCAGAGATACTCAAATGAAGTTGCTTCCTCCTTGATAGTTTTTTTTTTTTTTTTGTATCTTGTATAATCTAATTCCATACCAAGCAAGGAAACTGTCAAAGAATTTATGGCAAGAAGCCAATAAGCCTCCTCCACTTAAGTAACTGTTATTCACCATCCTGAAGCACTCCTGAAACACACATAATTTGTTAAGCCCAGCTAAGTAAGCTACTGAGTTGAAATATGTTGTCTTGTATAATAGAGAATGAAACAGATAAGTTTTGCTGTCAAAAGTGCTTTATGCACTTTCCAGTTTTCTTCAAGTCTAAATCTACAAATGACGACCTGCATGTCTCAGATTACTGAATAAGGATCCCTTTCCTTTAAAGAACATGGGAGTAGCCAGGGGAAGCAGGGCACATTGCTAAAATGCATAGACGGTGTAACAGCTGGACAACATAACTATAAAAAATTATCTTCCTCTACTGAAAACTTTCTTGTTGCCCTGCTGTTTATCCATGGAGAGTTTCCCTGTTTCTTCAAGGTCCTGGAGCTGATCAGGCCGGCTATCCTTTGTTTCAATTATCTATGCTGGTCTTTTATTTTCAAGCAATGTCACTTTTGTCTGAAGGTTTCCATTTTTCTAATCTTAATGAAATCAGAGCACAGTTATAAGAACCTCCTCAACCCAAAGGGTAGGATACAGTGTAAAAGAATAATACAAATTTTTGTATTATGGGTTTTTTTCCACTTATTGCCAATATATATATAAGTAATCAATAAATAACAAATGAGAAAAAGTGTCCTAAGGTCTAATTCCATGTAAGGAAATTCTCCAGAAAACAAGAAAAAGCTTATCAATCAAACAGGTATCATGTTAATGAAACTAAATGGATATGATTTGAATTCACTAGTGTCAAAAACATAAATATCAAATTTTAAAGATAGCAACTTTGTTTTCAAATGCACTGAAATTTGTGTGTCAATAAAATCAGTCACTCCTGCAAGAATATTATTTGCTTTAAATCCATTGTAAAACAAACTGAGAGTTTGAATGTGGTTATGTTTTATGTGCATACTATATTTTATTACAGATTAATTGCATTATCACATTAATTATACATTATGTAGCACATATTATATGTTATGTGCTGCTTTATATACATATTATAATTTTATATTATGTCTTAAAACACATTGTCAGTGGATCACAGTTGAAATCCATACAGTGTCTAATCAAAGCCCCAAGACTCTCAGATGGTCTGTTAGGCAAACACAGTTATTCTCAAAGACTGTTAGAATATTGCTAATTTTATTCCATCCTACTCAGATACAAATATAATTTTAGAATATAATTTTCTCTTGTCAAAAAAGGACTCCAGGCACCTTTTATCATCTTTGTTCATTGATTATTTTCATTCTCAGAGAAGTATTTGGCTTGTGGCAATCTCATTAGAGGAAAACAGGAGAAAGAACTGTTTGGTCAAAATGTGTTATTTTATTAGCAGAAATCCAGGGTAAAATGCCTGATTTTTCTCGTGCATGAACAGATTGAAATTTTTATTTATTTTTTAATATAAATTTATTTATTTTAATTGGAAGTTAATTACTTTAGAATTTTGTATTGGTTTTGCCATACATCAACATGAATATGCCACAGGTATACACGTGTTTAAAAAAAACTTTAGAATAGGAAATTTACATAAAATGAAATGTTTCGAGTAGGAAATTTAAGCAGCTCAACAATAATTATTAATGTTGTCAAAGTCAAAGAGTCACTGGCTTCTTCACAGTTCACAAAAATAAAAATGTGCAGGTTCAGGTAGAAACTTTCTCTCAAAAGCATCATTTCCTTTTCCCTAAAATATTCATTTCCTAATGATATAGACTGTGAAAGTGAAATCCAAGGACATTCTTAAGTGTGTATTTTTGAACTCATGAGATGTTCATGAGCAAAGACCCACAGTGACAGTCGCCTCCTTTAAGAGTCCATAAAGAAATCTGTCATAATAGTGGAATTTATGGAAAAAGTGATTCTGTTTTTGAAGATGTATTGATAAAATAATGTTTCTTTTTTTAATGTTTGTTTTTTAAAAATTCAAAATAATTTCATTGATTCATATAATAAGCATAAGTAGGTGTGTTATATACTATAAATCAGAAGCCAGTTCTGGGTTAAGAGATTCGTCAATAATATCCACATTCCCTTAGATGTAAAATAGCAAAGGTAGAAACTATTATCATCCTTAGAAGCTTGGAAATTTCCCTGGCCACGTTGTGCCACCATACCATCATTGTCTTTTAGGGACGTGTTTTCTCGAAGTTCTTTCCAGTACTGCTCTGTAGCAGATAGCGTCCATGCCTTGCCATGTCCCTTCACATTTAAATCTTCCCTGCGGGTCAGTAGCTTCCTGAAAAATTGTTCCTTTCTCCTTGAGGGCTTTCTCTGTTCATGGAGGGTGCTCAGCCCTCAAATGCCTCAGGCCAGAAGTAGCAGTTAAAACCTGCAGGCCCAGTCCTCAACCAGTGATGGATGGAACTTGGTGAAAAATTAGCACATCTTCCTTGCCCTTAGGTTGGAATAACTCTGAGGTGAATTTTATTGCAGAGATCCACAGTGGGCATGAGCCCCAATTACCCACAGTGGTAACCTGCTCATTCACACCCACCCAATTAGTCACTGCTTTTCACTCTTAGTGCAGAATGTCTACCAACCTACATGGAAGAATACACTTTTATGGAAGAATACACTTTTATTATATTGTAAACTTATATTGTAAGTTCTTTATATTTCAATTTTTGTCTATTTTATCATTTAGCAGTCATTTTTTTTTTCTGGCTAAAACACAGCTACTCCTCCTAGTGTTAGGCTTATTAAAATTTTTCATTACTAAGGCAATTGTACATATATTCCTGTTGCAAGAAATCCTAACAATTGTCCCCACTTGCTATTCCAAAATTCTGCTCCTTCCTCAAAGGTGAATGCATTTAACATCTGAAGTATATTAATTTAAAGCTGATTATAGGTAATCATTTTTTCATACACAGATACACCCTAAAAATATGTGGTGCTATTTTTCACATACATGGGTTCACTGATCCTTTTTATCTTTTCAATATCCAAACCAATGTGTACTTTTACCTCAAGCAGTTTTACCTCTTCAATTTTTAAAAACATATTTATTTATTTATTTGGCTTCACCAGATCTGAGTCGTGGCATGTGGGACTTTTTAATTGTGAATGTGGGGGCTAGTTCCCTGACCAGGGATCCAACCTGGGCCCCCTGCATTGGGAGCACAGAGTTTTAGCCACTGCATCACCAGGGAAGTCCCTTCACATTCATTCTGTTTTTAATTATTTAAATAATTTAGTCTTGGCTGTGCTGGGTCTTTAAATAATTTAGTCTTGGCTGTGCTGGGTCTTTGTTGCTGTGTGCAGGCTTTCTCTAACTGCAGTGACTAGGGGCTACTCTCCGATGCGGTGCATGGGCTTCTCATTGCAGTGGCTTCTCATGTTGTGGAGCAACAGGCTGTAGAGCATGCAGGCTTGACTAGTTGCAGCTCCTGGGCTCTAGAGCTCAGGCTCAGTAGTTGTGGCACACGGGCTTAGTTGTTCCTCAGCATGTGGGATCTTCCTGGATCAGGGATTGAACCTGTGTCTTCTGCTTTGGCAGGCACATTCTTTACCACTGAGCCACTAGGGAAGCGCCGTCATGCTCATTTTGAATCTTCTCATATCTTCTATGTCTCCAACCCATTTAATTTTATGATATATGACATATATTTATAATAACTGTTTCATTGTCCTCGACTATGCATTTTATCACCTGTGTCATTTCCAGGTCAGTTTTGTTTGCTTGTTTTTTTTTTTTTTTTCCTAACTATTGGTTATATATCCCTACTTCTTTGTGTACCTGGTGATATGTGATTGGATGCCAGACATCATGATATTGTGATTTTTGCCTTGCTCACACTTGTCCAGAACCAATGCACAGTTTGTTTTTTTCTCCAATATATCAGTATTCTCAAGCCCCATTTTGTAATGAATATTTAGTTGCTTAGAAACAAAATCTTATCAGTTTTTGTTTCAAGCTTCATCAGTTGGGACTAGAACAGCATGAACCATGGCTTACCTCACTTTACCTCTGAGTTCTCTCCCTGATGCCCTATGAATGATAATGGTTTATCACTCTGACAAGAAGTGCTCCCTGCCCTGTATGGGCACCACAGTTTTCTCTGTGTGCAGCTCTCTCCTCTCTGGTACTCTCTCTTAGGAACTCTAACTGCATTGGCCTTTCCTGACTCCCAGCTTTATCTTATCAACTTAGAGATACCACAGGCTCCACTGGAGCTCTAGGAAGCAAGCTGGGGCAATTATAGACTCAGAACCATTCCTTCCCATTTCTCAGTGATCCCTGTTTTTCATGGGCTGATGTCCAATATATTGAATAATGTTGTCTTATATTTTACCTACTTTTTTAGTCGTTTCCAGATGAGTGGGTAAATCCTGTCCTAGTTACTCCATCTTCAGCATGGTATAAGTTTTAGAAGTCATCAGTAAAATCTAGATTATTGCAGCACACAGATCATGAAAGAATAAACCAGCATTCCAAAACACGTTAAAAATTGAAATTAGAATATGAAAAACTGTGGCAAACACACAAACACATATACTGATATAATTTTAGCCTTTTGAGAATTTTATGTGAATGAAATTATAGAGTAGATAAGGTTAACCTTTAAGTTTGGCTCCTTTGATTCAGCATTATTTCTTGAGATTGGGTCCATTGTAACATGTATACTTGTCCCCTTCTTTTTTATTGTGGTACAGTATGAATCACAGTCTTATCAGTTCCTCATTGTGGGATGTTTATTTGCTTCTACTTTTTGGCCATTGGAAATTAAGTCTCTATAAACATTCAGATGCTGTTTTTGTGTGTGTGAGTAGAAGTTTTCATTTCTCTATGAAAATATACTGAAAGGGCCTTTTCAAAGTTAAGTAATAAGTTAGTTTTATTAGAACCATCTAGATGGTTTCCCGGAGAACCTGGCTCATTTTGCATTCCCAAAGCAATGTATGAGAGATCTGATAGCTTCACATCCTCACTCAGGACTTGGTATTTTTAGTAGTCTTTTTTTAGCTATTCTAATCGATATGTAGTGGCATCTCATAGCATTAAATTTACATTTTCTTAAAGTGTAATGATGTTTAAAGTAGTCTCATCTCCTTATTTGGCATCAATAGTCCTCTTTGTTAAGCATGTATTCAAGTTTTGTGCCAGTTTTCTAATTGAGCTCTATTACTGTTGAGTTTAGAGAGGTCTTCTTATTTAGGGAAGAAGCCCTTTTTTCCAGATATCAGATTTGCAAATATTTTTCCCAGTCTTCATATTGTAATTTCTTTTTCTTAGCAGTGTTATTCACAGAACAAAAAATGTTTTACACTTGACTAAGTCCAGCATATTTTATTTTATGGATTGAAGTCAAGTGTGAGAACTTTTCACGTTGGAGAAAGTGGACATGCTATGCACTTGTGGTGAGTCTATAATCTACAGTAGGAGGAAGATGACTAGATAGATTAGAGGGAACATTTTAAAATCCACCCCTTAGTTATTCCAAGTGTGACTTGCTTCAGTGGATTTCTGATGCTTCCCTGCAGGAATCTGAGGTGGCTCCTGAAACCACAGCTGCCATCGACCATCAATAGGGTCATTTCAATAAACCATAAAAACTTGACTTGCTTGAGGCAGTATGATTACAGGGTGTATAATAACCACATAAAGCCTCTTTGGTGGGTGAGAACTGGCCTATTATCATGTTAGTTAATTATAAAGAATGGACTAGAAATAGAATCGAGGGGGACTTTCCTGGTAGTCCAGTGGTTAAGGTTCCATGCTTCCAGTGCAGGGGGCACTTGGGATTCTCCAGAGCTCTCCAAATATCCCCATATACCATCACTACTGCTGTAGCTGCATCCTAAACAGAAAGCAATAAATGAGCTAACAAAGTTAAGGAAGGGAAAATTCAAGCACCTCATAAGCCCTTCCTGACAGTAATACTTGTGTGCAGATCCTGTATATAACAAGGTTACTCTCTGGGTGTTATTTCTGTTGATCATTTTATTTATTTGGCTGCACCAGGTCTTTTTTGTGGCATACAGGATCTTTAGTTGCAGCATGGAAACTCTTAGTTGCTGCATGTGGGATCTAGTTCCCTGACCATGGATCAAACCTGAGCCCTCTGCATTGGGAGTGTGGAGTCTTAGCCACTGGATTACCAGGGAAGTCCCTGTTGATCTTTATAAAATGAAAGAGCACAAAGACACACATGCTAACAAATGTGAACAACAGGACCACTTCCCTGATATCAGGGTAGCTTTTGAGTAGATGGAGCTGGGTGTTTTCAGTGATTTGAAGAAAGTTGACTCCATGGAGCCCTTCTATGCCCTTATCAGCAAAATGGACCTAACCTTTGCTGGGAAACTGAGTAGTGACAAGGACATGCCCAAGGCTGACTGCTCGTTTACTATCCCCCTCATGATCTTCAGGAAGGACAGCTGGGCCACTGAGGAGGAAATCTGGGAAGAGATTAATGTAATGAGTGTGTATGCTGAGAGGAATCACTTTTTTCTACTAAGAGCCCATGAATCTAATCAACAAAGACATGATAGAAGAAAATATCTAATGTTTTAGAAGATTCTCAACAGCGATCTACATGCTATGAATACATGTGGATTCCAACAACCCATGCTGAAATCAACACAATTAAAGCCTTGGGATTTTTCAAGAGGGCCCATGTTATAGTTCCCATTGCCCTCCCTTCCTGCTGTGAAGAGGCTCTAAGCAATGAGGGATGGATATCCCAAGCCAAAATTGCAGCCAGGGATGGCCCCACTGCCATAGCAAGTGTACATTACAGGGCCAAGTTCAACAGCTTCTCCTGACACAGTTGTTTCATTTGGTTTTAAAATACTAAAGTCAATGTTCTAAGCAGTTGAGGTCCAGTAAGGGCTGGAGGGAAATTTTTACATCATCTTTGTATTCCTGATTTGTGTGGTAATTTGGAGTTTTCCCTCCCTCCCTCCTTCCTTTCTTTTCCACACTTCCTCTTTTTCTTCCTTTTCTCATCTCTCCATCCCTACTTCCCTTATAGCCTTACTTTCTTCTTTCATTTATTTTTCCAGTGCTGTTCTTTTTACACAAGGTTTAAATAGACCTTTAGAATCTATATTTATGTATGATTTTGGTTACATGTTTATGCTTTCTGTCATGATTGAGTAGGAATTTTGTGACTCTATAAAACAATATTTGCAGTCCAGAACAGGATAACCTGGATCCTGTTTCTTAGGAATCCATGTTTCTTAGGAAATCTGAAAGAACTCAGTAGTAAAGTCATTTCCCCCAAGAAATTTGTATAAATAAATTAAATACTGGTCAATTCTTACCTTTCCTAATGCTTTTTAATGTCATTTTGTAAAACCAAAGATATCTATTTGTATTTAGTTATAAAGAATATTGGAGAAATTTAATCTTAATAATTAGATACCAAGTTCATTGGTTCATTTATCTCCAAAACATTCACAGTCTACTCTTTGGGAGACACTGTGCCATTGCTTGAGTTGCTCAGATATTTTTGTGTGTAGACATTGTAAAAAGTGAGATAGCAGGTTAAACAAAGAGGGACAATTTTAAAACAGGAGTTAGGAGGCATGTGTGTGCATGCTCAGTCATGTCTGACTCTTTGTGATCCCATGGACCTCTGTCCATGTAATTCTCCAGGCAAGAATACTGGAGTGAGTTGCCATTTCCTTCTCCAGGGGATCTTCCCAACCTGGGGATTGAACATGGGTCTCCTTTATTGCAGGCAGATTCTTTACCATTTGAGTCACCAGGGAAGCCTACTATTAAGAGATATTTCTAAGTATAAAGACAGGTCAACTTAAAAAAGTATCAGCAGATACCTGCTTGACTTTATCTTATAATCTATAGGCAATGAATTAGAATATGTAACGAATCCATACATCTTTTCCAAAGGAATGCCCAAGATAGAAGTAGCAATAAATTTATAAATGACAATCATCAATCAGACGAAATAATTCAGGTGAAGCTTTTCTCTCTTGAAGAGATGGGTCTGGGCAAGTGGTCAGGAAGGAAATACAATGTGTTTTTAACTTAGCATGAAAAATAATGTTCAGTTCCATACTGCTCACCATAGTTCTGTTTTTGCCACATAAACCCTCTACTTCAAATTCCTGTCTGAATGCTGTATTAAAACTCCACTTCTGACCTTTGTTTGGAATCTGTTACTTTTGTTGCCACCTCTTGTTCACTATCCTCTGAAGCTTCTAGTTCTTTTTCACTGTCCCCTGACACTTCGGTTGCCCTCACGCTGTCCATTGAAGCCTCGACTACCTTCCCACTGTCCCCAGAAGTTGCAATATCCTTCCCGTGGTCCTTCTAGCTCTGGTTGCTCTGTGGCCACAGAAAGCTGCCAGCACTTTTCAGTGAATCATGCCATTTTCCTTGTACTACTTTTGCTGATGCAGTAGGGATATCAAGGCAAGCACACTGCTTTCCTTAGAGAAAGACCATTCCCTTCACTTTGAAATCGATATCCTCACTCAGTTGCTCTTTAAATTCTTTCCAAGCATAACTAATGTTTGGCATTTCAGTTGAGCACTGCAGGATCATCACCACAAAGCCCACATCCAAGTTGATTAAGGAGCGCTGGAAGAATAAATGGGATTCTATTCCCATCACATCTGGATACTCTGGCATGGCACTGCATGTAGGTCAATAATGACCTCTTGGTTTTCAGTGTGTCTGTAATCAAAAAGCTATTCCCTGGTGGCTCTTCTCTGGAACAATATAGTCCAGAGAATATAATTTCAGGAGGTGTAGAGCAATGCAAGTCAGCATGAGTGATGATGTAGTGCAAGGTGAAATGAACAGATCATTGACTTAGATAGCATTCTCCCAATACAACACCAAGTCCCAGTTGTCACATTTTGAAAGTGAAGGCCCCAGAAGAAAAAAACTGCATGTGGAACATGGGGAAGAAGAGCTGGCCTTTTTTCTATCCAGCTCATATCATCTCATGTACTTCTATTACTGACCTGATAGATATCCCCAGACTTATTCTTTCTCCTCCAGACTTGATACACTCCGTGGCCATTGCTGCCAGATCACTTCTTGATAGAACATACAAAGATTTTGTTTGTTCCTTCTGTTATATAAGATCTATATGACCAATAGTTTTATATTGTTCATCTCAATATATTCTCAATCACAAAAGAAACAGAAATAAGTGATAATAGTTTAAAGTAGTCTGTAAAATATAGGTGCAGATATTAAAGTCTTTTAAGAGAAAGCTAAAAGTATTTTTATAACAATACCTCAGCAAAAAGTGGCCACAAGGAAAGGTTTTGGCCTATAGAAAACTTCTCAATGATTTAAAGATATGATATTGACAGAATGAGAAAATTTCCATTCTGTAGCCGGTAGTGGAGAATGGAGAATGGTCATAATTATCAGAGTGTGAAGATCATAAAAAAGGAAGACACAGATATTATATAACTCCTAGAGGGAATGGCAGACCACTCTAGTATTTCTGTATGAAGAACCCCATGAACATGAGCAGTATGAAAAGGCAGAAAGATATGACACTGGAAGATGAGCCCCCCCAGGTCAGAAGGTGTCCACTATGCTACTGGGAAAGAGTTGAAGGCAATTATTAATAGTTCCAGAAAGAATGAAGTGGCTGGGCCAAATTGGAAATGACACTTAGTTGTGGATGTGTCTGGTGTTGAAAGTAAAGTCCGATGCTATAAATAACAATACTACATAAGAACCTGGAATGTTAGGTCTATAAATTGAGGTAAATTGAAGGTGGTCAAACAGGATATGGCAAAAGTGAACATCAACATCTTAGCAATCAATGAACTAAAATGGAGGAAATGGGCAAACTTAATTCAGATAACCATTATATCTACTACTATGGCCAAGAATCTCTTAGAAGAAATGTAGTAGTCTTCATAGTCAACAAGAGTCCAAAATGCAGTACTTGGGTGCAATCTCAAAAACAACAGAATGATCTCGATTTGTTTCCAAGGCAAGCTATTCAATATCACACTAATCCAAGGTTATGCCCCAACCACTGATGCTGAAGAAGCTGCAGTTGACCAATTATATGAAGACCTATAAGACCTTCTAGAACTAAAACCAAAAATGGCATCCTTTTTCATCACAGGAGATTGGAAAGCAAATGTAGGAAATCCAGAGATACGTGGAGTAACAGGCAAGTTTGACCTTGGAGTACAAAATGAAGCAGGGAAAAAGCTAACAGAGTTTGCCAAGAGAACTCACTGGTCATAGCAAACACCCTCTTCCAACAACACAAGAGACAACTCTACACATGGACATCACCAACTGGTCAATACTGAAATCAGATTGATTATATTCTTTGCAGCCAAAGATGGAGAAGCTCTATACAGTCAGCAAAAACAAGACCAGGAGCTGACTATAGCTCAGATAATCAGCTGCTTATTGCAAAATTAAGGCTTAAATTGAAGAAATTAGGGGAAACCACTAGGCCATTCATGTATGACCTGAACCAATCTCCTATGATTATACAGTAGAGGTGACAAATAGATTCAAGGGTTAGTTTTAGAAGACAGAGTGCCTGGAGAACTATGAACAGAGGTTCATAACATTGTACAGGAGGCAGTAACCAAAACCATCCCAAAGAAAAAGAAATGAAAGAAGGCAAAGTGGTTGTCTGAGGAGGCTTTACAAATAGCTGAGGAAAGATGAGAAGCAAAAAGCAAGGGAGAAAGCGAAAAATATACCCAACTGAATGCAGAGTTCCAAAGAATGGCAAGGAGAGATAAAAAGGCCTTCTTCAATGAACAATACAAAGATGTAGAGGAAAATAATTAAATGGGAAAGACTAGAGATCTCTTCAAGAAAGTTGGAGATATCAAAAGAACATTTTGTGTAAGGATAGGCACAATAAAAGACAGAAATAATAAGGACCTAATAGAGGCAAAAGAGATTAAGAAGAGGTGGCAAGAACACACAGAAGAACTATATTAAAAAGGTCTTAATGACCAGGATAACCACAGTGGTGTGATTACTCATCTAGAGCTAGACATCCTAGAGTGTGAAGTCAAGTGGACCTTAGGAAGTATCACTACAAACAAAGCTACTGGAGGTGATGGAATTCCAGTTGAGCTATTTCAAATCCTAAAATGATGGTGTTAAAATGCTGCACTCAATATGTTAGCAAATTTGGAAAACTCAGCAGTGGCCACAGAACTGGAAAAGGTGAGTTTTCATTCCAATCCCAAAGAAAGGGCAATGCCAAAGAATGTTCAAACTACCACACAGTTGTGCTCATTTCACATGCTAGTAGGGTTATGCTGAAAATCCTTCAGGCTAGGCTTCAAGTACATGAGAACTTCCAGATGTACAAGCTGGGTTTAGGAAAGGCAGAGGAACTAGAGATAAAATTGCCAACATCCGTTGGATCATAGAGAAAGCAAGGGAGTTTCAGGAAAATATCTACTTCTGCTTTATTGACTACGCTAAAGCCTTTGACTGTGTGGATCACAATAAACTGTGGAAAATTCTTAAAGAGATGAGAATACCAGACCACCTTACTTGTCGCCTGAGAAACCTGTGTGCAGGTCAAGAAGCAACAGTTAGAACCTTACATGGAACAACAGACTGGTTCAAAATTGGTAAAGGAATATATCAAGGTTGTATATTGTCACCCTGTTTATTTAACTTATATGCAGGGTACATCATGTGAAATGCTTGGCTGGATGAATCACAAGCTGGAATCAAGACTGATGGGAGAAATATCAACAACCTCAGATATGCAGATGATACCACTCTAATGGCAGAAGTTGAAGAGGAACTATAAAGCCTCTTGATGAGCGTGAAAGAGGAGACTAAAAAAGCTGACTTGAAACTCAGCGTTCAGAAAACTAAAATCGTGGCATCCAGCCCCATCACTTCATGGCAAATAGATGGGGAAAACATGGAAACAGTGACAGATTTTATCTTCTTGCCTTCCAAAATCACTGAAGATTGTGACTCCAGCCATTAAATTAAAAGATGCTTGCTCCTTGGAAGGAAAGCTGTGACAAACCTAGATAACATATTAAAAGGCAAAGACATCAGTTTGCTAACAAAAGGCCAGTATAATGAAAGATATTATTTTTCCCATAGTCATGTACAGATGTGAGAATTGGACCATAAAGAAGGCTGAACACTGAAGAATTGATGCCTTCAAATTGTGGTGCTAGAGAAGACTCTTGAGTGTCCCTTGGACCACAAGGGGATAAAACAAGTCAGTCCTGAAGTAAATCAACCCTGAATATTCATTGGAAGGACCCATGCTGAAGTTGAAGCTCCAATACTTTGGCTGCCTGATGCAAAGAGCCAACTTGCTGGAAAAGACCCTGATGCTGGGAAACAATGAAGGCAAAAGGAGAAGAGGGCAACAGAGGATAAGATGGCTAGATAGCTCAAACTCTGGGACATAGTGAAAGACAGGGAAGCCTGGTGTGATGCAGTCCATCAGGTTATGAAGAGTTCAACACGACTTAGCAACTGAACAACAACTCCCAGTGGAAATATAATACCATTTGGGGCATGTTCTTGCCAGAAAAACAAACATATTGGCCAAAAAAATACTGATCTAATCAGACTCATACATATAACTATTGATGATGGTTATGATGAGTGTCAGGGAAATAGGGTTCATAGTACTGTTTTGTGTACTATACTAAATGGCAGAGAATTTATATGTGAAATGATTTATTATAAAGATTATGCCTTTAACTTTGAACACCCAAGGGAAAGGCTATTTTTCAGCAAAACATAAAGTGAAGAGTAGGCCCATTATAAATATAAAATTGAAATCAGCAATCACAATCTGAAATACTAAACCAAAGCCACATAGTTTGCATCAGATCTAGAGGCTACTTGCACCATATAATCAGGAAAAACTAATCAGCATGTTATGTAAACTTTTCCAAATCACACAAAAATATTTCAAATTACTCCACACATTCTAACAAGCAGGCTCCCCTTGATACAAAAACAAAGTAGATGAGGAGATTCAAGAAAATATTTAAGCCATTGTTTTAAAGTGGACTAGAAAACAAAGCTACAAGAATAAGAATAGAAAAATAAAGCAAGAGTATAAAAATGCAAATAAAGACAGAATATTTATCATCTGCATATGGTTTCTGTATATAGGGATGTGAACAACTTCACAAAACAGGGGTTTTCAAAATCATTAATCTCAGTCCCTCCATGTACAAAGCACACTTTTTAGTGGATAAAGTATGAAAGAGGCTGTCTTACTGGTGAAAACAGAAATAGATGGCCATCACTTTTCTCTGACAGCCCAGCCCCCGACCTGGCCCCTGCCTGCCTTGTGCTCCAACTTCCCCTTTTTCCATTGAAGCTGGAACATGACTCCTTCCAAGCACTGCAAGGACTGCAGTAAGTGAACTCATCAAGGCTTTGCTGGAATCAGACACTTCCCAGAAGGCCTTAGTGATAGTGAAGTCGCTCAGTCGTGTCTGACTCTTTGCGACCCCGTGGACTGTAACCTACTAGGCTTCTCTGTCCATGGGATTCTCCAGGCAAGAATACTGGAGTGGATTGCCATTTTCTTCTCCAGGGGATCTTAAATCATGAAAAACAAGCCAAAAAAGAGAACTCCATGAATGAGAACACAAGAGAACAACAACAGAGAATAAAGGGGGATCACACGCAGACGGGCTAGTGGCTGCTTTTCATCCTAAAAGCCCCAGTCAAGGCTGTCAGGCTGAGACACACCCTCAGTTACGCTTCAGGGTTCTCAGGGGCAAGACAACCTTGGCAATGACGGTCAAGACATCAGCTCAACAGAAGGAGGCATCAGGGGCTTGGCAGAACCCAATGTGAGGACTGCATACAAGAGCTACAGCCACCTTTGCTCCAAAACTGAGTGCCGGGTGTGCAGTGCCCACCCCTGCTGGTGGCTCTGGTGATGCCAGGGCAGGGGTCACAGGAAGTCACAGCCCCTGACTTGCACCTGCAGAGAGCGAGGCTATGAGAGCTTGAATCCGAGGTGCGGACTCCAGTCAGCAACCGGAGGAACCCCAGGTGCTGTCAGGTGTCAGGTGAGCCTCTAAATGAGGACTGAGGGGATCCCCTACCCCAGAAAAGAGTGCACTCACCTGATGAGAGCTCCACCCCAACCCTGGGAGACACAAGCAGGTTCAGGCTGAGCTACCACATGCTTCCTGTTTGGCAGTCTGATTGAGGTGGCGGCCTTTGTGCACAGGGCTCAGGGTCCCTGACCTACAGGTCCAAAAGCAGAGTTCCCTGAGTGAGTCTTGTGGGGACCCACACACCCAGCCCCTCCACCCCACCCCCCACTCCCCAGAATAGCAGTGAATCACTGAGCCTTTGCAGGACTATTGGCCCTGGGAGGCTCCTGGCTGGGGGTAGCTGGAAGTGCTGCTGATTTGCTTGGCCATTGTAGTCTGAGGGAGTGGAAGCCTTAGTCTGGGGCAGGTGGTGTCATGTCACCACAGGAAAGCATCTCAGACCATGCAGGAATCCCTATGAGGACCCCAAGTGATTTCTTAGGGAATCTTCTGACCCCAAGAAAGAGGATGTGCACAGTGTCTGCTCCTCTTGTCAGCTCTCCATGTCCTGTCATGAGGTTCTCCTTACTTCCATTTTGGGGTTTCACCAAGATGAAGCCTTGATTGGAAGGGGGCCACAAGCAGTAGATAGAGTGGGCACATTACCAACCAGAATCCAGTTTGAGAAGCGGATGTGAGAATTGTGGGACTAATCAACCCAAGATGGAGGGGACTTCAAAGAGTCCTTCCCCTGTTATCAGCCCTAAGAAGCTCAGGGATTTATATAGGCAGAGGCCACCCCTTTTTTCCTCCTCAGTGTCTAGCTTTTGCTACTGGCACAGGGAAGCCCTTGTGAAGGTTGATGGAGTGTCTTTCCACAGTTTACCCTAGAGTAACTCAGAATGATAAGGCATTCTTGTATGCAGAGGGATTGACATCAGTTTGCAGAATGGTCAGACCTAAAGCCCCACCAATAGTCAAGAGAAGGACCCTTAATGATAACTGAAGGAAAGTCAGGATCACAAAAAGTGCAACCTTGCTCCATTGTCACTGCTGAGAGGCTACAGACAGGGCTTTCAGGTGCCCTAATGCCCTTCTCCAGATCTCAGTAGGTGGAGGTTTTGTTCTGAGGAAGATTCCCATACTAGCATAAAAAGACATTCCAGGAATTGCCTGGATTTAAAGCAAGGCAAATGAGTGAGAACGTGGAGGACACTGAAACCATACTGATAATGTGCACAGAATCTAGCTCTGATGTCTACTCTGGGAAAACCCAGGTTGGGTTTCTCAAGGAGGTAACACCACACTTGCCTCTCAATTGTCTTAGGGGATGTGATTTTGGTCTTAAAGGGACAGCCTTTTGTTAGTATAGAGGAGGTGACCAAAGCCTTGTCCAATGACAAAGTGTGACCTGAGGAAGGACTAATAGAACCACACTCTTCCAAACAGAAGTGGCTCTACAGAGCCCACTCACAATTTCCTATTGTGTGTGATCCCTGAGAATTATCCACTCGAGTTGGCTGACTGCACCCTGAGGAATATTCACACTTCCTCCTTCATGTTTTTGGAGACTTATTCGCCACCAGGTCAAGAGACCCATGAAGCCATTTAGTGCTGTTGTTAGAAGTCCACTGGAGGCAGCTTTTATCTGAGCCAGCACAGTGGAGCTTACCAGATGAGGCCACTCACATCTGCTTTCTTTCGCTTAAGTGGTGCTTCCCCTTTGTTCTCCTTCTTGACAATACTCTTGTCTGTTACCAGCAAGAGTCATCATGCCTCAGCATCCAGAGAGTCACGATGCTCCCATGATCAATGCCTTCGGACCTGCATCCAGTATCAGTCCCTGGAGGTTGCACAGGTCTCCAACGCACTGGAGGAGACCCATCTCCCCTCCCATCTTCTAATGCCTGGCCATTTGAAGGAGTATCCCGGTGCTGGTATTCCCAGTACTCCTGAAGGTTGTCAGAGTTTCTGTGCATCTTCCACTGCCATTACAGCCACCTCATCCATCAAATCAGAAGAGGGCTACATGATCCAGGAAGAAGAGAGTAGTCCAGGCACTTCACTGGCTCTGCTAGACCCCAGGAGTGTGCCTATATATGCTCTAGATGAGGAAGTGAATTTGCTGGTGAATTTACTGGTGAATTTCCTGCTGCTTAAGTATCAAATGAAAGAGTTGATAACAAAGGCAGATACGTTGAAGATTATCATCAACAAGTGTGAAGTCCACTTCCCTGAGATCTTTCTGAGAGCCTCTGAACGCATGAAGATGCTCTTTGGCCTTGATCTGATGGAAGTGGATCGTACCAATCACTGCTATCGCCTCCTCATTAAATTGGGCCTCATCTATGATGGGATAAAGCACAGTGAAGGGAGCCTGCCCAAGACCGACATCCTGATATTTATCCTGAATGTGATCTTCATGAAGGGCAACTGTGCCACAGAGGACAAAGCCTGGGAAGTTCTTAATGTGACTGGAATATATTCTGGGATGAATCACTGCATCTTTGGGGAGCCCAGGAAGCTCATCACTGAAGATCTTGTGAAGGAAAAATATCTGGAATACTGGCAGGTGTTCAACACTGATCCTGCAGGATTTGAGTTCCTGTTGATCCCCAGAGCTCATGCTGAAACCACCAAGATTAAGGTCCTGGAGTTTCTGGCCAAAGTTAATGGGACTGACCCAAGTTCTTTCACATCTCAGTATGAGGATGCTCTGCAAGATGAAGAAGAGAGAGCCTGAGTCAGAAGTTGCCACTACAAGTTCTAGTGCCAAGGCTAGCAGCTTCTCCAACAGCTAAATGAGTCAGGGATAGTTTCTTCATGCATTGTTGAAAAAAGGCAGTTAGTGTTTGTAGAATTTATCTCTGAGGTGGGGCTGAAAGGAAGACAGTATTTGTGCCTATGTCTCCCTATTTTGTATGTTTATTTTTTTAACTTTTTATTTAGTTATTTTGGTCTTATTAGTTATCTATTTTTTGATGTATGTACTATTCAAATATTGTTTATTTTGTTTATTTTTTAAATGAATTTTTATTATTTCTTTGGCCACATTGCATAGCATGAAGGATCTTCTTTCTCTTACTAGAAATCGAACTCATGTCCTTGTGATGGAAGCATGGAGTCTTAACCACCAGGCTACCAGGAAAGTCCCTGTTGTTTCTTTCAATATAGATTTAATTGCCTTCAAAATCTTCAAGTTTTTGAATGATACTGGTCACACATTTAATGTTATAATGAGGTTTAAAGTAAGAGTTTTGTTGTTTCATAGAACAAATTGTGAAACCGTCTTATTTTGTCACCTGTAATAAGAATATGGCATTGCTATACACACTCTCTTAGAAATGTGATGGATCAGTATTAAGATAGTTTGGATCAATAAGGAAAGAGAAGAAAGTCTAAAGCTATTAAGGCATTCTTATCCCTTTTAGTTCTTGTTTTGTAAAAGTAAATGAAATGTACATGAATTTTCTAGTTCTTTCAACAGTGTGTAAGAAATAAATGTTAATAAATTGGATCTCACACTCACTGAACCATTTATTACCCCAGCCTTCAGTGACTACCTACTCTTCGTAAAGCTTAGCTTTAATACTGGGAATGTGAAGTACTCAGGACCTGCCCATGGAGTTTAACATATAAAAACAGTAATCCTTTAAGGACAGTGGTGGAATCTTATATTCTAAACAATTAGTAAAATGAAGGAGTCAGTGGGTAGAGGTGGGCAATCCTATGAGATTGTCAAAGTGTTAATGCAATTAGATGTGGCAACTTGGGACATTGGGATACTTCAGGTCCTTTAGTAGGAGTTAATTTTACATGAAACTAGATGATGGGCTACCCAAAAGTCACCGGGTTAACAATTGGCCATCACCTGGGAGAGCCAGTGCTCACTTCATTCAAAGGGAATTTCAATTAAGCTGTGTTCAGTGTAATTTGGAAAATAAATAAGAATTAAAGTTTCGTTAGGGATAAAAAGAATGAAAATGTGTAACAAAGTGGCATGGAAGGAGCAGGAGAGAAAAAGTAGTTTTCCCTCTTGGTCCTTCCCTGAGTTCCCCTTGTAAAAAAAAAAAAAGATAAACATCAGAAAAACAAATTCAGTGTTTGTATTGGAGCATCACAAATATATGAGACTCAAAGAAATGACGAGAGCAGGAAGCTTTTGTATCTTTCACACAAAGAAACTATAAATTTGTGTTTCTGGTTGAATTGACATAATAATGGGATTTGGACTAGGGGTAGTAAGTCTTGAAGAAGAAACAGGGTTTGTTTATACATCCTTCTTGGCCCTAAACTTTTTGTGTCTCATGGTAAAATGTCTTCTACTCTCTTGGTACAGGAAGCATGCCTTTCTGAGGGAGATTTATCTCCTGCTTTCAGGGGAACAAATGAGAGTCAGAGTCCTTCTTTCATCAACTGTTTTTCAGGTACCTTCAATTTAAAGTAACCTATGTGCAGAGTGGCATTTTTGAGGTGACAGACAGTAATCTCTCCTTATTTATGGTTTCAGTTATTTGTGGTCAATCATGGTCTAAAAAAAAAAAAAGATTAAGTAGAAAATGCTCAAAGTAAGTAATTCATTAGTTTTTTTTTTTCCTGGATATTAAATATTTATTGATCAACTATTATATATCATGAATATATAAGAAATGCTTGGGGTAACATAAACTGATAAACATAATTGACTACTTGTTTTTAAAATGTTACACCCAAATGGACTAAATACATCAGATGGTTTCACACCAGTGTGAAGTTCAGTGGGACATTGACCTAACTGTACACTATGAGGCAGACAAAGGAAGCAATAGATTTCGGGGACTCTCTATCCAATATTAGGTCATTTAGAAGTAATTCATTAGTTTTTTTTTTTTTTCTTTTAAAGCAAACACTTGGTTTTTGTGTGTGTTTTTAACATATTTATTTATTTATGTGGCTGTGCTGGGTCTTAGTTGCTTTACTCAGGATCTTTTCCTTTTGCTGCACACTTTAGTTGCAGCATGCAAATTCGTAGTTACAGCATGTGGGATCTAGTTGCCTGACCAGAGGTCAAACCCAGGCCCTCTGCATTGGGAACTCAGAGTCTTAGCCACTGAATGACCAGGGAAGTCCCAATTCATTAGTTTTAAATTGCACTCCATTCTGAGTACTGTGATGTAATCTTATGCTATCCTGCTTCATCCTGACTGGGATATGAATCACCCCTTTGTCCAGTGTGAAATGGAATATCTCCTACCACCTCAATAAACAAGGATGTAACAACTATGAATAATTTCGGGACTCTTGTATCTTCCCATACATAGAAGAGTGCTAAATTCCTTGAGATACTTGGTTTTCCCTAATTACCAGTAATTTTTAGTGTTCAGACTGCCTGCCTCCTTTGTTGCAAACTTATGTATATCCTGACTCCTTCCTCTGCCTCCTCGGAGCAGTCTCTCAAGGCTACCTGAGATGCTGTCTCCTGGGCTTGAAGTCCTAACATTTTCCATTAAGTAAAATAACTTTGTACTTTCATGTTGTGACTAAATTTTTTAGTCAACACCAGTATATCCTGATCTGATAGACAGAGTGCCTGATGAACTATGGATGGAGATCTGTGACATTGTACAGGAGACAGGAATCAAGACCATCCCCAAGAAAAAGAAATGCAAAAAAGCAAAATGGCTGTCTGAGGAGGCCTTCCAAATAGCTGTGAAAAGAAGGGAAGTGAAAAGCAAAGGAGAAAAGGAAAGATATACCCATTTGAATGCAGAGTTCCAAAGAATAGCAAGGAGAGATAAGAAAGCCTTCCTCAGTGACCAATGCAAAGAAATAGAGGCAAACAATGGAATGGGAAAGACTAGAGATCTCTTCCAGAAAATTAGAGTTACCAAGGGAACATTTCATGCAAAGATGGGCACAATAAAGGACAGAGATGGTATAGACCTAACAGAAGAAGATATTAAGAAGAGATGGCAAGAATACACAGAAGAACTACATAAAAAAGATCTTCATGACCCAGATAATCACAATGGTGTGATCACTCACCTAGAGCCAGACATCCTAGAATGTGAAGTCATGTGGGCCTTAGGAAATATCACTATGAACCAAGTGAATGGAGGTAATGGAATTCCAGTTGAGCTATTTCAAATCCTGAAAGATGATACTGTGAAAGTGCTGCACTCAATATGCCAACAAATTTGGAATACTCAGCAGTGGCCACAGGACTGGAAAAGGTCAGTTTTCATTGGAATCCCAAAGAAAAGCAATGCCAAAGAATGCTCAAACTACCACACAATTGCACTCATCTCACACGCTAGCAAAATAATGCTCAAAATTCTCCAAGCCAGGCTTGAACAGTACGTGAACCGTGAACTTCTAAATGTTCAAGCTTGATTCAGAAAAGGCAGAGAAACTAGAGATCAAATTGCCAACATTGGTTGGGTCTTCGAAAAAGCAATAGAGTTCCAGAAAACATCTATTTCTGCTTTATTGACTATGCCAAAGCCTTTGACTGTGTGGATCACAATAAACTGTGGAAAATTCTGAAAGAGATGGGAATACCAGACCACCTGATCTGCCTCTTGAGGAGCCTGTATTTAGGTCAGGAAGCAATAGTTAGAACTGGACATGGAACAACAACTGGTTCCAAATTGGGAAAAGAGTATGTCAAGGCTGTATATTGTCACCCTGCTTATTTAACTTATATGCAGAGTACATCATGAGAAACACTGGACTGGAAGAAACACAAGCTGGAATCAAGATTGCCAGGAGAAATATCAATAACCTCAGATATGCAGATGACACCACCCTTATGGCAGAAAGTAAAGAAGAACTAAAGAGCCTCTTGATGAAAGTGAAAGAGGAGAGTGAAAAAGTTGGCTTAAAGCTCAACATTCAGAAAACTAAGATCATGGCATCCGGTCCCAATACTTCATGGGAAATAGATGGGAAAGAGTGGAAACAATGTCAGACTTTATTTTTCTGGGCTGCAAAATCACTACAAATGGTTATTGCAGCCATGATATTAAAAGACACTTACTCCTTGGAAGGAAAGTTATGACCAACCTAGATAGCATATTCAAAAGCAGAGACATTGCTTTGGCACTAGTCAAGGCTATGGTTTTTCCAGTGGTCATGTATGGATGTGAGAGTTGGACTATAAAGAAAGCTGAGTGCCAAAGAATTGATGCTTTTGAACTGTGGTGCTAGAGAAGACTCTTGAGAGTCCCTTGGACTGCAAGGAGATCCAACCAGTCCATCCTAAAGGAGATCAGTCCTGGGTGTTCATTGGAAGGACTGATGTTAAAGCTGAAACTCCAATACTTTGGTCACCTGATTTGAAGAACTGACTCACTTGAAAAGACCCTGATGCTGGGAAAGATTGAGGGCAGGAGGACAAGGGGACAACAGAGGATGAGTTGCTTGGAATGGCATCACTGACTCGATGGATATGGGTCTGGGTGGACTCCAGGAGTTGGTGATAGACAGGGAGGCCTGGCATGCTGCGGTTCATGGGGTCGCAAAGAGTTAGACAGGATTGAGTGACTGAACTGAAGTGAGTATATCCTGCCTTATTCCCTTAGTAGCCTTGTCAATTATTAGATCAGGTGTCATGGTTTCACAATGATTGTGTTCAAGTAACTAATAATGGCCCAAAACAGAAGTGTAGTGGTGCTGCCGCATTGGATATTGTTTTACTACACACAATTTATAAATTGAACTATGTCTTATGTATATGTATGTAGGCTTCCCAAATGGAGCAGTGGTAAACCATCCTCCTGCCAATGCAGGAGACTCAAGAGACATGGGTTCAATCCCTGGGTCGGAAAGATCCCCTGGAGAAGTAAATGGCAAATCACTCCAGTATTCTTGCTTGGAAAATCCCGTGGACAGAGGAGCATAGTGGTCTGCAGTCCATGGGGTCACAAAGAGTCGGACATGACTAAGTGACGGAGCACACACACATAGGTATGTATATGTAGGAAGGAATAAACCCAGTAAAAGTAGGATTCAGTACTGTCGGTGGTTCCAGACACCCATTGCTGTTCTTGGGACATATCATATCTTCTGTGAATTCATCTAGAACTCACTCTTTCATTCTCCTAGCCTGAATCAGACCTTCTGTCCCTTATTTCTCTTCTCACTACTCCTTAATGCCTCTCAGGATATAGAAAGAAGGATGTTGGAGCCAGGAGCTTACCATGGGTTTAAAGACATAGGTTGAAGTAAGACACACAGCTTGGGGATTATCTGTGAGCTTCTTTTATGAATGTCTTGAGAGCTGAGCCTGCCTAGGGGCTGGCATTTTTATCATCTCCTACTCTCTCGGCAATTCACTGTCCTTCCCCTGAGTCTTCTCCAGTGCACACTGTTGTTCAAACTGGAACCTGACCTGTTGGCCAGCTCTTCTGTCCTCCTCTGAAAGCTGCACCTGCTCCCAGTGGAACAAACAGGGCAAAATTCACCTGCCTCCCCCTGACTTGGAGCATTCCAGCTCCCTGGTGGTCCCCTCCCTCACCTGTACCCCTGTGATACCAACATCATGTTCCATACAAAAGGTGACTTTGGCATTGAAATTTAGATCTGGCCACCCAGTGGGCATTTCCTCCAGGTTCTCAAAATATTTTCCCAAACAGTTGGTAAGTATAGTTTTATCTGTCAAATAATCTACTAATTTTGGGGAAATAACCCTGAAGTTGGAGGGGGGATTTTGAAAGCACCTAAAGATTTGTAATATAATTGTAATGAGTTTTTTTAGCATGCCCACTGGACATATACATTTATGAGCATACCTATGTGGTTAATAACCAAAACTTCCCTCATAAGTGACAGCTGCGGAGAGGTAAAAGACCTTAGAAATCACAGCACGGCAAACATCTAGTGAGGATTAATTTCTTAAATTCCCTGGAGACCTTCCAGGAGATGAAAAATGGTTTATTGACAAACACTCTGTCTTTGGTTCAGTTCAGTTTCAGTTCAGTCGCTCAGTCGTGTCTGACTCTTTGCGACCCCATGAATCGCAGCACGCCAGGCCTCCCTGTCCATCACCAACTGCCGGAGTTCACTCAGACTTGCGTCCATCGAGTTGGTGATGCCATCCAGCCATCTCATCCTCGGTCGTCCCCTTCTTCTCCTGCCCCCAATCCCTCCCAGCATCAAAGTCTTTGGTTAGCAGAAATAAAAATGTTTCAATACAGTTCTACTGCCTCTTGTCTATGTGACCAAAAGAAAATCCTCATTTTATCCTTGTGCCTTTTCCTTCCTTTCTTCATATAAAAGTGTTTAGCCATGCTCCTACATCTTGAAGGTGACAGAAATTCACAGATTTTTGACCAGAAGCCAACAGAAAGAAGAAAATTCTCATCCCATTAAGATTTTTCCAGTTGAGGTTTAGGTCAATGCAGGAAAGTACTACTGAGTGAAGAAGGCAAAATCTTCTTGTTGATATATTATAGGATCCTTTAGAAAATTTGATGTGAGCCTATATTTGGGAGTAAGTATCACATAGGTAGTTAAAGACCTCAGAAGTTAAAGAATTTCAGGTAAATCTGACCTTCTCACACACTAACAGGAAATAGACAGGATGGTTTGTCATAAAAATTCTACTCACTTCAGTTGCTCAGTTGTGTCCGACTCTTTCCGACCCCATGGACTGCAGCACGCCAGGCTTCCCTGTCTATCACCAACTCCTGGAGCTTACTCAAACTCATGTCCATTGAGTCGGTGATGCCATCTAGCCATCTCATCCTCTGTCATCCCCTTCTCTTCCTGCCTTCAATCTTTCCCCGCATCAGGGTTTTTTCTAGTGAGTCAATTCTTTGCATCAGATGGCCAAAGTATTGGTGTTTCAGCTTCAGCATCAGTCCTTCCAATGAATGTTCAGGACTGATTTCCTTTAGGATGGACTGGTTGGATCTCCTTGCAGTCCAAGAGACCCTCAAGAATCGTCTCCAACACCACAGTTCAAAAGCATCAATTCTTTGGCACTCAGCTTTATAGTCCTGCTTTATAGTCCATGTCTCACATCCGTACATGACTACTGAGAAAACCATAGCTTTGACTAGATGGATTTTTGTTGGCAAAGTAGTATCTGTGGTTTTGGATGTTGACAATTTGATCTCTGGTTCCTCTGCCTTTTCTAAATCCATCTTGAACATCTGGAAGTTCACGGTTCATGTACTGTTGAAGCCAGGCTTGGAAAATTTTGAGCATTACTTTGCTAGCATGTGAGATGAGTACAATTGTGTGGTAGTTTGAACATTCTTTGTCATTGCCTTTCTTTGGGATTGGAATGAAAACTGACCTTTTCCAGTCCTGTGGCCACTGCTGAGTTTTCCGAATTTGCTGGCATATTGAGTGCAGCACTTTTACAGCATCATCTTTTAGGCTTTGGAATAGCTCAACTGGACTTCCATCACCTCCCCTAGCTTTGTTCATTGGATCATCATAAAAGCAAGAGAGTTTCAGAAAAACATCTACTTCTGCATTATTGACTACACCAAAGCCTCTGACTGTGTGGATCACAACAAACTGTGGAAAAAATTCTACTAGTCACAGTATATTGAGCACTAACTTTGTAACAGTTTATGGGGAAAACTACAAGTGGCCATCCACATCTTATCTTCCTCTCCTTTCTGGGCTTATGGAGAGACTGTGTTCCCATGTGCGCATGTAGTTAGAAAGGGCATTTGACTAACCCTTGCCATTGATCTGTGATCAAAAGCAGTATTTGTCATTTTAAGGCCAAAGCATTTGCTCTTCAGTTTACCACTTGCATGTTTTTTCTTGCATTCATCAGTAAATGTGGAAATCATGTATTGATTCACAGACCTACAAGAAGGGAACAGCCTGAACCCCTTTGTTGCCTGTTAGCATAGAATGTCTACCAATTCATAGGGAGAAATAAATTTTTATCGTATTAAGCTTTTGTATTAAGCTTCAGGTGTGGTCTGTTATATGATTTATCAGTCACTTTTTGTGGCTAAAGCACAGCTACTCTTTCTGGCATTAGGTTTAATCAAATATTTTAATTACTACAGTAACTGTGCATATTTTGTTGCAGGAAATTCTAACAATAGTAAGAAATCAGAATTGTCCCTCTTTATAACTAAAAAATTCTACTTCTTCCTCAAAGGTAAACTCATTTAACATCTATTATCCCTGGACTTCACCAGGCAAGAATACTGGAGTAGCCATCCACTTCTCCAGAAAATATAATATTTTAAAGCTAATTATTTTTTATACATAGATATACTGTAAAAATACATTGTGATTTTTTTTCACATACATGAGTTCACTGATGTTTATTATTTCATTATTCCAATCCAGTGTATATTTTTATCTCAGACATTCTAGTTTTTACCTCTCCAGGTTCATTTTGGGTCTTTTTATGTCTTCTCTCTCACGAACCAGTTAATCCTTCTTGTTTTTGGAACATATGAAATATTGTTGTAATAACTGTTTTGATGTCCTTAACTAATTATCACATTATAGACCTTTAACTTACATATTGTACCAATAATATCTCAATAAATCTCAAAAAATAATGTAAAAGGAGGCAAGATCCATCAGAAATAGAGGTTGCAATGAGGTATGGATGAGATTTCCACAGTATATTGTGATCCACACAAAGGCTTTGGCATACTCAATAAAGCAGAAATAGATGTTTTTCTGGAACTCTCTTGCTTTCTCGATAATCCAGCAGATGTTGGCAATTTGATCTCTGGTTCCTCTGCCTTTTCTAAATCCATCTTGAACATCTGGAAGTTCACGGTTCACGTATTGCTGAAGCCTGGCTTGGAGAATTTTGAGCATTACTTTACTAGCATGTGAGATGAGTGCAATTGTGTGGTAGTTTGAGCATTCTTTGGCATTGCCTTTCTTTGGGATTGGAATGAAAACTGACCTTTTCCAGTTCTGTGGCCACTGCTGAGTTTTCCACATTTGCTGGCATATTGAGTGCAACACTTTCACAGCATCGTCTTTTAGGATTTGAAATAGCTCAACTGGAATTCCATCACCTCCACTAGCTTTGTTCCTAGTGATGCTTCCTAAGGCCCACTTGACTTCACATTCCAGGATGTTTGGCTCTAGGTGAGTGATCACACCATGGTGATTATTTTGGTTATGAAGAGCTTTTTTGTACACTTCTGCATATTCTTGCCACCTCTTCTTAATATCTTCTCCTTCTGTTAGTTCCATCCCATTTCTGTCCTGACTTGCCTCTTGAGAAACTTATATGCAGGTCAGGAAGCAACAGTTAGAACTGGTCATGGAACAACAGACTGGTTCCAAATAGGAAAAGGAGTACGTCAAGTCTGTATATTGTCACCCTGCTTATTGAACTATGCAGAGTACATCATGAGAAATGCTGGGATGGAAGAAGCACAAGCTGGAATCAAGATTGCAGGGAGAAATATCAATAACCTCAGATATGCAGATGACACCACCCTTATGGCAGAAAGTGAAGAGGAACTAAAAAGCCTCTTGATGAAAGTGAAAGAGGAGAGTGAAAAAGTTGGCTTAAAGCTCAACATTCAGAAAATGAAGATCATGGCATCTGGTCCCATCACTTCATGGGAAGTAGATGGGGAAACAGTGGAAACAGTGTCAGACTATATTTTTTTGGGCTCTAAAATCACTGTAGATGGTGATTACAGCCATGAAATTAAAAGACACTTACTCCTTGGAAGGAAAGTTATGACCAACCTAGATAGTATATTCAAAAGCAGAGACATTACTTTGCCAACAAAGGTCTGTCTAGTCAAGGCTATGTTTTTTTCATGTATGGATGTGAGAGTTGGACTGTGAAGAAGGCTGAGCGCCAAAGAACTGATGCTTTTGAACTGTGGTGTTGAAGACTCTTGAGAGTTACTTGGACTGCAAGGAGATCCAACCAGTCCATTCTGAAGGAGATCAACCCTGGGATTTCTTTGGAAGGAATGATCTAAAGCTGAAACTCCAGTACTTTGGCCACCTCATGCGAAGAGTTGACTCATTGGAAAAGACTCTGATGCTGGGAGGGATTGTGGGCAGGAGGAGAAGGGGATGACAGAGGATAAGATGGCTGGATGGCCTCACTGACTCGATGAATGTGAGTCTGAGTGAACTCCGGGAGTTGGTGATGGACAGGGAGGTCTGGCGTGCTGCAATTCATGGGGTCGCAAAGAGTCAGACACGACTGAGCAACTGAACTGAACTGAACTGAGCTGAACTGATGGAGGAGATTGAGCTTTTCAATCATTGGTATCTCTGTATCACCCTCAACTCTCTTGTTAGCTGTCTTAAAATACTATAACTGAACCAAGGAGGGACAATCGTCTACTGACTTCTTGTCTCTTGAGAGTCCTGGAAATGAAAATGCAGACATACTAACTGAATTTTGGCTTTTGCCTGCAGACTTCTGGAGCAACTTCTCCTTGAGCATACTGTTGGCCTCAAGGTATCATCCCACACTTCCCAAGACTTCCTGCTGCCTCAAGTTACCTGTTGGTTACTCCATTAACGTGGCAGCACATGCTGAAAGTACTGACCACAATTCTGTTCTCACCTCTTCATTGCTCTCACCACAGGGGCACCTGTGGATGTCAAAGGGAAGAAAGTGGAGCTTCTGGCTTGAAATCTCTTCCACTTCCAGGTAAAGAATATGTATGGAGTGGATGAACTCTCTCATGAAATCAGACTTCACTTCTGCTAAAACATGAAGCAGAGCTTGTCCAAATATCATTTTGTAAGTGTTATTTAAATAAAGCA
Source organism: Capricornis sumatraensis (assembly GCF_032405125.1). Lineage (NCBI taxonomy): Eukaryota > Metazoa > Chordata > Mammalia > Artiodactyla > Bovidae > Capricornis > Capricornis sumatraensis. The sequence continues at coordinate 108,010,174 of NC_091092.1, read as the reverse complement.
GCTGTTTCAATTAGAGATGAACATCTGGAGATCAATAAAATTGCTCAGAGCATTAGCACACAAGATTAAAAGATGATACGTACATTTGTTAATGAAAGTATGGGTGACCCGCAGCTCAGCCTTTTTTAAAAATTCATAATGGGTACCCTCTATTAAGGAATTTTATTACAAGAAGAATTTGACTGTGATTTAAAATTAGCCAGTTAAATACATAGCAAAGGAGTCACCTATGAATCTTCAAAAATTTTTATGGACTATAATAATTCATAGTACATGATGTAATGGGAAATTGGAATTGGAAATAAAGGGCTGTTGTATGTCTCAACATACACATCTTTGTAGTGGTTTGAAAATATAGCCACAATTTCTTTAATACTCCGTTGAATGTGGTGATATGCTGGGCCAGCTTTAGCGACAAATAGTATGCTAGACTGCAGCAGAAATGAAGCACTGTGATTTCTGATACAAGATCAGGAAATTTTATTACAAACATTTTCATTATAGAACTTCTGCCTAATCTTTTATCTTTTTAGCTTACTTGACTTTAGAACCAAATTGCCATCCTGTGAAATAGCCTGGGCTACATGGAGAGGCTACCTGTAAGGGTCCTGGCCAACAATCCCTGCTGCAGATAATTTGCTAAGTGGCTACAGGAAACTAATGAAATCTCCAAACCTCCATATGTTCAGCACTTGCAATCTCCCTTCCTTCTATCTTTTTATCCTGGTGATTAGAAAAACAGACTAACTTAAGCTTTATCACCATTACTTTTCCTTACCTATTTTTTTTTTTTTTGGCAAGCAGCTAATGAAAGTCCTTTTTTGAATAAGTCAACAAATTGCTTCATCTCCAAAGGAGCCTCTCAAACCCAGGAAACAGAGTTAAGTGTACTCTTCATAGCAAAAACAGCTTAGAAAATCTTTGAGAACCAAAGAATTTGTATTTACATGTTTATAGAGCTAATTATTATCATTAGCGTTACTTTAGAGATGCCAGAAAAAAAAATTAATAAAATAGTTTGTCTTGGCCACATTCTGTTTTTACCTGATTAATGTTCCTGAGACTAGAATGTCAGTAATGAACCTGTTTTGTTTATAAAACAAGTGTCATATGTACTCAGAGGATGAAAATGAAAACACCTGCGTAAAGTGATACGAGATCAAGTTTTAGATTCTCCCACTTTTATGTGTCGAGGAGTTCAAAAAAGAGACAAGTGGCCATCTAGAAGGCAATAAAAATGAGATATCTGCTGCATTTTTTACTTCTTTACCTCTGGGAAATTGAGGAGTACCTTAAGCAAGAGGCCCTAACCTGGGGTCTAAGAATAGAGTGAATATGTGAAATTCCAACTTTATTTTTTATCGGCTTTTAATTGCATTATAACATTCCCAAACCACATTATTACTAGTTGTCCCTATCACTTAGCCACCAAAGAATTACAAATGCTTACATCACATTTCTATTATAGAAATATTGTGATAAATATTTTATAGTTTTATATATTTATATATATAATTTTATATATTTAATATATAAATATTTTAATTTTAAATATTTAAATATTTTAAATGATTAAATTTAAATTTAATTTTTAAATTAATTTTAATATGAATTTACTTATTTTAATTTGAAGCTAATTACAATATTGTAGTGGTTTTGCCATACGTTGACATGAATCTGCCACGGGTGTACACATGTTCCCCATCCTGAACCCTCCTCCCACCTCCCTCCCCATCCCATCCCTCTGGGTCATCCCAGTGTACCAGCCCCAATCACCCTGTGTCATGCATCAAACCTGAACTGGCGATTTGTTTCACATATGATAATATACATGTTTCAATGCCATTCTCCCAAATCATCTCACCCTCTCCCTCTCCCACAGAGTCCAAAAGACTGTTCTATACATCTGTGTCTCTTTTGCTGTCTCGCATACAGGGTTATCATTACCATCTTTCTAAATCCATATATATGCATTAGTATACTGTATTGGTGTTTTTCTTTCTGGCTTACTTCACTCAGTATAATAGGCTCCAGTTTCATCCACCTCATTAGAACTGATTCAAATGTATTCTTTTTAATGGCTGAGTAATATTCCATTGTGTATATGTTCCACAGCTTTCTTATCCATTCGTCTGCCGATGGACATCCAGGTTGCTTCCATGTCCTGGCTATTATAAACAGTGCTGTGATGAACATTGGGGTACATGTGTCTCTTTCAATTCTGGTTTCCTTGGTGTGTATGCCCAGCAGTGGGATTGCTGGGTCATAAGGTAGTTCTATTTGCAATTTTTTAAGGAATCTCCACACTGTTCTCCATAGTGGCTGTACTAGTTTGCATTCCTACCAACAGTGTAAGAGGGTTCCCTTTTCTCGGCACCCTTACCAGCGTTTGTTGCTTATAGACTTTTGGATAGCAGCCATTCTGACTGGCATGAAATGGTACCTCATTGTGGTTTTGATTTCCATTTCTCTGATAATGAATGATGTAGAGCATCTTTTCATGTGTTTGCTAGCCATCTGTATGTCTTCTTTGGAGAAATGTCTGTTTGGTTCTTTGGCCCATTTTTTGATTGGGTCATTTATTTTTCTGGAATTGAGCTACAGGAGTTGCTTGTATATTTTTGAGATTAATTCTTTGTCAGTTGCTTCATTTGCTATTATTTTCTCCCATTCTGAAGGCTGTCTTTTCACCTTGCTTTTAGTTTCCTTTGTTGTGCAAAAGCTTTTAAGTTTAATTAGGTCCCATTTGTTTATTTTTGCTTTTATTTCCAATACTCTGGGAGGTGGGTCATAGAGGATCCTGCTGTGATTTATGTCAGAGAGTTTTTTGCCTGTGTTTTCCTCTAGGAGTTTTATAGTTTCTGGTCTTATGTTTAGATCTTTAATCCATTTTGAGTTTATTTTTGTGTATGGTGTTAGAAAGTGTTCTAGTTTCATTCTTTTACAAATGGTTGACCAGTTTTCCCAGCACCAGTTGTTAAAGAGATTGTCTTTTCTCCATTGTATATTCTTGCTTCCTTTGTCGAAGATAAGATGTTCATAGGTGCGTGGATTTATCTCTGGGCTTTCTAATTTGTTCCATTGATCTATATTTCTGTATTTAATATTTTAATATATAAATATTTTCTATTTATCACTACTTTGAAAGTATGACAGTCATTAGATCCACCATTAGATGTTATTATTCATTGTGTTAATGAAGTCTACATTTAAAAACATAATGTTTTTTTTTTACTTTTTGAAAAATGTATTCAAATATTAGTTTCTTCCACAGTTTTTGCATCTTATTTTTTGTATTTTAAACATCCTATTCTATGAAGAAGCAGAGGCTTCATCAAACTGCCAAAGAGGCTGATGGCTTAAAAAAAAAAAAAAAGTAACTCTGATCTAGAGCAACAAGATCAAGGCAGCTTACCATTGAGTATATACACTTGCTTGTGATTTGCTCTGGTTAATTTAGAGACTTGCCCCATTCACATTACTAACTCAGTGCAGTAGAATGAAATATTTTTAAATTGTGACTCTCCAGAATCCAGCTTTTAGTGAGCTTTTAGTGAGGATCAGAACCCACAAACATATTTCCATGAGGAAAATTCTTTCACTTGGATATGTATTCTGGATCAAATTACTCTGGGATATAAGCCTAAATCCTGAAGCCCCTAAGTTTTTGTACCACACAGTCTGCCATAAAATGTAGGCTTGCAAAAAAGTAGTTACAGTGCAGAATGATGAATACTTTAATACCTTTTCAACCTTCATTAACACTCCTTTATGTTGACCCTGTGGTCCATATGCACATTCATAAGGCTCATGCTTCCCTTTGGCTGCCCCCAGTGCTTCTGCCATCCCCTCTTTCCATGCTTTCTTTCCTTATAGGGTACTTCTTTCCCTTCTCTAGACTCACACTATCAAGAGCTTATTCATTTCTCAGGGCCCCATTTGTATGAGATAAATAAAAGCCACAGAGTAGTACAGTATATCTGTGAGAAAAAGGCTTAGTACCACATAATTCTCCTTAAATGTCCTCTCTTCTTCCATGAAATTCTCTCATCACAAGGGTCCCCAACCTCTGGGATCTAATGCCTGATGATCTGAGCTGGAGCTGGTGTAACAGTAATAGACATAAAGTGCACAGTAAATGTAATGTGCTTGAATTATCCCCAAACTAACCCTCACAGCCCCACCTCCATGTCTGTGGAAAAATTGTCTTCCATGAAACCGGTCACTGGTGCCAAAAATGTTGAGGACAGCTACTCTATCAGATCTAAATAGTGATAGTCTTCTATCAACTCATAGAGCAGTGTTTTCAAATACGATACCAAGTGCGTGCTGCTTTGTACAACTGCAAACATTAGTGTAAATTATTTTTCTACTTGATGGTGGGCTATTTGAGAAACAGATCTGACCTGTTAATCACTATATTTTCCAGGACTACAAAGAATGCCTGGAGTGCCATCTAGTATATATCTGTGATTGAGTACATAACTCAATATTGCTGGTAAGAACAACAAATCCTATCAGTGGAAGAAGTAATTTTCAAATGGTTCATTTCTGAGCACAGTTGATCCATTGATCAATTTTAAAACTGTGGCTAAAACCAGTCTTTTATACAGATCTTTGCCAGCCAGTTCTTTTGGGATTAATTAAAATAAGAATTTGTTAACTGTTCTTGCTTATGCTACTGCTTCATATTCTCACAAAATGAAATGTGTGATGAATATAAAGTCTACCACCCATGCCATTTAATTTTTTTTCTGTGTATCCATTGATTACAAAGAATAGGTTATAGAAAGAAACTCTAAAATAGGGGCTTATATGTTTAGCAACACCTGAAAGATACTTTTAATACCATAAAGCTCATTTGAGAAGAGAAAATATATTCTTTTGAGATACATTATGGTGCAGTAGCAAACAACCTCCAAAATCAGTGGATTTGCATAGTAGTTGATTTCTTGCTCCTATGACATGTTTATTATACACGGAGAAGTTACAGTCAGAGACCCATACTGAGGGTGAATCAATTTCTGCATTTACTTCAAAATTCATTACAGCTGAGGAAAGGAATCTGAAAAAAATTACCCAGTGGCACTTAAACTTGCAAAATACTGTATAGCACTTCTCATATGTTTTTGGCCAAATAAATTATATGTTCACCCATAACTTAAGTATCAGTGAGGAAGTGAACTATTACCATGTACGTAAAAAGAGAAGAACATGAATATTTTTTAAAAGCAGTAAAAGCAATCTAGTCAGTTTATGGGCAATTTTTTTTTTAAGCTTTTCTTATTTCCTAGTGTTACTTTACTGGTTCAATCTCGAGACCAGACCTGGGGTTTTTTATTGAGACAGTGTCGTGCTATTACATTTTTTATTACATAAGAAGATTAACCATAGAGTTACCATGTAGAACTTCTATTCAAAATGTGATTTTAAATATGCATTCTTATATTTTAGTTGTGCCTGGAATTCTCTTCAAAAAACAAAATAATGAGAGCTCTGAAAAAAATGTGATCTTGTAACATTCAGTTCAGTTTGGTCGCTCAGACATTTCTGACTCTCTGCGACCCCACGGATTGCAGCACGCCAGCCTCCCGGTCCATAACTAACTCCCTGAGTTTACTCAGACTCATGTCTATTGAGTCGGTGATGCCATCTCATCCTCTGTCGTCCCCTTCTCCTCCGACCTTCAAACTTTCCCAGTATCAGGGTCGTTTCAAATGAGTCAGTTCTTCGCATCAGGTGGCCAAAGTATTGCTGTTCCAGCTTCAGCATCAGTCCTTCCAATGAATATTCAGGACTGATTTCCTTCAGGATGGACTGGCTGGACCTCGCTGCTGTCCATGGGAATCTCAAGAGTCTTCTCCAACACCACAATTCAAAAGCATCAATTCTTTGGCACTCAGCTTTCTTTAGAGTCCAACTGTCACAACCATACATGACTACTGGAAAACCATAGCTTCCATTAGATGGACCTTTCTTGGCAAAGTAATGTCTCTGCTTTTTAATATGCTATCTAGGTTGGTCATGACTTTCCTTCCAAGGAGGAAGCTTCTTTTAGTTTCATGGCTTCAGTCACCATCTGCAGTGATTTTGGAGCCCAGAAAAATAAAGTCTATTACTGTTTTCACTATTTCCCCACCTATTTGCCATGAAGTGATGGGACCGGATGCCGTGATCTTAGTTTTCTGAATGTTGAGTTTTAAGCCAACTTTTTCACTCTCCTCTTTCACTTTCATCAAGAGGCTCTTTAGTTCTTCTTCACTTTCTGCCATAAGGGTGGTGTCATCTACATGTCTGAGGTTATTGACATTTTTTCCTGGCAATCTTGATCCCAGCTTCTGATTGAGCCAGGCAAGCATTTCTCATGATATAGTCTGTATATAAGTTAAATAAGCAGGGTGACAATATACAGCCTTAATGTACTCCTTTCCTGATTTGAAACTAGTCCATTGTTCCATGTCCAGTTCTAACTGTTGCTTCTTGACCTGCATACAGATTTCTCAGGAGGCAGGTCTGGTGGTCTGGTATTCCCACCGCTTTATGAATTTTCCACATGTGATGATCCAAGCAGTCAAAGACTTTGGCATAGTCAATAAAGCAGAAATAGATGTTTTTCTGGAACTCTCCTGCTTTTTGATGATCCAATGGATGTTGGCAATTTGATTTCTGGTTCCTCTGCCTTTTCTAAATCCATCTTGAACATCTGGAAGTTCACAGTTCACATGCTGTTGAAGCCTAGCTTGGATAATTTTTGAGCATTACTTAGCTAGTGTGTGAGATGAGTGCAATTGTGCAGTAGTTTGAACATTCTTTGTTATTGCCTTTCTTTGGGATTAGAATGAAAACTGACTTTTTCCAGTCCTGTGGCCACTGCTGAGTTTTCCATATTTGCTGGCATATTTAGTGAAGCACTTTCAGAGCATCATCTTATAGGATTTGAAACAGCTTAACTGGAATTCCATCACCTCCACTAGCTTTGTTCATAGTGATGCTTCCTAAGTCCCACTTGACATCGCATTCCAGGATGTTTGGCTCTATGTGAGTGATCACACCATCGTGGTTATCTGGATCATGAAGATCTTTTTGTACAGTTCTTCTGTGTTTTCTTGCCACCTCTTCTCAATATCTTCTGCTTCTGTTAGGTCCATACCATTTCTGTCCTTTATTGTGCCCATCTTTGCATGAAATGTTCCCTTGATATCTCTAATTCTCTTGAGGAGATCTCTTTGTCTTTCCAATTTTATTATTTTCCCCTATTTCTTTACATTGATCACTGAGTAAGGCTTTCTTATCTCTCCTTGCTATTCTTTGGAACTCTGCATTCAAGTGGGTATATCTTTCCTTTTATCCTTTGCTTTTCACTTCTCTTCTTTTCACAGCTATTTGTAAGGCCTCCTCAGACAGCCATTTTGCTTTTTTGCATTTCTCTTTCTTGGGATGGTCTTGTTCACTGCCTCCTGTACCATGTCATGAACCTGTCCATAGTTCTCCAGGCATTCTATCATATCAATCATATCTAATCCCTTGAATCTATTTGTCACTTCCACTGTATAATTGTAAGGGATTTGATTTAGGTCATACCTGAATGGTCTAGTGGTCTTCCCTACTTTCTTCAATTTAAGTCTGAATTTTGCAATAAGGAGTTCATGATCTGAGCCACAGTCAGCTCCTGGTCTTCTTTTTGCTGACTGTATAGAGCTTCTCCATCTTTGACTGCAAAGAATATAATTATTTTGATTTTAGTATTGACCATCTGGTGATGTCCATGTATAGAGTTTTCTCTTGTATTGTTGGAAAAGGGTGTTTGCTATGACCATTATGTTCATACCTCCAGGGTAGTTTGGCCTCAGGTCAAATAACAGGAAGGGAACAGAGAAAATTGGATTAAAGATTTACCGAAGATGGCCCTGCCCATCAGAACAAGACCCAGTTCCCCCCGCACCCCAGTCAGTTCACTCCCATTAGGAAGCTTCCATAAACCTCTTATCCTTCTCCATCATAGGGCAGACAGACTGAAAACCACAGTCACAGAAAACTAACCAACCTGATCACATGGATCACAGCCTTGTGTAACTCCATGAAAGTATGAGCCATGCCTTGTAGGGCCACCTAAGACAGACAGGTCATGGTGGAGAGTTCTGACAAAATGTGGTCCACTGGAGAAGGGAATGGCAAAACACTTCAGTATTCTTGCTTTGAGAACCCCATGAACAGTATGAAAAGGCAAAAAGATAGGACACTGAAAGATGAACTGCTCACGTCAGTAGGTGCCCTATACGCTACTAGAGATCAGTGAATAAATAACTTCAGAAATATTGAAGAGATGGAGCCAAAAAAAAAAAAAAAAAAAAAAACAGCGCCCAGTACTGGATGTGACTGAAGATGGAAGTGAAGTCTGATGCTATAAAGACCAATATTGCATAGGAACCTGGAATATTAGGTCCATGAATCAAGGCAGAGTGGAAGTGGTCAAACAGCAGATGGCAAGAGTGAACATTACTAAGTGTTAATTTGTAACATTGCTGCTGCTGCTGCTGCTAAGTCACTTCAGTCGTGTCCTACTCTTCACGACCCCATGGACTGCAGCCCACCAGGCTTCTTCATCCATGGGATTTTCCAGGCAAGAGTACTGGAGTGGGGTGCCATCTCCTTCTCTGATTTGTAACATTACTAAGTGTTAATTTTATTGAGAAATATTTACATATCAAAAGGTCTCATTGCCTACATAACCAGGTTGATGAAATATTAGATAACTGTGTTGTTAGGGATAAAAGTTCTTTTCCTGTTACCCCATTAACCATTGTACCTTTGATTTTATTTAGGCATGTGAGCATAGATCTGGTCATCTGATTAAGATTTAGACCATGGGCTACAAGCAGAAGTGCTGTATTGTAAAAACAGAAGGTACTTTTTCACTGCCCTTCCTGTTTTTCTGCTGTCCAGAAGGTGGGTATTATGGTTGGAGTTCTGAAAATTTTCACTGAGCCTTTAGCAAATGCAAAGATTTTTTTTTTTTTGTAACATGACCCAGAGCCTGGAGGTTCCATAAAGCCTGGGGTCCTGCTGTCAGGACCCCAGAAAATATAAGAAACTATTTAGCATTTCAGAAAATCAGGCTTTTCAGTGAAATTGTGACCACTCTACTTAATTCATCATATGGGTTGGGGCTTAAGCAGTCTATGCCAGTTCCCATATTAGAAATCAAGGACTTGTATAAATGGGCCAGTGCCTTTTCCTTGAGAAATCTGGTGGCTTTTGCCTTTGTAAGTCCCACCCCTGCCTTTGATCTGGGAGACAGTCTTCACAGAGATATATGGAGTAAAACCTCAATCCTTTAAACTAATGGCTCTGAGTTATTCTTTGAGGGTTAGTTTGCAGAATACTGACTTCTCTATGTTGGATCACGTTCGTCCTGACTTCGGTTAGGTCATGACTCCCTCACTCAGTGTTTCAGCAACTTTATGTTTTGTCACAACGAGAGTTGAGAGAAGAACCGAGGCATTCAGTAGTATTACTGTAGATGGAAGAGACTGTATGAGAAAAAATAGCCAATAAATCTTGAGAGACACAAGCGGTGACACTCTTCTTAAGCTGTGCTTTAAACTGAGTTGGTAATTATTTTAGATAAATACTTCCAAGTTTTCTTTTCCTGCTAAAATTGCATTATGTTTTTATACTTGTGAATTCCATTTTTGTTTTGACTTGGCACATATGTCATAAAAAGAAACATACCTCTACCTGTAACTTTAATGTCTATGGTTTCAATAACTTTTGACTTTGCATCTAGTTAAACACATTCCAGAACATTATATAAAGAAAAAAAAATGCTAAAATCTGTGACACAGAATTCTTATATTGCATTCCAAATTTTGAAAGTAAAGTCAATTTTGCTATTCATTAAACTAAGTCAAAATTTTTTTGTTACTTGTGCTCACAGATGTCTATAGAATTGCTTTGAAGTTTGACTCAAGTTAAATAAGTGATATCATAGATTATTCAAAATGAAAAGTAAAGAAGGGCTTTTAAGACAACTGAGGTGAAATCTATTAGTACATGACAGTAACTGTTTAATCAAGAAGATGCAAGGAGCTAAAAAGTTAGATTTCTGGAAGAACTAGTGTTTGGCAGTAATATTTGATGTCTACAAATAAGTTAACATAAGACGCCTAAAATCTCCAGGTGCTGTTTGTTAAGGCATAGTGTGGTATTATTGGGGCCTAAGGCAGGCTTCCCCCCATGTCACCTCGGTGATGTGGTAATCATTTTTAATTAAAGTTACTTAAGAAACAGTCAATGCATGAGGGACACTTTGACCCTACTCTTTGTCTCTGAAAGCAGAGATGAATCTCTCATGTGAAAGGTGTTCTCCCTGCATCTGAAGGCAGAAGGACACCCTTATCACCAGAGACAGGGAGTTTGGGCAGGGAAGCCAGTATCCACAAGCCTTGTTACTTCCATAATTCACTATCCCAAGCCCAGACCCTGCTTAGATTCTTCACTAATTAAGCACCCAAAGCCTTTAGTTTTCTTTGTCCTGTGGGTTTCTTTGTCCTTTAAATTCTTCACAAATTTATTGTTGCTTTTTCTAAAAAGTATACAAGTTGCCTACTTTGGCCACTTCTTAGGTCCTGTTTCTATGATACCTCCATGTGCAAAATTAAAATTTGTTTCTTTTTTCTCCTGTTAACCTCTCTTATCACCATGTGGGACACAACTGAAGAGATTTAGCACACACGCAATCTCTCCTGTTAATTTTATTATTAGTTAATCCAATCACAAGGACTCAAGAGGAAGTAGAGGGAGAAATTTCCTCCTGCCTGACAGTGTGGCATAGTATTAAAGCTTAGCTCATCAATTCATGTCATACCGATTACTAAAGGTGAGTAAGAAAGCAAGGATTTGAATGCCCAAGTTAAGCACAACCTGGCCATTAATAAAACAAGTGCAGTGAGACCAAATGGCATCTTCTTTAACAACTTTTCTCATAGAACAACCAATAGGGAAAGCAAACATAACATATACTTTCTTTAAAAAATACCAGCTTGAGTACAATTCACTTTTGGAAATAAAAATACATTTATTTTAATCTTAGCAAGATTGGTGCAAGCACTGTAATGATTTTAGATGATTTTAACAACCCATCTTACCAAAACTTCCCCAATTATTACCTGATGAACTTTTTTTACTCCTAAAAGGATCACACAGACAGAAATATACAAAAATGTGATATAAACTGTCAGTATAGCAGTAAAGGTCAATATATGAATCCATTTTATTCATAGAAATCTGCATCATTTTCTTTTGTCCTGATGTCTCTTAACTGTTATAACACTAGTTTTTATCTCTTCACTATCAATAGTTTTCTGCAGCTTAAAAGATACTAGATTATAAAGCAGTCTAAGTTTTAAAAACTCTGCTTCTATATCCTGAATTCAAAGACTCTTTATAAACACTGACGGAAGAAATTTAAATATTAATGTTGTCAAGTGCATATTTATTCAATTACCATTCACATGAACCTTGTAACACAGAAAGATGTATTTGAATAAAAATATGAATAATATAATCATTTTGAATAAATTAAAACCAATATGCAAATTTTTAGTAAATTCATTCAGTGCAAATTATACTGATTTCCCTCTGATAATCAAGAATTCATGAAATACAAATATTTACCAGTAGTTCATGTGGTTAACTAATTGGCCAGGTTTAGTTAAATTTTATAGTTAAGATACTAACATTGAGGACGCCACCAAAATGACCCTGAAATAGATGAAACAAGAATCATTTAGAATTCTCCTTCATAGAAATCCACACAACCACAGGAACATTCTTTGTTTTTTCCCACCATTCATGAAAAATAATTACAGTCAGAATAAATTTCAGTTTAAGAGGTATAAGTCTTCCCATCTACCACTCAAAACTTAACGTCAGAAGACAAGAAAGTATGGATTCCCAGGCCTCTCTCCTGGAAAGTCTGATTCAATTGGTGTAAAATGGGGCCATGATCTTTTTTAAAAGAATAAATATCATAAAATAGTCATAGCCAGAGAAAGTTGAGAAAAAAATGAGTTAGTCTGAACAGGTGGTTTGGGGAAAACCTGTAATCTGTCTGACATAGGATTCCAAAAAGCAAGCTGTTCCTGTGCTTAGGATGCCAAAAGCCACCTCTGTGCTTCCGATGATCACGCCTCTGATGATCACCTTGTCCACTCCTGCTGGAAGAAAGATCTAAGGGTAATTGCCCAAAGTTTCTTTCTCCAGCTGAGTTTTTCATAGTCATTTCACTATTTCTCAAACCAATATTCCAGAAAAAGAAACGGAGGGAGAGGCAATAACATAGGATACACATGATGCTGCGCTACACATCTTCTCTTTGATCATTTTATGCCAAAACATTTAAATATTGAATTACTCATATCACAGTTTATACTTAGTATTCTTCTTTAATAACTATGCTAGTGAACATTTAGAATAAGTAATATGATGACACCTGAATGTACAAAAATTGCATAAATCAAAACCCAAGCCAGTAATAAGGTTAAAGTGTGTTTTTTTTGCACTTCTTAGCCAACTTAGTACAACTGCAATATTTTTATATATCCTGACACTTGAAAACCGACATCAGATTCTTTCCTTTTGTTATAACTTAATATGTCTAATGCTTTCCTATTTGACTTGTAAGATGTACCAATAAGCATGTCACAGAAAATGTTCCGTATATAAAATTAATCATAGTAAAAGGTAATCTATGAATTATGCAAGACACATGACAGACTTTCAGATGTACCTATATTCCTGTAAAGTTACAATTAGGCAAATATACAAGCAAGTGTTCCTCTCTGGAGAGTAATTTAAATTTAAAACCAGGCACTGAATTCTCATCTAAATCTCATACAATTATGAGGCAAAAGAAAAAAGAGTCTACAATGCTTTTGTATTTCTGTGAATCTAAGGTGAATCGTTGGGGCAATTTATTTTGGTGATAATCTATTGTGGCGTAGCCACAAGGGTAAGACATTTTGACACACAGGTCAAAAGATTAAGCCAATGTAATAAATATAAATATTTCATCTCTTATGTACTGTACATGTACTACTTTGAGATAAAATATCATTCCTGTTGATTCTGTTTGCTGAATCCCTGCTTAATTATAATAAATACATTTTCCTTAAAATAGATGGAAAAATTAACTGTAAAACTGAGATACAAACTGCCTGATTAAAAAAAAACTGCTCTTTTTTTTAATATCAGACAGTTTGTATCTCACTTTTACAATCTGAACATTTGAATGTAGAGTTCCAAATAATAGCAAGGAGAGCCTTCCTCAATGGTCAGTGCAAAGAAATAGGGGAAAACAATAGAATGGGAAAGACTAGAGATCTCCTCAAGAAAATTAGAGATACCAAGGGAACATTTCATGCAAAGATGGGCACAATAAAGGACAGAAATGGTATGGACCTAACAGAAGCAGAAGATATTAAGAAGAGGTAGCAAGAATACACAGAAGAACTGTACAAAAAGATCTTCATGACCTAGGTAATCACAATGGTGTGATCACTCACCTAGAGCCAGACATCCTGGAATGTGAAGTCAAGTGGGCCTTAGGAAACATCACTATGAACAAAGCTAGTGGAGGTGATGGAATTCCAGTGGAGCTATTTCAAATCCTGAAAGATGATGCTGTGAAAGTGCTGCACTTAATATGCCAGCAAATGTGGAAAATTCAGCAGTGGCCACAGGACTGGAAAAGGTCAGTTTTCATTGCAATCCCAAAAAAGGCAATGCCAAAGAATGCTCAGACTACCACACAATTGCAATCATCTCACACACTAGCAAAGTAATGCTCAAAATTCTCCAAGCCAGACTTCAACAATACGTGAACCGTGAACTTCCAGATGTTCAAGATGGATTTAGAAAAGGCAGAGGAACCAGAAATCAAATTGCCAGCATCCACTGGATCATCGAAAAAAGCAAGAGATTTCCAGAAAAACATCTATTTCTGCTTTATTGACTATGCCAAAGACTTTGACTGTGTGGATCACAATAAATTGTGGAAAATTCTTAAAGCGATGGAAATACCAGACCACCTGACCTGCCTCCTGAGAAATCTGTATGCAGGTCAAGAAGCAACAGTTAGAACTGGACATGGAACAACAGACTGGTTTCCAACTGGGAAAGGAGTACGTCAAGGCTGTATATAGGCACCCTCCTTATTTAACTTATATGTAGAGTACATCATGAGAAATGCTAGCCTGGATGAAGCACAAGCTGGAATCAAGATTGCTGGGAGAAATATCAATAACCTCAGATATGCAGATGACACCACCCTTATGGCAGAAAGTGAAGAAGAACTAAAGAACCTCTTGATGAAAGTGAAAGTGGAGAGTGAAAAAGTTGGCTTAAAGCTCAACATTCAGAAAACTAAGATCATGGCATCCGGTCCCATCACTTCACGGCAAATAGATGGAGCAACAGTGGAAACAGTGGCAGACTTTATTCTTGGGGACTCCAAAATCACTGCAGATGGTGACTGCAGCCATGAAATTAAAAGATGCTTCCTCCTTGGAAGGAAAGTTATGACCCACCTAGAAAGCATATTCAAAAGCAGAGACATTACTTTGCCAACAAAGGTCCGTCTAGTCAAGGCTATGGTTTTTCCAGTGGTCATGTATGGATGTGAGAGTTGAACTTATTATAAAGAAAGCTGAGTGCCAAAGAATTGATGCTTTTGAACTGTGGTGTTGGAGAACACTCTCGAGAGTCCCTTGGACTGCAAGGAGATCAAACCAGTCAGTCCTAAAGGAAATCAGTCCTGAATATTCACTGGATGAACTGATGCTGAAGCTGAAACTCCTTTGGCCACCTGATGCAAAGAGCTGACTCAATGGAAAAGACCCTGATGCTTGGAAAGACTGAAGGCAGGAGAAGAAGGGGACCACAGAGGATAAGATGTTTGGATGGCATTACTGACTCAATGGACATGAGTTTGAGTAAACTCTGGGCATTGGTGATGGACAGGGAGGCCTGGCGTGCTGCAGTCCATGGGATCGCTAAACTGAACTGAACTGAACTGAACTGAATAATCGCCTAGGGTACATATTTAAAAATCAAATTACCAAAGTTTTACCTGCTGAGATTCTAATCAGATAAATCTGATATGGGTCCCAGGACCCTGCATGTAAAAGAATCTCTCCAGATGCTTTTGATGTTACGTGTCCATGGATTCTCTCCTGATGAATCCTGTCCTAGACCTGTCCAGTTCTAAACTATATTCTGCATAAGAAGCCTCTGGGGATGTTGCATGTTCTAATTCAATAAAATTGGGGTGGGGGGGGGGTCTGGGAAGCATATTAGCATATCCAGAACTTTGGCCACCTCATGCGAAGAGTTGACTCATTGGAAAAGAGTCTGATGCTGGGAGGGATTGGGGGCAGGAGGAAAAGGGGACGACAGAGGATGAGATGGCTGGATGGCATCACTGACTCGATGGACGTGAGTTTGAGTGAACTCTGGGAGTTGGTGATGGACAGGGAGGCCTGGCATGCTGCGATTCATGGGGTCGCAAAGAGTTGGACATGACTGAGTGACTGAACTGAACTGAGGTGAAATCAATGCTTATGGTCCATGGACCACCACACTTTGAGAAGCAAGGTTTTAAAACTAAAGCTTCGTTAAATGTAAACCAAGACTCTCAGAGATATGAGTTACAACAAAATTATAATACTTACCAGTAAGTTGGTGATGGACAGGGAGGTCTGGCGTGCTGTGGTTCATGGGGTCACAAAGAGTCACGACTGAGTGACTGAACTGAACTCAACTGAACTGAAATTAATAAAGTACTTGTGCTGATGGTGGAGATGGTTTGGAGGTTTTTAGCTAGAAAGGGGGTTACTTAGTGTTTATGTAATTAAGGATTGAAAACTAGCAGTTTATAGAGAACTTGAATTATCCATACATTTGTATGTGTTTTGGGGTAAAAACAAATCCTGCTATTTGTTGGACAGACAACCCCCTTCAGTTAGGTACAGTAAGAATCATTCAAAGATAATGCTATTTATTTTTTTTAAGATTCAGCTGGTTAAAGCATTTTTGATGAAGCACGATGTTCAGTTTTATACCATGTTGACTTTAAAAAAATGCACAACTTGAGAGCTGTGAGTTAAATGTTGTTTGGGACAAAATGAGGACTGCAGCCCAAGAGACAGCACCTCAGAGAGCTCTGAGAAACTCCTCCAAAGAGGCAGTGGGGAAGGCCAGTATGTATGAGATTTTGGTGAAGGGGAAGTACATGCAATCAAGCATATATTTTTCCAAAAGGTTTCTTCTAGTCATGATGAACAGTTGTCACCATGAAGGATTTTAGTGCTTGTCTAGACATGCAGATATACAAGAATTGGGCTCATAAAATCTTCTCTTTAAAATATCTATCTGAAGACCTGTCTTGTCAGTTTTACCCTGAGTGCACTGTGCCTCATTTCTGCTCTTCACCCTGACCTGTTTTCAGAGGATGTTGAAAATCAGCAGCTGCATCAGCACAGGATTTAATCCTTGTAGAGGGAGATGGTAAGTGCCCATGGTAAGTGCCAATGCGTCGTTGACAACCATTAGACAAATGGTGCTCCAGGTGGGTATCTTTCCTTTTCACACTACTAGTGGAGAATTTACCCAGCAAAACAGGGCAGATAGATGATTATGAAGTCATAAAAGTGTGGTTTGCAGACTTATTTTCTCAAGTGCCTTTTCCTCAGCTTTATTAGTTGTTTTTTACCTTACATTAACTAATAGATTCAACAATTACTAGAACTCAATGTCAGTTACTTGATTTAAACAACAAACAGACTTAATGCTGAGTATTATGTGTAGGATAGAGAAGAAACTCTTAGGTTTACTGTTTAATTCCTTAAATTGCACCAGGCAGACATAAGGCTTTCAAACATCCTCAGTTGGCTGAACACGTAAAATCCATGGTTCCTCTGGAAGTCCATGAAATATAGATACTAAGTTTAACCAAGTATGTAATTTTATGCAATGCCAAGGACTTTTAGCAAATAATAATAAAGATAAGTTTTGTGGAATAGTGATATTTTGTAAGCAGATTGTTCTGCTTGACTTTCTTAGTATCAATCCTAGAAAAACTGTAAAGGGGGGAAACATGTATTTTAGGAACTTAACCATCACAGTAAACCCAGAGAGAGGGCAGGTTTTTGAGGACTGTTTGGGGATGGAGGTTCAGGTGAGAGGTTGCATGTGGACAGGAGGAGGCCATGAGAGGAGAGGCTGAAGAATCATGTGAAGTTCTGTTCTCTGTCTCTCCCCTGAGTTGTCTAGACATGACTGTTACTGGTGAATATACGGTTCTTTCACAGAAAGAATTCAGAAATAAGACAGGGAGGGAGGTCAAGAAAGTCAAGTGAGGATTTATTTACGCAGGAATATCTTCTCAGAGGGAGAGCGGACACACAGGTGAGTAGCTGCCCTCGATTTCTTTAGCAGGCCTGTTATGTGGGGCATACAAATGAAGGGGCAGAACATTCATGGAGGAAGGAGAAGTTTGGGGATCCCATTCCCTGAATTTCATCCCAGCTTCACCTTCCCAGGGGAGGAGGGATTTTCATCCTTATTTAGCTTTGATCATGGCATTGGTGCAGTATGCCACTGCTAAGTCACTTCAGTCATGTCTGACTCTGTGCGACCCCATAGACGGCAGCCCACCAGGCTCCCCCATCCCTGGGGTTCTCCAGGCAAGAACACTGGAGTGGGTTGCCATTTCCTTCTCCAATACACGAAAGTGAAAAGTGAAAGTGAAGTTGCTTAGTCGTATCCGACTCTTAGCGACCCCATGGACTGCAGCCTACCAGGCTCCTCCATCCATAGGATTTTCCAGGCAAGAGTACTGGAGTGGGATGCCATTGGTGCAGTATGGGTACTTCTTATCTGCAAGGCTAATTTTGTTGTGATGAGGACATAATAAGCAACAGGTTACATTCAGTTGCAGGAGATTCATGCCTTTCCCCACCTTTCTTTGTCTGCCTCCAAGACACTTACCACCTGCAAATTTGTGGTTTCCTGTCAGTCTGGAGGCCCCTGCTTTTCTTTGTCTACCCATGGACCTCCCTCTGTTTACAAGGTGTATGGTTTTTTGCCACCGGGCCTGTGCCCCCCTTTCTCTGCTCATATCTTGCTACATGCCTGCTGTAACATGACCACCAGCCTCCCTCCATTAAAGAAAAAAAGCATCAACAGGCTAGCTCCCTGGATGCCTGCATCTACAAATTGGGATGTGCAGATGATACAGAAAGGAGCAGATGGATCCTCAATCACTCCTCCTTCACTCCTTCCAGGTCTGCAGGGCTGATGGATTGTAACTTTAGGTCCTCACCCTAGACCTAATTCCTAAGGATTTGAAGAAAAGCTCTGGACAAAGGAGTTGGCTGATAAGTGGGCAGCAAAATAGAGTGACCAACAGCAGTTCATGTCACGTCTGGGGCTTTGCACCCTGGTATGTGACCTCTTTCCGAACTTTTGTCAAAAGTTCAGAAATAACAGAGAAGTTAAAACCAATGAATAATCAAAGTCATAACTGGTAAAAGTTTACTGCTGCACACACCAAAAAGACAGTTTGTGAACCAGGAGCACTCAAACCAAAACATGGAATGAGGCTCAGGAGTGTGTTGATATTGTTGGGGGAGTTTGTAATTTCCTCAGTTCTCTCTTGCCACAGCAAAAATTTGAAGCGACAGACAAATCAGTGTTACAGCTCTGTTTTGTTAGGAAAAACAAAGGATAGTACACCCTTGAGGAGTGAGGGAGGGCTGACCCAAAAAAACGAAGAGAAGAGAAGCCTCAATCCTTGTAGGCTTCCTCCTTTTCCACATTTGTCTCCTCCCCCCGACCTTGCCCTGTGTAAACTGGGCTAGCCAGGAGGACTGTTTGTCCTCAGACCTTCCTTTGTTCTATTTTCACGGGCTTTTCCCTTCGTCTTTTAGCCACCACCATTTTGGACTCCTTTTTCCTATTCTAACTACCTAACAATATAAAACAGTTTATATAGTGAAGAGGGAGGCCACCCACTCCAGTATTCTTGCCTGAAGAATCCCCATGGACAGAGGAGCCTGGCAGGCTGCAATCCATGGGGTCACAAAGAGTCAGACATGGCTGAGTGACTAAGCACAAAAGCACATAGTGAGGAAGCTGTGACTGTTTATTCTTCAAGGTGATTGGTTATAATATTAGCATTTTCTTGAATGATAGGAATTAGTTAATGGTTACTGCATATCAACCTTAGAAAAGAATTTAAGTTTTACTTACAATTTCCAAGAGGCATAAATGAGAAATAACCCAGGTCAAGTCCTGCAAAATTAGCTAAATTAAGCTTCCTTCATTCCTCAGCTGGTAAAGAATCTGTCTGCAATGTGGGAGACCTGGGTTCAATCCCTGGGTTGGGAAGATCCCCTGGAGAAGAGAACAGCTGGGCTTCCCTGATAGCTCAGTTGGTAAAGAATCTGCCTGCAGTGCAGGAGACCTCAGTTTGATTCCTGGGTTGAGAAGATCTGCTGGAGAAGGTGTAGGCTACCCACTCCACTATTCTTGGGCCTCCCTGGTGCCTCAGCTGGTAAAGAATCCACCTGCAATGCGGGAGAGCTGGGTTTGATCCCTGGGTTGGGAAGATCCCCTGGAGAAGGGAAAGGCTACCCAATCCAATATTTTGGCCTGGAGAATTCCACGGACTGCGTAGTCCATGGGGTCCAAAGAGTTGGACAGGATTGAGTGACTTTCACTTTCAAGCTTTGTTTGTATTGACATGACTAAACTGGTTTTGTCTGCTCAGAGGATTTTCAAGGTTGGTCTCCATTTGGTTTCAGTTTTAATACTTAAATTCCCTGGGACTGACACAGACCAAGCTGGGCCTTCTGCCCTTCTGCAGTACACCAGACCAGACAGGATGACTGATTCCCCTTATCTGCCTCACATGAGTTCACAGGCTAAAATAACTAGGAATCTGAGGAGTACAACCACATGAAGGAACACTCCCAAAAAGTAACAGCCAAGGAAGAAGAACATGTGAAAGAATGCTACAGCTTGTGGAAGGTAGGAGGGAAATGCTGAACTTGTGACCATACAATTTCCAGAACAAATCGCAGTTTTAGAAAAATATATATGGGAGAAAAAGATAAAATAACATTAAGACTTTGTCTCCACGGCCATGGAAGACAGCTATTGGCTTCTGTTAGCAAGAGAACATTCTGACAACTCAGGGAACATTGACTTCCTGGAAAAGAATTTGAGAACAGTCAATCTGGGCACATTTGCATAGAGAGGCTTGGGAGTCAGCAAACCAGTGAGTTCATTCTGTCTCTGTTAAATCTGGCCTGGGTTCCGTCATTTATGACAGTAATATTTGAAATTTGATAAAGTGATCAAACCTGGTCCTTGTGCTGCACACAATTATAGGGAATATATGTGGACATTTTAATCTTACTTTCACATAATTTAATGTCAGATTATTAATAATAAATTTCTATCCTATTTTAATGCAACACTTAAAAATAATTTTTTAAAAAACTGGTTACTATATTGGTTATATTAAGTGTAATCTATATAGTAACTAATTGTCATTCAAATTCTTTTCTAATTTATTTTGTACTTTTTAAGGTACAAAGTAATACATGCACATCATAAAATACTGATTTTTCAAATGTTTGTATTTATTTAAAGTTTTTAATTTACATTCTCATTGTCAACATTTATGGATCATATTCTTACAAGGGAGAACAGAGTTGAAGAATCCTAATTAATCTTGCTCTCTGCCAAACCACTAACCCCTCACAAAAAGTAATCATTTTAACTCAGTCTGAGCTAAACTGTAAAGACCCAATAAGCTATTGCTATTTTTTTGAGAAATATATAATTACTGAATATAATAATCTTCTAACTTCTGAAACCTTGAAACTTCCTTCAATGTTAACCTTAGAATGAAGAAGTAAGAATTTTGAGCCTGTTTCGTTTTGTTTTTTTTTCTAAAGGGCTGTAGCCAGACATTTGGTTCATTTAATGGAAAAAAAATTTTAATTTTGAAAAAAACTTATTTTGTATTGGAGTATAGCCAATTAACAATGTTGTGATAGTTTCAGGTAAAAAGCAAAGGGACTTAGCCATACATATACAAGTATTTATTCTCCCCCAAACTCAAGAGAAAATTTTAATACTGAATCAGTGTCACATATCATGACGTTTTCCTGGTCCTTACACTCTAATGTAATCTTTAATAAAATTACAGCTCTCCCTCGCATAGGGAACCATAAAATTTACCAGGAACCATTTCAACAAGAGTTTCTGTTTTGTAAACAATGAGTTTGTTAACAGGCACTATCAAAGTCTAGATCTTCAGTGATTTAAAGAACTAGAAAATACCAAATACCAAGTTTAGATATATGTATAACATCCAGATATCAACACAGGTATTGACCTGAGGGACTGATTTCTGAAGCTGAGTTCATATGAAGCAGAGTTCATGGCATAAACATTTGATATTTTCACTTACAATCCATCTTTTCCCTCAGTATGTAAAATTGTAGGAATTTTGACAAGTCATTAAGAACAGAGAACTTTTTTTCCATTGTGTCCATAAATAATATTCAAGCATTTTATTGTTTTTTATCTCAAATCTATTTTTGTCTCTAATCTCAACATAAGCACATGTACATTGCTGTACTAATGTTCTGTACTAATTAATCATGATACCTTAAGTAAAAATTCATTTTCTGTTTAAATCAATTTTTCAGTATTAATATTTAATAGATGAAGTACAATTATAAAAAACTCTATTAGTTATAAAATTTAATATATTGACAGAACACTGGATCTCAGTAAGCTGAAAGGCAAGATTAATAAATTTGAAGTAATCTTTGTTTTGTACAGATCAAAGAACACTTCAAGGAAAATTGATTTGCCATGATTATTTATTCATTTTTATCTGATGATGCTTATAAGTTATAGAGCTATAAATACATATAATTTCTTTTCAAAACAATTCATGTTCAAGAGATAAAGAAAATTATATATTTCTCTTAGAAGGGAAGAATGCTAATCACAGTGAATTTATACCAAGACAACTTACTTAAGCCCTCCCCAGTTTGGAAGAGGTTTTGACATTCACAGTGATTTCTTTCCTTTGTGGTGTTTTTGGATTTTATAACTTCCCAAATAACAAAGAAATAAATCAAAATATCTGAATTGATAATAATAAAAAGGAGTATCTTAAATTAGAAACTTTAAACTTAAAAAATATCATTGTAAATATTACACTGATATTAAATTATGTAATTCCTGTTTTCCTGCAAATAGCATGCTACCAAAGTCTAGGTTGGGCTTCCCTGGTAGCTCAGCTGGTAAAGAATCCACCTGCAATGAAGGAGATCCCAGTTCGATTCCTGGGTTGGGAAGATCCCCTGGAGAAGGCCATGGCAAGCCACTCCAGTATTGTTGCCTGGAGAATCCCCATAGACAGAAGAGCCTGGTGGTGTACAGTCCACGGGGTTGCAAAGAGTCGGACACAACTGAGCGACTTTCACTTTCATGAGTGTGACATGACTCTGTTTATAATGCTGTGGCTATGTTGGCATATTTGCACTGTAATAAAAGCATATATATAAAACTAACACTTCGATTCCCAAATGACTTCCATGGAGTGGAACCTTTCAGAAATTCTGTATTTTTAGACTGGTCATGTCCTTTCCTTATTTATTTCTCCATTATTATCCAGTTTGCCTCCTGGTAACTTAAGACCATGAGTGAGCACATGAGAAAGTAAACAGACCACATCATCTTCAGGTGTCAGCTTTTCTGCCTAGAATCATGTTGATGACAGGCTAAAATCAGTGCTGTCTCTTAGGCACATTTCAAAGCAATGTCATGTTCCAGAGAATTTCTTTGAGAAAGTTGAGAAGTATGTGTTCATTTTTCAGGAAGAAATCAGATCACCACACATACCTCAATAACAATCAAATACCACTTCTGGTTCTGGCTGTCATTATCTAATCAGATAGTCGGCTCACATGAGCATTTTGACACTTTTCTTACACATTTGGCCGCTACTCAACCCTCCTGATGTCATCCTCTCTGTTTCCCGTTCCTGCCTCTGCCCACCTAAAATTCTTTATAAATCCATATGAGAATTCAGCAACATAATGAATTTCCTTTTTTTAAATCACACACATCTGTGGCAGAAAATAATATTTAGACAAGATAATGTCTTCAAAATTAAATCATGATAATGTCTCAATAATTTTCTTAGAATTTAAAAATCTACCCCTCCTTGAGCTATAAACACTTAGAACTATGTTTAGAACATCATCACCTCTTATTAAATGCCAGCATTATCATTATCTTTATAATGGATTTGCTCCACAGGAGACTCAAGATGAACTGATGAATGTTCCTGTCAAAGAAGATAGCTGTCCTCTTTTCTGCATAAACCTCCAACCCATAATCCAAACAAGAACACAGACTCAGGGACTGCTTTAACTTATATCACAAGGCTCCATGACAAAAGGAAATATAAATTGCTATGTATATAGTGAATGAATGACTTCTTCATGAAAAAGCACAAATATAATCCTTAACTAACACTCAATGCAGGTTCTTTCAACTTATTTTATAAAACTGGAGACTTATGTCCACAGAAGGAGTATCAGAGTCACAAAAATCCAGAATAGTGCAGATGTAAGTATTTGCTCATCTGTATGTCTACACACACACACACACACACACACACACACACACACACACACACACAACTTATTTATCCATTCACCTGTAGACAGACACTTAGGTCATTTCCATATTTGGCTGTTGTGAATAATGATGCTATGAATGAGGGAATGCAGACATCTCTTCATTCCATCTCTTTATATATGTACCCAGAAGCTGAATTGCTGGATAACATGGTTCAGTTCAGTTCAGTTCAATCACTCAGTCATGTCCGACTCTGTGACCCCATGGATGCAGGCTTCCCTGTCCATTACCAACTCCCAGAGCTTACTCAAAGTCACGTCCACCAAGTCAGTGATGCCATCCAAATCTCTCATCCTCTCTTGTGTCCTTCTCCTCCTGCCTTCAATCTTCCCCAGCATCAGGGTCTTTTCCAAAGATTCAGTTCTTCACGTAAGGGGGCCAAATTATTGGAGTTTCAGCTTCAGCATCAGTCCTTCCAATGAATATTCAGGACTGATTTCCTTTATGATGGACTGGTTGGATCTCCTTCCAGTCCAAGGGACTCTCAAGAGTCTTCTCCAACACCACAGTTCAAAAGCATCAGTTCTTCAGTGCTCAGCTTTCTTTATAGTCCAACTCCCACATCCATACGTGACTACTGGAAAAACCATAGCTTTGACTGCAAGGACGTTTGTCGGCAAAGTAATATCTCTGCTTTTAAATATGCTGTCTAGGTTGGTCATAACTTTTCCAAGGAAGAAGCGTCTTTTAATTTCATGGCTGCAATCACCATCTGCAGTGATTTTGGAGCCAAAAAAATAAAGTCTGTTACTGTTTCCATTGTTTCCCCATCTATTTGCTGTGAAGTGATGAGACCAGATGCCATGGTCTTAGTTTTCTGAATGTTGAGTTTTAGGCCAACTTTTTCACCCTCCTCTTTCACTTTCATCAAGAGGCTCTTTAGTTCTTCACTTTCTGCCATAAGGGTGATGTCATCTGCATATCTGAGGTTTCTTGATATTTTGCCCAGCAATCTTGATTCCAGCTTGTGCTTCATCCAGCCCAGCATTTTGCATGATGTGCTCTGCATATAAGTTAAATAAGCAGGGTGACAATATATAGCCTTGGCGTACTCCTTTCCCGATTTGGAACCAGTCTGTTGTTCCATGTCCAGTCCTCACTGTTGCTTCTTGACCTGCATACAGATTTCTGAGGAGGCAGGTCAGGTGGTCTGATATTCCCATCTTTTTCTCAAGAATCTTCATACTGTTTTCCATAGTGTCTGCACCAAAATATATTTCCATCAATAGTACACAAGTGTTTGGCTTCCCTGGTGGTTCAGACAGTAAAGAATCTGCCTGCACACAGGAAACCAAGGTTTGATCCCTGGGTCAGGAAAATGCCCTGGAGAAGGTTATGGCAACCCACTTCAGTATTTTTCCCTGGAGAATTCTATGGACAGAGGAGCCTAGCGGCTATAGTCCATGAGGTCACAAAAAGTGAGACACAACTGAGTGACTAACACGTTCACTTTCATTCCTTTTTCTCCACATCTTTGCCAACACTTGTTATGCCTTGTCTTTTTTAATATATATATATATATATATATATATATATATATATATATATATATATATATATATATATTGGCTGTGCTGGGTCTTAGCTGCAGTATGCAGGATCTTTAGTTGCAGCATGTAGGATCCAGTTCTCTGACCAAGAATCGAACCCAGGCCCTCTGCATTGGGAGCATGGAGTCTTAGCCACTGGACTGCCAAGGAAGTCTGTATGCCTTGTCTTTTTGATGTTAGCCATTTTAACAGGTATGAGGTGATAACTGATTGCAATTTTGATTTGTATTTCCCTGATAATTAGTGATAGTCAACATCTTTTTATGCATGTTGGTGTGTATATGTGTTCAGCCTATTCAGGTCCTCTGCTAATTTTTTAATTGAAGTGTTTGTTTGCTATTGAGGTAATGTGTAGTTCAGGTGGGTGATGGAGAAGATACAATTATGAGAGAGGTGAGCAGGAGCCATATTCTCAGATGGTGTAACTCAGTATTGATAGATAAAGGCTTGGAGTGGGAATTTCTAGCAGTTACTTTGATATCATAAATAAAGGCAGGAATGGAAGGTGTTCTGTGCTTTTGTCCCAGCACAGTTGAACAACCTAAGTGTTTTATGCACAGTATCTCCAAGGAGTCTTTGAAAAATAAATTTGATAGTCCCTTAAGATGATACATGCAAAAGACATTGGGCTGGCACTGTATATGTAGGACTTAGAGGTCCAGAGTCCACTACATTCATAGAGCATTTTAATTAGGTGATCTTGAATGTATGTTGGCAAATCTAATCAGGGGCTCAGTTTTTGGTAAGAGTAAAATGAATGAAAACAGTGGTGATTTGCATGTCATGCAGGGAAGGAGTTAGTCCTTGACACAAGTTCTAGGATTTTTTTTTTTTTTTCCATCCATGCCATGTGGCATGTGGGATCTTAGTTCCCTGACCAGGGATCAAACTCATGGCCCCTGCACTGGAAGCGTGGAGTCTTAACCACTGGACTGCCAGGGAAGTCCCACAGATTCTTGGATCTTTGAGTTTCATCCAGTTGGGGTGACACCTCTGCACCTAAATTATGTAACAGACTATTCGAGGGGAAATTTTTATTTGATTTTTTACTTTTGCCAAGTAAATTTTTACCTGATTTTATATTTCATATCCTATAGCAATTTGTGTCCTCTGATATATCCTTGATTAATTTTTAATTAAAAAAATAGATAAGGGTGATTACATTTGTGATCAAAACAATCAGAGTAATAATGGCCATTCATAGAGATTTAAGATATACCAAGCACTGTGCCAGGCGTTTTATATACATTACATGCATTTCAATAGACTTTTGATATAGTGTTTATTAGACCTCACTGCACAGATGAAGAAACTGTGGTTCATAGAGCTTGGGATGTGCCTGAATTAATAGAATGGTTTGTGACTGTGCCAGGACTAAACCTGTGATCTGAACTGGTCTAGAGCCCACACTATCCCACTCCTCCCAGCCAGAGGTAAGCCTTCTTTGCTGTATATAATTCATTTCTCTTCTCATTATTCCCTAATGTCTCCCAGATGATAAAAAGAAGGACTCTGTCACCAGAATACTTTATGCAGGCTTAGGAAGATGAAAATAAGAATAAAGTATGATTTAATGGTATATGTTTTTTTTCTCCCATCATGTGTCCCTTGCTGCTGACATATCAGAAAATGCAGTTTGCCTCTTTCAAGTGAAAGAATATGAGTCAATATGCCACCTCTGTGCTTTCTCTTTTATTTAGCAGCAACCCCAGAGAGTTTGTGTTGTGATGGTGGAACTAGAAGGCTGAACAGCCTGGGTCCATGGGTCACGATAACCTTGTGGTCAGGACAACCTACATTAGATTTCTTTGTTCATAAAAAAGAAATATCTCTGTGTTAAGCCATTCAAAATTCAGGTTGTGTATGTTATATCATGCAGCAATCACTCTACATTATTAACACATTCTGTCTTATTGGCTACTTTATTTCATTTATTTTTAATATCTTAATAAGAAAACTACTGGTGCATATATTTTTGTGGCAAAAGAGTTTTAACAATATACATAAATCAAAGTTCTCTGCTTTACACTGTTTCTCTAAAATTTATGCCCTCACTGAGAGTTAACCACAAGTCAGAGTCTAGTATGTGTTATTTAAAAGATGACTCTAGGATTTCCAATATAGAAATTACTATAAATATGTTTTTAATTTAATGGATAAAAATAATGTGTTGTTTTTTTATTTGGCTTTGCCACTTAATAAAATTAATGCAGGATCTTTTCATGACAACGCATATACATAGCCTCACTTATGTAGCTACCCAAAGCAAGTGTATATCATAATGAATTAGCCATTCTACTAATTAGAAACTAAGTTGTTTCCCATTTAATATGGTTTATAGAACTGAAATCAATATTTTGGAAATGCATTACAAGGGTACATGTGCATGCTTCCTCAAAGGAAATATATTGCAAAATGCAAATTGGATTAAGATTGTATATTTTTATAAATATTGCCCAAATTTATTTATAAAACTTTTCTTCTAGTTCTTAGTCTCACTAATTAATGTGTTTTACCCATCCTTTAAATTGTAGTCAAACTTACTACTACTGCTGCTAAGTCACTTCAGTCGTGTCCGACTCTGTGTGACCCCGTAGACGGCAGCCAACCAGGCTCCCCCGTCCCTGGGATTCTCCAGGCAAGAACACTGGAGTGGGTTGCCATTTCCTTCTCCAGTGCATAAAAGTGAAAAGTGAAAGTGAAGCCACTCAGTCCTGTCCGACTCTTAGTGACCCCATGGACTGCAGCCCACCAGGCTCCTCCTTCCATGGGATTTTCCAGGCAAGAGTACTGGAGTGGGGTGCCATTGCCTTCTCCAGTAGTCAAACTTAAGAGTGAGAAAATAATGTCTAACTATTATTTTATATTGCCTTTTTTCTAATTAGGTTTAGCAGAAAATTATATTACAACCTCACTTATACGAAACTGAATTTATACAGTGATTTGCTGAATAACAGAATATTTCTTGGTATGCTTTAAAATTCTGATGTGTCAACATGGTATTTCTCCTTCATTTGAGAAACAAGGATTCGATCAGACTGACCAGGTGTCAAGGAAGAGGGCCAGACAGGAAAATATTAATTAGTGAGGATCCAAAAGGACAGCATTATCCAGAGTCTATGAGAGAAATCACATGCAAAGCAAGTCCAGAGACCCCAGGGTAAGATAGCTGTCAGGATTCTGAATCCAGAGTTCAGCATTATGTAGAGAAGGCACTGGAAGTAGAGA
The DNA here is from genome assembly GCF_032405125.1 of Capricornis sumatraensis. Lineage (NCBI taxonomy): Eukaryota > Metazoa > Chordata > Mammalia > Artiodactyla > Bovidae > Capricornis > Capricornis sumatraensis. The sequence continues at coordinate 107,981,600 of NC_091092.1, read as the reverse complement.
AGATGGGGAATCTGGGGATGGGGGGCAAGAAGGGAGGGTCCAGCACAAATTGCATTAGTAAGTTTGAGAGATCTCTGATCACCATTGCCAGCTGAGCAGTAGGGACATCTCAGTGTGGAGAGTCCACTGGACAAAAGGAATAGAGAGAGAATGACAGCCACCTCACCTTAGAATACTCCCTCCATACTGGGAGGCAAGTGTCAGTATTCCAGAGCTGGGGGCTGTTCGTGTATGTGCATGTACATTATTTATTGACTATAGGTACAATGTTGTACAGTAGGTCCTAGATCTTACCTTGCTTAACTGAAACTTTGTTGATTAGTAACTCCTCATTTACTCTTTTCCCCAGTCCCTGGCAACCATCATTCCACTCTTTAATTCTGTGAATATGACTATTTTAAATGCCTCATGCACATGGATTCATGAAACGTTTCTGTAACTGGTTTATTTCATTTAGCATAATATCCCAGAGAAGGCAATGGCACCTCACTCCAGTACTCTTGCCTGGAAAATCCCATGGACCGAGGAGCCTGGTAGGCTGCAGTCCATGGGGTCGCTAAGAGTGGAACACGACTGAGCGACTTCATTTTCACTGTTCACTTCCATGCATTGGAGAAGGAAATGGCAACCCACTCCAGTGTTCTTGCCTGGAGAATCCCAGGGACGGGGGAGCCTAGTGGGCTGCCGTCTATGGGGTCGCACAGAGTCGGACACGACTGAAGCGACTTAGCAACAGCAGCAGCAGCAGCAGAATATCCATGATGCTCATCCATATTGTTGCCTTTGACAGGATTTTCTTCTGTTTTTAAGGCGGAATATTATTCTACTGTGGAAAAGGAAATGGCAACCCACTCCAGTATTCTTGCCTGGAGAATCCCATGGACGGAGGAGCTTGGTGGGCTACAGTCCACGGGTCGCAAAGAGTCGGACACGACTGAGCGACTTCACTTTCACTTTCACTAGTATTCTACTGTATGTATATACCATATACATTACTGACCCTTTAGAGTTGGGCCCCTACAAGGGTCCTCCTGTCTAATGTCCTTCAAGCCAATAGAAGGAGGTGAAATTCAGTTCAGAAGCAATGGAAAGCTGTATTCTTTAATCAAAAGGTGGAGAGGTGTGAGCCCCTGCTCTTGAGCATGCTCTCCCTGACAGGCCAGGCCATGGGCGGGGCTGCTTTACTGGAATCAGCGAGGAAGCGTCAGATTTCTCAGGTGGCGGAGTTCTCTATTGCCGGAGATCTCGCGAGGTGGAGCTCTCACTAGGTGGAGTTATCGCAGGGTAGTGGTGTTGCTCACGCTCCAGGTCCTAGTACGGAGCACAGTGTTTCTGCCCACAACCCACAGAACTGAGGGGTCGGATGCAGCCACCTTGCACTAGAAAACTCTGGTCTGAAGAGCCAAGTGCAGGCTGCGTGGGCTCTTCACATGGCACCCTATGAGCAAGAGAAAGAAGACAAAACACAGACGGGGGAAAAAAAAAGGTTAGACCCTATTGTATTGTCTAGATTGTGTTTCCCAGGAATTGTTAATGAGCTTTGTTGGTGACACATCCCTCCTCTGGCCTTTGGTGGGCTCCTTATTGTCGAGGGGGCACTGAGGGGCGGTGGTTTGCCTTCTTTAACTGCTTTTTACTGATTTCATAGCCCAGGGAGAGGAGCGGAGCTTCTCCCCAGCTGCCTTCAGTTATGTTTGATTTTCCTTAGGTCTTAGCCCTGTTTGCATGTCTGACCAACCACCCTTGGAAGTTTTATAGATTCTAACCTTTTGGAGACAAAGGACACTCGACAGTTTAAGATACACGCGCAAATGTCAGCAAGAGAAGGATGGTTATTAAGGGGCCCAGGAAAAAGGCAGAAACAAGCAAGGCTGGGGAGGGCCTCTTTGACCCTTCATGTGAGGCTAGCTGCCTTCTGTTTGCCAAGTTGCTGTTACCAGTGGTTCCTGCACACTTTCTTCAGTCGGGCCACTCACATTGAAGTAAAAGCAACATGGCATATTGATCAGTGCACAGACCCCTCTCTTGGCAGCTAAAATCTCTACTCCTGGGGGTAGCATATAAGGTTACTTATCATTTGCTGTTTTTTGGGGAAAGGAGTTTTATGTAGGAGAGAGTCTCCTTGTGTGGTTTGTCCTGATTTCCTGGCTGACCAGTTGACATTGGAGGGCAACAGCCACTAGATGGGCTTGTGCCCAGGCCATTTTATGCTGACTTTTCCTCCTCTGTGTCTCAGTTATTAAACACTCTGTGGGCAACCTTAACGGGGCAAGAAGTAGAGGTATCTGGTTCTATTTCCAGTTTCTGAAGTTTATGCCTGATGTCAGGGACACTTTGAGAAATGAAATATGACCTCAGGATTGTGTCCCTTTCCAGAGACTCCGAGTCAGCTGTTATGTGGATTTGGAGGCATTTCCTGAAGCTCTAGGAATGCCAAAGGGTTTTCTGTTAGTTGCTGATTTCTTTCATCTATTCCAGTTGACAGGTTTCTTTCCTGTTGCCTAGATTCCCTTTAGGATCATGTTTTTAAAATGAGTCCATCTTTCTTCCACCCTCTTTTTCATTGGTGGTCCCAGTTCATTATCTGGGGGCACTTAATTCCCAGGTCTGAAAATGACACAAACTACATTGTTTCTATTCCCTTTGTCTCTTCCTCTGGGACTTTTAAAAAGACCATGGCCTTTTCTTTCCCGTTAGGAGTACATTGAGGAGGCCAGTTGGGGTCATGGATCCAAAAGATTCCCCTAATCAGATTCAGAAACCCTTCTGATCTTACCTCCACCCTTACTATGACTTGTGTGGTTATACAGATCAGAAGTGGTAAATGAGATGTATATACCTGGATGAGTCCTTCTCCATGAGGGAACTGCCTCAAAGGAAGTACTTTTTCTTGTGGGTTGTTGGGCCCTGGCTGGTAATTAGAAGACCCAGTGACAGGCCAACTTCTGACATCTCCTAGCAGGCGTTGGAGGCAGGCTGTATTACATAGGAAAATTAAACATTTTCATACACAAAAAACTTCCAGTTCTATACGATGCACCCTAATTGGATGTGCTTAGGTATGGTGGACGTTTGCTTCCCCATACCTTAGATGTTCTGTTTTGGATTCGTTACCAGTTACCAAGGGGGAAGCTGGAGTGATTTGTTGGCACACAAATGCCACGATATTTGACCCAAATAAGATTTCGAATTCAGGAAATTTGGAACCAGCAAGCAAAACTATTAATGGGTTCCTCAAGAGACCGAAATAGACATGAGATATGATACAGTTGGGGGTCCTCTTTGAATTCATGGTGGCCTGTGCTTGAAATAGTCTGTTCTTCCTCAGTCAGAATGTCCCACAGGAGGATAGATGGGACTGCTTCCAGGCCAGAGTAGCTTAGCCATGTTCATTTCAGACTACCTTGGTCTTTTAGGGAGTGGCACAGCTGTCTGAGACAGGGCTCTTCTCTTTCCTCCTTTTGGCCAAAGAGAATGAATTTTCAGACTTCTCACTCAGTGAGAAGGACCACTAAAAGCATGAATGATTCCCATGGGACACTAGCTCACTGGAGCAGCTGATATTTTGTGCAGATATTTTGAGGATAGCCTATGGAAACTTAGGGGTCAATAAAGAATCACCTTGTCTCACAAGCTAAGGGCAGGGGGAGGAGAGGTTGGGCAGTGCGTGTTTCCTGTTCTTGCCAGCAGCTTACTGGGCTTCCCAATAACGGGGTTCCTGGTTTTGGCAGCAGCTCACAGGGCTCCCCAGCCCACTTCAGAGAAACTAGCACTGACCAGAAGAGGTCAAGTCACTGGTCACCTTCCTTGGGAACCTTTCACACTCTGGTGTCCCCAGTGCCTTTTTCCTACACTCAAATGAAGCATTTTTATTCCATTTTGTCATGTGGTCCTTATTACCTGGTCCTTGTCCTGGTCTCACCTCTTGGCTCACGGGGCTGGCCACTTTCCTTTACCAAACCAAAAGTGACTATGGAGAATGTTACTATTGACCCCTGGAGGTTGGCAAGCCTTGGTGTGGTTGCCGCTGCCTTTTGTACTTGGATTAAGAGGGCAATACTACTGGTGAGACAGTGGGCAAAATGGCCACAATTCCCTTTAGTCCACAGATCCTCACTTTCCCTGGTTGTCTGGCACTGTGGGAAGGCCAGTCAGAGGCAGTAGACTGGGCAGATACACATGAGTTTCGATCTCTGATCCCCAATAATGACCCAATATGATTCTCTCAAGGGATCATAGTCCAGATTACTCTGGGAACTATGCTGCGTGCACACCACACCTGACTGTTGAGTTGTTGAGCAGAGTTGCTCTGAATTCTGCCACCATTTTACCCCATCAGAGTGTAGTCAAAGGTCACAGTCAGTCATCCTCACTCAAACCTCCCAAAGCCTCTGCCATCCTCCTTCTGGAACTGGGGTGAGCCCAGAGCCTAGTGGATAGCTGCAGACAAAAAGGCCCTGGTCCATCACACCTGGGTCACCAAAATTTGTTACCCTTTCAAGTTAGGCTCCAATAAGGATCTTCCCTGCCCTGTGTCACTTGCTCCAACAGAAGGAGACCAAGTTTGGTTCAGAAGCAAAAGAAAGCTTTATTCGTTGATTAAAGAATGCAGAGATGTGAGCTCTTGCTCCAAAGTGAATGCTGTCCCGAAAGGGCTGCTCTATAGGGTTCTTACCTGCAGAGGAAGGGCCGAGTCCTTGAGGGTCAGGCACAGCTATTTCCCTCAGGACATTTCAAACTGAAGTGCTGGGTGCTGCATCTCTGCACATGGTATGCCATTGCCGTCTTGAATTGAGGTGTCCTTTGAGGTACTTCTGCACAGAGCATGCCAATTGGGGTAGCAGGCACGGAGGTTCTGGATTGAGCTCTAATGTGATAGATTAGGATCAAGGCCTCTGCACAGGGCTTCCTGTAGGCAAGTGAAACTAGACTAAGCACAAAAGAAGTTAAACTTTATCTTATCACCTAGATTCCATCTTATTTTTCCAGGGACCCAGTGGGCATTACTGGTGACATAGTCTCTATTCATTCATCCACCCATGGATGTTTCTGTTGTTGCTGAGTGTTGTCTTATTGCTTGCTAGAGATGAGTATTTCTTTCTCTGTGAACAGTGGCCCTTCTTCCTTGATGCTGGGTCTATGTAATAGTTGATATTGATAAGCAATAGGGAAGACAGGCCAGAAGTCCCACGGGTAGTGAATGTGGGTGTGTAGCTTCAAGTATGTCTTGTTTTTCCACTTGGAAATTAGAGGGATACATGGATGCTAAGTACCTCAGTAACTCAACAGATGAGAGAGTGAGTGTGGATGATGTGTCTTCTGAATCAATCCAGATGGTGTCTTCAACTCAGACTTCTTTCCATGGTTTCTGAGCCCTTGGCACACTAGAGAGTGGGTGTTCTGTGGCTTTGATTGCTAGCTTCCAAAGGCACTAGTTACTTCCTGGAGTAGGAAGTTGGCTCAAGGTATAACTGTTTGCAGATTGGATGCTGAACCCATGAAGATGGCACATGTTCTTAAATTGACTGGAATAATAAGGATGTGTGTAGTGCAATGTAAAAAGCATAATACATTGTCCTGTTGTACACACTCTTACCTCTAAAATGAAGAGCTTAGGGCCTGAGAATGAGATGAGATGTTCATTATGACATTCAGGGTGGTAGTTTCACATAGGAATTTTCAAGTTAGATGAGCAGCTTTGTTGTAGGAGAGGGAAATGTCACATCCTGGGACCCGCAGGAGTCCTTAGGACAGACTGCCAAGTGGCTTTGCACAGGAAAGAATTCAAGAGGGAGCCAAAGAAAGGCAAAAAAGAGTTTACTTGATAAAATAGAAGAATACACATTTCATAGGCAGAATACAGACCTTAGAAGGTAAGAGCAACCCCAGGGCATGGGGGTCATCTCAGAAAATGAGAGGGGCCCTGGGGCATGGGGGTCACTGGTTTTCATGGGCTGAATAATTTTATATGCCAATGAATGGAAGGAATATGCTTGCTATTTCAGGGAAGGGCAAGGATTTCCCAGGAATTGGGTCACTGCCCACTTTTTTTGCCGTTTATGGTTCATCTTGGAATTGCCATGGCATAAGGAGGAGTGATCTTTTAGTATAGTAATGAAGGTGTAATGAGATAAAAGTCAATGACTGGACTCCTCTCAAAGCCACCTTTGTTTCAGCTGGTTCCAGGTTTTTATTGCATCCCAATAGCTGTGTCCCTTCCTCACTTATCCAGCGTTTGTGTCCTGTCCCTTTCGCTCCTGTCTCATCTAGAGTACTTCATGTTTCTTCAGTGGAGGCAGAGGTGAGTCTCTACATTTTGAATTAGGGAATTTGAGCTTTAGTACTTTAATTGATTGACAGCTTCCTTCACTCAGAAAACACTGATTATATGCTGATTGTGAAACATAGACAATGGGATCAGCATGTGTAGAAAAAGGAAATTAACTACTTCGACAGTTTCACAAGAACTCTGGCAACTTCTAAAAAAAAATGTGTTACTAAAATTCCTACCTTCTTTTTCTTGAGTATTTGGGCATTTTTGCCTGCTCACTTACTTGTGCACATCAGTTTAAAAGAGGACAAGGCTACCCCAGCAGGTTTTTTTTTTTTCTTTCAATTAATTAGCTAGTTATTTTTCTCTGGTGTTCATTAAGAGACCAGGTATTTTAAACCTCAGACATTTATTTGAAGCATTATTTAGGCTGCTTCTATGATAACCGTACTAGACCCAACAGCAGTTCACTACTACTGTTTGATAGTCCATAACCATTCCTAAAACCTTAGGGAAGCCACTCTGTCTCATTGTGTCTGTGACACAAAGATGTTGTACTCATCTGATTTCAAACTGTTTTGTCAATTACAATAGCAATTTCTTGATATTTCTTTTTAATCTGTGTAAGGAGTTTGAAAGTGTTGGTAAGAATGACATTCTGCAACTTAGACACTGCCATCTCATGGTATTGGTTCACAAGGGTAAATTTTGCCAAAGAATCTCTATAATTTCAAATTAGTGATTTTCTTAAGTGAAATTTGATAACAAATGTAGTAACAAAATAATTCATGTTTCCCATTTTCATTCATCTCTAATTTTCTTCCTTTAAAGAATCTTACCTTACATTTATGTCTTCATAAAGATTATTGTCTCTATAATATATCTATATTCTTTAGGTCTAAACGTTATTTCTAGTAAAAGGCTAAATAAATTATTCATCTAGTCAAATACACTTTCATTTGATTTTTATATCATACTTAAAATTTGTGTTTAAATGTTAACTAGCATAAATTCTTATGCTTATGAAACTTATCTTGAAGTCAAAAGTCACTGCAATGTAATTACAGCGCTAAGCCTATTAGCATCCTCAAACCTTGAATGTGATAGCAGTTAGGGTATTAGTAAATAGTGCTAAAGAAATTTTCTTATGAGCTTTATATGTCTTCTTCTGACAAAAACAGAAAACTAAAATCAAGTACAAGAGAACACATTTTAATATTTCTTAGCAGAAAATGGGGAGGGAGATGCTTTTCTTCTCTAATCTGAGCCCTTTACCTTTTGAGACAAGAATTTTTTTTTTTCCAATTTATAACTGAATCCTTTTCAAGCATTGCTTGCACCCTCTTGCAGCCTACACATTCTTAATTTTTCTCAAGGACATTACAGTTACAACTTAAAGTTCACCAGAACATACTTCCAAAGGCTAGTATGAACAAGTTTTCAACATGACAATAAAATTATGTTATCCTAATAAAAATATGAATAAGAATACACAGAACAGCCTGAAGTAATGAACATGAATCAGATCAAAATGGTAAAATATTTATAATATGAAATAAGATTATATTTTCCCATAATATGCTGAGGAAAAAAAATATGGTTGAAGATATTATAAAAACTAGTAGTGGGAAAGTGTTAGATAAATATAAGCAATTTAAAACCATGTGCTAGAAAATATTTCTTAAGTCCTAATATGGAACAAATAATTTGGGAAAAAACGAGTTCATTGTACAAGATATTGTCCCATCATGGACGACACTTAGAAGCATTGACATAGTTATTTAGAAATGTTACCAGTACACCAGACTCAGAAATTTCATTTTCAATTTCTTCTGCAAGTTGATAAATGTATACTACCCTTCCACTAGTTTCAACGTATACAAAAACCTTTAGAAATTAGGTGGCCCTGGTCAGGATACATCCCTTTTTAAAATCCTCATTTAAAAAACAATTTCTTCTAGTGTGTGAATGTCTAAAGAAAAACTGAACACACTCAGATCACTAGATTCCCCTTTAAGTGCCAGTCCTTTCAAACATGAAATAGATCTCAACAAGCCCGGAGGGATTGGACCTTCAAAAGTACTAAACTGTCATTTCCTATGTCACCAGACTCCTTTAATTTTATGAATAACAATGGACCATGATTCATTGTTAGTGGTTATTGAATTTAAGTGTAAATGTTTCTTTTACTCTTATAAATCTTGTGTGTAAAAGAAGCATATTTGCTAAGTCATTCAACTTGAATAAAACTGTTTTGTATTAATAATTGTGGTTAGGAATTACATATGAAGGAAATATCTAAAACACAGCTTGCATGCTTAAGTAACATGTATTTTGTTCCCAAAGGTATCCACGCCTGTCTCATCACACTGTTGTGTAGAGTACAGTTAAAGAATGTCACCTTCTTTGGCAGATGTATTGGGCAGGCCAAAAAGTTCATTCAGATTTTCCTTAACATCTTACAAAAAATCCAAACAAACTTTTTGGCCAACCCAATATTAGTAACAGTTCACACATGTAGGCAGAAAGCATGAGCATTGGGATTGGATTCAGGTCACAAATGTCAGTGCCCCACTTTTATAAAAGAAAAATATAAATTTAGAGGGTATACAAATAAGTTAAATGTATAAAAATGAGTTAAAGCATAGTATAGCAAATATTGCACTATTTTTAAATCAGTTATGGTCAATAGTGCTGGCCTATAAAACAGCAAACTGCACATTGAAGTAAATCAGAAGATGTTGCACTATGTATTGAAAGATTAGAATCACTAAAAGATAAATTAGTTGTATTCTAAGGAGAACACTGATCTGACAGCCTCAAGGACTCTATAATAGCTAGTCAGAAGGCAGAAGAATACTATTACAGACTCCAGAAACAACTAAAGTGACAAAGACACTATCCCTGCCTTATAGAATCATATAATGCAATAAAATACAAATGGTAAGTAGATAAACTGTTGTGCAGTGAAGAAAGGATGGCAAGAGATTTTCAAGGAAAAGCCCATCTGGGGAGGCTGTGTTTGAGATGTGCCTTGAAGAATGCTTGGCTATTGAATAGGTTAAGTTTGGAGCAAGGAAAATTGTGAATTCTAACAGAAAGGAAAGGCTGTGTAATATAATACATAAAGATGTAAAGATTGTGTAAGCTGTATAAAGCACTGTAAGGCAGGGAAATAGGTAAGCATGATGTTTGTTTAGGAAAGAAAAAGAATACAATTTGAATCATGCATAAGATAAGAGGGGACAAGTCATGGGTGAAAAAACAAAATGTCTGTTCAGTTCAGTCGCTCAGTCGTGTCTGACTGTGACCCCATGAACCACAGCAAGCCAGGCCTCCCTGTCCGTCACCAACTCCTGGAGTTCACCCAAACCCATGTCCATTGAGTCGGTGATGCCATGCAACCATCTCATCCTCTGCCGTCCCCTTCTCCTTCTGCCCTCAATCTTTCCCAGCATCAGGGTCTTTTCCATTGAGTCAGCTTTTCACATCAGGTGGCTGAAGTATTGGAGTTTCAGCTTCAGCATCAGTCTCTCCAGTGAACACCCAGGACTGATCTCCTTTAGGATGGACTGGTTGGATCTCCTTGCAGTCCGAGGGACTCTCAAGAATCTTCTCTAACACCACAGTTGAAAAACTCCAATTCTTCAGCACTCAGCTTTCTTTATAGTCCAGCTCTCACATCCATACATGACTACTGGAAAAACCATGGCCTTGACTAGATGGACCTTTGTTGGCAAGGTAATCTCTTTGCTTTTTAATATGCTGTCTAGATTGGTCATAACTTTCCTTCCAAGGAGTAAGCATCTTTTAATTTCATGGAAAAAGTGTACACAAAAGTGTAGCAGGACCTTATTATGGAGGGCTGGATGGCAGAGGGAAGGACTTGGTGTGTGAACAAGAATAACAACGTAACAGTTCAGGCAGATCAGGAAGCCATTGCGGAAAGAAAGTACTTTGCCAGAAAAGACACACTTTAACAAGGTAGACATGATAATTATATTAAAAACAAATCTGAGTAGTAATAAATTTGAGAAAAAAATCCAAAAGTGTATGGGAATAACAAACAATAGGACCACACATAAATATAGCCACATGTAAGTTGGAGCCAAAAATATAATGAGGGTCAGGAAAAGGAAGGGTTCTTTCTATCAGTCTATGTAGTGACTAAGATCTCCTGGAAAAGGGTAGAGGTACTGGGGGAGGCTTATTCATACCAAAATATATATATATATATATATATTATATATAGAGAGAGAGGTTGCTGAGAAGTAAAGATTAAGACACACATAGACACTGAATGAACCATCATCTCTCTGCACTTCCACGAAACGAAGATTTTCTATAAATTAAAAGCACATATATAGTCAAAGCTATGGTTTTTCCAGTAGTTATGTATAGATGTGAGAGTTGGACCATAAAGAAGGCTGAGTGCCAAGAATTGATGCTTTTGAATTGTGGTGTTGGAGAAGACTCCTGAGAACCCCTTGGACTGCAAGGAGATCACACCAGTCAGTCATAAAGGAAATCTCCAGTACTTTGGCCACCTGATGCGAAGAGCCAACTCATTGGAAAAGACTTGATGCTGAGAAAGGTTGAAGGCAGGAGAAGGGGCAACAGAGGATGAGGTGGTTGGATAGCATCACTGACCCAATGGACATGAATTTGAGCAAACTCCAGGAGATAGTGAAGGACAAGAAAGCCTGGCATGCTGCCAGTCATGGAGTCACAGAATCAGACATGACTTAGTAACTAAACAAAAACAGACATTCGAATTAGCAACTGAAAATGATCTGGGTTTGGCCTGGGAATGCAAATAGTAAAATGTTAGAGGAGACCTAAAGGGTCTTGTGGAAGAAATGCACTTGATGATGTTTGGTAGTAGTTATTGGAGAATAACACTATTCCCTCTGATAATTCAGTATTTCACACATCCTTATAAACTCCTCTCCTTGTAAAGAAGAGAAGGGCCTGTTCTTTCCTTTTATTTATTTATTTTTTTTTGGGGGGTCGGTGGTCAATAAGCAGTAAGGTTTACCAAGACACTTCTAAGTGCCTGGAGAAGGGATTGTTGGTAAAAAATAACTCCAATTCTTTGGCACTCAGCTTTCTTTATAGTCCAACTGCCTCAGCAGAGTAGAAAGCTGCTTATGATTCTAGTTTAAGGAAAACTAGCAAATATACCAGGACCACAAAGTTTCTCACTAGTATTCTGTGATTCCACAGTTTTCATTAGAGACACTGTTAGGCAACAGACATAGGTAAAAGATTTCAGAGATGAACAGAATAAAAGAATTTGATTCTTTAGGCTATACTTTTGTAGCCTAAGAATGTAAATTTCAAAATTAAAATATATGTCCCTGCTTAGCCCTTTATGATGGACCAGCCTATAGGTCTGATCTAAAGAGTGCTCTTTGGGGTAGTGGGAAATGTGTTTATTGGGGAAATGGGAAAACTAGTAGCAAAACACTCTGGGCTCAAGCCTGGGGCTAATAAAATTCTTTTGAAACCTGCCTTAGTATACATGACTTAAAATAGATAACAATATAAAAATTATTTCAAAAACCAATCTTTAAAAATATATGAATAGATGCAGTTATTTGGTAAAAGAAAAAAAGTTTATGTCAAAGAGAAAATGTACTTGATAATTAAGACAATAAAGTGAGTAATCTCGTTAAACTCTTTAAGTGAAAGAACGTTCATATATTTTCTTTTTTCAGTGACAAAAGCCAAAAAATTGACATTTTTGTCACTCCCACGTTTGAAAAATGTTAGATCAAGTTTCTCCTAAACATTATTCACATGTGAAATATCTTTCAGAACATAAAATTTCCAAGTCTTTCTTTATCCAAAAAGAATGTAGTTGTTTAGATCTTTATTTTTTTTTTCTCCTAGTGTTTTGCTATCGGCCTCATGAAAGACAGAATTACAGCAACACATGATGGGGGAGGGGGGAACCTCATAGAAAAGATCCTGGAAACAAAATCTGATAAACTAGATTTAAGTTCTATTACTACACAGTACCATGACCTTGAATTGGATGGTATTGAATTGGATTTCTTAGGCTTCAGTTTCCTCATCAATAACTAGAAGAGAAGGATGATCATGAGCTTCATGGTGGATTTAATATGCTGTGATTTCATAATGATATCACCAGCTTTCACACTCTATTTGAACTATAACTAGCAGTACCCATTGATATGCTGTAATTCTAGAGAGGACTCTGTTGATGCCTTCTTAACGACCATTCCTTTCTGCTTCACTAATCCCACTTCTTGTGCGTGTATCATTTCCTTTGTCAAAGACTGGTTTTTCCACAGATGTAGTACACAATTCTGGACGAGAGAGACAAGGGAAACTTTGCTACATGGCTACTGGGGAAAGAGATTTCCTTTATGAATGTCTCTTACTAAAGAGTAACTTCTGTTTGGTTTTCAGAGCCTTTCTCATTTCTGCTTTTTTTTTTAAAAAAATAATCAACTTAAAATAATCCTTGCACCAAAGAGGCATATTTTGGGATAAATTCTGCTCCCCACACAATAATAAAGCAATTGGGCAGATACTGTTTAGGACTATTCTGTCTCTACCTATATTTACCAAATGAGGGTCTGGGAAACAATATTCCATCTTCTAGTAACAGAAGCAAGTGGCCACTTCATTAGCTTTCTTTGTAGTTCAAGGTATTTGAAGGTTAACACTTAGGCCTTTTACATTAAATGCAAAATCCAAGAATAAATTAAAACATCCATAGCACAGTTTGAGAAGAATGGGTGTTAATTCTTCTCTAAGAGTTGGGTAGAATTCACCTGTGAAGCCATCTGGGCCTGCACTTTCTTTTGTTGGGTTTTTTAGAATTACTGATTACTTTTCATTACTGGTAATTGGTCTGTTCATATTTTCTATTTCTTTCTGATTCAGTCTTGGGAGACTGTGCATTTCTAAGAGTTGGTCTATTTTTTCTGAAAGTGAAAAAAAAGTGAAATTTATATCTTTTCCAATAATCACTTCTTAGTTTCATTGATCTTTTTTGTTGTTGCAACTTTTTAATTTTTCTAATTTATTGTATCCAAGTGTAATTGATTTACAATGTTGTGTTAATTTCTGCTATATGGTAAAGTGATTCAGTTATATATATATATATATACACACACACATACTTTTTATGTGGCTTTTATTATGGCTTACCACAGGATATTGAACATAGTCCCCTGTGCTATACAGTAGGATCTTGTAATTTATCCATTGTATATATAATAGTTTTCCTCTGCTAATCCCAAACTCCCAGTTATTCCCACCCCCCACCACCCTTGGTTTATTCTACTGTGTCTGTGAGATGTTCTGTTTCAGAGAAAAGTTGATTTGTGTCCTATTTTAGATTCCACAATAAGTGATATCATATGGTGTATCTTTCTCTTTCTGACTTACTCCATTTAGTGTGATAATCTCTAGGTCCATCCATTGCTGCAAATGGCATTCCATTTTTTATGGCTAAGTAGTATTCCATTGTATATATGTACCATATCTTTTTTTATCCATTCATCTGTCAATGGACATTTAGGTTGTTTCCATGTCTTGACGATTGTGAATAGTGCTGCTGTAAACATAGGGATATGAGCATCCTTTTGAATTTTATACACACACATACATATACATACATCCATACCCAGGAGTGGGATTCCTGGATCATATGGGAACTCTGTTTTTAGTTTTCTAAGCAACATCCATACTGTTTTCCATAGTGGCTTCACCAGTTCACATTCCCACCAACAGTGTAGGAGGGTTTCATTTTCTCTACACCGTCTCCAGCATTTTATCATTTGTAGACATTTTAATGATGGCCATTCTGACTAGTGTGAGGTGGTACCTCATTGTCGTTTTGATTTGCATTTCTCTAATAATTAGTGATGATGAGCATCTTTTCATGTGCCTGTTGGGCATTTACATGTCCTCTTTGGAGAACTGTCTATTTAGATCTTCTGCCCATTTTTCAGTTGGATTGTTTGGGTTTTTTGTTATTCAGTTGTGTGAGTTGAAAACTTGACTATAAATCAATGAAGCTAATTTTCATTTGTGGTTTATATGATTATTATTGTTTTGAAGTCATATATAGTGTATTAATGATTTTTTTTCAGCCTGAGAAGCTGAAAATTCAAAGATAGCATATAGTAGTTTAACCATTCTTGTAAGAACCAAATCCTATCTTTTTTGTAAACAGTTTTTCCAAGCACTTTTGCATCACCTCACTGTCGTGATGGCCTCATTATTAATCCTAGTTTATCTGAAAACAAATATTCTTTGAGTGTCTACTATGTATCAGGCAATCTTTGAGGCTATAGAATTATAGGTAACAATCTCTGTCATCAGGTTGCCAATAGAATAATAAGGAAGGCAGATAAGCAAAGAGTTATACTAGTTGTGTGTAAATTCTAAATGACTGACTATGTGCAAAGTCCTGTGGGAGCAGAGTGGCAGCATGCCTGAGCTTACTTTGATTTTATCTATGTTAGTTATTTATAGGTATGTAACAGATTAACAGAAATTTAGCAATGCCCTTTATTATCTTATAGTTTCCTCCTTGGATTAAGAGTCATCTGCTTACATTCTCACACATTTTCAGTCAAAGCATCAGACAAATTTACCTAATATATAGAGGATCATTTAAACCTGAAAAATAATATAGAATATTAAATATGTAAAATAAAGTTTAATTTTACACATACAGTTGCACATATATTGTATAGTATTAGGAAATAGCAACCCACTCCAGTATTCTTGCCTAGAGAATTCAGTGGATGGAAGAGACTGGTGGGCTCAGACATGACTGAAGTGACTTAGCAGCAGCAGCAGTATTAGTAAATCTTGTTTATCTTGTCCTTAGTAACATTTGACTTAACTGAATTCTCCTGTATAGAACTTTGTGAAAAAAATAAACTGCAGTGTGAAAGTGAAAGTTGTCTAGTTGTGTCCAACTCTTTGCGACCCCATGGACTATACAGCCCATGGGATTCTCCAGGCCAGAATACTGGAATGGGTAGCCTTTCCCTTCTCCAGGGGATCTTCCCAACCCAGGGATTGAACCCAGGTCTCCTGCATTGCAGATGGATTCTTTAACAACTGAGCCACAAGGAAAGTCCAGCCATATAGATCCATCCCATAATTGTGGGAGTTTTCCTTTTAATAGATGAGAGGTTAGTGTTGTTTTTTTTTAATTGAAACTTAGCTTGTCACTCTGACTGAGTTTGAATGACCCTAAGAGAAAACTTATGGCCAGCATAAGAACAGGTATTATTAATTGGCCAGGTGAGAGGATCCCATCTATTAACATCATGAATAGACAGAATAGGACTGAACTCTCATCTAAAATAAATTTCTTAGGGGGTATCCAATCAGAGCCCTGGAGAACAGAAATCCACCGAGGTAACCCAAAACTACTAGACACAGGTAATTGCCACAACCCAACAATTTGATTGAGTTTTAAACTAGCATAGAGTTGTGTCCATGATAGAAAATATTTGATTGATAGTCATAGGTCCAAGGAATCAAGAAAACATTATAAATGATCATACGAGTCAGATCAGCATCTTGGGCAAGATGTCTAATTCTGATGTCGTCGTCTTGTCCTATTGTAGTGCAGTTTCCTCTGTTTGAGCATTGTTTTAAATTGAGTTTGAGGTCAGCAGGCCTCTTTATAGACCAGTCCAGCTTAGGGGGCTTTGGAAGTGGCAGTTAATCCAAGAGTCAATATCCCTTCAATTTCGCTGGGCATGAGCAAGTTAAGAGTACCTGGTAGAAAGGTCCTTCCATCCAGGTGGGAGACAGTTTCTTAAATTATGTGTTTTTCCAGTCTTGGTTACAGGTCATGCGTGAGACAACTGATCTTCATCCAAACTGCAGTGTGATCAGTGATTTAATCAGATGGTTCTGAATCCTCTGGTGTTAATTCATAATATAGCCTTAGAAAAATACTAATGTTAATTTATAGTAGCATAGTAATGAAGTCAGTTTTATTCTTTCAACTAGACAATTGGAATATTAATATTTTACTCCCTAATTTTGCATCAGTCAAAATACAATTACACTTATTTTGACATCTAAATGTATTTAAACGTGTCCTAATCACATATACTTTATTTTGGTAGAAAAATTAGGAAAAAGTGACAATTATAAAATTATATTGCTGTCAAGAAATACTGCTCTCAATCTAATGGGTTATATTGAATTATAAATACTTATGTAGGAAATATATGTACTAATTTATGTACTCAATTATATTGGTAAGCATATTTTAAAAAGCAGTAATGCACTTAAATATATAATCAAATCAATGTCTAAGCCTGCTTAGTCAACTTTTATGCTAATTAAATGTGCAGTAACTTCTTTGCTCTTAAGAACTACATATCGAAACCGGTAAAGTAATTAGGCCTCTGTTTCATGGTTTTACGTATGTACAACCGAAGCATTTCTACTTAACAAGGAAAGACCATTGGGTTCATTTTAGCTCTTCTATTTGAACTTTCAAGTAATAATCAAGTAATTTATTTAAAAGCTCTTTGCAAGTAGAAATGGTTCTATAAAACTCTGACTGAGATTCATAGAAACTCTAAAATTAGGGGAAAACATACAAAAGCCCTGAAAATCCATGCTCTCAAATGCTAGAAATTCAAAGAAATTTTTGCTCATGCTTTAATCCCAGGGACAGATTGAATGAAGGAACCTGGAGCAGAACCATGACCCAGTCCCTGAGAAACCGCATTCTCTGGGAGGAGGGATTGACAGATGTCCCCCCACACAAAGCATAAAAACACTGCACAGCACAAAGCCATGTATTGACAAAACCCTGGTACTCTGTCCTCTCTTGTGGTGCCAGTGTGAACATCTGTGTAGTCCTGAGTTCCAAAGTAGGAAATCAGCCAGCATTGCTGGGCTTATCTCTATGGGAAAGGTATCTGCCTTCAAGTATGGGCATCAGTTATTATCTCTATGCAGGAGAGGCAAGGGATTCTTGAGCTTCGTCTAGGTTAAGAGAGGGTTCCTGTTTGAGTCATTTGCTGTGGCCTAACCAGCTCTTTCCCACCAATCCTTGGGCCTATGTTTGAGGTAAAACTAGAATCCTCTTTCCCCTGTAGATTTCTCTTCCAGATCTTTTCTATCTACAAATGTTGATCAGAAACAATTCCATTATGTTCTTTGCTTCTGTGAATTTGACTCAAATACTTCATATTAGTGGAACTATATAAGATTTGTCTTTTTGTGACTGGCTTCTTTCACTTATCATAATGTCCTCACGGTTTATCCATGTTGTCTTATATTCCAGCATTTCCTTACTTTTTAAGGTTTAATATTTACTTTTATGGTTTTGTTCTTATTTAAGGAACAATATTCCATTATATGAATATACACCATGTTCATTATCCATTTATCCATCAGTGGACATTAGGCTTGTTTTCACTTCTTGGCTATCATGAATATTCCAGTAAACATGGGCATATAGATACCTCTTTGAGATCTTGGTTTCAGTTCTTTTAGATATGTACCTAGAAGTGGGATTGTAGAATCAGTGGAAGTTCCGTTTTCAATTTTTTTTGAGAAACCTCCAAACTGCTTTTCATAATGCTGCCGCTGCTAAGTCACTTCAGTTGTGTCCAACTTTGTGAGACCCTATGGACAGCAGCCCAGCAGGCTCCCCTGTTCATGGGATTCTCCAGGCAAGAATACTGGAGTAGGTTGCCATTTCCTTCTCCTGCTTTCCATAATGGCTATACCTCAGATACGTTATACTTGATGAAAGAACAGTAGTTCATATTTTCCCAAAATACTGGTTTTATAGACCCATGTACTCTTGAAGAAAACTATAGCATATGGGGAAAGACTGTTGCAAATTTTTAAGTTTGCCATTTCAAATTGAATTCTCAGTAAGTTTAATTTATTATTGTGTTCACTACTCCCAACATAATTTAATTAAATTGGGAAAATAAATGAAAGAGAAAGAGCGTGAACCCTACACTGAAGGTTGTCACAATCAAGTGAAGAAAGCAAGCTTGTCTAGTGATTCGCCATGGGGTAGATGCCGCTTCCTCATGGATGAGAAAAGTTTGCTGAGCATGTATCACATTCACAAGAATAAGAAAAATGCCTCTCTTGTTTTGGTGGATGGAGCCTTGTGCTGGGACAACTTTTCTGTCCACAAGATGCCCCTTGTAAGGTATGATCTTTGCTAGTATACATGGTATCCCAGAACATGGCTACTAATTTCTGTAATACAGTCAGCCAGACTGACAAGTTTCTGGAATAGAGATAAAAATTCATTTATATATAATGGTAGAAATAGGGATACTTTATGAATAAAGGAATTTGATCAAGGAAGATGACTAGAAATTTGCCAATAAAATAATGCGATAGAAAGGGATAGATGCGCTTGGGAGAAGACTGTAAAAAGAGCAGCTAAGCCTGAAATCTCATGGACACTTGAGTGGATAATTCTGAGAGTCATCTGTAAGCAGTGTCAATAAATTGGTTGCATAGATAAGACAAAATGAAATTGAGGAGACCAGTAAATTATAAGGCAAATAACAAGAGGACCACACAGGCTTCCAAAGCCCCGGCCGCCACACCCTCCCCCCTCCACTGTTTTGTTTTACTGAAAGTAGGAATGCAGTGAAAGATATTGATCACAGGGAAATTCTGATTTCATCTGTGTTTTAGAAAGAGTCTCTGGAGCCAGTGGTGAAAGTACATTAAAAGATTGGAGACAGAAATCAGAGTCAGGCATACTGGCTAAGAAGCTCTGGCAATCTATTTCTATTGCCCTTTGGTCTTCCTTCTGTGATTCTGGCAAGGGCCATAATTTGATTACTAGCAGCAGAAACAAGGATGTGAGAAGCAATAGTGAAAAAAGAAGTGACAATAGGAATAGGAAGGACAGAGGAACAGGAACAACTGTAAAGATGAATCTGGATATAAAGGTGAATTCCAATGATGATTTGGTTGATATTCACACTTAAAGGAAAGAAAATTTTAATTTACTTGCAGAGCAAATTGTTGGCATTTTAAAAGTAGAAAAAAAATTTTTCCCCAAGAAATGTGGCAATAGTGAGGAGCAGAAGTACTAATGTTATCTCCACAGTGACTGCTGGAGTCTAAGCACAGTTTCCTGGTATTTGTTGAGATAATGTCATACAGCACACTACATTTTTATTAAGAAATCGATCTGTATGTTTTTCCATTTAAGTATATATTACCTTCACAAAATGTCTGTGGAATGATCTCTGAGACATGCAGTTAAGATTGTGTTATGTTCAAATGGCTGAATTTCTCACTGCACTCAGAAATTTTTTTACCCTCACTGAGTTTTCTGACACATTCCTCTGAGTTAATTATTATTAATTATTCAATTTAAATTATTCTTT
The DNA here is from genome assembly GCF_032405125.1 of Capricornis sumatraensis. Taxonomy (NCBI): domain Eukaryota; kingdom Metazoa; phylum Chordata; class Mammalia; order Artiodactyla; family Bovidae; genus Capricornis; species Capricornis sumatraensis. Next base: position 107,961,923 of record NC_091092.1, on the reverse strand, counting down.
TCAAAATAACAGCAATTATTCTGCCATGGTCATGTTATTGTATAATTTTTTAAAGTCAAATAGTCATCTTGAATGATTAATGGCTTCTTTCTAGGGTATGCAGTTTACCATTTTATAATTTCAGTTTAGCTCTCTCATTTGCCTATCTAGCCTTCAAACTCATACAATTTGCCTACATAATTCAAACAAATTACAAAACCTGGCATGATCTAGGCTCAAGGTAAAAGAATAAGTAGAATTTAAGACCTGTAAGACAATATGGGTATCTATCTAGGACAGTATCTTTTTATAGGATTGAAGTTATTTGTGTCTAGAGGACATCCATGACATGTCCAAGGTTACCCAGATAATTAGTTACCGACCTGGGATTAGACCTTTCCTGCCCATTCTGTTTCGTGTCCTTCCTTTCTGGGTTATTAATAGGTTGTCTTGCAAAATTACATGCAGCTGTGCTATCTGAGAATTACCTAGATATATAGAATGAACAAAATATTTTCTGAGTGTTTCTTAGTTTTTCCCAGGATAACATAATTAAAATAAGCATGTACAGTAAGAATATGAAATTAAGAGCAGGAAGGAACTTGCACAGATGATTCTAAAAATAGCTCACGTGACAAGTGTCTGTTATATTTTAGAGAATTTCATTTCTCTGGCCATGACCTCTAGACTTAGAACTTAGGAAACTTTTTTCCTCAGCATTATTGAGATATAATTGACATATAACATTGAGTTCATTTAAGGTGTATGGTGTGGTGATTTGATAAATTTAAATATTTTAAAATGATTATTACACTAAGATTAGTTTACACATCTGTCACCTCACATAGTTGTAATTGTGTGTGTGTGTTGAAAACTTTTAAGATATTGAACTATAGTTGATTTACAATATTGTGTTAGTTTCAGGTGTACAGCTTCAGATTATTTTCAATTGTAAGTTATTACAAACTATTGAATGTAGTTCTCTGTGCTATACAGTAAATCCTTGTTGTTTATCTATTTTATATACAGCAATGCATATCTGTTGATCCCAAATTCCTAATTTATACCTCCCCTTCCTCTTCCCCCTTTGGTAACCATAAGTTTGTTTTCTGTGTGAATCTGTTTCTGTTTTGTAAATAAATCAATTTGTATATATATTTTTAGATTCCATATGTAAATGATATCATGTGTTTGTCTTCCTCTGTATGACTTATTTTACCTAGGATGATAATCTCTAGGACTAGCCGCTGTGTTAAGTCGTTTCAGTCTTGTCTGACTCTTTGTGACCCTATGGACTGTAGCTAGCCAGGCTCCTCTGTCTGTGGGGTTCTCCAGGCAAGAATTCTGGAGCGGGTTGCTATGCCCTCCTCCAGGGGATCTTCCTGAGTGAGAGACTAAACTCACATCTCTTATGTCTCTTGCATTGGCACCACCTTGGAAGCCCTAGGTCTGTCTGTGTTGCTTTAAATGGCATTATTTTATTCTTTTACATGGCTATCTGTATGTCTTCTTAAGAGAAACGTTATTTAGATCTTCTGACCATTTTTTAATATAACAGTATTTTTTTTTTTTACTTTGCTATTGTAATCAATATTTTGTATTGGTTTTGCCGTACTTCAACATGAATCTGCCACGGGTGTACACGTGTTCCCAATCCTGAACCCCCCTCCCACCTCCCTCCCCATACCATCCCTCTGGGTCATCCCAGTGCACCAGCCCCAAGCATCCTGTATCCTGTATCAAACCTAGACTGGCGATTCGTTTCTTATATGATATTATACATGCTTCAGTGCCATTCTCCCAAATCATCCCACCCTCTCCCTCTCCCACAGAGTCCAAAAGACTGTTCTCTACATCTGTGTCTCTTTTGCTGTCTCGCATACAGGGTTATCATTACCATCTTTCTAAATTCCATATATATGCATTAGTATACTGTATTGGTGTTTTTCTTTCTGGCTTACTTCACTCAGTATAATAGGCTCCAGTTTCATCCACCTCATTAGAACTGATTCAAATGTATTCTTTTTAATGGCTGAGTAATATTCCATTACATATATGTACCACAGCTTTCTTATCCATTCGTCTGCTGATGGACATCTAGGTTGCTTCCATGTCCTAGCTATTGTAAACAGTGTTGTGATGAACATTGGGGTACACGTGTCTCTTTCAATTCTGGTTTCCTCGGTGTGTATGCCCAGCAGTGGGATTGCTGGGTCATAAGGCAGTTCTATTTGCAATTTTTAAAGGAATCTCCACACTGTTCTCCATAGTGGCTGTACTAGTTTGCATTCCCACCAACAGTGTAAGAGGGTTCCCGTTTCTCCACACCCTCTCCAGCATGTATTGCTTGTAGACTTTTGGATCACAGACATTCTGACTGGCGTGAAATGGTACCTCATTGTGGTTTTGATTTTCATTTCTCTGATAATGAGTGATGTTGAGCATCTTTTCATGAAACACAGTATTTTTAACTTTAGTCACCATATTGTAATTACATCTTCAGAACTTATTAATCTTATGACTTATAATACTTTTATTACATATGCATTCTCTTTCAGAAAAGTGGAGGAAAATAATTATATCAGGCTACAGGTTATAGTCACCTGAATAACTTCTCTTCTGTGACATAAGCAGAACAAGAATTATTTTTATTTGTGTTGTTTTTATAAAATAAGAGAGCATATTCAAAATGAACAAGTTAGATAAAATTGTTAGAGAAATGGTAACACACCATCTGTGTAAGAAATGGAATTGAATGCTCCCTTTATATAGACAGTCATGGTCTGATACTCATTTGCATGAGGTTGAGAAATTTCAGCTCAGGTTTTATTCAGCCATACACAAAACCACTGAAAATTATGATAATATTTTAATCACTGAGTCTAATTGCTTAATAATACTATATTTTGGAAAAAGCTGAATTTTAAATTAAAATAAAGATGCTGCTGCTGCTAAGTCGCTTCAGTCATGTCCGACTCTGTGCAACCTCATAGACGGCAGCCCACCAGGCTCCCCCGTCCCTGGGATTCTCCAGGCAAGAACACTGGAGTGGGTTGCCATTTCCTTCTCCAATGCATGAAAGTGAAAAGTGAAAGTGAAGTCGCTCAGTCGTGTGTGACTCTTGGCGACACCATGGATTGCAGCGCACCAGGCTCCTCTGTCCATGGGAGTTTCCAGGCAAGAGTACTGGAGTGGGGTGCCATTGCCTTCTCAGAATAAGGATGCTATGACAACTCAAATGAAACTAATAGAACAGTTTCTTGTTTTCTCAAGCCTCTGATTTTTTGAGCTGATGATTTTGTCCTCTATTGTAATTACTGTTGAAAGTCATCATCATTAGCATTGATTACTCAGCTGTTTTTATTTATACTTTAAAAAAATGCTTTTTTTTTGTTCCCTGCAAAATACATGGCTGCTTAGGAAATATTCTATATACAGATTTTATAAACCATACTATGGATTTCTTGAAGTAACTGAACTTAATGAAATTATCCTATGGATGCAGACCACTAAATGAATTATAAACAGATACCAATTTGGGAAGAGCATGAGGAAGGTAGGAATGTGAACTTAGAAATTATTTATCTCTACATTGTCTTCCTACCTGATTTTCAATTTCCACTGTTTCACTTCTTATCTAAGATACACTATTTTGGGATATTTAAAAACAGATTGTATAAAGATATCCATGGAAGACTGGGATGCACTTCAGATGAGTTTCAAGCCCTCTTCAGAGCTGGATTTGATACTCTGTTGGTTCTCTAGTAGTTATTTGTATGCCTGTCACAAGCCCATGTAGTTGCAAGATTCTCCATTGTAGGCCCAAACCTAAATTTTTCTAGCCTTTGTTTTCATTGATCCTTTCTAGTCTTGGTCCCTCTAGACCTTTTGTGTCAGAATCTGTATTGCACCAGATCCCCTGGTGATGTGTATGCTCATGAAAGTTTATGAAGCACTGCTCTCAATAAATGGTTCCCTTCTATTTAAATGGATCCCTTAAGGACCTAGTGCATGCCTAGAAAGGGGCTAGGTTTCTAATATGCATTACTTCAGGTAGTCCTCACCATGTCCTTTCTATCATTCCACTTCTTAAGATGTAAGGATTAAAAAAAAATAATATATATATATATAATTGTTGAAATAAAATAGCAACTAACCTCTCATAGCCTTTACCCAGATTCCAGTGCATTTTTTATGATTATTTTGAAGCAAATCCTAGTCATTACACCATTTTATCCTTAAATAGTGCTGTTTCTAAAACACTAGTTTTGATGCAGCCATTATGCCATTACTACTAAAAAATATTTAAGTTATTCCTTAGTATTCTCAAACATCCAGGCATTGTTCATATTTTCATAATTGTCTCATAATTGTGTTTGTATTATTGTTGCCATTTATTTTTAAGTAACTGTTTCAATTAGCATCTAAATAAAGTCCATACATAGTGATTGTATGTTTTGTCTTTTGACTGTCTCTTTCTCTGCAATATACATTTGGTCATTCAGATGATCAAAATCTGTTTCTCATATGTATTTGGTCTTCATCGACAGTTCCTGGCTTAGAGCTCCCCAAACCCTTGTAATTTCCTGAAAGATAAGACAGAAGGGGACATCTTTTGTTAAAATATTTGGTTTTGTTCTCCATTTCTCAAAATGCTTCAGAGTCATAAAGGTGAAGTGGATATCTTGTTATTCGCAATATAGGGAAGGAAAACTTTTTCCCTTTTCCCCTTCTGGGTTCTTTGGCTGATCTAATAATTAAATTGACATAAGACAGATTAACAGGTAAAACAAAGTTTAATTTTGTATGTACAGGAGCTCATAGAAGTATGAGCTAAAATAGTGACTAAGGCAAGTGGCTTTTATACCTTTTAAACAAAGAAACGCTTTTTTTTTTTTTTTTTTGGTATGTGTGTGAAGAACTGGCAAAGGGTTTTGGGCTTCCATAGCAAATTAATGAAAAAAGTAAGTGTTTGTATAGCCTTCAAGGCCTTTAATTCCCTATCTCTGGATAAGGATGCCTTTTACCTCTAGGTGCAAAGAAAGTATCTTTCGTGTGTGTGTCTACGTGTGCACTTGTGCTCAGTCATGTCCTTTTATGGGGCACTGTCTTTATTTCCTGCTTTCAGTGGGTGGGACTAAGGAGGGTCAGAGCGCCCTTCTTACATTGGGTGTTTCTTGAGTAACTTTAATTCAAAATAATCAATATACCAAATTGGTATATTTGGGGATGGCCTGCCCTGAGCTCTATAAATAACACACCCCTTCACCACAGCCAGGTTAATGTTAATGAGGTGACTTTTGAAAAGCACCTAACGTTGGGGGCTGGTTCCCAGGAGAACCAGTCATGAATAGAGGGATGAAACTTTCAGTCCTAACTCCTGAGTGGGGAGAGAGGCTGGAGGTTGAATCTGTTGCCAGTGGTTAGTAACTTAATTAGTCATGCCAGTGTAATGAAGCCTCCACAAAACCTCCAAAGGACAGAGGTTGATGAGCTTCTGGGTTGGTGAACACGTGGTGATTTGAGGCAAGGGAAGTTCCTGGAGAGAGCTTGGAAGATCCAAGCAATTTTCCCATACTCTGCTCTCTAGACATCTCTTTCATTGGCTGTTCCTGAGTTGTATCTTTTTATAATAAACTGGTAATCTAGCAAGTAAAATGTTTCTCAGAGTTCTGTGAGTCACTCTAGCAAATTAATCCAACCCTAGGAGGGAGCTGGTGGAAGCTTTGATCTATAGTCCCAGGTCACAGAAGCATAGCTGACGACTTGGGCTTTTAACTAGCATCTGCAATATGTGTGTGTTGGGGGGAAACTTGTGGGACCCTCAGCCTATGGAATCTGACACTGTCTCCCAGAAGATAGTGTCAGAATTGAGTTAAATTTTAGGATACCCAACTGGTGTCCCAGTATTTGCTTGGTGGTGTTGGGGAGAACACCTGCTCCACATATTAGAATTGGGTGTGTAGAATCGAAAAACTCCTTAAACTCTCATTTAATCTCTAGGTTACTGCAAATGAAGGTATTTCTTATTCCAATTTACAAAGGACAAATCTAGAACTCAGAAATGAAGTACATTGCCTGAGATTAAGTAGCTGGTAAATGGCAGTGCCAGAATTGAATTCGAGCCTGTCCACTGCCATTAAATCTTCTCTATATCATGTTACTGCCCTTACATTGTCCCCAGTTTTATTTCACTTTCATTTAGCTCTCTGACTTCTTGCCTTTTTGTTAAGTTTTTGTTCTTTCTTTTGTTCATCCACAGATTTTTGTGTGGATTTTTCATATCTCCACATGTCCATTTAGGGAACCAGGAGTTTAAAGTCTAGTTTCCTGGGAAATCAGATATACCCTGGAATGATGTCAGTACCCTCCAACCAAAGGTTACAGAATGAAGGAAAGGGGTTGTGTACATGTATGTGTGTGTGTGTTTTGCTTGCTTTCTTGAGTGTTCATTAATTTTAAGCCTGTATTCTTTCAATTATATGTGTCGGTAAAGATTCAGTTATTGTTGGTGCCATCCTGGGACCTTTTAAATCCATTCCCATGTTCTGGTTGCATGCAGAGTTTCTTCCACACTATGGCTATATTAATGCCTTATCTTTTCTCCACCTATTTAGGGTGTATATTACATAATGTATGGATGTTACTGTCATATGCTGAGTCATTCTCAGCAACTACTTAGTTCTGCCTTTAGTATAGAAATATAGTTTTATGACTTACCATAATTTTGCTGAACTTTAAAAAAAGATTGTCTAGTTGCATTATATATTGCAGAATTCGTATATATTGTGCAAGGAACAAGTATGATCCCCTTGCCTTCTACCTTCCTTCCAGTAAATGTTTTAGTCTACTTAAGTACGTCACTGTAGCTGAATAAGCTAGAGTACATATACATTATATTTCATTTATAATGCTGAGGGAAGGGAGTAGTCTTCATATAGTCACCAAACCAGCTTCATAGCAAACGTTTCCAGTATGTGATTTGTTTTTTTGGAAGGCATCCTTTTGACTTTATTATACCAGCATATATGTAATAGAACAACATTTCACCAGTTTAAAAAGTATTAATTACAGTGTTCTTGTAAAACTTTAATCTTTGTTCTTAAGATTGACATCAAAATTTGGTATATAAATTATTTAATCTGCAAAACTTCGTTTTATCAAATGATTAGGAAACCACTATATTCTCAAAATTTGTGTATTCCAAGATTTGAATTCTATCCTGTGTTTTATTTGCTTAATTATTAACCAATAAATAATTAAGTATTAAATGGTAAAGTTGTGACCAGATGTATAATATTGCCCATTTCATACCCTCTGCTGCTGCTGCTGCTGCTGCTAAGTCACTTCAGTCGTGTCTGACTCTGTACGACCCCATAGATGGCAGCCCTCCAGGCTCCCCGTCCCTGTGATTCTCAAGGCAAGAACACTGGACTGGGTTGCCATTTCCTTCATACCCTCTACCTTACCTTAATTAACATTTAGTCAAAGTTTTCTCCACCCTAAAAGCCCCTGAACTTTGGCTTGCCCTCAAATTTAATTAATCATTAAAGTGCAAAACATTTCCCCTTAACATCTCATGGTGAGAACTAACTGAGCACATTGAAAAAGACAGCCCTGGTAACTCCCACTCATTCCCCCATTTTCCCTTCAAAAGTTCCAGCTAGCCCTGCTTACCCTCCTCTCATTAAGAGAAAAGCACTTTTAAGTTTGATTTTGAGTCATGTTCAGATCCTAAATTGGAGCATTCTCCCTATTGCAAAACTGTTTTTGAGTAAAGAAAGAAAAAAAGTGAAAGTAAAGTTGCTCAGTTGTGTCCGACTCTGTGACCCCATGGACGGACTGTAGCTTACTGGGCTCCTCTATCCATGGGATTTTCTAGGCAAGAGTACTGGAGCTGGTTGCCATTTGCTTCTCCAGAGGATCTTCCTGACCCAGGGATCGAACCCGAGTCTCCTGTGTTGAAGGCAGACACTTTACTGTCTGAGCCAGCAGGGAAGCCCAGATTTATTTTTATTTTACAATTATTAGCATCTACAACTTGTTATATTTCTATACATTTACTTTTACTCTCCCTGCCTTCTAAATGCCTAATAAAAGCATAATAGTCACTAAATTTTGAGTACATTGATGTTTCTTTGAGAGAACCGTTTGACTAGAATGCATATTTGATATGGTCAATAAAATACCTCTTCCCTAATTCTTCTTGAATCACTAAATTAGAACTACTAGAAAAGGGTTATCCAGTTATCCCTGTTAGTGAAGTTCATGACTGTGCTTTTATGTTTTATATCTCCCAAGTCCATCCTGAATAATAATAATGAGGATATAAATGTTCACTGCAGTCACCAATGTTTTTGCTTCTCCTAGTGTTTAATACAGAGAAGGCAATGGCACCCCACTCCAGTACTCTTGCCTGGAAAATCCCATGGATGGAGGAGCCTGGTAGGCTGCAGTCCATGGGGTCGCTAAGGGTCGGACACAATTGAGCAACTTCACTTTCACGTTTCACTTTCCTGCATTGAAGAAGGAAATGGCAACCCACTCCAGTGTTCTTGCCTGGAGAATCCCAGAGAAGGGGGTGCCTGCTGGGCTGCCGTCTTTGGGGTCACACAGAGTCGGACACAACTGAAGTGACTTAGCAGTAGCAGCAGCAATAGCGTTTAATAAGGAAGACCTGTTTCTGTATTTGGGATGTGAATTCCTTCAAATCTTGGATGTGGAGCTCAAATTGCTGCTGACTAATAAAGCCAAGGGAAAGGCTTTGGCTTTTGCAGCACAGCAACAGATGTCAGATATGAAGTATGAGCAAAGGTTAATGATAGGCACTGTGGAGAGCGATAGTATCCAAGTGGTCATTGCCTTTCTGAGGTTGACCCAGGTCCTGATGGGCTGAAGAATAAATGGTGCACTTAAATTACTCACTCATCAAAAATGTGTACACAGCTGTTACCACTTCATCAATACCAATATTTTTGATAGAAATTTTTGAGTTTACATTGAAGGCTTTTTTCTTCAGAAAGCCCTTTTGTTTTTAACCTCACTGATTAATATGGTTGAAACAAATTGTTTTACTAGGTTGCTCAGTCATGTTTGACTGTTTGTGATCTCATGGACTGTAGCCCACCAGTCTCCTCTGTCCAGGGGATTCTCCAGGCAAGAATACTGGAGTGGATTGCCATGCCCTTCTCCAGGGCATCTTCCCAACCTAGGGATCGAACCCAGGTCTCCTGCCTTGCAGGCAGATTCTTTACCTTCTGAGCCAGCTGGGAATTAGACATTATAGTGTGATAGAGTATGGTTCATATTTCACAGTAGTTCTCAATTCTGGCTGTGTATTAGGGTGCCCTAGAGAACTAATACCAGTTCAATTACCCACCAGAAAAATTCAGTATAATCTCTGGAAAGGGGTGAGTGGGGACATGTTCTAAAAGTTGCCTAGGATATTCTGTTGTTCATCCAGAGAGGATAAATTCTGGGGTCAGATTACCAGGCTGAGAATCCATTCTCTAACACTGTTCAGCTGTGTGACTGTGAGCTGATAACTTAAAACTCCTCCAACCTTGATTTTTATATTTGTAATAAGGAATTAATTATCATTAATGAAAACTAAGTGAGATAATTATGTAAAATGTTTAGCATAGTACCTGGCATGTATTAAGTACTCTCTAGATGTATGACTTTGTTGTTATTACTGTCATTGTAGATTCTATTATTATAGCTTGATCTCTGTCTCATAACTGAAATGAGGTACAGTTGAATCTCCACAGAGCCACCAAAGCAATTCTTCTGAAATGTAAACCTCTGCCCTTTGCTTCTTTTCTTCCCTGAATTTTCCAACTTGTGTCAGAATGAAAACCAGCATCCTTAGATAGTCTTTATGACCCTCCTGGTCAATCTCATCCCCTTCCCTGACCTTAGCGTCTGCACTGGAGCCCATTTACTCCCGTCCCTCCCTGTGCACAGGCCTCCCTGATGTTCTTCATGTGCCCAAGGAAGGCCTGCTCCCTGTGGTCTGTGTGTGTCTGTTCTTTGCTTCTTGTCCCTGGATATGAGAGGCTATGTCCCTCAGGTACTTCAGGTCTGCTGGAATGCTACCCTGAGGTTCTGCTTTACTGACTTATTGGAGTATAATTGGTTTACAATGTTGTGTTAGTTTAAGTTGTACATGTATCCATTCTATTTCAGATTCTTTTCCTGCATAGGTTATTACAGAGTATTGAACAGAGTTCCCTGTGCTATACCGTAGGTCCTTGTTAGTTATCTGTTTTATGTATAGTAGTGTGTATTTGTCAATTCCAATCTCCTAATTTATCCCCCCTTCCCCACTTTTCCCCTTTGGTAACCATAAGTTTATTTTCAAGTTCTGTGAGTCTGTCTCTATTTTCTAAATAAGTTCATTTGTATCATCTTTTTAGATTCTGCATATAAGTGATATCATATGGTTTATGTCCTTCTGACTTATTTAGTATGATAATCTCCTAGTTCATCTATGTTGCTGCAAATGACATTATTTAATTCTTTTTTATGTTTGAGTAATACTCCATTGTGTCGGAGAAGGTGATGGCACCCCACTCCAGTATTCTTGTCTGGAGAATCCCATGGATGAAGGAGACTGGTGGGCTGCAGTCCATGGGGTCACGAAGAGTCGGACACGACTGAGCGACTTCACTTTCACTTTGCACTTTCATGCATTGGAGAAGGAAATGGCAGCCCACTCCAGTGTTCTTGCCTGGAGAATCCCAGGGACAGAGGAGCCTGGTGGGCTGCCGTCTGTGGGGTCGCATAGAGTTGGACACAACTGAAGCAACTTAGCAGCAGCAGCAGCCATTGTGTATACATGGCACATCTTCTTTATCCATTCCTCTGTCAATGGACCTTTAGGTTGCTTCCATGTCTCAGCTATTTTAAATAGTGCTTCAGTGAACATTGGGGTCTCTGTATTTTTTTTTTTTAATTATGATTTTCTCTGGATATATGCCTCCCTAGGAGTGGAATTTCTGAATGATCGTAGTCCTACTTTTCAGTTTTTTAAGGAACTTCCATACTGTTCTCCATAGTGGTTTTACAAGTTTACATTCCCACCAACAGTGTAAGAGGGTTCCCTTTTCTCCACATCCTCTCTAGCATTCATTGTTTGTAGACTTTTTGATGATAACTACTCTGACAGATGTGAGGTGATACCTCATGGAGTTTTCATTTGCATTTCTTTAATAACTATTGATGTTGGGCATCTTTTCATGCACCTCTTGGTCATCTGTATGTCTTTTTGGGAGAAATGTGTATTTAGATCTTCTCTCGTTTTTTTTTTTTTTTAAGTTAATTAATTTATTCATCTTCGGCTATGCTGGGTCTTCATCACTGCACATGGGCTTTCTTTAGTTGCAGTAAGCAGGGACTACTCTAGTTGTGGTGTGTGGGCTTCTCATTGCTATGGTTTCTCTTGTTGAAGAGCATGGACTCTAGGGTGTATGAGCTTCAGTAATTATGGTGCATGGGCTCAGTAGTTGTGGTACATGGGCTTAGTTGCCCCAAAGCATGTGGAACCTTCCTGGAACAAGGATTGAACCTGTGTCCCCTGTATTGGCAGGCAGATTTTTAACCACTGAACCATCAGGGACATCCTCTTCAGCCCATTTTTTGATTGGATTATTTGTTTTTGGAATTGAGCTACATGAGCTGTTAGTATATTTTGAAGATTAATCCCTTGTTGGTCACATCATTTGCAAATATTTTCTCCCATCCTGTGGGTTGTCTTTTCATTTTGCTTATGGTTTCCTTTGGTGTGCAAAAGCTCTTAGGTTTAACTAGGTCTCATTTGTTTATTTTTGCTTTTATTTTCATTACTGTAGGAGGTGGACTCAAAAAGATATTGCTGCAATTTATGTCTTAGTGTTCTGTCTATATTTATCATAGATTAACTGATGATAGTGTGTGGGTTTATTTCTGGACTTTCTAGGCTGTTCCATTGATCTATATTTCTGGTTTTATGCCAACACCATGCTGTTTTGATGACTGTAGCTATGTAGTATAGTCTGAAGTCAGGGACCCTGATTCCTCTAGCTCTGTTTTTCTTTCTCAGTATTGCTTTTGTTCTTCAGGGTCTTCTGTGTCTCCATACAAATTTAAAAATTTTTTGCTCCAGTTCTGTGAAAAATGCCATTGGTAATTTAGTAGGAATTCCATTGAATCTGTAGATTTCCTTGGGCAGTGTGATCATTTTAACAATACTGATTCTTCTAATCCAAGAATGTTGTCTATCTTTCCATCGGTTTGTACTGTCTTCACTTTGTTTCATCAGTGTCTTGCAGTTTTTGGAGTACAGGTCTTTTGCCTACTTAGGTGGGTTTATTCCTAGGTATTTTATTCTTTTTGATGCAATGATAAATGAGATTGTTTATTTAATCTTTCTTTCTTATCTTTCATTGTTAGTGTCTTGAAATGAAAGAGTTCTGTGTATTAATTTTGTATTCTGCAACTTTACTGAATTTGTTGATGAACTCTAGCACTTTTCTGGTAGCATCTTTAGAGATTTTCTATGTATAGTATGTTGTCTGCGAACAGTGACTATTTTAGTTCTTCTTTTATAATTTGGGTTCCTTTTATTTCTTTTTCTTCATTGATTGCTATAGCTAGGACTTCCAAAACTATATTGAATAAAAGTGATAAGAGTGGACATCCTTGTCTTATTCCTGATCTTAGGGGAAATGTTTTCAGCTTTTCACCATTGAGCACAATGTTGGCTGCAGATTTGCCATATACAGCCTTTATTTTGTTGAGGTAGATGCCCTCTATGCCCACTTTCTGGAGAGTTTGAAGAGTTGTTATCATAAATGAGTGTTGGATTTTGTCAAAAGCTTTTTCTGCACCTGTTGAGATTATCATTTGGTTTTTATTCTTCAGTTTGTTAATGTGATATATCACATTGATTGACTTGTGGCAATTGAAGAATCCTTGCATCCTTGGGATAAATCCCACTTGATCATGGTATATGATCCTTTTGAAGGCCTTTAATTTTCTTTCTTTCTTTTTTTGTGTGGTATCTTTGTCTAGTTTTGATATCATGGTGATGGTGGCCTCATAGAATGAATTCAGGAATGTTCTTTCCTCTGCAATTTTTTGGAATAGTTTCAGAAGAATAGGTGTTAAGTCTTCTCTATGGGTTTGATAGAATTTGCCTGTGAAGCCATCTGGTCCTGAAATTTGTTTTTTTGGGGGAGTTTTTAAATCCCAGTTTCAATTTCAGTACCAACTTACATTTTTTAAAAAAAAAAACAACCCTACTTCTACCAGCCACCCTCCAAACCCTAAACTTCTCTGTTTTCTCTGTAAGCATTCACCATCTGGGAGAAGTATATTTATATATTTACTTTTTATCTGCAGCAAGGGAATTGGTGAGAAGATAATGTGTTTAGTCAACTCTCATATTACCAGCACTGAGAAAAATGTACACTGTGCCAAAGATAGTCAATAAATCTTTGTTTACTGATAAAATAAATAGTAATTCTAAAAATCCTGCTAATTTAATGTTAGCTTTAATTTACATAAGTTACAACAAAACCGTTGGCATTGTAGGGATAGTTTCTTTTGCACTTGTGAGAATTCTAGAATAAATACAGGGGAGAAAAAAAGCTTCTCAACCATTAATGATGGCTTTTAAGAATGTCCCAAAACGTCGAGGCCTTGGGTTCTGAGGCCCACTTAATTGATTCATCCATTCTGTGCTACTGAGAAGCTGATGGCTCTCTTCAGCTCATATCTAAAAGACTACTTCTGTCATAGAACAGTGCATTTGGGAAGGTTTATGTTCAATTTTTAGCGAACTTTTGTAGTAAAAATGTTCAATGAGTGGCCGTTTAAAACTTCAAGCCTATCTTAAGAGTGCTCTCTCACTCTCCTTTTAAATTAATTTTCTTCATTCTTATCTCTTTTCAAGAGATTTTATTGAACTAGAAAATGGTTGAAGGAGATGATTTTGTACAAGGACCAACTTTCTGTGATGAATGTACTTACACTGTGAATTTTCTCCCTCTCTCTTTGACCCTTTCCCTGGAACCCAGTATGAACTGAAGTGAAGTGAAAGTCGCTCAGGCGTGTCTGACTCTTTGCAACCCCATGGACTATACAGTCCATGGAATTCTTCAGGCCAGAACACTGGAGTGAGTAGCCTTTCCCTTCTCCAGGGGATCTTCCCAACCCAGGGATCGAACCCAGGTCTCCCACATTGCAGGTGGATTCTTTACCAGCTGAGTCATAAGGGAAGCCCAAGAATACTGGAGTGGGTAGCCTGTCCCTTCTCTAGCAGATCTTCTTGACCCAGGAATCAACCCAGGGTCTCCTGCATTCCAGGCGGATTCTTTACCAACTGAGCTATGAGGGAAGTATACTTACTGTATTAATTACTTTGTTATTGCATTGCTCAAATTATGTTTTATATTGATTTACTTTTATACTTACCTGTACTGCCCACCAGGTTATGGATTCCTAGAAATCTAAAGAGCTTTTTTTATGTACATTTTGTCTCTCTCACAATGTTTTGTGCATGATATCTGCTCTGTCATTTTTTAACTGAATTGAACATATGCCTGAATAAAAAAATGACTTTTTTAACCTAGTTGACTCACATTCTTTGGGCTGAATTTATCTACAGTGCCCCATTTTAGATAGAACTTTATTGAAATAGATTATGTCTAAAGAAGTATTATGCATGGGGACATTATGTAAGTAATGGTGAATGGAAGTAAAAATGTCTGATCCAGATATGAAGAATTTTGGACAGCTGTGAAAGGGTGGGAATTAGTTGCTTTTATATATTTATAAAATTGCCATTAGTGAAAGAGAGGTCTCACTCTATACTGCTAATAAGAATATATCTGTTAGGTAGATGTTAAGGAGCACAAGTTTAAACTTAGGAAAGAAAGCACTTTATCAATGCCATTCATCAGTAAAACAGTTTCCTTCCAGGTCATTGGATTCCTCCACACTGAAAACATTAGAGCAGGGAACATTACACACCTCTTGATAAGGGTGACTCCATTAGTTCTGTGAAATGTGTTTGCGTTACATTCCAGTAATTAAATAAAATGTTGGCTTAAGAATCAATTCAGTCTCTTGGTGGATCTCTTCCCTATATATGAAGCCTGAATATAGAATTCTTTTTGTGGGGGATGTAGAAGATAATTCCATTCTGATTTTACTGTATTTATTTGTGGTCCTTTATCTCTCTGTATTCAATGAGCCGACTCATTGGAAAAGAGCCTGGTGCTGGGAAAGATGAGAGCAGGAGGAGAAGAGGGTGACAGAGGATGAGATGGTTGGATGGCACCACTGACTCAGTGGACATAAGTTTGAGCAAATTTCAGGAGATGGTGAAGGACAGGGAGGCCTAGTGTGCTGCAATCCATGGGGTTGCAAAGAGTCAGACATGACTTAGTGACTGAACAACAAAAATTCTTTTGAAGATCTCAAAGTTGAGGAAGCCTAAGTTTATTTTATACATGATAGAGGTGAGCCTTCTAGGACATATCAGAAAATCTACATCCCTCATATTTTGGAAATTCAAGCCACATTGACTAAATATCAAGGAGGCAAACTTCAAAGAAAACAGATTATCTTTTAAACAAGGGGTTTGTAATATAATTGAGGAGATGTTCTACTACCTGAATGCCAGTTATTGAATGATACTTTACATTATAAAAAAGCAACATGTGACATCACATTAACCTAAATTATATACTGAATTTAAGTGCTCAATTCTGGTACTAAAATTTGCAGATTTATCTTAAAGAATAGTTATTTGATAAAGACCATAGAGAGATGAGCTCTTGATCTGACAGTGAACTTGGTTACAGAAGTTGTGAACATTTGAGTGATTTATTCATTCAGCAAATGTTCTCTACTGTGTGCCAGACTGTGTTAGCACTCAGATTACATCAGAGATCAAAACAAAAATCTGTGCCCTGTAGAGCTTAGAGTCGTTAATAAGGGGGATACAGACAATAAACAGTATGCATAATAAAAGATAAATTTTCTTGTATGTGGTAAGTGATAGAGGCCAGGTGGAAAAAAAAAAAGGAGCAGGGTAAGGTAATGGAGAGTGAGTGAGGGAGTGAGTATAGTTGGCAATATGATGTAGAGTGGTAAAGAGAAATCCTTTAAGAGGATGAGGATGAGGTATATTAAAAAAAGGAGGGAGTTAGTTATCTGATGATAGAATCTTCTAGAAAGAGGGAACAGTTGTGAGATTATCAAAGAGAATGTTATAAGGAGGCCAGTGTGGCATCAGTGGAATGAACAAAGAGGGAGGAAAATAGGAGAAATGGTGAGAAATATAACCAAGCATTGGGTCTTCTGATTTCATGACTGCAGTCACCATCTGCAGTGATTTTAGAGTCCAAGAAGAGAAACTGTCACTACTTTCACCTTTTCATCCTCTATTTGCCATTAAGTAATGGGGCTGGATGCCATGAACTTAGTTTTTTTAATATTTAATTTTAAGCCAGCTCTTTCACTTTCCTCCTTCACACTCATCAAGAGGCTCTTTAGTTCCTCTTTGCTTTTTGCCGTAAGAGTGGTCTCATCTGCATATCTGAGGTTGTTGATGTTTCTCCTGCCTATCTTGATTCCAGCTTGTAACTTATCCAGCCTGGATGGGCTCTATCTATCTATCTGTCTATCTATATGGGCTTCCCTGGTGGCTCAATGGTAAACAACCAGCCCTGCCAATGCAGGAGATGTGGATTTGGTCCCTGGGTCGGGAAGATCCCCTAGAGCAGGAAATGGCAGCCCGCTCTAGTATTCTTGCCTGGGAAATCCCATAGACAGAGGAGCCTGTTGGGCTACAGTCCATGGGATCTCAAAAGAGTTGGGCACAATCTAACAACTATACAACAAAATAAAAGTGATTAAATTGTTTAAAACTTATTTAATGATATAATGATTGAAGAAACACAATTAATATTTAAAAAATAAACACTGTAATCCTAAACACATTCCAAACTGACTGAAGATCAAGTAGAGCAGGATGGGACAGGCAGGTGCCAGATGTGGAGCACTCTCTGGCACAGAATTGCTGGTGCCCACATCAGTCAGTGCCCAGTCAAGGTATTTAAGTGCTCATTCTCTACAGTGTTGCCAGAAATATGTCAGCCATTTGGAGAAAAGGGAAAATCCCAAGGAAACCAAATTCAAGAAAGTAACACTCCACTGTCCTCCTGCTTGCTCAAGGATCCACCTGAGGCCATAGATAACAAGCTGTGTCTCCTGGCCACAGTAAACTACCAGCTTTTAATGAAATACAGTAAAAAAAAAAAAATTACTAAACATATAATACATGGAGGGGTGATATTAATGTATGTATAGAAAATATCACTGCTGAGGGAGGGCTGTGGGGCAATATAGACGAGTATGTTGGATAATTTTACATGATCAGTATCGGGTTACCAATCATGGCATCTTCACTCACAGCCGTGTGGGCAGTGAAATGTCCCATCATCTGCTCTATGGCTCTCTTGGGCTCTGGCCGCCCCCTAGCCCCAGGAGTCTTCTAGGAACCCTGGGATACTCATTGGCTAATTTTTATGAAAGAAATCAGAAGCTATGGGAGTGACTGAGAAACAGAATACAGCCAGACTTTCCAATACCAAGTAGTAGTGAAACTTCCTGATGGTGATGAAGGATGGACAGACACATGCAAGGGACCCAGAATAGTGGGTTAGGAGGTAGGGATGACTATGAAGCCTACTGTTGGTGGTCCTCTACCCATAATGAAAGAGTTGTTAGAAAGACTTCTAGAGCTTAATATGCAATAGCTAAGTGAATAAAAAGACCACAAACCAATCTGTATTTCGCTCTGTCTTCAAAATTCTAGTGTGGATGAGAACAAAAAACACCTTCTTATTCTAAGACTTCAGGAAAACAGCCTCAGAAATAGGAAAAAAGTCTATTGTCTGAGGCATACAGAGAGTCCACATGTCTCATTCCAAATGAGACATGCAGTCATCTAGAGGCAGAGTTGAACACAGTTGGCCCCAGAGTTGACCTAATAGGCCACTCAGTTTGTGCTGAATAGAAGATGTACAGCAAGGTGGCCTTTCACAGGCAAACATGACAGTGTTGCTTCATATCTGTGCAGAAGAGTGGATCTTATCTTCCACTGTGGAATGCTGTGACCTAAAAATGATTATTATAATAAATGTTTTCTTCCTGTTCATATTTACAAATTAGTTCTACGTTTCCTTAAACAACAGTAAAGGTTCAGTCTCAACTTTGGCACTGACCTGACCATGAGGAACCATAGAACAAGGAGGTTCCGGTTTCACAGGACAGTTGCTCCACATCTTCTAGTGGAAGCTGGCTCTTTGTCTCTGATCCATTCAATGAGAGCCTTGAATCGTACACCTTTTTCTGGACTAAGCCTACTGAGAAAGATTGGCTGGAGCAAAATCTAGCCTTTCCTCCAGTGAGGGAAGCAAAACAGTTGGCATGAGAGCCATGAGGACTTGCATTCCTTACCCAGGCCCCATGTGAGTCACATAGTTGAAACTGGTTAGGTTGATATGGTTTTGGAGCTCATTCTGGGTCTCTAGGCATTGCTCACCCACATTGTAGTCTCTCACTCTGGAAACTTTGCAAGTGTCTGACACCCTTAGAACTTCTCCAGTGGACTTGTTCTTAAAATAGAATAAGCATGGATGCTCACATTTGAGGAGGTTTGACAGTCTGTTAAGAGTTTAGTGGTTTTATCCTTCTCAGGCCAGTTATTTGAGGGACATATTAGCTCCTGCATGCATGACCTTTGATGTGAGTCTTATGTGCAATCCTGTCTGACTGAAACAAAGCTGGTATTTCTCATCATAGAGCTCCACAGAACAAATAGCATCAAAAGATTACAGTGAGGGGCTGTAACTAACTGAAGGCCTTCTGGAATTTACCAGGCTTAGAGATTGCTCATCTTCATGGATGGTCAACAGAGAGAACCCAGAAGGGTAGCCAACACAGAGCTTTTCTTTGAACATTGTCATGCACCACATACTTCCTGGAGCCACGGTTTCATTGAAATGTCTGTGAGAAGGTTTAGTTCTATGGATTTCATAGCAAAAGATCAGGCATTTCACTGTTACAAACAAGACAGGTCAAAGAACTCTCCATATGAGTTGAACTTAGGATGAGCAGATTCCCTTTATTTCTGGAAACTTGATGTGAACTCTCCCTTCCATTCACTGCCTCAAAGGAAGAGTATGGATACAGCAGAGCATGGTCCCAGCAACACAGCTATTCCAGTAACAGAAAAGAGCTATAATTCCCTTTTGTGGACGAGTAAGTTCAGTATTATATACTTTCTTCCAAACTGTAGCTTGAATGATCATATCACAAGTAATCTCTGTTATGTACACATCTTCCTTTAAACCAGCTGCAGTCTTAGATGATCTTCCATAACAGGTGTCAGAACTGCTTTAATAAGAGGCAATATCCTATTGTAAGCTTCTAGTAGAATATGTACAACTTGATTATTCACTCTGTTTTTTCTGTTGGATAGATTACAGTCCATCTAGAAACCTACTCCAGAGAAGGCAGTGGCACCCCACTCCAGTACTCTTGCCTGGAAAATCCCATGGATGGAGGAGCCTGGAAGGCTGCAGTCCATGGGATCGCTGAGGGTCGGACACGACTGAGCGACTTCACTTTCACTTTCATGAATTGGAAAAGGAAATGGCAGCCCACTCCAGTGTTCTTGCCTGGAGAATCCCAGGGACAGGGGAGCCTGGTGGCCTGCTGTCTATGGGGTCGCACAGAACCGGACACGACTGAAGTGACTTAGCAGCAGCAGCAGCAGCAGAAACCTACTCAGTTTCCTCATTTCTTTCTCATTTTCTGTTAGAATTAGTAAAGAACTAGTCTTCAAGTTATATCTAAGAGAGAAGCTGTCACCCTGAATTTGCAAGGGATATTTCAGCTCAGATGACATATAATGGCTAAAGCTAGGATAGTATAGTATAGTATATTGAAGTCACTCAGTCGTGTCTGACTCTTTGCGACCCCATGGACTGCAGACTACCAGGCTTCTCCGTCCATGGGATTCTCCAGGCAAGAATACTGGAGTGGGTTACCATTTCCTTCTCTAGGGGATCTTCCCAACCCAGGGATCGAACCCAGGTCTCCCACATTGGAGGCAGATGCTTTAACCTCTGAGCTACCAGGGAAGCCCCAAAGCTAGGATAAAGCTCATCAAAAAATCCTCATCTCTAAGATACAAGATTGACTCAAAATAACTCCAGGCTGGGTAGATTTTCCTTTAGGCAAATCATACAAAAAGAGTATACAGATATATACAGCCATCCTTGGTGGCTCAGATGGTAAAGAACCTGCCTGCAGTGCAGGAGACATGGGTTCAATCCCTGGATTGAGAAGATCCCCTGGAGTAGGAAATGGCTTACCCACTCCAGTATTCTTGCTTGAATAATTCCATGGAAAGAGGAGCCTGGGAAGCTACCATCCATAGAGTCGCAAAGAGTTGGACACGACTGACCAACTAACACTTCTTTCAAACCTGTCATCCTTTCTCCACACTAGTGTATTTTTGCACCCTAAAGTAAATTTTGTAGGATGTTCCTAGGCCTTTCTGCCCATCTACTTCAAGAAGCCTCTGGGACTGCGTAGAGGTTGTACAGACCTTGGGAACACTGTCTTTGCAGGATACA
The DNA here is from genome assembly GCF_032405125.1 of Capricornis sumatraensis. Lineage (NCBI taxonomy): Eukaryota > Metazoa > Chordata > Mammalia > Artiodactyla > Bovidae > Capricornis > Capricornis sumatraensis. Next base: position 107,941,245 of record NC_091092.1, on the reverse strand, counting down.
TGGCATGTGAATGAGCACACCTCCAGGTCATAGGCTTGTTAAATTAGTCCAACTATAAGTGGGGTGCAATGGCTACATTGAGTAAGACTGGAAACAAAACTGTATGCTAAATCAATGAACTTTTGGCTTTACTTCAGCCAATAAGAGGGTCTGTGTGGTGATAATGGCACACTGGCTGGCCTTTGCTGCAGCTGAGACACATCTTGCTGTTCTGGGCTTATGGACGTAAAAGTTAATGGGGACAGTTCTGGGTTTGCAGTTGGTGTTTCTTACTAGCTCAGCTAGTTCTAAGTTTCAGATCATGTGCAGGAGGTGCAGAGTTGAAATACAAACAGAAGCACAAAACCCTAGAATTCTGAGTATCTGTTACTGTTTTCAGAATTTCCATTCTCCTTTCATTGCTGCAGACTCCTTTAGCTTACTTCCAAAAAAGAAGTTTGTATTTTGACTTTTGTCAGTCAGTTTTGAACAAGTTGCCTGATCTGGTTGCTCACCTTAAAAGCAGACTGAAAGCCCTGCAGGTATGCTTAGCTTCTCACTATGATGACCTTTCCAAAGTTGATTCAACCCAAATGAGACATTTTCAGTTTCAAACTCTGTGGTCATTTTAGAGATAACAGCTTCAAAATACTGCTGGACATCTTTTTCATTGCTGATCCAATTCATGGTTTCTGCAATCTAAGCTTCCCAGCAGGCAGCCTACACTTAGCTACCAAATCCTTAACCTCAACTTAATATTGTGTATTTTGAGCTGTTAGGTTATCCACGCATCTGTGTGCTCAGTCACGTCTGACTCTTTGCTACCTCATGGACTGAAGGCTTCTCTGTCCATGGGATTTTGCAAACAAGAATACTGGAATGTGTTGCCGTTTTCTTCCCCAGGGGATCTTCCCAACCTAGGTGTCAAACCTGCATCTCCTGCATCACTGACTCGATGGACGTGAGTCTGAGTGAACTCCGAGAGCTGGTGATGGACAGGGAGACCTGGTGTGCTGCAATTCATGGGGTCGCAAAGAGTCTGACACGACTGAGCAACTGAACTGAACTGAATTAGAGAAAGAAAGCACCTAAAAACTGAGAGAGTTGCACCAGGCCCCTCACCCACAACATGCGTTTTGAGATAGCATTGGCACAAGGTGAGTCATCCCTGCCATAAAACAATTGACAAGAATTAAAGAAAGGCAGATTTCCAAGCAAATACAGAGTTCATTAACATAGCTTAAGGAAGACATTTCCATGAGAAAAATGCATTGGTTAGCTAAAGGTTTGAGATAAAGTTAAGTTCGGGCAGAACCAGGTGTCACCATGACAACACAGGATTAGAACAGAAAAGAAAAAAAATGTCTGTCACTTGCAATTTTATTTCTTCCTGCTGCTTGGGGACCTCTGGCCTCCCTACTGAGGCTATTAACCCTCTCAATACTCAGCTTCACTTAAGGAACAGGATTTATGTGCTGCCTCTTTGAAGGGCCTGACTATCCACATAAATTATTTGAAATTGTTCTGCAAAGGAGATTTGTCTGTTTTCTTCAGTTTACTTATTTTTATTTATCTGGTCATTTATTTATTTATATCACTGTAGACTCTTGGATATTTATTTTAAACATTGGATTATGATCTTATACTACCTTCTGTATTTTGTTGCTCAAATTGTTCCAGCTTTAACTATTGACAGTTCTTTCTTGTAACTTCTTTGTTGCTTTGACACATCCTTATCTGTGCTTATTTTTGAGAACTTCCATAATATCTATCACTACAAGATGGTCCACAGTCATCAGGTATATTTCTTGTCCCAACCCTAGAGTTAGCCATTTCTTCAGGGAATTCTGGTTCCTTTTATAGGCGAATGTTTTCCTTTATTAGAGAATGGGTGCCAAGTCGGCTTATTGCAACTGGGCTGTCAGTGCTTCTGGGCGCTCTCAGCTGACAGAGCAAGGAAATATATGTGTATATACTAACCCCTACACACACATACCTCTATAAATACTTCTATTGATATCTGTACATGTCTATTTTAAGCTAAAACATGAATTGTTTCTACTATCTCCAATTCTAACCCAGTACCACATGAGTTATTCTAACTTTTCCCCATTGCTTTTCTGTAGCCTCCCAATCCAACAATAAGAGACCTGTATCTATCATTTTCTATCTATTTAATAGTTAAATTTGGCTTACATGTATAGTTATCTCCAATGTTGGTAACCTCTACCACCATGAAAACCAACTTTATCAACCAATGTTTTTACTGCTGTTACAGGATCAGTTTACTAAGAAACGTGTAAAATTGTTTTAAGTTGTGAAAATCTGTTACTTACGTAGTAAGACTTTGGGGTTTTAATGGATTATGTTCTACATGAGGGACCAGTTAGAGAGGCACAGTAAGAATTAAATAGGCAATGTTTGGTAGATTAAAGTGAACTAGACTAAGGGATGCTTTTGAATTGACACAAAATTAATACATATTTGCCACTGGATAAAATCTTCTTCGTTAGGTGATAACTAACCACTGTCCTCACTGCCCATACCTGATACCTGGGCTGCATACCCACTCCATCTAGACTTCATACCTACTGAAGGCCTCGTAACTGAAGGGTTAATGTCTGACATAGTCAGGATTCTTCAGGATCCTATGCTATTATCTATTTATCTGTGTCCCTTTTACCTTGTAGGACTTATTAGCATTAAAAGCTAACTATTTTGATTGCATAATATGAGAGTTGTGAGTTAAGTTTCATTTGGGGCAAAATGAGGACTGCAACCCAGGAGACAGCTCTTCAGATAGCTTTGAGAAACTGCTCAAATGAGGCAGGGGGTAAGGTCAGTATATATGAGATTTTGCTGAAGGGGGAGTACATGCAATTGGGCACATATTTTTCCTGAAGATTTCTACTGGTCTTGAGAAGCTTTTGCTGGTCATGAGGAACAGTCATTACTGTGAAGGATGTTAGTGCTTTTCGAGATACAGAGAGATACAAGAATTGGGCTCATAAAATCAGCTCCTGAAAGTATCTGTCTGAAGACCTGTCTTGCCAGTTTTTCCCCAAGCACAGAATGCCTCATGTCTGCTCTTCTCCCTGAACTCCTTTCAGGGGGTGTTGAAATTCAGCAGCTGCAGGAGCACAGGTTTTAATTCTTGTAGAGGTAAATGACAAGTGCCATTTGTAGTTGACACTGACTATCACTCCTTTTCCATATAAAACATAATCGTGATTGCAAAGACATAGTAGTTATATTTCTAAGGCTTATATTCCAAGTTATACTCCAAGGAGCAGTGGTCCTGCACATTTGCAGATGGCTGGTGGGCAGTAGCTTCAGTGTCACTCACAGCAAAGCTGTCACTCTAATGTCTCCTCTATGAATATTTTGGCATACAAACTCTTGCATTGTGCCTGGTTTGGTTACCCACTCTAAACTAATATCAATTATTGCTTTTCCTAATAATAAGTGAGATTTAACAGAATTCTTGGACTTTTCTTAAAAATAATTTGACTCAATCTTATTTATTTTGGAGTTCTGGAGTTCACGTAATGCATTATATAATTTTTTTTTTTTTTCTGTTTAAAACACATGTAAGAAACCTCTATACTGTTCCCTATAGTAATTGTATCAATTTACATTCCCACCAACAGTATAAGAGGGTTCCCTTTTCTCACACCCTCTCCAGCATTTATTGTTTGTAGATTTTTTTAATGGTGGCCATTCTGACAGTGTGAGGTGATACTTCATTGTAGGTTTGATTTGCATTTCTCTAATAATGATGTTGAGCTTCTTTTCATGACTCTTGGCTGTGTTCTCTTAGGATAAAAGTCTATTTAGGTCTTCTGCCCATTTTTTTGTTTGGGTTGTTTGTCTTTTTGATACTAAGCTATATATAGCACAGGGCTGGGGGAAGGAAAGTATAGACTGTTTATAGGACATATATTAAGTTAACCTTAAAAATGCATTTCAATATACATTAGCTGCAGACAAATACTATTTGATTCCAACTATATGAGGTACCTGCTGCTGCTGCTGCTGCTGCTGCGTCGCTTCAGTCGTGTCCGACTCTATGTGACCCATAGACGGCAGCCCCCAGGCTCTGCCGTCCTTGGGATTCTTGAGGCAAGAACACTGGAGTGGGTTGCTATTTCCTTCTCCAATTCATGAAAGTGAAAAGTGAAAGTTAACTTGCTCAGTCGTGTCTGACTCTTCGCGACCCCATGGACTGCAGCCCACCAGGCTCCTGCATCCATGGGATTTCCCAGGCAAGAGTACTGGAGTGGGGTGCCATTGCCTTCTCAGATATGAGGTACCTAGAATAGTCAAAGTCAGAAAAGTACAATGATAGATGCCAGGGGCTGGGGACTTTCAAGGTGGTAAGCGGGGATGGGGAGTTAGTGTTTAATGGGGAGAAGGTTTCAATTTAAGAAAGTGAAAAATTCAGGAGATAGATAATGCTGAGAGGGGTTGCACAACAATGTAAATGTGCTGAGTGTAACTGAACTGTACAGTTAAATATGGTTAAAATAGTATGTTTTATATTATGTGACTTTTACCACAATAACAAAAACTTAAAAAGATAAAGTGATCCTGTCACCAAAATTAAAAAAAAAATGTAAATAGAATTTTGCACATATACTTTAATATGTTAGTTAATAGGGATCTTAAATAATAAAATGTAATTTGGACTTCATTTATTGATATGATAATTACGTATTCCATTCTGGCTTTAGAGTTAAAGTACTTAAAAGTCTTTATCATAAAAGTATAGAATATTATATTGATGAGAAATGTATTTTAAAATACGTAACTATGATGTTAAATCTGAGAATGGAAAGCTGTTATATTTACTGTTTTTTTATATGGCAGACATATTTTGTCAACCTTGTTATAGAGTCATAAAACTTTTGGGCACATAATAAGCCTTCTTATGCTTGTCTCATTAATATGTTAAGTCTTTGCCATTCAAATGGTAGTTATATTATTTAAAAACTATCAATGCATACTATGATACTTGTGATGGGTGCATCTGGGCATACTGCGTTGGATTCTAGTACTTATTAAATTATTTTAACATATTATTGACCAGAGACATATTCATACATCTTTTGTTACCCAAATGTTATTGACTGGAAATGTTTCAGTATATACTTACATACAAATCACTGGCCACAGGCATTAGTTTCTGCAAAAATTGCCTGGTCAATAATGTGTTAAGCATTCCTCTTCTAGATATTTTACAGTTTTTGAAAGAGGAGGCGCCTACATCACATAGAGGAGACCAGCAGAAAATGAATTTGACCAAGAGTTAATCTACTTGGAATGGCATGTTTGCAACAGCAGGGTAACTGTAATGTAGGTAAAGCAAGGGAATTTAAAAAAATCTGCTTCATTAACTACACTAAAGCCTTTGACTGTGTAGGTCACAACAAACTGTGGAAAATTCTTTAAGAGATGGGAATACCAGACCACCTTACCTGTCTCCTAAGGTAAGGTTATATTTAACCTTAAGAAATACCTGTCTCCTAAGAAACCTGTATGCAGGAAAAGAAGCAACAGTTAAAACTGGACATTGAACAATGGACTTGTTCAAAATTGGGAAAGGAGTCCTACAAGGCTGTGTATATTGTCACCCTGCTTATTTAACTTATATGCAGAGTACATCATGCAAAATGCCGGGCTGGATAAATCACAAGCTGGAAACAAGATTGCCAGGAGAAATATCAACAACCTCAGATATGCAGATGATACTACTCTAATGGCAGAAAGCTAAGAGGAACTGAAGAACCTCTGCTGCTGCTAAGTCGCTTCAGTCACGTCCGACTCTGTGCGACCCCAGAGACAGCAGCCCACCAAGCTCCTCCGTCCCTGGGATTCTCCAGGCAAGAACACTGGAGTGGGTTGCCATTTCCTTCTCCAGTGCATGAAAGTGAAAGGTGAAAGTGAAATCGCTCAGTCGTGTCTGACTCCTAGCGACCCCACGGACTGCAGCCTACCAAGCTCCTCCGTCCATGGGATTTTCCAGGCAAGAGTACTGGAGTGGGTTGCCATTGCCTTCTCCAAAGAACCTCTTGATGAGGGTAAAAGAAGAGAGTGAAAAGGATGGCTTCAAATCGACATTCAGAAAACTAAGATCATAGCATATGGTCCCATCTATTTTATGGCAAATAGATGGAGAAAAGTGGAAACAATGACAGATTTTATTTTCTTGGGCTCCAGAATCACTGTGGATGGTAACTGCAGCCATGAAATTAAAAGACACTTGCTCCTTGGAAGGAACACTGTGACAAACCTAGACAGCATATTATAAAGCAGAGACATTACTTTGCCAGCAAAGATCCGTATAGTCAAAGTATGGTTTTTCCAGTAATCATGTATGGATGTGAGAGCTGGACCGTAAAGAAGGCTGAGCACCAAAGAATCAATGCTTTTGAACTGTGATGTTGGAGAAGACTCTTGACAGTCCCTTGGATTGCAAGGAGATCAAACTAGTCAATCCTAAAGGAAATCAACCCTGAGTATTCATTGGGAGGTCTGATGCAGATGCTGAAGCTCCAATACTTTGGCCACAATTAAAAAGAAGTTAGTCTGTAAGTCATGAGCTGCACCTCCTAGTGCCTCTTCAAGGCAGAATATGTTGTCCAACTATGTGGAATGTTGTCAACTGACTGCTTCTATTTTCCACCTCCTACAAAGTCTATCTCAGCTGCCTAGCCTGAAGTTATATCCTACTCATGCAGCCTCCTGTGACAATTAGCACAGAATTTTACACTTTGAGGGTGTTCTTGCTAGTAAGTGCAATGCAGTTTTTTCTGGTATTTAAAATTTTCCTTAAAAAAGGGTGTTGTGATCTCTTCATCTGTCCATCCATTCTTCCATGCATCCTTCCATCCAATTTCATGTTGCATTCAAAACTTCCAAGTAACTTTTAGGTGCTGTGTGCTGGTCTCTGCCCTTAAGGAACTTCCAACCAGATGAAAGTGATAAGATATTGATGAACAAAGTGACTCTGAAGGCAGAGAATGCAACTCTATCAGATTGATGCCATGAAGAGGTACAGATCTAAAAAGTGAAATGAATAGAAATGGAATGGATGGGGAAAAAAAGAGTGTGTGTGTGTGTTTTATAGAATAAATAATAGGATTGGTGGCAATGTAGAACATCTAAAATCCTTTGAAGGGAAACAACTAAAATAATCATATATACATGTGCCTAGGCATTCATAGACCAATCTCTGTAGCTGGCTCTAAACATCTCAAAAACTTAATCATAAAAAAAGACCTTCAAGTCTTGATAATGCATCATGTTCTGCTTCTAATCAGTACATGGTTTCAAAAATGGCAGGATTTTTTTCTTGTTGGTTTGTTGTGATTAATGGAGTATTTCTTTTATTTTTTGTTAATAGCATACCATAAATCTAACTAAACTCCTAATTAAAACCCTTGCAGTGGTTAGCAAAACTTCAAAACTTATCATTCAATTTACTGAAACAGGTATACAAATTGATTTGATTTGATATTCTTTTTGATACCTCTGTTATTCTCTTGGTAATTGTTAACCTCAGTGTTTATTTAAGGGATTATTTTCCAATTTCCAAGTTCAGCAGTAAATCTTAGCTCGATGATTTTAATAACCTATTCCCTGTAACTGTGAGCGTCAGTCTTCAACTGTATTTTGTAGCCATTGATCACTTGGGAGTTTGTAAACATTCACATCCAACCTTTTTCAGTCTTAGTGCTAGACTTAGTACTTTTTTGCAATCATCAGGAGAGTTTATTAAAAAAAAAGGTATCAATCACAGGAATTAAATTCATTTTGCCTCTGCTGAAATGCAAAAGGTAGTTCAGAATTACAATTTTGAGCTTGAAGGTATAGTTGTCTTCCATGCACTTTAAATGATCCTTATCTCAGTCTTGCATAAACTAACGGGATCCTAGTGTGTTCTATCCTAGACTATATTCCAGCTAAAGAGCACTGGTTTCATGCTTTTCAAGTATTTCAGACACTTTTAACCTGAAACCATTTACCAGATCCTATCCATGACATGGGCTTCCCTTGTGGCTCAGAGGGTCAAGTGTCTGCCTGCAATGCAGGAGACCTGGGTTTGATCCCTGGGTCGGGAAGATCCCCTGGAGAAGGAAATGGTAACCCACTCCACTACTCTTGCCTGGAAAATCCCATGGACAGAGAAGCCTGGTAGACTACAGTCCATGTGGTCACAGAGAGTCAGACACGACTGAGCGACTTCACTTTCACTTTCATACGTGACATTACTTGCATTTTACTGGGGTTTTTTGCAAAAACATAATGACCAAGTGAAAGTCACTCAGTTGTGTCTGACTCCTTGTGACATGGACTGTATAGTCCATGGAATTTTCCAGGTCAGAGTACTGGCGTGGGTAGCTGTTCCCTTCTCTGGGGGATCTTCCCAACCCAGGGATGGAACCCAGGTCTCCCACAGTGCAGGTGGATTCTTTACCAGCTGAGCCACCAGGAAAGCCCAAGTTACTCTAAATTCAGCAACTCTTTAAAGTAAAAATTTCACTTGATTATTAATAACTATGAAAGTATACATTGACATGTATAAGATCATATTTAAAAACGTGTTAGGCAAATTGTCAGACTGTTTGTACATAAGGCAATACAGAAGCAAAGCTGTTTGCTGTGATTCTACTGCCCCTCAGGTTTGTGCAGCCGAGGGATCAGAAACTGTTTTCAAAGATGATAGAAATCTGCTAATAATTTTGCCACTGCAAGTCTATAATTGATATTGAGCTGAGATATTTTGGATCCATTTCACTGACCTCTGATTGGAAAGCAACAAAACAGTGCAATACAAACATAATTTGTCTATTTTCCTATCATTGGACTTAAAACCAATGGGAATAGTCTGGGAAAGATTATTTATCTTGAAAAAATGAGATAAGGTTGCCTTATTCTATACTTGGCACATGATAGTTCCTGTTATTTTTTTTTAATGTCCCTTCTAAGCCACTCCTATGTGGTTAGGAATCCCTGAGTAATCATTCCATCTACAATCATAATCCCTCTGAAACTGATGCCAGACCATCTCCTGGCTTCCCAAGCTGCTGGAGTTATTTGTTACAACTTAATTGATCTTTAATAACCCTTTCCTTGGTTAGACATCAATATTTAACCTCGAAGCTACAAATTTATAATCAAAAAATCTTCTTTAGCGTCACTCTAGTCAATGAGAACACACATTTCATGGTGCGATTTCAGAGGCATTTGACTGAATGGGAAATATATTTTGAATAAATGTTTCTATCTGGGGAAGCTCTATTATGACACAGGATCAGTGACCTCCTGTAATAACTCGTGGGCTTCCCTAGTGGCTCAGATGGTAAAGAATCCATCTGCAATGTGGGAGACCTGGGTTCAATCCCTGGTTTGGGAAAATCCCCTGGAGGAGGGCATAGCAACCCACTCCAGTATTCTTGCCTGGAGAACTCCATGGACAGAGGAGCCTGGTGGGCTACAGTTCATGGGGTCACAAAGAGTCAGACACAACTGAGTGATTAAGCCTACACAATAACTTGTAAGGCCAGTGCTGAGCTTAGCCTGTGCCACTATTTGCTTCTAAAAGCTTCTTCAATAGAATAGCTTGATTCCAGGTATTTTAAATGTAACTATGATTTCTTTTGTTATGTTCATTAAAAAAATCCTAAAATCCAACAGATATAATGGGGATATTCTATAAATATTGGGCTTCCTGGGTATCATAGTGGTAAAGAATCCACCTGCCATTGTAGGAGATGCAACAGACGTGAGTTCGATCTCTGGGTAGGGAAGATCCTCTGGAGTAGGAAACGGTAACCCACTCCAGTATTCTTGCCTGGAACATTCCATGAACAGAGAGGCCTGGCAGGCTACCATCCATGGGGTCACAAAGAGTTGGATATGACTGAACACACACACACACATACAATAAATATTACCTAGTCTGTGTTTTAGCTAGATCATAGCTGCCTTAAAATAAAATACATTTAAATATATGAAGGATGGTATAATGAAAATGAGCTTACTGTGTTCATGAGTTTATGTCATCACAGTGGGAGTTTTAGCTTTTGGTTACCAGCAGGATACTGATAGATTCACATAATATATTTAATGGCTTTTGCCTCTGCTCAGAATTCTTTGGGATTAACCATTAAAGATGTAAGGATGCAAACAGAAGAAAAGCTATTGGATCATATAATTTACAAATAATTTTCAGACAGCTTTATTAGGTATCATAAGGCTGATCATGTTATCAGAGCAATCTATCATATATCACATTTCTATTCTTTGGGCATGAAGGCAATACTATTTAGTTCTGTGTTGAAGTACTCTGTATAGCTTTCTGAATACTTAAAGTTTAAATTTTGCCTTTATATCTCTTTGTAATGATAATTATTTAGAGACAAAAAAATTGTAAATTTAAAGAATACACATAAACTTACATAAAATACATACACATGCATATGGGGTTTTGCCCAAACTTAAATATGTTTGCGTGCATGTGTGCATGCTAAGTCACTTCAGTTGTGTCTGACTGTTTCCAACCCTATCGACCGTAGCTTGCCAGGCTCCTCTGTCTGTGGGATTCTCTAGGCAAGAATACTGGAATGCGTTGTCATGCCCTCCTAGGGGATCGTCCTGACCCAGGGATCAAAAGATTGGCAATTTCTCCTTTTTGTCATATTTCTGTCCTAGAAACACCATTTTGAACCTTATACTATATATAATAGTGTTTATAATACTATTATATAATATATAATGTATATAGTATTTTTCTCCAGGAACACTCTCTTGAAAAAAAAAGTAGTGGTAGATATTAATCAAAGGTAATATTTCTAAATACTTAAAATAAGCTCTAAGATATCCAGGTTTCTCAAATATTTTATAAAATTGCAGTTTATGTTTATTTTACTAGATTATTGAGTAACCAGCAACTTACCTGATTCATGTGAAGAATAGCATATAAATTTAAGTTATTGCTAAATGGGTATATATTTCTATACTTGATGAATATCTATGGATCTCTTACGTTGTCTAAAAAAATAATTATTTGCCCTTATTCTGCTGTGATACAAATCAATGGAAGACTCTCACATATGCAACATACTTCCATGGATTTAGGAAATTTTAGGGTAAACCGAAAAGTCTGCGTTGGGGCACTATGTTAGTTAATGTGTTAGCTAGAAGTAGTATTTTTCATAAATAATGGTGACTTTATGGCCTGTAAATATTAATAACATATATTCTGAGCTATTGCAGTGCCTAGAAGAGTAACTATACTCTTTCCCCCTACCCTCCACCAAAGTAGGTATATTGAAAGATAAAGTGAAAGTCACATTCTCATCAGGAATTTTTATTATTGAAAATAAATGAAATAAATTAAAACTATGAAACTTCATTCCTCATTAATAACATGACTTGTGATTTAGACATTCTTGTTTTACAACACCGTGGATGAATGTCATTATAAATATACATTATTGCAGCAGAAATAAAATTTACTTATCCCATCAATTGTCCCAACTTAAATATTCTATCTACAGTAAGCATTACATATTTGAATAAGCAGACTTCCCTGGTAGCTCAGCTGGTAAAGAATCCACCTGCAATACAGGAGACCCTGGTTCAATTCCTGGGTTGGAAAGATCCGCTGGAGAAGGGATAGGCTACCCACTCCAGTATTCTTGGGCTTCCCTGGTGGCTCAGTTGGTAAATAATTCATATGCAATGCAGAGACCTGGATTCTATCCCTGGGTTGGGAAGATTCCCTGGAGGAGGACATAGCAACCCCCTCCAGTACTCTTGCCTGGAAAATCCCCATGAACAGAGGAGACTAATGGGCTACAGTCCATGGGGTCACAAAGAGATGGGCACGACTGAGTGACTAAACACACACACACGTACATTTAAATAAGGATTAATTAACACTTTTGTGTGAAAGGAATTTTGCATTGAATATTTTCTGTAAAGTGAAAGTTGCTCAGTTGTGTCTGACTCTTTGTGACCCCATGGACTGTATAGTCCATGGAATTCTCCAGGCCAGAATACTGGAGTGGGTAGCCTTTCCCTTCTCCAGGGATCTTCCCAACCTAGGGATTGAACCCAGGTCTTCTGCATTGCAGGAGGATTCTTTACCAGCTGAGCTATCAGGGAAGCCCTAGTTATTAAATTGAAAAATATTTTACATAAGTGTGAATAGTGCAGTCTGCTTTAGAAAGCTTTCTGGAACTTCCCTGGTGGAGCAGTGGATAAGAATCCACCTGCCAATGCAGGGGACATGGGTACCATCCCTGGTCCAGGAAGATTCCACATGCTGAGGAGCAACTAAGCCTGTGTGCCACAACTACTGAGACCTTGCTCCACAATAAGAGAAGCCACCACAGTGAGAATCCCATGCAGTGCAAAAAAGAGTAGCTCTCGCTCACCAAAACTAGAGAAAGCCTACACACAGCAGACCCAGGACAGCCAAAAAAAAAAGGTTTCTGAACAAAATTGTTTTCTGTAATAACTTTCTTTGAAGCATGGACAGTCAGTCAAAATCATTCCACTAATTTTACGTTTTTTACCTATGTACTAAACAGATAGTAATAAGCATTTGTTTTGGATGGTGATGCTGGTGGTAGTAAATTTCATAATATAAAGCATTTTCAAAGGATTGACCCAGCATATTTTCTTTTCCTTCTCCTATGTATATTTTATTTAGCCCTATAAAATGATTTATCTATCAATGAAGCAGTGTTAGCAGTAAACGTTCTGCTAACCATTCATTGCCACTGCCAGATTTTTGGCCCTATAATTTTGGTTGAGTTGCCTTGCAGAGAAAGTTTAGACACATAATCATTTTGAGACTAGAGATTTGTGTCTCAAAACCACATCCTGGAGCCTTGCCCCTTCCTCTCACTCTGACAATATTTCTGTGAATTAAAGCCATGTTTAGTTGAATTTCTTTTTGAACACAAACATAAATATGTTTAGGGATGGGGAATGTCTCCTTTTTGTCACATTAATATATATGGGAACAGAGCATTAGTTAAGAGCAGAAAGATATAAAGAATATCACAATCTTACACACATATTGTTGGTAGGATATCACAGTACTTTCTATGCTACTAGAAAGCAATAAAATACTGTAACTGCACAACACTTTAACACAAATATTTACTATAAAGCTTCAAAATTTCAAACATAGCAAACACCCTCTTGCAACAACACAAGAGAAGACTCTACACATGGACATCACAGATTAATACCTAAATCAGATTGATTATATTCTCTGTAGCCAAAGATGGAGAAGCTCTATACAGTCAGCAAAAACAAGGCCAGGAGCTGACTGTGGCTCAGATCATGAACTCCTTATTGCCAAATTCAGACTGAAATTGAAGAAAGTAGGGAAAACCACTAGACCATTCAGATACGATCTAAATGAAATCCCTTATGATTATACAGTGGAAGTGACAAAAAGATTCAAGGGATTAGATCTGATAGACTGTCTAAAGAACTATGAACAGAGGTTTGTGACATAGTACAGAAGGCAATGTTGAAGATCCACAAGAAAACAAAATGCAAAATGGTAGTCTGAGGAGGCTTTTCAAATCACAGAGAAAAGAAGAGAAGCTAAAGGCAAAGGAAAAAACGAAAGATATGCCCATTTGAATGCAGAATTCCGAAGAATACCAAGGAGAGATAAGAAAGCCTTCCTCAGTGATCAGTGCAAAGAACTAGAGGAAAACAATAGAATGGGAAAGACTACAGATCTCTTCAAGAAAATTAGAGATACCAAGGGAATATTATGGGATTCCTTGGTGGCTCAGACGGTAAAGCGTCTGCCCGCAATGTGGGAAGCCCAGGTTCGATCCCTGAGTCGGGAAGATCCCCTGGAGAAGGAAATGGCAACCCACTCCAGTACTCTTGCCTAGAAAATTCCATGGATGGAGGAGCCTGGTGGGCTACAGTCCATGGGGTCGCAAAGAGTCGGACACAACTGAGTGACTTCACTTTCACTAAGGGAATATTTCATGCAAAGATGGGCACAATAAATGACAGAAATGGTATGGACCTAACAGAAGCAGAAGATATTAAGAAGAGCTGACAAGAATACACAGAAGAACTGTACAAAAAAGATCTTCACGACCCAGATAACCACGATGGTGTGATCACTCACCATCCTGGAATGCAAAGACACTATGAACAAAGCTAGTGGAGGTGATGGAATTCCAGTTGAGCTATTTCAAATCCTGAAAGATGATGCTGTGAAAGTGCTGCACTCAATGTGCCATCAAATTTGGAAAACTCGGCAGTGGCCATAGGACTGGAAAAGGTCAGTTTTCATTCCAAGCCCAAAGAAAGGCAATGCGAAAAATGTTCAAACTGCCACATAATTGCACTCATCTCACACGCTAGTAAAGTAATGCTCAAAATTCTCCAAACCAGGCTTCAATAGTATATGAACCATGAACTTTCAGATGTTCAAGCTGGATTTAGAAAAGGCAGAGGAACCAAAGATCAAATTGCCAACATCTGTTGAATCATCAAAAAAGCATGAGAGCTCCAGAAAAACATCTATTTCTGCTTTATTGACTATGCCAAAGCCTTTGACTGTGTGGATCACAATAAACTGTGGAAAATTCTGAAAGAGATGGGAATACCAGACCACCTGACCTGCCTCCTGAGAAATCTGTATGCAGGTCAGGAAGCACAGTTAGAACTGGACATGGAACAACAGACTGGTTCCAAATCAGGAAAGGAGTACGTCAAGGCTATACATTGTCACCTTGCTTCTTTAACTTATATGCAGGTTACATCATGCAAAATGCCAGGCTGGATGAAGCACAAGCTGGAATCAAGATTGCTGGGAGAAATATAAATAACCTCAGATATGCAGATGACACCACCCTTATGGCAGAAAGCGAGGAAGAACTAAAGAGCCTCTTGATGAAAGTGAAAGAGGAGAGTGAAAAAGTTGACCTAAAACTCAACATTCAGAAAACTAAGATCATGGCATCTGCTTCCCATCACTTCATGGCAAATAGAAGGAAAAATAATGGAAACAGTGAGAGACTTTATTTTCTTGGGCTCCAAAATCACTACAGATGGTGACTGCAGCCATGAAATTAAAAGACGCTTGCTCTTTGGAAGAAAGGCTATGACCAACCTAGACAGCATATTAAAAAGCAGAGACATTACTTTGCCAACAAAAGTCCATCTAGTCAAAGCTTTTCCAGTAGTCAGGTATGGATGTGAAAGTTGGACCATGAAGAAAGCTGAGTGTGAAAGAATTGATGCTTTTGAACTATGGTGTTGGAGAAGACTCTTGAGAGTCCCTTAGACTGCAAGGAAATCCAACCAGTCCATCCTAAAGGAAATCAGTCCTGATTATTCATTGAAAGGACTGATGCTGAAGCCGAAACTCTAATACTTTGGCCACCTGATGCGAATAACTGACTCATTTGAAAAGACGCTGATGCTGGGAAAGATTGAAGGCAGGAGGAGAAGGGGACAACAGAGCATGAGATGTTTGGATGGCATCACTGACTCGATGGACATGAGTTTGAGCTCTGGGAGTTGGTGATGAACAGGGAAGCCTGACATTCTGCAGTCCAGGGGTTGCAAAGAGTCAGACATGACTGAGCAACTGAACTTTACTGAACATAATTTGGAAAGACAAGGATAAGGTAGGTTTTCTTCATTAATGATGGGGGAAGACTTACAGATGTAAAATTTGAGTGTTTCTATTTCCCAGTTAATGACTGAGATGATGAATGGTGAGACTTTACATACCTTCTCTAATGTGTTACATATACTCATCATATCATTCAGCTTTGAAATCATGATGCTTCAAATCATTATTTGCATTCTATTGGTTATTCTCTACTTTGAACTTAATTTTTTTGTGTGATTTGTTTTTTTTTTTTTTTGCCTGTAAAAGATGTTTTTGTTTGTTTGCTTTGTTTTCATAGAAAAGATAGGGCCTTCTTTTCTATAATTTGTTAATGAGGAGAAATGGAAAGTAGAATTAAGACAGTAATGTCTGCCTGGGCCTGGGGAGAGGGATGTGGTATTTATGTATGCATGCAAGTCTATGTGTGTGTGCATTATAATGGGAAAACAAATGTATTAGTTGAATCAAATTAAACTGCCATTTATGTAATTGGCAATTTCGTATGCTTCAACACAATATTTAAACATTCATTTGATGCAAGCAACCTTAGCACTGATGTAACAGTGCCACTGCAGCTTCAGGGATATTTCATAATTGTAGAGTTCAGAAGTATCATTTTTTAATATGAGGAAATAGAAGCCCCAAATAACATCATGAGGATATTAAAATACAAGTGAATGAGAGTTACACTATTGTCAGGAAACTTTTGAGTATGCTTCAGTTCAATAAAATGAAATACATATTTCAAAACCTCTGATACTTTATTATTGACTAAAAAGAATTGTTACACCATCATGAAGAGTTTGAGATGTGCTTGAATATTATAACAATCAGAAACTACTTATTTGGTATTAAACTGATAAACTCATTGAAAGAAAAATTTAATATCTTTATATATTTTGTTTAAAAATTATACAGACATTGGAACAATATAATAACTGAAGTCTTTACAAATAAAATTGAAGTAATCATTTCCATAATAGCATTTTAAAATATTTACTAATTTATATAGCTCTTAAATTTCATTCAGAAATTGTTCTAATGAAAGTGTTCTGATCTGAAACAGATCTATTGCTTCCTTGATTACTTATATAAAAAAAAACAACAAAACATTCTAAGGTAGGGGTCACTAACCTCCAGGTTGCAGACCAGTACCTCCTGTCAGATCAGCAGTGACATTAGATTAGAAATAAAGTGCACAGTAAATGTAATTTACTTGAATCATCCCCAAACCATCCCCCCTACCCCTGGTCCATGGAAAAATCATCCTCCACGAAATTGGTTCCTGGTGTCAAAAAGATTGGAAACTGCTGCTCTAAGACATGGGAATTACGAAGTCAGTGTCCCATAATCCTAGTTTTCTTTGTTTAATAGGAGATTGAAAGCATCTATGCTGTGAAAGCATAGTCATTGTAAGTGTATATTTTACTATCATGACATTTGTTTTTTTTTTTTTTTTACGTTGATTTTATTTTTTGTTTATTTTTTTTTCTTGTCCATCATTAATTTTATTTTTTTTTAATTAAATTTTAAAATCTTTAATTCTTACATGTGTTCCCAAACATGAAACCCTATCATGACATTTGAACTGTCATTCCAACTATAAATCAAAGACATCTATTGTGTACTGATTTATAAACATGATTTTTACCATAGAATCTTTAGCAGAAGTAGCCTCATGATTTTGTTGGACAAACTAACTTGACTCCTATAAAATGAGAATCAACAGATTAATACAATTATTTAGAAATGAAGTTATACGAAAAGGATACATCATATTAAAAATATTAACATAAGAGTAATTAATTTGTACTGAATAAAGATGAGTTGTCTTCATAATTCTCAGTTTCATGGGGCTCTGAAAGACTGCTGTTCTTAATCCCTTGTGTGTGTATGTACTAAATCACTTCAGATGTGTCCAACTCTTTGCAACTCTGTGGACTAGCCCACCAGGTTCCTCTGTCCATGGGGTTCTCTAGGCAAGAATACTGGAATGGGTTGCCATGCCCTCCTCCAGGGAATCTTCCCAATCCAGGGATCGAACCTGCATCTCTTATGTCTCCTGCATTGGCAAGCAGGTTCTTAACCACTAGCACCACCTGGTAAGTCCCTTGGAGAAGTTGATTTCCAATAGTTCTCAACCAGAGGATTATGTACATGACTTGAAATATGTAGAAAAAGGCAATTTCTGGCTGTGTTACTTAAAATCAGATATACTGGTTCTATAAATTTGTATTTATAAGATATGGAGCAAATTTATACACTCATTCCTCATACTGTTACAAAAAGCACCTGGGTTCTTTTCCATCTTCTGATGCTACTGTCCTGCACTGCACTTTTCAGTTTGAGGATATGGTTCAATAGTTTTTAGTCCTGAGAACCACTGAACTAACTGTTTGAAGGAGCCCTTCCAAAGGGCTTTATACAACCCAAACACAGAGTGTATACTTCATATGCAGACCAAGGTTGATAAGGAAATGGATATTCACACAATCTCAAAGTCTACTCTACAGGTTAGTTATTAACTACCAAGGGAGAAAGCTAGTTTTAACATGGAGACATCTGGTGGACACCACCATAACAGGTGACCAAATTTAGCATCACAGATAATGTGGCACTCTGATCTGCTGTGCTCCTGGTACACACTAGAACTATTCAGTTTTCTTGCAAAAAAATTTAAACTCATCTAATCATAAAGAGACAACCAGAGATTTCAGACAACTGGCATCAGTTCTTTAAAAATGTCATTGCCATGAAGGACCAAACAAGGCTAGGGGAATGTCCTAGATTAAAGGAGCCTAAATTCAGTGGGTGGTCCAAGCTGGAACACTGACATTACTGGGATTCTCGAACATGAACTGCAATTTAGATAATGTTATGTAATTGTTAATGTGTTGGTTGAAATGATGTAATTGCTATCATATAGGAGACTTATTTTTTCTTAAAAGATGCATGCTAAATAATTAGGGATGTATATGCCTATATGTATGTGAGCACATGCACATGCACACAGGCAAATACCTGAATAAAATAAATTGTAAATGAAAGAAGACAAAAGAGAGGAAAGGAGAAAGCAGATATGCCAACATGTCAATTGGTGAGCTAATGGAGGATGTGTATGTGTTTCCTGTTCTAGTCTTCAACTCTTACACAAATATGGAATATTTTAAAGTACAAAGTTGGAGTGGGATAGGGAGAAGAAATCATTGATAAGATTGGATGGGTCTGAACACAAAAACAATAAAAGCTAAATAGTATATTACAGATATGTCTTTCCATATATTTTGATATTTGTCATTTGATTTATTAGACTGAAATACCAAGTTTATGTGAGAATCATATGTGAATCAGCATTAGACATAAATTAGCCAGAATATCTTTTCTATTGTCATATATTGTATATAACATTTGTTAGGATTCAAGAGTACCTTTTTTCTATATGAAACTTCAGACTTTCTGTCTTTGTAAGAATTTATCATGTGCTCCATATAAGTACTTAGTCAAGTCAAGTTTGAAAGTATTAGTTTTCCTTTCCTCTGGGGAACATTTAATAAAATGTGTTTCTTGCTGGGAACCAGAGGAATATTTATAGCTTCCAAAAAGGCTGCTATTTAAACTACTTTTTACTATGAACATATAGAATTGCACATGTATTAGAACAGCTAGAAATTATTTTCTTGGGCTCCAAAATCACTGCAGATGGTGACTGCAGCCATGAAATTTTTAGACAATTGCCCCTTGGAAGGAAAGCTAAGACAAACCTAGACAGCATATTAAAAAGCAGAGACATTACTTTGCCGACAAAAGTCCATCTAGTCAAAGCTCTGATTTTTCCAGTAGTCACATACAGATGTGAGAGTTGGACCATAAAGAAAGCTGAGCACCGAAAAATTGATGCTTTTGAACTGTGATGTTGAAGAAGACTCTTGAGAGTCCCTTGGACTGCAAGGAGATCAAACCAGTCCATCCTAAAGGAAATCAGTCCTGAATATTCATTGGAAAGACTGATGCTGAAGCTGAAGCTCCAATACTTTGGCCAGCTGATTCAAAGAGCTGACTCATTAAAAAAGATCCTGATGCCGGGGAAGATTGAGGGTGGGAGGAGAAGGGAACGACAGAAGACAAGATGGTTGGATGGCATCACTAACTCAATGGACATGAATTTGAGCAAGCTCTGGGAATTGGTGATGGACAGAGAAGCCTGGCGTCCATAAGGTCGCAAAGAGTCAGACATGACTGAGTGACTGAACATCAACAAATAACTAAACTGCATGTTAGTTAATGGTAAAACTGAGAAAATAAATTAGTCAAAAAAGGTTATAAATGTTTACATTCATCATTGTCTGTAAGGTTTTATTCAGACTTCCTAAATTTAAACATCTGTGCAGCCACAGGTCTGAAAACTAACCATTCCCCTGCAATGATTAAGAACATACTTTTGTTTCAGGCAGGTTCAGCGCAACCTGGCCCCACTGTTTTTCTAATTGTGGAATTTTAAACAATGACCTTTTCAAAGCCATATTATCATAAACAAAGTCCATGGAAGATATTAACATCTGCCCTCTAAGACTGTTAAAAGGATTGATAGAAATGAGATAATGTACAGTAGGTACTCAATATCTGGCACAAATAGCACAAGCCCATTATCACCACTTTTATCTATATCCACACCAGCTTGCCCCCTCATTTTCTCCAGGATTGTCTATCTTGATTTATGCCCAGGGGAAACATTCTGAATCATTCATGCTAGAAGTGTCTTATTTAAATCCCAGAATGGCTTTAAAATTCATGGTGTCATGTACATTTTCATTTTACTGTCACTCTAATATTTAGTAATTTTAAATAGATTTCTTCCTACTAATTGTCCTTTTTTTCTTCTACATGGCATAATGAATCCATAAATAGTACTGTTTGTTCCTAGTGAGGTACCATAAATTGTCCAACATACCAGAAACTATTTTTATTTAAATATTTTGCTTAAATTTAGAGTGTTTTTAATTTAATAATATTTATTATAATTTATAATGGCATTACTATGGTATAATATGTAAAATATAAATAAAATATAAATTTACTTTTCTTTCAGTCAGTCAGTTCAATAACTTAGTTGTGTCTGACTCTTTGCAACCTCATGGACTGCAGCATGCCAGGCTTCCCTGTCCATCATCAGCTCCCAGGGCTTATTCAAACTTATGTCCATCAAGATAGTGATGCCATCCAACCATCTCATCCTCTATTGTCCCCTTCTCCTCTCGCCTTCAGTCTTTCCCAGCATCAGGGTCTTTTCTGATGAGTCAGTTCTTCACATCAGGTGGCCAAAGTATTGGAGTTTCAGCTTCAGCATCTGTCCTTCCAATAAATATTCAGGATTGATTTCCTTTAGGATGGACTGGTTTGATCTCCTTGCAATCCAAGGGACCCTCAAGAGTCTTCTCCAACACCATAGTTCAAAAGCATCAATTTTTTGGTGCCTCAGCCTTCTTTATGGTTCAATTCTCACATCCATACATGACTACTGGAAAAATCAGAGCTTTGACTAGATGGACTTTTGTTGGCGAAGTAATGTCTCTGCTTTTTAATATGCTGTCTAGGTTTGTGATAGCTTTTCTTCCAAAGGGCAATTGTCTAAAAATTTCATGGCTGCAGTCACCATCTGCAGTGATTTTGGAGCCCAAGAAAATAAAGTCTGTCACTATTTCCATTGTTTCCTCATCTATTTTCCATGAAGTGATGGGGCCGGATGCCATGATCTTCGTTTTTTGAGTGTCAAGTTTTAAGCCAGTTTTTTCCACTCTCCTCTTTCACTTTCATCAAGAGGCTCTTTAATTCCTCTTCGCTTTCTGCCATAAGGATGGTGTCATCTGTATATCTGAAGTTCTTGATATTTCTCCCGGCAGTCTTGATTCCAGCTTGTGCTTCATCCAGTCCAGCCTGGCATTTCATATGATGTACTCTGCATATAAGTTAAATAAGCAGGGTGACAGTATACAGCCTTGACGTACTCCTTTCCCAATTTGGAACCAGTCCATTGTTCCATGTCCAGTTCTAACTGTTACTTCTTGACCTGCATACATATTTCTCAGGAGGCAGGTAAGGTGATCTGGTATTCCCATTCCTTAAGAATTTTCCAGTCTGTTATGATCCACATAGTCAAAGGCTTTAGCGTAGTCAATAAAGCAGAATAGATTTCTTCTGGAATTCTCTTGCTTTTTCTATGATGTTGGCAATTTGACCTTTGGTTCCTCTGCCTTTTCTAAATCCAGCTTGAACATCTGGAAGTTTTTGGTTCACAGACTGTTGAAGCCCTGCTTGGCGAATTTTGAGCATTACTTTGCTAGCGTGTGAGATGAGTGCAATTGTATGGTAGTTTTGAACATTCTTTGGTATTGACTTTGTGGTTGGAATGAAAACTGACCTTTTCCAGTCCTGTGGCCACTGCTGAGTTTTCCAAATTTGCTGGCATATTGAGTGCAGCACTTTCACAGCATCATCTTTTAGGATTTGAAATAGTCAGCTAGATTTCCATCACCTCCACTAGCTTTGTTTGTAATGATGCTTCAAAGGCCCTCTTGACTTGGCATTCTAGGATGTCTGGCTCTAGGTGAGTGATCACACCAAAGCTGTGTGCTGAAAAATTGATGCTTTTGAACTGTGGTGTTAGAGAAGACTCTTGAGGGTTCCTTGGACTACAAGGAGATCAAACCAGTCTATCCTAAAGGAAATCAGTCCTGAATATTCATTTGAAGAACTGATGCTGAAGCTGAAACTCCAATACTTTGGCCACCTGATGCGGAGAGCTGACTCATTGGAAAAGACCCTGATGCTGGGAAAGTTTGAAGGCGAGAGGAGAAGGGGATGACAGAGGATAAGATGGTTGGATGGCATCACTGACTCAATGGACATGAGTTTGAGTAAGCTCTGGGAGTTGGTGATGGACAGGGAAGCCTGGCATGCTGTAGTCCATGGGGTTGCAAGGAGTCAGACACGACTGAGTGAACATCTTTTTTTGTCCAGTGTTGAGGTCCTTTAATGGACCAGAACCTGGTAGTCTGGAGTCAACTGATAAGAAAGTAAAGGAAAGAGTAAGAGGCTGATATTCCTTGGTTTATGCAGAAAGTCAATAAAGCCCCTGGCACGGGGCTTGCTCTGTTCATGGAGGCCTCAGGTGCCCTCTCGATGACGTGAAGGCGCAGATTGCCTTCTCGAGAGGGTCTTAGAAGCCAGGCAGGAAAGTTAACTCAGAAGGCCTCTGCACTCCAAAGAAATAGCCTGAGAGAGAGAGAGAGAAAGAAAGAAAAAGAAAGACATGGGGACCAGAGCTCTGATGGAGCAAAGGTGTTTTAATCAACATGGTGTGGGCATATATACTGTAGTTACTCTCAGCGAAGATAAAGATTAAAATTCCAGACTTACAAAACATAGGTGATCCATATTAAGAGAGAGTTGTAAATAATCACTTTTACCATATGGTTCACAAGAAGGAAGAGGGTACTTATCACCGTATAGAAAAGCTAACGAAGCCCCGAAGAGGCTTGCCTCTCCTCTTAATTCCTGAATATTCAGGAATTAATAAGGAACAGAGGATTCCTGACAGATCCAAAACAGCACACAGGAAGCCTCCTGTTTAATGCTTCCTGACAGTCCAGTTCTGTGTATTCTTGCCACCTCCTCTTAATATCTTCTGCTTATTAGGTCCATACTATTTATGTCCTTTATTGTGCCTGTCTTTTCATGAAACATTCCCTTATTATCTCTGATTTTCTTGAAAAGATATCTAGTCTTTCCATTCTATTGTTTTCCTCTATTTCTTTGCATTGATCACTGAGGAAGGCTTTCTTTTCTCTCCTTGATATTCTTTGGAACTCTGCATTCAGATGGATATATCTTTCCTTTTCTCCCTTGTCTTTAGTTTTAATATAAATTAAAACACATTTAAAAATTAAAATATAATATTAAGACATAGAGTATTAGTATTACCACCTGCATGTCCCTTTTCTTTTATAACATTTTTTAAGTAATAATCTTACCAATGTATAAAGTGCCCATATGACCATGCAATATAACTTGTTAGATTTCTGTATCATGTGCTCCATGGAAGAATGTGTCAAGTCAGTTTTGTCTATGTTGGTTATGTAGGACCCTGTGGGGCTCCTGGGCACAGAAACCTTTCTGTGTTCTTCATTCCTTGTTTGTAGGGAACAGACTCCAGTCCCTGTGACCTTCCCAGAGTTCCAAAAGGCAGATTTTAATAACAGCTAATCAGGGAATGGAAGTGATGCTGAAACAAGGGAGGAGACCCCTGAGGCCAGATTAAAGGAGTGCAGGTCCTTCTCACACCCTGATCCTTATCAGCAACCATATCCTTGTACCATTGCTATAAAAGTCCTCACCAAATCCTCCTCAGTTGGGACACATTTTTTCAGGGCTGAGCCTGTTGTGTCCTCCTTTGCCTGGCAAAGCAATGAAACTATTATTTTCTGCTCCACCCAAAATTTAGTCTCTGAAATTTGATTTGGCACTAGCTCACAGAGGCTGAATTTTTGGCATCAGTTGTTATTACTTTGAGGAACATTTGAAATCAAATGCTATCTTAAACTGATTTTTTATTTCCATTTTTTCCTTTAGTCCTTTACCATTTTACATCCATTCAGCAGTGCTTCTTCCATTCATTCATTTGGTAGTTGTCCTGGGTAGCTGCTTATGGATCGTTCCTAAGTGTTGGCAGATTCATGGGTATGTGGTTTATTAAGGGGGCTTCCCAGGTGGCACTAGCATAAAGAATCTGCCTGCTAGTACAGTAGATATAAGAGCTGTGGGTTCAATTCCTGGATCAGGAAGATCCTCTGGAGGAGGAAATAGCAACCCACTCCAGTATTCTTGCCTCGAGAATCCCATGGACAGAGAAGCCTAGCAGGCTGCAGTCCATGGGGTCGCAGAGTCAGACATGACTGTCCCAAGGGAAAAACAATGAACAATGGAGTAGGGGAAACAAACAGAGAATCAGTCACCTTAAATAAAAGCGACATTTCAAAGTTCAAGCCTCACCCTTTTACTGTGGATTCTCAGGAACTGAAATTGCACAATTGAGTTTTTAGACTACCTGAGGCAAGGGAGCTGGACTTTTAAACTCCATACTACATGAACATCGGCTTTGACTGAAGGTCACAAAAACTCCCAGGCACTTCAGGCTTTGAACAGCTACAGGAGAACAGGGAGGTTCTCTGAAGAAGTTTACAGGCATCAGCTTAGGACTGTCGACAAAAATTAACTAGTCAACCTGAGAAAGAAATGAAAATTTTATTCCAGCCAAATTGAAGATTATAACCCAAGAACAGTCTCTCAGAAAGCCCCAAGAACTGTTCCATTGGTTAAAAGTCAAAGCATTCTTAATATTAGTTTTTGAGACAGGAGCTTCACATTAAATTACTTACTATTGACAGTTTTTACACAATCTAGGGAGTAGTGGATCATCTATCATCCTGGCCCCTTTCAAGATTCAGAAGGAATGCTTGCTTTTGAGGAGTTGTCTTGTTGATGTTAGGAGAATGTTGTTTTTTATGGTTGAGCAGGTCTTTTTGCTGATGAGGGAGGTTTGCTCAATGCATAATGCAGTACACAGTGCACAGTAGAGGGGAGAGAGAGGCCAGAGGGCAGTGAAATTTTTTTGTGTTTAAATTTTTCTTGTCTTGCCATAAAATATTAATTTTATTTCATGGAACTAAGCTTGTGGAAGCTGGAGGATAGGAGCATGTCACAGGTGATCTGGGATGAATATTGATAACATTTGCTAGAGTGGTCTTTTTTCTTTCTGAAGTTGTTAGAACAAAAAAAGTTTTATTTTGTTTTTTGATTCAGTGACAGCATTGGTGATGACACCATAAATAAAATATTTTATTTGATCTAGATAATTATTGGTTAAAAATAGATGCTTAGGTAGTGGAATATTTGGTCATTATGTTTAGCATAAATATACTGTAAGCAATAGTACTAATTTGTGATGTCAAGGAATTTTAAGCTTTATTTGTAAGGAGAACAACACAGAAAATAGTCACACATATTTATTTTCTATTGCTGCCATACCAATTAAGCATAAGCTCAATGGCTTAAAACAATATCCACTTACTGTCTCACAGTTATGTATGTCAGAAGTCCAATATAGCATGACTGGGTTTTCTACTCAGGTCTCACAACTGAAGTCAAGGAATTAACCAAAACTACAGTGCTTATCTGAGGCATGGGTAGGTCCTTTTCTAAACACAATGGTTGTTGTTAGAATTTGTTTTCTTTTTGTCAGGGGAGTGTAATCTCCTCGGTTCTGTCTCATCACAACAAAGATTTGAAGCGAGGGACATTAAAGCCCTTGGTGCGTCACAGCTCTTGGACAGTCCATGTTATAGTTCTTGAACAGATCATTTTTATTTGGAAAATAAAGGAAAATACATCCTCGAGGTGTGAGGGCGTGCTGACCCAAAAGATACAAAGAGAAGAGAGAGAGAAAGAGCACGTGCATGTGGGGGAGAGAGAGACCCCCGGCCCTTTGGCTCCTCTTTTTATATGTTTTTTCCTCCCCCTGGGCCTGCCCTACGTAAATTGGGCTAGCCAGGAGTGCTGTTTGTCCCACCTGATGTCCTCACTCTGGTCCTCAGACCTCTCTTTGTTCTATTTTAGCAGGCTTTTCCCTTCCTTGTCTTTTAGCCACTGCCATTCTGGACTCCTGTTTCCTATTCTAACTACATAACATTTTGTTTGTGGAACTTAGGCCTATTTTCTTGTTGGCAGTCAGGCAGGGGTGGGTGGCTGTTGTTAAAGGCCTCCTATTCACAAGCCATCTTACAAGATGGCATTTTATACCTTCTTCCTTCAGGTTAGGAGGAGCACATCTGTCTCTGACTGCCACACATCCAGAGAAACTCTACTGTTTAGCTTCTCACCTGATTGAGTTAGGCCCACATAGATAATCTCCATATCTTAAGATAAACTGACTTGTGACTTGAATTACTTCTGTAAAAATCTTTCCCTCGGAGAACATAAATTACTCTTTGATTGAACAACCAAGGGGCTGAAATCTTAGGGGACCATCTTTAGAATACTCCCTGTCACAGTATACAGATACAAATTAACACTCATGGAAATTTGATGTATGTGCTTAGGATACAGAGAATAGAATGACTGGTTTGATAAAGGGTTTTAAAAACTTTTTTCAGTGTAGTGAATTTTGCACAAAATTTTGAAGAATGTTAAATGTGAAATAAATAATGCACTCTGTAAGGAGGAGGTAGCATATATAGGAGCATTAAATAAATAACAGTGTAGTTATATGTAACAAATGTGTAGGTTTAATATCCCTGATAACTCCTTGTGTTGTAGCCATGCATTCTGGGAAACAAAGTCACTCAGAAGGACAATGCAGATAGTGGAGTGCAGTGTATTACACCGGTGGGCCCAAGGCAGAGTCTCCTCTTAGCCAAGGACCCTGACCAGTTTTTCTGAAAACCTTATATACCCTAAGTGTACATGCCCAAACCCACCTCCCCAAATTCCCTGAAACTAGTCCAAACAAAGGAAAAGAAAGATACAATAAAAGTTAACCCGTGATTCATATGCCTTAAGCCTAGGTACTCTCTGTTTCCTCCTTCACTTGTATTAGAGATAAGATATTTGTCTTAGTTTTGTCAAGAGTGAGTTAAAGTAGTGGTAGGAAGTTGGTGAGATAAATTCAGTCTTTAAATTAATTGATAAAATAAGTTTACATCACTGTTTCTGCAATATGTATACTGACTTTTCTTTCCCACATGTAACAATCATATGTGCATGTGCACACAAATGTGGACAGATGCATACATCTGCACACACATACACATTCACTGGTGCAGTATAGTATAGTGCATGCTTAGTTGTGTCTGACTCTTTGAAACCCCGTGGACTGTAGCCCGCCAGGCTCCTCTGTCCATAGGATTCTCCAGGCAAGAATACTGGAGTGGGTTGCCATTTCCTCCTCCAGGGTATCTTCCAAACCCAAAAAGAAGTTTCTTAGTTCACTGATTATACATCCATCACAACACATCCAGTTGCACAGTCATTCAGTAAACTATTCCAATAAATAAATTGACTCTCTGCTCAGTTAGAAAATTTCTCACTCAGTGGCTGGACTAATCCAAAACTGAAAAAATAGATTATGCTCTTGTGAGGAAAAAGAAGAATGATAGGAATCAAAGGACTGTTCTAAAGGAGTAATGTAAACAGAATTTGAAATTTTTATCATGGCAGCAACAACACTGGAAATATTTGAAAGTTGAATTAAGTTTCTGAAAGTTACCAGAATATGCCACTGCAAAATACACCTCTTTGAAGTAAGAATTGTTTTGAGCTGATTGCTTTGAGAAACTGCAGACACAGGAAAAACCCTGAAAACAGAGTAGAATTTACTCTGTAATGGGAATCTACATTTATAAAGAAATTTGCATTAAAAATGAGGCCTTAGTGGAAAGACAGTTCTTATCAGAGATAACTTTTTCACCTGAGATAACTTTTTCACCTGCAGCACAGGGCATCTTTTGTTAACCACACATTTTCTTCTTTTACCTTTTCATGAATTGCCTATCCCAAACCCCCAACACAGAGAAGGCAGTGGCACCCCACTCCAGTACTCTTGCCTGGAAAATCCCATGGATGGAGGAGCCTGGTGGGCTGCAGTCCATGGGGTTGCTGAGAGTCGGATACTACTGAGTGACTTCACTTTCACTTTTCACTTTCATGCATTGGAGAAGGAAATGGCAACCCACTCCAGTGTTCTTGCCTGGAGAAGCCCAGGGACGGGGGAGCCTGGTGGGCTGCCGTCTATGGAGTCGCACAGAATCGGACATGACTAAAGCGACTTAGCAGCAGCAGCAGCAGCAACTCCCAACGATATTTTTCTTTTGTCTTTAGTTGAAAATGGGATTTAAGGTGGTACCTTGGGCAATTAGAGGTAGCAACTCAGTTTTCCTGATATCTTCTAGGTATACAAGAGGTATACAGATTAATAAACTTTTTTATCTTGTTAATCCATGTTTTATTACAGGGAGTCGTAGCCAAGAATTCAGAAGGATAGGGAGAAAACGATTCAGCATATGCTTCATTCAGCAAAGAACTTATTAGTTATCATCCAAGGATTATGAGGACTGGAATAAAGTCTGGCTCCAAATTAAGGATAAGAGAATGTCAGGGGAAGCAACCATTGGTTAATTGCAAGAGGGCAATGAAATCACTAAAATCTCAGTGAATTTGAAACAGGAGGGAAGGGGCCAGGGCACAACTGTTAAAAGAATAACATAGCCATAAGATATGACAAAAACTGGTTAGAACCAACTAGATCCAAGATGGGCTTCCCTTGCAGCTCAGTCACCTGCAGTGCAGGAGACCCAAGTTCGATCCCTGGATTGGGAAGATCCCCTGGAGAAGGAAATGGTGACCCACTCTAGTATCCTTGCCTGGAAAATCTCATGGACAGGAGAGACTGGTGGGCTGCAGTCCATGGGGTCGCAAAGAGTCGGGCACAACGGAGTGACTAACACTTACTTAGATCCAAGATGGTGGAAAAATCGACTTCTAATGGACCTTGAGTTTCATTATATCCTCATTGTTTTACATTGGCATACCCTCAGGTGACACTTCAGTTTCATGGATGACCATAAAAGATCAAAAAGTGGGCAGTGGCCCAATTCCTAGAAATCCCCACCCCTTCCCTCACTCATTAGCCTATGAAATTGGTCACTCCTATAAAAACTGATAACCCTCAAACCCTGGGGCCTCTTGCCTGCTGAGATGGCCACACTCTGTGGAGTATGTTTCTCTCGAAATAAATCTTCTTACCTATCATGTTGTTTCTCACTGAATTCTTTATACATTGAATTCTTTGAGACATCAAGAACCTGAGTTTCTTTAAGTCCTGAGACCAGATGTGTGTTTTCAATTAAAAGACCATGGGTTGGAGTTTCAATTTGGGTTGCAGAGTTTCAAAGTGTTTCAGTCTGGCTAATGTATCTTAGGTCTTAGTGTAAATTAGTTAATAGACCAATTACTGTAAAGTTCAGTGGACTGACTTGAGGCTATTGGAGGACAATGGTGAATCAAGGATTGTTTTTGCATCCAGATCCCTGTGCCTGACACACAGTGAGGCCAGAAAGATATAAACATCAGAGGTTTGAGCAAAGAAAGTGTTGCAGGAAGACAGATCCCTTCCAGGGCCCAGAAGAAGGCTCTTGTCTAACACTTGAAAGTGAATTATTCAAGGAGACACACATGCTAACAAAGCAAGAGACTTTATTGGGAAGAGGCTTCTGGGAGGAGGGCAGGAGGATAACAAAATGCAGAAGAACTACTCTGCCATGTGGCTCACAGTCTTGGGTTTTACGGTAATGGGATTAGTTTCTGGGTTGTCTTTGACCAGTCATTCTAACTCAGGGTCCTTCCTGGTGGCACATGTATCACTCAGCCAAGATGGATTCCAGACATAAGGATTCTGGGAGGATGGGAGGACACGTGGCCTGGTATCACCTCTCTGTTTTTGCTTTCCTTAATTCTTCTGGTTGGTGGTAGCTGGTTTGTTCTGCATTCCTTACCAGGATCTCCTGTTGTAAGATAACTCATGCAAGTGATTATTATCACATCTGGCCAGGATCGGCACTTTTGGTCAGTGGTTCAACTAACAAACGTTTTATTCCACGGGGCCAAGCAAGTAGAATGGGCAGCTTGTTCTCAAAAGACGCAAACTCCCTGAAGGTTTTCAGGGAAGAGTTTTTAAAGGCAGTATTTGGAGTTGTCACCAAACATAAGTTTGTGTGTGCCTGATGCATGTTGAAGCCAAACAAACTGAAACGTCAAGAGTTTGGAGCAGAGAAAGGTTTACTGCAGGGCCATGCAAGGAGAATGGGTGGCTCATGCCCCCCAACCATGCCCAAAACTCCTTCAAGGGTTTCAGGAAAGTGCTTTTAAATGCAATGTGAGAGAGGGGCATTCCCAGGTATGTGATCAACTCATGCATAATTCTCTTATTAATTGATAGTGAGTACACAGGATGGTGTCACAGGGGTTAACATTATCAGTCCTTAGGCTCCAGAAGGTCTGGGGAGCTTTGTCCATATGATCATCAAGTAGTTAAATAGGTGGTGATTTTTAGCATCTGAAAAACTCAGGAAATATGCATAAAATACTATCTGGGTACTTCAGTGAGGAGCTAGAGCAGAGGATGTAGGTAGAGTCTGTCTGTTTAGGGAAGACCCCATAGAGTCCTGCTCAGTTACAGGGTGGCTGCTACAGGGTATATGACTTTTTTTCTGACTGGTTGATTGTGAGGTAACAGGGTGATAGTCCAGAAATCTCAATCATTGGTCTTCCGGTTCTGGGGTCTCATCATGTAGTTAACATTCTCCACCTGGGTGGGGGCTTTAGTTCCTGCAGAACTCAAAGATACAGAGCCATCTGTTATGTATATCCCTTGAGAAGGCACTGCTGCTGCTGCTAAGTCACTTCAGTTGTGTCCGACTCTGTGTGACCCCACAGACAGCAGCCCACCAGGCTCCCCCATCCCTGGGATTCTCCAGGCAAGAACACCGGAGTGGGTTGTCATTTCCTTCTCCAATGCATGAAAGTGAAAAGTGAAAGTGAAGTCGCTTACTCGTGCCCGACTCTTAGTGACCCCATGGACTGCAGCCTATGAGGCTCCTCCATCCATGGGATTTCCCAGGCAAGAGTACTGGAGTGGGGTGCCATCGCCTTCTCTGGAGAAGGCACTAGGATTATGTTTTATCTCTGAATTATTGTTTCTGGATTGCTTTTCCTTTGTGTCTGCATTCCCTCACTTCCCCTAATTAGTAACTGCTTAAATCTGCTCTTTGAAACTCTGCGAAGGTCTAGGAGACTAAAGCCTATTTCTACAAACAACAAATGGAGAAACACAGAAAGGTTTCCTTACCCAAAAGAGCTGTGCAGTGTCCTGCTTGGTTTCAGGATGTCAGAAAAACTGTTAGAAGTCAGTAAAGCCATAGAAGAGACTTAGAATTGGTTGTTAAAAAGAAGATCCCAGGAAAGAAATGACTGATTTTATTGTTGTAATAAGTCTCTGTTTCTGTGACCATCATATTAGTTACATTTTTCTAAACAAATCATATTATCTCATAAAGTACTCATACATTGTAGCTTCCTTAAGAAATCTGAAGTAAAGGTAAAGCAAGAACAAATAAATTTTGTCAACTAAAAACAAAAAAAAAATAGAAGTCAGACATAAAAAACAAAAACAAAAAACAAATAGACACTGTGTGATGCAGTTGCATGCAGATGTTATGACAGCAAAGGTCAGGAATAACAAGTTTTCAATTTCTTGGCTAATTCTGTAATAAGTAATGTTGACAAGCACTCAATATCCTGAAGATTATTAAAACACTGAGATTGAGTTTAAATGAGTAGTTTTCAATGATTATGCTGTCCCCATATCCATCCCAATGATCATTAAGAAAGAAAAATGTTTTTATGAAGTACCTGAGTTGACTGGTCATGTTTATTATATGATGGATTACTTAGAATATTTAAGTCATCCGAGTCTTTGGAAACTGGAAGTGTGCAAAGAAAAATCAATTAGGTTAACCAAAAGATTCAGATAGCTTATGATTTATTTTGCAATTATGAATACAAAATGCAATCCATTCCCTGTATAATTTAAAAGCTCATATAGACATTTTCCGCTTGGATGACATTTATCATATAACTCTGCATGGCTAACATTTGTTATGTTCATGGATTCCTTTTGTTACAAGTCCCCGTTGCATGTCCCCGGCTCATGGCTTCATTCTCAGCTGTGGATACCTTTCCCTCTACATCCATGACACATTTGGTGGGAATCAGCCTGTTTGGTTCATGTACGTGATTTATTCTCAAAAAACAGCTCTGCAAAGAATGTAAGTTTTGTTTCCATAAATTACTTGTCAGGGACCATGGACCTTTTGGACTTCCTCATTGTTTATTCACTCAGTCGTGTCCAACTCTTTGTGATCCCCTAGGACTGTAGCCCACCAAGCTTCCCTCTGTCCATTGGATTTTCCAGGCAAGAATACTGGAGTGGGTTACCATTTCCTTCTTCAGGGGATCTTCCCAACCTAAGGATCGAACCCGCATCTCCTGCATTCACAGGCAGATTCTTTACCACTGAGCCACCAGGGAAAGCCTTAGGACCTCCTCAGTTCAGTCACTCAGTCGTGTCCGACTCTTTGCAACCCCATGAATCGCAGCACGCCAGGCCTCCCTGTCCATCACCATATCCCGGAGTTCACTCAAACTCACGTCCATCGAGTCAGTGATGCCATCCAGCCATCTCATCCTCTGTCGTCCCCTTCTCCTGCCCTCAATCCCTCCCAGCATCAGAGTCTTTTCCAATGAGTCAACTCTTCACATGAGGTGGCCAAAGTACTGGAGTTTCAGCTTTAGCATCATTCCTTCCAAAGAAATCTCAGGGCTGATCTCCTTCAGAATGGACTAGTTGGATCTCCTTGCAGCCCAAGGGACTCTCAAGAGTCTTCTCCAACACCACAGTTCAAAAGCATCAATTCTTCGGTGCTCAGCCTTCTTCACAGTCCAACTCTCACATCCATACATGACCACTAGAAAAACCATAGCCTTGACTAGACGATCTCCTACAGATAGTCAAATCAACAATTTGTTAAATTAATTAGTGCCAAGGTTTTTCTGATCTATTTGTGTGTATATCTGTACGTGTGTGTATTTATATAGTTGTTATATTGTCTATTGTATGGCAAACAGGCTAACAACAGTGCCAATCTGAATCTCTACTCCAACACATTATAAATGAGTAGCTGTGGGATACCAGGGAAATTTTTAGTAAAGTAGGAAGGAGTGTGTGACTATAAAGTGATAATACAAGGCAGCTTTTTTATTTTTTTCTTAAACCAGTGGACCAGTTCTGTATTTTGAATGTGGTAGGGATTACATGAATTAACACACCACACACACACACACACACACTTTTATTTTAGAACATTTACCTGCTACAGGACATTTTGGTTGTTTCCAGTTTTCAGCTATTAACAAACAAAGCTCCTGTGAACAATTGTGTGCAGGTTTGTTTGTGAACATAAGATTTCACTTTCTAGGATAAATATCCAATTGTGCTGTTTCTGGTTCACATAGTAAGTGTATGTTTAGTTATTTTCTTTTAACTTTCCAACTATTTTTCAAAGTCACTGTACCTGTTGACAGAAATAATCAATGAACCAATCGATCATGGAATTAAAGAGTTTTATCTGAGCCAAACTGAAGCCTGTATAGCCCATGAGACATGGATTCAAGAAGCACTTAAATTGTGTTCCAGTGGACTACAAAATTGGGGAGGTTTATAAAGGCAAAACCCACAAAATTACAGTTTCTCATGAGTTATAGTTGGAGCTGCCAAGCAGTAAGAGTGCTTGTTAAGCAAGAATTGTTTGGGGTATGGAATTGTTGTAGAGTAGTAACATGGTTTTAGAGTTACACGAGGAAGTCTTGAGACCATAAAGTTGAAGCTAGCAGCCGCAAACGGGTAGTATTTTGAGACTAACTGGTGGTGTTGTTGAGTCTAATACAATGCAGAAAGTTCAAGTTTTTAGTGATGCAGGAATGTGTCTGAAAGCACATTCCAGATGGCCACTCAGCTCCATTTTGGATGCCTGAACCACAGTTGCTCCATTTTGATTTTTAAATGCATTCTTCAAAATTGGCTATTCTAATTAGCTTAAGTTTAAGTTAAAATCATGTATAAACTAGAACAAGTTCCCCATACCTCAATATGTGAAAATGTCTTCCATTAATTCCCACCAGCAGTGTTGAATGATCAGTTTCTCTGCCTTATTGCCAACATTTGATACTGTTACTTCTCTTTTTATTGATAGCTGTTCTAATAAGTATGTAGTGATATCTCATCATCATCCTTAATTCACATTTACCTGAAACCTAGTGGAGTTGAACTTCTTTTAATGTGCTTATTTACTATCTGTATGTATTTTTCAGTGAAATCATTCTTTAGGTCTACATAAGAAAAAACTCAAAATTTTTCATATTCTTGTGTAAGGAAAACCTCAGTTTGTCCTACTGTGTGTTTCTTTACTGTGTCCTTTACTAATCACATAGAATATTTGCACTTCTGACATCTCTGGTCACCAAATGTTTGGAGGTTTTTTTTTTTTCCCCTCAAAAAACAATTCTCTGTGACATCAGCTGGGTGTCCTACAACTTAACTAGGATACTACCTGGATAGAGCATCATATCCCACAGATTAAAGTCTCAGTCCCACAAGAGTGCCTGCCCCTCAACTTCAGATGCCAGTGGCAAGCCCAGGCTGTCACTTGTGCTTCTGACTGACTGGCTGTAGTTCAGAGGTTCCCAAGATCCCTTCCTTGGATTTGATTAATTTGCTAAAAGGGCTCACAGAATTCAAGGAACCACTTATTTACACTTACTGGTATATTAAAGGATATAGAGGGTGCAGATAAATAGCCAGATGAAAAGATACATAGGGCAAGGTCTGGAAGTACCTGAGTGTAGGTGCTTCTGTTCCCATGGAGTTGGGACCAGTGTGGATGTGCTCTCCAATCTGGAAGCTCCCTGAACCCTGTACTGTTGGGAATTTATGAATTCTTACTCATGGAATAAGGATTATTAACTCTATTTACAGCCCTCCTCCCCTCTCTGGAGGATAAGGGGTGAGACTGAAACTTCCAAGCTTCTAATCATGGTTTGGTCTTTCTGGTGACCAGCCACCATCCAGGAGCCCACCCAGACTCACCCCAATAGAACAATTACTTTGAAATTTACAAGAGTTTTAGCAGTCCTGTGTCAGGGATGGAGTCAAAGACAAAAATAACAAGAAATGTTTCTAATATACTTACCACTTAGAAAATTATATCCATTTTAGGAACTCTAAAATGCCAGGAACTGGGGGAAGAAGCCAGTATATATATTTATCACTTGATAATGCCTTTTGCCCATTTTATAATTGTTTCCTTTTAAAAATGGTTTTAGATGTCTTTAGATATTCTCCATATGAATCCTTTGTACATATTTGGTTAGGCAAATATTTCCTTTGGTTTCTATTTTCATTCTCTTGAGAAGATTTTTTATGGATTTTTTTTAAATTTGATGAAGTCCTATTTATCAATCTTTTATGGATTGTGTTTTTGGTATAATGTCTAAATTCTTTGGTAGACCCCCAAAGCTTGCCCCGGTTTTTTCTTCTAGAAGTTTTATAGCTTTACATTTTATATTCCCTATTGCCTCAGATGGTCAAGAATCTGCCTGCAATGCAGAAGACCCAGGATAGATCCCTGGGTGGGGAAGATTCCCTGGAGAAGGGAATGGCAATCTACTCCAGTACTTTTGTCTGGGTAATCCTATGAACAGAGGAGCCTAGAGGGCTACAGTCCATGGGCTTGCAAAGAGTCAACACGACTGAGCAAATTTCACACACAACATTGAATTTATTTTTGTATAAGGTCTGCGGTTTAGGTCAAAATGCATTTTTTCCTAGTGGATATTCAGTTGCTCCAGCACCAGCTTTTAAAAACCTATCCTTCCTGCATTTAATTGCTTTTGCAACTTTATTGGAAATCAATTTCCCTACTTATATGGCTATATTTCTATGGTCTCTTTTCTGATTTCTTTATCTATATGTCCATCTAGCTACTAATGTCACAGAGTCTTGATTATCACAGCTAATTAATGTCTTGAAATCTGATAAAAGAGATTCCTCCCATTTTTACTCTTTTTAAACATTGTTTTAGCTCTTCTAGTTCTTTTGTCTTTCCATATAAATTTTTAGATGAAATTCACTATACATGGAACAAAATCTTGCTGAAATAGTTATAGGAATTACGTTAGTTTGTCAATTTAACAAAAATTGAGATTATTACTATATTAGGTCTTTTAATCCATGAACATATTTTATATCACTCCACTTATTTAGATATTCTTTCATTCATTAGTGTTTAGTACTTTTCTGCATACAATGCTTGTACATGTTTTGTTAGATTTATACTTAGGCATTTCATAGCTTTTCTTTTTTTTTTCTGAGTGTTAGTGGTATTGCATTTATAGTTTCCATGTGTTCATTACTACTATATAGAAATACAACTGATTTTTGCATATTGATCTTAAAGTCTGCAACCTTGCTGTGTTCACTTGCTAGATCTAAGAGTTGTTTGTAGGTTTCTTGGGTTTTTTTAATATACACAGTCATGACTTCTTCAAAGAGAGACAGTTTTATCTATTCATATATGATCCTTATGACTTTTATTTCTTTTATTACCTTATTGTGCTGGCTAGACATCCTAGTACTGGTGAGAGTGAACATTCTCGCCTTATTCCTGATCTTACAGAAAAGTCATTCAGTCTTTCACCATTAAATATAATGTTACATTTAAGTATTTTTTACATGTTCTTTATCCAGTTGAGAGAATTGAGAGAGTTTTTTTATATCTTAAGAGTTCTATTATAAATAAGTGCAGAATTTTGTCAGTAGTAATAATTGTCATCATCATTATTTTCTGTCTGTATGATATTCTACTATTCATTTCAGACTTTGGTAAATTCTGTCTGTTCTGTTTTTCTTTGTCATTCTTACTAGAGATGTGTCAACTTTACTGGTACTTCCAAAAAAAAAAAAAAAAGCAACCAAAAAACACAAAAGAACAGTGGGTTTTAGTTTCATTAATTATCTGCAGTTTTTGTTTTTTTGTTTACAGTTTAAGTTCTGCTCTTCATCATTTTCTTTTCTTTTCTTTTTTTTTTTTTGCTTTGGGTTTATTTTGCTCTTCTTTAGGTTCTTGTGGTATGAATTTAAATTACTGATTTGAGACTACTGTCTATTTAATTTACTATCTTGTACTATATTTTAGTCTCTGCATTGCTTTAACTGTGCCTCACAAATATTGAAGTGTTACATTTTCATTTTTATTTGGTTCAGCATATTTTTAAATTTCTTTTGAGACTTCTTCTCTGACCCATGAACGTTTTAAAAGTGTGTTTTTAGTTTCCAAATATTTAGAGTTTTTCTGTTATCCTTGTTATTGATGTCAATATTGACTCCATGATCATTAGAGAGTATAATGTATATGACTATAGTTATTTTCAACTTGTTAAGGTTTGTTTTATTAACTAGAATACGATCTATCTTCGTTGCTGTTGTATGAGGTCCTGAAAAGAATATGCATTCTCTTGTTTTTGTGTAGGATGCTCTATAAATGTTTGTTAGATTCTATTAATATTAGTTGATGGCTCTTCTATATCCTTGCTGATTTTGTATCTGGTTGTTCTATCATTTTTTGAGAGACAATAGTGTTCAATACTCCTGGTATGTCTTTGTTAAATTAACATTTAAAAGGAGCATAAGTTAAGGGTGCTAAATAGTGAGCAGTGGTGCAACAACAGACAAGAGAAATTGAAATAGAGAAGTTTATTACTCACAGGTCCTGGGGAAAGTACATCCAAGCCTTCAGAGACCACATGGGGAGATCAAGGCAGAGTGCAGACAGAGTCAGAACCTGGGGCACATACCTTTATTAGGGACTGGGGGTAGAGTGCTTTGGGTTTTCAGGCTAAGGCTGGATCGGTCAATTCAAAACAAAAGAGTAAAGTTATGTGGAGTCTCATCTAAGGGGTATAGAAGGGGGTGGCCCTGGGAGGCAGAGGAGACTGTTGATGACAGAATCTATTTATTGCAGAAGTCATATCAGGAACTTAATTTGCTTGTGGCTCTGTGGGATGCTGTCTAGAACATGCACTTGTCTGAGGGGCTAGAATCAGTTTAAGGTCTCTGCAGGCTGCTTGGCTGAACAAAATGGATGCTGAGGCAATAATACCATGGAGTAGCTTAGCTAACCTTTAACAACTCCGAACATAATTATAGATTTGTCTACTTTTTTTTTTTTTTCAATTCTGTTGGTTCTGTTTCACATACTTTTCAGTTATGCACTTTGGTGAATCCACAATGAGCATTGCAGTAGCTTATTGGTAGATTGACCCTAAAATTTGCAGAAAGTAATGTGGTCCTGTCAACACATAGTTTTTTGCCTCATAAGACATATGTCAGACTTTAGAACTACAGAACCATAAAATAATACACTTGCATTGTTTTTAACTGCTAAATTTGTGGATATTTGTTAAAGCAGTAAAGTCAAACTAATATGCTAGTATAAGCAATTAGTGCTATAAATTCTTCTAATCACTGCCTTACCTGAATCCCATAGGTTCTGATACATTACATTTTAGTTTTCATTGATTCATTTGAACATCCTTAAAAAAATAACCTTAAGAAATCCTGTTTGACCTATATATTCTTTATGAGTATGTTGTTTAATTTCCAATAATTTGAAGATTTTCCTGATGAGTTTGTTATTGATTTATATAATAGTTTCATTCCATTACATACAGAGAACACACTCTGTGTGATTTCATTCTTTTACCTTTTTAACGTTTCTTTTTTTTTTTTTTTTTACACGGGTATGGTTTAGCTTGTAAATATTCTATGTGTTTGAAAGCAAGGTGTGTTCTGTTGTGTTGGATCATGTTCTATAAAGATTAATTGGATCCCGTTAGATTATAATGCTGTTTAGTTCTGTATCCTTTATACTATATTTGTTATTGTTCAGTCACTAAGTCATGTCTGACTGTTTGCAACCCCATGGACTGCAGCATGCCAGGCTCCTCTGTCCTCCACAGTCTCCCGGAGTTTGCTCAAACTCATTCATGTCCATTGAGTCTGTGATACTATCTAATCCTCTCATCCTCTGTGCTCCCCCAACCCCTTCTCCTTTTGCCTCCAATCTTTCTAGGCATCAGGGTCTTTTCCACTGAGTTGATTCTTTGCAATAGGTGGCCAAAAAATTGGAGCTTCAGCTTCAGCATCAGTCCTTCCAATGAATATTCAGGGTTGAATTCCTTTAGGACTGACTGGTTTGATCTCCTTGCTGTACAAGGGACTTGCAAGAGTCTTCTCCAGCACCACAGTATGAAAGCATCAATTCTTCAGCACTCAGCCTTCTCTACAGTCCAACTCTCACATCTGTACGTGGCTACTGGAAAAACCACAGCTTTGATTATACAGACCTTTGTCAGTAAAGTGATGTCTCTGCTTTTTAATATACTGCCTAGGTTTGTTATAGCTTTTCTTCCAAGGAGCAAGCATCTTTTAATTTCATGGCTGCAGTCACCATCTGCAATGATTTTGGAACCCAAAACCATTACAGTGGTATCATCTGCCTATCTAAGGTTATTGATATTTTTCTTGCCAATCTTGATTCCAGCTTGTGAATCATCGAGCCAGGCATTTCATGTGATGTACTCTGCATATAAGTTTAATAAGCATGGTGAAAGTACACAGCCTTGTAACTCCTTTCCCAATTTTGACCCAGTCAGTTGTCCCACGTCTGCATCTAATTGTTGCTTCTTGACCCACATACAGGTTTCTCAGGAGACAGGTAAGGTAGTCTGGTATTCCCATCTCTTTAAGAATTTTCCACAGTGTGTTCTGATCCACATAGTCAAAGGCTTTAGTGTAGTCATTGAAGCAGAAGTAGATATTTTTCTGTAATTCCCTTGCTTTCCTCTATGATCCAGCGAATGTTGGCAATTTGATCTCTGGTTCCTCTGCCTTTTCTAAACCCAGCTTGTACATATGGAAGTTCTCAATTCACATACTGCTGAAGCATAACTTGAAGGATTTTGAGCATAACTTTACTAGCACGTGAAATAGGTGCAAATGTCTGGTAGTTTGAACATTCTTTGGCATAGCCCTTCTTTGGAATTGAAATGAAAACTGACCTTTTCCAGTCCTGTGGCCACTGCTGAGTTTCCAAATTTGCTGGCATATTGAGTGCAGCTATTAACAGCATCATCTTTTAGAATTTGAAATAGCTCAGCTGGAATTCCATCATGTCCACCAGCTTTCTTTATGGTAATGGTTCCTAAGGCCCACTTGACTTCACACTCCAGGATGTCTAGCTCTAGGTGAGTGACCACACCATTGTGGTTACCCAGGTCACTAAGACTTTTCTTGTATAATTCTGTATATTCTTGCCACCTCACTTCTTAATATCTTCTGTTTCTGTTAGGTCCTTAGCATTTCTGTCCTTTATTGTGCCCATGCCTGCATGAAATGTCACCTTGGTATCTCCAATTTTCTTGAAGAGATCTCTAGTCTTTCCCATTCTATTCTTTTCCTCTATTTCTTTGCATTATTCATTTAAGAAGGCTTTCTTATCTCTCCTTGCTGTTCTTTGGAACTCTGCATTCAGTCAGGTATATCTTTCCCTTTCTCCTTTGCCTTTCACTTCTTTTTTTTCTTCAGCTATTTGTAAAGCCTACTCAGACAACTACTTTGCCTTCTTGCGTTTCTTTTTCTTTGGGATGTTATCGGGCACTGTCTCCTGTGCAATGTTACGAACCTCCATCCATAGTTCTACTGGCACTCTTGTCTACTAGATCTCATCCCTTGAAT
The DNA here is from genome assembly GCF_032405125.1 of Capricornis sumatraensis. Classification (NCBI taxonomy): domain Eukaryota; kingdom Metazoa; phylum Chordata; class Mammalia; order Artiodactyla; family Bovidae; genus Capricornis; species Capricornis sumatraensis. Next base: position 107,900,074 of record NC_091092.1, on the reverse strand, counting down.
TATTAATTACCTCCACTGTATAATCATAAGGGATTTGATTTAGGTCATACCTGAATAGCCTAGTGGTTTTCCATACTTTCTTCAATTTAACCCTGAATTTTGCAACAAGGAGTTCATGATCTGAGCTACAGTCAGCTCCAGGTCTTGTTATTGCTGACCTTATAGAGCTTCTCCATCTTTGGTTGCAAAGAATATAATTGACCATTTGGCGATATCCATGTGTAGAGTTGTCTCTTGTGTTGTTGGAAAAGGGTGTTTGCTTTGACCAATTTGTTGTCTTGACAAAACTCTGTTAGCTTTTGCCCTGCTTCATTCTGTGCTCCAAGGCCAAACTTACCAGTTATTCCAGGTATCTCTGGACTTCCTACTTTTGCATTCCAATCCCCTATGATGAAAAGGACATCTTTTTTGGTGTTAGTTCTAGAAGGTCTTGTAGATCTTCACAGAACTGGTCAGCTTCAGCTTCTTCAGCATCAGTGGTTGGGGCATAGACTTGAATTACTGTGATCTTGAATGGTTTGCCCTGGAACGAACCTAGACAGTCTTCATTTTTGAGATTGCACCCAAGTACTGCATTTCAGACACTCTTGTTGACTCTGAGGGCTACTCCATTTCCTCTAAAGAATTTCTTTCCCACAGTAGTAGATACAATGATCACGTGAATTAAATTCGCTCATTCCCGTCCATTTAAGTTCACTAATGCCCAAGATGTTGATGTTGATTCTCGCCATCTGCTGCTTAACCATGTCCAGTTTACCTTGATTCATGGACCTAACATCCAGGTTCTTAAGCAATAATGTTCTTTACAGCATGGGACCTTACTTTCACAACTAGCCACATCCACAACTGAGTGTTGTTTCCACTTTGGCCCATTAGCTTCATTCTTTCTGGAGCCATTAGTAATTGCCATCGACTTTTCCCCATTAGCATATTGGACACCTGCCGACCTGGGAGGGCTCATCTTCCAGTGTCATACTTTTCTGCCTTTCATACTGTTCATGGGGTTCCCGTGTCAAGAATACTGGAGTGGCTTGCCATTCCCTTCTTCAGTGCACCACGTTTTGTCAAAACTCTTTACTATCACCCATCTGTCTTGGGTGGTTCTACATGTCATGGCTCATAGCTTCATTAAGTTATGCAAGCCCCTTTGCCAGAGCAAGGTTATGATCCATGAAGGGGATACTGTATTTATATCTTCTAAATCCTTGATGAGTTCTTTTCTGTGGTTGCTGTTGATTCCTTAGAGAAAGGTGTTTAAAAACCTACCGTGTAAATTTATCTACCAGTCTGTTCGGTTCCCTGAGTTTTTGTTTTGTTTTTGAAACTCTTCTTTGAGGGCCTACATATTAGGATTATTGTGTTTTTATAATTTCTGTGGTCAGCCCTTGAAGACCCTGGGCCAGACTATCACTTCTTTACATCAGGTCTAAGGGGATGATGGTGTAGCCATTGGTTACTAAAGGGAGCAGCTGCAGGCCCTACGAGGAGCCAAGGTGTGGACACTTCTTCCATAATTGGGAACCAGGCATGCCAGGACTAAGAAAGACCAACAGATTAGTCAATAGTAGATATCCCATTGTAGGGGTTGTGGCTGACACACCCCTTCACTTTTTTTTTTTCCTGGTGTTCCAGGGAAGCAAGTGCCTTGGTTTGAAGTCGCAACTTCACAGCAAGGTAAGGGACCAAAACCTAGTTAATAGTTAAAATGATGATCTTGAATGTGTCCTAAGACCCACTCCAGAGCACAGGGAGCCTGAATGCCAGCCCCTTCTGTCAGTCCAGTATACCTCAGACAGGGATAAAAGGCTTCATCCCAAAACTCCCTGTGACTTCCGCCCTAGGTATGTTAGCTTCTAGGATTTCCATAACAAGTACCACAACTTTGGGGGCTACAATAGCCATAAATTTATTCAATCACAGTTCTGGAGGCCAGAGGTTTGAAATCAAGTTGTTAGCAGTGTTGGTTCCTTCTGGAAGCTCTGCTGCTGCTAAGTCGCTTCAGTCGTGTCCGACTCTGTGCGACCCCATAGAAGACAGCCCACCAGGCTCCCCCGTCCCTGGGATTCTCCAAGCAAGAACTCTGAATTGGGTTGCCATTTCCTTCTCCAATGCATGAAACTGAAAAGTGATAGTGAAGTCGCTCAGTCGTGTCTGACTCTTAGCGACCCCATGGACTGCAGCTTACCAGGCCCCTCCATCCATGGGATTTTCCAGACAAGAGTACTGGAAGCTCCGAGGCAGAACTTATTCTATGCTTTTCTCCTGGCTTCTGGTGGTTTGCCAGCAATCTTTGCCTGCCTCTGACATCAGATGGCCTTTTTCCCCTCTGTGTCTCTTCTGTGTCTCTATATCCAAATCTCTTTCTCTTTTCTGTTAGAAAGATACCAGTCATTACATTTAAGGCTCACCCTATTCCAGGATGACCTCACCTTAATTTGATAACATTTGCAAGGATCCTGTTTCCAGTTATGGTCACATTCACAGCTGGTGGAGAGTAAGACTTGAACACATCTTTTGGGGGCACACAATTCAGTCCACTATACCAGAGGTCTTAGGGGGCAGGAGGAAGAACAGCCCTGTGAGTACCTAGAATAGTGCCCTCAAGGAAACCTGCAAAGATTGTCTTTATTACAACTAAGGAAGTATCTCCCTGTTGAAGATGAGCACACCCTCTATCTTCTTCCTGGTGGACTGGTATTACCTGTTCTCCTGCCCACAATTCTGCCTCATGTCCCTGGCCAGTGTCACCATACCTTGGGAGCAGAGGAGTAAGAAGTTCCAAAGTCAGACACCTCCCCTCCTATTTGGGGGGATATTTTCCAGGGGCCCCCTGCTGCTGGCATTCTTAGGAACTTCAGAGAGCCACACGCACTACCATTGTTTCTGCAAGTGCTTCAGCATGAGATCAGATGAAGGTGCCAGGAGCCAAGATGAGAAAAGGATAAACACCTCTCATTTAAGAGCTGACCCAGAGACCTTCTAATGAGGAAGCATAGTACAGTTGACAGTACAGTTCCTGCTGCACAAGTATAAAAATAAGAGACCCACTACAAAAGCAGATGTTTTAAAGATTGTCAACAAAAAGCACAAGCACTACTCCCCTGAAATCTTCGCGAGCACTTCAAGCTGATTTTTGGCATGAATGTAGAAAAACCAATCCCAGAAGTTATTCCTATGCCTTTGTCAGCAAGTTGGACATAACCCACAAAGGGAGTTTGACTAGTGGCAGGGGAATGCAAAGACTGGACTCCTGGTGCCTCTCCTGGGTTCGGTCTCCATGGATGGCAGTTATGCCACTGAGGAGGAGATCTTAGGATTCCTGAATAGTGTAGGGGAATGTGTTGGGAGGAGGCATTTAATTTGGGGGGAGCCCAAGAAACTCCCCACCAGAGATTTGATGCAGGGAAAATACCTGGAATAGGAGGAGATGACCAGCAGTGATCTTCTATGCTGTGATCTTTGGGGTCCAAGAGCCTGGTTGAAACCTGCAAGATGAAAATCCTGGAAGTTTTGGCCAAGGTCAACATTGCTGTCCCAGTGCCTTCCAGTCCTGGTATGAAGAGGCTAGGAGAGATGAGAAAGAGAGAGCTTGAGCAAGAGTTGCAGCCAGGACTGGCACTACTGCCATGGTCAGTTCAAATTCCAGGGCTATGTCAGTAGCTTTTCCTGCCTCTGGTGAAGTCTGAGGCAGATTCTTCATGTTGTAGATGAAGAATGAATCGTCTTAGTAATGGAGGGCCAAAGTGGGGCTATAGGTTTTTCTGCGTTCCTCTTCTGTGCGGAGAACTTTGTGATTTACCTTTTTTCTTTCTTTCTTTTTTTTTTTTTAAATATTGTCTTTTTTAACAGAAAGTTTATTTAGCATCAGAATCCAAGTTTATGAATGACATGGATCACAGGTTTGTTGCTGTTTATCAGGCTTAATAGTCTTGGTATTTTCTTGGAAATAATACAAAAAAAATCACATAGTGAAATAATTAGGATCACAGAATAGAAGGGAAATAAAATAATTATTGTTTTTTTATATTTTAGTATTTCTTTTAGTAAAAGTAAAGACACAGATGTGCTTAGCTTATTCAAGAATATAGGAGAAATAAAACCATAGTTAATTAACCTTTAGGTCATAAGCCCTTTCATCCTTCAGACATTATTAGGCATCTGTTCTTTAAAAGCCTCCTTATTAGTACAAGGAATGCTAAAATAAAGATGGTCCAACCCTTGCCCATGAAACTTTAGAGTCTAGGAACAGCTTTCACATGATGAAGATGGTGAAACACTGCACGAATCAAATAGAACAAACAAAAGGAAGGAGTTAAGCAGGATGAGCTGTAGATGAGAACAGTCAAATATAAATCTCAGAAAGGAAGAATGTTTGAGGTTTTGAACCTGTTTCTTCAGTGGGAGGTATTTTTTAACTTAAGTTGGATAGTGGGCTAGATGAGGCTGTCAGTGTTGTGAGCAGAAGCCAGACACTCATATGTATCTTAGAGTTAAGAGACTAAGCCTGAAGTGAAAAACGGTTCATAACAGTTATTTTGATATTTTAGGTAAGCCAGAGAGAACTTCTACCTGTGACAGTAACAGAAGATGTCCTGTACTTTGTCCCAGTGCAGTTGAATCTAGTACAAAAGCTAGGTGTTTTATGTATATTGTGTACAGAGAGTTTCTGTGGGAAAAAGTCTATGACTTGATTGAGGTATGATGTGAAAAAGATGCTGAGCCTACAGTCTTTTTCTTTGGGCTGAGAACTAGCGCCTAAGTTCAGTTCAGTTCAGTTCAGTTCAGTCGCTCAGTCGTGTCCAACTCTTTGCGACCCCATGAATCACAGCATGCCAGGCCTCCCTGTCCATCACCAACTCCTGGAGTTCACTCAGACTCACGTCCATCGAGTCCATGATGCCATCAAGCCAATTCATCCTCAGTCGTCCCCTTCTCCTCCTGCCCCCAATCCCTCCCAGCATCAGGGTCTTTTCCAATGAGTCAACTCTTCGTATGAGGTGGCCAAAGTACTGGAGCTTCAGCTTTAGCATCATTCCTTCCAAAGAAATGCCAGGGTTGATCTCCTTCAGTATGGACTGGTTGGATCTCCTTGCAGTCCAAGGGACTCTCAAGAGTCTTCTCCAACAACACAGTTCAAAAGCATCAATTCTTCGGCGCTCAGCCTTCTTCACAGTCCAACTCTCACATCCATACATGACCCCAGGAAAAACCATAGCCTTGACTAGACGGACCTTAGTCGGCAAAGTAATGTCTCTGCTTTTGAATATACTGTCTAGGTTGGTCATAACTTTTCTTCCAAGGAGTAAGTGTCTTTTAATTTCATGGCTGCAGTCACCATCTGCAGTGATTTTGGAGCCCCCAAAAATAAAGTCTGACACTGTTCCCACTGTTTCCCCATCTATTTCCCATGAAGTGATGGGACTGGATGCCATGATTTTCGTTTTCTGAATGTTGAGCTTTAAGCCAACTTTTTCACTCTCCTCTTTCACTTTCATCAAGAGGCTTTTTAGTTCCTCTTCACTTTCTGCCATAAGGGTGGTAGCATCTGCATATCTGAGGTTATTGATATTTCTCCTGGCAATCTTGATTCCAGCTTGTGTTTCTTCCAGCCCAGCTTTTCTCATGACGTACTCTGCATAGAAGTTAAATAAGCAGGGTGACAATATACAGCCTTGACCTACTCCTTTTCCTATTTGAAACCAGTCTATTGTTCCATGTCCAGTTCTAACTGTTGCTTCCTGACCTGCATACAGATTTCTCAAGAGGCAGGTCAGGTGGTCTGGTATTCCCATCTCTTTCAGAATTTTCCACAGTTTATTGTGATCCACACAGTGAAAGGCTTTGACATAGTCAATAAAGCAGAAATAGATGTTTTTTCTGGAACTCTCTTGCTTTTTCCATGATCCGGCGGATGTTGGCAATTTCATCTCTGGTTCCTCTGCCTTTTCTAAAACCAGCTTGAACTTCAGAAAGTTCATGGTTCACGTATTGCTGAAGCCTGGCTTGGAGAATTTTGAGCATGACTTTACTAGCATGTGAGATGAGTGCAATTGTGTGGTAGTTTGAGCATTCTTTGGCATTGCCTTTCTTTGGGATTGGAATGAAAACTGACCTTTTCCAGTCCTGTGGCCACTGCTGAGTTTTCCACATTTGCTGGCATATTGAGTGTAGCACTTTCACAGCATCATCTGTCAGGATTTGAAACAGCTCAACTGGAATTCCATCACCCCCACTAGCTTTGTTCATAGTGATGCTTTCTAAGGCCCACTTGACTTCACATTCCAAGATGTCTGTCTCTAGATTAGTGATCACATCATCATGATTACCTGGGTCATGAAGATCTTTTTTGTACAGTTCTTCTGTGTATTCTTGCCACATCTTCTTAATAGCTCCTGCTCCTGTTAGGTCCATACCATTTCTGTCCTTTATCGAGCCCATCTTTGCATGAAATGTTCCCTTGTGATCTCTAATTTTCTTGAAGAGATCTCTAGTCTTTCCCATTCTGTTGTTGTCCTTTATTTCTTTGCATTGATTGCTGAGGAAGGCTTTCTTATCTCTCCTTGCTATTCTTTGGAACTCTGCATTCAGATGCTTATATCTTTTCTTTTCTCCTTTGCTTTTCGCCTCTCTCCTTTTCATAGCTATTTGTAAGGTCTCCTCAGACAACCATTTTGCTTTTTTGCATTTCTTTTCCATGGGGATGGTCTTGACCCAAAAAAGATGTCCTTTTCATTATAGGGGACTGGAATGCAAAAGTAGGAAGTCAAGAAACACCTTGAGTAACAGGCAAGTATGGCCTTGGAATGCAGAATGAAGCAGGGCAAAGACTAATAGAGTTTTGCCAAGAAAATGCACTGGTCATAGCAAACACCCTCTTCCAACAACACAAGAAAAGACTCTACACATGGACATTACCAGATGGTCAACACTGAAATCAGATTGATTATATTCTTTGCAGCCAAAGATGGAGAAGCTCTATACAGTCAACAAAAACAAGACCAGGAGCTGACTGTGGCTCAGATCATGAACTCCTTATTACCAAATTCAGACTCAAATTGAAGAAAGTAGGGAAAACCACTAGACCATTCAGGTATGACCTAAATCAAATCCCTTATGATTATACAATGGAAGTGAGAAATAGATTTAAGGGCCTAGATCTGATAGAGTGCCTGATGAACTATGGACTGAGGTTCATGACATTGTACAGAACTAGAGCCTACTCCATTAAAAAGGGCATTTGAGTTGTTATCTTTTGTAAGTCTACAAATGGCTAGATTTCTGCTTGTGGTGGAATGAATGAAAATAGGTGTGGTTTGGATGGAATGGCAGCTGGGAGGAGTAGAAGAAGGCGGCCCTTCACACAAGTTTTAGGAGCTGTGAATTGTATCCAAATGGAGAAGACTCTTCAGCACTCAAATAATATTTTACTGAATGAAAGTCCATGTGCCCAACACACAGTGAGGCAAAATAACACCAAAAGGCTGGAGTCTGGAGCAGAGAAAGGCTTATTGCAGGGCCTTTCAAGGAAATGGGTGGTGGCCCATGCCTTAAAAATCCAGAACTCATGGTCTGTCAGATCACACAATCTTCCTGTAAACTCCAACAGCACAAATGTTGTTTTCTGGTCAGGTCATGGTCAGGTTATCCTGTATATTTCAAGCTATAGGCAATATTCTTTTAAAGAAGGTACAGAGCCAGCATGACTAAGCACAGGCACCAGAGCACAAAGGTTACAGTAAGGTAAAGGAACACATCTAATATGGAATGAGATTTGTTCTTCCCTACTACATTATGTCTTCAAGTGGGGGAAGCTGATGACGTTTTACTTGCAAATCAGCATTTTGGTTGATTTACTATTCCATGTCCTGTAGCACTTCATGTGCTTAGAAATGCATTCACAAACTGTTAATCGTCTCAGATATGCCAGGCACTATGATATATCCTTTATATATATTACCTATATTCTAGCAGTTCTAGAATACAGGGCTTATCAAACCCATTGAACAGATGAACAGCCTGAGGCTCATAGAGTTTAGTAATATGCGCATGTTGACAGGGCTAGAATATAAGAGAGCTGGGACTAGAAAGGTGAGCTGAATTCTTCTAGAACCAACTGTTCTGCTGTCATTTCTTCATAAAAATAATGCTTTCTCCCCACTTCTCTGCAAAGGCTTTTTTTTTTTTTTTAATAAATCAAGCAACATATACAAGTGGTCTGTTTGGAGACACTCTATTTGGTTACTTTGGTCTATTTGCCTATGCCTGTGCTTATTCCATAAACTCTAAAGTATTAAAAAGTTAAGTTTCTAATCCACTTGGAATTGGAATTTGTGTTAATCCATTTGGAAATGAAATCTGTGTTGTGTGAGGGACAGTTTTAGTCACATTTTGTATTTACTGTGAATATCAAACTATTGTGTTATAATTTTTTATTTAAAACACTATTCTTTTCCCCCGCTTCTCAATAGTAGCTAACTTTCAATAAACCAGGATATATACAATTAGAGTCTGTTTTGGAACATGCCTATATCTATACCACAAACTCTCATTACTGTGATGTTTTCACAATTCTTAATATCATATCTTTGTTTTCAAGAGTATATTGGCTATTCATAGACTTTTGCAAGTCAATTTAAATTTTAGAATTACCTTGTCAAGGTTCACACACATATACACATACATAAACGTTCACACACAAATTATGTGGCTTCATTGAGAAAGAGACATTATAGTTACTAGTAGATTAAATTTGGGGAAGATGAACATGTTTATGCTTACCTGTGGCTCAGATGGTAAAGAACCTGCCTGCACTGTAGGAGACCTGGCTTTGATCCCTGGGTTGGGAAAATCCCCTGGAGAGGGGAATGGCTACCTATTCTAGTATTCTTGCCTGGAGAATTCCATGGACAGAGGAGCCTGGTGGGTTATAGTCTATGGGGTCACAAAGAGTTGGACACAACTGAGTGACTAACACTAAATAACATGCTTATAATACTGAATCTTCCATAGAAATGCATATAATATTTCTCCATTTAGTTAGGATGTAAGCAATTTCAAGAAATATCTGTATAATTTTTCTATGGAGTTCTTATACTTTTTATTATATTTATTTTTAGGAATGAGGTATTTATCATTATAGTTTAAAAGTTATTTTTATTTGAATTCACCTTAATACTGTTTGTTGCTACAGAAAAAGTTGCATTTTTATATATTTATCTTATACCTAGCAATTTTGTTTAAAACCATTTAATTATTACTTTAACAGTTTTTCATCAGTATATTTACCTCCTACATGCTCTATTGATGTTTAATTATATTAGCATTGTTTTTGTTTTCTGATGCTTATCTCTTTGGTAGCTCTGTTTCACATTACTTTCCTATAAGTATCTTTGTTAAAGAGTAGACTGGTGGCTCAGACGGTTAAGCGTCTGTCTACAGTCTGAGAGACCTGGGTTCGATCCCTGGGTCAGGAAAATCCCCTGGAGAAGGAAATGGCAATCCACTCCAGTACTATTGCCTGAAAAATCCCATGGACAGAGGAGCCTAGTAGGCTATAGTCCATGGGGTCACAGAGAGTCGGATATGACTGAGCGACTTCACTTCACTTCACCCACGCTTATATTCTTGGGCTTCCCTTGTGGCTCAGCTGGTAAAGAATCCGCCTGCAATCTGGGAGACCTAGGTTCGATCCCTGGGTTGGGAAGATCCCCTGGAGAAAGGAACGGCTACCTACTCCAGTATTCTGGTCTGGAAAATTTCATGGACTGTATAGTCCATGGGGTCGCAAACAGTCCGACACCACTGAGTGACTTTCACTTTCAGAATAAAAATGATAGACATTTTTGCCTACTCAATATTAAAAGATTTCAAGGTTCCCACAGCCTGGCAAAAGCCTCTGTAAAAACTTCGAGCAAGACCAGCAGCCACGTCCTCTGAAACTGAGCGCATGCGCACAATGCCCACCCAGCTTGCTGGGTGACCCCAGAGGCTATAGGCTGAGGTCACCGGATGTTATCCCCCTGATTTTCCGTTATAACCGCAAGGCTGTGAGAGCTTGGATCGGAAGCGCGAAGTCAGCACGAAGTCTCTGCGAAGTCCCCGCGAAGTCCCACAGAGGAGCCGCAGCTGCCGTTAACTGTCAGGTGAGCCCCTAAATAAGTACCAAGGGGACCCCCTTCCCCAGAAAGGAAGGCGCCCACCTAATGAGAACACCAACCGAACCCTGGTAAGGTTCCTACACAGGCAGGTTCAGGGCTGACCTATCACGCGCTTCCTGTTTGGCCGTCTGAGGTGGTGTCTTTTGTGTGTGAGGCTCAGAGTCCCCAATCTACGGGTCCAAAAGCAAACGCCCCTCAGTAAGTCTAGAGGTGACCCGCCCCCCACAGAATAGCAGTGACTCAATGATTCTCAGCAGGGCAACGGCCTGGGGAGCCTCTAACCCCTTACCCTGCCCTATCCCCACCCCAACACCCCACACCCACCCTGACACCCCACCCTCACCCCGACACCCCACCCCCACCCCGACACCCCCGACACTCCACCCGCCCTACCCCAACCCCCAACACCCCACCTGCCCTACCCTCACCCCGACACCCCACCTGCCCTACCCCCACACCCACACCCCACCCGCCCTACCCCAACCCTGGACACCTCACCCGCCCTACCCTCACCCTGACACCCCCCCACCCCAGACACCCAACCCACCCTACCCCCACCCCGGACACCCCACCCGGCCTACCCCCACCCCGGACACCCCACCCGCCCTACCCCCACCCCGACAACCCCCAACGCCGACACCCCACCCCTGACACCCCACCCGCCCTACCCCCACCCCCACACCCCACCCGCCCTACCCCCACCCCCACACCCCACCCGCCCTACCCCCACATGCTAGGCTTCCCGGTCCTTTTACTATCTCCTACAGATTGCTCAAACTCATCCCTTGGGTCAGTGATGCTGTCCAACCATTTTGTCCCCTGTAGCCCCATTCTCCCCTTGCCCTCAATCTTTCCCAGCATCAGGGTCTTTTCCAAGGAGTCTGCTCTTCGCATCAGGTGGTCAAAGTATTGCACTTCAGCTTCAGCATCAGTCCTTCCAATGAATATTCAGGGTTGACTTTTTTTTAGGATTGACTGGCTTGATCATCTTGCAGTCCAAGGGACTCTCAAGAGTCATCTCCAGCACTGCACTTCAAAAGCATCAATTCTTTAGCTCTCAGCCTTCTTTGTGCTCCATCTTTCACATCTGTACATGAATACTGGAAAAAGCGTAACTCTGATTATATGGACCTTTGTCAGCAAACTGATGTCTCTGCTTTTTAATATGCCATCTATGTTTGTTACAGCTTTCCTTCCAAGGAGCAAGCATCTTTTAATTTCATGGCTACAGTCACTGTCCACAGTGATCTTGGAGCACACGTATAATCAAAGCTATGGTTTTCCCAGTAGTCATGTAGAGATATGAGAGTTGTACCATAAAGAAGGTTGAGTGCTGAAGAATTGATGCTTTAGAACTGTGGTGCTGGGGAAGACTCTTGAGAGTCCTTTGGACTGCAAGGAGATCAAACCAGCCAGTCCTAAGGGAAATCAACCCTGAATATTCATTGGAAGGACTGATGCTGAAGCTGAAGTGCAATACTTTGACCACCTGATGTGAAGAGCCATCTCCTTGGGAAAGACCCTGATGCTGGGAAAGATTGAGGGCAGGGGGAGAAGGGGTATGCAGAGGATGAGATGGTTGGATGGCATCACTGACTCAAGGGATATGAGTTTGAGCAAACTACGAGAGATAGTGAAGAAGAGGGTAGCCTGGCATGCTGCAGTTCATGGGGTTGCAAAGAGTTGGACACAACTGAGTGCAGCAACAATTCCAGAACAGCCCATTAACGTCAAGCTTGTCTATTCCCCTGTGGCTAAGCATGTGAGATCTCTAAGGTTGACCATGTATCAGATAACTTCATTTCTTCATTTTTAGTTGTAGGAATTTGTGAGCCTTGGTCTAAAAAAGTGAAGTTGGTTATCAGAAGGAGGATTCCCAAGTGCTTAAAGTATACACAGTAAGAGCCCAGAGTTTCTCCCAGATACATGTGATCCCACAGTCTCCATAGATATTGTCACCCTAGGAGGTTGTGGAGAGGGATATCCAGAGAAAATATTTCCTTGCTTCTTCTTTGGAAGTCATGAAAGAATGGGCATCAGGTCAGAAGAGAAGAGGAGTCTTATACAATGCCAGGAGCAATGTAGGAATTGAATGAGGGCTAGTGGGGCACACCATTCCAGTGCAGGTGTGATCTCCATGAACTTCACTCTGCCTCTGCATTTAGCCCTTGTAAGCCTGAGGAAAGAGTGGTCAGAATTTCTACATTCTACTTTAGTCTTCAAAAGGCTCAGGGAAGTGATTTGTGTTTATCTGAGTGGGGTCTTTGGGATTACCAAGGACAGAGTAGAAGGGGTTCCAGAAATTTAAGACACAGAATTAGGATGGAGAGCCTAAGTTACCCTGGGATGGGGTGGAGGGCGGGTGGCAACAAGGATACACTCTTAACCATCAGTCCAGGGAAGCAGACAGGATGATATGCTGCTCCTCTTCCTTATTGGGCTTTCAGTGAGGAGAGTGTTGGGATATACAGGGCTTAGCACATGAAGTGAGCCAAAGGCCTGTTCCAAGGCCTGTTAAGACCAAGGTAAGGTCCCTAAACGAGGTTTGAGGGGCCTGCCAACCTCAGAACAGAGGGGTCCAGATTATCTTACCCATACTCTCAACACTGGTAAGCCTGCTATGGTGATTGGGTAAGATTCCCCATCCTTTCTTTCTCAGTTGTCTCAGTGAATAGATCTCACATTTTTGGGAGGGTGGGCAGGGATGGCCTTTGGTATCAGAAGGTGATGACTAAGGCCCTACTAGTTGCCAAAGTAAAGCCCCCTGAGAAAGGACTGAGAGAATTTCCTGTCCCAGAAGATAGGAGCGAAACATAAGTCATTTTAGATCTGCTGTCAGCTTTGCGAGGCCCCATGCAGAGCTATCAGACTGAAGCATCGCCACATTTACTGCTTGGTGAATTCAGGGTTATGAAGATTGGTTTGTGAACATAATGTGGGATCCCACTACTTGTTATAAGTCAAGGAAAGTATCCTAATTGAGGCTTATGGGGATATCAACTCTAGAACCTTATGATCTCAACAAAGCTGTATTGGTCTCATGTTTGGGAACTCTGTATGTCAGATCCTCTTAATACTTCCTCAGAGGTTGCAGGGGCATGACTCTCTAGTGTGAGGAACAACTTGTCATCAGAGGGAAGGATTCTCATACACTGTCAGGATTCAAAGTAAAGATTTTTTTGAGCAAAAGCTGACTATCTACTTGAACATAGATGGGACACTCTCATATACCTGTCGTGACTCTATAGTCATTCCTTGGGATGTCCTAGACAAGGCTAGCTGGAAGTCTCATCAGCTCACTTCTAGGGAGATGGCAGTCATGGTCTGAAGGAGGTGGCACAAATCAGGAGGCAGTACAACAGTCTGTGTGGAGACACAGAGACAGACACAATGGAATCCAGCCCAGAACATAGGGTTGTTAAAGAGCCCCAGAACTTTACCAGCTTAGGGAACCTGGTCAAAGATCTCAGGACAACTTCCTTGCTTTCTTCCTTCTTGGATGTTACAGACAGCTGATGTCCTTGGTCTACGTCCTATATCATATTAGGTCAGCAAAGGAAGGGGGCCAGGGTCTGTCACAGTAGGGATGAAGAATAAGGTCTGAGGAGTCAATTCACCCAAGAAAAGAGGGAGCTCCACGTTGTCTAGTTCTTTTTATTGGCCTAAGGAAGACCTAGTAGAGGTAGTTAGAAAGTGTACTTCCTCAGTTCATCCTGGGCTGACTGAAAGATAGGGAACTCTTGTATGCAGACAGATTGGCACCAGTTTGCAGAGTGATCAAGTCTGAGGCCCTGTAAGTAGTCACAGCAAAGACACTGAATACTGAGAGAACACTGACCCCAGTAGAAGAGGGATAACAAAGAGTTCAGCCCTGCACTGTTGTCAGTGTTGAGTCTATGGGCAAAGATGTCGAGTGGCTGTGTCCTCTAATTATCCCAGTTAGATCTCAGTAGGTCAGGGCTTTGTTCTAAGTGGCAGTGTTATGGCAGCAAGCAGAAATCCTCAGACTTATGTAGATTCAAAGTAACATAACCAAGTGAAACTAGGGGGACCACAACACCAACAGAGATAGCATCTACAATTTTAACTTCGTTGTCATCCCTGGGAAGTCACAGGTAGAGATTCTGGAGAAGGTACCTCAGCACATCCTCCTCAGTCATTTTAGGGGATGTGACATTACTTGGTCTTAGGAGAATAGCCTCATATTTAAGCATGGGAGAAGAGATCCTGGCATGGGCCAAGGTTATGAAACTGAGTGAGGACTGATGGAACCACCCTTTTCAGAAGGGTAATGGTGCTACAGAGACACAATACACCTGCCTGTGTGATCCCTGAGAATTTTTAGCCTGGGTTGACTGCCTGGTCCCTGAGGAACTTTAAGATTTCTCCTTCATGAGGGACACAGCAGCCAAGAGACCTGTGAGACTCTACAGCACTGTTAGCAAAAGTCCATTGAAGGCAACTTTTATCTGAGCCAGCACAGTTGAGTATACCAGCTGAGGCCACTCATATCTGCCTTCTTTCCCTTAGGTGGTGATTTCCCATTGCCCACTGCTGCCAAATGCCGCCCATAAGAATCAAACTGTCTAAGCGTTTTAAGAGTTTGCGACGTGCACAGTATCAATCCCGTCGAGCCTCCACTCAGTCCCAGGACCTGGAGATTGCGCAGCTCTCCAGAGCTCTGGAGGAGACCCATCTCTTCTTGTGTCCTCAAATGCCTGGAAATTTGAAGGCAGCTCCTGGTGGTGATAAACCCAGTTCTCCTCAGGGTCCTCAGAGTTTCTCTGCATCTTCCATTGGCATCACAGCCTCTGCATCCAGCAAATCAAGTGAGGTCTCCATGAATCAAGGTGAGGAGAATAGTCCAGGCACCTCAGAGGCTGTGCCAGGCACTTCAGAGGCTGTGCCAGGCACTTCAGAGGCTGTGCCAGGCACCTCAGAGGCTGTGCCAGGCACCTCAGAGGCTGTGCCAGATTTCATGAATGTGCCTGTGCATTCTGTAGATAGTAAAGTAGCTGTGTTGGTGAATTTCCTGCTGCTCAAGTATCAAATGAAAGAGCCAGTAACAAAAGCAGATATGCTCCAGGTTATCAACGATTGCGAAGTCCACTTCCCTGAGATCCTCCTGAGAGCTTCTGAGCGTGTAGAGATGCTCTTTGGCCTTGATCTGAAGGAAGTGGATCCCACCAACCACTGCTATGGCATTTTCATTAAATCAGGCCTCACCTATGATGGCATGATGCACGGTGAAGCAGGTGTGCCTAAGACCGGCATCCTGATACTTATCCTGGGTGTGATCTTCATGAAGGGCAACCATGCCACTGAAGAAGAAATTTGGGAAGTTCTGAATGTGACCGGGCTATATTCTGGGGAGAAGCACTTCATCTTTGGGGAGCCCAAGCAGCTCATCACCGAAGATTTCGTGAGGGAAGGATACCTAGAGTTACGTCAGGTGGCCAGCGCTGATCGTGCACAGTCTGAGTTCCTGTGGGGCCCCAAAGCTCATGCCGAAACCACCAAGATGAAGGTCCTGGAGTTCATCGCCAAGGTTCACGGGACTGACCCAAGTTCTTTCCCATCTCAGTATGAGGAGGCTTTGCAAGATGAAAAAGAGAAAGCTCAGGCCAGAATTTCAGCCAAGTGTCTCTACCACTTCAAGTTCTAGTGTCGAGACTAGCAGCTTCTTCCTCAGCTAGGGGAGTCAGGGATAGTTCTTCATGCATTGTTCAAAGAGGCAGTTAGTATTCGTAGAATTTAGGTCTGAGGTGGGGCTGAAAGGAGTACAGTATATATGACCGTGTGTCCCTATTTTGTATGTGTAACTTGAAAATGTATTGTTTTTTGATATATGCATTATTCAAATGATTCTTAGTATAGGTTTAATTGGTTTCAAAACTTTGAGTGATTATTAATGATGCATTTCATGTTGTAATAAGATTTAATTGTAAGAGCTCTGTTGTTTTAGAAATTGTGAATCCATCCATTTTATTTTGTCATCTGAAACAAGATAACATGATACTGTTGTAGGCGTGCGTGTATATGTGCTAAGTCACTTCATTTGTGTCTGACTGTTTGCAACCCTATGGGCTGTAGCCCACTAGGCTTCTTTGTCCGTGGGAATTTCCAGATAAGATTACTGGAATGGGTTGCTGTGCCCTCCTTCAGGGGATCTTCCAGACCAGAGATCAAGCACAAGTCTCCTGCATCTCCTGCATTTCAGGAAGATTCTTTATCTGCTGAGCCACCAGGGAAGCCCACTGCTATAGACATTTCCTTGCAAATGTGAAAGAAATCGACTTTAAGATAGATGAACTCCAAAGAAAAAAAGTTACTAAAATTTTAGTTCTCTTATCTTTTCAATGCTTATTTTATAAAATTAAATAAGTACAATGAATTTGCCTCATTCTTTCAAGAATGTGTATGAAATGTTCTTGTTTAGTTGCTAACTTATGTCTGACCCTTTTGCAACCCTATGAATAGTAACCCGCCAGGCTAACTCTGTCTGTGGAATTTCCCAGGCAAGAGTACTGGAGTGGGTTGCCGTTTCTTTCTCCAGGGAATCTTCCTGACCCAGGGATTGAACCTATTTCTCCTGTGTTAAAGATGGATTTTTTTTATTGCTGAACCACTGGGGAAGCCCAGTTACCAGTGTGTGTGTGTGGGGGGGGGCGCAATTAGGCATGGAGAATTAGGAGACACAAAGTGTTGGCTGTAAGATAGGATCAAGAATGCATTGTACAACATAGGGAATATAGCCAATACTTTGTAATAACTGAAAATGGAAAGTAACCTTTAAAATTGTATAGAGTTTTTTTAATTGAAATACAATCTTCCTAAAATTTTTAAAAATAATAGAGTATAATTCTAAAAAATATATAAATACAAAATAAATAATATTGAAGGACAGGGGGGGAAAAAAACTTTTAAGTCCTTCCGTGGTAATTAATTTTACATGAAACTGAATGGTGGGTCAGATGAGGCTGATGGCGTCATGAGCAGAAACAAAACCCTCAGATGATGTTTCAAGTGTTAAAATGACAATGTCAAGAGATGTAAAGTGCTGTTAGCTGTTACTTTTTGATCTCAGGTAAACCAGAGAGAAATTCTCACGTGGAGCAGGAATGGAATGTGACCTGCATTCTTGTCCCAGTGCATCTGAACTCATGCACAAACTTAAGATTTTTGTTGTTGTTATTTGTTTCTTTTGTATATGTCACCTCTAAGGAGTTTCTGAGAAATATAGAAGATACTCCCTTGAGATTAGACACAGAAGCCACAGGACTAACAGTTGGCCATCACCTAAGAGAGCCAGCGCTCACTCCATTCAAAGGAGAATTTAATCAAGCTGTCTTCAGTGTAATTTGGCAAGGGATTTGAGAGCTAAAGTTTTGGTCAGGTTGAAATTAATGTTAAAGTAGGGGAAGGGTTGCATGGGAGGTATAGAGGAGAAAAAAAAATAATTTTCCCTGTCCCCTTTTAAGTTCTTGGCTGAAACTTCTTTGTAATAAAAGGAGAGATTAATAGAGGCAAAACAAATTAATTTTGTATATATGGGAGCACCACAAAAAATGAGACTCAAAGAAGTGACTCGAGCAGGAAGCTTTTAGACAAATTTGTGAAGTATTGACATGACAAAGCATTTGGACTAAGTGTAGTAAATGGCCAAGTAGTAATACTGTTTGTTTATACAGTCTTTTGGCTCTCAGTTCTCTGTCTCTACTGATACAGATGTCTTCTACCCTCTTGGTACAGGGAGAGTACATTTCATACTGGAGATTTATCTCCTGCTTTCAGGGGGACAAAGGAAGGCCAACTATTTCTCAATTACCTTCAATTCAAAATAACCAGTATACCAAAGTGGAATTTTGAGGGTGAAATATGGTAGTGCCCCCTTATCCTGGTGTTTTTTTAAAATTTTATTTATTTGTGTCAGATCTTAGTTGTGGCATGATGGATCCTTTGATTGTGGCATACGGGATCTTTAATTGCAACATGCACAATTTAACTGCAGCATGCACAATTTAATTTTCTGACCAGGGATTGGATGCAGATCCTCTGTCTGCCCTGGGATCGTGGAGTCTTATCCACTGGACCACCAGGGTAGGCCTCTGGTTGTGCTTTTTAATATTTCACTTAAACACAGTCAACTGTGGTCCTAAATATTAAAATATAAATGAAAAATTTCAGAAATACATGATGCACAAAAATTTAAATTGCTTGCAGTTCTGAGTATTGTGATTAAATCTCATTCTGTCCTGCTCCATCCCTCCTGGGACAGGATTCGCAGCATATTACTTCTGTTAGTCACTTAGCAGACTCCTAGACTCTGTTACCACATTGACTACTGAAGTTTCACAGTGCTCGTGTTCAAATAACACTTATTTTACTTAGTAGCCCAAAGTATAAGATTAGTGATGCTGGCTGGTTTGTGCCTGGTTTGTGAGTTGAACTTTATTATGGGCATGAATGGGAAAAAACATATATATATATATGGTTTCAGTCATTCACTGTAGGTAACACACAGAGAAGGAAGGACTAATATATTATGAAGCCCTACAAATGGTGACTGGGAGAGAAGGAAGAGGTTCATCCTTGACACAAATTCTAGGAAATTTCAATTACATCTAGCTGGGAAGACAGTCCCACTGTCTGATTTGGTCTGATTTGACATACTATATCCCATAGCACTTTATGTTTTCTGAAAAAGCCTATACCTAGACAATGCACACTCATATACACACATGCACAAAGACAGGTGGGGGGTTAGGATTTGCAGACAACTTGGTCACAGCAATAACTCTCATTCATCACAGCCCTATAATATGCCAGGCACTGTGCCATGTGTTTTGTATACTTCATACACATTACAAAAGTCTTATAAAACCAAATTCACATATGAAAATTCTCAGGCTCAAAGAGCCTGTGATTTTTTCTGATTTCATATGTCTAGTCTGTGACAGAGCTGCCACTAGACCTCTTATCTGAATTCATCCAGAGCCGACTCTACTCCACTCTCCCCAGCCTGAGGCAGACCTTCTGCCTCTTACCTCTCTTCTCACTACCCCTTAGTGCCTCTCAGGATAAAGAAAGAAGAATGTAGTAGCCAGGAACTTAAAGCAAATTTAAAGAATAAAGATTGAAACAAGAAACACAATTTGAGGATTGTCTTGGCTTCATCTACCTAAGGTCTTCTATCCCAGCCCCTCAGAGGGTTCCTTGAGAGCCCATTCTGCCCAGAGGCTAGCATTTTATCAGCTCCTGTTCTCTCTGCAATACAGTGTCCATCCCCTGAGTCTTCTCCAGTGCACTTTGTGGTCCAAACTGAAACCTGACCTGCTGGCCAGTTTTTCAGTCCTCCTCTGTAAGCTATACCTGTTTCCAGTGGAACAAACGGCAGAATTCACCAGAACAAATGAAATATACTTACACTGACTGCTCTGTTCTCTACTCATTGTATCACCGATACCATTTCTAGGTCAGTATTTCTGTTTGTTTTAGAATACATCTATAATTTGATTACAAAACCATTCTTTTGGCATTACTTGGTTAGAGTGAGAGCAAGATGCTGTGAGTGTGGCAGAGCAGATCTAGTGTACCAAGTGCATTCCCTGCTTTCTGAACTGGAAGGTAAGTTACTTACATCCTTTCAGTCCAGTTCAGTTCAGTCACTCAGTCATGTCCAACTCTTTGCGACCCTATGAATCACAGCACAACAGGCCTCCCTGTCCATCACCAACTCCCGGAGTTCATGCAAACTCATATCCATCGAGTCGGTGATGCCATCCAGCCATCTCATCCTCTGTCGTCCCCTTCTCCTCCTGCCCCCAATCCTTCCCAGCATCAGGGTCTTTTCCAGTTAGTCAACTGTTCGCATGAGGTGGCCAAAATATTGGAGATTCAGCTTCAGCATCAGTCCCTCCAATGAACACCCAGAACTGATCTCCTTTAGGATGGACTGGTTGGATCTTGAAGTCTAAGGGACTCCCAAGAGTCTTCTCCAACACCACAGTTCAAAAGCATCAATTCTTTGGCACTCAGCTTTCTTCACAGTCCAACTCTCACATCCATACATGACCACAGGAAAAACCATAGCCTTGACTAGATGGACCTTTGTTGGCAAAGTAATGTCTCTGCTTTTCAATATGCTATCTAGGTTAGTCATAACTTTCCTTCCAAGGAGTAAGTGTCTTTTAATATCATGGCTGCAGTCACCATTTGCAGTGATTTTGGAGCCCCCCAAAATAAAGTCTGATGCTGTTTCCATTGTTTCCCCATCTATCTGCCATAAAGCAATGGGACCAGATGCCACGATCTTAGTTTTCTGAATGTTGAGCTTTAAGCCAACTTTTTCACTCTCCTCTTTCACTTTCATCAAGAGGCTTTTAAGTTCCTCTTCACTTTCTGCCATAAGGGTGGTGTCATCTACATATCTGAGGTTATTGATATTTCTCCTGGCAATCTTGATTTCAGCTTGTGTTTCTTCCAGCCCAGCGTTTCTCATGATATACTCTTCATAGAAGTTCAATAAGCAAGGTGACAGTATGCAGCCTTGACATACTCCTTTTCCTATTTGGAACCAGTCTGTTGTTCCATGTCCAGGTCTCACTGTTGCTTCCTGACCTGCATATAGGTTTCTCAAGAGGTGGTCTGGTATTCCCATCTCTTTCAGAATTTTCCACAGTTTATTGTGGTCCACACAGGCAAAGGCTTTGGCATAGTCAGTAAAGCAGAAATAGATGTTTTCTGGAACTCTCTTGCTTTTTCCATGATCCAGCGGATGTTGGCAATTTGATCTCTGGTTGCTCTGCCTTTTCTAAAACCAGCTTGAACATCTGGAAATTCACAGTTCACATATTGCTGAAGCCTGGCTTGGAGAATTTTGAGCACTACTTTACTAGCATGTGAGATGAGTGCAATTGTGCGGTAGTTTGAGCGTTCTTTGGCATTGCCTTTCTTTGGGATTGGAATGAAAACTGACCGTTTCCAGTCCTGTGGCCACTGCTGAGTTTTCCACATTTGCTGACATATTGAGTGCAGCACTTTCACAGCATCGTCTTTTAGGATTTGAAATGGCTCAACTGGAATTCCATCACCTCCACTAGCTTAGTTCATAGTGATGCTTTCTAAGGCCCACTTGACTTCACATTCCAGGATGTCTGGCTCTAGGTGAGTGATCACACCATCGTGATTCTCTGGGTCGTGAAGATCTTTTTTTATACAGTTGTTCTGTGTATTCTTGCCACCTCTTCTTAATATCTTCTGCTTCTGTGAGGTCCATACCATTTCTGTCCTTTATTGAGTCCATCTTTGCATGAAATGTTCCCTTGGTATCTCTAATTTTCTTGAAGAGATCTCTAGTCTTTCCCATTCTGTTGTTGTCCTTTATTTCTTTGCATTGATTGCTGAGGAAGGCTTTCTTATCTCTCCTTGCTATTCTTTGGAACTCTGCATTCAGATGCTTATATCTTTCCTTTTCTCCTTTGCTTTTAACTTCTCTTCTTTTCACAGCTATTTGTAAGGCCTCCCCAGACAGCCATTTTGCTTTTTTGCAATTCTTTTCCATGGGGATGGTCTTGATCCCTGTCTCCTGTACAATGCCACGAACCTCCGTCTATAGTTCATCAGGCACTCTGTCTATCAGATCTAGGCCCTTAAATCTATTTCTCACTTCCAGTGTATAATCATAAGGGATTTGATTTAGGTCATACCTGAATGGTCTAGTGGTTTTCACTACTTCTTCAATTTAAGTCTGAATTTGGCAATAAGGATCTCATGATCTGAGCCACAGTCAGCTCCTGGTCTTGTTTTTGCTAACTGTGTAGAGCTTCTCCATCTTTGGCTGCAAAGAATATAATCACTATTATATTGTTTATAATATAATTATATTGATTATAATATATATTTTGACTGCACAAAAATAATCAATTTCAGTGTTGACCATCTGGTAATGTCCATGTGTAGAGTCTTCTCTTTCTGTTGTTGGAAGAGGGTGTTTGCTATGACCAGTGTGTTCTCTTGGCAAAACTCTATTAGTTTTTGCCCTGTTTCATTCCGTACTCCAAGGCCAAATTTGCCTGTTACTCCAGGTTTTTCTTGACTTCCTACTTTTGCATTCCTGTCCCCTGTAATGAAAAGGACATCTTTTTTTGGGTGTTAGTTCTAAAAGGTCTTGTAGGTCTTCATAGAACCATTCAACCTCAGCATCTTCAGCATTACTGGTTGGGGCATAGTCTTGGATTACCATGATATTGAATGGTTTGCCTTGGAAACGAACAGGGATCATTCTTTCGTTTTTGAGATTGCTTATATCCTTTACATACCTGCAAACATTAACACTGCACATCCTGACACACAAACCATTTAGGGAGGAGTTAATGCTAAGCCATTCGAGTGAATGTTGATAAGACTACAAAAGTTCCCTTATGGGACTTTCTGCTTCCTCTTCCTCCCCCAAATTCTCTGCTTAAAAAAAAAAAAAAATGAAGTTACTTGGAACTAGTCTGAATAGCAGCAGCACCCAAGGAGCACACACTTAGTTCATGTTAAAAAGCAGTACCTGTGTGCTGTATGTTTTACACCACAGGCAAAAGAAATGATTGCTCTAGTTTTTAACTCCTTCATTAGAGTCTCTTAAAAAATAAAAGCATCCCATCAAGTTCGTCAAGATGGTGTTATTGCTATACATTTGTAGGTGGGTCACTTTCTGTGCTGCGTTTGCTTTGAATGGATCTTCCAATGTATTTCCAATATTCCTTTCTTACAGTGTCCTTTTCTTTAGCTAGGATTACACATAACCCTAATGCTTTATTAAGAATGTCCTCCTTGTTGTCACATTGGTTTTCTAGCATGTCTTCATAGATATCCACAAGAAAGGCAATTAGGTAGGGGGAGCTGTGACTTGGTTGTAAGTCAAGTAGTTGATTTAACAGATTGGGATATTTGGAAAGATCACAATCCTGCAAAATCCTTTTCAATTAATTCCACGGACTTTCATTATGTGGGACTAGTTTGATCATTTCCAAAGTATACTGGACTTCTCTCTCCAATATAGCATGATCATTGTAGCCCGTGGTGTTAAAAATTACAAAATATCTTTGATTCCAGACAGAGTTATTTCTCATGTGCTCTTTGAGAAGTTGGTCTACATAGGGCAGCTCATTATCCCAAAGTTTAAATTCCTGAATAACCCACTGTCTGGTGTTGCCAGGCGTGGTAATTCTTTTCATCCTAGTAAGAATATCAGCAATAAATTCAAGCTCCTGTGATGGGTCTCTCGGCCATTCCACCAGCACTCACCTACGATGCCAAACTTCACAGTTTTGGGGCTGCTTCTCAGGTATTGCCGAGATGTAGTTCATTTCCTCATGTAGATCCTTCTGGAATGACTTTAAGAGAACTCTCCAGAAATGCCACACTGTGTAATTGGCTGAATTTAACTCAATAGCATCTCTGGTTAATTTAAAAGCCCGTATCCCTTCTCTCGTCGCGCTTCAGAACAGCGCGGAAATAATCATAGACGTCCTGAAATGTCTCACTATAAATGATATGGGCCACTGGATTAGGGCCATCATTCTGCAGCACTGGATCTATATCAGCCCATTCTGCCCTGCCCCTGTACAGGACATAGGTGGGCGAGTCCAGGCTCAGAAACCCATTGTCCATAGTGGACGCTGCTGCCTCTTCCTGCAGCGGCTGGGAGGCGGAGGATGTGGCTGGGGCCGCGGCAGCTCCGGCTGACCCGGCTCCCCGCCCTGCGCGGCCTCCCTGACCCCGTGGGCAGACGCCATCTTTGCTCTGCCCCGAGCGGAATCCAGGTCAGTTTTGATGAATTAATTTTCTCTTAATAATATATTCTTCCTTCTCCCCAGTCCTGGTAATATTTGATTTAATGCCAAATGTTATGAAATTGCAATTTTACCTAATTTATACTTTCCTGTAAGAAGTAAAACTTTTAAAAATTTATTTTCTATTGATGTATGGTGTACTATTCGTTTCAGGTTAACTATATACTGATTCAGCCTTTACATGCATTATAAAATGATCACCGCAGTAAGTCTAGTAACTCTCTCGTCCCATAAAATGTTACTATAATAGTGTGGACCAAATTCCTTATGCTGCATAATACATCACCAGGGCTTACTTATTTTATAACTGGGAGTTTGTATCTCTTAATTCTCTTCACTTCTTTTGCCTAACACCCCACCACCTCCACTTTGGCAGCCACCCTTTTGTTCTCGGTATTTATGAGTCTATTTTTATTTTGTTTTTTTTTTTTAGGTTACACATATAAGTGGAATCCTGTATTTGTCTTTCTCTGTCTCACAATTTCACTTAGCATAATACTCTTTAGATCCATCCATGTTGTCCTAAATGGCAAGATTTCATTTTTTAATGGTTGAATAATATTCTCTTGTGTATGCCACGTCATTTTTATCCCTTTATCAATTAATGAGTGCTTAGGTTGCTCCCATATCTTGGCTATTGAAGATAATGCTGCAGTAAACATTGATGTGACTGTATGTTTTAGAATTACTGGTTGTGTTTTCTTCAAGTAGATAACCAGAAGTGAAATTGTTGAATGATACAATAGTTCTATTTTCAATTTTGGGAGAAATCTTCATAATTTTTCCCATAGTGGTTGTACCAATTTACAGTTCCAACAAATGTCTGAAGTTTTCCTTTCTTTCACATACTCAGCAAGATTTGTTGTTTGTTGTCTTTTTGATGATAGCCATTCTGACAGATGGGAGGTGGTTTCTTATTGTGGTTTTTAGTTGCATTTCTCTGATGAATAGCAATATTGAGCATCTTTTCATGTGCCTGTTAGCAATCTGCATGTCTTCTTTGGAAAAATGTCTATTTGGGTCCACTGCCCATCTTTTACTTGGATGTTGAGTTGCATGAGTTCTTTCTTGGATAATAACTCCTTATCAGATATATTATTTGCAAATATCTTCTACCATTTAGTAGGTTGCCTTTTCATTTTGTTGATGGTTTCCTTCTCTATGCAGATGATTTTTAGTTTAATAGAGGAAACGAATAGAATGGGAAAGACTAGAGATCTCTTATATGGGGTGGGAGGTAGGAGGGGGATACAGAATTGAGAACTCATGTACACCCATGGCTGATTCATGTCAATGTATGGCAAAACCAATACAGTATTGTAAAGCAAAATAAAGTAAAAATAAAAATTAAAAAAAAAGAAAATTAGAGATACCAAGGGAACATTTCATGTAAAGATGGACACAATAAAGGACAGAAAAGGTATGGACCTAACAGAAGCAGAAGATATTGAGAAGAGGTAGCAAGACTACACAGAAGAACTATACAAAAAAGATCTTCATGACCCAGATAACCAAGATGGTGTGATCACTCACATAGAGCAAGAAATCCTGGAATGCTAAGGCAAGTGGGCCTTAGGAAGCATCACTATGAACAAAGCTAGTGGAGGTGATGGAATTGCAGGTGAACTATTTCAAATCCTAAAAGATGATGCTGTGAAATTGGTTCACTCAATATGCCAGCAAATTTGGAAAACTTGGCAGTGGCCACAGGACTGGAAAAGGTCAGTTTTCATTGGCAAAGAAAGGCAATGCCAAAGAATGTTCAAAATACCACAGAATTAAACTCATCTCACATGCTAACAAAGTAATGCTCAAAATTCTTCAAGCCCTGCTTCAACAGTACATGAACCGTGAACTTCCAGATGTTCAAGCTGGATTTAGAAAAGGCAGAGCAACCAGAGATCAAATTGCCAACATCTACTGGATCATCAAAAAAGCAAGAGAGTTCCAGAAAAACATCTATTTCTGCTTTACTGACTATGCCAAAGCCTTTGATTGTGTGGATCACAGCAAACTATGGAAAATTCTGAAAGAGATGGGAATACCAGACCACCTGACCTGCCTCCTGAGAAATCCATATGCAGATCAAGAAGCAACAGTTAGAAATGGACATGGAACAACAGACTGGTTCCAAATCAGGAAAGGAATACGTCAAAGCTGTATATTGTCACCCTGCTTATTTAACTTATATGCAGAGTACATCGTGTGAAATGCCAAGTTGGGTGAAGCACAAGCTGGACTCATGATTGCTGGGAGAAATATGAATAACCTCAGATATGCAGATGACACCACCCTTATGGCAGAAAGCGAAAAAGAACTAAAGAGCCTCTTGATGAAAGTGAAAGAGGAGAGTGAAAAAGATGGCTTAAAACTCAATATTCAGAAAACTAAGATCATGGCATCTGGTCCCATCACTTCCTGGCAAATAGATGAAGAAATAATGGAAACTGAGAGACTATATTTTTTGAGCTCCCAAATCACTGCAGATGGTGATTGCAGCCATGAAATTAAAAGATGCTTACTCCTTGAATGAAAAGCTATGACCAACCTAGATAGCATATTGAAAAGCAGAGACATTATTTTGCCAACAAAGATCCATCTACTCAAAGCTATGGTTTTTCCAGTAGTCATATATGGATATGAGAGTTGTACTATTAAGAAAGCTGAGCACTGAATAATTGATGCTTTTGAAATGTGGTGTTGGAGAAGACTCTTGAGAGTCCCTTGGACTGCAAGGAGATCCAGCCAGTCCATCTAAAGGAAATCAATCCTGAATATTCATTGGAAGAACTGATGTTGAAGCTGAAACTCCAATGCTTTGGCCACCTGATGCGAAAAGCTGACTTATTTGAAAAGACCCTGATGCTTGGAGAGATGGAGAGGAGGAGGAGAAGGGGATGACAGAGGATGAGATGGTTGGATGGCATCAACAACTCAATGGACATGAGTTTGAGTAAACTCTGGGAGTTGGTGATGGACAGGAAAGCCTGGCATGCTGCAGTCCATGGGGTTGCAAAGAATCAGACATGATTGAGCAACTGAACTGAGTCCCATTTGTTTTTGTTTTTTTCTTTTTCTTTTTTTTCCCCCTTGATTTAAGAGACAGGTCCTAAAAATATTGGTAAGACTGATGTTAAATAATATACTGTTTCCTTCTAGGAGTTTTATGGTTTCAGGTCTTATGTTTAAGTTTTTGGTCCATTTTTTGCTTTTGTATATGGTATGAGAAAGTGATCTAGTTTCATCCTTTTGCATGTAGCTATTCATTTTTTCCAACAGCATTCATTGAAGATGCTGTCTTTTCTCCATTGTATACTCTTTCTTCCTTTGTCATAGATTAAAAGTGCAGGTTTATTGCTGGGCTCTATTTTGTTGTAGTGAACTATGTATCTTGTTTTTTTGCAATGCTATTCTATTTAGATTACTGTAGCTTTGTAGTATAGTTTGAAATAGGGCAGCATGATATTCCAGCATTGTCCTTATTTTTGAAGATGATTTTAACTATTCAGTGAAGTATACATTTACTTTAAATTTCAATGCATCAGTATACTCAAGATTTGTTTTATAATGCTATGAAGCTACTTAGAAACAAAATAACCTTTTCTTTTTATTTTATTTATTTTAGTTACACAGGCTTTCTCTAGTTGCAGTAAGTGGGGACTATTCTTTGTTATGGTGTACAGCTTTCATTGTGGTGGCTTCTCTTGTTGCAGAGCACAGGTTCTAGGCTCACGGGCTTCAGGAGTTGCAGCATGTGGCCTCAGTCATTGTGTCCCACAAGCTTAGTTGCTCTGTGGCATGTGGAATCTTCCTAGACCAGGGATTGAACCTGTGTCCTCTGCATTGGCAGGCTGATTCTTACCTTCTATACCACCAAGGAAGTCCCCTTTCTGTTCTTGCTTTCAAGTTTTGTTATTTGGGACCAGAGCAAAATTAGCTATGGCTTAACTCACCACTTATATGCAGAATACATCAAGAGAAACGCTGGGCTGGAAGAAGCACAAGCTGGAATCAAGATTGCTTGGAGAAATATCAATAACCTCAGATATGCAGATGACACCACTCTTATGGCAAAAAGTGAAGAGGAACTAAAAAGCTTCTTGATGAAAGTAAAAGGGAAGAGTGAAAAGGTTGGCTTAAAGCTCAACATTCAGAAAACAAAGATCATGTCATCTGGTCCCATCACTTCATGGGAAATAGATGGGGAAATAGTGGAAACAGTGTCAGACTTTATTTTTTTGGGCTCAAAAATCACTGCAGATGGTGACTGCAGCCATGAAATTAAAAGATGTTTACTCCTTGGAAGGAAAGTTATGACCAACCTAGATAGCATATTGAAAAGCAGAGACATTACTTTGCCAACAAAGGTCCATCTAGTCAAGGCTATGGTTTTTCCTGTGGTCATGTGTGGATGTGAGAGTTGGACTGTGAAGAAAGCTGAGTGCCGAAGAATTGATGCTTTTGAACTGTGGTGTTGGAGAAGACTCTTGAGAGTCCCTTGGACTGCAAGGAGATCCAACCAGTCCATTCTGAAGGAGATCAGCCCTGGGATTTCTTTGGAGGGAATGATGCTGAAGCTGAAATTCCAGTACTTTGGGCACCTCATGCAAAGAATTGACTCATTGGAAAAGACCCTGATGCTGGGAGGGGTTGGGGGCAGGAGGAGAAGGGGACGACAGAGGATGAGATGGCTGGATGGCATCACTGACTCGATGGACGTGAGTCTGAGTGAACTGCGGGAGTTGGTGATGGACAGAGAGGCCTGGCGTGCTGCGATTCATGGGGTCGCAAAGAGTCGGACATGACTGAGCAACTGAACTAAGTTTGAAGTGAAGTCGCTCAGTCGTGTCCGACTCTTTGTGACCCCATGGACGGTAGCCTATCAGGCTCCTCCGTCCATGGGATTTTCCAGGCAAGAGTGCTGGAGTGGATTGCCATTTCCTTCTCCAGGGGATCTTCCCGACCCAGGGATTGAGCCCGGGTCTCCTGCATTGCAGGCAGATGCTTTACCGTCTGAGCCACCAGGGAAGCCCCAAGGATATGTAATGTGTTTTCAGGTTTTCATCTGCTTATCTGGTATCCACATGTCCTCTTTGGTAAAGCATGTCTTATGCCAATTTTTAAATTAGACTCTGTTTATTACCGTTGGATTTAGAGAGTTCTTTTTTTATTTAGGGAACAAGCCCTTTTTCAGATATGTGATTTGCAAATATTATCTCCCACTCTGTGTATTGCAGTTTTCTTTTCTTAATGCTGTTCACAGAGCAAAAATATTTCAGGGTTCATTAAGTCTAATACAGAAATACTTGATTTGATGTGTTGAAGTCAAGAATGAGTACTCTTCACAGTGGAGAGGAGGGGCATGCCATGAAGCTGTGGTGAGACTGAAGTCTACAGTACAAGACAGATGATAAGATAGTTTGGAGCATACATTTTAAAGTTCCTCTTCAGCTATTGCGACTGTATCTTGGTACAGTGAATTTCTGTTTTTTCACTGCAGGAATATGAGGTGGCAACAGAAATCACAGCTTTAATAGAATTTAAGTCTGAGGTGAGAGTGAAAGGAAAACAGTATATAAGCCTGTGTCTTCCTATATTATATGTGTTACTTCAGAATTTATTCTTTTTTTGATGTATATATTATTCAAATATTGTTTCTTAAATATATATTACCATCAGCATCTTCAAGTTTATAAATTACATTGGTTACACATTTCATGCTATAATGACGTTTACAAATAAGAGATTTATTGTTTTGTAAAACAGACTGTGAAACCATCCCTCTTATTTTGTCATCTGGAGTAAGATAACATGGCACTGCTATAGGCATTTCCTTGTAAATGTGAAAGAAGTCTAAGATAGTTGAGATGAATAGAGAAAAATAGAGAAGAAAATCTAAAAGATATTGAAATCTTGGCTTTCTTATTCCTTTTAGCTCTTGTTTCTAAAATTAAATGACATGTATATGAATTTGCTTGGCTCTTTCAAGAATGTAAAAAAAAAACAAATATTAAGAAATTATACCTTAAGCTCACTGGGTCATTCATTTCCCAAAGCTTTATTGAATAGCTACTTTTTGGACAGAATGGCCCTGGTAGTGAGAATTTTAGGATTAATGACTCAGGACCTGCCCACAGAGTTTTGATATATAAGAGCGATAATCCATTAAGGAGGATGGCAGGGTCTTCTAATGCCGGAAGGACAAGTAAAATGAAGGAGTGAGTAGGTCCAGGTGGACAGTCCTATGAGACTGCCAAAGTGTTGATGCAGTTAGGCGTGGCAGTTTGGATCTTGAGGAAACTTCAGGTCCTTCAGGAGTTAATTTCGCACTAAACTGCATGAAGGGCCAGATGAGGCTGAGGGCATCATGAGCAGTGATATGTCTCCAGCTTGAAATCCAGATTTCTAAAGTGGTGAACTTCTGTTAGCAGTTACTTTTGAATCATAGTTAAGAAGAGATTTTCAGCTGGAACAGGAATGGAAAATGATCTGCACTCTTATCCAGTGCACTTGAACACATGCACAAACTAAGTCTTTTATATATATATATATATATATATATATATATATATATATATATATATATATATATGTTATCATTTCTAAAGAGTTTTTGAAAATATAGATGATAATCCCTTGAGATAGAATTTGGAATTCACATAATCATAGCAGTAACTCTTGAAATTTTTTTATTTATTTGGCTGCGCCAGGTTTTAGTTGTGACATGCAGGATTTTCAATCTTCATTGCAGCATGTGGGATCTTTAATGATGGCTTGTGAACTCTTAGTTGTGGCATGAGGGATCTAGTTCCCTGACCAGGGATGGAACCCAGGCCCCTGCGTTGGGGGTGTGGAGTCTTAGCCACTGGACCATCAGGGACATCCCCATAGTAACTCTTATTCATTAAAGCTTTAAGAAATGCAAGGCACTGTGCCATGGGCTTTATATACTACATGCACATTCTAACAGTCCTAGAAGACAGGACTTATAAAACCAAATTTATATAAAAGAAGAGCCTCAGGCTCAAAGAGCTTGTGATTTTTTTTTTTTCTGATTTCATATGTCTAGTTTGTGACAGAGCTGCCGCTAGACCTCTTCTCTGAACTCATCTGGAATCCACTAGGTTCCACTCTTTCCGGCCTGAGGCAGACCTCTGCCTCTTACCTGTCTTCTCACTACTCCATAATGCCTCTCAGGATATATTATAGAAAGAATGTAGCAGCCAATGTCTTAAAACAGGTTTAAAGAATAAACGTCAAAACAAGAAACAGAATTGGGAGATTATGGGTTTTATTGTTCTAGGGTCTTCTACCTCTGCCCCAGGGCTTCTTGACAGCTGAGCCTGCCTAGAGAATGGCATTTTTATCACCTCCTGTTCTCTCTGCAATACAGTGTCCTTCCCCTGGGTCTTCTCCATCGCACCCTCTTGTCCAAACTGAAACCTGCCCTATTGGCCAGCTCTTCAGTACTTCTCTTGAAAGTTTCACCTGCTCCCAGTGGAACAAAGGGCAAAATTCACCTACCTCCCCCTGACTTGGAGCATTCCAGCTCCCTGGTGGTCCCCTCCCTCACCTGTACCTCTATGACAGTAACATCCTGTATCACATAAAAGGTAGCTTTGACATTGAAATTTAGACCTGACCACCCATTGGGCATCTCCTCCACATTCTCAAAATGTTTTCCCAAAGAGCTGGTGGATATAGTCGAATTTGTCATAGAATTTATCAATTTAGTGCATAAAACCTTGAAGTTGCAGAGGAGATTTTGAAATCCCCTTGATATTTGCAAGATAGAATAGAATTTTAATTTTTTATTTGTTTTTGACACTGGCCACTGCACACACACACACACATATGAGCTTACCCATGTGGTCCATAAGAAAAACTTCCCTCATATGTGATAGTTGAAAACAGATTGTTCTGGGACAGAGTAGGCTGCCCCCAAATATACCTCAATGGCATATTGATTATTTTGAATTAAAATTACTTAAGAAATGATCGAACCTGAGGGACATTTTGACCCTCCTCTCTGAAAGCAGGAAATAAATCTCTCATGTGAAAGATACACTCCTTTTATCTTTTATTTAAAGATAAAAGAGCATCCTCATTGCCAGAGACAGGGAATTCTAGGCAGAGGCCTGTGTAAACAACCCTTGTTACTTCTTTTTTTTTTTTTTTTTGATGGGAAGAAAGGTCATCTTTTATTGTTCTTTCTTTTTCATACTTTCAACATTGTTATAAAGAACATACATTGATTTTAGAATCAGGCATATACATAATTAAAAGACTGGAAAAGGAGAAAAACTACAGTATAGTTCTATGCAATTTTTTTTTTCTGCCAACAATTTTTTTTTTTAATTTTAAAATCTTTAATTCTTACATGTGTTCTCAAACATGAACCCCCCTCCCACCTCCCTCCCCATAACATCTCAGTGGGTCATCCCCATGCACCAACCCCAAGCATGCTGTATCCTGCGTCAGACATAGACTGGCGATTCAATTCTTACATGATAGTATACATGATAGAATGCCATTCTCCAAAATCATCCCACCCTCTCCCTCTCCCTCTGAGTCCAAAAGTCCATTATACACAGCTGTGTCTTTTTTCCTGTCTTGCATACAGGGTCGTCATTGCCATCTTTCTAAATTCCATATATGTGTTAGTATACTGTATTGGTGTTTTTCTTTCTGGCTTACTTCACTCTGTATAATCGGCTCCAGTTTCATCCATCTCATCAGAACTGATTCAAATGAATTCTTTTTAACGGCTGAGTAATACTCCATTGTGTATATGTACCACAGCTTTCTTATCCATCCATCTGCTGATGGACATCTAGGTTGTTTCCATGTCCTGGCTATTATAAACAGTGCTGCGATGAACATTGGGGTACATGTGTCCCTTGTTACTTCTTTAATTTACAACCCAAAGCCACAGTTCTTGTAAGTTTCTTCCCTAATGAAGCACCCAAAGCCTAAAATTCTTGGTCGGGACAGTTCCCCACATGTGTATTGTTTTGTGTCTAAAAAGTATAAAAGCTGCCTGGCCACTACTTAGGTCTCCACACACATGAATTAAACTTGTTTCTTTTCCTTCTGTTAATCTGCTTTGTGTGGGCCAGCCATAAGAACTCAAGAGTCATAGGGGCAGGGGGCAGGTGGGGGGTGGTAGATGGAGTGGTAATTTCCCCTTCCTGGAAGAGATCAACAACAATGGAAATCATTGCAAGCAAGCATCTACTGAGGGTTAACTTCCTTAAACTCCTCAGGTCCTTCAAGGAGGTAAAAAATTGTTTATTGACAGACACACTGTCTTTGGTTAGCAGAAATAAAAAAATCCTGGTTTTTCTTTGTGCTTCAGGACACCAGTTCAAGTCTTCAGAATTTGATCAGGCACCAACAACAAGAAGAAAATTCACATCCTATTAAGATTTTTAAAAGTTATGGTTTAGGTCAGTGCAGGAAGGTACTACTGAGTGAAGAAGACAAAATCTTCCATCTGATATTTTGCAGGATCCTTTTGAAAATTTGATGTAAGCCCATGGTTGGAAACAACTGTCACATAGTAGGACCTCAAAAAATTGAGGAATTACAAGGAAATGTGTCCCCTTCAGAAACTCTGCCAGGAAATAAAGAAGGTGGTGATCATAAATTCTACTAGTTGCAGTCTGTTGAGGACCTACTGTGTAACAGGCCATAGGGGAGAAAGAGTGTTCATCCATTTCTTATTTTCCTCACCTTCCTAGGCTCAGGGGAAACTTTATGACCAAGAGCACTTATAGTTAGAAAGATCATGACTAGCCCTTGCCATTGATCTATGAACAGAGGCAATATTTATCATTTTGAGGCCAAAGCATTTGCTATCCAGTTTACCATGTATAATCTGTTGTTTTTGCATTCATCTGTAAACATGGAAGTTGTGTGTTTATTTGTGGACCTAGAGGCAGCAAACAACTTGGACTCCAGTATCACGTGTTAGCACAGAATGTCTACCAGTCCACATGGAGACATAAGCTTTTGTTATATCATGCTATTCATATTTCAGGTTGTGTCTGTTATATCATTTAGCAGTCACTTTTTCTGGCTAAAACATAGCTATTCTTTTATTAGGCTTATTTAAATATTTTAATCATTTAAATATTTTAAGGTAATTGTGCATATATTCTTTTTGCAAGAAATTCTAACAGTACTGGGGAATCCCAAGTGGTGCAGTGATAAAGAATCCGCCTGCCAATGCAGGAGATGCAAGAGACATGGGTTCAATTCCTTGGTCAGGAAAATCCACTGGAGAAGGGAATGGTGACCCACTCCAGTATTCTTCCCTGAAGAATTCCATGGACAGAGGAGTCTAGCGAGCTACAGTCCATGGGGTCACGAAGAGTCAGACATGACTGACTGACTTGAGCACACACACAGGCTAACAGTACTGATAAATTATAATTATCTTCCTTTAAAACTCAAAAGTTCTTCCACTTCCTCAAAGGTGAATACAAGAAATATCTGTTATATAAAATTGTAAAGCTGATTGTAGTTTTTTTCTCCCATAATGTACTATAAAAATGTGTTCAGATATTTTTTAATGCATGGGTTCACTGAAGTTTTTACTCTTTTGTTATTCCTAACCAATGTATATTTTTATTGCAGATATTGTATTTTTCATCTCTTCAGTTGCATTTTGAATCTTTTTATATCTTCTGTGTCACTAACGAGTTTAATCTGTCTTCTTCTTTCTTAAAATACAGATATAATAAATTTTGTGATGTCCTTATCTACTCTTTCTGTCATCTATATCATTTCCAGGTCAATTTTGACTGATGAAATTTCTCCTAGTTATTGGTTATATATTTCTATTTCTTTCCATGCTTGGTAATATTAGATTGGATGTCAGACATTGTGAAATTGTGATTTTACCTTCTTCACACCTGTGCAGAGCAAAAATACATCTTTTCATTTCAGTAAATCAGTATATTCTCAAGCTCTGTTCTGTAATGCTATTAAGTTAACTTAGAAACAAAATAATCTTTTCAGTTCTTGCTTTTAAGCTTTATTAGTTGGAACCAGAACAGCATGAACTATAGCTTATTTTACCACACTACTTAGACAAAGCTTCCCTTGTAGCTCAGTTGGTAAAGAATCTGCCTGCAAAAGGGAAGACCTGGATTCAATCCCTGGTTTGGGAAGATCGCCTGGAAAAGGGAAAGGTTTCCCATTCCAGTATTCTGGCCTGGAGAATTCCATGGACGTGTATAGTCCATGGGGTCACAAAGAGTCGGACACAACTGAGCAGCTTTCACTTTCACTTAGACAAAACACTTCTGAGTATCCTTGCTGATACCCAATGAATTATATGGTTTATCACTGACAGGAAGTACTCCCAGTCCTGCATGGGCTCCACAGTTCTTTGTGCAATTCTCTTTTGTCCAGTACTCTCTCTTAGGAACTCTAACTGCTCAGTCTTCCCCAGATCCTCAGCTTCATCCCATCAGCTCACAGAGTCTCCATGCTCCACCTAGGTCCATGCAGTAAGTTGGAGAACTTACAGGCTCACACCATTTGTTTCTGTCTTTCAGTGATCACTTGTTTTTATGGTCTAATGTTCAACATGTTGAATATTATTATCATAATTTATCTGATTTTTAAAATGTTTCAGTTACGTGGATAAATGTGGTCTCAGCTACTACATCTTCAGCAGAATCAGAAATTTCATGAGTCATAAGTAATATCTAGATTTTTGGACAATGCAAATACTTTAAAATAACAAAACAACATTTCAAATGCATTAAAATAACAGGATTGAGAGAGTGAGGCAAACCCACAAACACATATGCCTATATAATTTTGTCCTTTGGAGAAGTTTATACAAATGAAATTATACAGTAGATAAGGCTGACTTTTAACACTGGCTTTTTTTTTTTTTCCACTCAGCATTATTTCGTGAGATTGATCCCAGTTGTAATATGTACACTTGTCTCTCTATTATTGTGATGTTGTATCCCATGGTGTGGATAACTGTCTTTTATTCCTCACTGAAGGACATTTAGTTTGTTTCAGGTTTTTGGCTATTACACATAAAGCTTCTACAAACATTTGGATGCATTTTTGTGTGCGCTTGAGTGCGGGTGGCACTAGTGGTGAAGAACCCACCTGCCAATGCAGAAGACATGAGATGCAGATTCGATCTGAGTTGGCAAGATCCCCTGGAGAAGGGAACAGCTACACACTCCAGTATTCCTGCCTGGAGAATCCACAGATAGAAGGGCCTGGCAGGCTGAAGTCCATAGAGTCACAAAGAGTCAGGCATGACTGAAACAACTTAGCATGTGTAGAAGCACAAGTGTAAGTTTTCATTTCTCATTTAAAATACACAGCAGGAGCCTGTTCAACATAAGTGCAAGTTAACTTTCTAAGAAACTTCTGATTGATTGTTCAGAGATGTTACTGACCCTTTCAAGTTGCGCCCCCACAAAGGGTCCTTCAGCCTGGTGTCACTTGAGCCAATAGAAGGAAAAAAAATAATTGGTTCAGAAGCAAAGCTGGCAGTCCAGGCCATGAGCAGGGCTGGTCTATAGAGATCAGCAGGGAGGGGTCAGATTTCTTGCTGGGACGGGCAGAGTTCTTGTGCGGTGGGCAAATGTGTTCCTCATGCTCTAGATCATGGTGTAGGTGCAGCGTCTCTGCACATGGCCCTCTGCCACCATCTTGAATCGAGGCATCAGGTTCAGACTTTTTGCAGCTGGAACTCTGGCCTAAAATGCCAGGTGCAAGGACTCTCCATGAGGCACCATGTGAGCAAGGCTGAGTGCAAAGTCTATTTTATGCCAAGGGCACTCATTATCCCCTTTGTCACTTGAGACACAAATACTGGACCATTATTGCTTTGTAGGGATCCTGGGAGTCCAAACGTGGGGATTATTTCTTGTGGTAGTATCTTAGCCATTGCAGCCATCATTTCAGTTCTAGCAGGGAATGCTTCCCTCCACCCAGAAAATGTATCTACTCATACTAGCACCAAGAGACAGCTGAAATTGCCTGGTACTCTCTACCTCTGCAGCCCCCTTTTGGTGAGCTCTACAATGAATCACTGCCATATTTTTTGAAAGCTGTACTACTTCTCAGAACTTCAGTATGCTTAAGCCATGTTTAACCTGTTTATTCTCTGCAGTAAGCAAACTTCTTTCCTTCCAAATAGCCCCATGTGCCCGTAGGCATGTGCATACTGGAAATCTGCGTAAACATTTACGATCTTCCTTGTCCTGAGCTCTAAGGCTCCGATGAGGACTCTCTCATGAAACTACTCCCTTCTGTGAATCATTCTTCTTCAGCATTCAGGAGAGGCTCACTTCCTAGGTCTGGGTGACTGGAGTAGATCACATCTGTGGTTTCTGTACAGCCATGTTCCAGGGGCCCCGTTTCTGTGGGTAGCACAGTGGAAGGATTCAGCATGTAACAGGTTTCTGTGGTAGCCACTTATTTGTCTAAAAGCAGAGTCTGAATTCTAATCAACCTTCCAGGGGATAGCCGTTCTGTTCCCTAATAACTTACTAAAGCCTGAACCTGATGTGGAATCCATATAGTGATTGGCTGACTGAATGTTAACTTGTCAGCTTCAAGAGGGTTGTAGTAGCTGCTGGTAGGCAAGGAGGCCATCCTTTAGTGGTTCGATTTAATTATTTAGAGAAAAAAGCAACCACCAAGTAATGGGTCCTGGATTTTGAGCTAATGCCCTGAGGGTGAGTCCTCTTCTCTCATGTGAAGGTCAAAGGCTTTAGCTAAATCTGGGAGGGCTGGGGCAGGGCCTGAAGTAAATACTTTTTCAGTTCTTAAAAGGCCCCTTCATATTATAACTTCCACTCAAAAGGATCATCATTCTTTCCTTTCAACTTTTCACATAGAGTCCCAGCTATTAGACCATATCAGATGTACCAAAACCCAGCCATCTCCAGGAAATCCCTAAGCTGTCTTGTAATTTTAGAAGTGAGGCTACAAATGTCTCCCTTCCTTTCCTGGGGTGGGCTTCTCTGACTTTCTATGAGAATGAAATCTAGGTACTTCACCCTAGTTTGTGATATTTGAGTCTTTATCTTGAATACCTTATATTCTTTATCAGCTGGGTGATTCAGGGTGGTTACAGTATTTTTGTCAAAGGACTGCTAAGTAGGGCTGGTGGTCATAATGTTGTTGACATACTGGAGAAGGGTTCTTTTCTCTAGATGTAAGTCTTTTAGATGTTTAGCTCAATTTTCCCCAAAGATGGTGGGGGATTTCTGAGCCCCTGGAGCAGGGCTGTCCAGAAGTATTATTTTCGTTGCCTATTTGAATCCTGCCACTTAAAAGCAAACATTTCTTGTGAGTTTGAGGCTAATGGAATACAGAAGAAGGCATCTTTTAAATCTAATACAAAATACCAGGACCTGGTGGGTAAAAGAGTGGCCAGCAGGGTGCAGGGATTAGGGACTACTGGATGCATAATCTCAGTGACTTTATTGACTGCTCTGAGGTCCTATACCATCTTATGTTCTCCTTTGAATTTCTTTATGGGAAGAATGGGGTATTACAGGCTGATTGACACACTCTAATAAGGCCTTGGTCAATTAGACCTGTATAACAGGGGCAATGCCCAATAAGACTTACCGACAGAGAAGATACTGGTTTTTAATTGGGCCACGTGTGTTGGGATTTTAGATAGACTATCACAGAACTGGCTGCTACAGTTTATCCCCTGGTCCCTGGGCCTAGACCTTGGGATTTACTCCAGGTAAGTCAACTTGCTGTCAACATTATCATCTTGTACCCTTTGTCTAAGGGGACAACAATCTCCAGTTTGTCTTCTATTAGGTGGATAGTAGTCCCCAGTTTATGTAAGATCTCTCTTCCTAGCAGAGGTATAGGGCATTCAGAGATATACAGGAAGGAATGGGTAAGTGTGTGTTCATCAAATTTACATTCTAATGGCTCTATGAATGCCTGTTCTTGGGCCTTCCCTAATACCCCCATAATTTTACAACTCTTGTGACCTAGTATGCCTGATGTGGTGTTTAGAACTGAGTAAGTGGCATGGATCTCAACTAAGAATTTGACAGACTTCCTCCCCATGTCCACTGTCAGCTGGGAGTCTTAAAGGATCAGTTGGAGTGTCAGCTTAGGAGCCTCCTGGCCCATCATTTTTCATCTGTTTAGTCATCTACCTTTGATGGTAGTGGCCAAGATCTGCCATTTCTGTCTCCTCTCAGGGGCAGTGAGGGTGGTCTGTCTTCCAGTGTCCCTTGTTGACATATGGTGCACTGATCAGTCCTAGTTTCCTTGGCTTTTGCTATCTTTCAGTGGGGTTCTGGGGTTACTCACCAAAGTCAAGAGTCTCTGCAGGTGGTTAGTCCAGATTCCCATGCTGACCAATTGACATTGGAGGGCAACAGCCAGTAGGTGGGCTTATCTCCAGGCCTTTTTATCCTCTAACTTTTTATCCTTTATATCTCAGTTATTGAATACCCAGTAGGCAACCTCAACCAGGCTAAGTGAAGTTTCCAAGAAATAAAATGTCATATGATACCACTTATATGTAGAATCTAAAGAAATTATACAAGTGAACTAATTTACAAAACAGAAATAGACACACAGACATAAAAAACAAACTTCATTGGTGGCTCAAATGGTAAAGAGTTCGCCTGCAATGCAGGAGACCCGGGTTCTATCCCTGGGCCAGAAGATCCCCTGGAGAAGGGAATGGCAACCCACTCTAGTATTCTTGTCTAGAGAATTCCATGGACACAGGAGCCTGGTGGGCTACAGTTCATGGGGTTGTATAGAGTTGGACACGACTGAGTGACTAACACTTTCACTTTTGTGGTTACCAAAGGGGATGGGGAAAGGGGATAATTGGGAATATGTGTTTAACAGATAAACACTGCTATATATAAA
The DNA here is from genome assembly GCF_032405125.1 of Capricornis sumatraensis. NCBI lineage: Eukaryota > Metazoa > Chordata > Mammalia > Artiodactyla > Bovidae > Capricornis > Capricornis sumatraensis. Next base: position 107,860,161 of record NC_091092.1, on the reverse strand, counting down.
GGGTAGTCGCTCAGTCGTGTCCGACTCTTTGCGACCCCATGAACTGGGGCCTACCAGGCTCCTCCGTCCATGGGATTTTCCAGGCAAGAATACTGGAGTGGGTTGCCATTTCCTTCTCCAGGGGATCTTCCAGACCCAGGGATCGAAGCCGGGTCTTCCACATTGTAGGCAGATGCTTTACCATCTGAGTTACCAGAGAAGTCCAACTCTTTTGTGACCCCCATGGACTGTTGCCCACCAAGCTCCTCTTGTCCATGGGATTGCCTAGCCAAGAATACTGGAGTGGGTTGCCATTTCCTTCTCCAGAGGATCTTCCTGACCCAGGGATCGAACTTGCATCTTCTGCATTGGCAGGTGCCTTCTTTACCACTAGCGCCACCTGGGAATTCCTGCTATATATACTGCTACTGCTACTGCTAAGTTGCTTCAGTCATGTCCGACTCTGTGCAACCCCATAGACAGCAGCCCACTAGGCTCCTCTGTCCCTGCTATATATAAAAGATTAAAATAAATAAGGACCTGCTGTCTACCACAGGGAACTGTATTCAATATCTTATAATAACCCATGATGAAAAAGAGTCCGAAAAAGAATATCTGCATGACTTAATCACTTTGCTGTGAAACGTGAAACATCAACTATATTTCATTTCTTTTTTTTAAAAAAAAAGTGCTAAATGGAATGTATACCTGGATGAGTCCTCCTCTACTGGAGAGCTGCCTCAAAGGGAGTACTTTTCCTGGCAGGTTGTTGGGCCCTGGCTTGTAATTAGTCTCTGTGTAATTGCTGGATTGGGTTCTGAGGAATGGGGCTGTTATGAAGGGGGCCCCTCAGGCCTGTGGCCTAAATTGGGATTTATGAGGGAAAGGAGTAGGGAGGGAGCAGTAGGAGGAGGGCTGGGGAAGAGATAAAATGGTCCTCAGGGGGAGGGTCAAGGACCTGTATTACTTCAGTGGACTAGCTGAACATCCCTTTCAAAGGCCTTCATTCTGATAAAAGGTCATAAAAACCTGGACATTGGGAAATTCATCTCATTTCTTTTTTTCTCCGGCATAGCAGATTCAATTGTAAAATGGTGTTCTAATTAAAAGACCCATTGACAGGCCAACTTTCCCTATTTCCCAGGTAGTATTGGGGTCAGATTGTATATCATAGTAAGATAAAGTGTTTTTGAGTCAGGGAGTGCTACCCAAAAAACTTCCAATTCTATGGGATACACCTTAGCAGGCTATCCTTATGATGGACATTTGGTTCCCTATACCTTAGACATTCTGTTTGGATTTGTTTCTAACTACCGAGGGGACAGTTGGAATGATTTCAGTTCAGTTCAGTTCAGTTCAATCGCTCAGTTGTGTCCGACTCTTTGCGACCCCATGAACTGCAGCACGCCAGGCCTCCCGGTCCATCACCAACTCCCGGAGTCCACCCAAACCCATGTCCATCGAGTTGGGTGATACCATCTAACCATCTCATCCTCTGTCGTCCCCTTCTCCTCCTGCCCTCAATCTTCCCCAGCATCAGGGTCTTTTCAAATGAGTCAGCTCTTCACATCAGGTGGCCAAAGTATTGGAGTTTCAGCTTCAACATCAGTCCTTCCAATGAACACCCAGGACTGATCTCCTTTAGGATGAACTGCTTGGATCTCCTTGCAGTCCAAGGGACTCTCAAGAGTCTTCTCCAACAACACAGTTCAAAAGCATCAATTCTTCAGCATTCAGCCTTCTTTATGGTCCAACTCTCATATCCATACGTGACCACTGGAAAAACCATAGCTTTGACTAGACGGACCTTTGTTGGTCAAGTAATGCCTCTGCTTTTCAATATGCTATCTAGGTTGGTCATAACTCTCCTTCCAAGGAGCAAGCATCTTTTAATTTCATAGCTGCAGTCACCATCTGCAGTGATTTTGGACCCCAGAAAAATAAAGTCATCCACTGTTTCCCCATCTGTTTGCCATGAAGTGATGGGACCAGATGCCATGCTCTTCGTTTTCTGAATGTTGAGCTTTAGGCCAACTTTTTCACTCTCCTCTTCCACTTTCATCAAGAGGCTTTTTAGTTCCTCTTCACTTTCTGCCATAAGGGTGGTGTCATCTGCATATCTGAGGTTATTCATATTTCTTCCGGCAATCTTGATTCCAGCTTGTGCTTCTTCCAGCGCAGCGTTTCTCATGATGTACTCTGCATAGAAGTTCAATAAGCAGGGTAACAATATACAGCCTTGACATACTCCTTTTCCTATTTGGAACCAGTCTGTTGTTCCATGTCCAGTTCTAACTGTTGCTTCCTGACCTGCATACAGATTTCTCAAGAGGCAGGTCAGGTGGTCTGGTATTCCCATCTCTTTCAGAATTTTCCACAGTTTATTGTGATCCACACAGTGAAAGGCTTTGGCATAGTCAATAAAGCAGAAATAGATGTTTTTTCTGGAACTCTCATGCTTTTTCGATGATCCAGTGGATGTTGGCAATTTGATCTCTGGTTCCTCTGCCTTTTCTAAAACCAGCTTGAACATCTGGAAGCTCACGGTTCACATATTGCTAAAGCCTGGCTTGGAGAATTTTGAGCATTATTTCACTAGCGTGTGCTGCTGCTGCTGCTGCTGCCGCTGCTAAGTCACTTCAGCTGTGTCCGATTCTCTGCGACCCCATAGACGGCAGCCCACTAGGCTCCTCTGTCTCTGGGATTCTCCAGTGAGATGAGTGCAATTGTGCAGCAGTTTGGAATGATTTGTTGGCATGTAAATACCACAAGATTTGACCCAAATAAGATTTCATATTCAGGAAATATGGAACTAGTATCAAACTGTTAGTGGATTCCTCAAAAGACCAAAATAGGAGGCATCCAAATGCCATAGACTATGATGTATTAATAACTGAGGGTTCCACTTAAATCTGTAATGGACTGTGCTTGAGATAGTCTTCCTTGGTCAGAATATCCCAGAGGAGTTTGGACAGGGGGTGCCTCCAGGCTAGAGCAGCTTAGCCACCTTAGTTCCTGACCAACTTGGCCGTTAGGGAGTTGCACAGCTGTTGAAAGCAAATGTCTTCTCTTTCCTTTCAGCTAAAAAGGAAGAGTTTTCTAAATTCCCACCAGTTGGGATCTAAAAGCATGAGAGATTCCCATGGGGTACTCACCAGATCATTGGAGTAGCTGGTATTCTGTGCTAATACCCAGCAGGACAGCCTAGAGAACCTCAGTCAGTAAAGAATCACTCTAGGTTCACCTCACAAGCAGAGGGGGAAGGGAGAAGTCAGGTGTAGGGTGTTTCCCGCTCTTGCCAGCAGCTCACAGGGCTCTGTAGCCCAGTTCAGCGAAACTAGCACTGACTGGAAGAAGTCAAGTCCCTGGTTGCATATCTACCTTGGGACTATTCACATTTGGGCATCCCTGGTGCCTTTTCCTAAACTCAGATTAAGCATCCTCATTCCCTTTAGTCAAATATTTTTTATTACATGGGCCTTTTCCCAGTTTCACCCCTTGGCTTATGAGAGTGGCCACTTGCCTTTACCAAACTGAGTGTGACTATACAGAGTGCTACTTTTGACCCCTGGGGGTTGGCAAGGAGGACGAAAAGCCTAAGTGTGGTCCCTACTGCCTTCTACTGGGCTCAAGAGGACAGAGTTACCAGCAGACAGCAGGCAAGACTGCTGTAGCTTCTTGTCGACCGGTCTCCACCATCCCTGGGTGTCCAGTACCTCAGGAAGGCCAGCCAGGCAGATATGTATGAGTTTTAGTTTCTGACCCCCAATGATGCCATGGTATGACTTCTTCAAATGGGTCACAGTCCACATTAACCTGGGACTACACTATGTGCACCCCACACCTGGGTATGGAGTTGCTGGGCACAGTTGCTCTGAATTCAACCAAAGGTTGCTGACATCCTACCCCATCCGAGGGTAGGCAAAGATTAGAATCAGTCATCCTCATGTGAACCTCCCAAAGCCTCCATCATCCTCCCACTGGAGCCAAGGTGAGCCCAGAGCCTAGTGAATAGGTGCAGGCAAAAAGGTCATGGTCCATCACATCTTGGTTGCCAAAATTTGTTAGCAACGCTTTTGAGTCAGGCCCCAGAAAGGGTCCTCCTGCCCAGTGTTACTCATTCCAATAGAAGGAATCTGCATCTGATTGAGAAGCAAAGGAAAGCCTTATATTGTGATCCAAGAATGGAGAGGTGTGAGCTCTTGCTCCAGGGTGCATGCTCTCCTGAAAGATCATCAGCAGGGCTGCTTTATAGGGTTCTTGTCAGCAGGATAAATTCAGGCTGATTATTTTTAAGACACAAAAAACTCACAAAATATTTCTTTTTGTCTCCCTCTTTACTGCCTAAAGAATTTAGATAAAGGGCCTGTTTCTGGAATAGAGCTATTGCTGGAAGTATCTGCAAAGACCATGGGCTAGATGTAAAGGGAGAAACTCAACAGGGCCTAGAGATCAGAGTTGACTCTGTGTTGCATTGTCTCTGCATGGTCCATCAAACATTTACTTATCAAATATATGTTTTCCATTTCCATGTGACTTGCATTCCTTTACTGTGAAGTTCCAAACCACTGCCCTGAAAATTCTCAAGAAGCTGAAGATGGCACTTAATGTGAGAGTTTCAATCATTTTAGGAAGTGATTCTATTTTCCTGTGTCTATCCCATGTATACATATTATTGAATGTTGACAAAAATCACTATTAATTTTATTAATCTGTCTCATGTCTATTTAATTCTTAGACCAGACTGAAAAACTTTTAAGAGTAGAGGAATTTTTTTTTCTTCTCCCTAACATAAGGCAATAGTTCAAGGGAGAACAGTCACCTATAAATGTCTCAAGCCATGATGTTTTGTGGATTCAGTAAGTTCCTTGTTCTTCAGTGAGAATGAAGTTTGAATTTAGCTTGGGATGGACAAATCATATGTGTTTAAGTGTTCAACAGAGAACAGATCCCTCAGATATTGTCTCACAGTTGTGAGACTAAAGCCTGAGGTGCAGAATGGGACCTGGCATTTACTTTTGAATCCTAAATAAACTAGAGAGGACCTGTTAACTGACAGAAATAAAGTAGATGTTTTGGACCCTTGTCTTGTTGCATTTGATTGCAGTTTGCAAAGGTATTGTTTTGCATACTCAGTTGTAAACACATGTTATCTTTCATAATAAAGGAAAGGTGACTCCAAAAGAGAACCAAGAACCCCTAGAGTGGCCTTTGAAAAATTATAGGAAGACTGTCAGAGAGGGAGAAACTTTCTTCTGCCTTTCTAGGTTCTCTGGCTGGTCTTAAGAATGAAACTGGTGTAAGACAGATTAAAAAGAGGAACGTTTATTAACATGTTCCAAAATAGACACAAGAGAATTAAGTAGCTCCCCAATATGGCTGAAACAAATACCTTAAATTCCATCTTCAACTAAAGACAAAAAAGGATGTTAGAGGTAACAGTTAGTCTCTAAAAAGGAAGAAGGCAATTCATATGGATATGCAATAGCAAATATTTGTTAAGCAAATATTTGCTGGTCCATGAAGAGGCATTTAGACACGGAGTTGACTCTGATCTCTAGGGTCTGCTGGGTTTAACCCATCACATCTAGCCCATAGTCTTTACAAATACTCTAGTGATAGCTGTATTCTGGGAGCAAGTCCTTTAGCTGAATTTTAGGTGGCTAAGGGGGAGACAAAAAGGAACACTTCCTGACTCTTCTGCCTCTTAAAAATAATCTACCTAGATTAATTCTCATGCCCAAAAGAAACATTTTAGGGTGGCAAATTTTGCTCCCCTACAATGCCTTAAAATCTAATCAAGTAATTCATATTTGTCAAATAGGATTTCACAATATTATGGGACAGGAAATGTTTTACACTTGCCATTTTTCCTATTTTTGAACAGAAATGCTTATAGCTATTGTCTTACGCCTTTCCCAGTATTATATATTGGGTGTCTTAGGGTCACATAATTTGTTCCTTTTATATCAGGGGTCCACAAAGAGAGAAGTATTTGCCTCATTTGGTATACGTAACTATGTACTTTCTAAGAGACTTATCTGCACATGAGTCTTATTTTGATGATAAGATTTAGATTTTTAATTACTGTTATAGTAGATTCAGATTTGGGGGGATATTGGGAAAGGGTGAATGCATTTGACATGAAAAAGAGATTTGGGTGTTTGAGTTCAGAGTATAAGTTGTGGTAGACAGAGTGTAAAGGAGTCACAACAATCCTAATTTTTTGGTGTTCATACCTCTGTATATTACTTCTCTTGAGTGTGGGCAAGGCCTGTGACTTGCTTCTAACTGATAGAATATGGCATTAATAGATACATCACGCCCATGATTACACTGGATGTCCAAGAAGCTGGAATGTTATTCATTTGATTGCAGACAACCTGACTCCATTTTGCTGAAAGACTTGCTTACACTCTCCTGCTGGCACTGAAGAAGAAATATGCTATGTCAAAAATAAAGCTGTGAAAAGGGTCACATGACCTGGAAATGCAGGTTACCTTTCAGTTCAGTTCAGTTCAGTCGCTCAGTTGTGTCTGACTCTTTGCAACCCCATGAATCGCAGCAGGCCAGGCCTCCCTGTCCATCACCAATTCCCGGAGTTCACTCAGACTCACGTCCATCGAGTCTGTGATGCCATCCAGCCATCTCATCCTCGGTCATCCCCTTCTCCTCCTGCCCCCAATCCCTCCCAGCATCAGAGTCTTTTCCAATGAGTCAACTCTTCGCATGAGGTAGCCAAAGTACTGGAGTTTCAGCTTTAGCATCATTCCTTCCAGAGAAATCCCAGGGCTGATCTCCTTCAGAATGGACTGGTTGGATCTCCTTGCAGTCCAAGGGACTCTCAAGAGTCTTCTCCAACCCCACAGTTCAAAAGCATCAATTCTTCGGTGCTCAGCCTTCTTCACAGTCCAACTCTCACATCCATGCATGACCACTGGAAAAACCATAGCCTTGACTAGACGGACCTTTGTTGGCAAAGTAATGTCTCTGCTTTTCAATATGCTATCTAGGTTGGTCATAACTTTTCTTCCAAGGAGTAAGCGTCTTTTAATTTCATGGCTGCAGTCACCAACTGCAGTGATTTTGGAATAGAAACCATTAAAACTGATTTATAGAATTAGAAAAAAAAAATAAGCTCTTAGTTGTACAGGTAAAAAGACGTGAACTGTGACACCAAACTGAATGAGTTTGACAGTTGATTTTTCTCCAGTCAAGCCTTCCTATTAGAACACAGCTCTGTAAACATCATAATTTCAGCCAGGAAACAACCTGAAGCAGAAAGGGCAGTTGAGCTATGCTTGGATTACTGATACTATGAGATAATAAATTTGCATTGTTTTTTTACTGTTATGTTTGCAGTAATTTATCACATAACAAAACTAAAGCATGATAAATAGTTTACAGTATATTCCCAGAAATAAACTCTTCATTTTTCTCTTTTTTCATATGTTTCTAATCTAAAGTGGTTACCTTATGACAAGCAGTAATAGGTTCATGTAACTTTTAAAACAAAATTTCTGTATTTATTTGGCTTGGTTGGGTCTTAGTTGCTGCATGCAGGCTCTTTTTTATTACGGCAAGCCAGCTCTAGAGTGCATACTCAGTAGTTGCAGAGTGCTGTCTTAGTTGTCCCGCAGGATGGGAAATCTTCCCAGACCAGGATCAAACCTGTGTCCCTTGCACTGGAAGTTAGAGTCTTACCCACTGGACCACCAGGGAAGTCCCAGGTTCATATAACTTTTGAGTAAGTAGTTGCTGTTCCTTGACTGTAAAGGATGAGTGCAGCTGGAATGAAGTATGTGAAGCAGACAAGGATGGTTGCATGACTTGCTCTGGGCTAGTAAATATCCGTGACTGACATGGTGACCAACATTGTACTGATTCTCTTCAAGTTCTTCCTCAGTTTAGGGCTGTGTGGACCTATTTCTTGGTCGTCTTCCTGCAGTTATTATTGTTCAGTCCCTCAGTCTGGTCTGATTCCTTGCGACCCCATGGACTATATCACAACAGGCATCCTTGTCCTTCACTATCTCCTGGAGTTTGCTCAAACTCATGTCCTTTGAGTCAATGATGCTGTCAAACCATCTCATCCTCTGTCGCCCACTTCTCCCCTGCCTTCAATCTTTCCCAGCATCAAGGTCTTTTCCAGTGAGTCAGCTCTTTGATATCAGGGGATCAAAGTAGTAGAGCTTCAGCTTCAGCATCAGTCCTTCCAATGAATATTTGGATTGATTTCTTTTAGGATTGACTGGTTTGATCTCCTTGCAGCCCAAAGGACTCTCAAGAGTCTTCTCTAGCACCACAGTTCGAAAGCATTGATTCTTCAGTGCTCAGCCTTTTTTATGGCCCAACTCTCACATCCATACATGACTACTGGAAAAACCCATATATTTGACAATATGGGCCTTTGTCAGCAGAGTGATATATGTGTTTTTAATATGCTGTCTAGGATTGTCATAGCTTTTCTTCCAAGGAGCAAGCATCTTTTAATTTCGTGGATGCAGTCACCTGCAGTCACAGTGCCTTTGGAGCCCAAGAAAAATAAAGTCTGTCACTGTTTCCATTGTTTCTCCATCTGTTTGCCATGAAGTGATGGGACTGGATGCCATGATCTCAGTTTTCTGAATGTTAAGTTTTAAGCCAGCTTTTCCACTCTCTTTCATTTTCAGCAAGAGGTCCTTTAGTTTCTCTTTGCTTTCTGCCATGAGGGTGGTGTTATATGAGGTTGTTGATATTTCTCCTGGCTTGATTGCAGCTTGTACTTCATCCAGCCTGGAATTTTGCATGATATACTCTGCATAGAAGTTAAATAAGCAGGGTGACAGTATACAGCCTTGACATACTCCTTTTCCAATTTTGAACCAGTCTGTTGTTCCATGTCCAGTTTTAATTGTTGCTTCTTGACCTGCATATAGGTTTCTCAGGAGGCAGATATGGTGGTCTGATATTCCGATCTTTTTAGAAATGTTCTACAGTTTGTTGTGATCCACATAGTCAAAGGCTTTAGCATAGTCAATGAAGCAGAAGTAGGTTTTTTTTTTTTTTTTCTGGACTTTCTTGCCTTTTCTATATCTGCTGAATGTTGGCAATTTGATCCTTCTTGGTTCCTCTGCCTTTTCTAAATCTAGCTTGTATATCTACAAGTTCTCGATTCACATACTGCTGAAGCCTAGCTTGAAGGATTTTGAGCATTACCTTGTTAGCATGTGAAATGAGTGCGATTATGCAGTAGTCTGAGCATTCTTTGGCATTGCCCTTCTTTGGGATTGGGATGAAAACTGACCTTTTCCATTCTTGTGGCCACTGCTGACTTTTTCAAATTGGGCAGCATATTTAGTGCAGCACTTTAACTGCATCATCTTTTAATATTTGAAATAGCTTCGTTGGAATTCCATCGCCTCCACTAGCTTTGTTTGCAGTACTTTTCCCAAAGGCCCACTTGACTTCACACTACAAAATGTCTGCTTCCTGCAGAGTATGGTGATAAATTATCTTCTGAAGAGGCCCTTTTTCTTGATTCACTAAATCTGCCTGCCCACTGTTCCCATCACATGTAGACACCCTGGCATGGCACTGCATCTAAGTCATGTAAGTCATATATATTACTTTGCCAACAAAGGTCCGTCTAGTCAAGGCTATGGTTTTTCCAGTGGTCATGTATGGATGTGAGAGCTGGACTATGAAGAAAGCTGAGCACCGAAGAATTGATGCTTTTGAACTGTGGGGTTGGAGAAGACTCTTGAGAGTCCCTTGGACTGCAAGGAGATCCAACCAGTCCATTCTGAAGGAGATCAGCCCTGGGATTTCTTTGGAAGGAATGATGCTAAAGCTGAAACTCCAGTACTTTGGCTACCTCATGCGAAGAGTTGACTCATTGGAAAAGATCCTGATGCTGGGAGGGATTGAGGGCAGGAGGAGAAGGGGACGACAGAGGATGAGATGGCTGGATGGCATCACCGACTCAGTGGACATGAGTTTGGGTAAACTCCGGGAGTTGGTGATGGACAGGGAGGCCTGGTGTGCTGTGATTCATGGGGTCGCAGAGAGTCAGACACGACTGAGTGACTGAACTGAACTGATACCATATAATCAGGGCTTCCCTGGTGGCTCAGACAGTAAAGCATCTGCCTACAATGCGGGAGACTTGGGTTAGATCCCTGGGTGGGGAAGATCCCCTGGAGAAGGAAATGGCAATCCATTGCAGTATTCTTGCCTGGAGAATCCCATGCACAGAAGAGCCTGGTGGGCCACAGTATATGAGGTTGCAAAGAGTCAGACACGAGTGAATGAGTAACACAGACACACACACTACCATATAATCAGAGAAAACCTAATCAGCATGTTATGTAAACTTTTTTTAATCACGAGAAAAACTGAAATTACTCCACATATTATAGCAAACAGGTGCTCTTTGATACAAAAACAAATTATATAAGGAAACCCCCCCGAAAGAGCATTTGACCCAAGTCCACTCCATTGTTCCAGAGTGCACTGGAAAACATAAGCAGAGCAATAGCAAAATAAGAAGTAAGAAAAATTCAAAAAGAAAGAAAATATTCATCATCTGCATATGATTTCTGATATGCAATGTCCAATAACCTCAAAAAATCAGGCACTTTCCAAATCATTCATTTCAGTCCCTTTGTAAGAAAGTAAACTTTGTAGAACAGAATGTGTATGGGAGGCTATGGCAGCCTGGTGAAGAGAAGGAAGACTGTGATTTGTCTCTGACAGCCCAACACCTGACCTGGTCCCTGACTGCCTCATGCTCCAACTTCCCCGTTTCCCATTGATGTTGGAACATGACTCATTCCAAGCAGTGCAGAATTGTGGTAAGCGAACTCATCAAGATTTTGCTGGCATTTCCCAGTAGGCCTTAAGTCATGAAAAACAAGGCAAAAAAGAGAACCGCATGAATGGGAACACAGGAGAAGAACGACAGAGAATGAAGCGGGATCACAGGCAAACAGGCTAGTGGCTGGTTTTCATACTAAAAGCTCCAGGCAAGGCTGTCTGGCTGAGACACGCCCTCAGTTACTCTAAAGGGTTCTTGGGTAGGACGACCTTGGTATGAGGGTGACGTCAGCTCAACAGAGGGAGACATCCGGGGCTTGGCAGAACCCACTGTGAGGACTACATACAAGACTCGCAGCCACCTCCAATCAGAAACTGAGCGCTGGGCGTGTGCCCGCCCCTTGCTGGTTGCCCTGGGTTACTGCAGGGCAGGGGTCACTGGAAGCCACGCCCCCTGGATTCCGCCTCCAGAGAGCGATGCTGTGAGCGTTTCTATGTGAGGTGCGGACTCCAGTCCGCAGCCGGAGGAGCCACAGGTGCCGTCCAGTATCAGGTAAGCCTCTAAGTGAGGATTTAGGGGACCCCCTGTCCCAGAAAGGAGGGCAGCCACCTGTTGAGAGATCCATCCCAACCACAGTAAGCACAGGCAAGTTCAGGCTGAGTTACCACACACTTCCTGTTTAGCAGTCTGATTGAGGTGGCCGCTTGTATGTGTGGGGCTCGGGGTCCAAAAGCAAAGGCTTCTGAGTGAATGTTGAGGAGATCCACCCCTCACAGAACAGCAGCGACTAACTGAACCTCAGCCGGGCGATCAGCCTTGTGAGACCCCTGACAGGGGCGGCCAGAAGTGCTGCTGATTTGCTTGGCCATTGTAGTCTGAGGGAGTGGAAGCCTTAGTCTGGGGCAGGCAGTGTAATATCGCCACAGGAAGGCATCTCAGGCCACACAAGAATTCTGATGAGGACCCCAAGTGAGTTCTTAGGGATCCCTCTGACCCCAAGACAGAGGGTGTGCACAGCGTCTACTCCTCTTGTCAGCTCTCCATGTCCTGTCATGAAGTTCCCCTCGCTTCCATTTTGGAGTCTCACAGAGATGAAGCCTTGATTGGAGGCCTCAAGCAGTAAATAAAGTGGGCATATAACCAACCAGAATTCAGTTTGAGAAACAGATGTGAGGATTGTTGGGCTAATCAAGCCAAGGCCGTGGGGCTTCCTAGAGCCCTTGCCCTGTTGTCAGCCCTGAGAGGCCCAGGAACTAGGCAGGCAGCCCCTCTTCCCGCTCCCAGCCCGTGTCTCGGGAAGTAAAAAGCCACCATAGTTAAGTTTAGCATCTGAGGCCACTCATTTACGCCCTGTTTATCTTAGGTGGTGAATTTCATTGTCCATCCTCCTGTCTACTTACTGCCATCCACAAGAGTCGTCATGGCTTGGCATCAGATGCGTGGTCAACACTGTAACACCTTCAATAAGTCCCTCGGTTGGGAGGTTGCACAGGTCTCCAGGGCACTGAAGGAGACCAATATACCCTCCCAATTTCTAATGCCTGGTGATTTTCCCAGTACTCCTGAGAGTTGTCAGAATTTCTACTCATCTTTTGCCACCACCTCCACCTTATTGATCAAATCAGATGAGTTTTTTACTAGGCAAAATGTAGATTATAGTCTAAGCACCTCACAGGCTATGTCATACCCTGTGAGTATGCCCAGACATCCTCTAAATGAAGAAGTGGCTTTGTTGGTGAATTTCTTGTTGCTCAAGTATCAAATGAAACAGCCAGTAACAAAAGCTGATATGATGAAGGTTTCCATCTACAAGTGTGAAGTCCATTTCCCTGAGATCCTCCAGAGAGCCTCTGAGTGCATAGAAATGCTCTTTGGCCTTGATCTGAAGGAAGTGGATCCCTTCAACCACTGCTATGTCCTTTTCATTAAATTGGGCCTCACCTATGATGGCATGATGCACGGTGAAGCAGGCGTGCCCAAGACCGGCATCCTGATACTTATCCTGGGTGTGATCTTCATGAAGGGCAACTGTGCCACCGAAGAAGAAGTCTTGGAGGTTCTGAATGTGACCAGGATATGTTCTGGAAGGAAGTACTTCTTCTTTGGGGAGCTCAAGCAGCTCATCAAAGATTTCGTGAGGGAAGGATACCTAGAGTTCCAGAAGGTGATCAACGCTGATCATTGGCAATTTGAGTTCCTGTGGGGCCCCAGAGCTTATGCTGAAACCACGAAGATGAAGATCCTGGAGTTTCTGGCCAAGGTTAATGGGACTGACCCAAGTTCTTTCCCATCTCAGTATGAGGAAGCTTTGCAAGATGAAAAAGAGAAAGCTCAGGCCAGAATTTCAGCCAATTGTCTCTGCCGCTACAGATTCTTGTATTGAGACTGGCACCTTCTTCCTCAACTAGGGGAGTCAGGGATAGTTTCTTCATGCATTGTTCAAAGAGGCAGTTAGTGTTCATAGAATTTAGGTCTGAGGTGGGACTGAAAAGAAGATAGTATGCATGCCTATGTGTCACCATTTTGTATATGTAACTCAAGAATTTTTTCTGTGTATTATTCAAATATTGTTTCTCTTAATATATATTTAGTTGCCTTTAAAATCTTCAAGTTTGTGAATAATGTTGGTTACAGACTTAATCTTACAATGAGATGTAATAGTAAGAATTTTATAAAACATTGTAAAACCATCTGTCATCTGGAACAATATAACATGGCATTACTATAGGCATTTACTGGAAATGTAAAGGAAAGCAGTATTAAAATAGTTGAGTTCAAGAAACAGAACATGTAAAAGAATTTCAGTCCATGGCCCTCATATCTTTTATTAAATGAAAAATGCTTGAATTTGCTAACATGCTTATGAAATTATAAGAAATAAAGTTCAATCAATTAGATCCCATTCTCATTGTTTGTTTTTATTTCTTAACTTTTATTGAACGTTTGCTCTTTGGAAATCACCATGTTAGTACTGGAGATAGTAGGATAAATAAGATCTAAAACTTGCTCTTATAATTTTTACTTCTAAGATTGACAGTCCAATAATAATAATGGTGGAATGTCTCATAATATCTAACAGGCGAGCAAAAGGAGTTAGCAGGAGTTTGAAGTATTCCATGTGAGGCTGTCAAGTGTAAATGCTCTGGGACAAGGAAATTTAGGGTTTGGGGAAGATGGAATTCATTCTATGAGAGTTCATTTTAAGTTAAAATTGGATATATAGGAAGATGGACTGATAGAGTTGTAATCAGTGATCAGACCTCCAGATGGTGTGTCTCAGGGTTGAGACTCAAAAGGCAGGAGTGGAAAACTGTTCCTTGCAGTTACTGTGGGGTCATGGTAGAAAGAGAAATCTTCACTGGGGTAGGAATGGAAGTTTTTTCTAATCTTGTCCCTGTGCCAGTTAACATAATTCACAAAGTAAGTCTTACACATATTGTCTTTAAGGGATTTTTAAGAGATAACAATGAAGCTTTCTCTAGGTGAGAAACCACTGGGTTGGCAAATGTTGCCCTGGACTGGGAGAGCCAGAGACTACTCTGTTTAAGGGATATTTAAATAGATTATTTTCAGTGTAAGTTTGCATAGTCTGAAAAATGCTTATGTTTTGATAAATGTGAAATTAATGAAGATAAGGGTGATTTGAATGGGGGAAAAAAAAAAAAACTAAGGAGATCCACCCTCTGTCTCTTGATTCATTTCTGTTCTCACTGCTTCCTAATGCCTCTTGGGATAAAAAGGGCCTGGAATCCAAAGTACTAAAAGCACATGTAAAGAAGAAAGGTGAAAATGATAATGAAATACAATTTGGAGATTGTCTAAGGGTGTCATTTACCTAGAATATTGTTACCATTAACCCTGGGGTTCCTTGAGAGCTGACTTTGCCCAGGGGATAGCATTTCCATCTTTTGTGTGTAGGGGTTCAGAATATATCACCCCAGAATATGCCACTTTGGAATATGGATTATTTTAAATTAAAGGTACTTGAGAAACCATGCAAGAGGGACACTGTGACCCTCCTTTGTCCCTCTGAAAGTAGGAGATAGGTCTCCACTGTGAGAGGTACTCTCCCTGTACCAGGAAGGTAGAAGGCATTTTTATAAGAAGAAAAAAGGAATTGAGAGCCAAGGAGATGATGTAAAAAAATCTTGTTACTCCTTCACCATTTATTGCCTCTAGCCCAAACCCTTCTGCCTTGTCAATTCTTTACAAATTTATTGTTTGTGTAAAATTTAACCAAAGTTTCCTGATTTGATCACTCCTTTGAGTCTCAAGTCTTTGTGGGGCCCCTGTAACTACATATATATGTAATTAAATTTGTTTTCTCCCTATTAATCTGTCTTTTTAGTACAAAGGATTCTCAGCCAAGAACCTAGAAGGGTAGACGGAAGATTATTTTTATTCCCCTACATGTGCATTATAGCACCCTTCCCCTGGGTCTACTGTAGTGTGCCCTCATGTCCAAATTAGAGCCTTAACCTGCTCACCAGCTCTTCTCTGTATCCTCCTCTGCAGCCTGCACCTTCTCCTAGTACAACAGCCCAGAATCACCTGCCCTTCCTTTGACTTAAGAGTATTCCAATTCCCTGGCAGTCCCATTCCTCACCATGGAATCCCTGTTAGCAGTATACTATTCCATGTGTAAGGTCATTTTGACAGTGAAATTTAGACCTGATCATCACCACTGGGCATCTTCATCACATTTTCAAAATGGTTTCCAGATAGTCTGGTGAGTAAAGACTGATTTGTGGGCTTCCCTGGTGGCTCAATGTCCAAAAATCTGCCTGCCAATGCAGGAGACACAAGCTTGTATTCCTGTGTCAGGAAGATCCCCTGGAGAGCGAAATGGCAACCCACTCCAGTATTCTTGCCTGGGGAGTCCCATGGACAGAGAAGCCTGGTGGGCTACATTTCATGGGGTCGCAAAGGTTCGGACACGACTTAGTGATTAAACAAACGACAAAGTCTAATTTGGCAAAGAATCCACTAGTTTTGGTATTATATCTCTAAGAGATGAGATTTTGGTACTTTCAGTAGAATTTTAATGGTATCTCTTATTTGAGAATAGGGGAAAACCCCCATTTCTTTGATGAGAGTTAATTTTAAGTTAAATGTGGATGTAAGACAAAATGGGGCTAAGGGAGTAAGAGGGTTATAAGGCTGTTGGACATATAAATTGATATATGAGCTTACCTTGGTGGTTAAAAACCAAAACCTTTCCTATAAGTGATAAATGGGGAAAGACTCAGAAATAAGTAAGCAAACATCTACAGTATCTAAATTTCTGTAAACTCTGGACTCCTCCTGGGAGGTAGAATATGGTTCCTTAGTATTACATTTGGATGATAGATAAATACATATATTATATATTTCTATTATATAGAAGATGAATAGATAATATAGATAGCGGGAGAGAGTCTTGGTTTTCAATATGTATAACCGCACCTGTGCAGCTGTCCAGGTATTTTCAGTCACATAGCAAATTGTAGAGAATCACAAGTTAAAGTTTTGTCAGTGCATCAGTAGGAAGGAGAAAATTCTCAGTATACTATGATCATGGTGAAAGAAAGTGAAAGTGAAGTCGCTCAGTCGTGTCAGACTCTTTGCAACCCCATGGACTGTATCCTACCAGGCTCTTCTGTCCATGGGATTTTCCAGGCAATAGTACGGGAGTGGATTGCCATTTCCTTCTCCAGGGGATCTTCCCAACCCAGGGATTGAACCCTGGTCTCCCGCATTGTAGACAGACGCTTTACTGTCTGAGCCACCAGGGAAGGATCATAGTGGTTATTGAAAAAAACAGTGCAGAACAATACTTTTGAGTGAAATATAGGAAGCCCTTCCTGCAGAGATTTACAAAGTCTTTTTGAAACGTGTATGTGACCCTTTATTGGAAAGCACCTGTTACATAAAAAGATCACATATAATTGGAGAACTGCAATGGACATTTGGCTTCCTCAGAAACTTCATCAGCAAATGAAGAGGATCGTTGACATAAATTCTAGTAGTTGCTCTCTACTGCTGCTGCTGCTGCTAAGTTGCTTCAGTCGTGTCTGACTCTGTGTGACCCCATGGACAGCAGCCCACCAGACTCCCCCATCCCTGGGATTCTCCAGGCATGAGTACTGGAGTGGGGTGCCATTGCCTTCTCCACTACTACTGCTACTGGGCACCTACTATGTAACAGCATATGAAATAGACTACAAGTGCTCATCCATAACTTGACTTCCTTCCTGGCTTCATGTGAAGGCTACATTGCCCAGTTTGCTTGTTCTTGGAAAGGATCACGTGACTAGCCCCTCTAGCTGAGATATGAGCAGAAGCAATGTTTGTCACTTACAGGACAAAACATTTGAGAACCAGTATACCACTAAAATGATTCCTCTTCCATCCGCTAGTAAACATGGGGACCTTATGTTAAGATGTGGAAGTACGAGATGGAGGCAGCCTAAATCTCTGGGTTACCTGGTAGCGAAAATTCCTTACCAAATCAATCAGGTTTTATATGCACAAGAAATAAACTCATTATATTAAGATATTCAGATTTCAGCGGTTGCCTATTCCATCAGCTAGCAGAAATTTTATCTGATCATGCACAACTACTATTTCTGTTGTTAGACTTAAATATTTTAATAATAAAACTAATCATGTATTCTTGGTGCAAAAATTCTAGATATAGGCAAATCATAATCTCTATCTTTATAATATTCCTTCATAATGCAGCCACATTCTTAGAGGTAGCTACAATTAATAATCTAATATATTATTTCAAAGCTAATTCTAAGCTTTCTCATATATAAATGTATTATAAAAATATTTTGCTATTTTAAAACATAATGGATAGTGATACACATAATATTCTGCTATATATCTTTCCCACTTAACATGAATACAGGATTTCTTCATGACAACACATATAGATTGTCTTAACTTTTATAACTGTCCCCATAGCATGTATTGAGGAGGCCATGGCAACCCACTTCAGTATTCTTGTGTGGAGAATTCCATGGACAGAGGATCCTGGTGGGTTACAATCCATAGGGTTGCACAGAGTCAGACACGACTGAGCGACTAAACACAAGCACCATAGCATGTACTGGCATATTTTACCATCTCCCCAGACAGACATATTATTTGTTTCCCATTTGTTACTGTGACTTATGGAACTGGAAGATTTGGAACATGACTTCTTGAGCTAAAGTCTACTGTTCTGATAGCAAGGTAGAAATTGGGTTACAGTGGATAGTGTGTGGAGATTGTAAATTTTTATAAATATTGCAGAAATTTCTTCCTCCCAATAATCTAGCAACAGACTAATGTATGTGATTACCATAAACACTATACTTAAATTACTTTATAAGTCAAAAGTGCTTAATTTGAAAAGCAAAGATTTGATCAAAATAACCAGTTGACAGGGGATAGGGACAGACAGGACATTTACACTTAGTGAAGGATGATTCAGGGAAAGAGCAATGAAAGAGACAACATATAGATCCAAGTCCAGAGAGCCCAGAGCAGGCCGATAGTCAAAGTTCTGAATACAGGTGTAGACTGGAGAAAGAACCAGGAGAGGAAGTTGTGAATCTGGGTGGAGAGTCCAAGAGAACTCACATGAATAGACTGGGAAAAAATCTCTGAATCACCACTAGCGGCTGGAAATTATATGACTGAATGGGGAGTTCTACTGATAAAAGTATCAGAATTATCTACCATGCTGTGGAATTCCCCCACCTTCTGTTATGTCAAACATAGCTGTCTTTCCTGCATCATCTAACAGGGTTACTGGTGGATTCTGGGAAAGCTCCCTGCCTTGACTACTTTGGTGATCCACTGCACCTTTGCCAGTGTATCAAGCTGAGATCTGTCTTGATTCCTGCTGGCAATAGGTATTTTGTTTTCTGTGTACAGTGAACCCTCTCTGCTGAGGTTGGGGCTACATAAATGTTAATGAGTGATGACGGACAGTTGAGATAGGCCAGAAGTACCAGTGAGCAGTGGAAGGCACCATGCAACTGCAAGGAGGAGGAAATTTGAAGGGAGACATGCTAATACTTGTTTCCTCAGTTTCGCTTCAGATAAAGCACAGGTGTGGACATGTCTCCTGAAATAATCCAGATGGTGTCCCTAACACAGAGTGCTTCTTATTTTTCTGAGTTTGTGGCACACCAGAGAGTGGGTATCTTCTGACTATAGTCAGTGGTTATATTACCAACAGGTACTGCCTAGGGGACAGGGTTAACCTGAGGTTCAGAGATTTGCAGATTGGATTCAGAGCCTGTGTGTTGGGGATTACGAGTGAAATGACACAGAACAAGACAAACGAGACAGACCACACACACACACACTCCGGCCGGAGGAACAGAACTGGGCAAAAAACTAATTACCATTTATTATAAAAGTCCCCTAGGCAGAATTCCAGACTGCATGAATAAGCCTTTTCAGCACAGCACAGGTGCATACATGTTATCGTATAGCAAAGGGGAGTGAAATCCCTGTCTACTGCAGAGTCTGCCCAAAGCCCTCATCTCCTTCTTATCTCAAGAAGGGAATGCTCCCTTGTTTGCAAGGGACCATTAAACTCAAGGCTGTGTCCAGACTCTGGCAGAACGCCTCGTTTGCAAGGATGCTCAGCCTGAGCAGAGAGACCCGTTTGCAGGCACATCTCTGCTACCCTCTTAACCCTTCATCTCCCCCTTTTTTATTTGCTTTTATAAATTGTAGCATGGTCTGGATCTTCTCTGCTTCGTGCTTTAGTTGTTTCCCTTTCCGCCATCGCTGGAAAACTAGAAAAGCAACACAACATAAAAGTAATATAAACACAGTGTTCCCAAAAGTAGTCCCAATTAGTGAGGATACATGCCCTAATGGATTTAAGTCATTCATTCCCTCTTGAAGACTTTTCAGCAAATCAGACCCCGTAATGTCAGGTAAAGTCCTGCTAAAAGTAGACAAAATTTGTCGTTCCAGATCCATAATCTCCGTAGTGAGATTTTGATGCCCAGTCAAGGATCATTTTACTTTATCCCATCCTTCACTCATGTTAAATGGTGCAGGTGTTATACAAAACTGAGAAGAATTCCAATCATATTTCAACACACTTCATGTAGATAAAACAGCCAATTGATCCCCAAGCCAGGAAACGGTGTGTTGAAGATTGAGCACGTCGGTAGCAAGTTGGGCATCCAAATCTCGCTGTTGTTTCCATAACAAATGACAGTCTTTATGCCAGTCCGGAATAAAATCAGCTGTTCGAATTCCTTGGTGTAACGCAAGACCTGCCACCGCTGCTGTTGCAGTTACTGACATGACTGCTAGAATCAAAGCAATGACCACACCAAGCATATGTCAAGATTGGTGTAGCAAAGTCTGTACAGCGGTTACTAGATGAGAAACAGCAAAAGAATCTGACCACGGCCAAGTCAGATTTATAGGTAACCATACTTCTGTCCGAGCCTTAACAATTACTAGCGAGAAATTGGAGTTATAGGCTCGTCTTTCAAATTCTTCCCACCAAGACTGATTTACACATTGAGTTAGATTACAATAGTCATGTGACACAGACCCCACAGTATCATTCCAGGTCCAATTCCCATATAACAATGCAAAAGGATATTTTACACATGCCATTGCAGAATAAGATTTATTAACATGTAAATTAACATGGAATGGACCCGAAGAGTCACCACTGTCCAAAGTATAGTTTCCTGACCAGATAGTGAGATTATCAGAAACTGCCCATAGTTTCCAAATATCCCCTTGAATGTGCGGATATCCTTGCAATTGTAATTGAGGAAGGACAAGTGCAAATCGCTGCCATTTAACTGTTTCATTACCATTGCCCATCAAAGTGCTATTTGCACGATGCCACCTAAGAGATTTATCTGACCATTTTTCTAAGAATTGCCCATGATCTGGACTCCAATCTACAATGATGGCCCCAGAATAATTCATGACTTTAAAGGGTCGATGACCTTGGCAACGTTCCCACTCCAGAGATTCTAGAGAAGGAACAAAAAAGTTAACAGGACATAGTGACATGTGTTTTCCATTATGAATGTCTGTCGGTTCTGTCAAGGTGCTAAATCCCCTGATGGAAACAAGCACAGTAAAAGTAGCAAAATGGTGATTATTACATTTTACCCCCCATGTATTATAGGAATGATGAGGATGTTCCTTGGTGGACAGACAAAAGGGGTGTCCCCCTATACATAAAGGAATACCTTCCACTGCAACGGTCAAATTACTAATATTATATTGCTGTTTATGATGAGATAGTTGTTCTATTCCCCCGCAAGCTGGCGGGGAAAAAAAGGCAGTCTCATTAGTACATACCTGCACTTCTGGTTCCCCCCAGGAAACTGCTCTTACTAATGGGGAATTAGGTATATATGCCCAATACGTATGATTACTTGCCGATACACCAATTACCTGACATGTCACCACCACCATCATGGCAAGCAAAAGATTGGTAGGATTCAGAGGTTGCCCCACCTTCATTAACGTCTTCTCTGCTTCCTGGGTTAACCTCTTCATTTGACCCCATGTAGGAGGTGTTGCTTCCCTTGTACGGGAAGTAAGGCTTCTCTGTATAGTAAGCTCTTCGAATTTTTTAACAAAGGGATCAGCCATTGTTGATTTTGATCAGTCTTGCTGGGGTCCAAAACCTGTAATTATCAACAGAAATGAAAGCATACCCTCATCCCAAATATATTAATGATGCTGGGATCCAACCTTTCTCTTTATACCAAATAAGCATATTCAAGATCTTCTTATCCTCTTCTTTCCCTTGAAAATGCAACTCTGCTGCTGATAGATTTCCCTTGCTCCAAACATTCAAAAAATTTAGGGTAAGTAAGGTTTTATTCAGAATGTCTTTAGGTTTCATAAATCTCGCTTGTTCCCCCTTTTTTATTTTTTCAAGATAATCACGCAAGGTACGATTAGCTCTTTCAATGATAGCTTGCCCTTGACTATTATAAGGAATACCAAAAGTATGAGTTATATGGTATTGAGATAAAAAGTGAGCTAATTTTGCGGATTGGTAAGCCGGTGCATTATCAGTTTTCAATTCAATTGGTAATCCCATAACTGCCAAACAAGATAACAAATGAGTAATAACAGCGTCAGCCTTTTCAGAATGTAATGCAGTGGCCCACTGAAAATGTGTGCAAGTGTCTATAGTATGATGCACACATTTTTGTTGTCTGAAGGAAGAAATGTAAATTGCATCCATTTGCCATATCTGATTTGCTTGTAGTCCTCTTACGTTGACACCTGGTGGGGTAAATGGCAAAGCAAACGGTGCACATATGGAACAAGAATGAACAATATTTTGAGCTTGTTTTCGAGTAATAGCATGAGGTTTTTGTAACCCTTTGGAGTTGGTATGTTGTAAGAGATGTTCTTGCTTTGCTGCTTCTATAGGATAAAGTAAGGCATCAATTGTAGCATTTCCGAATGATAAGGGTCCAGGAAGGGCAGAATGTGCATGGATGTGAGTAAAGAAAATTAACTCTGAACGCTGCAAGAGCAATTGTTGTACTTGGTAAAACAATTTATCAATAACTATTTTAAGAGTCAATGGAAGGGAGACATGGGGAAGCTGTAGGCAAGAGAGAACAGCATATTGAGAATCTGAAACAATGTTAATAGGAAGTTGGGGGAAATCTTGCAAAACTAAATAGATAGCCCACAATTCAGCAGGCTGTACAGAAGAAAATGAGTGGGGGAGAACCTTGGAATTTTCTGGGGTCCAATATCCAGCAGTATTTTTATTTGCATCTGTAAAAATAGTGGGTCCCTTAACTGGAACATCTGAAATTGGGGAATGAGATATCATAGTGTTAGCCCGGAGAAAATCAATTTAGATGATGGATAATGATTAGAAAACGAACCAGGATATGAGGCAAGAGAAATTTGCCAGTTTTCATTAAATTGAAAACATCGAGATATTTGAGCAGTTAACTGAATAACAATCTGGTGTGTTTCACATCCTGATAATTGTAAAATACGATGGCGACCCTTCTGTATAAGGAAGGCTAATTTATCCATATATATAGTCAATTTTTTTGAAAAACTGTTAGTTAAGAAAACCCATTCTATTAATCCTTTTTCTTGAGCAATTACACCAGATGGGGAATAAAGGGTATGAAGTATTATAAAAGAAATAGGTTGAGATACATGTAAGTAAGTCAAAAAGCCATCATTTAGTCGTTGCTCAACAAATTGAAGTTCCTGTAAAGCCAATGGGGTTAAGGTCCGGAGGCTATCCAGAGCTGTATCTCCTTCTAAAGTAGAAAACAAATGTCATAATTGATAAGTAGGAATCCCAAGTACCGGGCGTAGCCAATTAATATCTCCCAATAACTTTTGAAAATCACTTAAGGTTTTGAGATGGTCTCTTCTAATTTGCAACTTTTGGGGCCTAATTCTATGTTGTTCCAATATTGTCCCTAAATATGAAATAGGAAAGTCCTTTTGAATTTTTTCTGGGGCTATTTGCAAATTGCATAGTCTTAAAGCCTCCTGTACTTTTAAAAAGAATTCATCACGTTTAGCAATACTAGGAGCTGCCAATAGGAGATCATCCATATAATGATATAGAATATAATTGGGGTATTCTTGACGGAGGGATTGTAAAGAGCAAATTCTTGGCATAAGGTAGGACTATTTATCATTCCTTGTGGTAAGACTGTCCATTGATAATGCTTAAGAGGCTGAGCATGATTAAGAACAGGAACTGTAAAAGCAAATATATCTCTATCTTGCAATTGTAGGGGAATGGTAAAAAAAAAAAAAAACAGTCTTTAAGATCTACCACTATTAAGGACCAATTCTGAGGAATAAGAGCTGGAGAGGGGAGTCCCAATTGCAAGGCTCCCATAGATTCAATACATTTATTAACTTCTCATAAATCAGTTAACATTCTCCATTTTCCAGATTTCTTTTTTATAACAAAAACAGAAGAATTCCAGGGAGAGGTAGAGGGCTCCATATGACCAAGTTGGAGTTGTTCTTGTATTAATTGTTCTAATGCCTCAAGCTTCATTTGTGGTAATGGCCACTGCTCAACCCATTTTGGAGTATTAGTTAACCATTTTAATGGGAGTGCTCAAGGAATTTGAGCAGTGGCTACTAGTTTTCCGATGGAATGGTTACAGAAGCCCCCAAAGGAGAGAGAAGGTCTCTTCCCCATATATTAATAGGTATATTTACAATATAAAAGGTAACAAACACTGATCTTCCATTATGGAATTGACATTGTAAGGGATGGGTACTCTTCCAGACATCTGCAATGGAGCCCAATCCCATCAGCATTAAAGGGCTTTTTTCTTTTTCCCAATCTTGGGGCCATTGTTGAGAAGAAATGACTGAAACATCCGCCCCTGTGTCTACTAGTCCCTCAAAGTTGTTTCCCTGTATAATCAAGGAGAGAACAGGGCGGGAATCTTTGATAAGCATTTCCCAAAATATATGTCGCCCAGTACTTCCAAATCCTCCTGTTTGTTCATTAGGAAGAGCCAAAAAGGGGTGATAAGGTAAGAGAAGTATTTGAGCAATACGTTCCCCAGCTAACAATGAAAGTGTGGTAGAAGTAGAGACCATAATTAAAATTTCCCCAACATAGTCAGAGTCTATTACCCCAGGAATTATGGTTAAACCTCTCAAAGCCGCGCTGCTACGGCCTAATATCGAGCCAAAAGTGCCTTTAGGCAGTGGTCCAAATACATTTGTTTTTAATTTATAAATACCTCCCCCTGGTGACAAAAGAACATTATCAGCTAGTGGCAAATCAGCAGCAGCACTCCCTGAAGTAGCAGACCGTAAGTCTGAAATCATCATCTGAGGTCCTTTTAACGGGGCATCAACTCGTAACGGTTGTTGGGAGGGAGTAGGGTTGGGGCAGATGGGATGGGAGGAGGGCAAGGAGGAGAAGTCCCCGGTATTGTTCCTGGGCCCCAAGGACTTAGGCCCGCAGGATAGTTTCCCGGTATCGGGTTGCCCATTTTGTCTGTTTTAGATCTGCATTAATTAGTCCAATGAAACCCCTTCCCACACCGACGGCAAAGTCCAGGAGGAGTCTTATTCTTCCCAGCAAGAGATCTGTCTTTAGGAATTGCACCTTGATCAGCTTTTAATTTCCGACACTCTCTTTTCATATGACCAGGTTTTCCACAATGAAAGCAGTTACCTCCCTTTGGTGGTCTCATAACTTTGGCCAAGGCTGTAGCAAAGACATTAGCCTGATGCTCAGTCCCTCCTATTCCCGAGCAGGCTCTGATATATTCAGCTATAGATGCACCCTGTTCCTTTAAAGGTCCCAGTATACACTTGCATTCAGGATTTGCATTTTCAAATGCTAAAGTTTGTAATAATATCTCTGAAATCTCATCCCTCCCTACAGCCCGTTCCACA
The DNA here is from genome assembly GCF_032405125.1 of Capricornis sumatraensis. Classification (NCBI taxonomy): domain Eukaryota; kingdom Metazoa; phylum Chordata; class Mammalia; order Artiodactyla; family Bovidae; genus Capricornis; species Capricornis sumatraensis. The sequence goes on along the minus strand of NC_091092.1, from coordinate 107,834,969 downwards.
GCTACCCTCAATCTTGCTAGAAAATCAGTATAAGGCTCATTGGGGCCTTGCATTGTTTTAACAAAGGAGGGCTGGGCGTGGCCAGTAGGCACCACATGGAGCCATGCTTGTAAAAAGACCTGGCAGAATTGTTGTAAGTCCTGATCAGAGTATTGAGCCTGTTCTCTTAAAGCCTGATATTTGCCCTCTCCCATTAGCTTGTCCTCGAGAGGACCAGGGGGATTCTGTCCCTCGTTAATCCGAGCCTGCTTTCTAGCTTCTTCTTCCCACCAGCTACGAAGTTGCAACCATTGAGAGCCCTCCAAGACAGCTTGGGCAATAGATTCCCAATCTAACGGAATGATTAATTTGCCTTTTCCCAATGATTCCAGCATAGCCAAAACAAAGGGAGATTGATGACCGTACTGCGCTACTGCAGCTTTAAGATCTTTAAAAAATTTATATTCCAAAGGAGCATATTGAACATTTATCACATTGCCATCCTGCTGTCTCTGGATGGGAAACAATTGGGGAGGATCGATAAACCCACCAGGGGGAGCAGGCAAGTCATCATCATGAAGCATAGACAAAGGGAAGGAGAACCGACAATGTTCCCTGCCCACATCGGGCCGATTAACCGCAGTGGGGAAAAGAGAAGCACAAGGAGGAGCAGAGGGTGGAGATTTTTTCTCCTCCTTACGGGATTTCCACCACTCCTGGAATAGATGGGTCATTTCTTTAATCTCTTTGCCCTCCTCTGACAAAACCGAAGAAGCCTCCGAATCTGATTCTGAACTATCAGATGTTTCACCATTTACAGGAGGAGGCTCATTTGTATCCTTGCCTTCAGGTGATGCAGAAGCCCCACCAACGTCTGACTCATCCTCATAAATTATTTCTCCCCTCTTTGAAGCATTAGATTTAGTTTCATTATCAGTAGAGAGCAAGGTCAAAGCCTGTGTTATAGCACTACACAAAGTCCATAACTTCAAAGGGATCACATTACCCTTCTGATGTTGCTTTCTCAATTCCTTTTGAATTATTTTCCATTCCTTCAAGTTTAACTGTAACTTAGTGTGATATTGAAACCAATGACAATATTGCTGCACCAAGCAAAAGAGCTCACTCAACCGACGAGTCGAGGCTTTAACGCCTATGGAGTGAAGAAGTCCTTGGACTAACTCCATGTATTGTGCCTGTAATGATGATGAGGAATTCCCCATGATTTTTTTAAAAGCTCCCCTCTGCTAGGGTGAGGAATTCCCCATAATTTTCCCAAAAGTTCCCCTGCTATGGATTTAAAATCCCCCTGGGTTACTCACCCTTTCGGTTTCACTCGAGCCCCACATTGGGCGCCAGATGTTGGAGATTACAAGTGAAATGACACAGAACAAGACACACAAGACAGACCACACACACACACACACTCCGGCCGGAGGAACAGAACTGGGCAAAAAACTAATTGCCGTTTATTATAAAAGCCCCCTAGGCAGAATTCCAGACTGCATGAATAAGCCTTTTCAGCACAGCACAGGTGCATACATGTTATCGTATAGCAAAGGGGAGTGAAATCCCTGTCTACTGCAGAGTCTGCCCAAAGCCCTCATCTCCTTCTTATCTCAAGAAGGGAATGCTCCCTCATTTGCAAGGGACCATTAAATTCAAGGCTGTGTCCAGAATCTTTGGCAGAACGCCTCATTTGCAAGGACACTCAGCCTGAGCAGAGAGACCTGTTTGCAGGCACATCTCTGCGACCCTATTAACCCTTCACCTGTGGAAATTGTACTCTTCTATTTTGAACTGACTGTGGGTGATGGGAATGTGAAGAGCCTCATACAAGAAGCATCATACATACTGTTGTAAGCATTCCCAACTCCAAGACAACATTTGAACCTACAGCCATAATAGACTGTTCAAATAACTATAAGTATCATTTATAATGGGAAAATTTTTTTTAGTTAGTTTATTTCTAGTGTTCATTTTAGATAGCAGATAATATTTATCTGCAACATGATTTAAGTTGCTAATTTCCATGTTTAGGAAGAAAATTTTAAAAATCATAGTAGACTCAGAGTGAACTATTATTAGTTGATAGCCTTGGAAAAACCATAACCAGTCCTAAGAACTTAAGGAAGTCACCCAGTCTAAGTATGTCTAATGGCACAATGGCATGAAGACATTAAATCCATCTGTTCCATCAAATTTAATATTTCATGCAGTCATAGAGGTGGATGAAAGAAAGGAAAACTTTTCATGAGAAGGAGAAAAAAATTTGGAGCCTCAATTTCTCTTTGACAATGAAAGACATTTTTAACAACTGGGCTTCTATGTAAATTTTGATTTAAAGAGAAAAAAATTATAATTGTTCAGTGTTTCAAAAAACAATATCAGAAAACCACTGAACAACACAATCACTATTTTTTTAGGGGGCAGCATTTTGTATTTCCATTAGTGGCAAATACTTACTGAAATATTTTCTCATTTATAATAACTATTTTTTGATGTGTTTCTATATTCTAGAGGGTTGAATGAGTTGGTAAGAATGACATGCTGTGACTTAGGCACTATCATTTCATGGTGTTGGTTCACAGGGGCAAACTGTGCCAAATGTTTCAGTTGGCAATTTCCAATTAAGTTATTTTTAATAGAATTTGAAATAAATTGATGTTTTATATCACATTTATTTTTATTTAATTTTTTAAAAAATTTATTGTAGTTGGTTTACAATGTTGTACTACTGTCTTCTGTATATCAAAGTGATTCAGTTTTATATTTATATATAAGATATATTTTTTTTCCAATATGGGTTGTCACAATATAGTTCCTTGTTCTATACAGTAGAACCTTGTTATTTATGCATCCTATGTATAATAGTTGGCCTCTGCTAATCCCAAAGTCCCAGTCCTTTCTTCCCTTACCCCTCCACCCCCACTCCTTGGCATCAGCAGTCTGTTCTCTATATCTGTGAGTCTGTTTTGTAGATATGTTGATTTGTGTCACATTTTAGTTCCATGTGTAAGTGAAATCCGGAGAAGGCAATGGCACCCCACTCCAGTACTCTTGCCTGGAAAATCCCATGGATGGAGGAGCCTGTTGGGCTGCAGTCCATGGGGTTGCTAAGAGTCGGACACTGACTGAATGACTTCACTTTCACTTTTCACTTTCATGCGTTGGAGAAGAAAATGGCAACCCACTCCAGTGTTCTTGCCTGGAGAATCCCAGGGACGGGGGAGCCTAGTGGGCTGCCGTCTATGGGGTTGCACAGAGTCAGACATGACTGAAGCAACTTAGCAGCAGCAGCAGCAGATTTTTTGATGATAGCCATTCTGACTGGTATGAGATAAAACCTCATTGTAGTTTTGATCTTCATATCTCTATCTGTATTCTTTGGACAAATGTCTATCTATTAAATTTATTTAAAAATTTTAATTTTTCTTTCAAAGAAACTCACCCTATATTTGTGAAAAATAAAAGCCATATCTAATTTTATCTATAGTCTTAAAGTCTAAACATTATTTCTAGTAAAAAGGTAAATGGGAAAAGAAAGCATGTTTCCATTTAAATATGCTTTAATTTTATTTTAATATCACAGTTGATGTTTAAACATTAGCATTAATATTACTTTTTAAATGATTAAAATTAAATATTAAGAAATACAAATGTATAGATAGCAATAGAGAAGTTATAATATATAACTTAACTGTAATAATACTTAACAGTCTTCTCTAGTCACCCATAAACTTGAACAGAATACTTTTAACTCTTCTGAAGAATTATCTTGAAGTCAAAGCTCTCTGCAATGTAACTGCAGCTTTAGGCCAGTTACCTACCCTAAGGATGTGAAGTCTTTAAATGGGATTGAATTTAAAGAATTATCCTAGGAAATGCTGCTGAAAAAAATTTCTAGTAAAGTTTACATGTTTTATTCTAATTAAAATGAAAAAACTCAGGATAAGAAACACATCTTAATATTTGCTAGCAAAAAATCAAATGTTTGCTTTCTTCTCTTAAACAGATGTTTCCATATGTTTCAAAACTCATCAAAGTTTCTTTCACTCTTCTAAACTTTTCACCTAGAAGTAGCAACATATAAGTACTTGTAGTGAACTTGGGCTTATGAAAAAATCTAAAACCCTACTTAAAAATCTAAAACCCTTCCCCTTCTTAGAGAAATATGTGGGCAAACTTGTTTATATGGAGAGAAAAGCATGAACATCAGGATTGGATTTGGGTCACAGATATCAATATCTTAGTTTCAAAGATGAAAAATATAAACTAAAAGGATAGACAAATGAATTAAAATATATTTCAAGAGTTAAACATAATATAGTGATCCCTGTATTACTTTTAAAATGTCACTAATTGACCGTGACTGAAATATAGACATAGCAAACAGTATATTGAGATGAATCACAAGATCTAAGCTTAAGTGTTACAGAGTAAATTAGAAGAGTTAAAACATGAATTAGAGTATTCTAAAATAACACTGACCTCAGAGTCTCCAAGACCTCATAAAAGCCAGTCAGATATCAGAGTGACTCAGACACCACCCCCTGCTTTAAAGAAATCTGTAATTAAAAAAAAAAAAAAAAGAGCAATGGCAAGTAGACAGACTATTGTATTACTGAGTAAAAAATGACAAAGTATTCAAGCAGAAGCCCAGAGGAGGAAGTGGCATTTGAGATGGGCAATGGAGAATGCTAAAATTTTGAATATATTGTGTTTGGGGCAAGGCAGAAGATACATTCTTTCAGAATGGAAAGGTGGTATAAGGTGAGAGGTAAGCATAGTGTTTGTTCAGGAAAGAAGTTCCAATTGGGTCATGCATAGGAATAGAGGAGACAAGAAGTAGGTGCTGAAACTAAGGGATGCAATGGTCCACAAGCGAAGCCCAAGAATACTGAAGTGGGTAGCCTATCCCTTCTCCAGTGGATCTTCCTGACCCAGAAATTGAACCAAGGTCTCCTGCATTGCAGATGGATTCTTTACCAACTGAGCTATCAGGGAAGCCCTGTAAATAGTGCTGCAGTGAACATTAAGGTACATGTATCTTTTCAAATTATGGTTTTCTTCAGATAGATGCCTAACTAGAAATCAGATTGCTAGATCATATGGTAGCTCTATTTTTAGTTTTTTTAAGTAACCTCCATACTGTTCTCTATAGCAGCTGTACCAATTTATATTCCTACCAATAGTGTAAGAGGGTTCCCTTTTCTCCATACTCTCTCTGGCACTTACTGTTTGTAGACATTTTGATGATGGCCATTCTGACCAGTGTGATATGATACGTCACTGTAGTTTTGATTTGCATGTTGGAGAAGATTCTTGAGAGTCCCTTGGACTTCAAGGAGATCCAACCAGTCCATGCTAAAGGAGATCAGCCCTGGGTGTTCTTTGGAAGGACTGATGCTAAAGCTGAAACTCCAATACTTTGGCCACCTCATGCGAAGAGTTGACTCATTGGAAAAGACCCTGATGCTGGGAGGGATTGAGGGCAGGAGGAGAAGCGGATGACAGAGGATGAGATGGCTGGATGGCATCACGGACTCGATGGACATGAGTTTGGGTAAACTCCAGAAGTTGGTGATGGACAGGGAGGCCTGACGTGCTGCTATTCATGGGGTCACAAAGAGTCGGACACGACTGAGCGACTGAACTGAATTGAATAATTAGTGATGTTGAACATGCTTTTGTATGCTTTTTGGCCATCTGTATACTTCTTGAGAGAAATGTCTATTTAGATCTTCTCATTTTTTGATTGGGTTTTTTCTTTCTTGATATGGAGCTGCATGAACTATTTCTGTATTTTGGAGATTAATCCCTTGTTGGTCATTTCATTTGCAAATATGTCCTTCCATTCTGTGGGCTGTCTTTTCATGTTGTTTATGGTTTCCTTTGCTGTATAAAAACTTTCATGTTTAATTAGGTTCAATTTTAATTTTTTTAAATTTTCACTACTCTAGAAGGTGGATCCAAAAAGATATTGCTGTAATTTATGTCAAAGAATGTTCTGCCTCTTTTCCTCTAATAATTTTATAATTTCCAGCCTTACATTTAGGTCTTTAATCCATTTTGAGTTTATTTTTTGTGTATAGTATTAGAGAATGTTATAATTTCATTCTTTTTACACATACCTATCCAGTTTTTCCAGCACTGCTGATTGAAGAGATTCTCTTGTCTCCATTGTCAAAGGCTTTAGCATTGTCAGCAAAGCAGAAGTAGATGTTTTTCCAGAATTTTCTTGCTTTTTCTATGATCCAACTGATGTTGGCAATTTGATCTCTGGTTCCTTTGCCTTTTCTAAATCCAGCTTGTGCATCTGGAAGTTCTCAGTTCATGTACTATTGAAGCCTAGCTTGAAGGATTTTGAGCATTACCTTGCTAGCATGTGCAATGAGTGCAGTTGTGAAGTAGTTTGAACATTCTTTGGCATTGCTTTTCTTTGGTATTGGAATGAAAACTGACTTCTCCAGTCCTGTGGCCATTGCTGAGTTTTTCAAATTTGGCCATCTATTGAGAGCAACACTTTAGCAGCATTGTCTTTTAGGATTTGAAATAGCTCAGCTGGAATTCCATCACTTCCACTAGCTTTGTTCGTACTAATGCTCCCTAAGGCCCATTTGACTTTACACCCCAGGATTTCTGGCTCTTAAGTGAGTGATCACACCATCGTGGTTATCCGGGTCATTAAGATCTTTTTTGTATAGTTCCTCTGTGTATGCTTGCCACCTCTTCTTATTATCTTCTGCTTCTATTAGGTCCATACTGTTTCTTTCCTTTATTTTGCCCATGTTTGCATGAAGTGTTCCCTTGGTATCTCTAATTTCCTTGAAGAGATCTCTATTCTTTCCCATTCTGTTGTTTCCCTCTATTTTTTGCATTGATCACTAAGGAAGGCTTTCTTATCTCTCCCTGCTATTCTTTAGAACTCTGAATTCCAATGGGTACATCTTTTCCTTTTCTCCTTTGCCTTCCACTTCTCTTCTCATCTCAGGCATTTGTAAGGCCTCCTCAGACAACCATTTTGCCTTTTTTGGATTTCTTTTTCTTGGGGATGATCTTGATCACTGCCTCCTATACAATGTCACAAACCTCCGTCTGTAATTCTTCAGGCACTCTGTCTATCAGATCTAATCCCTTGAATCTATTTGTCACTTCTACTGTGTAATCATAAGGAGGTCATACCTGAATTTCCTAGTAGTTTTGCAAGCATTTGTTTAGCAAAGATTTATTTTTCCATCTCCATGTGAATTTCCTGCTACCCTTTTGCAGGGACCCCTACTTCTCCTTCCATCAGATAGCACATAAAACCGCAATTGCCTAACTTGTGTCTCATTTTTCTGATGCGGTCCCTATATATATGTGATTCAATTTTATTTTTTCCTGTTAATCTGTCTCATGTCAATTTAATTCTTAGACTAGCCAAAAGAGCTAATGGACTTCCCTGGTGGCTCAGATGGTAAAGAATCTGCCTGCAATTTGGGAGACCCAAGTTTGATCCCTGGGTCAGGAAAATCCCCTGGAGAAGGGCATGACAACCCACTCTAGTATCCTTGCTGGGAGAATTCTATAGACAGAGGAGCCTGGCAGGCCACAGTCCATGTTTGCAAATAGTCGGACATGACTGAGCAACTAACACAAACAACCAAAATAACCTAGAAAAGGTAGAGGGACATTTGTTCCTCCCCTAATGAACTGAACTGAACTAATACTTTTTCAGGCAGTTCTCTTGGGAGGGATCCAAACAGTATCACACTAGCTTCCTTCTACATTTCCCATATCTAATGAATACTCAGGCATCCTGGCCTTATCATTAGTGAAATGTTGTTGGCTCTCCAAGTAACCCTTTTTCTCTCTGTTTATTATATCCTTTCAGACCCTGATAGCTCAGTTGGTAAAGAATCTACCTGCAATGCAGGAGACCCTTGTTTGATTCCTGGGTCGGGAAGATCCACTGGAGAAGGGATAGACTACCCACTCCAGTATTCTTGGGCTTCCCTTGTGGCTCAGCTGGTAAAGAATCCACCTGCAATGTGGGAGACCTGGGTTCAATCCCTGGGTTGGGAAGATCCCCTGGAGAAGGGCATGGCAACCCACTCTAGTATTCTGGCTTGGAGAATTCCATGGACTCTATAGTCCATGAGATCACAAAGAGTCAGAGATGACTGAATGACTTTCACTTTCAGACCTTCTAGCTGTTGTTTCTAATATCGGGATTTATGACCCCCAGATTCTGGGGAATGTCATATGTAAAGTTCCCTAAATAGTTTATTAAAGCCCCTTCTCTCACTTGGCTTCATGAGAGATGGGCACAAACAACAGCACACAAATAACTCTCTAAAGGAAACAGTCTCCTCCCCTCTTCAGCTACTACCTTTGTATACCTTTGAATTATATGGTACAGTTGTTTAGTTCTTGACTTTTGAGCCCTTAAACAAAACTGAGTCAGAGAGCATCCCATTTCAATGCCTGGCTATGTTATCATTATTTTACTATTCCTATCCCCCACACTGTCCATGGATAAAGAGTTAAGATACAAGTATAATTATTGGCAAAATGTAATGTGGCTCATTTAATCTTAATAAATAATGCTCATAATGGTTTTTAATAGTAACAGAAGCTCTCATCTATTTCATTTTTTTCCAGACAGTTCAAGGTTCACAGAAAAATTAAGAGGAAGATACAGAGATTTCCCATAAATATCTTGCCATCTCATTTATTTAAAACATTTTAGTATTTATTGATGCAGTTCCTTGTTATTATTTACACATCCCAATGATTCAGACAGATATAGTCATAGTTCAGATAGAGTCTTTGATTCATTCTATTTGGTGATTATAGGCAGTGTGAATATTAGATAATGGAGTCTGATAGTTGGTCTACTTTTACATCCTCCATTTTCCAAGACCCATGATTATTGCCTTATTAATCAAGGCTTATTGAACCATGCTACTAGTCCACTGGAGGTATTTGGCCCTTTTGTTCTCACATTCATTTTGTCTCCTTGGCACGTCTCTGAATTTAGTGTTGAGCTTTCTACTAATCACACCATCCAGCTATTGACTAATGGTCACACTACTGAAATAAAAGTATAAACATAATGTAACAATGTCAGATTAACCTCTTTCTATTGTCTATGTGCCTTCAAATCTTGCAACATCAATGATAAATATTGAATGCTGAAATTTAAAGAAGTAATTTATAATGTCTGGAAGAATTACAAACTTCTTTGTAAGTAATGATTACTTTTTGGTTCAATGAAATTGAAATTAGACACATTGAAAGAAGACGATGCATACAGATTTAAGACTTCAGCACCACCTTAATTTTAAGAATATATAAAATAACTGAAAGACTAGTGTCACAAACATTGATTGAATATTCTTTGCTTGAGCAAACTGTTTAAAAATGAAAACATATTTCATTCAGAAAGTGTGGGGGCATCTTCAGATGGTACATAAAATTAAACATTGTTTTTTGCTGTTCAGTAGCTAAGTCATGTCTGAGTCTTTGTGACCCTGTGGACTGCTGCACACTTCCCTGTCCTTCACTACCTCCCAGAGTTTGCTCAAACTCTTGTCCATCGAGTCAATGATGCCATCCAACCATCTCATACTCTGTCACCCGCTTCTCCTCCTGCCCTCAGTCTTTCCCAGCATCAGGGTCTTTCCAATGAGTTATTACCAAATATACCTAACTTTGCTCCTCTAAAGAAAATAGCAAAGCAGCAGTATTGTTCATTCATAAGAACTACAGCTATTAGGTTGGTGCAAATGTAATTTTGGCTTCAGACTGTGAATTTTAAATCATTATAACTAGGCTCAAACACATCTTTATTAATCAAAATAGGAACCATTGCAACTAACACATTTTTGTCAATGAGAATTAAGTTTGTTTATTTCTATAGTGTAAAACTCTGGGCTTTAGGATTCAACGAACTCTTGGAAAAGAATTTTCTGCCCCCTCCTGGTTGTGGAAGTGTTTTCCCTGCAGAAAGTTGTCAGATGCTTGAAGAAGTGGTAGTCAATTGGCGAGAGGTCAAGTGAATATAGTGGATGAGACAAAACTTCATAGCCCAATTCATTCAACTTTTGAAGCATTGGTTGTATGACATGTGGTCACGTGATGTTGTGGAGAAAAATTGGGCCCTTTCTGTTACCACTGCTGGCTGCGGGTGTTGCAGTTTTTGGTGCATCCCATCGATTTGCGGAGCCTACTTCTCAGATGTAATGGTTTCGCTGAAATTCAGAAATCTGTAGAGGATCTACAGAGGATGGGCAGTGGACCACCAAACAGTGACCATGATTGCTTTTTGGTGCAGTTTTGGCTTTGGGAAGTTCTTTGGAGCTTCTTCTTGGTCCAGCCACTGAGTTGGTCAATGTTGGTTGTTGTATAAAACGCACTTTTTGTTGCACATCACAATCTGATCAAGAAACAGTTCATTGTTGCATAGAATAAGAGAAGATGACTCTTCAAAATGACAATTTTTCTTTTGATTTTCGGTCAGCTCATGAGGCACCTGCTTATTGAGCTTTTTTACCTATTCGATTTGCTTCAAGTGTCGGATGACGGTAGACACTGAGTTCTTCGGCAACGTCTCATGTAGTTGTAAGGGATCCACTTCAATGATCCTCTCAGTTGGTCATTGTCAACTTCTGATGGCCAGCCACTCTGCTTCTCATCTTCAAGGGTCTCATCTCCTTTGCAAAACTTCTTGAACCACCACTGCACTGTACGTTCATTATCAGTTGTTGCTGTTCTGAGTTGTCTCTGCTTCTTTACAACCCATTTTGAAGTGGAGAAAGAAAATCAATTGAATTTGCTTTTCATCTAACATCATTTCCCTAATCCAAAATAAATATAAACTAAACAGCAAGTAATGTCATTAGCAGAAAAAACAAAGTGAGAAATGTACATTAAAGTGATGCATAATATAACCACATTTATTTATGAATGTACTCCAATATCAAATGGCTAATTTCAACTATGCAAAACTACAGTTACTTTTGCACTAACCTAATATTATTTCATTAAAAATATTGAAGTAGCATAAGGTCGGAGAAGGGAATGGCACCCTACTCCAGTACTCTTGCCTGGAAAATCCCATGGACAGAGGAGCCTGTTGGGCTGCAGTCCATGGGGTCACGAAGAGTCAGACATGACTGAGCGACTTCACTTTCACTTTTCACTTTCATACATTGGAGAAGGAAGTGGCAACCCACTCCAGTGTTTTTGCCTGGAGAATCCCAGGGGCGGAGCCTGGTAGGCTGCCATTTATGGGGTCGCACAGAGTCGAACATGACTGAAGCAACTTAGCAGCAGCAGCAGCAGCAGCATAAGGTAAATAGTAATACTTTCTTTTGGAACAGTAGTTCTTTGAAAAAACAGTTCAAAATGCCCCAAATGCCAGATTTTGCTAAGACTGTAGTCAAATGAATGTACTTAGTCTTGTTAGAAATTCCACTTAATGTTACAAAATGGTCCATTGTTGCTTTCAGAACCACTAAAAGATTATGTTCATCTCCAAGGCAAACCATTCAATATCACAGTTATCCAAGTCTATGCCCCAAACACTAACACTGAAGAAACTGAAGTTGAACGGTTTTATGAAGACCTACAAGACCTTTTAGAACTAACACCCAAAAAAGATGTCCTTTTCATTATAGGGGACTGGAATACAAAAGTAGGAAGTCAAGAAACACCCAGAGTAACAGGCAAATTTGGCCTTGGAATGTGGAATGAAGCAGGGCAAAGACTAATAGAGTTTTGCCAAGAAAATGCACTGGTCATAGCAAACACCCTCTTCCAACAACACAAGAGAAGACTACACATGGACATCACCAGATGGTCAACACTGAAATCAGATTGATTATATTCTATGCAGCCTAAGATGGAGAACTCTATACAGTCAGCAAAAACAAGACCAGGAGCTGACTGTGGCTTAGACCATGAACTCCTTATTACCAAATTCAGACTCAAATTGAAGAAAATAGGGAAAACCGCTAGACCATTCAGGTATGACCTAAATCAAATCCCTTATGATTATACAGTGGAAGTGAGAAATAGATTTAAGGGCCTAGATCTGATAGATACAGTGCCTGATGAACTATGGAATGAGGTTCGTGACATTGTACAGGAGACAGGGATCAAGACCATCCCCATGGAAAAGAAATGCAAAAAAGCAAAATGGCTGTCTGGGGAGGCCTTACAAATAGCTGTGAAAAGAAGAGAAGCAAAAAGCAAAGGAGAAAAGGAAAGATATAAGCATCTGAATGCAGAGTTCCAAAGAATAGCAAGAAGAGATAAGAAAGCCTTCTTCAGTGATCAATGCAAAGAAATAGAGGAAGAGAACAGAATGGGAAAGACTAGAGATCTCTTCAAGAAAATTAGAGATACCAAGGGAACATTTCATGCAAAGATGGGCTCGATAAAGGACAGAAATGGTATGGACCTAACAGAAGCAGAAGATATTAAGAAGAGGTGGCAAGAATACATGGAAGAACTGTACAAAAAATTCTTCATGACCCAGATAATCATGATGATGTGATCACTAATCTAGAGCCAGACATCTTGGGATGTGAAGTCAAGTGGGCCTTAGAAAGCATCAGTATGAACAAAGCTAGTGGAGGTGATGTAATTCCAGTTGAGCTGTTTCAAATCCTGAAAGATGATGCTGTGAAAGTGCTGCACTCAATATGCCAGCAAATTTGGAAAACTCAGCAGTGGCCACAGGACAGGAAAAGGTCAGTTTTCATTCAAATTCCAAAGAAAGGCAATGCCAAAGAATGCTCAAACTACCGCACAATTGCACTCATCTCACATGCTAGTAAAGTAATGCTCAAAATTCTCCAAGCCAGTCTTCAGCAATATGTGAACCGTGAACTCCCTGATGTTCAAGCTGGTTTTAGAAAAGGCAGAGCAACCAGAAATCAAATTGCCAACATCCGCTGGATCATGGAAAAAACAAGAGAGTTCCAGAAAAACATCTATTTCTGCTTTATTGACTATGCCAAAGCCTTTCACTGTGTGGATCACAATAAACTGTGGAAAATTCTGAGAGAGATGGGAATACCAGACCACCTGACCTGCCTCTTGAGAAATCTGTATGCAGGTCAGGAAGCAAGAGTTAGAACTGGACATGGAACAACAGACTGGTTCCAAATAGGAAACGGAGTACGTCAAGGCTGTATATTGTCACCCTGCTTATTTAACTTCTATGCAGAGTACATCATAGGAAACGCTGGACTGGAAGAAACACAAGCTGGAATCAAGATTGCCAGAAGAAATGTCAATAACCTCAGATATGCAGATGACACCACCCTTATGGCAGAAAGTGAAGAGGAACTAAAAAGCCTCTTGATGAAAGTGAAAGAGGAGAGTGAAAAAGTTGGCTTAAAGCTCAACATTTAGAAAACGAAGATCATGGCATGTGGTCCCATCACTTCATGGGAAATAGATGGGGAAACAGTGGAAACAGTGTCAGACTTTATTTTTTGGGTCTCCAAAATCACTGCAGATGGTGACTGCAGCCATGAAATTAAAAAACGCTTACTCCTTGGAAGGAAAGTTATGACCAACCTAGACTGTATATTCAAAAGCAGAGACATTACTTTGCTGACTAAGGTCTGTCTAGTCAAGGCTATGGTTTTTCCTGTGGTCATGTATGGATGTGAGAGTTGGACTGTGAAGAAGGCTGAGCGCCGAATAATTGATGCGTTTGAACTGTGTTGTTGGAGAAGACTCTTGAGAGTCCCTTGGACTGCAAGGAGATCCAACCAGTCCATTCTGAAGGAGATCAGCCCTGGGATTTCTTTGGAAGGAATGATGCTAAAGCTGAAGCTCCAGTACTTTGGCCACCTCATGTGAAGAGTTGACTCATTGGAAAAGACTCTGATGCTGGGAGGGATTGAGGGCAGGAGGAGAATGCGACGACCGAGGATGAGATGGCTGGATGGCATCACTGACTCGATGGACATGAGTCTGGGTGAACTCCGGGAGACAATGATGGACAGGGAGGCCTGGTGTGCTGCGATTCATGGGGTTGCAAAGAGTCAGACACGACTGAGCGACTGAACTGAACTGAACTGAACAAGGTTACAGGGTGACAAAATTTCCATTAGCAATTCAATGTAGTAACTGAAGCAAAGGGTCCCAAGAGGACATTATCATAGCCATGATCTATTGAAGAAGACTCTGTTATTAAGATGTGATAAAATGTTAATCAGTGAAAAATGTTAATTATAGTTTTAAAAAGCTTTATGCATATACACAAAAATGATCTATTGGAAACAGAAGTATTAGGATGTAAGCAAGGACTGGCAAGCATTCCAAAGGCCCCTTATTCACATGAGAAGGGGTCTCTTTATTAAAAAGAACATATGTATTTTTTTATTTTGCCACAGTTAAATCACCACGTTATAAATTTTCAAACACAGACTAGATCTCTGGTGTTTTTTCTTATTGTTATTTTTAATGTGGCTTCCAACAACCATCTTTGTTAGGAACGGAAATTTCTCCAAACAATAATTGACTATCTGGTACCTTGTGTTTTGGGGCAAGTCCACAGAAGGCTCAGGCCTAAGACATTTTGGTTGATTTTCAGTTCTGCTGCCAGCTTGAACTCTGGTTTTATCACAGTCACCAGCTCATTCATCTTCTATGACTTTTCACTGCTGGTATTTTGAGAATTGGTTTTCTTTATTTACAAGTAAATGGTCTGCTTAAACTAACTGTAGGTCTATGAGTTATTCTTTTGACATAGGAACACAACGGTAAGTTTGTTAAAAAGGAGATTGTTGTTGCTGTCTAGTCACTCAGTCATGTCTGACTCAGATTCCATGGACTGTAGCCCGCCAGGCTCCTCTGTCTACGGAATTTTCCAAGCAAGAGTACTGAAGTGGGTAGCCTTTCAGGAGGATCTTCCCAACCAAAGGATTGAACCCAGGTCTCCCACACTGCAGAGTCTTTACTGTCTGAGCTATCAGGGAGCCACCAGGGAAGCCCCCAAAAGGAAGTTATCAGATGATAAACTCTGAATTTCTAATTTAGGCCATCTTGGGTAAAGCCTCAGTATTGCATCTTAATAAGCATTCTCAAATAATTCTATGCCTGAAATCCGTGGTGTATATTTTAAGTTAAATTGTTAAATTACTTCAGGTTCTGGTCCTGCACTAATCCTCACATCAGTACCTCCTAAGTTCTAGAGGCATAGTTCAATAACAGAAACCATTTCCTTTACATGAAGATATATCATAGGTTTCATTTTTTAACCTGGACTCCACTGAATATACTGACAAATTTATTTAAAAAGTTCCTCTATTTGTGTGCTCTAAATCTCCTTCAGTAATTTTACTCTAAAATGAGCAAGAGGTACAGCTGGTATTGTCCACAGACCTGATTTGGGACTTTTCACTTTATGACATAGGAACTATATTTGGTTTTTGGCCATGGAGAAACATTCAGAAAGAACCAATTTTAATATCATTCCATAACATTTTAAAATAGCCAGTGAACAAAAATTCTGAACCATCTAATATTTTATTTTGTAATGCAGTCCATGGTATCTACACTGTCCTCTATCCAACACACCTGGGCTCTTTAATTAGTACATAGTTAAATATATTTTAATGGCATATATATTGAAACTGTTATTATAAAATATAACTGCAATAGTTCTGTTTGTAAACAAATATTCCCTAATATATACTGCATGGCCTATGTCAAAATAAAGTGACAATGGAGAAGAGAAAAGAGAGAAGAAAGAGAGAGGTTGACTGAGATTTGTTCTGATTCTAGAGAAGTCAGAGAATTATTTGATCTTGGTCTCCAGATGGGAAACTGCAGATTTATATCTTATTACTTGTACTTATTTTTCTGCAGAATCTGTGATGAATGAATCTTTGTGTGGGCAGTCACATTTTAAGTGCATAAGAATGCTATCAATGGCTTCAGTAAAGATAATAATTATATTAATTTTATATCTGTTAGCCCTTTTATATATTAATCCACATTTTAACCATAAACTTTTTTTTTTACAGCTAAACTTGTTTGTAACTTTATTCTCTATTTCCTGCCATTTGTAGATATTCTTGACAATGATAAGCCATAATTTGACCATGACAATGCTACCTTCCAAATTTGCCTGTCTGTATATAACATGTCAAATTTTACCCCAGTACCCCCTCATCAAAGATACTATGCTGTTGCCATACTTCACCAAATAAGATTGACTTATTTAATGTTTATTATCCTCATAGTATTTTTTTTAAAAGGAGAGACACCCAGAAGATATATTATTCTTTGACATTTTTGATCATTTAACTGAGCTAAAATTCACCTCACCTACAGTTCACTATTTTAACTATTTTAAAGTATACAGTCCAGTGGCTTTGGGTACATTCAAAATATTGTGTAACTATCATCACCATCCAATTCAAGAATATTTTCATCAGCCTGAAAAGATAACCAGCTCAGCCAGTAAAGAATCTGCCTGCAATGCAAGAGACCTGGGTTCGATCCCTGGGTCAGGAAGACTCCTGCAGAAGGAAATGGCAACCTGCTCCAGTATTCTTGCCTGGAGAATTCCTTGGACAGAGGAACCTGGAGGGCTGCAGTCCATGGGATCACAAAGAGTTGGACACGACTGAGTGATTCACACTTTCACTTTCATACTCAATATATGGTCACTCACTATTCTTCCCCTCCCCTCAGCTACTTGTGACCAGTAATCTGTATTCTACATCTGTGAATTTGCCCCTTAGAGAAATTTCATATAAACAGAAACATAAATTATGTGTCATTTGATGTTCTGGATTATTTTACTTAGCACACTATTTGCAAAGTTGACTCATGCTATAACATGTATCTGTACTTCTTTCCTTGTTACGATTGAATAATATTCCACTGTGGGAATATACTACATTTGTTTATTCATTTACCAGTTGAGTTGTTTTTACTTTTTGACTGTTATACATAATGCTGCTATGAACATTTTTATTTGAGCTTCTGTTCTCAATTCTCTTGGGTATATACCTAGGAGTGGACTTTCTGAGTCATATGGAAATTCTCCAGTTAACTTTTTTGAGGAAATCCCAAAATTTGCCAAGCACTTAACCATTTTACATTCCCATCAGCAGTGTATTAGTTTTGCAGTTTATCTGCATCTTCACCAACACCCATTATTTTCCTTCTGTGTTTTTAATTATTGTAGCCACTCAGATGGGTGTGGAGTGGGATCTCATTGTGCTTTCTCCTCAATGACAAGTACTTTGAGCATTTTTTTGTATTTTGGGGGGCAATTTGTTCATCTTCTTTGGAGAAATATCTCAAGTCCTTTGTTCATGTTTAATTAGCATTTTTGTCTTTTAAAATCAAAAATATTTTATTGGAGTATGGTTGATTTACAATGTTAGTTTCTGCTAATGTAACATTCACATTGTACAGCAACGTGAATCAGTTATACATATACATATACCCACTCTTTTTTTAGATTGTTTTCCCATATAGGTCATTACAGAGTATTGAGAAGAGTTTTATGTGCTAGACAGTAGGTCCTTATTAGTTATCTATTTTATATATAGTACTGTGTATATGTCAATCCCAGTCTCCCAATTTATCCCTCTCCTTGTCTTAAATGGCACCCCACTCCAGTACTCTTGCCTGGAAAATCCCATCGACAGAGGAGCCTGTTAGGCTACAGTCCATGGGGTCGTAAAGAGTCAGACACGACTGAGTGACTTCACTCACTCACTCACTTGTCTTATCCCCTGGTAACCATAAGATTGTTTTCTACATCTGTAACTCTGTCTTTTTAAAAAATAAATAAAATTTAATTGATATTTTTGTCATTTTAAAATTTGAGGTATAACTAATATACAAAAAACTGCACATATTTAATGTATACAATTTTATGAGTTTGGATATATGCATACACTTGTGAAACCACCACCACAATCAAGGTAATAGACATACATATCACCTCCAAAAGTTTCCTTGTGTCTCTTTGAATTTTTTTTATCGTAAGAATATTTAACATGAAATCTACCCTTTTGACAAAATGTTAAGTGCACAATACAGTACTGTTGACTATAGCACTATGCCATAGAGAAGATTTCTAGAACAAATTTAACTTAACTGAAATTTTATACAAATTGAAAAACAGCTCCCCATTTCCCTCTTAACAATTTTAGATACCTCATAGAAGTGGAACCAAGCAATATAGCAATACTTGTCTTTCTGTGACTGGATTTTGTTGAATTTGGAGTGTTTTTCTTTAATATATCCTGGATGCTAGATCATTATCAAATATATGATTCGCAAATATTTTCTCCCATCCCATGGGTTGTTTTTTCACTCTCTTGATAGTATCCCTTAATGCACAAAAATGTGTTATTTCGATTAAATCAGTAGATCCATCTTTATGTAGTTTTCTTTAAGCAGCTTGTGTTTTTTGTTTGTTTGTTTGTTTTTAGTTCTACTAGTTTATTGCTACCAACTCTTTTCCCTTCACCCTCATGCACGCATGCTCAGTCATGTAACCCCATGGACTGCAGCCCCCCAGGCTCCTCTGCCCATGGACTTTTCCAGGCAAGAATACTGGAATGGGTTGCCATTTCCTTCTCCAAGTAGCTTGAGCTTTTAGTGTCATATCTAAGAATCCATTGTCAAATCCATTGGCTTAAATGTTAACTTTTTTTTCGAAGAATTTTATAATTATAGCTATTACCTTAGATTTTTATCTCTTTTGAGTTAATTTTTATATGTGTAATGAATGAAGAATCCAGGTTCATACTTTTCCATGTGAATATCAGTTATCTATCTCAACAACATTGGTTAAAAAGACTATTCTTTCCCCATTGAATTGTCTTGTCACTCTTGTGGAAGAACAACCAGCCATAGACGTATGGCTTTATTTGTGGACTCCTAATTCTGTTCCATTGATCTACATGTTTACTCTATGCCAATAATACATAGTTTTGAAATGAGAAATATATGTCACCTAATGTCATCTTCTTTTCAAGATTATTTTAGCTATTTGGGGTCCCTGATAATTTCACATAAATTTTAAGATCAGCTTGTCCATTTCTGATAAAGAGGCAGTTGGATTTTTGGCACAGATTATATATAATCTACAGATCAGTTTTGGAGCATTTACCATTTTAACAATATTAATTGATGAATATGAGATGTCTTTCTGTTCATTTAGTTCTTTCATTTTTTTCAACACTGCTTGGTTGTACCAGTACAACCAAAGTGTAGAATCTGTACACCAAGACTGGGTGTACCAGTCTTGCACATTCATTGTAAATTTATTCTCAAGTATATTGTGATTTTTCTTATAAATAGAATAATTTTCTTCTGTTTCCTTTCAGATTGTTAATTATTATAGAAATAAAATTTATTTTTGTATGTTGATCTTACATACTGCAACTATGTTGAATTCATCTATCATCTTTGACAGTTTTTTGGTAAACTCTTTACGATTCCTCTATATGATATTATGGGCTTCCCTGGTGACTCAGACAGTAAAGAATCTGCCTGCAATGAAGGAGACCTGGGTTCGATCCCTGGCTTGCTTGGGAATATCTCCTGGAGAAGGGAATGACTACCCATTCCAATATTCTTGCCTGAAGAATTCCATGAACAGAGGAGCCTAGTGGGCTACATCAAGTCATTTGTGTATAGAAATAGTTTCACTTACTACTTTCCAGTTTGCTAATGACTTCCTTTTGATTGCCTCATTTACCTGTCTGAAATTTCCAGTCCAGTGTGGAATAGAAATAACCAGATGAGCATCCTTATTTTCATTGTGATATGGGAGGGTGGGGGGAATGGAACTTTCCATCTTTCTCCATTTAATATATTGTTAGCTGTGGATTCTTCAGAGATGCCTTTTACCAATTGAGGACATTGCATCCTGTTCCTGTTTTATTGGATTATCAATAAAGGGTGTTGGACTTTGTCAGATGTTTCTTCTGCAGCAATTGAAATGACTTTTTTCTCTTTCATTTTTATTAATAAGGTATATTAAATTGATTTTCTTATTAAATCCACCCTTGTATTCCAGGGATAAATTTTACTTGATCATGGTGTATAATCCTTTCAATATGCTGTTAGATTCAGTTTACTAGTATTATGTTGAGGATTTTTGTATCGTATACTTAGGGGACATTGGTTTGTAATTGTTTGCTTCTAATAATATCTTGGTCTGATTTTTGTACCAGAGTAGTGCTGATCTCATAAAATGAGTTAAAAGTAATCACTCCACTATTTTGGGGGAGAATTTGAGAAGCATTAATGTTAGTTCATCTATTTTGTCCTGGGATTTTCCTTGTTGGAAATTATTTGAATGCTGATTTAATCTCTTTACTTGTTATAGGTTTACTTATGTTCAGTTAATTTATATCTGTTTTGTGAATGGGCAACTGATGGGGTTCAGGGCAGTCTGCCCTAGAATATGCTACTTTGGTATGTAGATTATTTCGAGCTGAAGACTATCAGGGCCCAATAGACTTAAGAAAACCTTTTTAACCTTTCCATTGACTGCCTAAAAAGAATTCAGAAAAGGAGCTAATACCAGGAAAAAATCTATAACCAGAGGTAACTTTTTACTTTACAAAGACTTATCTGCATCTGTTCTTCTGATCTTTCTGTAAATTGCATTCCTCCCCTTTGAAGTTCCAGATCATTACCCACCTCTCCTTAGCTCAGGATGGTATATACGCCTCAAGTGCCTGTCAGAGAGTTTTATATTTTGGGGGCTCCTTTACATACAAAATTTATTTTCTTTCTCTCCTTTTAATCTGTCTTATGTTGATTTAATTATTAGGCCAGACAAAAATCCTAGAAGGAAAGAAGGGGAAAGTTTTCCTCCCCTACCCAAAGAAAAAATATGATGATTTAAATCTTTGAATTGTCAATAAAAACCTCTACTTTTACTTAGATTATTTAAATAGTTGACTTGACTTTATCTTGAATAGTCTTATTCTGACCAGAAGGAAATGACTAATAGCCAGTTTGCGACCTTTCTTTTAGATTTGGGAATGCCTGAGGGCTTGACCTTTAGTTGGCATCTCTTTATACCATTAACTCCAGGAACTTAGAGGAGTATGCCAGATCTAAGTTATTGAGAACTCAGTTGAGGATTGTGTACTGGGCCAACCACCCATACCTCATTGTCAAGATTGTTTATTGAGTAATGGATAATTATTTTTCACTCCAAGGGTGATGCTTGACTATAAATAATAAAAACTGAAAGGATCACAGACTTGAAGGCATTCCTGAGTTGAAATGCCCCATGCCCCATCTCTTGTGATCATTTGTTACTTGAGAGTAGAGTGAATAAGACACTGGAAGCTATGCCTTGAGTCAAGCACACTCCACTTTTCAGTTGTGCATTTTGTGTGATTTCCAAATAGTATCACCATAGGTCACTTAATAGAGCTTCCCAGTTGGCACTAGTGGTAAAGAACCTGCTTGCCAAAGCAGCAGACCTTAGAGATGTGGGTTTGATCCCCAGGTTGGGAAGATCCCCTAGAGGAGGGTGTGGCAACCCACTCCAGTATTCTAGCCTGGAGATTCCCATGGGCAGAGGAGCCTGGCAGGCTACAGTGCATGGTTTTGCAAAGAATCAGACACAACTGAAGCGACTTAGCACAGCATAGGACAGGTCACATAATATGTATTCATCAACCACAAAGATTGTTGGATTTTGGTAAAACAAGATTCAATATAATTTTAGATAGTAGGAAAAAGCATTATTACAAAAGTAGTATTAACAATAATAATGGTTTCATATCAGTGAGAGGAGTAATATTGTTAGAGTCTCCAAAAAAATAAAACGCACCTCAGTGGTGGATGCCTTGAGCTTGTAGATCATTCTACATAGTCTGTGTTTGCTTTTCCATGCTCTATTTTTGCTAAGTATGGAAAAACATTGTCTCACAATTATGGATTAATAAGAACGGTGGTTCTGGAAGATAGTTCTAGATAGTCAAATGAAACCTGAAGTGAGGCATTCTATAGAAGTATCTCATGGAAATCTACTATCCAGATTCCATTAGATGCTGAGCTGTGATGATAAGCTCAATAACAGAAGGTAAAATAGATCAGGATAGATAAAACAGAGTGGTAAAGATAAGAATAATTTTCAGTGTTATTCAACGTTTATTCAGATTCTGTTACCAGAACTTTATTAATCTGTACAAAACCTTTGTATAAAAGTTTTAAATGTGGCCCAGTCCTCTCAGAAAGGACATAGTCCTGTATTTACAGTTGAAGCTTGAATAACACAAGTTTGAACTGATGGTTCCATTTATATGTGGATATTTTTCAGTGAATACATACTGTGGTTACTACAGGATTCACTGTTGGTTGAATCTGCAGATGTGGAACCAGGAATATATAAAGGGCCAATGGTAAAGTAATGTGCAGATTTTCCATTGTGCAGAGGGACAGTGTTGCTCAAGGGTCTGTTATGCATAGTTTGACCTAATGGTATTTTTGTGGATGCTTTTGAACTGTGGTGTTGGAGAAGACTCTTGAGAGTCCCTTGGACTGCAAGGAGATCAAACCAGTCAATCCTAAAGGAGATCAGTCCTGAATATTCGTTGGAAGGACTGATGCTGAAGCGCCAATACTTTGGCCACCTGATGCGAAGAACTGACTCATTGGAAAAGACCCTGATGCTGGGAAAGATTGCAGATGGGAGGAGAAGGGGATGACAGAGGATGAGATGGTTGGATGGCATCACCAAATTGATGGACATGAGTTTGAGTAGGCTCTGGGAATTGGTGATGGACAGGAAAGCCTGGCATGCTGCAGTCCATGGGGTCACAAAGAATCAGACACAACTGAGTGACTGAACTGAGCTGAACTGATCTTTGTGGAAAGATTCATCTGTTCTAAGTCAGGCACATTTTTAAATATGTTTATTGACTTAGCAAGTAGTATGTAGGTTAGATATCAACATTTATAACCTCAGTTGTGACTGAATGACGTACTGATCAATAAGTTACGCCCATTAAGTATTTAGAGTTTATAACCTATGTTTTCACAGAGCAGATGAAAATATGTAACTCTATTCACAACTTCACTGTTTCATTAACACTAAATAGAGAGAATAAAACTGGTTGCCAACTTTTCCCTGTGAATAAGGTTTCAATTGCAGCCTTCCTTATTCACATAAACACCCTTTTCCTTTCTATGCTCATGGCTCATGCTCTAGCGTACTTATCCCAAAGTCTCTTTTCTGTATTGTGAGTTCATTTTTAACTTAATGACAAAAATTCCTCCTCCTATATCATGGACTTTCAATGAGAAATAAAATGTCATCAAATAATTCTCTCACATATGTGTACCACACACATACAAACAGGTGTCAATATATTTCTACTGGTTTCATCCAGTGAAAATATGACTGGTAGCATATGTGAGTAGTTGTTCTTCTACATTGTATGTTAATAATATTGTGAGACATCTTACAAAGACATTTAAGAAAATGCTTTAACCAATTTCATCTTCTCCAGAATCATATTTTGGAATTGATATTGCAATATGAGGTCCATATGTTATCATCTTTATTTTATTTTTGCTGCATTTTTATAAACCTCATTATGGCTCTGTAGTTTTTGTCTCATCTCCCTATATTCAGCAACAGAACACTT
This sequence comes from Capricornis sumatraensis, assembly GCF_032405125.1. Taxonomy (NCBI): domain Eukaryota; kingdom Metazoa; phylum Chordata; class Mammalia; order Artiodactyla; family Bovidae; genus Capricornis; species Capricornis sumatraensis. Next base: position 107,811,327 of record NC_091092.1, on the reverse strand, counting down.
CAGTTGAATTCTATAAGGCATAATTTAATACAGGTTCTGAGGAAATCTCATTGATTTACCAGAGGAATCCCTTTCATTTGTTTGAAAGTATCTAACTTTATGATGGAACTGTGCCACTATTTGACAAAACTGTAACAGACAATACTTGGAAACAGTCAGTCAACAATCTACTTAAACCTGCCTTTCAGATATTTATTGCTATATTCCCTGTCATATTTTTCTTTTCTAACTCCTGTAAAATCACTGTATGTACAGATGCTTTTCTTTAATCATGTGCAGATGTTCCTTTCTATTCATGTTGAAGGTCTATTTACATTTATATTCTGAATTAGAGTGTTTCTATTATCCTTTTTTCATCTCTCTTTTGCTTCAGTGAACAATTTTTCAGTTATCAGTGTGTGTGTGTTGTTGTTGATGTTGTTGTTTTTTGGTGAATTTTAGAATATAATGTAAGACAATAGCTGCAATTGAACAAGCAAATTTAATAAGCAAAACCAGCCAAATAACACAAAGTCAAATTGGGTGAGACAAGCTATATCCTGTTATCTAAACTATTAGTCAAAGAGAACTGCAAAGGCAGTCCTAAAGGGCATGCATGACCGCTAGGAAAGAGACAATTAGAAGCTAAAATGATTTGTGTGAAAATCACAGTATTGCATAGCTTCTTCTTAAAATTATGCAAAAACTTGGATATATTTAAGGTTTACAGCTTGATCCATGAAATTGTCAGTGCAGTCTATGCCATAAACATATCCAACATCTCTAAGAGTTTTCTCCCATCCTCTTTATTTGTAATTATTTTTGTGTGTGATAAGAAAATGTAAGTTCTAACCTCTAGCAAAATTTTAAGTATGCAGTACAATATAGTTAACTACAGGCACTATTTTGTACACAGAATAAGTTTGGTAGAATTTATTCCTCTTGTGTAGCAAATTTTGTACTCTTTGACTGATACCTCCCCATTTCCCCTTTCTCCCAGGCTCTAGCAACCACCATACTCTCTGCTTCTATGAGTTTGACTCTTTTAGATTCCTCCTATAAGTTCCTCATGTTGTATTTATTTGTCCTTCTGTATCTGGCTTATTTTGTTTAGTATAATGTTTTTAAGATTCATCCATGTTGCCACAAATGTCAGGATATCCTTTTTAATGACTGAATAGTGTTCTTGTGTGTGTGTAGTACATCCTCTATCCATTTGTCTGCTGATGGACACTAGGTTGTTTCTGTGTCTTGGCTATTGTAAATAGTGCTACAAAGAACATGGGTTGCAGATATCTTTTCAAAATAGTGATTTCATTTCCCTTGGATAACTACCTGTAAGTGAGATTGTTTGATCATATGGTAGTTCAATTTTTAGATTTTTGAGAAACCAACATACTGTTTTCCATAATGACTGTACTACTTCACATTCCCACCAACAGTGCCTAAGAGTTCCTTTTTCTCCACATTTTTACCAACACTTAATGTCTCTTATCTTTTTGATAATACTCATTTTAACAGGTGTGAGGTGATGTCTTATGATTCTAATTGAGTATTTTATATGATTCACTTTTTTCCCTCCTTTCTTAATATATCAGCTAAACTTTTTTTCTTTAACTTTTTTACTGTTTGCCTTGAATTAACAATCAGTTCAGTTCAGTTCAGTCACTCAGTTGTGTCTGACTCTTTGCGACCCCATGAATCGCAGCACGCCAGGGCTCCTTGTCCATCACCATCTCCCGGAGTTCACCCAGACTCGCATCCATCAAGTCAGTGATGCCATCCAGTCATCTCATCCTCTGTCGTCCCCTTCTCCTCTTGCCCTCAATCTTTCCCAGCATCAGGGTCTTTTCCATTGAGTCAGCTCTTTGCATCAGGTGGCCAAAGTATTGGAGTTTCAGCTTCAACATCAGTCCTTCCAATGAACACCCAGGACTGATCTCCTTTAGGATGGATGGGTTGGATCTCCTTGCAGTCCAAGGGACTCTCAAGAGTCTTCTCCAACAACACAATTTAAAAGCATCAATTCTTCGGTGCTCAGCTTTCTTCATCGTCCAACTTTCACATCCATACGTGACCACTGGGAAAACCATAGCCTTGACTAGATGGACCTTTGTTGACAAAGTAATGTCTCTGCTTTTCAATATGCTATCTAGGTTGGTCATAACTTTCCTTCCAAGGAGTAAGTGTCTTTTAATTTCATGGCTGCAGTCACCATCTGCAGTGATTTTGCACCCCAGAAAATAAAGTCAGCCACTGTTTCCTCATCTATTTGCCATGAAGTGATGGCACCAGATGCCATGATCTTAGTTTTCTGAATGTTGAGCTTTAAGTTAGCTTTTTCACTCTCCTCTTTCACTTTCATCAAGAGGCTTTTTAGTTCCTCTTCACTTTCTGCCATAAGGGTGGTATCATCTGCATATCTGAGGTTATTTATATTTCTCCCGGCAATCTTGATTCCAGCTTGTGTTTCTTCCAGCCCAGCATTTCTCATGATGTACTCTGCATATAAGTTAGATAAGCAGGGTGACAATATACAGCCTTGATGTACTCCTTTTCCTATTTGGAACCAGTCTGTTGTCCCATGTCCAGTTCTAATTGTTGCTTCCTGACCTGCATACAGCTGAGCTAAATATAGTGTCAAAAAGGAGATAATATCCCACAAAATGACTGGTCCCTATTCATTGATACTACTATGCATCTATTTTGACCATATGATAGATTTAAGATTGGTATTTTACTTATATAGAAATGTATAGCTTCTAAAATTTATAGGTCTAAATGTACTTTACTTGCTCTAGTTCAACTTTCTTTTTTACAAATGAGAAAACTGAAACTCAGTTTTTCATTGCTTGCCTAAGTCACAAGATGTTCAGAATAAATGAAAAGTACATGAGTATTAAACAATTTACATTTGCAAATTTTTGCTTTTCTTAACAACTCCTTGATAATTTATAGTTCAGCACAGAATAAATATGGAGTAGAATAATACAAATTAAAAAAATAATATATGTAAAAGATGATTCCAAATGATACACTATATTTTATTATATGACACAAAATAAGGTTTCTTGAATATTGTAAAATATTCTGAGTTGTTACTACTTGAATGTGAGAAATAAACCCCATTATACTTATTTTATTTTCTCTAAGAAGAAATTCTAATTCAATTAATTGTCTGTTAAAAAGAATGTGTCTCTTTTCAAAGATCTAACAGAAATGTCCAGTAAACAGGTTAATTTTAACAAACCATTTATTTTTTCTTATCATCAAAATAGTATATACAAACATCTCCTTCAAAATGTTCTTGTATATTCAGCTACTTTCAAAATATCTTGAAACTTCCTACCATTCCTAATTAGCCCAAATAAGACTTTGGCTGCAGACATAATAGAGGAAAAAGCAGCTTCAGTTTCAAAATAACTTTGTGCATAAGTGCTAAGTCAGTTCAGTCATGTCCGACTCTTTACGATCCTATGGACTGTAGCCCTCCAGGCTCCTTGGTCCATGGGATTCTCCAGGCAAGAATACTGGAGTGGGTTGCCATTTCCTTCTCCAGGGGATCTTCCCGACCCAGGGATCAAACCTGGGTCTCTTACGTGTCCTGCATTGGCAGTGGGTTCTTTACCACTGCTGCTGCTGCTGCTGCTGCTAAGTCGCTTCAGTCGTGTCTGACTCTGTGCGACCCTGTAGATGGCAGCCCACCAGGCTCCCCTGTCCTTGGGATTCTCCAGGCAAGAACGCTGGAGTGGGTTGCCATTTCCTTCTCCAATGCATGAAAATGAAAAGTGAAAGTGAAGTTGCTCAGTCTTGTCTGACTCTTCATGACCCCATGGACTGCAGCCTACCAGGGCTCCTCCTTCCATGGGAGTTTCCAGGCAAGAATACTGGAGAGGGGTGCCATTGCCTTCTCCATCTTTACCACTAGCACCTCCTTTATATCCAAATAAAATAATTGAAACAGAATATTCCTCAGTTAACATTTTCTAGCCAAAATATGATTTAATCACAATGTACATGCATACACAGACACACACATATGTCCATCTCTTCATAAGACAAGCAATCGCCTAGCTAGCTATATCATAGTCACTATAAACATAAGCTTCTCAATCTCTCTAGGATGCAGTTTCTTAGTCTGTAAAATGGGATCAATAAGGTTATCTAATTTAAAGTTGTTGGGATGGCTAAGTGAATCAATGAATGTAAGGCGTATAGCAGAGCACCTCATGCCAGGAAAACACTAAATATATTAATATATTAGTGATTATTATTACATGTATTTCTAAAGTTCTTCTAAAATATTTAAGACTCATGATGTCCATCTTCAGAAGTATTTCTCCAACAGATGCATTATTTGGAGAATTTTTCCCCATTAATCAAAGGAAAACAAAGATTTTATTTATATAAGAATGTTATTTATTGTATAGCAATTCCTCATTGGTTTTTGTTGAGGAATTTTATAAAGAAATAAAACAATAAAAACAATAATATTAATAATAACAGTTATAACAGCAACAATAATAAAATTATAGTAATAACACTTTCCAACATTTTACAGTCTATGATTCCTCACAAAAGCCTTCAAATATATAAAACAAACATTACAAATATCCTGTTACCCTTCCTACCAATGCACACATTTTGTTTTAATAACAGATGAGAAATGTGAGGCTCTAAGAGATAAAAATGAAATTACATGGCAAATTGATAAGGTTAGCACATAAAATAGAATTTCCCTCCAGATTCTGTAACAGTGCTCTTTCACTGTTATCTGAAATCTTCCTTCTAATATATTAGAATACAACATTAGGATTAGTCAGAAAATCCTTTTAATTTTGACAATGTTTATAAAATTATGATATGTATAGATATATAGATATAGATAAAGGTCCCAACCTGCTAGCAGGATTATGAATAAATTACTTCAAAATCAATTTCTTATCACTCATAACACACTATTCCACATAAAATCCACTCCCTTATGAAACTGCATTGCTAATATGTGTCTTCCTAGTAGTCCATAATTCAGACTATCCATTCTATAGTATTGATTGAATACTTTTTATATGCTGAACACTGTGCTAAGTACTATGGATGCAAGGATGAAAGGGGGAGATATGGTTTCTGTTCTCATTATTTAGAATGGATATGGATAATAGGATAGTTAAGTCACAGGGTGGTCAAGGGCCATGACAGAATAACTACAGAGCTGTTTCCCTGGTATTGCAGAGCTACAGCAGGGAAACATAAAATCCCTACATGCAAAGGCATGAATCTTCTGTATATGTATAGATTGTGGTAGGGGAAAATACCTCAGTTATAAGAAAGACCATCAGCAAAAATATAGATGCTAGAAGAACTCAGTGAAGTATAATGTGGCCTCAGCACAGAGGGAAAGAGAACCAGAAACGAGAATGAAGCCATTGGCTGCGGCCATGACACTGGGGCCTTGTAAACTTCATCCTCTTAGCAGTGGGGTTCTGCAGACAGAGTTTAAGCCTGGTAATGACAAGACTGGATTTCATTTTAGAAATGCCACTGTGTCCAGAGTGTGAAGGATGGTGTGGGAAACGTGGGGAACATTGTAGATGGCAAAAAAAAAAAAAAAAAACCAGTTTGGAGATTTAGCAGTAATCCTGGAAAGATATCATGGCTGCCTGAATATGGGGAGTTGCAATGGAGAGGGAGAGAAATGAATGCATTTGATAGAGATTTAGGAGACAAAAGGGATGGGAATTGTGGACTAGAAGTAGAGTGTGAGCGAGAAGACACTGTTTAGGATGGCACTCAGGCTTCTGGACTGAATACCAGGATGGATAGTACATAGAAACACAGAGTTGGAGTGTTTGAAAGGAGAAGATGATTTTGGAATGGGGAGTTCAGTTTGCACCATGTTCTTGAAATGCCTATGGGAATCCAAGGAAAGATATCCAGAGGCAGTTGACTATAGATTCCTGAATCTCTGGACTGGGATCTAGGTTGGAGATATAGCCCAGAAATTATAGCTGAAATCATGGCAGGGAGAAGAGAAAAGGAGCTAGGAGACAATACACATTGACACAAAGAATTTAACAGGACAGGTAGAGGATGTGCATCCCATGAGGGATGCTCAGAAAGACCAGTCAGAGGGATGAGAGGAGACCCAAGGCAGTAAGATACGTGGAAGCCTGGAGAGCTTTTGAAGCAAGAATAGTCACAGTATCAAATGCTGCTTAGAAGTCCTATTACTAAAGCATATACTCTAACTGCCTCTTTCCTCTGCTAGTTTCCTCTTTCTTCCTAGGAAATAGAGTGGTTTGTTTGATTGATAAATTTGGAAAGAGTAAATTGGGCATGTATGGCCTGAATCGTCCCTCTTTCCTGTCTGGGAATGAGTCTGTCTACTGAAAGAATTTAAAGGCACTTCTCTCCTTCCTGCTGCCATATCTGGACACTTTCCCAAAAAAGCCTAGACAGAGGCAGAAGTTGAAGGTTAAGAGTAAGCAAGGATTATTGAAATGAGGCTTTTGGGTAAAGTGATTCATTCTATTAAGGGAAGGATTGGCCTAAGGCAACAGACAGTTCAGCTCCCTGGTTTGTGACAGGAGCCAAAGGACAGATGTTGGGCTTGTATTAGTATTTGGTAGTTAGAAATTCAGAGTATTCCTACCTTAGTGGTCTTTAAAGTGAAAGTAAAGTCACTCAGTCATGTCTGACTCTTTGCTACCCCATGGACTGTAGCCTACCAGGCTCCTCTGTCCATGGGATTTTCCGGGTGAGAACACTGGAGTGAGTTGCCATTTCCTTCAGTGGTCTTTATTTGTTCTAAAATTTAGAGAAAAAGGTATCCTGAGATTGAGGCAGAAGGGTGAAATAAATTTCATAAGAGTGGTAAGCATTTGAAGAAACAAGTCTAGACAATCAGAGAAAACTGGAAAGAATACAGAGACCTTCTAATCAACACTGAACATTAAGGCCTAGACAATCTACATTCTCCGTGGGTGGAGTTTTGCCAGAAAATTGTGAATACAAACTGAATCAAGGAGATTCAGGTCCATCCAAAGAAATAGTAAAGTGATAGTGGCATCTAACTTGAGATGAACAGGGTTAGAAACAAGGGACTCATAGGTAAGAGAGCTGGAAAAATAGGAATTGCTCAATGAGAGTGAGAGAACCAGAGCTGGAGTTACAGGTATGAAGTATCAATGTATGATGTCAGAAGTAGAGCAGTTCTAGGGGGAGATGTGGTCTATGATATAGCCATGGAGTTGGTGGTGAAGTAGAACATATATAAAAGACATTGACAGTTAAAAAAATGAGGCAATGTGTTTAGAGTCCTGAAAGTTGCAGTCATCCAGAGCACGGCAGAAATCAGCATAAAGACACAGAGAACAAATGTGCAGTTAGTCCTTCGATGAATGGAGTGAAGAGACTGAATTGAATCCATGAATGAAATTTGTAGAGGCCAGTAGAGTCAGATGGCTTAAGAGAAAATGTAATAGGAGACTTTAGATAACAGTAGAGGTGTGATAGTCTGAAAGTGGCAATGGGGTTTAAAGGGGAAGCTATAACTTCATGATATAAGGTATCTGAAGTTTGGGAGAAAAAATGCTCACCTCATGAGGAGATGGCATGTGTCTGAGGAGCTAGGGAAGGGAGGTGAAAGGGGCTTTCTGTAAAAATTTGAGGAATGAGATGGTTTGCACACACATGTGTATTTCTAAGTTGAATAGCTGTGTGTGCCCATAGGTACTGTATAGATAGGTAAGTGTGTACAGATAGGCAGAGATAATCCAAAATACTAAAGTATTAACCATGGGTATCTTAGAAAGGTAGTGTTATGGTAACTTTACCTCTATAATTTTCTGTAACTTCCAAATTGTTTACAGAGTATATACTACTTTTATACCCAGAAAGAAATGCCAATTTTTTATTTTTCTAGTTTATATATTTTTTTGAGTTTCTATAGTGATATCATGCGGAAAAGGCAATGGCACCCCACTCCAGTACTCTTGCCTGGAAAATCCCATGGGCGGAGGAGCCTGGTAGGCTGCAGTCCATGGAGTCACAAAGAGTCGGACACAACTGAGCGACTTCACTTTCACTTTTCACTTTCATACATTGGAGAAGGAAATTTCAGCCCACTCCAGTGTTCTTGCCTGGAGAAGCCCAGGGACGGGGGAGCCTGGTGGGCTGCCATCTCTGGGGTCGCACAGAATCGGACACAACTGAAGTGACTTAGCAGTAGCAGCAGTGATATCATGAACAGGACTGGTTACTTTACCTTCATTCTAAGTAAATCAGAAGTATTTGATTCAGCTGTGGTTTATAAGAGTGAAAGTGAAAGTTGCTCAGTCACATCCGACTCTGTGACCCCATGAACTATACAGTCCATGGAATTCTCCAGGCCAGAATGCTGGAGTGTGTAGCCTTTCCCTTCCCCAGGGGATCTTCCCAACCCAGGGATCAAACCCAGGTTTCCCACATTGGAGGCAGATTCTTTACCAGCTGAGCCACAGGGGAAGATTTTGGTTTACAAGAGAGTGTATATGATAAAGGGCTTCCCTGGTGACGAGAATTCCATGGACTGTATAGTCCATGGGGTCACAAGAAGTAGGACATGAGTGAGAGACTTTCACTTTCACTTTGGGGCTTCCCAGGTGGCACTAGTGGTAAAGAACCCACCTGCCAATGTAGGAGATTTAGGAGATCTAAATCTGGAGTGGGTAGCCTTTCCCTTCTTCAGGGGATCTTCCCAACCCAGGGATCAAACCCAGGTTTCCCGCATTGTAAGTGCATTTTTTACCAGCTGAGCCACCAGAGGTTCGATACCCAATAATCTGGTAAGTAAGAAAAGACTACAATTTCTTCAAAACATTTGAGAAATTGGAAAACTCTCTGTTAGGGCCTACTTTCACTATTTCAAACTAATTACCTACGATTAATACCTATCAGTATATATTTTCTTTCCGAGGGACTATATCTATGGAAAAACTTTGTAATCTAGTGTTAACACAATTTAAAATGTTGTTTCTAGGAATGAGTTGTGGCAAAAATAATGTAAAAATTTATCATTTCTTAAACATACTTAAGTTTGAGCCAAATCTTGTACATGTGTGTATGTATATGTATACTCTAAATTTATAATGTTTTGGGGTTAATATATATAAACAAATATGATTGCAAAAAATATACAAGGGCAAAACATAAATATTCAGAAAGAAACACAGATTACTTCAAACAGTAAATAGCATTGCCTTAGCTCCCAAAGAGTAGAACTTCTGTATATGGTAGATTGCTCTGATAATGCAATCAACCTTATAATACCCAATAAAGCTGAGTTGAAAAGTTATTTGTAAACCATAAGAACCATTAGCTGTTCTCCTGTTTATATCTTTAATGGTTATTTCCAAAGAATTCTGAGCAGAGGCAACAGCCTTTAAACATATTATGTGAATCAACATCCATACCCTGCTGATAACCAAAAGCTGAAACTTCCACTCTTATGGCATATATCCACATAAGCACAGCAAGCTCATTTTCATTAAGCTATTTTTTAGAAATATGTAATGCACTTATTTCAGAAGACAGCCTTGAACTAGCTAAAACATAGACTAGATACTTTTAATAGGTTATTTTCATCTTATCTCTTAGAAAATTTCAGAATGTTTTCAATGAGCACAAAAGAAGGGATAGTTAAGTTTTGAAATACCTGGAATCAATTGTCATTTCTTACTCCAGGGATCTTCCTAGCCCAGGGATTGAACCTGCGTCCCTTACGTCTCTTGCATTGGCAGGCAAATTCTTTACCACAGTGCCAACTGAGAGGCTCTGTAACCATCAGTAAGGACCCCAAAAGTATAACATTTAATCCCTAATTGTCACTAATTGAGTTTAGTATAAGCAGAGAGAGTCTGGGGTATAAGAGGTTTACTAGAGATCAATTTCTGTGTAAGGAATGGAGAGGAAGGAGATTGGGGCAGATGAAGTAATAGAGTTACACAGACCTCATAAGGCCTTGACCAATATGACAGGGAGCTCTGGATTGCCATGCAGAATATTTGGCACTGATCTGAACTGTCTGAGCTTCTAAACTCTGACTCAGTCAGGCAGAGGAAGCAGGCTTGTGTGGTAGGGTGTAACCGAGGGCCAGGTGGCTGAGACACCCACTCTTGACAAATGGAGGCAGTGACCTGAAGACATCCCACATGGGCAGCATGTCCTACCTTGAAGGAGCACTAGAAGGTATAGCTCCATGTCTTCCATACTAATAAACCGATTTTTATCTTGATTTCCAAATCAGAAAAATTTAACAGGTGAGATGATCATCGACTGTATTATTTTTCCTCTACATAAGTCAACCCCAGTGATTAGGTCACATATCACTCAGCTGTGCTGTGCTTAGTCACTCAGTCATGTCCCACTCTTTGTGACCCCATGGACTGTAGTCTGCCAGGCTCCTCTGTGCCAGGCTCCTCTGTCAATGGGGATTCTCCAGGCAAGAATACAGGAGTGGGTTGCCATGCCCTCCTCCAAGGGATCTTCCCAACCCAGGGATCAAACCCATGTCTCCTTCATTGCAGGCAGATTCTTTACCATCTAAGTTACAAGGGAAGCCCAAGAATACTGGAGTGAGTAGCCTCTCCCTTCTCCAGAGGAACTTCATGACCATCTGAGCTACCCAGGGAGCCCTATCACTCAGCTACTACAGTATTACTTGAATTCTTAGTGATTGAGATGGTGTAGCATGGTATTTTAAACGCAGAGTTTAAGAGGAGGGAGAAAAAAAAAAAGGAAATAGATAATACTTTTATTCTGAAAGTGAGGGCATGAATAAGTCCTCCGAGTTTCTTCAAATTGACATTCATCTTTGAGTAAAATCCAAGAATTTAAATAATGAAATTTAAGTAGTCTGATGGAATTCTGAAACACTTATTGAAGCATTTTTGTATTGATTTCTCTTCGATTGGAATGCTGAAAATGTTCACACTATAGGTAAATGTCAAACTAAAGTAAAATATTGGTATTAAATAAAATTAAAGATATTAAAATAAGATAGTTCAATATCCTTAATAAAAGTAATTAAATGAAAAATACATTTAGGTTTATATTAAATACTTAAAATAGAGCCAAATATTTCTTTCAGTTATATCATATTCTATTTTTATTTTTAATCTGAGAGAAGTAGAAAAATTTTTATTTTCTATAATACAACCTTTAAAAAAAACAAAACTGAAGTGTTGTTGATTTACAGTATTGTGTTACTTTCCTGTACTTCAAAATGATTCAGTTAGGTTGGTGCAAAAGTAATTGAGGTTTCAGACCATGAATTTTAAATCATTATAATTAGGCTCAGACACATCTTTGTTAATCAAAATAGAAACCATTACAATGAGCACATTTTTGCCAATGAGAAGTTAATTCCTATAGTGTAAAATATCTGTGCTTTGGGATTCCATGAATTCTTGGAAAGCATTTTCTGCCTCCTGCTGGTTGTAGAAGTGTTTTCCCTGCAAAAAGTTGTTGAGATGCTTGAAGAAGTGGAAATTGGTTGGTGAGAGGTCAGATGAATTTGGCAGATGAGGCAAAACTTCACAGCCCACTTTGCTCAACATTTGGAGCACTGGTTATGTGATGTACGCTCTAGGAAAAGAATTGGGCCCTTTCTGTTGACTAATACTGGCTGCAAATGTTGCAGTTTTTAGTGGATCTCATCGATTTGCTGAGCATACTTCTCAGATGTGATGGTTTTACTGGGCTTCAGAAAGCTGTAGTGGATCACATGGGCAGCAGACAACCAAGCAGTGATCATGGTCTTTTTTGGTGCAAATTTGGCTTTGTAAAGTGCTTTGGAGTTTCTTCTTGGTCCAGCCACTGAGCTGGTCATCACTAGTTGTCATATATAATACACTTTTTGTCACACATCACAATCCAATTGAGAAATGGTTCACTGTTGCATAGAATAAGAAAAGATGACTCTTCAAAATGCCAATTTTTTTAAAATTTCCAGTCAGCTCATGAGGCACCCACTTATCAAGTTTTTTCACCTTTCCAATTTGCTTCAAATGCCAAACAACCACAGGAGAATTGACATTGAATTCTTGGGCAACTTCTTGTGTAGTTGTAAGAAGATCAGCTTCAATGATTGCTCTCCATTGGTTGTTGTCACCTTCTGATGGCCAGCCACTATACTCATCTTCAAGGCTCTCATCTCCTTTGTAAAACTTGAACCACCACTGCACTGTATGTTCATTAGCAGTTCCTGGGCCAAATGTGTTGCTGATATTGTGAGTGGTCTCTGCTGTTTTACAACGCATTTTGAACTCAAACAAGAAAATTGCTCAAATTTGCTTTTTGTCTAACAGCTTTTCCATGGTCTAAAATACATGTAAAAAAAAAGTCATTAGCAAAAGATGTAAAGTAAGAGATGTACTTTAAAATGATGTTTAACATAGCCACATTTATTTAAGAATGTATTCCAATATCAAATGGCGAATTTAAACAATGTAAAAACCACAGTTACTTTTGCACCAACCTAAAATATATTTTTTCAGTTTCTTTTCCATTACAGATTATTGCAAAATATTGAATATAGTTCCCTGTGCTATATAGCAGGTCCTTGGTGGTTATCTATTTTATATATAGCAGTGTGAGTCTGTTCCTGTTTTGTAAATATATTCATTTGTCTTATTTTTTAGATTCCACATATAAGTGATATCATATATTTGTCTTATTTCACTCAGTATGATAATCTTTAGGTCTATCCATGTTGCTTCAAATGATATTATTTCATTTTCTTTATGACCAAGTGATGTTTTATTGTGTGTGTGTACACACATATATTTCATGTCTTCTTTATCTCTTTATCTGTTGACAGACACTTAGGTTGCTTCCATGCCTTGGCTATTGAAAGTAGTGCTACTGTGAAAATTGAGGTGCATATGTATTTTTTAATTAGGATTTTTGTATTTTCCAGATATATGTCCAGGGGTGGGAGTGCTGGGTCATATTTCTTTTCCATAGTTTCTGCTCCAGTTTACATTCCCATCAATTCCTTTCTTTACACATCCTTTCCAGCATTTATTATTTGCAGACTTTTTGATGATGGCCATTCTGATGGGTGTGAAATGATACCTCTTTATAGTTTTTATTTGCATTTCTCTAATAATTAATGATGAGCATATTTCTTGTGCCTCTTGACCGTCTGTATGTCTTTTCTGGAGAAATGTCTGTTGAGGTCTTCTGTCCATTTCTTGATTGGGTTGTTTTGTTTTTTGGTATTGAGTTGTATGAGTTGTTTGTATATTTTAGAAATTAACCCCTTCTTGGTAGCATTATTTGCAAATATTTTCTCCCAGTCTGTAAGTTGTCTTTTTGTTTTGTTTATAGTTTCCTTTTCCTTGCAAAAGCTTATATGTTTGATTAAATCACATTTGTTTATTTTTGCTTTTATTTCTTTTGCATTGCAGAACTCACCTAAGAAAATATTGCTGTGATTTACATTTAAGAATGTTTTGCCTATGTTTTCTAGAAGTCTTATGCTGTCCTGTCTTATATTTGTCTTCAAACTGTTTTTTTTTTTTTTAATAAGCATAAAACTTTAGGAGGGATAATTTTTCCTATACACTTCTAGGTTCTTGGCTGAGCAACCCCCCCACCCCCAAGACATATTAACAAGAGAAAGACAAACAGATTTTAATAACATGTCTACCTCCTGTAGGCATGGGAGATATCCAGACAAGCTGAGTAACTCCCCCAACAGCCCAATTCACCACCTTAAATACCATTTCCAGCTAAAGACAAAGGAAAATGGAAGGAGATAGGGAGACCAATTATGGGAGGTTACCAAGCAATGCACAGTAAACTAGGGTAAGTTTGTTGAGCAGATCTAAGTTGGTACTTTTTCCACTGGTAAGACTTTCTAGAGATAAACTTACCCTCTTCCTGGTGTAGAACAGGAGTCACTCTTACAAAAGAAGATTTGCCTTGTAAATGTAAATGTCCCTTACAAAAGGGTAGCTCCTACTTGGTTTTCAGAGCTCCTCCTTTATCTGCTGTTTCTCAAAACAATCAGCTCAAGATAATCCTATGCCAAAGAGACATATTTGGGGTGGGATAGTCTACCATCCTTCAGATTTTAAAAGACCAATAATTGAAGCATGATGGCTTCAAAGAGCATATGCAAGATATAATAGTGTTCCAAATATTACATCATAAGTAAGCCCAACTATGAAGAATAACAAGTTATTTTATGACTCTTTCATATAGAAAAAATAGTGTGAAAAGGGCTTTTAATATCCTTATTCTGATATAGGCTATAAACTGTTAAGGGACTAAGGAAGATTCTTTAAATAAAAGATACATATCAGTATCAGTTCAGTTCAGTCACTCAGTTGTGCCCAACTCTTTGAGACCCCATGAATCACAGCATGCCAGGCCTCCCTGTCCATCACCAACTCCCGGAGTTCACTCAGACTCACGTCCATCGAGTCTGTGATGCCATCCAGCCATCTCATCCTCGGTCGTCCCCTTCTCCTCCTGCCCCCAATCCCTCCCAGCATCAGAGTTTTTCCCAATGAGTCAACTCTTCGCATGAGGTGGCCAAAGTACTGGAGTTTCAGCTTTAGCATCATTCCCTCCAAAGAAATCCCAGGGCTGATCTCCCTTCCTCAAAAAGAGAAAGAAAGAAAGAAAAAAAAAAAAAGTAGTGCTTTTCTCAGCTATTTCCTGCTGTCTTACCAGAGCAAAAGAGCAGGAGAAAATAGCTGGGAAAAGCATTGAGGAGAGTTTTTTTAGGAGCCTGGAGGGCTATAGTCCATGAGGTTGTAAGAGTTAGACACCACTGAGTTACTAAACAGTAACAACAAAAAAGTAGCTAGTTGTCAATGTTCTCAGTGTCTGAGGCTTATTACAGGAGACATTTTGTTTCTTTATGTAGCAGGGTTTCTTAGCTTGAGAATTTTCCAAGCTATATACACCCTAGGTGTTTGGCTTCTGAAACATTGGAGCTATTTAAAAAAGAAATAAGAAGCTCTGCAAACAAGCTTTCCAAGGGGAGTGAAAGTCTATCCACACAAATGTGATTCAAGAACAGTATCTCAGCAATGGAAGAGGTTGGCGTTTTGGAAAAAACTCGAGATGGGTCATGTGGGGGCTCATAACAAGTCTCCCCCAAATGTGCTACTTTTGCATGGGGGCTATTTTGAGCTAAGGGCTTCCCTGGTAGCCAAGACAGTAAAGAATCTGCCTCCAATGCAGGAGACCCAAGTTAGATCCCTGGGTCAGGAAGATCCCCTGGAGAAAGGAATGGCAACCCACTCCAGTATTCTTGTCTGGAGAATCCCATGGACAGAGGAGCCTGGCAGGCTACAGTCCCTGGGGTCGCAAAGAGACAGACATGACTGAGCGACTAATGTAGACACATTTTGAGCTAAAGGCAATTGAGACCTTGTGGGTTCATGAGAAACTACTACCCCTCCCTTAACTACCTAGAATTTAAATTGCGAATATCTTCCAGAAAATAGTTTTTACCTGAGATTAATTTCATCTAAGTGACCTCATCTATATGGCCAGACAGATGTCTAATTACCAAACATCTGGTCTGCTTATCACCCTGTGAATGACCCTCCTGTCCTTGGAAGCCCCACCCAGGCCCCTATCCCTTTTCTTAGCTCAGAGTGGTGTATACCTTGTTTTAGCTTTCTGTCTCTGAACTTCTTGTGTATGTATTCCCATACTGCAAGATTAAATTTGACTTTCCCTTGTTACTTGTTGTCATGTCAACTTGATTCTTTGACCAGCCAGAAGAACATAGAAGGGGAGAGGAAAGTTTTTTTCCTTCCTGACAGTCATAGCATTCTAGCCCCTGTGGGAATCCAATGAAGGGGCAAGAAAGAAGTAATGAAAAATAAAACCTACCATAGTCAAACTCTTAAAAGCCCTGCTTGGTGGCCAGTATAATAGTTTAGTCAAAGTGGAGATGAAATATATCAGATCCCTTTTAAGGTAGTATTAATAGAAAAATTTGCATCTATTAATACAATGAAAAGAAAATGGAGCATTTCTGTTTAAAGGGACATCAAGGCTTTGATCATGGCATGAGACAGGAGGTTCACATCACAGCCAGATTAGGAGAGGAGATAATGCCAGAACAGAAGTGTAATCAGTCATCAATGCATGCCAGAGGGAAATGGCATATGCTATGTGATAGCTTGAAGAACAAGGATAAGACTCCATCCACCATGTGTAATTGGAAGGAATTTTGAATCAGTTAGAGATCCACAGTTCTCAGTCACAAGGGAAAAGGAGAAAACAAACTCTTTGCTGTGCTATTTATGACATTATTTTTACCCCCAGGCTCTTATGATCTGGGAGTGAAAAGACAAAGTTCTATTCATAATATTGTTGAAATCATGGTTTGAACACAGGCGGGATGTCATGTAAAAGGATTGGGAATGGATATGATTTAGAGAAACTAGAAAACTGAATTTTAATTTTCAGAAGCAAAATGTTGCTACTGAATGTTGTTAGGTAGAGAATTGTTCTAGTATAAGAGCTTTGGTTCTATTTCCCAAAACAAACATTTGAAAGAATTATGCTTCATCTAAAGTGTACAGATACACAGAAATATTTCTGGTTTCTATGCTTTTTAGAAGGAAATGAATGCTGCAGTTTGTAACATGAAAGATAAGGATCCATTGTTCCAAACTCCTAAAGTGAGTAATAGTTATATGTTAAATAAGAAAGAAATAATGTTCAGGATGTTCATCTATGGCAACAGAACAGAGTTTGGTGAGAAAAGGCAACATACGGGTCACTCTATCCTGAATCTAGTATATATCCTTGCCTTGCCATCACCATGGTAACCAAGATAGTTCATTATAACAGCTTCTCCCAGTGTCTCTGCTCTCCTATCCTTTGTCCTATTTCTCTAGGACTTCAGCTACCAGACTACTTTTCTGGAAACATACCATAAATCTTTCCGTCTCTTGCTCAAGAACTTGAAACGGTTCCTTAGTGCTTACTAACCAATTTTGGCAAATAAATGACTCAATAATTCCTAATTAATTGTATTCCTCATTTCCTAGCCCCTTCCTTATCTTTATTTCCACCAAATCCATTGCAAAGTTGCTTCCACCTATTCCACTTTTAGGACTGTTTAAAAACTTGCCCAAACTTTTCCCTCCACCTTCCAAATCTTGTCCATACCTCCTGTTTTCATCAAGCCATCTCTGATAAGCTGTGCTCTTGATAATGTAGGGAAGTAAAGTTTGCTATCTCCAAATACAGATTATTTTGAGCTGAAAAGAAATCAAGGCCCAAAAGTTGCAGGAAGAACCTTTGACCATCCCCCTACTTGCCTAAAATAATTTATATAATGGGCCTGTTCCCAGAAAAGAGCTATCTTCGGAGTATCTGCAAAGAACGTGAGTTAGGTGTGGTGGGGAAAGTCAACAGAGCCTAGAGATCAGGGTCCACTCTGTGTCCCGTGGTCTCTTCATGGCCCAGCAGAGATTTGTTTACCAAATATTTGCTTTTCCATCTCCATGTGAATTGCCTTTCTCCTCTTTGAATCCCCAAACCACTACTCTCCAACAGCCTCCTAGTTAACGATGATATTAAAGGTGAGGATTTTAGCTGTTTTGTAGTTATTCAGTTTTCCTGGGTCTCTCCTACGAAAAGCAGATATACATGTTATTCAAGTTGTTTACTTTTCTTCTTTTAATTTGTCTTTTATTGCAAGGTGCTCTCAGCCAAAACCCTAGAAGGGTAGAGGGAAAATTATTTTCTCCTCTGGTACAAGATACACGTAATCATTTTTCTGGGCTTTAGTCCTCACAGGTCTGGCACTTGACTTTTAGCTTCTTCTGTCTTAGTGGTGTTGTGTCTCCAAGGTATAGCTTCCTCATAATTAAAATGAGCATAAGAGCTATTCTCATCTGAGTACATAATGTGACACTGTATGCCTGATAAGGAGTGGTCAATAAA
The DNA here is from genome assembly GCF_032405125.1 of Capricornis sumatraensis. Classification (NCBI taxonomy): domain Eukaryota; kingdom Metazoa; phylum Chordata; class Mammalia; order Artiodactyla; family Bovidae; genus Capricornis; species Capricornis sumatraensis. The sequence continues at coordinate 107,793,378 of NC_091092.1, read as the reverse complement.
TGTGCTATTAGTAGCCTATAAATACACAATTGAAAGCATAGTTTTTAAAAGCCTGTTCCAGTAGTTCCTGTCATTGTTAAGGACTCATGGTCAGATAGTGGTGGCCCTAGGATTCAAACCCTGTCAGACCATCACTAAACCTGTACTCTAATACATAGGACCAAAAAAATTATCTTACCAGTATTTTATTTTATTTTTTTCTAGTTTTAAAAATTGAATTTTGCCTTAATTTCAGTCCATTATTCCAATCTATCAAGATTTGAATCTTGATTCTCTCATTCATCTATTACATTAGGTAACCTGCCAAGTTCTCCAGCACCTGCAATTTGAGGTTTAAATTGCAGTTTTTTTCATTAGCTTTATTGAGATATAATTGACAATTAAAATTGTATATATTTAACATATACAACATGATATCTTTTTGTGTGCTCTTTATTTTTTATTTTTTTACTTTACTATACTGTATTGGTTTTGCCATACATTGACATGAATCCGCCACAGGTGTACATGAGTTCCCAATCCTGAACCCCCCTCCCACCACCCTCCCAATATCATCTCTCTGGGTCATCCCAGTGCACCAGCCCCAAGCATCCTGTATCCTGTATCGAACATAGACTGGTGATTCATTTCTTACATGATAGTATACATGTTTCAATGCCATTCTCCCAAATCATCCCACCCTCGCCCTCTCCCACAGAGTCCAAAAGTCCATTCTATGCATCTGTGTCTCTTTTGCTGTCTCGCATACAGGGTTATCGTTACCATCTTTCTATATTCCATATATATGTGTTAGTATACTGTACTGGTGTTTTTCTTTCTGGCTTACTTCACTCTGTATAATTGGCTCCAGTTTCATCCACCTCATTAGACTGATTCAAATGTATTCTTTTTAATGGCTAAGTAATACTCCATTGTGTATATGTACCACAGCTTTCTTATCCATTCATCTGCTGATGGACATCTAGGTTGCTTCCATGTCCTGACTATTATAAACAGTGCTGCGATGAACATTTGGGTACATGTGTCTCTTTCAATTCTGGCTGGTCAACCACTTGTAAAAGAATGAAACTAGAACACTTTCTAACACCATACACAAAAATAAACTCAAAATGGATTAAAGATCTAAACGTAAGACCAGAAACTATAAAACTCGTAGAGGAGAACATAGGCAAAACACTCTCCGACATAAATCACAGCAGGTTCCTCTATGATCCACCTCCCAGAATTCTGGAAATAAAAGCAAAAATAAACAAATGGGATCTAATTAAAATTAAAAGCTTCTGCACAACAAAGGAAACTATAAGCAAGGTGAAAAGACAGCCTTCAGAATGGGAGAAAATAATAGCAAATGAAGCAACTGACAAACAACTAATCTCAAAAATATACCAACATGATATTTTAAAATACATGTTTTGTATTGTGAAGTACTACCACAATCAAGCTATTTGACACATCCATCACCTCACATAGTTACCATTTTTGTCTCTGTGTGAATTTAGTAAGAACACTTAAGATAAATTCTCTTAGCAAATGTCAAGTATGCAATAGGTATACAAGTATACAGTTCAAGTATACAGTTAGGTATAGTCATCATAGAACCCCAGAACTCATTCATCTTATCACTGAAAGTTTGTACCTTTGACCAACATCTCTCCATTTTCCCCACTCCACCAGCAGCCACCATTCTCGTCTCTGGTTCTGAGTTTAACTTCTTTAGATTCTACATGGAATACTGAACTGAACTGGCTTATTTCAGTTACCATAATGTCTTCCAGGTTCATTCATGTTGTCACAATGACAGGATTTCTTTTTATGGCTGAATAATATTCCATCATATATCACATTTTCTTTATTCAGTCACTCATCAATAGACACTTAGCTTGACTTGCATTTACTCTGCTTAGCAACAGAATTAAATTATGAACATTAATAAAGCTCCAATAAAATTCTTTTTCTCTCTCTCCAAACACAGAGACCCCATACTTAGGTACTCATACACATGCGCACAACAAACTAATCACTAAACAATATATGGTATAAGTGACTAAATCTTGGATAATTTATCATTCACAATAATTACAAATTAATTTTATTCTATATTCATGTCTGACAAAATTTTGTTTTAGAATCTAACAGACTGAGTTGCTAATAAGTTCCAAAATTATTCAGATATACAGCTACCACAACATCTCATTTCCTAAGACTAAGTACATGTACTTTATACTTGACTTTTCAGACTTAATGTTTCTTCATTGCATTTCCATATATATCCTTAGGTTATTTGTAATATCTCTGTGATTTAGGCATTTGTTTGAGTATCTTAAGATACATGGTAGTGTTTACTTTTGAACATACAGTGATGTTCAAGTGAGTTGCTATGGCCTGAATACATGAACAAGCAATACACTTTCATTTTTAAAATTTTTATTTGGAAATAATTATAGACACATAAGAAGTTGCAAGAGTACTACAGAGGCCTCTGTACCCTTCCTCCCTCCAGCTTCCCACAATGATACTATCTTACATAATTATAAAACAGTATCAAAACCACAAAATTGACATTTGTACAATGCAATTAATGACATTACAGGTTTGTTCAGATTTCACTAATTTTTCCATGAGTAGATTTGTGGTGTGTATATGCATGTGTGTATGTATATTTTCAAATGTGTAGATTCATGTAACTACTATTATATTCACGGTACAGAAAAACCCATCATGACAAAGAAATTCCCTTTTACCACCCCATTATAGTCATATTCTTGCCTACATCACTATCCTCTGGCAACCACTAATCAAGTCTTCATCTGTAAAATTTTATCATTTGAAGAATGTTATATAACTATAATCACAAGCAGTATTTAACTTTTTCTCTATACCTGTCAGCTTTCCTGGGCTGTGAACTTCTCCAGTATGCTGTCTGGGGCATACAGGAGGCAAAAGGAAAATGAAAACCCAGGAGCTCACTTCTGTACTGTTCTTCAAGTCCCAAGGACTCTAACAAATTTGCCTCAGTTTCCCCAACATTTTGGAAGGTCTTTCTGTGTTTGTTTTATGTATTATGCATAGGGGTTATGGCTATAGGAAGAACAGAGAGAAGTAAGTCCAGAATTTGAAGTCCAAGCATGCTTTTAAAAACAAAATTATATGCTGTTTGATTATAGCTCACACACACACAGAATGCATGAAAGGAGAGCTGTTAACAGTGGTTGTATCAGAGTACTAGGATTATTCCTCTCTTTTACCAATATTTTACTATGGCACTTATATTACTTCAAAGAAGACAGAATTAAGTTCCTTTTTTTAAAACCACTTTATTGAAGTATAATTGATGTATAGAAAACTGCACGTATTTTAGTGTATGTAGTTTGACGAGTTTGGAATGTTTATAATATGTTTCAAAAATGTGTTTTATGATTGATACTGTTTAGTTAGATTCAGTTTTGCTTACTGTCCTTACTACCTGTGTCAACTTCCCTATTTAGCAGCTCATAGCTGATTTTTCTTTTGAGAATGTAGTTATATTTAAAGAAGTAAAATATTCCATCTTTTCTGGAATGTATCAGTCAAGGTCATATCAGAGAGGCAGGACCAATAGTAATTAATGTTAAGAGATTTATTGCAAGGAATTTGCTTACACAGTTATGGAAGTTGGCTTGGCAAGTTTGAGATCTAAAGGGCTGATGTTAGAAAAGGAAGACTGAAACTCCTGGAGCCTGAACTGAAGCTGTTGATGCGGGCAGAATCTATTCTTCTTCAAGGAAGCACCAGCTCTGCGTTCAGATGATTGAATGAGTGTCATCCCAATTATCTTTGATAATCTACCTTATTTACAAATCACCTGATTATGGACTTAAATCATGTCTACAAAGTACCTTTATAACAATACCTAGATTAATGTTTAGATAAATGGGGACATTAGCCTAGCCAACTTGATGCATCCAAAAGACAACACACTAAAATAATCTAATACAAAATTTGCTAATAAATATTTTATTTCAAATATTTCAAAGCCAAGTGTCAAAACTATATCAGAGAATAGATCAAGTTGAAAATGTTAGTTTAAAATGAAGAATGTTATTTAATCATTATGAGTGTACAAGATGGAGCAGAAATTGAATTCTGGGATAGCATGTTCTGGTTTTGAGATTTAAAAAAAAAACAAAACTGGAAAATGATACTGTGAAAAGTGCCTGCAAAATTTTCTTTGTAATCAGTAATATTATCTTAGCTATCTTTTTATCAAAATTAGTTAATGCAGTATATTATGTAATCTGTGAAATTTATTATTTTTTAAAATTACTTTTAAAACAACTAAATGAAACATGATTACATTTAGGAAATTTTTAAAATAATAACATGGTCTTCAGTTAAAAATATAAGATGCAAAATTTTATGCATATGTTATAAACTCAATGCTAATAATAATAATGTTGACTATTACTAAAACTCAGCAATATATTTAAAAATTGTATGTTATTTATGCACAATGTATCTAATCCCCATAACAACCCTATTAGGTATTATCATCTCCGTATTGGAGATGAGAAAATTGAAATTCCAGGAGGTTCACTAGATTTCTGGGATTAAATCTAATCCTTTTCATGTTATATGTTCTGGTGCTGATTATCAATTTATTATTCCAAACGCACCATGTTTGGAAAATGATTGTGGGCTCTTCAGATATTTTTCCTTTGCTGATACAGAATCTTTGTCAACAGAGGGCGCTAGAGATACATTGCCGAGGAACGTTTTACTTCTGGGTTCTAGTGTGCTGAATCCTCTGGCTCCTACAACTGACATGGTGTTCTCCATCATCAGGCTCCTATAGCACAAACACTTTCTCCAGCACCCAGCTCTTGCAGTAGGAGGTGGGCAGCAGCAGCAGCCACCAGTAACTTCCCCAGCACCCTCCTTAAAGCAGTTTTGTACCAAGTGTTTCTCATGAGACACTTAACTCTGAACTACTTTTCTCCTCAAGAGGGAAGATTTCCAACAAGTTTCTGCTAGTGTCCTACCACAGCAAATTCTCTGCCATTCAGTGACCCATGCCTGCACCCTCTGATTCCCAGCCCTACAAGGAGTGGCAACTACCTGGTGTGCTGTATCTTAGTCTTAGCATTGTGGCTGCTCCTTGTACCTACTATTTCAATATTTTTTAGTTATCTTTCCTTCTTGCCAATGTATCAACATACCAATCCCACTATAGTAAATGATTCTTCATATTAATCTTTCCCTGTTTAAATTAGTCTCTTGTTTCCTTCTCTGGGTTGAATCTAGATTGATATGCATTTGGTGCTTGGTAGGGTTTCCCTTGTGGCTCAGATGGTAAAGAGTCTGCTTGCAATGTGGGAGACCCAGGTTTGATCCCTGGGTCAGGAAGATCCCTGAAGAAGGAAATGGCAACACAGTCCAGTATTCTTGCCTGAGTGCCAAAGAATTGATCCTTTTGAACTGTGGTGTTGGAGAAGACTCTTGAGGGTCCCTTGCACTGCAAGGAGGTATAACCAGTCCATCCTAAAGGAGATCAGCCCTGAATATTCATTGGAAGGACTGATGGTGAAGCTGAAACTCCGATACTTTGGCCACCTGATGTGAAGAACTGACTCATTTGAAAAGACCCTGATGCTGGGAAAGATTGAAGGTGAGAGGAGAAAGGGATGACAGAGGATGAGATGGTTGGATGGCATCACCGACTTGATGGACATGAGTTTGAGTAAGCTCCAGGAGTTGGTGATGGACAGGGAAGCCTGGTGTGCTACAGTCCATGGGGTTGCAAAGAGTCAGACACGACTGAGCGACTGAACTGACTGATTCTTGCCTGGAGAATTCCACGCACAGAGGAGCATGGAGGGCTACAGTCCATAGGGATACAAAGGGTCGGACATGACTGAGTGACTAACACACACAGTGATCCCAGGAGACAGATCCTCAAAGATAGTTTAGTTTGATCATGCCTTTGGCCTTGGGTACAATGCTGAGCTCCTTGCCAGTGGGAAACAGGATACTAGTAAAACAGCAAGTGCTGACTTCACAGTTTGTCCAGCTTTCACTTGTGTTTGATTGTGATGAAATGCCAAATGAAACTTGTGCTTTCAGGGTCCAGGTGGCTGCTGTATTTGATTATAATGGCAGTAATGACAACTGAAGGGGCAATGATATGAGATTCTTTTGAGTTCACTTGAGTGCTCACAAAGAGAAAATGATCAGAGTTTCCTTGTTAGTCTTAGAGGAGCTTTAACTTCTGTGATCACAGGGCTGATACTGCTGAAAATCAAGTACACAATTTCACTGTGTGGTTTGCTGAATCACACTGACCATTAAAGTCAGAGGCTTACAAAGTTTCTCATGTGAAAGTTTGGGCACTGATTGACAAAAACTGAGATTCTGAAACTTGGAGTGAGAACAGTTGGCTGCATCTACTTGAAACTGACCCAGCCTTGGACTTTTTCTAAAGCATTCATCACAAAACCTTGGAAGAAAAGCTATGACAAACCTAGACAGCATATTAAAAAGCAGAGACATTACTTTGCCAACAAAGGTCCATCTAGTCAAGGCTATGGTTTTTCTAGTAGTCTTGTACGGATGTGAGAGTTAGACCATATAGAAAGCTGAGCACTGAAGTATTGATGCTTTTGAACTGTGGTGTTGGAGAAGACTCTTGAGAGGTCCTTGAACTGCAAGGAGATCAAACCAGTCCATCCTAAAGGAGATCAGTCCTGAATATTCATTGGAAGGACTGATGCTGAAGTTCCATTATTTTGGCCACCTGATGCGAAGAATAGACTCATTGGAAAAGACCCTGAAGATGGGAAAGATTGAAGGCAGGAGGTGAAGGGGACGACAGAAGATGAGATGGTTGGATGGCATCACCGACTCGATGGACATGAGTTTGAGCAAGCTCTGGGAGTTGGTTATGGACAGGGAAGCCTGGCGTGCTATATTTCATGGGGTCACAGAGAGTCAGACATGACTGAGTGACAAACTGAACTGATGGGCAAGAGCCAACAGGCCAGGCTTGGGGGTGTGTATGATAAAAGGGACCACAGGCTCAGACTTTACCTGTAGTGCTCCTGAACATTTTCAAAAATGGAAGGTATCAATCTTACAGGGTCAATTCCAGAAATTTGTCCCTGGACTGGAAAACTCTGAGAGCATCTCTCATGAAGAGAAAAGAGATCTGTCCTCTATAGGACATTTGGAGGAGGGCCCTGAGGTGAGCAGAGAAACAGAGTTAATAAGGAAAAAGGGGTCTTGAGGAAGCCCAGATAGGAGGGTATTTAAAAACCACAGAAGAGATCAGTGGTATCAAATACCACAGTATATTCATTAGCAAAGCAGACTGAAAATGATCCCGTGGATTTGCCCTTGGTGACTTTTGCAAGAGTAGTTTGAGAAGAGTAGAGTAGAAGGTAGAATGAAAGATGAGGAGATAGGGATCCAGACTGTAGTGAATTAACCCGCTGTGATAAATTACTCCCTTTGAGTTTGCCACATGTTTCTTAAACTGGCATCAGTTCAGTTCAGTCGCTCAGTTGTGTCTGACTCTTTGCGACCCCATGAATCGCAGCACGCCAGGCCTCCCTGTCCATCACCATCTCCCGGAGTTCACTCAGACTCACGTCCATCGAGTCCATGATGCCATCCAGCCATCTCATCCTCAGTCGTCCCCTTCTCCTCCTGCCCCCAATCCCTCCCAGCATCAGAGTCTTTTCCAATGAGTCAACTCTTCGCATGAGGTGGCCAAAGTACTGGAGCTTCAGCTTTAGCATCATTCCTTCCAAAGAAATCCCAGGGTTGATCTCCTTCAGAATGGACTGGTTGGATCTCCTTGCAGTCCAAGGGACTCTCAAGAGTCTTCTCCAATACCACACTTCAAAAGCATCAATTCTTCGGTGCTCAGCCTTCTTCACAGTCCAATTCTCACATCCATACATGACCACAGGAAAAACCATAGCCTTGACTAGACGGACCTTAGTCGGCAAAGTAATGTCTCTGCTTTTGAATAAACTATCTAGGTTGGTCATCACTTTTCTTCCAAGGATTAAGCGCCTTTTAATTTCATGGCTACAGTTACCATCTGCAGTGATTTTGGAGCCCCCCCACCAAAAAAAAAGGCTGCCACTGTTTCCCCTGTTTCCCAATCGATTTGCCATGAAGTGATGGGACCAGATGCCATGATCTTAGTTTTCTGAATGTCGAGCTTTAAGCCAACTTTTTCGCTCTCCTCTTTCACTTTCATCAAGAGGCTTTTGAGTTCTTTTTCACTTTCTGCTGTAAGGGTAGTATCATCTGCATATCTGAGGTTATTGATATTTCTCCCGGGAATCTTGATTCCAGCTAGTGTTTCTTCCAGTCCAGCGTTTCTCATGATGTACTCTGCATATAAGTTCAATAAGCAGGGTGACAATATACAGCCTTGACGTACTCCTTTTCCAAACTGGCATAGTAATTCTGAAACACTATGAAGTATTCCCTTCCAGGAGGGAACAAGGTCAGGATGCCTAACATTAACACAAAAATTTGACATAATTCTAAATATTCTAACCATAAAGAAGAAGAGGGGAAAAAAGAGGAAGAAGAAACAGAAGAGGCAGAATGAGAAGAAGAAACATAAGTTTCCATTATATGAGATCAGTAAACTGTTTACTTAGAAAATCTTGAAGAATAACTGAAAATATGCTAGAACTAATCACTGAAATTCAGTAAGAGAACCAGATGCAAGATGAAATAGAAATAAATCAAGCTGCCTTTGGAAGCTTATTAAGAAGAATAATGGAAAATTATTTTCATAACACTTATGGATATAATGTGCATGCTTAATCGCTCAGTTGTGTCCAGCTTTTTGCGACCCTTTGGACTCTAGCCTGCCAGTCTCCTCTGTCCATGGGATTTTTCAGGCAAGAATACTGGCGTGGGTTGCCATTTTCCCCTCCAGGGGAATCTTTCCAACACAGGAATTGAACCTGTGTCTCCTATGTCTCCTGCATTGTGGGTGGATTCTTTACCCTCTGAGCCATAAAGATAAATTTAATGGATGAACATGCTTTCTTGAATGGAAAACTCACTATTTTAAATGTATGTTTTCCCAAACTTACACATACATAAGGTCATCCCAATTCAGTACCTTAAAGAGCCTTTTTTTCCTTGAAATAAAAAAAAAAAATTCTATTGTTTATGTTTCATCCAGACAAGTAAATGGGTGAGAACAGTCAATAAATCTGTATAATGGATTTCTTTGAGGTAAGAATTTTTGTACCAAGGAGAAAGAAAAGTCTATAATTGCTGTAATTCAAGACAAAAAACAAAAAAACAAAAACAAATAAAATGCCAGAATTTAAATGGACTGATAGATCAAAAGCATATAATTAATTCATATTCTATAAACAGATCTAAGTATATAAAATAATTTAGTATATCATAAAGGAGTCATTTTAAATCACTGTAAACACTGAATGTCATTTAATAAATAGTGCTGGGATATCAGAAAAAAATAAAGGAACAAATATTACTAGATATCCACCCTCACAGCCTCTGTAAGAATAGATTTTAGTATTTCTCACCATTATAAATGTGTATGCATATGAGTTTCCTCTAAGGAATTAATCATAAGAAAAACATATGGAGAAGTATGAAAACAAGTGTCAATAAAAAGCAATAGATTGTAGTAATAGTATAACACTAAATAGATGGAAACAGCTTAAATGTCCAAAGAAAGAATTGGTAAAATATATTAGGGTATATCTATAAAATTGAGTACTATAGAGCCATCAAAGCAATTAGTTAGTTATGTATATGTAATCCACAGATAACCTCTATATAGGTAAAGAAAAAAATTAAAACAGTATTAGAGTATATACATATTTTTATAAAAATGTATATATTTTTATACATATATACAAACATACAAGTGTATGTTTGGAAAAAATTCAGAATGCTGAGAGTGATTACACTTAGGTATGATATATAGTACCTGTGATATTTGTGTGATTTCTCCCTTATATTTTTTGACATAGATTCCCTGGTAGCTCAGAGGGTAAAGCATCTGCCTGCAATGTGGGAGACCCAGGTTCGATCCCTGGGTCGGGAAGAACCCCTGGAGAAGGAAATGGCAACCCATTCCAGTACTCTTGCCTAGAAAATTCCATGGATGGAGAATCCTGGTGGGCTACAGTTCATGGGGTCACAAAGAGTCGGACACAACTGAGCAACTTCACTTGTTCACTTTCATTTATATGAAGTAACAAATTTATTTTATAAATGACAGTAATATTTATGTAGAAACCATTTTTGTCCATTAACAGAAGCTGGATTTCAGATTATCTGTAATTAAAATATTTGTATTAGTTAGATACTGCTGCATAACAAATTATACCAAAACAGACAATTCTATCAATCATAATTACTATGAATCAGAGATTTGGGAGCAGCTTAGAACATCAGTTATGGGTTTGGGTCCCCTATGTGGTCTCTATCAGGACTCAGATTGCAGAGCTTCAATCATGTGAAGGCTTGACCTGAACTGAAAGACCAGATTCCAAGGTGACTCATTCACATGGCTGGGAAGAAGGTGCTGGCTCCTGGAAAAAGACTTTAGTTTCTCTTCTCATGGGGTTTTCCACAGGGCTGCTTGCGTGTCCTCAGTATATACGTGCCAGCTTTTCCCACAATGAGTGATACAAGAGCACAAGGAAGAAGATGCAATGACTTGTATGATCTAGCTTGGAAATTACAGCATTGTATCCATAGTATCCCCTAGGTCACAGGTTTGCCCTAGTCAGTATTGGAGGGGATTACATAAAGGTATGAATATTAGGAAATGAGGATCATTGGGGGCCATCTTGGAAGCTAACATAATTATATTAATAAAAATAAAATACATTTTTAAAAATCATGAGATATAGAATATTTATGTTTTACTAGCATAGCAAACTGATGGACCTTGTGTATCAACTGAAATATTAAAAGTGATAATTATAGAGAAAATTTTGAAAAATTAGTATTAGGTAAATAAACATACTCACAAATAAATACATAGGCTATTAACTACTATTTCAAGTGATCTGTTGGCAAAGATTAGGTAATATGAAGAAATTCAAATGATTATAGCAGAGGATAGGATTGTTGTTGTTCAGTCACCCATTTGTGTCCAACTCTTTGCGACCCCATGGACTGCAGCACTCCAAGCCTCTCTGTCCCTCACCATCTCCCCAAGTTTGCCCAAGTTCATGTCCATTACATCAGTGATGCCATCCAGCCATCTTCTGATGCCCTCTTCTCCTTCTGCCCTCAATCTTTCCCAGCATCAGGGACTTTTCCATTGAGTCAGTTGTTTGCATCCGGTGACCAAAATGCTGGAGCTTCAGCCTCATCATCAGTCCTTCCAATGAGTATTTAAGGTTGCTTTCCTTCGAGATTGACTGGTTTGATCTCCTTGCAATACAAGGGACTCTCAGGAGTATTCTCCAGCGCCACAGTTCAAAGACATCAAGTTTTTGGTGCTTTGCCTTCCTAATGGTCCAGCTTTCACAACTGTACGTGACCACTGGGAAGACCATAGCTTTGACTATACAGAGCTTTGTCGCAAGAGTAATGTCTCTGCTTTTCAACGTACTGTCTAGGTTTGTCATAGCTTTCCTGCCAAGAAGCAAATGTCTTCTGATTTCATGGCTGCTGTCACCATCCGCAGTGATTTTAGAGCCCAAGAAGAGGAACTCTGTCACTATTTCCACCTTTTCCCCTTCTATTTGCCATGAAGTAAAGGGGCTGGATACCATGATCTTAGTTTTTTTAATATTTAGTTTTAAGCCAGCTTTTTCACTTTCCTCCTTCACCCTCATCAAGAGGCTCTTTAGTTCCTCTTCACTTTATGCCATAAGAGTGGCATCATCTGCATATCTGAGGTTGTTGATGTTTCTCCCTCCTATCTTGATTCCAGCTTGTAACTCATCCAGCCCAGAACAACAGACAGCCCCATCATATTCCTTTCTCAATCCTGAACCAATCAGTTATTCCATACAGGGTTCTACTTGTTACTTCTCCCACATACAGCTTTTTCAGGAGAGAGGTAAGATGGTCTGGGATTCCCATCTCTTTAAGAGCTTTCCACATTTTATTATGATCTACACAGTCAAAGACTTTAGCATAGTCAGTGAAACAGAGGTAGATGTTTTTCTGGAATTCCCTTGTTTTCTCTATAATCCAATGAATGATGGCTATTTGATCTGTGGTTTCTCTACCTGAGGGTAGAATTATGGGTAGATGAAAATTTTTCTATTTTTTTTAATGGTGCACTATGTTTTTTAGTAAGACATATTTAAAACAAAGAAAATTAGTATTACATAAGAGTTTAAGTCATTGAAAATTAATTCTGTTACTCTATAGTTGAAGTAATAAATTAGTAATTTAAAAAATACATTAAAATATTTTAAAATGCAAAATCCTAGAAATCAATGACATATATAGTTTACAAAAAAATCTTACAAACATCAAAGAGCAAACATAACCGAATGAATGATACATATTAAAAAAAATATTGAATATGCTTCTACAAAATTTAAGGATTCATTTCTAACAGACTAATAGCTATTTAAAATATGAGTTGGTCTCAATCCCAAAATTCTAGCTGGAAATTTCTTCCCTCACTCAAGACTCCTTAGAGGAGAATTAATAGTTGAGGAATTAGGCAGTCAGAAGAACAAAGAACTATTAGTCTGCCTTGACTCTGGGGGAAGCAAGAAGGTGATTATTCTTTCTCTTTCTGTTTTTCTGTGTGAGGGCTAGAGAGGAATTTCATTCCCAAATCTCAGCTTTGGAAAGTTATTATCATTTACTAGACCAAGTGTTCTAGTGACTGACTTAATTTTCTTATGCATGTGCTAATTTTATTTAAACCTAACACAGATTATGTTAAAATTAAGTTTTAAAAAATCAACTCTATAACTCTTCCTTCATGGTTTCTTGGGCAAAGTCTAAAAGTAGGAGGAGGAAAATGAGAAAGAATGACACATGTTTCAAAAGTGGGAAAAGAAGAATACAGCTGACACACCTAAGCCTTAAAGTTCATAACAAGCTTTTATGGTTTCAGAGATACATATACCTAGTGTTGTGCTATACTCATACATCCCATGCTAACAGCCTGAAAAGTTTTTTTTTTTTTTTTCCCTAATAAAATGAAGAGCTAAGTAATATAAAGGAAATACTTTCAGCTCCAGTCAAATGTATTGCCTACTGGGCAAAACACTTGAGTTTTCATTTTTGTTTTTATTTAACATGAACTGGTCAATTCCTTCTCTTGTCATATAATTTTTTGGAAATAGCTTGTTCTAACAGCTATAGAAACAAAATATCAGAACATTTATTACTAGTTACACAGCTCTTAAAATATGACTGTTGCAATGGAGGAACTACATTTTTATTTCACTCAGTTGTAATTAAGCGTTCATTTACATCATCACATATGACTAGTGGCTACCATATAAGGAAACACAACTCTATACACTGGCCCAGAAGACATGTGAATGGCCCATAAGGAAAGGAGGGGCTTGAGTGACTTAAACAAGCCAGTCCAGGCAAGATACCAAATACAATTGCAGTTGTCCACTGCTCGTTTTGATTGTACCCAAACCTGATGCAGCGTAGGAAAGGAAGGGTTACAACAAGAAATAAATCAAGTCCTTTATTGCTGATTTCACATTTTTCTGCTATTCAGGTCAATGGAGAGAGCACCTACTGGCTATTTACATTTCCACAAGAAAACAACAGACAACTTACAGCTATCTATAAATATAGTGAAGGACATCTGAAATGACTAGAAACCAGGTAATCAATCTGCCTCACTGGCACAAATTTAGTGAGCAAATTCTCACAAGGTGTGCTGTCTCTGCAGGATTTTATATGTTCTTCTCCCTGTCTGGCTGAATTACACTCCTATACAAGAAGTAAATCTCCCTTTAAATGCACAACAAAAATCAAATGATTTAGAATTTTGAGTAAAAGTGTGACACTTGCCATACAAAGTATTGTGAACAAACACATTGAGTTTATTTTGTTTTTAGATTTCATATATACTATATCCAGATAGCCCAGTGGTAACATTTTGATGTGGGTTAGGGAATTCCATAAAACTTACTTATCTGCATTTATTTAAAATTCTGTTTTATTTAAATTTTCTTTAAAATTTAAATTTTGTATTAAGATAATTGTAGAGTCACATGCAATTGTGAGAAATTATACAGAGGTTCCTGTAATATTGTCCTAGTTTTCATCAGTGGTAACATTTTGTAAAACTATAACCAGGATTTTGACATTGATATAATGCATTGATATTATTCAGATTGCCAGTTTTTTCCATATTCATGTGCATGTGTATTCAGTTCTATATAATTCTATTACCTGTTTAGGTTCACGTATCTACCACTACAGTCAAGATATTGAACTTTTCCAACATCACAAGGATCCCTCCTCTTGCTTTTTTAGAACCACCTTCAGCTCTCTTGTGCTTTACCTCATATCTAACCACTGATATGCCCTCCATTTCTAAAATGTTATCACTTTGTTGTTCAGTCGCTAAGTCATGTCCACTTCTTTGTGACCCCACGGACGCAGGCACCCCAAGCACGCCAGGCTTCCCTGTCCATCACTAGCTCCTGGAGCTTACTCAAACTCATGTCCATTGAGTTGGTTATGCTATCCAACCATCTCATCCTCTGTCTCCCTCTTCTCCTTTTGTCTTCAATCTTTCCCAGCCGTAGGGTCTTTTCCAGGGAGTGGGCTCTTTGCATCAGGTGACCAAAGTATTGTAGCTTCAGCTTCAGCATCAGTCCTTCCAATGAGTATTCAGGGTTGATCTCCTTTAGGATTGACTGGTTTGATCTTGCTGTTCAAGGGACTCTCAAGACTCCTCCAGCAACACGATTCGAAAGCATCAATTCTTTGGCACTCAGACTTCCTTATGGTCCAGCTCTCACATCTGTACATGACTACTGGAAAGACCATAGTTTTGCCTATATGGACCTTTGTCAGCAAAGTGATGTCTTTGCTTTTTAGTTTGCTGTCTAGGTTTGCCATAGCTTTCCTTCCAAGAAACAATCGTCTTCTAATTTCATGGCTGCAGTCACCATCTGTCACTGCTTCCTCTTTTCCCCCTTCTATTTGCCATGAAGTGATGGGACTGGATGCCATGATCTTAGTTTTTTGACTGTTGAGTTTCAAGCCTGCTTTTTCACTCTCCTCTTTCACCCTTATCAAGATGTTCTTTATCTTTAGTTCTTCGCTTTCTGCCATTAGAGTAGTATCATCTGTGTATCTGAGGTTGTTGATATTTCTCCTGGCAATCTTGATTACTGCCTGTGACTCGTCACTTTAAAACATATTATAAAAAGGAATCATATGCTATGTAACCATTTGGGATGGACTTATTTCACTCACTGCAGGCTTCTGAAGATTTTTCCCAAGTTTGTTGGTATATCAATAGGTTCCCCCCCCTCCCACTGCTGAGTAGCATCCCAGTATATGGATATATCAGAGTTTATTTGTCTGTTGAAGGCATATAGACTGGTTTTAGTTTTTAATTATTATGAATAATGCTAGTATGAATACTCAGTTATTGTGTGAGCATAGTTTGCATTTCTCTAGGATGAATGCCTCGGAGAAGGCAATGGCACCCCACTCCAGTACTCTTGCCTGGAAAATCCCATGGATGGAGGAGCCTGGTGCTGCAGTCCCTGGGGTCGCTGCGAGTTGGACACGACTGAGCAGCTTTGCTTTCACTTTCACTATCATCATCGGAGAAGGAAAAGGCAACCTACTCCAGTACTCTTGTCTGGAGAATCCCAGGGACAGGGGAGCCTGGTGGGCTGCCGTCTATGGGGTCGTACAGAGTTGGACACGACTGAAGTGACTTAGCAGCAGTAGCAGCAGCAGGATGAATGCCTATGAATACAATTGGTTGGTCATATTCAGTCATGACTGAAGTGACTTAGCATGCCTGCATGCATGGTAGTTACATGTTGAGTTAGTAAGAAAATGCCAAACTGCTCTCCAGAGTAACTGTACTATTTTGCATTCCCACCAGAAATCTATAATTCAGATGATTCATTTGAATGATTCATTTGATTCAAATGATGAAATGATTACTATGCTCTACATTTTCACCAGCATTTTTGTGTTGCTGTTATTTTTATTTTAGAAGATAATCTCTTATCAACCAGCCCACCAGCATATACATATACCTTCTTCCTGATACAGTTATATTATAATTTTATTTGGATCAGTATTCTGCTTTTATTATTATTATATCTCAATAAATAGCAATCACATTTAAGCCAAGTAACATTTTGATTTTCATGCAAAGCTTTACATTTTTGCAAGTAATTGAACTTTTAATGTTTTTATTTTGCTTCTATTTGTTCTTCACTAATAATGTATCCCCCCACACTTCCTTCAGTTGTTTAAATAATTTCTCAACACATTCAAATTCGTCAAACACTCCATTTATTCAGTCTTCTTGGAGACATCTGTTGCCTTCTGGCCTTCAATCTTCATTGGTTGCTTACTAGGTCTGTTGCATAGCTATCATCTCCCTGAGGTGTTCCATCACCACTCTCTTAAATTGGAAGCTCTGTTTCCTGAACACTGTTTTTTATTTTTTCCCTTGGCCTCATTTGAATACAACATTTCTTAGTTTCCTGGGGAAATGGCCTGTGAGGTAAAGTTTTAAGGCCTCAATTGTCAGAAAATACTATCAGTTTACCCATGCATTTAATCAGTAGTTTAATTTCAGATATAATACCCCTTATATCTTGAAGCAGCATTTTCTAGTAGCCAGTATTCTGCTGAAGAAGACCAAAGCCATTTTGATTTCTTGTTCTTTGCATGGGTATCCTTCATCCACCCCTTTGGAAACTGTTGGAATATTCTCCTTACTCCTTTTCTTTGAAAATTCCACATTTTTACCTTGTCATAGATGTGTTGGATCCATGGTAGTGAGAAATAATGAGACCTTTCAATTGATTTTCAATATGATTATATCCTTAAATTCCAGAAAACTGTTGAATATGCTTTTGATTATGGACTTTTTTTAAAATTTTGCTTTTCCTCTTTTTGGAATACCTATTATGTGGCTATTGGACATATTAAAAGTGAAAGTGAAAGTCACTCAGTTGTGTCCGACTCTTTGTGACCTGATGACCTATACGGTCCATGGAATTCTCCAGGCCAGAATACTGGAGTGGGTAGCCTATCCCTTCTCCAGGGGATCTTCCTGACCCAGGAATCAAACCAGGGTCTCCTGCATTGCAGGTGGATTCTTTACCAACTGAGCTATCAAGGATGTCTTCTAATCTTTTATGTGTGGTTTTTTTTTCTCCCTTTTTTTCCATCCCTTAGGCTTCTAAAAGTATGTTCTAGATTAAGATTAAATAATTAAAGATTAGCAAACTCTAAAGTTTTATGGGAACCCACACACATCCATGGGATTCCCTCGTAGCTCAGTCGGTAAAGAATTTGCCTGCAATGTAGGTAGACCTGGGTTCAGTTCCTGGGTTGGGAAGATCCCCTGGAGAAGGAAATAGCAACCCACTCCAGTATTCTTGCCTGGGAAATCCCATGGACAGGGGAGTCTGGTGGGCTACAGTCCATAGAGTCGCAAAGAGTTGGATACAACTTAGTGACTAAACCACCAGCCAAATCCATTCTGTTATAACTGCATAGTTGAGTTGCAACAGAGACAATATACCTCACAGGCTTAAAATATGTAATATCTGATCATTTAATGCAAAGTTTATTGACATCTTTTATAAGAGATTAATTTTTTCAATTTTGTCTTCCAAATTTTCTATTGAATTTCTCATATATATGTTCATATTTTCAACTTCCATTAATTCTATTTATAACATCCTGTCCTTAATCCATGGCTATAATGTTTTCTGTTATCTTTCTAAAGATATTAATATTCTTTTCTCTGTTCTTAAGATTTTATCATCCAGTATGGCCTCTCTTTCCTTTAAGTTGTTTATGTCTTATGTCTTTGGTGTTTGTAATGTCAGCATTTTTAAAATTATGATAGGACAGTCTTGACCACTTGCTCATATTTAAGAGTGAGACATTAAAATGCAATTTCTATACACATAGATGAATTTTGTAAATTGTGGGCTTTCCAGAACCACAAGCTAGTAAGATCATTTTCTTAGGGAAATGCTGTATGCAAAGGTAATGCACAATGGCAGTATTTTCCTTTGGAGTAGTCAGATTCGTTCCATCTTTTATAAGCTTGCTGATACTATATCCAAATGAAGTAAGAGGGCTGAGAGATTATAACTGTCTTTTTAGTATAGTACTCTGCCCTCAGCAGTGTCTGGTGTCTCTCAGTTGGAAAGTCTCTGTTTTATACTCCTCTGGAAATAAATATGCAATCTTATGCCTAAATAGGGGTCAGGGTCAATGGATCTAAGACTTGTAAATCCCTAGATTTAGACAAGTTCATAGATAATATTTTGTTGGCCTGTTTTATTTTACCAAACTTTTTGTTAAATAATTTTTCTACAATGTTAACATTTTTCAAAGTATGTTATCCAGGTTTTAAAATTATAGTTTGTTAAATCTGAGTGATGCTACTACCATTACCCTTTTAAACCAGGACACATTCAATTCTAAGTATCAGAAAATTCAATGCAAGCAAAATTAAACAAATGACATTATTGACTAAAGTAACTAAAAGTCCAGCTATAACATAGACCTAATTTTTACTTGATTCAGTAGATCATAGATTGCAATAAATATGTGTAACTTATTTCAGTCCCAACTTTATGATGCCAAATGCATCTTTAAAATGTCTTTCTTCTTAGTGGCAAAATAGCTAGAGCAGTCATCACATCCATCCACCACACCATCCAAAAGGGACGAGTGGTGACCCCTTCTGGTAATCCTTTCAAAAATAGCACAGACATTTTATTTTAAGAGGCCTTCAGCAAACCACTGACTGAAACAATGACTCAAATAGAGTGCTGAACCAATCTTGTCAACTAGGAGAGTATCACAGATTAATTGTCTTTCCTTGGGATACCTGAATCAGTCACTTTGGCAAGGAAGCGGGATAATCCTGACCAACTTTCTCCCATCATTGCTTGCTCCTAGAGCTTTGGATATGTTCAATCCCTTCCAAACCATGTGATTTTTACACCATGGCACAGTGGGGTAGAAGGAAATGTGGATTTGGGAGAAATTACAGTATTCACTTCCCTCCCCATCTTTCTCCAAATCAACAATTGTAGATGAACATTTTAATACCTCTCAGTCAATAATTGATAGGCTAAGTAGTTAGAAAGTTGGTAGGAATAAAGAAGCCCTGAGGAATGCTATCAGCCAATTTGTACTAATTGACATTTATAGAACTCTCTACCCAACAATGGCAAACTGCTCATTTTTTTTCATGTGCACATGATATGTTTACCAAGATAGGTCATAGCATGAGTTATAAAACAAGTTTTATTCAATTTAAAGGATTCTCTTCATATAAAGTATGTTCTCTGATCACAATGAAATTAAATTAGAAACCAAAAACAAAAGCATGAAAAATCTCAAAATATTTGAAAACTAATATACATAATCCATGTATCAAAAAAGAAATTAGAAAGTATTTTGATCTTTATGGAAATTAAAAAAATGCATTATACTTGTGTGATGCAGTTAAAGCCATGTTTAGTGAGAAAATTATATAAAATATTAAATTCCTATATTAGAAAATGTCTCAAAGCATTGTCTTTCAGTTTCCTTTTTAAGAAACTAGATAAACAAAAGCTAATAATCATAAAGAAAGCAGAAGAAAGGAAATAATGTCAGAACAGAAATCAATGATATTTAAAACAAACAAAAAAAAGAAAATCAGTGGAACTAAAAGCTGGTTATTTGAGATGCTCAATAAAAATAATAAATTTGTATTCAGGCTGATCACAAAAATAGAAAAGACACAAATTTCCAGTGTCAAGAATGAGAGAGGTGGCACCACTATAATCTTTTCAGATATTAAATTGATAAGGAGTTATGATAAATAACTTTATGTTAATAAACTCAATAACTTATATAAGTATGTATGTTGCTGAAAGACAGAAACTACCAAAGTTCACATAAGAAAAACATCGCCTTAATAACCCTATATCTAGTAAATTAATGGAATTTATAGTTTTCCACAATGAAAACCACAGGCTAACTTTACTTTCCTGGTGAATTCTCAGACATTTAAAGAAGAAATAAAACCAATATCAATAATACCAATTATGCAAAATCTCTTTCTACAAATTGAAGAGGAGGGAATACTTCTCAATTCATTGTACATGGTCAGCATTAATCTGATACCAAAAATTAGAGAAAGGCACCATAAGAAAGAAATTTATAGGCCAGTATCTCTTATGAACTTACTTATTCATTCTTTAGCTTTCAGGAAAACATTAATTATCTCTTCAGGGCAGCCTTTGTGATTTCTTTGACTAGTTAAATCTCAATTTATAGTCTTGTAGCAAAATATATCTCTTCTTCATTAGACTTATATCAAATATATTTATTTTATGATAACATGTAATTAGAATCTTTCTTCCACACTAGACTATAAAATTTTGTTAGGATGAGAATGTTCCTAGCCTGCCTTTGAACATTTTTTTTCACAACTGTTTAGCAGAATATCAGGCACAGAGAAAGTGTTCAGTAACATTAAATATTCATTTTTCTTAAGTAATGAATGACACGTTGTTAATGAGATACTGTCACACTCTGTTATGCATAGTGGTGATCTTGGGCTGTGTGTAGAATGGGATGAAGGTAGTGAATTAACTAGGGGCATAGCTGGTTGGTTACCGTTTTATTAGTTGGGTAATTAAATTCAGTATATTAAGTGCCTGGGATCTCTTTGGTGATATTGATTGGATATGTTTTCTGTTACAAGTAACAGAAATCCATACAAACAGGGACTTAAACAAGTGTGAGTTTTCTCATATAGCATGAACTCTGGAGGTAGTTCTTCTGCTATTTCTATTCATGCAATTTCTTTCTGTTCTCCATACTTAGTGCATTAATCTTTTTTTTCAATACTTGTTGATTCATGGCTGAAAGATAACTATTCCATCTTCAATCACTGTACCTCATCTTAAGGCAGTAGGATAAGGAAGGGTGGCACCACTCAAATTTGGCCTTATCATAAGCAAAACTTTCTCAGAGGCCTCTATTCTTCTTCCAGAATTTTTCTTAAATGGTATTAACACAAAGTGGTCTCATTAATGAAGCCTAAATACAAGGTAGACTGGAAAATGGATGATCTAAAGAGTATGCTTGTCATAGTTGCATAGTCTATGACCAGTCATCTTTTATTTATTAGGGAACTTTATCCAAGCACCTCTTCATCTAATTTTTTTTTCTTTCAGCAAAAATTTAGCAATGAAGAAGTTTGTTATCAATTAATAACTATTGGGTAAGCAAATAACAATGTTAGCTACTTTTGCTCAGGTACTGAGTGGGGTTACATTCCAAAAGGTTTCATGACTTTCACATGGTTGGGTCATGGTAAGGGCAGACAAATATTTTATTCAAAAGTGGTGAGAAAAGGGAAGATGAATTCTTAACTGGATTTGTGTGTATAAAATAAATGGCTTAGGTTACTCATGTTAAAAAATCATTTAGCAAGTATACGGTATATGCATACCTTTACTATAATATATTGTCTTAGCCAGCATCAAGTAAGCCTATTGTACATCATAAACACTGGTCAAAAATTGCTTGTATTACATTTTATGACCTCTATCTGACACAATAAGACATGACATATGTAACATGTAATTCAAGACAGGAAAATGTAGAAAAAGGTCAATAAGATTTGAGCACTATT
Source organism: Capricornis sumatraensis (assembly GCF_032405125.1). Taxonomy (NCBI): domain Eukaryota; kingdom Metazoa; phylum Chordata; class Mammalia; order Artiodactyla; family Bovidae; genus Capricornis; species Capricornis sumatraensis. Next base: position 107,771,507 of record NC_091092.1, on the reverse strand, counting down.
TCTGACCATAGTTTGGTGGGCCTGAGCTAAACTATCTGACCTTAAAATATCTTAGGAACAAAGGCTATTACAATCATATTGTGTGTGAGTGCACTCAGTCATGTCCAACTCTTTGCGACCTCATGGACCCTAGCCTACCAGGCTCCTCTGTCCATAGGATTCTCCAGGCAAGAATACTGGAATGGGTTGCCATTCCCTACTCTAGGGAATCTTCCCAACCCAGGGGTCGAACCCACATTTCCTATATCTCCTGCACTGCAGGTAGATTCTTTACCTGCTGAGCCATTGTGTTAAGTGATTGAATAGTATAATATATATTTTAATGCATAAGAATATGTATTAAGACCATATGTTGATATATGTATTAATAATATACTTTCCTGGTGGCTCAGACGGTAAAAGCATCTGCCTGCAACATGGGAGACCCGGGTTTGATCCCCAGGTCAGGAAGATCCCCTGGAGAAGGAAATGGCAACCCACTCCAGTACTCTTGCCTAGAAAATTCAATGGATGGAGGAGCCTGGTGAGCTACAGTCCATGGGGTCGCAAAGAGTCGGACACAACTGAGCAACTTCACTTTCTTTCCTGGTGGCTCAGCTGGTAAAGAATCCACCTGTAATGTGGGAGACCTGAGTTCGATCCCTGGGTTGGGAAGGTCCCCTAGAGAAGGGAAGGGCTACCCCCTCCAGTATTCTGGCCTTGAGAATTCCATAGACTGTATAGTACATGGGGTCAAAGAGTCGGACACAACTGAGTGACTTACACTTCACTTCACTTAAGAACATATAATACATGCATATTATAGTGTATCTCTTTACAATGTATAAGAATATATTGATCTCTCCAACTGGTTTTATTCATAGGCTAAGTGGCTAGCTACCTACATAGCATGATTTATGAGATTTTAATAGAATGCTCCTTTTCTACTCTGGCATAGTGGTTATCCTATAGCAAGCAGCATAATATAATGATTATGGAGAACAAACTCTAGAGCCATACTATCCAGCTACAAATCCTGGCTTTGCTACTTACTAGCATTGTGACCTGGAACAATGTGTTTAACCATTTCGTGCCTCAGTTTCTTCTACTGTAATGTAGGGAAAATAACAGTACTTCCATGGGGTTTTATGGGAGAATAAAATAATTATTTTTCATAAAGCCCTTAAATAAATGTCTGATACCCAGTACCAAATAAGTATTTCTTGAATAAAATTTAAAATATCGTTAAATAAATGATGGCAATTATTAAGGTATACTGTCAGTTATTTGGACCTCTTGGTTGAGTGCTTATTCCATTACCTACAAATTGGGGTCAAATTCCAGTTGAAAGAGCTGGCTTTCATAGGGTGCTAGCTTTAGAAAGAGATATTATTTCTTTCCCATTTATGTAGACTGCATCTGGAATATATTTATAAGTGACTTCTCAAGAACACTAATTTCCTGAACTGATTGCATCCATCTGCAGCATCTCATTAAATAAGAATTAAAAGAATGTAGTGAACTGTTGTCTATGCCCTCCCAGTACAATGGACATTTAAGTGGAATAACTCTTTCAGTCCACTGAAATCAAACTTACTAAATGTTGTGGATAATCATCCTACGTATTCCTTAGATGTGAATTTAGGGTCTGAGAAGACCCCACTTGTGTAGACCTTTAAGTTTATGTCTATGGCTGAAAAATTCCATAATGAGATAGAGGAGGTGAAGGGAGGGAGATCTGGGAATCTCAAGAGAATCATAAGCCAAAGACATATGAGATGACATACATACTGTTTTTAAAGAATAATGGAACCAATGAAATCAATGAAAATTTATACCTAAATTATTTTAGTGCATGTGCATGCATACAGACACACACACACACGAAGGGCCCCTGGAGTCTGACCTGTTCTTTTTTCCCCCCTCACATGTTGTTCTGGTACTTTATTAATTTTATTCCCAAGAAATTCTGAGCATAAGAATGGAGCCACTTTTTATGAAAAAAACGATATTGGTGTATACTGATTCCATCAGGCTTTCACATAGGGTGCTGGCTCAGTTTTCACACATGGAATTCTCTAGTCAGCCTTACCCATGTGGGAGTAGAAGTCTATCTGTTCTTTGGCCCTACAGAAAGGTGTAAACCTCCCTCTTTGCTGTCAGAACTTACCTCTTCCTCTGTATTAGGATTATAAATGTTTAAGGACATCGCACTCTTCCACGGGATACGGCTTGGCCCATTTATGAGTTGACCAGTTTAGTCACAATGATCAAAAACTCATTTCCAAAAATCTGGCTTATTCAGTTTTAAATGAAACCATGTGTGGAATATCAGCAGTTCAGAACATAATGTCCTATGGCAAATGCAGTGAAATAACTTGTCAGAAGATTTCCTTCATCATAAGAGAGAGAACATAAGGTCTGACAATATCAAATTGCTATTAATGTGTCTAAACTCTCCCTTTCAATTTCTGTACTCATCATGGACCAGAAACAAAATGTTCATTGACTGAGGCCCTTCCATGGACCATGCTTTAAAATGCACTACTCAAATATCTTTAATCAGACACTTAGCTAAGAGCACACACACACACACACACTTCCCAAGAATGAGCACAGTATTTTAGGTAAAGGACTGATTATAGGTGAAAAATTCCATTTTAGGAAGAGGCAGATCCATCTAATTCCCATCACTAAGTACATAAATTAACATCTCATCTTGAAAAAGGACTATTTCACTGGTTCAGAAATTCCCTGAAAAGAGGCTCTCTAATCTGTTTTCATATTGTGGCACACATAGAAAATACTATCTGTAAGTTACTTGAAGATGTGATACATATATATTTGTGTTGAGCACTGGAGATTGAGTGAGAACTAGATTTTAAAGTTTCTGAACTCAGAGACTTTTTCCAGCAACTTTTTTCTTTCTTATCAGAAATTTTTAAATTATTCTACTTAACATGTATCATAGCATCCCTCCATATTACATCAAGAAAGTCTTGATATCCTAATTTTCTTTTTTATTGTATTAATATAAAAGAAATGTCTGTCATGTGTGAAAATTGCATGCAAATTTGGTTGCAAGAGAGATTATTGAAGGTTAAGCTTGAAAACAAAGAAGAATAAGGAGGAGAAGGGAGAGTGGGATGGTTGGGGAGATGGGGAAGAAGACACAAAGTAGGAAAATTTAGAAAAGCTCCTTCATGGAGGAGGGCAAAGGAGAGTTTCTGCTATATGCTTATAAGGTTCAAAAAGATAGTTTATCCAACATTTATCCATATTATGGAATTGGATACACTACAAGTTATATTTCTTCCAACTATTTAACAGGAACAAAACTTCCTTTTCTCATCCCCATCATCCCATGCCTGTCCCAAAGTTGTAATTGCTGGAACTCCTGGTATACTTTAGTCTCAAAAGTGTCCTTTTAAAGACTCACTCTTATTATGAAAAATCAGCTGTTTATAAATTTATGACAGCTTATGGTGAACGGTGTCAGATTTGTGATCTCTGAAGAAGAGAATTTAGCTTCAGGACCAAAGATGAGGCTTGATCACTCAGAGCTTTTGTGTAGCAGAGTTTTATAAAACTCTGTATAAAAATAAAGTATAAAAAGGGACAGAGAAGGCTTATGTCAGACATCAGAAGGGGGCAGAGAGTGACCCACTGGTTAGTCTTATGAAGGGCTTATATACTTTTTCAGCTGGTTACTAACAAGAGAAAGGTCTTACCACACTCACTCCCATAACATAACAAGATAACAAGATTAGTTATAAGATTAGTTCTAACAATGGCAACCCACTCTAGTACTCTTGCCTGGAAAATCCCATGGACAAAGGAGCCTGGTAGGCTGGAGTCCATGGGGTCGCTAGGAGTCCGGCACAACTGAGCGACTTCACTTTCACTTTTCACTTTCATGCATTGGAGAAGGAAATGGCAACCCACTCGAGTGTTCTTGCCTGGAGAATACCAGGGACCGGGGAGCCTGGTGGGCTGCCATCTCTGGGGTCACACAGAGTTGGAAATGACTGAAGTGACTAGGCAGCAGCAGATTAGTTCTAACTAGATGAGAAGATTAGTTCTTCCGGTTAGGAAGGAAAAACATGTCCTGGAGCAAGATACAATGTTATTATATAATCATTAGTACAGAGCTTACTTATGTCCACTGGAGAAGGGAATGGCAAACCACTTCGGTATTCTTGCCTTGAGAACCCCATGAACAGTATGAAAAGGCAAAATGATAGAATACTGAAAGAGGAACTTCCCAGGTCATTAGGTGCCCAATATGCTACTGGAGATCAGTGGAGAAATAACTCCAGAAAGAATGAAGGGATGGAGCCAAAGCAAAAACAATACCCAGTTGTGGATGTGACTGCTGATAGAAGCAAGGTCCGATGCTGTAAAGAGCAATATTGCATAGGAACCTGGAATGTCAGGTCCATGAATCAAGGCAAATTGGAAGTGGTCAAACAAGAGATGGCAAGGGTGAACGTTGACATTCTAGGAATCAGCGAACTAAAATGGACTGGAATGGGTGAATTTAACTCAGATGACCATTATATCTACTACTGCGGGCAGGAATCCCTCAGAAGAAATGGAGTAGCCATCACGGTCAACAAAAGAGCCAGAAATGCAGTACTTGGATGCAATCTCAAAAATGACAGAATGATTTCTGTTCATCTCCAAGGCAAACCATTCAATATCACAGTAATCCAGTCTATTCCCCAACCAGTAACACTGAAGAAGCTGAAGTTGAATGGTTCTATGAAGACCTATAAGACCTTTTAGAACTAACACCCAAAAAAGATGTCCTTTTCATCATAGGGGACTGGAATGCAAAAGTAGGAAGTCAAGAAACACCTGGAGTAACAGGCAAATTTGGCCTTGGAATGCAGAATGAAGCAGAGCAAAGACTAATAGAGTTTCACCAAGAAAACGCACTGGTCATAGCAAACACCCTCTTCCAACAACACAAGAGAAGACTCTACACATGGACATCAGCAGATGGTCAACACCAAAATCAGATTGATTATATTCTTTGCAGCCAAAGATGGAGAAGCTCTATACAGTCAACAAAAGCAAGACCAGGAGCTGACTGTGGCTCAAATAATGAGATCCTTATTGCCAAATTCAGACTTAAATTGAAGAAAGTAGGGAAAACCACTAGACCATTCAGGTATGACCTAAATCAAATCCCTTATGATTATACAGTGGAAGTGAGAATAGATTTAAGGGACTAGATCTAATAGATAGAGTGCCTGATGAACTATGGAATGAGGTTCGTGACATTGTACAGGAGACATGGATTAAGACCATCCCCATGGAAAAGAAATGCAAAGAAGGAAAATGGCTGTCTGGGGAGGCCTTACAAATAGCTGTGAAAAGTAGAGAAGTGAAAAGCAAAGGAGAAAAGGGAAGATATAAGCATCTGAATGCAGAGTTCCAAAGAATAGCAAGAAGAGATAAGAATGCCTTCCTCAGCTATCAATGCAAAGAAATAGAGGAAGAGAACAGAATGGGAAAGACGAGAGATCTCTTCAAGAAAATTAGAGATACCAAGGGAACATTTCATGCAAAGATGGGCTCGAAAAAGGACAGAAATGGTATGGACCTAACAGAAGCAGAAGATATTAAGAAGAGGTGGCAAGAATACACATAAGCACTGTACAAAAAAGATTTTCATGACCTAGATAATCACGATGGTGTGATCACTCACCTAGAGCCAGACATCCTGGAATGTGAAGTCAAGTGGGCCTTAGGAAGCATCACTATGAACAAAGCTAGTGGAGGTGATGTAATTCCAGTTGAGCTATTTCAAATCCTGAAAGATGATGCTGTGAAAGTGCTGCACTCAATATGCCAGCAAATTTGAAAAACAGCAGTGGCCACAGGACTGGAAAAGGTCTGTTTTCATTCCAATCCCAAAGAAAGGCAATGCCAAAGAATGCTCAAACTACTGTACAATTGCACTCATCGCACATGCTAGTAAAGTAATGCTCAAAATTCTCCAAGCCAGGCTTCAGCAATATGTGAACTGTGAACTTCCAGATGTTTAAGCTGGTGTTAGAAAAGGCAGAGGAACCAGAGATCAAATTGCCAACATCCGCTGGATCATGGAAAAAGCAAGAGAGTTCCAGAAAAACATCTATTTCTGCTTCATTGACTATGCCAAAGCCTTTAACTGTGTGGATCACAATAAGCTGTGAAAAATTCTGAAAGAGATGGGAATACCAGACCACCTAACCTGCCTCTTGAGAAGCCTATATGCACGTCAGGAAGCAACAGTTAGTACTGGACATGGAACAACAGACTGGTTCCAAATAGGAAAAGGAGTACATCAAGGCTGTATATTGTCACCCTGCTTATTGAACTTCTGTGCAGAGTACATCATGAGGAACGCTGGGCTGGAAGAAGCACAAGCTGGAATCAAGATTGCTGGGAGAAATATCAATAATCTCAGATATGCAGATGACCCCACCCTTATGGCAGAAAGTGAAGAAGAACTAAAGAGCCTCTTGATGAAAGTGAAAGAGGAGAGTGAAAAAGTTGGCTTAAAGCTCAACATTCAGGAAACGAAGATCATGGCATCTGGTCCCATCACTTCATGGGAAATAGATGGGGAAACAATTTTGGGGGCTCCAAAATCACTGCAAATGGTGATTGCAGCCATGAAATTAAAAGACACTTACTCCTTGGAAGAAAAGTTATGACCAACCTAGATAGCATATTGAAAAGCAGAGACATTACTTTGCCGACTAAGGTCTGTCTAGTCAAGGCTATGGTTTTTCCAGTGGTCACGTATGGATGTGAGAGTTGGACTGTGAGGAAAGCTGAGCACCAAAGAATGAATGCTTTTGAACTGTGGTGTTTGAGAAGACTCTTGAGAGTCCCTTGGACTGCAAGGAGATCCAGCCAGTCCATTCTAAAGGAGATCAATCCTGGGTGTTAATTGGAAGGAATGATGCTGAGGCTGATGCTCCAATATTTTGGCCACCTCATGTGAAGAGTTGACTCATTGGAAAAGACCCTGATGCTGGGAGGGATTGGGGGCAGGAGGAGAAGGGGACAACAGAGGATGAGATGGCTGGATGGCATCACCGACTTGATGCACATGAGTTTGGGTCAACTCCAGGTGTTGGTGATGGACAAGGAGGCCTGGCGTGCTTGATTCATGGGGTCACAAAGAGTCGGACATGACTTAGTGACTGAACTGAACTGAACTGACAGAGCTTAAAGAAAAACATACCATTCAGCAAGATGAGTTGTTTTGTCTGTAGTTATTAGCTCTGAGCCTAAAGAAAATTTTTCTTAAAGATTGTTGTCTTACCATCTCAGAGTTTAAGACAAAATGTCTTAACTAAGATGAAGGAGTGTAGAAAGAACAAAAAGGTTCCTCCCTTTCTCCTCCTCAAGAGCCCCAGGCTCGTTTTCAACTTACCTAAGAATATGCTCTCTGATTTATAGATAAGGAAAGCATACCTAAAATGAATATATCAAATTATATATACATTGACACATATTTCTTGTTGAACCAGTAATTGAAATGATTTTTTTCATCACCTGTTTTACAGGTTTTTCCTCCCCTTTGGTTACAGAATGGATTTTTAAATTGTCTCATTCATTTCACCAGTCTCACAAGCCCTTTGGTAACAGATTTTTAAATTGTATTTGAAATAAGTAACACCAAAGGGGTTTTGGGGTTCACTGGGGTCAAACAGGAAATAACGTATATATAAAGATATAAATGAGTTGAGGAATGAAGGTATCTTAAATCATTTGATGAACAATACCTTTCATAATCACCACTTGGAGACTTTTTTTACATTGATTTCAGTCATCAACTAGTTACATTTATCAAGTCCTGATTGGATGGTGGTTGCATTTTATAGTTCAATAAACATCAGTTTCTTATTGCCCAATAAAATTTGATTCAAAGCCTATACTATGAGACTAGACCTGTCAAAAGCCCTGGTGTTATGTGGTTCACCAATCAAATACTGAACTCAAATGAAAGGAGAGAAAGAAATGGCAATTTTTACTTCAGCAAAAGCATAAACTTAAAGGAAGAAATGTGGAAAATGGAATTGAATATGTCGGACAAAGGGAAAGGGCAAAAATGCAGGGTATGTTGAAACTGTGAAAAAGAGTGAAAGATAATTAAAATAATTATTATTAATAAAAAATTTCAAGCAGTTTCCTAGATGTATTAAACAATAACAGAGAAATGCAATTATGAATACAAATGGAAGAGAAAAATTAGGTAAGTCAGTGTATCAAACTGATAATGTCTTTGACAGAAATATTGAATCCCAACAAGAAATTCCCAGGGAAAAAATAAGGGAAAGTGCTATCGAGAGAATTTATGTGCAATTGCTAAGTGCAGCTAACGCAGCACTAAATAAAACTTCTGAGGGACTGTATTTTGTAATTATTATTGGTAATTGTTCATTAAATGATGTAGAGGTTTTCTGGATCAATATATCACTTTTATACCAGGGTACATTTCAGCATCAGGACTGATGCTGAAGCTGAAGATCCAATACTTTGGACGCCTGATATGAACAGTTGACTCATTGGAAAAGACTCTGATGCTGGGAAAGATAGAGGGCAAAAGGAGAAGAGGGCAGCAGAGTGAGATGGTTGGATAGCATCACTGATTCAATGGACATGAACTTGGGTGAACTCTGGGAGATGGTGAGGGACAGGGAGGCATGGTGTGCTACAGTCCATGGGGTTGCAATGAGTCGGATACAACTTAGCAACTGAACAACAACAATAACAATGAACAGTGTTGTATATCTTTCAGTGTGTGTATTTGTCATTATATCTTCTATAACGAAGGGAGCACACTACTTGTTGTTCAGTTGTCAGGCTTCCCTGTCCTTCACTATCTTCTGGAGTTTGCTCAAATTCATGTCCATTGAGTCAGTGGAGCATCTCATCCTCTCATCCTCTGCTATCTGTTTTCTCCTCCTGCCTTCCATCTTTCCCAGCATCAGAGTCTTTTCCAATGAATCAGCTCTTTGCATCAGGTGGCCAAAGTATTGGAGCTTCAGCATTAGTCCTTCCAATGAATATTCAGGGTTGATTATATAAGGTTTGACTGCTTTGGTCTCCTTGCAGTCCAAGGGACTCTCAAGAGCCTTCTCCAGCACCACAGTTTTAAAGCATTGATTCTTCAGCCCTCAGCCTTCTTTATGGTCCAACTCACATCTGTACATGACTACTGGAAAAACCGTACAGATCTTCGATTTCACAGACATTTGTCAGGAAAGTGGTGTCTCTGCTTTTTAATACACTGTCCAGGTTTATGCAGAATACATCATGCAAAATGCCAGGCTGGGAGAAATATCAACAACCTCAGATATGTAGCTTTCTTTCCAAGGAGCAAGCATCTTTTAATTTCAGGCTGCTGTCACCATCTGCAGTGATTTTGGAACCTAAGGAAATACTGTCACTGTCTCCACATTTTCCCCATCTATTTGCCGTGAAGTTATGGGACCAGATGCCATGATCTTAATTTTTTAATGTTGAGTTTTACGCCAGCCTTTTCACTTTCCTCTTTCACCCTCATTAAGAGGCTCTTTAGTTCCTCTTCACTTTCTGTCATTAGAGTGGTATCATCTGCATATCTGAGGTTGTTGATATTTCTCCCAGCTGTATTGATTCCAGTTTGTAATTCATCTGGCCTGGCATTGTGATTCATCCGGCCTGGCATTTTGCATGATGTATTCTGCATATAAGTTAAATAAACAGGGTGACAATATATAGCCTTGTCATATTCTTTTCCCAATTTGGAACCAGTCCATTGTTTCATGTCTAGTTGTAACTATTGCTTCTTGACCTGCATACAGGTTTCTCAGGAGACAGGTAAGCTGGTCTGGCATTCCCATCTCTTTAAGAATTTCCCACAGTAAATGGAAAATTTAAGCAAATGGAAAATATATATAAATGAATACTGAGGCACAATTAGCAATCTCTGCAATGACATCTGGGTATAGTAAGACACACTTGCTTTTAGTGACAGAGAAACTTGTATCCTTTGACCTGGGTTGGTTAGTTGCTTTCTGTCATTCACTATATACTTTGTGAAAATGGTAATTTTTCTGTTCGTTTCTGCCAAGTAATTAATATGCTCTTCTACTCTATTCAGACATTAGTCTGGTCAATCTATTCTTACTGGCATGGCTTTTCGATTATCTTGAAGAACTTTTTATATGTAACTTTAGTGAATCTCATTGTATACTATCGACTTTTAAATCATTTTATAAACATGATGATTACCACACTTGAGGGCAGACACACTGAAACCATACTCACAGAAAACTAGTCAATCTAATCACACTAGGACCACAGCCTTGTCTAACTCAATGAAACCAAGCCATGCCCGTGGCGCAACCCAAGACGGGTCATGGCGTGGAGAGGTCTGACAGAATGTGGTCCACTGGAGAAGGGAATGGCAAGCCACTTCAGTATTCTTGCCTTGAGAACCCCATGAACAGTATGAAAAGGCAAAATGATAGGATACCTAAAGAGGAACTCCCCAGGTCATTAGGTGCCCAATATGCTACTGGAGATCAGTGGAGAAATAACTCCAGAAAGAATGAAGGGATGGAGCCAAAGCAAAAACAATACCCAGTTGTGGATGTGACTGCTGATAGAAGCAAGGTCTGATGCTGTAAAGAGCAATATTGCATAGGAACCTGGAATGTCAGGTCCATGAATCAAGGCAAATTGGAAGTGGTCAAACAAGAGATGGCAAGGGTGAATGTCGACATTCTAGGAATCAGTGAACTAAAATGGACTGGAATGGGTGAATTTAACTCAGATGACCATTATATCTACTACTGCGGGCAGGAATCCCTCAGAAGAAATGGAGTAGCCATCACGGTCAACAAAAGAGCCAGAAATGCAGTACTTGGATGCAATCTCAAAAACGACAGAATGATCTCTGTTCTTTTCCAAGGCAAACCATTCAATATCACAGTTATCCAAGTCTATGCCCCAACCAGTAACGCTGAAGAAACTGAAGTTGAATGGTTCTATGAAGACCTATAAGACCTTGTAGAACTAACACCCAAAAAAGATGTCCTTTTCATTATAGGGGACTGGAACGCAAAAGTAGGAAGTCAAGAAACACCTGGAGTAACAGGCGAATTTGGCCTTGGAATGAGGAATGAAGCAGGCAACGACTAATAGAGTCTCGCCAAGAAAATGCACTGGTCATAGCAAACACCCTCTTCCAACAACACAAGAGAAGACTCTACACATGGACATTACCGGATGGTCAACACTGAAATCAGATTGATTATATTCTTTGCAGCCAAAGATGGAGAAGCTCTATATAGTCAGCAAAAACAAGACCGGGAACTGACTGTGGCTCAAATAATGAGATCCTTATTGCCAAATTCAGACTTAAATTGAAGAAAGTAGGGAAAACGACTAGACCATTCAGGTATGACCTAAATCAAATCCCTTATGATTATACAGTGGAAGTGAGAAATAGATTTAAGGGACTAGATCTGATAGATTGAGTGCCTGATGAACTATGGAATGAGGTTCGTGACATTGTACAGGAGACATGGATTAAGACCATCCCCATGGAAAAGAAATGCAAAAAAAGAAAAATGGCTGTCTGGGGAAGCCTTACAAATAGCTGTGAAAAGAAGAGAGGCAAAAAGCAAAGGAGAAAAGAAAAGATATAAGCATCTGAATGCAGAGTTCCAAAGAATAGCAAGAAGAGATAAGAAAACCTTCTTCAGCAATCAATGCAAAGAAATAGAGGAAGAGAACAGAATGGGAAAGACTAGAGATCTCTTCAAGAAAATTAGAGATGCCAAGGGAACATTTCATGCAAAGATGGGCTCGATAAAGGACAGAAATGGTATGGACCTAACAGAAGCAAAAGATATTAAGAAGAGGTGGCAAGAATACATGGAAGAACTGTACAAAAAAATTCTTCACGACCCAGATAATCATGATGATATGATCACTAATCTAGAGCCAGACATCTTGGAATGTGAAGTCAAGTGGGCCTTAGAAAGCATCACTACGAACAAAGCTAGTGGAGGTGATGTAATTCCAGTTGAGCTGTTTCAAATCCTGAAAGATGATGCTGTGAAAGTGCTGCACTCAATATGCCAGCAAATTTGGAAAACTTAGCAGTGGCCATAGGACTGGAAAAGGTCAGTTTTCATTCCAATTCCAAAGAAAGGCAATGCAAAAGAATGCTCAAACTACTGTACAATTGCACTCATCTCACATGCTAGTAAAGTAATGCTCAAAATTCTCCAAGCCAGGCTTCAGCAATATGTGAACCGTGAACTCCCTGATGTTCAAGCTAGTTTTAGAAAAGGCAGAGGAACCAGAGATCAAATTGCCAACATCCGCTGGATCATGGAAAAAGCAAGAGAGTTCCAGAAAAACATCTATCTCTGCTTTATTGACTATGCCAAAGCCTTTGACTGTGTGGATCACCACAAACTATGAAAAATTCTGAGAGAGATGGGATACCAGACCACCTAACCTGCCTCTTGAGAAATCTGTATGCAGGTCAGGAAGCAACAGTTAGAACTGGACATGGAACAACAGACTGGTTCCAAATAGGAAAAGGAGTGCGTCAAGGCTGTATATTGTCACCCTGCTTATTGAACTTCTATGCAGAGTACATCATGAGAAACGCTGGGCTGGAAGAAACACAAGCTGGAATCAATATTGCCGGGAGAAATATCAATAACCTCAGATATGCAGATGACACCACCCTTATGGTAGAAAGTGAAGAGGAACTAAAAAGCCTCTTGATGAAAGTGAAAGAGGAGAGTGAAAAAGTTGGCTTAAAGCTCAACATTCAGAAAACGAAGATCATAGCATCCAGTCCCATCACTTCATGGGAAATAGATGGGGAGACAGTAGAAACAGTGTCAGACTTTATTTTTGGGGGCTCCAAAATCACTGCAGATGGTGACTGCAGCCATGAAATTAAAAGACACTTACTCCTTGGAAGAAAAGTTATGACCAACCTAGATAGCATATTCAAGAGCAGAGACATTACTTTGCCGACTAAGGTCCGTCTAGTCAAGGCTATGGTTTTTCCTGTGGTCATGTATGGATGTGAGAGTTGGAGTGTGAAGAAGGCTGAGCGCCGAAGAATTGATGCTTTTGAACTGTGGTGTTGGAGAAGACTCTTGAGAGTCCCTTGGACTGCAAGGAGATCCAACCAGTCCATTCTGAAGGAGATCAGCCCTGGGATTTCTTTGGAAGGAAAGATGCTAAAGCTGAAACTCCAGTACTTTGGCCACCTCATGCAAAGAGTTGACTCATTGGAAAAGATCCTGATGCTGGGAGGGATTAGGGGCAGGAGGAGAAGGGGACAACAGAGGATGAGATGGCTGGATGGCATCATGGACTCGATGGACGTGAGTCTGAGTGAACTCTGGGTGATGGTGACAGGTTGGTCTGGCGTGCTGTGATTCATGGGGTCGCAAATAGTCAGACACGACTGAGCGACTGAACTGAATACTCTTGTACTTAGAGAGTTCTGTTTGCCCTCTCTCAATAAATCCCATTTCTTAGTATTCTAACCACTGTAATATATTTTCCTGGATTTCATTCAAACTCTTTTCAAAAAATGTTATGGAACTTTTGAAGATTTTAAATTATCAAAATAATATCCAGTGTTTTCCCTTTTTCCCTTTGTCATCAACTTTTTCAGTCCCTTAAAAATGTATAGAAACAAACATACAAAAATTTTACTAGAGATCATTTCACTTACTTCCTCTTGTATCCCTTCCTTGGTGTTCAGAGATTCTACCCACCATTAGGGGCTTCCCTGGTGGCTCAATGGTAAAGAATCCATCTGCAATGCAGGAGACCCTAGTTTGATCACTGGGTCAGGAAAATCCCCTGGAGGAAGGCATGACAACCCACTTCAGTATTCTTGCCTGGAGAATCCCATGGACAGAGGAGTCTGGAGGGCTACAGTCCACGGGGTCACAAAGAGATGGACACGACTGAGAAACTAACACGCATACTCACCATTAGAGTTTCCACTAGTTAAGTATGAAGTAGGACTTCTGATATCTGTTTTACATGGCAAAATTTATAGTTAATTGATAGGAGTTACATTTTTTTCTCTTAAACTAATTCAGAGTAGAATGGCAAGTCTGCAGTGGACATTTAGCATGTCCACTTAATCTTCAAGTCCTCATTTTAGCTAGTTCATCCTTAGTATAATGAGGAATAAAATTAAACCTTATTTATAATATATAAAGTATTCCAGTCAGAGTGCCTACTTTTATTTTTATATAAAAGTCCTGCCAACCATGCTGCCTTGGAAATCTGGTAAAGATGAACACACACATTTCATCCATGATATACAATGAAAATTATTCTCCACGCAGCCTCCATATTAGAAAATTATACACACACACACACACACACAGAAAAGGTACTGTTTATATTTTTTTATCACTGTTATATAAAAATCTCTTGTTATGTTATTTGTCCAGCCTTAAAGTAACTGTATAATCATGAATAGTTTAAAATTTTGACTAAAAACAGCCTACAATTCACCCAACTATGCCTTCATATGTCCATTATTTGATAATAGAATTTGGAGAAGAAACTTTGGAGTTAAACACATGATGGAAGTGTTTAGAGTACTTTATCTAAAGTTTACATTTAGGGTAGGTTAAAAAAAAGGTAAAAAATCGAGAAGGCTTAATTATAGTTACTAAGGGCAACAGATTGAGCTCTATGCTTGGGGAAGTTGGAGAGAGCTATGTGACATTGTTGATGAGAGTTTGAACAGAACAGGGAAACTGTTCTGCATTTGATTTACATCACTGTATCTTTAGGATCTATACAGAAGTCTAGACGAGACAGTCTGCTTGAGAATGGGCAGTAGGCAATTTTGAGACCTCTTTGGAATTTCCAGTTTTGGCATAAGTTGATGAGAGGGCTTTGTATGGACTGTGGTCTTGATTCAGTCAAGTTCCTTGGGCCACTGTTGTCCTCTCTGTGCTGTAAAGGTGTCCTGCATAGGGGCTACAAGATACACACTGGATTTGTACTGTGATATCATAGTAGTGGTTAGCACAAAAATCCAGGTGTGACTCACATCTCCCACTTGTAACGTCATAATATAGAAAAATCTGAAAAATTATGCAGGTGCTTTTATTCAGTTCATAAGAATCTGTAAATCACAATGTCCACAACCTCTACTTCCACTATTTTCAACTACTGACAATTCCAAGAAATTTTAAAAATTGTCTTTATAGTTTATAGTGAAGTAATAACTTACTGATCATCTTAGAACTGTGAGAATCTTGTAAAACAATTGTGGGAAAGTTTTCTACAAAGATATTTAGGTCTTGAAGGATGAGTAACTGTTTGACCAGGAGATGGAAAGGCTAGTCCATTCAGAGTGAAGGTTATGTGCCATGGCAGTGAGGAAATGAAAGCACCTAATTATAAATAAATTTTTATGTGAGTGGGAAATTCTATATGGTTTTTAAAACAAGAGGTGGCGGGGGCAGCCATTTCTGCACTGCTTGGCTGCAAATTAATAAAGGTCTGTGGAAGAAACTGTTGTGAAGTTATCAGAGGCAATTAAGGCAGGGAAATAGCATTCACCTAATGTTTTGAAACCAAGGACTACCACAGCAGATGAAAGATGAGGAGAGATTATGGATTGGGCAGTGTGAATTTAGACCTGTTGGAAAGGTGCTCATCATGGAGATGTTTGATCTGAATCTTCTGAGCAGCACCTTCTTTCACAAATGAAGAAACTTACACCTAGACGACTTAAAATTTTTATAGCCTCTCTTCAGTGTGTGGTCCTTGAACCTGCACCATTGGAATCACCTGGGACTGTGTTAGGCCCTGCCCCAGATCTACTGAAAACAGATTATGAACTTTAACAAAAACCCAGAGGATTGCTAGTAGATTTTTAGAGACACTAGCCTAAAGGCAACTGAGCCGGAGTCAGGGGGATCTGGCTGTGTTTCCATTGCATTCCTCCGTTACTGTTACATCTTGTTTCTTACTTGGGTACATACTTTCACTGCTCTTTAAGCTTAATCTTAAGAGAGGTCTAGGAAAATGCCCACCCCGCCAGTGGCCTCTTAAAATCCTGCCAGGCTGGGATTTGGGTAACCAAGGCACGTTTTACAGTTACAGTGATGACACCTGGGATACTGGGTACTTTCACCAGAAGCTTGCAGCCTCTGTGAGGTTGCCAATTCGGCAGCTTGGGTGGCGCCAAAACCCGCTGGGCTGGAGGAGATCGCGTGGCGTCGGGCGGTTGCCTAGCGACGGCGTCCACGCTAGTCCGTGTTCAAGTCCGCGACGGTTTGCCGGCTACATAGAGCACGGTCATGGAGACCGAGAGGAGCTCCCTCTTGGCCCGGGACTTGGAGACCGCAAAGGACATGCAGCTGCGGGTGACCCCGTCGGAAATGAAATTTCTGGACGCGCTGGCAGGGAGGGTTTACCGCCTCCCACTTACCGTACACAATCTCGGCCGAAGCAACCAGAAAATCCGTTTTCAGGAGCCTGTCAAGCCACAGGTAACACACCCAGGGGTGTTCAGAGCAGGGCCTCAGGAGGACCTGGGGAGGGTGCGGGCAGAATTGAGCTTCCTGTGAAGCGGTGATTTGCTGGGCTGGCCTTTTTGTTTGTTTCTTTTTCTTTTTTTTCCCCCTTTTTGCTTGGGGCTGGGAGTCAGGGGAGAAAAGTCGATCTTGAATCTCGCCGTTCATTTGGAGTTTGGGGAAAAAAGGGAAGAGGATTTTATGTGTCTTTCCTCTTTAACAGCCAAGAATCTATGCTTCATGATGTTGTAGAATTATGACAACTTATTCTCTATTAACTCCCCTTTGGGTCATAAAGTGTCTGATTACTCCAGCTACTGTAGGATAGCGGGAAGGTTTATTAATTCATACTGTAACAAACATTTGTTTAGCACCTGCTACAAAATAGAAAGTAGGTGTGAGGCATGTAAAGTGGAGACAGTTCTGCCCTCAAAAAACTTAGAAATTAATGAGGGAGGGGACTTCCCTGGTGGTCCAGTAGTTAAGACTCCATGCTTCTACTACAGGGGTCACAAGTCTGATCCCTGGTGAGATGGCAGCAACCAAAAACAAAACAAAACAAAACTAATGAGGGAGTTAGTACAAGTTGAATAATCAGCAAAATTAATATTCTAAGAGGCTATCCCTATCTTTTCACCTTTCTTTTGATTTAAAAGTTGACAGAACTTCATCTCTGTCACTGTTATTTTAGACTATCTGTGTGGATAAATGGATATTAATTTATTGTGATCACATGTTCTCAGGGAGACTTGATATAGGACAGGTGAAAATAATTTTTGATATGTAAGTGATGCATAACTGCATTTTCTCCTGAAATAGTCCTAATAATGGTACTGAATGCAGCTGGACTTCTATATGCAGATATGGAAAGGTTCACTTAAAATTACATATGTTTCTAACTATTGTGGGTTGCTGTTAGAAAATGAATACACAGTCCTGTCTTCAGTGTTTTTTTGACTCGTGTGGCCTATGGTTCAGTCAGGCCAGTCGTTTGCTCTACTTTTTACACTTAAAAAACTGATGTACTATTTACCTACCCTAAAGTGCACAGAAACTGAAAGTAAAGCTTGATGAATTTTTATATGTATTTATTTCCATGTAGCTACCACTTAGATCAAATCATAGAATATTTCCAACACTACAGAAGTTTCTCTGTAGTACCTGGAGTAATCACCCTATGGAGGTAGATGACCACTATACTGACTTGTAATGAACCAGATTAATAGTCAGTTCTTGAGTTTCATATAAATGGTATCATTCTTTATGGATTTTTTTATTTACATGTTTTGACAGTAGTAATGTGTTTATTTTGTAATAAAATCATACAGAGCCTAACGCTGTAAATCAGGAAGTACCTGATTGCTACAAACACTGTAAGATTAGAGAAAGCATTTATTATTCCACTAATTCACTACATATTTATTAAACAGTTGAATGTTCATCTGAATATATTTTCTTTTAAAAGTCAAGTTGGCAGTAAATCCCAGATGTGGGCAAACACTATTTTATGGATGTCTAGGATACACTTGTATGAGCGGTTTTTGTGCAGTCAGAAGAAAAATAATATATTTCATTTTAGTGTGATTTTTATTTAGAACACAGGTCTTGACATTAGCAAGAGAATGGCCAGACAGGTTTACTAGTTAGAGGCCAAAGCCATGATCTCGATATCAGTGTGAACTTATATTTGTTGCTAGATCATGATGTGTATTCCTGGTCCTTCCTAGGTGTAAAGGGAATTAAGGAAGGGATAGATTAGTAAAAAATATATTCGCTGTCTTGGAGGAAACAAAAAACAGGGTGCTATGTAAAGAGCATTGCTGTCATCACTATTGTAGTTACTTAGGAAACAATTCGCTTAACACACATCAGTGCTTGTTTTCCACGGTCCCGCATTACCTATTGTTTGCCATATGCGGTGGTGTATGCCACCTACTGTGGGTTGCTGTTAGAAAACTAAGACCCAGTCCTAATCTTCAGTGTTCTGCTGACTCGTGTGGCCTCTGGTTCTGTCAGGCCAGTCTTTCTTGTCATTGTCCTCTCACCCATGTTGGCTCAGACTTCCTTTTCTTTTGGCCCGTGTTTTTATTCTTCCCTCGTGTAAGAATCACCACCTTCCAAATCCTGTCCATCTCCGAGCGTCAAAAGTGAGTTTTCATTTTTCTCAAACAAATCTTCTCTTATCTCCAAAATCTTTCTCCCCGCTGCTGCTGCTGCTAAGTTGCTTCAGTCATGTCTTACTGCTGTGTGACCCCATAGACGGCAGCCCACCAGGCTCTTCCATCCCTGGGATTCTCCAAGCAAGAATACTGGAGTGGGTTGCCATTTCCTTCTCCAATGCATGCATGCATGCTAAGTCGCTTCAGTCGTGTCTCTTTCTCCCCTACTGGATACTAATTGCATATACAGACATTCATTAGAGTTTGGACTTGTGTCTGGTAAGTGTTACTTTCACCTCATTGGTCACATCATAAGTGCCTAAGAGTAGGGTTGGTGCCTTTGACACCTTTGCAGACCACCCAGAGTGTTCAGAAACTTGTAGTTTGGGTATATGCTACTGAACCACTCCTTGTCCTTTTTTAAAGGAAGATGATCAAACCTGCTATGTGGACTTTCAGCACCTAAGACCTATATTTATCCCTTTTTTTTCTTTTTTTTTTAGTAATTGATGAGGGTTGAAATTTGGGCTGTGGTAGTTATGAGGTCTCAGAGTCATTGTTTGCTGGAAGGATGACACTTGCAGACCAATTGTATCAACACATCTTTCCAGTACTCTATTACCCTCATTGCTGGAAAGCACTGCTTGTACTCAGTCTGGCATTAAAAGCCCTGAATAGTTAATTTCAACTTGACCTCCATTGTTACTCATTGAAGCTCTTTGCCCAGCTAGGCTAGCTTATTAGCTGCCTGCTGAAAGATTATTTTGCTTATTCTTTTCTCTGCATGTGCCTGAGATATTCCTGCCTCCATAGGGAGCATCTTTCTTGCTTCTTCTCTACCCTAAACATCCATCCTCTAAACCTGCATTGAATGTACTCATTCCTAGCCCACAGTTATCATGTTTTCTCTTGGATTTTCATGATATTTAGGTCTGCATCACTCATATGACACCTGATTAGTCCCTGGCTTAAACATTATGTACTTTTCAAGGGATATATAATACAAGAGATTATATATTCAGGAGTTTCTAGTTGTGGGGAAAGAGCTTAAGTTTTAGAGTCAGATAGATGTATGTTTTAAGTCCTCACTGACACTCTTGAACCTACAGGCCCTAGTTTCTCATCTCTACACTGGGAGCCTTCATATCAGCCTTACAGGGCTGTAGAAGTATATTAAGTGAGCTAATAGTTGTCAAATGCTTTACCTACCAGAAGTACTTAATACATAGAAGTTCTTCTCTTTCCCTCTTCAGTTCTTCCTGGAGTCTAGCAAATGTTTTTCAAGAATAAAAGTTCTTTTTCCTCGGTCTATTGCTTTTTATATTTCCTCCACGTTCTGAAGTCCAAGTCCTCATGCAGAAAGTATATAAAATGCTATATGTATTTATGAATGTATGTGTGCTTATACATGTATGTTATATATGTATTTGGATTGAATAATATTTTTATTAGATTAGTATTCCCTTTTCCTGTATTTTAGTACCTCATACTTCTAAAGGTGTATGTTGAGTGACTCAGACGGTAAAGAATCTGCCTGCAATGTGGGAGAACTGGGTTCGATCCCTGGGTTGCAAAGATACCCTGGAGGAAGGCATGGCAAACCACTCCAGTATTCTTGCCTGGAGAATCCCCATGAACAGAGGAGCCTGGCAGGCTACAGTGCATGGGGTCTCAAAGAGTCGGACATGACTGAGTGACTCAGCACAACTTTCTTCCCTCTTTTTTTTTTTTTTCTTTCTGTTTTTTTAGTACCTCATACTTCTAAAGGAGCCCTTGAGCATTTACATATTTCTCGACTGACTGCATTTTCAGTTTCAGTTCATTTACCATTAAAAGTATATCTGAAGCATATAGAATCATTAGGGCAGGAATATTGCCTGTATCTTAATATATCTCTTGAAATAATGTACACTCCTTACTACAGTTGCTCATATTATTTTCTTATTATGAGTTAAGATGTGTAATTATTATTATTTTTTTCTTCCACTGAAGTTCAAACTGATTTTGACCAATCTGGATAAATCACTTGCTTCTGGCCTTCAGACAACAGCTATGGTGGAATATCATCCTGATAAGAATGAAGACATGTGTGACCAACTTCTTATTTCAATAGGAAATAAAACAATAGAGATCCCTCTAATTGGGTATGTATTCATAATTGAGGCTAACATTTTGAGTATCTTTCAGATGAAAATAAGAGTCATAGTAATATTTTCTATTTTCTCTAATAGGGCTTTTTGTATCTATAGTATCTTTAAAAAAAAAAAAGATAAACTGAACTTCAAGAACAATTTCTTTTAGCAAATTGTAGTGTTCAAAACAAATGAGAGACTAGTTTTCTGTTTTTTATTAAAATAACTTAGAAACATTCAACAATTGCTTGTATTGTTTTATTTCCCTTGAATTCACATCCTATTTTATTTCTGTCATATTTTCTGTACCTTTTGATGGCAAGATTTATTTTTAAAATGCTATTTTTACTCTCTCCACAATCATACTTTTCATTCTCACTCCAATAAAATCCATCCGACTATCTTCCCCAGCTTTCCAGTGAAGTAGCTCTTGCATATTGCCAGTCTGTTGGTGCCTCCTTTGTCTTTTACTTGATTTCTCAGCAGCATCGACACAGTTAATCATTACTGCTTCTGTGGGCCACTTTATTCTCTTGACTTACTTGCTACTATACTTCTTAATTGATTATTCCTTCTAATTCTATTTTACTTTTTCTAAAAAATTGAAATGCAACTGACATAGTAATATACCATTGTATAAGTTGACAGTGTACATGTTGATATGATACATTTGTACATTGTAACATATTACCATCATAGGGTTCGCTGACATTTGTATCACATTTACTTGGTCATCATTTCTTTCCTGTGGTGGCAACAATTAAGATCTTGTCTGTTAGCAACGTTGAAGTTTATAATGTATTATTGTTGCCTGTGATCACTATGTTTTATGTTAGCTCTCTGGAACATATTTATCTACTAGTTCCCAAATTGTACTCTTAAACAAAATCTCCCTAATTCTCCTACTTTCCAGTCTCTGGTAACCAACATTCTACTTTCTATTCTTATGTTGTATGTATTCCTAAATGGATTATTGTTACCCCATAGTCACATTTTAATTTTAAATTATTGCTGTATTTGCTTCACAGAATTTTAAATAATGCAGACGTTTGGCCAGTCTAGGTTCAATGCAGGATACAGGATGCTTGGGGCTGGTGTGCTGGGATGACCCAGAGGGATGGCATGGGGAGGGAGGTGGGAGGGGGGTTCAGGATTGAGAACACGTGTATACCCGTGGTGGATTCATGTTGATGTATGGCAAAACCAATACAATACTGTAAAGTAAAAAAAAATAATAATAATAAAATAAAATCTGAAAAAAAAAGAAAGTCAAAATCGTGCTCTTCTGAGATTGGCTAAAGAATATGGATTACTATAATGAATATAATATAGAATTAAATAACTGATTTGGAGATTAACTTTAATACAAATAATTTATTTGACCAAGACATTGTGCTTTTCATTTTACACTGAAAAAAAGTTCTGTTTATTATAAAATTACCTGTTAAAGCTATTGTAGAATTTTTTGGTATTTTTAATATATATATATGCACAATCCTTTTTACAGCAAAATATGATTCTATAAGTATTTTTTTGTTTCTATTTGTCCACCACTAGCATAATCAATATTGAAATATTAATATTAGTATTAGATATAAGCCTTTTAATAGTTTTCCTTGTGTTTTTTTTTTTTTCATGAACTAAATTTAGATGTGCAATTATTTGGGTTCTCCATGTTGAGAAATTCTGCTTTAGCACAGCATCCCATTTTGCATAGGAATCAAACAGTTGACACATTTTAGGCAAGGAATAAGCTATTCCTTTGTACCATTGGAAGGTATTTATTTAGCTTTGAGAGCATTTCCAAGTTTGGAGATATCTGGTACTTGGTATTAGTGTATTGGTCATTCATTCCCTTCTCCAGAATTTCCTTCAGTTGTGACCCTTAGATAGGATTCAACTGGTAACTCATTTTGTAGAGAGCATTTGGAGTTAAGAGGCACTTCTCCTGATAGGTGGCTTGATTCTTTTCGTCCTCAGAGGTCAAATGTCTTGACATGTTGTGGTACATATGGGCCAGAGAATTTTTTTTATACAAGAGGAAGACAAACCAGTAGGAAAGCCAGAGAAACTATTAAATATTACCATATCACCACACCCTTACTCCTTAAACCATATATATGTGTATGCATGTATGTACATTTATATGTATGTGTGAAAGATTTTCAAGAAATTATTAAGATTCTTTTCCACACCTAGCTAGAGAAAAAGCTTGAAAAAGTGTTCAGCTTTTCATTTTATATTGTTTGCATTATTATTCTTCTTTTAGATCTTATAAACTCTTTATGAACACAATTATATATATACATATAAGTATATTGTAAAGAGATGTACAAGGTCATTGATCTTTTTCTGTCACAAAATTACAATCTCTTTATGAGAAGAACATGGGTGTTTCTTAGAATATGCAGCATAAACAGGACAGTCCTAGCTGATCTCTGGAATGTCTGTACCTATCCAATAATACAAAAACACGTATAAACACAGATCCCAGAAAGAAGGCCCAGACCATCAATGAGTAAGACAGTATTTGTGAATGTTTTCTTCATGTATTTTTATTTGTGAATTTTGGTATGTCTGTATGCATATATGATTGTATGCATGCATGTATATATTTATATTTTGGAGGTTGTATCCTAAGTGGAGTGAATTAATTCATGTGTCTGGCATATAACCTAAAGATTCAGTAAAGATCTGTCATTTCTACATCTATTATTGATGTTGTTATCATCATTGTTAGGTTTCTAAGGTAATGTACATGAAATCTAACAAAATGGATTCAACGTTAAGTTCCTCAGTGTTATATCTAGATAATTCCTTGGATAAATAATTTAGGCTTTTTAAGTCTCTTGTTTTGCATCTGTAACATAGGAGCCATAGTATTTACCTATCTTTCAGAAAAATTGTTAATATCAAACAGGATAATATTCTTAATGATGCCTTATAAACTAAATTAGTATCCAGATTAAAAACATATATGTCCGTATATATCCTTATGAAACATGTATATAGGATTAGAATGGATTTTTTAAATGCTAATGAAAACATGTGCTACAGATATACACACGGAAAATCAATTGTATCCTTTTGTTCTTAGACCTTTTCTTAGTCTCCAAGTGATATTTTATAGTATCCCACCTTCTTTTATTTCATCAGATATGGCATATATCCAAACGACTTACTTTGTTAAGATAACTGGTACCCTTTTGAAGCAGGGGGCAAAAGAACGTATGGTGTATGTATGCCCCCTCCCGTTCTGAGGTGGGTGGGCAAAATAATGTATGGTTTAGGTGGAGATTTCAAGACAGAGTTCCAAGTATGTTTTGAGCTGCAAAAAAAAAAAAAAAATAGCGATACATGGGTAACCTTTCAACGTGAGTACTTGGCAGGGTATGCCATGTATTTATGCACAAAATCTGATTTTTAAATTTAAAATGTCTCTCATTATCTTTTTTTGTGTCTTCATTTCACAATTTTGTTTACTGACAAGTGTCCCACCAGCAGACCTGTAAGGAAACTGAAATCTCTTTTAAGGAGTTAAGATAAAATTCCCTGTGGATTTAACCATGAGGTTATAGTTGTTAAAATTCATCATATGGTCCTCTTTTCTCCTCTTCTAGGTTGATTCCATCATGTCAATTGGCAATTGAGCCAGAAGTTAATTTTGGGACATTGGTTGCCAGTAGTAAAGTGTATTGTAAAGAGATTAGTATCATTAACCATGGCAGTGTGCCAGGTAAGTGCTTTCTATTCTATAAATTAACTTACACATTTGGAAGAAAATTGGTAATGTTTGAAATATACTGTTGTTGTCTCACTCAGTAATGTCCGACTCTTTGTAACCCCAGGGACTGCAGCACGCCAGGCTTCCCTGTCCACTATCTCCTGGAGCTTGCTCAACTCATGTCCATTGAGTTGGTGATGCCATCCAACCATCTCATGCTCTGTCGTCCCCTTCTCCCTGTGCCTTCAATCTTTCTTGTGCAATTAATGTATTCTCTGATTTACCCTGCCCCTCAAAAATTAGGTCTGTCATTTGGAAAAGCTCAAAACTGAAGGTCCTTAAGTAGGATTACTATTTTAGAAACTGATAGGTAATATCAGGAAAAATGAATCTACATCCTTACGATTCTTATTAATATAACTTGACTCAGATGACTGATGACCTCCTTGAGGACAGACATAGAATGGTGTCATAGAAGTGACACAGTCCTTAGAGCTTTCCAGAAATAGAATCAGGGCCCAGTGCCTTCCAAGCTGTGTGATCTGGAATGAGTATCTTTAAGAACATTGAACTTCAGATTCCTCATTTATAAACTGACTAATAAAATATACTGTGGTTAATTATGTGTGTACCGAAGGCTGTAATATGGTACTTGACTTATCACAAGTACTCAGGAAAGATTTGTTTTTTTCCTATCATATTCAACTTTGAATTCACATACTGATCCCTAGCAGGCTCTTACTAACATTTTATTGAAAGAAAAAGTGCTTCTCTCTTCTCCATGAGGTTATTTCTAGAGATTCTTACTGTTTGCATAACACTAACAGTTTGCATAAAGGCATAGGGGTGTGTGTGTGTGTGTGCACGTGCACACATGTGCTTGTGTCTGCGTGTGCACACATGTGCTTGTGTCTGCATGACCACACACTCGTCATTGATATATAGTAGGCATACAACCACTTATCCTTTCATTCTCTTGATTCATTCTCTCAGCATCTGGGATAACACTAACATTTTTCTCAAGCTGAGATGAGGACAAGCTCTAGACAGGCAGGACATTTCTCTCTTGAGATTGCTTGTTGCGTACATGAAACAGGTCTTATATCTAAACCTGTCTTATACTAAGTGAGGGCATTCTCTGGGGCTGCTTGAATGAACAGTGGAAATTATTAAGACAAAGGAAGTCTGATACTTTATGATTTCTTCCTGGGATATAAACAAATAAAACTGATAATTGTTCCTCACTGAATGTTACTTATTTCACTTTCCATACTTTTTTAAATTATTGAATTTCTGAATTCTGTGAGATTGTGAAATATTAGGCTCATTTGTGCCTGACTCCAGTGTTAAGGATGACTCTCTTATGGTGAGTTACTCTGGTCTAAATAGTCCTTTAGATCTGATTATGGAGCAGTGATATGTAATTGATAGAATTTTATTTGTATTATTTTACTTTCCAAAATTTTTCATAACTGTTGTCCATTACAAATTCTTTAACGCTTTGATCATATCCTCTCTTTATTTTAAATTTATTCTAAGTTGATTCTAAATTCTAGATTTTATTCTAAAATCTTACCAAATTGTACATTTTTATTACATATAAAAACTCTGTATAAGTAAAAAATATATGTTTGAATTTTAATTGACTATTTAATATTACTTAATAAAAGTACACATATGGACCTGAGTCCATACATTTTAGGAAGAATAATTCACATTAAGTTTTACTATGTGTGCATGGTATTGTCGTTAATACTATTCTGGGTAAATTATAATTGAGTATTATGAAGTATTAATTGCCATTACCTTACAAACTGAAACAAATTGTTATCAGTGAAACACATTTTCTTTCTGCTGCCTTTGTCCCTCATTTTTGGAGATGAATATTTTTTTCTACCCTTACCAAAATTGATAGTATGTTTTATATTCACAGTAGCAAGTGCCCATAAAGTGTCATAAAGTCCTCATTACCCATAAGCACAGTATATAAATATTCATGAGAATTATGTATTTTCATGAAGAAAAATACTTAAGCAGAAAATAGATTCAGCAACCAAAGATGATTTTAATAAAATTTTCCAAAAGGATTTTATGTGACAAATATTTTATAGTTTTAGAGTCAAAGAATAAGTGTTTACAAATACTCAGTGAAAGTGTTAGTTGCTCAGTCGTGTCCTGCTCTTTGCGACCCCTTTGACTGTAGCCAGCCAAGCTCCTCTGTCCATGGAATTCTTCAGCTAAGAATACTGAAGTGGGTTGTCATTCCCTTCTCCAGAGGATCTTCCTGTCCCAGGGATTGAACCTGGGAGTCCTGCATTGCAGGCAGATTCTTTACCATTCAAACCACCGATGAAACCCTTATATATACTTAAGAGAACATCAAAAAGCCACACTCGGCAAGTTCATGATTTATATAGCTGTGTTTTCTCTCTGTGGTACTCTCACTGAGATAGATACTAGAGTTTATCTATGTAACAACTTCATGATGTCTTATATTAATAATCTATTGCTGCTGCTGCTGCTAAGTTGCTTCAGTCGTGTCCGACTCTGTGCAACCCCATAGACGGCAGCCCACCAGGCTCCCCCGTCCCTGGGATTCTCCAGGCAAGAACACTGGAGTGGGTTGCCATTTCCTTCTCCAGTGCATGAAAGTGAAAAGTGAAAGGGAAGTTGCTCAGTTGTGTCCGACTCTTAATGACCCCATGGACTACAGCCTACCAGGCTTCTCCGTCCATGGGACTTTCCAGGCAGGAGTACTGGAGTGGGGTGCCATTGCTTTCTCTTTAATAATCTATTATGGAGTAACTATCCATGAATTTAGCTACATGTTGTCAAATACATTTTGTTGTATTGCCCCTTGTAAGAATGTTTGCATAACTTACCAAGTAGTGCTTATCTTTTCACTTTGAAAAAAACATGGTTTAGTCTTTAAGATGTTTCTAATATTAGTGTTTTGTGCTCTGGTAAACTCCATTTCCTCGTTTATGTTTTTATTGTTTCTTAGTTTTTAATCATTGAAGATTGAAAAAAAATCTTAGCATTTTTTGAATTGAAAACATTTCCCTCTTCCTCTCTTGAATCTTTGGGTACTTTTTCTACTACCATGTTATTATGTGGAATAGTCTTAAAAGTCCATAGAGTGATCTTTACACCGTTCCTGGATTTCAGCGGCTACCTTAGGACTCCTTTAGGTTTATTTTACCCCGAATATATGACCTTTCTCTTGCTCTTAATGCCCACTGCCTCTTCCCCTGATCATCAGCATCCTCTCTCTACATCACTGTCTAGAAAAGCCTAGCATCATCTCTAAAACAGGAAATTTGCCAAATTGGATCAGACCCAGAAGTGGTCCTAAGAATCCTCTCTTACCCAGAGAAGCACGCACTACTTATTCTCAGTGTATTTTTTGTCTGTTTTCTTGGAAATCAATGCCATGAAATCTCAACATACTTTTCATGTGTGACACAGCATTGGGCATATACTAGGCATTCAGTGAGCATTCATTTAATTGATTTGACCCTGAGTGAGGTTTTCCAGAGTCCAAATCTTGGTTACAGTATTAACTGGCTGGGAGGCCCTGGTCAAATAATTTATACTTCCTGAATATTCATTACCTCACTTATACATTAGGGATAAACATAATACCTTCCTTGTATAATTGTGATGATGATTAATAAAATGCTTAACACACTCTCCGACGTATATTAAATGTTCAATAAATACAGTTGATGTTAGAATTATTCTTTTTCTCTATCTTCTTTAGTTCTCTTGTGGACCGCTGTTCCTTTTCTCAGTACATTAGAAGTGAGTGTTCCTTAGCATTTGTCATGAACCTTCACGTTTTCTCAGCCACTCTGCTCTCCCTGGGCAATTGCTTCCATTCCTGTTACTTAACTGGCATCTATACAAGACTTTGCATTTATTTCAGGTTTTTCAGACTTAACACGTCTAAAACTAAACTACTCAACTTCTCCCCCAAAGTTCTCCTTTTCTATTTTTCATTGAATGTCACCACCATGTAGATGGCCAAGTCAAACATTTGGCAAAATCCTTGACACCTTCCTCCTTTCCACCCTCTACCCCCTTACTGAGTCAATTATTAAATCATGTCTTTCCACATCCTTATGTCAGTAATCTTATTTTTCTTTGTCCCATTGTCACTTTTTTTTTCTTACAACAAGTCATCATCTTTTTTTGCCTTATAGTTATATCAACCTAAATTACCTCTCTGGAGTCTCTTCTTATCTGGTTGTAGTTCATTCTCCACACATTGACCAATTTCATATCTTTAAAAAAATGAAAATTTGATGACAAAAATTCTATCGGTAACATCTTTCCTTCAATGACACCCTTCTCCTAGGATGATGTCCTTGCTCTTGCTGTTAACATTAAAAAATAAAACAGTCAAATATTTCATTATTACTGATGGCATTAAAGTTACATAAGACACAGTAATGTTTGTGTACTCACTATTTTAATATATTTAAAATATTCAACACTGTTCTTTTGTTAGGGGCTGTTCCTGGATAAGCTTTTGGACCATTGACTTTAGACTCAGCCTTAACTGAACTCATATAGTTTTATTTTCTTGGAGAACTGAGTCAATGATACTAGTTTATTTGTAGTGGATTTAATTTTACAGATTTTTGCTTTATATTATGACAGAAAAAATAAATATTTATGTCCTTACCATGTCTCTAAAAATGATTGGATTAACACATTTTGTTACTGTGAGTTTGTTTACCTTTTTTCATCAGGTCATTTCTGGACTAAAAGTTTTATTATCTTTTTACATTTTCAGTACTTTTATTATGCTAATATTTTCATTCTCCTAAGTTAAATGAATAATTTTGGAAAATGTCATCAAATGTGATTTAAAACTGGTAAGTTAGGAATCTTCAAAGTTGTTTATGTGGGCAGCATGCTTATTTGTGTTAATATTGTATAGTGATATCAAAGACACTCATGACTGGCTGCTTCCCATCTGTTGGACATTTTGACCACTGCTTGGTGCTAGGCACTGTGTGGGGTGCCAGGACTACAGAGATGAAAAGGAGATAGTATCTGATATAGACTGCATGCTCTAATATAGGCACCAGACATTACCGTAAACTATGGACCATTTCTGCTTTCAGAATAAAAAATATTTGTGCCCTTCTTCTCATATGCTTTTTTATTCTAGAAATTCATTGCTTTCACCCTTTTCCTCTATGAACTACATTAACTACATAATGACAGAAAAAATAATGAGTAGTAGTGGTGGCTATAAGTATAAGCCCTGTGGTCAGAAACATCCAGGTGAAAATCCCAGCTCTATTAGTTATTAGCTGTAGTAGTCAACTATTGATGTGGAAGGAGCCATACCATAATTCTGTAGCTTAAAAAAGCAATATTCTTGCCTGGAGAACTCCATGGACAGAAGACCCTGGCAGTCTACATGCCATGGGGTTGCAAACAGTTGGACTAATGCTTTTATGCAGATTAACAGGAACTTGACTAAACTGGGTGACTCTGCTTCAGGTTGAGGCAGCCAGGCTGATCTGTTACTCACTGCAGGTCTGTGAGTCAGTTGGGTGGCTCTCTCTGCTCCACATTTGCTCTTTATGGGGCATAGGCCAAAGGGACAGCAGTTTCTCAAAAGAAACACTTTCAGTGGTAGGAAAGCAGGAGAACATTTGGGGTTGGAGGTGACATGTCACTTCTAGCTCCATGCTATTGGCCAAAGTGAATCACATGATCAGGCCCAGTCAAGGGGTAGGAAAACATACTTAATCCATGGGAGTGTGACTGTAAGCATGCAGAGAAGATTGAAGAATTGGAGTTGATCATCTAATCTATCATAATAATTGTGTATTTTTGGACAAGTAACTTGACCTATCTAAGTATCTATTTCCTTATTTATAAAATGGAGGTAATGCTTGAGCCTGTATCATAGATTTCATTTTGAGGACTAAGTAGAATAACATATGCATAGCTCTTAGCATGAGTGTCTGAGCAAAGTAAGCAGACAGTATATTTTAGCTGTTGGTGAGGGTTGAGTCTTAACACTAGGCTCAAATTTATTGGATGACCCTAGAGACTGGACTTACAATCAAAGCTGTGATTCTTGGTCCACAGTAGACCACATACTCTGTAATGTGTGTCTGTCCCCTACTAAGTGAGTGAATGTTAACATTAAAAGGATCCAAATGTAAACCATCTGCTCTCATTCTCCTTAGGTATCTTTAAAATAGAATACCAGGGCCAACTACTGATTGTCATTTTTCCAGCCAGTGGTGTTGTGCAGCCCAAGTCATCAATGGTTATTAAAGTGGATTTCTGTGCAGACCAGCCCATGGTTGTAAATGAATTGGCAAAGTGAGTGTATACTATGGTTCTTAATTCTAGTAGTGCTTGATAGTTTCCTGTTTCTCTTTTCATATATGCCTGTTGTCTCTGAATGTATGTTAGCTTCTTTGTTCTTTGAGTCAGCATTCATTCATTGAGTATCTGCTGTTTGCCAAGTACTAGAGACTGAAAAAAATGTGAAGAACTGGAGAATGGCATATGGGTACACCTAGTAGGAGCTCAGCTTGAATTTTGTGGGCGTGAGGGAATGGATGAAGAAAGAGCTCCACTAAGGAGATAGTAGTTGAACGAAACACCTGTTGTTGAGTAGAAATTGGCCAGCAAAGAGCAGTGGTGTGATTTGGGCTGAGTATGTGTGTGTGTGTGCGTGTGTGCGTGTGTGTGTGTGTGTGTGTGTGTGTGTGTGTGTGTAGGAAAGGTGGATATTGGTGATGGGAGTAGGTTAGAGGAATGATTTCAGGCAGAGCAAGTAGAAGATGACTTCCTAGAGGTTAATAGACAGTGTTACACATCTTGAGATCTGAGGCAAAGAGATGGAGGTGAGGAGTGATGAAACCAGAAAAACAGAATGGTGCAGGGTCCAGTTAAGGACCTTATAGGAAAGCTTTTTTTTTTTTTTTTTTCGCTATACTTCTCAGTTCATTAGCAGGATATACAGTCAGTATAATGAGTCACCACTAGTATTAAAACAATAAAATAGAAAACATCAGAATGCATCTCACATACTAAGTTCAAATGGCATTTTGTAAAATTTGTTTCATGTGTCTGCGTGTCTGTGTGTGTGTGTGTATTTTGCATTGCAATGTAAAATGCATTTCTCACTGAAGGCCACAGTTCAAAAAAAATGTTTGAGAAATAGTTGTGAGCCCTGATACAAACTTAGGTGTTATTGTAAAGGCCGTGGAATCTCAAGAAAGTTTTAGGATGGGGTGCCTTAATTAGTTTTCATTTTAGAAAGCTCACATTAATAGCAGTGTACAAAATCAAGGAGCACAGATGTGGAGTGGATAGTCTGACTAGCAACTATAATAGTAAGGCAGAAGAGAAATAATGAAGGCCTCAGCTAAGGTACACATTGGGAATATGGAGAGAAGTGTGCAGAATGGAGGTATGTTACGGAGGTAGATTTGACTATATTTATAGAAAGACAAAGTAAGAGGAAGTTCAGGTCTGTGGTAGACAATCTTGATTCCAGTTGTAATGTTGGAATTGATTTGCTTTGCAGAATCCTTTGGAGCCTATTAGATTTATTTATATTGAGTCCCATAAAAAAATGTGGTTTAGGTATATTGCTTTGAGAGTTGTCAGTTCATAAGTTGTAGATGGAGCATGAAGTGTTAAAAATAACTTTGAGAAAGAGAGTAGAGTATAAAAGAGTAGGAGAGAAACAGCATTATTCATGGAATTTACAAAATACCCAAGTCTTAGGAGAATAAAAAGGTAGAGTGTAAATAAGTTGAAGGAAAACCATGAAGTATGGTGTCAAGAAAGCTAAGTGAGGGGAGATGTGTAAAGAGATGATATTAACCATGCCCAATGTGACAGAGATAGAGTGTAAGTTAAGGACTTTGGTGATGGTTGTGGTTTGGTCATTGATTTGTGCTAGCTGATGGGGCAAGATTCAGAAGGATTGCATTTATGCCAGAGAGGGATAAATGTAAGGTAAAGGAAGTTTCAACAGTAAATTCAGATTAGTCTGAAAAATGAAGTTTTATGAGGGGAGATATTCATTTCAGCAAATAAGTGGAGTTTTGCCAAGATACTTTGCTTCATAGAGAATTGGGTTATTAGGATAAAGATGAAGTTGGTGAGTGG
Source organism: Capricornis sumatraensis (assembly GCF_032405125.1). Lineage (NCBI taxonomy): Eukaryota > Metazoa > Chordata > Mammalia > Artiodactyla > Bovidae > Capricornis > Capricornis sumatraensis. Next base: position 107,738,758 of record NC_091092.1, on the reverse strand, counting down.
CCTTGTGGAAATGGGATGATTAGAAAAGAATCTCAGAATTCTAGAACTAGAGGTGGCCATATAAATCTTCCTATCTAACTCTAGTATTTACAGAATAATTGGAGAAATGGAAATATCCATAAAATTTTTTAGGTCAATTCACGCAGTTATTTTCTATCTTTGTTGTTTCCTGGAGACAATAAATTAGGTTGCACATATGCCATTCTACTCTGCAGGTTCAAACAGAAGGAGATGACAGTCTCTGTCACATACATGAAAGGAACTTCTCTTAGGTCTTCGAATTTTAATTATAATGTGATTTTATAAAATTTCTGTTTATATAAACATTTAGGAGAAAGTGTATAGAATTCTAGTTAAAATATATACGTATTATTCATTATCTTGTAGAGTGAGTTTGCAAGATCGTCCAGACGTATTCTTGAATATCAGAGCTCATGTGGTTGAGCAGATTATTGAATTGTTAAACATAAATAATGATAAAAAGTTGGAATGCATAAGTTTTGGTTCTGTTTTCTTTGGAACGTCAAAGATTGAACGTGCACTTCTGTACAATAATAGCCCAGAACCTGTAAACTGGGTAGCCATAATGCAAGATGATTCCATTGGAGAAGAATTGGTAAGTAAATAATGGGACGGAGGAAGATCAGGTATTATGTTTTGAAACAGATTGTTTTGAACTTACTAATAACCAACAAGCTGTTTAATTACTCTAAAAATGTTTTAACTTGAAGATATGATTTCATTTCATGTGTTTCCAAGGGTGACCTCAAAAAGTTTAGTAAATCAAGCTGACCTTGAAGTAATCTATATCTGAAATAAACTGATGGGTATTAATATATCTTAGTGGCTAATTGTGGGGGTGTATGTTCTCATCAATTTTTCAATAGTTCTTTAAGTTTTATGAGGTGCCTTGATCAAATTTATGTATGTTAATTTAAAGACATACATTTTCTCTATATCTAGCCTCTGGAATTTCAATAATTATTTTATGACCACATTTTAAAATACTTTTTGTATATTTGCCTTAATACTCTTTTATTTCTGATTTTATATTACAGGGTACAAATATTAAACAAACAACAGATGTTGCTTTAAATAATCTCTCCTACTTAAGGAAAATAAAGAGCATAGATATTACCACAATTATCTCCTGTGTTCCTAATGAAGGGAGGTTACTACCTTATCAAAAGAGTTTAATTACATTTTGTTTCAGCCCAAAGTAAGCAAAAATTAATTTCATTATGGTGTTATTGATTAATGGAAAGTATATTAATGGTACATTCATCAGATTTATTTTAATAGTAAAACTTGGCAGAAGGCACAAATTGGATTTTTCTTATTATGGTTTTAAATATTTCTAACACGGTTAACATTATTTCCAATATTTAAAAATGTTTGTAAAGACTTTCAGTTCAGTTCAGTTCAGTCTCTCAGTTGTGTCTGACTCTTTGCAACCCCATGAATTGCAGCACGCCAGGCCTCCCTGTCCATCACCAACTCCCGGAGTTCACCCAGATTCACGTCCATCGAGTCAGTGATGCCATCCAGCCATCTCATCCTCTGTCGTCCCCTTCTCCTCCTGCCCCCAATCCCTCCCAGCATCAGGGTCTTTTTCAATGAGTCAACTCTTCGCATGAGGTGGCCAAAGTAAACACTTTATTTTAAATTAAAAATCTCTCCAGACCTTGTGGAAATGAGATGGTGAAAGTTTGGGGTTGCTTTGAATTGTGGCCACAGACTAGTCTGTTCGACCAAGACCTTATTGTCCTTCCAGAAATAGTCACGCAGTGGCTAGGAGCATGGAATTTGTTGTAGATGCCTTCAAAGAGGATGCAGTGCTCCTGCCAGGGCCAAATACTTAGACTGATTATCAGAAATATTAAGCCTTTAGTACTGCTGGGATCAACCACACTTGGTTGCAGAAATTTATACAAAATTTAGGACTTTTGCCAATGTGTAGTTTTCCCTGTGCTTGGTTTGGTTATTTAGTTTGAAAATATAATTGGCAATACTGTTTTAAATATACAGTAGCAATTTCAGGTACACTTGAGAGGTTGTAATGTATGATAATAACTGATCCAGTTGTCAGTATGTTGACCTTTGTAAGAAGGCAATGTTTAATGTATTTCTCTCTGTGGCAGCTGGGTCACTTGGTGATACCAATTGTCTGATGAAGACTGAGTTGTGGTTTAATTTAAGGAGGGTAATAAATCAAGTAATTGTTCTATTTGTACAATCTATAATTGCCTTATTAATCATCCCTTCATGCAGGAAATTTCTTTGGTGAGTCTGTGAGATTCTGTTTAATACACGATCTTTGAAATTCTAAATGTTCTTTTCATGGCAATATATTCATTTTATTTGAGAGTCTAGCATAAACTCAGAAATAAATATGATTTGTAGTCTTAAAGGTATTCTCGATATGCTGTTTGAATTCCTATGTAATATTTCACATCAACCTTTTGTGTATATATTTGTGTATCCAGTGCTAAAAAGCTGAGCTCTAAGTAAGGCAATGGAGAAGGCAATGGCACCCCACTCCAGTACTCTTGCCTGGAAAATGCCATGGATGGAGGAGCCTGGTAGGCTGCAGTCCATGGGGTCACGAAGAGTTCGACATGACTGAGCGACTTCACTTTCACTTTTCACTTTCATGCATTGGAGAAGGAAATGGCATCCCACTCCAGTGGTCTTGCCTGGAGAATCCCAGGGACGGGGGAGCCTGATGGGCTGCCGTCTGTGGGGTTGCACAGAGTCGGACACGACTGAAGCGACTTAGCAGCAGCAGAAGCAGCAGGTAAGGCAAGTAAAGTTTGTCAGGGCATAAGCCTGTGATATAACCCATCTGTGTCTTTGGTCCTACTTCCTTTCTTCTCATCTTTCCTTTGCTCTTCTCCTCTGCCAATATTTGGCTGTTACCAAATCCTATTCTCCAAATTGCCTTTTCTCCTCTAACAAGAATGTGGTTAGAAATATATGCTTAGTTCATGGGAGGACACAGATATGTACCAGAGATTTGCAGTTACACCTGGGGGTAGGAAGGACCACTATAGAGACTTGAACAGAGACCTTAGTTAGCAATGAAGTTTGCCTGGAAAGAAAATCCTTTACACAGAAAGTGACATTGGAGGCAAGAGTTTGACAACTTAGTATATTTGAATCCCACTTATCTTGCAAATATCATCATGAACTCAGTCTTTTTGACTTCACGTATATGAGTGTGGCCTTCTTTTGCAAGTCTCAGTATGTTGTGTGATAATTTTGGGAAATGGATCACAGTTATCTTTTTATTGCTGAATTCCATCTGTGTAGATTTAGGTATTGGGTTGATATTCCCTTTTGAGAGATTAATAAAATGTGTCATCTTTGCTTTAGAAATAATTGATTGTAATTTTTTCACAGGCTAATCATTGATGGTCAAAAGAATGATCCTTCACATAGGCAAGACTATGCTGTTTATTTGAGATTTGAGTCTGTAGGAAGCAAAGATGGGTTTTTGAGAGATGATAATCAAATCATCAAAAGTAAGTGTGAAATGAACATTATCATCAAATATATAGCTGTTTAAATTCTTTAAAAGTTTAGACAGCAATATATGTAGAGGCAATTTAATGAAATGTATAAATTATTGATTAGAATGAAAATGCAAACATTCGAGAGACCTTAACATGTCTTCTGTGGAACATTGATAAAAGTCATCCTCAGAATCATTTATATAATAATTTTCCAATTTAAAAGTTAAATGACTTAGTTATTTTAAGATGACAGTAGATAAACATGGTGATGTAGAGTTAAATAAAATAAAAACAAAGCAACCTTGTTTCTTTTCTTCGTAAGCCTAGATTTTCTCTTAGAGTTTAATATGGGAAAAAATGATCTATTTCATCTTTACCAAACCTTTAGCTCTCTTAGAATCTACATAAAGTAACAGTCAAAGAATAAGACCTAAAGTTCTAGTATCAAAAGATAGGATGCAGTATCTTGTTATAGAATATGCATAAGTGCATGTGCTTCGTAGGTCACATGTAAAAATGCAGTGGACTCTGTACATTTCAGGTAATGTTGGATGAGTTGCAGTGAGGAAAATGGAGCTAAAGTTCAGTTTAGCAAGAAAGATCAAAGAGAAAGTAAAAATATAGGCAGATGAGAGATGAAATCCAGAAAGATGACCAAGGCAAGATAAGAGTCTAGAAGATTTGCATGTTGGTATGAGTGCTGTCATTGAGCAGAGTTGAACAGTGTTCCTAGGGCAGAAATTGATTGCTCTGTTACTATTTATGCCATAGTTGGTGATACTGAGCTCTGTCTGCTGATCATAGACAGAACATTTATTCTAGGCTTTCAAGTTAATCTAGTTTTTAATGGCTAGAGATAGAGATGCTAGGTTTGCCTTAGAATCTTGGATTGGCTAGTAAGAGCATGAGTGAAGAAATATAAACCCTACTTTGGGGATTCTAGTTGTAATACTTTCTCTGCAAAACTATTCTTTCACTCAGTCAGAGCCCTCATTTCATAGTGACTACCTTCTTTTCTAGTACTGTATCTCCAAAACTTCATATTTACATTGTTGCTCAGCTTATATTCCATTGTTCATAATTTTAATCACTTTCTCCCAAGTGTATGTCAACCTCTTGGCTCAACTTCCACTGTGGCTGAGTGGAAAACCTCTAATCTGATTCAATTCAACTCTCAGCCTACTCCAGGGCTGTACCTCAGAAGCTAATTGGGCCAGTGAAAAGCACAAAACCATTAATCCCAACTGAGTCCTGGTATTTGCCATTACTACTACATTCCTCCACTCCTTCACTTTCTCCTGATCTGAGATTAGTATTCACCCAGCTTCTCTTCTTCCCTGAAAACCCCAGTCGTTCCTCCTTCATCTTCACTCTAAGCTGACAAATACAATAAGTGACCTAATAAGACATTTCCACTTGGATTTCTGCCAGATGTCTCAAAATTAACATGTCCAAAAAGAACTATTGGTTCCCCATAGCCTGTCCCTCCTGAAGTCTTTCCTGCCTCAAGAAATGACTTCATTTCTTCCATCACTTCATTCCATTTCATTCCATCACTTCAGTTGCTTATGTCAAAAACCTTAGCATCATCATTTATTGTGTTCAACCTCCAATTCTACTGCAATCAGTCTGCAAATTTTGTTATCTCTACTGTCAAAAGTATATCTTATGTCGGATCTTTTCTTACCATTCTTCTACTACTCTTCTGCAGCCATACTTCATTCCTGAGGGGTTTCCCCCCCCTTTTTTTTAGCATGCCAAGTCATTCCTATGTTAGAGTCTTTGTATTTGCTGTTTTCTGTATTTAGAATACACTTAAAAAAATGTTTTTTCCCATGATTCTTTTCCAGGGTCCTTTATATCTTTGCTCATGTCTCCCTATCAATTGTTTTTGGAGTTCCCCATATAAATGAGCAGCCCCAAGACATTGTACTCTGTCTCACCTTACTTTACCTATTTATTTTATTGTCAGTGTCACTTCACTAGAATGTAAAATCCATGAGAGCAAGGACATCACCTGTTTTATTCACTACTGTACTCCCAAGGTCAAGAAAAATACCAACACTGAGAAGGCATTCAGTAGCTTTGTTGAATGAAAGATTGAATTAGATACCCATATCTCATCAAGTCTTTCAGATGACACTGTTTGGACTGAGCAAATATATTCTGGGTTCCCAAAACACTTTTAATATTAACAAACTATTATTGCTTTTACAGGTGACTCATTTCACAAAGTGGAATTAGCCCTGACAGGCTCAGGACTTCCAGTCTTACTACAGTTTGATCCTGGAAGGATTCTTAATTTTGCACCTTGTTTCATGGGTGGACATTCAGAAATTCATTGTGTTATGCAAAATCGATCCAAATCCCTTCCTCTGATGTACCACTTTAAAAAAATTGCACATTTTAAAATTGATCCTCAAAAGGGCAAGATTGATAAAGGATGTATGCAGGTAAGATTATCATTCTGTTTCATATGCTTTAAATAGTTTAAGGTTGACTAAAAAGCCAGGCAGAGGATTAAACCTACATCTGTTATACCAGTGTTTAGAAATTTAATCTCTTTTGTGGCCTAGTTATGAATACTTTTGTATCAGTGAAAGTGAAAGTGAAGTCACTCAGTCGTGTCCGACTCTTTGTGACCCCATGGACTGTAGTCTATCAGGCTCCTCCATCCATGGGATTTTCCAGGCAAGAGTGCAGGAGTGGATTGCCATTTCCTTCTCCAGGGGATCTTCCCAACCCAGGGATCGAACCCAGGTCTCCCGCATTGCAGGCAGACGCTTTACCGTCTGAGCCACCAGAGAAGCCTGTATCGGTTTGTATCGGTACCTGTACAATATTCGTAATTATTTCTTACGTGCCTTTCATGTGCCAAAAAAAAAAAAAAAAACACTGTAGAGAAAGCAAAGAAGTGCAAAACATAGTTACTTCTTCTATGGATTTTTTTTTTTTTTTTTCCTGAGAGAGTATTTATTTATGTGCCCAGGATGTTGACCCCTAAACTTAAATATCCAGCACGGAGCTTTGACCCTGTCTCACGAGGGTGGATCCAGGCATGGTCCTGGAACCTGTGTCTAGGGCAGTGGAACCCAGGGACCAGAGGCGGGAAGCCTCTGAGCCAGCAGCTGCTGATAGCAGCAAATGGTGAAACGGCGATGGGAACCAGGCCCTCTTCCCCATCCCAAGAGCTGAGGATGGTTGGCCAAGCTTGGGTGCACACATGTGCGGGAAGTGGAAGTCTAGTGCCATGTGCAGAGGCTGCAGCCTGGTTTCTGGCCCCAGTGCCAGGAGAGAGGTGGTGGCAGCAGTTTTGCCACCAAGAGGCCCAGGTCTATGCACTCCTGTGAGGCGAGGCGGTAGGGGGAAAGCAGGCACTAGAGTCTGAGGACTTGCTGAGGGATGCATCCTCCCAGGCCAGCTCTTAAGAGGCTGGTGTGGAAAGCGCCCTGCAACTGCCGGTCATGGGCACGTGCATCAGGGGCACAGTGAGGGGTGGGGGGTCGAGGCTGGTGTCAGGAGGCTCGCAGTCATCAGCTGAGTGCAGGGAGAAGTCTTGGCACTGGTGCTGGTAGTTCAGGATTGAGTCCTAGAGTACCTCCCGGTGGCACGGCAGGGATGCATCCGGCTGCCCGCTGCCAGGTCGCCACCTGCGGCCCATCCAGGTGGGCGGTGTATCGGGGCTGCTCCCTGACGTCAGCGGTTTGGGTCCAGCTGGCTGCGGCTGCGTGGGCAGTAGATGCGCCCCAGCTCTGGCCATGAGCCCTTGGCGATGAGCGGACCCACAGGGTCGCACGGTAGTGGCGGGAGCCCTGCGCGGACCCAGCCCGCACCGCTCAATGCCTGGCCTGGAACAGCCCGGGGGATTGAACCTGGGATGCCGCCTTCTTCCCTCCAGCGCTCTGCTGGGTAAGAAATTTTTTAATGCATTATGGAAGCTTAAGACATACACACAAACAAGTAGGGTTCAAGAAGAATGCCAAATGTCTTCAAACAGATCTGTAACAAGGTGATATAGAACCTCCAGCCAGATAGAAAGGTCTGCCAAGATGGCAACGTATGAGCCAGACCGTGAAGGTTGAGTTGAATTTTAAAATTGAAAACAAAATGCTTAATTGGCGGAGGCCTTGTAGAGGTATCGGTGCAGAGCACAGAAGTTGAACGCCAAGACGTACCTGTGAGCACTAAGGACAGCTTGTGGATGTCGGGTTTGCTTTTTCTCACTACTCAGACAGTTCTTTTCCCAAATCCTCTGCCACTTGTTTTTTTGTTTGTTTTGTTTTAAGTAAACTGTTATTGGAATGTAGTCGCTCTTATTTGTTGCCTGTTGTCTATAGCTTCTTTCATGCTACAAGGGCAGATTAAATGGTTGTGAGTTGTATGGTTCATAAAGCCTAAATAGTTACTGTCTGGTAATTAACAGAAAAAGTTTGCTGAGTCTTGTTCTAAACACCATTAGACAGGAGTGGTTTGTTTCACCTCGGGTTCTTACCTTATCATCTTTCCTCCGATGCATAGTGATATGGTTCATAAAGTTATTGATGGAAGCTTTCTCCCAGTGGCAATCAAGAGCTATTGTATACATGTTTAAATGCATGCAGTTCATATGTGTAACTCTTCCTGCTTCATTAGAATGGCACTCCCTCCCCCCATTTTCAATAGAGCTAATTAGTCTTCAGAGAATAACACGTGCTAACCACCTTATGCAAAACATTTTCTTTCTTTCTTTTTTTAACATTTTCTTTTTAATGGGTTCTTAGACTAAGCACAGCACAGCACATAGACTTCCTTTAGTCTGTCTCTTGACCTTACCAGTATAATTCATTTTCTCCAGTAACCTGCATATCTTTCAAAACATAGCTGATTTTCTCTGATCAGAGAAATTGGCAAGGATCACAGGAATCTGGTCAATTTCTCTTAGCAGCCAGCTCCAAGTGTTAAAGAGTTTGAAGCTGAAAGACCGATTATCACTTTCCTACAGAAGTGCTTTACATGAGGAAGAGAGAATGGAGATAGAAGTTGAGAAAGACTGTAGTGAGAGGAACAAAATGAGTAAAAGATTTTAAAATAGCAGTGTTTTAGAAAAGATAGAAAATAATAGCCCAAAGAAAATAAAGGCTCTGGTGAATATATAATGTGGAAGAATATGTCCTACATCCTTTTGATACTTTACTTTTGCTAGTTGAAATAAGATGTTTCAGAACTTATCATGGCATCCAACTTCAATTTTGATTAGCATTATCTTACAAATGGGCCGAGTACCCAGGAAACAAGAGAAATATTACAGCATGAAATATATAGAGGGAAATGGTAGTAATTGGCTATTTTTAAATTTGTGTGTATGTGTGTGTGTGTAAGTTGCTTCAGTCGTGTCTGACTCTCTGCAACCTCAAGGACTGCAGGATGCCAGGCTTCTCTGTCCATCACCAACACCTGGAGTTTTCTCAAACTCATGTCCATCAAGTCGGTGATGCCATCCAACCATCTCATCCTCTGCTATCCCCTTCTCCTGCCCTCAATCTTTCACAGCATCAGGGTCTTTTCAAATGAGTTAGCTCTTTGCATCAGGTGGCCAAAGTATTGGAGTTTCAGCTTCAACATCATCCCTTCTAATGAATATTCAGGATTGATTTCCTTTAGGATGGACTGGTTGGATCTCCTTGCAGTACAAGGGACTCTCAAGAGTCTTCTCCAATACCACAGTTCAAAAACATCAATTTTTCCACACTCAGTATGCTTTATAGTCCAGCTCTCACATCTATACATGACTACTGGAAAAACCATAGCCTTGACTAGACGGACCTTAGTTGGCAAAGTAATGTCTTTGCTTTTTAATATGCTGTCTAGTTTGGTCATCACTTTTCTTCCAAGGAGTAAACGTATTTTAATTTCATGGCTACAGTTACCATCTGCAGTGATTTTGGAGCCCCCCCCAAAATGGCTGCCACTGTTTCCGCTGTTTCCCCATCGACTTGCCATGAAGTGATGGGACCGGATGCCATGATCTTAGTTTTCTGAATGTTGAGTTTTAAGCCAACTTTTTTACTCTCCTCTTTAACTTTCATCAAGAGGCTCTTTAGTTCTTCTTCACTTTCTGCCATAAGGGTGGTGTCATCTGCATATCTGAGGTTATGTTGATATCTCTCCCAGCAATCTTGATTCCAGCTTGTGCTTCATCTAGCCGAGCATTTCTCATGATGTACTCTGCATATAAGTTAAATAAGGAGGGTGACAATATATAGCCTTGACGTACTCCTTTTCCTATTTGGACCAGTCTGTTCCATGTCCAGTTCTAACTGTTGCTTCCTGACCTGCATACATATTTCTCAAGAGGCAGGTCAGGTGGTCTGGTATTCCCATCTCTTGAAGAATTTCCCACAGTTTGTGGTGATCCACACAGTCCAGGGCTTTGGCATAGTCAATAAAGCAGAAATAGATGATTTTCTGGAACTCTCTTGCTTTTTTGATGATCCAACAGATGTTGGCAATTTGATCTCTGGTTCCTCTGCCATTTCTAAAACCAGCTTAAACTTCTGGAAATTCACAGTTCACATATTGCTGAAGCCTGGCTTGGAGAATTTTGAGCATTACTTTACTAACATGTGAGATGAGTGCAGTTGTACAGTAGCTTGAGCATTCTTTGGCATTTCCTTTCTTTGGAATTGGAATGAAAACTGACCTTTTTCAGTCCTGTGGCCATTGCTACATTTTCCAAATTTGTTGTCATATTGAGTGCAGCACTTTCATAGCATCATCTTTCAGGATTTGAAACAGCTCAACTGGAATTCCATCATCTCCACTAGCTTTGTTCATAGTGATACTTCCTAAGGCCCACTTGTCTTCTCATTCCAGGATGTCTGGCTCTAGGTAAATGATTAAGCCATTGTGCTTATCTGGCTTATGAAGATCTTTTTTGGATAGTTACTCTGTATTCTTGCCACCTCTTCTTAATATCTTCTGCTTCTGTTAGGTCCATACCATTTCTGTCCATTATCGAACTCATCTTTGCATGAAATGTTCCCTTGGTATCTCTAATTTTCTTGAAGAGATCTCTAGTCTTTCCCATTCTATTGTTTTCCTCTATTTCTTTGCATTGATCACTGAGGAAGGCTTTCTTACCTCTCCTTGCTATTCTTTGGAACTCTGCATTCAAATGGGTATATCTTGTCTTTTCTCCTTTGCTTTTGGCTTCTCATCTTTTCACAGCTATTTGTAAGGCCTCCTCAGACAGCCCTTTTTCTTTTTTGCATTTCTTCTTCTTGGGATGGTCTTGATCCGTGTCTCCTGATTTCTGACTTCTACTGTATAATTGTAAGGGATTTGAATTAGGTCATACCTGAATGGTCTAGTGGTTTTCCCTAGTTTCTTCAATTTAAGTCTGAATGTGGCAATAAGGAGTTCATGATCTAAGCCACAGTCAGCTCCTGGTCTTCTTTTTGCTGACTGTATAGAGCTTCTCCACCTTTGGCTGCAAAGAATATAATCAGTCTGATTTTGGTGTTGACCATCTGGTGATGTCCATATGTAGAGTCTTCTCTTGTGTTGTTTGAAGAGGGTGTTTGCTATGACCAGTGCGTTCTCTTGGCAAAATTCTATTAGCTTTCGCTCTGCTTCATTCTGTACTCCAAGGCCAGATTCGCCTGTTACTCCAGGTGTTTCTTGACTTCCTACTTTTGCATTCCAGTCCCCTATAATGAAAAGGACATCTTTTTGGGGTGTTAGTTCTAGAAGGTCTTGTTGGTCTTCGTAGAACCATTCAACTTCAGCTTTTTCAGCATTAGTGGTTGGGGTATAGACTTGGATTACCTTGATATTGAATGGTTTGCCTTGGAGACCAACAGAGATCATTATGTCATTTTTGGGATTGCATCCAAGTACTGAGTTCAGACTCTTGTTTACTATGATGGCTACTCCATTTCTTCTAAGGGATTCTTGCACATAGTAGTAGATATAATGGTCATCTGAGTTAAATTCACCCATTCCAGTCCATTTTAGTTCGCTGATTCCTAAAATGTTGACGTTCACTGTTGCCGTCTCCTATTTGACCACTTTCAATTTGCTTTGATACATGGACCTGACATTCCAGGTTCCTATGCAATATTGCTCTTTACAGCTTCGGACCTTGCTTCCATCACCAGTCACATCCACAACTGGTGTTGTTTGCTTTGGCTTGGTCTCTTCATTCTTTCTCAGAGAAGGCAATGGCACCCCACTCCAGTACTCTTGCCTGGAAAATCCCATGGACAGCAGAGCCTGGTGGGCTGTTGTCTATGTGGTCGCACAGAGTCGGACACGACTGAAGCGATTTAACAGCAGCAGCAGCTTTATTCTTTCTGGAGTTATTTCTCCACTGATATCCAGTAGCATATTGGGTACCTAGCAACCTGGGGAGTTCATCTATCAGTTTCCTATTTTTTTGCATTTTCATACTGCTCATGGAGTTCTCAAGGGAAGAATACTGAAGTGGTTTGCCATTCCCTTCTCCAGTGGACCACATTTTTTCAGAACTTTCTACCATGACCCGTCCATCTTGGGTGGCCCTACATGGCATGGCTCATAGTTTCATTGAGTTAGACAAGGCTGTGGTCCATGTGATTATATTGGTTAGTTTTCTGTGATTGTGGTTTTCAGTCTATCTGCCCTCTGATGGAGAAGGATAAGAGGCTTATGGAAGCTTCCTAATGGGAGAGACTGACTGAGGTGGAAACTGAGTCTTGTTCTGATGGGCAGGGCCATGCTTAGCAAATTTTTAATCCAATTTTCTGTTGATGGGTGGAGCTATGTTTCCTCCCTGCTATTTACCTGGGGGGAGACCTGGGTTCGATCCCTGGGTCTGCCCGCAATGTGGGAGACCTGGGTTCGATCCCTGGGTCAGGAAGATCCTCTGGAGAAGGAAATGGCAACTCACTCCAGTGTTCTTGCCTGGAGAATCCCATGGATGGAGAAGCCTGGTGGGCTACAGTCCATGGGGTCACAAAAAGTCGGATATGACTGAGCGACTTCAGTTTCAGTTTCAGTTTCAAACTATGGTGGGAGGTAATGAAGATAATGGTGACCTCCTTCAAAAGGTCCCCTGCACACACTGCTACACTCAGTGCCCCCATCCCTGCAGCAGGCCCCTGCCAACCCATGCCTGCACTAGAGACTCCTGGACACTCACAGGCAAGTCTAGGTCAGTCTCTTTTTGGGTCACTGGTCCTATCCCTGGGTCCTGGTGCACATAAGGTTCTCTTTGTGCCCTCCCAGTTTATTTCCCAGTCCTGTGTAAGTTCTGGTAGCTCTATGGTGGGGTTAATGGCAGCCTCCTTGAAGAAGGCTTATGCCATACCCAAGTCTGCTGCACCCAGAGCTCCTGCCCCTGTGGCAGTCTACTGCTGACCCGTACTTCTACAGGAGATGCTCAGACACAGTTCTGTCTCAGTCTCTGTGGGGTCCCTGGGTCCTGGTGCACACAAGGTTTGTTTTGAGCCCTCTGAGTGTCTCTGGCAGGAATGGGGTTTGATTCCAAATGCAAATTCACCCCTCCTACCATCTTGCTGGGGCTTCTCCTTTGCCCTTGTGCATGGGGTATCTCCTCACAGCTGCTCCAGCGAAGCGTAGCCACCTGGGAAGGCTTTTAATTTATGGTAGGAATAAAATTAGTTACAGTTGATTAGGGATGGGCTGTCCCTAGGGGTTATATTGAGAAAATATATAGGATGGCCAACAATTTAAGTGGACGCCATATGAATATGTTAATTCAGTTTGAGTGTAGAGGGCATATCTGAGTGTTTAGAGAAGATACATGGGTGAGAGTTGATAAATATGTGGGTGAAGAGATAATGAATCACTGTTGAGAAAGGAGCATTTAAAGAGGGTGTAGTAAAGGATCTTTCCTTTCATATTATGTGAATTTTTTTCTGTTCACATAGGTTTTTAATTTCTGTAATGCAAGACAGACCTGAAGTATATTTGCCACTTAAATTTTGGTCAGCATATAATCTTCTGGGCATAAAAAGGAATATATACTTGTGAACATCTCTGAAACCAATTTAGAAATTTCACATTGAGTGGGACTCCTGGGAACTCCCTATGCTATATAAAATTTTCAAACTCAAAAAATCCCATAGCTGATAGTTATTTCCTAACATAATTTTTGGGGCTTCCCTGGTGGCTCAGAGGTTAAAGCGTCTGCCTGCAATGTGGGAGACCTGGGTTTGATCCCTGGGTCAGCCCTCTACATTTCTAGATTTCTTGAGCAGTTATAAGTTTCAAATTAATGAAAAATGAATGTAAGGAATGTAGGGGACACTGGAGAACTATGACTTCCACAGGCTGGTCAACTAGCCTCTAAGTATTTGGAAGTATGGTAAAATTATTATTTTCCTTTAATACCAACTTTATTGAAGCATCATTCACATACCATAAAATTTACACACTTAAAGTATACAATTCAGTGGTAATTAGTGTATTCACAGAATTGCATGACTATTAGCACTGTGTAATTTCACAATGTTCGCATCACCCCAAAGAGAAACACAGTGTCCTTTAGTGGTCACTCCCCCTGCTCCCCATTCCTCAGCCCCTGGTAACCACTAATCTCATCTATCCCTATAAATTTTTCCTGTTCTTGACATGTCATATAAATATAGTCATATAATATGTAGACTTGTTTCTGGTTTCTTTGATTTAGCATAATATCTTCAAGATTCATCAATGTTTAAGTATCAGTACCCCATTGCTTTTTATGGCCAAATCATATCCCATGGTATGGCTATACTACCTTTTGTTTATCCATTCATCAGTTGATGGCCATTTGAATTGTTTCTACCTTTTGGCTGGGGTGAAGAATGCTGTTATAAACATTCATATGGAAGTTTTTATATGGATAAGTTTTCTTATGTATGTAGTTTTTACTATAGAAACAAAGTGTAATAAATCAAAGGGGGAACTTTAAAACTTTGAATACAGATCAAGGTGCTCTGAGGGATGTAGCGGTAAATATACAGTTTATAATTGCCCCACACATTCCTAGTTTTATGCTCAATGTTATTTGTCCTCAGCTTTATTGAGGTATAATTGACAAATAGGAATATGATGCACATGGGTTGGGAAGCTCCGCTGGAAGAGGGCATGGCAACCTGCTCCGGTATTCTTGCCTACAGAAACCCCGTGGACGCAGAAGCCTGGTGGGCTGCAGTCCATAGAGTCGCAGAGACAACTGGAGTGACTTAGCATGCATACATGCAAGGTGCACAATTGTTCTGATAAATGTGTACATTGTGAAATGATCAGCACAGTTAATCTAATTAATATATTCATCACCTCAAATTTTAAATCTTGTTTTATGGTGAGAACATGTAAGATTTACCCTCTTTGTAAACTGCAGGTATAGTATTGTTCCCTATAGTCATCAATATAGTAGTCAACAATATAGTATTGTTCACTATAGTCATCATGCTGTACATTAGATCTCCAGAATTTACTCATCTTGAGCAACTGAAACTTTGTACTCTTTTGACCAACATCTCCCTATTTCCACCACTGCCCACCCCCCACTCCCCACTGCCGCCGGACCCAGGCAGCCACCATTCTACTCTGTCCTCTCAAGAGTTTGACTATTTTAAACTCACATATATTTCACATGTAAAATTCATGTAATATTTGTCTTTCTGTGTCTGGCTTGTTTCATTCAGAATAATGTCCTTCGAGTTCATCCATGTTGTCAGCAATGGCAGTATTTCCTTCTTTTTTAAGGCCGAATGACATTCCACTGTGTGTGTACTATATCTTCTTTATTCATTCATTGATGAACTTGAGGTTGTTTTTGATTCTTGGCTATTGCAAATAATGCTGCAATGAACATGGGAAAGCAGATATTTCTTGGAGATTCGGATATCATTTCCTTTGGATATATGCTTAGAAGGGGGATTCCTGGATCATATGGTAGTTCTATTTCTAATCTTTTTGAGATGTCCTCATACTATTTTTCCTAATTGCTGTCTAATTGCTCTATCAGTTTACATCCCCACCAACAGCAAACTCCAAAATGGTTCCTTTTTCTTCATAACCTCAGCAACCCTAGTTGTCTGATTTTTTTTATAAATGACCATTTCAACAGGTGGGATGTAATAGCTCATTGAGGTTTTGATTTGCATTTCCCTGATGATTAGTGATGTTGAGCACCTTCTCATATAGCTTTTGCCACTCATATGTCTTCTTTGGAGAAATGTGTATTCAAGTGTTCTGCCCTTTTTTTTTTTTCATTATAAAGTGTTCCATATTTTATTCATTTAATCTCTTTGGATATTTGTGTGGCTTTCAGCATTTTGATATAACCAGAGCTCTAAACATACATCTTTTCACATTTTTGCTAGTAATATATTAAGACATTCTTTTCTAGATCCCATTTTTTCCTTTTTCTTAAATTTATTTTTTAATATACATTTATTTATTTTAATTGTAGGCTAATTACTTTACAATAGTGTATTGGTTTTGCCATACATCAACATGAATCTGCTGCAGGTGTACATGTGTTCCCCATCCTGAACCCCCTTCCCACCTCCCTCCCCGTACCATCCCTCTGGGTCATCCCAGTGCACCAGCCCCAAGCATCCTATATCATTCTGCCCGTTTTTTAACTGGGTTATTAGTTTGCTTTTGATTTGTAAGTGTTCCTTATATATTCTCCATATGAACCCTTTATCACATATATGGTTCACAAGTATTTTTTTCCCATTCTGTAGAATGTTTCTTCAGTATGTGGACTGCTTCTTTTGCTGTGGAGAAGCTTTTTAGTTTGATGTAGTCTTGTCTATTTTTCAGTTTTGTTGCCTGTGCTTTGGAAGTCTTATCCAAAAAATGGTTCTCAAGACCAAATATCTGATGTCTCATGGCAAAGAAGTTGTGCATAGTTGGACATGGTGACTGATCCTTTGTGTGTGTTGCTGCTGCTGCTGCTAAGTCACTTCAGTCGTGTCTGACTCTCTGCAGCCCCATAGACGGCAGCCCACCAGGCTCCCCCGTCCCTGGGATTCTCCAGGCAAGAACACTGGAGTGGGTCGCCATTTCCTTCTCCAATGCATGAAAGTGAAAAGTGAAAGGGAAGTGGCTCAGTCGTGTCCGACTGTTTGCGACCCCATGGACTGTAGCCCACCAGGCTCCTCCGTCCATGGGATTTTCCAGGCAAGAGTACTGGAGTGGGGTGCCATCACCTTCTCCTTGTGTGTGTTACTGAATTCAATTTGATAGTATTTGGTAGAGTTTTGCACATACATTCATAAAGGACATTGGTCTGTAGTTTTCTTGAATGCCTTTTTACATTAGAGTGAAACTGGTATCATGGAAGGAGTTAGAAAATGTTATCTTTAATTTTTGGAATACTTTGTGAAGAATTGGTTCTCATTCTTTAAATGTCCAGTAAAAGTCACCATCAAATCCATCTGATTCTGGACTTCTCTTTGTCAGAAATTTTCAGATTTCTGTTTCAACCTCTAGTTATCTTATGGCTATTCAGATTTTCTGTTTCTTCTAGAACCATGTTCAGAAGTTTGTGTCTTAGGATTTGTCCATGTCATCTAGGTTATCTAATTGGTTGGCACATGATTATTTATTGTTTTATTATTCTGTCATACTCCTTTTTATTGATGTAGAGTGGTAGTGATATCCTTTCTTTTATTTCTGATTTTAAGAAATTGAGTTTTTGCTGTTGTTGATTTTGGCTTGATGAGTCTAGCTCAAGTTTTTTTCAATATCGTTAAT
This sequence comes from Capricornis sumatraensis, assembly GCF_032405125.1. NCBI lineage: Eukaryota > Metazoa > Chordata > Mammalia > Artiodactyla > Bovidae > Capricornis > Capricornis sumatraensis. Next base: position 107,721,503 of record NC_091092.1, on the reverse strand, counting down.
CATTACAAAGACATAGTTTCAGGTTTGTTGATTTTCTCCATTGCTTTCTGTTCTCTGTTTCATGGTTAATCCTTTCCTTTTGTTTGCTTTGTTTACTTCCTTTTGCTCTTCTTTTTTCTATTTCGAAGATGGAGGTTAGGTTATTGATGAAAGGCCTTTATCTTTTTTTAATATTGATGCTTACTGCTATAAGTTTACTTCTAATCATTTCTTTTGCTGCATCCCATAAGTTTTGGTATGTTGAGTTTTAGTTTTTCTTCATTTCAAAGTTTTCTCTAATTTCTCTTGAAATTTCTTCTTTGACCTATTGGTTACTTAGAAGTGTATTATTTAATTTCCACATATTTGTGAGTTTCCTGCATTCTCTTGTCTTTATTTGTTCTTTTAAACAATTTCTATATTGATATGCTCTAGTTTGTGAGATGTTCTCATACTGCCTTTAAGTTTTTAGACATGTTTTTCTTCAGTTTTTTGAACATATTTATAATAGTTGACTTACTGTCTTTGTTTCATAACTCTAACAGTTGTGTTTCCTCTGGGACAGTTGCTATTTATTCAGTTCAGTTCAGTCGATCAGTCATGCCCAACTCTTTGCAACCCCATGAACTGCAGCATGCCAGGCCTCCCTGTCCATCACCAGCTCCTGGAGTTCACTCAGACTCACGTCCATTGAGTCAGTGATGCCATCCAGCCATCTCATCCTCTGTCGTCCCCTCCTCCTCCTGCCCCCAATCCCTCCCAGCATCAGGGTCTTTTCCAATGAATCAACATTTCACATGAGGTGGCCAAAGTACTGGAGTTTCAGCTTTAGCATCAGTCCTTCCAAAGAACACCCAGGACTGATTTCCTTTAGAATGGACTGGTTGGATCTCCTTGCAGTCCAAGGGACTCTCAAGAGTCTTCTCCAGCACCACAGTTCAAAAGCATCAATTCATCGGCGCTCAGCTTTCTTCACAGTCCAACTCTCACGTCCATACATGACCACTGGAAAAACCATAGCCTTGACTAGACGGACCTTAGTTGGCAAAGTAATGTCTCTGCTTTTGAATATGCTATCTAGGTTTAGGTTGGTACAAAAGTCACTGTGGTTTCAGACCATGAATTTTAAATCATTATAACTAGGCTGAAATACATCTTTATTAATCAAAATAGAAACCACTGTGATCAACACATTTTGCCAATGAGAAATAAGTTTGTTTATTCTTGTAGCATAAAAATTCATGCTATGAAATTTGACGAACTCTTGGAAAGCATTTTCTGCCTCCTGCTGGTTGTGGAAGTGTTTTCCCTGCAAAAAGTTTTCAAGATGCTTGAAGAAGTGGTAAGTTGGTTGGCAAGAGATAAAGTGAATGTGCCGAATGAGGCTAAACTTTGTAGCATGATTAATTCAGCTTTTGAAGTGTTCATTGTGCAGTATTTTAGGTAATTTTCAAATAGCTGAGAAGTTAATTTTGACAATTTTCCCAGTGTTCTCTTTCTGTTTGTGAAGGAGTAACTTTTTGGAGGCCTTTATTCTGCCATTCTGGAAGTATTTCAGTGCCATTAATCTTAATTTTTTTTTTCTTAGATAGTTTTCTAATAATGTGTATCTTAAAGATTTGTCAGAGCTGTATATGATGTTTCTAAAGACTTTCATTTCACCATCAATAAACTAGCTTGCCTTAAAATTTTGTAAGCAACATTTTTTATTTGCCTTTTATTTTATCCCAACAGTTTTCTGTTTTCTTAATCCATTTCAGCTGCTATAAGAGTATACCATAGACTGCACAGTTTATAAGCAACTGAAATTTATTTCTGATCATTCTGGAGGCTGGAAATCCCAGATCGGAGTGCTCGCATGGTCAGATGTGGGCCCTCTTCCTGGGCACAGACTTCTTCTGGTATCCTCACACGGTGGAAGGCTTAAGGAGCTCTGTGGACCCTCTTTTATAAGGACACTAATCCCACTCAGGCTTTAATTGCCTAATTCTATCTTATAGAGCATTGGAATTTAACATAAGAGTTTCAGAACTTCCCTGGTGGTTCAGTGGTTACGACTCCTTACTTCCACTTCAGGGACATGAGTTCAGTCCCTGGTTGTGGAACTAAGATCATGTATGTTGTGTGACATGGCAAAAAAAAAAAAAAAAAGAACAACCCAAAACATGAGTTTTAGGGGTTCGCAAGTATTACCCAGGGATCAAACCCAAGTCTCCTGCATTGCAGGCAGGTTCTTTACCTGCTGAGTCACAAGGGAAGCCCCAAATATTCAGCCTATAGCAATTGATTGCTTTTCTTCTGTTTTCAGAATGTGACATGTTCATTCATTCCACATCAAGTTGGAGTCTTTAAAGTGAAGCAATTTATAGAGATTATTGGCTCAGTGGCAGATGAAAATTTGCAGTCTTCATCACTGAAGCCTTTCCATTATATATATTTATATTTTAATAGTGTCTGCAAGCCTTCTACCAAGGAAGTTGTGATGAAAGTTAATCCTGGTATGCTATCAGGGGTACTTATCAATTATTAGTTTATTTTTGGTTACTCTAGGATTATCTTAACACATTAATGTTTAACTGTGTATATCAAACGTGATCTAATGTAATGCTTCAAAACTTTTGCACACATCTGGGCCTGTAGAAATATGTCATTGTCTTACATCCCATCATTGATTATTAAGCAGATCTTTGTTGGAGCCCAAATATTTGAATTTCCAGCATGTTTCCAATAGATGCTGATGCTGCCATTTTGAAGATCTCACTTTGACTAGCACTGGTTTGGTGGTATATAAAATTTATTGAAAATTTTAATATTTTATTCTTCCACTTTTTGAGTCTATAATATAAACCATTTTGACTATTCCATAGATTTTCTGATTCCTACTGTTTCAACTAATTCTCAGTTATCTCTTATACATTGAACTATATGAAAATGCTGATATTCAATTCTCTTTATAAAAATTTCAGTTTCATGTGGGACAACCTAATCCTTCAAGTTATCAGGTTTTAGTTTTTTGCATGCATTTTTATCACTTATGCATACATTATTTTACTAAATTGTTTTATGTAGATCCATTTATTAATTATTTTCATTTTCTGAATTTGCTTAGGGATTTAGGATTAAGTTGGAAGCAGCACTCTAATGTAATTGTTAATTCATGGAAGTTCAAAAAAAAACATGTTTAAACTTAATATTCAATTCTCTAACAGGTATATCCCCTTTGGTCAGTAATCCTACGGGACAGTTTGTGGTGAAAGACTTGGTGCAGTACAAGGACCATGCACCTGTTGCGATGCTTCAGTCAACCATGACACACATTCACAATCATAAGATAAATAAAGAGTTAATAAAGGGTGCACTGATAGCCTTTCCCAATGACCGAGCTGCAAGTATCCGGTCTGGAGAAGACCATGAAAATTTCAGGTAATGTGCTATATTAAAAACCTGAAATTTCGTAAGACACAATAACCAGCATGATATGCAGAGATCTTATCAGATCCTGCTGTAATAAATTAGTGATGGTAATAATAATAGTAGTAAAATTTTGTTTTCAATTTTTTTTAATTGGAGGAGTTGTTGTGGAATGCTACTCTATTTCCTTCATCTAACCTTTCATCTCTAATGTGAATGGTTTACCCAATGATTCTTAAAATAGGCTGTTGACAAGCAGAGAAAAATAATAGAAATAATCACATTTGGAAATGTATACAGCCCTCAGAATAGTCATGTTCATTAAATATGGCTGAGACCTTGAATTTATCTAAGATGAAAAATTTTAAACTGTGATAAATTAGTCGTTCTCATCTTCATTGTCATTATCGTCTTCATCCTTAGCATCATCTTTGCTCAGTCTCCTCAAAGTCACATTTCCAACAACTTTTCCCAAAATGAGCTAAAATCTCCCCGGTTATAAGAATTATAAATTAATGCTTAGTGAGAATAAACTCAGTCATCCTGACATCTTTATTTTAGCCATTAGCTCAGGAATGGTTTTTATACATTTGAGGATGAACTAGATTTCTTTTTTACATGTTTGTATGTTACTAAACAACTGTCTAAACTTGATCATGTCCCATAACATTCTTTACTTGTCTCTTTACCTTTGGTGAATCTTTAAGCTCACTTACTTTTACAATTATTTTCTTAAAATACAATTTGATATTTTATGCCATGATTGTTTTATTATCCACAATTGGAAAATTCTAAGTTTTTATTAATATATAGTCTATTTATGATTATTTTTACAAATTCCATTCATATCAGTCTTTTTCTCTCTTTTTGTAGTTGACAAGTGCTATAAAACACACAAGCATGAAGATTATGCAGACTCCACTTTAAATAATTATACAGTATAAGAAAAGGAAAACACTGCAAAGATAGCTATGGAAATAATTTTTAAATGTATTATATTCAATTATTTCCAATGTTTATATAAATATATCTATATACAGATATAGTGTGTTAATTTAACATTAATATTTTATTGGTAAGGCAGTATTAATCAGATGATCTAAACTGCCAGGATTTTTTTTTTTTTTTGAGGAAGGATAACCTAAGCATTTTATATTTATCCCATGGCCATAATTATATTTTTTCTCTCAATTTACTCTTTTCCATACTAACAGAAATACAAAATTTAGTTATTTTCTGGCTAGCAATTAGTAGTGAAAATTCAAGTAATGACATTTTACAGTGTATTAACTTGGTAATTATAATTGCTGTTTTATTTTTTAATTTATTTTACCTTCTCAACTTTTGAGAAGAAAATAAGGTAAGAATTTTGTCTAGTTTTATTTAATGCAGTATATATCTTGTGTTTAGAATAGTGTGTTATAATAGGCACTCAGTAAATATTTATTTAATGAATGAGGGAAAATGTCTTATTTACATAGTAATTTTTTTTTGCCTGTACTTTGCACGCTTTAAAAAATCACCTACTCAAAGATTCAGGGTATTTCTTAAAGTTTATTCTTTAAGGATCTCATAAGCATTTAGATATGTTAGTCACCAGCATTTGTCACTTCAGGCACCTACTCTACTACTTACTTCTAAGTCCTGCCTTTTCTTCTTGCTACAGACAGAGGGACTTCAGATATAGGAATTATTTCTAGATTCTAAAGGTAAAGAATCTACCTGCAATGCAGGAGACCTGGGTTCAATCCCTGGGTTAGGAAGAACCCCTGGAGCAGGGCATGGCAACCCACTCCAGTATTCTTGCCTAGAAAATTCCATGGACAGAGGAGCCTGGTAGGGTACAGTCCATGGGGTCACAAAGAGTCGGACATGACTGAGCAACTTCACGTCATACTTCACTTCAGTCTCTTCATGGTGTAAAGAATTTTGTTAAGAATCTAGGAAATGTTGTTGGTGATTATCAACTATATTAAGTGAAAGAGCTTCCCATTACCCAACATAATAAAGAACAATATAGTCTGTGGGGTCGCAAAGAGTTGGACATGACTAAGCAACTAGCACATGCAAAGGTAGTTCAAGATCCCAGAGCCTGAAGAGAGATTTAAATATATCAACAACTATCCTTGGAGAAATATCAACAACCTCAGATATGAAGATGGTACCACTCTAATGGCAGAAAACAAAGAGGAACTAAAGAGCCTCTTGATGAGGGTGAAGCAGGAGAGTCAAAAAGCTGGCTTGAAACTCAACATTCAAAACACAAAGATCATGACATCCAGTTCCATCACTTCATGGCAAATAGATGGGGAAAATGTGGAAATATAGACAGATTTTATTTTCTTGGGCTCCAGCGTCACTAAAGATGATGACTGCAGCCATGAAATTTAGATATTTGCTCCTTGGAAGGAAAGCTATGACAAACCTAGACAGTGTATTAAAAATCAGAGATATCACTTTGCCAACAAAGGTCCATATAGTCAAATCTATGGTTTTTCCAGTAGTCATGTATGAATGTGAGAGCTGGATCATAAAGAAAGCTGAGCATCAAAGAATTGATGCTTTGGAATTGTAGTGTTGGAGAAGGCTCTTGAGAGTCCCTTGGACTGCAAGGAGATCAAACCAGTCAATCCTAAAAGAAATCAACACTGAGTATTCATTGGGAGGACTGATGCTGAAGCTGAAGCTCCAATATACTTTAGCCACCTAATTCGAAGAGCCAACTCATTTGAAAAAACCCTGATGCTGGGAAAAATTGAGGGCAGGAGGAGAAGGGGGCAGCAGAGAATGAGATGGCTGGATGTCATCACCAGTTCAGTGAGCATGAATTTGACCAAACTCCAGGACATAGTGAGCTTCCCTGGTAGCTCAGCTGGTAAATAATCCACCTGCAAAGTGGGAGACCTGGATTTGATCCCTGGGTTGGGAAGATCTACTGGATAAGGCATAGGCTACAACTCCAGTATTATTGGGCTTCCCTGGTGACTCAGACAGTAAAGAATCTGCCCACAATTCAGGAGACCTGGGTTCAATCATGGGTGGGAAAGATCCCCTGGAGAAGGGAACAGCTACCCACTCTAGTATTCTGGCTTGAAGAATTCCATGGACTGTATAGTCTGGGTCACAGAGTCGGACACCACTGAGCAACTTTCACTTTCACTTTCCAGGAGATAGTGAAGGGAGGGAAGCTTGGCATGTTGCAAAGAGTCAGACAGGACTTAGTGACTGAACAGCAACAGTCCTTGAGTAGCAAAGCATTTGTTTCTCCTTATTGCTTCACTCTCTTAAAGAGTTTAACTCAGTTAAAAAAGTCTTACTGTAACCAATGAGGAATTATTGAAAACAGGAAGAAATATTAGATTAAATTTCATTTGACTGTGTAAGACTACTAGGTTTATACTTATGATTTAATTATTGAGAGTGATAATCTCAATAATTAATAATATTGGCTGAAGACTGAGGTAGCCTATGGCTGAAGGATATGAATAATTGTACTTCTTGTTTTCATGGAAAATATGTGGTAGGCCAAAGTAAAAGCATGAACACAATTGAGTGAATATGAGATATTGAGTAGTTTGTAGTTCTTTTTTGTTTTTTTTCTTTGTATAGGTTTGTTGCTGATGGTTACTTTATAAACTCTGAGATATTAAGAAAGCAGCATAATTTTAAAAAAGTATTTCTTATTCTTTCTATATAATTTTTTTCTGGTTTTGAATACAGTGATCTAAAAGTAATTAACTATTAGGAAACACTAATAAGATTCAGATCTAATTCCATCTGTAATCTCAGTTCAGTTCAGTTCAGTCACTCAGTCATGTCCGACTCTTTGTGACCCCATGAATCGCAGCATGCCAGGGCTCCCTGTCCATCACCAACTGCTAGAGCCTACCCAAACCCATGTCCATCAAATCAGTGATGCCATCCAGCCATCTCATCCTCTGTCGTCTCCTTCTCTTCCTGACCCCAATCCCTCCCAGCATTAGGGTCTTTTCCAATGAGTCAACTCTTTGCATGAGGTGGCCGAAGTATTGCAGTTTCAGCTTCAACATCAGTCCCTCCAATGAACAGGACTGATTTCCTTTAGAATGAACTGGTTGGATCTTCTTGCAGTCCAAGGGACTCTCAAGGATCTTCTCCAAAACCACAGTTCAAAAGCATCAATTCTTCAGCGCTCAGCTTTCTTCACAGTCCAACTCTCACATCCATACATGACCAATGGAAAAACCATAGCCTTGACTAGATGGACCTTTGTTGGCAAGGTAATGTCTCTGCTTTTAAATATGTTGTCTAGGTTGGTCATAACTTTTCTTCCAAGGAGTAAGCATCTTTTAATTTCATGGCTGCAGTCACCATCTGCCGTTATTTTGGAGCCCCAAAAATAAAGTCTGACACTGTTTCCACTGTTTCCCAATCTATTTCCCATGAAGTGATGGGACCAGATGCCATGATCTTAGTTTTCTGAATGTTGAGCTTTAAGCCAATTTTTTTTACTTTCCTCCTTCACTTTCATCAAGAGGTTTTTTAGTTCCTCTTCACTTTCTGCCATAACGGTGGTCTCATCTGCATATCTGAGGTTACTGATATTTCTCCTGGCAATCTTGATTCCAGCTTGTGCTTCTTCCAGCCCAGCATTTCTCATGATGTACTCTGCATAGAAGTTAAATAAGCAGGGTGACAATATACAGCCTTGACATATTCCTTTTCCAATTTGGAACCAGTCTGTTGTTCCATGTCCAGTTCTAACTATTGCTTCCTGACCTGCATACAGGTTTCTCAAGAGACAGGTCAAATGGTCTGGTATTCCCATCTCTTTCAGAATTTTCCACAGTTTGTGGTGATCTACATAGTCAAAGGCTTTGACATAGTCAATAAAGCAGAAATAGATGTGTTTCTAGAACTTGCTTGCTTTTTCAATGATCCAGTAGATGTCATAACCTGGAGCTGCCCAAATTAATACCTCCTTGACTAATACCCCAAGAATAGGTGGTATTACATCCCAATGACCTTAGAGATTTTCTGTCATTAGTTTACGAAGAAAATTAGACATAATTTTAATCCTACATGTAATAATGTCTCCATATATAATAGGATATGAGGACAATATCAGGACAGGACCTGTTCACCAATCTGTGCCCAACTCCTGGTATAGGAGGCACTAAAAAAATACTGATTGAATAACTGCACATGTATCAATATACATAAGTATTAACATGACTTTTCATATTGTAGGACGATTTTCACAAAGATTCCAAGATATAACTATGTGGATCCTGATTTTGCATATACTAAATTTGAAAAACTAGTAAAGAAATCTCATGAAAACTATTATGCAGGATACATTAAATTTTTAAGAAATGTGCGCCTGCAGAAAGAAGCACACAGGTAAAGTTCACTTTCTCAAACAATATGAAACAAACAGATCATGGTACCTGTAAAGCCAGAATTTTTTTCTTTACATTCTATTTTGTGATTTAAAGGATGTTTTCATGTATGAAAATAACAAAACATTGAACTACTTAAACTGCATTTATTTCCTTTTTTACTTTTGATTTGGGAATGTCTTAGATGGACTTCCCTAGAAGCATATTATGAGACAGGAATTCCAGCACATGTGATTTTTGGAGGATCAACAACAGCAATTGTCATTGTTCCTGCCTTGAGTCAAAGGAACTTTTGTGCTCCATATCAGTCATTGCCTGTGCACTGTCATTGGGTATGGTAGGGTGGGTGTAACTTTCTTGGGGTGGTATTTGAGAATTGGGTCCCCTTAACAGAGGGCAATTTTATGTGGAAAGTGCTTTTGCCTGCTTCAGTGGATCTCAGTGGGTCAGTAACAGTATCTAATATGGGGAATATTTGAATTTACTGATGTATATATTTTCTAAAAGACAGCCTCAATTAGTTGTTATTATGATTTCTCTAGGAAGCACATATACTCATATAATGACATAGACATAGGATTGCATCCTGCATCTGGTCTAAAATCACCCACTGTCTCAGAAGTGGAAAGGGAAGAGGAGTTACCTTCAACACAGTGTTGGATCAAACACAACCAATTGCTAAGAACCAGAAATATAGCATTCAAGGAGACAAAGTCTCTGAGAAGAAAGGCATGTGCAATATTTCACATTTGATTATACCGTGATAATTCTTAAAATATTTTTTGCTAGTATTGAAGAGTTAATTTTGGAATAATGTGATTTCTCACAGATTCTTAAAGGACTTAAATCAGACCCATCCACACCCCATGAAAAACATGATTGCAGCTTAACTTTGACACCAAAGCAAACTTATCAAGTAATTGTTGGTAAGAATCTATAAAAACTTACTGAAGTCTTTTAAAAAATAGATTTATTTAAGTATAATTCATATTTCATAAAATGCACCACGTCAAAGCATGCAAATCAGTGAATTTCAGTGAATTTACAGGTTTATTCAGCCATCATCACAATTCAGTTTTTACAATGATGCCATCACCCTCATCACTGTTATGCTGTTACCTCCAGTTCCCACCCCTAGCCCCAGGCAACCATTAATTAGCTTTCTGTCACTATAGATTTGCCTCTTCTGAACATTTCATGTAAAAGAAATCACATAATATGTGGTCTCTCTTGCATTACTTCTTTTACTTAGCATAATGTTCGTAAGGTCCATCCCTGTGGTGTTAGGTATAAATATTTTGTTTGTTGTTGTGCTTAAATAGTATCTCATTTTATTAGGAATGGGCTTCCCTGGTGGCTCAGCTGGTAAAGAATCGGCCTGCAATGCAGGAGACCCCAGTTTGATTCCTGGGTCAGGAAGATATACTGACGAAGGGAGAGGCTACCCTCTCCAGTATTCTTGGGCTTCCCTGGTGGCTCAGCTGGTAAAGAATTGGCCTGCAATGTAGAAGACTTGGGTTTGATCCCTGGGTTGGGAATATTTCCTGGAGGAGGGCATGACAACCCACTCCAGTATTCTTGCCTGGACAATCCCCATGGACAGAGGAGCCTACAGTCCAAAGAGATGGATACGACTGAGCGACTAAGCACACACACATTTTGTTTGCCCCTTTACAGTTGATGGACACTGAGCTGTTTCCAGTTTGAAGCTATTGTGAATAATGCTGCTATAAATAGTCGTATATAATTCTTTGAGTGAACATATGTTTTTATTTCTTTTGGTTAGATTCCTATGAGTAGAATTGCTGAGTGGTATGGTAACTGGTTCCAAATTGGGCAAGCAGTACATCAAGGCTGTACATTGTCACCCTGCTTATTTAACTTATATGCAGAGTACATCATGAGAAATGCTGGGCTGGATGAAGCACAAGCTGGAATCCAGATTGCTGGGAGAAATATCAATAATATCTGATATGCAGGTGATACCACCCTTATGGCAGAAAGTGAAGAACAACTAAAGAGCCTCTTGATGAAAGTGAAGGAGGAGAGTGAAAAAATTGGCTTAAAGCTCAACATTCAGAAAAGTAAGATCATGACATCCAGGCTCATTACTTCATGGCAAAGAGATGGGGAAATAGTGAGAGACTTTACTTTGGGGGGCTCCAAAATCACTGCAGATGGTGACTGTAGCCATGAAATTAAAAGATGCTTGCTACTTGGAAGAAAAGCTATGATCAACCTAGACCACACATTAAAAAGCAGAGACAATACTTTGCTAACTAAGGTCCATCTAGTCAAAGTTATGGTTTTTCCAGTAGTCATGTATGGAATGTAAGAGTTGGACTAGAAATAAAGCTGAGTGCCGAAGAACTGATGCTTTTGAACTGTAGTGTTGGAGAAGATTCTTGAGAGTCCCTTGGAGTGCAAAGAGATCAAAGAATTGATGCTTTTGAACTGTGGTGTTGGAGAAGATCCTTGAGAGTCCCTTGGACTGCAAGGAGATCAAACCAGTCCATCCTAAAGGAAATCAGTCCGGAATATTCATTGGAAGGACTGATGCTAAAGCTGAAACTCCAATACTTTAGTCACCTCATGCAAAGAATGGACTCATTGGAAAAGAGCCTGATGCTGGGAAAGATTGAAGGCAGGAGGAGAAGGGGATGACAGAGGATGAGATGGTTGGATGGCATCACCAACTTGATGGACATGAGTTTGAGTAAACTCCGGCAGTTGGTGATGGACAGGGAAGTCTGGAGTGCTGTGGTTCATGGGGTCGCAAAAAGTCGAACACTACTGAGAGACTAAACTGAACTGATGGTAACTTTGTGTGTAACTTTTAATGAAATTGCCAAAAATTTTCTGTAGTAACTGCACTAGGTTGCAATCACTCCAACAGTTGTTCAGTCACTAAGTTGTGTCATACTCTTTGCAACCTCCTGGACTGCAACATACTAGACTCTTCTGTTGTCCACTATCTCACAGTTTGCTCAGATTCATGTCTGTTGAGTTGGTGATGCTATCTAACCATCTCATCCTCAGCTGTCCCCTTCTCCTCCTGCTTCAGTCTTTCCCAGCATCAGGGTCTTTTCCAATGAGTCGGTTCTTCCTATCAGGTAGCCAAAGTATTGGAGCTTCAGTTACCATCTTTCTAATGAATGTGCAGGATTGATTTCCTTTAGGATTGACTGGTTTGATCTCCTTGCAATGCAAGGGACTCTCAAGAGTGTTCTCCATAACCACAATTCAAAAGCATCAATTCTTCACCTCTCAGCCTTCTATATGGTCCAACTCTCACATCCGTACATGACTATTGGATGCACCATAGCTTTGACTACACGGACCTGTGTCAGCAAAGTGAAATCTCTGATTTTTAATACACTGTCTAGGTTTGTCATAACTTTTCTTTCAAGGAGCAAGTGTCTTTTAATTTCATGGATGCAGTGTTTTGGAGCCCAAGAAAATAAAGTCTGTCACTGTTTCCATTGTTTCCCCATCTATTTTCCATGAAGTAATGGGACTGGATGTCATCCATGATCTTAGTTTTTTGAATGTTCAGTTTCAGGCCAGCTTTTTCACTCTCTTCTTTCACCCTCATCAAGAGGCTCTTCACTTTCTGCCATTAGAGTGGTATCATCAGCATACTAGAGTTTTTTGATATGTACATGAGGGTTGCGGTTTCTCCAGGTTTTCACCAACAATTGTTATTTTCTGTCTTTTTGATTACAGCCATGCTAGTGGGTGCAAAATGTTCTCTCATTGTGCTTTTGAATTGCATTTTCTTTTTGACTAAGTGTTGAATATATATTGATGTATTTACTTAGAGATACAACTATTTAAATTGTATATCTTATTGGGAGAAATGTCTTTCCCCAATTTTTAATTTGAATGTTTGCCTCCTCAGTATAGAGTTTAAGAATTGTTTATGTATTTTGAATACACATCTTTTTTCAGATATGATTTCCAAATATTTTCCCTAAATCTGTGGCTTTTTTTTCTCATTTTCTTCAGTCAGTTCAGTTCAGTTCAGTTCAGTCACTCAGTCGTGTCTGACTCAGCGACCCCATGGACTGCAGCCCACCAGGCTCCTCGTCCATGGGATTTTTCAGGCAAAAGTACTGGAGTGGGGTGCCAGTGCCTTCTCCAACATTTATTATTAGGGAAACACAAAATAAAACCAAAATGAGATACTGCTATATAAATCTATTAGAATGGCTAAAAAACTTACCAGTTCAATTGTTGTTGAAAATTTGGGGAAACTGAGACTCTTGTATACTGCTAGTGGGATTGTGAAATTAAATTGGGTTGGCCAAAAAGTTCTTTTGGGTTTTTCCATAAGATATTATAGAAAAGTCAGAACAAACTTTTTGGCCAACTCAATACAACCATTTTGAAGAAGTTTGGCAGTTTCTTATACATTTAAGCACACATCTACCATATTATCCATTTATTATACTCCTAATTATCTAAAGGAAATGAAGGTATATTTTAAATAAAATACTTGTTTGCAAATACTTTAGCATCCTTAATTGTAATAGGCCATACCTGGGAAGAATCCAAGTGGTAACAGGTGATGTGTAAACATTCACCTGCTACTTAGTAATATAAAGAAATAGACTATTGACACATGAAACATCTTAAATGGATCTCCAGAAAACTTGCTGAATCAAAGAAATCAGAGAAAAAAATGCACTTTCTGTATTATTCCACTCATATTAAAGTCTGGAAAATGCAACCTGATCTATAGTGACATAAAGCAAATGAGTGATTGTCTGGAAAGGGGGAATACAGAGGATGGTGGTAAGGAGAAACTATGAAAGGGTACAAGAATACTTTTTGGAGTTATATAAAAACTTTGGGCATTTAAAGAGAAAAACAAATAAAATTTAAATAATGAGTCATGAAAAAGTTGCCAGTTACTGTAAATTCTGGATAAGTGAACATAGATGCATTCATGAGAGGGGAGAGGGTGTTGGAATATCCAAATTTGTGTACTGAAATGAGTTATAATTAGTGCTAGTAATTTTGTCATGTAATTTTCCACATCAGAATCTATTTGAATTTTGGCCAATAACCTCTAACCATCAAGTTATGAATGTCTTTATAAAATACTGTTAATAATTTCTGATATTATAGTATTTTAAGTGCTATTTTTAATGAATTAATTGATCAAAATATTGTGTGAATACTTGCAAAAATAAGTCAATGAATACATTTGCCAGCAATTAAACTTAGTAACTTTTTGTTTTTTCAGGGCCCTCTGTCCTTAACTTTGGTGATGTTTGTGTGAACTCAACAAATACTCATCTACTACATATTATTAATATGCTACCAATTCACATTCTGATCCAATTAAATGTCAATTTGAAAGAACTTCAGAAAACCAGCCAATTTTCATATGTGATTCCACCTACAACTAGTACCTATATTTCAATGATATTTGAATCTCCCACCATTGGAAAATTTTGGAAGTAGGATTTATTTTCAAATTTCTATTTGCTAGAATCAAAAATGTCCATTTGTGTATTTGCCCCAATTATTTTTGTATATGTCATATTTGGTTCTAAAAGGTAGAAGCTATATGTGCAGCAATTTGTGGATTCATATTTCAGTGTAATTACCTTTCATAATTATTTTGATTTATTTTTTACTAAGAATTGTGGATATCAATCCATAATATATGCATTTTTACATGTACCTGAAGTCTGTCATTCAGTTAAGAGCTGTTATCCATTCAGTTTGGATGCATTTGCTGTGTTACAGGTCTTTCACCTTCACAGTGAACAATATGCCTGGTGGACACATCCTAGTGATGGCAGTTGTCCTGCCAGTAAGACTTCAGCTATCTTCTAATGAGCTGATACTGAGACCACAAGGCTTCTTGGTGAAAACATGTTTTAGGGGGACGGTTAGGATGTATAATCATCAGAATTACTTTGTCAAATTTGAATGGCAATCGATAAATACAGGAAAGGAGATGGCATTTTCCATTCGTCCAGCTAAAGGTAACAGTTTATTCTGTTTGTTTGATTTAGACATTCATTTATTTGTGTGTTCAGGCCTTAGTCATATCTTAAGTGTATACTGTATAAAGGTGCTAAGAATGTATAAGTATATCACATATGATCTTGTGACAATGGGACATTCCTGCCCTCTTGGCTTCCCTGTGTCCTTTCCTCCCCCTCCCTCTCCCTCCCTCTTCATATCTAAGTTAGGAATAGTCTTCATTTGAGATCTAAGTAGACTATACTTCAGATAACAAAGGAGTCCTGGCATGTAGAATTCTTGTCTTAGGTGATTTTCCTGGGAAAATCATTTCCAAATCATGACTTTTGTATAACTCTACTGGCACAGTGCTAAAGAATTTGCCTACAATACAGGAGATGCAGGAGATGTGGATTTGATCCCTGGATTGGGAAGATCCCCTGGAGGAGGAAATGGCATCCTACTCCAGTATTCTTGCCTGAAAAATCCCATGGACAGAGGAGGCTAGCAGGCTACAGTCTGTAGGGTTGCAAAGATTCAGACATGACTGAGCATGCACCAGTGCTGTTAATGGGGAGTGTTATAAACAAGCTTGGGTATTAATTTAAGGGGCTTCATTGGTGGCTCAGATGGTAAAGAATCTGCCAGTAATGCAGGAGACCCAGGCTCGATCCCTGGGTTGGGAAGATCCCCTGGAGAAAGAAATGGCAACCTACTCCAGTATTCTTGCCTGTAGAATTCCATGGACAGAGAAGCCTGGCAGGCTACAGTCCATGGGATCGCAAAGAGTTGGACACTGAGCAACTGAACACTTTAATACTTCACTTAATTTTAGTGCAGATATATGCAGAGATGGTAACAAATTTAACAAGTGGAGGAGGAGGACTGTTCTTTTATTATGACTGGAGATCATTGATATAACCGTATTTAATCTTTTTGTTAATCTGGATAGATTTAGCACAATCCCAGATTATAATTTATTAAGGATTTGAGATATACTTCCTCTGAATATTCAGCAGATTCATTTGACCAAGCTCTTTTTGTTGTTGTTGTTACTAATGCTGGAAATATTGGGTCCTGCCCCAATCTAGAGAAAAGCTGAGTAAATGATCAGAGAAGAAAAAGAAATTATTTCTGTAGATTTCAGAGATTCTAGATAAACCTTCTTCAGTCTTCTTCTACAGGTGTCAGATGTAGTTATATTATCTGCATTCCAGATATAGGTTCTGATCAAGCATGTGATACGGCACTAAAGGTATCTGAAAAGCACTGTGCATCGGCACTTTTCCTTGTATTTCTCCATCCTAGCCAGGGTTGAGTGGTTGGGCTTCCCCCTTATGGCTTCCATGAAAATGCTGTGATAAAGATTCGTTAGTCAAAAGTGGAATTACAGTGCAGTGGTAAAAGAATCTGCTTGTCAATGCACTGGATGCAAGAGACACTGTTATAGAATTTTGTGTCTCATCAGATAGGTATATCAAATATAAATATTTTGTACCTTTACTTGAATCTGCTAATGATGTGTTTTTGAGTGTTAAGTTTGATTATCATTGTAACTCCTGCATTTTTAGATTTATGTTTCATTTGCAGTGTTTCTGAGTTCAGAGGGATAATAATTATTGTTTTAGATTCTTGTTTTTTAGCTCTTCCATTCAAAACCACAAAGGAGTCTTTGTTCCAGTTTTGGCAACATTATTTTTATTAAAAATTTTCCAACATGAAAAAAAAAAAAAAAAGAATTAACAAGTTTTTAACTTAGAGGCTCAGGGGTAAAAATTCCACCTGCCAATGCAAGAGATGCAAGTTTGATCACTGAGTCAGGAAGATTCCGTAAAGGAGGAAATGGCAACCCATTCCAGTATTCTTGCCTGGAGCCTGGTGGGCTGTAGTCTATGGGGTCACAGAGAATCAGACATGACTGAGCACACACATACACAAACTTCTCATGGTTTTTAGTACTATGTTTTACAGAAAAAAATTTAATATTTGCTTTTCTTTGGGTTGCTCATAACATGTCTTACTTTTTTTAAAATCAAAGCAAAAACAGACATTTAATTCCAAATACAGTATGAGTAGGCCACGACTGAGCATGCAGTGAACAAAAATAACAGTGTTTCTGTGAATGATATGGTTAGCCTTTAAGTACTTTTAGTTTTTTTTAGAATACAAATGCTACAATACTGAAATGTATTTCATATATTATTGAGGAAAGTATGCATGATTTCAGAGAAGGCGATGGCACCCCACTCCAGTACTCTTGCCTGGAAAATCCTAATGATGGAGGAGCCTGGTAGGCTGCAGTCCCTGGGGTCGCTAAGAGTCGGATACCACTGAGCGACTTCACTTTTCACTTTTCACTTTCATGCATTGGAGAAGGAAACGGCAACCCACTCCAGTATTCTTGCCTGGAGAATCCCAGGGACGGGGGAGCCTGGTGGGCTGCTGTCTATGGGGTCGCACAGAGTCGGACACGACTGAAGTGACTTAGCATAGCATGCATGATTTACACACAAAGATTTCTCTTATATCATTTTCTGTTTGATGCTCAGAATTTTCATAAAATAATTACTCAATTTTATTTTTGCCTCTTTGTATAGATCATTTTATTGAGTCACATTTTTCTTATGTCCCTTTTGATATATTGTGTTGGGGAAGAAGACATATTCTTCTACCCTTCAGTCGTGTCTGACTCTTGGCGACCCCATGGCCTCC
This sequence comes from Capricornis sumatraensis, assembly GCF_032405125.1. Lineage (NCBI taxonomy): Eukaryota > Metazoa > Chordata > Mammalia > Artiodactyla > Bovidae > Capricornis > Capricornis sumatraensis. The sequence goes on along the minus strand of NC_091092.1, from coordinate 107,704,038 downwards.
CTGACCACCACCAACTCCTGGAGTCTACTCACACTTATCACCATTGAGTCGGTGGTGACATCCAACCATCGCATCCTCTGTCATCCCCTTCTTCTCATGCCTTCAAACTTTCACAGCATCAGGGTCTTTTCCAATGAGTCAGCTCTTTGCATCAGGTGGCCAAAGTATTGGAGTTTGGGCTTCAACGTCAGTCCTTCCAGTGAACACTTAGGACTGATCTCCTTTAGGATAGACTGGTTGGATCTCCTTGCAGTCCAAGGGACTCTCAAGGATCTTCTCCAACACCACAGTTCAAAACCATCAATTCTTCAGTGCTCAGCTTTCTTTATAGTCCAACTCTCACATCCATACATGACTACTGGAAAAACCATAGCCTCGACGAGGTGGACCTTTGTTGGTAATGTCTCTGCTTTTTAATATGCTGTCTAGGTTGGTCATAGCTTTCCTTCTAAGGAGTAAGCATCTTTTAATTTCATGGCTGTAATCACCATCTGCAGTGATTTTGGAGCCCAGAAAAATAAAGTCTGACACTGTTTCCACTGTTTCCCCATCTATTTCCCATGAATTGATGGGACCAGATGCCATGATCTTAGTTTTCCAAATTTTGAGCTTTAAGCCAACTTTTTCACTCTCCTCTTTCACTTTCCTCAAGAGGCTCTTTAGTTCTTCTTCGCTTTCTGCCATAAGGGTGGTGTCATCTGCATATCTGAGGTTATTCATATTTCTCCTGGCAATCTTGATTCCAGCTTGTGCTTCTTCCAGTCCAGCATTTCTCATGATGTACTCTGCATAGAAGTTCAATAAGCAGGGTGACAATATACAGCCTTGACGTACTCCTTTCCCAACTTGGAACCAGTCTGTTGTTCCATGTCCAGTTCTAACTGTTGCTTCCTGACCTGCATACAGATTTCTCAAGAGGCAGGTCAGGTGGTCTGGTATTCCCATCTTTTTCAGAATTTTCCATAGTTTATTGTGATCCACACAGTCAAAGGCTTTGGCATAGTCAATAAAGCAGAAATAGATGTTTTTCTGGAACTCTTTTGCTTTTTCCATGATCCAGCAGATGCTGGCAATTTGATCTCTGGTTCCTCTGCCTTTTCTAAAACCAGCATGAACATCGGGAAGTTCACAGTTAATGTACTGTTAAAGCCTGGCTTGGAGAATTTTAAGCATTACTAGCATATGAGATGAGTGCAATTAAGAATTAAATGGACAGATTAACGGGAGAAAAGCAAAAGTTTAATAACATATATTGATGAGAGAGACCCAGGAAAACCCAATTACTTGACAGAGTGGCCAAAATCCTCACCTTAAATATCACCTTCAACTAAAAGCAAAAGTGGATATTTGAGATAGTGGCTTGGGGCTTCAAAGGAGAGAAAACAAATTCACATGGAGATGGGATAGCAAATGTTTGGGAAACAAATATTTGCTGGGTTATGCAAAGACCAGAATTGAGGAAACTACCATCATATGTGAGTCAACCTGACTCAAGGCAGTTTGCTGTGATTGTCACTCATCTCTCTGTTCAGTGTCCTGTGCCTTTGAATCTCAGATGATCCTACCTTTCTGAAGGAATAGCTTCTAACTCATTCTTTCCATCAAGTATTATATTCTTAGTCCAAAGGAGATATTAATTTGAACAGATAAAGCAACTCACAGCAAATGTGCCTGATCCCTCCTGGGTTCTAAATCTATTTGAATTACAGAAATGTGTTAGTAAAAACTACATCAGAAGTTGCATCTCTAGGTATATGAACATTGAAACAAATGAACAAAAGAAGCCTCTTGTTAATGATAATTCCTTCCTCGAAAAAACTGGATGAATGGTGTATTTCAGAGTGTTGAGAAATGTGGAAGATGTGGAAATGTGAACAGGGATCACAAATAATTTTCTACCATTTAAATATAAAGTAATTTCTAATCCTAGAGTGTCACTTCATTGATAAAGTTTATTTTTTCTAAATATTAGCATATTTTTATCAAATATTGCAATATGTCTATTAGAGTATAAGGTGTTCCCTGTATTTTGTTTAACTCAAAAAGTTTTAAAATGTCATTATATTTATATGACAAAAACTCCGATGCTGGGAGGGATTGGGGGCGGGAGGAGAAGGGGATGACAGAGGATGAGATGTCTGGATGGCATCACTGACTCGATGGACGTGAGTCTAAGTGAACTCCGGGAGTTGGTGATGGACAGGGAGGCCTGGCGTGCTGCAATTCATGGGGTCGCAAAGAGTCGGACATGACTGAGCGACTGAACTGAACTGATATTTATATGCCAGTTCTTATTTTAGATATTAAAAAATAAATATAGTGAAAATGTAGTATAACCTTCTTATTCTCTCTAAATTCTCTGTAGGCACTGTTGAACCATACTCCTCATTGGAATGTGAAGTAACATGGCAGCCGGGTTTTGATTCTCCAGAAAGGGGAGAATTTATTCTTCATGTCAGTGAAGGAAACACACTGAAACTGAAATGTCTTGCACATGTAATGACTTCCTTTGAATATGATTTTTATTTTGCAGGTTCTAAATTGGTTGGTATGCATATGTGTATATGAAAGTGAAAGTGTTAGTCACTCAGTCGTATCTGACTGTGTGTGTCTCCATGGACTGTAGCCCACCAGGCTCCACTGTCCGTGGAATTCTCCAGGCAAGAATAATGGAGTGGGTTGCCATGTCCTTCTCCAGGGATCGAACCCAGGTCTCCTGCATTGTAGGCAGATTCTTTACTGTTTGAGCTACCCGGGAAGCCAAACAACTGTGTATATAAGGTTGGGTATATATACTATGTTAGTAAAATCTGATTTTGTTTGAAATACTTAGTTAACTAAATTGTCTTAGTATCTTCTTGGAGCCACTTCTCTACCATAAATGAAGACTTTGCTAAAAAAAAAAAAGTGTCTTATCTAGAATTAACTCAGAAATCCATGGCTGTATACCAGTAATACTAGATTCTTATTAGAGACTTGATATGTATTAGAGAGTCTGTAAATATACCATAACACCACGGGAGCTGCTTAAAATTAAATTGTTTCATTAATAAATGCCAAAAATAGAGAAAATTATTTTTTTGCCCTATTGTATTGCATTTTTGCTATTCTCAGTTCAATTCAGTCGCTTAGTCATGTCCAACTGTTTGTGACCCTGTCCATCCCTGTCCATCACCAGCTCCCGGAACTTGCTCAAACTCATGTCCATCAAGTCAGTGATGCCATCAAACCATCTCATCCTCTGTCGTTCACTTCTCCTCCTGCCTTCATTCTTTCCCAGCATCAGGGTCTTTTCAAATGAGTCACTCCTTCACATCAGGTGGCCAAAGTGTTGGAGCTTCAGCTTCAGTATTAGTCCTCCAACGAATATTCAGGACTGATTTCCTTTAGAATTGACTGGTTTGATCTCCTTGCAATCCAAGGGACTCTCAAGAGTCTTCTCCAGCACCACAGTTCAAAAGCACCAATTCTTTGGCCCTCAGCTTTCTTTATAGTCCAACTCTCACATCCATACATGACTTCTGGAAAAACCATAGCTTTGACTATACAGACCTTTGTCAGCAAAGTAATGTCTCTGCTTTTTAATATGTTGTCTAGGTTTGTCATTGCTTTTCTTCCAAGGAACAAGTGTCTTTTAATTTCATGGCTGCAGTCACCATCTGCAGTGATTTTGGAGCCCAGAAAAATAAAGTCTGTCATTGTTTCCATTGTTTCCCCATCTGTTTGCCATGAAGTGATGGGACCGATGCCATGATCTTAGTTTTCTGAATGTTGAGTTTTAACTCAGCTTTTTCACTCTCCTCTTTCACTTTCATTAAGAGGCTCTTTCGTTCCTCTTCACTTTCTACCATAAGGGTGATGTCATCTGAGGTTATTGATAATTCTCCCGGCAGTCTTGATTCCAGTTTGTGCTTCATCCAGCCCACCATTTCGTGTGATGTACTCTGCATATAAGTTAAATAAGCAGGGTGACAATATGCAGCCTTGACATACTCGTTTCCCAATTTGGAACCATTCTATTGTTCCATTTCCAGTTCTAACTGTTGCTTCTTAACCTGCATATAGATTTCTCAGGAGGCAGGTCAGGTGGTCTGGTATTCCCATCTCTCTAATAATTTTTCACAGTTTATTGTGATCCACACAGTCAAAGGCTTTGGGATAGTCAGTAAAGCAGAAGTAGATGTTTTTCTGGAATTCTTTTGCTTTTTCTATTATTGAGTGGATGTTGACAATTTGATCTCTGGTTCCTCTGCCTTTTCTAAATCCAGCTTGAGCATCTGGATGTTCTTGGTTCATGTACTGTTGAAGCCTGCCTTGGAGAATTTTGAGCATTAGTTTTCTAGTGTGATATGAGGGCAATGTGCAGTAGTGTGAACATTCTTTGGCATTGCCTTTCTTTGCCATTGGAATAAAAACTGACCTTTTCTAGTCCTGTGGCCACTACTGAGTTTTCCAAATTTGCTGGCATATTGAGTGCAGCACTTAAGCAGCAGCATCTTTTAGGATTTGAAATAGCTTAGCTGGAATTTCATCACCTCTACTAGCTTTGTTTGTAGTGATGCTTCCTAAGGCCCAGTTCACTTCATGTTCCAGCATGTCTGGCTCAAGGTGAGTGATCACACCATCGTGATTACTTGGGTCACAGCAATGTGAATCAGTTAGAACTATACATATATCTACTCTTTCTTTGTTTGTTTTAGATTCTTTTCCCAGATAGATCATTACAGAGTTTTGTGTAGAGTTCCCGATGCCAGGTGACACTAGTGGTAAAGAACCTGCCCACCAATGCAGGCTGTATAAGAGACGTGAGTTCCATCCCTGAGTTGGAAAGATCCCCTGGAGGAGAGCATGGCAACCCACTCCTGTATTCTTGCCTGGAGAAAACCATTGTCAGAGGAGCCTGGCGAGCTATAATCCATAGCTTTGTGAAGAGTCAGACGTGACTGAAGCGACTTAGCATGCACACACCCATTTTGGTCATTGCAGAGTACTGAGTAGAGTTCCCTGTGCTATACAGTAGGCCCTTATTAGTTATCTATATTATATATACTAATGTGTATATGGGGCTTCCCTGGTGGCTCAGATGGTGAAGAATCTGCCCACAATGTGGGAGACTCAGGTTTGATTGCTGGGTTGGGAAGATCCCCTGGAGAAAGGAATGGCTACCCCCTCAAGTATTCTTGCCTGTGAAATTCCATGGATGGACAAGCCTGGTGGGCTACAGTCCATGGGATTGCAAAGAGTTGGACATGACTGAGTGGCACAGACACTCACATACGATGTTTGTATGTCAATCTCAATCTCATAATTTATCCCTCTCCTTTCCCCATACCACCGGTAGCCATAAGGTATCATTTATTAATTATTGTATCTCAGATATGATGCACAATGATATTTATGTATTATCTAATTTAATCCTGTAACAACTGTATAAGGTATATATTAATTACTCAGTTGCTGGGTATAGAAATGGAGCTTTAGAATGGTTAACTGTCTAGTACAAGTTCACATGTGCAGTAAATGCCCTACTTGAATTTATATCCAAAGTGATCTGCCTACACAGCGTTTGCCTTTACCCTCTCATAAAATTTGATTTCCACTTTCCCTACACTGGGTTGATTAAGAATTAAACTCTGAGATATCAGAATACTGAATTAAATTATTTTTGGCAAATTTTTGAAGCTCTTGAAGTTAAGTGAACTGTGAAGTGTTACTCTAAGAAAATAAAGATGGAGGAACACAAAATGATTAAAATGTTCATTTAAGGTTTGTCATTAACTGTGAAGGACTTACTTGATCATTTGATCTTTTGTTAGCTTTGTTTAAAAGGTTATTGTTCTGGTTATCCAAATCATGTTCTTTAAGAATATATTAAAATCTCCTTATACAATAAGAAATAATATGTATTACTTACATTAGCATCTAGAGGAATTGGGTTTCCCTGGTGGCTCAGATAGTAAAGTATCTTCCTGCAATGCAGGAGACCAGAGGTCGATCCCTGGGTTGGGAAGATCCCCTGCAGAAGGAAATGGCAACCCATTCCCGTATTCTTGCATGAAAAATCCCAAGGACAGAGGAACCTGGGGGTCACAAAAGAGTCAGACATGACTGAGTAACACTTTGAATTTTCACTTTCTAGAGGAATTAGAAATTTTGAGTTTTAGTTTATGTTGGTTATTGTTTGTTTTCCTTTAAAATGGGAGAGGTGGATAGTATCAGCATTTCCAAAAAAACATTTTAAGTTCCAGTAGTTCTGTGAAGTGGTTTGTGTAGGACTGCATGAGGGACTCCTGTGCTTAAATAATTCTGTACATCACAGTGAACTACTTCCCCACTCTCAGATAAGCAAAGTATGCGTTATCAGTATGTTAAGCTCTTTGAGAAGACTTCTAGTAGAAACTTGCCTGGATAGTATTTTGACACACACATTATTTCCCACCCTGTACATAGTGGGGTAGGTGATCTCTAATATCCCCTACAGTGACCATTCTACACGATTCTCTGTCATGGATTTACCTCCTCCTTAGAGTTTTCTTGCTCTCCCTGCCTTCTTCAGTTTAGGATTACATTATAAATATTCAATTCTTTTCTCTTCAACACACCATAAAATCTGATAACACTTCACATTTTAGAAATTTCTGTGAAGCTGAAAAAAGCTTGAGTTATCTGATGGGGGATTAAAAAAAACATGTTTACAATTATTTCAATTTCATGTTCTCTTTCTTCTTATTATTAGCTTGGACACTCCAAGGTAACATTTTTAGAGCCACGGATACTCTTTAGCAATATTCCTCAAGGGCTAACAACTTGGAGGAAAGCCATTCTTCACAATGTAGGACAAAACCATGCTTATTTCAAGGTAATGTAGAATCTTGGAATCTTACTTGAATCAGATCATACTATAACTTGAAATATGTGTTTGCTATGAGTTCTGTGCCATTAATACTTTAGCCTTTATACATCAGCTAATGTTAATATTTTGATTTTTCATACGAGATTTATCTGAATACATTTCATCTATTGTAATACTTCGTCCTTTTAATTTCCCATAAAATTTGCCTCTTTCTGTCTCTCTCTTCCTTAGTCTCTCCTTTTTTTCTGCTCTTACCCCTCTTTTTCTTTCTTTCTGTTATTTTGTTTTATTGAAAAAAAAGATGATGTAGAAAAAAATTTTTAAAAAAAGTACATTTTTTTTTTATATTCAGTATATGCTTTTCCTTTTTTTCCCTCATTTTCACTCTGTCATTAAGACTGTTATGGTAGCAAGTGGGACCTAGATAAAGACCATTCTAAAGATACTCTGTTTATAGTTATTACTCCTGATTTAATTTGTGTGGTGCGTGATATTTAAATTGGGCTTCCCTGGTGGCTCAGGTAGTTAAGAATCTGACTGCAATGCAGGAGACCCAGGTTCGATCCCTGGGCGGTGGTTGTTGTTGTTGTTTAAACCAACATTAAAATCTCCTAATAGTGACAGTAGAGGTTAGTATTTGAGAGCTTTCTTTCAAGCTTTATATTTACATGTCTTCTACCCAGACAAGCAAAGGAGAATACCCTTTTCTACTCTGTTGTTCAGAATTAGTTCTTAGATCTTAGGAGGTGTTCCATCATCCTAAAAATATCTTAACCAATTTCCCTTCAAATTATTCTGACTTAAGGAATGATAGATAAACCTAAATTGGCTTCTGACAAACCATACTTTAACTCTTTTGGTAAGTTACTTTTTTGAATGTTGAAATGATATCTTAGACACTAGGCTATAAGTAAATAATAAAGAAGAGGAGGTTACTTCATCACCTTGCCTTCCCACTAACTTTGATTTCAGTTTTTTAGGATCAGGGTAAAGGCAAGCTATCAAAATAGTATCTAGAATTTTGGCATCTCTCCAATAGATATATCTCATTCTTTTATAAGTTTTTCAAAGTCTCAAAATGACTTCATTATCCTATTTGAATTGGAAGATGTCACTGCTGAAAGTTCTGTTTGTGGGTTAAGGGTGCAAATCCTTGTTGAAATTCAAAATGTTTGTCTGCTGTTTGAAAATCTATTCAGATCATCTCATGCCCTGTACCTATAGGTCATCTCTCTATGTAGTGGTGTAGAAGCAAACTATGAAAATTTTGGAATGATAACTTTAAAGGATAATGTCACATTTCTACAAATTTTTTGATTATAGGTTTGTGACCAGAGTCTTTTGTCTATGATTAATATTGTTCCATCACAAGGAATCATTCCACTGGGGGGACTAACTGTTCTCAATATCTCCTGTACTCCTACCGTTAAAGAAAAATTTGACACAAGAGCAAAGGTATGTTTATGCATATGTGTTCTCACTTCTTATATATGTCTCTATGGATTTGTTTGGTTATGATATTTGTAATAGGTATAATGCTATAAAATGTTGTGTACTTGTTGATTCTTAGAAAGCTTGTTTTAATGGTTTCTTCTAATGGGGATGGGTTTTAATATTATGATACTAAAGAGTAGTTTGGGGCTTCCCTGGTGGCTCAGACGGTAAAGCATCTGCCCGCAATGTGGGAGACCCGGGTTCGATTCCTGGGTCGGGAAGATCCCCTGGAGAAGGAAATGACAACCCACTCGAGCACTCTTGCCTGGAAAATCCCATGGATGGAGGAGCCTGATAGGCTACAGTCCATGGAGTTGTGAAGAGTCAGACGCGACTGAGCAACCTCACTTTCACTTTTCACTTTCCTGCACTGGAGAAGGAAATGGCAACCCACTCCAGTGTTCTTGCCTGGAGAATCCCAGGGACGGGGGAGCCTGGTGGGCTGCTTTCTATGGGGTCGCACAGAGTCGGACACGACTGACATGACTTAGCAGCAGCAGTAGCAGCAGCAGCAGCTTAATATAATAAATATCAATTTGCTTGGCCCTGAAATAAATAACCTAATAATTATATCCTACCTTTATAAAGAATTATGTACTGAAAGATGTTTATAAATTACATATTATGATATATGATCTGATATTTGGACAGAATTTTTTATATGCTATTCTGGAAAAAGTAAAAAATATAGCCACTAAAATATAGGTTTTACTGAGAGATTAATTGGCACTGTGTTTCAGAGAACTATACTGCTTTTACAAAGTTTATCTTTTTAACATTATAATATAATGAGATTCATTTATTCATCTATTCCCTGGGTATTTATTGGGCATACATTATGTGTTAGGCTCTTCTGTACATGCTAGGAATGTAAAATTGAACAAGATAGCTAGAGTCCTTGTTCTCTGAGAGTGTACAATCTGATGGGGGATGCAAGCAACTCAAAATTAAAAGATAGTATGGTAAGTATAATGGTGGAGAAATGCAGTAGGCTAAGGGAGTACACAGGAGAGGTTTGCAGCCCAGGCTTAACATGGTCAGGGGCAGTTTCCCTGGGGAAGATGCATCTAAAAGACACCAAAGTTAAAAATCATCCAGAGGAAACGGGTAGTAGCGGGGTGAAGGAGGAGGAGAAGAAAAAGTACTTAAGGGACCATGGTCAGATATAGGAGGAGAGAGTGAGCTATGAGGTAGATATGAAAAAACTTAGTTTAACATGGCTTTATAGATTGAATGAATGATAGTGGAGAAAGATATAAATATTTAGAGACCTGTATAAATTTTAGGTCATACAGGTCCTTATCAACAATTTAGGAACTCAAAATTTTGTCTTAAGGACTAGGAGTCTTTAAGCGTGGAGAGTTTCACAATCAGATTTTCATGTTTCAGACATCACTTGGGTTATAGAGTAGCATTCAACTGGGACCAGTGCAATTATTAGTCTGGTAATGATGTCCAGGCAGGAGAAGATTGTGTTCTTTGTTAGGAGACAGGGTTCTAGACAAATTCATGTCAAATTTAAGAGATGAACATTTAGGGTTTGATGATTAGAAGGGGTCACATATAAGTAAAATAGTAAGTCAAGAGTTAGACAGATGAACTACATTCAATGAGAAAGAGATTAGAGGATAAGTAGCAGATTTTAGAGGGAAATCATGAGTTTGAAGCACCTTTTGCATCCCTATGTAGAGGTGTCTAATATGTCTAATAAAGAGGCCATTGCTTATGCATATTGGTCTGAAGGCTAAGGATTAATTTTAGAGATGATAGAGATTATTTCTGTTAACCCATATAAAGACCAAGAATGAGTGTAAGTGGGCTGAATATGTTGATGAGAAGTTGAAATGATAAACTTTGTAAGAAGTTAAATAAAAAAGGAAATAGAGACAGGTAAATTGGGGCTGATATGGAAAGAAATTACATATCACAGACTTAGATGTCCCTATGACATGTGACATCCTAGAATTCATGTCTCTGAAAATGGGCAAGAAAGCAGGGATGATAGAGGGTTGTGAGAAATAGAGGCACAGATGAGTATATGATTTCTGGGGCCATGAATTTGTGAGGAGTGATATCGGTTAGGGTACAGATGAAGTCTTGGGAGATAGAAAGGTCAAGCGAGCAATGAGTGAGGGTTGTAAATGTGTTATGGTAGCCTGGAATTTTTCATGACCCACGAATGTAGAGGTAAGTAAAAGGGAGCCATGGGGGGTTGAGACTTATATGCATCATTCATCAGTGAAGCACATACTGATTTGTAATTACTTCTGAAGCATTGACTTATGCTTCTTATGATTTTAGTCAAGTATTTTGTTCATGTACTATATATTCTATAAATAAAATATAGAAATCATGAAGTATGAATTAAGCAGTTCCTTTAATAAGACTGTCTAGATGGCATACTGAAACAATGGTATTTTATGGTTTGTCCATAACTCTTTCCTTTTTTTATTTTTTTACTTAATTTTTATTCTTACTTGATTTTACTTGACAATACTGTATTGGTTTTGCCATACATTGACATGAATCCACCATGGGTGTACATGAGTTCCCAAACATGAACCCCCCTCCCACCTCCCACCCCATATCATCTCTCTGGGTCATCCCTGTGCACCAGCCCCAAGCATCCTGTATTCTGCATTGAACATAGACTGGCAATTCGTTTCTTACATGATAGTATACATGTTTCAATGCCATTCTCCCAAATCATCCCACCCTCTCCCTCTCCCTCAGAGTCCAAAAGTCCACTCTACACATCTGTGTCTCTTTTGCTGTCTCGCATGCAGGGTCATCATTACCATCTTTCTAAATTCCATAACTCTTTCTTAATTATAGTATACATTTAGATTTAAATCTTGAAGTTGACTGCTACCAATCTCATGTAGGTAGGGCTTTCAAGGAATGATATTTTCATGCTTCTGAGATTTTGATTAGACAATTATGTGTTCATATAATCTTCAGGCTTTGTTTTTTAGGAGTTATACACCTAAATTCTTATTTCACTATCTTAATTTTCTTGAAAGAGATTGTTCAGGCAGTTCTTGGTCCACGGTTAGCCACTGCTACTTTCAACTTTTGTGACCTCAAGCCTCAGTTTTCCTCACTTGGAAATTAGGGTATTAAGAAAATACTGAAGATTAAAAAAAAGATAATGTATTTAGCAATGTGCTTGGACTGTATACTCAGCAATTTTTATCTGCTCTCATTAGAATTATTGTTGTTTCGGATGGTAGTATCTTTCTATGGAAAGAAACATGTTGTACTTAGTTTCTTACTTGTTTTAATTTTGAATATCCTGTTGAAATTAGGTCAGTACAAAAAGCTTACATGGAGTTTGAGGCAGTAATGTCAAGGCAAATGGGTAGAACTCTTCAATCAAATTCACAAGCTGTCAGTTAGTCCCATTTGTGGTGGAAGTTTTTAAGATTTGAAAATTCACTTCTCTTAATTTCAATTCTACATCACAAGAAATAGGATGACAACTGCCAGAATAAATCTTGTGACATTTATAGTATGTTATGATTATTTAAATCCTAAAATGTTATATAAATGTCAGGTAATATTGTACCTGAGAAGTATATGAGTATATTTTAGTGCGGTTTCTGCAAAATTTTATGTTTCTCCTAAATAGGTTGCTATTCGCTGTGCAAATGACATAGACCTTAGGATTGGTGGATCTGTTGAAGTTGCTGATGTTGAAATCCATCCGGTAAGTATGTTACCTATTTGTAGAATCAGTTTATGAGTGTAGTGATTTTTATTGATGTGTCCCTAGTCAGCCCATGTAGGTTAAAAAATTTTTATTATATAGTAATGTGATATAGAAATTAATATATGTAATATAAATATAAGTAATGAAGCAGAGTATTGAGCAGATTAAATGAAGGTTTAAGAATTCACCACTGAATTTAAGTATCAGAACGGTACCAAAATCATTAAATTATCTGTAGACTTCATCCTGATCCTACCCCTCTTAAGAGATAACTACTTTCCTGAATTTTGTCATTATTATCTCTTTATTTTTTCTAATTGGGTTGCCACATATGTATGAATTCCTTAACTGTTTATTTTTTAGTTTAGTTTGTTGATTTCTCAGCTTTATAACAAAGATATATTATCTTTGGTGCATTACTTTTAATTGAATGCTATGTTTTTAAACTTCATCTTGATTATGTGTAGCTGTCTGTAATTCATTATCCCTGCTGCTTAATAATCCATTATGTAGACATACTGTAATTTGTAGACTCATTTCATTGTCCATTCAGTTAGTGTATCTGTTTTTTTTTTATTATTATTATTACAAATACTATAGCTATGAACTTCCCTCATAGCTCAGTCGGTAAAGAATGTGTCTGCAATGCAGGAGACCCAGGTTCAATTCCTGTGTTGGGAAACCCCCCTGGAGAAGAAAATGCTAACCCACTCCAGTATTCTTGCCTGGAAAATTCCATGGGGCAAGGAGCCTGGCAGGCTATGATCCATGGGGTCACAAGAGTTGGACAAAACTTAGTGACTAAATCACCACCACCACCATAGCTATGAACATTCATGTACATATCTTCAAGGTACTTATGTAAGAGTTTCTCTAGAGGTAGAGTTGCTGAGATTATATATATTTGACTTCACAAGATAATTTCCATGTTTTTTCTCAAGTTTCCATTGCTCCATGTTCCATTGCTCCATAATTTCTTTGTAAAACTTAATGTTTGCCAGTCTATTGAGCATAAAATGGCACCTCACTGTGGTCTTGATTTGCATTTTTAAAAATTTATTTATTTAAAAATTTTTGGTTGCTCTGGGTCCTTGTTTCTTTGTGCAGGCTTTCTCTAGTTGCTGCAAATGGGGGGGGGGCGCTCTAGTTACGGTGCTTGGGATTCTTGTTGCAGTGGCTTTTCTTGTGAAGCATGGGCTCTAGGGCATTCAGGCTTCAGTATTTAAAGCTCATGGACTCAACAGTTGTGACTCGGAGACTCAGTAGTTGTGACACATGGGCTTAGTTGCTCTGTGACATGTGGAATCTTCCCAGAGCAGGGATCAGATCAAACCCATGTCTCCTGCATTGGCAGGTAGATTCTTATTCACTGTGCCCTAGAAAGTCCTGTATTTTCTGAACTATAATCAAATTAATTTTTTGAACTATTGTTCTGTACCCCGATAAAATTTTGTTCTACAATTGGTAGAGTGCACATGCATACTATTTTTCTTTCAGGCCAGGCCTTCAGATTTGTTCTTATCTATCCAAAGAAACTTTCCCTGATCCTTTAAAAAACCCATATGTCCCTCCTTTGTGACATTTATGTTACAAACATCTTAAATTCTGGGAACATGTCCATTGTAGCCGTAGTCATATTATTTTCAGCTTATTTGCCCTTTTGTTTTTCTCTCCCCCATGACTGGTACCATTCAGGTTCTGAACTGCTGGTTGTCTCAGATAGGGCCTTACCACCAGTCTGGACTTTAATAGCATCACCACAATTTTAGGCTTTAAGATACAATTTTCTAACCTTTCTTTTATTCAGCGTTGAAGGCATGGTAAGTCCAGACAGACCGCCAGATACTAAGCTAGCTTGGCTATGATAATTTTAGGTGATTTCTGGAGTATCCAGATTGCTTTTTCTCCATTGCTATGGTGTCCTCCTTTGTACAACATTAGACAAATATGGAGAGTTTTAGTACTGTATTTCTTTGTGGCAGGCTTTGCATATTATATTACAACTGAGTAATTCATAGGACTTTGCATTAATGTATATTTGTCAATATTCCCTAATTATTTTGGATTTTTAAACATTGCTGCCTAGTTACCATTTTAAAACAGTATTCTAGTGTTTCCAGACATTGTTAGCAATATATCTAATAATTATGAGGAGAAGGAAATGGCAACCCACTCCAGTATTCTTGCCTGGAGGATCCCATGGACGGAAGAGCCTGGCAGGCTATAGTCCACGGGGTCGCAAAGAGTCAGACACGACTGAGCAACTGGAGAGAGAGAGAGAGAATGTGTGTCTTAATAACAATTAGGGAATTTTATCCAAATGAGCCTATGGGAAAGACCAGAGTGGGATAAGACGAATGATTTGTTGCATATATGAGGCATCAAACTTTTACTACCTGTTTTTTTTTTAATTTTTATTTTTTTTTTAAATTTTAAAATCTTTAATTCTTACATGTGTTCCCAAACATGAACCCCCCTCCCACCTCCCTCCCCATAACATCTCAGTGGGTCATCCCCATGCACCAACCCCAAGCATGCTGTATCCTGCGTCAGACATAGACTGGAGAATCAATTCTTACATGATAGTATACATGATAGAATGCCATTCTCCCAAATCATCCCACCCTCTCCCTCTCCCTCTGAGTCCAAAAGTCCGTTATACACAGCTGTGTCTTTTTTCCTGTCTTGCATACAGGGTCGTCATTGCCATCTTTCTAAATTCCATATATATGTGTTAGTATACTGTATTGGTGTTTTTCTTTCTGGCTTACTTCACTCTGTATAATCGGCTCCAGTTTCATCCATCTCATCAGAACTGATTCAAATGAATTCTTTTTAACGGCTGAGTAATACTCCATTGTGTATATGTACCACAGCTTTCTTATCCATTCATCTGCTGATGGACATCTAGGTTGTTTCCATGTCCTGGCTATTATAAACAGTGCTGCGATGAACATTGGGGTACACGTGTCTCTTTCAATTCTGGTTTCCTTGGTGTGTATGCCCAGCAGTGGGATTGCTGGGTCATAAGGTAGTTCTATTTGCAATTTTTAAAGGAATCTCCACACTGTTCTCCATAGTGGCTGAACTAGTTTGCATTCCCACCAACAGTGTAGGAGGGTTCCCTTTTCTCCACACCCTCTCCAGCATTTATTGCTTGCAGATTTTTGGATCGCAGCCATTCTAACTGGTGTGAAGTGGTACCGCATTGTGGTTTTGATTTGCATTTCTCTGATAATGAGTGATGTTGAGCATCTTTTCATGTGTTTGTTAGCCATCCGTATGTCTTCTTTGGAGAAATGTCTATTTAGTTCTTTGGCCCATTTTTTGATTGGGTCATTTATTTTTCTGGAGTTGAGCTGCATAAGTTGCTTGTATATTTTTGAAATTAGTTGTTTGTCAGTTGCTTCATTTGCTATTATTTTCTCCCATTCAGAAGGCTGTCTTTTCACCTTGCTTATAGTTTCCTTTGTTGTGCAGAAGCTTTTAATTTTAATTAGATCCCATTTGTTTATTTTTGCTTTTATTTCCAGAATTCTGGGAGGTGGATCATAGAGGATCCTGCTGTGATTTATGTCTGAGAGTGTTTTGCCTATGTTCTCTTCTAGGAGTTTTGGATTTTACAAGTTTCACTTGTAGAACTGAGTTGATATTTTGTGTGCTAAGTTGTTTCAGTCGTGTCCGACTCTTTGTGACCCTATGAACTGTAACCTGCCAGACTCCTCTGTCCATGGGATTTCCCAGGCAAAAACACTGGAGTGGGTTGCTGTGCCCTCCTCCAGAGGATCTTCCTGACCCAGGGATCGAAACTGTGTCTCTTACATCTCCCGCATTGGCAGACAGGTTCTTTACCACTAGCACCAACAATTGAAGCAAATAGTGGACAGTTGACTTTAATGCCATGTTTTTCTCGACATCAGGATACTGTTGTCTTTTTCTCTTTTAATGCTGTATATGATTCTTTTACTAAGGAACTATAGGGTATCTATAGTTACTCCACCAGAAGAGGAATCCTACAGAGTTTTTTGGTATAGGCACATCCCTGTCATGTAAGTTAAAGTTAAGATACATTCAGTTAACATTCCTTATATATTTAAGCTAGATGTCAGATAGATACAAGGCAAAAATAAATGAGACGTAAGATTCACTAGGAGACACAGATAAATATACAAATCAATGGATTTGTGATGTCATAATGTAAGTAAACATAAGGAACAGAAGTAGTCTTGAGTAGACTGTAATTAACTGGCTTATCCAGCTGGTGTTTGAAGGATGCATAGTATTTTATCAGGCAATTGCAAGTTAGAGAAGGGTCTTCCTGACAGAAGAGATATGTCGATAAAGACACAGAGGGTAGCAGTGTCAGTAGGTTGGAAATGACAGGTATACAGCTTGCTGAAATACAAAGTGGTAGGGGTGAGAGTAGAGCTAGGTGAGGCTGGAACATGAGGTGGGGGAAGGTCATGGTGAACTTTATGAGCCCTCCTAATGAACTTGACATTGTCCTGTAGATGGAAGAGAATCTTCACATTTTAAGACAAGAAGTCATGTGGTCAGATTTTCAATTAGTTTACTTGTGACTTAGTTGTGGAACGGAGAATTGGAGAAAGTCAAAATCTAGAAATGAAATGAAAAGTGACCAGTTGCTAACTTTATACAATTGCAATAAAGATAAGAGGTGAAGGAGGCAGAATTAATGGGACTTGATAACTGATTACATGCAGGAGAGAGGAAGAAGAAAAATATAATGAATTTGTATAGAGTTCTCATTTAGTTGATAAATCATGTCAGATTCTATTGCAACCCCATAGACTCTTGCCTGGAGAATCCCAGGGACGGGGGAGCCTGGTGGGCTGCCGTCTATGGGGTCGCACAGAGTCGGACACAACTGAAGTGACTTAGCAGCAGACTGTAGTCTGCCAGGCTCCTCTGTCCTTGGAATTTCCCAGGCTAGAATACTGGAATGGGTTGCCATTTCCTGCTCCAGGGGATCTTCCCAATCCAGGAATCAAACCTGTGTCTCCTGCATTGGGAGGTAGTTTCTTTACCACTGAGCCTCCTGGGAAGCCCAGTTTGTAGAGTGTGCCACCATTAATAATGTCCTTGAAAAACATAAGAGTGTAATTTTTTATTGAGGTATAATTGACATATAACATTATGTTAGTTTCAGGTGTACAATATGATTCAATATTTGTATATATTGTGAAGTGTTCACCATGGTAAGTCTAGTTATCATCTGTTACCAAGCATAATCTTTTTTTTTTTTTTCTAATGACAAGGGCTTTTAAGATCTCCTGTCTTACAGTATAATTTTTAGTTTACATTGTCTTTATTAACTGTTACTCTGCCTTCTATTTATTATTTCTTTTTTGTTTGTTTGTTTTTTAGAATACATTTAACTTCACTGGCACCTATGTTGGTTTTACTCAGATTATGCCATTTTTACTAAAAAACAAAGGTATAACACGTGCCAGAGTAGAATTTAATCTGGAAGATGCTGATAGTTTTTCACTGGATTTTAAAGGCAAATCAGGTACATATTTTATACCATGATGATATTATTATAAAAGTAAAATAAGTTTAAGTTGCTCAAAGAAATGTTGAGTACTGTGAAGGGCAGTTGTTCTTAATATTTTTAATGACTCAGTGCATGTTTTTCTTATATCCTATAGCAAATCTTGGTTCTATTTTTATAAATACACCTGTATTAATATCAGAAGACTGGTAATACATGGCAATTAACTATGCTTACTAATAGATATAATAGGCTAAGTATGCTATATATAAGTATATACTATAAATGAAAATAAAGTTATTAATTGCTAGTTTTAATTGCTTAAGAATGTTAGCTAAATATTTTAGAGAGCTCTCTCTGTTTAATTATATATTAGGTATCTTTATGTTAAATTGTTTGAAAAAATATACTTTTATAAATATATTTCAATTGTTTACCTCAGGTGTTGTCAAACTAAGATCTATGGGCTAAATCTGGCCTGGCCCCTCTTTTTATAAATAAAGTTTTATTAGAACACAGGCATACTCATTTGTTTGTATATTGTTTATAGATACTTTTATAATGGCAGAGTTGAATAGTTGTGACAGAAACCATATGGCTTGCAAAACCAAAAATATTTACTGTCAAAACCCTTACAGAAAACTGTTTGTCAACCATTGCTTTAGTCATTTTTTATTCATCACATATTTGTTGAATACCAATTATAGGTCAGATACTAGCTTATGAGTCTATAAAGACAATAAGACATCTTAGTTATTCTCCAAAAGTGAACAGTAAGTTTATCAGTCAAGGTCTTAGATTTTAAAATTTTTAAAAAAATAAAAAAATTTAAAAAAAAATAAATTTAAAAAAATAAATAAATAAATAAATAAACAGAATATAAATAGCCTTAGGAAAAATAAATAAATAAATAAATAAATGACTCACTTCAAGCATTTAACTGAAGATTATTTAATGAAGGAATTATGTATGGACCTAGGAGCCAGGTTTAAAGGAACTGACAAGAATAGAAGCTGCTTCTACCTCTACCTAAAGGAGCAAGATGAGGCAAGATATCAGAGCCCTATGAGTGGTGAAACTAAAAGAGAGGCCATCTGATAAAAGCTATAATTATTTAAAAAAAAAAATCCTTGCCAGAATTGTAGGTGAGGCAGGGAAAATGTGAGGGCATAAATACCTCCTATCCTCTGATACCTTGCTGGCATCTCTCTGTGGTTGAACCAAATCAGAGGCAGAAGAGCAAGGAGCCTCAAGAAATCAGTCTGTAGAGGTTAGGACAGAGAAGAGCAGAGAAAGATGGCTATTGGATCCAAGTGACAAATGGATACCACCTATATAACACTAGGAGAAAGAGAAATGAAATATTGGGTTATTACCATATAGTATGGTAGATGCTTCAAGACAAGTCAGTACATGGTGCTAAGAAACATATGTTAAGGGGAACTAGCTGAGAATCAGCACTGGGAAAAATTTCTTGGAGAAATTGATGCCTCATCTGGATTTCGAATACAGAGAAGGGGATAGAAAAGATGAGTGCCGAAGAACTGATGCTTTTGATCTGTGGTGTTGGAGAAGACTCTTGAGAGTCCCTTGGACTGCAAGGAGATCCAATCAGTCCATCCCAAAGGAGATCAGTTCTGGGTGTTCATTGGAAGGACTGATCCTGAAGCTGAAACTCCAATACTTTGGCCACCTGATGCGAAGAGCTGACTCACTGAAAAAGACCCTGATGGTTGGAGGGATTGAGGGCAGGAGAAAAAGAGGGCAACAGAGGATGAGATGGCTGGATGGCATCACCGACTCGATGGATATGAGTTTGGGGAAACTCCAGGAGTTGGTGATGGACAAGGAGGCCTGGCGTGCTGTGATTCATGGGGTCGCAAAGAGTCAGATACAACTGGGTGACTGAACTGAACTGAAAGGTGTAGAAATGAGTCAATATGGCAAGTAGTTAGGGATATCTAGAGTATAGGAGTACAGGACTAGAGGGGCAAGTGAGACCCAGGTAACTAACGTTCTTTTCTGGACATTTATTCTAGGGGTTGTTGTTGTTTAGTCCCGAAGTTTTTTCCAACTCTTTTGTGACCCATGGACTATAGCTGGCCAGGCTCCTCTGTCCATGGGATTTCCCAGGCAAGAATACTGGAATGGGTTGCTCTTTACTTCTTCAGGGGAATCTTCCTGACCCAGGGATCAAACCCACATATCCTGCATTGGCAGGCAGATTCTTTACCACTGAGCCACCAGGGAATCCATTCTAGAGGTTAGGCAGTTTGGTTAAAGGATTGATACCTAGGCAATGGTGTGAGTTGGCTTGCCCTTCACTAATTTTCCTTTGACTTAAGTTGAAAATGGCCTGGGGAAAAATGTGGGTATGTAAAAGGCAAGACCAGAGACAGGGAGATCAGTTAGGTGTGGTGGCCATACAGGTGAGAAATGATGAGAGCCTGAGCTCAGACTTTGATGTTGGGAAGGAAAGGAAGAGATTTCCAAAGGTACTTAGAAATGCTCCAATGTGGTTATCAAGTGGACATGTGTATTAGGGAAGAGGAAGAAATTTTGGAGCATTCCCAGTTTTTGACTGTAAGAGACAGATGTCTGGATGAACAATTCATAGTTGATATAATGCAGGAGCATTAAAAAGCAAGAGACATTACTTTGCCAACAAAGGCAAGGTAATGTCCATATAGTCAAGGCTTGTCCATATAGTCAAGGCTTGTCCATATAGTCAAGGCTATGGTTTTTCTATTAGTCATGCATGGATGTGAGAGTTGGACCATAAAGAAAGCTGAGCACCAAAGAATAGATGCTTTCAAACTGTGGTGTTGGAGAAGACTCTTGAGAGTCCCTTGGACTGCAGGGAGATCAAACCAGCCAGTCCTAAAGAAAATCAGTCCTGAATATTCATGGGAAGGACTGATGCTGAAGCTGAGGCTCCAATAGTTTGGCCACCTGATGCGAAGAACTGACTCATTGGAAAAGACCCTGATGCTGGAAAAGATTGAGAACAGGGAGGAGAAAGGGACGGCAGAGGATTAGATGGTTGTATGTTGTTACTGATTCAATGGTCATGAGCTTGAGCAAGCTCTGGGATTTAGTGATGGACAGGGAAGCCTGGCGTGCTGCAGTCCATGGGGTCGCAGAGTCAGACACGACCAAGCGACCGAACTGAATAATGTGGGAAAAGGAATAGGTCTAGGTGAGCATGCTGTTTTTGCAGGGACTGTGGAATAGCCCAGGAATGATAACAGTAGACACTAGGAAATCCATGTGAATTTTATATTCATTTTTGAAAAATGTGGATGTTGAAACTTTAATTGCCTTAACACTTTTGCTCTGATTGCCTCATATGGTTTCATGCACCTTGTTAATGGTTCACAGACTCTTCCTGTTTATTCTGTAGAGCTACTCAGCAAGGTGCATTTCTTTCCACAGTTCTGCCTTAGCCCTAGCCCAAACTTCCCTTTTAGGCCACTGCGTCTTCTTTTAAAGTGCTTTCCCAGCCTCCAAGCCTTTTTCCCTCACACCTATACCAGAGAGTGATCTCCTTCAAATAAAGATCTTATCCCATCTAAAAAGCTTTGTTGATTTTCTATTTCCAGTAGCATTGGGTCTCACAGCAGACTGCTGACACAGTCTTAGGATGTACATAAGTTGATCTTGATAATTATTAATAATTTGCAATAAAGTTTATACTTAAAATGTCCAGAAAATACATTTTATTAATATGAGTATATTAACACATAAACGTCCTTCTGTGACAAAAATTGCAGCTTGTATTAAAAAGAGCCTTGTACCTGTTTGTCTTCTTTACTCTACTGTGAGCTCATGAGCTCAATGACTACAGTTCCAAATTTTGCTTTCTGCTAGAGTTGTCTCATGTAACTCTACACATTGTAGACACTCAAGAAGTATTTATTGGTGCTATGTTGGATTATTGTATTTCGCAGTCTATATGTTTATATATATGACAGATATATTTAAGAATATCTGTTTTATTATATTTTATATATTTGAGATATATAGTCATTCTAGGTGGATATTCTTTGCTGTATAATATGTATTTTTTCCCACACCACAAATATGTTTGTGTTAATTAACACTTAATGGATTTTTTTGGTTCATTTGTCTAATGGTTTTTATATCATACATCAAGTTGAGTGAGATTTTACCTGAATGGAGAAGGGTGGAATGAATTATTTAAGTTTATTTCCAGACAGGAATAATTTAAATTATCGTTCCTTGGATTAATCTGAAAACTTCAGGGAGAAAAAGGGACTTTAGAATTGTTTAGATGAAGATAGATGTTCCATTGTAGCTAACATTCAGTCTTTAATAACTTATTTTAGAGGTTTATTTAAATGGTTATAATTTTTTACCCTGAAGTTTGTGTTGCTTTTTGACAATTGTCTGTATTTTCACCCAATGCCTTTGTTTTTCAAGTTATGCCGTTATATTGAAATGTTTCCTTGTACAAAATTGTGTTTATCTTCTTTGTGAATTCTGTAAGGCATCAGAGGAGGTCCAGCTCTTCCCCTGTCCGTCTTTGCTGGAGAGGGAGTCTCAATTCTCTCAGATCTAAGACTCAGTCAGTTATTTGACCTTGACCTTTACACCTTTTTATACTCATCTGAATAAGACCATGATAACCTTCTTAAGCTTTGGAAATTTTAAAAATAGGTTTACCATCTCTTTTTGCTGATTGAATATATGTCTGACTCTTTGTGACTCCATGGACTGCAGCACGCCAGGCTTCCCTGGCCATCACTGCTTCCCGGAGTTTGCCCAAGTTTATGTCCGTTGAGTCAGTGATGCCATCCAACCATCTCATCTTCTGTCATCCCCTTCTCATGCCTTCAATCTTTCCCAGCATCACTGTCTTTTCCAATGAATCAGCTGTTCTCATCAGATGGCTAAAGTATTGGAGCTTCAGCTTCAGCATCAGTCCTTCCAATGAGTATTCAGGGTTGATTTCCTTTAAGATTGACTGGTTTGATCTCGTTGCACTCCAAGGGACTCTCAAGAGTCTTCTTCAGCACCACAGTTTGGAATCATCAATTCTTTGGCACTCAGCCTTCTTTATGGTTCAGCTCTCACATCTGTACATGACTACTGGAAAGACCATAGCCTTGACTATATGGACCTTTGTTGGCAAAGTGATGTCTTTGCTTTTTAATACACTGTCTAGGTTTGCCATAGCTTTCCTGCCAAGAAGCAATCATCTTCTAATTTCATGGCTGCAATCACCATCTACAGTGATTTTAGAGCCTAAGAAGAGGAAATCTGTCACTGCTTCTACCTTTTCCCCTTCTATTTGCTGTAAAGTGATGGAACCAGATGCTATGATCTTAGTTTTTTGGTTTTTTTTTTTTTAATATTGAGTTTTAAGTCATCGTTTTCACTCTCCTCTTTCACCCTTATCAAAAAAGTCTTTTATTCCTCTTTGTTTTCTGCCATTAAAGTGGTATCACTTGCGTATCTGAGGTTGTTGATTTTTCTCCCAGAAATCTTGATTCCAGCTTATAACTCATCCAGCCTGGCATTTTGCATGATGTGTTCTGCTTATATGTGATCTGTTAAATAAACAGAATGGCAATAAACAGCCTTGTACTCCTTTCTCAATTTTGAACCAGTCAATTGGTCCATATGTGGTTCTAACTGTTGAGATAGCTTAATGAAGTGGCCTTATGCAGCCCTACACAGATGATTCAGCAACTACTTTTTAATTGTTATGAATGTTTTGCTGAGGTTTCTCAAAGTTTCATCTCCACGTTTAGCAGTAATACTATAGATACTTATCTGACATTTTTAAAAAGTGTCTTTTTTTCTGGTCTTATAGGGAAATTCACAGACCCTGCATTTCCTGACATATTTTTCTTGGAGTTAGAGAAACA
Organism: Capricornis sumatraensis; assembly: GCF_032405125.1. Taxonomy (NCBI): domain Eukaryota; kingdom Metazoa; phylum Chordata; class Mammalia; order Artiodactyla; family Bovidae; genus Capricornis; species Capricornis sumatraensis. Next base: position 107,680,570 of record NC_091092.1, on the reverse strand, counting down.
GACATCTATGGAGTGTGGCATAGCATTTTCTCCCAAAGAAGTAAGTTCAGCATTCTATTACTCATATTACTGGAGAGCAGTGGAGTTAAAATAATCTTAACTAAGAGGCTATCGAAGGTGGCTAAGCTCTTTTTGTAGTGGATCATTTTCTACTTATGAGCATGCCTGCGTATATCCTTTTATTCAGTAAAATGGTTGCTAGTGGAGTCTGACTTCATGCTTGCAGTGTATCTCAGGAAGTACAGAGGACATACACAAGGATTCTATATGGGTTTTTGGTCTCAATTATGCTTTCTGGAAAATTTAAGATATGACATGTTGTGAAGGAGAGCAAAATTGAGGCTAACCCCCAAATCACTGATATTCGAGCAAGCATGTGCTTTGTGCTTATCTTTTTGAGTAGCGTGTGCTTGAGGCTGTTGGAACCATCACCTGAAATCACCAAAGACATGCAGTGAAGATTTAAGAGGGGTTGCTATGACACTGGTTATTGGATAGCATTCCTTGATGTCTGGTGATTTAAAAACGTCAACAAAAATAATAGAGGAAGAAAATCAAAGCAAAAAAAAAAAAAAAAAAAACCTTTCCTAGAATGTGCCCATGAGGAAAGGATACCACTGGAAACATTTCAGGGACAATCTGTGATATGCTTTTTCTTTGAAGGCAATAGAAGTGCCAAAGAGAGAACTTCTTGCTACCATTATATGGAAAGGCATGTTGCTGTATCCTTCCAAACAAGAATCAAACTGCTTATATGGTAATTAGAGTACAAGACTCTTATGTCAAAACATTTTTTTATGTTCCAGCATAGCTGGCATGATGCCTTGTACCCAGTTGGTATAGATAGAATAAGTGAAAAGAATTAATAACACAATAAGAAGATGTAGTGAATGCTAACAAAGTATATCTTTAATGACACATTTCTAAGTAATGTTACTAAACTACAGAGTTTACTGAGATTAAAATCTTATTTTTAAGCAATAATAGCTGTTATTTAGCTTTCAGAAGGAAAAAGTTAAGAAAATTTAACAATACATTAAGATTTGAGAAAATGCTAAAGATTAATTTTGCCCTCTTAGTTGCAATACATTAATTGGGATATATGCTGTGGGTGCACATAGGGGTCACATGGAATTATACTGTCTACAGAGTTCACTATGATCTGTCCTATTTTTTTTTATCAATATATTTTCTTATTAAAGGATAATTGCTTTATAGAATTTTGTTGTTTTCTGTCAAAGCTCAACATGTATCAGCCATAGGTATATATGTATATATGTGTATATATATATATATATATCTCCCCTCCCTTTTGAACCTCCCTCCCATCTCCTGCCCCATCCCACACCGCTAGATTGATACAGAGCCCCTGTTTGAGTTTCCTGAGCCATACAGTAAATTCCCATTGGCTATCTATTTTACATACGGTAATGTAAGTTTCCATGTTACTCTTTCCACACATTTTACCCCCTCCTCCCCTCGCCCCATGTCCATAAGTCTATTCTCTATGTCTGTTTCTCCATCACTGCCCTGTAAATAAATTCTTCAGTACCATTTTTCTAGATTCTGTATATATGCGTTAGAACACAATATTTATCTTTCTCCTTCTGACTCACTTCACTCTGTATAATAGGTTCTAGGTTCATTCACCTCATCAGAACTGACTCAAATGCATTCCTTTTTATGGCTGAGTAGTATTCCATTGTGCATATGTACCACAGATTCTTTCTCCATTCATTTGTCAATGGACATCTAGGTTGCTTCCATGTTCTAGCTATTGTAAATAGTGCTACAGTGAGCAATGGGATACATGTGTCTCTTTCAATTTTGGTTTCCTCAGGGTATATTTCTAGGAGTGGGATTGCTGGGTCATATGGTGGTTTTATTTCTAGTTTTTTAAGGAATCTCCATACCGTCTTCCATAGTGGCTGCATCAATTTACCTTGCCACCAACAGTGCAAGAGCATTCCCTTTTCTCCACATCCTCTCCAGTATTTATTGTTTGTAGACTTTTTGGTGATGACCATTCTGACTGGGGTGAGGTGATATCTCATTATAGTTTTGATTTATATTTCTCTCATAATGAACAGTATTGAGCATCTTTTCATATGTTTGTTAGCCAGCTGTATGTCTTCTTTGGATAAATGTCTGTTTAGGTCTTTTTCCCACTTTTTGATTGGATTGTTTATTTTTTGGCATTGAGTTGTATGAGCTGCTTGTATATTTTAGAAATTAATCCTTTATCAGTTGTTTCATTTGCTGTTATTTTCTCCCATTCTGGGGGTTGTCTTTTTACCTTGCTTATGGTTTCCTTTGCTGTGCAAAAGCTTTTAAGTTTAATCAGGTCCCACTTGTTTACTTTTGTTTTTATTTCAATTACTCTAGGAGGTGGGTCATAGAGGATCTTACTTTAATTTATGTCATTGAGAATTCTGCCTGTTTTCCTCTAAGAGTTTTATAGTTTCTGGTCTTACATTTAGGTCTTTAATCCATTTTGAGTTTATCTTTGTGTATGGTGTTAGGAAGTTTTCTAATTTCATTCTTTTACATGTAGCTGTCCAGTTTTCCCAGTGCCATTTATTGAAGAGGCTGTCTTTGCCTCATTGTATATTCTTGCCTCCTTTGGCAAAAATAAGGTATCCATAGGAGCATGGGTTTATTTCTGGCCTTTCTATCTTGTTCCATTGGTCTATATTTCTATTTTTGTGCCAGTACCATACTGTCTTGATGACTTTAGCTTTGTAGTATAATCTGAAGTCAGGAAGGTGATTCCGCCAGCTCCATTCTTCTTTCTCAAGACTGCTTTGCTATTTGGGATCTTTTGTGTTTCCATATGAATTGTGAAACATTTTGTTCTAGTTCTGTGAAAAATGCCATTGGTAATTTGATAGGGGTCACACTGAATCTGTAGATTGCAGTTGGTAGTATAGTCATTTGCACAATATTGATTCTTCCTACCCAGGAACATGGAATAGTTCTCCATCTGTATATGTCATCTTTGATTTCTTTCATCAGTGTCTTATAATTTTCTGTGTACAGTTCTTTTGTCTCCTTCAGTTCAGTTCAGTTCACTCGCTCACTCGTGTCCGACTCTTTGCGACCCCATGAATTGTAGCATGACAGGCCTCCCTGTCCATCACCAACGCCCGGAGTTCACTCAGACTCACGTCCATCGAGTCAGTGATGCCATCCAGCCATCTCATCCTCTGTCGTCCCCTTCTCCTGCTGCCCCCAATCCCTCCCAGCATCAGAGTCTTTTCCAATTAGTCAACTCTTCGCATGTGGTGGCCAAAGTACTGGAGTTTCAGCTTTAGCATCATTCCTTGCAAAGAAATCCCAAGGCTGATCTGCTTCAGAATGGACTTGTTGGATCTCCTTGCAGTCCAAGGGACTCTCAAGAGTCTTCTCCAACACCACAGTTCAAAAGCATCAATTCTTCAGCACTCAGCCTTCTTCACAGTCCAACTCTCGCATCCATACATGACCACAGGAAAAACCATAGCCTTGACTAGACGGACCTTAGTCGGCAAAGTAATGTCTCTGCTTTTGTATATGCTATCTAAGTTGGTCATAACTTTTCTTCCAAGGAGTAAGCGTCTTTCAATTTCATGGCTGCAGTCACCATCTGCAGTGATTTTGGAGCCCAGAAAAATAAAGTCTGACACTGTTTCCCCTGTTTCCCCATCTATTTCCCATGAAGTGATCGGACCGGATGCCATGATCTTCGTTTCCTGAATGTTGAGCTTTAAGCCAACTTTTTCTCTCTCCTCTTTCACTTTCATCAAGAGACTTTTTAGTTCCTCTTCACTTTCTGCCATAAGGGTGGTGTCATCTGCATATCTGAGGTTATTGATATTTCTCCTGACAATCTTGATTCCATCTTGTGCTTCTTCCAGACCAGCATTTCTCATGATGTACTTTGCATAGAAGTTCAATAAGCAGGGTGACAATATACAGCCTTGACGCACTCCTTTTCCTATTTGGAACCAGTCTGTTGTTCCATGTCGAGTTCTAATTGTTGCTTCCTGATCTACATATAGATTTCTCAAGAGGCAAGTCTGGTGGTCTGGTATTCCCATCTCTCTCAGAATTTTCCACAGTTTATTGTGATCCACACAGTGAAAGGCTTTGGAATAGTCAATGAAGCAGAAATAGATGTTTTTCTGGAACTCTCTTGCTTTTTCCATGATCCAGCGGATGTTGGCAGTTTGATCCCTGGTTCCTCTGCCTTTTTTGAAACCAGCTTGAACATCAGGAATTTCACGGTTCACATATTGCTGAAGCCTGGCTTAGAGAATTTTGAGCATTACTTTACTAGTGTGTGAGATGAGTGCAATTGTGCAGTAGTTTGAGCATTCTTTGGCATTGCCTTTCTTTGGGATTGGAATGAATACTGACCTTTTCCAGTCCTGTGGCCACTGCTGAGTTTTCCCAATTTGCTGGCATATTGAGTGCAGCACTTTCACAGCATCATCTTTCAGGATTTGAAACAGCTCAACTGGAATTCCATCACTTCGACTAGCTTTGTTCGTAGTGATGCTTTCTAAGGCCCACTTGACTTCACATTCCAGGATGTCTGGCTCTAGATGAGTTGATCACACCATCGTGATTATCCGGGTTGTGAAGTTCTTTTTTGTACAGTTCTTCTGTGTATTCTTGCCACCTCTTCTTAATATCTCCTGCTCCTGTTAGGTCCATACCATTTCTGTCCTTTATCGAGCCCATTTTGCATGAAATGTTCCCTTGGTATCTCTCATCTTCTTGAAGAGATCTGTAGTCTTTCCCATTCTGTTGTTTTCCTCTATTTCTTTGCATTGATAGCTGAAGAAGGCTTTCTTATCTCTTCTTGCTGTTCTTTGGAACTCTGCATTCAGATGCTTATATCTTCCCTTTTCTGCTTTGCTTTTCACTTCTCTTCTTTTCACAGCTATTTGTAAGGCCTCCCCAGACAGCCATTTTTCTTTTCTGCATTTCTTTTCCACGGGGATGGTCTTGATCCCTGTCTCCTGTACAAGGTCACAAACCTCATTCTGTAGTTCATCAGGCACTCTATCTATCAGATCTAGGCCCTTAAATCTATTTCTCACTTCCACTGTATAATCATAAGGGATTTGATTTAGGTCATACCTGAATGGTCTAGCAGTTTTCCCTACTTTCTTCAATTTCAGTCTGAATTTGGCAATAAGGAGTTCATGATCTGAGCCACAGTCAGCTCCGAGTCTTGTTTTTGTTGACTGTATAGAGCTTCTCCATCTTTGGCTGCAAAGAATATAATCAATCTGATTTTGGTGTTGACCATCTGGTGATGTCCATGTGTAGAGTCTTCTCTTGTGTGGTTGGAAGAGGGTGTTTGCTATGACCAGTGCATTTTCTCGACAAAACTCTATTAATCTTTGCCCTGCTTCATTCTGCATTCCAAGGCCAAATTTGCCTGTTACTCCAGGTGTTTCTTGACTTCCTACTTTTGCATTCCAGTCCCCTACAATGAAAAGGACAATTTTTTGGGGTGTTAGTCCTACAAGGTCTTATAGGTCTTCATAGAACTGTTCAACTTCAGCTTCTTCAGTGTTACTGGTTGGGGCATAGACTTGGATTATGGTGATATTGAATGGTTTGCCTTGGAAACGAACAGAGATCATTCTGTCAGTTTTGAGATTGCATCCAAGTACTGCGTTTCGGATTCTTTTACTGGCCATGATGGCTACTCCATTTCTTCTGAGGGATTCCTGCCCACAGTAGTAGATATAATGGTCATCTGAGTTAAATTCACCCATTCCAGTCCATTTTAGTTCACTGATTCCTAGAATGTCGATGTTCACTCTTGCCATCTCTTGTTTGACCACTTCCAATTTGCCTTGATTCATGGACCTGACATTCCAGGTTCCTATGCAATATTACTCTTTATAGCGTCGAACTTTCTTTCTATCACCAGTCACATCCATTTGTCTCCTTAGGTAAGTTTATTTCTAGATATTTATTTCTTTTTGTTGCAGTGATGAATGGGATTGATTCCTTAATTTCTCTTTCTGATTTTTCATTGTGAGTATATAGAAACGTGAATGATTTCTGTGTATTGATTTTGTATCCTGCAACTTTGCTAAATTCACTGATTAGCTCAAGTAATTTTCTGATACTATCTTTAGGGTTTTCTAAGTACAGTATCATGTCATCTGCAGACAGTGAGAGCTTTGCTTCTTCTTTTCTGATCTTGATTCTTTTTTATCATTTTTCTTTTCTGATTGCTATAGCTAGGACTTCCAGAACTATGTTGAATAGCTATGGTGAAAGTGGACACCCTTGTCTTCTTTCTGATTTTAGGGAGAATGCTTTTAGTTTTTCACCATTGAGAATAATCTTTGCTGTAGGCTTATATATATGGCCTTTACTATGTTGAGATAGGTTCCTTCTATGCCCAATCTTTGAAGAGTTTTAATTGTAAATGGGTGCCGAATTTTGTCAAAGGCTTTTTCTGCATTTATTGAGATCATCATATGGTTTTTATCTTTCAGTTTGTCAATATGGTGTATAACATTGATGATTTGCATATATTGAAGAATCCTTGCATCCTTGGAATAAACCCAACTTGATTGTGGTGTATGAGCTTTTTGATGTGTTCCTGAATTCCAGTTGCTAAAATTTTGTTGAGGACTTTTGCATCTATGTTCATCAGTGATATTGGCCTGCAGTTTTCTTTTCTTGTGTTTGTCTGGTTTTGGCATCAGGGTGATGATGGCTGCATAGAATGAATTTGGAAGTGTTCCTTCCTCTGCAATTTTTTGGAAGAGTTTTAGAAGGATAGGTATTACCTCTTCTCTAAATATTTAATAAAATTATCCTGAGAAGCCATCTGGTCCTGAGCATTTGTTTTCTGGGAGATTTTTGATTACAGCTTCAATTTCAGTGCTTGTAATTGGGTTGTTCATAATTTCTATTTCTTCCTGGTTCAGTCTTGGAAGATTGAACTTTTTAAAGAATCTGTCCATTTCTTCCATGTTATCCATTTTATTGCCATATAGTTGTTCATTACAGTCTCTTATAATGCTTTGTATTTCTGCATTGTTGTTGTAACTTCTCCTTTTCCATTTCTAATTTTGTTGATTTGACTCTTCTCTCTTTTTTTTTCTTCTTGATGAGTCTGGCTAAAGGTTTGTCAATTAATCTTCTCAAAGAACTAGCTTTTAGTTTTATTAATCTTTACTATTGTTTCTTTCATTTTTTTTCATTTATTTCTGCTCAGATCATTATGATTTCTTTCCTTCTATTAATTCTGGGGTGTATTTGTTCTTTTTCCAGTTGCTTTAGGTATAAAGTTAGGTTGTCTATTCAATGTATTTCTTGTTGCTTGAGGTAGGATTGTATTGCTATAAAATTCCCTCTTAGAACTGCTTTTGCTGCAACCCATAGGTTTTGAGTTGTCATGTTTTCATTATCATTTGTTTCTAGAAATCTTTTGATTTCCCTTTTGATTTCTTCAGTAACCTGTTGGTTATTTGGAAATGTATTGTTTAATCTCCATGTGTTTGTGTTTTTTTCTTGTAATTAATATCTAGTCTCATAGCATTTTGGTCAGAGAAGATTCTTGATATGATTTCAATTTTCTTAAATTTACTGAGGTTTATTTTGTGACCCAGGAAGTGGTCTATCCTGGAGAATGTTCCATATGCACTTGAGAGGTGTATTCTTCTGCATTTGGATGGAAGGTCCTGAAGATTTCAAGGAGATCCATCTCATCTAATGTATCATTTAAGACTTGTGTTTCCTTATTAATTTTCTGTTTCGTTGATCTGTCCGTTGGTGTGAGTGGGGTGTTAAAGTCTCCTGCTATTATTGTGTTACTGTCAATTTCTCCTTTTATGTCTGTTAGTGTTTGTCTTTTGTATTGCTGCTGCTGCTGCTAAGTCACTTCAGTCATGTCCAACTCTGTGTGACCCCATAGACGGCAACCCACCAGGCTCCCCCATCCCTGGGATTCTCCAGGCAAGAAACTGGAGTGGGTTGCCATTTCCTTCTCCAATGCATGAAAGTGAAAAGTGAAAGTGAAGTCACTCAGTCGTGTCCGACCCTCAGCAGCCACATGGACTGCAGCCTACCAGGCTCTTCCATCCATGGGATTTTCCAGGCAGGAGTACTGGAGTGGGGTGCCATTGCCTTCTCCCCTTAAGTATTGAGGTGCTTTTATGTTTGCTGCATAGATATTTACAATTGTTATGTCTTCCTCTTGGATTGATCCCTTGACCATTATGTAGAGTCCTTCCTTATCTCTTGTAATCTTCTTTATTTTAAGGTCTATTTTGTCTGATGAAGATTGCTCCTCCAGCTTTCTTTTGCTTCCCATTTACATAGAATCTATTTTTCCATCCTCTCACTTTCAGCCTATATGTGTCTTTAGGTTTGAAGTTGGTTTCTTGTAGACAGCATGTATATGGGTCTTATTTTTGTATCCATTCAGCCAGTCTGTGTCTTTTGGTTGGAGCATTTAATCTGATTACATTTAAAGTAATTATTGATATATATGTTCCTATTGCCATTTTCTTAATTGTTTTTGGTTAATTGTGTAGATCTTTCCCATCTCTTCCATTTCTTGACCATCAGTTCAGTTCAGTTGCTCAGTCGTGTCTGACTTTGCAACACCACGGAGTGCAGCACGCCAGGCTTCCCTGACCATCACCAACTCCCAGAGTTTACTCAAACTCGTGTCCATGGAGTCAGCGATGCCATTTAATCATCTCATCCTCTGTTGTCCCCTTCTCCTCCTCCCCTCAATCTTTCTCAGCATCAGGGTCTTGTCAAATGAGTCAGCTCTTTGCATCAGGTGGCCAAAGTATTGGAGTTTCAGCTTCAACATCAGTCCTTCCAATGAACACCCAGGACTGATCTCCTTTAGGATGGACTGGTTCATTCTTCTTGCAGTCCAAAGGACTCTCAAGAGTCTTCTCCAACACCACAGTTCAAAAGCATCAATTCTTCGGCACTCAGCTTTCTTTATAGTCCAACTCTCACATCCATACATGACTACTGGAAAAACCATAGCTTTGACTAGACGGACCTTTGTTGGCAAAGTAATGTCCCTGCTTTTTAATATGCTGTCTAGGTTGGTCATAACTTTTCTTCCAAGGAGCAAGCATCTTTTAATTTCATGGCTGCAGTCACCATCTGCAATGACTTTGGATCCCAAAAATATAGTCTGTCATAAAACCCTTTAACATTTGTTGTAAAGCTGGTTTGGTGGAACTGAATTCTTTTAACTTTTGCATGACTGAAAAGCTTTTTATTTATCCATCAATTTTGAATGAGAACCTTGCTGGGTATAGTAATCTTGGTTGTAGATTTTCCCTTTTTAGTTCTTTAAATATATCCTACCATTCCCTTCTGGCCTGCAGTTTCTGCTGAAAGATCAGCTGTTAAATGTGTGGGGTTTCCCTTGTATGTTACTTGTTGCTTTTTCCTTGCTGCTTTTGATATTCTTTCTTTGTGTTTAGTCTTTGTTAGTTTGATTAGTATGTGTCTTGGCATGTTTCTCCTTGGGTTTAACCTGTATGGGACTATTTGCGCCTCTTGGACTTGATTGACTATTTTCTTTTCCATGTTGGGGAAATTTTCAACTATAATCTCTTCAAAAATTTTGTCATACCCTTATTTTTCTCTTCTTCTTCTGGGACCCCTATAATTTGAATGTTGGTGCATTTGATATTGTCCCAGAGGTCTTTGTGATTATCCTCAGTGGTTTTTATTCTTTTTACTTTGTTCCGCCCTTCAGAAGTTATTTCCACCATTTTATCTTCCAGCTCACTGATTCACTCTTCTGTTTCAGATATTCTGCGATTGATTCCCTCTAGAGTATTTTTAATTTCAATAATTGTGTTGTTTGTCTCTGTTTGTTTATTCTTTAATTCTTCTAGGTCTTTGTTAATTGATTCTTGCATTTTCTCCATTTTGTTTTCAAGGTTTTTGATCATTTTTACTATAATTATTCTGAATTATTTTTCCTGTAGTTTGCGTATTTCCTCTTCAGTTATTTGGACTTATGTATTTCTAGTTTGTTCCTTCAAATATGTAGTATTTCTCTGCCTTTCCTTTATTTTTTTTTTAACTTATTGTGTTTGAAATCTCCTTTTCTCAGGCTGCAGGGTTGAATTCCTTCTTCCTTTTGGTTTCTTCCCTCCTAAGGTTAGTCCAGGGGTTTGTGTATGCTTCCTATAGGGTGAGATTTGTGCTGAGTTTTTGTTTGTTTTTCCTCTGATGAGCAAGGCTGAGTGAGGTGGTTATCCTGTCTGCTGATTTTTGTTTTGTTTGTTGTTTAGATGAGGTGTCCTGCACAGGGTACCTCTGGTGGTTGGGTGATGCCAAGTGTTGTATTCAAGTGGTTTCCTTTGTGTGAGTTCTCACTATTTGATACTCCCTAGGTTTAGTTCTCTGGTAGTCATAGAGTCAGTGCTCCCACTCCAAAGGATCACGGCTGGATCTCTTGTATTGTGAATATGTATGTTTCTGACTCCAAGTCACTGGACTGGCAGGAAAGCCACCTGATTTGACAGCAGAACTCACCCCAGGCAGGAAGCATCAGGTACCTGATCCTGAAGAAGAGTATCCTGATGATGGTGAAAGGTTGTTGCTGAACCACGAAAGACGCCAGGATTCTTGGCCTCTGGAGGAAAAGAATTCAATCCAGGGCCAGAGACGAGGCTTGATCACTCAAGAGCTTTTGTGTAATAAAATTTTATTAAAGTATAAAAGAGCTAGAGAAAGCTTCTGACATAGACATCAGAAGGGGGCAGAAAGAGTGCCCTCTCAGTAGTGTTAGCAATGGAGTTATATACTTTTAATTAGTTGTTACAGTGAATCAAAAGAATGTCTGAAGGTTGTAAAGACCTTACTAGACCCACTCCCATAATTTACATTTTAAGCTAACAGAATTAGCCAGAAGGTTTTTTCCAGAAACTGTCCTCAAGCAGGTTACATTATTGTTATATAATCCTAAGGAATGTAGAGGGAAAAAAGTTTGTCCTTTCCTCCTCCTTGAGAATTCCAGATCCCTCTCTCCTTGGGGACCCCCAGACTTCTTATCAACCTGCATAGGAATTGACTCTCTCAATGGGATTTAAGGTGCTAAAGCATGGGAAAAAAGCAGCAGCAGCTCACATGGAGTAGGTACTCAGGTACGGTCATCACTTGCTTCCTTCCTCCTTCTAGTTCCAAGTATGTGTTTTATTCTAGAACATGATGCCGCATCACTGCTCTGTGTTCCCAGCTTCCATTCTAGCTTCTCAAGGTGTCACTGACATTCTTAAGAGGAAGAATTAATTAGCCTGTCCCTTCTTCATGTTTCATCACAAGGTTGGTTCTGGGTAGCCATGAGATGAGTAGCTCTCCATTCCTTCCTGCCAAAATCTTAGAAGTTTCTGTAGAGGACTTAACTGGATTCAGTCAAATATACTGTCCAGATGGTCCTGACAACACCTACTCTCCCAAGACTAGGTGTGAGGCAGCTTCCAGCTCTGGAAAAGCCAGAGGAACTCCTATCATGAAGACAGAGGACAGTCAGACCCTCGGTTATGCTGTGGAGCTCCAGTGTCAGCTAGCAGTCCTGTTCTAGTTTTGACTAGTATAGGCTACTTTTCTGATATTAAAGAAGATGAAAAATTTTAATTTTATATACATTGTTGCACTATACAACATTATGATGTATACCATACTATGTTTTATTTCCACAGGTTCAGTATATAATATTCATCTATTCAATACATCCATGGACCAATGACATTTAGATAGATACTGTTTAGCAAGGTTAACCAGAAGAAAGAGAACATCTTTGCTTTTTTTGAAAATCATTTTAGGAATAATTTCCTTTGGCCTAATTTAGGCTGTCAGATAATATCAGAATGCTAATGTTATTTAGATTTTCCTTTTATCTTTTCAGCAGGGATTTTGAAGTGAATGGAATATTGTCAAAGTGTTACAATTATTTGTTGAATAACATAATCTGTGACTTTCTTATTTTAGACAGAAGCATAATTAACAAGTTATTTGAAGAGATTCAGAGGATGTTTATCTTCTTAATTTTTGCAGTATTTTAATATCTTTCAAAGTCTGCTCAACTCTCACATTTCCTAACCATTTGCAAATTTTCTCAGCATCAACTTATATTTCAATCTTGGATATCGATAATGTTCTCCTGATTATTTAAGTCTTTTGTCAAAATTAAATGGGAATTTTAGAAGGCAGAAAGAAAACATAAACAGTTAATAAATCCTGATAAATAACAATAACTGCTGCTTGCATTTTGGAGTATCTTTGTTTCTTCTATCTCTGTAATTATAATGAAATAATACTTTATGAACATTTTTAACCTGTACTGTTTTTAGTGATTGTATTAATTTAAATGTCATGCATTGCTTTTTGTATTATCAAATATTCTAAATGCAATTTAATTTTGAGGATGATATTTTATGGCTATACTATGTTAGCATTATTAAACTAAGATTTTTTTTGCAAACTAATTATTATACTTAAGATTTTTCCATTGTTTGACTTTATAAATGAGTCTGTAAGAAATGTCCTTGTAGATAACTGTTTTCATATTATATGCTTTCATTATATTTTCCTAGAAGTAAAAAAATTGGATCAAACTTCTATGTACATATTTTAGACTGTTGATATATGTTCTCAAATTGCTCTTCAAAAACATTATACCAATAGTATTAACCACTAGTAACAGTAAATGTTGCTTACTTTCTTCTTTCAGTGTGCAACTAGGATGCATCAATTATATATATAATTGGTGTACAGTATATATATACAGTATATATGTAGTATAGTATATACATCATTAGTGTATATAGTATTCTGCCAGCCCCATAGATGAAAGGTGAATTTTTTAATTGCATTTAATATTCTTAGATTCTTCTTGCATTAATATTCTTTGATTCTTCTTGCATAAGACACCATACAATAGTAATGATTTATTTGCTAACAATTTGACCTGCTTGCTACTATTAACAATGGTAACATTATATTGATTGATTTTTGTATGTTATGGAGTATAATCCTTTTTATATATTTCTGAATAGCTTCCTAGTATTATCTTGATGAATTTTGCATCCCTATTCATAAGGAATATTGGTCTATAGTTTTCTTTCCTTCAGCTGTCTTTGTCTGGTTTTAGTCTCAGGGTAATAGTGACTTCTTAGAATGAGTTGAGAAGAGTTTTCTTCTGTTCTATTTTTGAAACAGTTATGAAGGATTGTTCAGCTCAGTTCAGTCGCTCAGTAGTGTCCGACTCTTTTGGACCCCATGAACCGCAGCATGCCAGGCCTCCCTGTCCATCACCAACTGCCGGGGTCTACCCAGACCCATGCCCACTGAGTCAGTGATGCCATCCAACCATCTCATCCTCTGTTGTCCCCTTCTCCTCCTGCCCTCAATCTTTTCCAGCATTAGGGTCTTTTCCAATGAGTCAGCTCTTTGCATCAGGTGGCCAAAGTATTGGAGTTTCAGCTTCAACATCAGTCCTTCAAATGAACCCAGGACTGATCTCCTTTAGGATGGACAGGTTGGATCTCCTTGCAGTCCAAGGGACTCTCAAGAGTCTTCTCCAACACCACAGTTCAAAAGTATCAGTTCTTTGGCGCTTAGGTTTCTTTATAGTCCAACTCTCACATCCATACATGACTATGGGAAAAACCATAGCCTTGACTAGACTGGACGGACCTTTGTTGACAAAGTAATGCCTCTGCTTTTTAATATGCTATCTAGGTTGGTCATAACTCTCCTTCCAAGGAGTAAGCGTCTTTTAATTTCATGGCTGCAATCACCATCTACAGTGATTTTGGAGCCCCAAAAAATAAAGTCAGCCACTGTTTCCACTGTTTCTTGCCCTGAAGTGATGGGACCAGATGCCATGATCTCAGTTTCCTGAATGTTGAGCCAACTTTTTCACACTCCTCTTTCACTTTCATCAAGAGGCTCTTTAGTTCTTCACTTTCTGCCATAAGGGTGGTGTCATCTGCATATCTGAGGTTATTGATATTTCTCCCAGAAATCTTGATTCTACCTTGTGCTTCTTCCAGCCCAGCATTTCTCATGATGTACTCTGCATATAAGTTAAATAAGCAGGGTGACAATATACGGCCTTGATGTACTCCTTTTCCTATTTGGAACCCCAGTCTGTTATACCATGTCCAGTTCTTAACTGTTGCTTCCTGACCTGCATACAGGTTTCTCAAGAGGCAGGTCAGGTGGTCTGGTATTCCCATCTCCTTCAAAATTTTCCACATTTTACTGTGATCCACACAGTCAAAGGCTGAAGGATTGTATTCTTCTTTAGTGAGATATTTCATCATTGAAGTCATCTAATATTGGGCTTTATCTGTCATCAGTTCAGTTCTGTCCAGTAGCTCAGTCATATCTGATTCTTTGCAAGGCCATGGACTGCAGCGTGTCAGGCTTCCCTGTCCATCACCATCTCCTGGAGCTTACTCAAACTCATGTCCATTGAGTTGGTGATGCCATCCAACCATCTTATCCTCTTTTGTCCCCTTCTCCTCCTGCCTTCAATTTTTCCTAGCATCAGGGTCTTTTCCAATGAGTCAGTTTTTCACATCAGGTGGCTGGAATATTGGAGCCTCAGCTTCAGCATCAGTCCTTCCAATGAATGTTCAGGACTGATTTCCTTTAGGATGGACTGGTTGGATCTCCTTGCAGTCCAAGGGATTCTCAAGTCTTCTCCAATACCACAGTTCAAAAGCATCAATTCTTTGGCTCTCACCTTTCTTTATGGTCCAACTCTCACATCCATGCATGACTACTGGAAAAACCATGTTTTGTCATATGTTTACTAAGTAATTCAATCTATTAGCTATATTAAGGTTTTATTTTTTTTAATTATAATAGTCCTTTAATTGATAATTATATACTAGCTAGAGTTTATAAAGTACCCTCCTATCTGATATCAATTTCCATTTGATTCCAATAAGACAAGCATTGAGACCTTAGAGTTTTTCCCTTTTTCCGGTTGTAGAAGCTGATGCACAGTGAGGCTAAGGGACTTGTCAAGACTAGGTGTTGGTGAGGTATAGAGCTTAGATGTAAATGTTATATTCTCAGCCTCCTGGCCTGTCATGATACCATGTTAGGAATCCAAATATGATGAAGAATACTATATATTTCTGTAGCCTATAGAGTAAAAAATTTCATATACTTTTTTGAGGTTTATTACTTTCCTCCTAGTCATTAGCATTCAGAATCTTCAATTTCATAAAGTTGCCATCATCAAAATGTCAGTGACCCTTTTATATAATCTTATTTCTGTTCCATTTTGCATATTCATCGGGAGAAATTTGCAGCCATAATTTGTTTCTTCAGCTTCCGTGGTGGCTCAGACAGTAAAGTGTCTGCCTGCAATGCAGGAGACCTGGGTTTGATCCCTGGGTCGGGAAGATCCCCTGGAGAAGGAAATGGCAACTCACTCCAGTACTGTTGCCTGGAAAATTTCCATGGACTGAGGAGTCTGGTTGGCTACAGTCCATGGGGTCTCAAAGAGTCGGACATGGCTGAGGGACTTCACTTTGTTTCTTCCGGTTTGGTTGGCTGATAATTATCTGATGCTTAAGCCTTTAATTGAATATACAAGAGTATTTGTAGGAATTAATAAAACCTATAATGCAGTGGAAAGAAAGAAAAGTAATGATAGAAATTCTCAGGATTTTGTAGAATATTGGGAAATACTATTGTGAATTTAAAAGATACAAATCTGAACAAGACAACTCAGAAAACCAAATCTATGTCATTGAACATGTCATGATTTTATTAGTCAATACAGTGTATTTGCCATCCCAGGCCATAAATATGAATAGCATTTCTGTGTCAGATCAAATCATAGATAATCTTTTGTTTTTAACTTTAGCATATATTTCTCTTAGTAAAAATTTATAGCATCCACAACAAAAAGAGAGTTCTTTCTCATTTTTCAATTCTTTCTTTGTCGGTACTGCCTCTTAGATTTTAGATAGGTTTTACATGATTTTTCTCTGTCTAATGCCCTGCTTAGGATGGAGTCCATAATTTGCTATCACTCATTCTGGTATGAATGGATGTTCCTTTAGTATTTATATTTTCTCTTCTGAGAACTTTCTGTTTTGCTGAAAGTACTCTGACTTCCCTTGATAAACTAAGGCCAGTAGTTTGTCCCTACTTTCCTCTGCCCCCAGCTTCATCTTTATTTTAATAGTTTTCTCTTTTCTTCTTCTAGGTGAGTTTCCATGTTTATTTATTGAGATATAATTAACATACAATGTGCATTAGTTTTCAGGGTATGGCATGGTATTTTGATATATGTATATATTACGGAATGATTACCACAATAAGTTTAGCTAACATCCATCACCACAAGTAGTTATAATTTTTTTCCTTGTGATGAGAACTTTTTTAAAAATTAATTATTTTAATTGAAGACTAATTACTTTACAATATTTTAGTGGTTTTTGCCATACATTTACATGAATCTGCCATGGGTGTATATGTGTCCCTCATCCTGAACCCCCCTCCTACCTCCCACCCATCCCATCCCTCAGATTCATCCCAGTGCACCGGCCCTGAGCACCCTGTCTCATGCATAGAACCTAGACTGGCGATCTATTTCACATATGGTAATATACATGTTTCAATGCTATTTTCTCAAATCATCCCACCCTAGCCTTCTGCCACATATTCTTTACATATGTGTCTCTTTTGCTCTCTCACCTATAGGATCTTCGTTACCATCTTTCTAAATTCCATATATATGCATTAATATACTGTATTGGTGTTTTTCTTTCTGACTTACTTCAGTCTGTATAATAGGCTCCAGTTTCATCCACCTCATTAGAACTGATTCAAATGCATTCTTTTTAATAGCTGAGTAATATTCCATTGTGTATATATGAACCACAGCTTTCTTATCCATTCATCTGCTGATGGACATCTAGGTTGCTTCCATGTCCTGGCTGTTGTAAACAGTGCTGCGATGAACATTGGGGTACACGTGTCTCTTTCACTTCTGGTTTCCTCGGTGTGTATGCCCAGCAGTGGGATTGCTGGGTCATAAGGCAGTTCTACTTCCAGTTTTTTAAGTAATCTCCACACTGTTCTCCATAGTGGCTGTACTAGTTTGCATTCCCACCAACAGTGTAAGGAGGGTTCTCTTTTCTCTGCACCCTCTCCAGCATTTATTGTTTATAGACTTTTTGATAGCAGCCATTCTGATCAGCTTGAGATGGTACCTCATTGTGGTTTTGATTTGCATTTCTGTGATAATGAGTGATGTTGAGCATCTTTTCATGTGTTTGTTAGCCATCTGTATGTCTTCTTTGGAGAAATGTCTGTGTAGTTCTTTGGCCCAGTTTTTGATTGGGTCACTTATTTTTCTGTAATTGAGCTGCAGGAGTTGCTAGTATATTTTTGAGATTAATTCTTTGTCAGTTGCTTTGTTTGCTATTAGTTTCTCCCATTCTGAAGGCTGTCTTTTCACCTTGCTTATGGTTTCCTTTGTTGTTCAAAAGCTTTTAAGTTTAATTAGGTCCCATTTGTTTATTTTTGCTTTTATTTCCATTACTCTGGGAGGTGGGTCATAGAGGATCCCACTGTGATTTATGTTAGAGAGTGTTTTGCCTATGTTTTCCTCTAGGAGTTGTATAGTTTCTGGTCTTACATTTAGATCTTTAGTGATAAGAACTCTTTAAGATGTTCTTTCTTAGCTACTTTCAAGTATACAATATAGTATCATTAACTATAGTCATGTGCTATATGTTATATCCCCAGGACTCATTTATCTTGTAACTGAAAGTTTGTACCTTTTGACCATCTTCACCCTCTTCAGGGATGAAGGTGATCAAATTTTCTGTTTCTTCCTGAGGAATTTTGCTTAAGTCACCTAATTTGGCAGCATGCAATTATTCATGGTGTTCTCTTGGTATTTTATTTCAGTAAGGCAAGTAGTAATTTCCCCTATTTCATTTCTGATTTTAATAAATTGTCTCACCTTTTGTCTTAGCCTATGTAAAGGTTTGTCCATTTTGTCTATATTTTTAAGATTCAGCTTTTCAGGTTGATTTTCTATACTTTTTTATTGTTTGTTTTATTTTCACTTTAGCTTTTATTATTCACTTCCTTCTGCTTTGAGTTTAGTTTTCTTTTTTCTTGTTTTTTTCTTTTAAATTTTTATTGTAGTGTAGTTGATTTACAATGTTGTTAATTGTACAGCAAAGTGAATCTGTTATACATATACATATATCCTCTCTTTTTCAGATTCTTTTCCCATATAGGCTATTACAGAGTATTGAGTAGAGTTCCCTGTGCTTGCTAGTGATCTGCTATGTATTTTATGTATAGTAGTGTGTATGTGTTAATTCCAATCTTCCAATTAATCCCTTACCCTCAAGTAACCACAAGATTATTTTCTATGTTTGTAACTCTATTTCTGTTTTTGTACATAAGTTTATCTGTTGCCTTTTTTTAGATTCCACATATAAGCAATATCATACGATATTTGTTTTTCTCTGACTTGCTTTACACAGTATAAGAGTCTTATTCTTGTTTTTCAAGGTAGAAGGTCAGGGTATTGATTTGAGATTTTAAATTTTTATATGGGTTTTACAGCCTTTAGATTTCCCTCTAAGCATTGCTTTCAGTTCAGTTCAGTCGCTCAGTTGTGTCCAACTCTTTGCAACCCCATGAATCGCAGCAAGCCAGGCCTCCCTGTCCAGCACCATCTCCCGGAGTTCACTCAGACTCACGTCCATCGAGTCCGTGATGCCATCCAGCCATCTCATCCTCGGTCGTCTCCTTCTCCTCCTGCCCCCAATCCCTCCCAGCATCAGAGTCTTTTCCAATTAGTCAACTCTTCACATGTGGTGGCCAAAGTACTGGAGTTTCAGCTTTAGCATCATTCCTTCCAAAGAAATCCCAGGGCTGATCTCCTTCAGAATGGAGGGGATGGATCTCCTTGCAGTCCAAGGGACTCTCAAGAGTCTTCTCCAACACCACAGTTCAAAAGCATCAATTCTTCAGCACTCAGCCTTCTTCACAGTCCAACTCTCGCATCCATACATGACCACAGGAAAAACCATAGCCTTGACTAGACAGACCTTAGTCGGCAAAGTAATGTCTCTGCTTTTGAATATGCTATCTAGATTGGTCATAACTTTCCTTCCAAGGAGTAAGCATCTTTAATTTTATGGCTGCAGTCACCATCTGCAGTGATTTTGGAGCCCCCCAAAAATAAAGTCTGACACTGTTTCCCCTGTTTCCCCATCTATTTCCCATGAAGTGATGGGACCAGATGCCATGATCTTCATTTTCTGAATGTTGAGCTTTAAGCCAACTTTTTCACTCTCCTCTCACTTTCATCAAGAAGCTTTTTAGTTCCTCTTCACTTTCTGCCATAAGGGTGGTGTCGTCTGCATATCTGAGGTTATTCATATTTCTCCCGGCAATATTGATTCCAGCTTGTGTTTCTTCCAGCCCAGCGTTTCTCATGATGTACTCTGCATAGAAGTTCAATAAGCAGGGTGACAATATACAGCCTTGACGCACTCCTTTTCCTATTTGGAACCAGTCTGTTGTTCCATGTCCAGTTCTAACTGTTGCTTCCTGACCCGCATACAGATTTCTTAAGAGGCAGGTCAGGTGGTCTGGTATTCCCATCTCTTTCAGAATTTTCCATAGTTTATTGTGATCCACACAGTCAAAGGCTTTGGCATAGTCAATAAAGCAGAAATAGATGTTTTTCTGGAACTCTCTTGCTTTTTCCATGATCCAGCAGATGTTGGCAAGTTGATCTCTGGTTCTTCTGCCTTTTCTAAAACCAGCTTGAACATCAGGAAGTTCACAGTTCACATATTGCTGAAGCCTGGCTTGGAGAATTTTGAGCATTACTTTACTAGCATGTGAGATGAGTGCAATTGTGCGGTAGTTTGAGCATTCTTTGGCATTGCCTTTCTTTGGAATTGGAATGAATACTGACCTTTTCCAGTCCTGTGGCCACTGCTGAGTTTTCCAAATTTGCTGGCATATTGAGTGCAGCACTTTCACAGCATCATCTTTCAGGATTTGAAACAGCTCAACTGAAATTCCATCACCTTCACTAGCTTTGTTCGTATTCCTTTACCTGTACCTTAAAAGGTTTGGTATTTTGTGTTTTCCATTCATCAGAGTTTGCATTTTCTCATATAATTTCTTCTTGGACCTGTGGTTATTTTGGATGCTATTAAATTTCTACATATTTGTGCATTCGCCAAACTTCATTGTGTTATTGATTTTTAATATAATTCCATGTGATTAGAGAATATCGTTTGTATTATTTAATTAGATGTAAATTTACTAAAGCTTTATTTATTGTCTCATGACACTCTATGTAGGTTATTTAGCTATGTTGAGGTAAATCCAAAAGAAATAACTCGTAAGAGTTGAAAATGAATACATCTGTGTGTGTGTGTATGTGTCTGTGTGTTGTGAGTATACAATGGTGGAGAGAAGGGACTGCTGATTTTCAAAATAAGCTTTGTATGATTATTTTTGTTTTATTTTTGCAAGTATTTACCCTTATAATTTCAATAAAAACAAAAATTCAAAATTAAAAGAAAATAACCCTTTTGTGACAAGTTATTATTTTAAAGCATTCAATTATATCATTCTCTTACCCATTTCTTGTATCTGTATCTTTCATGTGTACCAATGTATACAGACATACAGACACACACACACACACACATTGTTCAGTAAAGAAAATAAATGTAAGTTTGACAGTAATTTATAGGTTTTAAAGTATACTGAGATCGAGTTACATCTTTCTTAATAAGTCAGTGTTGTGATTTTATATTTTTATACAGTGAGTGTATGTACTATGCTTTTAATGACATCCTTCAGCCACAAAAGCATGTAGCTTAATGGTTACTAAAGATTAGAAAAAATACATAATCCGATTTAAATCTGTTACATGACTTTTTGGGAAGATGCATATGCTTGTCAAGTGGCTCATTGGTAAAGAATCTGCTTGCCAATGCAGGAGACGTGGGTTTGATCCTTGGGTCAACAAGATCCCCTAGAGAAGGAAATGGCAGCCCACTCCAGTATTCTTGCCTGGGAAATCCCATGAACAGAGGAGCCTGGTGGGCTACCATCCATGGGAGTCACAAAAGAGTCAGGCATGACTTAGTGACTAAACAGCAACAATAAAATATTCAATTTGTCATTTTTTTAGTCCAATTTACTATTTAACACTTTCAACAATTAAAAACTCAGAAATCCATTTCTTAATGTTTGGACCATGACTCTTCACGGATTCCTAAATTCAGTATGAAATTAAATTATACATACTTATAGTTTTCTGTAGTGCCACACATTGCTTGCCATTTTTAATTGTTCTGTGTTTACTAGGTAGTTTAAAGGAGATTTACCTAGTGTATCACAGTGTAATTCAGTCCAATAAGAAAAACATAAAAAATGCTGCAGAGACAGCACACCCTGTGAGATTTTGCTCACTAAATTTGTGCCAGTGAGGCAGATTGATTGTGTGGTTTCCCAGCATTTCAGATGTCCTTCACTATATTTATAGCTACTTGTAAGTTATCTGTCTTCATGTGTGTGTGTGTGTAGGTATAAATAGCCAGTGGTGCTTTCTTGGTTGACGTATGGCAGCAGGAAAATGTGAAATCAGCAGTAAAGGACTTGATTTATTTCTAGTTGTAACCCTTCCTTTCCTACATTGCACCAGGTTTGGATACAGTCTAAACTGCTGATGGACAATTTCTATTTTATTTGGCATCCTTGACTGGACTTGTTTGTTTACACTAAGTCACTCAAGCCCTTCTTTTCCTTATGGGCCACTTATATGTCTTCTCGGCCAGTGTACAGAGTTGTGGTTCCTTACATGGTAGTCACTAGTCATATATATTTACATGAAAGCTGAAGTTAATTAAGATTAATTATTTTCTCAGTTAACATAGCCACATTTCAAGTTCTCAGTATCCATATGTGACTGCTGGATAGTACAGAATATTTCCATCATCACAGAAAGTTGTATTTGACTGTGCTAGTATAGATCTTTCCTTCTTTTTTATCTTTCCTGTTCCTGCTCTATATTTTCTTGCTTTATATTTTCCCTAAAGCTCTTGAAAATGAGTGAACATTGTTCACTATTTCCACCAAATTTTTTTTTTTTAATCCACCATCCTTTTTCTGCCTTTCAAGGATATGCAACCTTCAGGTAAATATTTCATAGTAGTTATTCTGGATTTACAGCCATTTTTACAGGAAGGTAAGAAAAATCCTTCAAGTATTAAAAGAGAAGACTTTTGAATGACACTTGCCCCTTTTCTATTCATAAACATTTTTTCTACCAGTATTGAATAGGGACTGAAATCTTTTCTATATCAGAATATCATTCTTCTCTTGGAGGTATGTGTCTGTTTGAATGACAGCTTCTAGGAAAGTATATAGAAT
Organism: Capricornis sumatraensis; assembly: GCF_032405125.1. Lineage (NCBI taxonomy): Eukaryota > Metazoa > Chordata > Mammalia > Artiodactyla > Bovidae > Capricornis > Capricornis sumatraensis. The sequence continues at coordinate 107,658,097 of NC_091092.1, read as the reverse complement.
GGCACATATCACAAAACTTTCAGTTTTCCCTCTTCATTAGTTTTAGTGTTAAAAAGTGTTGTAGACTCATAGTTCTGTTGATGTGATAAAACTTACATGAGTGAAAAAAAATCATGGACCTCTCAATTTTGTAATTACAGGGCTACTTGGGTAAAAACACATTTTTGGGGGTAAATTCTTTGTAAAGATTTGAGTTAAGAGAGGGCAAGACCAGTATGACTTCCCACCTACACACAGTTGACAAAGAAGGTGGGGATTGGTTCTTAGCTCTGTAAATTCATCACACAGTATTTTAGAAAACATGTTACAGGAAGGGAGAAAGGCCTCATGCTTAAAATAAAAGAGAAAGTTAAAGGATAAGATCAGTACATTGAATTATCTTGATAATCACTAACATCATCATCATCAGTGATAGTATCAAACATCTTAAATGAAGCCTACTGTCATGTTGTGTTAAACCTCTCCCATCAATGCAGTCTTCCACTCCTACCATCCCTGATTTGGGGACACAACACAGATTCAATGACAGTTAAGACTCAATATCCAGCAACTGTTGGGATTTAATCCATCATGATCACTCTTTACCTTGATCATCCCCCCAAATGGAGCCCTCTGTGTATACCCTGCCATTCCTGCTAGCTCTGTGATCCCTCCCACCTGTTTTTTCTCTCTTCCCCTCTGCCCTCTAGGATATCTACATTTATATAAGTCCTTGATGTTTTGGGGAATTCCTTTCCCTTCACTATTTGTTCATGCTATGACCATGGCTATCTCTAGGGCTTTACTTCTTATATAGCCTTTTCTGTGGATCAGGGTGTGGCTCTAGAAGTGATGTGTTCTGGAAGCCTTGTTCCCTGGGTTGATTTTTCTAGATGGTCTTTGTTACAAATGGCTGCCTCTTTGAATTTTGCATTATGTGAGTTTACCACTCTCTGGACATTGCTGCCAGCTAGGTGCATTGTACATTCTGCTCCCTACTCTTCTCATTTTCTGAGTGATTTCAGTGTCCATATGGAGGTCCATCCAGAACCCTGTCTCTCAGTTCCTTGTCTTCATGTTTCCATTGATTTTCTTTATTCCCCTCAGCTCTTCTATTGATGGACCCATGTCCATCAATCATAATCAGATGAGGATGATGGTTTAGGAAACATACTTTTAGATATTACTTGACTTTAAAATGAGTTCATATTATGTTAATTAAAAAAAAAAAGAATAAGATAGTACCTAGTGTTAGTTGCTCAGTTGTGTCTGACTCTTTGCTACCCCGTGGACTGTAGCCCACCAGACTCCTCTGTCCATGGAATTCTCCAGGCAAGAACAGTGGAGTGAGTTACCATTTCCTTCTCCATGATAGTACCTAAAAGTAATATAAATACTATTAAAATATGTGTAAGCAAAATATTGGTTTCTGTTAATACAATAAGCAAAAAATGAAGAAAAAAAAAAAAACAACCAGACGAGGTAAAAGATAAATGAGACAAAATATAACTGGTTGTTGATAACTAATAATGAGAAATTCCAAGAGAAATAAGATCAAACGAAGTTTTAAGAGCTGAAATATGGTAGGGTAGTATTTATACATGATCTCTATCTTTATTCAGTTTAACACTTGACATCTGTGTGCTGGTATCACTACAGATGAGTTGCTTGCTCAAAATAAATGAAACATCCATGAGAATAATATATTTTACAGTATTTTTATGCTTTTATAATTCTGTTATAAGAACAGATTATTTACAAAAGATTGTGTGATGTGAAATGGTCAGTGTCTTAGTCTGTTCAGACTGCTGTAACACAGTACCACAGACTGGGTGATTTATAAGTGACAAAAACTTATTTCTTACAGTTCGGGAGGCTGGATATATAAGATTATATGGCACCAGCCTGTTAGGGTGAGGGCTCCCTTCTGAGTCGCAAACTTCTTGATGTGCCCTCACGAGATGGAAGAGGCTAGGAATCTCTCTGGAGTGTCTTTTATAAGGCACCAATTACAGTTACACAACTCTTTTCCCCAGTCATGAGGCCTCATGGCTTAAGCACATCCCAAAGCCCCACCTCCTCATTTTATCATTTTTGGGGCTTAGGATTTCAACATATAAATTTGGGGGAAACATTTTCAGACCATAGCAGCCAGCTAGTGTTAAATAAAAACAAAATGAAAGCCCAAGAGTTTGCCTAGTTGGGTAATATGCATGGCAAGCTGTAAGTATACCCTTTTCATTATTAATATTTAGTTCTTATATTAAAAACTTATTTTTTTGCTTCTCTAGGTTCTTGAGATTATCACATGATGAGTGGGGAATTCCTGAAAACCACTGATTGATTTGTCCTTCATATAGTTTTAAAAATAATAATTTATTGAGTGGCAATTTCTGTAACATAAAATCAACCATTTGGAATTAATGCAGTGCCTTCACAATATGGTATAACCATGCCCTTTATCTCATTTCAAAGCATTTCCATCACTCCAAAGTAAAACCCTTTACCCATTAAGTGGTTTCTCCCCATCTGTCTTCCCACCAGCCACTCACAGCCACCAATTTGCATCCAGTCTCTATGGATTTATCTCTTCTGGATATTTCATGGAAAATCACCTTTCCAAAATTTCCTAAATTTTTCTTGTGTTTATTTGTAGTCACTTTCTCCTTTACTTTCAGGTTAGAGCAAACACTGATCTCATTTTGTTTGTGTAATTTTGTCTTTCCACTCGTATGAATGAAATTATAAAGTATGTTGCCTTATCATTCTGGCTTCTCTCACTTAGAATAATACATTTGAAATCCATTCATATTTTTCTGTTTAAGAGTAGTTCATTCCGGTTTATTGTTGAAATGTATTTTATTATATGTGTTTACCAAAATTTGTTACCTATTCAGTATTTGGAAGGGATTTGACTTGGTTTCAGGCTTTCACAATTATGAATAAGGCTACTGAAACATTTCCATGCAGTCTTTTGTATGAAAAAAAATTTTTTTTTTTTGGTAAGCATCTAGGGTTGGGCATCTCTGAGTCTTATGTTAAGTATGTTTTTAATTTTCTAAGAATCTGGAAAATGTTCCCTAAATGATGAGAAAATTTTACATTCCTATCAGCAATTCATAAATGTATTAGGTGCTTGCATCTGTATCAGCACTTGGTAGTTATCATTTTTATTTAAGCATTTTGATAGGTGTGAAGTGTTAATCTTCTGTGATTTTAAATTGCATTTTTCTCATGTCTGATGATGTTAAACATCTTTTTATATGGTAACATGTCATATGTACATTTTCTTTCCTGAACTCTCTTTTCAAATCTTTTACATAGTTTTCCATTGGGTACTTGTTTTTTCTCTTAATCTTCGTGCGTTATTTATATATTTAGGATGCAAATTGATTTTTTTCAGATTTGACTGTTTTAGATTCCACGTGTAAGTGAGATCATATATTATTTGTGTTTCTGTGTATGGTTTGTTTCATTTAGTATAATGTCCTTCAGCCCCATCCATGTTGTTGCAAATGGCAAATGCAAAAGCCTGCTGCTTTTAAAGATGAGAAATATTCCATTGTATGTGTGTATCACCTTTATTTTTTATCCATTTATTTATCCATTCATCCTTTCATGAATATGTGGGCTATTTCCACGTCATGACTATTGTGAATAATGTTGCAGTGATGATAGGAGTGCAGGTAATACTCTGAGATCCTGATTCCAGTTCCTTTGGGTAAAACTCAAAAGTGATATTGCTGGATAATATGTTAGTTCTGGTAACAGTATTGTACTTTATACTTGAAATTTGCTTAGAGGGTGGATCCTAAGTGTTCTTTCTCTCTCTCTCATACATACATAGAAACACACACACATACACACACAGTAACTACGTGAGGTGAAGTGAAGTGAAGTCGCTCAATCGTGTCCGACTCTTTGCGACCCCATGGACTGTAGCCTACCAGGCTCCTCTGTCCATGGGATATTCCAGGCAAGTGCGCTGGAGTGGATTGCCATTTCCTTCTCCAGGGGATCTTCCCAACCCAGGAATCGAACCCGGGTCTCCTGCATTGCAGGCAGACGCTTTACTGTCTGAGCCACGATGGATATATTAATAGCCTGATTGTGTTATTTCATTATGTATATCAAATTATCAAGTTGGAAACTTTAAATATGTACAATAAAAAATAGTATAAAATGAAGTAGGTGAAGGGAATAAAGAGATACACACCTCCAATTATAAATAAACCACAGGAATGTAATATTCTGCATAAGGAAAATGGTCAGTGACATTGTAATAACTTTGTATGGGGACAGCTGATTACTAGACATATCATGGTGATCATCTCATAATATATACAAATATCAAATCACTATGTAATACACCTGAAACAACGTAATAATGTACCCTGTTTTTAAATTCTAAAATATCACAATTTTTATACCAAAAATAGCCAGTTATAATGTATTTTTTGTCTAACAGGTGGCAACGTACAACTTTAGCATTCAAGTTCGAGTTAATTTCTTTGCAGCTTCAGAACTTGACTCTCAATGTTGTTTGTCAGACTCTCATGTGATTCCAAATAGACCACCAGTTATTCGATCATGTCATATTCAAGCTACTGGTATGTAATATGAAACATTCAACTGATGTGCGTATCAACTATTTATTCTTATATAGCTAGAAGTTTAAAAAATTATAGCATGATATTCATTTTTTAAAAATAGAAATGCTAGAAAGTAAATTTAGTATATGGTTCTTGTGTATGTTTGTGAGTCTGTGAGACTGAATTTTGATAAATAGCATGGATATACTGTCACATGATTTACCTTTGCTTAAAAAATAGGATGTAATTAAAAACAGAGGTCAGGTTAGTACTTTTTTTGTGTGTGTGGGCAATTTAAATGATTATTTCAAAATAGAAATTGTTAAAATAAAATACATTTGTTATAAAATAAAATGATGAAAATTTTATTTAATGTTTTCCCCCCAAAGGGATGAGTTACTAAAGAACTAAGTACAAGTAAAGAAGGATAATTATTTTAAAATTTTGAATTATTTATTGAATATTTATTTATTCATTTTCTTCAAGTATTCAAGTATAAAACTGATGCCCTCTGCAGACTATACTTTTGACTGGCTTAGGCTTGCATTGTATTATGTGCTTAAGTATTTTTCTTGAAAATTTAAGTCTAGTTTATATTATACTGTATTTTGTTTTTATTGTTCTGATGTTAGTTGTCTTTAATAATAAAATAGTGATCAGTTAATATTTGTACTTGGCACCGAGTTAGAGAAGCCTCTTTAAAGTAGCATATACACTATAGGGATTTATTTCACTCCCATTTAAAATACAGAATTGGTAATTCTACAACTGGTAGAGAAATTCCATGAAATTAAAAAGGTATTCCTTGTTTTAAGATATCTTTTTAGATTAGGAAAATTACTTTAATGAAAAAGAAAATATAATTCACTTATTTTATAAATAAAAATTAATGTATCATCATTAAGGAAAATTGGAAAATGTAGAAACACAGAAAACATCATCTGGAATGTGACTATTTATAATATACCATTATTAATAATTTGGTGTCTCACTCTTCCTTTGTTCCATATTTAGCTTTTATTAGTTATTTATAGCATAGTGGAGATCTTACTGCCTATGTTAAGTTAAAATCTGATCACCCAATAGAAACTTTACCATTGTCCTAAGTTCTTGTGGGTTTTTTCACTCTGGAAGTTAATGCTCTTGAGTTTTATAATGTTTTCCTAAATTGCTTCCTCAAAAAACACTTTGCCATTATTTTCCATATTTCTTTTTCTGACTCCTATTGGTTAGATTTTGTACCTCTTTGATTATATTGTATATTTTAATTATTTTATATATTCTCCCTTAGTGTCCTTTTCCTCATTTTTTATGTTATTTCCCAGAATTTTTTTCTGAACTATTTTATCTCTTAAAAAATTATCTTGGTGATTGTAAACTAACAAGATTTTCAAAGATTTTTTCTTATTGTTTCTTTACTTATGGAGTTTTTTAAAATGAAAGCAACACTTTTTGTCTGTAATTATATTATAAATATTTGAGCTTTTCTTCAGTTGAGTACATTGTCTCAATTTTTGCTGAGATATTTTTCCTTTATATCTGTCTCCCTCATGTTGAGGAGTTCCTTAAATGTCAGTTGAGTCTTGCCTGTTCTCTTGTTCCTTAGTGAGTCTCACAGTGTTGGTTTCAGCACCAATTATTATGTCTTTTCATGACAAACTGGATGCCAGTGAATGTTTTAATTTAGGGGGGAACCAAAATATTAGTATGTGAGACCTTAATCTTGAGGAACAGTTTCTCCATAAAATGTTTCTCTAATAATCTGTATTGGGTAGAATGTAGCTTTGTATAAGCAAAATGTGTTGTTCAGTCACTCAGTCATGTCCAACATTTTGCAACCCCATGGACTGCAGCATGCGAGGCTTCCCTGTCCTCCACCATCTCCTGGAGCTTGCTCAAACTCATGTTCGTTAAGTCGGTGATGCCATCCAACCATCTCGTTCCTCTATAGTCCCCTTCTCTTTCTGCCTTCAATCTTTCCCAGCATCAGGGCCTTTTCTAATGAGTTAGCTCTTTGCATCAGGTGGCCAAAGTATTGAAGTTTCCGCTTCAGCATCAGTCCTTCCAATGAATATTCAGGACTGATTTCCTTTAGGATGGACTGGCTTGATGTGCTTGCATTCCAAGGGACTCTCAAGAGCCTTCTCCTATACCACAGTTCAAAAGCATCAATTCTTTATCTAATTGATAAAATAAAGATAAAATTCTCTTATATCAATTTATCTACTTGATAAGTAAAATAGAGATCACTAAATGGTGCCATAATATGGCAAAAGAGTGATTTGTTTTAAAAGATACAACCAGTCTATTATTTTCACTGTTAATCGCCAATTGCCAATTTGAAAATAGGCAGAATATCTTAGCCATTTCTTGTATATGGGCCATAACATTGTCTTTTCCTAAGATTTCTCATGACAAGAGTTAGGGGTAACACAGTGATGGAAATTATCTGTGCCTTTCTCTTATTCTACATATCCTAACTTCCTGCCGAGGTATCTATTAATTCCACTGGTAAAATAAAATTGCTTGTAAGATATATGAGTTGTTGCATCAGAAATTGGTTTCTTTCCAGGGAATTATATTGCCATAAACATGTAAGATTCTTTAGTTTTCATTAAGGATTATAAACATCCTCAAGGTAAGTTTCAAAAAGTATAGATTTTTCAGCTCTGGTTTATGGTTCAGCATAGAAGAAGCTTAGAAGTCACCACTCCATCCTTACAGCAAGTTAAAAAGCTAAGCAAACTGAAAAATCAACAGATCTTCTTAGATCTATAAGAAAAGTGAGGTCACAGGGCAAACTCATGCCTCTGAAAATGGAGAGAGCCATGGGCAAATACAGAGAATCACAACTTATTGAATGGAACAGAAACTCCAACGTAGAACTTCCTTTGGGAATCAATGCCTGGGTAAGGAAGCCTGTACTGTAACTGAGGAATTGCTGGAAGTTCAGCATGGACAAGTCTGAGAGCAACAGTCTCTATGGGGCCCCAGTCATACTCCATGGGGCCTCTTTCATACTTTTGTGAATTTTACCTCTAGGAGCTTGACTTGATTCTCTTAAGTGATTATGAGAGAAAAATACCCTTATGTTTCTGGCAAGGGTGAGGAAAAGGAATTTTGAAATATGCCAAAGCATTCTGTTCTACTTAATAAGGTCTGCCCTCTGGAGAAACTCATTGACCAGATCTTGCTGGGGTTTTATCAGAAACTCCCTGATCTCAGGGAAGGGAAATATCCAACTCCAGTCTCCTCTAACCTACTCTGTGTAAGAAAAGAAATATTAATACTCAACTCAGCCCACTCTAACCATTTAGTCCTAAATTGGTAGTGGTGGTGTGCAGATTGAGAAAGACATGTAAAGTTCATATTCTAGAGACATGGACTCACCAAAAGACAGATCTGATCATAAGATTATAGAATGTTTCTGCCCCCCCACAACTTACCACTATATTACTAAAGGTCTGTTTACAGCAGTTCCTTTTACCCAGTTCATCATATCTAAGAATCAAGGAAAAATGTATAAGACATACTAAAAAGTGAAAAACACGGTTTTCAGAGACAGAACAAGAGTTGAAAACCAGATGCAGTTATGGCATAGATGTTGGAATTATCATATTGAGAATGTAAAATAACTGATTAATATGCTTATAACTCTAATGGATCAAGTAGACACCATGCAGGAACAGATGGGCAATATAAGCAAAGAGATTAAAATTCTGAGAAAGATCCAAAAGGAATGCTGTGGAGCAAAAACAGTGGAACAAAAATGAAGAATCTCATGAGTAGGATTATTAGTGGACTGGATGTGGCTGGGGAAAGAATCTCTGAGCTTGAGGATATCTCAATAGATATCTCCAAAGGAAAGCAAATATTTTTAAAAAAAGACTGGAAAAAAAGAGAAAAAAGAACAGACTGAGTACTGTGGGACAACTACAAAATATTAATATGTGCATACTTGAAATACCAGAGGGAGAAGAAAAAGTAACAAGAAATATTTGAAACATAATGACTGAGAATTTCCTCCAAATTAATGTCAGACACCAAGCCATAATTCAGGAAGCTCAGAGAATACCACACAGGATGAGTGGCAAAAAAATAACACTTAGGAATATTATTTTCAAACTGCAAAAAAGTGAAAGATTGAAAAAATCCTCAGGATGTATGCACCCCAGTGTTCATTGCAGCACTGTTTACAACACCCAGGACATGGAAGCAACCTAAATATTCATCAACAGGGGAATGGATATAAAAAATGTGCTATGTATATATACACAATGGAATATTATTCAGCCATAAAAGGAGCAATATTGTGGTTTTTGCCATACATTGACATGAATCAGCCACAGGTGTTAAAAAGTTCTTTAGTGAGAAGAAAAATGATATAGGTGAAAAACTTGGATCTATAAAGAAAAGAGCACTGGAAACAAAATAAAGGTAAAATAAGAGTTTTTATTTTTCATATTCTTAATCTAACATTTAAGTTTATTCAGTATAATAATAGCAGCAGTGTATTATTTCTATATATGCTTATGCATACTTATACATAAGGGAAATTAATGACAATAATGACATAAGCAGTGGTGGAGAGAGATTAAAATTATTTTGTTATTAAAAGGTCCTTGCAGATAAAGACAAATGCTCTGATATCACTTGCATATGGAATATAAAAATAAATAAATATATATATTTAAAAAAAATAGAAACAGACTCACATATATAGAGAACGTACTAGTGATTACCAGTGGGGAGGGGTGAGGTAGAGATATACGGGTGTCTCATGTATGTAAGTCTGGTTCACATTCAAAACTCAATTAACCAGTTTTCTTTTCAGTAAAAAAAGGACAATTGATAGCTTCCTTATGTACTTGGCAAAGTGGAAAGCACCATGGAAAGCACTAGTGAAGTAGAAGGTATATTTTAAATTAGCAAACTGTAACCTAAACCAAGGAAATTATAAATACTATACATATAGCCCCCAAATATCAGTTTTCTCTATTAAGAATATTCCCTAGGAATTTATTCTAAGAAAGGAAACAAAGGAATATATAAAGATATTCATCAGAGCATTACCAATGATGGTGAAATACTGGGAGTAGCCTAAATGTCCAGCAATAGGGGATTGGCTAATCAGGTTATTCTTTGACTATGTTAAGGAATGTTATACCTCTATGAAAATTCATGGTATCTTGTTAAGTAAGAAAAAGTGCAGATTACAAAACCTATGGTTGTATGGCCGTACTTTTGGGTTATGTCAAAATATATATAATAAAAATTATATGTAGACAAAACATGAACAGTAATGGTTACTGAGTGGATATAGTATAGGTAATTTTGAGGGGTGATTTTTTATGTTCTTACAGTTTTCTTTATAAAGAACATACAACTAAATTATTAGAAAAAAAAAAAAAACCTCACTGTAATCCATGATATTAGTGGATTTCCCCAGTTGCTCAGTGGTAAAGAACAATTCTATGAAGTAAAATCCCTATGAAGTCAAATCCCTTATGACTATACAGTGGAAGTGAGAAATAGATTTAAGGGACTACATCTGATAGACAGAGTGCCTGATTAACTATGGATGGAGGTTCGTGACATTGTACCGGAGACAGGAATCAAGACCATCCCCAAGAAAAAGAAATGCAAAAAAGCAAAATGGCTGTCTGAGGAGGCCTTACAAATAGCTGAGAAAAGATGGGAAGCAAAAAGCAAAGGAGAAAAGGAAAGACATACCCATTTGAATGCAGAGTTCCAAAGAATAGCAAGGAGAGATAAGAAAGCCTTCCTCAGCGATCAATGCAAAGAAATAGAGTAAAACAATGGAATAGGAAAGACTAGAGATCTCTTCAAGAAAATTAGAGATACCAAGGGAACATTTCATGCAAAGATGGGCCGAATACAGGACAGAAGTGGTAGGGACATAACAGAAGCAGAAGATATTAAGAGGTGGCAAGAATACACAGAAGAACTGTACAAAAAAGATCTTCACGACCCAGATAATCACGATGGTGTGATCACTCAGTTAGAGCCAGACATCCTGGAATGTGAAGTCAAATGGGTCTTAGGAAGCATCACTATGCACAAAGCCAGTGGAACTGACGGAATTCCAGTTGAGCTGTTTCAAATCCTGAAAGATGATGCTGTGAAAGTACTGCACTCAATATGTCAGCAAATTTGGAAAACTCAGCAGTGGCCACAGGACCAGAAAAGGTCAGTTTTCATTCCAATCCCAAAGAAAGGCAGTGCCAAAGAATGCTCAAACTACCGCACAATTGCACTCATCCCCCATGCTAGTAAAATAATGCTTAAAATTCTGCAAGCCAGGCTTCAGCAGTACATGAACCATGAACTTCCAGATGTTCAAGCTGGTTTTAGAAAAGGCAGAGGAACCAAAGATGAAATTGCCAACATCCTCTGGAACATGGAAAAAGGAAGAGAGTTCCAGAAAAACATCTATTTCTGCTTTATTGACTATGCCAGAGCCATTAACTGTGTGGATTACAATAAGCTGTGGAAAATTCTGAAAGAGATGGGGATACCAGACCACCTGACCTGCCTCTTGAGAAACCTATGTGCATGTCAGGAAACAACAGTTAGAACTGGACATGGAACAAGAAACTGGTTCCAAATAGGAAAAGGAGTACATCAAGGCTGTATATTGTCACCCTGCTGATTTAACTTATATGCAGAGTACATCGTGAGAAACGCTGGGCTGGAAGAAGCACAAGCTGGAATCAAGGTTGCCAGAGAAATATCAATAACCTCAGATATGCAGATGACACCACTCTTATAGCAGAAAGTGAAGAAGAACTAAAGAGCCTCTTGATGAAAGTGAAAGAGGAGAGTGAAAAAGTTGGCTTAAAGCTCAACATACAGAAAACAAAGGTATGGCATCTGGTCCCATCACTTCATGGGAAATAGATGGGGAAACAATGGAGACAGTGGCTGACTTTATTTTTCTGGGCTTCAAAATCACTGCGGATGGTGACTGCAGTGAATTAATTAAAAGACACTTACTCCTTGGAAGGAAAGTTATGACCAACCTAGACAGCATACTGAAAAGGAGAGACATTACTTTGTCAACAAAGGTCTGTCTAGTCAAGGCTATGATTTTTCCAGTGGTCATGTATAGATGTGGGAGTTGGACTATAAAGAAAGCTGAGCGCTGAAGAATTGATGCTTTTGAACTATGGTGTTGGAGAAGACTCTTGAGAGTCCCTTGGACTGCAAGGAGATCCAACCAGTCCATCCTAAGGGAAATCAGTCCTGAATATTCATTGGAAGGACTGATGCTGAAGCTGAAACTCCAATATTTTGGCCACCTGATGTGAAAAACTGACTGATTGGAAAAGACTCTGATGGTGGGAAAGATTGAGGGCAGGAGGAGAAGGGGACTACAGAGGATGAGATGGTTGGATGACATCACCTACTCAATGGACATGGGTTTGGGTGAACTCCGAGGTTTGGTGATGGACAGGGAGGCCTGGCGTGCTGCGGTTCATTGGGTTGTAAAGAGTTGGACACGACTGAGCGACTTAAGTGAACAGCTTTCTTTATTAAAAAAAACATACAACTAAGTTATTAGAAAAGAACTCAATGTAATCCATGACATTAATGGGTTTCCCAGTTGCTCAGTGGTAAAGAATCCACCTGCAATGCTGGAGACACAGGAGATGCAGCTTTGACCCCTGCGTCAGGAATATCCCCTAGAGGAGAGCATGGTAATCCACTTCAGTATTTTTGCCTGGATAATTCTATGGACAGAGGAACGTGGCGGGATACAGTCCATGGAGTCACAAAGAATCTAATATAACTGAAGTGACTAAGCATGCATGCATGTATCACATTAATAACCTAAATATAAAAATACCATATGTTCATATCAATAGATGTAGGAAAAAAAGCATTTTACAAAATCCATTACCCATTAAAAAAAAACACACAACAGTAAATGAGTGATGGAAGGGAATTTTCTCTAGTTGATAAAAAATATCTGCATAAAAACCTCACAAATAAAATTCTTTTTTTTTAATATTGAAGTATAGTTGATTAACAGTGGTGTTTTAGTTGCATATGTACAGCAAAATGATTCAGTTATACATAGACATGTATCTATTCTTTTTCAAATTCTTTTTCCAATTAAGTCGTTACAGAATATTGGGCAGAGTTGCCTATACAGTAGGGCCTTGTTGGTTATCCATTTTAAATGTAGCTTGAAGCTTTCTTGTTAAGGTCAGAAACCAGGCTAGGCTATCCCCTCTCACCCCTCTTTCTCAACATTGTATAAGAAGACCTAGGTAATGTAGTAAAACAGAAAAAGGAGTTGAAATGTATACAGATTGGGAAGGAAGAACTAAAACTGCCTTTTACTTCACAGATGACATGATTGTTGAAAATCTGAGTCAATTAAAAAAAAAAACACCTCATGGAACTAGTAATCTATTATAGTAAGGTTTCAGGATACAGGTTACTAAACAAAAGTCAGTTGCTTTTCTGTATGCAAGCCCAGTCACTCAGTCATGCCCAACTCTTTGCAACCCCATGGACTGTAGCCCGCCAGAGTCCTCTCTTCATTTGATTTTTCAGGCAAGAATACTCAAGTGGGTTGTCATTTCCTCCTCCAAGGGATCTTCCTGACCCAGGGATCAAACTGACATCTCTTGGGTCTCCTGCATGGCAGGCGGATTCTTTACCACTGAGCCACCTGGGAATACAAGTAGTGAAAAATGAAATTTAAAGTTAAGTACAAAATACCATTTATATTAGCACCCAACAAAAATGAAGTACTTAGGTATAAATTGAACAATATAGTTACAGATCTATATGAGAACTGCAAAACTCTGGTGAAATATATCAAAGAAGAATTAAATGGAGCAATGATTCTGTGTTAATGCATGGGAAGACTCAATATTGTCATGCTGGCTGTCCTTCCCAACTTGATCTAGAGATTCAATGCATTCCCAGTCAAAATCTCAGCAAGTTATTTTGTGGATATTGACAGACATATTGATTCAAAGTTTATATGAAAAGAGAAAAGACCCACAATGACCAGTGTGGTATTGAAGGAACAGAACAAAGAAGACAGACACTGCCTGACTTCAAGACTTACTACAATGGTGCATAATCCAGAGAGTTTATTGACAAAGCTAGACAAATAGATCAATGGAATAGGAAAGAGAGCCCAGAAAGAGCCCCACATAAATATAGTAAGCTCATCTTTGACAAAGGAACAGAGGCAATACAACTCAGAATAGTGTTTTTTAAAAGAATGTAACTGAAAAACTAGACATCCACAAGTTTAAAAAAATGAATCTAGATACAGATTTTATATACTTCACAAAAATTAACTCAAAATGATTACAGACCTAAATGTAAAAGGCAAAAGTATAAAACTCATAGAAGATAACATAGGAAAACATCCCTAAAATTACCTTGGGTTTGGCAGTGACCTTTTAGTTACAAGAAAAAAGATATGATCTGTGAAAGAAAGAATTAATAAGCTAGACTTCATAATAATAAAAATTTCTGCTCTGCAAAATATGCTGTCAAGATACCAAAATGAAAAGCCACTGACTGGAAGAAAATATTTGCAAAAGACATATCTAATAAAGAACTATTATCCAAAATAAAGAACTCTTTAAATTCAACAGTAAGAAAAACAAACCATTTGAAACCTGGGCCAATGATATGAGCATACAGCTTACCAATGGCAAAACACCAAAGGTAGATAAGCATGTGAAAAAATGCTCCATGTCATATGTTATCAAGGAAATTAAAATTAAAACAACAGTAAGATAGCACTATGCATCTATTAGAATGGCCAAAATCCAGAGCATTGACAATGCTAAATGCTGATGAGGATGTGGACAATAGGAACTGGTGTGAATGCAGTTGCTAGTGAGATTGCATTGCTGATGGAATTGAAAGATGGTACTACTACTTTGGAAAACAGTCGGTCATTTGGCGGTTTTTTCCCCAATGCTAAACATATTCTTACCGTACAATGCGGCAGATTGCTGTCCTTTGTATTTACCCAAATGAGTTGAAAACTCATATTTATACAAAAATGTGCGTTTAAGTTTTTATGGCAACTTTATCATTTCCAAAACTTGGAAGCAACCAAGGTGTTCTTTAGTAGCTGAATGGGTAAACTGCAGTATTGAGTTGGCCAAAAAGTTGTTATAATTTTTGCAGACAGTGGAATATTATTTAGCACTAAAAAGAAATGAGCTATCAGGTCATGAAAAGACATGGATGAACCTTAAATGTATAGCAGTGAGTGAAATAAACTAATCTCACAAGACTATATGCTGTATCATTCCAACTATATGACATTTTGGAAAATGCAATACCATGGAGGCAATAAAAAGATCAGTGGCTTCCAAGGTTTATGATTAGAAAGAGACAAATAGGTTGACCACAGAGGATTTGGGTGGCAGTGAATCTCCTCTGTATGAAACAGTAATGCTGGATGTCATTATACATTTGTTCAAACCTATAGAATGTACAACACTATGAATGACCCCTAATGTAAACAGTGAACATTAGATTGTAATAATGTATCTGTGGTAGAGGATGTTGATAATGGAAGAGGCTGTGTGTGTGGCAGTGGGGAGGGGAATATAAGAGATATCTCTGTATTTTCTGCACAATTCTGTGAACTAAAATTACTCTAACAATCTATTTAAAAATAAAGATTTTCCAGCAGATAATAATTCCTTCTCTAATGTATTTTTATAGATAATTGTGTTCCTGATCTTCCATAGAATAACCATTTTCTTCCTAGAGCTTTTTGTTTCATGTATGCTTCATGATATGCCATATATATATTTTCCCTTTATTACAATAATTTTTATTTCTATATTTATTTTCCCTTCTCTACTTCTGCATTAGTCAAAGTTTACTATGGAGATCATTTTAATTTTGTCTACTTTTTTTCCTGAGATCAATATTTAGTATATTTTATGTTCTTTTATTGTCTCAAGGGTACATTTTATATTTACTTATAATTAACTACCATTACAAAATTGGAACTTAGAGATATGATAATCCAAGTTATTCCTGAAATATTTTTAAAAATAATTTTGTTCCCTGGCTGGAAATATAGCAATAGGTAGAAAACTTAAGGTAAAGTAAGAATTATCTGTGAGCTTATGTCATTAATATTTTAATAGTATGTTTCCTGGTGACTCAGATGGTAAAGAATATGCCTGCCAATGCAGGAGGTGTGGGTTTGATCCCTGAGTCGGAAAGATCCCTTGGAGAAGGGAATGGCTACCTACCCCATTATTCTTCCTGGAGAATTCCATGGACAGAGGATCCTGGCAGGATCCAGTCCTTGAGGTCGCAAAGAGTCAGACAGACTGAGCAACTGACACTTTCACTTTACTTTTTCTTTCCTTTTGCAGTGTTGCAAGCACCACTGACATTATCCAGCACTCATTTTTTCTTTGAAATCCCATTACATAGTCTGGATCCTAATAACAGGGTCACAAAAACTCAGGTATGTATAGAGAATTGATGCAGTTTACAATTTTTTTTTTTCTGATTGTGGTTTTTACCTTATTAAGATGATTATTCTGAACCCTGTGTTGTAAGAATATGTGTGTGTGTATATATATATGTAGAGAGAGAGAGAGAGCATATTTCTCATAAGTAATAATCAAAGTATATAAACACATATAAAGTCATTTAGATATTTATCTTTTAATATAAAACTAAAATATAAAATAAATTGAATGGTTATCTGTTTTATACAAATAGAAGCTATGGTTAAAATTCACATGAAATATGTTTCATACAGGTGAGGAAATTAACTAAGAGGCAATAATATAAATTGAAAAAGTCCAGATATATGATATAGTCACTTCTATAATAATCTGCTCTGTTTTTCTTATTAGATATTTCTGCCTTTCTTCTAATTATGAATCCATCTGAAAAGGCAAAGACATACAAAAGCAAGAAGCTCAGGCATACACTGTAGAAATTTGTATTTGTAGTGCTCCTTTTTTGTCTTCTACATCACTTTTCCTGCATTTGTGAATAGAATCCTTTATATTGTAAAAGACATTTTGCCGATGTGTAATGTAATTAAGATTAATGATCCTGAGCAAGAGGGATTGTCTGAGATTATGCAGGTGACCCCAGTTTTATCACATGAGAAGTTATAAACAGAGAACTTTTCTTGACTGTGGTCAGAAGTTGTGATGACAGAAGAGAGGTCAGAGAGATGTGATGTTGCTGGTGCAAGGAGGCCACCAGCCAAAGAATATATCAGAACTGAAAATGTCAGGAAGACAGATTCTTCTCTAGAGTCTCTGGAAAGTATCATAGTTCCTCTATGATTTTAGTCTTGTGGTTTTATTCTTCTTGATTTTAGTCCAGTGATATTTGCATTGACCTTCTAATCAATAAGACTCTAATGTGACACATTTGTGTTGTTTTAAACCACTGTGTGGTAATTTGTTGTGGAAGCAATAAAAAACCTAAAGTAAGCTATATTAGCATCACACAGAATTAGCTATAACTATTTTAGAGAAAATTGAAATAAGAATTGGTTAAAATTGGTTGCTTCTGGGAAACAGGACTGTTGATGAGGAAGAGTTGAGTGGGCCAACTTTTTGATAAGTATATTTTCACTATTTGTATGAACTATGTACATGTATCATTATGATGAATTGATAAAGAAAAATAACACAATACTACATATACTTGGAGAAGGAAATGGCAACCTACTCCGGTGTTCTTGCCTGATATGTCCCATGGACAGAGGAGCCTGGGGGCCTGCAGTCCATGGGGTCATGAGAGTCGGACATGACTTAGCGACTAAACCACCACATGTACTAAATTAATTAACCAATGTTTCTCCCTTGATGAGTGCTATCCTATTATTAGGATAGGATATAGAAAGAAGTGGATTGTATTTTGGAGCTACCATTTCCTCAAATTCAGAATGAGAAAAATGAGGCATTCACATAACTAGTATGATACCATGCCCACCTTCTGTGTTAAGAAAAAAAAAACAGATGTTTTCTTTACAAGGTGCAAAGGAACTTCCTTACAGAGTACACAAATATTACGACTAAATAGATGTCTCAGTACATACAGACATCTGGAAATAAAATTGACTCATTTTTAAAATCCTGATTATTTTAAATCAATCATGCCTTGAAAGAAACAAAGTATGCTATTTTATTGTGGTGATGATTACATAGATCATTCTATACTCTTCAAATTTTGAAGAACAGGGTTTTTAAAAACCTGGTTGAAGGTTTTATTTTCATAATGATTAGCACTGGAAAGATGAGTCTGCATACAAGTCATGTACATAGCTCCCAGATTCACAGGAACTTCACAAAGACAGTGTAGAGAGATTTGGCATACACTTTACACAACTTTCCCTAGTGTTAACACCTTATACAACCAGAAAACATTTTTTTAACACTAACAAATTAGCATTAGTAAAATATTATTAGCTAAACAACAGACTGTATTCAGATTTCACCAGTTATTCACTAAGGGTCTTTTACTGCCCAGGGTCCAATCCAGCATACCATATGGCATTTAGTCTCTTCTATTACATGATAGGTTCTCAAACTTGCTAATATTTTATGACCTTGTTAATTTTAAAGAATACTGTCTGGTGGTTTTTTTCAGAATGTTCTTTAATTTTGGTTTGTCTTATATTTTTCACCTGACTGGTCTCCATTCGTATTTTCTATCGACTTTGGGGAAGAATGCCACATAGGTGAAATGTTCATTTTGTCACATCATGTGAAAGGAGTACATGTTATCAATAAACACACCGTGTTTCTCTACTGTAAAGCTGGAGAGGCTATTTTCCCCCTTTGCACTCCCTATACTGTGGAAGTGAGTCATCAATTTCAGCCCAAACTCAAGGGGTAGAGGTCAAGCTCCACCTTCTGGAGGGGACATTTATGTATATTATTTGGAATTTTTCTGTAAGAAAGGTTATTCCCTTCTTCCCTCCCTTTATCTATTTATTTGTCAGTATGAACCCACATATATTTCTTTCCTACTGTCAGTTTTAATCCGATGTTCATTTTTGCGTATGCTGCTAACATTGTTCCAACTTTGGCTATTAGAACATCGTTTAGATTGACCCTTTGACCTTCTCTTGTCCTTATGATTTTTAAACATTTCTCTTACTTTCTATGACTACAAAATGGTCCAGGGTCACTTTTATTTTAGTTGTTCTAGCTCTTGAGTCAACATTTTCTCAAAGAAACCTCAGTATCTTTTATGGGAGGATGGTATTTAGAAAACAAGGTCTATATACAAGGTGTGCTAGCTGTTTCTGTGGTGTCACATGTTCTAGGTTCTTTTGGCAGATAGTGCCAGGAAATATTTGTATGTGTAAAAATCCATGAATACAAATATGTTGGTAATTTTTCTATCTATCTACCTGCCTATCATCTATTTATATCTACTATTTCCTGTCTACCTGTCTATCTAAACATGAGTTTTAACTGATAGCTCTTACTCTAATCCTGCACCACAAGGTTCATTCCATCTTTCTCTCTTGTTCATTTTTAACTCTTCTCTGACAATGAGAAGTCTGACTCTCTTATTTATAATGTATTTACTTATTTTTTAACCCTGGTGAACTTAGTAAAGAAGTTTCAGGATTTTTAACCTGTACTCTGTTAGAATTATTAACATATTTTCCAACTAGAGTACAGTGTTTATAAAGAGTATCCTTTTGTCTTTAGCTTTATATAGTTTCCAGTCGAAACACAGTTTTCCAGAATTACATAGGCCATTCTTTACCCAGTACCTTCAGTGAGGTTATTTCATTCTTTTGTGATATAATTTGTCACAGTCTTCAATCCATCCTGGGATCCCTGACATCTTGGTTGATTCCTTTAATTTTCATATCTTTAAGACCACTCCTTGCAGTATATAATTGTTTGGGTTTTTGGAAATTGTATAGAAGGGTTTACCACTTCAATGCCATATAGAAGAGTTTTATTACACTGAAAAATCTCTCTATAACCCCTTGGCAATTAACTACTTCTCCTTCCACCAACATTTGGCAGCAATTGATTTTATTTTCCATCCACAAAATTTTGCATTTCCAGACTGACAGGTAATTTAATTATATAATATGTAGAGATTTGGACTCAGCATCTTTCACTTAAAATTAAGTAAATATGTAATATTCACTTATGTTTTTACTTGAATTAATATTTTACTTGTTTTATCACTGAATTTTATCCTATTTTATGGCTGTACTACAGTTTGTTTATGCATTCATTTGTTGATAGAAACCACGTTTGTTTTGACTTCCAGTGGTTGGTGATTATGAACAAAGCTATTGTAAACATTCACATACAGATTTTTGTATAAACATAAATTTTCAATTTGCTTAGGAAAATAATTAAGACCAGATTTACTGGGTCATTTGGTAAATGTATGTTTAGCATTATAAGAAGCTGTCAAACTGTCTTCCAACATGACTGTACCGATTTGCACTCTAGCATCATGAATGAAGGTTCTTGTTACTCTGCATCCTTTCTAGCTAGCATAGCTCCTTTGAGTACTTTCATAGTTGTTAACAGGCTATGAACATATTCATGTACCTCTTTATTTGCCTAACATTCACTTTTAAAACATTTTATCTGTGATTACCACTTTTAATTGCTTACTTTGTGCATAGGACCATCAAGTTGCTATGGCAATACAAACTAAATTTTAGATTGCGTATTGTAATCTTTATAAATTCCTTCTTTTATTTTTTTATGTGTGAACAGAATCTGGTCTTACATAATACTTCAAGAAAAGATGTGGAGTGGAATTTGGATATTAGAAATACTGGCAAACTTTTCAAAGATGGTATATTCAAATTTAGCACACTCAGTGGAACTCTGCAACCAAATGAAGAATGTAATGTTGCTGTAAATTTCTGTCCAAGTAGGTACTTTTTTCCTGTATTTTTTGTTATTTCTATATCAGTTTATCATTCACATATTTTTTTTACTATGTATATGAAACTTTATATTATTATATGTACTTAAAATAGTTTTAAGAAATTTCTTACTAAAATTTTGTAGTAACTATCATTATAAATGTCTCCCTTTGATCCTTTCCTCCTGGTGTTCATGCTGTTATATACTCCCCTCTTACATCAAATAAGGTTAATATATGACTTGTGGGATATTATGGATGTGATGGTGTCTGACCTCTAAGGGTGTATCAGAAAAGGCATTGCAACCTCTGACTTACATGGATTGCTTGCTTTGGGGAAAGCTGGCCAGAATGTTTGTTTATCTATATTTCTACTTTCCTGGTTTTTTTAATTGCAAAAATATAACTGTACCTTTCTTTCATTAAATATCTATTTGAAAAAATTTGGAAGCTTTACACATTTTAATTTTCTAATGAATTACAGATTATTTTTTCTAGTTTCTAGAAAAAGGCATATAATTGAATTTTTCCCTTCAAGAATAATATGCTTTTCCAGCAATCATGGTGTTTTTTTATATGCATCACTAAAGAAAGAACAAAAATATCTCCCCCCCCCCCGAATTATCTTGGTACTTTGTTGAAAATCAACTAACCATAAACATGATTCTTTATTTCTCTTAGTCTTAGAGAATGGCTTGTGAAGTATTTTATTCCCTTCATTTCTATTTTTATGAAGATTGATATTTATTATTCATGAAATGTTTGGTAAATTCCACCAATGAAGTTGTTTCGGCTTTGGCTGTTCCATGTGGGAAATGTTTTGATTCCTACTTTGATCCCTTAAAGTATATTCATATTTTATATTTCTTCTTTCATCAATTGAAGTAGTTTGTATCTTTCTAGAAATTTATCCATTTCTTCTAGGTTATCTGTTTGTATATAGTTGTACATTGTGTTCTCTTATAATTCATTTATTACATTTCTGTAAAGTTAGCATTTTCCCTTTTTTATTCATGATTTTTGAATCTTTTCTTTCTTTTTTCTTGGTCATTCTTGCTAATGATTTTTAAAATTTGTTATTTTCAAAGACCAAATTTTGATTGCCTAATTTTTTTCCTTTGCTTAAATTCAATTAATTTCTGTTCTAATATTTACTATATTCTCTATTCTGCTTTGTTTGGCTGTAATTTTTTTCTTATCTCTTAGGGTGCAAGGTGTTAGGTATTGATTTGAAACATCTTTTTATATATAGACATTTATAGCTATAAATTTCACTCTGAGCACTGATTTAGGTATATCACATAAATTTTGGCATGTTTTGTTTTCCTTTGAATCTCAAAGTATTTTTTTTTAAATTTACCTTACCATTTCTTAACAATTAGTTTTTTTGTGGAGTGTGGTGTTTAATTTTCATGTATTTGAGAATTTCCCATATTTCACTTTACTATTGAGTTGTATTTTTATTACATTGTTGTTGCAGAGCATACTTTATATGGTTTTAGTCTTTTTTTAATGGAGTTAAAGTTGCTCAGTCATCTCTGAGTCTTTGTGACTCCATGGACTATACAGTCCATGGAATTCTCCAGGGCAGAATACTGGAGTGGGTAGCTGTTCCCTTCTCCACAGGATCTTCCTGACCCAGGAATCAAACAGGGGTCTCCTGCATTGCAGGTGGATTCTTTACCAGATCACCTTATACCCTAAAATATGATCTACCCAAGAGAATGTTCCACATACACTTGAGAAGTTAATGTATTTTGCTTTTGTTAGGGGAAATGTTCCATAGATGTGTGTTAGGTCTACTTCATTTATAATGTTTAAGTTTTTTTATTTCTTTAGTGATCTACCTACTTGACTTTCCCACAATTGAGAGTGGTGTGTTGAAGTTTTATAGGGTTGTTATTTAATTATTTATTTCTCCTTTCAATTCTATCAGATTTTTCTCAAGTACTTTGTGGCTTTGTTAAGTATGTATATGTTTATAATTGTTTTGTATTCTTGATGGGCTTCCCTGATAGCTCAGTTGATAAATAATCCGCCTGCAATGCAGGAGACCCCGGTTCAATTCCTAGATTGGGAAGATCTGCTGGAGAAGGGATAGGCTACCCACTCCAGTATTCTTGGGCTTCCCTTGTGGCTCAGCTGGTAAAGAATCTGCCTGCAATGTGGGAGACCTGGGTTCGATCCCTGAGTTGGGAAGATCCCCTGGAGAAGGGAAAGGCTACCCACTCCAGTATTCTGGCCTGGAGAATTCCATGAACTGTATAGCCCATGGGGTCACAAAGAGTTGGACACAACTGAGCAACTTTCACTTCACTACTTCACATTTCTTCTTGGTAGCTTATCCTGTTATTAGTACATATAGCAGCACCCTTATTTATCTATAGTAGCAATGGCAACCCACTCCAGTACTCTTGCCTGGAAAATCCCATGGACGGAGGAGCCTGGTAGGCTGCGGTCCGTGGGGTTGCTAAGAGTCGGACAAGACTGAGCGACTTCACTTTCTTTTTTCACTTTCGTGCATTGGAGAAGGCAATGACAACCCACTCCAGCGCTCTTGCCTGGAGAATCCCAGAGACGGCAGAGCCTAGTGGGCTGCCGTCTATGGGTTCGCACCAAGTCGGACACGACTGAAGCGACTTAGCAGTAGCAGCAGCAATTCTTTTCTTAATATTTATTTTCTGTTGTTGTTACAGTCACTCCAGTTCTCTTTTTAGTTACTACTTGCATGTATATTATTTTTCTGTCCTTTTACTTTCAACTGAATTGTTTTTTGAATCTAAAAGTGTCTCCTGTAGATGACATGGATTTGGATTGTTTTTATTTTTATAATTTATTTATTTATTGGCTATGCTGGGTCTTTGTTGCTCTGTGAGCTTTCTGTAGTTTAGAGTGAGAGATACTCTCTAGTTGCAGTTACATGGGCTTCTCATTGAGGTGGCTTCAGTAGCTGAGGTGTGAGGGCTCAGTAGTTGTGGTTCCTGGGCTCTAGAGCATAAGCTAAATAGTTGTCAGGGAAGCCCTGGATTTTTTTTTTTTTTAATCTAAATTTTACTTATCTCAGCCTTTTTGTTGCTGTATTGAATTACTTTACTTTTACTGATTAATTACTAATGAAGCAAAGGAAAGATTTACTTCTTTTTGTTATTTGTTTTCTATATGTCTTTTAGTTTAACATTTAACTTCTCTTGTTTCTTTCATAAATTTTGAGGTATTTTCATGGTGATTTTTCCTGAAAAATACAACTAACACCTTAGTTTTTAAAATATAATTGAGATTAATACCAAGTTTTTGTCGATAGTATGCAAAAACTTTGCTCCAATATAGCATCCCCGCTTAAAACTCAACATTCAGAAAATGAAGATCATGGCATCTGGTCCCATCACTTCATGGGAAATAGATGGGGAAACAGTGGAAACAGTGGCTGACTTTATTTATCGGGGCTCCAAAATCACTGCAGATGGTGATTGCAGCCATGAAATTAAAAGACGCTTACTCCTTGGAAGGAAGTATGACCAACCTAGACAGCATATTAAAAAGCAGAGACATTACTTTGCCAAACAAAGGACCGTCTAGTCAAGGCTATGGTTTTTCCAGTGGTCATGTGTGGATGAGAGTTGGACGGTGAAGAAAGCTGAGAGCAGAAGAATTGATGCTTTTGAACTGTGTTGTTGGAGAAGACCCTTGAGAGTCCCTTGGACTGCAAGGAGATCCAACCAGTCCATCCTAAAGGAGATCAGTCCTGGGTGTTCATTGGAGGGACTGATGCTGAAACTGAAACTACAATACTTTGGCCACCTGATGCGGAGAGCTGACTCATTTGAAAAGACACTGATGCTGAGAAAGATTGAGAGCAGGAGGAGAAGGGGACGATAGAGGATGAGATGGTTAGATGGCATCACCAATTCAATGGACATGGGTTTGGGTGGACTCCGGGAGTTGGTGATGGACAGGGAGGCCTGGCATGCTGCAGTTCATGGGGTCACAGTCGGACACGACTGAGCGACTGAACTGAACAGAAAGATGCCTTGTGCACAGATAACCTAGGAAATTAAGTCTAACCAATACTAGTCTTATCACTTAACCCAACCCACTCCCCCACACCCCATCTGACCCCATGAGATCAGGTTGAGTCTGTATTCTAAAATGACACCTTCTCACAGCTTCTTGCCCTTCCCTATTCTGCTTCCCTCCTTTACCCACAGGTTCCTCTGAGAGCACGCCCTCAGTAAATCACTTGCACCTGGATCTCTTGGACCCTACCATGTTTTACACTACTAATACCCGTTATTAGCTCTGTTAACAATGGAAAAGGCAATATAAGAACCTGTTACCACTTTTAAGGTCCTGAGCATTCATTAAGCTGTGTGTTTGCTCTCAGTAATATTCTGTGAGACAGTGTTGCAGTAAATCTACATCCAGCATACCTTTTATCCTGGCCTGGTATATTCAGTGTAGATTTATAGGTGAGAGAGAAGACATCAGATACTGTGATTAGTAGACTTTAAAAATATTTTTATTTTTTATTCCCTCAATTTAGAACTCTGAAAATATGATAGAAAACATCAAATATTCCCTGCAACCTAAAGTTTACTTTGTAAAACTTATTAGATCTCATTGTCTATTTCTGTGAATTTCTTCTTAGTTTCTAATGTGTCTGGTACTAAAAGAAATAGCATAAAAACTAGTCCAGCCAAAGCTACCATCTGTATTTCTATTCAGAGCTTTTCTTTTATGTCCCTAATGAACATTTATATCCAAATGAAGTGGTCTGGATCTTTTAGATGGAAATAAGAAAAATTTCCATTTGACTTTTTTTTCAGTGTGAGACTCAGCCCATGCAGTCAAACCTGTTGGTTCCCTCCATAAAATACAATCCTAACTCTTAAAAAAAATTAAGCATTCCTATAACAGTTTTAAATAAATTACCTCTTAGATGAGAGAGAAGGTATACCTGGGCTTAAAAACATACATTATTGAAGCCACAGTGGTCTTAGGAGCCTCATTCTCCATTACCTCAGAAACCTTTACATTTTCTGAAACCCAGAAATAATCTCAAAGCAGGCCATTCAAAATTCAGAATTCAGTAAGTTTTTTAATTCTAAAATACAACATTGAGTTCATACTCACAAGATCATATTTTTCTGCCTTTGAGATTTATGCTTGGAGATTTGAGTCTTAAAAGACATTGGCACCTTGCAGTGATGGCACCTGTTGTCTGAGACCAGCCTGCTGCCTCTGTGCTGAGCCCTTTTCTCCAGCACAAACTGCCTTTCCTCCTGTGAGTTGCCATGTGGTAATTTCCTATCTTTTCCTACGAAGTGAGATTAACCAGTCAACCCTAACAGCCTTTCATAAACCTAAAAATCTGAGAGAAAGTATGTTCATTTCCTCTCAGTAAATCCTTTTCTCAGTAGTCCCCTAAGATCCTTATGGCAGTTATCTGACCTCATCTTCATACTGCCTGTACTAAAGAGATGGGTAGCTCCTGTTAAGGCACAGAAAGCAATTAAAAAATAGAAGACCTGTTGTACTGTGTCCCCAAGGTATATGTATTTTCCCATAATAATGAAAATCTGTTTTAAGGGAACATGCTCTATTTCTACACAGAGTGTTCTTTAAAAGAGTTTTATTTCCGTGACACCTCATTACATGTCTTAAGTTCCTTAGCAGGATAAATTCAGTTTCCAGGTAATCTATTCTGCTCCACTAAACTGTAACTTCATAGTACATCTTAATATTTAGTAAGGTTTAAATTATATAATTTTTTTGCTGTGTGTGCACTAATCTAAAATACTTTTAAAATGTTTTTCTTTCATTAGAACAGCCTAGAGAATACACAGCTGATATCCCTATTCATTTAAACGATAATCCAGTTTGCTATCGAATGTTACATCTGGTTGGAGAGATAAAATCACCCAGGTTATTATTTGTTCCTCCTTTCGTATTTTTTACTCCTGTTCCTTTGGATGTACCAGCCGTGATGGATGTCAACATTTTACCTCAGAACTATTTCAGGTAAACACCTAATGTGAATTCACCACATCTTCTTCAAGTACTTTTTTGTTTCTGTATGTATTATACGAGTCATGAGCAATGTCTGACTGTTTCTATAGATGGAGTGAACTTTTAAAATAGTTACTGTACATTTAAATTAAAAAAACCCCAAGAGCTCATTTAGTTATCTCAGTTTTTAAATTTTCTTATAGAAATTTTTGATATGTCTAATTTTGTGATTTAAAAAGCAAGCTTAAAACTTCAGTGTATTACTTTTCTTCTACTCTATGATCAGTTACCACAGATCTAGTGCCTTTTATTTATTTATTTTTTTAAATGGTGACTCTCTTTATTTATTTATTTATTTTTAAAAATTTTATTTTTACTTTATTTTACTTTGCAATACTGTATTGGTTTGCCATACATTGACATGAATCCGCCACAGGTGTACATGAGTTCCCAATCCTGAACCCCCCTCCCACCTCCCACCCCATATCATTTCTCTGGATCATCCCCGTGCACCAGCCCCAAGCATCCTGTATCCTGCATCGAACATAGACTGGCGATTCATTTCTTACATGATAGTATACATGTTTCAGTGCCATTCTTCCACATCATCCCACCCTCTCCCTCTCCCTCAGAGTCCAAAACTCCGTTTTAAAACATGAATTTGTTCTAAAGTTTCATCAGTGGTCAGTAGTCCGGGTTGGTTTAGTGTTTGCCGCTTAAGATCTCAGTAGGCAGCAATCAGGCTTGGACTACAGCAGCACACCATCTGTGGCTCAGTCCTCCTCCAAGTTGGCAGAATTAATCCTTGTAGTTGTAGGACTCAGACGTCATTTTTTGGCTGGCTGCTTGGGCAACTCTCAGCTCTTATGGGCCACCCTCAGGTCCTAAACATGTGGTTCCCTTCTTACAACGTGGTATTTAATTCATTCAAAGCCAGAAGTATACATACCATCTCTTTGACTTTTCTCTCTCACCTGATTAAATTTGATTCACCCATGATTGTCTCTCTTTTGCTTACTCAAATTCCATTAGCTAGGGATCTTCATTACATATGGAAGGTCCCTTTGCTATTGCCATATAGCATAACTTAATCATCAAAGTAGTGTCTCATCATATTTATAGGTTCTGCCATCCAAGGAATGAGAATTATGCAGTTTATACACCAAGGAACAGGACTCTTGAATTCTATCATAGTGCACATGCTATAGAGAAATGTCATCTGTTTGCATTTTTTAAAAATTGATAAACAGTTCAAGTCCCAGTACTCTATTGGACTAGATACATTATGAGTCCTCACATTACAAAACAGATAGAGCGTGTGTGTGTGTGTGTGTGTGTGTGTGTGTGTGTGTGTGCGTGTGTGTGTGTGTGTGTGTGTGTGTGTGTATAAAACTGTTGGAGTACTGAGAAGTGTGGGAGGTTTCTAAAGGACTGAGAGCAAACCAAAACAATACATACTTATAAACTGAAACCAGAGTAGGAGTGGTGAACTGGATTAACATACCAAATATAGGCTTGTTTTTAAATCTTAAGACAATTTCAAGATAGGAAAACTTAATCTCAGATTCCTGGATTAATCCAGGGACACTGGAAGAGGCTAAAATGATTCCATGTCAGTAAGTCCTTCTATCTTTCAGTAGAAACAAGCAAATCTTCTCTAGATCAGTGGTTCTTAAGCTTATATATATATATATATATCAGAATTTTCCGATGGATTTTTCAGAAGCAGAGGTTATTACATATTATATCTAGAATTTATGATTCAGTAAGCCTGGAATGGGATATAGTAATTTGTATTTCTAATAAGTTTCCAAATGATATTGATACTCCTGTTCATGAAGTGAACAGAAATTTCTACTCAAAACGAAGCCATCCTCAATTTTGGCCTATATTTCAGTTTTCACAGATTGCTAACAACCAGACGGGGCAGTGTCAAGCATTACAAAACTCACCAGGAGGGAAGACACCATAACTTAGAGTCAGCACAAAGAGTCTTAAGATTTAGACTCTTAAGTAATTCAGATATTGGATTTATCAGATATAAAGTATAAATAATTTGTTAAAATAAAAGATGCCATTATAAAAATTAGTAATTAACATGGGATTGTATAATATAGATTGTAAAATGAACCAAATATAACTTTTAGAAATTTTAAAATAAAGCATGTAAGGTTAAACTTTAAGGGCATCCATTAAACCTAAACATAAAAACAAACAAACCTTCTGTTAACTTTACAAGAGAAGCACGCTTTTTAAATGAAGGGGAAACTGAAACAAAAATGATGGCAAAAACTCAAAATAGTTGAGTGATGCAATGGAATATAAATAAATTGACCAGTTAAAAGACAGAGGCTCTTAGAGTGAATAAGAAAAAATTCCAACTTCCTATTTTTAAAAGTATTTATGGACAAATGTAAGGACAAAAAGATTAAAATATAGTGGGGTTTCTAAACTTCAGAACTCTTGATATTTTGAGGATAATAATTCCTTTTTTATTAAAGTCTCTCCTATACTTTGTAGGATATTAAGCAGCCTCCCCCCGAACCCAGCGGTTGTGAAAGAAAAAAAGTACTAATAAAAAGTCTCCACACATTGCTACATTTCTTCTTGGGAGCAAAACCATTCCTAGTTAAGAACCACCAAGTTAAAATATTGATTTACATTACATTAAAATAGTGATTATGATCATTTCCATAGATGCAGGAAAAAAAAAAGCATTTGACAAAATTCAAAAATAATTTATTATAAAACTCTTAAACAGTAATAAAAGAGAAGTTATTTAAGTTGGCAAAGTTTTCTGTCATAAACCTAGAGGAGACATTATTATGGATACTGAAATATAAATTACCTTTAAATAAAATAGAAGAGGCAAGGATGCCTATTATCACTGTCTCTCAAACATGTTTTACTAGAGAACCTAGTCCATGCTGGAAGTTAAGAGAAATAAAATATGTAAGGATAGGAAAATAAGTTTCAGAACCACCATTATCTGTTGATTAGGAGATTTTCCATATAGGAAATGAAAAGAATGTATATATAGATATTTAAAGCTATGAAGATCATTTATCAAGATAAAAAAAATGTAAGTCCAGTATTTAAAGTTCAATAGTATTTCAGCACACAACTTTTGAACATCCAACTGTAAAACTATTATCCTTAAAAACATTAACAATTGAAGGTAATCGGAAGAATTGTATGTGGCTATATGGAGAAAATTTTAAATCTTAAATTGAAGAACTCATAAATAAATGAAGATTTATACCATATTCATGAATTGTGATATTCAGGATTGTAAAAAGCACAGTTTTCCACAAATCAACTTAGATTTTTCATGCAACTGCAATAAAAATTCAAATAAAAATTTTTATCAAGGTTGACGAGTAAAATTCTAAATCTTATAAGGAAAAATCAAGGGTCAAGAATAGCCACACCACCCCTGAAGAAGAAGAAGGTGAGAAAGGCTTGCCTCCCCAAATACCAAGAGTGAATCAATGTCACAGTGATGCAGAGATAGATTAAATGAGCAAAGGAATCCAGTAGACTTGAAAACGGCCCACACATGGACAGATACTGAATATATGACAAAGGCAGTATAGATCTTTGGAGTAAAAGAGTACTATTCAATAAATGGTGCTGAGATAATTAACTGTATGAAATAGTTCAAACTGGATTCCTGTCTACTTAATACATGAAAATTTATTACATATCGATTAAAAGGCAAAATGTAAAAAAAGAAAACAATTTTAATGTCTGTGGGTAGAGAAAGATTTCTTAAACATGACTTAAAATTATGCTAACAGTAAAATAAATGATAAGAATTAACCAGAAAAATATCAAATAACAGAAATGTTGACAAAAAGTTTCAATAGATATTTCACAGATAAAATATAAAACATGAAAAAAATATACAGTAATGGACCTCTTTGTAAACTTGAAAGTAAGAATTAGTGACTACAGCAAAATATCATTTTGCTTGTCCTAGGTAGGCAATCGTTAGGAAGTCAGGCTACCAGTTAGATTATCAGTGAGTAAGAACACAATAGATAATACTATGTAAGGTGTAATATCTGCATATTTCACAGCGCAAAATTTCCACTTCACAGTATATAAAAGAAAAATGCATCAAGGAAATGCAAATCAAAACCAAAATGAGGTATCACCTCATACTTATCAGAATGGCTGTTGTCAAAAAGGCAACGAATAATAAATGTTGCCGAGGATATGGAGAAAAGGGAACTCTAGTTTACTTTTGGTGGGAGTGGGCATTGCTACAGCCACTGTGGCACACAGCATGATGGGTCCTCAAAAAATTAAAAATAGAATTATCATATGACACAGTAATTCCACATCTGGGTATATATCCAAAGAAAACAAAAATGCTAATTCGAAAAGATACATGCACCCCGGTGTTCATAGCAACATTATTTATAATAGCCAAGGTATGGGAGCAACCTGAGTGCCCATCGATAGACTAATGGATAAAGAAGATGTGTGTATATTCTACATATTCAATAGAATATTATTTGGCCATAAAAAAGAATTGAATTTCACCACTCACAGCAAACATGGATGGGCCTGGAAGGTATTATGCTTAGTGAAGTAAGTCAGACAAAGACAGATACTGTATCTTTCCACTTATATGTAGAATCTAAAAAATAAAACAAGTATAACAAAAGAGAAACAGATTTATAGATACAGAGGAAAAAATAGTGATGGGGAAGGGTCAAGATAAGGGAAGTGGATTAAAAGCTACAAACCACTATGTATAAAATAAACAATCTACAAAGATATATTTTACAACACAGGGACTATAATATTTTATAATAACATAAGTGTTGAATCAGTATGCTATATATCTGAAAATAACATTGCAAATCAACTATACTTAAGAACTCTTTCACATGTGTACTACAAGGTATGTTTGAAATTATTCATAGTTGTATTATTCAGAATAGTGAAATCTGGGAACTACACAAATTTCCAGTGACATGTGAGGGTATAATTAATTTGTGATATATATGCACATGAATAAATACTCCATATCTGTGATGTGGAGGAATTTTAATAAGACAACTGTATTAGGAATCTTAGAAAACAAAATACTGAGATTAATTAAAAGAAATTCAAAGAAGGCTGCATATATTGATATCCTATATATAAAATCACAAAAAAAGACAATGAAACAAATTTATATTTAAAAATATATGCCTCTCTATAGATACAAAGAAATAGATGTAAAGAGTGGTCAATTGGCATGTTAAAAATTTATAAATTGTGGGGATTTGTGTACCATTATTTTCGTAAACTACCAAATCTTAGACCCACTTCAGAGTTTCTCTGGTTCAATACATTTTTTTGCAGTTAATCATTCTGAGATCCAGAGAAAACAAGTTCCGAGTGTGACAGAAATCAATGAAAATCATCAAAGTTGAAAAGCGCAGAATGGCCATTGGCTTCTAACATTTGGCTTACAAGATATGATGAGTGCTTACTTGTGCCTCAGGGAACTGCTCTAAATGCCATTTTGTGAGAGAGTGTAGTTCTTCAACATTAACTTGGCAACTCTGGGATTCACAATTTTTTTTAAGATCCAATCTTATAAGTAGATATTAAACTCTGTTGCTTGAATAGGAAATAGAAATGACTTGAATTATATTGTGCTATAAATTACTTTTTTGTCAACGAACATTGTCTCATATATGAATTAATCTTTACTCTTTCAGCTTTTGAATCAATGTATAATGGTATCAATTTTAAAAGTACTTCAAGTTAAAATCAGAGTCTTAACATGATATAATGAAATGAACATGTAAAAGCGACTGTAGCCTTTTATTATATATGCAATAAAACTAATAGTTGTTAATGACTTATCCAAAGACAATACTTAATTAGCAACAGAATTGGACTCAAACTTGATTTATAAACTGCTTTTTCATGTTTTATCCAGTGAACCATCAGTTCAAACTAGTTCAAGTTGAGAGCTTTACTTTTTCTAGTTAATTAGCTGAATAATCATTCTAATTAAAATACTAGGGAAATAGGATTCATATTTGATAGCATGTCGTATTTGCTATAGGAACCCGCATATATAATATAGCAAAGTAATACAGTGAAATATTTATTGACAGCTAAAAGTTATCAAGTACGAATTAAAATTAGAAGGGGAAGGGACCACAGGGCTTCCCTGGTGGTCCATTGGTTAAGAATTCACCTTGCAATATACAGATGATGATTACAGCCATGAAATGAAAAGACGCTTACTCCTTGGAAGGAAAATTATGACCAGCCTAGACAGCATATTAAAAAGCAGAGACATTACTTTGTCAACAAAGGTCTGTCTAGTCAAGGCTATGGTTTTTCCAGTGGTCATGTATGGATGTGAGAGTTGGACTGTGAAGAAAGCTGAGCACCAAAGAACTGATGCTTTTGAACTGTGGTGTTGGAGAAGATCCTTGAGAGTCCCTTGGACTGCAAGGAGATCCAACCAGTCCATCCTAAGGGAAATCAGTCCTGAATATTCATTGGAAGGACTGATGCTGAAGCTGAAACTCCAATGCTTCGGCCACCTGATGTGAAGAACTGACTCATTTGAAAAGACCCTGATGCCAGGAAGGAATGAAGGCAGGAGGAGGAGATGTCAGAGGATAAGATGGTTGGATGGCATCACCGACTCAATGGACATGGGTTTGGGTGGACTCTGGGAGTTGGTGATGGACAGGGAAGCCTGGTATGCTGCGGTTCATGGGGTTGCAAAGAGTTGGACACGACTGAGTGACTGAACTGAACTGAACTGGTGGTCCAGTGGTAAAGAATTCACCTTGCAATATACAGGATACTGGTTTGATCCCTGGTGCTGGAAGATCCCACATGCTGCAGAGCAGTTAAGCCCATGTGCCACAAACTACTGAGCCAGTGCACTAGAACCCACAGGCTGCAGCTGTTGAAGCCTGTTTACCCAGAGCACATGCTCTGCAACAAGAGAAACCACCACAATGAGAAGCTCACACACCTCAACTAGAGAGTGGCTTCCACTCTTCACACCTAGAGAAAGCCCACACAGCAACCAAGACCAAGCATAGCTAAAACTAAATAAGTAAATAAATAAACCTTAAAAAAAGAAGTGGGTACTATATACTATGGTATTAAAAATCACAAACACTTTAAAACTTGCTAAATTATAGTATATAATGAAATACAGTCTATAGTATACTATGTAGTATATTAGTATATATAGTATAGTACATATTAGTATAGTATAATTAGTATACGTACTATATACTATATGAAATGAAATGTATAGTATATACTAAATGAAATGTATATATACTAAATAAAATGTATAGTGTATAATATCTAATGAAATATGTGAACATTAAGTATTAATAGACTATTTTAATAGTAATGATTGAAAAATATTCATGTCATATATGTATAGTGCTTAATTGTATACAGATTAAAAATAGGTATGTGTATATGTATTTGTTAATAATACTTAGTCTACATCCAATAAAGCTTTAGCTTTTAAAGGGATGATTTTTAATAAATTTTTGTTAAGACATTTAAAACAATACTCTTTTTATCATGGCTGTGACTAAAAACACATTGTACTTGATCAGGCATTTAAACCCTGTTTTTTAATCCTGAGAGGACAAAATGAATTTTTCATCATCTCATGCAGATTAGCATATTATCAATTTTACTTATATTGTGACCAGAAAATGAGAGATGATATAAAAATATATTTAGGAATTGGGCATGTTATTATAAATATTTGTTTTAATTTTTCTAATGATTCAAAAAACAGAGGAAAGCACATTTAAACCCAATTACCTGCACATACTTTGAGCTAATTATTTTTTTTAATTTTAAACAGGGATTCAACTTTAAGTGTCCACTTATCCCCAGTAAAGCTTCTTAATGGTAATGAGATTCAACCACTTTCTGTGAATTTTCCAAAAGGCGGAGTCATTGTGGGCTCTTCCATTGGAATTAATGCTGCACTCACCTGCTGTCTCAGCTTCAAGTCATCTAAACCTGTGTCATTTTTCACCAATGTTCTTTTCTGCGATAGCAAAGATAACTGGTAAGATATTTAAATGTAGATTCCTTTGTATCTGACAGTGAAGAATAATAGGTTTATACTCTACACTATTATAAAATGTTAAAAAAGAAAGACATCTAAAATAATGACTTTGGACATAACATTTTAAGTTCCAAATGCAGTGTTTCTTTCATGAGAAACAGCATGATAGTGGCTGCCAGCATATACTTTGGGGTTCGGCTGCCTGGATTTGAGTCCTGGCTCTGTTAACTTTGGTGAAGTTAGGTAATCTTCTCAGCCTCTCGGTTCTCTCATCTGTAAAATGGGGGTCATAGCAGAACCTGTCCGTTCTCTAATAATGAGAAACTCGTTGAGTTAATTATTATTGTGTTATTGTACAGGAACTGGCACAAAGGAAATGCTGGGTTAGTATTTAATGAAAATGAGAAACATCAGCATAGCAAGTTTCCAGACAATATGATTTTGTTACATGTTCCTTTGACAGGTTCAAGGAAATTAAAATACACCTTGGTTAAGCCATGTTTCTAGATTTCTTAAGATGTAGGACCAGAAATTTCACTTTTACATTATACCTTGAATGACATGTGTTAAAAAAAAAAAAGTTCATGATGTAGAGTGAATTGTATACTAAAAATGAGTATGTACTCCATGTGATAATTTATTAACTTTTAGTGACATCATTATATAGTATATTCATAGTCAAAGGATTGATTCATGCATTAAGAATTAGAAGGGTGAGATACAGATGTACTGAAATGTTGCATCCAAGGAAAAGCGTGGCCAGATCCAGAACCAGGCTCATGGAGTTCTGAGCTCCAGCTTCTATGTCCCTTTCTCACATATGTTGATGGATAAAATTACCTAAAATATACCTCTCAGACTATTTTTCTCTTTTAATGTTAGCGGTCCATCTTTTCTTGACATTTAAAAAACAACAACAACAGCCTCTTTTAATGGCATTGCTTTAGACTTCTATCAAGAACTGAACTGTATGCCTCCATCCTGGGATACTTCTGTCTTTTCGTATGTTACTGACCTTGTTCATAGAAGTTTAACTTTACTTTGCTCTAGTCCACAAATTTGCACTTTGCAAAAAGTGTTAAGTAAGGTGTACCTTTGAACTCACTAATAAAAATCATGAATAACTTCTCCATGAATGCCTTAAAGATATTGAAGGCTCAGACCACATTCACAGGGTGAGGAAGGAAAGAGTTTCAGTAAATGCTGTGTGAACTAGATAGCTTCTTGGACGGTGGTACAATTGCCTCTAAGAGAGGTATGAATAGGTTTTGTTGTTACAGTGTGTTGATTTCCAGTCCACAAACAAGATGTTAGGAGACCTGAAAACAGCCGCTAGAAAGAGGAGAGTCATATATTTGAAGATGATGATTTTCTTGTCTTTTTGGTGTTGTATGTTTCCTTTCAGCCTTGAGACTCATTTACTCTCCACTAGATTTCCCCACCCTTCTTGCCTCACCTTAAACCACATTTCAACCTTCAGTGGGTTTGAGATAAGGTAGAGCTTTTGAAACTAATTTAGAAACTTCGCAAATCATAAATGGGCTATAAAAGCGTTTTCCATATACAAAGAAACATTCCCTGAAACCTTATACTGGCAAATCCTTTTATTAATGCCTTGTTAACTCCTTATCTGGTTTCCCATAGTGCATATGATCAGCTCTTCATTCTTTTCTTAACTCTTTAAAGCTGTCTTTGCCTTTCTCTCACTATCTATTTTTGATTCTATTCAGATAAATTATGTCTTCCATTAAGAACTTCCTCAAGAGCCTCCCTTTCACCTCAGACTGTTTGGAATAAAGTTGATTTTTTTGATTCTTTTATTGCTTTTCATCATTCAGTTCAGTTCAGTTCAGTCACTCAGTAGTGTCCAATTCTTTGCAATCTCATGGACTGCAGCAAGCCAGGCCTCCCTGTCCATCACCAACTCTGAGTTTACCCAAACTGATGTCCATCGAGCCGGTGGTGCCATCCAACCTTCTTATCCTCTGTTATCCCCTTCTCCTCCTGCCTTCAATCTTTCCCAGCATCAGGGTCTTTTCCAATGAGTCAGCTCTTCACATCAGGTGGCCAAAGTATTGGAGTTTCAGCTTTAATATCAATCCTTCCAATGAATATTCAGGACTGATTTCCTTTAGGATGGACTGGTTGGATCTCCTTGCAGTCCAAGGGACTCTCAAGAGTCTTCTCCAACACCACAGTTCAAAAGCATCAATTCTTTGGTGCTCAGCTTTCTTTATAGTCCAACTCTCACATCCATACATGACCACTGGAAAAACCATAGCCTTGACTAGATAGACCTTTGTTGGCAAAGTAATGTCTCTGATTATTAATATGCTGTCTAGGTTGGTCATAATTTTCCTTCCAAGGAGTAAGCGTCTTTTAATTTCATGGCTGCAGTCACCATCTGCAGTGATTTTGGAGCCCAGAAAAATAAAGTCTGACACTGTTTCCACTGTTTCCCCATCTATTTGCCATAAAGTGATGGGACCAGATGCCATGATCTTCGTTTTCTGAATGTTGAGCTTTAAGCCAACTTTTTCACTCTCCTCTTTCACTTTCATCAGGAGGCTCTTTAGATCTTCTTCAGTTTCTGCAATAAGAGTGGTGTCATTTTCATATCTGAGTTTATTGATATTTCTCCCAGCAATCTTGATTCCAGCTTGTGCTTCTTCCAGCCCAGCATTTCTCATGATGTACTCTGCATAGAAGTTCAATAAGCAGGGTGACAATATACAGCCTTGACGTACTCCTTTTCCTATTTGGAACCAGTCTGTTGTTCCATGTCCAGTTCTAACTGTTGCTTCCTGACCTGCATACAGATTTCTCAAGAGGCAGGTCAGGTGGTCTGGTATTCCCATCTCTCTCAGAATTTTCCACAATTTATTGTGATCCATGCATTCAAAGTCTTTGGCATAGTCAATGAAGCAGAAATAGATGTTTTTCTGGAACTCTCTTGCTTTTTTGATGGTCCAGTAGATGTTGGCAATTTGATCTCTGGTTCCTCTGCCTTTTCTAAAACCAGCTTGAACATCTGGAAGTTCACGGTTCCTGTATTGCTGAAGCCTGGCTTGGAGAATTTTGAGCATTACTTTGCTAGCGTGTGAGATGAGTGCAATTATGTGGTAGTTTGAGCATTCTTTGGCATTGTTTTTCTTGGGGATTGGAATGAAAACTGACCTTTTCTAGTCCTGTGGCCACTACTGAGTTTTCCAAATTTGCTGGCATATTGAGTGCAGCACTTTCACAGTGTCATCTTTCAAGATTTGAAATAGCTCAACTGGAAATCCATCACCTCCACTAGCTTTGTTCGTAGTGATGCTTCCTAAGGCCCTCTTGACTTTGCATTCCAGGATGTCTGGCTC
The DNA here is from genome assembly GCF_032405125.1 of Capricornis sumatraensis. Taxonomy (NCBI): domain Eukaryota; kingdom Metazoa; phylum Chordata; class Mammalia; order Artiodactyla; family Bovidae; genus Capricornis; species Capricornis sumatraensis. Next base: position 107,620,148 of record NC_091092.1, on the reverse strand, counting down.
TAGGTGAGTGATCACACCATCGGTGATTATCTGGGTCATGAAGATCTTTTTTTGTACAGTTTCGTGTATTCTTGACACCTCTTCTTAATATCTTTTGCCTCTGTTAGGTCCCTACCATTTCTGTCCTTTATTGAGCCCATCTTTCAGCAGCCATCATTTAACATGGGTCAGATCCCAGGTCATAGGCTAGATGTCATGGAATTCACACAACAGCCCTGAGATGTGGATGTTTTTAGATCTTCATCTCTTTTTGCCTATAGAGTGATATAACTTGCTAAAGCTCACTCATATGTGAGGTGGAAGAGGCAGGAATTTGAAGCAGATTTCTGTTACCAATGATCATGTACTCAGTCACCTTGTTTTAACACCACTTAGACTGTATAGAATCGTATAGAAGTTTTTATGGTAGGTATTCTTTTTTGAGAGTAGCACTGTTATTTGTCATATATAAACTTTACAAAGAATAAGAATTTGAAACTTTGCATTTTCCTCTTATTCTATTCCTTTGCATCATTCTCTCACTCTCTCATAAACACACACACACACACACAAATGCAGGCACATGGACACACCTGTCTTATAACTACCTATATATAATTATGTTTTTAAGTAAATAGCATTTTAGTTTCTATTTTGCCCTTAAATACCAAGAAATTTAGTTTATAATTAAAAGTGCATTTTGAGTTACAGGTCTTAAAAAGTCTATATGCTCCTGAATTAGGGAATTGATAAAGAAATATCCATTGAATAGAATATGTTAATGAATATTCCATGTTTGATGGTTAGTAATGATAGCAATTCAAGTCTGCTTAATGAAATTTAGGATATCATTCATTTATTTCTATTGATGTGTTAATTTATTGATGAGGCAAAAGTCTATAAATTGTCTCCATAGTTATAGCATGAGTAAAGTGAAAGTTTATAGTTTCACTTAAGAGGCCTGTTTTACAACTACTATCAGTAAACAACTCTACAGAAGATATTTACATAAAAATAAATTTATTATATATGGGTACTGATAGGATTTCATTAACTATTTTAGATACTTTAAATTAATAGTGTTTGCAAAAGACTTCAAATCAGTATGTGAAATTGAAACCCAGTATCAAAACAACAGCTAAAGTATGTTCTTTTGAAACTGTACATTTCACATCAATGAAATTTCAAAATGAAAGCACATTCCTTGTAAAAATTGAAATATTTTCTTTTCCTACAAAAAAAGCATGTGCTTATTATTGAACAAATATATGTGTTATTTAGAAGTTTATAGTTTTATGTTGGATTTTTGTGTCCATTTTTAGTTACTTTAGTTACTTATATGTTATAAAGAATGTTTTTTGAGGAAGTCAGGGAACCCAGTAGTAAAATACAGTTCCTTTTCTTGCCACTATTTGAATTAATGTCTATTTTAGGTTAATATCTTTCTCATGTGCTCTTCAATGGTTTTTACTTCCTGACTTTCCTTATTTTTACTTTTGACATATGAAGTAACAATGTAGGGGGTGTGTGCATATGTTTGTGAGAGAGAACGAAGAAATATATATAATTCTATTAATTATGTAAGTAAAATGGCTTCTTGAGTATTTAGATTATGTTTTCCGTTGTTTTTTTTTTTCTTTCTGAACTTAACAATTTAGTTTCTGTATTGCCTTTGTACACTGAGGAATTTAGTTTATAATTATGTTAAGTACATTTTGAGCTAAAAGTCTCAAATAAGCTATACTCTCTAGAATTAGGAGATTAATCAGCACATATCCCCTGAATTAAAAAACAGAAATTTCCTTATGTAGATAAGAGTTGTGGAAAGCATTCTGAGAAATAATCTGCCTTGAATGGGGGGTGTTTGTTGTGTTGTAAGGTCAGTGAACTTCTAAAATGTCTGCAGGTGGCCCCTAAATCTCTTTAAAATGAATTCATCAATATAAAATAACTAAGGGGGAGATACACTTTTAGAAATCATAATAAGTGTATAATAACACCTACTTTGGCTAAGTGATAAACATTTAATTTGGAACTGGAAAATAAAGTCCAGGTGTTCAGTTTGCACAACCCAGTGTCAAGGGTGGTCTTGAACAATCAAAGTGAAATTCAGTCACCCAGATATCTTTAACAGTATTAGCAATTAGCAGTCTGACATTGTGAGTAAAGATTGAGTCATTCACTCCTTTATTTAAATATTTATTGAATGTGTACTATGTACCAGATACCTACCAGGCACCATTTAAGCAATAGGGGTTATGTCAGAAATCACAGCATGATCCCTGCCTTGTGGAGCTTAGCATTTGGCAGGGGGAAAAGAGACAGTAAACAGTAATCCTACTAAAGGGTAAGTCTGTGATAAAGGGTAAGTGTGTGATAATTGATGGAGGCCATAGGAAAAAGAATAAGTGCAGGGTAAGTTCACAGGGAAGGCCAGAGAGGGAATGAGTCTCATTGTGATAAATAAGATGATAAGGAGAGCTTCCCCTAAGAGGATAGGATCTAAGGAGAGATTTGAAGGACTGAGTGGGATTAGAAAGATACCTGGGAATATCCTTTCAGATCAAGGGAATGGCTGGTGCAAGATCTTTAAGGTGGGTGCTTACAAGGAGGCAACCTGAGTAGAATGAGCAAAGGATGAGGAGTTTAGGAGAAAGGACTGGAGAAGTAACACAGCAGTACTGGATCCTGTAGGGCCTTTGAGGTGAATGGTAAGGATTTGGACCTTTACCCTGAATGAAATGAGGAGCCATTGCACAGCAGCCAAGGAAAGAATGCAATAGCCATACTTTCGAACAGTGATGAGGTCAGTCAGTCATTCCCTACCATGGAAAACTGGGGCTTCCTATGTATTTATTTTATTCCCTTTGTTCATGAAAAGGCTTCTTGCTTCTCAAGTAGATTTTTTTTTTCATTCATTCATGCAGTATTTATAAAGTGACAAAAGTACACCTATCTTTCTTCTGCTGATGGGGTCAGAACAATGCTCCAGCATTCATGGAGCTTCTATTTTAATGGAGAAGACAATTGATAAATAATATCACAGTTTAATAAAGAAATCACATGAGTTTAATGAGAGAGAGAGTAAAGGATACCTTCATGTATTAGACAGATAAGGCATCTCTGAGGATATGATATTTGACCAGATGGTGATATGAAAATTTAATGAAAAAATACTGATAAGGCACTCAGAACAGTTCCTGTTGGTAGTATGTAACTAAGTAAAGACTTGGCATTTTTTTTTTTTGTATCCATTGTACTTTATTATTTTTTTCACAGCTTCTTTTTTTTTTTTTTTTTACTTTACAATACTGTATTGGTTTTGCCATACATTATAAAATCAGTAGTTTAGATTTCCAGAATGATCTCAGTGCCTGCTTCAGAGATATGAGAGTGATTGCGTGAGTGAGTGAAAGTTGCTCAGTCGTGTCTGACTCTTTGCAACCCCATGTACTATACAATCCATGGAATTTTCCAGGCCAAAATACTGGAGTGGGTAGCCGTTCCCTTCTCCAGGGGATCTTCCCAACCCAGGAATCGAACCCAGGTCTCTTGAATTGTGGGGAGATTCTTTACTGTCCAAGTCACCAGGGAAGCCCAATAATACTGGAGTGGGTAACCTATCCCTTCTCCAGCAGATCTTCTGGACCCAGGAATTGAACTGGTGTCTCCTGCATTGCAGGTGGGTTCTTCACCAGCTGAGCTATCAGGGAAGCTGCTTGAGAGTGATTGCATTTCTTCTATTAAGAGAGTGATTGGATTCACCCTGGGATAACAGAGAAATCCTCAGCAGACATACAACAAGAGGGGAAGAAGAGTGTGTGTGTGTGGGTGGATGGGTGGGTGGAGGTAGTAGTAGAGAGACAGGAGTTCAGCTCTCATGAGGATGAGGGAGTCTTTGGATAATCTCCAAATGATTTATATTGTATTTCAGAATTATTTGTTCCTATGTTTAAAAATGTATCTGGGAATTCACACAGAGATCGAATGGATTAAGAAGTGCCAGAATGGTGTAATCCCCTATTTTGCACTGTGGTTTCCACTCCAGATTGAGGAGAAGGAAACATTATACACTGAAGGAATTTGTAATTATGAGAATGAAGTATAACCACTTGCTCTTGCTTTATAAGTCCACTAATTGATACTTCACACTAAACATAAAATGAAAGGTATGGCTTTGGGTGATTAATTTTATAGAAATACTAAGAATTCCAAAACAATTTAATATTTTCTTATGATTAACCCCAAATATAGGATGTTTACTTTTGTAAAATCAATAATTAATTTCATCTGCATGTTTCCGATAACCAGGAAGTTAACTTGAGTTAGCAGTGCCTCATTACTAAAATGGCAGACATTAGTTGTTGTTATTGTTCAGTTTATCAGTTGTGTCTGACTGCAACCCCACGGACTGCAGCACGCCAGGCTTCCCTGTCCTTCACTACCTCCTGGAGTTTGCTCAGACTTATGTCCATTGAGTCAGTGCTGCCATCCAACCATCTTTTCCTCTGTCGCCCCCTTCTCCCCCTGTTCTCAATCTTTCCCAGCACCTGGGTCTTTCCCAATGAGTCTGCTCTTTGCATCAGGTGGCCAAAGGTCCTCCATACATTTTTAATCTCTTGAATATTTAACATATTCATCATACTCAAAACTAATTGTATCTTCCATCGGTTTTTAGTACCCAAATTTAAATTGAATAGCTTTAGAGCAAAGGAAAACATTTCAGCTCTTCTGTAAGAGAGCTAACATGAGTCATTGAAAATGAATAAAAGAAATCTTAATGGCTTATTTATCAAAAAGATATGTGAATGTGCTATTCAGATATCAGCTGTTTTCTTCTAGAAAGTGGTCCTTTTGTCTGAACACTAGAATCACCTCAGGAGTTTTAAAAAACTGCATATGTATGTATTCTCAGTTGTGTTCAACTCTTCTTGACCCCATGGAGTGTAGCCTGCCAGGCTCTTCTGTCCGTGGGACTCTCCAGGCAGGAATACTGAAGTGGGTTGTCATTTCCTTCTCCAAGGGATCTTCCCCACCCAGGGATGGAACCTGTGTCTTCTGCATTGCAGGCAGATTCTTTGCTGCTGGGCCTTTAGCCTCCTTTTAACTCAGAGATTATAATATAATTTTTCTGGAAGGTGGCCTAAGTATTGCAAGTTTTAAAAGCTTCCTGATAGCTTATGGTTAACTGTGTTGGATTTGTGATCTCTGAAGAAGAAGATTTAGCTTTGTGACAAGGGACCAGGCTTGATTACTCAGAGCTTTCATGTGGCAGAAGTTTTATTATAGTGAAAAATGGCAGAGAAAGCTTCTGAGGAAGAAGAGTGCCCCCCTTGCTGGTCTAATCAAGGCATTATATACTTTTACCAGACCCACTCCCACAACATACATCTTAGATTAACAAGATTAGAACTAACAATAGAAAGCTCTTACCAGACCCACTCCTACAACATAAGATAACAAGATTAGTCAGAAGGTTCTTATTAATAAGGAGAAATATGTCCTTTAGCAAGATACAGTATTGTTATATAATCATTAGTACAGAGCTTAAGGAAAAACATACCCTTGAGCAAAATGAGTTTTGTTGTGTAATCATTAGCTCTGGGCTTAAAGAAAATAAGGTCTTATGTGACTAGGACAAAGCAATGCAGGAAAAAAAAAGTTTGTCCTTTTCTCCTCCTTGAGAGCCCCAGACCCCTTTCTCCTCCTCAGGGACCCTGGACTTCTTATCAGCTTTACCTAAGAATTAACTCTCTCACCCCCATGTGGTTCTAATTGGAAGCCAAAATTGAGAACCCTTGCTCTAGGTTGTCAAACATTACCCTGCATTTGACTCACTTGGAGGATTTGTTAAAACAGTTTCTGAATCTCATCCCCAGAGTTACTGATTTATTTCAGTCTTGAATGGGGCTTGTAAGTGGCATGTGTACCAGTTTCCTATTTGATGCTGAGAAGAAACTGAGGTTGAATAAAGGAAAATCCTATTTAGAAAGATTAAACAGTGGAACCCTTCAACATTTATCAGGAAAGAAAATTACCACTAGAAAATGGTATTGTTTTGAGGTCTTTAGAAAAATACCCATTTTTCTTTTAGAGTAAGAACTTCCCTGGTGGCTCAGATGGTAAAAGCGTCTGCCTACAATGCGGGAGACCCGGGTTCGGTCCCTGGGTTGGGAAGATCCCCCGGAGAAGGAAATGGCAACCCACTCCAGTACTCTTGCCTGGAAAATCCCACGGACAGAGGAGCCTGGTCGGCTGCAGTTCATGGGGTCACAAAGAGTCGGACACGACTGAGTGACTTCACTTTCTTTCACTTTGGTTTAGTTTACTAATACATTATTTAACTTAATCTGTTTAAGATACCTATATTGTAAAGTATAAAGCCAAATTCATAGCGGAGGAAATTGAAGTACTACTATGTTTATCTTTTAGACCTTCACCCATTTGTAGAGTAAGAGAAGCAACATTTTGAGATCAAGTCTTGTTATCAGTATCACACAACTTTGCTTCCCTTTAACGTTTCAAGTTCTAGGATTTTATTGCTGTAACATGGTCAGTTTAGTAAGAAAACTGAATAAAATTGAGTTATGATACATCATACAGTGCTGTATAATTGATTACATGAATAGGAAGATTTTGATGTTTTAATACAAGTTAAACCACAGGTTTTGTTCAGTTTAGTAAGAAAACTGAATAAAATTGAGTTATGATACATCATACAGTGCTGTATAATTGATTACATGAATAGGAAGATTTTGATGTTTTAATACAAGTTAAACCACAGGTTTTGTTTTAGAGACCATTTAGGAATATACAATAAGAATGACACAGGGATATTTGGTAGATGAGGTTGAACTGAAAGTAAGACTACTAGTCAGCTTGTATATCCTCACCAGTGTATAAAATATTGAAACAATTTTTTGCACTGTCCTGAGTACTCATGCCCTATCTATACCTGGCCTGCCCTGACAACTCCTACTGGACCTTGGAGCCAGTCAAGACCTAGTAACTAAAGAACTAAATGCTGTCATAGAGTTCTAAACATCTGGTAGTATTTTGTTTTGGGTTCGTCTCAGCATGTCAATGATACTATTGGCTAGGAATGCTGGAGGCACTCACCTGGTCCCTTAGTACTTATGGTAGCCCCCACAGACATTTCCTCTTTCAGAACCAATATTGTTAGTGGACATGCCTTTTTGGTTCCTATTGTGGTCATAAGATATACCTTAGCAACAACCATCAGGGAACTTTGAACAAACAAGTCTTTTACTCATAAAGTGTACCTGACTTGCCTAGGGCCATGCATTGAGGTGGGGGGTGGGTGGAGATGGGGAACAATTGAGCAAAGGCCTGAGTTCTGCCTTTATTAAGATCTCGGGTGGGACACCTAGGGTTTTGCACACTCACTCTTCATTGGTGAATTTAAAACATAAGTGCGGGAATTAAAGCTCAGGAGAGGAAAAACTAGTGGTCTGTCTGGTCGGTTATCTAAGTCAACCAGAACTTTCTAAGAAGGAGAATTTCATGGTTGCAGCAGTCTGGCTCTGCATCTCTTGGGAAGCTGGCAGTTTATTCCAAATGGATGTCTTCAAAGGGAATACCTCAACAGTCAACAATTTAATGTGAGGCATTTACATCACAATCAAGCAAGCTCATTGTCAGTCAGTCCCTTAAACAACATATTAACATACAGCTTCTTTTTATTTATTTATTTTTTACACCTCTTTTTTAGATTGTATGGTTCATTGATATTTAAAAATGAATATTTTGAATATCATCCCTATTTTCATATGAAACGTGATTGTCTTTCCAGAGAACATAGGTAATGTGGTTCTAATGACAACAGGAGGTGGGTTCCAGCACATTCCCTGGTGGCTGGCGTTCAGAAGGTTCAGTGGCCTTAGCTCTAAAGCTGCCACAGAAGTGTCTGCTCTATGTATTTCTTGGCAGACAAACTTCTGAGTAGTGCCTGATTTAGTTGCTCACTTGAAACCAACACAAATTTGTTTTTTCTTAATCACGAACAAGATATGATTTAGCAAAATTCTTGGCCTTTTCTTAAAAGAAAAATTAGTCACAATCATTTGTTTCATGATACAGATTTTAAGGTACTGGGTTATATGTATCTTTGACATTAAAACAAGTGTAATAACGATTTGCATATATTGATAAATTAATGCATTAATAAGAGTTTAAATGCTAAACTGTAATTTCTCCCTTATTCATTGATATATGTTAGTCATTTCAGTCTAACTTTAGAGATGAACCACGTAGTGTTAATTCCAAATGTAGTTAACATTTTGCTGGTGAAGAAATATATTTTAAAATGTGCAGACCTGTTGTTTAAAACCGAGAACATACAGCTCTTAATTATATCAACTCTCTATGTACAGTAGAATTTCATCAATCTTATTATGGGGTAAAAAATATTTTTTGATGCATAATAAAACTAGATATGCTTACCTCATTAAAGTAATAGGGCACTGACAGTAACATAAATTGAAATTACGTATTTTTGAAAGCATTCAGTATAATAGAAAGGAAATGAGGAATAATGAGAGCTGATTCTAATTATTGTTTACTCAGTGAATAATTTGATCTTTGTGTAAGATGTATTTAGCATCTTTGGGTTGGTTGCTAGTATTTTAAAAAGTATTACTATCATACCTCTTCCAGAGACATTGCTCTTTTCAAAAGAGTAGGAATCTGCATTACATAGAGGAGACCAACAGAGAATGAGTCAGGCCTAGAGGCTTGTGAAGCATTAATGCATTCAGTTTGGCAAGGCCACCTTAGTAACCATAGTGTAAATTCATATCTACTCTTTCTGTGCTTTTCTGGGATATTTGGATATTTAAAATAAAGATGTAGATGCATATTTAAAATACATATAGAAAGTGATTCACAAACCTTTAAGAGATACTACCAGTTAAGTAGAAGCAGCTTTTGAGGTATTCAGAGCTCCCCTTATGGATTAACAAGAGCAGTATTTAGAATGTGTGTGTTCACCTTTTGGAGACTGCATTCTTAGCATAAACCTGCTGCCCATGGTCAGGGAACCACCTAGAGTTGGTAGCTGGAAATTTCAAGAGGATTTCAGTAATCATCTAATAGATGAAGCTGAAGGCAGTGTTGAAATATTGCCCTAAACTTTATTTGTTGTGTTTTGGGGGCTAGGTTATGCATGACTCCATATATTTGTCCACCTTTCTTCATGATGTGTGTGTAAATAGAATAGATAGGAAACAGGGTTGGGGGAGTAAAAATTTATAAGGAGCCATGCTTTTCCTGAGATAATCGTCTGTTCCTTACTGCTTGACCTAGTCTTAAAGAAGGCTGTTTTTAATGGCACATAATTCTATGAAGAATGTTATTTTCATGATAGATCTATTAATCGTCTGTTCCTTATTGCTTGACCTAGTCTTAAAGAAGGCTGTTTGTAATGGCACCTAAATTCTATGAAGAATGTTATTTTCATGATAGATCTATTAAAACATATCATAGGATTATAACAGTCTCAGTGTTAAAGTAGAATGTTTGCTTATATTTAGCCAAAACATAGGTATCAATAGATGGGGAAACAGTGGCTGACGTTATTTTTCTGGGCTCCAAAATCACTGCAGATGGTGATTGCAGCCATGAAATTAAAAGACGCTTACTCCTTGGAAGGAAAGTTATGAGCAACCTAGACAACATATTAAAAAGCAGAGACATTACTTTGTCAACAAAGGTCCATCTAGTCAAGGTTATGATTTTTCCAGTGGTCATGTATGGATGTGAGAGTTGGACTATAAAGAAAACTTAGCACTGAAGAATTGATGCTTTTGAACTGTGGTGTTGGAGAAGACTCTTGAGAGTCCCTTGGACTGCAAAGAGATCCAACCAGTCCATCCTAAAGGAGATCAGTCCTGGGTGTTCATTGGAAAGATTGATGTTGAAGCTGAAACTCCAATACTTTGGCCACCTGATGTGAAGAGCTGACTCATTGGAAAAGACCCTGATGCTGGGAAAGTTTGAAGGCAGGAGGAGAAGAGGATGACAGAGGATGAGATGGTTGGATGGCATCACCGACTCAATGGACATGGGTTTGGGTGGACTCCAGGAGTTGGTGATGGACAGGGAGGCATGGCGTGCCACAGTACATAGGGTCGCAAAGGGTTGGACACGACTGAGCGACTGAATTGACTGATAAATAAACCAAGGTATTATGAAATAAGCCAGGGTATTATAATAAACTATAAACAGGCTCGGAAAGATTGAAGGCAGGAGGAGAAGGGGATGACAGAGGATGAGATGTTTGGATGGCATTACCAACTCGATGGACATTAGTTTGGGTAAACTCCAGGAGTTGGTGATGGACAGGGAGGCCCGGCGTGTTGTGGTCCGTGGGGTTGCAAAGAGTCGTACACAACTGAGCAACTGAACTGATAAACAGGAAAATATTCTTCATTATGATTTGTTTGTCATCCACTTGTGGCAAATGGTGGTATTTTAAATTTGTATAGAAAGTGCAAAAGCCCCAAACTTCCAAGGTAATACTTACCATGTCATCTCAGATTATTAAAATCATACTGCTTTTAACACTGGGTTTCAGAATAAAAGTTAACCATAGATGTTGTGATTTCACTCTTTTCTTCCTTTTTCTTCTCCACCCCCCTCCTCCCTTCTCTTTGAAGTCAGTGATGGTTGGAGAGCCTCTGCCCTACTTAGAGATTTTTAATTTTGGAAGAAGTTCCAGTGTTTGCCCTTTATCTCTGCCTTAGTGAGTGTGAGCACTTGCCCAGTTGCTGATCTTTTCAGGACTTCTGGAAGTTGGATGCAGTTGACAGAGTCCTCTCCATCTTTCCTTCCTCATACCCTGTCTGACTACTCAGTTCTTCAATTATTTGTAAATATGAATTGATTTATCATGGAACTACCTTAACAGGAATATAATGTTTGATTACAACATTTACTTTATTCATAGAATATCAGGCATTTAAATAACAAAATGGAATGCCTGCTCATTATAACAATTCACAATAAAAAAGTTAAAAATACCATTAATAGCTTAATTTCTTCACCTTTCAATTTTACACAGTCACATCATGTGTTAAAATTTTGATATCTCTTCATGTATTACCTTTGGCTATACAAATATATGCAACTCTTATCTATGTATGTATATGTGTATGCACAAATATACATATATAGATAGATTTCTTTTAAGATAACATAATATTATACATATTAATTGTGGGGTTTTCCCTTGTATACGTCACACAAAGGAATGGAGTCAGAAGGCGATCTGGGGCTTATGGGCCAACTCTATCATTTTTGACTCCTGGTTTCTGAGGTGGCTTCCTGCTGTAGTCATTTCAAGGCTAATGGAATAGAATGAAGAGAGTATAACACAAAAACTTTTAAGGAGATGAACCAGAGCTCCTTACCTTTGCTAATCTGTCACTGACATGAGCTTAGTCCCATGGGCTTAGGTAGGTGTACGTGCAGGTTCCTGTGTGGCAGTGCGTCCTGCTGATACTTGGGAAGGGGACTCCATTTCTTTGAAGAAGAAGATGGCCTCTGGATAATAGCAGACTCTACTCAAAGTCATAATGACACTTTCTCCTTTTCAGTACTTTGACTATTTTATTAAATTTTAACTTTTTATGTTTTATAAACCCTTCTTGGTGTTCTAATTGCATTTCATACAGTCAGGCCCTTCAGGCAATTGCATATTTGGCCTTCCTTACCAGAAGTTTCACAAGACCCACAGGGCTCTGACTCTGGTGCCCTGCAGTCTGGGTACTTGTTTTAGTAGGGTCTGTGTGGAAGAGGGTGGCAGGAATGCATGTTGGCCCCAACTTTCCTGAATTTTCCTTTCGCTGCCCAGATATGTCCATCCTTTTTGTTGGTATTAAATCCTTGGATTTATTTTTAAACATACCCTAACTTCTAGGTTGGTCCATTCAACACTTCAGATTGTTTCAAAGAAGTATACCGATAATTGTATACTGATCTGTTACTAATAAAAAGCAGTTTGTTCAGATACTTCATGGTATGGCAGTTGAGGGTTTTGTCTCTTGACAGCTAAAGGTTGCTTCTTACTGTCTTTGCCCTTTATAATCATAGCTTGGGGATAGCGTGGGGAGATATTTGTGCTAACATTCCCAATTCTTAACTGCCAGCACTGATTCCACATTTGCAAGGAAATTTCCAATCTCTTCAAAATTTGTACTCAGTGGAGGTGATAATTCCATGGTGATAACTTTCAACTACCCCAGCAGTATCAGTTTGAAGGCATTTGGTTTACAAATTGCTTTTTCAATTAATTCTCCTGTTTTGAAGTGTTTTTTTTTTTTCTTACTGAAATAATACAGATCAAAGTATGTAAAACTAATATTTTAAAAAATCATTGCAAAGTAGACCTTCTTGTATTTACCACTCTGGTCAGAAAACACAACATCACTGATGCCTCAGAGATCTCTTGTATCTGTATCCTTCCAGGTCATGGCAAGGCAAATGTTAGTTTAGTTGCTGTTGCTCAGCAACTAACAAATGTTACTTGCTGTGTCTGACTCTCTGACCGCATGGGCTGTATGTAACATGCCAGGCTCCTCAGTCCATGGAATTCTCCAGGCGAGAATACCAGAGTGGCTTGCCATTCCCTTCTCCAGGGGATCTTTCTGACCCAGGGTTCAAACTTGGGTCTCCGGCATTGCAGACAGACTTTTCACCATCTGACCCACCAGGGAAAACCATAACTTTAAATACCATTCTGTATCCCCTTGCTTATTAGATATTTGAATAATAGCTATTGCTGAAGGTTTGTGATATATGATATATACAGACTTCATACTAGCAAATAAATGCTAGGCATGAGGAAAATTGAATGAGAAGTGCATTTCCCATTTATAGTCAATAGAATTCCAATGAAAACCTCAAAGTTCTGTGCTCTCCAGAGGGCTTTATAGATTTAGGGGATATGAAGTCCTTGACTGATCACTCAGTCTTTCCTTACTTAAACAGGGCTGCTTAAATTATGTGTTGACCTATGTGTATCTGTTCTGTCATAAATACACCAAGAGTTTTAGGTTAGCAATTTGTACAGCTTGCTATACTAGGTGATTGTCTCACATGTTGGAGTTTTCTGATATAGAAATCAAAATGCATTGGAAATTCCCTGGTGGTTCAGTGGTTAGGACACTGAGCTTCCAATGCCAGGGGCATGGGTTCAATGCCTAGTTTAGGAACTAAGATCCTGCAAGCTGCATGGCCAAAAAAAGAAAGGAAAAAAAAAAACCAGGAAAACATGGAACTACACCTCCTAGTGCCCCTTTAAGGAGTGAAGTGAGATTAGCTGACAGCCTCCATATGTCAGCATCTACAGGATCTGTCTTAACTTCTTGGTACTACTTGGCCTGGGTTGCACCCCACCAGCTGGTGTCTAATTACTGATTGATTGAGACAGGTTTAGAGTGCCAGGCATTTCAGCCTAAAACTAGAAACTGTGAAGGGCAGTCCAGAACTCCCTGCCCAGTTGGCCAAAGCCTCATCAGGCTTGCATAGCTGTTCTACATCATCCTGTTCTCCACACCCTGCAGCCCTGGAACTTCTTATTCTCCTCTCCAGCCTGCTTCCTTCCCCTTACTTATACAGATGCTTATCCTAATAAACCTCTTAAACCCCAAACTGTCTTCTCCAGTAACCCCAACCTATGATAATTAGAGATTGGAAATTATGCTTGTGGGGGTCTTTTAGTTCAGCTAGATCTTGAACACAGATGTCAGTCACTCCATCCATCCATCTGCCCATGTATGCAGGCAAAACTCCCGAGTATTTACGTGCTGTGTGGTGGTCTTTGCCTTTAAGGAGCTTTAGTTAGATGAAAGAGATAAGTGTTAGGTGACTATGAAACACATTTAAACCATTTACTGAACCCTCTACATGAGAGTACTTATATTTTACTCCATTTTTGAGAAAGCATAATGCCAAAAGTTAGTCTACATTCAGTAACATTTTGAAGTAAAATTTATTTTGATTTACTCCTAGAGCACATACAGAAATCCCTTAGTTCATTTTTTAAAAACAGATGTGAGCATTTGCAGCATAAAAGTTGGGAACTATTTTCATAGATGATGGACACTTCTTAATAGTTTTAGTGTTCCAAGCCTGTTAATGAAATTGAGATAATCTTTGGATGAATTTTATTTACATTTTTGAAAGGAGTAAATCAGTGCAATTAATATATGTTTTCTGTTTTCCTGTTGTTGGAATTGCATTCAGTGGGAGTATTCTGAAAGAGATGATACAACTTTAGAATATTAATGAGAGAAGAGTGTTTTATGCAGTACTTGGTGGATTGTAGTTCCTGATTAGTTTACTTTTTCCCTTCCCTCTGGATCATTTCTCTAATGCCAGGAGTCCTTAGCTGATACTACTGTCTGTAACCACGTTTACTTTGAAAGCAATATCAGGCTATCTCCTGGTTTCCCAGGCCCTTGTGATCTTTCATCATACCCTAGTTAATCACTAATGAGTGTTCCCTTGCCTAGCTGTTAATATTTAACTTCCAAGCTACTAATTTATAATCAAAAATATTCTTCTGCATTATGTTTATCTAACCAATGAAAAACACATATCTCATGGTGAGAATTCAAACCTTTGGCCAGATGGTTGGTTGAAGGATTTTTCACAAGGAATTCTATTAGAGAAATTTCTATCATGACAGAGTTGGCCTTCAATTCTGACCAACTCTGATCTTAGTCTGTGTTACTATTTGTTTATAAAAATCCCTTCCTTAGAATAAATTAATTCCAGATGTTTCAAATCACAAATATCCATTCTTTTCTGTTCAGTACAATTCAGTCACTCAGGCATATCTGACTCTTTGTGACCGATTGGACTGCAGCATGCCAGGCCTCCCTGTCCATCACCAACTTCTGGAGTTCATCCAAACCCATGTCCATTGAGTCAGTAATGCCATCCAACCATCTCATCCTCTGTCATCCCCTTCTCCTCCTGCCTTCAATCTTTCCCAGCATCAGGGTCTTTTCTAATGAGTCAGTTCTTTGGATCAGGTGGCCCAAGTATTGGAGTTTCAGCTTCAACATCAGTCCCTTCAATGAACACTCAGAACTGGATCTCCTTTAGGATGGACTGGTTGGATCTCCTTGCACTCCAAGGGACTCTCAAGAATCTTTTCCAACACAACAGTTCAAAAGCATCAATTTTTCTGTGCTCGGCTTTCTTTATGGTACAACTTTCACATGCATACACGACTACTGGAAAAACCATAGCTTTGACTAGATGGACCTTTGTTGGCAAACTAATGTCTCTGCTTTTTAATATGCTATATAGGTTGGTCATCAGAGAAGGCAATGGCACCCCACTCCAGTACTCTTGCCTGGGAAATCCCATGGGTGGAGGAGCCTGGTAGGCTGCAATCCATGGGTGCCGGGGTCCAGCCCCGGTGGATCCTGGGTAATTCGAAGCGGGGATGGAGTCAGCATCCTAGGAAAAAGCTATTTAATTAGAAGTATAAAGAGAGATTAGAAAAGAATAGTGTAGTAGGAAAATTAGTGGAGAAAAAGAGGCTGAATAACTTTGTTTATGTGGGGTACCAATAAAATCTCAAGACGAGATTTGCACCACCTATGTAGGCCACCGGCGCCCCCTTGAATAGCGAAGGGTGCCCCACCTTGGGCTCCCTCTCGTGTGGATCTTAGAAGCCAGGGCAAAATTAGCAGGCTTGGCGAGTACCCACGCTCCAGATGGGAATTCAGCCAGAAAACGGAGAACAAGAAAGAGCAACACGGGGGAATCAGTCTTTCCAGAAACTGATCCAATTTCTTTATTTTCAGGTTTGCTTATATACCTTTTGTTACACATAGAGACAAATGGAAGTTTTAAAGTCACGCGGGGGTCAGCAGTCCTGACCTTTATCAAAATCAGGTGCTTCATATAAATGTATACAAAAAAGTCTTAGGGGTTTAACATCATCTTCTGGCCATGAGGCCTGCTGACATTTTATGATCCTTTCTTTTCTGATAACACGGTCAGTCAACCAGAAACTTATTTTCCAGGGGTGATTTTTCTTAAACCAGGCGCCACCCTCCGAAGGTACCAGATAAAGTTGCATTCCTATAGGGTGAGGGTGTAGTGGGTTACAATCAAGAAAGGAATTTACTTAGCCTAAGGTTTAACATGATTAATCTTAAAGGTTAATACTTATTTCTTCTATATGCTGGTTATATATTCATAAACACGTATAAGGGCAGGGTTTTTAGCATAAAACATTGGCCCAATAAATGAAAAACCCTTCACCAACATGATTTTTTATTTAATTTTTATTTTTACTTTATTTTACTTTACAATACTGTGTTGGTTTTGCCATACATTGACATGAATCCACCATGAGTGTTCATATGTTCCCAAACATGAGCCCCCCTCCCACCTCCCTCCCCATAACATCTCTCTGGGTCATCCCCATGCACCAGCCCCAAGCATCCTGTATCCTGCATCAGACATAGACTGGCGATTCGTTTCTTACATGATAGTATACACATTTTAATGCCATTTTCCCAAATCATCCCACCCTCTCCCTCTCCCTCTGAGTCCAAAAGTACGCTCTGCACATCTGTGTCTCTTTTCCTGTCTTGCATACAGGGTCATCATTGCCATATTTCTAAATTCCATATATATGTGTTAGTATACTGTATTGGTGTTTTTCTTTCTGGCTTACTTCACTCTGTATAATCGGCTCCAGTTTCATCCATCTCATTAGAACTGATTCAAATGTATTCTTTTTAATGGCTGAGTAATACTCCATTGTGTATATGTACCACAGCTTTCTTATCCATTCATCTGCTGATGGACATCTAGGTTGTTTCCATGTCCTGGCTATTATAAACAGTGCTGCGATGAATATTGGGGTACATGTGTCTCTTTCAATTCTGGTTTCCTCGGTGTGTATGCCCAGCAGTGGGATTGCTGGGTCACAAGGCAGTTCTATTTGCAATTTTTAAAGGAATCTCCACACTGTTCTCCATAGTGGCTGTACTAGTTTGCATTCCCACCAACAGTGTAGGAGGGTTCCCTTTTCTCCACACCCTCTCCAGCATTTATTGCTTGCACACTTTTGGATCGCAGCCATTCTGACTGGTGTGAAGTGGTACCTCATTGTGGTTTTGATTTGCATTTCTCTAATAATGAGTGATGTTGAGCATCTTTTCATGTGTTTGTTAGCCATCCGTATGTCTTCTTTGGAGAAATGTCTATTTAGTTCTTTGGCTCATTTTTTGATTGGGTCATTTATTTTTCTGGAGTTGAGCTGCATAAGTTGCTGGTATATTTTTGAGATTAGTTGTTTGTCAGTTGCTTCATTTGCTATTATTTTCTCCCATTCAGAAGGCTGTCTCTTCACCTTGTTTATATTTTCCTTTGTTGTGCAGAAGCTTTTAATTTTAATTAGATCCCATTTGTTTATTTTTGCTTTTATTTCCAGAATTCTGGGAGGTGGATCATAGAGGATCCTGCTGTGATTTATGTAGGAGAATGTTTTGCCTATATTCTCCTCTAGGAGTTTTATAGTTTCTGTTCTTACATTTCATGTATCAGAAGAATCAATATAGTGAAAATGAGTATACTACCCAAAGCAATCTACAGATTCAATGCAATTCCTGTCAAGCTACCAGCAATATTTTTCACAGAACTAAAACAAATAATTTCAAGATTTGTATGGAAATACAAAAAACCTCCAATAGCCAAAGCAATCTTGAGAAAGAAGAATGGAACTGGAGGAATCAACTTGCCTGACTTCAGGCTCTACTACAAAGCCACAGTCATCAAAACAGTATGGTACTGGCACAAAGACAGACATATAGATCAATGGAACAAAATAGAGAGCCCAGAGATAAATCCACACACATATGGACACCTTATCTTTGACAAAGGAGGCAAGAATATACAATGGAGTAAAGACAATCTCTTAAACAAGTGGTGCTGGGAAAACTGGTCAACCACTTGTAAAAGAATGAAACTAGATCACTTTCTAACACCACACACAAAAATAAACTCAAAATGGATTAAACACCAACATGATTTTTATCTTTTACAAAAACCCAATGCTAACTAAGACTTTCAAAATACTCCAGACTCTCTGTGCTGTTTATGGTTGAGAGGTTGTAAACAATCATGTGGCAAGAGTGTGGATAATCCTGTCACACAAGCTAGTCCTCCAGCCTAGAGGTTGGACCTGAGACACCCATGTCACGACCAGAAATTTTTATTAACTGGAGCTGTAGGTTAACTCCTTCTCTGAGAGAGGTGTTGGGAGACAGCCCCCCCCGTAAAGTCAGAGGTATAAGTGAGAGCATAAAGCAGTAAAGTAGGAAGACTCTGGTTTTGGGGGTAGATGCTTGGGAACAGGAGGTTTCCTGAGGCTCGATCCTGCCTTTGCATATGCCGAAGCCTCCTTCCTCATGACCTTTGCCATGGGTGGAGTTCCTCATGCTGGCTCCCGGCACATGCGGTCACTAAGAGTTGGACACTACGGAAGTGACTTAGCAGCAGTAGTAGGTTGGTCATAACTTTTCTTTCAAAGAGTAAGAATCTTTTAATTTCATGGCTGCAATCAGCATCTGCAGTGACTTTGGAAACCCAAAAATAAAGTCTGTCACTGTTTCCACTGTTTCCCCATCTATTTGCCATGAAGTGATGGGACTAGATGCCATGATCTTAGTTTTCTGAATGTTGAGCTTTAAGCCAACTTTTTCACTCTCCTCTTTCACATTCATCAAGAGGCTCTTTAGTTCTTCTTCACTTTCTGTCATAAGGGTGGTATCATCTGCATATCTGAGGTTATTGATATTTCTCCTGGCAATCTTGATTCTAGCTCGTGCTTCCTCCAGCCCAGTGTTTCTCATGATGAACTCTGCATAGAAGTTAAATAAGCAGGGTGACAATATACAGCCTTGATGTACTCCTTTTCCTATTTGGAACCAGTCTGTTGTTCCATGTCCAGTTCTAACTGTTGCTTCCTGACCTATATACAGGTTTCTCAAGAGGCAGGTCAGGTGGTCTGGCATTCCCATCTCTTTCAGAATTTTCCACAGTTTTTTGTGATCCACACAGTTAAAAGCTTTGCCATAGTCAATAAAGCAGAAATAGTTGTTTTTCTGGTACTCTCTTGCTTTTTCAATGATCCAGCGGATGTTGGCCATTTGATCTCTGGTTGCTCTGCCTTTTCTAAAACCAGCTTGAACATCAGGAAGTTCACAGTTCACGTATTGCTGAAGCCTGGCTTGGAGAATTTTGAGCATTACTTTGCTAGCGTGTGAGATGAGTGCAATTGTGAGGTAGTTTGAGCATTCTTTGGCATTGCCTTTCTTTGGGATTAGAATGAAAACTGACCTTTTCCAGTCCTTTGGCCACTGCTGACTTTTCCAAATTTGCTGGCATATTGAGTGCAGCACTTTCACAGCACCATCTTTTAGCATTTGAGATAGTTCAACTGGAATTCCATCACCTCCGCTAGCTTTGTTCATTGTGATGCTTCCCAAGGCCCACTTGACTTCACATTCCAGGATTTCTGGCTCTAGGTGAGTAATCACACCTTTGTGATTATCTGGGTTGTGAAGGTCATTTTTGTACATTTCTTCTGTGTATTCTTGCCAGCTCTTCTTAATATCTTCTTCTTCTGTTGAGTCCATACCATTTCTGTCCTTTACTGAGCCCATCTTTGCATGAAATGTTCCCTTGGTATCTCTAATTTTCTTGGTCTCTAGTCTTTCCCGTTCTATTGTTTTCCTGTATTTCTTTGTACTGATCACTGATCAGTGATATCTTTGCACTGATATCTTTTCTGTTAGGTTCATTTAAAAAAAACTGTATATGTGTGTATACAATATGTGCATATGTGTGTGTGTATATATGTGTGTGTACATATATATCTATATCTATCTATCTATCTATATATATGTATTTATATATCCCGAAATATTCTAAGAGCTACAGTGAAAATATCCTGAAAAATTACCTACTCTATTTTTTAGCCAGGTCATGACTATCTTCTAAAGAAAGTGCACTATGGTAGTTTAGGAATTGCTTAATGAAAATGAGCTTATAGTTTTATATGAGTTCATGTCATCATGGAGGGAGTTTGGTTCCATCAGGTTGCAAATGTTGACCTACATAACATATCTAACAGCTGGAGCTTCAGCTCTAAGTGTTTTGGAATTAACCGTTAATTATATATGCATGTAAGTAGCAAAATATCTGATGGTTCACCCAACTTAGAAATAATTTCTCAACTCAGTTTTATTAGGTATTATTGCAATACTCACATTATAGAGCAGCCACCTTTTTAGCAGTTCTGTTATTAAGGGGTTACATTACTAGGTTAAAGTAATCTGTATTTCTTTCTGGTTAAAGTTTGAAATTTTTCCTGTGTATTTTTGGAATGTAATAAATTTACATACTTTTGTGAATGTAGACATGGTTTATACATTAATAGTATATATGTATAACTGAAATATGTCCAATGTAAATATATGTGTTTAATTTTTTCAAACATATTTCACTGCTGACACATTTTCTTTTTGCCATAATTCTTTCCTGGAAACCCTATTTTAAATTGTATTAACATCTATAGTATTTTCCCATAAGAACCCTGGATTAAAAATTAAACATTATATATATATATATATATATATATATACCAAAGTTAATGATCTTGAATTGTAAAAATAGGCCCTAAAGAGAGATTTAAGATTTCCAAAATGGTTTATATCAATTATGAGATTATTTCCACATTATTGGACAGACTGAAAATGAGATGACTCTTGTAAAAAGAATTGATATATATATAAAATTTTGCTGAATGGACATATATTTATAGACTTGATAAATATTTGTAGAGCTCTTACATATCTAAAGGAGAATTCTCTGCCCTTATCTCATTCTGCTGCTGCTGCTAAGTCACTTCAGTCATGTCCAACTCTTTGTGACCCCATAGATGGCAGCCCACTGGGCTCCCCCGTCCCTGGGATTCTCCAGGCAAGAACACTGGAGTGGGTTGCCATTCCTTCTCCAATGCATGAAAGTGAAAAGTGAAAGTGAAGTCACTCAGTCTACTGTGATACAAATCAATGGAATACAGTCATATGTGAAACATACCTCTGTGGATTTATGCACATTTAGGTCAAACCTAAAATCTCTTTTAGTTCACTAAATTGGTTTATAGCACATATTTGCTAGAATCATTAATGCTTATAAATAGCAGTGACTTGATGGACTACAGATAACATATATTGTGGATTATTGCAATACCCAGAAGAGTAGCTATAACTTTACTTTTTTCTCCTTCCATTAAGAAAGGATATGGAAAAACAAATAATTGAGAATCACATCACATGATCATCAGGAATCTTTTCAGTATATTTGGATTGATTAAAAATAAGTTATTCATAATTCTGTAAATTTATCACTGATTAACAAAATGACATATCATGTCATCAGGTATGGTAGATTCTTCTGTCTGCCAACATCATGAATGACCTAGACAGTTATAAATATACATTACAGCAACAGATGAAGTCCAGTTAACCTAACATAAAAGTGCTGCCTGTAGTAAGCATTAGATATTTAAATAACATATCAACCTTTTCTTTGTGTGTAAGGGAGGTTACATGTGAATTATTTTGCTAGCAATTATGGAATTGAGAAACATTGTGAATAGGTATGGATAAGCCAGTTTGGAAAGGTTGTTCAAGGATCTTTCTTTTGTGTAACCAATTCTGCTAAAGCAAATATGATCATCCAAAGTGAGTCCATCCTTTAGAAGTCTTCATTTAAATACTGTATGAATAGCAATAAGCATGCATTTTGATGATGATGTTGGCAGTAGTGAGTTTTAAAAATGACAAGAATTTTCAAAGGGCTGACCCAGATATTTTCTTTTCCTTCTCAGTTTATTCAGTTCTATAAATAGGAATCTAGATCATTGACCCAAAGCAGCATTAACTGTAAACTCTCCTTTAACCCTTCATAGCCACTGCTAGTTTTTCCAACATGTTATTTTTTTTTTCAAATATAAATTTATTTATTTTAGTTGGAGGCTAATTACTTTACAGTACTGTATTTTGTAGTTTTCTCGCTGCCTTGTCTCATGCCTGGAAAATCCCATGGATGGAGGAGCCTGGTAGGCTGCAGTCTATGGGGTCTCAAAGAGTCAGACACGACTGAGAGACTTCCCTTTCACTTTTCACTTTCATGCATTGGAGAAGGAAATGGCAACCCACTCCAGTGTTCTTGCCTGGAGAATCCCAGGTACAGGGGAGCCTGGTAGGCTGCCGTCTATGGGGTTGCACAGAGTTGGACACGACTGAAGCAACTTAGCAGCAGCAGCAGCAGCTGCCGTGTAGAGAAAGATTTGGACAGACAACCAAGACTGAAAACATATGCTTCCAAAACCCACACCCTGTCCCTTCTTGCTCTGCTCATCTCTTTGTGAATTAAAAACATGTTCAGTAGGGCTGTTTTTAGAGTGTAAGATCTGCCTGTAAATAGTGTGTATATAGGAGCAGATCCTTAGTTAAGATGAGAAGTATATAAATTATATCATAATATTTCTCATGGTGTTTGACATATTGTTGACAGACCATCACAGTACTTCATATGCTACTGGAAAGTGATAAAGTACTATAATTACTAGGAAATTTATCACAGAGATTTAACATGGAACTTCAGTGTTTCATTTCTAGAATGATTTGGGATGACAAGCATAAGAGTCTCTTATCTTCACTATTGATTGGGACAGATTTAGAGATGTGTAATTAGAGTTTTAATTATCCACCAGCTAACAACTCGATAGATGAATGATCATACTTCCCACACCTTATATAATGAATTGATGTGGTCACCATGCAATTCAATATAAAAATTGTAATTTGTAAAAATATAATCTGCATCTTACTTTTGTTGTTGTTGTTGGTTTTACATGTTTCAGCTTGCAGTGACTTCCCTCCTAGAATCCAGAGGTGTTGAAAATAATCAAATGGGACTAAGACAATAATGGCTGTTTGGGTATGAGGAAAGGTATATAGTATGTGGTATGTGTGTATGCCTGTGTGTATACATGGACACATGCACTATATATGTAGATTAGATTAAAGGAGACTGATGTATTAGGCTGATTTTATAAAGATGCCAGTATCATAGATGAAAAATTATGAATAGTGGCAGTTTCATTTCAGTGTAATATTTAGAGACATTTTTATAATACTTATAGATGTAGTAAAAATCAAATGAATCCAGTGACACTATAGGAATGTCTTGTTCTTAAACTTATAGTATCCGGAGGCATCCTTTTTTAGTAACAGAAAATAAAGATAAGTCCAAAACAGCATCATAGGAATATTGAAATGAAAGTAAATGAGAATTCCTTTATGATCCTGAAACTTGAGTCAGTTGATATTCCAAAAAAATATATCAATCACAACTCTGGAACTTTATGACTATACTGCAATATATTTATTCTCTTAATTGATTCTTAAAAACACTTGTACAAAACAATATAATGTGATATAGTTGAACTAATAGCAATATAGAGATATTTTGTAAGTAACATTACAAAGCAGGGCAGTAGAAATAAAGCTATATTGGAAAAAGGATATGACACTGTATAGTAAATTGAGTCCACAAGAAGAAAAGATGAGAACAAGAAATCTAATGTTAATGAAATCTAACATAAAAAAACTATATAAATCAATTTTTCCTTTCTTCTCAACATCTTTAGAAGACATAAGATTATTAAAAAACAACAATTATAGCACTAGATTCTTGGATTTGTAACACATTAAGATGTAATTCTATGTGACAATAAAGAAAAGGAATAGAGCTATATTACAGCAACATTTCATAATATAGTGGAATTGAATTAGTTTAGATCTGGAGTAGATGCTAAGTTAAGATGGATATTATAATCCTGAAAGCAATCAATAAGAAAATAACTTAAAATGCAGTTAAATATCTTTGAGGAATTAACATGGTATACTAGAAAGAATCCACTTAATGTAGAATAAGGCAATAAAGAAGACACAAAAGAAAACATGTATAAATCATACAGAAAACAAAATAGATATAAACCCCAAAATATTGATAATAACTCTACATGTGAATGTATTAAGCAATCTAATCCAAAGACATAAATTGTCAGGCTTAATTTAGAAAAAAAAAAAAAAAACTACAACTATATAGATTTAAAGATATGATAAGGTTGAAATTAAAAGAATGGAAAAAGTTATACCCTGCAATTCACAACTATTAGAGAATTGGAATGGTTATACTAATATTTTTAAAAATAGACTGAAAATGATTGCTAAAGAAAAAGATGAGCATTTTATAATGATAATTATATATTCTTAATCCATCAGGACCATATAAAAATTATAAACATATAAATACCTAACAAGTGATCCTTGAAGTCTATGAAACAAATAGATTTGAAAGGAGAAATAAATAATTTGGAAATAATTGTTGGAGATTTCAAGACCCCAGTGTCAATAACGGAGAAAAC
The DNA here is from genome assembly GCF_032405125.1 of Capricornis sumatraensis. Classification (NCBI taxonomy): domain Eukaryota; kingdom Metazoa; phylum Chordata; class Mammalia; order Artiodactyla; family Bovidae; genus Capricornis; species Capricornis sumatraensis. Next base: position 107,595,613 of record NC_091092.1, on the reverse strand, counting down.
ATCTAGACAAAAAATCTGTGAGGATATTAAGGACTTGAAAAGCACTATCAACAAGTGGTCTTAATAGACATCTTTGGAGTATCACCACTTAACAGCAGCAGAAAACACTTTATTTCAAGTGCATATGTAATATTCTCTAGGATAGGTTAAATGCTAGACTATAAAACAAGTCTCAAGGTTTTTTGTTTTTTTTTTTTAAATTTTGTTTTATTTGATTTTGACTGCACTGGGTTTTTGTTGATTTTGCATGGGCTTTCTCTAGTTGCAGCAAGCAGGGGCTAATCTCTAGTTGTGGAGCACAGGGCTTCTTATTGTGGTGGCTTCTTTTGTTGCAGAGCACAGGCTCTAAGATGTTTGGCCTTCAGTAATTCCAGCTCATGGGCTCTGTAGTTGCAGCTCGAGGTTTCTAGAATGTGGGCTCAGTGGTTATAGTACACTGGCTTAATTGTCCTGCGGCATGTGGGATCTTCCTGGACCAGAGATCAAACCCATGTCCTCTGCACTGGCAGGCAGATTCTTAAACACTAGACCACCAGGGAAGTCCATGGTCTCAATATTTTTAAACATGATTGAAATCATACAAAATATGAACTCCATCACAATGAAATGAAATTTAAAACACAGCAGAAGGAGATGTGGGAATTTCACAAATGTGAGAGAATTAAACTACATACTCCTAAATAAACCAGAGTCAAAGAACAAATCAAAAGGAAAGCTAAGAAGTATTCTGAGATAAGAGAAAATGAAAACATATATCAAAATTTATGGGATACAGCTAAAGCAATACTTAGAGGGAAATTTATAGTTTTAAATACCTATATTAAATACTGTGAAAGATTTCATATAATAGTCTAACCTTCCACCTTGCACAACTGAAAGAAACTATAAAAAGAGGAGCAACTTAAACTCAAATAAAGTAGAAAGAAAGGAATACTTAATCTGTATTCTAACAAATTAGATGATTTAGATGAAACTGACAATTTCCTAGAAAGACGAAGACTATCCATACTGTAGAAGAAATAGAAAATCAGAACATTTTATGAAGTGAAGTAAAGTCGCTCAATCGTGTCCGACTCTTTGCGCCCCGTGGACTGTAGACCACCAAGCTCCTCTGTCCATGGGATTCTCCAGGCAAGAATACTGGAGTGGGTTGCCATTTCCTTCTCCAGGGGATCTTCCCGACCCAGGGATCGAACCCAGGTCTCCCACATTGCAGGCAGACGCTTTAACCTCTGCGGATTCTTATCAAAAGTTGAATAGTTATTTAAAAATCTTCCCACAAAGAAAAGTCCAGTCCCAGATGGTTTCATTGCAAAATTCTACTGAACATTTGAAAAATCAAGACTAATTCTTCACAAACTCTCATGCACAGTGCAGTTTTGAGACCTGGCTCAGTGGTTGTCAGCCTTTTGAGCCACTGACCTATCTCCTTGGAGGAGCCCTTCCAGAAGGCTTTACACAACCCAGAGAGAGTATATATATTTTGGATGAAAGGTTGATGAGGATAAGATGTCCACATGGTCTCAACATCTCATCCACCAATTACTACTTTTAATTACAAGTAATTATTGTAATTATTTATTTAACATTCAGGATGGGCAAATCCATGGAGACAGAAAGTAGATTAGTGACTTCTAGGATCTAAGAGAAGGGGCAAATGGGGAATGAATGCTAATGTATATGAGTTTTATTCATGGATGATGAAAATATTTTAAAATTATGTAGTGGTGATATTATACAACTCTCTAAATATATTAAAAACTACTGCACTACACATCTTAAAACTATGGATTTTATTATATGTAAATTATATATATATATCAGTTCAGTTCACTTCAGTCACTCAATGGTGTCCGACTCTTTGCGACCCCATGAATCGCAGCACGCCAGGCCTCCCTGTCCATCACCAACTCCCAGAGTTCACTCAGACTCACGTCCATCGAGTCCATGATGCCATCCAGCCATCTCATCCTCTGTCGTCCCCTTCTCCTCCTGCCCCCAGTCCCTCCCAGCATCAGAGTCTTTTCCAATGAGTCAACTCTTTGCATGAGGTGGTCAAAGTACTGGAGTTTCAGCTTTAGCATCATTCCTTCCAAAGAAATCCCAGGGCTGATCTCCTTCAGAATGGACTGGTTGGATCTCCTTGCAGTCCAAGGGACTCTCAAGACTCTTCTCCAACATTACAGTTCAAAAGCATCAATTCTTTGGTGCTCAGCTTTCTTCACAGTCCAACTCTCACGTCCATACATGACCACTGGAAAAACCATAGCCTTGACTAGTGGCAAAGTAATGTCTCTGCTTTTGAATACGCTATCTAGGTTGGTCATAACTTTCCTTCCAAGGAGTAAGTGTCTTTTAATTTCATGGCTGCAATAACCATTTGTAGTGAAAAAATTAAGTCTGACACTGTTTCCACTGTTTCCCCATCTATTTCCCATGAAGTATTGGGACCAGATGCCATGATCTTAGTTTTCTGAGTGTTGAGCTTTAAGCCAACTTTTTCACTCTCCTCTTTCACTTTCATCAAGAGGCTTTTTAGTTCCTCTTCACTTTCTGCCATAAGGGTGGTGTCATCTGCATATCTGAGGTTATTGATATTTCTCCCAGCAATCTTGATTCCAGCTTGTGCTTCTTCCATATATAATTATATGTAAATTATATTTTTAGAAATACTGCTATAAAAAATAATGACATCTGATGGGCAACACCGTATTAAATGACCATATTCAGCATCACAAATAATGAGGAATACTAATCTTCTGTGCTTCCTGATGCAATTAAACTGGAAGCATGCCACAACACATAAGGATTTCTTGCTACAAATGTTTAAATCTTTTCCAGTCACGAGAGGAAAGTCAGAGCAATTCAGACAGCTTGACTCTTTAAAATGTCAGTGCCGTGAAGGAAGGATCAAACAAGGCTCGGGGATTGTCCTGGAATAAAAGAGACAAATTTCAATGACTGATCCCATTTTGGACCCTGGCATTATTGGGACTCTTGAATAAGGACTATAAAGTAGATAATATTCTTGTACTAATGTCAAAGTTAATGGCAATAATGACAGAATTGTGATTATATGAAAGAATGCTCTTGTTCTTAGGGGTTATATGCCGATATTTAAAGGTAAATTTGTATACACATACTTTTTAAGAAAATTGATTGCAAATAAAAAGGAAAGAGAGAGATAAATGTAGCAAAACGGTAATTGATGAACTAGGTACAGGGTATATACACGTGTAAGTTCTTTTGTAAGTTTAGAAGAATTTTTAATTGGAAACAGAGGAAATAAATCATTAATGAGAATTATCAGATGAACCTGAAATAACAGAGAAAAAAAATGTGCACTCCATACATGACTTTCTATACATTATGGTATTTACTGTTTGATTTATCACAGTAAAATATCAGTAGTTTGTCCATAAAAATTCTGTTTAAAAGAGTGACTTAAGTTTTTCTTAACATATTTTGCATTGTCCCTTAGGGTACAGAAGTACCTTTTGTTTCTGTATACAGCTACAGAATTTCCAACTCTAGAATTCGCATGTGTCCAACAGGAGAATTTGTTTACATCCGTTTTGTAAATGCTGGTTATGGTTTACTTAGAAGTGCATGTGAATTCAAATATTTCTTCCTGAGAACCCAGGAAAATATTTATAGCTTTTTAAAAAGACTCTTATTAAAACCAGTTTTTTAATAAGGACTTATGTAATTTAACATTATTAGAATAGCTAGAAGTATTATAGTGTGTGGTTTTTAATGACATAATTGATAAAAACTATTGAAAAACATTTGTGATGATGTGATTTTATGCAGACTTCCCAGCTTTGAGCATCTGTGCAAGACAGGTCTGGAAGCTAACCATTCCTATGCAGTGGCTGATATCAGAGCTTTGCTTCAGGCAGATCGAATTTGAACTTGGACCCTCTCTTTTCTCATAGGGTGAACTTAAACAATTATTGACTTTTTCTGGACTTTGCTATTTTAACCAAAGGCTGAGAAAATTAATAGTACATATCCTCTGGGACTGTTGAGAGGATTTAGGTAAATTAAACAATGCATGTTAGATGTTCAGCACAGTAGCTGCCACATTTCCACAATGTTCGTCAACATCTGCATCGTATCAGCTTTGTTGTTACCAGGAATGTCCCTCCCAGTTTTGGTCTAGTAGGACTATTCTATTTCACTCATGCCTGAAATTTTCAATTTAAATCCCAGAATAGAATTGAAATCCATAATGTCAGAGTCCCTTTTCATTTCACTGTTACTATAATATTGAGTATTTTTAGAGTAAATCCTTTACTACACATAGTTCCTGTCTGTGTGGATTGGCATAGAGAATCCATAAATAACACCATTCTTCTTTGATAAATTGCCATGAAGTACCCAATTTTCTCAGAAATATTTTTAATATAATGTGTTAGTATTACCAACTGAAAGTCCTTTTCTCTGCTTAAATGAATTTTTAATAATATCAATGTATAAAGTGTCCATATTCCCATACTGTATAACTTGTCCAGTTTCTGTATTGCATGCTCCAAGAAGAATGTGGTCAAATGAATTTTGTATATGTTGATTATTCTTTAAGGAGCATCTGAAATCATATCTTATTATCTCTGACAAACTAGTTTTATAAGAGAAAAACAATTGATATTTATTCACACTTCATTCTCATAGTGAAATTTTATTTCAAAATATATTTTCCTTAGTTTTGTACCATTTCATAAATATTTCAAGTGATAGTGCTTCTTTTGTTTGTTCGTTTGGTTAATTGTTTTGGGTAATGTTGTCCACAAGCTTTTAGATGAGGCCTCATGGATATGTTATTTATTAGGGAAGAAATCCCAGAAAAAAAAGAGTAAGGAGGTAAGAGAAGCAGAACCAGGAATCAGTCATCCAAAATAAATATGAAAATTAAGTCCCAACCTCACTTTGATCCCTGGAGTTCTTTGCAGATGAGGTTACCACTGTACAGTTTTTGTGCTATTTGAAGCAAGATTGTTGGACTATCAAACTCCCACACCATACAGGCATGGGCTGCAGGATTACTCTGAGGACCATAAGCTCCTAAGGCAGTTGTAACTTTCAGTAGCTGCAGTAGCTCCAGTTGTAATTCTCTGAAGAAGGTAACCGTTACCCCACCATGCCCACCCAGAGGATGGGAGTCCAGCACAAAGAACTACTTCCTGGGGGATAAGAACTTAAGGACAGAGCACCCACAGGATTTGCTAGAGTCGTCTTTTTTTCTTTCCTTTTTTTTTTTTTTCTCCTTCTATAATCACTGTTAAAACAAAATTAACATTTTTGGTTCTAAGATAGCAATGATGATGGTGTCTGTTGATAAACTATATTATTTAATCTGAAAAATATCCTTAAACATAATTGGTCAGTTAGTGGAGTTTTGATTGGTTGCTATACTTGGCATAAATGCATAGTATGTAGAAGTAATGATTCATGCTATCAAGGAATTTAAAGTTTCATTTTAAGAGGGAAATCATGTGGAAAAAGTTACATATAAAAATATAACCTAATCCTGAAGAGGACAACCTAATGCATGTGTTTAGGATGAGGCAAGGGAATGACTAGGGTTGGTTAAACAAGACAATGTTGAATCTGTATATTCTGCATAATATTTTAATACACACTAATTAGTAAAGGTAAAAACAATGCATTTCTTATGGGAAGATATCTTATGCAGAGCTGAGGCAAAAATCAATTTAATTACATATAACATGTTTATTTTAATGTCCCTTGACAACTCATTATATCTCAGCTACAGATTTTTATTAGTCTCATTCTATTCTGTATTTTACTTGCATTCTATATTTAACTTAGATTATAAAATGAGATTTTATTGTTTTGCTTTGGCCAGTGACCATAATAAGCTAGATAGAAGAGCTAGTTTGATAGCTGATTCAAGAGTAAAATTATCTTGATATGCTATAACACAGAGTGAAACCAATAAGGTGGTATTACAATGATATAGATATAAAATATAGTATTTATATTAAAAAATCAGTTGCACAAGGATAGAGTTGTCACCTAAGTTAGGCCCAGTATCATCTAAGAGTGTTTTGTGACTGGTGAAAATGACAATTTCACAATGCTTTCATAAAATAGAGTATGCAGATTGTGGAAGGTTATATTACTTTGTACTGGTTGAACAGCTTTTACAATATTACTTTCAATTCTCAGACACATTTAAAGGATAAACACAAAACAAAAGAGTGTCTAAAGAGGTTAGGTGGTATGTGAAATATTTAAAGGCCTTGGAGTTGAAAGAACCCTTGAACGTTCTAAATGTTTTAATATGGAAAAGAGAGATTAAAGAAGATATAGTGAACTGTATTTAAATATTTGAAGGAATGTAATAGAGATTGTAGGTTGTAGATATGATTTTGTGTTGCCCTGAAATAGAATTTGTGAGGTTACAGTTCTCTAGATATGAAATGGGTTGTTTCTGAGTCATGAGTGTCATGCTGGTCCTCTGAAGCTGGATACCATTTGTCACAGATTCTATGAAAGAAGGTGAGTGGATTAACTCTGAGGCTCCTTCAACTCTAAAATTTCCTGAATCTGTTTGCGAACCTGCGTAATTACAAGCTGTGTTTTAGAGCACATTGACAGTGAAATTTACCATCTCTGCTAAAAGCTTTAAAAGTAAATATTCTTATACCATTAAGCTAGATACAATAGGTAGTTAAGAAAACCAAAGTATTGATAAAAGGAAAGAAAAATGATGACTAATTCATGTCTTGATTATTATAGACATCCAGGATAGTTTAAATTTTTTTTCATTGTGTTTACTGCATCTGAAGATTTTAATTTACTGAAATGCGATATTTTCACTTTTAGGTTTTCACTTCCAGTTACTGCAACAGCAGAAAACTGCATGCTTACTATTTATTCATATATGGCAATTCATCTTGATGAGCAAAAAATTATTGTAAAAAATGGTAGGTTGTTATAAATTGGATTTTTCATTCCAATTTCATAATAGAATGACTATTATTTCTTTTTTTATTGAAGTATAGTTGATTTACAGTGTTATTTTATTTACAGTGTTGTGCCAATATCTGCTGTATAGCAAAGTAACTCATATACATATATATTTTTTATATTCTTTTCTACTAAGACACTCATGACTCAGGTTTGTCAGAGGATATTGAATATAGTTCCATATGCTGTACATAGGACCCTGTTGTTTCTCCATTCTGAATGTAATAGTTTGCATTTACAACCTCAAACTCCCAGTTTGACCCTCTCCCTCCCTGCTTCCTCTCTGACAAATACAAGTCTGTTCTCCATGTCTATGAATCTGTTTCTTTTTTATAGATATGTTCATTTGTGCCATATTTTAGGCTCCACATATAAGTGATACCATATGGTATTTGTCTTTCTCTGTCTCACTTACTTCACTTAGTATGATAATCTCTAGGTCCATCCATGTTGCTGGAAATGATATTTCATTTTTGATAGCTGAGTAGCACTCTATTGTATATGTGTGTGTGTATATATATATATATATATATATGTGAGTGAATATATATATATTTTTTTTATATATATGCCATATCTCCTTTATCACTCATCTGTTGATGGACATTTAGGTTGTTTCCACGTCTTGGCTATTGTGAGTAATGCCCCTATGAACATAGGGGTGCATATATCTTTTTGAATTACAGTTTCATCTGTATATATGCCCAGAAGTAGAATTGCTAGATCACATGGTAATCCTATTTTAGATTTTCGAGGAACCTCCACACTGTTTTCCATAGTGATTGTACCAACTTACACTCCTACTGACAGTGTAGAAGGTCTCTTTCTACACACCCTCTCCAGCATTTTCAACTGTTAAATTGAGAACAATGGATAGTGAGAAAATTTTTTTCTGTGTAGATTATTAAAGGCTTAAGTTTCAGCGCTGAATTGCAGTTCTTTATGTTTTCAAGTTTTCTCATCTTCTCCACTTGCTTCAGATGTTTACCACTCCTGTGAAACCTATTCAATCCTGTTCTGCCTCATTCTCGGGGAACTGAGACTTTTCGGAAGAACTGGAGACCATCTGGCAGGAACACACTGACTTTTCAAATTCCAAACATGCCTTACCCACCATCTCTCCCATCACAAAGCCAAGGAAAGAAGACTCTTTCCTGCCTTAGGCTGTTCCTTTATCTTAATCTCATTGTCCAGGGACCTTACTTAACTAACTTTGCTCACTCTTGCCCTTCAACTTCTGCTTCCCTCTCTTAGCTACTTTGGGTGAGTGTGCAGGATGACAATAGGGAGTAAAGAGGAGATTGTATCCCTTCATTGAACAGGCTTGTTCCCAAAGAGGAAGAAGAGTGAATTCAAGCTATGCTTGCCTATGTACCAATCCAATAAACCACTCTATTTTCCACAGAGAGGGAGACAAATAGCAGAGGAAAGTAGGCAGTTAGGTCCATTAAACTGTTGTCACTGCACTACTGGAGAGCAGTTTATACTGTTGACCCAGCCCACTCCCCTCATCAGACTCTCTCCAGGCTTCCACATACCCTGGGGTCTCTCCTTACTGCTCTCATTGTTCCTTCTCAGCACATATGCATTACAAATTTTGCACACATTTTCAGAATTTTAAAGATTTTTATGACAAATTTTGATGTTATATTCTTCTGTTATACTGGATGGATGGGGTGTGAGATATCAAATAAGACAATGTAGTAGAAAGAGCAGAGGATGAAAAGTTGCAGAACCTGGGTGGAAATTCTATTTTGTGTTCTCACCTCACCATTTTATCATATGCTTTTGTCTTTAGTACCCAGATCCTTAAACATCTGTTATTAAACAAAATGTGCTTTATGGGGGAGTAGCATGATACTAGCAGTGTGTTTATTAAAAAAAAAAAAAAAGGCTTTTGTGAAGATTCCTAGACTATAAATAACTGGAATGTATTATTGTTGTTGTCATTTTATTATTATTGGCATTATAACTTATTATTATTACTTTACCACTTTTTTGTATTTTTCATAATGCCCCCTCCCCAAATGATGAGAATTACTGTACTCATCAATACTGCTATCTCTTTAGAAGGAAAGAAAATAGAGTCTTTGTATTTGTATGATAATTTTTTTAAATAATATATCCATTTGGGTAAACATTACTATAGAAAGATATCATGATTCTTAAATAATCTAAAATATCTTCAGAAATATGCATGTAGTAATTTATAACATATATTAGTGCCTTCCAGGCATATGACATTCTGTGCTAAGTGCCTTATATTTGTTATTGCATTTAGTCTTCCCAGCAACCGTGGTTCAGTACTCTTATTAATCTCACTTTGCAGATTGAGAAACTGAGTCATAGATGACCAAAATTTGATAATGTTCATATCCAATAAATTTGTTTTCTTAATTAAAAAAATGAGTCATAGGGAGGAAGAGCACATTGCTCAGGGAATTCTAACCAAATTTATGAGAACTCAGAGCCTCCATATGTAGCTACTGTGCTCTAGAGAATGATATGTTCAGTAAAGGTGAAATCTTAAAACATACTAAGTATACCCAAAAGTAAAGAAGTATGACTTATATGTAATAAAAATTATTAAGTTGTTATACTTAATGTGCCAAATAAAAAAGTATCATATGAATCACTGAGTTTAGTTGAAGTGTCCAGATGTGGGTTTGTACCCCACTAGGAACATTTTGTCATTTGATGTTGACTTGAAAAGGTACTGTCTAATGCAGTATCATTCTGTCAAAATGAATCATTCTGCCATTGAATTTCCTAAGACTTCCTTCTATGGAGTCTGCAGTGGCTTAGCATTGTGGATATGTGCATACCTACTGGGCAAAGGTTCTCTGGCAAATTCTGAATGGCTTTGTACTGAAAGGGTGGAAGAAACTTAGTATATACCAGATTATTTCTATGTGTTGTTGCCTATAAAGTAATCCTCAAAACAAACACATGAATTCAGAGCCCTTTATTTCATTTTATGAATAAAAAACAGATGTTTCAGAGAACTTGTATAATGTACCTATGATTTACTAGCTCGGGAGCTGTGGTGCCAAGCTTTCATGTTAGATCTTTTTAATTGCAGAGGCCGTGCTTCTCTGAGGGAATAACATTCTGAATATATGTGTTGTATTAAATATTTTATTGTTATATAATATATATTGTATTCTTATATAATATACATACACATATATATGTACGTGCATATGTAGATAGATAAGTAGATATGTAGGTAGGTAGATATCTGGTGGTAGGTTATATCTGCTTCCTTTTCTTGTTCAGCATTGCCTGTGGTTGTTTGAATTACCATGGTGGCCAAGTCTACTGTATGCACAGCAGCTCTAACTGGAATAGGGATCAAAAGCTGTACAAAATGGAATCATAACCAAGCAATGCTTTCATTTTAGAAAATTAACTAGAAAGAAATTACTTTCCTTAGTGACAGTCTTTTTATATATGATTTTGAGCACTATATATAATAATTCTAAAAATTTGGGTGTAGAAACATTTAAAAGACTATATATACTTGTTTATGCTAGAGATGAACATTGTTCATTCTCCAATAACTTTGATGTATCATAATAATTGCCTTATTAATAAAGCTTATTCAGTTCAGTTCATATCACTCTTTTCTTATTTTACATCTTATTCATGAGTAATGGGAACTTATATTTTTTATTTTGTACTGTATGTATGTGTGTGTATATATATATATATATATATTTACTATAATGTTTATATATATATAATTATGAAATTCAGGTTCAGTAATTTGATAGTGAATTCACAAATGCTTGTTTGACCTACTCTGATCCAATGTGTCATTTGTAGAAAAGGATGCCAGTTCTGTGAAAGCTGAAACCAAGAGTCTGCTTGCCAGTCGAGAAACTGGCTTACCCTCTACTGCTCTTAGTAAATTTAGTGATCCTGAGCCTGCAAAGAGAAGATTGTTTGTCGGTATGTGGCAAATACATAGTGTACCTCTCTAGCCCAATCTGAAACATTATCTGTTTAACATTATTTGATTCAAAACTTAGACTTTGTTCAAGTAATGAGAAATCCATGAAGAAAGCTGAATTTGTCACTAGTTTTGAGAGGATCATCTGCTTTGAAGGGCTTCCCTGGTGGCCCAGACAGTAAAGAATCTTCCTGCAGTGCAGGAAACCTGGGTTCGATGCCTGAGTTGGGAAGATCCTCTGGAGGAGGAAATGGCTACTCACTCCAGTATTCTTGCCAGGAGAATTCCATGGACAGAGGAGCCTGGCAGGCTACAGTTCATGGGATAGCAAAGAGTCAGACACGACTAAGTGACTAACACTTTCACTTTCTGCTTTGGGCGCTCTTTCCAATGATTTAGAGTAGAAATTCTCTGTTTTTGGCTCATGATATACTTAATATCTTAAGATTTTTCTCTTAAGCCAAAAGCTATACCAAGCAGTTCCATTTATTAGATTGTTTGGTAGAAAAACCTAGGGTAGTAGTTTATATGATATGAAGCAGATGTTATAGTGGTATTTAAAATGTTAAATATCTGGTAGAGCCCCTGTGAATTTGCTGAGACTGTCTGTACAGGTACCCTTTGTACATAATTCGCAAAATGGTGAACTAGGGGGTTGTTGCCTAATTGGCTGGGTCCAATGTTGCTTAGGAGACGGCAATGGCACCCCACTCCAGTGCTCTTGGCAGGGAAATCCCATGAACTGAGGAGCCTGGTAGGCTGCAGTCCATGGGATCACTAAGAGTCAGCCATGACTGAGCGGCTTCACTTTCACTTTTCACTTTCATGCATTGGAGAAGGAAATGGCAACCCACGCCAGTGTTCTTGCCTGGAGAATCCCAGGGACAGGGGAGCCTGGTGGGCTGCTGTCTATGGGGTCGCACAGAGTCAGACATGACTGAAGCGACTTAGCAGCAGCAGCAATGTTGCTTATCTTAGAAATAGATGTGTGTGCTAAGTCGCTTCAGTCGTGTCTGACTCTTTATGACCCTATGACTGTAGTCCACTAGGCTCCCCTGTCCATGGGATTTTCCAGATCAGAATACTGGAGTGGGTTGCCATGCCCTCCTCCAGGGGATCTTCCCGACCCAAGGATTGAACCTGCAGCTTCTGTGGCTCCTGCATTGCAGATAGGTTCTTTACCACTGAGCCACCTGGGAAGAACACGTTGCACACAGATAAATATGTGAACTTGATATTGTTATTTGAAATTAACTTTTCAAATATTCCTTTCTCTGGATGTGGATAATATTGAAAAATTTCCCTTAATTGAATGGACCAAGCCAAATTAAATATTGAGAGGTTTTGAAATGAGTGTGTGCTTGTACGATTACATTGGCAGATATTTTTAAAAAACAAAACATGATAAAATCATTTTATATTCTTGAAAATTTCTTTAGCTCGAACATGTTTTGTTTTATCAAAGTGCTTCCCTTGGACAGAAAGTCATTTTGAATCTGAAACCAATTTTTTGTTTTTATAAGTTATTCAGCTAAGGTTTAATTCTGTCTAATAAGTAAAACTGAAGAATTGTCTAAATGTTTTACATATGTAATATAAAATGAAAGGTTCCATTTTGAGGAATGTTTAATACACTGTTATGACATGAAGAAAATTTAATAGTTTTCTTTATTGAAACATATCTTCTTAAAGTATTTCTGTTGGCCATTTGAAAATAATGTTTAATTTTAAGCTACAGTAAATTGATCTGAGTTTCTTTGAGAACATAGAATAATTTGTAGAATGAGTTCCATTTGTCTACATACAGATAGGACTAGCTGACAGATTATTTTACCTTATTGTCAAGTAATCCTTTTTATATAAACAAATGTGAATTTTAGGAATGGAAATAATACCTGAAACATTGAAATCAAGCAAATATGAGATGCCAAAGAAAGGCATCAGATCTATGAAAAAGGAGGCAAAAGACAAGGGATTATTTTCTCCTAAAGAAGGAACCAGAACATATGACTTCTTTCTGAAGACTGTAAATGCAGCTCAGACCTGGTTCAGTCTCTTCGGTTGGCCTGAAGGACCCCATTTTCTTCATATTCCAGAGACTGTAAGAAGGTAACAGCTATATGTTTCTCTAACATTTCTCTATGTTTGCCTTGTATCTTATATCTATTTATTGAGATTGTTTTGCCTGTTCAACATTCATAATAGCATACGTTACGAATAGTGTTCCATTCGCCCCACCCTCTCCTTCCTCCACCACTCCCCCATGTCCATAAATCTGTTCTCTGTGTCTGTGTCTCCTTTGCTGCCCTGCAAATAAGCTCACCAATGCCATCTTTTTAGATTCCCTATATATGCATTAATATACGATATATTTCTCTTTCTGACTTACTTCACTCTGTATGATAGGCTGTAGGCTCATCCACCTCATTAAAACTGAATTAGTTTAGTTCAGTTCAGTTGCTCAGTTTTGTCTGACCCTTTGCTACCTCATGGACTGCGACATGCCAGGCCTCCCTGTCCATCACCGACTCCCAGAGTTTACTCAAACTCAAGTCCATTGAGTCGGTGATGCCAAATGCATTCCTTTTAATGGCTCATATGTTGTTTATAGGTACCAGAGCTTCTTTATCCATTCATCTGTTGACGGACATCTAGGTTGCTTCCATGTCCTAGCTGTAATAAACAGTGATGCAATGAACATCGGGGTACATGTATTTTTTCAGTTTTGATTTCCTCATACTGATTCTTTTATATTGCCTTCTCGAGACCCTCTACTCCTTCCACCTGATCCCTTTCTTGTTATCTATTCCATAATGAAGTCCACATGTGTCACGTGGATGACACAGATGGAGAATCAAATATCATGCAGTGAAATGTGCTGCATAGAGATATGGTCAAGGTGCTGAGGGTGAGAAAAGAGAGGCAGGTAGAGAACCTCTGAGTTTATTGTGCATAAGGATTACTTGGAAAGCTTGTTCAAGATTTTGATTTCTGGACTTCCACCTTAGAGATTCTTATTCAGTATATCTAGGGTAGGAAACAGGGATTTGCATTTTAACAAATATTCTAAGCTATTCTAAAGGAGAGAAACTAATTGGATTGATAAACAGTGGTCTAGGAGGAGGTAAGACTCCTAGGTTGAATAGATGATTCTGTCTGGGGTCCAGTGTGGCCACATTTATTTCTTACTGATATTCTGATGTCATTACAAGGTGGATTTCTTTATCCATTTCTTGATTTTTCCAATATCACTGACATTTAACACTTTAATGTAAATTACATTATCAAGTGCATTGATCCTTGACAGGAGGAATGAAGGCAGTATAACACACAAAGTGAAGGCCATGAATAGTGGGGAAAGGCAAAGACTCCATTTCCAGGGCTCAGTTGAGAGATAAAGTGTGAGGCTTTGGTTAAGATCTTCTTGTAAGTCACTGTTTCATGGCTTCATCCAAAGCGGTCAAGCATATGGATATGGAGACTAGCTCAGTTTCCCTTGACTGGTTTCCTCTGCCTGAAACTTCTTTTATGCACCATTCCCTCTGTTCTTTTCTGGATTCTTCCCTCTTTGGCCAAAGAAGTCTCAGAAGTCTGTCTCCCTGTAGCCTTCCCAGACTTAGAGACATAACTTTACCTCTTCACATCACCTCAGGAAATTCCTAGGCCTTTTGTCTGTAGGGCTGACCAGCGTGCTCCTGGGTATGTTATTCATGTACATACATGACTCTTAGCCCTCTAACTCAGGTGTGCAAGAAACACTGCATTTATTTTCTTTAAATCATTGTAAATACAACTCTTCAGGTTGTTGGGAAACCAAATATGACATCTTGGATCTTCTCAGACCCCAGGGTTCCAGGGTCTTATAAGCACTAGAACTTTAAGAAGGCTCTTTTGGTTATGGACGGTGATCCACTCTGGTTCGGGCTGCTGACTGTCCCTTCACTGTGTTCCTTCAAGTCCAGTGGGTCTGCTTATATGTGTCACACGGAGAACACGGGGGTGTGTGTGGAGGCTGGACACTTGGTGCACATGCACTAAGTCCTTTTGGCGTGCACAAAGCTCTCCTTTCTGAGATTTTGCACCATCTCCCCAAATGATGCTATCAAGAAGTGGGGCATGGGCCTTATTCACAGTGGGAGCTTGCACAATCTGTTTAGTTTAAGCTTTGTTTGGAGGTGAAACTAAGAGTCAGTTTATTTTATCTTTTGTATAAGTCAGTAATGGAAGAAATACTAAGAAACTGGGTAGTTTTACACAGCTAGGAAGGAAGAAAAATGGATTTTTTGACTGTTTCCTTTGGAAAATGATACTGATATTGAAAACTTACTATGTATCAGGACATTGACTGTACTATTCCATCTAACCCTTGTAACACATGTAGGGGGAGATATTAATAGCAACCTCAAGATCTTGCAGTTATAGGGGAAGAAACAGAGACAGAAAGGGTAAGAGATGTGTCTGATACAAAAAAAAATTTAGGCTCAGAAAAGTGAAGTGACTTGCCAGTGCTGAGAGTCAACATGGATCTTTTGAGTCTAAGACCAATATTTGTTTTCCCACATCATGTGGATCTGTCTGCTGTTGCTACAAATTTGACTAAAAGGATTATTCCTTAAAAGCTCCATTTCTTTCTTTGTGCATTTAGGTTGCTAAGCTATTTGACTATTTATAATGACAGCTATAAAATATATTTAATATTTGGAAAATTAAATTTTAGCAGAAGTCTAAGGCTTTTCCCTCAAGTCTTTCATCATTTGCTTATAGGTATAATTAGTATGAGAAAACCAGCTTTCAAATGTTATATTCTAAATTGCCATAACCGTTGAGTGTCACCCTCTATCTATCCTTGACTCCTCTTCATGAAGTAAAATGTATAATTTATTATAAAAAAGATGAAGTTGATCTTTACATGCAAAGTGATCCTTAAGTTTTGATGAAAATCCTCCGGTGTCCAAAGTCACTTTGGGAGATTTAGATCACACATTCTAGTATACATTCTGTTCCCCAGTGATCTATGGCGAAATCAACCCAGACCAGTAGACAGCCTCCTTCAATTTCAAATTATCCAGAAGAAAACCTTCAACTTTTCTTTTTCCCTGACTTTACAATCCTTTATCTTAAGCATGCTTTTCTACCTGTGCTGCTTATATCTTGCTCACTGTGATTTTAGTGGCTTTTTTTTTTCCCTTGAAATATCTTCTGAAAAGATGGAGAACAGCTGGCCTCTACTCTGCATGTAATAACCCCTCTGAGACTTGAATCCTGTTACTCATTTCCTTACCTTTAGCAGAAGAAATTTTTGCTGGTTATTTTGGAAGGCCTACTGGATGCAGCTTTTAATAAAATATCCATAAGCTGGAATAAAGCCACCAGATAGGAGATGACCTCTCTTAGAACCAGAGAATCATTGGGACCATAAAATTCAAAGGCAGAACCCATATGGAGGAGTGTATGCTGCTGGGACAGCCATTGTTTTATTTGCTTGAATAAAACAGCAAGGCAGTGTTTTATTCTAATCAGTGTGGTTAGAGTTATTAACCAATGATAAGAAATTGGCACCATTTTTTTACTCTCAAGTAATTAAGATTAAAGGGAGATAAGTTATGATGTAAAGAAATCAGCACAAAAAAAGCAAAAGAAAATGTTGAAATGTAGGAGTCATCTTTTACATTTTTCTTCTTGTAGCTTCCAATATTGTGGTCATCATTTCTAGATGTTATATAGGAAGGTTCTCAGAGGCGGGATCACTTGATCAAATAATACAAGGTTTAAAAAGCTCTTACATTTTTGGATGATTTCCTAGTAACTGTTCTGTTTTTTATCCCTACTGGTGACTTTGTGGGTCTCCTTGTTTCTTGATGGAACTGAAAACTTTGATTTTTTTTGATAAATGAGAAATAGTTCATGCATACAGCCTGAGCAAAGGCAGTTCTAGAGGAGTAGGAGGGCCTCTAGCTCTGGGAAAGAAGCTATTCACAACCAAAAGACGTTGAATTGTTACATTGTCCAAGTAACAGTGTTATTGAGTAGTAATTCTTTGTTTGGAATTTTTGGATCATGGACTCTCAGGCTAAGAAGATACTTTTTCAAGGTTACACATGTAATGTTGCCAATAGTTGACCCCCTCCTCCTACATTATCCTAGAATCGTTCAGTATTTCTGATGAGAAGTCTGATGTCATATTTTGTGAGTGTGTATGTTCAATCACTCAGTCGTGTCTGACTCTTTACACCCCCATGGATTGCAGCACGCCAGGCTTCCCTGTCCGTTACCACCTCCTGGAGCTTGCTCAAACTCATATCCATTGAGTCAGTCATGCCACCCAACCATCCCATTTTCTGTCATCCCCTTTTCCTCCTGCCTTCAATCTTTCCCAGCATCAGGGTCTTTTCCAATGAGTTGGCTCTTCGCATCAGGTGGCCAATGGCTTTCAGTAGGCCCTCTCACTTAGAAAATTCATTTTTAACTGTTTTTCTCTGGTTCATTTTCTGCTGTTTCCTCCCCTTTGTTGTCTCTATTTTCTCCATTCTCTCTTTTTTAATCTCCTCTTAGAATGTTGGTGAACTTCCATGACTAATTCAAATATGCAACTGTAATACACATTTGTGGTGCATTGCCAGTGGAATGTCTTTCTTTATATTTAGTAATGCTTTGTGCCTTAAATTCTAAGTTGTATTTTATTAATATAGGCATTTTATTTCTGGTTAATATTTATATAATATTTTAAATCTTTTACATAGATCTTTATTTCTTAGGATTTTGGTTATATCTCTTTGTATACCTTATATTTAGCTTGTTTCATATTATCCTTTTTCTTTTAATTCAAGTTTATGGTTTGTATAAATTTAATGCAAATACTATGAATTTAGATTTAGATCTGTGATGTTTTTAAGTTCTTCTGTTTTTCTCTTTACCCTCTCTCTCCTTTTTTGCCTTCTTTTGGATTGATTAAATGATCTCTTCTTATTTCATGATTTATCCTCTACAAGCTTAGAAGTATACTTCTATAATTCTTTTAATGATTACTTTATACATTATGGCATATATATATAAGTTATTGAAGTCTTATCATAATTAATAATTTTATTCTCTTCCCTGATATTACAAGAACTTGTATGTTGACTTTATTTTCTTTCTTCCAACATACACTGTTGTTGTATAATTATATACTTTATATATATGTATGTAAAACATCTGGAGTATATGTATACCCCAGATATTGATGCTGCTATTATTTAATCAGTCAACATTTGCTCATATATTTACTTTTAATTTTTCTTCATTCTCTTTATATCTTTAATTTCTCACACAAGATGATTTTCTTCCTCTCAAATAATTATCTTTAGATCTTTGCATTAAAGTCATTTGGTAACAAATTCTGTATTTTGTTTCTGAAAATAGCTGTATTTTTTCACCTTTATTCTAATTGTATAATTTGTTTGGAATAGGATTTAAGGTTGGCAACTATTTTCTTTAAGATTATTTAAAATATGTTATTTTCTTCTGTAATCTATTTCTGTTAAGTCATCTGAAATTTTAATTTTTATTGCTTTGAAGATATTTTCTTCTTGTGGGTAAGGGGAGCACTTTTAAGAGTTTCTTTTTATATTTGGTTTCAACAGCTTTACTCTGAAGTGCCTAGGAAAGTTTTCTTTGTAGTTATTCTTATTGGAATTCATAGTGATTCTTTCATCTGTAGTTTGATTTTTTTTTTTTTTTGTCGATTTTGAAAGTTCTCATCCTATATCCTTTCACGTTATGTGACTGCTGCATTCTCTTGGGCTCCTCTTCTTTGCTCAGTCTCCTATATTTCCCATCCTTTTGTTATTCTGTATTGCAGTATGGTACTTTCCTATGGCCTGTATTTCAGTTCATTAGTTTGCTTTTCACTTGACTTAACCTACTGTTAAACTCATCCATTGCTCTCTTAATTTTACTTACTGGATTTGCTTATCTGTAAATTTTCCATTTAGTCATTTTTTAATATAATTTATAGTTCAGTGACAAGATTCTCATTTTTAAACTTAGTACATGCACTGAATTTAAAATCTGTGTCTTACAACTATTATAAATGGGACCTCTGTGTGCCTACTTATTATTTATTATTTCTTTCCATTTGACTTTGTTGTTTTTCCCCCTTTTTTATTTGTTCATTGATTTGTTTTAATTCTATTTTGGTCTATCATTCATCTTTTTCATAGAAATATTTTAAGGCCTATGATGGTGCTAATTTTCTCCATAAAGTATTTGATTTGTTGGTGATTTCAGGATATACTAGGTTTATTATGTACCTTACTTTTCAGAAGGTTGAGGAGAGAAAGGTCAAATAACTTTCCTGAAGTCACAGAATAAGTGTCAGAGCAAGGCTTTGAGGAAAGATACTGAAACTCTTAAAACTTGTAGTTTCTTTTGAATTTGCTGTATAGTCCTACTAGCTACTAAACTAGAGAACTGCCATTCAAAATGGCCCCTTGGGGACTTTCTTTTGTCAGTCTAAGCTAGTGATTCATTTATGAGTCTCATTGCGAGTAACCAAATACACAGAATAGTATTAGATATTTCATAAACTGTAGGTAGCAAGAGCTGGTTGGATTTTTTTTTTACTCCATTTGAAAATTAACATGCATCACAACTTGGTATGTGAGGTATCAGGAAATAGAGATTGTATTATCTTACATAAAGAGCAGAAAAACCACAACTTGGTATGGGAGGTATCAGGAAATAGAGATTGTATTGTCTTACTTAAAGAGCAGAAAAATATATGGAAACAATAGCTCTCTGGACTTTATCTTTAAGATGAGGATCCCCACTCATGTGGCCAGTGTACAGGATGTGCCCTTCTAAGTATTAAAGTATCAATATTGAGCAAATATATATAAATGTGTCTTTGTGTGTGTGTATATATGTGTGTGTGTGTGTGTTTGATGAATGTTTGAAATGTCTTACAAATTTTTATAGGCATTACTGTCTTCAATTTATACTGTACAAAATTGAGTTGAAAGTGAAAGTCACTCAGTTGTGGCCGATTCTTTGTGACCCCATGGACCATATCCATGGAATTCTCCAGGCCAAAATACTGGAGTGATAGCCTTTCCCCTCTCCAGGGGATCTTTCCAACCCAGGGATTGAACCCAGGTCACCCTCATTGCAGGTGGATTCTTTACCAGCTGAGCCACAAGGGAAGCCCAAGAATACTAGAGTGGGTAGCCTATCCCTTCTCCAGGGAATCTTCTTGACCCAGGAATCGAACCAGGGTCTCCTGCATTGCAGGTGGATTCTTTACCAACTGAGCTATGAGGAAAGCCCACAAAATTGAGTTAAATAAGTTTAAATAACTCATTGCTGCTGCTGCTGCTGCTGCTAAGTCACTTCAGTCATGTCCAACTCTGTGCAACCCCATAGACAGCAGCCAACCAGTCTCCCCTGTCCCAGGGATTCTCTGGGCAAGAATACTGGAGTGGGTTGCCATTTCCTTCTCCAGTGCATGAAAGTGAAAAGTGAAAGAGAGGTTGCTCAGTCATGTCTAGCTCCTAGCGAGCCCATGGACTTGCAGCCTACCAGGCTCCTCCGTCCATGGGAATTTCCAGGCAAGAGTACTGGAGTGGATTATACTCACACAATTTAGGTAGTGGGTCTAGAATTTAACCTTTATTCTGTTTTTCCAAAGCCCTTAACATTTGACAGCATCACCATTAGATAATGATGTGTGCTTAAAGCAAGTTACTGGAAAGCTCTGGGGTTATTAATAAAATCTAATTTTTACTCACAAAAAATAGGTAAATGAAGTGAATTGTATAATTTCTCATTTGATTTTAAATAGAACTGTATTTAGTCATTGAGAATGGTTTTTTATAACATTTTAAGATGTTTTTAATTTTAATATTATTTTCCCATAGGGATATATATAAAATACAAGTGTACTCATCAGCCCAATCAGCCAAAAATTTTTCCAGACAGAATGACTTTTCCAAATATAATAAGACCATTTATGATGTGCTGATCCACCTATGTGGAAAAATGCCACCTGGAATTCATTCAAGTCAGTCTTTACCTGTGGATTACCCTGAAAGGGTGATTCAGCTTCATTGGCAACATTCTTTACTTCTTGACTTTCTCAGGTAAGAGAATGGGTACACTAATTTAAAAATGTAATTATGGCGTGGATAGATAGATAAGTAAGTAGATGGGTGGGTAGATAGATAAACAGACTTTGATATTATTTGTCCTTTTGTAAAATATTTCTTGTTTCTATAATATATATATATATATATATATATATATATTTATATGAAACCCTGTAATATATACCTTAGATAAGTCATAGACTATTGAATTTATAATCTAAGGCAATCATTCTCAAACTTTATCATGCATCCAAATCATTGACATAGTGTGTTAAGCAGGTTACTGACTCTTTCTCACAGAGTTTATGATACTAATTTGCATTTATAACAAGTTTCCAAATGATACTGATACTTCTGATCTATGACTTTATCTTGAGAATCTTCATGTAAGGCAACTATAGAAATCTGTTGAACTAAAAAAAGAATGAAATCAATAAATGTATTCCTCAGATTACTGTTAGTATAATCTCATATTCTGGATACTGTAAACTTTTAGTCTGCATATTAAAGTGTTTTAATATTTAAAAAGGTAAGCATATGAAAGGTTCCATAAATGACTAATAGAAAATACCAGAAAAATACTTGTCAGCATAATGTCTATGTTCCTCTCCAAAGATTAAATGGCAAGTGGCTTTCATTAAAAGTCTCAGGGGAATGTTGGTGAATTTGTAACACTTCCTCTGCCTATATTTGCAGTATCTTGGTCCACTGGAACTCTCCCCACCCATAGGCAGTGTTACTACTCAAATCTCTATGCCCCTGTAACCACTAAATTACTAACTACCACTAAGTTACCATTTGTTACTTGTAACTGTTTATGGGCTTTATGAAGTAAATAATATATTTTGAAATATAATATTGTATTTCTATATGTTTCTACTTTGTATATGGAATCTACTCCATAGTTGGCCAGAGATGTTCATTCACCTTCTTTGGCAGAGATGGGGGTGGAGGGTAAGAAGCGAAGACTTACAATAGGAATGCAAATGAAAGATTTGGTGTTCATTTTTTTTTTAATTTCCAGATCAGAATTTTTCAGTCCCTAGCAATACTATAGTATTAAAAATTAGATGGTACTGGACAAAATATTTTTTCTTTGTGTCTTAGGCTCTCACTATCATGTCAGTAACCAAAACTGGCTGAAGTTTCTTGTCGCTTGAAAGGGATATAGGAATTTCAAAGTCACTGAAGGTGACTGAGTTAAAACCCAGGCAATCTGTTATGGAGGCTAACTGAATCAGAGGGACTCCACTGAACAGGCAGAAGAGCAGGAGATGGCTGTTTCTGCAGCCACAGTATTAATGAAAAACATGTGACGACTGGGAAGTGACTGGGGCAGTTATGAGAGACCCTGTTGGTTCTGGGTGGGACTAAGAGGAGAGGTTCAAGATCCCCATCTCAGACCTCAGCAGCAGATGGCCACATGTCAACTAGGTTCCAGGTGGAGAGGGAGAGGTCATTGCCAAAGAGACTGAGGATCCAGAAAAATAATGCCACATGCATGCAGGTATAAGAATCCCTCTCCCCTACTTCATGGAAGTGCACTTCAGGGCTGAGCCACATTCTGAGAGGCCTTACACAGTGTGGAGATCCTTCCTTTATAAAATAATATCAAATTCAAATTACAAAAATTATATACATAGCTTTAGAAGAAACTCACGAAAGTGAGGCAACCTGAAATGAAGCTTTATTTGCTCTTCCAAGATGCCATCTTGTTGAGGGGATGAGAAGGTCTGAAATTTTGACTGTTTATCCCAAAGAACAGAGTTGCTATAAAGAGACTGTTCAGGGTAGAAGAGACTAAGATATATGAAGATCCAAGACTGCATTCCACCCTGTGCCTCTACAACCAGTCTGGGTGGCAGAATGAGAAAGATGTTGTCAGTTAAGGAAAACAGCACATTTGTGTGTAACTGTATAAATTACTTTGAACACCACTGACTTACTCATGAATCTGTGTATCCCATTAATATGTAAGCATGCTGAGGACAGGAAGCATCTCTGATTCATCTGGCATCTCTAACACCCAGGGTCATTGATAACATGGAATGGATCCAAAGTTCCTTAAATATTTATTTATTAATATTGTCTCTCACAGAGATTTGCTTTTTGAACTTATGTAGTGAAAGGAATAAAACCTTGAAATTGGATCTCAGGACAGTCATAAAATGGTATGAAAACTTTTGTGAAATATAAAAATTAGGACCAAAAGGAGAAAAGGTAATGAGTTCGCATTCTAAAAGAACTATAACCAGTAAGAAAGGGTCAAGTTGGAGAAAGGTAGGATATATAATACTATGACTGCTGTATATTGAACACTGTGTACAATGTTAAACCATAAAGTCTTAAAAATAACTTTTAAGGCTTTTATTCCATAATATCTGTTAGTCTGCTAGAGAAGCCATAACAAAATACCACAGACTAGAAGCCTTTAACAATAGAAGTTTGTTTTCTCACTGTTTTGGAACCTTGAAGTACAAGATCAAGGTGTCTGCAAATTGATTCTCTTCTGAGGCCTCTGGCTTGGCTTTCAGACAGACTCCTCTCCATATCCACATGGTCTTTTCTCTGTGTGCATAAGTCCCTGGTGTCTCTTTGTGTGTCTAACTCCAGGACACCAGTCAGATCGTATTAGGGCCCAGTCTGAGGGCTTCCTTTTACCTTAATTACCTCTTTAAAGGCCTTAACTCCCAATGCAGTCAACATTCTGAAACACTGAGGGTTAGGGTTTTAACATATGACTTTTGGAAGCACATACTTCAGACCACAATAATATAGTATGTCTTCTATTTTTTTTTAAAAATCATGTAAGTGAGTGTTATGTTTTATAATAAATTTATATTTCTATATTTGAAATAATATGCTCAAGGTCTTTTGTGTCTGTTATGGAATGAATTAGGTCTCCCCAAAGTTCACACTTGTTGAAACCCTAACCCTCAATGTGACTGTGTTTGGAGATAGGGCCTTTTTGATGTAATTATAGTTAATGGTGTCATAAAGGTGGGACCCGAAGCTGTCTCCTAAGGAAGAAGTGTCTCACCAGAAACAGAATTGGTTGGCACCTTGCTTATTCTTGAAATTCTTGCCTCTAGAATTGTGAGAAAATGGATTTCTGTTATACAAGAGACCCAGCCTGTGGTATTCTGTTATGATAGCCTGAGTTGACTAATACAGTGCCTAATATCCTTTGATATACTTTCATTTGTTTATATTCAGTAATCATTTTTATAGTGTGATTTTCATTGAAAAATAAGCTTTTTTATTTATAATTTCTATAATATAAAAATATAAAAGCAGAATATAAACATCAGGTATCCTACATTGAAACTGTGAAGTAGGATATCACATAAAATAAAACTACTATAATTGTTACTTTCTAATTTCATTGACTATTTTTTAACTTTGGTTAACATTTTACTGTATTTCCTGCAAGTCAAGTTTATGGGATTTATTTCTTAGTTGAAATTTCCTTCCAAATGTATTTTTTTTAAATTTTTATTTATTTATTTTTGGCTATATTGGGTCTTCATTGCTGCATGGGCTTCTCTGCAGAGGGCTTTTCTCTAGTTGCAGTGTGTGGACTTCTCACTGATGTGGCTTCTTTTGTTGCAGAGTATGAGCTCTAGAGCTTATGGGCTTCAGTTGCTGCAGTGCATGAGCTGGGTAGTTGTGGTTCCCAAGCTCTGGAGTATAGACTCAATAGTTGTGAAACATGGGCTTAGTTGCTCTGAGGTATGTGGAATATTCCCAGACCAGGGATCGAACCTGTGTCTCCTGCATTGGCAGGTGGATTTGTTACCACTGAGCCACCAAGGAAGCCCCCGTGCTCTGCCCCATCTTCCAAACATATTGTAATCCTGCTTTTTTTTAAACTTAAACTTTTCCCCATGCTGTTAAAAACTCTTCATATACCTCACTTGCAATGAGATACCATTATTTTCAGAATCATTCCCAGTCTGTTGGACTCATTGATTTTTAAAATAAATTGTTCATATACTAAAAAAAATACTTAGAAAAACTAACACTTTACCCTTCATAAGTAAATTTAATTTCATTTGTTATTTCACTTCTTTTCTCTTTAAAAATTTATATCAGTATTTCTGAGCAACAGCATAAAGAAGCAATTCTGGAACAGTACACTGAAGTAGATTATGCCGGGGTCCAGCCCGGGTGGATCCAGGGAATTCTAAGTGGGGACGGTGTTGGCGAGGGAAAAACTGATTTATTTATTAACATAAGATTAGATTAGGAAGAAATAGTATAGTAGGAAAATTAAGTGGAGAAAAGAGGCTGATTAATTTGGCTTACGTGGAAAACCAATAAAGTTCCAGACAAGGAACTTGCACCGTCTACGTTGGGCCACAGGCACCCACTTGAATATCGGAGGGTGCCCCGCCTTGGGCTCCCTCGCGTGGGTCTCAGAAGCCTGGGCAAGTAAGTAGACTCGATGAGCCTCCACGTTCCAAGGGATCAGCCTGAAAAGGAGAGGGAGGGAGCAAGAGAATAAATTGACAAGGGGAGGCCAGGTTTGTGCAAAAACCCCCTCCAACTTTATTGTTCAAAAGGTGTTTATATACCCTAAATTTTACATAATGGAAGATACAGAGTCACGCAGGGGCAGCTGTAGTCCTGACCCTTTCTGTATATCTTTTTGTATACAAAAGGTCTCAGGTGATTTACATTATCTTCTGGCCCAGAGGCTTGCTAACACTTTTTGGCTCTCTTTCTTAATGAATGTTAATCTCGTTTCCCCTGAAGTGTTTTTCTTTTTTTTTTTTTTTAATTTTTAATTTTTAAAAATTTTTATTTTTACTTTATTTTACTTTACTGTATTGGTTTTGCCATACATTGACATGAAGTGTTTTCTTTAATCTGCATCTCCTTAAAGCACTAAAGTTACATCTCTACAGAACAAAGGCGCAGTGGGTTATAACAAAGAAGGTACTTAACTCAAAGATCTAATGTTGCTAATACCAGGTCTACTATTTGTTTTTATATATACCAACTATATCTAAAAATAAAGGATATGAAAATTTGGCAGCAAGTATTGGCTCAACAAATGAAACCTTTAATCAGTCCTATTCTAATGATTTTGACTCCTTGGAAGCCCCTACATTCCTAGGATGTTTTAAGCTTCCTGTGCCTCCTGCGGTCAGGAGGCCTCAAACAATCACATGCGCAGCTGTATGAGTCCTGCAGGCAGGCTAGAAAGCCATCAGAGGGGCTTTTGGATTGAAACACCCTTTCAAATGCAGAAGACTAAAGCCTTGAGATGACTTTTTCCAGAGTGTGTCAGGAGAGTGGAAAAGTACAATACAATAAGGCAGGCATATTCTTATTTTTTGGGGGGGTACATGCTCAGGAAATACCAGGGGGAAAACCTGAGATCTGACTCGACCTTGCACATCAGATCTCTGCCGCATGACCTTGTCACGGGTGGGATTCCTCACGCTGGCTCCCAGCAAGATTAAAAGCATATGACTTTTGAATCAGACAGATGAAAGCTTAAATTGTAAATTTTTTGTACTTCTGTGGCTTTGCATAAGTTATTAATACTTAATGTGTTTAAGACCCAATTTCAGTATCTATAAAATTGATGATGATAATTACTAAATTTCTTTGGTTGATGAAAAGTATTAGAAATAGAGACTTCCCTGGTGGTTCAGTGCTAAGACTCCACGCTCCCAATGCAGGGGGCCAGGGTTCGATTCCTGGTCATGAAACTAGATCCTACATATGGCAACTAAGAGTTCACATGCCAGAACTTAAACCTGGTAGAGCCAAATAAATAATTTTTTAAAGTATTAGAAATAATAAAATATATATTAGATGACCCATAGTAGATTTTTATTATTAATTTAAATAAATTATGATCTATGGCTTTGATATGCCGAAATGTTTTCTTAAATTATTCCAGTATGGTAACCATTCATGACATACCAAAAACTGACTCTTGTGATATTTCAGGAAATAGAATATTTTAAGAATCTCTTCATCTATTAGAAATAAATGTTTTATTGATATAAGAATGCTAGAAGGGACTTCCCTGGCAGTCCGGTGGTTAAGACTTTGCTTTCCAGTACAAGGGTGTGCGGGCTCAATCCCTGATTGGGGACCTAAGAACCAAAAGACATAAAGCAGAAGTAATATTGTAACAAATTCAGTAAGGACTTGGTACACAAGTGCACATCAAAAAAATGGTGCACATCCAAAAAAAAAATCTTTGAGGGGTTCTTTACTGGGTCTGGCAGCTGAAACTCAGTGCTCGGGTTGCCCCTGCAGTGACGCCCCCCAGTGGTCCCACTGGCACCACTGCTGCTTCCATCCCTTCACTTCTAGGCTGCACAGTGGGTACCCACGATGACGACTACAACTACCTCTTCAAAGCTGTCCTTATTGGAGATTCTGGTGTTGGAAAGAGTAATCTCCTGTCTCAATTTGCTCAAAATGAGTTTAATCTTGAAAGCAAGAGCACCATTGGAGTAGAGTTTGCAACAAGAAGCATCCAGGTTGATGGGAAAACAATAAAGGTACAGATACGGGACTTGCCAGGGCAAGAACGATACCACGGTACAGCATCAGCATACTGTTGTGGAGCTGTAGGTGCCTTATTGGTTTATGACATTGCTAAACACCTCACATATGAAAATGTAGACTGATGGCTAAAAGAACTGAGAGATCACGCTGATATTATCATGCTTGTGGGCAATAAGAGTGATTTGCACCATCTCAGGGCAGTTCCTGCAGATGAAGCAAGAGCTTTTGTGGAAGAAAATGGTTTGTCATTCATTGAGACATCTGCTCTAGACCCTACAAACGTGGAAGCTGGTTTTCAGACAATCTTGACAGAGATATACTGCACTGTTTCTCAGAAGCAAATGTCAGACAGACGTGAAAATGACATGTCTCCAGGCAACAATGTGGTTCCTATTCATGTTCCACCAACCACTGAAAACAAGCCAAAGGTGCAGTGCTGTCAGAACACATAAGGCGTTTCTCTTCTCCCCTAGAAGGCTGTGTATATTCCAATTGCCAGGTCTGAGATTTAAATATATTTGTACTTCTTGTGGTCATTTTCCTGTTTATTACTTCCTCATACTTATGAATTTTTCCATGTCTTAAGTCTTTTGATTTTAGCTTTATAAAAACACCCATTTGTTCCAAATGACTGCAGCTTTTTTTCATGCTATGGCTTCACTAGCCTTAGTTTAATAAGCTGAATGTTTGAATTCCTCAATTATTGTTTACTTTTCTTCATGGAAGCTGTCACTGTAGGACATAATAGAACTTGATCCCTTGAAGTTCAGACCTATTGGTCTTGATTAAATCAAATTAAGAAGACTGTAGAAATAAGCTATCATTTTGCCACAGAGCAGCTTATAATTAACATACTCTCCTCTCAGTGCAGAGTATATTTCCATAAATCTAAGAATTGCCCTATAAACAGAGCAGAATTTTGAGAGCGTATAAATTTCCCATAATTCTGGAACTCAATTTCTAAAATGCCTTAATAGGTTTATGTAGTTTAGTAAATTTTGTTTTTTAATTTTTGTAAACATCAAAGTGATTATAGAGGGGCAAACACTTTTTTCTGGAGAAGAATTATCTTAATCAACACAAAAGACTGTGATGATTTCAGTAGTAGCTGGGAACTGGAGAGACTGGTGGAATTCCATCTGAGGTGCCTCTGTTACAGTAATCAGGCAGCCCAAGTCATTTAACTTATCTAATTTCCCAGCAGTATATAATGTGGCATTTTATTGCTCAGGCAATAACTAGTTTAATGCTCCTAGTATCCGAAGGCAAAGTGTTAATTTTGTCTTAAAACCTTCCAGTAAATGCAACCTAGTTTTACCACAATAGCCACCAGCAGGCATGGACAATTATTTTAACAATGCTGATTCTTGAGTTTTGTAGTATATTATGGAATGTAGTCCAGTTAAATATCTGGTTTCAGTATGTCTAAAGAATACAAGAGAGGTTAATTTCTGCTCAAGTGGTACCGCTTAAAGGCATGTATTCTTTTAGTATGTAAGATGAAATAGTACCTTGAGTTTAAATAGAGTGCATTTAGGCATTGTACAAACCTGAAAGTTTTCTTCCACTACATTATTGAAATCAATGGAGCAGCTCATTTTTCATTCTGAAATGTGCACACTAATATTTAGTTTCATTTTTTGTGGATAATATTAAGCACTTAACTCTGAAGTGTCTGAAAGTTGTGTCAACTAAATTGATACTATTCAGGATGGTGGAATATCCCCAAAATATACATGTGTGTGGGCTTGCCTAGATTGCTATGTTTCATAGTTAATCTTCTGTCTTTTGCGGTGCTCATGACGTGAGGGGCGCACGAAAGGCATTGCTGTCGATTTAGTTTTCCTCTGTAGCCATTTTATTATTTTGGTGTATTGGTTATGAAGATACTACTATCTCCTTGTAAATCACTACTCTGTATTTTATGCATGCTCTGTAACTTGATTTTTTTTTAAGTTATTGATTTGGAATATATTCACATTCTAATAAACAGTTATAGGGGGACTATTTAAAACATCTTTAAAAAAAGAATGTTAGAAAACAAGTATTTGTCAAAGATGTCTGTGTTTTTTAAAATTTTTAAAAATGTTATTGAAGTATAGTTGATTTACAGTGCTACGTTAATTTCTCCTATACAGCAAAGTGACTCATATATATATATATATATATATATATATGCATATATATGTATATTCCATATTCTTTTCCATTATGGTTTATCACAGGATATTGAACATAGTTCCCTGTAATGTATAGTAGAACCTTGTTGCTTATCCATTGTGTATATAATAGTTTTTATCTACTAATCTCAAACTCCCAATCCTTCCCTCCCTATCCCTGCTTTGGAAAACACAAGTTTATTCTCTATGTCTATGAGTCTGTTTCTGTTTCATAAATATGTTCATTGTATTTGTCTTTCTCTTTCTCACTTACTTCACTAGTAATGATAATAGGATGATTATCTCTATTTCCACTCATGTATGCTGCAAAGGACATTATTTCATTCTTTTTAGGGCTTCCCTCATTGCTCAGTTGGTAGAGAATCTGCCTGCAATGAAAGAGACCCTGGTTCGATTCCTGGGTCTAGATGATCTGCTGGAGAAGGGATAGGCTACCTACTCCAATATTCTTGGGCTTCCTTTGTGGCTCAGCTGGTAAAGAATCTGCTTGCAATGTGAGAGACCTGGGTTCAATCCCTGGGTTGGGAAGATCCCAACCTGGAAAGGGAAAGATCTGGAAAAGGGAAACACTACCCACTCCAGTATTCTGGCCTGGAGAATTCCATGGATTAAGTCCATGGGGTCACAAAGAGCCAGGCATGACTGAACAACTTTCACTTTCATTCTTTTTATGCCTGACTAATATTCCATTGTGTAAATATATATATATATATATATATATATTCCATGTTTTGTTTATTCATCTTTTAATGAACATTTAGGTTGTTCCCATGTTTTGGCTATTGTAAGTAGTGCTACAATGAACACTGGGGCCCTTGTACTTTTTTAAATTTAGTTTTGTCTAGGTTTAGGCTTCCCTCATAGCTCAGTTGGTAAAGAATCCGCCTATAATGCAAAAGACCTGGATTCGATTCCTGGGTCAGGAAGATCCCCTGGGGAAAGGATAGACTACCACTCCAGTATTCTTGGGCTTCTCTTGTGGCAATGTGGGAGACCTGGGTTCGATCCCTGGGTTGGGAAGATCCCCTGGAGAAGGGAAAGGCTACCCACTCCAGTATCCTGGCCTGGAGAATTCCATGGACTACAGTTCATGGGGTCACAAAGAGTCTGACATGACTGAGTGACTTTCACTTTCACTTTCAGGAATAGACCCAGGACTAGGATTGCTGGATCATATGGCAACTTTAGTTTTACTTTTTTAAAGAGCTGTTTTCCATAGTGGGATCACCAATTTACATTTCCACCATGAATGTAGGAGGGTTCCCTATTCCCCATTCCCTCTCCAGCATTTATTATTTATAGACTTTTAAATGATGTCCATTCTGACTGGTATGGGGTGATATCTCATTGTAGTTTTGATTTGCATTTCTCTAATTCTCTAATAATTAGCAATGATGAGCATCTTTTCAGGTGTCTATTGGCCATCTGGATGTCTTCTCTGAAGAATTGTCTATTTAGGTCTTCTGCCCATTTTTAAATTGAGGTTTTTTTATTTTTTATTTTTTAGTGTTGTTTTATTGAGTTGTAGGAGTTATTTGTATATTTTGAAATTAAGTTTTTGTTTGTCACATCATTTGCAAATATTTTCTTCCAGTCTGTAAGGTTGTTCAAGTGTGTCTTTATTAGGTAAAATGGGAACTTTATTTAAATTTTTATGAGTTTAAAACAGAAAACACATGACTTGTCTTTAAATTTTACCACTTCCTACACTTGGTCCTTGATGACTCATTCAATAAAAATGCTCTAATTCAATAAGGCAATAAATCATAATGCATTATTTTAGAAGTTTAGTTTTGCTTTTAAAATCTAATGGAATGTTAAATGTGAACAAAAACAGAAGTCTGGATATTTAAATAAATCCTTATTGCTTGTGCATTATAAAAATCAAAGTTTTCTGATAGCATCATTAAACTCTATGCCCTTGTGATCATCATGTTATTCTTGGAGCATTGTTTTTGGCACAGCTCCCAGTAGGGTTAACATTAACATGAGTAGTTTCTGTTTTGACATTTTATGGTATGAAGATGCAGGTATGGAAGAATAATTTTGGCATTAAAGCCAAGGTATTCAAATTTATTGCTCTTTTATCAGCAAATGCATGCCTGTCAGTATATGTTGGCTGTGATAAAATTCTTCAACATTTAGAGAATGACAGTATGGATAAGAAAATTGGGCCATTAATCCAAGATATGTGTATATCTTTCATTATGGAAATAAATGTATTGAAGTTCAGAATAATCATAAATGTTATTAGCTTCCCCATGTAAATTTGATGTCAGCAAGTAAGAACTTTTGTACAAGTAAAATTATATGTTTTATGTGGTAAATGAGAAAGTATAATTTTACAGATTACATTTAAATTTTAATAAGTCATTTCAATTAATTTTGTTTTGTTCTACTCAGTGTAAACCCAGAAGATTCACATAGAAAACTTTGCATAAATGTAATCAAATGTAAAATGTAATCAAATCAGTGGAGCGTCAATCCTATAAAACTACTGACCACACATAAAATCTGTTGGCAAAAGATAATTGTAAATATTGTCTTATCAATTGATGAAATTAGGCCTTGAGATATGTTAAAAATGCAAAGAATGAAATGAGACTCATACAGAGGAGGAAAACTAATTATCCCTTTACCCCTCTAAGTTTTTGGCTGAACTTCAAGAATAAAAGATTAACATGAGGAAAAAAACCCAGGTTTAATTATGTATGTAAGTAGTATGGTAGCCTCACAAAGATATAACTCAGAAGGCAGCCAGAATATTGAAATTTGTATGCAGTCCTGACCTAAGGTGTTTAAGGGTCTAGGGCTTCAAAGGGTAAGGCAGAGAGGTGGGGGTGGGTGGGATTTACTGGAAGATGAGAGGAGGCAATGTTTGATAAAGAAAGCTTACTCTGCCATGCATATAGGTCTCATGGGTGAGAAGGTTATCCCTGGTAATAGCTCTCTTCCTGGTACAGTCCCTCTTTCTAATGTAAATTTTGTTTATAAATGTAGATTTCCCTTACAAATGGAGAACTTTTTTTTCTGTTTTCAGATTTTCTCCTGTCTGCAGTTTTTCCAAATAATCACTATGCAAAAGAGGCATATTTTAGCGTGGCTTATTCTATTACCCCTCACTTCATAACAGCCTCTATAAAGTGCCGTTAAAGAACAGAGTAGCCAGTGGGAATTTGCTGTATGGCACAGGGAACCCAAAATCAGTGCCCTGTCACAACCTAGAGGGGTGGGATGGGGAGGGAGGTGGCAGGGAGGTTTAAGAGAGAGGGGGCATGGCTGACTCCTGTTGATGTATGGCAAAAACCATCACAATATTGTAAAGTAATTATCCTCCAATTAAAAATAAAGTAAAATTTAAAAAGAAGAACAATGTATGGATCATACTTTACTAAATAAATATTTCTATATTTAAAAAATAAAGCAACAACACAATTCAGCTGAG
Source organism: Capricornis sumatraensis (assembly GCF_032405125.1). Taxonomy (NCBI): domain Eukaryota; kingdom Metazoa; phylum Chordata; class Mammalia; order Artiodactyla; family Bovidae; genus Capricornis; species Capricornis sumatraensis. The sequence continues at coordinate 107,562,376 of NC_091092.1, read as the reverse complement.
TAAATTTTAAAGTCCTTACTGCTATGCTAAGTCACGTCAATCTTGTCTGACTCTTTGTGACCCTATGAACCATAGCCTACCAGGCTCCTTTGTCCATGGGCTTCTCCAGGCAAGAATATTGGAGTGGGTTGCCATGCCCTCCTCCAGGGTATCATCCCAACCCAGGAATCAAAGCTGTGTCTCCTGCATTGGCAGGTGTGTTTTTTACCACTAGTGCCACCTGGGAAGATCTTACTGGCTTTCAGCAATTTATCAGCTAGTCAGCATTCAGTTTAGCACAGATAAAGGAGCTCTGAAGAGGTATACAGGGCAAGAGATGTTTATAGGCAGAAGGGGGCAAGAACAGGAAGTTAAACTGAGGCAGTGAGAGGGAACATAATAAGTCATCCCCAAATGTCCCACTTTGGTATGGGAATTGTTTTGAGCAGATGGCAGTTGAGAACCAGCAGACTCATGAAAAGCTTTCTACCTCTCCCTTAACTACCTAAAAGAATTTAGGTGGGGGGCCTGTACCAGGAAGGGAGCTATTACTAGCAACCACTTTTTACATCAGAAAGACTGATTTGCATGGCATGGCATGGCACAGGCTTGTTTACCAACATTTATACGTCCTATCTTCCTGTGAATTTTTTTCCTCCTCCTTGAAGCCCCAGATTCCTACCTCCTTCTCCTTAGCTCAGGATGATATGTAAGCCTTAACTGCCTGACTACCTTTGAGTCTTCATGTCTTTGTGCGGCTCCCATAAGGGTTTCCCTTGTGGCTCAGATGGTAAAGAATCTGCCTGCAATGCTGGAGACCTGGGTTCAGTCCCTGGGTTGGGAAGATCCCCTGGAGAAGGGAAAGGCTACCCACTCCAGTATTCTGGCGTGGAGAATTCCACAGACTCTATAGTCATCCCAACCCAGGGATGAAACCTGTGTCTCCTGAATTGGCAGGTGTGTTCTTTACCGCTAGTGCCACCTGGGAAGATCTTACTGGCTTTCAGCAATTCATCAGCTAGTCAGCATTAAGTCTAGCACAGAGAAAGGAGCTCTGAAGAGGTATACAGGGCAAGAGATGCTGCAAAGAGTCAGACACAACTGAGCGACTTTCACTTCACTTCACAGTTATGTAGTTAAATTTGTTTTGTTCCCTGTTAATCTGTCCTATGTCAATTTGATTGTTAGACAAGCTGACAAATTTAGAAGGGAAGAAAGAAAAAATTTTCTGCCCTTATAGCAAAAAAAAAAAAAAAAAAAAAGATTAGTTATTCCAAGTTTACTTTCCTTTAGGGGATGGCAGGTCTGTCAGGCAAGTGACCTAACTAGTGCTGATCAGGTGATTCCTGATGGACTGGTTTACAGTTCCATTTCTGGGGGAGCCAAAACTAATTCAGTCTTGATTTGGTGGCATGGGGTTTAGTATAGGCAGCTCCATTGGGGACTTGTTGCCTTGCCTTTAACAATGCAAAAATGCATTCTTCAGCCTCAATTTGTTACTGAGGGCCTACTCTCTGGTGAGCACTGGGGAATATTCAAATGAATACCCTGTGGTCTCCCTCTTCAAGCAACTCTCAGTTCTGTGGTTCCCTGATAGTTTTCCTTAGGCTTTCAGTTGCATTTGATAGAAGTGACTATTTTCTCCTCAAATCCTGTCTTGGCTTTGCATGCAAGGAAGTATTACAGTTTCTTCATAAGTCTCTGAGTTGTTGTCTTTGTTTTACCTCTAGGATTTCAAGTTATTGGGGCATCATCTCACTGAGTTCTTACATAGGCTTTAGTGTGGCTACTTCTAGGTAGTGGTGTACCATTATAATTAGATTTTATTTAAACCTATGGTAATTCCAGTGTAATGAAGATTCATAGGGATAATGTAAATGCAGACGGGAAATGAGAAGAGAAGAAATGACATTTATTTTCCAAACAAAGGAGCTTTATGTTTGTAGCGTGATTTCTTCCAGTAGCTTTTTCTGGCCCTGGGCCACAGCAAACTTGACAACTCTGGAACCATGCTGTCTGCCTCACCTCCCACAAACAGGCCCTACCTCTTTTCATTCATCTGTGTTATCTTCAAGGTTTGAGCTTTCAGCATAATCTTTCTGCTTTTTCTTTTTCCCACTTGTCACTAGTTACAGGACTGCAAGCTGCTGAGGGTGTTTATAGAGTTAAATACTAGATCTGGCATTCTCTGTAAAATGCTAATGGTAAATTCTCTGTTAAATGCTTATAGTAAGCAGTGTTCGCTGCTCACTAAATGAGTTAGTGACACCCAAAATCCCACTGAGAAACACTCCTGCTATAATTATATTAGAGGTCTATAAAGTGGTTCTTGTAATACTGTACATGTATATGAAGACTTTTGATAAAAGTATTTCAAGAAATGTGACAGTGGAAAAATACTATAAAATATGATAAAGTATATACATATATATTCTTTTAAATGTATAAAATAATATAAGTAGATATTTGCCATTTCAGGTACTACAAGTTTATATAATCAAAGAGTCTGCAATTTTTGGATATACTCTGGAAAAATAGGCGATGGTTTATGTTATTCTAATATATTAAGGCATATGTGGTGATAAGCATTCAGTGAACATAGGGTAACTAATGATCTATCTAATTAATGTTTTATTGTGTTCAAACTTTTTGCAAGTATTTTTCAGTTTTATAATATTATAAAACAATAAAATGGTCTTGACAGTAGGGTCCAGGTCATATAACTCTCTATGTCCCATTAGCATGTAAATGTGTATGTGTATGGTTATAGACATTAGTAAGTTATTTCTCATTATTAATTCTATGAAGGAGACATTATATGCACATTTTATTGGTAAGGGAAGTTTTAAAATTATATAAGTTTTAAATTTAAAAAATAAATTCAGTACATATATAAATTATATGACATTGAAATAATTTCATTAAAGTTCACATGCAAGTGATAGATGGAATGTGAGTATTCTATAATAATTTGTTTTTTCTTTTTTTTTTATTTTAGAGCTCAAGGAGCTTGTATTTCTCATGTACTGCCAGAATTTCTACTTGAACCAGAAGATTACAAGAAGTGGATTGAAATTACGGTAAGGGAATTTAATTTCTGAGAAATTATTGAATTCACTATTATTGAATTTACTGGTTTTTGGCTTAGAATCCTTGATTTTTTTTATTTATGAAATATATGAAATATCCCAAGGATTACGCCTCTCCAGACAGTATGTGTGTGTGTGTTTAGGCATATATATATGCATATATCAGCATGATCTATGATCTATGATACTCATATATATATATGCTCAGCATACATATATGCTGAGATATATATATATTTCAGTTCAGTTCAGTCAGTTAGTCATGTCCGACTCTTTGCGACCCCGTGAATTGAAGTACGCAAGGCCTCCCTGTCCATCATCAACTCCCGGAGTTCACTCAAACTCACATCCATTGAGTCAGTGATGCCATCCAGCCATCTCATCCTCTGTCATCCCCTTCTCCTCGTGTCCCCAATCCCTCCCAGCATCAGAGTCTTTTCCAATGAGTCAACTCTTCTCATGAGGTGGCCAAAGTACTGGAGTTTCAGCTTTAGCATCATTACTTCCAAAGAAATCCCATGACTGATCTCCTTTAGAATGGACTGGTTGGATCTCCTTGCAGTCCAAGGGACTCTCAAGAGTCTTCGCCAACACCACAGTTCAAAAGCATCAATTCTTTGGCACTCAGCTTTCTTTACAGTCCAACTCTCACATCCATGCATGACCACTGGAAAAACCATAGCCTTGACTAGACGGACCATTGTGGACAAAGTAATGTCTCTGCTTTTCAATATGCTATCTAGGTTGGTCATAACTTTCCTTCTAAGGAGTAAGCATCTTTTAATTTCATGACTGTAGCCACCATCTGCAGTGATTTTGGAGCCCCCAAAAATAAGGTCTGACACTGTTTCCACTGTCTCCCCATCTATTTGCCATGAAGTGATGGGACTAGATGCCATGATCTTCGTTTTCTGAATGTTGAGCTTTAAGCCAACTTTTTCACTCTCCACTTTCACTTTCATCAAGAGGGTCTTTAGTTCCTCTTCACTTTCTACCATAAGGGTGGTGTCATCTGCATATCTGAGGTTATTGATATTTCTCCCGGTGATCTTGATTCCAGCTTGTGCTTCTTCCAGCCCAGCATTTCCCATGATGTACCCTGCATAGAAGTTAAATAAGCAGGGTGACAATATACAGCCTTGACGTACTCCTTTTCCTATTTGGAACCAGTCTGTTGTTCCATGTCCAGTTCTAACTGTTGCTTCCTGACCTGCATATAGGTTTCTTAAGAGGCAGGTCAGGTGGTCTGGTATTCCCATCTCTCTCAGAATTTTCCACAGTTTGTTGTGATCCACACAGTCAAAGGCTTTGGCATAGTCCATAAAGCAGAAATAGATGTTTTCCTGGAACTCTCTTGCTTTTCCATGATCCAGCAGATGTAGGCAATTTGATCTCTGGTTCCACTGCCTTTTCTAAAACTAGCTTGAACATCTGGAAGTTCACGGTTCACATACTGCTGAAGCCTGGCTTGCAGGATTTTGAGCATTACTTTACTAGTGTGTGAGATGAGTGCAGTTGTGCAGTAGTTTGAGGATTCTTTTGCATTAGCTTTCTTTGGAATTTGGATGAAAACTGACCTTTTCCAGTCCTGTAGCCACTGCTGAGTTTTCCAAATTTGCTGGCATATTGAGTGCAGCACTTTAGCAGCATCATCTTTTAAGATTTGAAATAGCTCAACTGGAATTCCATCACCTCCACTAGCTTTGTTCGTAGTGATGCTTTCTAAGGCCCACTTGACTTCACATTCCAGGGTGTCTGGCTCTAGGTGAGTGATCACACCATCGTGATTATCCGGGTCGTGAAGATCTTTTTTGTACAGTTCTTCCGTGTATTCTTGCCACCTCTTCTTAATATCTTCTGGTTCTGTTAGGTCCATACCATTTCTGTCCTTTATCGAGCCCATCTCTGCATGAAATGTTCCCTTGGTATCTCTCATTTTCTTGAAGAGATCTGTAGTCTTTCCCATTCTGTTGTTTTCCTCTATTTCTTTGCACTGATCACTGAGGAAGGCTTTCTTATCTCTCTGCTATTCTTTGGAATTCTGAATTCAGATGCTTATATCTTTGTTTTTCTCCTTTGCTTTTCGCTTCTCTTCTTTTCACAGCTATTTGTAAGGCCTCCCCAGACAGCCATTTTTTATTTGTCTAAAAATTTCTGTGGAGTTCCCATGCAAAATAGATTACATGGCTTTCTTAAATATACAGGTGATTGCTTCTTTTAAGGGACTTAGAAATGAAGAATGGTCTGTACTTATGTAAATTTTTTTTAAATGGTTGTTTAGAATATATATCTTTCAAAGAAAATATTGGTTTATTTTCCCTGACAATTGCCACTTCCCTTCTTCAGTTTTAGTGGAGAATAGGGAGAAATTTAGCAAGATACTCATTTTTTTCGAATTATGCAATTCATTTTATGGAGACCTGTTGAGAAGAGGAATTGTCTTGAGAAGTCTGTAGGCTTTGAGGAAACTCTCTGTTAGTTGTAACAATGTTACTATAGTCACCACATGATGTTAGCACAAGATCCAGAGGCCTGTTCTTCAGCACTCTGCTGAGTTCCAGTGGCTTCCTCCAAAGGGTATGGCTCTTTGGGGGAGGTTCAGAATTCAGAATAATTTTGCATCTCATTTGACATCACCGACTTGATGGACATGAGTTTGAGCAAGCTTTGGGAGCTGGTGATGGACAGGGAAGCCTGGCATGCTGCAGTCCATGGGATTGCAAAGAATCAGACAAATACTGAGCAACTGAACTGACTGAACTGCCACTTTTGCCACAGAGTGACCTATCAGGTACAATAAATAACTCTATGACCTCAAATAGAGGCTGTGAGTTCTAGAAAGCTATCTATGTTGATAGTTTCTGTTACTGGTACATGGAGAGTTGGAAATCTGGATGAATGAGTATAAAGGACATGTAAAGAAAATGTATATATATATATGCTAAGTAATTAAAACTTTGGATTTACATTTCTCTTGCATTGTAATTAATATTTTAATATATTATTTTTTGTAGTCTTCCACTAGTATCTCAGCCAAGTTTTCCCATATACCTAAGGGAAAGCCTTCTGTTGTTATAGATATGACAGACTTTGAAGCCTGGAGTAAACGATCATGGACTGATGTATTCCTTCAGATATACAAGGTAACTGTTTTGGGGTTTTTTTGTTGTTGTTGATTTATATGAATAGTGTATTAGTTAAGGGTCAGGTAATGCTGCTGTAAAAAAACACAGTGGCCCAAATAAGATCGAATAATTATTTTTCTTTCTCATGAAATTGTGGAGAAGTGGTTTAGAAACAGTAGATGACTCTTCCATCCTCAGTACTGGACTTTCATTTCTGGACCCATTTCTCAGAACAGGGAAGTGCAGATAAAAGAGTAGAAAACAAGTAAATACCTTTTAAGGATATCATCTGAAAAGGGCATCATTTCCATTTCATGTTCCACTGGGCAAAATTTGGTCATATGGCTGCACCTAACTTCAAGGGAAGTTGAAAAACATAGTCTCAAATTTGATGTGAAGTGAAGTGAAAGTTGCTCAGTCATATCTGACTCTTTTTGACCCCATGGACTATACAGTCCATGGAATTCTCTGGGACTGAACACTGGAGTGGGTAGTCTTTCCCTTCTCCAGGGGATCTTCCGAGCCCAGGGATCGAACCCAGGTCTCCTGCATTGCAAGTGGACTCTTTACCAGCTGAGCCACAAGGGAGGCCCAGGAATACTGGAGTGGGTAGCCTATCCCTCCTCAGTGGATTCCTGACCCAGGAATCGAACCAGGGTCTCTTGCATTGCGGGTGGATTCTTTACCAACTGAGCTATCAGGGAAACCCCCTAAATTTGATAAGTACAGGCATTTTCTAGTACCTAAAAAAGGAAAGATTAAAGAATAGATGTTGATGAAAATTATGGTATCTGCCTCTAATGCTTAGTTCAGTTCAGTTCACTTCAGTCTCTCAGTCGTGTCCTACTCTGCAACCCCATGGACTATAGCACACCAGGCTTCCCTGTCCATCACCAAGTCCTGGAGTTTACTCAAACTCATGTCCATTGAGTCGATGATGCCATCCAACCGTCTCATCCTCTGCTGTTTCCTTCTCCTCCTGCCTTCAGTCTTTCCCAGCATCATCAAATGAGTCAGTTCTTTGCATCAGGTGGCCAAAGTATTGCAATTTCAGCTTCAGCATCAGTCCTCCCAGTGAATATTCAGGATTGATTTCCTCTATGATGGACAGGTTGGATTTCCTTGCAGTCCAAGGAACTTTCAAGAGTTTTCTTCATCACTACAGTTCAAGTGGGTAGATTAACATAGCATAGCATAAATATTGCACCTTCATAAAAACATAGCATAAATATCGCACCTTCACACCCTATGTCTTTATTACTTCAACAAGTACTGTTTTCAGTCTTCTGGAATGATTTCCTAGGTTTTCAGATATGGTTCTGTGAATCTTGCCCACTAAAAACAATGACGGCTTTTGCTCTGTCCTCATAGATTGCAACCACAGATAGGGTGTACTGTAGGGTAGGAAGTTAAAATGAGGAAGAAATCAAATAGAAGCAGCAGTCAGTCACTCAAAGGAAAAGATGCAATTAAGATCCCAATAATGAGTAGTATATGTAAGACTCTTGTCACAAATGCTTTTTAAATGTTATGATCTTGTTTACTCTTTATAACCAGTAATCCCCAGTTTAGAAATAAGGAAAGGTTAGCATGCATATATACTTTCTTCCAAGATTATCTGATGTAGGTTTCTGCTTTCTTCCTTATTGTTCTCTACTGGGGAGCAATAGCCCAGGGCCCCTCTTGTTGCCCTCTGGCACTCTGAATCCCTCCACTGCAGCTAGCCCCCTAGGCCTACCCTCTACAGAGTTTGCTGTGCTCTTTGATTCCCAGTTATTCCCCCATCTCTACCTTTTCTTCCCCCGGCAACCTGCCCCGTCTATCTTGCTGGATGTCAAGAGGAGAAATCCTGTATTTTTTTTTAGTAATTCCCACAAGAATGATGGGGGTATTAGTGACTCTCACCCAAAGATAGATTTGGAAGGGTGGGGGGGAAGCTATCTTCTTTACTTTCTTAACTCCAGCCTGCATCATATATAATTTTGTCTACTGATAAAAAGGAGCAACTCCAAAACAGAAGAGCTCCATATAGTTTATGGACAAACTAGTCCTACTCTTGGTTGTAGGCTTCGTTCACCACCCATTCATTTATTCACTCCCGCATGCATTCATGTATATGTCTAGTTGATTTAACCCATCTTCCCCAAGTAAAAGTCTATCAATTTAGATACCATGTATCACTTGTGAACTCAAAACTTAGTAGTGTGCCTGCTACATAGTAGATGCTCAACAAATATTTGTTGAATGAATTTATTCAACAGCTATTATGATCCAGGTACTATACTAGACCCTGGGGGTATAAAAGTAAACTTGATATAGCCTGTCTTTTCAAGGATTTTGTGTCTTGGAGTGTGTAAGCAATTAAATAAATAAAATTACAAGAAACTATGACAAATGTTATGACAATGTAAACCCAAAGAACTAAGGATGAGTACACATAGAGAGGAACCTAACTTGCCTGTGCCTTGGAGAAGGTTTCTAGGAAAAAGATGAATTTAAACTGAGCCCTGAACAATGAGGAGGATTTGGCAGGCAAGGTGAGACATACTTTAGAGAGAAAGATAATACAATTTGTGTGACAGAGGTAATAGATGAGTTTTATTGGAGAATGAGGCAATAACATTTTTCAAGATAACGGAAATTCAAAGTGGAAATGCCTGGGGTTTGATAGAGAATTGTATATTCTGAGGAATAAACACAGTATGGCTGGGACTAAGAGGAGTAGACTATGAGCACAGTCAGAAAATAGATCGTGGTTGACTTCATAAGTCAAACTAAGGCATCTGAACTTCATGGATTTTAGCACAAGGTCAGTACAGAAATCCTGAAGGATTTTAAACACAAGATTGACATAAGCAGTTTTGCATTCTATAGAAATCACTCTGGTACAGTATGGAAACTGGGATTTTTTTAAAATTACTGAAGTACAGTTGATTAACAATGTTATGTTAGTTGCAGGTGTACAGCAAAGTGAGATCTCTCTCTCTATATATATATATACACACACATATATATACACACAGACATACATACATACATACACACACACATACATGCATACATACACACGCACACACACATAATTTCTTTTTCAGATTCTTTCCCCTTATAGGTTAGTATAAACTATTGGGTATAGTTTCCTGTGCTATACGGTAGGTCCTTGTTGGTTATCTACCTGATGTATAGTTGTGTGTATATGTTAATCCTATCCTAATTTATCCTTCCCCCCGCCCTTTCCCCCTTGGTAACCATAAGCTTGTTTTCTATGTCTGTGGCTCTATTTCTGTTCTGAATATAAGTTCATTTATATTATTTGTTTCTTAGATTTCACATATAAATAATATGATCTAATATTAATCTTTCTCTGCCTAACTTCATTTAGCATTATACTCTCTAGGTCCATCCATGTTGCTGCAAATAGCATTATTTTGTTCTTTTTCGTTGCTGAATAATATTCCATTATATTCCATATAATATTCCATGTCTTCTTTATCTATTCATCTGTTGATGGACATATATGTTTCCATGTTTTGACTATTGTGACTTGTGCTGATACTGAGAATACTTGTGGTAGTAGGAAAGATGAGAAAAGAGCAGCTTTCATAAATAATAGGCATAGAAATGAGGAATTGGTGAATGACAATAACTTATGGAAGTGAAGGAGACAGAGGAGTCAAAGACCACAGTGAGCTTTTGGCTTGGGTGACTGAGTGGAATTTGTTCCCAGTCACTGAAAGACAAGACAAGGGATGTTAATAGGATTTTGTTCAGGGCAGACAGAGGGACATAGCCAGAGAGCATGATAAATTAATTTTCGTCCTGCTGTATCATGGTGCTATGTGTAATTACCAGATGGGTTGATCCTTTTGTCTGGAAACTGATCTGAATTGGCAGCATGTAGTTGAGATTCTTCACTGATTCAGTGATAGACTCATAGGCATGGATGGTTGCCCTATAGACCATCTGTAGAGCAGTGTTTCTCCACAGATTGTATCTGAAGCATGTAGCTCTCAGCACTCTATTAAATCAGTAGTGGATTGACAGTTTCACTTTAAAAAAGCAAGCAGCATTGTTGAGATGTTTCACAAGTTAGAAATAGAAGACTGTGGTTTTCACACAAATCCCTTTAGTTTTTAATTGTCTGTTTCCTATAGGTCATACATGCACCTTAAGAATGCCTTTGTCATTTCTTCTTTGCTAATAGTTTAGATAAGAGGATATAGCTTGTCTTAACCAATTTGATTTTACGTCATTTGGTTATTTTTGCTTGTTAAATTTGCATGTTTAGTTGTTGCCATTTCCTTGCATTATATTCCCAATTCACAAAAATGTGTTGATAACTTAAAAATGGGTCACTGAAGCATAAGAGAAGTGAAAACAATAAGAGAAACACTTAAACTCAGAATGATCTTCTAAATATAAACTCTATTACATAGAGAGGGCTTTCATGTAATATAAAGGATGAATCTGTATGTGCTATAAGAATTGAATGTCATATTTCTACAAAAGAACCTGGAAAATAAAAAGGTGATCAGATGTATAACTGAATAATAAGTTTAATTATACTGTTTATTCATTTGTTCCCAGTGTATTATCTGTCAGAAAGTTTTTTTTTTTTTAAATAGTACACAGTTCTGTCAAATATATTGATATTTTTAAACTAAGAGCAATGATCTTTCCGGTTAATTAAACACATTTTCCCCAAACCAATTTAAAATCTCCCTATAATAAAATAGGAATACTTGTTAGTAAAGGAGGCAAGATACCAATTATACCGAAACATTATTCAGAATTATATACCTCTGTAGAAAACAAACAAAAATGGTACAAGGGATCATATTGCTGAAGAATATTTTAAATGAGCTTCAATAAAATATGATTGGCATGAAAGCAAAATTGGTGAAATTCTTTTATTAAATAAATTTGCAGGATGGTCCATAATGTCACTGGAATGCAATGTGGAAACACAATTATTCTCACATGCAGTAACAGATATTGCAGTTTATTTGGATATAGCAATGTATAGGGAATATATGAATAACTCTCCACATCTGGAATAAGTATATAGTCACCCCTGGATATTGAAGGGTGATTGATTTTAGGATCCCCCACAGAAACCAAAATGTGAGCATGCTCAAGTCTTTTATATACAATGGTATGATATTTGCATAAAACCCAGGCACGTTCTCCTATATACTTTAAATCTCCCATATACTTAAAATTATCTCTAGATTACTTATCATACCTAATGCAATATAAATGCTCTGTAAATTGTTGTGAATACAGTTTAAATGTTATATAAATAGTTGTCAGCATGGGACAAATTGAATTTTTTGCTTTTTGTATTAATAATTTTGAATATTTTCTATCTGTGGTTGGTTGAATTTAAGGATGTGGAACCCACAATGGGGAACCAGTGGATATGAAGGGTCGACTGTATGTGCAAGAAGTATATGATGACATTTTCTTCTCTTTATCAGAGAAAGTCCATGCTTTATGTAGAGTGATCCTTTGTTATTTAAAGATTAATTTGTAAGATTCCTAGAGAAAATCCATCAGTGGTGAATATTAATAGAGAATGAGTCATTGGTCACAAGAAGAAAAGGTGTTGCAAATGAACTCTTATTCATAGGGAAATGTGGGATTAAAAATATGCCTCTGTCATGAATACAGTGTAAAAGGAAATAGAAAAAAAGTTATGAACACTGTCAAAATAGCACTACTGAGTTAAATATTTTTATCGTGACCTCTGTGAATTTAACAGCCTTCTTTCCAATGTTGAGATGTACTAGTTTTGCAGGGAGGGTCACTCTCATGCATTATTCCAATAAGAGTGACATGAAAAATAATATAGCACTGATGTTTTTCTGTATATCCATTTCCATTTTAAATGACTGGCTCAAATGACACATCAAGTTATGCATTCCATGTCCTGGATATGCTGTACATATATCTATAGGATTTGAGATGGTTTTTAATGTGGTACAAATTACTAGGCATTAAGAATTTGTTTCCAAAGATTTATTTATGTATCTCCTCATCTGACTGTTAATTCCTATCTCTTAATATCCTTTGTAATAAACCAGTTCTGAGTTCTTTGAGCTGCTCTCACAAATTAATTGAACCCAAAGAAGGGGTTGTTGGAACCTCCAACAGATAACCCATTAGTCAGAAGCACAGGTAGTGACCCGGGCTTGTGATTGACATCTGAAGTGGAGGACAGTCTTATGAGACAGCTCTGTTAACCTGTGGGCTCTGATGCACCCTTTGCATACATGGTGTCAGACTCGAGTTGAACTGTAGGACATCCAGTTGATGCCAGAGAATTGCTTGGTGGTATCTGTTTACTCTCTGCTTGGTAGTATTTATTCTCTAAATACTAATTTTTACTTTGCCATTCCAGTAGTAAAAATTATCTCTCTCTCTTTTACCCAAATTTCAGGTTCTGGTACTATCCCGAATTGTACCATATAGCATCAGTAATCTGCCCCCTGTATATATGCAAAATTCACCAAAAGTCAATGCTTATTTTGCATCCAGCAACATATATTCTGATCCTGAAAGGATTCTGCTTAGCTGGATGAACACAAATTATGAGAACACCCGACATGTTATTTGGAAAAACTGTCAAAAAGGTGAGAATTTTTTTGCTTTAATTATCACAGATTGTAGTCTGAGAATATGCAAGGAGCCATAGAACTGAATGCAGAATCCATGGATTCTAGACCCAAGTGCAGCATGTATTCTGTTCTACAAGTAGGATGTCCTATAACATTTTCAAGACCAGTTTCCTTACATGTGTCAGGGAGGGGAAAGTTCTTCTCTACTTGTCTTGAATTCTGGTGGCTGGACTAATAATAAAATTAACACAAAACAGATTTAACAGGAGAATAACAAAATTTAATCATGTGCATGAAGGTCTCATAGAAATGGGACCTAAAAAGTGGTCGAAGCACAAACCTTTTATACTTTTTAGACAAAGAAGCAATAAATTTGTGAGGAATTGACAGGACAAAGAAACTTAGGCTTTGGGTCCTTTATTAGTGAGGAATCTGAACAGAGTGTGGGTTTGAGGTAGTCAGTTAAAAAAAGTAACGAGGTTTGTCCAAACAGGCTTCCCTACCCAGATTCCCTGTCTCTGGTGGTAAGGGTGTCCTTCTGCCTCCAGAGGCAGGGAGAGCATCTTACACATGAAAGATTTACCTTCTGCTTTCAGGGAGACAAGCGATGGGAGGATCAAAGTGTCCCTCTTTCATTGGCTGTTTCTTAAGTAATTTAAATTCAGAGTAATCAGTATGCATTGAGGCACATTTTGGAACAGCCTGCCCTGGGCCCCAACAAATTTAAAATGGAAATAATAAAAGATGCATCTTTAATTTATTTAGAAGAATAAATGGTAAAAATTATGTAAAAATGCTCTAGAAATGAAAGATCGTCTTAATAATGCTGATGGTATTTTCAGCTCTATAAGGTATTAAATTTAGTTGGCACTACTGAAACTTTGTATGTTATTAGTTGAGATCAAGTGAAACCTGACTAGACAGTGTCTTACATCTATCTCATTGTGATGGTCATGTTGGAAATCACTAAGTGTGAATTTTGGGGAGGTAGGTCATATTAGGTCCATATACCAAGACCAAGGCAAGTAGGTGATCATAGATAGACCTATTTCAGTGTTCAGGTGGACACTCCCTGGTTCTACTCTTGAGTAGTAAGACTTTATACATTTCTAACCCGAGAGCCTTACATTCTTTGAAAAATTTCCAATTGGCTAGTATAGCTGTACATTCTTTTCTTCATCATAAGCATTGCTTGTCTTGAGAAAATGATATGTGCACTTTGGTTGTTTCTTTGACTTCCATTCAGCTCCCCTCTTCCAAGTACATACAAACCTGTCATATTCAGAATGGGTTTTGTTTTATTTTTTATACAGAATCCTCAGAGTTTAATCTAAACTTTAGCTAGGAAAGATTAAAAGTGTGATTTAAAATGAGACTTTGAATTACAGTTGCTCCGAACTTAAAGGCATTACTTTGTAAACATAATGACATCAAGATAGAAAAAGATATATTGATACATTAGTATTGGAGAACAGTAACCATTAATATTTTATTACCTTCCAATTGACATGCTGATAATATCAAGCAATTTCCCTTGAAACTGCAGTTTAATAAGATTCACATCTTATAAACATGTATTTGACCTGTTCAAAAATGTAAAAAAAAAAAAAAACAAGGTGTAAATAAATAGTTTGAATACTAAGGAGTAACACTTTAACCTAGTGTTATAAAATATATACATACATTAGAAATTAATATGTTCTTTTATCATAAAATTATTATGGTTCTATTTTTACCAACAGAATGGTATACACAAGTTGTTTTCAAGGAGTTTGCTGCATTTTTTAGAATAATGCATTATGGGCACTGGCCTAGTTCCTGCTTTTTAAAACACTGAGTCTCATGCCTTTGCAAAGCCCTTGCACTTCCTGTTCCCTCTGCTTGGAGCTTTATTTTCTTGGATATCTTCAAGATTCCTTAGCCCACTTCACTCAAGATCCTGCTCAAATATCATATTATCTGAGAAGCTTTCCCAGTACCCTCTCTAAATTAGCACCTCCTTCAGTCCTTCCCTTTCTTGCTTCATTCTTCTCAATGGTGTTGATCCCCAGTAATATTTATACCCTGCCTCCTCCTGGAGAATGTGACCTTCTTAACAGAAACAATCTCTTCTGTTTTGTTGTTCACTGCTGCTTTCTCTGAAAATTGCATGGAAAACAAAAGATATCAAATACTGTTTGGGAAATTAAATAAATGAATGAAAGAATGAGAGCATGAAGGGACACACTCAGGTTTTATATATTTCTCTATCCTATTCCAGACAACTGAGTGTATATTAAGCTACTAGTGTGTACCTTCTAGAACCAATGCGAGTATCAGATTGAATGGTTGAGTTAGAAGGGAACACTTTCCATGTTCAGTGAGTGAAGAAGTGAAGTCGCTCAGTCGTGTCCGACTCTTTGCGACCCCATGGACTGTAGACTATTAGGCTCCTCCGTCTGCAGGATTTTTGAGGCAAGAAGGCTGGAGTGGGTTGCCATCTAAGTACAGCTCGGCCTGGTTAATAACTGTGGAGGTCCACGAGAAGGAGCTCTGTGAAGGACTCTACTTAAGTTAACTTGGACTGAGAAAAAGTCATACTCAGTATCCCAGATTTTAAATTTTCAACATTGACGCTCCACTCATCCCCACTCCATTGATAAATTCTCACCATGGTTGCAACTTGGTGCAGTGGTATTGTGGAGGGTAGATGGATAGACTCTACCTCACACCTTATGATTAAGAAACTATGAGGGTGGGGCCTAGCAATCTGTGTTTTAAAAAACCTGCCATGTGATTCTGATGCACTCTAAGGGATGAAGCATTTAGGCCATAGTAACACAAAAAGCAATCGGTGCTTTTAAATTGTTCATAGAACGGTTTTTATTTACCAATTATATTTGAAAAAGAAATCCCTTCTATAAACAGCAATTCCTTTGAAGTAAATAATGACTCACTGGAAAAGACCCTGATGCTGGGAATGATTGAAGACGGGAGGAGAAGGAGACGACAGAGGATGGGATGATTGGATGGCATCACTGATGCACTGGACATGAGTTTGAATAGGCTCCAGGCGTTGGTGATGGATAGGGAAGCCTGGCATGCTGCAGTCTGTGGGGTCGCAGAGTCGGGCATGACTGAGAGACTAAACTGAACTGAAATAATGACTGAAAGGAAAAAAAAGTGAAAGTCTCTCAGTCATGTCCATCTCCGACTCTTTGTGACCCTGTGGCCTGTAGCTTGCCAGGATCTTCTGTCCATGGAATTTTCCAGGCAAGAATACTGGAGTGGGTTGCCATTTCCTTCTCCAGGGAATCTTTCCAACCCAGGGAACAAATCCAGGTCTCCTGCATTGTAAGCAGATTCTTTACTTTCTGAGTCACCACGGAGGCCCCAAAATAATGACTGAAAACTTCCCCATATTAATGTCAGACATCACACCACAGATCTGGGAAGCTCAGGGTAAATGTCCCAAAACCTTTATACCTAGGCATATTATATTGCAATTGCAGAAAAATTAAAGAAAACATCTTGAAAAAAAGCCAAAGGAAAAACACCTAACCTGTAGACAGACAAAGATAAGAATTATATCCAGCTTCTCGGAAATCATGCATTCAGGAAGAATGTGGAGTGAAATATTTAAACTGAAAAGGAGAAACCTTGCAGAGAATAGATAGTGGGCCTTGCTTACACACTTTTTGGATAAACTAATCAGTTGGCAGCTTGTAGAGTCAAACTTGAGGACAGTGTGTCCTTGATCAACCTGAGGGGGCAACAAATAAAGACTATTTTAGTTGATTATGGATTTCTCAGAAACTCTTGAGAGTTTAGCATTGGAACTGACATGACAGGTTGTATGCTTATTAGATATCTGCTGTGGTTTTTCTTTCAGTATCTTCACCTCAGGACAGGTCTGCTACATTTCTGTCATTAGTATTTTTTTTTAATCAGTTTATTTAAACAAAACAAAAACCAGCCATTTATTTTACTTCTTTATCCCTCTCTTGTAATCACATCTGTTTTCTGTGTCCATGAGTTTGTTTTTGTTGTTGTTGTTGTTCTTGTTGTTTTAGATTCTATATACAAGGGAGATCATATGGTATTTGTCTTACTCTGTCTGACTTACATTATTTATCATAATATCTTCAAAGCCCATCTGTGTTGTGACAAATGGAAAACTTTCTTTTTTTTTTAAATGGCTGAATAACATTCCATTGTATGTGTGTGTGTGTGTGTGTGTGTGTGTATGCCACAATTTCTTTATTCATTTATCCATTAATGGACATCTAGGTTGTTTCCATGTTTTAGATATGATAAATAATGCTGCAATGAACAGAGGAGTGCATATATCTTTTCAAAGTAGTGTTTTCATTTTTTTAGATAAATACTCAGAAGTGAACTTGCTGGACTGTATGATAGTCCTATTTTTAGCTTTTTTTTGAGGACCCTCTATATTGTTTTACATAGTGGTTGCATCAATGTACATTCCTACTAACAGTGCACCTTCCCTTTTCTCTACATCCTCACCAACACTTATTATTTCCTGTCTTTTTGATAGTAGCCATTCCAACAGGTGTGAGGCCATATCTCATTGTAATTTTTGGTTTGCATTTCATTGATGGTTAGTGATGCTGAGCACATGTACCTGTTGGTCATCTGTATGCCTTCTTTGGAAAAATATCTGTTTAGGTCTTCTGCCCATTTTGCAATAGAATTGTTTGTTTGTTTGTTTGCCAATGACTTGTATGGATTTTTAATATATATATATATATATATTTTGGATATAAGCCCCTTATCAGATATATGATTTGCAATTATTTTCTCCCATCCAGTAGGTCTCCCATTCAGTCTTTTCATTTTGTTGATGATTTCCTTTGCTGCACTCTCTTATTAGAATTTCTTTGCTATGATGGAATGGAGAGAGACAAGACAAATAGGGAATCTTCCTCTTGCTACAGGAAGGCATGTTGGAGAGTAGTGAGTAGTAAAGTTGGAATCAGATGACCTAGAGCCTCAGCCACCTGATAAGCTATGAATATCAGAACAGTGCTTTAGGATTTCATTCTTTTAGCCTTGGAGAGTCATGCGAGATGGCTGAGCTGGTGACTCCTATGATAAAATAGGCATCTGGTCTGGCAGCAGCAAGTCCGTGGATTGAAGTGCACCATCGTCACATGCTTTTGAGCAGTGCACCTGAATTCAGCACCGAGGGCACACTGACATATCTTAACCCTGGACTTGCTATGAATTTGTCCAAGAGCACATGCTACCAGGCAGTCCGTTCATTCTCTAATTATAGATGGTTTCTGGGAGCCACTATTTTTAAAAAGGAATAAAAAGAGACGTGCCCATTCTGTGTTTGAAAATCCCTAACACATGAGGATTTGTTCTAAGTGTTGTGAAAGTCAAAAAGCGTTTTTCAAGTGATAGGTGGACACCTGTCTCATGTATATCAGGGACCTTTTTAGTGCTTGCCAGGAGGTAGTGAATTTGCTTTTATACACTCCTCCTTCTGCCTTCTGTTCCCAGTAATGCTTTGTATTATATGTACTTAAGCACTTTTATCATTAACACTTTAGTTGAGGTTCTTTCATGGATGAACTGTTTTTTACACCTTAATGATAGTATCTTCTTCAATAGATCATGCCTATGATCAAGTATCCCCTATGTCATCCCTTTGGACCCTTTGCTTCAACTGCTACATTTGATTGCTAATGAGAATTTTATCATCCTGTAATCACCTGGTGATTTTGAGAGCAGCAATGGACCATTTTCTAGCATAAAGTGTAATTTCTAACAGGACTAAGTACTTTCATTTTGCTACACTTTCAACAAAATCCACAAATTGGAGCATTTTTAATTGTCTGTTCAAAGGAGCTTTGTTCTATAGAATGATGTCTTATTATTTAAGCCATGCTTATTTCAACATTTTTTGATGAAGTAACAATTGTAGTTCTTGTGAATGAAAAATACAGTTTTTTTATTCTATTTACTTTGGTGGAACAGTGTTATAACTATGTTTGGCAATAATTGTATTTTATGTATCATCTAAAGGTGCCCCTGATTTCTAAACAACGTGTGCGTGTATGCTAAGTTGCTTCAGTTGTGTCCAACTCTGTGTGACCCTTTGGACTAGAGCCTACAAGGCTCCTCTGCCCATGGGATTTTCCAGAAAAGAAAACGGGAGTGAGTTTCCATTTCCTACTCCAGGAGGTCTCCTGCACTGGCAGGCGGGTTCTTTACCACTAGCACCACCTGGGAAGCCCAAAGTAAACAATATTCAGTACATATTTGAGAGATTGTATTGGTTTAATAATAATGCTCCCTATTCTTAAAACTAATGTGGTCTTGACATCTTAAATTTGTAAGTATTGATTGTTTCAAATATGCCGAATGTTCAACTTCATCAAACCAGAAAACAATTGTTCTTTACGAAGAAGTTTACATTTTTCCCAGACATTTCAAATTAGCCCTTTAATATTTAGCATTAAATATTTATCATCACAATGGTGTGATCACTCACCTAGAGCCAGACATCCTGGAATGTGAAGTCAAGTGGGCCTTAGGAAGCATCGCTACTATCAAAGCTAGTATAGGTGATGGAATTCCAGTTGAGCTATTTCAAATCCTGAAAGATGATGCCGTGAATGTGCTGCACTCAATATGCCAGCAAATTTGGAAAACTCAGCAGTGGCCACAGGACTGGAAAAGGTCAGTTTTCATTCCAATCCCAAAGAAAGGCAATGCCAAAGAATGCTCAAACTACCACACAATTGTACTCATCTCACATGCTAGTAAAGTAATGCTTCAAATTCTCCAAGCCAGGCTTCAGCAATACGTGAACTGTGAACTTCCACATGTTCAAGCTGGTTTTAGAAAAGGCAGAGGAACCAGAGATCAAATTGCCAACATCCACTGGATCATTGAAAAAGTAAGAAAATTCCAGAAAAACATCTATTTCTGCTTTATTGACTATGCCAAGGCCTTTGACTGTGTGGATCACAATAAACTGTGGGAAATTCTGGAAGAGATGGGAATACCAGACCACCTGACCTGCCTCTTGAGAAACCTGTATGCAGGTCAGGAAGCAACAGTTAGAACTGGATATGGAACAACAAACTGGTTCCAAATAGGGAAAGGAGTGAGTCAAGGCTGTATATTATCACCCTGCTTATTTAACTTCTATGCAGAGTTCATCATGAGAAGCGCTGGGCTGCAGGAAGCACATGGTGGAATTAAAATTGCCATGAGAAATATCAGTAACCTCAGATATGCAGATGACACCACTCTTATGGCAGAAAGTGAAAAAGAACTAAAGAGCCTCTTGATGAAAAGTGAAAGAGGAGAGTGAAAAAGTTGGCTTAAAGCTCAACATTCAGAAAACTATGATCATGGCATCTGGTCCCATCACTTCATGGCAAATAGATGGAGAAATAGTGGAAACAGTGGCTGACTTTATTTTTTTGGGCTCCAAAATTACTGCAGCCGGTGATTGCAGCCATGAAATTAAAAGATGTTTACTCTTTGGAATGAAAGTTATGACCAACCTAGACAGCATATTAAAAAGGAGAGACGTTACTTTGCCAACAAAGGTCCGTCTAGTCAAGGCTATGGTTTTTCCTGTGGTCATGTATGGATGTGAGAGTTGGACTGTGAAGAAAGCTGAGCACCAAAGAATTGATGCTGTTGAACTGTGGTGTTGGCGAAGACTCTTGAGAGTCCCTTGGACTGCAAGGAGATCCAACCAGTCCATCCTAAAGGAGATCAGTCCTGTGTGTTCATTGGAAGGACTGATGTTGAAGCTGAAACTCCAATAGTTTGGCCACCTGATGCGAAAAACTGACTCATTGGAAAAGACTCTGATGCTGGGAAAGATTTGAGGGCATGAGGAGAAGGGGACGACAGAGGATGAGATGGTTGGATGGCATCACTGACTCGATAGACAGACATGGGTTTGGGTGAACTCCAGAATTGATGATGGACAGGGAAGCCTGGCATGCTGCAGTTCATGGGGTCGCAAAGAGTCAGACATGACTGAGCAACTGAACTGAACTGATTTATCATGAGTGTTGCTAAAATGCACACAGACAATAGAAATTGTATCATATGACATGTTAATGTTTAATCTTGAATGTTTTATTTCGGGAATGTGACAGTCAGTATATACAAGCCATGATTAGTGTAAAGCTCAGCACTAAATTCAGAGAAATGTCAAGCAGTTAAACAAATGTGAGAACAAATAGTTAAACCATTTCCAATGGATTAACAGTGTGATTCAATAAATCAGTGAAAACTAAGACAATAACCATGTGTCTAGGAAAATGGAGGGTATAAAAATTGCCCAATACCTAGACCACATTCTTCCTTTCTTTTTCATATTCATACCTACTCAGAGTGGTTTCCTTTCAGTCAGAGACCACTAGTTGAACAAATTCCTGGTAATGCTCATTGCAACCAGGGAGACCACACATTATGGAGAATCACGGGCTGTCTCAGGGTAAAGGATAGTATGAAAGACATTGCAGGATTTGTGCATTAGCTAGGTAAACTGGGAAAGGTTCGAGGGATGCATATGCGCTCAGTTGCTCAGTCGTGTCTGACTCTGCTACCCCATGGACTGTTGGCCGTCATGTTCCTCTGTCCAAGGAATTTTCCAGGCAAGAATACCGGAGTGGGTTGCCATTTTGTTCCTAAGGGGATCTTCCCGACCCAGGGATTGAACCTGCGTGGCCTGTATCTCCTGCATTGGCAGGTATATTCTTTACTACTGCACTACCTGGAAAGCCAAAATGTGTCTCTTTGTAATATTATTTTAAAAGAGTTATCCATTTGTGAGAAACATTTACCTTTGTAAGGGAACTCTGCCTTTGTAAGATTGTCTCCATTTCTGTACCAGGAGGAGGAAGGTGACCAAATATCTGGAAACTTATCAGTGAAAAAGACTTGTTGTTCAGTCACTCAGTCGTGTCCAACTCTTTGCAACCCCATGGACTGCAGCATGCCAGGTTTCCCTGTCCTGCACTGTTTCCCTGAATTTCCTCAAACTCGCCTCCATCGAATTGATGATGCCATCCAACCATCTCATCCTCTGTCGCCCCCTTGTCCTCCTGCCTTCAGTTTTTCCCAGCATCAGAATCTTTTCCAGTGAGTCAGCTCTTCACATCAAGTGGCCAAAGTATTAGAGCTTCAGCTTCAGGAACAGTCCTTCCAATGAATATTCAGGATTGATTTCCTTTAAGATTGACTGGTTTGATCTCCTTGCTGTCTACGGACTCTCAAGAGTCTTCTCCAACACCACAGTTCAAAAGCATCAATTCTTTTGGCTCTCAGCCTTCTTTATGGTCCAACTCTCACATCTGTACATGACTACTTGGAAAACCATAGCTCTGCATTAAAACCTTACCCTTGTTTACTGTGGTTTTCCAGGTCACCTCCCATAACTGACTCTCTCACCATCCTCTTTTGTCTTTAGCTTAAGATGAGGGCTTCAGGCATTTTGGTGAGTTTTTTGGGGGGTCTTTCCCATGTATATATGTAGTTTAACTTTTGTTTGATTTTCTGCTATTAATCTGTCATGTCAAATTAATTCTTAACTGAGCCAGGATAATCTATAAGAATAGACAGAAATTTCTACCTCTCCAACAAAGGAAACAAGAATTTGTTTTGACTGTATGTTTTCAGGGACAGTGGAAATCTTATAAATGAGTTACAGTAAATCTCATCCAATGGAAGAAGACTACAGTGAGGGTAATTCTTTAATTGGTAAAGAAGCAGTGTTCGCTCATATTAACCAGGAGAGGGGGATATTGATGTTTCATGGTTTACACCATGAGCTTGTTTTTGTTCTGGGCTTAGGCAGGATTATGAAATGCTCTTGTTTTGTCTCCCTTCATCACAGAAGCAGAGTGACCTTGTATGTCAGTGGTGTTCTGTTAGATTGTTTGTGTCCAATAAGAGGATAACGTGACCCAGCTGTGAGTGTCAGCTCTACTCCTACCAGTATCAAAGCGCAGCTGATACTAGGCAAGGTCTCACATTTCAGGGGCTGTTTTTCATCAAAGTCACCAAATGAAATAGATTAAGAATTATGCTTGAAACATGACTTCATTTGAAATGAACCATTAGGAGTTGTAAGAAATTATAAATTATTGCAAAAACTGCTACTAATATTTTGTGATATTGTGAATTATAGTAAGAATTATGTTTGGTCTTCCTTCTGGTTTCTAGCACAGAGCTTCTAAAATGCTTGGAATTTCCTAAGTGGAGGGACACCAAAGGGTATCTTTTGTTATTTTAGTGAAGTAACTTCTGGAATGTCCCCCTAGATCTCTAAGGGTGGTGCTGGTTGCTTGGGGAACCAACCTTGTGATTGGAGGGTTGGAACCTTCAGTCCCACCCCCTGTCTTCTGGGGAGGGGAGAGGACCTGGAGATTGAATTGATCACCAGAGGCTAAGGATTTAATTAAGCATTCGTATGTAATGAAGCCACCATAAAAACTCAAAAGGACAGGGATCAGAGAGTTTCTGGGTTGGTGAATACATACATTGAGATATGGAGAAAGTAGTCCACTTGGAGAGGGCGTGGAAACTCTACCCCTCTTCCCACATACCTGGCCCTGTGCATCTCTTCCATCTGGATGTTCATACATCTTCCTTATCATATCCTTTTGTAATAAACTGATAAACATGAGTAAATGTTTCCCTGATATCTGTGATTGCTCTAGCTAATAAATTGAATCCGAAGGGGGAAATGGTCATGGGAACCTCTGATTTATAGCTAGTTAGATAGAAGTACAGGTAGCAACCTGGACATGTGACTGGCATCTAAAGTGAAGGGCAGCCCTGTGAGTCTGAGCATTTTATCCATCTCTGAGTAGATAGTGTAGGAATTGAGTTGAATTATAGAACACCTAGCTGGACTCCTGAGCATTGCTTGCTGGTGTGGGAACCCTCCTTCCCAACAGAAATACACATTCATGTTGGAATTGATCTCAGAACCATTTTACAGTTGTAAATAGCGAGAGCATATATTTTTAAGAGCAGTACTTAACAAGCATCCACCAGGGAAGCCCCAAGAATATTGGAGTGGGTAGCCATTCCCTTCTCCAAGGGATCTTCCTGACCCAGGGATCAAACCTGGGTCTCCTGGATTGCAAGCAGATTCTTTACCATCTGAGCCACCAGGGAAGCCCTCCCTAACATTTACTTAGTTTAAATAATCAATATTAAAATGTATCTGCTAATAATTTGCAGCTTAACTCTTTATTGTGGCAGTAGAAACTGTAATCCTGTAACCAAGTACTGACTTGACTGACTCAGTATTGAGTCAGTATAGTATTGACTGAGGTCTTAAATGTCAAGAACTATGAAATCAGTGTCAAGTCCCTTAAATATGAGAAAGGATTGATAAATGACAGCATGGAGATAGAACTTTTTTTCTTTTTGGAGAGAGGAGAGTTGTTAGTCTTGAATTTGTTTACTTCAGTGAGTGTTCTCTAATTTATTATATATATATATAAAATAATTTCTTTATTCCTTAGCTGAATGATAGACATGAATTATTTCCATTTTTGGCTATTATGAATAAAGCCTCTATGGACATTCATATACTAGTCTTTTATAGATATATGTTTCCATTTCTCTGAGGTAAATATCAGAATTGGAGTTTCTGAATCATATGTTAAGTGTATTTTTAATAATTTATTGAGATATAATTCTAATACCATAAAATTAATCCATTTACAGTGTATGATTCAGTGGTTTTCAATATGTTGATAGATATGTGCAGCTGTTGTCACAGTCTAATTATAGGATATCTTCATCATCCCCCAGTGCATATGGAATGTTCCTGTTAGCAGTCACTTCTCACTCCCCCAGCACCGGGAAAACACCAGGCTACCTCTTTTCTCTATGGATTTACCTATTCTGGATAGTCCCTGTAAATGGAATCATATGACAAATATCTTTGAAGCTGATTTTTTTTTAACTTATTCCAGGTTCAGACATTTACAGATAATATTCCATTGTATGCCTATACCACATTTTGTTTATCCAGTTTTCATTTGATGACTAGTTGGATTATCTCCATTTTGGGGGCTGTTATTAATAATGCTCCCATGAACATTCATGGAAAGATTTTTATGAACATACATTTTTATTTTACTTGAGTATGACATAGGAGTGGATCTCTGGATGATATGATAACTGAAAGTTTGCCATTTGAGAAATTTCTAAAATGCTGGTACCATTTTACTTTCCCACTATCAATATGTGAAGGCTCTAGTTTATACACATCCTCACCAACACTTGTGATTGTCTTTTGGACTATAGTCATTAGGTATGTGTGAAGTGGTATTTTATTTGGGGTGTGAATTGCATTTCTTAGTGATTAATGGTGTTGTGAAGTCAGTATTTTCAATTTGTAATCTTTTTTCTGTAACTTTTTATTTTACTTTAATATGTGATAAGATCCTCTTACCCCTAGCCCAACAACTATCTTCTACTAAAATTCGATTGTTTATTTGCTTGCTAGCTTTCCAGTATTGGCATTGTAATAATAAAATTTGGAAAGAATAATACAGAGGAAAAAATTAAGGAAAACATTTGACAAAACATGTGACAAAAATAAATTTTCAGTGATTAATATTAATATTAATGTTAAAATATTTTTAAAGAATCAGGAATATTCATAATTATATAGCATAATAGGGGACTCAGAACAATGAGAGTATATAATAGAATTTAATATAGATGTGACATTCCAAAATTCAGTGCTGGATCAGTTGGCTGATGTTTTGTAATTAAGGTAAAATTAACTTTGTACTATATGCTATATAACATAAATGAATTCCAAATGTATTATAAAGTATTAAGTATAAAATCAAAGATTATAAAATAACTTGAAAGAAATTTATCTGAGTTTGATATAATCATTTTTAAAAACTGTAACAAGAACAGAAGCATCTAAATATATTATTTGTTTAGCACATATTTAATAAGCATAAATTTATATGCCCAGGACTGTTATGAGGATTAAAGATGCAACAGAGAACAAAAAAGCCCAAATCCCTTCTAACATGTAAGTTATATTCTAGTAAAAAGAAGTCAACTGCCTGGGCCTTGAAAATAAATCTAGTCTCTTAGGTGGCAGGTGAGAATTTTTTGTCATTCCCAACAACTTCACAAGTTGATTAATTAAAACCCTATTGTCTTTGTGGTTGGAGCTCTTGGTTGCTCACTGAATTAAAAAAATAGTTTAAGAAATAGAATCATAAGCAGTATATATATATATATATATATATATATATATTTGTGTGTATATACGTATATAATATACATATAATTTAGCATTTTTAAAATGCAGAACAAGTTTGTAAATAGATATACATCAATTTACCATTTTTTATCAGTAATTCTACTTCAGTGATTTCCCATTCAGTCATCTTTTGTTCCTAGCCCCGTGATCAGGACAAACTGTCAGTTACCATATCTGATGGTCCAAGAAGAATTAGTGCTTGTGATATCACTGTAACAGGAAGTTAAGGAATGAGGCAGACAGCCATCCATCCTTTTCTATAATGCTCAGAGTTATTGTGTAGATAATTCTTTTGGGGGAAGTTCTTAATCTTTTTTCTATATTTCATAATTTTGGCTGTAACATTATAGGGGACTTCAGATAGTCCCAGACATTAGGTATCTGATATGAATTCTTCTAATGTTTAACTTTTTTCAAAATGCTCTAAAAAGTTTCACAATTATTATTCATCTCTTTGAAGGAAGGGGGACTCAAGACTCAAGACTATTTATAAAATAGCTAGTAAGGGATTTTCAGCCTTGTGGAAGGAAAACATGTTTAAAATAGGACAAAATGAAAAATTCAGCTACCATCTTCTCTTCATTGTAGTGAACCGCAGTTCTAATTGGATATTTGACAAAACCATGATTAATAACAATAATAGCCAACATTTGTGGTATGCCAGTTAAAGGCCTACATTTATTTGTTCATTTAAACTTCAAACACCTTGATCAGGTCACTCTTATTAACATTATTAAAAAACAAAGCAGAGAGATTAGCATGTTTTCCTAGAAGAGGGTGTGGTTGGGATTTGAATCTAAGTGGTTTGACTCCAAGGCTCAAGTTAAGTAGCATTGGATAATGCTGTTTCTTCAAAATATTAATTCTTAGATTAGTAACTTAGATCTGTGTGCTGCTGCTGCTGCTAAGTTGCATCAGTCATGTCAGGCTTTGTGCGACTCCATAGACAGCAGCCCACCAGGCTCTGCTGTCCCCGGGATTCTCCAGGCAAGAACACTGGAGTGGGTTGCCATTTCCTTCTCCAATGCATGAAAGTGAAGTTGCTCAGTCATGTCCGACTCTTAGCGACCCCATGGACTGTAGCCCACCAGGCTCCTCCATCAATGGGATTTTCCAGGCAAGAGTACTGGAGTGAGTTGCCATTGCCTTTTCCATAGATCTGTGTAGTTCTTGCTAATTCTTTTCAGCTATTCAGAGAGAAATCTTGTTTTCTTTTTCATCCACAGTAGTGGATTTTCAAATCTGGATACCCATTGGAATCACCTAGGGAACTGAAAATAAAATAAACTTAAAAAAAACCTGATGTCCCCACCTCTGGCCAGTTGATGTGGAATTTTTAGATTGTTGCCTGCACATGTGTAGCTTTGCATAGTGGTTCTATTGCACAGTGAAGATTAAAAACTCTAATGTGTACAAATACAGAAACAGGAAATAAGATTAAATAATACAGAAGTACCATATAAAATACTTGTCCACCACAAGAAATAATATTTCCCAATATATATCTCCACTTTAAAAGAAGAAATTTATAAATGAGTTCTGAGGTTTCTCGGTTTTGTTTGGTTGCTACCTGTTTTGATTTTACATAACATTAATAGTCATTGCTCTGACAAGAGAGGTAATTATTACTCTCATTTCCTCTCACCTTCCTGCCTTAGTATCATCATTTTGTTAGAC
Organism: Capricornis sumatraensis; assembly: GCF_032405125.1. Taxonomy (NCBI): domain Eukaryota; kingdom Metazoa; phylum Chordata; class Mammalia; order Artiodactyla; family Bovidae; genus Capricornis; species Capricornis sumatraensis. The sequence goes on along the minus strand of NC_091092.1, from coordinate 107,534,592 downwards.
TTATTATGCCTAGCTTATAACACTCATATCCATTCTGTCACTGTTAGACTGTGTGTCATTTTAACTGGGTTCTCCATTTTTAATTATTTTTGACTCAGCTGTTGGATGGTTGGATTTCATAATTATTGTGTTTTTTCTAGTTATCATTTCAGGGACTCTGATCTCTGAGTTCTCTTTGTAAACATTTTCATTTTCTTTATGTATGGATTGCATCTTGACTGAGAATCAAACTTGGGAATCACTGTGTTTCTCTGAACTCTAACTCCATTGTGTTTTGCCAGCAAAATAGCTTTGGAAAAACTAAGATCAGCTTGCAACTCCTCCCCTATAAGTGAATTGCTTTCTTTGGCTTTATTATTATTATTATTTTTTTAATATTCTCAAAGTGAGTGAGATATTCAAGAGTGAAACCTGTTCTACAACATTTCCTTAGTAAATTTGGCATATGATGTATTTTTTGTACTTCTTTTGAAGTGTAAGATATTGGTTGAAACTGAGACATGAAGTGACTTTTTCTAGCCTTCTATTAGTATAGATAATCTTATATTATACCTGATCTTTTTCATATTTAATCTTAGAGTGTATTCCACATTTCTTCATTAACTGTGATATTTACTGTAGGATTATTTTTCAGATTATGTTCATTGTGTTCTGGAATTTATATTCTCTCCTTAGTTTTATAGAATTTTTATGACTACTACAGAACTATTTAGATATGTAGATAGATAGATATCTGTGTATTTTAATATGTTAAGTTAAATTGATTGTTAACTGTAAACTACACTTGCAGTCCTGGCACAAATTCAATTTTGTAATTATAGCTAATCTTTTTTTAATACCTTTCTAGAATTAGCTTACTAAAATTTTAATTTTTGCTTCAGTTTACATGAGTGATAATTTATAAATATTCTCTGTACTTTTTAGGATTTTTTGGTTATAATTTTATACAAATTTCAGTGATTACTTGAGGAGTCCCACTTATTTAAGAGTTTCTATATTAGTGAAATTGCTTAGTTCCTACATTTTGCAGAATTTACTGGTAAAACCATCTAGGCCTATTAATTCTAAAATAAATGATTAAAGAACTTAATCAGTTCTTTAATTGTAATAAGATTATTCTTATTTTCTATCTTCCACTGAAATTTTTTAACTCATTTAATGAAATTAATATCATCTAAAATTTTTAAATATATTAACATAATATTATTATTTGTGTCTTTTCCCTTATATGTAACTGCTATAATTACTTTTTCTTACAGTTGATATTGTTTTCTTAGGCCTTCTTTTATTTTTAATCAGTCTTCTCCATAGTAAAGAGCCTTCACTTTCTTTCTAGTTTAATGATGCACTTATATGGAGGTTCTCCCAAGTATTGTATGTATTATCTCAACCTCAAGTGGCTGGTCTGATAATTATTATATGCAACTGATCTTATAATTTGTGAATATCATATTGTTGAGAGGTCAAAATGATCTATAGATTCAGTGTAACCCCAGTGAAAATCCTGCCACACTTAGTATTCTTGCCTGGAGAATCCCATGGATGGAGGAGCCTGGTGGGCTACAGTCCACGGGGTCGCAAAGAGTCGGACACGACTGAGCGACTTCGCTTCACTTATCAATAAGTTGACTCTAATATGCTCATATGAATTTTGGGAGTGATAAAACTTTTCTGTATGGAAATGTGGTGGTGAGTACATGATAATGTGTCTTTCGAAATCCTAAAAGTCTATCTGTCAAAATCCACAAAGAGTGAATGTTTGTGTGTGTGTGTGTGTGTGTGTATACATACATATATATACATATATATATATATTAACCAAGTGTGTGTGTGTACATATATATATATATATATTTTAATCAACCAAGAGATAAATTAGTAATCCAGGATGGAATGCAGACTGTGAGAAATGAATCTAACTGCCTTACAGATGTTTGACAACCTCACTGAATGTAATGGAGGAGAAAGGAGCTGACTTACCATACCATGATTGCATAGTGTAGAACTAAAAGACCAATAGACCTATACATATGCATGTAACTCTGGTTTCTTACAGGGGGACAGGTTTGCAATTCTGAAAGTAGTTTTTTATGTTTACTGTGACTGAACGAATAAGTGAATTTCTTTTAAATAGTGAGAGATGGGTTTTTCACTGTTGAAAAAAGAAGTTAGAAATAAGCAAAGGAGGATGGTCATAATGAATCCTGTGGTGCTGGATTGTAGTTGGTGGAATTGGAAGTAACACTATAATGCTTAGGTTCTGTTCATTAACTTCTAGTTAGGAAATTTTTAATTAGTTGTTTTCCTCTTGTGAGTGTAATCTTTCATGATAAAATGTTAATCTCTCTCAGGGAAATTTCTATACCTTCTCTGATAAGGATGGGATGTTTGGAGGACACAGTCTATATCCATTGCCAACTGACTGTTTCACTATAAGCTAATAAATTGTGTTTTTCTGATTAAAGTTAGAATTGTTGTTTCTAGTTTGTAGAAAAATGAATTTTGGCTACAAAGGTGAGACCCTTTTTTTTTGTTAAAAGCTGTGAGTGGCAGATAGAAATGGAGAAGTACATTTAGGTTATAATTACTCAGCCAACTAGAAAAGTACATTTACAAATAATTACTTTGGTTGTATCACATCTTATATCAGACATACAACTATTTATAGCTTTCTGTCAGGAAAAAAAATCATTTGAAAAATATAGTGCAAAATATTGTTTGCTGTATGTTAGTTGAAAATTCCTAGTGACTTTTGTTTGCTAGACTGATTTTGCAATAATATGCTGTAGAAATCCTAAGGAAATGTTCAGTGTTGTATCATCTCAGATGAAAAAGTACTGGGCACTGTTTCCGTGAAGTATGCAGGACATCTGTGGTTCCTTCCCGAGAAAACTAAGTCTTCCAGATGTAAAACAGTCCTACTTTGTGAAGTTATATACATGTCATGAACATATCCCATCATGGTTTATTCTTCACAGAAAATGAGAATCAAGGGGTTAGAGGGGATTTATGAAGATCACTAATTTTTCCTCTTGTTTTCAGTTAATAAATCATCTCAAACCATTAAGAGATGGTTTTACTAGGCCCTTTTGGAAAACATTTTGAAAAAGTAAATGTCACATTCATCATATCAGTAATTTCTGATGTTTAAATCACCTTTCATTCCTTCCTAGTACAAGACAGGTTTGTTTGTTGTTGCTTGTTTTTTCTTACTAAATATCCAGATACTTTCGCTTTTTTTTCCCTTGTGTCAGCGTAGTAGTCATCTCTGTAACTGAAAATTCCTTTTATTATTCCTCCATCTTGTATTATCTTTTATAGGTTATTTCTAGTTTCTTTAAGCCATCAATTCCCAAACAGTTTCACATACTTACCCTACATATGAAGGAATTTCTGCAACAAATAGTGAAACGGGCACTAACTTTAGAGTTACTGGAAATCTCATGCCTTCTGAGCCTCCTTACCCAAGTTGACGATCAAACATTTGAACTGCACAGTACTCAACAGAATGGGTAATTTTGAAATGTCAGATTTTTCTTCCATTACTTCATAGTAGTACATTATTCAAAGTGATTCCAGTGGAAATAAAGGACAGTCTGCAGTTGCCTGTAATACCTTATAGATAAATTTCATATTACTAAGCTTCTGAGGTTTAGTTGTTGCTTTTTTTTTTCTTTTTCCGAAATATGATGCTTTTTCTTTCCTAAGCAAAGGCAAATCTTTCTTTGACTCTGGCTCAAATTTCCATAAGAGGTATTTTTTAAAAAGTAAAACTGTCATTATATTTACTCTCTCTCTTTTTTGGAACAGGTGTTATTCCCCCTGAGAGATGGATAGTAAATTTTGACAAAGACCTTTTAGACGGCCTTGTTTTTGCAACAGTGTTGGGAGCCTATTGCCCATTTTTGGTAAGAGTCCTTTTTATGCAGAGTGGTCTTCTTTTACTTAAAGAACTTAGAAATTAAAATTTGAAATATTTTCTGCAAACTGATTCTGTTAAATGTTTTAATTTTAAATCATGCAATACTTTGGCCACCTGATGTGAAGAACTGGCTCATTTGAAAAGACCCTGATGCTGGGAAAGATTGAAGGTGGGAGGAGAAGGGAACAACAGAGGATGAGATGGTTGAATGGCATCACCGACTCAATGGACATGAGTTTGAGTAAACTCCAGGAGTTGGTGATGGACAGGGAGGCCTGGCATGCTGCAGTCCATGGGGTCACAAAGAGTTGGACACGACTGAGTGACTGAACTGAACTGAACTGAACCTACATCTGAATGGCTAGCATTCTCTTTTTATTTATTCTTTTATTTTGATTATACTAATCTATTGATAAATGTTAGTATTGAAATGATTGTTTACTGAACTACAGAGAACAGTTAAAAAGTCATTATTTTTATTCTATTACTTAAAGATTTGATTGTTTTCTTTTCCAGATTGAGTCTCATTTCATAAACATGTACACACAGCCAAAAAGTTCTGAACAGTATCTGCACAATTGCCTGATTGTTGTGAATGTTCTTCGTGAAATTGGCTTTGACATGGACATACAGGTGGGTGCCTTAAAATCACATATTCTATAAATATTTTATTAATTCCTTATTTTTTCCAATTTTTAAGGTATTATTGGCAAATAAAACCTGTGTATATTTAGCTTGTACAATGTGATTTTTTTAGGTTGTACAAGGTGATAATTTAATATATGTTTACAATGTGAAATGATTATCATGATCAAGTTAACACATCAATATCACCCACCTTACACGTGTTGTGTGCTAAATTGCTTCAGTCGTGTCCAACTCTTTGCAACCCTATAGACTGTAGCCCACAAGGCATAGTTACCTGTTTTTTGTGATGAGAATGCTTAAGATCTACTCTTTTAGCAAATTTCAAGTACATAGTCCAGTGTATCACTAACTATAATGACCATGCTTTACATTACATCCCCAGAACTCAGTCATCCTTTAAATAATGATTTGTACCCTTTGAGTAGCATCTCCCCGTTTCCCCTGTCTCCATCCCCTGGCTACTACCATTTAACTCTCTGGTTCTTTGAGTATGCCTTTTTTAATTCCACATATAGTTGAAATCATACAATATTTATCTTTCTGTGTCTGGCTTGCTTCAGGTATCATAATGTCCTCCAGGTTCATTCATATTGTCACAAGTGGCAGGATTTCCTTCTCTTTTATGAGTAAATACTATTCCATTGTAAGAATATACCACACTTTCTTTATCCATTCATCCGTCAACAGATACTTATGTTGATCCTATTTTTTGGCTTTTGTGAATAATAGTGCAGTTGAATGTAGAATTAGAGATAGTTGTGATGTAACTGATTTTATTTCCTTTGGATATATACCCAGAAGTGGGATTTCCAGACCATGTAGTAGTTCTATTTTTAATTTTTTGGGGGGAACCAACATACTGTTTTCCATAGTGGCTGCACCAGTTCACATTCCCACCAACAGTGTGCATGTGATCCATTTTCTCCACACGCTTACCAACCTTTGACATCTCTTGTCTTTTCAATAATAGCCATTCTAACAGGTGTGAGGTGATGTGTCCTTGTGATTTTGATTTACATTTCCCTAGTAGTTAGTGATGTTAAACAGGTTTTTGCATACCTGTTGGCCATTTTACATCTCTTTGGAAAAATGTTAATTGACTCCTTTATAATATTCCTTTGTTCATATATTTTAAACCTAAACTGAAGCAGTCTTTTCATGGAATATTGCTAAAATGTGAAAATTGAACTATGACTTCATAGAAATCTACTGGATATTTTTTAATGGGTATAATTATGTATATCTAACTGCATAATAAGTAAGTAGTTCTAGTTTTCTTTTTATTTATTTATAGTTCTAGTTTTCAAGTCACAGCAGTACTTTCTTAATATTATCTGAGCCCTAAGAATTAAAGAACAGATTATTTGAATATGAATATAGATGTTATATTGTTTTCCTATTTAGTAGCAAAAAGAAAAATTTTCACCTTAGTCTTAAAATAAATATTAATGTAGAAGTCACAGTGTCAGTGTAGCTTTTTATTATGTTTAGACCTCCAACTTGTAATTCCATCTGGCCTTTCTCATTGTTCTCTATAGCGACAATAAAAAACATTATCTGCTTATCATTTTCTGAGCCCTTTGTTACTTCAGAGTAATGAAGCAGTTTAATAAATGATTCATGACTTCTAAGAATATACAAACTCATTGAATTGACAAGATATATGCAAGCTCAATAATAAATTATATTCCACTAATTTAATTGACAATGTAGAAAAATAATAGAATAAGAATTCAGATAAAAGAAGAGATCAGTGTGATCCAGATTAATCCACCAAAGACTGTGAAGAAGGCAAGACTTATTTTGGGTCTTGAATGGATTTGGGTTGGTAGTGGTAAGAGAGAAAGGTGTTTATTCAGAGGCATAAGCAGACTATAGAATGTAGACAAATGGCATACATTAAGGAAATTATGTGAATAGTCTGACTTAGTTGAAGTTTGGGATTGAAAAAATAGATATAGGCATATATTGGGATCTTGGATATCAGCATAACAATTTAGGACTTTACTGTGATGGTGTCATGGGAATAAATGTGATTACTCTTACAACAATGGTGAGGATGAACTGAAAGGAGAGGGACTGGAGACAGGGAATACAGTACCAAAAAAATGCCATTTAACTTGGTCAAGTAGAAAAATATTTTCTCTACTCAGTTCATTTTAATGGGGGCTTAAAATAATAAACTGATAGAGGAGACATTATGACATTTGCCAGACCTGGTGACCATCCACAAAAGGACACAAAAGGACCATTACAACAAACTCTGAGTTTTCCATTCTGTGACTCAGAGAGATTGATGATACCAGCGCTCACACGTGGCTTGGTACAAAGTGCTTCCTCGCACCTGCCAAAGAAATGATGCTTCATAATGGCTTGCTTTTTCTTTGTATTAAAGTCATTTACATGTTAAAATCCCTTTGTACCAGGTCTGACATTTATCTTTTATATTGGTAGAGCTATAAGGAGATACTGCAATCAGGCATTTTGGTCAGAGAGTTCTTTTATAAGACTTTTAAGGATAAACTCTAATTAAATGATTTAGTGTGAAAAAATAAAAATATTACCGTTCCTGTCAGTTTGACTGATTGAATCTCCTCCATAAAATATGCTGGATAGACCCTGCAAGTGATACAGATGTGGTAAAACCACACTCATGCCTTCAAATATGTTAATGACTAATAGTGACTTGTATATGAAAAGATCCAGTACAAAGCAGCCAGTGTATGCCAGGAAAACATAGAACTGTGTACTATAGGAATCAAAGGGGAAAGAAATCGTTCTGAAAAGGGAACCAGCAAGAGTTGCATGGGGCATTTGGTGTTTAAGGTGACCTTTGAGAATTTGATAAGGGTTTATAGGAAACTTAAAATATCTTTGTTTAGAAAATATAATTCATCTTGCATTGTGATTCTCTCCTTTGCTCTTTGACTTCCTCAGATAAATTGACTCAAAATGTTTATTTTATTGTGTAGCAAAAAATAGATCCTAAGATTTGAGTATCTGCTACATAAAAATGTAGAGAAGATGTCTAAGATTTGCTGAACGAAGAAATTAACAATTAACTTAGCTGATAATTACCAAGATTTTGCCAGTCAGTTCCAATTCCCTAACTTTTTATCAGCCCGAATTTACCCACTGCATCAAATGTCAAAGTTCAAAAATATATCACCCTTAAATTAATTTAACCATTGTGAATTAATACTAATGATTAGCACTGGTCCACATTTGAATACTGTGAAACTTACCACTGGACTTATTTATTAGTGTTTGAGTTTTCTATTTATTATGTCATTCTTTGCAACTGTTGAGTCAGTTCAATAAGTTTGTGCCAATGTTATATCATGTGGAATCCTAGCATCTGGAATGTAACTATTATTACATATCCTCCCTTTTAAAGCAAAGCTATTGTGCAATTTATTTGAACTCAGCATAGAATGTATTTTTATTCCCTCATGTAGAGACATGGAGATATTTATATATAGATAGATAGATAGGTATAGCTATACTTAGATTCTACTACATATAATTCACTGAGTAATGATGGAAGCTAAGGGTGAATAGGTATCTAACGTCTCTAATTTTTTTTTTCTTTATGTCAACTTGGATGCTTTCAGTCTTAATAACAATTCATGAATAAAAGAATTTTAAAAATATATTCTATATTTTATATAAGATGAATCAGGCAGTAAAATATTATAGGGATATTTATTCATTTCATCAACAAAATTATCAAAGATTCACTTTTGCTCAGTTCTTCTTAGCCTATTGGCTTTGTTTTAAGCATGTGCACTAAAAACTACAAAGTTCCTACTGAAATTCTTACATAACACCATTATACAGCTATTCTTGGGTCTGGTTGAATAGTACCACTTCTTGTGCTTCTCATTTTCCTTTAGGTAAACTTTCCCAATGGTCCCACAGTATACATCCTATTGCATATTATTGACCATAACTGCATCTCATGCTTATAGTTAAACCAGTGTTTGATGAAAGTAATGGAAGAGCCACAAAAATTGAGATTCTTGGTAGGAAGGGAAAAAAATGCTGTTGGGAAGGCAGTCAGTAGTGTTCTGTGTCAGATTATGGTATGTCTTTGGGTACTGCTAGTTTTGATTGGTATCTAGTTTGGAAGCTGGAATATCTTGACGTCATAGCAAATTAAACCCACCCTGAAGCTCCAGGACCATCTCATCTCTTCTTGTTACTGATGCAGACACTGAGACCTAGGGAAACAAATTGATTTGGTAAAGATCATGGTACTTCGTGGTAGCAGGATGTGAGTTTAGCTTACTAGATTTTTACTACACCATTTTCCTCTGTAATGGCATTACAAAAATTCCCTGTATTTTGTTAGTTTAGTAGGAAAATATTATCAGGAGAAAAATGGATAAATATAAGTAAAGTTCTCTTTAGGTTAGTACTGTGTAGAGAAAGTAATGATTGTATCTTTGAAATATATTTCACATGAAAATCTTGTTTTAAACAAACATAACTTATTTTGACATTTGGCTTTTTAAGCCTAAAATTGACTAAAATGCAATTTCTTTAGATTATTTTCATTGAACTTTATCATAAAGCTAAGAGTGATCTTTTCTCTAGTTTTTCGCTCTAATACTCTAATTATCAAATTTTTTCAATTAAGATAAACATTTTTTTTCATTTCCAAAATACTGCCTTATTACATATTTTTCAAAGATGGACTTTTGGAATAGTTTTATATTGCTACCTGTATATTTTATGCTGTAGTAACTAAAATAGTGTTCAAAGGAGTTTTACAGACCTCAGACTTGGGGCCCAGAGTATCCTGCCACTAGTTCTACCCTTTCCCCAATGAATACATTTCCCATCACCATAGAGAGCTCTCTTTACACCCAGAGGCTGGCCCATCATGCAGGGCTATATCCTTCACTTTGTGGAAATTAAACTCTGTATTCCATTTTTTAGTTTGTTCTTATGTTGAATGATGATCCTATTGTATATGTTGACTAACATTGTCTTCAGTGAAGACATGTGAGATGTCACAATGCTGATGAGAAACTTTGGGGTCCTGGTATATGTCTCAGTTTTCCTCACTAGCAGCTTTCTACTCTGCCAAGACTGGCAACTTCTTCCACTTTTTTCCCCTAATAATCCCCTTCCCAGGTACCTGTATTGGTTAGCCTTACTGCTTATTGACAAAACAAGAAAGAATAAACCTTTCTGTTCTTCCAAAGAAAGGAAAGACTATATTTGGGAATGTGTACTAGCAGATGATCAACGGGGGTCTCAGTAGTTTCTTACAACTGCTGCCAGATTGCAGTCGGGTGCTTTAGTTCCAGATAACCATTGGTATCCTGAGTTCTGGCACTGTTTGCATTTCCAGGCCAGGCCCAGACCGTTTTCAATTGCTAACTTGAATGTGCACTATTAAATCACAGTAGATCTCCAGTGAAAGTGCAGAGAGGTCCCTGTTGACCGACACTGACAGAGATGCTTGTGTGTCAGTGGTGTTTTATATGTCTTTGAGTCTTTGCCTCAGACCAATCCCAGTACTTTATTGCTATGAATAATTCTTCCCCACTACCTCTGCCTTTTGCTAGGAGATCATAGGCACAACATAGACTCATAGAAATAGTCCTTCCTCCTCTGCTCCTGACTTGACATTTTGGGCTCAATGCCCATTTTGGCTATGTTGATTGTCCCTGCTGTTATTCCTGTATAATTCTGGATTTTATCTCAGATATCTGCCAACAACCATCACTAATTTATCTCGTTTATCAGTGTCATTATGTTTTCTGCCATACTGTGATTTGTTCTAGGATAAGTACTTCTCCAGCCACCTCCCCCTGACCCACCTGATGTGCATGAATTGTTGCTCTTGTGTTATTTCTTGTTCCGAAATCAAGTCCCTCTTCCTGGTATTCACACCCTCCTCTATGTGACTGTTGCCCTCCTTTGTCTTTTCTTCTACCACTTGTCCCTTCTGATCTTATGTGTGATTCAAATTGTACTTTTTCTTTCCCAATTGAATACTATACTTCCTATATCCTTGCCCGAGATTTCTTTACTTTTCTGATAGGATATACCTTTTCCTCACTCCAGACACCAACCTATTTAAAACCCTTCAAGTATTCTTCAAGGCCATCTCATGTGTCACCTCTTCCTTTGGGCTTTTGTTTAAAACACCTCGAGCCGTCTTTTACTTCAGTAGTTTGTCTACTTCTATTATCTTTTACTGCATTATACACTTTAAGTCATGGATGATATTGTAATCACATTTGTCCATATTTCTAGTGCATAGTATTCTTCTGACCTCTGACTAGCTTTTATGGCGTCTTTGAGGCTGTGAGGTCATTCATATATTTATGATACATCTGATTCATCCTCTAACACATAGGTCAAGCTATTCTGATTCACAGCAATATTTTGTTTGCTCATAGCACCATTTCAGTGTCAGTGTCAATCAATAGCATTTTAAGATGTTTTAAGTAATAAGCGGTTGATGTACTGGGCTTTAGCTCTTTTAATATACTTTATTTGTGTATCTTGTAATTTATAATTCTCTTCTTTGGAACTAGGCTACTGACATCTGTGATCCCAATCCAATCCAGATGCTCATGTTTTGTGTCTACATGTATGAAAGACTTCCTACATGTCTCCCCAAGAAAGTGGTGCCCTTTCATTGTACTCTACATGACACAGTATTTAGAGAGGTAAGCATATCTTTGAGATCAAAATATATGTGGAATTACACACTTATGTGGGTTTTAGATATTTCTCTCCCAACCCAAAATGAACAAATATATCAGTATGATAAAATAAGCCTTAACAAATGTTTTTCCTTCTAAACCAAAGGTATAGCAGAGTGAAAGGGAGGATTTTTCCTTCATAGTAATCACTACTTGCAATGAAATAATGGTTCTTTTATTCATCTGAAGAATGGAATGAGGAGATGGAAAATGAAAGTTAAGCACTTTGAAGGGCAAATCTTTTAGGAAAGTTGAGATCCATTTCATGTACAAGAGAACTTGATGCTATAAGTAGAAACGTGATTAGAGTATGCTTGGCATTCCTTTAGGGAACCTTACACATCCAGATGGATTTTGTTCAAGCTAGGATGGGTTTCCTAGGTGGCATAGTAGTAACGAATCCACCTACCAATGCAGGAGACATAAGAGACACAGGTCTGTCTGGATCTTGAAGATCCCCTGAAGGAGGTAATGGCAACCCAGTCCAGCATTCTTGCTTGGAAAATCCCATGGACAGATGAGCCTGGCAGACTGCAGTCCATGGGGTCACAAAGAGTCTAATACAGCTGAGCAACTGAGAACAGCATGCACGTATCCAGATGGATTGTGTTCAAAATAAGGATATGGAAAGGGAAGTAATAATGAAAGCACTCCTGATCAGGGTCTCCATTAATGCCCACTAAAAGATTGTATATATGCTGGAGCTGCTAATTGCATAACAGGGATTTTTTTTTTTAATATGTAGGAAAACTTGAAAATGAAATTTTAAGTCCTGTGACCATAATGAATCTATATAAATGTGTCCATGTTTTGCAAGTGTTTTCTTTGATTGAGAAATATATTGCCAGGGATCATCAACCTAACTTTGGTTTTCAAACAATATGTTTCATATGAATACTTGTGAAATATTTTCTAGCATATAGTTTTATTTCTTATATTTGTCCAAGACTTTTCCTTCTACTAGTTTTATGGTTGAACATTTTATGAAATCTTTTTTCTTTCTCTGCACAGTATAGGCTGTTAGAATCTTACTGTGTACAAAAGTTAATTTATCTCTTTGGCCAGATCATTTTTATTCCTTTTCCTCAGGCTGTTTTATGTATTCCTCTTCATATTAAGTTTTTGTTGTTGTTGTTTAGTCACTCAGTCATGTCTGATTCTTGCAACCCCATGGACTGTAGCCCTCCAGGCTCCTCTCTCCATAGGATTTTGCAGGCAAGAATACTGGAATAGATTTCCATTTCGTTCCCTAGGAGATCCTCCTAATATGGGGGTGGGGTGTGGGGTGTGTTAATTTTATACTTTCAATGCAAAACATGTCCATATGTGGTCTTCAAAAGTTATATCCTGGTGATTTGTAGATGTATCCTTTTTGAGAAAATAACAGTGTACCCTCTGACTGTATGAGTGATGATTAATAAGGATTCAGTTAAAAAGCAGAAAAAACTCAGATACTTGTCTCAGTGTAAAGAGCTCAATTTAGGGAAAGGAAAGCCATTCCTCCTGATTTTCTGTTAGCAAACATTGATATATGATCTTCTTTAAAAAAGAATTATTCCTGTTTTTGTTGGAAAAAGAAATAGAAAACTCTTCAGAGAACTTTTTCAACACTATTCACTACAGTAATTCATTAAGTGCAATGATATTTAAGGGCCTTGGGTACTAACTGGCCTAGAGCTGTAATTACAGTGGGGTGGACTTTTGATTTCAGATTCAAATTTCTAAAAAGTTAGAAATGCTTTGCTTAAGCCTGCAGAAGTTAGGAGGGGTCTGAATTAGATTTAAACAGTGATTTAATTCATTTGAGTATTATTACTGGTTTTCTAATTCTATACACATGTTTGAATTTCTTTATGTCATTTGATTATGTTGAAAAAGCTAATTTTTAAACATAGATTTTATTTGTGATGTTAAAAATCAGATTAAATCATTAGAATGGAAACAATTTCTTTTCATATTTAACTCCTTATTGGGAATAATATTCTCACTTTAAGCTTATAGGTGAGATTGCACATAGAGCTTTTATTTTTCAGAAATGTAAGGAACATCTTTTGAAGGAAACAATAAAAAATGAATAAAAATGCAAAATAGAACATCAATTACAACAAGCTTTGATTCTAAATTTCATTCAAGAAAATCACTGATTTGGAAATTTCTGAGAATCTATGGTGTAGTTTGCCCAGATGCATCAACACTATAAATGTCAGTGCCTAAGTAGTGACATGTCACTGTTGTCAACTTTTTTGACCTCCCAATATAAAGAAAAATCTCAAGAAATGGCTACTATAATTGAAAAAGTATATTTTGTAGCTATGTGTCACAAATAGAATATTGGGACCATGAAACAATACAATGATCAGTGAAAAAATGTCAAGTTCAGTGATTTTCTGAGATACTTTTAAAAGTAATTGAACTATTTCTTTTTTCTTTCTGAAACAAAATTTACACAGGAACACAATAGTTAAATAATGGCTATCATTGCAAAAGGAGAATTGAGGGTCCAAAGCTTGGTTTCTTTCTTTGACCAGCTTTTTCTTCTTGGGTGGAATAATCTGACCACGGATGAGCCCAGTGTTTTTGCCTCATTTATTTACTTACTTATTTTTCTATAAATGTATTTATATACACATGTTTATATGTGTGTACATGTGTGCGTGTCATATATGTGATATATACATGTGATTATTATATTATATATATGTGGTATCAGTTCAGTTCAGTTGCTCAGCCATGTCCAACTCTTTGCAACCTGTGGACTGCAGCACACCAGGCCTCCCTGTCCATCACAAACATGTCCATTGAGTCGGTGATGCCATCCAACCATCTCCATCCTCTGTCGTCCCCTTCTCCTCCCGCCTTCAATCTTTCCCAGCATCAGGGTCTTTTCAAATGAGTCAGCTCTCCACATCAGGTGGCCAAAATATTGGAGTTTCAGCTTCAGCATCAGTCCTTCTAATGAATATTCAGGACTGATTCCCTTTAGGATGGACTGGTTAGATCTCGTGCAGTACAAGAGACTCTCAAGGGTCTTCTCCAACACCACAGTTCAAAAGCATCTTTATAGTCCAACTCTCACATCCATACAGGACTACTGGAAAAACTAAAGCTTTGACTAGATGGACCTTTGTTGACAAAGTAATGTCTCTGCTTTTTAATATGTTGTCTAGGTTGGTCATAACTTTTCTTCCAGGGAGCTAGTGTCTTTTAATTTCATGGTTGCAGTCACCATCTGCAGTGATTTTGGAGCCCCAAAATAATAAAGTCTGTCACTGTTTCCATTGTTTCCCCATCTATTTGCCATGAAGTGATGGGACCAGATGCCATGATCTTAGTTTTCTGAATGTTAGGTCTTAAGCCAACTTTTCACTCTCTACTTTTTTCTTTCATCAAGAGGATTTTTAGTTCCTCTCCACTTTCTGCCATAAGGGTGGTATCATCTGCATATCTGAGGTTATTGGTATTTTTCCCGGCAATCTTGATTCCAACTTGTGCTTCTTCCAGCCCAGCATTTCTCATGACGTACTCTGCATATAAGTTCAATAAGCAGGGTGACATAATGAGAATTAGTAGCTACCTTAAGATCTCAGGGCTGATTATCTAAGTTCCAGGACTATAAACCAATAATAGTTCATAGTGAATCTACTATTATTTTCAACATTTCCTTCCAGAAAATGGAAATTAGCTCCCTGTGACTTAAAATCACTAGATCTGTTAATTAATATTTTAAATGCACACATATATATGTACAAAAATAGGACACTAGAGTAGTCTTGCCTCCATTGTTACTGAGATCCATAAGCAGGTTATCAACATGAAAGCCCCAAATTTAGGGGTAAACTGAGGGTAGAAACTCAACATGTTTTTCCTGCTGGTTGTGAAAGTTCATATTGAAATATAAAAGTAGTTAATTTTATCTTTCAACAGATGTCTGCTATATTCTATCTCTATGTTCCTGAACTATGACTATAGCTCCTTACTATAGTTCCTGCCTAAGTTCCATTGCCCTTTCCTTACTCTAATTTGGCCAACCATCCACCTCTCTCAGATATTTTCTTTCCTCTGGGTCTATACTTTCCATAACTTTGTGTCTTTCTAATGTGTATATTTTAAAATCCCCATTGTATTTTGCATACTTATATACTCACATTTCTTATGAAATGCTCTCTAAAAATGAAGTAGCTCATTCTCAAATATTCTCCATATCTTGACATCAGGAAGGAAGGGGAAGCCAACCCCTAACTCTACTACCACTTCTAGATGAGGCCACCATTGTTTTCAGCCTGGACTTCTGATTCCACTCCTTATAACACTTTCTACACTGAGCAGCCAGAGTAACCTTTTTGTAAATTGGAATCTGTTTAAAATTCTTTAAAGGTTTCCCTTTGCAGTGAGATTAAAATCCAAGTTGCTAACTTTAGATTTCAAATCTTTGATGATCAGGTGTTTTTACATCTGTCATTTCCTTGTCTGATAGCGTCTTCTCTTTGCCTACTTCTGAAGAAGACACAGACACACACACACACAGAGTCTTTAAATATAAACTGCTTTCTTCCAGCTACTATACTTGGGTAAGTATTTTCATGATAAAAATATATGATTCTCTTTGATAAAAATAAAAAATGTTAAGTTGTATATCTTTAAAATTCATGATCTCATTTATACTCTCTTCTTCAACATAGATTCAGCTGAAAAATCCAAGCTTGAAAAGCTTAGTTTATAGTGCCACAATTGTCGGAAGAGATGCCAGTGACTTCTCCCTCTCCCAAGCAGGGAACACTGTGACAATTTCTGCAAAGTAAGTGTGTTGTTTTTTTTTTTTTTTCTTTTAATTTTGTTTCATTGAATACATCAACCCTAGAGATTTAATTACATAAGAATGGGCTGGATTTATTTTTAATAGCTATGTATATGTAATGAAAAGATAACCATTGCTGATATAGATAAATTATTTATATGTTAGTGAGATTTCTCAACAATTTTATGAAAACAATTCTAACAATATAAAGGAGCTGCTTTTCATGTATGTGTTTATTTTAGTTTATTTTGCATCCATATGGTCCATAGAAAATAACTCTTTTAAGTTCTTTATGTACTACAATTCTGTTTCCTGTAGGAAACTGGAACCAGTGTGTGCTATATATATATATTTAGTTGTTTCTAATTATAGAAGCACTATATGCTCATTGTAAAAAAATTAGAAGCTATGAAAATATGAAGAAAAATAAAAGTAAAAGCTAGTAATTTTACCTCAAAGATACCCCCAGTGTTGTCATTTTTCTCTATCCCTTTATAATCATTGTATATCAGTGTTTGTTGTATACATACATGCATACACTCTCCCACATTGTGGTGATAGTCTGAAAAGTCTAATTTTTACTTGATTCTATTCACATGATACTTGTTTAATGTTTCTACTACTAGTCCATTCCCCAAAATAAGGAACAAATGAAACCCTCAGAGAATAGTCTTAAGAAATTAAATGAGCATAATATGTGACTCCTCTTGGATCAACAAATCCTAATTCATATGCCAATAAGTGTTAATGATGACAGATACTCTTATTATATTCATATAATACTAGGATGATGTGAGAATAGCTATGTCAGTATCACAAGGGTTGACAAATATAATAACCACTAATGGACTTAAGCCAGTCTTGAATTTTAGTCATTGCCTTTGTATTCAATTATTTTTTTCCTTGTGCAAAACAATAGATCATAACTACTAATTATCCTTTTGGTTATCTTTCTGATTTTTGAACTATATATTAACCTGAATTACTTTTCATATTATAGTCTTTATTCTAGTGTGTTAAACACAGAAATAATTGGAAGGGGCAGCCAGTTTTAATTGTATTAATATGCAAAGAAATCCAGTTGCTATACTGCCCTTGGCTGATGTCATTAGCCACTGTTGGTTTTCTTCAGTTGCTGCTCCATGCTAAGGAGTATATAATTTATAAAATATGACTATTAATCATTGGGACTACATCCAAATTGAATTAAATATGAGAAAAACATTTATTCACTTATCTGTATCTATATTATAAATCAAATCCCAGAATAAAGCTCCTTGTAAAAACATCCCAGTCATCTTCCAAATTATACTTCTTATATATCTGTTATAAAACACAATGTTAGTAATAGTAGTTCTTTTGGACGTTGTCAGAGTACCATTGTCTTCCCTCAGTACTTTGATCATTGAGATCTATTCTCTGCCCTTCAAATAGGATGCTAATAAGTGAGTGGTGGTGGTGGTTTAGTCGCTTAGTCATATTCGACTCTTGCAACCCCATTGACTGTAGCCCGCCAGGCTCCTCTGTCCATGGGATTCTCCAGGCAAGAATAATGGAGTGGGTTGTGATTCCCTTCTTCAAATAAGTGGATAATAAGTAATAATAAGTGAAAAGAATTAAGGTCCCCACCCTACCCCACCCTTTGTTCTTTCATAAACCTAATAGCCTGTTCCAGTGTTTCAAAGTTCTCATTATGTGAAAATTCTTTCTAACAACCACACTAGACCTATGATGTTTTAGGTTAAAACCATTTTTTTTGGCTGTGCTCTACAGCTTACAGTATCCTCATTCCCTGACAAGGGATCAAACTTAGGTCACAACAAAACCTATAAAATATACACTTTTAGTACCTTTTCATGTCTAACCATCCTGGCAACCGTATTAGTGTCCCCCTTTTACAAAAGAAGACACTGGGCATAGAGACATTAAATTACTTACCCAATTTTCCCTGTTCTTAAATTGTGAAATAGGGATTAAAAACCAGCCAGTCTAAACCCAGAGTTAAGACTCTTTTTAACTGACACCTGTACATACTGTGTGTGTGTTTATGTATATCATATTCATACAAAGCCCTTGGCATTCAAAGAAAATATAGCATTAACTGTTTGTAAGAAATCCTACAGATCCATAACATATAATCGCATCAATATTTTGACCATATTTGACATGTACATATATTCTTGTTGTCAATTTCTTTATCTTTTTAAGTCAAAATTTAACTTGCACCTGCTTTAACAATTCAGCTATGTGGGGAAGTTTAACGTGCAAAGAAGTCCTTCTTGCCTGATATTCCCATCTCTAGAGATGCACTTCTTGAGTGCATACTTTTAACTCTTTCAGCTATGTCTAATTTTAATTCTTCCAATGATTATCTCCATAAATATAAATAATCTGTATATCCTGCCAATATTTTTATTTTATCAACCTCAGAAATAGTGTCTTGACATATGGCATAATATTGACATAATATTTGATGATGTTGCTTACTTACCCCTCTAGATGTATCACCCTCCCACTAAACATCACTATTT
Organism: Capricornis sumatraensis; assembly: GCF_032405125.1. Lineage (NCBI taxonomy): Eukaryota > Metazoa > Chordata > Mammalia > Artiodactyla > Bovidae > Capricornis > Capricornis sumatraensis. Next base: position 107,515,968 of record NC_091092.1, on the reverse strand, counting down.
TTATCTTTTATTCATTACTGTTCCAAGAGTAAAAATGTGTTTTGTAAATATTTTCTTTGTATACTATCAGTAGATACAAAGTATCTTTTGACTCCGTTTTAGTTGAGAAAAATTAACAAATTCTAAAAAAATATGTAAAACCTTTCCTTCAAGTGTATCGCTTCCTTTTGTTCTTATTTGGGCTGATTGCTTTCTAGACCTACTAAAAAGCTGTCAGTATTGGACACTCTGTATTTCTCTTTGGATAGAAACTAATGTATTTCTCTTTCTTAGTGTACTCACTTCTTTACTAAAAAAAAAAAAACTTCCTTTATTAAACCATCTAATAAAAAGTATAGGAGAGGTAAATTTGCCAAAATTTTTATTTTTAAGCATGTTTTTTGACTACCCTTACACTTGATTTAAATTTTGCATCATGTATTTTTCTGAGTTTTTCCTTATAGGTTGAGATCATTGTTCCACTTGCCTCATAGTATTCAGTTTTTGTGATACTGTAATTTCTACTATAATTCTGCTTTCCCACACCCCTGGATATTTTTAGGATCTTCCACTGTGTTCTGATATTGTTCCAGAATGAATCAAAAAGGATCTTTTATTCACTGACTGGGAGCACAGTGAGTCCTTTCATTATGAGGGTTTTTTTTTTTTAATAAGTTTTGGAAAATGCTCTTAAATTACTTTTCATCATTTTCTCTTCTCCATTTTCTCTGTTTTCATTTTCCAGCCTTTGGTTGTTGGATGCTGTTAACTGGATTCTCTATGTATCCTATCTCATTACTCATTTTTCAGCTCAGTGTTTTTTCTCTCTTGATCAACATGCCCTCATTTCTAACTGTTTCCTTTAGGAGACAGACAAATAGGTAGGTAGATAGATAATTCCATATATATATATATATATATATATATATATATATATATATGTAAGAATACTTTGTTTTTTATTGGGTATCTATTTCATAGCATCCCATTGTTAAATTGGAGTTACAATATCTTCATAAATGTCTCTGACTTTTATATTCTGACTTTCATGTTCTCATCTATTACCTATATTATTTTTATTTTCTTTGAGGTCATTTGGTATGATTTTTCATCTTGGTCTCAGTGTTTCATGTTGAAGGATTTATTAAAATGACTTGTGATATTTGTTTATTCATTTATTTGTAATAATATGGCAATATAAAAGTAAATTGTGATTCTGTATATGGACAGGTTTGTAAATTGGCCAACTTCATTTTAGGGTAAAAACAATTTTGCTTTTATGTCCAGTTGCCTGACATCATACACTGACCTTCGGAAGAGTAGGGTTGTCTGAAACTCATTTTGCCCTCCATTTACATAGGTATTTCTGGAAATGGCTTCTCCAGGAGTCTATAGGCAGCTTTGTTTCTGTTATTATTAGCCTCTATACAGATTCTCATCGATGGTTTCCTTCAACTAGTAGCTTAAAAAACAAATTTTTATTATAATCTTAATGAGATTTATCTTAGAGAGAGAGACAGTGAATCTGAGTTTCAGATGCCAGTGTGGCCTAGAACCTTTTTATCATGTCATTTGACAATTAAATACTGGGCTTAAATAGTGAAACATATAGATTTTATATCAAGCTTCATTTTTCTAATTTGGAAAATGGAGATCAGAATATTTGCCTATAGTGTTCAGTAATAAATGTAGTTATATAGGGACAGCACCTAGTACTGTAACTGGAACTTAGAGGAAGCAGTCAGTAAGTATTTGCATCCCTCTTCTAAATTTGAAGTACTATGATTCATAGATGAAAATATATCAAAACTACTCACAAAGGTTTATAATCTGGCAGAGTGTCACACAAGCAAATACATAATAAGGATGTAATTTGATAGTTGTTTTATTTATCCTGTGTGTATAAAGTGAGAGGAAAATGGGGAAAAATGAAGCACCTCTGTGTTCTTAGGAAGGATTCCCAGAAAATGTAATGCTTAATTCTCAATGTATATGAAAACCAGATATTCACTTCTACAGGTGCATTTCAGTTTGTAGGTTTCAATGCCATTTTTAAGTGTTTTTAAAAATAACTTTTTAGCTAGACTAATTTCAAAGCTTTGGTTTTTACACAGAGGATTCAGAAAATATTTTATTTAAAAAATCTGTAGGTTTATCTTATCATATATTATATAATTATCTATGTTGCACCACATCCTATCTTAGAATCTGTCTAAATCATGATTAATAATAGTTTTTTTCTGCCAGTTGTGAATTTAAATTCCCTGAGATATGATTTATATAGAAAAGATTAAATGGCTGTACCAGCTTATAAGCAAACATTTCTGCATCTGACTTGATGACTTTATTTAGCTATAATCATAGAGTGACTGTCATAAAAGTGAAAGTATACTTTTAGAAAACCATTCTGTTTCTTTTTTCCTCATTATTCTCATTGAGCCATCTGGGCACTGACATTGATGTGTCATATAGTTATTCCCCATCTCTTCCAAAAGCCAAGTTGAAGTAGTTGATGAGGTACATGTAATATCAAGGGGACTTTTTTTTTTTTAAATGAGGGGTAGGCCATTGGAAGAAAAAGAAAATAAATGGTAAGACAATTAAGATAAAGTCCATAATTATGATCCACATGTCTGGAGACCTAAGACGTACACCTGAAGTGGACAACCAACTTGATTCTGAACTTTCTAACACACATAGAAAGGCCCTGGTCATTTACATGCTTAAATCTGTCTACAAACTTTATAAAAGGAATATCTATACTCAAGAGAAGCTCAAAATCTTGATGGTCCTAAAACCAGCCGTGGGCTTCACAAACAGGATACTATACTTTTAAATGTTTCATAAAAGTTAAGTATAGTTCCATAAATTTATTTACTAAGTGCATGTTCTTTAGATTCTTTCTATTTATTTATTTATTTTTGACTATGCTGAGTCTTTGTTGTGGTGCCTGAGCTGTCTCTACTTGCGGCCAGCAGGAGCTACTATCTAAGTTGTGGTGCACAGGCTTCTCATTCGGGTGGCCTCTTTTATCGAGGAGCACAGGCTCTAGGGCACATGGGCTTAGTAGTTGCAGCATGCACAGAGTTGCTCCATGACATGTACAGTCTTAGTTCCCTGACTGGGGATTGAGCCTGCATTCCCTGCATTGCAAGGCGGATTCTTATCCACTGGACCACCATGGAAGTCCCATAGATTATGGTCATTCTTGAACTCCTTTTTTCATCATCTTCCACAGAGAGCCAATCCATTACCTAGCCTTACTGATTTTGCACAGTTTATCTTAAATTTGGCATCCTTCCCTTTATCTACCTCTTTCAAGCTAATCTAATGTACCTTTAAAAAGTTGAAAGGTTGAATGGTTCCATGAAGACCTACCAGACCTGTTAGAACTAACACCCAAAAAAGATGTCCTTTTCATTAGAGGGGACTGGAATGCAAAAATAGGAAGTCAAGAAACACCTGTAATAACAGGTAAATTTAGCTTTGGAGTACAGAATGCAGCAGGGCAAAGGCTAATAGAGTTTTGCCAAGAGAATGAACGCACTGGTCATAGCAACACCGTCTTCCAACAACACAAGAGAAGACTCTATACATAGACATCACCAGATGGCTAACACTGAAATCAGATTGATTATATTCTTTGAAGCCAAAGATGGAGAATCTCTATACAGTTAGCAAAAACAAGATAGGGAGCTGACTGTGGCTCAGATCATGAACTCCTTATTGCCAAATTCAGACTTAAATTGAAGAAAGTAGGGAAAACCACTAGACCATTAAGGAATGACCTAAATCAAATCCCTTATGATTATACAGTAGAAGTGAGAGATAGATTTAAGGGACTGGATCTGATAGAGTGCCTGATGAACTATGGACGGAGGTTCGTGACATTGTACAGGAGACAGGGATCAAGACCATCCCCAAGAGAAAGAAATGCAAAGAAGAAAAATGGCTGTCTGAGGAGGCCTACAAATAACATTGAAAGGAAGAGAAGCAAAAAGCAAAGGAGAAAAGGGAAGATATACCCATTTGAATGCAGAGTTCCAAAGAATAACAAGGAGAGATAAGAAAGCCTTCCTCAGTGATCAATGCAAAGAAATAGAGGAAAACAACAGAATGGGAAAGGCTAGAGATCTCTTCAAGAAAATTAGAGATACCAAGGGAACATTTCATGCAAAGATGGGCTCGATAAAGGACAGAAAGGGTATGGACCTAACAGAAGCAGAAGATATTAAGAAGAGGTGGCAAGAATACACAGAAGAACTGTACAAAAAAGATCTTCACAACCCAGATGATCACGATGGTGTGATCACTCACCTAGAGCCAGACGTCCTGGAATGTGAAGTCAAGTGGGCCTTAGAAAGCATTACTATGAACAAAGCTAGTGGAGGTGATGGAATTCCAGTTGAGCTATTTCAAATCCTAAAAGATGATGCTATGAAAGTGCTGCACTCAATACGTTAGCAAATTTGGAAAACTCAGCAGTGGTCAGAGGACTGGAAAAGGTCAGTTTTCACTCCAATCCCTAAGAAAGGCAGTGCCAAAGAATGCTCAATCTATTGCACAGTTGCACTCATCTCACACACTAGTAAAGTAATGCTCAAAATTCTGCAAGCCAGGCTTCAGCAATACGTGAACTTGAACTTCCAGCTGTTCAAGCTGGTTTTAGAAAAGGCAGAGGAACCAGAGATGAAATTGCCAACATCTGCTGGATCATCGAAAATGCAAGCGAGTTCCAGAAAAACATCTATTTCTGCTTTATTGACTATGTCAAAGCCTTTGACTCTGTGGATCACAATAAACTGGAAAATTCTGAAAGAGATGGGAATACCAGACCACCTGACCTGCCTCTTGAGAAACCTGTATGCAGGTCAAGAAGCAACAGTTAGAACAGGACATGGAAGAACAGAGTGGTTCCAAATAGGAAAAGGATTATGTCAAGGCTGTATATTGTCACCCTGTTTATTTAACTTCTATGCAGAGTACATCATGAGAAACGCTGGGCTGGAAGAAGCTCAAGCTGGAATCAAGATTGCTGGGAGAAATATCAATAACTTCAGATATGCAGATGACACCACCCTTACGGCAGAAAGTGAAGAAGAACTAAAGAGCTTCTTGATGAAAGTGAAAGAGGAGGGTGAAAAAGTTGACTTAAAGCTCAACTTTCAGAAACCTAAAATCATGGCATCCGGTCCCATCACTTCATGGCAAATAAATGGGGAAACAGTGGAAACAGTGTCAGACTTTATTTTTGGAGGCTCCAAAATCACTGCAGATGGTGATTGCAGCCATGAAATTAAAAGACACTTACTCCTTGGAATGAAAGTTATGACCAACCTAGACAACATATTAAAAAGCAGAGACATTACTTTGCCAACAAAGGTTTGTCTAGTCAAGGCTATGGTTTTTCCAGAGGTCATTTATGGATGTGAGAGTTGGACTATAAAGAAAGCTGAGCACGGAAGAATTGATGCTTTTGGACTGTGGTGTTGAAGAAGACTCTTGAGAGTCCCTTGGACTGTGAGGAGATCCCACAAATCCATCCCTAAGGAGATCAGTTCTGGGTGTTCATTGGAAGGACTGATGTTCAAGCTGAAACTCCAATACTTTGGCCACCTGATGCGAAGAGCTGACTCATTTGAAAAGACCCTGATGCTGGGAAATATTGAGGGCAGGAGGAGAAGGGGATGACAGAGGATGAGATGGTTGGATGGCGGCATCACCAATTCAATGGACATGAGTTTGGGTAAACTCTAGGAGTTGGTGATGGACAGGGAGGCCTGGTGTGCTGTGGTTCATGGGGTCACAAGAATCAGACACAACTGAGCAATTGAATTGAAATGATCACCTTTAAACTAGCCTGCTACAATTGATTCCTAAAAGGGTTCTCTGCAGTCCATCCTTTATATTAGACTAGCAATAATGTTTTTAATGTAAATTTGGTCATGCTACTCTTTGGCTTAAAATATTCTAATAGCTTCCCTCACCATTATGATATTGACCGAATATCTCAACATAGGCCATGTGGCCTTTCATGGCTGGCTCTTAACCACATCTTGTATCACTAACACCTTTGCTCTCTAAGCTTCAACACCACTGGCCTTTGATAGATTATTTAAAATCATCAGAATTCCTCATACTAGAGTGCTTGGATGCCTTCTTTCATCCCATGCAAATCCTACCTAACTCATTGTCATTCTCCATATCTTACCTAACATATCACTTCCTCTGACCCTTCAGACTATATCACACTCTATTACATGCCCTTATATCACTTCATAGCACATACATAGTTTGTTTTCACATTTATTTTATGATGATGTAATTAATGTCTGCCATGTCATATAAAATGAAAGATCCAGGAGTTCAGGAATACTCTGTGTGTGTGTGTGTGTGTGTGTGTGTTTTTTTTTTTTTTTTTTCTAATTATCCGCCAAACCTAAAACAAAGTCTGGAACATTATAAATTTTAATTGAACATATGGCTTTACCTAGTAATGAATTTTTGAATATCTACAAAAATCCTAAACCACAGGTATCCTAACACAGAGTTTGAAAAACACCCAGAAGAAGATGTCAAGATCAAATATTCTCTTTTCAGTTAAATTTAAGTACATGAGCTTTTTAGTAGTCATGAAAATGTCATGAATATGTCATGAAAATGTCCTTTTGCAGTAGTTGAGATTAGTGATATTATATCTGAATAAATTTCTCCCATTCCTGCTAGTTCTGAGTTGTAATTTTCCCTAAAAATCAATTTTGAGAATATTTTAATTGATTTTGAAAGTCCTCCATTCACATTACTCTATGCTGCACCCTGAGCTTGCATATTCAAAAGAGATTCTTCAAAGATTCTGGGGAAGTTAAGCCATAGTGTAATGCTGAGAGAAGCTATTGCCATTTCTGTTCCCAACTGTGTGTATCCTAAGGAAAAATGACAGATCATGGTTTGTGCAAAGAATAACTGTGATATGATGGATAGTGCTGCTGTTGCTGCTGCTGCTGCTAAGTCACTTCAGTCATGTCTGACTGTGTCACCCCATAGATGGCAGCCCACCAGGCTCCCCCGTCCCTGGGATTCTCCAGGCAAGAACATGGAGTGGCTTGCCATTTGCTTCTCCAGTGCATGAAAGTGAAAAGTGAAAGTGAAGTCGCTCAGTCATGTCCGACTTAGCGACCCCATGGACTGCAGCCCATGAGGCTCCTCCAACCATGGGTTTTTCCAGGCAAGAGTACTGGAGTTGGGTGCCATTGCCTTCTCCATGTATAGTGCTAACTATGCTAAAAGTCAGAGAAAAAGCAAAGATAAAAGTCTCCAAGGTTTACCACCTACAGCTATGGAAAAGTAAGGCGGAAAGATTCAGCCGGTAAAGAAACATTGAGCCCATTTTTCATTCGGAGAGCTCATTACTTACATGAACAGTGAAAGCAAAAGTTACCAGAGGGGCAGATCTCCATGCCCCTTATGCAGAGTGGTGCCAAAACAAAAGGGGCCAGAAGACTGCACCATGCGTGGGAGGACACCTGTTGCTGACAGTCAGTTTCATGCTGCAGTTAAGCAGTTTTCTAGCCTGTAACTCTATGCTGGAGGGGGCTACGCGGAGTCAGTGGCAAACTGTCTGCTGACAGACTCTCAGGGAAGATAGAGAGGCAAATGAGAAATGTTCTTGTTGCAGTTTTTCCTGAAACTCCATGCTCTCATGTTATGGGAGGATCACAGAACTTTCTGGCAACACTTACAGCCACTGCAGTTAAACTTTGCATATTTGTGGCCTGTGTGATTATGCAAGATTGCCAGGGTGCCATGGCTTAGTCATTCCCCTAAAAACTGAGAAATAAAGTTTCCAAGTCTGTACGTAGATTCTTTAACTGTTTTACAATGGTTTAAACTAGAAAGTTGAAGATTAAAGGAGATACATGTTTTCTTTATTCTTTCCTTTAATTTTGTCTTTCAAATAAAAGTCATGCTACTTATATGCAGTTATTTTGATTTGAGGTTTGAATTTTATTTTCAACCACAGTTTGAAGTATTTTTTTTGAACTTGTCTTTCTCATTTTTCCTCCAAGTAATCAAAAGTCATTGATGTAACTAAGAATGTGCCTAGCCAGTAACCCAGAATGTCCTATAAAATTCACATAAAAATGCATACATGATTTCCTGTGGCTAACTCCTAGAAAATCAAATACTCGGTAGATTATATATGCATTTGGAAGTTAACTTTAGGTTTTACAGACTGGATCAATATGTTTTGACTAACAGCAATAACTAGATTATAGGCTTTCTAAAATCTGCAACAATCTTTAATTTTACTGTAGAAGTGAGTATTTTACAGGGTGTGTGTACTAGGTATATGATCTTCACTGGATAGATGCTTGTTGTCTTTTTTCATTACAGTAGTTTTTGTTTTTGTTTTTGTTTTTTACCTTTTGTTAAATAGAAACCAAATTACTATCACTCTGAAATTTACCAGTCGCTTCCTCCATCCTGCTGAAGCTTCACTGCTATTAATTTCAAGACCTAAGAATGGAATAGGAGGTACTATGATGACTTTTGCTCTCAAGGGTGAAGTCCTCAATTTTAAAACCATCGTAAGTAAATCTTACCTCTTTTATGATATATTTTTTGCTTCTCTTCTCAAGCCATGGAGTGTTCCAAGTACAGCTGTTCTTCCAAGTTTTATCCCCTGGCAGCTCTTGTTCTTTGAGATCATATGCATATGCAGACACAGATGTGTACTTACTTACATTTGTGCAGTTTTTGGTTTCTGTATCTCTGATATTTTTGCTTTGATACTCTTTCTTTGGAAATAAGTCTCAATTTTATAACAGAAATTGAAAGGACTTGTGCTTTAAATTTTTGGTTTTGTTTATTAATTTTATATGCAATGTTTAAACATTACTTTCAATTTACAGTTATTACAAAATATTGGTTATATTCCCTTTGTTGTACAATGCATCCCTGGACCTATCTTACACCCAAGAGATTGTACCTTCCACCCCTACATGGCCCCTCCCCACTGTCATCACTGGTAACCATTAATTTGTTCTCTGTATCTGTGAGGCTGTTTCCTTTTTTTTTATATTATATTCACTAGTTTGTTGCATTTTTTAGATCTCACATATAAGTGATATTATGCAGTATTTGTCTCTTTCTGACTTATTTCACTTAGCATAATGCCCCTAATGCCTTACCATAATACATCCTGCCGCTTCTAAGTTGCTTCAGTTGTGTCCAACTCTTTGCAAACACTTGGACCATAGCCTGCCAGGTCCTCTTTCCATGGGATTCTCTAGGCAAGAATATTCGAGCAGTTGCCATGCCCTCCTCCAGGGGATCTTCCCTACCCAAGGATCAGATTTGCATCTCTTGTATCTTCTGCATTTGCAATTGGGTTCATTACCACTAGCACCACCTGCAAAGCCCAGGTACATCCATGTTGCTGCAAATGTCAAAAAAAAAAAAAAAAAGATAATACATATATATATATGGCTTCACAGGTGGCGCTAGTAATAAAGAATCTACCTGCCAGTGCAGGAGACACAAAAGATGTGAGTTCAGTCTCTGGGTTGGGAAAATCCTCTGGAGAAGGAAGTAGCCAGCCAGTCCAGTATTTTTGCTTTGAAAATCCCATGGACAGAGGAGCCTGGTGTGCTACAGTCCATGGAGTCGCAAAGACTTGGACACGACTAAGCAACTGAGCACACATACACTGACACACATATAAACAAATAAATATAATATATGTGTATTATACACACACACATATACACACACACACACACACACATAAACACATACACCCCACATCTTCATTATCACACACATACATCCCACATCTTCATTATCCATTCATCTGTTGATGGACACTTAGGTTGCTTCCATATCTTGGCAATTGTAAATAATGCTGCTTGAATGTTGGGGTGCATGTATTTATTCAAATTAGTATCTTCATTTTCTTTGGATATATACCCAGAGTGGAATAGCTGGATCATGTGGTAGTTCTATTTTTGGACTTTTGAGAAACCTCCATACTGCTTTCCACAGTGACTGTGGTGATTTACCTTCCCACCAATCGTAAAAGGGTACCCTTTCCTCCACATCCTCGCCAGCATTTGTTATTTGTGTTCTTTTTGATAATGGCCATTCTGACAGATGCTAGATGATATCTCATTGTGGTTTTGATATACATTTCTCTTATGATTAGCATCTTCTCATGTGCCTGTTGGCCATCTGCATTTTGAAAAGACTTGTATTGAGTACTGTTTTAAGGTTGTCTTTTTAGAATCATATTTGTGCTTTATATCAAGGAGTCATTCACTATGTGTATAGCAACTTACATGACCTTCTGCCATGGAGACTTGTGATTTAAGTTAAAGCACTCCCTGGGCCTATGTCTGTTTTTTGTTTGAATTAAGGTTTGGTGATTGACATAGCAAAGAAAATGTTTCTGTTTCTGATAGGAACAGTTATCCATTTATCTTTAGGGTACTCTGGAGCAAATCCATTACAAAGATAATGCTAAGACCAGCATTTAGTGAGAGGTAATCATGTTCCAGTCAGAGTTCGAAAGTGTTACTACCTCAAAGGATGGGGGAGAAGGATTTTTAAATCTCTGTAAAATAGTTGTGATATTGTTATGATTGACTTTGTGTAGTCATTAGTTTGTCTACATATTATTTTCTACCTTGGCTGTATGGCAAAGAAGTATATTTATGTTGCCAGATTTTCATATGGATTATGAAAAATCATAGGTGTGCAGTGGCTTGAGTGGGAGGTAAAGAGAATGACTCTAGAAGGCCACTTTGTGTGAGGAGAGCATTAAGACACTCACCTGGACAGAATGGCTTATTCAATAAGGACACCCGGAACAGAAAGCACATGTTTGATTGTCACTGAGATACTATTGTGATCTTCTGATTTCCTCCTGAATTCTTACATTTCCCAACACTCTCACACAAATTCTCTGTAAAAAACATTGCTTTGCCACGTGTGTTTAAGAGACATGGATGGATGGTGTTAGCCTGTCATTATCATGGCTCTGGGGCAGAAAAGCTGACACTTGGACCTTATATGATCTCTGTTTACTTCTCCATTTGGCCACTCATGGTCTTAGACATCAGGAAATAATTGGATAATAATGGAGAAATAAGGTAAGATCCTGATTAGTCTAGAGGTGTGGAATTCCTAAAATCTTTTCTTTCATGGAAGTCTTGAGTAATTTAAGTTTTATATTTGTGCTTTTATTACAGTAAAAATATATCAATACAGCCACTGCATTAGAAACACAGGCATGCCACAGTCACACATGTTCCAACACAGATATCACAGATATTCTTGCACTCACACACCAGTGTGCACATGTGCACACACACCTGCCTCTTCTTTATGTCATGTGTATTCGGGGTACACACACACACACACACACACACACACACATATATATATATATATATGATGGATTAATTTGCAAATATAAAATCATGCTCAGTCATGAACAAAATGATTTTTAAGGAAATAAATTTAGGAGACAGTATTGTGACAAATCATTCAGTTGTTAGCATAGTGCTATGGATCAGTGATGAGGTAAATCTATTTCTATTTTTTCCCACTCAGATTTGGCAGTATAATGTTTATATAAATTAATTTCTGAAATGTTTAAATGGACAGGTTTTTAGATACTTTAAGCCTATATTTTATAGTTGAGGATATTCTTTTTTGTTATTATCATATATTATGTTTTATTTCTTTTTTACCTTAGGAAACTATAAAATGCAAATCCCCATGTTATAAATGGAAAGAAGTTACTGTGAAAGTTAAAAATCCCTTCCAAGCTTCTGGGGACTTCAAGTAAGTTATTGTTTTGGTATAAATTCATTGCAATTAGCCATATCCAGTCTTAAGAGAAGTTATGTAGTTTTCTTAAATGTGAACTGTTTTGAGGAGAAATTTTGCATATTTATATTACTATAAATGTATCAGCATCAGCAGATAAAATAGAACAAATAATGAAGGTAAATCAGTTTTCCTTGAAATGCTGTTTCATCTCTACAAAGCTAATGCTGATTGTGTCAAACTTATTAATTTTGCCAATAAGCTTTATCTTTATTGAAATGTATAGTTCTTTCAATTTCTTAAAATTTATAAGTAATAGACTTTTAAACTTATAATTTCTTCCTGTTAATTTCCAAAAGTGAAATGTTGATTCAAGCAGAAAATTTATTTTCACCTAAAGCATCATGATTAATTAAAACTGCACATCACATGTTCATTTGTACATCTTTAGATTTAACAACAACAACAAAATATATTTGGAATAAAAAGACAATAAAATGCTTAAGTTTTATTCAAGGTCCCAAATAGAAAATATCTTTCTATATATTTACATGTTGAGGGAGAAGATGGAAAATTGTACCTTATTGTTGTTGTTTAGCTGCTAACTCGTGTCCCACTCTTCTGCGACCCCATAGACTGTAGCCAGCCAGGCTCCCCTGACCATGGGATTTCCCAGGCAAGAATACTGGAGTGGGTTGCCATTTCCTTTACCAGGGAATCTTCCTGTCCCAGGGATTAAATCAGTGTTTCATGCATTGGCAGGTGGATTCTTTATCACTGAGTTATCTGGAAAGCCCTTAATGATACCTTGTGCTGTGCTTAGTCGCTCAGTCGTGTCCGACTCTTTGCGACCCTGTGGAATGTAGCCTGCCAGGTTTCTCTGTCCATGGGGATTCTTCAGGCAAGAGTACTGGAGTGGCTTGCCATGCCCTCCTCCATACCTTACATACTCCTTAAATTATGAACGCTGTTTCTACCAACTTTAAAAGTCAAATTCTTACAATATTTGTGTTGCTTGGAAATTGTATGTATGCTTATTATATTAGTATTTGATAATTTTCAGTTTTTAAATTACTATATGTCTAGGATTTTGGTAATTTCTTATTAACAGTATCATTTATTATTGAGAAAACAAAAATGCTTTTGTTAAAAGTTATTGGTGAATTTATGGTTCCCACATTCAGTGAGGGAGAATTTTATTTACTGTAATTTTATTAAAATGTTTATCAGAATGTAAGGAACAAAAAAAATATCAGAATATATGGCATTAATCCAGTATTAAAATATACCCTTAATGAACCAAATGACTGACTGCAGTTCCTCAGAGAAAATTAAGATCAAATATGTTATCTCTTATTCTAGTGGTAGAATTGAAAGAAAATCCCAAATTTCCTAGCATTGGTAGAATATTATAATTGTATGTTTCTCAAAAAAATAAAATGTCATTGTTATTTTATGGTTTGTGTGCGTGCATGCGTGCTAAGTCACTTCAGTCATGTCCTACTCTTTAGGACCCTATGGACTGTAGCCTGCCAGGCTCCTCTGTCTGTGTGATTCTCTAGGCAGAACTACTAGAGTGGGTAGCCATGCCCTCCTCCAAGGAATTTTCCTGTCCCAGGAATCAAACCTGTGGCTCCTACATTGCAGGTAGAATGTTTACCGCTGAGCCATCAGAGAAGCCAATTTTATGATTTATCTCAGATGTAATTAAAATTGTTACTTCTTGTGAGGAATACATGGTTTGGTAGAGGACAAGATTATTTGTTGGAGTCTTTTGACTCCTTCATCTCTTACATGAATGTGGCCCTCAAACTTAGGTAATAGTCATATAAATCATGAAAATTTAAGGCCACTCACAAAATCTGTAAAATCAATATTTTATGGTAAACATACATTACTTTTAAAGATAAAATGCAATAAAAGAGAATGAGAGGAAATTTAATGCCAAATAATTCACATAGACTATTTTAATGTTATAAACAATAAAACAAGTGACCAAGTTTTTCATATTGCTTACAAAAATGATCAGAATTTTATTATGAATAATCTTATATTAAATGTATTTTCAAATAAAATTTAAAATTTCAGAAAAGTTTCCAAAAAATTGTATGCAGCACAGTGACCAGATTTGATCCTACTTTATCAAAATTTAACAACACTTTTAACAAAAAAGGTGACCCAGTCTAAATTTAAACATTTATTTTTTATTGAGATATGCTTGATATACAATATTATATATTCAGAAATACAATATAGTGATTCACAATTTTTAAAGGTAATGCTCCATATATAGTTATTATAAAATATTGGCTCTATTCTCTGTGCTGTAAAACATATACTTATAGGTTACTTACACATGGTAGTTTACATTTCTTAATCCCCTATCCAGTGTAGATTTAACAGAGATAGAATTAGCTCTCACACCTCTGTGTACCAGATCTGAAATTCCTCTTTGGCAGAATACAAGTATTTCATGCTGTATAATGCTTTTTTTACATGTTGTAAAGTTTGGTTTACTAATATTTGGTTGAAGATTTTGCATTTATAACCACAGGATTTACTTTCTTTTCTTGTGATGTATTTATCTGTTTTTTATATCACCAATAATAGCTTTAGAGAAAGATTTGGGAAGTGGTCCTTTCCATTCTATTTTTGGGGAGAATTTGTGAAGGATTGGTATTAATTCTTTTAATGTTTGCTAGAATTCACAGCTGAAGCCATCTGTCTCTGAGCTTTGTTTTGTGGGAACTTTAGTTTATTACTGATTCCATCTCTTTACTTGTTATGGCTTAATCAGATTTTCTGTTTCTTCTTGAATCGGTTTGGTCGTTTGTGCCACTCTAGGAATTTGTACATTTCTTCTAAATTATCTAAGTTGTTGGCATGGAATTTTACATAGCATTCCCTTATAATCCTTGTTTTTTTCTTTTTTTTTTATGCAAAAGCAGTTGTGATAGCCCTTCTTCCATCCCTTATTTTAGTAATTTGATTTTTCTCTGCTTTATTCTTGATCAGTATAGGTAAAGATTTGTTAATTTTCTTGATATTTTCAAAGACCCTTCTAGTTTCTTTGATATTTTCTATTATTTTTCTTTATTTAAAAACATTTGTGGTATAATTGATATGCAAAAAACTGTACATTTAAAGTATATAATTTGATGAGTTTGTATGTATACATGTACCATGATGCTACCACAACAATTAAAGCAATAAGCATACTTATCACTTCCAAAAGTTTCCTTGTATTCCTTTTTTCTTTTTTATGTTAAGAATTCTTTACATGAGAATTGCAGTCTTAACAAATGTTTTAGATAGAGCACAATACCACGTTGTTAGGTCTTCCCTGTTGGCTCAGCAGTAAAGAATCCACCTGCCAGTGTAGCAGATACAGGTTTGGGAAGATCCCCTGGAGGAGGAAATGACTATCCGCTCTAGTATTCTTGCCTGGAAAATCCTGCTGGACAGAGTAGCCTGGTGGGCTACAGTCCATAGGGTCACAAAGAGTTGGACATGACTGAAGTGACTTAGCACACAGGCATGCGTGATTAATGATGTTAACCATCTTTTCATGTGCCTTTGGCCATCTGTATGTCTTCTTTGGAAAGTGTGTATTCAGGTCTTTTGCGAGTTTTTAATCAGATTGTTTGTTTCTTTGCTACAGAGTTGTGTGAGATTGTTATATTTTGGATATTAGCTCCTTATCTGATAATTGATTCGCAAATATTTTCTCCCATTCAGAAGGTTGCCTTTTATATTTTGTTGATGATTTCCTTTGCTGTGCAGAAGCTTTATATTTTGATGCAGTCCCACTTTATTTTTGCTTTTGTTGCTTTTACTTCTGGTGTCAAGACTCAAAATACCACTAAGACCTATATCAAGGAGTTTACATAAGCATGTGTTTTCTTCTAGGAGTTTTATAGTTTTAGGTCTTATGCTCTGATCTTTAATCTATTTTTGAGTAATTTTTGTGTATGGTATAAAATAGTGGTCTAGTTTCATTCTTTTACATGTGGCTGATTTGTTTTCCCAGCACCACTTACTGAAGAAACTGTCCTTACCCTCTTGTATATTTTTGGCTCCTTTGTTGTAAATTAATTTATCATATATGTGTGGATTTATTTCTCAGCTCTCTATTCTGTTCCATTGATCTAAGTGTCTGTTTTTGCGCAAATATCATACTGTTTTAATTGCTATAGCTTGATATTATTTGAGATCGGAGAGTGTGACACTTCCAGCTATGTTCACTCATCTCATTTTTCCAATGTTTTTTCTTTTCTTTTTTCCTCTCTTTTGGCTTATTTCATTAAACATTTGTTGATGCATTTAATTGTGTACCATATATGTATGTGATTGTTCATTTTTCTTTATTCATTTTTCTCTCTGCTCTTCAGACTGCATAATTTCTATCAGTCTTGAAGTTTGTTAATTCTTCTTTTTGCTACCAATTCAAATCTCCTGAGCCCCTCTAGTGATTTTTTTAAATCTGTTATTGTAGTTTACAAATCCAGAATTTCCATTTGGTTCTTTTTTATTAATTTCATCATCATGCTTTCCTTTACTTCTTTAGTCATAGTTTCCTTAGTTTTTAAAGACATTTACAATGGCTATTTTGAGTTGGTTTTCTGTTAAATATGATAGCTGATCACTCTATCAAGCAACTTTTCTTGCATACCTCTTTTATTGTTTCTTTGCTTGTTTCATAATTTTTATGTTGGAAACTGGACATTTTTGAAAATACATTGAATTCTGGTCTCATGTCCCACATGATTTTTAGTGTTGTTTGCTTGTTTAATTTTTTACTACCTGGCTGGCTTATTTTAAAGATGTTTACTCCCCCTTCCCCTCAAAAAAATGCCCCACATACATAGTGTGAACCTTCTAATATTGCTTCTAGGGGATACAGTCTTAACTATGCCCACAATCACTCTTGGATAATTATGATTTTGGCATAGCTTTCTTTGACCATGCCTTTCTGTGTCCACACTTAGCTATTAAATTTCCCTGATTTGAATTCTGTGGAAGGCATAAATTGCTCCTCAGACTAATTCAATCAAAGCCAGCTCCTTTGAAATAATAGTCCCTTAGGTCAATGTTTGAGTTGTATTCTTTCTCCACAAGGGCTCCTCTCACTTGTCTCTTTCCCCAGTTTTCTCCAACAAACTAGCAGGGTTCCTCCTAATTGCCTTTCACCACAACTGCACTAGTTTTAAGAACACCCTTGGGTTTATCTTCACTTGTTTTCGAAAATGAAATCAGGTCCTTTGTGAAGAGATTAAAAGCTATATGTCTTAAGGTCAGCTTCTCCCTCTAGGTAAAATTTCTGAGCCATGACTGTGTTGGTAGAAAGTGGGACAGTGGCAAACTTTTCTTGAAGTAACACCCCGATATTAGGACCTGAATGCTAGATGGGGTGGGGGGAAGTAGTTTCAGGTCTTCCTGGTTTGCTTCTCCCAGCATAGAACCACACTTTGTAAGCTAGGGCAGTGGTGATTTCACATCCATGCAGAGCTTATGGTCCATGATTGGGTACTGGGCAGAAGAAGGAAGCCTCTTGGCTCCTCTCAGCTGCATTTGCCTGAACATAGCCTCAGCAACATGTACTTGGGGCAGGATGAGAAATGTTAATGTCATACATCTCTCAGAAAGATGGTTCTCCACCTGGGAGCTAGGAAACTGTGTCCTCTGTCCGTAGCTGTACTAGTCTGGAGTAGAGTTTCTTTCTTAATTGGGTGGGGAAGAAGGAGGGAGTGAGTAGTCTTGGTTCAAATGCCACAGACTACATCTTCTCTTTTTTATTGATTGATTTATTATTTTTGCCTGTGCTGGGTCTTCGTTGCTTTGTTATGTGGGCTTTCTCTAGTTGCAGTGAGTGGGGGCTGCTCTCTTGTTGTGGTGTGTGGGCTTCTTATTGCAGTGGCTTCTCTTGTTGCAGAGCATGGGCTCTAGGGCATGTCAGCTTCAGTAGTTGTGATGCAGGGGCTTAGTTGCCCAGCGGCATGTGGAATCTTCCTGGACAAGGGATTGAACTCGTGTCCCCTGCATTAGCAGGTAGATTCTTTACCACTGGACCACTGGACTTCCTTACTATGGAGGGAAGTCCTACATCTTTGCTTACTGAATTTAGTAATTACTATTGAATAGTTTTTTTTTTTTTTTTAATTGGCTGTATCCCTTTAAGATCATTTCCAGAGAGTTTAAATAGTTGGTTTCTATATTTGAACTCATTTTTCTGGAAAGTCATCCATGGAGCTCTCATGCTGTTATGCTGAGAGCAGTGTTTGATCTAAGTTCTATTTTGTCTGTTATTAGTATAGCCAATCCAGTTCTCTTTTTGTTACTGATTACATGGTATTTATTATTCTTCTTTTGTTCCCAATCTGGTTGTGACTTTGAACCAATGTTTGTCTTTTTTCTAGTCTATTTTTTTTTCCATTTAGTCCATCTCTGCCTTTTGATTAGAGTGTTAATCCCATTACACTTAATATAATCTCTGATACAGTACAGTTTAGTGTGCCTTTAAAAATTTCATTTCTTTTACTATATGTTTTCTAAATTTTTTCTCCATAGTCATCCTGAAGATTATAATTAGCATGTTAATTTAAACAGTCTAGTTCATATTGACACTAACTTAATTTTACTGTAAAGTTAGAAATTTCGCTTCAGTGTATCTCCTTTTCCTAGCCTCTTGTTAGTGCTATTATTGTTATACTCATTACATCTTTATAAGTTATAAGCCCATAAAATAGTTTTATATTTATTGTCTGACACTGTTTATTTTAAATCAGAAAGGACAACAAAAAGGGTACATTGCAAATAAAGTACATTTATAATTTGTTTTATAGAGTTGCCTGTGTAGTTAACTGTATGTATGCTTTTTATTTCATCATGTGGTTTACAGTTCATTTCGAGTGTCCTTTTACTTTAGCCTAAGGGAATTCTTATAGTATTTTTTGTAGGATAGGTCTGTTAACAATGAATTCTTTCATTTTTTTTTATTTGGTAATATTTTAATTTCTCCTTAATTTCTGAAGGATAGTTTTGCTGTATATAGTATACTTTATTGATAATTGTTCAGCATGCTGTATACATCATCCCATTGCATTTTGTTCTTTAGGTTTTAAATGGGAATTTAATTCTTAATCTTATTGAGGAGCAACATAGGTGTTGAGTCAGTTGTCTTCTGCTTCTTACTGTGTCTTGGCCTCTCAATGACTTGACTTTTATTGTCTAGTTATGGACCACCTTGAATTTATCCTTCACAGAATATTTTGTACTTCTTAGATGTGTAAATTAATATTTTTATCAAATTTTGAAAGTTTTCCTCATTTGTTTCTTCACATTTTCTGTCTGCCTCTTTTTTTTTTTTTTTTCTCTTGTCTTTTGGGATTCTGATTAGGCTTAAGTTTGGCTGTCTGATTGTGTCCCGTGGTTCTCTGAGGCTCTGTTAATTTGTCTTCATTCTTTTTTCTTTCCATTGTTTAGAAGTAATCATTTTATTTGACCTATCTTCAAGTGTACTGGTTCTTTTGTCACTTCAAACCTGCAGTTGAGTCCCTCTACTGCTTTTTTTTACTTCAGGTATTGTACTTTCTAAGTCCAGAATTTATAATTAGTTCTTTCGTATAGTTTCTCTGTACTGATATTCTTTACTTGGTGAGACGTAATTGTCTCTGTCACTAGAGAAGAGAATGGCAAAACAACAAACT
Organism: Capricornis sumatraensis; assembly: GCF_032405125.1. Lineage (NCBI taxonomy): Eukaryota > Metazoa > Chordata > Mammalia > Artiodactyla > Bovidae > Capricornis > Capricornis sumatraensis. Next base: position 107,496,451 of record NC_091092.1, on the reverse strand, counting down.
GGGTAGAATTCTTAAAGAGATGGGAATACCAGACCACCTTACCTGACTCCTGAGAAATATGTATGCAGGTCAAGAAGCAACAGTTAGAACTGGACATGGAACAAAGGACTGGTTCCAAATTGGGAAAGGAGTACGTCAAGGCTGTATAGTCTCACCTTGTTTATTTTACTTATATGCCAGGCTAGATAAATCAGCTGCAATCAAGATTGCTGGGAGTAACATCACCAACTTCAGATATGCAGATGATACCTCTCTGAGGGCAAAAAGTGAAGAGGAACTAAAGAGCCTCTTGATGAGTGTGACAATGGAAAGTCAAAAAGCTGGCTTAAAACTCAACATTAAAAAAACTAAGATCATGGCATCCAGTCCCAGAACTTCATGGCAAATAGATGGGGGAAAATTGAAAACAGTGACAGCTTTTATTTTCTTGGGCTCCAAAATCACTGTAGAGAGTGACTGCAGCCACAAAATTAAAAGATGCTTGCTCCTTAGAAGGAATGCTATGACAAAACTAGACAGCATAGTAAAAAGCAGAGACATCACTTTGCCAACAAAGGTCTGACTAGTCAGAGTTACAGTTTTTCCAATAGTCATGTATAGAAGTGAGAGTTGTACCATAAAGAAGGCTGAGCACCGAAGGACTGATGCTTTTGAATTGTGGTGCTGGAGAAGACTCTTGACAGTCCCTTGGACAGCAAGGAGATCAAACCAGTACATCCTAAATGAAATCAACCCTGAATATTCATTGGAAGGTCTAATGCTGAAGCTGAAGCTCCAGAGCTTTGGCCACCTGATGAGAAGAGCTGACTCATTGGAAAAGACCACGATGCTAGGAAAGATTGAGGGCAAGAGGACAAGGGGGTAACAGAAGTTGAGATGGCATCACCAACTCAGTGGATATGATTTTGAGCAAACTCCCAGAGACAGTGAAGGTGAAGGACAGGGAAGCCTGACATGTTGTAGTCCGTGGAACCATGAAGAGTTTGACATGACTTGGTGACTGAACAACAGGTCCTTGTGACTGAACAACAGGTGACTGAACTGAAGGTCCTAGACATGTTTTGGGACTCTACTGAGCTATTGCAATTTCTCCTATGGGCATCTTGTCTCCAGATCTTCCTTTTATGTTTTCTCAGGCTCTTACTTGATCCAATTGCTGTGGCAGCCTCAGGCATAATTGGTACTGATTTTTTTCAACGAACATCCTAGGAATAGTTGTTTTCCTTTGAGTCAGTTGCTTGAATTAAAGCAACACAGTGCATATTGAGTTCTTCTTGGGAGCTTTGAGACAGATTGCACGGTAACAATGATGAGGGATGGGACTTCTTTTTGAAGAGCTCCAGCCTCAGTCTATTCCTTCCTGTGGCAGCAAGACTGAGCATTTTTTACAGCTACCTTGGTTGCAAGGCAGTTCGATTTCAAGGCTACTGCAGAGCTATGGAGAGGAGGAGGGGCGTTACAACATAAAAATTACAAGGCTGCAAACCCTACTGTTCTTACCAAGGTTTGGAAGCTTTTTATTTTTTTCTTTTTGCTTTGTCTTCATTACTGCATGCGTGTGTTCTCTACTTGCAGCAAGTGGAGACTACTCTCTAGTTGCGGTGCACAGGCTGCTCATTGTGGTGGCTTCTCTTGTTGAGGAGCACAGGCTCTAGGCACACAGGCTTCAGTAGTTGAAGAATGTAGGCTCAGTAGTTGTGGCTCTCAGGCTTAGTTGTTCCCTGGAATGTGGAATCTTTGAGGACCAGGGATTGAACCTGTGTCCTTTGCATTAGCAGGTGGATTCTTAAGCACTGGAGTACCAGGGAAGTCCCTGGAAACTTTTCTTGTGCAAACACCATTCAGATTGCTGCAAGCTTTTATTTAGTTAGCTGCAATTCTGAGAAAGTTAATTTGGACAAATTTTTCCAGTGTTTTTAGTGGTTTTATATAGGTGTGAAAATGGTTATTCTAAACCATTCCCTGCTTTTGTTTTCCTAATGGCCTGGTTTTATTATTTAAAATATGGGGGGTTTTTTGTTTTGTTTTGTTTTGTTTTAGATTGGACTCATGCCTCTCACAATGTGATCTCTGAGTCAGCAAAATCACCATCACCTGGGAGCTTATTAGAAAACCAGAATCTCAGGCCCACTCTAATGCAGTTGAATCAGAATCTACATTGAACAACATCTCCAGAATATTTATTTGTACATTAATATTTAAAGCAGTACTGGTATAATTCAAGAGTGATCAGAGTTTAACTCATAGACGGGCTACTTAAAAAATATCTGAAGAGTTCAATGGAGCCCATGCCAGACTTACTAACTCAGAATTCATACAAATAGAAGCTTGGGAATCTGCATTTTGAACAAGCACTCCAGATGATAATAATGCACATTGAAATGTTAGGACCACTGATTTAGAAACTGCAGTAATCAAACAGGATCTATTTCTGTGTTAATGGCAGTTTATATTTCATTTTTAAAGTTAATATATGTATTTTGAGGGAAGTATGTTCATTGTAATTAAGCAGGGACTTTTTAAACAGAAGCATACAGAATGCTGGTTTATCTCAAAATGGAACATGTATAGTATGTGAAAAATCTAGTATTTATTATGTTGGTTTAGTCTTTTTTATTTGTGTGTCAAATACTATTATGCCTGTGATTAATTTTTAGCCAGAACAAATTATTACCAAAATAAATTGCCCAATGATTCACCATGGATTTATAGAAATATAAAGAAATGTTATAAATGTTTTCTGCCTCATAATTTTATGAAATTTAAATGAGAATTTAGTGCATAACTTTAAATATAAATTGCTCTCTGGAGAGGATTTATTCCTACATTTGCTTAACTGTAAATTTATATAAGCAATTCTGCCAGTTTGATACATAACTTTCATTATTCATAGTTTACATTTTTTACAGTTAATTTTGTCTTATTTAAAACTTTTTAGTATTTAATATTTATAAAATCCTTTACAACCCTTATATGAAGGCATCAGAAATAACAAGTTAAACCAAAAAGACAAAAACTGATACCAACATTCAAACATTAAGATATATAAATGTATTGCATTTTAGTTTGTATATGCGTGTTCATGAACGTGTGTGTATTTTTAGACTAAAATATTTGATTGATTTTATTACTGATCTATTTTCCACTATCAAGCTAATATTGTGAGATCTTAATAACTGTTAAATAATAAAGAAGATTTCTGTTAACAAATTAAGTTTAGATAAATCTGTTCTTAACAATATTGTACAGATTCAGTTCAACTCTGCAAGAAGAATTAGGCATTTCTGACATGACTCTTCATGAAATCTTTACCCTACCACTAGGGTATCATTTCCGCACTATTCTCCACTACATTGTGGGCAACCTAAGGCTTCAGTCAGTTCAGTCACTCAGTCGTGTCTGACTCTCTGCAACCCCATGGACTGCAGCATGCCAGGTCTCCCTGTCCATCACCAACTCCCAGAGCCTACTCAAACTCATGTCTATTGCATTCGTGATGTCATCCAACCATCTCATCCTCTGTCATCCCCTTCTCCTCCTGCCCTCAATCTTTCCCAGCATCAGGGTCTTTTCAGTTGAGTCAGTTCTTCACATCAGGTGGCCAAAGTATTGGAGTTTCAGCTTCAGCATCAGTCCTTCCAGTGAATATTCAGGACTGATTTCCCTTAGGATGGACTGGTTGGATCTCCTTGCAGTCCAAAGGACTCTCAAGAGTCTTCTCCAACACCACAGTTCAAAAGCATCAATTCTTCTGCTCTTAGCTTTCTTTATAGTCCAACTCTCACATGCATACATGACTACTGGAAAAACCATATCCTGGACTAAACCGACCTTTGTTGGCAAAGTAATGTCTCTGCTTTCTAATATGCTGTGTAGGTTGGTCATAGCTTTTCTTCCAAGGAGCAAGAGTCTTTTAATTTCATGGCTGCAGTCACCATCTGCAGTGATTTTGGAGCCCCCAAAGATAACGTCTCTCACTGTTTCCATTGTTCCCCCATCTATTTAACCTAGACTTGGAAGACAGCATATTCATGTTTGTACTTTCCAGTACTTAGACCTACACCTAACATGTAATTGGGTCTCCATAACTGTTTCTTGAAGGAATGACCTTTTTTATAGAGGAAGGACTGAATTTCTGTTTGATTCCAGATGATGGCATAATTATCAACACATCAATTTTACTAGGTACCCAAATTTCGTGTCCACTCCTGAGAGAAATATTTCTCTCTTCTAGACATAAGATTTTTGTTTTTGTTTAGTTGCTAAGTTGTGTTCAACTCTTTTGTGACCATGGACTGTAGCCCACCAGGCTACTCTGTCCAAGGGATTTTCCAGCGAAGAATACCAGAGTGGGTTGCCATTCCCTACTTCAGGGCATTTTCCTGACCTGGGATCAAACCTGCATCTCCTGCATTGGCAGGCAGATTCTTTACCACTGAGCCATCTGGGAAGTCCAGATTCAGTTCAGTTCAGTTCAGTCGCTCAGTCATGTCCGACTGTTTGCGACCCCATGAATCGCAGCACACTAGGCCTCCCTGTCCATCACCATCTCCCAGAGTTCACTCAGACTCACATCCATCGAGTCCGTGATGCCATCCAGCCATCTCATCAAAGTCCAGATTAGAAATTATTAAATGTGTATAACTCTGACAGTGTATTAAGGTCAATGTATAATTTCCTCTTTCTTTTTGGAATATAATTTGGTTGGTCATTTTTGCTCTACGTTTCCTTGTTATGAGAATTCAGTGTTGACTTTACATATAAAAATATCAATTTTTTACCTGTTTCCATTCAACATCTTTTATTTCTAACATGTTTTGAGTTACTGAATGAGAGCACATGGACTGTTTGAACTGTAATTTATTCTGATTCTAATTATATTTTATGATAAATGGAAATGATTTAAAGGAAGAATATTTTGTGGTCATCTGAGTTTTGTTACAGTAGAATTAAAAATAATCCTTTTTTCATGTATTTTAGTGTCATTCTGGTGGAATCCTCAACATTTATCTCTTTGCCATCCCAATTAACTGAATATGAAGAATCTGTTGACTTCTTGAACCACCGGTAAATTTCTGTATATGCTCTTTATTATCTCAGGAAAAAATTTGAGAAATTAGCATTCAAGTAAATTTGTTACATAATTATACAGTAGTTTTCATTTATTTGAAATATTTATATTATATTATATATAATATTTATATTATTCACACTGTTATTCTCTTTATGTATTACTAGGTTTATGGACATAAAAATTGAATACATATGCACTTTATAAAATGCAATGGATCCCCATTATTCATGGTACTTATGGTATATAAAATTGCCACAAACAGTTAGTGAGCATTGCATCATTCCTCTGAGGAGAAATCTCTATAACCATATATACTGTAATTATAAATCTTAAAAACAACCCAACCTGGCAGATTCTACTTTCTTTATTTTACAAGGAGAAAATAAAGTTCAGAAGTGTTAAATGACTTGCCTGAGGCAGTCCCACTGACAGGTGCCAGAGAGGGTTTTAAACCCTGTCCTCCTACCTCAGAGCTAGAGCAGCTTGCACTTCTGTACTGCCCCCTCAATGTCTCCATCCTCTGCTCATCTAAGCTGGAGAGCAGAAACAAAAAAGCCCAGTGTCACCTTGTTTGACCTCAGCTGGGAACTTGTGTGATCAGCTGCTGGAATTTTCCAGCACTCTGCACATGCCCACGAACAGTTGGTAAAGTACCAAGGGTATTGACTTTGGGGTTCCTAATCAGTTTTAGTGAGAAGATGAATTTGCAAATTTGGGACTGGTGGATCGTGAAGATTGACTGTATTTAAGCTTCTTTGATTCATGTTATAAAGTCTGTATTTAGTTTAGAAAGGAACTTTGACTTCTCAGTAGAGAAGCAGACATTTTTTAAAGTTAGATTGCCTTATATGTCTCATTGGCTTTAAACTCTAGAATAACTATTTAAAGTGAAGTAGAATAAAACAATGTTATAAAGGTTGAAGAAAGCCAGGGAGAAAAAAAAAATGTAGGTTTCTATTATAGAAGTGCATTTGTATGTTGATCTTTACTATGGTGTTGTTAGTTTATTTTATACCATTGTCTCTGTGTAGTGCTTGGCAGCATCAGTGTCATCCTTTTAGATGCAAAAACATTCCCAGTGGCAAGGATTTGGCAATGTTGATATCATAGGAATTCCAGTGTTAAAGTCATCAGAATCATTAAAATGATTGTACAGATCTTACTAAGATTAAAATGAATAGTTTCTTTTCCAAAGTGAATTCTATTACAGCCAATCGTTTTGGAAGATCATAAATATTGCATTTATTATAAGATATTTGATTTTTTCCCATTGATTTATATTCTGTGAGAAAAATAGATAAGTAGAAAACATTTTTGTTTGACAATTTGTTTCATTGGATGCTAATTTCATGCGTAACTAAGGCATTCAAAGTCTTCCTTTATCATTTTGCTTTGTTGTTTTAGTTGCTCAGTTGTATACAACTCTTTGTGACCCCATGTACTGTAGCCTGCCAGACTTCTCTGTCTATGGGATTTCCCAGGCAAGAACATTGGAATGGGTTGTCATTTCCTTCTCCAGGGGACATTTTGCTTTAGTGAACAATAAAATATGAATTAATCCATTGATCTCTAAGGCAGCACTATAAATGTCGTAGGAATAGATTATTGTCGGCATTTATGTTAATTTCTTTGTAGATGGAATGCTACTTTTAAATGCTTAAAAAACTTCAGTAAACAATTTTCCCGAAATTTTTTTCAGTCCCTTGTTTCTTGATCAAGAAGTTGCTTTGTGGTCACAGATTTTGCCTGAATGGCTTTGAAACAGTTTCTTCACGTTAGTTGTGAATAATATCAGTTCCGTTCATTTCAGTCACTCAGTCATGTCCAACTCTTTGTGACCCCATGGACTGCAGCACTCCAGGCTTCCCTATACATCACCAGCTCCCGGAGCTTGCTCAAACTCATGTCTGTAGAGTTGATGATGCCATCCAACCATCTCATCCTCTGTCGTCCCCTTCTCCTCCTGCCTTCAATCTTTCCCAGCATCAGGGTCTTTTCAAATGAGTCATTTCTTTGCATCAGTGGCCAAACTATTGAAGCTTCAGCTTCAGCATCAGTCCTTCCAATGAATACTCAGGACAGATTTCCTTTATGATGGACTGGTTTGATCCCCTTGCAGTCCAAAGGAGTTTCAAGAGTCTTCTCCAATGCCACAGTTTGAAAGCATCAATTCTTTGGCACTCAGCTTTCTTTATGGTCCAACTCTCACATCCATACATGACTACTGGAAAAACCGCTTTGGCTAGATGGACCTTTGTTGCAAAGTAATGTCTCTGCTTTTTAATATGCTGTCTAGGTTGATCATAACTTTTCCTCCGAGGAGCAAGTGTCTTTTAATTTCATCACTGCAGTCACCATCTGCAGTGATTTTGGAGCCCAAGACACTAAATTATCTCACTGTTTCCATTGTTTCCCCATCTATTTGCCATGAAGTGATGGGACCAGATGCCGTGATCTTCGTTTTTTGAAGTATCTATAGCATTCTAATTAAACTGTAGCCAGTTCTCAAAGAAATGCTATAGATATCTGTGAGCAGAAGTAACTCAAAGTTAGATCCTTTTAATGAAGAGAAAAAGTGAGTCCACCTTCACAATTTGAAACACAGTTTGGAAATTCTGTATCAAAATTTTACCATGATTTTTTCATATAATGTTCTGAAATGGTTTTAGTTAGACCTAACATTCCAGAATTATTGAAGCTATCGATTCTCAAGCTACAGGTAAAGATATCTTTTTTATGTTATGCTTCTCAAATCAAAAGCAAAATTGAACAAGTATGAAAGCATTTATAAGTTAATTTTGAAAAGGAAGGACGCTTTGGAAATACTCATCCAAAACAATTCCCAGCTCAGCCTGAAGTATCACTTAAGAAGTGTGTCTACCACAGTCTCAAACTTTATTGATCATTGTTTCCCATATAGGCTCTTCCATTTGTTTTTATAACACTCTACTGTCTTAATTCATCTTTCAAATCTTCCTGTGAGAAAAGAAGCATAAAGATGCAGTGACATTGAGCACTGGGTCAGGGAAAGCATAGTCAGGCTTCGGCATATTAGCTCTCAAAGAAGAAATTCGAGCTGCTAGTTTAAAGGACTGCATATTTACTCCTGTGCATCTCTGTAAAGACTGTCTCCCAAACCAAAAGCAAGGACGAGACTTACAAAGGCTAAAGTCACACAGTTTCTCAAGGAAAAGGGCTGGTCTTTGGTATGTCATTTCAGCACTGATATGGACAACTGAGCTCCTAATTCATACATTGAGTTGTGATCAAATCACCTCAAGTTCACCAAAGAGGCTGCTTTTCTGACAATTCAGAACAGATGTATTAGAAACATTGCTGTAGCTCCTTCTGGGGTCCTGATGGCTTGTTCTGTGGCCTGGTCTCTAGGTCTTATCATCCAATTAGCTTATGGGGATTTTTAAATACACTTTTATTGTTTAACTCTTATGTTATATATGTTATATACATTAAGAGAACAAACAAAGTATTTAAAAATCTCCATAAGCTAACTAGATTTTTTTCTTGGAGCTCCTTACAAATATCCTTGTTTTTCCTCTTTTAGTGCACACACTGCATTTCCCCACTAATGTTAAAATTCTGCATGAACACATAATTGGCCAATGGCATATGAGGAGAAGTGCTGACTGTTTTTCCAAGTGGTAGCTTTAAGACCCAGTGAATAATTTTTCCTGTCCCCATTCCCTGCTACATTTATTAGAAAGGCACATTTAGGAATGGAGGCCTCCTTCACCAAGGAACTCTGAGTGTATCCTCTCCACCTAGAATAGATACGTATTGTGAGCAAGAAGTAAACTCTTGTGTTAATCCAGTGAGATATGGGGTTGTTAACTATAGCATGACCTAGCACATACTAATGGATGCTCCTCTTCAGAGTCACTTCAGTTAATGTCTCCACACATGATAAATAATCTCTTCTGAAATGAGACATAAAGTACTGAAATTATCTTTCAGGTGGTATTAAAAAAATTTCCTATTAAAAATTTAAAAAAAAAAAAGTTTCTGTAAACTGCTCTTCTTTAGCCTACCAGGCTCCTCCATCCATGGGATTTTCCAGGCAAGAGTACTAGAGTGGGTTGCCATGTCCTTCTCCAGGGGATCTTTCCAACCCTGGGATTGAACCCAGGTCTCCTGCATTGCAGGCAGACACTTTACCATCTAAGCCACCAGGGAAGCCCTTCTTAAGCAATGGATATATATAAAACAACACATTGGAAACCACATGCACGAGGAAACTATATTCATCACATATTTTGCTTTATGGGAACATGATCCATGAGCACAAGTAAGAGCAGTTAAGAAGTTTTTATTCTAATTAAATCCCAAGGATTATCAGAAAGAATCAGGACAGGAGACTGATTTTAGTCATACTTAAAAATTGAGTGATAGATAGATCAGCAGTGCTCAGAAAGGAGCACTTTGTAAATAATTTCCTTCAGTGATATGACTTGCTATTTTTTCCAGCAGTGTTGAATTATTTATCACTCAATAGATTTTTACTAAGTGGCACCTCAAGCATTTTTCTTAGTACTGGAGAAATATTGGGATAAATAAGTCACAGATCTGGCCGTAAAGTTGCCAGCCATCAAGCAGAAAAGAAGAAAAAAAAAAAATCCACCCAAATGGAGACAGTTGTATAGGGCAGAATGCATTCAGTAGTGTGTGTGCATATGTTCTATGAGCTGATTGGCAAGGAATATCACTGTGTAGATATTTTTGTGGTTTATGTGGAAGAGAAGACACTGTTGAAGAAAAATGAGGTCCTAGTAACTTTTTTTCCATGCATACACCATGTTCTCCTTTATCATGTACAGACTGGGATCTGAAATAATAGTACAATCTGATGGCCAGGATCTGGAACAAGGGGAGAACTCTCCTACAAGTGTAGAAGGATCATGGGAAGAGGGAATAGCAGAAGCTTTGGGGGAGTAGGGGACAGTCAGGTGAGGCGAAGCCACCAGGAAATCCCAGAATTACAAGGCATATGGTTATAAATATGGATGACAGATTTAGCATAGGAAAGTGTGAGTTCAAGTTGAAGAGGTGTTGAAGTGTTTACCATTCTACTTTGTACTTATTTCTTATAGAGTTACTTTGCATGGCAGACTGCATACTCTGTGAACTTAGGGATTTCATCATTCATCCTTGTTCCTAGAAGAGTTAGGCCCAGAATAGCCACCCAAATGAAAGTAGGTGCTGGTAGAGATATCTTTCTGAGTCCTGATTCTTGCCCAAACCCGACCATCCCCCCAAAAGCTGGGTTTTGGAGAACCATGATTTTAAAATATTTCATTCTACTACACTGAATAATTAGTAACAGACTTCACCGAGTCTGTAAGGAAAGTAGAGTGAATCAAAAGCCAGATGTATATACTAAGAGTGACAACCTGCCATGATCCTCTTGCTCTAGATTAGTGATTCATACTTGGTTTTAATGTTTTAATGTTCTTTGGCAGTCTGATGAAGCCTATTCTATTTCAAAAAATAGTGTTTTTACAAACACATAAATAACAAGGATTATAGAATGTCTTAATCTCCTTGGGCTACCATAACAAAATACCACAGAATGGGTGGCTTAAACAACAGAAATTTATTTCTCACAGTCCTGGAGACTGGAAAGTCCAAGGTGCCAGCAAGTTAAGTTTCACTCTGAGGCTTCTTCTTTTGGCTTATTGGCAGCAGCCATCTCACTGGGTGCTCACATGTCCTCTTCTTTGTGCACACATGGAGAGACCAGCTAACTGGTCTCTCTATAATAAGGATGCTAATTTTTTATTAGAGTCTTATCCTTATGGCCTCATTTAACCTTAATTTACCTTACAATATGCCCTATCTGGGGCTTCCCTGGTGGCTCAGTAGTTAAGAATCCACCTGAAATGCAGGAGACACAGGAAACATGGGTTCGATCCCTGGGTCAGGAATATCCCCTGGAGAAGGGCATGGCAACCCACTCTACTCTTCTTGCCTGGAGAATCCCATGGACAGAGGAGCCTGGTGGGCTACAGTCCATAGGGTCGCAAAGAATTGAACACTCCTGAGGTGACTGAGCAGGCCCACATGCCCTATCTCCAAATACAATCATTTTGAGAATTAAGACTTCAACATAGAATTTAAGGGTGACACAGTTCAGTCCATAGCACAGAGGAAAGTAATAGTCTAGTAGAGTACTGTATCAAAATGTTTAAACTTGTAGTATATTAAAATATATACTTCATTAACACAATGCATAGTAACATCTACTGGTAGAGATAACTACCACACTTTGAAAGCAGCAGTAAAAATAAATAATAGCTAAATATATGCACAAGAAGTGAAATGTGATGTGAAGATACTTGTGTACAGCTAATACTACATGATTTGATTTCAATTGCTATTAAGAGTCAGTGGACATAATGGTGGAATTTTTTCCCCATTTTAATTCACAGATCACTCTCTTTGTATGACACATTAGCACCCCTCATTTTAGAGACTTCTCAGCTGTTCAGGAGCCAAAGTTGTACAAAAAACATCAAACATTCTATTTTAACTGCCCCCCCAGATGGCCATGGGACCTGATTTTTATCAACTCCTGGACACATGGAGGATGGAATGAATCTAAAAATTGATTCTCTTATATTCCTTCATGTGATTCATAAAAACTAGACTTGAACCAGAGAATTTGCTGCTTGATTTGGATGTAGCCCTGAATGCCAGCCCAGAAGTATGAACAATTATAACAAAGATCTTCCTTCCCTGCTGGAGAAACTTGAGAAGGAAGTCATTCTTGGAGCTGATTTATTCATGCTTTGACTCCCTTGTAGCTCAGGTGGTAATGAATCTGCTTGCAATGTGGGAGACCTGGGTTCAATCCCTGGGTTGGGAAGATCCCCTGGAGAAAAGAAAGGCTACTCACTCCAGTATTCTGGCCTAGAGAATTCCATGGACTGTATAGTCCATGGGGTCCCAAAGAGTCAGACACGACTGAGTGACTTTCACTGACTAGAAGCAGTTCAATATCATTTTGATTATTTGAGCTTGAAAAGAGCTATATACCACTATTGCAGAGGAAAATAGTGTGTCATCCCTTTCCACCTCATAAGTATTAATAGGTTCCACACCCTGATTTTGACCCATTACTAAATTAGCAGAAAATATTCCATTACTTGATCTACAATGTTTTGTATAATTTTAGCCTCTTTTGATGCTTTTTTTCCTGAAGACCAAGGCTTCCTCTTCCATAACTACATAATCAACGAGTATCTAGGAAAATTATAGTGTGGATTAAGGTATACGGATTAACAAAAGTGTAACTGAGTGGTTTCTCTTCTGTTTCGAAGTGTGAAAGATACTCGTTCTATTAAAAAGTGGGTTTATCACCACATTTCTAGGGTCAAGAAAATGCACTTCAGTTCAGTCACTCAGTTGTGTCCAGCTCTTTGTGACCCCATGAATTGCAGCATGCCAGGCTTCCCTGTCCATCACCAACTCCTGGAGTTCACCCAAACTCATGTCCATTGATTTGGTGATGCCGTCCAACCATCTCATCCTGTCATCCCCTCCTCCTCCTGCCCTCAATCTTTCCCAGCATCAGGGTCTTTTCAAATGAGTCAGCTCTTCGCATCAGGTGGCCAAAGTTTTGGAATTTCAGCTTCAACATCTGTCCTTCAGGACTGATCTCCTTTAGGATGGACTGGTTGGATCTCCTTGAAGTCCAAGGAACTCTCAAGAGTCTTCTCCAACAACACAGGTCAAAAGCATCAATTCTTAGGTGCTCAGCCTTCTTCACAGTCCAACTCTCACATCCATACATGACTACTGGAAAAACCATAGCCTTGACTAGATGGACCTTTGTTGGCAAAGTAATGTCTCTGCTTTTTAATATGCTATCTAGGTTGGTCATAACTTTTCTTCCAAGGAGTAAGTGTCTTTTAATTTCATGGCTGCAATCACCACCTGCACTGATTTGGAGCCACCCAAAATAAAGTCTGCCACTGTTTCCACTGTTTCCCCATCTATTTGCCATGAGATGATGGGACCAGATGCCATGATCTTCGTTTTCTGAATGTTGAGCTTTAAGCCAACTTTTTCACTCTCCTCTTTCACTTTCATCAAGAGGCTCTTTAGTTCTTCTTTACTTTCTGCCATAAGAGTGGTGTTATCTGCATATCAGGTTATTGATATTTCTCCTGGCAATCTTGATTCCAGCTTGTGCTTCCTCCAGCCCAGTGTTTCTCATGATGTACTCTCCATTTAATAAGCAGGGTGACAATATACAGCCTTGATGTACTCCTTTTTCTATTTGGAACCAGTCTGTTGTTCCATGTCCAGTTCTAAGTGTTGCTTCGTGACCCACATACAAATTTCTCAAGAGGCAGGTCAGGTGGTCTGGTATTCCCATCTCTCTCAGAATTTTCCACAGTTTATTGTCATCCACACTATCATTGATCAGGTAAGATAGAATTTTCCTTAGCCAGATTATTTTGTTAAATTATTTTCTTATGTCTCAATTAATCATGATAATTATCAGCTTTACAAGCAAGTCCATCAAATTCTTAGGTCTGTAAAATATTTTATCTATTTTTATTGTAAATAATACAGGTAACTCAATTTTTCTGGTTTTGAGACTCTTCATTGTGGATAAGGCAGCTCTTTGATTTGTTCAAAAGGCACTATCATTAGCTGTTCTCCAACAAAATAGGTAAAGAAAAGAAAAAGCCCAAATTGCTCTGCTTTTCTATTCACTATGGGAAACACACACACACATGACTGAAGGGCTAGTGATTGCAATTATTGAACAAAATGAGGTTTGTAGATTATCTAAGGATTTTAATCAGACATTCTACCCAGAACTCCATTAGCAAAGAGATGGTGTTTTAGTGGTACATTGAGAAATAAGCATTTTTTTAATAGTTCTTTCCACTCTTTGTATAGTCTCTGTTATAAATGCTAAAATATCTATCCACTATGTCTATCAGCCTTCAGGTATCTATCAAGTGCTCAAATTACATAAAAGTATTAAATGCTCATGACATTATGAAGGAAACAGGAATCAAGACCATCCCTGCCAGGGTCCAGCCCCAGTGGATCCAGGGAAATTCGAAGGGTGAACGGCGTAGGCAAGGAAAGCTTATTTATTTAGAAATATAAGATTAAATTAGGAAGAAATAGTGTAGTAGGAAAATTTAGTGGAGAAAAGAGGCTGAATAACTTGGTTTATGAGGAAAGCCAATAAAATCTCAGGACAAGAGATTTGCACCATCTATGTTGGGCCACTGGTGCCCGTTTGAATATCGGAGAGTGCCATGCCTTGGGCTCTCTTTCTCTCACAGAACTTAGAAGCCAGGGCAAGTAAGTAGACTTGGCGAGCCGCCTCGCTCCAGATGGGAATTCATCCAGAAAATAGAGTAAGACACGGGGGAAACCAGTCCAGCGACTGGCCCATCCTCTATTGTCCAGAAAGGCCTTTTATACCTTTTTTTGTACATAGAGATCAATGGATAATATAAAATTATGTAGCATCAGCACCCTTGACTCTTATCGAGGCCAGGCTTTTTCTCTGCATACTTAGTTGTATACACAAGTCTTAGGTGATTTACATCATCTTCTGGCCAGAAGGCCATCAGTTAACATTTTATGGCCCTTTTCTGATAAGGGTTTGTCAACCAGAAGACTTATTTGTCTTAAAAATGTTGTTCTTCCCAAAGTCTGGTGCCACTCTCAGAAAGCACTAAATAAAGTTACATTCTTACATAGCAAGGATACAACAATTGTAACAAGTAAAAGGAGTACAGTGATTTATAAAGAGAAAAGTAATTAACTCAAAAGTCTAGTGTTGCTAACATCAGAACTACTATATACCTTTTTCTATATCCTGATTACATTGATTAATATCCTTCAGGTGCCTAAACAATAAAGAATATGGAGGCCTGGCAGCAGTCACTGAGTCAACTGTGAAAACTCATCACCAATATGATTTTTAGCTCTTTAGAAAAGGCTCTGTATCTTTAAGATGCTTTAAGCTTTGTGCCTCTCATGGTTGGGGGGCTGTAAGCAATTCACAAACTGCAAAAAGTCCTGGGGAACCTGTTAGGCAAGTTAGAGAGCCATCAGAGGGGGTTTGAGCTGAAACATTCCTTTCAAATGCAGAAGACTGTAGCCCTAAGTTAACTTTTTCCAGAGAGTGTCAAAAGAGTGGAAAAGCATAGTACAATAAAATCAGGCCGACTCTGGTTTTGTGGGGTAGATGTTCAGGAAAACTCAGGGGGAACCCCTGAAGCCAGATCACGGCTTTGCATTTTTTTCGGGCTTCCTTCCTCATGACCTTTGCCATGGGCGGGATTCCTCACACTGGCTCCCGGCACATCCCCAAGAAAAAGAAATGCAAAAAAGCAAAATGGCTGTCTGAGGAGGCCTTACAAACAGCTGTGAAATGAAGGGAAGTGAAAAGCAAAGGAAAAAAGGAAAGATATACCTATTTGAATGCAGAGTTCCAAAGAATAGCAAGGAGAAATAAGAAAGCCTTCCTCAGCAATCAGTGCAAAGAAATAGAGGGAAACAGTAGAATGGGAAAGACTAGAGATCTCTTCAAGAAAATTAGAGATACCAAGGGAACATTTCATGCAAAGATGGGCTCAATAAAGGACAAAAATGGTATGGACCTAACAGAAACAGAAGATATTAAGAGGTGACAAGAATACACAGAAGAACTGTACAGAAAAGATCTTCACAACCCAGATGATCATGATGGTGTGATCACTCACCTAGAGCCAGACATCCTGGAATGTGAAGTTGAGTGGGCCTTAGGAAGCATCACTACGAACAAAGCTAGTGGAGGTGATGTAATTCCAGTGGAGCTATTTCAAATCCTGAAAGATGATGCTGTGAACGTGCTGCACTCAATATGCCAGCAAATGTGGAAAACTCAGCAGTAGCCACAGGGCTGGAAAAGGTCAGTTTTCACTCCAATCCCAAAGAAAGGTAATGCAAAAGAATGCTCAAACTACCGCACAATTGCACTCATCTCACACACTTGTAAAGTAATGCTTAAAATTCTCCAAGCCAGGCTTCAGCAATATGTGAACCGTGAACTTCCAGATGTTCAAGCTGGTTTTAGAAAAGGCAGAGGAACCAGAGATCAAATTGCCAACATCTGCTGGATCATGGAAAAGCAAGAGAGTTCTAGAAAAACATCTATTTCTGCTTTACTGACTATGCCAAAGCCTTTGACTGTGTGGATCACAACAAACTGTGGAAAATTTTGAAAGAGATGGGAATACCAGACCACCTGACCTGCCTCTTGAGAAACCTATATGCAGGTCAGGAAGCAACAGTTAGAACTGGACATGGAACAACAGACTGGTTCCAAATAGGAAAAGGAGTACGTCAAGGCTGTATATTGTCACCCTGCTTATTTAACTTCTATGCAGAGTACATCATGAGAAATGCTGGTCTGGAAGAAGCACAAGCTGGAATCAAGATTGCTGGGAGAAATATCAATAACCTCAGATATGCAGATGATACCACCCTTATGGCAGAAAGTGAAGAGGAACTAAAGAGCCTCTTGATGAAAGTGAAAGAGGAGAGTAAAAAGGAATGGATATGGTTGGAAGAACATTCCTTAGAAATAGTATATAATTTTTTATTTTTATTTTTTTACAGCTTAAAATTAATACAAATCACCTGGTAAGGTGAGAAAATATGAGTTATTTGTATTCTCAGAAAAAAATCAAGCAAACAATATCTTAGAGCCCAGACACTAATTGACAGCAAAATAATCGTGGATACTAAGAGGAGCAGATTGGAGGAAATTGATGGGTTATGGAAGACATGGAAACTTGCAAGGGAGGCACTTGCTTCAGGCTGTGATTTGCTAATTAATTTGTAGAAATACAACACAAGATTAAACAGCTGTCCAAGTCTCCTCCTACCTGTATGAGAAAGAAGCAATGTGCAGTTAGCTTAGAGAAGATAATTTTTTCAAGTTCTAGAACCATTTTTGGAGAGACTACCTATGTAGTCCTTAGTTGAGACCACCTACTTTGAAATATTAGGATTTGAGTTTTTATTATTATTATATGTTTACTTCTCTACAGTATTTGTAAGCAAAAAGAGATTGTTTTTACCATTAAAAAAAAAAAAACCAGTGGTGAGCTACAGTATTGTAAAGTAATTAGCCTCCAATTAAAATAAATAATTAATTTTTAAAAAGCAGTGGTAAAATATGAATGATAGTTTCCTTTTCACATTTTTCTTATTTTTAAAATTTATAAAACTTTATAAACATAAAAATGATCCATGAAATACATTTGTGGTTTTCACATATCATGTTGTAGGTCGCCATGATTTTTAAGGAAGTTTAAGATTGAATTAAAATATGGAGTATTACTTTTGAGTGTCATTGATGTTGTTTTCCTATTTCCTTATGACAGTGCTGCTGTGAAAAGCAGTGGATGTGATTTTGCTGAGGGCCATCCCCAGGACCCAAATGCCTTAAAAACCTGTGAGTGCTACAATTACAAATATTTGTTTTCATGTCTTATTTTTATATACTGAGCATAATATGAAATGAAATATACAATAAATAGTGGTCACAACTATAGACAGAGAAGCAAGCCCTGAGGCTTGCTGGCCACATGGGAGCCCAAGGTGTTGGTCCTTAGCCTTTTCTGCTCATGACCCTTTGGAAAACTGTTCACATCTTGCTTTTTACTGCTGAGTCTTAGTTTCCTCACCTGTACTTTAAATGTATTTCAATAAATGACCTTTATGTTTCTTTTGGCTTATTCTGAACTGTTTAAACCAATTGGAGTGACAGGTATCACCATGTTTAAAATGTTAAGGAGATGACAGATTTACTGTGTTTTATGAAACGACTAACTATAAATTTAGATAATGTGGATAGAAAAATGGATACGGGGCTGTTGTGGTGCTCTCTAGCTACAGAACAAACCACCCCAAATGTACTGATATTAAACAAGAATGCATTATATTATTATCTCTCACACTTCGGAGGTCACTGGCCTCATCTAGGTGACTCTTGCTCGGGGGTCTCTCAGGCAGTTGTAGTCAGATTGAGAGTGGGACTATTTGATCTGGATGCTGTTCTGATGTGACCTCTCTATGTGGCCTAAGTTTCTTCATAGAATGACAGCTTGGTTCTGAAAGCAAGTGAACCAGGAAAGATAGATGATTAAGAAGAAGTTGTATTACATTTTCTGACCTAGTGTCAGAAGTCACATGGCTTGATTCTGCTGCAATCTAGTATACTCTCCGTTAGGATCAAGTCACCAAGACTGGGCCACTATGTCTCCACATTCAAAGCAATATTGAG
The DNA here is from genome assembly GCF_032405125.1 of Capricornis sumatraensis. Taxonomy (NCBI): domain Eukaryota; kingdom Metazoa; phylum Chordata; class Mammalia; order Artiodactyla; family Bovidae; genus Capricornis; species Capricornis sumatraensis. The sequence goes on along the minus strand of NC_091092.1, from coordinate 107,478,050 downwards.
GGCTTTGTGGATATGTTTTAAAAACTAATAACAACAACAAATAGATATAAATATATACATACAGGCCTTTATTTCCAGTTTGTTTGTTACATCCTATAATTTGAATCATTACATAGTCCAGATTCTGGAATGTCCTCTTTGCTGTTTATGTTTCTGTGTATATCCAGGCTAATTTTAAATACTAGTCAAGTTCCCTTTGTTTTTTAAGGATCTTTAATAGAAGGTCATTATTACACATTTTTATTATGTTAAGCTTGAACTGGGGTCCCCCATACTTATATTAACAAATATGTCATCTACTTTTGTGTGCTAATGCTTTGAACATTTTTAAAATTCATCCCCAAACTCTAATCACTTATTGAAACAGCTGCTTTATTTGAACAGCACTTGCAAAATATGTAAACAAGCCCTATTTCATGTTTTGGCAGCAATTAAGTCCAATTTCATCAAAGAGTTCTTTTGCTCGGCACATACTCTTCACCTGGCAGCAAAAGGGACTTCAAGCCTGGAGCTCTTCTTCCTCCCGTTTGGCATGCACACACGCTACTGTGTCATCATCCTCAGTAACAGAAAGGTGAGGATGGAAATGGGGTGGGTGCTTTCATTAAGGGCTGGCGCTTTAATGGGATACAGGCAACTTGAGGGCAGCTGAAGACTCTAGGAATGCAGATAACAATGTTAACCCCCTGGTTGCTAAACAAAGAGCTTATCCTCAAGAATAAGCAAAGAGTTATACTGCTGCTGCTGCTAAGTTGCTTCAGTCGTGTCCGACTGTGCGACCCCTTAGACGGCAGCCCACCAGGCTCCCCCGTCCCTGGGATTCTCTAGGCAAGAACACTGGAGTGGGTTGCCATTTCCTTCTCCAATGCATGAAAGTAAAAAGAGTTATACTAGTTGTCTGTAAATTTTGTAAGGGCTGGATAAGGAAGTCTCATGAGAAGAGAGTGGAGGCCCACCTAACCTTCTGGGCCTTCTCTATCAGCTATGTATAGTTGCATAACAAGTGACCAAACACTGCTAGGCTTAAAACAGCCTGTGTTTGTTATATCACGTTTTCCAGGGGTCAGAGATCCAGATGTAACCTGGATGGGTCCTCTGTTTTAGGTCTGTCAAGTCTTCAATCAAGGGATCAGCCAGTGCTGTGTTCTCCTTGAAAGCTCAATTGAGGAAGGAGCTGCTTCTAAGCTCTCTCAAATTTTTGGCAGAGTTAATTTCATGGTTCTAGGAACCATGCATCTTGCTTCTCTAAAGCCAGGGAAGGAGAGAGACAGAGAGAGGGAGAGAAGGGTGGGAGAAAGGAAAGAGAGACAGAGAGAAAGAAAGAAGACAGGCTTTAGAGGAAAAGTTTTATGGCATTATCCCCTACCATGTGTTGATCTGAGAAGGGAATTGATAACTCCCAGGAGATAGCCCCAAATGTGGATGGTAAAGAATCTGTCTGCAATGCGGGAGACCTGGGTTCCATCCCTGGATCCAGAAGATGCCCTGGAGATGGGAATGGCACCCCACTTCAGTTCTTGCCTGGAGAATTCCATGGACAGAGGAGTCTGGCAGGCTATAGTCCATGGGGTCACAAAGAGTCAGACACAACTGAGCGACTAATACAAACACACACATATGTACTATATTGAATTCATAAGCAATGAAATAATGGTAACTGGAAAGAGGTGTTATATTGGCCTGTTGCTTGTAGTATCATTTATACCTGAAAAATAGTATAACCTCTTAAAGATGTAAAGAATAGTTTAATTTTCCTAAATTACCATTTAGGAAGAAAAAATGCTATTTAATATTAATGCTAAATTTTGTTTTTCATTTCCTTTAAACTTTGATTTAACTGAATTCATCTATATAAAAATTTATTAAAAAAATAATAACTGATGTGGCCAGTAGTTCAATAAAATATTTCACAATCCCTTTTCAATATCACTTGATAATATAGCCCTAGAAAAATGCTAGGTTTAATTCTCAATAGCCTGGTAAGAGTTTGATTTTGTTTTGTTTTATTTTTTGCTATCAGTTTTTAGCTTTTTTGACCATACTGTGCAGCTTGCGGGATCTTAGTTCCCTGATCGGGAATTGAACCTGGGCCTGTTTCTCTGGACTGCTGGGGAGCTCCCATTATTCTTTGAATTGGACTATTTGAATATTAATATTTACTTCCATAAATTTTATCTAAATTAATCAAAATATAAGTATACTGAATTTGACATCTGTTTAAAACAGTCCTTTTATTACATATATTTTGTTCTAATCAGAAAGAATATTAAGAAAAACAATAATAAACGTATATTGCTATCAGTTGAGTAATAATGCCCCTAATCTAAAGTATTGCATTGAATTGCAATCGCTTAAGTGGAGAAATACATCTATTAATTTACATGTTCAATTTTATTGCTAATTATATTGAAAAATGTAATTATATACTTAAATAGATAATCAAACACCCAAGTCCACCTAGTTAGCTGCTTTTCTTATTAAATGTGTGATAACTGCCTTGCCATTAAGAACTATGTTGAAAACTATGATGTAATTAGGCCCCAGTGTGATAGCTTTCTGTGTGTAAAACAGAAATGTTTCTACTAAAACTGCTACCAAGGGTCAGCCATTTGTTTCATTTTGGCTGTTCCTTTCAAACTTTCAAATAAAATGAAATGACTTGTTAATAGTTGTTTGAACAGAAAAACAGTTTTGCAAAACTTCCATCAGTGTTCATAGAAATTCCTCAATTAGGAGAAAACCTACAGAAGCCTAAAAATTCATGCTCTTAACTGCTAGAAATCCAAAGAGATTTCTCTCATGTGTGGACAGGGACAGATGAATGAGGAAACTGGAGCAGAATCATGACCCAGTCCCTGAGGAAGTGCACTTTCTGAGAGGAGAGGTAGACAGACCCTCACACAGAGCACACAGACACTGCACAGAATAAAGCCATGTGCTGCTACACCCATGGCACTCTGTCTTCACAGTGGTGCCTGTGTGAACAGCTGCTGGGTTTCAGCAGTGGAACTGGGTTCCTTAGTTGGAAACCACCCAGCATTGCTGGGATCATCCTTATGAGAGAGGCAGGGGAATCAGCCAGGGATCCTTGACACAGTGCCTGGGTTAAAAGTGCATTCCATTTGTATCTACTTTCGGTGACCTGACCAGCCCTTTTCTACCAACACATGAGCCTTTTTTGTTGAACCAAGCCAGAATTCTCCTCCCTCTGGGTATTTATCTTCTAATCTTTCACTGTCCTTTTTCTGTCTATAAAATTTGGTCAAAACAATCGAAACCAAAATCCTTGCCTTGCTGACTTGAGGAAATAGGAGTCAACATCCCTGAACAGCTTATGCAATGCAAGTTGGTCCTGTCCTACACCAGGGGCCCCACACCAAAGAGAGCATCAGCCCTGCCACATCAGATCAGAAGTTGAGAGGGCAAGGTTGCCTCCTGCCAGGTAGAAGACCCCACAAGGCCTTCTTGTTGATGTGTGGTTTATATCAGCTTACTCTCAGGCTGTGCCATCCAGTTGTTAAATGCATTGCATGTCACTCTGGCCATCTCCCTTAGATTTGCATAAATAAGTGGAACCCCTCACATGACTTTTTGCACTGTCACTTGTTTCATTTCCCTCAGCCTCTCTGTCTCTGCTAATGCAGAAATTAAGCTGGCAGTCTCTATTATGTATATGTAATTAATCCAATCAGTGTACAACTTTTTCAATCATAATTAATGTATAGACTTAAATAATACTGATAACAATATTGATTTTGCTTATTTTGCCTTTGCTAGCAAGGTAAAAACATTATATTATGCTAAAATCTTTATGTAATTTTACATTTAGGCAAACTAACTTCAGTTTTATGAAAGTTATTTTTATAGCTGGAGGGACTGAGTATAATTTGCTAATGTTTTTTTCTATTTTCTATGATTTTTAACAGCAAGCTACAATTTATTTGCCCTTTGATTTTTCATTTGATTTGTTACAACTGCATTTTAGTTCTTTCTTTAGGTAACTACACCCCTCCCCACAGGCCAACCCCCTGACTTGTTCCCTGGGAAACAGAGAGAAAGTGAAATCCCAATTGGCCCGTAAACACTTCGGAACATTTATGAACCACAGGATTTCTGCTGGCCATTTAGGGGCAGGTTAGATGAACTTTGAAGTCTCCAACAAAGTGGTGAAAGTGAAAGTCATTCAGTCATGTCTGACTCTTTGCGACCCCATGGACTATACATTCCATGGAATTCTCCAGGCCATAATACTGGAGTGGGTAGCCTTTCCCTTCTCCAGAAGATCTTTCCAACCCAGGGATTGAACCCAGGTCTCCCGCATTCCAGGTAGATTATTTACCAGCTGAGCTACCACGGAAGCACAAGAATACTGGAATGGGTAGCCTATCCCTTTGCCAGGGCATCTTCCCGACCCAGGAATCGAACTGGGTCTCCTGCATTGCAGGCGATTCTTTCCCAACTGAGCTACCAGGGGAGCCCACCAAAGTGGTAAATGTTCACGAAGATGGACAGAGCTTGAGCCCCTCCATACTACAAGACTCCCTCTGACCTCACCTACCCTACTTCCCCTGTTACTGTGGAACCATCAGCATACATTAAGCACTACAGCCTTTTTAGAAAAAAAAAAATAAGAAAATCTGAAAATGAGAATTTTGTGCCCAATGGTAGTTATTTATTTAGGGGGATATCCTCTAGGTTCCTTATCAATGATATAACCAGTTATTCTGTAAAGATTCCACATACCTCTGGGGTACCAAAATGTTAGCTCCAGGGGACTGCACTTCAAGTGACATGTAGAATATGAGGAAACAGTAATTCCTGTTTTCCCAAATCCATGTTAATTTTATGGACCCTCTCATCCTTTTTTTTATTGAGATAGAATTAATAGATAACACTGTATAATTTTGAGATGTGTACTGTGTTGGTTTGATACACTTATATGTGGCAATATGATTACTGCTGTCATGTTCTGGTGAAGGACCAATTGTCCGATTCTTTGTGACCTCATGGACTGTAGCCTCCCAGGCTCCTCTGTCCATGAAATTCTCCAGGAAAGAGTACTGGAGTGGGTTGCCATTTCCTTCTCCAGGGGATCTTCCTGACCCAGGGGTTGAACCCAGGTCTCCTGCATTGCAAGCAGACTTCTTACCATCTGAACCACCAGGAAAGCCCTGTTACAGTCATGTTTGCTAATGCATTTATCACATCATTTTGTTTCTTTTTTTGTTGAGAACAATTAAGATCTATTATCTTAGCAACTTGGAAGTTTATCATATACTATTGTTGACTATAATCACTCTGCTGTGCCTTAGATCTCCAGAATGTATTTATCTGCTAGTTACAAGTTTCAAACCCTCTCCTTCTTGAAGAAAACTATAGAATATGGAGTATGACTTATTGTAAGTTTAAAATTCTGACACCCTCAAGCCGTATTCTAATTAATCTCATTTTATTAGTCAGTTCACTCCTCCCAACAGAGTTTAATTCACCAACTATATAAAACCAGTTTTCTAGGCATGGAGAGAGTAAACACAGAGAAAGGGTAGGAATACTGAACACAAGGGAATCACATTTCAGTGGAGAAGACAACTTGCATAAGTCTGGTCCAGCTCACACAGAAACTTAGTGTTAGTTTGAAGTAGGTGCTCCCTCCTGGTTTATGAAAAATGCTTGCTGAACATATGGCACAGTCATGAGAATTAGAAAAATGTGTTTCTTCCTTCAATGGATGCAGCCTTATGCTGGGATGACCTTGCCCTCAGTAAGATGCCCCTTGCAAGACATACTCTTTGCTTGTATGCATGGTGTCCTAGACATATCCACTCATTTCTATAACACAGATTGTGACCATTTCTGGAATAGTGGGAAGAATGCAGAGCAGAGTCTGGGTTAATTGATTGATAGAGGAGTTTGGTTAAGAAGGATGAGTAGAAATTTGCTAGTAAGCAGAGAAGTATGCTCAGGAGAAGATTCTAAGAACGTGAGGTTGAACTAAGCATGAAACTTCATGAATACTTGAATTGCCAGTTCTGAGAATAGAATGTTGGAAATGACAGAAAATGGCTTGAATGGATAAGTCAGACTAAAAATGAAGAGGGCCCTGAATTTTAACTTGAATAAGAAAGCTGAGTGCTGAAGAATTGATGCTTTTGAACTGGGGTGTTGGAGAAAACTCTTGAGAGTCCCTTGGACTGCAAGGAGATCAAACCAGTCCGTCCTCAAGGAAATTAGTCCTGAATATTCACTGGAAGGACTGATGCTGAAGCTCTGATACTTTGGCCACCTGATGTGAAGAGCTGACTCATTAGAAAAGACCCTGATGCTGGGAAAGATTGAAGGCAGGAAGAGAAGTGGACAACAGAAAATGAGATGGTTGGATGACATCACCGACTCAATGGATATGAGTTTGAGCAAGCTCCAGGAGTTGGTGATGGACAGGGAAGTGAGGTCTGGTGTGCTGCAGTCCATGGGGTCGCAAAGAGTCGGGACATAACTGAGCAACTGAACTGAACTCAATTTATTTTTATTATTGAAAGCAGGAGTCCAATAAAAGATATTGAGCGTAGGCATGATCTGATTTTATTTTACTTTGGAAAGCATCTCTGGAGCCAAAACAGGAAGTAGACTAAGAGTTAAAGGCAAACTAGGGGACCAAGAAACTGGCTGGAAGACTTGCAGTCTATTACACTACTCCATACACATCCATCCTCTACAGCCCTCTACTTTCCCTTTCTATTAATAGCAGTCAAACAGAAAAATGTGGGGAGCAATGGTGAAAGAAGAGGAGATGAAGTTTAATCTGGGGAAAAGAACGGGATGAGAGCACTGTATATGAAGATCAGTCTTGCTGGCAATTTCAGTGATGTTCACACCTGCAGAGAAAGCAAATTTTAATTTACTTGCAGAGCAAATTGGTGGGAAAAAATGTGAATAGAAACTTCTGAAAAATATGGTGATAAAGGCAAAAAGAGATTGTTAAGCTCATTGCCACAGTAGCTTCTGGAGTCTCGGCCCAGCCTAATGTTTATTTGAGAGATGTTTTCATACAATGTATCATGTTTTTTTATTAAACAATCAATTCATATGTTATGCCATTTAAATATATGTTGCCTTCTCAAAATGTCTGTGGAATAATCTCTCAGGCATGTAATTAATGTTGTGTTAAAATTATGTTTAAAAAGCTGAACTTTTTAGTGTAAGCATTTAATCTTTTTATATGCCTTCTTCTCACCTTCACTGAATCTCTTAGCTCAGTCATTCTATGAAAAATAGTACTTTAAAAGAATGGCAGTTATTCTTACTGGTCAGCTTCATGTTATAATTATTACAAAGTCAAATAAATAGTCACAGCCAATGATTGATGATCTTTCTCTAGTGTATGGAATTTAACATTTTAAAATTTTAGCTTATGTCTCACTTGCCTGTTGAGTTATCAAAATAATATAGTACTGTACAGCCAATGCAAACACACAAATTAGAAAAATAGTAAGATCTGGGTCCAGTATGAGAGCGTAAGTAGAATTTAAGACCTATGAAACAACGTAGGGATTTGATTTTCTGTCTAGAAGTGTGTTTTTTCTTTTCTTTTTTGATTTTTTTTTTAAGGTTGAGGTTGTTTGTATCTGGAGGGCATCCATGACTTGGCCAGGGTTACCCAGCTAATTAGTGGCAGAGCTGGAATTAAAACTTTCCTGCCAATTTAGTGTTGTGTTCTTTCCTTCTGGGTCATTAACAGCTGGTCTTCTTGTAAAATTGCATGAACTGCATTGTTTGAGAACTCCGTTTAACTAGATACACAGAAAGAACAAAATATTTTTGGTGAGGGTTTCTTACAATTGACAATAGGCATTGCCATCTTTCTGGAAAATGCAAATTCAAGTAAATATGCTGACTGGAAAATATGTAATAAGAGCAGAAAGGAAGTTTAACAGGTGACTATTAATATAGCTTACATTGACAAGTGCCTATTGAGTGTTAGATAATTTCATCTCCCTTGTCACTACCTTTAGACTTAGAATGTAAAGGGCTTCTCTCCCTTAAACAGTTCTTTATTGCATTTGTATTATTTGCTGGTCTGATTTTATTTCTAGAAAAATGGAGGAAAATAATTAAATGATACTATAAGTGATTTTTATGAATAATTTGCTGGAATAGGCATCATTTTCGATTACATTGTTTCTTTTTAATAAAAAAAGAACTTTGAAAGTGAACAAGTTAGATGAAATAATTTTTTGAGAAGTGATATATTGTCTAAGACGTAGAGTTAAGTGAAATTGAATGGAGTCATAGTTATTGATATTTCAAGTGACTAATAAATGGCTAGGAAGATGTTTATCATTTATATTTTAGAAAAATATTCTGTATTTTGAGAAATAGCAGTTTACTCCTTTTGTATTAAATCTTGTGAGTTGGTATTCATTTTCAGAAGTAGAAAAGCTATATAGATCTGGTTTAATTCAGGTACACATTGAAAAAAACATACAATTATTATAATTCTATATTCACCAAGTCTGATTTATTATGAAGACTATGTTGACACAAATCATCAATAAACAGTCTATAATAGGAATAGAAAAAAATTTTGCTTGAATCTAACTGAGGACTGTAGCCTGGAACACAGATTCAAGAGGCACTTGAACAGTGTTCCCCCAGACTATAAAATGTAGGAGGCTAAAATAGGCAAAAATCAAAAAGGTATGTAAGGTGTTTGTCAAGAATTAGTATTGAATCTGGCAAGAAGTAAGGATCTTGTTAAGCAAGGGTTGGTTTGGGGCCCCAAGTGTTTGCACACTTATAAACTCTATAAGAGAAGACCTTTAAGCCATAAGGTTGCAGCTGTATTGAGAATGGCTTTCTTGCATTGGAGAAGGAAATGGCAACCCACTCCAGTGTTCTTGCCTGGAGAATCCCAGGGATGGGGGAGCCTGGTGGGCTGCCATATATGGGGTCACACAGAGTCAGACACAACTGAAGTGACTTATCCACAGCAGCAGCAGCATCAGTGGTGTTCTTGAGTTTGAAAAGGTTCAGAAGATTCAAGTTCTCAGTGATGCAGGACTGTCTCAAACTATATCCACAATAGCCACCCACTTGCATTTTGAATGCCTGAACCACAATTACTCCATTTTGATTTTTATTCTTTAATTATTAAAGCAGATATAAAATTCATGTTTCACAGGCTATAAGACAGGCTATTCTAGTTAGCATAAAGTTTGAGCCAAATCGTATACAAGCCCAAATGACTTCCCCATAACTCAACACATGAAAATTTCTTCTATTAACTACATTTTAGGTAAAGTAACTGATTTTTAGATAAAAATAAACAGAAAAAAGTTAAAAGTAAAATATTAATATTTTGTTTTCTTTGGTGAACTGATGCGTTTGCACTCCAGTTACTGAAAAAAAAAAATATTTGACTGTACCCTGTGGCTTTGTGGGATCTCAAAACTTTATATCATTAGTATTGATCACTCAGCTGTATATAGTAACACACATACAAAAAAAATTCAAATTGCTAGCTTGGGTTTATGTTTGAAAAGTACACGTCTACTTAGTAAAAATTACTAGATCTTCCACATTTACTAAGATCTTCAGGACCTCTCTGGTGGCTCAGACGGTAAAGCACCTGTCTACAATCCGGAGACCCAGGTTCTATCCCTGGGTTGGGAAGATCCCCTGGAGAAGGAAATGGCAATCCACTCCAGTACTATTGCCGGGAAAATCTTATGGACAGAGGAGCCTGGTGGGCTACAGTCCATGGGGTCCCAAAGAGTTGGACACAACTGAGCGACTTCACTTTCACTTTCAGGTTATTTACATGCAAATGAAATTTGGCAAGCCTGCTCTCACTCCATTTAAATGTATCTCTTAAGTGCTTGCTAAGTGCCAGGCAAAGGGTTAGAGATTATTCTAAAGATGTGTTTGAGCAAACAACATATATATAAATGGTATACAAGTATATTGATCACATAATAAAAATATACCAAAAATTATAATATCTTAGATAACAAGTAAAATGACAAAAATTGTTGTTACCTCATGTAATCCTCACCACATTCTTTACTTTCATTCTCATTTGCTTGAATTGTTCTCATTCTCATTTGCTTGAATTTTTTAATTGTTTTAAGCTAGCAGTCTTCCAAGAATATTTATAACTGTAAGGATCAACTGCTGTCAATGCCACCTTGGGACTTTCTTAATCCATCTCTGTGTTCTGGTTACATGCAAAATTTCTCTCATACTATGGCAGGGCTGTATTTAATCCTTACTTTCTCCACCCATTTAGGGTGTATGTTGCTTAGTAATACACCATGCATGTTTTTAAAGATTTATCCTAATTTTTTCATGATCTTTTACAATTTAATATTATTGTGTGGTTGTGTTATAGATTGGAGAATTAATATATATTTTGGAAGGAAGAGGCATTATTCCTTTGCCTTCCAGATTCTTTCCAGTGGATTCTTCATCTCCGCTTGAGTATAGCTGTTCTCCAGAAGAAGGTAAAGTATTCATGCATTTTATATAATTTCTAATGTTGAAGGATGGTATTGTTCTTCATAGAGTCGCCTAAGCACTCTCACAGCACATTTTTCCAATATATAATTACAGTTTCAAAAGCTCCCTTTTAACTTGAATATGTCTGCATCCATGGAATAGAGCACCATTTTAACACTTAAGAAAATGTCAAGGGTGCTTCTTTTTAAATCTTTATTTTAGTCTTCAGATAAATATTGAAATTTGGCATTCAGATATTTACTCAGCAAAGTTTTCCATTTTCCAAGTATTTTGGAAATAGCTACAGTGCCAAATTCTATATATTATAATTTGTTTGTTGTTGTTTTAGTTGCTAAGTCATGTTTGACTCTAGAGACCTCATGGATTATAGTGTAAAAAATCTACCTGCCAATGCAGGAGATGCAAAGGATGAGGGTTCGATCCCTGGGTTGGGAAGATTCCCTGGAGTAGGACATGGCAACTCAACTGCAGTATTCTTGCATGGGAAATCACATGGACAGAGGATCCTGGCAGGCTGCAGTCTCTGGGATCACAAAGAGTTAGAGCTCTCCAAGGATCAAACCTGTGTCTCCTGCATTGACAGGTGGGTTCTTTACCACTGAGCCACCTGGGAAGCCCTATATGATATTAATGATATAACCTGTACTTTCACGCAGTGTTCTAGTTTAAAGTTGTTACTGAAAGAAAATTGCAGTTCTTCCCAGTCCTTGAGAGATATCTTTCTTTACATTTTTTTTCTGCTCCTCTTACTTCTAATCACTGATAGGAGAACAATGGCCAATGACTAGAACTCTTTAAAGAGAAAATTATCTTTAATTCCTGAAAACTTACCCTTAAATTACTGATTTAGAACTACTCAAAATGTGTTGCTGTTGTTGTTTAGTCACTCAGTCGTGTCCGACTCTGCGACCCCATGGACTGCAGCACGCCAGGCTTCTCTGTCCTTCACCATCTCCTGGAGCTTGCTCAAACTCATGTCCATTGAGTCAGTGATGCCATCCAACCATCTCATCCTCTGTTGTCCCCTTCTCCTCCTTCCTTCAACCTTTCCCAGCATCAGGGTCTTTTCTAATGAATCAGTGCTTCATATCAGGTGGCCAAAGTATTGGAGCTTCAGCATCAGTCCTTCCAATGAATATTCAGGACTGATTTCCTTTAGTGTTGGCTTGTTTGATCTCCTTGCAGTCCAGAAATGTGTTACTGTTTATTTTTACTCCGGTTAATAAAGGCCACAACTGCAGTGTTATATTTCAGACCTCCCAAGTCCACCCTGGATAACAATATCAAGGGCATACATGATCATTGCAATCATGATTGTTTTTGCTTCCCCTAGTGCTTACTAAAGATGATCCAGTTCTGTATTTGAAATGTAAGCTCCACCAAATCTTGGATGTGGACCTTAAATTGCCACTAACTAACGAAGCCAAGGAAAAGGCCTTGACTTTTGCAGCACAGCAACAGATGTCGAAGATAGAGTATGAGAGAAGGTTGATCACAGGCACTCTGGAGAGCAGTAGCATCCGAGTGGCCATTGCCCTCCTGGGACTGACCAAGATCGAGGTAGGAATGGAAGAAAGAGGACGTACTGAAATTAGTCTATCTTTAAAAATGTACAGAGATGTTACACTCAATCATAACAATGTTTCTACATATAAAAATGATGAAAGTTGATTTTCCCCACAAAGACAGCTCTGTAGCTTTTTTCGTTTTTACCTCATTAAATAATAAATCTGAAACAAACTGTTGTACTAGGTAATTTTAGGCATTACACTGTGGTGGTTATTTCACAGGAATTTTCAGTTCCGGCTATACATTAGCGGGCCCTGGAGAATTAATGCCAGTGCCCAGACCCCATTCTAGAACATTGAATTGTTCTAGAGAAGGGGGTGAGTGGGAACATGTTCTAAAAGTTGCCTAGGTCATTCTGTTGTTCATCCAGAGAGGATCAATTCTGGGGTCAGATACCAGACTCTAGCACTGTCCAGCTGTGTGACTGTGAGCTGGTAACTTAAAATTCCCAGTTTTGATTCTGGGAAACAAAATTCTAGCTTTGATTTTTTATATTTGTAGTAAGGAAATAATGGTCATTAATAAAAACTGAGATAATTATGTAAAATGCTTAGTATAGTGCCTGGTATATAGTGCTTTCTAGATATATGTCTTTGTTGTTATTTGTTACTATTACTGTAGATTCTTATTATCATAGCTTGACCTCTTTCTTATAATTAAAATAAGGTACAGTCAAATGTCCACAGAGCCACCAAAGCAAGTCTTCTGAAATATAAACCTCTGCACTTTGCTCCTTTTCTCCCCTGGCTTTTCCAACTTGTGTCAGAATGAAAACCACCATGCTTACAATAGTTTTCATGACCCTCCTGGTCATCCTGGTCAGCCCCAGCATCTCCACTGAACCATCCTCTTCCCTAACCTCAGTGTCTGCACTGGAGCCCATTCACTCCCATCCCACCCTGTGCACAGGCCTCCCTGCTGTTCTTCGTGTGCCCAAGGAAGGCCTGCTTCCTGTGGCCTGTGCACGTCCGTCCTTTGTAGCTTTTCCCTGGACCTGAGAGACTATGTCCCTCTTCAGGTCTGCTGGAATGCTACCCTGAGGTTCTGCTTTACCGACTTGCATTTCTAATAGAATCCCTTACTTCCACCAGCTACTCTCCAAACCCTAAACTCCCTTCACTTTTCTCTTAGCAAAAACTATCTAAATGCAGAAAATAACTAGAGAAGGGTTGAATGTGCAAGTTTAAGAAAATCAGCTACATCACATCAGAACATATAGACACATCTTTCTCTGCCATTATACAGGTAGTCATAGTTTTCTTTTCAAGCATAATTATCATTGTACTCTTTAAATATGATAATGCTAATGCTTTTTGCAGTAGAATGATAAACAAGATTGATTTTAAAAGTACCCTCTCCTTATGTAGTATTTGACACATTTTTTCCCAAATGCTTTTATGTGCACTCTTCAAATTATTTCATTGAATCCATGGAGAAATGGAGAGAAGATAGAGTTACACTTGTAATACAAAAAAACAGGAAATGACTGAGGGATAAAAAGATCTAAGTTGCTCTAACTGACAGGACAGAGATTACAGCCTAGATCGAGGCAGAGATAAATTCTAAAGCTGGAAAATAAATAAAGCTAAACACTCAGAGACACATAGTACATAGTAAACCTCTTACTTTTACAGACCTGTAAACCAAGACTCCAAAATAGTAAGATAGTAGCCCAAGGTGACACCACTGATTTGTGACAGATTAGAAATAGGCCTAGGTTTTTACCTCCCAATCCATGGCTTATTTTGTTGCCCTGTATAGCCTCCAGATCATATGTTCATTTCTTAGTTTACTGCCATGAAAATGTATAATGGAATAAATGAAAGTCTACAGTCCTCTGTTATAACATAAAATAACTATATAACAAAATCTAAAATTATCCTTGAAATAAATCTGTTTAGAACTAAATCTAATTGAATAAAAGTAATTACTTTTCTGCCAAAGAAAATGACATGTCTAATTTTTTATTATACAGCCATATGCAATTTGAATCGTTGAAATATTTATAAAGTAATAGCATTATGATGTATCTACTTTATATACTGCAGGAGACAGGATCTTTTGTCAGGAACTTGAATATATCTGGCACTTTACACATAGAACTCATATTGGATTCATATCCTCCTGGCCATTAATAAACCAACTCTAATGATATACTCAGTGGTACTAGAAAGATTCAGAGCTGACAAGGGAGTTACCTAATGTTTTCTATTACCTTCCTCAATTTCACATTTTAAAACTCATACTTTGTACTCTGGGATAAATGGCAAAGAAATTCATTGAAATTTTGAAATTTGACATTTTTAAAAAGGAAATCTGAAAGATCCCTTTGGTGAGGATTCAGTAGGGTAAAGAAAAGGTTTTTGTATTTGTCAAATGTAAGTGTACTTCAAATCTTCAAATCACGAAGTAAGTACCTGTTGATACTATCAAAGAGAAACAAAGGCAGATACTAGGTAAAGCAAGGATGAATTTATTCAGTAACTGTTGCATCAGGGAGAAGGACCCAGCATGAACTGAACTCAGGAGAGAGAGTGTGCTGGAGCCTGAGGAGTGTCAGGGATATACAGAAGTTTACAAGAAGCAGGAGGGAGCTGGTCACAGTGATCTGGACTTGTTAATTGATGCTTATAAAGAGAAACAAACTTCTGGAATCTTTATGACCAGAGATAGGTAGTGATTCAAGTTAGAACTAAGTACCCACCTGGCTGGGTGCATTAGCTCCTTGAACTTTTGTATTTCAAAGAGAGAGTTCTGAGGTCCTAGAGAAGACAGTTCTGGGTGGTAGATTTACATCTCTAAAGACGGGATTTATAATTGCCAGCTTTTAAAAGTAAGTGTTCTGAGGTGAAGGGGGAGCCTATGTGCCTATATCAGATTTTGGCTAGAACAAACAGTAAATCATCCTGGCAGCATGGCAGCACTGAACTTTCCCAGACAGGCACTTTAAGGGGGACTGGAGTCATCCTTGGCATATGACTGGAGCTGTTAGAAACGTTAGCACTTGTTCTAGTCGCTTTGTGTGTGTGTATGAGGGAGAGGGGTGGACAAAATCATTTTTTGTGCTCAGAATCTGCATTTTCTATAGGCTAAAGCTGAGGCCTAATTGAGAAGAGGGCTTGGAGGAACCTAACTAGAGTCTGATCAAGAAGAGAATCTGTATCCATACATATTATTTTGAATGACTTGCAGATATAGAAGGCAGATGGCATACTTTGGGGTAAAGAACTAGTTACTGATATGAATAGAAAATTTGTTCATAATAACTAGAAAAAAAGCCAAATCAAAACAATAAAAATATAAATGAATTAATTTACCTTTCTGCATATACATTATTTTAATTGTCAAAATAAAGTAAGTATAAAATGTGGCTTTGTGAGAAAAAAGTATTTGTGAATTTTATAGATAACAAACCCAGTGAATGAGATAACTGCCAGAGGAACTAAAACTAATTTTTGTTGAGTAGTGGTAGCATGATCACAATCATGATGATGGCAAGGACAACAATGGCAATGATAATGACAGGCAATATTTATTGAATACTTACAATATGTTCCAAGGACCTGGCATTTGTTTATACTTTAAAAATACCAGGGATAGGCAATATGTAATATTATTGCCCCTGTTTTACAAATAAACACTTTATGGCTTTGATTAATAACCTAGCCAAGCTTACTTAGAGTCAGGTTATAAATGCAGACAGTCTGGCTTCAAGAAGAGTTGGTCTAACCATTAGACTGTACTACGTGTTTAGCAGTAGAGGGACCAGATAAAAATAAATATTGCTTGGTTCATACTCGGGGAGCTGGGTTTTTCTTTGTCCTATTTCAGTAAGGACAATATTGAAGGAAATTGTATCTAGAAGAGCATATTCATGGGGGTAAGTTCTAACCCACATTGTATAAGTAATATTTGAATGGACTAAAGATATCAAACCTATTTGAAAGGGATACTGGGAGGTTTGTGGAGGGGTAGGACCTAGTTTTATATAAGCATATATATTTTTTTTTTCCCTCCAAATTGTCATTAGCAAAAGAGAGGGGACTAAGTGTACTGCTAATAAGAACTAGAGCTGACAGGTAGATGTTAAATAACACAAGGTTCAACTCACGGAGGGAAGTACTTTCTCTAGTGGACTGTTCACTAATGGATTGATCTCTTCCTGAGACAGTGAAATCCTCAGCACTGAAAAGATTAGAGCAGGGGACATATCTCTCAATAAAGGGTAACTCTCTTGAGTCTATGAAACATGTTACTGTTGTCTCATGCCAATTAAACAATAGTATGTCTAAAGAAATGAACAAATTCAATATCTTGAGGGATTTTTTTCCCCCATATTTGGAGTCTAAGTCTAACACTGTTTTCTCATTTTGGAGGCAATGGGAAAAAGAATTACAGTCTAATTTTACTCTCTGTTTATTTGCAGATGTGTATGCTCTTTAATGTTTCAAAGTTGAAGAAGCCAAAGTCCATTTTATACAAAGCAGAATTGAGCCTTCCGGAACTTTTTGATATCCCCAAGACAGTCTTCATTCCTCAGATTCCAGAAACTCAAGTTGAATTGGCTCAATATCAAGGAAATGAATCTGCGGAAAAAACAGGTAACCAGTAATGTTAATGTGTAGACTGAAATATCTAGCACTGGCTTTCTGCTGCTGCTGCTAAGTCACTTCAGTTGTGTCCGACTCTGTGCGATTGTGCAATTTTAAAATACAAAGAAAAGATTATCTTAATAGGTTTTTCATAATGTAATTGAAGAGAAGGTGCAGCTATATAAATACAAATTGTTGAATGATACTTTACATTGTAAATAACTGATATACTACATCACAGTAATTTAAATTATGTACTGAATTCATGTGCCAAATACTGGTACTGAAATTTACTGAAATTTGCCAGCCTGTCTTTGTTAAAGAGTGGTTGTCTGATTAAGACCATAAGTTCTTTTTGAGGAAGGTAATTTCTTGCTGTCGCAGTGAACTTGGGTACAGAAATTGCACTGGAGTTGAGGCTTAGATTGGCTCTAAAGGATAGGAAGGATATTGGTAGCAAGAACATTTCAGAGGACAAAAGTGCCATTTATGGGTAATTTATCTTTCATCTGGATAAGGTCCTATTTTAGTTCAGCACCTATTTTTTGTCTCCTTTATTCTGAGTATTTGTGATCAAGCAGGACTATGCCTGGGTCTTCCCAGGTGGCACTAGTGGTAAAGAATTTGCCTGCCAATGCAGTAGACTTAAGAGCCTTGGGTTCGAGTTCAATCCCTGGGTCAGGAAGATCCCCTGAGAGGGAAGACATAGCAACCCACTCCAGTATTTTTGCCTGGAGAATTTCATGAACAGAGGAGCCTGGCGGGCTATAGTCCATAGGGTCTTGCAAAGAGTCAGACACGAATAAGTGACTTAGCACTCACACAGGACTAAGTGAGATTTAACAAAATACAAACATTTATATTATTAAATGCAAGTGATAAGATGTAAACACAGTGATAGAATAATTTAAAGTATTCATTTTTTAATTTTTTAAAAAATTTTAATTGATGTATTTTTGATTTACAATATTGTATTACAGCAATACAGCAAAGAAAATAAATTATACATATATATATATACATTATTTTCCATTATGATTTATTGTAGGATACTGAATATAGTTCCCTGTACTATATAGTAGGATCTTGTTGTTTATCCATTCTATATATAAAAGAATGGGGGTTACATCTGCCAACCCCAACCTCTCACTCCTTCCCCCCAACCTTGGCAACCACCAGTCTGTTCTCAATGTCCCTGATTCCCTGATTCTGTTTCTGTTTCATAGATAGGTTCATTTGTATCATATTTTGTATTCCACATATACATGATATGGGCTTCCCTGGTGGCTCAGATGGTAAGGAATTCGCCTGCAATGCATGAGACTGGTTTTGATTGCTGGGTTAGGAAAATCCCCTGGAGAAGGGAAT
Source organism: Capricornis sumatraensis (assembly GCF_032405125.1). Taxonomy (NCBI): domain Eukaryota; kingdom Metazoa; phylum Chordata; class Mammalia; order Artiodactyla; family Bovidae; genus Capricornis; species Capricornis sumatraensis. The sequence goes on along the minus strand of NC_091092.1, from coordinate 107,460,006 downwards.
GGCAACCCACTCCAGTATTCTTGCCTGGAGAATTCAGTCCATTGGGTTGCAAAGAGTCGGATATGACTGAGTGACTAACACACATATGTGATATGGTTTGATATTCATCTTTCTCTTTCTGACTTCACTTAGAATAATAATTCTGGTTGCATCCATGTTGCTGCAAATGGCATTATGTCATTATTTTTTATGGCTGAGTAGTATTTCATTATATATATATATAAATCTTCTTTATCACATTCCTCTGTCAATGGACATTTAGGATGTTCCCATGTCTTGGCTATTGTGAGCAATGCTACTATGAACATAGCAGGGCATGTATCTTTTTGAATTATAATTTTGCCCAGTAGTAGGATCACTGGATCATATGGTAATTCTAATTTTAGTTTTTTTGAAGAACCTGCACACTGCTTTTCATAGTGGCTATACCAACTTACATTCCTACCAGCAGTGTAGGAGAGTTCCTTTTCTCCACACTCTATCCAGCATTTACTGTTTGTAGATGTTTTGATGGTGGCCATTCTGACCAGTTTTAGGTGGTACCTCATTGAAGTTTTGATTTGCATTTCTCTAATAATTAGTGATGTTGAGCTTCTTTTCATGTGTCTATTGACTGTACATCTTCTTTGGAGAAATGTCTGTTAAGATCTCTTGCCCATTTTTCAATTGGGTTGTTAGTTTCTTTTTGTTACTGAGTTGTTTGAGTTGTTTATATATTTTGGAGATTAAGCCCTTGCCTGTCACATCATTTATAAATTATTTCTTTCAGTCTGTTGTCTTTTCACTTTATAGTTTCATTTTATAGTTTCTTTGCTGTGCAAAAGTTCGTAAGTTTGATTAGGTCCCATGTGTTTAATTTTCTTTTTATTTCTGTTGTCTTGGGAGACTGATGTAGGCAAACTGGAGCAGTTTATGTCAGAGAATATTTTACCTGTTATTTTCTAGGAATTTGATTGTGTCATTTCTTCTACTTAAATCTTTAAACCATTTTGACTTTATTTTTGTGTATACAGAAAGGGTGTGTTCTAACCTCATTGATTTACATGCAGCTGTCCAGCTTTCCCAACACTACTTGCTGAAGAGACTGTCTTTTCCTATTGTATATTCTTGCCTACTTTGTCAAAAATTAATTGAATGTAGATGTGTGGGTTTATTTCTGGGCTCTCTATTCTCTTCCATTGACCCCATATCTGTTTTTGTGCCCATATCATGCTACCTTTGTCTGAAGTCTGAAAGGGTTATGCCTCCTGCTTTGTTCTTTATCTTCAAGATTCCTTTGGCAATTCTGGGTCTTTTGTGGTTCCATGTGAATTTTAAGATGATGTGTTCTAGTTTTGTGGAAAGGGTCATGAGAAGTTGACAGGGATCACATTAAATGTTTATTGTTTTGGGTAGTATGGCCATTTAAAGAGTATTTAATTCTTCCAACCCAAGAGTGTGGGTTATTTTCCCATTTTTTTTGAGTCATTTTCATTTCCTTTATTAATATTTTATAGTTCTCAAAATATAAATCTTTCACCTGCTTGATCTGGTTTATTCCCAAATATTTTATTTTTGGTGGTGTGATTTTAAAAGGTATTTTTTTTTAAACATTGCATTTCTGGAAATTCATTGTTGGGGTAAAGAAATGCAACCTATTTTTGTATGTTAATCTTTGTATCCTGCTACCTTGCTGAATTTGTTTATCAGTTTATGGTGTGGAGTCTTCAGGTTTTTTATATTTAGTATCATATCATCTGTATGTAATGATGATTTTACCTTTCACCTCCAATTTGGATACCTTTTATTTCTTTTTTTTTTTTTTCTTTTCTGATTGCTGTGGCTAGGACTTGCAATACTATTTTGAAGAGAAGTGGTCAGAGTGGGCAGGCTTGTCTTCTTTCAGAGTATAGTAGGAACACTTTCATCTTTTCATCACTGAGTATTATATTGGCTGTGGGTTTGTTATAAATAGCCTTTATTATAATGATATATGTTCCCTCTATACCCACTTTGGTAAGAGTTTTTTGTTTTTGTTTTTTTTTTTTATCATGAATGGGTATTGAATTTTGTCAATTTTTTTTTTTTCCAGTTGAGATGATCACGTGTTTGGTTTTTTTTTTTTCTTCTTCTTTCTTTTTTGATGTGGTATATTACATTGTAATTTGTGTATGTTGAACCATTCTTATGTACTTGGGATGCATACCATTTGGTCGTGGAGTATGATACTTTTTAATGTGTTGTTGGATTTGGTTTGCTAATATTTTGTTGAGAGTTTTCACATCTATATCCATGAAAGATATTGACCTATGATTTTCTTTTTTGATTGTGTCTTTGACTGATTTTAGTATCAGGGTGATGGTGGCTTCATAGAATGCTTTTGGGAGTGTTCCCTCCTCTTCAGTTATTTGGAAGCGTTTGAGAAGGATCAGTGTAAGTTTTTCTTTGTATGTTTAGTAGAATTTGCCTGTGAAGCCATTTTGTCATGGACTTTGGTTTGTAGGGAGTTTTTCAATTACAAATTCTTTTTCACTTTTAGTGATTGGTCTGTTCAAATGATCTAATTCTTGATTCAATTTTGTTGGCCTAAGGTATTCAAAATTAATTTACATTTTTTCCCACTTTTTTTCCAAGTTGGTGGATAATAATAGAAATATAATTTCTTTACTTGGGCTTTTTATTTGTTATTTTCCTATGGCTTTAACTCTAACATTTTTTCTAAATCTGAAAGGATGATTACAAATGACAAGGACCAGAGTAATCTGTTCACTTTGCCATCCTAGGAGATCTGAGATCCCAGTTTCAAATGCCAAATGGTCAGGCAGGTAACAAGTATTTATGAATTGGGTCTGGTCTGTGGCAGTAGGGATGATGAGATGTATGACAAACTGAAGAATAGATGCCCTGTTTACATACTTAAATTTCAAAAGTAAAGATAAGATTCTGAGCTAGACCAAGAAATGTGAGCTTGACTGGCCAGCTCTCAGTTTGAGACCTTTCATGTTAAGTTGTTGTCTTTTTTCTTAATCTTTAATACATTCAGCTTTTCTATGTGCTATTACATTTTTAACTGAAGAATTTATTTTCATAAACATTTTATTCCCTTTTGAGATAACTGGATAAAGCTGTGTGCATTATGAACTTAGCTAGTATTGTCTGTCCAGGCCATTCATTTATTCAGCTATTTATTTAACAACACTATTGAGCATGAATTTCTTTGGGCAAAATAATGAAAATTGCCATTTTCATCTCTTTGAAGAACTAACAGATGAGCAACCCTTGTAATACAATGGGATAAGTATTGATAGAGAAGTACTTACATAGAGTATGCTCACAAATATAACCAGAATTAATATAGTTGATTATAGAAGATAATTAAAATTTTAAAAAGGAATTCATTTTGAGAAAACAGATAACTAGGATACATAGTATAGACTTGCATGAAACTCACAGTATGGTCTTATGAATACTTTGGCATATTAAGATGCTATCTAATTATAAATAAGTATGATTTATATTTAAAAGTCTTTCGCTCACATATTTTTCTAAGACTAATACTTATCTTTCATATAAACTGTTAACTGTCCATTTTAGTAAGAAGATTATTGTGAAAATTAAGAAAAAATAGAACTGCAAACAATTTTAAATAATTGTGCATAAAACTTTTACAATGTAATTAACCAATGATGGTTCATGTATAACTTGTCTATGTGATTGAGTTTTTAGAGAAGCTTTCAACCCTAATTTCTGTTTTCATTTACTTCAGCACACATTTAAGTAATATATGTTTATAAAAACACAGTATTCTAGCTCAGAATAGCGGCAGGTCAAGTAGCATATATACCCTTAACAATGTACATTCTGTTTTGAAGCAGTGGACTTGATTAATGAAAAGGAAAAGAATGTATTTTTACATTAATAAATAAGTTTCTATTGGAATTTGAAACAAAGAATATTAGATTTAAGGGTTTAGAAAACTTATTTTTTGAATAGAACAAACCAGATAATTCTGTTTTGTTTTGTTTTGTTTTTTTCCATTTCTCTTCATTTGAATTTGAAGAGAACACACCAGAGAATTCCTAGGAATAAATAAATTCAAAAACAAAAGTTTTTTGTGAATGGATTAGAGAAAGAAATTAATGAGAAGCGTTTATGTGAAGAGTGGAAATAGCCTAGTGTTCCTCCTAATTTCAGGAAAGGGGTGAAAGTAATCTCTTGAAGTTTTACTTTTGATGTATTAAAAATGTCTGCCTTATACCCTCTCATATTAATGTTGCCTATCAGTCTTTACCTTTTTGAAATTTGTAATGAAAATTCCACAGTTCTGATTACATAGCTATCACCAAAATTATTAAAAAATAATCTACATAAATCCATATTTTTTCAGCCCCATCATTTAGAGAAGAATTGTTTTTCCACTCTACCATTTAACATTGTAATACTTTCATCACAAAGAAATGAAGCTGTAGGAAAGTGTGTGTGCATATAGTAGGTGCATCAATCTCTATGGATGTAATAGATATGCATATATGACAGTAATTTCCCCTTGAAAAGAAACATCACTTGTCCCATTTCACAGATCTCAGAGATCCTGTGACTCCTTTATGATAGTGGACTGGGGTAGATCTAAATGTTTAGTGAGCACTGACAATATGTAAAGCATTGTGAGAACCGGTTTGTGTACATTTTCTCATTTAATCCTACTGGTATATATTTATGTCTCAGAGCCTTTTTCGGCATTAATTCTTTTATTTGCTAATCTCTATACTCTTGCATTTCTCACAGCAACCTTAACACACTGTTATTAGTCTTTATAAACACCCTCTTCACTCCAGTCTTTTCCCCATCTCCAGCCTCCACTGGACAAATGACTGCATCTCCTCTCTTGTGGAGGAGTAGGAGCTACTTACTCTTCCTTAACCCTCTTACTGTTTTCACCCCAGCCTCTGAACAATAGGAATCTATTCTATCAACCTTGCTACGGGTATCTATTATCACAGAACCTGTTCTTGGGCTCTTTCTTCTCCATCATTTATCATAGCTCTGTCTTCTCTGAGAGTAGTAGTTCCTTCGCTTTTGTCTCTCAAGTGTTCTCAAACTTCAAAACCTAAAGAAATGCATGCCTTTCCCTTGGTAAACATACTTCCCAGTAGAGGGATATGCATTTGCAATTTCTTTTCGTGTGTAACATTCTCAGCTTCTCAAATCTGGCTTGTGCTACCACTGGAGCAAAACAGCTGGTTGCTTTCAGTGGACCATTCTCAGTCTACATCTTACAGGATATCTATAGCGTTTAACTTGGATGATTAAGCATCTGCTGTTAGAATTCTAGACACTTGAGATCAAGGTTTTATCCTTGTTTCTTGCATTTCTTCTCCATCCCCTTGACAAGATTTCTTCTTAGTGTCTGTAGATTCTTCTGTTTACCTCATCAATATGGGACTCTTCAAGACTCTTCTTACCCTAATGGAGCTATTACTACTTTTTACCCCTCCCCTAGGGGATTTCATATACACCAATGGTTATAATTACCATTAACATCACCAATATTTATCTATTCCTACCTTTTTCCTTCTGTTTTCAACTTACATATTTTTTCCATTTTTAATTTATTTTAAATTGAAGGATAATTGCTTTATAGTATTGTTCAACTTATATATTCAGAGGCAGACTAGACATGCATACCTAGATATATATGCAAATATATATCCAAGTAGATAGATAGATAAATCTAGAGGTATATCCCCCAAATTCAAAATGAGTGCATTATTATTCTCTATTTATTTTTCCTCATTATATAATCTTTTTTGTGTCAGATGGTGGGACTTGATGTGTTTCTTATATTAGAAATCTGGGCACACTACTTGAAGCTTCTTTCTTCTGAGCCCATATATTAAATTCATCTTGTAGTCCTTAAGTTTCTGTTATTTCTTTTTCTTTACTCCCACTTAACATGCAGGTGTTCATCATCACTTCACAAATGGAGATATAATCACATGTCTCTCTTCTCTCTTTGGTTCAAATTTAGTGAAATAACATATGTTAAGAATTTATATGTTTTATGATATACCTAATAAATACTGGCTATTAGTAATATAATATTCTAAGCTCATCACCCTTAAAGCACTTCACCTCTCGGCATACAAATTATTAAATCTGACCATAAAATATTACTGAAACATTTAGTGATGTTAGATGGTCAGACTTACCCTGACACTAAAAGAGCATAAACTTTATGAGTCTTTACTTTTTCACCCTCCCAGACCCTGTACCTACTTTCATCTTTGTAATTTTGCATTATTTCTCTTGAAGAAACCCCCCTGAATTGTGAAAACCTCAGGCTGCAAAAAACCTGGACTTTTCCTTTGTTGTATATATTGACTTAAAATCTCATCTACTTGTGGTTCTGTGGATATTGAAATTTATGAACACAAAGAATAAAAATGGATCATAAATAGACATAAGGAAGGGGCTTCCCTGGTGGCTCAGTGGTAAAGAATTTACTTGCCAGTGAAGGAGATGCAAGTTCGATTGCTGGGTCAGGAAGATCTCCTGGAGAAGGAAATGACAACCCCCCCCCCCCAGTATTCTTGCCTGGGAAATCCAATGGATGGAGGAGCCTGGTGGGCTAAGTCCATGATGTTGCAAAAGAGTCAGACATGACTTAGCAACTAAGCAATGACAGCAAGCAGGAAGGCACCAGTGGATCCAGGAGCACTTATTTAAGTCGCCTCCACAATGATGAAGGTCCTATATGTTTTGTGCCACCCGTAAAAACTACGTGCAAGGGCACTCAAACAAAGTGCTCTCAACTGGTTTTGCTGATTGACTTAAACGGAACACAACCCTCATTCCTAAAGGTGATCACTTCAGTTTCTAGCACTTTGTATTGACCCAATTTCTTCTTCTTTCCCAAGGGGTACATGGCAGACATGTTGGAAGTGCATATTATAGGAACACTGTTTTACTTCTCTCCTTCCCCCATCTAATTCCAGTTTTCCTAATTTTATAAGATTTACCCATTAGCAGTCAAGTAGTTGACAAGCATGGAGAAAGCAATGGCACCCCACTCCAGTACTCTTGCCTGGCAAATCCCATGGATGGAGGAGCCTGGTAGGCTGCAGACCATGGGGTCGCAAAGAGTCAGACATGACTGAGCGACTTCACTTTCACTTTTCACTTTCATGCATTAGAGAAGGAAATGGCAACCCACTCCAGTGTTCTTGCCCGGAGAATCCCAGGGATGGGGGAGCCTGGTGGGCTGCCATCTATGGGATCACACAGAGTCGGACACGACGAAGTGACTTAGCAGCAGCAGCAGCAGTTGACAAGCATCCACTAAATACTTCCATGACAGTGATCATATAAAGTGATTGTAAACATATAGGAAACATTTCCTAGTAGTAACTAACACTATACTATGTAGTTCTACCCATTTTTACAAAAATTAAGTGCATTATTATAATGCCTAAATTATCCTTCAGCATGAGAAAAACTATAACATCGTTGCAATAAAAATGGACCTAAAATCCTTCTTGAAATTTATTAAATATACTTTGAAAAATAAACCCTATATCCCTGCATTATATCAAATAACCACAAATATATTTCAGATAGAATAAAAAATAAATTTCAGGGAAGAACAAGATGGCGGAGGAGTAGGTAGATGTGGAGTACATCTCTCTCCATGGATACATCAGGAATACACCTTCAGACAGAAGTGCATGCAGAACACCAGTTGAGAGCCGACAGGAGTACCTGACCAGAGGAAAAGAATATATATAACCACAAAACTCAGTAGGATGAAGGAACTTGGGGGAAAAGCAGGAGTGTTAGTAGGACTGGATCTCCCCTCGTCGGATGGGAGAACTGAAGCAGGGGTCTGATCCCCACATTGGGGCTATTGTCTGAATCAGAGGAGAAACATTTAAGGCTGAAAGTGAAACAGCTGATATGAAACGAGAATCAGACAGTCCTTGCTGAAGCCATACATACCCTGGATAGGGATGAGGGGCCCCTGGAAGGCGCAGTGGCTGGGAGCTGGAGTTTGGGGAGTGTGGAGTGATCCCAGGGCAAGGGGTTCTATTGACTGTGGAGAGATGGATGGAGGGGATGTGAGGGAGGAGGCCATGGTGGGAACAGTGGAGGAAAGCTGGGCAGCCATGGAAGCAAGGTGATACTGCTGAGTCACGCGTAGTCCATGGAGCCATCACCATAGCCTCTCTCTCCCCACAGGGCCAGCATCCACAGCTGAACAATAGGGAGGCTGGCCCATCAAATGCCTCATGCACTGAACTACAGAGCAGGACCCTACCCAGGGTGCTCCTTTAAATGCCTGATGCACTGATCTACAGAGTAGGACCCCAGCCGGGGGAGGGGGGTGGAGGGGGGCGGGGGCGGCCCTCTATGTGCCTGACACACTGAACAACAGAGAAGGACCCCAGGCAAGGGAACCTTCTAAATGCCCGAATAGGCAGAACTATAGAGAAAGACTGGCCAAAGAGGCCTTCTGATCACCAGCTATAAGAAACTGAAAAAAAGACTCTGATAGGGCTATAACTTCTGCGGCAGAGGCAGTCCATGTCCCTGCACACGTGGTGCCACCAGGGTCCCCGCAAGCCAAGCAGCTATGCCACCTTCATGCTCAACCTCACTGGGGTAGAGTTGCCACAGGCAAAAAAAGTCTTGCGTCTATGCATGAAGGGTTGCTTCAGTTGAGTTCTACTCTTTGCGACCCCCCTGAAGGAAGATTCTCCAGGCAAGAATACTGCAGTGTATTGGCCATTACTGGTTGACCAATCCTTCTAGAGCACTATATTTCCTGCTGCCCTAGCCACCAACTCCCTTGAGTACCTGGTGGTGCCAGAACCCCTGTGGCCCAAGCAGCTACACCACCTCCACACCTGGCCCTCACAGGGGCAAACCCAAATCCTCCAGGGCAGCCTCAGGAGCAAACCCCAGTGGACAACCCACATACAGTGGTGGAACTAAAATCACAGTTGAAATCTAGGAGCAGTGTGGATAAGGAAGAAGACCCAAAACCTTCCCACCAGCTGTACAGGCTACAGATTCAATCCACATGATCAACTAGGCAGACTGTGTCTATGGAATATATAAAAGATCATTGAGAGCTCCCACAAAAGAAAACACACTAGTCCGGATAGCTATGGACATTGGAGGCAAGAACACATAGGAGTAGGACTAGATTAGAATCTGAGCTTCCTCTACAGAGGAAGCACAGTGTTGGAGGGTATCCTAGGAAGGTGAGGTGGACTGTGACTCCCAGTAAGGGAAAGGACTTTGAGAGCAGTGACTCAAGAAAAACATTTATTATTCTTATGTTTTGACTTGCTCTGTAGATTTTTTTGGATTCCCCCCTCGACCCCCATTGTAGTTGTCGATTTTATTGGCACTATGAAATCTAATGAAGCTTTTGAGCTTTTTTTTTTCCCCCTCAGTCACATTTTTTATTGCTGTTACAAACCTCTGCCTCTGTGTTGGGCTTTGGCAGGTCTGTGCAGTTTTCCTTTTTTTCTCTCTCTCTCTCTTTTTAACTTTTTAAACCTATTATTATTTTTTCTATATTTATTCCTTTGTTTGCTTTTCCCACTATTCTTTCCCCCTTGCAGTTAATCTTTAATGTATATAAATCTTCTTTATCTACCTCTGTTTAACTTTGTGTATCTATTCTTTCTTTCTTCTTGTTCTTTCCTTTCTTGTCAACATATTTGTTAGTTTTATTTTCATTGCTTTATTCCCCAATTGGCACCTTACTCTAGTTCTGTTTTCCAGTTTGTTCTTTAGTTAATTTTGTTCTGGTAGATATAATTTTTGGTTTCCTTTGTTTGCCAGGTCAGTCTGTTGTACTTTATTTTTGTTGGACTGTTTTGATTTCGCTTATGGGTGTATATGTATATGTGTATATTCAGTCACACTTTTTATTGTTCTTATGAACCTCTGCCTCTACTTTGGGCTTCTGCAGTTCTGTGGAGTTTTCCTCCCCCTGCCCCCATTTTCTTTCTTCTTCCATTCTTTTCTTTTCTCTTTTTTATAATTTTAATTTTTAATTTTGTTAAGCCTACTATATTTTTTCTACATTTACTCCTTTGTTTGCCTTTCCTACTGTTCTTTTCCTCTTGCAGTTAATCTTAATGTATATAAATCTTCTTCATCTACTTCTATTTAACTTTGCATATCTATTTTTTCTTTCTTTTCCTTCGCTCAACATATTTGTTAGTTTTGTTTTCATTGCTTTATTCACCACTTGGCACATTGGTTTAGTTTTGTTTTTTAGTTTGTGCTTTAGTTAGTTTTGTTCTTAACTAGTAAATGTAATTTTTTATTTACTTTGTTTGCTGGGTCAACCTACTCTACTTTATTTTGTTGGACTCTTTTCACTTTGTTCATGGGTGTATATGTGTATGTGTATATTCTATTATTTTAATTGTTATTTGCCTGTTTTTGTAACTGCAATTTGTTTGGAACTTATCTTTGATTTCTCATTTTTGGATATTTGTTTTAATCTCACTTAATTCCATAACAAATGACTTGTGGAATCTTCCCTCCTAACTAGAGATCAAGCCCTGAGCCTTTGGAGTGGGAACGCTGACTCCAACACCCAAGCCTACCAGAGAACTAACCCTAGGGAGTAGCAAATAGTGAGAACTAACACAAAGGAAACCACTTGAATACAAGACCCTGCATCACCCAACCACCAGTAGCACACTGTGCAGGATGCCTCATCTAAACAAGAAACAAAACAAAAATACAAACCCAATCATCAGCAGACAGGAGTTCCACCTCACTCAGCCTTGCCCATCAGAGGAAAAACAAACAAACAAACACTCAGCACAAATCTCACCCTATAGAAAGCTTACATAAACTGCTGGACCAACCTTAGGAGGGCAGAAGCCAGAAGGAAGAAGGAATTCAACCTTGAAGCCTGGGAAAAAGAGACCTCAAACACAATAAGTTTTAAAAAAAAATGCAAAGGCAGAGAAATACTACACAAATGAAGGAACAAACTAGAAACACAGAAGTCCAAATAAATGAGGAAATAGACAAACTACCTGAAAAAGAATTCAGAATAACAATAGTAAAACTGATCAAAAACCTTGAAAACAAAATGGAGAAAATGCAAGAATCAATTATCAAAAGCATAGAAGAATTAAAGAATAAACATACAGAGACAAGCAACACAATTACTGAAATTAAAAATACTCCAGAAGGAATCAAGAGCAGAATATCTGAAACAGAGGAACGAATCAGTGATCTGGAAGATAAAATGGTAGAAATAACTTCTGAAGAGCAGAATAAAGTAAAAAGAATGAAAAGAGCTCAGGTCTCTGAAAATAGTCTGAGACATCTGGGACCATTTCAAATGCACCAACATGGCTCAGACGGTAAAGCGTCTGTCTACAATGTGGGAGACCTGGGTTCGATCCCTGGGTTGGGAAGATCCCTTGGAGAAGGAAATGGCAATCCACTCCAGTACTCTTGCCTGGAAAATCCCATGGACAGAGGAGCCTGGTAGACTACAGTCCATGGGGTCACGAAGAGTTGGACACGACTGAGTCACGTCACGTCAGAAGAAGAAGAGAAAAGGAAAGGGTATGAGAAAATTTTTGAAAAGAATAACTTGAAGATTTTTCCAATGTGGAAAAGGAAATAGTCAACCAAGTCCAAGAGGCAGAAAGAGTCCCATTAAGGATAAACCCAAGGAGAAACATGCCAAGACACATACTAATCAAACTACTAAAGACTAAACACAAAGAAAGAATTTTAAAAGCAGCAAGGGAGAAACAGGAAGTAACATAAAAGGGAAACCCCATACGCTTAATAGCTGATCTTTCAGCAGAAACTGCAGGCCAGAAGGAAGTGGCAGGATATATTTAATGTACTGAAAGGGAAAAACCTACAACCAAGTTTACTGTATCCAGCAAAGATCTCATTCAAAATTCATGGAGAAATAAAGAGCTTTTCAGACAAGCAAAAGTTAAAAGAATTCAGTACCACCAAACCAGCTTTACAACAAATGTTAAATGGACTTATATAGTCAAGAAATACAAGAGAGGAAAAAGGATCTACAAAATCAACCCCAAACAATTAAGAAAATGTCTATAGGAACATATATATATATCAATAATTACTTTAAATGTAAATGGATTAAATGCTCCAACCAAAAGACACAGACTGGCTGAATGGATACAAACACAAGACCCAGATATATGCAGTCTACAAGAAACCCACTTCAGACCTAAAGACACATATAGACTGAAAGTGAGAGGATGGAAAAATATATTCCATGCAAATGGGAAGCAAAAGAAAGCTGAAATAGCAATCCTCATATCAGATAAAATATAACTTAAAGAAGATTACAAGAGATAAGGAAGGACATTACATAATGATCAAGGGATCAATCCAAGAGGAAGACATAATAATTGTAAATATCTATGCACCCAACATGGAGAAGGCAATGGCACCCAACTCTGGTACTCTTGCCTGGAAAATACCATGGACGGAGAAACCTGGAAGGTTGCACTCCATGGGGTCGCAAAGAGTCGGACACAACTGAGCAACTTCACTTTCACTTTTCACTTTTCACTTGCATGCACTGGAGAAGGAAATGGCAACCCACTCCAGTGTTCTTGCCTGGAGAATCCCAGGGACAGGGGAGCCTGGTGGACTGCCATCTATGGGGTCGCACAGAGTCAGACATGACTGAAGCAAGTTAGCAGCAGCAGCAGCATCATGCACCCAACATAGGGGCACCTCAGTACATAAGACAAAGACTAACAGGCATAAATGGAGAAATTGACAGTAACACAATAATAGTAGGAGACTTTAACATCCCATCTGCACCAATGGACAGATCAACAAAACAAAAAATTAATAAGGAAACCCAAGTCTTAAAATGATACATTAGATGAGATGAATCACCTTGATATCTTCAGGACATTCCATCCAAATTCAGAATACACCTTCTTTTCAAGTGCACATGGAACATTCTCCAGGATAGACCACATCTTGGGTCACAAATCAAACCTCAGTAAATTTAAGAAAATTGAAATCGTATCAAGCATCTTCTCTGACCACAATGCTATGAGACTAGATATCAATTACAAGAGAAAAAAAAAAAAAACTAAGAAGCACAAACACATGGAGATTAAACAACACATTTCTAAATAACCAACAGGTCACTGAAGAAATCAGAAGGGAAATCAAAAAATTACCAGAAACAAATGACAATGAAAACATGACAGCTCGAAACATGGGATGCAGCAAAAGCAGTTTTAAGGAATCAAGAAAAACGTCAAATAGACAACCCAACTTTACACCTAAAACTGGAAAAAGAACACCCCAAAATTAGTGAAGGAAAGAAATCATAAAGATCCAAGCAGAAATAAATGAAAAAGAAATGAAAGAAATAATAGTAATGAGTAATAAAACTAATCTGGTTCTTTGAAAAGATAAATAAAATTGACAAACCTTTAGCCAGACTCATCAAGAAAAAAAGAAGAATCGAATCAACAAAATTAGAAATGAAAAAGGAGAGGTTTCAACAAACAATGCAGAAATACAAAGCATTATAAGAGAGTATTATAAACAACTCTAAGGTAATAAATTGGATAACCTGGAAAAAATGGACAGATTCTTAGAAAAGTTCAGTCTTCCAAGACTGAGCCAGGAAGAAATAGCAATTATGAACAACTCAATTACAAGTACTGAAATTGAAGCTGTGATCAAAAATCTCCCAAAAAACAAAAGCCCAGGACCAGATGGCTTCACAGGAGAATTCTGTCAAACATTTGCTAAGTCACTTCAGTCGTGTCCGACTCTGTGCAACCCCATAGACAGCAGCCCACCAGGCTCCCCCATCCCTGGGATTCTCTAGGCAAGAACACTGGAGTGGGTTGCCATTTCCTTCTCCACTGCATGACAGTGAAAAGTGAAAGTGAGAGAAGAGCTAATGCCTATCCTTCTAAAACTCTTTCAAAAAATTGCAGAGAAAGGAACACTTCCAAACTCATTCTACAAGGCCACCATCACCCTGATACCAAAATAAGACAAAGAGAACACAAGAAAAGAAAACTACAGGCTGATATCACTGATGAACATAGATGCAAAAATCCTCAGCAAAATTTTAGCAGAAATCAGCAACACATCAAAAAGTTCATACACCATCATCAAGTTGCGTTTATTCCAGGAATGCAAGGATTCTTCAATATACCCAAATCAATCAATGTGATATACCATATTAACAAATTGAAAGATCAAAACCATATGATCATCACAATAGATGCAGGAAAAGCCTTTGACAAAATTTGGCACCCATTTATGATTAAAACAGTTCAAAAAATGGGCATAGAAGGAACCTACCTCAACATAATAAAGGCTATATATGATAAGCCTACAGCATACATTAGTCTCAGTGGTGAAAAACTGAAAGCATTCCCCTTAAGATCAGGAACAAGACAAGGATGTCCACTTTTACCACTGCTTTTCAACATAGTTCTGGAAGTCCTAGCTAAAGCAATCAGAGAAGAAAAAGATATAAAAGGAATCCAGATTGGAAAAGAAAAAGTAAAGCTCTCACTGCAGATGGCATGATACTGTACATAGAAAACCCTAAAGATAGTATCAGAAAATTACTAGAGCTAATCAGTGAATTAAGCAAAATTGCAGGATACAAAATTAATACACAGAAATCACTTGTATTTCTATGTACTAACAATGAAAAATCAAAAAGAGAAATTAAAGAATCAATTACATTCATCATTGCAACAAAAAGAATTAAATATCTAGGAATAAACTTACCTAAGGAGACAAAAGAACTATACTCAGAAAGTTATAAGACACTGATGAAAAAAAAAAAAAAATCAAAGACAACATAAACAGATGGAGAGATATTCCATGTTCCTGGATAGGAAGAATCAATATTGTAAAAATGACTATACTACCAAATGCAATCTGCAGATTCAATGCAATCCCTATCAAATTACCAATGGCATTTTTCACAGAACTAGAACAAAAAATTTCACAATTCATATGGAAACACAGAAGACCCCAAATAGCCAAAGCAGTCTTGAGAAAGAAGAATGGAGCTGGTGGAATCAACATTCCTGACTTCAGATTATACTACAAAGCTACAGTTATCAAGACAGTATGGTACTGGCACAAAAACAGAAATATAGACCAATGGAACAAGATAGAAAGCCCGGAAATAAACCCATGCACCTATGGATACCTTATTTTTGATAAAGGAAGAAAGAGTATATAATGGGGCAAAGAGAGCCTCTTCAATAAATGGCACTGGGAAAACTGGACAGCTACATGTAAAAGAATGAAATTAGAACACTTCCTAACACCATACACAAAGATAAACTCAAAATGAATTAAAGACCTAAATGTAAGACCAGAAACTATAAAACTCTTAGAAGAAAACATAGACAGAACACTCGATGACATAAATTAAAGCCAGATCCTCTATGACCCACCTCCTAGAGTAATGGAAATAAAAACAAAAGTAAACAAGTGGGACCTGATGAAACATAAAGGCTTCTGCACAGCAAAGGAAACTATAAGCAAGGTGAAAAGACAACCCTCAGAATGGGAGAAAATAATAGCAAATGAAACAACTAACAAAGGATTAATTTCCAAAATATACAAGCAGCTCATACAATTCAATGCCAGAAAAACAAACAACCCAATCAAAAAGTGGGAAAAAGACTTAAACAGACATTTCTCCAAAAACATACAGATGGCTAATGAACACATGAAAAGATGCTTAACACTGCTCATTATGAGAGAAATGTAAATCAAAACTACAATGAGATATCACTTCACAGTAGTCGGAATGGTCATCATTAAAAAGTCTACAAACAATAAATACTGGAGCAGATGTGGAGAAAAGGGAATGCTCTTGCACTGCTGGTGGGAATGTAAATTGATACAGCCACCATGGAAGACGGTATGGAGATTCCTTAAAAAACTAGGAATAAAACCACCATATGACCCAGCAATCCCACTTCTAGACATATGCCCTGAGGAAACCAAAATTGAAAAGACACATGTACCCACTGTTCATTGCTATTTACAATAGCTAGAACATGAAAGCAACCTAGATGTCCATCGACAGGTGAATGGATAAAGAAGTTGTGGTACATATACATATACATAATGGTATATTACTCTGCCATAAAGAAGAACACATTTGAGTCAATAATAATGAGGTGGATGAACCTATTATATAGAGTGAAGTGAGTCAGAAAGAGAAAGAGAAATATCATATTCTAATGCATATATATGAAATCTAAAAAAAAATGGTACTGAAGAATTTATTTACAGGACAACAGTGGAGAAACAAACAAAGAGAATAGGCTTATGAACATGAGGATAGGGGAGGAGAGGGTGAGATGTATGGAAAAAGTAACATGGAAACATATATTACCATATGTAAAATAGATAGTCAATGGGTATTTGCTATACGGCTCAGGAAACTCAAACAGGGGCTCTGTATCAATCTAGAAGGGTGGGATGGGATAAGTTGGGAGATGGGAGGGAGTTTCAAAAGGGAGGGCATATATGTATACTTATGGCTGATTCATGTTGAGGTTTGACAGAAAACAACAAAATTCTGTAAAGCAATAATCCTTCCAAAAAATTAAAAAATGATAAATTGCATTTAACAGTGGTGTTTAAAATGTTAGTTTTAGTGATTAAGCTTAATTGAAACAATCTACTGTATTGTCAACGATGCCAGTGGTCACCTAACATTAAATGTGTGCTTTAATTAATTTTTATTAATTTTTATCAAACTGTTTTAAGTTAAACTTGTACTATTATTATAGAATATTTGTTTTTTATAAGCTTTCTGAAATTTACAAGTTTTTGAATTAATTATTTAATTCACTTAGAAATATAATTCAAATCCTATGCATATTTCACATAGGATTACCACAGTTGTAAGCCATCAAGTGCAATCAGAGTCTATAAAAGAATGGGAATATATTTTGGAAGGAGATTAGTAATCCATATACTACATCAAAATCTCTCAGAAAAGGTGAGAGACACACAGCCCTGTTTGACCTTTAAACATATCAGTTCGGTTCAGTGACTCAGTCATGTCCGACTCTTTGTGACCCCATGGACTGCAGCACGCCAGGCCTCCTTGTCCATCACCAACTCCCGGAGTTTACTCAAACTCATGTTCATTGAGTTGGTGATGCCATCCAACCATCTCATCCTCTGTTGTCCCCTTTTTCTCCTGCCCTCAATCTTTCCCAGCATCAGAATCTTTTCCAATGAGTCACTTCTTTGCATCAGGTGGCCAAAATATTAGAGTTTTAGTTTCAACATCAGTCCTTCCAATGAATATTCAGGACTGATCTCCTTTAGGATGGACAGTTTGGATCTCCTTGCAGTCCAACGGACTCTCAAGAGTCTTCTCCAACACCACAGTTCAAAAGCATTGATTCTTCGGTGCTCAGCTTTCTTCGTAGTCCAATTCTCACATCCATACATGACTACTGGAAAAAACATAGCCTTGACTAGATGGACTTTTGTTGGCAAAGTAATGTCTCTGCTTTTTAATATGCTATCTAAATTCGTCATAACTTTTCTTCCAAGGAGTAAGCGTCTTTTAATTTCATGGCTGCAGTCACCATCTGCAGTGATTTTGGAGCCCCCCAAAATAAAGTCTGTCACTGTTTCCACTGTTTCCCATTCTATTTGCCATGAAGTGATAGGACCAGATGCCATGATCTTCGTTTTCTGAATGTTGAGCTTTAAGCCAAGTTTTTCACTCTCCTCTTTCACTTTCATCAAGAGGCTCTTTAGTTCTTTTTCACTTTCTGCCATAAGGGTGGTGTCATCTGCATATCTGAGGTTCTTGATATTTCTCCCAGCAATCTTGATTCCAGCTGTGCTTCATCCAGCTCGGCATTATGTTTAGTTACAAATATAATAGCTTCATTTATAGTCTAGCTTCTAGAAGTCTTCTAAGTATAGTTATATAATACTTGTCATTTGAATTTATATGAGGTGAAAAATAAAAGGATATTCACTTATATTTATTCTCAAAACCTTATTCTTCTATTTCTAACAGCTTTACTGAGATATCATTCAAATATGATGCAGCTTACCAACCTAAAGTATATAGTTCAATGGTTTTTAGTATATTCATTGATACATTACCATCACCGCATTCAAGTTTAGAATGTTTATGTCACCCTCAACAAGAAATGAAGTAACTTTTAGTTACCACCCTCTTATCATTCACCCCTCCCTCCAACCATAAACAATCATAAATTCACTTTATGTATTAATATATATAGAATTGTTTTTCTGGAAATTTCATATAAAAGATATCATATGAGGTATTTTGTGACTGTCTTCTTTCAGTTAGGATAATGTTTCTATAGTTCGTCCATGTTTTATCAGGTATCAGAACTTCATTCCTTTTAATGACCAAACAATGTTTCATTTATGACTATACCCTAATTTGTTTATCCATTCATCATTTGACAGACATTTGGGTTATTTCTACCTTTTAGCTATCATGAATAATATTGCCATATACATTAGTGTACATGTTTTTGTGTGCCAGTATTTTAAATTCTCTTGGGTATAATACATAAACATATACACACTTGCACATATGCATGTATGCACACATTCATACCTGGGAGTAGAATTATCCAGCCATATGGTAACTCCGGAGAAGGCAATGGCACTCCACTCCAGTACTCTTGCCTGGAAAATCCCATGGATGGAGAAGCCGGGTAGGCTGCAGTCCATGGGGTTGCTAAGAGTTGGATGCGACTGAGCGAGTTCACTTTCACTTTTCACTTTCATGCACTGGAGAAGGAAATGGCAACCCACTCCAGTGTTCTTGCCTGGAGAATCCCAGGGACGGGGGAGCCTGGTGGGCTGCCATCTATGGGGTCGCACAGAGTCAGGCATGACTGAAGCAACTTAGCTTAGCATGGTAACTCTATGTTTAAACATCTGAGGAACTGCCAGACTCTTTTCCAAAGTGTTTTTGCCATTTTAAATCCAACCAACAGTGTGTGAGGGTTCAAATACCTCCATATCAACAGCAACACTTATGATCAACTGACTTCTTTATTATTGCCATCCTAGTGGGTGGAGATGATATCTCATGTGATTTTGTTTTGCATTCCCCTGATGTCTATTGATGTTGACCATCTTTCTATGTGCATATTAGCCACTTACATATTTTATTTACATAAATGTCTAGTCAGATTCTTTGCCAGTCTTTTAAGTGGAGTTGCCTTTTTATTATTGAGTTTCTAATGTTCCATCCATGTATTTGAAATACAATACCTTATCAGATATATAATTTTCAAATATTTTATCCTGTTGTCTTTTTATTCTCTTGATAGTATTCTCTGAAGCACAAAGTTTTTAGTTTTGATGAATTCCAGTTTATCTTGTTTAACTGTTCTTATTTTTCTTGCTTTTGATGTCATATCTAAGAATCCATTGCCAAATTCAGGATCATGAATATTTAGTCCTCTGTTGTCTGCTAAGAATTTTATAGGTTTAGTTCTTGATTTAGTTCTTTGATCTACTTTGAGTTAATATTTATATATTATTTGAGGTAAGGATCTTTGCCAACAAAGGTCTTGTCTAGTCAAAGCTGTGGTTTTTCCAGTAGTCATGTATGGATGTGAGAGTTGGACTATAAAGAAAACTGAGCACTGAAGAATTGATGCTTTTGAACTGTGGTGTTGGAGAAGACTCTTGAGAGTCCCTTGGATGCAGGGAGATCCAACCAGTCCATCCTAAAGGAAATCAGTCCTGAATATTCATCAGAAGGACTGATGCTGAAGCTGAAACTCCAGTACTTTTGCCACCTCATGCAAAGAACTGACTCATTTGAAAAGATCCTGATGCTGGGAAAGGTTAAAGGTGGGAGGAAAGGAGGATGAAAGAGGATGAGATGGTTGGATGGCATCACCAATTCAATGGACATGAGCTTGAGTAAACTCCAGGAGTTGGTGATGGACAGGCAGGAGTTGGTGATGGACAGGGAAACCTGGTGTGCTGCAGTCCATGGCGTTGCAAAGAGTCAGACACAACTGAGAGACTGAAATGAACGGAACTGAAGGATCTAACTTCATTCTTTTATGTGTGGCTGTCCAGTGGGCTTGTAACCATTTGTTGAAAACAGTTTTGAACAGCGTTTTGTTGAAAACTAGTTGACCATAGATATATTGTTTTATTCCTAAATTCTCTGTTTTGTCCCATAGTTCTATACATTTTTCTTTATGCCAGTACAGCACTTTTCTTAATATCATTTACTTTGCAGTAAGTTTTGAAATCAGAAACTTTGAGTCCTGCTGTATTGTTTTTTTTTTTAAAAAAAAAAACCATACTGTTTTGGTTTTTCTGGGATCCTCACAATTCCATACGGATTTTAGAATCAGCTTGTCAGTTTCTAGAAACAAGCTGCTGCCATTATGATAGGTATTGCATTGACTCCTTAGATCCATTTAGGAAGGACTGTCATCTTAATAATATTAAGTCTCCTGATCCATGGCCATGTAGAGTGTTTCCATTTCTTTAGATATTCCTTAGTTTTAAGAATGGAAGTTTTGTACTTCTTTTGTTAAACATATTCCTATGTATTTAATTCTATTTGATGAAATTGTAAATTGTTTTCTTAATTTCATTTTTGGATTATTCATTGCAGAAGTATAGAAATACAATTGGTTTTTAGATATTGAAATTATGTCATGTGACCTTGTTGAACTCAATTTTTATTCTAATGTTTTACTGGATTCCTTAGGATTTTCTATATGTTGTTAAGATAATGTCATATGCATACAGAGATTGTCTTACATCTCCCCTTCTAAAATGAATTCTTTTTATTTCTTTTCCCTGCCCAATTAGTCTGGTTAATACATCTAGAGTGTTAAATGTAAGTGATAAGATGGGACATCTTTGTCTTATTTGAGCTTAGGGAGAAATAATCTAGTCTTTAAAGTCTCACGATAGTGATAGGTTTTTCATAGGTGCCCTTTATGAGACAGAGGAAGTTCCCATCAATTCCTAATTTATGTCATTTACGTTATCTAATTTTTGGCATGCAGCTATTTATAGCATTCTCTCACATTCCATTTCTTGTTGTTGTTGTTTTTTTTTTATAAAGCAAAAGTAATGTCCCACTTTCATTTCTGATTCTAATAATTTGAATATTTTCTTTTTTCCTTGATCCATATAAGTAAAGGTTTGTCAATTTTCTTTATATTTTCAAAGAACTAGCATATGTTTTCAGTGATTGTTTTATCTTCTCTATTTCATTAAGTTCTCCATTAATTTTTACTTTTTCATTCTACTTGTTTAAAGCTTAGGTTGCTCTTCCTTTTCTAGTATCCTAAGGTAAATGATTAGGGTTAGATTTTAGATTTTTCTTTGGATACCTGATGTGAAGAGCTGACTCATTGGAAAAGACACTGATGCTCAGAAGGATTGAAAGCAGCAGAAGGAGGTGACAGAGGGTGAGATGGTTGAATGGCATCACTGACTCAGTCAACATGAATTTGAGCAAACTCTAGGAGATAGTGGAAGACAGAGAAGCCTGGCATGCTGGAACTCATTTTATATTTTCATAAATGATGATTGGACACATGTACATCCATGCCTGATTCATGTCAATGTATGGCAAAAACCACTACAATATTGTAAAGTAGTTAGTCTCCAATTAAAATAAATAAATTAATTTTTAAAAAGGGATTTTAATTAAGATATATTAAATTTCATACATAAGGCTTTAGTATAGTGAAATCAGAAAAGTAGTTAAGTAAGTTAACCATATTAATAGTTTATAAAATCTGATTTTTTCTTGTTAATACTATATTATATTATTTTTTGGTGAACAGAGTATACTTTTTTTAAATTCTTTAAAAATAAAAGTCAGTAGAAAAATAGTGGCTGCAAACAATTAACATGCTAAAAAGACATATTAATATTTTAAGGTGGCAAAATTCTGCTCCCCTATAGTGCAGACTGAAGACAGTGAGTGTAAGAAAAAAGAGAAGGAAGGGAAAAATGGAAAACAAATCAATGAATGATACATGAGCTGCTACCTTAATGTCTACTAACATCTCTAGGACAGGATGCAACAGGTCACTCAACAGGTGTCACTTTTGAAGAGCTATGTAAAAAGAAAGTGCCTTTGAGCTGTCACTGTGAGAAAGGAAGGGAAGGAATACATCCTGTATATTGCTTCTGTTTGCCACATTTTACTCCTTGGGCAGTAATGGTCCTAGGCTTCAAGCTGGCATTCCCTGGCCTCATGGAATGCCAGCTTCTAAGCCCTAGCATGGCTAGAGGAGCCCCAAGTTCCAAAATTGGGACTGATCTACCTGTGTGTAGAGCAGCAGCTAAGGAGTTGACTCCGTTAGTTCTAGAGGTAGTTACAGGTCATCCTCAGGCAAAGGAACATGGAGATAGGACAAGTGGTTCAAGTTGCTGGAGGTGGTAGAACCAAGGGAATCTCAGGAAGCACATAAAATGTATCCCTTACAGCAATGCTGTCTTATTTTACATATTTTAGATAATTCTACTAGTTACACTGTCTCCAGCTTTCAAGGAAGACACTGTCCAATTTCCTTCCCTTTCCCCTACCATCTCTGTAGACATGCTTTAGTTGCAGGCCCAGAGCCAAATCCTCTGACCCAGCATTACAGGACCCATCTATGCTGAACTTCTCCCCTCCAGCTTCCACACTCCATCGATGCTGTCTCGTGAACACTATTCCTATTACTGAACTGAACTTGAGTTTACTCACCTGTGGCAGTAAAGCCAATCTACCCACACCGGGTTGTGGTGAAGGAAAGTACAGCTTTTATTGCAGGTGCCAAGCAAGGAGTCCACGGAGCTCCTGCTCAAAAGACTCAAGCTCCCCAATGGGTTTCAGGGAAAGAGTTTTAAAGGCAAAGGAAGGAGAGGGTCACATGGTGGATGATCAGTTCATGCACAACGCCGTAATTGGTTGATGGTGAGGTAACAGGGCAGTCACAGGGGTTAACATCTTCACTCCTCAGGCTCTAGCTGGTCTGGGGCCTCTGTGCTCATGGTCATCATGCAGTTAACTTCTGCTAGAGGTTTTAGTATCTGCAAAACCACTCAGGGATGTGCATCAGACTGTTACCTTTGTCCTTTAGGGAGGAACTAAAGATTTTGTGACTGCTCTCTGACTGATTTTTTGTTTAAATCATTACTAGTTCTCCTAGACTAACTGCTCTTTTTATTGGTGTTGATATATGTTCACATACTTTCAATCACTAATTCTTGAGCTAGCCTTTTGTGACTTGGGGCAGGCTGGGAATACACCTTTTGTATAAACAAGAGGCAGGTGGAGGACGTGATGGGGGTGTGGAGGTCTGTCCTGGGACGGCCCCATATGGTCTGCTCCGTTCTGTTCTGACATTAGTTCTGGCCTCCCTGGCTCCTCATTGTTGTGATACATCTCGCTCTTTCACACCTGTTCTGCTACTCAGGCATAGGTTTCTATTCTATTTCTTAACACCCAGGTATGTCATTGCCAGACCCCTTCCCTGGGCACTGGTATACTCTTCGTGTCATCCATCCTTGTTCTGACTGCCCAAGGCCCCTCAAACCAGAATCTTGCCCCTGAACTTGAGATCCGGGGTCTTTCTTGACTGCAGACTGGCTTCTGACATCATCCTGTGCTAGTTCCCGTTTTCTCTGGACCACTTCAGTTCAACTCAGTTCAGTTGCTCAGTCGTGTCTGACTCTTTGCGACCCCATGAACCACAGCACACCAGGCCTCTCTTTCTATCACCAACTCCCAGAGTCCATCAAAACCCATGTCCATTGTGTCGGTGATGCCATCCAACCATCTCATCCTCTGTTGTCTCCTTCTCCTCCACCTTCAATCTTTCCCAGCATCAGGGTCTTTTCAAATGAGTCAGCTCTCCGCATCAGGTGACCAAAGTATTGGAGTTTCAGCTTTAGCATCAGTCCCTCCAATGAACACCCAGGATTGATCTCCTTTAGGATGGACTGGTTGGATCTCCTTGCAGTCCAAGGGGCCCTCAAGGATCTTCTCCAACACCATAGTTTGAGAGGATCAATTCTTTGGTGCTCAGCTTTCTTTATAGTCCAACTCTCATATCCATACCTGACTACTGGAAAAATCATAGCCTTGACTAGACAGAACTTTGTTGACAAAATAATGTCTCTGCTTTTTAATATGCTGTCTAAGTTGGTCATAACTTTCCTTCCAAGGAGTAAGCGTCTTTTAATTTCATGTCTGCAGTCACCATCCACAGTGATTTGGGAGCCCAGAAAAATAAAGTCAGCCACTGTTTCCACTGTTTCCCCATCTATTTGCCATGAAGTGATGGGACCAGATGCCATGATCTTCGTTTTCTGAATGTTGAGCTTTAAGCCAACCTTTTCACTCTTCTCTTTCACTTTCGTCAAGAGGCTTTTAAGTTCTTCTTCACTTTCTGCCATAAGGGTGGTGTCATCTGCGTATCTGAGGTTATTGATATTTCTCCTGGCAATCTTGATTCCAGCTTGTGCTTCCTCCAGCCCAGTGTTTCTCATGATGTAGTCTGCATATAAGTTAAATAAGCAGGGTGACAATATACAGCCTTGACGTACTCCTTTTCCTATTTGGAACCAGTCTGTTGTTCCATGTCCAGTCCTAACTGTTGCTTCCTGACCTGCATACAGGTTTCTCAGGAGGCAGGTCAGGTGGTCTGGTATTCCCATCTCTTTCAGAATTTCCCACAGTTTATTGTGATCCACACAGTCAAAGGCTTTGGCATAGTGAATAAAGCAGGGAAAGGGAAAGGGAAAGTCGCTCAGTCGTGTCCGACTCTTTGTGACCCCATGGACTGTAGCCTACCAGGCTTCTCAGTCCATGGGATTTTCCAGGCAAGAGTACTGAAGTGGGTTGCCATTTCCTTCTCCGGGGGATCTTCCCGACCCAGGGATCGAACCCGGGTCTCCTGCATTGTAGGCAGACGCTTTACCCACTGAGCCACAAGGGAAGCCTGAATAAAGCAGATGTTTTTCTGGAACTCACTTGCTTTTTCAGTGATCCAGCAGATGTTTGCAATTTCATCTCTGGGTCCTCTGCCTTTTCTAAAACCATCTTGAACATCTGGAAGTTCACTGGACTGCTTACCTGATTATAATTTAACTTCCCACTTTTGAAAATCCCAGTCATAACTATTATTTGACTAAAATGCCTTTCTTATCTGGCTGCCTTCCCATACTTGTCTTTGATAGTCAGACTTTACAGCTTGTTCAGTTATCAGTATATGTCCTGTCCTAATACTTGAATTTTTGCCAGCTCTAGCAGCTTTCTTTCTACTATGCACCATGCAGTAATGAGATGTGATTGTATCCTATATTATCCAAGAAAATATAGTCTAAGTTAAATAATTTGCATAACCAGTTCAAAATAATTATAATATCCACAACTGTGTGTACTTTTTTATTCTTATAGTTTTAACATAAGATATTTTCAGTTGGATAAATATCTTACAATTTTGCCTTTTACTGTTTTTTAGCTTTGTAGGACATAAAGCCTGCAATAATGAAAAATGTGAACTTTAAGCCATTTCATATTCTTCCTATTAGCTGTTCAATAGTGGACATATGCTATATGCTGTGCAGCAGTACACTTAGGAAAGCATTTAATAAAAAATAGTATAAAGCTTTTCCCCTGATCTAAGTCCTAGAGAATGTACTTTGTATTGGCTTGCTAAAAGTTCATTGAGACTAATTTATACACTTAGTAAATCAATCTGTGAGAATTTAAAACTCAACTCTGTTCAAAACATTTTGTTTTAGTACAAGACAAAGAAAGTTTAGGGTATTCAGAGTTGAAAATGCAAAACACACAGTTAATTTGCTCTCTGCAATCCCTTGCTTCTTTCCCCATGGAGGGGTTAATTAGAAAGTGAAATCTTATTTTAGTTCTTTTCTTTTGGAAATTTGTCTTCTGAAAAAAGTTATATGAAAAAGACTTCCTGGCAAGCTACAATTCC
Organism: Capricornis sumatraensis; assembly: GCF_032405125.1. Classification (NCBI taxonomy): domain Eukaryota; kingdom Metazoa; phylum Chordata; class Mammalia; order Artiodactyla; family Bovidae; genus Capricornis; species Capricornis sumatraensis. The sequence goes on along the minus strand of NC_091092.1, from coordinate 107,433,967 downwards.
ATGATAGGCTCTCTCCTAATTTTCCATTAAATGATCCGTAAAGACATCCAGAAATTCAGAAATTCAATATCAAGGGAAGGGAAAGATAAGAGCCACCCATTTGCATAAATCATATGAGGAATTCCCAGTAATTACTGAACTGATGTGGCCTGATTGAAAAACACATTTAATACCTTCCATAGGCTCATGCTCAATTAAAACATGAATTAGGTATAAAGAGGAAACATTTTAGTCCCATGATCTCCCTTTTCCTCAGAAGTTTATTGTCTGCAACCTATCAGAAAACTAGGAAGCTGCCTCCTAATTGCATTCCTCCTGGTACATAGTAGGTGTTTTAAAATATCTTTCTAATGAATGAATACATGTGAAATGCTTTCCAGGGTGATCCTCTATTAATACTTCTTTGTTTCCACCTGTCTTAAGAAAACAAACCCTCTGAACTTAAAATGACTGTAACTGTAAAGGAAAATGTAGAACATCATTCTATCATAAGCATGTATAGACTTCAGCATGTAGATATGGTGGTGGTGACAGAGATGGGAAAGTCCAAGTGATTTTTGGTGCATGTTGTTGGTGGGATTAGAGTTTATTCAATAATAGGAACATTTGTAAACTTTTCTAAGATGTAAATTTTCTCCTAAGTGATTTGAAAATTGCCAGTGGATATAACAAAATGTTCCCCCCTACATCTAACACACTGATGCTTGTTTAATACAGAAAATTGTCCCAAGGGTATGGATTGAGCTACCTCCACATTTAGATCTAAGAGACTGCTATAAAATGAAAGGGGAGTGAGACCTGTAAGAGTGACTACTTAGGAAAGATAACCTTCTCCTATTTATAGAAGCAAATGAAAGAAGAAAAAACACACTTGTTTTTTAAATGCTAGAAGGTAAAAGAGTGACACCTAAATTCACACTTAAATAGGTTGTTGTGAAACAGTAGAATGGCAAAGACAAGAGAAATTCTGAAAAGTGAAGAGAAAAGACATATTATTTTCAAAGGAACAAAAATTATATGGAAGGCAGAATTACCAACAGAAACAAGAGAAGCCAGAAGACAATGGTATTGTAGTACTAAAGCAAATTAACTGTCAGCCTAGGATTTTAAATCCCAGTAAAATATCACTCAAGAGTAAGAATGAAAAATATTTTCAATTCAATAGTAAAACTGGGACAATTTAAAACTCACAGATAGTTGCTAAAAGAACAAAGGAGGATCTACTTATGAATAAAAGAAATTGAATGCAGAAGAAAAACTTGGAATCAAAGAGCAGTGATTAATAAAATAATCACAAAATAAGATATTAAATATGTCATTAATCATGATAAATGTAAAAGTTGATATTTTCACAGTGGAAAACAAAATACAGCTTTATGCTGTTTATAAAATTGCCTTATAAAATATCTAAAAACTTATGCCAGGTATTTACTAATCAAAAAGTAGCTGGCATAAATATAAAATAAGTAGACTTTAGGGAATTCTGTGGTGGTCCAGTGGTTAGGACTCAGGGCTTTCCCTCTGGAGATCCAGGTTCCATCCTTGGTAGGGAATTAAGAGCCCACAAACCACATGGTGCAGCCAAAAAAAAAAAAAAAAAGGAATAAGTTGACTTTAAGACAAATCATTAATTTAAAAGGGAATACTCCCATGTTGAAAAAAAAAAATTGAAGTTATTTCCACCTGATCACATAATCTGAAATTTTACAAAGCAAAAATTAGCAAATATGGAAGAAAAAATGAACAAATCCACATTTAGAGTAGAAGATTTTATTGTACATCTGTCAATAATTGATAGATCAAGCCAACTGACATTAGTAAGACTCTTCTCAACTTGACCAACACAATAAGATTAGGTATTCCTCTACCTATTAAACCTATTAATACCTTGGCTATACTGGAAATAATGGCAGTTCTTGCCATTTACTTATTATAGCAGTTTGATATCCCTCTCTGGTCTTATACCTGTGCTTTAGGGCACCGGGGGAAATGTGTACATACTGCCTTTCAGTAAAATTTGACAGAGAAATCCATACCAGTCTTTTCTGCTAATAGATACTTAGAAACTTCAAGTGGAGGGGAGGCAAGTGCGATCGTCTCAGCCATTTGGAGTTGGCTAGGAAGGAAGATCACATGTCATTCTCTTAGCATCCCCCCAAATTTTCCTTCCTCAATTCCAACTTTCTATCCACTGTCCTTTCTTTATTCCCTTTTTCCCTTTCCTGCTTTCTTCCTAACTCTTTTCTTTCACACTTAAATATTATATTATTTTAGATCTTCCTTGTGATGAAAAAGCAAAAGTAATTCAGCTAGACTCTTTTGAAGTTATAAAATCCATTTTAACCAATATTTCAAACATTGAATTTGTCAGTAATAGGTGTGGGTCTGTATCATTTTCCAAGACCCACCATTCACCATTGCTTGTTCATTTCCAAGGCAAACCATTCACTATCACAGTAATCCAAGTCTATTCCCCAATGAGTAATGCTGAAGAAGCTGAAGTTGAACGGATCTATGAAGACCTACAAGACATTCTAGAACTAATACCCTCCAGAAATGTCCTTTTCATTATAGGGGACTGGAATGCAAAAGTAGGAAGTCAAGAAACACCTGGAGTAACAGGCAAATTTGGCCTTAAAGTAACAGAATGAAGCAGGACAAAGGCTAATAGAGTTTTGCTAAGAGAACGCACTGGTCATAGCAAACACCCTCTTCCAACAACACAAGAGAAGACTCTACACATGGACATCACCAGATGGCCGACACTGAAATCAGATTGATTATATTCTTTGCAGCCAAAGATGGAGAAGCCCTATACAGTCAGCAAAAACACGACCAGGAGCTGACTGTGGCTCAGATCATGAACTCCTTATTGCCAAATTCAGACTTAAATTGAAGAAAGTAGGGAAAACCACTAGACCATTCAGGTATGACCTAAATCAAATCCCTTACGACTATACAGTGGGAGTGAGAAATAGATTTTAATGGACTGGATCTGATAGATAGAGTTCCTGATGGACTATGGATGGAGGTTCGTGACATTGTACAGGAGACGGGGATCAAGACCATCCCCAAGGAAAAAAATGCAAAAAAGCAAAATGGCTGTCTCAGGAGGCTTTACAAATAGCTGTGAAAACAAGAGAAGCCAAAAGGAAAGATATACCCATTTGAATGCAGAGTTCCAAAGAATAGCAAAGAGAGATAAGAAAGCCTTCCTCAGTGATCAGTGCCAAGAAATAGAAGAAACCAATAGAATGGAAAAGACTAGAGATCTCCTCAAGAAAATTAGAGATACCAAGGGAACATTTCATGCAAAGATAGGCTCAATAAAGGGCAGAAATGGTATGGACCTAAAAAAAGCAGAAGATATTAAGAAGAAGTGGCAAGAATACACAGAAGAACTGTACAAAAAAGATCTTCATGACCAAGATAATCATGATAGTGTGATCACTCACCTATAGCTAGACATCCTGGAATGTGAAGTCAAGTTGGCCTTAGGAAGCATCACTACCAACACATCTAGTGGAGGTGATGGCATTCCAGTTGAGCTATTTCAAATCCTAAAAGATGATGCTGCTAAAGTGCTGCACTCATTATGCCAGCAAATTAGGAAAACTGAGCAGTGACTACAGGACTGGCAAAGGTCAGTTTTTATTCCAATCCCAAAGAAAGGCAATGCCAAAGAATGCTCAAACTACTGTACAATTGCACTCATCTCACACGCTGGCAAAGTAATGCTCAAAATTCTCCAAGAAAGGCTTCAACAATACATGAACCATGAACTTCCAGATGTTTAAGCTGGTTTTAGAAAAGGCAGAGGAACGAGAGATGAAATTGCCAGCATCTGCTGGATCATGGAAAAAGCAAGAGAGTTCCAGAAAAAATATCTATTTCTGCTTTATTGACTATGCCAAAGCCTTTGACTGTGTGGATCACAATAAACTGTGGGAAATTCTGAAAGAGATGGGAATACCAGACCACCTGACCTGCCTCCTGAGAAATGTGTATGCAGGTCAGGAAGCAACAGTTAGAACTGGACATGGAACAACAGACTGGTTCCAAATAGGAAAAGGAGTACGTCAAGGCTGTATATTGTCACCCTGCTTGTTTAACTTATATGCAGAGTACATCATGAGAAACACTGGGCTGGAAGAAGCACAAGCTGGAATCAAGATTGCCGGGAGAAATATCAATAACCTCAGATATGCAGATGACACCACCCTTATGGCAGAAAGTGAAGAAGAACTTAAAAGCCTCTTGATGAAAGTGAAAGAAGAGTGTGAAAAAGTTGGCTTCAAGCTCAACATTCAGAAAACTAAGATCATGGCATCCGGTCCCATCACTTCATGGCAAATAGGTAGGGAAAAAATGAAAACAGTGACAAATTTTATTTTCTTGGGCTCCAAAATCACTGCAGATGGTGATTGCAGCCATGAAATAAAAAGACACTCCTTGGAAGAAAAGTTATGACCAACCTAGACAGCATATTAAAAAGCAGAGACATTACTTTCTCAACAAAGGTCCGTGTAGTCAAGGCTATGGGTTTTCCAGTAGTCAGGTATGGATCTGAGAGTTGGACTACAAAGAAAGCCGAGCACCGAAGAATTGATGCTTTTGAACTGTGGTGTTGGAGAAGACTCTTGAGAGTCCCTTGGACTGCAAGGAGATCCAATCAGTCCATCCTAAAGGAAATCAGTCCTGAATGTTCATTGGAAGGATTGATGCTAAAGCTGAAACTCCAATACTTTGGCCACCTGATGCAAAGAACTTACTCATTGAAAAAGACCCTGATGCTGGGAAAGATTGAAGGCAGGAGGAGAAGGGGACGACAGAGGATGAGATGGTTGGATGGCATCACCGACTCAATGGACACGAGTTTGAGTAAACTCCGAGAGTTGGTGATGGACAGGGAAGCCTTGTGTGCTGTAGTCCATGGGGTCGCAAAGAGTCGAACATGACTCTGTGACTGAACTGAACTGAGTGTGGATCTTTATCATTTTGAGTGTTTTTGCCCAAGAATCCTCCTGCAATGTGGGAGGACTGGGTTCAATCCCTGAGTTGGGAAGATCCCCTGGAGGAAGGCATGGCAACCCACTCCAGTATTCTTGCCTGGAGAATCCCCATGAACAGAGGAGCCTGGCTGCCTATAGTCCATGGGGTCTCAAAGAGTTCGAAATGACTGAGTGACTAAGCACACATAATTACTCATATATTAATTTGCAACAAATAAAATATCTGTTTATTATAAGTTCATCTTACTAATGAATTCCTATCATAAATTTATTCAGTCTCTTGATACCTCATTTTCTGAATTAAGAATTTCTGACTATTGTTTGCTAATAATATACCTATATAATTAGCTGTGGAAAATAATGACCAATTTATTATATTTTTAGTCTCTTCCACTTTTCTGATGTACTTTCAAATAATCATGGAATGTTAAAGCGGAAAGAAACCCAAGAGATCAGCTAATCAAATTATATTCTTAGAGCCTTAACATTCTTCTAAAGTGCTTTGTTTTGTCTGTTTGGAGTTTGCGGAAGTGAATGGGAGTTTCTAGCATCTTATTTCAACCAGATTGACTCTAGGTTAATTTGTCTTATATATTGAGATTCTGTTTTAGGTAATGTTCAGACGCACTCCCCTCTACCCCACACAGCCCCAAGCCAAGAAATGAAATGTTTGAAAGCTACTAATCAAATCTTACTCCTTAATTTAAATTAGATTAAGAACTTGACTTCAAAAAAAAACTATATATATATATATATATATATATATATATATATATATATGTAGTATCGCATGATATTTGTATTTCTCTGTCTGACTTACTTCACTTGGTATGATAATTTCTAGATCCATCCATGTTGCTGCAAATGGCATTATTTCATTCATTTTTATGGCTGAATAGTGTTCCATTGTGTGTGTGTGTGTTTGTGTGTGTGTGTGTGTGTGTATACACCACATCTTCTTTATCCATTCAACTGTTGATGGGCACTTAGGTTGCTTCCCTATCTTGGCTATTATAAGTAGCATGGCTGTGAACACTGGGGTGCATGTATCTTTTAAAATTAGAGTTTTCTCCAGATACATGCCCAAGAGGGGGATTGCTAGATCATATGTGCTAGATGCCCATTTTTATGGGTTATTTTAAAAACTGTAGATTACAATGACTTCCTCAGTAGCTCAAGTTATATAAAATTAGATATTTTTTAATTAGAGAGATTCACTCTTTATGTTCCTTTATTTTAATAATAATCTGATAAATTTATATACATTTGGTTATCTTTAATTACAGAACCCTGACAACTCCCGTAGTTACTGGGATCACCTGTAAAGAAAAGGCCCCAAGTGAGCTACATTTAGTAGACTAAGGATGGAAGGGACAGGTCTAGATTGTCCCTGACATTTGTATGCCCAGGTCAAAAGTTCAAATGGGATCCCATGTACCAGATATCAAAATTTTAAAATTGTTAAATCAGGCTAACAAAGTTTTAAGTAGAATATAATCTATTATTCCACCTTGAGAAATTAAGCTTTTTACCAAACTAGAAGACCAAGTTTGATTTTAGAATTCTTGATCTCCTTAGAATTTTGAGCTAGACATGACAAGACAGGATAGCTGGGCCCTGGGCATGTGCCCACCCCATTCTTTTTCTTCAACTCTAACATGTATTGTAAGAGGCCTTGTGTACAAATCTGTGGGTACTTTAACCCACATAATTAATCTTGGTCAATATCTTCCCCTTAGTGGCCGCCTGTTAGTTATTCTTTAATTCTAGGAGTCTTCCAACAGGAGGATCAACATAGGGAGGAGTCCTGTGCAGGCACTGGAAATGGGATCAAAGCACTTTGAACTGTGAATTGTGACATGCCCGAAACCCAGAACATGAATGGGTCTGGGCTGCATGTGGGCCTGTCACAGCAGGCCCATGTACTCCATGCACATCCAGAGAGACAGTGCCAGAGGATAGTCAATGTAAGGCCCTAGAAAGCATGAGGCCATTGACAGCAAGCTCTCTTTCCTTGGTCTAAGGGTATGTGTTAGGTTGGAGATCCCTAATAGCAGACACCAAGACCAGGTCTTGAGAGCAGTAGTTTGAGAAGTGATCTCAGGAACCATAGGTAGGAGTGTGAGAGAGTGAGAGACAGCAAAGAGAAGGAGCCAGTTCAGGGAGTGTTCATGAGCAGTTGCCACTAAGAGCAATTTGGGTTTGGTTGTCCTGGGGCTGTCTATGAGTTTGTGTAGAATTCACCTCACAGTTATTCCAACCAAAGGATAAAGAAGCTGGGTTATTTTGCCACCAGTTTGATACATTATTTGTTGAGGACCACAACTGCAGTCCTTAACAGTCACTTCTGGCCTGATGGATGCAAGGATTAAGCACCTTCCTATGACTAGCGAAAGCCCTCAGGGAGAAAGATCTGTTTTCCATAAAACCATTGGCCTGCAGCAACAATTTAAATGCCAAGGAGACATGGCAGGACATGGATAACATCTGCTACAGAGAAGAATTGGAAAGGACTTTGAGAAAACATGTCCCTAAAAGAGAATGATGTTGAGATGGCACAGTGTAGCCAGTAAAATTTCCAAATTTCTAAATATGAGAAGTCTCTACCTCTGCTATTTCACATCTGAGGAGATGTGGATACTGTCTGATGAATACCTTAATCCACAAGTAGCTTCTTTTTGATAATATATGATAATATTTCTACTCTTTTTCTAGTATGAATTAAATTATTTCAGATGTTTAAGGAAAATAAATATTATTTTATCAATATATCTTCAACATTAAAACCATCATTTCCATAAATTCTATTATGAATTTCTTTTTTGACTTGTAAGGGAGAGGGGGTTGCATGGCATATTCTTTAGGGTCTTTGCTTATGAACATTTCATGAGTTGGGAAATGCATACTTAAGGATGTCCTTGACTTTTACTTTCAGACTCAGTATCAATAGAAAATGCATATTTTTAGGGAAAAGGAAATAGTGTATAGCATAAAGCTTTTGATAGCACCTTTATACTTGAACTTGTGCATTTCAATTGTCGTTTACCATGAAATGGCTAGTTATTCTTTATCTTTGATGAAAATAATAATTACTACTGATTAAATTTCATATTCTAAGCAGTTTAATTTTATTTAAATTACCTAAGCTAAATATTTTCATTTCAATCTGTTCATGCAAGATAAAAGTATGGCTTCTTCCTTTCTGATAATAAAGCAACAAATTTTAATCAAATAATTATCTCACCTAGTTTATTCTAATGATGTTGCCACAATTCAAATATTTCTCTCAGAATGAAAGTAATCAATGAACAACAGATGATAAGATGTGCCTGGAGTCCTTTTTGATAAGAAAAAAAATATTCTAAAACTATATTTGTACTTGAATCAGTTCAGTTCAGTTCAGTCACTCAGTCGTGTCCGACTCTTTGAATAGGACGGAATAAAAATAACAACATTCTGACAGCCTTTGTATCCTCCTTAGACCTGCTGAGTCTCTTGAACTTTGCTTAGATATAATATATATTTCAAGAGTAATCCACTATCAGTGTTTCTTAATATACAACATAAAACTATGACATTTATACATAACATAATATATACCACCAGTCTACTCTGTCCATGGAATTCTCTAGGCAAGAATACTGGAGTGGGTAGCCATTCCTTTCTCCTGGGGATCTTCCCAACCCAGGTATTGAACCTGGGTCTCCTGCATTGCAGGTAGATTCTTGACTGTCTGAGCCACCAGGCGTATATTGTATCTTGCTATATATAACAAATAATATACAATATACAACACACAATGTATTCTATATAATATGTGATTGCTCATGCTCAGTCACTCAGTTGTGTTCGACTCTTTGTGACCCCATGAACTGTAGCCTACCAGGCTCCTCTGTCCAGGGGGGTTTCCAGGCAAGAATACTGGAGTGGGTTGCCATTTCCTACTCCAATATGATGAATATATTTTATAATATGTGTAACACATGCATACACATCCTCAATATGTTTTAAAATGATTTAAAGCAACTAATGTTCTTATAGCAATAACTGGTTTTCTTGGCATATAGACTTCAGTGTATTTGAAAACCAGTTTGCCATTTTTAACATTAGAGGTGTTAAATATGAGTAAATTAACATAGCCAATTAATATAATATGTGTCCAGTCCATTGATTAATAAGTTTGATTTGTTTTCTTGATTTCAGAGAATTTCCTTCACAGAATTAGGCTTCTAAGCATCTTTTATCACTTGTTTCTTATCTATAACTTAAATAATTTGACTTTAGCAGTGAAACTTATATTATATTCTTATAGTGCATCCTACTTTAGGGTTGAGAGATTTTTATAACTATTTTCTAACTTAATAGAGAATAAGAAAATGGTGACTTTTGGAGAAATAGTGTTGCTTAGAAGGAAAGAACCATCATTGATAGCCTGCCCACCATAAGAAATTATATTAGCTATTCTGGTACATGGTATAACAAGGTAATGTGAGAAGTATTCATTGGTTATGCCTCTTTTGGCTTCTCTTGGTTATTAAAAATTATTTCTATCTGCTGGTCAAGTTGTAACTGATTTTGATTGCTGTGGGATAGAGCACTCCTGTGTCATAGAAATGTAGCAGATAATAATGCTTACCAAATATCCCATATATCTCTCAAGTCTCAGCCCCTGTTGACTGAGATAGAATCATGTGTTTGGTTCTGACCAGTTAACTATAATGTGTGTTAACTTTGGGCTGAACACTAAAAAGCCCTTGAGCAAATTTTCAGCTCCTCTTCCCCTGACCTGTACACAAAGGAGGAGCAGTGTACCTGGGTCCCTCAGTAGCTTTATGGAGCAGACTTTCCTTTGACCCATGCTGGATATATTCTCTCATTAATAAAAATAAATAAATAAATAAATAAATAAATAAACAAACTTGCTTGTAATGCCCAGGAGATTGAGGAGTAGTTTACTACCTTGTTAGAACCTAGTCTCATCTGGATTATATAATTCAATTAAATACAATGCAATAAAATATTCCTTTATCCTAAAATCAATTTTAGGATTTATACCATCAAAATGATTAAACCATTTTTAAATTATTTTGATAGCTGCAGATGGATCTGTTCCAGTCCCTTTGCGATTTGTTCCTCCCAGTCCTGGACGCTACCCTTGCAAAATTTTGTTGACATCAAAGTACGATGTGCGTCTCTATTGCATTGAAGGTGTGGTGAATGAAGAATGTCCAGAGGCCAGATTTGATTTTGAAACACCAGCATTTGAACCCCTTACCCAGAATATTCCAATTGTAAGTACAAATTTTCTTTTTTCTTTTTTTGGTACTTTCTTTATTCCCACTGCCACTGTCTCAAAGTTTTCTTCAAACCTCTCATCTAAACTAGTACTGATTCCTAATTGCATTATGTGTGGCCATTTGTTACTCCAATTTGATGTCACGGTTTTATTCCTGAATATAAATGTTATCATATTATTCACCTGATTAATCACTTCTGCTGCATCTCTTTGTTTAAAAAGTTAACTCCAATATCCTTAACCTATCATCAGACTAAGCAGACTCATGGTTTCTCAGATCACTCTGCGCCAAATTCAGCTGTGACCTTAACATATGATTAAGATGGGCTCATAGGCACTAAGACCAGTGATTGGCTATTGTTGTTGCTGTTCAGTCGCTCAGTCCTCTCCGACGCTTTGTGACACCATAGACTGCAGCACACCAGGCTTCCCTGTCCTTCACCATCTCCTGGAGCTTGCTCAAATTCATGTCCATTGAGTTGGTGATGCTATCCAACTATCTCATCCTGTTGTCGCCTTCTCCTCCTGCCTTCAATCTTTTCCAGCATCAGGGCCTTTTCTAATGAGTTGGCTCTTCTCATCAGGTGACCAAAGTACTGGAGCTTCAGCTTCAGCCATCAGTCCTTCAATGAATATTCAGAGTTGATTTCCTTTAGGTTGACTGGTTTGATCTCCTTGAAGTCCAGGAGACTGGCTATTACTTGGTTATAAGTGAGTGATGATAGAGTAGACAAAGGTAATTTTTAAGGATTTTTGTTTTACACTGATATGTTTCTATCTTTATTTTCATGCTTTAGAATAATGAAACAAAGAATGAATGGAAATTTAAAGTTACTATAGAAGGAGAATGGTTTCATGGACCTCCTATTTTATATGTCGGACCAGGTGAAACTGTGGATTATCCTCTCACATTCAAACCTATTTTGGAATGTGAGATTATGGTATGAACTCATTGATTTTTTTTTTTCCCTAGCAATAATATGTCGATAAACCAATGTGATGTTTACCACTACAATTTATGATAAATTTTCTTGCAGAAAAGTTATATTTTCCATGAATTTGATCATTGGTGTTCACTCTGCTTGAAACTTTAATAAATGTTTTAATTTGAGGTATAAATATTCTGAAAGTCACATTGTCATAGGCTTCAATATGTATATCTAGGTTAATTTTATGTAATATGTTTAACAAAGTAAAATCATTGCTTTGTTTTTATTCAGTAAGGAAGTTTATACTTCAGAAAATATTTTCTTGTCATATTTCTTTGACAAGTATGTAAACAGCATGAGAATGCCTATTAAACTCTGTCACTTAGTGAAAGTGAAAAGAAATAAAGAGCTTTTCACAGGAAATCCATCTTCATTCATTCAGTAGAAGTATTTATATGTAAACTGGATAAGTCACTGACTAACACCTTCTTGAAAGCTCATTTCATTAATAAGATTCAAAATTCCTAAGACAGAAGAAATTACTGACTTCTAACTGTTACTCCTATAGAGCTTAAATTTGACTGATTTGTCACAGGGCAAGCTTATTCTACAAAATGAAGTAGATGGTATGGAGCATATCTTTGACATAAAAGGAACTGGAAAAAGACCCCTGGCCTTGGAACACATCATTGTAGACTGTCAAGTGGGGGAAGTAACAAATAAACCCATAATAGTGCCCAATTATACACCAAGGCTCCTAACATTTAAGGTCAGTTTGTTTTTTGATTTTTTAAATATGAAAGTGTTTTCAGAAAGAGTACATTGAATTGTATGAAATTTAAAAACATCTGATTTTACTTAACTAGGTAAAGCAGTGTGATACAAGGAGATGGTTAGAATTCCTTTTATTAGTCCAACAGGTTTTAAACTGCCATTTCATAGAAAGTTGAATTAGCACCAAACAAGTTTTATATCTAAGTATTAGTATATAATCATAAAACACATTAAGATTTACTTATTTGAGTCATGTGTATTTTTACTTGAAGATATTGTGCATGATAAAGAAAGATCTTTTCAAAAAAAACTTTTAAACAGCTTTTGAAATGGTAATGTGATATCTGCAGGCATGAAATTTCAAAAGTTTATCCTGTCACTTATCAGTATGAATAATAGTGGGAATATGAAGAAATACATAATTATTTATATCTTTATTAAGAGGTTTTATTCTTGACCTTCCTCATTTGATATATTTAAGCAAATCTGAAAATAAAATTTTCTACTCCCTACTCCCATATTTATCTACAAATTGTGTTTTCAATAAAATCCTCAAAGAAGCTTCAAATATCTATCCATCATAGATGCCTGTATCTAGTTTTAGAGGGTGCTTCAGAAGTTTAGAAATTCACTGGGTTTGTTCTCTGCTATTTTTGGTAATCTTGAAAATTATGTGCTTTGATTTTCTTCTTCTTTCCTTACTGGATTACAAATGGAGTGAATCTTATGAATGAAAATTTTATTTTCTTACTCCCCTGCTACAACTCTTCACTGTCATCTCTTGCCATCAGATCTAGTCCATGCTCCCTGAAGTGGCTCATGTGCTTCAAAAGTATGTTTGCTCAGCTTTATCTCTTACCACTCTTGCCTCCAGCCACACTTAGGCCACCGTATACAGTATTTACAGTATATACAGTATTTCCTTTTGCTACTATCTAGAAATCTTTATCCAACTCCCTATCTTCCACTTCTCTGTGCTTAACTCCATTTCATTCTTTAGGGCAAGTATTTATTAGATGCCACTTTTCTGAGAATCTTTCTAGATCCCCATAAACCTGGATTATAGATGCCTTTCATGTGCTTCCACAACATTTTTTTTTACCTTTCTTTTACCTTTCCCACAATCATGTATATTATATCTTATTGCTATTACCTATTTATTGTTCTCCACCAGATTATTTACTGTGAGGAAAGGAACATACCCCCTCATATCCACACTTTATACCTAGCATAAATCATAGTGCATAGGTGCTCAGTCACTTATTCATGTCTGATTCTTTTTGACCCCGTGGACTGTAGCCTGCCAGGCTCTCTCTCCATGGAATTTTCTCCACAAGAATATTGGAGTGAGTTGCCATGCCCTCTTCCAGGGGATCTTTCCCACCCAGAGACTGAACCCACCTCTCCTTTGTGGTAGATCTTAACATTGGTTATTTCATTTTGTTGTTATGGCAGAGGTGATGTCTGTAGGTTTTTAAAATATCATCCTTCAGAATTAATGCATTTTTTTAACTGTAGGCTTTTATAAATAATAAGTATGCTATGTTAACTATGAAAAGTGAATGTATTTTTCTAATTACATGTAGAAGTGGAATTTTATATAACAAAATTATTCTCATAAGAATAATAGTTAAAGTCTATATTTCTGTTGTTTCAATATAACAATAAAACTGAAGAATCTAGTTACTTTTACCTTTAGAATGTAAATTTTCCCTGAGGCCTTTTTCTGTAATTAAAGATGTTACATATTAAATTTTAAAATATAATTTCATTCAAGTACTAGTAATACTGAACATGTATTCTAGTTCTTTTATATTTCTACCTTTAAATAACACCAAGAATTATAAAAGAACAGAAACATATTTAAAACCTAAGACACATATTCTTAGAGATATTAGAATAAAATATCACCTTTCTTAATTTGAAAATCACCATTATTTTTAATCAGCATGTAATAATGAGCATTATCAATTTGCCATTTCTATTCATTCATTTATTATATTTGAATCATTGCTGGTATTTCAGTGGAAATTCTATTGAGAAACAACTGAGATGCTGCTAAGGAGAAAGGCTAGACTGGAAACTTTGATCTATAGTGTCAGGTTTCATCTTGCACTTGCTTTGAAACCAGTGAAATGCTTCTGATTCTCTGTGCACTCAGGGTTGATTCGCACTCTCCCCCCACTCCTTCAATACCTTTCTCATTGTTAGACTATTTTCTTAATCTGTAAGTATTCTCAAAGGTTTTCCATTACAAGATAAAACTTGCCTCTAACAATACCCTTTCAACTATTACCTTCTGTATTTTTTTGTGATTGGTAAACTTCTTGAAAAAGCATTATTTACATGATGACTTCTTACTTCATGGTGGTCCATTTGTAGCTCCTCTACTCTTTTGAAACTGCAGCCGCAAAGATCACCTGTAATTTTTGTTCAAGAAAAGTCAGTTATTTGCCCAAATTATCTGCCCTGAAACTCCTTTAATGTTTGGCACTATCTGCCTTCTTAATTTCCCAGGTGGTGCTAGTGGTAAAGGACCCGCCTGCCAATGCAGGAGACTTCAGAGGTGGGGGTTCAATCCCTGGGTCAAGAAGATCCCTGGAGGAGAGTGTGGCAACTCACTCCAGTATTCTTGCCTCGAGTATCCCCTGGACAGAGGAGCCTGGCAGGCTGCAGTCCATAGGGTCACAGAGTCAGACACAACTGAAGCAACTTAGCAAGCATGCAGCACACTGTCTTAACACTCTTCACCCTGTATTTTATATCTTTCTATATTCCTCATGTCGATGCCATTTCTTGATTGTTACTTATCTGGTCCTTTTATTCCTCTAACCTTCTCATTTCTTTTTAAAGTTCTACCTTCTAAAGTATCCTCATATCTGTACCACATCACACTTGGCAGTTTCTTGGTTTCAGACTATCATTTAGGTACAAGTGGCAAATTTATACTTTTAGTCTAGATGTATTAGCTTCAGCTTCTCATTTTTGACTGCTTACTTTATACCTCCACTTTGACAGTCTGCTAACAACTCAAACTCAGTATGTTCTTTTAATATCTTTTCCTTTTTCTATTTTTCATTACTGCTAGTATTCATTTTTATGATGTTTTGAATTTTTTAAAAGCCTTTTTACTATATTCAATCTCATTGCTACAAGAATAGTTTGCAATAGAATGTTGAGACTTCCCTAATAGGAAAAATAATATAAAAAATAATGAAATATAATAAGCAATACAGGTAAAATGCTATGGCATTTTATCAAAGTGACCAGGTAGTAGGAGATAGTTGTGCACTAAGGAAAACAGGAGACCTGGGACTTCCAGAGTAGTGGAGTTTCATAAATCTGTTCCTCCTTAAAAGCAATACAAACACTGACAAAAACTGTCAAAATGAAATTTTAAATCAAAATTAAACAAAGATTTCAAACAATCTGAGCAGTATTTACTCAAGAAAAACTGAATCATGGTAACAGTGGAGTAATTTGTCGCATTTTGACTTGACCTATTTCTGTCCCCCTCTCCGCTGCTCTGCAGTCTTACAACCACAATGGCTATGAAAACTGCAACCTTGCAAACAAAGGAAGAGGCAGACTGAGTATGACTCTGCTCACAATTCCCACACCAGTACATTCTCACAATTTGACCTTTCTCATAGGTCTCTTGCAACACCCCTCCCCATGAGTGAGGGGTTGTCATCTTTTACTTGTGTCATATCTTGCTCTGATGGAAAGGACTTATCTTTAGGACACTTGCCAAAAATATTCAGTAGTTTGGCATTACAGCTGCCTGAGGCTACAAAACCAGTTGTGACCAACTAGACTTTGACTAAAAACTTGAAGATGTGAGGATTAAGATATCTGCAGCGAATTTCACAATTCTGACATGTCCCTGGGTAACATGCAGGCCACATGCATATACAGAGTGGTGTGATTGCCCAGGGAAGGCCTGAGAGGGTGCCAGTTTTTTCATCTCTGGCTGATGGAGAGATGCTGTGTGAGCTGGAAGTTAAGGCTAAGGTAGAGCTGTAAACTACCTAAGTGCTGAAGGTGTGCCACAACACGTATGCAATGCTCCTTGACAAAGGGTAAAAGATTTATTATTTCAGGCATGTAAAAAACTTGTGACAAACTATATGCATACCTTGGAGATATTTGGTTTGGATTCCAGACCACCACCACAATAAAGCAAAATAACAATGAAGTAAGTCATACAGACTTTTCTTTCCCACTGCATATAAAAGTTATGCTTTATGTTGCACTGCAGCTTAAGTATGCAATAGAATGGTTTTTAAAGGATGTACATACCTTCATTAAAAAATACTTTATTGCTAAAAAATGCCAAGACAATTAGATTAGTAACATCCAAGATAATTAATAACTATAATAACTATAAAAACAATGAAAATGTATGAAATATTCCAAAAATTATCAAAGTGTGACAAAGTAAGCAAATACTATTGAAAAAATGGCACTTACAGACTTGCTCAATGCAGAGTTGCCATTGTGCTTCAAGTGATATCTTGAAGAAAGTGAAAAAAACAATCCACAGAATGAGAGAAAATATCCACATGACCAATATCTGATGAGAGCCTTGTTTCTAGAATATGTAAACATCTTTTACAATTTAATAATGAAACACGTAACACAATTTTTTAAATGTGTAAAGAGTCTTAACAGTTCCCCCCAAAGTACATGCAAATGAACAATAAACACATGAAAAGATATTGAACATCATCAGTCCTTCAGTTCAGTGGCTCAGTCGTGTCTGACTCTTTGCTACCTTGTAGACTGCAGCACGCCAGGCCTCCCTGTCCATCACCAACTCCTGGAGTTTACTCAAATTCATGTCCATTGAGTCGGTGATGCCATCCAACCATCTCATCCTCTTCTGTCCCCTTCTCCTCCCGCCTTCAATCTTTCCCAGCATCAGGATCTTTTCCAATGAGTCAGTTCTTCACATCAGGTGGCCAAAGTATTGGAGTTTCAGCTTCAACATCAGTCCTTCCAATGAATATTCAGTCCAACCAGTCCTTTAGGATGGACTGGTTGGATCTCCTTGCAGTCCAAGGGACTCTCAAGAGTCTTCTCCAACAACACAGGTCAAAAGCATCAATTCTTCGGTGCTCAGCTTTCTTTATAATCCAACTCTCACACCTGTACTGACTACTGGAAAAACCATAGCCTCAACTAGATGGACCTTTGTTGACAAAGTAATGTCTGTGCTTTTCAATATGCTGTCTAGGTTGGTCATAACTTTCCTTCCAAGTAGTAAGCGTCTTTTGATTTCATGGCTGCAATCACTATCTGCAGTGATTTTGGAGCCCCCCAAAATAAAGTCTGCCACTGTTTCCACTGTTTCCCCATTTACTTGCCTTGAAGTGATGGGACCGGATGCCATGATCTTAGTTTTCTGAATGTTTAGCTTTAAGCCAATGTTTTCACTCTCCTCTTTCACTTTCATCAAGAGGCTCTTTAGTTCTTCTTCACTTTCTGCCATAAAGGTGATGTCATCTGCATATCTGAGGTTATTGATATTTCTCCCGGCAATCTTGATTCCAGCTTGTGCTTCATCCAGCCCAGCGTTTCTCATGATGTACTCTGCGTATAAGTTAAATAAGCAGGGTTACAATATACAACCTTGACATCCTCCTTAATCACAATGAGATACCACTTCACACTCACTAGGATGGCTATTATAAAAATGAAATACAAAAAACTTTGAGAGAAGCTGTAGAGAAAATAGGAACCATCATGCATTGTTGGAGGGAAAGAAAAATGGTTCAGCCATTTTAGAGAAGACTTTTGGAAAGCAGTAATTTAAAAGATTGAGCATCCTATGTCCCAGCAGTTCCACTCTAAGATATATGTCCATAAGAAATTAAAATCTATCTGTACTCAAACACTTCTACATGGTTTCATAGCTGCATTATTCATAATAGACAAGAACAGAATCACCCCACGTTTTCATCAACTAATGAATGGAGACACAAAATGTGTTTTTTATATGATTTAATGCCATTCATCAGTAAAAAGGAAATGATGTGCTGATAAATGCCACAACATAGGTGAAACTTGAAAACATTATGCTAAGTGTAAAAGAGCTAGTCACAAAAGATCATATACTGTGTAATTTCTTTATGAATTTTTCAGGTTAGGCAAATCTATAGAGGGACAAGGTAGATTAGTGTTTGCCTGTACAGAATGGTGGAGGGGGGCAAGATGAAGGTACTCACTAAGGTGAAAGTTGAATCTAGCCAACAACAGTTATAGTCAGATGCTGCTTATATGCTATATTAATATTGATTCTATTAATATTTATATACTGTATTAATATTGATGTAGAAATTCATTGAAGTGGTTTATCTTTTATATATCAAATTGCATAAAGAAACTTCTGCATGGCCTATAAAAGCTACTCTGATTGTATAAACATCAGTGATCTTGCTACCAGTAGCAAAAGAGAATATTTTTATTGTGTTATATTTTCCCTTAAGTCTCCGATTTTTCTTCTACTATATGTCTATATTTTATGGCTTGCTTTTCACTTAAAAGTGTACAGTTTCAATGAAAATATTTAAGTTAAATTTCAGCTTTTTCTATGCTTTAGCTTGTTATACTAATTTCATGGAAATGTTGACATCATGTGATTCCTATTTTTGAATTCTCTCTTCTAGGTATCTTCAGATCTTCCGATAGTGTGGGGAAACCCAGACATCACCATAGACCCTGATAACACAGTTCCGTATATTCTACATGTGTGCTCTTGGAAGCGTGGTATATTCAAAGGTAAGAAAATTGTTAATAAAATATTATTAACTACCATACTGGAAAACTTGCATGATGAGAAGAAAATTAAAATTTATTTATATTTCTTGTTTCTAATAAATGATCCAGAGGGAAATTTAGTTTTCTATTTAAGTCATTAGCTTTCTAAATAATCAGTGCTTTGGGGCATACATTTCATCTATAGTGCTATACTTTCTTGTCCATTTATTTGAATTTGTAGGGCAAATTCCTGGAAGTAGAAATATTTAGTTAAGGCATTAAGATTTAAAATTAGAGTGTGTGTTAGTTACTCAGTTGTGTCTGACTCTTTGCAACCCCATGGACTGTAGCCCGCCAGGCTTCTCTGTCCATGGAATTCTCCAGGCAAGAATGCTGAAGTGGGTAGCTATTCCCTTCTCCAGTGGATCTTCTCAACCCAGGGATCGAACCCGTGTCTCCTTCATTGCAGGCAGATTCTGTACCATCTGAGCCACCAGAGAAGCCCCAAAATTGGAATAAATACTTTCAAATAGTTATACCAATTTATGAGCCAGCCACCGTCCTATGAGAATATTTCTTTATAAGACTAGGTATTTTTAAAACATGTACATATAATATACTTAAATGATACATGAAAAATAGGTTAAAGGCTTTGGTACATGTGAAGTTTTCTTCCTTTTTTTGTAACAAAGCATCCATTTATACAAATTGCCTGATGGTCCCTGAAAAGAGTTGCTTGCTTGGGAATAGGAGTGAGGGATATTCCTACAAACCTTTTGATGGAAGAGGGGTTGGAGGTAAAGAAGAGTAACAGGGAATAACTGAGGAACTGTAATTCATCAAAGGAATAATTGTTGTATTTGAAGACAATTCAATGTTCCATGGTCATTTAATCCTGTTGAGGAAATTATTAAAATGTTAGTAAATGGATACAGTTTAAAAGTGTAGAAAGCACATAGAGAGTAGGCTGAATGCCAGTGCTATTAACAAGCATAAGGGAAATTTCAGAATGGCAACCACTGTGATCCAGTTACTACTGCTGTCATAGAATATTCTGTGAGTGAAGAGCCAACTCACCCACCCCTCACTCTCTACTTCTAATTGGCTTGACCCTACATGTCACCATAGTCATAGCTGTTAGCATCTTATGAAATCTTCCCATCACTTTTCAGACACTTGACTTTGCAAAGCCCATTATTATTCTCTATGTAATAGGTAAATTTTGAGCTAGAGTGAGCCTATTTCAAGCATTTCAATAAAGTAGCATTTTTTGGCCATTTTTATGATAATTCAGAAGATTTTAATTGATTGTAAGAACATAAATTTCAGTTTTTATTCTCATCATCAAATGACAGTCCTAATGATAGCTTTTCCTTAGTTTTAGAATTTTGATTAATCTTTCTTAAAGGATAACAAGTCATTCAGAATTGCCATTATTATTTTTGATATAGGTAAGACATTTTAGTTTTCTGTCCTATAAAAGGCAGTAAGGTCTGCTATGTGTGAGAAGAAACATAAGAGGAACTTTAAATGGTAGAATGTTGTTGAATTAGGAGTGTTTATGACTCCATTAAGCAAAATAGAGCCACTGATCCATGAATCAGACTCAAAGTTATAGAAATGGAGCTAAGAGAAGTTAAATAATCAGATTTAATATGTCTTAGTCATTTTTGTTGATTTTGGCAGCTGGTGCATGGGGATCACCCACAGAGATGTTATGGGGAGGGAGGTGGGAGGGGGTTTCATGTTTGGGAACACATGTAAGAATTAAAGATTTTAAAATTTAATAAAAAAAATAAATAAATAAAAAAAAATAATAAAAATAAAAATAAAAATAAAAATGAAAGCAAAAAAAAAAATAGAAATGCTAAAAATTTCAAAACATATTTTCAAATTTCAAAACATTTTCACTCATCAGATAAGGACTCAGCATGCTGATTTGAAGGACTTCAGAAGAAATTTTGAAACATTAATGACAACTCATGGCATATTGTTGAGTTCAGTTCAGTTCAGTTCAGTCGCTCAGTCGTGTCTGACTCTTTGCGACCCCATGATCACAGCATACCAGGCCTCCCTGTCCATCACCAACTCCCGGAGTTCACTCAGACTCACGTCCATTAGGTGAGATGAATTAGTAAATATTGCTGGCTACACAAGAGCCCTTGCAGGCTTCATAATTTTGAAAAATATTTGCAAGACATTTTCACGGTTGTGCTTCCCAGGGCGCTCTCTTAGATTTGAATTAATGTTACCATTATTATTTGGACAGGCTGAGACTGTAAGGATGGCAAACTCCATTTTTATTGATATCACTGTTGGAAGGCTTCTGCAACGTTTTAAGTAGTGGAGATGTAATTGCTTCCGAACAGTTGTTAATCTGTTGTAATATAAATAAAACTGGACTAAAATTTTCATACATATATGAGAATGCTCCTATTTGTACTGGTTAAAGAAGTATGTCAGTTCTATATGTGTTTGTGTGTATCACTGGTCTTGATAACTTTGTGCATGTTTTTAGTTCTATACTTAATTATATAAACAGTTATTTACAAAAGGCCTATAATTTGGAAAGTCTTGATGAGTATAGTAGTTATAAACAAAGCTGACCTTCAAACAGTTACACTCTGTTCGTTAAAATATTTTCACAGATGCTTTTCCTCATATGTTGGCAATCCTTAATTGTTTGAACTCTACTGTAATGCAACTTTTAAACTCTAGCCACCACAGTCTATCCCTTTGGCCCCACACCTCCCCAATAATTCAGCTAGACATAAAGGGTTATCACAAGCCTCAGAATTTGGATCCAGCGTCCTTTCTGATTGATCCGGGCTGGAAAATAGGTTTGTTAATTATTTCAAATATTACTACTGGATACAAAAATAAATATTGTGTGGCTCCTGCCTCCTGGGATTTCGTATCTGGTGGTGGAAATACATATCCATAAATCATCTAGTACAAGGTACACTTTGATATACCACAAGTTTAAACATGGCAATGATAATGGAAAACATTAACCCTAACAGTGGGAGTCAGAGAGGGTTTCTTAGGGGATAATGGTTTTGATCTGGACCTTAAAGCTGGACCTTTGAGCTGGGACTTATCAGCCAGTATAGTAAGCAGAGCAAAGGAAACAACCTTATTGAAAACACAGAAAAGATATTTTCTGTAAGTAATGAATAGCAGGGATATGTCTGGAGTGTGCATCTGTGGCAGCCAATGCAGTGACATACAACTGTCACTGCCTATAGAAATATAGGCAGACTTTGTTATATGGAATTTTTGTTTTACTTCTTACTGAAGTTGCAGCTATTGAAGATTTCTGAGGGGTGTGAGTCAACTGAGTTTTAGGAAGAAAAGTCTAGAGATAATACACAAAACAGATAGGGAGTACAAGATAGGGTGGATGGATCTGAGAGATCATTTAGTGGACTTTAGTAATATTCTGGTTGATCGGTTCTCAATATTAGTTTGTGCCTCTTTCTTATACTGAAAGCAGACCCTGAGAGAAGAGTTTAATTGCAAGCAGTTTATTTGAGAGGTGATCACAGAAAGCACACTGACTGAATGGAGAAGTAAGATGCTGAAGGGAAAAAGTCAGTAAAAAGTAAGATATACATCAAATTACTGCTGAGACCTGGGGAAACTTATTGGTAACTTTCTGAGAGAATTGTTAGGCTGAAGGGTAAGCAAATTGAGGTAAACATCCTCTAACTCCTCTCCATCAATCATTAATGTTTTTTCTTAGGGAAGATTACATGGCAGTGAATCCCTACTGGAAAAAAGGCATAGGAAACCATTGGTGTGTACGGAAGCTGTCTGCAGAGGGGATTTTCATGGGGCACAGAGTTATATGTAGTATATACTATACTGGGTGTCATGGCATATTGACTGATAGGTAAGAATTTTGAAAAAATGGATGGATTTGGAATTATCACAGCAGCCTGAAGTGAGGTACAATCATGTTTCATATGTGCCCACGTGGAGGTTTTAATTCAAATGCCTCTTTTGCCATGGAACAAAAAGATAATATTGACCATTTAAATGAGGATTGAAGGCAGACCAAACAAGTCCAATGATAGTGAGTTAAAAAACAGAAGGAAAATTTCAGGAAAAGTGACAGTCGAAAATGATGCTATAGCAGCTTAAGTTTCAAGGGAATCAGATTCTAGGTTGGGAGATTAGCGTATCAGACATGTAATAGGAACTGTGTTGTCATTAACACTTATAAAGAAAAAGGTAACAAAGTATAATACTGAGCAGAGGAAAAAGTTGGGTTTCCGGACAGAAAATAGTAAAGTCAACTTATTAGGGTTGACTAATGAGTTTAGTCTACTCATTAGGGTTTAGTCAACTCATTAGGGCTTACCTGGTGGTGCAGAGGTTAAAGCGTCTGCCTGCAATGTGGGAGACCTGGGTTCGATCCCTGAGTCAGGAAGATCCCCTGGAGAAGGAAATGGCAACCCCCTCCAGTATTCTTGCCTGGAGAATCCCATGGACGGGGGAGCTTGGTGGGCTACAGTCCACAGGTCGCAAAGAGTCAGACACGACTGAGTGACTTCACTTTCACTTTCAACTCATTAGGGTTTCTGAAGCTAGGAAGGTCCTTTGGAATTGTCCCAAGTTAGGAGAGGGGAAGAGAAGGCAATGGCAACCCACTCCAGTACTCTTGCCTGGAAAATCCCATGGGTGGAGGAGCCTGGTTGGCTGCAGTCCATGGGGTCGCAAAGAGTCGGACACGACTGAGTGACTTCACTTTCAATTTTCACTTTCATGCATTGGAGAAGAAAACCGCAATCCACTCCACCATTCTTGCCTGGAGAATCCCAGGGACGGGGGAGCCTGGTGGGCTGCCATCTATGGGGTCACACAGAGTTGGACACAACTGAAGCAACTTAGCAGAAGCAGCAGGAGAAAGGGACTGGGCCTTTATGCTGCTGTGTTGATACAGTTCAGTTCAGTTCAGTTCAGTTCAGTCTCTCAGTCATGTCCGACTCTTTGTGATCCCATGAACTGCAGCACGCCAGGCCACCCTGTCCATCACCAGCACCCAGAGTCTACCCAAACCCATGTCCATTGAGTTGGATATGCCATCCAACCATCTCATCCTCTGTCATTGCCTTCTCCTCCTGCCCTCAATCTTTCCCAGCATCAGGGTCTTTTCCAGTGAGTCAGCTCTTCACATCAGGTGGCCAAAGTATTGGAGTTTCAGCTTCAACATCAGTCCCTCCAGTGAACACCCAGGACTTATCTCCTTTAGGATGGACTGGTTGGATCTCCTTGCAGTCCAAGGGACTCTCAAGAGTCTTCTCCAACACCACAGTTCAAAAGCATCAATTCTTCGGTGCTCAGCTTTCTTTATAGTCCACCTTTCACATCCATACATGACTACTGGAAAAACCATAGCCTTTACTAGATGGACCTTTGTTGGCAAAGTAATGTCTCTGCTTTTTAATATGCTGTCTAGGTTGGTCATAACTTTCCTTCCAAGGAATAAAGGTCTTTTAATTTCATGGCCTCAGTCACCATCAGCAGTGATTTTGGAGCCCAAACAAATAAAGTCAGCCACTGTTTCCACTGTTTCCCCATCTATTTGCCATGAAGTGATGCTATTGGATGCCATGATCTTAGTTTTGTGAATGTTTAGCTTTAAGCCAACTTATTCTCTGTCCTCTTTCACTTTCATCAAGAGGCTCTTTAGTTCTTCATTTTCTACCATAAGGGTGGTGTCATCTGCATATCTGAGGTTATTGATATTTCTCCCAGAAATCTTGATTCCAGCTTATGCTTCATCCAGCCCACTGTTTCTCATGATGTACTCTGCATATAAGTTAAATAAGCAGGATGATTTACAGGCTTGACATACTCCTTTTCCTATTTGGAACCAGTCTGTTGTTCCATGTCCAGTTCTAACTGTTGCTTCCTGCCCTGTATACAGATTTCTCAAGAGGCAGGTCAGGTGGTCTGGTATTCCTATCTCTTTCAGAATTTTCCACAGTTTATTGTGATCCACACAGTCAAAGTCTTTGGGCTTCCCTGGTAGCTCAGACGGTAAAGCGTCTGCCTCCAATGCAGGAGGCCCGGGTTCGATCCCTGGGTCAGGAAGATACCCTGGAAAAGGAAACAGCAACTCACTCAAGTGTTCATGCCTGGAAAATCCCATGGACCGAGGAGCTGGGTGGGCTACAATCTATGGGGTCACAAAGAGTTGGACACGACTGAGAGCATCACTTCACTTCACTTCAAAGGCTTTGGCATAGTCAATAAAGCAGAAATAGATGTTTTTCTGGAACTCTCTTGCCTTTTTGATGATCCAGCGGATCTTGGCAGTTTGATCTCTGGTTCCTCTGCCTTTTCTAAATCCAGCTTGAACGTCTGGAAGTTCATGGTTCATGTATTGCTGAAGCCTGGCTTGGAGAATTTTGAACATTACTTTATTAGCATTTGAGATGAGTACAATTGTGCAGTAGTTTGAACATTCTTTGGCATTGCCTTTCTTTGGGATTGGAATGAAAACTGACCTTTCAAATGGTATATCTTTCCTTTTCTCCTTAGCTTTTCACTTCCCTTCTCTTCACAGCTATTTGTAAGGCCTCCTCAAACAGCCATCTTGCTTTTTTGCATTTCTTTTTCTTGGGGATAGTCTTGATTCCTGTCTCCTGTACAATGTCATGAACCTCTGTCCATAGTTCGTCAGGCACTCTATCAGATCCAGTCCCTTAAATCTATTTCTCACTTCCACTGTATAGTCATAAGGGATTTGATTTAGGTCATACCTGAATGGTCTAGTGGTTTTCTCCACTTTCTTCAATTTCAGTCTGGATTTGGCAATAAGGAGTTCATGATCTGAGCCACAGTTAGTTCCCAGTCTTGTTCTTGCAGACTGTATAGAGCTTCTCCATCTTTGGCTGCAAAGAATATAATCAATCTGATTTCGGTGTTGACCATCTGGTGATGTCCATGCATAGAGTCTTCTCTTGTGTTGTTGGAAGAGGGTGTTTACTATGACCAGTGCGTTCTCTTGGCAAAACTCTATTAGCCTTTGCCCTGCTTCATTCTGTATTCCAAGACCAAATTTGCCTGTTACCCCAGGTGTTTCTTGACTTCCTACTTTTGCATTCCAGTCCTTTATAATGAAAAGGACATCTTTTTTGGGTGTTAGTTCTAGAAGGTCTTGTAGGTCTTCATAGTACTGTTCATCTTCAGCTTCTTCAGCATTACTGGTCGGGGCATAGACTTGGATTACCATGACAGTGAATGGTTTGCCTTGGAAACGAACAGAGATCATTCTGTTGTTTTTGAGATTGCATCCAAGTACTGCATTTCGGACTCTTTTGTTGACTATGATGGCTACTCCATTTCTTCTAAGGGATTCCTGCCCACACTAGTAGATATAATGGTCATCTAAGTTAAATTCATACACTGCAGTCCATCTTAGTTCGCTGATTCCTACAATGTCAGTGTTCACTCTTGTCATCTCCTGTTTGACCACTTGCAATTTGCCTTGATTCATGCTGTGTTGATTAGTCATTGAAAAGCGGACTACGTGTGGAAGGAGGTTTGACCTTGGAGGAGGCTTACTTTTTCCACTTAAGTCAATGTCTGAAGAGGGTTTGACCAGATCGCCATTTACCAGCATCATTCCTAGTAGCCACAGAAATAGATCCTTCATTCCTGAACAGGACTATGGTTGATGCAGCATAGCATTTACCACAGTTGCATTTGATGAAGAATGATAATGGAGAGAGAAGGGAGAAAAGAGAGTCAAGTGTATTTGTGATAGTAAGCAACTCCAAGGAAGGTGATAACATTAACTGTGAGAGAGAAGCCATTAGTAGGATGGATTTCCTAGTTAAGGAGGGAAAGCCCATTTCTATCTTAATTTGAGGTTATCTTTTTGTGTCAATAAATTTCAGGGTTGTCATTTCCTTCTCCAGGGTATCTTCCCAACCCAAGGATAGAACCTGTGTCTCCTGCCTTGCAGGAGGATTCTTTACCCACTGAGCCACCAGGGAAAACCATTTGTTTGTGACCAAAATAGAAAAGGGTGAGATGAGGGAAAAATTTGGATATTGAATATCTTATCTCTGTCTACAGAGTTGTAGAAATTCACCAGGATTATTTATTGAACTAGGAGTCATTTAAATTTATGAACAAATAGGCTGAAATAATTTGGTACGTGAATCATAGCATGGTGGCCTAAAATGATCTCTAAACATTGAATAGGATTTTTACACTTAAAACTAATTTAATGTTATGTGTAGATTTTATCTCAATTAAAAATACATATTAAAAAAAGACATTTCATAAACCATTCACTTACAGTGTCAAGTATTTAATTGTTTAGCATATTACTTGAACACAGTTCAATACTATTCTTTTTTTATTTCACAGTAGAAAAATAAATGCTGAGAATCCACATTTTAAGATGGTTTCCAGTCATGTTAGTAAATTTAATCTCTACCCTGAGCATTCAAGATAAAGCAGTCTTAGTCTCTCATATTTGTGACCCTTGACAGGCTGAGAGCTCCAGAAAGTAGGTAATGATGATAATTTTGAGGTAACCCACAATTACCCTGTATTTTTTTTCAATGGCAGCGGAAGGTGCTTTTTCACTTGCTGAAAAGTGATTGTATTTATTCAGTTCAACACAACTGTGAATTATAACTAAGATTTATTTCTACAAATTTGCAATTCGAAAGTTCTTATGCTGGAATGAGATCTATTATGACATTGGCACAAGAAAGCCTCCTCCAAACGATTGCAAAGAGGTTTTAGTCAGCTTTGCTAAAGACTTTTAAAAATTTCTGTTCAGTGAACTTCTGCTTAATGTCAAAACAAAGTGTTTAATGTGTGCATAACAAAGTTCTTATGTTAGGCCTATGTTTAAACAAGATAGGATTAGTTTTTATAGCTGGCACCCCACTACTCTCTGACATAATACACTATCTAGAAAGAAATGTATTACCAGTTTGAAATACAAATTCAGTTCAAAATTTGATTTCTAATATTGTGTGTGATGAGAAGCCTGCTTGTCATGTGTATATTCAGAATGTGATTCCGAGCAAGAGCAGTGCTATTTAAATATGCATTTTTTAATTTAAAGTCTGGGTAGTGTATTCTTGCTAACTGCCACATTGCAATGGCAGAATTGCACATCTTTTACTTTGCTATCTCTTATCTTACTGGGTCACAAAGGAACATGTTCAAAATGTGCATGTGACTTCAATCTCCAATTACGTCGTTCTCTGGTTGGGCAACCTTGGCAGTATACTTAGTGTCTCTGATTATCAGATTTTTTTTACATGTAAAATATAGATAATACTTTAACTTTCAGGGTAGTTATGGGCATAAAATGGAGATATATGAAAAGTGCTCATCTGGTAGGTCTTAAACTAATATTTAGCACCCTTATTTAATATGCTAACTCCATTTTTGAAAATTCTCTGACATGATATGGGTATATGGGAGGATTTAGGGCTTCTTTTGTTTCCACTCTCTCCTAGTTGATATTGAAAATGGCAGAGGCGGTTCTATCAAAAGCTTGGCTGAAATAGAATTTGGATCTTGCTGGCTTATTCCCACCAGTGTTGTAGACTGTATATAGTTATAGGAGCATAAAAACCAGTTAGATGCCACTGGTATTTCAAAACAAATGCTGGCTGCTATAAATGCCATAAAGCATTTTCATGCTCTTTTAGATGAAGGAAATGGTTTGCAGAAACAGGGCCTTGAGGCAGTGCAGAGAGAATGAATTGAGTTTGTTTGGATCCTCTCATGGTCCTCTGGGCTCTCCTCTTAGTTTTCCCTGTCTCTGCTTTCCCAGACAGCCTCTGCTCTGATAGTGGATAAAAGCTCTACCTGCCTGAGTGGGATTAACCTGGGTGAAGCTTGTGAACACTAGATATGTCTTCTGCCCCAACCCCAAAGTCAAAATCAGCATTAACTCTAGTCTCAAGGTCTGCTCATATACTTGGCTCGAGATAAATTCATACATGTTAATAGATCAAAGAAGGAGGCAAATTTTGCATTTTCTGCCTTTGTGCAGGATGTTCTGTCCTCTGAGTTTCAGACTAACACTGGCCTGCAGACCAACACCTGACACGTAGCAGCAGGTATCCAGTTAGTATCAAAGGGAAGAAGTAATACCGTTCAAAAATTATTTCTAAAATATTTTTTAAATTGCTTAGTAGTACAGTAGAGGAGTGCAGTAAAATATGAGTACAAGGAAGATTTACAAACTTAGAGAAAAGTATAAATTCAGAAACTGCATCTATTCTGTCAAACTAAGATATTCCTGAGATTCCAGTGTTTGCCTTGGAACCCACATTTAATTGGTACAACATTCACTCATAATTGATGATCATGTATCAGAGACGTAGTTCTCCCTAGGAATGCAAGGCAGACTGTAGATGCTTTCTTGAATATAAGTTCAGGTTGCTCTTGGAAGAAGGCTCTAGTGGCTATTGAATTTACCCTATGATATTCTGGTTAAAAACTTCATATTTGAATTTTGAACTACTGATATATATAAAATATACCTATATATAGTATATATGCATATACATACACACATATATATCATTATTATTAAGAAGATAAAACTTTCTCCCTCTTTCCCCACCTCTCTCCCTCTTACCCTTTCTCCTATGTGTATATATGTTATGTGTGTGTGTGTGTCCTGCTTTACTAGTCAAAAGAATTTGTGTGTTTTGTAAGGAGTTATTTGCAGTAAAATTAGCAAGTCATGGGCTTTTCTCATGTAAAACTTTTACTGAAGAATCTCATAGAGGGGGGTTTCTGTAAATAATTTTTCATACATTTAAATGAAAATTTTCAAATTCAAAGCATCCTTCAAAGAGGCTTTCTAGTATACGTGAAATTAAACATAACCTATTGAAATCGAAAACCATTTTTTGTCTTTTAATTTTTTCTCTCTTTTATTGAAGTATACTTGATACACACACACACACACACACACATATTCTTTTTTAATATTATTTTCCATTATGATTTATCATAGAATATTGACTGTAGTTCCCTGTGCTATGCAATAGGACCTTGTTTATCCATTCCCTATATAAGAGCTTACATCTACTAACCACAAACTCCCATTCTATTCTTCCCCCCCCCCCCACTGGCAGCCATGAGTCTGTTCTCTATGTATGTGAGTTTGTTTCTGTTTCATAGATAGGTTCATTTGTGCCATACTTTGGATTCCACATATAAGTGATATGATATGGGATTTATCTTTCTCTTCCTGACTTACTTCACTTAATATGATAGTCTCTAGTTCTATCCATGTTGCTGCAAATGGCATTGTTCTCTTCTTTTTATGACTGAGTAGTATTCTATTGTATATATATATACCACAACTTTTTTTATCCATTCATCTGTCAGTGGACTTTTAGGTTGTTTTCATGCTTTGGCTATTGTGAATAGTGCTGCAACAAATATTGGGGTGCATGTATCTTGTTGAATTATAGTTTTATCTAGATATATGCCCAGGAGTGGGATGGCTAGATCATATGGCAACTCTATTTTTAGTTATTTGAGGAGCCTCCATACTGTTTTTCATAGTGACTGTACCAACTTTTATTCCCACCAACAGAGTAGGAGGATTCCCTTTTTTCCACACCCTTTCCAGCATTTATTATTTGTAGACTTTTTAATGGTGGCCATTTTAATCGGTGTGAGGTGGTACCTCACTGTAGTTTTGATTTGTATTTCTCTAATAATTAGTGATGTTGAACATTTTTTTTCATGTGCCTGTTGGCTATCTGTATTTAAATATTTTTTTCTTAACATGAAACTACTTCAAAAAGTTTTGCAAATTGTGTTGAACGCTTGCTTATTGACATTCTGCAGTTTTATAAAATGTGACTGCTCTCTTTTTACCCTGTGGATGGGGCCTAAGGATGTTTTTTAATGCTATAATTCATTTTTATCTCATACAGGAATTAATCATAAAAATAAAGTGAAAATAAAATAAAATATAAATGAGGACTTTTCATGGAGGCTTAAGAAGCCACCTTCACAATGCAGTGAATCCAAACAAATGAGCAATCATTTATATTTGATATCAGTGAAATATACATGACTTTATAGAAGAAGAGGAGATGTACATAGAGATTTTAGTTAGATAGATATATAAAAGTCTTCTCGCTATTTAAATAGGATGCCTTCATTAATTACCCTGTATTAATTACCTTGCACATGACATTGCCTAGTGCTAGAAAGATACTCATTGGGGCTGTGAATTTAACACATCCTGCTTATGCAATACTTCCAATTTGGGGTGACAGTTCTCAGTTTCTGTCAATGTCCTGGTTAGAAGTGGTGTGTATAATATCTGAAACACACAGTATATTTTTTAACACCTTTGTTGCAGAATGATTGATATACAATAAGTTGTAGATATTCAAAATACAATTTGAGAAGACTTAACGTATGTATTAAAAGACGCTTACTCCTTGGAAGAAAAGTTATGACCAACCTAGATAGCATATTGAAAAGCAGAGACATTACTTTGCCGACTAAGGTCCATCTAGTCAAGGCTATGGTTTTTCCAGTGGTCGTGTATGGATGTGACAGTTGGACTGTGAAGAAAGCTGAGCGCCGAAGAATTGATGCTTTTGAACTGTGGTGTTGGAGAAGACTCTTGAGAGTCCCTTGGACTACAAGGAGATCCAACTGGTCCATTCTGAAGGAGATCAGCCCTGGGATTTCTTTGGAAGGAATGATGCTAAAGCTGAAACTCCAGTGCTTTGGCCACCTCATGTGAAGAGTTGACTCATTGGAAAAGACTCTGATACTGGGAGGGATTGGGGGCAGGAGGAGAAGGGGCTGACAGAGGATGAGATGGCTGGATGGCATCCCTGACTCGATGGACGTGAGTCTGAGTGAACTCCAGGAGTTGGTGATGGACAGGGAGGCTTGGCATGCTGCGATTCATGGGGTCGCAAAGAGTCGGACACAACTGAGTGACTGAACTGAACTGAACTGAACATATGTATATGGGCTGCTCTGGTGGCTCAGATGGTAAAGAATCTGCCTGCAATGTGGGAGACCTGGGTTTGATCCCTGGATTGGGAAGATCCCCTGGAGGAAGTCATGGCAACCCATTCCAGTATTCTTGCCTGGAGAATCCCCATGGACAGAGAAGCCTGGTGGGCTACAGTCCATGGGGTTACAAAGAGGTGGACACAGCTGAGTGACTAAGCACAGCACAGCAACATATATACCCATGAATCCATTGATTTAATTCAAATAATGAATATGTTTCACCCCTTAAAGTTTCTTTGTGTCCATTTTTAATCTTTTTGCCTCTGCTCTCCTTCTGCCCAATGCCACCCTTGCCCTGGACAACCATTTATCTGTTTTCTGTCACTTTATATGCATCTTACAGCACTGTGTGTGTATGTGTGTGTGTGTGTAAAATCACACATTATGCACCCTTTTTTTGATGTTTCATTTTGTGTATCATAATTATTTTGAGATCCATCTGTACAGTGTATGTTTCAATAATTTATTCCTTTCATTGCTGAGTAATAGTCCCTAGAATGGATATATCGTAGTTTGTTCGTCTGTTTACCTATGGATGGACATTTGGGTTTTGGCATGTTGTGCTAATTACATGAAAAGCTATTATGAGCATTCATATATGTGTCTTTCTATGGGCATATACTTTCATTCCTCTTGGGTAAATCACTTATGTATAGAATGACTGGATAACACAGTTATTGAATTTATAACATTTAAAGAAACTGCTAGACAGTTTTTCAAAAAGATTATTTCTTTTTCCATTCCCACCAGCAGTGTATAAATGTTCCGTTTTGTCTACATACTAAAATAAGGATAGTGATTTCAATATTTTTCATTTTAACTTGTGTGTAATGCTATTGCAGTGTGGTTTTAATTTATATTTCCATAATGAATAATAAATAATTTTGAGCATATCTTCTGTTCTTGTTTTGTCTTCCATGTGAAAAGTAAAAATAAAAGCAAACATGTTAGTCATTCAGTTGTGTCCAACTCTTTGTGACCCCATGGACTGTAGCCTGCCAGGCTCCTCTGTCTATGGAATTTTCCAGGCAAGAATACTGTACTGGATTGCCATTCCCTTCTCCAGGGTTTCTTCATGACCCAGGGATTGAACCCAGATCTTCCGCATTGCAGGCAAATTCCTTACCATCTGAGCCACCTTGTTATCTATATGCCTTCTTCATTGAAATGCTTTTTCAAGTCTTTTGTTCATGCCCCCATTGAATTGTCTGTTTTCTTATTGTTGAATCTTTAGACTTTTTAAAACTATATTCTAGATATATTCCCTTTATTATATACATGCTTTACAAATTTTTCTCCCAATATGTAGTTTTTGTCTTAATTTGATTAATAGTATCTATAGAATAGCAAAAGTGTGTATTTTACCCAGCTTTATTGAGGTTTAATAGACAAATTAAATTTGTATGTTCTTAAGATGCAAAATGTGACAATTTGATATACATATATTATATGAAGTGATTATAGAAGTTTTCAATTGTAATGAAATATAATTTATCAGTTTTTTTTTTCTTTTACATTCAGGAAGAAGCATGTGTTTTTAACTGCAATCTAGACTATCACTGCTTGCTTCTGTAATGAAATCATAGGTTCTTGCTAAAGTTAAATTATAATCCACCATTCTCTACAACAGAAATCTGAATCCTGTAGATTTTGATAATCCTTTATAATCCTTTCCTGTTGTCTTTAGTTTCTTGATGTACTCGTGTCAGAATGTATTATAGAAAGAGCAAACAGTATAATTCCATGCACAAAGAAGTGGAGCCTATAAGACTACCATCAGGAGCTTAACTGTCATAGGTTTAAATTAAGAGTTTAAAAAGTGGGAGATGAGTTCTTATGGCAGTGCAGCTGCAGCCCTCAGTTTCTTTATCTCTGTTCTTTATCAGCCACATGATTTTGTTTTTCCACCTTGCCTCTTGGTTCCCTAAGGAGAAATAAAACAAAAGAAAGTGAATCAGAAATAAGGATAAAACAAAGAAAGGAAAAAATGACAGAGAAGGAGGAAGAGGGCGAGAATTCCTTAGACTTTCATTTTTAGTCTCGTTATTCAAATTTTAAAGGGTAGTATGATGTTAGAGACCCACTCCAGTATTCTCGCCTGGGAAATCCCATGGACAGAGGAGCCTGGTGGGCTACAGTCCATGAGGTTGCAAGAGTTGGATACAACATAGCAACTAAATAACAGTGATATTTGAGAAACAGCAATTAAGATTAATTTGATCATGTGTAATATAATGTGCATAGAACAAATACTTATAGAAAAAACTTCTTGACAGTTAATGTGCCTCCAAGAAATTCTTAAGTGGATAAAATTCTAGCTATACAGTGATTTTTCCAAAACAGTTCTCCTCATTAGCAAGAGGGAGTGGTGAAGATCCATTGGAAGGAGCAGGAAGGATGTGAGGGAACCAAGAACAAAGAGTCAAAGACCTTGCCAAGTTTAACTGTTGCCATGGAATCTTCCTTTTGCAGGTTTTGTAAGGGATGATATATTTTAGGTGATCAGTGAGCAGTATCTGAGAGTTATCACGTTAGGTCAAAATAAGTATTTTTGAGGTATGTGAGTGATATTTCTGTTTTTCTGATTAAATGCCCATTTATTCCGTGATATTTACACATGGTTTAATGTGCCATTTCCCATATTCTATGTCAGGTAAATATATGTGCCTTTGTCACTTACTAACTGTATGACCTGGAGTAAGTTACCCAATCTTCTCTATACCCTCAGTTGCTCAGCTTTAAAATAAATTCAGTGAGTAATTAACTGATATATTTATGAAAGTGGTTAAGTAGGTAATGAATGTGAAGCATTTTGCATTTGCCTAACACAGAATAATCATTCAGTAAATATTTTTTCATTATTTTCAAAAGAAATTAATGTGAAATTACATTACTCAGTCTATAAATTTGAGTTTGATATTTACATTTTACAAGAGAGTATGAAATTAGAGAAAATAATTCCTAATTTTTAAAAATGACTTATATACTAGGGGTTTGTTTTATTTACTATTCAAACATTTAGACTATTTACAAAGGAAACATAATCCATTTCTCAAAATACAAGTTTGTGCTATTAAAAAACATAACAGCTATAATTATGATTCCTATTAGAAATTTTGTAACACTCATTCAAACTGAAAATCTCCACTAAATGAACAATGTTGTATTTTAGAGAGTTGCTTTTGTTCACTACTATAATTCTGTGACACTTACAGTTTTTCCAAAGTAGTCTAATAATTTTCCTACAACTCTGATAAACTCAAGCACCGATAATCAAGGTTTTATTTTTTTTTTTCCATTTTGAGTTACTTGGCTTTGGCCAGAAAAGAGGAATACAGGGAATGAATTAATCACATGTACATATATATTGTGGCAAAATATCATCATCATTTGAAATACATATTCTTCTCATAATTATTTACTGCATTTTGTTTGAAGGTTCATTACTACCAGTCATGTTGCTGAGTCTACAGTTATTCTTCATAATAAAAGTTTATAAGAAGTTGACCACATATCTCTTCTACCATAGTTAATTAATAACTGAAAATAAAATGCATTTAAAAATGTGATTGTTCAGAAATAAAACTTATATCACCAATGAAAAAGTTTTTCACTTTTTAAATCAGTGGTGTAATTCCAAGATACATTTTTAAAATGTTATTTCAATTAAAATGTAAGCTACTAAATAGACCTTTAATTTCTCTTATAATTCTCTTCATCCATTTCTGTGTTTTTAGATGAATATGTAATTTATCATTTTGGTATATAACATATGGTCTTACACTCATATAGGACTTTTGAGCTGTTTTTCAAACAGTTGTCAAATTTCTCTCTGCCATAATAGGGTAATAAAAATACAATAATGTTTAAATGGGCATGTTGGAGGAAGAAAAATGTGTCAAGTATATAAATAACTGAAATGAGAAAGAATAGAGGAAGTGTCCTTTTAATTCTTGAAATTATTTCATAGTATTTAAAGTAGTGATTAGGTTCCCTTATTATTTAGTACACATATTAACATATGTAAGTTTATCCAAATAATGGTTTTATCTAACTGAATTGTTTTATTAGTTTTCTTTTCTAATTGTTCATTGCTGGTGTACATAAATTTACCCTTCATTCATTCATTCCTGAAATGAGTCTCATTTGATTTTGGTATATAATTCTTTTGATATGCTGCTGATTTTCTAGTATTTTATTGAAATTTTTGAATCAGTGTTTATTGGGATATTAGATTTTAGTTTTCTTATACTGTCTTTGTCTAGTTTTTGTATCATGGCAATGCTCGCCTCCTAGAATGAGTTAGAAATTTTTCCCTCCTCCTCAGTATTTTGAAAATGTTAATTCTTCTTTAAATGTTTGGTAGAATTAAACAGTGAGTGTTTTAATTTCCATCTTGTGCTGGGCTTTCTCTGCAGGGAGATTTTGATTAATTATTTAATTTTCTTCCTAATTTTGTGTCTATTCAAGTTTTCTATTATTCATACCTCAGTGAGTGTTTTAGGAAATTATCCATTTCATTTAAGTTTATACAATTTTTGGCACATAATTGTTTATAATATTCTCATATATATGCATATATAATGCTTTTTATTTTGGTAAAAATAATAGTAATGCCCTACTTTATTTCTGATTTTATTCATTTGAGTCTTCTCTCTTTTTTTCCTAGTCCATCTAGCTAATGATCTACCACTTCTGTTGTTTTTTTCAAAGAACAAACTTTTTTTTTGTTTGTTTCCTTTATTTTTCTGTTCTGTGCTGGAGTCCAGCTCCAGCAGCCAGGGAATCAGCCTGAAGGGGTGAGTGGTGTCTGCGGCGGATGATGATGTAGCCTCTGACTCATAGTACAGAACTACATGTTTATTTTGAGCTTCAGGTTCTCTTTTATACTTTGACGAAAGCATTAGGCCAGAGGTTTGACATTTTCAGTTTCCCCCACCCAGATTTACAGTCTCCAGAAATCATTGTTGTCCTTCAAACAGAGTTCCTGCTTCAGGGATTCTCTCAGAATGGGCTTTACTATCTATTATCTACTTTCTCTTATGTGTCCTATACTTAACTTGTGATTGTATTGTAACTCATGCCACATTCCACAGTTTATTTCTTATCTTTCTAAATCCTGTTTGCCCCTAGCATCTTAAGATCACTATCTCCTAAAAAGGCTTCTAGCTATTCTTAATTATTCCTAAACCCTAAACTCAGCAAAATTCTTTTGCCATAAATATTTCCCTCACAAACAGGTCTCAGATAACAATCCTTCCCATGGTCTCAAGCTGCAGCCTACATGCTCATCCTGGAACATTCTTTATAAAGATCCTTGAACAAATGTCAATAGTTACTTTATAGATTATTTTCTGGGCACAACTGCAGAAGGCTTTGTGCTTTCTCATGTTTCTCTCAAGAACAATAAGCACCTTAACATTCTTTCCAGCCAACTCAATGGAAGAAAGGAAAGTACAAGTCAGAATCAGAAGGCCTAACTCCTTCATCCTGGGTCCATGCCTGTGGGACAAGGAAGAGGGGGTTGGGGGCTGTGCCTCCATTTTGTCAGTAATGCCTAATGCTGCTCCTGACAGTTCTGTATATTATTTCCCTCCATTCTAAATTTTTTTTTTCTTACTGCTAGTTTTGGGTTTAATTTGCTCTTCTTTTTGTAGTTCATATAGTGTACAGTTAGGTTGTTGATTTGAGATTATTCATTCTTTTAATGAAATTGTTTACTGCTATACATTTCCCTCAGCACTGCTCTTATTGCATCCTTTGTTTTATATGCTATGTTTTCATTTTCAATTTTTTCAAGATATTTTCTAATTTTTATTGTGATTTATTCTTTGAAATATTGTTTGAGTATGTTGTTTAATTTTCAAATTTATACATTTCATTCTTCTGTTATTTATAATTTCATTCCATTGTGATGAGGAAAAATGCTTTGTGCAATTTCAATATTTTAAAATTTATTATTAAGATTTACTTCATGGTTTTACATGTGATCTACTCTAAACATTGTTCCTTATTCATTTGAAAATAATGTGTCTTCTGCTGCTGTTTTGTGGGAAGTTCTATGTAAGTCAGTTAGGTCTAGTTGTTTTATAGTATTGTTCACATCCTCTATTTCCATATTTGTCTTCTGTCTAGTTGTTCTATCCATTAATGAATGTGGGATATTGAGGTCTCCAGCTATTATTGTAGGATTATCTATTTCTCCTGGTTTTATCAATTTTTTTCTTCATATATTTTGGGCCTCTGTTTTTAGGCGTGTATAGGTCTATAGGTTTTAATCTAATATTGCTATATTGAATCTTTTTTATTTAATAATTGTTACTATTGCAAAATGATCATGTTAAATCTAAACATCAATCAGTGCACACTTAGAATTCTTTTCTTGTATTGAGAACTTTTAAGATTTACTCTCTTAGCAACTTTCTACTATGCAATACAGTATTATTAGCTGTAGTCATCATGCTGTACATTACATTCCCATGAATTATTTTATAACAAGAAATTTGTACCTTTTGACTCCCTTCACCCTTTTCACTAACCCCACCCCCACACTTTGCCTCTGACAACCACCAATCTGTACTCTGTATATATAAGCTCATTTTTGTTTGTTTACTGTTTTTTTAGTTAACTGAATGTTTATTAATGTATAGTGCCTTTTGGTTTCTTGTACATTTTTTGATATCTAATAAATGAATGGTTTCCAAAATACAGTTTAAAATACTAATAAGAACAGGAAAATAACCCAATTTTAAAAACTGTCAAAAAATCTGGAGAGACACCTCACTGAAGAAAATATTCTGATAGGAAATAAGCATATAGAAAGGTTTCCAAAATCATATGTCTTTTTAGGGAACTGCAAATTAAAACAACAATGAGATAACGCTACATACCTATTAGGATGGCTAAATCCAGAAGCCCTGACAATACCAAATGCTGGTAAAGATGTAGAACAGTTGGAACTCTCACTCATTAATGGTGAGAATACAAAATGGTACAGTGGTACAGGTGCTTTAGAAGACAATTTAACAGTCCATTACAAAACAAAACATACTCATAACATGATCCAGCAATCATCAGCTCGTTTTGTATTTACCCAAATGAGTTCATACTTTATGTCCATACAAAAATTTACACATGGATGTTTATAACAACTTTATTCATGATCACCAAAATGTGGAGGCAGCCCTGATGTCCTACAGTAGGTGAATGGATACATAGTGGTATATCCATACAATTGGATATTTTTTAGTAATAAAAACAAATGACAAAAAGACTGGACAAAGCTTAAATGTATGTTGCTTAGTGAAAGAAGCCAATCTGAAAAGGCCATCTATACAACATGCTGCAAAGACCAGTGGTTGCCAGTTCTGGGAAGGAGAGTTTGTGGGGGAGGGATGAATGAGTGGGATACAGGGTATTTGAGGGGGGGATATGAAACTATTCTCTGATACTATAATGGTAGATAGATGAAGGGCTTACCTTGTGGTTTAGCTGGTAAAGAATTGGCCTGTAATGTCTGGCTAGATCCCTTGGAGAAGGAAAAGGCTATGCACTCCATTATTCTGGCCTGGAGAATTCCATGGATTGTATAGTCCATGGAATCGCAAAGAGTTGGACATGACTGAGCGACTTTCACTTTCACTTTCAGATAGATGATATTATACATTTGTCAAAGTCGTAGGATGTACAACACAAAGAGTGAACCAGAATGTCAGCTATGGACTTTAGTTATTAATTATATATTATTATCAGCTCATCACCTATAAGTAATGTACCATCTAATGCAGGATGTTTATAATAGGGGAAACTATGGGAGGTATATGGGAACTCTCTGTACTTTACACTCATTTTTTGTAAGCATTAAACTCTTAAAAAAGTAAAATCTATTAATTTAAGAAAATGTGGACTTTAAATCACAATGCTCATGTTCAAATTCCAGCTGTGTTATTAAATGCTGATTGACCTTGAGCAAGCTACTGAACTTTCTTGTGTCACAGTTTCACTTCTTTAAAATGGGGATAGTAATAGGAGTTATCTCATAGATATGTTTTGGAAAAAGTTGTCAGCTTTTGTAAATCCCTGGAACAATGCCTGGCATATAGTAAGTCCTACATAAGCATAAACTATGTAGTCATTTAATTCCCAAAGCAACTAGCACCATTTTACAAATGAGGTAAGTGACATGTTCAAGGCTAAATTTGCAGTAGTAGAGTCAAGAATTTGAATCCACATTCTATCAAAAGCCTGATATTCTTTCCACTATATATCCTGTCTTTCCACAATCTGTTTGTGAGCATATACCAAGCTCCTATGTAAAATAAGAAAGCCATGTTTATAATATGACATGAAGTTTAACTTGTAACTTAGGTGCCTTTGTGATATTTAAAAACAAGGGAATTGAAAATAATAAGATAGGAATGATATCAGCAAGATGGCAGAGTAGAAGATCCACCAATTGTATCCCTCTTCAGCACAATCATTTGAAAGCCTTCCAAGGACAAAAGTGCCATTATGGGATCCAGGTAGGAGACCACGAAACCCTGGTGGAGTCCAAAACCAAGGAGGACCATTTTGAAAAGGCAGGCTTATGTTCAGATGACAGTCTTGCCACCTGTGATCATGGCTACAGACCAGAAAACACCCCTATGGATTGTTACAGTTCCATTTGACTTTGGTCCTGCCATTAGCATTATCTGCCAAGGAATTTAGCAGGAGTCATACCTGCCCATGCCCTGTATAACAGGCCCACAGAATTCAGTCCCATGTGTGGACCCCGAAGTGGTCCATGACACAGCTTCAGTCCCTCTTAGCCACCACTTCTACCTACCTGGGGACCATCTGGGAGACATGCCTGTCTGTGCCCCTGTGGTAGGCCCTCCAACTTTGGTTCAACTGCAGGTCCTGAAATGACCCTGTGACTCAGCTCCAACTACTCATAGCCATGATCTGGGAACACTCGTACGAGAAGACATGCTTATCTATATTCAGAGGTATGTCCCCATATTATGTTCTGTCTGTACTGTCAGAACTGCTTGCCCAAGGACCTAGTGTTTTAACTGCAGATAATGAAAGGTTGTTGCTGAACCAGGAAAAGACACTGGAATTATTAGCCTCTGGAGGAGAAGAATTTAATCCGGGGCCAGAGATGAGGCTTGATTGCTCAGAGCTTTTGTGTAATAAAGTTTTATTAAAGTATAAAGGAGACAGAGAAAGCTTCTGACATAGACATCAGAAGGGGGAAGAAAGAGTACCCCCTTGCTAGTGCTAGCAGTGGAGTTATATATTCTCCAATGAATCAAAAGAATGTCTGGAGGTTGTAAAGACCTCATCAGACCTACTCCCATAATTTGCATTTTAAGATAACAGGATTAGCCAGAAGGTTTAATCCAGAGACTGTCCTCAGGCAGGATACATTATTGTTATATAATCCTAAGGAATGTAGAGGGAAAAAGTTTGTCCTTTCTTCCTCTTTGAGAATTCCAGACCCCTCTCTCCTTGGGAACCCCTAGACTTCTTATCAACCTGCCTAGGAAATGACTCTCTCAATACTTGTTAAAGTGATCCTGTTTAGAATAGGGTCTTTGCAGATATAATCAAATTAAAATGAAGTCATGCTGAATTAGGGTGAGCCCTGACCCAATATGACTGTTGTCCTTATAAGAAGAGGAAAATAGACACAAGTAGGTACAGGAGAGAACACCATGCAAAGATGAAGGCAGACTGGAATGATACATCTAGAAACCAAGGAATGCCAAGAATTGCTGGTAAACAGCAGAAACTAGGAGAGGGACATGGAACAGATCCAACTCAGAATCTCCAGAAGGAACCAACCCTGCCGGCACCTGGCAAACATGTAGCCTCTAGATCTGTGAGAAAATAAATATCTGTCCAAATACCAATTCATATCCATATATATCTTTTAAACACAAATATATACACACAGACCTACCACATAGCAGGTCATATGAGACATGAAGCTCTGTAAATGGCTGCTTTCACTCAGAGTATCATGGATGTGTTTTCAATTCAGATTTCATAGATTTTTTCTTTTGATTAGATGAACAATAATCCAAATAAATGTTTATCTTAATTCATGTAACTAGTCATGCATAGATGGAAATTGAGTTCCTCATTTTTTGTAGTTACAGATAATATTGCAACAGCATCTTTGTAAATAACTCTGCTAGTTTTTCAATGGGGATAATATTTAAGATATAAGCTATTTAGAGGATAAAAACTAAACTTATATATCAAAGGGAATGTAGAACGGTTTGGTGAATGTTGCAAAATTACCCTCAAAATATGTAGTACCAATTTTTATTCTTACCAACCAGTATCTGAGACAGGGGTTGTTATTCAACATTTATCAATAATTAATATTTTCAAAAGTTTTTAAAATTACCAATCTGAAAGTGTAAAGCATTTTTTATTTTTAATTATTGGACTTGCTTTGGGGGACATACAGTTTTTGAATCTATATTCCTATGGATTATCTCTAATTTTGATACATGTTATTTTAGCTTTAAATATTGAATTATAGCTTTATCTCCTATTTGCTTTATCTTTAATTCTTTCTAAAGATTTAAATACCATGACAATATTTTATTGTTTGCCAGTTTGAAAGAAGACACTTAACTACACTTGCTTAGAGCAGTGCCAAGATATTGCTTTGATTTTTT
Source organism: Capricornis sumatraensis (assembly GCF_032405125.1). NCBI lineage: Eukaryota > Metazoa > Chordata > Mammalia > Artiodactyla > Bovidae > Capricornis > Capricornis sumatraensis. The sequence goes on along the minus strand of NC_091092.1, from coordinate 107,391,453 downwards.
TCTTTGAAAAATGTGTTTATTTTATGCCTTGAATCATTTTTGTGATTTATATAGTGCATTTCATCCAGATTCTAGTGCTAAGCCTAACATGATATTAGCACTTGTATGTATGTATGTATGTATGTGTGTGTGTGTATGTACACATGCATGTGTGTTAAGTCACTTCAATCATGTCCAACTCTTTGAGACCCCATGTACTGTAGCCTGCCAGGCTCCTCTGTCCATGGGATTCTCCAGGCAAGAATACTGAAGTGGGTTGCCATGCCCTCCTCCAGGGAGTGTGTATAAAAATAAATATTTAAAAGTACATACATTTACACACACACATACACATTAGATGGAGAGAAGGCTTTTTGGAAATTGGATGTTATTACAGAATGTTTCAAAGAGGGAGAATTGAAGATACAGAGGAGAGTAGGGATAATTACAGCAGCCAGATCCTGGGGTGGACCAGAGTAGATGGAATCTAGTGCACATATCCAGGAGCTGTCCAGATAGGAATGTATCAGTCATACTTACAAGAGGAAAGCCAGAGAATAAGGTCTCCATTGTGGAAGGGTTTGTCAGTGTGGTGGTGGGATTGTGAAGAAATTCTTTCCAGAAAGTGTCCATTTTCTTAGTGAAATAGAAAGAAGATGATCGGCAAGGAATGAGGAAGGGAGATGGAATTGTGGGACTTTGAAGGGAAAAGAATATTTGAATCATCCTCTAAAGATGAATTAAAAAAATATGAATATAGCAAGCTGGTGTTGAGATATGAGGGTCCATTTGTGAATTACTTCCTTCTATATTAGCTTCAGTTTAAAAGTTAATACCAGTCTTTTATAAGTCAATTTTATTATAAGAAAATTTTCAGGTAGAGTGCAAATTTTTGACACTATTGTTTTTGAACAAAATTTAGTACTTTGCATATGAAATGCTTAAAGGAAAGTTCATGCTTAGGATATTGTATTAAGCAAAATAAACGTTTTAATGAGATAATAAATGAGTGTTACAAATGACTCTAGAAAATATGTAAGAACACTCACTCAAGACCAATATGTTTTCTGAAGGCTGATGCAGTTGTATTATTTACTACATTTTCTTAATTACTATGAGAAAGCTGTTTAAAAATTACAATTTTAATGGATATTTAAATTATTTCCTTGAAATTTCTATTAAGTTCTGTCTAATTGTTAGTTTTGAAAACTAAACCCTGGTTAATCTGACATCTTGCATCTATGTGTTATAGGTACAATTTCATTTTCTGTTAAAAGCAAACATGATGGTGATTCTCAGAATGACTCAGATGAAGATCAAGATAGAGATCAAATACCCTCCTATAAGAAATCATTATCAGAACTATCTGACAGGTTTGATGAGGAAAAAGCAGGTAAATTTATTATTATGGAGAGTTTCATGATCAACATTCGTAAACCCTCATCATTCTTTTGTAAGTCAGTAGCTATTTTATACTCAAAATACATATACAAATGTGTATTTCATATATCTGTAAGAATTGTATTATTTCAGGATTAACTACATGTTGTTAATTTCTAGATTTGTACTACCATTAAAATGAGTAGATTATAATACTTCAGCTTGAAGGCTGCCTACTCTTTCATAAGTGAAGAACTTTACACATATTTCTGTTACTGAACACAAAATTTCAGTCAAATTCTGATAAAATGTTAATGAATATATTATTTTAACAATTTAATGTGTTCCTTTTTTAAATATGGGAAATGATAGCAGTCTGCCTCATATGCAAAAGAAAGTAAATGCTATTGTTTCCCCTTCCCATATTATAAAGCTTCCTTTGAATGTTGTTAAACATCATATCTTTTCAGTAGAAATTTGAAGGAAAATGGGTTTATGGAGAGTTGGAATAGACAGGGCAGGTTTCTGAGAGAGTGGGTGAATGAGTTCTCTAATGGGTGAGTAGCAGGGACGGAAGAGAGAAATAAAGAAAAGTGGGTCGACAAGGGCAAAGTTCAACCAGAGGCATACCAAAATAGAAATCTTTATTAAATGAGTTTGTGTTTAATCAGGATTCTTCAAAGAAAGAGACACAACTATAATATAATACAACATACAATCCAATATAGTATAGTTAAATATAATATAATAATCTATATCTTTATAGAAAGAGACATTTTAAGGAATTGGCTAATATAACTAGGGAGACTGGCAAGTCCAAAATCTATAGGGCAAGCACATCCTTGCATGCTAAGTTGCTTTAGTCATGTCCGACTCTTTGTGACCCTATGGACTATAGCCTGCCAGGCTCCTCTGTCCATGGGATTTTCCTGGCAAGAATACTGGAATGCGTGACCATGCCCTCCTCCAGGGGATCTTCCTGACCCAGGGATTGAACCCATGTCTCTTACATCTCCTACACTGTAAGCAAATTTTTTACCACTGAGCCACCAGGGAAGCAGAGTGGAAAATTAGTAAAAGTTGCTGTTGCAGTCTTGAGTCCAGATTGCCCAGGAAAGACCAGGCAGGCTACAAGCTCTGAGAGGGTTTCCATGTTTCAGGCTTGGCTAAGAATTGCTTCTCTTTCAGGTCACTTCAGTCTTTGCTTTTACGGCCTCCAACTGATTGGAGTTGGCACATTCACATAAACAGAGTATTGTGCTTTACTCAAAGTCTACTGATTAAAGTGTTCATGTATCTTCCTACCAACATTTAGACTGGTGTGTAATCAAACTGGACACCATAGTCCAGCCTAGTTGTTATATAAAATTAACCATCACAGAATACATGGATTAAAAGGGATATCCAGGCATTTATTCAAAACAGTTTAGAAAGAGAATAGCTAGGGCACTGCAACAGCTAACTGGGTTTGAAGTGAAGAGAACAGTGTTTTTTAGGGTGGTGATGGGAATAGAGAAATACCCCTAAAGATGGAAAACATTTCAGAGACTAGCATTACATGCTTCTCTTGAGAGAGTAGATAGTGTTAGTCACTCAGTTGTGTCTGACTCTTTGTGATCCCGTGGTCTGCAGCACACCAGGCTCCTCTGTCCAAGGAATTCTCCAGGCAAGAAGAGAGCAGATAGGAAGTGAGAATTGATTCCAAAATATAACAAGGTTTTCTTGTATCTTGTTTGTATCTTGGGGGTCCTATCTAAGAGATGCCCAAGGGAGAGTTTATCAAAGTCTATTGTGGGGGATCCTGGGGGAGTCATGTTAGGAAATTACATTTACTTGTGACTGTGTGGGCTATTTAAAATTTTTAAAATTAAGTTTCAATTATTCAACATAAATTATATAAGAAACATTCTTATATTAAAGTATTTGTACATATCATCAATTATTTTATTCCAAAAAAATCTTAAAATGAAATCATTGGATCAAAGGGAAAAGCAATTCTTAAACATTTTAAACATGTTAAAGCACTCTTCCAAATTTTATCAATTCAAATTTCCATTATAATATATAAGATTGTCTCTTTCAACCTGACCCTCGTTAAAACTGGATATTACCATTATTTTTCGTATTTCCCTATTTGGAAGCCAAAAAAATTCTTATAATTGTTTTCATTTCTTCTTTGTCCCAGCTTTATTGAAGTACAGCTGGCTATTAAAAATTGTACATATTTAAAGTGGACAAATTGATTTGATTTACATATACATTGTGAAATAATCACCAGAATCAACCTAATTAACATATTTATCATCTCACATAGTTACCACTTTTTTGCAGAAGAAGGTAAAGATAAAATCTACCTTCTACGTGAATACTGTCAAAATATGCATACAATTTAAAGTGATCTATATTCAGTATAATGACCTATCAAATCTGAGTGGCATATTTTAAAAATATCTAATATTTAGATAAATTTTAGGTTCACAGCAAAACTGAAGAAGATTCAAAGTTTTCCCATATACATCCTGCCCTCACACATGGATTGTCTCCCCCATCATTAACATCCCCCACCAAAGTAGTACATGTGTCACAGTTAATAAGCCTGTATACACACACACACACACACACACACACACACACACAATCTACCTTCTAGCAAATTTAGAGTATACACTCTACCCTGTTAACTATAATTACCTTGTTGTACATTATATCTCCAGAACTTACTCATTTTGCATAACTGAAACTTCTCTAACTGAAAAGAAATGTACTGCTGAGCAATCAGTAAGAAAAAGACCAAAGTTATTACAAGGGATGGAAAGGTTAATTCTGTTTCAGTAGGAATATGGAAAGGCCTGTCTGAAGAATTGGGGATAACTGTACATATATTTTTCCTGGTTCTTAATCTGTTTTGCAACCTGTCATCACACAGCTTAGATTTTTTAAATAAAATAATCAATGATATACACAGATATTTTAATATAAGAATGTTTCCCATATCATTTATTATGTTAAATAATTAAAACTTAATTTTTAAATTTGATTTAAAGTGTTTTTGAATAGATATTATCAGCATATAATTTTTTCCCATTTTTGTTGAAATATAATTGTCATACATCACTGTATAAGTTTAAGGCCATACAGCTTGATGGTTTGTTTACACGTATTGTGAAATGATTACCACAGTATGTTCAGCTAACATCTATCTTCTCATATAGATACAATAAAGAGAAAAGAAAGATAAAAGGAAAAACAATTTTCTCCTTTCGAAGAAAGCTCTTAGAATTTACTCTCTTAGCTTTTCTGTATATCATACAGCATTGTTAACTGTAGTCATCATGCTGTACATTACCTCCCTAGTACTTAATTATTTTGTAACTGCAAGTTTATATCTTTTGACCACCATCCTTCATTTCTCCCTATTTTTGTCTTCTTCCTCTGGTAACCACAAGTTTGATTTCTTTTTCTATGACTTTGGGTTTTTCGTTATTGTTTTGGTTGTTTATTTTAGACTACACATATAACTGAAATCATGAATATTTTTTCTTCTTTACCTGACTTATTTCACTTATAATAACGCCTTCATAGTCTGTCCATGTTGTCACAAATGGTAGGGTTTCCGTGTTTTTTATGGCTGAGTAAGATTCCACTGAACATCTATATTCAGTTCAGTAGTTCAGTTCAGTCGCTCAGTCGTGTCCCACTCTTTGCAACCCCATGAATCACAGCACGCCAGGCCTCCCTGTTCATCACCATCTCCTGGAGTTCACTCAGACTCAGGTCCATCGAGTCCGTGATGCCATCCAGCCATCTCATCCTCTGTCATCCCCTTCTCCTCCTGCCCCCAATCTCTCCCATCATCAGAGTCTTTTCCAATGAGTCAACTCTTCACATGAGGTGGCCAAAGTACTGGAGTTTCAGCTTCAGCATCATTCCTTCCAAAGAAATCCCGGGGTTGATCTCCTTCATAATGGACTGGTTGGATCTCCTTGCAGTCCAAGGGACTCTCAAGAGTCTTCTCCAACACCACAGTTCAAAAGCATCAGTTCTTCAGAGCTCAGCCTTCTTCACAGTCCAACTCTCACATATATACATGACCACAGGAAAAACCATAGCCTTGACTAGACGGACCTTAGTTGGCAAAGTAATGGCTCTGCTTGTGAATATGCTCTCTAGGTTGGTCATAACTTTTCTTCCAAGGAGTAAGCATCATTGAATTTCATGCCTGCAATCACCATCTGCAGTGATTCTGGAGCCCCCCAAAATAAAGTCTGACACTGTTTCCACTATTTGCCCATCTATTTCCCATGAAGTGATGGGACCGGATGCCATGATCTTCGTTTTCTGAATGTTGAGCTTTAAGCCAACTTTTTCGCTCTCCTCTTTCACTTTCATCAAGAGGCTTTTTAGGTCCTCTTCACTTTCTGCCATAAGGGTGGTGTCATCTGCATATCTGAGGTTATTGATATTTCTCCTGGCAATCTTAATTCCAGCTTGTGTTTCTTCCAGTCCAGTGTTTCTCATGATGTACTCTGCATAAAAGTTAAATAAGCAGGGTGACAATATACAGCCTGGACGTACTCCTTTTCCTATTTGGAACCAGTCTGTTGTTTCATGTCCAGTTCTAACTGTTGCTTCCTGACCTGCATACAGATTTCTCAAGAGGCAGGTTAGGTGGTCTGGTATTCCCATCTCTTTCAGAATTTTCCATAGTTTATTGTGATCCACACAGTGAAAGGCTTTGGCATAGTCAATAAAGCAGAAATAGATGTTTTTCTGGAACTCTCTTGCTTTTTCAATGATCCAGCGGATGTTGGCAATTTGATCTCTGGTTCCTCTGCCTTTTCTAAATCCAACTTGAACATCAGGGAGTTCACGGTTCACATATTGTTGAAGCCTGGCTTGGAGAATTTTGAGCATTACTTTACTAGCATGTGAGATGAGTGCAATTGTGTGGTAGTTTGAGCATTCTTTGGCATTGCCTTTCTTTGGAATTGGAATGAAAATGGACCTTTTCCAGTCCTGTGGCCAGTGCTGAGTTTTCCAAATTTGCTGGCATATTGAGTGTAGCACTTTCACAGCACCATCTTTCAGGATTTGAAACAGCTCAACTGGAATTCCATCACCTCCACTAGCTTTGTTCGTAGTGATACTTTCTAAGGCCCACTTGACTTCACACTCCAAGATGTCTGGCTCTAGATTAGTAATCACATCATCATGATTATCTGGATTGTGAAGATCTTTTTTGTACAGTTCTTCTGTGTATTCCTGCCACCTCTTCTTAATATCTTCTGCTTCTGTTAGGTCCATACCATTTCTCTCCTTTATCGAGCCCATCTTTGCATGAAATGTTCCCTTGGTATCTCTAATTTTCTTGAAGAGATCTCTAGTCTTTCCCAGTCTATTGTTTTCCTCTATTTCTTTGCATTGATCGCTGAAGAAGGCTTTCTTATCTCTTCTTGCTATCATTGGAACTCTGCATTCAGATGCTTATATCTTTCCTTTTCTCCTTTGCTTTTAGCCTCTCTTCTTTTCACAGCTATTTGTAAGGCCTCCCCAGACAGCCATTTTGCTTTTTTGCATTTCTTTTCCATGGGGATGGTCTTGATCCCAGTCTCCTGTACAATGTCACGCACCTCATTCCATAGTTCATCAGGCACTCTATCTATCAGATCTAGGCCCTTAAATCTATTTCTCACTTCCACTGTATAATCATAAGGGATTTGATTTAGGTCATACCTGAATGGTCTAGCGGTTTTCCCTACTTTCTTCAATTTGAGTCTGAATTTGGTAATAAGGAGTTCATGGTCTGAGCCACAGTCAGCTCCTGGTCTTGTTTATGTTGACTGTATAGAGCATCTCCATCTTTGGCTGCATAGAATATAATCAATCTGATTTCGGTGTTGACCATCTGGTAATGTCCATGTGTAGAGTCTTCTCTTGTGTTGTTGGAAGAGGGTGTTTGCTATGACCAGTGCATTTTCTTGGCAAAACTCTATTAGTCTTTGCCCTGCTTCTTTCCGCATTCCAAGGCCAAATTTGCCTGTTAGTCCATGTGTTTCTTGACTCCCTACTTTTGCATTCCAGTCCCCTATAATGAAAAGGACATCTTTTGGGGGTGTTAGTTCTAAAAGTCTTGTAGGTCTTCATAAAACCGTTCAGCTTCAGCTTCTTCAGTGTTACCGGTTGGGGCATAGACTTGAATAACTGTGATATTGAATGGTTTGCCTTGGAGACGAACAGAGATCATTCTGTCATTTTTGAGATTGCATCCAAGTACTGCATTTCGAACTCTTTTGTTGACCATGATGGCTACTCCATTTCTTCTGAGGGATTCCTGCCCGCAGTAGTAGATATAATGGTCATCTGAGTTAAATTCACCCATTCCAGTCCATTTTAGTTTGCTGATTCCTAGAATGTCGACGTTCACCCTTGCCATCTCCTGTTTGACCACTTCCAATTTGCCTTGATTCATGGACCTGACATTCCAGGTTCCTATGCAATATTGCTCTTTACAGCATCGGATCTTGCTTCTATCACCAGTCACATCCACAGCTGGGTATTGTTTTTGCGTTGGTTCCATCCCTTCATTCTTTCTGGAGTTATTTCTCCACTGATCTCCAGTAGCATATTGGGCACCTAATGACCTGGAGAGTTCCTCTTTAGGTATCCTATCATTTTGCCTTTTCATACTGTTCATGGGGTTCTCAAGGCAAGAATACTGAAGTGGCTTGCCATTCCCTTCTCCAGTGGACCATGCTCTGTCAGACCTCTCCACCATGACCTGCCCGTCTTGGGTTGCCCCACAGGCATGGCTTGATTTTATTGAGTTAGACAAGGCTGTGGTCCTAGTGTGATTAGAATGACTAGTTTTCTGTAAGTATGGTTTCAGTATTACAACTTCTTTATCCATTCATTCATCAGTGATACTTAGGTTGGTTCCATGTGTTGGCTATTATGAATAATATTGCTGTGAACATGAAGGTGTAGATACCTTTTTAAGTTCATATTTTCATTTTCTTTGGATATATTCCCAGAAGTGAGATTGCTGGATCATATGGCAGTTCTGTTTTTAATCTTATGAGGATCCTCTCTCCTATTTTGCATAGTGGCTATACCAATTTACAATCCCATCAGCAGTGCAAAAATGTTCCCTTTTCTCCACATCCACAAAAGCATTTGTTATCTCTTGTCTCTGATTATGGTCATTCTAACAGGTGTGATAGCTCATTGTAGTTTTAATTTGCATTTCCCTAATGACTAGTATTAAACTTAAATTTAATAGTGAGTATTCTCTGAATGCTATCAAATGCGTATATACAAAGGTACACACATGTATGGATTTATCAATTATATATAATGTGTATATATGCCTACATATGTCTTTATTGATATATTAAACTTGAAATTTTATATAAAAAATAAATACTCTTGGTCATGGGATTATGAATAATTTTTATTTTCTAAAGTTTTTCAGTAATTTCTTAAATTACTATAGTGAATGTTATTAATTTTATAATTAGAAACATTTTAATATGTTTAAAGCCTGTGCTACTACTGCTGCTAAGTCACTTCAGTCCTGTCCGACTCTGTGCAACCCCATAGACGGTAGCCCACCAGGCTTCCCCGTCCATGGGATTCTCCAGGCAAGAACACTGGAGTGGGTTGCCATTTCCTTCTCCAATGCATGAAAGTGAAAAGTGAAAGTGAAGTCACTCAGTTGTGTCTGACTCTTCGCGACCCCATGGACTGCAGCCTACCAGGCTTCTCTGCCCATGGGATTTCCCAGGCAGGAGTACTGGAGTGGGGTGCCATTGCCTTCTCTGGTTTAAAGCCTGTAAACAATGTTTAATAATTATTATTTTTGTTGTTCAGTTCATTAATAAATTACCCCTAATCTCATTGTCACTAACAAATTCATATTCATTGTATGTTTTTAGCTCTGTAGAAGTTAAAGTAGCTTCATCACAATACTACCTTATATGATAGTCAAAGTAATTACAAATAGGTGTTCTCATCCCCATGATAGTTAATTGTATGTGTCAACTTGGCTGGGTCATGGTGCCCAGATATTAGGTTAAACAGTATTCTGGATGTTTGTATAATGGTGATTTTGGATGAGAATTGTATTTACATCTTTATACTTTTAAAAAAGATTTCCCTCCATAATGTGGGTGTGTCTTACCTAACCAGTTGAAGGTCTTCATAGCACAAAGACTGACTTCCGCAGAGTAAAAAAGGAATTCTACCTTTGGACTTGAACTCCAACTCTTCCTTGAGTCAACAGTCAGCTGGCCTAACCTGCAGATTTTGGATTTACTGAGCCATTTATTTGAGCCATGCAATACTGTTCAATACATCAATATAATACAGTGCAACGCATTGCAATGCAGTGCAAAATGAAACAGTTTTTCAGAAGAAAGAGACTGAGAACTGCACAAATCTTGGCCCCTTATTTCATAGATGAGGAAATTGAAACCCAAAGAGGCTTAGTGATTTACCTAAGTTAATCAAACATTGCAGTTCTTGGAATATTTACAACTTGACAATGATAGTTAAACAGTTAACTGAAACTGGAGGTTATCTTAAACTGTAATCTAGCTCAGCATTGAAGCATAAAGAATATCAAAGTGAGAAGCTGAACAGTTGAGAACTAATAGAAAGAACCTGGGTTTGATGCCAGTACCAACCCTGCTACACAGGGCTCTTATGGCGGAACAGGGTTTTTGGTTTCAGGATTTGGAGGTGTGACTTTGGACATCACTGGCAGCAGAAAGATCTGTATTAATATATATAGGGAACCCAGATGTAACCATTACTTTCTCACCAGTTCAGTTCAGTTCAGTTGCTCAGTCATGTCCGACACTGCGACTCCATGAATTGCAGCATGCCAGGCTTCCCTGTCCATCACCAACTCCCAGAGTTTACTCAATTCACGTCCATCGAGTCAGGGATGCCATCCAGTCATCTCATCCTCTGTCGTCCCCTTCTCCTCCTGCCCTCAATCCCTCCCAGCATCAGAGTCTTTTCCAATGAGTCAACTCTTCACATGAGGTGGCCAAAGCACTGGAGTTTCAGCTTTAGCATCAGTCCTTCCAAAGAACACCCAGGACTGATCTCCTTTAGAATAGACTGGTTGGATCTCCTTGCAGTCCAAGGGACTCTCAATAGTCTTCTCCAACACCACAGTTCAAAAGCATCAATTCTTCGGCACTCAGCTTTCTTCACAGTCCAACTGTCATATCCATACATGACCACTGGAAAAACCATAGCCTTGACTAGACGGACATTTGTTGGCAAAGTAATGTCTCTGCTTTTCAATATGCTATCTAGGTTGGTCATAACTTTCCTTCCAAGGAGTAAGTGTCTTTTAATTTCATGGCTGCAATCACCATCTGCAGTGATTCTGGAGCCCCCCCAAAAAACAGTCTGACACTGTTTCCCCATCTATTTCCCATGAAGTGATGGGACCAGATGCCATGATCTTCGTTTTCTTTAAGCCAACTTTTTCACTCTCCTCTTTCACTTTCATCAAGAGGCTTTTTAATTCCTCTTCACTTTCTGCAATAAGGGTGGTGTCATCTGCATATCTGAGGTTATTGATATGTCTCCCGGCAATCTTGATTCCAGCTTGTGCTTCCTCCAGCCTAGCGTTTCTCATGATGTACTGTGCATATAAGTTAAATAAGCAGGGTGACAATATACAGCCTTGACATACCCCTTTTCCTATTCGGAACCAGTCTGTTGTTCCATGTCCAGTTCTAACTGTTGCTTCCTGACCTGCATACAGGTTTCTCAAGAGGCAGGTCAGGTGGTCTGGTATTTTCGACAGTTTATTGTGATCCGCACAGTCAAAGGCTTTGGCATAGTTAATGAAGGAGGAATAGATATTTTTCTGGAACTCTCTTGTTTTTTTCAATGATCCAGTGGGGGGGGAGAAAAATTCAGTGGAGTAAATTTGAGGATATGATTGGTTTTATTCACTTATTAATTAATAAGATGACATCCATGTAGCAAATAGAAAGCTGCTCTCAAGTTTTATAGAAATGTGAAGGGAGAGGGGATGGACCAGGGGAGTTATTAGCAGAAGAAATGAAAAGATTGTTTCAGGCAAGATTGCTTTGCTAGTGTGCTTCCCTGGTAGCTCAGATGGTAAGGAAACCGCCAGCAGTGTGGGAGACCTGGGTTTGATCCCTAGGTTGGGAAGATCCCCTGGAGGAGGGCATGCAACCCACTCCAGTATTCTTGCCTGGAAAATCCCGGTGGACAGACGAGCCTGGCTGGCTCACTAGTGCTGACCAGAAAATTGTAAAAAATCCATTCCTGGGAGAGGTTGAACCTGTAATTAAGTCTTAGTTTCCTCTCCCGGAGGCAAGTGGCTCCACCTTGGGCCTGTTATTTCTTTCTTCTTCTAGTTCTTCTTTTTCCTTTTCCCTTCCCCGACTACTTCCCCTCCCCTTTCTTTTCCCCCTTCTCTTCCTCCTCCTCTCTTTTGTTAATTTTTTTAAAACCATCCATACCCCATTTCAGCTTTCTTTGAGCTAAATTGCTAGGATCCTGTTTAACACTCCCAAGAAAGGAGACACTTCATGAATTCTTCCTCATTTTTTTCCCTTAGGCTAGATTTGTATGATACTAGAAATGTACCTTTGTCTATTATAATACCATATTTAGATATGTCTATGTATATTATGTGAATGCTTTGGGAATTAGGGGGCAAAGGGTTAGTTATTTCTTTTGAAATATTAACCCTTAAAAGTAAAATATTCTTATTTTTGTGAAGAACTTAGTGAGTTTACAGGCACACACATGAGGCAGGAAGCTTTCACAGCTCATTCTCATGGCCATGCAGCCTGGGGCTTCTCTTACTGCTCACAAACTGTGTTGAAATCGACTTTTCACCTTCCCCTCAGCTCTTGACAAGTGAGTCCATCAGAAAGAATTTGAAAATGGTATCTATTTATGTTTCTCAAAATTTATGTAAAATATGATGTTCTAAAATGCACATATTAAAATGTGCCATGTTTTTTCTTTTTTTCAGGTAACGCTATTAACAATTTGCGAATCTGGTATCACCTTGAGATCCATAGTGCTCCTGGACCACCCTTAGAGATTATTGACATGAAATGTGTTGCTCTGGTAAGAGCCCATTAACTGCTCATAGATTCTTCCTTTTTGTAAACAGTTGGAGCTTTTGTTGTATACCTAAATTGCTATTCCTAAAAAATAGTCATATTAAATGAGCATATTGGGATAAATTATTCAAATAATATCAATTTTATTTTAGATCGACTAAGATGCAACTTAAATGCTTATAGAAAGATTTATTTAAATCAAGTATTTAGGCTTTTGATAAATAATGGTTATTTGAAATATGCAGATGAATTTCTTTATAAAATGATTATTTAGGATCTTCAACTTTTGCTCCAACATAGAAAATAAGAAAATACATAAAATACTTGGTCTATAAATCAGTTATTTGTTCACCTGATCTCTGGGTAAATCTCCATGGAGGCATAGAAAACAAATAGTTAGACTATTGAAACTCACTCAAGTATCACTTGCAAAAGCTTTGGGGAAAAGTATTTGATGTGCTAGAGTGTTCTCTTTGCCCCTATAGGTAGATGTGCTGTCCTCCTTAAATGTTCACTTTCAGCTGAAGTTGGTGAAGGAGGGGAGTCACTTTTGAGTAACTCTACCCAAATAGGCTATCAATGACAGTGATGTGGCCAAGTTACTAAGTTTTCTCTCATTTCTAATAATAGTAATTTGTTGTTGTTGTCTAGTCACTAAGTCATGTCTGACTCTATTGTGACCCCGTGGACTGTAGCCTGCCAGACTTCTCTGTCCATGGGATTTACCAGGCAAGAATACTGGAGTGGGTTGCCATTTCCTTCACCAGGGGATCTTCCCTACCCAGGGACTGAACCCGCATCTCCTGCATTTACAGGCAGATTCTTTACCTCTGAGCCACCAGGAAAGCCCCTAAGGTAAAAACTTGCTAGCTGTATAACTTTTGAACATGAAGATTTAGTCAGCAGAGACCATATGAATTCTTTTAAATAATCCCATCAAACAAACCTTTGTGAACTTCTTGAAGAACATGCTTTCTGAATACTTTCAAAGTATACTAAAATGACTATCCATGCCTATAGAGTTTCCTAACATTTTTTACTGCATTTGCTGTTTTTGCTAAACTTTTGAGAAATACTTTACTTAATCCTTAGAGCATCAGTTGTGGCAATGCAGTTTTCAAGACACTCAGCTGCCTCTGATTTTCCATCTGCATTTCATCTTTTGTTACATTCAAGCCAATCTTAACACCTTCCTTAGAGATGAGTGAATGGTTAGAATTTCTTTAAATAGGGTTTTTGTAAGAAATATTTACAGCCTTAAGGCACATAAATTTGGTTACTTCTTATAGCAAGTTCCAAAAATCAGGTTATATTTTCAATAAACAAAAATTGGTTGTTAGTAGTCCATTCTCTTTTGTATAAAGTATTTTGGATTTCTTTCTTTTTGAATTTTTTTTTCTTCTAGTTTTGCTGAGATATAATTGGCACACAGCACTGATACATTTAAGGTGTAGTATTAATACATATTGGTTTGACTTACATGCATAGTGAAAATTTATCATCTTATATAGCTATAAAAGAAAAAGAAAGCTTTTTTCCCCTGTGCTGAGAACTCTTAGGATGTACTTTCTTTAACAGTTTTTATATATAATGTACAGTAGTGTTAATTATCTTTGTCAGGTAGTACATTACAACCCTAATGCTTATTTGTCTTAAAACTGGAAGTTTGAACCTTTTGACCACCTCCATCCAATTTCCCTTCCCACTACTTTCTGACTCTGGTAAACACAAATCTGATCTCTTTTTCTGTGATCCTAGGAAAAGTGATGAACAATACAAACAAAGTCCCTGTTTACATGGCACTAACATGTTAGTGGAGTTAGATAGGAAACAAAATAGAATTGAAAGGGGATATTCTACGTGAAATTTTTCTGTTGTCTTAGATTTTCAAGTGAAATACAAACCTGAAAATTATAGATACTTTTCCATGCTATAAACAATTTTGCTGTGCCATTTATTACTCACTAAATGTATGTATATGAGGGCATCTCTAGCTGATATAACAAATTCCATAATTTCAGTGGTTTAATACAAGCAAAGTTTTTAATAATTTTGACAGTCTGGTGCTTTTGCTGCTGGTCAGTGTCTAGCATCCTCCATGTTGATATCCCAAGAGTCAGAGTCAGGTTCCCCCCGTATGGCAAGTTGATCATCCTTTAGGGACTCAAAGATTTCTGTATATAGGTGGAGAAAGAGAAAAGAGAGGAGGGAATTTCCACTAGTGGCATTGAAGTCACATGCATCACTTCCACTCACATACTATTGGAGTGAACTAGTCATACAGCTATGCCTGGGTACAAGAGGATCTAAGAAATGCAACCTCTGGTTGGACAGCCACTCCCAATGATATATTTATACTGTGAAGCACAGCACTTAATACTTTACACTTTATACTCTCCAGCACAGAATTTTGCTGGAGAAATGATATTTCTGCCATGTCTAAGTAGATGAGAAATATTTAGCCTATAGCCCACATTCTAGACTTTGTATGCCATGGCCAGAACACAAAGGGAGTGGGAGTGTTTTCTTTAAGGAGTGGAAACTGGCAGTTTAATGCCCATTGGATTTTGGTGAGTTCCTGTCCACAGATTGGACCATATAAAAAGGGAAAATGGCTGGAGTGAAAGCAGCTACATTTCCACTGATACATGCTAAGACCTTGTGCGTCTAAATGGATTTTCCTCTGTGGAAGGAGATTAGGCTTGGGCTGTTTTAAAAGATTCAAGGTATATTCTGCTAGAGTGAGAAGAACCCAAAAGAGTGTACATGGTGGTAATGTTAGAAAGAGTGAAAGAAAAGGACCTAGAAAGTCAACTGGAGAAGCACAACCAGCATCAGTTAATTTGTTCTTTTACCTCTCATCCCATCTATATGCTGTGACCTGATGGAGTCATATTAGGACAGCGATTACAGGAGGAGAGGAAGTCAGAGTAGGCAGTTGAAAAGAACACATCATGTGTACCTTTTTCTTCACAAGCAGTGTGAAAAATCACCAGAAAGCTCCAGGAGTAGGGACGAGGTGCCAGGTAGAGAAATCAGGGAAAATATTCATTGGATATGGGATGTAAGTGTTGACTGATTTTGTACTTCTTTACATATCTAACAATGAAACTCTCCAGCATTGGGGACCATCCTAAGATAACAACAAGGATCGGGAAAAGATGGGAGAGAGAAACTGTTTTCAGATTATACTCCACTAAGTTTAGTTCATCAGATGAACCCATTACCATGACAATAAATGAACAAGATGAACTTAGATGGACAAGATGAATTTAGACAGTGATAATTCTCCAAACAAAAATACCCCAGGGTTTCATTGAGGATGGCATGAAGACTGAAGCAGTGCAACCAGGTAGAGAGATTAACAAATGTATAAGCCCTTGGGACAGAATGAGCTTGGTGGAAAGGGACCTACCAAGGAGGAGCTCAGGCACTCCAAGAACAGGAAAGAGGCTTATGAGGCTGGAGCTTGGACAGAAATGGTAAAGGGATGATTTGTGATTAGAAGCATCTTAAGAAATGTTGTTGGGAAATTTGTTGTTGTTCAGTCACTAAGTCGGGTCTGACTCTTTGCGACCCAACTGCAGCATGGCAGGCTTCCCTGTCCTTCACCATCTCCCAGAGTCTGCTCAAACCCATGTCCACTGAGTCAGTGATGCCATCTAACCATCTCATCTCCTGTCACCCCTTTCTTCTCCTGCCCTCAGTCTTTCCCAGCATCAGGGTCTTTTCCAATGAGTTGACCCTTCACACCAGGTGGCCAAAGTATTAGAGCTTCATCTTCAGCATCAGTCTTTCCAATGAATATTCAGGTTTGTTTCCCTTTAGGATTGACTGGTTTTATCTCCTTGATGTTCAAGGGACGCTCAAGAGTCTTTTCCAGCACCACAGTTTGAAAGCTTCAAGGCTTTAGTGTTCAACCTTCTTTATGGTCCAACTCTCACATCCATACATGACTACTGGAAAAACCATAGCTTTGACTAGATAGACTTTTGTGAGCAAAGTGATGTCTCTGCTTTTGAATATGCTGTCTAGGTTTATCATAGCTTTTCTTCTAAGGAGCAAGCATCTTTGAATTTCATGGCTGCAGTCACCATCCACAGTGATTTTGAGGCCCAAGAAAATAAACTCTGACACTGTTTCCACTTTTTCCTCATCTATTTGCCATGAAGTGATGGGACCACATGCCATGATCTTAGTTTTTTGAATGTTGAATTTTAAACCAGCCTTTTCACTCTCGTCTTTCACCTTCCAGATTAATGTTGACAGTATTTTGGCAGATGGATATTTAATAGAAATTATTTATATGATACCATATATGAAACGTATCATTTATGGCTCTTTATCTATTTAAACTTTGAAGAAAATAATATTCAAACCATAATGAAAATTAGGAAAGTTTTTTATAGTATTGTTAAATTTGACCTATTTTACCATACTTGGAGTACATAACAATTAATTGGAAACTTCTGTTGTCTTCTTCTTCTTTTTTTTTTTTTTTTTTACTATAATGAGCTACCTTTTTCTATTGTGTTTGTGGCTGTTTTCAAGACAACAAAGAGTTTGGTTGTAGGGTTCTCCAGAGATTGCAGTGCTACTCAGTGCTGGTAGCTCTAAGCAATTGGTGATTGCTTTCTGCAAGGCTCCTCTGTGAAGGATTTTGAGGGGTATCCAGACCTACTGGATAAGAGTGAAATGCTCAAGTGGTGATACTTGCCATGAATGTGTGAAGGGGGAACTGTGACAGAGGTGCCGCTTAACTGCCATCCATAGCTCAGTTGGTAAAGAATCTGCCCGCAATGCAGGAGACTCCAGTTCAATTCCTGGGTTGGGAGGATCCCCTGGAGAATGGATAGGCTACCCACTCCAATATTCTTGGGCTTCCATTGTGGCACAGCTGATAAAGAATCTGCCTACAATGCTGGAGACCCAGGTTCTATCCCTAGTTGGGAAGATCCCCTGGAGAAGGGAAAGGCTACCCATTCCATTATTCTGACCTGGAGAATTCCATGGACTGATAGTCCATAGGATCACAAAAGGTTGGAAACAGCTAAGCGACTTTCATTTCACATTTCCTAAGAAGTTTGACCAACTGTGTAGAATGTCATAACAGATTTCTAACACAAAGTTTCTGTTATATGGCTTGCAATTCAGAGAGACAACAGTAGATTTATTTTATTTTTTTAAAATATAAATTTAGGTTGGATGTATGAGACAACAGTAGATTTAAACTGATTTTGCTTTATTTTGTGTTCATAGTTTACATGTGATAAGACATAAAGCAATCACACATCCCAGTACTATTTTTTTTCCTCTTTAGACTGGAGTTTTTCAATGTACAGGTCTTGAAATGTGACTCGGTTTAAATGAGCATTATTATTATTGTTATTTTAAATAGATATGACTAGGATAGGATAGGATAAAGTAGGATAGGAAAGAATATATCGTAGAAGTCACAAGTGGTAAGAGTAGGGACTATTTTGTGAAACTTTTTTATCCCAGTGGCATGTGTATATGAGCCAATAGTAATATAAAATGGAGTTAGATCTTAGTATTTTTACTTCTTTGAAGAAGCTGTATCATTGTCTTACAGTGACACTTTCTCTGAAAAATATCTGAGTGATAGACCAGAATAAATATCTAGTCCAAAATGCCTTATTTCAATTTTCTGTCTAAAGACCTAAGCAGAGTGTCTAGGCTGTTATATGGTGGTTGGGATTTGTTATCATGACATATTACTTTGGGTTAGTTGTTGATTTTCTTGACCCTCAGAACTTTCTAGGAGGCTGTGTTTTGTAACAGTGTTACAAGTATGTCAGGTTGCCTCAGTTCAGTTCAGTTCAGTTCAGTTCAGTCACTCAGTCGTGTCTGACTCTTTGCAACCCCATGAATCGCAGCACGCCAGGCCTCCCTGTCCATCACCAACTCCCGGAGTTTACTCAAACTTACATCCATCGAGTCGGTGATACCATCCAGCCATCTCATCCTCTGTCGTCCCCTTTTCCTTCTGACCCCAATCCCTCCCAGCATCAGGGTCTTTTCAAATGAGTCAACACTTCGCATGAGGTGGCCAAAGTATTGGAGTTTCAGCTTTAGCATCATTCCTTCCAAAGAACACCCAGGACTGATCTCCTTCAGAATGGACTGGTTGGATCTCCTTGCAGTCCAAGGGACTCTCAAGAGTCTTCTCCAACACCACAGTTCAAAAGCATCAATTCTTTGGTGCTCAGCTTTCCTCACAGTCCAACTCTCACATCCATACATGACCACTGGAAAAACCATAGCCTTGACTAGACGGACCTTAGTTGGCAAAGTAATGTCTCTGCTTTTCAATATGCTATCTAGGTTGGTCATAACTTTCCTTCCAAGGAGTAAGTGTCTTTTAATTTCATGGCTGCGGTCACCATCTGCAGTGATTTTGGAGCCCCCAAAAATAAAGTCTGACACTGTTTCCACTGTTTCCCCATCTATTTCCCATGAAGTGATGGGACCAGATGCCATGATCTTCATTTTCTGAATGCTGAGCTTTAAGCCAACCTTTTCACTCTTCTCTTTCACTTTCATCAAGAGGCTTTTTAGTTCCTCTTCACTTTCTGCCATAAGGGTGGTATCATCTGCATATCTGAGGTTATTGGTATTTCTCCCAGCAAGTCATGTTGCCTAGGAAATAGTATAATTTGTGACATAATGCCATTGTTGAGTTTTTTGCATGTTATACTTTATTTCTTCCTTGTTTATAATTATGAGCATGGATATTTTACTGTAGGAGTTTAATGGCCATTTATTTTAGGAATCCATGATTCTAATACCTCCAGAAACTATTGTAGATGACCATTTTCCATTGCATTTATGATTAAGTCAGATTTGTAGTAAATGATATCTACTCTCATCTAGTAATTATAAACTTATATATATATATATCCTTGATTTCCATCTTTCCTCGACAGATTATGTTTACCACACTAAATGCTATTTCTATTCCCCTAAAATATAATATTTATCCACTCATTTATTTATACAGAGGTAATCAAGCAAATGCTGTTCCATGGACAAAGCAGTAATGTCTATCTTGAAGATACGTTGTGTGAATAACTCTCTTCCCATCACCATCTGTCCCCACCAGGTCCTATAATGTGATTTGATAAATTTCAAAATAGCTCCATGTCCCAAAGAACAGCCATTATTGAGTTCTAAATTATGGCTAAAATGTCCAACATTCTCCATTTAATTAGGTTAAATCATTATAGACAATTGGCTTTTTGTTAACATTGAGATATGCCCTGCCTGTTTAATCACCTTTGACACATTTGCTTCGATTAATGGCTTTTACTGTAGTGGAGATCACAGCTGTAATGGGGTAAGATAAAAGTCATTACATAGAGAGCAGACTTGTGGTTGCCAAGTTGGGGGGAGGGGAGACTTGGCAACTGGGGTTAGCAGGTACAAACTATTATATATAGGATGGATAAACAACGAAGTCCTACTGTATAGCACAGGGAACTATATTCAATATCTTGTGTTAAACTATATGGAAAAGAATATGAAGAAGAATATATGTATAACTGACTCACTTTGCCATATAGCAAAAATTAACACAGCATTGTAAATCAACTACACTTAAATAAAATTTTTAGACAAAGATATGTCATTAGCCAAAATGGATCAGAATGAGAATCAGGAAATGTCTTGGAATGTAAAGTGTGCCTTCCAGGCACACCTGGGAGCCAGATCCAGAAAAACTAGATAAAAGGAAGGGTTCTAAATGGGAAGGTAGTCATGTCATCAGCATCATTTGACTTTTTTAGCCCCATCCCAGATCTACTGAATCAGGATCTTTGAGGAAGAGGGCCAGTAATCCATATTTCAGCAACGTCTACAGATGATTCTTATGCACGCTAAAGCCTGGTACCACAGCTAGAGGAAACATTGACATACAGACTTCATAATAATAATTGTACTGATGAAAAATATATTTTAAATATATACAATTTTGAAGTTTCCTGAGTATTTAGCTAGGTGGATCTCTTCGACTATTTGTTTTTGAAAACAATAATTTTATAATTTTCCAAGGCTAAGCAAAGAAAATACATAAGAGATTAAAAGAGAGTGAGGTACATTCATTAGTGGACTAAGGAGAAAAAAATAAAACAATGGCCTAATGTATAAAAATTTCTTGGTTTTCCATAGGACAAAGACTCTATGCTGAAGGTTAGAGCTAATTACATATTTCTTTTGTAATTCTAGGAGAGTTTTTGTATTGAAGTACCTCTCTTTAATCCAAAAGAGAAAATTATTCACTTTGATGTGCTATTCTCAAGTGCTGCCTTTCGTGGACTCAATGAACTTGAACTATTTCCACTAGATTCTGTCAGCTATATCATACAGTATTCTCCAGCACGTGCAGGCTTTATAGAAGAAAGGTATGGTTTGAATGTGGCGTTATACTTATTGTTTATCCCTTGAAATTAATCTTTCAAATTATTTCTTTGCATAGTATAATCATTCAGATTACACTTGCTCATAGTTTTAATTTTGTTTAATATCATTCATTGGTAAAACATACTAATTTAGAGTGACCATTGTTTTCTTTAGTGCAAAGATATTATTTATTGGAATATCAAGTTTAATAATGCCTAAATTGCCCCGTATGTACTCTCTTTCAACTCACTTTTTGTTAACCATATTTTTCTAGGTATAAAAATTGAGCCAAATGAACATGATTCCATAAGGCCTAGGGGTTAAACTTTCAGATTCTTAATAAAAATTTATTTATATCTTATATTCTCAATTAAATGCAAGTCACAAACATACACATATTACCAGTGCAATGGCAAGCGTTCTTATGGCATAATTATGAGAAACTTTCTTTGCACTGTTTTCACACACACAGAAACACATAGCGTCTATACTCATAATTAACTTACCTTATGGTAAAATTTCTTTGTTTCAACAGTGACTTCCAATTGTTACAGTTTTAAAGATTGTACTTAACTTATTATTGGTGTGTACAATGCATTCCATTACTAGGTCTTTGCTAGTTTATATACTCTTTCAGAGTTAGAATAATTCTTATTTTAATGAATGATGAAGAAATAAATATATTTGTAAAATTGTAAAGGATGAACATTTTTATAATGTAAAGCATGTAAATTAAGGTCATAATGTATATAGAAGACTCTATTTTGCTAGATTATCATTAGAAATGTGGGCCCGTCTCCTCTCCCCAGTGTGACTGTAGAGGCTTTGTGAGCACAGACTGAATCTTGGAGTTAGTCAGCTAAACTGTCATTTAAAAGGCATACTTTGGTCTGATAATTACTGCTTGCTCTCTCTGTTATCATTGCTAGAGCATATATTTTACATACATACACACCTAAAATTCCCAGAGTAACCATAAGAGGTAGGAATGAATGTTCTCATTTTATAAATGGTGAAATTGAAGTTCAGCAAGTTAGGTGACTTGTTCAAGGCTGTACAGATAAAAGATGATAGAGCTGGAATACCAGCCCAGTTTTATTTTTAGACTGTCACATGCTCTTTGTCTCCCCAAAGGAAAGCACATGCTGATGATAAAGGCAGCTTTCCAGAGCTGCATGTCACTTGATAGTCTTCACGTGAAAATCAACTACATCTGATTTAATCACAGTTCAAACACAGGACTCTACTTGTTCTAGCTACTGTAAGATAATCGAATTACCTATGTTTAAGCATTTTACATTGATTCAACAGGCATTTATTAGACAGATATTCATGATAATACTTTTTCTTGAATAAGAAGTGATTTTCTCACCAAAAATGAAAAAAAAAAAAAAAACCTAAAACAAGAGTAGAATGTGTCACAGAATGATTGTCAAATGTTATATTTGGAACCACCTATTTGCGATTTATTTTCTCTGCCAAATTTATTTTGCATACAAACTAGATCTGCTGACAAGATTTTTTTTTTATTTTTCTTTCCACCAGCATTGTTTTTCAGCCTGATTTGGGTCTAGAGTTTTGGTATTCACTGAAAATAACTACCGACATTCCAGAACCAACCATAATGAAAGAAATATATTGTGACCTTGGAAAGTAAGTTCTTTTTAATAGATATTGTTATACTGCAGTTACTTTTTTTAAATAGGACAAACACATATTTTGTTTTAGTAATTGTTTTTCTTCTCTAGGGAAGTTTGCTACTTAAACTATCCTGTGGAAAACTTATGTGAAAAGAAAAACATGTCAGGACTTAGGAAGGAGACGCTTTTGTTCAAAGTGATTATTGCAAGGGAGGAAAAGGAACTGTTAAAATAGTTGTCAGGGGACTGTTGCAGTTCAGAGAATACTTCCCTCTCAGAAATCTACAAGCTACTCAGTATCAAACAGAACAAGCTTTTTTCTTTTACAGGCTAAAGGAGGAACAAGCAAAGATAACCAGAATCTTTGGAGGGAAAGCTAGACAAGGAAGGGGAAATGACTGGTAGGGACTGATGGGAAAAAGGGTTTTTCTGTGGTCAGTTAATTCCCAGGAGAATCTCAGAAGGGAGACAGATTCCACCTCTTTGGTGCTTGCTCAGACTTGGAGACAAGCAGAGTTCAGTGGCCTATCGAAAAGATAGAAGGCTGACTCGAGTTTTGCTCAAGGCAAAGTAAGAGGGTAAACAATGGGCAACTGAGAATACTCGATCATTTGGTTAATACCATACGCCCTAGAAATATGACCATTTATATTTAGGGGACTGAGTTCCTATTACATGTCTGACGTCAAGTTTAGTGCTGATACTTAAGGGTAGTTCAGTTCAGTTCAGTCTCAGTTATTTCTGACTCTTTGTGACCCCATGAATCTCAGCACGCCAGGCCTCCCTGTCCCATCACCAACTCCCGGAGTTCACTCAAACTCATGTGCATCGAGTCGGTGATGTCATCCAGCCATCTCATCCTCTGTCGTCCCCTTCTCCTCCTGCCCCTAATCCCTCCCAGCATCAGAGTCTTTTCCAATGAGTCAACTCTTCGCGTGAGGTGGCCAAAGTATTGGAGTTTCAGCTTCAGCATCAGTCCTTCCAATGAACACCCAGGACTGGTCTCCTTTAGGATGGACTGGTTGGATCTCCTTGCAGTCCAAGGGACTCTCAAGAGTCTTCTCCAGCACCACAGTTCAAAAGCATCAATTCTTTGGTACTCAGCTTTCTTCCCAGTCCAACTCTCACATCCATACATGACCACTGGAAAAACCATAGCCTTGACTAGATGGACCTTTGTTGGCAAAGTAATATCTCTGCTTTTTAACGTGCTATCTAGGTTGGTCATAACTTTCCTTCCAAGGAGTAAGCGTCTTTTAATTTCATGGCTGCAGTCACCATCTGCAGTGATTTTGGAGCCCCCAAAAATAAAGTCTGACACTGTTTCCACTGTTTCCCCATCTATTTCCCATGAAGTGATGGGACCAGATGCCATGATCTTAGTTTTCAAGTCACAATTCCTGCTTTTAAAGAGTGTGTGTACCTGTGGGCAAATCAGTACCTTCTAGTTAATGTCTCTCTGTAAGCATACCAAAATTCTCTCAGTGCCACATGTTGAGCCAAAACATCACTGCAAGTGACTTATTAAGGAGGTGTGTTCCCAGTAAGAAATATTACTAAGAGGATGGGGAAAACAGAATAAGCAAAGGGAAGAAGCTAAGCAAGGCAGTGATTGCAGGTGAAATCCCAGACACTGTCTGATTCTTTGGAGAACTTTGGAGCATAAATCACATCTCAGAATTTGGGTGTTAGAATTTGATCTTTTAGAGGGATGCATTTCAACCCATAATAGTCATTGAGTGTGTGAAATTATCATTGAACATTTTATGAACAAGTTCACTAGCTTTGTTTTTCCTTCCAGGGTTGCCACTGAGATGATTTCTTTAGATAATCCTACACATGAAACCTTAGAGTTGCATGCAACAAACAGTAATACTGAAAATTTTGTCCTGGAGATTAAGAGATTACCAGTAAGTATATTCAGAAAGCTGAGTGATCTGTGACTACTAGAACATTTTGCAGTTCTGATTTTTGCATACCATGGGGCATTAGTAATTGAATTTCAGATGCTGTTTTTTTTAATATAACATATCACCAATTTTAATTTATCAAGAAAATCAGTATCATGTTCATATAAATTTTTGAAATTATAATGTATAAGCTAGATTCATGCTCATTTTCACTGATCTCTAAATAAATTGGTTGTGCTTTATTTCTGACCATTTTGGTAACCAGTTTTATCGATAGTTACCTAGTAATATGACTTTCTTTTCCCTTGATTTTAATTAGAGTGCTCTTTTTTTTTTCCTCTTTTTTCTTTCTTCTTTTTAAAGAAACTTGATTTTTTGGAGAAGGTTAGGTCCACAGCAAAATTAGACAGAAGGTACAGAGATTTCCCATACACATCCTGCCTCCACTTATGGCACTCATGCACAGTCTCCCCAGCTATTAGGGTCCCCACCAGAATTTTACTGATATGATTTTGACTATGATTAGTCTATATAAATCCTAGGGGGGCAGTTCTTTTTAGCTTTTCCTTAGTTCCTACCCACCGCTCCCTCCCCACAGACAGTGCTGACAGCTTTCCTTCCCTCTCCTTTCTCTGCTTCATTTTCTCATCCTTGGTTCCTGATAAGACTCTTAATATTAGGAAATAACTCAAAAATAAATCTACAGATGATTAAAGTATTATATGTTATAGAATCAATAGCACAGATTAATGGTAATGATAATAAATAGAAAGTATATTATATATCTGTATGAGTGAGTGAGTGAGTGAAGTTACGCAGTCGTGTCCGACTCTTTGCGACCCCATGGACTGTAGCCTACAAGGCTCCTCTGTCCATGGGGTTTTCCAGGCAATAGTACTGGAGTGGATTGCCATTTCCTTCTCCAGGGGATCTTCCCAACCCAGGGATTGAACCCGGGTCTCCCGCATTGTAGACAGATGCTTTACCATCTGAGCCACCAGGGAAGTCCTTATAATATATATATAACTTTATATACATATATAGATATATATGTATGATTTTATTCCTGTTATTGTTGTATAATATTCACGTTTACATAGGTGAGGATTTTTAAATATTGATGATTATCCATAAATGCTTCACTATTTAAACAGATTATCAAGTGAAATGATTACATTAAAAACTTACTTTCTTCCATCTATATATTATGAAAAATATCAAAAAGATGCAGTAGAATAATACAGTGCACAGACTTACACCTTCTATCTTAGTTCTTATATTAACAATTTAATTTTTCCCTCTCTTTTCTCTCTCACATTTCTTGCTATTCAATTTAAAAGTAAATTGTAGCTACTATTTTAACAGTAAATACTTCAGATTATATTTCTTAAGAGCATTTTAGTCTCCATCATCTAGTATCTGGTCCAAATTTCATTTTACCTAACTGTTGGAAGAATATCTTTCCCTCTTGAACTAGAATCTAGTGTAAACTCAAAGATTGGAATTGGTTTTCCTAGTGACACTTGTAATAAAATGTTTTTGCTTATAATGAAATGTTTTTAAGCGTCAGAAAGCTGCTATATTTAGCATATTATGTATATATGTATCCCATTACACTAAACAAGTGGGTTTGCTACAGTTAAATTCTATCCAATAGTGTTTATCTTTTCCTTGAAACCAGGGGAGATGAATTTTTCAATAAATTTTCTGTGGAAATAAAGGAATTGAGTTATTGGTTTGTTGTATACACAACCTCAATTTTCACCACTTGCCTCTGACATATACAAATGGAATTTGAGGCCAGAGAGGTCAAAGTATTTAAACTACATGATTAGTAAGTGGTAGAACTAGAGTTTAAAATCTCAATTAATGTAGTATTATATACTTTTACAATGAAATTGATGATTTCTTTTATGTATATATAGGGAGGAGGGAGAGAAATCCTTTTGTCACATTTGCTAAATTGAAAGAACATGTAAAATGCAACTTTTCTAATTTTTTTTACTCAATTTGATTCTGAAATTAAACTCCTTAAATGTGCATTAACTGATAGCATCAACACATTTGAAATATCAGAGGAAGATCCAGCCTGAAATTTAAAATAAAAATTGCTGTAGATAAACCACACATATATATAATAAGGAAGTAATTAGCTCTGTTAATTCATGCAGCCATGAAATTAAAAGATGCTTGCTCCTTGGAAGGAGAGCTATGACAAATCAGAAAAGTGAAAGTGAAAGTCACTCAGTCATGTCCGACTGTTTGCAACCCCATGGAATTCTCCAGAATTCTCCAGGCCAGAATACTGGAGTGGGTAGCTGTTCCCTTCTCCAGGGGATCCTCCCAACCCAGGAATCAAACCCAGGTCTCCCTCATTGCAGGTAGATTCTTTAGCAGCTGAGCCACATTGAAGACCAAGAATACTGGAATGAATAGCCTATCCCTTCTCCAGCGGATCTTCCCCACCTAGGAGTCGAACCAGGGTTTCCTGCATTGCAGGCAGATTCTTTACCAACTGAGCTACCAGGGTAGCCCTTAATAGTGTATTAAAACACAAAGACATCACTTTTCTGACAAAGGTCTGTCTAGTCAATGCCGTGGTTTTTCCAGTAGTCATGTGTGGATGTGAGAGTTGGCCCATAAAGAAGGCTGAGTGCCAAAGAATTGATGCTTTTGAATTATGATGCTGGAGAAGACTCTTGAGACACTAAGGAGATCAAACCAGTCCATCCTAAAGGAAATCAACCCTGAATATTCATTGGAAGGACTGATGCTGAATCTGCAGTACTTTGGCCACTTGATGTGAAGAGCCAACTCATTGGGAAAGACCCTGATGCTGGGCAAAAGACCCTGATTGAGGGCAAAAGGAGAAGAGGGTGGCAGAGAATGAGATGGTTAGATAGCAGCACCAACTCAGTGTGCATGAATCTGAGCAAACTCTGGGAGAAGTGAAGAACAGGGAAGTCTGGCATGCTGCAGTTCATGCAGTCGCAAAGAATCCGACATGACTTAACAACTGAACGACAGCAATAAATTAACTCTGTTCTAAAAGTAAGTTTGTATGTTTGTTCATGGTTATTCTCAGAGTTCATTGAACAGTGAATGCTATATCCTATGAGAATTGAAAGACATTGATAACCTGCATGTTTCCTTTTTCAAAAGTTATCTGGCAAACTATATTAGTGAAAAAATAATTTACTTACTTTTCTAACATATAACATTCATTCAGCCATTCTATAAGTGTTGATAGTAAATGTTTGTTACATTATTCACAGTGTAGTTTTTTGATTACTTAAGATCTTCAAGTCCTTATTCTCTTATGATAGAATTTTTAACTTCTTTTACAATCTCTGAAGCAGTAACTCATACTAATACAATTCAGACTCAAGTTATTCCAGTAGGTCACACTTGAGGGTCTATGTGATAGGACAAAGAAGATACTTCATTGTGCACTAGAGAAGAATATCTTACCTCTGTATTTAGACTGAGTTCATTTCTTTTGACCTCGCCAAGGCTACAAGTTAGATTCCCAGTGGTTCGACATGGTTCTTGAAATGGACAATAAGCTATGGGTTTTTAAATAAAATGCACATTTCCATTATTGGGGATTCCAACTCAGCTTAAAAGCTTAATCCTGATTTCCTTTTACAGATCAATGTAGTTATTATCTTGGGGAAGAACATGGTGTATGCATTACTGAACACTGTTTAGTATCTTGGGATATTTTACTAATATTTGCCAAGGAACCATGCTGAAAATGGTTAATGTGTTCAAGGCAACATGTTAATCACACAAGCATCTACCTGGCATATATCTAGCACACAAAGATGCCAACTCAAGCAAAAGTATTGATTTTTGTTTCCTTTCTTGTTTCTTAATTCACACAGCTGATCATACCTCCTAACTCAGCCAGAGACATACCTATTCACTTTCGTCCTTCTGCTCTTGGAAGAGCTAGTCATCAGACTTCTGTCATCTTTCACTGTGCTCAGGTATGATAGATTATTCTTAGACCAAGACAGGTTAATTAAATTTTAAAGTTAATAAATATGTAAATCTAATTTATCCATTTGACATCTTTGCAAGCAAAACAACTTTACTGTAAATTATTATTTAAATGAACTTTTGAAAATATAGTATACATTATGTATGCACAGGCATTTAAGAAGGCATCTTTAAATTTTTAGATCACTTGAATGAAAGAGAATATAAACCCAGATTTAAAATGTAGGTACTTTAATGTAAATGCCAAATTGCTAGCATTTATGTTAATTTTCTGACTTGGATTTTATTACTCAAGTTTTCATGAACTTAAATATAAAATTGTATGAAATCTAATCTTGCAAGTAGTATGTTTTTTCCCACTCTATTTTCATCTGAATAATAATAATTTTTAAAAATAGTAGTTTATTTTTTAATCATTTCTTAACTTGTTACATACCATTCTAAGAATTATTTCAATTAATTGTCACCAGAGTCCTTATGGTAAAAATATGGTCAACCCCATTTTATGGATCAGTAGGTGGTTGAACCTAGGACTTCTTGCTTCAGCCCATCTTCATAACTATTTTTATAGCTACAGGCACACTGCCAAGTCATAACTGTTACTGCCAGTAAGAATTTTACATTATTTGTATGTTTATTATTATTTTTTACTTCTTCAAGTGTTGATGGGGGAGTAAAGTAAGTGGAAGGGTTTGCTTTATATCCAAGGAGCTTAGAAAATCCTGTAATCTGGGAGGGAGTGAAATCAGATATAATACAGAGGTCCCCATGTCAGTGAAAGGCTAATATGTAACTCAAAAGAAAGTGAAAGGGAAAGTCACTCAGTCATGTCCGACTCTTTGTGACCCCATGGACTATACAGTCCATGGAATTCTCCAGGCCAGAATACTGGAGTGGGTAGCCTTTCCCTTCTCCAGGGAAATCCAGGTCTCCCGCATTACAGGTGAATTCTTTACCAGCTGAGCCACAAGGGAAGCCCAAGCGCCTTCTTTTCCCCCAAAAATGTGTAATTTAGAAAAAAGTTTTTGAGGCTATTAAATTGTTTATACGATTACTGACTACTACATGACCTGAAGCAATACAATGGATTATGCTTGACTCTCAAAAATATATATATACATGTAAATATATATTTTTTTTTCATAATTTTTTTTTTTCTGGGCACCATACAGGATCTTAGTTACCCAACCAGGGATCAAACCCATGCCCTCTGCATTGGGAGCATGGAGTCTTAACCACTGGACTGCCAGGGAAGTCCCGTTGAGTCAAAAATATTAAAGAAAATAAACAGTAATCTTTCTTATACAGAATGGAAGGTGTAGTAGAGATGTTTTCTTTCACAGAAATAATCTTAACATGGCTTATCTTTTAGCTCATTGCTTCATAGCAGCGTCAGCCCTTTCATCTTCATTCTTGGAGATAACTTAGTTGCTTGCATTTCTGGTGGAACTTATATCTACTCAAGGTAGTCTGGCACATCAGCAGGGCAATGATGAGTTATTCATCTTGATAGCTTTAGAAAATCCTAGCCTAGAGGTCAAACTCACAATTCTTTATCAGACAGAAAAGAACTCAAACAAGTAAGTAATCAACTCAAATCTTTTTGTCAATCACTTTAACACAGGGCCTTGCTTTCAGTTATTCTCAGCCTCTCCTTCCAAGCTGTAGCAAATCTCCAAGGTTTCATCTCTGGTTAGACTTAAATCTAACTGACTGATTTGAAAAGACCCTGATGCTGGGAGAGATTGAAGGTGGAAGGAGAAGGAGACAACAGAGGATGACATGGTTGGATGGCATCACTGACTCAATGGACATGAGTTTGAGTAAACCCAAACTTGTTGATGATGTGCAAGGAGGCCTGGCGTGCTGCAGTCCATGGGGTCGCAAAGAGTCTGACACAACTGAGCGACTGCACTGAACTGAGACTTAAATCAATGTCATCCTTTTACCTAAAGTCCAGACCACGTCAACCTTTTCAATGTATTACCCTAACCCTTGTGATTTTTCCTGCCTTTTCTTTTAATTTTTTTTGCCTTTATTTATTTACTTTTTTTGTCCTTTTTCATCTCTGAATCACTGAGGGCTTCCTCTTAATTCATCTAGTTGACATTTTGAGGCTTCCCTGTTAGCTCAGATGGTAAAGAATCTGCCTGTAATACAGGAGACCCAGGTTCAATGCTTGAGTCAGGAAGATCCCCTGGAGGAGGAAATGACAACCCACTCCAGTATTCTTGTCTGGAGAATTCCATGAACAGAGGGGCCTGGCAGACTACAGTCCGTGGGGTTGCAGAGTCAGACACGACTGAGCAACTAACACTCATTGACAATTTTTTCAGGCAAAACTGTTTCATCCTAAAGTATTGATTGAACGAACTTTCTGAAAATGCAATATATATGATGAATGTGTAGGCATAAAAATAAAATGTTTTAAAAATAAAATTTTAGGCTTACTTTTCTAAGTCTGTGAGTTTGCAATTACATTAACAACTAGGGAAAAACTTACATAGATTTCTGTTCCTCTCTTGATTTCACTGATGAATATATTTGAATTAACACACACAACTAAATAGCTGATTAATCAAAAATCTGTTCTGTTAGTGCTTGTAACTATTTCTGAAAATGGTTCTTTGCTGAACTTAAGGAAATGCCCATGGATTATAATTTATTTCATTTGTTTCCAGTTTGGATCCATGTGAAGAACTCTGCATTATTAAAAAAAAATCTAACTTTAGGCTAAGGTAGTTTGTGTAGATTTTGAATCTTGAGATTAATTTGGTTAGGGCATCACAACTGTGAATATCATAAACTCAAAATATGCTTCCAGAGTGTTTCAAAGAGATTGTGTTACTGCATGACAAGATAAGAGGAACAATAGTAAGCAGCAAATATGATAAACAGGCCTTTTCTTTGATATCAAACATTATGTTCTGAGATTTTTCTCTTGGTTTTCAGTCATTTCATTTTTATTTTCAAATAGTTTCCATTACTTATTTATACTTGATTGTGTGACTTCCTGCATCTAAAGGTCAGAATAGTGGAAATGAAGGAAAAAAGATTAAATCAAAGTGATATTATTACCCAGTATGAGTCTGTGGTCCTTGCAGCCTGTGTCTATGGAAAACTCTCTTGATTCTTAGCAAGCTCAGATGCCCATGAGCTCTACTCAGTGTGTGAGCCAGATCTACTGTCCTTTACCTACATTTGTTTCATTTTTCAGAAACATTGGAATTGAATCTTTGTTCTACTGTGTCTCCTTTCAATGAAGTTTTAGATAAAAGATGAACTAAAAATGTTATATTTTTTAATGCACACATTTGCTTGGGTACTTTTTAATTTCTCTCTGTGAACCTAGGTTGATAATTTAACCAATGCTAGGGTGATTGTTAGTGATTAATGTCCAAAAATGGTGGGACGTGGTTTAACTTAAAAGCTCCAGTATTCTAGACGACTTGGTGAAACAAGAAAACATGATCTTCTGTTTTTGTAATTTTAGCTCATTTCCAGTTGTTTAACATAAGCCAATTTCTGTCATCCATGATTTGTTTTATAAAATAGCCAAGAAATAATTTACATAAAACAGTTGTTAATGTAATTGAACCCTGATACTTGATTCCAGTCAATCAGTTGTGTATGATCAAGCTCAGGCATCATAAGTGAAAATACAGTGAACCTATGCTCATAGATTCTCTGAATAAAAGTAATGTAGGCACTTGAAGACATATGCAGATAAAACGTGCTTTTAATCCTCACTACTAAGACAGCATTTTATGGATTTGCTGTCACCACCCATCCTACTTGGAAAGAATCATAAAGTAAGTTTCCCTCTTTTTATTGGAACTTAAGCTTGAAAACGTCTCTGTAGTTTTAGAGGTGATAAACTAGGACATTGTTAGTCAGTTTCAGTTCAGTCACTCAGTCATGTCCCACTCTTTGCGACCCCATGAACCGCAGCATACCAGGCCTCCCTGTACATCACCAACTCCCAGAGTCCACCCAAACCCATGTCCATGGAGTCGGTGATGCCATCCAGCCATCTCATCCTCTGTTGTCTCCTTCTCCTCATGCCCTCAATCTTTCCCAGCATCAGGGTCTTTTCCAGTGAATCAGCTCTTTGCATCAGGTGGCCAAAGTATTGGAGTTTCAGCTTCAGCACTGGTCCTTCCAAGGACTGATCTTTAGGATGGATTGGTTGGATCTCCTTACAGTCCAAGGGACTCTCAAGAGTCTTCTCCAGCACCACAGTTCAAAAGCATCAATTCTTCGACGCTCAGCTTTCTTCACAGTCCAACTCTCACATCCATACATGACCACTGGAAAAACCATAGCCTTGACTAGACGGACCTTTGTTGGCAAAGTAATGTCTCTGATTTTTAATATGCTGTCTAGGTTGGTCATAACTTTCCTTCCAGGGAGTAAGCGTCTTTTAATTTCATGGCTGCAATCACCATCTGCAGTGATTTTGGAGCCCAGAAAAATAACATCAGTCATTGTTTCCCCATCGATTTGCCATGAAATGATAGGACTGGATGCCATGATCTTAGTTTTCTGAATGTTGAGCTTTAAGCCAACTTTTTCACTCTCCTCTTTTACTTTCATCAAGAGGCTCTTTAGTTTCTTGTTAGTCAGTTTTTGTTTAATGACCTCTTCACTCGTCATTAGTAAAGTGTTCAGTGCAGAACAGAGTCTTAAGGGACTTTTATTCTAAATGAATACAAGGGTAGCATTTTCAAACAGAGGTTTATGAAATGTGGATGAAAACAGTGGCCACATTCAGTCTCCTTCGCATAATTTTTGAGCCATTCTTTCATTTCATGTGATAAGAGAATGTAGGCTGTACTAGATAATGGGAATAAGTAATATGACAATCGCAGTCATAAAGAATCCACCTGGCAGTGCAGGAGATGCAGGTTCAGTCCCTTCATCGAGAAGATCCCCTGGAGGAGGAAATGGCAACCCACTCCAGTATTCTTGCCTGGAAAATGCCATGAACAGACAAGTCTGGCAGGCTTACAAAGAGTTGGACACGACTGACCAACTGAGAACACAAACACACACACAAGTTGTACTCACTTCTTTTTAATGAGACTTCAGTCTATGCCTCACCTTCTTTCTTTAATGTGTTAACTACCTAAAATTCATTTGAAATTCTAATGTTTTGGAAGCTTCATACAATGTTTATTACCCATTTTGTTAGACAAATGGATTTTTTAAAAAACCTTGAACAGAAATGCATGGTTTTCATTAAGATTTCTTTTATGTATTGTTATCAATAACCTATATGCATTGAAATATGTTTAATACTTGAATACTGGTCTTTGGCCTTTTTTTCAGTGTAAAAACTTTGATTTTTTCAGTAAAATCAAAAGGAATTTGGAAAAGGAAGGAAAGATAAAATGATGCTTGCTAAATATTAATAAAATACTTTTTTCTCTGCCAAAATTTTTATGTGTTCTATATTTATTAAGTGTTACAAATAAAAAATAGGTAATTAGGACTTATATGTTATGTATGTCTATCTTTAAACAGTTTAAAGAATGGATATTCCTCATCTCCGGAATAGGACTGTTCCCCCAGCCTCACGAAATACAAAAAGTAACTGCATACCTTCATCTTCAGGCATCTATTCCTATACCTTTCCAAAATCCCACCAAAGAAGATGTTTTGATCGATATCTTACTAACTGGTAAGTTGTTTTCCTTTTACTTTACATATGTTATTTTGTAATTATTGTTCTATCACACTTATTCTATCATGGAATCCAAGCATTTTATAGGTAGTAGACACTTTGTAGAGATCCATTAGCTCAACAGCATCATTTTTTAAAGAGAAAACATAAGGTGTAAGAAATGCAATATCATGGCCAAAATCACAGCTCTAAAATGATGGAGCCAGAATCAGAAATTAGGAATCTGTGTACCAAGTCAAATTCTCCTAATTTTATCTGGAAACCCAAACATGTAAATTATTAATAGTAAATTTTTATAATTTTTATGATAGTACTCAAATATATCAATGCTTCTTCTTCAAAACTTTATAAAAAAATAATAATAATAAAGTCAAAAAAAAGCAAGAGTTCCAGAAAAAAAAATTCTAGTGTTATAATTTTGTTTCCTTTGCCTTTTTTCCATATAAATAGCATAATCAGATTAAATTTTGGCTCCTACCAAGCTTGTTCCTCTTTTTATTTCATTTTGAAGATGTATTTTTTTAATTCAGTTTTGTGAAGTGCTTGATCACTTTGTTAAATGACCAAATAATATGAGTCTGAAATAAAGATCAACTATTATGCCTGGTAGCTCAGATGGTAAAGTGTCTGTCTACAATTCGAGAGACCTGGGTTCAATCCCTGGGCTGGGAAGATCCCCTGGAGAAGGAAATGGCAATCCACTCCAGTACTATTGCCTGGAAAATCCCATGGACAAAGGAGTCTGGAAGGCTACAGTCCATGGGGTCGCAAAGAGTCGGACACGACTGAGCGACTTTACTTTCACTTTCATTATACTATACGTTTTATGAAACACATTTTAAATCTAATAATGGACATTCATAATTTTAACTTTGCAACTATTATTGCCATGTCTGCTAAAACTACTACTACTACTATGATCCGTTTTTATAAAGTTCAATTTCACAGCTAATAGGAACACAAATGTTAGGGCTTATGATATAAATAACCAGTTTACTCTACAGAATGGTTACACTTGGAATTCATGCTGTCTTCACGAGTATATTACAGTATATTTTCTTGAACCTTGGAAGCCCTGAGTATCCTCATTCTCCTTAACTTCTGTCAATCTGATTGTGGGAAATTGAATCTTATCCTCATTGTATATTTGCTATTTTTTTTTTCTTTTTACAAATTTACTTTTTTTTTTTTTTAATTCATGTGGAAACTGAACACTGTCATTTACCTGTTAGAATTCTCATCTTTCCTGATCATCTCTTCTTGCTCTTAGTATGAAGTAATTAAGAAAAATTAAGAACATAATGTCATTTCATGTAAAATGCCCTTATTGATACTTCAACTATAATGAGAAGAGACATGCTGTTTAATAAAACTTGATTGCAGGCTCAAGGAAGTCAGCATTTTAATGCGGAAGAGACTTAAGCATATGTATAAGTAGAAGGAAGAAGCCAGGGTTGAGCAAATGTTAAAAAGATGTAAAGCCAGTGGGGTTTAACTGATGGGCCAAAGCTCAGAGAGAACTGGGATCAGGGTTGAGGTAGAAGGAAGAGCCTTGAACAGGAAGTATGTTTCCACCTTTGAACAGATGATGGTACCTTAAAACAAATGTGAATGTAGATAAAAATGTAGGTAGTAGAGGCACTTTGGGGTTAAGAGCAGTTAGGTTTATATTTTCATCTGCTGAGGAAAAGAGATATAGTAAGAGATCTGAAGAGTGGCACAGTGGGTTGAAATAAATGCCTGGAGGGAAAAGAAGATAGAGCTGACAAAATTCAAATAAAAAAAGGTATTATATATGGCTGGGATTAGAAACCATAAATTAAGGTAAGCACCAAGAAAATATGTGTTTGTGAACTTTGTACCAGTTGTCAGGCTTACAGTTCTTGGTGTGGGAATACACAAGGCTGATTAATGGAACTTTCCAGGGAATGGAATTTTGAGGGCCGTTGTATAACTATGAGTATTATAAAAACATATTGGATCAAAATTTTAGCATTAAAATAAAATTTATTAATTTTATTTCATTGTTCTAAATTTTTTTCTCCTATATGACAAGAAAAAATAGTAAGCTAGATAATTAAAAATGTATTTTCTCTTTAAAAATTAATTTAAAAGGCTTTAATGCAAACTCACCGTATCCCGGGAGAATGTTTAGACTTAAAGGTTCTCCCACTTCATCCTTCAACCTGAAGAGACTGGAGACCAAGGAAGATGCTGACCTCTAACATCTTCCTCTCTTCCACTTTCTTCATTACTTTATGAAAAGATTCTTCCTTTCCTTTTCTTAATGATGGAATCTCTCTGTCCTAACTTCTCACCCTTTCTTCTGTGGACTCTTTTTTTCTAGCTGCCATGTGCATATCTTCTTGTACTCATATTCCTTGGCGACTTGGCATCATAATTTGGCCTGAATTATTGAAGGGCCATATAGAAACATGGCTGACAAGAAGAATAAGAATAGCTAACTTATATGACAAAGATCATAAGAGATTTACTACAAGCAACTATATGCCAATAAAATGGCCACAGTATTTAATTCTTTATTCTGTATAGTTTTGGTGTCAATTTATGTAAAGATGAGTTTCTTAATTTCTAATTAGGATTTCTTAAATTCTAATTTTAATTCAATTTTAGGTTTGCTTTTTCAAACTTTCTAAATTTATTTTTGAATTTGTGAAACATATATTATTCAAAACTCATCTATATAAAATGTTCTACTTAGAGAAATACCATTCCTGTAATTGAGCCATCTACCAATTTCTCAATCAACCGTATAGATGGCCATCATCATTTGATTCTGATTTATCCCTACTGTGTTTATGTCTGCAAAAATGAGATATTTGGATAAATGCATATATACACATTTGGTTCTGTTTCATCCTCTTACACAAAGGTAGAATACTGTATGATTTCTTTTACACCTTGCTACTTTACCAATGTCTGAAATCCTAATAAAATGGTTAATAGACATCTTTCTCATAGATTTTTATGACTTTTAGTACTCAGTAATTTTTTTGCTACACTATTGATTATATACAACTAGTCTCTAGTACATAAATATTTTCATTATTTCAAATAATTTGCTATACAAATATGCCCCATGCATTTTGCTATACAAATAACATCTTTGTATATTTAAGATGTATTTCTACAAGTAGTATTGATGGGCAAAATGGTAAATATGTATACAGTTTTACTCTATGTTACAAAAATCCCCTTATTATCAGCTGACATCTAGTTCAATATGTTTATGATTATAAATGTTAGTGCTGACAGAGA
Organism: Capricornis sumatraensis; assembly: GCF_032405125.1. Classification (NCBI taxonomy): domain Eukaryota; kingdom Metazoa; phylum Chordata; class Mammalia; order Artiodactyla; family Bovidae; genus Capricornis; species Capricornis sumatraensis. The sequence continues at coordinate 107,354,027 of NC_091092.1, read as the reverse complement.
CTTTTACTTTTATACATGGTAGCACTAAAAGCAAGTACTTATTATATAACCCATAAGCACATTTTGAATAATTGATTGATTTTTGTAGTGGTTAGTTTAAATTATTAACACTGCAAAAGTGTGTATTTATGCATGTATAATTATTAACTACTATGATCTGTTTTTATTATTTATTTATTTTCTATAATCTATTTTTAGATGGTGGACTCAAACATGATCTCTTTAGTATCTTTTAATTTGAATAGTTTAAATGAAAATTCTAAGAATTTATGAGTTGAGTTTATAAGTTGATTTTTTAATATTATAGAGAAAACTATTAATAGTGATGAATATCTGCTTCAGGAATGTCATTTAAATCTAATCTTAAATATACCTTGAAAAATGGTCTGAAAATTTCCCATTAAAAGGAAATTTTGATTCTATTTCAGTCTCCACTGGTTTTTGTCCTCTTGAATGTGACACTGAAGTCTGTTATCTCTTTATACTTTGATTAGGTGAGGAAAAGCCCAAACGTCTTGTCGTGGCTCAAATCTGCGACAGCTTCATGGAGGAGACTTCTGCCTTCAAGATTAGTGGTGTGACTCACACAAAAGGTATGGGATTTCTGCCTTTATATTCTGTCATTCTATATGCTGTCACATTTCAGAGATGATAAATATATGTCTTATTGTCTTAATAAATATTTAATGAAAATGAAATATACAAGTTAAAAATTTTCACAAGTTTTTTTAGTACGTTGACAGAAAAATACAGAATATATAATCTTTATGTATAGTCATCACATCTTCATTTTTCATTCCATAATGCATGAAACAACTTGTAAAAAAATGTTACCTCTGAGATTTTGAATAGTTGAATGTCACATCACTTAATACATAAGTGTGTAAGTCAAAGATTTTGGAAAATTAAAAATACCTAGTATGCTAAAGTTGCTTACACTTATGAAAAATAATTCCGTCTTCGCAAAGCTGACAATTCCGTGAAAATGTATTATAGGGTGTGTATATATTAGTCATCCCATTTGAATATTGATGAATAGAAAAAAATTATAAGGCATAAGAAATAATGAAGTTGCTTAAAAATCTAAAGCTCACAAGCTATGACTTTGCTTAAAATATTTTTAATTGAAAAAAGTCTTCATAATTATTGTAAATATGATTATATACAGATTATCTTAATTTAAAAATAATGGCTACAATCAGTAACTACTACTGACATTTAAATATAAGTGGGTTCATGACTTTCTTTTATTTTTACTCATCATTTATATCAGCATTCTGAATCTTATTAATTTATTTAATTTGATACAACAACTCCATGTTTTAGGTGTTATTCTTATTGAATCAAGGAGATTGCAGTTCAGAAAAATTAACTTATACATCAAAACAGTTATTTGCTAACAAAGCCAGACTACTGTATATCTAATTTCAGCATCTTTGTTTTCTGTTTCTTTGCAATATATTGAAAGAAGTATGAACTGCAGCTCACAAAAGAGAAAGTGAAGATGGCCAAACAATGACTAAAAATAAGTTCAGGGTCACTAATATTCAAATAGATATTAATTAAATTGTAACTATCTAAGTTTTCTTTTTCCTTTCTTTTATAAAAAATTTTCCTGTTTCAATGAAATAGGAACAAATACAGATTTTGTGTGTGTGTGTGTGTGTGTGTGTGTGTGTGTGTGTTTATTCACTCAGTCATGTCTGACTCTTGTAACCCATGGACTATATAGCCTGCCAGGTTCCTCTATCCATGAGATTTCCCCTGGCAAGAATGCTGGAATGGGTTACCATTTCCTTCTCCACAAATACTGATTAGGGAAGTATAGAGACACAAGAGATGTGTTTTTGATCTCTGGCTTGAGGAGATCCCCTGGAGCAGGAAATGGCAACCCACTCCAGTTTTTCTTGCCTGGGAAATCCCATGGGCAGAGGAGCCTGACGGGCTACAGTCCATCGGGTCACAAAGAGTTGGATGCAAAGAGCTGGATCACCAAATCATTACATAATTGTTATAGCTTACAGTGATTGATGTTGGATTCATGATCTCTGAAGAAGAGAGTTTAGCTTCAGGATCAGGGGCAGGCTTGATCACTCCGAGTTCTTGTGTGACACAAGTTTTATTACGGTGAAAAAAGACAGAGAAAGCTTCTAACATAGACATCAGAGTTGGGGCAGAGAGTACCCCCCTCTCTAATCTCAGCAAGGGAGCTATATACTTTTTCAGTTATTACAGTAAATCAAAAGAATATTTCAAGGTTGTAAAGATCTTACCAGACCCACTCTCACAACATACAGTTTAAGATGACAAGAAACATGTTCTTGAACAAGATATGTTGTTGTTATATAATCATTGGTACAGAGTTTAAGGCAAAACATATCCTTGAGCAAGATGGGTTGTTTTGTTGTGTAATCATTAGCTCTGGCCTTAAAGAAAAAAAGAAAAAAATTACATGATTAAGATGAAGGGATGTTAAAAAGAAAAGTTTGTCCTTTTCTCCTCCTCTTCCCCCTCCTCCCACCGAACTCCTCCTCCTCCTCCTCCCCCTCCTCCCCCTCCTCCTCCCCCTCCTCCTCCTCCCCCTCCTCCTCCCCCTCCTCCTCCTCCTCCTCCTCCTCCCCCTCCTCCTCCTCCCCCTCCTCCTCCTCCTCCTCCCCCTCCTCCTCCTCCCCCTCCTCCTCCTCCCCCTCCCCCTCCTCCTCCTCCCCCTCCCCCTCCTCCTCCTCCCCCTCCTCCTCCTCCCCCTCCCCCTCCTCCTCCTCCCCCTCCTCCTCCTCCCCCTCCTCCTCCCCCTCCTCCTCCTCCTCCTCCTCCTCCTCCTCCTCCCCCTCCTCCTCCCCTCCTCCTCCCCCTCCTCCTCCCCCTCCTCCTCCCCCTCCTCCTCCCCCTCCTCCTCCCCCTCCTCCTCCTCCTCCTCCTCCTCCTCCCCAGACTTCTTATCAACCTACCTAAGAATTAACTCTCTCAGTTGCTGAAAATCAGTTTGTGTAATATATATAACGAAGCTTAGAAATTAGCACTTTTTTGACACAGTAATTCCATTTCTGATGAGATATTTTCAAGAAATAAGCAGAAGATGAATTATTTACTCACAGAGATGTTTGATATTGAGTTATTTATAACAACAAAAAAATTAGAAACCACCTTAATGCCAAATAACAACTTTGTTTTTGTAGTAACTATTTATATGTCTGCTTATATTTCAATTTTACTAACCCATTAATATGAGACGTTTTCTTCTTTTCTCATTTCTTCAATTGATTTTACACTTTCAAAGCCTTTGTACATTGTAAATAAGTTGAAAATTTACCTCTATTTTCTTTTTTCTTCTCCTTTATTTATAATGGGGAAGGAGTTACAGGTAGGTAGGCATCTTTTTCATTTTCTCCTTTAATTTATCCAGATTTTTATTTTTATACTATGAAATTACAATCTAATTTGATCCTCCCCTTAAGAGGCAAGATTTCTATCTTTTAATTAAATGATAGTTATTATTTTGTTGTGATTTATTTTTGCAATGTGATATTCTATATTCAGATCATGTATACTCTGCTACACAGATCTGTATTTCAGGTCTTTTCCCAATGCCATACAGTTTAAATCCTACAGGTTTATGTTTTCTTATTTTATTTATATTTTCTCATTGTCATTTCAATCATTCCTTTCCTTTTATCATCTCTTTATCCTTATAGAAAAAAAAATTAGAACAACTAATAAACAAGTCCTTAAAAGTCCCAATAAACAACTGGATTGAAATTACATTAAACCTATAGACAAATTTGGGAGGAACTGCACCTTTATAATATTTAATCTTCTTATCCAGGACCAATAATTTCCTTAATATTTTTGCATATAGTATTTATAAATATTAATGAAGTTTATTTTTGCTTGAAAAAAAACAAGTTTCCATTGGCAGTACTTTTATTTAAATAATATAAATATTGTGTAATGGTGGTCAAAACGTAAAAAATTAATAAAATGGCAGGGAATCATTCACTGTAAACATAGAGTTGAATATGGAGATTATGGAAATTGTTTCTCTTACCAGAGTCAGCAATCTTATTGAATTAGTTTGTAAAATTTCCATCTTTTTTACTAATTTTGAACTATTTTATATGGAAATGACTTTGCTCATTTTTTTTATGCTTCCTTTTTTTTTTATTCCTGGGTCCTTATTCTGCAGCAAGTAATTTTTAAGACATTTTCAAATTAAAACCTAAATAATTCATTAAGAATTATATATAATGTAATTTCTGTGCAACACAGAGACCAACATTTTGTGTTCCATAAAAATTTTCAGATTTTAAAAATATAAAAATTACAAATGTACCTTCTTAGTTATAATTTATATTGTTAATGCTGTCTTCAAATGGTTTTTAAATTTAATGCAGTCTTCTGCTGGATTTTTCATCTAACAGTGGACACCGTGTCTGTGCAATGGGTTAACATTTCAAAATATATTCCCTGCTGCTCTATAAAATAAAATTTCCAAAGAGGATTGTTTATTTTCAAGAAACTTCCTATTTGTTCTGATATTCTTATATGATATAATATTAGTGTTAAGGATGAGTTGGATAACATAAACACTAAAAGTACGACAGAAATGGGATCTCTGTTTCTTACAGTGCTATTGGCTTTTTAAAGACTTTGGAATTCTTTGACTGTATTGCAAAAATTGCCTCATATACTATATAAAGCATTTGTAGCCTTAAAAATAAGTCTTTCTACATCTGCATGCTCTCAGATGAACTGATTGAGTGGTGAGGTTCTGAACTTGCATTGTCCAGTTTGCCATGTAATGTGACAGTGCATTCAGTTCAATTCAGTTAAATGCTAGACATTAAAGGGAAACCAAGTAACAGCTGGTAAGACTAGTATATATTCCTCAGTTCTGAATGTTGCTGCTTCAGTCTATGGTAAGCTTGTCTATGCATCATCCCAATCACAACCTGACTTTACCAACATTTTGGTCTATATAATGACAGAAGGACATGGATAAAAATAATTTTTGCAAATACTCCTCATATTAAATCATATTAGTTCTTTCTGAAATTGTAAGTTCCTTTGCATTTATAAAATCCCTTAGTAAAATTGAATGGGTGGGTGAATGGATTGATAGATGGATAGATGGATGGATGGATGGATGGATAGATATAAAAATAGAAACCAAGGCAACAACCCTAGCCATTGAAACTATTTTTTACATTGGAAAAAGATGTTCACATCCATTTCATTCCACAAAGGAAACATTTTTTTTTTCTAGAATTTTTCTTCCTTAGACTGAGTTCTATACTAAGCTATAGATGAAAGGGAAAGGAAAAGGAAAAGTCACTCAGTCGTGTCCAACTCTTTGCAACTCCATGGACTATACAGTCCATGGAATTCTCTAGGCTAGAATACTGAAGTGGGTAGCCTTTCCCTTCTCCAGGGGATCTTCCCAATGCAGGGATCGAACCCAGGTCTCCTGCATTGCAGGCAGATTCTTCACCAGCTGAGCCTCAAGGGAAGCTATAGATATCAATAGCTAAATACTTCATTTTGTTTTTAGTAGTTTCACTGTTCTTTTGTTATCTTTTTGTCAAAACTGGTGACAGGAAGTAGACAGGAGGAGGAAAAAAAAGGTCTTCCTGTCAGTGGAGAATCTTAACCTGCCAGGTTTTCACTTTGAAACTCATTCTTGTCTACACATCTAATTAGGTCAAGTAACCAAGAATGAGACAAGAGTATAGGTGAATTGTGATCTCAGAAGACATCCTTCTATAACACTGAGACATGTATAAGAGTTGCAGTATTTCTTTCCTCTTTTACTAGTAAGTATTCAAATGTCACTGAAGGAAAATCAAGATTAAACTCTTGAGAAAAACAAAATCTTAGCTGGAACATTTTCATGGATCCTCTGACTGTGTTAGTTAAGAAAAAGGGAGGGGGGCATAGATTAGCATTATATATCATAGTGTAGCACTAGGGAATAAGTACAAATCTATATATGTGTAAAGTTAGACCTAGGGCTTTAGGAAGGGAGCCACACTGCAGGAATAGGACATTAGACTTGCAGTGTGAGAATCTGTGTTCTGTTTGTTTGTTTTCTCCCCCTTGATCCTTTTTTTTTTTTTTTTTTTTTTTTTACTGCAATGTGGAAAAGTTGTGTTAGCTTGAGCTGGTTTCTGTACTCTCTAGACCCTGTTTTAGAAATCAGAAAAAGTAGAAATCAATTTTACCTAATAAGATATTTTCTTTTCCTGATAAGATATTTTTTGAGCAAATGCAGTTGTGCATGTGATGAAATGTCTAAACATTAAAATTACATACAAGTATTGGTTATTAGTATTATTTGCATAGGTGAAAATAGGTAAATGCAAAGATGAATTCCTGATTTTCTCAGTTTTAGATGAAATAGGATCTAGCACACTGACAGTACATGCCAGGAAATATATTTCTGAAAAACAAATAAAGCAATAAATAGCAGTTATTTTTCTTCTGAAAACTGCTTTTTAGGTGAAACAGGAGAGAAATGATTTTAATTTTCATCAACTACAAGTGACAGTGTCACTTGTCATGAGCTGTACAATGTACTCTGTTCCAGGAACTAAACACTTTATATAAATATCAATTCATTTAGTCTTCACAAGAACCCTAGGAGATAGATTCCATTAATAGCACTGTGTTAGAGATGAGTATACTGAGATGTGTAACTTATGCTGATAAGTTATATCCAGGATCACACTCACAGTATGTGCTGGAACTTGCATTAGAATGTAGGACTTGGACTCTTACCCAATTATGCAATACTGTTTTAAACAGAAGATAGCTATAAAATATCAGTAAAAATAAAATGAAAACTTTAAATATATGTCCAAGTTTCACTCAGAATATCATAAATGCCACTCTTGTAAAAAAAAAAAAAAAAAAAACAAGTCTTCCTGGAAAGCAGTCTCTGAGAAGGAGGTTGGTGTACAGGAAGTGTACTAGTGGGCAGTATATGAGGATCTGCAGCACTGGGAGAGAGAGGATGAAACAAAACTGAACAGAGGGAGGTGAGGACAAAAGTGTCAGCTCACACCTTGGCAAGCGCTGAAACAAGGAGAGCTCTTCAGAGTCTCCCCAATTGGAGATGAGGAGGCCAGGATTTTACATCTCATTTCCTCACACCCATCCCTCCCACCCCAACCCCATCAATTCATCATGAAATGTAGTCTAATCCTGGAAAGGAGTTTAACTGGGTCAGGTGACTCTCTTCTGCTGAAGGCAATTCTCCCAAAAAGTTGATATCTAGGCACTGTATATTGGCAATAATCTTGATAGCTTGGGGCATAAAGTCATAAAGATATATCTTCTTTTTAGTAGAAGCATTATTGTTCACTTTTCCTGATACTTATCTCAATAATTTTAAATATGATAAGATGTCAGAATCAAGGTTCATTTTATTCATTTTTTGTTATTATTCAGTGACTAAGTCGTGCCCTGACTCTTTGTGACCCCATGGAGTGCAGCATGCCAGGCTCCTCTGTCCTTCACTATCTCCTGGAGTTTGCTCAAATTCATGTCCATTAATCAGTGACACTGTCCAACCATCTCATCCTCTGTTACCCTCTTCTTTCCTGTCATCAATCTTTCCCAGCATCAGTGTCTTTTTCAGTGGGTCAGCTCTTCACACCAGGTGGCCGAAGTATTAGAGCTTCAGCTTCAGCATCAGTCCTTTCAATGAGTATTCAGTTTTGATTTCCTTTAGACTGGTTTGATCTCTTTACAGTCCAAGGGATTCTCAAGAGTCTTTTCCAGTGCTACAATTTGAAAGCAATATTATTCATTATGTATACATAATTGTCCTATCACCATTTATAGAAAAAGTCATCCTTTCCTTACTGAAATTGCAGTTACACTTTTCTCTTAAATCCATTGACAGAATGTGTATGAGTTTTGTTTTTTTTTTTCTGGATTCTGTTCCGTTCTAGTTGTCTGTTCATATGTTTTTGCACCAATACCATGTATCTCAACTACCATATGGCAAGTCTTAATATGTAGTAACATAAAGCCTTCACATTTTTCCTCTTCTTCAAGATTGTCATAGTTATTCTAGATGCTTTGGACTTTCATAATCATTTCAGAATCAGCTAGTAATTACCAAACACACACAGGAGCACAGATATACACATGTTCCCTTGTGAGGACTTTAATTTAAATGTATTGAAACTATATGTTAATTTGTGAGCAACTGTCATCTTAGAAATACTAAGTTATTGAGTTTTTGAATCCAAGAATATGGTGTTTCTCTTCATCTAAATTATCCAAATCGCTGTCTACTATATTTCTTTAAGATTTATTTAAAAGCTCATTTATCCCTACTGATTTCACATGCCAGCATTATCATAGACTAAACTGCCATATGTACTTCAGTTCTTTCTGAATTATCTCTGCTATTCCACTGATATGTCTTTTAGAGTCCAAATTACACTGTTTCAATTAGAGAGGCTTTATAATGTGCTTTAGTATGCATTGAAGATAACGCTGTCATATTGCTTTTCCTTTCTAAGATTTTATTGGCTATTATCCCTGTTTATTTATCTGTATGAACCTTATAATAAACTTGACTACCTCTAGAGAAAACCTGAGAAAATATTTACTGGGATTATTTTAAAGTTATAATTTAAATTGCAACTTTATATATGTAGAAAGAAATGACATTTCTGTGATATTAAATCTTTGTATTAGTGTCATTTTATGTATTTTCACTAGTTCATCAGCTTTGTGCCTTCAAAAACATTTAAATTTTATTTTTAAAATATTTTACAAGTGTTCTAATGGGCAAATCATGCTTAAAACTAATTTTGATCACCTTTTAAGAATAGAGATAGTATTGGCAATATATCTTATTCTTTTTGACAAGTGCAATAGAAAATATAGTTTGTTGTCACATAATATAAAATACCTTTATGATTATTTATACTTAATAATTTCTTCCTTATTTTAAGTATAAAAGCTCACTATTATATTTTATCTTATTGCTTCCTAGATAACTAAAAGGCTTTACTGAAAGTAACACTTTGCTCAAAATAAAAAACCTTCAATCATTTTAAGGAGAAAGATGAATATAATTAAAAGTGCTCATATAATGACTATCATATTACTTTATTACTCATGATATTCCATGATGCAGTGGTAAAAAGATTAGCACACTATACAAAACATTTTACACAATGTAAATAATTTCTGTAAGAGCTAATTAAATTTTATCTTTGATTTAAAAGAAAAGATTTAGAGCCTCAATTTAAATTGTTGTCTGCAGAGCAATCTCAATGTTAGGGAATCCTACTTCTGGTTAAAGATTCCTGGCAGAAAAGCACATAGAGAAGATACATTTAACCATGTTGGTCTATTTATATTTTTCTTTAAAACATCAGGCCTTTCTTTTTCCACATAATTGTCTATATCTAACTGAAACTAATCAAATATAATTTTAGTCATTTTCATGTAACTTAAAAAATTCAAATTTAGCTTTATTTAAATATAGATGTATAGGTAGACAGATAAATGTTAGGTAGCATCTCCTTTCTTTGAAAATTGATGTCTCTGTTGTCAACATGATGCCATTCAGTTAATCATTGTAAGAAACGCATTGGGTTCCAGGAAGCAGAACTTTCAGACCTAACATTAGTGTTTACATTTGGCTTCATGTAAATTGTATTTTCATAACTTTTGCCCATTTTAAATGATATTAGGTTGTTTTACATCTGCCATTAATTTGCAAAACTTTTTCATGTCATCAGTTCAAAACCTTTTTTTAATTGAAGTACAGTTGATTTACAATATTGTTTCAGTTGTACCAGAAAGTGATAGTTTATCATAAGATATTGAATATAGTTCCATATGTACTATAATAAATCCTTGTTGTATCTATTTTATGTATACTAGTTTGTATCCATTAATCACATACTTCTAATTTATCCCTCCTATCCTCCCTTTTTTCCTTGGTAACCCAAAATTTGTTTTCTGTGTCTATGTGTTTATTTCTGTTCTATATATAGATTCATTTGTATTATTTTTAGATTCCACATGTGATGTCCTTAATATTTTTTTTCTGTCTGACTTACTTCACTAAGTGTAATATTCTCTATGTTTATCTATATTGCTGCAAATGACAATAGTTCTTTTTATGGCTGAGCAGCATTCCATTGTGTGTGTGTGTGTATATGTCACATCTTCTTAAGCCAATCATCTGTTGTTGGACACTTGGGTTTTTTCCATGTCCTGGTTATTGTAAATAGTGTTCTATGAACACTGGGGTGCATATATCTTTTCAAATTAGAGTTTCTATCTTTTCTGGATATATGCCCAACAGTGGGATTACTAGATCATATGGAAACTCTATTTTTAGTTTTTTTTTTTTTTAAGGAAATTCTATACTGTTTTCTATAGTGACCATACCAGTTTACTTTCCCACCAGCAGTGTAGGAGAGTTCTCTTTTCTTCACATTCTCTTCAGCATTTATTATTTGTAGGTTTTTTGATGATGGCTATTCTGACCAGTGTGAGGTGATACCTCATTGTGGTTTTGATTTGCATTTCTCTAATAATTAGTGATCTGAACATCTTTTCATGTGCTTGTTGGAATCTGTATGTCTTCTTTGGAGAAATGTATATTTAGATCTTCTGCCTAATTTTTGGTTGGGTTGTTTGTTTCTTCAGTGTTGAGCTGTTTGTATATTTCAGGGATTAATCCCTTGTCAGTCACATCATTTGCAAGTCTTTTCTCCCATTTCATAGGTTGTCTTTTCATTTTGTTAATAGTTTCCCTTGCAGTACAAGTGCTTTTAAGTTTGATTATGTCTCATTAGCTTACTTTGCTTTTATTTCTTTTGCCTTGGGAGACTGACTTAAGAAAATATTGCTGTAATTTATGTCAGAGAATGTTTTGCCTATGTTCTCTTCTAGGAATTTTATGATGTCAAGCCTTATATTTAGATTTTTAAGCCATTTGGGGTTTATTTGTGTGTGTGATGCAACTGTGTGTGCTCATTCACAGTTGCTCAGTCATGTCTGACTCTTTGTGACCCTATGGACTACCAGGCTCCCCTGACTATGGAGTTTTCCAGGCAGGAATACTGAAGTGGGTCACTACAGCCTCCTCTAGCAGATCTTCTCAACCCAGAGATTGAACCTGCATCTCTTGTGTCTCCTGCAATAGCAGGCAGATTCTTTACCATTGAGCCCCTTGGGAAGCCCATATAATGTAAGGAGGTATTCTAATTTCATTGATTTATGTGTAGCTTTCCCAACACCACCTGTTGAAGAGACTGTCTTTCCTCCATTGTATTTTCTTGTCTCCTTTGTTGTGGATTAATTGATCACAGATGTGTGGATTGGAATTATTTTGGGGCTCTCTGCTCTATTACATTGATCTATGTGTCTGTTTTGTGTTGAAACCACATTGTGTTGATTACTGTAGCTTTGTAGTATAGTCTGAAGGACTGTGCTTCCAACTTTGTTCCTTTCCCTCAGGATTGTTTTGGCAATTCTGGATCTTTTGTTGCTCCATATGAATTTTAGAATTATTTGTTCTACTAGTTCTGTGAAAAATGTCATGGGTGTTTTGATAGGGATTACATTAAATCTATAGATTGCTTTGGGTAGTATGGGCATTTTAATAATATAAAAGTATGTATATTGTCAAACAGTATTTCTTCATCTGTTGAGATAATCATGTAGTTTTGTTGTTTCTTCTGCTGATATGATGTATAACATTGATTGACTTGTATATGTCAGCCCATCCTTGCAACCCTGAATGAATCCAACTAGATCATGATCCTTTTATATGTATTGTGGAACTGATTTTGCTAATGTTTTATTGAGTATTTTTACATCTACATTCTTGAAAGATATTGGCCTATAATTTTTTTTTCTTTATCTTTATCTGGTTTTGATATTAGAGTACTGGTGGCTTCATAGAATGGATTTGGAAGTGTTGCCTCCTATTCAATTTAGAAAACATTTTTGATACGTCCCTGGGTGATAGCTTCTTTCAATCTATTATTTGTTTGTTGTGTTTGATTATAGAATTTTCCCATAGGTTTTTTCTTTGTTTTGCAATTTTATCATTGAATAGCCCTTTCTTTTCTATTCCCTGAGTCACCTATCTTGGTTAGAAAGATTTTCTCCTTCAAACATTGTGCAAATAGACTACTAATTTTTTTTTCTAACCTCTTGTAGAGTTTTAAAATATGTATATTTAAATATGTAATTCATCTAGAACTTATCTTTATATTTAGTGTGCAGGTTTTCCTATTTGTTTTTCCTTTAGCTAGATATCCATTGTGACTGTATCATTTACAAAATAATCCAGTGCTTTCCCAATGAATGGGAACAATATTAATATATAAATTGTATATTATATATTAATTATTTAAATTTAAATCAATAATTATGTATAAGTTAATTTATATGAAGAAATAGTATCATGATTATAATATATTGATGCATATTTGAGTATATTAATTCTTTAATATATTTAATATTATATAGTATTTTAGTTAATCAAAGCATATGTTAATAAGATAACATTCATAAATATGTACTTCAAGATTTCTTTATAGTCATTCTATATGTTGTTTCAGTAATTTGGTTATAACTAGCCAGTACTTTTTTAAAAATTTGTGATATTTATGGTGTGTATTTATATCTGACTAGTCACTTTCTCTATTCTCAATATGATATAGAAGAAACCAGAAATTTAGATGTTGTTTTAAAAATAGCCCATCATCAGTGTATTTGGGAAGTAAGAACAAAATTCTATCATTAAACCATCTTAAAACAGTAATTCTTGTAGTTTTTTATGTGCTTATGGATAAGTACTTTATTTTTCTTCTTATATTACCTGTCTATAGTCTTTAAATACTGACACATCATTTACCTTAAATGCTTATTTTCATGAAATGGTTTAATTTAACAAAATTCTCAAGAGAATTTCATAGTTCCAACTCAATTATATTATTGCCAGTGAATGAAAGCCAAAATCCTTCTCCAGAATAAAAATATATGGTTTTCCTTCTTTTTATATTATTATAGGTTTATATAAAGCATTATACATAATCCTCAAAATGAGAAAGTTTATCTTTAAGCAATGTGAATTATATACCAATGTTGATTTGACAAGATAGTATTCTAATTCAGCATTAATCTAGATAATAAATGTAAAGACAAAACTCTATCTCAAAGCATTTTATACATGTAGAGGGATATACAGATTTATAGGGTAATAATTTTGCTCTTATTATTGTTGCCACTAGTTTCGTTATTAATATTGATGTTATTCTAATTTGGAAATCCTTGCTATGATCAATAGAAGTTATATACTCAAAGAATTTGTGTTTTAGAATATAATAGTTGTAAAGATAACAACCATGTTTTCTCAATGATCACTCCCTGGATATTTAGTGAAGTATAAAGCACTGATATCTTAAAAGAATATATAACTAATTTTTTTCCAGTTAAAGTCCATTTTACCTAGAAGTAAAACTGCCACATTTAAAACAGATTTTCACTAATGTGACCTTAGAAATTAAAATAAAGGTCTACAGAAGAGAAATAGACCAAAATAGATTTAAAATGAGCACTTCTTTAAGTATCACTGTATAAACAAAATTCCATTATCATAAATTCTATTAAGAGAAATATATTTCAGAGAAAGTTTCTTTGTACTAAAATATTTTAATGACCCAGTAAATGGTTCGTAGAAATAGTGTTTAGCTGATACGGTTACAATGAAACTCAACTCTGCCACCAATTAATATAACCTTAGGCAAGAAACTTCTTCTCGACCTTTTAAGTTTTCTAATTTTAAAAATCTGTCACTTGGCATTTCCATGTTCTGCTCAGTGATGTTTAAATGTTTAGCTTTGGAAAAAAAGCACTGTTCACAGTCAAAAATAATGAAAAGATGAGAAAACTGGAAGGTCATAATTTTTATCCCAAGGGCTAAAGATAGATTGACAGTGACATCCTCTTAGTAGCTTAACCCCCTAAAATCCCACTGGCACTCCAGAAAAAACTGGAGAAACTTTGAAAGATTATCCTTTGTGGTACAGACTTAGAGGAGGGGCCTGCAGCTTCTCTGAGAAAGGCATGAAAATATTCCTGGACTCTCTTTCTTATATTGCTATGAAACAAAAGCCTTACCCTTCATGGTGAAGAAAAACAAATATTGTTCTTAGAGCATAGGTAAGCCCTTAGAGCATAGGTAAAAACCCATTTCAGCTAGAGTAAGGTCAGAGGGGAAAAAAGAAAAAGAAAAAACTTCTACTCTTGGGGGAGAGCAGGGATTTATGTAAGACATAGGGCAACAGCTAGCAGAAGAACAGTACAAGTAAGAAAATCACATCCCTCAAAACAGAGGATATGGTGACTGCATGACAATCAAGCTTAATTAGAACCACAGAGAACACTGGCCTCACCACTACTACCGCAAGGTTAACAAGCAATTGCAAAACGAGTAACACTGAACAGTTGCAGGAGGAAGACCCTATGCGAGGTACAGTGCAAAGGGAAGACCAAAAACTGAGGGTGGAACAGGCATTAAGAAAAACTCTTTGGCAAACTATCCCCACATGAACAAAAGTGTATCACTCTCAGCTAAAAAATATATGAGACAGATATATATCCCCTTGTCAAATGACAAGGGGAAAATAACACATGTCTCAAGAAACAAATCAACTATTAGACCCAAACTGTGACATCATACGGATGTTCAAACTACCTAAGAAGACATTCAAATTACTATGGCTTTAAGCTTTGAATGGAAAAGATGGACAGGATGACAGATTGAATTAATTTCAGCAGCAGAATGGAAGTTATTTTAAAAAATAACAAAAATGCTAGAAATGAAAATACATAAACAATGCCTTGATGGATTCATCGGCAGATTTGACACATCCAAAGAGAGAATCTATGATTTTCAAGTTAGTCCAGTTCAGTTCAGTTCAGTCGCTCAGTCGTGTCCGACTCTTTGCGACCCCATGAATCGCAGCACACCAGGCCTCCCTGTCCATCACCATCTCCCGGAGTTCACTCAGACTCACGTCCATCGAGTCTATGATGCCATCCAGCCATCTCATCCTCGGTAGTCCCCTTCTTCTCATGCCCCCAATCCCTCCCAGCATCAGTCTTTTCCAATGAGTCAACTCTTCACATGAGGTGGCCAAAGTACTGGAGCTTCAGCTTTAGCATCATTCCTTCCAAAGAAATCCCAGGGTTGATCTCCTTCAGAATGGACTGGTTGGATCTCCTTGCAGTCCAAGGGACTCTCAAGAGTCTTCTCCAACACCACAGTTCAAAAACATCAATTCTTCTGTGCTCAGCCTTCTTCACAGTCCAACTCTCACATCCACACATGACCACAGGAAAAACCATAGCCTTGACTAGACAGACCTTAGTCGGCAAAGTAATGTCTCTGCTTTTGAATATACTATCTAGGTTGGTCATAATTTTTCTTCCAAGGAGTAAGCGTCTTTTAATTTCGTGGCTGCAGTCACCATCTGCAGTGATTTTGGAGCCCAAAATAATAAAGTCTGACACTGTTTCCACTGTTTCCCCATCTATTTCCCATGAAGTGATGGACCAGATGCCATGATCTTTGTTTTCTGAATGTTGAGCTTTAAGCCAACTTTTTCCCTCTCCTCTTTCACTTTCATCAAGAGGCTCTTTAGCTCCTCTTCACTTTCTGCCATAAGGGTGGTATCATCTGCATATCTGAGGTTATTGATATTTCTCCTGGCAATCTTGATTCCAGCTTGTGTTTCTTCGAGTCCAGCGTTTCTCATGATATACTCTGCATATAAGTTAAATAAGCAGGGTGACAATATACAGCCTTGACGTACTCCTTTTCCTATTTGGAACCAGTCTGTTGTTCCATGTCCAGTTCTAACTGTTGCTTCCTAGCCTGCATACAGATTTCTCAAGAGGCAGGTCAGGTGGTCTGGTATTCCCATCTCTTTCAGAATTTTCCACAGTTTGTTGTGATCCACACAGTCAAAGGCTTTGGCATAGTCAATAAAGCAGAAATAGATGTTTTTCTGGAACTCTCTTGCTTTTTCCATGATCCAGCGGATGTTGTCAATTTGATCTCTGGTTCCTCTGCCTTTTCTAAAACCAGCTTGAACATCAGGGAGTTCAAGGTTCATATATTGCTGAAGCCTGGCTTTGAGAATTTTGAGCATTACTTTACTAGCATGTGAGATGAGTGCAATTGTGCGGTAGTTAACAGAAATTACAGTAACTTAGAGACAAAGGGAAAATATTAACAAGACAGGAAAAAAGAAAACATTGAAAAGTTATAGAACAATAACTGACAGCCTAACATAATTGCAATTCAAGAAAGCAGAGAGATTGTAAGAATACCACAAATGAAGAAATATTTGAAAAGAGAATAACATTTTTTCCAACCTTGGCAAATCATATTTAAGCTGCTAAAAAACAAGCAACAAAAAGAAAACCTTGAAGGTAGCCAGATTTTCTTTTTTATAAATTTATTTGTTTATTTATCTTTGGCTATGCTGGATCTTAGTTGCAGTGAGCGGAGGCTACTCTAGTTGCCATGCACCAGCTTCTCATTGGAGAGGCTTTTCTTGTTCTAGAGCATGGGCTCTAGGCATGAGGGCTTCAATAGTTGCAGTACATGGGCTCAGTAGTTGTGGCCCCCTAGCTGTAGAGCACAGACTCAGTAGTTGTGGTTCACGTGCTTAGCTGCTTCATGGCATGTGACATCTTCCCGGACCAGGGAGGAATCGAACCCATGTCTCCTGCATTGAATGGCAAATCCTTTACCACTGAGCTAGAAGAGAAACCCCAGAATTTCTTTTTTTAAAAAAGACATATTATGTAAAGTAGAATAAGGACTTATGTTCTTAAACCATGCGATCTAGATGATAATGGTATGACATCTTTAGTGATTAAAGGAAAAAAAAAATACTGTCAATCTATAATTTCATATCCAGGAAAATACTTATTTAAAATGTAGAATTATGACTTCTTCAAGTCAATATACAAAAGCCAGTTGTATTTTTATATACTAGCAATGGACAATTGGAATTTGACATAAAAAATGTCATTTATAACAAAAAGCCCTGTAAGTATTAGGTAAAAATATAAACAATTATATATAAGAACTGTACACTGAATAGTGGGAAAAATTGACAAAAGAAATCTAATAAAGCTAAATAAATAGGCATGTTCACTGATTGAAGACCAGATATTGTTAAAATGTCACTGATCTCCAGTTTGATATATAGATCCAGTATATTTCCAGTTTATTCCTCATCAGACTTTTCTGTAGGTATTGACAAGCTCATTATAAAATGTATATGAAAAGATAAAAGAAGTAGAATTTCCAAAATCATTTAGAAGGAAGAACAAAATTACATACAAACTGACAGATTTTAAGATATACCTAAAAACTAAATTAATTTATATTGGCTAAACATAAGCATAGAAATCAAATGAACAGAAGATAAAGCTCATATTTAGATTCAAGCAAATATAATCAAGTGAATGTTTTGGGGTCTGGTCTGAAGAATTACTGAATACATAAATGGTATGAGCCAGGTCCACTGATGGATGAACAGAAGGTAAAAATTCATAGAGAAAAGGAGTATTTGTACTTTCTCAAAGTAATTCCACAAAGTATTTATTAAATACAAAAAGGAGATACTAACTCCACATTGGAAAACCTGGAGGATATCACTTTAACCAATTAATAAAGATTAATATGACCAGTAATAAAATATATCAACATCATGTATCCCATGATAATTGGACACTGAGCGGGAAAAATAATTTCTCTGATATTATTCCCCAAAATATATTTCCTTCGTCTTACCACTAGAAAATATCAGAGAAACTCAAGCTGAGGAGTATTTTATAAAATAACTTATCAATACTCTCCAAAATGTCAAGGCCATAAAAGACAAGCAAAGGCTGAGTCACTAACTGATGGAGACTCAGGGAACACAAGATCTAAATGTAATGCATTTGCATATTTCACCTACACCCACACTCCATTGTTCAAATTAACTTATATTTAATATCAGTGGAGGTAGGAGATATATTTTTCCTACCTTAATACAGGAAATATAGTGTGACCATGATTATATAATTATAATGAAAAGGAGTGAAGTATCAGGACAAGTGATCTTTGATCTGTTGACTTCTGTGGCTACCAACCCATTGCTCTTTTCACATTTGAAGAAGAATTCCTAGGAAGAGCTATTTATATTCATTGCCTCTACTTCCTTGTTTAAGTTGAGATATAACTGACATATAACATTATATAAGTTTCAGGTGTAACAACATAATAGGTTGATATTTGTATACATTGCAAAAAAAAATCACCACAGTAAGTCTAGTTAACATCTATCATCACACAGTATATTACAAATAAATATTTTTCTTGTGATGAAGGCCTCTAAGATATACTGTTTGTTGTTGTTCAGTCGCTCAGTTGTATTCGACTCTTTCCAACTCCATGAACTTCAGCACGCCATGCTTCCCTGTCCTTCACTAGCTCCCAGAGTTTGCTCAAACTCATGTCCATTGAGTTGGTGATGCCGTCCAACCATCTCATCCTCTGTTGTCCCCTTCTCCTCCTGCTCTCAATCTTTCCCAGCATCGGGGTGTTTTCCAATGAGTTGGCTCTTTGATTTTTTTTTTTTTTTTTGAGCTCTACCTTCTGATTTATTTTTTTTTTATGATTTCTTTTTTTTTATTTTTTTTTATTAAATTTTAAAATCTTTAATTCTTACATGTGTTCCCAAACATGAAACCCCCTCCCACCTCCCTCCCCATAACATCTCTGTGGGTGATCCCCATGCACCAGCCCCAAGCATGCTGTATCCTGCGTCAGACATAGACTGGCGATTCAATTCTTACATGATAGTATACATGATAGAATCAGGTGGCCAAAGTCTTAAAACTTTCAAATATACTGTAAGTTATTTTTAACTATAGTCACCATGATATATATTACATCCCCATAACTTATTGATATTTAGCTGGAAGTTTGTGCCTTTTGACCGGCATCCTCAGTTTGCTCCCCCATGTGTCTTCGATAGCCACCAGTCTGTTCTCTGTATCTATGAGCTTGTTTTTGTTTTTGACCTCACATATGAGATCACATGGAGAAGGAAATGGCAACCCACCCCAGTATTCTTGCCTAGAGAATCCTGTGGACAGTGGAGCCTGGTGGGCTGCTGTCCATAGGGTCGCACAGAGTTGGACACTACTGAAGTGACTTAGCGTGCATGCATGCATGGAGAAGGAAATGGCAACCCACTCCAGTGTTCTTACCTTGAGAATCCATGGGACGGAGAAGCCTGGTGGGCTGCCGTCTATGGGGTCACACAGAATCGGACACGACTGAAGCGACTTAGCTGCAGCAGCATGAGATCATATGATATTATCTGTCTCTGTCTAACTTATTTTACCTAGTGTAATGCACTTGAGATTACTCCATATTGTTTCAAATGGCAAGAATTCAATCCTTATTAAGGCTACTCTACATGTCCCACATTTTCTTTATCCACTCATCAATGGGCACTTAGGGCATTGAGCAGGGTTCCCTTTGTCTGCATTCTCACCAACACTTCTTATCTCTTGTCATTTTTATAATAACCATTCTAACAGGCGTGAGGTTATATCTTATTGTGTTTTTGATTTGCATTACCTTGATAATTAATGATGTTGAACATCTTTCTATGTACTTGGCTTCTGTATGTATTCTTTGCAAAAATACCTATTCAGATATTCTGTCCATTTTGTGATCAGATTGTTTTGGGTTTTGTTTTTTGTGTTTTTTGTTTGTTTGTTTGTTTGTTTTTTGCCATTGAGTGTATGGATTCTTTATGTATTTTGGATATTAATCCCTTATCAGATATATGATTTTCAAATATTTTCTCCTATTCCTTAAGTTGCCATTTCATTTTGTTGATGGTTTCCCTTCCTGTATAGAATATCTCAACTTGTTCTTTCTCCAATTCTCAAACTCATTTCAGTGAGGATTTAATCTTGACAATTTGACTGAAATTGCTTTTATCTCGGAAATCACGACTTGCGTGTTTCTTTGTAGGTCAGTGCTATGTTAGTTTATCTCTCAGTAGCATTTGGCATAGTTGACTTTTTCTCCTTGAAATATTGCATTCACTTGGCTTTAGTTTTCCTTCCATGTCATTTCTCAGTCTTTCTGAATCTTCTTTTTTGTCTCTTGTCTCCTCCTAGAATTCTAGATGATGGCTTCATTTAGGGCTTTGTCCAGTCTCTTCCCCAGTTATAGTATCTTCCTGGACATTTTTTTTTCAGGCTTGTATGTACCATCTACACATGACCTCTTAATTTATATCTCTAAGCTTCCTCCTGAGTTTCACCTGCCTGTTTTCATCTTCATATGGATATCTTTTAAGTATCTCTTATGAAATATTATTCTTGAATACTTGTCTCATCACCTATGCTAATTTATTCCCCCAATAATTTTTTTTTTGGCTTAGTCAATGGCACCATTATTTATCCAGTTTATCTTTCCAAAAATCTAGGTATCATCAGTTCAGTTCAGTCACTCAGTCGTGTCTGACTCTGTGACCCCATAGACTGCAGCATGCCGGGCGTCCCTGTCCCTCACCAACTCTTGGAGCTTGCTCAAACTCATGCCCATCGAGTCGGTGATGACATCCAACCATCTCATCCTCTCTTGTCCCCTTCTCCTCCTGCCTTCAATCTTCCCTAGCATCAGAGTCTTTTCGAGTGAGTCAGTTCTTCGCATCAGGTGACCAAAGTATTAGAGCTTCAGCTTCAACATCAGTCCTTCCAATGAATATTCAGGACTGATTTCCTTTAGGATTGATTGATTGGATCTACTTGCATTCCAAGGGACTCTCAAGAGTCTTCTCCAACACCATAGTTCAAAACATCAATTCTTTGGTGCTCAGCTTTCTTTATAGTCCAACTCACATCCATACATGACTACTGGAAAAACCATAGCTTTGACTGCATGGACCTTTGTCAGCAAAGTAATGTCTCTGCTTTTTAATATGCTATCTAGGTTTGTTATAGCTTTTCTTCCAAGGAGCAAGTGTCTTATAATTTCATGGCTGCAGTCTTTTAATTTCACCATCTGCAGTGATTTTGGAACCCCAAAAAATAAAGTCTCTCACTGTTTCCCCATCTATTTTCCATGAAGTGATGGGACCGAATACCATGATCTTAGTTTTCTGAATGTTTAGTTTTAAGCTAACTTTTTTACTCTCCTCTTTCACTTTAATGAGGCTCTTTAAATCTTCACTCTGTGCCATAAGGATGGTGTCTTCTATGTATCTGAGGTTACTAATACTTCTCCCAGCAATCTTGATTCCAGCTTGTGCTTCACAAGCTAGGTGTCATACTTTATTCCTTTTATTTTCTCATTGCACATTTCCAGCCCATGAGTAAATACTGATAGCAAAGCCATAAAAATATATCCCATTTCCGATCATGTTTTACCACCTCCACCACTTTCACCCTAGACTACATTACCTGGACTATTGCAACTGCTTCCTGTATTTCAGTCTTATACCCTATTCACTGACCTCCAAAGAGAAATCAGAATGATTTCTTATAAAACATAAATTAGATCATATCACTATGCTATTTAATCCTTCCCATGTTTTCCAGTTCCGCATTAGGAAGTGAGGTCAGAAACCGCCCCCCACCCCCTACCATTATGCGATCCATGCTTTTCCTTCTGATCTCACCATCTCTACTCTCCCCCACCCTTCACTGAGCTAATGACTGCATCAACGTTCTGAGCCAATTCCTATTTAAGCTTTTACATTGCTTACACTTCTGCTTGGAACACTCTCACCCAAATTCTTATTTAACTTTCTGTAAATCCTTGAAGCCTCCATTAAATGTCACTTTTTGGAGACATTTTCTCTGAAAGCACTCTCTGCTAATTCTCTCTCCCTAAAAAATTAACTTGAAATACATTATGTAACAGTTACCTATTTATTCCTCTTCCTTTTCTCCACTAGAAGTGAAATACCATGATGTGAGGGATATTTTCTGTGTCATTTCGTACAGTAACCCCAGCAACCAGAATGGTTCCTTGCTCAGGCCACTTAGTTGCTAATATTTATTAAGAACTACCATATGCTAAGATTCTAAGTTCTGTGGCTATTGCAGGGAGCCAAACTGGCAAAAATCTCTGTGTTCCTGGATGTTACATGCTCATAGAGAGAGACAGATAGTGATAAAATAGGACTGCGGGGGAAAATAGGCAGAAGGCGGCAATAAGGACAGTAATAGTGTTGCAGGTGCAATTTTGAATAGGGTAACTGGAAAAGTCCTTACCGAAGGGATAAAGTGAATGCACAAATTAACCTGCATTGATGGCTATAAAAAATTACTGATAGAGTACTAGTCAAGTCCATATCATCTGTCTCTTATGTAAAACCATAGAATATTTAACAAATTTGTGTATTATGATAAACAGTAAGAGAAAGCCAGCAGGCTAGAATGCCAACTGTATAATTAATCTCAGTATTCTACAATGTTTGACTGTGGTCTTCAAGACACAATATTGAGGAAATTAGAATGTCTCACATGGGGTTCAAAGCATCAGCATAAATTGAATAAGGTGCTGTGTGGCTTGGAAGCACATTTTTGGGTTTGGCCTACTTCATTCTTGATAACATGTTTTGTAGCAAGGTATCTACAAATGCAAAATAATTTTCAGCCATAATAATAAAGTGCTTTTCTCAAGTATAAGAATATAGGTAATTGCTGTGAAATATTGTGCAATAATTAAATCATACCTGGATAATTTGGGTGTATTAAACATGCTCCTAGTAAGATGTTAGAATATAGATTACTTCTTTATATGAATATTTCTTGATGAAGGATCTTTTGTCATAGCTCAGGAAATGGGTAACAAGTATCTGATAAATAACTAGACAACTCTAGAGCAGAGCTTCAACCAGAGACTGATAGTTCTAAGCAGTGGAACTAGGGGTTCAAACAAGGAAAAACGATCTAATTTTGTTTCACGAAGGAACTGAGTACCATAAGAAATGGGAACTCCTCATCAAATAGGGACTGCTCATCAGATGATGGGCTTCCCTGGTGGCTCAGATGGTAAAGCGTCTGCCTGCAATGCAGGAGATCTGGGTTTGGTCCCCAAGTCAGGAAGATGCCCTGGAGAAGGAAATGGCAACCCACTCCAGTACTCTTGCCTGGAAAATTCCATGGATGGAGCAGCCTGGTAGTTCATGGGATCGCAAAGAGTCAGACACGACTGAGTAAATTCACTGGCACTTCACTGGCATCAGATGATGGGTCCAAATGATTGCTGAGAGGTCATCTCCTATAGACTTCTCACATAATGTTGCTACATTCACTAGGAGGTTATAGATGAGAACCATTAAATTAGAACTCAAAGATTCTATCACTCTGTGTTGGTGACATTAATAAAAAATGATCCATAAAATTTTGCTTTTGAAACAATTATGCTAATTTCGATGCTAAGTTTAAAATACTTTCTCTTAAAAGAAAGGAACCCTTTTTCTTACATGCTAGAAAAGGCATAAGGGCTTCCCTCATAGCTCAGTTGGTAAAGAATCGGCCTGCAATGCAGGAAACCTGGGTTCGATCCCTGAGTCAAAAAGATCCCCTGGAGAAGGGAATGGCAACCCACTCCAATATTCTTGCCTGGAGAATCCCATAGACATGGAGCCTGGCAGTCTACAAGTCCAAGGGGTTGAAAGAGTAGGACACGACTTAGCAACTAAACAAGAAAAGGCATAAAAAGAAAAATTTAGAATGAAAGTGCTCCAAAGTAAAATGAAAGGTCAATTATATACTTTACTACTACTTTTGAAAGACAATGGTATATAAGTTAGTGAAATTTTGTTTTGTAAACGAAATATACTCTTTCACGTTTTAGTAATCTTATGTTTTTATTATGTTGGAATCAAGTATCAAGCGCTTGTCTTAGGGGAAACATAATAAAACATGCTTAAAATTGGACATTTATTCACATGCATGAGATAGAGAAGAAATCAAGCTAAGAATATTGAAGGTCACTGGCACAGAATCCATGGGTATGGAAAAACATAGATATGTTAGCTTCTATGCAAGAGCCTCAAGAGATGGAAACTATAAAGAAAGTGTGAAGAGATGTCACAGTGGTGACAACTTCAGCACACTTGAGTCACTTTTGAGAAACTCTGCAGTTTTGTAGACTTTGCATTTTTGTTTTTAATTCTTAGACTCTGATATGTGAGAACATGTCTTAAGTCATATGTGTGCTCAGCCATGCCCAACTCTTTGCAACCCCATGGGCTATAGCCCACCAGGCTCCTCTGTTCATGGGATTCTCCAGGCAAGACTACTGGAGTGGGTTGCCATGCCCTTCTCCAGGGGATCTTCCCAACCCAGGGATTGAACTCGCATCTCTTGAGTCTCCTGCATTGGCAGGTGGATTCTTTATCACTAGAGCCACTGGGGAAGCCATTATAAAAATAAAATCCCTGCTTTATGCTCCATAAATATGAAATCATACATTATATTTGTTTGTTTTATATGAAATATAAAATATATGAAAGATAATATCAGACTTCAGTTGCAGGGTAGGCATTACATTGTCAGTGAAGTTAATTAAAATTTTCTATCACTTCAAACCTTTGTTTAATTTAAAGCAAAAAATTCCAGAAGTAACTAAGTATGTTGGATAAGAAGAGTTTAAAATGAAAATCAGTATGCATCTGTCAAATGTAATCAGGGCTCTATCTTGATATGTCAAAAATCCAATTACATATGAACTGAAATTGTTATCATTTTTTCTTCTTCTTCTTTTAGCTGACACCCCTATTTATCTTTAAGTCTAAAAGTAAAATCAAATGGATGTAAGTTGTGATGGTCTCCATGAGTAGGAAAGAAGTACACAATCAAATCTCTACTGTCACCAGCTCTGTGGGCAAGTCAAAATTTAATTTTACAAAAGGATTAGCTTTCTGTTTTTCCAGTTATCTCATAAAAGGGATATGATGAATACATTTTAGGAAAACATCCCTTCTAGGATTTCCCCATTTTGACCTGGCACAGCTATTCATTACCTTTTGCCACTTGTATTCTTCCTGAATTCTTATAGCTCTGATGGATTGCCTTTCCTGTAGCAAGTGGCATGTTCTAAAATCCCTAACCCCTCAATAACAACAAAGGATGCCATCTTTGGCATTTATCTTATTATCAAATATAAATGTTTCTGGGATCTTTATCACAACTTCTTATCAGGAAGAAACTGATAGGAGGAAAATACAGATGCTAAGACATTTGTCTTGCAAACAAGTGCTTAATTCCTGAGTACGTTAACAAACTCAGCATTGGGCATTAGTTTCCTTGTGAGAGCTGAATTTTGAGAATGCTAAGCATGTATATAGCAAAGTATATGTTTATATACTTCAGTCTAGGTATTTAGAGAATGTCAAATAATTAGTGGATTATTTTCAAGCCATTATGAAATCCTTACATGTATTTGCTAAGTTATCCATTCTTTTCTACCTCTAAAGTCTCATCCCCATAGTGTGAGTATGAGATCTTACCACCACCAACTATCTTTCCTTCATCAGAAAGTATATAAATATATATTTATCCTTCTTAATATCTGTTACTCTGTGAACACCTGTTCTTCCAGGTCATCCCTCATTCTCAACATTTATATCTCCAATGGCAGTGTACATCCCCTACCTTTTTTTTTTAAACACAACTGTGACTCCTTTCCAAATCCTAAAACTTGGCCACATCATCTTCTAGAATTTGTGATCTATCGTAAGGAAAATTTTCTCTATACTAAACCTGCTTAGCCTGTTTACCCTCCTTGCTCTTTACTCCCTATGATAAGCACAATAAAGACTCTTGGTCATTCCCTCACCCATGACTTATTCTGATGATTCCCCATGTCGCCCTGCACGGCATGCCATGCTTTCTGTTCCTAGGGATAGGCGACTTTATTGGTGGATTCATGTCAATGTATGGCAAAACCAATACAGTATTGTAAAGTAAAAGAAAGTAAAAATAAAAATTAAAAAAATAAATAAATAAAATAAAGTAAACTAGGAAATATAACAAAAAAATAAATAAAATAAAATGCAAATAAATTTGTAAAAAAAAAAAAGAAGTATAGAGTTTGTGAGTTTTATAAATAAAGTTCACATGTTTTGAAAAAAAAAAAACTTCTTCCTTCATAACAGTCATTTCTGTGTCTGCATGTCTCATCACGCTGCCGCTGCTGTTCAGTCACTGTCATGTCCGACTCTTTGCAACCCCATGGACTGTAACCCACCAGGCTCCTCTGTCCAGGGGATTTCCCAGGCAAGAATACTGGAGTGGTTTGCCATTTCCTCCTCCAGGGGATTTTCCCAACACAGGGATCAAACCTGCATCTCCTGTATTTGCAGGTGGATTCTTTACCACTACACCATGTTGGAAGCCTGTATGTTTCACCATACCTGAATAAAACAAATCCTGAGTACATTTTAAATATGTTATATACATTTCATTCAAATTAAACATTGATACCTGTAGAAACTAAGAAGTTGCATATGTGTATTGAATTGTCATTTTTAATACCCAAGAAAATTATATGAAGTGATAGACTCAAAAACACTATAAATTAATTAGAATCTAAAATATGTTCAAGTAACCCATAGCAACATCACTACTGATAACTTAAGATATTAGAAAAATAACACAGCATTGTAAACAACTATAAACACATAAATTCATCAACTTAGGAGAAATTGATCCATTTCTAGTAAATTCCAAACTACCAAACCTATCAAAGATGAAATGCAGTTTCCAAGCTGGTACTAGTAGTAAAGAACCCGCTTGCCAATGCAGGAGACATAAGAGATGCAGGTTTAAGTCCTGGGTCAGGAAGATCTCCTGGTGAAGGAAATGATAACCCACTCCAATATTCTTGCCTGAAGAATCCCATGGAGAGAAGAGCCTGGAGGGCTACAGTCCATGAGGTCACAAAGAGTCGGACATGACTGAAGTGACTTAGCATGGACACACACCAAACATGAAATAGATAGTATGAGTAGTACTCCATTAAAAAAATTGAATTAATAATTCAGAGGCTTCCAAGATGAAATCTTTAGGCCAGTGGCGTCACTGGCAAATTCTACCAAACATTTAATGAGGAATTAACACCCATCTGCCTCAAATTCTTCTAAGATAGAGAAGAAGAAAAAACCACTTTCCAACTTATTCTATGAGGACGGCATTACTCTGATACAAAAAACAGAAACACGTCACAGTTAAATAAAGCTACAGATGAATAGTATTCATGAAATTAAACACAAAAATCTTCTACAAAATATTAATAAATTGAACTCATCATTATATAACAAAAATATATCCATGGGCAGATGTCATTTATTCCAAACGTAAAGACTAAAGAGCCTCTTGATGAAAGTGGAAGTGAAAGAAGAGAGTGAAAAAGTTGGCTTAAAACTCAACATTCAGAAAACTAAGATCATGGCATCCAATCCTATCACTTCATGACAAATAGATGGGGAAACAGTGGAAACAGTGGCTGACTTTGTTTTTCTGGGCTCCAAAATCACTGCAGATGGCGATTGCAGTCATGAAATTAAAAGACGCTTACTCCTTGGAAGGAAAGTTGTGACCAACCTAGATAGCATATTAAAAAGCAGAGACATTACTTTGTCAACAAAGGTCCATCTAGTCAAGGCTATGGTTTTTCCAGTAGTCATGTATGGATGTGAGAGTTTGACTATAAAGAAAGCTGAGTGCAGAAGAATTGATGCTTTTGCCCTGTGGTGTTGGAGAAGACTCTTAAGAGTCCCTTGGACTGCAAAGAGATCCAACCAGTCCATCCTAAAGGAGATCAGTCCTGGGTGTTCATTGGTAGGACTGATGTTGAAGCTGAAACTCCAATACTTTGGCCACCTGATGCAAAGAGCTGACTCATTTGAAAAGGCCCTGATGCTGGGAAAGATTGAGGGCATGAGGAGAAGGGGACAACAGAGGATGAGATGGCTGGATGCCATCACTGACTCAATGGACATGAGTTTGGGTAAACTGCAGGAGTTGGTGATGGACAGGGAGGCTTGGCGTGCTGCGGTTCATGGGGTCACAAAGAGTCAGACACAACTTAGTGACTGAACTGAACTGAACTAAACTGAAAGACTGGTTCAGCATTTGAAATTTCCCTGCTAAAAAGACTAAAGGAAAAAAGAAATCTCCAGTCTATCAATACAGAAAAAGCTTTAGAATAAAAATATTATCAATTTCTTATAAAACTCTTTACAACCTAGGATTAAAAGGGAACTTCCTCTACCTGATGAAGAGCTTACATGGTAAAACTGCAGCTAATGTCACCTTCAGTTGTGAAACACTGAATAGTTTCTCTCTAGAACAAGCAGCAACACAAAGATGTTACTCTCAGCACTTATTTATTGTGCTGTTGGAAGTCCCAGCCAGTGCAATAAGACAAGCAAAGAAAATAAAAGACAAATAGAATGAAAGAAAGAAATTGAACTGTCCTTATTTTCATATCATGTGATTACCAGAAAATCCCAAGGAATCTTCTTTTTTTTAAAAAAAAAAGCTTGTTAGAAGTATTAAATAAATTCAGCAAGGTCATGATAAATAAGAAAAACACAAAAAATCAATCAATCACTGAAAATATAGAAACTGAAATTTAAATCTAATATTATTTACAATCTCTCCAAATAAGTAAACTACTTAGAAGTAAATCTAACACAGTGCATATAGGATTTGTATGCTTGAAGTTACAAAATCAAATGACATTTAAATAAATGGAGAGATATGCTCTGTTCAGGAATTGGAAGACTCAATATGGTAAAGATGTCAGTTCTGTCCTATGTGATGTATAGGTTTCATGCAACTTCTATCAAGATGCTTACACTTCATGCAAAAATTTACACGGTGCTAAGTAAATAGCTCTCAGTTTTAATCGATAACAAATTCCATAAGAGGAAAAATTAATAAGTTGAACACCAAACTAATATATTTTGTTCATAAAAGACCATGAGACGATCATAAAGTGGAAAGCTATAAACTGGGAGAAAATGTTTACAAACTTCATATGTGACAAAAGGTTAATATCTAGAATATATAAAACATACTGAAAATTCACTAATAAAAACATAACTTTTATAAAATGAATAAAGAATATGAATAGGCATTACACCAGAGAAAATATATTAATGGTTGTAAGCACATTAAAAGGTATTCAACATCATTAGTCTTTAGAGAAATGCCAAATCAAAACACAAAGAGATTTCACTATAGACTTATCAGAATGGCTAAAATAAAAAATAAGGGCACCATCAAAGGCTAGGAAAGATATCAAGAAACTGGATCACTCATACATTGCTGAGGGGAATGTGAAAGGGTAAGCCACTCTGGAAAATTGTTTGGGTGTTTCTTATCAAAGTAAACATGCAACTACCCTACCATCCAACAGTGACACTCATGAGTATTTATTCCAGAAAAGTCTAAATTTATGTCACACAAAAATATGGGTATGAATGTTTATAGCAGATCTCTTTGTAATACCCCAAATCTGAAAATAACTTAAATGCCCTTCTACGGGTAAACAGTTAAACAAGTGGTGCTTTATCTATGTGCTCAGTTGCTCAATCGTGTCTGACTCTTTGTTACCCTATGGACTGTGGCCCGCCAGGCTTCTCTGTCCATGGGTTTCTCCAGACAAGAATACTGGAGTGGGTTGCCATGCCTTCCTCCAGGGGATCTGCCAAACTCAGAGATCAAACCCGTGTCTCTTATGTCTCCTGCATGGGTGAGTGGGTTCTTTACCACTTGTGCCACCTGGGACCACCAAGTAGTATTCAGCACCAGAATGAAACAAAGCATTGGTAAATGCAACAACTTGATTGAATAACCAGGAAATTATTCTGGGTGAAAAAGCCAACCCCTAAATTTATATACTATATGATTTCATTTATAAAATATTTTCAATGTCACAAAATTTTTAAAATGGAGAACAGTGCTATAATGATTCAGGGTTAGAGTAGGAGATGAGGTGGGGAGTGTATATAAAAGGCCAACCAGAAGGATCCTTGTGGTAATGAAACTTCTGTATCTTCACTGTTTCAATGTTAATATTTTAGATTTTGGGTTGCGTTCCAGTTTTACAAAATGTTACCATGGTAATAACTGAGTAAAGGATACTTTCATTTCTTGCAACCTCATGTTTATAATTATCTCAAATATTTTTGTAATGAATAAGGATTATATCATAATATGAGAGAATAATCAGAAAGATAATGATATTTACTGTGCTTGATATCTATAATATCTACTTTTTAAAAGATAAAATATGGATCATTTATGTTTATGTGATTGCTAATAATCAGAGCTAAATATGCATTTAGAAACAAATACATGTATGTTTGTTTCCTTACAAGAGACAATTGCTAGGCCTCGTGTTGATTTTAGTTAACATATATCATGTAGTTTTGATAGATGAAAACTTACGCTTTGTCTTGGGATCCCAGACAAGCCCCCAAGATGACAGCTAACAGTGAACAGTGCCACCAGATTCGTGGTCTCCAAAGGAGATTAAACTCTGGGACCAAAGACAGTCTCAGTTACTCAAGAGCTTTCTGTAGATTTTATTTAAAGTGAAAGTGACAGAAAAAGCTCTGACATAGACATCAGAAGGGGGCAGGACAGTACCAACCTCACTAGTTTAAGTGGGGCCCTATATACTTCTCAACTAGCTGCTGAGAATAGATACAAAAATACCTCAAGGCTCTGAGAATTTTGCTCAGATCGTTTTCCATAACATACATCCTGGGATGACATCAGCACGAGATTAGCCAAAGAGAACAAGTTAACCCAGAGCTCAAGGCTGTGAAAGTTTTTACCCAGACCTTCTCCCATAATATATATCCAAAGCTAAAAAAGAAAAAAAATGCATGTCCTCAAACAAGAGATACTGCTGCCAACGAGGCCTACTTGGCTTAAGGCAAAAAAAATGTTTAAAAGAAAGAATGTTTACCTCCTCCTTAAAGGGTCCTTAGGCTTGGACTCCTTATCAACCTGCCTAAGTTAACTCTCTCAGTTTGGCAGTCAATACTAAAAATGTTATTTGCAAAAATAATGTGTATTTGAAATTAATGTTGCTATTTATGGATTGGAAAATGTCTTTAAGAACTCAGTGTTTAACGGCATTTAATGTGTGCTACTGCCTGACATAAAGCATGGCCAGGTCTCTGGATAATTGTCATGAGTTTTTATTAAATTATGTTAGCAGCTGAGAATAATTTTACATTTTTTCCTATTATGTCAAATGACCAATTTTCCACACAGATGAACTCAGGTTCCAATCACAGAGAATCGTCATTGTGATTTTTAGCATAAAGCAGGTGGATCTCTAAGCTGGTTAATGAAGCTCCTGATTTGATTGTAAAACACAAAGCTATAGATTGTGTTATGCAAAGATACCTGGGTGCCTGCCCTTCAGAAAAAAAAGAATCTCTATAACCTGACATTTAGACCTTCTTCTACCACTAAAATATTTCTATGAAGAGAATGAAAATTGAACTTATTAAAATACTTTGTAAGGTCTGGTCTTGTAAAATGGAGCCCGAGGTACACAGTACCATTCCTTTCTGTCATTTTATATAATTTTCTTGCTTCAGAAATAAAGATAAACATTCTAACAGAGAGAGAACTAAGTTCTTCTTAGGATTTATAGAATTTGATGATATAGAGATGGATAGATAGAAATAGAGACAGAGAAATCAGTTAATTGTGAGTGAATGATGAACTTTTGATGAGATATTCTTTTCCTTTAGTAAAATTTCCTCCAGTGAATTGAAACCTGGTGACTACTACTGATATTCAACATTTCCTTTCCTTCTCTCATCTGATACTCTTTCTATTTCAATAAGAATAGAGAGTCAAATCAGAATCTAACTGTCTGTTTTTTCTATTACATTGACTAGCCTGATGTTATTTCTATCCATGTGCCTTGCCTCTCTCACCATTACATTAGAAAAGCTCTTTCGGTTCTTATGGCCAAGCTTCTACTTGTTCACTGACTCCCACATCTGGTCAATTATGCAGAGCTCTCCAGCTCTTTCCTTTTTCTTCTCTGTAACAGTGCTTGTGGGATTGTGCCTATCAGCATAGTTCACATGCCACTGGACTCTGCTCGATACTATATGGTAGCCTGAATGGGAGGGAGTTTGCGGGAGAATATGCGTGCATGCATGCTCAGTCATGTCTGACTCTTTGTGACTCCATGGACTATAGCCTGCCAGGCTCCTCTGTCCAAGGAATTCTCCAGGCAAGAGTCCTGGAGTGGGTTGCCATTTCCTTCTCCAGCGAATCTTCCTAACCCAGGTATCAAACCCACGTCTCTAGCTGCTCCTGCATTGGCAGGTGGATTCTCTACCACTGCGCCATCTGGGAAACCCTTTGAGGGAGAATGCTGCTGCTAAGTCGCTTCAGTCGTGTCTGACTCTGTGCAACCCCATAGATGGCAGCCCACCAGGCTCCTCTGTCCCTGGGATTCTCCAGGCAAGAAATTTGGAGTGGGTTGCCATTTCCTTCTCCATGAGGGAAAATGGACACATCTATATGGATGGCTAAGGTCTTTTGCTGTTTCCCTGAAACTTGCACAATACTGTTTATCAGCTATTCCCCCATACAAAATAAAAGGTTAAAAAAAAAAAAACAAGAAAAGCATGCATAAAATAATAGCTCAATATTGAAAGACATGCCTCGCTTTACCCCTTATCCCTGCCAACTACCATCCCATTTCTCTGGTCCCTCTTTATGGCAAAACAGCTTGAAAGTTTCTCTGTACTTATGCTCCTCACTTCTTATTATCTTTTTAATTGAAGTATAATTGACTTGGTAGCACTAGTGGTAAAATCCCACCTGCCAATGCAAGAGACACAGGAGACATGGGTTCGGTTCCTGGGTCGGGAAGATCCCCTGGAGGAGGGCATGGCAATCCACTCCAGTATTCTTGCCTAGAGAATACCTTGGCCAGAGGAGCTTGGTGAACTGCAGCCCATAGGACAGCAAAGTGATTCAGTTTTATATATATACACACACACATACACATGTATATATATTATATATTAGCTTCCTTTTTCATATGAGGGAAATCTCACTTAGAAATTTAAATAACTTTCCCTGTTTCACAGAACTATTGAATATCACATCATAAATTTAAACTTGTAAGTCTCAAATGCTTTACATTATATCATAGAGTATTCCTGCAGGTGAAGAGAGAGATTTTACACACACACACACAAAAAAAAACTTAGCAGTAAAGAAAACAAGAAAGGCATGGTAATTGATCAATAAGGGATATTTTTTTAATTGAAATTACTTTCTAAGAAACTATTCAGTTTCTGATTTTTTTTACAAAAACCTTAGTTATGTTTTCTATTTATAAGGAAAAATGAATATTAAGACTAGAGGGAGCATTCAGTTTAGTTCAGTTCAATCGCTTAGTCGTGTCCGACTCTTTGCGACCCCATGAATCACAGCACGCCAGGCCTCCCTGTCCATCAGCAACTCCCAGAGTTCACTCAAACTCATGTCCATCGAGTCGGTGATGCCATCCAGCCATCTCATCCTCTGTCATCCCCTTCTCCTCCTGCCCCCATTCCCTCCCAAAATCAGGGTCTTTTCCAATGAATCAACTCTTCACATGAAGTGGCCAAAGTATTGGAGTTTCAGCCTCAGCATCAGTCCTTCCAATGAACACCCAGGACTGGTCTCCTTTAGGATGGACTGGTTGGATCTCCTTGCAGTCCAAGGGACTCTCAAGAGTCTTCTCCAGCACCATACTTCAAAAGCATCAATTCTTCAGTGCTAAGCTTTCTTCCCAGTCCAACTCTCACATCCATACATGACCACTGGAAAAACCATAGCCTTGACTAGATGGACCTTTGTTGGCAAAGTAATGTCTCTGCTTTTCAATATGTTATCTAGGTTGGTCATAACTTTCCTTTCAAGGAGTAAGCGTCTTTTAATTTCATGGCTGCAGTCACCATCTGCAGTGATTTTGGAGCCCCAAAAAATAAAGTCTGACACTGTTTCCCCATCTATTTCCCATGAAGTGCTGCATTAAGATATTCTAAATACTAATGTAAATCTCAAAACCCTTCTGTCATCACTTTCAATAGTTATTCAGCATGTTGAAGGCCTTCAATAACAGAAAACTCTTTTTTGCTAATATATTCTTAGATTTTTAAAAAAGAAAACATAAAATTTTAACTTATAGGTGCTTACTTCATGGTGTAAAACTTACCTTAGCAGTCATATTTGTGTTGAATAACCCCAAAAATCTACTTTAAAAACATTGTATGTTTCATATTGAACATTTTTCTAAGAAACACAGGTTTGTATCTATTATGGCCTATACATGTAAATGTGACCTTCTCCTTAGTGTACTTTTGTACACTAGCCCTTTGTAATGGTGACTGCTTTGGACAAGTTCTTTATTAAATCTCAGACATTCAGTTCAGTTTAGTTGCTCAGTCGTGTCCAACTCTTTGCAACCCCATGAATGGCAGCACACCAGGCCTCCCTGTCCATCACCAACTCCCAGAGTTCACTCAGACTCACGTCCATCAAGTCAGTGATGCCATCCAGCCATCTCATCCTCTGTCGTCCACTTTTCCTCCTGCCCCCAATCCCTCCCAGCATCAGAGTCTTTTCCAATGAGTCAACTCTTTGCATGAGGTGGCCAAAGTACTGGAGTTTCAGCTTTAGCATCATTCCTTCCAAAGAAATCCCAGGGCTGATCTCCTTCAGAATGGACTAGTTGGATCTCCTTGCAGTCCAAAGGACTCTCAAGAGTCTTCTCCAACACCACAGTTCAAAAGCATCAATTCTTCTGTGCTCAGCCTTCTTCACAGTCCAACTCAGACATTAGCTAGCTCTATAAAAGATGGAGGTGTAAAGCTGCAAAATATGGGCTTCCCTGATGACACAGTGGTATAGAACCCACCCCCCTATGCAGGTGATGTGGGCTCGTTCTCTGGGTTGGAAAGATCCCCTGGAGAGAGAAATGGCAACCCACTCCGGTATGCTTGTCTGGGAAATCCCATGGACAGAGGAGCCTGGTGAGTTACAGTTCATGGGGTCACAAAGAGTCAGGCACAACAACTAAACAACAACAAAGCTGCAGTATTCTCTAATACTTCAGGAAGAAAGTTCCATTGCTGAAATGCCCTTCTTGCTCTTCAATAGATGTCCCCATTCAATACATGCACCTCAGTCAAAGAGGTACACATAGAAAAGGAAGAATGCTTTGTCCCTAGCTTTTCCATGATCATAGCAGTCAGAGTCAGTTTTCTCTTATCTGCCCTATGTTTTGAGAGCCTAGAATTAGAAATTCTCTAAGCAAGTTCAGTGTCATCCTACCTTAGCCTCTGAGATAACATAGAAGGAAATATAGTTTCATGTGTTAATTAGTTCGCTAGGGCTGTAACAACAAAATCCCATTCTGGGAGGATTAAACAAAATAAAATCATTTCTTCACATTTCTGGAGTCTGGGAGTTCAAAAGCAAGGGACCAGGATATTTTATTCCTTCTGAGGTATCTCTACTTGGCTTGTAGATGGTTGCCTTATCATTGTGTCCTTATGTGGTCTTTCTTGTGTGTGTTGAGCATCCATGTTATGCATCTGTTTGTCAAAATTCCCTTTTTTTTAAAGGGCACCAGTCAGACTTCATTAGAGCCCACCTTAACAGTCTTATTTTAACTTAACCATCTTTTTAAAGGCCTCATCTTTGAATACAATCACATTTGAGATACTGGCAATTGGGCATTCAAGATATGAGTTGAGGAGGAGGACATAATTCAGCCTATACTAATTGAAGAATCAATGAAAGAACTCTTACCACATTTGTCATTCTCTTCTCTTTTTTAGTGATAATTTTAAGATTATTAATAAACTACTTATTGAAAATATATTCAAGTAAAAAGTACACAGATCTCATGTGTGAAAGTGGTTAATGAAAAGCCATGTTCTTGACGACTTGATATTTTAAAAATGAAAACTTACATTCTTCTTTAAAATACATCACTAATAGTAGCAACATGAATGGACATAGAGATTCTCATACTGAGTGAAGTAAATTAGACAAAGATAAATATCATATGATATCACTTACATGTGGGATCTAAAAAAACATAGTACAGATGAACTTATTTACAAAACAAAAATGGACTCACAGACATAGAACACAGACTTATGGTTTCCAAAGTGGAAGACGATGTTGTTCTTGTTCAGTCCCTAAGTTGTGTCTGTCTCTGCAACCTTATGGACTGCAGCATGCCAGGCTTCCCTGTCCTTCACCATCTCCCAGAGTTTGCTCAAACTCATGTCCATTGAGTCAGTGATACTATCTCACCATCTCATCCTCTGTCATCCCCTTCTCTTCCTGCCTTCAGTCTTACCCAGTATCAGGGTCTTTTCTAATGAGTTGACTCTTTGCATCAGGTGGCCAAAGTATTGGAGCTTCAGCTTCAGCATTAGTCCTTCCAATGAATATTCAGGATTGATTTCCTTTAGGATTGACTGGTTTGATCTCCTTGCAGTCCAAGGGATTCTCAAGAGTCTTCTCCAACACCACAGTTCAAAAGCATCAAATTTCTTCAACACTCAGCCTTCTTTATGATCCAGCTCTCATATCCATACATGACTACTGGAAAAACCATAGCCTTGACTAGATGGACCTTTGTTGGCAAATGTCTCTGCTTTTTAATATGCTTTCTAGGTTGGTTATAGCTTTTCTTCCAAGGGGCAAGAATCTTTTAATTTCATGACTACAGTCACCATCTGCAGTGATTTTGGAGCCCGAGAAGATAAAGTCTGTCACTGTTTCCATTGTTTCTCCATCTATTTGCCATGAAGTGATGGGACCAGATGCCATGATCTTAGTTTTTTGAATGTTGAGTTTTAAGCCAGCTTTTTCAGTCTTCTCTTTCACTTTCATCAAGAAGCTCTTCGGTTCCTGTTCACTTTCTGCCATACGGATAGTGTCATCTGCATATCTGAGGTTATTGATATTTCTCCGGGCAATCTTGATTCCAGCTTGTGCTTCATCCAGCTTGGCATTTCACATGATGTACTCTGCAAACAAGTTAAATAAGCAAGGTGACATCTTCCTTGATGTGGAAGATGAAAGTGGAAGATGGGGAAGGGATAAATTCATCTTAGTTAAGTCACTCAGTCATGTCTGACTCTCTGCACCCCCAGGGACTGCAGCACGCCAGACCTCCCTGCCCATCCTGTCTTTTTGCCTTTTCATACTGTTCATGGGGTTCTCAAGGCAAGAATACTGAAGTGGTTTGCCATTCCCTTCTCCAGAAGGGATAAATTAGGACTATAGAATTAACAAACACACATTGCCATATATAAAATAAACAACAAGATCCTTCTGTATAGCACAGGGGGCTCTATACAATATCTTATAATAAACTGATGGAATAGAATTAAAAAAAAAGAATGTAGATATATATGTGTGTGCTAAGTCACCTCAGTCATGTCTGACTCTTTGTGACCCTATGACTATAGCCCGCCAGGCTCCTCTGTCCATAGGATTCTCTAGGCAAGAATACCGGAATGGGTTGCCATGCCCTCTTCCAGGGGATCTTCACAGCCTGGGGATGGAACCTGCATCTCTTACATCACCTGCATTGGCAGGCAGATTCTTTACCACTAGCTCTACCTGGTAAGCCCCATAGATAGATAGATAGATACACATTTATGCGTATAATTGAATCACTTTGCTGTATACTTGAAATTAACATGAAATTGTAAATCAACTGTACTTCAGTTTAAAAAAATAAATAGACATTTGACAGAAGTATAACTAAATAACCGGAGAAGGCAATGGCACCCCACTCCAGTACTCTTGCCTGGAAAATCCTATGGATGGAGGAGCCTGGTAGGCTGCAGTCCATGGGGTCGCTGAGGGTCGGACACGACTGAGCGACTTCACTTTGACTTTTTACTTTCATGCATTGGAGAAGGAAATGGCAACCCACTCCAGTGTTCTTGTCTGGAGAATCCCAGGGACAGGGGAGCCTGGTGGGCTGCCATCTATGGGGTTGCACAGAGTCGGACACGACTGAAGTGACTTAGCAGTTAGCATAAATAAATAAATTAAATAAACCACTATAACAAAAGTAATAGTTATCATTTAGGATGCTAGTATGTTTAAATATAGACTTCCTTGGTAGCTCAGTGGTCAAGAACCTGCCTGCCAGTGTAGGAGACCCAGGTTCAATCCCTGGGTCATGAAGATTCCATGGAGAAGGAAACGTCAACCCCCTCAGTATTCTTGCCTGGGAAATCCCCTGGACAGAGGAGCCTGGCAGGCTACACACAGTCCATGGGGTCAGACACAACTTTAGCGACTAAACAACAACATGTTTAAGTGTCTCTGATTTCCTGACATGGGCTATTTCTAATTCCATGCTAAATATTAGAAATTATGTTGTAGAGAGTAATAGTGTAATACCACTAAAGTGATTAAAAATTAATCTCCCAAGATGAAATACTTTCATTACTAAAATGAGGATTATGTTCACTTTAAACTCTTGAGAAGATTTTCTTCTAAGAAGGCAGGAAACCTCATAGCCATTAAAGCATTATACAGCTTCTATATTTCAAATTGGAGATCAGTGCATAAATATTTCTATTACCTTTAATCTAAAGAGCAGTCAAAATAGCGGAATTAAAATACACTGAATAAAATTTGAATGCTAATTGCAACTAGGCCATAACAGATTTCAAAAGCAAAACAGTAATAGTGATAATACAATGAATGCCACTCTTTTCAATATTTCTCAGATGCTAAGCATAATATATTATCAGGGTTTCAAAAATTCTGTAAATAATATATACCTCTCTCATAAAGTGCATAAAATCACTTATGTGTAATAAAATATGCATATTTTCTCCAAAATGATTATTAGGGTTTTGAACCTCTAGAATGGTAACTGTAATAGAAAAAGGAAAATACATCTGTAGTTAGTTTGTGTAGTTACTGTATGGAAATAAAGTAAAACACCAAAAGATCAGCTTAGAAAATGTTTTGAGTGCAGAATACATTTGATTAGCTTGCGTAATCTAATGAATGTAGTAATCATCATACTAACTAGATTTCCTAGTCAGATGATAGAAACAATTGATGTGGTTTCTCCCAGCTTCCTGCTAAACACATGTGTAGATATTTAAATGAGCTTCTAGCAATACTGAAAACTAAGACTGGCTGAAAAACCTATTCCAAGAACCTATAAGCACCTAATATAATGCTCAAATGAAAAAATAAAGGCCCTATCATTGATCTTGAATTGATCATGAATGGACAAAAATGGCTATTATCTCTAAAGTGTTAATGTAGGATGATCCCATTAAAAGTACTGCTTGCCAGGCCATCCCCTTCTTGGAGTTAAGTATTCCTTTGAAATTTGGAAAAAAAAATGTTTTGTTATAATGAGCTGAAGGAGGAGACAGTTAGTCCTAGCAGAAAATAAAGCATCTATAATTAAAACAACATGGTACTTACACATGATGAGAAATCTAGGGACTGCAGAAAAAGACCAAAATATATATGAAAAGGCCATGAAGGTGGCATTTCCAATCACTGAACTTTTTGTTTTAGTTTTTATTGAGATATAGTGGCTTTACAATGTTGTGTTAGTTTTGGGTGTACAGCAAAGTGAATCAACTTTACATATACATATATCCCCTCTTTTTTAGATTTCTTTTCTATTTAGGTCACCACAGAACATTGAGTAGAATTCCCTGTACTATACAGTCAATTCTCCTTAGTTATCTATCTTATACATATTATTGTATATAAGTCACTCCCAATTTCCAATTTACCCCAACCATGTTCTCCTTGATATTCATAAGTTTGTTCTCTACATTTGTGTTTTTATTTCTGCTTTGCAAGCAAGTTCATCCATGTCGTTTTTCTGGATTCCATGTATAAGCAATAGTATCCAATATTTGGATAACTAGTCTCATACAGAAAATCAACAACCTTGAATGCATTCTTCATCCCTTCCACATGGATAAATTACAAATGGATTGAATATTTAACTATAAGGATGAAAACATATAGATCTTAGAAGTAAACATGAGTCAGATTCTTTATAAGATAGAAATGTGGACGGCTTTCCTGTCTCTGCTCAAAGTATTGCAAAAGACAATGGGAAAACCAAGGAAATAAAAATTATTTATGAGACATGGAATGAATCTGATAAATTCCCAAAGTTCTTATCAATGCTGAGTTTCAGTCATTTCTTGGAAGTTTATTAACATGATAGTAATTCTTACTCTTCAAACATGTAATAATAAAGAAATATATGGTTAATTCAGTAAGGAACTGTGATTCTACTTGTAGACTGGTATTGGTTTTACTATAATTATGGACTGGTATTAGTTCTTCTTGTAGACTGGTGTTCTACTTGTAGACTGGTGGAAAGTTGCAGCCACAAATAGCCTACTAGATTTTTAATTAAATGGGCTTATTATAGGATTATCTTTCATTTCAAATATTATAAGAAAGCATGATGTTAGCAACCAAGTATCCTTTGTATCTTTGTCTTAACTCCTTACACTATCTGAATGTCTGAGTTTATTTTTATTTATTTCTGGTGGGTAATATACTTTTGTAAGAGTGAATGATCATTTTGAAACTTGCCCTGAGACTCATGTATGGTTTATTTGACTCAGCTTTGCTGTTTTTATCATATTCCAGCTTTTTATCCTAGCCTATTCTGGCTCTTGCTGTTTTTATTTATTTGAATGCAATGATTCATTGAAAATATAGAACTTATAAAGACAGAGTTGAAGATAGAAATTTCTCATATATATTAGTAAACACCACTGTCTTTCATTGGAACTTTGGGCAAGTTGTTTAACCAAATTGTCTCAATATCTCCATCTTAAATGAGAAACATAATACACTGTGTCAGACTTTATTTTGGGGGGCTTCAAAATCACTGCAGATGGTGATTGCAGCCAGGAAATTCAGTTCAGTTCAGTTCAGTCCCTCAGTCGTGTCTGACTCTTTGTGACCCCATGAATCGCAGCACTCCAGGCCTCCCTGTCCATCACCATCTCCCAGAGTTCACTCAGACTCATGTCCATCGAGTCCGTGAGTCCAACTCTCACATCCATGCATGACCACAGGAAAAACCATAGCCTTGACTAGACGGACCTTAGTCGGCAAAGTAATGTCTGAGTTAGACTGTGAAGAAGGCTGAGCGCCGAAGAGTTGATGCTTTTGAACTGTGGTGTTGGAGAAGACTCTTGAGAGTCCCTTGGACTGCAAGGGGATCCAACCAGTCCATTCTGAAGGAGGTCAGCCCTGGGATTTCTTTAGAAGGAATGATGCTAAAGCTGAAACTCCAGTACTTTGGCCACCTCATGCAAAGAGTTGACTCATTAGAAAAGACTCTGATTCTGGGAAGGATTGGGGGCAGGAGGAGAACGGGACGACAGAGGATGAGATGGCTGGATGGCATCACGGACTCAATGGACGTGAGTCTGAGTGAACTCTGGGAGTTGGTGATGGACAGGGAGGCCTGGCGTGCTACGATTCATGGGGTCTCAAAGAGTCAGACACGACTGAGCGATTGAACTCAACTGATGGTGATTTTGGAGAATGAAATGAGATGTCATGTGAAAAATACTTAGCACAGAGCCTGACATATAGTCAACAGTGAATAAATACTAATTAATAATCATATTGATTATTGGTTATTGTTAAGTGTGATTATACACCTTAGAAAATTTTTATTTCCTGAAGCAATAAAAATTTTTAATTTATAAGAATTTTGAGTTGAAATATTTTGTAGAGGGGCCATTTTCTATTTGCTTTTTTGATATTCTTTATAGTTTAGTAGAGTATTCACAAAATGGCCTTGAATATCTTCAATCTAAAACAAAGAATTTTAAAAATATATAGTCATTAATCCCTCATTTTCTTGTAAATAGTGTTACTCTTCAAAATGAAAGAAGACACCAATCACTTGGAAACCTTCAGTGTTATAAATGGCCAGAAGCTCACTAGTCTTCTAACCTCTCAATACTAGTCCATTGGTAAAGGGGTTTTTTCTAAGTCTCATGACCATCTGTTTATAGATCTCTTGAGCTGCTACTTAAATATGCAGCTTTGCGACCTCAGCTCAGACTGAACAAATCAGCATCTCTCTAGTTGGGGCTTAGCAAACTCCATGTCTAACAATTTTTTTTGCATGTAGCACTTAAGCAAAGCAAAGGCTAATTTTTTTTAATTCATTATAATGTAGAAAATGTTGTCAGTTTTTCTGTCTTCTGATTTTTACAACCTGAGGTGGATGCCTCTTTCTTTCATGAATAAGCTTTAGCTTCCTTCATGGATCAGTTAGAGAAATAAACAGTTTACTGGTAGCCATTTTGGAGCTCCAGGCAGAAATGTGGAACTATTATGGTCTAGAAAAAAAAATACACACAAAAATTGAAAGGTCAAAGGCTCATAGGTTTTATGGTTCTTTTATCGCTCTGGGAAACTTAAGCTAAAACTATCAACAGTTCTTCAGTTCTTCTGTCCTCTTCAGGAGAACCTTCTTGCCTCAGGATAAAATGTGTTTTTTTTAAAAAATTGATGACATTTGAGGAAACTTAGTGAAGCCAGTAAAGTACACTTATAATTTATCATATTTTTTTGTTCAGGAGTGATTTTGAAAAATTTAGATAATCAGTAAGGAGAGGTTACTTCCGTTGTTAAAGTTATATTCTAAAATGTTTACCACATTAGAACTTTTTTTTTTTTTTTAAACAGGAATTGCATTGCCTCCTAAAGGAACTCTGGATATCCAGGTGTTATTTATGCCCCAGGTTATGAGATTACAAAACACAATGGTCCTTATTCAAATGAGGAAGGCCAGTGGAAAAAAATGGTTTGTTGACAATTTTATGGAATTGCACCCAGAGGTGAAAAGGTAACATTTAAAT
Source organism: Capricornis sumatraensis (assembly GCF_032405125.1). NCBI lineage: Eukaryota > Metazoa > Chordata > Mammalia > Artiodactyla > Bovidae > Capricornis > Capricornis sumatraensis. The sequence goes on along the minus strand of NC_091092.1, from coordinate 107,310,951 downwards.
AGGACATTGAAGGAATATGATTTCATTTTGACTGGCATTGATTGATCCAGTTTCTTTTATATGTTATGCAATGTAAAGTTCATGAGGTTATGCTCTCTGAAGTATTGAATTGTATATGGTTAGAGGAGGAAAATATATTTGTTATAGGGGGATTGTATATATCTTGCTGATTTGAAGTTCTGAGTGAGGAACAAGTCAATCTTAAGTATTGTATCAATGAATCACAGTCAGATACAGTCAAATACAAAGCCTCCTTTTTGAGTCTATATCTACAGAACAACCTGGATCAGCCTGTCTGGGCAAAGTATAGCATTTATGCTGATGTACACCAAGTGATGGCACCGTGCCAGCTATATGACATCCTGATGAAATATTGCCACGACTAGGTGTGCTGTGTCATTGCCAGAGAGCATGTTACTTGTCCCCTCTCTGCTTAGCTGAAATGTAAGCAGACTCCAGTACTGATGCAAAATTTAAATGTTTTCTCTTCTTTTATAATTTAATTAAACAATGGTCTAGAAGCCTTAATTCAAAGGAAATTCTTACTTTGTCTTATGTGTACATATTTCTTCTTCACATTCAAAACCCTCTTTTCTGTAGGCTCATTAATGTCCATTCTGCCAGGATTTCACCACTCCTGCAGTCAAGACTGCAGACATGATCTGGGTAAAATGAAAATGAGGAGGCCGTTGTTCAAAAAGTATTAAGACTTTTAAGACATTAAATAAACATGAGCAATTCCAAGTGTGGAGTTCTTGTGCTGTTGAACAAGTCATATGCTGGTGAAGCTGGTCCTGCCTGTTGTGTCTTATGTCCCATCTTTAATAAGAAAAATCTATTTTCAACAACAATCAAAATCATTTTCTAGTATCGCTGTCCTCCTGGTGGTGTCTGATGGACTTTGAATAATTTTACAAATGCCCCTTTTGTTTTAACTGGTAGCCTCCAAAAGTACCGTCCCCATTACTTTCTGAAGTCCCATATTTAACGGCACTTTTTGTTTTGTGCTTTTCCTATCCAATTTAGAGTGTAACCCATGGAAACTGTATTACCTCTTTTTAATCACGGTTTAGTCACATCAGTAAATATTAATACCAATACAGTCGTCCTTCAGTATCCTTGGGGGATGGATTCCAAGAGCCCCATGGATACCAAAATCCATTGCTGCTCAAGTCCATTACATAAAACGGCATAGAATTTGCATATAACCTATACACATCCTCCCATATACTTTAAATCACCTCTGCTGCTGTATTGTGCTCAGTCGTGTCTCTTCTGTGACCCTATGGGCTGTAGCTTGCCAGGCTACTCTGTCCATGGGATTTCCCAGGCAAGGATCTTGGAGTGGGTTGCCATTTCCTCCTCCAGGGGATTTTCCAGACCCAGGGATGGAGCTGTGTCTCCTGCATCTCCTAAATGGGCAGGTGGATTCTTTACCACTAACACCACTTGGGAAGCCCTTAAATCACCTCTGTGTTATTATAATGCCTAATACAATGTAAATGCTATGTAAATAGAAGTTGTTTTTTTTTTAACTTTCCAGAATTTCTTTCTTTTCTTTTTTTTTTTTTAATACTTTCAGTTCATGGTTGGTTGAATCTGTGGATTCAGAACCCACAGATATGGAGGGCCAGCTGCTATACCAACCTTTGAATGTAGGGAAAAGAGTTCTTCAGTTGTAACTTGGATCTGGCAATGATTGTACTAGTTTTCTTTGTGATGATTTCCCAAGGTTTGGTTTGAAATGTTTATAAAAATCAGCATTTGCAGAAAATGTTTTTTATTTCATACTTAGTTTCTCTCCACCGAAGTTTAAATTTATAAGCTTTGTTTAAAGTATCATTAGGTCACTAAAAATGTGTTATTTTATACTGATACTGAAAGTGTTTATGCTTTTATTCACTCTTAATAATTTAATTTCTAATCAGGGATTTGGGACTAGACAGTGAAGAAATCTTAGAAATACGCTGGATATACCCTATTATTGGACTCCCACAGACATCACCTCCTGAAAGCCCACGAAGTAAGTATATCTTACAGACAGAGAACACTAGGATTTTCAGGGGTCTTAGAGACCCTCTAATCACATCTCTTCTTTGTACAAGCAAGAAAATCCAGGTTCAGAGAAAGTAGGTTTAAAGTCACCCAGCTCTGTTGGTGGGAACGCAAGGACTGAATCTAGTCTCTTAACAGTAAGTTCAATGATCTTTTCACAAAACTATACCATTTCCTGTTGTTCTTACTGTTGGTGAAACCTACCAATCAGCTAAGATTGAAATAACATCAACTTCAGACCCCTTTATTTAACAGTCTTTGATGCACTCTGAGCCCTGTACTAGATTTGTAAGATTCCTAGGTACTGGGCTTCTGGGATTACATTTAATCACCATATTCTGGCTTCTGTGTAACTCATGGGGACAATGATTCCTCTGTTAGTTTTCCTAATACAAATCTTTGATTTTGTTCTCCAAAAACTAGTCAGAATATACTACTGAGGTGTCAGGGAGGTTTGCTTTGCCACCACATATGCAACATCAAATCTCTACTCTTAAAATGCCTTTTTCTCAATGACACCTTTTTTCCTCCACATACTCCAGACTTGTCTCAAGTTTCTGTATGTTCTCTTTCCTTAACACTCTTCACTTCTTCTGCATACTTTGATGTTCCCATTTTCTTCCCAGGGTCAGTGTAAGAATTCCTCTTAAATAACCAGCACAATTCCTCTTAGATAACCATAGGGTGAAATTTAGTATCCCAACCTCTTACCAGGCTCTAGGCATAGTTCTTCATAAGTAAGAATCACTGAATTGCACAGCAAAGGGATATCTGTTTTCAATCTCCACCTTGAACAACAGAAATAAGCTGTAAGAAGTCTTGAAATTTTGAATTTTCCTTCTCCTTCCAATACCAGTCTTTGCTAGTGAAAAAGGACTTGTCTTTACTGGCATAAATTATGTCACCACACTTAGAAGAGAAAATAGCAAGTTTTGCTTGTGAATAACAGCATTTCCCCAGATACACTGGTTATAAAGGAAGAACAAGATTATATATTTCCTTATGGAGTTTAATTTTAAGTGGAGTGAAAATCCACATACCTAACAATTCCTTTGACAATAAATGTCATTTGTTTTCCTCGAAGTATTTTTATTCTTGTGCTAAAAAAACTATCAACACATAAATATTTCACATACACTAAATTATCTTCAGAATGGTTCACAAACATGTCAAAATATTTTTTTATTTCCATCTAGGACATAGTAGTTTGTATACTTTCCATAGTGCTGAGCAGTTTAAAATTTATAATAGTCTTCCGATCAGTGATGTAATACAGCCTAGACATTACTCTGTTGGAATTCTAACAGCAGTATTGCTCGTGTCTACTCCAGATACTGTTTTTTTTCCCCCCAGATTAAAGATTTAGGGCAGATTTTTAGAAGTCTAAAATAAAGCCTATGAGAAAATAAAAACATAAATTTCTTGCACCGTTGTCTTCAATAGAGGTTAAATATACTTCGAAAACATAGACATTTTCTATCAAGTCACTTCTCTTGGTAATTATTTTTTTTCAAGTAAATGTGAGTTCTGTAAATAGCCTGTGTTATATTAGCACAACCAAGTGAACATCTGTGTTCTGAGCAGATTGTATAGTAGTTATTAAATCATTTTACCAAAAGTCTAAAACCTATTCTAGTAATTCTTTTTCTCTACAAATGCCCTTGAGAAACAAATGGGTAAGATTTTATAAATAAATATTATTTACTCTGTACAATCCATTCTTCATTCCTAAGAACACATCGGAAATAACCCATTGCTTTCCCTGCTCAACTGTATCACCATCAATGTTTGTTGTTTCTTTTCTTTTTTTCTATGTTTATCTATAACCCAGATTATTCTCAAGCCCAGGGTACTTTTGTTGCACTGTGAGCCACCTTTTATCTTTGTGCATTCTAATCTGCTCCTGTCCATTGAGGTAGATAATTGGAAAAGGGCTGCACTCCCTATCACAGTGTAAAGACAATGGAATGTGAATCCATTGTGATTTAGTAATGCTGGTCCTGCTAGGGCACTAATTACCTAAGGACTTATAGGACAAGACCAGTGACATGATACTAATTGTAACTTTGATCACACTAATTTCCGATTTAGTGCTCTAAAACTGAAGCTAATTATAACCAGAAAAGCTTGTACATTTTCTTCAGCCATTTCAACCCACTTAATTTACATCTAACTTTGTACCCCGTTGTACATTTCACATAATTAATTCTAAGTCCAAAATGTTCAGTATCAACCTGTAAATTTAAGAACTAAAATAAAATTTATTTTAATTATTTATTTCCTGTAGGTGTGGTACATATTGCAAAAACACATAAATCTGCTGACATTATCCAGTTTTGCAGTTCCGATGAACATATTATCTTTCTTTACTGTACAGCAGGAACTAGTACAACATTGTAAAGCACTATATTCTAATAAAATTATTTTAAAATATGTTATTAGTGATGTCATAAAAGCATAGAGTAATATATTTCAAAAGGTTTTTTAATATTATGATTCACTTCTTTATCTCATATTCATTTTGTCCTGTGTGCATCTGAACTGATAAAATATAACATTTGATATATTTTAGAGAAATATGGACTCTAGTATACATGGCCTCATAATATTATAGAGATAGTGCCAGCATAGTAACATTCCTTTATAAAATTATTAGCTATATATAGATATAATATTTTGGTTACTCACAAGACTCAATAACACATCTGAAATTTATATAAGAAAATGTTGGAGTTTAATATATAGAGAGAAATATATAAAGTTACATTAATTTAATGTTTAATGCTGTAAATTAAATTAATATGTAATAATGGTTAATATTATTTTAAAATAAATAATTACAGTTTTATTTTTAACCCCTAAATAGTGTATTTTGTAAATTTAAAAGCAATTCACACATGGAAATTAAAATATTTTACTTAAATAATTTAAGTACATTTCAAGGTGCATGTACTATTATTTTTAGTTAAATATTAATTAAATTAATATTTTTAATTTAGGAGATAATAAGACATATTCTAAAAGTATTGTAAAATAAATATTATAGGACTTTAAAAAAATTATTTGAAAGTATTTGCTGTAGTATTTTTATTTAAGTAAAGTTTGGTATTTACCATAATAAGCTTACAAATAGCTGAAAAATCTAGTCCCTGAATCACATTTCTGCATCTTAATGTAATCTTCTGTACTTTGCTGTGTATCTTCTAGATTTATCTCTTGTCATGCTGTTTTTACATATTATTTAATATTCATGTTGCTTCCAAAATGTCAGTGTATATAGATACTGAATGAGGATATGTGTGTTAATACCAGATGCAATGACATGCCAAAGTCTGCCAAAGGGACTTCTATTTTTCATAGCATAATTCATTTTTTTCTATCTCAAGAACAATCAAATAGCCCATTAATCAAATTAACTGAAAGTATTTCTCTCCTGTAGTTGTCATAAAATGTCAGGCCAGAAAGAGGCTAGAAGAGGAGGTGGAAGTCACACTGGATGGAGATTTTTGGGGAGAAAATCCTATCTTAGACCTGTCAGACTTTACAGTGATTGCAAAAAGAAAATCATATGCATATTATGAAGACAGAGGAGGTAAGAGAACACAGTCATGGGGATAAAAAATTATAATAAATAAAAACTCAATTTCCTTAAATTTCAGATTGCTGATTACTCAGTTACATGAAAATCGATGCCCATTTATTTCTCATTTACAGTTAGTGTCCAAATGAGTGTTATTTTTGTCCTCTTTACATAGTAGTTTTCTGCAAATGACAGTAGTTATGGTTATTAATGGATTTATAAGAATAGATTCAGGTTATGTCATCAGTGAGGAAAGAAAAAAATGTAATAACTGTAATTTTCATTTCTTTCAACTTTAGTTTCTTACTTTATTCTTTTTTTCTGATTTATGGAATGTGATTAAAGCCATGGCTGTAGCTTTAAATTTGAAAGAATGACCTTGAATAAAATATTTCTTATTTAAAGAGATAGAAAAATTGGCATAAATTAGATGCAATGCCCAAATATATATTTTTTATAATAATCCCTCTGACATTTGGCATCTTAAACAAGACATTTCAAAAAGTTATATGATGGTCTGGCAAAATCAACTCTCAATGATACAAACTTTGGTTTTCGGCCATCTTCCACATGAAATAAAGTAGAAAGTTCCTATTCACATTGAAAGGGAAATTCCCTTAACAATCATTTTATTAGTATGAAGGGGAGAAATCTTTATGTATTATTTATAAAGGAAAGTAACCACAAAATTAAGTATGAAATGCCTTGCAGAATCAAAATATCTTCTCTAGTTTTCTTATTTTGGTCTATCGTTTTTTACTTTGATCTCACTACTATCATCTCTGTGTCTAATTATTTCAATGATGAGAGAATGTAAATGAGGTATAACAAAAGGGAGAGTATACAAGCGTATAGAGAGGATATACAATAGTAAAATAATTTTTACTTCTTTATAATATTTCTACTAAGTAATAAATTCTCATTTTAAATGATTAAAGACATTTCTGATGAATATGAATAGCAGTCCCTCAGCTCAACTTAGTCCCACTCAGATGGTGTTCAGTTCAGTTCAGTTCAGTCGCTCAGTTGTGTCCGACTGTTTGCGACCCCATGAATCACAGCACGCCAGGCCTCCCTGTCCATCACCAACTCCTGGAGTTTACGCAAACCATGTCCATTGAGTCAGTGATGCCATCCAGCCATCTCATCCTCTGTCATCCCCTTTTCCTCCTGTCCCCAATCCCTCCCAGAATCAGGGTCTTTTCCAGTGAGTCAACTCTCCACATGAGGTGGCCAAAGTATTGGAGTTTCAGCCTCAGCATCAGTCCTTCCAATGAACACCCAGGACTGGTCTCCTTTAGGATGGACTGGTTGGATCTCCTTGCAATCCAACAGACTCTCAAGAGTCTTCTCCAACACCACAGTTCAAAAGCATCAATTCTTCGGCACTCAGCTTTCTTCCCAGTCCAACTCTCACATCCATACATGACCACAGGAAAAACCATAGCCTTGACTAGACAGACCTTTGTTGGCAAATTAATGTCTCTGCCTTTTAAGATGCTATCTAGGTTAGTCATATGGTGTTAGAATATAATAAATTTGAAATATACCCTCTCATACCTCCAACCATACTTGAGTGATGGAAGCTTGTTAGGAATGTAACCAGCTATTTTAACCAAGACCAATTAATAGTGACAAACAAGGCAGGCATCTTTTTCTTTCACATGTGAGCGTGGACTTGGGCATGGTTTAGGGAGTGCAATGCCTCTGCCCCCTGTGATTACCAGGCATTCAGGTCCTTTGGGGGCTTCCCTTGTGGCTCAGCTGGTAAGCAATCTGCCTGCAATGTGGGAGACCTGGGTTCAATCCGTGGGTTGGGAAGATCCCTTGGAGAAGGGAAAGGCTACCCACTCCAGTATTCTGGAGTCCATGGGGTTGCAAAGAGTCGGACACGACTGAGCGACTTTCACTTTCAGGTCCTTTTTTCTTGTTGCTCCACCATCCACCAAGTTGTCCTCATCTGCATCATCGATTCTACAGTCACATCCTCAGTAAATAACAAGCTGGTTCCTTTTAAAACCATGACCTGAAGATGCATATGTCATTTCTACTTGTATCCCATCGGTGAGGTCTCAGTTATATACAGGCACACATAGATGTCCTTGAGACTGGGAAATGTCTCTTGACAGACTCCCAGATTAAATTGGGAGACATTCTAGAACAAAGAAAAGCAAAAAGGGAGAAAGTAAATATTGGGGAGACAATTAGCAATTTCTGCCATATTTTATTTCCTGTGAACTGATAAAATCTATCATCTTTCCATCCAAAATACTTAATGAGAACCTATTACACATGGAGTGTTTTTCTGGGCCTGGAAATTTACCTAGATCCCATCCCTCTCCTACCATCAGACTGGTATCCCCACTCTTTAGGATAGCATTCCAGTTAGATCTCTGCTCAACATCTCCAATCCCCTAAAGAGATGAGGATTCAAGTTTAACTGGACCTGCACTGGCCCTGTTGCTGGGGCCTGAGTACCATTTCCCTTTCTCCAGTTCCCTCTGCCATCTATGTGATATCAAGTATTGTCATTCTGTCTCTACCTCCTACCATGCCCCAAACCCATATTAGAACCTTATTGCTGTCCATGCCAGTTGAGCATTTAATCTTCTAAGAACTATGCTGTTTTATGTTTTGTATTCATTACATTATTGTAGAACTTAACGTCAAAGAAACCCTATGAAACACATAGTATCTCTATATTTTTTACAAGTGAGGAAATCTCAGTAAAAGAAGTTTAATGACTTGTCCAGGGTCCTACAGTGCAGCAGAGGAAGGGATGATACATGAATCCAAGCTCGACTATGTTTTAAAGCTTTCTAAAAAATAATAATAATTTAGATTTAAAACCTAGATATGAAATCATAGGTTCTGAGCAGTTCACATTGAGTTCAGGCCTAACCTAATTGCTTTTTCTTTAAAGCCCTGAGGAAATCAAAAACTTTTATAAGGGCAAAGCTTTCTGAGAGTTTTCCTAACTTAAGGTAAAATGCGCAGTATGAAGTGGTCAATCAGTATACAAAAAGTTGTTTCCACGTTCCCTTTATTATCATACCCTCTTCTGTTATACTTCCTACCCTGTGGTTACCCACTGCTTGCTGAATAAAATATTACTTTGCAACATAGAAAATTAACACTATTCATCCATTTTTCAGCCATAAAACATATTTCATATGAATGGTATCTGATCATTTTTATCTCAGTTCAGTTCAGTTCAGTCACTCAGTTGTGTCCAGCTCTTTGCGACCCCATGAATCTCAGAACGCCAGGCCTCTCTGTCCATCACCAACTCCCAGAGTTCACTCAAACTCATGTCCATCGAGTCAGGGACGCCACCCAGCCATCTCATCATCTGTTATCCCCTTCTCCTCCTGCCCCTAATCCCTCCCAGCATCAGGGTATTTTCCAATGAGTCAACTCTTCGCATGAGAAGGCCAAAGTACTGGAGTTTCAGCTTTAGCATCAGTCCTTCCAATGAACACCCAGGAATGGTCTCCTTTAGGATGGACTGGTTGGATCTCCTTGCAGTCCAAGGGACTCTCTAGAATCTTCTCCAACACAACAGTTGAAAAGCATCAGTTCTTCAGCACTCAGCTTTCTTCACAGTCCAACTCTCACATCCATACATGACCACTGGAAAAACCATAGCCTTGACTAGACGGACCTTAGTTGACAAAGTAATGTCTCTGCTTTTTAATATGTTATCTAGGTTGGTCATAACTTTTCTTCCAAGGAGTGTCTTTTTATTTCATGGCCGAAATCACCATCTGCAGTGATTTTGGAGCCCAAGAAAATAAAATTTGTCACTGTTTCCATTTTTTCCCTACCTATTTGCCATGAAGTGATGGGACCGGATGCCATGATCTTCATTTTCTGAATGTTGAGCTTTAAGCCAACTTTTTCACTCTCCTCTTTCACTTTCATCAAGAGGCTTTTTAGTTCCTCTTCACTTTCTGCCATAAGGGTGGTGTCATCTGCATATCTGAGGTTATTGATATTTCTCCTGGCAATCTTGATTCCAGCTTGTGTTTCTTCCAGCCCAGCGTTTCTCATGATGTACTCTGCATAGAAGCTAAATAAGCAGGGTGACAATATACAGCCTTGACGTACTCCTTTTCCTATTTGGAACCAGTCTGTTGTTCCATGTCCAGTTCTAACTGTTGCTTCCTGACCTGCATATAGGTTTCTTGAGAGGTAGGTCAGGTGGTCTGGTATTCCCATCTCTTTCAGAATTTTCCATAGTTTATTGTGATCCTCAGAGTCAAAGGCTTTGGCATAGTCAATAAAGCAGAAATAGATGTTTTTCTGGAACTCTCTCACTTTTTCGATGATACAGTGGATGTTGGCCATTTGATCTCTGGTTCCTCTGCCTTTTCTAAAACCAGCTTGAACACCTGGAAGTTCATGGTTCACATATTGCTGAAGCCTGGCTTTGAGAATTTTGAGCATTACTTTACTAGCGTGTGAGTTGAATGCAATGGTGTGGTAGCTTAAGCATTCTTTGGCATTGCCTTTCTTTTGGATTGGAATGAAAACTGACCTTTTCCAGTCCTATGGCCACTGCTGAGTTTTCCCAATTTGCTGGCATATTGAGTACAGCACTTTCACAGCATTGTCTTCCAGGATTTGAAATAGCTCACCTGGAATTCCATCACCTCCACTATCTTTGTTCGTAGTGATGCTTTCTAAGAACCACTTGACTTCATATTCCAGGATGTCTGGCTCTAGGTGAATGATCACCCTATTGTGATTATCTTGGTCATGAAGATGTTTTTTGTACAATTCTTCTGTGTATTCTTGCCACCTCTTCTTAATATCTTCTGCTTCTGTTAGGTCCCTACCATTTCTGTCCTTTATTGAGCCCATCTTTGCATGAAATATTCCCTTGGTATGTCTACTTTTCTTGAAGAGATCTCTAGTCTTTTCTACTCTGTTGTTTTCCTCGTTTTTTATCTACTAAAATGTTATTCAATCTATATAAAATAATCCAGAATTACATTCACCATTTGTCCCCTACTGTCATTCCAGTCTCATTTCTCTAGGACATTAACTTGTTATTAACCTGAGTGGGATCACCTGCCACTTGTCTACATTTACCATCTACTTTACCAGCATGGTCAGCATCTATGAGACAGTCTGCTCTGCCCAGCCTGCCAACTTTCACTGCTTTTTTATGGAAACTACTTCCCAAGCTTGCCACAAGTTCTTATCATAGTTCAGTCATATGCTGTCCTCCTGGCCAGAGTGGGCTTATAAGGGAGATTGGGCTCCCCCAAATCTTCTGTGGTCAAATGCAGAAAGTCTGTTTACCTTCATTTGCTGAAGCTGTAATATGTAGTGCTAGGGAGTATTTATTTCTCTACTTTTCTCTGCAGGCCTGCTTTCTCTTCTCTTTGTAGGTCTCCTTTCTCTGTCTGCTCATCAATAAACACATGACTCTGTCATGCTTAACTCTTCCTTTACTTCATGAAACACTTGGTATCTTCTGAAAAAGATTATTCAAACGGGGGTTCTGTTATTTGCAAATAGGCATTCTAAGTGTAAATGTAGACGAGGCTCTAGAAATAATAAATATTTCTTGAATGGATTGTAAAAATATCAGAATCATCTTCCCCACACACTGTCATTATAAAATTTCTCAGTCACTATTTTAAAAGCTGGAGATGGAATTATGAAATGAGTGTCTATGTTATATGTACCCAGTGTAGTTCCAAAGATTCAAAAAAATTAGTTCAGATTAACTTGTTTTTGGTTTACTGGACAGTTATTGATAGTATGAATTATATGAGAGTGAGAGATAGTAATACTGTCACTAGGTTGCACAATGAGATATTTAATTTTTAATTATATTAATTTACTACTTTTTTCTCCTTGGTTGAATTTTCATTTTTTAATTGAAAAATGCTAACATAATCACAGCCTGCTTAAATTTATAAAAAGTGAAATAAATTTGTATGAGGACAGGGGAATTTTCCACTATAACACCTGTATAGTTAATCTCTATTTCAAAGAACTATGTATTAATAATGAAATCAGACTGATGTGAACCATTTCCATTTATCTCCAAAAATTATTATGAGTTGGGTACAGATTTTGCTTTAGTGAATCATGTAGTAGCATTGGACAAATGTAGAAAAAGTGATTGTTAAGTAAATGAAATTCTATTGGCTTTCTTTTCTTCAACCAGAAGCCAATATAAAAAAAAAAAAAAGTTCTGATTGTTGGGATAAGAATATTAGTGTAGATTAACCACAGAATCCAAATGTGTAATACAGTTTCCAATTTCCAGTGATAAATAAATGTGAGTACTTTCTTACTAAAATAGAAAACAATTTTAACATGCAGGCAACCTATAATAAGTGTTCCCCAGTGAATGTCCAGTTTCTGAAGTGAAATCATTGTTTTGTGTGACATCCTGTTATGCTTCAGTGAATTTTAATAGTTTAGTCTTCAAGCTTGATTTTTATTTGAAATCTATCCTGTTGAAGGCAAAATGTTGATGCTTCTATGACATGAAGTAAGGAAGGTAAACAAATGCTTACATTCAGGACTCATTTTAATATGTTCTTGCCACCTAAATTGCTTAAATTGTACCCTTGTCAGGTTGCAAGCTAAATATATATATATAATTCTGATAATAGAAATTGATTAGATCTTATTACCTGAAAAAAATCCACTCCCTCCTAGATAAGAATGGTCTATAAAGAGGCTGCCAACATCATTCTGAGAGATTCGAAAGGCATATAAGGAAAAGAGTCTCTCTTTTAAATAGCTCTTGAAAATACACCTTTTGATGTGGCTCATATTTCACTACTTCATTACTTTTCATGATGAAAAATAATGCTTACTATTGAAAATAACTATTTGGGAGGTTTGCAGTCTTACCTGTTCCCATCATTTTCTAGTAGCTTTTCCTCTGCTCAATACCACCAAACTCAAGGAGATCATCTTTTTTTTTTTTTCCTTGCAAAAGACATTTTAATTTTTAAACATCTGTTTCTGTTCTGAAGCATGTCTTGCTATACAGAAGTAGGTTTCTTCAGTGACTTCCCTGGTGACTCAGACGGTAAAGAGTTCTCCTGCAATGTGGGAGACCTGGGTTCGATCCCTGGGTTGGGAAGATCCCCTGGAGGAGGAAATGGCAACCTACTCCAGTATTCTTGCCTGGAGAATCTCATGGCTAAAGGAGCCTGGCGAGCTACAGTGCCTGGGGTCGCAAAGAGTCAGACACGACTGAACAACTAAGCACAGACACTCAATTTTAATGTTTTTAAACATTAAAAATATTAATGTCTTAATGTCTTTTCTCTGAATATTTGATAAATCAGTTGACCTCGCTCTGGTCTGAGTTCCTTAAAAGCATCTGGTAATTGCTGGATTCCTTTTACTGCCCAATTCCAAAGATGTAACCAACTTGTATGAAGTCTCTGAAAGTCCCCCTGCTTGCTGTTCCCTTCTCACCTATTTATTTATGAAGGTATGGGGCTGATCACAAGGCTGAATACTATTTTAGCCTTTATATAAAGGCAAACCAGCTGTTTTCACCTATGTGTGTCATTTGATTATAGTTTACTCAACACATTAAGTAGAATCCAAAAGTCATGTTGTTCATGCCATTTTGTACTTCTTATAGTCTCTTAAATCCCTTATTATAAGGTGGAAATTAAAGCATTTTACTATGTGGCTTAAGCTGTGATGGGATTTTAGGTGTGATCATTAATTAACAACCTGTATTCCTTCATCCAAATTTCTAGTCATCTGAAAAGTAGATGTAGAAGTAAGGCAGATGGAGATCAAAAGGTACCTTTATTATAAAGGTGAACTGGAAAATGACTTGGTACTATGGATTCATTTGGGCTTGTCAATACCTTCCACCACAATCGAGTGCATTTACCCCAAACTAGCCAGTTGTACGGGAATAAACAATTGACACACAAAGAAGGAAGAGAAAGTGTGCATGCTGATTGATGGTATCAGAAAAGAAAGAGAAGGGTCTGCTCAGGCTTCACTTCTTCACCCAAATTCACTGATCAGATACGTTGTTTTCTCTCAGAGGGCAGAATATGATGAAGGAGACAGATGGATGCCGAGATATTTTTCCCTCCTATACCTTTCCCTTCTAGCAAATGAAAAAGCCTCTCTATGTAAACAAGATCAATAGGAAATAAGGATCCCCACCACTGCCTTCCTATTGTTTTCTCTTACTTATCACTATCTTATTTCCCTGAGAGTCCAATAAAACCATCAAACCTCATTTAAATGAAAACACTAGGACCTCTCTGTTCTCTTTCTACCCTGACTCCTCACAAACACCATTGAGTTAATACAGATTGATCACTTTCATATCTTTTTTATTCAACAACAATCTCAGGAACATCTTTGTTGCCAGGTATTATGCTGAGTCCCAGAGACGCCAAAATTAACAAAGCACAGACTGTTGTCAAGGAATTCAAGAAATCGTCTATCCAACATGTTAGATTTATGCACCTGTACTACTTAAATCAATTGGTGTTGCCCTACTGGGATATTACACTGCTTTTATTTTTAGACAGTATTTTGAAATGTGGCTTCTATAAGACTACAAATTATACCCTGTGGGCAGTATTTCCCCCATAATTGTATTTATTCTTCCTAAGTAATTCTGGTCTCTGCCTTCTCTATGCCTCTCTGGAGATTAGTTCAGTGACTTTCTCTCTGTGGGACTTTTTCTATGAGAGTAGTTTTGCCATTTAATTGCATAACAAATTCATGCCACTTCCTTTTACATCCCAGGTGTACTGTAGCTTGAGGCTGTCTTTCTTTGATTAATCTACTGTCTTTTTCGTGCCTGATTTGCTGATTTGTTTGTCACACTGGTCTCATTTTACCCAAAGGCCAGTCATCTTGTTGCATGTTGTTTACATGACGATGCCTATGTTGGATTTGGTCTGTAATCACAACCAGCTCCAGAGAAGCCTGTCATTGGCCCTCCCATGACCCCACATTGGCCTCTAGACTTGATCCTTCCCTCTGCTTCTCTTCATTTTGCTTTCTCTGCTCAACTCACTCCATTAAGTCTTCTGTCCTAACTACTCTAATGAGAGTACCCTTGACAAGATTGTCAGCCCTATCCAGTATGCCTAATCCAGTGGTCAAATTTGAGCTTATATCTTGCTGGTTATCCCTTTTCCATCTCTGTTGTTGGCTCCTCTTCTTCTGACCAGAAACTCAGTGTTTGAGTGACCCAGGCCTCTACCCTGAGGGCCAGAACACTCCTTTGCACAGATAATGGCCTGCATACTTTCCAGAAGCTGCTGCTGATGGCATCTTCTCAGCAGTTGTGCCACTTGTCGGGCCTGGTATCCTCAGCTGTGACATCTTTACTCAGACAACTTGGGTTCTTCTATTTAATTTCTATATGGCCTTGACAAAATTATTTTACTTCTCTATAAACTCTGTTTCTTCAACTGTAGTATGGAGATAGTATCTATTTCATAGGATTTTTTTTAAAGATTAAGTGTAAATGCATAGAATTCTTAAAAGTGCCTGGTTCTCAGTCAGTGTCTCATAAGTGTTAGATATTACCATTATTATCATTTAAAGCTCTGGTTGGGCATTTTGTGACAGTGATGTACTAGAAGACCCATCTTCGGTCACTGACAAATGACAGTTTGAGATGGAAACATGATTCTTTCAATGTCATTTGCTGGGTTTTCTCATTAATACATGAAATAATATTGTATCAGAAAGTACAAAAATATGGTACCTAATCTTAAATAGATTCTGAAATTTGGTGCTAAATTGCTAAATGGCTGGATAAAATATTTATGTTACAAAAAGTTCCTTTATCTTTTATTTCTGGATTCTTGTTTAAAATGAAATGTGCGAGACAAGCATTAGCTATGTTGCCACTTTCTTCCTTTAATTTTTGTTCTGTGGTTTACTGTACTTGCAGTTGTAGCAAAAGAATATGCAATTATTTTAAGTTAATCTATTAAATGACCTTATGAAAGTGAAGTAAAACATGTAAATTAAATAACCCTTCAAAAAGACACACAATTTTGTAAAAATAATAAGAGTGTGCAGATGGCACATTCTTCATTATCTGTTCAAAGAAAATAGCTTTAGGTGGTTTATCCAATATCCTCTATTTTCTTTGAATACCTTGTTGTTATTATCCTCTTTCAAATTTGTGTTCAGTACTCCATTCCTTCCTTCTATGATTATTACACCCTGTCAAGCAAATGTAGATGCCTATTATTAATGAAGAGACAACTATAGAAATTTATGAAAGAATATGAATAACAGTGTTCATTATACTTTGATATTCACTTCTCATTGAGACATTTTGGTTGGGTTTGCTATGAAGTGTATTTCTTACAGATTAAAATGATATAAAATACACAGTTTCACAATATATTTTCCAAATAAATTGGTTACAATTCAGTACTTTTTGACTATTTATGTTTTGTCAAGGGTCTTTTAAAATTACTAATATTCTTCCACATGGAATAAAAATCAATTATTGTCCTGAGAAAATTCATCCACATATCTGGCACCCTTGACCATAGGTGCCATTGCATGATTTATTGGCATGATGATATAAGCATTAGGTTGCATAATTACACAAGGATGGAAGCATACCCTTCTTATTCAATATAATGACCACTTGCCATACCCAAGTGATTATTACCATTATTGTTTATTAGACAGTACATGATAAGTAGATAGATATATATAGATATATCATACTCTATAATTGTCTGAAATATGTTTGATTAAATATTTTGCATGTATATTAAGGGTATGAATATGGTACTAAAATGAGAAGCTCATGATTTTGGTTACCAGTCAGGACTGCTCCCATGGTTCCCACTTCATTCACAGGACATTGCTTGAGCTTAATCTCCATCTTCCTCTCACCCTTGTGCAGGTCACCACCTGGCCTGAACTACTGCAGAAACATCATTACCTTCTCTACGAACCCCCTTTTGCTCACTTTACCATTAAACAAGCACATCATTTCAATATTTAAAACATTCCATAGGTTCTTACTATTCTTAGAAGTCCCAAATCATCACCATAGCCTGCATAGTCTTGCCCATTATGCCCATTTCATCTCTTGGAAATTTCATCCCACTCCCTTTTGCTCCACCTGCTTAAGTTCTTTCCCAAAGAGGCTGTGGAAAATTCCCTCATGCTGCTCTGATGCCTAAGAGGCATTTCTTTGTCTACATGCAGGAGGCCCTTATCAACTTTATTTTTAACTTTGGTATATTGGTCTCCTCCTCAGGACCTTGGCAGTCAAGTTCCCAGGACCTGAGCTCTCATAGCCTCTTCTGCTTCTCCATAGTAGCCGTTCTCACAGTCATCATTGAAAACGCGGTATCACTGGTAGTTTATTGGCAATTCATTCCTCCCAGTTATAAGTTCCATGGGGACAAGAACCTTACTTGTCATTTCAAGGAAAGTTTTCAGTTATTATTGACCAAATGAAAAAAGAAATATAAATATAGATGATAAGAAAAATGTTTTTAAAGTGTGTTTAGATATTTGATAAGTAAACAAAATTATCTGCCTCATAGTTATGAATTTTTCCATAGCTAGGAAGTTTAACTGGGGCAAAATCTACAGCTCTTAGTGAGCAGTTCCTGAAAACTTTCACAGAATGGGAAACCATTGAAAATGGGAAGTGCTTCTAAACAAGCATGTGATAACCATTATATAAGATAGAAAAAAAGAGGTTAGTAAATATTTCAATACCTATTAAAACACAATTGAAATCAAATGTATATTTATCCTGACCCTTAATTTTGTGAGTTCAAATGTCTTTTTAAGAGTTTGTGTTTAAAACAAACAAAAAACAGAATTTTACTCCTGTGTCAAAAAATTTATTACAGTAGTCCTAAGGACTATAGACTTATATCTTGAAATTGTAATCTATATTAAGATAAACTACATTTATTTAAATGTTTTTAGAAGTGTGCATTTGTTCTCTCAAAGTCACAAGCTATATTTGTCATGAGTAATTAATTTTATACAACAATCAGATGATAACTAATTTACACTGGTCTCACTGACTTAGCTCTGATCAACCCAATACACTTAAAAGTACTATACAGATCCTCTCCAAGTTGGGAACATTGCAAAAGGTATGCTTTTAACTTGATAATATGACTTTTCAAATAAAATGCAGAGACTCTACTTTGTTAGCTTGAAGACACAATGCAGAATGTCAGTTTGTTAGGATTTTGTACCACCTGATTCTGTTTTTCTTTCTTATGTGTTCATATCACTATATTCTAGTTAAAACAAGGGAAATATGTAAAGTGTAAAAAGTACTAATATTGTTCCTACTTGCATGACCCCTGTCCCCTTGCAGATAATCAGGTCTGTGTTTTGTACCAATGGATCTTCTTAGAATTGAAATTATGACATCTATAGTAACAGATTCCCCACAGGGGGTTCAATGCTTCTGAAACTAAATTTAGCTTCTCATTTCCTATCTTGATTCTGACACAGCCATTCCTGTAAAAACTTCAATAATTAAGCAGAAACAGATGCAGATCTCAATAGTATTTGCTTTGAAAAATATGTTATTTGAATGCAATGAAATTTCATCTCCCATTAAACACTCTAAAACTCTTAAATGCTGCTTCTCAATATAGAGTATGGCTTCCAATGGAACATTTCCATATCCCATCCCCAGAACAAATCAATATATTAAATGTAGACATATTGATTTTGCTACAACAAAGAATGGTTATCAATAGGAACAATTGCCAATTTGGTCAACAGGATGAAAACTAGCAATTCAGAAGGTCTGAGATTTATTTTTACACATAAAAAAAGAAAAATGATCTTGTAAGGTTATGGGTCAGTCCATTATTTTACATTAATAAGATTTACTGAGTAATTATTAAATGTGACTTTCTTTATAAATCATGTCTATAAGCTTTTAATATATATAGCATATCATATTGTGTTTATAGTAAATGTTATAGTAAATGTTAATTTTTAGTTTCCACTTGTCTATTTCTTATTTTATTAGTCCGAAATTTAAGGAGGGTGAGATTAAGGATAGTGGGTGAATTTATTTTTTATATCCATTCATTTATTTAACTCTTAAGAGCATACTGAATACTATTATATACCTGGTAACACACTAGGTATTATGAACACAAAGCTAAATAACATATACCCTCTCCCTCACTCTAAATACCTGTGCATGATTAGTGCTGACATATAACTGATTTTCAATCTATATGTATTTAGTTGAATTAAAATGCATTTAAATCTTGATTTTCTTAGATTTACCTATGAAACGTGAATTTGAATATGGCATTGAATTTGAATCTGAAGATGAAGAGGCTAGTTTGGAATCCTGCGTGGCTATATATTTGATCAAAAAATCTTATAATGCCAATAAAGAGCAGATAACATTGGTCTTCAGTCTGATATTTACACCAAAGAAACCAGTGAGGTAAACCTGCTTTTTCAAACCCTAATTTCTTTAAACAATATTATTACTCTTTTAAACTAAATAATGTGGTCTTTTTCTTTCCATCTTTCTATTTGTCAGTTGCATTACTTCTTTGTTGCCATTGAGGTAAATAGATTATTTCTAGCTATTCAGCTGTGAAAAGTATTCTGATAAAAAAGAATAGTCCAAATTATTAGAAATCTGAGATATCCTTCAGTAATTGTGACCTTCCCAAGGTCATTAGGATATGCTACTAGCAAAACAGGGCTGTCTACTTTTTTTTAGTATAAATTTATTTATTTTAATTGGAGGTTAATTACTTTACAATATTGTATTGGTTTTACCACACATCATGAATCCGTGACTTGGTGCTATACATTGGCAACAAGGTATTTCTCCATACTACCTCTCAGAACCAGTTCAAATGATGAAACTGCTGAGTGCCCTCCTTTGCAATTGCTCTCATTACCGTTTTACCATTCAAAACCATAGCATTGTACTAAAGGTAAAGTATAGGAGGGTCATAGTAAGTAATACTATAGTAATTTCAACTATAGTAAGCTTTGAATATCTGTCCTTTGGAAAACCTCATCCAGTGTCTTTGTATTTACTTTTTAGGCAACTGATACTTAGCATCTACACATACTGTATGATAAGTCACATCTGAAACAGGATTTTATGTCTTGATGCAGAGACACTGATTAGAACTGCAAATAAGCACAAAATACAGCCTGGCCATGAAAAAAAAAATTGACAGTATTACTTGTGCTTTTAACCATTTCTATAATTTAACAATGCATTCAATGTACCCATGTGTGTATGAGAATGTAGTCTAATAACTAAAAGATAGCAGGGTCCCCTTCAGGAAGCAGTAATAAAATCAGATTTGTAAGAAGAAAGTACATATTAACCATTATTTTCATAGTTTTCTATGGTCTTTTTAAAAAATTTTTCATAGTTTTCTATGGGATTCCTTGGTGGCTCAGTGGTAAAGAATCTGCCTGCCAGTCCAAGAGGCACTGGTTTGATCTCTGCATCAGGAAGATCCCCTGGAGAAGGAAATGACAACCTACTCTAGTATTCTTTTTTTTTCCTACTCTAGTATTCTTGCCTGGAGAATTCCATGGACAGAGGAGCCTGGTGGGCTGCAGCCCATGGAATCACAAAGAGTCGGATACAACTTATTAACTAAACATTTATTTGTTAGTATTTTTTTCACATTTAGCTTAGTATTATGTTGATTCAGTGACAGGGAAATTACCAGCAAAAACCAGAAGGGGAAAATGTTATCATTAGTGAGTATCAACAGAACCAATGTGAATTTATATTTGTTCCACATTTGGTGAGTTTAGAGCTTCTTGGTGAATATTTGAGAAACTAATTTAGGACAACTTATATTCATGATTTATAAAATTTTGTGAGTGTCTTGTGGTGTTCCGATGTAGTTTAAAATTCTATTTTATGTGCACATACTCATTTGTTTTTGTCATTTCTTCTTCCATATGTATTTGGGATGGTTCATGGCAAGACATACCATTAAATGATAAAAAATAAATAAATAAAACCAATAGCTTTAAATTTTGAAGAAAGGACAAGAAAATAATTATACCCAAATCATACTGTTCCTACATAATTTAAATAAGTATCAAATTTAATTCTTCTCTTCCTGATTGACACGGTAAAAAAAAAAAAAGACAACAAAATTTTCATGAGTTTGTTAAGGAAAACACTGTTGCACAACAGTAAAAACAAGGTAATTTTCCATGTTTATCCTTTCATACAATAGTGCTGACATAATAAGAGTAATGGTCAGAACCTTAAATGTGTTTTTACAAAAAATAAAATATAGTAAAAACAAGAATATTATTCCTTAAGACCTTGACCTTTTTTTTTCTTTTTTTCATTGGAAAAGACCCTGATGCTGGGAAAGATTGAGGGCAGGAGGAGAAGGGGACAACAGAGGATGAGATGGCTGGATGGCATCACCGAGTCAATGGACATGGGTGTGGGTGGACTCTGGGAGTTGGTGATGGACAGGGAGGCCTGGCTTGCTGCAGTTCATGGGGTCAAAAAGAGTCAAACACGACTGAGCTACTGAACTGAACTGAATGGGGCCGGATGCCACGATCTTAGTTGGTTGTTGTTTTTTTTTTAATATTTAGTTTTAAATCAGCTTTTTCACTCTTCTCATTCACCCTCATCAAGACTTTCTTTAGTTCCTCTTCACTTCTGCCGTTAGAGTGGTATCATTCACATATCTGAGGTTGTTCATGATTCTCCTACCTATCTTGTTTCCAGCCTAGCATTTCTCATAATGTGCTCAGTGTATAAGTTAAATAAACAGGATGACAACAGACAGCTCTATCGTACTCCTTTATCAATCCTGAACCAATCAGTTATTCCATACAGGGTTCTAATTGTTGCTTCTTGACCTCCATACAGGTTTCTCAGGAGACAGGTAAGATAGTCTGGTATTCTCATCTCTTTAAGTGCTTTCCAGTTTGTTAATGATCCACATAGTCAAAGGCTTTGGCATAGTTGATGAAACAGAGGTAGACGGTTTTCTGGAATTCCCTTGCTTTCTCTGTGATCCAGCAAATGTTGGCAATTTGATCTCTGGTTCCTGTGCCTTTTCTAAACCCTGCTTGGATGTCTGGAAGTTCTTCATTCACATAATGCTGAAGCCTAGCATGCAAGATTTTAAGTATGCCCTTACTAGCATGGGAGATGAGTACAATTGTCCAATGATTTGAGCATTCTTTAGTACTACCCTTCTTGGGAATTGGGATGAGGATTGACCTCTTCCAGTCCTGCGGCCACTACTGAGTCTTTCAGAATTGCTGACATACTGAGTGCACCACTTTGATAGCATCAATTTTAGAGTTTTGAATAGCTCTGCTGAAATTGCATTACATCCACTAGCTTTACTGACAGCAGTGCTTCCTATGACCCACTTGACTCCACACTCCAGAATTTCTGGCTCTGGGTAGCTTACCATACTTTTGTGGTTATCTAGTTCATTGAGATCTTTTTTGTGCAGTTCTTCCATGTTTTCTTTCCATTTCCTCTTGATCTCTTCCACTTCTACTAGGTCTCTAGTGTTTTTTGCCATTATTGTGCACATCTTTGGATGAAATGTTCCCTTGATATTTCCAATTTTCCTGAAGAGATCTCTAGCCTTTCCCCTTCTGTTTTCCTCTATTTTTATGCACTATTCATTAAAGAAGTCCTTCTTATCTCTCCTTGCTGTGCTTTGGAACTCTGTGTTTAGTTGGGTATACCTTTCCCTTTCTCCCTTGCTTTTTACTTCTCTTCTTTCTTCAGCCTCCTCAGGTAACCACTTTGCGTTCTTGCTTTTCTTTTTCTTTGTGATGGTTTTGCTTCCTCCTGTATAGTATTACAGACCTCAACCCATAGTTCTTCAGGCACACTGTTTACTAAATCTAATGCCTTGAATCTATCTGTCACCCTACTGCATGTTCATAGGGGATTTGATTTAAGTTTTACCTGGCTGGCCTAGTGGTTTTCCCCGCTTTCTTTAGTTTAAGCCTGCTTTTTGCTATGAGAAACTGATTATCTGAGCCACAGTCAGCTCCAGGTTTTGTTTTTGCTGACTGTATACAGCTTCTCCATCTTTGGCTACAAAGAATATAATCAATTTGATTTCGGTATTGACCATTTGGTGATGTCTATGTGTAAAGTTGTCTCTTGTGTTGTTGAAAAAAGGTATTTGCTCTGACCAGTGGATTCTCTTGGCAGAATTCAGTCAGCCTTTGCCCTGCTTCATTTTGAACTCCAAGGCCAAATTTGCCTGTTACTCCAGGTATCTCTTGACTTGCTACTTCTGTATTTCAATCCCCAATGATGAATAGAACATCTTTCATTGGTGATAGTTCTAGGAGGGCTTCTAGGTCTTCCTAGAACTGATCAGCTTTAGCTTCTTTGGCATTAGTGGTAGGAGCATAGACTTGAATTACTGTGGTGCTGAATGACTTGCCTTGGAAACGAACGAAGATCATTCTGTCGTTTATGAGATTGCACCCAAGTACTGCATTTTGGACTCTTTTGTTGTTTATGAGGGCTACTCCATTTTATTGTTACTAGCACTGTATTGAAGGGATATTGTTAAAATTTTGGTACCAGTTTGTTTTTTTTTTTTTATGTAGTATAAGAAATGCAGCATTGAACATCCTTATACACATTGCTTCTTGAAATCTTTGAAGTATATCTGAGGGAAATTACTAATAGTGAATTAACTGGTTTAGTGTCTGTACCTTTCAAATTTGATAATATATTATCTAACTGTTCCCCAAATTGTTGAATAATTTCACAGTCTAATTTAAAGAGGCTAAGAGATCCCAGAACTGTTCTGAAAGATTTATGTAAGAAGATTGTGATTTCTTGGTCCATTCTGACATATGATATGGCTTACAACTATAGAGCTATGTGTTTGAGTTATTTCCACCTGAAGCAAGCAAACACATAACTATTCTTCACCGTCAGCTACTGACCTATGTCTCCATTCTTCTTCAGAGCCAACTGCTTAGAAGGCTATACTTACTGTCTTCATCAATTCAATTGCCATTCAATTACATGTTATTGTAAAGTGTTTATGATATTTATCAGTTGCAATTTAATTTTTTAAAGCTTCAGTTTAAGTCAGTTTTGGGGGCGTTGTAACTTTTCACAGAAAATATAATTTTTCTATGTGAAGCAAGAGTTCAAAGAACTCTTTCATGATGTTTCAGTTTGAACAGAAAATCCCCTTATGGAATACCTTTTAGTGTAACGCTTGGGTCCATTTGCCATCCTCTCCTCAGATTCTTAAGTAATATGATATTCTATGCTGGGTACAGAAAATTTGTAGAGTGAATTCTACATATGTTACTAATTCTTAGTAAGTAACTAGAGATTAAATGAGATACCCTATGAAATAATTACCTCAAAGGGAGGGTAATAATAGGGATTCTGGCCTACAGAATTATTCCTGAGATGTAAACAGCCTATCCACATCTTTTCCATCTACATTTTTTAAAAGAATTAAAAGTTTCAGTTTTTTTTACTGAAACCACAGGTTTACTTACATTTTCACCTTAGATGTTGACCTGCTATGCTATATCCCCTTTGCTTGTTTTCCTTCAATATCCTTTATAAATCTCTTTTTCTATTCAAGGTCTCAAGTTTTACTGAAAGTAGAGTGTATGACAGATGGGATCTGGACGTTTCCCATGATGTTGATTGCTACTGAACCTGATGTGGATGGGGTCATTGATATTGAAGGGGTTGGTTTATTTAAGGAATCTACTGTTGACTTCAGGCTGACAAGTCAGACAAGGTAATACATCAAGCATATGTGTGTAACTGGTTTTGTGAATGAAATTTATGCTGAACTGGGAAACAATTTAAGATGGAAAATTCTATTATGTCATCTTTTTCTGGTTAAGTCAGAGCAGTATTGCTTCTAGGAATCAAAGCTTTATATATTTCATATTTGTTATTTAAAACTTAGAAAATAAAATCTACAAAGTGAATACCAAAGAACAATAAGAACAAGTAAATAGATATTGAAATTTAGAATAATATTTCTATTTGTTTTTCAAAGAGTGTTTTAATGTATTTTTTCAAAGATAGATGGGTTTCTCAGTAAATTTTAATGGTTTGGGGCTGTTAAGTAATTTAACTAGGTAGAGGTGATTAGGTAACCTACATTGAGATTCCATTTTCTGTATTATTCTGCTTAGTCACAGCTATCTTTGTTATACTTGTAATAACATAAGCAGCATGACAATAATACATTTACCTTTCTCAGAAGTAAAAAATATTTTTACAGCTTTTTTTGAGATATACTTATCATAAAATTTACCCATTGTCAGTGTACATTTCAATATTTTTAAAAAATATGCAGAATTTTCAATCATAGCCACATTCTAGGTTTCAAACTCATCCTTCAGTTTTCACTGCAGTCACTCAGTCATGTCCAACTCTTTGCAACCCCATGGACTGCAGCACGCCAGGCCTACCTGTCCATCACCAACTCCCAGAGTTTACTCAAATTCATGCCTGTTGAGTCAGTAATGCCACCCAAGCAGCTCATCCTCTGTCATCCCCTTCTCCTCCCACCTTCAGTCTTTTCCAGCATCAAGGTCTTTTCAAATGAGTCAGTTCTTCGCATCACGTGGCCAAAGTATTGGAGTTTCAGCTTCAACATCATTCCTTCCAATGAATGTTCAGGACTGATTTCCTTTAGGATGGACTGGTTGGATCTCCTTGCAATCCAAGGGACCCTCAAGAGTCTTCTCCAACACCACGATTCAAAAGCATCAATTCTTCAGCACTCAGCTTTCTTTATAGTCCAACTCTCACATCAATACATGACTACTGGAAAAACCATCAGTTCAGTTCAGTCACTCAGTAGTGTCCGACTCTTTGTGACCCCATGAATCACAGCATGCCAGACCTGCCTGTCCATCACCAACTCCCGAAGTTCACCCAAACTCATGTGCATCGAGTCGGTGATGCCATCCAGCCATCTCATCCTCTATCGTCCCCTTCTCCTCCTGCCCCCAATCCCGCCCAGCATCAGGGTCTTTTCCAGTGAGTCAACTCTTCACATGAGAAGGCCAAAGTATTGGAGTTTCAGACTCAGTATCAGTCCTTCCAATGAACACTCAGGACTGGTCTCCTTTAGGATGGACTGGTTGGATCCCCTTACAGTCCAAGGGACTCTCAAGAGTCTTCTCCAATACCACAGTTCAAAAGCATCAATTCTTCAGTGCTCAACTTTCCTTACAGTCCAACTCTCACATCCATACATGACCACTGGAAAAACCATAGCCTTGACTAGATGGACCTTTCTTGGCAAAGTAATGTCTCTGATTTTTAATATGCTATCTAGGTTGGTCATAACTTTCCTTCCAAGTAGTAAGCGTCTTTTAATTTCATGGCTGCAGTCACCATCTGCAGTGATTCTGGAGCCAAAAAAATAAAGCCTGACATGCTTCCACTGTTTCCCCATGTATTTCCCATGAAGTGATGGGACCAGATGCCATGATTTTCATTTTCTGAATGTTGAGCTTTAAGCTAACTTTTTCACTCTCCTCTTTCACTTTCATCAAGAGGCTTTTTAGTTCCTCTTCACTTTCTTCCATAAGGGTGGTGTCATCTGCATATCTGAGGTTATTGATATGTCTCCCAGCAATCTTGATTCCAGCTTGTGTTTCTTCCAGTCCAGCGTTTCTCATGATGTACTCTGCATAGAAGTTAAATAAGCAGGGTGACAATATACAGCCTTGACATACTCCTTTTCTTATTTGAAACTAGTCTGTTGTTCCATGTCCAGTTCTAACTGCTGTTTCCTGACCTGCATATAGGTTCCTCAAGAGGCAGGTCAGGTGGTCTGGTATTCCCATCTCTTTCAGAATTTTCCACAGTTTATTGTGATCCACACAGTCAAAGGCTTTGGCATAGTCAATAAAGCAGAAATAGATGTTTTTCTGGAACTCTTTTGCTTTTTCGATGATCCAGCGGGTGTTGTCAATTTGATCTCTGGTTCCTCTGCCTTTTCTAAAACCAGCTTGAACATCTGGAAGTTCATGTTCATGTATTGCTGAAGCCTGGCTTGGATAATTTTGAGCATTACTTTACTAGTGTGTGAGATGAATACTGTTGTGCAGTAGTTTGAGCATTCTTAGAGACTGCCATTTTTAGTGACTGGAATGAAAACTGACCTTTTCCAGTCCTGTGGCCACTGCTGAGTTTTCTAAATGTGCTGGCATATTGAGTGCAGCACTTTCACAGCATCATCTTTCAGGATTTGAAACAGCTCAACTGGAATTCCGTCACCTCCACTAGCTTTGTTCGTAGTGATGCTTTCTAAGGCCCACTTGACTTCACATTCCAGGGTGTCTGGTTCTAGGTGAGTGATCACACCATCATTATTATCTGGGTCATAAAGATATTTTTTATACAGTTCTTCTGTGTATTCTTGCCACCTCTTCTTAATCTCTTCTGCTTCTGTTAGGTCTATACCGTTTCTATCCTTTATTGAGCCCATCTTTGCATGAAATGTTCCCTTGGCATCTCTAATTTTCTTGAAGAGATCTCTAGTCTTTCCCATTCTGTTGTTTTCCTCTATTTCTTTGCATTGTTCACTGAGGAAGGCTTTCTTATCTCTCTTTGCTATTCTTTGAAACTCTGCATTCACACAGGTATAACTTTCCTTTTCTCCTTTGCTTTTCACTTCTCTTCTTTTCACAGTTATTTGTAAGGTCTCCTCAGACAGTCATTTTGCTTTTTTGCATTTCTTTTCCTTGGGGATGGTCTTGCTCCCTGTCTCCTGGAAATGTCACAAACCTCTGTCCATAGTTCATCAGGCACTCTGTCTATCAGATCTAATCCCTTGAATCAATTTCTCACATCCACTGTACAATCATAAGGGATTTGATTTAGGTTGCACCTAAATGGTCTAGTGGTTTTCCCTACTTTGTTCGGTTGAGGTCTGAATCTGGCAATAAGGAGTTCATGATCAAAGAGTTGGACAGTACTGAAGCAACTTAGTACTTCAGTACTGTCCAACTCTTTGTGACCCTATGGATTGTAGCCCACCAGTCTCCTCTGTCCATGGGATTCTCCAGGCAGGCATACCATAGTGGGTTTCTATGCCCTCCTTCAGAGGATCTTCCTGACCCAAGGATTGAACCCGCATCTCTTATGTCTGCTGCATTGACAGGTGGGTTCTTAACCACTAGTATGTCCATCTTCCTGCAAATTTCCCTCAAACCCCTTTTCAGTCAACCCCTATTCCCACCCCTCATCTCTGGCAACCATTGATATGCTTTCTGTCTCTGTAACCTTGCCTTTTCTGGATATTTTATATAAATAGAATCATTCATTATGTACTAGATTTTTAGAATAGTTTTTATGCAGTTTTAGGTTTCCAAGAAAAGTGAGAGGAAGGCACAGAGATTTCTCAGTCACCCCCTGCCCCCACACGTGTGTAACCTCCCCCATTATCAACATCACTCACATAAATGGTACATTTTTTAATAAAGCTAGACCTACACTGACACATCATAACCATCCAAAGTTTGTAGTTTCCAATAAGACTAACTTTTGGTGTTGTACATCCTATGCCTTTGGTCAAAAGTATGATGATATATGGGCTTCTCTGATGGCACAGTGGTAAGGAATCCACCTCCCAATGCAGGAGACTCAGGGTCAATCCCTGGGTCAAGAAGATCCCCTGGAGGAGGGCATGGCACCCCATTCTAGTATTCTTGCCTGGATAATTTCATGGGCATAGGAGCCTGATGGGTTACAATTCGTGGGGTCGCAATGAGTTGGACATGACTGAGTGATGGAGCACACACATGATGATACATATATATGTCATTATAGTATCATGCAGAGAATTTTCTCTGCCCTAAAAATCCTCTTTGCTCTCCCTATTTATCTCTCTTACCCCACCCTTTGAAACCACGGATCTTTCTATTGTCTCTGTAGCTTTTTTACATAGTCTTTTACAAAATGTCATGTTGTTGGAATTATATAGTATGCCAGTTCAGTTCAGTCACTTGGTTGTGTCCGACTCTTTGCAACCCCATGGACCGCAGCACACCAGGCTTCCCTGTCCATCACCAACTCCCAGAGCTTGCTTAAACTCATGTCTATTGAGTCGGTGATGCCATCTAACCATCTTTTCCTCTGTTGTCCCCTTCTCCTCCTGCCTTCAATCTTTCTCAGCATCAGGGTCTTTTCCAGTGAGTCAGCTGTTCCCATCAGGTGGCCGAAGTATTAGAGTTTCAGCTTCAGCATCAGTCCTTCCAATGAACACTCAGGACTGATCTCCTCTAGGATGGACTGGTTGGATCTCCTTGCAGTCCAAGCGACTCTCAAGGATCTTCTCCAACACCACAGTTCAAAAGCATCAATTCTTCAGTGCTCAGCTTTCTTTATAGTCCAACTCTCACATCTATACATGATCACTGGAAATACCAAGGAGCATGATTGCTGGATCCTATGGTAAGGGTGGGCTTCCCTGATAGCTCAGTTGTTAAAGAATCTGCCTGCAATGCAGGAGACCTGGGTTCAATCCCTGGGTTTGGGAAGATCCCCTGGAGAAGGGAAAGGCTACCCACTTCATTATTCTGGCCTGGAGAATTCCGTGGACTGTATAGGAGTCACAAAGAGTGTGTTTAGTTTTATCAGAAATGGCCAAACTGCCTTCCAAAGTAGCTGTACCATTTTGCATCCCCACCAGTAATAAATGAGAGTTCCTGTTGCTCCACATTCTTCCTGGCACTCAGTGGTATTGGTGTTCTTGATTTCAGCCATTCTAACGAAAGTAGAGTGGTACCTCACTGTAGATAGTTTTAGTTTGCATTTCCCTGATGACATTTTCAAATGCTTACTTTCTATATCTTCTTTGGTAAGGTATCTGATAAGATATTTTGCCCATTTTTAATTGGGTTATTTGTTTTCTTCTGAGTTCTTAGAGTTCTTTGTATATTTTGTATAATAATTATGAGTTTTATCTTTTGCAAGTATGTTCCCCCAGTCAGTGTTTGTCTTCTAATTCTCTTGATATTGTTCTTCTTTTAATGAAGTCTAGCTTATTATTTATTTCATGGAGACTGTGTCTGCTATTGTATCCAATAAGACACCACCATACCCAGGTCATATAAGTTTTCTCTTACATTATCTTCTTGGAGTTTTATAGTTTTTTGTTTGTTTGTTTGTTTTACATTTAGGTTTATGGTCCATTTTAAGTTAATATTTATGAGACTTATAAAGTATGTGTCTTGACTATTATATTTTTTGCATGTGGATGTCGTTATTCCAGCACCATTTCTTGAAAATACTATCTTTGTTTCATTGTATTGCCTTTGATCCTTCATCGAAGATCAGTTGACTATATTTATAAGAGTTTCTTTCTGGGCTGTCTATTTTGATCTATTTATCTGTGTGTCTATTCTTTAATAAATACCATATTATGTTAATTATGATAGCTTTATTGTAAGTCTTCAAGTCAGGTAGTATTAGTACTCCAACTTGGTTCTTGTTCTTCAATACTGAGCTGGCTATTCTGAGTCTTTTGCATCTCTATATAATTCATTTGCTGATATTCATAAGTTAACTTCCTGGGACTTTGTTTGGGATTGCATAGAATCTACAGGTCAAATTGAGAAGGACTGCCATCTTGACAATATTCTTAGTGAATATATTCATGAATCATTCATGAATATAACATATTTCCCCATTTATTTAGTTGTTACTTACTTTCATTTATCAGAGTTTTATAGTTTTTCTCATATATATCATATACATATTAGCAAATTTATACCTAAGTATTTCATTTTGAGAGATGCTAATATAAATGATCTTGGTATTCAATTCCAAAATTCACTTGTTCATTGTTAATGTACAGAAAGCAATTGTATTTTGTACATTAATCTTATATCCTTCAACCTTGCTATAATTGCCTGTCAGTTCCAGGGATTTTATCGTAGAGTCTTTGGTAATTTCTACATATATGATCTATCAGCTGCAAATAAAGACAGATTTATGTCTTTCTTCCCAACCTAACTATCTTTTATTTCCTTTTCTGGCTTTACTGCATTAATAAGGATTTGCATATGAGATTGAAAAGAAGTGATGGGAGGAGACATGTTTGCTCTTATGTGATCTTAGTGGCAAAGTTAGAAGTTTCTTACCATTAAATATGATGTTGACAGTAGAATTTTTGTAGACAGTTTTTAGCAAGTTGAGGAAGTACACCTCTATTCCTAATTAACTGATAGTTTTTATCATTAATGGGTGTTGGATTTTATCAAATGCTTTTTCTGTATCTATAGATATAATCATGTACTTTTTATTCTTTTTAAGTCTGTTGACATGATGAATTTCATTAATTGATTTTCAAATATTGAACCAACCCTGCATATCTGGGATAAATCATATTTGATCATGGTATATAACTCTTTTTATACTTTTTTGATGCTATTATAATGAAATTATTTTATTTCTTTTTTCAGATAGTTCACTGTTTTCTTATTGTATGGAAAGCCAACTGATTTTTGTATGTGGATTTTGTGTCCTTCAATTTTATTGAATTCAGTTATTCTAACAATTTTTGGGTGGAGTCATGTCCAATTCTTTGTGACCCCATGGACTGTAGCACATCAGGCTCCTCTGTCCATGGGACTCTCCAGGCAAGAATACTGGAGTGGGTTGCCATTTCCTTCTCTAGGAGATCTTCCCAACCCAGGGGTCAAACCCAGGTGTCCTGTGTTGCAGGCAGTTTCTATACTGTTAGAGCTACCTGGAATTGTGTCATTAGCCAACAGACAGTTTTACTTCTTCCTTTCTGATTTGGATATCTTTTATTTATTTTTCTTGCTTAATTACTCTGGCTCAGACTTCCAGTACTATGTTGAATAGAAGTAGTGAGAATGAGCACCCTTGTCTTGTTCCTGATCTTAGAGGAAAAGTTTTCAGCCTTTCAACATTAAGTATAATATTAGTTGTGGGCTTGTCATATATGGCCTTTATTATGTTGAGTCACATTCCTTCTAAGTCAGTTTTGTTGAGAGTTTTTATCATGAAAGGATTTTAAATTTTGTCAAATGGTTTTTCTGTAGCTGTTGAAAGTATCATGATTTTTATCTTTCACTATATTAATGTGGTGTATCACATTTACTGATTTGTATATGTTGAACTATCTTTGCATCCCAGGGATAAATCCCGCTTCATTTTGGTGTATGAGACTTCTAATGTACTATTGAATTAAGTTTCCTAGTATTTTATCGAGAATTTTCACACCTATATTCATTAGGTCCCTGGAGGAGGAAATGGCAGCCCTCTCCAGTATTCTTGCCTGGAGAATCTCATGGACAGAGGAGCCTGATGGGCTACAGTCCATAGGGTCACAAAGAGTCGGACATGACTGAAGCGACTTAGCATGCACACACACACACACACACACACATTCATCAGGTATATTGGCTTGAATGTTTCTTTCCTTGAAATGTCTTCATCTGCCATTGGCATGTGGATATTTCTGACCTCATAAAATGAGCTTAGGAGTGTCCCCTCCTCTCCATTTGTTTTGGAAAGTTTAAGAAAGATTAACATTCATTCTTTTAAAAATACTTGGTACAGTTCACTGATGAAACCATCTTGTCCTGGGCTTTTTTTGTTCGGAGCTAGTAGATTACTGATCCAATCTCCTTACTTATTGTGTTGCTGTCTTCTCATTTGAAGTAGTAGTCACCTCCTCCAGTTTTTGCTGACTGTCTTCAGGAGTTAAATACCTTCTTTCCATCCTACTTGAGATTCCAAGGATTTCTCAGACCTTTTCTCTATGTATTCCTGTTCCACACCTCTTCCTCTTGTCTCATGGCAGAATACTAAAGCTTGTATGCCTTCTCTTGATCTTGTCAAGCCAGTTCTAATGCTGACAAGCCTCCCTTTTGCTTTTCCTAAAGCAATGCTAAATATTCAACATTATGGTTTCCTACAACCCCTCAGAGTTGGGCCTGCTTTCTACAGATGCTCACTAGCCATCTGCAAAGGCTCAGTATTGCTGCTCTTGGGAACTCAGACCAGCCACAGGATGAGGGTGTGTGGGAGTAGGGTACCCAGAGTGTTGGGGATACTTATAGACAAGCTGGGGGAAGTGCAGTAAAGAAGTTTCCATTGTCTCATTGGTGGGCCTTCTGGATACAGTATGTGATATAGTTAGTAGGTGCCATGT
Organism: Capricornis sumatraensis; assembly: GCF_032405125.1. Lineage (NCBI taxonomy): Eukaryota > Metazoa > Chordata > Mammalia > Artiodactyla > Bovidae > Capricornis > Capricornis sumatraensis. The sequence continues at coordinate 107,278,101 of NC_091092.1, read as the reverse complement.
CCATTTAGTGACCTCTAAGAGCCCTATTCTTTGCTCTTCCAGCCACTCCCCAGCGAAGTACTCATTTACAGTCTCACTTTCCTCCATAGGAGAAATCACAAGCTGAGAAGTTCTCTCTGGGCACTGAGCTGTGGCACTCTGGGGGAAGGCTCACACTCCTAAAGTGACATTGTTTTGCTTACTCTATGCAATGTGTCCAGTTTGAATTTTTTTGTTTGTTTTGTTCCAGTGGTGTGCTGGGACCTCTCCCCTGGACTCCTGGACTTCTACAAAGACTCTCTGTCTGTCTACTGGTAATTGTCTAAACGAGTGCTCTCCAGGGACAGTTCCAGGACCATGGCCAAGAATGGCTGGAATTGGTTCACAGGCTACTTTAGGGTCTACAGCCAGAATTGAGTTCCATATGCCTGTCACCCTACACAGGGATGTGTGCATCCTCCCAGGTCCTTGGGCATATGGCACTGATGACATAACCAAAGCCAAATTGAACTATGACTAAGTCCTTCGGGGTATGGAGCTGTTTGCCGTAGCCACAGTTAGCAAGTCAGCCACCTGGTTGTGGGCCTGCATTATCAAAATGGCTGCCCTCGTTCTTAGACTGAACCAGAGTTTCATAATCTCCTACCTAGGTACTTTTGTCCATGGATGGATGTGAAATTATTCTTGTTGTGGAGGATATGGGTGAGGAACATCTTATTCAGTCATCTTGCTGAGTTCACTCCTGTTTTGATCTTTATTTTCTAGTTTCTTGAAGTGGGAGTTTAGATTACTAATTGGAGATCTTTTCTTTATTCTGTTGTAAATATTTTTTTGTGATAAATTTCCCTGTGGGTACTACTTGCATTTCACAAACTTTGATCGGTTGTATATTCATATTCATTTGGTTCTAAATGTATATTTTTATTTCCTTTGAGAGTCCTCATTTGACCTCTGGGTTATTTGGTAGAGTACTGTTTTATTTACAACTGTTTTAGAGGATTTCTGTTGTCTTTCCATTATTGGCTTCTAGTTTGATTCTATTCTGGTCACAGAACATACTCCATAAATTCATTTCATATTTACTGAAAAGAATAGATATTATTCTTTTGTCAGCTGGAGTGTTCTACACATATCTGTTACAGCCTGTTGGTTGATCATATTTTTTAATTCCTTTGTTTCCTCACTGATTTTCTGTCCCATTGTTTTCTAAATTGATGAGAGGAGTATTTAAACCCCAGGGCATAATTGTGCATTTATTTATTTCTCTTTTAAATTATGTTTTTGCTACATATATTTATGAAGTTCTGATATTTAGTACATGAAAATGTAGGATTCTTGTGTCATTTTGTCGTATTTACTCTGTCATTATATATCTCTTTTTGTCTGATATTAGCTTTGAAGTCTACTTAATCTGATATTTATATAGGTACTCCTGCTTTACTCTTGCTTTTTATAAAAATGAATATTTTCATGGTATAATGCTTTTCATACTTTTATTTTCAGTCTACCTATATCACTAAAGGTGAAGTGTAGTTTTTACATACAGCATAGAATTTCATCATCCTTTTAAATTAACTTGACTTCCATTGGTGTACATTTACATCAATAACATCTAAAGTAAGGATTGATATATTAGGTTTATTTCTACAATTTCATTGTTCATTTTGTTTGTTCATTTTGTTTCTTTTATCTGTTTTCCTTTTCTTGCCTTTGTATTGGTAAATTGAACTGATTTTAAAATCCATTGTTATTTATCTATAGTATTTTTAAATACATATCACTGTATAGTTTGTGTTTAATAATTACCTTTTTATAATATTCATATGCAACATACCACAGTCTACTGCTATAGACATTTTGCTACAGTAAGGGTAGAAACTTCATTTATATCGGTTCCTTTATTCCTCTCAATTTTTAAATGTAAAATCATGACATAAATTGAGTACCATGAATGATGATGTTATAATCTTTGCTTCAGTTGTAAGATATTGTAAAAACTCATCAAAAGAACGATAGTCCATTATGTGCTGTGCTGTGCTTAGTCACTCAGTTGTGTCTGACTCTTTCAACCCCATGGAATTGTAGTCCCCCAGACTTTCAGTGGTCATGTATGGATGTGAGAGTTGGACTGTGAATAAAGCTGAGTGCTGAAGAATTGATGCTTTTGAATTGTGGTGTTGGAGAAGACTCTTGAAAGTCCCTTGGACTGCAAGGAGATCCAACCAGACCATTCTGAAAGAGATCAGCCCTGGGATTTCTTTGGAGGGAATAACGCTAAAGCTGAAACTCCAGTACTTTGGCTACCTCATGCGAAGAGTTGACTCATCGGAAAAGACTCTGATGCTGGGAGGGATTGGAGGCAGGAGGAGAAGGGGACGACAGAGGATGAGATGGCTGGATGGCATCACTGACTCAATGGATGTGAGTCTGAGTGAACTCTGGGAGTTGGTGATGGACAGGTAGGCCTGGCGTGCTGCGATTCTTGGGGTCACAAACAGTCGGACACGACTGAGCGACTGAACTGAACTGAACTGAATTGAGGCTCCTCTGTCCATGGGGGTTCTCCAGACAAGAATATTGGAGTGGGTTGCCATGCTCTCCTCCAGGGGATCTTCCCAACCCAGGGATCAAACCCAGGTCTCCTGCACTGCAGGCAGATTCTTTACTGTCTGAGCCATTAGGGAAGCCCATACCTACCTCTATTTTTATCCATTCCTTTGTTTTTCCTTCCTCCTGAAACCTCAGCCTCTTCCTGTTCTAATTTATTTTTTGTTAAGGAACTTCCTTGAGCTCTTTTTAAAATTAGCTCTGCTGCTGCTGCTAAGTCACTAGTGACACATTATTTTAGCTTTCCTTAATCTGAGATTGCTGCTCCTGCTACTGCTGCTAAATTGCTTCAGTCGTGTCCGACTCTGTGCAACCCCATAGACGGCAGTCCACCAGGCGCCCCCGTCCCTGGGATTCTCCAGGCAAGAACACTGGAGTGGGTTGCCATTTCTTTCTCCAGTACTCTGAGATTATTCCTTTATTATGGAAGAATACTTTTACTTGATATAGAATTCATGATTCAGAATTCTTTTCCTTCATCTCTTGAAAAAATATACCACTTCCTTATGGCTTGCTTGGTTCCAAGGAGAAATGTGCTGTCATTTGAACTGTTGCTTCCCTATAGGTAACATTTTATTTCTTCCTAGTTTCTTTCAGGATGTTTTACTTAATTTTAGTCTTGAGAGTTTAATTATGATGAGTTTTGTCATATAATATCTACTGTCATTATTAGTCTGAGTTAAATGAAGACAGGAACTCAGACTACCCTAATCAGTCCCAGATATATAAGGGATGCTTGATAAAATGCCCTGAAAGAATGAAAACCCCCAGGCACTTTGGTTATCATTGAATGTAAATTTACTTTAAAGTACACTTGGAGATAAAACAGAAGCTTGGTGTATTTCTTAGGTTTCTGGGATTTAATGGCACATAGGTTATATCCTGTTTCTTTTGGGTTACCTTTTAAAACTCTTTAAAAACATTTTTAAAAATTCATTCAGAGTTATTTAAAGTTATTTGTACCCTTATGTACTACATAAAATTCTCATATCAATATATTTGGTATCTTTTCATAGTAAGTTGTTCATTGTAATAAACAATTTTAATGAGTTGATCAGCTCCAAATAAACACAGTTATGGGCATCATTGGAGCTCTGCTCTTTTAATAACTTATTAATTATCCTTAACTAATTGGCCTATAAAACTTTCTGAGTTGGTCAATTTTAAAATATACCCTGTGCAATCAGAAGTACAAAAATTAATATCTGTTTATTGGCAGGCAGGAAATTTTAATATAATACCGGTTTACTTTGAGAAAGCTGCTCTTGAGCAGGAAATCAATATTCATTCATCCAGTTATTTTTTTTTTCTTTTGATATTTGCTTGGCATTTGTCTTTGGTACCTGTGACTCTGATAAAGTTTTAAGTTTAAAGTTAAAATTCCTTCATTCAGTTTTGTTTGTGTATTTGCCTACACATTTGGGCTTTGTCCATGGTGTTTGCTACTACAAATCTGCTTGACATAATCTGAAACACATTTCCCAAATAGGTGAAAATTAACTAAAGGGATGCAATGTAGATGCTACCAAAAATATGAGAAAGTGAACAGATTTCATAACCTGTATGAGCTTTTAGTGAGTTAAATTATCTTTCTTCTTTCTTGTTTGTTACTGTTATTGTTGTTCAGTCGCTCAGATGTGTCCATTTCTTTGCGACTTCAATGGACGGCAGCACCCCAGACTTCCCTGTCCTTCACTATCTCCTGGAGTTTGCTCAAATTTATGCCCCTTGAGTCGATAATACCATCCAACCATCTCATCCTCTGTTGTCCCCTTCTCCTCCTGCCTTCAGTCTTTCCCAGCATCAGGGTCTTTTCCAATGGAGTCAGCTCTTTGCATCAGGTGTCCAAAGTATTGGAGCTTCACCTTCAGCATCAGTCCTTCCAATGAACATTCAGGGTTGATTTCCTTTAGGACTGACGGGTTTAATCTCCTTGCTGTCCAAGGGACTGTCAAGAATCTTCTCCAGCACCACAGTTCAAAAGTGTCAGCTCTTCAACACTCCGCGTTCTTTCTGATCCAACTCTCATATCCACACATGACTACTGCAAAAAACCATAGCTTTGACTATTACAGACCTTTGTAGGCAAAGTAATGTCTCTGCTTTTTAAAGACAGTCTAGGTTTGTCATCGGAGAAGGCAATAGCAACCCACTCCAGTACTCTTGCCTGGAAAATCCCATGGACAGAGGAGCCTAGTAGGCTGCAGTCCATGGGGTTGCAAAGAGTCAGACACGACTGAGCGACTTCACTTTCACTTTTCACTTTCATGCACTGGAGAAGGAAATGGCACCCACTCCAGTGTTCTTGCCTGGAGAATCCCAGGGAAGGCGGAGCCTGGTGGGCTACTGTCTATGGGGTCGCACAGAGTTGGACACGACTGAAGCGACTTAGCAACAGCAGCAGCAGCAGGTTTGTCATAGCTTTTCTTCCAAGGAGCAAGCTTCTTTTAATTCTATTGCTGCAGTCACCATCTGCAGTGATTTCAGAGCCCTAGAAAAAACAGTCTATCAGTATTTTCATTTTTTCCCTATCTATTTGCCTTGAAGTGATGGGTCCAGATGCCATGATCTTCATTTTTTGAATATTGAGTTTTAAGCCAGCTTTTTCACTCTCCTCTTTCCCCTTCATCAAGAGGCTCTTTAGTTTTTCTTCACTTTCTGCCATCAGGGTGTTGTCTTCTGCATGTCTGAGGTTATTGATGTTTCTCCCAGCAGTCTTGATTCTAGCTTATGCTTCATCCATCCTGGCAATTTGCATGATTTACTCTGCATATAAGTTAAATAAGCAGGGTAACACCTTGACATACTCCTTTCCTAATTTTGAACCAGTCCATTTTTCCATGTCTGGTTCTAACTGTTGACCTGAATACAGGTTTCTTAAGAGACAAGTAAGGTGGTCTGATATTCCCATCTCTTTCAGAATTTTCCAAGTTTATTGTGATCCACACAGTCAAAGGCTTTGGTGTAGTCAATGAAGCAGAAGTAGATATTTGTCTGGAATTACCTTGCTTTTTCTATGATCCAATGGATGTTAGTAATTTGATCTCTGGTTCCTCTGCCTTTTCTAAATCCAGCTTGTACATCTGGAAGTTCTCAGTTCACATACTGTTAAAGCCTAGCTTGAAGGATTTTGAGCATGACCTTGCTAGCATGTGAAATGAGTTCAGTTGTGTAGTAGTTTGAACATTCTTTGGCATTGCCTTTCTTTGGATTGGAATAAAAACTGACCTTTTCCAGTCTTGTGGCCACTGCTGAGTCTTCCAAATTTGCTGGCATATCGATTGTGACACTTTAACAGCATCATCTTTGAAATAGCTCACCTGGAATTCCATCACCTCCACTAGCTGTATTTATAGTAATGCTTCCTAAGGCTCAGTTGACTTCACACTCCTGGATATCTGGTTCTAGGTGAGTTGATCACACCATCATGGTTATCTGGGTCATTAAGACCTTTTTGTACTGTTCTTTTGTGGATTCTGGCCACCTCTTCTTAATCTCTTCTGCTTCTGTTAGGTCTTTGCTACTTGAGATCTCTAGTCTTTCCCATTCTGTTGTTTTCCTCTATTTCTTTGCATTGTTCACTTAAGAAGGCTTTCTTATCTCTCCTTGCTATTCTTTGGAACTCTGCATTCAGATAGGTATATCTTTCCTTTTCTCCTTTGTGTTTTGCTTATCTTCTTTTCCCAGCCATTTGTAAGGCCTCCTCAGACAACCATTTTTCCTTGTTGCATTTCTTTTTCTTGGGGAAGGTTTTGTTCACCACTTCCTAGACAATGTTATTAAACTCTGTCCATAGTTCTTCAGGCATTCTGTCTGTCAGATCTTATCCCTTGACTCTATTTGTCACTTCTACTGTATATCATATCAGATTTTATTTAGGTCATACCTGAATGGTCTAGTGGGTTTTCCTACTTTCTTCAATTTAAGTCTGAATTTGGTAATAAGGAGTTCATGATCTGAGCCACAGTCAGTTCCCAGTCTTGTTTTTGTTGACTATATAGAATTTCTCCATCATCGGCTGCAAAGAATATAATCATATTTTTGTATGGACCATCTGGTGATGTCCATGTGTAGAGTCTTCTCTTGTATTATTGGAAGAGGCTGTTTGCTATGACCAGTGTGTTCTCTTGGCAAAACTCTGTTAGGCTTTGCTATGCTTCATTTTGTAATCCAAGGCCAAACTTGCCTGTTACTCCAGGTATCTCTTGACTTCTTACTTTTGCATTCCAGTCCCCTATGATGAAAAGAACATCTTTTGGGGGGCCTTTAATGAGTAAAATTTTGTTTCTTCTTTCTTGTTTGTGGAAAATATATAATCCATAGAGTTCATAGTATCTGAACCATTCTATTCTGTCCTTGTTGATTTTTTATATTATCCTGCATTTAATTTAATGAAAATGCAGGAACTATAGCATTTGAATTCAAGATAACATAAATTCCATCCTTCATTGCCTTGTGTGATTGCTCTGGACAGATACAATTATATAACTTAGTCATTAGTTATAAGATATTATAATTTAAAAATCAGAAAATTTTGGATGATACTCATAAAGGAAAACACTCAATAAAGATATAAAATGAAATGTGTGAGTTTTCTAGAAGAATTTCATCAGGATTATTACTATCTAAATTGAAAGGTAAATCATTTTCATAAATGTACTTTGTCTCTAAATCTAATTGTAAGCTTTGCCTTCATTTAGATAGTTGGAGACATAGGCCGAGGCCCTTGTTTACCATCAGAAGGAAGGATGAACAGGAACATGTTATATCCTATTGAATATCCACTTTAATTCAGAAACCAGTATGATTCATTCTTCCACTGTCTTGGATAATGTCATCCTAGGTTGTGTATACTATGATCATAATAATGTTAATATTTTACACATGTGCTCAGCCTGATATTTTTCCACAATAAAAGGTCAGGATTATATCTATGTCTCACTTAGCCTTTTCAAAAGAAAAATTATGAGCTTAGTCCTTACTTTCTTGGTTCCCCTACATTTAGTTAATTCTTCTCCATCCATTTGCAATGGATTTAGATCATTTCCTTATACCTTGACCTGACCTTTGGAAAAATATAAGATAACTGCAAAGTCAGTTTCTTCAGACTACTTTTCAGTTTATTTTTGTGTCTTTATGGGGTATCTTGATTTCTAAAGGTCTTTGACATAATTTTTTATGAATACAACCAGAAAACATATGACATATGTTTCACTCCCTAACACAATAAAATTTGTTCCCTAATGCCCTTGTATTTTTCTACAAGAAAAAAAAGGCAATAATGGCAGTGTATTTGTATAGAGGAAGCAAAAGAGAAACAACCATTCTGCTTCATTACAGTTATCTGCATTCATTTCTAATTAACATTATAAATGTTCTCTTAGATACTTTCTTTAAAATTAAAGTATCCAGTATCTTTCATTCTGATATATTTCTGCAAGCATTAAGTTGTAAGAGAGTCTCAACAGAAATGTGAAATATACCTACTTCTTTAGGTTTCAGTATATTTTCCTGGTAGATGAATGCATTTATCATAAGTAATTGTATTTTTCAAGAGCACTCACAATATGAAATACATTTTGATTCTTATGTTCTGAGGTCTGACAACCTTCTTATACTGAGTAAATGACTTAAAGTTACTGAGAAACCTAAAAATGTCAAAATATATATATTTTTTTAATGTATAGCTTTTGATTTTGTTCAATTTTGGTTTTGAGGATATAATAATTAACACCTTATACTATGAACACAGGAGGTTTTCTTTTTTTGAGATTTAACAGAAAATTCTACAGGTTTGGGTTACATTTCTGTTATAGCTTAATGATTGAGGTTCCCTTAGGAGGCTACAGTCACATGTTGGCAATATCCAAAGCCATCTTAAGGTTTGATTGAGCTAGCTCATCAAAATGGTGAACAAAACTAGAAGTTAATGCTACTTATTATCTATTAGTGCAGCTGTTATTGGCTAATGGTGCCTACATGCAGTCTCTATGTAATGTGTGTCTCAAGTAGTTGAATTTTATACACAGTGACTGGTTTCCCACAGTGTGTAGTCCAAAAGAACTACAGAGCATTTTCTGATATAGACCTAGAATTTATGCAGCTTTATTTAGCTACTTTCTATTGGCTACAGGAGAATCACTGTGTTGATTTGGATAGTGAAAGGGACTACCAGTCAGTCAGTTCAGTCACTCAGTTGTGTCCGACTCTTTGTGACTCCATGGACTGCAGCATGCCAGGCTTCCCTGTCCATCACCAACTCTTGGAAACTCACGTCCATCAAGTCAGTGATGCCATCCAACCATCTCATCCTTTGTCGTCCCCTTCTCCTCCTGCCTTCAATCTTTCCCAGCATTTTGGGGGACAATTGAAAACTAGCCCATGCCAGTTCTGTCTTTAAATTCGTTTTAGTTGTCCCAGTGCTGTACTATACTCCTGAATATATCCACTCAATGTTCCATCCCTGGGGGGCTATACCTAAGTAGGTATTAGAAATCTCAGGTCATCCAGATGACCCTTGAAACTTGGGGGAGTGATGTGAGACAGACTGACCTAATCATATTTAGTACTTGACCAGCTTCCCCACAAACCAACTCAATGCTCAACATCTCCTTTTTCTCTCACATCAAGTGTAAATTAAGTTCTGAAGAGAAATGACTCTGTGCCCTGGTGACTACACATTTTTCTTATTTGCTGGGCATGAGGAGAAGGGAAAAGAGAAGAACAAAGAGCGTGACAAACAATGAGATGGTGGCTATTCTATCTTCTAAATTAAATGATCTCTAAAATGTAAGGCCCGCGGGAGAGGAGGAAAGAGAAAAAGGCTCAAAGAAGACTATTTTAAGGAGTACATGTCACTTTGTGTTTTCCTTATTTAAAGGACCAGAGTTTGTCTAGGGATAATTTAAGTATGATGATTCATACCTAAAATTTGCATTTTAAATACTTTGCATCCTCTGAAGAGTTAGGATAGACACATGATAGAGTTCAAAGTATCAGAACACCTTATCTATTATTCTTAATGATCTTGTAATCTTAAAAACTAAAAATAATGTGTTTCTAGTAAAAAGCTGTGTTTAGTCTGGGACAGTAACGAGCCCAGTATGGTGATTATTCATGATCATCATATTTTTCTTATTCATTTGCTTTCCTTGACAAAGAACAACACAGTAAACACAATAGTAAATACACAATAGTAAATATTTGCTTCATTCCTACTAAATATTTAGCAGAGTAACTATTTAATTTTCATACAACTACTTAGATATCACTGTCTCCAATTTACCAAAGACACACACACTGTGTCTCCAGTTTACCAAAGACACACACTCACACACACACACACACACACACACACACATCTTTACACAATCACATCAAAGAATGGGTAGTATGTAGTGGGCACAGTGTCCATTTAGTAAGATACCCCAGATCCTGTCTCCCCTTCTCCAATCCCAACTCAACAGAAAATCTTTGGTCACATACCTGTCCCAGCTTGGAGTCCTGTAAACCTCAGATTCAGGCCATTCTGAATGGTGATAGGCTAAAGAATATGTCAGACCCCTGAGCTATATTTTCAATATTAATAGCCTTGGGAAAGCTGATTAAAATTTTCTATTACTTTATTTATTATGTATTTATTTTGTGACACTGCATGGCATGTGGGATCTTAGTTCCCCAACCAGGGATCAAACCCTTGCCTCCTGCATTGGAAGCACAGAGTCTTAACTACTGAACCACCAGGAAGTCCCCACAAATCTCTGTTCTTTTAGAAGGTTAAACCTAGCATTAACTTTGGCACATGTAAGCAGAATAGGTGCCCTACTGGATAGTATAATGTAAGAAATGCCACATACAAAAAGGAATAATTTCTATAATTATCTGTCATCAACGTGATTTGAAATTTTCTGATCAGAGGCTTACCTTTTGTATATTTAAATTTTTCCCAGCTTCACTAAGGTATGATTGACAAATGTTGTATATATTTAAGGTAAACAATGTGATGAATAAATACAATATATACTGTGAAATGATTCTTCCAATCAGGTTAACCTGTTCAGCACATCACATAGTTTATCTTTTGGGGTGTGTGGTAAGAACACTAAATAACTGTCTTAGCAGATTTCAACTGTACAATGCATTATTAGCAACTATAGGCTCTATGCTATACATTTGATCTCTAGAATCTATTTATCTTATTAATATAGCTGAAAATTTGTACCCTTTAACCAATATTCCCTATTTCCTCTAACCCCTAGCCCCTGGCAACCATTGTTCTACTCTCTGCTTCTGTGAGTTCAACGTTTTTAGATTCTGTATTTAAGTGACATCGTGCAAAATTTATTTTTCTGTATCTGGCTTATTTTACTTAGTGTAATCTCCTTAGGCTTCATCTGTGTTGTCCCAAATGGCAAGAGTTCCATCTTTTTTATGGCTCAATATTAGTTCACTATGTACATATACCACATTTTCTTTATTCATCTGTAGGCAGACACTTGGGCTATTTCCATATCTTGGCTATAATGACTAATGCTATAATAACATGGGGGTGCAGATACATCTTTGAGATACTAATTTCATTTCCTTTAGATATATGCCTATAAGTAGGATTGCTGGATCATATGGTAATTCAATTTTAGTTTTTTGAGGAAACTTCATCAAGTTTTCCGTAATGTCTATACCAAATTTTAAATCCCACCAGCAGTGTTAAGTGGTTTTCTTTATTCCACATTCATGCTAACACTTATTTTTTTACTCTGTGATAGTAACAATCCTAACAGATATGAGGTGATATCCCATAGTGATTTTGATTTGCATTTCCCTGATGAATAGTGATATTGAGAACTTTTCATATACTTGTTGGCCATTTGTATGTCTTCTTTGGAAAAAATATCTCTTGAGGTCCTCTGCCCATTTTTAATAGGGTTATTTGTGGGTTTTCTTGCTAGTGAGTTCTGTGAGTTCCTTATATATTTTAGATAACATCCCCCATTAGATACATGATTTGAAAATATTTTCTCCCTGTCCAAAGGTCACCTTTTCATTTGGTTGATTTCTTTTCCTTTGCTGTGCAGAAATTTTTTAGTGTGATATAGTCCTGTTGCTTATTTTCGCTCTTGATTCCAGTGCTTTTGCTGTCATATTTGAAAAGTCTTTTTCATGCTATTTTAAATAGGATTGTTTTCTTAATCTCTTTTTCAAATAGTTCGTTGTTAGTGTATAGTAACACAACTCATTTTTGTATGTTGATTTTATATCCTGCAACTTTCCTGAATTCACTTATTATGTAAAGTTTTTTTTCTGGAATCATTGTACAAATAAAATCAAAGATAATGATCTTAGAGGAAAAGCTTTTAGTCTTTCAATGTTGAATATATTAGCTGTGGACTTTTCATATGTGGCCTTTTTTATGTTGAAGTAATTTTCTTCTGTTCCTAAATTGTTGAGTGTTTTTATAATAAAGTGGTGTTAAATTTTGTCAGTTTTTTTCTTGCATATCTTGAGATGATCATGTGTTTTTTTATCCTTCATTCTGTTAAAGTGGTTTATCATATTAATTAATTTTCTTATGTGGAACTTTCTTCACATCCTATAGTTAAATCCTATTTATACATGGTGTATGATCCTATTACCATGCCACTGAATTCCATTTGATAGCATTTGTTGAGGATTTTTGCATCTATATTCATCAGGGATATTTACCAGTAGTTTTCTTTTCTTGTAGTGTCTTTTTCAGGCTTTGACATCAGGATAAATTAAGTTTGGAAGTATTTGGAAGAATTCCCTCATCTTTAATATTTTGGAAGAGTTTGAGATGGATTGATGTTAATTCCTCTTTACATATTTGGTAGAATTCACCATCTGTTCCTGGGCATTTCTTTGTTGGGAGGATTTTGACTACTGACTCAATGTTCTTAATATTCATATGTTCAGATTTTCTGTTTATTCATGATTTTGTCTTGGAAAATCCTTTTTTTCTGGGGGATTATCCGTGTCTTCTCGGTTATACAGATTTTATGTATAATTGTTTATAGCAGCCTCTTCTGGTCATTTCTATTTCTGGGGCATCAATTGTAGTGTGTCCTTGTTCATATATGATTTTATACATTTCAGTCATGTTTTTTCTTAATGTAGCTAATTTTATTTTGTTATTTTCAAAAAACTCTGACTCAGTTGATTTTTTTCTATTTTTTTCTATTTTTTTTCTTTTGTCTCTTTAATTTCTGCTCTACTCTTTATTTCCTTCTTTCTGCTAACTTCGGGTTGGGTTTTTCTTCATTTCCTTGTTTCTTGAGAAATAGAATTAGATTGTTTGACTTCTTTCTTTTTAATGTAGGTGTTTATCAGTATAAATTTCCATCTTAGTAGTACTTTTGCTGCATTCCATAAGCAATGTTGTATTATCATTTTGTCTCAAGATATTTTATAATGTCTTCTTGGTTCATTGGTTCAAGATTTCACTGCTTTTTTAAAATTTAAATTTAATTGTTTAATTTCCATGTATTTGTGTATTTTCCAGTTTTCCATCTGCTATTGATATCTAGTTTCATTCCACTATGGAGGGAAAACACAACTGGTAAAACTTCAATCTTCTTAAATGTGTTCAGACTTGATTTGTGACCTAACATGAAGTCTGTCCTTGAGAATGTTCCATGTGTACCTGAGAGGAATATGAATGTTGTTGCTAATGAGTGAAATGTTCTGTATATATTCGTTAGAATCATTTGTCTATAGTGTTGCTCCTTGCTCCTGTCTTTTCTCTTATTGATCTTCTGTCTAGGTTTTCATTCCATTCAATATTCCATTATTGAAAATGGGGTATTGAAATCTCCTATTATCATTCTATTGCTGTCTATTCCTCCCTTAAGTTCTATCAATCTTTGGTCTATATATTTAGATACTCTATTGATGGGCATATATATAGCTATAATATGTATAATTGTTTTTTGTTCTGGCAAGCTGATTTGATATAAAATCCTTCTTTGTCTTCTTGACAGTTTTTTATTGTCTACTTTGCCTCATAGAAGTAAGGCTAGGCATGCTCTTTTGTTTACCATTTTCATGGAATATTCTTTCTTCCCTTTAGCTTTCAGCCTATGTGTATCTTTAAACCCAAATTTAGTCTCTTGTAGACAGCACATACTTGGATCTTGTTTTTTTATCCTATCAGCCACTGTCTCTTTTGAAGAGAGTTTAATTTATTAATATTCAAAGTAGTTAGTGATACGGAAGACCTTACCATTTTGTTTTTTTCAGTATGTCTTATCACTCTTTTGTGCATCTTTTCTTATCTTGCTATCTTCCTTTGTGTTGTATTGCTTTTTTTAATAGTGATATGCTTTGGTTCTTTTCTCATTTTCTCTCAGGTATCTTCTATAGGTGTTTTCTTTGTGGTTACCATGGGACTTACATAAAGCATCTTATAAGTTTAACAATCCATTTTAAGCTGATAACAACTTTAGTTGCATACAAAATCTCTACACTTCTTTAATGATGTACAAGTTACACATTTTATATTGAGTTTCTTTTAAATTTTTTTATAAATTGTTTTTTAACTTTTATGGCACAACTAAGTGATTTATGTACCACTGTTACAATATTTAGTTTTGTGTATTTTCTTTATACTTATTTTTGCTAGTGAACTTTATAGTTTCAAATGCTTTTGTGTTGCTATTTACCCTTTTCATTTCAACTTAAAGGACTCCCTTTAGCATGTCTTGTAAAGCAGATCTAGTGGCAATTAATGCCCTCAGCTTGTCTTTGTCAGGGAAAGTATCTATTTCATTTCTGAAGGACTTTTTTTTGCTAGTGTTTTTGGTTGGCAGTTTGTTTTTCACCACTTTAAATATATCATTCCTCTCACTTCAGGCTTGCATGGTTTCTGCTGAGAAATCTGTAGGAAGTCTTACAATAATTCCCCTGTATGTAATAAGTTTGTTTTCTCTTGCTGTTTTCCAATTCTATTTTTATCTGTAACTGTTGACATTTTAATTATGTGTCTCATTGTGGAGTTCTTTGATTTTGTCCTATTTAGAGCCTTTTGTACTTCATTAATCTGATGTTCATTTTCTTCTCCAGATTTGGGAAGTTTGTGACCATTATTTCTAAAAATAAGCTTTCTGCTTCTATTTCTCTCTATTCCTTCTGAGAGTCATAATGTGTATATTAGTCCTCTTGATATTGTTGTGTAAGTCCCTTAGATTTTCTTCACTCTGCTTCATTTACTTTTCTTTTTGCTCCTCTTCACATGACTTTTCTTTCAGTTCTCTCATTATTTCTGCTGGATCAAATTGACCTCAACCCTTAGTAAATTTTTCAGTTCAGTTTCTGCATTCCTCAGCTCCAAAATTTGTTGGGTCTTTTTAATATTTTCTGTCTTTTTGTTGAAATTCTCTTTTTGTTCATGCATTGTTTTCCTGATGTTGTTGAACATCTTCATGACAATTATTTTGAATAATGTGCCAAGTAATTTCTATACCTCCACTTCTTTATGGTACATTTCTGGAGATCTATTTTCTTTCTTTAACAGTGTATTTTTTGTTTGTTGTTTCTTCATTTCCTTTTTAACTTTGTGTTGGTATCGACACATTTGGAAAAATAGCTGCCTCTCCCATTCTTTACAAACTGGCTTAATGCAGGGAAAGATTTTTACCAATCAGTGCAACTAGAGACTTTGGGAGCCTTTCAAATCTTTTCTGTTGAATATGTCTTTCTTAGCTCAGTTGGTAAAGAATCCACCTGCAATGTAGGAGACCCTGGTTCAATTCTTGGGTCAGGAATATCTGCTAAAACAGGAATAGGCTACCCACTCCTGTATTCTTGGGCTTCCCCTGTGGCTCAGCTGGTAAACAATCTGCCATCAGTGTGGGAGACCTGGGTTCGATCCCTGGGTTGGGAAGATCCCCTGGAGAAGGGAACGGTTACCCATTCCAGTATTCTGGCCTGAAGAATTCTATGGACTGTGTAGTCCACGGACTTGCAGAATTGGCCCCGACTGAGTGACTTTCAATTTCACGTGTCTTTCTGAACTTGTGTATGAAGATTACTAATTAGAGGGGCTTGCCAGTTTCTTTTTTCAGAAGTTTGTAATCTCTTGCTCCCTCTCGTGTCTGTCTTCTGCACTATGAGCATTCTGAAGCAGCAGCACATTACCCAGATTTTTTTTTTTCCAGCAGCCTCTAGACATGTAGTTTGTCAGGTTCTCTCAGTTCCATGAGACAAGCAAGACAAAAAGCAGAACCTTAAGCAGCCCACTAAAAAGCTAGAAATTTGAGTACATGTTCCACTCTCCTTTTTCTGCACTTAGGGAGAGCCTTCTGAGTTATATCAGCTTCTGTCTGCCCTACCAAAGGACTTCTGCAGCATCAGTACCCTGCCCAGTACTTTTGTGTTCTCAGAAACTACCATGCATCTAGTGTGTGTGAGGTTTCATCAGTACTTCAAGATAGGCAAGACAGAAGTCAGTCCCCCAGCAGCTCCATACTCCCAATATCCAAATGTTGGGTATCTAGTCTACTCTTCTCTTTTCCTTACCTGGGAGAAGTGGGACCTGAGAATCTCCTCCTAATCCTGTGGTACTGTGCTCAGGAGGGAGAGACTGTGGTGAGAGCCTGCCACGAATTTTCCTAATAGCTTCAAGTAGCTGACTTTACACTCATCTGGAGGGCAGACGCTCTTAACTGGTTTCAGAATTTCTCACAGTGGAATTTGGTCTGCATCTTTTTGGATCATTGTCTCCATGGAACTGATCTGGGGCTTTCTATTCTGCCATCTTGCTGACATCACCCTTCTGCATAGACTGTTTTATACGTTTCTTATTTGTTGGATCATACATCATTGCCTAGCATTGGTAATAAAATGTTTTAAAACAGTAACAATCATATTGATCAATATGTTAATATTAATTAGTCCTTATCAGGTACTTTCCATATGCCAGGAAAGATAATAATCTTTATGGGGATTATCAGTTTAATAGAATGAAAATGGAGGTTCCAAAAGACTAAGTTGCCTGAAGTCATGCTCTCACATACAGCTAGGATTTCAGTCTAGGTCATCTCTGTCCATAATCCACTCTCTCATACCACCTGCTGTGAAACTCAATACATATTTACTGAAAGGATCCCGGAGTCCCAACCTGAATTTCCCATGTCTTCTTTGATGTTTCACTGTTGGATCTATTCTAAGAAATTGTTCTTTACCTTCTGCCTGCATCTCTACTGTCAATTTGGATTTTCAATTTCTCACAGCCTCCCATGTAGTCAGTCTCCCTCCTGCTTTCCTCTGCCAAGAAGTTCCTCAACTTCTTTCACAATCTTCATCTCAAATTTAATCTACATTGACTTCAACATGGTAACTTAAATGTCACTCAGTTCATTTCAGATCATAGCAGCTCATCTCCAGGCCCAAGAATTTTTAATGAACCTATAAAGTAATTGCATCTCACTTAGCAAGTAGAAAACTGAAGAGAAGTAAACAAATATCACATTAGAATAATAGTAAAAAAAAGACTTTATGATAGCTATTGTGGTCAGGCATTTTAGATATTGAGTTATTAGAGATCAAATTGCCTACATCTGCTGGATAATGGAAAAGCAAGAGAGTTCCAGAAAAATATCTATTTCTGCTTTATTGACTATGCCAAAGCCTTTGACTGTGTGGATCACAATAAACTGTGGAAAATTCTGAAAGAGATGGGAATACCAGACCACCTGACCTGGCTCTTGAGAAACCTGTATGCAAGTCAGGAAGCAACAGTTAGAACTGGACATGGAACAACAGACTGGTTCCAAATAGGAAAAGGAGTGAGTCAAGGCTGTATATTGTCACCCTGCTTATTTAACTTCTATGCAGAGTACATCATGAGAAACACTGGGCTGGAAGAAACACAAGCTGGAATCCAGATTGCCCGGAGAAATACCAATAACCTCAGATATGCAGATGACACCACCCTTATGGCAGAAAGTGAAGAGGAACTAAAAAGCCTCTTGATGAGAGTGAAAGAGGAGAGTGAAAATGTTGGCTTAAAGCTCAACATTCAGAAAACTAAGATCATGGCATCTGGTCCCATCACTTCATGGGAAATACATGGGGAAACAGTGGAAACAGTGTCAGACTTTATTTTTGGGGGGCTCCAGAATCACTGCAGATGGTGACTGCAGCCATGAAATTAAAAGATGCTTACTCCTTGGAAGGAAAGTTATGACCAACCTAGACAGCATATTCAAAAGCAGAGACATTACTTTGCCAACAAAGGTCTGTCTAGTCAAGGTTATGGTTTTTCCAGTGGTCATATATGGATGTGAGAGTTGGACTGTGAGGAAAGCTGAGCACTGAAGAGTTGATGCTTTTGAACTGTGGTGTTGGAGAAGACTCTTGAGAGTCCCTTGGACTGCAAGGAGATCCAACCAGTCCATTCTAAAGGAGACCAGTCCTGGGTGTTCATTGGAAGGACTGATGCTGAGGCTGAAACTCCAGTACTTTGGCTACCTCATGCGATGAGTTGACTCATTGGAAAAGTCCCTGATGCTGGGAGGGATTGGGGGCCGGAGGAGAAGGGGACGACAGAGGATGAAATGGCTGGATGGCATCAGTTTGAGTCGATGGACATGAGTTTGAGTAAACTCCAGGAGTTGGTGATGGACGGGGAGGCCTGGCATGCTGCGATTCATGGGGTTGCAAAGAGTTGGACATGACTGAGCAACTGAACCGAACTGAACTATTTACAAATAATTGAATTTTTATTTGGGACATTGAGTTATTCCAGTTTTTATAGTAATAGCATTGTATTCTTTGTACACTATAGAAATAAGTTATGATTTTAAAAATCTTTAAAATTCCATTTTTGTCATCCTGGAGAGAATGACACTCCAGTTATTTTTTAAATGCCCATTCACTGTTATTCTGTAAGCATTCCATAAAGTTAAAAGTATAAGACTCATGGCTGCATAGCACCATTAATGTTTAAGTGTAGTCCTATGTAGTGGAATATAAGCCAAGCCCTATCCCCAGTTTTCATACAGAGAACAGGGTAATGATAAAGTTTTAAACGTTGATAATATATTTTTGTTCCAGATATCCTGAGTCATACATGGCATTCTTCCTACCTAGCAGTGATCCTGAATTTTTTGTAAAACCTCAGATTGGAGAACTTCTTCCTAAAGGAACTCTCATCACTGTGGGTTTTATACCCACGATGTACAGCAGGAAATACAAAGCAACATTAGCAATACAGGTGAGTTCTAGAAAGGTAATAGTCAAGGATATTTGATGTCACAAAAGTCATTAAATGACCTCCGGAAAAACGTTTCATTCAATGATCAAAGGTAAAGAACAGCAACATTATCTTGCAAAAGTCAACATATTTCAACTGTTTTACTATTTTAATTTCCCTTTAGTCAAAAAAGAAATTTTAAATGTGAAATATAACCCAAATGTTGTTATCATCAATGGAAATAGGAAATCGTTTCTTTTCCACACTGAGGAATTGTGGAAGAGATAAATAATGACTGAAAAGTGATTTGTATAGACATATTAATTCCTATAATAACCTATTCAAAGGCTTTGGGTTTCCCAAGTAGCTCAGAGGTAAAAATCTGCCTACAATGCAGGAGATGCAAAAGTTGCAGGTTAAATCCCTGGGTTGGGAAGATCCCTGGTAAAGGAAATGGCAACCTGCTCCAGTATTCTTGCCTGGAAAGTTCCCTGGACAAAGAAGCCTGGCAGGCTACAGTCCGTGGAGTTGCAAAGAGTCGGACACAACTGAACACAGCACCTCTTTATTCAAAGACTTTAGGTGATTTCCAATAGAGATTTTGAAACCTTTGATTTCAAAGGATAAAGGATAAGGTGTTAGGAAGATGTTACAGTCTAAAATGAAGAAAATTAAACAGAAAATAAAATTTATTTTGAATTGAAACAAAATAGTGTGAAATTGGCCATTAATATAAAATAATGTTAAAGTGATCATTTTGTTAAAAGTTAAGGTAAATAGAACTCTGAAAATTTATTCAGTAAGTAGAATTTCTCCATAAAATTCCCCACATCTGTCCTACTATTAACTTTTGGCTAAAGGTAACATTCAAGTTATTTTGGAAAAGATGGCTATTACCACTGTCTTTTCTCAGTAGCACAGGCACAAGGGAATTGTAGTCATATTTCGAGACACAACCACTGATGCCAAAGTGACTACTAGACTTCTGAATCAGACACTAATTAGGCAGCCCCACTGGCAGAAAAATGTGTTGTTACTGTTTTAATGAATAGAGAAAAATATTGAATATTGCTTGAGAAAAGCATTTATTTTTCATCTTTTTGAGACCCCTTTCAGCCCAGGTAATAAAAATATAAAGCATATGAAGCCTTGCTGCACATAACTATTTCCTGAGTTAATATTTTATTACAATTATTATGTTAATGTGCTTACTTCTTAAAATGATATTTTAAAGAGAGATTTGTGAATAAAATTATATTCAGTTTATAACATATGGTGGATATTTCTGAAATTAACTATTAATACTTAGGAAGTTTTACCAACAAAATTCTGTTTCTGATTTCCCTGTGCAGACTTGACAATTAAATCACTAGCAGCAGAACTGAAGGGTTTCTGTGAAATAATAAGTTTATATGGGATCAACTGAGAATATAACATTTTGATTAAGTGTGAAGTAGTATAGTTTGATAAAGTGTATATGGGGAAAATTGAGAAGTCACTATTTTGATTTAAGAAATCACTGTTGATCCTATTTCTATTATGGAGAATTTAAAATATGTGCCAAAATGGAGAGAATACTTACTCTCTGTGCACTCATCATCCCACATGAATTCTTATCAACTCAAGGCCAGTTCTGTTTCAAGTATGTTTCCACCCCCTTCCTCACTTCCCATATTATTTTGAAGAAAATCCAAGACTTCCTATTACCTACAAATATTCTCTATCGATCTCTAAAAGATAAAAATCTTGACAATGACACCATTATCATATCTAAAAATTAATAAAAATTCCTTAATACCATGCATACTAAATATCCATTTGAAAGTGAAAATCACTCAGTCATGTCTGGCTCTTTGCGATCCCATGGACTATGCAATCTATGGAATTCTCCAGGCCAGAATACTGGAGTGGGTAGCCTTTCCCTTCTCCAGGGGATCTTTCCAACCCAGGAATCGAACCAGAGTCTCCCACACTGCAAGCAGATTCTTTAGCAGCTGAGCCACAAGGGAAGCCCAAAAATACTGGAGTGGGTAACCTATCCCTTTTCCAGCAGATCTGCCCAACCCAGGAATCAAACCAGGGTCTCTTGCATTGCAGGTGGATTATTTACCAACTGAGCATCCTGTATCCTGTATCGAACCTAGACTGGCGATTCGTTTCTTACATGATAGTATACGTGTTTCAATGCCATTCTCCCAAATCATCCCACCCTCTCCCTCTCCCACAGAGTCCAAAAGACTGTTCTATATATCTGTGTCTCTTTTGCTGTCTTGCATACAGGGTTATCGTTGCCATCTTTCTAAATTCCATATATATGCGTTAGTATCCTGTACTGGTGTTTTTCTTTCTGGCTTACTTCACTCTGTATAATCGGCTCCAGTTTCATCCACCTCATTAGAACTGATTCAAATGTTTTCTTTTTAATGGCTGAGTAATTCTCCATTGTGTATATGTACCACAGCTTGCTTATCCATTCATCTGCTGATGGACATCTAGGTTGTTTCCATGTCCTGGCTATTATAAACAGTGCTGCGATGAACATTGGGGTACATGTGTCTCTTTCAATTCTGGTTTCCTCAGTGTGTATGCCCAGAAGTGGGATTGCTGGGTCATAAGGCAGTTCTATTTCCAGTTTTTAAAGAAATCTCCACACTGTTCTCCATAGTGGCTGTACTAGTTTGCATTCCCACCAACAGTGTAAGAGGGTTCTCTTTTCTCCACACCCTTTCCAGCATTTATTGCTTGTAGACTTTCGGATTGCAGACATCTGACTGGCGTGAAATGGTACCTCATTGTGGTTTTGATTTGCATTTCTCTGATAATGAGTGATGTTGAGCATCTTTTCATGTGTTTGTTAGCCATCTGTATGTCTTCTTTGGAGAAATGTCTATTTAGTTCTTTGGCCCATTTTTTGATTGCGTCATTTAATTCTCTGGAATTGAGCTGCATAAGTTGCTTGTATATTTTTGAGATTAGTTGTTTGTCAGTTGCTTCATTTGCTATTATTTTCTCCCATTCAGAAGGCTGTCTTTTCACCTTGCTTATAGTTTCCTTTGTTGTGCAGAAGCTTTTAATTTTCATTAGGTCCCATTTGTTTATTTTTGCTTTTATTTCCAGTATTCTGGGAGATGGGTCATAGAGGATCCTGCTGTGATTTATGTCAGAGAGTGTTTTGCCTATGTTCTCCTCTAGGAGTTTAATAGTTTCTGGTCTTACGTTTAGATCTTTAATCCATTTTGAGTTATTTTTGTGTGTGGTGTTAGAAAGAGATCTAGATTCATTCTTTTACAAGTGGTTGACCAGTTTTCCCAGCACCATTTGTTGAAGAGATTCTCTTTAACCCATTGTATATTGGCTTTTTATGTCCAGTATAATGCCCTTGGTGTTCATAAATTTTATTACATATATCAAATCAATGATTTTGAAATCATGGTTCAAATAATGTCTGACTCCAAAACCCTACTCTTAATGATAACAACATGATGTCTCACATGATAAATGTGAAGAATTTTAGAAGTTAATTCACTAAGTGAAAATTATTATTTGCTTTATCATCTTTTTAAAACTTTTAAACATTAAGTCAGTTAATACATGTAACATATGAAACATATAATTTTCATCTTCTTTAATTGGAAATTAAATGTATTTTTAAGAACAGTTTAGTTAAATATTACCCTATATAAACTTCAACAACCACGTTAGCAAGCTTCATAAATTCCCTTTCAATTAAACCATATTTAGAGTGAGTAAAAAATGTCTTTTCTCCACTATTATACAGAGCATATAACACTAGCTTTGAGAGACTTAAGTTAACTTAATCAGAGTGTTACAAAAAGCACTGTAACTCAAACAGAGTGGACAGTCCATTCAGCTTCCATGGTGGACATGATGAGTCTTAAATAGTTTATACAAACTTGTGAGAACTCTCAGAATTACCCAAGATAAAACATATAAGGATTGTATAAAAGAAATATTTATATGTAGACAGGCCTAGGCATAGGGATAAATTATATATATTAGTTTTAAGGGAATCGGCCATTATCATGAAATTGTGGGAAATGGTATTATATACATGTATCTTGGTTTGTATTTTCTCATAAGCAGATCCTAAAATAAGGATTCAAGTACATGTAGCATATTTACCATGTGATCACAGGAAACAGATGTAGAGAAGCCAGGATATGAGACACAGAAGGAATAGAAATCAATAAAGGGTGGGTTTACCAAGGCAGTTAGCAGAGAGGG
Organism: Capricornis sumatraensis; assembly: GCF_032405125.1. Classification (NCBI taxonomy): domain Eukaryota; kingdom Metazoa; phylum Chordata; class Mammalia; order Artiodactyla; family Bovidae; genus Capricornis; species Capricornis sumatraensis. The sequence continues at coordinate 107,255,060 of NC_091092.1, read as the reverse complement.
CCCCTGGCATTTAACATCATGGGAGTTCTCTGGGAAATCATGTGGAACCCATACCTTAGAATATTCACACTTGAGGGGGCTGGGAAGTTTGGAATGTTTATACACCACCTGCCACTGTTCAATCATTGATTGAGGAATGTTCCCAAGGATTGTTAACTCCCTGACAGCAGAGAAGCCTTCTGAAGTTTCTAAAAAACTTCAAAGAGGTGAAGATACTGGCAACTGAAAGTTGTACAGCAATGAAATAGAAACCTCTGAGGGATGTAGGTGGGTACAGAGCACATCTGCTAACATTGTTTCCATTCATGAGAATGTACCCTTTAAAACATAGCTTTGAGAATTTATTCCATGAGGTCATTGGCTTTGGTTGATTGCTTTTCAAACTAGATAACCATTATTTAAATGTGGAAATTTCATATGTTTAAAAAATACTTGTTTTTTAAAATTCATTTAAACATAATTGAGTATAATTGTCAATTTGGCATTCTTATGTAAGAGCACAGTGATTCTTTGACATATTAGTGACATGAAGGTATTCATTTACTTTCATATTATTTTCACTGCCCTTGTGCTCAGTCATGTCCAACTCTTTATGACCGCACGTACTTTAGCCCTCCAGGCTCCTCTGTCCATGGAATTATCCAGGTAAGAATACTCTAGTGGGTTGTCATTTCCTTCTCCAGGGGATCTTCCCAACCCTGGAATCAAGTCCGAGTCACCTGCATTGACAGGCGGATTCTTTACCAACTATGACTCTTGGGGAAACCTAGGTAGAGGAATACCTTATCTATCTTATATATAGTAGTGTGTATATGTCAATCCCAATCTCCCAATTTATCCCTCCTTCCTGCCTTACCCCCTGGTACCATAAGTTCATTCTGCACATTTGTCACTCTATCTGTTTTCTAAAGTTCAGTTTTACCATTTTTTATGTCTTCTTTATCTATTCATCTGTTGATGGACATTTAGGTTGCTTCCATGTTCTGACTATTGTAAATAGTGCTGAAATTAATGTTGGAATGCATGTATCTTTTCAAATTATGGTGTTTTTTGTGCATATGCCCAGGAATGAGATTGCTGGATCATATGTTAGCTCTTCTTTTAGTTTTTTAAGAAACCGCCACACTGTTCTCCACAGTGGATGTACCAATTTACATTTCCACCAACAGTATAGAAGGGTTCCCTTGCCTCCACACCCTCTCCAGTATTTATGTTTGTAGATATTTTGACAATGGCCATCCTGACCAGTGTATAGGCTTCCCAGGTGGTGCTCGTGGTAAAGAACCTGCCTGCCAATGCAGGAGATGTAAGAGAGCAGGGTTTAATCCCTGGTCTCGGAAAGATCCCCTGGAGGAGGAAATGGCAGCCCACTCCAGTGTTCCTGCCTGGGAAATTCAGTGGACAGAGGAACCTGGCAGGCCATAGTCCATGGGGCCACAAAGTGTCAGACACAACAGAAGACTTAGCATTCTGATCAGTGTAAGGTGATACCTCACTGTAGTTTTGATTTGCCTTTCTCTAATTATTAGCAATGTTGAGCATCTTTTCGTGTGCTTTTTTCTTCTTTGGAGAAATGGCTATTTAGATCTTCTGCATATTTTTTGATTGGGTTGTTTGGTTTTTGATAATGAGCTGCATGAGCTGTTTGTGTATTTTGGAGGTTAATCCCTTGTAGACTGCTTAGTTTGTAAATATTTTCTCCCATTCTGTGGGTTGTCTTTTCATTTTGTTTACAGTTTCTTTTGCTGGGCAAAAGCTTGTAAATTTGATCAGGCCCCATTTGTTTATTTTTGTTTTTATTTTTATTACTCTAGGAGGTAGATCAAAAAAGATCTTGTTTTGATTTATGTAAAAGTGTTCTGCCTGTGTTTTGCTCTAAGAGTTTTATAGTATCTGACCTTACATCTAGGTCTGTAATTCATTTTGAGTGTATTTTTGTGCATCATGTTAAAATGTTCTATTTCCCTTCTTTTACACCAAGCTATCCAGTTTTCCCAGAACCACTTATTGAAGAGACTATCTTATCTCCAATGTATATTCTTGCCTCCTTTGTCATAAATTAATTGACCACAGGTGTGTGGATTTATTTCTGGACTTCCTATTCTGTTCCATTGATCTATATTCCTGTTTTTTGTGCTACTACTATACTGTTTTGATGACTGTAGCTTTGTTGTATAGTCTGAATTCAGAGAGCATGATTCCTCCAGCTCCATTTTTCTTTCTCAAGATTACTTTTGCTGTTTGGAGTCTTTTATGTGTCTATACAAATTATAAATTTTTTTGTTCGAATTCAGTGAAAAATGCCCTTGGTAGTTTGATACTGATTGCATTGAATCTGTAGACTGCTTTGGACAGTATAGTCATTTTCACAATATTGACTCTTCCAATCAAATAACATGGTATATCTTTCCATCTGTTTGTATCCTCTTTGATTTCTTTCATCGGTATCATATAGTTTTCTGAGTATAGGTCTTTTGCCTCCTTAGATAGGTTTATTCCTAGATAGTTTATTCTTTATGATGTGATGGTAAATGGGATTTTTTCCTTAATTTATCTTTCTGATCTTTGGTTGTCAGTGTATAGGAATGCAAGAGATTTCTGTGTATCACTTATTGCAAAATTACTTGAATCTTAATTGAAATGTATACAGTAACATTTAGGATTTAAAAGTATATTTATAGGTAATTATTTTCAGATAGTCTTGTAGATATGCTGGGCAAAAGAACAGATCCTTACATGTAGTTACCATGTGTATAACTAGGTTCTGAATGGGAGAGTACATCCCTTCACATAGCTCACTCCTGTGTACCCACTAAGCTCGGGCATGGATGCAGGTTCCTTCATGTAGCTCATACATTTGTACCCAGAAGTGAGTCACTTATAAACATTTATAAGTGTTTATAAGTGAGTCACTTATAAAGATTTATAACCACTGATGCATAATCACCAAAATGTAGCTGTGTTTTTCAAATTGAACATCCTTATATGAAGTAAAATGTTATCTGACCCAGTTGTAGTATGGTTCTTGGTTTGTTCTGCTCAACAACAAAGCCAGACTCATTGATCCTGAATACTTAATTACTATGAACCTGGATAGAAGGGCCAGTTTCAATTAAAACATGACCATTCCAGATGTGCAAGAAATTCCTGAATTTAACATTCATTGACAGATATCACATTACATATTAAACCCTGATAATGACTACAGTATTTTCTTGACCTGAACTTCTCTTGAGTGAGCTTTCTGAACATACATGATACAATTCTTATGTGAGGCAGAAGTCCTGGATAAACACAGATAGCATCAGGAAACTCTAAGAGCAATGAGATTTAAGCATGAGCATAAATGTGCAGAAAATGCTAATTCAGTATTGTCATTCTGTACAAAAATACAGAAGAAATGAAGGATTTTAAGTAAATTCCTGTGTAAGCTGTGCTGACTTGGATTTAGATTTTTATTTTCATTAATGAGTTTGCACCATGCTCAATAATTACAAGTAGTTTTATTAATGATGTACTTTCATAATCTTAAAAACAGAAGCTTGGCATCATACCAGTTAGTTCTATAGCCATATTTAAACTCCCTTAGGTAAATTTTGCAATGTATTATTTCCATTACATATAGTTCATGCTAGGTGATAGTCTCATGCAAACCAAATAGATGGCTTCACCCACAGGGCAGACCTCCAAGTGTGACTTTTTAGTGAATGTTTTTTAATTCATAAAGCCAAATGCATTCCTGAATTTATTTTCCACACTAATCATTTATTATCAGATTTGTACCCTTAATGCACATGTGCAGTTTCAGTTTTGTGCCCTTCCCATACCTTACATGGAGAAGAGAGAAGTTGTTAATTTGATAAGTATTTTCTCGCATTTTTCTGAGTCCCTGGATATTGTGTATAAAGTCTCTTCCTCTTTTTGTTTCTAGACAGCAAATATGTACTGGTTGTATGAGATCAATGGGAAACCTCAAGTTTCCATACTGCCGGTGAAAGTAAAAGCCAAAGTTGACTCTCATAACAAGATGTTTGACAAAAAGCCAGCTCGTCGGCGTAATTTTCTCTATGAAAATGCTCAACTCACAAGAACAGGAGTATCCTCTACAATCAAGGGGGCGCCTTTGATGTTGAACAAGAAATAAAAAAATTGTTTTTCCCAAAATATTTCTTGGTCTTAAGTAGAATTGAATATATTTTAATGATGGTTATTTCATTTTTCAGATATTTCTAAGAAATACTACTTCAAATATCAATATAATAGGGCTTCTACATTTTATTTTAAAACTGACTAAATCTATTCTAAATGTTCAATTCTGTTGAACAAAGAATGTTCAAACTATCACACAATTGCACTCATCTCACACACTAGTAAAATAATATTTAAAATTCTCCAAGCCAGGCTACAACAGTAGTGAACTGTGAACTTCCAGATGTTCAAGCTGAATTTAGAAAAGCCAGAGGAACCAGAGATCAAATTGCCAACATCCACTGGATCATCAAAAAAGCAAGAGAGTTCCGGAAAAACATCTGCTTAATTGAATACACCAAAGTCTTTGACTGTGTGGATCACAACAAACTGTGGAAAATTCTTAAAGAGATAGGAATACCAGACCACCTGACCTGCCTCTTGAGAAATATGTATGCAGATCAAGAAGCAACAGTTACAAGTGGACATGGAACAACAGACTGATTCTAAATTGGGAAAGGAGTACGTCAAGGCTGTATATTGTCACCCTGCTTATTTAACTTATAGGCAGAGTACATCATGCAAAATGCCAGGCTGGATGAAGCACAAGCTGAAATCAAGATTGCCGGGAGAAACATCAATAACCTCAGATATGCAGATGACCAACTTTTTGGCAGAAAGTGAAGAACTAAAGAGCCTCTTGTTGAAAGTGAAAGAGGAAAGTGAAAAAGTTGACTTAAAACTCAACATTCAGAAAACTAAGATCGTGGCATCTGGTCCCATCACTTCATGGCAAATAGATGGGGAAACAATGGAAATAATGACAGATTTTATTTTGAGGGGCTCCAAAATCACTGCAGATGGTGACTGCAGCTATGAAATTAAAAGACACTTAGTCCTTGGAAGAAAAGCTATGACCAACCTAGATAGCATATTGAAAAGCAGAGCCATTACTTTGCCAACAAAGGTCCGTCTAGTCAAAGCTATGGTTTTTCCAGTAGTCATGTATGGATGTGAGAGTTGGAATATAAAGAAAGCTGAGCACTGAATATTTGACGCTTTTAAACTGTGGTGTTGCAGAAGACTCTTGAGAGTCCCTTGGAATGCAAGGAGATCAAACCAGTCAATCCTAAAAGAAATCAGTCCTGAATATTCATTGGAAGGACTGATGCTCCAATACTTTGGCCACCTGATGTGAAGAACTGACTCATTTGAAAAGACCCTGATGCTGGGCAAGATTGAAGGCAGGAGGAGAAGGAGACAACAGAGGATGAGATGGTTGGATGGCCTCACCAACTCGATATACATGAGTTTTAGCAAGCTCTGGGAGTTGGTGATGGACAGGGAAGCCTGGCATGCTGTAGTCCATGGGGTTGCAAAGAGTCAGAAATGACTGAGTGACTGAACTGAACTGAAATCTAGTCTCTGAATATTTTATACTTAATTTCGAAGTTATATGTGTTATAAAATGAACTGGTTGCAAATATTGGAATTAGTTTACTTTAAAGTACAGGAGTACATTGGTAGTAAAATTGAAAAATCATTTCAACTTATCAATCTATGCACATAAGCATATATACTCCATATGATCCTATATTGAGTCTTAAAGTAATAAAAATATATTTCAAAATGATCCAGAAAAAAGGTTATTTTCTTAAAGGAGAATATGTTGTTTGATTCTTATCACTGAGGGGAAATATAATAATAAAGATCAAATATGGACCATTGTTGAGCTTCCCAGGTAGTTCTAGTGGTAAAAAAAAATCCTGCCTGCCAATGCAGGAGACATAAGAGACATGGTTTCCATCCCTGAGTTGGGAAGATCGCCTGGAGGAGGGCATGGCAGCCCATTCCAGTATTCTTGCCTGGAGAATCCCATGGACAGAGGAGTCTGGCGGGCTACAGTTCATAGGGTCACAAGGAGTCAGACACGACTGAAGCAACTTAGCACACACACATGCTTGCATGGACTATCTTTAAGACAATTTGAGACAAAATGACTGCCTCTACCACAAGTGATTCATGTGATTTTAGACAAGTCACCTTTGTGTGTCCTATTTCCTTTTGTGCAAAATAAAATAATTGTACTAGGAACAAGAGTTGGCATAGTATAGCTAAATCTAGTCTACACTTGTTTTATGCAAATAATTCTTTTTACATTTTTGATTGGCTGAAAAAATCAATAGAGGAGTATTGAATAATACAAGAAGATTACATCAAATTTAAATTTCATTGTCTATAAATAAAATTTGGGGGGAGTCACATTCTTTTTTTTTTCTTGGCTGCCCTAGGTCTGAATTGCACACATGGGATCTCCTTTGTAGCATGCAAGATCTTTAGTTGTGGCATGTGAGATCTAGCTCCCAACCAGGGATTGAGCCTGGGCCCCCTGCATTGGGAATGTGGAGTCTTAGCCATTGGACAACTAGTAAAGTCCCTCGTTTTTTATATATTGTCTGTAACTGCTTTTGTAATATAATAGTGAAGTTAAGGGGAAAGAAGCCATATGCTGCAAAGTTTAAAATACTTACTCTCTAATACTGTAAAAATGTTGACAATCTCTGCACTAGGCCAGGAATGACCTCTAGGAACCACTGTCAGTGGATTGATCATAATTCCTTTGGATGGTGTTAAGTAGAATTCTGGAGACACATCTATGATGTGTCTTGTCTGCAGTTACTGAAGTAAGAGGAGAGTGGAGGCTCACATACCCAGATTTGCCATCCTGGAAAGGACAAAAACTAAAATTCGATAAATTTCTAAAAGTCCTTGTTCTCTAGCCCTTGGAAGATGTCTCTTTGAGTATAGAGTCATAGATTATTTGTCTGTCCTTACCTCTGCTGTACTGTTGGATTATTTACATACTTAAATGCAGAGAAGGGAGTGTGAATGAGAACCTGGAAGACATGTTATTATTTCATGTTGTGAATATTTCAAAAATGCTTAAAATGGTGATGCTACATTAAATGTTTCAGATTTAATCCTGGATGTTACCTTCTTCAGTAAAGGTATCTGTAGATAGAAATGTTATTGCAGACTATTATTTGTCCAAATGAAAATGTGACAGAAGCAACTCAAGTAGACAACACGGAATAGTGAATGAAATTCTAAGAATCCAAAGGTGTTGGGGGGATTTATGGAGAGGAAACTGTTGCTTTGTATACTTTAGATCATTTCTTAGTCCAGCAGTTGTAAATTCCAGTGGCTTTTAAAATTCAAAGGGCATCACCCACTCTCATTTCTATTCAACATGGTGTTGGAAGTTCTTGCCATGCAATCATACAAAAAAAGAAAAAATAGGTATTCAAATTGAAAGAGAAGAGGTCAAGTTGTCACTGTTTGCAAATGGCATGATTATAGAGAATCCTAAAATCTCTACACAAAAACTGTTACAACTAATAAATGAATTCAAGAAGGTAGCAGGATATAAGATTAGCCATCTACTTCTCTAGTTGTTTTTTCTTCATTTCGTAGTCAATATTTTTTTAATGAAGTATACTTGATTTGCAATGTTGTGTTAATTTCTGCTGTACAGCAAAGTGATTCAGTTATATGTATATATACATTCTTTTATATATCCTTCTCCATTATGGTTTATCACATGATATTGAATATATTAATAGTTCTCTGTGCTGTACAGTAGGACCTTAGGTGATGGTGGCTTTATAGAATGTCTTTGGGAGTGTCCTCTCCTCTTAGTTTTTTGATCAGGTGGTTTTTGTCTTTTCTTTGGTTGATGCTGTGTATCACGTTGATTGATTTGCATATTGTGACCCATCCTTGTGAATTTGGGATGAATCGCACTTGGTTGTGGTATATGATTTTTTGGTCTTGTTGGTTCAGTTTGCTAATATTTTGTGGGGAATTTTCACATCTATATATTAATGAAAGATGTTGGACTGTAATTTTCTTTGTTGCTGGTGTCTTTGTCTAATTTTGGTGTCAGGGTGATGGCGGCTTTGTGGAATGTCTTTAGGAGTGCCCCCTCCTCTTCACTTGTTTTGGAAGATTTTGAGAAGGATCAGTTTAAGTTCTTCTTTGTATGTTTGATAGAATTTTGCCTGTGAAACCATCTGGTCCTGGACTTTTGTTTGTAGGGAGTTTTTAAATTACAGATTCTACTTCATATCTAGTGATCAGTCTATTTAAATGATCTATTTCTTCTTCTTTTTTAAAATATGTTTCTTCTTGATTCAATTTTGGTGGGTGGTATGTTTCTAGAAACTTGTCTGTTTCTTCTAGGTTATCAAATTTGTTGGCATATAATTGTTTATAGTATTCCCTTATGGTTTTTTGTATTTCTACAGTAGGATACAAGATTGATATACAGAAATCTGTTGTATTTCTTTAAAGTAATAATGAAGCACCATAAAAAGAAATTGAAAAAAATCCTGTTTAAAATTACATCAAAATAAAATATCTAAAAATAAACATAACCAATAAGTTTAAAGACCTATATGCTGAAAACTATAAAACATTGATAAAAGAACTTGAAGATAATTCAAAGAAATGGTAAGATATCCCATGTTCTGGGATTGGAAAAATTAATATTGTTAAAATGGTCATACTACCTAAAGCAAACTATAGATATAATGCAATCCCCATCAAAATACCCATGACATTTTTCACAGAAGTAGTAGAAAAAGTAATCCTAAAACTTATATGGAAAGATAAAAGACACAATGTTGCCAAAGCAAACCTGAAGGAAAAGAACAAAAAGCTAGAGGTAAAACCCTTCCAGACTTCAGATAAGACTACAAAACAAAAAGTAATCAAAACAGCATGGTATTGGCACAAATATATAGGTCAATGGAATACACCAGAGAGCCCAGAAACAAACCCACACACCTATGGTCAATTAACCTGTGAGAATGGAGACAAGAATATACAATGGAGAAAAGACAGTCTCTTCAGCAAGTGATGTTGGAAAAGCTGGACAGCTACTTGTAAATCCTTGAAATTAGAACACTTTCTCACACCATATACAAAAACTCAAAATGGTTTAAAGTCCTAAATACAAAACATGTGTGCATTCTCAGTTGTGTCCAACCTTTTGCAATTCCCATGGACTATAGCCTGCCAGGCTTCTCTGTCCATGGAATTTTCCAGGCAAGAATACTGGAGTGGAGTGCCATTTTCTTCTCCTGGGGATCTTCCCAACTCAGGAATCGAACCCATGTCTCCTGCATACCCTGCATTGGTAGGCAGATTCTTTACCACAGAGCCACCTGGGAAGCCCAAATGTAAGACTTGACACCATAGAACTTCTAGAGGAGAACATAGGTCAAACATAAGCAAAATTTTCTCTGAAATAAATTATAGCAGTATTTTCCTAGATCACTCTCCCAAGGCAAATGCAGTAAATAAACAAATGAGAAGTATTCAAATTTAAAAGCTTTTATGCAGCAAAGGAAACCATCAACAAAAGGAAAAGACAAAGCATCAACAAAAGGAGAAGTGGACATCAGAGGATGAGATGACTGGATGGCATCACCGATGCAATGGACGTGAACTTGGGCAAACTCCAGGAGATGGTAAGGGACAGGGAGGCCTGGTGTGCTGCAGTCCATGGGGTTGCAAAGACTGAACAACAGCAGCTATACACACACACACACACACACACACACACACACGTATATATATACACACACACAAAGAAATATTACCCAGCCATAAGAATGAATTAAATATTGCCATTTTCAGCAACACAGATATTCCTAGAGAATATTTTACTTTGTGAAATAAGTCAGAGAAAGACATACTATATGGTATCACTTATATGTGGAATCTAAAAAAAATATTACATACAAAGCAGAAACAGACTCATAGACATAGAAGACAAACTCACAGACGTAGAACACAAACTTATGCCTACCAAAGGGGGAAGGGAGGGTGGAAAAAGGAGGAGTATGGAATCAAAGAAAACAAACTACATAAAATAGATAAGCAACAAGGGCCTGCCTTATAGCTCAGGGAACTATATTCAATACTTATAATTACCTATGATGGAATATAATCAGAAAAAATAATTGAATCACTATGCTGTACACCTAAAACTATCACAGTATTATAAATCAACTATACTTCAATTTAAAAAAAGTCAAAGGGCACCAAATCAATTTAGAGACTAGAACAGTTACATGAGGTTTAGGGGGAGTAACCACATATAGAGCTAACAATGTCCACACGTTTCTTTCTTATCTCTAGAGGACACAGAACATGCTGTTGATATTTGTAGCTTCATATTTAAAAATATATCTTAAAAAAAAATTAAAAGGTTTTACTTGGAGCTTCTTGATCACAGTTTGCTCATTAATATGTGAATTTCCTGAGAAATAGAATATAAAAGTTTTCTGAGATCCTGAAAGTTCCATATGAAGTTGACAGTGTACATTTTAAAATATACATATGCTGATTTGAAATGTGTAGGTTCTGTGAATGTTGTTCAAGTCGCTCAGTCACTCAGTCATGTAATTCTTGGCCGACCCCATGGACTGTACCCTACCAGGCTCCTCCATCCATGGGATTTTCCAGGCAAGAGTACTGGAGTGGGTTGCCATTTCCTTCTCCTGCGGACCTTCCCAACACAGGGGTTGAACCCAGGTCTCCTGCATTGCAGGCAGACTCCTTACCCTCTGAGCCACCAGGGAAGCCCAAGTATCTACCAATTCCCTTGTGTGGTTATGCCCTGCTTAAGAAACACATGCTGAATAATTGCTCCAAGCTAGGTCCAGTACTCCAGAGAAGGCGATGGCACCCCACTCCAGTACTCTTGCCTGGAAAATCCCGTGGATGGAGGAGCCTGGTGGGGTGCAGTTCATGGAGTCGCAAAGAGTCGGACACGACTGAGCGACTTCACTTTCACTTTTCACTTTCATGCATTGGAGAAGGAAATGGCAACCCACTCCAGTGTTCTTGCCTGGAGAATCCCAGGGACAGAGGAACCTAGTGGGCTGCCGTCTGTGGGGTCACACAGAGTTGGACACGACTGAAGCAACTTACCAGCAGCAGCAGCAGCAGGGCCTGTACTGAATTCTGAGATATAAAAATAGATGAGCGCTGATCAGACCTTTCTGCAAGTTCTCCCTGACTGGTGAGGAAGACAGGTGTAAGCAGGTAGTTTCCAGACCACATGGAAAATGCTATGATTGAGACCTTGGCATAGAAACAGAGGTGGGGACCTGGCTGGGAAGTAAGGAAAGACTTCACAGAAGACATTACATTTGACCAGGATATTAATAGAGTTGGAGTCTCCAGATATAGAAGAGGAATGTGACCTCTCAGACTAGGAGGAGGGACATGTGCCAAAGTATAAAAAATGTGACAGTACATAACATGTCTAGGAGTGAGCACTGGTTGGAACTCAGGATTAGTGGGTTGGGGATTGATAGAAAATGTGTAAACAAATGTGAGTGGGAACACATTGCAGCTCAGGGACTACATGGAGTCAAGGGGTAGGAAGATGGGTTCAAATCTGAATGACCTAGTTTAGGTAAATAAAGGACATTTATTTTGAAATGGCCCAGTTAGCAGGTAAATATATTTGTATGGAACGTTTAACATGGGTTTGATTCTGATATAAATTTTGTGACTTATTGGTATAAGTAAAAAGCAAAGCATGATTATGCTTACAGAAAGCTTATAAAAGCAGTGGTTCTTAGTTAATTGTCTCAATTGATTGCTAAAAATGCAGTTGCAGGGTTCACTCTCCTTCATTTTCTGGGTCATTATTTGAGGCTAAATGCAAGCTTCTACACTTTAAGTGTGCTTAGGTATTTCTGATGTTCACACGTTAAGACAAAATATTCAGTAAGAGAAGAGCACCATGGAATGACTCTAAAAACCAAACATTTAAAGAGTAAAAAGCAGAGAGAAGAGGCAGTGATATAAACTGAAAAGTTGGTTAAAGAGAGAAATGTCTAGATCTTACTTCTGACTTTGGGGTATACAAGCCATGGATCTTGTCCCCACTGACCCGACCAATCATACAGCAAGGAGTAGTTCCTGGAGAACAGACTGGACAATATAGGGCATTTACCCTGGGAAGGAAAGGCTTAAGAAGGCATTGTGAGGAACCTAGGGAAGTTTTGAGTCCTATCCAACCGTCTTGTAAACAAACCACATCATTGAAATATACAAGCAAAGGGGGAAAAAACACATCATTCATTTAGGGTCTTTCTTCTAATCAAAATCAAGGATTGTAAGGGGTAAAGTGAAATCACTCATTCATGTCTGACTCTTTGGGACCCCATGGACCGTAAAAATCCATGGGATTTTCCAGGCAAGAATACTGGAGTGGGTTGCCATTTCCTTCTCCAGGGGATCTTCCCAACCCAGGAATTGAACCCAGGTCTCCCACATTGCAAGCAGAAACTTTACCCTCTGAGCCACCAGGGAAACCCCTCTGTAAGGGTTAGTTTGGTTAGTTTGTGGCAAGTTAATTTAGTCTTTTTATTTCTAGAAATGTCTACATTTTGCCCTTACTTTGGAATTACACTTTCTCTGGGCATAGAATTCTAAGTTCAAAATTATTTTCCCCTCAGCACTTTGAAGCTATTACTCCATCTTTTATGGGCCTTTCTTATTGATGAGAAATCTGTTGTATGTCAAGTTTACCTAAAAGATAAACTGACATTTAGCTTCTAAGTTTTTTTTCCCCTTTCATTCTTTATTTCCTGAAAATTTCTTTATTATATATCTAGCAACGGGTCTATTATGTTATTTTATTCTTGTTATTCTGCTTGGTACTCAAAGTGTGCTTTTATTTTGAATACTTATATCTCTCTTCAATGTTAGAAAATTCTCAACTAATATCAAATATTCCTTCTCTTCCTTGCCTGCATTCTTTATTTTGGAACGAGATCCTGAGAGCATAGGGCCTGAAGCATGAGTTCAAAGGATCTCAGTATATCTTGTGGGGATATTTACAGCTTGTGCATTGATTTTACCTTTTTTTATATCTCTTTATTGTGTGGTAGATGAAGTGTTCAGTGCTATCTTCCAAGTCAGTAATAGTCTTTTCAATGGTGTTCTATTTAGAGTTTATCCTGTCTTTTGATTTTATTGTTTCTTTTGATGATATTTGGTATTTCCCATATTTTAGTTTTTCTTGTATTCACATTTTAAATATATGTAACTTCTGGTTTAATGTTTTCTTGTTCAGTCTTTAATAAGACTTTATCTCCGAGTATCCTAGCCATCCACTCCAGTACTCTTGCCTGGAAAATCCCATGGATGGAGGAGCCTGGTAGGCTGTCGTCCATAGGGTCGCTAAGAGTTGGACACGACTAAGCGACTTCCCTTTCACTTTTCACTTTTATGCCTTGGAGGAAGGAAATGGCAACCCATTCCAGTTTTCTTGCCTGGAGAATCCCAGGGACGGGGGAGCCTGGTGGGCTTCCGTCTATGGGGTCGCACAGAGTCGGACACGACTGAAGCGACTTAGCATCCTAGCCATGCATACTATATAGCATTTGTCAACATAGTCAATAATATTAACATCATGAGTATAATTCCTGTTCTGATGTTTATCTTGTTAGTTGTCTTTCTCACCATTAGGTCTCTTCATGAATTTTTATTTTTTAAAAAGTTTTAGGCCATGCTGCATGGCATGTGGGATCTTAGTTCCCTGACCAGGGATCAAACCTGTTCTCCCTACATTGGATTCTAAACCACTGGACCACCAGGGAAGTCCCTCTTCATGCATTTTAGAATGGTAGATCACGGACTTATCTAAAGGGAGTATATATTTTTTGAATTACTTTGCATTATTTTCTCTTTCTTTCACTCTCTCAGCTCTTTCCTCCCTGACAAGACCTTATGAGGCTACTTCCAGGAATGTCCTAGGGCTCTCAGTTGACAAGTAGCTCTCATAATGAAGGCTTGGGCCTCCTCCCTGGTGGGATATGAAAGAAATACAGAACTGATTAGTGAGCCTCAGGCAGCTCCGGTTACACTGCCTGCTGCTGCTCTGTATAAATTGCAGCCTCAGGCAGCATTTTCCGGTATTTTTTCACCATATCTTTAGAAATCATAGTCCCTGGATTTAAGCAGTGAAGCCAACTCCTTTTCTCGATTTCACATGAAAAATCTCTAGTCCTTCTTATCCCAAAGAGGGAAACTGCATGATTTGGAATATAGACCATCAACTCCATAACTACTCCACCTTTCTATATTGTCTTTTGTATATGAAAATGTCTATCTTGTCTTGTTGTTTAGTGGCTGTTTCCAACTCTTTGCTACCCTGTGGACTGTAACCATGCAGGCTCCTCGGTCCATAGAATTTCCCAGGCAATAATACGAGAGTAGGTAGCCATTCCCTTCTCTTTGGTTCTTATTTGTATTTTATATCCGTGATTGTGAAATTTTTAAAGCCAAAGTGTATACATCAAAAAAGGAACATAGAGTACCTTTTTCCTAGTGTCTCTGGGTTATTTTTAACTACACATTTTATTAGAGTGTTGGAAATAGAATTAATAAAGAAAATCCAATCACTTTCAAGTAGAAATAGCTATGGAATTTCTAGAGATTTAATTATATAGATTATAAACAGTTACTAAAGTTTTATGTTTTTTCCCTCTATTTCAGTAAATACTTAGCCTTATAAAGAGTTATGTAAAACTTTGCAATTCAATCAACTAGTGAAGGATATTGGAACTGGTTCTTTCTCATCAGCTGTCAATTGAAAAGAGCCTTGGTCTCTACATTTTAGGATTAGATAAGTAATTTTTATGTTTTTCTCTGCCAGAGTTAGCATATTCTCAGTGAATACATATCAGATTGTTGGATCTTTATATCTTTACTTATTAATTAACATGTTCCTGAGTAAAACTCTGAAGTACCCTCTATTGTTAAGCTTTAACACACTGTGTTTTACCCAGTTTTCAAATGAAGGTCTTATCTTTCTAAAATTATATCTGCAAGGAAATAATGCTTTCCTCTTACAAGAAATACTTTACTAAAGTGAAACATTAGCCAGTGGTTTCATTTGTCAGGCAGCATTCTCTATATTGACAGGTTAACAATCAATTATTCAAGTGAACTGAGATTATGTAAGGGGCTTCCCAGGTGGCTCAGTGGGTAAAGAATCTGCCTGCAATGCAGGAGTTGCAGGAAACATGGGTTCAATCCCTAGTTCAGGAAGATCCCCTGGAGGGGGGCTTGGCAAACCCACAACAGTGTTCTTGCCTGGAGAACCCCACAGACAGGGGAGCCTGGCAGGCAAAGGATCAGATATGCCTAAAGCGACTGAGCACACATACACACATACACACAAGACTATATTAATGAATTGTTAATTCACTCTTCTGGATTGCAGCTGAGAAGTTTCCCTAACACACCTCAGGTCACTGACCACATGAACCCCAAATCTCCAGGCAGCCAGCAGGGTCCTGCTCCCTTTGTGTTTCCATCTGCTTAGATTCCAAGAGGGTGAGTCTGAGTCAGCTTGTCTGTTACTGACCTTCCTCCATGATCTGGCTGAGGACATTGCACCATCTTTTCCAATGTTGCTTTTTCTTTTCTCTGCATAAATCAGATCTTCCTCAGTGTTCCAGCCATATTCACACTCTACACCCTGACTCAGCCAGGTCCACATCAGACCTGAAGCTTTCTCATGATTCCTTGTCTCTTTCTCTCTTACTTTTACCAACCTTTGCCAACTACTGAGCTCTCCTGTTCCCTGCCATCATGCCAGCCCTGAAGACGGGCATTTGGCAATTTATGTCCTATGCTTCTGTATTATGTTGCATCCCCAAAAGGAAAAAAAAATTATATGGTATTTTAGGACAGGCAGTCTATTTGGGAGTTAGCACCATTAGAGGAGTGAGAAAGTGAGTGAAACCAAATATGAAAGTAGAGGAAGCCAAAGAAAAAAAGATGAAATACTAGCAGGTTTGTTCTGTGTTCAAATGGGGTTCTCTGCAGTCCAGGATAGAAGAATATGCCTCAGAGTTATCCTCCTTATTTCTCAGAGGGTAGTTGGGTCCATGGTTTTCTTTCCAGTTCTCATTTGTCATTGCTAAGGGCTACTCTGTGGGTTTCCCATGTGGCTCAGTGGTAAAAAAAAAAAAAAAAAAAATCTACTGCCAGTTCAAGAAACACAGGACAGTTGATTCAATCCCTGGGTTGGGAAGATCTCCTAGAGAAGAAAATGGCAACCCACTCCAGTACTCTTACCTGGGAAATCCCATGGATAGATGAACCTGGTGGGCTGCAGTCCATGGGGTAGCAAAGAGTCAGACACGACTGAGCAACTGAGTATGCACACACAAGGGCTGCTCCATAGGGACATTTACTAAGGGCATTACTTCATATGTGTATGAAAGAAAGCCCTTAGGCAGAAATTTGCAGTGGATCAGGGCTGTTGTACTAGCCAGTGAGTGCTGGAAGAATATAGGAGAGGTACTACAGGAACTGATGAATCCTCCATCCTCTAATAGTTATGTAGCAACTGTTGCCATATGTATCACAGAGAGGTGGGGGCATCCTCACTACAGGCATATGCTGTCCAGTCAGTGGTATTTGTGAGACACACCCAAGAAGGGGCTCATCCAAAGTTATCTGCTTCACTCATGCCTTTGGTTCTCTGTTACCAATAGCTTCATCTCTTTCAAAAGACAAATATCACTGGTCTCTAGATTTAAGTCCTCAGTATCCATATTCATCCTCCCATATCACCCCACAATCTATTGCAAAAAGAGCATCAAATTCACCTGGGAAAAGCCATCAGATTCTTTCCCTAGGAATTTGGCATTGGGACGGGAGAAGCTCTTTTGATCTTGATCTTTCAGTTAGGTAAATTTCGGAGCCAAGTATAGCAATGTCTACAGCAGACAAAACATCAGTAAGGCCCAACTTCAGGTAGAAAAATAAAATAAATGTGCAGAAAGAAACAAACTGGAGCTGCTACGATGTATCTTGCTTACTAATACCATTCACTGGCTTGTTCATACCACTGGGGAAGTCTGTCTATAAGGTTTTTCCTTGGGTTATACCTAAATCCTGATGGGAGAAGGCAATGGCACCCCACTCCAGTACTCTCTTGCCTGGAGAGTTCCATGGATGAAGGAGCCTGGTAGGCCTCAGTCCATGGGGTCGCTTGGATTTGGACACGACTGAGCGACTTCACTTTCTCTTTTCACTTTCATTCATTGGAGAAGGAAATGGCAACCCACTCCAGTGTTCTTACCCGGAGAATCCCAGGGACGGGCCTGGTGGGCTTCCGGACACGACTGAAGTGACTTGGCAGCATACCTAAATCCTGATAGATTTCTCCTTTATACTTAAACTTCAGGTGCTAATTCTTTACTCTGAGTGTGTTTGCCAGATGGATTTCCTTCTGGATCTATTAAAAGAAAAAGCACAGTAACAGTGACATATGGAATAAGGGATATAGAAGGTTGATGGTCTCCACAATTTACCAAGGTCAGACTAAGGTGGGATAAGGGAGATGAGGTATATAACCAGATATAGAGATTAAATAAATCTATGTGAAAGTGTGTTAGTTGTTCAGTCGTGTCCGACTCTTTGTGACCCTGTGGACTATAGCCTGCCAGGGTCCTCTGTCCATGGAATTCTCCAGACAAGAACACTCGAGTGGGCAGCCATTCCCTCCTCCAGGGGCTCTTCCCAGCCCAAGGATCGAACCTAGGTTTCCTGCATTGCAGGCAGATTCTTTACCAACTGAACCATAACTTACTTGTTTATCTGAGTCAACTACGTTTCTTTCATTTTAACATTTTTGTGTGGTAAAATACACAAGGTTTACTATTTTAACCATTAAGTTTACAGTTTAGTGGCATTAACTACATTGACATTGTTCAACTATTAACTCTATCTAGCCTAGAACACTTTTCATCTTTCCAAACTGAAACTATTGAGTTGCCCAAAAAGTTCAATCAGATTCCTAGTACATACCCCTTAAACAATAACTCCCTATTCTCCCCTCTCTTCAGCCCCTGGCAACCATTATACTTTCTATCTCTATGAATTTGACTACTTTAGAGACCTGAGATAAGCAGAATCATACAATATTTGTCCTTTTATGGCTAGCTTATTTCACTTAGCCTAGTATCCTCAGTGTTCATCCTTATTGTAGCATATGACAGAATTTCCTTCTTTTTATAGCTGAATAATATTCCACTGTGTGTGTATGTGTGTATACATATGCCCCATCTCATTTATCCCTTTACCCACTAATGAACACTTGGGTTGCTTCCACCTTTTGACTGTTGTGAATAATGCTTCTGTGAAAATGGGTATACACAGTCAGAATGGCCATCATTAAAATGTCTACAAATAACAAATGTTGGAGAGGGTGTGGAGAAAAGGGAACCCTCCTACACTGTTGGTTGGAATGTAAATTGGTAGCCAATATAAATGTAAATTGGGCTTCCTGGGTGGCTCAGCTGGTAAAGAAACTGCATGAGATGCAGGAGACATGGGTTCAATCCCTGGATCGGGAAGATCCCCTGGAGAAGGAAATGGCAACCCACTCCAGTATTCTCACCACGGAAATCCTATGGACAGAGGAGCCTAGTGGGCTACAGTCCATGGGGTTGCGAAGAGTCAGACATAAATCAGCACACATGCATAATCAACATGTAGCCAATATGGGAAACAGTATGGAGGATCCTTGAAAAGTTAAAAATAGAGTCGCCATATAATCTAGCAATCCCACTCCTGGGCATATATCCAGATAAAACTATAATTCAAAGCAACCTTACTTTGTCCATCAACAGAGGAATGGATGAAGAATATGTGGTGTATACAATGGAATGCTACTCAACCATAAAAAGAATGAATGATGCCATTTGCAGCAACACAGGTGGACCTAGATATTATCATACTAAGTGAAATAAGTCTGACAGAGAAAGACAAATATCATATGACATCACATATGTGGAATCTAAAATACGACACAAATGAACATACCTATGAAAGAGAAACAGACTCATACACATAGAGAATATACCTATGGTTACCCAAGGGAAAAGGGGTGAGGTAAAGATAAATTAGGAGTTTGGGATTAACAAATACACACTACTATATATAAAAATAGATTAACAACAAGGTACTACTGTGTAACACAAGAAACTATATTCAACATCTTGTAATAAACCTTAATGGAAATAATTCACGTGTAACTGAATCACTTTGCTGTATACAAGAAACTAATACAACATGGTAGATCAGCTATACTTCAATTAAAAAAAGAAAAAGAAAATGGGTGTACAGATATGTGTTTGAGGTCTTGATTTCAGTTAATGGGTGCATACCTGGAAGTGGAATAGCTGACACATATGGTAATCCTATTTTTAATTTTTTGAGAAACCACTACACTATTTTCCACAGCGTCTGTACCAGTTTACAATTGCAACAGAATTCACAAAGGTTGCAGTTTCTGCACATCCTTGCCAACTGAGTTGACAAACGCATGTATGTAGATATCTTTGTTTTATCCCCTTGCTAACCTTCTGATGCCTACACGGTCTGTAATGATACATGTTTCTCAAAAGAGAAATGCTAATCTTTCTATTTTTCAATTTTATTGTTTTCCAGTTCATCTTTGTTCAATTCATTTTATGTTCCTCTGTTTGTAATCTTGTCTTGGTATGGTTACTTATACATTTTTAAGATGCCATTCTGATTCATCTAAAGGGTTTTTAAGAGTACCTCTTTGCATAACATTTTTATGGTAGCTTTCTTATTATATACTCAAAAATTGTTAGTCTACTGGTATCATTTTATCAGTTTAAATGAAGTGTAGCATCCATACTTTCCTTTACCCTCCCTTGTTTATTATATAGTTTTAAAACATTTCCTCTACATGTGTTTAAAACCACATCAAAGAGTGTTATAATTTTTTTCTTCCAACATCAGTCATAATTTAGAAAACACCAAAAAGAAGAAGGAAAGTCTGTGGCATTTACCCATATGTTTGTTCATTGTATTCTTTCTTCCTTTCTTATGTTCCAATATTTCTGTTTTTATAATGTTCTTTCTGTTTAGAGAAATGTCTCTCATCTTTGGAATTGGTCTTTAGGTGACAAATTCCAGTAATTTTCCTTTGTCTAAGAATGTCTGTGCTTCCTTTCTGAACAATATTTCCACTGGACATAGGAATCTAGGTTGACATTTCTTTTCTCTCAGCACTAAAAAAAAGTGTCACTTCCTTTTTGCCTCCATATTTTCTAATAAGAAATTTGTTGATATTTTATTTGTCATTTCTCTGAGCTGCTTTCATGATTTTTTACTGTGTTCACTTTTTAGAAGTTCGAGTCTCAAGTGTGTTGTTATGCATTTCTTTGGATTTATCCTATTTAGAATTTTATCAGCTTTTAAAAACTGTTGATGTATGTCTTTTGCCAAATTTTGTAAGTTTTCCTCCATTATTTCTTCAGGTACTTTTTCAGATGTATCCCTTTTCACTTCTCTTTCTGGGTCACTGATGACATGAATATTAGATTTTTGTTATAATCTCACAGATCCCTAAGGCTCTCTTCCTTTTTTTTTTTTTTTAAATTCTCCATTTCTCTGTTATGCAGATTAGAATTAGAATTGTTCTTTCAGTTCACTAATCCTTCCATTGTGCTGCTGGTGTCCTGATGAGCCAGAGGTGATGAAGGTCCTATCTCTCTACCACCCTTGTTGCTGCAAGGTGTGGTTAGATGTCCAGACTTTCCATTGGCCTCCCCTGACAGTGTTGAAGACAGAGCCTTATTACCACCAAGCGGAGATGAGCATGAAAGTCCTGCCCCCTATTCAGCCTTCTCTGATACCAGTCCAGTGGGGGTTTGTGGCACTTTCTTACAGCCTGGCAAATGTGAATCTGAATGTGTAGGCTCCCATTTGGGCTGTTAACTACAAATTGGCACTTTCCAAGAGCATTGCCAACAACCTAATAACACGGGCATTTGCTATCTGCTTCTGTGAAGACTGAACCCCATGCTGCTATAGCTGTTGACCTTCAATAACCCCTGAGGGAATTCAGGGTGGAATGAGGCACTCTGCTCCAGGGAATCTGGTGGGACAGGTCTTTAGATAGTCGCGTATTTTTTAGGAATAGATTTTATGATCTCAATCCCTGCATCTCCTCATATCTAGGAAAGCACTAAATCCCTTCCTGCATGGTAACATCAGATCCTTGTGACTA
The DNA here is from genome assembly GCF_032405125.1 of Capricornis sumatraensis. Lineage (NCBI taxonomy): Eukaryota > Metazoa > Chordata > Mammalia > Artiodactyla > Bovidae > Capricornis > Capricornis sumatraensis. Next base: position 107,233,717 of record NC_091092.1, on the reverse strand, counting down.
GGAGAAAACCTCTCGTAAACATTTGTTTGCACTGAACTCCCCCTTCACCAAAGCCTGTATATATTGACCTTCCCCTACTACCTCTTTGGAGCAGTCTCTCAGAGCTATCTGGGGTGCTGCCTCCTGGGCTGCAGTCCTCATTTTACCCCAAATAAAACTTAACTCGCAACTCTCAAGTTGTTCATCTGTTTTAATCAACTGGACTTTACTGGTGAGGGTGAGTTTGAGGCAACAGATTTTTTCCGTAGTATTTGGCTGGAGTAGAGAAGCTATTAAGTTTTCTGTCTACTTAGCTGAACTTTTCTGAGTCCTTTCTCTAAAGAGAGCAAACTTTCTTTGGGAACTCACAGCCATGTTGTGCCTTGAGTTCCAAGGTTATTCTTAGCCCGTCTGCTTTCTCTCCATCTTTCAGAGTAATATACATATTTATACACATATACATATATACATATGGATGTGTTTTAGTTTCACTTACTTGGAGGAAAAGGGGTAAATACATTTACACTATCTTCCCAGAAGAGATCTAACTTCATGTAAATAACTCAAAGAAAAAAATAACATGAATACTTCGTTTTCTCCAGCATTGTTGTCATCCATTTATTTCAAAAGGGGTTCAGTGTTTTCTGAGAAGCCAACTTTCAGCATGATTCATATACCCCTTTAGGATTTTTCAACTGTCTGCTTCCATCTGGTTAATACCAAAAGAGATTCTAAAGTGTAGAGGCTTGAGCTTAGACCCTGTGCTGTCAAGGAAAGGCGTGAATAAGCCTCTGAATGCTGGCCTCTCCACAGTTCCCCAGCACTTGAGGCCAGGCATCTTTTCCTGTTTGGAAATGCCCCTGTCCTACAACCCAGGCTTGGGAAACCCCAAATAGCATCTCTCACCCCTTCAAGCAGTAGTTCCAACCATTTGTTCCTGAAACCATTGCTATGAACTGTGTGAAAATGTCTACTTTACTATTCTTTAAGAAAAAAATCATTTTATCTTTCCCGATCACAAACTTACAAAAATAGAACAAATGCTTTGATTAAATGAAGCAAAGAATCAAGCATAATATTCGTAATTCTATAAGAAAAATGACCTAGTTTTACTTCAGTATTTATTTGCCTTTTAGAGATTCAATAATTGCACTTTTTTTTTTTCTGAAGTGACTTCTTGTGCTAAAATAATGACTGAAGAGTGTCTTATTTCTGACACAGATCACAGTTTGTTGCTAATGGAATGTTAACTGCTTTTTAAGTAACTCTGAATAAATCTGCTGATCCATAAAAAATTCATCTAAAAGGAATTCAATTCATTTTCTGGCTCTACCACTTCCACTGATGTGAAAAATCTTCTTCTATATCCCACTTTATTTCAGCCATTGCAATGCTGAGGGCAGCACCTGGCTTATAAAAGGATATTTTAATTGGGAGAGGTGACACATTTAATAATATGTCAAGGTTACTGTTTAAGAAACAGTCACTCCCCAAAAGAAAAATGATATTTAAGCATGTCCTCTGGTGTAAAAATTGTCTCCAGAGTATGAAGGTTTGCTCCAGTCCAGAGATCAGAAAGGCAGTACTGAAAAAGAATTCTGAGATTTCCAAAGACAAACAAAACCTGTGACTTCAGCTTCATTCCTGGGATTTAATTCCATTTGATTTTGTATCTGGGGCAACAGAGGATGGTGCAAAACTTCAGCAAAAGCAAAATGTAACATCTCAGCAGATGTCTTTGTGGCCTGAATTTTTTCAGTGTCCAGAGCACCTTCCAGCCTTGTGTGCCTTTGTAGAATAGTCCAGTTTGGGTAGAAAATAGTCCCATCCAGAGTATAGTTTGGAAATCAGGGCTGTACCTTTCTTCCAGGTCTGCATATTATTTATCATTCTTTGAAACAATCATGTGTCTAAACATAAGGCATATATATTTTTTCAATTATGAAATTAGATATTTATGACATTTATTTTTGTAAATTTCAAAAAAAAATTATTAAGCAAAGCTGTCAAGAGTTATACTATGATCTTCCAAGAATAGATACATCTTTGCAGTTACTTAAACAGTAGCTTACAAGGAGTTGTATAAATTGTGCTAACTACATATACGTATGAAGTCAAAGTATTAGTCTCTCAGTTGTGTCTGACTCTTTGCAACCTCATGGACTGTAGCCCGCCAGGTTCCTCTGTCTGTGGGCTTCTTCAGGCAAGAACACTGGAGTGGGTAGCATTCCCTTCTCCAAGGGATCTTCTTTACCCAGGGCTCGAACCCAGGCTGTGTGCACTACAGGCAGATTCTTTACCATCTGAGCCACCAGGGAAGCCTACTTAAATAAATATAGGCTATAAATTGTTTTCAAGTTGTTACCTCTGAGTTTAAGAAAAAAGATAATGAGTTATATGCTGCTGCTGCTGCTAAGTCGCTTCAGTCGTGTCCAACTCTGTGCAACCCCATAGACGGCAGCCCACCAGGCTCCGCCATCCCTGGGATTCTCCAGGCAAAAACACTGGAGTGGGTTGCCACTTCCTTCTCCAATGCATGAAAGTGAAAAGTGAAAGTGAAGTCTCCCAGCCGTGTCCAACTCTTCGAGACTGCATGTACTGCAGTCCACCAGGCTCCTCCATCCATGGGATTTTCCAGGCAAGAGTACTGGAGTGGGGTGCCATTGCCTTCTCTGAATGAGTTCTATGACTGAGTGACATTTCACAATGAAAAGAGATGATACTAAATCTACATTTTAGCATTGCTTGTTCTAGGCCACTATGGGTTCAAATGCCTTCCTTATTATGGAAGAATTGTGGCTCTTCTGTACCTCATATAAATAGACTCATATAGATTGTCCACTTTTCTGTTTGGCTTTCTTTCACATAATATTTTGTCTGTGAGATTCATCCACAGTTTTGCATCTATCAGTAGTTTATTTGTCCCTTTGTGAGTTGTATCCCATTATATGACTCATATTATATATATATATATATATCACATTATATGAATATATTATTTTCCTTTCACTTGTGATTGGACATTTGTGTTGTTCCCAAGTTTTGGTGTTTATGTACAAAACTGCCAAGAACATTCCTGTCCATGTTATTTGGTGCACAGGTGTAAACATTTCTATTGTGTATTCAGCCAAATAAGCTGCTGCTGCTGCTAAGTTGCTTCAGTCGTGTCCAACTCTGTGCAACCCCATAGACAGCAGCCCACCAGGCTCCCCCGTCCCTGGGATTCTCCAGGCAAGAACACTGGAGTGGGTTGCCATTTCCTTCTCCAATGCATAAAAGTGAACAGTGAAAGTGAAGTCGCTCAGTAATGTCCGACTCTTAGCGACCCCATGGACTGTAGCCCACCAGGCTCCTCCATCCATGGGATTTTCCAGGAAAGAGTACTGGAGTGGGTTGCCGTTGCCTTCTCTGGCTAAATAAGCTACCAAGACCCAACTCCAGTGTGTGTGTGTGTGTGTGTGTGTGTGTGTGTGTGTGTGTGTGTGTATGCTTCTCCACACCAACAAGCAATTCTCATATTCTATCTAGTAGGGTGTCCAAGAATTCAACTCAATTGTGACACTACCTACCCAGCAATAGAATGAGATTCCATAGGTAAAGGACTCAGTCCTACAAGACCACCCTCCAGACACACACACAAGCCCAAGTTTGTTACCTGTACTTCTGACAGATCAACTAAAAACTGGAGGACTCAACAACCCTCCAACTGAGAATGCCAATCTGAAGTCCAAGTTGTCATCTGTACTTCTGACCACCTGGCTATAAATCAGAGGTTCCTTTGACCCCCTCCTCGCTTTCAATTAACTTGCTAAAATAGCTCAAAGAACTCAGAGAAATATTTTATTTACTGAATTACTGGTTTATTATAAAATAATAATCTAAAAAACTGAAAAGAGAGTAGAATAATAGTTGCCAAGTGTTTTTGGGAGGGTGAAAATTGGGGAGATGTTGTATAAGGGCACAAGCTTGCAAGTACTAGATGTATAAGTCCTGGAGATTGAACATGCAGCATAGTAACTATAGTCAACAATACAGTATTATAAACTTCAAAGGTGCTAAGAGAATAGATCTTAATTGTTCTCAACAACAACAACAAAATGATAATTATGTGACATGATAAAGCTGTCAGCTAACACAACTGTAGTAGTCAGATTGCAATATATAAATGTAGCAAATCAACACATACACCTCAAACTTATACAATGTTATATGTAAATTATATCTCAATAAAATGTATCATAAATTCAATATTTTCATAGATCTTAGATAAAAATAGTTGTCATTTCACAAATTCTCTAAAGCCATTCTTTACTATTGCAATGTAATAAACTTGAAGAAAAGAAATAGGAATCACATTTTTAAAAATCACAAATCAGTGTTAAGAATGTATTGGAACTCCAAGCTTTATCTCAGACAGCTTTTTCTACATTTTCTCTTTGTTCTGTGCTAATCACTAAATGTCCAGAGCACCACGTCCATCACATATAGCCAGAGACACATATGACAACACTGCCTAAATCAGTTATGTCTCAAAGGTGATAAGTGTTAGAACATTGCAAAGGTTAGCAGTTTAGGATAAGACTTCATAAGCCATGATCAGGGGCTTATGTTGTATAACACATAGATGTTTTTATAATTTTGTCTGAGCATTGAGTCATAAATGCATATGTATAATAACACATAATGTATACGGCAATGGCACCCCACTCCAGTACTCTTGCCTGGAGAATCCCAGGGACGGGGGAGCCTGGTGGGCTGGCATCTATGGGGTCGCACAGAGTCGGACATGACTGAAGTGACTTAGCAGCAGCAGCAGCATATGCATCTTAACATACAGAGAATTATCTCAAGACACATGTTACTAATACTATAAATAAACATTCATATAAAAAGTTCCTTCAGTTCAGTTCAGTCGTTCAGTCATGTCCAACTCTTTGCAACCGGATGGACTGCAGTACACCAGGCTTCCCTGTTCATCACCAACTCCCAGAGCTTGCTCAAACTCATCTCCATCGAGTCGGTCATGCCATCCAACCATCTCATTCTCTGTTGTCCCCTTCTCCTCCTGCCTTCAGTCTTTTCCAGCATCGAGGTCTTTTCCAATGAGTCAGTAGTACACATTTTTGGCCAAAGTATTGGAGTTCCAGCTTCAACATCAGTCCTTCCAGTGAATATTCAGGACTGATTTCCTTTAGAATTCACTGGTTGGATCTCCTTGTTGTCCAAGGGACTCTCGAGAGTCTTCTCTAACACCACAGTCTGACACTCAGCACTCTTTGTGGTCCAGCTCTCACATCCATACATGACTACTGGAAAGACCATAGCTTTGACTAGATGGACATTTGTTGGCAAGGTAATGTCTCTGCTTCTTAGTATGCTGTCTAGGTTGGTCATAGCTTTTCTTCCAAAGATCAGGTGTTTTAATTCCATGGCTATAGTCACCATCTGCAGTGATTTTAGAGCCCAAGAAAATAAGTTTCTCACTGTTTCTATTGTTTCACCATCTATTTGCCATGAGTGATGGGACTGCATGCCATGATCTTAGTTTTCTGAACGTTGAGTTTTAAGCCAGCTTTGTCATTCTCCTCTTTCACTTTCATCAAGAGGCTCTTTAGTTCCTCTTTGCTTTCTGCCATAAGGGTGGTGTCATCTGCATATCTGAGGTTATTGATATTTCTCCTGAGAGTCTTGATTCCAGCTTGTGCTTCTTCCAGTCCAGCATTTCCCATGATGTACTCTGTATATAAATTAAATATTCAGGGTGCATATAAGTTAACATACAGAGAATTATCTCAAGACACATGTTACTAATACAATAAATAAGCATTCATATAAAAAGTTCCTGTTTTTATACAACAATATACAACAGGGTGACAATATACAGCCTTGACATATTCCTTAACCAATTTGGAACCAGCCCATTGTTCCATCTCGGGTTCTAACTGTTGCTTCTTGACCTGCATACAGATTTCTCAGGAGGCAGGTAAAGTGGTCTGGTATTTCCATCTCTTGAATAATTTTCCACATTTTGTTCTGATCCACACAGTCAAAGGCTTTGGCATAGTCAATGAAGCAGAAATAGGTGTATTTCTGGAATTCTCTTGCTTTATGGATGATCCATCGGATATTGGCAATTTGATCTCTGGTTCCTCTGCCCTTTCTAAAGCCAGCTTGAACATCTGGAAGTTCATGGTTCAGGTACAGTTGAAGCCTGGCTTGGAGAATTTTGAGCATTACTTTACTAGCATGTGAGATGAGTGCCATTGTGCAGTAGTTTGAGTGTTCTTTGGCATTGCCTTTCTTTGGAATTGGAATGAAACTGACCTTATCCAGTCCTGTGGCCACTGCTGAGTTTTCCAAATTTGCTGGCATATTGAGTGCAGCACTTTAGCAGCAGCATCTTTTAGCATTTGAAATAGCTCAGCTGGAATTCCATCACTTCCACTACCTTTGCTGGTAGTGATGCTTCCTAAGGCCCACTTGTCTTTGCATTCCAGGATGTCTGGCTCTAGGTGAGTGATCAACCATCATGGTTATCTGGATTATTAAGATCTTTTTTGTATAGTTCCTCTGTGTATTCTTGCCACCTCTTCTTAATATCTTCTGCTTCTATTAGGTCCATACCATTTCTGTCCTTTATTGTGCCCATCTTTGCATGAAATGTTCCCTTGGTATCTCTAATTTTCTTGAAGAGATCTCTAGTCTTTCCCATTCTATTGTTTTCCTCTATTTCTTTGCATTGATCACTGAAGATGGCTTTCTTATATCTCCTTGCTATTCTTTGGAACTCGGTGTTCAGATGAATGTATCTTTCCTTTTCTTCTTTGCCTTTCACTTCTTGTCTTTTCTCAGCTATCTGTAAGGCCTCCTCAGACAACCATTTTGCATTTTTGCATTTCTTCTTCTTGGGGATGGATTTGATCACCGCCCCCCATACAGTGTTACAAACCTCTGTCCATAGTTCTTCAGTCACTCTATCAGATCTAATCCCTTGAATCTATTTGTCACTTCCACTGTATAATTGCAAGGGATTTGATATGTCATACCTGAGTGGCCTGGTGGTTTTCCCTACTTTCTTCAATTTAAGTCTGATAAGGAGTTCAATTTGTCAATAAGGAGTTCATGATCTGAGCTACAGTCAGCTCCTGGTCTTGTTTTTGCTGACTGTATAGAACTTCTCCATCTTCGGCTGCAGAGAATATAATCAGTCTGATTTTGGTGCTTCCCTGGTGACTCAGATGGTAAAGAATTCTCCTGCAATAAGGGAGACCTGGGTTCGATCCCTGGGTTGGGAAGATCCCCTAGAGGAGGGCATGGCAACCCACTCCTGTATTCTTGTCTGGAGAATAATAATACAAAACATAATTTTTGTTACATTTTTGTAATTATGAGAATGTCTGTCCCCAGGAGAAAGTGCAGGAAAAAATAAAGTGGTGTGTTAAGAAGTCCTTTGCTTAAAAAAAAAAAATTGCATGCTCTGTTGCTTTAGTCATGTCCAACTCTTTGCAGCCCTATGTGTAGCCCACCAGGCTCCTCTGTCCACTGAATTCTCCAGGTAAGAATACTGGAGTGGGTAGCCATGTCCTTCTCCAGGGATCTTCCCCACCCAGGGATCGAAACCATGTCTCTTGTGTCTCCTGCATTGGCAGGGGAGTTCTCAACCACTAGTGCCACCTGGGAAGCCCCCAGGAATTCCTTTAGATGGCCCATTATCAGATGATTGTCCATACACAATAAATTTGTGAGAATTCCTTATACATTTTGTGTCCATTTTGGTGTCTTTTTAAAATTCTCCAAAATAAGTTTTTAAAAGTCCTTTGAAATTAAAATACTTTGTAAATAGAAAAGGAGACCACTGTAGAGCTTTGGCTCTCAGAATGGCCCCTGGGACCAGCAGCATCAGCAGCTGTCTGGGATCTTATTTGAAATGCATAGTCTCCAGTCCCACCTCTGATAATCTAAATCAGCGACTCTGAGGCAGGGGAACCCCGCTGCCTGTGGTTTAGCATGCCCTACAGGTGTTCTGATACACCACTAAAAGGTGAAAATCATCCATGTCATGTTGGTTAGTGTTGGTGGCTGGTCCCTGATGGAGGCTGGACGTGGGCAATCAGAGCCTCTTTACACCCTACCCCGACTCCCAGGAGCTACCTCAGGGACGCAGCCTCAGAGCCTAATGTGTTATTGAAACCACCTGCACAGATACGCGAAGGCCCCCCCCACCCCCACCCCGCCCCTAGTTAAAGCCTCTTAAGATGGCGGGCGGATGAGGAGATCATCTTGCAGCTGCAGGAGAGAAACTACATGTAAGTTCCCTTTTTTGTTTTTTAAACCTGCCACCTACCTATCTGCAGTGGTCTTTTTCTCTCTTTGGTTTCTCCTTGCCCTCCCTGTATCTAGATCAGTTTCAAATTTTACACAGGGAACGCCCAAGCTTTGAAACCAACAGTCCAGAAGTTAAGAAATGGGCATTTGAGTCTAGGATCAACTGGTTTTATAACTGCGGACAAGCCACTTACCTAGAGCATCAGTTTCCTTATCTCCCAATGAAGTCTGAGTTTTATGGTATCCTGAGTCCTTTCTAGTTTGGCTTTTGAGGATGACTGGAACACACAACTTAGGTGAGAAAATGCGGTTTCTGGGGAGCTTGGAACATTATGAACCTTGGTTAACTATGCAAACTGCTAATAATTAAACGGTCGTCTTTAATTAACGGGTTCTTTGTATGTAGCTGGAAGAATTCGTTTTCATCTCCAAATACAGTTTGAAAGTGTAAATATTGTTTCACAAATAGAAAATATTTCATGTTTTTCATTGTAGTATTCACTGGTATTTAGATATTATTAAGTATAGATGACTTGGGGTAATTTACTTGTGCCTTTATAGCTTTTCATTCTGTTTGCAGAAGAGGGATTTAGACTTCCTAGAACACATTTAAGAAACTAACATGTATGCTCTTAATTATAACTGTTTATAGATAAGAACTCATTGTGAATCTAAAAAGTGTTTTGTTAAAGGACTTGTAAGCACCAAACCTTTTCACCTGTTCATCCAATGCAACTACCCTCCTCTGGTTCACAAAAAGATGTTAAAAATTCCAAGTCATGAAACTTGGCCACTCTGAATTATCTTTAGGAAGGGCAGAGATTACATGAATTGTGGGGTCAGAGGTTAAGAATAATGTCTATGAAGTGCCACAATTAATTGCCAGTATATTCTTGAAGCTGAGCATTTAAAAATAGCAAAGTAATGAGGGGAATAAGGCATATTGGACTTGAAATTACGTAACTAACCGAGGGCCACCTTGGGAAACAGGAGAAGCCAGAAGTCCATTTTCTCAGATACCATTGAGCTAAGAGGAAGAAAGCCAAATCTTCTTTTGTTATCCCATCCTGCAACCCCACAGATGATGGTAACATGTCTGGGGTCCTTGAGGCACCAGGGCAGCTCTTAGTGTTACTGCCTACTCCTTTCAGTCAATATTAAAGAACAATTTAATGGGAGATCAGGAGAGCATCAAGGTGTTGGAACCTCCCAGTTCAGAGAATACAGTATCCAGGCCTGACAAAAAGATCCATCTTCCTCCTTAAAAATCCACAGGAAGCAACTTCCATCCCATCGTGGTCAGTTCTTTATAGATTTAAAGTGTCTTGTGGATGAAGGAGATACTTAACTTAAAAAAAAAAAAGTATATATATTACTCCTTGCAGATACTGATATCTATAGGCTGAAATTAAACTTCACAGGGGGCAAATGTAAGGCTTGTAGTGCGTCCACTATGGAAGTTTATAACAAAAGCACAGGTGAGTATTGATGGGCCATAAAGCTGCTTAAATCCTCATGGATACATGAACTAGCAAAGAAGCAAGTCTAGGTGTTTGAACTGGTCGGGGTCTGTAGGTGGGTATTCTTGGAGAGTAAAGTAAGAGAGGACAGTGATGTAGGGACTGAATCTGATGTGTATTTTATTCCCATTCATGCTGAGCATATAGCATTATGAACAGGAGGGTCACAAGAGAAACAGCTAGTCCTGACACATAGCTAACATAGGCCTATTTCATTGGCTCCCTTACAAATTGGAAACAGTTTACAATCATCGTGTAATTCTGCCTGATGACCTGCGCTTCAGCCAAGAGAGAGATGACCCCTTTCTTCTAGGTCCTCAGTCTTCAAATGAAAAGTCCTAAACCTGACACAGTAAAATAGCGTAAGAACACTCTGAAAGGCAGAAAGGCGATGAGTTGACTAGGAACCTTGGGACTTAGGAACAACGTGGCAATGATTCCTCTGGTGTATTAGTCTATTCAGGCTGCCCTAACAGAGGACCAGACCGGGCGGCTTAACCAGCAAGTTCATTTTCACAGAATTTTGAAGGCTAGCCATCCAAGATTAAGGTGCCAGCAAGATGGTTTCTTTTTATTGCTAGTTTTATTGTGGTTAGAAGACTTAACATTTAACATAAGAATTCAAGAACACTTAAAAATGTAAGTGTGAAATACAGTATCATCATATAGGTACAATATTGTTCAGCAGATCTCTACAAATTATCCATCTTGCAAAACTGATATTTTATAACTTGATTATCAGTACTCCATTTACCCCTCTACTCAACCCCTGGAAACCACAATTCTATGGTTTACTTTTTGGGATTTGGCTATTTTCCATATCTCATATAAGTGAAATCATGTAGTATTTGTCCTTCTGTGACTGGCTTATTTTACTTAGCATAATTGCCCTCTGGGTTCATCCATGTTGTCACATATTACAGAATTTCCTCCTTTTCAAAGGCTAAATGGTAGTCTATTGTATGTATATACCACACTTGCTTTATTCATTAATCTCTCTATGGACATTTAGGTTATTTTTACATATTGGCTATTGTAATAGGCTAAACATGGGTGTGCTAATGCCTCTTTAAGACCCTGATTTCAATTTACTATGGATAAATACTCAGAAGTAGGATGACTGGTTAATATGATTTTTCCAATTTGAACTTTTTGAGGAACATCCATATTGTTTTCAAAACTCACTGCACCATTTTGCATTCTCATTATCAGTGTGAAAGTGTTCCAATTGATCACAACCTCACCAACAATTGTGTTTTGTTCTTTTGATAACATCCATACTAAGAGGTGTGGGGTGATATCCATTGTGGTTTTGATTTGCATTTTCCTTATTAGTGAGGTCAAGCATCTTTTCATATACATGTTGGCCATTTGTATGTTTCTTTGGAGAAATGTCTATTCATGTTCTTGCTCCATTATAAAATTAGGTTAATAGATTTTTTTTTTTTTTTTGGCTACTGAGTTACAGGAGTTCTTTATATGTTTTGGAAATTAACCCTTTATCAGATACATGGTTTACAAAAAAATTTTTTCCCATTCCTTAAGTTGGCTTTTCATTTTCTTGATTCATTCTCTTGATTGTTTCATTTGTTATACAAAAGCTTTTAGTTTGATGTAGTCTGTCTTGTCTATTTCTGCTCTTGCTGACTGTGCTTCTAGTGTTAGATTTATGATATCATTAGATTGATGTCATGAATCTTTTCCCCTATGTTTTTCTTTAAGAGTTTCATAGCTTCACATATTATATTTAAATCTTTAATCCATTTTGAGTAGATTTTTGCATATGGTGTAAATGAAGGTCTCAATTTTCCTCATTTGCATGCAGATAACCGCTTTTACCATCATCGTTAGTTAAAGAGACTAGTCTTTCCCTGCTGTGTATTTTTGACACAGATGTCAAAAGATCTGTTGAGCATGTATGCATGGATTTATTTCTGGGCTCTCTATACTGCTCCATTCATTGGTATGTCTTCAGTAGTGTACTGTTAGGATTGCATGCAGGCTAAGTTGCTTCAGTGGTGTCCGACTCTGTGCCACCCTATGGACTATAGCCCACCGGCTCCTCTCTGCATGAGATTCTCCAGGCAAAAATACTGGAGTGGGTTGCCATGTCCTTCCCGACCCAGGGATCGAACCTGTATCTCTTCTGTCTCCTGCACTGGCAGGTGGGTTCTTTACCACTAGCACCACCTGGAAAGCCTAGAGCACTATAACATATATAGAAATCAGTAATGTAATCCCTCCAGGTAGAGTCATATTTTTCAAGATTTGTTTTGGCTATTCGAGATCTTTTATGATTCCATGTGAATTTTTTTTCCCTCTGTTTCTGGGGAAAAATGCCATTAAGGATATTGCTGCTGCTGCTGCTGCTAAGTCACTTTAGTTGTGTCCGACTTGTAGCGACCCCATGGACTGCAGCCTACCAGGCTTCTCCGTCCATGGGATTTCCCAGGCAAGAGTACTGGAGTGGGGTGCCATTGCCTTCTCCGAAGGATATTGCTAGGAGTTGCATTAAATCTCTAAATCACATTGGGTAGTACAGATATTTTAACAATATTAAGTCTTTAAATCCATGAACACAGGATGTATTCCTTTGTGTCATTTAAATTTCTTTCATCAGTGTTTTTTAAGTGTACAAGCCCTTCACTTCCTTAATTTTATTATGAAGTATTGTGATATTGTTATAAATAAGACTGTTTTTCTATCTACCTTTTCAGACAGTTTATTAGTGTGTTGAAACAAAATTGGCTTTTGTGTTTTGAATTTTGTATTCTGAAACTTTGCTGAATTCATTTTTCAGTTCTAACGTCTCTTTGGGGTTTTCTTTATCATATCATCTGCAAACAGGAATAATCTTACTTCTTTCTTTGTAATTTGAATGCTATTTATTTCTCTCCTTACCTAGTGTCTCTGGCTAGGACTTGAATCACTGTGTTGAATAGAAATGACTGGAGTGGGCATCCTGGCCTTGTTTCAGATCTTAGAGGGAAAGCTTTCAGTTTTTCACCACTGAGAATAATGTTGGCTGTGGGTTTTTCACTTAAGGTCTTTGTTATATTGAGGTAGTATCTTTCTATACCTAATTTGTTATTTTTATCATAAAAATGTTGGATTTTATTATATGCTTTTTCTGTATCTATTGAGATTATCATGTGAATTTCATCCTTCATTTTGTTAATGTGGCGTATCACATTTACTGATTTTGATATGTTGAATCATATTTTCATGCCAGGGATAAATCCCCGTTGGTTATGGTGTGTAATCCTTTTAATATGCTGTTGAATTCAGTTTGCTGGCATTTTGTTGATAAATTTTGCATAAGTATTCATCAGGGATATTGGCTTATCATTATTTTCTTACGGTTTATTTGTCTGGTTTTGGTGTCAGGGTAATTCTGGTTTCATAAAATGAGTTTGGAAATGTTCCCTCTTCAGTTTTTGGGAAAGTTTGAGAAGGATCAGCATTAATTCTTTTTCCAGCTTTATTGAAGTATAATTGGCAAATCATATAAATTGTATACATTTAAGGTGTACAACAGAATAATTTTATATGTATGTACATTGTGAAACTTACCACAATCAATTTAATTAACACATGCATAGACTGACATAGTTATTATTTTTCTTTTTTGGTTTAGTTAGAACACTTAAGACCTACTTGCTTAGCAAATTTCAAGTATATAATACAGTTTTATTAACTGTAGTCATTAATACCTATTTAAATGTAAAGCAAGTTTTTCCAATAAAACCAGTCTGGTCCTGGACTTTTTTGGTTGGGAAATTTTTAATTTTTAATTTTGTTAATTTGAGTCTTCTTTCTTTATCTAGCTAAAAAGTTTTTGTTTTTTTTTTTTTTTTTCAGGAAATGATGGCAGACATCACTTGTTCCATCCCTTCATGTTTTACAGTGGAAATATGTCAGGGGAGGATGACTTATTGGATGCCAAACAGATCAGGGCATAAACTTAAATATCTTTACATGGTGCTGGCTCTACTACAACAAATTATTTATTTTTTAAATTGAAGTATAGCTGATTTACAATGTTGTGCCAGTCTCTGCTGTACAACAAAATGACTCAGTTATACATATATATACATTTTTAATATTTTCCTCCATTATGGTTTCTCACAGGATATTTAATATAGTTCCCCATGCTATACATTAGGCCCATGTTGTTTATCCATTCTAAATATGATAGTTTGCCTCTGCCAACCCCAAACTCCCAGTCCATCCCCCGCCGCCTTGGCAACCACAAGTCTATTCTCTATGCATGAGCCTATTTCTGTTTTTTAGATAGGTTCATTTGTGCTATATTTTATATTCCACATATAAATGATATCATGTGGCATTTGTCTATTTCTGACTTCAGATTAGTATGATAATCTCTAGTTGCATTCATGTTGTGGCAAATGGCATTATTTCATTCTTTTTTAAGACCAAGTAATATTCCATTATACCTCATCTTCTTTATCCATTCATCTGTCAATGGACATTTAGATTGTTTCCATGTTTTGGCTATTGTGAACAGTGCTTCCATGAACATAGGGGTTCATGTTCAATCTTGTTGAATTATAGTTTTGTCCACGTATGTGCCCAGGTATACGGTTGCTAGATTACATGATACCTCTATTTCCAGTTTCCTGAGGAACCTCCATACTGTTTTCCATGGTGGCTTTACCAACTTAGATTCCCACCAACAGTGTAGGAGGGTTCCCTTTCTCCACATCCATATGATGGCCATTGTGATGTAATTTTGATTTACACTTCTCTGGTAATTAGTGATGTCAAGCATCTTTTCATGTGCCTATGGCTGTCTGTATGTCTTATTTGGAAAAATGTCTGTTAACGTCTTTTGCCCATTTTTCAATTGGGTTGTTTGTATTTTTTTGTTCCTGAGTTGTTCATGTATTTTGTAGATGAAGCCCTTGCCTATTGCATCACTTACTAATACTTTCTTCCATTCTGTTGTCTTTTCATTTTGTTTATGATTTCCTTTGCTGAGCAAAAGCTTTTAAGTTTGATTAGGTAGGTCCCATTCATTTATTTTTGTTTTTATTTCTATTGCCTTGGGAGACCTAAGAAAACATTGGTATAATTTATATCACAGAATGTTTTGCCTGTGTTCTCTTCTCGGAGTTTTATGGTGCTTGTCTTGTGTTTAAGTCTTTAAGCCACCAAAATTGATATTCTGAAAACAGCTCTGATATCATCAGCAGAGGATAACAGTCACAGCTCTCCTTGTATTGTTTACCCCAGAATCTTTGCATGTGAGTTAATCTGTGACAGTGTGAAAGGGGATGGAATTCTTCATACATTTTATGTCAGTTAAATATGACCATGTGTTAGTCCTTAGTCTTGAGATTGACACATAATGAGTGCTCAGTGTGTTTTTCTTCTCTGTCATGTATGTTCAGATTTTGCCATTGAATACTCGGCCTGAGGCTGTGGATAATTATTGTTCACACAGATGATGACTGATAAAAGCAAATGCCTTAAGGGTGTTCTCAAGATAGAGTGTCATTTAGCCCTCTCTCTTGTTTAAACTCCCTCATCCATCTTCATGTCCCTTTTGCTAAGTATCAGGCTACTCTTCATTCTTTCAAACCTCCATGCTATCATTTACCACCATGATTTTGCAAATCCAATTACCAGTGCCAGAAATGTCTTTCATCCTTGTCCTGCTAATGAGTTGCAATTCTAGAGTCAACTCAAACTTTACCTTCTCAATGAAAAATTTTCTGATTGTCCTTCTCCAAAGGATTGTCCTGTTCTGTGCCCCTATTTAACCTCAACCATCCTTGTCTCACTCTGTGCATTGTAAGATCACTCAGCCAGAATGTAACATTGCCCATCTGTCCTTATCTCTTATCTCCTGTGTCACTGATCATCCTCCATACTCAGCAGATATATTTAAAAACTTTACATTAACTATATTAATCTGATTCATTAAAAGTCAGCTCTGTCTGGGTGGCTGGAAGAATTCTGATACAGATATTTATGATAGAAAACACATACATTGTATGAAGAATTCATGAATTTCACTGGTACCTCAATGGCTAGGTACTAGTGAAATTTTACTTCTGTTTTACCTTAAAAGAAGTAAAATAATCTGAGTGATTCTATATGCAATACAGAGAGGTGGGAGAGGTGAGTATATCAATTAGAGTTAAAATAATACCCGATCATAGCCACCTTTTAATTGTTGGGAGAAGCATATAGGGAGATACCATTTATCTCCTTTTAGATAAAGAAAGATGAGGCCCAAAGCTACACTGGTGGAATATGATGGAACCAAGATTTGAATCAAGATCTCTCTGACTCTGGAATAACATGCTAAAATAATATACTGTTTTGTCCATTTGGACTTCTGAAGCAAAACTACCATGGACTACATAGCTTAAGCAACAATTATTTCTGACAGTTCCGAAGACTAGGAAGTCCACGATTAAGTCACTGACAAATTGGGTATCTGGTAACGTCCTCTTCCTGGTTCATAAACAACCATTTTCTCGTGTTGTCTTCACATGGTAGATTTTGTGGGGATACATATTCTATCCACAGCACATGCTAACTCCTGAAAAAAAAGTGTTCTAAAAAATATTAAAACAGCTTTACATAAAACAAAGAAGCTAAGTTTGGTCAGAAAAATCTTTGATAAATTGAAAGTTATTCTAATTGCTCACTTAGCTAAACACCTGATTCTTCTTGGGGATAAAATCTAATGATAACAGTATGAATCACTGATAATTTCCTTACTTCTGTGATTCAGTTTTGCTGAAACAAGTGTAAGGTATCCATAGAAACTGTTGAGTTCTGGGTGTTCTTCTGGACACAGTTTTCAGTGTCAGGACCTGGACTGAACTGAGAACTCCAGGGGTCTGCCCTCTCTCTGGTCGGTGTCCCTCTCAGGCCTCCATATACTCTGTCACAATGCAGTGAGGCCAGGCATGATGAGGGAGTCTCACTCCTGTCCACAATGATAAACATAACACCTGTTGTCCAAACTTGCCAACCTGAAAATAGAAACTGGCTTGAGGATCCAATTGAAATCCCAATCCCTACTTAACTATGTTGCCAGGAACTTGCTAAAGTTGTTTTGTTTCTCTAGGCCCTTGGTACAGGCAGGCCTTGGTGATACTGCAGGTTTGACCAAAACAATAAAGCAACTAACACCCCTTTTTTGAGGGGGTGGGGGGAAGTGGTTTCCCAGTGTACATAAAAGTTATGTTTACCCTACACAGTATTCAGTTGCAAAAGAGCCATGTCTTAAAAATGTACATACCTGAATTTAAAAAGTACTTTATTGTTAACCGATGCTAACCATTAATCTGATAGTGCAGGGTTGTAACAAACCTTCAGTATGTAGAAAACATGGTGTCTGTGAAGTGCAGTAAAGCAAAGCTCAATGAAACAAGTAATCCCTGTACAGCTTTAAGCCACTCACCTGTTTAATATTGCCTTAATGTTTAATATTATGATGAAAAGCAGGAAACATAGCCAACATATGACACCAGCATTAATTCCATCTACTTGAAGTCACACTTGTCAGGGTGTCATCTTTATGGAATGTTCTCCACAGGGTTTTTGGGAGCCTCAGCAGCTAGTGTGTTAATGAAAAGCATTGAGTGAACCCCACTCATTGTATGGAAATTGCTAGCAAGCTCTTAATGCCCATTTGCCGTGTGGATTTGATATCACTGTTTTCGTTTGTTTGTTTTTTGTTTTTTTGTCTTGTTTTGTTGTGATGTAAGTGTGTGTGTGCTGTTTTCTTAGCCAAATAGCCTATAACAGGCAGGGAACATCACTACTTTGCATACTAGGAATGCATGGTATAGAATTAGAGTCTTCCATTACAGATAGGACTGTGTATTAGTGAAGGAAATAAGTCAGTGTGGCAGTGGCGTGACCCCATGTTATCCAGCCCTACCCTTATCATTTGGCAGTAAGAGTGGGACACTTTTGTTTGGACATATTAATTGGTTTTCTATGAAATCTGTTATCTGAGCTAACATTAAAGAGAATGACTGGTAGTCCTGCAACTCTTAAAGCAATGATATAATCAACTAAGGGAGTTAGATCACGTTACAAGTCTTGGGAAAGACACAAGCAGGACAGAGTTCAGTTCAGTCACACAGTTCTGTCTTACTCTTTGCAACCACATGGACTGCAGCACTCCAGGCTTCCCTGTCCATCACCAACACCTGGAGCTTGCTCAGACTCATGTCCATCGAGTCAGTGAGGCCATCCAATTATCTCATCCTCTGTCATCCCCTTTTCCTCCTGCCTTTGATCTTTCCCAGCATCAGGGCCTTTTCCAGTGAGTTAGTTCTTCACATCAGGTGGCCAAAGCATTGGAGCTTCAGCATCAGCCCTTCCAATGAATATTCAGGACTGATTTCCTTTAGGATGGACTGGTTGGGTCTCCTTGCAGTCCAAGGAACTCTCAAGGGTCTTCTCCAACACCACAGTTCACAAGCATCAATTCTTTGGTGCTTAGCCTTCTTTATGGTCAAACTCTCACATCCATATATGACTACTGGAAAAACCATAGCTTTGACTAGATGAACCTTTGTTGGCAAAGTAATGTCTCTACTTTTTAATATGCTAATTTTGTCATAGCATCTCTAGCAAGGAGCAAGCATCTCTTAATTTCATAGCTTCAGTCACCACCTGCAGTGATCTTGGAGCCCAAGAAAATAAAGTCTATCACTGTTTCCATTGTTTCCCCAACCATTTGCCATGAAGTGATCGGACCAGATGCCATGATCTTAGTTTTTTGAATGTTGAGTTTTAAGTCAACTTTTTCACCCTCCTCTTTCACTTTCATCAAGAGGCTCTTTAGTTCCTCTTCATTCTCTGCCATAAGGGTGGTATCATCTGCATATCTAAGGTTATTGATATTTCACCCTGAAAACTTGATTTCAGCTTGTGTTTCATCCAGCCTGGCATTTTGCATGATGTATTCTGCATATAAGTTAAATAAGCAAGGTGACAATATACGGCCTTGACGTACTCCTTTCCCAGTTTGGAACCAGTCTGCTATTCCATGTCTGGTTCTAACTGTTGCTTCTTGACCTGCATACAGATTTTTCAGGAGGCAGATGAGGTGGTCTGTTATTCCCCTCTCCTAGAAAAACACCAATACAGTATATTAACGCATATATATGAAATTTAGAAAGATGATAATGATAACCCTGTATGCGAGACAGCAAAAGAGACACAGATGTATAGAACAGTCTTTTGGACTCTGTGGGAGAGGGAGAGGGTGGGATGATTTGGGAGAATGGCATTGAAACACATATATCATCATATAAGAAACAAATCGCCAGTCTAGGTTTGATGCAGGGTGCAGGATGCTTGGGGCTGGTGCACTGGGATGACCCAGAGGGATGGTATGGGGACGGAGGTGGGAGGGGGTTTCAAGATGGGGAACACATGTACACTCGTGGTGGATTCATGTTGAAGTATGGCAAAACCAATACAATATTGTAAAGTAAGAAAATAAAATAAAAAGAATTTTCTGCAGTTTGTTGTGATCCACACGGTCAAAGGCTTTAGCAGAGTCAGTGAAGCAGAAGTAGATATTTTTGAAATTCTCATGTTTTTTGATGATCCAACAGATGTTGGCAATTTGACCTTGGTTCCTCTGCCTTTTCTAAAACCAGCTTGAACATCTGGAAGTTCACGGTTCACATATGGTTGAAGCCCAGCTTGGAGAATTTTGAGCATTACTTTGCTAGCATGTGAGATGAGGGCAATTGTGCGATAGTTTGAACATTCTTTGGCATTGCCTTTCTTTGGGATTGGAATGAAAACTGACCTTTTCCAGTCCTGTGGCCACTGAGTTTTCCAAATTTGCTGGCATATTGAGTACAGTACTTTCACAGCATCATCTTTTAGAATTTAGAATAGCTCACCTGAAATTCCATCACCTCTACTAGCTTTGTTCATAGTGATGCTTCCTAAGGCCCACTTGACTTTGCATTCCAGGATGTCTGTCTCTAGGTAAGTGGTCACACCATCTTGATTATCTGGGTCATAAAGATCTTTTTTGTACAATTCTTCTGTTTATTCTTGCCACCTCTTCTTACTATCTTCTGCTTCTGTTAGGTCCATACCATTTCTGTCCTTTATTGTGCCCATCTTTTTGTGATATGTTCCCTTGGCATATCTAATTTTCTTGAAGAGATCTCTAGTCTTTCCCATTCAATTGTTTGCCTCTATTTCTTTGCATTGATCACTTAAGAAGGTTTTCTTTATCTCTCCTTGCTATTCTCTCGAACTTAGCATTCAGATGAATATATCTTTCCTTTTCTCCTTTGCCTTTCACTTTTCTCAGCTATTTATAAGGCCTCCTCAGACAACCATTTTGCCTTTTTGCATTTCTTCTTCTTGGGGATGGTTTTGATCACCCAAGAAGAAGCAAGACAGAGGGCTAACTTAATTGCTATTTATCCCAAATCTTAGGAAAATCACTTGATCATCCATTTACAGCTTCTCCATCAGAAAAATAGTTTTCCAAAATAGATTTTGTAAGCAATTATTTGCTTGATTAGGCTGTAAACTTTCAAATTTGCTGATGCTATGTCCTTCAAATATGCAGTTGCAGTCTTAGAAAATAAATTATTTAAACCTAATATAAGCCATCATCTTAGATTGTAATATCTGCTTTGGTCTTAAGTATGCAGAATTCATCAATTTCATATTTTACTATGGATGTGTACCTCGCCACAGAGCCTGTGTAGCAACATCTTAAACTCACTGCACTGTTCCATGCATATGTATCTTTTCTCATCCTGCACTCGCCCCTGATGTCCGCCTGTCACTTATAAGTTGATGAATCCTCAGTGTTACCTGTAGCTAATATCTCTCTTCTGATTTTGAAACTCTTGTGTCCAGTTCTTTAGTTTTACCTCTACCCAGATATCTACACAGAAACCTGAAATTCCTCATGTTCAAAATTAAAAAGATAGTTGTTCATTGTACACACACACTAATACTTAAAAATACATACCAATTATTTTAACAGAGTCCATGTGTTGTGTAATAGGTCACATGTATTTAGAGGGGGCAAGCTACAGAGGAGAACAGAATGGGAGCACAAATGGGGAAAAGGTAAAAATTAAATACACAGGAGAGATTCCTTTCACAGATGGGGAAAGTAAGTGCATTTTATGATGAGACGTCTAATGAGCTAATCAATTCTTCATACCTGAGATTTGGCCTAGTAGAAAGAGTTGGCGAATACTCTCAGTAAAATGATTAGATGTCTGACTTTGCCTAAGACAACATGCATATCTACAGCGCTGTCTTATGGGTGTATAACTGATAATGAAATTAAACTGATGACCCAGTAAGTTCTGCAAGAAAATCTTGTCTTTAATACAGTAACAGATAGGGGTTCCCAGTTACTCTCTTGGTCTAGGTCCAGTCAAACTCTGTACAGTTATATTGTTACAGAGAAATATAGTTACAATTTTGATGTGAATTGTCATCAAGTCTTTGCTATTGGGGTGAATTGAATAATGATACTTAGTGATACTGGTTTAGGGGCTGGGGCTGTATGCTCACTCATTGCGGAATATGGTGTCCATGCTATCTACATTCTCCCAGCTCAGAAGGTGCCTATCTAAATCTTGAACTGGCAGGAATCTTATCCTGGCCTGTTCTCAGTTTTGTTAGCAGAGGGTGGGGGGACTCAAGCAGTTTACTGCCTATTCTCCACTAAGAATAAACCCAGAGCTCTCAAAACATTCAAAAATATCTTCTTTATATCACATATAATTTACCTTTTTTTCCTTTTTTGTTTTACTTTAATATTTATTTTTAATTGATTGACGATTGGTTTACAGTATTGGTTTGATTATCTTAGTTTCTTTTTATTAGTTTCTCCCCATATCTCAGAATATGAATGTAAGATGTCTCAAGTACTTTTAGGATCAAATCATGGCAGTTATGCCCAGAGAGCCTTACTATTTGATGTTTTCTGTCTCAGTTGCTACTTTCCTGTCAAACTTGGCTACTCTTTGGTCTGTGTGGAAATAATATTATGAATAAAAGACAGCTAATTTAATTGATTTTTTAAGGAAATTTGATACCTCATTTATAGGATCTGAAGTTTTAGACTGAGTGAACAAATTGTCCATCAGTTGATGTGCTCTGTCTGAAATCAAATGTTTCTTTCGTGCTCCTCACACCTAGAGACATTTGGATAAACTTCTTTCATGCAGTAAGCCTATTGATACAGACTATCTCTGTACGATAAAAGAACTTCCAGCTGTCCTCTGAAGCAGTTATCTATCGTCCCGTGTGAAGTCATGGTGAATGGAGAAAAGGACTTGAAAACTGAATCCATCCCTGTGGTACAGTTAGCTTACCATTCAAGAAATTTATCATTGTGCCAGCACAAAAATAACAAAATAATAGTGTTGTGGTACCTGTTTATTCACAGAATTATACTTCTAGAAACAAGCATATATACATCATATGTGTGAATATTTATGCCTATATATAGATATGTGTGTAAATATTAACCTGGGTTTATTCTTTTAACTACAGAACTTAGTATTTGATAATATTCTGAATTATAATTGGGAATATGATTTATGAAAACTGAATATGATTTATAAAAGAGCAACACTGCTCTGATTTATAGATATAGCATCATTTTAACCACATTTTGGGTTGTAGTGTGTCCCCTTTAAGTCCTAACTCTCAGTTCCTCAGACTGTGACCT
The DNA here is from genome assembly GCF_032405125.1 of Capricornis sumatraensis. Lineage (NCBI taxonomy): Eukaryota > Metazoa > Chordata > Mammalia > Artiodactyla > Bovidae > Capricornis > Capricornis sumatraensis. The sequence goes on along the minus strand of NC_091092.1, from coordinate 107,211,157 downwards.
TATTTGGAAGGAGGACTGTTATTAAAATAGGATGGGTCCCTAATTTAATGTAGTGAGCATGCTCAGCCGTGTCTGACTCTTTGTGACCATTTAGACTGTAACCCACCAGGCTCCTCTGTCCAAGGGATTTCCCAGGCAAGAATACTGGAGTGGGTTGCCATTTCCTCCTCCAGAGGATCTTCCCAAGCCAGGGATCAAACCCACGTCTCCTGCATTGGCAGGCAGATTCTTTACCACTGAGCCACCTGGGAAGCCCGGGTGTCTTTATAAAAGGAAAACCGTGTGAACACAGACATGCATGCACAGAGTGCATCGTGGGAAGATTGGAGTTAACCTGCCACAAGCTGAGAAGTGCTAGAAGCCAGGGCGGGGTTAGAGGGAGCATAGCCCTGCTGGTACCTTGATCTCAGACTTACAGCTTCCAGAACCATGAGGCAAGATATTTCTATTATTTAAGTGACTTCATTCTTGACACTTTGTTACAGCAGCCCTAGCAAAGTAATCCAACTCATCTCTATTTTCCCACTTTCTTTGCTTTTGAAAGGGATGTTGAAATGAATAATATTGTGCCTAAATGGATATTTTCTTCCAACTATTATACCAAACTTACCAAAGTTCACATACAGTATATGCACCTGTTTTAAGGGTACAATTTATGAAATTTCAAAAAAATTATATACCATTTTGACCAGCACTTTAATCAAAATATAGAACTTTTCCATTCCCCTAGAAAGTTTGCTGCTGCTGCTGCTGCTGCTAAGTCGTGTCAGTCGTGTCTGACTCTGTGCGACCCCACAGATGACAGCCATCCAGGCTCCTCCATCCCTGGGATTCTCCAGGCAAGAACACTGGAGTGGGTTGCCATTTCCTCCTCCAGTGCACAAAAGTGAACAGTGAAAGTGAGGTCGCTCAGTCATGTCTGACTCTTAGCAAACCCATGGACTATAGCCTACCAGGCTCCTCCGTCCATGGGATTCTCCAGGCAAAAGTACTGGAGTGAGTGCCTTCTCCACTAGAAAGTTTACCCATCTTCCATACTCAACCCTTCCTATCTCCTGACTCAGTTAATACCTACTCTGATTTCTTTACCTGTAGATTATTTTTGCCCTTTCTAAAGGCATAAGAGAAACTAGATAGTCTGCATTTTTGTGTGCAGAGTGTATGTGTGTGCATGTGCACATGTGCCTTCCTTCAGTAAACCTGTTTTAGAAACCTATGTTGCTGTGTGTATCAGTAGTTCATTCCTTTTTATTGTTGTGTAATTTTTCGTTATGTGGATATATCGTAGTGTATGTATCTGTTGATTGACATTTGGATTGTTTCCAGATTGGGGATATTAAGAATAGGAATGCTAAGAATATTTATGTTAAAGATTTTATGTAGAAACATGCTTTCATTTTTCTTGGATGAATAACTAGGAGTGGAATGGCTGGGTTATGTAATAGTGTATTTTTAATGGTATGAGAAACTAACAAATTGTTACTGAAAAGTGGTTGTCTCTAGCAACGTATGAAAGCTCGGGAGTTGGTGATGTACAAGGAGGCCTGGCGTGCTGCAATTCATGGGGTCGCAGAGTCGGACATGACTGAGCAACTGAACTGAACTGAACTGAGTGACTAATGATATTGAGTATTTTCACATGGCTTACTGATCAGTCCTATATGTCCTTTTCTGAAGTCTCTTAAAATTTTTCTCCAATTTTGGTTTGTCGCTTGTCTTATTGTTTAACTGTAAAATACACAGATGTTTGTTATGTTTGTATTATTGAAAAATATAAATGATACGCATATTTCTCTCAAAGGATATTAGGCCTTTGTCAAGTGAGTGGTTAGGGAATAATTTCCTCTAGGTTGCAGCTTTGTCCATTAATTTTCTCAAGACTTTTCATGAATGAGCAGAAAGAAGTTTGCAATTTTGAAGCAGTTACATTTTATGCTTTTTGTATCCTATGTAAGTAAGATATCTTAAAGTCACAAAGCTGCCAGAGATCAGTTTTCCCGGTTTTATTTTTTTTTTTAATGTTGTAGTTATTTTTAGGTCTGATCTTTTATTGATTACTTTCATTGGTATGAATAATGAGTTAAAATTTATTTTCCCCTTCTAACTCTTCTAGTACCATGGTACCATTTATGAAGAACATTATCAGGAACCACATTTTGAATAATTCAAAAGTCAGTCACAGGAACCACACATTGAATAATCCCATTTACATGAACTGTCCAGAATAGGCAAACCCATAGGGATAGGAGATTACCATATGATGGGTGGAAAGGGTAGTATGTGTATTGATTGCTATAAGATTTCTTTCTGGGATGAAGAAACTGTTCTAAAATTAATTATTCTGATGAGTGACTAAAATAATAATGATGTCCATTCTCATTGAAAAGGAAAGAGAAACCTTTACAAAAGAGAAAGTCTTTTTCCTTTGGAATGGGAAAAAATAAAGGAGACCATATGCATCTCCAGACAAAATATACAGTAATAAAAAATGTTTAGTGTGATAAGAAAATGAGGGAGACTGCAGGAGAAAAATAGTCAGTATTAGAAACATGTTTATCATCAGGCAATTAGCAGCATTTGGTAGAGATAGAATTGAATGCTTGCAAATTGAAGTTAGAAATCTGATATAACTTATGAAAGGAACACAATATCAATAATTAGAAAATGGTAAATATGTTTTTAAAAATATATAGAGTCGTAATGAGGGCCTGATTATGTTCGTGGCCTTGCTTTGATTTGGAGCCAATTCACTTCTGTGACTTTATTCATCAATGAGTGATATGAAAGCAGTAGTAGAGGAAATATGTTATGGAGGTGAGATAAATTTAGAGGTTTGTCAGAAGAAATCTAGTGAGTGAGGAATTCCTGGGTCATAGCCACACTGAGATGGATGAACACAGTGTCTAAGTTTGTTTTTGTGGTAATTTACTAGGATTTGGGTTTCCCTCATAGCTCAATCTGTAAAGAATCTGCCTGCAATGCAGGAGACCTGGGTTCAATTCCTGGGTCGGGAAGATCCCCTGGAGAAGGAAATGACAGTCCACTCCATTACTCTTGCCTGCAAAATCTCACAGACAGAGGAGCCTGGCAGGCTACAGTCCATGGGTCACAAGAGTTGGACATGACTTAGCAACTAAACCACCACTAGATTTGGTGAACAAGGAAAGGAAGGGGAATAATTTAATAGATGCTGTGTTTTCTTAAGAGTTGCCGTAATGAAATACCACAAGTTGGATGACTTAAAGCAATAGAAATTTGTCTTCTCATAGTTGTGGGGCCTAGAATTCCAAAACCAAGACATTGGCACAGCAATGCTCTAGGAAAGAATCTTCTCTTGACTTTTCCTACCTTCTGGTGTTGGTCGGCAGTCCTTGGTGTTCTCGGGCTTGTGGATGCGTGACTATAATCTCAGCCTCTGTCATCAGATGGTCTTCCTCCTCCCTGTGTCTCTGACTCTTAAAAGGACACCAGGATAAGGAAAGAAGGATTTAAGGCCCACCCTCATCCAGTATCCCTATTCGCTTTGTGGTAAAGAATCCATCTGCTAAGCAGGAGACACGTGTTTGATCCCTTGATCAGAAAGATACCCTAGAGAAGGAGATGGCAACCCACTCCAGTATTCTTGCCTGGGAAATCCCATGAACGAAGGAGCCTGGTGGGCTACAGTCCATAGGGTCACAAAGAGTCAGATATGAATGCGCATTAAACAACAACAACTCACCGACTATAAACTCTTCTTCCCTGGATTACCATTGGGAAGATCTTATTCCCCAAAAAGGATCAAGCTCTCAGGTAGTGGAAGTTAGGATTTGAATATATCTTTTTAGAAGACGTGATTCAATCCAGAGTAGGTGCAAGGAAAGTGGGAAATTAAGTTTCTGCTCCTAGACAGAAGAGCAGAAAGCAAAGATGAAGAAAGAAATAGGCACACTAGAGAAGAGGTAGTTGTGTTTTCTGTAGATAAAGGGAACAACCCAGATCAAGTAAGTATTCCACGTGAACATTTCATTTCGCATGATGAGGATGGCTTGCATACCAGCTCTCCAGCTTGTACTGTCTGTCCTTGTGAATGTTTTCTGACTGCAGTGATGATACTTTTTCCTTCTATACATTGGTCACATTTCCTTCTTTCTTAGTAATAATTTTTAAAATGTCATTGTTAAGTGTGACTATCCCCATGATTAAATGCCAGTATTCTTCCTTTGAATATTAAGTGTGTGTAGGTGGCTTCTTGGCTGTGACCATTTAGTTCCATTACAGTTCTTTGTGCTAATTGCGTGGATATTTAAAGAGCTAGTGCAGCTGTGTTCACCAAAGAGGTAAAACTCCTTGCTTGACTAACAGAAGAAGAGAAGGGCTTGGTCGTGCTTATGGATTAAAACAATATCACCCCAGGAGAATTCAGTTCCATGCCTAATTAAAGTATCGTTTAGATTTTGCCCTTAAAATATGGATCCAACTACATTCCCAGTACTGTTTCCTTCAGACTATCTATGGATGCAGGATACTATAAGCAATTTTTCACTAATGGTCTCACTTAATATTGTTAGTGTGGTCTTTATGTTGTAAGTATCTGTAGGCAGGGGTGGAAAATACTGATAAAAATGGGGATGTATTTCCTATCTGTTTTCCCTGGCTCAATGTCCTGTGTATTCCATTGAAAGACTAAGTAACCCCAGAGTAGCAGTCAGGAGGCCAGTAGCTGCCCCTGGTAATTGGCAAACATGTGTTTGGCTTCTATTAATTTTCCCTCCAATTTAATATATCAGGTTGACCTAACACTTGGTATCAAGTGACATATTAATCACATATGCTCATGTGATGGATATGGTTGCAAAGCTTTTATTCCATCTTCACCAGTTTCAGATATGAGTCAAAAAATATTTTTTTAAAAAAACTCTAATAATGATCAAAACACTAAGCTTATCAATGCCTAAATTCAAAATTTTTGTTAAGATTTAAATTAGGATAAAGATAGAAAATATGATTTCAGCATCTTTAAACCATGAGTTTTTAGACTATGTGCTGATATTTTTTTCTCCTAGAGAAATCCAATACCAAACTACAAGGTAGATTAATGATGAAAATAATACAAAATGAGGTTACCGAAAAGTGCCAATGTGGGCTGAGTATGAGACACATAACTAAGAGGATAGAACAATGTACTTGGACAACAAAATGCTTGCTTCTGAACCCCCACTTCTCCAGATTACAGCTTTGTGACTTTTGACAAGTACCTTAAACATCTTGCCTTAGTTTTCACATCTGTAAAATGGGTGTATGCCCCATTGTGCCCCACGTCCTGAAGGTGTGACAAGGATTAAATGAGTCATTACATATAAAGAGTTGATGGTGATTTAAGTGCCTTGGAATTGTTTGCTATTATTAAGTTATTGTGTCAATAACAATATTGTACCCATTAAATTGCAAATATTTTGAAACAAGTTTCTATTTTTTTAACCTTAAGGCAAGTTTTAAGTTTTCTTTATGAAGAAAGTATGTCATCTGGACACTTGAGATGGTATAGAATAATCTGGCTATACAACTTTAAAGAGGATTTTTTTCTTCAAATTCCATGGGCACCGATGAAGTATAAAATAGGAAAGAAAATGCACACACTTATTAAGCTTTTAAAAAAATCCAATGGGGACAGATCTGTATATGAATGATATGAACAATAATCTATTTTTGAGAATACCTGAGTATGAGAAAAAGGGCTTGCCCTGATTTTCCTTAGGTAAATCACTGTTTCTTAGTTTTATGATTGATTCTCCACTTCCATTGCTGAATAACCAGCAATGCAAAGACAAATGCTGAGCACTCAACATGGTGCCATTGGGAGGGAGAGGGCAATGACCTACCAGGCAGTAGTTTAATCCCTTACATAATTGAGAGTTCTGCTGGCTTAGAGTATTAGTTCCCCCAGAGCCACAATTCTCCTGGTAATGTGAAAACTGAAATTGCCAAATGACCCGTTCAGGATTCAGCATACCAGTTAATTAACAGGCAAAATATTACTCTATTTCTTGTGCTAATTGACCCTGATTATTAAGAGAAAGTAAGGTTGCTACTTTACAGTGGGTTCAAGGTAGCTATGTGTTGAGCATGGAATTCAAGCAATTCTCTGAAGAACTTCTTTGTATTTCCATGTAAGGTGTTCAAAATTGGTAATACATAGCAATCCAATGTAGACAGGATCTTTACGGACTCACATCTTTTAGGAATAAAGGTAAACAACCATGATCAGCTGTGAGCATCATAAGAGTTGAGTAGTGAAAGATGTTATGAACACCTACACTGTGACCAAGTGTAGAAATCAAGGCATTAGGTTCTAAGCACTTTTTCTGCTTGCTTATCATATATTCATATACATGAACCAACTTACGTCCCCTACCTTCTCATCACATGCCATTTTTACTTCTCTGACTGTTACTTCTGACATTCTTACTTTGCTGGCTGTTGCTTATCTAGCACTTTTAATGGTTGCTTAATACTCAGATTCCCTATATTTCTTTCTACTTGAGATGCTGATGGACATAATAATGAATTCATATCTTATGTTGAGAAACAAATAATTTGGATAGTGTTGACTGAAAAAGAAAAAAAAAAGCACAGCCTAAAGTTGAGAGTTATGTTCTATTTAATGATCTTACTGAGGACTGTAGCTTGGGATTCAGCCTCTCAGACAGCTCTGAGAAACTGCTTCAAAGAGATAAGGGAGGACCAGGAGTTTTTGTTGGGGATAAATACAACGTGTAGTTGAACATTCAAAGATTACTGCTAATCACAAAATTGTAGTACTTTTGTATGTATGAGAAGAGGCATGAGTCTAGACTCACTAAAATTATTCCTTTGATATGCATCCTGACTATCTAAAGCCAGTATCCAATTTTTCTCTGTCCTGAATGCCCTTCAGGGTGCAACATTGGGGCAGGTACAGTGGCTGATGATGTTATGGCTGTGATATCCTTTGTTTACTGAAGTAGCAGGTGACATTCTCTGTGTATAAGAGTGAGGAACAAAAGACATTATATTAAGTCAAAATGACACTTGAACATTCATTCCTTAGGAAGGTGACACATTAGGGGCTAAAAACTACCTAAAAATTCCAACCCATTATTTTTTTTCTGTTTCTTGAGCACGAAATGAAGTGCTGAATAGCTTTTAGATGGTATATTGTATGAAAATACACATCTTTTAAAATATTTATTTGTTTTTGGTTGTTCTGGGTCTGTGTTGCTACCCACAGGCTTTCCCTAGTTGCAGTGAGTGGGGGTTACTCTTTATTGCTGTGTGGGTTTCTCATTGTGGTGCCTTCTGTTGTTGTGGAGCATGGGCCCTAGGGCACATGGGCTTCAGTAGTTGTAGTGTGTGGGCTCAATAGTTGTGGCTCATGAGCTCTAGAGAGCGGGCTCAGTAATTGTGGTGCATGGACTTGGTTGCTCCACAGCATGTGGGTTCTTCCTGGATCAGGGATCGAACCCATCTCCCCTGCATTGGTGGGCAGATTCTTACCTCTGGACCACCAGGGAAGCCCTGAAAACTATACATCTTTAAATACTAAAATCACACTCAAAACTTTATGAAATGAAGGTCTGAACTAGGACCAGCCAGTGTATCAGCATATTCATGCTTCTCACCTTTTGGAATGGTAGACTGATTGCCAACGTTGTTTGAACTTCTAGTCTCCTTCTCCTCTTTCTCAATCTTTGTCACTCTCTATCACTCTCTCTCCTATAAACATTAAAGTTAGATTGCTGTCTATTTCTCCCTTTGGATATGGTGTGTGTATGTGTGTGTGTGCACGCGCGTGCATGCACATGCGCGCAAGCACGCATGCACACACTGTTGCTCGTCTGTCTCTTTGCAACCCCATGAATCTGTTACTACTTGCTTAATGTATTTAGCTGTTTTCAGTGTCAGTACATACTTTTTGTGATTATGGTATCTTCTTATTGAATTGACCCCATTTTCATGATAGAATGATATAAGTAGAGCTACCTCTGCTCTCTTGTAGTACCTGCTTTGATGGAATACCTTTTGCCATCCCTTCAGTTTGAGCCTATGTGTGTCCTTAAAGCTGAAATGAGTATAATGAAGGCAACATAGAGATGAGTCTTAAATTGTTTGTTTGTCCATCCAGCCACTCTGTGCCTTTTGATTGGAAAATTCAGTCAATTAAAATTGAGAGTCTTGGTTAATAAGTCGTGCTAATGCATCTTATTGTTTCCTGAATGTTTTTATAGTTCTGATTTTCTTTTCTTCCTTTGCTGTTGCCTTCCTTTTTAAATTGATGATTATTCTGTAGTTGTATGCTTTGATTCCCTTCTCTGTACATTTTGGGGATCTATTTTAGCTTTTTGCTATTTGTCAATAGTTCCTATGAGGCTTACATAAAACTTATATAGAATCTGTTTTATGCTGATAACAATTTAACTTCAAAACTCTATCCTTTTGCAGACAAAACTCTATCCTTTTGCCCCCCCCTTTTAAATTTTACTGTCACTGTTTACATTATTTTATGCTATAGCTCTGATAACATTATTGTAGCTGTAGGTAAAGGATAAAGTATTATAAATGACCTTTATATTACAATTAATTAATACTTCACCATATTACAGTATTATGGTATTCATTATCTGAGTATCTTAATTTTACCAATGTATGGTACATTTTCATATGTTTTCATGTTACTAAATAGCATCCTTTTGCTGCAACTCAAACTACTTTAGTGTTTCTTATAAGGCAGATTTAGTGTTGAGGAATTCTCAGCTTCTGTTTATTTGGAAGAGTCTCTATTTGGACTTAAGTCCTGAAGGACAACTTTGCTGAATAAAGTATCGTTGGTTGGCATTTTTTTTCTTTCAGAAGTTTGAATATATCATCCCATTCTCTTTTGGCCTTCAAGGTCTCTGTTAGGGAAATCCTCTGATAGCCTATTTGGGGTTCCCTTCTATGAGATTTTTTTCCCCTCTGGCTGCTTTTTAAACTCTTTGTCTTTCAACAGTTTTATTATTGTGTCTTGGAAAAGATCATTTCAGATCAAAAATTTGAGGTCACAGGTTCATGAAGTTGGTTGTTCAAATCTCTCTGTGGGTTTGGGAATTTCCTAGCCATTATTTTTTTAAAGGAAACTTTCTACTCCCTTTTCTCCTTCTTCTCCTTTTGGGACTGCAATAGTCCTTGCAGTTTCTTTTGATTGTATCTCATAAGTTGTATAAGCTTTCATCATTCCCTCTCATTGTTTCTCCTTTTTGTACCTCTGATTGGGTAATTTTAATTTCTGTCTTATTCCTCCTTATACTGTGTGTTGCTTATCCAGGTCTACTACTGAAGCTCTGTATTGACCTTTTCAGTTCAGTCATTGTATTAAGCTCCAAATTTCCTATTTCATTCTTCTTATGTTTTGTATCTCTTTGTGGAACATCTCATTTTTTATTGTATAATTTTCTGATATCATTAAATTGTTTATCCATATTCTCTTGTCTCTCTCTGAGCATCTGTAGAATGATTACCTTGAAATCTCTGCTGGATTATTCCCAAATCTCCATTTCTTTGGGACCAATTACTGGAGGTTTACTGTATTCTTTTGGAACACATTTTTAACACATTTCCCTGATTCTTTGTAATCTCTGTAGTCTGTACAGATGTCTGCACATTTGAAGCAGCAGTCACTTCCTCTAGACTTTATAGATTGAATTCAGTAAGAGAAGACTTTCACCTGTGGGTGAGAGCATGCTGGCTCATGCTGTCACCTGAGGTCTAGTGATGCAGGGCACCAAGTGCAGAGGTGTATAGTGACAGTGGCCTGAAGAGGGCATGAAGTCTCTGTAGCTCAGGCTGCTGTAGTCCACACACAGCTGTGGAGGTCATTTGTAGGTACTTATGTTGTGACAGGGGCCAGTTGCAGACACATTAATAGTGATAGTTTTGGGGCCAGAGCAGGTAGCAAGGGCCTGGGTCCACCATCGGCTCACTGGCTGTTGCCGTGCTCTCCTACGAATGCACACCATCACCCTGGGGCTTCCCTGGTAGCTCAGATGGTAAAGAACCTACCTGTGATGCAGGAGACTGAGGCTCAATACCTGGGTTGGGAAGATCCTCTGGAGAAGGAAATGGCAACCCACTCCAGTGTTCTTGCCTGGGAAATCCGATGGACAGAACATCCTGGTGGGCTATAGTCCATGGGGTTGCAAAGGGTCAGATACAACTGAGCAACTGATCTTTTACCACCCTGGGCGTGCATGACAGTACAGTTCCATGGTAGAAGTTTGGCTCAGTGGCATGCAAGTGTACCACTGGAGGAGCTAGCTACAGGTGGGCATATTGCTGCCAGTCAATGAAAGAAGACAGGGGCTGATCTGAACTGAAAAGCAGCTGCCAGGGCCCTAGTTGTCAATGTGTTCCCATATCCTTGTACACTCTCCCTCCAGGCGTACACACAGAAGTGGAAGCTGGTGACAAGCGTCAGGCCAGTGGTGTGCAAATGCATGGCTGACAGTTTAGCACTGGGGGCAGGCCCAATGGTAGGGTTCAGCCAGGGACTCCAAGGCTGGTGCCTTCACATTCTTAGCTGCTGAAGCCAGATCTGGCTGCCAGTGTGGCTCCTGAGCTCCAATGAACGTGGAGAGAAATTCAGGAAGTTAACATCTTACACTGGCATGGTCGCAGAGACTCTGGATTTCTGCCAGCAGTTTCTAGTCTCCACTTGGAGGGGGGTGGTGTGGGAAAGGAGCCAGGAGGGACTTGGGGAAACAGTGGAAACAGTGTCAGACGTTTTTTGAGGGGGGCAGCGCTCCAAAATTACTGCAGATCGTGACTGCAGCCATGAAATTAAAAGACGCTTTTTCCTTGGAAGAAAAGTTGTGACCAACCTAGAGAGCATATTCAAAAGCAGAGACATTACTTTGCCAACAAAGGTCCATCTAGTCAAGGCTATGGTTTTTCCAGTGGTCATGTATGAATGTGAGAGTTGGACTGTGAAGAAAGCTGAGCGCCGAAGAATTGATGCTTTTGAACTGTGGTGTTGGAGAAGACTCTTGAGAGTCCCTTGGACTGCAAGGAGATCCAACCAGTCCATTCTGAAGGAGATCAGCCCTGGGATTTCTTTGGAAAGAATGATGCTGAAGCTGAAACTCCAATACTTTGGCCACCTCATGCGAAGAGTTGATTCACTGAAAAAGACTCTGATGCTGGGAGGGATTGGGAGCAGGAGGAGAAGGGGACGACAGAGGATGAGATGGCTGGATGGCATCACTGACTCGATGGATGTGAGTCTGAGTGAATTCCGGGAGTTGGTGATGGACAGGGAGGCCTGGCGTGCTGCAATTCATGGGGTCGCAAAGAGTCAGACACAATTGAGTGACTGAACTGAACTGATATATAAATATATATATACATATGCATAACATACATCCATCTGGTGTATACACATATTCTTTATCCATCCATCTGTTGTTTGCTATTTAGGTTGCTTCCTTGTCTTGGCTATTATGAATAGTGCTCCAGTCTATCCTTTTGAACCATGTTTTCCTCCAAATATATGCCCAGGAGTGGGATTGCTGGATCATATGGTAGCTCTATGTGTAGTTTTTTAAGGAACCTCCATAGTGTTCTCCATAGTGGCTGTACCAACTTACATTCCCACCAATAGTAGAGGAGGGTTCCCTTTTCTCCACACTGTCTCCAGCATTTATTGTTTGTAGACTTTTGGTTGATTGCCATTCTGACTGGTGTGAGATGATATCTCACTATAGTTTTCATTTACATTTATCTCATAATTAGCCATGTTGAGCACCTTTTCATGTGCGTGTTGGCCATCTGTATGTTTTCTTTGGAGAAGTGTTTATTTAGATTCCTCACCCCATTTTTTGATTGGATGGTTGTTGTTATTGAGTTGCATACTGCTGCTGCTGCTAAGTCACTTCAGTTGTGTCCGACTCTGTGCGACCCCATAGACGACAGCCCACTAGGCTCTGCCATCCCTGGGATTCTCCAGGCAAGAACACTGGAGTGGGTTGCCATTGCCTTCTCCGTTAATTGTGTGAGCGGTTTATAAGTTTTGGAGATTAATGCCTTGTAGGTCCCATCATTTGCAAATATTTTCTCCCATTTTATAGATTGTCTTTTTGTCTTATTTATGGTTTCCTTTACTGTGCAAAAGCTTTTGAGTTTATTTGGGTACCATTTGAGTATTTTTGTTTTTATTTACATTTCTCTGGGAAAGATTGAGATATTGCTAAGATTTATGTCAAAGTGCTCTGCTTATTCTTTCCTGTAAGAGTTTTTTAGTATCCAGCCTTACACTTAGGTATTTAATCCATTTTGAGTTGTATGTGTGTATGATATTAGAGAATGTTCTAGTTTTTTTTTTTTTTTTGCATGTAGCTGTCCAGTTTTTCCAGCATCATTTTTTGAAGAAAACGTCCCTTTTCCATCATATAGTCTTGCCTCCTTTGTTGTAGGTTAGTTGACCATAGGTGTATGAGTTTATCTCTGGACTTTCTGTTGTGTTCCATTGATCTTTATTTCTGTCTTTGTGCCAGTTCCATACTGTTTTGATGATTGTAGCTTTGTAGTATAGTCTGAAGTCAGGGGACCTGATTCCTGCAGCTTGAGTTTTCTTCTCAAGATTGCTTTGGCTACTTGGGGTCTTTTGTGTCTCCATAGACATTTTAAAATTGTTTTTTTTAATAGTTCTGTAAAAATGGCATTAGTAATTTGATAGGGATTGCATTGAATCTGTAGATTCCCTTGGGTAGTATAATCATTTTGACAACATTGATTCTTCCAATTCAAGAACATGGTATATCTTTCTGTGTACTCTTCAGTTTCTTTCATCAGTGTCTTACAGTTTTCTTGCTAATATATTTTCTAAGAAAACTTCTTCAGCTTGTGTGCCAAGACACCGCCCTGTATTCCTTAGTTTCATTTTTCCTAGTTGCTTTGTGTTTCATGAGGTCAGGAACCATGTCTTCCATTTCCCATCAATGTTCCAGAATCATGGCATGGTCTAGGCTCATAAGAAAGGAATAACAAACATTGGTTTATTCACTGCTATTTTTTTATCCGCAAGCCACTACTGATAGTTACCTGTAATTTGCATTACTTCAGACAAGATTTATTGATGATCCATTATGCGATAGAGACACAACAAGAATAAAACAATTCTGCTGCTATTGTGGAATTTACAGTGTAATAGGAGGAAACATATGTGAACAAGTTATGTAGTGATTTGCTATATCAACATATATGTGATGAGTCAATAAATTTAGTTTCAGAGGAAATGGAGTGACCTAATACTGATTTTGACAAGAGAGGTCTGACTTGGTCGTGGAAGTGAAAGAAACTCTTAGGGATTATTTTATTTGGTCACTCATTTTGTAGATAGCAAATTGGAGTAACAAAGTGTTGAATGGGATTTTGCCTATTAGTCTAGGCTTGGCTACAAAGAAAAGTAGTTGGTTAAAGAAAAAATACTTTGAATAAGCTTAACCTCAAGAGAGGCTTTTTCTAAACACCATCTTCTTCAAAGGATTTAAAGGCAACAGAATCAGGTCTACTTGTTTTGTGTATCTTGTCATCGCAGAATTGGGTAAGACATAGAGACAAGGGAAAGAGAATCATGCTGAACAGTTTTTGGAGTCTGCAGAGTGTCCAAAGAAAGGCTCCTTCTTTCTCCTTGCCTTTTTGACTCTCCTCCTAAGTCTAAATGATGACAGTGATAGTTCTGTTCTAAGAGATTCACTCGAATTTTGATTGCATCTGCAAGAAGGGGAGACTGTGCTCTCTTCGTATTTTCTCATCCAGATGTCCTGGTGTCACAGCCTAAGGGGAGTCATTATAGTCTATGGAAGAGTAGTTAGATGGGTGTTCTCTAGAGGTTTATGGCTTAGTGAAGAGAAGGATTGATGTCACTTTCTGATCTAGAGATTTCTGGAGATGGGAGTCTCACTATAGTGGTCAGCAAGACTTAAAGACTTGAAGAGATCATGGTATAAGAAGGACTTGGGGGAAAATACAAAAGTATCTTCACCCAATCTCAGTTCTCCATGGTCTTTGGAGAAGGAGGCAGTAGCAGTTCCTGTAGCTCTGAGAAGAGCTCCAGGGTTTCCCAAGCCACTGACTGGCTAAGCATTGGGATATTCAACCCAGAGAAGGGATTGAGAGTATGGTGTATGGGCAGGAGGCCAGCAGGAGATAATGGACTACTGCTCTCTAGGGGTCCTTGGTTCTGGAGTCTTCCGGGGTAAAGCTGATGTCCACCCTGAGTATTAATCATACCACCTACATACCCATAACCACAGACAGAATCAGACCAAACTAGAATGAGACACGTGGCTTCAGCCGGCAATAGCTGCATATGAGCTTTTTTGTGCCCTTGATTTTTCCTCCCTGATCCCAGACCTGTAGGAGCTACACATGTAAGAGGAAGGTAGAAGGAATATTCCAGACCCAGGACCCACAACACATAGACACATGCATAAAGTGCTACAATGATGGAAGGAGGAGTGAGAAGGGGAATAGACCTCAGTCTATTTCATCCCATTCCCCTAGATACACAAACCCAGTGTTAACTGTAAGAGCTTCAAAATAATGCGATATTAGAGTTTTATATAGAATAAAAATTTAATATCCAAAAATAACAGATTTTTGAGGGAGTGGCCCTCATAGTCAACAAAAGAATCTGAAATGCAGATACATGGGTGCAGTCTCAAAAATGACAGAATGATCTGTTCATTTCCAAGGCAAACCATTCAATATCACAGTAATCCAAGTCTATGTCCCATCCAGTAATGCTGAAGAAGCTGAAGTTGAACAGTTCAATGAAGACCTACAAGACCTTCTATAACTAACACCCAAGAAAGATGTCCTTTTAAACACAGGAGACTGGAATGCAAAAGTAGGAAGACAAGAGATACCTAGAGTAACAGGCAAATTTGGCCTTGGAGTACAAAATGAAGCAGGGCAAAGGCTAACAGTTTTGCCAAGAGAATGCACTGGTCATAGCAAACAACCTCTTCCAACAACACAAGAGATGACTCTACACATGGACATCACCAGATGGTCAATACCAAAATCAGATTGACTATATTCCTTGCAGCCAAAGATGGAGAAGCTCTATGCAGTCAGCAAAAACAAGACCAGGAGCTGACTGTGGCTCAGATCATGAACTCCTTATTGCCAAATTCAGACTGAAATTGAAGAAAATAGGAAAAACCACTAGACCATTCAGGTACAACCTAAATCAAATTCCTTACTATTATACAGTGGAAGTGACAAATTGATTCAAGGGATTAGATCTGATAGACAGGGTACATGATGAACTATGGACAGAGGTTTGTGACATTGTACAGGGGGCAGTGATCAAGACCATCCCCAAGAAAAACAAATGTAAAAAGGCAAAATGGTTATCTTAGGAGGCCTTACAAATAGCTGAGAAAAAAAGATAAACAAAAGGCAAAGAGGAAAAGAAAAGATATATCCCTCTGATTGCAGAGTTCCAAAGAATAGCAAGGAGAGATAAGAAAGCCTTCCTCAGTGATGCAAAGAAATAGAAGAAAACAATACAATGGGAAAGACTAGAGATCACTTCAAGAACATTAGAGATGACAAGGGAATATTTCATGAAAAGATGGGCACAATAAAGGACAGAAATGGTATGGACCTAATAGAAGCAGAAGATATTAAGAAGAGGTGGCAAGAATACACAGAAGAACTATACAAAAAAGATCTTCATGACCTGGATAACCACTATGGTGTGATCACTCACCTAGGGCCATACGTCCTAGAATGCAAAGTCAAGCAGGCCTTAAGAAGCATCACTTCAAACAAAGCTAGTGGAGGTGATGGAATTCCCAGTTGAGCTATTTCAAATCCTAAAAGATGATGCTGTGAAAGTGCTGCACCCAATATGGGAGCAAATTTGGAAAACTCAGCAGTGCCCCCAGGACTGGAAAAGGTCAGTTTTCATTCCAATCCCAAAGAAAGGCAATGCCAAAGAATGTTCAAACTACCGCACAATTTTACTCATCTCACACTGTAGCAAAATAATGCTCAAAATTCTCCAAGCCAGACTTCAACAGTATGTGAACCATGAAATTCCAGATGTTCAATCTGGATTTAGAAAAGCCAAAGGAACCAGAAATCCAATCGCCAACATCAATTGCATCATCGAAAAAGCAAGAGAGTTACAGAAAAACACTTACGTCTGCTTTATTGACTTTGCCAAAGCCTTTGACTGTGTGGACCACAACAAACTGTGGAAAATTCTTAAAGAGATGGGAATACCAGACCACCTGACCTGCCTCTTGGGAAATCTGTATGCAGATCAAGAAGCAACAATTAGAACTGGACATGGAACAAGAGACTGGTTCCAAATAGGGAAAGGAGTATGTCAAGGCTGTATATTGTCACCCTGCTTATTTAACTTATATGCAGAGTACATCATGCAAAATGCCAGGCTGGATGAAGCACAAGCTGAAATCAAGATTGCCGGGAGAAACATCAATGACCTCAGATATGCAGATGACCAACTTTTTGGCAGAAAGTGAAGAACTAAAGAGCCTTTTGTTGAAAGTGAAAGAGGAGAGTGAAAAAGTTGGCTTAAAACTCAACATTCAGAAAACTAAGATCATGGCATCTGGTCCCATCACTTCATGGGAAATAGATGGGGAAACAATGGAAACAGTGTCAGATTTTATTTTGGGGGGGCTCCAAAATCACTGCAGATGGTAACTGCAGCCATGAAATTAAAAGACGCTTACTCCTTGAAAGGAAAGTTATGACTAACCTAGACAGCATGTTAAAAAGCAGAGACATCACTTTGCCGACAAAAGTCTGTTTAGTCAAAGCTATGGTTTTTCCAGTAGTCATGTATGGGTGTGAGAGTTGGATTATTAAGAAAGATGAATGCCAAAGAACTGATGCTTTTGAACTGTGGTATTGGAGAAGACTCTTGAGAGTCCTTTGGAGTACAAGGAGAGCAAACCAGACAATTCTAAAGGAAATCAGTCCTGAATGTTGTTCATTGAAAGGACTGATGCTGAAGCTGAAACTCCAGTACTTTGGCCACCTGATACGAACAACTGACTCATTTGAAAAGACCCTGATGCTGGGCAAGATTGAAAGCAGGAGGAAAAGGGGACAACAGAGGATGAGATGGTTGGATGGCATCACCGATTCAATGAGCATGAGTTTGAGCAGGCTCAGTGTGTTGGTGATGGACAGGGAAGCCTGGCATGCTGCAGTCCATGGGGTTGCAAAGAGTCGGACATGACTGATCAACTAAACTGAACAAATTTGTCTGTTTTACAATAAGAGACTGAAAAAGGAGAATTCGAGATTTCATACTTGAAGGTAATTA
Source organism: Capricornis sumatraensis (assembly GCF_032405125.1). NCBI lineage: Eukaryota > Metazoa > Chordata > Mammalia > Artiodactyla > Bovidae > Capricornis > Capricornis sumatraensis. The sequence goes on along the minus strand of NC_091092.1, from coordinate 107,193,792 downwards.
AAAGAAAGACTATTTCACTTTTTAAGGAGTTCACAGTGGGCAGTGGGAGGCATGGAAGCCTTCCGCCATGACAGGGAAAACTATTTTATCACTTATATTGTAAAAAAAAAAAAAAAAGTGCCTGGCATATGCTGATGATAAAAACAACAAACTTTTAGATTTTATAATTTTTGTAATAGTGACTCCAGTGACAATGTACTCCCTGCCCTTGAAACAGTCTCTATCAAACCTTCCTGTTGTTACACAGTTGCCAATTGAGACTCCTCCAAAATACATTATGTGGCCTTGGTGATTTGCCCAGAGAAACACGCCTTCTTTTCCTAGGGAGGATAATTTATTTAGGGGTAGATAATTTTGTAGACATTTTATTAATAGAATCCCTAGCTTTGATTTTTAAGTCCTTTATATTTTTCTTTAAATTAGTTACAGATTTAGGCAGATACAGTGGATCATTGGAGTCCTTTGGGAAGCAGACATGGAGAGACATCTGTGAGCACACGAAGACTATTGTGGAATAATGCTGGAGAGATCTATTTAAAAGAGAGAGAGCAGGACTGGGTAGAGAGAGTCTTAGTCCACCGTAGGGATCTGACAGCATCTCAGCCAACCCAGTGGTGAGCTGGACTTGTTAGAAGACCCTTGTAATGGGAGGGAATAATCAGGCTTTAGTAATCCCACTCTGTACAGCCCTTGACTGGGGGCTGCTCAGGAAGACCATGGCATCAGCTCAAAAGATGTCATAGTCAGTTCAGGCTGCTATAAAAAAAATATAACCCAGACTGAGTGGCTTAAACAACGGGTATTTATTTCTCACAACTCTGGAGACTGTTGAAGTCCAAGATCAAGGTTCTGGCATATCTGTTGTGTGTTGAAGGCCCACTTCCTCACTGTGTTCTCACATGATGGAGAACAGAGAGGAAATCATCTCTATATATTATGTACAACATGGTATATGAGGGCACTATTCCTGTTCCCTAACACCTTAATTTGCCACTGGAGGCTGTCAGTCAAGTGTGTCCCTTGTACCTGAACAGCAAGTTCTTTGTTGAAAGGAGATCTAAGGGGTGCGTATCCCTGGCTCCCACACCTCGTCACCACATTAAATGTCTGCATCCTCAGCTTTTGTATTAATTTCATAAGTGTAATAAGTTCTTTGTGATTCCTTATTAAATATTCATCAATCACTTCTATACAGTCAGGTACCATTTGGACTCACAGCATGTGCAAATGTTAAGAGTAGATCTGGTAAACATGGAACTGGAGGCTTTGTGTGACTTGAGTCACTTCTGTGTTTAATTTCAGCTTCTATTTGAGCAAATAAAGGGTGAATTCCCTAACAAAACAGTATCTTTTTCATCTTCATATGTTCCCATTCCCTTCTCACCCCACACAGAAAAATTACAGAGCCTGGCAGGGTACCTGCAGGGTCATGGTAAACACTGTATTTAATAGAATGATCACTTTGAGAATATTTTATCTTCTTCCCTTCCCTTACACTTCATTGTGAGTGCAAACCGCCTCTGTGTCACTTGCTGCTGCTGGTGCTTCTGACTCTGATTTTGAAATCAATTTGCTTTTTCTGTTTTTTTATTTATGAAAGAGGGAATAAAACCCCCAGTAGCACTGGGTAATAAATACTGAGGAGAAGAAATGTATTATTACAAAAAATTGAACTGGTATTTTCTGGACCTGCCACTCCAGTGACATCACCAGAAAGGTAATGTTATTTTCAGCACCACATAGAAATGGCTGGGAGCAAGACATGCTACAGATTGAGGGAGTCAGACACTCAAAACTGTGAACACAAATTTAGGGAGGGAAGAACAGAAAGGAGGGAGATTAGAGAAAAGAATTGTTTACTGAAAGTTGAAGCTTGGGAGGCTCCTCGGAGTAAATTTAATGACAGCTTTCACTTTGTCAGCGGACCGAGGATACTTTTATGACTGTGGGATGCTTACAGACAAGATCAGGACATCTAAATAAAACAGGGAGGGCCAAGTGGTAGCTGGGATGCAATGTAAATGCCAGGAATCCTTAGTAGCTGCCAAGGAAGGACCTGTCCTTTACAGGCTTTGGAAAAAGGAACAAATCGTCACCGTCAGCCTACAGCAAACCCTGGTCGTCACCTGCAGGGTAAATCTGATGAGTCATGAGGCTGTCATTAAACCTAAATAAGTGACTAAGAACCAGTAGTTTCAGAAGATGTGGTTTCATCTGCAAAGCTGTCTATGATGGATGCCTTTCTACGCTAGGAGACAGCCCTTGAGTCCTGACTTCCTGAGAGGACCCAGGGAGAGCTACAAACAGGGAAGCTGAAACTGAGCCACATGGGGGCTTCCTGGAAGGCTCTTTGATACAGCTGATTATGATGTTCTGCGGGAGAATTTACTTATTTCAAGTGCATGATTAATGGGATTATTATTCATAATTAGGAAATGCCCAGGGAGCAAAGAACACAAACAGTGTTCTGACTAACTGTCAGTAATTGTAAGGCACACACTAATAATGCCCAGGAAATGAAAAGGCTCTGGCATTTAAACACAAGTTTATTAAGAATGCCATTTTCTAATAACAATTGAGTGCTATGGGCTGTGTATGTCCTGCCAATTATGTCACCTCAAAGCGCCATTCCTCACGGCACCCCTTGCAGAGTGCACAGAGGAGGCCCATCAGATAGCATTGCTTAATTATGGCCTTTGTAGTAGGCGCCTTTGTAAACAACATCCCTCTCTTCTCTTCTTCCTCATCTCTTCCTAAAATCACATGTACTGCCGGTCCCTTAAGGAAACACACCCTATTAGAGGCACAGAATCTGTTAGCCACCAGCTTAGCCTCTAATGAGAAAGCTAAGGCAAATGAGCTTGGTTTTAAGGAAATGACTTCTCTTCTTGTGTGGGTGGGGGAAATGGTAGAGCTGTTTCTATAGCAGAAAGCTATTATCTCTCTCTCTCTCTCTCTCTCTTTTTTTTTTCCTCTTTGCCACACTGATCAAAAGACTGCCATGGTCACCACTACAAATTACTGCCAACTGCAGTGAGCTGGAGAAAGACTCAGGTCAGAGTGAAGGATCATTTGTAGAAGCAGTTAACCAACTTCTCCAGTGGAATATCTTTAGGACTACAGCTATCAGAAAAACCTGGGCATCCCGTTTGGATATCACATATTACAACTTGCTTCTCCTTGTGAGTGTGCTCTGTAGGATTTTCAAAAGAATGTATAGGTGCAGTGCTGCGTGCACATATTTGAGTTTTTGCAGGTCTGGGAGGGAACAAGAAAGGAAGGAGGCAGAGTGCATTGGTATTAATTAATCCAAAGTAAGCTAAATGCAGAAAGCTAAATGTGGCAATTCAGACTACAGGAAGAAAGCCCAAATTTTGTGCAAAGTTTGCAAAAAAGGATTATACTTGAGTCTGCCTCAGAATATCTAAAACTACAGTTATGCTTCGTAATTTTATCCCCAAGTGAATCGCTCTTGCTCATGCCATGCTCATGCCAAGCTAAAACAGAAAATTAAATGGAATAAAAGTGAAGGTAGCTGAGTCCTACTAGGGCTTTGGGCAGAACAGGTGTCTCTTCAGCATGGCTAAATGGTTGCTACTCAAAGTATGGGACATGGTCCAGCATCATCTTGTTACAAACCCAGAATCTTAGCCTCCCCCTGGAACCACTAAATCAGAGCCTGCATGTTACTAGGGCACTTGCTGAAGTTACCACTGCAGGATACTTTTTTGTTTTGTTTTTTAGCTTTTTCTTTTTCTTTAATTATTATTTTTTTTAATTGAAGGATAATTGCTTTACAATATTGTGTTGGTTTCAGCCATATAGCAACATGAATCAGCCATAGGTATATGCATGTCCCCTTCCTCTTAAACCTCCCTCCCACCTCCCACCCCATCCCACCCCCTAGGTTGTCACAGAACACTGGCTTTGGGTTCCCTGTGTCATACACCAAATTCCCACCAGCTATCTGTTTTACATATTGTAATGCATATGTTTCAATATTACTCTTCCAATCCATCCCTCCTTCTCTTCTCCCACTGTGTCCACAAGTTGGTTCTCTATGTCTGCATCTCCACTGCTGCCCTGCAAATAGGTTCATCAGTACCATCTTTCTAGATTCCATATATATGTGTTAATATACAATATTTGTTTTTCTCTTTTTTACTTACTTCCCTCTGTATAATAGGCTCTAGGTTCATCCACCTTATCAGAACTGACTCAAATGCCTTCCTTTTTATGGCTGAATAATATTCCACAACTTCTTTATCCATTCATCTGTCGATGGACATCTAGATTGCTTCCAGGTACTATCTATTGTAAATACTGCTGCTTTTTCAATTATGGTTTCCTCAGGGTATATGACCAATAGTGAGATTATTGGGTCCTTTGGGAGTTTTATGCCTAATGTTTTAAGGAATCTCCATAATGTTCTCCACAGTGGCTGTATCAGTTTACATTTCCACCAACAGTGCAAGAGTGTTCCCTTTTCTCCACACCTTCTTGAGCATTTACTGTTTGTAGATTTTTTGATGATGGCCATTCTGACTGGTATGAAGTGATACCTCATTGTAGTTTTGCTTTGCATTTCTCTCATAATGAGCAATGTCAAGCATCTTTTCATGTGTTTATTAGCCATCTGTATGTCTTCTTTGGAGAAATGTCTGTTTAGATCTTCTGCCCACTCTTTGATTGGGTTGTTCGTTTTCTGGTATTAAGCTGTATGAGCTGCTTGTATATTTTGGAGACTAATCCTTTATCAGTTGTTTCATTTGCTATTCTTTTCTCCCATTCTGAGGAGCTGTCTTTTCACCTTTTTTCACAGGGGTCTGAAAATTACTTTGATCACATTATGGAGAAATGGTTATTAACACACAGCAGGTTTTCTTTAAAACTGAAGATTTGTTGTAGAAGGAAATATAAACAGCCTCCAGGAGCCAAATATTAAAGAACATCCCATTCAATAGCAGCAGAATACCCAGTCTTCTTAAACACACATAGAATATTCTCCAGGATACAACATATGTTAGTCTTCACAAATTCAAGAAGCTTGAAAATCATACCACTTATCTTTTCCAACCACAGTATACTAAACTAGATGTCAATAATAGGAGGAAATCTGGAAAATTCCACAGATATGTGGAAATTAAATAATATATACCTGAATGACCAATGGATCAAAGAAGAAATCAAAAGGGAAATTAAAAAAAATACCTTGAGGAAAAACAAAAATGAAAATAACAGCATACCAAAACTTAAGGGATGTTATAAAAGCAGTTCTTAAGGCAAGTTTATAGTGATAAATGCTTATATGAAGAAAAAATAAAGATCTCAAATAACCTAAATCTAAAACTCAAAGAACTAGAAGAAAAAAAAAAGCTAAAATTTATTAGAAAGAAAGAAATAATAAAGATTAGAGCAGAAACAGAGAATAGAAAAATAATAGAAAAGATCAGTGCAACTAAGGGCTGTTTTTTGAAAAAAGTAAATAAAATTGATGAACCTTTGCTGAGAACCTTGACTGAGCCTTTTTAAGTCACAGTCATAAACAGGAGACATTACAACTGATCCTGTAAAGTACAAAGAATCATTGGAGCACTATGGAGAATTTTACACTAACAAATTACATAACCTAGAAGAAATTCCTGGAAACATACAACCTACTAACAGTGAATCTTGAAGAAAGAGAGAATTGGAGTAGACCGATAACTAATAAGGAGATCGCTTTGTCGGAAGATTTCTGATTACTAATTCAAAATGTAAAATTCAAAATTCATTTCACAGGTGAATTATGCCAAACATTTGAAGAATTAGCGACAGTCTTCTAAAACTTGTCCAAGAATCTGAAGAAAAAAGAAAAAGACCTCTTCAAACCTCATTTTAAAAGGCCAGCATTTCCTCGATACCAAAACCAGACAAAGACACTACAAGAAAAGAAAATTATAGACCAAAATCCCTGACAAACATAGATATCAAAATCCTCAACAGAATACACTGGCAAATATAATTCAACAGTATGCTAAGAGGATCATACATCATGATCAAGTGGGATTTATCACTAAGGTATAAGGTTGTTTCAACAAATGAAAATCAATAAATGTCATACACTACAGTAACAGAATACAGGATAAAATTGTATCACCACAATAGATGCAAAAAAGGGATTTGGCAAAACACAACATTCTTTCATGATTAAAAACATTCAACAAGTTAGGTCTAGAAGGAATGTACCCAAACAAAATAAAGGCCATGTGTAACAAGTTCTCACATAACAACATTCTCAAGAATGAACAAAATAAAAGCTTTTTCTCTAAGGTCAGGAACAAAACAAGAATTCCCATTCTCACTTCTGTTCAACATAGTACCAGAAGTCCTAGCCAGAGCGATTAGTCAAGCAAATAAAATAAATGTCAGTCAAATAAAAAATGAAGTAAAATTGTCTCTGGCAGATGATATAATCTATTATATACAACAAACCCTAAAGACTCCACCAAAAATATTGTTTAAACTGGTAAGAAATTGAATAAACTTGAAGGGTACCAAATCAACATACATGCAAAAATCAGCTGCAGGGATTTCCCTGGTGGTGCAGTGGTTACGACTCCACACTTCCAATGCAGGGGGTGCAGGTTAGATCCCTGGTCAGGGAACTAAGATCCCATACTCCCCATAGGTGAAAGAAAAGAGAAAGAATTATTCACTCAGTTGTGTCTGACTCTTTGCAACCCCATGGACTGTAACCCACCAGGCTCCTCTGCCCATGGAATTTTCCAGATAAAAATACTGGAGTGGGTAACCATTTCCTTCTCCAGGGGATCTTCCTAACCCAGGAATAGAACCCAGGTCTCCTGTATTGCAGGCAGATTCTTTACCATTTGAGCCACCAGGGAAGCCCATGGAATGGCCAAAAATGTTTTTAAAAGATTGAAAACAAAAATCAGTTGTATTTCTATACTCTAACAACAAACTATCTGAAAGGGAAATTAAGGAAGCAATTCCATTTATAAGAACATCAAATATAATAAAATATTTAGGAATAAATTTAACCTAGTTGTACAAGATCTGTATGCTATAAACTATAAGAAACTGATTTAAAAAATGAAAAGCACAAACAAATGGAAAGATAGTCTATGTTCTTGGGTTAGAAGAATTAATGTTGTTAAAATGACCATACTTTGTAAAGTGAACTGAAGTCAAGGCAATCCTTGTCAAAATCCCAATGGCATTTTTCACAGAAACAGAAAAGAACACTCCTTTAAAAAATATGATTTACATCTGTTTTTTTCCAAGAGGAATAAATCCTGGACATACTGACACTATTTCTCATTTTTAAGAGCTTTAAGTATTAAGACAAGTATTAAGCTTTAAGTATTAAGGTGCAGTAAATAATATTCCCATGACTAGCATTATTTGAAAAATAGTGTGTTCTCATAATCTCATATGTAAGAAAGAATTTCAAGTAACAACCATACAAGCTACAATTAAAAAAAATAATAATCTTTCTTATTTCTACCTTCTACTTCAACCTCTAAATTTTTATTTTCTATTGAGTTGAAATTAAGTTAGCATCAGGCCTCATAAGGTAGAAATGGAGTCAATGCAGTTTTCTCTGTTTTCAGTAGAATGGTGTGAGGTAGGCATGTGTTACCAGGTTTTCCTACATGCTTTCTCTGAAAACCTACTGGTCCCATTCTGTCCTCTCCCCAAGGGGTAAGGATGCCTTTACACTTGTGATGCTTTTTACTGTTCAGAAAAGCAACATTTGAACCCTCAAATATAAAATGAGTTTTAAAAGACAATGAAGAAACAGATGGAAAAAAAATTAAAGAAATTGTTATCCCTGCAACACTTTTCATACCCAGGGGTTCATGTAGTCAGATAATAGCAATTGTTTGAGCTAAAATTGCAGGTTGAATGATTTTACTTAAGGTTTATGAAAAAGATAAATTCTATGGAGAAATTGCTGTGTAAAATTCTAGGAATGATTGGTAAAGCAGCAATTACGAGTTCATCCTTTCTAAGATTCCCCATTCCTATATCCATTAGTCACTTCCTTATGTCCAAAATATCATGAATGAGATATAAAACTTTCTATTAAATGATTAAGGAGAATTCTGATACTCTTAGGAGAGCTTATGCAACTGCCTTATTAATAATTGAAGTCATACTGCTTCCTGACAGTGGGTCTAAGTAAGGGTAAAGTAGGACAGACTAGTTGAATGAGAGGATCATGAATTGTCGAAGAGAGGTCATGAACTCCAGCACATACTTTTTGTTTCACAATTTTGCCTGGAACTGCCTGGCCACCAAGAAGTACTGAAGACATTTTTCTCGGGGTTATAAAGGCATCATTGTGAAGTAAGCACCAATCCAAATTTACAAGACTTGAGACTCACCAATGGCAATGATACTGAGTAGGGTGGAAGAGAAATGACAGCAAGGCCTGAGGAATTCAAACATTGGGTATGCTGCCCTCTGTAACACATATCTGTATTCATTCCTTTCCTCTTAGCTCATTTTTTTCTTTTTTCTTGAATATGCTACTCCCAACTCAACAAGGGAAACTATTCAAAGGTTATCTCAAGATTTAAGAAATGTTGATTTGTAAAGATCTTGCTTTTATCTGAGTCTATATTGATGAATCAGGTGAAGACATGACTCAGGAAAAGCAGAGGCAAAGGCCAAGAAAATGGGCGGGGGGCGAAATTGCTCCTACAAATGACACTGAAAATACCTAGGTTCAACTATAGAAATATATATTACATCTAATACAATGTGAAGTTCACACTGCCAGTAGGCCAAAACAGGTGGAACTTCTTCCTTTTTATCTGCACATACATCATGTAAGATCTTTTATTCTTAAGTGACAAAATTTACATTTACTCAAAAAAATTATTATGATTTTGTTCTTCAGTCACTAAGTTGTGTCCAGTTCTTTGTGACTTCATGGACTGTAGCACACCAGGCTTCCCAGTCTTTCACTATCTTCCAGAGTTTGCTCAGATTCATGTCCATTGATTTGGTGATAGTATCTAACCATTATGATTTACTCTGGCCTAATGTCCTAGAAGTATCTTCCCATCTAGCAGGCTTAAAAATTTCCCAGTGCAAGACTATTTCCATAAGGTTTCCTCAAAGCAGAACCTGAGACAAGTTTTTTATTTGAAAAGTGTTCCTTGGAAACTCTTTAAGGGATAGTGAAATGAGACAAGAAAGACAGGAAGCCATGAATGGTATCTTGTTAAGATACTCAGTGGTGGAAACAGTCAGAGCTTAGTCCCACAAGTGACCTCTGGCTTGCCCATCACTCCTGCAAGCTGCTTCATGGAGGGTACCAACACTGCTGGGCATTTTGGTCTGCCCACTATGAAGGCTGGGCAAGCTCCAGACAGAGTCTTCCTGTACCCAGGAGCAAGTGTTTGCAGTAAGCAGCCTTTTGCACTCTGGGGTGAATACCAAGGGTAGAGGATTAGGGACCTAACGGCATCCATTGAGGGGCCCAACTGAGAACACAAAACTTTCATTTACCACCCAAAACAATCCAGACTGCCATGACAGAAATCATTGAAAGTGTCTCTTCTGCAAGGCCAGTCAGTGTGCCAGTCATGATTCCCTGTGACAAGTATCACATAAAATGGAGGCCAGATACAATCTCATGCAGAGAGTGTTGGCATTTCAACACTTTTTGACACAGACACACCCATTTAGGAAATCTGCTGCTCAGCAAGTATCCCATTGACATCTCGGGGGCTCACTGGGAATTGCCAGTGCGTGACAGTTCTTTGCGGCACACTTAGTGCACCGTGGAAGGTTATTGTTCTGTATCATAGTCCACTGCTTAATGCAATCTGTCAACAGCCAGAAGGATGATTTTCTCCCCCAATGAACCTCTCAGACATGAAACTTGCCCAACATTGTTGTGATTGTCTCTGTAAGTTGATTTTCCCTCAGAATGAAAGCAGTGGGGGAAAATAGGATCTAGCCTTTCCCTCTGAAATAAATCTCACTGGTGATATCAATACATTCCACTCAGATTTAAAAAAAAATGCTTTGTTCTTATTGCTGCAAATATGAGCCATTTGCAATATCGACAGACTTATTTTCTCTGCAGCATAAAAATTCTTTTTGGAATATTAACAACAGGTTTGGTAGTATTCCAGTTGCAAAAAACATGAGTTTTCTTTCAGTATTGTTATATGAAGGCAGAAGAGTTAATTTATTTCACCACAGGAGTGGCATGGGTTTTCCTTTATTCATGAATCTTATGAAAGGCTAAACTTTTATGATTTTTGTTGATTTGTGATAATTTCATAACTTTTGAATTGTGACACTCTATGTGGCTCATGAAAACAAAATCTCCACTGTTGACTTCCTGCCTAAATTTCTTAAGAATAAGGACATTTTATTCTATAACTATAAAGCAGTTAGCAACTTTATACAAGAACGCTGAGACATACAAATTGTTTTCAAGGTCACAAAGTTTAATCTATAAAAAGAGGATAATGGAACTCTATAAGCTTGTTATGAATTTAAGTTGGGTAATGTTTATGAAGAACTGATAGAGTAAGATCTATATAATCTTTATTTTTTTAATTTTTATTTTATATTTGAATGTAGTTGATTAATACTGTTCATGGGGTTCTCGTGGCAAGAATACTGGAGTGGTTTGCCATTCCCTCTTGCAGTGGGCCACATTTTGTCAGAACTCTCTGTGACCCATCTGTCTTGGGTGGCCCTGCATGGCATGACTGATAGCTTCATTGAGTTACATAAGCCCCTTCACCTTGACAAGCCTATAATCCATGAAGGGGTTGTTGACTACACTAAAGCCTTTGACTGTGTGGATCACAACAAACTGTGGAAAATTCTTCAAGAGGTGGGAATGCCAGACCAACTTACCTGCCTCCTGTGAAACCTGTATGCACATAAAGAAGAAAGTTAGAATCAGACATGGAACAGTGGACTAGTTCAAAATTGGGAAAGGAGTATGACAAGGCTGTATACTGTCACCCTGCTTATTTAACTTCTATGCAGAGTACATCATGCAGAATGCCACCATTGATGAATCATAAGCTGGAACCAACATTGCTGGGAGAAATATCAACAATCTCAGATATGCAGGTGATACCAATCTAATGGCAGAAAGTGAAGAGGAACTCAAGAACCTCTTGATGCAGGTGAAAGAGGAAAGTGAAAAAGCTGGCTTAAAACTCAACATTCAAACAACTAAGATCATGGCATCCTGTTGCATAACTTCTTGGCAAATAGAAGGGGGAAAAGTGGAAACGGTGAGAGATTTTATTTTCTTGGGCTCCAAAATTGCTGTGGATGGTGACTGCAGTCATGAAATTAAAAGACACTTTCTTCTTGAAAGATATGACAGACCTTCAAGTGCGTGTGTGCTCAATCATGTCTGACTCTTTGTGACTCCGTACATTGTACCCTGCTAGGCTCCTCTGCCTGTGTAATTTTCTGGGCAAGGATACTAGAGTGGTTTGCCACTTCCTACTCCAGGGCAGCTTCCTGACCCATGGATCAAACCTGCGTCTCCTGCATTTGTAGGCAGATTCTTTACCACTGCAACATCTGGGAAGCCCATGGCAAACCTAGACAGCATATTAAAAATCAGAGACATCACTTTGCCAACAGAGGTCCATATAGTCAAAACTATAGTTTTTCCAGTAGTCATGTACAGATGTGTGAGTTGGACCATAAAGAAGGCTGAACACTAAAAAAAAAAAAAAAAAAAAAAAAAAAGGCTGAGCACTGAAGAGTTGATGCTTTTGAATTGTGGTGTTGGAGAAGACACTCAAGAGCCCCTTGGAAAACAAGGAAATCAAACCAGTCAGTCCTAAAGGAAATCAGTCCTTAACATTCATTGGAAGGACTGATGCTTAAGCTCCAATACTTTGGCCAGCTGATATGAAGAGCCGACTCATTGGAAAAGACTGATACTGGGAAAGACTGAAGGCAAAAGGAGCAGGGGGTGGCAGAGGATGAGATGGTTAGATAACATCACCAACTCAGTGGGCATGAATTTGAGCAACCACCACGAGACAGGGAAGCCTGGTGTGCTGCAGTCCACGGGGTCATAGAGTCAGACATGACTGACTTACTGAATAACAATAAGTAGTTGATTAATAGTGCTGTGCTAGTTTCAGTGTGCAGCAGAGTGATTCAGTTATATATATATATACATATATCTATTTTTCAAGTTGTTTTCCCATTTAGGTTATTACAGAATATTGAGCAAAGTTCCCTGTGCTATACAGTAGGTCCTTGTTGGTTATCTGTTTTAAACATAGCAGTGTGTGCTACATGTCCATCTCAAACTCCCATTCTATTCCTCTTCCCCACCCTTCCCCCCAGGTAACTCTAAGTTTATTCTGTAAGTCTTTTGAGTCTGTTTCTGTTTTGTAAATGAGTTCATTTGTATCACTTTTTTAGATCCTGCAAATTAGCAATATCATGTATTTGTCTGTGTGTCTGACTGACTTTGCATAGTATGGTAATTGCAATACTATGTTCCATGTATGTTGCTGCAAATGGTATTATTTCATTCTTTTAATGACTGAGTAATATTCCATGATATATATGTACCACATCTTCTTTATCCATTTATTTGTTGATGGACTTTTAGATTGCTTCCATGTCTTAGTTTTTGTAAACAATGCTGCAATTAACATACATAAATCAGTTTTCTAACAAATATCATGTAGTAATATATATATGGAATCTAGAAAGATGGTACTGATGAACCTCTTTGCAGGGCAGCAAAAGAGACACAGACATAAAGAACAGATTTGTGGACACAGTGAGGGAAGGAGAGCATGGGACAATTTGAGAGAGTAGAGTGGAAACATATATATTACCATATGTTAAAATAGAGAGCCAGTGGGAATTTGCTGTATGACACAGGCAGCTCAAATCCAGTGCTCTGTGACAACCTAGAGGTGTGGGAGGTAGGAGGGAGGTTCAAGATGGAAGGGAACATATATATACACCTGTGGCTTATTCATGTTGATCTATGGCAGAAGCAAACACAATATTATAAGGTAATTATACTCCAATTAAAAATTTTTAAAATGATATAGAGCAAAACCTAAAAATAATAGAACTAAAAATAAATCAGTTTTCTTTTTCTTCTTCTGATTTTTATTTTTACTTCCCATTAATATTAATGCAAAAAGGACCTTTGATATATGTATGAATTAAGCAACATTTATTTTTATGTAAGTTGTACAGTTTGCAACATTGTTAGAACCAGTCTTGAGGTACTAGATGGTATTTAAAATTGACTTATGAATACTGCCCTTACCTCAATAGCTGGTTTTGTGGAGTGTTCCAGATTGTGATTCACATTATCCATCTTTGTTTTTTTTTTCTTTTTTTAACATTGAAGTATAGTTTATTTACATGTGTTTCATGTATATACAGTGAAGTGATTTGGTAGTATATTTTCTCAGATTATATATTCCATTTTAGGTTATTACAAGCTACTAATTTCCTGTGTTATATAGTAAATCCTTGTTGCATATCTATTATTTATAGTGGTTTTTATCTGTTAATACCATCCTCATTTGTCCCTCTGGAGCTTTCCCTTTGGGATACATAAGTTTATTTTCTATGTCTGTGAGTCTGTTTTTGTTTGGTATATAGATGCATTTGTATCATTTGTTTAGATTGCACATATAAGTGATATCATGCAGTATTCATCTTTGACTTAACAGAGTAAAATATTTTCTCGGTCCATCCATGTTACTGCAAATGCTGATATTTCATTCTGCTTGGCAGAGTAATATTACATTATGAAAGCCTGGCTTGCTGTAGTCCATGGGGACACAAAGAGTAGGCACAACTTCTTGACTGAAGAACAACAACAAAAATATACATATACTATATCTTATTAATCCAGTCTTCTGTTGATCAGTACTTGACTGGTTTCCATGTATTGACTACTATAAATAGTGCTACTATAAACATTAGGATGCATCTATCTTGGAGTTTTTGTTTTTTCCAATATAAGCTTGAGAGTGGACTGTACAATCATATGGTAGATCTCTTTTTAGTTTTTTAAAGAGCCTCCATCCTGTTCTCCATAGTGACTGCACCAATTGATGTTCCCACCCACAATGTTGGAGGGTTCTCTTTTCTGCACACCCTTTCCAGTTATTTGTAAACTCTTTCTGATAGACCTTCTGAACTATGTGAGGAGATATCTTACTGTGGTTTCAATTTGCATTTCTCTAATAATTGGTGATATTGAATGTCTTTTCATATGCTTGTGTCCATCTGTTTATCTTCATTGGATAAGTGTCTTTTTAGATCTTCTGCCCATTTTTTGATTGAGTTTGTTTTTCATTGAGTTTTATGAGCTGTTGTATATTTTTGGATATTAAACTTCCATCAGTCTTATCATTTGCAACTATTTTCTCCTTTTCTGTAGGTTGTGTTCTTGTATTTTTTTGATGGTTTCCTTTGCTGTGCAAAAGCTTTTAAGTTTGATTTGGTTCCATTTGGTTATTTTTTGCTCTTGCCTTGGGAGAATGATCTAAGAAACTATTGCTACAATTTATATTGAAGAATATTTTGCTTGTGTTCTCTTCTAGGAGTTTTATGATGTCAAGTCTTATATTTAAGTCTTTATGTCATTTTGAGCTTATTTTTGTGCATCATGTCAGGGAGTGTTCTAATTTCATTGATTTATGTGTAGCTGTCCGTCTTTCTCAACACTTCTTGAAGAGACTATCTTTTCTCCCTTGTATATTCTTGCCTCCTTTGTCATAGATTAATTGATCATAGCTGTGTGGATTTATTTCTGGGCTGTCTATTAAGTTCCATTGAACTATACATCTATTTTTGTGCCAATATCATGCTGTTTTGATTACTGTAGCTTTGCAGTATAGTCCTAGGTTTGAAAGAGTATGTGTCCAGCTTTCTGTTCCTTTCCTTAGGCTTATTTTGGCAATTCTGGGTCTTTTTGTGGTTCCATATAAATTTTAAGATTGTTCTAATACTTCTGTGAAAAAATGTCATGGTTTTTTGATAGGGGTTGCATCAAATCTGTAGATTGCTTGGATTTTATGACCATTTTAACAATATTAATTCTTCCAATCAAAAAGCATGATATATCTTTCAGGTTCTATGATTTATCTTCAGTTTCCTTTATCAATGTTTTATATTGATCATTTTCAGCATATAGGTCTTTAACTTCATTGGTTAAGTTTATTCTTTAAGTATTTTAATCCTTGATGCAATTTTAAATGGGATTTTTTTTTTTGCTTTCTCCAGTATTTTATTATTAGTGTAAAGAAATACAACAGATTCCTGTATATTAATCTTGTATCCTGCTACCCTGCAGAATTGATTTATTCTAATAGGCTTTGTGTGGAGACTTTAGGGTTCTCTATATAGCTTTTCATCTGCAAATAGTGACATTTTTTCTTGTTCCCTTCCAATTTGCTTACAATTTACTTTTTCCTATTTTGTTGATACAGCTAGGACTTCAACTGTTATACCAAATAGAAATGGTGTGGTGAGTGGGCATCCTTGTTTTCCTTCTGAATTTAGTGAGAAGTCTTTCAGCTTTTCACCATCAAGTGTTACGTAGACTGTGGGTTTGTCGTAAATTGTTTTCACTGTGTTGAGATATGTTCCCTCTATACTCACTGTGGTGAGAATTTTTTATCATTAATGGACATTGAATATTTTAAAATGTTTTTCTGAATATGTTGAAATGATCATGTAGTTTTGTTTTTCCTTTGTTAATGTGGTATATCACATTGATTTTGCTTGTGTTGAGCCATTCTTGTGACTCTGAAATGATTCCAACTTGGTCATGGTGTACAATCCTTTTCATGTATTGTTGACTTTGGTTTACCAAGGTTTTTGGATGTAGGCCAGGAAGCAACAGTTAGAACTGGACATGGAACAACACACTGGTTCCAAATAGGAAAAGGAGTACGTCAAGGCTGTATATTGTCACCCTGCTTATTTAACATATATGCAGAGTACATCATGAAAAATGCCAGGCTGGATGAAGCACAAGCTGGAATCAAGATTGCCAGGAGAAATATCAATAACCTCAGATATGCAGATGACACCACCCTTATGGCAGAAAGTGAAGAACTAAAGAGCCTCTTGATGAAAGTGAAAGAGGAGAGTGAAAAAGTTGGTTTACAACTCAATATTCAGAAAACCAAGATCATGGCATCCAGTCCCATTACTTCATGGCAAATAGACAGGGAAACAGTGGAAACATTGACAAACTATCTTTTTGGGCTCCAAAATCACTGCAGATGGTGACTGCAGCCATGAAATTAAAAGATACCTACTCCTTGGAAGGAAAGTTATGACCAACCTAGACAGTATATTAAAAAGCAGATATATTACTTTGCCAACAAAGGTCCATCTAGTCAAGGCTATGGTTTTTCCAGTAGTCATGTATGGATGTGAGAGTTGGACTATAAAGAAAGCTGAGCACCAAAGAATTGATGCTTTTGAACTGTGGTGTTAGAGAAGACTCTTGAGCATCCCTTGGAGTGCAAGGAGATCCAACCAGTCCATCCTAAAGGAAATCAGTCCTGAATATTCATTGGAAGTATTGATGCTGAAGCGGACAACAGAGGATGAGAAAGTTGGATGGCATCACCAACTCAATGGACATGAGTTGAGTAAACTCCAGGAGTTGATGATAGACAGGGAGGTCTGGCATGCTGCGGTCCATGGGGTTGCAAAGAGTCGGACATGAATGAATGACTGAACTGAACTGAACTTGGATGTATATACATCAAAGGGTGTGCATGTGTGCATGCTCAGTTGCTTCAGTAGCATCTGACTTAGTGATCCTATGGACTATATAGCCCACCAGGCTCCTCTGTCTATGGGATTCTCCAGGTAAGAGTACTGGAGTGACTTGCCATACTCTCCCGCAGGAGATCTTCCCGACCCAGGGATCGAACCTGCATCTCTCATGTCTCCTGCACTAGCAGGCAGATTCTTTACCACTAGCGCCACCTGGAAAGTCCATATATCAAGGATTTTGGCCTGTGATTTTCTTTTTCTACAGCATCCTTGTCTGCTTTTGGTGTCAGGGTGATAGTGGTTTCATAGAGTGATTTTGGAGTGTTCACTCCTCCAATTTTTGGAATAGTTTGAAAAGGTCACAAAGTCCTTTGCATGTTTGGTAGAATTCCCCAGTGAAGCCATCTGGTGCTGTACTTTGGTTTGCAGGGAATTTTATATTACAGACTTTATGTCACTTATAGTAACTGGTTTTTTCAAATTATCTGCTGCTTCTTGACTCGGTTTTGGAAGCCTATATGTTTCTAGGAACTTGACTGTTTCTTCTGGGTTATGCAGTTTGTTGATATGTAACTGTTTATAATATTCTCATGATGCTCTTGTATCTTTGTGGTGTCAGTATTTTGCCTTTCATTTTTTACTTTGTTTATTTGGGTCCTCCCTCTTATCTGTGACTGTGACTAGAGGTTTTTAATTTTGTTGTTCTTGTTTTTTTTTTTTCAAGAACCAGCTCTTGGTTTTATTGATCTTTTCTTTTTTCTATCTCTACTTCCTATCAGATCTTTCTTTCCCTCATTCTGTTGATTTGGGTTTTGTTTATTCTTTTTCTAATACTTTTAAGTGGTATGTTAAGTTGTTTATTAGAGATTTTTCTTGTCTCTTGAGGAAGGCCTGTATCACTATAACCTTTCCTCTTAGGACTGATTTTGTTGCATTCCAGTCTGTTGTTCCATGTCCAGTTCTAACTGTTGCTTCCTGACCTGCATATAAGTTTCTCCAGAGGCAGGTCAGGTGCTCTGGTATTCCCATCTCTTTCAGAATTTTCCATAGTTTATTGTCATCCACACAGTCAAAGGCTTTGTCAGAGTCAATAAAGCAGAGATAGATGATTTTTTGGAACTCCCTTGCTTTTTGGTGATCCAGCAGATGTTGCCAATTTGACCTCTGGTTCCACTGCCTTTTCTAAAACCAGCTTGAACATCTGGAAGTTCACAGTTCACGTATTGCTGAAGCCTGACTTGGAGAATTTTAAGCATCACTTTACTAGTGTGTGAGATGAATGCAATTGTGTGGTAGTTTGAACATTCTTTGGCATTGCCTTTCTTTGGGGTAGGGATGAAAAGTTACCTTTTCCAGTCCTGTGGCCAGTGCTGAGTTTTCCAAATTTGCTGGCATATTGAGTGCAGCACTTTCACAGCATCATCTTTCAGGATTTGAAATAGCTCACCTGGAATTCCATCACCTCCACTAGCTTTGTTCGTAGTGATGCTTTCTAAGGCCCACTTGACTTCACATTCCAGGATGTCTGGAATTACATTAATCTATGTAATGGCTTATGAAAGTGATTTTCAGTGCTTTTATATATTTACCTTTCTTATTGTGATTTTTTTCCATTTTCTCTAGACTCTTGCTTCTTTTCTAGAAGATTCTTCAATATTTCTTTTAGAGTCGATTTAGTATTGATAAATTCTTTTAATTTTTGCTTGTCTAAGAAATTATTTATCTCTCTTCTATTCTAAATGATAAACTGGCTGAATGGGATATCCTAGGTTGCAAAGTTTTCCTTTTCAACACTTTGAATATATCTTACCACTCCCTTCTAGACTGCAAGGATTCTACAGAGAAATCATTTGATAACCTTAGTGGAGTTTCCCTTGTAACTGATTCTTGGTTTTCCTTTTCTTGCTGCCTTTAGAATCCTCTCTTTCGCTTTGTCATTTTAATTATATGTCCTGGTGTGGGTCTCTTTCATTTCACTTTGTTTGGGACCCTCTCTGCTTCCTGTTTCTGGATTCATTTCCTTCTTTAGTTTAGGAAGTTTTCAGCCTTTGTATTATCTCATAGGTTTCATATGTTGCTTTCATATTTTTAAATTTGTATGTCTGTATGCTTTTCTGATTGGGTGATTTCTGTTACTCTATCTTCCAGATCACTTATTCATTCTTCTGTGTCATTTACTCTGATGGTCATTGCTTCTAGATGCTTCTAGACTGGTTTTTGTCTTGACAGTTAAATTGTCCATTTTTGATTGGTTCATCTTTATCATTTTGAGTTCCTTGTTGCAGTGATCTACATTTCTATTGATAATCTTTCCTAATACTTTTAACATTTTTTTTACTTCCTTTTTGAACCCATTGTCTAGACTGATGAGGTCTGTTTTATTATCTGTTCCTTCTCTTGTTCTTTTAAATGGGAATAATTCCTTTTCATTTTACTTAACTTGCTCTGTCTCTATGACTTTAGGAGAAATAATTATTTACCATGGTCTTGAAGAGGTGTTTTTATGTAGAGGCATCCTTGTGTAGACTGCATGTCCATTATTTTTGGTGCAAGGGCAGTTTTAATATGGATGCCAGCCATGTCTTTCCTCAGAGTATGCTGGCAGTTATCCCTTTTATAAGGGGTATTGTTGATGTGTCGTATCCAGAGCCTGTGCTGGATGTTAGGCAGGACTTCCTCTTTGCTCAGTGACCATCACCACCTTGTCAAGAACAGGGAGTGTTGCCCAGTTGTTGGAGTAGAAACCCTTAGGACCAGGTTTTATCAGGCTCCATTGCCCTTGAGTGGGTGTCCTGCCCCAACAGAGTTGATTGCTGAAGAAAGTGAGGCTTAAGCATTCAGAGAGGAAGTATGTGCCATCTGTACAGGTGTTTGCAGTTCCTCTCAGAAGCAGCCCAGGGTCACATCCTATTCTCTAATCTCTTCAGCCCACATATAGTGCAAGGCTGGGAAAATGGAGTAGGCTGGTGGTTAAGGCATTGTGCCTGCAGGAATTGAGATGGAAATCCTGCTGCCTGAAATCTGGGCTTGTTCTGTAGCAGACTTTTCCCAGGACCTTTCTGCCCCAATGCTAGTGCTAAGCTGCAATGTAGAGTGCACAGAGCCAGAGCACATTGCTGTGAAAGCAGTATACTCTTGCCCATGGCCTGTCTGCCTGAGATTCAGTGCTTAGCCACTGTGTGTTCTTGTGGTCCTGCCCTGTGCACATGCTTACAATGGCCTCAGGTCACACCTGAAGTGCCCTGATCTGTTTCTCCATAGCTAGAACAAATCTTTGCCCTGATCTCACACCAGGCTATGGAGTACAGTGAGCAAGCCTGGGACAGTCACCCCTTTGCATTGGGAAGTGCAGTGAGGCACAGTGGCCAATGCAAGGCTCTCTACACTCTGATTATTAGCAAGCCAGCACACGTGTACTCCTTGTAAGTTAAGTCTAGGCTTTTTCAGGCCTCCAGTCTGTCTCAACAATTTCCCAGCAGGCAGAGGTAGTAGACTCCTCCATGCAGGATCCCAGGATTGGGATGTCCAGACTATGGCTTGACATGCTTACTCCTCAGGGCCAGGGTCCACTCCTGTGGACCTTCTCTTCCTTATACATTCCACTCAACAGTGTAGGTCCTGACCTGATGCCTTTTCCCACCCCGCTCATCCTACCATCTTTGTTGCACCTTTGGTTTTATAAGTTTGCCAGTTTCTAGTTTTCCATAATTGTTCCACATATAGACACATTTTCATGTGCATGTGCTACCTCATCCTCCAGTTTTGCATGTTGATTCCCTCACACACATACACATAGTCTGTCTTTAAATTGCACTTTAATGGAAACAATACTAAAATATTACCTTGGTTGAGTCCCATTCAGTCATTAGTTAGCTATGGGAAGTTAGGAATTCTCTCTTTCTCTTAGTGATCTTGGGTAAATCTGCAAGTTTCCTATAAAATGAAATGATAAATTCACAAAGATCACTTCTGCTTCTACCATTCTATGTTTTTGTACATGTAAGCTTTTGTATTTTGTTTTGGTCTATTAGTCATCTTGGGTTGCCATAACAGTATCACAGACTGGGTGGCTTAAACAGCAGATATTTATTTCTCATGGTCCTGGAGGCTGGAAATTCCAAGGTCAGGGTACCAGCAAGGTAGCTTTCAATTTAAGCCTTCTCTTGGCTTATAGGTGGCCACTATCTCACTGTGTGCTCACATGATCTTTATGTTCACACACTGAAAGAGCAAGGTCTCTGGTGTTTCTTCTTAAAAGGGCACTAATCAGGTCATGGGAGCCCTATCATCTTACCTTAATTACCTCCCAAAGGCCCCATTTCAAGCTACCACTACATTTTGAATTAGGGCTTCAACATGTGAGATTTTGAGGGGATATAAAGTTTCTGTCCATCAGTTTCTCACATGATTTATTCTGGATCCAGTTCCTAAGGTACCTTATTTTCTTACTCTGCTTCAATTTTCAACTCAATGGATTTGTAACACCCAGTTTATGATGAGCAGCTCTGATCTCTTAGCTGCTTGGTATCAAAGTGCTCAGTCTTTACATGGGTCTGGTAGCATAGCAGGAGCTGATTTGAGTTTTGTTTTGTTTTGTTTTTTAAAGATGAACAGTTCTTTGTGATGTAGAATATGGCTTATTGTCAGAACTTCAGGGGTCTGTTCTGCAACTCATCTTTTGAACTGGCCATAGATTTCAGAAGTATCATTAACAACATTGAATACCTCTAGTATCATCAGATCTAAGTCATGTGACCCAAGTGTTACTGCAAGTTGTACCTCACACTGGACTTGCTGAAGAACTCTACCTCAAAATACTCCCCACTCAGAACAGTTATGAGTTACCAGATACATGGGTAGCAGCAACATCCCTACAATGTATGGTGCTTTGTCCCTAATAATATACAGAATGTAGTATTGGTCCATTTCATCATCACTCTCATGGACCTACTCTGAAGTCTTTAGGTGTGCCAGGTAAGAATGCATAGTCCCAGAGGAGAATAAACTGATGGGGACACGTGAAGAATTCCACTGAATTGGAAGGTGCAATTACCACCTTTCACTTCAGATCTCCAGGTATCAGAGGGAAAGCAAGCTAGGGGTTCCTTAACTGGGTGACGGAATATGCCTTGATTACTGTAAAGAGCAAAGATATTACTGCATTGTAGGGGCACAGGAAAGTGTACATTGAATCCAGGGGCATCTCTTGATACTTCCATCTCAATAAATTAGTATAAAGGGGCAATTTTAGCAACACCAGCTCAATTAGTGAAAAGCCCATAATGGCACATACCACTTGGAAATGAAGCTCTGGTTCACCCTACTGTTGCAGGAAAGGGGACCCCTTTCAGGGCCTGAAAGTGGGCTCTTGTCTAACACTCGGAAATGAATTGTCTGAGGAGACACGTGCTGACAAAGCAAGAGATTTTAACGGGAAGAGGTGTCCAGGTGGAGAGCAGTAGGGTATGGGAACCCAGGAGAACTGCTCTGCCACATGGCTCAGTCTTGGGTTTTATGGTGATGGGATTAGTTTCCAGGTTGTCTTTAGCCAGTCATTCTGACTCAGTGTCCTTCCTGGTGGTGCACACCTTGTTCAGCCAAGATGGATGCCAGAGAGGATTCCGGGAGGTGGTCAGACATGTGGTATCTCCTTTTGACCTTTCCTGAACTCTTCTGGTTGGTGGTGGCTTATGAGTTCTGTGTTCCTTACCAGGACCTCCTGTCATAAAACAACTCATACAAATGGTTACTATGGTGCCTGGCCAGGGTGGGTGGTTTCAGTCAGTGTGCTTCCCCTGACACTACCAGGCAAGCAACCCAGATGACACTGAGAACTGGCAGATGATGATGGAAATCTGGAGTAAGGATAGAAGATGATGAATATCTATTGCAGCTTCAAAGCCAGGTGGAGCAGCAGTCATAAAAGTATTTACATTTTCAGGAAATTATAGCTGATGAGGATTGGATTTTCACCTTCACTCTCAGAGTGCCAGTAGATTAGAGGAGTACAATTGGGCAACCAGTTTTCGTACTTTGCCAGATTCTCCTGGACCTATATGACCCCACAACCACTACTTAAAGATTTTTCCCACCTGCTTACTGGAGAGCCTCATCTATCACTTTCATGGATACATCTCCTAACACTGCCAGCTGTCTCAGCCTCTCAGGGTGATACTAGGCCTCTCCATGGTCTCAGAGCAGGAGCTACCACAGCTAAAACACCCCAAGGCTACAACCCAGAAAAGCTATTGTGCCTCCCACCCCTTCTTGGTTTATATACTGTCTTGCATCATGGATGAGTAAATTTCACTTTTCTAGTGGTTACCAGGAGGAGCTCAGTAACACACTTGGGGGCTTGGAAAAATAATATTCTGTTAAACTTGAACCAGTGTGATACAGTAAACAAGATTTTGTTAGGTAATTTCTACTCATTTTCTTCTTCCCACATATTCTTCATGTAGCCTCTTAGAGGATGGTCCATGAGATCAAGAAAACAACTATATTTTCTTATGAAGCTGTGGCCAGCTTGGTGATACAACCTTTTACTTTCATTTTCCTTTCTTTGTATGTGTTTTCTTTTTTTTTTTTTCCTCAGTTCTTCCCCATCTCGTCCTTTGCTTCCCTGGGATTTTATTCTCCTCTCACCTCATCCTTAATGAAATGTTAGTCTTTGAGTTTTATAAAAAGCTCCATAATCTAAGTAATATGGATACTTAATGAATCTGTGTATGCATGCAGAGGATCATATATAACAGTGAATCCTGGAAAGATGAAAGATTCTTGTTGTGCCAATAATAGGAGGTAAAATATTTTAAAAAATCACAAAGAGAAATCAGGGTGATAGGAATTGCATGAAATAGAAGAAAACAGCAACATGAACATCAGGAAGGAGGAAAATTACTCACCAGATTTAAGCATTAAGCATCCCTTGATGCTTTTCTTAATGGGCAAGGAAGGATAATGAATCTGGAATATGAAATTAAGCATGTTGACAGAGAACAAATATGTGCTCCCAGAAGAGACCAGGCTGTCACGAGTGTCTTCCTTCTTGCTTTTGGCTTTTAAAAAGAATTCCATGCAGATACTAAAACAAAAACAAGGGTGAGGTCTTGGTTATTTACTTGTAAAGTGAGTAAGAAGTAAACAGTATAAAGGAAGTCAAAAATATTTACCATACAATGGTCTTGTGATCTTGGCTCCTTTAGAGTGTTTCTTGTTTATGTGTTTGTTTGTTTAATAAGTCTGTAGGATCCTGGTTTGGGACAATCAGAAACTAATTCCCAAAGTTTTCTTTGGCCAAATCAAGTTGAAAAGTTCTCTGGAGTAGGAGTGCAAATATATCAGTGATTTTCAAACTTCAGTGTGTATATCAGTGAAGCTTCAACTTTAGTATGTATCTGAATCATGGGTTTATTAAAACATAGTTGGCTGAGTGCCACATGCCAAGTTTCTAACTCAGTAGTTCTGAGGTTCTAAGAGATACAGATATTTCCAAACTGGGGACCAAATATTAGAGGAGTGATATTATATATGAGTCTTGAATATGATCTAAGACATTTTTATGATGCATGACTTCAGGGAAAAATGTAAGGAGTTCTCTTCCTTAATATCTGTGAGACTGTCAGAAGAACACATGTGAAGTTTAGAATCAAGACTTGGTGGAGAGATTGACATTGGAATATTAAAAATATTTCCCACTTAGCTTCTTTGAACATTTGAAAAAAATTTTAATAGGTGTTTCATAAATAGTAGCATTGTAATTCTGTATGTAAAATGCCCATCCTACAGCCATTTTTTCTTGCTAATAGGCATAAAGTAAATCATTCTGGACCACTCTCTTGGTGCATAAGCTGAGATACATTTTTTAAAAACAGCTTTGAGTATAATTGGTATACAAAACTGCAGATATTTAATGTATACAATTTTAGTTTGGAGACAGGTTATACAGTGAAATCATCACCACAAGGTAATAGACATATCTATCTTTTGACTTCCTTCTGTTCCATGGAGGTGAAAAAATGCTGAAGCATTTTTTTTTTCTTAAGGCAAATCTGATGCCCTCAAGCATTTCTCTGAATATCTGTTGTAAGAAATCAAAGAGGCATTGAAAAATTGCTGTTTGGAATTATCGAATCAAAGCAATAACAGCTGTATCATAGGGTAGAATTTGTCTTACAATACAGGCTAAATAGGATATGAGACAGAGGGTTTTTCCATGATTCAGAGGAGTCAGATAAAAATGGAGTAGACCAATGGTGTATATCTTGGCTGCACACTCGAGCTTTTAAAAGCCGAAACCCTGGCCTTATTCCAGATCAATTATTTCAGTCTGGAGAAGAGACTCAGACATCAGTATTTTCTAAGATTCCCAGGTGATTCCTATGAGCAGACAGGTTGAGAACCAGTTGTCTAAAAAGAAAGCAGGTTGTTATTCTCATGGAAAATGTTATACAGTCTGTCTCTAGCAGCACCAGAGTGCCACATTACATGAAGCAAAACAATCTCTGACTCTTTCTGAAAAGACAATTTGTATCTTCTTAAATTAAAAAAGAACTTCATTAACTTTATTGAGACACTTGATAAATGCTGAGAGTGTATTTTCATTTTCATAATGACCCATAGTTAGTAAAATGATCTGTTTGAGGGATTAGAACTGGGAAATGGTGAGGCTTCCTGCTTCAGGTTTTAGGAGTTCCTAGGAATTGAGGGATACAAGAAGTAATGGAAGAAAATTCATAAGAAATGAGAGGAGCTTTGGAGGAAGAGATAGGCCCATAAACAAACTGTCTAGTTGGAGTGGATGATAGTACAGCAAATGGCCAGGACATTGCACAGGAACCCTGTTGAAATTAATTCATCAGCACCCACTGTCAAGCCCCTAATTTCAAGGCACCTTATGTTGCCTGGGCTCTGGGGCCCACCAAGAACCTCTGAGAAGGACTCAGCAGAGCAGCTTTCATTTTACCTGAAGACCTCCAAACAAAAGTAATGCATCTTCATCCCTTTAGCTTTCTTGTGGTTCACATCCAAAATCCTTTCTATGGATGCTCCCATCAAAAACTTCAGATTCTATTTCCTAGAAAGGGAAAACAGGTCTTTGACTTAACTGAGGGCTTGTAATGATGGATGAGAGAGCCCCACACCTATACTTCAAGCCACCTGTGATGGATGAGGGCAGCATGAGAATCATGAAATCAGGCAAAATCAAAGCACAGTCATTCTCATTTTCCCTTTGTCCCCCCTTTACCTTCCATAGAAGAAAGCACTGACGTAAATGGTTGATGACATAGGGGAGAGTTCCTGAGTGAAAGGATAGAAAATCAAGGATCTTAATTTAAGCCAGAAATTATACTCCAAAAACAATGCCCCCAAAATGGAAGGGGAACGGGAACACTAGTGCTGGGAGATCCAGGGTGAGGACATGGCTAGAGCCTGTGTGACTAGTGAGGCTGCCTAAAGGAGCAGTGTGGCCCCAGGGTTGGTAGGTGTGATGTGGTTGGCTTCCAAAAAGGAATATTGTGTCAGAAGAAAGATGTCTACAGGTATAAAAGACACTATTTCCTGGGTGTCCTACCTTTTGAGGCAGTGTTGAGCTCTCCCATCTTTTTCTTCATAGTAGAACCTGGTATGATAAAGGACTTTTTCAGTCATTATTACAGTAGGCCCCTACATACAAATGAGTTCCTGTTCCACAAGTGCATTTGTAAGTCCAATTTTTTCATTAAGTCCAACAGAGTTAGCGTATGTACCCAGATAAACCAGTCATCTATAAAGTACAGTACTTAATAGGTTTATAATATTTCTCACACAGTTCAGTTCAGTCACTCAGTCATATCCAACTCTTTGTGACCCCATGGACTGCAGCATGCCAGGCCTCCCTGTCCATCTCCAACTCCCAGAGTTTACTCAAACTCATGTGCATTGAGTCGGTGATGCCATCCAACCTTCTCATCCTCTGTTGTCCCCTTCTCCTCCTGCCTTCAAATCTTTCCCAGCATCAGGGTCTTTTCCAATGAGTCAGTTCTTCCAACCAGGTGGCCTAAATATTGGAGTTTCAGCTTCAGCATCAGTCGTTCCAATGAATATTCAGGTCTGATTTCCTTTAGGATGGACTGGTTGGATCTCCTTGCAATCCAAGGGATGCTCAACAGTCTTCTGCAGCACCACAGTTCAAAAGCATCAGTTCTTCAGCGTTCAGCTTTCTTTATAGTCCAACTCTCACATCCATACCTGACTACTGGAAAAACCATAGCTTTGACTAGACAGACCTTTGTTGGCAAACTAATGGCTCTGCATTTGAATATGCTGTCTAGGTTGGTCATAACTTTTCTTCCAAGGAGCAAATGTCTTTTAATTTCATGGCTATAGTCACCATCTCAGTGATTTTGGAGCCCCAAAAAATAAAGTCTGTCACTGTTTTCACTGTTTCCCCATCTATTTGCCATGAAGTGATGGGACCAGATGCCATGATCTTAGTTTTCTGAATGTTGAGTTTTAAACCAACTTTTTCACTCTCCTTTCACTTTCATCAAGAGGCTTTTTAGTTTTTCTTCACTTTCTGCCATAAGGATGGTGTCATCTGCATATCTGAGGTTATTGATATTTCTCCCAGCAATCTTGATTCCAGCTTGTGCTTCATCCAGCCCAGTGTTTCTCATAATGTACTCTGCATATAAGTGAAATAAACAGGGTGACAATATACAGCCTTGATGTATTCATTTTCCTATTTGGAACCAGTCTGTTGTTTCATGTCCAGGTCTAACTGTTGCTTCTTGACCTGCATACAGATTTCTCAGGAGGCAGGTCAGGTGGTCTGGTATTCCCATCTCTTTAAGAATTTTCCAGAGTTTGTTGTGATCCACACAAAGGCTTTGGCATAGTCAATAAAGCAGAAGTAGATGTTTTTCTGGAACTCTCTTGCTTTTTCGATGATCCAACAGATGTTGGCAATTTGATCTCTGGTTCCTCTGTCTTTTCTAAATCCAGCTTGAACATCTGGAAGTTCATGGTTCGGGTACTGTTGAAGCCTGGCTTGGAGAATTTTGAGCATTACTTTACTAGCGTGTAAGATGAGTGCAATTGTGTGGTAGTTTGAGCATTCTATGGCATTCTCCCACACAAATATAATACATAAAAATGAACACAAAAAATAAAACATTTTTAATCTTACAGTATAGTACCTTGAAAAGTAAAGTAGTACAGTACAACTGCTGACATACAGGAGTTGATAGCAAGTAAACAGACAAGAAGAGTTACTGAGTGGATGAGGGAGAGGGGTGGGAGATGGTAGAGCTGGAAGGATCATTGGCAATAGGAGACAGAATGCAAGCTGCAATGTTACATAGGCCTGACATTGATGGCACAGGTTCTGGTTCCTTGCTGGATTCAATTCTATCTACCCTCTTGCAAAAATGAGCCAGTGATGTCTAGGTAATAGGTCTTTTTTTTTTCTTGTTCATCTTCTCATCCTAGGAAGTTCGCAACTTTCAAAGGTTTGTATGTGCTTACTGTACTCAGTGGGTATTTCATCTCAAAATGTTGGCTCTCTAAAGATTATATGCATTTCCATGCCTGTCCTAAAATTATAGAAGGAAAGCTTCATCTGTTTTAAAGCAATTCTGGCTGCCAAATGCATTATAAATGAATTTTAAGAGGAAAGAAAGCGTTTCCCAAATGCTTCTTACTACATCACTTAGGAAGTTGTATCTGTTGATTTTTTTAAAAAGAAACATTATTGTTGTATATAAAGAAGATTCATAGCCTCAAGATTATATGTAGAAAATATAATAGAGCAAATTAAAAGGAGTGAAACCGTAAGAAGAGCATCACATCAGTTTAAATCTATAGGAAATGGAGGTTTGAGAAAGAAATCTGAAGGCTAAGAATAAATCACTTCTGAATTATATCTGCAGTAAGTAGAATAAGAAAAGAGATGGCTGATGTTATGATAATATATCACAGCATTTAAAAAAAACTCATCTCAGGTTACTTGAGGCTTTATTTTTGTCCACCATGTAGAATGATTTTTAAAACAAAAATTGATGAACAAACATATGAATTAAAGAAAAATTCCAGACCATGAGTTGGTAAAGTGTTTCAAGGAGAATAGTTCCCAGTTAAGGAGGATTATGATTTTAGAGGACTTGCTGGTTCTTTCCAGATAGAGTTTCCTTTTTCTTTTTCACTGTTTTATTATTTTTGGCTGTGCTGGTTCTTCATTGTTGGGCAAGCTTTTGTCTAGTTGTGGTGAGCTAGGGCTACTCTTCGTTGCAGTACACAGGCTTCTCGTTGCAGTGGCTTCTCTTGCTGTGGAGCACGGGCTCTAGAGCACATGGACTTGGGGAGTTGTGGCTCTTGGGCTCTAGAGCTCTGACTCAGTAGCTGTGGTGCATGGGCTTAGTTGCTCCACAGCATGTGGGATCTTCCCCGATCAGGGATCAAACCTGAATCTCCTGCTTTGGCAGGCAGATTCTTTACCACTGAGCCACCAATGGTAAAGCCTGTGTGATCAGCCTGCCCTTTCCTCTCCCAGTGTTCTGCCACCAACCTATCAGATTAAAAATGCTCCTAAGAACTAAGTGTGAGAATTACTCCAAAAATCAAATTTGTCTATAAAAAAATGTTGCTTCATAGAGTAATATGTAATGACATTATGAAAAGAGTTTTACAGTTCTCTGGAGAATTAGAAAGATGTGGAAATTTGCTAGAAGACTGGATATGTATACATACATTTCCAATTTTCATTTTAGGAAAGAGAAGAAATTAAAAATTTCTATAGACCTGTTAGAGTAATGCCAGTAGACAGACAAGCATTATTGTGGATAAATAATAGGATTTTAAATTACTGGGCTTTTAAAAGTGAACTCTAATCACAAGTATCTTGCATTGGTTTACTAAGAATAAATTATGAAAAGTCAAAAGTTTTTGAAAGACTAAGTAGCCAATAAAATGCAGAATATATACTGTATTTGGATTTCAAGAAAGTATTAGAATATTTTCTCCTCCTAGGGGAAAAAAGAATAGGAAAACTATAGCTAAATTATCATATATGTAGGTAACTCTATAACTGGCTGGTTTATTGTGGCTTAAAAATTGCTAAAAAACGATTTGGCCCAGCTGAAACAGAAAAACACCCTGGAGGCATTTCCACAGGCCACCACCACGTTCATTACTTTCCTCTTCATTTATGTCAGTGCTTTGGATGAAATCTTAAAAGGTTTGTTATTTTCGTGTACACGTGACAGTATTTAATGTGAAGCAGGCTTTTATTCCATGGCAGCATGCGTGTGTGCTCGCTTCAGTTGTGTCTGATTCTGTGCAGCACAGAAATCAAAAACAAACAAACAAAAAAACACTTTTAAAGCTGGAAAGGTGAAATGGACCTACATAGAGTCCTATTTGTATTTATTTATTTGTAATGCCTGAGTGGTTACACACATGCTGTTTAAGGGTAGAATCGATTGCTTTGAGAAGCAGTGCTTTCCTCTCACATTTGATGGAGTATAATTAGGCTAAAGCCAGCTAGTGGTTGATAATGAGAAAAATCAAGGGCTAACAACACAGCTTAACTAGAGGGCTTTAAGGAATCTTCCAACTCTGAGAATGTTCAATATTTTTGAAGTGCCTGCCATGAGTGGGTCATTATTTCCAAGCTTGTAGTGGATTCAGATGAGCGTAGAGCCTTGGCCTTTAACCATCTCTCACTCAGTCTGTTCCGTCAGGATGCCCTGTCAGCTCTGCCTTCACCAGGCACCCAGCACCTGACCACTCATCAGCGTCTCCACTGTCACCAACCTGGC
Organism: Capricornis sumatraensis; assembly: GCF_032405125.1. Taxonomy (NCBI): domain Eukaryota; kingdom Metazoa; phylum Chordata; class Mammalia; order Artiodactyla; family Bovidae; genus Capricornis; species Capricornis sumatraensis. The sequence continues at coordinate 107,163,193 of NC_091092.1, read as the reverse complement.
CTAAGCTCATTTCTGGTCTGAACTCCTGAGTTCTTGTCCCTGAAGAGACCCCCAACTCTTCCGTACCCCCTTCAGTCTGATGTCAACAAGGCAGCTTCCTCATTTTTCCTCAGACATTCCAAGCAAGCTCCTAAATTCAGGACCTTGACTTTTGCTTTGCCTGAAATGCTCTTCTGCCTGATGCCTGCCTGGCTCCTTGATCCCTTTCATCCTGTCTCTATTCCAAAGCCCCATCTCGTGAGGCCTTCCCTGGCCACCTGAACTACAAAATCAACTCCACACTAACATGTCATGGCTCCCTCTTTGCTTTTTTTTCTTTTTAGTGCTAATTACTACCAATTAGGGCTTCCCTGACAGCTCAGTTGGTAAAGAATCCGCCTGCAATGCAGGAGACATGGGTTCAATCCCTGGGTTGGGAAGATTCCCTTGGAGAACGGAAAGGCTACACACTCCAGTATTCTGGCCTGGAGAATTCCATGGACTATATAGTCTATGGGGTCACAAAGAGTCAGACACAACTGAGCTACTTTCACTTTCACTTTCATACTACCTATATTATTTTAAAATCTTGTTTTTGTGTGTATCCCTACTAAGAAGTGCTGTGATTCTTATGTTCTGTTTTCTACTGTATTCCCAGCACCCTGCATAGAGTTGGTAGTCAATACACGATTGTCAAAGGAATGGAAGAAATGATAAAAGACCATAATGGCCATCATCAAGAAGTCTACAAATAGTAAAAACTGGAAAGGGTGTGGAGAAAAGGGAACCCTCCTACAATGATAAGAATGTAAATCAGTGCCACCACTATGGAAAACAATTTGGAGGTTCCTTTAAAAAGTTAAAAATAGAGCTATCACATGATCCAGCAACCCCACTCCTAGGCATATATTCAGAGAAAAACATGGCTCAAAAGGGTATATGCACCCTGGTGTTCACTGAAGCACCCTTTACAATAGCCAAGACATGGAAGCAACCTAAATGTCCATTGACAGAGGAATGGATAAAGAAGATGTGGGATGTATATTACACAGTGGAATATTACTCAGCCACAAAAATGAAATAATGACATTTGCAGCAGCATGGATGGACCTAGAAATTATCATACTAAGTAAGTCATAAGACAAATATCATATGATTTATATGTAGAATCAAAAATGATACAAATGAGTTTGTTTATAAAATAGAAACAAACTCACAGACATAGAAAACAAACTTATGGTTACCAAAGGGAAAAAGATGGGAGGGATCAATTTGAGCTTAACAGATACACACTCCTATATACAAAGTAGGTAAAAAGGATCTACTGTATAGCACAAAGAACTATATAATAACCTATAATGGAAAAGAATCTGAAAAAGAGCACATTATATACATTTATTACTGAATCACTTTGCTATATACCAGAAACTAACACAGCAATATAAGTCAACCATACTTTTAAAAAAGTCCATAATTGAACTAGTCATATTCATTAAGCACTGGTTCAGGGCCTGGCACAGTGCTAAGCACTTTGCATGCTAATGTATTCCTGAGTCCTTGTGACAACTGAGCTCCAGGCAACAGGTGAGCAAATAGAGGTTCAGAGAAGTCAGGTAAGTTGTCCAAGTTCCCCATGCTAGTCAGTGCTGGGCCATATGATATTCAAGGGTCCGCAGCCCCACCATTGCTCAACTCACTAAGTCAAAAGCATATCCCACCTTACTCTTCTCATTGCCCTCAGCTTGATCAGAGGATGAGGCACATGTCTTCAGGGAGAGCAGGCCTATCAACTGTGATTCTGTTACAAGGGCATTTGAGGGACTGAATACATTTTTTCAGCATGAATTTGGGAAGTTTTATTGGGTGCTGCATCTCAGGAAGGTCAGGACCTGCGGGTTGCTGTAATAATGAAAACAGCTGCAGGTTGCCATAATAATGAGAACAGCTGCTCACAAACTCATTTCCTATCTAATAATGATCCCTTTGCTGGAAACAAATCTGGTAATTTATGATATGGCTGTTATTAATGCTGCTGATTCTTTTTAGATCTGTGTCTGATTTTTTTTTTCATTTTGAAAGTTAGTTAACCACATTAGAGAAAATTTGGAAAAGATAAAATTTAGAATCACCAACCCAACACAACCTCATTGTCATTTTTATTATTGAGATACAATTCATAGGGTATCAAAATTCATCATTTTAAAGTAGACAATTGAGCAATTTTTTGTATATTCAAAGTATATCTGCAAGGTTCTGCAGTCATCAAAATTATCTGATTCCAGAACATCTTTACCACCTCAATGAGAAACTGTGGTCATTAGCACCCCCTCCACATTCTCCACTTCTCATAGCCCCTGACAGCCATGAGCCTACTTGATGTATCTACAGATTTGTCTGTTCTGGACATTTGATTGAATGCACTGGCTTCTTTCACTTAGTATAATATTTTAAAGGTTCATTCATATTTTAGCATATGTCAGTACTTCATTCCTTTTAATTGTCAAGTAATATTCCATTATGTGGATATACCACATATTTTTTATCCATTCATCAGTTGGTGGAAATTTTGGTTCTGTCGTTCATTCTGATGTTTGTTTTTCAGAGAGCAATTCTAACTCCACCATCTGTTAGTACTTTAGCACTGGGAAAATGTCATAATATTTATAGGATAAAATAAACCTCTTAAGTGCCCAGTGATGCTAATTATCCTTATTTCATAAGATTTTCTTTTTAACTTTCTCTTTTTTGTTTTTATTTTTGAGGATTAAATGAAATAAAGTATGCATATAATCTGGCACATAGAGGCTTCCTAGGAATATCTGTATTTTCCCATAAATTGCATTTTTTTATTATGTTGTTTCTTGCCCTGCTCTCCCACAAGGTAGCACTGATTCCAATAAGGCACTCTGAGAGGTTCATTTGGGGCTTCCCAGGTGGTGCCAGTGGTAAAGAATCCACCTGCCAATGCAGGAGATGTGAGAGATGTAGGTTCAGTCCCTGGGCCAGGAAGATCCCCTGGAGTAGAAAGTGGCAACCCACCTCAGTATTCTTGCCTGGAGAATCCAGTGGACAAAGGAGCCTGGCAGGCTACATTCCATGGGGACTCAAAGAGTCAGTCAGACATGACTGAGCACAGGGGTACATTTAAAATTTTACTCTTCAACATACTGGTGATTACCAGTGGAGAGAAGAAATGGGGGAGGGGCAAGACAGGGGTGGGTAATGAAGAGGTACAAACTATTATATATAAAATAAATAAGCATAGTCAAAGCTATGGTTTTTCCAGTGGTCATGTATGGATGTGAGAGTTGGACTATAAAGAAAGCTGAGCACTGAAGAACTGATGCTTTCGAACTGTGGTGTTGGAGAAGACTCTTGAGAGTCCCTTGGACTTCAAGGAGATACAACCAGTCCATCCTAAAGGAAATCAGTCCTAAATATTCATTGGAAGGACTGATGCTGAGGCTGAAACTCCAATACTTTGGCCACCTGATGCAAAGAGCTGACTCATTGAAAAAGATCCTGATGCTTAGAAAGTTTGAAGGCAGGAGGAGAAGGGGACTACAGAGGATGAGATGGTTGGATGGCATCACAGACTCAATGAACATAAGTTTGAGTAAACTCCGGGAATTGGTGATGAACAGGGAGGCCTGGTGTGCTGCAGTCCATGGGGTTGCAAAGAGTCGGACACAACTAAGAATAACTGAACTGAACTGAAAGAAGCTACAAGGTTATGTTGTTCAACACAGGGAATATAGGCAATATTTTATAATAACAGTATAATGCAGTATAACCTTTAAAAATTATTAATCACTCACTATGTTGTACACCTGTAACATATATTGTACATCAACTATACTTCAATAAAGAAAAGAAACATGAGGAAAAAAAATAAATAAATAAATAAAATAAAATTTTACTTTTCAGAAAATAATACGTAACCAGTAGAAAGATAACACTGGTTACCAACCCAAATGACAATCTATTATAAACTCTCTGCCTCTCTACATTGTTAGGGTTGACACAGGGAGTCTATGTCTCAGTGCCAGAACACCATCTGAATTCATGAGCCAGTCTCCCCCACCTACCCTACACTCGGGAATCACCATTCCCAGAACTTACTTATATGTATATGTATGTCCTCTACTCTGTGTTCAGTTTCCTCAAAAGCTCTGACAGTTCTGTCCCTTCTTAGCTGTGTGAACTTTGATGTCCTTGTTTCCTTAGCTGTAAAATACAGATGATAACAGAGGTACGTTCATAATTGTTAGGATTAATTGAGCTAATACCTGAAGCACTCCACAACACAGCCAGCAGACTGACTATTCCAGGAATGAGCTCCTCAGGCCTTAGGAGAAAATAGAAATATTTGACCAGTTCTTTTTTTTTTAATTGAAGTATAGTTAATTTACAATATTGTGATAGTTTCAGGTGTACACCATAGTGATTCTTCAGTTATTTCTGATTATATTCCATTATAGGTTATTATGAGGTGTTAAAAATAATTCCCTGTGCTATAAGAAGGTCCTTGTTGTTTATCTATGCTATGTACAGTAGTTTGTATCTATTAACCACATACTCCTGACTTATTCCTCCCCAACCTTTCCCCTTTGTTAACTATTAATTTGTTTTTTGTGTCTATGAGTCTGTTTCTGCTTTGTATATAAATTCAGTTGTATCATTTTTTTAGGTTACACATATAAGTGACATCATATGACATTTGTCTTTCTCTGTCTTACTTCTCTATGTCCATCCATGTTGCTGCACATAGCATTATTTCATTTTTTTCATGTCTGAGTACTGTTTCATTGTGTGTGTACACACCAACACACACACATATATACACATTATATCTCCTTAAGCCAATAATCTGTTGGTGGGCACTTGGCTTATTTCCACGTCTTGGCTATTATTCATAGTGCTGCTACAAACATTGGATTGCATCTATCTTTTCAAATTAGAGTTTTCATCTTTTCTGGATATATGCCCAGGGTGGGATGCCAGGATCATATGATAGGTCACCTAGTTTTTAGGTTTTTTGGGAACCTCCTACTGATTACCACAGTGGCTGGACAAATTTACATTCCTGTCAACAACGATGTACCCTTTTCTGCGCATCATCTCCAGCATTAATTATTTGTAGACTTTTGATGGTAGACATTCTGACTTGTATCAGGTAACATCTGATTGTGGTTTTGATTTGCATTTCTGTAATAATTACTGATGTTGAGCATTTTTCCATGTGCCTCTTGGCCATCTTTATGTCTTTGAATAAACGTTTGTTTAGGCCAAAGTATTAAAGCTTCAGCTTCAGCATCAGTCTTTCCAATGAATATTCAGGGTTGATTTCCTTTAGGATTGACTGGTTTCATCTCCTTGTTGAGGAGGACAAGCTTCTTAAATTATTTTTTAAGCCTCGTTATTTGGCATTACTCTATTTCACAATGGCTTTGAGAGCCCCTGATGCCATATCTTTTTGAACTGGGAGGCATAATGGCTGTGATCAGTAACAGAAAATGGGATGATCATTTCTAAAGTCACAATCATGTCCTTCTAAAACAAATAGGAGATTCAAGGACTTACCTGGCAGTCCATTGATTTAAGACTTAAGACTCCTTATTTCCACTGCAGGGAGTGTGGGTCCTGGTCAGAGAACTAAGATCCTGCATGTTGCTCATTGCAGCCAAAAAAAAAAAAAAGAAAAGGGAGAGAGAGAGAGAAAGACCTCCAAAACAAACAGGAGATCCAAAACATTCAAATGGCATTTGTTTAAACTGTAATGCTTGCCCAGTATACAAAATAGACAGTTGTTGCCATTGGGATTATTAATCCTGCTTGCTTGAGATATTAACTTGTGGAATTATACTGTTACCAATCAAGTATCCATCTTGAAAATGTCTCCCCTGTGTTGAAATTGGTGGCATATAACTCTGCAGGCTAAACTAATTCTCTTTCCATTTGAGGTTCTAAAATTTACCATACGTTAAGGATTCTATTCCAGCTTCCATCCTCATACAAGAGTCGATGAGCCAGGAGCTTTGCTAATAGAGAACAGTACATAAATTGAGTGTTCACTCCATTAATTTCCAATGTTAATAAGATAAAATCTCTCTCAATAAAAAAAAGTAATTGTACTCTCTTATAATTGATGCTCAAGAGCTACCAACTTCTTTCATATGGTGAGACTATAATAAGTGTTGCTTTCAACTTGTGTGTGACACTCTCCTAACTATTTGACATTTAAAAGGTCTTTTGTTTGTTTGTTTTGCCACTTAACCTCTATTATTTTCTGTCTAACTAGTTCCATAAGAGAATCAAGCCTGGAATGTTGGTACGCAGTTATCAAACTCAAATCCTGTTAAAGCTAAAGAAGAATCCCTGGGTTCCTGACTGGCCTCACATAAATACTCATCTTCACTGTGGTGTTTGTATCACAGACATTTAAAAATAGTGCTTTGGAATCTCTTCCTGAAGATGAAGAATAGTGGTTAATATTATTAACTATTGATTCAATTTTTAAATTTGATGTGGGCCTATTCAAACTGTTGATTCATCTTATGTAAGTTTTGGCAGATTGTGTGGGTTTCCCAGGAGGCATTAGTGGTAATGAACCTGCCTGCCAATGCAGGAGACTGAATAGGCATGGATTTGATCCCTGGGTCGGGAAGATCACCTGGAGGAGGGTATGGCAGCCCACTCCAATACTCTTGCCTGGAGAATCCCATGGACAGAGGAGCCTAGTGGACTACAGCCCATGGGGTCGCAAAGAGTAGAACACAAAATGACAGCATCACATGTATGTCTTTCAGTGGATTGGTGTAGTTCATCCATGTTATCAAATTCATGAGCATAGTGTGGTTCATTGTACTCTTTCATTACTCTTTTAAGAGCCATAAGTTCTGTGGTAATGTCCTTTCTTTGATCTTTGCTACAGTAATTTGTATCCTCTCTTGGCAGAGTAACTATCAATTTTATCAATCCTTTAAATGATCGGATTTTGGTTTAGTGAATTTTTTATTCTCTTGATTTCTTCTTTAATTACCATTGAATTTCTCTTTTCTTCTTACTTTGGGTTTAATTTGCTATTCTTTTCCTAGTGTCTTAAAATGGAAACATAATGATTGACTTGTTATCTATCTTCTTTCTAATATATGAAGTCAGTGCTATAAATTTCCTTCCTGGCATCCCACATATTTTGATAAGTTGTTTTTTCTTTTAGTTCAAAATATCTTTGATTTCTATTGAGATTTCTTGTTCGACCCATGTGCTATTTAAAAATGTGTTGGTTAACCTCGAAGTGTTTGGAAATTTTCTTGCTGTCTTTCTGTTTGCTTTCTAGTTTTACTCCTTTGTGGTCTGAGAGTAAACTTTATTTGATTTCTATTCCTTTGTATGATTCCCGTTCCCTCCAGTCACTTGTATAATTGCACTCAATCAATTTTACTTACACATGAGCATATATAACTATATATACATATATTTAGTGGTGTATATATGCATATATAATCACATCACATATATTGTTGTTATTACTGTTTTTAACAAATTATTTTTTGATAAACAAAAACTTTAAAATTAAATTATCTTGGGGAACTTCCAAACTGTTTTCTATAGTGGTTGCATCATTTTACATTTCTACCATAAGCACTTAAGAGTTCCAGTTTCTCTACAACCTTACCACTATTTGCAATTTTCATTTTTTGATAATAGGCATCACAATGGGTGTGAGGTGGTACTTCATTATAGTTTTGATTTGTATTTCCTTAATGATTATTGATGTTTAACATCTTTTCATGTGCTTAATAAACCTTCTTATATATTCTTTGGAGAAATGACTGTTGAAATCCTTTGTCTAGTTGTTAGTTGGTCTTTTTTTGTTGCTGTTGGTGAGTTGTAGAAATTCTTTATATTTTCTGGATATTAGTTGTTTATCAGGTATATATGACTTGCAAACATTTTATCCCATTCTGTGAGTTATCTTTTCACTCTCTTGATACTGTCCTTTGCTTCACAATAGTTGTTAACCATGACTGAGTCCAATTTACTTTTATTTTAAGCTTGCTTTGAGTGTTATATTAAAGTTAATCTTTACCAAACCCAATGTCATAAAGATTTCCTCTTGTTTTCTCCTAAGAGTTTTATGACTTTCACTCTTATATTTACTACTTTGATCCATCTTGAGTTGATTTCTGCATGTCATATGAGTCCCACTTCGTTTTTATTTTTTGCATGTGAATATCCCATTTTCCCAGCACCATTTGGTTAAAAAACTGTTTGGTTTTCCCTACTTAATGGTCTTAAAAGCCTTATCAAAAATCATTTAATGATATGTGAGAGGATTTATTTCTCAAATTTCTTTTGTATTCTATTAATACATATGTCTGTCTTTATGGCAGTACCATGCTATTTGGAATATATAGACTTTTTGTAAGTTTTGAAATTAGGAAATTTTGAGTTATCCAAGTTTGTTCTTTACCAACATTATTTTAGCTATGGCCTCTTAAAATTTCATATGAATTTTAGTATGAATTTTCCTGTTTCTACCAAAAATCATTAGTATTTTGATAATTGTGTTAAATCTGTAGATCTCTTTGGGTCATATCACCATCTTAACAATATTTAGTCTTCCAATCATAAACACAGAGTGTCTTTCTATACATTTATGTCTTCCTCAGTTTCTTTCAGAAATATTCTATCAGTTCAGTTCAGTTCAGTTCAGTTGCTCAGTCGTGTCCGACTCTTTGCGACCCCATGAATTGCAGCACGCCAGGCCTCCCTGTCCATCACCAACACCCGGAGTTCACTCAGACTCACGTCCATCGAGTCAGTGATGCCATCCAGCCATCTCATCCTCTGTCGTCCCCTTCTCCTCCTACCCCCAATCCCTCCCAGCCTCAGGGTTTTTTCCAATGAGTCAACTCTTCTCATGAGGTTGCCAAAGTACTGGAGTTTCAGATTTAGCATCAGTCCTTCCAAAGAAATCTCAGGGCTGATCTCCTTCAGAATGAACTGGTTGGATCTCCTTGTAGTCCAAGGGACTCTCAAGAGTCTTCTCCAACACCACAGTTCAAAAGCATCAATTCTTCGGCACTCAGCCTTCTTCACAGTCCAACTCTCACATCCATACATGACCACAAGAAAAACCATAGCCTTGACTAGATGGACCTTTGTCAGCAAAGTAATGTCTCTGCTTTTCAATATGCTATCTAGGTTGGTCATAACTTTTCTTCCAAGGAGTAAGCGTCTTTTAATTTCATGGCTGCAGTCACCATCACAGTGACTTTGGAACCAAAAAAAATAAAGTCTGGCACTGTGTCCACTGTTTCCCCATCTATTTCCCATGAAGTGATGGGACAAGATGCCATGATCTTCATTTTCTGAATGTTGAGCTTTAAGCCAACTTTTTCACTCTCCTCTTTCACTTTCATCAAGAGGCTTTTTAGTTCCTCTTCACTTTCTGCCATAAGGGTGGTGTCATCTGCATATCTGAGGTTATTGATATTTCTCCCAGCAATCTTGATTCCAGCTTGGGTTTCTTCCAGCCCAGTGTTTCTCATGATGTACTCTGCATATAAGTTAAATAAGCAGGGAGACAATATACAGCCTTGACGTACTCCTTTTCCTATTTGGAACCAGTCTGTTGTTCCATGTCCAGTTCTAACTGTTGCTTCCTGACCTGCATACAGATTTCTCAAGAGGCAGGTTAGGTGGTCTGGTATTCCCATCTCTCTCAGAATTTTCCACAGTTTATTGTGATCCACACAGTCAAAGGCTTAGAAATATTCTATAGTTTTCAGCAAATAAGTTTCAGTTTACTAGATTGTTTATTCCCAAGTATTTCATTATTTTTGATGCTACTGTAAATGGAATTATTTTTCTAATTTTTTTCAAATTGTTTGTTAGCATATAGAAACACTACTCATTTTTGTTTCTTGATTTTGTATTTTACAACTTTACTGAACTTGTTTATTAACTTTCATGCCTTTTTATGACATATTTAAGATTTTCTACATGTCAGATTATGTTACTTGAAAAGGGATAATTTTGGTTCTTTCTTCACAACTTACATGCCTTTTATAATTTCTTGCCCTACTGCTGTTGATAGAACTTCCAACTCTATGTTGAATACCAGTGGCAAAAGTTGACATATTTGTCTTGTTCCTAATCTTAAGTGAAAGTTTTTCAGTGTCTCACCATTAAGTATAATGTTAGCTATCATTTTTTTTGTTTCATATATAACCTTTATCATACTTAAGAAGTTTTTTCTTCTATTGCTTATTTGAGTGATTTTTCTTTTTTAATCATGAAATGGTGTCAAATTGCATCAAGTGTTTTTTTTTTTTTTCTCAACCTATTGAGATTACCATGTGATTTTTTTTTTACCTGTATTACATTGATTGAATTTTGTATGGTGAGCCATCCTTGCATTCTCAGAACAAATACTAATTGTTCATGCTTATAATCTTTTTGATAGTACTTGGTTAACTATTTTTGCATCATTATTCTTAAAGGGATATTGGTCTGTAGTTTATTTTTTTAATTAATTAATGTATTTATTTGGTTGTCTTTGTTGTTGTGCGTGGGCTTTCTCTAGTTGTGATGAGCCGGGAGCTACCCTTCATCATGGTGCATGGTTTTCTCATTGTGGTGGCTTCTCTTGTTGAAGAGCACAGGCTCTAGGTACACAGGCTCCAGTAGTTGTGGCATATGGGCTCAGTAGTTGTAGTTCACAGGTTTCAGTTGCTCTGTGGTATGTGGAATCTTCTTGGACCAGGGATCGAACCTATGTCCCTTACACTGGCAAGCATATTCTTGTCCACTGTACCACCAGGGAAGTCCTGTAGCTTTATTTTCTTATCATATCTTTGATTGGCTTTGTTATCAGGGTAATGTTATCTTAATAGAATGAGTTAGGAAGTATTCCCTCTTCTCTAGTTTTTAGGAGAGTTTGAAAAGAATTGGTGTTGATTCTTCTTTAAATATTTGATAGAACTCATATTGAAGCCTTCTGTTCCATGACTTTTATTTATTGTAAGGTTTTCATTAGTGATTCATCCTTTGTTACTAGCTATTGGTCTGTTCAAGTTTTTCTATTCTTTATACTTCAACCATGGTAAGTGTGGTCCTCAGAATTTTTCCATTTAATCTAGATTATCAATCTGTGTAAAAAAACTCTTATAGTATTGTTTTATAATTATTTTTATCCTGTAAGGGTGTCCCTTGTGGCTCAGCTGGTGAAGAATCTGCCTGCAATGCAGCAGACCTGACTTCGATCCCTGGGTTGGCAAGATCCCCCGGAGAAGGGTACAGCTACCCACTCCAGTGTTCTGGTCTAGAGAATTCCATGGACTGTATAGTCCATGGGGTTGCAAAGAGTCGGACAGGACTGAGTGACTTTCACTTTCACTTTATTCTGTAAAATCAATGTATCTGCAGTCTCATTTTTTATTTTAGTAATTTATGTCTTCTCTCCCCTTTTCTTACTCAGTGTAGCTAAAATTTTGTTAATTTTGTTGATCTTTTCAAAGAATTAGTTTTTACTTTCATTAATTTCCTCTGTTTTTAAAAATGCATTCTATTTATCATCCTACTAATATTTATTGTTTCATTTCTATTGCTACTTTTGGGTTTAGTTTACTCTACTTTTTCTAGTTCTTTAAATATAAGTTTAATTATGGATTTGAGACCTTTCTTCTTTTTACAGCTAGAAATTTCACTTTTAGCACTGCTTTCACTGCATTCCATAAGTTTTTGTGTATTCAGGTACTTTCCTGCTTTTCATGTTATTTCTTTTTGTCTAATTTTTAAGAGTGTGTTGTTTAATTTCCACTTATGAGTGAATTTTCCAATTTTCCTTCTGTTACTAGTTTCTTGTTTAACTTAATTGTAATCAGAAAAGATATTTTGTATGATTTCAACCTTTTAAGATGTTAGTTTTGTGGCCAAACATATTGTGCGTACTAGAGAATGTCTCATGTGTACTTGAGAAAAATATATATTTTGCTGCTGTTAGGTGGCCTGTATATGTCAAAAATAGTATTTTAAACATTCAAACTTCAAAATTTTAACTCTATTTTTCTCTTGAGGACTGTCCTCTGCTGCCTCTTTATGCTAATTATTACTTCATGGTTATTCTGAGCTATATTAAACATTTAGGAAATATCTTAATTCAATACTAGAGCATATTTGCTATTGCCAAACTAATAACATGATATTTGTGCTGTACAATTTCATGATATCTTGTGGGACCACTTCACAGCAGACATACATTTTCATTGAGAATTTTCATTAGGGCTGAGTCAATTTGTGTCTGATATGCTACTTATTACTTAGCACCCAAATCCTAAAGATTTTAACCTGCAGCATCTGAGCATATCATTGATAACATAAGCTTTCAAAGAAGCTAGAAATGAAAATTCTCTCTCCTGTGATGGTGTGTAAGATCTTGGGGGAAGAGTGAGCCTCAATTTGAGGTGCAGTTAAAGGGAGACAACAAGGATTTTTCAGCTCAGTAGCTCGAGTGGGAAGCTTGATGTTCCCAGGTCAGGAGCTGGCATCACTAGGTGAACCATGGCATGATGTTTTCAAGGAGCATCACTGATGTGGTTAGCAGTGCCCTGGCATTTGAGGAAAGGGAGAATTCAATGACAAAAGGCCACATCGTGACCCTCTGACTTAGAGAAGTAAATATGATTCATACTTCATATTATAAATATGAGTCTACTAAGTTACATGTCATCAAATTCAGGTTCAGGTTACTTCAGCCCTTGTAAACAAAGGAATTGTGGTATTCCTATCAAGAGTCAATGCCTAGCTGACAAAGTATCATGATGAAGAATAGATTGTTCAGATGGCTCTCTTTATACTCTTTCCAGTGACTTCTTAGTGTTGTACTTTTGGCTTATACTTAGAATGACCAACAACGTCTATTTTTCCAATAACACAACTGTTCTTTTCAGGTAGCCAATATATTTCTCAGCCTTAATACAGTCAAGTGACTGTTATTTGACTTAGACTGATATGCAAAATATTCTAGACAGATGAAAACTAACAAGTACACAAAGGGCTTGAAACAAGTAGGGGAAATCACATATTGGAAATCAATCATAATTTTGTCAGACCTTGGCAAATTCTTGTCTTGCTGAATTTTCAGTACTCTTTTTTAAAACTTCCAGTTGTAGAATACACCACATACAATTGCCATAAATTTTAAATTAAAATAAGTAAAAAGTACTTCCTTAACACATTATGGACTGGGGGATTTTTGCAGAAACTAACACCCATAGCCTGAGATTTGTTAAGTAAGTGAATATTTTAAAACTCTGGTCAATAATATTCATGGAAGAAAAGACATATTGATATGTTTCTGGTCAATAATGTGTTAATATTCACTTAGGAAATCTGTTAAAAATTTCAGTTCCTTGTCCTTACCCTGTTATGGTTTGAATGTTTGTGTCTGCACAAGTTCACAAAGATGGGGGTCTTTGAAAGATAATTAGGGTTAGATTACATCATAAGAGTGGGATCCTCATCAGTGGAAATAGTTCCCTTATAAGAAAAGGACGAGAGAGATTCAAAGTTATTTTACCTGCCAGGGAGAGGCCATGTGAGCACACAGTTAGAGAAGGCATTTGTTTAAAAGCTATAAAATAGGTTTTCACCAAATACCAACTTGGCCAAGAACTTGATCCCCTGAACTTCACAGCATCCAGAACTATGTAAAATAAACTATTGTTTAAGCCAACTGGCCTTTGCTAAGTTGTTATAGCAGCTGGAGCTGACTAAAACACCCCCACCCTTGGTATGTCTGGGACATGATTCCTAGGAAACTTTAGTCTTAAAAAATTTAGCACATCACTCAGTATAGATAAACATAAATAACAATAATAATTTTTTTAATCATAGAAAAAACAAACATGAGCAGATATTATTTTAGCAGCTTGAAAATACATAAGAGCTCTAACACAAACTCTGAATTAGTGTGAATGCCACTGGACTTGCTAATGTGGTTTTTCTTGATAATTTATAGATACTTAACAGAAAAACCTAAAATGTATAAATTGTGCCTTTCTAGAAGTAGACTCTATCCTAAGATTCTCTTAGAGAATCCAATTATTTAGGATGAGCCATATAAAACCACATATGTTTGAATGATTTTGACTTGGCAAATGAAATTTTCTTATGGATGAATCGAATAGCATTTCATATGTCTGAAAAACTTTTAAAATATTTTCAACCTACTGTCTTCAAGATTCTTCAAAACTCTTACTGTTTTAAAAAGTATCAAAATGGACTATGTGGGAAATGTGAGATTCCAGGTTGGAAACCAATGAATTAAAGCATTTTGTAGGCATGTGTTGGGGGTGTGGATCATTTAGTAACACAGGATACTTTTTAAATAAATTTTCCAAATGCTACTTGGTCAATGTTTGATTGCTTTGAGTCATGTGGTGCTCAAATATTATCTAAACAGGTACACTTTTATAGTTAGAAAAGGAGTGAGAATCAATTCAGAACAACTTAACTAAAAGGCAGTTTTCAAACTAGGCAGTGGTTAGACATGGATTTCGTATACCTCTGTAAAATATGACATGTTCTCCTCTATACGTTTTATAACATACAAGTGGATTCCGTAAGATAATTTCTTCCTTTTTTTTTTTTTCCCCCTACACAGGTATAGGAAAGCAATCTATCCTCATATGAGTGACACTTTGAATGTCTGTGGAAATAAATGAGAACTGATTCCATATGGATTCAGGTAAGCACAGCTCCCTCCTGGGAGCCCTCTCTCAATTCCATCTTGTTCGACCCAATAGCACTTTCCTTGCTGGCAGAGTTTTGCGAATCCCTGTTCCTGGTGCCAGATATTGATGTTAAGATCAGACTCTTTTCAGGTAGAGACATCAGTGTCCTTGATGCGCCTCGTCCCTTCCAGCCTCTCACATGTGCTCAGCTGTCAACTGGCACTAGGGCTTGTGTCTGTAGTTACCACCCACTACCTGGATAGTTCAAAATGCTCAGCTCTCTCCTCTCCCCAAGTAGTTCAGCAGACCTCTTATAGAGCTCACTTGGGAATCTCTATTTCTGGTTATAAGCATGAGAAAAGATTTGACTTACTGAGGGAAAGAATGGGAAGCCCAAAAGTGTAGAATCAGTCAGAACTTGACAATTCATGAATATTCCCTAAATCAAAGTGGGGGTAAGGATCTAATAGCCATGAAATTAAAAGACACTTACTCCTTGGAAGAAAAGTTATGACCAACCTAGACAGCATATTAAAAAGCAGAGACATTACTTGGCCAGCAAAGGTCTGTCTAAGTCAAAGCTATGGTTTTTCCAGTAGTCATGTATGGATGTGAGACTTGGACTATAAAGAAAGCTGAGCACCGAAGAATTAATGCTTCTGAAGTATGTTGTTGGAGAAGACTCTTGAGAGTCCCTTGGACTGCAAGGAGATCCAACCAGTACATCCTAAACGAAATCAGTCCTGAATATTCATCGGAAGGACTGATGTTGAAGCTGAAACTCCAATACTTTGGCCACCTGATGCGAAAAACTGACTCATTAGAAAAGACCCTGATGCTGGGAAAGGTTGAAGGCAGGAGGAAAAGGGGAGGACAGAGGATGAGATGGTTGGATGGCATCACTGACTCAATGGACATGAATTTGAGCAAACTCTGGGAGTTGGTGATGGACAGGGAAGCCTGGCGTGCTGCAGTCCATGAGGTCACAAAGACTCGGACATGACTGACTGACTGAACAAGAGGATATTAGGACCTCCTCCAGACGTGTAAACCAACTTCAGGAGAAAGTGAAGCCCAAACTGTGCTGTTTGGATTTCAAGTTGCCAGGCAGATCTGCAGTGTCACTTGTTTCTGGGGTAGAGATGTTACA
This sequence comes from Capricornis sumatraensis, assembly GCF_032405125.1. Taxonomy (NCBI): domain Eukaryota; kingdom Metazoa; phylum Chordata; class Mammalia; order Artiodactyla; family Bovidae; genus Capricornis; species Capricornis sumatraensis. Next base: position 107,147,320 of record NC_091092.1, on the reverse strand, counting down.
GCCCTGGCCCATTCACCCCCAGGAAGATCTCTTCTCAAAGAGAAGATTCTCCACCACAGCCACAGATCACAGCTCTGGTATGGAGGCAGCTGTGAGTCCAAGGAGGCTGGGATGACTATTGGCCTTGGAAGAGGGAGAAATAGTGTGATCTCAAAACTGTTGAGCGGTGATCTCCGTTGGGGCTCAGGGTGTAAATATCCCATCACAGTTGTAACCCCTGTCACGTGTGGAGGGTGGTAAATGCTCAATAATTAACTTGAAATAAATGATCCAATGGATCTCCAACTCAAAAGAATTAAATCCTAGTGGCTATTTTGCCGTTAGATTTATGTGCAAAAGTTACAATACTGTAGATACAGTACCATTTTTATTTCGGGAAAAGTAGAGATGAATATCTCAAATAAAGTATGAAAATGATGTAAAGATTTCTGTTACCTATGCTTCCCCTCTAAGCTGAAATCATATCATTTACATTATAATGAACTTTTTTTCTGCAACTGCTTTTTTCAGTTAACCTCTGGGTTTCACTAGGAACAGGCTGATCTGTATTAGCAGACAAAATAACATCACATTAGTGTTTAGCTTGTTCTGCTTGTTTTCCTACAAAATTCAGCTCACCATTTGATGTTATTGTTGTTCAGTGGCCAGGTCACGTCCAACTCTTTGTGACTCCATGGACTGCAGAATAGGCCTCCGTCTCTGCCATCATCTCCCGGAGTTTGCCCAAGTTCATGTCCATTTGAATCGGTGATGCTGTCCAGCCATCTCATTCTCTGTCATGCTCTTCTTCCTCTGCCTTCAATCTCTCCCAGCATCAAGGTCTTTTCCAATAAGTCAGTTGTTCTTGAGAGGGTAACAGGCAGGAAGGCCAGGGGTCTCCAAACAGAGGAAATAGCCTGCAAGTGTCAGACATTTTTATCTCTCTTAAGCGGCAGGAGGAAATAAACTAGCGATATTTTTTTCCTTCTCTATACAAATTTAAAAGGAGGTTTTTTTTAGAATACTGTGTTGCCATAATGATACCTGGTTTCACCTTAAATTAACTATTCTCAAACCTTGAGATAACCAATGCATTTTTCTTATGGAAGTGTTTGTCTTAAGCTATGCTAATATACTATGCATTTACCCCAAACTCTGTCTTCAAGTAGGTTCTGCCTAATAGCTCAGAACCTACTTGACAAACCAGTATGTTATACTCAGATATTGTTCCCCTAATCTATGTAAACGAAACTATTTGTATGGTAATCTGTCCTTCTACAAGACTCAGGTTAATCATTTTATGGCCCAGGATGAACCATTTGGTGCCAAGATTATCCCAAAATGCATCCTATGGGTGAGGGGCCTGGTGCCATTCTGAGTTTTAAGACATTCCTTTCATTCATTAACAGACTGCTAGTGACTATATAATTGGAGAAGGCAATGGCACCCCACTCCAGTACTCTTGCCTGGAAAATTCCCATGGATGGAAGAGCCTGGTAGGGTGCAGTCCATGGGGTCGCTAAGAGTCAGACGCGACTGAGTGACTTCACTTTCACTTTTCACTTTCATGCATTGGAGAAGGAAATGGCAACCCACTCCAGTGTTCTTGCCCAGAGAATTCCAGGGACAGGGGAGCCTGGTGGGCTACCGTCTATGGGGTCGCACAGAGTCGAACATGACTGAAGTGACTTTGTAGTGACTATATAACATCCAGCTGAAGACTAGCAGGGGGGTACTCTTTCTGCCCCCTTCTGATGCCTATGTCAGAAGCTTTCTCTGTCCCCTATATACTTTAATAAAACTTTATTACACAAAACTCTGAGCGATCAAGCCTTGTCTCTGGCCCCAGATTAAATTCTTCTTCTCCGGAGGCCAAGAATCCCAGCTGTCTTTTTTCATTCAACAACAACCTTGCATTCTCAGCAGGTAGCCAGAGTATTGGAGCTTCAGCTTCAGCCTCAGTCCTTCCAATGAATATTCAGGACTTATTTCCTTTAGGTTTGACTGATTGGATCTTCTTGCTGTCCAAGCCACTCTCAAGAGTCTCCTCCAACACCACAGTTCAAAAGCATCTTTAGCGCTCAGCTTTCTTTATATTCCAATTCTCACATTCATACATGACTACTGGAAAGACCATAGCCTTGACTATATGGACCTTTGTCAGCATTGTGATGTCTTTGCAAAAAGCAAATACACTGTCTAGGTTTGTCATAGTTTTCTTTCCAAAAAACAATCGTCATCTAATTTCCTGGCTGCAGTCACCATCCATGGTGATTTTAGAGCCCAAGAAGAGGAAATATGTCACTGCTTCCACCTTTTCCCCTTCTATTTGCCATGAAGTGATGGGACTGGGATGCTATGATCTTAGTTTTTTAATGTTGTGTTTTAAGCTGGCCTTTTCACTCTCCTCTTTCACCCTTATCAAGAAGCCCTTAGTTCTTCTTCATTTTCTGCCGTTAGAGTGGTACCATCTGCATATCTGAGGCTGTTGATATTTCTCCCAGCAATCTTGATTCCAGCTTGTAACTCATCTAGCATGATGTGCTTGCTCTGCATATAAGTTTAAATAAACAGGGTGACAATATACAGCCTTGAAGTACTCCTTTCTCAATTTTGAACCGGTCAGTTGTTCCATGTAAGGTCCTTAGTGTTGATCACCATAACTTCTCTAAAGAAATGACACTTCCATTTCTATAAATATTCACAATTATATTTCCCTATTTATTATGGGATCACTGAAGTCTTAGTCTAGCTGCACTGCACATTATAGGACACAAGTCAAGTCAAGCATTAGGTATGTGTACCAGAATAATTTAAAAAATTGTAAAAAAAATTATACTATCCCATTTTAAAACAGTTTAAATTAAGAGGGCTCATTTTATTCCTTAATAATGGATACTTACAGAAATTGAAGTGCTACTGAAAACTTGGCAACTGTCCCAAGGTCAGTTTTGCAGGTCACACTGTGTTTGTGGGATGGATAATATGAATTCACTGCATTGGGAGGTCTAAGGCTGTTAGCTTTCAAAACCTTTCTTAGCAGACAAGTTCAATTGGCATAAAGATCACAGTGAGGCACAAAATTGTTATGTTGCATCAAGCAGGAAAGTAATTTATTCCTTGACATACCTGAAAATGAACAGTGCATTTCTGAGGCATGAGAACATGTATTCTACATTGCAGGCTAAGATTCATTTAGCCTGACCGATAAAGTTTCAAAGTCACACTGGGAAGTATGCCTGTTTAGATGGCTTGGGTGTAAAGCTTATGATAATAGAAGGGAATAGAAGATCCTAGGCAGAAGGTAGCCACAATGGGACAAAAATCAGGGATTTCACAGTAAAGAAACCATTGCTATGAAATTATCAAGACCCTTTTCTCTCCTGTCCATGCTGGGGAAATTTTGCCATTCCATGAGTTTTTTTGTCTCAAAATGTACTTTCGATTCTTACAGAAAAAAAAAAAAATTGCATTGTAAAAATCCTTCAAATTACCTCTAAAATTCCCTTGAAGAAAGGCTTAAACTGTTTCCTTTATGTGTTCTCTCTGTTGAAAATGAACAATACTAGGCGTCTTTATTTTTCTCCTTTGCCATTTTCCTGCAGTGAGATTCTTTCCAATTTAATCCTCTCTCATCTGTAATTAGTAGTGGATAACAGCAGTTTGATTTTCTTTCTCTCTCTCTTTTCCATAAACAAAATGATGTGATTAGCAATATACCTTTAGTAATCCATTTAGGAAAATGTGGAATGTGGAAGAATTTGGTTTATTGTCCTGCCTGGCTGCCCTGTACTAATCCTCCTAGCCCTTACCAATAGGGGAAGATTAAGGCAAAGATAATTCACTTTTGATATTGAAGGGGCCAGAAGGTGTGCTGTGGATTGCAGTTTTCACCTTAAGTAGATCATATTTGTCTGGACAAGGCCATCGAGATGAGAAGGAAGGGGGAAAGGGCAAGGCAATGAAGAAAAGCCATTTTCTCAGTGTTGAAAGTGATGCCCCAGGAGCTGGAGTCACCAAGAGGCCACTGGACAATGTGCAGTGGGAAGTGGATTTGTACTACAGGTGATGTGAATTAGAGAATAAACTAGCAAAGAGGTAATTGCAGCCCAGGATGACAAGTTGACAAGCACAACTGAGAATGTGCAAATGCACAGATAGCAGCTAGCACAATGCCTCCACAAGCTGTGGCCAGAGACTCCAAGGCCGGTCCCAGCACAAGCTTCTCCAGGCTTGTCCTGTAGCGTTATCTTAGATCCTAACAGCTTGCCATAGCTCCATCTTTCCCTCTGGAATTCCTGCCACCACACTTTAAAAAAAATCACACTTGATAAAGGCCAAGATGAAGCCAGCATCAAGCCTCTTGCTGGACAGCTGACTTTACCTTTCACACACCCCTCTCAGTTGGCAGGTCCAACAAGCCACCAAGTTAAAGACACCTGCCTGCAACACTCGTGAGGGAGCCTCAGGGGCTCTGCCCCTTCACCTTTCAACATCCTAGCACATCACACCTGTCTAGACTGGTGAGCACCACAGAAAACTGTGTGTGTCTGCAAGTGAGAAGGAATAATGAGGAAAGCTCCAGTTAGGGTGAAATGAGCCCTGTTTGCAGCATCAGACAAGTGAGAGGAGAAATCTGTATCCTACCCCAGGGATAACTTCCCACACTTACATCACCATCCACTCTGGCATCCTCATTTCATCTGTGTCCCCAGGAGGGCTCCACTGCACACCGCAGGCCTCTCTTGTGCTCCCACCCATGATTTTCACAACATTTGAATATTAGCACTTCTAATAATGTGTTTAGTTTGCACACAGCTTAGAAATTCATAGTGTCATTTAACATTTTAGAGTCTAACACAGGTCTTTTCAAGATTCCAAATGTTTTCATTTGGCTTTCATTTCCTAAGGCAAAAATTGTCTGTTAAAAAAAGAATCACATCAAGTATGAAAATAATTAAGATATATGAACTATAATATATGTATACATTTTTTACATGGTACACAAGATGCATATATGTAAGGTGTATATTACAAAATACATAAATACATAAATATGATATATTAAGTATGTATGCATGATATAGAGTAAGTATATAGTAGATACATATGATAGATTTACTATATGTGGGTAATATATGCAAATATTAAAGATATATATAATATGTATGTACATATTATATATGTTATCCAAATTTTGTCTGGGTGTATGAAAATACCTAAGTAAAGAATTATGTGGCAGGGCAGTGTGAATGATAACAATAACTGTTGATTAGAATAGTACACATTTTTCTTTATAAATCACCTTTACTTGTTTATTCACGTATACATTGAAATATTGCTAACAGACTACTCTCTTCTTAAGGTGAATATTTTGCAAGTTAATTCTCACTCTATTTAGTAAGAACAAAAAATAAAATCAAAATAGTCATCTTCTGTCCCTTACAAATTGGTATAAAACCTCCTCAGTAAGCCCATCATTCCAGTAAGCACAATCTGCTCCTTTAGAGCGATCCTAACTACTGTCATAAGTTCCAATCTTCATTTTGAAATGTCAGAACATATGAAAGACCCTAAAAAGAGAGGGTCTTACATCTTTGTGGGATGATGCAGTGTGTTGATTCCCACAGATTCCTATAAGAAGGTAGTGAGAATAAGGAGAGAGAGGAAACATTCCTCATGGTAGTCATGACAGCCTAGGAAAAGCCAAGAAGCCAAATGACTGGGACCCAGGGCTTAGAAGGAAGGGGCCGTCAGGGAGGAACCAAATCACAGAGAGGGTTCTTGCTGGGAGCCAGCATAGGGAATCCCGCCTGTGGCAAAGGTCATGAGGAAAGGGGCGTGGCAAAAGGCAAAGGCTGAGATCAGGCCTCAGGGGTACCCCTGGATTTTCCTGAGCAGCTATCCCCAAAACCAGAGTCTGCCTGCTTTATTGTACTGTGCTTTCCACTCTTCTGACATAACAGGGGGCTATCCCTGACCACCTTTCTCTGGAAAGAGTTAACTTAGAGCTCCAGTTAACAGTCTCCTGCATATAAAAGGAGTGTCTCAGCTCAAACCCCTCTGATGGCTCTCTAACTTGCCTGACAGTTAGAGACTTTTACAACTTGTGATTGTTTACAGCCCCTCAACTGCAAGAGGCACGCAGCTTAAAACATCTTAAAGATATAGAGCCTTTTCTAAAGAGCTAAGAATTATATTGGTGATAGGTTTCACTGTTGAGTCAATGACTGCTGCCAGGCCTCCATATTCTTTATCTTTTAGGCACCTGGAGGATATTAATCAATGTAATTGGGATATAGAAAAAGGAATATAGTAGTTTTGATGTTAGCAACACTAGACTTTTGAGTTAGTGAACTTTCTCTTTGTTATAAATCACTGTACTCCTCTTTCCTTGTTATAAATTGTCGTGTCCTTGCTATATAAGAATGTAACCTTAATTAGTACTTTCTGAGAGTGGCACCAGACTTTAGCAAAAACAACACTTTTAATGCAAATAAGTTTTCTGGTTGACAGACCCTTATCAGAAAAGGGCCGTAAAATGCTAATAGGCCTCCTGGCCAGAAGATGATGTAAATCACCTAAGACTTGTGTATACAGCTAGGTATGCAGAGAGAAAGCCTGGTCTCGATAAGAGTCAGGGCTGCTGATACTGCATAATTTTGTATTATCCATTGATCTTTATGTATAACCAAAAGTATAAAAAGCTTTTCTGGACAATAAAGGATGGGCCAGTTCCTGGAAATACTGGTTCCCCCGTGTCTTTTTTTCTTTCTTACTCTATTTTCTAGCTGATTCCCATGTGGGGCATAGAGGCTAGCCATGTCTGCTTATTTGCCTGGGCTTCTAAGACCCATGCAAGAGGGAGCCCAAGGCGGGGCACCCTCCGCTATTCAAGCGGGTGCCTGTGGCCCTACATAGACGGTTCAAGTCCCTTGTCTCGTGGCTTTATTGGCTTTCTATGTAAACCAAGGAGTACAGCCTCTTTCTCTCCTCTATTCTCTTAACTGCAAACTCTTTCCTTATCTCTCTCTAAATCTATATATCTCTCTCACCATGCCGTCCCCGCTCCGAATTACCCTGGATCCACCGGGGCTGGACCCCGGCAGGTTCTTACTCCGGTGGCCCTGATATTGTGCATCCAACTCGGCAGTCAGAGGAGGGGCAACTTGCTCACGATTCAGGACCCTGATCTGCAGTACATTGACTCAGGGAAGGCGACATGGAGCCACAGGAGAGATTGCTGCTGCCCTTGTGTGCCTTATCCTCACAGATGGCAGATTAGGCTTCCCGAAGGAAAAGACGGTATCGTTACAGAAGGGAATGGATGCAAGGAGTGAGAATGAAAGAGAATGAGAGAATGATACTCCTAAATATATATATTAAAATATATATACAGACACACATATGTGTATGTATATAGATATATGTGTGTGTTTATATATATATGTGTTTATACATATAGTGCAAAACATGTTTAGGAAGCCTTTGTTTTTTCCTTCAAATGAAGAGTTACTGTAAGAGCCATTAAACTTATAAAACCAGGGCCTTCATAGTCTTTCTAGAATAAAACCTACTTTTCACTTCAGTAAAGGGGAAAAGTGAGTACTAAATGGGGGAGAGGTACAATGGCCATGCATAACCTGAAAGGGCATCAAGGGAGAGGAAGGCCAAGTTGACACTGTCCTGAGTCAGCTCATGGTGACCAAGGCCAAGGGCCAGGAGGTGGGAAATGGGGGCAGCTGTGGTCACATCTCCTAGAGTGACTTTGTGACCAAGTGGTCATAGTAACCATTAGAAGGATGTATTGTAGAGGGAGTTTAAGCTACAGAAGAAAAAAAAAATGTCCTATTCTTATGTTACTCTAGGTAACCCATTTATATTTGATATTTAATGAAGATTAGCAGGGCTTCCCAGGTGGCACAGTGGTAAAGAACCTGCCTGCCAATGCGGGAGACATAAGAGGCATGGGTTCGATCCCTGGATTGGGACGGTCTCCTGAAGAAGGGAATGGCTACCCACTTCAGTCTTCTTGCCTAGAGAATCCCATGGACAGAGGAGCTTGACAGTCTGCAGTCCACGGGGTCACAAAAAGTTGGACACAACTGAGCAACTGAGCACACATAGAGATTAGTAAGGAATGTTGATCATATTGACACACACACACACAAAAACAACTAAGAATTTTAACCATAATTTTTATCTTTCCAATAAAATCTGCATATCTGTCCAGTTATTCATAATAGTATGCCAATAGCAAGTTATCCACCCAATATTCTATCGTTTAGAATCTCCTTGGTTAAAGAAAACTTGCTGGGTGCAGACTTAATAGACCATAAATTTAGACCTTGTGTAACCAAACATAGCTTTTCTTTCTTTCCACAAATTAATTTCTGTCACAGCATATTCTGTATCAGGATCTGGTTCTCTCTGATGCAGTAACAATGACACTGTTATTTTTATTACTACTATTACTATTATTATTGCTATTACAATCTTCTCAGTTCCAGATAAGTTACTTTGGTGTTTTTTCTCAGTCATTTCAGCTTTAACTCAGAAAAATTCTGTACTTGGACTCTTTTTTTTTTTTCTTCATTTTAGAATTGATGTTAAATCCTCCTTGTTTACACAAACACCAGTGTCACCAGTGAGAAGACAGCGTTTTTCTCCATCTTGCTCTATATTCGTCCCATGCTGGAATCTAAAGTGATATAACTCATGCAGTCCAGCCTTTGGATTTGTCTCTGCTCACCCTGCCATCAGCAGAAATTCACAAAATTGGCTGAGCCCCAAAGCCAGTGCAGCATTCCCTTGAACTAGCTTTAAGACATTTATGGCTCTGCCAGCAGTTTTTCTCTAAACTAGTATTCTCTTGAGGTATCACTTGAGCTTTTGGATGGTCTGCTATTTGTTTGAAATCATAGGACCCTTAGGAGGGTAAATGGAAGGTTGTAGGCCATCATCCCTTCTGCCTAGAACATGCCACCTCCCGTTTCTAATCTTGTACTGTATCTCCATGGTCCTCCAGGAGACCTTGTAGACTTCCCATCTCTCTTTGATTTGTCAAGAAGGCTATTACACATTGAATTGTGTTCCCCCAAAATTCATATGCTGAAGTCCTAATCCTCAGGGATTTTATTTGGAAATAGGGCCTTTGTAGATATGATTAGTGAAGATGGAGACATTAAGATGGGCTGTAATCCAATATGACTGGCATCCTTATAAAAAGGGGGTTTTGGAGACATACACCTATACAGTAAGAATGCCATATGAAGATGAAGGCAGAGATCAGGGTGATGCTTTTTTATAAGCTATAATTGCCAGATTACCCCTATACTACCTGAAGCTAGAGGAGAGGCTGAGAATAGATGGTCCCCTTCCCTGGTGGCTCAGATGGTAAAGAACCTGCCTGCAGTGCAGGGAGACCCACATTCAAACTCTGAGTCAGAAGTATCCCCTGGAGAAGGGAATGGCAACCCACACCAGTATTCTTGCCTGGAGAATCCCATGCACAAAGGAGCCTGGTGGGCTGCAGTCCATGGGGTCTCAGAGTTGGACACAACTGAACGACTGACACACACTCACAGCCCCTAGAAGGAACTAACCCTGCTGATACCTTGATCTTGGACTTCTAGTCTCTAGAACTACGAGACAATACAGCTCTGTTGTTTAAGCTACTCGGTTTATGGTACTTAGTTACAGTAGCCCTAGCAGACTTACACAGAGGCCTATACTCTGTCTACCTTTGTAATTCCTAATTAAAAATATTTGTTCCAGTTTCTCACTCATCAAACTCAAAAATGGAGAGAAGGTGGGTTTCATAACAATGTATTTTACATGTTTTCTTCCTTTCTAGAACCTCTTGGAGATCAGAGCATTTCTTGTTCAAGAAGTATTGAGTACTTCCTAATGCCAGGCACTTTTTTAAGCAATGTTACCAAATATGGTGGTAAGACACCAGGCAATGTTCATGCTTTGGAGCTCACAGAATATTAGGAGATTATAATAAATGAGTGAACAAATAGTAGAAACTTCCGTAGAGAAAAGGGAGTTAAAGGGTAAAAGAATAAAAGGGACGGGTGTTATTTTTATAGGTGGTAAAGACAAAGTCTTTCTGATAAACTGTCACTTGAGAATCTGAGTGAAACAAGAAACAAGCTTTGCTGTCATCTAGGTGATAAGCAGAGGAGATAGCACATAACCACAGCTGGTGCCTGTTCAGTGCGTCTTGGGGTGGAGTGTGTGATGGAGTGGCAGATGAGGAATATTGAAAGTACAGTTGGGTAAATACTTGTTTAAATGAATAAGCACACCCAGGAATTGTTTCATTCACTTGTTTGTAACATATCAGAGTGTTTGTATTTATCACAAGTAACCACAAGACTTAAAACATAAATTCTGTGAATTAAAAGAAAAAGGCATCATAGACAACTGGTGTCAGTCAGTGTCAATATAATATAAAGTATTGGCTTTCATCAGTGTTTAGACAAGATGGCAGACATTAACTGGTAGGAGTGGAAGTGGAAGAAATGTGCAAAAATCCACAAAGATAAAAGGGAGTAAAGCAGCTATGATATGGATGAGATGGTGGCATGTCTAATGTATTTTATACATGGAAAAGATATTTTTAACACCCCAGTAATCAAAACAGAAAACACTGTCAGTAATAATTATAAAACAAAAAAGATATGTAATAGAAAAACAGAGATGACATGTTTATTATTGAAATTTTTATATATCAGATCATATCCAGAAACATGAAATCAGTTCAGTTAGGGAATTGATTTTTTGTTGTTTCAAATGTAAAGAACAAGGCATTTTAGGAGCCTAAATTTGAATAATAAAGATTCAAGTTCATCAAAATAGTTCCCATGCAAGCCAAAACATTTACTTAACAGAAGAAAACCATTATACTTTGCAGTTTGCACTATTTTCACTGTTTAAAATAATGAAATACTCATGAAAATTCCAACTAGTGGCTTAAATGACAGAACTGAAGTAACTCAAGTTGTTTTTTTGCTTGGTTACTCACTGTGCCTGCAGTGTTCAGTTTTAATCTCCTGTTCAAATGCAGGAAAAGGAAGTAACAGAGATGAGTGACATGAGCTCTGAATAAAGCAAGCTCACAGAGCTCAGAACATTAGGAATTCTCTCGAAAAACACATGTAGTTGAGTCCGTTTGTTGAGGGCTACATTTGGGGGAGCTCTGCCTCCATCTTTGAAAACTGTATAAAAACCAGTTGACAATGTGTATGTATTTTTTTCTTCATCTGGTAAAAAATTTTATAGTCAATTTGGCTTAAATAGTTTCTTGTCTGAAAATCTCTGAGTAGAAGTATAAGGAAGTAATAGCCCATTCTCTCTCTCAGCTTGTGTTTTTGGTGCTGAATATTTCATAGACTCCTTTATCCATCAGCAGCTTTATAGTGACTGTTCTATATCAGGTTCTTCACTACTTTCCTATCTTTCTCTTGAGTGTAGACAGATAAGAGGGAAGATGGAGTGACAGCCTTGTTGAAAGGTGACCCCTCCAGAGCCCCAGTGTGCCTCTCTAACTTACCTCCTCTCCTGCCAAGTTCTTTGTTCTCACAAACAGAAGTAATATCATTAATGGACTAGCTGTTAACCAGACACTAAATAGAATTTCCTTTTCTTAGGCAGGTATCTTTGATTAGGCTAGTGCTACTGATAGCTCAGTTGGTTAAGAGTCTGCCTGCAATGCAGGAGACCATGGTTCAATTCCTGGGTTGGGAAGATCGTCTGGAGAAGGGATTGGCTACCCACTCCATTATTCTTGGGCTTCCCTTGTAGCTCAGCTGGTAAAGAATCCCCTGCAATGTGGGAAACCTGGGTTTGATCCCTGGGTTGGAAAGATCCCCTGGAGAAGGGAAAGGCTACCTACTCCAGTATTCTGGCCTGGAGAATTCCATGAACTGTAGACTCCATGGAGTTGCAAAGAGTTGGACACAACTGAGCATCTTTCACTTTCACTATTAGATATAATGTCCCTAGACTTTTTGGATTCTTGCCCAGAAAACTTGGTTGATAGAGGTCAATGTTTGTATTTTACTGATAACATCCTCTTTTTAACTTTTAAAAGTCATACACTGTTTATGAAGGTTGATGAAATGTTTAGCATCTAAAAATTATTGAATATTGTATGTAAATGATAATTCATGCTGCCATTTTGGAAAATGACTGTATGTGACTAGATAAAGAAAGAAATATTACAGAGGAGATCCATTTAGAAATTCAATGAACTTTAGTAAAATTAAGTATAAAGAAAGATATTACAGACCAATGAAATTCAAGACTGAGGCCTACTACTCACAGAATGACTATTAAATAAAATGTAATAGTGAGGTATATAATATAAAGTAAAAAAAAAAAAAAAGAAAAAGAAATGACCAGACCTGTGAAGTCAGTAAAGATACTTTCAGCTGGGGAAAATTTCCCAGAAAACTTTTTTTTGAAACCCCCAGCAGACAGTCTTGTTCATTTTTCCACTAGATAAGTTTTAGGTTCATAACGGTATACAAGCTAGTCATTTCTGATAGCAAGAGATGTGATTCAAAATGAACTTGCCAACAACTTTACTGACACTTGTTTTTTCCAGCAGAACATATCAAGGAAGAACATCAGAGGTCATGCATCTTCTTTTTTAGAATTTTTTAAAACCATCTTTATTGAGCTACAATGACATACAACATTGTGTAAGTATAAAATGTACAATATGATGCTCTGATAAATGTATATATTGTGAAATGATTACCACAATAAGGTTGTTTAATACCTCCATCACCTCACATAATTAACACATTTTGTGGTAAGAATGTTGAAAATGCATTTGCTCAGCATTTCAAGTGTATAATGTAGTAACCTACTGTACATTAGATCTCCAGAACTTATTCATCTTACAGCTGCATGTTTGTACCTTTGACCAACATATTCTCATTTCCTGCATCCATCAGCCCCCTGGCAACTATATTTTACTCTGTTTCTAAGAGTTCAGCTATTTTAGATTCCTACATATAAGCGAGATCATAAAGTATTTGTCTTTTTTGTTTTGACTTATTTTATTTAGCATAATGCTCTCCAGGCCCATACATGTCAGCACAAATGCCAGGGTTTCCTTCATTTTCTTGGCTGCATAATATTGCATGTAATATATAAATATGTGTGTGTCTTGTTTTCTTTATTCATTCATCCATCAGTGGACAGTTAGTGGTCATTTAGGTTATTATCACATCTGGAATATTGTGAGTAATGCTGCAGTAAATCATGGGAGTGCAGCTATCTCTTCTAGTAGTGATTTCATTTTTTCGGGTGTATGCCCAGATTGTTGGATCAAATGGAAAGTCTATTTTTAGCTTTTTGAGGAATCTCCATACTGTATTCCATAATCTCTGTACCAATTAACATTCCTACCAGCTGTTTCTAAAGCTATGAAGACTAGTAAGGAAGGTCACAAAATTGAAGGAAGAGTTGAAATCCCCAGGACCCAATTTCAGAGAGCAAGAACCAGTATATGCCAGGACATTCCTGCACTTCATCTATCATTTCTCTCTGCTCGTTTTACTTGACCACTCTTCAAATAGATTACCCCTCAGAGAGGAAAACAAAAACCCAAGCAGCTGCAGATTTCCACATTGTCTGCTTTAGGAACTCCAGAGATAAAAGAGCATTTCTTCCCCTATCCTCCTAGCATCTTCTATCAAACCAGAAAATGTCTTGGATTGACCTGCTTAGGTCATGAAAACACCCTGTGACTAAGTACTGTTTTCAAAATAGTGTGATAGAATAGTGTGTCGAGGCAAGGAGGCTAGATGATTTTTTAAAAAGAAAATGCATAAAGCATGTATCTACTGTGAGCTAGACAATTATATTGCAGCACATGTACCAAATTACTATATTAAACAATGTTTAAAATAGATTCACTATAGTGATGTGGTTAAATAAATTCTGTATTACCCAAATACAGTAAAAAAAAAAAAAATTCAACCAAAAAATTCCTTTTACAGAATGTTTAAGGATGTGAAGAGAGCTCATGATATTATAATGAAAACAAAAAGATAAAAAATATTTCTAGAAAATACACCAAAATGATAAAAGTTATCTTTAGATTATAGAACTGTAGTTATTTTATTTTCTTCTTTCCAATTTCAGGTTTTCCAAATTTTCTACACTGATCATTAATTTTATAATAAAAATAATTTTTAAATACATGATAAATATCAGGAAGTAGGACATACTGGCGGATCTTAGGGCTGTCAGATGAGTTTATAGGCCTGGTAGAAAACCTGTGTGGAAGTACAGTAGTATTGATTTTACTACCATCCTTCCTTCTGGGTCCAAAGGAGTGATTGAAGCTTGGGGTTATAGGTGTGATATGTTTGTGTTTCTTAATAGAAACTGTTATAGGAGTGTATGCGTGTTGCCAGAGTCTCTTCTGGAATTACCTGTGAGCTAAACCATCCAAGAATTAGTATCCTGTTCATCACATGTTCAAAAATAAAACCAAATTATCTATGTATATTGACAATGCATATTCAAGAAAAATTTTATATTCAAATACATTGCATATCTAGTGACAGTGCAATCCTGGATCTCATTGCCAAATGGGAACATTACGAAGCAATCAACCTGTGTTTTGTTTTATTTTGTTCTAGTTTTATTGTGATACAATTGACAAATTAAAATGGTATATATCTAAGGTATACAGTTGCAATTTGATAGATATATACATGTGAAATGATTACCAAAGTAAAGGTAATTAACACATCTATCACCTCACATAGTTATCACTTTTTGTATGTGGTGAAAATTTAAGATCCACTCTTTTAGAGAATTTCAAATATGCACTATAGTGTTATTAACTGTAGTCATTATGCTGTTGGTTAGATGCCCAGAACTCATTTATCTCCCAACTGAAAGTTCATACCTTTGATTGACATCTCTCCATTTCTGTCACCCTCTAGCCTCTGGCAACTCACTTTTCTGCCCTCTCTTTCTATAAGTTTGACTTTTTTTTCAGATTCCATATATAAGTGAGATTATTATAGTATTTGCTTTGTCATATGCACCAAGAATACACAATGGGAAGTTTATAACTGGAAGTGTATATATTTGACCACCTTTATCCGTTTCTGCCTTCACCCATTTTACCCAGTTATAATAAATAAATCCTGGAGAAGTAACTGCAGCACAGTGACTGTAGTTAAAAATACTGTTTAGTATGCTTGAAAGTTGCTAAGAGAATAAATTTTTAAAATTCTCATTGCAAGAAAAAAAATTTTGTAGCTATGCATAGTGACAGATGCTAAATAGACTTATTGTAGTGGTCATTTCATAATATGTACAAATATTGACACATTCTGATGTACACCTAAAATGAATATGATGTATTATGTCAGCTATATCTCAGTTTTAAGAAAGAATACGCAATGGGGAAAGGATAGTCTCTCTAATAAATGTTGTATGGAAGATGGTTTCAGTTAAGTTCAGTCACTCAGTCATGTCTGACTATTTGTGATCTCATGGACTGCAGCACACCAGGTTTCCCTGTCCATGACCAACTCCTGGAACTTGCTCAAACTCATGCCCATCAAGTCAGTGATTCCATCCAACCATTTCATCCTCTGTTGTCCCCTTCTTCTCCTGCCTTCAGCCTTTCCCAGCATCAGGGTATTTTCCGATGAATCAGTTCTTTGCATCAGGTGGCCAAAGTGTTGGAGGTTCAGCTTCAGCATCAGTCCTTCCAATGAATATTCAGGACTGATTTCCTTTAGGATTGACTGGTTCGATCTCCTTTCAGCCCAAGGGACTCTCAAGAGTCTTCTTCAACACCACAGGTCAACAGCATCAATTCTTCAGCACTCAGCTTTCTTTATGGTCCAACTCTCACATCCATACATGACTCCTGGAAAAACCATAGCTTTAACTAGATGGACCTTTGTTGGCAAAATAATATCTCTGCTTTTTAATATACTAAGTTTGTCATAGCTTTTCTTAAAAGGAGCAAGTGTCTTTTAATTTTATGGCCACAGTCAACATGTGCAGAGATCTTGGAGTCCTAGAAAATAAAGTCTGTCACTGTTTCCATTGTTTCCCCATCTATTTGCTATGAAGTGATGGGACTGGATGCCAGGATATTCATTTTCTGAATGTTGACTTTTAAGCCAGCTTTTCAGTCTCCTCTTTCAATTTCATCAAGAGGCTCTTCAGTTCCTCTTTGCTTTCTGCCATAAGGGTGGTGTCATCTGCATATCTGAGGTTATTGATATTTCTCCTGGCAATCTTGATTCCAACTTGTGCTTCATCCAGTCCAGCATTTAGCATGATATGGTCTGCATATAAGTTAAATAACCAGGGTGATGATATGCAGGCTTGACATAGTCTTTTCCCAATTTGGAACCAATCCATATTTCCATGTTAGGTTCTAACTGTTGCTTCTTGACCTGCTTACAGATTTCTCAGGAGGCAGGTCAGGTGGTCTGATATTCCCATCTCTAAGAATTTTCCACAGTTTGTTGTGATCCACACAGTCAAAGGCTTTAGTATAGTCAATGAAGCAGAAGTAGTTCCAGATGTTTTTCTGGAACTTTCTTGTTTTTTTTTTTTTATGATCCAACGGATGTTGGCAATTTGATCTCTGGTTTCTCTGCCTTTTCGAAATCCAGCTTGAACATCTGGAAGTTGTCGGTTCATGTACTGTTGAGGCCTAGCTTGAAGAATTTTCAGCATTCCTTTGCTAGCATGTGAGATGAGTACAATTGTATGGTAGTTTGGACCTTCTTTGGCATTGTCTTTCTTTGGAATTGGAAAACTGGAAAACTGACCTTTTCCAGTCCTGTGGCCAATGCTGAGTTTTCCAAATTTGCTGGCATATTGAGTGCAGCACTTTAGCAGCAGCATCTTTTAGCATTTGAAATAGCTCAGCTGGAACTCCATCAACTCCACTAGCTTTGTTCATAGTGATGCTTCCCTCAGGCCCACTTGACTTCACACTCCAAGATGTCTGGCTCTAGATGAATGATCACACCAGTGTGGTTATCTGGGTCATTAAGATCTTTTTTTTATTGTTCTTCTTTGTATTCCTGCCACCTCTTCTTAATATTTTCTGCTTCTGTTAGGTCCATACCGTTTCTGTCCTTTATTGTGCCCATCTTTTCATGAAATGTTCCCATGATATCTCTAATTTTCTTGAAGAGATCTGTAGTCTTTCCCATTCTGTTGTTCTCCTCTATTTGTTTGCATTGATCACTGAGGAAAACTTTCTTACTTCTCCTTGCTATTCTTTGGAACTCTGCATTCAGATGGATATATCTTTCCTTTTCTCCTTTGCCTTTTGCTTCTCTTCTTTTCTCAGCTATTTGTAAGGTCTCATCAGATAACCCAAAATGAGAAAGAATGAAATTGTACCCTTAAAATACACCACAGAGGCTTCATAGGTGGCACTACTGGTAAAGAACCCACCTGCTAATGCTGGAAACACAGGAGAAGCGGGTTCCATCCCTGGGTGGAAAAGATCCTCTGGAGGAGGACATGGCAACCCACTCCAGTACTCTTGCCTAGAGAATCCCATGGACCGAGGAGGCTGGTAGGCTACGGTCCCCGGGGTCACAAAGTGTTGGGCACAACTGAAGCAACTTAGCACGCATGCATACACGATACACAAAAATCAACTGAAAGTGGATAAAAGACTTTAAGACTCAAAATCATAAAACTCCTAGAAGAAAATATATGGGAAAAGGTCTTTGACATTGGTCTTAGCAATGAATTTTTGACTATGACACCAAAAGCATAGACAGCAGGAGTGAAAATAAACAAGTGAGACTGTTAAACTCAAAAGCTTCTGCACAGCAAAAGGAACAGTCAATGAAATGAAAAGTCAGCCTGCAGAATGGGAGAAAATATTTGCAAATTGCATACCTAATAAGCAATAAACATTTTAAATATCAAGGTCTCATTTATGGAAGTCTTATATTTTCCATTGGGAGAAATAATATAAAACCCCATGAGCTTATACCATAAGGGGAAAGTTACAAAAGCAGATCAAAGAAATCAAGTTACTCTTCTATCAAACTCAAGAGAGAATTAAAGATGTTTTTAATCCACTAACTATAATAAGTACTGATTGTAAATTTGCCAACAACAAGAAATTCAAATTTGCTCAACATTGATATATCCATGAATTATAGTGAATTTAGAGGGGGAAGATATTAAGTTTCTCAACTATCTAGTTGAAATTTTTTGAAACTGAAAGTCTTAGTCATAAATATGTCTTGTTTCACTAGAAGCTTGGCAGAAATCACAGCTATATATGAGCAAATGAATGTCATAAAAATGAGAACATTTAGTGGGAAGAAGTGTATGTGTGTTTATGCTAAAACTAAAGGAGTTTTCTTTTTTATTTTGTGAATATTGAAATAATATTAATAGCTTGTGAATTTATTTTTACTTAGGTCACTAATAATAATAAGAGAATGTTCCAAACACAGAAAAATGAGAATTATTTCTTAGAAATATGCTTTTCACACCTATTACATAAAAATTGAAGATGTATGAGGATTCAAGCTGAGTTATTTACTATCTCAACTTGGTAGACAATTGTCACTCCTTCACAACAATTTAGGTTTTAAAGATCTAGTATAAGATAAAAATGAAATACATCTCAACAACTCTGTAAGGAAAATTGGTCTGTTGTGGAACTCATTTGATTTGATCCCTTGTAGGAGAACTATCCCCTTTAAAGTACAGCTGCCACCAGGCAATATGTTTTTTTTTTGTTTTTTTTTTTACTTTATTTTACTTTACAATACTGTATTGGTTTTGCCATACATTGACATGAATCCACCACGGGTGTACATGTGTTCCTAAACATGAACCCCCCTCCCACCTCCTTCCCCATAACATCTCTCTGGGTCATCCCCGTGCACCAGCCCCAAGGATGCTGTATCCTGCATCAGACATAGACTGGCGATTCATTTCTTACATGATATTATACATGTTTCAATGCCATTCTCCCAAATCATCCCACCCTCTCCCTCTCCCTCTGAGTCCAAAAGTCCACTCTACACATCTGGTGTCTTTTTTGCTGTCTTGCATACAGGGTCATCATTACCATCTTTCTAAATTCCATATATATGTGTTAGCATACTGTATTGGTGTTTTTCTTTCTGGCTTACTTCACTCTGTATAATTGGCTCCAGTTTCATCCATCTCCTTAGAACTGATTCAAATGTATTATTTTTAATGGCTGAGTAATACTCCACTGTGTATATGTACCACAGCTTTCTTATCCATTCATCTGCTGATGGACATCTAGGTTGTTTCCATGTCCTGGCTATTATAAACAGTGCTGCGATGAACATTGGGGTACATGTGTCTCTTTCAATTCTGGTTTCCTCGGTGTGTATACCCAGCAGTGGGATTGCTGGGTCATAAGGCAGATCTATTTGCAATTTTTAAAGGAATCTCCACACTGTTCTCCATAGTGGCTGTACTAGTTTGCAATCCCACCAACAGTGTGGGAGGGTTCCCTTTTCTCCACACCCTCTCCAGCATTTATTGCTTGTAGACTTTTGGATCACAGACATTCTGACTGGTGCGAAGTGGTACCTCATTGTGGTTTTGATTTGCATTTATCTGATAATGAGTGATGTTGAGCATCTTTTCATGTGTTTGTTAGCCATCCATATGTCTTCTTTGGAGAAATGTCTTAGAAAAGTACAACTTTCCAGAACTGAACCAGGAAGAAATAGAAAATCTTAACAGACCCATCACAAGCACGGAAATTGAAACTGTAATCAGAAATCTTCCAGCAAACAAAAGCCCAGGTCCAGACGGCTTCACAGCTGAATTCTACCAAAAATTTAGAGAAGAGCTAACACCGATCCTACTCAAACTCTTCCAAAAAATTGCAGAGGAAGGTAAACTTCCAAACTCATTCTATGAGGCCACCATCACCCTAGTACCAAAACCTGACAAAGATACTACAAAAAAACAAAACTACAGGCCAATATCACTGATGAACATAGATGCAAAAATCCTCAACAAAATTCTAGCAATCAGAATCCAACAACACATTAAAAAGATCATACACCATGACCAAGTGGGCTTTATCCCAGGGATGTAAGGATTCTTCAATATCCGCAAATCAATCAGTTTAATTCACCACATTAACAAATTGAAAAATAAAAGCCATATGATTTTTAATTCATTTATCTTGGTCCTGATTTACTGAACTTTGGCCACAAATCACAGTGTTTAGGGCCTCACCATCTCACCTTTAAACTTGGAGCATGTGTCTTGTATTGCGTTTTGTGTTCAGTCATGTCTGACTCTTTGCAACTCCATGGACTGTAGCCTACCAGGCTCCTCTGCACATGGAATTTTCCAGGCAAAAATATTGTAGAGGGTTGCCATTACCTACCCCAGGGATTGAACTCATGTCTCTTATGTCTCATGCATTGGCAGGTGGATTCTTTACACTGTGTTGCCTGGGAAGCCCAGAGCATATGTCTAGAAAAGAACAAAAATAAAACAAGCAAAATATCAAAGTAATATAAAACCACAAACTAAAACATTACCCTGCATCTGTTTTTACAGTCTTAATGTCTTTGAATGCTTCCTTACTTTTCTGGCACATAACCTGTCCCACCTCCCAACGTTTGATATGTGTTGCCACTTTTTAATCATATTTACTCTTAAATCTTTGATAATTAGGTTGACCAGTTTGTTTTCCAAATCTCAGCAATCACTGTCTTTGATTGAATGATCCATTGAGAACTAGTTCTTCATATATTTTGGCCATTTTTTTCTACTTTTTTTTTTTTTTATGTGAAAGGGGAAAACTAGTCCTTAATAATATATCTTGACTGGAAACATAAGTATGGTGTCATTTTTTAAAAACATGATCTTTTATGCCTCTTATCGCATTGATAGACTGGTCAGTTCTCTTTAATGTTCTCTGAGGCTCATCCCTCCTTTCTGAAGCTCTCAATTATTTCTGAGTTCAAACCATCTGTAGGAGCACAGCATCCTTCTCACTGACTGTTCCACCCTTTACATCTCTCTTTGCCAATCTGCCTTAAACAGTATGGCCCCGATCAACAATCTGAGCTATCAGAAGTAGACAGCAGTGAGTGGTGGCTTGAAGTGAGATCTCGGTTTCCTTCCCAGGAAATGAACCTGAGTAGCCTAGATGAAAACCAGGAATCCTAGCCACCAATCCACCAGGGGCTAGAGGCTAGAAGCAAAGTGGCCCTGGCTTTTGCCCCCATTGTAAAATGAATTTCTCAAGGAAGCAAATACTGTCAAAACAAGTACAGAGTTTATTATTAGAGACGCAACACAAAAAGTGGGATAGCACACAGAGAAACTGTTTATTTTAAGACAGAACCACACAGAGATACATACCCGGAGAGAAAGAGTGTAGGTGTCCTCCCTCTGAGGAGGTGCACACCGGAGAAGGAATTCAAATCACTTATTTAGGGCAGTTCTTCCAGGTCTTTCTTTACCTTTGGCCAATGATCTCACTTCTTTTTCCACACCTGACCTGTCTAAGGTCCCTTTCCAACATGCCAAGATGGAGTCCAGCACAGAGGCCTATAGGAAGGTTGACACCACCTATTACAGGGTGATATCCCTCCCTTCTTGATCCCTGAGGAGCCTTCCTGTGCCTATGTAGTCAGGGAGGTCTCTTTGACCTCAAGGATAAGAAATACATGGTCTCTTTATCTTTTATCCAAACTGGACTCAGCTCCTCCTTGGTCCTACCATTATCTTTATCTTGGAGTATCTATCCACAGGAGACAAACTCCAGCTGCTTAGCCTGGGGCTCGTCCATCTCCTACTTCACTAACACAAGTTCCAACAGTCACAATAGAAACAGTGGCCATGGAGGATATGCTTTGGAACAAAGAGGTTTCTCTCGCATTTTTGGTTGGGTCTGTTGATGCAAAATCAGGTGGAAAGTGAAAGAAATCCTTTGAATAATTAAGCCAAGAAAACACCATAGCCTCCTTTTGTTGCATGTTTCAGAGCTTGATAGGTGTGGAATTGCTTAAACGGTCCATTTTATAGCTCACTTGTGGTAATATATCAAGCCCTTAAGTTTCCGCGATGTGTGTTTCTTACTGAAGGTGGTGTCTTTACTTATTTTTCTTCTTCAGATTTAGATAACATAAGCTTAGGAATGTGGAATGGGATGGGGAAGAGCCAAACACATAATTTTATGAATAAGAGCACTTGAAATTAAACCATCCTGGGGAATTAATTTGCATAGAAAGCTGACATCTACAACTTGATGTGACAAATATATGCCAGTTTTTGATTGACTATGCATTTCTTAAGCATATACATATGCATACATATCCTTTTTATATATATATAAAAGAAGGTGTTTATACTATTTGTATTTCTGATATCTAGGGCATTGAGTATTATGTTTTAGATGATCAGTGGATGCTAAATGAAAGAAATAAGTGGATCATTGTGGTCTCATTTTTTGTGGCCTCCAGAAGACCAAAGGGATTTTTGAGCAGTTTATATACCAGTGATCCATGAATTCATTAGTTTATTCTCACAGGAAAATATTAGAACAACCCAGTGAACATTTGATAGATTCAGCTTCTGGTTTTTTTCATGTGTTCTCTCTTCCAAAAACTGTTTAATAACGAAATTACTCAGGTAGAGACCACACATTCTAAGGCTTTAAGCTAATGTTGATTCCTAAGCTTCCTTCAAATCAACTTCAGGTATGTGCTGGAAGATCGAGAGAGCATATGTAGATGCAGATATTGGCAACTCTGATCTCCATGGAAAAGGAGTGAGTTCACTGCAGAGTTTGGTCCATTCTGAACCCCACTAGGGAAAATGAAGGGTTTCTGCCACCCTGCCTGGGAACTGGCCCTCATTCCTTAGTGGAGGAACAGATCATATGGTTAATGCATTTTATACGTGGTGATGTGACAAGGCATAAAGCACTAGAAGTACAGGGTTTTTATTTTCAGAGTTACTAAGCCAGTCCCTTTAATAAAGGAAGAGAGAGATACATCTCTTTGAAACTTGACAGGTTAAGATTTGTTTTCTCATCTTTAACTGTGTCCCGTGTGCTAATGGATGGAGAGACTGAACTCAGAGCTGACAGCCTTGAACATAGCCTCTCACAGAGGCCGGCATCAGGCCCTGTTGTAACTACACCGGCTGGCTGGCCAGGGCTTGCAAGGCAAAGCCAAGGGCTCACCTTGGGAGCCATTCAGGTTTCATGTTGGAGTATTTAGAAAGGGAAAAGCCAGAGGTACATAAACATTTTAAAGGCCACTTCAGATTGTGAATGTACAGAGGCGAATACAGTGTGCTGAGAACTATAAGTTTGGGTCCTCTCAAATTCTCCACAGCTTTCATGAGAGAGCCATAAGAAAGGAGGGCAAGAGAGGAACACTGCTCACTAGGCTTTGGCATGAACATTGAGTCCGGAACACCACGGCTAGTCTGAAAAGAACTCTTGTCAGTCATCCACTTGGGTGCATATCTCTGGTCCATGTCTTTGATGTAGCAATAAAACAAAAAACAAAGAGTGGTCCCTGAAAGATGAAAACTAAGATGTTGTGACTCCAGTTTAAATTATGGAAGCACTTCAGTAAGGTCTTTTAAGCTCTAGTCTTCCTTAGCCTTGTAGAGAGTATAAAAATCAAGAGGCACTACTGTTAAGTCACTAAGAAAAGTCAGTATTCCTGGTGTGGTTTGTAAATGAGGCACATGTTGTCTGTGAGGTGAGGGTGTGAGAAAAGGAAAATAAAAATAATAATAGGAGGAAATGGCAGTTTTATTAAATGACCTGAGAGCTATCTCAGAGTTGTAGCATTTTTTATAAACAAGTGGACTATATGTGTTGTCAAAATGCAAAAACACACATACCATTCCATGCTTAGATCTGGAGGACAGTATAAAAGCAAAAGGAAATAATTGAGTATAAACTTTGACTGTAAATTAAAAATATTTTAAAGAATAATACAGAGGTCTTCTTCCTTGGGACCTTGGAACCTGCTGACTTAATCAATGCAAATCACAGACGGTTGCTAGGCAATGCCTGTCCTGATGGCAGTCAGGTGATTCTCTTATTCTTTGTAGAAGTCTCTCTGTTTTCTGAGACTGTGTATCACATTTTGTTCTTCAAGAATGCAAAAATACTGCTTTTTAAAAAATCATTTAACACTCTGAAACCTCAAATATATATAGTTTTCTTGAGAATTAAATATGTGTATGCCTGTCAAAACCAGATCATACGGCTTTTAGAAAAGAAGATAAAGTAGAGAAATGTCAATATTGGAGATGTCTTTCCATAAGCCGATTAGGGAAATGGGGATTAACACTGATGCTAATGCAATTTGTGTGCAGAACTCCTTTTAACATATGTCCCTGGCACCCTGCAAGTCTCATGGTCTCTAGGGGACAAGCCCCATTACTCAGTGCATTTTGGAGTGCTGAAGACAGAAATCTAAATGACTTATATGAAAACTAATTCTGAAATTGTACTTTGATATTGAGGATTACCTCATTCTTCCCATAGCACCATGCTCATATTTTTTTCATAACATGTCACATTCTTTATTCACTGGTCTATCTCCGACTGAATGTCAGCTCCCTGAGTTTGATAGTTTTATCCTTGTGCTTCCTGTATTGGTGGAGCCCAGCATCATTTCACACACACTCTGGGGTATATAAATGTTTGCTGAAAACCAAATTCACCCAGATGCAATTATACTAGCATAAATTTAGTGCAAGCTTAGTTTTATCTCAGCTCTGCCATGTATGTTCTCTTTGGATATAAAACGGTCTTCCTAAAAATATTTTAACTTTGAATTTTAATTTTGTGAATAAACTAGAATAAATTATATTTTTTATATCTGACTTTGTGGATGCAGATAGCCTAATCTATACATAAAAATATTTGCATTTCTAGTTTTAGCACAAACACATGAAGAGCTTGAAAGTCATCATCCCTGTACTTAGAAGAAGCTGGACAGACTGGAATGCCTTTTCTTGGACCCATCAAAGAACTAAGGTCACTGGCCATCTTGCTACCCCCAAATCTGAAGAGACAAGCACATCTGGAGAAAGAGAGCTAAGATTCGTTTACCTGGAGAAGCTGATTTTAGAAAAAAGAAGCAGCAGCAGCCACACATTGGCAATATAAGAAAAGGAAGAGAGGTCATCACTAGTGATCCAAGAGTATAGGCATACCTTGGAGATATCACAGGTTTGGTTCCAGATCACTGCAATAATGCAAATATCACAAAGTGAGTTGCACAAATTAACTTCTTTTTATTTCCTAGTGCGTATAAAAGTTATGCTTACACTATACTATAGTCCATTAAGTGTGTAATAGCATTATATCTTTTTTTTAAAAAGTACATACATTAATGTAGAAATGCTTTATTGTTGAAAAATTTTAACCGTCATCTAACAACACAGGGGTGCTTGGGATAGTCCACTCAAGTTCTACACCCTTTTCAGGAAAAAAAAAAAAAAAAAAAGACTTGATGACACAAGTAAAAGCATAAGTTGCCAGAACTGATGGGCCCTGGTTCAATTTTATTCCCCAGAAACAGAGTATTAAATTTCATTGTAAGTAAAGCAACAGGAAGCCTTATCTGCTGGTCATACTTATTGGTAGGTTATTTGCAGGGATGTTCTTATGACTTATTATTCATCAACTGCTTCTTAGGAACAAGCAGTTTCCACCCTAGCCAGGGACCAGCAGCCTGGTAGTTGGCAGCTGGATAGCATCACATCTACTAGACTGAGAAGGCAATGAGTTTTCTCTGCTTCCCTGTAAGGACCCACAGACACTTGCTGCCATCGGGGGCTGCTGTACTTGGTGGGCAGTGATCAGTAAACCAGGCACTGAAGTCTTGAGTTTTATTCTCCTCACTGCAGTCACAAATGATTCATCTTTTCACAACCATCTGTAAAAAATCAAGAATAAAGTAACAAACCTCACTGCTAAAACCACTTGTGATCACCAGGGAGAAAATGGGGATTCACTGGCCACAGGAGATTATACTTAGAGAGCAAGACATGAAAACTGTGAGGCATTTGCAGATTCAGCCTGTATGCCCTCGTTTCCTCAGCACAAGCTCCTTGAGGATGCTCCTATGATGCAAAAGTCAATCTCTCACCTCCAACTCAGCCCTTTATGACCTGTTCAGACACCTGTCGTGTGGAGAGTCACTCTTTCCATGTGCAGTATCATCATCCAAATGCCTCAGCACACTGCTGCTTACCCTTTCGGATTATCCCCCTTTGGTCAAGTAAACCAAAATGCTATTTCTAGGGTTCTTTTCTTCCCACCATCTAGATTTGTTCCTCATTCTACTACATCTTCCAAGGATTTTTTTTTTTTTTGCTTTAGAGTTCAAAGATAATATTTCTTTTGAAAAGATGCCTGTAATGATATTGTAAAGTAATTAGCCTCCAATTAAAATAAATAAATTTATATTAAAAAAAAAGAAAAGATGCCTGTAAAGCTTCACATTTCACTTTAGCACCAAACTGACATTATACAAGAAGAGACAGGTCCGCAGTCCATTACATGAAGGAAAATTTAAATGAATGCCATATAAAATGGTGTATAGCATGAGATAAAACCCTCCCACATGCTAGGGTGGGACATGGTTTTCTTCTTCCTGTGAAGAAGTTAGTTAACAGAACTGACCCAAAGAGATGCCCAGACATAAAACATCACAAGCAAACTGTAGCCGTGGATTTGGGAAGAGAAAACTGCAGGATGCCAACAGTAATTTTACACCAAGAATATACAGATGATTATGTCCATATGGAAAAGCAGTTATTTACTCCAAACAGGGCTGCTTTAAACTTTCTCTTTGAAAGGTAATAATAGGTGGGTGAATAATAATTGTGAGAAATAGCCTCACAGGATATTATTTGAATCCATCCATACCTTTTTGTCTTGCTCAACTAACCTAGGCCGAGGGAGGCGATTCTCTTCCAAATTTATTTTTGATCTCACAAAATACTTATTAACATTCAGAGCAGACACAAAGCTTAGTCATTTGTGCTCTAACTGCAACAAAGGAACCTTGTGGAGGAACCTAGTGGAGGCGGACTATATGCCAGGGAGTCAGGGTGCTTCTCTGGGATGTGGGCTCTGCTCAGCCCCTCTCTGATGGTGAAGCTGTGAAGACAAGAGCTGTGAGAGCCAGGCTGAAGAACTTGTGGAAGATGGATTACAGAAGATGAAGGAGACCACCACAGAGAAGCAGAGCCTGGCAGAGAGAACACCATGGTGCCCCTTGTCTCAGAGGCGTGGCTGCACCACTGGCTACTAGAGTAACACTGGTTAGCAAAGTGGATCAAGTCCCTTTGGGCCTAAATTTGCTCAAGTGGAGTTTGAAGATAATCCCTGAGTAGGAACTTTAGTGCCAGCAAATTTGGAAAACTCAGCAGTGGCCACAGGACTGGAAAAGTTCAGTTTTCATTCCAATTCCAAAGAAAGGCAATGCCAAAGAATGCTCAAACTACTGCACAATTGCACTCATCTCACATGCTAGTAAAGTAATGCTCAAAATTCTCCAAGCCAGGCTTCAGCAATACGTGAACCGTGAACTTCCAGATGTTCAAGATGGTTTTAGAAAAGACACAGGAACTAGAGATCAAATTGCCAACATCCACTGGATCATCAAAAAGCAAGAGAGTTGCAGAAAAATATCTATTTCCGCTTTATTGACTATGCCAAAGTCTTTGACTGTGTGGATCACAATAAACTGTGGAAAATTCTGAAAGAGATGGGAATACCAGACCACCTGACCTGCCTCTTGAGAAACCTATATGCAGGTCAGGAAGCAACAGTTAGAACTGGGCATGGAACAACAGACTGGTTCCAAATAGGAAAAGGAGTACATCAAGGCTGTATATTGTCACCCTGCTTATTACCAAATAGGAAAAGGAGTACATCAAGGCTGTATATTGTCACCCTGCTTATTACCAAATAGGAAAAGGAGTACATCAATGCTGTATATTGTCACCCTGCTTATTTAACTTCTATGCAGAGTACATCATGAGAAACGCTGGACTGGAAGAAGCACAAGCAGGAATCAAGATTGCCAGGAGAAATATCAATAACCTCAGATATGCAGATGACACCACCCTTATGGCAGAAAGTGAAGAGGAACTAAAAAGCCTCTTGATGAAAGTGAAAGTGGAGAGTGAAAAAGTTGGCTTAAAGCTCATCATTCAGGAAATGAAGATCATGGCATCTGGTCCCATCACTTCATGGGAAATAGATGGGGAAACAGTGGAAACAGTGTCAGACTTTATTTTTTTTGGTTCCAAAATCACTGCAGATGGTGACTTTAGCCATGAAATTAAAAGACGCTTACTCCTTGGAAAGGAAGTTATGACTAACCTAGATAGCATATTGAAAAGCAGAGACATTACTTTGCCAACAAAGGTCCATCTAGTCAAGGCTATGGTTTTCCCAGTGGTCATGTATGGATGTGAGAGTTGAATTGTGAAGAAAGCTGAGCGCTGAAGAATTGATGCTTTTGAACTGTGGTGTTGGAGAAGACTCTTGAGAGTCCCTTGGACTGCAAGGAGATCCAACCAGTCCATTTTGAAGGAGATCAGCCCTGGGATTTCTTTGGAGGGAATGCTGCTGAAGCTGACACTCCAGTACTTTGGCCACCTCATGCGAAGAGTTAACTCATTGGAAAAGACTCTGATCCTGGGAGGGACTGGGGGCAGGAGGAGAAGGGGACGATAGAGGATGAGATGGCTGGATGGCATCACTGACTCGATGGACGTGAGTCTGAGTGAACTCCGGGAGTTGGTGATGGACAGGGAGGCCTGGCGTGCTGCAATTCATGGGGTCGCAAAGAGTCAGACACGACTGAGTGACTGAACTGAACCGAACTGAATTGACTGAGGAACTTTAAGATAAAACTATGGACTATATATTTTTTTCTTTTGTCTTATTTTAATCTTTTGCTTCTAATATAGTAATTGGTGTGGAGAGGAAACTCAAGAATTAAAACATAAAAAATGAAAGTAATTGCCAAGTGGCCTCAGATATTGACCTGTGCCTGCTCTTTCTTTAACAAGTCATTGTAAAGTGATATGCTAAATACACTGATAATCCCAGCAAAGCAATAACTTATAAATGGAAATGGGAAATTCCACTTTACAAAAAAAGAGGTCAGATTTACATTCTTTGCTATTTTAGCCACTTTTCACAAAGGATAAGGGAAATCTATAAGACAGGTTTCAACAAGACAGGAGAGACAATTAGCAAAAAGATAAACCATCCAGATGGGGAAATGATGTTAGGATATGGCCATTCAGTTCATGGTTTGGTTTGGTTTTTGGTTTGTGTGATACAGCTTTGCTTTTACTAAATATGTTGTTGATCAGTTGCTAAGTCAGGTCTGACTTTTTGCAACCCCATGACCTGCAGCAGGACAGGATTCCCTGTCCTTCACTATTTCCCGTAGTTTGTTCAAACTCAAGTCCATTGAGTCTGTGATGCTATCTAACCATCTCATCCTCTGAAACCCCTTATCCTCTTGTCCTCAGTTTTTTCTAGCATTAGGGTCTTTTCCCATAAGTTGACTCTTTGCGTCAGGTGGCCAAAGTATTGGAGTTTCAGCTTCAGCATCAGTCCTTCCAATGAATATTCAGGACTGATTGCCTTTAGGATGGACTGGTTTGATCTTGCAGTCCAAGGGACTCTCAAGAGTCTTCTCCAATACCACAGTTCAAAAGCATCAATTCTTTGGTGCTCAGCTTTCTATAAAGAAGAGTTGGTTGTACCATAAGGTTGGACCATAATGTCCAACTCTCGCATCAATACATGACAAATGGAAAAAACCATAGCTTTGACTATACAGACCTTTGCCAGCAAAGTAATGTCTCTGCTTTTTAATATGCTGTCTAGGTTGGTCATAGCTTTTCTTCCAAGGAGCAAGTGTCTTTTAATTTCATGGCTGCAGTCACCATCCACAGTGATTTGGGAGCCCAAGAAAATAAAATCTGTCACTGTTGCCACATTTTTCCCATCTATTTGCCATGAAGTGATGGGACCAGATGCCATGATCTTAGTTTTTTGAATGTTGCATTTTAAGCCAGCCTTTTCACTCTCCTCTTTCATCTTCATCAATAGGCTCTTTAATTCCTCTTTGCTTTCTGCCATTAGGGTGGTATCATCTGCATATCTGAGGTTATTGGTATTTCTCCTGGCAATCTTGATTTCAGCTTTTGCTTCATCCAGCACAACATTTCACATAATATACTCTGTGTGGAAATTAAGCCAGGCAACAGTATACAGCCTTGACATACTCCTTTCCCAATTTGGAACCAGTCCATTGTTCCATGTCTGGT
Source organism: Capricornis sumatraensis (assembly GCF_032405125.1). NCBI lineage: Eukaryota > Metazoa > Chordata > Mammalia > Artiodactyla > Bovidae > Capricornis > Capricornis sumatraensis. The sequence continues at coordinate 107,116,939 of NC_091092.1, read as the reverse complement.
TCTAAGTGTTCCTTCTTGTCCTGCATACAAGTTTCTTAGGAGACGGGTAAGGTGATCTGATATTCCCGTCTCTTGAAGAATTTTCCACAGTTTGCTGTGATCCATACAGTCAAAGGCTTTAGTGTAGTCAATGAAGCATTAGTAGATTTTTTTTTTACATTCCCTTGTTTTATCTGTGATCCAGTGGATATTGGCAATTTGATCTCTGATTTGCCTGCCTTTTCTAAATCCAGGTTGTACATCTTGAAGTTCTCAATTCAGATACTGTTGAAGCATAGCTTGAAGAATTTTGAGCATTACCTTGCTAGCATGCTAAATGAGCACAATTGTATGGTAGTTTAAACATTCCTTGGCATTGGAATGAAAACTGACATTTTCCAGTCCTGTGGCCACTGCTGAGTTTTCCAAATTTGCTGGCATATTGAGTGCAGCACTTTAACAGCATCATCTTTTAGGATTTTAAATAACTCAGCTGAAATTTCAACACCCTACTACTTTTGTTCGTAGTATGCTTCCTAAGGCACACTTAACTTCACACTCCAGGATGTCTGGCTCTAAGTAAGTGATCACACCATCGTGGTTATCTGGGTCATTAAGACCTTTATTCTATAGTTCTTCTGTGTATTCTTGCCACCTCTACTTAATCCCTTCTACTTTTATTAGGTCCTTTCCATTTCTTTCCTTTATTATGCCCATCTTTGAATGAAATATTCCCTTGGTATCTCCCAGTTTTCTTGAAAAGCTTGCTAGTCTTTTCCATTCTTTGTTTTTCTCTATTACTTTGCAGTATGCACTTAAGAAGGCTTTCCTCTCCTTGCTGTTCTCTGGAATTCTGCATTCACATGGGTGTATCTTCCTTTTCACCTTTACCTTTCACTTTTCTTTTCTCAGCTATTTGTAAGGCCTCCTCAGACAATTACTTTGCCTTCTTGCATTTCCTTTTCTTGGAAATGGTTTTGATAATTGCCTCCTATACAGTGTTAACAAACCTCTGCCCATAGTTCTTCAGCACTCTGTCTACCAGACCTAACTCCTTGAATCTATCCATCACCTCCACTACATAATCATAAGGAATTTTATTTAGGTCATGCCTTAATAGCTTAGTGGTTTTCTTTACTTTTTTCCCCTACATTTACTAACTGTGGAGGTACATTTTACATTTTACATTTACAGTTTTAGAATTGGTTTATACTGAAAGGTAGCAGAGTATCAATCAGTTCAGTCGCCAGTCATGTCCATCTCTTTGTGACCCCATGGACTGCAGCACACCAGGCCTCCCTGTCCATCACCAACTCCTGCAGTCTACCCAAACTCATGTCCATTGAGTTGGTGATGCCATCCAACCATCCATTCTCTGCCATCCCCTTCTCCTCCTGCCTTCAATCTTTGCCTGCATCAGGGTCTTTTCAAATGAGTCAGTTCTTCGCATCAGGTGGCCAGAGTACTGGAGTTTCAGCTTTCTTCCAATGAATATTCAGGACTGATTTCCTTTAGGATGGACTGGTTGGATCTCCTTGCAGCCCAAGGGACTCTCGAGAGTCTTCTCCAACACCACAGTTCAAAAGCATCAATTCTTCGATGCTCAGCTTTCTTTATAGTCCAACTCTCACATCCATACATGACTATTGGAAAAACCATAGCTTTGGCTAGATGGACCTTAGTCGGCAAAGTAATGTCTCTGCTTTTTAATATGCTATCTAGGATGGTCATTATTTTTCTTCCAAGGAGTAAGTGTCTTTTAATTTTATGGCTACAGTCACCATCTGCAGTGATTTTGAAGCCCAAAGAAATAAAGTCTGTCACTGTTTCCATTGTTTCCCCATCTATTTGCCATGAAGTGATAGGACTGGATGCCATGATCTTTGTTTTCTGAATGTTGAGCTTTAAGCTAACTTCTTCATTCTCCTCTTTCACTTTCATCAGGAGGCTCTTTAGTTCTTTTTCACTTTCTGCCATAAGGTGGTGTCATCTGCATATCTGAGGTTATTGGCCGAGTATGCCACCCCAAAATATGCCTCTTTGGCATGGGGATTATTTTGAGCTGCTTATTTTTGAGAAATAGACACAAGAGAAGCTCTGGCATCTGAGTAGATGTTACCCTCTTATAAGATAAACTTAAATTTATAAAGCAAATCTCCATTTGCAAGAGTGTCTGTCTCTCTGTCTGTACCAGTAAGAGGAGAATGACAAAAACTCTAGACACTGTTATTGATGCAGAAGGTGGTGACTTGAATCTGCAGAACAAACATACTCTGGTTAACGTACTTTGCCTGATAACCTCCTATAACTGGCTCCCCCACCCCCACCATGTTTTGCCTTTAGCTGAAAGTGATATTTAAGGTGGTGGCTTGGGCCATTTCAGGAAGTGACTCAGTTTTTTGTTTTTTGTTTTTTTGTCTTTCCCATGTGTTTTTTGATCTTTCCCATACTCAGTCATCTGTGACTCTTTGCAATGATTTGTACTGTAAGTCCATGGGATTTTTCAGGCAAGAATACTGGAGTGGATTGCCATTTCCTTTGCCAGGGGATCTTCCCGACCCAGGGATTGAACCTGCATCTCTTGGTCTCCTACACTGCTGGCGAATTCTTTACTGCTGAGCCATCAGGGAAGCCACTTTCCCATGTATACAGCAGGTATATGTGTTTTTAAATTTCTGTTTGTTTTTCTCTTATTAATCTTTTATTACAGAAAAGAAACTAGAAAGGAATAGAGAAAATTATTTTTTCCTTCCAAACAGTAGATTACTCAGAGCTAATTATCACTCTGGGTTGGTGTAGCATGAAAAAACAGTTGTGGTTTAGACCAGCATCTGTTGATTGAATCTTCAGAGTTGTGTACTTTTCTTATAAATATTTCTTAAAGAAATTTGAAATCTATTATTCTCAAACATTTGGCAGTGAATGAAAAATTCAAACAACAAAGGAAATGAAGATGGTGGTAAGTTCAAGGAGAAGAGACAATAAGAGAAATTGTGACACTATACTGGCATAGGAAGAAAAGGTAATAGATGGAGTATTAATTTTTTAGAGCTCACTCTAATGTGAAAATTTTTGTATTAAGACACATAACTAAATTTAAAATGTTAGCCATTTTTAAGTGTATAGTACAGGTACAGCAGTGTTAACTCTAAGCATGTTGTACAACAGATCTGTAGAAAATTTTCATTTTGTAAAACTGAAACCACCCATGGAAAGTATTAAAAAGTGAAGTTCAATAGAATAAAATTTAAAGATCTTACTGGTTTCATTCAATGATTCGCAAATCAGGCAGCCTTCAGTCTAGCAGATAGGAAGGAGCTCTGAGAAGCTGTATAGAATGGAAGACTTTTTAGGCAGAGAGGAGTGGGATCAAGGAAGTTATACTAGACCAGGAAAAAAAAAAAAGTGGGCTCATTATTCCAAGGTCACTTTCCTTTAGACAATGGCAGGGGTCTATTAGGCACATTATATAACAAGTACTAATTAGGTGATTCATGAGTGACTGGTTTAAGATTCTTTTTTTGGGAGAGCTGAAACAGCAATTCAGTTAAGTCTTGGTTTGGTAACATGGGGCTTATGATGAACAACTCCATTTGGGGCACAACGTCTTGATTTTAATGAAAGACAACTCCATTTTCCCCCATACCCTTAGCTCTTGGCCACTGTGATTCTATTTTTTAAGAATTTAACCAATTTGGATATCACATGTAAGTAGAATCATGCAGGAATTGTCCTCTTGTGACTGGCTTATTTATCTTAGCACAGTATCCATAAGGTTCATCCATATTGTGGCGTAGGATGGGATTTTCACCTTAAAAAAATTATTTTTGTTTGGCTGTGCTGGATCTTCATTGCTACACATGGGCTTTCTCTAGTTCTGGAGGGCGGGGGTTATTATCTGGTTGTGGTGCACGGGCTTCTCATTGAGTTGGCTTCTCTTGTTGTGGAGCACAGGCTCTAAAGTGCATGGGCTTCAGTAGTTGTGACTCCCGGGCTCTAGAGCCTGGGCTCAATAGTTGTGGCACATGGGCTTAGTTGCTCCACAGCATGTGGGATCTTCCAGGATCAGGAATGAACCTGTGTGCCCTGTATCAGTAGGCAGATTCTTTACTACTGAGCCACCCGAGAAGCCCAATCCTCACCTTTTTTAAGGGAGAATAATGTTTCATTGTGTGTATATGACACATTTTCCTATCTCTCATGGATATCCACCTCTTGGCTATTGAGAATATGCTATAATGAATATGAGTGTGCAGATATCTATTTAAGAACTTGTTTCCAATTCTTCTGCCTGCATACCTAGAAGTGGGATTCCTGGATCACATGAGAATTCTGTTGTTAGTTTTTTCAGGAACCGCCATGTTGTTTTCCATAGCTGCTGCACCATTTTACATTCTGATCAACAGTATACAAGGGCTCTGATTTCTCTACATCCTCACCAACATGTTATTTTCTGTGTTTTTGTTTTTGACAGAAGTTCATTGCGCTTCCAAAATACAATTACTTTGAATTCTTTGTTGATTAATTCATAGATGTCTGTTTCTTTGGGATTAGTTTCTGGAGATTGATTTACTTATTTTATTTATTTATTTTAGTTGAGCCATGTTTCCCTGTGTCTTCAAATGCCTGGTTGGTTTTTGCTGGAATTTGGGTATTGGAAACAAAGAAACATCAACTTTTCTAGTCTTTATGGACTGGCTTTGTATAGAAAACCTTCACCAGTCAACTTGGCTTTAGATTCTAGGGCCCTCCTCAGCATTTTCTGACATTGTGTCTTCTCTTCTGCTTGTTCATGCAATTTCCCAGCTATACAGATTTACCATTGTTTTTTAGGGTCTTATAATGTCATGTTCTCTCCATTGTCTGTTGTGGATCTCTGGGTGCTTTAGTCCTGCAATAAGCCACCAGGCTCTACTTTCTTCTCAGCAGTGCCCAGGCTTCAAAAGTAAGCTAACTCGCCATCAGCCCTCCTAGTCAAGGGAGACAGAAGCCAGTCCCTCAGGCAGCCCCCTGAGTGGCTGGAACACTGGGTATATGTTCCACTCTTCTACCCTCCAAAGAAACACTGAATTCAGTGTTTTCTTCCAGTAACCCCAAGCCATGCTGGCTTTGGAGAAGGGCTATCATGGGTGAAATGCAACAGTTTTTCTTACCCATTTCAATGTGACTCTTCTTGGCTTTACCCTTTGCTGGGGTACTCAGTCATCTTCACTGGTCTCCAGATTTCTCATAAAGACTTTCTTGGGCCATATATTGTTGGTAAGTCAGTTGGAACAAGGTCTGAGAGTTCCTATCCTGCCATCTCACTGACATCAGTCCTAAATACCCACTTGTGTTGTATGATAAGAATCAAGTCATTGAGAGAAGAGAAATTAGTTTAATATACTAATTATATAATAATTATAGTAGTTGACTTTTATTGCTTACTATTACTTTGCCAACAAAGGTCCGTCTAGTCAAGGCTATGGTTTTTCCAGTAGTCATGTATGGATGTGAGAGTTGGACTGTGAAGAAGGCTGAGCACCGAAGAATTGATGCTTTTGAACTGTGGTGTTGGAGAAGACTCTTGAGAGTCCCTTGGACTGCAAGGAGATCCAACCAGTCCATTCTGAAGGAGATCAGCCCTGGGATTTCTTTGGAAGGAATGATGCTAAAGCTGAAACTCCAGTACTTTGGCCACCTCATGCAAAGAGTTGACTCATTGGAAAAGACTTTGATGCTAGAAGGGATTGGGGGCAGGAGGAGAAGGGGACGACAGAGGATGAGATGGCTGGGTGGCATCACTGACTCGATGGACGTGAGTCTGAGTGAACTCCGGGAGTTGGTGATGGACAGGGAGGCCTGGCGTGCTGCAATTCATGGGGTCACAAAGAGTCAGACACGACTGAGTGACTGAACTGAACTGAACTGATGAGCTTGACACCTGGAGTACAGACAGTCCCAGTTTATGATGGTTCAGCTTAGGATCTTTTAACTTTATGATGGTGCAAAAGCTATATGCATTTGATAGAAACTGTACCTTGAGATTTGAATTTTTATATATTTCTCAGACTAGGAATGTGTCCAACAATACTTTCTTGTGATGCCAGACAGTGGGAGCAAGCCAGAGCTCCCAGTCAGCCATGCCATCATGAAGGTGAATCACCAATGCACTCATAATCTTTCTGTACCCATACATCCATTTTCTTTTTACTTCCAGTATATTATTCAAGAAATTACATGAGTTAGTAACACTTTCTTATGAAATAGGCTTTCTGTTAGATGATTTTGACTAACTGTAGGCTAATGTAAGTGTTCTGGGCATGTTTAAGGTAGGCTAGGGTAAACTCTGATGTTTGGTAGATAAGGCATATTCAATGCATTTTCAGCTTACGATATTTTCTGCTTTTGATGGGTTTATAGGAGCATAACCCCATTGAGTCAAGGAAGATTTGTATGATAAAATTCTCACAACTCTATCAATGAAGAGTCCACATACTACTTCCCTCTCCCAATTTACCAAATAAGAAAACTGAAAAAGATGGTGGCCTAATGGTGCCTTTCCAGTCAGTGGTAGAAATGGGGTGTGCATCAAAGTCATCTAAATCCATGGTCTATGGGTTTAACAAATTGCTTCAAAGTCTTTAATATTTAAAACTGTAGGATTATATAAAAGCCAAAAACAAACAAAAAAGAAAAAAACCAGGAAGTTATTTAGTTAAGATGAGTTTTATTGTTTCATATCATAGGAAACCCAAAAAGTCACAAGTTAATAAAGTGTTAAATGCACATACAATGCATGTGACATACACACACTGCTGTATCTAAAATAGATAACTAGTAAGAAACTCCTAGGTAGCACAGGGAACTCTACTCAATTCTCTGTAACAACCTATATGGGAATAGAATCTAAAAAGAGTGAAGATGTATCTATATGTGTGTGTGTATGTGTGTGTGTGTGTGTGTGTGTGTGTGTGTGTGTGTGTGTGTGTGTATCACTTTGCTGTACAGCAGAAAGTAGGACAACATGGTAAATCAACTATACTCCAATAAAAATTAATTTAAAAAAGAAAAGCTGCAAACTCATGTTAGATAAAGAAAAAACAACAAGAAGAAAAAACATTTTCAGAAGTTCTTAGACTTTGGGAGAGGAAAAATGTTTAACCTAAAATTCATTTAAGTCTGATAAGTATACCATTCAAAGAAAAGTTGATTTCCATCTATGGAATCACAGTTTAATCTCTGAAGTAATCCCAGATGTCCATTAGAAAAGGTTAACTGAAATGTATTAACAAGCCCTAAATCTGTTTAGTCAAAGGAAACCTCCATGTATGCTCAGGGGTAATTTTCCAAATCCAATCAGATACAGGGATTTATGGCACATTAGCTTCCCTCAGGACAACTTTATGTTCAGCCCTGGCAAAACCCAACAAAACCTTGCAAGCTGATTCCATCCACCCTCTCACCAATGTCTCATTCAACTTTGCCATGGTACACAGTGGTTTGTGGATTTTTATCTCTTCCAGTACTCAAGATTCAGTTTTGCTTTGTTCTCTTTATTTCAGGTAATAACAATTTGTAAGGCAGATGATGTCAGTAAATGTTCTTCAGCTACCTACTTTTTCTATAGTACTCATTTTGTTTTTTCTCTCTCTCTCTCTCTTTTTGGTGGGGGGGGCGGGTTTAGCAGTTTTAGCACTTCCTATCAGATGAGGGAGAAAACTGAAGGATATTGGGCAGATATTTTCTTTGATAAAACTTATTCTAAAGTTCCAGTACTTAGAAAAAAAGTTAACCTCATTTATCATTTTTTTACTGTATTTATTTATTTACTTTTGGCTGCACTGGGTCTTCATTACAGCACACAGGGTCTTTCATTGCAGCTCATGGGCTTCCGTGTGGTTGTGGCACACAGGCTCAGTAGTTTGCAGCACACAGGCTTAGCTTCCCTGCAGCATGTGTGATCTTATTTCCCTGACCAGGAATCAAATCCACATCCCCTGCATAGAAGGTAGATTCTTAACCACTGGACCACCAGGGAAGTCTCTCTCATATTTTTAAATAGCCAATAAAAATTGAAATAATTCTATGTCATATACACACAAACAAAAACAGTATTATGTTTCTTGTTTATTAGTCATGGCTTTCTTGGTTATTACTCACCAAGGACTTAACTGATTGATGAGCTAGTGGCCCCAAATTAACCCTACCTGTCCATGCCTTCTTCCCTTCCAATCCTTGAAATTAAACTGCATCAAGTAATAATCATTGCTAAAAGTAAAAGAATAAAAAAATGAAAGCCGTTCCCCTGAAGCAAAATTTCTAATAAGCAAAGCATAGATGAGAAAGTAAATTTAAATAGAAGATGCAAAGGCAAGAGAAAAAAAAATCAATGCTAGAGCATAATTTCAGTAGAATTTCAGGTGCAATGCAGAATCAGGGCTCATTAGTTCTGAGCAAAAGTAAAAATATGCATGAGGGCAAGTAGTTGGTTGATTCCTCAGAGTACTTCCTATGCTCTTGGCAAACATCACCATTTTACTCCCCTTAAAAAATAAAATGAATGATGTTTTTTGCTAGCCCTTGGAAAACTTCCTCTGTGCATTGAATGCCATTTAATGTGTTCTCTTAATCCTCCATGAAACAGTGGAAGGGTGTCCATTACTAGTTTTAATATTAATGAGTAAAACTATGGCTAAGTTACTATTGTTTCCAGGTTACTGAGAGGCTAAGAGAATTCAAGTCTTCTGCCCCCTGAAATATTCAGAGGCAATACAAAAATAGAATTGTGGCTATGTCTACACAATACCAAAATAACAGATGGATTTAGCTAGAGAAACAACACGTACATTTATGGAATGGTATACTCAAACAAATATGAACTGGCAGATTTTTCATATTTTCATTTAATTTGAGTGTTGTGAGGATACAGCTGAAGCGTGACAAAGCTCATGATAGTAATTGAAATTCAGAGCAGTCAATTTTTGAAAACATTTATTGTGTAGATCATCTACATGTATTGTACTTTTTGACACATACTCATTAACAAAATTTGTTTCCTATCACTCATGTCTGTCCTCTTAATGGCCATCACCGCCAAGCATTTCCTATGCCTGAAATACAGCAGAGTGTGAAGTGCCACTAATTTCTGTAGATGTCATAATTTCAGAGCAATGCAGAGAGAGTAATTAGGAGCTTCATTCAGTGTCATGGTGACAGCTTGGCTCTCTTCAATTGTACATAAATCTAAACTAGAGGGCGTGTGTGTGATGTGGAGACAAGCGACCTGGCTTGGGTGATGAGAGGAATTATCTTTGCCCCAGCTCTATCGTCACCTTCATGGAGGAAATTGTAAACGTCAGCTAGCCCTTTGTAGCCTCAGTTCCCTCAATTTCAGAAGGGAGAGCAGGAGGGAAGGAAAGGAAGGAAAGAAATGAACGAGCAGGGACAGAAAGAAATGTGGAAAGGGAAGGAAATAAATGATAAGGGACAGAGGAAAGAAACAATAAGGCAACAAAGGGATGCAATTTCTAAAACATGAATGTTATTACATGTGCCCATAGAATTCATATCTCATCTCCTGCTGTCCTCCACCCTTCCACTTAAGCAGAAACATTTCACTATGATTATTCATTCAACAAACACCTACCATTTGTAAACATTATGCCTTGTGCCAGAAATTCCACAATAAATACCACATGCTGCCTCCATTCAAAGCTTGCAGAGTGTAGTGAGGGGTAAATATGTAAACAAGACAGTTACGTCGCTGTCACTTCTGTGAATAAAATCTGTCACAAATGGGATGACATTTTTTTCCATTAGAAAATATATTTTGTTTTGTTTTGTTTTGTTTCCTTTTCACGCTTTTTAGCTTTCACTTCTTTTGTGTTTTTGAACTTTTCCATTATCTTTAGGCTTCTCTGGATCTCGAGCAGACAGCAAAGTGAATCAGGAGGTAGGCTGTTCCTGGCCAAAGTAGAATTTCCTTAGTGTCTTGCCAGGATCACCTTAATTTTGCAGTTTCATCTTCCAGTTCTTTTTCTGCTTTATTTCTCTGACTGTTTCTCCCATTCCCCACCCCGGCCCATTCTCTCATGTTTTCCTTTGGCTGGATGTCAATCTATTGGTGGGCAGCCTGCCCTAATAATTATCCTGACGGGTGTTTCTCCTAGTGGTTCTCACCAGCCTTGTCTGGCAATGCAGGCTGCAGAGCTCACCAACACAGGTTTCTGGAATCTTTTCTCCACGTTCCCAGGGATTCATGCAAGGAGCCAAGGAAGGATGGTTTGGGCCAATACCCAAACTCATCCTGTGGATGGACCTAGTGTGCTACATCTGTCCTCTGTTTTACCTGCAAAGTAATTAAACTACAAACAAATTCTCTCAGTCACCAGAGCTGTAAAGGTCCAAATACTCTTGCCATCTGCGTTCCCTGGAAATTATTGAGTGGCAGATTGTGCTTGGCAGGTATGTTCTGTTCTCCAAACAGGCAGTTATCAGTCAGCAAATTCAGTGCTTTCAAACTCAACACTTAGCAACTATGCATCACAGCTTATTTTGTAGATGTGGAAGTGTTGGTATTTCTCTGAGCAGGCTCAGAAATACTTTGGGCATTGTTTTTACATGCCATCCTGCCAAAACCCCAACAGACGAGTAAGGCTCACTTCCTACTCACTGCCAGACTGTATTCCAAAGCCAGGATCAGAAAACAGACTGTGTGCTGCCTCCAAAGGAAGGGTGTTTCAAGTACTGGAAACAAATACTTCGGTAAATAAGTGCTTACCTAAACCTGACCAACTTGGTCATACACATCTGTTGATTCTTTTTGATAGATACACAAGAGCAGCCAAAAGATTTGAAACGAGTAAGAGTTGACTAGCCCCCAAAGCCTCGCTTCCAGGTTATAATAAAAGCAGTCTTCAGATCAGATTCTAGCATATACTCATTTATTAATTACCTATTATCAAGTGTCCATAAAGCAATTCAGTCAACTTGGAAGTGGCACCTGCTAAGTGCATCTTTAACAGGCATCTTAGATGATCCTGAAGCACACAACAGTGTTATAACCACTGCCTCAAGCTGTGCCTATATCAGACCTGATGTCTACCTAAGTTGCCTCCCGTTCAATCTTTTTTTCTTGTTTAAAATTGAAGTGTAGTTAATGTACTATGTTGTGTTAATTTCGAGTGTACAGCAAAGTGATTCGGATATATGTATATATATTTATATATGTATTAATATTCACATACATGTATTTTTTTCAGATTGTTTTCCATTATAGGCTATTACAAGATTTTAAGTATAGTTCTCTGTGCTATATGGGGCTTCCTTGATAGCTCAGTTGGTAAAGAATCCGCCTGCAATGCAGGAGACCCTGGTTCAATTCCTGGGTCGGAAAGATCGGCTGGAGAGAGGATAGGCTACCCATGCCAGCTGGCCCAGAGAATTCCTTGGACTGTACAGCCCATGGGGTCACAAAGATTTGGACACAACTGAGCAGCTTTCACTTTCTGTGCTATGCAGTGGGTCCTTGTTGTTTACCTCTTTTATGTATGGTAGTGTATATATGTTAATCCCAAACTCCTAATGCATCTCCCTGCCCCTTCCCTCACCTCACCCTGTACATCCCCTTTGGTAACCATAAGTTTGTTTTCTAAATCTGTGAGTCTCCTTCTGTTTTGGGAAAAAAGTTCATTTGTATCATTTATTAACATTCCACATATAAGTGGTATATAATACGGTATATACCATCATATAATATGGTATTTGTCTTTGTATGGCTTACTTCACTTGGTATAATAATCTCTAGGTTTATCCATGTTGATGCAGGTGGCATTATTTCATTCTTATGGCTGAGTAATATCCCATTATGTATGCATGTGTGTGTGTGTGTGTGTATCTGCTTAATCCATTCATCTGACAGTGGACATTTAGGTTGCTTCCATGTCTTGGCTATTATAAATAGTGCTGCTGTAGACACTGAAGTATCTGTATCTTTTTGAATTAGTTTCCTCTGGAGATACGCCTGGGAGTGGGATTGCAGGATCATATGGCAACTCTGTTTTTACTTTTCTACGAAACCTCCCTACTATTCTCCATAGTGGCTGCGCCAATTTACATTCCCACCAACAGCTGTAGGAGGGTTCCCTTTTCTCTATACCCTGTCCAGCATTTATTATTTGTAGACTTTTTAATGATGGCCACTCTGACTGGTGTAAAGTGATACCTCATTGTAGTTTTCATCTGTATTTCTCCAATAATCAGAAATATATAGCATCATTTGATGTGCCTGTTGGCTATCTGTATGTCTTCTTTGGAGATATGTCTGTTTAGGTCTTCTGCCTATTTTTTGATTGGTTTGTTGGTTTTTTGATATAAACCTGTATGAGCTGTGTACATATTTTAGAAATTAATCCCTTGTTGGTAGCATCATTTACAAATATTTTCTCCTAGTCTGTAGATTGTCTTTTTGTTTTGGTTTCCTTTGCTGTGCAAAAGCTTTTAAGTTTAATTAGATTCCATTTGTTTATTTTTATTTCTATTACACTAAGAAATGGATCCAAAAATATATTGCTGCAATTTATGTCAAAGTGTTTTGCCTATGTTTTCCTCTGGAAGTTTTACAGTATCTGGTTTTAGATTTAGGTCCTTGATCCATTTTGAGTTTCTTTTTATGTATGGTGTTAGAGAGTGTTCTAATTTCATTTTCATTCTTTTACATGTAGCTTTAGGAGCTAGAAGAGACCAGGAAGAAGCTCCTGGAAGGAATGTCTGGGGAAGGTAACATTTGAGGCTGATTAGATACGTATTACACGTGCTCTTGAGCTTTGTTTCTTTTACAAAGCATAGAAATTATCTGTGGAGTTTGTTTTTAAATACAGAGGCATAGGACCTAACCCAGGCCTGGTAAACCTGCATGCTTGCTCTAGAAGAGTCGTATGTATTTTGCCAAAGCTCTATGGTTGATTCTAGTGCAAGCCATGTTTGTGAATCATTGATACTGAGCTACCTGCATTGACCTAAAGCAAATAGACTGCCAAATCTTTCTCCAGTGAAGATGAATTTATTCAGGATCAGCACAGAATTGCAGTTTGAGGCCTGCACCCATAGTGAGCCTTGTTCAAGTGCTCACCCGGCAAGGAAAGGTGATGCTTTTATAGAAGGAGAAAGGAAATTGGGAGAGCCACAGTCAACAAATATCCAGGGCTTTCATTGGCTGAGTCCTTGCCAAGAAAAAGCATATCTTTTTCTTTTTACCTGTCAGACTGTATAGTTATCTTAGGGCATGAGAATTTCCTTTTGGTCTCCTATTTAATTGAAGTATCTGTGTTGTGTTTTTTGTTTTTTTTTTTTTTGGCTTTTTTACAGCTAGAAGCCACTTTCTGTTTCTCCTGTCCAAGTTTAGAGCTTCCAGCAACAGGAAAACACTGCACATTTCTGTTCCCAGTATTGCTATTAATTAGCACTGTGATCTCAGACATGTCACTTAATATATCAGAGCTTTGGTTTTCTTATTAGAAGTCACTTTAAACACAAGCTAATACAGATATTCTGATAAATTGTAACCGATTTCTATCTCAGCCATTCAAAGGTACAAGTCTTTGTTACAGGTATGGCTGCTGCTGCTGCTAAGTCGCTTCAGTCGTGTCCGACTCTGTGCGACCCTATACATGGCAGCCCACCAGGCTCTCTCATCCCTGGGATTCTCCAGGCAAGAACACTGGAGTGGGTTGCCATTTCCTTCTCCAATGCATGAAAGTGAAAAGTGAAAGTGAAGTCACTCAGTCGTGTCCGACTCTTAGCGGCCCCATGGGCTGCAGCCCACCAGGCTCCTCTGTCCATGGGATTTTCCAAGCAAGAGTACTGGAGTGGGGTGCCATTGCCTTCTCCATACAGGTATGGCAGGAAGCAATATTTTGACAATAGCCAAGGTTTCTCTTTTTTCTGTTATTTTTAACAATCTTCAGCATGCCACCCAGTTGGGTTGCCAGCATTCCAAGAGTCAGGAAAAGGTTAGCTCTTCTGGGAATTGAAGAAGTTGAGTAAGTTTCTGAGTAGATATTATAAACTCATAGAACACACAAGTTGTGGAAACTTGACATTTTGGAATGCCAGGAAACTCAGCCTTGAAGTAAACAGACCTAGAGTTTATGCTATATGCATTTAACTCAAAAGACTGTATGAGGATGTGAGAACAGTTTCCTGCCTATGGGCAGATAAAGAACCCATGCATTTGTCAGAGCTGATCAAGGGAGTTAAATTGTGGATTAAATATTCCAGGGTTATGTATCAGGGTTTGGTGCATGTGAGAAATCTAGACAGAGTTAATGGGACCCAAACATAAAGAGAGGTTAGTAAAAGGCCCCTGGAGAAGTCACAAAGCCACTCCATCATCTGAAATCTAGAGTAGCAAGTTGAAGAGCATGTCCCTCAATGTAGTAGATCAGAGAGCATCTGAAATGGTATCTTCCCTTCAGAGGGATATAAAAACAAGTAAGAGTAGCCTGGAGACTTTGAACCCTCAAAATGACAGGAAAATGAAAGCACATATTAGCTTGCTGTAAAGTGGGCATTTGAGAATACAGGCATTTGAGCCACAGAGGTAGTTGATAGATGTCAGTCATTAAAATTGATTAAGATTATAAATCTCAGCCAAAGCCAGCATGGGTTCTTAGTTCTAATATTAAGTTATACATTATCTATCTACCTATCTATCCATCCATCTATTCATCCATCCCAAATGCCATTTTTTTAATAAATCCCCCTGGAACACGGATCACTTCAGAACAAGTAGAAGGAAAGGGAAAACAAGAAATTAACTGAATGTACCTTGAATTTGAAAGATTAAATTTTCTACCACTGAGTTGAAATGAAAGATCAAGTTCAAAATTTTGTTCAGTTACAGAGGCAAAAAGATAGGGACCTGTTTGCCCTCCTGTGGTTGGTGACTATATCCAATAAATATTTCTCTACCCTAGGACAGTATTGCTTTCCTGATTAGAGATAAGTTATTTATCTAATGTATCTACCCTTTGATGAATATGGTAATTAAGTCTTTGTCCAGAATTTATATCCTAAAATAGTGACTATCTGTATGAATAGCAACAAAACAGCTTGTGGTTGGATGGGTAACAGATTACATCCCCAGCACCCACTGCAATCTGACTTAGACCAATTTGGTTTTTGCCCAACCCTTAGTTTATTTTTGACAGAGAGTGCTGCCCAAAAGTTGGATAAGAATAATTGCTTCCTCTTAAACTTTTCTGTCAGGATAACTTAAGTCTTAGAACAAATGCTTCCATATAACAGACATAGAGTAATCAAACCTTCATTATCAAGCAGACATAAAACAGTTCATACAGCCTATTATATAGGTTCCATTAAGTCCAGAATTCTGTTCCTCTAGGTACTTCAGCTACCTCCTAGAATGAAAGTGTCACCCTAGGCAGATCCAAAACCATTACAGAGGCTGTGATCTATAAACATTATAGTAATCATCACTATATATCCTCTCAGACTTGTGGTTCTCAAACTTGGGTGTACATGGCAATCACCTAGGACGCTTTAAAAACCCTGAATGCCTAGACTGCTTTCCCAAGGATTCTGATTTAATTATTCTGAGGTGTGGCTTGAGCATTTGCAGATTTTAAAAAGCATTCCAAGTACATCTAATGTGCAGCCAAGTTTATGTTCTTAAACGAGTAGCAAGAGGAATGTTCTTGGGCTCGATTCCAAAGCATAAGTCTACCAACCTCATTAGATTCTTCAAAACTCTCTGTGCAGAGGTGTACAGTGTCTTCAACACTAGATTCAGCCAATCCATAAACCTTAATTACTTTTTATTTCACCTATGCGAGTCCATTTACGAAAACACATCATTCTAGACAGTGTGCTGATTTCACCAATAAAATTCCATTTCTGGCATTTAATATGTTACTTTGCAAAGTCTAGTTTGTTGAGTGAAAAACAAAGAACAAAGGTACTTTTAGTAGCTGCCTCTTGTGTCTGACTTTCTTCCTTGAGTGCCAGCTGACCACGCTCAGACTGTGCATTGATATCTGAACCTGAGTTAGTGGTGGAACTAACATTTTAAATAATACATGTAAAATATGTATGTGTATTCATCTGTATATGTATATAGAATTCTTTTAAGTGAAATTAGTATATTATATAATTTTCAGGTATACATTATAATTAGGCATCTGTATACTCTATTAAGGTGATGGACACCAAAGGTCTAATTACCATCCATCACCATACATTTGACACACTTTATCCATTTTGCCACTTCCCAGCTCCCTGTCCTACTAGTAACCACTCTGTTCTCCGTATCTGAGTTTGTTCTCTGTATCTATGAGTATAAGTGAGTTATATCACTTAACACAAAAAAAACAATTTATTTTGTATTTTTTTTTTACATTCCACATATGAATGGAATCATATGGTATCTCTCTGCATTTGACTTTACTTAGTCACTTAACACAATATCCATAAGGTTCATCCATGTTGTCGCAAATGGCAAGCAAGATTTCATTCTTTTCTATGGCTGAGTAGTATTCCATTCTCTCTATATATAGCAGATCTTCTTTATCCATTCATACAATGATGGACATTTAGGCTGTTTCCATATCTTGGCTATTGTAAATAAAACTGCAGTGAACATGGGCAATGGTGCATATATCTATATCTATTTGAATTAGTATTTTCTTATTCTTCATGTACATACCCAGAAGTGAAATAGCTGGATCAAGTGGTAGTTCTAGTCTTAATTTTTTGAAGATTCTCCATACTGTTTTGCACAATGGCTATACTAATTTCCATTCCCACAACAATGTACTAGAGTTCCTTTTTCCACATCCTTTCCAACCCTTGTTATTTCTTGTCTTTTTTTTTTTTTTATGATTACCAGTCTAACAGGAATGTGCTGTTATCTCATTGTGGCTTTGATTTGCATTTCCCTAGTAGTGATGTTGAGCATCCTTTCATGTGTCTGTTGGCCATTTGGATGTGTTTTTTTGGAAAAAATGTCTACTTAGATCCTCAGCCCATTTTTTACTCAGGTTGTTTGTCTTTTTGTTGTTGAGTTATATTAGTTCTTTATATATGTTGAATATTAACTTATAGTCTCACTTCTTTATTTTTGCTTTATATCCCTTGTCTTTGGAGTCAGATCCACAAAAACATTGGTAAGACAATTGTCATGACATTCACTGCCTCTGTTTTCATCTCCAAATTTTATGGTTTCAAATGTTACATTCAAGTTATTTCTTTGTGTATGATGTAAGGTAGTGATCTAGTTTCATTCTTCTTCGTGGAGCTCTCCAATTTTCCTAACACTACTTATTATTAAAGAGGCTGTCCTTTCTCTACTGTATATTCTTGTCTCCTTTGTCATAAATTAATTGTCCACATATGTGTGAACTTATTTCTGGGCTTTCCAGTCTGTTACACTGATCTCTGTGTCTGTTTTTATGCCAATACTGTACTTTTTAATTGCTGTCACTTTGTATTAAAGTTTGAAATTAGGAGTGTGATAACCTCCAGCTTTGTTCTTTCTCAAGATTGCTTTGGCTATTCAGGATCTTTTGTGATGCCATACAAATGTTAGAATTATTCTAGTTCTGGGAATAATGCCATTGGAATTTTGATAGGGATTGTGGAGAATTTATAGATTACTTTGGATAGTATGAACATTTCAGTGATATTAATTCTTTCAATCCATAAGCATGGAATATCTTTCCCTTTTTTTTGTATCTTCTTCATTTTCTTGTATAAAATTTTAAATAACCTGTGGATAGTATAACTCAACTAGAGCGAGACATCCTGGAATGTGAAGTCAAGTGGACCTTAGGAAGCATCACTACAAACAAAGCTAGTGGAGGTGATGGAATTCCAGGTGAGCTATTTTAAATCCTAAAAGATGATGTTGTGAAATTGCTGTGCTCATTATGCCAGCATATTTGGAAAACTCAGCAGTGGCCACAGGACTGGAAAAGGTCAGTTTCATTCCAATCCCAAAGAAAGGCAATGCCAAAGAATGCTCAAACTACCGCACAATTGCACTCATCTCACACGCTAGCAAAGTAATGCTCAAAATTCTCCAAGCCAGGCTTCAACAATACGTGATCCGTGAATTTCCAGATGTTCAAGCTGATTTTAGAAAAGACACGGGAACCAGAGATCAAATTGCCAACATCCGCTGGATCATCAAAAAAGCAAGAGAGTTACAGAAAAACATCTATTTCTGCTTTATTGACTATGCTAAAGCCTTTGACTGTGTGGATCACAATAAACTGTGGAAAATTCTGAAAGAGACGGGAATACCAGACCACCTGACCTGCCTCCTGAGAAATGTGTATGCAGGTCAGGAAGCAACAGTTAGAACTGGACATGGAACAACAGACTGGTTCCAAATAGGAAAAGGAGTATGTCAAGGCTGTATATTGTTACCCTGCTTATTGAACTTATATGCACAGTACATCATGAGAAAGGTTGGGCTGGATAAGCACAAGCTGGAATCAAGATTGCCGGGAGAAAAATCAGTAACCTCAGATATGCAGATGATACCACCCTTATGATACAAAGTGAAGAAGAACTAAAGAGCCTCTTGATGAAAGTAAAAGAGGAGAGTGAAAAAGTTGGCTTAAAGCTCAACATTCAGACAACTAAGATCATGGCATCTGGTCCCATCACTTCATGGCAAATAGATGGGGAAACAGTGGCTGACTTTATTTTTGGGAGCTCCAAAATCACTGCAGATGGTGACTTTAGCCATGAAATTAAAAGACACTTACTCCTTGGAAGAAAAGTTATGATCAACCTAGACAGCATATTAAAAAGCAGAGATATTACTTTGCCAACAAAGGTCCATCTAGTCAAAGCTATAGTTTTTGCAGTGGTCATGTATGGATGTGAGAGTTGGACTGTAAAGACAGCTGAGCATTGAAGAATTGACGTTTTTGAACTGTGGTGTTGGAGAAGACTCTTGAGAGTCCCTTGGACTGCAAGGAGATCCAACCAGTCCATCCTAAAGGAAATCAGTCCTGAATGTTAATTGGAAGGACTGATGCTGAAGCTGAAACTCCAATACTTTGTCCACCTTATGCAAAGAGCTGACTCATTTGAAAAGACCCTGATGCTGGGAAAGATTGAAGGCGAGAGGAGAAGGGGACGACAGAGGATGAAATGGTTGGATGGCATCACTGACTCTATGGACATGAGTTTGAGTAAACTTCAGGAGTTGGTGATGGATAGGGAGGCCTGGCGTTCTGCAGTCCATGAGGTCACAAAGAGTTGGACACAACTGAGTGACTGAACTGACTGACTGAGATAGTATAACACCCCTGGCCACTGTAATCATCTAGGTCACCTAGATCCTGGATACCATTTACAACTCCTTGTACTCAGAGGGAATATTCTCAACTCCTTCCATTGTAAGTCAACATTTTGTTTCTCCCAGAAGACTGCATCTTTCAGCACTTGCTTCATCTTTCTCTCACCTCCACAAACAAATTTTAATTCTGATAATAGTAATGTTCAGTCTTTCTTTTTCTGTTGAAAGATTTTATTTCTACAGTAGTGTTCAATCTTAAATAGGCTTGAGAAAGCCTGCATAGAGTGTTGTCTTTGGAAAGTGCACTTACAATAGTCTGATTTCAAAACACAAATCTCTGATCATGCTCTCCTCTATGCGAGAGTTGTGGTCTCTTTTGGTGTTAACTGTCTGACTCAAAAGAAACATAGATAAGGACAACACTCAGGCTGTCTCAATATTATGTTGACCCTATTCCTGAGGTCTCTTAGGGCCACAGTGACCTCCTAATCCTCACCTTTCATATCACTGACCATGTTTTCTTAATGGTTATAGGTTATTACAATATTTTTGGTTTTGTCTTTTTTAAGGGAATACAGAGAGTAGGCTGCTACAGTATTGATAAAATGAGAGCTTCAGCTGTCATGGAAAAATGCTCTACCATTTCTGTGCTATTGTGATTTATAATAAAAAATACATGTGTGGTTGTTGTCTCTGTTTGGTACAAGCTCCTAAAACCCTTAGAATGTCCTAAGTGACGAAAGCAATAAAGGTGTCTTCTGTTACATTAATAAGGTAACCCTTGAACTACTTCACTTGTGGCTCAGCTGGTAAAGATTTCGCCTTCAACACGGGAGACCTGGGTTCAATCCCTGGCTTGGGAAGATCCCCTGGAGAAGGGAAACGCTATATCCACTCCAGTATTCTGGCCTGGAGAATTCCACAGACAGCATAGTCCATAGGGTCACAGAGTCGGACACAACTGAGCAACTTTCACTTTCATTTTGAACTACACCTAAAAATGGAGTCTGATTGCCAGGGGAACCAATCATGTGATTAAAACATTGGAACTTCTAGTCTCACCACCCTGACATCTGCTGTGGGAAGAGGGACCAGAGGTTGAATCAATCACCAATGGCTAAGTATTTCATTAATCCTGCCTGTGCAATAAAGCCTCCATAAAAACTCCAAAAGGATGGAGTTCAGAGAGCTTCTGGGTTGATGAAGACATGGAGAGTGCTGCTTCTGGAGCAGCATGGAATCTCCCCACCCTTTCCGCATACTTTGCCCTGTGCATCACTTCCATCTGGCTGTCCTGAGTTACATCCTTTTATAATAAACTAGTGATACAGTAAATAAAATGTTTCTCTGAGTTCTGTGACCTGCTCTAGTAAGTTAATGGAGCCCAAGGAGGAGATCATTGGAACCTTCAATGTATAGCTGGTCAGTCAGAACCACAGGTGCTAACCTAGACTTAGCACTGGCATGATTACCAGAGAACTGGTTCACTTCCTAGTGGGTGTCAGTCCAAAAGACAAAACCCAGTCAAAGAGCAGGAAAAGGAAGGACTGATTTCTTACAGCAAGTAAAGAGAATACTGTGGATCTTTCCCAAAGCAGTGTCTCCTCCCCAACCAGCAAAATTGGGGAATTTTTAAGGTAAGGTTACATGCATATTCATGAAGGGGTTTGAATGGTGCATACATATTCATGCAGAGGCTTGAGCAGAGAAGAATTCAGCATAGAACCAGGGCAAAGGTTGACAGAGCCCAGGCTTTTAGGTGATTGAAGTCACAAGGGTCAGTAAAGGTCAACATTATCAGTCTTCAAGTTCTGCCTAATCCAGACTCTCAGTATGTAGTTAACATCCTCCAAAATCACTGTGGACAGTGACTGCAGCCATGAAATTAAAAGAAGCTTGCTCCTTGGAAGGAAAGCTATGACAAAGCTAGACAGTGTGTTAAAAACCAGAGACATCACTTTGCTGACAAAGGTCCAGGTATTCAAAGCTGTGGTTTTTCCAGTAGCCATGTACGGATGTGAGAGTTGGGCCATAAAGAAGGCTGAGCACCGAAAAATTAGTGCTTTCTAACTGTGATGCTGGAAAAGACTCTTGAGAGTCCCTTGGACAGCAAGGAAATCAAACCAGTCTATCCTAAAATAAATCAACCCTGAATATTCATTGAAAGGAGTGGTGCTAAAGTTGAAGCTCCAATACTTTGGCCACCTCATGCAAAGAGCCAACTCTGGAAAAGACCCTGATGCTGGGAAAGACTGAAGGCAAGAGAAAGGGACAACACAGGGCGAGATGGTTGGATGACATCACCGACTCAATGAACATGATTTTGAACAAACTCCGGGAGATAATGAAGGACAGGATAACCTGGTGTGCTACAATTCATGAGGTTGAAAAGAGTCCGACACGACTTAGTGACTGAACAACAACCACCTGGATGGGGGCCTTCCTTCCTGCAGAATTCAAAAATATGTATCAGATTGTTATGTGTATCCCTTGAGGAGATACTAGAATTCTGTTTTATCACTGAACTATGATTCTTGATTGCTTTTCTTTGTTCCCACATTCCTTTTTTCCCTTAAGATCTTTAATTACAAGACCTGTTCAAGGGTGCCCAAGCTTAGATCACAAAATGACTTAGACCAAAGTGTGTTAGTCCCTCAGTCGTGTCCAACTCTGTGATCCCATGGACTGTACTGTCCATGGAATACCCCATGCAAGAATACTGGAGTGGGTAGCCATTTCCTTCTCCAGAGGATCTTCCTGACCCAAGGTTTGAACCTGGGTCTCCTATACTACAGGCAGATTATTTACTGTCTGAGCCACCAGAGAAGACTTAGACCAAAAGTGACTTCTCTTATGTCAGGAAAGCCATGCCTGCTTCTCTTTCTCTGGGGACTCCCAACCCTATCTGTGTACAGCATCTGCAGGAATGGGGGCTAGTTTTCTAGGACTGATCCCTTAACCTGTGGGTTCTGACACTATCTCCACTTAGTGTCAGAGTTGAGTTAAACTATAGGGCACCCAGCTGGTGTTGGAGAGTTGCTTATTGGTGTGACGAATTAGTGACCAGAACCTTTAACTCTTCACCCAGGGATCTACTGGGCTTTTTAGCTCAGATGTGAACTCTTACTTCTTCCCGGAAAACCCAGACTTTCAGGTAACACACTTATCCCTTAAGCTGGAACTGTCTTTTCCTTTCTCAGAAGTCGTTTAGTACTTGCAGGAGCAACTCAGAGGTCACATAGAGGCATTCTGGATATTTTCCCATAGCCATCCGTAGTGTTTTTCCTTATGCTGAGTTCCTGTGTCAGCCCTGGGGATGTGATGGATTAAGCAATGCTCTTCCACTCAGTCTCATTACAACTCATTGTTTGCAAATCAGGAAAGACTTCTGGGGGTCTCCTTGTCTCTCAGAAGGTCCAAGTTTGGTCTCAAGCTAACTCACACCCCTTCCCATCCATTAGTATTAGTCCTTAAGGCAGGCGTATATTGCACAAAAATTCTTTGGAAATGCAAACGAGGCCTCCCTTAGGTACTACAAATACTAAAATCATCAAGTCTGGTGTACACTTAGATAATTTGGATTGTATTTTGGCACACTTTATTTTCCATTTCCCGATTTGCAAAGGAAGGAAAACAAGCCTGAACATTTATGATAAACTCGGCTACTTCTTTCTGTCTATAGTATTTAGAGAGGAAATTATGGATTTTAACCCTCATCATCTTTTTTCCTCTGGTATACTTATGCTGTGGATGATGGTATAGCAGAGCAGAACTTGCCGCCCCCAACAGATGTCTCTTTGGTATAAGGACATTTTAAGCTGGTTATTTTCAAGAAAGCAGACACTGGAAAAGTTGTGAAATTTAAGTGTAAGTTGTCACTTCTGTGAGAAACATTGACATTTATAAAGAAAGTCTCCATTTGTAAAGATATCTCACTCTGCACCATATAAATGACTCTAAATTCCTAGAAACTCTTTATCAGTGGAGAAGACAATGACTTCCATCTGCAGAACAACTTTACCCTTGTTCTTTGTGCTTTTCCTGAAAACCTCTCATAAATGGCTCCCCCACCCCTCCTCCACAGTGTCTTTCTTTGCCTTTTGCTGGAGATGATATTTAAGGTGCTAGCTTGAACCTTTTGAGGGAGATACTACTGCTGGCCAAAATCTTGGCCTTCTCTGCCCACCAGAGCTGAATCAAAGAATACAGAGACAGAGTATGGAGGAAATAGAAAGGTGTCTTTAATTCTCAGCCAGCAGAGAGGGGAACACAGTAGGCTCAAGCCCCAAGAACGGTGCCATGAGCCATCTAGGGGCTTATATAAGGCAAAGGCTTGCAGTCAGGAGTCGGTGATGAGGAGCCAAGTTGACAGAATCTTGATTTCTTCCTCTTGCATTGTTTCAAATACAGTCATAAACTGGCGTCCCTGATGCAATGATTGAGTCTGGCAGTTGGGTGTCTCTTCGGCCTTCTTTCTGATATGTAACTACAAGGGAAAGGGTGGTTGTAAGGGGAAATGGCAGATAAGGGATGTATTTAGCATAGAGTCAAGGAAAGAATGTGAATTGTAGCTCCTGCAGAGTTAGGGGGCAGAAAAGCAAACTTAGTTTCAGACATGTAAAGTTGGGAGCAGTTAAAGTAAAAAACTAGGAATGTTCAGCCTGCTCACTGTTCTCTTTGTCTTCTTCATTCTCAGGAAAGGGAAAGAGAGGAACTCATTCCTCTTTTTTTTTCCTTTTCACTGCAATAGCATCCAGTTTTCCTGTGCATCTCCCATGTAAAGAAGGTATACACGTTATTAAACTTATATTTGTTTTTCTCCTGTTAATCTGTCCTTTATTATAGGGGAGTCTCAGCCAAGAACCTAGAATAGAGGGAAAGCATTTTTTTTTCTCTCCTACAATAGGATCCTTTATATCATCATATTAGGTTTTATATTTTGTCCCCATCACTTCCTGCACTCTATGGCCTCTGCCAAGATGCTTTTGAATTTGTCATAAGTCCCTGAAGACATGCTGTCCGATACCAGAGCTACAAGGAGCATACATCGTGTTCCTCATCTAAAACACTGAGTCCCTTCACATCCACTGAGTGTTCCTCAGACTATCTCCATATACCTTTTAGGTTTACCAGAAATCTTTTGTGGTTTAAAACCTTCAATATTCTCAGATAACCATCCTAGACTGCAAGAAGCTTGGGAGTGCAACTTGGGACAGTCTCAGAATTTCTCCACAATTACACATGCCCTATGGCCATTTCTACTCTGAGGCTGTAGATGCTGGCATGTTGCACTCTTGGAGTTCTAAGTACCAAAAGGAATCAATCATGTCTGAGATCCTATTTCATCTCAAATTGGGAACTCTGGCTCCATCTAGTGGCATCTTTTGGACCTACAGCAGTGACACTCCTTTCCCAGTGGTCTTCTGTTCCAAGGAGTTATATTCCTAGGATAGGAAAGACCAACTCTTTCAACATTATGGATTCTTCTGAACCTACTGTTCAGTGCTTTGGGGCTTACCTGTCTGTATTCAAAGCAGATATTTTAGAAACCAGGAAAAAATTCTTTTTTTCAAATGTTACAGTAGACACACCCAAAATAAGGAAAAAATTAATTTTCCGTGGTATAAAAAAGGAAAGAAACTTTCCAATGCCTTTTCTTAAAATATATCCTTTAGAAAACTTATATATATATATTTTTTTCTGCTCTTCAAGATGTATATAAGGCTTTTGAAAAGCTCAATAATCCTCCTGCCAATTTTACAACCCAGAAAGATATTTTTTAAAGGCCTACAGACATTTCATTGAAATAGAAACATTAAGAAAGATATCACCCCGTCTTCTAGTCTCGCTGAGAGTTTGGCCTAGGCATTTGATGCCAACTTATGATACTTACCTGTTACATAGATACGAGTTCTATTATTTATTTGGATAAAAGCAATCAGCTAATACAGATGGCCACCTCAATTACCAAGTAAATTAAGGATAAATTTTATGTATAAACTGGCACTACATGTCCTATTTCTTGGGGATTAGTTATCATTTACCCTAACGACATTTATGTAATGCCTATATCTGATGGGCTATATAAGATGGTGAGATTTCTGTCTTTATAATCACTTGAGCTTATCTCTGGGATGCACAGTGCCGTCTGACTTATTGCTTATTTAATAATAAAACTGTTCTCTTTCTCTTGTAGTTTTGTGGAGAGGTTATCTGAGTTGACATGAAATTTTGTTTCTAATTATTTCCTCGATACAAAGAGCCCACCTCTTACAATCAAAATCTTTGAATGTCTAGAACATTTTTTCTGAGTTCTTAAACTTCCATGGAAAAGCAGGCATTTTTGTTTGTTTGTTGCATGCTGAAATACTATATCTGTTGAATTTTAGTTTCTGGTAATGGTAGGCTAAATTATTTAGATGAATTCTTCCACTGGAAACAGCTCAAAACTTTGTATAAAAGTCTTAAAATAACACTTTAATAGCATCAAAGAGCAAGACTATGGAAGAAGCCCAGGTCAAAGTTTTACGCTGAAATGAGAACCCAAGTAGCTTAACAGAAAAAAGAACACACAATCTCACCTCCCTCTCCCTCACGTCCAAAGACTTTGAGCTTCCTTTGTTTGGAGAGTTAGATTCTCTGGCTTGAGTAGGGATGAGGGATTACAACTTGATTGTTTTTCCCTTAAACTAGTTAAACAGGAGAGAAAACCAAACTTAATTGCATGCACGCAGGAGCCTCACAAAGACATGAACACTCAAACCGCAGTCAGACCATTGAGGCCTATATGCCATCCTAAACTTAGGATGGGGGCTTCCCTTGTGGCTCAGCTGGTAAAGAATCTACCTGCAATGTGGGAAACCTGGGTTCGATCACTAGGTTGGGAAGATCCCCTAGAGAAGGGAAACACTATATCCACTCCAGTATTCTGGCCTGGAGAATTCCATGGACTGTGTAGTCTGTGGGGTCCCAAAGAGTCGGACATGACTGTGCAATTTTCACTTTCGATTCTTTTCAAGCTTAGGAGAGGAGGGTAGGGGTCCAGAGCTTCAAAGGGGAGGAAGACACTTCATAGGAAGGTGGGAAGAGTGAGTATTTGTTAAACAAATGTTTGCCTTGCCTTGTAGAAAAGCCTTTCTTATGTAAAAATTTGTTGCTGGTAATGGCTCTCTTCCCAGTTGTTCAGTTGCTCAATCCTGTCCAGCTCTTTGTGACCCCATGGACTGCAGAACGCCAGGCTTCCCTGTCCATCACCATCTCCTGGAACTTGTTCCAACTCATGTGCATCAAGTCGGTGATGCCATCCAAACATCCAACCGGTTAGTGATGGTATCCTCTGTTGTCCCCTTCTCCTCTTGCCTTCAATCTTTTTCAGCATCATGGTCTTTTCTAATGAGTCAGCTCTTCACATCAGATGACCAAAAATATTGGAGCTTAAGCATCAGTCCTTCCAATGAATATTCAGGATTGATTTTCTTTAGGATTGACTGGTTGGATCTCCTCGCAGTCCAAGGGACTCTCAAGTCTTCTCCAACACTACAGTTCAAAAGCATCAATTCTTCGGTGCTTAGCCTTCTTTATGGTCCAACTCTTGCATCCATATGTGACTATTGGAAAACCCATAGGTTTGACTATGCAGACCTTTGTTGGCAAAGTAATGTCTCTTCTTTTTAATATGCTGTCTAGGTTTGTTATAGCTTTTCTTTCAAGGAGCAAGTGTCTCTTAATTTCATGGCTGCAGTGATTTTGGAGCCCAGAAAAATAATGGGACCAGATGCCATGATCTTAGTTTTTTAAATGTTGAGTTTTAAGCCGGCTGTTTCTCTCTCCTTTTTCACTTTCATCAAGAGACTCTTTAGTCCTCTTTGCTTTCTGCCATAAGGGTGGTGTCATCTGCATATCTGAGGTTATTCTTTTTGGCAATTAAGGGAAAAATAAACAATTTTGCATGAGTTTGCTGGATCTCAATTGTCTTCAGCGCCAAACAGTACCCCTTCCAAAGTGGGACATTTTGGGATAATGTACTCTGCTTCCCCTCAAGGGAAGGGAGAATGGAGGGATACAGAAATAAGGACCCAGGACCTGACCAAGCAGGAAAGTCCAGGATTCCAGAGGGTTGCAACCTTAGTGTTAAAGTAAACCAGAATTAAGTTCATACCCAGAGAGTGCAGAAAAGTCATCTTGATTCTGAGCAGAGTGGGAATAAAAGGGAAATTTTTAAAAAATCAAGAACACATGGTTATGAACTGACCCTACTGTAAATTAGCTAAGGCCAAAAAAATTTACAGGAGATAAACAGAGTCAGTTCATAAAGATGAAAACCTGATTCACTGAGAAAATTTTAAAAATTAGATATATGGGCAGATAGATGTAAAAGATGCAAAATTATAATGAGAAATGGATAAACTCAGCAATCACTGTGGGATATTTTAATATACACCTCTTTTGGTAATTATCACACAAAAAATCAGAGTATAGAAGATTGGAATACCATTAACAAACATAGCTTAATGGTTGTGTGTGTGTGTGCACACATGTGCATTCCTTCACCCAATAACATGATGAACATAATTTTCACTCACACATAGAATACTTCAAATATTGACCACAAAGTTTGACAAGCTTCATTTTTATAGCAACAAACAAAGCAATTTATTGCCATAAAAGTCAGGAAAGGCTTTATTCCAGTAGGGAATTTGGGAGCATGAGGGAGGGGTCGTGATGAATAGGTAAATGGAATAATTATACAGATGTCCACTTCCAGTGTTCCATGAAACTATACTTTGATGTTTTATGTATTTCATATGTATTTGTTACATTTCACAATAAAGTTTATTTAAAAATGAAGACAAACTCAAACTACAGCCTATTATAAAGAGTCAAGTAAGTTAGAAAAAGAAGGACAACTATTGTATGTTAACACATGTGTATGGGATCTAGAAAGATGGTACTGATGAACCTAATTGCAGGGCAGCAAGGGAGACGCAGACATAGAGAACAGACTTGTGGACACAGTGGGGGAAGGAGAGGGGGGGACGAATTGAGAGTAAAGCATGGAAAGATATGCATCATTCAGTTCAATTCAGTTTAGTCACTCAGTCATGTCCGACTCTTTGCGGACCCATGGACTGCAGCACGCCAGGCCTCCCTGTCCATCACCAACTCCCACAGTCTACCCAAACTCATGTCCATTGAGTTGGTGATGCTGTCCAGCCATCTCATCCTCTGTCGTCCCCTTCTCTTCCTGCCTTCAATCTTTCCCAGCATCAGGGTCTTTTTCAATGAGTCAGATCTTCACATCAGGTGGCCAAAGTATTGGAGTTTCAGCTTCAACATCAGTCCCTCCAATGAACACCCAGGACTGATAGCCAATAGGATGGACTAGTTGGATCTCCTTGCAGTCCAAGGGACTCTCAAGAGTCTTCTCCAACACCACAGTTCAAAAGCATCAATTCTTCAGTGCTCAGCCTTCTTTATAGCCCAACTCTCACATCCATACATGACTACTGGAAAAACCATAGCCTTGACTAGATGGACCTTTGTTGGCAAAGTAATGTCTCTGCTTTTTAATATGCTGTCTAGGTTGATCATAACTTTTCTTCCAAGGAGCAAGTGTCTTAATTTCATGGCTATAGTCACCATCTGTAGTAATTTTGAAGCCCCAAAAAAGAAAGTCAGCCACTTTCCTCATCTATTTGCCATGAAGTGATGGGACCGGATGCCATGATCTTAGTTTTCTGAATGTTGAGCTTTAAGCCAACATTTTCACTCTCCTCTTTGACTTCCCTGGTGGCTCAGACAGTAAAGCGTCTGACTACAATGCGGGAGACCTGGGTTCGATCCCTGGGTCGGGAAGATCCCCTGGAGAAGGAAATGGCAATCCACTCCAGTACTATTGCCTAGAAAATCCCATGGACAGAGGAGCTTGGTAGGCTATAGTCCATGGGGTCACAAAGAGTCGGACACAACTGAATGACTTCACTTTCACTTTCATCAAGAGGCTCTTTAGTTCTTCTTCACTTTCTATCATAAGGGTGGTGTCATCTGCATATCTGAGGTTATTGATATTTCTCCCAGCAATCTTGATTCCAGCTTGTGCTTATCCAGCCCAACCTTTCTCATGATGTACTGTGCATATAAGTTCAATAAGCAGGGTGACAATATACAGCCTTGATGTACTCCTTTTCCTATTTGGAACCAGTCTGTTGTTCCATGTCCAGTTCTAACTGTTGCTTCCTGACCTGCATACACATTTCTCAAAAGGCAGGTCAGGTGGTCTGATATTCCCATCTCTTTCAGAATTTAAAGGCTTTAGCATATTCAACAAAGCAGAAATATATGTTTTTCTGAAACTCTTGCTTTTTCGATGATCCAGCAGATGTTGCCAATTTGATCTCTGGTTCCTTTGCCTTTTCTAAAACCAGCTTGAACATCTGGAAGTTCACGGTTCATGTATTGCTGAAGTCTGGCGTGGAGAATTTTGAGCAATACTTTGCTAGTGTGTGAGATGAGTGCAGTTATGTGGTAGTTTGAGCATTCTTTGGCATCATTACCATATGTAAAGTAGATACTAAGAGGAAATTTGCTGTGTGACACAGGGAGCTCAACCCAGTGTTCGGTGATGACCTAGAATGGTGGGATGGGGTGGGAGATGGGAGTGGGGTTCAGGAGGGAGGGAATATATGTATACCTGTGGATGATTCATGTTGATGTATGGCAGAAACCACAATATTGTAAATCAGTTATCCTCCAGTTAAAAAAAAAAATTAAAGAGTAAATTTTAAAAAATGACAATAGTTTTACCATCTTCCCAGATAATACAGGTCTAGATGCTGCCATTTTAGGTGCTCTTTCACTTTAGAAAAGTTCCTTATTCAGTTTGAATTTCAAATAATTAACCTATAATGGAGAAAATAATATGATTTGGTCTATTTCACTGAGCTGGTAAGAAATACTAGTGAAACAAAGTATGTGAATAGTCTTCCTAAAATGGTTAAGTAACACATGGCTTTAAACTACTGGTATTTATGTAGATATGGAGAAGGAGAAAAAAAAAACAAAAATTAGATCTTTTGTGTAAACTGAAGATGAGAATATATTTAGATATATGGTGAAGCATTATGGTATAACAGAAAGAGAAGGATATTTTGAGTCAGGTATAATTACCTAGAAGATTAAGTTTCTGCTCCATTGCCTTCTAGCTCCAGAATCTCCTGCAATTAACTTTTCTGAGTCTCAGTTTCCTCATCTGTAAAAGGAAATAATCATGTCTCCCTGATGCTTCATTTACTGTGGAGATTGAATAGGACACACGGGCAGTGCCTGGGGCACTGTCAGTGCACTGTCAAAGTCAAGTCTTTACAATGTGAACATAGTCAAAGGAATGATGAGAATAGAATGTGATTATAGTGTTCATAGAAAATGGTCTATTCAGATAAGATTCTCCCCAATAGGTGAAAAGGAACAGATAAAACTAAATTTCAAAATACTACTATAAATTCCAGGAGTCACTGGAATTTTTTTAAAAACAGTCCTTAGGTACACCTCTGACCTTTGCTGAAATTTCCTTCATCAGCTTCTTCTAAAATTCATTGCCTTTTCTCTCCTCTGGCTACTGCTGATTTGATAGGAAATATTTTTGCCCAGCAAGTCAGCCTGGAGAAGATTTACACGTGAGCTCTACAGGGAAGGAATGATGAGAAGGGGATGTGTTTGCAGGCAGCCCCTACCTCCAGGGGTGCACTTGGCCTGACAGTCACATATCTGAGTGCAGAACCCCATCTGTAACTAAGAGATCCACAGCCAGCTTCTACCTCAATCTCTGGAACACCTTCTTTTGACTCTGCTCTCTCTTCACCTGTCATTCCCATAAGTGGAGGATTGTCTATGAAAACATACACACCAGACCTGCGAATTTCCTCCATTGCTTCTGTCTTCCATTATTTTTCCAACCACGCCCTATGCACCCTTCATGCCCACCTCCCCATCCAAAAGGCAAACCAATAAAGAGTCAAATGAAAAACCTATACTAAGGTAATTTCTTGATCTGGAATACACTCAAATAAAGAAAGGGATCATGCAAGAGGGAATAGACTATTGCAATAGGGAGAATGTGTTCATCGTGAGCTCTAGAAGCCGCTCAAGGCTTAAGCACACAGGGTTTTTCTTTTATGATGATGAATAACCAAGGGCTTCCCAGGTGGCATTATTGGTAAAGAACCCGCCTGCCAGTGCAGGAGATGTAAGAGACTCAAGTTCGATCCCTGGGTCAGGAAGATCCCCTGCAGGAGGAAATGGCAATCTACTCCAGTATTCTTGCCTGGGAAATTCCATGGACAGAGGAGCCTAGCAGACTACAGTTCATAGGGTCACAAAGAGTCAGACACAAATGAAGGAACTTAGCACGCACACAAACAAGGCCAGAAATAAAGAGGAGTGGGGAAGTTTCATGAAAAAGGAAATTGGGCATTGGACCAGAGAATATTTTACCTTGAAGCTATTCTGTACACAGGAGGGGGTTGTATGTTAGCTCAAGCTGAGGATGGGTTAAAGTTCAGGGACCTGGGGAAGTAGAGAAGCTTAACCCAAGTCTCGTTAACAAGCATTTTATTCTAATTAGTAGGAAAAATCAGTTTAGCTCATCTTTTTCTTTTTCTTTCTTTAATGTTTATATATTTGGCTGCACTGGGTCTTAGCTGCAGCATATGGGATCTAGTTCCCTGATCAGGGATCAAACCCAGGCCCCCTGCATTGGGAGTGCAGAGTCTTAGCCACTGAACCACGAGGGAAGTCCTAGTTTAGTTCATCTTTTATGAGATGAAGAATAAGAATTTGGAAAGTCTGAGTCTGTACTTGTCTTAGAAAAATAAAGGGAATCTCAGGGAATGTTGTGAGTCTTTTCTAAGTCATTTGGGGATGTGTATTTCTCTGTTGTGAAGCATTTCCTTGAATATAAATGGGAGAGATTTCTTTAACCATCAGGAGCACAAGGTTCAGATAAAGTTCAACATTGTTAAAAACAGAGAGTGTAGAAATTTCCTCTCCACTTGAAATTCTCTTTACCTTTCTGTTCCCAGGGCTAACCAGTTACTAACCCGACAGCCTCTGTCTTGATGCCATTACCTAGGATAAGCCTTACACTCAAAGGGAAAAGCCACACCAGAACCCTAATTCAAACTGCAGGATTTTACATTTACTATTATTCACTGTGGGATGTGATCAAGGCACAATCTAACAATAGCTGGTGTTTGGTTGTCATTTCTTCGATTGGCAAGTGCCCAGGGAGTCTTGGGGAAAATCTTCTTTAGAGATGCAGACAGCCTAGCAGACAGTGGAACTCGGAGAACTCTCAGCAGGTGATGGACACCAGCCGTGAGCTTGGGTTTCTGGTCAGGACACCAGCACTTAGTAAGGGAGTAGCAAGAGTATATATGGCCCCCAAATCTAAGGGGAGTGGGAGACTCAATATCTATAGGAAGGCAAGGACAAGGATTAAGATAAAACCCAGGTTCCAGCAGGAATGTTAACTCAGTTCTGAGCCCTGGTGACTCGGCTCTTGTTATTCTGTCAGCCGTAGAGCAGGTGTCAAATGGTGGGAGAAAGAGCAAGTAAAGACAGTATAATTGGGCCACAGTCAACGTTGGCTTTGTACTTACCATTCGTGGTAGAAAAAAGAATCTCTATTTTGTGTTGAGATGAATGTGTTAGTGTCATAGATGTCTTTCTGCAAACAGGCCCTCAAAGGAGAAATTTAACCTTTGAAAGCTTTCCCGTGGACAAATAAATTTACATCACCTATGTAGCAGATGTGTTACCACATTTACCAAGGACACACATAGATACTGAACTAAACATCAGAGGGCTAGTGTGTACTTTACAATTTTGCTGAGTAAATTCAATTTTCTGTCATACATACTCAACAGATGACATTTTCTATAGAAAACAGATAGGAGAAGCCCCTTGTAATTAAAGTCTTCAGGTTAAAGCTTATATTATACTAGGGATAAAAATAAAACTCTGCAAAAGAAAACAGAATGTTACAAGAGAGATTCTTCCATTTGCAAGAAACTTAGCCAAAAGTCAATTTTATAATGCCAAGATAAAGAACATGTATATTGAATTGGCACATGTCTAATGTTGTTTATACCTTGTGCCTTAATGATAATTAAATGATAATTGTTTTGCAAATGTTTGCCAGCCTTCTCTATTATCTTTCCAATAAGTATTAACAGAGGGCCCTGTATTCTGCATTCCCAGAAGCACTTGTATCAAAACCAATTATTTCCTCTAACATTTTCCTGTTAAATATTGTCAAAATCATTAGTCTATGATTTTATTCTAACAAACTAAATCAATATTCGGTGCTTAAACATTTCCAATTCCACATCATATACTCTGAACAGTTTTCTTAAGTATTTTTCAAGTATTATTTTATTTGACCTTCATTAAAACTTTATGAACTAAGGATTCTTATTCCTATCTTACAGATAAGGAAACTGAAAATTAGAAGTTGCCCAGTTAGCATGTGACAGAGCAGGGATTGGGACCCAGGCACTCTGTTTGTAAAACCCCTCAAATATGTAAGGTAGGGTGGCCCAAGACAGCATGATAGTAGAGTGCAAGGCCCAATTTGCAAAAGTAATTTGTTATACAGTATTCCATATGGAGTTACTCTTTGTAGATCCTTGAATAATGTAGCAATGCTGCCTGTGTACAACGGACCAAATTTAATTCCAGTGGACCTTGGGGTTACCTGGTGAATGACTGATTTTATAAGTAAAATTGCTTCTGGTGCTTTTATCAGTTACACATGCTGTGCGCTTCATTCATGTCCAACTCTTTGCAACCCTGTGGACTGTAGCCCGCCAGGCTCCTCTGTCCATGGGATTTCCCAGGCAAGAATACTGAAGTGGGTTGCCATATCCTCCTCCAAGGGATCCTCTTGACCCAGTGATCGAACCCATGTCTTCTGCATTGGGAGGCAGATTCTTTACTGCTGAGCTACTGGGGAAGCCTGATATTTGTTAGTTGACTTACAGAATATTGGGAAGTGATGGCACCAGGGTACCAGATCACTGAGTAGCCAGTTTCTTTTCTTTCTTTCTTTCTTTCTTTTTTCAGAATTATATCTAGGCTGATTTTCACAGCAAAAATCCCAGGGAGGGGGAGAAAAAAAAAAAAAAAGAAAACTTATACCACGTAATGACTCAGTAGGATTAAGTGAATCCTTGGCAACTGAGACAATTCATAAGCATCTTTTAATGAGACTGCTCTTTCAAAGACAGCAATGAGGGTTTTCTTTCTTCTTTTAAATTTTAGAATGGATATGTTGCTGACAAATTATATCCCATTTTCCATTGCATTTTTCTGTAATACAAAAGAATGCTTGTGCCAAGATACAATAATATCCCACTTAGGAATGAAACTCACTTTCATTTATTTAAAGAGAAAGATGAGAATTTGTGGATGACATTTGAAGAATACTCTAATTTACCATATGTCAGTTTCTCCAGAAATTAATAGTTTAAAATCTGGGCAGAACACAATAGTTCTATCCACTCAGAGAACAAAGGCACTAAATGATCCTTGAGGGTCCCTCAAAGCCTCTAATTTTATGATTATATTTAATGAAAAGGTAGGCATATAGGAGTATCCACAGTAGAGCAAAGAAAAGAACGCAGTGCTGGAAATCTGGAAACTGATATTCTAATTCCAGGATATTTGCATTAACTGAGGAATCAGGAGCAAGCCATGGACTTATCTGACTTAAGTCTCCTATATTCAATATGAGGAAACTGAAGTAAACCATCTCTAATATGTCTTTAGCTATAAAATTCTACAGCTTCAGTGTATTTGAATCTCATCACATGAAGGTGATTTGGGATCAAGTCATTTCTAAGTTACAGTTTTCAAGTTTCAGATCAATAATGTAAATAAAATATAGGAATTCATTTCCTTTGCAATGTACATACCTCTACACCTGTTCTGTGAATAGAATCACAACCTGTATTTATAGAGAAATACAGCTTAGACAACCAAAAGGATATAAAAATGGATTTATACAGCAAATAAACTCAAGTACATGCACCCTGGGAATTATATTCCCATGGGGATGGCAATAATCTAGGGAAAAGAAAACATCTAATACCAATACAAGCACTATCTCTTCCTCAATCCCCAAAGAAAACTCCAGAAATGGTTAAAAGAGTTTTCATCAATATTGTTGGATATGCAGAGAAATATTTGAATGCCTCAAATAGTGTCCTGCACAAGCTTTTGGATATTCTGAGAGCAAGCCATTTCAGATTTTTGAGAAATCTCCCAAATTAGAACACATACATTTATGAATGGCTGTTTTCAGGAGGCTTCCCCAACATCTTGTCATTATAATCCACTAACATTTTCAGAGCCTTCCTTGATCACTTTGAGGGAGTCTAGGCCACCTTGGCATCAATAGCCCCCTGTGGACCACTTTATAAGATAGATGATCAACAGCTCTTTCGTGTCCTTTCAGGCCAAGGCTGGCATTATTTGAATGTGCTCTCAACATGAACTCACTTCACACCAGCAGGGCTGAAGTAGCATTAGACTCTGGCTTTAGAAATTCACATCAAGAAATATTTCCTAAAAGAAAAAAAAAAATTCAAAATCAAGTAATCTGTTGCTATTGACTGGACTGACCATATTTCTTCTTATTCCCTTCTGTATGAAATGCCCTGCCTCACCATCTTGTGTGTCTGGCAAATTCCTATTTACTGTTACTTACAAGATCAAACATTACCTTTTAGAGGAAGTCTCCCAAATTGCCCCATGTGCAATCAATTGCCTCCTTTCTTATCATTCCATAGCATGCTACACATGGCCTCATTAGAGCACTCATGTGCTGCATAGGTATATACTTCTTCTATTCAAAGTTTGATCAAGGACTGGTCCATCAAGACACATTCCTGGAGGGTGTCAGGGTATCCAGGCTTGATAAAACACCACTGAAGTGAATTGGAATTGGACTGGTGGTTAATTCAGGCTTGCCAGAAACAACTTGCACAAATCATGGTGTACAAACTAGCCTAGCTTGTACTTCAGAGTGGAAATGTAAAAAAGAAGAAACGGGGAAAAAATGAAGGAGGAAGAGAAGGAAAAAAGAGAAAAGGAAGAAAGGAGGGAAACCATTGTCAGTTTTTGATATTCTATTTGGTGTCACTCAGATGTGATTTCATGGTATAGCCACATGCCACTTCTACAACCCTGATGTAGTAAGTTCATTGCAATAGTGAACAGATTATATTTACTGAAGATCAAATTTTATTATATGAACATAGTTACAAGCTCTTGACCCAAGATGCTTAAAACTTTGTTGTCCATATTTTCTATTTGCCAGTATACTTTTCAATTCACCATAGATTTTCTGATCTCAAGTTCTCCATTTTTCTTTCTATTCTTAAGTTTTATTTCTTTTCTTTTTTTAAACTAAATAATCTAAAACCATATTGCAAGATTTTAGATAAGGTAGTCAAATTGCCAACATTCGTTGGATCTTTGAAAAAGCAAGAGTTCCAGAAAAGCCTCTACTTCTGCTTTATTGACTGCGCCAAAGCCTTTGCCTGTGTGGATCACAACAAACTGGAAAATTCTTAAAGAGATGGGAATACCAGACCATCTGACCTGCCTCTTGAGAAATCTGTATGCAGGTCAAGAAGCAACAGTTAGAACTAGATGTGGAACAACAGACCAGTTGCCAAATCAGGAAAGGAGTACCTCAAGGCTGTATATTGTCACCCTGTTTATTTAACTTATATGAAGAGTACATCATGCCAAATGCTTGGCTGGAAGAAGCACAAGCTGGATCAAGATTGCCGGGAGAAATATCAATAACCTCAGATATGCAGATGATACCACCCTTATGGCAGAAAGCAAAGAAGAAGTAAGGAGCCTCTTGTGGAAAGTGAAAGAGGAGAGTGAAAAGTTGGCTTAAAACTCAATATTCCGAAAACTGAGGTCATGGCATCTGGTCCCATCACTTCATGGCAAATAGATGGGGAAACAATGGAAACAGTGACAAGCCTTATTTCTGGGGGCTCCACAATCACTGCAGATGGTGACTGCAGCCATGAAATTAAGAGATGCTTACTCCTTGGAAGGAAGGTTATGACCAACATAGACAGCATATTAAAAAGCAGAGGCATTACTTTGCCAACAAAGGTCCGCCTAGTCAAAGCTATGGTTTTTCCAGTAGTCATGTATAGATGTGAGAGTTGGACTATAAAGAAAGCTGAGTGCCAAAGAATTGATGCTTTTGAACTGTGGTGTTGGAGAAGACTCTTGAGAGTCCCTTGGACTGCAAGGAGATCCAACCAGTCCATCCTGAAGGCAATCAGTCCTGAATATCCTTTGGAAGAACTGATACTGAAGCTGAAACTCCAATACTTGGGCCACCTGATGCAAAGAACTGACTCATTGGAAAAGACCTTGATGCTGGGAAAGATTGAGGGCAGGAGGAGAAGGGAATGACGGGATGAGATGGTTGGATAGTATCACTGACTAGCACATGAGTTTGAGTAAGTTCTAGGAGTTGGTGATGGACAGGGAAACCTGGCGTGCTGCAGTCCATGGGGTCGCTAAGCGTTGGACATGACTGAGCAACTGAACTGAACTGAGATAAGGTAGTAACTAAGTCACTCATTCACAGAAAAAAAAAAGGGGGGGGACTTCATTTGGTATTACTTGATTTCAGAATTTCATATTTCAAATATTTTTGATGAGCATTCCTTTGCAGAGAATTTCAATATTCTGTTCATTCAGTGGACCATGGGATTGGTATGGAATGTATGTTATTATGATAACAGGTCAGAAAAGCAAGAAAAAAGAAGTGTAATTTAACAAAGTGTATATTTAGGACAAGTAAATCATTTTATGAAGTTTGACATATTAGTTTATAAAAAAAGAGATAGACATATTTTAAAGTAATCCTTTCATCAGTCTTCTCCCCTGGAGTTAGTCCTTTCTGTGTCATTGTCACATGGGTCACTTTGCCATCTACTTAATAGCCTAAGTGGAGTCCTCTCCCACATCACTTGCAATGACTTCTGAGTTAACATTCATATTTTCTGGCTTCATGTTATATCCCGAATACATTGAGACAAGGGTCATGCAGCATTTTTACCAGTGTTTCCTCTACAATATGTGTGTTTTTCTGTCGGAGCTGATCATGAGGAGCTGGGGAGGCCATCTGATAACTCCTCTGATTAATGATGTTGCCCCAGGTTTCATTCATTCCTCATTATATTGCATCCCCCTTTGATAGAAAGTTCGACCTGTACAAGGAATTCCTCTGCCTTCTTTTCCTGAGCTGGGCTGCTCCAAACAAACTCCCAGGTGTTCGCTTTGTTGCCGGCTATTGCTGATGTTATTACTGATGTTAATGATGTCGGCGAGATTTAAGTGCAACAGTGGACAGCAATGCCGATATCAAGTGGATAGAAAATAGGATCTATTAGAGAACCAAGGGGATTGTTTGCACCCACGAGGCAAACGCTGATGTTAACCTCTTCCAGTAGAGTATGCAGTGTTGTGCATTATGATTTTGTGAAGAGATATTAATAGTAACTTGTTCCATCGTGTCAGACTTGAAGTTTTCCACTAATTTATAGATGTTTTAATTTCTCTCGTGAGATAGGTAGCAGATTACAAATTACTTATAACTTAAAAAATAGGTTTATAACCAAGGTTTTTACTTCTACCCTGTTCCTAGTCACATGACTCTAAAATTATCCTCTGTCATCAAAAGCAGTGAATGCTGTACATTTCTTAGACTTATACCAGGGGATGAATGGGTGGAAGGGTGGGTGGGTGGATGGATAAATAAATAAAAATAAATATCACACACAATATGATACACATGTGTATCTTTATAGACTCATATATAGTGTATCCATATATTACCCCTCCATTTTATGGATATTTCCTTTTTCATCTAAACCAAGTTGGAGATTGTTTCCTTTATTTATTTTTTGAAACTTTATTATTTTTATTTGAAATATAATTGCTTTACAATGTTGTCTTAGTTTCTGCTGTACAACACTGTGAGTCAACATATGCATACATACATCCACTCCCTCTTGAGCCTCTCTCCCACATCCCCATTCCCCCATCAGGGTCATCACAGAGCACTGAGCTGAGCTCCTTGTGCTATACAGCAGATTCCCACTGTGCTGTGCAGTGCTGAGTCACTCAGTCGTGTCCCGCTCTTTGCAACCCCATGGACTGTAGCCCTCCAGGCTCCTCTGTCCTTGCTATTCTCCAGGCAAGAATACTGGAGTGGGTTGCCACGCTCTCCTCCAGGGGATCTTCCTAACCCAGGAATACACGTATCCCAGTGTTCACTGCACCACTATTTGCAATAGCCAGGACATGGAAGCAGCCTAGATGTCCATTGACAGATGAATGGATAAAGAACATGTGGTACATATATAAAATGGAATATTATTTTTGGGGGCTCCAAATCACTGCAGATGGTGACTGCAGCCATGAAATTAAAAGACGCTTACTCCTTGGAAGAAAAGTTATGACCAACCTAGACAGCATATTAAAAAGCAGAGTGATGGCTTTGTCAACAAAGGTCCATCTAGTCAAAGCTATGGTTTTTCCAGTAGTCATGTATGGATGTGAGAGTTGGACTATAAAGAAAGCTGAGCACCAAAGAATTGATGCTTTTGAACTGTGGTGTTGGAAAAGACTTTTGAGGGTCCCTTGGACTGCAAGGAGATCCAACCAGTCCATCCTAAAGGAGATCAATCCTGAGTGTTCATTGGAAGGACTGATGTTGAAGCTGAAATTCCAATACTTTGGCCACCTGATGCGAAGAACTGACTCATCTGAGAAGACCCTGATGCTGGGAAAGATTGAAGGCAGGAGAAGGGGATGAAAGAGGATGAGATGATTGGATGGCATCATCGACTCAATGGACATGAGTTTGGATAAACTCTGGGATTTGGTGATGGACAGGGAGGCCTGCCATTCTGCAGTCCATGAAGTCGCAAAGAGTCGGACATGACTGAGCAACTGAACTGAACTGAATGCAGCCATAAAAAGGAATGAAGTTGAGTCAGTTGCATTAAATTATGGTTTCTGAGAAACAAAGTTTCTCAGACTTTGTTCATTCTTTTCAGTAATATTTTCTTCTGTTAATGTGCAGTCATTTACAGTCAGTCCCTTATTTATGAACTTTTATTACCAGATTGGGCTTCCCTGGTAGCTCAGCTGGTAGAGTCCGCCTGCAATACAGGAGACCCCGATTATTTTCCTTGGTTGGGAAAATCCCCTGGAGAATGGATAGGCACTCCACAAGAATACCCACTCCAGTATTCTTGGGCTTCCTTGATAGCTCAGCTGATAAAGAATCTGCTTGCAATATGGGAGATCTTGGTTCAATCCCTCGGTTGGGAAGATCCCCAGGAGAAGAGAATTGGCTACCCACTCCAGTATTCTGGCCCAGAGAATTCCATGGTGTTGCAAAGAGTAGGGCACGACTGAGCAACTTTCACTTTCACTTTCATTACCAGATTGCTGTTACAAGCTATGCTGTAGGAATAATCTTGTATATGTACCATTTCCCATGAATGCATGCAAGTATATCTTCAGAATAAATTCCTAAATGTGAAATTGCTGATTCCAAGGATATGTGCATTTGCAATTTTGAGAGTTTTCTCAAATTTTCATTTCCTCTAGTAATTATGGAAGTGCCTTACCCCTACTACATACTTACAAAAACATCCACTGATATATTCTTAACCAATGTAGTCCATTTTATTTCTATTTCAAATGTGTACAGAATTTGAACTGGTTCTTGTTGCTAGCAAGAATGCAAACATTCTGTGTTCCTCTCTTGCCTGCTTAGGGGTATTATTGTTTAGTCAACTAGAAGAAAATATTTTGTTTAAATTAAAAATGTTAAAGTTAAAACAGAATAAAGGAAGACATCTAAGAAATTCATCTGGTAGATACTGTTCCTCTCTAAATCAATTGTCTGAGTCAAAGGTCATTTCAGTTTCTCTATAATATTAAAGTGGCTGAAATGTTTTTTGTAGAATCTGAAATATTTACTTGATAAAATGTTACTAAGTTATTAAAGGATTATGAAATCAATCCTTTATTTCCTGTGATTGCTTTCATTCCTCAAATATATGCAATAAACATTTTATATGCAATAAATATATACACAGATATTTTCCTTTAACAATCTGAATTTGAATCATATTTGTTGGAAAAATTTGAAAATTAATTGAATCACTAATTGAACAGTTATTTAAACTTAAAAAATAATCAGTGTCTGAATACCTTTCTTGTTTAGGAAGTAGAGGCAGGAGATATGAGAGTACTCAGGAGTGATGAAATCCATTTATAAGGGCCTGGTGATTCCTGAGGTAGTAACAGTGGGTACTTAGTAGCAACACAGTCTGTACCAGCCTCAGCATTTTAAGATTATTATTGCTGTGATATGATCTTACCTATTCCAACCAGTTCCTACTGTTTCTGAACCTGATTCTTTATCCTTCTTGCTGAGTCTATGCTTTCTAAAACTTCTTTTCCTGCTTAAGTGACTCAAAGTTGGTTTTAGCTTTTTCAGACCAAAAATTCTGACTGAAATCAGTAGCAAACAGGCATTTATTTAATTCCTGATTTATCCTGGTTTGAGTTGGTCAAATTAAAAATGGTTTATGTGCAGGTATGAACTACTAAACTCTTATAAATAAAAAGCATAGAGATGATGAAATATAGATCAAAATTTGAATGTTCAAGAATAGGTATGATTATACTTCATATTGAGCCCTATTACATACCAATTTACATTGGGAAAGCATTTCAAATCACCAGGCTGAGTGATTGCAAGACTAGGGCTCCTGAATGACCTGGCCAGGAGCTGGAGATAAGCATGGCTAGAGTTCAGGGAACCCCTGGGCTGGTGCCGGTTTGCTAATGAGTGGGCTAGGTCCGGACACAGTCAGCTGTGAGGCTGTGGTGATCTTGGGGCTGGTGCCTGCATACTAGTGGGTGAGGTCAGTTCTGGGACTACTGCTGGCCCATCAGTGGGTGCAGCCTGGTCCTGTGGTCTCTAGCCACAGGACCCTGGGTGTCCCAGAGTCAGTGTGTCTGCAGTCAGGTGGGTGTGGCCAAGGCTCTGGGGGGTCCTAAGGTTGGTGCTGGTACACTGATATGTGGGACTTAGTCCTGGGTCCTCTGGTTGACAAGGCCGTGTCCTCAGGTGCCTGAGGGCTCAGGGGGTTCTTAATGCAGCCAACCTGCTGGTGGGTGGGCTCTGTCCCCCTAGTTAGTTGCTTGGCCTGACGCATCCCAGTACCGGTGCCAAAGGCTGGTGGGTGCTTCTGGTGCCAGTACTAATAAGCTAGAGAGAAATTTCCAAAATGAAACTTTCCAGTGTCCTTGTGGTATAGCAAGCTTCCCCAAATGGCTGCCCCCCGTGTCTGTGTCCCTAGGTAGTAAGCTCCAATCACCTCCTTCTCTCCAAGAGGGTCTGCAGTTGGGTCTGACCCAGACTCCTTTCAAATGACTGTTTCTGCTCTGAATCCTGGAGCAGATTCTGTGTGTGCCATTTAAAAGCGGGGTTTCTATTTCCCACAACTCTCTGGCTCTCCCAAAAGTAAGCCCCACTGGCCTTTGAAGCCAAACATCCTGGAGGCTCATCTTCTTGGTTCAGGACCCCCAGACTAGGGAGCCCAGATGGGGCTCAGACCCCTTCCTTCTTGGGGAGAACCTACGTATTTGTAATTATCCTCCTGTTTGTGGTTTGCCCACCCAGAAATATGGATCTTGACTATATCATGTCTCCACCCCTCCTACCCATCTCATTGTGGTTCCTTCTTTGTATCTTTAGTTGTAGAAGATCTTTTAGGTTTCTGATCTTTCTCATTAACAATTGTGAAAAGAGGTATAATTTTGATATGCCCATGGCAAGAAGTGAGCTCAGGGTCTTCCTATTCTTTGATCTTGGGCACCCTCTTCCTTTCATATCTTTCAGTGCATTAAATTGTGGTTTTGTCTGCTTGTAAGGGAATTTAATTATCTTCCATCCATCCACTCAAGTTTCCCCTAGGTGAAAGTACCAAGAGGGAATAGAAAAAGTTTTCTGGTAATTTAAATACTTGAGAGTGGGCATTATCTCCTATGGGATACATTTGAGGGAAAATGTGATTTCCGTAATTTGCATTTAGATGTATTG
Source organism: Capricornis sumatraensis (assembly GCF_032405125.1). Taxonomy (NCBI): domain Eukaryota; kingdom Metazoa; phylum Chordata; class Mammalia; order Artiodactyla; family Bovidae; genus Capricornis; species Capricornis sumatraensis. The sequence continues at coordinate 107,073,416 of NC_091092.1, read as the reverse complement.
ACTTTTTTTTTTTTTCTTCCTGGAGGAACTAAATCAGAACTAAAAAGCATCAGCATCATTTTTCTGTACTAAGAATTATTGGGGCTTTTCCCCTCATAACCCAAAGTCTAAAAGCATTATTATGAACAGCCAGATTTCCTGTGGAATCTATTTATTTTTTATCCTATTTCTGGGAAATTCATTATACATATGTATCTCTAAGAATATAATTCTCTTAAAAAAATCTGGAAACAGTGGTTTCAACACATAAAAGGACAGGAAGGAAAGTGAAGTCGCTTAATCGTGTTCAACTCTGTGACCCCATGGACTGTAGCCTGCCAGGCTCCTCCATCCACGGGATTTTCCAGCCAAAAATACTGGAGTGGATTGCCGTTTCCTTCTTGAGGGGATCTTCCCGACTAAGGGATCGAACCCAGGTCTCCTGCATTGGCAGTTGGACTCTCATCCACTGGACCACCAGAAAAGTCCTCCTTTCCTCCCTTTTCTGAAGGACTTTACATATGTCTTGCTAACCACTAGAACTATGTCTCATCTGGCTACCTTGGCTACAAAGGTGTCTGAACCAGTGACTTATTGAGCTTGCCAGTCTCTTTAGTAGAGGACAGCAAGGGAGAGGAATTATAAAAAGCTTTTGAGTAGCCAGTCTACAGTATCTGCAGCCAAGTATTTACCTATTAGAGCAAGTTCAAAGCACTTTGAAAAAATTGATGCCATTAATCAGACTTGCTGGGTTTGTTTTCACATTTGATAGTAGATTTATCTGAATGGATCAAGTCAATTACTTGTTTCGACATCTGGAGAAATACTTTGAGAAGGGCTAATGCCTTTGGAAAAATAACACAGTAGCAAAATTTTTTAATGTACTCAGTTATCTTGGCAAGGAAAAGATTTTCATATAATTTTGCTGCCCTTTTGGATAGGTGATAAAATTTTCTGGCTCAGATTGCAATTTCTTCATATTAAGGTAATTTGTACCAAAAGAAAATGTGTAGTTTTTTTTTTTTTTTTTTAACAAACCAAGGGTAAATATCAAGCCCCATAATGCTACTCTTTTTAATGAAGCAAAGGTAATTCATTTCAAATTTGAAGGTCATTTAAGACTCCTTGGCCTAGACAATTAGAGTATGATTCTGTGAAATGAATTCATACTTTGGGAATATGGGTACTTTTGGAAGAAAAGCCTAGATTAAATGTCATTCATTACTTTGGAGATGAAATTTAAGTGATATTAGAGAATAATTTTTTTTGAAAACCTATAGTTTACTTTATTCCATGTTATTTTGTTTTTTATTTATTTTTTTATAGATTTATTTTCTTTATTATATTATTTTTGTTATTTTTTTCCAAAAAGCTGTTTCTTTCTTTCTTTTTTTTTTTTTGGTTTTACCTGCTGACTGTGTTGGGATAAGATATGCTGGGCTTGTTTCTCTCACTGTGTTGTGTGATGTCACCCAACAGGAGGTCTGCATTGCTGTGTTATACTCCCCTTGGATATGTCAAACCTGTGGCATGAATTTCTTCTGTCTTCCAAGGGAACAAATGGGCCTTTGTGTCTAAGGCACATGTATACACCACATCTCCCCCCAACACACACACACATACTATCACTGTGTTGAAATCAAAGAGAGTGAGTTATTACAAAACACTTAATATAGAAAGACCAGCTTGTAAAAATACTAATATTTTGATGCAGTTCAATTTTTCACCCTTTTAAAAAACAAACCATGTCTGATAAACAGGGGAGAGGGGTAGCTCTTTCATGTAGATTTTCAGTTAATAAATCAAATGATGGAAATTAAAAATCTCAAGTAGACAAACACCAGGGAATTATCTATCATAGGATGCTAAAATTAGTAGACAAAAGTACAACCAGAAATGGGTGGTTTGCCTAGTCTCAAAGTATCTCCATGCAAGATACATATTAATAAAAAGGGAAAAGATACCTTCACAGTAAAGGGACTGACAGACACCACCTGAAGTAATGGATCAGGGATAACATTCCCAGTCATGAGACACCCTGTGTTCCTGCTCTTTCTCATGGTCAGATCCAGAGAATGGCCTGGTCCCCTCTAACATCCTGGTGGCTCTCTCTGTCACCTTCCCTGTGCACTCTGGGCTCTCTCACTTCTCCTGCTAAGATGACTCCAATTCCTCTACCTTATAGGTCTAGTCTTGGGGCCATTTCTCTAGGAAATTTCCAGGTGCATCCTTCCTTCAGAAGGCTGAATTAGTATAATGGAGAAAAAGAAAGAATAAGACACACTGTTGAGCTTCCACAACTTCCGAGCTTGGCCAAGACTACATAAATATGAGCACATAAATATATGACAGATGTAACTAAGTTCTATGATGTAGATAGAAACAGTGTCACCAGCCCTGGTGAGCTGGGCCTGGCCAAAATGAGCACTGGCTAGTATTTAGAATCTTGTATCTGTCACATTCTCAGGGAGGACATGCATCCCTAGATAAGAAGTATTAAGGTTAAAACATATCATAATTAATAGACTGGTTTTTTTTTTGAGATCCTATCAATTACATTGTACCGACTGTATTACAAAATCAAGAACCGAAGAAAGTCATTCAGATGTCTAGACAATGAGTTACAAGAAGTCAGGTACTGTTTCCACAAGGATGGAGGAAATATCTAGAAGAGTATGAGCAAAGAGAATGAATATAGTACATGGAGAAGGTTACTAATTTGTCTTTGAGGATGGGAAGTGGTGATATAAAAGTTACAAGAGAAGCACTTGTGCTCCTGCTTAGCCACCTGAGTCTTTGTGACCCCGTGGATGTAGCCCACCAGACTCCTCTGTGCATGGGATTTCCCAGGTAAGAATACTGGAATGGATTACTGTTTCCTCCTCCAGGGGATCTTCCCAACCTAGGGATTGAACACGCATCTTCTGCTGTTCTGTATTGCAGGGGATACTTTAACACTGAGTCACCACAGAAGCACCAGATAAACACTGCTGCTGCTAAGTCGCTTCAGTTGTGTCTGACTCTGTGCGGCCCCATATATGGCAGCCCACCAGGCTCCCCCGTCCCTGGGATTCTCCAGGCAAGAACACTGGAGTGGGTTGCCATGTCCTTCTCCAATGCATGAAAGTGAAGAGTGAAAGTGAAGTTGCTCAGTCGTGTCTGACTCTTAGCGACCCCATGGACTGCAGCCCACCAGGCTCCTCCATCCATGGGATTTTCCAGGCAAGAGTACTGGAGTGGGCCGCCATTGCCTTCTCCAAAATAAACACTATTACTGTCTAAATACAATTCCTCATTTTTTCTGGAAACCTTAGGTCTGTGTCCTGGTCAAATCTTTGTCCTGCTTTACAGCAAACTTTAAAATAAATGTTAATGAGTATGTAGTGCTTTACCTTGTACATATGCTTTTCTTTCATATTATTTTGTGGATTTCTCCATAGTTCTGTGAGATAGGTGTGGGAAACACTCTCACTTTATAGACAAGAAGCCTGTCTCAGCAAGGGCTGGTATTTTGTCCCAGTTAACCAGGTCTAGTACACTGGGGACTGAGTTCTTGAACCACGTCTCCTGCTCCAAGAAACCAAGGTTTTCCCACAACCCAGCTCAACTAGCTGGGGAAACAAGCTGTCAACAGCTGTTGTCTGAAGGTTTTTGATCTAGCCTCTGTGTTTAAAATTCTTGACTCTCAAGCAAACCCAAAATGAATGATAGAAATTTTCTAGTAAACACCTACTAAAATACAACCTTGAAGGTGATCTCCTAGAATAATGTTAAGGATCAGTTGGGGTGGTTGCCAAAGAGGGGTGGGGGTGGGCAAAATGGGTGAAGGAAGTAAAAAGGTACAAATTTCCAGTTATAAATAAGTCCTCAAGATGTACCTTACAGTATGGTAACTATAGTTAATAATAATATATTGCATATTTGAAAGTTGCTAAGATAACATAATCATTATGTTGTTATACCTGAAACCAATATATAATGTTATATGTCAGTTATACCTCAATTAAAAAAAAAAAGAAATGGAGTTTCTGGTAAATGTAAAATAATTCAAATAGCCAAAAAATATAAATTACTACTCAACAAGATATTCTTTACACCTTTATTTAATCGAATAAAAATACCATTCCCGAGGGTGAGATGAAAGCACCCAATCATACAGTGGCAGCCTGAAACAAATTATAACAATTTTATGAATGGTAACTTTGCTATTTAAATCAAAAGGCTTAAAATGTTTTGTAATATTGAACCCTTAAGCCTCAAAGATATTTGTCCTCAGGAAATAAATGTTCACTAATATGTACATGCCAGGAGTTCAAGATAGCAGTATTTTTTAAGAGCACAATATTTGGGAACAACCTACACTTTTTAATAATTAGGATTGATCAAATAACTTGTATACATAATTATGAAAAACATTTTAGAGGTGTTAAAAATTGTGTTCTTTAATCACATGGATGAAAATGTTCATCTTGTAATATTAAGCAAGAAAAGTTGAAGCAAACTAACATTTCTCTCAAAGAAAAATGTATGAATGTACCAGTGAAGAGATTAAAGACTAAAAGAGACTAAAGATTTAAAAAAGAATTCATTGGGAGGATGTCTTGCCAAGCCAAAGTCCTCTTGTGTATCCTGAGGGCTTCAGGGAGAGTAACTCTCTCTCTCTTCCTCCACCCACTCCCCTCATCTTCCTGCTCAGCACCAATTCTGGATACCGCTGGCATTCTGCAGAACCAAGGAGGCTGACAAATGTGCTATTCTTCCCTCAAGCTGCTCATCACTTTATCAACCTAATGTATATAGTGCATGTCTCTTGCAAATGGTTCTTAGCTATCTGCTCCTTTTCTCATATTCTCTAGCAAAGACAAGATGTGATTCAGACAGTTCAGTAGATTGTCTTCATGAAGCTGCCACATCTTCAAAGAATGACAAAATGTGCTGCAGCCTGAGAGAGAGAAGAGAGAACAATACGAACAGTGACAATGGAACCATACAAATGGCCTTTCAGAGGTGTTCACTCATCAGTCAATACCCACCTCCAGATATAATTCAATGCATAGCTTTGAAACACATAATTAACCTATACAGCATGTGGTTGGTGAAAACATTTCTCAAAGTGGTTTGGCATCATTTTACTTTTTAATATGGTATTTCTGCACCTTCTTCTTTTGAGGAAACTGTTGATGTCAGATTTTATTTTTTTCAGTTGAAGTATAGTTGCTACACAATATTGTGTAAGTTAGAGGTATACAATATAGTGATTCACAAAATTTAAAGGTTATATTCCATTTATAATATTGGGTATATTGGCTATATTCCCTGCGCTGTACAATATATCCCTATAGCCTATTTGTATCTAATAATTTGTACCTCTTTATCCCCTACTTCTATATTGCCCCTCCCCCTCCCTCTCCTCACTGGTAACCACTAGTTAGGAGTAGGAGTTTGCTTCTTTTTTGTTATATTCACCAGTTTTTTAGATTCCACATATAAGTGATATCATACAGTATTTATCTTTCTCTGACTTATTTCACTTAGTGTAATGCCATTCAAGTTCATCCGTGTTTCTGCAAACGGCAAATTTTCATTCCTTTTTCATTCTATATCCCTTCATCTGTTCACGGACTCTTAGGTTGCTTCTGTATTGTGACAATTGTAAATAATGCTGCTGTGAACATTGGGTACATGAATCTTTTCAAAATAGTGTGTTTTTTTTATATGTATACCCAGGAGTGGAATTGTTGAGTCATATGGTAGTTCTATTTTTGCTTTCTGCGAAACCTCCATACTGTTTTCCACAGTGAATGCACCAATTTATATTCCCACCAACAGTATAAGAGAGTTCCTTTTCTCTCCAACATTTGTATTTGCTTTCTGATGATAGCGATTCTGACAAGTGTGAGACAATATTTCATTGTGGTTTTGATTTGCATTTCCCTGATGATTAATGATATTGTGCATCTTTTCATGTGTCTGTTGGCCATCTGCATTTCCTCTGTGGAAAATGTCTGTTCAGTTCTTCTTTCTGTTTTCAATCAGGTTGTTTGTTTTTTTCATGTTGAGCTGGATGAACTGTTTATATATGTCGGATGTTAACCCTTTATTGATCATATCATTTGCAAGTATTTTCTCCCATTAGGTAGATTGTCTTTTCATTTTGCTGATGGTTTCCTTTGCTGTGCAAAAGCTTTGAAGTTTAATTAGGTCCCATTTGTTTATTTTTGCTTTTATCTCCTTTATTTTTGCTTTTATCTCCTTCGCTTATTAGTAGAAACAAGAAGCAACAGTAGTGAGTGGGTATTTAGACTATAAGTATCAGTGTTTGTGAGGACAACCAGACAGTTTCAGTCTGGGCAAAGCTACCCTTCGCTCATCTAGTTCTCTGAAAGTGTTGGGACATTAGCTTCTGTGATGGTAAAGATGACTCTTTTACTGACAGTGCTGAAAGCCATGCAGTGGCCCCTGGGAAGAATCATCTTTCCTGCCAACAGCCAACACCAGTGCCACCATTTCCCAGCAACATGCTCTAATCATAGGGTTTTTTTGTTTTTCAACTAGCCGCTGGAAGCCAGCTCTTGGTTGGTGAAGCTGTCTCTCTCAAGTACCAACTCATATAGAGGTACACCTCCAACTAAATTTGAACTTTATTCCTTTCATCTCTCCTTTCCTGGGACAATTGTGTGATTAATCTGTCACTGGACTAGAGTACTATTTAGTTTTCATATTCTTTTCCATTATGATTTGTCACAGGATATTGAACATAGTTCACTGTGCTATACAATAGGACCTTGTTTCTCCATGCTAATAGTAGTTCACATCTGCTAACCCCCAACTCCCAGTCTTTCCTTCCCTGCCCCTCTCCCCCTTAGCAACCACAAGTCTATTCTCTGTGAGTCTTTTTTGTTTTGTAGATATGTTGATTTGTGTCGTATTTTAGTTTACACATATAAGTGATATCATATGGTATTTGTCTTTTTCTGACTGATATAATATGATCATCTCTGGGTCCACACATGTCCTGCAAATGGCATTATTTCATTATTCCATTATATATATATGCACCACATCTTCTTTATCCATCCATCATTGATGGACATCTAGGTTGTTTGTGAATTTTGCTGCTTTGAACATAAGGGTGTATGTATCTTTTCAAATTGTAGTTTTGTCTTGGTATATGCCCAGGAGTGGGATTGCTGGATCATATAACAACTCTATTTTTAGTTTTTTGAGTAATCTCTATACTGTTTTCCTTAGTATCTGCACCAATTTACATTGCCACCAACAGTGTAGGAGGGTTCCCTTTTTGGAGTTTTATTTCTTTACTGACTCATTAATAGACTTTATCGTACATGCCATTGGCTTGTGAAATTATTATGATTCCCATAGTGAACCTGTATTAAATAAAATGTCAGTAAAGACAATCTCTATCTCTGAGCATAACTTGCCACAAAGCAAAACAGTCGATGTGTTTGATTCCTTGCTGGCAGAACTACCTAAAATAGGCACTGTCCATTTGTTTTTCTGAAATCTGAAATATTTTGATTTTTAAGTTTTATCTGACCAAAAGGGTTTCAGGTAAGAGACTGTGGGCCTTATACACATGCATGCATATGTATGAATTTTATGGGATGTAAGTTTAGAAATTTCTAGGTGAAATAGAGATAAACAGGCTCTCTCTATTTCTTAGGTCTTTTAATTTTCTCATTTGTTTTCAGTAGTCTCTCAAGTGACGTGCAGTATGCAGTGTTTGCAGACATATTTGAATGAGTAACTTCCTCATCAAGGAGCATATTCTCTGGCAAGTCATCAACAAAACTTCCAAAGAAAAAACACATAAAGAGAGCAATTACCTTATCCTAACAAGACCAAATGAGACAGTTCTCTCATTTCTAGCGCTCACAAAACTACACTTGCCAGGTCATCTATTATGTCCACATTGCCAAATCCAATGGCCATTATTCAGTCGCCATCTTTCCTCTTGTAATATTTGACATTGCTCATCACCACCTCCTTGAAACTTTATTTGGTAGCCAGGACACCACACCGTTGTGCTTTATCCCACTACTTCATTTGCTGCTGTTTTTGTCTCACTCATTGGAAAAACAACCTCATCTTAATTTCTAAATGTTGGGATGACTCAGAGTTCACCTCTCAGATTTCTACTTTCTGTGTTTACCCTCTATATGATCTAACCCCCAGGTCCCTAACTTTAAATGCCTATCTATATCTGAAAACTCCCAAACAAGTATATCTACCCTAAACCTCTGTACTGATATCCAGCTTCATCTACTTTGAGGTTTATTAGGCATCTCAAATTGACCATGTTGAGAAATCCAACTCCCAAATGTCCAGCCTTCATTCTGAGTACCCATTCACCATGAAGGCAAAAAATTTAATTCAGTAATGACCATTATAGAATATTCTTAGTCCAGTCAAATTTAACTCAAACAACTAAAGGTTTTTGCATAGCCTTCCTTTCTCTTGGGGTGACAAATACATTCAAAGGTTTATATAAAGTAGTGACATTTAAAAAAAAAAAACAAAACCTCCCACATGTGGATTGCCAGAAGATCTACATGTAGATTTCCTCCAGGGGTGGAGGTAGGAGTGGGACTTGACTCATCTTTGGTCGCTGGCAGTCCTGCCATGGTCTCTAGGCTCTGTAAGTTCATCCACCAACTCTGCGTCCTCTTTGTCTCAGTCACAAGGTCCATTACAGACCATTGTCACTTCTCTGTCCTTCTACAGCCCCTTATTGGGAAACTCACAGATGCTATCCCATGAGGAAGATTCTGAGTGCGGTAGGCATCAGCCCAGATCCTTTCTGTTGCCATTTCTCCTCTGAGTGCTGTCTGCTTTCTGAATCTTTTAAGCCAGTCTCTATTTTCTAACCATACCATCTCTCTCCTGCAAAGGAAGAAGGAAAATCTCAACCTCTGCCTCCCAACTAAGAGATCCACATGGTCTAACACTACTGTACTCTTCTCTGACTCTCTCTCTTTCGCAGATTGAGTTAGCTTTGTTTAGTGTCCAGGAAAATTTGTCTTCTCATGCTTTCTATTCATGTTCAGATATATGCTGCAAACTATTTCAGGCATAAAAGATTATAGACAACCAATGTACCTCTGTCCAGCTTAGCTGTAAAGCAGCAAAGGTTGAACTGAAAACACCTGATCAATTTGGAGAAATTAGAAACAAATAACCCCTGAATCTCAGACTAAAAGTAGCAAAAGTTTATTTCTCATTCACACATAATGCTCGATATGGACTGGCAGGGATGCTGTCTCAGTAAGGTCACTCAGGATTTCAGGCTGATAAGAGGCTTCATCTCAGCGTACTGCCTGTCGGATCTTATGCAGAAAAGTCAATTTTCTTTCTTCCTTTCCACCCTTATGCTTCTGTTTTCTCTCTGCATTCCCCAGAACTGAAAATAGGATATTGAAATATAGTAATGATCAAGGACGTGGTTTTCTATTCCTTGCTTTAAAAAGGATGGTTTTAGCTAGTCACCATTAGGTGTTAAATTTCTGTTGTGGTTGATAATATTTTAGATAACTTTCTTCTTCTTTTTCCAAACTATTGTTTAAGAGTAAATGTACTTTTTGATTCTTGTAGAGATTTGTTTTGATATTCAAAACCTAATTGATGGTAGTGAAACAATTTAAATCTTGCCTCAGCATTTGGCTCTGTTGCCATTCCTCTTGGGCAAGGAACATGGAATGTCTCAGCCTCCTAGTCTTGTTTTAATGAGGAAGGATGGTGCAGTTCGAATAAAAGGAATTGTCAGAAATGACAGATAAATCAGTTATTATACCAAACTATTATCTTGCAACATGACATTTATGGCATTAGTTTTCTTTTAATTCAAAATTGTACTGCTAACATTCACCTTATTGCATGCAGCTGCTATTCAATGATTTCTATGTTACTATTTATCCATTTTCCTACTGGTAGGTGTTTTCAGATTTTTACAACTATGAGAGCTTCAGTGGGCATTCCTGTTTATACCTCATGGTGGCGGTGTTGTATGTGTACAAAAGTTTCCTTGGGGTATATGATTAGCAGGGAAATTGCTAGTCCATAGAATATATGAATATTCATCTTTGCAAGATATTGTCACCTGTCTTCCAAAGTGGTTGTAATAATCAATATTTCTTCCAGGAATGTCCCCAAAAAATAAATTCTTTGGGGAAAAAAACTCATTCTAAATTAGTTTGGAATTAATCTGTAAATCATAGACCAGTATAGCATCACTTGGCCATCAACTACTGAAGGTGAAGAAGCTATTTATTCTCTGAAACTGAGATTTTTATTTGACCTTAAGAGCTTTCCTCTTTCTTTGAAGTGTCTTTAACTTTTTCAGTGTAAATTTTTCTTATATGAAGAAAAGAATGAATAACCCAATGGAATTTCTAAAGACATGAACAGGTACTTCACAGAGGAAGAAGCACATAGGAGGAAATTTGTGTAAAAGAAGTCAGCCACGAGTGTGAACAAGGAATCACAAATCAGTACTAAAATGAGATGCCATTTCATATCCATTTTATTGGTGAAAGTAAGAAACCTGATGATTCAAAATATTGGAGAAGATCTGGATTATTTACAAAAACTAAGAGGAACCAATTATGAACTCTCTTTTACATTAGCATTCTATGGATTGGCAGATTTATAAGTATTTTTTTATACTTTCTAGAAACATGCCTTAATGAGGCATAAATATACTTGTTAATATACCCAAATATCTTTAATTCTTCTGTAAAAGGAAGCAAAAAGTAGATAAACCTATGTTCAGTGATTAATGTTTCAGTATTTTATCTCATTTGGAAATGATGTACCTATTCAATGACTTTGTTGTTGTTTAATTGATAAGTCATGTCCGACTCTTTGCAACCTCATGAACTAGCTCCCCAGGCTCTGCTGTCTATGGGATTTCCCAGGCAAGAATACTGGAGTGGATTGCCATCTCCTTCTCCAAGGGTCTACCTGATCCAGAGATCAAACCTACATCTCTTGCATCTTCTGCCTTAGTAGGTGGATTCTTTACCACTCCAGCACCTGGGAAGCCCATTCAATGACTATCCATCATTTAATTTAACTTAGCAAAATTTTAATATTCAAGTTTCCAAAAAGATACTTGAAAGCTATTTTAAAAGTTCACGTAGAAACTTTAATCTCACATCCATTTAATTAACTTATTTTCAACAATTATGTTTAGACCACTAACAAAAACTTCATGAGACATTAGACAAATTCAGTCATCATCCTAGGGTATTTTTTTAGACCAACAAAGTCTGTAAGCGGTAATATGAACTCGTTTGACTAATAATCCCAGGGCAAATAAAAAGTTATATACTTGTATGATATTCAATGTTGGTAATTCTAAAGATAGACTTATTTTAATGAAACTAACAAATTTAAAGTAGCTTTTATTTACTGAAGATTATCCCAGATCATATAAACTTGAAAAGTATTTGGGTTAGTTTGAAAAATAAGCCTATAAAAATGCTTGTTTCTTCAAATCAGTTAAATAGAGCTCTTTTACAAATTAATTTTACCAGTACCATTCAGGGGTAGGTAAATACATCTACAGCACGCACACACACACATATACAGATATACATAAGCATATAGACAAACATAAACAGAGATCTTACAGTTTTCATTTACAAATTTTGCTTAAACTAGATAGATTTTGGGACAAGGGTGCTTCTGTAGCAGTTAGTATTTTTTAAAAATCCCCTCCCTCCTTTTCTTTTTCCTGCAATCCTCTAGAGCTATATTTTCAGTTTTGCAAAAATTTGTAAGAGAAGGGCAGTTGCTCTCAATTCATCAAAAAATTGGGTTGTAGCCTGGAGGTTAAAGGACTGATGCATCCATCCACCTGTGTTGAAATGCTTCCCTCTGGTTACATTTAGCTGAGAGGAGTTGGCCTAAAAATTGTCTTTTGCTATCAGACCATGAATATCAGCTTCCAGTTTGGCTAAATTTCTGATTATAAAGTTATTAAATCCTTTTAAATACTGTTAGGTTTCAGCCTAGATAAGCAATGAATATTTCTGGCAATATTCAAAATCTTCTTGGACTTAAGTGGTGTCCCCAAGGCAGGTGCAAAAGCTGTTACCTTCCCAAGATCTACAGTCACTGCTGAAGATAACCCAAAGGAGGAATGCAGCCTGCATGCATCTCCCTGGTGAGCAGAGAGCCAAGCCAGGTACTAAGGATGTAAAGCAAGAAGACACTAGGCATCCTTGTGAAAGAAAGGATCAGTAAGCAACAGCTCTGGATTTGAAAAGGAGGAGACGTTGTGAAATTTTATTTTCTTCTCTAAACAGGCACTACAGACAGTGATGACTCTGGTAAAAATTCTCACCTTTCTCTGGTTTCTGCCAGTTTCCCAGGATTCCCTCTGCAGATACAGGGTTTTTGTTAATTGTAATTTAACCATCGCTAAACTTGAGGAAGGGCCTATACACGGACATTCCTTGAGAGGTAGATACACGGGTGTTGGAAAGGCCATTAACTTGCCATGTTATCAAATGGGGGTCCCACTGCCTTCAACTTACAAAATCTATACTCACAAATAGTAGAAGGAACAGTGCCTCTGATCAGAATGCCAGCAATCTGGGAAGATGGTAAACTCAGCATCCCCCCAAAACCACCTCCGAAGATTCTGCTTGGCCATGAAACTTTTAAAAAGAAATTGGAAGAGTAATCTCAGTTAATCATTGAGGGCAAGGGTCAGAGACGTCTCCATCCCCCACTGTGTGCAGGCTTGTCAACTCCTCATGATCTTTCTTTAGATGTTACCTTTTCCACACAGTTTGTTGGCAAGATTACTGAAGGGGAAGTCTAGGGAAAAGATCCAGTCATCTGTTAATTACTATTCTTCATTTCTCCTTCATTGATCTATGGAAAGAACTAACAAGTTAGGCAAGGTATTGTGTGATTAAAACATTTGAAAAGTGTGCTAGAAGTGAAGATGAGGAGAGCATGGGATGCCGGTTTGAAAGTTAAAATATTGCTTTGCGAAATTACAAAAAGGGGCTTCCTGCTGAGAATGGTTTCCTGTAAAGAGCTGCTTCCAAATCCCCACTTGTCAGTAGTGTGCATCAGACACTGGGTCCGTGATTCTGTTTTCCTAATTATCAACTGCTTGGTTTTGTACTTGGGTGGGATGAGGGGGGATGCAGCTTCCAGGAAGATTCTTGTTTATAATCTTGTAGTCTCTTCAGAATGGAAAGATGATTAAAACAGAGGATGACTAGAACAAGTACTCAAATAAAGGAGAGGAGGGGGACTAGTAGGGACTAGGTCCATCTCACAGTCTTTTAAGTACCTTTATCTCCAGGCTTCCCTGGTGGCTCAGTGGTAAAGAATCCCCCGCCAATGCAGGATACTCAGGTTTGATCCCTGGGTAGGAAAGATCCCTTGGAGGAGGAAAATGCAACCCACTCCAGTATTCTTGCCTGGAAAATCCCGTGGACAGAGGAGCCTGGTGGGCTACAGTCCAGGGGGTCTCAAAGAGTCAGACGTGACTTAGTGACTAAAACAACAACAATGTCTTTACCTTTAATTTTTTTGAATAGTCTTTGGCAATGAAACTTTCACTGAAGCTATTTTGGAATTTTGAAGCCTTCTGGAGGTTCCTGCAGGCCAATTAAAATAGATATCTCATCATGTTTGTTTACTTTTAGAACCCTTATTTCCAAATATACTTGTGAAATGAACTTGTCTAATTGGAACATTCTCCATCATGGTCATTGTAATTCTAGGTTGTTGTCAATCATATTTTGTTATTTTGTAGATATTTACAGCTTCTGAGACTGTACTTCTTAGATATAAAATAAGCAAGCATGCCCTAGGTAGTGCACTTGACTCTTTAGAAATGAAAGATCTCATCTCTTTTGCTTAGTCACTCAGTTGTGCCTGACTCTTTGTAACTCCATGGACTATAGCCCACCAGGCTTCTCTGTCCCTAGGGATTCTCCAGGCAAGAATACTGGAGGGGGTTGCCATGCTCTCCTCCAGGGGATCTTCCCAACCCAGGGATTGAACCTAGATCTCCCACATTGCAGGCAGATATGTTTACCATTTGAGCCACCAAGGAATCTCTTTTAGGTACCCTTTATCTACACAAAGCAAGACAAACAAGTATGTGCACCTTAACACACCAGCAGTAATTAAGGAAATGTTACCATGTTCTGGACAGTAGAAGGCTGTACATGCTACCAGCAATTCCTAACATGGACAAAACCAGCAGACACCAGTAAATAGGGGCTATAGACTGGAAATGGGGAAAGAGATTCCAGTGGGGAAAGCGGTTAATTAACTGCAGACTGAATGAAGGCCAAGGGACTTGGCTTCCAGGTGGAACCCTGAGTCAGCAAGCTGACTCACCAAGCCCTGGACCGGAAGCTAATTTAGATTGTGTGCTCAATGCAAAGACAGCGGAGCTTAGAATTAAGAGAAACTTACCTACAGCCCTCAGAAACAGCAAGAAAAACAGGGAACTCAGAAGGGGTTCTCAGGTACCATGCCTGTTTCTCATTGTTCCTGAATGCCATCAGAAGTTCACTTAGGATCCTGATGCTGCCACCAAAAATGTTTGGAAAAAAACACACATATTGAACTGAATAAATTTAAAAGATTTATGAACTGAGGATGAGATGGTTGGATGGCATCACCAACTTTATAGACTTGAGTTTGAGTAAGCTCTGGGAATTGATGATGGACAGGGAAGCCTGGCATGCTGCAGTCCATGGGGTCGCAAAGAGTCAGACATGACTGAGCGACTGAACTGAACTGAATTTACTGAATAATTCGTGAATTGGGCAGCATCTCCTCTAGCCGGTAGCAGGAAACTCTAAAGGGCTGCTGAAAGGGAGAGGTATTTAAAGGCAAGTCATAAACAACAACAATAAAATTATTTCTGATTAGCTCATCTTCCACTGGGGAAAAAGGAGTCTTATTAAGTGGGTTACCTCATTGGTGCTGATCGGAAAATTCCCGACTGTCCACTTAGGATCAGTTGTGATTGCAGTTAGCTTAGGTATTAAGTCTTGATTTTAGCACGAGGTGACTCTTTGGGTCCTGTCATTTCTTTTTTTAACGATTCCTCTCTGGCTAAAATCTAAAACCTTTGGCTGATGTTAAGAGGACAAAAGTGGCTGCAAGGTTATTTTGCTAGTAAGGTGGAGAGAAAGGGCTGTGCCAGGGCAGAATTGAGAGGCAGGCTACATGCTAGGTGATGTCCTTTGGTTAGCACCCCCAGGAAATTAATAAAGGATTGTTGACATGATGTGGACAAGATTAACAATAATGTAAAGGTGAGTTGTGTTGGTGAAAAATTAATTGATCAGTCTAAGAAAGAAATGGACACTTTTTTCTAGCCAAATTGAGGATTATAATGCAGGAACAGCATCTCAGAAAGCTCTGAGAACTGTTCCACTTGTCAGAACGCCAGGCACAGTTATATACTTTTGTTTGTGGAGATACAGGCTTGTACATTAAATGACAGATTACATAATCCAGATCTAAGCCACACTGTGGCCCCTACAACATCACAGAGGAATGAATGTCATCTTGTAAGGAGTTGTCTTGTTGATACTAGGAGAATATTGCTTTTTATAATTAAGCAAGTATTTCTGCCGATGAGAGAAGTTTGGTCAACACATAATGCAGAATACAATGCACAGTAGAGGGGAGAGAGGAGGCTCTTGACTGAAAAAGAAATTTACAACATGAGAATCATGAGTTAAGTTTTATTGGGGGTAAAATGATGGCTGTACCCTGGGATACAGCATTTTAGATAGTGCTGAGAAACTGCTCCAAAGAGGTAGGGGGAAGGTCAGTATATATGTGATATTAGTGAAGGGGGAATACATGCAATCAAGTACATACTTTTCTAGAACGTTTCTGCAAGTCATGAAGAGTAACTATCACCATAAAGGATTTTAGTGCTTTCCTAGATAAGAGGAGATACAAGAATTGGGTTCATCAAATCTTCTCTTGAAAATAACTTCACTCTCTGAAGACTGTTCTGCCAGTTTTTCCCAGAGCACAGAGTGCCACATTCCTGGTCTCTGCCCTGAACTCCTTTTGGGGATGTTAAAGGTTAGCAGGTACAGCAGCTCATGACTTAATCCTTGTAAAGGTAGATGGCAAGTGCCAATTTGTATTCGACAAGTCCAAAGGGCAGAGAAAAATTTTTATGTTTAAATTGTTCTTGTCTTGCCATAAAATGTGAT
Organism: Capricornis sumatraensis; assembly: GCF_032405125.1. NCBI lineage: Eukaryota > Metazoa > Chordata > Mammalia > Artiodactyla > Bovidae > Capricornis > Capricornis sumatraensis. The sequence continues at coordinate 107,057,193 of NC_091092.1, read as the reverse complement.
TTTTATTTTGCAGCATTTATTAAATATCTTTATAGGGATCTGTTTGAATGCTTTGACTCCTGGATTACTATAGAATGCAATAAAGAAACAATCTCTGGTTTGTTTCATCTTTGGTTTGTTTTACTACATTTATATGCATCTTGCTTCAGAATTTTACTGTGTAATTTTTGTGGGGAAAGAAAAATAATTTTCCCTTTACTCTTCGTACTTCCTGGCTGAGATCTGCCTCCCAAATAATAAAAGATTAACAGGAGAAGGACAAACAAACTTAATTAACATTTATACATCTTATATGGGCTTTCCTGGTGGTTCAGATGGTAAAGAATCTGCCTTTAATGCAGGAGACCTGGGTTTGATCCCTGGGTTGGGAAGATCCTCTGGAGAAGGGCATGGCGACCCACTCTAGTATTCTTGCCTGGAGAATTCCATGGACAGAGGAGCCTGGTGGGTGGGCTACAGTCCATGGGATCACAAGAGTCAAACATGACTGACCAACTAACACAACTGAGCAACTAACACTTTCACTTTCACTTATACCTCCTGTATACATGGGAGATACACAGGAAAATGGAGTAATTCTCCCATACAGGCTAAGCTGTTTAAATAAAACCACCTTCAATAACATCTCCAGCTAAAGAAAAAAAAAGCTGGGGAGGTGGGGAGGTGGGAAGTTATGGGAGATTAGTAACAAAGGCACAGTTCAGTTCAGTTCAGTTGCTCAGTCGTGTCTGACTCTTTGTGACCCCATGAACCACAGCACGCCAGGCCTCCCTATCCATCACCAACTGCAGGAGTCTACCCAAACCCATGTCCATTGAGTCGGTGATGCCATCCAACCATCTCATCCTCTGTTGTCCCCTTCTTCTCCTGACCTCAATCTTTCCCAGCATCAGGGTCTTTTCCAATGAGTCAGCTCTTCACATCAAGTGGCCAAAGTACTGGAGTTTCAGCTTCAACATCAGTCCTTCCAGTGAACACCCAGGACTGATCTCCTTTAGGCTGGACTGGCTGGATCTCCTTGCAGTCCAAGGGACTCTCAAGAGTCTTCTCCACACCACAATTCAAAAGCATCAATTCTTCGTGCTCAGCCTTCTTTATAGTCCAACTCTCACATCCATACATGACCAATGGAAAAACCATAGCCTTGACTAGATGGACCTTTGTTCACAAAGCCATGTCTCTGCTTTTTAATATGCTGTCTAGGTTGTTCATAAATTTTCTTTCAAGGAGTAAGCATCTTTTAATTTCATGGCTACAGTCACCATCTACAGTGATTTTGGACCCCCCCAAATAAAGTCAGCCATTGTTTCCACTGTTTCCCCATCTATTTGCCACAGTAAACAAGGGTAAGGTGTTTTTGCAGATTTAATCTGTAGCCTTCTCCATTGATAAGTGTTTATAGAGATTTGTACTCCCCCTTCTCTTCCTGGTACAGAGAAGAACACACCCTTACAAGCAGAGATTTCCCTTATAAATGTAAATGTCCCTTAAAAAGGAAAACTTCCATTCAGTTCCAGAGCTTTCCCTATGCCTACTGTTTCTTAAAAACAATCAACATAAAATAATTCTTATGACAAAGAGACATATTTTGGGGTGACAAATGCTGCCCCCCTTTGTTATCAATTTCCATTATTATAATTCACAGTGAGAATGTAGATTAAAATAATTGCTTAGGTAATAAGTAAATCTGATTTCAAAGATTTTAGTCTGAACAAAAAAAGTGTTGCTCTTATTTTTTTAAAAAAAAAGTAACAGTGTTTATGGAAGTGTGTGGTTGAGGCCCAGGAGAAGTCTAAAACAGTATGTTGTATGTATTTGAAGAAAGTGAAACAGCATCCTCCAGAAGGAAAAGAAAAGGATAGATATAGAACTGGTATTATGTGGCTATTTCATCTATTTGATTTCTACAAATTAAACAATATTCAGTGGATAAAAGGAGGATAGAAAAGAAATTGGAGTTTCAGGAAGAAAGAAAATACCTCTTTGCAAAATATGATAAAACTGATACTTATTAAGCAGAAAAGGTCACAAGAACTTACATGATTTCCTTTTCTACTTAATTAGAAAAGGGCACACTGATATTTGCTTTAGATGGTTGAAGTGTTGGGGGAGTGTGTAATTTCCTCGGTTCTGTCTCGTCACAACAAAAATTTGAAGTGACAGACCAGCTCTCGGATAGACCAGTGGTACAGCTCAGTTTTATTTAGAAAATAAAGGAAAATACATCCTCGAGGCATGAGAGCATAGAAGAGAGAGAGAAGAGAGCGAGAGCGCGAGAGTGGGAAAGTGGCCCCCAGCCCTTTGGCTCCTCATTTTATGTTTTTTCTCCTCCCCCGGGCCTGCCCTATGTAAATTGGGCTAGCCAGGAGTGCTGTTTGTTTTACCTGAGGTTCTCACTCAGGTCATCCGACCTTCCTTTGTTCTATTTTCAAGGGCTTTTCCCTTCCTTGTCTTTTAGCCACTGCCATTCTGGACTCCTTTTTCCTATTCTAATTACCTGGACTCTAATTACCTGGACTCTAATTACCTGGACTCTAATTACCTGGACTCTAATTCTGGACTCCTTTTTCCTATTCTAATTACCTAACAGAAGGAAAATAAAGTTGATATTATGGTAGAGAAAACACTTGATTTTTCATCAGCTAAAGTGTTTTGTTTGGGGCAGTAAATTGTTGACTGAAAGAAAACACACACAATATGTAAAATCAGTGAGTTTCAGTTTTATTGAGGGACCATTTGTTGTTCAATCTCTAAGTCATGTCCAATGTTTTGAGACCCAATAGACTGTAACACACCAGGCTCATCTGTCCTTCACTATCTCCTGAAGTTTGCTCAAATTCATGTCCATTGAGTCAGTGATTATATCTAACCATCTCATCCTCTGTTCCCCCCTTCTCCTTTTGCCTGCAATCTTTCTCAGCATCAGGATCTTTTCCAATGAGTTGGTTCTTCACATAAGGTGGCCAAAGTATTGGAACTTCAGCTTCAACATCAGTCGTTCCAATGAATATTCAGGGTTGATTTCCTTTAGGAAATTGGATTGACTGGTTTGCTCTCCTTGCAGTCCAAGGGACTCTCAACAATATTCTCCAGCACCACCATTCAAAAGCATCAATTCTTGAACATTCAGCCTTCTTTATGGTCTGACTCTCACATCTGTTCATGACTATTAGAAAAAACAGAGTTTTGACTATATGGACTTTTGTCAGCAAAGTGACATCTCTGCTTTTTAATACACTAAGTTTGTCATGGGCTTCCCAGGTGGTGCAGTGGTAAGGAACCTGCCTGCCAGTGCAGGAGACGTTAGTTTTATCCATGGGTCAGGAAGATCTCCTGGAGTAGTAAATGACAACCCACTCTAGTGTTCTTGCCTGGAAAATTCCATAGACAGAGGAACCTGGCTGGCTATACAGTGCATGGAGTTGCAAAGTGTCAGACACGACTGAGCACATACTCCTATAGCTTTCTCATAGTTTTGCTTCCAAAGAACAAGTGTCTTTTAATTTCATGCCTGCAGTACCATCTGCAGTGATTTGGAGCCCAAGAAAAGAAAATCTGTCACTACTTCCCCTTCTATATGCCATGCCCCTTTTTCCCCTTCTATATGCTATGAAATGATGGAAGTGGATATCATGGTATTAGTTTTCTGAATGTTGAGTTTCAGGAGAGCTTTTTTACTCTCCTCTTTTACCCTCATCGAGAGACTTACTAGTTCCTCTTTACTTTCTACCATTTGAGTGATACTATCTACATATCTGAGGTTATTGATATTTCTCCCAGCAATCTTGATTCGAGCTTGCCAGGATTCATCCAGCCAGCACTTCACATGATGTACTCTGCATATAAGTTAAATAAACAGGATGACAGTATACAGCCTTGTCATACTCCTTTCCCAGTTTTGAACTAGCCCATTGTTCCATGTACAGTTCTGTTGCTTCTTGACCCACATATAGGTAAGGTGGTCTGCTGCTCCCATCTCTTTAAGAATTTTCCAGTTTGTTGTGATCCACACAGTCAAAGGCTTTACTATAGTCAATGAAGCAGAATTAGATGTTTTTCTTGAATTCCCTTGCTTTCTCCATGATCCACTGGACCACCAAGGAAGTCCTGTGATGGTTCTGTTTTTAGTTTTCTTGAAAACCCTCAATACTGTTTTCCACAGTGGCTACACCAATTAAGTTGACTCATTGGAAAAGACTGATGCTGGGAGGGATTGGGGGCAGGAGGAGAAGGGGACGATAGAGGATGAGATGGCTGGATGGCATCACTGACTCGATAGACGTGAGTCTGAGTGAACTCCGGGAGTTGGTGATGGACAGGGAGGCCTGGCGTGCTGCGATTCATGGGGTTGCAAAGAGTCAGACACGACTGAGCGACTGAACTGAACTGAACTGAACTGAACACCAATTTACATTATTATCAATATCTCTTTTATGTTTTTAATGCTTTTAAGGTATATATTGCTGTCTTTTTTTCCCTGATATTGGTGATTTTACCTTCTCTGTTTTCTATCATGATAAAAAATATTTAGTGTTTATTAATTTATATCAAATATATGAAAAGACTGTTTTTTTTCTTTTATTCTCCACCAGATGATTGTTTCCTATATAATTAGATTCTCTCTTTTTTGAGATAGAGTTCTCCCCAGTTTGTAATATATTTCAAGCAATGATAATCTCATATGCATTAATTCAAAGTTCATGTGTCTGTCAAGAAGTTTTCTAAGGAGCTTTATATACATATGCAGTAAGCATCTATCATACAGTCAGAAAGGCTTCAGTTTGGTCTCTAGATGGAGCTCTTAATGACTATTAATATGGACAAATTAACATATTGCAACCTCAGTTTTCATATCTGAAAAATAGAGATACAATGTATTCCTATTGAGATTATTGTGAGAATTAAATGAGAGAATATATCTAAAACTCAGCCTTTTCTAGGTTCATTATAAATGTTGTCTCATCCTACTTTGTTTTGTTTTTTAAATGCAGAAATCGAAGTGCTGAAATTAATAGCCATTACAGGGTAATATAGAAATCAGTAATTAAATGAGACTAGACTTCAGATTTCCTAACTCATTGTTGAGCTAAAATTTTTCTGCTGGAAAATTGTTTATGAAAGAAAAAAAAAAAAGCAATTGGTCATTTTCAGTATTTGCTCTGAAGTTATCATATAGAGGCTAGTTTTCACCTTTAAGTATTTCTTATAAAACTACTATGCATTTTCCTATTTACATATCATTGTTTTTCCAACACTTTTTGTTTTTCTTTAACATTGCAGTGGAGTGGTCTTTAATTCATTTGCCCCTTGATTTCATCTACAAAATTATCTGGGTTCTGTCAGTCCCTACCATTAAGCAAAACACAGCTGCCGGGCAAAAAAATGAAACAACAAACTCTGATTTATAAATGTTACCTAGATCAGATTGCTATTCTCTTTGGCAAAATTGCATTTTCAGTTGACCACATCAGTATGCCCCTCGCTTGGCTGTAAGGCATTGTTTTAGGAAGGAACCATTTTGACTCTGAAACACATTAGAAGGGTAGGAAAAGAGTAATATCAGTGCTTTGCTGCCTGGATTCTGCATTTTGTATTGAGAATTCTATAAAAACGTGATTGAATTCTATATTTAATGCAGTATTAAAATACTTTAAAATGGTAACAAAAGCAAAACATTAATTCAAATGTATACAAATTGTAGTAGGTTGAATTCTATCAGAAATTACACTGACATACTAACTCATTTTGGGTTCAGCCCTTAGAAACTCTTCTTTTTGTAACTGTGTATTGATTATAGTTTATAGATTGGAAGTTCTTTTTAATAAGAGAGGAAGGGAAGGAGAACAAAATAAAGCAAGATAGCATGATTATATACAATGGAGTACAAATTAGCCCCTTATCAGAAAATAGAAAACCTCTGACCAAAAGTGGTGGAAATGAAAGCTGACCATGAACAGAAAACAGTGACTTGGGGCCAGCAGCATAGCTTCACAGACAATAATTTTGGTTGTCAGTGATCTAGGACGTGAACTATTGGGAAAGGTAGTACATTTTGAATTGTAGGAAAAGGGACAGATGCATTCAAAGTAAGAGGCATTGTCGGTGCTGGGCTAGTGGCACAAGCCAAATACCTGGGGAGTTTGGAGCATCACAGAATTAGTGCCAGAGACAGACTCTGAAGCAAAACCTACACAGATCTGCCTTTACTCTGTCTGGAATAATTTGTCATTAATCATTAAAAAAGCTGAATGAGACCTATCTATAAAATTATTTAACTTCTATTGTAACTTTGTAAAGTTATTGTCTGTTTTAATCAATGATAGAGAAGTTAATAGTATTCTCCCCTTTAAGGGACATGAACCTGGGCAAACTTCAGGAGATGGTAAGGGACGGGGAGGCCTGGCATGCTGTAGTCCATAGGGTCGCAAAGTGTCGGACTCAACGGTGTGACTGAACAACAACTCTTTAAGGAAGTATCTCATCATCAAAGAAGTAACTTACATCACCTATTAGATGTAATAGGGCACTTCAAGGAACTACTTAAAAATCAGAATCTAATAGCCATGAAGAAGCTAGGGATATCTTTTATCATATGAGTTTGTGTTTATGGCCATTTGTCAAAATCTTTTGTTTTATGTTATCTTCATTATAGATTGATTGCCAATGGAAAGATTATGAATATCAGAATTTAATCTAAAACACTCTTTCTGAAGAATTGTCAATATATTAATGATAGTACTTAGCAACAAAAAAAGGTTTAATTTCATAAAACTTTAGAGTTATTCTTAAAATAGTTTAATCCATCTCCTTCAAATAAGCAGATATGCCCTGAAAGATTAATTCACTTGACCATGGTCATTGAAATGTTACCAAACTCAGATTCAGCTGCCACTTGAAAGCCAGTACTTGAGAGACAAATGTTGGTTGGAAAAGGAAAACTTACTTTATCCAGGAGGTGGGCAACCTGGGGAGAAGGCAGACTCATGTCCTGGAACCAACTCTTAAGATTCTACTTGGCCATAAACACTTTTAAAGGGAAGCTAGTTGCAGTTAGTCATTGAAGTAGGAGTTTATATTCTTTGCCATCTTCCATTGTGTGCACACTTGTTGACTTTTTGTTATCTTTCTTTATGTGCTATCTTGTTCACATAGTCTGCTCATGGAGTTACTGAGGGGGAAGCTGGGGAAAAGATCTGCTCATCCATTAAGAACGTATTCTTCATTCCTACTTCTTCAGTCTAAGAAAGAGACAACAGCTTAGACAAAGCATTGTGTGATCAAAAGATTTGAGAGGTATGCTTGGACTGGACCAGTGAAGCGTGGGGGTACCTGGTGTAGAGTTAAGTTAAAATATAGCTTGATGGAGTCTATTTACTGTTAGCTTTTAGAAGCTGCTTACAGATCCCCACTGTCAGACATCATTCCATTTCTATGGGATCAGGGCCAAAGGCTGATCTGTAGCTGCTTTAGGCTGAGAAAGGTCATCAAGAACTTTGAATGGAAGATGTCGACATGGATCCATAGCATCTCCTTGCTGACAAAATACGTTGCCCAGAGAATAAGCCACAATTATTTTGATGCCTACAAAGATATAGATTATTATGAGCACTAATGTTAATCCCATTCCTTTGAGGCCAGTTGTTGGAATCGTGCTAGCCATAGATTTAGTGCAGCTCGAGATGGAGCAGCTTATGTCATGGCTACAGTCTGGTCATCATGCAGTTAGCTTTTTTCCCTCTGGTGGCAGTTATACATGTCTGTAAAACAACTCAGCAATGTGCATCAGACACTGTTGCCTATGTCCTTTAGGAAGGAACCTAAAATTCTGTGACTCTATTGTGCTAATAACTGACTGCTTGAATGTACTCTTTTGTGCCTCAGGGGAGCTGAAAGACTTCAACTTTTCTACAAATAAGAGGCAGGGGACACAGATAGTCCTTTCCACTTGGAATGACCCCTCAGGATTCTGCTCAGTTTGAGAAACAACCTACCTTGAAATTAGAGGGAGAACCCACTTCGTGTTTCACAATTTCATGTCTCTGGTGCATTTGTTTCCTACCTAAACCGTTTCAGTGTCTCAAGTCCTGTTTCACACGTTCACACATCAGGAACCAAGGAACTAGGAGGACAAAGACATGTCTATATCATTTAAATCACCTACTGAAAGCAATACATTACAGTTATTCCTGTGCATGTGTACGACCATGGGCAAATTAAATTCAGGGACACATGGAGCTATGAAAGCAGACAGTGCTAATGGGATTACATTGCATTAGATTACAGGATATTGATATAATCACCCCCAAACCTTATGGTTAGTTTTAAGGACTAACAAATCAGAGAGAATGTATAGACAGTGTACCTTACTTTCGTAAAATAGTCTATATGAAATTCAATGATTACATCAGAGAGTATGAGAAAGATGCTGGCAGGAGGAAAACACATACAGGCAAACTAAAGACTGTCTAAACAGCCAGATCCCTCAATCACTGGATCTATTTCCAGGTGGAAGATTGGGAAACGTGCTCTGGCACGTTCACTGGGGCTGCATATCCTTCAAATAATTTTTCGAGGACAGATTGCACCATAGTTTTAAGAGCAACCACAGGGGAGATATTTGTCAATAGCTATCACTAGTTTGCAATTCTACCCTGCTCGCAAGCTAAGGAGTTAGTCTGCCACATTTAATGGATGCTGGCAGGAGACACCGTAATCCAAGGTCAGAGACAAAGGTCTTTATTACTCAGAACACAGCAGGCAGCATGAGCTTTATATTTGCATCTGTTCCCCTTGTCCCTCAAGTCTCACAGGTTTGGTGTGGAACATTCCCACAGAGACTGTGCATAGAGAGTTTGTGTCACAACTGAGGAACCCTGAGTGTAAGGAACCTAAATCCTTTACAGGAGCTTGCTGACAGACCTACCCATTATCGCTATGGTCCTGGAGAGTTGACAAATCTGTCTTCTGACCAAGGAATGAGACACTATCTCTCTCATCTAAGGCTTTTTGCTTATACAAACATCCTTGAAAAGAGTCTAGAGCAAAATCTCTCAGTGCCTCTACTCAAAACACATGCAGAAATGTGAGTGGTCCATGGAAAATTGCTTCCCAACAGGAATCCTGCCATCAGTCACTCAGGAATGTGCCCAGATTGCTCCAAATGAGCTTTCCCTCTAATCAGGCACCTTTTCAACTTTGCTGGACCAGAGGACGGGAGGTGACAGCTGGCACCTACCTTCAGGAGCACCCATATAAAAACAATAAGTCTTGACTCCTACATGCTGCCTCACATGCTATAACACTCTGAATGCCCAGGCCCTTCACTTTTATAAATTCCTCATTCAGCACTGACTGATGGGAACAAGAAAGGAAGAAAAGAGGAAAGAAGTTATGATGTAATTATTTTACTGTCCAGTGGCTTTATGAATTTCCTCCCAGGATATTTTTCTGGCTTCTAAGGTAAAGCTGGGGTGTACCACGTATAGTCACACATCAGCCACTTTCCAGAGGAGGGAGGGAAATAAACCCACTTCTCTGTCTGAGGGGCCTGGGGTGACAGGGTCAGAGACCACAAGGCCAGATAACCACTGAGTTAGACTCTGTCATTTTTTACTGAATTGAATTTAGGGTTTACCCAGTTAGTGCCTTTAACAGGTTCATCATCTGTGCAAGGAGGAAGTAGAGGCAGCAACATAATGAGCACAGAGCCTCCCCATGTAGCTAGGGAACCGGCCCCACCACCATCAACAACAGCCAGATTTGGAGCTGAGGAAATTCAGAGTTGGAAATGAATATACCATCCTTAAGACTGTAGTTTACTTGCAGTCCATGGGGTCGCAGAGTCAGACACGACTGAGCAACTGAACTGAACTGATCCCACCTGTTTGGGCTTCCCTGGTGACTCAACAGTAAGGAATCTACCTAACAATGCAGGAAAAGGAGGTTGGATCCCTGGGTTGGTAAGATCCCGTGGAGAAGGAAATGTTAACCCACTTCAGTATTCTTGTCTGGAAAATCTCATGGACAGAGGAGCCTGGCGGGCTATAGTCCCTGGGGTGGCAAAAGTATCAGACAAGACTGAAACATTAACACAACAACAATCCTACTTATTACCTGATTTCTGGTTGAAGGATTAAAACTCTTGTTTTCCCATACCTAGTCACTTTTCTACTTAATCATGGAGAAAAGTGAAAGAAAATGAACGTGATAGTAGCTCAGACTCTTTGCAACCCCATGGACTCCTGGGTCCATGGGATTTCCCAGGCAAGAATACTGGTGTGGCAGTTGCAAGGTTGCCATTTCCTTTTCCAGGAGATCTTCACCATCCAAGAATTGAACCCAGGTCTCCTGCATTGACAGGCAAATTCTTTACGGATGAACTAGCGGGGAAACCCTAATTGTAGAGAATATGCATGAAAATAAGGCCACCAAGTCCCTGATGGTGGCATGGCATGCCAGTCCCTCCCAGGTATCGAGCTGGTGCCCCCTGCAGGGGAAGCGAGAAGTCTCAACCACTGGACTACCAAGGACGTCCCCTCTGAAAACTCTGTACTTACCATTATAAACCATTAACAAGCAAGAAAATATTTTATTGTATTTTTGCCTTTCAGTGGACAAAGGTTTAGCTGAAATCTTTGACACTGTCCTCGTCCAGGGCATGCTTAAATTTTTTGTAGCATAAAGGGCAGACAGGGATATTGAAACTGAAAAAGAGTTAACTGTCGCACCAGATGTTGCCAGTCTTTCATTTAAATTAGCTCTGACATTTCAGGCACAAGCTTGGTGATTTCTGATTTGCCTAATTTCTGTAAGATTTTATTTTAAACAGCAAGCAGGACCTTTAGATTTTTTTTTTTTTTTTAATGCTGTGATCTGGGAGAAATGCATATTTGGTCTCCATGGTGGTTCCTGACTCAGAGCTCCTAAACCCCTTGGGATTGCCTGAACAATAAAAGTAATGAGAGTGTCTTTTTGTTGTTGTTGTTGTTTTCCATATTTTATTTGATTATTTTTTTTTTTTACTTTACAATATTGTATTGGTTTTGCCATACATCAACATGATAATAGTTGGTCTTCTGTTCTCAGTGACTGAAACCACTTCAGAATCATAAAGGTGAAATGGGTGCCTTGTTATTCAAAATGAGCTTCTTTCCACAGGCTACTCAGTTCAGTTCAGTTCAGTTGCTCAGTTGCTCAGTCGTGTCAGACTCTTTGGGACCCCATGAATCGCAGCACGCCAGGCCTCCCTGTCCATCACCAACTGCTGGAGTTCTTCGGTTAATGGTAACGGTGTGAAAGCACCTTTAGAATGGGGGCTGGTTGCCAGAGGAACCAACTATGAATAGAGGGTTGGAACTTTCAGTCCCACCCCTTGACTTCCTGACTGGGCTGAATCAATCACCAGGGGCCCGTGACTTAATCACTGCTGCCTCTCTACTGAAGCCTGTATCAAAACCAAAAAGGACGGCATTAGGAGAGCTTCCAACTTGGTAAACACTTGGAGATGTGGGGAGAGTGAGCAGCGCACCTGAAAAGAGCCTGGAAGCTTCGTGTCCCATTCCATACACTTTTCTCTCTGCATGTGGTCCATCTGGCTGTTCCTGAGTTACATCCTCATATAATAAACCAGTGATCTAGTAAGTAAGCTATTTCTCTAAGTTCTGTGACCCATTCTAGCAAATTAATTGGGCCCAAGGAAGGAGGGAGTCGTTGGAATCTCGGATCTATAGCCAGTCAGTCAGAAGCACAGGCGATAACCTGGGTTTGGAACTGGCTTCTGCGTTAGGGGTGGGAGGGTAGCAGTCTTGTAGTACTGACCCCATAACCCAGGAATCTGATGCTATTTTAGGAAGGAGCTATCACCTAGACTTATGTGCTCAGTTGTGTCCAACTCTTTGTGACCCCGTGGACTGTAGCCCACCAGGCTCTTCTGTCCATGGGATTTCCCAGGCAAGAATACTGGAGTGGGTTGCCATTTCCTCCTCCAGGGTATCTTCCTAACTCAGAGATCAAATCTGCATTTGCCACTGAGCCACCTGGGAAGCCCACAGTTATAGAAAACTATAATAAAGTGATAGACAGTGAGAGACCTAGTAAAGCCATTTGATTGGTGTCCTCTCTGTGTCCCATTGTCTTTGGATGCCCAGTAAACATTTGTTTATGAAACGTGAACTCATTCCATCTCCCTGTGAATTAGCTTCATTCCCTTTGAGATCTCAGACCTCTACCTCCTTCTCCTTAGTCTAGAAAAAGGACTAAGATTAGGGGACATTCATGCTAAGAATGTTAAAATTACTACATCCCCACCCTCTAGAGTTTAACTGAGTGGGCCTACTGTTAAGCCCAATAATCTTTATTTGGACAAGCATGTTAAGAGATTCTGAGGGAGGTTTCCTGTAAGGTACTTTGAGAAAATGGATTTAATTAGAATTTATTCTTTTTGAGAATAAACACATTTCACTTTTTGGTGTAAAATAAGGATTTGGGGATTGAGTTCTAGTCCAGATTATAAATCCACTAGAATATAAACTCTTGTGAGGACAGGGATTTTTTTTTTTTTTTTCCTGTTCAGTGACACATGCCCAGCACCTGGAAGAATGACTTTTAAATAGTAGATGCATGCAACCCATTTGTTAACTTAATGAATGAACTCACAGTATAAAGACTGCATTCCCTGAATATCTTCTAACATGTGTTATAACCAGAAAGAGTTCGCAAATGAATCTTGAAACAGCAGAAGGGTGCTGTCAAACTGAGAACAGAGGGGTTAGCTCTGGGACATTGGTACCTCAAACGGGAAATCGGGCTGATAAAGAAAGTCCAGGATGAATAGAGTTACTTGACAATTCTGCTGATATCTAGACCAATCCTAGTCTCTTTTATTTTTAACTGTAGGATAATGCTTTATAGTGCTGTGTTAGTTTCTGCAGTACCGACAGTGTGAATCAGCTGTAAGTATACATATATCCCTCCTTGAGCCTCCCTTCCCTCCCCTCCCCTCTAGGTCATCACAGAGCACTGAGCTGAGCTTCCTGTGCTATTCCACAGGTTCCTACTATCTATTTTACACATGGTAGTGTATGTATATCAAACCTAATCTTCCAGCTCATTCTCCAAAATATAGAACACTCCCTGAACTTGTGTGTCATCCTTGTGCAGGGGCCATGCTATTCATGTCTGTATCGTTCCAGTGTTAGTGTATGGGCTGACCAAGGGTGCATGGGCAATCCTAGTTGCAATCATTGTATTCCTTTCTTATACCTGCTATAACAAAGTATCTAACTGTGTGGCTTAAACAGCAAATATTTATTTTCTCACAATTCTGGAAACTTTAAGCCCAAGATCAAGGTGTTAGCAAGGTTCCTTCTGGGGGCTGCGAGGACAAAGCCATCTTATGCCTGTCTTCTTGCTTCTGTTGGTTTGCTGACAGTCTTTGGCATTCCTTAGCTGGTAGATCCATGACCCTAACCTCTCCCTTAATGTTTACATGATGTTCTTCCTTTTTCTGTGTCTATCTCTGTTCAATTATGTGTTTCTTTTTTTTTTTTTTAAGGACACAATCATAGTGGATTAGGGCCCACTTTGATGACCCACCTTAAATTGAATGTCAGCAAAGACCCTATTTCCAAATATGGTCACATTCTCAAGGGCCTTCATTGATTGTCCTTGGTGGCTTTGGGTTGCCCCTTTCTGATGAGAGACATTCTTGGAGCTATAGCATGGGAATCCCAGAAGGCAAGATGAAGTTCTGATGAGGAAATATGTAAGTGAAATTGTAGCTTTCTCCTCCCCTTCCTCCCGTATTTTCTGAGCTTTCCCTATGCCTGTTGGAGATACCAGGCCCTTTCCAGATTCTTCTTGGACAGTAATACCATGGAAATGAATATCGCTTCTACATGACCCTTAGGCAAGCAAAGCTTTTTATTAGAAGAGACAGCTTGTGCACAAGGGAGAAGGAAAAGAGCCAGCTCCCGGAGTAGAAGGGACAACTTGCTTTTATGACAAAAGGGAAGGCTGTCTCATGATCACTGATAATTTCCAGAAATTGTCAAGCTTCTTTGATCAGCAATAGGAGACTCTATAGGGAGTGCTTCTGTGAGGGGAAAGAAATGCATGATAATTTTCTGCAAGATAACCCAGAAACTGATATGGTTAAAATTTATAGTTGAGCTTCTAGTCTTCTGGCAGCAAGGTATACTCCTTAGTGTAACAGAGATAAACATTATTTTTTTCTTCCTGCCAGCCAGGTTGTTTCTGGGACTCAGATGCCCAGGGCCTTTGTTCTTTAGCTTACACGACCTGTTTTGCCCAAGGCCCTTCCCTGGTCCTTTTCCAAAATGGCTCTACTCTTGTCTCTTTCTTTCTTTTTGTTGTTGTTCAGTCGCTCAGTCATGTCTGACTCTTTGTGACCCCACAGACTGCAGCATGCTAGGCTTCCCAGTCCTTCACCATCTCCCGGAGCTTGCTCAAACTCATGTCAATTGAGTCAGTGATGCCATCCAACCATCTCATCCTCTGTCATCCCCTTCTGCCTTCAATCTTTCCCAGCATCAGGGTCTTTTCAAATGAGTCAGCTCTTTGCATCAGGTGGCCAAAGCATTGGAGCTTCAGCATCAGTCCTTCCTGTGAATATTCAGGGTTGATTTCCTTTAGGATGGACTGGTTGGATCTCCTTGCAGTCCAAGGGACTCTCAGGAGTCTTCTCCAGCACCACAGTTTGTCTTAGTTTGTCTCACAGTTTGTCCCTTTAGGACCTACAATCTCATTTGTTGTGTCAACAGGTGGGTGGGGCCCTGGCATCACATGATCTGAGTTCACTACCCCACCTCAGTTCTTTTCAGCTCTGTATGGAATCTTGTATCCCTTTATTCAGCACCTGAGTGTTCACTCACTCCTATGTTAGGGAAAGAAAAATCTTTAGTGTTAGGGACCTCACTGGATGAGAGAGAAAAAAAAAAAAAACACACATCTCTTTATGTGCAATTCTACTTTCTACAAGGGCTGCTTCCAGCAAGAACTGCTTCCAAGGGGATGAAATTGTCCTTTGCAGAGACACCACTTGTTTCTGCCTTAACTCTAGCTAAGCAGCATGAGTACTGTCCAACTCCTTGCAACCCCATGTACTTATAGCCCACCAGGATCCTCTGCTCATGCAATTTTCCAGACAAGACTACTGGAGTGGTTTGCCATTTCCTCCTCCAGGGGATCTTCCTGACCCAGGGATTGGACCTGAGCCTCCTCCATTGGCAGGTGGATTCTTTACCACTGAGCCACCTGAGAAGCCCTTAGCTCTAGCATTAGAGAATTATTGTGGGGACATACGATGGCTCCTCTCAGATGGTCCAGGATCTGGAGCTATATCCCTTGAAGGCTGCCTGTTTTCAGGAGTTGGTGGTATAGAGACTGTAAGCATGGGATTTGGAGTCTAACGAATGGAATGTATAGCAGTGTGTGCTATCATCACAGGGAATTCTCTCCCTCTTCCCCAATTATTTATTTATTTTTCAGAAACAAACTTAGAATGTTCTTTTAATAATTCAGTTAAACTTTGTGATAATGGAATGTAGCAACACGGTACTACTGGGAAATGAGTCTTGGGCAATTAGTATAGACCTCAGTTAACAAAATGAGAATTTAAATATCCATCAAAACAGTCTTTAAGTGCCACAGGAGGGATGAGGTGAAAAAATGGAATTGCATATGTTCAGTGACTTATTTTCATGCAGCTCTGTTCTGATTCTTTCTGAACACACTGACACTAATAAAGATTGTACAGGTGTTCTTACAGATTTTCCATGACAGGGACTAGGGCTCCTCTTGGATGTCAGAGAGTTTCTCTCTGTTTTACAAAGATCTGTGCTGTGCATGAGGCTCCCCTGGGCATCAAAAGCCTCCTGTCAAAGCTTAGTACAGTGTTTCTTGTACACTTAAGAAAGAAAAGAGTGTGAATGACACAGGGAGCACAAGTAGCTCTAATTTTCAGAAAACAGGGCTTGAACCTTTGTAATTTCTTTTTTTTTTTAATTTTGCCTGTGCAGGGTCTTGGTTGCAGCACTCGAATCTTTTGTTGCAGCATATGAACTCTTAGTTGCAGCATGTGGGATAGTCCTTGACCAGGGATCAAACCCCAGCCCCCTGCATTGGGAGTGCAGAGTCTTAGCCACAGAACCACCTGGGAAGTCCCTGTCATTTCATTCTTGATAGCTACTTGGGGCAGCCACTTACTTTAGGACCATTATAACCATCCCTTGCTGCTGCTGCTAAGTCGCTTCAGTCATGTCCGACTCTGTGCGACCCCATAAACGGCAGCCCACCAGGCTCCCCCGTCCCTGGGATTCTCCAGGCAAGAACACTGGAGTGGGTTGCCATTTCCTTCTCCATAATCATCCCTTAGTATCTGCTAAAACTGCTTTCAGGACCCCTGAAGATCCTGAAATGCACACATTCTCAAGTCCCATACGTAAAGTGGTATAGCCTAGCTGGCCCTCTCTCCCACGGTTTCTCCATGCAGAGATGAGGAGGGCCAACCATATACCATGTGTAGGACACTTGATAGTTTACCTGGCAGCTTCATATGTGTTTTGTTTTTTGAGCCCCACAATGAAGTTGAATGCCTGGATTTGTTTTCTGATTATTCAAATACAGAAGAGAGCCTTGGAGATTTAAAAGAGCATTTTCATGACACTACTCCCAGTGAGTAGCTGAGCAGACATCAAATACAGATCTTAACCCAATGTAGTACTCTTCTCCCAATAGCAGCTCAAACTGTTATAACAAACTCCCAAATTTTGACTAGAAAGTTTGGATAGAAAATTTCAGATTATTGTTCCTATTTGCATTAGAATGCTTAGACAGATTATGCAGTCAGCAGGTTAATTAAATTTTTTTTAGATTTGCTTTTAAAATATTTATTTTATTTGCTCTATTATTTAAATATTGGAGTATATTTGTGTTACAATGTTGTGTTAGTTTCTGCTGTACAGCAAGGTGAATCAGCTATGTGTGTGGCAGTCACTCAGTCGTGTCCTACTCTTTGGAACCCCATGGATTGTAACCCGCTAGGGTCCTGTGTCCATGGAATTCTCCAGGCAAGAATGCTGGAGAGGGTTGCCATTCCCTCCTCCATGAGATCTTCCCAACCAGGGATGGAACCCAAGTCTTCTGCATTGCAGGCAGATGCTTTATGTCTGATCCACTAGGGAAACCCTGAATTAGCTATATGTATACATATATCCCCTCCCTTTTGAGCCCCACTCACCCCCCAGGTTAATTTAAAGCAGTGGTTCTCAACGTGTGCTCACTGGATTAGCTACATCTGCCTCACCTCAGGGCTTATTGGAAATGTGGATTCTCTGAACTTAACCCAGACCTACTATATCATAGAGTCTGGGAGTGCAACCCAGGAATCTGCTGTAAAGCAAGCAATTTTGATGCATGCTATTTGATAAATTCTGACTTAAAGGATATAACCTCACAAAGTCCCTCCCCTCTCTCTCCTTATCCCAAAATGTGGCTTCTAGTTTAAAAGCTTTTTCTGATGTGTAATAAGCACTTTCTTGTCATTTAGTACATCTTGCTCAGTCATGTCTGACTCTTTGCGACCCCATGGACTATACAGTCCATGGAATTCTCCAGGCCAGAATACTGGAATGGGTAGCCTTTCCCCTCTCCAGGGGATCTTCCCAACCCAGGGATCAAACCCAGGTCTTCCTCATTGCAGGCGGATTCTTTACCAGCTGAACCACCAGGGAAGCCCAAGAATACTGGAGTGCGTAGCCTATCCCTTCTCCAGTGGATCTTCCCGACCCAGGAATTGAACTCGGGTCTCCTGCATTGCAGGTGGATTCTTTACCAGCTGAGCCACCAGGGAAGCCCTTTAGTACATCAGGAAGGTGTTTTTTGCTTTTTTTTTTTTTTTTCTCTCTCTCTCTCAGTTAGTGAGAAATAGCCACAAATTCCACCAGGGTATGAATAAGTGAAGAGGGCAAAGGGAAAAATTATGGGTTCAGAGCATAAATTATTTGGGGGGGGAGGGTGTTTGGAGCCTCAAGTCTTAAAACTTGAGAGTTGAGAAAACAGTGAAAAGGGAATACAGGAAGGACTGAATTCTAAATTGACACTGCCCAATTTTGTTCAAGATTAATTAATTCTATGACAGTTGTTTTCCTGAAATGCTATTATCTTTTTAAATTGATAATTCCAGCCCGTTGGTTCAACTACTCTATTGATCCAATCTGCTAATTTTTAAAAATAATTTCATTTTATTTATTTATGGATGTGCTGGACCTTCGTTTTTTCATGGGCTTTTCTCTAGTTGCAATATACATGCTGTTCATTGCCGTGGCTTCTCTTGTTGCAGAGCAACATTAAATGTACATTAATGAGCAACATTAATGTGAGTTCTGTACATTAAAAAAAAAAAAAGACTCTAGGGCATGTTAGCTTCAGTAGTTGCTGTTCCCAGGTTCCAGAGCACAGGCTCAGCAGTTGTGATGCCCTGGCTTAGTTGCTCTGTGGCATGTGGGAACTTCCTGGACCAGGGACTGAACCTGTGACTCCTGCTTTGGCAGGTAGGTTCTTTTACCACTGGGCCACTAGGGAAGCTCCCAGTCTACTCAGTTTAAAAACTAAAGCAAAAATAGTGAGTGGCTCTCTCAGTAGAAATAATTTCTTAAGGAACTAAATCCTCCTTTAACTCTGATTGGGACCTGACTAAGGGGAAGTAAGAAATGCCTGTCTGTTTGATCTGCTGAATGTGTCCAGGCTAGCCGGTAAGTAAAAAGTCTACAGATGTAGCTCTCAGGGAGATTCTGTGGCTTTGGGGAACTAATATTGGGGTACAAAGCAATAGCCAAGAGTTGATTATATCTTATAAAGCCCAACTTGCACAAAACTTGGATGGAGTGAGCCCTCTGCATGGATGTTTTCCAGTCCTCAACTGTTTCATGGGTATTTACCAGACAATTTAATGGCAGCAACCAAAGGTTTTATGAGATAGAAATCACTTGCATGATGTTTTCTGTACATTAAAAAAATAAAATTAGAGAAATAAAAAAAAATAAAATTAGAATAAAAAAAATTAGAGAAGTGCCATGTGTGTGCATAGCTGTGAAAACCCTTATGCTATTTCCTTTGGTCCCTATTTAGGGCAAGATTAGAGTCTAGCTGGCAGGGTACTTTTTACTATTTAAGAAGGTAGCCCTGATTCTGAATCTTCGAAGACATCACTTGCTAGACTTTTGGTGTCTCTAAAGCTGAATGGGAATTATTTAATAAGTAAATTATGTCTGATAATATACTTTTTTCATCTTATATGTCTAAGAGAAAACTGAAGCTTTTGTGCTCTATTTCTACCCTAAGCAGGGGTACTGCAATGCAATTCTAATACTAGCTACCTGGAGTTACCATTAGACTTCACAGACTTAAGGGTTCAGTCCTCCACAAGATTATCCTTAATTCAGGCACCAGCAAGCAATTCTCAGGGGCCACCCCATTTTTGAAAAATGAGCTATAAATTTGAGGATTCCCCTGACTTGCTCAGGTTCAATAATTGACTAGAACAACTCAGAGCTCTCTGAAAGCTCTGTTTTAATGGTCATATTTTTATTAAAAAGGGCATATATAGGACATGGTTTGGAAGAGTCTAGAATGCAGAATTTCCGTATCCTCTAACTATGGAGTAAGGGCTCATGACCCTCCACCCCATACCCTGCATATCAGTGTGTTCACCAGCCAAGAAATTCCTCTTAGCTTTCACCTCCCAATGTTTTATTGGGGTTTCATTACCTCAGCCAGATTGATTAAATCATTAGCTACAAGACTGAACTCAATCTGCAACCCACTACGTTCCCCAGAGGTTGAATTAGCCCAAAGTTCCAACAGTCTAACCACCTGATTGTTGGTCTTTCTGGTGACCAGCCCCCATCCTGAAGCTACCTAGGGGCCCACCATGAGTCACCTCATTAAGATAACAGAGACAATCCTATAACTATGGAAATTTCAAGGATTTTTGAAGTTCTATGCCAGGAAGGGCAAGGGTGAGTGGTAGAGGATGAACCAGATATATTCTTTATTATACCACACCTTGCTTTAACAAATTTATTTTTCAAAGATGTAGACAAAATTAGAATACTTTTGCTCTAGTCAAATACCCTGAGTTTCACAAGCAGGCTGCATTACTTTCTAGCTCAAAGATCTTAACTTATGACACTGTTATTTGGCAAACCTTTTCATGGCAGCTGGGGCTTCCCTCATAGCCCAGTTGGTAAAGAATCTGCCTGCAATGCAGGAGACCCTGGTTCCATTCCTGGGTGAGGAAGATCTCCTGGAGAAGGGGAAGGCTACTCATTTCAGTATTCTGGCCTAGAGAATTCCATGGACTATAATTTTACAGTCCATGGGGTCACGAAGAGTCGGACACAACTGAGCTACTTTCACTTCACTTCACTTCATGGCACCTATTGATGGCAAATGGAAACATAAAAGTTATCAGCAGGTTTTCTCTCTCTTTCCCCTTCTCTGTACTCTCCAGTTCTTACTGTTTTCTAGGTCTTCTCATTGTTTCTTATGAATGTAGACTCATGTATCATTTTTCTTCCTTTTCCCGATTTCAGATTTAGCTAACACATTTTGAGATATGAGAAGTAAGAAAAATAATCATTAGATCAGCAGAATAATGGAAAGTGATTTGTTTTAACCAAACATAAATTAGTTTTAGACTTAAGTGGAAATCATTCCCCATTCAAGTCTACATAATTCATATATTCAACAAGTTGCTATGATAGCCATGTGCTGAGAATAAAATAGTGATAGAGACAAAGCCCTTTATATCATGGAGTTAATATTCTAGTGGAAATGGTAGAAAAGAAACAAGTAAGCAAAGGAATGGGCAAGCTCATTCCAGAGAATGATGGCATGCTTTAAAAAAGGATCATGTAAAAACAATGTCTACTTGGGATGGGACAGGATAATCTACATTGAGTAGGCAAGAAAACTCTTATTGAAACAGTGGTCTTCATGTAGTGGTCTTTGAGTAGAAATTTGAAAGGAATGAGGGGATGAGCCATGGAGAAATCATGGGACAATCTGTCCTTTTAAAAGGGAATGGAAGTGCAAATAATCTCAGGTAGAAATTTGTGGTGCAGCTCAGGTGATAGGGAATAAACAAGAGAGATATTAAGAGGCCAGATCATGCAAAACTAGTCAGGTGTTTGGATTTTATTCTGAGTGTGAAAAGAAGCCATTGGATGGCTTTAAGTATTGTCTGATTCATGCATTAAAAAGAGCACACCAGCTTGCTGCACAAATTGGCAAGAATGGAACTAGGGAAGCCAGTTAGGAGGCTTTTATATCAATTCAGGCAACAGATTATAGTGACTTGGATTAGGGTCTCATGGTAGAAAGGGAGAGAGTTTGTGGATTAATGGTACCCTACTTGTTAGGGAGGTGCCAATTTTTTTAAAATATGTGTTGATTTATTAAAGGGTACAGTGTCTGCTAAATGGAAATGTCTCTATGGTATCTGCTGGACTAGGGGATAAGCCCTTCAAAATGACAGAGACTAAAGTTTTAGAATATTATGTACTATGTGTGTATTTACACAATTGATATTATTAAACTATTTCTCAAGTACAGATTTTTTAAAATAATTTGGGTGCCAGTTTTGGAGGAAAAATTTATATACATTAAAAAAAAATGCTCTTTTTGAACATTGTATACAGCGCCCATCATCCACTCTCCTGCGCTCACCCTGCTCAATCTCTGAGACTTCCCCCCACCCCAGCTTTTTTTCCCATCCCATCCCTTTCATAATCCTGATGATACCAACGTCCTTGTTAGTAACTGTTCCAGCCTCTTACTTCCTTCACAGGGTGGGGAAGGCAGAGACTGACCATTGCCCCTAAAGGGGTTCACTAGGGACCAAACTCCAACATAAAGAGGGAGTAATGCTTGTGAAAACTCAGCCTAAAGTCACATGAGCTGCCTGCTTATTTGTTTTATTTTGTAGTGGCCCTGTCTCCTGGTTAATGCATATCGAAAATATGTTTTCTCAGTCAGTGAGATTCTAGAAACTCAATTGCTTGTCATTCTGGACCACATTGCTTCTGTGGTTTTCCAACCAATTGGACTGTGCTATGAATCACTAGCACAGGATCTGGATGGTGAAATAAATGTTCTATCCCAGGTTTTCTAGTTCTATTCCAGCTAGGATCTGCATCATCATTTCTTCAGAAAAGTAATTGAGAATTTTTAATAATTAGTTGCATTACAGGGCACAACCCTGAGAAAGATCTGTCTTCCTATGGTTTGGGTTTTACAGATTGTTATTACAAAGCTTGTCCGTGCTGTTGAACATGAACAGAAATTAGCACAGGAGTGCTGGGACAGCAGAATGGAGGAAGAAATACATTTAGAGCTCCCTGGCAGGAAAGTGATGCCCAGTCTGGTCCAACTAACCTTGTTGTCTTTTATGGCTATTAATAGGCACTTATCAGTGGCAGGCATAAATTATATATTTTCAAAACTTTATCTGTGAAGTAAATATTCTTATTTATTTGTCAGTGGCTAAAACTAAAAGGAAATGGCAACCCACTCCAGTATTCTTGCCTGGGAAGTCCTGTGAACAGAGAAGCTTGGTGGGCTTCAGTCCATGGGGTTGCAGAGTCAGACATGACTAAGTGACTAAACAGCAACAACAAAACTAAGACAGGAAGAGGGTAAATAGCTTGCCTGAAATGGTGGGGCTGAGACACAAATCTTGGGTTGCTTGAGCCCCAAACTGATGGTTTTAAAACCTCCATTGTATTTCCATACTTGACGCTACTCCCATGCAAAGCTCCCAGCATCAACCCCAAACCCTCAAGATCATTGAGAAAGAATGTACATCCGAACCATCTTTGCACTTCTCACACTGCCTCAATTGATGTTCTGTATATATTAGGTGCTCTGTATTTAATTGTCAAATGAATGAATAATTAACATTTTTGTAGAACAAAATCTGAATCAGGTTCTGAGAGGTGCCGCAGGCTTGTTTGTACGTAAAATGGAAAACAGTACCAAACATTTAAAAAAATCTCTTTACTTTTTTGTCAATGATGTTTTAGTAGTTGTAAATATAAAGGGGGAATCATTAATTCAGTGAAAGGCAGGAGTATGTTTGGGTTTGTGGAGAGACTATGACAGCTAAAGGGCAGACTCGAAATGTTACAGCCCTCCTTGCCTACCGCCTTACAGTGGCCTCACTGTGGGCAGGGTGCCCCTCCCTGGCCCTTGACTTTCAGCTTGACCTGCTGACTTGCTTTGTCCTACCATGTGTAGACAAATATGAATGAGAGTCATTTCCAAAGCTAGACCCTAGAAGGCCTCATGTGTTTCTGTTTGCCCTCTCACACTTAGAGCATGAGAAAGCTTTCCCCAACCTGGAACCTAAATGAGACACATGAAATAGAGCTGAGTCTCAGGACCCACCCTAGCTTGCCCAATTCCCAGTTGTATGAGCTTTACCATCCAATTGCAGAGCCAGTAAAATAACAATTTCTGTAAAAGCCACTGAGTGTTGTGGCGGAGCTAATGAATATTGAAAATATTCCCACTGTTTTCAGAATTAAATGCCAGGGGCTCTAGATCAGCAATATGCTGTACTAACAGATAATAATTTGCTGTCTGTCTCTCACCTTTTGATTCTTTCAAGAGATGACCAGGGCTCAGAGGCTAGGACCTGATTAGCCAAATGAACAACTACAGACACCCTCTATCTTTCAAGAAGAGCAGGCTCCCTGGGCTTATTCCTTAAAGTAGAGATTAGTTCTCTTTTAGCAGTTTGGACTTAGATGCTATAAGAAAATTTCTTGTATGGTCTATAATTTATTTTAAAATATGTCTTGTGTATTATGTATTTTGTCTGCATGTATTTGTGTGTGTTAGTTTTTGGTCTACACCTTGGAGATCACTCGTGAGCATTTGAGGCCTCAATTCAAGAGTATTCACTACTGGGCCTTGTTACTTAGCATTTCAGAGTCAATATTCAGAAATTTCAGGCTCTGCCGGGCCCTTCAACTGTCTTCATCTCTGATCAGCACCAGATGGCTTATTAATTAGTATAATATAAGGAATGATCATAATTTCTGGCTTGAGTGGTTTCAATATGTGTGGATTGGCTAGAAATAATATCTGTATTTCTGCCTTTGCATGAATTGGGATAAGAGGTCTAGAGAAGCCAGGATCCTATACCTTTTAGACTGGCCTCCAGGTCTGTGATTATGTCTGGTTCTTGAGTGCAGCCGCTTTTAGAGGAGTTGTTTCTATCTTATGTAGAAACTTGAAGCAAAGTGTTTACTGAATACCTAAAAGGACCAAGTTATGCTTACTTTCTCATAAATGTTGTTTGTATAACAGAATATTATTTATGATTTTAACCATAGCAATTTAGTGGTGAGGTCTTAGGAGAGGAGACCTAGAGAAACTGTTCTGTCTCTCACTATTGGAGTTCACCAATGTTTACCCAAACAATGTAATAATCAGGTACAAATGAATTGTCTTTGCTCAGTTTACAATGGCTTCTTAGAGACTGAATTAAAAGCCAATGACAAGTTCAGTTCAGTCGCTCAGTTGTATCCAACTCTTTGCAATCTCATGGACTGCAGCACGCCAGGCTCCCTGTCCATCACCAACTCCTGGAGTTTACTCAAAGTCTTGTTCATTGAGTCGTGATGCCATCCAACCATTTCATCCTCTGTCATCCCCTTCTCCTCCTGCCTTCCATCTTTCCCAGCATCAGGATCTTTTCAAATGAGTCAGTTCTCTGCATCAGGTGGCCAAAGTGTTGGAGTTTCAGCATCAGTCCTTCCCATGCATATTCAGGACTGATTTTCTTCAGGATTGGCTTTTCTGGAGACGGCATGGGACTTGGGATATTTAATCCATCTGTGTTTTCATCCATACCCAATCAAGCCCACCAAGGCAGAATGGACTTTAAAAGTTAAGGGAGAAATAGTCCTGTACCATGTGGTGTTCTGGTTCAGCTGTGCCCATTGGTACATGAAGACATGCTGATCCCCCTTTTCCCTCTGGGATCTGGCAGGTAAGGCTCTTCTCACCCCAATTAGGAAGGAGACGGAATGGCAATTAAAGCATTTCATTGGGTGGAAATATCAGAAGTACATAGGGTACCGAGAACTTTGTAGACAGAACGAAAAGCAAAGAAAGAAGAAGATTCGAGAAGGTAAGCAAGATAGGGGGAAGTGAATCTAAGGCAACTGTATTGGAGTGCATGACTAAAATTTTTAAGAAAGGATTTGGAGGAGACTATGGGATGAAGCAGACCCACATTACTTTGCCAACAAAGGTCCATCTAGGCAAGGCTGTGGTTTTTCCAGTGGTCATATATGGATGTGGGGCTTCCCTGGTGGCTCAGAGGTTAAAGCGTCTGCCTCCAATGCGGGAGACCTGGGTTCGATCCCTGGGTTGGGAAGATCCCCTGGAGAAGGAAATGGCAATCCACTCCAGTATTCTTGCCTGGAGAATCCCATGGACAGAGAAGCCTAGTAGGTTACCGTCCACGGGGTCGCAAAGAGTCGGACACGACTGAGCGACTTCACCTTCACCTATATGGATGTGAGAGTTGGACCATAAAGAAGGCTGAGAGCCAAAAGAATTGATGCTTTTGAACTGTGGTGTTGGAGAAGACTCTTGAGAGTCCCTTGGACTGCAAGGAGATCCAATCAGTCCATCCTAAAGGAGATCAGTCCTGGGTGTTCATTGGAAGGACTGATGCTAAAGCTGAAACTCCAATACTTTGGCCACCTGATGCGAAGAGCTGACTCATTTGAAAAGACCCTGATGCTGGGAAAGATTGAGGGCAGGAGGAGAAGGGGACGACAGAGGATGAGATGGTTGGATGGCATCACCAACTCGATGGACATGGGTTTGGGTGGACTCCAGGAGTTGCTGATGGACAGGGAGGCCTGGCATGCTGCGGTTCATGGGGTCTCAGAGTTGGACATGACTGAGCGACTGAACTGAACTGATGGGGTAAAGATAATGCCTAACCAACCACCTCTGCTTACTCTGTAAGGTCAAATGGCCCTCTATGGGATTAGGATGGCCACCAGAGGGCACCGTGGACTTACACGCAGTAAAATTAGTTTATGCCATAGTCATCAGAAAGTCTGGACATCCAGATCAATTTCTATATATTGACTCATGGCTAGAGTTGGCTCAAGAACCCCCTCCTTGGACGAGATTCTGTATCAAGAAAGAGAAAGGAACAATATTAATGGCACAAAAATCGACTAATGATAAAAAAGAAATTCTGCAGGATTTGGATGGGGGTGACCTACCCCCTTCCCCATACTGGTTGATGACGTGCCTGCCCCACAGTGCTCCACCAGGGCCAGAGGGCGCCTTAATGCCCGATTCAAGGCCAGGTGAAGTTCCTGCAGCAGCCGCTACTCCTGTGCCAACTTTCCTTGGATTTCATAGAGCTGAGATTCTGGTAGGCTCCGGTCCCAGCGGTAGGAGCCTCTGGTAAACACCCGCAGGATTCTTTCTCAGCCGGACTTCCCAAGCTGTAACCTTCCCTCCTGGTGAGTACAGATGAAAAGGGGGCAGGAAATACAGGAATTAGACAGAGGCTGTGTTCTGCTAAGGAATGAGGGAAACAAAACTCACTGCAGATGCCCGTCAGAGAGGTACAACAGCTCTCAGTTCAGGATGCAGATGGACACTACCACCAGCCTCCTGTAGCCTATTATTACCAACCATTTTCTTCTACAGATATATTAAACTGGCAAAGACACACTCCACCATACCGAGGGGAGCCACAAGATATGATTAGACTAATGGAAACTATTTTTCAAACCTACCGCCCTACATGGGATGACATAAACCCACTAGTCTCCCTTTTCATCACTGAAGAAAGACACAGGATCCTAACTGAGGCTAGAAAGTGGCTAGGAGAAATGGCACCTGAGGGTACCGTAAACCCACAGCAGTGGGCAGAACTAGCCGCCCCTGGTAAGAGGCCCAGCTGGGACTATAACACAGGAAGGAAGGGGCCACTTGGAGAGATTTCAGGCAGCTATTCTACAAGACCACAAGAGAGGGGTCCGAAAACCTATGAATATGACAAAACCCTCTGAAGTGATTCAAAGGGAGACTGAATCACCCTCTGAGTTGTACAAAAGACAGTGCGAGGCCTATAGACCTCAAACACCAATAGATCCAGAGGCCACTGGATCACAGATGGTGATAAATGCAGTCTGTCTCAAGCTTACCCTGATATCAGACGCAAGCTTCAAAAGGTGGACGGGGTGTTATTGGCCATGACTAGTTCACGAATAATTGAGATCACTGATAGGGTATTCAGCAATAGAGACGTGGAGACAAAAAGAGAAGTTGAGAAAAGGCAGAGAGAAGATAATAAGAGGGCAGGCCAGGGGGTCGCAGTACTGGCCGCAGCCCTGGGAAGGTCCCTCCCTAGACCTTCCCTGCCCCCTCTGAACCAGAACCAGCCTATGGACCCTCTACAAGAAGGCCTGGGGTTGCTCTACAACCAATCAACGTGCCTGATGCTGGGGCTTCAGCCACTGGAAAAATGAATGCCCCCAAAATAGCAGGGAAAAGGATTTAGCATCAGCTGTTACAGGGCTGGCTGGACTAGAGACTGAATAAGGGTGCTGGGGCTCAAAGATGCAGGTACCCGAGAGCCCATGGTACAATTAAAAGTGGGGGACTAAATTATTGACCTTATAGTGGACACTGGAGTGGAAATGTCAGTGGTGACCAAACCGGTGGCACCCCTCTCAGAAAAGGCCACTGCTATAGCAGGAGTAACTGGGGAAGAGCCATTCTAATTAGGCCATTCTGCCTACCCCAAAAATGTCAGAAGGGGGACACCAAGTGACTCATGAATTTCTATACATCCCTGAATGCCCAGTACCTTTGTTGGGAAGAGACTTGCTGTCTAAATTAGGGGCACAAGTGATCTTTTCTCCCCAAAAAATACCCACTCTTTGAGTGGGCTCAGCCACCTATTTACTGTCCCTCTCATTAACCCCACAAGATGAATGGAGGTTGCACGATCTCCCGGAAGGGAAACCGGATGGGCTAAACGGTCGAGAAAGAGAGAGAGAGAGAGAGAACTCAACAATTCTCTGAGGTCTAGGCGGAAGACAACCCCCACCCCCACCCCGCCGCCAGGGTTGCAAAACAACAAGCCCCAGTGGTAAAAGAACTCAAACCCGGTGCCACCCCAGTCAGAAAATGTCAGTACCCATTGTCACTAAAGGCTCGAGCTGGCATTTTGCCACACATAAACAGACTGAAAGAGGTGGGCATCCTGTTTGAATGCCAGTCAGCCTGGAACACACTGATCCTACCAGTCAAGAAGGAAGGGGGACAGGACAGGACCTGTGCAGGACCTCAGACTGGTCAATCAGGCCACTGTGACTCTGCATCCCACTCTTCCTAACCCCGATACTTTACTTAGCCTCCTCCCAACCAGTGCTAAGATCTATACTTATTTAGATCTCAAGGATGCCTTCTTCTGTATACATCTCGCCCTGGTGTCTCAACCCATTTTTGCTTTTGAATGGGAAGACCCAGCAGGGGGCACCAAAGCACAGTTTACCCAGACTTGCCTCCCACAAGGATTTAAGAATTCCCCAACCATCTTTGGGGAAGCCTTGGCTTCCAACCTGGACTCATTCCAGCCAGAGAGGTTCAGATGCTGCTTGCTTTTGGCTGCCGAGAACGGAGAAGACTGCTGGGAAGGGACCAAGGCTTTACTAGAGCTGTTGATGGAGTCTGACTAATTAGTCTTGAAAAAGAAGGCACGGATCTGCAAAGAGGAGGTTAAGATATTTGGGGTTTGTTCTGAGAGGAGGCACGAGGCTGTTAGACCAGTCCAGAAAAGAGGTCGTATTGAGAATCCCACAACCAAGAACCAGACAACCAGAGAGTTCTTGGGAGCCACTGGGTTCTGTAGGATTTGGATTCTGGGCTATTCCCAGATGCCCCAGATGTTATATGAACTCCTAACTGGACCAGAAGGAGATTGACTAAATTGGAATGAGAGACAGCAACAGGCTTTTGAGGAACTAAAGCTGGCAATTACGTCAGCACCTGCTTTGGGCCTGCCAGACCTTGCTAAGCCATTTACTCTTTATATGACTGAAAAGGACAAGGTGGCTATGGGAGTGTTGACTTAGACTATGGGGACGTGGAACAGACCCATGGCTTCTCGAAATGGCTGGACAGTGTTGCCACTGGGTGGTTGGGATACTTATGAGCAGTTGCTGTGGTTGCCGTACTGGTCCGGGAGGCAACCAAGCTGACTTTGGGCCAAGACTTGATCATAAAAGTTCCCCATGAGGTCAACACTGTCCTGTGAGGGAATCCCCATAAATGGTTGTCAACTTCCCAGATTACTTAATACCAGGGACTGCTATGTGAGAACCCCCATGTTACTATCGAGCCTTGTCAGGCCCTGAATCCAGCCACTCTCCTTCCTGTGGGAGAAAGTGGCCCTCACATGACTACAAGGAAATATGCCAGCAGACCTGAATCGAGAGACCAGCCAATCCTGGACCCAGATTTGGTCCTGTACACCAATGGCACCAGCCTGGTGAAACAAGGACAACGACTGTCGGATATGCAGTAGTCACGGAAGAAACCATCGTTGAGGCTAGCTCTCTGCCATCACACTGGTCTGCTCAATGGGCCCTCCAGCTGTCAAAAGGTAAGAAGACAAAGGTTTACACAGACTCTAGGTATGCTTTTGCTACTTTGCATGTACATGGGGCTTTATATAAAGAGAGAGGTCTTCTGACAGCCAATGGAAAGGACGTTAAAAACAAGGAGGAAATCTTGATTCTATCAGATGCTGTATGGGAACCTGAAAAGGTAGCAGTGATGCACTATCGAGGTCACCAAAAGGAAGACACCCCACAAGCATGGGGAAACTGACTAGCAGATAAAACCGCAAAACACGTGGCTGAGAAATTCGGGGCTGCTGGTGGGGGATCTATCAGAACCTTTGTACTATCAAAAACGCCTGAGTTAACTTTGACTCTCCCACAATCCTAAGACCAGCTGGCTGAAGCAGAAAGGGCCACCCAAAATGAAAAAGGTTGGTGGGAACTGCCGGATGGCAGATTACTGGTTCCTGAGGCATTAGACCCCACACTGGTGTTTCAGGTTCACCAGGCAACTCACTTGGGACATGACAAAATTGAAGAATTCATTCCAAAATATTTCTTAATTCCATGACTTTCCTCCTTATGTAGAATGGAATTCCAGAACAGTTCTGCTTGCTCACAGGTCAATGCTACCCCTGGACATAAACAAAAACCTCCAGGAATCCAATTAAAAGGCACTCTACCCTTTGAACATATATATATATATATATAAGTGGACTTTACTGAGATGAAACCCTACCGACACTATCGTTATTTACTGGTCATGGTATGTACCTTCGAGGATGGGTGGAGGCCTTCGCTTCCTGAACTAAAAAAGCAAATGAAATGGCTCACTGTCTGCTTCGAGAAATAATCCCCAGATTCGGGTTCCCAACCTGTATAGGATCAGACAATGGCCCTACCTTTGTAGCCAAATTATTCCAACAGATATGTAAAGCTCAAATATCAAGTGGATATGGCATATAGGCCTCAGAGTTCTGGAATGGTGGAAAGAACCAACCAAACTCTTAGAGAGACACTTTCAGAATGGATCAGAGACTGATTATTCAAGGATGGACTTGCTTCTGGCAGCCTTACTCAAATTAAGGGTAACCCCACATTCCCATGGTTATTCTCCTTATGAAATTGTCTATGGGAGACCCCCTCCCATAGTAAGATGGTGTTGGCAAATTGGCCACAGGTAAGGGGAGATGGGATTTCACAGCAGATGGAACAACTGGGTAAGGTAATAAATCAGGTAACTTAAGTTTGTACAAGAAAGGGTACCGTTTCCCCTTGGGGAACAGATTCATGAGTTCGTGCCTGGTGATCAAGTGTGGGTCAAGGACTGGAAACGTGAATCCTTGGCCCCAGATTGGAAGGGTCCATATACTGTTATTCTAACCACACATACAGCAGTTAAAGTTGCAGGTGTCACTCCCTGGATCCACCACACAAGGGTGAAAAGAGTATACCATGCAGACCTGGAGAATGCCGAGTGGACTACACAAAAGGACCCCATTGATCCCCATGAAACCAAAATCATCTTAAAGAAGAGATGAAGCTCTACAATCAACTGCTGCTTCAAGGACTTGCTGGTATTCTCTTGAGACTAGCTATGGTTTCAGCACAAGACAACGTTTTCATTTCATGGGCACATTCCTGTACTGACTTCCATTAAAAATCTAACTGCTGGGTGTGTGGAGCCATGCCCATGTCTGTCATGGATGGACTCCCGTGGTGGGTATCACCTCTACGGAGGGGTGATATGCTTAGCTTGTGTGATTTTTTTGCATCAGGCAAAACAACAAAAATCCTGTATAGAACTGTAATCACAGCTGCCACTACCCATTGGTGCAATTAAAAGGCCGACGATCTGACAAACAGCCATGGGATACATTTTAATTGTACTCTCAGCTCAGAAAATGCTTCTCAGTATTACGTGACAGCCAGTAAGTACAAACAATAGAAATTAACAGATATTTTGACCAATTTTACCAGATATGAGATGAATACATGTGGATTACTCCAGAAAAGGGCCAAGTTGTTATGTGCTGAAATTTGCTGGGAACAAGATGTACACAGTATTGGATATAATAACCAAATAATAGATAAAAAGAATTTAAAACCAATAGGCTTTCGATGGACAGAACAGTGCTGTAAGACCTATATGATCCCAATCAATCCACCCAATGGCCCGGGACAGACTGGGGACTCAACCCCAGAATCAGGTGCATTGCTCCTAACGGCACACATTGGTTGTGTGGGACCAACTTATGGCCTTGGCTGCCCCCAGGATGGATAAGGAGGTGTACTTTAGTTCTGGCCTTTGCCCATGGAAACATCAGGTCAACAATACAAGAGCCTTTAAATTTACCCTCCCTACAGGCCAGATGGTCATGATCAGTTTTCCATTGGTATGTTTATTTGGCTGCTCTATTTGTTCCCTCATTGGGCACTACGGACATAATGATTAGAGTTGAAGCTCTAACTAATTTCACCCAAGGAGCCCTAAATAACAGCCTAACAGCTATTCAAGCACTAAATACTGAACAAATACAAATGAGAAAAGTGGTAATTCAAAATAGAATGGCTTTAGACATACTTATAGCCGCTAAAGGAGGGACCTGTGCTATAATCAAAGCTAAATGTTGTGTATATATTCCTGATTTTTCTGGCAATATATCAGCCACTCTAGATGACATGAAAGATCAAGTAAAAGCTATGTCTGATAATCTTCCTTTTTGGACTTCTGTTCTATCATGGATAAAGTGTGATTGATGGAAAACTATCAACCATTGTTATAGTTGTTCTGTTGATTCTGTTATGTGGACCTTGTATTCTCCAATGTGTTGTTAACTTTGTATCACAGAGACTGACTTCATTTACCCAAATATATACCAGGAAGCCTAAAATGCAATACATCCTGATGAGTGATGCTCACACTGGAAGTTGAGAACATCAGGAAGGGTGAATGAAGGAGGGAAGGAACAGGCTAAGTTGATTCCATCTTGAAAAAGAAGGAAACTCCATCTTCATTCCCAGTGAACTTTGGACTATATACTTGCTTATATTTTCAGTGAACTTTGGACTATGTTCATGGTAGCCATGCAGATAACATACCTAAAGTCAAACAGGCCTCCCGGACCAGAAAACATCAGATTCCATACCAGGATTTTCCATCGCCAGAAAGAATGTAATAATCCCCTATGTAGTCAATTACCTTTGTAATCTTTGTGGCCCCCATTGGTGTAGGCTACATTGTATAACCACCAGCTGACCCTTCTCATTATGAATCATGGCTGTAACCTGATTGTATCTCCCTTTAGCATTTTCCAGGCTAGGTTTAAGGAATTTGGGGATGTGAGCTTGAGCAAGTACACTTAAGGTATATAAGGTTTTCACAAAAGTCGTTAGGGGTCCCTGGCTAAAGAGGAAACTCTGCCTTGGACCTGCCGGTGTAATAAACTGCACCCAACTAGCCACACTGTCCTTCTGAATGAGTTTGCTTTCTGGAGCATTTGGCTATAACAGTTGCTCTAAGAGAGGAGTTTATAAGGTTGTCTGCCGGCTACCAGGTTTTTGCTGAAACAAACAGTCAGTCGCTTAACAGTCTAGAGCTTCCTCAGGCAGGCATTTTAAGGGGAGCTGGAGTCATCCTAGGGACATGGCCTTAAGCTCTTAGATGCCATGCTAGAGTTTTGTCAAGTGTTTTAGTGCAGGAATTTAAATTGAGTTGTTATGTGTCAAGAGAGTTTTTTGTTTGTTTCTTTGTTTTTGTAGTTCTCAGTATCAATAAGAATGAATCTCAAAAACATGTTGCACTATTTATTTCATATTATGATATTTTACTGTATATGTGGTTTGACCCAGTTTTTAAAAATGACTAGTTACAAAGAAAGATGTCAAGATAATGGGCAGGTAGATCTACAGCATACTGGGAATCTTTCATTCTGTCTCTTTAGAATTGTAATCCTTGTCCAGAAATGCTGTTTCTTTTCAACCAAATTCTTGAATTCAGGCTGCCACATTCTCATTTTTTAGCTCCTGATTTCTTTTTTGAAGTCCCCAGGAACTTGATTTCTTCTTTTATGTGGGAATGTATTTGCATTACAGGCAGCATCATTCTCATGGATTAGGAAGGGAAGGACTCCTACTGAAGATTTGCAATAAGAGCTGGCTGCTGCTGCTGCTAAGTCACCTCCCCCCATAACCAAGCCTGAAGCTGGTACAGATTTGACTCAAGTCACATGTATACCTAAGCAAGCATGTGACTTGTAGCTAGAACTCTCTTTTGCTTACAATAAATGTAGTATAAAATTTCCACATGTTTTTGGATATTGGGTTAAGATAAACAGATTCCTCCATTATCTCGTAATATAAAGTCAGGTGACTTATACTGAGAAATTTATTCTATTTTTCAAGTAAATGAAAATTCAAACGAGTAAACTCTTAGGCATTTTAAATCATCTTATTTCTGGTTTCAATTTTGAAATACTCAATGTATGAAAAATTGATTTAACTTATATATGTTTCATGCTTTTAACAGCCTGGCCAACTCTCTGCAGGCTTAACTTTTACTTTTGCTACAACCTTTCCATTATAATATATGCTTATTTGAACTTTAGAACTCTAAGTTTTCCTCCTTCAACATTTAGTGTTAAGTGTTAGGACAGCCTGAGCCTAGGCTCTAGTGAACTGAATATTGATGTTTAATCATGTGAGTTTTCTGAGGCCTAAATCTCACAGTCAGATTGGGTTGTATAATACCTGAATCAATATGGAATATCCAGAAGTGGGATATTTGGTAAGAGGAATCAGATGCTTAGTAAGATTATACTTGAGAGAAGTTAGATCTTCTCCTACTTTAATTTTCAGGTTCTCACAAAATAGCAACTAATTCAGATACATTTATTTTTTGAAATACATGAAAATATATGAAATATTATCCTCTGTACCATGCACTGCATTCAGAGCTTTTCTTGTGTCTGCCCTGTTCACATTTGCTTCTTAGGCAACCAGAGTTATTCGGATGCAAATAATCATCTCTAGTTTCTTGCTGTTTCTTCTGAGTTTCATGTTGGGAGGTAAAGTCCTTGAATAAACCAGAAGAGGGAGTAGATGAAAGAAGGAAGAGGACTATGGTTCATTCATGGTTTGGTTCTCTTATGGGGGAAAGAAGAGTTATGTTCTTCTGGACACTGTAGCCTGGAAGCCTGGAATTAGGTTCATACCATATTTGGGAACATATCTGCCTTATTCTAGTTCAGAGAATGCACTTCTCATTTCATCCTCCTAGGTGATATTGTTAGTGAAAATTGAAACTTGAGCTTATTTCAGTGTTTTCTCTCATCTTGACCTCATGGCCACTATTGCCTTGCCTTCCCAGGTGGCGCTAGTGGTAAGGACCCGCCTGCCAATGCGGGAGATGCAGGAGAAGTGGGTTCCATCCCTGGATCAGGAAGACCCCTCCCCCCCCCGGAGGAAAGCATGGCAACCCACTCCAGTATTCTTGCCTGGAAAATCCCATGGACAGAGGAGCCTGACGGGCTACAGTCCATGGGCTCACAGAGTTTAACATGACTGAAGTGACTTAACACGCATGCACATACACTATTGCCTTACAGGGTACTGCCCTAGATATCAGAAGAGGGAGAGGCCATTTTCCCCAAAGACCACACCCTCTCTGCCTCAGTGAAGAAACTTATCTGGGAATCTATTTTATTGAGAAGAGCAAGTGGCAGGAGAAACTAAAAGACTGAAATAGTTTAATCCAAATGAGGCATGGGATAATACCTGAAATGACTGTATAAATTACTGAAATCAAGCATAAGTTTAAATCAAATTATATATTAAACATACACATATATACATGTATATACACTGTAAATATGTGTGGGTGTATATATATGTATATATGTGTGTATACATATGTATAGAATGTGTGTGTGTGTGTATGTATATATGTATATACTGTCATCATCTAAGGAGAAGGTGCAGCTTAGAGAAAGACAAGAGCAGTTACAAAATAAAAGCCAAAGATGCTCCATTCCTCTATTCATTAATCATATAAAATTTGTAACCTAGCTGTGTTTTCCATCTTGAATTAATTAATTGCTATCTAGTGACTTTAATTATATCCCCCCCCGACTGAAATCTCACTGAAAGTTTTAGTTTCTAGAAAGATCAAACATATAGTGTGCATTCAGTAATTAATTTCTGAGTGAATTAACAATTAAGATTAATTCTCTTGATTTCTCAAACACAGGAGAACTAAGTTTGAACCACATGGTCACTGTCGCATGAAGTGAAACGTGGTAGAAATACCTTTACATTCTTCCTTTTATATAATGAATAATGGAAGTCTAGAAGGGAGAGGAAGTCTCTACTCTTCTGCATGGCTCCATTACTAAAGGAACACTGCCCCAAGGTGAAGGATGTTTCCTCAGCACAGGAAAGATGTGAACACCTCAAAGAAGATAAAACATGCAAGCCCAGTAGTCAGACAGCCTTGATTTCAAGCTCAGAGAGCCTCTTGGAGCCCTGAGGGTGAGCCACCATGCAGGGTTTCCATCTTTTAATTTTTTATTTCTTTTATTTTCCAAGTGTTTTGTTAAGGTATAATTGACATATAGAATACTAGCTTCAAGTGTACAATGTAATGATTTGATATTTGTATATATTGCAAAATAATCCCCACACTGAGTCAAACATAGTCACAACTTTTTTTTCTTGTGATCAAGACTTTTAAGATCTACTCTCTCAGTAACCTTCAAATATGCAATACAGTGTTATTAACTATAGTCACCATGCTTATATTACATCCTCAAGATTTATTTATTTTATAACTGGGAGTTTGCACCTTTTGACCCCCATTACTCAATTATCCCACTGGAACTTCATCATCTGTTTTCTGTATCTTTGAGCTTGAGTTATATGTGTTGGTCTTAGGTTCCCCATATGAGTGAGATCATAGGGTATTTGTCTTTCTCTGACTTAACTTTTTTTAGCAGAATGCCCACAAGGTCTATTCATGTTATCACAACTGGTCAGATTTCCTTCTTTTTTAATGGCTCAGTAGTATTGGGGATTCTCAACTTCAGTGAGGAAAGTGAGCAGCGACATCGAGCAGGGCACGAAGTGCTCATGTTGGCTGCAGGCCTGTGAATGAATTAGGCTCAGGAGCTTGGCTGTCTTTGCCTGAGACATCTTTCAAGGAAATACTGATAAGAAAGAAGTGTAATCATACCCCTCTTCCCTCACCCAATTACCAGAGGGAAAATCGAGTTTTAGCAAGAACATGACAGCTGTAAGTTTTATTATTTATTAAACATGCAATCAATCATCCAAGGATTTTCATAGAACACAAGAACATGTCTGGAAATTGCATTAATTTAAATGAATCTTGATGTATCTTTGTAAGAGATTAGAAAGCAGGGATTTTATTTTATTGCAGCAGGAAAATGTATGATTTATAAGTTAGCTGAGCTCTTGAAGCAAGTCCCTTTCTTCTTGTAGGAAGCTAAAGGCCCTTTGATAGTTTTCAAAGAGAATGGACCTTCCACCTAGATTTTATACTGTGTGTGCGTGCTGAGTTGCTTCAGTCATGTCCGACTCTTTGTGACCCCATGGACTATAGCCCGCCAGGCTCCTCTGTCCATTGGATTTCCCAGGCAAGAATACTGGAGTGGGTTGCCATTTCCTTCTCCAGGGTATCTTCCTGACCCGGGGATCGAACCCGCATCTCTTGCGTCTCCTGCATTGGCAGGCAGGTTCTTTACCACTAGCACCACCTAAGCCCAGATTCTATACTATAGCTGATTGTTATCACTTTTGAGTGCTCAGCCATTTCACTATTAGATTCTAATTTGTTCCTTTATAAATCACTTTAAGGTGGACGTGCTGAATAGGAAAACCTAGTAATCCTTTCAAATGTCTGTCAAGAATCTACTACCTGAGACATAATGGCCTTCAGCTAATTGAGCATCACTACATTATCAAGGACAGCATCATTAAGGGAGAAGGAGAGACTAGGTGTCTAGGACAAAGTGCTGATCAGCTACAAGCTTGCTGGTTTGATGTTTTCAGTAGGCTACATCAAGAGAAACTTATGGACCTATTCAATTTCACTTCATTAAACAAATCAGGACACTTTTTATCAATTTTGAAGAACACTTTTACATGTTTTCCCAGGAATGAAAGCAAGAGTTGTAGCAAAAAGTATGCTATGCTACTGGTAAAGCTGTCAAAACAGATTTTGATGACATTCACATTTTTAAGCCTGTCTGTGGCAAAACATGATTTGTGGGAGGTGAAAGTGTGCATATCATCCTAAGAGTTTTGACAAATAAATGATTTCTCTATTTGACAAACAAATATTTTGAAGGTGCCATTGCTTTTTTAAGAAACCTTAATTTTGCAAAGAATGTCTTTGAAGAGCATGTAAAAAATTGCTCCATGTCTTTATAGACTGGAAAGACCATTAAAGTCCTTGTAATCACTGCATTTTTAAAGTTGGAAAAAAGGAAATAGAACTTAAATTATATTTTGGTGGCAGAATCAGAAGCAACAGCTGAGAAGGGTGCATTCATAGAGTACTTACTATGTGCTGGTTGCTCTTCTGTGTGTTTTACATGTATTAACTTCTGCAGATGACAAAACCCTATATGGCAGACAGTTATCATCATCCTCATGGGAGAAATGAGAAAAGGGAAGCAGAAAGAATGTCTGTAATTTGCCCAAGGTCACACAACAGTGAGTTGCAAAACCAAAATTCACACCTACACAGTTTGGTTCCAGATTTTATGTTTTAAAAAATTACATTATCCAACCAATTCACTTTGTTTAATATCTTTTTTTGAGGGGAAGCACATGAAAGTTTCAGTTGTTCCATATTCTCACCAACATTTGTATCTTATTTTTTTCTTCCAGTTTTATTGAGATAAAATTGACATACAGCACTGTATAAATTTAAGGTCTGCCACATAATGATTTGGCTTACATGCATCATGGAATGGTTACCACCATAAGTTTATGGAATATCCCTCATCTCAGATAGGTACAGAATTAAAGAAATAGAAAAAATATTTTTCCTTGTGATGAGAGCTCTTTGGATTTACTGTCTTAACAACTATGCTGTATACTATAGAGCTGTGGTAGCTATAGTTATCATGTTGTACATTACATCCTTAGCACTTAATTATCTTATAACTGCAGGTTTGCACCTTTTGACCACCTGCATCCAATCCCCTCTCACTCCCCACCCCCTGCCTTTGGTAACCACAAAACTGATCTGTTTTTCTCTCTGTTAACAGTTGTATTTTAATTTTAGCCATTCTGATAGATATATAACAGCATCTGCTATGGTATAAATGTATACTTCCTTGATTATTAATGAGATTGACCATCTTTTCATTTACTTAATGGTGTTGCTGTTTTGTATGTTTTAATTATTGAGTTGTTCTGAAAAACAAGTCAATATCAGGAAAAGCTTTTTCATATGTTTTTCTCTGACTATATTTTCAATAGATGTCCATTATCAATCCCTTCTCTTCTTACTTTGCTGAGAATTTTTTTATCCTGAATTGGTGTTAGAATTCTGTCCATTGTTTCCTATATCTATTTCAAAGATCATACAAAATTTTATTTATATCCTGTTAATTTTATTTATACCCTGAAATAATTTGATTTTCAAATGTGAAACCAACATTGAATTCCTAATATACTCCCAAATTGTTCATGATTTATTACTTTTGTATCTTCCTGGAGTCTCTGGATTTTTGCATCAGTGTTCTTGAGACAAGTTAATTTTAATCTGTTTCTTTTTTAACACCTTTTTTTCTGGTTTTGGCTTAATAGAAATGCTGAATTCTTAAAATGAGTTAATAAGTATTTGCTCATTTTCTATTTTATAGAATTTTATATCACATTTTCCTTAAATATTTGGTTGAATTTATGAGTGAAATCATCTGGGCCTGGAGTTTGCTTTAGGAAATTTATTAATTCAATGCTTTAATATGTAAAGTCCTATTCAGGTTACCTATTTCTTCTTAAGTGAGCTTTGATAAATATCTCTCAAAGAATTTGTCCATTTCATCCAAGTTTATTCATGGAAAATTGTTTATAATATCTCCTTTATTTATCCTGATTCTCCTTTATTCCTTTATTTTAATGGCTATAGGATTTGTATTGATAGCCCCTCTGCATTGAAAACACTGTTAACTATATATGTCTATATATACATGTACTATTTCATTTTTTGATCACTTTGGAGATTTATTGATATACAGATATTTTCAAATGTCATCTTTTGTTTAATTGATTATTCTGTACCACTCTTCTATGTCATTTATTTCGACAGTTATTTTTATCATTCTTCCCTTTTCCTTATTTTGGTTTTATATTTCTCTACTTTTTCTTAAGGTGGAAACTTAGGTCTTTGACTCAAGACTTCTTTTTTTTCCAGTATGAAACTTTAATACTATAATTTCCCTCTAAACATGGCTTTCTCTATATTGCACAGGTTTTGATACTGGTGGATTCACTCTGACTTACTTCAAAGTAGTCTCATTTCTTTCGTGTTTTATTATTTGACACATGGGTTATTTAGAATGGTAGTATTTAATAGCTGGGCTTCCCTGGTGGCTCAGTGGTAAAGAACCTGCCTGCCAATGCAGGAGACACAAATTCGATCCCTGCATCAGGAAGATCCGCTGGAGAAGGAAATGGCAACATACTCCAGTATTCTTGCTTGAAAAATTCTATGGACAGAGGAGCCTGGTGGGCTACAGTCATGGTATCGCAGAGTCAGACATGACTGAGCAATGAGCATGCCCTGCATGCGTAAGGAGGGGACAGCACTGAGGCTATCATGAGCACAGGGCCTACCATTTGTCCAGGGGGCTACGATTAGGGATGTAGTTTATCACACAGCCATCCAGGATGAGCCACTTTTCTGCCACCATGTTTTTTAATTTATCCACATTAAATTTAGTAAATCCTCACTTCTTGGAGATGTGGATCGTCTGGTGACCTGGCAACTTGAACTTGGCCCTGCATAGGGACTCAGTCATGTTTCTTGTTCTACACCTTGCTGCAGATGGACATGACTTGGCAAATGTGGACCCTGGCCACTGTGCCCTGGGGCTTTCCATAGGCATCACACACAGCTGTCTGGAGTCTCAGCAGCTCCAGCACAGGACAGCATCTTGTTGATGTGGATGACATGAAAGGGGTGGGGCTGCACTCGGATGATAATTTTCTGAGGATTCCACTGTTTGTTCCTTGTATCATGAAGTTTCTATATTGACTGATGGGAATA
This sequence comes from Capricornis sumatraensis, assembly GCF_032405125.1. Classification (NCBI taxonomy): domain Eukaryota; kingdom Metazoa; phylum Chordata; class Mammalia; order Artiodactyla; family Bovidae; genus Capricornis; species Capricornis sumatraensis. The sequence goes on along the minus strand of NC_091092.1, from coordinate 107,016,198 downwards.
CAAAAGGTCCTTTACCTTCTGTGAGCTCTGGAAATTGTTTGACTTATTGCTTTCCAGTGGTTCTTCCCTTATTCTTGTGGAGATTTTTTTTCCATGTATGCACAAATCAGTTCAGTTCAGTCACTCAGTCATGGCCAACTGTTTACGATCCCATGGACTGCAGCATGCCAGGCCTCCCTGTCCATCACCAACTCCCAGAGTTTACTCAAACACATGTCCATTGAGTTGGTGATGCCATTCAACCATCTCATCCTCTGTCGTTCCCTTCTCCTGCCTTCAAATCTTTCTCAGTGTCGGGGTCCTTTCAAATGAGTCAGTTCTTCGCTTCAGGTGGCCAAAATACTGGAGTTTCAGCTTCAGCATCAGTCCTCCCAATGAATATTCAGGGCTGATTTACTTTCGGATGGACTGGTTGGATCTCCTTGCAGTCCAAGGGACTCTCAAGAGTCTTCTCTCACAGTTCAAAAGCATTAATTCTTCAATGTTCAGCTTTCTTTGTAGTCCAACTCTCACGTCCATACATGACTACTGGAAACCATAGCTTTGACTAAATGGACCTTTGTTGGCAAAGTAATGTCTCTGCTTTTGAATATGCTGTCTAGGTTGGTCATAACTTTTCTTCCAAGGAGCAGACATCTTTTAATTTCATGGCTGCAGTCACCATCTGCAGTGATTTTGGAGCCCCCCAAAATAAATTCTGTCACTGTTTCCACTGTTTCCCCATCTATTTCCCATGAAGTGATGGGACCAGATGCCATGATCTTGGTTTTCTGAATGTTGCGTTTTAAGCAAACTTTTTCACTTTCGTCTGTCACTTACATCAAGAGGCTCTTTAGTTCTTCACTTTCTGCCATAAGGGTGGTGTCATCTGTGTATCTGAGGTTACTGATATTTCTCCCGGCAATCTTGATTCCAGCTTGTGCTTCTTCCAGCCCAGCATTTCTCATGATGTACTCTGCATATAAGTTAAACAAGCAGGATGACAATCAGTATACATCAAAGATTCAAGGGGAATACTCTGCCAAGTTCAAAGGACGAGTTAAAAATAACAGAGCAGAACTCTCTCCCTTTTCTGCTTCCTTCTCTTCAGGACTCTGCCACTAAAATTCTAGCCTACTCAAGCTCTGTAAACTCAGAATTTTTTCTTCTCAACGTTTTTCTCCAGTCACATCACTTGGGTCGTTTTTTTCCCCATCTTTCTCGTACTTCAGTCTACTTGGAAACTGCCTGTATGTTAGCTGGAGCAGTCATAGAGCTCAGTTGACTTGTAATCCTTGGGGATCACTACCTTAAACTGTCCAATGACTAGTGTCTTTGTGGGGAAGGAGACATAATTTCCCCTCCACCTTTTTAAGTTCATGACTGTGACCTCTCTGCAATAAAAGAGAAATTAACAGAAAAATAAGCGGAACTTTCATAATATGTATACCTCACTACACATAGGAGATATGCAGTAAAACTGACTACTCCCCAGAATGGCCCAAGGCATCACATTAAATACCATCTCCAACTAAAGACAAAGGAGGATGTCTGGGGGTGAGGAACCAGTTATGGGAAGTTTTCAGGCAAAGCACAGTAAACAAGGGTAAGATTGTTCTACAGATTCGAGTCTTCTGCATTGATATGAGTCTCTGGAGATCTAGTGTCCTCTTTCTCTCCTTGTTACAGAGAGGGAGGTAATTTCACAAAAGGAAGCTTCCCTTATAAATGTAAATGTCTCTTGGCGTTGAGGGGATGTCAGTGAGAAATTAATCACTCACTCTAAGAGAGAAGTGGAAAATTTTATTTGAGCCAAATTTGAGGATTTTGACCCAGGAAGAGCATTTTAGAAAGCTGTGAGAACTGTTCTGCCCATTAGAGTTCAAAACACTGTTGGAGAAAGGTTTTTGAGACAGGTCTGTATATCAACTGACGTATTATTGGCAGTTCACATAATCCAAGTCTAAGTGTCATTCAGTGGGTCATGTGACCCCTTACAAGATCATGAGGGAACGTTATCTTTTAAGGAATTGTGTTGATGCTAGGTGAGGTAGGTATTACTGCTGATGGGGGCGATTTGGTCAATCCATCATGCATAACACAGTGCACAGTCAGGTGAGAGAGAAGACCAGAGGGCAGAGAATAATTTTTTATGTTTAAATTTTTCTTGTCTTGCTATGAAATATGAATTTTTATTTCACAAAGCAGTGTTACAGGGGTAGAGGATTAAGAGGTGCAAACTATTAGGTATAAAATAAGTACAGGGATATGTTGTGCAACATGGGGAATATAGCCAATATTTTGTAATAACTATAAATGGAGTATAACCTTTAAAATTTTTGAATCACTATATTGTACACCTATAACCTATATAATATGATACATCAACTATACTTCAATAAAAATAAAATTAATGTAAATATCTCTTAAAAAGGATAACTTCTACTGGGTTTTCAGAGCTCCTATGTCTGCTGTTTTTTCATTTAATAAAATCAACAAGGTAAAATAATTCTTATACCAAAGATATACTTTGACGTGGCATATTCTATCCCCATTCATCTGAAAACAGTTGTTTGATGTGTCTAGTTTTCTAGTTGTTTGAGATGGGAGGGTAATTTCCACAGTAATTAATCCTTTTACCAGGTAATTTTATGTTAATGTCCCTGCATTTTATGTTATAGTCAAAATTTATTTCAATCTCTTACTTGCTGTGTGACCTTGAATAAATTGCTGAACTTTAATAATCTATTTATGGGACCAGCAGTGTGAATACTAGAGAAATCTATCCTTATTACATTATATAGAATTTTTGTTAATATATGATGGTCCTGATAATATATTGAGTTTAAATTCTGGGTTTTTGTCAAGTTAATAAATATTCTTAAACTTTAGTTCATCATCTTTGAAGTAGGTATAAAAATAGTACTTACTTTACAGAATCATTTGAAAAATAAATAAGGTAATATATGTAGAGAACTTAGTTCAGTGCCTGGCATTATCTTGATGCTCAATAAATGGTAGCTTAAATTTTTATTAATTTAGTTTTAATGGAATGAATATATTATAAATGGCTTAGTTTGCATTCAGAATGGTACAAGATATTAGAGTTTATTATAGTGCCTCATAATTTTTCAGCATAATTTATTTCTTATAGTAGCAAGATAATTTCTTATTTTATTTCCATAAGGATGCCATTTCAATAAATACTTATAGAAAATGTACCATATATAAAACATTAAACTGGGCACATGGAAAAAGCTAATACTGACCATATATAGTCCATGTCATCAAATATCTTACAACAGTCAATTCTACATTGAAAGAACACCTCTATTCACAGAAGCACATAGCTACCCTCAGCTAGTCTGAATAAGATCTTTAATATCATTCTTTACAGTATTTCAAAATTTCATACTGTTTTTATTTTCCCTGCCCCTTATCTGTTATTTGTGGATTCCCTCTTTTCATGACTATTGTAACTTTCAGAAAAGTGAGATCTCTCATTCCTGCCTTAAGCATCTTTGTCTTGACCCAAACTGCCTCTGGCCTTAGGGTACTATGTTTGTTTCTCCCCGGCACAAAGTCAGTATGTATGTTCTTATCATTTAAACTCTCTTTATTCTTTTCATTCTGAACCCTCGGCCAAGCATATACATTTTTTATATGCCTCTGTAACAAATTGCAAATCGAAGGGAATTGGGAGTGGGTGTGAATGACACTTAAAAGCATGACACTGGTGATCAAATTTTTTACTAAATTTCATTAAAGAAAAATATGTAAGGAACTCTTTGACAGTCCAAATAGCATATGGTGGAGTGACCAAAATTTGATAATAACCCACCCTCTAAGCTGGTACCTAAAACGTCTGATGAAGGGTGAAGAGCTAAAACAGGCATCATATTTCTATAGAATGGAAGGGAGGTCCTCCTAATACTAAAGCTGAAATAGAAAAAAAAAAAAAAAAAAGAACAGTCTGAAAACAAACACTGTGCTTCTAGCTAACCTGAAACCACTTCCCCAGAGAAACTTCATATGAAAGTCTGAGCATATTTTGTCCACGTTTTGATCACCAGTGTCATGCTTTTAAGTGTCATTCACACCCACTCCCAATTCCCTTCAATTTGCAATTTGTTACAGAGGCATTCTGATAATGCATAATAGCATGGATACTTTTGTGTGAAATATACTGTGGAGTTTCCTGTGCTTTGAAAGGCTCAGTTAACCATAACATAACACATTTGATAAAATAATATGGTGGTTCTGTGGATGAAGAAAATCACCTGCCTTATCACTAAACAAAGAATGTTGCAACCATCAAACCATCAGCCACTATAGCTGCCTCCACACTGAGGGGATGCAGGATTGGGAATGGGGAAAGGATACTGGCCCTAGATAGTTAAGGTGCACATCAAAGCAATTATTTCAATGAGTCCAGACTGTTGCATCTTTCCGTACACAGAGAAGTCCTAGATTCATTAAATGGAGATGTCTAGTTTTTAAGGGTAATCTTTTGATGTTCTGACTACCTGGTGTTTGTTGTCAAGATGCCTATCTATCCTGGCTCCTCACTTACCTCTTTGGAACAGTATCTCAGGGTTGTCTGAGAGGCTGCCTCCTGGACTTAAGTCCTCAGTATCTCCGTTAAGTAAAACATAACCCTCCCTTTTTACTTTGTGCATTTTTTTTTCAATCGACATTTCCTATGTTTAACTGCACTTTGTATGAAAGTACATGTTTGTTACTATTATTTTATGAACTTTCTCCGGTCTCTTTCTTTGTTATGCTCTCCTGTACCGCCTCATGGGTCATGATTTGACTCTTTTCTTCCCTTATCACCCAGTGTTCATATAATACTGAAAATTCTCATCTCTGTCACCGCTCATGCAATGCTTTGCCTTCTTCTTACACGGACTCTCTGAGTACTGCTACTGCCTCACATAACTTTTACTTTTATGAATCTTGTGGGGCAAGATGTCGTCCTGTGTCCTTCTAGGTTCTTCTGGCTGTTCTAAGATTTAAATTGACATGATTAACAGAAGAAAATGAAACACAAGTTTCATAACATATGTTCATTAGAGAGATCCAGGAAAACTGAGTAACTTGCCAAAATGACCAAAGCCATCACCTGGAGGAGGGCATGGCCACCCACTCCAGTATTCTTGCCTGGAGATTCCCCATGGACAGCGGAGCCTGCTGGGCTACAGTCCATGGGGTCACAAAGAGTTGGACATGGCTGAGTGACTAAGCACAGCACATCACCTGAAATAGCATCTTTAGCCCAAGACAAAAGAGGATGTTGTTGGTGGTGATTTGGAACTTCAGAGGGGAGGAAGGCAATTCACACAGGTATTAAAAGACAAATGTTTGGTAAACAAATGTTTGCTGGGCCAATGGGACACAGAGTGGACTGTGATCTCTAGGCCCTGCTGTCTCCCCCACCACAACTAGCCCATGATCTTCTCAAATATCTCTGGTGATAGCTCTATTCTGGAAACAGACCTGATAAATATTTTAGATGCCTGGGGGAAAGTCAAAGGTTCTTCCTGAGTCTTCTGAATCTTGTTTTCAGCTCAAAATAATCCACAGGCTAAAGAGGCATTTTGGGGTGGTAACTTTTGTCCTTTTAGAATATGCAGTTATCCAGTTGCTGTCCTGCTAGAAGTAGCCTCCTCTCTGAGTTCTTATACTTCCAATCTTCCCATGTGGTCCTGGCTTGCAAGATCCTGCATGCCACCTACATCCCTCATGGGACTGTTCTGTCGTTACACATCGCACCAAGAAGACTTGTCTGGGATTGAGGCTCATCTGTCACTTTAATAAAATCCAGACACTCAGAGCAGTACACTGCTGGATTTCTTTCTAGCTTTAGCTTCTTGCCTCCAACAATCACTGTAATGAGAACACTATATCTCTTAAGTTACAGGGTGCCCCAAACAGGATCATTATATCGAACATATCTCTGGGCTGCCTCTTCTCCAATTTCCCTCTGCTTCAAATATTCCAACCAAGTCATCTCCTCAACAACTAAAAGCAGCTTCATTTATTTTAGTTTCTGTTTTTTCCCTATTCTGGTCCAGAACACCCTATGATTTCTTAAAAATCTTAAATGCATACACATTTCAGGAAATTAATGGATAGACTGAAGAAAAGGATTTATTAATGTCCTTTATTCCATTCTTAGGCACAGTGCCTAAAAACACCCAGATATTTCCCACAGCATGTGCCATTTTTTGCCTAGAGGAGGGTGTCTTCTGTTGTCCAGACAGTCCTGGATCCCTAACGTTTCCTTACTCAGTCACTTATCAGTGGCACGGTGTAGAGTGAGTAATACTGTGTTATAGCAGGCACTGTTCCTACAAAGACATGTTTTGAGGGGTAACCACTGTATTTCTTTGCCTGGAACAAAAATTGTGGGTCAATATATGAACCAACAGGACAGATCTTTTCGAAATCTATGTATGGAGATGCATAAATCAAAAGAACAACCTAACAAAATTCCTAAACAACGGAGGTTCTAAACCAGCAGATTCATTGTCATTCATTTTCCCTCCAAGAAGATACTCAGCATATCTTTGAGGAAGAAGCTACGTGATTTGCCCTACTTAGCTTAACAAAAAGAACATGTTTCCAGAAGGGAAAAATTAACATAGTATTGGCCACAGGCTTTATGATTTATTTGATACTTTCTGTAGGATTTCTTATAACACTATTCATTCAGATCATGCTTAAATACCATGTTCTCCCTGAAGCTATTCTATTACTTAATAGAGAAGTGATAGCATCCTCATTTCATCTTATATCAAAGGGATTCTTATAGTACCTGCCATTCTTAATATGCACCCCTAGAAAACAAGATATTGCTTCTTTCATTGTAACTCCAATGTGAGCATCAACAGTGATTAAACATATTAACAACTAAAAGCTGTGACTTTTGAGCCACAAAATCCTATGAAACCTGTCTGTATTATTTAGTGTCTGGCTACTTGTTACCAAGGTCCCCAGATTGCACCATACAATGTAATGTCATACAGTGTACCACTGAACGGATAAAATGAAATAGTGTAAGTAGCTCATTATCTAGCACATAGTATATGTCCATCAAAAGTCAGTTCCTTCCTTTCTTTCTTAGTAAATATTTATTGAAAAAGTAGATGATGTGACTATTCACAAATTATTTCAAGAGGAGCACTGAACTAATTTTTGTTCCTTTGATGAAAAGTAAAGAAAATATTCTTCCCTTTGTCTTGCTTAAAGGGAGATACACTTTTAGCTTCAGTCAACATTTACATAAGGTCATTGAGACATTTCAAACTTAAAAAGAAGTCTCAGATATTTTCATCAGCTAACACCTACATTGAAAAGAAAGATCTCAAATTATAACCTACTTTTACATCTTAAGAATATAGGAAAAGAAGAGCAAGCTATTGATAATTTATAGGATTATGAGAGTCTGGTTGGTATGAATGGAAACTCATGTCTTTAGTTCTGATGTGCTCAAGCTGGGTACCAGCCTCTAAGAACTCAAGAGAACTCACTGAATCTTAGAACACTCTCCCCTTTATTCCTGCCAGGTTTTTCATCACCCTTCAGTTCTTTGGTAAGAAGTCACTTCTTCCTAGAAGGCTTCACTGCTGATTATCCCTTTTGCTGCTTTATAATTCCTACCCATGCCCCATCTCCCCCCTTTGTCTATTGTTCTGTTTTTCTCTGAGTTCTAGTAAGCTGTCCCATGGAGACTGAAATACATGGACTCTTGAGCCTCACATGGTTTGGCCAGAGAAATATAGGGGAAAGAGGGTGGAATGTTTCTTTCCAGCTCCCTCCCTGCTCTGGGTGACATTTTCAGTAAGAGTCTGTATCCTTCCATCAACTCTAGCTTCTGCTGGGGGGTCCCTTTCTGACTCCAGCTTTTATTAGGATGGATAACATTATTTTCTCTGTTTTCCCCTTCAGGCATCAGTTAGCTCAGTCACTCAGTTGTGTCCGATTTTTGCAACTCCATGAATCGCAGCACGCCAGGCCTCCCTGTCCATCACCAACTCCTGGAGTTCGCTCAGACTCACGTCCATCGAGTCAGTGATGCCATCCAGCCATCTCATCCTCTGTCGCCCCCTTCTCCTCCTGCCCCCAATCCCTCCCAGCATCAGAGTCTTTTCCAATGAGTCAACTCTTCACATGAGGTGGCCAAAGTACTGGAGTTTCAGCTTTAGCATCATTCCTTCCAAAGAAATCCCAGGGCTGATCTCCTTCAGAATGGACTGGTTGGATCTCCTTGCAGTCCAAGGGACTCTCAAGAGTCTTCTCCAACACCACAGTTCAAAAGCATCAATTCTTCGGCACTCAGCCTTCTTCACAGTCCAACTCTCACATCCATGCATGACCACTGGAAAAACAATAGCCTTGACTAGACGGACCCTTGTTGGCAAAGTAATGTCTCTGCTTTTGAATATGCTATCTAGGTTGGTCATGACTTTTCTTCCAAGGAGTAAGCATCTTTTAATTTCATGGCTGCAGTCACCATCTGCAGTGATTTTGGAGCCCCCCAAAATAACGGTCTGACATTGTTTCCACTGTTTCCCCATCTATTTGCCATGAAGTGATGGGACCAGATGCCATGATCTTTGTTTTCTGAATGTTGAGCTTTAAGCCAATTTTTTCACTCTCCACTTTCACTTTCATCAAGAGGCTTTTTAGTTCTTCTTCACTTTCTGCCATAAGGGTGGTGTCATCTGCATATCTAAGGTTATTGATATTTCTCCCGGCAATCTTGATTCCAGCTTGTGTTTCTTCCAGCCCAGCATTTCTCATGATGTACTCTGCATAAAAGTTAAATAAGCAGGGTGACAATATACAGCCTTGACATACTCCTTTCCCTATCTGGAACCAGTCTGTTGTTCCATGTCCAGTTCAAACTGTTGCTTCCTGACCTGCATATAGGTTTCTCAAGAGGCAGGTCAGGTGGTCTGGTATTCCCATCTCTTTCAGAATTTCCCACAGTTTCTTGTGATCCACACAGTCAAAGGCTTTGGCATATGCCCTTCAGGCATAGTGGTAGCAATTGTCTCCTGCTGTTAATAGTCTCTGGGGTGTTTGTTGATTCTCTCAACTCTATTAACATATCTATAAGCTATCCTTTCTTTCAGTGTTTCTGTACCACTTGAATTTTATTCTATTTCTTGTGAGGATCCTATTTCTTTCTTTAATATTTATTTATTTGGTTGTGTTGGATCTTAGTTGCAGCACAAGGATCTTTGATATTCATTGCGCATGCAGGATCTAGTTCTCTGACCAAGGATGGAACCCAAGTCCCCTCCTCGAGAGCGCAGAATCTTAGTCACTGGACCACCAGGGAAGTCCCTCAGGACCCTAATTATCTATCTTTTCTAACTCTCTAGACTATGTTAGTTGTTCCTACCATCAGCTCACATCTCACCCTGCACTTCCTTATTGTGTCCTTTATCACATATTTTTGCAATGATTCCTTTAAATTCCTGGTCTCCTCTTTCAGACTTCGTGAAGGGAGGTCCATGATCTCTATTATCCACTATTTTATTGCCAGTACTTATCACAAAATGTGGCATCAGTAAGTAATCATTTAATGAGTTAATTAATGAGTGAGTAATTAGTAAGTATGAGGTTTATTTCTCCCCAGAACAGGTCAGGCTGAAGGTAAACTCTGGAAAGGTAGTAAATTGTCATAAAGAGTAGCTTGGTGACAGATCATCAAGACTGTGGCTCATTTCTTTATACACAGTGCCAAAAAATCAGTTTCCTCCTATCTAAGTTCAAACTCTGGACTACAGGATTTCTAAGGTCCCCTGGAGTTTTCAAAATGTTTATCAGCCAAAAAAGCATTCTCTTTTTACTGAATCTGCCTTTCCAGGCCTATCACAGTCAGAATTGACATTCATGGACTCCTGGTCAGTTTAATGAACTGAGTATTACAATTACATGTCCACCAATGTGCAGCTCTGCATAAGGCACTGTAGTCTGATGCAGTCTACACTACTAATGTTGTCGTTTGTCTTTGTCTCATGTGCTACTGTAAACCTTCTATTTTAGGATCACTTCCTCTGAAAGCCTTCTTTAAGAGCCCTCTCCTGTATGTCCACTGCCTCTTTCTGTATATAGGTGTTCATTTTATTATTATTCTTTAAACAATACGTATTTCACATACTCCTCTGTGTGATTCTACCTACCACTATTCTCAATTGTAAAATGGGATGTGTATACAAAAAAGAATGTAGCATTTATATAAGAATGTTTCATAATTAACATTTATTAAAGAGCCTGTATTTGATCTTAGTTTTTCCACTGTCTCTTAATTTAGATAGGGAAACAGGACCTTTCTGGAACCACCTCTATAGGTCTGGAATATTCTGCCTTATGTAATGAAATATTCTATTTACCTTCTGTAATAAAACTTATTTGTCCTCCAGAGCATGGGGTGGTGTTTGGCACCACAGTAAAATAAGATAAATGTAAAAGATAAATGAAATAAAGAAACAGGTAAGCAGTAAAGACCTGAACTTGTTAACTTAGTCCCAGAGGCATGCACTTCTTTGTAGGGAGAGAGAGTAAATGCACATTAAGAAAAGGGCATTTGAATGATGGAGCATATTCCCTAGGAGGTAATATGTGTCTTTCTAAAATACAGAGGCATGTGCAAGCCTTTAGACTGCAAATACCTGGTCTTCAACATTATGCATTGCATAGATTTGAACAACCATACTTAAAAATGAATGCAGAAACAGAGCAGTAAAACAAACAAACAAAAATAGTCGCTAAATTCTAGGAAGCAGACTATCTGGACAGTAAAGACTATAAACATTCTGTGATTACTGTGTTCATTATGAAAGCTGAAAGGGACTAGTCTTGTACAAAGCAGTGTGAGATGTATTATTTGAGAAATTCTGTAGCCAAATGGGAAATGCAGAATCAGGACGGTGAAAGAAGAGAGGCCAGAGGAAATTTGAGATGGAGGGATCACTTTAGTCATTCCCAGTAACCAATGTTGGTTCCACCACCATGATTTATTTCTGTATAAACTGTCAATGTCCTGTAAATCTGTAAGGATATTAATGAACTGTTGGTTAACAGAATATAGCTCAATTTATTCCTTTGTTTTCAAACATTTATTCTATCCCCTTTCTCGTCTCTTGTCTTTATAAAATCCTAACTAAGAATTCATTGGGGAATTATTAAGGAGAAAGACATGAAATAGGTATATAAAAACTAAATCATTTCCTGATTGCCCAAATCTGGCAACTTTGAGTTATGAAATTAGTGTCCTCAGGGAGAGAGGCCCCATTTGGATAATTATTCTCTTTCAGAATAACCTCTGAATTGGGACAAGCTCGGGGTAAGGGTGACTCTAGGTTAAGTCCCTTTTTTCACATGTTATGCTTTGTGAAACTGAAATACATCCCCACCCCCACCCCCCGCCAAAAAAAAAAAAAAAGCTTCACTCAGTACCTTGTTCCTTGACCCAAAGATCTCCTAAATATTTATAAATCCAGGTACAAAGGTTCCTCATTAGTTCACTGACTTCACAGAAGGAAGTGCTTTATTCACAACTCTGTAAAGCAGTAATAATAAGCACTACATCCCATTGGTGAAATTTGTTTATTGGTGAATGGAGGTCCTGATGTTGACTTTTCCATTTTTTTTTCAGCTCTCCATCTCATCATAAGCAACTTTCCTATGCATTTTATTAAGCAACCATCTGTATCCACATTTAATTCAATAGTACAGCATACACATCTTATATAAACCTGGCTAGTTTGGGGGTAGCAGTATTTTATGGGAGTTGTGACTTGAGTTGAGATAGTAATTTCATCCTTTAAGGGTACAAAGCCTCTCTACTGTCCAGGTAAAACCATGGTAAGATGAACAGAAAGACAAAGGTGAAAGTGGTTATCAGAGGCTCAGCAGGATCTTAAAGACATCCCAACTGGAAATATCAGAGGAGAAGAAGGAAAGCTGAAGCACAGGGAGAAGGAGTCATAGAGGGTAAGGCTGGAAATCCACTAGAAGATCTGGAGTGACCAATGAAATAAGTTTGGATTTGGTGTCTTAGTGGGGGAAAGAGATGAAATCTGATTTATAGGAAATTGCCTGTAAATCAGATTTCGTGATTGACTGGAAATTGCAGAATCAGACCTGGGAGAAGTAAAAGGACAAGATTTAAGTTTCCCCAAAATGATTCTGGAAGTGCTGTTTGATGGAGGATCTGCTAGAAGCAAGGAGATTAAGTTGGAAGCGCTTACCAGGGTTAAGGAAAAAATTGTTATCATGAGCCAAAGATTCATATATGGCCAAGACCCAGAGAGTCCATCCAAGAAGGAAGGCGACAGTGATTGTCAGAGACCCTAGAGTTCAGCTCTGGAGGAGGGAATTTCATTGAGCAGGTGATCAGTAGTAGGTATTTAAGGACAGGAATTTCAAGCAGGCAATGGAAGACCTGAAAGTCTTGGAGTAAAAAGAGATGACTGAGTTATAATACATCCAGTCAAGAATCCATGTCCATTGTCTTACATCATTGGTTCCTGAGACTCAGAATCATACTGCCTACAAACATGACACCAATAAATGCTTGTCATGAGAAAGATGAAGTTGAACCCAAAAAGCTGCTATTTTTTGCTTGAAGGTATCAAAGACCAGGATGATATGAGAAATGAAAAAAAAAAAAGGAAATCATGAAATCGCATATGGTAGAAAGGAATAAATGTCACTGGGAAAAAATAAGTGTTATGTTTCAGAATTTTCACACTGACAGAATAAAATCTTACTGTTTGTGACAACTTGGATGGACCACATGGGCATTGTGCTAAGTGAAATAAGTCAGATAAAGAAAGACAAATGCCAAATGATTTCACTTATATATGGAATCTTTAAGAAAAAATACAGGGTCATAGGTATAGAGAACAGATTGGTGGTTGCCAGAGGCAGAGGGTGGAAGGTGGGTGAAATGGGTAAAGAGGCTCAAAAGGTCCAAACTTCTAGTTATATAATAAATAAGTCATGTGGACACAATATACAGCAAGGTACTAGAGTTAATAACACTGTATTGCATATTTGAAAGTTGCTAAGAAAGTACATCTCTTTTTGACATTTATTTATTTATGGCTGTGCTGGGTCTTTGTTGCTATGCATGGGCTTTCTCTAGTTGTGGCAAGCTTTGCTACTCTCTTTTCAGTTCGCGGGTTTCTCATTGTTCTGGCTTCTTCTGTTCCAGAGCACAGGCTCCAGGGCATGCAGGCTTCAGTAGTCGCAGCATGCAGGCTCAGTAGTTGCAGTCCCCCAGCTCTAGAGCACAGTCTCAGTAGTTGTGGTGCATGGGCTTAGTTGCTTCACAGCACATGGGATCTTTCTGGACAAAGGATCAAACTTGTGTCTCTTGCATTGTAAGGCAGATTCTTAACCACAGAACCACCAGGGAAGCCCTGAGAGTAGATCTTAAAGGTACTTATCACAAGAAAAAAAAAATCTGTAACTGTGTATGGTGCCAGATGTTAATTAGACATTGTGGTTATCATTTCACAATATATACAAATATTGAATCACATGCTGTACAGCTGAAACTAATATAATATTGTATGTCAGTTATACCTAAAAAAAAAATACCCCTTGCCAAAAAAATGAATAAATAAATGACAGAGTCTATTATAGAGATGATTCTCCTTCATCTTTCAAAGCATCCTGATTGAACAGGCCTGGTTGAGAAAAGTAAGACTTCTAGAGAGTAGATAAATTCTGCGTTGAGCCATAGAAAATTGATTATTATTATTCTCAGTTACATAATGAAAGAATTCTATTTCAAGCAGGAAAGGAGAGAGTAGGGGGTGATGATGGCAATGTCAAGGGTTTATTAGAGTAAAAGAAGAAGGTATTAATCCAAGTCATACTAGTAAAGTAATGCTCAAAATTCTCCAAGCCAGGCTTCAGCAATACGTGAACCGTGAGTTCCCTGATGTTCAAGCTGGTTTTAGAAAAGGTAGAGGAACCAGAGATCAAATTGCCAACATCCGCTGGATCATGGAAAAAGCAAGACAGTTCCAGAAAAACATCTATTTCTGCTTTATTGACTATGCCAAAGCCTTTGACTGTGTGGATCACAATAAACTGTGGAAAATTCTGAAAGAGATGGGAATACCAGACCACCTAACCTGTCTCTTGAGAAATCTGTATGCAGGTCAGGAAGCAACAGTTAGAACTAGACATGGAACAACAGACTGTTTCCAAATAGGAAAAGGAGTGAGTCAAGGCTGTATATTGTCACCCTGCTTATTTAACTTATATGCAGAGTACATCATGAGAAATGCTGGGCTGGAAGAAGCACAAGCTGGAATCAAGATTGCCAGGAGAAATATCAATAACCTCAGATATGCAGATGACACCACCCTTATGGCAGAAAGTGAAGAGGAGCTAAAAAGCCTCTTGATGAAAGTGAAAGAGGAGAGCGAAAAAGTTGGCTTAAAGCTCAACATTCAGAAAACGAAGATCATGGCATCCGGTCCTATCACTTCATGGCAAATAGATGGGGAAACAGTGGAAACAGTGTCAGACTTTATTTTGGGGGGCTCCAAAATCACTGCAGATGGTGACTGCAGCCGTAAAATTAAAAGACGCTTACTCCTTGGAAGAAAAGTTATGACCAACCTAGATAGGATATTCAAAAGCAGAGACATTACTTTGCCAACAAAGGTCCATCTAGTCAAGGCTATGGTTTTTCCTGTGGTCATGTATGGATGTGAGAGTTGGACTGTGAAGAAAGCTGAGCACCAAAGAACTGATGCTTTTGAACTGTGGTGTTGGAGAAGACTCTCGAGAGTCCCTTGGACTGCAAGGAGATCCAACCAGTCCATTCTGAAGGAGATCAGCCCTGGGATTTCTTTGGAAGGAATGATGCTAAAGCTGAAACTCCAGTACTTTGACCACCTCATGTGAAGAGTTGACTCATTGGAAAAGACTCTGATGCTGGGAGGGATTGGGAGCAGGAGGAGAAGGAGACGACCGAGGATGAGATGGCTGGATGGCATCACGGACTCAATGGACATGAGTCTGAGTGAACTCCGGGAGTTGGTGATGGACAGGGAGGCCTGGCGTGCTGCGATTCATGGGGTCGCAAAGAGTCGGACACGACTGAGTGACTGAACTGAACTGAACTAATCCAAGTCCTAAGAGAAAACACAAACAGTAACATTTTTTAGAGTTTCACTAATGATTTTTAGAAAAAATATTTCTGGTACTAACTGTGCCTCTTAGTATTCTGTAATCTTCCTTTACTACCCTAAACTTTTAATAAAAGTCTGCTACAAAGTATAACCTCTAAGAAAAATAGTACTTTGGGAAAACAAAGGATAATTTGTGAACTACAGCATGGCATAAGGTGGGTCAGGAAGAGAGTAGCAGTCAGGAAAAACAGTTGAAAATGCTGCAGAAATAAGAAATAGAATCAAAAGAGATAAAAGAAAGTGCAGCTTTCCCATTCCCATCTCCACAAGGGAACCCTTGGACGTAATTAGGGCCACATGGAACTTCCATCTGTATCTGCAATGAAGACTTGAGCCATTGTATTTAGCTGTTTAAGAAAGCGTAAAGGTGACTTTAGTAAGCTTGAGACCTTAGGGGTCACAGCAGACACTTGGGGTGCATTTAATGTGTCTGACATAAAATATCTGACAATTAGAAAATAAGTGACAATTTTCTTTTAACTAAAGTTAAAATTGACACAGGTTAGTCTAAAGACTTTTCTGAATTCACAAAACCTGCTCCAGAATCAGGTCCAAATGCCTACTCTGACTGAGGTCTTTCTTTACTACAAAATTCTCATTCCAGGCCTAAAGGAAAATTTAGAAAACATACACTCATTTTAAGATCACTTAGAAAACAGGCAAACACTGACCATGATTATGATGTATTTAAATGTCTTATTATATTGGCTATTCTGACTCTTAGTATCTTTTTTCCCATGTGATAAAGTTTAAACAAAACAAGCAAATGAAATAAATTATGATCTAGCAATAAAAACTGAGAGAAACTCTAAATCAATTAATTAAAAATATGGTCTTTGCTCTTATGAAATTGTATTAAACTTTAAGACAGGTATATTCTCAAAGAAAAGAGAAAAATATATCTTGCTGCCCTTAAGTGATGCAATTTCAATACAAAGATAATATATAAAAATAAATAATCTTGCTATTAAATATCAAGTGATAGGTAGAATAATTCATCTGATTATGCATTCCCATCTGACATACTTCAGCTCATCTTAGAGGGATATAATTGCGAAATGTAAAATTTTACATGCCAAACAATGATACTCATTCTTCTTTTTTAAAATAAATTAATTTCAACTTAGTAAATATTCTGTGTCTGCTACCTACAGGTCACCATGACAAGTACTTGGGGAGATATCAAGTTGAATAATATATGATTCTTGGCCTAAAGAATAAAGGACCAAATATTGTAAGATAAAGCAGAATGATAAAGGTCCATTAGAAAAATATTACTTTCTGTGGAAGATCAAAAGAGGCAGAGACATTGTCTAGGTTGATCATCAAAAATGGCTCAATGAAAGAAGAAGCATTTGATCTGTGCTTTGATAGCCAAAGATGGATAACCAAAGTCTGCCTGTAGAGAGAACAGCATAACTACAGAGACACAGGCAGAATTTACAGTCATTTTGGCTGAGGTATGTTACATGGTAACATGGTAGCTAAGCAGCAAAAAAGGACTGTATGCAGAGAGTATGGAAACAAGCTGAGTGTCCGTGAATGGCTAAAGAAGTTGTGATATATATGTGTATGTACACACACACAAAATGGAGTTCTACTCAGCCAGAAAAAGAATGAAATCCTGCCATTTGCAACAACATGGATGGAACTTGAAAGTATTATGCTAAGTGAGATAAATCAGACAGAGAAATAATAAATGCTGTATGATTTCACTGATATGTGGAATTTTAAAAATCAAACAGGAAAAATACTCATAGGTATAGAGGACATATTAGTAATTGCCAGAGAGGAAGGCAGTTGGGGGAGGCGGACATGAGTGAAGGGCTCAGCTGTATGGTGATGGATGGTAACTAAGCTTGTGGTGAAGATCACTTTGTAGCATATATAGATCTTGAAATATAATGCTTTATACCTGAAACTTACATAAATTTTAAAAGTTGAAATTTATGATACAGGGCCTTTAAATATCAAGATAAAGAAATGGGAGTCAATTTTGGAAATGACTGGACAACTTTTTAAAGCTTTTGATCAGGGAAATGAAATGGTCAGAACTGTAACTTCAGCACATTGCTTTTTTTTCCCTCCTGTACATTACATCCCCAGGACTTATATATTTTATAAGTGGAACTTTGTACCTTTTGACTTTACTTTGCATTATCAGTGCATTTTCTTGACAGTGTTGTGGAACACTACCACTGAAATGCAAATGTGATAATGTAATGACCTTCTGAGCCAAGGTTCTAATGACAGGTATGTGCTCTGTGAAGGTGGACTTTCTAATATTTGGCAGCTGATTAGAAGATGATAAAGGGTGTATGTGACTGATAATACGAAAACTCAAGTGATGTAAAACAACAATAAATCTTACCTCTTACTTTTCCAGTGGATCAAGAATTTGAGAGTGATTTGTCCTGGTGATTCTGCCTTGGGATATCTCACAAGATTGTAGACAGTTATCAGCCAAGTCTGCAGTTATCTGAAGACTTGAATTGGGTTGGACCATCCACCCCTAGAGTTCCAGAAAAACATCTATTTCTGCTTTATTGACTATGTCAAAGCCTTTGACTGTGTGGATCACAATAAACTGTGGAAAAGTCTGAAAGAGATGGGAATACCAGACCACCTGACCTGCCTCTTGAGAAATCTGTGTGCAGGTCAGGAAGCAACAGTTCGAACTGGACATAGAACAACAGACTGGTTTCAAATAGGAAAAGGAGTATGTCAAGGCTGAATATTGTCACTCTGCTTATTTAATTTATATGCAGAGAACATCATGAGAAACACTGGCCTGGAAGAAACACAAGCTGGAATCAAGATTGCCAGGAGAAATATCAATAACCTCAGATATGCAGATGACACCACCCTTATGGCAGAAAGTAAAGAGGAGCTAAAAAGCCTCTTGATGAAAGTGAAAGAGGAGAGCAAAAAAGTTGGCTTAAAGCTCAACATTCAGAAAACGAAGATCATGGCATCCGGTCCTATCACTTCATGGCAAATAGATGGGGAAACAGTGGAAACAGTGTCAGACTTTATTTTTGGGGACTCCAAAATCACTGTACATGGTGATTGCAGCCATGAAGTTAAAAGACGCTTATTTCTTGGAAGAAAAGTTATGACCAACCTAGATAGCATATTCAAAAGCAGAGACATTACTTTGCCAACAAAGGTCCATCTAGTCAAGGCTATGGTTTTTCCTGTGGTCATGTATGGATGTGAGAGTTGGACTGTGAAGAAGGCTGAGCACCAAAGAATTGATGCTTTTGAACTGTGGTGTTGGAGAAGACTCTTGAGAGTCCCTTGGACTGCAAGGAGATCCAACCAGTCCATTCTGAAGGAGATCAGCCCTGGGATTTCTTTGGAAGGAATGATGCTAAAGCTGAAACTCCAGTACTTTGGCCACCTCATGTGAAGAGTTGACTCATTGGAAAAGACTCTGATGCTGGGAGGGATTGGGAGCAGGAGGAGAAGGGGACGACTGAGGATGAGATGGCTGGATGGCATCACGGACTCGATGGACGTGAGTCTGAGTGAACTCCGGGAGATTGTGATGAACAGGGAGGCCTGGCATGCTGCAATTCATGGGGTCGCAAAGAGTCGGACACGACTGAGCGACTGAACTGAGCTGAACTGAACTGATCCACCCCAAGGCTTACTTAACATAGATGGCAGGTTGGTACTGACTGTTGACAGGAACTTCAGTTCTTCTCCATCTAGACTTCTATATAGGGCTTAAAACTCATCATTCAAAAAACTAAGATCATGGCATCTGGTCCCATCACTTCAAGGCAAATAGATGGGGAAACAATGGAAACAGTGACAGACTTTATTTTGAGGGGCTTTCAAATCACTGCAGATGGTGACTGCAGCCATGAAATTAAAAGATGCTTGCTCCTTGGAATAAAAGTTATGACCAACTTTTAGACAGCTTATTAAAAAGCAGAGATGTTAACTTTGCCAGCAAAGTTACGTCTAGTCAAAGCTATGGTTTTTCCAGTAGTCATATATGGATGTGAAAGTTGGACTATAAAGAAAGCTGAGTGCTGAAGAATTGATGCTTTTGAACTGTGGTGTTGGAGAAGACTCTTGAGAGTCCCTTGGACTGAAAGGAGATCCAACCAGTCCATCCTAAAGGAGATCAGTCCTGAATTTTCATTGGAAGGACTGATGCTGAAGCTGACACTCCAGTACTTTGACCACCTGAAGCGAAGAACTGATTCATTGAAAGAGACCCTGATGCTGGGAAAGATTGAAGGTGGGAGGAGAAGGGGATGACAGAAGATGAAATGGTTTGATGGGGTAACTGACTCAATGGAAATGAGTTTGAGCAAGCTCCAGGAGTTGGTGATGGACAGGGAAGCCTGGCGTGCTTTAGTCCATGGGGTCGCAAAGAGTCGGACACGACTGAGCCACTGAACTGAACTGATAGGGCTATTTGAGTATCCTCACAACATTGTAGCTAGCTTTCCCTGGAGGGAGTGGTTAAGGAGGCCAGGGCAAACACTGCAGTACTTTTTATAACTAGCTTTAGAAGTCTCACACCATCACTTCTGCAGAATCCTATTGTTCATGTCTGTCAGCCCTAATTCAGTGGGAAGGCAGTATGCAAAGGTATGGATATCAAAAGAAGATCCTTGGGGAACATCTTGGTGGCTGTCAATCAAAGGGTGTTCTTTGGGAGAAGGAATTCTCTAGTTTATCTCCCAAGATCCTATCTCAGTTTATGACTGATCTGAAAAATGAAAGATGTCTTTGAGCTTTTGAGTTTGTGTAATTGGGAGAATTTTAGTTCTGCCTTGTAATAGAAGGTGGCTAAGAGGAAAGATATATAACTGATTTATTTTTACATCTTTTCTTTGAGCAGTGAAATACAGAGAAGAATGTATTTAATTTTAACCCCTCAAATCTCAAAGGTTAATTGAAAGATACAAAATTCAATACGTACTCATCTGTAGTCAGTTCCTTTCAAGGATATGAATTGCATTGGAATAAGATATGTCATGAATCATTGCTTCATTTTTGATGGAACCTAAAAAGGAAGCCCTTCCTTTTCACTGTACTTAAATATCCAATTAAATGTGTCCTTTTTAGAAGAAGAGAATTTTTAATAAGACTCACTTTGGATCCGTGGAATTGAGAAAGAAGGGTTTCTATCAGCATACAGTAGTTAATAGTGACAAGAAATTATCCAAGGTGTATAAAGATTTGCCAGTAGATGCTGAAATATTGAAGATAATTGGAAAAATTTCAGAAGAGCTAACAACTGTCGTCCTCATGGAGATATAAAGGGGCAAAAGAGATGATATCAATTGTTGTACTCTATGAAAGCTGACAAATTCCAAAAGAAATTATAACAGACTTGCAGTTTATATAGATGCCTTTTTCTTTGCCATAAACCCAAATCCTTGCTCTCTGATGTCATTTTATAATTATAACAGATAAGACTGCCTGTATGTAATCACAGAGCCAGATCCATTTCAGAATGCACAGCCTCAGGGCTGTCTTCGGCTCTGCTGAATCCCTATGGCTGCTATTATTATGCTCTGGATTTAAAGCTTCATTATTCCTTTCATTACTTATTAAAACTGCACATACCACCCAAATGGAGATTGTTAAATGCAGGTGTGAGTGTGCCTGTGCGGGAGGATATCACAGCTATCTTGTATCCTATTTCATTCCCTTGAAAAGCATCATGTATTTGTGTTGTTGTAGCATGTGTATAACCTGTTCATTAATACATCATTTTTGAGATTTGCAGGATAGTTTGCTGTATCATCCAACCATCAACAGTAAATTAAAACTGCCTGAGGGTCCCATTTCCTACCACTCTGTATCCTGGATTAAATGACATAAAAGATTGATTATACTGTAATGTCCTATCTGTGAGGGCAGTTTCTTTAATTCATATTAAAATGAACTAAATATTTTAGAACCTAACTGAAGAGTTGTCTGGTTTCTTCTTTTTACTTTAATGTGGTTAGAAAAGTATTTCTTGAAAGATCAAATTAAGCATAGAATGGCTTTCATCTTCTTCTCTCCCGATGATCTGAGCATAAGTGTATGCTTCCTGACCAATCTACTGACCAATCTATCAGTGGCTACCGCGGGGAAATTTTAGGTGATCCTAATGAGTCTTCCGAACACAGAGGAGTTGAACTAGGAGATAGCCAAGTGGTGAAGCGTCTGGGCAATGTTTTACAAAGATCACTGGTCTGTCTGAGAGGAAAAGACAAAAGCATTGCTACCTGCATTAAACATAGGGGTTACTGGAATTTTTGAAACCCTACCTTTTCACTGTACTTAAATATCCAACTTCACGTATCCTCTTTTAGGAGAAGAAATTTTTTAGTAACACACGTTGGATTCATGGAGTTGAGAAAGAAGGGTTACTATCAGTAGACAGTAGTTAATAGTGATAAGATATTATCCACTTCTGTAAATTTGCCAGATGAAATGTGGGAATCTTTCAGCAGTAACTGTGTAATCCTTCTGGAGACAGAGAAGGAAGTGTTTTGGACAACATTTGACTCCACTGTGCTTCTCAAACGGTTAAGTTGCACTAAGGATTACTTCTGTGGCTCCTGTCTATCATTTAATTCCCTCCAAATGTGTTCGTAGTTCAGAGAGGGGAATATGGGCCACAATTTGGGAAAAGTGATTCAGCTGCTATCCTTTTGATTATTGTGGTTATTGTTATGACATGTATACTATTAGGGGAGTCAAATTTTAAATTGATTTCCTTGGTACATTATGCTTATTTTGCCTTGATTAAGAAGTGCTTCCCTAACTTAAAGTCTCAAATATGTGTCCAGTACTTCTTTAGATTTTTAAAAAATTCATGTTTTAATCTACTTGGACTGTTTTATGGGTAAGGTGTAATGTTTCCAATTTAGTGTTTTTGTTTTTTTTTTTTTCCAATGGCATGTAGGATCTTAGTTTCCTAGTCTGGAATCAAACCTGTGCCCTCCACAATGGAAGCATTAAGTCTTAACCACTGGCCCCCGGGGAAGTCCTGATTCCAATTTAATTTTATTATTTCATTTGGATAATTTCATATAGATAAATAAGTAACCCATATTACACTGATTAATCTATCTCTGTCACATATATGAAAGTGAAAGTGAAGTCGCTCAGTCCTGTCCAACTCTGCGACCCCATGGACTGTAGCCCACCAGGCTCCTCTGTCCATGGGATTCTCCAGGCAAGACTACTGGAGTGGGTTGCCATTTATATAGATCCTATTTATTTCTGTGTATCTTTTTGTACTGTGTATTCTTTGTTGTCTGAATTTCTATTCCTTTGCCAAAACCCACAATGAAATTTTGTGATATGTTTTGATAACTGAAAGCACAGGTCTCTGTCATTATCCTTTTTTCCCTAAAGTTGTCTTCATTATTTATTATTAGTCTCTTGCTTTTTCAAATAAGTTTGGAATGATTTTCATTAAGCTTCATGGAAAAAAGAAGCTAATGGGATTTTTACTGGAACTGTCTTAAAATTATAGATTAATTGAGAGGTAGCTGATATTACATATCATAATATTGTGTCTTCTCATTCTAGAATGTGATATATAATTTATTACTCTTCTTAGAACCTTAAAAATGTTTGGTAATTTTATCTATTCAATTATTGTGCACCATTTGTTGAAGTTATTTATACCTTGTATATTTTTCTGATTTAAGGGTTGAATCTTTGCTTCAACTTTATTAGTAATGAAACTATTACTTTGATTTCATCCCCCCTCTCTTATACTCCTTTGCCTGTCACTAACTAATTTCTAACTTGGGTGAACGGAATAAGTGTGCTATCCATCAGCAATCTAATACTCTAACATCTTGGACCATTGGTTGGAAGCCTTGAACTGATACTTGGGGAAGAAAAGATCCATGCTGCTGACACAGATTTGACAAGGGGCATCAGATTTCAATGTTTTCATAAGTCATGTGATTTTTTTTTTCCACCTTGGTGGGGTTTTTAAAAGAATTTTCTTTTTTTTTATTGGAGTATAGTTGATTTACAATGCTGTGTTAGTTTCAGGTTATAGTAAGGTGAATCAGTAATGTATATACATATATCCACTCTTTTTTTTAATTTTCAGATCATGGGTTTTTTAATGGCTCAGGCTGGACAAGCCTCAGTAAGCACAGACAACAGAGCTTCACGTTGACCTCACCCTGACCCACATCAGCATAGCTTATAGCCAAACAGTCCATACTAACATGAGGATTAAATGACCAAAGAAGAAAGCCATTTACTCCTAGTTAATGCTTGTATCAAAACAAGCTCAGCTTTCCAGGTATTTGAACTTTCCAAGTATTTGTGCATAAAGCCAAAGGAATAAGAGAGAGATTGAGAGAGTAAGAGAAAGATTGAGAGAGGGAACTTTAGTTATTTTCCCAGCCAGATATATATGCTGAAATTTTTAAACTTCTAATAGCAGAATCATGAGAGATACAGACCAACGGTATGTGTGTTTCTTGCCAAGCACAGGTAGGTAATGTTTGTTCAGAAGCTCCATATTTTCAGTCCCTCTTAATGTAACTTTGAGCTATATTCATGGCTCATTGTTCATATCAGTAGGATGAAATAAATTTTAGAAAATGTTAGAAAACAAGATCATGCCTTAGATTTGTCCAATTGGACCCTCTCTTGATATATTGAATGTTCAGTGAATCATCAAGGATGTGGAGGACTATTCATTATAGCTATTCATGTAATGTACCATTACTGTTTTCTATTCTGTTCTATTCTATTCCATTCCATTCCTTGTTAAAATTCTGGTCAGGACTTGCAAGTTGACTTCCTATCTTACTATAAGCCCTTACCTGAAGCATGAAAAACACTGGACTAGACTCTTAGTGATACAGGATTTCTAATGCAGGTTTTTCAGCCAGTTCTTCAGGAGTTACCTAGATTTTTATTTCTTTTCCAATACTGGTAGTCAATTCTGTGAGCTCTACATAGGATTCCACTAAATTACTTTTCAGTCTCAGCCTAACTCAGTTTCTGCCTGTGGCTCAGACCTCAAGAGGCTTCATATCTTTAAATAGAATAATGCTGATGAGATTGGAAATGCAGTTGGTACTTGGATGACTGTTTCTCCTAAAACGAATGCTTAATAAGGACATACATTTTTATTACATTTGCTAGCATACAACTTTGAGAGAGGGGCAAGCGATAGGGTCTGGCAGTCTGATTCAAGCTGTGAAATTCAAGAAGTGAAAGAGACATTTGTTAATCCATGAAGTTATTACTACAATGATAATAAAGCAAAATTATTATGAAAAACTCTTCAGAGAATAGATTACAGAGAAAGTTATTTAAATAACAACCTTATAATTTTGCCTTAAATATGAATATCTGTAAATCTTTTTAATTTTTCTTAAATGCATACTGTATTAATTACATGTGTGTTATATACCTAACATATATATAGATAGATAGATTGCTTAATGATAGTAATTACATGATTATTGTGACTCATTTAGTATCACTTATGTAATACACACAAATAACAGATCCTAACACATGCAAATATTAAAACAAATCCTAACAACAAACTGGATATCTTTCTCTACATTCATACTTGTTGCAGTGGTTTCATCAAAGAAGTTATAATCTCATAGCAAGTAAGTATCAGAACCAGGATTTGCTTTGAGGTCTATTTAACTCTAAAGCCTGAAGTCTTTCTATCAATTTAGTGTTTCTCTGGCAATACAAATAGGAAATTGCAGATGAAAAGAAAAAAGTTGACCATTGCCAACTGCTTCCAAGATTCCCTTTGCATTTAAATATTATTTTTCACAATAAGTAATACAAAATTGCATGTCATCTGTCTCCATCTGTGCTTCTCAAACTTAAGCTCCCTCTCCTTCCAAGGAAAAGTTCCATTGCCTGTCTAGTTCAGAATCCCATCTAGCTCTGATTTACATTAAGAACTAAATCTCTGAGAGATTCTGACCAGTCCACTGCTACTTCTTTGTAGAAGTTGTTGTTCAGTCTCTCAGTCATGCCCAACTCTTTGTGACCCCATGGATTGCAGCACGCCAGGCTTCCCTGTCCTTCACTATCTCCCAGAGTTTGCTCAAACTCATGTTCATAGAGTTGGTGATGCCATCCAAACGTCTCATCCTCTGTCATCCCCTTTTCCTGCTGCCTTCGGTCTTTCCTAGCATCAGGATCTTTTCTAATGTCGGCTCTGTGCATCAGGTGGCCAAAGTACTAGCACTTTAGCTTCAGCATCAATCCTTCCAGTGAATATTCAGGGTTGATTTCATTTGGGATTGACTGGTTTGATCTTCTTGCTGACCATGGGACTCTCAAGAGTCTTCTATAGCACCAAAGTTTGAAAGCATCAATTCTTTGGCACTCAGCCTTCTTTATGGTCCAACTCACACATCCATACGTGACTACTGAAAAAACCATAGCTTTGACTAGATGGACCTTTGTAGGCAAAATGATGTCCCTGCTTCTTAATATGCTGCCTAGGTTTGTCATAACTTTTCATCCAAGGAGCAAGGGTCTTTTAATTTCATGGCTGCAGTCGCCATCTGTAGTGATTTTGGAGCCCAAGAAAATAAAGTCTGTCACTGTTTCCATTGTTTCCCCGTCTATTTGCCATGAAGTGATGGGACCAGATGCCATAATCTTCGTTATTTGAATGTTGAGTTTTAAGGCAGCTTTTTCACTCTCTTCTTTCACCTTCATCAAGAAGCTCTTTAGTCCCTCTTCACTTTCTGCCATAAGGGTGATGTCATTTACATATCTGAAGTTACTGATATTTCATCTGGCAATTTTGATTCCACATTCAGTTTCATCCACCCTGGCATTTCACATGATGTATTCTGCATATAAGTTAAATAAGCAGTGTGACAATATACAGCCTCAGTGTATTCTATTCCCAATTTTGAACCGATCTGTTGTTCCATGTCCAGTTCTAACTGTTGCTTCTTTACCTGCATACAGGTTATTGTGCTGCTTCATAATAAGTAAAACTGCGATACTGAATAACTGTAGCAGAAACTCTGTTAATATGGTCTCCAGTTGTGGCTCAGACAGTTAAGAATCTGTCTGCAATATAGGAGACCTGGATTTGATCCCTGGGTCGGAAAAATCCCCTGGAGAAGGGAATGGCTACTTACTCCAGGATTCTTGCCTGGAGAATTCCATGGACAGAGGAGCCTGGCAGGCTACAGTCCATGGGGTCGCAGAGTCAGACACGACTGAACAACTAACACACACACAGTGACTATATAATAACAAATGAGTGTAAAGGAAGAACAGATCTGGGATGGACTATCTGGGCCAAGCAGATTTACCATTAAACTAATGAAGGTCAATCTTTAGGGCCCTTAACTTGAGCAGGCTACTTCCAGCGCTCTACTGGTTATGATGATGTTATATCCTTTTCTTTTTAAAGAAGTCCTCCATGCCAAATTATAATAGCTTCATGTTCCACAATATCTAGATTCTCTCCTAGGCAATTTGGACATGATATGGTTATTCCTGCCTCAAATATAAAATCAAGATAAAAAAGGAGTAAGAATCACAAGGGAATTAATATAGAAAAAAAAAAGAGGAAGAATAAAGGGCAAAATGACAGAGTTGTTAAGAAAAGGAAAGTTTGAGAGTCATTGATAAATTTCTTGGTACTATTAAGTGAAGCCCAGAGAACATGGAATTACAGACTAAAGAAATATGTGTCTTCCCTTTTCACTTGGGAGTATTCTCTGACAGAAAACTCCTATATGAATCCCCAACACAATAAGCTTCAAATGTACTTAGCTTGTTATTAGAAAGATTGTGCAAAGCCCTTAAGGAAATACAAATCCATGATTCTGTAATTGATAATATTTACCCTACCTGCCAGTTTCTCAACTGAAAATTTTCATTAGACACGAGTTGTGCTATGCTTAGTCACTCAGTCATGTCCGACTTTGCCACCCTTTTGGACTGTAACCCACCAGGCTCCTCTGTCCATAGGATTCTCTAGGCAAGAATACCGGAGTCAATTGCCATGTTCTTCTCAAGGAGATATTCCCGATCGATCCCGGAATTGAACCTGCATCTCCAGTGTCTCCTGCATTGCAGGGGGATTCTGTATCTTCTGAGCCATCGGGGAAGCCTTAAGACACTAGACTTTTGGATATTTCAAGATCACCTTTCACAGCAGGAGAAAGATTGAATTGGAGAGGAGAGCAGTTCATACATTAGAAATTTAGCAGAATAGAAAGGAAAGTTAATCACAGAGAATCTCCATATCTTTAACAGGTATTTAACAGGTTTAGAAGAGTAGGGAGAATTTATGAGCATTTCAAAGGAAAGGTTAATTTCACTCAAACTTGCAATAAAGTGCTTTGAACATACGCAAATGAATGGAGATAGAGGAGCCTTGAGATATCTCCCTGAAAGGGAAGAGTGTGGGGAAGTAGTGGAAGAGAGATATGGTGACCAGAAGTATAGATGGATAAAAACTGACTAGATACTCACCAAAACTAGGCACCCTCTTCTTAGGCACCCTGTTGAAACTATATTCTCTAGCTTCCCTGAATCTATTTGGAACCATATAAGAAGTTCCCACAGAGATGTTATGGGGAGGGAGGTGGGAGGGGGGTTCATGTTTGGGAACACATGTAACAATTAAAGATTTTAAAATTAAAAAAATAAAAAAATAAAAAAAAAATAAATAAAATAATAAATAAATAAATAAATAAAGAAGTTCTTGCGAATGAAAAGTAGGTGGCAGTAGTATGCTATTTCTGGATAGAGGCATTTAAAAGTGGGTGTGATTTCATGTTCAGTCACCACACTTTCTGCCAACTGGTTGGTGTAATGGCAATCTTGACATCATTTGTTGAGGATATAGTTACACAGCGTGGAAGGTGATTGGAGACTTACATCACCTTTGCAGAAGAAACATGTGACCAGACTTTGTATGAATGAGAATTAAACTATTATTGTGTTCAACCCCTCATATTTGTTTGTGACGAGAATGAATGTTAAGTCTCCAGAGTGAGCCACAGTGCATACAGTTTTGTGCCCACAATACATGAATGCATTATGTTTTTCCTCGACTGGCTCATTCTTCCATTTTCACACATTTGTCTGCTGTCAATATACATATTATAATTTTCTTCAGAATAGAAGCTAAGTACCATATTTCTTCTGGTTCCTAGGAAGTTGTATGGCACATGGAAATATCTAGCAATGTTTGTTCCATGAATAAATGAACACATATTTTCCAGTATTTTTCACTGTCTTATTTTTTTCTTTTGGCTAATCTGTTTATTTTCCTTTTTTAATCCATGAAAACAACAGATTTATTGGTGGTGGCAGAATCTGGAAGTTAACTCTAGCTTTTGTCACAGACAACTTCTAAAGTACTAAAGAAGCATCAGAATGCAGTAATTTGAAATTGTGAAACTAACAGGGAAGACTATAGGCTTAATAGTGATAATTTCTTATTTAATGTGTAAGTCACATTTCATTGGAGGCTCTTCAACAAGAAAACTCAGCCCTGGATACCTCATGTGTGACTGAAGATAAAGGTAGGACATTTTGAACCCAGCACAAATATAGTTGACTTACAATGTTGGGTTACACACACACACACACTTGTGTGTATGTTCTAGAATAGAATATATATTTAAAATATTTTCCATTATAGTTTATGTAATAGTTAATGTATAGTTTATGTAATAACCTATAATGAAAAAGAATCTAAATATAGATATATATGAGTATATTGAGAATATATATTGAGAATCTAAATTATATATATATATATATATATATATATAAAGAGATTGAGTATAGTTCTGTGTTCTATGTAGTAGGTCCTTGTTGATTATCTATTTCATTTATACTGGTGTGTACCCCATACTCCTAATTTATCTTCCCACTTCCCTTTGTAAGTTTGTTTTTGAAGTCTGTGAGTCTATTTCTGTTTTTTTAAATAAGTTCCATTTGTATCATGTTTTAGATTCCACATATAAGTGATATCATATGATATTTGTCTTTATCTGATGTACTTTACTTAGTATGATAATTTGTAGGTTCATCCATGTTGCTGTGAATGGCATTATTTCACTCTTTTTTTATGGCTGAGTAATATCTCATCATGTATGTATGCCACTTTATCCATTCATCTGTCAATGGACAGTTAGGTTGCTTCCCCATCTTGGCTGTTGTAAATAGTGCTGCTATGAGCATTAGGGTGCATGTATCTTTTCCAATTACAGTTTTCTCCAGATATGTGCTCAGAAGTGGGATCACTGAATCATATGGTAACTCTGTTTTTAGTTTTCTAAGTACTCTCAATACTATTTTTCATAGTGGGTGCACCAATTTGCATTCTCACCAGCAGTGTAGGAAGGTTTCTTTTTCTCCACATCCTTTTTAACATTTATTATTTGTAGACATTTTAATGATGGCCATTCTGACCAGTGTGAAATGATACCTCATTGTAGCTTAGATTTGCATTTCTCCAGTAATAAGCAGTGTTAGGGATCTGTTCATATACCTGTTGGTTATCTGCATGGCTTCTTTGGAGAAATGTTTATTTAGATATTCTACCCTTTTTTCTTTTATTGTACAAGTTGTTTGTATATTTTGGAAATTAATCCCTTATTGGTCACATCGTTTGCAAATATTTTCTCCCATTCTGTTGGTTGTCTTTTAAACTCATTTTCATTGAACAAAAGCTATACTTTTTCCTCTTGTCATCTTTCTCTAATCTGTACTAAATATCTGGTGTTAAATAGAATGACTGACATGGAGCTCCTAAAAATGACCAGGTTTGATGTTTGGACTGATAGCAATGACATATTGAGGATTTTTTTTTTCTTCTATAAAAGGAAGAACAATAACAGTATTCACATTAAAGTTCTCTCCAGGGTAAGTGATTCCTATATTTAAATACCATTAAATACCGTGATCCATCATTTACTTTTTTAACACTTGCAGGAAAAGTTTAACTTCTCCTAAAAGCCGAAACAAAGAAGCAAAGTGTGTGTGTGTGTGTGTATGTGTGTGTGTGTGTGTATGTATACACATACCCATATTAATATATATGGACACACACATTTTGTACATATTTAAGCAGCAGACACTATAGGAAGCACAGAAGTTGCAGGGGGTATAACCAGGTGATGTACACTGTGTAACTAGCTGATCAGTGTATTGGGAATTAATTAGTGTTCACCCTCTAAGCTAGGAGGTAAGGTGGAAAGTTATGATTAGCCATTCCTGTATAGTTTGGGTAAAACATTCCTGTAACTCTCAGATGAGAACAAAAAAGGAAAACATATAAGGACAGGAATGTGGAGGCAATCCAGTGCAATACTTTTTTCCTGGTAATGTTTCTTGCTCATTCATTTCAGTCCAGTGACTATTGCTTTCATGCTTGCTCAGCCCTTCTCTCCCTGACGAAGGCTGCTTGTCTGGTATTGATGATGACTGTGTAGTAATTCTGACTAATAGTCTCTAGAGCTGTCTCCTTCAAGTCAGGGGTGATAAGAAACAGCAGGGAGATGTATCAAGACTGGAGTAGAGGAAGTAAGAAAGATGGATTTGAGCACAGAGCACAGAAAGGGGAGAGCGTTATGAAAAAGGATGTTCACAATGTTAAGGATTGATGGATGTTACAGATCACTGGATTCTAGCCCTGCATCTCCATTTGAGGAAACTGAGACTCACGGGTAATAAAGGGATTGCTGAAGGCCACAAGAGTTTCCTAGATTTGATACATATTTCATTACTCTAAGTTACCAGTAAAACTGTGGCGGAGAACCATGGTGGTGATCCCATGATGGTTTCCACATAGACAATGATTCTACCCCTAAGAAAGAGTTTCATTCTTCAGAATGTTCTTTTCCAGTGTTCACTCAAATATTCTTTCTCTTTCCAACTCTCAATGATCAATTTTGAGTAACCCTGCTTAATGGAGCCATCATTCTGAAGGGCTACTTTTGCTTAAGGCACCAGAATGCTACAAAACTGCCTCATTTCTTAACTTTATTTTACTCTTTTAGACTTGAGAAAAAGTGATTTGAAACAGAAGCTATTTGTAGCTATGGTGATTTTTGGTTGCTTTTGGCTCTCAGAATCACATTAAAATCACACTTAAAAATGTTGTTTTTCAAATACCACTGGAAAACTATGTCTGTGTGAATTAGGTCAGGATCCCACCTCTGGCATCTGTACCGATCCCTGGGTTGGGAAGATCCCCTGGCCTTCTCCTGGCCTTCTCCAGGTTGAGAAGATCCCCTGGAGAAGGCCAGAACCTGGAGAAGGCCAGGAGAAGGCCAGGGGATCTTCCCAACCCAGGGATCGAACTCGGGTCTCCTGCATTGCAGACAGATGCTTTACCATCTGAGCCACCAGGGAAGCCCAATCCCTTCCTAAGAAGGGTCCAAATGTTCAGATGTCAGATCCTGGAACCACTGGATCCTGAAAGAAGGGAAATAAACAGGCTTAACTGTGCTCATCAGATTAGGCAGATATAGAGAAGGAAGCCATGCACTATGGGGTTTGCCTGGGAGTCCCAGTTTTCACCTGTGTCCAGTACAATCCAATATTTTTTCTATGCCCACTGGCTGTGAAATTCTAGGCAAACTCTTGGCTGCTGTTCAGACTCCAGTTCTAGTCGAGATTTTGTTTCTGACACTTGTTTCCCTCGCCCTTGATTTTAGCCTTTGTTTACCTCTCTGGCTGACAGGATTCTGTGAAAAGGTTACTACATTTCCTTTTATCAGGATCCTTTATCACTAATACACAAACACTTTTAAAACTATGCTGATGGTATTTTTCACCTCAAGGTATGGCCCCACTATTCTCTAATTGGAAAGTAGATAGCTGCCCTAGTTGCACTATAATTCCTGACACTAAATTCTCAAGAGATTTGTTAAATCATTGGGTTTAATTGAAATAGTTGAGTCCTGGTCAAATAGTCATGAATTATTTAAAGTGTTCTAAGACCACACATTCACTAGCTGTAAAGGGAAAACAGAAAAACATTCCTGCAATACCAGGATGAAATATGATTTTAAATCAAATAGTGCTAAAATATTCACTAACTTTTATATTTTCATGCTTTATTTCACTGAGTAATTGTTCTAAGAGAATCAACTATTGAAAGTTACTAGCGCATGGAGCATCGTAAGACTCCTTTTTTCCTCTGACAAATGGATTAGCTAAAGTGTAAATATTGGTATCGTATATGCAGAATAACACACTATGTATTTACCGTGGTTATCAGTAAAACAAAGATGAGAGGCAAGATTTATTCTTTTTTTAAGTATTTATTTTTATCAATTTATATATTTGGCTGTGCCAGGTCTTAGTTGCGGCATGCAGGATCTTTACTTGTGGCATGGGAGATCTAATTCCCCGACCGGGAATTGAAACCAAGCCCCCTGCATTGGGAGTGTAGAGTCTTAGCCGCTGGACCACCAGGGAAGTCCTGAGATTTTTCCTTTTTTAAAGAAAGATGTATGTATTTATTTTTTGGCTGTGGTGGATCTTTGTTGTTGCCCGGGCTTTCTGTAGTTGGGGGAAGTGGTGGGTTCTCTCCAGTTGTGATGTGCAGGCTTCTCAATGCAGTGGCTTCTCTTTTTGTGGAGCACAGACTCTAGGCACCTGGACTTCACTAGTTGTGGCGCATGGCCTTGGCTGTTCCACGGCATGTGGGATCTTCCTCCACCAGGGATTGAACCAGTGTCCTTTACATTGCAAGATGGATTCTTAACCACTGGACCACCAGGGAAACCCTCAAGATTTATTCTTAATATGTTTAGTTTCTGTGAGGATAAGATGAGAATATATTATTTTTTAAAACTTTTTGCATTCATAAAATTTTTTGCATTATTTTTTTTTGCATTTTGATGAAAATTAATTGCTTGAAAAATTTGGTAAGGTATAAACTTTTAGGTAATCTTCCAACATGAAGCCAGAATTTTTAATATTTTATTACAACTTCCGGTATCTCAATCTCACAGCATCTGAAGAGAAACCTGCAGTGCCCATGACTAAACTTTTATAAAATATTCATGAAATGTTGATGATGCTATGAAAAATGACATTTTTATTGTCTAAAACTAAATTGTGATTCCTCTTAAAGACAGCTAAACTTTGTAAAATAAAGAGGCATTTTGGAAAGCCAGTTTTTAAAATCATCAAAAAAAACTGAGTATGGAAAGCATTGGGCCAGGGAGTGAGAGAACCACCCCCCCACCCCCCACCCCCGCCACACACACACACACACACACACACACTTTAATATCTTTACAGTAGTGAAAAACCTGTAACTGACAGCTTATTTTTTACTTTGGATCACTGTACTCATTTTTCTAGTCCAGTGTTTTTCCAAATGATGACTTAGATGATTACATATTCATTCTATTATCTATTCATATTAAAATTATGGATATCTTGGGTCAGGTCCCATGATAGCCAATATTTATATTGACTATGTCCTGGTTCGTGTTTATGAGGGGTTTATAGTTCAAAGGAAGAGGCGACTGTGTGAATTTACAGCACATGGTATGTGCTATGGGAAGGCTTCTGAAGCAAACACTATGCCTGCTTATCCAACTGATTTCTCTCTGTATCTCTTCTTTGTGAATAAACTCCAAGCAGGTAATGGGTAGAGATGCCTTGATCCCAGTTAAGGGTCAAATCTAGGATCCGGGCATGGTGCATATTTTATGTTCTTATTGTAGCTGTAACATACTACTATCAATTTGTTGT
The DNA here is from genome assembly GCF_032405125.1 of Capricornis sumatraensis. Classification (NCBI taxonomy): domain Eukaryota; kingdom Metazoa; phylum Chordata; class Mammalia; order Artiodactyla; family Bovidae; genus Capricornis; species Capricornis sumatraensis. The sequence goes on along the minus strand of NC_091092.1, from coordinate 106,982,236 downwards.
TCAGTCTCGAAGTCCTGTCTGACTCTTTGCAACCCCATGGACTGCAACACTCCAGGCTTCCGTGTCCTTCACTGTCTCCCAGAGTTTGCTCTAATTCATGTTCATTGAATTGATGATGTATCCATCTCATCCTCATCATTCCTTTCTCTCCTACCCACAATCTTTCCCAGCATCAGGGTCTTTTCCAATGAGTTGGCTGTTCACATCAGGTGGTCAAGGTATTGGAGCTTCAGCGTCAGTCCTTCCAATGATCATTCAGGGTTGATTTCCTTTAGGATTGACTGGTTTGATCTCCTTGCTGTCCAAGGGACTTTCAAGAGCCTTCTCCAACACCACAATTTGAAAACATCATTTCTTTGGTACTCAGCCTTATTTGTGGTCCAACTCTCACATCTCCACATGACTACAGGAAAAACTATAGCTTTCACTATCCACACCTTTGTTGGCAAAATAATGTCTCTGCTTTTTAATATGGTGTCTAGGTTTGTCATAGCATTTCTTCTAAGGAGCAAGTGTCTTTTAGTTTCATGGCTGCAGTCACCATCCACAGTGATTCTGGAGCCCAAGAAAATAGTCTGTCACTGTTTTCACTATTTTCCCCATCCATTTGCCATGAAGTGATGGAACCAGATGCCATTACCTTAGTTTTTTGAATGTTGAGTTTTAAGCCAGCCTGTTCACTCTCTTGAACTGTCAAGAGGCTCTTTAGTTCCTCTTTGCTTTCTGCCATAAGGGTGGTATCATCTGCATATCTGAGGTTATTGATATTTCTCCTGGCAATCTTGATTCCAGCTTGTGCTTCATCCAGCCTGATATTTCACATGATGTACTCTGCATATAAGTTAAATAAGCAGTGTGACAATATATAGCCTTGATGTATTCCTTTCCTAATTTGGAACCAGTCTGTTGTTCCATATCTGGTTCTAACTATTGCTTCTTGTCTTGCATACACGTTTCTCAGGAGGTAGATAAGGTGGTCTGGTATTCCCACCTCTTTAAGAATTTTCCCCAGTTTGTTGTGATCCACACAGTTAAAGGCTTTAGCATAGTCAATGAGGCAGAAGTAGATGTTTTTCTGGAACTCTCTTGCTTTTTCCATGATCCAGCGGATGTTGGGAATTTGATCTCTGGTTCCTGTGCCTCTCCTCAATCCAGCTTGTATATCTGGAAGTTCTCGGTTAACGTACTGCTGAAGCCTAGCTTAGAGGATTTGGGGCATTACCTTGCTAGCATGTGAAATGAGTGTAGTTGTGTGGTAGTTTGAATATTCTTCAGCATTGCCCTTCTTTTGGACTAGAATGAAAACTGACCTTTTCCGGTCCTGTGGCCATTGCTGAGTTTTCCAAATTTGCTGCCATACTAAGTGCAGCATTTTAACAGCATCATCTTTCAGTATTTGACACAGCTCAGCTGGAATTCTATTACCTCCAGTAGCTTTGTTTGTAGTAATGCTTCCTAAGGCCCACTTGACTTCATACTCCAGGATATCTGATGTGTGCAATAGTTTTAATTCTTCCTTTCCAATTTGGGTTGGCTTTACACTTCTTTTCCTTTTTTAATTGTTCTGGCTAGGACCTCTAGTACTATGTTGACTCGATATGGTAAGAGCGTCCATTCTTGCCTTGTCCAGATCATAAGGGGAAACCTTTCAGTTGTTCTACACTGATTATGATGTTAGATGTGGGTTTTTCATGTGTGTTTTTTATTCTTTTGTGATAAGTGCCTTTTGTACTTACTTTGTTGAGAGTTTTAATCATGAATGGATGTGGTTTTTTGTCAAATGCTTCTTATGCATCTATTGAGATGATCAAGTGTTTTTTTTTTCTTTCATTTTGTTAATGTGGTGTATCATATTGATTGATTTTCATTTAAATGATGAGAAGGGATTTAGTTTGGAAGAAAAATAAGTTCAAACTCATTTGGTTGAAACATAGTTCCCCAAGTTGAATTGATACATGATATATTTAGAGTGTGCCTCATGCCCTGAGATGTAGGTCTAAAATGAAGCCTATAATCCTTAAAACTGAGCAATGTAAGAGTTTGGGATTTTTATAAATCTTAGATATATGGGGAGCTTCCCTGGTGGCTCAGATGGTAAAGAATCTGACTGCAATGCAGGCGACCCGGGTATGATCCTTGGGTCAAGAAGATTCTCTGGAGAATGAAATTGCTACCCACTCCAGTATTCTTGTCTGAAGAATCCCATGGACAGAGGGTTCCAACAAGCTACTGTCCATGAGGTTATAAAAGAGTTGGACATCACTGAGTGACCAACACACACACATACACACACACACACACACACACACACACACGCACACACGTGAGGCACTGATTAAATTCTAACTCTACCAGTGTTTTATGTGCAAAATCAAGTTTTATATAGTGAGTGTTCAAGAGAATTGTCAATAAGAAGAATGCTCTTACATCTCCTAACACTGAGTTAAAGAAATGAAAAGTAAGGGATAAAAAGCAAAGAGTAGTGGGAAATTGCTTTGGCACAATAAGCACCAGGGATGATTCAGTGGTTCATCTTAAGTTATGCAAATTTCAGAACTGTATGAATTTGGGAAATAAAGATTTGGGAGAAGTGCTCAGGTTATTGAAGAGTAGAACTGAACTCTTACTTAATATTCCAGGAATAAGTCGCATATGTAACCCCATCAGAATTTGAAAATATAAGATTAAGACCAGTTACAACACTAAATACTAGAATAGCATGAAGACCACATTGATGGACTTGTGAAAGCTCTTTCAAGGACTCCCCACCACCTTACTGTGGAATACAAATCAACAGAAAATGGCATTTCAGCATGCACTCTAGTGAATACTAAATAGCAAAAGCTTCCAGGGCTGGCAGTGAGTGGGCCACATTGATTTTTTTTTTCCCCCGACTCCACTGGCATGTCTGCTTCTGTGGACTTTCACTGTGTGTTCTAATGTGCACCCCAGGAAGGATGAATGATATCAGAACCCCTAACTCTGAGAATAGTTTGTGGATAAAGGACATGTACTCTTAGAAACACAGCCCCTAGTAAAAAATCTGACTTAGGAAAAAATTGCACCTGCTACAAACTTATATGATATCAAAGTGATTTTGCATTTCTGGAAGTCTGTGTTAGGTCAGATCTAGGTCCATTATAGAAATACAAACTGGGACTTCCCAGGGAGTCCAGTGGTTAAGACTCCATGTTTCCAATGCTGGGAAGCAAGAGTTCAATCCCTAATAGGGGAACAAATATCCCACATGTTGTATGGGATGGTTAAAAAAAAAAAAAAAACACACAAGTGTTCATTGCTCAGTTGTGTCCAACTCTTTTCTACCCCATGTTCTATAGCCTGCTAGGCTCCTCTGTCCTTGGAATTCTCCAGGCAAGCATACTGGAGTGGGTTGCCATTTCCTTCTCCAGGGAATCTTTCTGACCCAGGTATCAAACTTTGATCTCTTGCATTGCAGGCGGATTCTTTACCATCTGAGCCACCTGGGAAGCCCTAAACTACTGTTTAGATGATTATGAAGGGATTGTCCTTAACAAGGCTTTTCTAGTTGCAAACTACTGTCTAAAGCAGTGACTCTCAGCCTTGGCAGTACATTGGAATCACATGCAGAGTTTCTAAAACTCTGGTGCCTGGACTCAACCCCCAGAGATTGTGATTTAATAGCATGGATTGTGGCCTTAGCATCCAGATTTTTAACTATTTTCCAAGTGATTCTAATGGGCAGTCAAGGGTCAATACCACTAATGTAAAGAATATGTGCAATAGTTCAAGTCTAGAGAAGCCTTCCTTCCATCCGGTTAGTCACTGTTTATATTTGTAGCCTAGCTCTCTCACACTCACATTCACATGTTTGATGTGCTTACCCAGCTTCTAGTACTGATAGTGTGTGTGTGTTTGTGTGTTTAGGGGAGGGGAGGTGTGTAACACCAGAATTTGGGAAGGATCTAGTCATTTAGAGTATTTTGTTTTGTTAATACAAAACTTGCTTATCTTTTTCTGGAAACCTAAAATGAGCATAGACTATTTCTGAAAATGCTGGCAACAGATGGTCATTTCTTTAGACTATTTATTGTTATAAAACTGAAATTGATTGTCAGGTTGAATAATAAGTAGACACCCTATTTAAAATACATGATTTGTGATAACATGAAGCTCTTGGTCTACTTCCTGGAATTCACAATCTGGGTGTTCAGCAGACTACAGAGGAAGATATAGTGCTCTGCTTGAAAATAAATTCCCATGATGAACTGAAGCTCTTGGAAAAACTCAGTAAATCTGGAGAATTGGTGGAGCTATCTGGGCAGTTTGCCAGTCCCTCTTATGGTATTTAGACTTACACTGTATACAGAAATAACACCAGATGGTCCAATTTCCCATTTGGCTAAAAAGCCATTCAAATTCTTTCCAAAGATAAGGGCTTGGTATCCTCAAGCTTGACATGCAGAAAGACAAAATGTGATATGAGTGTGAAAAAAAAAAAATTGAGAAGTTCCCTTAAGGGTGTATTTCTTATTGTACCAAAAAATTGAGAGTTTGCATTGTGATTAAATTGCTAGTGTTCATTTGGGTTACCAATGAATGTTGACCAATAATCATTACATTCACCATGTGCTTCTCAATTTAATAGTGAATATCCATTCCTGTTTTTTCCACTGCATTGGCTCTTTGCATCAGGTGGCCAAATTATTAGAGCTTCACCTTTAGCATCAGTCTTTCCATGAATATTCAGGGTTGATTTCCTTTAGGATTGACTGGTTTGATGACCCTGATGCTGGGAAAGATTGAGGGCAGAACAGGGTGACAGAGGATGAGATGGTTGGATGACATCACCACTCAATGAACATGAGCTTGAGCAAACTCTGGGAAATAATGAAGGACAGGGAAGCCTGGTGTCCATGGAATCACAAGGAGTCAGGCATGACTTTGCAACTGAATGACAAATCCCTGTCTTACCTCAGCTTCACTTGGCTGCATTGACTAAGAGCCCTCAAATTGTAGATTCAAGTCACATCTGACTTCTAATCTTAGTTAGATCTTGGCCAAGCCTGGTAACATATTATCTTCATACTGAGATCTCATCATCATACACCTCAAAGCCTTGCATCTGAGGTGCCAAGGGTTTGCCAAGCTTCAAACCCCCTACTTTTGAGTTTTGTAGACAAGAGATGGCTTCTACTCTGGTTTCCTGTTTTATATGCTAGTTGGGCTTCCCTGGTGGCACAGATGGTAAAAAATTTGCCTGCAATATAGGAGACCTGTGTTTGATCCCTGGGTTGGAAAGATCCCCTGGAGAAGGGAATGGCAACCCACTCCAGTATTATTGCCTGGAGAACCCCATGGACAGAGGAGCCTGACAGGGTTCCTGAAGAAGTTTGATTTTAGTAAGAAATGATCTTTATAGATAAATTCATCAGAAATCTTTCCCATAAATATATTGTTAAGAAAAATCTATCAGGACAGTTTGCTGCTTTTTTTTCTTTCTTTAAATTGAAGTATATTTGATTTGCAATATTGTGTTAGTTTCAGGTGTACAGAAAAGTGATTCAATTCTACATATATATGTATGTACATATATTTTTTCAATTCTTTTCCATTATAGTTTATTACAAGATAATGAACATAGTTCCCTGTGCTATATAGTAAATCCTTGTTGTTTATCTGTTTTATATATGATAGTGTACATCTTTTAATCTTATACTCCCAATTCATCCCTTCCCATCTTCCACTGGTAGCTCAGCTGGTAAAGAATCTGCCTGCAATTCTGCAGAACCCCTGCTTTAATTCTTGGGTTGAGAAGATCCCCTGACAAAGGGAATGGCTATCTACTCCAGTATTCTGGCCTGAAGAATTCCATGGACTGTATAGTCTCTGGGGTTGCAAAGGATCAGACACGATTGAGCGACTTTCACTTTCATGGTAATCATGTTTGTTTTCTATGTCTGTGAGTTTGTTTCTATTTTGTAAATAAGTGCCTCTGTACTATTTTTTTAAACATAGATATTAATTCTAATCTCTGCTCCTCTTCACAACCTGCCTAACCTCGGTCATTAGTGAAGGGATGCTCAGGCCATTCTGGACTCCTGAGGTCTTCTGCGATGTCTCATGGAGGGACGGCCTATAGATACCCGTCAGAAGCCTTTGGGTGAGCAGATCTGAAAAGGCACTGATGCAGAAGCACCTCACAAAAGAGCCAATCACCCCTTTCCAGCCCCACCATCAGTCTGTGAAGTTCACAGGGGCAGTATATAGGACTGAAGTTTATTTATTTTTATTTTATTTTTTTAATGCTGTCCATAATTTACTTCAGGCTTCCCTGGTGGCTCAGGTAGTAAAGAATCTGCCTACAATGTGGGAGACCTGGGTTCGATCCCTGGGTTGGGAAGATCCCCTGGAGAAGGAAATGGCAACCCACTCCAGTATTCTTGGCCAGAGAAGCCTGGTGGGCCACAGTCCATGGGGTTGCAAAGAGTCAGATCTGACTGAGCGATTAACGTCTCACTTTCATCATTTGCTTTAGTTCTTCATTGCTTAGTTTTTCCCCACTCATTTTGCCTTCCTCTGCTTAATTCCTTCAAGATATATTCTTGATTTCTTTTTGTCCTTCCAAACTTCTGTTCTATTCTTCTGATTCCTCAATTTTGGCTCATTTCTTTCTTTAGGGACAGCACTTCAGGTATTAAAACTAATAGTAGTAACACATTGTTTGGTCACCTGATGCGAAGAACTGACTCATTTTTGAAGACCCTGATTCTGAGAAAGATTGAAAGCAGGAGGAGAAGGGGAAGACAGGATGAGATGGTTGGATAGTATCACTGACTCACTGAAGATAATGGTATGTCTACACAAGGAGTTGGGGGAAGGGTAAATTAATACATCTAGGAGTTAAAACTGATCCGGCACAAAGAAAGCCCTTAACCATTATGATAATCATCATCATCATCATCAGTAGTAGTATTTGTGGAGCGAAAAGATTAAAATACATAAAATAAGAAGTAACTCTGGGTAATGAAGTGATGAGGTTATAGGTACATCTTTTAATTCTGTTTTTAGGCTTTTACCTTATTTAAGTTCCATAATAATATTGTCTATATAATCATAAAAAAAAATCAGTGTGTTACTTTTTTGTTTGTTTTTTTTGATAACTTTATTTATTTATTTGTGTTGGTTGTGCTGGGTCTTTGTTGCTGCATGTGAGCTTTTTCTGGTTTCAGAGAGCAGAGGCTACTCTCTGGTTGTGGTGCACAGGCTTCTCATTGTGGTGTCTTCTCTTGTTGTGGAGCATGGGCTCTAGGGCGCACGGGCTTCAGTACTTGCAGCATGTGAGCTCAGTAGTTGCCCCCAGGCTCTAGAGCACAGGCTCAGTTGCTCAGCAACATGTGGGGTCTTTACCAGACCAAGGATTGAACCTGTGTGTCCTGCATTGGCAGGTGGATTCTTCACCACTGAGCCACCTGGAAAGCTCCAGTGTGTTATTTTTCAAGGTGCTAACAATTCTGAGGAGTAAGTCATTAAATGAGAAGGTCCTCTTATACCCAAACAGAGTTGGATCTATGATAATACCAAGAGTTTGAATGATCATTTTAAAAGTATTTAATATGTGAATAGTTTCTGCATTGTGGAATGTGTAGAACAGCAGAAGAAAATGGTAAAAATCACAAAATCTAAAGACAGACACCACTACATTTTTGTTGTAATATAATTCTAGGAGGCTCTTGTGAACCATATGCATCTGGGTTAAGTGTGATGGTAGCTGGGCTACCATATCAGAACTTTCCCAGCCTCCCATCTCCTCAGAAATCTCTCATCCAAGACACTAAGATAGATTCTTCAGGCCAAAGAGGAAAATTATTTCATGCTACCCCTTTCTCACACATCTTTTTTTTTTTTAAGTCACTTTCTTCTAATACCACTTTCCCTCCCTACCTCTCTCTCCCCAACCTTGATACTTCTATCTCTTTAATTTCTTACTTTTTTACTCCTTTCAAGCTAAAGGAATAAGAACCTATTATTAAGCAATTTAAATTTCCCTTCCAGGCATTAAATTAAATTTGAGGTATGTTACTGTGACACAGTATCTATAGGTGTGTGTGTGTGAAAGAGAGAGAGAATTCATTTTAGAGAATTTGTGGAAAACTACACTTTGGTGGTTGGAAAAACTGCCAGATAAATTGAAAAGATTGGTGCTGCTCAAATGTGGATTTTATAGGTCAGGTCCTTTGAAAAATCTGTCCTCTATTGTAGTGAAATAGAATCTTACCCTAGAAGTATCAGCCTACAGAACCACAAAATATTGGAAGGTGGAACTAAATTACAGTAGATGAGGTTAAAGGGGGGCAGGACCCTGCCATACTTCTAATGAACCTCGGAGAGTGTCCTGCTCACTCTGAAGCGAGAGTAATAGCTTCTCTTTGCCAACAATAAAATGTGTGTAAGAAGAATTCACATTTATGAAGAGGAAGAAGAGAAAATGCATTAGCGCTGTGCTGTTTCAAGAGGGAGAAAAGGCATTTGATCAGATGATTGATCTTGTCTGTCATAAAAAGCTTTCTTATAAAGAAAAAAAAAAGAAAAAAAGAATGTCACTCTGTTTCTAATAGCAGAATAGCCAAGTTTTCTCATTTCCTGCCTAATGAATTATTTACAGACTCCGCAGAGGCCATTTACACTCCATCTGCACTTGGGGAATGCTCCTGAGGAGGGTGCGCTCATTTATGAGACTCTTCCCTGAATTCAGTTATGTTCTCTTCATTTACTCTGTGGAAGTGACCATGTGCTCCACCTCAGAGAGGAATGGAGATCCAGTCCCCATACATCTGCCCCTCTGTGATCACAGAACAACGGGTGGAGTGAATTTTTGCAAGGAGGCCATTATTCGATCCATGAAAATAGATAGAAAAGATAATTCAGGACCAAGAAGAGAGAGCTCTTGTAACCGGCAGTCGTGGCTCAGTCTCTTGAGCAGTGTATCTGCAAGTCCTGCTGACATTTCCTGACTACCCCCCACCTACCCAGCCACCCACGATGCCGCCTCCCTAACTGGCTTCTCCGGGCACCAGCACTCTCTGACCTAGTGAACTTCAGGAGAAATCAGAGGAGATAGTGGCCTTGAAACTGATGATACCGCTTTAACATTTTGGAAATCTTCCAGATGACAAGTCAGTTATTTTTAGGCTTCCTTCTTCCCAAAGGCTTGTACTGTAAACTATTAGTTCATTCACATATGGAGTAGCGGGTTTTCCCCTTACAGAAAAGGGCTCTTCTTGCTCTCTGTGGTAGGTAGGAGGAAAGATGTATCTTGAAAGCACAGCAGGCTCCTCCAATCCTCCACCCTCAGTAGAGAGATAGACTGGGGGCCTGAAGGTAACAGGAGAGCTGGCAGGCTGGGCCCCAGTCAGAGATCTCAGTGCAACAGGGTGACATGGAGATCAGCTGCCTCTCAAAATGCATCGTGTTTCTTATTTCATTTTGCTGGCAGAGTTAATTTCCCCATTAACACATCAGCTGTGAAAATGTATTTTTAGCTACTTGAGCAACTGCTTGTGGATAGCTTTCCTCATTTTTAGAGTGACATATCACTTCCAGTTATCGATTTGATATAGGCACTGAAGTAAAATGTATCTCTGTGGAGTAAAGATGTGATGATGAAACTAAAAGAGAAATATGGCAGCAACGTGGTACTTAGCTGGATTAACACATGGCAATAATGAGTTATAGTTCATTATAATTTTCTGAAAACCAAGATCTCCATGGAAGTAAAGCTAGGCACATTGTAATGTGTCTAGAAATGCTAGCTATCTCTTTAGGATTTTATTTTAGAATTGAATATTTCAGTGTAACAGCAGTCTTCGTTAATCCCATAGTCATATCAGTCACTAATTTCCTTTTTAAAAATACTTCTTTATTTGACTGTGCTGGATCTTAGTTGCGGCATGTGGGATCTAATTCCCAGACCAGGGATCTAATTTGAACCCCCCTGCATTGGGAGCACGGAGCCCCAGCCACTGAATCACCTGGGAAGTCCCTCAGTGAGTGGTTTCTGAATGATAGTTAGCCAAGTTTTGAAATGCTGTCTACAACGTTTTGTATTTCATGATGAACAATAAGTTGGATAATTTTCTAAAGTCTCATTTTTAGACTTACTGAAGTTTATGAGATAACTATAATTACTTTAAAAATATGTATTGATATGCATAGTTTAAATAATAATTAAAAATAGACAAGATTGTGAAACTCATATGTGTAAGAAAAAAGACCACCAACATATTAGATGTCCCATGTGAGTTCACTGCTTACCATATCCTTCTCTTTCTACTAGTTACCTTCTGTCTCTTGAATTGTCTCCTTGCTTTCCTTTTGGTTTTATCACATATATATGAAATCATAAAGAATATACTGTTTAATTTAGCCTGAGTGTTATATAATCAAAAGAGAACTAGATTGCCTTTTGTGTGTGTGTGTATGTGGGATCTTATTTCCCTGACCAGGGATGGAACCTGTGCCCCCTGCAGTGGAAATGTGGAACCTTAACACTGGATCACCAGGGAAGTCCCTGGATGTACCCTTTTATGTCTTTCTTTCAAAATTGAATAGTTTTTAATTGCCTATGTGTATATATGTACATTGAGATAAAAGAAAAGCATTGCATGGAAGATACTTTAAAAAATTGCCAGTTTATCTGGAAAAAAAAGAACATGTAAATGATATAGATCTTTCTTTAGTTATATCTTTCTGATTATTTGCCTCTAACAATTCCTTGTTTTGCAAAATTTGCTTATAAAATTCTTTGCAGTTACAGTCTATTTATATTATAGCATAGCTTCTACACTGCTAACTGCCAACTTATTTCATTGTTTTTTCCATTGTAGAGTCATTAATGAGAATATAAATTCAGTGTTAGCATTATCAGCCAGGATACTTGTTGACTGAAGAAAAGTACACAGCCTAAGAGTTGAGAGTGATGTTTTATCTGGCAGGCAAAAGTGAAGACTTAAGCCCGGACTCAGCATCTCAGATTAACTCTGAAAGACTGCTCCAAAGAGACAAATAGGAGAGCCAAGATGTATAGGAGTGTTTGCAAAAGACACCAGAGAGTTGGAACGTCAAAAGATTACTGTTAATGAAAGAAAGCCAGACATCTCAAATTATTTAGCTCTTTTCTGTGTATGAGAAGATACAAGAGTCTGAAAGTGTTAGTCGTTCAGTCATGTCTGACTCTTTGCAACTCCATGGACTGTAGTCTGCCAGGTTCCTCTGTCCATGGAATTCTCCAGGCAAGAATACTGGAGTGAGTCGCCATTTCCTTCGCCAGGGATCTTCCCGACCCAGGGATCAAACCGCGGGCTCCTACATTGCAGGCAGATTCTTTACCATCTGAGCCAGCAGGGAAGCCCATATAAGAGTCTAGTCTCACTGAAATCATTCTTTTGACATGTACCTCCACTATATAGCACTGTTATCCTGTGTTTTCTCATCTTGAGTCACCTGAGGGTGCACTGTGGTGGAAGTTGTGGTGGCTTCAGTATGTCTGATGATCTGATGACAGGCCCTCTGTTTTCATCCTGAATTCCCTCTGGGGTCACCGTTGTGGGCAGCTGTAGTGGCTGATGGCTGCAATATCCTTTGTTTACTGACATGGCAGGCAGCAGTTTTAGTTCGCATACTGAACATGTAGTGGCATAAAGTTCACCATTTTGATAATTTTTCTTCAAATTTGATATAGGCATAATAGAACTTGTTTTTTTCATTCTTTCAAATTGTACTGTACTTACTGATCCATAAATTTTTGTTGTTGTTGTCCACTGACAGAACAGAAGATTGTTATCATTTTTAATCCCCCTTTTAAAACTTTAGTGCTTCATATGTTGATTTCACTTGTTCCCATGCTGGAAGAGTATGTAGTAATATCCATGTAAAAGAATCAGATTCTTTAAGCAATGAAATCCATTTTGAAAGATGCTCATGGCAAGTGCCATAATTATCCATTTCAGGTCAGAATTTCTTTCCCCTTAGTAGGTTATGTTGTCCCTTTTATGAAAGTCCTTGACACTTAAAGGGATAAACTTTGTCATCAGTTATATTAACATATTCAACAAGTTCCTTTAAGCAATAGAGTCTTTCAGGAACTCTGCTCTTCTATCACTTTGTAAAATCCTTTTGCAAATGAAATAGTGAGCAAGAAATCAGTAGGCTTCCTTCAATAGGTAATTTTAAAAGTCAAAACAAATTTGTTTTTTTTTTTCATAATTAAAGTTTGAATTCAGTGTTAAAAAAAAAGAAAGAAAAAACAACTTGAAGAGTCTTCAATTCTACTTATCAAAGAGAGCCAGTGGATTTTTGAATGAGAAAGAAGAATAGTGGTTGCTAGTAAAAGCACTAAAATGACTTAATCATTACATTCAATTATTTATTTATTTATTTTTGGTGTACGGCTTGTGGGATCTTAGTTCCCTGACCAGGTAACCAGGGATCGAAACTGTCCCCCCTGCAGTGAAAGCACAGAGTCCTAACCACTGGACTGCAAGGGAATTCCCAAGTTCAAATTGTATAAATGCTGAAATAAGAGAATGATTATTTCAGTGTCAAAAGAAAGGATATCATACTATTTGAGTAAAATGATGTATAATATGAGAATTACAGTCAACCCTTTTCATAGAATCATTCATGTTCTGCTTCCATTTTGAATAAACTTTGTTTGCACCTGTATACAAGTATATGGGGCTTCCCTCGTGGCTCAGCAGTAAAGAATCTGCCTGCCAAATCATGAGACATGGGTTCGATCCCTGGGATAGGAAGATCCCCTGGAGAAGGAAATGGCAACCCACTCCAGTATTCTTGCCTGGGAAATCCCATGGACAGAAGAGCCTGGTGGGCTACAGTCCACGGAATTGCAAAAGAGTCAGAAACATCTTAGCAACTAAGCACGAGCATGAGCACAAGTAAGTATCCACCAAAATTTATATCATCTCTACAAAAAACAGTACATTTTTCTCATTCACTACAAACTCAAAAATAGTGTCTGTAAAAATCATCTGTTTCCGAAATTACATCTGGAAGAATTGAACTCAGAATAGCAAGCCTTTTTCAAAAGAAAACTATCGCACAAGCCAGGGAAAAAACATTTCCTGCATTGTCGTCACATGCATCTGCAGCCGTGCTGTAAAAAGGTTTAGATATTTTAGCATGGATGATTTAGACTTACCATTTTGATCTTTGATCATCTTTGTAATAGTAAATGGAGCTGTTATATTTTTTATGATTTCACCCTGGCATTCAAAACTTGTTGCAATTTTGAAATCAGGAAATATTTCCAGTGGTTGTACAGTCATTTGAGCTGAAAGACTGATACCTTCCATATATTTTGTAGAAAGTCATCCAACTTCCACTGTGACTATTCTATCTTCTTCATGTGAATTTCTCTTAATCAGCAAAAGTATTCTTTAGTTTACTCTTTGACACTGTTTAAAGAATCATACATCTCTCATGCTGAGCTGTAGTATTTGTTGGTCTGTAACCAACCTTCCACCATTTTCTATATTGAATGGTCAAGTGTATGCTGCACAAATATCTTTGAAAGGACTTGTTTCTCATTTAATAAAGGTGCTCTATTCATAAAACTCATCACTTTTGTGAGTGATGACTATAAAACTCATACACTTGTGTCTGGGCATTTCAAGGTTCAAACACACACAAATAAAATGATAACCCTGTATGTGAGACCGCGAAAGAGACACAGATGTTTAGAATGGATTTTTGGACTCTGAGGGAGAGGGAGAGGGTGGGATGATTTGGGAGAATGGCATTGAAACATGTATACTATCATGTAAGAAATGAATCGCCAGTCTATGTTCGATACAGGATACAGGATGCTTGGGGCTGGTGCACGGGGATGATCCAGAGAGGTGATATGGGGTGGGAGGTGGGAGGAGGGTTCAGGATTGGGAACTCATGTACACCTGTGGCTGATTCATGTCAATGTATGGCAAAACCAATACAGTATTGTAAAGCAAAATAAAGTAAAAATAAAAGTTAAAAAAAAGAGAAACTGTGTGAGGTGATGAATATGTTAATTAACTTGACTGTGATAATCATTCCCCATATATATATGTATTTAAATCATCCTTTTGTATATCTTTAAAAAGTTTTATCTCACACAACCCAAATATATGCCATTTTGTCAATCATGTCAATAAACTGAAAAAAAAAGAAAAACAAAAGAAAAGAAATAAATGAATGCAAAGAATGCAAGATTTGTAAAGGCTGAATTTGAAAATCTCAAGGCAAAGTTAGTTGATGTGCCTGTCACTCAAAAGTAAACAAGGGTTGAATGGTTGACAGGGTTGTGAACTTAGGAAGTATAAATAGATTGAACTTGGTATTTAATGCAAAAAGTTGAACTTCCTGTTTGCCTAAAGGGAGAAGTGTCCTTAAGAGGCTCAGTCTTCCAGAACAAAGCCAGAGTCCATCCTATGTAAGGTTTTGGTTAGCTTAGGGATTCAAGGATGGGTGATCATTCAGAAGTGAAAGTGTTTAAGGATGGACAGACTTTCAGGGGTGATTTTGTTGTCACTAGAGTAAAGCTGCTAAAGACCCACTGACTAGAAGAGATTGGCTGATTTTCTGAAGCCTAGTTCTGTCATTGATTTGCTGTCTTTCAGAAACCGATTACTGGAGAGAGGCTGTATTTATGGGCTGATTCTAATAAATGGTGGTTGCCTGTTCACAACTTGGGACTGTCTCAAAAAAAAAAAAAAAACCACAGGCTTTTTCTTTTGTGAAAATTTCCTTTCTTTCTTTTTTAAAAACGTTTTATTTTGTATTGGGGTATAGCCGATTAACAAACAATGCTGTGATAGTTTCAGGAGAACAGCAAAGGGACTAAGGCATACATATACATGTATCCATTCTTCCCCAAACTCCCTTCCCATCCAGGCTGCCACATAACATTGAGCAGAGTTCCCTATGCTATACAGTAGGTCCTCGTTGGTTATCCATTTTAAATATAGCAATGTGTATATGTCATCCTAAACTCCCTAACTTTATCCCTTCCCCCAGGAGGAAGGATGGGGGGAACTTCCTTTCTTTAATTCTAAATACCTCCCACCACCCCTTTTGCTCTTTGCTCAGCCAAACCTGCAGGAGAGACCAGGTCTTTATTTGTGGAGGTATGCTTTTTAGCTGCTGCTGCTGCTGCTAAAGTCGCTTCAGTCGTGTCCGACTCGGTGCGACCCTATAGATGGCAGCCCACAAGGCTTCCCCGTCCCTGGGATTCTCCAGGCAAGAGCACTGGAGTGGGTTGCCATTTCCTTCTCCAATGCATGAAAGTGAAAATTGAATGTGCAATCGCTCAGTTGTGTCCGACTCTTAGCGACCCCATGGACTTGCAGCTCATCAGGCTCCTCCGTCCATGGGATTTTCCAGGCAAGAGTACTGGAGTGGGTTGCCATTGAGCTAGTGTTGCCTAAAGTGATTTAATACCAATGACTGTGGTTGAAAAACATCTCTAACTGCTGAATTTTTGTTACTTATTGGAAAAAACTGAATATAGGACATTTAGGGTGTCCTGACAAAGTCAATGTAGAATGCAAGACACAATCACGTAGAGGAGGTGTTCTGTATGTTCAGGATGGCTGACAGCCCTAGATGAAGTGCACGGCTAAGGCAGGGTCTTCTAGCACCGAGCTTCTACAGTAGTGTTCAGGGGGCACACGAGAGTTCTGTGGGCATTAGGGTCCATAGTCCCAAGGGGAAGAAAGGGCTGTCAGCTTGCAGCCCCACTTGACCCAGACTGCTCAGCCTTACTTATGCACATGAATTGGATTTCTGGAGAAAGCTTCAGCCGGAATAAGTGGTCTCATGTCAAAAATGCTCATGTCCACTGTCTGGAAGTTAGATTCAACATTCATCATGGAGTGTCAGCCTTCAGAGACCCATGCTCAAAGCTGACTTCAACACCCTGTTCTGTATGTGGAGAGAAACTTGAGTTACTAGAGAGCTACTAGCTGACTGAAACAGTCATGACAGCAGAGAAGGAAGTATCTAGGGACTGGTGGGGAGTATAAGGTCAAATTTGGACAAGGGTTATCAAGAGTAGAATCTTAAAGGGGACCCAAGATAGAAGAGGTGAAATTGAGCAATTAGGGTATTTAACTTTATACGCTGCTGCTGCTAAGTTGCTTCAGTTGTGTCCAACTCTTTGAGATCCCATGGACTGTAGCCCGCCAGGCTCCTCTGTCCATGGGATTCTCCAGGCAGGAATACTGGGGTGGGTTGCCATGCCCTCCTCATTTAACTTTATATATAAGGCACAAATACACAGGCATATACAAAGGCATAGTTATATGCTTAGAAAAGTAAGCTTAAGGAAAGACAGGAAAAGTTTCTCTGATCGGTGGATTTCTGGGTACTTTCCCCTTTGAAGTTCTTCCTGGATTTCTTAAGCTTTTGATTTTAATAAACTATGTAATTCGGATTTCCAACGGTGTTTTTGGAAGAGAGGATGACATACTATAGCATGTGAGCTACTATGTTCACAACGCTTGATTTTATCTAAATTTATGGCTTTAAATTACCTCTACTAATGCAGCCAAAATGAATCTGCAGCCTGGGCCCTTCCCCAGATAGCCAGGCCCACATTTTTTGCTGCACATCTCTACCTGGACAGTCCGCAGACCCTTAAGGGGCCCACACTGACCTCACCCATCACACCCTTCCTCATCTCTGCTTCTCACTCAAATCACCACCAGCTCTCCCTCCTCCTCTATTTCCAATTTCCTCTAGTCTCTATTCTCCAGTGTCAGTTGAGAGAAATAGCTTCAATCTAGTCAGGCAAAATTCTCATTATAGATAGCCTCTCCCCACACAGTTTCAACATTCACTGACTACCTCAAACTCTCAACTCTGTCTCCTCCTCACCATCCTCAGACAGCTTGAGTTAAGCTGTCTAACACTGGTCTCCTGTTCCATGCCACTGTCACTCTCTGTCAGACTATAATTAGCTTATGTTCCAACAGGGACAGTCACGTAGGGTGAGTGTAAGATGAGAGGCTTTCCTCCCAGCAGTTCTCAGTTCCTTATTTCCTTTTGCTTTGTTGATGAAGTGTTTTTCTTCAAGGCAGAAGTTGGTATTTAACCAGAGAAGTAGAACTAATAGAGTGATGCCATATACCGTTTACCAGTTCCCCTGAAGAGCAGTGTCTTGCAAACCTATAATAACACACCAGGATATTGACACCAATGCAGTCAAGGAGCAGAACTTTATCATCACCACCAAGACGCCTCATGTTGTTCTTTTTATATCCACAACCAAACCCCTGCCACCCACATTCCCTTCTTAATGTCCGACCACCATTAATATGCTTTCCATCTCTGTAACTATCATTTTAAAAATTAATATAAATGGAACCATACTCAGCATAATTCTTTGGATATTCATTTGGGTTGTTGCACTTATCAATAGTTCATTCCTATTTATTGCTTGCGCTTAGTCGTGTCCAACTCTTTGTGACCCCAATGGACTGCAGCCCGACAGGCTCGTCTGTCCATGGGAATTCTCCAAGCAAGAATACTGGAGTTGGCTGCCATGCCCTCCTCCAGGGGATCTTCCCAACCCAGGGATCAAACTCAGGTCTCCTGCATTGCAAATGGATTCTTTACTGTCTGAGCCACCAGGGAAGCCCATGTATTGCTTAGTAGTGTTCAGTAGAAAGGATATACCATAGTTGCTTTAAACTTTCATCCATTGAAGGACACGTGGGGTTTTTCTAGTCTTTGGTTATCATGACTAAATCTCCTATAAATAATTATACATGATTTTTGTTTGAAAATACATTTCCATTTCCCAGGAATAAATGCTCAAGAGTGTAATTGCAAGGTTGTATGGTATTTGTATTAGTATATTTAGTTTTATAATAAGCTGCCAAATTCTTTTTGAAAGCAGCCATACCATTTACTTCCCCACTACCAACATATGAGTGATCCAGTTTCTCTGCATCCTCACCAGCATTTGGTCACTCTATTTCAGTCATTCCAATAGTTGTGTAGTGATAGCTCATTGTGGTTTGAATTTGCCTTTCTCTGATGGCTACTGACTTTGAACATCTTTTCAAAGATCTGCATCTCCTTGGCACCTTACTTGACATCTGCTTGTCCTCTTCAGTAAAAGGTCAGCTAATGCCTTTGGCCCATTTTCTTATTGTATTGTTTCTCTCTTGTTGAGTTTGGAGAGTTTTTATATAGTCAAGATGTTAGTTCTTTTCAGATAATATGGTTTGCAAATATTTTCTTATAGTATATAGATTGTGTTTTCATCTTTTTAAAAGAGCCTTTTACAGGACAGAATATTTTAATTTTGGTGTGAGCCAATTTATGAATTTTTACTTTTATGATTGTGCTTTATAGGTCAACACTGTCAGTCTAACCCTATATCCTGAAATGCTTCTTTTATTTTCCCCTAAATGTTATATCATTTTAAGTTTCAAATTTAAGTCCATGATGTATTTTGAGTTAATTTTATGTTATAAAATGTGTTTATGTTTATGTGTATAATGTTAGGCTTAAGTCAAGGTTACTTTTTTTTTGCCTATGAATGTCCCAATGCTCCAGCACTGTTTGTTGAAAAGGCTATATTTTGTACATTGAAGTGCTTTTGCAGATGAGAAAAATAAGTTGGGCATTTCCTTAGGTCAGTTTATTTCTTGGTTCTCTATTCCTTTCTGTTGATCTGTTTGTCTATCCCTCTGCCAATACCACACATCCTTGATTACTGTGGCTATATAATGTTTTAAATTCTGATTAACAGATTCCTCCCATGTTATTCTTCTTTATCAAAATTTTTTTAGCTACTCTAGTTTCTTGCTGTGTAAATTTTACAATAAACTTGGTTGGATTTTTATAGGAATTGCAATAAGTATATCAGTTGGTGAAGAGTTGTCATCTTTACTATATTGAGTCTTCTATTTCTTGGGTATTGTATGCCTCTCCATTTATTTAGATCTTCCTTGATTTCTTTCAGAATTTTAGTCTCATTAGTCATAACCATTCAAGTCCTGTACATGTTTTTGTAAAGGTACATTTAAGTATCTGATTTTTTTTTCTCATTTTCTAAGTGATTGTAAATAGCGTTAAATTTGTAATAGTGGTATCCACAATTGCAGTTGTTTTATATATGTTTACCTTCTGTCTTATGACTTTGCTGAACACACTTCTTGGCCCAAGGAAGTAGTTTACTTTTTTTTTTTTATTTGGTAGATTCCCTGGGATTTTGTAGGCAGAAAATCATGTCATCTGCCAACAGTGATGGTTTTATTTCTTCTTTCTGGTCTGTCAGCCTTTTATCGCCCTTTCTTTCCTTATTCACTGGGTAGTATTTCCAGCATTATGTTGAACAAGAATGTTGAGAGCAGACATCCCTTCCTTGTTCTCAGTGTTAGGGCAAAAGCAGCCTTTCACTGTTTAGTATAATGTTAGCTATAGATTATTTATTTATTTGTTTTTTGGTAGAAGCTATCGACTTAAAGAAGTTATACTCTAATCCTGTTTTTTTCCTGAGTTTTTATCATGATGGGTGTTGAATTTTTTTCAAATGCTTTTCCTTTATCAATTGTTGCTGCTGCTGCTGCTGCTAAGTCGCTTCAGTCATGTCCGACTCTGTGCGACCCCATAGATGGCAGCCCACCAGGCTCCCCCGTCCCTGGGATTCTCCAGGCAAGAATACTGGAGTGGGTTGCCATTTCCTTCTCCAATGCATGAAAGTGAAAAGTGAAAGTGAAGTCGCTCAGTCATGTCTGACTCTTAGTGACCCCATGGACTGCAGCCTACCAAGCTCCTCTGTCCATGGGTTTTTCCAGGCAAGAGCACTGGAGTGGGGTGCCATTGCCTTCTCCGTTATCAATTGTTAGGATCATGTAATTTTTCTTCTTTAGTTGGTTAATATAGTAGGTTTAGCCTGATTGATTTTAAAAAGTTTAATCAGTCATGGATCCCTGCAGCCCTGCTTTTATGGTCTTTCAACTGAATCAGGCCCACTCAGATTATCCAGGAAAATTTCTCTTTAAGTCAACTAATTAGGGGTTTAAATTACATCTATAAAGTTCTAACTGATGAGTTCTCCAGAAAAGCAGAACCACTGGGAGATTATAGATAGATAGATGGAAAGATAGGTAGAAAAAGAGACCAGAGGGAGACAGAGAAGAGAGGGGAAGGGAAGGGACTGGAAAGAAGAAAAAGAGACTTTAAGGAATGGTTCTTGTGATTATGAAAGGTAGGAAGTTTAAAATATTCAAGATGTACCACCAGGCTGGATACCAAGGAAAGAGCTGATATTTCAGTTCCAGTCCAAAAACTGTCTGCCGGCACATTTCCCTCTCGCTCAGGGGAAGTCATTTTTTTGTTGTTGTTGTTTTTTTTTCAGGCTGATTCAGGCACATTGTAGATGGCAGTATGCTTTGCTCAAAATTCATCAATTTACATGTTACTCTAAAGCATATACTCCTAGAAACATTCAGAATAAGTTTTGACCATGTATCTGAACACCATGGCCCAGCCAAGCTGACACATACAATTGAAACCATAAATTTAACTATCATCAATGGTGTCACTGTAACACCTACATTAGGTGCTTGATTGAATACATAGGGACTTTGGCCAGGCTATGTTAAGTTTTTGCTTAACCTAATTAGGAAACAGGGATATATAAATTAAAATAACTCTGTGACAAATGGCAAAACATAATGTCTGTGAGAATGCATTCACATAGATAATTGGTGCAAACATGAATTGGTACGGCATTTTTAGAATGAAATTTTAGCAATATTTATAAAAATTGAAAATAATAACACTTTCTACTTGAATATAGGTTACACACAGCTATGTCTTTTAAAAAGTGCATATTTTCCAAAGAGTTCATGTTCCAAAATGCTTATTTCAGTTCTATTGGTCATAGCATAAAGTGGGAAGCAACTACATGTCTATCAGTGGAAGAATGGTTAAGTTACGGCACATTCGTGGCAAGTCTAGGTAGAAGTTACAAAAGTGAAGTAGATACATATGTCCTGCTATGGAAGGGTCCTTCATTTTATTAGTTGATCATTTATTAATTGACAGAGGCAAGAGGGAGAAGAATATATACATCACTACCTATGTATTAAACAAACACAATGTATGTTTATTAAATACATTTATATGTGAAAAAACCTAGAATCAACTTTAGCACATCAGATTGTTCATAGTGGTTAACTCTGGAGAATGGCTGAATTTTTGAGAAATATTCTAAAGAGTGGAATTGTGATTTATTTGTCTTGTTAGAATTTTTTTCTTTGCAAGAAAGCTCTTTGTACTTTTACCTTAGTAATTGGAATATTTAAATAAGTCTGACAACAGAACTGTGCTACCCTGGTGGTTCAGATGGTAAATAATCTATCTGCAATGCAGGAGACCCAGGTTCGATCCCAGGGTCAGGAAGATCCTCTGGAGAAGGGAATGACTACCCACTCTAGTATTCTTGCCTGAAAAATCTCATGCAGAGAGGAGCCTGGCGGGCTACAGTCCATAGGGTTGAAAAGGGTCGGACATGACTGAGCGACTAACAGACAACAGCAGAACTAGTAGCTGTGATTCACTGAGATAAAACTCACTTAATCTGAAACGGAAAGGCTTAAAACAAGAAGCATTTACTGCACATAAAGTGGATGAGGTTGGCAGGGACTCCCTGCTGTCAGTTGAAGTAGAGTTCCAGGCTTCCAGCTCTTGTATGTCCATCTCAAGACAGGTTCTCCATGTTTGCTGCCAAATAGATGAAAAAGCATGCAAGTGTCAAACTGGTTCTCGTGTGTCTTAGCCTGGAACTGACAAATGTCATTACTTTAGCTTCTATTTCAGTGGCAAGGGCTACTCACACAATCCTTTCTAGCTATGCATGTACTTGGCAGTGTAGTATTTCCAGGAATCTAGGAAGTAGAGGAAGCCAGGATATGGGTGAACATTTGTAGTCTCTCCCACAAACTGTTAGACAATCTGTGTTCAATACAGAGCAACTATTATATAATTTGTTATGACAGCAACCCTCTTTGTTTCTTGAAGTTTCTGAGAAGTACAAATTCACCTTGCAATTAACCAGCTTTTTCAAGAGCCTAAGATGTGATAGGTGCTAATAAAGGATGTCATTTCATTTTCAAAAGGGGCCTGAAAAATATCAGTATGAAAGGTTCACCCTTCTTCACTCAGTAGTACCTCTCTACACCGCTCTTTGAAAGAACCTCTATCATCTCAGTAGCCTGAGCATTTTCTTCTTTCTTTTTGGTGCATGTTCAATATCTTAACTTGGGAGCCCCTCCTACATGTCACCTGACTGAAAATAATGGAACATTTTCATCTGTGAAATGAAAATGTACAGGTGCCATTAGACAACCTGAAAACTAGCATGTTCTTCTGAGGAGTGTCCAAAGATAAAAGGCAGTGGAAGGATGGTGAATTATTTTTCTTTCTTTTAAAATTAAAGCTAGCATGACTGCCAAGGAACCATTTTCCACCTTCTACAAGTACTGCAGAATTTGTAGGAATTCAGCTTCTCTAGATGTTTGCTTATACAGTGATTTCCATGGTGTTTCCTTATCTACCATTTGTGGAAGAGGATTTGATTTTTGACCACATAAGTATTCTCACATATAAATACATATGTCCAGTTTCAAAGAAGACACTAGTAAACTCCTAATTCAGATATCAAGTATTTGTTGCTCAGTCGTGTCCAACTCTTTGTGATCCCATGGACTATAGCTTGCCAGGCTCCTCTATCTATGGAATTCCCCAGGTAAGAATACTGGAGTGGGTAGTCATTTCCTTCTCCAGGGGATCTTCATGAGCCAGGGATTAAATCTGGGTCTCCTGCATTGCAGGCAGATTCTTTACCATCTGAGTTAAGGCTGATTTGAAAAACCCCTTTCTAACTTCAGAGTTACATGGTGGAAACCAGTAGGTTCTGTGCCTAGTCATATTCTACTATCCAGTGTATTTGGAAAATGCCTCGAGTGTGATAAAGATGCCGATGGAGGACGATCACATTTCTAAAATTCACTGTCCAATGTGAACTCTACAGAGTAAGGGCTGTTGCTCTCAGAGGGATCCCATGATAAGGATCCATCAAGAGATGACTACAGGGAGTTGGAATATTCCATCAGGATGAGGGCAGATGATTCTGGGCTGTCTGTTCCACTGGGAGCAGGACTCAGTGTCCAGAGCAATTAAGAAACCAAAGATCTACAGCTGGGAGGAGTGGGCCTCAGGTGGGCAACAGACACTCTCCAATCAGGGGTCTTATCCCAATTCTACCACATACAACTCTGCCATACAAACTTGGGCATATTGCCAAGCTCTGTGAGCCTTAGTTTCTTCATCTGTGAAATGGGACTGATAAGCCCTGTGTTGTAGGGCTGTTGAAATCCATGTGCTGAATGTAAAACAACTAATGCACTGTCTTTAGTACACTGGGTCTTTAATGATTAGCAGTTATTACTATTATCTTGACCTCAGACCCTAACACCCTCTTTATTGGGATTTATTTATTTATTTATTTATTTATTAGTTTATTTTTTTAAATTTTTTCTTATTGTTTTACTTTATTTTACTTTACAATACTGTTGAGAAGATGTTAGGGAAAATGCAATACTCTAGGACATGGTATACCAAGTCAGTTAAAAATGGTTATTAGCAAGAAAACCTAAATCAGTTTTCCCCTTTAGAGCATATATTATTTCTGTTTTGGAGTTTTGTTAAACTAAATGCACCTCAAAGCCCCTAGAAGTTGTGTAGAGGAGCACTCCTTCCATTCCCATTCAGCTGCCCTTCTACCCAAACCACCCTTATTTTCATTTACTTTGCCCCTACCAAAAATCTTCCCTGGTAGCTCAGATGGTAAAGTGTCTGCCTACAATGTGGGAGACCTGGGTTCGATACGTGGGTTGGGAAGATCCCCTGGAGAAGGAAATGGCAACCCACTCCAGGACTCTTGCCTGGAAAATCCCATGGACTTAGGAGCCTGGTAGGCTACAGTCCATGGGGTCGAAAAGAGTCGGGCACGACTGAGCGACTTCACTTCACTTACCAAAAATCTAGATCTCACATTTCTGTTGTTCACTTGCTTAGTCGTGTCCAACTCTGAGACCCCATGGACTGCAGCATGCCAGGCTTCCCTGTCCTTCACTATCTCCTGGAGTTCACTCAAACTCATGTCCATTGAGTCGGTGATGCCATCCAACCATTTCATCCTCTGTTGTCCCCTTCTCCTCCTGCCTTCAATCATTTCCAGCATCAGAGTCTTGAACCCCATAAACAGTATGAAAAGGCAAAAAGATCTCACACAGAGGTTTATAAATTACACTCAAGATAATCTCATTAAAATGTCCTTTGAATGGAGTCAGTTCTGGCTCTCTAAAAGCAGCAAAAACAGTGCTATCCCAATAGCTGGTGGCACTTTAAGGGAACATCACTCTGTTTCTCAGAAACTCCTTGACGACAGTGTACATAAAACAACTAGCTTGTGTACTGTGTTCAGGTGCACTGCTACATGAGCACAGGGCAAGTTCCATTCCTGCCCAAAGTACAGATTTCTTTGGCTTACCATAATACTATGTTCAGTGCAGTAAGTTTCAGGTTATTAGCTTCAGACTCAGATACACTGGAGAGTCTGGCTCCTGCTCACCACTCCCATGCCTCACCTTGCCCACAACTCAGCTTCACTGAACCTTCCACTGAAGGACTTATGGTTTCTCAAGGCCCCAGTATGCCTCGTCTCAGGTCATTTAAACTGACTTCTGTCATATGGATCCTCCGTCTTCTCACTCATTTTCCCTTGTCCTTTAGGTCTTAGAGAATAGCCACCATCATCTTTATGTAACTGCTGCTCCTATATGCTAAAATACTATGGATGGGGATTGGGTCTTACTTATCCTAATGTCCTCAGGACTAGTGTGGTGCCTTTTGAAGAGTAGCCGCCCAATTAATGTTTGGAGTTAATGTTCCTTCTACATCTTGAATGAGCTAAGCAAATCCAAATATATGTATTTAATTTTTTTGTAGAACACATTAACAGAACAAAACAAGCCAGGAATTGACCATTTTTTACTTTTTATTGCTATTTATTGACTCCAACTATCTTACTGCTGCATTCTCAGAAATTGCCAAGGAAATTCCTGGTTTCCATTTACTACAGAATAACAAATCTCTTACTCTTAAATCTGAGGAACAGTAATAGATGTGTAAACAATGTCATTCATAAACTTACATTCTTATGCTCATAAATCCTCGTTAAAAGAAAAAAAATTGAAAGATGCCAAAAAGAGGTAAATTTCCAACACAGTGAAATATAAGAATACACAGGTGTTATATACTTTTTCCCCTAATCCCACTCCAGCCTTCCATTGTTTTCAAACATTGACATCCCCTTTTTAAGAACAGTCTGCCTCAGTCTTCAGTAAGGATAGGAGAAACCAGAACTTGCACTGGCCATGGCACTTGTGCCGGCCGCAGCTTCAATTCTGGCTTGGGCTCGCTCTTCCTCATCTCTCAAAGCCTCCTCGTACTGAGATGGGAAGCTCTTGGGGTTGGTCCCATGGATCTTAGCCAAAAACTCCAGCAATTTCATCTTGCTGACTTCAGCATGGGCTCTAGGACCCCACAGGAATTCATAGCGAGGGGGATCACTAGTGGGCACCTGCTGGTGGTACTCCAGATACCTTTCCTTCACCAAATCACTGGTGATGAGCCTTCTCGGTTCCCCAAAGATGAAATGCTTCCTCCAAGAATATATATCCATCATATTCAGCACTTTCCAGACTTCCTCCTCAGTGGCACAGTTCCCCTTCATGAAGACCACTCCCAAGATAATTATCAGGAGGCCAGTCTTGGGCATGCCCTGTTGATCACTCAGCATTCCGTTGTAGGTGAGATCCAGCTTGTTAGCAAGGGTATAGCTATGGCTGATGGGATCTACTTCCTTCACATCAAGGCCAAAGACCAGCTCCATGCGCTCAGAGGCACTCCTGAGAATCTCAAGGAAGTCATCCTTGTACTCTTTGACAACATTACCAATCATGTCTGCCTTTGTGACCGGCTCTCTCATTTGATATTTTTGCAGCAGGAAACTGATTAGCAGTTCCACCTTTTCATCTAGAAGGTCTATGTGCAAGTTCTCAAGGTCTGGCAAGGATTGCAAAGTGCTTGATTGTTCCATCTCTTCTTGGCTAGTGGAACCCCCATCTGATTTTTCCATCTCTTCCTGGATGCTGGAACCCTCTGTTGATCTGCTTAATGAGGTGCCTGTGGTGACAGTGGAGGAGAAGGAGGCACTCTGAGAACACTGGGAAGAACTGGGTGTCCCAGAAATAGAACTGTCCTTCATGGGGCAGGGTATCAGAGAAGAGGAGGAGGAAGAGGAAGCCTCATTCTCAGCTTGTGTTACCCGTGCACCTGCCAGGCCCTGGGTCTCCCTGTGTGCCTAAAAGTATTGCTCATGTGGGAAGCATGGACTCTCCTTATTATCAGCCATAGGTGGCAGCTGACAGGAGTGTCATCAAGAGAGTGGGTTAAGAGGGCCCACAGTTTAAGGGAGAGGGGGAGGGTATGACTGGTCTCAGCTGGTAAACTTTGCCATCACAGCTCTCATGGAGGCTACCTCCACAGGTCTTCCCCAAAGACAGTGCTCTAGGGGGCCTCACAGGACTTCTGTCCTATACCACCTGTTCCACAATAACCTGAAGGAGGAATGGAAAAATTCCTCAGGATGCAGCTGGCCCTCTCAGACTGAAAGCAGGGCAAGGTTGAGGCATGTGGGGTCCCTTGTGTTCAAAGGTGTGTTATCTGCTCAGCCTTCATTAAGGGTCTTCACCTTGAGTCAATGCATTGATTGGAACCTTTCCTCCTCCTGAACTAGGGCCACCCGCCCCCATCCTCAGAGTAGGGTAGTTACTTCCCTGAGAACCCCGAGTAGGAAGTCTGAGGATGCCTGAGTGTAATAGATTTATTGAGAGCTGCCTGGGTCTAACAACTGGGATGGGGATGCGGGGGAGGATGCTGGGGTGGGTAGTTCCCTCAGTTCTCAGAGGGCCCTCACCTTGATCTCTAGAAGGCCCTAGGTCACTTCCCCTCTGTTTTCCTGAGGCCAGGCTCCCTTGGGACATGTCTCACCTCCCTATATCACCAGGAGTGAAAGTCAAAGGGCACCTCAGTCTAAAAGGTATTCTGGGGTTTCCTAGAGATGAGAGCAGGGACGGGGCTCTCATGGATCCTGTCCATTTTTGGATAAGTGGTCCCATAATTTCTCAGTGAAGAGCCTCACCGGGACACCTACAGAGCCCGGGAATCTTCCCTCTGGTGACCTATGGACAGGTCTCTAACAGGCCTGAGGCTCCCAAAGAGGACCTCAGCGGCACAGCTTCTATCTACCTCCTTAGGGCTTTCCAACGCCTACAGCCAGGGTGTGGCCGTTTCTCTTTTCTGAGAGGGGTGATACCCTCAGGTCTTACTCACAAGTCCTCACCTACACCCCTTGCAGGCCTAGGACTCCGCCCTAGAGCAAAGTCCTCTTTCCCTGAGACCACCCTCCCCATACCCACCCCCGGAACAAATCAGTGGGTGCCTCATTCGGACAGTTATTCCAGAGCTCTCCGGGCTAGGGGGCAGGGGCAGGGCTTTGTGGGGGGCCCTTCCTCCCTGGGCAGGCGGCCCCGCAGTCCCCATCCAGAATCTTTACCTGGACTCTTCGCAGAACCGGAACTTGTCTCTCTTGATTTGTGACCTCTATCCTCAGATGGTGCCCTCACCAGTCTCACTTCCAGAGGGGGAAGTTAGGGGCGTGACTTCCGGCCACGCATATGTGGCGTATCCCTGAGCAGACTAATGAGCGGGGGGCTACGTGAGACCCCACCCCACCTGTCTATTCTCACTTAATGTCCTCACCTGCCTTACAGGATGGAGAAGGTGATGGCAGCCCACTCCAGTCCTCTTGCCTGGAGACTCCCGTGGACGGAGGAGCCTGGTAGGCTGCAGTCCATGGGGTCGCTAGGAGTCGGACACGACTGAGCGACTTCACTTTCACTTTTCACTTTCATACATTGGAGAAGGAAATGGCAACCCACTCCAGTGTTCTTGCCTGGAGAATCCCATGGACAGCGGAGCCTGGTGGGCTGCTGTCTATGCGGTTGCACAGGGTCGGACATGACTGAAGCGACTTAGCAGCAGCAGCAGCAGGAGGTCAGGGGTTGTACCATCTGGCCACCCCTACTGGGAGCTTCCCAGGGCTATCAGCTGGGACTTGGCTCCGTGAGGCCCTCTTTCTTCTGGGATGAGTGGCCACATTCAGCCCTCATTCAGGATCCTTCTGTCAGCCACAGTCCTTTTGATTAATTAACTGATCCTTGATTAATATTTCTTACTAATGAAGGGAGTTATCAGTCTGTGCACATCTGTCAAACTGGAACTCTCATAGAGATTGAAATCTGAGTCCCAGGCTAGATTTTAGTTGGGGAGGCTGCAGCGCAAGGTATGTGTGTGTCTAGAGGAGCTGCTGGACTGTTAGAGAACCCACACATCCCTTCCTATCAGAGGTCTCTTCAGCCAGACTTAAACACTTGGGAATATCCTGTTCCAAAAGATTTACAGGGTGGAGACTCATGTAGACACATTTTTAAAGGAAATTTTGGCCATATCCCTTGGAAGCATTGTGTCACTTAATTTCATAATGAAATGAACAGTTGTAAGAGCCAGCATAGGCCCACTAGGTGGATATAAGTTCTTATTTGACCTCTAATCATTTGATAAATAATTGAAATAGTGAAGTAGGAACCTGACAAATTGTCATTCTTTGGATGTAGAGCCTGGAGCACAGGGTTGCCGTTGGGGGGAGGTGATTTGTCAAGGATCACACGGTTTGTGCCACAAGGAGGAATCACAGTGACATCCGCTGTTTCCATCCTTGTACTCAAAATGACTTGGGGCTTCAGAGTGGGGAGTGAAGTGTTTTTCAAGTGATTTGTTCTAATCTTTTGAAAACACTGAAGTCCTCTATGACTGTTTTCTCACTGTAAGAATTCCAAATATGCAGTCATAACAAAATGCTCCCTTGAGAATCCCCTCCCTTATCCCCACTACCATATAACCTTATTATGAGTTTATTCTGAATGGATGGAAATGTGCTCATGACTTACAAAAATGGAACAATAAAATACATATTATTTTTCAACTCTACCCCCAATTAGTAATGCATCTTGAAGCATATGCAATATCAGTCTTCAGAGTGGCCCTAAAGTCAGGAAATTCAGATAATTTTATTACTATTTTGCAGATTGACCATGTTCTTGATAACATTTTATATATTTGTCTATATTTCCAGACTGTACAAGACCTTTATATAGATTTAGCATTTTTCTTTATTAAGAAAACTAAAATGACTAAGCTTGTAATTAAAACTCTAATGCATTTTTGTCTGAAAATATTGTCTTGAAGTGGCACGCATATTGAGATATATAATTGGTGTTCTAAGTATTGCTCATGAGAATTAGTAGCCTTTCCTTGGGCCATGAGAAACGAGAAACAATAAAATTAAAAGATTAACTATTTCTGTACTCTACCTCTCTGTCTTTTATAGACTTAACCTCTGTATTTCCTATTCTTGATATATGAGGTCAGCTACATGAAGCCCTGTCAATCACAATGATTAAATGCCAACCAGCATACTGTGACACTTAGGCAAAAGCTTAAAGTCTCAAGCACAAAGTCCAAGGACGGGTTTTCTATTTGCCATTTGAGAGATTATGCTGTGAAGCAGTTTCATCACCTAGTCCATCTTGCCTTGGAATCATTTTAGAGCTCTTTGGATGTATTTTGTTTCCTTTTTTGAGGCTGGGATATCAGAGTAAGACAGAATCAAGTTTTTAAAGCATTTTATTTATTTGGCTGTGTTGGGTCTTAGCTGCAACTTAGTTATGGGATCTTTCATTTCAGGACATGGGTTCAGTAGTTGTGGTGCCCACGGCATGTGGGATCTTAGTTCCTGACCAAGGATCAAAACCACAGACCCTGCATTACAAGGCAGAATTCTAACCACTGGATGGCCAGGGAAGTCCCAGAATCAACTTATGTCTTCATTTTATCCTTTTTGTCAACTCTCATGTACTATATCACTAATATAAAATGTTTTCTGTTTCCTGTATATTTGGGGTTTTAGAGAGTGATTAGTGGTTGAGAATGTAGAACTAATGTCATCTGGAATTTTAAAGATTCCATCTTTATTTCATGTAGCATTTGCATCTATACTATGTCTCATCTTAAAGCAAAAGTATTCTAAAATGGGTAAAATTCTGAATTATACTAATGTAGGGTATTTTAATGCTATAGTAAGCATAATTGTCAATGCCCATGATATATGTTAAGTCAAAAGTTGAAATAGAAGCATTTTGTATAAATGTAACACGTGGATTTGGAATAATAAATACTATTTTATTCTCTTAATTCTGTAATTTTTATTTGTGTGTAAAAGCTTTAGATCTACAGAAAAGTTGTGATGATAGTATAGAGATTTTCCATATACATATACTATATCCACTTCCTCTTTTGTTAATATCTTCCATTAGTAGGCTATGTTTGTCACAATTAAAGAACCAGTATTAATACATTATTTTCTATACTCTGTACTTTTTCCAGATTTCCCTAGTTTTTATCTAATGTTCTTTGATAAACTCCTGAGTGCCTTCCAGGAGAGCAGTGTTAGATCATGTCTCCTCAAGGTCTTCATTGGCTGTGATAGTTTCTCAGACTTTTCTTATTTTTGACAAACTTGACAGTTTTGAGGAGTACCTTCTCAAGTAATTTTTATAATGTCCCTCAATTGAGATTTGTCTGTTTTCTTATCAATTTTATTGATTTTTAAAAAAGAATCAGCCTTCAGTTTCATTGATATTTTTTCTCTATTGTTTTCCTTTTTTGAATTTTGCTGATTTCTGCTCTAATTTTTATTGCACAATTCTTATCCTTGCTTTAAGTTTAATTTGCTTTACAGCTGAAACTAACACAAAATTGTTAATTATACCTTAAAATAAAATAAAATATTTTAAAGTTTTAATTTGTTCTTTTTTCCTCTTGTTTCCTAAGGTGGAAGCCTAGGTATTTAATTTAGGTCTCTTTTCTGTGCTTATGCATGCATTTTAAGTTATAAATTTCCCTATGCATTGTTCAGTTGTAGCCCACAGATTTTGCTAAGGTGTGTTTTCATTTTTATTTAATTAATAACTCTTTAAAGACTCTTGAGAGTCTCTTCAGTTCAGTTCAGTTGTTCAGTCGTGTCCGATTCTTTGTGACTCCATGAACCACAGCACACCAGGCCTCCCTGTCCATGACCAACTCCCAGAGTCCACCCAAACCCATGTCCATTGAGTTGGTGATGCCATCTAACTATCTCATCCTCTGTCTTCTCCAACCTATCTTTTCTTTATTTTTGCAACGGGTAGTGGAAAATGTGTGATTTTTCTATTGACAAGAAAATATTTCAGTGCACAATATCTTGCCTAACAGGTTTAGTATTTTCTTCATAAGTGATACAGGAATTTCTGTACAACTCTCTTCCATCCTGTTGTGAAGAGAAAAGCAGCAAACTGGGAGGGAAATAGCTTATCACCAGAAGTAATGTCCGAAGTAAGAGTAATGTCTGAAGGATAGTAATGTCAGAAGGTTTTCAAATTATGTTGGTTTTTTCCTCCTTCCAACTATCTCCATTTTCTTCTTATAGCTCACAAAATGTAAGGGTTTTGTTACGTTAACAGTTATTCTTTGTAGGTGTTTTTTTTTTTCTCTTTCTCCAGATTAAAGTCCTATCGCTCCTTAGTTTGTTGCTCTATGTTGTATTTGACTTGTTCAGTTCCTGCCTGTCTGAATCAATAAGCTCTTCTTTTAGGTTAGTTAATTCTTTTCTCATTTCATCTACAATGTCCTAAACTTACCTGGTGGTCCAATGATTAAGACTCTGTGCTCTCAGTGCAGGGACCATAGGTTCAATCCTTGGTTGGGGAGCTAAGATCCACATGCTGCATTCAGTTCAGTTCAGTCACACAGTCGTGTCCAGCTCTTTGTGACCTCATGGACTGCAGCAATTCAGGCCTCCCTGTCCATCACCAACTCCTGGAGTTCACTCAAACTCATGTCCATTGAGTCAGTGATGCCATCCAACCGTCTCATCCTCTGTCGTCCGCTGTTCCTCCCACCTTCAATCTTTCCCAGCATCAGGGTCTTCCCAAATGAGTCAGTTCTTCACATCAAGTGGCCAAAGTATTGGAGTTTCAGTTTCAACATCAGTCCTTCCAATGAATATTCAGGACTGATTTCCTTTAGGATTGATTGCTTTGATCTCCTTGTAGTCTAAGAGACTCTCAAGAGTCTTCTCCAACACCACAGTTCGAAAGCATCAATTATTGAGCTCTCAGCTTTCTTTATGGTCCAATTCTCACATGCATACATGACTACTAGGAAAACCATAGCTTTGACTGGATGGACATTTGTTGGCAAATAATGTCTCTGCTTTTTAACATGCTGTCTAGGGGGGGTCACAGCTTTTCTTCCAAGGAGCAAGTGTCTTTTAAAAAAATTTATGACTGCAGTCGCCATCTGCAGTGATTTTGAAGCCCGAGAAAATAAAGTCTATCACTGTTTCCATTGTTTCCCCATCTATTTGCCATGAAGTGATGGGACGATGTCATGATCTTAGTTTTATGAATGTTGAATTTTAAGCCAGCTTTTTCATCCTCTTTCATTTTCATCAGGAAGCTGTTTAGTTCCTCTTCGCTTTCTGCCATATGCGTGGTGTCATCTGTGTATCTGAGGTTATTGATATTTCTGCCAGCAATCTTGATTCCAGCTTGTGGTTCATCCAGCCCAGCATTTCTCATAATGTACACTGGATGTAAGTTAAATAAGCAGGTACTCTGCATATAAGTTAAACATGCTGCGTGGCGTGACCTAAAAAATAGAAAAAAGTCCTGCTTCAGGCTGTCATAGTCTAGTTCCTCTGTCTGCACTCTTGTCACTTGGCTGTGATGAGGGCACAGATTTTGGTCTGGAAATAACAGGTAACTTGCTGCCATTCACTGTATTTGTTCTTTCCCAAGGTTTTCTTCTCAGATCAGGTGTACTTGTTGAAGAGGCTTAGAAGTTATAGGCTCTGAATCTTCATTTCTGTCCTCTTTTTGTTCTGTTTCTGTTGTTGATCCCTTTTCGGCAATTCTCCTCTTGGGCAGCAAGACACTCATTTCTTCCCTTAAACCACTACCTTCTAAGGAAAGTTGGTCTAGTTTTTTCTATCCATTCTGAGAATCTCTATATTTTAGTTGGGATGTTTAGACTATTCACATGTAAAGTGTTTATTTATATAGCTAGATTAATATTTACCACCCATGTGACTGATTTCTATGTGTTATATTTCCTATTTCTTTCTTCCTCGTCATTTTCTGCCTTCTCTGATTTTAACTGAGCATTGTATTTGGTTCTATTTTATATCCTGTCTCAGCCTATTATTTATATTTATTTAAAAAATTTTTCAGTGCTTGCTCTAGGATTTAAAATACACATCTTTCTAATTAGTCTAAGTTCACCTTCAGATAACACTATACTGTTTTACATGTAGCACAGGTACCTTATAACAATATTCTCAAATCCTGCCTGCTTTCCCTGTGACCTTGCATGTATTGTTTCACTTACCTATATGATATAGTCACTCCATACATTTTTAAAGTAGTCATTTATTCATTTGTTTTTTTAAGTAGTCATTCATTTATTTTTTTAAATATTAAAAAAAAAATTTTTTTAATTTTTGACTGTACCAGATCAGCTTTTGTGTGGACTTTCTCTAGTCACAATGAGCAGGGGCTACTCTTTCTTGTGGTGTGGGTGCTTCTCAATGCAGTGGCTTCTCTTGTCCTGGAGCACAGACTCTAGAGCACAGGCTTCAGTATTGATAGCTTACAGGCTCAGTAGTTGTGGCTCACAGGGTTAGTTGCTCTGTGGCATGTGGGATCTTCCTAGACCAGGGATTGAACCTGTGTTGACTGCATTGGCAGGCAGATTCTTATCCAGTCTGCCACCAAGGAAGCCCCCTCCCCCATACATTGTTATTATTAATTCTTTTTTTTTTTTTTTTTTTTATTTATTTATTTTTTTTTTTTATTAAATTTTAAAATCTATAATTCTTACATGTGTTCCCAAACATGAAATCCCCTCCCACCTCCCTCCCCATAACATCTCTGTGGGTGATCCCCATGCACCAGCCCCAATCATGCTGTATCCTGCGTCAGACATAGACTGGCGATTCAATTCTTACATGATAGTATGCATGATAGAATGCCATTCTCCCAAATCATCCCGCCCTCTCCCTCTCTCTCTGAGTCCAAAAGTCCGTTATACACAGCTGTGTCTTTTTTCCTGTCTTGCATACAGGGTCGTCATTGCCATCTTTCTAAATTCCATATATATGTGTTAGTATACTGTATTGGTGTTTTTCTTTCTGGCTTACTTCACTCTGTATAATCGGTTCCAGTTTCATCCATCTCATCAGAACTGATTCAAATGAATTCTTTTTAACGGCTGAGTAATACTCCATCGTGTATATGTACCAAAGCTTCCTTATCCATTCATCTGCTGATGGACATCTAGGTTGTTTCCATGTCCTGGCTATTATAAACAGTGCTGCGATGAACATTGGGGTACATGTGTCTCTTTCAATTCTGGTTTCCTCGGTGTGTATACCCAGCAGTGGGATTGCTGGGTCATAAGGTAGTTAAAGAAAGGATATTTTAGACTCAGAAAAGGAAATTAAATTAAGAAAAGGAAAATATTTTATCTTCATTTATTTCTTCTCAGATGCTTTTTTTCAGTGAAAATCGAATCTTCTGATAAAAATATACAGGTATATATCAGATATACTTTTTCTTATACATAAAGATCTCTGAATATTATTGACAGGGCAGGTCTACTGGCAATGATTTGCCACATTTTTTTCTCTCTGAGAAAGTCTTTATTTTTCCTTTACTTTTGAAGGATACTTTCATCACTTTTCATCACTTTTCAATATTTCACAGCCCTCTCTTCTTGCTTACATGTTTTCTGACAAGAATTCCACTGTAAGTCTTGTCTTTATTTCTTTATAAATAAGATACTTTATTTTCCTTTTTTTCAAATTCATTCTTTTTTAATGTGCAGATTGAATATGATATGTCTAAGTGTAGCTTCTTTTCTTGTATTTATCTTGCTTAGTGTTCTCTGAGATTCCCAGATCTATAATTTATCTGTCATTATCTGTCATTCATTTTAAAAAGTTCTGAGTAATTATTACTTCAAATATTTCTTTTGCTCCATTTTGTCTTTCTACTCCTTCTGGTACTCTAATTACACATATGTTACTTTTTTATATTGCCCCACCGTTCTTGGTTATTCTGTTTTTGTTTTTGTTTTTTAATTTTTTACTTTATTTTTTAAAAATAAATTGAAATATAGTTGATTTACAGTGTTTTGCCAATTTCCGCCGTATAGCACAGTGACTCAGTTATACACATGTATACATTCTTTTTTAGAAAAATATTTATTTTCTTTGCATTTTACTTTGAGAACTTCCTATTGACCCATCTTCAATTTTTTTCTTCAAACATGTGGAATCTACTAATGAGGTAGTTGGAGGCATTTTTAATTTCTGTTTCTGTGTTTTTTGATATCTGGAATTTGTTTTTCTTAGAGTTTCTATCTTTCTGTTTATATTACAGATCTGTTCTTGTATGTTATTTACTTTTTCCATTAAACAACTTAGTATATTACTCAGAGTTATATTAAATTCATTGATAATTCTAATACCTGTGCTGTATCTGAATAACGGTTCTGCTGTTTGTTTTGTTTTTTCAGACTATGGGTTTTGTTGTTGTTGTTGTTGTTGTTTTGCATTTTGATATGCTTTGTCCTTTGTTGTTGTTGTTGAAAGGTAGATGTTTGGGTTATAAAATTGTGGTAAAGAGTCTGTTAGTGTGAAGATTTGTGTTAATCTGGCTCAGAGGAGGGTTGTGATAAATGTTCATGGTGGCTATGGGTGCTAGAAGCGTCACATTCCTCTCGTGTCCTTATTTTGGTTCCCCATCTTGGCTTTGGGGTTTCTCTGTGCACTGTTCCCTAGAGTGAGTCTGTTTCTTACAGCTTTTCCAGCTGTTACTGAGAGTTACTATTTTTGCAGAAACCTGGCCTCTGTTCACTGGTGCCAAATTGAAACACAGAGACAGAGTTTGGGGTGAAGTTGAAAGGAGTAGATTTTATTGCCTTGACAGTTAAAGCAGGCCACAGCAGGCTAATATCCTCAAGACTGTGTGACTCACCCTGGAGAGGGCAGTAAGGAATTTTATAGTGTTCAAGGAGCAAGGCATGATCAGCTCGTGGAAAATTCTACCATCAGTTGGCATCAAAGTGAAGTTTCAAGTATCATCAGTCTTCCGGTTTCAACCAGTCTAGGTTCTATGTTCTTGGGGTCAGCAGTTTTCATCTGGAGGTGGGTCTGCTTCCTTTAAAAACAAGTTAAGAATGTGTCAGGCCTTTATCTATATCTTTCAGGGAATTGGGAGTTGGGTAATGTTGCTACATGGCAAATATATAGTCTAAATTGTTAACAGTTCCCCAGCCCAACAGCCATTCGAAGTTTCTACATCTTCACATTTCCCAATCATTAATTCTTGAGTCAGCATTTTACTTTAAAGACAAAGATAGAAGGGTTGGTACCCGGTATTACTATACTGGAGCCTTGTTGATTTGGTGGTAGGGTATGGAGGACAGGAAGCATTCTATAACCTTCTGATTGTCAGTCTTTAGAGGGCCTGTGTTTCAGTGCTATGACCTTAACAATGGTTTCTGTCCCTCCTCCAGTGATGTATCATTTTTGCCTTTTTTCTACTACTTCGACTTCTTAGACTGTAACATTCCCAATTCATTTCCTTAAAGCTCCCCCTACCCGCTGCGCCCATCAGGTGAGGCCAGGAAAACCATAGGGGATGGATTGGGGAGAGATTTCCTTTTCCAGCCAGGATAAAATTTCAGAATTATGCTCTTTCAAAGTATCTTATCCTGGAAAGTAGGCTTTTGTTATAGGAAGATTATGGGGGTATTCACAAACAGTTACTCTCCCCTCCCTCTGCCAAAGCCAAAAGGGGTATTTCTTCATTCTTTACCCTGAGAACTTAGTGTGGTCCTTGGAGGGAAAAAATCCATGATTATGTAAGCAGATCCGTGGGGTTGCAGAGTCGGACACCACTTAGTGACTGAATAACAATGTAAGCACATCTTGGCTCCTATACCTGTCATTCCAGATTTCAGAGTGGCATTTTTCAAAGGTAAAACTAGAACACACACTCAGACAACCTTAAAGTCAAAGACTCTGCTTCACTAGCCAGCATTTTTAAAAAAGAAGATAGAAAAAAGATAAAAACCCAAAAACCTTGAAATTATAGAGCAGAGCTTAAGGTTCTCTTTGTGGAGCCCAATCTGAAGACAAGAAGGATGAAATGCAGAGAGAAAGTCCTGTTTCCCCAGATTAGTATCACATGTATCCTTCAGTCAGGGAAGTCAAATATGTTATTCTCCATAACTGTTTCAAGATTTCCCACTGACCTATTTTTTTTCCTCCTAAACACCAAAGATCCAGCTTTTGATTAGATTCATATCACAGGGTGAAATATAGGAATGCCCTACTTGGATGCTTTAGGCATAAAAGAATTAATCTGGATGAATTGTTGGAGGATTGAGGTTCTTATAGCAAAGAAAAAGGGCTTTCATAAAAGCTTTTGTATCCTTTCAGAAAGATATAGGGATTACCAAATATGTGCAATCCATAGTGCTCTGCCTAGGTATTCTACTTGCATTGACTTTTCCCATCGTTAATGTTTTACACAACCTAGTTCCAGCTCTGCTTTTGAATTGTCACATTTCCAAATTTGTTCCATGGGGTGCTTTAAATGCCTTCCAATAGAAGTTGTCTATAGATTTTTTTCTCTAATAGCAAAAAAGAAATTTTAAGACCCCAGACTTCACTCCTTCTTGATACAGCTTTCAGGTTTGGCTATGAATAGCCTCAAGGAATTTTATAAAAGCGCTGTAAACCCCGAGTTCTGTGTTTAATCTTGCTCTTGTGCTCTGGCAGATTTTACTTTTCATTTATGTTTGATTTCATGTGGGTAACAGTTCTGCTTTAATGAAGGCTATCTGACTAACCTGTAGTTAAAAGTGAATGAGACCCACAGCACACCTATTAGAATGGTGAAAATCCAAGTCCCACATGCAGCCTGATCCAGGAAGTCTTTGTTCCTGTGAGCCACAGACTTCCCTGCCTGCCCAGAGACCCGGGGGCCTTTGGGGGTGGGGAGGGTGGCAAGAGAAGAACAAGGTAAAGGGGACCCAGTCAAGAAAGTAACTTGGTCCCAGATACCTCTATCTGTGTGAGACTCTTCTCACACCAAGACACCAAGGTGGTCAGCATCAGCACAATGGACCTAGTCAGAGCAAGCAGCCTGGTGTAGGAGTCTCAGTCTCCTTGGGGGTGAGACACTCTACCTCGGGGATGGGGCTTCCTTGGTGGCTCAGTGGTAAAGAATCCACCTGTAATGCAGGAGATGTGAGTTTGATCCCTTGGTCAGGAAGATCCTCTGGAGGAGGAAATGTAACCCACTCCAGTATATTTATATACGTTATGTGTTAAGTCACTTCAGTCGTATCTGACTCTGTGCAACCCTTTGGACTGTAGCCCCCCAGGCTCCCCTGTCCATGGGATTCTCCAAGCAAGGATACTGGAGTGGGCTTCCATGTCCTCCTCTAGGAGATCTTTCTGACCAAGGGATCAAACCTGCATCTCTTACGTCTCTTGCACTGGCAGGTGGGTTCTTTACCACTAGTGCTACCTACACCACATCTTGGATGTGGTATATATACCTTGGATGACATCACCCATTCAACAGACATGAGTCTGAGGAAGCTCCAGAGTTGGTGATGGACAGGAAAGCGTGGAGTGCTGCAGTCCGTGAGGTCGCAAAGAGTCGGACACGGCCAAGCGACTGAACAACAAATACCACATCTTCTTTATTCACGCATCTGTTGATGGACGTTTAGGTTGCTTCCATAACTGTGCTATTGTAAATAATGCTGCAATGAATTGGGGTGCATGAATCTTTCCAAATTAGAGTTTTTGTCTTTTCTGAATATATACCGTGGAATAGAATTGCTAGATCATATGGTAGTTCTAGTTTTAGTTTTTTGAAGGAAACGCCATACTGTTTTCTGTAGTGGCTGTGCCAGTTAACATTCTCACCACCAGTGCACGAGGGTTCTCTCTCCACATGGTCACCAACACTTATTTGTTTGCTTTTTTGATAATAAGCATTCTTACAGGTGTAAGGATTTTACACACATGGCTCAGATGGTGAAGAATCTGCCTGCAATGCAGGAGACCCCGGGTTCAATCCCCTGGAGAAGGGAATGGCAACCCACTCCAGTATTCCTGCCTGGAAAATTTCAAGGACAAAGGAGCCTGCCGGACTCCAATCCATGGGGTCACAGAGAGTTAGACATGATTGAGCAGCTACAGGTATGAGGAGAGCTCACTGTGTTTTGATTTGCATTTCCCTGACAATTAGTGATGTTGAGCATCTTTTCACGTGCCTGTTGGCCATCTGTGTCTTCCTTGGAAAAACTTCTATCCCAGTCTTTTGCCCAATTTTTAGGTTGTTTGTTTTTTAGATATTGAGTTGTGTGAGAGGTAGTATTTGCTTTGAAATGTTTTCAACAAATGCTTACCTGGGAGGCTCCTCCAGCCCTGACAGTTCTGAGGTAGGTGAAGCAAAAGCAAATCTCTGAGCTGAGTCCTCAGGGAGCCACAAAACAGGTCAAAATGCACAACCACAACTCTGAGAAAAACATCTTTATTTCTCCCTCTGGCACCAGCAAGCTGAATCAGGAATTCAGGCTGCCATCCACAGAGCTACTGCCTAACCAAGGAATGGGGATAGTAGGCAGGTAATGAAAAAAGCCTTTTATTCATTAAGCACTTTTTGGTTCTAAGTTTTTAAATTAAATTTTAGAGTTCAAAACCAAGTTGATACTGAGGGTTTTATTTTATTTATTTTTTTGCCAACGTTTGCTTGTGGAGGGATGGATTTTTAGATTTCTCTCCTCTGTCATCTTCCTGGGACTTCACTCTGATGACATATCAAATGTTTAACAATAGTTATCAATCACTGGAGGGATTGCTCAGGATTTAAATTTTGTTATCAACTTTTCTTCAGCAGAGTTTGTCAACCTTGACACTGTTGACATTGTGGTTCTAATAGATAACTCCTTGTAGGATGTTATCTTGTGAATTGAGGGGGTTTAGCAGGATCTCTCTCCTTTACATGCTAGATGCCCATAGCACTTCCACCATTACCAGTTGGGACAACCAAAAATATCTCCTGGGATTTTATTAATATCACATGTCTCCTCAGGGAAGGAATTACCTGGTGGCGAACTACTGCTCCTTAGGGGATGAGATCCTAATCTATGTAAGAAATCTCTATAGGTATAAAGATAGGTAGGTTCAGAGATTGATGGATAGTGTGGTTGGTTGAATAATGATCCACCAAAAGATATACACATCCGAATCAATAGAATCAATGGAAGCTGTTAACATTACATTATATGGTTTAAAAGAAAAAAAAAGGACCTTGCAGATGTGATTAAGTTACAGATCTTGAAGTCTTGGAGATAATTCTTTATTATCTGGGTGAGCCCTAAATGCAATCATATGTTCTTTTAAAAGAGAGGCAAAGACAGATGTAGAAAGATGTAAGAGAGATGTACAAATACACAGAGAAAGCCATGGGAAGACAGAGGTGGAAATTAGGGTGATGATGGCAATCACCCAAGGACAATGGGCAGCTACTAGAATTTGGAGGAGTCAAGAGCAGGTTCTCCTCTAGTGTCTCCAGAGGAACTGCAGGTCTGCCCATACCTTAATTGTGGCCCAGTGATACTGAATCTGTATGTCTTGCCTCCAAGGTTTTGAAAGAATACATTTCTATTACATCAAGTCATCAAAATTGTGTTAATTTTTTTACAGTAGCCAAAGGAAATCATAGACGGATGGATAGATTGGTAGGCAGGTAGATAGATACACAGATAGATTGTTGTTATTGTTTAGTTGCTCAATTGTATCCAATTCTTTTGTGACCCCATGGACTGTAGCCTGCCAAGCTCCTTTGTCCATGGGATTTCCCAGGCAAGAATACTGGAGTGGGTTGCCATTTCCTTCTCCAGGGGATCTTCCTGCCCCAGGGATCAAACTTATGTCTCCTGCACTGGCAGGTGGGTTATTTACCACTGAGCCATCAGGGAAGCCCATATAAAAGTATATATTTAATGTAATATATAAATATGTAAGTCTATATTTAATGAAATTATACATATATAATTTATCTATATAAAAATATATAGAAAATTTTATGTGTGTAATATATTTTTATTTAAAAATATCTTTATATGTGAAAATTTTGTAATTTTTATATAAAAATATATTTATATATAGAAATATATATAAACATATAAGATATACATACATGGAGAAGTATATACATTTTTTCTCCATAAATATTTCTCCTTATATGTATTTATATAGAGAAACAGATGTATCTTTAAATAAGAGCAAGGACAAATAGATGCATCTTAGTTATTATTAAGTCAAGGACCATCACTCAGTTCCAGAAAGACTACAGAAAGGAGTAAAGGGATGGATATCTGAGAGTAATCTCAAATGATACCCCAGAGGAATACAGGATCCATGAAACTGGTGAAAGTTGCCCTCTAGAGCATATGGAGTATTATGAGGTGAGTTGGGGTTTGTTCCTCTAAATGAGTAGCACAACCACACGGGTTGTAGTGGTCAATATAGTCAGAACAGAATCACCAGCTTCTATTCTCTTCCCAATCTGCTCCTCTACTGAGAGAGTTTTCCCTCTTTCAGCAAGTTTTCCCTGTTTCATCCACCCAGATTCTCTGGCCAAATGCTAGGAATCATCACTGATTGTTCTTTCCTCATGCTGCTGCTGCTGCTAAGTCACTTCAGTCGTGTCTGACTCTGTGCGACCCCATAGACAACAGCCCACCAGGCTCCTCTGTCCCTGGGATTCTCCAGGCAAGAACACTGGAGTGGGTTGCCATTTCCTTCTCCAATGCATGAAAGTGAAAAGTGAAAGTGAAGTCTCTCAGTCGTGTCAGACTCTTAGCGACCCCATGGACTGCGGCCCACCAGGCTCCTCCATCCGTGGGATTTTCCAGGCAAGAGTACTGGAGTGGGGTGCCATTGCCTTCTCTTTCTTCCCTCATGACCTAGTAGCTATTCAATTTTTTCCAGCTGAGGGCCCAGATACAGTGGAATAGAGACAAACCCTGTCTGAACTGCAGATGTGCAGAATATATAATTATTATTTCACAGCATCAAGTTATGGAGCAGTAACTGATTTAAACACATTCTTTTAATGTATTCTCATTTTAGTGCCTCCTCTCATTCATCAGTAATTTCATTCTCCATCTTCCATTTCATTTTTATTCAATTTCTATCCTACCCTTTAAGACATTGTATTTTATATTTCATTCCAAGTCCCATTTCATCTTTTCCATTTCATCTATTTTTAAATAGTGAATATTTCATAGTCCATTTATTTCCTGCCACTGCATTTTCAGTTCCATTCTGTATTCCTTCCTATTTAATTTCAATTTTGTTCTTTTTCTTAAAATTTTTATTTTATTCTATATTCCATTCCTTTTCTCATATGATATTTTTTATTCTGTATGCCATTAAATATTTATTTCCATCCTCCTTTCCATTCCATTTTCCCATTATATTCCATTCACTTTCCATTCGGTTTTCCTTTCCATACCCTCTTCAGGTCCATATTCTATTCCTCATCTCATTTTCGTTTGCTCTGCAGTCTCATTTCATTCCATTCAGTGTTACATTTCAAATCCACCTTACATCCCGTATTATTAACATTCCAAATATCATTCCATTCTTTTTTGTATTGTATTTCCAGTTGTTCATCCACTGCACTAAACATACCATTCCATTTTG
Organism: Capricornis sumatraensis; assembly: GCF_032405125.1. NCBI lineage: Eukaryota > Metazoa > Chordata > Mammalia > Artiodactyla > Bovidae > Capricornis > Capricornis sumatraensis. Next base: position 106,939,095 of record NC_091092.1, on the reverse strand, counting down.
ACAAAATTGTTATAAAAATGACTTTCAGGAGATCAGACTGCTGATATTTTCATCAAAGAATTACATATATTACATACCAACAATTTCCACCTCTGGGAATTCATCCATAACAATGAAAATCTAGATTATAACAAATTTTATTTAGCAAGAAGGATGTGTGCCTTGCAGTGATGTGTTAGAGGGTAAAAAGTTGAAAACAACACAAATGTTTGCAATATAAGAATGATTGAAGATGTAGGTTTCTTCTCTAAGTGGAATATTTTCTGGTTACCAAATTGCCTTGTATAAATTTATTTATTGACATGGAAAGTGTGTTTTCTGGGTCTGAGTCACAGGTTACAGAATAATTTGTATACATAATTCTACTTTCATAAAACAATAACGAATGGCTGTTCTGCCAACATATACGCTAGCATTTGCGTATATTTACCTATGGGTGTGTGAAAATTTAGGTGCAAGTTTTTCTTTTATTTTCCTCTTTTTGGGGGGTTGTAATAATGACCAAAGAGAAATGTCCAAATGTTAAACTTGAAGTCCATGCAACATATTTACTAAACATCTGTGGCCAAGAATGAATATTAGGTCAAATAAATTAGTATATACTCATCACTAGATTGCTGTGTAGCCTATACATATGTTGATATATACTTAAGGGCTGCTGCTGCTGCTGCTAAATCGCTTCAGTCGTGTCCGACTCTGTGCGACCCATAGACGGCAGCCCACCAGGCTCCGCCGTCCCTGGGATTCTCCAGGCAAGAACACTGGAGTGGGTTGCCATTTCCTTCTCCAATGCATGAAAGTGAAAAGTGAAAGTGAAGTTGTTCAGTCGTGTCAGACTCCTAGCGACCCCATGGACTGCAGCCTACCAGGCTCCTCCGCCGTGGGATTTTCCAGGCAAGAGTACTGGAGTGGGTTGCCATTGCCTTTTCGGTACTTAAGGGCAGTACCACTCTTTATTTCAGGCAACCCTTGCCTTTGCCTCAAGGAGCTAGGTAGGCCGAAGCAGTCTTCCAGGAAGATGTCTAAAATGCCTTCTGGTGCCAGGGGACTACGGAGGCAGCAGGGCTGAACATTTCAAGAAAAACGTGGGCTCTATCCCATTTCTACCCTTTCAGAAACCATGCTCCAACTCTTGAACCCACACCAATTCAGTGTGGGGTAATCCAGATGCAAGGAGTCGTCCAGGTCTCTCCCCTTCCTCGACTCAGTGTTCTGACCAGACTCCATAAGGATGACCCAGCAAGGGGATTATTTCTTTCTGACCAGTGTGGTATTTCTTTGAAGTGATTTCTTGACCTTGAGCTACCCAAAGGATGTTGACACGCTGATGTGACGTCATTCAAATTGTTTAGCTCGAGAGCCCCACCTACCTATACACAGTCAAACACACTTTTAGGGGCTATGTTTAAAGACTGAGGAAATTCATGTTACTGAGCATTCCAGGGCAGACCCCAACACGGTGGTGCACACTCTCGTTTGCTGCCAGAAAGATGTGGGTTGGGCTCTAGGGAGATGAGAAGGGTCATGTGATATCCAGCTCACAATCAGAAACTAAGGTTCCACCAAGGTCCACGCACCTTCTTCCGTCGGCTAAGCCGGGCTCTACCTGAGATGGCGTTTGCAGGGGAGGACTTCTCTGTTTCTGAGAACCTGGTATTATGACTACCTAATGATAGGGGAAAGAGGAGAGAAGCAGTAGCAGTTTAAATTCATGAAGGGTGAGGCGGCCAGTAGCCCTAAGAAGGAGGTCTTCTCTGTCGCTACCCTTACCAGCAGGACTGGCAACCCAGGTCTTGATGCCTGGATTCCCCCATTCTCAAGTGACCCTCCTGATGCTGAAGCTGACACTCCAATACTTTTGGCCATCTTCTGTGACGAGCCAACTCATTGGAAAAGACCCCGATGCTAGGAAATATTGAAGGCAGGAGGAGAAGGGGAGGACAGAGGATGAGATGGTTGGATGGCGTCACCGACTCAACGGACATGAGTTTGAGCAAGTTCCGGGAGATGGTAAAGGACAAGGAAGCCTGGCGTGCTGCAGTCCATGGGGTTGCAAGGAGTGTGACACGACTGAACAAGTGACCCTTTACCACTGAGCTCAGCTCCTAAAAGCTTCCTTCACCGCTGCCTCCATTTCCATATCACTGACGGCCCACACCTGCTCTCTTTAAACTGCGCAGGTGAAGAAGGTCTGGTCTTCGCAGCTGCACGAGTCTCGCTCAGAGCTCAGAGGTACAGAGGTGCAGAAGGGCCAGAATTCAACCCGTGAACCTGGGAGCGAAGCCACTGCATCGCCGAGCGCCACTGGCTCAGTCAGCAGACGAGCGCCGACCCTGGTTTAGGGAGAAAACATGCCAAAAAGCGGCCCCACGGGGAAGAGGTTGCCCAGACCCAGGATCCTCCAGCATGCTCTCCGGTTCTTTGAGCTTCCGGGACTCAGAGGCCTGACTCTTGCTGCCGTTTACTCCAAAACCTCAGCCCAGCTGGCGCATTCCTTTCTCAGGCTTCTGTCTGGAGTCTTGCATCCCAGCCAGGGCCCTGCTCTCCACGGCTACGACCCCACGCCAGGCCCAGTCCTCCTGAGCCAACACAGGTAAGAACGGCGCTTCGCTGCCGCCATTTTTCATCTTGAGTCCTGCTTATCCCCCTAGATTGACTTTAGGAAGGCTCGTCTCCCCCTAGGCACTGGTGGTAATGGCATCTGCATTAGTGCCTCATCCGGGTCTCTCGGCACATTCTCCTTTCATTTTGCTGGGCAATGAGTGGAGAGCGTCTCCTCCTTGAGGTCTCTTGGCCTGACCCCCTCTCTTCCCTCACTGGGTTTTCTGTCTGGAAGTGCTCTCCCCTGCCATGACAATGATGAGTTGGTTCACCTGAGCTTCAACTCCAAGCCTAGTCCTCCTAGAGATAGGCCAGCCTTGCTGCCTCGACTGGATGCCCCCCGAGCCCTGCCTCTCCAAGGGGAGCAGGCCACAAGAGAGAGCACCTACCCCAGCCCCTGCTTACTGAGCTGTGACCTCTGTAAGCAACCTCCAAGAAGCCAACTTGGAACAGATACCCATCCACCCACTGCAGTGATCTGGCTGCCTGCTGGTGTTCACCTGTGAGGTTTCCAAGAGTTCTGCTATAGCCACTAACATTCCGAGCAATTTAAAATACTCTCCTCCCTGTGACTCTAGCAGTCAGCTCTTAATTTGATGTTAACCCTAGATTCCAGCCCCCGACCCCTTGAAAGGGCCTGCCACTGCTCCTGAGTTGAAATTTCCCTTTTCCAAGTTGCCTTCTTATAGAATGAAATTTTCTTTAAGGGTGTCTCATTCCGATGTTTCCATAATTACAAGTAAAAGTAAACACTTATTTTGTTCATGTCTTTGGGCATTTATGTTTCTGTGAAGTGCTTATTTATACTCATTCTTTTAAAGATATGCATTATTTATAACCCTTTTTCTGGTTAATGCGGGCAAATACTTCCAGTTTGTTGTCTAAGTTTTAAAATTTTTATGGAGCTGAATTTTACTATCTTTCACAGTTTGTGCTTTTTATATTTTAACTAAGAAATCTTTTACTAATCCGAAAGTATATAAGATAGTCTTATTTTTTCTCTCTGTGCTCTAAGTCCTACTTTTCACAGAATGTAACCTACCTGAAATTTGCTTCCGTATGATTCCCATTGTATTCTTTGCTTCCATATGGGTAATCAATTGCCAAGAAGCATTTAAAAATTACCCCCTTTTCCCATAATTTAGCACTGTAGCCCTGAAATGGAATAGGTTTAATTGTGAATCTAAGTTTAGACTCTTCCGTATATCTGGGTCATTTGTCTCTATGTGCACTTAAACCACACTGTTATAAAAAAACTTTGATGTTGTAGGTTAAGTATCTCACTTCATTCTTTTTTAAGAGTGTTTTCATACTATTCAGCTTTCATAACCCTTTCCTTTTTCATATACATCCTAATATGTATGAAGTAGCCCATTGGGGTTTTGTTTGAAATTGCTTTGAAATTACAAGTTATTTTGCAAAGTCTATATATATTATTGTAATTAGTGAATGTTCATGTCTATGAAAATAGTGTATTTTATCTAGCGATTTTTGTGTCTCGATTATTTTAATACTTTTCCCAGTAGTTTTATTCTGATGTTTCTAGGTGTGGTTTTCTTTGCATCTGTCTTGCTTGAAGTCTGTAGGAGTTCTTAGTCATGTAGCTTGATATCTTCAGTCAGTTTTGAAAAATTATAGGCAATTATCTCTCCATAGAGTGATTTGTTTTTATAAGTTTAAGTGTTGGTTTCCTTTTTTAATGTAATTTTTTTTATTGTCTCTGAAATTGTTTTATATTGTATTTGGAGGGTTAAAAAAATGCTACTTAACTCTTTAAAAGGGATGAAGAGTGATCATCTATGGGTTTTATTTGAAATGGAGTTATGACCATAAAATTTCTATTTGGCCAGTTCATACCCTATTAGTATAGGTGATTTACAGTGGGGACAAGAGAAGCAGAGTTTAAACCAAGGTGTCTGGAGAAATGGAAGGGTAATGGAGGTGCCCAGGGTCAGGAAGAAGCAGGGCATTATCAAGTGTGTGAAGGAGAAGGATAACATAGAGGGACTAGGGAGGGCTAGGAGGAAGACTCAGAATCGAGAAAGAAGAAACAGCAGAAGTCAGAACCCTGAGGTGGGGAGGTCTTGGTTTTTAGAGAAGGAAAAAGTTGGTGTGTTGAGAACAGGGGCTTCTGAAGTCTACAAGATGAGGGTGGAAGGGAGCTGGGCAATTATTCAAAGTTAATGACTAGCATGATAAAATGGTCAAATACTAAGTGAAAAAACATGTTAATAGATAATCGCATTTAAAAAAACAGTTGTGACTGAGTTGTGAGCAGATTATGTGAGGGTGTGTATTTGTGTATGTGCATGGCCAGTTGTATAGAATTAAATAGGGATACACTAAGCTGTGAACAGAATATGTATTCACTTGTGTTTTCACTTTGACCATATCATCATTTCTGAGATGAGACTAAACTTACCTATTTTTCAGAAATTTAAGTTCTGAAAGGATGGTAGGAAACCATATTCATGTGAGTAAAGTGAAAACAAAACAAAAAAAAAACAAAGCCCAATCACTAAAATGAACTCCTTCTCCCATATTTCCCCTCTCTTCTGTTTTTTGGTCAGTTTTACATATACTCTGAGTAGATGTATTTTTTTATTATTGATGTATAATTGATTTACAGTGTTATCTTAGTTCCTGGTATACAGCAAAGTGATTCAGTTATACGTATATTCAATATATGTAGTCTTTTTCATATTCTTCACCATCATGGCTTATTACAAGATATTGAATATAGTTCCTGTGCTATACACTAGGTCCTTGTTGCTTTATCTATTTTAGGTATAGTTATTTATACCTGCCAATGCCAAACCCATGATTTGTCCCTTCCCCCATATCCTTTCCACTTTGGTAACTATAAGTTTCTTTTTTGTGTCTGAAGCTATTTCTGTTTCGTAAATAAGTTCATTTATATCATATTTTAGGTTCTACATATAAATAATATCATATATTTTTCTTTCTCTTTCTGATTTCATTTATTAATAACATGATAATCTCTAGGTTCTCCTCTCTTCTGCTTTTCTGTTGTTATGGCAAGTACTGGTATTTGACTGGGTCAAGAAGGGCCATAGTGATGAGGCCTGTATTTTTGAGGGCCCTACTTGGGCACTCCTCTTCTAAATTTCATACCAGAGCTAAAAATCCACAGGGACAATGGGATAAGGCCCCTGACCTTCTATTACTTTTGTATAAAATATTGTTTTAGTCAAAAATTTCATTTGGGTTTTTCTGTTACAGCTTATGGAAAAACTCAAATGACCTTATTTGCCAGTCCAATATATAAGGTACCCTGATCCCCTAAGGACACTTTCAGAGCCAGCAAGGTCCTATTCTCAAAGTTATTCCTAAGGAAAGAAGAGCTGGGCCTGTGATATGCTTGATCTTGGGCACAAAAGGTGGCCAGGTGGTCACTGTTTTGGGGAGCAAGGGGTAGACAAAATACCCCCTCATATCCCAGAGACTGAGGAAAGCAATACTTCAAGCCTTAGGTCTGGCTTCATTGAGCCAGCATTGTAGGTGGAATCAAAGATCTAAGCATCCTAGTTCATCTCCTGGGCATTTGATTTGCCCAATTGTGGACCCTAACCAAACATCCTTAACTCTGGCCTGCCACATCTAAATTTATATAGCCCCAGTGGGCCACAGGCTCTTCTACCTTCCTTTTGACATTGAGTCCTTCTTACACTCTCTTCTTAAGGAGGTACCAAATACCATCACATGGCAGACCTCCACACTGTAGAATCCAATCTAGATGATGTTGGACATCATCTTGCTTGACCTTTGGGCAGAATTTAATACAATTGGTCAGTTCTTTGCCTCTATACATGTCCTTTCTTGATCTTTAGAGACTTCCCTCTTATGTTCACTTCATATTCTCCTGGACCTTCTTCATCTTCCATACTTCTGTGTTAGAATTCCCAAGGTTTTAGTTTTAGGTCATTTTTTCCTAGACATATTCACTTTGTAGGGAATCCTATCTAATCTCATTTTTTAAAATGTCATTTCAAGTTGGTGAATTGCAAATATGTATGTTCATTTTTACTCATTCCCTTGTGCTCCATTCATACAGCTGCATAATTGTTTTTTTCACTTGAGGTATGTAATAGGCATGTCAGATGTCACTAATACAAAGAGCTGCCCATTGGCAATATAATACTAGCCACACAATGTAACTAACAATTATCTTGTCAATTTTTTTTTCTAAAAAGAAACATAAAATTCACTTTAATAATGTTTTAAATTCCATCTATTTAAAATATGTTTTCCATATGAAAGTAATATAAAAATTGCTGATGAGTTATTTTCCATTCCTTTCTACTGAATCATTGAAGTCTGGTACCTACTTTACTCTTCCATCGTATCTCAGTTCTGACTAGCCTCATGTCAAGTGCTCAGTGGCCACATGTGTGGACAGCACAATTTTGGACCTTCTTTCTTTCATCTCTCTTGTCATTTCCATCCTGAATTACTTCCAACCCCAGAGTTACTGCTATTCCTGGAGTCCTGTCCTAGAAGGCAATACTGAGGTACCAGTTCTGAAAGTTCACAGTGGTATTCTGCCCCAGTACCTTTGGTCCTTCTTGAGGTATGCTCCTTGCCCCTGCCTGCTATGGAAAACCCAAAACCCTCCCAATTTTAGCTGCTCTTTCCGGTGAGTACCTAGTGACTATTTTGCGATTCTCTGTTATTTCAAAGTTAGATGCTGTGCCATTACTTCTTTTTTTCCCTCACACACAGACACCGATATTATGTAGGTAATATGTTTCGTGGTGGTTTGTCCTCATCCACTTGAATTTGGGGATCTGAGCATAATGTTTGTACATTTCCAATGCTGTGAAGTCATCAGCTCTGTTTTATTATCAGAGAGGTTTCATCACTGCAAAATGAAATCCATGCCAATTAAGTTAATCCTCATTCCCCTCTCTCCTAGGTCCTAGCAGGCACTACTCTGATTTATGTCTCTGTGGGTTTGCTCATTCTGGATAGTCCATGTAAATGGCATCACATGACCTTTTGTGTCTAGCTCCTTTCACTTAGCACAGGGTTTTCAGGTTCATCTAAGTTGTTGCATGAATCAGGACTTCATCCCTTTTTAATGGCTGATTAACATTCCATTGAGTGTCTTAATTTTATTTATCCATTCATCGATGAGCAGAGATTTGGATCGTTTGGACATGTGAACCGTTTAGACATTTGGAGCAGACGTGTACAAGTTTTTCTTTGAACACCTGTTTTTGGTTCTTTGGGATATATATAGAGGAGTACAAATAGTAGGTCATATGTTAATTCTATCTTTAACTGCTTGAGGAACCACCAAACTGTTTCCAGAGTGCTGTATCATTTTACATTACCCCAAGAAATGGTATTAGATTTCTGTATTCTCTACATCCATGTTAAAGTTTATTACTTCTCTCTCTCTCCTTTTTTATTTTATAGCCATCCCAATGGATGTGAGTTGGTATCTTAACTCATTTTGATGTGTTTTTCCCAAATGACTAAGGAGTTTGAGTATTTTTCATGTGTTCATTGGAGAAGGCAATGGCAACCCACTCCAGTACTCTTGCCTGGAAACTCCCTTGGACGGAGGAGCCTGGTAGGCTGCAGCCCATGGGGTCGCCAAGAGTTAGACACGAATGAGCGACTTCACTTTCACTTTTCACTTTCATGCATTGGAGACGGAAATGGCAACCCACTCTAGTGTTCTTGCCTGGAGAATCCCAGGGACGGGGGAGCCTGGTGGGCTGCCGTCTATGGGATCGCACAGAGTCGGACGCAACTGAAGCGACTTAGCAGCAGCAGCATGTGTTCATAGGTCATTTGAATATCTTGTTTGGAGAAATGCCTGTTTAAATCCTGTGCCAGTTTTTAAATTGGGTCTTTGTCATTTTGTTGTGTTATGAGCATTTATTATACAGTTGGGATGCAGAGACATTATTAAATATATGATTCACGAATAATTTCTCCTCTTCTGTGGGTTATCTTTTCAATCTGTTAGTAACGCCCTTGGTGGACAAAAGGTTTTAATTTTGATGAAGTCCAATTTAATTGCTTTTTCTTTTGTTGCTTGTGCTTTGGTTGTCATGACTGAGAAACCATTACCAAATCCAAGGTCACGAATATTTACTGTTATATTTTCTTTCAAGGTTTAAAAAAAAATTCGATTGTGCTAAGAACATTTAAGATTACATATTTAACAGATTTTTAAGTATGCAATATAGTATTATCTATAAACACAGTACTGTACAGCATATCTTTAGAATGTATTCACCTTGCGTAACAACAATTTTATACCTGTTGATAAGAAACTCCTTCTTTTTCTGTTCCCCCTCCCAAGTGCCTGGCAGTGAACATTCTGTCCTTTGCTTTTTTGAGTTTGACTATTTTAGATTGCTTATTTAAGTGGAAGCATGCAGTTTTTGTCCTTCTGTGACTGGGTTATTGAATTTTGTATAATGTCCTCAGAGTTCATCCATGTTGTTGCATATGCAGGGTTTTGTTCTTTTTTAATGCTGAATTATGTTCCATTGTCTGTACATACCACATTTTTTGTTCCTTCATCCATCAATGGACATTTAAGTTATTTCTACATCTTAGCTATTATGGAGGGTCTTCTAATGAGCCTTGGAGTGCTAATATCGCTTCTGGTTCCTAATTTTAATTCTTTACAATAAATATCCAAAAGTAGGATTGCTGGATCATATGGTAATTTTAATTTTATGTTTTAGAGGAGACTCCATACAGTTCCCATGGAGGCTGCCCCACTTTAAATTCCCACCAACAGTTTGCTTCACATCCTCGACAACATTTACTGTTTCTTTAAAATAAAATTTTAAAAAAGACATCCTAATAAGTGTAAAATAGTATCTCATAGTGATGATTTTCTTTTTTCTGATGATTATTGATACTGAGCATCTTTCCACATACTCTTGGTTTTTTTTACCTCTTCTTTGGAGAAATGTCTATTCAAGCCCATTTTAAAATCAGGTTATTAGCTTTTTTTTTTTTTTTTTCCCAACTATAGAGTTGTGGGAGTTCCTTAAACATTTTGGAAATCAACCCCTTATTAGAAAAATGGTTTGCAAATATTTTCTCCAGTTCTCTAGGCTGCTTTTTCATTCTACTAATAATGTCCTTTGTTGAACAGAAGCTTTAGTTTGATGTAGTCTCACCTGTTTTTGTTTTTGTTAACATATCTATGAAATTACAGTCAAGACCAGTGTCATGAAGCTTTTCCCCTATGTTTTCTTCTAGGAATTTACAGTTTCAGATCTTCTTACTTTTAAGTTTTAATCCATTTTGATTGATTTTGTGGATAGTGTAAGATGAGAGGTCTAATTTCACTGTGAGAATTTTCTGATTTTAGTTTTTATATTTGGGTCTTTGATCCAATTAATATTTTAGTGTGTGAGTTAAGAATTTAACTTCATTCTTTAATGTATGTCTATCCAGTTATCCTTTTGCCATTTGTTCAAGAGAGTATTCTTTCTCCATTGAATGGTCTTGGTACCATAGTCAAAAATCACTTAACTGAAGATGAATAGGTTTATTTCTGGACTATAAATTCAGCTCAAGTCAGTTCTGCCCTTTCCTTCCTATCTTAATCCTACTCAATTTATATACCTATCCTTGTGTCAGTGTCACACTGCTTTATTACTGTAGCTTTGTAGTAAGTTTTGAAATTGGGAAATGTGAGTACTTCAACTTTATTCTTGTTTCAAGGTATTTTTGGCTATATGGGGTCCCTCAGAATTCCATATTTTAGGGCCAGCTTTTCAATTTTTCATACATAGTCACTGGGATTTTGATAGAACTTACATTGAATCTGTAGATTGCTTTGGGAGTACTGCCTAAGTTTTTTTTTTTTTTTTTGATGCTATTATAAATGAAAGTATTTTCTTAGTTTTGTTTGCTATTGTTCAGTGATGGTGCATAAACATACAAATGATTTTTATGTGTTGGCTGTCTATCCTGCAATTTTATTGAGTCTGTTATTAGGTCTAATGATCTTTTTCTTTAGAGGAGTGGATTATTCAAGATTTTCTTTATGTAAGATCATGTTATTTGCAAACACAAGTAATTGTTTCTTTTCTTCTAATTCGTATAGCTTTTAGTTGTTTATTTTTGCTTTATTATTCTGGCACAGACTTCTAGTACAGTATTGAAATAGCAAAAGCAGACATGGTAGTCTTGATCCTGATCTCATGGGGAAAGCTTTCAGGCTTTTGTCATTAAGCATGCTGTTAACTGTGGGTTTTTCATAAATGCTCTTTTTTTAATTTTTATTTTTACTTTATTTTGCTTTACAATACTGTATTGGTTTTGCCATCTTTACCATGTGGAGAAGGTTCTTCTCTGTTCCTAGTTTGTTGAGTGTCTGTGGGATTGGAGGATGTAGCCATCATAGGGAGGACCTTCTCAAAAACTGTGTGACCAGGGCCTGCAGCCAGGTTATAGTAGGATGAAACTGTAGCTGCATAGGTAGAGGTTACAGGCAGCCTAGGAGAGAAGTTGGTAGGAAGTGCGTGATTAGAGCATATGGAAAGTCAAGGGGAAAATCCAACAGGAGATGCACAGGTTGAAAGCACAAGACTTGCAGGGAATGTGTCTGAGTATGCTTCAATGCACGGTTAAGCCAGCTTAACTGGGTGCACAGGTGAAGCTTGTGTCCAGCCTAGTTGAGTCAATGGAGGAAGGTGTGTGTGGGGGGAGGGATTGTAGCCTGCTTTGGGGAAGATCCAACAGGAAGTGTAGAGGGAGCCATCCAGCTTAGGAGTGGTTTTAGCAGGTGTATCTGTGGACGGTAAAGCCAGCCTGGGGGATGGGGATGTGGAAGGCTATGTGTGGGTGCATGGTGCACTCATTCTTGGACCTGGCAGAAATGCAGAGTTTGAGTGAGTATACAACTTAGGGGAGGATATGACAGGAAGTGTGTGTGTGTGTTGAATACAGCCAGCCCAAAGGAGGTTCTGCAGAAAACGCATGAATGGAGGCGACACCTAGCCTAGTTGTGTAATGGCAACAAGTGGATTGGTCGAAGGAGCATCCAGTCTGGGGAGGGCCTCCACAGACCTTGGATGGGGGAACTGTGCAAAAGCCTATAGGAGGATCTGACAGGAAGTGAATGGATAAAGGGAACATCGAGCCCAAGGGAGGACCTGGCAGAAGATGCATGATTGGAGAAAACACCTTGTTTAGTTGAAGTCTACTCAGGTGATGCTTGGGAGAGAGCATCCAGTCTTAGGGAGGACGTGGCTGGAGAAGCCCCAGCATGAGTAGCATGGGTGTGCAGTATAATCAGCCTTTGGGAGACCCTATTAGAAACTGCATGGGCGAAGGTTGCAGCCAGCTTTGGGACACATGGCAGGAAAAACATGGGTGGAGAGTGTAGCCAGCTAAGGAGAGAAGATGTGAAGGTAGATGGCACATCCAGCTTAGGTGAGCACTCTAAAGGAGGTGCATGGTTGCAAGATGCAGCCAGCCCAGGGGCCAAGGTAATCATTTGGTGCATGAATGTAGGGTGAAGCTATCCTAAGTTAGGACTCCAGAGGAAGAAGTATTTATCCTGTGGGAAATTATGGCACCATGTCCGTTCATGGTAAGGAACATCCATTCTAGAAGGATATGGCTAAAGATGCATGGTTGCATGTTGCAGCCAGCTCATGTGAGGAAATGGCAGGGAGTGCATAAATGCAGAAGGCAGCTAGCCTCAAGGAGGACCCTGCTGCAGGTTCATTAGCGGATGGTGCATCCAGTCTAGGAGAGGATTCAGCAGGACGTACATGGGTGAAAAGTACTTTCTTTCAGAGGAAGATGCAGCAGGTTGTGCACGTGGGGAGCATCCAGCCTACAGATGGTTTTGACAAGAGGCGAATGGATGGATGGTCCAGGCAGCCTAACAGACAGCCTGGCTGAAAGTGCACAGATCGAGGATACAGACAGATTAGAGAAAGACTCAATGGGAAGGACATGTGTAGAGGGCGTATCCCAACTAGGGGAGGACTTGGTAGGTGGTGGATGGATGGAGTGTGCAGTGGTCATTCTGGGTATATACTATGTTTTCAAGTTTGGAGCTGTAAATCCAGTGTTCACTACCTTGAAGTTAGGCTGTGGTATTAGTTGTGAAAAGGACTATAAGATTCTGTCCATCTAAGTTTGAGATGAATCTTTTGAGAATGTCATTTCCAAAGGAGTTTATCCTCTTATTGAAGACTAAAAGAGGTGAGAAGGCAGACTTAACCTGCTGGTGATAAGTATGAGCATACTTAGTTAGTTCTTGAAGTACTTAAGGATGTTTGACTATATTAAGTTTGAGGTATCCAGGTAGAGTAAGACATTCTCATGTGCCTTCTGGTTATTATTTCATGTGTGTCCTCAGTCGCTTCAGTCATGTCCCATTCTTTGCGACCCCATGGACTATAGCCATCCAGACTCCTCTGTCCATGGGATTTCCCAGGCGAGAATACTGGAGTGGATTGTCATTCCCTTCTCCAGGGGATCTTCCCAAACCAGGGATCAAACTTGCGTCTCTTGTGTCTCCTGTATTGCAGGAGGATTCTTTACCACTGAGCCACCTGGGAAATCCTATTATTTCATAAGGAACTGGATTAATTTCCTGCAGCTACTGTAAAACATTGCCACAGATTTGGTGGCTTCAAAGAACACAAGTTTATTCTCTCACAACTGCGAAGTCAGAATCCAAGTGTCAGTGTCAGGAGGGCAGTGGGTGCTCTCTCCAGAGGCTATAGAGAGAAATAGGTCAGACAGAGAAAGCTAATTACTGGATAATTTACAAAAAATTTTTTTCTGGCTACACTGAGTGCAGGCTTTCTCTAGTCGCAGTGAGTGGGGGCTACTCTTTGCTGTGGCTTCTCTTGTTGCAGAGCACAGTCTCTAGGCACTCAGGCTTCAGTAGTTGTGGTTCATGGGCTTAGTTGCTCTGCGGCATGTCCCCTGCATTGGCAGGCAGATTCTTATCCACTGCACCACCAGGGAAGTCCTGGATGATCTTAGTTATATGTGTAATCTTTAAAAAGCAAACAAAATGGTGGGCTCATAGAGAACAGATTGGCAGTTGCCTGAGACGGGGTAAGGGGTGGGCGAAATGGGTGAAGGAGATCAAAAGGTATGTATTTCTAGTTATAAAATGAGCTAACAGATTGTGGGAATGTAATGTACAGCATGGTGAATATAGTTAATAATACTGTATTAATGTTTGAAAATAGCTAGGAAGGTGGATCTTGAAAGTTCTTCATCATAAGAAAAAAAGTTATTTAACTATGTATGGTGATTAATGTTAACCAGATTTATTGTGATCATTGTACAATATATACAAATCTCAAATCACTACATTGTACACATGAAACTAGTATAATGTTTGCTAAATTAATTGATAGTAAAAGAAAAATAATTTTAAAACAGAATGAAATAGATGAGTTGGTCAGTTTGTCATGGAAGGTGACCTAGTGGGAGGACCCATGGGTTTCTGGCCTGCATCTACTCTATGGACATGAACAGACTTTGGGGGCAGAGAAACTGACTTCATATTTTTGTTGGATTCATTTATCTAAAATAACTTCACCCCAGTTTGTCTACTGTCTTTGTTTAAACTGTTTATTCAGCAAGTTTTTAAAATACTAAACATATATCTGCACTATTCTATGCACCAATTCATAGAGAATCACAAGGATACAAAGGATTGAGAATTCACGTTTAGTGTTTCAGAAAAAAATCTAGCTTTTTTCTTTCAGTTCCTAGATATATGCAAGGAAATTGTCCTGTGTTAAGTTAAGTCCCAGAGGAGTATATGAGTTAGTGATGTGATGAGGAGAGGGAAGAGGGCAGAAACCTGTCTAGTGAGAAGTAGTAGTGATTATTTTGATCTTGTATTAAGAGCCTACAATACCTGTCTACTCCTTACAGCAAGTCTGTATATATTGACTATATTTATACATATGAAGAAATGGATCCTCACAGAAAATGAATAATGCATCCTGAAGCGCACAGCTGATAGGCAAACATCTTAAAATTCAAACTGAACTACGTGTCTCATTGCAGCCCAAAATTTAGGGAGATAAATTCCCTCATTTGTTTATGGATAAACTGAAGCTGTGAGTGGTTTCTTTTCTTGCTCAAGATTGAAAAGCAAACAAATTGCAAAGCCCAGCTGAGTTGATATAGGCCTTGGGGGGGAAAAAAGTGTATTGGGAAGGAATAGGTGATTTCTTCTTTTTTTTAATTTTTTTAGTTTGTATTGGAGTATAGGCAATTAATAATGTTGTGATAGTTTTAGGTGAACAGCAGAGCAACTCATATACATGTATCTCACATGTACACATATCTCACATGTACACTTATCACACATATACATGTATCCATTTTCCCAGAATAGGGGATTTCTAAAGTGAGTTATTTGGGGGAAGCATTTATGTGAATGATTCAGATGGAGAAAGTCTCTCTCCAAGAAGCTGAGCTAAGGAGAAAGCGCTGTTGTGAGTACACTCAAATGAGTTGGTTAGTGGTTGGAATGGCAAGGTGTGGTCTAATTCCATCCCAGAAGCTTTTTGTGTATTCTGAGGGAGGGGAGTTCAAAAATCTGAGACGTTGATAATAGAGTAAGTAGACTTTGTGTCCACTAGGAAGGTGATTAAACATCCATTAACATATTATGATTTCTCAGTGTTTCAGAGTGTTCATGGACAGAGGGGGTTTAATCCTTCAGAAGGATATCACTGGGGAAAAGATCTAGTCTCTCGTTTTCTCTTTTGCTTTAAACTGAACAGTTGCTGATTTAGTGATTATACAAGATGCTTGGGGCTGGTGCACGGGGATGATCCAGAGAGATGATATGGGGTGGGAGGTGGGAGGGGGGTTCAGGATTGGGAACTCATGTACACCCGTGGCTGATTCATGTCAATGTATGGCAAAACCAATACAGTATTGTACAGCAAAATAAAGTAAAAATAAAAATTTAAAAAATTTAAAAAGTATATTTTCAAATATCTTTGTCAACAGAGGGTTTCCAAAAGGAATTAGGCCATATATATTAGATCCCTTTCTTTGTAATTGTCTAAGT
Organism: Capricornis sumatraensis; assembly: GCF_032405125.1. Taxonomy (NCBI): domain Eukaryota; kingdom Metazoa; phylum Chordata; class Mammalia; order Artiodactyla; family Bovidae; genus Capricornis; species Capricornis sumatraensis. The sequence goes on along the minus strand of NC_091092.1, from coordinate 106,923,416 downwards.
TGATGAACCAGGAGTTTATGTTCTGTGGATTCAGATTTTTCAAGCATGACATCCTCATGATGTCGAGCCAGAGCTTGAGTCCAGAGCAGAGATCTACCTGCCAGTTTATGTTATGCTTGTATGGTTTCTCTATTAAGGACTTTAGTCTATTAAGAAAACTGGTGACTAAAGCTGGAATTGTGTGATCACTTGGGAAGAGACTGAAAACTGTCCTTCCAAAATTGTTAACCTAGGTTGAAAGTTGGAAACAGATTTGTGCCATTGTCTGCATTCTTGTATTTGTGACCAATCAATTTTGAAAGTAAAAGCCAATGTGATAGACAAAGGAAGCTTGTCACCATTTTTAGTGGATTTGTGGGAAGATATACTACTATATTGATCCATCAGAATGTCTTCATTTGTGGTGACTCATCTAGCCAAACCAGAGGGTTCCATCTCCTGGATCGAGGAGATTGACCCCTTGGGAAAGGTCAGGAGGCTTGGTGAGCAGGTTCTGAGGAATAGTCTGAAGTGAGTCGAACATCCCTTGTGGTTTGCCCACTGATTCAGAAGATATTTAACAATGCCATGAATATCAGAGCAAGACTAGGGTTTGAAAATTGTCTTCTCAGTTGGTTAATCTTGGGGTCCTTGAGTGTCTAAAGAGCCCCCAGTAGGAAAAGGGGAGCTTAATACTCAAGTGACTGGAGGGAATTGGGAGACAGAGAGGAAAGAGAAAGGTCTGACAGAGGTGGAGGAGGTTGAATAGTTGAAGGGCAACAGAATAAAGGATTCAAGGGCATTTAAGTTTAGATCAAAATGGTTAAGAAAGAGGGTGAAGAGAAAAGATGGGAAGAGAGAGGTCTTAGGAGGCTTTGTGTAATGAAGATAGTCTTTGAAAGAAATAATGGCTTCTGAAGTTTTTAAAAATTATTTATGATTGCACTGGATCTTCATTGCTGCTCACAGGCTTTCTCTAGTTGCGTTGTGTGGGCTTCTTATTTGTGGCAACTCCTCTTGTGGAGCATGGGCTCTAGAGTGGACAGGCTTCAGTAGTTGTGGTGCACAGGCTTAGTTGCACCACCGCGTGGGATCTTCCTGGATTGGGGATTGAACCCGTGTCCCATGAATTGCCAGGTGGACCACCATAAAACCGCTAGACCACCAGGGAAATCCTGAGGAGATTTCTGAAAATATTTATTTATTTGACTGCATTAGGTCTTAGTTGTGGCATGTGGCTTCTAGTTCCCTGACCAGGGAGTGAACCGTGGGCCCTCTGCTTTTGGAGCACAGAGTCTTAGCCACTGGATCACCAGGGAAGTTCCTTATGAAGAGATTTTATAGGAGATGGGTTTTTCTGACGCTTTATACTAGATGAAATAAGCAGGACATTGTTTGGGCAAGGTTTTAAAGTGGAGCCCCTAGCAATTGAACTGGTTTGGAGAGAACCCAAGATCGCCAAAGAGGCTGTTCAAATCTTACATTGTTGGTCAGCAAATGTTTGCCTTTTTTAGAGAAATTAGATGGAATTAAAAGTGGAAATGTGGAGCATGTATCCTGTATGAGAGGCACCTGGGGGTTATTGGTGAGTTGGAGGGTAATAAAATTGACACCTGCCAGTGTTAAAGGCCTTGGTCTTAAACCCAAGATGTGGTTTCCAGAGAGAGACCCAGGGCGGGATGGCGGTGGGGGGGAGGGCTGTGTGTGTGTATGTGTTCAGGTGTGTAGATTCAGCATCCCTGAAGACAGGGAGTGTGTGTGTGTGTTCAGGTGTCTAGATTCAGCATCCCTGAAGGCTCAAGGAGTGTATGTGTGTCTGTGTGTTGTTCGTTCAGTCATGTCTGACTCTTTGAGACCCCATGAAATATAGCCCACTTTCATGCATTGGAGAAGGAAATGGCAACTAATTCCAAAGTTCTTGCCTGGAGAATCCCAGGGACAGGGGAGCCTCATGGGCTGCTGTCTATGGGGTCACACAGAGTCGGACACGACTGAAGCGACTTAGCAGTAGCAGCAGCAGACTTCTCTGTCCGTGGAATTCTCCAGGCAAGAAGACTGGAGTGGATTGCCATTCCCTTCTCCAGAGGAACTTCCCAACCCAGGGATCCAACCATGGTCTCCTGCATTGCAGGCAGATTCTTTACTGTTTGAGCTATAGGGAAGTCCTCAGGGACATTAATACTGTAAAAATCAGTGGCAGGAATGGAGCTTTAGCACATTATATTAAGCGAGATAAGCCAGAGAAAGACAGTTCAGTTCAGTTCAGTGGCTCAGTCGTGTCTGACTCTTTGCAACCCCATGAATCGCAGCACGCCAAGCCTCCCTGTTCATCACCAACTCCCGGAGTTCACTCAGACTCACGTTCATCAAGTCAGTGATGCCATCCAGCCATCTCATCCTCTGTCGTCCCCTTCTCCTCCTGCCGCCAATCCCTCCCAGCATCAGAGTCTTTTCCAATGAGTCAACTCTTCACATGAGGTGGCCAAAGTACTGGAGTTTCAGCTTTAGCATCATTCCTTCCAAAGAAATCCCAGGGCTGATCTCCTTCAGAATGGACTGGTTGGATCTCCTTGCAGTCCAAGGGACTCTCAAGACTCTTCTCCAACACCACAGTTCAAAAGCATCAATTCTTCGGCGCTCAGCTTTCTTCACAGTCCAGCTCTCACATCCATACATGACCACAGGAAAAACCATAGCCTTGACTAGACGGACCTTAGTCGGCAAAGTAATGTCTCTGCTTTTGAATATGCTATCTAGGTTGGTCATAACTTTTCTTCCAAGAAGTAAGCGTCTTTTAATTTCATGGCTGCAGTCACCATCTGCAGTGATTTTGGAGACCCCAAAAATAAAGTCTGACACTGTTTCCACTGTTTCTCCATCTATTTCCCATGGAGTGATGGGACCGGATGCCATGATCTTCGTTTCCTGAATGTTGAGCTTTAAGCCAACTTTTTCACTCTCCTCTTTTATTTTCATCAAGAGGTTTTTGAGTTCCTCTTCACTTTCTGCCCTAAGGGTGGTGTCATCTGCATATCTGAGGTTATTGATATTTCTCCCAGCAATCTTGATTCCTGCTTGTGTTTCTTCCAGGCCAGCATTTCTCATGATGTACTCTGCGTATAAGTTAAATAAGCAGGGTGTCAATATACAGCCTGGACGTACTCCTTTTCCTATTTGGAACCAGTCTGTTGTTCCATGTCCAGTTCTAACTCTTGCTTCCTGACCTGCATACAGATTTCTCAAGAGGCAGGTCAGGTGGTCTGGTATTCCCATCTCTTTCAGAATTTTCCACAATTTATTGTGATCCACACAGTCAAAGGCTTTGGCATGGTCAATAAAGCAGAAATAGATGTTTTTCTGGAATTCTCTTGCTTTTTCCATGATCCAGCGGATGTTGGCAATTTGATCTCTGGTTTCTCTGCCTTTTGTAAAACCAGCTTGAACATCTGGAAGTTCACAGTTCATGTGTTGCTGAGGCCTGTCTTGGAGAATTTTGAGCATTACTTTACTAGCATGTGAGATGAGTGCAGTTGTGTGGTAGTTTGAGCATTCTTTGGCATTGCCTTTCTTTGGAATTGGAATGAAAACTGACCTTTTCCAGTCCTATGGCCACTGCTGAGTTTTCCAAATTTGCTGGCATATTGAATGCAGCACTTTCACAGCATCATCTTTCAGGATTTGAAATTGCTTTACTTGAATTCCATCACCTTCACTAGCTTTGTTCGTAGTGATGCTTTCTAAGGCCCACTTGACTACACATTCCAGGATGTCTGGCTCTAGATGAGTGATCATACCATCGTGATTATCCGGGTCGTGAAGATCCTTTTTGTACAGTTCTTCTGTGTATTCTTGCCATCTCTTCTTACTGTAAGATACCATTTTTATGTAAAATCTGAAAAAAAATCTAACATTTAAAAAAAGTGAAATGGTAATTACTGGAGAGTGGGGGGGGCCTGTCAGAGAATAAGATTGATGGTGCTTAAAGATACAGATTTTTAATGAGTACTAAGGTAACCACAGAGATTTAACGTATGGTTCATTGAACACAGATGATAATATTGTACTATAAGTATATAATATGATAAGTTTCATTACAGTGGAAGTCATAATATATAAATGTTTCAAAGTAACAACCTTAAATTTACACAAAGCTACATGTCACATTTATCCAATTAAAAAAAAATAATTTGAACTTTAGTCAAAAGTGTGATTTCCCATGAAAGATTCAAGGTCATTTACCCCCACTCAGTAAAGCAGACTTGGAAGACAGAAAACCATAAAGGTTTGAAAGTCGGGGAAAATAAGGTCAAGTCCTTACTGTATTAAGAAAGACAAATGTCTGGAAGAAGGGATAATGACTTGTGACTCCCCACCAGGAATCCTGATTACTCCAGTCATGAAAAGGTTGCACAGAGTCCTGGAGACCAGCATTATTAACTAGCTGAAAACAGTAGGTCTAAGGTTGCAAGCACCACTCCATTTGAGTCGTGTCACCATTTTGACCCTGGTGGCTCAGATGGTTAAGAATCTGCCAGCAGTGCTGCAGACTGGTTTGATCCCTGGGTTAGAAAGATTCTCTTGAGAAGAGAATGGCTACCTACTCCAGTATTCTTGCCTTGAGAACCCCATGGACAGAGGAGCTTGGTGGGCTGCAGTCTGTGGAGTCACAAAGAGGTCGACACGACTGAGTGACTAACACCATATTGTCAAGGTAAAAAAAAAAAAAAAAAGTAAGTCTAGAAATTAGTGAGGAAAGATTTTATTAAGAAGTATTGTAATAAAAATATGCTCAAAATCCAAGACAGAAACCTCTCATTGAAGGTATGAATAAGCCGAGTTATTATATGTAGAGACCATGGGAGACAAGGCTGTGGAAAGAGGCAAAGCATGCTGAAAACTCCTTCGGTGGTTCGTGAGCCTTTATAAACTGTGTCAGACATTGTAAAAATAAAAAATGTTTATTTCTGGGCCTGTGAAGGAGAGATTTGGGCCTGAGATAGAGCAAATTTGAGAGGAAATTTACATAAAGTTTAGGGCCCAGCTCTTGTAGTCAAACCAGCCTAAACTTATATTAGGGACAAGGTTTCATCAGCCTTGTCCAGAGGGACCTTGAGGGAGGTGCTTGGTTGCAGGCTTTGGTAACAGACTGGCCAAAAGTGCATGTTCAAGGAGCTTCCAACTTAGGGGAAGACCAGAAAGATGTGCAGGGATGTAGGTTGCAGGCATTCTTGGGTAGAATCTTGCAGGAAGCAAATTAGCATAGGGAATGTCCAGAGTAGGAGATGACTTTGCCACAGGTGCATGGGTAGTAGATGCAGACAGCCTAGGGGAGGAAATGGTAGGCTTAGCCTAAGTAAAGGTTCCAACCTATGTAAGATATGGCAGAGGGCATATGACTTGACAAGATATGAGGGGTTGGAGGAAGTATATGCCCTAGAGGACCACTTTGCAGTAGTTGCCTGTATGAAAGGTTGTTGTTGTTTAGTTGCTGAGTTGTATTTGACTCTTTGAGACCCCATGAACTATAGCCCTCTGGGCTCCTCTGTCTGTGGGATTTCCCTTGCAGGAATACTGGAGTGGGCTGCCATTACCTACTCCAGAGGATCTTCCCAACCCAGGGATAGAACCTGGATTTCCTGCATTGCAGGTGGATTCTTTACCTCTGAGCCACCTGGGAAGGTCATGCAAAAGGTACAGCTGGCCTTATGTCACCTCCAATAGGAAGTCCATGAGTGAGGGGAGCATGCAGCCCAGGGTGAGGCATGGCAGGTAGTATGTGAATGGAGGGTTTAGCCATCATAAGGAAGCATCTGGTGGAAGTGTGTGGGTGCAGGGTGCAGCCTGTCTTGGGAACACCTGGGAGGGGGTGCTGTAGAGTGTCAGCAGCCTAGGCAAAGGCATAGCAGGAGGTGAATCAGTGCAGTCTGTAGCCAAGTTAAGGTAAGACCCAGCCAGAAGTACATGAGAAGGGGGAGCACAAACAGCTTATTCATAGGATATGAAAGAAGGTGCATGGTTGATGTACCCAGCTGCAGATATGTCCAGATAGGAGAACGTTGATGGAGGAAGGAGTACACAAGATTGTAGAAGAAACATCGATAGAGACCTTCAACGAGGGACTACCCTACCTCAGAGAGGAGCCAGCAGGAGGTACCTGGCTGCAGAGTGCACGAGACGAGGGGAGGATGTTACAGTCTGAAGGTCTGTGTCCCTGAAAGTTTATATCCTAATGCCTGATGTGGTGGCATTAGTAAGTGGGACTGTTAGGAGGTGTTTTATGTGTATGTGTGTGTTTTAATACTTATTTGGCTGCATCAGATCTTCATTGTAGCACGTGGGATCTTCGTTGCAGTATGTGGAATTCAGTAGTTCTGGTGCCCAGGCTTAGTTACCCCACAGCTTGTGGAATCTTAGTTCCCCTGACCAGGGATCGAACCTGCATCCCATGCATTGGAAGGTGGATTCTTAGCCACTGGATCACCAGGGAAGTCTGTTTCAGGAGGTGTTCAAGCCCTGAGGGGTAGAGCCTCATGAGTGTAATTTATTGCCTTACAAAAGAGGCTCCAGAGAGATCCTTTGCCCTTTGGCCACGTGAATATACCATGAGGAGCCTGGGACCTAGGAGAAGGCCCTCACCTGACCATCCCTGTGCTGTGCTATTAAACTTTCAGCCTCCAGAACTGTGGGCAAAACATGCCTGTTGTTTAAAGGCTACTCAAGTCTGTGGTATTTTGTTTACAGCATCCACAAGAGACTGAGGACCTGGCAGGACATGCCTGGATGGAGATTCAGGTGGGGTGGTTGGAGTATGACAATAGGTGTATTGGTGAAGAAAGTCTAGGGCTAGACTGCAGAATGTGCATAGATAGAGACTGCAGCCAGCCTAGTGTATGTTCTGACAGGAAATACATGGATGGGGGAGGTATTCAGCCTAAAGGAGGATTCAGCTGAAATGCATAAATTATTGGTGCAGTCAGCTTAAGAGAGTTCCAACACGAAGTAGCTGGATGAAGGGTGCATCCATCCTAGGTGAGGCCTCACAGGAGGTATATGTATAGAAATTGCAGGAAACCTAGAGGACATGACGAGAGCTGCTGGAGGGGAAGGAACATCCAGACTAGGAAAGTATTCTGGAGGACGTTCAGATCAGAGTACAAACTGTAAAGGGAAGGACAGGATAGGAGGTGCATTGGTATAGAATGCAGCCAGCATTGTGGAGGGCTTGGCAAGATGTTGGGTTCACGGTTAAGCTAGCCTAGTAGACAACCAGGCAGGAAGTACATAGTTATAGGGAGCTTCATGCCTAGGGAAGCTTTAAGGGTTTCCCTTATACCTCAGACGGTAAAGAATCTGCCTGCAATGCAGGGGACCTGGGTTTGATCCCTGGGTCAGGAAGATCTCCTGGAGAAGGTAATGGCAACCCACTCCAGTATTCTTGTCTGAAGAATTCCATGGGCAGAGGAGCCTGCTGGGCTACAGTCCATGGGGTCACAAAGAATTGGACACAACTGAGTGACTAACACAGACACAATGCCTAGAGAGAGCAGTGATCAACAGAGGGGAAAGCCATTCAAGCAGAAGATCTGGTGGAAAGTGCATGGATGAAGGGAGACTCTAGGCTAGGGGAAAATGATAGAGGAGGTACCTTATTGGAAGGAATTACAAACTTGGAGGAGGATAAGGAAGAATACGTATGCATGAAGGCATCCCATCTAGGGGAAGATTTGGGATGAGATACATTTGTGGAGAATGCAGCCAACCTAGAGGAAGATCGGGAAGAAGTGAACAGTGAATGGATCATCGAAAATACAGAAAGAGATCGCAGGTGGAGCGTGGGTGTAGAATGCCTTTAGTAGGAGATTCATGGATGAAGTTTCGGCTAGGGTAGGGAACATGAGGCCAGAAGATGCATGGGTTATAAGTGTAGCCAGGCTATGGGAAGACTGGGTTGCATATGCATCATTAGAGGTTGCAGCCAGCCTCTGTCAGAAACCAGAAAGATCAGAGAAAAGGGAGTATTCAGGCTAGGTGAGACCTTGGCATCAGGGGGAAGGGGAGGGGGGAGGGCGGTGGATGGAATATTAATCCTGTGGCAGATCAGGTAGGTGGTTTATGGGCAAAGCAAGCATCCAGCCAAGTGGTAGACCAGAGTGTAGCTCATGGGAGAGGGGAGCAACTAGTCTGGTGGAGAACCTGGGATCCTTGTCAATCAGGAAGTTTATACCTAGCTCAGGGAGAGTCACCAGAAATGTCTGACTGAATCATTTAGCTAGGCTAGGGAGGGCATGGATGTGAATAGGTGGAGAAAGGATGCAGGCTAGAAGAGTATTCTGGTGAAAGTGCATCCAAGGATGCAGCCAGAATGTGTAGGACATGGCCAGTGGTGTATGAGTTCTGTATGGAGGTGATTATGTGAAAGATCTGGAAGGACATGATGTGTAAAGGCAGCCTGGGGGATGAGTAGGTAAAAGGAGCGTGGATGAGATGAACTTGATGCCTAGGGAGGGACTTGGATAGCATTCATGCTTGGTGGGGGTGGGGGAGCACCATCCAAAGGAAATCGGGCAGTAAGTGTGTAGGTGGAAAGCATCCAGTCTGGGAGAGGTTTTTGGGAAAACTCAGCAGTGGCCACAGGAATGGAAAAGGTCCGTTTTCATTCCAGTCCTGTGAAAGAAAGGCAATGCCAAAGAATGCTCAAACTACCACACAATTGCACTCATCTCACATGCTAGTAAAGTAATGTTCAAAATTCTCCAAGCCAGGCTTCAGCAATATGTGAACCGTGAACTTCCAGATGTTCAAGCTGGTTTTACAAAAGGCAGAGGAACCAGAGATCAAATTGCCAATATCCGCTGGATCATAGAAAAAGCAAGAGAGTTCCAGAAAAACATCTATTTCTGCTTTATTGACTATGCCAAGACTATTGACTTTGACTGTGTGGATCACAATAAACTGTGGAAAATTCTGAAAGAGATGGGAATACCAGACCACCTGACCTGCCTCTTGAGAAATCTGTGTGCAGGTCAGGAAGCAACAGTTAGAATTGGACATGGAACAACAGACTGTTTCCAAATAGAAAAAGGAGTATGTCCAGGCTGTATATTGTCACCCTGCTTATTTAACTTCTATGCAGAGTACATCATGAGAAATGCTGGCCTGGAAGAAACACAAGCTGGAATCAAGATTGCTGGGAGAAATATCAATAACCTCAGATATGCAGATGACACCACCCTTATGGCAGAAAGTGAAGAGGAACTAAAAAGCCTCTTGATGAAAGTGAAAGAGGGGAGTGAAAAAGTTGGCTTAAAGCTCAACATTCAGAAAACAAAGATCATGACATCTGGTCCCATCACTTCATGCGAAATAGATGTGGAAACAGTGTCAGACTATTTTTGGGGGCTCCAAAATCACTGCAGATGGTGACTGCAGCCATGAAATTAAAAGACTTACTTCTTGGAAGAAAAGCTATGACCAACCTAGATAGCATATTCAAAAGCAGAGACATTACTTTGCTGACTGAGGTCTGTCTAGTCAAGGCTATGGTTTTTCCTGTGGTCATGTATGGATGTGAGAGTTGGACTGTGAAGAAGGCTGAGTGCTGAAGAATTGATGCTTTTGAACTGTGGTGTTGGAGAAGACTCTTGAGATTCTCTTGGACTGCAAGGAGATACAACTAGTCCATTCTGAAGGAGATCAGCCCTGGGATTTCTTTGGAAGGAATGATGCTAAAGCTGAAACTCCAGTACTTTGGCCACCTCATGTGAAGAGTTGACTCATTGGAAAAGACTCTGATGCTGAGAGGGATTGGGGGCAGGAGGAGAAGGGGATGACAGAGGATGAGATGGCTGGATGGCATCACTGACTCGATGGACATGAATCTGAGTGAACTCCAGGAGTTGGTGATGGACAGGGAGGCCTGGTGTGTGGCCTGGCATGCTGCGATTCATGGGGTCGCAAAGAGTCGGACATGACTGAGCGACTGAACTGAACTGAACTGAAAGGTGTTTACAGACACCTTAAAGGAGGACATGGTAAGATCTGCATGGGTGGAGAAGGCATGAGTCTTGGGTTAAGAATGTGGAGAATGTCCATTATTGTACATTGCTGCCAGCCTAGGGCAAGCACATCACAATAGTTGTTTGTGTGTGCAGTACAGCCAGCCTAAGGAAGGATCATCTGCCATATAGAAGGGTGTAGGTATAGAATGAAGCTAGCTTATAGGATGCCAGCAAGAGATGCATGCTGAAAGGTGTAGCCAGGCTGTTGTAGGATCAGGTAGGATGTGTGTGGCTGGAGGATGCAACCAGCCTGGGTAAAAATCCACCAAGATGTGTATGGAAAGAGGAAGCATCCAGACTAAGTAACGTCTCGGCAAGAGATGCAAGGGAAGAGGGAACATAGAGCTTGTGGTAGGACTACGTGGGCAGATAATGGGTGGAGGGAGCATAGAGCCAAAGGAAAGACCAAAGGTTCATGAGTGGAGATGAAGCCAGCCTAGGATAGGGCATGTCAGGGCACACAGATATGTACACTGCAACCACCGAAGGGAAGGTACTGGAAGATGATCCATGGTTGGTGATGACAGCCATTCAAGAGGCCGAGATACATGGAAGTACATGAGAAGAGGGAATATCCAGCAGAAGGAAGGAAATTGCGAAAAATACGTGGGTTGGGAAAACACCCAGCTTATAGTGGGATCAAGTAAGATCATTGGTCGAGGGAGAATCTAGTGGAAGAAATGGCAATAGTTATAGGATAGGAAGGTTCAGCCACCTTAGGAGGAAGGCCTGTAGGCAATGCATGAGTGAAACATGCAGTGAGCCTACGAGAACCAGCAGGAAGCCCATGCGTGCTTGTGGGGCAGTCATCAGTAGGTGCGTGTATGGAGAGTTCGGAAAGACTAGTCAAGAGGTGCAATGGGTGGAGGGAGCGTGCAGCCTAAGGGTGGCAGGACAGGAAGAAGAAGGCTTGAGGGAGTATTCGAGTCCTTTTAAAGAACCAACAGCATATGAATCAGTGGACATAGCAGAGGTTCATGGGAAGAGGTGTAGTATTCAGCCTCAGATAGGATTGGCATTATCACTAGGGCTTCCCAGGTGGCACTAGCGGTAAAGAACCTGCCTGCCAATGCAGGAGACATAAGAGAGGCAGGTTCCATCCCTGGGTGGGGAAGATCCCTGGAGCAGGGCACGGCAAACCACTCCAGTATTCTTGCCTGGAGAATCCCATGGACAGAGGAGCCTGGTGGGCTATGATCCATAGTGTCACAAAGAGCCAGACACGACTGAGGCAACTTAGCAGGCAGGACTGGCCGGAAGTTCATGTGTGCAGGAAGCAACCATTCCATGTGAGAGTCTAGCAGGCACTCCATACATGGAAGATGCAGACAAATTATTGGAGGGATCAAAAAGATCTGTAAGCATGGAGGGTGCAGCCAGAGGGCTGGGCTGGAAGTGCATGGCCGGAGGAATCTTTAGGAGATTTGTAGATACAGGGCACAGCAAGAAGGAGTCAGCAGAAGGTGAAATGGTGGTGGGTGCACACGATCTGGAAGGGGAATTGTCAGGTGGTGCCTGCACTAGGGGCGGACAGTCTGTCTAGGGGAGGAAAAGACCAGCAGTGCATAGATGGAAGGAACACAGAGTCCAGGAAAGCACATGGCAGGAAGCGCATGGCTGAAGAGAGTATCTGCTGTAGGGGAGGTCTCGCCAGGAGTTGCAAAGGTGGAGTGTGCAGGGAGTATGGCGGCCTATCTGGCTGTCAAGTCATGGGTAGTAGGAGCAGCCAGTATAAGGAGGACCCAGCAGGGAATGCATGAGTTAGGGTGTCACCCAGGTTTGGCGAAGATGATGCAGCATGGAAATAGGTGAAGGAAGAGTCAGCAAGACGTGTGTGGGTCCAAGGAGCATCCATCCTAGGGTTGGACACAGTCAACGTTAGTTGGGTGCAGCCAGTCTAGGAAGGACCCGGCAGAGAGTATATGGATTGAAGGCAGACATGTAAAGAGCACCTGCATGTCTAGAGGACTCCATCAGCCTGGGGAAGAACTAGGCAGAAAGAGCTTGGGCAGGAGGAGTGGACAGCAGACAGGAGGACGTTTTAAGAAATGCATAAGTGAAGAAGGCATCCAGTCTAGGGAGGCTCAAGAGGGAAGAGATGTTTGTATACTTATGGTTGATTAACAGTTGTTGTACCACAGAAACCATTACAACATTGAAAAGCAGTTATCCTCTGCTTGAAAATAAAAGAAGAAAATACCCAGTCTAGGATGAGACTTACTCACCTCAGTGAGGACTGAGCAGGAGGCTCATGGGTGAGGGGTGTCACCAGACTCATGGAGGACACAGCAGAAGGTACAGAGTTTTAGTGACTTTCTCACCTAGGGGAGGGATAGGAAAACATACACAAATGGACAAAGGTGAAGCCATCCTAAGGTAGAATCCGGCAGGAGGTGTGTGGCTGGAGCGACCATCTAGCTGAGAGGAGGATATGGCAGGGTGTGTGTGGCTGAGGATGTGTAGCATGTGTTATGTGGTACAGAGTGGAGCCAACCTAGGCTCAAGCCATCAGGAAGTACATGGTCGGAGAGAAAAATCAAGCCTAGACAAAGATTTAGCAGGAGGTGTGTGAAAAGAGGGAGCAGGGAGGTTAAAGGAAGACTCGATAGAAAATGCATTAGTGGATGGTTATACTAGCCCAAGGGGGCCATGGCGAGTGCTTCAGAGTTGAAGAGCACAGTCAGCCTAGATGAGGAAATGGCGGGAGGTGCAGGAGAGGGAGCATCCATCCCAATAGAAGCAGAAGCTGGGTGAGCAGTGGAGCTGCCTCCTAGAGGATAAACTGACAATACACGCAGCCAGAGAGGTTGTGTCTAGCCTGTGGGAGAAATAAGGAGGAGGAGCATCATCAGTGCAGAAAGCAGCCATTGTAAGGAAGGATGTGGCTGGAAGAGCAGGAGAGTTGATTTCAACTGGTGTAGAGGAAGATTCAGAAGGAGATGCAAAGATGGAGGTTTCAGCCAGTCTAGAGGAGGAATAGGCTGGAAGTGCATGAATGGAGGCAGCATTCTGTTGAGGGGCAGACTGACAGCAGGTGCCCAGATGGAGGCTGCAGCCAACTGTTGGCCATACTTGTTAGGTGAGGCATGGGTGGAGGTTACAGCCAGCCCAGGGTAGGACTCAGCAGGAGAAGCATGGGAGGGTGGGCATCCGCTTAGGGGACAGGGCACCTGGAGGTGCGTGGCTGGAAGATGCAGCTAGGGGAGGGATCGGTTCTAAGTGCATCATGGTAGGGCAGGATCCAGCAGCTACTCTGTGAGTTCAGAGAGCAAGTGAAGCTGAAGAAGTGCAGAGGATGGGGATACTTCTGCCTAGAGGAGGACATGGAAGGAAGTGGATGGTGGAGTCTACATCTGTCCTAGAGGAAAATATGGTGAGAAGTGCAGGTGTGAAAGGTGCAGCTGGCTTCAGGGAGGGCATGGCAGGAGGTGCAGTCCATCAGCCTAGGGAGGAATCTGCCAGGAGGGCCAGGAGTGGAGAGAGTGTCCCACCTAAGGCAGAGTTGAGCAGGAAGTACATGGATAGAGCGGAAGCCAGCCTCAAGGATTCACCAGTAGGCACCCATGTAAACGTGAATGGTAGTAGCAAGGCTATCTGTTAAGAAAAGGGAGAATACAGTATTTCATAAACTCAGTTCTAAATAAACACAAATCCTTAGGACTTAGAGAAATGTATCTGACTCTTTGCAACCCTCTGGACGGTAGCCCGCCAGGCTCCTCTGTCCATGGGATTTTCCAGGAAGAATACTGGAGTGGGTTGCCATTTCCTTCTCCAGTATATTTTTAATGGAGTGTATTTAAAAGGTCAGAAATTCAGTTTCCTTATTTTAGGAAATTTTAGGAATACTCAATATATGTAAGCAAGTGTTTATCTAGATATGCCAATCATTAATGAGCCCCATTAATTTCAGATAATTTATCATCTATGCTAATACTGTGTAGAGGTAGGAAAGCTTTATGTACACAGTCTGTGAAAGCATTTCTGAATTACAGGCACAGATATACAGGCACAGAGAAATAGAGCTTATAGCTTCAATTCTACAATTTCAGCCATAGGTCAAGTATAAACATAGAAACAGTCAACCTCCCAGAGGACATGAACTTCTTCATTAATTTGAGCTCAAAAATAGACAAAAAAGATGTATGAGCCAGATTCGATGTTGTTTCTCACCCAGTGAGAACTAGATCTCTACAAACCATCAATCTAGAGAGAGCTTCAAATGGTCAGATCATAAATAAAAAGTCTCACCATATGACCAAACAGTTGTACTTTTAGGTATATACATAAGAAGATTGAAGCCAGGGACTTCTCTGGCAGTCCAGTGGTTAAGACCTCGTCTTCCAATGCAGGGGGAATGGGTTTGATCCCTGGTCAGGAAGCTAAGATCCCACATGCCTTGTGGCCAAAAAACAAAACAAATATAAAACAGAAGCAGTATTGTAACAAATTCAGTAAAGATTTAAAAATACTAAAAAAAGAAAACCTTAAAAATCTGCATTAAAAAAAACTGAAGCCATGTGTTAACAGAAAAGCTTTTACGTAAATGTTTATAGTGGCATTATGTTTAATAGCCAAAAGTAACTCACATGTCTATCAGTTGGTGAATGGAAAAACCAGAAATATTATATATATATATATATATATATATATATATGCTGCTAAGTCACTTCAGTCGTGTCTGACTCTGTGCGACCCCAAAGACGGCAGCCTACTAGGCTCCTCCGTCCCTGGGATTCTCCAGGCAAGAACACTGGAGTGGGTTGCCATTGCCTTCTCCATATATATATATACACACATACATACTGTGCCTAATCACTCAATCACGTCTAACTCTTTGCAACCCTATGGACTGCAGCCGCCAGGGTCCTCTGACCATGGGGATTCTCTAGGCAAGAATACTGAAGTGGGTTGCCATGCCCTCCTCCAGCGGATCTTCCCAACCCAGGGATCAAACCCAGGTCTCCCCCATTGCGGATTCTTTACCAGCTGAGCTATCAGGGAAGCCCATGTATTTATAAATACACACACACACACACTCATACATATACACACATATGTACACACACACATATATGTATAAAATGGACTGTTTTTCAGCTATAAAAATTTATGAAGTACTGATACCTGCTATAATGTGGATGAACCTTGAAAAACATGCTACGTGAAAGAAACAAAGATACATGCTGCCCCATATTATATGAGTCCATTTATATAAAATGTCTAGTACAGGTCAACCCATAGAGACAGGAAGTAGAGTGTTTGCCAGGGCTTCTGGGGATTGAGGAATAAGGCCTTACTGCTTAATGGGTGTGGAATTTCTTTGGGGGTTAAAGAAACTATCCTGGAATTTGAACAGATATTTTCACAACATCATGAACGTATTTGTAACAAAAACACTGAATTACTATTCTTAAAATTGCTGAAATGGTGAATTTTATGTTACATGTACTTAAAAAAATACAAGGAAAACTAAAAACCAGATTACCAACCATGACTATCAATAGCAGGAAATAGCTTATTAGCTGTAAAGGAGCCAAAAACACAATAGATACACTAAATCAGTAGAGAGCAAAACAAAAATTACAAAAAGGGTCAATGATGTGTTACTGATACATTGAATTCACATTGGAGAGCCAGGAAAAGACATGTTTGGGCTTTAAATTTTCATGTAGTTTACGTCTCTGTCATTGAAGTCACATGGCCGTGATAGGTGGAACAATTGGACATATGAGTGTGTCTTCCAAAACAAAGATAATTATCAAATAAGTGTAAAATCCTGACACCTTGATAGGAACATGTATTAAAACATTTATCACATAAGGAAATGGGCAGATGTTATAACTAGTTGACAAGATAAACCAAAGAATGGAAAAGTAATATTGATCAGAAATAGTAGGATAAATACATTAATAGAGGCCAGATTGTTTGATTGCTGTATGAAAAGGAAATTGAGCCTTCAGCAAAGGTTGTATCAGTGACCTACAGGCTTCCAAAAGGATGTAAAAGGGCTCAAAGATGGTGTAAGACTGGAATGAAATAACCCAGAGTTGTGTTTTACAGACATAGATTAGTTTTCCATTGAAACACATTTTCAGCTAGAATGTTGTAGTCTGACAGAAAGTTAAAACTTCCCTTCAAGATATGGTCTTTTCAACAGAGAGACCAGATTTCCTATCAGCCATTTCTAGGCCAGTCGTGATCCAGGTCCCAGTGGCCACTGATGACATCACAAAGCCTGAGCTGTCACAAAGGCAGCTCCCTGAGCAATAAGAGACCTGAGCAAGGGGACACAGCCACCAGAAAGACACTGGCATCTAGGGAGGCCCCAGCCAGCGGGATCATCAGTCTGGGCTGATAGAGGCAGCATCCAGCCGACACCGTGTCTCGGAGAAGACACCTCCAGAACTGCCATCACAGTAAGAGACACTCCCTCTCCCGTTCCACCAGGGCCGAGCTGCAGTTCCCTGTGAGCCGCGTGGACCGCCTCCTGTGAGAGGGTCAGTTCGCCAACCGCCTGAGCTCAGCGACACCCGTGGTCCTGACTGGCATCCTTGAGTACCTGGTGGCCAACATCCTGGACCTGGCGGGGAAGGAGGCCTGTATCAACCACAGGGTACGCATCAGCCCGGAGCACGTGCAGAGGGCGCTGATCAACAATGAGAATCTCCGCGGCCTCTTCCAGCCCAGTGCCTTCTCTCAGCCCACAGCTTCACCACCCGCTCCCAAGAAGAAGTAGGGATGCCCAGGCCCCCGAGCCCAGCCACACCTCATCAGTAGCTTCATCTCGCCCCAAACTACCCACAGATGAGAGAAGGCCTGGTCTTCTGCCCTTAGCACTGCTATTAAAGTGTTCATGGCTGTGCTTGTAACTGCTTGCTTTCTGTCATTTGTCTTTGAGGCGTCTGGGTGACATGGGGTGGCAGGGGGGTCCTCTCATGAGGGATGGAGGGGTGGAGTGGGTGGTCAGGGAGGGATGCTGGAATCCTGAAATCGGGGAGTGGTTTCCGATGGTGACAGTGTTGTGTGTGGTCCTGGGGGGAGTCGCTGGCTGAGGTTGCGGGGCAGGACTTCTTCACTGGCTCTGAAGGAGTCCAGACCAGGGAGGTTGGGAGGTTGGGAGGTTGGCGCAGAGAGGGCCTGTCGAATTCCCAGAAGGATGGTGGTAATGGGAGAGGGGCTGAAAACCGTGAGGGAGGAGCCTAAGGCTTTATTCCTGATGGGGGACATCTAAAAGTGGGAGGTGAAGCCAAGCGGGGTGATTGAAGAGGATGGCAGAGCAGTCAGTGTGAACTTAATGGGGCAGGACTTTTACATGCAGATTGAGGAGTGATGGGGAAACCATAAAGAAATACACATAAGAGGAATTGTGGCCATGTTGAGTTCATGTATTATTTACCTTACCATCTCATTCCAAAAAAGAGACTTGAGACAGGGCTTATTAGGCAGTGCTGTGACACTCTCTGTGGACGTTCATCAGATGGCAAAGGGCCCCCTCTGCTGCCTCCTGGCCTGTCATACAGGACTGGTCAGAGGCTGCCCAGGCGGCTTGAACAGAGGGGTCAGTGGACCTGGCTTTGCCATCCCAGTTCACCACTTTCTGGCTGTGTGATCTTGGACATCCCTTTGTCTCCTGTGATGAGCAGCTTCCTCATTTGTAAAACAGGGATAAACAGAGTTCCTCCATCTTGGGGTTTTCCCAGAGATGAAGTCACCATGTGCCTATAAACTGTGACTTAACACAGAGCCTGGCACAGACCACACCCTTACCAGATGGCTGCCTGGGTCTCCCTCCCCAGCTGCTTAGACAGGTCCCCCAAGGGGCGGCCAGGCCTGTTTCTCATGTGATTGCTGGATGCTTAGGCCTCTGTCTGTGAGAAACCCTGGCCTGGCCTGGCCTGCTGCACTTTGTGGGGGTAGAGTGCTGTGTAGAGGAGGAAGCCAGGGCTACATCCAGGAACCACACAGTCCTTACCTTGGTTCCCTCCCTGCTCCCCTCTGTCTAGTGACACCCTCTATCTTCCTCCTTCCTCCACTGATGGAAGCTTGGCACTGGCTTAGCCTTTGCCAGCTTCTCAGGAGTGTCTGAGAGTAACTGTGTCTGGTGTGCATAGAACTTGGAGAAGTAGGTGCTTGTTTAATCCAAGAAACATTTCTTGACAACTGGTGCTCATTCAGCCAAATATTTACAGATGCCTCACTGTCAAGATGTTCACCACACAGAACTGTGGATCATTATAAGAGCCATGAAACCTTCCTGGCCTTAATCAAGCCCCTCTCACTCTCTTATTTTTAATAGCTGGGTAATATTCCATTGTATATATGTACCATGTCTTTATCTATTACTCTTAGTGGACATTCAGGTTGCTTCCATGACCTGGCTGTTGTAAATAATGCAGTGATGAACATTGAGGTGCAGGTATCTTTTTTTTTTGTAACCTCAGATTATTTTTATTTATTTATTTATTTTTGCTTCTTTCTTGAAATTTATTTTCATTTTTAAATTTTAATTGGAGGCTAATTACTTTACAATTGAATTATGGTTTTCTCCGATTATATGCCCAACAGTAGGACTGCTGGATCATATGACAGTTCTGTTTTTAGTTTTAAAGAACCTCTATACTATTCTCCATAATGATTGTACCAATTCACATTCTTATCAACAATGTGGGGTTCCCTTTTCTTTACACCTTCCCTAGCATTTATTTCTTATAAATTCTTTGATAATGTCCATTTTGATGTTCTGACTGGTGTGAGGTGATACCTCATTGTAGTTTTGATTTGCATTTCTCTAATAATTAGTGGTGTTGAGCATGTTTTCATGTGCTTTTTGGCTACCTATATCTCTTCTTTGAACAAAGGTCTATTTAGATCTTCTGCCCACTTTGATTGGTTTTTGTTTGTTTGTTTTGAGAATGAGCTACATGAACTGTTTGTATAGTTTAGAAATTAATCTCCTGTTGGTTGCTTCATTTGCAAATATTTCCCCTTATTATTTATGTTGTGTTTTTGTTTGGTTTACGGTTTCCTTTGCTGTGCAGAGCTTTGAAGTTGAATTAGATTCCATTTGTTAATTTTTGTTTTTATTTTCATTATTCTAGGAGGTGAATTGAAACTTATGTCAGTGTCCTGCCTATTTTCCTCTAAGAGTTTTATAATTTCAGCCTTACATTTAGGTCTCTAATCCATTTTGAGTTTAATTTTGTGTATTAGAGAGTATTCTAATTTTATTCTCTTACATGTAGATGTCTACTTTCCCAGCACCACTTAATAAAGAGACTATCTCTTCTCCATTGTGTATTCTTGCCTCCTTTGTCATAGATTAATTGACTATAGGTGCAAATCTTCATGCTTTAATTTTCCAGTATCCACAGGCTTCCCTTGTTCTTGAGTTAGACAGGTCCTACAGTCATGTGGCTATGACTCTTTAGAACGGGCCTTTGTGGTGCCAAATTAGAATTTTTAAATGGGGGACCATGTAGTAACCTCTAATACATTCTTTCCTAGAGCATAAATTGCAGAGTGAAAGCTCACAGTTCTAATCTGGGGAACAGATGTGGTTGCTAGTCCTACACAGGTGTTTTTTTTTTTAAAGAAAATTATCTGCTAGCATTTGAAACCTAATGACTTTTTACGTGAATAAAGGTGTTGGCAGAGGGAGCATTGGTGGAGATGCTATAAACTAATTGAGAATCTAGCAGGAGCTGCATAGGTGCTCGAAGCAGGCAGTCTAGGTAAGGCCTCACCAGGAAGTTCCTGAGTGGAGGATGCAACCTGTCTAGGGGAGAGCCATCCGAGGATGGCACATGCATAGAAGGTACATTCTGGAGGCTGATGGATTAGAAAGTGAATGGAAAGATGAAGAACCCTGCCAAGAGGAACATTTGGCAGGAGTTGCACAAGTGAAGGAATATCCATTCTGTGGTAAGACCTGGAAGGATATGCATGAGTGGAGGGAACACCTAACCTACAGAAGACTTCTAAACTGTGCAGGCATCAGGGCAAAGCAGCATGATGATGTAGTCAACACAAAGTGTAGTAGTGGTGGATGTAGTTAACCTTGGGCTTCAGTAGTTGTGGTGCATGGGCTTAGTTGCCCTGTGGCACATGGAATCTTCCCAGACCAGGGATTGAACCTGTGTCTTCTGCATTGGCAGGTGGATTCTTAACCACTGGACCACCAGGAAAGCCCTTGCACGAGGTTCTTGAGTGGAGGGTGTAGATACCCTTCAGTAAGGTCCTCCAGGAAATGCCAGGGAGGAAGGACTATTCAGAGGAGTAAGACTCAATAGGACAAAAACAGTGGCTGGAACATCAACCTAAGGGGAAGATGCAGAAGGAAGTGTGTGGAAAGGCATAGCACTTAGTCAATGGGAGGAGTGGACAGGAGGGTACATGGGTGAAATAGCCCTCCTAGGCAAGGATCCTGTAAGATTGTGTAAGTCAAGGATTCAGACAGCCTGAGGGAAGTCAGCAAGAGAGGTGTAAGAGGGGAGGGTACGGAGAAGCTGGGGGTTCTGATAGGGAATGTGTGGTCTGTAGGGCCATGCAGCTCAGGGGTGTTCTCAGAAGGAGGTTCCTGAGTAGCAGGTTGTAATAACTTAATAACTATTTTTTATATTTTTCCAATTGCTGATCGACATCTTGGAATCCTTAGGCTGTGCCAGTGGCCCAAGGTAGTTGACATCTCACCTCCCCAGGGTTTTTGTGAGCATGAAAGAATCTTATTACAAGTCTTCAACTGCAAGCTGCAGCCTGTTTCACTTCCTGCCCAGTAGGAGTGTCCTCCTCCAGGTACTTCTCACTTTTGAAGTGATAACAGTCGCAGGTCCTCTCTCACTCTCTCTCAACTTCTCCCTGAACATGACATTGTGTGGCGTTGGGACTCTGAGTACAAGTCTCTCTTTCAAAAGGCCGTTGTCTCCATGTCTGTTCCCTTACCAAAATGTGATCAAAACAAACCTTGAGTGTATTTTAAAACAGATGGTACAGTGAGTGGGTTGATTTGGTGGCAGGGGTAACGTGGTGTCTGGGTTTACTAACTGAATTCATCAGACAGCAGATACTGTGTGGGAAGGCACTGCTGGCTGTTGGCCAGCTTGTGCTTCAGTGGCTATGTGTTGCATTGTGTAGTATCTCTGTGGTTCTCCAGTTTGTGTTGTAGCAGAGCTCAGAAATCTGAGTCGTCCCGGAGCAGCTCCCTAGCTCAGGATGCTGTGGTCTGGGCAGAGTGGTCTTCAGTTGGCTCCTCAACTCTCTTTTCTTAGTTTATTTTTTATTGAAGTAGAAGGCGAAGAAGAACTAAAGAGCCTCCTGATGAAAGTGAAAGAGGAGAGTGAACAAGTTGGCTTAAAGCTCAACATTCAGAAAACGAAGATCATGGCATCTGGTCCCATCACTTCATGGGAAATAGATGGGGACACAGTGGAAACAGTGACAGACTTTATTTTTGGGGGGCTCCAAGATCACTGCAGATGGTGACTGCAGCCATGAAATTAAAAGACTCTTACTCCTTGGAAGAAAAGCTATGACCAACCTAGACAGCATATTGAAAAGCAGGGACATTACTTTGCCAATAAAGGTCCGTCTAGTCAAGGCTATGGTTTTTCCAGTAGTCATGTATGGGTGTGAGAGTTGGATTATAAAGAAGGCTGAGCACCGAGGAATTGATGCTTTTGAACTGTGGTATTGGAGAAGACTCTTGAGAGTCCTTTGGACAGCAAGGAGATCCAACCAGTCCATCCTAAAGGAGATCAGTCCTGGGTGTTCACTGGAAGGACCTATGTTGAAGCTGAAACTCCATTTCTTTGGCCACATGAACGAAGAACTGACTCATTTGAAAAGACCCTGATGCTGGGCAAGATTGAAGGCAGGAGGAGAAGGGGACGACAGAGGATGAGATGGTTGGATGGCATCATGGATTCAATGGACATGAGTTTGAGTAAACTCTGGGATTTGGCAATGGACAGGGAGGCTTGGTGTGCTGCAGTCAATGGGGTCGTGAAGAGTCGGACATGACTGAAATGAGAGTGGTTTTACAATGTTGTGTTAATTTCAGCTGTACAACAGAATGATTCAGTTAGACCCAGAGAAACATTCTTTTTTATATATTCTTTTTCATTGTAATTTATCATAGGATAGTGAATATAGTTCCCTGTGCTGAGCAATAGGACCCTTATTGCTATCCATTCTCTAAGTAGTAATTTGCATCTGCTAATCCCACCCTCCTAATCCATCCATTCCCCATGCCCCACTCCTCCAGTCTGTTCTATGTCTGGGAGTCTGTTTTTGTTTCATAGATAAGTTCATTGGTGTTATACTTGGTCCCTGGACTTTGTGGGGCCTAAAAATTTGTATACTTAGAGGCCTTCAGCACAGTGTTGAATGAACAAAATGGAAGACTAAGGAGCATTTTGGTCCTGGTACCTCCCAGAGCTCTTGCTGATGTTCTCAATTTAATTAATATTTGTGAAGTACCACAAGAACACTCTGGAGTCCTCTCAGTGCCATAGTGGCTCAGCATTCTGAAAGCCTGATTTGAGGAGCACAGCATAGGAATCAATCAGGCAGGGCCAGAATTGCCCTCTTGCAGGTGGACTCCAACCCATGGAGGTCAGCTGTGATGCCTTAGAAAGGGAGGTCGAACCAAGCCACTGCTGCAGGTATTTCTGGTAAACACTCAACTTGTAGAAACTGTCAGGAGTGAACAAGAAATTGAAATAGAGAGTTGAAGTTTCGTAAGGGTAGAAATGGGCTTCTCTGGTGGCTCAGATGGTAAAGATTCTGCCTGCAATGCAGGAAACCCGGGTTCGATCCCTGGCTCAGGAAGATCCCCTGGAGAAGGAAATGGCAACCCACTCCAGTATTCTTGCCTGGAGAATTTCATGAACAGAGGAGCTAGAAATAAAACCATCTTAAAGGACTTTGTATAGAGCTTTCAGGAAAGGGGCACATACTGGCTTAGTAAGAGTCTTTACTACAGGCCCCACACTCTGGCTCATGGTCTAAGAAGTGAGGCAGTCAGTGGGAATAACTAGAGGTCCTCAGGTTCTCTGAGATAAGTTTTGACATCAAATTGGACTCCTTGCTGTCCTCTCTAGCTAGATTCGCATCTGTACTCAGAACACCTGTCAAATAGATAAAAGTGCCACTGGTCAGCCAGATCAGATGAGCTCCTAGAAAATGACTGTGTGAAATGAACCTCTGCTATTACTACAGTGGACTTTTATGGCCTGAGAATGGGCTCCCCCTAGCATAGCCACAATCCCTGATGACCAATGATAAATGGCAAACAGCAGAAGGCGGCAAAGCATTATTACACAAAATTGGCATGGTTGGGTGGCTTTATTACTTTGTCGAAAACTCTGACCCTGAAGATCATAAAGCCATTTCAGACCCAGAGTCTGCCCTCCTTGATCCACAATCCAAGGAACTTATCCCCCCTTGGAAAGCTGCCTTTCTT
This sequence comes from Capricornis sumatraensis, assembly GCF_032405125.1. NCBI lineage: Eukaryota > Metazoa > Chordata > Mammalia > Artiodactyla > Bovidae > Capricornis > Capricornis sumatraensis. Next base: position 106,899,920 of record NC_091092.1, on the reverse strand, counting down.
TCTCTCATGGCTCAGCCCACACAGTTCAGGAAGCCCGGGAGGGAATAGCTGTCCCAGTTGACTTGAGAGCAACTAACCCACCAACAAGCAAGTTTTAGTTGATCAGAGCCAGGACCGGCTTGACCTGCTATGCCATTTTTTCCTCTGGGCAACCTCCTCTGCTTCTTGAGTGTCTCCCTCAGGGACCCCCATCTGAATCTCTCTTCGAGTATCAGTGGTTAATGGTAGTTCACCAAGATCTCATAGCTGGATGGCCAGTTCAAAAACTGAAACTCCAGAAAGGAAGCATTACTTTTCTTTTTGAAGAAAAATTACTTTATTGAAGTACAGTTGATTTCCACTGTTGTGTTAATTTCTGCTGTACAGCAGAGTGATTCAGTTATACACATACATACATTCATTCTCATATTCTCTCCATTATGGTTTATCACAGGATATTGAATATAGTTCCCTGTGCTATACAGTAGGATATTATTGTTCATCCATCCTATATATAATAGTTCACATATGCTAATCCCAAAGTCCCACTCCATCCTTCTCTCACACCTCTTCCCCCCTTGGCAACCACAAGTCTGTTTTCTGTTTGTGAGTCTGTTTTTCAGATAGGTTCACTTGTGTCATATTTCAGATTCCACATATAAGTGGTATCATACAGTATTTGTCTTTCTCTTTATGAATTATTTCACTTAGTCTGATCTTCTCAAAGTCCATCCATGTTATTCCCATTGGTATTATTTCATTCTTTTTATGGCTGAGTAATATTCCATCGTATATATGTACCACATCTTCCTTATCCATTCATCTGTTGAGGGACATTTAGATTGTCTCCATGTCTAAATGCTATGAACCTTGGGGTGAATGTATCTTTTTGAATTGTAATTTTGTTCTGTTATATATGCCCTGGAGTGGGATTGCTGGATCATATGGTAACTCTATTTTTAGTTTCTTGGGGAACCTCCATTCTGTTTTCTATAGTGCTGCACCAATTTACATGCCCACCAACAGTGTAGGAGGGTTTCCCTTCCTAGGAAAGGGGGCATTTTCTTTTCTTCTTCTTCTTCTTTTTTTTTTTTTTTTTCCTTTTTGGGCTGTGTTGCACGGCTTATGGGATCTTAGTTCCATGACCAGAGATTGAACCCAGGCCCACGGCAGTGAAAACACTGAGTCTTAACCACTGGACCACCAGGGAATTCTCAAGGAGGCATTTCTTAATTTAGGACCTTTTCCTAATTCACAGTCAGCTTCTGCAGAGAAACCTCGAGCCTCCCAAGTATGATCCCCAGACAATCCTATCTATTGGTAAGTCCCTCCTGAAAAAAATTTGGGCCAATCCATCTATAAAATTCAACAATTAAAAAAACCTGCTAGATATCTTAAGAACTCACACAGGAGTGAGTTCCCTTTGTTGGATGGATAGAGGAGGCCCCACTCAACCAGAGGGAGATACCATCAGTTCCTAGTTCTAGGACCCCTTATACCCCACACACTATTCTCACCTCACCTTCTGCAGTAGCAGTCACCTAAGTACCTCCCCTAGAATGATGGCAACTCTCTGGAGCTTGTCCCACTGCCTAGGGGTTGTCACACATAAACTGCTCTGAGGGACCACTGGATCCCACAAAATAACCAACCTTCCTGGCCCTTTTTGATACTGGGGCACAGGTCATAGTTATTCCTCCCATTTCAAAAACTAAGGTGACTCAGTTAAAATCGAGGGCATATCAAATGTGGGGCACATAGGTCCCACTTGATGTTATGATCAGGTCTATCATACTAACTACATTTCCAATGCTAGTCACCACCTCTGTCTCTGGTCCGTCTAGTCATGGGTATGGACACCATTATGGGAAGTCTCTTAAAGTGGAACAAGGGAAAATTGGCAGTACTTCCTTTGGGACTTGCTTGGTGGGAGCCTGTGGACTTTCCACCTCATTAGGATTATCAGTATGTCTCAGGACAAGCTACAACAAGGTCTGGCTGGAGATAGCCTGCCGTTACTTCAGGTCTTTTTAAGGCTGACACTGTGGTTCCTATCATCTCCCCTGTTAATAGCCCTATCTGGCCAGAGTTAATGGCAGACAAATTAAGATGTATGACTCCTCATTCTAAATGACCTACATCTCAATGCAGTTGTTCTGTTCATCAAGGCACCTTTTTTTTTTTTTAATCATTGTTGCAATTATGAATGACATGAAGACTACACATAGTGATCCCTTCACAGGGCAGACAGGAAGACCAGTTGGAGTGGGCACTGTGAAGGGGGCAAAGAAGAACCTTTCTCCCTCAGTGTAGTGGAGCAACGACATGATGTGAACAGGGCCAGGAGGATGACTGGCCATCCATCAGTGCATTGGTTTATCCTGACAGTGAATATGAATGAGGGGACGTGCCCCATGAGTGCAGTGGGGTAAGAAAGCAAGCAATACGTATGAACAGGACAAAGAGGAGTCGTCATGTGCAGTTAGTGCCCTGGGGCACGTTGGTAGATGTGATTGGGAGAAATGGAGCTTGTACAATCAGTGTACCAGTTTTGTAGTTAAGGATGTGAACAGAGCAGAGAAAGGAGCTGTGTGTTGCAAGGGAGAGGGAATGTGAACAAGGCCAAGAGGAGGTGCCCCCTCCCAGGAGCAGAATGCCAGAACTAGACACAGGATATAGATGGTGAGAGAGCAGGCCCGTGCTTTCAGTCCCAGAGGAGGAACTAGGAAGGAACACATGACCAGGCCAACGAGGAGGACCCCCTGCACCGTCAGGGCATTAATGGGGCAGGTTGTGAATGAGGCAAAAAGAAATTGAACAGGGGATATGAGCAAGGCAGTGAAGATGGGTCTCTCATATCCCAGCAGTGGTGCACTTGGCCGGGGATGTAAAAAGGGCAAAGGAAAAGGGGCTCCCATCGTCAGTTCATTGGAGCAACTGGACAGAGGCTACACATGCAGTCAGTAGGAATACTACTGTCCCGTAAATGCAATGGGTCTCCAGCCTGGGCATGTGTGCGAGTAGGGGAGAGAGGAGAAGCCCCACCCCAGATGCACTGGTGAAGTGAAACCACGGAGAGGTGCTTCCCTGATCGTTTGGTGAACTGCACCTGGGCAGGAGGAGAGATGATCGGGCCAGTCAGTAGGACCCCTGTACTGTCAATGCAATGGAGTAACTGCAGGGGATGTGGACAGGCAAGGAGGAAGAACCCTGCGCTGTCAGAGCAATAAGGTGATGGGGAATGGAGGAGGCTCCGCAATTAATCAGTGAAGTGGTGTCACTTGAGAAGCTTTCTGAAAGGGGCAGAGATGAGAAGCCCCAAATATGGGCATGGCAACGGGGACACCTGCACCATCAGTTCCTGGATGGAAGAGGTGTACAGGAAGTGAGACCCGTGCTCTTACCAGCAGTATGTGGGTTACTCTGAACAGGGAATGTGACCATGGCAAAGAAAACAGGCCCAGCATCATCTGTGTAGTGGTTTAAATGACAAAGCATGTGATGGGCACAAGGAGAATGAAGCTCCCTCTCCCATCAGTACTGAATACTGTGCAGGGTGTGCTAACGGGGTCATGGGGAAAAACTCTGGATCACTGTGTCAGTGTGATGGTGTAAATGGACAGGATATGGTTTGGGGCAAAGCGAATAGGGCCTGCAGCTACAGAGGATGATGCAGGTTTATAGGCAATGTGAGAAAGACCCAGCATCTCTCACAAGAGGGAAGTGGGAACAGGGCCCAGTGAGCTGGGCATAGAGGATGAGCCCCAACCCATAACCAGTGGTGTGACTTGGCCAAGAGTATTAATGAGGCAGTAGAGGAACCCCTACCCACTGGGGAGGGTTAGCTGGACCGGGGATGTGACCTGAGGATGTGATTCATTTCGGCTGCATCAGTACAGTGATGACATTGAGCAGAGTATTCTCATGGAGCAAAAAAAGAGCCCTGCCCTATCCATGTGCTGCTGTAACTCACCAGAGTTTTCTGTGTAAAGAACAGTAGCCCTGTATACCATAACTCGTAACTGTAACAGCCTCAGTGGACAGAGGAAGTGAACAGGATAAAGACGATCAGGAACCACCCGCGAGTACCATGAAGTACTGGGGAGGAAGGTGAACATGGTAAATAGAAAGAGCCCCACACACTCGGTGCAGTGGGACAACTGAACTACAAAGGTGAACAGGGAAAGAGAATGATCTCTGATCTGTCGGTGCAGAGATGGGACACACGAGGGAGGTGAGAAGGGCAGAGAGGAGAAGAGGAGGTCCTCGCTTCCTCTGTGAGGATATGAACAGACCACACAGGAGAATCTTCACACCCTTAGTACCGAGGTGGAAGTTGGCAGGCTCTGAACAGAACAAACCATCAGTGAACAGAGAGTTCACTGATGAAATGGGGCAGGGCTGTGTGAACGAGATCAGGAGGAGGAGCCCCGCAAACCTAGCACACTGGTTCCACTACACTGGCTATAAGCGGGAGAAAACCAGCATATGCAGAGCAGCGTGTAGTGGTTCCTGGGCTGGTAATGTGAACAGGGTGGAGGAAAGCATGGCCAGTGCCACGAGGTGAGTGCCCAGTTGATCCCATTAAGCAAAGAGCAATCCTTCCAGCATCGTCACCTTGGAGTGCTCAGACAGGGTGAAGGAATGGAGGAGGTGTGCCACACTTCAGTGTAACTGGCCAGGGTGTGAACAGGTAAGAGGAGACCCCGGCACACAGGGAAGGGAGGCCAGGATAAGCATCTCCACGTCCTCTGTGTGACTGTATGAATGAATGAGCAAGGAGATCAAAGGGTGAGAGGCCCCCCCTACCCTCCCAGCCCCCCCGCCAACTCAGGCACTGGGCTAGGTCAGAGGGGAGACCAGGGCATGACCGGCACATCCAGACTGATCACGATGGCGGGTCCAGACCTGGTGTGACCAGGGCACAGAGGATGCAGGGCCCTCAGTGCACGGGGGACCAGTCCTGGGTAGAACCCGCACAACCGCTGCCCTTAAGTACCACCCCAGGGCGTGAGTGAGGTGCACGAGAGGAGGTGGACCACCAGGGCTGTGTGTAACTTCGGAGGAGAGGTGACAGTGCAAAGAGGAGGACCCGGAGGCATCAGTGCCGGGGTCTCACTTGATAGGGAACACTTATGGGGCAATAGGAGCCCCTTAATGTCAGTACCACAGGGAGACAGGGCCGGGTATGTAAGCAAGCAGCCAGGAGGAGCCCCGCCTGTCTGTGCATGCAGAGGAGTCACTGGGAGGCGCCTACCCACCGGCTCTGCTCTGACCTGCTGGAACCTGCCCTTGGACCCCCAGACTCCTGGGAGGAAGCCGGGATATGGCGCTGATGCAGGCAGGGCAATCCCCTCCCGAGTCACTAAGGGCTGCAGCGCTGCCCTGTGGTTCCCCCCAGGAATTACAAGTTCGCCTTCCAGACGGTGAGATTTAACAGTCACTCTGTCAGAAAGTGTTTCATCTGCAGGTGATCTGCTTCCCAGGGCGTGAGGTGATCTGACCTACACCACTGAGATAGTTCATGAAAACCATTCTCCTGCTGCCCTGCTCAGAGCCTGTCATGAATCTCATAACGTATAGCACTGAATACTCCGAAAGCTGAGCTCTTAAATCTTCAAACCTGGGAACTGTCCAAGATACATACCCTCATACAAACAGGCACCGTGGTTACACTCTGGAATACTAGGTAACTAATGGAACCAAGTCAATGACTCACAGCCAGTCCAGCCAAAGTGACAAAGCTCCATCCTGGACTTTCTGGCAGCCTTGACAAACTGCACTTCAGCAGAAAAGAGACTGGATCACCAGGCAGCCCCGCCCACAGCTGGCACCTTCCTGACATTTCTGCAGCTGTGGCCAGGAACTCAATGGGCTGTGAACACGGATTATCCCCTCACCCCAGAAGCGATCCCTGTGGGCCGAGCTGCAGGACGTTAGCAGAATGATACGTGGAAGGTACCCCATTCCTGGCTGCTGCTCCGTCTGCTGTGGGGCTGGAGGGGCTACCTTGAGGTCAAGGTCGTGGACCTGACCCTGGGGAGAAGCACCGCGTTTGCCATGGAGCCCGCTCTTTGGCCAGCTGTCTGGGCAGCTGTACTGAGAGTACATGGCTGTGCTACATTAAATGTGCCAAAGGTAAATTGAAAAGGATAAGCCAAATCAATGGCGGTGCCTGGAAACGCTAAACTTTTAAACATATTTCCAGGGTGGGGGGAGTTCAGTGAGGAAAGGAGAATTCGTTTGGGGGATGGAGCGGGTTAACCCTAAGGAGTGTGGGCAGGACCCCCCGGAACAGTTGTGCAGTTCATGGGCTTCACAGAGTGCTCGGTCGAGGGGGTGAGGTGGGGACACTGACGTCTACCCTCGATGCTCCTCTCCTCGTGCAACGCCCCCCGGCCCCCCTGCATGTGCCTGAGTGGGCACTGCTTTCTGAGTCCTCTTCTCACAAGGGGAAGCACTGTTGATGAGTGAGGTGGGAGCTTTCCCTGTTCATTCTTCTACAGACAAGATGCTTAAGCACCGAAACAGAGGCTGGCCTGGCCCTTCAGCTGTCCGCTCCGGCTGTTCTCCCCGGGTCCTCCCACCTTCACCGCCTCTCACTGAGGCCACAGGGAGCCACCTGCACCCCAACCCCCCGAAACAGCAGCCTCTCACCTCCGGGCTTCTGCCCACGCCTACCCCTGTGGGCTCTGCGACATCGCCACCCTCGAGGACATTCCGTAGTAGCAGAGCCCACTCCACAGTCAGGCATCTGGAGAGCTGGAGGGGTCGGTCCTGGGCAGAGACCTCCAAGGTGCCCACGCCACACTGGCTCCCTGGGGTCCCAGCAGGACGGAGCTCCGTAGCTTCGCGGTCCATCCTGATGTGGCTGGTCATGTTCAGTCAAAAACTGCAGGAGGTACACTCCTCCTGCGTGCACAGCCATCCTGGTGGCCCTGGCACCCTGAAGGGCCACACTCAACAACCCCACAAAACTAGGAGCACTGGCTCCACAGATCTTCCCAGGGCAGAAGGCTGGTCACACTCTCAGGGACTTCTTTGAACAACTGCTCTCTGCAGCCCACTGACATCTGTGTACAAACCTGTCATGACCAGACAGAGACTTCTCTCTCATCAGTGCTTTTCAGTCCCACTCTTCAGCCCTGAGAGGCTTGAGGAACTTAAACAAAAGCCAGACCAGGAAACACTACTTAGAGAGAAGTTGACCTTCACCTGTGTCTACTTTGCCTCATGACTTCCTTTTCATCTTTTAAGTAAGTTGAGGTACATATTTAATATGTACCAGGCACTGTTCGAGGTATTGTGCATGATTCACAGACACTATCCCTTTGCGGAGTTTATACTCAGGCAAGAGTTAGACCTTAATAAATAACTCTACTTCCATCACAGTACACATCATAAATTAGAGAAATAAAGTTAAAATCTCAACATGATGAAAGATCCTTGATGTTTTACTGCAAACCATAGTCAACGTTTTCAAATGTTTGTTTTCAGCATATATTTGGAAGGGAGGGACTGTTGAACCAAAGTATTTTTTTCAATTATTTTTCAAAAACGAAATAAGTTGAAATTTGAATTGCTAACGTTTGCAGTATTTTTACACCATATCTACAGTAATTATTCAGATTTACTTATATTTAGTTGATTTCGACATTCACTTTCAGGAATTCTACTATGTACTTCTATTTCAAAGGTTTTATTTTGATTAACTTTTTGAATGTTGATGAATCCTTTCAGAGGGTGGAATCTTCAGAGTGTATATATAATTATATTGATTTCTGTGGCTTTCACGTAAGACTTGATATGGAGTTATTGAGTCAAACACAACTTTTTCCCTTTACGGTGTTATGTTCTGTTCTTCTATCTCCTGTTACTCTGACATCAGGAGAAGCCTGATTTTGTGCCTTTAAGGCAAATACTCTCTTTTCTTCCCTGAAAGTCCGCGGCATTTTTAATGTTTGAAATTCAAAATGCTAACCATTCACATTCAGATATTGAACAAGTTTTGTTAATTTTGTTTTGATCCTGATAACACCTTTTCATCTGAAGATTAACGTTTTTCTTCAGCTTCTGAAAACTCTATTGTCTTCTCTAAATATTGCTGTTACATTTGTTCAGGAATTTTCTTTCAAGCATGCCATTAATCCGTATGTTAGATCTCCATTCTCTGTACTTAATGTCTTTAAGACTCTCATGCTCTACTGACTGAGGTAGCTGTGTGGCTTGTATGTAATAGCTTTAATTCTCTACCTTTACTATCTGGTTTTTGTTTTCTGCTACTGCATAGCTTATAGGATAAAAGTGTGTGTTTATACTTTGAATAGTCACGTGTATGCTATAAAGATAGCCATGGTGCATCACTGCTCAGTGAAATTTCTTGCCTTTGTTCAAGATTTCTTCAGCTGATAAATGACTCACAAGTATGACTCTTTGAAGTACAGTGAGTACCCTGGTAAAAGCAGGAGTATCCAAAGCAGTTAATGTGATGGGCAGCCATCTTTCCCAGCCTCCTTGTGTGCAATCCCAGAAAAATTTGGGCACCTCAGAAAAAGAGACAGTGTTTCCTAGTTCTCTTATTTTGTACAACTATGGCAGTGCCAACCAAATTTCTTTTGATGTGAAACTAAGTTGCTTCCGATGGAGATGGCTGATCATAAAGCTGCTGTGGAAACTGAATAAGTTACTGAAAGTAAAATGCTTGGGACAAAGCCTGATGCCTGATTAGCACTCTACGTTCTCAGAAACCAGGTTCTCCATCCTGTCACAATGGGTAGACTTTGTGGGAAGCACTTGATGACTGTGAAGCATGGAAAACCAGAGAACATTCATGTCATGGCTTGGGCCTGCAGGGTGAGGGGCAAACCGCCTGAGTGTTGTCCCCTCTAAGTCACTTTCTGACTGTGTGGCCCCGGGGAGGTTAGTTGTCATGTCTGTACTCTGTATGAACCCAGAGGCTTCATACACATGGATCTGCTCTGTAAACCTGAGTTCTCATTCTCAAGTTCCTGTGGTTCCAAATCCCCAGCCATGAGAACTCGCTACCCTATAGTCCACTACCTTGACCCTGCCTGACGGATGAGCTGTGGTTCTCACAGGCAGCACTTGAAAGAAGGCCCTTTTGAATTGTGGCCTCATGGTCATGAACTGCGTGAGTCCTGTAGCGACCAGGTGTCGGGTTTACATGGAGGTGCCCATGCAAGCACAGGAGTGGGGCAGTTCTTATCAGGTGCCAGCTTGTTACAGGCGCTCAGGCCTGGTGGTGACATGATAACTTAGGGGCCATCTGGTCACTGCAGGGACATAGCTGCAGTACACCCACCTCATCCAAGTTCTTTCAGCCTGCTTTTTGTTTTTAAACTAATAGACTTTATTCTTCTGAACAGATTGAGATTTACAGACAAATTGAGCAGAAAGTAGAGTCCCATATACCCTCCTAACACAATCCTCAGTTTCCTTAAACATCATGCATTGATGCAGTACATTTGTTAAAATTGATAAGCCAATATTGATGCATTATTATTAGCTAAATCCATAGTTTACACTAGGGTTGTCTTTTTGTGTGCGAAATTCTCTGCATTTTGACAGATGTATGATGACATGTGTCTGCCATTATATTATCTTACAGAATAGTTTCATTGCCTTAAAAATCCTCAGTGCTCTGCCTTTTTATCCCACCCATGGCTGAACATTTTTTTTTTTTTTGCTATCTCCATAGTTTTGTGTTTTCTACAATGTCATTTAGTTGGAATAATTTGGTACATAGCCTTTTCAGATTATCTTTTCACTATATACAATAATATATGTTTAAGCTTCCTCCATGTCTTTTCTTGGCTTGATCACTCATTTCCTTTTTTTGCTGAATAATACTCCATCCAAACTGTGGACACACCACAGTTTATTTATACATTTCATTTATTAAAGGAAATCTTGATTACTTTGAAGTGTGCAGTACCGTATTATCTGTAGGCACTATGTGGTAGATAGATTTGATGAATAAGTTCTAGAGATCTATTGTACATCTTAGCAATGTCTTTTGCAGCATGCTCAAACTCTGGAGTGGTACTTATCAGGAGCTAGAAGAGGAGGCAAAAGGGAGTTGCTCAATGAGTATAGTGTTTCACTTTTATAAGATAAAAAATTTCTGGACGTCTGTTCCACAACAGTATAGATTTAACACTACTGAATTGTACACTTAAAACAGGTTAAGATGGTTAACTTCATGATATATTTTACCACAATAAAAGTAAACTTGCCAGAATTGCATTGAATCTGTAAATCAAATTGGACCTAATATCTTGACAGTATCCAATGTTCCTTCTCATGTACCTACGTTTTTCCATTTGCTTAGATCTTTATTTTATCACAGATTTGTAGTTTTCCTCATATAGATCTTGTACACATTTTGTTAAATTTATACTTAAGCATTTATTTTTATTTCATGCTAAAATAAAAATCTTGCATCCTGAAACCTTATTCTAATCACTTAATACTTCCAGGAGTTTTTGATTCTTTGGAATTTTTTACATAGAAAAGCATGTCATCTACAAATAGTCACTGTTATCTCTTCCCAAATCTGTACAATTTTATTGTGTTGGCTTCCCTGGTGGCTCAGTGGTAAAGAATCTGCTTGCAGTTCAGGAGATGCAGGATACATGGGTTCAATCCCTGGGTGGGGAAGATTGCCTGGAGAAGGAAATGGCAACCCACTCCAGTATTCCTGCCTGGGAAATCCCATGGACAGAGGAGCCTGGCGGTCTACAGTCCATGCATGGGGTCAGAAATAGTTGGCTATGACTCAGGGACTGAAAAACAACATTCCAACATTAAGAGTGCCTTTTCATGCTTTATTCCAGTGTGAGCTATGACTTCTAGTACAATGATGAATAGGAGTAATAAAAGTAGACATCCTCGCCTTGACGCTTGATCTTAGTTGGGAAGCAACTAGTTTCTCATTACTCAGTGTCCTGTTAGTTGTAGTTTTTAATAGATGATATCTTTAAAGCTAGACAACATTAGTTTTCAGAGTTTTGTTTTTTTTTTTTTTCATCAAGAGGGTGTTGAGGTTTTATCAGATGCTTTTTCTGTATCTATTGATACAATCATATAATTTTTCTTCTTGAGCCTCTTGATTTAGTGAATTATGTTAACTACTTATTGAGCAGAGATGTATCAACACGTCTTTTGTTACCTGAACATTATTGACCAGACTCTTTTCAGTATTAACTTATGTAGGAAATCGCTGGCCACAGGCATTAGTTTATACAAAAATCCCACAATCAATAATGTGTTACAAATTATCAAATATTGAACCAGCCTTGTATACCAGGAGTAAGTTCTACTTGGTCATGGTGTATAACACTTTTTATTCATTGTTGGATTTGATTTGCTAGTGTTTTGTAGAAGAACTTTGAATGTACATTCATGAGAGAGATTAGATTATAGTTATTCCTTTCTTGTAATATCTTTGCTTTTATCTTTTTATTAGTATAATTCTGGCATCAGAATGAGTTAGGAAGCATTTCCTCTGTTTCTATCTTCTGAAAAGGGCTTTAGAGACTTGGAATAGTTTCTTCCATAAATGTTTGTTAGGATTCATCAATGAAATTATCTGGCTCTAGTGCTTTCTGTTTGGCAAGGTTATTGATTGATTATTATTGATTTCTTTTCTTCTACAAACACACACACACACACATATATATCTATTCAGAATACATGTTTCTCCTTGTGTGAATTTTGGTGGATTGTGGCTTCCAAGAAATTTGTGCAATATCACCTAAGCTATCAAATTTGTGGGTATAAAATTGTTCATAATATCCTTAACTATCCTTTTAATATCCATAAGATCAATAATGATGTCCTCTATTTACTTTTTAATAATAGGAATTTGTATCTTATCTTTTTTCTTAGTCAATCGGTCTAAAGTGTTATTAATTTTAGTGATCTTTTCAAATATTAATAGATGGTCATCTTCTCACTGAGTCCTCACAATGGTGGAAGGTCTGAGGGAGATCTCTGTGATCTATTTTATAAGGGCACTGATCTCATTTATGAAAGATGCATCCTCGTGATCTAACCACTCCTAAGGCCCTTTGTTGTTCATTCACCAAGTCATGTTTGACTCTCTGAGACCTCATGGACTGTAACCCTCCAGGTTACTGTCCTTCACTATCTCCCAGGGTTTGGTCAAACTCATGTCCATTGAGTTGAAGGCCCTATGTGCTAATAACTGTCACTTTAGGGCTCGGGATTTCAACATATGAATATGGGGATATTATAAGCATTCTGTCTGTAATAGGGGGTTTCCAGCTATTTTTCTGTTATTGATTTCTAGCCTAATTCCATTATGATCTGATAGCATACTTTGTATAGTTTTTAGTCTTTTAAATTTGTTCAGGTGTTTATGCAATCAAATGTAGTGTATCTTGATGAGTGTTCTGGGTGATTGAGAAGAATATATAAAGGCATACCTCATCTTATTGTGCTTTGCTTTATTGTACTTCCTATATATTGCATGTATTACAAACTGATCATTTGTACCAGTCCTGTGTCACGCAAGTCTATCATTTTTCCAATAACATTTGCTCACTGTACGTCAGTGTCACATACTGGGATTCTCACAAGATTTCCTATGTTTTTGTTATATGTTATGGTAATCTGTGATCTTTGATATTTCTGTTGCAAAAAGATTATGACTTACTGAAGGCTAAGATAATGGTTAGCATTTTTATCAATAAAGCATTTTTAAATCAGGGTATGTACATTATTTTGACATAATGCTATTGACACTTATTAATAGATTACAGTATATTGTAAACATAACTTTTATGTGCACTGGGAAACCAAAAAATTAATGTGACTCATTTTCTTAAGATATTCATTTTATTTTAGTGGTTTGATTCTGAATCCACGGTATCTCCAAGGTATGCCAGAGATCTGCTGTTGCTGGATGAAGTATTGTATAAATGTCAGTCCGATCCAGTGTATTAATGAAGTTGTGCACGTCATTAATTATTGTGTGTCTTCCTGGTGGACCTGTCCATTTTTGATAGAGTGGTATTGAAGTCTCTAATTATAATTGTGGATTCATATATTTCTCCTTGCAGTTTTATCATTTTCTTTGCCTCATGTTTTTTGATGCTTTGTTGTTAGGCAGATATTTATGTATTTTTGTAGAAATGAGTCCTTTATCAATGTGTGAAAGTGAAGTTGCCCAGTCGTGTCCGACTGTGACCCCATGGACTGTAGCCTGCCAGGCTCCTCCGTCCACGGGATTTTCCAGGCAAGAATAGTGGAGTGGGTTGCCATTTCTTTCTCCAGGGATCTTTCAGACTCAACTCTAATACCTCTCTTTATCCCTCATAACATCCCTTACTCTTGCGAAGACTAGCAAAGTAATCGGCCCCTCCCTCTCGGCCCCTCTCTGCCCTGACCACTAAGCTAAGGAAACAGGGACCTTAGTGAACACGATAAACTTACAGTCGTTACAAAAGTAGTTTAGAAAAGTCACTAGACAAACTATAAACCACTGTAAATGTGAAGTTGCTCAGTCGTGTCCGACTCTTTGCGACCTCATGGACTGTAGCCTACTAGGCTTCTCTGTCCATGGGGTTTCTCCAGGTAAGAGTTCTGGAGTGGTTTGCCATTTCCTTCTCCAGGGAATCTTCCCATCCCAGGGGTCGAACCCAGGTCTCCCGCATTGTAGGCAGATGCTTTACTGTCTGAGCCACCAGGGAAGATCCCATAAACCACTATAAGCACTAACAAATCTTAGGGAGAAGGGAGAATCTTATTTTAAAAGTTACCACATTATAGTATTCAACATGTCCAATTTTTAACAACAGAAAAATATATTCAGACAACCAGGTGAGCGTGGCTCATTCACAGTAAGAAAATTAACAGAATTTTTTTCTGAGAAAGCCCAGAGGTTGGAATTTTCAATAAGAATATATTTTACATGTTGAATAGGTTTAAAGCACTAAAGAATATGATGGTAAAGGAAGTAAATGAGACCAGAATGACAGTGGTACTGATGTGACAATGGAGAATATCAATAAAAGGATAGAAATCATTAAAAGGAATCAAATAGAATTTTGAAGTTGAAAAGTGAGATAACCTAAATAAAAAATTGCCTAGTGGGTTCCAGCCATAGATTTGATGAAGCAAAGCGAGAATTAGCTGACTTAAAGGTAAGTTGATTGGGATTATTGAGTCTGATGAGCAGAAAGAAAAAAGAGTGAAAAAGGATGAATAGAGCCTAAGAGACCTGTAGGAAACCACAAATCATACCAACACAGGCTTAACTGGAGTCCCAGAAGAGAGGAGATACAGCAAGGGAATAAAATAATATTTGAAGAAATAATGGCAGAAAACATCCTAATTTGATGAAAGGCAAAATTGAACAAATTCGAAATAGCATAAACTCGGAGATCCCCATTGAGACACATTATAGTCAAATTTTTGAAAACTAAAGAGATGACAAAGAGAATACTGAAGCAGCAGTAGAACAGGCAAAGAAAGACTAGTTGACAGTTTTATTTTCTTGCAGCATTTTAAATATGTCATCTCACTACCTACCACCCCCACCCCCACACCCACCCCATGGCATCCATGGTTTCTGATGAGAAACTGGCTGTTAATTTTATCAAGGATCCCTTTTAAGTTAAAAACAAGACAAGAAAATTCCCCAAATAACTATGGTAGTCTCCTCTTATCCTCGGTAGAGGCATTCCAAGACCGCTGTGGATGCCTGAAAGCACAGATAGTACTGAACCCTATATTTTCTCTTACTCGTATATGACTATGATAAAGTTAAATTTATAAATTAGGCACAGTAAGAGATTTACACCAATAACTAAGAAAAAAACAGTTACAACAATATACTGTACGAAAAGTTATGTAAATATTGTTTTTCTCTTTCAAAATGTCTTATTGTGCTGTACGAACCCTTCTTATGATCATATGAGGTGATAAAATGCCTGCATGATGAGTAAAATTGAGGTGAATGATACACGTATTGTAATGTAACACTGGGCTACCATGTATGCTTGACAATATGTCATGAGGAGGCTCATGTGCTTCAGGGTGACCCTGGATCATTGAGTCATAGCTATGTTGATGATTGGAGAATCTCAAGTGGGATGGAGTGGAGCAGTGTGGGATTTCATCACATTACTCAGAAGAGGATGCAGTTTAAAACTTAACAAATTGTTTATTCCTGGAATTACCATATAATATTTTTAAACCATGGCTGGCCATTGGTCAGTGAAATGTCAGAATGTGAAACTCCAGGTTTGTGGGGTGGTGGGGGGTGGCTACTGTATATAACTTTCTAGAATGTTAGATGTTCAGTTCAGTTCAGTTGTGTCCAACTCTTGCAACCCCATGAACCTAGACAGCATATTAAAATGCAGAGACATTTCTTTGTCAACAAAGGTCCATCTAGTCAAAGCTATGGTTGTTCCAGTAGTCATGTATGAATGTGAGAGTTGGACTATAAACAAAGCTGAGTGCCGAAGAATTGATATTTTTGAACTGTAGTGTTGGAGAAGACGCTTAGGAGTCCCTTGGACTGCAAGGAGATCCAACCAGTCAATCATAAAGGAAATAAGTCCTGAATATTCATTGGAAGGACCACTGCTGAAGCTGAAACTCCAGTACTTTGACCACCTGATGCAAAGAACTGACACATAGAGACCTGTAGGAGAAAATAATAGCAAATGAAGCAACTGACAAACAACTAATCTCAAAAATATACAAGCAACTTATGCAGCTCAATTCCAGAAAAATAAACGACCCAATCAAAAAATGGGCCAAAGAACTAAATAGACATTTCTCCAAAGAAGACATACGGATGGCTAACAAACACATGAAAAGATGCTCAACATCACTCATTATCAGAGAAATGCAAATCAAAACCACAATGAGGTACCACTTCACACCAGTCAGAATGGCTGCGATCCAAAAATCTGCAAGCAATAAATGTTGGAGAGGGTGTGGAGAAAAGGGAACCCTCCTACACTGTTGGTGGGAATGCAAACTAGTACAGCCACTATGGAGAACAGTGTGGAGATTCCTTTAAAAATTGCAAATAGAACTACCTTATGACCCAGCAATCCCACTGCTGGGTATACACACCGAGGAAACCAGAATTGAAAGAGACACATGTACCCCAATGTTCATCGCAGCACTGTTTATAATAGCCAGGACATGGAAACAACCTAGATGTCCATCAGCAGATGAATGGATAAGAAAGCTGTGGTACATGTACACAATGGAGTATTACTCAGCCGTTAAAAAGAGTTCATTTGAATCAGTTCTGATGAGATGGATGAAACTGGAGCCAATTATACAGAGTGAAGTAAGCCAGAAAGAAAAACACCAATACAGTATACTAACACATATATATGGAATTTAGAAAGATGGCAATGACGACCCTGTATGCAAGACAGGAAAAAAGACACAGCGGTGTATAACGGACTTTTGGACTCAGAGAGAGAGGGAGAGGGTGGGATGATTTGGGAGAATGGCATTCTATCATGTATACTATCATGTAAGAATTGAATCGCCAGTCTATGTCTGACGCAGGATACAGCATGCTTGGGTCTGGTGCATGGGGATGACCCACAGAGATGTTATGGGGAGGGAGGTGGGAGGGGGTTTCATGTTTGGGAACACATGTAAGAATTAAAGATTTTAAAATTAAATTTAAAAAAATTAATTAAAAAAAAAAAAAAAAAAGAACTGACACATTGAAAAAGACCCTGATGCTGGGAAAGATTGAAGGCAGGAGAAGGGGACGACAGAGGATGAGATGGTTGGATAGCGTCACTGACTCAATGGACATGAGTTTGAGTGAGCTCTGGGAGTTGTTGATGGACAGGGAAGCCTGGCGTGCTGAAGTCCATGGGGTTGCAAAGAGTTGTACATGACTGAGCAACTGAACTGAACTGATTGTGTTGGTTTCAGCCATATATCAACATGAATCAACCATAGGTATATGCATGTCCTCTCTGTCTTGAACCTCCCTCCCACCCCTCTAGGTTGTCACAGAGCATTGGATTTGAGCTCCCTGCGTCCTACAGCAAATTTCCACTGGCTTATAATTTTATACATGGTAATGCATATGTTTCAGTGCTATTCTCTCAATTCGTTCCACCCTCTCCTTCCCCCACTGAGTTCTACAAGTCTCTTCTCTGTCTGCATCTCCATTGCTGTCTTGCAGATAAATTCATCAGTACCATCTTTCTAGATTCCATATATATATATACACACATGTTAATATGCAATATTTGTCTTTCTGACTTGCTTCACTGTGTATAGTAGGCTCTAGGTTCATCTACCTCATTAGAACTGACTCGGATACATTCCCTTTTATGACTGAGTAGTATTCCAATGTGCATATGTATCACAACTTCCTTATACATCATTTGTTGATAGACATCTGTGTTGCTTCCTTGTCCTGGCTATTGTAAAAAGTGCTTCAATGAACAGGTGTCTCACTGGTAAAGAATGCACATGCTAATGCAGGAGGTGCAAGAGACCCAGGTTTGATCCCTGAGTCAGCAAGACCTCCTGGAGGAGGAATGGCAACCCACTCCAGTATTCTTGCCTGGAGAATGGCATAGACAGAGGAATCTGGTGGGTTATAGTCCATGGGATCACAGAGAATCAGACAGGACTGAGCACACATGCGCACACACACACACACACACACACACACAGAGACACAGAACATTGGGGTACATGTGTCTTTTTTGATTATTGTTTCCTTGGTATATGCTCAGTAGCAGAATTGTTGGGTAGTATGGTAGTTTTATTCCTAGTTTTTTAAGGAATCTCCATACTCTTCTCCATAGTGGCTATGTCAGTTTGCATTCTTATCAACAGTGCAAGAGGGTTCTCTTTCTTCCACACCCTCTCCAGCATTTGTTGTTTCTGACTGATTTTTTTAAATGTACTATTCAAATTAGGTTTAAAGAAAAGGCAGAGTACATCTTGGCCAAAATCTGCAAGAAATGAATGGTAGATAATGGATGATGTTTATGAAGTCTGTGTTATGTGTGTGAATATTCACTCACACCAATATAGTTTCTACTTTGCACATCCCTTAATTGCCTGTCTTGTGTGGCATAGCAAACCAATAGAAGATAATAGGCTAGTAACATATGTACTCTTAAAAGCCTGACAATATTAACTGTGCAGACAGTAAGACTGTAGAAATTTTGCTTCAGATTAGGACAAACTTCCAATATTTGTGTGATTTCATTTCTTGGAACCATTTTACTAATAGAGTGTGTCTCTAGGACCTGTGGTGCTTTTTCAGAACTCATTAGCCAAAGAAGAATGCATTTCACTCACAGCCCTAGGGAATCCTTTCTGTATTCTGTGACACTTCAAGTACATTATTGTCCTGTCACCTTGGGTGTCTGTTGCCAAATTCCTTAATCTTCAATTGATCAATTGCTAAAGAAAAAAATGTGTTACGCAGACACTTTGGTTGAGGAATGGAGACATTAGATCAGACAGAAGCAGTGTGTTTGAAATGTTGTTTTCTTTGTTTAGAAATTTTAAATGCCAATTCCAGAAACAAAATGAAGTGAAGTCAAAGAAAATTAAACCATGATGCTTGCGATATAACTTGGGGCATTTTGAGCCCATGATCCTGTGCTTTGGCCTTGTTTTATGATTCCAACTGGATTGATCCTGCCATGCTGCTGCTTTAAAAAACCACTGTTTCTTTTGCTTTATAATTGTAGCATATTGAGACATAAGATGCAGAGTATACAGGTTTAAGGTGTAATTTTACACAGGTGAGTCTCCTGCTTTTTCCTTTTTGGCCTACTGGTTTGCTACAGTTGCCTTTTAATTAATTTACAGATTTCAAGATGTGTTTTGTTTATTAGCAACAGATCTCAATTTGTATTGTGTACCCTGCAGGCCAGCAGTGCAGTGCAAACCAGTACAAGGACCTGTAACTCATTCCACCTCTTATCGTGCTCATGTCTTGCGTGGCCATGTCTAGGGTCCTTTAGCACCAACACAACTTGTCTACACTGTCCTCTAACACAAGTGCACCAGCCTCTTCTCCCTGCTAACATATCAGCCCCAAGGACAGGTGAATTCTAATTAAGTTGAACACTCCTTCCTAGCATGAGCCTCTAAATCCTCCAGCACAGAAGCTGGGGCATGAAATAGACAGAAGTGATGAAATAGACAGGTGGTTTAGATGCTAAGCTGTGTGCAACTCTTGTGACCCCATGGACTGTGACCCACCAGGCTCCTCAGTCCATGAGATTTTCCAGGCAAGGATATTGGAGTGGGCTGCCATTTCCTTTCTCACCCAGGGATCGAACCTGCATCTCCTGCATTGCAGGCAGTCTCTAGCATTGCAGATGGATTCTTTACTGCTGAGCCACCTGGGAAGCCCATGATACATATTGTCGACCAAAAATCTAACCTGGAAGATATGGCAGTTGTATTGATCCCAGGAACTTGAGTAAGGTGTTCTTTGTGGTTTGTGACTGTAGGACAGAGAATAAATGTTAATGGTCACTTGTTTGCTAAAGTTTTATCTTGAAACAACAACATTAGAGTGAGGAGGGGCAGCTTACTATGCTGTTCATTGATCTGCATAATAAATAACTATCAAATATAAGCAGTTTGAATGGTTTTTGGATAGTACAGAGCTCTGATTTAGTCTTAAAATTATTCTTCTTGCTGTTAATGTTGAGTAAATCCGGTATTACATTCCCGTTACTATCTCTTGCCCAGTCCTAGATTCCATTTGAACCATTTGTCATATCCATGATCTAAGTGACCCATTTTTGCATTTCAAGTGCAAACACTTTCATAGGGTTTTGAGGCTCTACCCTTTCTCTATGAAGAGCTGCAAGACAGTGACAATTAATTAAATTGTCTCTGAACATCAAGTATCCTGAAAACAGGATGCAGTCTTCATGCAATTCCTGGTAAATGCAGAGTTAGAAAGGCCAAACCGCTTGACCTCAAAGCACTTTCTGTGGCCTTGTGGCTCCAGCTAAATAGACAGTCCCCATTTGTAAAGCACAAGCTGAGGGTAAAACCTCCAGTCACTGTTTCAGTCGCTCAGACATCAAACACTGCAGTGTGGGCCCGATTCTCTTCTACTTTAGTAGGTGTCAGCACCAAAGAGACCTCTGACACCCTTCCCCAGACCCCTGCAATCACAGCAGAGAATTTAGTTGTTGTTTCCATATCTAAGTAGAAAACCCATGGAGACCTACAAATCAGGGACAGAGAAACTCACTAAGTGGAGCCTTCCTTCCTGCATTTTTACCCGAGTCAGGACAGTAGAAGTGATTGAGGCAAACCACACACACTCATTCAGAATGTTCTCCTGATTTTATAGTTTCAGTGTTTGATATCAGTCCAGAGGTGTGGCTTAACTCAAACCCTGTTCAATTAAAAGTAACATAAAGTTTTAACAATTACAAATCAAAACAAGAGTGATTAGCTTAAGCTGGTCCAAAGGTACTGACAGATGACAGTATATAAAAATGGATTTATGACTTCCAGTTCTCTTGGTTGTAGATCTTTAGGGATTTCTCTTCAATTCAGTTAGTAGCACTAAAACCCTCTTTTGTGTACAAGCCAGATGCTATCCTTGTCACTTCCCCACTAGTTGACAAGTTCCCTTTAACAGTGAAGCCTGTACCTGGTGACATTTCCCAATAATTCCCCATTAAAGCCACCTGACATCTGTCTTTTGTTTCCTAAGATTTGACTGTTGGTTGTCTTTAGAACTGTGCTACATTTACACTCAGTCTGGTTGGTGATCCATTTATAATGCAAAGCAGTGTTCTTGACTTTCTATGAAACATGAATATAAAGAGGGAGAAGATGCTGTGAAGAAGCTGAGAGGAAAGAGAGGAAGTAGCTTTCAGGGAAAGAGAAACTGGGGATCCTGCTTGCCTGAAGCCCTATGGCTCTGAACTTCCTGAGGCAAATGTACAGTGTGTAATCAAGTGTGATTTCTCCCGATTATCTGAGAAGTAATTAGGGAGTACCTCCTTACCCAAGACCTCTACTTAATTATAGAAGTGTCTGGTAAGGAGGTATTTGCATATCTTTAAGTCATATTATGTCATGAGGACATTTGAGCTGATGAAAACTGACATTTACTAGGAAATAAAAATGCATCACATTGAAACCAGGAGTCATGAGAAACTCACAGCTGCGAGTTTGGGCACCTATTTTAATTGATAAAACACAGCTGCTCTGCCTCATGAAGCAAATCAGAGTGTGAAATAGGAATATAAATATGCAGAGGTCAGAACATTGCCACAGAGGCAAAGCTCTCGACACTGTTTGGTTCAGGTCCCCCGACTGCTGGCTCCAGGTTTTGTCTTCTCTTTTCTTTTCTCTCATCCCTCAGGATTTATGAAGCAGGGTTTAGGGGAAAAGACTTCTGTCACTTTCTGTCTCTTGCTTTCTCGCTCTTCGCTGTTTTACTTTTGCTGTGTCACTTCTGTTATTAGAGAAGTACTACCAAGTCATTACGGTGGCAATGATTTTTGGACAGAAGAGAGGCACAGAGAAAGAAGCCATGGTGCAGTTGATTCTCAGGAACTTACTATCATTTCATGTGACTGTGTTTGCCTTCCAGTAATTAGTAAGAGTAGCTGTTAGGATTACAGCAATAACTGCTGCTCACTATACGCCAAGCATTGTTCTATGCCCTTCGCATGAGTTCATTCAGCTGATCCTTACAGAAATGCTCTGAAGTAGATGCTCTTTTTATGTCCATATTAATGCTTAGGGAACAGGGCCTAAGTGATGGAATAAGTAGTTCAAGATCACCCAGTTTGTAAATCGAATTCAGAGTTTGAAATTAACCAACCTAATTGCAGAGTCTGAGCTCTAAAGAGTGAACTTTTGTTATTAGTTGTTATTTCTCCTTTATGTTATTTATGTATACACTATAATAAATCTATACCATTATATGTGTTTCTTTGGTGGTAGTGAGTTTAAAGTGTCTCTAGTCAATAAACAAGGCAATGGCATCCCACTCCAGTACTCTTGCCTGGAAAATCCCTCCTCCCATGGAGGAGCCTGGTAGGCTGCAGTCCATGGGGTCACGAAGAGTTGGACATGACTGAGCGACTTCACTTTCACTTTTCACTTTCATGCATTGGAGAAGGAAATGGCAACCCACTCCAGTGTTCTTGCCTGGAGAATCCCAGGGGCGGGGGAGCCTGGTGGGCTGCTGTCTATGAGGTCGCACAGAGTTGGACATGACTGAAGCGACTTAGCAGCAGCAGCAGTCAATAAATAAAAGTAACTATAAATTTCTCTGGGATAAAGATGGGTACAGTTAGTACATTTAAATTAAACATCACAAAGAACCTTTTCCTACTGTTTGCTCTACCTTTATTGGTCATATGTAAAGTGTTTTTAAGTGTTCCGATTTAGAGCTCCAGGCTTCCCAGGTGGCACTAGTGGTAAAGAACCTGCCTGTAAATGTAGGAGACAGAGATGTGGGTTCAATCCTGGGGTTGGGAAGACCCCTGGAGAAGGAAATGGCAACCCACTCCAGTATTTTGCCTGGAAATTCCCATGATCAGAGGAGCCTGCTGGGTTACAGTCCATGGGGTTGCAAAGAGTGAGACATGACTGAGCAACTAACAGTTTTCCATTGTCAACTTTCCTTTTGGATTCTAACCATCTGTATGTCACAGGAGTGTCCAAAACAGGTGCATTGAAGATATGCTTTCCTGCAGTGCCGATGAGAGTCATACATCCTATCTGGACTGGGAAGAGCAGCCAGGCAGGAAAACACCCACCATTTGCTGCTTCCTCAGCGCTTCCCTACATTTCCCAGCAGTCACCCTCTTCCTCTGTTGTATTTGCACATGCAGACGTACACATTTTCTCCAGATGTATCCAGCTAATTTACATGGTGACTTTTCCAAATTGTCTTCTCTGCATTAATGTTAACTGGTGCGAAGGGTTCTGTGAGAATCCGTCCCACGTGTGATCAAATTTCTCTTTGGGGGAACATACTTACATTAAGATGCCTGGCAAAGGAAGAAGGTGAATAAGCCTTGGGCAAACATGTTAGTACCTAGTGACATACATGGGTCAAGCTTTTGGTAGTTTAAAAAATATTCAATTTAATGTCAAAGACAAATTTCCAGATTCTTGCTGATCTTAACTGTGATTATGTGAATAAAAACCTTACCTTTTCTTTAAAAATACACTTTAAAATCAATTTTAGGTTCATAGCAAAATTGAGCAGAAGGTAGAGTTTTCCTGTATACCCAGATTTCCGCAAATGCAGAGCCTCCTCATTGTCAACATGCCCCAGCAGAGGGACACATTTGTTATGACTGATGAACTTACATTGACACATCATCATCCAGAGTTCATAGTTTACATTAGGGTTTGCTCTTTGTGCTGTGCATTCTACAAATTTGCACAGGTGAATTACGAATCCACCATTATAGCATCATGCCGAGTAGTTTCATGGCCCTAACCTAAAAATTCTCAGTGCTCTGCCTTTTCAATATTTTCTCCCTCCTAAACCCTGGCAACCACTGATCATTTTACTGTCTCCACTTTTGTGTCTTTTCCAGCATGTCAGAGTTGGAATCATACAGTATGTACCCTGTCCAGAGTGACTTCTTTCATTTAGTGATTGGCAGCTAAGGTTCTTCCTTGTCTTCCTGGATTGATAGCTCATTGCTTTTCAGTACTGAATCATATTCCATTATTGGTGATGCAGCACAGTATCCATTCACCTGCTGAAGGACATCTTTATTGTTTTCCAAGTTTGGGTAATTATGTATAAAACTATTACATCCATGTATGTGCAGTCTCTTGTATGAACAAGATTTTTCTGCAACTTTGGGTAAATATTAAGGAATGTGATCTGGATCCTGTGGTAAGAATGTTTAATTTTGTAAGAAACTGCCAAACTGTCTTCCAACAGCAATGAATGAGAGTTACTGTTTTGTTCCATATCTTCCCAAGCATCAGTTCAGTTCAGTCGCTCAGTCATGTCCGACTCTTTGTCACCCCATGGACTGCAGCACGCTAGGCCTACTTGTCCATCACCAACTCCTGGAGTTCACTCAAACTCATGTCCACTGAGTCAGTGATGCCATCCAACCATGTCATCCTCTGTCGTCCCCTGCTCCTCCCACCTTCAGTCTTTCCCAGCATCAGGGTCTATTGAAATGAGTCAGTTCTTTGCATCAGGTGGCCAAAGTATTGGAGTTTCAGCTTCAGCATCAGTTCTTCCAATGAATATTCTGGACTGATTTCCTTTAGGATGGACTGGTTGGATCTCCTTGCAGTCCAAGGGGCTCTCAGGAGTCTTCTCCAGCACCACAGTTCAAAAGCTTCAATTCTTCTGTGCTCAGATTTCTTTATAGTCCAACTTTCACATTCATATATGACTACTGGAAAAACCATAGCTTTGACTAGACAGACCTTTGTTGACAAAGTAATATCTCTGGTTTTTAATATGCTGTCTAGGTTGGTCATAGCTTTCCTTCCAAGGAGTAAGCCTCTTTTAATTTCATGGCTGCAGTCACCATCTGCAGTGATTTTTGAAGCTCAAAAAAATAAAGTCTGTCATAACTATAAGTATTTTAGTTATGATAAAATATATATAACATTCAATTTACCAACTTAATCATTTAAGTGTGCAGTTCAATGGTGTTAAGTGTACGTTCATTTTGTGAATTAATTATAGTTAATGTCCAACACTCTTTCATCTTGTAAAACTAAAAAATCTGTATCTTTCTTTCATTGATTCTGGTTTAATTTCATTGTGGTTTGAGAGCAGGCATTGGTTTCTGTTTTTAAAACTTTGTTATGGTGTGTTTTGTGCCTGAGAATGTGATATATTTTGGTGATTATTTCCTTTGAGCTTGAGAAGGTGAATTCTTCTGTTGTCGGATCTGTAGTAATCTGTGGATATCCATGCTGTGCATTTGACTGATGGTGTTTGTTGAGTTAACCATGGCCTCACTGCTTTTCTGCCTGTGTTGGCCAGTTCTAGTGCAGGGGTGTAGAAATGTCTGATTAGAACCATAGTGTCATCTATTTCTCCTTGTAGTTCCATCAGTTTTGCTTTCTGTATTTTGATGCAGTGTGCTCTTCTTAAGGCATAGACACCAATGGTTGTTATGTCTTTTGGGAGAATTGCCCCCTTAATCATTATTAGTGCCCCTCTATATCCCTGATAACTGTGTTCTGAAGCCTGCTCTTTCTGAAACTAGTACAGCTCTTCCCACTTTGTTTTCATTAGTAGCTGCATGGTATATCTTTCTCCATCGATTTCTTTTTCTGCCCAGCTTTATTACGATATGACTAGAAAATAAAAACATAAAGTTATGTATATTTAAGGCATATGGAATGGCATCAACAAGATGATGAAATAGGAAGTGCTTTACTCGTGTTTTCCCACAGCAGCAATAATTTGGCAGCCAGAGATAGGCACACTGACTTCAGCCTGATTGTAGAGTCTGTGGTAGCCCTGTGGCTTGGTTCCAGCCCTGCCCAGTTATGTTCTGGGAGCAGTCCTGCCCACCCAGGGACCTGAGGAGAGACATGTCTGGCAGGGCCCCTAGAAGTCGGCTCACTGACCTCCCTTTACAGCTGCGGAGCCTGAAGCGGCTCTGGGACTTCACTTGGGCCTGTCTCAACTGCAGTGTCTGGATGGGAGACAAGCCTCTCCAGGCTTCCGGAGGCAGGGGTACCTGTTAGGTCTCCCTGCAGATCCCGACGTGCCTTGTGTTCTGGCTCCATCTCACTGAACAGTGCGATGGTCAGCCCTGCCCAGCCAGGACCCTGGTAGGAGGCATGTGTGCCTGTGCGAGTGGGGGCAGGCCTGCCCATCTCCATCCCCGCTGTGGATCCTGCAGCAGCCCTGTGACTTGGTTCCAGCCCCCGTAGTCCAGGCTGGTCCTGTCTCTCCGAGGACATGCTCAGTTCCTCGGAGGGAGCCCCTCAGGGCACCAGCGAGAGACATACATTATTCACATACCTGGTAACAGGCCTGTCATCTGCAGACCCCACTGTGGATCCTGAACAGGACACTGTCCCAGTGCCAGCTCTTCTTACCAAGTTTCTGCAGGGAGATCTGCTTGCCTTGGGACCAGACAAGATCCCCATAAGCTGAAGTCCCTAGTAACAGGCCCACCAGCGGTGGGTCCCACTGTAGGCTAAGTGAACCAGCTCCAGTCCCATTCGACTGTGATCCTGGAGCCAGGTTCAACACCACAGGATCCAACAAGAGAAGGTCTTTACCTACTGGAACCAGTCTGTACACTCTAGAAGAGATGATTGCAACTTCAGATGCACACATAACAATGTGAGACTACACAGATCAAAAAGAAACAGGTAGACATGACTACAGTCGAGCTAATTCACATATACATCATATCATATGGTTATCATCTCTTTTCTTTTGTAGTGAGAACACCTGAAATTTCTTAGGAAATTCCACTTATACAGTACAGTACTATTATTTATAGCCATTATGCTCCACAGTAGATCTGCAGAAGCTAGCATCCTTCATAACTGAAACTTTAAATCTTTGGCCGACATCTCCCCATCTCTCCCACTGCCAGACCCTGGCATCTGTCCATTTACTTTTATTGAACATGTGTCTTTATATTTAAAGTGGGTTTCCTGTAGCCAAAATATAGTTGAATCTTGTTTCTTCTTCTGCTCTGCCATCTGTCTTTTAATTGATACATTTAGACATAGATATTCAAAGAGCTTGATTTAATTGCACACTTATCACCTAGTTACTTGCTGCTGTTTCCTATTTTTGCCTTCTACTCTGTTTCTGCCCTTTGTGGTTTTAATGGAGCATTTTGTGTGATTCCAGTTTCTCCCCTTTGTTAGCATATCAGCTTTACTTCTTTTACTTTTTTAAAGTAGATTTCCTAGAGTTGAAGTGTATGTTTACAGTTAATTTATATCCACTTTCAAATAATATTATACCATTTCATGGGTGGTTTGTGTACCTTATAAAAACACAGAAATCCTAATTCCTCCCTCCCATCCTGAGTATCATTGCTGTCAATTCAGTTTACTTATGTAGAAGCCTACATACTCAGAGACACTGTTGCTCTTGTTATTTTGAACAAATTGTTACTTGTTAGCACAATTAAGTATAAGAAAACTTAAAGTTTTAATTTTACCTTCACTTATTCCTTCTCTGATGTTCTTCCTTTCTTATGTAGATCTGAGTTTTTGCCCTATGTTGCTGTTATTTTCCTTCTCTCTAAAGAACTTCTTTAATATTTCTTGCAAGGCAGGTATACAGCCAACAGATGCCCTCAGGTTTTGTTTGTTTGAGAAAATCTCTATTTTCTTCACTTTTGAAGGATGTTTTCTCAGGGTACAACATTCTAGGTTGATGAGGTGTTTTGGTTTTTTTTCTTTCTATAAACTCTTTAAATATTTCACTCTACTCTTTTCCTTGTTTGCATGGTTTCTGAGAAGAAGTCAGATATAACCCATACTTTTGTTCCTCTGTAGGCAAAGGCATTTTCATCACCTCTGGCTTCCTTGAGGAGTTTTTCTTTATTTTTTATTTTCTGTAGTTAAAGATACACATAAAGGGGTTGTGAATTTAGCAGAAAATGTCATCCAGCAAAAATCCCTCATGATGACTATATCATGTCTTTTTACCAGTATCTGCTCTGTAGTCTCTACTTTCATAAAAAAAACTAATTTGTGTTTTCTCTGCTAAAAACACATGCCTATACCTTTTAAAATTACATTGCTGTCCAGGCATTTAAAATATTCTTTCATTTATTCAATCAGTGTTTATTATACAGTTTCATATTCCTAAATGAAGGGTAAACCTTGCCCTTTATTTTCCTCTCTGGGGTGTAAAGTCAAGAGACAGTGGATTTTTATACCAAGATATACTCCTTAGAGTTATTTCATAGGCCAGAAGTGCTCAATACATATTCTCTTAATGAGTAAATATACCAAAATCTATTCTGATCACAGAAAACATTCTAATTTTTTCCTAAATTTATGTAATCCATATCCCCTTTAAGTAGACTTCCTTATATATAATTCATAATTCAAAGAGACTTTCTTACATATAAATAGGAAATTCTAACTGAACTCAGGAAATAACAAATAGAAATGAGAATGAAATGTTGCCAAGATTTTCTTTGAATTGAGATGTCTGAAGAGGTAGACATTAACTTAGTCAGGTGCTGAATACTTTAGAAAAGGGAATAAAGTCTCTAAAGTGTGTTGGGTTTAATTGTCCTCTAAAGAATAAAAACTTTATATTCTCTCTTCCTGTACTTTTCCTGCCATTGGCAACTTGGTGGTTTCTCACACTGATTAGTGTAGCAGAGAGGACTAAGCACTCATAATTGTTTAAACAGTTAGAATGGCCTAGCAGATGTGATTAGTGTGTGGACACAATTTCCTCTGTTAACAGTTTTGCAAAGAGTTACAGTGGCCCCCAGGGTGCTGGCACTCCATCTTCCTAATAAACAAGGGCCAGCAGCCTAATGTCTCACATGACAACAGAAAGGCCTGGTATAATATGCTAGGTTTTCTACTAATCCACATTTTAGACAAAAAATAAAATGGTGATAGAGAATGTTTCACTGGTTTATTCTAAAGGTGTATATTAATATTTGTAATAAGATAATCAGACCCTTTGGAAAGATAAAGCCACAATAAACAGTGCTGGAAACTGAAGCCACTTCCAAAACAGTATGGTAGTCAAGATGCAGTTATGTCTCTTGGGGAAAAGTGCAAGCTTTAAGGAATAATGTAAAATTGTTTTAAAAATCGTATTAAGGGAAAGCCTGAGTAGGAAAGCCGAGATTGTTCATGAAAAAGAGGTGCAGCCTAAACTGTTGTTCAAACTACCCAGTGTGCAAAGAGGTCACATCAGACCTCCAGCTCACCTGAGATATATGTGTGCTTCCTCAAATTAAACACCTCCCCAAACAAAAGCTATAAATAAAAAAGCTTTCAGGATATGTATTGCAGGAGCATGGCAGTGGAATTTGATCTTTTCTATTTGAAGTGTGTGCACTTTCACATACACGAGCTATTTGAGGAAAGACATTTTAAACTAGAGCTGTTTAAACTGCCCTTGCCGTCTACAATCCATTAGACCTGAATACATAGGCCTTCAATCATTTGATGACTGAGTTTTGTATGAGGAAATGGCTGATGTCAAAAGGAGAGTGACAGGGACAGTTTTTATAACCTGTTTTAGAAGAAGAAATGTGGTTAATTTGAAACTGCAAAAAGACTTCCTCTGACAGAGTGCAAATTGCATCCAATTGAAGTAAATACCCTGTATACACAGTGAAAAAGGAAAGTAAATGGGAAATTATAGCCTGGGCACTTAACTGTATCCAAAAGAAACCACCAGTCTTTAGAAAGAGCTATTTAGTCAAGCAATTCCAAAGGCTGTAATTTTCTTCTTGTTTTGTTTGCTACCTTTAGCTAAGATCCTCTGGAAAATAAACGAAAGGGAATTTTAGAGAGCACTTCCCTAGATATTCCTAAGAGAAGAGCTACCTTCTCTAAGTTCTCTGCAAACATCGTAGAATAAAGCATATGTCTCTTCATCCTCTCAGAATGATGTTTGAATCTTTTCTGTCTTTATTAAAACGGTGTGATATTTGTCATCACTGTGTAGGTCTGGTCATGTGAGGTTCACACCTCAGGAATGGTTTATTTACTTTCAAATACAGTATCTATGGGGCTTCCCTGGTGGCTCAGATGGTAAAGACTCTGCCCACAAGACGGGAGGCTCAGGTTTGATTCCTGGGTCAGGAAGATCTCCTGGAGGAGGAAATGGCAACCCACTCCAGTACTCTTGCCTGGGAAATCCCATGGACAGAGGAGCTTGGTGGGCTACAGTCCATGGGGTCGCTAAGAGTTGGACATGACCGAGCAAATAACATACACACATACAGTATCTATAATTTAAGGAACTGAGTGGAATTAGTGCCTCAGTAAACTGAGATTTCTGTATCATCTAGTGGAAACTAATTCAGTCAATCATGCTTTTTAATACTCATTATAAAAATATTGAATGCATAATGTTAATCTCTCCTGGGCTGTCCTGAGTTCTTTCATCAGTTTTACCCCTTCCTCCCACACATGAGCCAGATGTACACACATGAGCCAGATGTACACACATGAGCCAGATGTACACATAGGCCACTGAGGAAATACCCACACCAAAATGGATAAGAAAGGCTGACATAAACTCTGACCATAAACCTCACCTCCTGCACATGCCATACAATCAGAGGGAACCCCTAACTCCCAGCTTCTACCTGAGAAGCAAAGAGTTTGGACCCCACATCTAGCCCTTCACCTTTTTAGACTGCTGCCCAAAGGCTGGGCCCTCAAAACACCCAGTGCTGAAAGTGAATGGAGCTTGTGTCCATGAGACTCCCAAGGCTATAGCCAACAATGAAGCAGTTCTTAGTGGCGGAGAGAACACTCACCATGTTTCTGTCTTTGGGGCACAGTGCAGAGGGAGCAGACAAAAAATGCCTATCTCCCAGTCTTTGCCTGAAAGAAATAAAGGCTGCTGCCTGAGTGTTAGACTTCTTATTTAGCATTCATCTAGGAGCTAGCCATGATCTTTCATGGAGACCAGAGAAGCCCAGGACACATCCCTTGCCTTCTCGCTCCAGGCCACTTCAAATCACCAAAGTTTGTACCCTGCCTTTTGTAGCTACTGCCCAAAGGGTGAGTCACTGTATCACTTGGCTCTGAGCGCCAAGCTGGCTTCCATTTAAGAATCCCACAGGACGGTAGCAGATAAGTTCTTAATGGGTGAAGGAGACAACCCCACCCATGTCTATAAACCTAGGCAGAGAACAGAAGGAACAGGCAAAAAAGCCCATCTCCCAGTGTCTCCCTGGAAGGGGCTGACCTTCATACTTTCCCAGCTGCTGCTTGAGAGTCTTGCTTCTCATCAGCCTGTATCTAGGTGCCACCTCTGGTCCCCTCATCTGAGATGCTGACAGGCCTTGGCACAACATCAGCTACAAGAAACCACCACAACCAAGAAGGTGGCTTGTATAGTCACAAAGGTTTGAGAGACAGCTGGGTTCTCGGGCTGAGCTGATTGATCGAGTTCATCTTCTACATGAGACCATGCTGGCAAGACTGTTTTATCTAATGCACAGAAACCAACAAAGAATGAAAATGAAGGGATAGAAAAAAAATGTTTCATGCAAATGAAAATCAAAAGAATGTAGAAATAGCTATACTTATATCAAATAATATAGACTTTAAGCCTCAAACTATAACAACAAAGAGTATCATTATTATGATAAAGAGATCAGTTTGTCAAGGGGATATAAAATTTGAAAATATTTATGCTATGCACCAAACAGGTGGTTCAGATGGTAAAGAATCCACTTGCTGTGTGGGAGACCTGGGTTCGATCCCTGGGTTGGGAAAATCCCCTGGAAAAGGGAATGGCAACCCACTCCAGTATTCTTGCCTGGAAAATCCCTTGGACAGAGGAGTCTGGTGGGCTACAATCCATGGGATTGCAAAGAGTTGGGCACAACTGAGCAACTAAAACAAATATAGAAGCAAGTATATTAAGCAAATATTAACAGATCCTAAGGGGAAAAGATGTCCTTTTCATTATAGGGGACTGGAATGCAAAGTAGGAAGTCAAGAAACACCTGGAGTAACGGGCAAATTTGGCATTTGGAGTACAGAATGAAGCAGAGCAAAGGCTAATACAATTCTGGCAAGAGAACGCACTGGTCATAGCAAACACCCTCTTCCAGCAACACAAGAGAAGACTCTACACATGAACATCACCAGATGATTGACACTGAAATCAGATTGATTATATTCTTTTCAGCCAAAGAAGGAGAACCTCTATACAGTGAGCAAAAACAAGACTGGGAGCTGACTGTGGCTCAGATCATGACTCCTTATTGCCAAATTCAGACTGAAATTGAAGAAAGTGGAGAAAACCACTAGACCATTCAGGTATGACCTAAATCAAATCCTTTATGATTATACAGAGCAAGTGAGACATAGATTTAAGGGACTAGATCTGATAGACAGAGTGCCTGATGAACTATGGACAGAGGTTCGTGACATTGTACTCGAGACAGGAATCAAGACAATCCCCAAGAAAAAGAAATGCAAAAAAGCAAAATGGCTGTCTGAGGCCTTACAAATAGCTGTGAGAAGAAGGGAAGAGAAAAGCAAAGGGGAAAAGGTAAGAGATACCCATTTGAATGCAGAGTTCCAAAGGATAGCAAGGAGAGAGAAGAAAGCCTTCCTCAGTGATCAACGCAAATAAATAGAGGAAAACAACAGAATGGAAAAGACTAGAGATCTCTTCAAGAAAACTAGAGATACCAAGAGAACATTTTATGCCAAGATGGGCTCAATAAAGGACAGAAATGGTAGGGACCTAACAGAAGCAGAAGATATTAAGAAGAGGTGGCAAGAATACATAGAAGAACTGTACAAAAAAGATCTTCACAACCCAGATAATCACAATGGTGTGATCACTCACCTAGAGCCCAGACATTCTGAAATGTGAAGTCAAGTGGGCCTTAGGAAGCATCACTATGAACAAAGCTGGTGGAGGTGATGAAATTCCAGTTGAACTATTTCAAATCCTAAAAGATGATGCTGTGAAAGTGCTGCACTCAATATGCTAGCAAATTTGGAAAACTCAGCAGTGGCCACAGGACTGGAAAAGGTCTGTTTTCACTCCAATCCCAAAGAAAGGCAATGCCAAAGAATGCTCAAACTACTGCACAGTTGCACTCATCTCACATGCTAGTAAAGTAATGCTTAAAATTTTCTAAGCCAGGCTTCAGCAATATGTGAACCGTGAAATTCCTGATGTTCAAGCTGGTTTTAGAAAAGGCAGAGGAACCAGAGATCAGATTGCCAACATCTGCTAGATCATCGAAAAAGCAAGAGAGTTCCAGAAGAACATCTATTTCTGCTTTATTGACTATGCCAAAGCCTTTGACTGTGGATCACAATAAACTGAAAAAATTCTGAAAGAGATGTGAATACCAGACCACCTGACCTGCCTCCTGAGAAATGTGTATGCAGGTCAGGAAGCACAGTTAGAACTGGACATGGAACAACAGACTGTTTCCAAATAGGAAAAGGAGTACGTCAAGGCTGTATATTGTCACCCGGCTTATTTAACTTATATGCAGAGTACATCATGAGAAACGCTGGGCTGGAAGAAACACAAGCTGAAATCAAGATTGCTGGGAGAAATATTAATAACCTCAGATATGCAGATGACACTACCCTTATGGCAGAAAGTGAAGAACTAAAGAGCCTCCTGATGAAAGTGAAAGAGGAGAGTGAAAAAGTTGGCTTAAAGCTCAACATTCAGAAAACGAAGATCATGGCATCCGGTCCCATTACTTCATGGGAAATAGATGGGGAAACAGTGGAAACAGTGTCAGACTTTATTTTGGGGGGGCTCCAAAATCACTGCAGATGGTGACTGCAGCCATGAAATTAAAAGACACTTACTCCTTGGAAGGAAAGTTATGACCAACCTAGACAGCATATTAAAAAGCAGAGGCATTACTTTGCCAATAAAGGTCCATCTAGTCACGGCTATGGCTTTTCCAGTAGTCATGTATGAATGTGAGAGTTGATCTATAAAGAAAGCTGAGCACAGAAGAATGGATGCTTTTGAACTGTGGTGTTGGAGAAGACTCTTGAGAGTCCCTCAGACTGCAAGGAGATCCAACCAGTCCATCCTAAAGGAGATCAGTCTTGCGTGTTCATTGGAAGGACCGATGTTGAAGCTGAAACTCCAATACTTTGACCACCTGATGTGAAGAGCTGACTCATTGGGAAAGACCCTGATGCTGGGAAAGATTGAGGGCAAGAGGAGAAGGGGACGACAGAGGATGAGATGGCTGGATGGCATCACTGACTCGATGGACATGAGTTTGGGTAAACTCTGGGAGTTGGTGATGGAAAGGGAGGCCTGGTGTGCTGTGATTCATGGAGTTGCAAAGAGTCGGACAGGACTGAGGCGACTGAACTAACCTGAAGGGAAAAATAGACAGCAATACAGTAATAGAAAGGGAATTCAGCATCCTACTTTCAATAATGGGTAGATCATCTATACAAAAGAACAAATAAATGTACAAAAATAGAATTTTTAAAAACTGATATATATTTGATGTACAATATTATGTAAGTTATAAGTATACAGCATAGTGATTCACAATTTTTGAAGGTTACACTCCATTTATAATTATTATAAAATATTACTCTAATCCCTTTTCTTGTATAGTATATCCTTACAGCTTATCTGTTTTAGACATAATAGTTTGTACCTCCTAATCTCTTACCCCTGTATAGTACCTCCCTCTCTTCCCTCTCTCCACTGGTAAGCCCTAGTTTGTACTCTGTATCTGTGAACCTGTTTCCTTTTTTTTATATTTACTAGTTCGTTTTATTTTTTATAGGCCACATGTTCATAATATCATATAGTATGTGTCTTTGTCTGAGTTATTTCACTTAGCATAATGCTCTCCATAATGCAGTCCATCTGTGTTGCTGCAAATGGCAAACTTTCATTCTTAATTTGGTAGAGTAGTATTCCATTATGTGTGAGTCTGTGTGTACTGTGAGTCTAGCAATCAGTTGCAAGAAACTAACTGGAAAATTCACAAATATGGGGAAATTAAATAACAGACTTCTGAATAGTCAATGAATCAATAAAGAACTCAATAATCAAAAGTATCAGACAAATGGAAAAACAAAAGACCAAAATTTGTGCTGTATAGCAGTTAGCAGCAGGAAGGGGATTATCAGGATCAGAGCAGAAATAAATGAAATAGAGACTAATATTGCAATAGAAAAGTTTATGAAAACTAAGAGACAGTTTTTAAAAATGTAGATAAAATTTGACAAACTTTTAGCTAGACTTACCAAGAAAAATAGAGAACTCAAAGAAAATTGTAAATGCATTTCATTTTTAATTGAAGTATAGTAGATTAACAGTGTTTCAGGTGTACTGCAAGGTGATTCTGCTGCTGCTGCTGCTGCTGCTAAGTCGCTTCAGTTGTGTCCAACTCTGTGCGATGCTATAGATGGCAGCCCACCAGGCTCCCCCGTCCCTGGGATTCTCCAGGCAAGAACACTGGAGTGTATGAAAACACTCCAATGCATGAAAGTGAAAAGTGAAAGTGAAGTCGCTCAGTCATGTCCAATTCTTCGCGACCCCATGGACTGCACCTCACCAGGCTCCTCCATCCATGGGATTTTCCAGGCAAGAGTACTGGAGTGGGGTGACATCGCCTTCTCCGTGAGGATAGAGACTATACCTTTTTTCCTGTTTCCCTGGTTCACAATAACAATGTCATTCTGGTGGGGAAAGCAGACCAGCTTTGGCAACCCTGGTGGGAAAGGTGGATCTTGCATTTACCTGGGTCAGGGGTAGGAGGACCCTCTCTGGAAGGAATGCTAAACAGGTATACATGAGTGAGACAGGAGGCTCTGGGTTCACACACCCCCATGACAACAGGGCAGGCTGGGCTGGGGGCCCTGCCCTTGAGTTTCTGAAGCCCCAGGGCTCTTGCTGCCTGGAGTGTGGGCTGTGGTTATTCAGGCACACAGTCTTCCTTCCCAGGCCTGGGGTGGCCAGAAGACTGGCTGTAAAATGCCGATGGGGAAGGGTAAGGGGGCCTGGCTGGGGAGCTTATGCTCCACAGCGAATTGTCTGGAAGCCAGGCAGCATGGCTTTTCCAAGCAGGTAGATGTCCTCGTTCGTACCGAGGTTGAGGTGCTTCACCATGTTCTTCTCAAAGAGGAATGAGTGGTAGGTGCCTATTGTGCAGGCACTGTCGAAATACCTGATAATAGTTGCATACGTTAGTCTTGTGCTTGGATGGGAGGAACTCGTAAATAACCACCAGGTCACACAGTGACATCATAATGATAATGCCGAGCATCCCAGAGGATGGGGAGTTTGGCTGGATCTGCTCTGAGGAGATTTCTTGAATGATGTCCCACAGCTCCCAAGGCATCTGGGGCTTGAGGATGTAAAAGGGCTGATGAAGATGCAGCTTACGATAGCTCTTGAAGTTATTGAAGTAACTGTAGTCGGGATTCCTGTACCACTTTGGGATATCTGAATGGTAAACAGATGGGCCCCACACACTTAGGATTCCTTCATTGTACAAACTGTCTTTGAGGAAGCCCGCTTCTGTGGTGACCAACTGAGAGTTTACCAGACGAATGGTGGTTTTTGTGCCCACGTCTTGTTGGAATTTGACTGTGGGTGCCCCATTAAACCTCTCGACTGCATTGTGATCATCTATTTCTCGACCCAGCTGGGAGGACTTCAGAGATCCTGCTGGAGAGACAACAGCACAGATGCCCCATGGCCCAGCCTTGGTCGTAATGTCCTCCTGAGGCAGGTAACCCTCCAAATCAGAGGTGTTGAAGGGAAAATCTGTGATCTCCATCACTGAAATTTTCATGTGGTCCTGGGGGTGGCAAAGCAGGGCCTCTGCACTGAACTTGACCCTGGCCCCTGGCCACTTGTACATCACTTTGTGCTTGTTCATGTTCAGATAATTCTTCCGGATAGTTTGCAGCCTGGGGATAAGGTTTTTGGAGGAGGAAGGTGACTCAGTTATACTGAATTATTTTCCATTTTAGTTTATTACAAAGTATTGCATATAGTTCTCAGTGCTATACAATAGGTTCTTGTTGTTTATCTGTTTTATATTTAGTAGTGTGTATCTAATAATCTCAAATTCCCAATTTATCCCTCCGTCCCCTTTCTCTGTTGGTTAGGTTTGCTTTCTATGTCTGCTGAGTCTATTTCTGTTTTGTATATAAGTTTATCTTATCAATTTTTATTTCCAAATATAAATGATATCATATTATATTTGTCTTACTCTGTTTGACTGCACTAGGTATGACACTCTCTATGTCCACCCATGTTGCTGCAAATGGCATTATTTCATTCTTTTTAATAGCTGAGTAATATTCCACTGTGTATATTAATATGTACCATACCTTGTTTATCCATTCCTCTGTTGATGGACATTTAAGTTGATGCCATGTCTTGGCTATTGTAAATATTATTGCTATGAACATTAGGTTGCATATATCCTTTCTTTAAACATTTAAAAGTAACTTTTTAATTGAAGTATAATTGCTTTACAATGTTATGTTAGTTTCTGCTGTACAGCAACATGAGTCAGCTATTTGTATACATATACCGCCTCCCTCTTGAGCCTCCCTCCCACCCTTTCCTCATCCCACCCCTCTGGGTCATCACGGAGCCCCAGCTGAGCTCTCTGTGCTGTACAGCAGCTCCCCCTAGCTCTCTTTACACATGATAGTGTATATGTGTCAGTGCTACTCTCTCGATTCTTCCCACCCTCTCCTTCCCCGCTGGGTCCACAAGTTCATTCTCTACATCTGAGTCTCTGTTCTTGCCCTGTGGAGTCTCTGGATGTATGCCTAGAACTGGGATTGCTGGATCATATGGTAGCTCTAGTTCTAGTTATTTTTAAGGAACCTCCATACTGTTCTCCATTGTGGCTGCACCAATTCATGTTGCCACCAACAATGTAGGAAGGTTCCCTTTTCTGTAAACCCTCTCAACAGTTATTATTTGTGGACATTTTGATGATGGCCATTCTGACCAGTGTAATGTGGTATGTAAATATGTTTCTACACACAAATATTGAAGTATCTGAAAGAGAAAAAAAATTCCATTTATAATTGCATCCAAAAGAATATAAAATACCGGGTAATCAATTTAACCAAGGAGGTAAAAGATTTAAACAATTTAAACTCGAAGACATTAGTGAAAGAAATTAAAGGAGGTATGGATAAACACAAACATATTTCACTTGGGCTTTGGATTTGGAACTGTCTTTACATTCAGTATTGATCTCTTGAACATTTTTTAAATCTTAATCGGTCTTGATTCTCTGAATGTAGGTGATTTTACCTACATTTGAGACCCTCATTTTCCATCTCTTCCCCAAAGATACTTTGGGGGATTTTATAAAGTCTTTTAAAGAGTTTGATAGACTGTCTTTCTTTGTTCTTCTCTTCCTCTGTCAGTCTAGTAAGAAAGATTCCTGTCAAAATGAAAAAGGTGATTTTGCCTTGACTTATTTTGTAATTCATAGTGGTTGTTGGTGAGTACTGTTCCATGTATAAATTCTCATTAAAGACCATTTCAGGGATTACTGTATCTTAAGAAATGATTGCCCTTCCTCCCTTTTTTGCAGAAAAGCATGACACATAGGAGATTGCATGGCAGGGGCATCGAGTAGTAAAGATGGGAACACTGATACAGTTGTATGCCTTTAAAGTGAAATTGGATCATGGTAGAGTGGAAAGAATGCCAAATTTGTAGTCAGAAGCTCCTATGTTTGAAGCTTGGTGCTTGGCAAGAGAGAATGAGGGCATCAGTGTTCAACCTGCAGTGCCTTTGTAAGAATTAGAAGCCATGCATGTAGGGGTTTCCAGAGGATTTGGCATTTAATAAGTACTCAGTGCTTTTATTATTAAATGGTTGGGAAAGTGGAGTGAAAGGGTGAAGGAGAAACACCTAGATTAAAAGAGCATGAGTAACACTTAGATATTTATTAAACAAAATGTACAAACTGATGGTATCTGAAACAATAGTAATTTTGAACACCAGTTGGACATATGGTGACATAAACTTATTTTAGGTTTGGAAATAGTGTTGATTTTTAAAGTTTCTTTTAGAGATGCCAACTGAAGAATACACAGATTAGAGGGCAGGTTAACGGGGTATATATGGGGCAGAATTATCCATGTAGTGGAGGTTTTTAGGGCTGTAGGGTATGGATCTCTGTCACTGTATGTGTTTGTGTATTTCAAAACTTTGTTATACACAGTTACATGGTTCTCAAAAAAGGAGATGGGAGAAAGACAGTTATAGGTCATAGCTTAAGACATTAGGCTACCCTGGAATTCAGAATCATAGATAAGAGCACAGGGAATTTGAAGAGTGGCACAAACACATATAAGTTTGTTAAGGAGAAGCAGTAGATTCCAAAGAACAGCCTTATTTATGCCACAAATGTCCATGGAGCTAGGCTCATAAACACGCAGTAATTATGAATGTCACACCAGTTAATAATGTAGTTGTTTAATATCAAAATCACAGGTCTCTTTCTGAATTCTGACTCTTCATTAACTCCTTCAGATCTTTGTCTCAGTTCGTCTCCATAATCAGCTCATAGGGTTTGCTTATGGCTTTTCTTGATGTTGAGTATTGACTATATTTCTCCCTGCTTTTGAACAACCTCTGCTTCATTCAGTGCTTTATTTATGCTTCTGGAATATGTTTACCAATATGAAATTGCTCTTTTCCCCCTCAGGACATGCACAATGAAGAGGCTTTTTGCCTCTTTTGCCTAACTTTTGTTATTTTATCTTAGTCATGTATACTTTAATTTTCTGCAGAAAAAATTTATTAAAATGATACTGAGGTTTATACAGTATGACAGAATTGACCAGAAACACAGTTGAGATCATTATTTTACTTACAGAAAGTCTCAGTTGTCAAACTATCAAATAGATGATAACATAATTGATCATAATTGCTTATTAAAATGAAAGCATCAAATGGCAAGATGGTACCTTGATTCAGAATTATTTTAATGACTGAATCAGAGCCCTGCATGTTTCAAATTTGAGGAATTAGCTGCTACTGAGGCTGAAAAGGAAATGTACCTGCTATTGAAGGATATAGCTTTTTAAAATAGTTTTATTTGTTTATATATATTTAGCTGTGCTACGTCTTCCTTGCTGGGCAGGCTTTCTCTAGTTGTGATGAGTGAGGGCCACTCTCTAGTTGTGTTGTACAGGCTTCTCATTGTGGTGGCTTCTCTTGTTGTGGAGCACAGGCTCTAGGGTGTGTGGGCTTGAATCGTTGTGGCGCATGGGCTTAGTTGCTCCGTGGCATGTGGGATCTTCCCAGATCACGGATCACACCGTGTCTCCTTCATTGGCAGGCAGATTCTTTACCACTGAGCCACCTGGGAAACCCTGAAGGATATAGCTTTTATGTATGACATACGTCAGAAATAACAGAGGGAGATAGTTGAAACAAATATATTCATTTTACTGGATAACTCTTCTACCTCACATCGATGTTTACAGAGCATTCCACTTGTGGCCCAGGTTTGTCTCCAAAAAATTATACTGAATATGATTCTTATTTTATGTTGAGACACTGTTTCTCAAGTAATTCAATTGAAATGACTTACCCTAAGTCATTTGCCTGATGAGTACTGAAGTTCTGACTCAAGGCTCATCTCTGAATTGAGTGTTTTTTTCCCCTTGTTCCTCCACTGGCACCCACAGATAAGTTTTTCCAAAATTATATTATTCTAAAAATGAATGCATCAAATGCACTTGTATTTTGAAACCTCGATCAAAACTTCATAGTTATCCTTGGAAAGGATGACCAATTTTCTGCCGTTATAAATTAATAGAGGTGTACAACCAACTCACAGCTCTATTGGCGATTTCAGTGGAAAGTCTCCCAAATTACACTTTATGACCATTTTGAAACCAGTGTAAGGAAGGTTGAGTTAGGCTTTATGTCAAAGAATTTTACCTTATCAGGTGGAGACTCTGTTGCTTTCACCCGCATCAGGAAACCATAGCTGTTGTTGAGACTGTTTCTGGTTGTCAGCTGTTCAGATGAATTTTCTATAGCCATTTTTGTTGTAACTTTTCATAGATAATTCTCATAGTTTCTTATCAGTTTGCATGAAACCCTTTGTTTCATTATTTCCTAGTTGAACCACTAATACGAAATTAGTTTCACACATGATTACAGCCACTATTTTGATGGTTTGATTCCCAAGCTGCTCACAAAATATTCTACTGTATATTTTAAGGATTTAAGATTCCTTATGCATGTTCATTATATTTATTTCAGTAACTATATTTTTCTCAGAGGAAGAAACATTAATTTCCCTAACAGTGTATATCAAGCTATTAAATGTTTATGATGGTGACTATATCTTCATTGGAGTGAGAGAGTGTATTGAGGGGGTGATGGTTCAGAAGCAGAAATACTACCTTAAGGCCCAGATAACACAGGCCCCTTCCTAGCCTCTGACCAGGCTCCCGGTGGGACCACTAGCAATCCACTTCCAGCCCCCACTCTGGGTACTCATGTCTCAGGGATTCCCTTCTCTAATGGCCTTCCAGGGCTGTGTGGGTTTCTTGGGCCCATCATACTGAGTGCAGACCTGCCTCATTTGTGTACAGCCCTGGGCCCAAGGGGTAACCAAGTGGTAGATATCAGTAGCGAGGTGTAAATGAGGTTTTAACCTGTGTTTGGTGGTGTTCACATGAATGCACAGTCCCTCTCAGGATGGGAAGATGCAGAGCAGGCAGAAGTGAAGGAGAAAGGACCTCTCTAACCCAGTGATAGAATTTGTCTGTGTGGCTACCTTCTAACCTACAAGTCCACAGTCTGAAAGTTCAGAATCAGAACCCACCCTTCTAGGTGAGCAAGGTACCTTGTCAAGCTAGGAACACAGAGCATTTTTACTTACCCTTTTCTGCATGTTATTTTTTACTTCTAAACACATAGATATATGATGCATGAGCCTTTATTTGTTCTCTTGTCACGAGCCCCACAAATGCTACAGGTGGCCTGAGCCAGGGTTGCATTATCAGATAGGGAGTTTGAATCTACTTTGCTAGCATACACCAGCAATGTCAGCAGAGAATGCCGTGCTGACCATCAGAGCCTTGATTATTTCTCCTGAAATTGAAATAGCTTTCCAGATTTCCTCTGGTAGATACC
The DNA here is from genome assembly GCF_032405125.1 of Capricornis sumatraensis. Taxonomy (NCBI): domain Eukaryota; kingdom Metazoa; phylum Chordata; class Mammalia; order Artiodactyla; family Bovidae; genus Capricornis; species Capricornis sumatraensis. The sequence continues at coordinate 106,858,063 of NC_091092.1, read as the reverse complement.
CTAGAAGTACCACCTTGCAAAGTCCCTATGCAAAGTCATGAACTAAATATTCAGACTCTCCTAAAGTGACAGTTCAGGGCAGTTCCATCTAAAAATTATTTGTCCATTCAATAAACATCTATCAGTCATCTACTGTGTAAATGGAAGATATGTTAGGGGTATAAAAGATGAATTGTGCTCAGTTCTCATTTTCTGGCCTAATAATGAAGAACTCATAATATTTTAATAACTATAAGATAGGTCAATAAGTAGTATATTCATGACAGATAGAGTCATGATTCTTTGGGAGTTTCTAGGTAAGCAGTTGTGCATTTCATGCACTGCTTAAATTATACCATCTGCGTTTGAATCTCCGAAGCTTGCTGCTGCCCTCTCCTTCTGCTTACCTCATTCTTTTTTCTAGCTAAGTCCTACTTAGTTTTTGAACGTCAGCTCAGATTACAGCCTCTGCAAGGTGCATTTCCCAACACTGTTCTCCCTTGCCTGGGGTAGGTGCATTATCCCTTGAGTTCCCAGAGTACCTGATTTCACTGGATTCTGAGTTTGCACATCTGTCTTTCCCCTGAATTAGGCTCCTTTAGGGTACAATGGCCGGAGAAGGCAATGGCAACCCACTCCAGTACTCTTGCCTGGGAAATCCCATGGATGGAGGAGCCTGGTAGGCTATAGTCCATGGGCTCGCTGAGGGTTGGACACGACTGAGCGACTTCACTTTCACTTTTCACTTTCATGCATTGGAGAAGGAAATGGCACCCCACTCCAGTGTTCTTGCCTGGAGAATCCCAGGGACGGGGGAGCCTGGTGGGCTGCCATCTATGGGGTCGCACAGAGTCGGACACGACTGAAGTGACTTAGCAGCAGCAGCAGGGTACAATGGCATCTTCCACGTCTGTAAGTCCTCTGCTCCACACAATGTCTAGGACGTGCTGGGAATGCTCTAATGGCCTGCTGAATGGCTGAGGATCACAGGAGTATAATAACTATGTTGTAGAATACTAAGGCAGAATGTGAAGAGGAAGAAAAGGGGGTAACTGTTTGAAGTAAATGAAATATCAGCAAAGCACAGGTGAGACACGGATACAGGGGAAAAAAGTGAAGAGTGCAGCTGAGCTCTGTTGTGGGTTTTCTAGAACAAAGATTTGGGAAGTCATGCAGAATAAGAAGGCTTTTGAATATTAGACTAAGGAGTCTTCATCTTACTTGTTAAAAATATAGTTCCAGTGAGCATTTTTAACCAGTAGAGTTTTGTGAATGGAGGTCTACTTTAAGAATTAACATCATGGTTTGCGAAGATGCCTAGGAGGAGACACAGGGAGCTGCAGATGAACTAAGAAACTCTTCATTTACCAACCATTTCTGGATAATTTATTAGTTCACAGTCCCTGTCCTGGGATCTGGAGACACTGAGGCACATAAGTCTTTAAAGTCTCACAGTCTGACATAGGAGACTGACCTTTAAAGAAGGAGGAATGATCCTGGAAGATATTTTAGAGCTTCTATGAAGGGACCTTTCTGTATACCCAGAGGAGCAGAAAGATTCATAGTTGGCTATGGTTGGAAACTGACATTTGCCTGGAGGGAAGAATTATTGACTACTCATATCAGAATGCAAAAGAAGGGCTTTTTGTGTGTTTTTTTTTTAAATTGTAAGATAGTTGCTTTACACTGTTGTGTTGGTTTCTGCCATAAAACAACTCAAAACAGCAGAACGATATATATATATATATATATATCTCCTCCCTCTTTAGTCTCCCTCCCACCCCATCCCCCCAGGAGGGGTTGTTTAAGAGGAAATATAATGGTTTAATCATGTTGAGCCAATTGCTTTGGGGGGATTACAAGCAGAAATAACAACACAAGTACCAAACAAATTGTGCCTCATGAATCTCCCAACTTAATTTCTGCAACTACCTCCACTATGCAGCATAAGGAATCACTAATGTTATACTGGAAGGAAGGCAGCCTCTTCTGTATTGTGTTGCACAGAGTATAAGATAGTGGGGCACAGAGTATAAGATAGTGAAAAAGAGACAATGTAACTGTTGAGAAGATAATGTGTAAAGCTAATGCTTAGACATGCAGGAGCAGAGACCAATTTAGACCACACATTGATAGATATCCACAAAACTGCTGAGCATAAAACAACTTTGGGTTGAGGTAGTCCTCTCTACAAACCCATGCACCTTGCTATGATGTATTTCTGGAAAGCTATTGTAACAAGGGCTGTTACGTTTCCTTAAAAATAACAACTTTCCACTCCTGATGAGTATACTTTCAGTTGGAGGAAAAAATTTCGAATAGGAAAGCAGTAGGGCAGGAGTCCTTTCCTTTTAAAGTAGAAAGGAGTTTTTTGTCACATCTTTCTATTCACAAAGGCCAATATCAGCAGAATCATTAAACTCTTGGTGCTTCTAGTCCTGACCCCTATTCCCAGCTGCAAACAAGTCTGCCAATCACTGTCACTTTCGTCAGAAAATTTTGTGACATGAATGCCTGGAATGAGTTGAGTGATGAGGTTCTCATAGACTGTTGAGAATCTGTTGGAGATGTGACCCTATGGGAGTCATCACAGAGACTTGCAGTCTATCTATATCCAAGGCAGTGACCTTGGAAGGGAAGATCAGAATCTTTACATGTCCTATTAAAAATGGACCAAATGAACGTGTGTGATAATTACACCTATTATACTTTAACACAGAGAAACAAATAAGCAACAAACCAGGAAGGAACCGACTCAAGAAATCCATGGCCTCAATTAGACTTCCAATACAGCCTACCTTATCTTGAACACTAGTTTCATTAATACATCTTTTGTACCTGGAAAGTGACTGAATTAGGTTACTCTAGATTGTGCTCCTGTAGAAGGCCATGGCAACCCACTCCAGTACTCTTGCCTGGAAAATCCCATGGACAGAGGAGCCTGGTAGGCTGCAGTCCATGGGGTCGCACAGAGTCAGACACGACTGAAGCGACTTAGCAGCAGCAGATTGTGTTCCAGGAATAAAACAATCTCAAAATCTCAGTGCCTTAAAACAAAAATAGTTTGTATTTGGGCTCTGCTGAGGAACAATAGATGCTCCAATCTGGAATTTAAAAAAAAAAAAATAAAGACTGGTTTTTAGGAAGAATTTGGCATAAAGGAGATTATCACAGGACTGGACTTGAGCACATGGGCTTGGAAGAGGGGAGGGATTTCTCCATGCACACCCCAGAGCTTCCCTGTTCCTTTCACGGACTCCACTTCCTCAGTGCTTGTGATCTGAAGGGTGGGGCCTCAGTGATTCCTGATATCACTGCATTCTGCTGTATTTCTCTATGAAATTTTCTTTTTCTACTAATGGTTTCAACATAAGGAAAGAAAGGACTCTGGTTTTGATTACAGCAGGACCTATGCTATTAAATAGAGATAAATTTATATTAGTTAAGTAGCGTTGAAAATTAAAATTTCAGTGGTTTGCTAAGAGGCCAGGTGTAAATAGTACTTTAAGTATGTGTTTATTTAGGCACCTTGATCCAGTTTTATAAATTTTCTAACTATATTAAATTTTAGAAAAGACTCAATTCCTTTGCCCATAAGATGGTTTGGAAAAAATGATACACTTTTAAATAATAAATGTGTGGCATTTAAAATAACGTTTAATATATTATAAGCTTAAAGGAGGAGGGGGAATCTAGTTAGCTAAGTGATTATCAACAGCTAATATACTATCTTTGAGAAATCTAGTGGCCCAACAGGACCCAAGCCCATCTGGTGACTTCTGCTGGAATTGCATAGAGTGTTGGAGGGATAAACTCAACATAGATGCAACCTTAGAGATGTCAGGAAGTCCTGGCAGAAGCCAGGAGTGGCTTCTGAATCACTTTGTGGGTTTTAAGCCCTTGTATCTGAGCCTCATTACATTATCATCTTAGGTTGGTACTTTGATACAAATGCAAGATTTCCTGAAAGTAAGAAATGTTTTTTGTTCAATTTCCCCGACACTAACAAAAGACATTTTATTTCTCTGGGCATCATGCTCCAAGGGTTCCAAGAAACTGCAGCTGTGGTCCTCTGAGTGCAGGCTTGTTCTGTTTTGTTTTCTCCTGCATGCTCCTGATCACACTGATTCCTGGCTATTATTGTAATATTCATCCAGTTTTCAGTAAATTGTGTCTTTTTGTTTGTTTGGTTCTGAAGGGGTTTTCAGTGAGGAGTCTGAACTCAACACTGAGGGTGCTGGTGCAGTTAAGATGGTTTCTTTTGTGCTCCAGGGCTCCCTCCTCTCCAGACACCCCCACAGCCCCCACCTCCGCCCCATGTCCTTAGATGCTGCGTCCTCATCACTTCAGAGTGCTCTGTGATATTTGCTCTGAGTCGGCCTCACCTCAGAGTAAATGGGCCATCTTATCCGGAAAATATGCTCCTTTATGATGAGAACTGTGACTGCCTGTCTGCTCAAGCCCATCTCTGCTCAGTGCATAAGGAATAAATTCATCAACTGAAGGAACAACCCACAAGCTTCGGGCTGTCTGGATTCTAGTCTTGCCTTCACTCCAATCTCCACGTTTATAAGAAGGCAAGGAAAACCACACTCCTTAGGGATTGATCATCTTGATCATTACTCTGTGGAATTAGGGGATACCCATCTCCAGGGTTCTTCAAGCTCTGAAAGTCTACATCCCTAAAAACGGAGGCTGCGTTCTCATGTCCACTTTACTGTCTGCCACTGACCCTTCCTATGAGGAGAGCGCAGGCAGGCTGCTTTCTCCAGCATGTGTCATCCTCCCGGCCTGCCTTGACAACCAAGTTCTGACATCATGTCCCCCACTCACACTGGCTGACCTGCAATTTATCACGTGTTTCATTTGGTCATTTTTCATTCAAGACAATAATAACAGTACAATTACCTTTCAAAACATCTAAAATATACCACTGAAATAAACAATGGAAAAATTATTTCCCTCTGGTAGGAGTATTTCATGCTCAATATAGAGAAGAGTGACAGCTATTGATGAATAAGTGTTTTAGATAGAGATTCTAGACGATAAAGTCTCTACTTACCTCTATAAATGGTAAAACTAAAAATACCAAAGCAGCAGATGAGGACTCGCTGTTAATATTTTCACTGAAAAATAAAATCGGAGCATTTTAGTTAATAAAAATTATTTGAATCCATCTGTTTTTCTAGCATGTGTTTATACATGACACTGCCTTGAAATTCCACATTTGTGATCAAGAATGGTGTAAAACTACTCAAAAAACTTGGTCCATTATTAAGAATCAGGCTGATTTTATATATTCACAAGAACAAACTTCATGTTTTCTTAAAAGAAAAGGAAAGCAATGTACATAAATGTTTATGTCTACAACAGACTGTCATTACACAAAGAATTTTTGAGGCACCACCAGATGCAGGTATCAAGGCCCTGTGATCAACTAGGGGCCTCTCATTGCTAAGACGTGGTTCTTGTCATGGTGATGGTGATAATTAATGATTAAAGCACTGACTCTTGCAGCTTAAATTTGCAGTATTCACACCACTCACTGATTTATGAAAATAGTTCACTCATGTGCCAACAAATATATCAGGTGAACGATGGGGACTCATTTTTTCATCCATCCACAAGGCTACAATCTCCGAGACTTCTGTCTTGTTTGTGGCTGTAACTCTAGTGCCCAGAGCAGTGCCTGGCACAGAGTAAGCAAAATAGACATCTACTGACAGAAAGAATGAATTCACTTCCGAAATAGTTCAGTTCCCCCATATTTGAAACCTGTGACAGTCTGTAATTTGAACGCATGTGGTCGCTGCACACTGGAAGTTTGGAGCAGCCTCTGGAGTCACACCCAGATTCAAATTCCAGCCTAAACTCTCCAACTCTGTGACCTTGGGTGAGTTTCATGGGTTCTGATCTTCAGTCTGTCCTTACGTCCTTTGGGGGTGGTCCTTGTCAATCTCCTTCTGGCAGGACTGCGAGAGGTGAAATCGTCTAAGGAGTAATCTGTGCTCACCGTGATGTCTGCATATGAAAACCGTTGGCCTTGTTTGAAGCTTTCCTCCCCATTTCATAACATTCAGTTCATCTGCAGGAACTCACATCTTTAAAACCATGTGAAATTACCAAGGAAGATGAAAAGTTCAAAGGATATGATATCAGAACACAGCCAAGCACCTGAGGCTCAGCGCACCACAAGCCAGTCCATGGCAGCAACAGAGGACCTGAGAAACCTGCATCCCAGTGTCGGCGGGTCTGCTGCAACTTGCTCCTCATCTCCGGCTCATCCTCTGCTTTCCTAGCACGTGTCCTGCAGTCAGACCAAGAGCAGCCAGCTGGTCTCCTTTCTGAGAAGCACAATGACACAGACGGTCGTGAACCTGTGCCGGGCTTACATTCACACAGAAATGTGTAATTGAATGTTTGGAGTAGTTTCATTAATGATAGCCAAAAACTGGAAACAACTAGATGTCCTTTGATAGGTTAATGAATAAACAAACTGTGATATATCTATACCATGAAATAATTCTCTGCAATCAAAAGGAAGAAAGCATTTATTTTTGTCTGTGCTGGGTCTTTGTTGCTTTGCATGGGTTTTCTCTAGTGGGGAGCGGGGGCAGGTCTACTTGCGGTGCACAGGCTTCTCATTGCCACAGCTTCTCTTGTTGCAGAGCACAAGCTCTAGGCACTCGGGCTTCAGTATTGCAGCATGCAGACTCAGTAGTTGTGTCCAGGGGCTCAGTTATTCTGTGGCATCTTCCTGGAACAGGGACCAAACCCGTGTCCCCTGCATTGGCAGGCAGATTCTTTACCAGTGAGTCACCAGGGAAGTCTCAGGAGGACAGTATTGATGCAGCAACCTAGGTGAGTCTCCAGAGAATTGTACTGAGTGCAAAAAGCCAATCAGAATTGGTTACATACTTTATAATCCCATTTATTTAACATTCTTTAAATGACAGAATTAAAGGAACAAATTACTGGTTTCCATGGATGAATGAGGGGATGAAAGTGGTGTGGTGACTGAAATGTCCCTTATTTTAACTTTATTATTGTCAATGTCCTGGCTGTGATACTGTACCACACTTTGGCAAGATATTATTGTTGGGGAATACTTGGTAAAAGGTATATAGGATTTCTCTATATTATGTCTTACAACTAAATGTTAATACATAAATATTTCAAAATTAAAAGTTTAAGAAAAATGAAGTAACAGCAAACTATAAACAAATGAAATATGATAATATCAACTTGAGATTTCAGTCAATAAAGAATCAAGTGGCATTACTTCTTTGGTAAAAATTACAAAATACAGTGGAGAAATAATGGTCATGAATGTGTATGTGCCAAATTGCATAACAGAGTATAGGAATTAAATTCTAAGATAAATAAGCAGAATATTAAAATAATACAGAATTTGAAAAGTTTTTTGTGTTGGCCTTTACTGTAATGAATAAATTTAAAACTCATTTGTTAGCTGTTACAGACTGCATTGTGTCCCCCTACCCAAACCAAGCCTCTGCAGAGGATGATGAAGGTTAAATGAGTTGATGTGAGTGGGCCCCGATACAAAATAACTGGTTTCTGTAAGAAGAGAAAGATACCAGGGATGTGTATGCTGTGTGAGAACACAGCAAAAATGCAGCCATCTCCAAGCCAAGGAGAGAGGCCTCAGAAGAAACCAAACCTGCTGACGCCTGGATCCTGACTTCCAGCCTCCAGAATGATGAGAAAACACGTTTCTATTGTTTAACCACCCATAGTCCCAGATCCCACAGTTGCATGAGTGAGTGCTAACAGCCCAGGCCCTCACTGCTTGTGGACCCCGATCTGGTCCTGACTCCTTCATTGACCTATACTGCCACACGTGCCTACTAGTAGCCACTGCACAGCACTGACCTCAGCTCCCATGGCTCGCCTCTCCTGCTGTGTGCTCCTCTTCTGCTAGGCCCTGTGGCCACATGAGTGCATGCTGACAACCAAGGCCCCACAGATGCTCGTGGACTCAGATCTGGCTATGACATACGTCACTGGCCTGCAAAGCCACCTGTGCTTGAGAGTAGAGCTTCCACATTCTCACCAGTATAACAGCAACAAAATGGTATTTTGTAAGGAGAAAGATGCACTAACCTTATTACAGTGACCATTTTGCAATATACACCTGTATATTATCACGCCTTAACCTTACACAATGTTATGTTAATTATATCAATAAAGCTTGAAAAAAAAATTTGGTGAACCAGTAATCTACCCAGAGCTTCTCATATTTAATGTATAGACAGGATAGCCTTGGGAATCTTTTAGAAACGGAGATATGTTGATTCTGATTTGGCAAGCCTGAAGTGAGGTATAAGACCGCTGGTCCTCAGGCCACGGTGCACATAGCAGGGCCCCAGCCAGCCTCCCTGTCTCAGGGATTGGAGCAAAATTGTGAACTCTCTGAACTGGAAAATTGAAAACAGAACAACAACCAGAGTGCAATCACTCATCCCTGTGCTGTTCAGGCAAGGAGACGAGGAGAAAGAACTTGGGTTAAGTGCTGGGAAGAATATGACCTCTGGTTAAATTGAAAAGTGATATGGAGAAGGGACAGGACGATTTCTAAGGAGCCTGGAGCCTGACTGGAGATGAGAGGCACAGTAGGCATGAAAGAAGAATGGGTCAGAAGAGCAAATGAGAAGAATAAGAGGAAGAAGAAAGACCAGACCAGTATAAGCATGCGTTTCTGGTCTGTATTTCACTGGCTGAACACACCGCCAAAGTCCAGCTTTTCTGTGCTCCTGAGCAATGTGAAGTCCTCAAAAAATTTTCTTATGAAAAGAATTTGAGGACATAAAAGATAGTCTGATAATTGGGAAAACATGGATTCAGTCTCAGCACAACATACCCATTCTTTTCTGCTTGTGTCCACACTCCCTGTTGCTATGCCACATTGGTAAGTTTTCTTTTGGAGAGTATTCAGACTGATAGTAAAAGTGTTATATACACTGGAAAAAATAGAACTATAAAAAAATTCCAGCCTACACAGAAATATATTTAATGGATTTTGGTTTACTGGAGCTAGAATAATTTCCAATGTTTTCTTTTTCGAAGGCTGCTTACCGCTTGTTCTGTTTGTTTAGTTAATACAGATATTTTGGCAAGAGTGTGAGGATTGGTCATTTTAATTATATTCTTAAGGCAAACATGAAGCACTCATGAGCAGAAGTTTCTGCTGCTGGTCTTTGTTCTGTCATGGTCTCATACAGGCAACATTGAAAGTCAGAGCATCTCACCTGTATGCTATATTCCCTGGTTATAAGTAAGTAGGTTGAGACAGACTGGTAAGTGAGGTACTTTGTAGCTGCCACAATCATTAGGTACTAATGGATCAGTGTTTCTTCTGGTCCCATGACACATTCAACAAAAGAAAAGGAAATCAAATGAAAAATAATATATTTTTAGTCTACTAACTTGAATTAGGGGGCTTGCCAGGTGGCACTAGTGGTAAAGAACCTGCGTGACAGTACAGGAGATGTAAGAGATTTGGGTCCCATCCCTGGGTTGGAAAGATCCCCTGGAGGAGGGCATGGCAAACCACCACAGTATTCTTGCCCGGAGAATCCCATGGACAGAGGAGCCTGGCAGGCTATGGTCCATAGGGTCACAAAGACTTGAACATGACTGAAGCAACTTAGCACAGGACAACTGAATTAAAGAAAAAAGAATACTTTTATTCTCATCTTTAAAAATATTTTACAATGGTTCTGTTTATAAAAGACTGCAGGTTATTTCACAGTTCACTTAGCATTTTGAAAGCTGAGAAATGAATTTGACTTTAAGCAACATACTTGATTGTGTTAGCAGATTGGTCATGAGGACCCCTTCCTGGGTCCTAACCCAGCAGAGACTCTCTGTCTTAGCAGGGAACATTCTATTTCCTTTGGGTTTGTGCATCCAAAAACAAAACAGAAACTGAAGCTGAGATGGATATAGTACAAGGTTTATTCAATGGCTAGAGAATGGAGAAGCTCAAACTTAGTTCACAAATCAACTTCTTTCCTAATAGTGGAAGAAGCTTGATTTTTAAGGCATAAGAATAATAAGGGGGGAGGGGTATATGCATTAATTTTCTGGGAAAAGGTGGGAGTCTTTTCCTGGAAATGGCATGCCACCCTTTCTCTGTCCTTATTTGGTCTGCAACTTCAGATCATGGCCACTAGTGGACGTGTCATTTAGCATGCTAATGTGGTAATATTAGCATATAGTGAAACTCAAGGTCTGCTGGAGGTTGTCAGTATCTTGTTTTCAGCTGGTTTCCTCTGATTTCTTGTTTTCTCTCCCTCTTGGCTTCCTTCATTTGTGTCTGACCCTGTGACCTAAAGGCATAGGTTAGTTCATTTTGCAGGGATGGACTGGACAACGTCTGAGCAAAATTCTGGCTGCAGACCTGGTGTCAATTGCTGTAAAATGAAAAGCCGTACAAAAATTCAAACCCCAACTATTAATACCATTTACTAGGTAAATCTATGTCCTGCTTTACTTTTAACAATAATCTTCCCAGTTCAGTTCAGTCGCTCAGTTGTGTCCAACTCTGCGACCCCATGAATCACAGCACGCCAGGCCTCCCTGTCCATCACCAACTCCTGGAGTTCACTCAAACTCATGTCCGTCTAGCCGGTGATGCCATCCAGCCATCTCATCCTCGGTTGTCCCCTTCTCCTCCTGCCGCCAATCCCTCCCCAAATCAGAGTCTTTTCCAATGAGTCAGCTTTTTGCATGAGGTGGCCAAAGTATTGGAGTTTCAGCTTTAGCATCAGTCCTTCCAATGAACACCCAGGATTGATCTCCTTTAGAATGGACTGGTTGGATCTCCATGCAGTCCAAGGGACTCTCAAGTCTTCTCCAACATCACAATTCAAAAGCATCAATTCTTTGGCACTCAGCTTTCTTCACAGTCCAGCTCTCACATCCATACATGACCACTGGAAAAATTCATCCCTGTTATTTCTTTCTCCTTTGGAGAACAGATTTTGAGTGGTTTTATGATAGTAAAAAATAAATTTTGATGAATCATGAATGTTCTTTAAATTAACCTTAAAATCATTGAGTCATTTGTGTTTCCCTCCCACTGGGGCAATAAAAATTTCATTTAGTCAAATTATTTTCACTTTTCCTACTGGTTTCTTCTTTGCTTAAAGGTGAAGAAAAACTTCAGAGCATTTCCCTCTAAGGGTCTTAAAAATAGATCGTTTAACCTTAAAATCCTTGAAAGATGGATTTTCACTGTCTTATATGATGTCTTTAATCATTTTCTACAAAATAACACATCAAACATTTGGCAGAGGAAAATAAATGATGACAGAGGAAAATAAATGATGAAATAATCAGTAGAATGGCCATCTTCATCATAGTAACTAAAACCTTGAACTTCAATTTTTTCTCACCCTGTTTGTTGGCACTTACCCTGAAGTAAATTCTTGTCAAAATATGCCCACTTTTACCAATTAACTGAAAAAAAAATGTATATATGTAAAAGATTTGGTACTCCTCAGCATTTTCAAGAATATTCAATCATACTGATTTGGGGACAATCATAAAAGGGATCCTTTAAAGATAAATGTGCATCTTCAAGTTATTCTAACCAAGACAGTGAAGTTTCCATTCTATGTCCATACAATGGTTAGGGTTATGATAACACTACCTGTTTAGTGCAGTTCCCCTTGGGGGTATATAAGTCTCAGGCATTTAATAATTTTTAAGTAGAGAATGTTAGGTCCTTAGCTTCCTCAGAAGTGTTAAGTCCTTTAATAAATGTCTTTTATGAATGAGTGTATATTCATGCCTCCTCTGTCATAGATTAAAGGACCCTAACTATACTGACTTACGTCTGGAGTGTCTTTTCTGTTCCACTGCTATGTGTGTCTCTTTTTGTGCCTGTACCATACTGTTTTGTTGACTATAGCTTTGTCATAGTGTTTGAAGTCAGGAAGTATGATTCCTCCAGCTCTGTTCTTCTTTCTTGATATGGTTTGGGTATTTGGGGTCTTTAATGTTTCCATACAAATTTAATTTTCTTTTGTTCTAGTTCTGTGAAAATTGCTCTTGGTATTTGGTAGAGATTAAATTGAGTCTGTTGATTGTCTTGCATAGTATGGTTATTTTAACAATACTAATTTTTCCAATCCATGAACATGATATAACTTTCCATCTGTGTCATCTTTAATTTCTTTCATCAGTGTCTTATAACTTTCTGAGTATAGATCTTTTACCTTTCTTAGATAGGTTATTCCTCAGTATTTCATTCTTTTTGATGCAATGGTCAATGAGATTGTTTCCATAATTCCTCTTTCTCATAGATTATTATTGTTAGTGTATAAAAATGCAGCAGATTTCTGTGTATTAATTTTATATTCTACAACTTTATCCAGTTCAGTTCAGTTCACTCAGTCATGTCCGACTCTTTGCAGCCCCATGGACTGCAGCACGCTAGGCTTCCTTGTCCATCACCAACTCCCAGAGTTTGCTCAGACTCATGTCCATCGAGTTAGTGATGCCATCCTACCATCTCATCCTCTGTTGTCCCCTTTTCCTCCTGCCTTCAATCTTTCCCAGCATCAGGGTCTTTCCCAGTCAGTCAGCTCTTTGCATCAGGTGGCCAAAGTATTGGAGTTTCAGCTTCAGAATCCAGAGATCAGCTTTATCCAGTTCACTGATAATTGTAAGTTCTCTATTGGTCCTACGTGCTATTTATATTGCAAAAATGATCTTAATGTCCTTCCTAGCACTTCATTCTTTAATCTGAATACCAAGTAGTCCTAATGCTTCTTTCTCATTGTTATCCTTCATAGGCTACTCAAATCTTTGGATGACTAGAGTTATCTATTTTCTGCATATATAGGTGAGTCACAATCCCTAACTCATGATAAATAGCTTCCCTTTTTTATGGTCTGTCTTCTTTTTGGGAACATACCCTGTTCTTTTTGAATGCTTTGAAAATAGCTTCAATAATACAAACCCATAGTGTTTCAAATGAGTTTGCGTAGTATGTTTAACAATGTTTATAGTCATACTCTAATAATTCAACAACAAAAGGTGATTTTCTGTCCGGTTTTCAGAGAAACTGCCAGTTTTCTCATTGAAAAATATCTATGAGAAATAGCAAAAGTATTAGCATTTTAGTATAGAATTCTAGATAGAATCCACAATAAGATATTTAGAAGTGTGTGTAGATGTATGATTTTGGTTTTGTACAGGAAATGAGTGGGTGGAGATAGGTGGGAGCCAAGGAACACAGAGAATATGCTTATTATTCATTATGGTTCAGTGGAGAAAATTACTAAAGGAATTGGTATGTAGCCAGAACAATTTTAACAACAATTCTTTGTTATGAGGGTCCAATCATGCATGATACCTCATATTCTTGAGACTTTACTGTGAAACACAAAATGGAATTTCAACATCAAAGGAGATCACCACTTAGCAGAAATTTGTAGTTATGGAACATGTTTATTAGAAGTACCTTACTAAATTTTATTAATGAATGTATAGCTTAGTTATTTAAGCAGCCATTGCTTTCCTTTTTATTATAACTATGTAAACCCTTAGCTATTCCAGAGAAACAGTTTTGTTTTTTTTTTAAACAGCTTTATTCAGGTATAGTTGATACACAAAAAACAGCATATATAATGCATATCTTAGATGAGGGTAGACATATGCAAACATCCCTGGTAATACCATAATCTGGGTGGTAGACATATTCAGTACTTCCAAGATTTTCTTATGTTCCTTGTTTTTTTGTATAAGAACACTTGACATGCAATCTACTCTTGAATTTTGCAATGCACGATATCTTGTTGTTAACTGTAGGTGCTATGTTGTATGGCAGGTTCCTAGAACTTATTCATTTTGTATAACAGAACTTTATGCCCATTTAATAACAACTGACTTTTCCCCCCACCTCCTGTCCTTTGGAAACCATTATTGTATTCACTGTTTATATGAGATTGACTATTTTATATACCTCATGGAAGTTGAATCATGCAGTAATTTCTTGCTGTGACTGGCTTACTTACTTAGCATAATGTCCTCTAGGTTCATCCATCTTGTCACATGTCACAGATTTTCCTTCTTTTTTATAGATGAATGATATTCCATTCTGTGAACATACCAAATTTTCCTTGTCTCTTCATTGATCCATCAACAGACACTTAGGTTTCTTCCATTTTTTGGCTATTGTGAATAGTGCTGCAATGAAAATGGTAGTCTCAATATATCTTCAAGGTCCTAATTTCAATTAATTTAGATATGTATCGAGAAGTGGGATTATTAGACCATATGTTAATTCTTTTTTAATTTTTTGGGAAATATTCTTACTATTTCTGCTGCTGTACCATTTTATATTCCTACTAACATGGTAAATAAAGCAGGGTGACAATATACAGCCTTGATGTACTCCTGTTCCTATTTGGAACCAGGTCTTTTGTTCCATGTCCAATTCTAATAGTTGCTTCCTGACCTGCATATAGGTTTCTCAAGAGGCAGGTCAGGTGGTCTGGTATTCCCATCTCTCTCAGAATTTTCCACAGTTTATTGTGATCCACACAGTCAAAGGCTTTGGCATAGTCAATAAAGCAGAAATAGATGTTTTTCTGGAACTCTCTTGCTTTTTCCATGATCCAGCGGATGTTGGCAATTTGATCTCTGGTTCCTCTGACTTTTCTAAAACCAGCTTGAACATCTGGACGTTCACGGTTCACATATTGCTGAAGCCTGGCTTGGAGAATTTTGAGCATTACTTTACTAGTGTGTGAGATGAGTGCAATTGTGCGGTAATTTGAGCATTCTTTGGCATTGCCTTTCTTTGGGACTGGAATGAAAACGGACATTTTCCAGTCCTGTGGCCACTGCTGAGTTTTCCAACTTTGCTGGCATATTGAGTGCAGCACTTTCACAGCATCATCTTTCAGGATTTGAAATAGTTCAACTGGAATTCCATCACCTCCACTAGCTTTGTTCGTAGTGATGCTTTCTAAGGCCCACTTGACTTCACATTCCAAGATGTCTGGCTCTAGGTGAGTGATCATACCATCGTTATTATCTTGGTTGTGAAGATCTTTTTTGTACAGTTCTTCTGTGTATTCTTGCCACCTCTTGTTAATATCTTCTGCTTCTGTTAGGTCCAAACCTATTCTGTCCTTTATCAAGCCCATCTTTGCATGAAATGTTCCCTTGGTATCTCTAATTTTCTTGAAGAGATCTCTAGTCTTTCCCATTCTTGTTGTTTTCCTCTATTTCTTTGCATTGATCGCTGAGGAAGGCTTAGAAATGCTGGGCTGGAAGAAGCACAAGCTGGAATCAAGATTGCCGAGAGAAATATCAATAACCTCAGATATGCAGATGACACCACCCTTATGGCAGAAAGTGAAGAGGAACTAAAAGGCCTCTTGATGAAAGTGAAAGAGGAGAGTGAAAAAGTTGGCTTAAAGCTCAACATTCAGAAAACCAAGATCATGGCATCTGGTCCCATCACTTCATGGGAAATAGATGGGAAAACAGTGGAAACAGTGTCAGACTTTATTTTTGGGGGCTCCAAAATCACTGCAGATGGTGACTGCAGCCATGAAATTAAAAGACGCTTATTCCTTGGAAGAAAAGTTATGACCAACCTAGATAGCATATTGAAAAGCAGAGACATTACTTTGCCAACAAAGGTCCGTCTAGTCAAGGCTATCATTTTTCCAGTGGTCATGTATGGATGTGAGAGCTGGACTGTGAAGAAAGCTGAGTGCAGAAGAATTGATGCTTTGAACTGTGGTGTTGGAGAAGACTCCTGAGAGTCCCTTGGACTGCAAGGAGATCCAACCAGTCCATTCTGAAGGAGATCAGTCCTGGGTGTTCTTTGGAAGGAATGATGCTAAAGCTGAAACTCCGGTACTTTGGCCACCTCATGCGAAGAGTTGACTCATTGGGAAAGACTCTGATGCTGGGAGGGATTGGGGGCAGGAGGAAAAGGGGACGACAGAGGATGAGATGGCTGGATGGCATCACTGACTTGATGGGCGTGAGTTTGAGTGAACTCCAGGAGATGGTGATGGACAGAGAGGCCTGGCGTGCGGAGATTCATGGGGTCGCAGAGAGTCAGACACGACTGAGTGGCTGAACTGAACTGAACATGGTAAAACACTTCCAGTTTCTCTACAACTTTGTATCTTTTTGAAGGTACAGTCATCCTAAAAGGTGTTATGTGACATCTCATTGTTGTTTTGATTTACATTTGCCTGATAATTAGTGATGTTGAGCATGTATTCATTTTGAGTTGTTTGGTTTAAAATGGCTAGCTTGAGTTATGTGAATTCCTATTTAGATTATTTCGAATTAGCCCTTGGAGGCTAATAAGAAAAATATTGGATTAGCTTTTGCATGGAATAATAAGGCTTGGCCTTAGATATTGATCTTTAGAAAGATAGTACCACTGTGAGACATTGTGAAAGCAAAAATTCATTAAGATTTAAATAAGTGATCTGGAAGCAAGAGAATTTCATACTATAGTGACTTAGAAGTCAAAGTATTAATAATTATAACAGAAAATAGTGAAATTCTAGTGAAGAACTTAGTTGCTTTTCTGTTATTATTTTGGTATTTACAGCATTATATTGACCTCCAGCCAGAGTAATTCTTGGAGTGTCTGAGACAAAAGAGTGTCAATTTACTTTGATAATTTTTGGTAAACTTTTTGATTTAAGAAATCTATAGCATAGCACGCTGCTGTTGCTGCTAAGTCACTTCAGTCGTGTTCGACTCTGTGCGACCCTATAGACGGTAGCCCACCAGGCTCCCCCGTCCCTGGGATTCTCCAGGCAAGAACACTGGAGTGTGTTGCCATTTCCTTCTCCAATGTGTAAAAGTGAAGTCGCTCAGCCGTGTCCGACTCTTTGCCACCTCATGGACTGCAGCATACCAGACTCCTCTGTCCATGGGACTTATTAATTCCCAACAGTAAAAACACAGGTTTTCTATTTCTCTCTGTAATTTTCTGATTTTTTTTTCATTTTTTGAAAGAAAATAAATGAAGGAAAGGATAGTACATGAGTCTGTTAAGAAACTAGAGCACAAGGAAGAATAGGTTAGCTCATTTCAAGTTAGGGGAATGATGAGACTATATGTCTATAAGGGGAAATTGCTATAGAGTGTGCATTAATTCTGGCTGCCATAACAAAATACCACAAACTAGGTGGCTTCAATAGCCAAAATTTATTTTTCTCACGTTTTAGAGGTTGGAAGTTCAAGGTCACTGTGCCATAATGGCTGGGTTCTGGTGAGGTCTCTCTTCCTTGTTTGCAGACACCTGCCTTGTCACTGTATCTTAGATGATGGAGAACAAGCTATCTGGTTTCTCCTCTCCCTCTTGCAGGGACACAAATCCCATCAGATTAGAACCTTACCTTTATGACTTTATTTTAATTTTAATTTTTTCCACAAAAGGCCCTATCTCGAAATAGTCATACTGGAGGTTTGGCTTCAACAGAAGAATTTTGGCGGGACAAAAATTTTCAGTATATAACAAGTATATGAAAATAAAAGAAGAGAAAGAAGATAGTGGACAGAGATTAAATCACTGATTAAACAGTGTTGCATGAGCACTTAGATGGCATAGAATTAGAAGCTCCAGTAGATCTGACAGGAATGTGGGAATTCTTCTTTTATAGAGAGGAAGAAGAACTAAAATACACAGAGACTCTTACAGGCAATGAGGAAGGGAGGTAATTAGAGAGAGGGTTTTCTAATTACATGGTCTTATTCTTTCAACTAGTTTGTAAATGTATTCATTTATCAAGAGTAAAAGATGCTGTGATTAAATTATACCCCAAGGAGTGCATGAAGAATTTGAAATGGCTTCTATGGTCATTATAATAGAAATTCAATAAGAAGTGCATTTTTTAATTGTCAGGGAGCAGTGAAGGAGTACTTGGGGTTAGAAAACATTAATTTGTAGTGAATTGTCAAAGCAAATGATCATAATTTTCTTCAGATCAACTCTTGACAGCAAAACCATGGTAATTGGCAAGGCCAACTAGTGGTTTAGAGCATAAATGTTTCATCATGTGAAAGAAAATAAGACCCCTGAGAGATGATAGCTTGTATTAATAGTTGGTCTAGTTCTTTCTACCTAAACCATAGTGTTCCTCTGTTGAAGATGAAATCACAGAGTATCATCATCAGATAAGGATTTCCCATGACCATGATTGAATAGGACAAGAACAAACCCACTCTGTAATCATAGTCATACAACACAAGTAACCAAATATCTCCCTCTTTCAGCTAATATCCATAATTGCTGCTTCTTTCCCAATGACGACCTTTGTCCCACTCCTTTCCTCCTGCCACCTAGACAATAATTACGATGACAGAAGATCTGAAAGAGTCAGACAGGACTGAGCGATTGACACACATACAGTCCTCAAGTTACTCCTGCTTTCTGACAACATGGACTCCAGAACAGACATATACTTTCTTGGAGCCTTCCTAAAATCAGTTAGCATAAACCCAAATCCTTGAATAATCCCCCAACTCCTTATCAGAATGCCCCACTGTTCGCCATGATTTAGCTTCCCTTGTTGCAACAATAAACTTAACTTCATTGACAGTAAGGTCCCTGGTGGTCTCTGTCTGGAGGGTGTCGATGTAGGGCATAAAATGTGGCCTCTGTCTTTAACACAGCTACTCATGGGGTCCAAGCTAGGAAGGCACAAGTGAGACTAGAGTGGAGCTAACGGACTGATGGACGTGGTACCCAGAGACAGAGTACTCACATCAGTGGTGGAGGATTGGTTTAGTGTGTGAGAGACTGGACAGGAAACAAAAGGAGGGGACAGACTCCACACTGATGAAGATGACCTGTACTGAACACTTGTATTTACAGCCCCAAGCACAGCTTCTTATACTCAGTAGACTGTACTCTGATTAAAAACTAGTTTTTATTTTAAAAGTGGGGCTTAGAGCTCCTTCTCTTCTTCTGTCTCGAGATGAGTAGATATTTGCACATCAACTCAGATTCACAAAGTATGTCAGAAGCACAAGGAGCCTATAATATTCTCTCTCTTTCTTACTGACTTGATAGGGAGGCAAATAGGAACTCTTTCCATAGAAGGAAACCCACTCTTGTGGCAGAGTAAAATAGCACACAATAAAATGTGAATATTTATTTTGTCATTCAAAAACCCCCTTCCCCACCAGCTTCTCAGTGGAGAAAAAATATCACTACATATGCAATTGGGTATAAATTTATATGATTCAAAGATGTTGAGAATCATTCAGAACTGTAGGTGATCAGAGTTTGAAGAAAATATTTAATCTTTTAGAGAGCCTTCCATTCCCTTCTCTAAGGTGGTGTCAGGGTAGATGAACCGAAGGGTTTCAAGGATCTCCCAGTCTTGAGAAAGAACCAAGGATCTCAGATACAATGCCCTTTCTTTCTGTGGTCTCTGGGACAAAGTTCCTTGAAAACATGAGTGTGGAAAACCTTGCTAACCATGTGGCTGAAATTTCTGATTGGTTCAGTTAATGATCTGGTCTCTTTTAACTTGGTCAGAATAATCGAAGATCAGCTTGGTTTCCATCAGAGGCAGGTTACTGATTGTAACTCATCTCCTGTCATACCTGCTAGCTTGAGAGCTTCAGAGAACCCCCCACCCCACTCTTATCAAGCCAGTCAGAGTTCTGTGCCATATGGAAGTAAGGGTTGGCTTATCGAAGGAAAATTTCAGCTGCCTTTGTACGGCCAAGTTCTTAAGAGTTTTGTTCAAGGTTGTTGGGAGAGGGGTGGCCCAAGAACTGACCTCTTCCTACATCTCTCAATGGAGAATAAAAGAAATAGCCTCCTTCTCAACCATTAATGTTATTCTTGTTTATCAAAAGTGTCTCCTTCTTGGCAGAGGAACCCTTTTATAATATTCGTGGAAATGCAAATTTCTTCAGCCTCTACGGAAAATACTATGCTGTTCAGTCGCTGGGTCATGTCTGACTCTGCAACCCCATGGACTGCAGCATGCCAGGTCCCCTGTCCTTCACCATCTCCTAGAGTTTGCTCAAGTTCATGTCCATTGAGTCTGTGATGCCATCCAACCATCTCATCCTTTGTCACCCCCTTCTCTTCCCGCCCTCCATCTTTCCCAGGATCAGGGTCTTTTCCAATGAGTCGGCTCTTCACATCAGGTGGCCAAAGTATTGGAGCTTCAGCATCAGTCCTTCCAATGAATATTCAGGGTTGATTTCCTTCAGGATGAACTGATTTCATCTGCTTGCTGTCCAAAGGACTCTCAGTCTTTTTGGTTCAGTTCTCACATCCATACATGACTGCTAGAAAATCCATAGCTTTGACTATATGGACCTTTGTAGGTAAAGTCATGTCTCTGCTTTTTAATATGCTATCAACATTTCTCAAAGCTTTTCTTCCAGGGAAAAAGTGTCTTTTAATTTTCTGGCTGCAGTCACCATCTGCAGTGATTGGGGGCCCAAAAAAATAAAATCTGTCACTGTTTCTACTTTTCCCCATCTATTTGCCATGAAGTGATGGGATCAGATGCCATGATCTTAGTTTTTTGAATGTTGAGTTTTAAGCCAGATTTTTCACTTTCGTCTTTCACCCTCATCAAGAGGCTCTTTGCTTTCTACCACTAGAGTGGTATCATCCACATATCTGAAGTCATTGATATTTCTATCAGCAGTCCTGAATCCCCATGTGTGTGTCATCCAGCTAAGCATTTCACATGATGTACTCTGCATGTGAAATGAAGTGAAAGTCGCTTAGTCGTGTCCAACTCTTTGCGACCCCATGATCTATACAGTCCATGGTATTCTCCAGACCAGAATACTGGAATGGGTAGCCTTCCCTTCTCTAGGGGAATCTTCCCAACCCAGGGATCGAACCCAGGTCTCCCGCATTGCAGGCAGATTCTTTACCAGCTGAGCCAGAAGAGAAGCATACTCTGCATAGAAGTTAAGTAAGCATGGTG
This sequence comes from Capricornis sumatraensis, assembly GCF_032405125.1. Lineage (NCBI taxonomy): Eukaryota > Metazoa > Chordata > Mammalia > Artiodactyla > Bovidae > Capricornis > Capricornis sumatraensis. The sequence continues at coordinate 106,837,097 of NC_091092.1, read as the reverse complement.
GCAATATACAGTCTTAATGTACTCTTTTCCCAGTTTTGAACCAGTCCATTGTTCCATGTCTGGTTCTAACTGTTGCTTCTTGTCCTGCATTCAGATTTCTCAGGAGGCAGGTAAGGTGGTCTGGTATTCCCATCTCGTTAAGAATTTTCCACGGTTTGAAATGATTCACACAGTTAAAGGCTTTTGTGTAGTCAGTGAAGCAGAAGTAGATTTTTTTTTTAATTCTCTTACTTTTTCTATGATCCAACAACAGATATTGGCAGTTTGATCTCTGGTTCCTATGCCTTTTCTAAGTCCAACTTGTACATCTGGAAGTTCTTGGTTTCCATACTGTTGAAGTCTAGCTTGAAGGTTTTTGAGCATTTCCTTGCTAGCATATTAAATGAGCACCAAATCACTGCAGATGGTGATTGCAGCCATGAAATTAAAAGATGCTTAATCCTTGGAAGGAAAGTTATGACCAACCTAGACAGCATATTGAAAAGCAGAGACATTACTTTGTCAACAAAGGTCCATCTAGTCAAGGCTATGGTTTCTCCAGTGGTCATGTATGGATGTGAGAGCTGGATTATAAAGAAAGCTGAGTGCAGAAGAATTGATGCTTTTGAACTGTGGTGTTGGAGAAGACTCCTGAGAGTCCCTTGGACTGCAAGGAGATCCAACCAGTCCATCCTAAAGGAGATCAGTCCTGGGTGTTCTTTGGTAAGACTGATGTTGAAGCTGAAACTCCCAATACTTTGGCCACCTGATGCAAAGATCTGACTCATTGGAAAAGACCCTCATGCTGGGAAAGATTGAGGGCAGGAGGAGAAGGGGACGACAGAGGATGAGATGGTTGGATGGCGTTAACGACTCAATGGACATAGGTTTGGGTGGACTCTGGGAGTTAGTTATGGACAGGAAGGCCTGACGTGCTGAGGTTCATGGGGTTGCAAAGAGTCAGAAATGACCGAGGAACTGAATTGATATAGTAGTTTGAACATTCTTCAGCAAATAGTATAGAGATTCCTTAGAAAACTAAAAATAGAGTTACAATATGAATTAGCAGTCCTGGACATATATCCAGAAAATATGAAGACTCTAATTTGAAAAGATATATTCACCCCAGTGTTCATAGCAGCACTCTTCACAACAGCCAAGGCATAGAAGCAACTTGAGTGCCCATCAACAGATGATTGGATTAAAAAGATATGGTATACGTGTGTCTCTGTGTGTATATAGGTGCTTCCAGGTGGCACAGTGGTAAAGAATACACCTGCCAATGCACAGGATGTGCAGGAGACACGGGTTCAATCCCTGGCTTGGGAAGATCCCCTGGAGAAGGAAATGGGAACCGACTTCAGTATTCTTACCTGGAAAATTCCATGGACAGAGGAATCTGGTTTAGGCTTAAGTCCATGAGGTCACAAAGGGTTGGGCACAGATGAATGAATGAGCATTCACAATGAATGAAATATCACTGTTTGTGACAACATGGATGGACCTAGAGATTATCATTATAAGTGATATAAGCCAGATAAAGACAAATATAATATCATATCACTTATATGTAGAATCTTAATAAATAATACAAATCAATTTATTTACAAAACAGAAACAGTTTCACAGACAGAAAACAATTTATGGTTGCCAAAGGGGAAAGAGAATGCGAGGGGAAATTAAGAGAATGGGAATAACATATACACACTGCTATGTATAAAATAAACAGCAAAGACCTACTGTATAGCACAGAGAACTATCAGTGTCTTGTAATAGCATATGATGGAAAAGAATCTGAAGCTCTACACTTGAAATTAACATAATATTGTAACTCAACTATAGTTAAATTTTTTAAAAAGTACCTCCTTTCCATAATTTGCAGTCAGAAGCTGGGAAATTCATTAACTGCTTCCTTCTTTTCCTCTCTTTCTTTTCCTCCTCTTTCTATTATTTCTTAGCCAGAGCAGGGCAGCATTTCCCTAAACTTTGCCTGTGTTCTGGTTTCCTTGGACTATTGAGAAGTAAGCTTAAGGACCTAATGTGGGAAAAGGAGTAACTATAAATTGACTTTGTACAGCTTATGCTTCATAGCCTGCAATTTGGAGAATATTCCAAGATAATACCAGTCTTGTAAGTCTGCCACCTAGTGTCATAATCTAATTTAGAAAATGAATGAATATTACCAACTTCTTTCGTAACCAGTTGCATTCACCTCTCAGATATACAGATCCTGGGAAATACTGAGTTAATCATAGTTTACAGAGGAAGCCATAAAAAGACTAGCTTGTTAATTCAGGGAAAAGTGATTGATAAAGAAATGGTGATAACGGTATCAATTTGTGATAGCAAAATGCAACCAGTAAGAATACTTTGGTTTCTGACATGGTGTGCTGTAACATGTTCTGTTGGAACTGAGTGTGTGGGCTGAGGGTGGGGATCTTCTGATTGTTTTCATTGCTAGAAGAACATTTGGGACTTCCCTGGCAGTCCAGTGGTTAAGACTCCCCACTTGCAATGCAGGGGATGTGGGTTAGATCCCTGGTCGGGAAACTAAGATCCCACAAGCCATGAAGTCAAAAAAAAAAAAAGAACATTTAACTGTTAACTTTGAGAGAGAAAGCAGTGTACAATGGCTTTGCATTCCTGGAGACTTAATTTATCTTTTACAGTCAAAGAACAAAATAAATGGTGATAACATGTTTTATATGTATATTTTTGGATTTATTCAAATTCCTGGTCTGTGGTCATCCTATTGAATAATTTTATTTTCATAGTCAGCAATCTGATTCATTTGCTCTATAATTCTTTGTTGTAACTATTCTAGAACTATAAGGGACATACCAGGTATAAGATGTGAGCATTTCCCTAATCAGAGCAGAGAAATGAAAATTTTAATAAGCCTACTTAAAATGCTCTAGGGTCTTTAATAAAAATGCTAACATAACACAAAGTATACTGTTAAACATATTTACATACTAAATATTCCCTGATGTTGTGCAAGTGTTACCAGAAACTGGTTTACATTCCATATTATTAAAATCTCATTTTTCCCACTTCATAAATTATTTCAAAGGCAATTTTCACCAACAAATGACTATAAAGCACTAGTATTTTTTTTGAAATTTATTTCAAAGTTTAACACAGTGGGAAGTTTTTCTTCTGTTAATAATTATATATAGCTGTGCTAGGCAAATGAATTCAAATTTTGTTTCATATTGAATGCATTAATGTCTCCAGTTTTATTGTGATATAATTGACAAATAAAGTTGTATATATTAAATCTGATATTTTGATGTTCATATCCAGCGAAATAACCACTACAGTCAAGCTAATTATCATATCAATTACCTTACATAGTTCCCATTTTGTTTGTGGTAAGAACAGTGAAGATCTAGCCATTTAGAAAATTTCACGTCAATAGAAAGTGAAAGTGAAGTCGCTCAGTGGTGTCTGACTCTTTGAGACCCCATGGACTGTAGCCTACCAGGCTCCTCTGTCCATGGGATTTTCCAGACAGTAGTACTGGAGTGGATTGCCATTTCCTTCTCCAGGGGATCTTCCCAACCCAGGAATTGAACCCAGGTCTCCCGCATTGTAGACAGACACTTTTACGTTTGAGCCACCACATATTCAATACCATATTGTTAATTTTAGTCACATTGCTATAAATTAAATTATCTAATTTATAAATTTAATTAATAAATTTATGAATTTACATATTTATAAATAAAATTTATAAATTTAATAAGTTATTTAATTAAATCTATAAATTAAATTATAGATCTTCGTAACTTGAGCATCTTACATGACTGAAAATTTTTACCCTCTGACCATTACCTCTCCATTTCTCCCTCCCTCCAGCCCCTGTCATCCACCATTTTATTCTGTTTCTATAAGTTTGACTATGTTTATTTTACATATAAATGAGATCATGCAGTTATGTGTCTTTCTCTGTCTAGTTTATTAAACTTAGTAAAATGTCCTCTAGATTCATTTAGATTTCATTTAGGTTTCTTCTTGGTGTTGTGAATAGAGCTACAGTGACCATTGGTCTGCCGATATCTCTTTGAGATACTGATTTCATTTCCTTTAAATATATACCCAGAAGTGGGATTACTGGATTAGAGGGAAGTTTTTTCTTTAATTTTTTGAGGAGCCCCCATAGTATGTTTTATAATGATTGAACCAAGTTCATTACCACCAACTGTGCAAAAGGGTTCCTTCCCTGTTCTCTACATCCTGACCAACACTTAACCTTTTGTCTTTTCAATAATTGTCATTCTAATAGGTGTGAGGTGATAGCTCATTGTGGTTTTGATTTGCCTTTCCCTGATTTTCCTGGGGTTATTTACTTACTTATTGTTACTGAGTTGTTTGAGTTACTCTTATATTTTGGTTCTTAACCTTTTATTTGATAAATGATCTGCTAATATTTTCTCCTGTTCTAGAAGTTACTGTTTTACTCAATTGTTTCCTTGGTTATGCAGAAGCTTTTTAGTTTGGTGCAATTTGACTTGTTTATTTTGTGTGTGTGTTGCCTGTGCTTTGGTGTCACGTCCAAAAAATCATTGCCCATTCCAGTCAATGTCAAGAAGCTTTTCCCCTAAATTTTCTTCTAGTAGTATTACGGTTTCAGGCCTTATGTTTAGTTAATTCTTTAATGTATTTTAAATAGATTTTTGCATATGATATGTGTTAAGGGTCTACCTGCATTCTTCTGTATGTGACTATCTAGTTTTCCCAACACAATTTGTTGAAGAGACTATCTTTCCCCATTTTGTGTTCATAGCACCTTCGTCGAAGGTCAGTTGACCATAGATGCATGCATTTATTTCTGGGCTTTTTATTATCTATTGGTCCATGTATCTGTCTTTTTGTTAGTACCATATAGCTTTGTAAAGTATTTTGAAATCAGTGAGTGTGATGTCTCCAGCTTTGTTCTTACTCAAGACTGTTTCGGCTCTTTGTCATCTCTTGTGATTCAATATGAATTTTAGGATTGTCTTCTGTTAAGAATTCCACTGGGATTTTAATAGATTGTGTTGAATCTTAGATCACTTCAGGTAGTACAGATATTTAAAAATTAATTCTAAAGTCTTTGAACATGAGATATCTTTCCATTTATCTGTGTTTTTAATTTTCTTTATTAATGTTGACTAAAGCAAATTAAATCCCACAAAGCCAAATGAATCAGGTAGGCTGTTAACCTGATTTAAAATGTGTAGTTTACTGGTTAAAACACTCTCGTTTCAAATAACACATTAAATTAGGTTAACAAATAGGATAATCACCTGGTATTGTATTCTTCATTACTTCTCTAACTGTAGAAATATTTAGGGTCTTACATTTACTAATGACAAATTTGTATTATTGAAAGTTTTCAAAGTTTTGGGACTTCCCTGCTGGTCCACTGGCTAAGATTCTGCACTCAATGCAGGGGGCCCAGGTTCGATCCCTAGGAACTAGGAACTAGATCCAACATGTAACTAAGACCTGGCACAGCCAAATTTATTTTAAAAAAAAAGTTTTCAAGGTTTCAAATTTCAAAGAGCAGAGAGTACTGTTCCAGACAGCAACTTCTTGGAAGCCTGGTCATAAAGGGACAGTAGTTAGAAAGGTAACTCTGTTGACTCTCCCGTGATCTCTCATGACTATAGGCACTCAAACCTTTTGATTCTTGGAACCATGCTATGAATACATTGATCTTTTTTCAGAACCTCTTCAACCAGACAGATTGACAATTAGATCGAATTTAAAATCGATTTAGTTCACTTAGTATAGCCATACATGGTCTTCCATGAGTCTTCTTGTCTTTAGGCGTCAGTTGAGAGTAGCACCTTATGGACTAAAAGCAATAGAATAATGGAAAAACTTCCAGAAATTTGCATTTATTCCAGAAACCAACATATCCAGAACCTTTTAGCCCTACCAAAGCCCCGCCATTAGCAACACAGAGTGAAAGCTCTTATTAATCCAGGCATAGCCTATTGTCCCCTGAAGCACAAGAAAGTCAAGATAGAACTCAGCAGTGTTGTCTTAGGACGAAGCACAATGACAGCAGATAGAAAGCTGTAGGTCATTATGCTGTGTGCTGTGTGGCGATGTAGTTAGGATGGACATAGGCTCTGAAGAAGCATGCCAGAAGCCTAGTAAGAAATAGAGGAACCTTAAGCAAGAGAAAGGTAGTCATCCCAAACTTGTCACAAGTTTCAGTATCTTAGAGGCAAGATGAGTGTCTGGTTTTAAAACATACTGAAAAGTATTTGACACTCTTCCCACCAAGAGGTGAAGTCTCATTTCCTACCTCACCCCCTTTTGAATGTGGACTAGCCTTAGTTAATAGTGTCTAATAAAGAGAATCCAGCTATAGTGATGGTGTATAACTTCTGAGGCTAGTTTAGAAAAGACAATATGGCTTCTGGCTGGCTCTGTTAGGACACTTGCCTGTGGAACAAAGCTGATACGGTGCATGGAAGCCCGATCCACATAGAGAGGCCTGGTGGAGGTATTTCTGTTGATAGTTCCTGCTGAGGTCCCAACCAACATCATCCACCAGACATGTGAGCAAGAAAGGCTCTGAGGTGGTTCCAGCCGTGCAGTATCATGAGAGACTCCAAGTGAAATCCAACAAGCTGAGCTCAGTCCACCCCTAACACTGTAAATATACAAAAACTAAAAATTGTTCTCATTTTATGCTACTCAATACAGATCAGATTATTAATCAGTAAGATTATATATATTTTTTTTTTTCTTGTTTAGATTCTTTTCTATTACAGGGTATTACAAGATACTAAGTATAGTTCCCTGTGCTATGCAGTAGGTCTTTGTTGGCTATCTACGCCATATATAGTAGTGTGTATATTTCAGTCCCAAACTCCTAATTTATCCCTCCCCTCACTGCCTTTCTCCTTTGGTAATTATAAGTTTGTTTTCAATGTGAATCTATTTCTATTTTGTAAATAAATTCATTTATGTCATTTTTTACATTCCACATATAAGTGATATCATACATTTCTCTTTGTTTGACTTCACTTAGTATAATCTCTAGGTCTATCCATGTTGCTGCAAATGGAATTATTTCATTCTTTTTTGTGGCTCAGTAATATCCCATTGGGTATATATACCACATTTTCTTTATCTGTTCATCTATTGATGGAATCTTAGGTTGCTTCCACATCTTGGCTTTTGTAAATAGTGCTTCTGCGAACATTGGGGTACATGTATCTTTTCAAATTAGTTTTCTCCAGAAATATATCCACGAGTGGGATTGCAGGGTGATGCAGTAGCTCTATTTTTAGTTTTTTAATGAACATCCATACTGTTCTCCATAGTGGCTGCGCCAGTTTACATCCCCACAATGTAGAAGTGTTCCCTTTATTTTGCACCCTCTCCAGTATTCATTTGTAGGCTTTTTGACATTGGCCATTCTGATCTGTGCGAGGATACCTCATTGTAGTTTTGATTTCTATTTCTCTAATAATTAGTGATGTTGGACATCTTTTCATGTGCCTGTTAGCCATTTGTATGTTTTTTAAAGAAATGTCTACTTAGACCTGCTAGTTTTTTGATTACATTGTTCTTTGTTTTGTGTTTTTAATATTGAGCTGTATGAACTCTTTGTGTATTTTGGAGATTAATCCCTTGTTGGCTGCATCATTTGCAAATATTTTCTCCCACTTTGTGGGTGTCTTCTTTTGTTTATGGTTTCCTTTGCTGTGCAAAAGCTTTTAAGTTTAATTAGGTACCATTTGTTTATTTTTGTTTTGAGCTCTGTTACTCGAGGAGACAGATTCAAAAAAAAACATTGCTGCAACTTAGGTCAAAGAGCATTTACCTATGCTTTCCTCTAAGAGTTTTATAGTATCCAGTCTCACATTTAGGTCTTTAATACATCTTGAGTTTATTTTGTATATCGTGTTAGAGTGTTCTAATTTCATTCTTTTATATGTACCTGTCCAATTTTCCCAGCACAACTTGTGGAAGAGACTATCTTTTCTCCATTGTATATTCTTGCCTCCTTTGCAGTAGTTTTAATTGACCATAAGTCAGTTCAGTTCAGTCGCTCAGTCATGTATGACTCCTTGTGACCCCATGGACTGCAGCACGCCAGGCCTCCCTGTCCATCACCAACTCCCGGAGCTTACCCAAACTCATGTCCATCGAGTCAGTGACGCCATCCAACTATTTCATCCTCTGTCGTGCCCTTCTCCTCCCGTCTTCAATCTTTCCAAGCATCAGGGTCTTTTCCAATGAGTCAGTTCTTCACATCAGATGGCCAAAGTATTGGAGTTTCAGCTTCAGCACCAGTCCTTCCAATGAATATTCAGGACTGATTTCCTTTAGGATTGACTAGTTTGATCTCCTTGCAGTCCAAGAGACTCTCAAGAGTCTTCTCCAGCACCACAGTTCAAGAGCATCAATTCTTCAGCACTCAGCTTTCTTTATGGTCCAACTTTCACATGCATACATGACTACTGGAAAAACCATAGCTTTGACTACATAGATTTTTGTTAGCAAAGTAATGTCTCTGCTTTTTAATATGCCGTCTAGGTTGGTCATAGCTTTTCTTCCAAGGAGCAAGTGTGTTTTAATATCATGGCTGCAGTCACCATCTGCAGTGATTTTGGAGCCCAAGAAAATAAATTCTGTCACTGTTTCCATTGTTTCCCCATCTATTTGCCATGAAGTGATGGTACCAGATGCCATGATCTTAGTTTTCTGAATGTTGCATTTTAAGCCAACTTTTTCACTCTCCTCTTTCACTTTCATTTAGAGGCTCTTGACTATAAGTGCCTGCATTTATTTCTGGGCTTTCTATCCTGTTTCATTGATCTGTACATCTATTTTTATACCACTACCATTCTAAACGTTTTTCTGTTTATATAGGAAATTTACAACTTTCCTGCAGATAACCTGAAATACAGAGTTTGCTTAAGAGTATGTGAGAAAATATTTGAATTGCAGCAGGAAGATTTTAAGTACTTCTGCTAATTTTTAACATTTTATTTTTTCTCTTCCATGTTTTTCCCCATAGGAAAAGTCAGGGAGAAAGGCTTTCCATGGTGGAAAGTATGATGTTGTTGCCATATCTTGAACAATAGAAGTTATTTCACATCTAGAAAAATGTCTGAAACTTGAATGGTGGAGATAGAGTTGGGGAGGTTCATGCAAAAAAAAAATGATAAAGGATGTCCTAAGCTAAGGCTCCTCTATCATTTTGCTCATATTAAAGATAAGATGTAAGTAGCCAGGTTTTTGTGATGAAATCCCCTGCATTATTGCTATTGGATATGCTTTCGAAGTAGATGAAATTCATGAGGTGAATTATCACTGTAAATCCTGAATTCTACACCCTTGTCTCTGTCTCAATTCTACACAGAATCCAGCCTAGTAAAAACTTCGGCTTGCCAGAAATAAAATATTAAAAAGAAGGAAACTATGTTGCTTAAGTGAACTATATAATAATCACTAACAGCTCTGCCACAAATATGACAATTAGAACACTCTGCATTTTGAGTAATGACATCCATTTCAAGAGGAAACATGAGCAAGGCTCTTCATTGATGAGCCAGACCCATTTCCTGAGGGGCATATCTATTGACTAATTTTAGGATTTCAAAATAAAACCAAGTTGGCGTCTTTTTATTTTGTGCAAGCAGAAAGTGAACAGAGGAGGGAAATAGGAATAAATGGAAGTTACTGAAAGATCGGTGGCTGTGGTGGGGCCCATTTTGTGCTGGGCATTTGGTATTTCCAAGAGATCCATCATGTTGCAGTGGCGTCTCACGTCTGCTCTCTTCCTCACACCTTTGTGTTCATGTGAGGTGATGCCACAGTCTGGCAAGACCACATCTCTCCTCCACTTGCTGCTGTTCTTTCTGGCTCTTTAGAAATACATCCCTGTTGCTGCTGTGATCTCAAGATGAGTCGGGAATGTTGATTTTTCAGTGTATGTTCTTCCAAACTGGCTGTTTCTTTGGCAGTCTAATTCAGTGAAGGCAGTAAGAACGAGTTGTGTTATCCAAACAGAGAGAAATAAAACCAGAGCTAGGCATTATGTTGGCAGCAGGCGTCTCACGGCGAGCTTTCCTGTACAGTCTGGCCGACTGTTCCCTCAATCGCCTAAGGTGAGAAACTTGTCACCAGATATCACTGCACGTAGGATGAGAAGACTTCCTGACCCGGGGCTCCTCAGAGATGGGTCTCAGCATGGCCCTAGAAGGCTTCTTCCCTGGACTTCACCTTGCTCAGAGCTGGACTTGGTGACACGTCCACCTTTATCCTCCCCAAAGAAATAGCGTCCTTCTCCCACCTCGCCTGAGACTCTGGAAACACAGGTGCATGGGGTGTTGATCGGCTCCCATCAGCCACACACTCAGGCAGCGTGTTAGCATGTAGACAGTTAGGCTGCTGTTCTAAAAACACATCAGTAATAGAACATCTTGGCCCTGACTGAAGAGCTGAGCTTGACAAGCGCAGCGGAAAGTGAAGGAAAATCTGGGAGTGGGCAGGACAGAGAGAAGGGCCATCCCGTCTCACTAGGGCACCAGGCCCACTCATGGAACTGCTACTTTCCATTTTCGTAATGTCACCACCCTCACTGTGGCATATCTTCCTCTACAGCTTGAGCTCCTGTTCAAAATGTGTGATTCTTATGGTCTTCTCAAGCAAGAGAACGTGTTTGTCATTTAGTTGGGCTCACATGACTCATAAGATGTTTGATGGAGGGAAAAAAATACCATGATTTTACCACTTTCACTTTACTCTGTGCAGCTAGCTGTCTCACCACATTTCATTCATTTGATTAAAACAAATATTTGGGCAAAGACAGTTGCATGTGCCTCTCTCAAAATAATAGTGTGTTGTTGTTGTTACAAAATAATTGCCTGTGAAAGTCTCTGCCACAGAGTTGTGGATTTGGGGGCTGAGAAGAAGACAGGGGTTTCCATGGAAGTAGAGCCCACAGGCCAGTTCAAACTGTCTCAACTTATCTGCAGAGCTTCTGGACTCCAAACCGGGCCTACAGTTGGTTTATGCCCCAGGGCCCATGATGAGAAGGCCGGCTTGGAACTTGTTTCTGATTCATTTACACTCGATGGAAAGAGCCCAAGCAGCCTATGTTATCTGACATTTATTATGCCCTCTCTGGCCTCCCCACCCTTCAGCCCTTCCATCAAGGGGCAAGACAGCTGCACCCCAGCTGCCCTGTACCTCCCACTCACAGTGGGTGCCAGTCACTTAGGCACAGCCCAAACTCCCCAGGCCATCTGAACTCTCCAAACCATAACAGCCTTTACTTACTCGACTCTCTCTCCTGTAGCCCCACATGTTTTACTCATTGCTATTTGTCTCTGCTTTTTTTTTTTCCATTTTAAACTGTTTTCAGTTCTAGGCTTTGAACTTTTAGAAGCACATCCATATACATTGACCCCTCTAATCATCACATTGTACTCCTTAAGCTGAAGTTTTATAAAGGCTGACAATAACTCGAAATTCTCTAGTGCCAGAAATACCATGAGATGAAAAAAAAAAAAAAACCCGGCTTGAAATTGGACAAAACCAAATTTAGATGTATTAACCACTTTGTCCATATAAAAACAAAAATAGTAAGAAGCACCTGTTAAGCACTGTTTATGGGCTAAGAACCATGCCAGGTAAAGCGGTGGATCCATCAGTTTTGTGGCATGAAGCAAATGCCACACTCAGAAAGGGGTGATTGAGGTTGAGTGAAAGGCAGAGTTAAGGGAAACTGATCGGGTTTTCTGAAGGATCCCATTGCTAGCACTGTGGATCAGAAATAGCAGCTAGGTGTGAAGGGACATGGGGAGTCAGCCACTGGAACCCCAAGAGAACTGATAGGTGCAAGTGACAGTCACCCAGTAGAAACTCAAGTCCTTGGGAAAAGAAAGCAGCCAGTACAAGATTCTGGCCCAAGAGACAGGAGGGTGAAAGGATGTATATCCTGGTCTCCTGTTGCTGTCTTCCTTTTCCTAAACCCAACCAGAAGGAGAGCTCAAAGGGACCTAGCTGATAATAATCTGTTGACTTGAGGTTAGCCTCCCAGAGCACAGACATGATAGTATGGACGATAAGTGGTGTTCTAAAGGAACTTGCCATCTCCATACCTATTGGGAAAGTTTAATGCTGATGACAGGGGAGGTGAGAGATTCTTTGGGCAATGAGTTAGAAAGCTCAGTGACCTTTCTTTTGAGGTTTATTTGGATATGGCTAATCATGAGAGAGTGAAAAGCCACTTCTGATTTCCACTGCAGTAACTGGAGATCCGTATTACTCCAAGGTAGGCTGTCATGTCGCAGATGCTGCAGCAGTTTTGGAAAACAACTTGGAAACCTTAGTGAATATGTCTGCAAGCCATAAAGCTCCAGACCAAGCCCAGAGAACAAGAAAGAAGATAATAGATGTTGCTTGAAAATAATTTCCCTTTTTCTTTGGTATGAAACTAAGGTAATAATGAAAATTTAGGTTGACTAGAACTGTGTGAAAGGGTACCTCTCATGGCAAGGGAGGCTTGAAAGAAAGTACTTTAGCTGAAGTACTAGAGAAGCAAGTACTTTATCTGAGCATGTTGCCTGGAGAACATCATGGTTATGTTAGTAAAGAAGAGAGGAAAATAGACTCTAGGTGGGCATCTACTAGATAATGCCCGTCTTTCCATTGTGCATACCAAGAATAAGCCTCTGCCATTTTAAGCTCCTTTCCCAAGTCAGATAATAAGTGGAAGAGATGAGATTTTAACACAGGGCTGATGGGTTGAAAACACTTGCTTTTTTCTTCAAATCAGACCAAAAGAGCAAAAATGCACCCCTTTGTTCACCTAATGAATCACTTCTTGAAAGCTGAAAATTTGGTTCCTTATTAAAATCACATAATTAGTGGAAAAGCCATACTAACTCATGATTTTCCAGATTTCTCCCTATGATTTCTTTTTTTACTTAAAAATTACTGCTTAAAATGTATATATTTCAGGAATGACATTGGTGAATGCCTGCAATTGATTCCTTTAATATATTAGTTACTTGCAGATGTTCTTCTGTAGAATCCAATGATTCTCTTAAGGTTATGGATACCTCATTTGATTTTTTAGCCTCACATCGTATGTGGTTTATAGCTCATATGCATGAGGTCATCTGTAAGCTTATTCTACTTCCTGTCTTTCTCCTCCTTTCTATCTCATTTTTTTGTTATTTGTATTATATATAATTTCAGAACATAGAGTATTTAAATCTTAACTCTGACATGCTATTTCAAGCCATTATTTTATCTTAAATGTACAGTTACATATGTTCATCAGCAGTCTTTTTGCCAAAAGTTTTCCTGATCATTACTAGTTGACTAAAGCTACATTTAGGTTTTTCCCTAGGTTATTCCTCAGGAAAGGCACATGAAATGATAGCAGCCTGCTTACTGAATGTTTTAAACTCTTGGAGGACAGCTTGCTTGGATACAAGATCATTGGCTCTAACTGGTTTATTTCCTCTTAAGAAATTTCTTGCAGTCCTACTTCAATATCTTCTGTCATTTAATGGTGCTATTGAAAAAGATCTAATACCAACTCAGTTTCTTGTACCTTTTCACTTTTACCTGGATGGCCATAGAATTCTTTCTTCCTCTTAAAAATCCAATGATTTTACCAGAATATGTCTTGAGATTTACTATCCTGGATCATTTTCATCAGGTACACAGTGTTGGCATTCAAATGTAGACTCAAATCTTCCTTTATTTCAGGAGCATTTTCTGAAATAATAGATTTGAATATTTGTTTTGTTGGCTTCCTTTGAGCTTTTTTGAGGAGTCAAATTACGTGCATTTTTTTCAAACTTTTGTCTGAATAATTTTTTATAATTTTGTGCGGGTTTTTTTTTTTGCATTGGATTCAAATAGAGTTTCAGGAATCTCTACTTTGGAAAATACATAAAAGACATCTACAAAAATCACATCAGTGGCTTAAAAGAGGAAAACAATAACATCTCTACAGAAGCAGAAGATATTTTTTACAAAGCTCAGCACAATTTTTTGATAAAAACATAGATGGTAAGGGAATTTCCTTAATCTAAAGAAAATTTCTCAAAAATGTCATTCAGGAGCATTCCTTTTATTGGCAAGTCTAGAAATATCTTAATGTTTTATTATTAGAAATCATAAAAATAAGATAGAGAAAAAAATAATAGACATCAATATTGTTTCATTGATAAACCTACCCACTTTCTTAACAAACATCCAAACCATTCTCTACCATACCCTTTTGATTATTTTGAAGTAGTTCCCAGTCATCATATTACTCCATTTGTAGATATTTCTGAATGTATCTCTAAATGGAAAAGAAACTTTAAAAAATAGAAATATCAGTATCACCTCTATGTAGTAAATACAGCTTAATGTCATCTAATAGCTGGTTAGTGTTTACATTTCCACAGTTTGTACATATTTTGTTATCATTTGTTTGAATTATCTTCCAAATAAAGCCTGTATGTTGCAATAGATTATGTCCCTTGATTCTTTTTATTGGTAAAATGCTTCTCTTTCCTTTATTTTTTGGAAAAAGCAAAAAAAAAAAAAAAACCAGATGGAATGGTTCTTCTATACTGTTTCGCACAATCTGGATTTTGCTAATTGAATCCCTGTAGTTTAGTTTAACATGCTTCCCTGTTTCTTGTATTTTATGTAGATTGTTGATTCAGTTCAGTCGCTCAGTTGTGTCTGACTCTTTGCGACCCCATGGACTGCAACACGCCAGACTTCCCTGTCCATCACCAACTCCCGGAGCTTACTCAAACTCATGTCCATTGAGTTGGTGATGCCATCCAGCCATCTCATCCTCTGTCATCCCCTTCTCCTCCTGCTTTCAATCTTTCCCAACATCAGGGTCTTTTCCAATGAGTCAGTTCTTCACATCAGATGGCCAAAGTATTGGAGTTTCAGCTTCAGCAGTGGTCCTTCCAATGAATATTCAGGACTGGTTTCCTTTAGGATTGACTGGTTGGATCTTCTTGCACTCTTAAAGGAATCTCAAGAGTCTTCTCCAGCACCACAGTTCAAAAGCATCAATTCTTCAGCACTCAGTTTTCTTTATAGTCCAACTTTCACATGCATACATGACTACTGGTAAAACCATAGCTTTGACTAGATGGGCCTTTGTTGGGAAAGTAATATCTCTGCATTTTAATATGCTGTTTAGGTTGGTCATAGCTTTTCTTCCAAGGAGCAAGCGTATTTTAATTTCATGGCTAAAGTCACCATCTGCAGTAATTTTGGAGCCAAAAATAAAAAGTCTGTCACTGTTTCCATTGTTTCCCCATCTATTTGCCATGAAGTGATGGGACCAGATGCCATGATCTTAGTTTTCTGAATGTTGAATTTTAAGCCAACTTTTTCACTCTCCTCTTTCACTTTCATCAAGAGGCTATTTAGTTGTTCTTCACTTTCTGCCATAAGGGTGGTGTCATCTGCATATCTGACATTGTTGATTAGATCTACAATTTTCATTAGATTTTGATTTACATTTTTAACAAAGCTGCTTCGTAAGTGACATAGTGTACTTTCATTAGAAGACACTGTATTACTGATGTTCTCTCTGTTAGAGTAACAGCCATTGCTAGGCATTGCTTTGCTCCATTGTTTCAATAATTGCTGCAAATTGATGATATTCCAGTCTTTTTTTAAAAAAAAAATTATTTAATAGCTAGAATGTTTCTATAAAGAAGTACCTGAAGTTACAGTTAGTTAAGTCCTGAAATGGCAAGATAAGTACTTAATTCTTTCCTTTTATTTATTTTCTAAAACCTTTGCATTCCTTAAAGTCGATCAGTGGTATAATGGGGTGTGTGAAAGAGAGATAAAGAGAGAGAAGAGGGTACTAATGGATTTAAAGATGTTAAAAAACTTATTTATGTTTTCCATTCTTTCCAGTTATTATCCATACTCTAAATGTCTTGTTGCTGGCAAGGTATAAGTCTTCTCTTGTTGGTGCTCATGATTCAAATATTATTTAATAATCTCCTGGTTTTCTAGTATGAACAGATATCCTAGGCTCACTTTCCACGTTTTTATCCTCAGCTGTATAATCAGCCATTTTTATAAGGAGACTTGCTTTTAATTTTTTTAATCACTTCTTTTTACTTATGTTTTCATAAACTTTAAACCTTGGTCTTCATTTATTTCTTCTCTGTCCTTTACTGTGGTTTCTGTAGTGGTTATTCTGCATTCCTTGTACTTTTGTATTCACTTAAAATTTTTTTTAAGTTTGTTTCCTAAATTCTGTTGATTCACATTTCATATCTTCCTATTTTTAGGCCATCACTTCCTGTTTCTTGACCACCTTTTCTTTTAAGTACTTAACATTTGTATTTCTATGATATTCCTGCATAACTATAGTTGCTTTTTGAAGCATTTATTTTTGTTTTCTATTTTCTTTTCTCTAAAAACTTTTTTCTGTTGTTGTAATGTTAAATTATGGGCTTCTCTTGTGTCTCAGATGGTAGAGAATCTGCCTGCAAAATAGGAGACCAAGATTTAATCACTGAGTCAGGAAGATCACCTGGAAAAGGAAATGGCTACCCACTCTAGTATTCTTGGCTGGAGAATTCCATGAACAGAGGAGTCCAATTTTTATCTACTTCATCATAACTATTTTTAGATGAGCTTTCCTATCACCTATAGGAATTAATGTTACTGTCATTCCCACTTTATTCTGTAGTACCTTTCTGTGTTGGCAGAGCTTACTCCTTTCCTGTTGCTTTCATTTAAATGAGATGGATTTTCCTGGACTTCTAATAGGGACATAGTGTGAGGAATACAAGGATGTTCCAGGATATCATTTCCAGCTCACAGCTCTCACCCTCCTCCTCTGTCACTACAATATGCATCTTACAATATGATCAACTCTGTAGCCAGTCCCATTCTGACTCTCTGAGCGCAGCCTGAGTCAAGTGAACTTCTCCTGCCAGCCCAGGATTTCCTAATTCCCTCCTTGGCCCTTCCTTCCACCATCACACACTCTCAGACACTGTTTCTTGCTGGCATGTTCTGCTCTCTGCCTCCTCTGGGCTCCTGAACTGTTTCTGAACTTGGCTTTCTGAACTTGTCTGTCCTTCCCCAGTGCTCTGGAGGTTCTTAGTCTCAGTTATACTCCTGTAGTTCCTGCTTAGGTGGGAGGCCCTCATTTGAGAAGCAGCTATTGGCTGGAGATGTCAGAGATCCCAGAGCTCTCTGAAGCCCTCTGCCCGCTCCCTCAGTCCTCTCATATTCGCCTCCTTCCTGTGCGGCTTCACCTTTGATGTCATCTATATGCAACTGAGTCTGTGAGTTTTTTCTGTCTCCTAATTTTACTGAAAGTACCAAGTTTTTTGCTCATTTCTCCATTTTTCTACACATCTGCATAGGACTTCCAGGAGAAAGGAGGTAGCTCAAAATAGGTTGCATGACTATAAAACTCTTGATTATAAACTGTTTGGTTATACAGTTTGATTTTCAGGCTTTTCTAAATAGTTAGAAAAGTATCATTTGCTAAGGATTGCTAAGGCCCAGGTTCAGCGCCATTTACTATACATGTAATTAACTCATTTTGTTACCAAACACAAGTTCATGTGCTCAAATCACTTTGGGTGGTATGTTCAGTTCAGTTCAGTCACTCAGTCGTGTCTGACTCTTTGCGACCCCATGAATCACAGCACGCCAGGCCTCCCTGTTCATCACCAACTCCTGGAGTTCACTCAAACTCATTTCCATCGAGTCAGTGATACCATCCAGCCATCTCATACTCTGTCGTCCCCTTCTCCTCCTGCCCCTAATCCCTCCCAGCATCAGGGTCTTTTCCAATGAGTCAACTCTTCGCATGAGGTGGCCAAAGTATTGGAGCTTCAGCATCAGTCCTTCCAATGAACACCCAGGACTGATCTCCTTCAGAATGGACTGGTTGGATCTCCTTGCTGTCCAAGGGACTCTCAAGAGTCTTCTCCAACACCACAGTTCAAAAGCATCAATTCTTTGGCGATCAGCTTTCCTCACAGTCCAACTCTCACATGTTAACAATATCACATGTTTCAGTCCATGAGCACAGGATACCATCCCATTTATCTGTATCTTCTTAAATTTCCTTCATCAAAGTTTTATAATTTTCAGTGTTCAAAACTTTTACATTTTTGGTTATTTTTCTGTCTATAATTTAGCCTTTTTTTTTTTGCTCTTGTGAATGGGATTTTTTTCTCAATTTCCTTTTTAGATAGTTCATTATTACTGTATACGAGTGTGATTGATTTTTGTTTCCTGTAATTTCACTGAATTCACTCATTTTAAAACATTTTTTATTGATTGCTTAGTGTTTTCTGCATGTATGATCATGTCATCAGCAAACAGGTCACTTTACTTCTTCCTTTCTAATTTAGATGCCTTTTATTTTTTCCTTTGTAATTATTCTTGCTAGAATTTCTACTACTTTGTTGAATAAAAGTGGTCAGAGTGGACATCTTTGTCTTCTACTGGATATTAGAGGGAAAACTGAGTTTTCCCTCATTGCTTATGATATTGGCTCTGTACTTTTCATATAGGGACTTTATTGTGTTGAGGTAAGTTCCTTCTATTTCTGCTTTGTGAAGAGTTTTAATCATGCATGCAAGTTGAACTTTATCAAATGCCTTTTCTGTATCTAGGCCAGGGATCACGTGGGTTTTTTTCTTTCATTTTGATCTGGGGTGTCATTTTGATGGAGGAGGGTATTATCGAGTCCAAACTGCACCGTCAACTTTAACCTGCAGGGGGCCTTAGTGACAAAAACTGCAGGTGTCTGCAGTGGTGACAAGAGTCCCTGGAGTCCTCTTGTTCTCTTCTACCCATGCATGGTTGCAGCTAAGGAGATTCCTCTTGATGCTGAGTTTTGATGGAATGGAGGATTAGCTGATGAAATAAAAAAATGCTTCCTATGCCTTTCAATGCAATTGATCCTGTTTTTTTGTCTTCTAAAATTTTTTTGCAGCTTTCTTCTTTCACTCCGGAAGTCTCCCAGAGCTAGTTTTATCAGTTATTTAGTCATTGTTTTTATTGTTTTGGTGGGCTGAGATGGGCGTTGAGCCCTCTTAGTCTGCCATCTTGTGAATATCACTGACTTCTATTACTTCTGATGTCATCCGTTAACCTTATGGGGTTCCTTCAAATGAGTCTTTTTTTTTTTCTTGCTACATTCAGAATTCTCTCTTTGGTGTTCAACATTTTGACTCTAATGAACTCTTTGCATTATAGCTCCTGAAGTTTATTGAACTTCTTAGATTTGTAAATTGCTATTTCTTTCCCAGCTCTTATGTTTCAAATTGTTTTTTTTGTTGTTGTTGTTTGTCATTGTCTCTTGCTTTTCTTCAAGGGCTCCCATTATGTGTATCTTGGTGTGATTAATGGTTTCCTATATTTCCCTGGCTCTGTTTTTTCTTTTTCTTCTTTTTTCCCCTCTTTTATTTAGATTGCTTTAGCAACCTTCGGCATGTATAGTCTTCCAGACTACTTAGATGATGATGATGTTATTTGTAAGCCTTTCTTTGGAGTTACACCTACTTAAAGTAGCTCTTTAGGTAGTCAGTGTTTTGTCACGGGTTAGTTGAAGCCTCTTGTGCTGGTAAAACTTCTGCCCTATATTAATGGGTCTGTGTCGCTCTGTTTCATGTTCTGCTCTAATTGCTTTTGTGGATGCAACATAATGCATATGCACAGCCTTTACAAACTCCAGGACTGGCTGTGATCCTTGGAGGACTTTACATCATGCTCTGTTTCTCTGGTCCTCACTATTAAACTTCTGACTGTTTTGATAATTTATATCTGAACTACATCTCTAGTCCACTAAGATCCCTGTTGTTGTCAACAACACTCTCTGGCATGAGTTCTCCACTCACTGATTGAAATAATGTCCATCTGTCCTCTCAGGCAGAGCTGAGGGGATTTTGTCCAATAAATCTCATGTTTATTCCTGGAAGAATACCTGTTGCCACTGCACTGGAACTGAGGGTGAGGCCCCACTTTTCCAAAGCAACAACCTCCTTATAACACTGGGCGCTGGGAGATGGAAGCATTGGCCCTGGTCTTTTCTGCTTGTCCCTCCAGACCTCCACTCCATCACTGGTCTGGGGCCAGGCTTCCTGGTTTCTAGCACCTGAGGTAGAGTTTTCACCTAATGAGGGAAGACTGGATGTGAGGACAGAGACCATTCCTCTCTTCTGCCCATTCAGAACAGAGGTTTTGCACTTTGGGAATGAGAGGAGTGAGAAAAACCAGCAGTCTGACCCTCCTGGGATGAAAATATAACCCCAGCCTGGGAGCTGGAGTGAGAGAGACCCGCCACAGTCTTTGCTTTACATGCCTGGTAGACTGCTTGTGAGACAGAACTGGGAATGGGTGACTGACAGACCAGGCTGCAGCTCAGATGCCATAGACTCACACAGTTCTTACCATGATGCAGTAGATTTTCTTTAATAAATGTCTGTCCTGTGCTATATGGTTTTAGGAAAATTTCCAGAGGTTTTAATAGATTTTTTAAAATTCTGTAATTTTTACTGGATAAATAGGTTTACTAGGCAGGGGATTTGCCATGCCCCATACTCCATCATTCCAGAAGTTTCACCTCTAGTAAGTACTTCATATTCTTTGTACTCAGAGTTTCTAGCCCATTATCTTCCTGTTTTTCATCTTCATTGTCTTCCTCTTTGTTGATGCTAAAATAATGAATGAATGAAATTCTCAGGAAGTTGGCTGACAAGCTCCTCAGAATGGTGGTTCTATGTCCTGCACACCTATTTTCCTTTCCCTGCTTTATGTTGGGAAGAGGAGCATTATTTCTTTTTAGAAGAAAGGCTTTATGTAATTTCCCTCTTTCATTCTACATTGTATTTCTAGTATCTGGAGACTTTAAAAATCACCCATAAATTTTACTCAGAAATCCTTAGGTAAATTGGGCCTTGATGATCTACCATGCTATCCCAGAGTTAGTAACATAGATAGGAAGTATGTTGTGTCACTGGTTCATACATCTAGTAAGCTAATATTTTTTCTTTAATTTATTCAAGTCTAGTTGCTTTACACTGTTGTTCATTTCTACTGTATAGTGAAGTGATTCACTTATACGTATATGCACTTTCTTGTTCATATTCTTTTCCATTATGGTTTATCACAGAATATTGAATATAGTTCCCTGTGCTATACAGTAGGACCTTGTTGTTTATCCATCCTTTATATAATAGTTGCATCCACTAATGCCAAATTATTCCATCCTCCTCCCACCTCCCCTTCCCCCCCCCACCAGCAACCACCAGCCTGTTCTCTGTGAGTCTATTTCTGTTTGATAGATAGATTCATTTGTGTCATATTTTAGATTTCACATGTAAGTGATATCACATGATATTTGTCTTTCTCTGCCTGACTTGTTTCACTTGTTACAATAATCTCTGGATTCATCCAAGTTTCTGCCAATGGCATTGTTTCATTCTTTTTTATGACTGAGTAATATTCCATTGTATATATGTTATTGTTGTTTAGTTGCTAAGTTTTGCCCAACTCTTTGCAACCCCATGGACTCATGGATTTCCCAGGCAAGAACACTGGAGTGGGTTGCCATTTCCTTCTCCAAGCGATCTATCTGATGCAGAGATCAAACCCATGTCTCCTGTATTGGCAGGAGGATTCTTTAGTGTTGGACCACCAGGGAAACCCATTTTGTGTATGTGTGTGTACACACCATATCTTTATCAGTTCATCTGTCAATGGATATTTAGGGTGTTTCCATATTTTCACTATTGTAAATAGTGCAATCCCACTCCTGGGCATATATCTGGACAAAACTATAATTCAAAATGATACAAGCCCCCTGTATAACCCTATATCAAGGGCACAGATGCAGCATGCTGTACCAAGGATATCTAGCAAGCCCCATAGCAATCATTACCAATGAGCCAATCCCTCCTCCCCACCACTCCACTCTAAATCGGCCAGCTCCTTGACCTTATTACTCACCCTATAGCATGCTAACCAATCACCTGATGTTATCCTTCCAGTAGGACTTTTCTTTGTCTTGAGGCTATAAAACTTGGCTACTAGCCCACAAAGGGATTCCCTAGTAGCTCAGACAGTGAAGCAATGCAGCAGACCCGGGTTCAATCCCTGCTTTGGGAAGATTCCCTGGAGAAGGAAGAGGCAACCCTCTCCAATATTCTTGCCTGGAGAATCTCATGGACAGAGGAGCCTAGTGGGCTACATTCCACGGGGTCACAAAGAGTCAGACATGATGGAGTGACTAACACAGCCTTGGCTTACCTCTGAGCCAGCCCAGTGCCCTAACAATCAGCGGGTGTGTCATGGTCCAGGCACAGAGTATTTCACAGGAGTTAATTTATTAAGAACAAAGAACAGAGATAATCAGGGTGCTGCAAGCTCAGAGGGCCTACCTCCTGATAGACCAGGGAACGCTGATTAAATAAGTAACTTGTTTGGATAATAATATATTTGAATCTTTATTAAATTTTACTCAGTACCAAATATGAGACTCATTTTCCTTCAAGGTCAATTAAAAAAGTGCAGTCGTGTCTGACTCTTTGCGACCCCATGGACTGTAGCCTGCCAGGCTCCTCTGTCCATGGAGTTTCCCAGATAAGAATACTGGAGTGTGTTGCCATTTCCTTCTTTAGGGGATCTCCCCAACCTGGGGATTGAATCCAGGTCTCCTGTGTCTCTGCAGTGGCAGACGAGTTCTTTACCACTAGCGCTACCTGGGAAGCCCCAATTAACTATATAGTGACAAGTTATTCTTGCATGTCTTTGTCTCATGGGTGTCAGTTCACATTCTCCAGGGTCATTATTTTTCCGTAGATCTTTACAAAATCATATGAAATTATTTGTGTCAACTGTATGCTGTATTGCTTTAAAATAATGAAAGTTTTATTTTTGCATTTTCTTCTGTCCAATAATGAAGTGGTACTTGTTTTTTGTCTTAATAAAAACCAAAAAGTGTTTTCATTCTTGAAAGTTCCTAATTTTGCAGGGTGTGGCAGAAGATAGAATAATTGGAGGGCAGGTCAAGAAAAAAAAAAAAGGGAGTTCAGTCAGCACCTGGAACATACCAGGATGCTATTTAAGAAAAATTAAATAAATCTATGTGAGTTCCCTGGTGGCTCAGATGATAAAGAATCTGCCTGCAATGCAGGAGACCTGGGTTTGATCCCTGGGTTGGGAAGTCCCCTGGAAGGAAATGGCCATCCACTCCAGTATTCTTGCCTGGAGAATTCCATGGACAGAGGAGCCTGGTGAACTCTAGTCCATGGGGTCATGAAGAGTAGAAAATGACTGAGCAACTAACACTTTCAAGTAAATTTACCTTCTTCTGGGTATTTCTTTCTGTCATTTTTTCAGTCAAATAGCCATTGTGCATGGCTAAGCAGAAATGAAGAGAGGAGGACGTAAAAATAATCAGAATTTGGCTTTTAAATTTCAAATGTCTAAGATCAGAATAAGGTATAATGTATATTAAGAAATATATTCAGTATTAATGAGGAGGAAATGGCAACTCACTCCAGTACTCTTGCCTAGAAAATTCCATGAATGGAGGAGTCTGGTGGTCTACAGTCCATGGGGTCGCAAAGGGTCGGACATGACTGAGCAACTTCACTCACATGTTAAGTAGAAAAAACATTCCCCAATTTGGTGAGAAAGGTGATAGTGCGAGTGTGAAAAGTAAGAAAATTCTGCCAGGGCATAAGATTTAGGATGAAAGGAAGCAATATTAGCAAGGTGGTTAAATTTCTCTCCCTCAGCAGCTGTAATTTTCCATGCATCCATAGACAAAATGCCTTTGTGGAGCTTCAGGATCCAGGTAGGAGGCAATGTAAAGCTAATGCAGTCCAAGAATAGGAGAGCCATTTTGAGAAGACAGGCCCACACCCAGGCAGCTGACTGGGTGACCATGTTCTTTGCTATAGACCTGTGAACAGCTCCCAAAAGTGGGAGGAAAGCTGGAAATTTCATGGATACGTGAAAATAAACACTGTTCTGAGAATGAGTGAGTCTAAAGAGAAATCAAAATAAAATAAAAAACTTTTGAAACAAATGAAAATCAAAACATGGCTACCAAAATGTATAGGAGGTAGCAAAAAGAGTTTTTAAAAATGTTTTATTTATTTATTCATTTATTTTGCTGCCCCAGATCTTAGTTGCAGCATGTAGGATCTTTAGTTGAGGCATATGGGATCTAGTTCTCTGACCAGGGATAGAACCCATACTCTCCTGCCAGGAATATGGCATCTTAGCCACTGTACCACTAGGGAAGTCCACAAAACAGTTTAAAGAGGGAATTTGATGGCAGTAAATGACTACTTGAAGAAAAAGGAAAAATCTCAAATAACCTAACTTTATACTTCAAGGAACTAGAAAGAGAACTTTGAAACTAATCCCACAGTTAGCAGAAGGAGGGAAAAAACAAAGATTGGAGAAGAAATAAATGAAACAGAGACCAGCAAAACAATAGAAGGGCTTCCCTGGTGGCTCAGATGGTAAAGAATCCTCCTGCAATGCCAGAAACCTGGGTTGGGAAGATCCCCTGGAGGAGGGCATGGCAACCCACTCAAGTATTTTTGCCTGGAGAATCCCATGGACAGAAGAGCCTGGTGGGATGCAGTCCATGGGGTCATAAAGAGTTGGGCACAATTGAGCAACTGAGCACACACACAACAGTAGAAAACATCAAGAAAGCTAAGAGCTGAATAAATTATCAGCAAACCACAATCAGGAGTTTGTTATTAAAATTACATGATAATGAAGGGCTAATGTCAACATTGTAAGAGTAGTAATATATTAGATAATTTATTAAAGTAATTCTGTAAAATAAATGAGAGAAATATTTCATTAACAGTAGTTGTCATATTATTGAAATAAAATGTAGTAGCAACTAATGATAACTATTTTTGGCAAAGTCAACTTTCATATGTCTATCTACCAGACACCTATAATAAAAAATATACATATATACACACACACCATAAAATGCAAGAATACTTAAGAATACTTAACTTCAAGGCAGGAAAAAAAAAACACCTCTTATAAAAACAATATTGTGCTCAAAATCCTACCCATTACAATAAAACAAGAGAAAAAATATGGATCATAAATGTAAAAGTTAGAGACAATTTATAAAAACAATACAACAGATTCCCCCCTCTATCTGCAAGTAGAAGGTTTCTATGAAACATTTGGTAAACCAAAATGGCATAAAGTCAAGGAGCAATTACCTTAGGATATTTGTTGCTGACAGATGCACAAAATAAACCGGGATAAAGCAGAGATGCTCACAGACACAATTCATTTCCAGCATGGCTTAATGCTGAGAAGCTGAGTGTTATTTCCAGGGAAGGAGCTTTTGGAGAGGATACTTTCTATGATTGGGGTATGCTCTGTCACCCTGCTTATCTAACTTGTATGCAGAGTACATCATGAGAAACGCTGGACTGGAAGAAACACAAGCTGGAATCAAGATTGCTGGGAGAAATATCAATAACCTCAGACATGCAGATGACACCACCCTTATGGCAGAAAGTGAAGAGAAACTAAAAAGCCTCTTGATGAAAGTGAAAGAGGAGAGCGAAAAAGTTGGCTTAAAGCTCAACATTCAGAAAACTAAGATCATGGCATCCGGTCCCAATGGGGAAACAGTGGAAACAGTGTCAGACTTTATTTTTCTGGGCTCCAAAATCACTGCAGATGGTGACTGCAGCCATGAAATTAAAAGATGCTTACTCCTTGGAAGAAAAGTTATGACCAACCTAGACAGCATATTCAAAAGCAGAGACATTACTTTGCCGACTAAGGTCTATCTAGTCAAGGCTATGGTTTTTCTTGTGGTCATGCATGGATGTGAGAGTTGGACTGTGAAGAAGGCTGAGCGCCGAAGATTTGATGCTTTTGAACTGTGGTGTTGAAGACTCTTGAAAGTCCCTTGGACTGCAAGGAGATCCAACCAGTCCATTCTGAAGGAGATCAGCCCTGGGATTTCTTTGGAAGGAATGATGCTGAAGCTGAAACTCCAATACTTTGGCCACCTCATGCGAAGAGTTGACTCATTGGAAAAGACTCTGATGCTGGGAGGGACTGGGGGCAGGAGGAGAAGGAGACAACTGAGGATGAGATGGCTGGATGACATCACTGACTCGATGGACATGAGTCTGAGTGAACTCTAGGAGTTGGTGATGGATAGGGAGGCCTGGCGTGCTGCGATTCATGGGGTCACAAAGAGTCGGACACGACTGAGTGACTGAACTGAATTGCCCCTTTAACAGCTCACTGTGAAACAGATGCAGAACACTATTTTCACCATTCACTTTTTTTCCTAAATGCAAAAATCCTTTCAGATTCCGTTCAGTTAGCAAAAATAAATCATGATAATAATGTAGGCCTTTTGTAAAAATGAAGTGGCATGAAAACAAACAAATACAGATAATGTCATTTATGAAACAATTCAGGACTAAACTGACTAAACTATTAGAACCAAAGGAAACATTCACCATGGAACATGAATTTACACTGACAGCTATCCATAGGATTATGCTTTTTTACTGCCATCATACTTAGTACACCACATGTAAGAATGGGGATGGAAACCTGTTGAATTGGCTTATACGATTGGCTTGTCAGTTGCATGAGGTTAAAAAATGAAATTTAATGATATTATGGGAACTTGTTTGAAGATAGTTGAGAAAGTCATTGAGATCTGACTTTTATTTTTAGACTTAATGTTTAAACCTAAACGTACTAGATCATTGTCAACGACATTTCCAACTCTATGCTGTGCAGATGTAGCTTACATGTGATTTTCTCTAAGAAAGTAAAGTTTAAATATACAGACATCCTTCCTTGATTCGCTTTTAATATACTCCTCTCAAAGAGTGAGTTGAAAATCTCTTAGAAAAAGCAAGGTTAGTTTCCTTAGTGGAATAAAGTATTCTGACTAATCAAAATAATGTGTTTCAGATCTTTTATTCAGATGAATATAGTTTGGTTAAAAGATGATAAGGAGAGGTGAAACTATGTTCAGTGCAAAGCAAAGCTAGCATTGGGACTGCTCCGACAGGCCAGTGGTTAAGATTCTGAGCTTCCACTGCAGGGGGCCGAAGGAACTAAGATCTTTCAAGCCAAGTGGTATGGCCCAAAAAAAGCTAGCATCATTAGAGATGCTACTTCAAGAATAATGCATAACCTTTATTTCCCTGTTCACACATAGTTATAACAATACATAGACATTGTTTTGAGTTGTTAATAGCATTCTATCAGTTCTAAAATGTATCATGTACTTTCTTGATTTAATATACACATGAATAAAGAGAGACCAAAGCAAAACTCATTTTTCATACGGAAATGAAAAGGAATGAACAAGCAGAGATAACTACATATGGTTTGCTCAACCCTGCTGCAATGAATTGTACCTCATTGAAAACATTTTTATTAGATTTTAAACCTGTTGATTGATGAGCTGTTTTTAATATTCTTTCTCTTGGAGATGCACCGGGTATGCACACACAGAAAGCAATTCATTTCTCATACACAAAGCCACTTAAAGTTGATAAAAACAAACAGATTTCTAATCTCATGATACTTGGAAAACAGCATGTGGAAAAGAAATTAGAGTATGGATTTGGCAGTAAGATAAAAGGACATAATTGGATTCCCTCATCTATTCTTTCCCATCTTGAGGGAGATCTAAATTAAGAAGGTGGTAAAGAAGGTAAAATAAGCCAATCATAAATAAAGCCATCTATTTGAAAACATTTCATTTTTAAATGTGCCAATGATTTTTATAATTTATATATTACTCTGGCACTTTTCTTTAACTTGTAATTTTTAAAAATTTACCTTTGTGACCATTTATCAATAGTGAACTAATCTCTTTCAATTTTCGATAATCAAGTCTACTCAAAGTGGCCTACTCAAAATTTCTAACTTGGTCTTTTGAAAGCTAGTGAGCTGTTACCAAAAGTGCAATCCTGTCTCTTCCTTAATACAAGAGTCCCCAGCCTCTGGGATCTAATGCAAATGATCCGAGGTGGAGCTAACGTAATCATAATAGAAATAAAATGCACAATAAATGTAATGCACTTGAATCATCCTGAAACCATCCCCCTGCTCCCCCGGTCTGTGGAAAAATTACCTTCCATGAAACCAGTCCTTGGTGCCAAAAAGTCTGGAGACCACTGCCTTAATAGAGTAGAAGTCTTCAGTGCAGCAATTGTAACCCTCCAAGTCAAACAGTGACTTATAGGAGTGATCCTACTTCAGTGTCAGTCAGTTCAGTCATTCAGTTGTGTCTGACTCTTTGCGACCCCATGGACTGCACCACACCAGACTTCCCTGTTCATCACCAACTCCCTGAGCTTACTTAAACTCATGTCCATCAAGTCAGTGAAGCCATCCAACCATCTCATCCTCTGTCATCCCCTTCTCCTCCCGCCTTCAATCTTTCCCAGCATCAGTGTCTTTTCCAATGAGTCATTTTTTCGCATCAGGTTGCCAGAGTATCGGAGTTTCAGCTTCAGCAGTGGTCCTTCCAATGAATATTCAGGACTGATTTCTTTTAGGATTGACTTGTTGGATCTCCTTGCAGCCCAAGGGACTCTCAAGAGTCTTCTCCAACACCACAGTTCAAAACTCTTTGGCATCAACTCTTCGGCATTTAACTTTCTTTATAGTCCAATTCTCACATCCATACATGACTACTGGAAAAACCATAGCTTCGACTAGATGGACCTTTGTTGGCAAAGTAATGTCTCTGCTTTTTCATATGCTGTCTAGATTGGTCATAGCTTTTCTTCCAAGGAGCAAGCGTGTTTTAATTTCATGGCTGCACTCACCATCTACAGTGATTTTGGAGCCCAAAAGAATAAAATCTGTCACTGTTTTCATTGTTTCCTCATCTATTTGCCATGAAGTGATGGGACCAGATGCCATGATCTTCGTGTTCTGAATGTTGAGTTTTAAGCCAACTTTTTCACTCTCCTCTTTCACTTTCATCAAGAGGCTCTTTAGTTCTTCACTTTCTGCCATAAGGGTGGTGTCATCTGCATGAAAAGTGAAAGTGAAAGTCGCTCAGTCCTGTCAGACTCTTTGCGACCCCAGGGACTATACAGTCCATGGAATTCTGCAGGCCAGAATCCTGGAGTGGGTAGCCTTTCCCTCCTCCAGGGGATTTGCCCAACCTAGGGATCAAACCCAGGTCTCCTGCATTGCAGGCAGATTCTTTACCAACTCTTTATCAGGGAGGCATATCAGTCATCTACATATCTGAGGTTATTGATATTTCTCCTGGCAATCTTGATTGCAGCTTGTGCTTCATCCAGCCTGGCATTTTGCATGATATACTCTACATAAACATTAAGTAAGCAGGGTGACAATATACAGCCTTGACGTACTCCTTTCCCAATTTGGAACCCGTCTGTTGTTTCATATCCAGTTCTAACTGTTGCTTCTTGACCTGCATATAGATTTCTCAGGAGGCATGTCAAGGGGTCTGGTATTCCCATCTCTTTCAGAATTTTCCAGTTTGTTGTGATCCACACAGTCAAAAGCTTTGGCATAGTTAGTAAAGCAGAAGTAGAGATTTTTCTGGAACTCTCTTGCTTTTTTAATGATCCAGAGGATGTTGGCAATTAGATGTTTGGTTCCTCTGCCTTTTCTAAATCCAGCTTGAGCATCTGAAAGTTCATGGTTCATGTACTGTTGAAGCCTGGCTTGGAGAATTTTGAGCATTAATGCATCAGTGAGGATACAT
This sequence comes from Capricornis sumatraensis, assembly GCF_032405125.1. Lineage (NCBI taxonomy): Eukaryota > Metazoa > Chordata > Mammalia > Artiodactyla > Bovidae > Capricornis > Capricornis sumatraensis. Next base: position 106,807,327 of record NC_091092.1, on the reverse strand, counting down.
AAATATATCATTTCTTGAGATTTCAGAAATGATAGCTTTATTTCACTATAAACATAAAAATAGTGAAGTCAACTTTTGTTTTGAATTGCTAAATTATTTCATGTCTACATATTTTGCAAAGTAAATACAAAGTAATTTATAAAGTAATATTTACCAATAGATACTTGGGAACTACTTAAATGTGTTAGGTTAATTCTCTGTAGGTACTAACTAAGTTCATGTGACCAAATGCATTTTTTTAATCAATCATCATTTAAAAGTGTTCCTTTTGATAGGATATTTAAATGAGACCCTTTTGTAAGCTGAGCCTTCCCTTGTGGCTCAGATGGTAAAGGATCTGCCTTCAATGTAGGAGACCCAGGTGCAATCCCTGAGTCAGAAAGATCCCCTGGAAAAGGGAATGGCAATCCACTCCAGTTCTCTTGCCGAGAGAATTCCATAGACAGTTGCAAAGAGTCAGACTCCACTGAGTGACTGCACTTTCACTTTCTTTTGTAAGCTGACATTAAACTAATTTTTAACATTCTGGGAATAAAAACAGAGATTGATTAGATATTTCTTGCTATACCCAGAAAGTAAATGATTTCTATATTTAGTGTATTAACTTGGAAAGATTTTTTAAAAAAGAAAAAGCACATTGTCAGTTGTTGCCGCCATCTAGTGCTGAATGCCTGTCAGACAATGGGTGAAATGCTGTTGGAAATACAGAGGAAACAGAATGCAGAGCCACCTAGTGATTATTGTAGCACTTCAAAGCAGACATATCCAGTAGGAGGGGTCAGTTTTTCTTAGATGTTCCATAAATCTAAAATAGTTCCAGTTTTCAAATAGCATCAAATTTTATTTCATCCTGTGGCTCTTGATCCTCTAAAACAAAGGTCAGTAAACCATGGCCTATGGGCCAAATTCTGCTTGCCATCAATTTTTGTACAGCATATGAGTTAACAGTGGTTTTTACATGTTTGCTTAGTTGGAAAAAAAAATGTTTTGTGACATGAAAATTTTGATGTCCATAGATAAAGTTTCATGGAAACACGACCATGCCTGTTTGTTTATATGTTGTGTGTGATTGCTTTAGAGCTGTGACAAAAGAGCTGAGTAGTCAAAGCTATATGTAGCACACAAAGCCTAAAATATTTATTATTTGGCTCTTTACAGAAAAAAAAAAATTGTTGACCCCTTGCTCTAAAATAATGGGCTTCTCCGGTGGCTTAGTAGTAAAGAATCCACCTGCCAGTGTGGGAGATGCCAGAGACACTGGTTAGATCCCTAGGTCAGGAATATCCCTTGGAGGAGAAAATGGAAACCCACTCCAGTATTCTTACCTGGAGAATCCCATGGACAGAGGGGCCTGGTGGGCTACAGTCTGTAGGGTCCCAAACAGTTTGACACATGACTTAATGACTAGACATTCTTTGGTATGCATATGTTCTAAAATATTTTGGATTTTCGAAAACAACCCAAGATAAAACAACACATTCATGTATTCTATTTAATATGTGCAATATATGTATTTATATGTCTGTGTATATCTATAGGCCTATTTCTAGTTTCTGTAATACATCTACATGTTGTGTTATTTATTCAGTTCCGATAAAACATGACTTTCCATAAATACAAGATACCATTCTTTTGCATAGTTTCATCCTCAGTGAGTCTAGGATACAGACTTCCTTTTAAAGCTCCACTATTTTTCCCTTTATCCCTTTCTTCATGGATGGTCCACACCTTCACCTAAGGGCCCAGAGCCTGCAAAACATTCCTACTGCCCAGAGCCTTGCATCCTGCATGGTTCCAGGTATTTCACACCATCTGGGTGATTTCTTTACAAAGGCCCTGCAGGGGTGAGGAATTGTAAATCACTGCTTGGCATTTCCAAAGGGTTAACAAAAGGTATGGAAATCCTATTAGCATTGCCTGAGAACTGGCCAGCCCCCATCTTTCCTATCTGGAGATTTTGATAGCATGATGTCTCTATAGAATGGAAACAGGCCCAAAAGGAAGATAAACATGCAATGGTAAAGGTTAGAAAATGCCAATAAATTTAGTCTAAGAAATGTGCAGACATTATGGCTGCCTTTGACATGTGAAGAAGGAAGAATGGAAAATTTCAGGAAGGAGATGAATTAATGTAGCATTTGCTGCTCTGGACATTAAGCTCTTATGCTTGCAACAAAATGATTGTGAAACACACTTGAGATTTGTCCGTTACTTACCTTCTCAGACTTCCCTGATTTCTAGAATTCATTTGTATTTGGTTTGTAAAGTATTGAGACATAGCAAAATACATTTTAAGAGGTGTTGCTTTTGCTGATAATCATTTAAGTTTTTATTCTTCCTTTCATTTTACAACCTTAGTATCACTAATATCTGTGATTTTGAAGATAATGCAAAAAATTTTTATATACATAGAGTATCTTATGGAAATTTTGTCAGGGCCTCTGCTCTAACTTCTGTGGCCCAATGGAAGATAGTCTTCATCAATATTCCTGTCAATACTGTCAACTGAAAAAAAAAGCAGAATGTGAGAGTTGTGAGTTAAGTTTTATTTGGGGCCTAACGAAGTCTATGAACGCAGGAGGAGAAGGAGATGACAGAAGATGAGAGGGTTGGATGGCATCATCGACTCAATGGACATGAGTTTGAGTAAACTCTGGGAGTTGGAGAGGGTCAGGGAGGCCTGGCATGCTGCAGTCCATGAGGTTGCAAAGTGTAGGACATGACTGAGCGACTGAAATGAACTGAACTGAACTGAGGTCTATCACCTGGGAGACAGTGTCAACTAAGAAACGATGTACAACTTGAGAGTTAAGTTTTATTTGGGGCAAAATGAATTACACCTTTTAGGCCCCATAAGTGGGCTGTTGTCTTAACATCGGGTATGAACAACACAAGTGCTAACAAAGCAAAAGACTACTGGCAAAGGGTGCCCAAGCTGAGAGCAGCAGGGTAAGGGAACCCAGATCTGCTCTGCCATGTGGCTCACAGTCTCAGGTTTTACGGTAATGATGTTAGCTTTTCGGGTTGTCTCTGGCCAGTCATCTTGCTGGATTCTAGTGTGAGGATTTCTGAGAGGTTGGCAAGACATATCATATCCTCATTCTTCCTTTTGGCCCCTCTAAAATTCTTCCAGGTTACTGTTACAAGACAAATCGTGGACTGGTGTCTCCTCCCTCCTTTTGGCTCCTCACACATTCTCCTTGTTAGTTTTCTACATGCTTTATCAGGACCCACTGTTGTGAGACAACTCAGGTAAGTGGTTATTATTTTACCTGACCAAGAGGGGGCGATTTCAGTCAACCGTCTTGGAAATCAAATGATTCCCAAGGAACATACGTAAGAGATACAAAAATAAACAGGTCCTGTCAAATTGGAAAAAAAAAATGAGTTTGCTCAAATTCATGCCCCTTGAGTTGATGATGCCATCCGCCCTTCTCATCCTCTGATGCCCCTTCTCCTCCTGCCTTCAATCTTTCCCAGCACTGGGGTCTTTACCAGTGAGTCAGCTCTTTGCATCAGGTGGCCAAAGTATCAGAATTTCAGCTTCAGCAACAGTCCTTCCAGTGAAGATTCAGGACTGATTTCCTTTAGGATGGACTGGTTGAATCTCTGCTGTCCAAGGGACTCTCAAGAGTCTTCTCCAACAAAACATTCTGAAAGCATCAATTCTTTGGTGCTCAGGCTTCATTATGGTCCAACTGTTGCAGGAAGGGGGCCCCTTCCAGGGTCCGAAACTGGGCTCTTGTCTAGCACTCGGAAATGAATTGTCTGAGGAGACACATGTGCTGACAAAGCAAGAGATTTTATTAGGAAAGGGCATCCGGGTGGAGACCAGTAGGGTAAGGGAACCCAGGAGAACTGCTCTGCCACGTGGCTCACAGTCTTGGGATTTATGGTGATGGCATTAGTTTCCGGGTGGTCTTTGGCCAATCATTCTAATTCAGAGTCTTTCCTGGTGGTGCACGCATCGCTCAGCCAAGATGGATGCTAGCGAGAGGAATTCTGGGAAGTGGACGGACATGTGGTGTCTCCTTTGGACCTTTCCCGAACTCTTCTGGTTGGTGGTGGCTTATTAGTTCCATATTCCTTATCAAGATCCCCTGTCATAAAACAACTCATGCAAATAGTTATTATGGTGCCTGTCCAGGGTGAGTGGTTTTAATCATTGTGCTTCCCCTAATAGTTTTAGGCATACATTGACATGAATCAGCCATGGGTGTACATGTCTTCCCCATCCTAAACCCCCCTCCCACGTCCCTCCCCATCCCATCCCTCTGCATCATCCCAGTGCACCAGGCCTGAGCACCCTGTCTCATGCATGGAACCTGGACTGGCGATCTGTTTGACATATGATAATATACATGGTGCAATGCTATTCTTTCAGATCATCTGACCCTCGCCTTCTCCGAAAGTCCAAAAGACTGTTCTATACATCTGTGTCTCTCTTGTTTCTTTTGCATTTATTTCTGCCCTAAGTATTATGATTTCTTTCCTTCTACTAACCCTGGGTTTCTTCAATTCTTCCTTTTCTAGTTGCTTTAGGTGTTAGTTCAGTTCAGTTCAGTTGCTCAGTCATGTCCGACTCTTTGCGACCCCATGAATCGCAGCACGCCAAGCCTCCTGTCCATCACCAACTCCCGGAGTTCACTCAGACTCACGTCCATCAAGTCAGTGATGCCATCCAGCCATCTCATCCTCTGTCGTCCCCTTCTCCTCCTGCCCCCAATCCCTCCCAGCATCAGAGTCTTTTCCAGTGAGTCAACTCTACGCATGAGGTGGCCAAAGTACTGGAGTTTCGGCTTTAGCATCATTCCTTCCAAAGAAATCCCAGGGCTGATCTCCTTCAGAATGGACTGGTTGGATCTCCTTGCAGTCCAAGGGACTCTCAAGAGTCTTCTCCAACACCACAGTTCAAAAGCATCAATTCTTCGGTGCTCAGCCTTCTTCACAGTCCAAATCTCACATTCATACATGACCACTGGGAAAACCATAGCCTTGGCTAGACAAACCTTAGTCAGCAAAGTAATATCTCTCCTTTTGAATATGCTCTCTAGGTTGGTCATAACTTTTCTTCCAAGGAGTAAGCGTCTTTTAATTTCATGGCTGCAGTCACCATTAGCAGTGATTTTGGAGCCCCAAAAAATAAAGTCTGACACTGTTTCCACTGTTTCCCCATCTATTTCCCATGAAGTGATGGGACCAGATGCCATGATCTTCGTTTTCTGAATGTTGAGCTTTAAGCCAACTTTTTCACTCTCCACTTTCATTTTCATCAAGAGGCTTTTTAGTTCCTCTTCACTTTCTGCCATAAGGGTGGTGTCATCGGCGCATCTGAGGTTATTGATATTTCTCCTGGCAATCTTGATTCCAGCTTGTGTTTCTTCCAGCCCAGCGTTTCTCATGATGTACTCTGCATAGAAGTTAAATAAGCAGGGTGACAATATACAGCCTTGATGTACTCCTTTTCCTATTTGGAACCAGTCTGTTGTTTCATGTCCAGTTCTAACTCTTGCTTCCTGACCTGCATACAAGTTTCTCAAGAGGCAGGTCAGGTGGTCTGGTATTCCCATCTCTTTCAGAATTTTCCACAGTTTATTGTGATCCACACAGTGAAAGGCTTTGGCATAGTCAATAAAGCAGAAATAGATGTTTTTCTGGAACTCTCTGGCTTTTTCCATGATCCAGCGGATGTTGGCAATTTGATCTCTGGTTCCTCTGCCTTTTCTAAAACCAGCTTGAACATCTGGAAGTTCAAGGTTCATGTATTGCTGAAGCCTGGCTTGGAGAATTTTGAGCATTACTTTACCAGCATGTGAGATGAGGGCAATTGTGCAGTAGTTTGAGCATTCTTCGGCATTGCCTTTCTTTAGGTTTGGAATGAAAACTGACCTTTTCCAGTCCTGTGGCCACTGCTGGGTTTTCCAACTTTGCTGGCATAGTGAGTGCAGCACTTTCACAGCATCATCTTTCAGGATTTGAAATAGCTCCACTGGAATTCCATCACCTCAAATAGCTTTGTTCATGGTGATGCTTTCTAAGGCCCACTTGACTTCACATTCCAGGATGTCTGGCTCTAGATGAGTGATCACACCATCGTGATTATCTGGGTCGTGAAGATCATTTTTTTACACTTCTGTGTATTCTTGCCACCTCTTCTTAATATCTTCTGCTTCTGTTAGGTCCATACCATTTCTGTACTTTATTGAGCCCATCTTGGCATGAAACATTCCCTTGGTGTCTCTAATTTTCTTGAAGAGATCTCTAGTCTTTCCCATTCTGTTCTTTCCCTCTATTTCTTTGCATTGATCACTGAAGAAGGCTTTCTTATCTCTTCTTACTAGTCTTTGGAACTCTGCATTCAGATGCTTATATCTTTCTTTTTCTCCTTTGCTTTTGACTTTTTTCTTTTTTCTTGAGGTAAGCCTGTATGGCTATGAACCTTCCCTTTAGCACTGCTTTTACAGTTTCCCATAGGTTTTGGGTTGTTGTATTTTCATTTGTTTCTATGCAGATTTTTATTTTTTTTTATTTCTTCTATACCCATCACTTCATGGGAAATATACGGGGAAACAGTGGAAACAGTGTCAGATTTTATTTTTTGGGGCTCCAAAATTACTGCAGATGGTGACTGCAGCCATGAAATTAAAAGACGCTTACTCCTTGGAAGAAAAGTTATGACCAACCTAGAGAGCATATTCAAAAGCGAGACATTACTTTGCCGACTAAGGTCGTCTAGTCAAGGCTATGGTTTTTCCTGGGGTCATGTATGGATGTGAGATTTAGACTGTGAAGAAGGCTGAGCACCGAAGATTTGATGCTTTTGAACTGCGGTGTTGGAGAAGACTCTTGAGAGTCCCTTGGACTGCAAGGAGATCCAACCAGTCCATTCTGAAGGAGATCAGCCCTGGGATTTCTTTGGAAGGAATGATGCTAAAGCTGAAACTCCAGTACTTTGGCCACCTCATGCGAAGAGTTGACTCATTGGAAAAGACTTTGATGCTGGGAGGTATTGGAGGCAGGAGGAGAAGGGACGACAGAGGATGAGATGGCTGGATGGCATCATGGACTCGATGGATGTGAGTCTGAGTGAACTCCGGGAGTTGGTGATGGACAGGGAGGCTTGGCGTGCTGCGATTCATGGGGTCGCAAAGAGTTGGACAGGACTGTGCGACTGACCTGCAATGAACTGAACTGATGATTTATTGGTTACTCAGAAGCATGTTGTTTAGCCTCCAGATGTTGGAATTTTTAGTAGTATTTTTTTTTCCTGTAATTGACAGCTAATCTTACTGCATTGTTGTCAGAAAAGATGATTGGAATGATTTCAATTTTTTTGAATTTAGCAAGGCTGGATTTCTGGCCCAGGATCTGATCTATCATGGAGAAGGTTCCGTGTGCGCTTGAGAAAAAGTGAAATTCATTGTTTTTTAGTGAAATGTCCTTTAGATATCAATTATGTATAACTGGTCCATTGTGTCATTTAAGGTTTGTGTTTCCTTGTTAATTTTCTGTTTAGCTGATCTATCCATAGGTGTGAGTCGGGTATTAAAGTCTCCCACTATTATTGTATTATTGTTAATTTCCCCTTTCATACTTGTTAGCATTTGTCTTATATGTTGCAGTGCTCCTATGTTGGGTGCATATTTATTTATACTTGTTATATCTTCTTCTTGGATTGATCCTTTGATCATTAAGTAGTGTCCTTCTTTGTTTCTTTTCACAGCCTTTATTTTAAAGTCTATTTTATCTGTTATGAGTATTGCTACTCCTGCTTTTTTTTGGTCTCCATTTGTGTGAAATACCTGTTTCCAGCCCTTCACTTTCTTCTTTAAAGGTTAGGTAGGATTCATCCTGGACTTTTCTTTGTTGAGAAGGTATTTATTACTGATTCAATCTCTTTACTTGTTATTGGTCTTTTCAGATTATTTCTTAAGTTTTGGTACTTTTGGTTTCTAGTGATTTGTCTGTTTCAACTAGGTTATCACATTTCTTGACACAATTTTCTTCGCATTTTTATAGATACTTTATTTTTTGTAAAATCAGTAGTAATGTCCCCATATTCATTCCAGGTTTTAGTTCCTTGTTTTACTTCTTCAGTATAACCTAAAGATTTTTTACTGTTGTTGATATTTTTAAGGAAAGAACTATCAGTTTCATTGATTTGCTACTTTGTTTTCCCCTTCTCTACTTCATATATCTCCATCCTAAACTTTTTTATTTCCTTCTTTGTGCTAATTCATCTAGTTTAAGATGTAAAGTAGTATTTGAAATGTTTCTTTATAAGTTTAGGCTCTTATAGTAATAAACTTTCCTCTAAGCAAGGTTTTACATGCATTCCTTTCAATTAAGTAATTAGTAACAAGGGAAGACTTACTTCTGCTCTTTATTTTCTGTGTATCTTATTTTTGTTCCTCATTCCCTCTATTGGTAACTTCTTTCAAGTTTGATTTTTTGTAGTGAACCATTCTGATTCCCTCTCATTAATTTTCTGTGTTTATTTTTATTTACTTTTTAAATGACTACCTTGCAGATTGCATTTAATATCTTCAGTGTAGAGCAATGTATTTTGAATTAGTAGTAAATTAGTTTCAAGTGTACAAAATATGCCACTACACAGCTCCATATTCCCCCTTTATGTTGTTGTCAGAAATTATATTTTAAATATATATATAGTGTTCCCATTAGTATACATTTATGACAAATATTTATGACTCTTTAAATATCCTAGAGGATAAAAGAAGAGTTCTCAGTGAAATATACAATAATAGGAGAAGGCAATGGCACCCCACTCCAGTACTCTTGCCTGGAAAATCCCATGGACGGAGGAGCCTGGTAGGCTGTAGTCCATGGGGTCGCTGAGAGTCGGACACGACTCAGTGACTTCACTTTCACTTTTCACTTTCATGCACTGGAGAAGGAAATGGCAACCCACTCCAGTGTTCTTGCCTGGAGAATCCCAGGGACGGCGGAGCCTGGTGGGCTTCCGTCTATGGGGTCGCACAGAGTTGGACACGACTGAAGTGACTTAGCAGCAGCAGCAGCAGCAGCAGCAGCAGTGGCTTTTATATTTATCTATGTAGTTATTTTTAACAATATTCTTTATTTCTTCATATGGGTTCTTGTTACTGTCTATAAATAAACAAATAAAGATATACTCAGCTCCATTAGTAATTAGAGAAATTTTTTTAAAAATCACAATAAGGTACTAATTAAGACCTAGTAGAATGGCTATAATTTAAAGTAAATAGGCAGATTTGTGTATTGCCAAAACATTACAGAAATTGGACCTTCACACATTGCTAATGGAAATGAGAAATTATGTGGACACTTTGGAATAGAATTGCAGTTTCTTTTTTTTTTTAATTTATTTTTTAATTGAAGGAAAATTGCTTTACAGAATTTTGTTGTTTTCTGTCAAACCTCAACATGAATCAGCCATTCGGATAACTGTGTCCCCTCCTTCTTGAACCTTCCCCCCATTTCCCTCCCCATCCCACCCCCCTTGATGGATACAGAGTCCCTGTTTGCATTCTGAGATATACAGCAAATTCCCATAGGTTATCTGTTTTACATAGGGTAATGTAAGTTTCACCGTTTCTCTCTCCATACATCTCACCCTCTCCTCCCCTCTCACTGTGTCCATCAGTCTATTCTTTGTGTCAGTTTCTCCACTGTTGCCCTGCATAAATTGTTCGGTGCCATCTTTCTAGATTCCATGCTGCTGCTGCTGCTGCTGCTAAGTCGCTTCAGTCGTGTCCAACGCTGTTGGACCCCATAGATGGCAGTCCGAAAGGCTCCCCCGTCCCTGGGATTCTCCAGGCAAGAATACTGGAGTGGGTTGCCATTTCCTTCTCCAATGCATGAAACTGAAAAGTGAAAGTGAATATGTGTTAATATATTTATCTTTCTCTTTCTGACTTCACCCTGTATAATAGGCTCTAGGTTCATCCAGCTCATTAGGACTGACTCAAATGTGTTTCTTTTTATGGCTGAGTAATATTACATGGTGTATATGTACCACAACTTCTTTATATAATCATCTGTCAATGGACACCTAAGTTGCTTCCATGTTCTAGCTATTGTAAATAGTGCTGCAATGAACAATGGGATATATGTGTCTTTTTCAATTTTGGTTTCCTCAGGGTTGTTGGAATTCCCTAGTGGCTCAGATGGTAAAGAGTATGCCTGCTATATGGGAGACCTGGGTTTGATCCCTGGGTTGAGAAGATCCCCTGCAGAAGGAAATGGCAACCCCTCCAACATTCTTGCCTGGAAAATCCCATCGACTGTAGCCTGCCAAGCTCCTCCGTCCATGGGGTCACAAAGAATCTGACACGACTGAGCGACTTCACTTCACTTTCTTTCTTCAGGGTATATGCCTAAGCATGGGATTGCTGGGTCTTATGGTGGTTTTATTCCTAGTTTTTAAAGAAATCTTGATACCATTTTCCATAGTGGCTGTATCAATTTGCATTCCCACCAGTAGTGCAAGAGGGTTCCCTTTTTTCCACAACTTCTCCAGCATTTATTGCTTGGAGACTTTTGATGATGGCCATTCTGACCTGTGTGAGGTGATACATCATTGTAGTTTTGATTTGCATTTCTCTAATAATGAGCAGTGTTGACCATCTTTTCATGTGTTTGTTACCCATCTGTATGTGTTCTTTGGAGAAATGTCCGTTTAGATCTTTTTCCCATTTTTTGGTTGCGTTGTTTGTTTTTCTGGTATTGAGTTGTATGAGCTGCTTGTATATTTTGGAAATTAATCCTTTGTCAGTTGTTTCATTGGCTATTATTTTCTCCCATTCTGAGGGTTGTCTTTTCACCTTGTTTATAGTTTCCTCTGCTGTGCAAAAGCTTTTAATTTTAACCAGGTCCCACTTGTTTACGTTTATTTTTATTTAGATTGGCAGTTTCTCATGAAGTTAAATATATGTTTATCGTATGCCATTGCAATATCAGTCATAAAGTATCTTGTCAGGAGAAGTTAAAATATTCTTTTTAAATTTGTATATGAATGTTCACAGTAGCAATATTCCCTAAAGCCTAAAGTAAAACAACTCAAATGTCTTCCAACTGGTGAATGAACAGAAGTACCATATCTATGGAGTAGAATATTATTCAGCAATAAAAAAGAATGAAGTAGCAATATCTAACACAGGTAAACTGAAAAACAGTATGCCTAATGAAAGAAATCCAACAGAAAAGAACACATATTGTATGTTTCCATTTATAGTAAATGTCTTGAAAAGGCAGATGTCTAGAGACCTAGACTAGACCAGTATTTACCAGGGTCTATCTGGGGATAGTATTACAGAGAGACTGTAAATGGGCATGAAGTATCTGGGGTGTGATGAAAATATTCTAAAATTCATTGTGATGATGGGTTGTACAGCTCTGTAAATGTATTAAAGTTATTGAATTGGGTGATTTCAGCATCACTATCAAAGAAAGAAACCCCACAGACCTGTCTCTCCATAGAAACATCCATTGGATAGAGACGATTGGGAGCCTGGGAACAGTGACAGAATGAATAGTTCATAATAAATGTTTTTATATACTTCAATTTCTGAATCTTATGGATGTTTTACTACTTCTAAAACTTAACACAAAGAAATTCACTCTTCTAGGGAAGAAAAAAAAAAGCACAGATAACTCTTTCAGGAAGCCCAATTTTGACTTCAAAGTAAAGTGTGCCAGGTGAGGATTAAGAGACCTATGTGTTTAGTGAGCATCAAGTATGAAATAAGTCATTTGGGGCTGGAAACTACAGAGAACTTGGACTCAAGGTCTGAACACCTAAAAGAAACATACAAACACCACATGTAAACCTATCAATTAAAAAAAATAAAACAGGGATAATGCCATTCATCCTACAGGAATAGTGCCTAAATGAAATCACGTATGTAATATTGATTACATAGCTCATGGAAATGAGATGGCAACAGAGCAGAAAGCAGGCAGTTATCCCTTCTGAAGCCAGATAATTCTAGCCTCCATTCACCAGGGCTGCTCTTCACTTTGAACTTGTCAAAGTGGGATTTGGCCAAGCTGACTTCTGGACCCCCCATCTTGCTACCCAGAATTAAGCAGTAACATTTCACATAAAGTGAAACCCCCTTCATTTCAACCCTTGCCCAACCCCATCCCCTTCACTCTTTCCCCAGTTCAACCCCAATCATGATTTTCAGGCCATGTTTTTATACTTTAACTCTGCTCAGGCATCCACACTCACCAGGGCCCCAGACCAACCCCAACCCAACATTGTTTTACTAGGGGAGGAATGATTTTGTGTTTTCCATGGCCCCATGGAACACCTTCCCTCTCCATCGGTAAAGATCCTAAGCTGCACGTGGATGGGACCTGGGTAGCTGGAGAGACTCTTGTATACCTGTTTTAAAGTTCAAAAGTGAGAGATTTGCACATAAAAATTAGAGACGTTTATTTATGCATTAACTATTAACTTTATTTGAAGAACCAGTAACTTTATGTGAAGAACTGCCAATACTGCAAGAAAAACACTTCAGTGAAGTTTTTCTGCAAGGGCAATACTGCGGACTTCATGGCAGGCAGGGTGACCTTGGGCAGTCACCCGGGACTCAGGGGAAAGTCCAGTCTAGGATCAGTCCTCCTTGTCGCCGTCGCCCAAGGTGAGCTTGTCAAAGACGTACTCTGCCAGGCTGCCTTCCGGGGATCCCACGTTGCTCAGGTTGCTGACATGGTCTCCCAGCTCCCTGATGAACTTGACCTGCTGGTCCAGGTAGCCGGTCCCCAGGAAGTGGCACAGGTGGGCATCGCTGCTGTCGGTGGCCAGCTTGTGCAGGTCGAGCAGGCTCTGGTTGATGCTCTTCTCCAGGTGCAGGGTGTCTTGCATGGCCTGGAGTGCGCTCTCCCACTGCTGGGTCTCGGGCATTCTGATGTCGAGGAAGGAGACGCGGCCCCCACGCCGGTTCTGCAGGAACATCAGGCTCTCGGCCGTCTTGCTGTGCTCGTGAGAGCGGAGCAGGAAGAAGCGGTAGAAGTGCTTCAAGCCCACATCATCACGGTCGAGGTAGAAGGCCACCGCCAGGCACTGGAAGGAGGCGTGGAACTCCAGGGCAGTGTGGCTGTTGAGCGCGGCCTCACACTCAAGGCGGTAGTTCTGACGAACCTGTGAGGGTGGTGTGGGCATCATGGCGGGCGACTCCAGGGCCCAGGGAATGGCGGCTCGGTTGGCAGGTGTGCGGGGCTGGCATCGGCGGGGGCGCGAGCGCCAGCGGCCTCCTCGGAGCCTTCCCATGGTGGATGATGTGGGCGACCAGAGGCGGGCTCTGGGCCAGACGACAGGCGGCTGGGTGCGGGCTCTAGGATGGATGGGTAATGGCGTCCGTTGGGCCAGGTCAGTGCCTGGGCTTGAGATTGGTTGAGGAAGAGGTCACGTGGGTGGGCGGGATCTGTGGGCAGGCGGGGTCTATGGTCTTGACCCTCCTTCTTTCGCCTGGTGACGTAATGGCTGTTGAGAAGGGACTATAAGACAATTTCAACAATCAGGTCCTGGAAAATAACCCAGAAAAGCTCCACTCCTTGTCTCTCTCCAGGTCCTTCTCACCTCTACTTTCTGATTCAAGTGAAATAGTCAGACTACAGTGTGTAGCAGCTAGTCTCCTGAGGGGCTGATGAGAGGCTGGATAACGTGTCATTTACGTGTGGAAGAAGCCTCTTCAGGGTGGGCTTTGACCAATGAGAAATGGGGGGTTGAAGAGAGCCTGTAAGATAAATACCAATGCTACCCTCTTTCACACTGCCAAGTGACCTGAGGAATGATTTCAGATTCTAAATCTCTAGACAAGCCTGTTCAGTGAATGATCTGCTGAGTCTTTGTGGCTCATTAGGAAGCAGTGGCCAGTGTGATAAACACGTAGGATTACATTTCTTCACATCTTTCCCTGCCTGATGTTTCATTTTTCCTCCCCCTTATTGCTGTGAGTTCACACATTCTATCAAAATCAGCATCTTAACAGCATTTAAGCTGAGTCTCAGTCTCTGTTTTCTAAAAGTCAAGGCTCAAACTCCTGTGTTAGTCATTCTGGGAATTTCCCTATCTGTTATATGTCTTATTATATATTATTTTATTTTCTCATATATTTTCTACCTATTACTTCTTTGAGAATTTCCTCTTTGTTCCTTTACAGCTGGTTGTGATTTCTGTCCTCCCTTGGTCCTATTGTATTGTGGCAGGACTGCTTTGATTACTTAACCATCTCTCTAATTTGCTATTCAGCAGTGCCTATTCTATTCTTCTATTTATTGGACTTTTTATTCCAACAATTAGTGTTTTCATTTTCATGATCTCTAGTACTCACCCCACCCCAGTACTCTTGCCTGGAAAATCCCATGGACAGAGGAGCCTGGTAGGCTGCATTCCATGGGATGGCTAAGAGTCGGACACGGCTGAGCGACTTCACTTTCACTTCTCACTTTCATGCACTGGAAAAGGAAATGGCAACCCACTCCAGTGTTCTTCCCTGGAGAATCCCAGGGACGGGGGAGCCTGGTGAGCTGCTGTCTATGGGGTCACACAGAGTGGGACAGGACTGAAGTGACTTAGCAGCAGCAGTAGCAGTTTATTTTTATGGATGAAATATAAATAAAATAATAAATAAATAAATATATATATATATTACTGCCTGAGGATATTAAAAGTATTTATTCTGAAGTTCTGATCTTACTCTACTAATGCTTTATCTTTGGATGTTAGTAAGGTTTTGTTATGTATTTTTATTTTGAAATATTCTCAAAGGTTCAGAAAAGTTGCAAGGATAGTGCAACGAGCTTGTAGTTTCTGAACCATTTGAGAATACGTCATTGACCTGATGTTTCATCAGCTGAAATACTTTAGTGTCTAATTTCTGAAAACATGGAAATTCTCTCGTAGCTGCAGTACAACAGGCAAAATTGAGGAAGGCACACTGATGAATTACATCGAATACTCAGATGCCATTCAAATTTTTTTCCAGTTATCCCCCAACTACCTTATGCAGTAAAAGGACCCAATCTAGAATCTCATGCTACAGTTAGTTATCATGACTGTTAGCTTCCTTCAGTCTGGTATAATTCTTGAGTCTCTCCTTGTCTTGCATGCCTTGATACCTTTCAGGATCATAAGCCAGTTATTTTGTAGAATGTTTCTGACTTTCGGCTTGTGTAACGTTTTGAGTATAAGGGCTCTTTCTTTCATTTATTCAGTTTGCTATTTCTTCTTTATAGTTTTTTTTTCAAGTTTTTCTTTAAGCATTTGATGGTTTTTAATTCATGATTGGTTTTTAGATTCCTTTTTAAACATTCATCTGTGTGAATTTAGAAGGCTGGGGAGATAAGACATGGGACAACTTCTACTCTGGCCAGTCATTAGTGAAATTGGAGAGAATCAACTCATATTTTTGGTGAACTGCTGGATTTGGAATCTCCTCGTTCTTCCTGCGTTTTTCTACTCACCTGTGGTTACTGTCCCAATTTGTGACAGAAGCTTCCACACACCCTGCTCTGATCTAAAAGCATTTACCCCCTCTCTTGCTACTGCTCTGTATGGGGACTAGGAAGCAGTTGTGGACAAAAGTGTGTGTACTTCCTGTGGTATCCAACTAATCACCTTCTTAGATGTGTCCAGACTCAAGGCTGAAGGACCCTATGCATAATTGAAAATAGTAGAGCCAAGCATGTTCTATCTAATTAATCAGTTCAGAACCTGCCTAGTAACATTGGAAGTGGGTTATGTTCCCAGTGAGTTTGTATTGCTGAGGAGGGCCCAGCAACATTTATACACAGCATTCACATGGCTTCTTCCTTTCTCTGAACAAGCATGACAGGAAAGATAATCAGAGATGAGGGACAAAAACCACAATCCAAACTGCAAAAACTGCCTTGTGTTGAGAACATAAAATGGAAATATCTGCTAAGTTGGGGCATTCACCGAGAGGTGATTGGCTATCTAGAAGTTGTTCAAGAACTTAAGAGCCACCTCATCAACTTGAATGTTCTAGGGAAAATGGATGGACCATCACACAAGTCACTTAACATCTTTAATTTCTTCATCTATAAAATAAGATTAAGAAACTCAAACTTCTGGCGAAAATAAACAGGTAGAACACACACAAATTGGGAAGTTCCATGCAAAAAGTAGTCTGTTGAAATTGTCACAGGGGAAGGCAGAGGACACATTGCTAAAATGCATTATCTATGCTGAGTAATACCACTGCCAATTAATTTTACTAATTATGAAAGATGAATAACTTGGGAAAGAAGAAGTCAAAGGTTGGTTGCATCTTGCTTAAAATAACCATAAATACTATTTGTGCAAGGTGGCATAATTGATATAAAGTAAATTGATACAGTTTATCAATAAATATATCAATATATCAATTGATATAAAGTAAAACTTCTTTCATTTTGGAAAAGTGTTATAATTTGTACTCAGGACACTTGAATGGAGCTTAATCAAGTAGGAAGGGATTGGTAGCTGTCTCAGTGGACACTGTCTCGCCTACTTACTGACTTTGTGGAATAAACCCAACAACAGGCTATATGTAAATAAAAGGTCATGGGTCAGTTCCAGTAAAATTTTATTACAAAAGCAGATGGTAAAAATCACAGCAAGTTATTTTGCGGATATCACTAACATTATTCTAAAATTGGTAAGCAGAGGCGAAAAGAAAAAACAAAGCAGAAGAGCGAATACACTATTAAAGGAGAACAATAAAATTGGAAAACTGACATTACTCGACCTCAAGACTTACTATGAAGCAATGGTAGTTGAGACAGCATGATATTGGTGAAAGAATAGCCAAATAGTTCAGTGAATAAACTAGGGAATAGGTTAAGAATCTGCCTGCCATGCAGGAGACATTGGTTGGATCCCTGGGTTGGGAAGATACCTTGGAGACAGGAATGGCAGCCCATTCCAGTATTCTTGCCTAAAGAATTCCATGAACAGAGGAGCATTCCATGGGGTTGCAAAGAGTCAGGCACGACTGAACACAGACGCTTTATCTCCAAGCAGCGTTAGGACCCCCAAATGGATATACTAAACCACCACCAGGGAGTCCAGAAATACAACCATATAAATATGATCAAGTGATCTTTAACAAAGAAGAAAAGGTAATACAATGGAGCAAAGATAGTATTTTCAAGAAATGGTACTGAAACAACTGGACATCAACATGCAAAGAAATGACACACACTGTACGTCATTTATAAAATTTAATTTAAAATGGATCATAGACCTAAATGTAAAATGTCAAGTTATAAAGCTTCTAGAAAAGAACAGTGGAGAAAGCTCAGATGACCTTGGGTATGTAATTGATAAACTGTATTTGATTAAAATTAAAAACTTCTGCCCTGTGAAAGACAATATTAAAAGAATGAGAAGACAAGGCCCAGACTGGGAGAAAATATTTGCAGAAGACACATGATCAAGGACTGTTATCCAAAATAGACAAATAACTCTGAAAACCTAACAATATTACATTTGAATCAGTTCTGATGAGATGGATGAAACTGGAGCCGATTATACAGAGTGAAGTAAGCCAGAAAGAAAAACACCAATACAGTATACTAACACATATATATGGAATCTAGAAGGATGGCAATGACGACCCTGTATGCAAGACAGGAAAAAAGACACAGCTGTGTATAACGGACTTTTGGACTCAGAGGGAGAGGGAGAGGGTGGGATGATTTGGGAGAATGGCATTCTATCATGTATACTATCATGTAAGAATTGAATCGCCAGTCCATGTCTGACGCAGGATACAGCATGCTTGGGGTTGGTGCATGGGGATGACCCACTGAGATGTTATGGGGAGGGAGGTGGGAGGGGGGTTCATGTTTGGGAACACATGTAAGAATTAAAGATTTTAAAATTTAAAAAAAAATTTTTTAAAGAAAAGAAAAGAAAACAAACAGTGTAGTTTTAAAATGGGACAGAAACGTTAACAGCTCATCAAAGAAGATATACAAATGGCAAACAAGCATATGAAATGATGCTCCATATCGTATGTCATCAGGGACATTAACACAAAAACCTGCATGCCGATGTTTGTAGCAGCTTTATTCACAATGCCCAAGATGTGCTTCCATACCTGTAGAGATAAAATAAATTTTGATACAATCAGACAGTGGAATACTAATCAGCACTAAAGAGAAATGAGGTATCAAGGTATGGGAAGATATGGAGAAGACATAAATGCATCTTACTAAGTGAAAGAAGCCAATCTAAGAAGGCTATATATACTGTATGATTCCAACTGTATCACAATCTAGAAGAGACAAAAGTATGGAAACATTAACGAGAACAGTATGGTATTGGCATAAAAACAGACACACAGATCAGTGGAGCAAAATGGAGCCCAGAAATAAACTCAATTTAATTAATTTATGGCAAAGGAGCCAGGAATATACAATGGAGAAAAGACAATCTCTGCAGTAAATGGTATTGGGGAAACAGGACATCCACATAGAAAACAATGAAACTGAACCACTATTTTACACCATACACCAAAACCAACGCAAAATGGATTAAAGACTTGAACTTAAGACTGCAACCATAACAGTTGTAGGAGAAAGCAGAGGCATTAGTAAACTCCTTGACATTAGTCTTGGAGGTGAGGATTTGTATTTGACACCAAAGTGAAGGCAAGAAAAGCAAAACTAAACAGGTGGGACTACATAAAACTAAAAGACTCCTGCACGACAAAGTAAAACTATCAACAGAATAAAAAGACAACCTATTGAATGGGAGAAAATATTTGCAAATGATAAATGTGATAAGGCAGTGGTCACCAGTCTTTTTGGCACCAGGGATCAATTTTGTGGAAGACAATTTTTTCATGGACTGGGTGTGGAGGGATGGTTTCAGGATGATTCAAGCACGTTACATACTTTGTGAACTTTATTTCTAATCTAATGCTGCTGCTGATCTGACTGGAGGTTGGAGACTCCTGTGATATGGGGTTAATCTCCAAAATAGCAAAAAAAAAAAAAATTGATTACTAAAACTGACAGAAGATCTGAATCAATATTTCTGCAAAGAAGACATACAGATGGCTAAGAGGTACATAAATGTATTCGGCATCACTTTTCATCAGTTTAGTTCAGTTACTCAATTGTGTCCGACTCTTTGTGACTCCATGAATTGCAGCACGTCAGGCTTCCCTGTCCATCGTGAACTCTCGGAGTTTACCCAAACTCATGTCCATCAAGTTGGTGATGCCATCTAGCCATCTTATCCTCTGTTGTCCCCTTCTCCTGGCCCCAGTCCCTCCAAGCATCAGGGTCTTTTCCAGTGAGTCAGCTCTTCACATGAGGTGGCCAAAGTATTGGAGTTTCAGCTTCAGCATCAGTCCTTCCAATGAACACCCAGGACTGATCTCCTTTAGGATGGACTGGTTGGATCTTCTTGCAGTCCAAGGGACTCTCAGGAGTCTTCTCCAACACCACAGTCCAAAAGCATCAATTCTTCGGCGCTCAGCTTTCTTCACAGTCCAACTCTCACATCCATACATGACTGCTGGAAAAAGCATAGCCTTGACTAGACGGATGTTTGTTGGCAAAGTAATGTCTCTGCTTTTTAATATGCTATCTAGGTTGGTCATAACTTTCCTTCCAAGGAGTAAGCGTCTTTTAATTTCATGGCTGCAATCACCATCTGCAGTGATTTTGGAGCCCAGAAAAATAAAGTCTGCTACCATTTCTACTGTTTCCTCATCTATTTGCCATGCAGTGATGGCACCAGATGGCCATGATCTTAGTTTTCTGAATGTTGAGCTTTAAGCCAACTTTTTCACTCTCCTCTTTCACTTTCATCAGGAGGCTCTTTAGTTCTTCACTTTCTGCCATAAGGGTGGTGTCATCTGCATATCTGAAGTTATTGATATTTCTCCCAGCAATCTTGATTCCAGCTTGTGTTTCTTCCAGTCCAGCGTTTCTCATGATGTACTCTGCATAGAAGTTGAATAAGCAGGGTGACAATATACAGCCTCGATGTACTCCTTTTCCTATTTGGAACCAGTCTGTTGTTCCATGTCCAGTTCTAACTCTTGCTTCCTGACCTGCATATCGATTTCTCAAGAGGCAGGTCAGGTGGTCTGGTATTCCCATCTCTTGAAAAGAACTTTCCACAGTTTATTGTGATCCACATAGTCAAAGGCTTTGGCATAGTCAATAAAGCAGAAATAGATGTTTTTTCTGGAACTCTCTTGGTTTTCGATGATCCAGTGGATGTTGACAATTTGATCTCTGGTTCCTCTGCCTTTTCTAAAACCAGCTTGAACATCTGGAAGTTCACAGTTCATGTATTGCTGAAGCCTGGCTTGGAGAATTTTGAGCATTACTTTACTAGCGTGTGAGATGAGTGCAATTGTGCAGTAGCTTGACCGTTCTTTGGCATTGCCTTTCTTTGGGACTGGAATGAAAACGGACCTTTTCCAGTCCTGTGGCCACTGCTGAGTTTTCCAATTTTGCTGGCATATTGAGTGCAGCACTTCACAGCATCATCTTTCAGGATTAGAAATACCTCAAATGGAAGGCATTAGGCTAAATGAAAGAAGTCAGACTAAGAAAGACAGATACCAAATATGTATCAGTATATGTATCTCCTTTATATGTGGGATCTAAATCAAGAATAACACCCAAAAGCCAAAACTTGTAGAGGACAGATTGGTAATTGCCAGAGCAAAGGTGAGGGTTCAAGGTGAGCAAAATGGGTTAAGGAAGCAGAAGACAAAATCTTCCGGTTTTAAGTCATGAGTTATAATGTATGGCATGGTGCCTGTCGTTAATAACACTATTGTATATTTGGAAGTTCCTAGTATAGTAAGTCTGAAATGTTCTTATCACAAGTAAAAAATTTCTAACTATTGAATGGTAATGGATGTCAACTACTTGGGATCATTTCACAACATATACAAATATCTAATTATTATGTTATATACCTGAAATCATTGGTATATGTCAATTATATCTCAATGTAAGAAATATGGAGACAGTAAAAAGATTAGTGGCTGAGAGGGGAGGAGGAAATAATAGGTGAAGGGGATATATTTTAGGGCACTGAAAACTCTGTACATGACTATAGTCAGGGGTACATGTCCCTATATATTTGTCCAAACCCATAGAATGTACACCACAAATAAGGAATCCTAACATAAACTATGGCCTTTGGGTGATTATGATGTATCAGTGTAGGTTCACCATTGTATCAAATTTACCACTCTGCTGCCGGATGTTGATGGTGGCATACATTATGCATATGTGGGGCCAGAGAATATGTAGTCTGGGAATATCTCTGTTCCTTTCTCTCAATTTTTCTATCACCCTAAAACTGCTCTTAAAAATGTTGTTTAGTCAGTAAGTCATGTCCAACGTTTTGCAACCCCATTGATTGTAGTATGTAGACTCTATTGTCTCCCAGAGTTTGCTCAAATTCATGACCATTGAGTCAGTGATGCCATCCAACCATCTCATCCTCTGTTGTCCCCTTCTCCTTTTGCCTTCCATCTTTCCCAGCATCAGGGTGTTTTCCAATGAGTCAGTTCTTTGCATCAAGTGGCCAGAATATAGGAGTTTCAGAAATAGTCCTTAAAATGAATATCCAGGGTTGATTTCCTTTAGAATCAGACTGGTCTGATCTCCTTGCAGTTGAAGGGACTCTCAAAAAACATCATCTATAACAAATTTAAAAAGTAACACAATAGATGGTGGGCTGGATTTGGCTTGCAGACCATAGTTTGACAACCCATGGTATACAAAGCACTTTGTGATGAAACAAATACATAAATGTGTGTGTGTCTATGTCACTTGATGTGTCTGGTTAACCGTGTGTCTATTACCAAGACAGGCTCACTGCCTGATGTGCATAGAACCCCATAATATAGCATTGGCTTTTGAGAAAAGGAAGAGTTTTATTGTGAGGTCAGCTGGCAAGGAGACGGGAAGCAAGGTTCTCAAATCTGGTTCTTCACCCTAAGGTTGAAGGAGAAATTTAAGCGGTTTGAGGAGTCAGCTGATTGGCCAGTCTCGAATCAGCCCATATGAACTACTTGTGCTGCTGGAAGCCATGGTTTCCTTTTCTCTTGGGAGGGCAGAGTATGTTGCTTTACAATGTTGTGTTTGTTTCTGCTGTAGAACAAAGTGAATCCGCTATATGTATACATATATCCCCTCCCTCTTCAGCCTCCCTCCCTCACCCACGTCCCACTCCTCCACGCCATCCCAGAGCACCAAGCTGAGCTCCCTGTGCTATACAGCAGCTTCCCACCAGCTGTCTGTTTTACACATGATAGTGTATATATGTCTGTGCTACTTTCTCAGTTGGCCCCCTCCCTCTTCCCCCTCATGTCCACATGTCCATTCTTTATGTCTGCATTTCTATTTCTGCCCTGCAGATGGATTCAGCAGTACCGTTGTCCTAGATTCCATATGTATGCACTAATAGACCATGTTTGTTTTTCTCTTTCAGACTTACTTCACTCGGTATGACAGACTCTAGGTCCATCCACATCACTACAAATGTCCTAATTTTATTTCTTTTTGTGGGTGAGTAATATTCCATTGTATATATGTAGATCTTGTTTATCTATATTTGTGTCACTGGATATTTCGGCTGCTTCCATGTCCTGACTATTCTGAGTAGGCCTGCTATGAACATTGGGGTACATGTCTTTGAATTATGGTTTCCTCAGGTATATGCCCAGTAGTGTGGTTTCTGAGTCATATGGTTGTTCTATTTTTAGTATTTTAAGGAACCTCCATACTGTTCTCCATTGTGGCTGCACCAATTTACATTCCCACCAACAGTGCAAGAGGGTTCTCTTTCCTCCACACCCTCTCCACCATTTATTGTTTATAGAATTTTTTGATGATGACCATTCTGACCAGTGTGAGGTGATACATCATTGTAGTTTTGATTTGTATTTCTCTAATTATTACCAACATTGAGCATGTTTTCATGAGCTTTTTGCCTATCTGTATGTCTTTGGAGAAATGTCTGTTTATTTGTTCATTTGGCTGTGCTGGGTCTTTCTTGCTGTGTGAGGGCTTTCTCTATTTGTGCTGCATGGGAGCTACTCTTCAGCTGTGGTGTGTGGGTTTCTCATTTCGGTGGCTTCTCTGTTGCAGAGCATGGGCTCTAGGGACGTGGGTTTCAGTAGTTTTGGCTCGCGGGCCTCATTGCTCTGCAGCATGTGAGATCTTCCCAAACCAGGGATTGAACCAGTGTCCCCTGCATTGCAAGGCATATTCTTAACTACTGGGTCACTAGGGAAGTCCTCATGGTAAGTTTCAATTTGTATTGCTCTACTGATGAGTGCTATTGAGCATAACATCCCCATTCATCTGCTCTCTAGGTCCATTACTGAATACTGAGGCTTAAACAGCAGTAGGTCCACACGTGGGATGAGTGCTAGGGTTTTAGGACCTGGGGTTTTGGTTCTGGCTGATTTTCTGTGGCCTGACAGGCCAAATTATTTCCCAGGTGATGCTAGTGATAAAGAATCCACCTGCCAGCTCAGGAGACACAAGAGAGGTGGGTTTGATCCCTGGGTCGGGAGGATCCCTGGAGGACGAAATGGCAACCCACTCCAGTGTTCTTGCCTGGGAAATCCCATGGACAGAGGAGCCTGGCAGGCTACAGTCCATGGGATTGCAGACAGTTGGATACGACTGAGTGACTTAGCATGCATGCATGATGGGCCAAATTATTTCCATTAGTTATATTGCTATCCATCTTTTGGTGGCCTGGGCAGTGAGCTATGGCTGGTTCTTCCACCATTCTAACAGAGTCTGATAAGTCCTGGATCTCCTCTGTGTATTTCTTTCCTTCCTGATGTTCATAGAGCTCTCGTTTCATATAGCCCCACATACCTGTACCACAGAGAAGGTGTACTTAGAATGAGGAGAAGGAGTTACCTTTTTCTTAGCTCCAAGGTGCAGGGCTCTCATGCAGGTTATTAGCTCTGCCTTCTGGGAAGACATACCCGGAGGAGGATTTCTGCTTCTAGGACTTCCTGATGAGTTACTGTTGCATAGCGAAGAGTCCCCTGTCCATGAAGCTGCTCCCATTTGTAAGCATTTCCGTATCTGGATTGTCAGGTCAGGTCTGCTAGAATGGAGTTGAGTGAATTGTACAGAAAGGCCTCATGGCATTCTGCAGTCTATCTTAGTGGCTCATTGTCATTTCCTTTAAGAGCGTCATATAGGGGTTTACCATGATCCCAAAGTTAGGGATCCAAATACAACAAAGCCCAGCCATTCCTGAGAATCCTCATGATTGCTTTCTGGTGGATGATGCAGTCACTCTAATGCCTCCCTTCCATTTGGAATATGTTTCTTTGTCATAGATATTTTACAGTTGGTTGAGAAGTTTTCACTTTTCCCATGGACACTTTGTATCCCCAGTCTGCCAGAAAGTTGAAAGTAAGGATTGTATTTTGGCCTGAAGCTTCCTTCGTTTTACTGGCCATTAGGTATATTATTCATATATTGCAGTACAACTCCTTCATTTAATTGGCGGTCCCTTAAGTCCCTGGCTAAGGCTTGCCGAGAAGATGGTGGAGGCATTCTTCGATCCTTGTGGGAGCACCATCCAACAGTAGGGTTGTTTCATACTAGTCTCTGGATCATCTCATTCAAAGGCAACAGTTCCTAGGCCTCAGGACTGAGTGGTACGCATTAAAAGGGATCTTTTAGGTCCAGAATTATAAACCAGCAAAAGTCTCCGAATAAGATTGTAAGTAAAAGTATAAGGATTTGGCACTGTGGGACGTATATCGTGTACAATTTAGTCAATGGGTCTCAGATCCCATGCAAACAATAATCTCTGGCCCCTGGCTTTTATACCAGCAGTATTGGAGTATTTTATTGATATTGATAAGTTTGATAAGGGGCTTCCCTGGTACCTCAGATGGTAGAGAATCCTTCTGCCAAAGCAGGAGACCTGGGTTTGATCCCTGATCCAGGAAGATCTCACATTTTGCAGAGCACCTCAGCCTGCACATCGCAGCTACTGAACCTGTGTTCTAGAGCCGGGGAACCACAACTGCTGAGCCCATGTGCCACAATTACTGAAGTCCAAGCACCTCGAGCCCATGGTGTGCAAGAAGCAAAGCCACCACAATAAGGAACCCACGTACCGCAACTAGAGAAAAGCCTGTGCATTAACGAAGCCCCAGCACAACCAAAAATTCAGTTTCTAGTTATAAAGATGAACAGCTACTCAGCTGGTGCTTGCTTCTATCTATAGGAGAACAGTTAATTGACATATGTAAGATCTGAGACATTGTTAGAGGAAAATGAAAGTGCCAGTCACTCAGTCGAGTCCGACCATTTGCGACCCCATGGACTGGAGCCTGCTAGGCTGCTCTGTTCATGGAATTCTCCAGGCAAGAACACTGGAGTGGGTGGACATTCCCTTCTCCCAGGGATCTCCCTGACCCAGGGACTGAACCAGGGTCTCCTGCATGGCAGGCACATTCTTTACAGTCTGAGCTACAGGGAAGAATATTTGTAAATATTTGAATATTTGTAAATATTCAAAGCAGTTTGCAAACTTTAGGGAGACTCAGATTGACCATGTGTCAATCTGAGGACCATGTCTTATCAAGGACCATAAGACAGGCAAGATTTGTACAATTTTAACTTTTGCCTTATTAACCAGACCTATGGCACCCCACTCCAGTACTCTTGCCTGGAAAATCCCATGGACGGAGGAGCCCGGTAGGCTGTAGTCCATGGTGTCGCTAAGAGTTGGACACGACTAAGCGACTTCCCTTTCACTTTTCACTTTCATGCACTGGAGAAGGAAATGGCAACCCATTCCAAGTGTTCTTGCCTGGAGAATCCCAGGGACGGGGGAGCTTGTTGGGCTTCCCTCTGTGGGGTCGCACAGAGTCGGACATGACTGAAGCAACATAGCAGCAACAGGCACAGAAGAAACATATTTTGAGTGTTTTTGTTAGGCAAAGGCAGTATTAGGGTTTACATGTGTAGAGACCACCTGATCAAATAGAGTTGACCGAGAGGCTGAATTTTTAAAGGGGAAGAGGAAAAAAATAAAGATTTTGGTTTTTGGCTGTGCTGGGTCTGTGTTGCTGCACATGGACTTAGTTCTCCTGAGGCATGTGGGTCATAATTCCCGGAGCAGACATCAAACCCATATCCCCTGTGTTGGAAGGCAGCTTCTTAACCACTGGACCACCAGGGAAGTCCCTATCACTTTCTTAAGAAATATATATTTTTTTAAACTGGAAAATTTATTTCTGCATAGTCACAAAAAGATAAAAAGTTCAGTCTTCTCCCCATTCTGAAAGCAGATCCCAGGAGGCCACACTGAGGTCATGAACAGGCTGATTTGGAGCCATGGGGTATGGGCACAGTCTGCAGTTAGCTAATGGTCAAGGTGAGGTCAGCACACCCTGGGCATTTCATCACCTCAGCCCTGCTTCTACATGTTAGTTGCCCTGGGCTTGGGCTCTGCCGTACTCCTAGTCCACTCTCCAGGGAGGTTTTCCACTCCCATGACTACACAATCTATATAGAGATCATGGTATTTCCCACAGGTCTGTTTCTAAAGCTGACATCCCATCCACTCTGAACTCCAGATTCATTTTTCTGGCTGCCTGCATGACAGTTCCACTTGGATGTCTAATATGCATCTCAGATTTTACATGACATGCCTTCTCCAACCTTCCATCCCAGCTGTGCCCCTGGCAAAAGACCTCAAATTGATAAAACGGCACCACCATCAACCCAGGCTAAATTAGATTATTTTCTTCATATCTCACTCTTCCTCTCTGGTCCATGAAGAAACCTTGCTGATGTATCCCAATCCATATGCAATGTGTCTACATCTCTTCATTTCTTCATCCTCCACTCCAGTTCAACCACCATTGTCTTTCATCTGGACCAGCTGTCATACCTACTAACTGGTCTCCCAGCTTCAACCCTTCCCACACTACATTCCTCAATACAGCCAGTACCACTGACTTCATATTCAGGGGGATTCATTTTACTTTATATTCAGCATCACAAATTGACCTTCAATCATGAGCTTATATTTTTCACCCTAGAAGGGCTATATAGATTCACCCTCAATAGAACTGAGGTAAATTTTGAGTGGTGCCATGTTACTTTATCACAGGGTGGTACAGTTCAAGTAAAAATCACACAGGGATGTTTTAGAAGGGTAGCATCCATGCACAACAGTGGTGACCACAGGAAGTGTGTCTCTAGGAAAGCCAGCCCTGCTACCCTTAGATCGTCACTGTAGCCCAGGATGAGCTTGTCAGAAAGGGACTCTGCTATGCCAGCATCCAGGGCCACTATCTTGCTACCCAGAAGTCTGCTTCAAACAAAATGAAGACCCCTTGATTTCATTCCCTTCCCAATCCCATTCCCTTCACTGTTTCTGGAGATCAACACCAATCATGATTTTCAGGCCATATTTTTATAGCTCATCTATTCAGAGTCACCCACAATCACCAGAGCCTCACCTCACCCATGCCCACCCCATGTACCACATTGTTTATTAGGGGAAGGTACATTTTGTATTGTTCAGGGTCCCATGGTTCCCCTTCTTCCCTCCCTCTGTGCAGATATTGAGCTGCCTGTGGACAGGGCATTGGCAGCTCGAGACTCCTGGATACCTGTTTTAAAACTTGAAAGGTTAAGGGTTTGTATGCATGAATCAACAAGGGACCTTTATTTCTTTAGGAAGCTATTTATTGGAAGAACTGGCAATACTGAAAGAAGAAAAACTTAAGTAAACTTTTTCTGGTGACCTTGGGCAGTCACCTAGGACTCAGAGGAAAGTCCAGTCCAGGCTCAGTCCTTCTTGTTGTCATCACCCAGGGTGAGCTCGTCAAAGAAGTACTCTGTCAGGGGACCTTCTGGTGACCTCAGGTTGCTGACATGGTCCCCCAGCTCCTTGATGAACTTGACTTGCTTCTCCAGGTAGCTGGTCCCCAGGAACTGGTACAGGTTGGTGTCGCTGCTGTCGGTGGTCAGCTGGTGCAGGTCGAGCAGGCTCTGGTTGACACAGTTCTCCAAGTGCAGGGTGTCTTGCATAGCCTGGAGTCCGCTCTCCCACTGTTGAGTCTCAGGCTTTCTGATGTCGAGGAAGCAGATTCGGCCCCCACGCTGGATCTGCAGGAACATCAGGCTCTCGGCTGTTTTGCTGTGCTCGTGGGAGCGGAGCTGGAAGAAGCTGGAGAAATGCTTCAAGCCCACGTCATCATGGTCGAGGTAGGAGGCCACGGCCAGGCACTGGAAGGAGGCACGGAACTCCAGGGCGACGTGGCTGTTGATCGCGGCCTCACACTCGGGGCGGTAGTTCCGACGCTCCTGTGAGGGCGACGTGGGCAGCATGGCGGGCCACTCCCCAACCCAGGGAATGCTGACTGGGATGAGGCGTCTGCGGGGCAGGAATCGGCGGGGGTGGGGGCGGAGGCGCGGGCGCCAGCCCCCTCCTCGGAAGCTTTCCAGGGTGGACGATGTGGGTGGCCGGAGGCGGGCTCCAGGCCAGATATGGCTGGTGGCTGGGCGTGGTCTCTGGGATGGACAGGTAACGGCTTCTGTTGGGCGGGGTCAGTGCCTCGGCTTGAGATTGGTTAAGGGAGAGGTCACGTGGGTGGGCGTGATCCATTGGCAGGAACAGTGGGCAGGGTGAGACCACTGTCTATCAAAGCCAGGGTGTGGGGAGGGCGAGACCACTGTCTATCAAAGCCAGGGTGAGGCCCAGCCGCTTTGAGGTGAGTACTTCGCATCCACAAAGTTTTTAATTTTGCCATAATACTTTTTTTCCAAGGACTTTCTCTTATTCTCTAATTGCTCCCTTTTATAGCACCCTGTTCCCATTTTATAAACCTACTATCATCTTTACAGTTCTGACAATATGAATTTGGATTTTTTGTGATGTTCTCTTCTGTTTCCTGTAGTATATTTGTTTTTTCCTCCAGAAATTGTTCTGTTTATGCGTCATGATCTCTTCCACTTCTGTCAAATATCTGGTAAGCATTTGTCCATCCGTATTTGGGTGTAAAGGACTCATTTGATTATCTTTGAAATTTACCATGGATCTGAGCTACAGTTATGACATCCATTCCATTAGTCTCCTCTGAATCGGTGTGTGGAGTGTGTCAGTTAGGGAGTGGTCTTCTCTCTTTGGGATACATTGTTTGGAGCTTGCAGGTAAGATAAGGATCATCCCAAATGCCAAATGCTTGGTATTTTCTGAAATTGGAAGACTTTCCTGTATCTCTCCTAGATTGATTATGTCTTTGTGTTTTGTTTCTTTCTCTTCTGTGGAGTGGGTCCACAGTTACATCAGAGCTTCTCTCATATAATTTCCCTTCCTGAACCTTTGAATGACATAAGGAGACTCTAGCCCCATCCCTTGCCCCACCAGTGTGCGCTGGGTCTTGGTAAGAACAGAAAGTAAAAATGTACTGTGTTAAGCTAATAAGACTCAGAATATTTGCTGTAGCAGTTAGCCTACTCTGACTAGTTAGCCAGGAAGGAAGTTCTGGATGACTACAGCTTGTAAGTTACTGTAAGCCTACAGCATTTCCTCTTGGTGCAAACACAGATCCAGAAGTTAAAAAGTCTTCAGCTCCTCCGTGGGTCAACCTGGTCATGTAATAAGCAGTCAGTGGTCACAGGACCACAGCCGGACCAGAAGTCTCCAAAAGAGTCACAGGCTCTAGCCACATATGACAGAAGACTCATTTGAACTCCATCTACATTCAAAAATGCAACTGAGGTATTGGATTATGATAGAGCTGAATCATACTCCTGATTCTTTGGCTGCTGCTGCTGCTAAGTTGCTTCAGTTGTGTCCGACTCGGTGCAACCCCATAGACGGCAGCGCACCAGGCTCCCCCGTCCCTGGGATTCTCTAGGCAAGAACACTGGAGTGGGATGAGGGGGTTAAGTGGTGTATCCCTCCCGTCACGTGCTGCCACCCCTCCCCCAGCTGAGTTGTTCTTGATTTATATTCTGTTGTTCTAATCTGTTGGTGAAATTTTCTCAAGAGTTTGTGATCTGTCATCCTCTATCAATGGGGATAATCAACATTTCACCCTGGGGGTAAAAAAGAGGCTTGGGTTTCCTTTCCACCTAGGACTAAAGTAAGTTTTCTGGAGAATTATTTAGCATCTCTCTCCCAAACTGCTGTCCCTTGGTCAATTCTCCAAATAACCATTGATATTTGTATATGATTTTTTTCCAGCAGGAGTGTAGTTTGTGTGGTCTTATGAAGACCACCACCCTTCTCCATCTCTCAGCAGTTTGATGCACAAAAATCTCAAATCATTGATTAGTGGTTATGTGTACTCCTTTGGCATAACTAAACCAACAATTCTCTAATGCTGGCCATAATCCTATTTTTTCTTTAGACTGCACCAGGTGGCATGGGGGAACTTAGTTCCCTACCCAGGGGTTGAACTCACACTCCCTGGATTGGGAGGGTAAATTGTTAACCAGTGTGCCTCTGGGAAAGTCCTTGGACCATAATTTTTCACACCCTATTTTTTAATCTGGAGAGGGGCTGCTATATCAGAAGCTACCCATGTGCTGCATTTAATGGCCAGCAATGGACTCAGACAGATGTCTTGTAGAAACTTAAAAAACTATGGGGATCATCACTGGTCCTTCATCCTTTCCTGTTATTTATTTTATAGTTGAGCACATAAAATCCAATACCTCAGTTGTATTTTTGAATGTAGATGGAGTTCAAATGAGTCTTCTGTCATGTGGCTAGAGCCTGTAACTCTTTTTTGGAGTTACTCTTCTGGTCCGGCTGTGACCACTGACTGCTTATTACATGACCAGGTTGACCCAAGGAGGAGTGAGGAAGAAGTGCTCCAGGAGGAAGGTAAACAACAGATGTCTTGTGTTGTTCTGAGTGGGTTCAACCCACTCAGTAGTGATGCTATTGGCTGCAAATCCCTGGGGCACTCACCTGACCCCCACAGACATTTCCCCTGTGGGAACCAGTATTGGTGGCTTTCACAGTAAAGAATTTGCCTGTAGTACAGGAGACCCAGGTTTGATCCCTGAATGGAGAAGATCCCTTGGAGAAGGAAATGGCTCCCCACTCCATTATTCTGGCCTGGAGAATCCCATGGACCGAGGAGCCTGGCAGGCTACAGTCCCTGGGGTCACAAAGAGTCAGACACAGCTGAATAACACTTCCAGTTTTTTCATTGTGATTTAACCCCTTCCCCTTGTGGTTCCACAGTAATTTTGGATCCCAAGATATAAAATCTGTTGCTGTGAGTCCTAGGGGTTCCCCAAGTGGCCACAGGAGGAAGAAGTGGCAGAAAGGGTGCTACTGTCCAGCCAGGGGCTGAGCATGGGGGAAGCCACATCCTCTTGTCCTTTGGAAAGGCCTTTGACATCAAGTTTAGCCCTGAAGGTACCATTTCCATGTTCTCAAGGAGGCATCATGTGTACGTGCTGAGCTTTTCTCTTGAGAGGCATCTCTAACCCTGGGCATTGCAGGAACTTATGTTTGGAGGAGTAATAGATGGAGGCTGCTTATGAGCTCACTTCCTCAAAGAGCCCAAGAGGATGCCAAAAGCTGGTGCTCAAATGGATATACAGGCCTGCTGCTGGGGGTAGGTGCTTAGTCCAGAACCCCAAAGGAAACCAGGTAGACTTCTTCCTGTTTGGTCCAAAGACTCCAGGAGGCATAGTCTCATGTGACCAATGACTTGATAGGGCATAGGAAGCCAGTGGGGAATAAAGGGAAGACTTGCTGGAATGCATCCAGGGCATCTTCCAAAGCATATTTGTTGGCCTTAGCCCCAGTGGAAAGCTGCCAACTTGTATGTGATTGCATGTATAACAGGGCAAAGAAACAGTGAGATGTGAGGGATATGTTGCCTCCAGAACAGGAAAAGGCCTGTTGTGCTTGTCTGAGTGTACTGGATGGTTTCATGGTGAGTAATTGGTTTTTGGGGCTTCCCAGGTGACTCAGTGGTCAAGTATCTGCCTGCAGTGCAGGAGACCTGGGTTTGATCTCTGGGTTGACAAGATCCCCTGGGGAAGGAAATGGCAACCCACTCCAGTATTCTTGCCTGGAAAATCCCATGAACAGAGGAGCCTGGCAGGCTACAGTCCTACAATCCATGGGATCACAAAGAGTCAGAAATAACTGAGCAACTAAACAATGCATTTGATGGTTGACTGTTGGGGAAATTTCTCAGCCCTTAGAGCAGATGTCCCCAACCTTTTTTGCACCAAGGACGAGTTTTAGGGAAGAAAATTTTTCCATAGACCAGGGGTGCAGGGTTAGTTTTGAGATGATTCAATGGCATTACATTTATTGTGCTCTTTATTTCTGTTATTACTGCATCAGCTCCACCTCAGATCACCAGGTATTAGATCCCAAGCTTGCGGACCTCTGCCCTGTAGGACTAGTTGATGACCAGAAATGTGACAGACAAGGCTAAGCCTTGGATCTTGAGATCTAGGTTGTGTGTGAGCATGTGCAGGTCTACTTGTACTGCTTTCAGAGGGACCCCTGAGCATAATACCATCAATATAATGCCAAAAATGACACCTTTCCAACTATAATGTATTTAAATCCTGATGGCAGAGGCTACATGTGATTGCAGGGCTATTTAAATATTCCATTGAGAACTGCATAAATGTATAATCAGCCCCTTAAAAAAGCAAAAGTGAAGAGAGCTTGGGACTCATCAAAGATGAGATCAAGTGGAACATGTTAGTAGGTCAGTGAGCACAAAGGACACTTGTTCAGCCAACTATACATCCTCAGTCAGTTCTATAATAGGAATTGAAGCCTCATTAGGGAGCCTGAGCACTAAGATTTTGATCATCTATAGTGACATGCCTTCCTTTGGTTGCTGGCTAAAGAACCTGCCAAATGGGGCTATTAACAAGGGAGATAGTGACTTCATGACTCGGGTCTTAAGCATATCTTTAATGACAGGGCACCCTGTTTAAGTTCATAATGCAAGATGTTTAGTATATTGACCAAGAGAGGAAGTGTCCTTCATATCCAGTGGAGAGTTCCACCAGGAAGGCCAAGAACGTGGGCTTATTCCATGTGGGATGGTGCCATTGGGGCCACCACCAGAGGAATCTGTTTGAGGTGAAGGATCCTAATAGTGAAAACCAAATGGGTTTGTGCAGCTTTGATTGTTTTCCTGGCAATGCCCTGTAGGTATGATCTCAGCGAGGCAGCACTGAGTGGCAGCATGAAGCAAGATCTTAATTCCCTGCCCAGGAGTTCAATTCAGTTCATTTCAGTTGCTCAGTCGTGTCTGACTCTTTACGAGCCCATGAATCGCAGCATGCCAGGCCTCCATGTCCATCACCAACTCCCGGAGTTTACTCAAACTCATGTCCATCGAGTCAGTGATGCCATCCAGCCATCTCATCCTCTGTCGGCCCCTTCTCCTCCTGCCCCCAATCTCGCCCAGCATCAGGGTCTTTTCCAATGAGTCAGCTCTTCGCATGAGGTGGCCAAAGTATTGGAGTGTTAGCTTTAGCATCAGTCCTTCCAATGAACACCTAGGACTGATCTCCTTTAGAATGGACCGGTTGGATCTCCTTCCAGTCCAAGGGACTCTCAAGAGTCTTCTCCAACACCACAGTTCAAAAGCATCAATTCTTCAGCTCTCAGCTTTCCTCACAGTCCAACTCTCACATCCATACATGACCACAGGAAAAACCATAGCCTTGACTAGATGGACCTTAGTAGGCAAAGTAATGTCTCTGCTTTTAAATATGCTATCTAGGTTGGTCATAACTTTTCTTCCAAGGAGTAAGTGTCTTTAATTTCATGGCTGCAATCACCATCTGCAGTGATTTTGGAGCCCCCAAAATAAAGTCTGCCACCATTTCCACTGTTTCCCCATCTATTTCCCATGAAGTGATGGGACCAGATGCCATGATCTTCGTTTTCTGAATGTTGAGCTTTAAGCCAACTTTTTCACTCTCCTCTTTCACTTTCATCAAGAGGCTTTTTAGTTCCTCTTCACTTTCTGCCATAAGGGTGGTGTCATCTGCACGTCTGAGGTTATTGATATTTCTCCTGGCAATCTTGATTCCAGCTTGTGTTTCTTCCAGCCCAGTGTTTCTCATGATGTATTCTGCATATAAGTTCAATAAACAGGGTGACAATATACAGCCTTGACGTACTCCTTTTCCTATTTGGAACCAGTCTGTTGTTCCATGTCCAGTTCTAACTGTTCCTTCCTGACCTGCATACAGGTTTCTCAAGAGGCAGGTCAGGCGGTCTGGTATTCCCATCTCTTTAACAATTTCCCACAGTTTATTAAACCTAGGTAACCTGGATGAGAACCAGGAATCCTAGCCACCAGACCAGCAAGAGCTAGAAGCTAGAAGCTATTTTTCCCTGGATCTTTGCCCCTAGTGAAAAATGCATTTATCATGGAGGCAGAAACTATTAATGCAGGTATAAAGTTTATTATTAGAGACATAGCACAAAAACAAGTGGGAGAGCACACAGAGATAGGTTTGTTTAGTTAAGTTAGAAGCAAGATAGAGATGCATATCCAGAGAGAAAGGGTATTGACCTAAAAAAATAATCACAACCTTAAAGTTGAAAGTTGTGTTTTATTTGGTGTGAATTTTTAGGACTGCAAGCCTGGGAGATAGCATGTCACATAATCATGAGATTGCTCTGAGGAGGCTGGGGGCGAGGGTGGGGGAAGTCAGGTTTTATAGAAGTTTGCAACAAAGGGCAGGTAGTCAGAACATCAGAAGTATTTTTGTGAATTAAAGAAATCAGATATCGAGAATATATATATATAAGGAATTCAGTACTTTTCTGTGTATGGAAAGATGCAAAAGTGTGGGCTCACTGAAATCATTCCTTTCATATGCATCTCAGCTGTCTGAGGCTAGTAACATATGTTTTTTCTACATCCTGAGTTCGTTCCTCTGTGCTCACCATAGGGAGTGGCTGCAGCCACGTGGCTGCAGGATTGCAGGTATTGGTTTCCTTTCTGACTGTCCTTAGGATCCACATTTGGAAGGCCGAAATCACTAATGACTGTGACATATTTGTTTACTTATAATTGCAGGAATACTCCATTTTTCAGTGTGGGCGTTCTGCCAAGTGAAGAGGAGGGCAGTAAAGAGGCAGTTAAGTCATTTATATAGGCCAGTTCTTCTGGGTCTTTGTTTCAGTTCAGTTCAGTTCAGTCGCTCAGTCGTGTCTGACTCTCTGTGACCCTATGAGTTCCAGCACGCCAGGCCTCCCTGTCCGTCACCAATTCCCAGAGTTCACTCAAACTCAGATCCATCGAGTCAGTGATGCCATCAAGCCAATTCATCCTCTGTCGTCCCCTTCTCCTCCTGCCCCCAATCCCTCCCAGCATCAGAGTCTTTTCCAATGAGTCAACTCTTCGTGTGAGGTGGCCAAAGTACTGGAGTTTCAGCTTTACCATCATTCCTTCCAAAGAACACCCAGGACCGATCTCCTTTAGAATGGACTGGTTGGATCTCCTTGCAGTCCAAGGGACTCTCAAGAGTCTTCTCCAACCTTTAGCCAATTATCTGGTTTCTTTTTCCAAGGAAAAAGAACTCCTTGGACTGCAAGGAGATCCAGCCAGTCCATTCTAAAGGAGATCGGTCCTGGGTGTTCTTTGGAAGTAGCCTAGGACCCTCCCCTGGGTGTGCATGTACCCCTCAGCCAAGATGGATCTTGAAGTTAAGGCTTCTGGGAGGAACAAGACTCATTATGGCCTGGCATCCCCTGATCTTTGACCCACAAGGAGTCCTGTGCATATGTAGTGTCTCTGCTGTCCCAAAAGATAACAGGAGTGGAGATCCCTTAATCCTTTATTCAAACAGTGTTTTGCCCCTCTTTGTCCTTGCCATGACTGTTACCCTAAGGTGTTTATAAGAGACAGTCACTGGCTGTTTACCCTGTTTCTGTTGTTACTTCTATTTCAGAGGGCAGACAGGAGGCTGATTGCAAATGCCTTAACTGGAGCCCACCTATATCGCCTGTCTCAGGAAATGCTAACAGTTGTTAAGTATCCAGCCTGAGGCCCACTTCTTTGTGCCCCATGAAATGCAAACCGGAGGCCAGTTGTAAATGTCTAAGATGGAGCCCATCTGTCTCCTGGGTCAGGTAGAAGGGCTTCCCTTTTGGGGTTTCAGAGGGATTGTCTAGCATGATAGTGAATTGGATCTGTGCTATGCTGTGCTATGTCACTTCAGTCATGTCTGACTCTGTGCGACCCTATGGACCCAGAGGACCCACCAGGCTCCTCTGTCCATGGGATTCTCCAGTCAAGAATACTGGAGTGGATTGCCATGCCCTCCTCCAGGGGATCTTCCCAACCCAGGGATCAAACCTGTGTCTCTTATGTCTCTTATGTCTTCTTCATTGGCAGGATTCTTTGCCCCTAGCATCACCATCTAGTAGGGCCAAAAAGGACTGTGTATTTTCATTGTTCTAATGAACCACCAGAGTGCTGGAGGGATATTTGTCCCTGGGAGGTGGGATAAGCCCAGGAGAGCTGCTGATTTCACAGGGTGGGCGCTTAAGTGGTAACCAGTCCTGGAGGTTAGGGAAGGGGGCAGCAGGGAAGCAGGGACTGGATTGGGGCTAGAGAGCTGGGACCAGAGGAGGGATGGCAGAAGGGGGCTATGGTTGGGAGAACATTAGTTTCAGGGTCTGGAGTTTAGAGAGTGGCTGTCCAGCAGTTAAGCAGCCAGGATCCCCATGTTTTCATAACTCCCAGTTGAGGTTTTGCCTTGTATTCCCATACAGGGCACAACTAGATCAGGGGATTATTGGGAAGGGAGTGGAGAAGCCTTTCTGTTGAGGGAAATTTGTTTGAGGGAGACCTTTCTAGGGCAATGGTGATGGAGGGCCATGAGTCTGATGTATTGGGACATCTGGACAGTGATATCTAGTAGGCATGTCAGTGCTCCAGTGCCTGGTGGATGGTTTCGGGAACCCCCTTCCCAGAATGTTGTAGTAGCAGTGCTTCCCTGTAGTTAGGGGAACACCATGTAAAAAGAATTCTCTGGACTTAGGGTCGAATGGGACCTCTTGAGGGTTGGAGATTCAGGGAGAGTCATTCGTGTCACTACAGTGGTGGAAATGACAGAGGCATTGGAGCATGCCAGTTTTGCACAGCAGGAGACTTGGAAAGGCCCTCATGTACATTAATAGTCAATTAATGCCTTTTAAATTAGTGGTCTAATTATCTCATTAGACCATATGGCCTTGATCATGCTGCTCTGGGGAGATCTTTGAATTATTACGGCAGCAGTGACATCTTGGCCTGGATACTACAGACAACACAGGACAGGGGCAATATGCAAAAGCACATAGCAGCATGGCAGACCTCCAGCCAGCAGTGTCCTGTTCCCAAAGGGTGTTACTCATGTGGGTTGGTCAGCTAGTAAGGCAGGTGCAGCTGAAGAGTGTCCCCCTTGGTTAACTACAGAGGCAATCATGCTTTCCTGCCAACTAGGCCAACTGTGTGCTGGTCTCAGCGTATCAACAGTGATGCTCTGGGCTAGAAATGTCTGGGGGCACTCACCTGAGCCTGAGGTGAGCCCCTGTAGACATTTCCCCTATCAGAACCAGTGCTGTGATTGGACTCGCCCTTGTAGGTTTTTGTTTTTTCAATTGGAGGATAGTTGCTTTACAGTGTTGCGTTGGTTTCTGCCGTCCATCAACATGAATCAGCTGTAGGTATACATCTGTCCTCTCCCTCTTAAGCCTCCCTCCCACCTCCCACCCCATCCCACCCCTCTGGGTCATCACAGAGCACTGGGTTGAGCTCCCTGTGTCATTTGGTGAAATAGCACTGGCTGTCTGTTTTACATATGGCAGTATCTATGTTCCAGTGCTACTCTCTGAACTCATCCCGCCTCTCCTTCCTGCCCCGTGTCCACAAGTCTATTGTCTACATCTGTGTCTCCATTGCTGCCCTACAAATAGGTTCATCAACACCATTTTCATAGATTCCATATATATGCATTGCTGCTGCTGCTGCTAAGTTGCATCAGTCATGTCTGACTCTGTGTGACCCCAGAGACGGCAGCCCACCAGGCTTCCCCGCCCCTGGGATTCTCCAGGCAAGAACACTGGACTGGGTTGCCATTTCCTTCTCCAATGCATGAAAGTGAAAAGTGAAAGTGAAGTCACTCAGTCGTGCCTGACTCTTAGTGACCCCATGGACTGCAGCCTACCAGGCTCCTCCACCCATGGGATTTTCCAGGCAAGAGCACTGGAGTGGGGTGCTATTCCTTCTCCAATATATGCTTTAACATATGATACTTGTTTTCCTCTTTCTGCCTTGTGGTTTTTATTATGATTAAACAATGCACCTAGGCAATAACCATCAGGGAACTTAGAGGGAAAAAAAAATTATTGCACAGGAATCCTGGAGAATACATGGTATACCTGGGGCCACTCAGTGAGGTTGCAGTAGAGAGATAGTGGACATGGGATTATGCCTTTATTGGAGTCTAGGATGGAGTGCCCAGGGTTTCACAGGTTCACTCTTTGTTGATGAATTTAAAACAAGGGTGGGAATTAAAACTCAGGAAGGGAAAAACTAGCAGTCAGATGACCACTTATCTAAGTTGGTCAGAGATCTCTAAAACAAAGGAAACTTCAGGGGTGGGCACCCTGACTATGTAGTCCTGTAGCTGGCACTGTGTTTATTCAAGAGAGCTGTCTTTGAAGTGAATGCCTCAGGCAATCAACCACTTAATGTCAGGGAGTTGCGTTATAATAAAAATTAAAAAACCCTAACTGTCAGGTGCTTATACTATATTTACATGCCCCATAGAATGCCCCATATTATTTTATGTCCTCTAGGGTAAGGATTTGTTACCAAAATGGTTGAAAGAGCAAGGGTGTCCTTCAAATGCATGTGTGCTATATGCTTTTTCTTCAAGCTTTACTGAGATATAATTGACATATAAAACTGTATCAGTGAAGATGTATAACATAATGGTTTGACTTATATATATCATGGAATGATTACACTGAGGTAATATCCATCATTTCATATAGATATAGGGGGAAAGAAGAAAAAAAAATACTTTTCCTCATGATGAGAACACAGGATTTGCTCTTAACAACTTTCACATATACCACTGTTGTTTAGTTGCTAAGTCATGTCCAACTCTTTTGTGACATTGAACTGTAGCCCACCAGGCTCCTCTATCCCTGGGATTTCCCAGGTAGTAATACTGGAGTGGGTTGCCATTCCCTTCTTCAGGGGATCTTCCTGACCCAGGGATTGAACCTGCGTCTCCTGCATTGCAGGCAGATTCTTTACCGCTAAACCACCAGGGAAGCCCCTATGTATACTATACAGTAGTATTAACTATAGTAACATTGATGACTATTTATCCCTAGTACTTATTAATCTTAAAACTGGAAGTTTGTATTTTTAACCATCTTCATCCAGTTCCCTCTTCCTGCATGCCTCACCTCTGGTAACCACAAATCTAATCTCTCTCTCTGAGTTGTTTTGATTTCATGTGTAAGTAAGATCATACAGTAGTTGTGCTTTCTCTGACTGAATTCACTTAGTACAGTGCCCTCAAGGTCTATCCATGTTGTCTCCAGTGGCAGGATTTCCTCCCCTTTCTGGCTAAATAATATCCCATTGTATATGCGTATATACCATGTCTTTGTGATTCTTTCATCTGTAGGTGGATATTTAGGTTGTTTCTATGTCTTGGCTGTTGTAAATAAGGCTGCTGTGAACATAAGGGGTGGGGTGGGGGCAGATACTCTTCAAGAGTGTTTTCACTACCTTTTGATGTATTCCCAGAAGTGGAATTGCTGGATTGTGTGGTAGTTAATTTTTTGAGGAATCTCCATACTATTTTCCATACTGGCTGTATCAATGCATAATGTCACCATCAGTGCACAAGGGTTCCCTTTTCTCCACATCCATATCAGCTTTTGTTATCTTGTCTTTTTGATGCTAACCATTCTAACAGGTATGAGGTATTATCTCATAGTTTTGGATTGCATTTCCCTAATGATGTTGAACATCCTTCCTGACAACCATTCATTAATCTTCTTTGGGAAAAAAAAGTATTCTGGTCCTTTGCCCATTTTTAGTTGGATAGTTTTGGTTTTTTGAGTTGTACACAGTCTTTACATAGTTTGGATATTAACCCCTTATCAGATGTATGGTTTGCAAGTATGATTTCCCATTTCATACATTGTCTTTTAATTTTATTGATTGTTTCTATTGCTATGCAGAAGCTTTATAGTTTGATACAATCCCATTTGTTTTTAAATTTTGTTTGCTTGTGCTTTAGGTGTCATATACAAAGAAATCATTGCCAATTCCCATATTAAGGAGCTTTATTCCTATGCTTAGTCCTAGTAGTTTCACGGTTTCTGGATTTACATTAGTCTTTAATCTATTTCCAGTGAATTTTTGTGAGTGGTATAAAATGTGGGGGTCTAATTTCATTCTTTTACATGTAAATATCCAATTTTCCCAGCACCAAGTATTGAAGAGACTGTCTTTTCTCCAGTGAGTATTGTTGCCTCCCTTGCCAAATAAACTGTTATTTCTACATTCTTGATTTCTGTTGCACTGGTCAACTTACCTGTTTTTATGCCAGTACCATATTATTGTGATGACTATAGCTTTAGAATATAGCCTGAATTCAGAAAGTGTGATGCCTCCTGCTTTGTTCTTTTTCAGGATTGCTTTGAGGATTCAGGGTCTTCTTTGGGCCCATCTGGGCTTCCATGGTGGCTCAGATAGTAAGGAATCCACCTGCAATGCAGGAGACTTGGGTTCAATCCCTGGGTCGGGAAAGATTCCCTGGAGAAGGGAATGGCTACCCACTCCAGTAT
Organism: Capricornis sumatraensis; assembly: GCF_032405125.1. NCBI lineage: Eukaryota > Metazoa > Chordata > Mammalia > Artiodactyla > Bovidae > Capricornis > Capricornis sumatraensis. The sequence continues at coordinate 106,766,433 of NC_091092.1, read as the reverse complement.
TCTTGCCTAAAGATTCCCAAGGACAGAGGAGCCTGGCAGGCTAACAGTGCATAGGGTCGCAGAGTCAGACACAACTAGGCGACTCAGCACACACACATTCAGTTCAGTTCAGTCACTCAGTCATGTCCGACTCTTTGTGACCCCATAAATCACAGCACGCCAGGCCTCCCTGTCCATCACCAACTCCCGGAGTTCACTCAGACTCGCGTCCATCAAGTCAATGATGCGATCCAGCCATCTCATCCTCTGTCGTCCCCTTCTCTTCCTGCCCCCAATCCCTCCCAGCATCAGAGTCTTTTCCAATGAGTCAACTCTTCACATGAGGTGGCCAAAGTACTGGAGTTTTAGCTTTAGCATCATTCCTTCCAAAGAACACCCAGGACTGATCTCCTTTAGAATGGACTGGTTGGATCTCCTTGCAGTCCAAGGGATTCTCAAGAGTCTTCTCCAACACCACAGTTCAAAAGCATCAATTCGTACAATTCAGTGGTTTTTATGGTATTCACAAGGCTGTTAAACCATTACCAATAAATAATTCAAGAATATTTTCCTCACCCTGGAAGGAAACCATATACCCATTAAGCAGTCACTCCATTATCCTGTTCCCAGCAAACACTAACTTACTTTCTACCTCTATGGATGTCTCATAGACCTTCCACATGAATAGGGTTATGTAACATGTGGCCTTTTGAATCTCGGTTTTTACTTAGGATAACGCTTTCAAGGTTGTTCCATGTTGTAGAATGTATTAGTGCTTTATTCTTTTTATGGCTTAATAATATTCCTCTGTGTGTGTATGTGTGTATATGTGTGTGTGTGTGTGTGTGCATGTATACACACCTTAGTATAATAGTTTCAGTGTTGATCCATGTTGTAGAATGTATTAGTACTTCATTGTTTTTATGGCTTAATAATATTCCAGTGTGTGTGTATACACAACACATTTTGTTTATCCATTCTTTAGTTGGTAAATGTTTCCACATTGGAGCTATTATGAATAATGTTGCTGTTAACATTTATGTCCAAGTTTTTATGTGAACATATGCTTATGGTTTCTTGTGTATATACCTAGAAGTGATATTACTAGGTAATATGGTAAAACTCAGTGTCTAAATTATTTTAAGGAACTGACAAAATATTTCCTATAGGGCCTTTACCCTTAAGACATATGAGTGGTCCAATTTCTCTACCTCCTCACCAACACTTCGTATCTGTTTTTTTAAATTGTAATCATAAGTGTGAAGTGGTACATCATTGTGGTTTTGACTTATATTTCCCCAATGATTAATGATGCCAGGCATCTTTGCTTGTGTTTATTAGCCATTTGTGTCTTCTTTAAGGTATTCATGCCTTTTGCCAATTTTTTTTCAGTTGAGTTTTTTTATCTTTTTTGTCCTCGAGTTGTAGGAGGTCATTATATATCCTAGATTCTAGGAGCTTACCAGATATATAACTTGCAAATATTTTTACCCACCGTGTGGACCATGTTTTGACTTTTTTAGCCTTTTGGTGAATAAAATATTTCATTTAGATGAAGTGCAATATGACTATTTTTTCTTTAGTCATTTTTGCTTTTATTATATTTAAGAAACTGTAATCTCCCTGGTGACTCAGATAGTAAAGAATATGCCTGCAGTGTGGGAGACCAGGCTTTGATCCCTCAGTTGGAAAGATCCCTGGAGAAGGGAATGACAACCCACTCCAGTATTCTTGCCTAGAGAATTCCATGAAAGAGGATCCTGACAAGGCTACAGTCCACTCTGACAAAGAGTCAGACAGAACTGAGCAGCTAACAATCTAATATTGTTGCAGAAACCAGTACTCAAGAAAACAAGCACCACACTCGGAGAGTTGGAGAACTCAAGTTTATTACGCTGGTGGGCCCAGAGGAGTAAACACTCCAAGCTCTGAGCCCCAAACAAAGGGATTACAGAGTTTTCATAGACAGATTGTAGTGGGCAACACTAGCTGTTGATAGGCTGGTTAAAACTAAGAGGGTTCATGTGCATGGGAACAGTGGTCAAGATGGGGAGGGGGATACCTGGCCTGGACAGACATGGGGCTGGGCTATTGCAAAGAGCAGGACAAGCCTGAGTGAGATAAACTCCAGTTCCTAGTATTGCAAATCCCCACTTTCTGAGACTATGTGACCTACATGATGTAGACTTTGCAAGGGGCAAGCTGAGTTACAGATGCAGAAGGAGAAAGAGGTTATGTAAAATTTTAACTTCTTCATTCCACCCTCTTGATGCTTCTATTACTCGTTGTAGAAAGCATCGTTGCATGTTTTCGTAGGACATTCAGAGCTCCCCATTGTTTAGGGGGCTATATTTGACTATTACTATTTGTAACTTTATGGATTCAACTAAGAGGTTATGAACTGGGTAATAGCATTGAGAATACAAGGTCCAAACAAGAGTGCTGCAAAGAGCATGAAGAGAGGGCCTGTTAAAGGGAGAAGCCACGATGCCCAGCTCCAGATATTGCTCCAATTACCCCAGGAATTAGCTAATATCTCTCTCCTTTTATGATTTGTTCCCTTAGCTGTTGGGCCATGTACTTGACTATTTCTGATTGGTTTACATAAGAACAGCATTCTTCATTCAAGAAGAGGCAGAGTCTTCCCTTTTCAGCTGTCAGTAGGTCTAGCCCTTTCCTATTTTGTAAAACCACCTCAGCCAGGGAGTCTAGTTGGTCTTGTAAGGCCACTAAAGATTTGGCTACTCTCTCAATGTCATCTGTGAAGTCTTCAGATAGTGTATGGTAAAAGTGGTTGATGAAGCAATTCCTGCTATTCCCATGCCTATCCCAGCCATGATTGCCAGACCAACTAGTAGGGGTATAAACTCAGTGGCTCTTTTTGACTGCTTATGTGTTGCCAGTGGTATGGTGAGCATCTGGTAGTTAGGGACAATAGTCATCTAGGGAGTGAGGAAAGCTAAGATGCAGATACCCATCTAATTGACTGGTAGACATTTTACTTCTTCAGTTCAGTTCAGTCGCTCAGTCGTGTCTGACTCTGTGACCCCATGAATTGCAGCACGCCAGGCCTCTCTGTCCATCACCAACTCCTGGAGTTCACTCAGACTTGCATCCATCGAGTCGGTGATGCCATCCAGCCATCTCGTCCCCTGTCGTCCCCTTCTCCTCTTGCCCCCAATCCCTCCCAGCATCAGAGTCTTTTCCAGTGAGTCAACTCTTCGCATGAGGTGCCCAAAATACTGGAGTTTCAGCTTTAGCATCATTCCCTCCAAAGAAATCCCAGGGTTGATCTCCTTCAGGATGGACTGGTTGGATCTCCTTGCAGTCCAAGGGACTCTCAAGAGTCTTCTCCAACACCGCAGTTCAAAAGCATCAATTCTTCGGTGCTCAACTTTCTTCACAGTCCAACTCTCACATCCATACATGACAACTGGAAAAACCATAGCCTTGACTAGACAGACCTTTGTTGGCAAAGTAAAGTCTCTGCACTTTCATCAAGAGGCTTTTTAGTTCCTCTTCACTTTCTGCCATAAGGGTGGTGTCATCTGCATATCTGAGATTATTGATATTTCTCCTGGCAATCTTGATTCCAGCTTGTGCTTCTTCCAGTCCAGCGTTTCTCATGATGTACTCTGCATAGAAGTTCAATAAGCAGGGTGACAATATACAGCCTTGACGTACTCCTTTTCCTATTTGGAACCAGTCTGTTGTTCGAAGTCCACTCCTAACTCTTGCTTCCTGACCTGCATACAGGTTTCTCAAGAGGCAGGTCAGGTGGTCTGGTATTCCCATCTCTCTCAGAATTTTCCACAGTTTATTGTGATCCACAGAGTCAAAGGCTTTGGCATAGTCAATAAAGCAGAAATAGATGTTTTTCTGGAACTCCTGCTTTTTTGATGATCCAGCAGATGTTGGCAATTTGATCTCTGGTTCCTCTGCCTTTTCTAAAACCAGTTTGAACATCTGGAAGTTCATGGTTCACGTATTGCTGAAGCCTAGTTTGGAGAATTTTACCTCTTATTAGTACCCAATTACTTGAATAGAACTTTTAGTATAGTGTTAAATAGAAGTGGCAAGAGAACACATTTTTTCTTGTTCACAAGTGTGATCTTAGTGGTGTATTTTTCAAATACCCTTTGTCAGGTTGAGGAGGTTCCCTTCTGGTACATATTTCTGGAGTGTTTTATCATTAAAGAGTGGTGGGTCTTGTTAAATGCTTTTCTGTATGTATTGAGGTAATCACGTGGGCATTTCTTTCTTTTTTCTATTAATGCAATGTGTAATATTGATAGATTTTCATAGATAGAACTATTCTTGCTATCCTGGGATAAGTCTCATTTGAACAGGGAATTCAGTTCAGTTGCTCAGTCATGTCCGACTCTGTGACCCCATGAACCGCAGCACGCCAGGCCTCCCTGTCCATCACATACTCCCGGAGTCCACCCAAACCCATGTCCATCGAGTCAGTGATGCCATCCAACCATCTCATCCTCTGTCGTCCACTTCTCCTCCTCCCCTCAATCTTTCCCAGCATCAGGGTCTTTTCAAATGAGTCAGATCTTCACATCAGGTGGCCAAAGTGTTGGAGTTTCAGCTTCAGCATCATTCCTTCTAAAGAAATCCCAGGGCTGATCTCCTTCAGAATGGACTGGTTGGATCTCCTTGCAGTCCAAGGGACTCTCAAGAGTCTTCTCCAACATCACAGTTCAAAAGCATCAATTCTTCGGCACTCAGCTTTCCTCACAGTCCAACTCTCACATCCATACATGATCACTGGAAAAACCGTAGCCTTGACTAGACAGAACTTTTTTGGCAAAGTAATATCTCTGCTTTTTAATATGCTGTCTAGGTTGGTCATAACTTTCCTTCCAAGGATTAAGCATCTTTTAATTTCATGGCTGCAGTCACCATATGCATTGATTTTGGAGCCCAGAAAACTAAAGTCTGCCACTGTTTCCACTGTTTCCCTATCTATTTCCCATAAAGTGATGGGACTGAATGCCATGATCTTTGTTTTCTGAATTTTGAGCTTTAAGTCAACTTTTTCACTTTCCTCTTTCACTTTCATCAAGAAGCTCTTTAGTTCTTCTTCACTTTCTGCCATAAGGGTGATGTCGTCTGCATATCTGAGGTTATTGATATTTCTCCAGGCAATCTTGATTCCAGCTTGTGTTTCTTCCAGGCCAGTGTTTCTCATGATGTGCTCTGCATATAAGTTAAATAAACAGGGTGACAATATACAACCTTGACGTACTCCTTTTCCTATTTGGAACCAGTCTGTTGTCCCATGTCCAGTTCTAACTCTTGCTTCCTGAGCTGCATACAGGTTTCTCAAGAGGCAGGTCAGGTGCTCTGGTATTCCCATCTCTCTCAGAATTTTCCACAGTTTATTGTGATCCACAGAGTCAAAGGCTTTGGCATAGTCAATAACACAGAAATAGATGTTTTTCTGGAACACTCTTGCTTTTTTGATGATCCAGCGGAAGTTGGCAATTTGATCTCTGGTTCCTCTGCCTTTTCTAAAACCAGCTTGAATATCTGGAAGTTCACTGTTCACGTATTGCTGGAGCCTGGCTTGGAGAATTTTGAACATTACTTTTACTAGCATGTGAGATGAGTGCAATTGTGCGGTTTGAACATTCTTTGGCATTGCCTTTCTTTGGGATTGGAATGAAAACTGACCTTTTCCAGTCTTGTGGCCACTGCTGAGTTTTCCAACTTTGCTGGCATAGTGAGTGCAGCACTTTCACAGCATCATCTTTCAGGATTTGAAACAGCTCAGCTGGAATTCCATCTCCACTAGCTTTGTTCATAGTGATGCTTCCTAAGGTCCACTTGACTTTACATTTCAGGATGTCTGGCTCTAGGTAAGTGATCACACCATCATGATTATCTGGGTCGTGAAGATCTTTTTGTACAGTTCTTCTGTGTTTTCTTGCCACCTCTTCTTAATATCTTCTGATTCTGTTAGGTTCCTACCATTTCTGTCGTTTACTGAGCCTATCTTTGCGTGAAATGTTCCCTTGGTATCTCTAATTTTCTTGAAGAGATCTGTAGTCTTTCCCATTCTATTGTTTTCCTCTATTTCTTTCCATTGATTGCTGAGGAAGGCTTTCTTATCTCTCCTTGCTGTTATTTGAGACTGTGCATTCAAATGGGTATATCTTTCCTTTTCACCTTTGCTTTTTGCTTCCCTTCTTTTCACAGGGTGTATAGTCCTTTTAATATGTTGCTGGTTTCAGCTTACTTATATTTTGTTGTGTTTTTACCTCTCTAGACATAAGGTATATATTTCTGTCATTTCCTTGTGATATCTTTGTCTGGGTTTTTTTTAAATTAAGTAACACTGGCATTATAGATTTAGTTAAGAAGTGTTCCCTTCTCTTCTGTTTTTTGGAAGAGTTTGAGAGCTATTAGTTTAAAATCTTCAGTCTGTGGTAGAATTCATCAGTAAAGCCATATGGTGTTGGGTTTTTCTTGTCATTGTAAACCTTGTAACCTTCGAGTTTAAACCTCTTTACTTGTTACGGATCTTTTCAAATTTTCTGTTGCTTCATAAGTCAGGTTTGGTAGTTTGTATTTGTAAGAGCTTGTCCTTTCCATTTAGGTTATATTATCTGTTAACATATAATACCTCATAATATTCTGCTTCAGTTCTTTTTATTTCTGTAATGTTGGGAGTAATATGTGACTTTTAACTCCTGGTATTTGAAATGCAATTTTCCTCTCATTTTTCTAAGGTTTGTCCATTTTTTTTTTCATTTGTTCAAAGGACCAACTTTTTATTTTGTTGGTTATCTGTATTATTTTATAGTCCTTAATTAGTTTATCTCCACCTTAATTTTTGTCATCCCTCCTTATACTGCTTTTGGGTTAAGTTTGGTCTTTTTTTTTTAGTTTCTTAAGGTGGCAAGTTACATTATTGTTTTGAAATCTTTATTTTTTTTTAATGTAGAAACTATACATTTCACTCTGAACCTTATTTTCAGTATATCCCATTAGTTTTGGTATGTTTACATGTTTTCAGTTTTTACCTCAGAGTGTTTTCTAATCTGTTACATGTGGAAAGACTCAGAGGGAGTTGAGCGTTTTTGCGGTAGTTGAAATCATTTATATGAGGACAGTTTTCCAGGTTCCCTTTGGCCAGTCATCTTGCTCTCTTTGGCTCTGTGTCCATATTTGGTCTGACTCAGGGCCCTTCCTGATGTGCATGTGCATCTTTTAGCCAAGATGGAGTCCAGCTCCTGAGGGTCTCTATGAGGCTGCCAGGACATAAGGACACCCTCTGCCTTCTCTGACCCCTGAGGAACTTTTCTGTGCATGTGTAGTTTGGGAGATCTCCTTGACCTCAAGAGTGAGAAATATGTAGCCGCCTTCTCTCTTTTACCCAATCAGGGCTCAGCTCCTCTCTCTTTCTGCCATTATTTTTATCCTGAACTCTCCTGTCCTTAAGGGGCAAATTCCAGTCTGTGGCCTCACTAGTACTATGCAGGTGAAAGAGACCTTGAAGAATTTTCTTCCTCTTATACAGTATTTGTTCAAGTTTGTCTATAATATATCTGACCTTGGTAGTTATGAAAATGTTTCCTTCCCAGTTCTGTCCTTTTAATTCTGTAAAGTACTGTGGCTTCAGTGATCACCCATTCCCCAATAGCTTTGACAGTGCTGGCACATAATAGGTGTTCACTGAGTACCTGTCAATTAACTCTTTTATATTTAAGATAGAGGAACTAAGATGCTAAAAAGCTGATGTGACTTGCAGTGGTTTGGACAATACATAGCAGGGAAACCTAGTTTAAACCTCAGAGTTTCCCATAGGAATCTAACTAGTTTGCATTTGAATCCTTCCTTGCACCCTGAGTGTCTAACACTCACTTTTACTTTCACTTTGCTACTTTGAGGACACAGACCATGTATTGAACTTCCAAAAGATTGTGTTAGTTTCTTTCTGTGACCAACCCCAACCCCCGGGCTTAAGGATAGTCCCAAAAGAGGTCTATAAGAAATACGTGGGCTACTTTATTCTAAATATTTTGTGTTTAAAATTATTTCAGGGAAAAAAATTATTTTTTGGGTGAGTCCTAAGTGCTGTACAGCAAATTGGTCACCTACCATTTCTCAGGTTCCTACAAATCTCAGGGCTATGTAGAGATGACAGGGTAACAGTTTCTGTCTACTGTTTGTCACTTCATCCAAAAGAATATCTGTGCCTTTAATTGCCCATTTAAATAGCTTTCAGCTCTTGGAAATTCAGTAATTTAAAAACTTTTGTCGTGAAAATTACCAGGTGACAATGCAGCACCCTGGCAGGGAAAAAAGTACAAAGAGTAAAGCACATGAACCTAAGAAACGAAGTCAGTGACACGGATTTGCTGGATTTAATAGAATCAAGAGGAAAATTATCCATTTCCTTTATTGTGAATAACACCTTCCAGAATATGATCATTCTAAAATACTAATTCTTACTCAGTGTCCTCGGGTTTTTCCCTAATCCCCTATAGGAGCAAGTCTCTCTGACAGTGGGCAGTATTTCAGTTACCAGTAGGCAAGGTGAATAAAACTGATAAACAAGAGTCCCTCAGCCCTTTGCCAGGGAAACAATAAATGACTTCAACAGATCTGTAGTTACCAGGCCTTCCAGCAAGAATCCTGAGCCCAATCAGGAAATTAAGTCCCAGTGTGCCTCAGTGTGTCCCCAGCAGATGAAAAGCACAGACGAAAGAGGGAACCAAGATAAAACCATGAAGCCCCCCCCAAAATTCAGCAAGAGGCTTAGTGCACACTAATCGTATCGATCTGTTCAGGTCAAATACTAACATTTCTCTGCCCTTTGACGTCTTCTTAGATCCAGCCAACAACTGTAGGCACTGTTAAAGAAGGAAAGTCTTAATGCAGGAGGTGGGGAGATAGTATGGAAAGAAAAGACAAACAATCCTATGGCCAGCACTCCATGTTTTGTTTCATAGGATGTAAAATTTACTTCTTGCTGCTGAGGATTGTTTTTCATCCATAAAGCTTTCAAAAATCTGGTGTACCTAATTCAAACCCTTTAAAATTTATGTTATAAAATTTATTACTTTGCCTTCATAAATCAGCACTTGGTAGTAACAAATGGTCTGAAAGAGCTGTATCTTAAAAAGACAAAGCAGAATTTAATAGTGAAGATAGAGGTGTTTTCAAATCAGACAGCCAAAGCACTCAGTAATGGAAACATTTGTAAATGGGACACTGATTTACAGCAGGGCTCTTAGTTGGAGTGCGTAAATCCCGTGCAGGTTTTTGCATCTAGCAGCTGTGACTTTTGGTCCATTGCTTATAAATCAAGAAGTTAATGAAGAGTCAGGGATCTGTAAAACCAGACACTAAATTAGAAATTTGTGGCTTTTGATTTTTGTTACTCCAAGAATTACATAAATAAATAAGCAAAAAAATGCATTTAAAATCAGGTGAAGGTTAACATTTAAAAATCCAAGCTGAACATGAAAAGATTGGCAATACCAGCTCAACCAGTTCTCTGCTCTGCATTTCAGAAGACTGTCAGGAATGTACAGAAGCAAAATGCCAGCAACTGAGCAACTTCAGTGAAATAATTACCTAGTTCTTACCTGTTAATTTTGGGCTTACCTGATAGCTCAGTTGGTAAAGAATCCGGCTGCAATGCAGGAGACCCCGGTTCTATTCCTGTTTGGGAAGATCCGCTGGAGAAGGGATTGGCTACCCACTCCAGTATTCTTGGGCTTTCCTTGTGGCTCAGCTGGTAAAGAATCTGCCTGCAATGAGGGAGACCTGGGTTCGATCCCTGAGTTGGGAGGATCCCCTGGAGAAGGGAACAGCTACCCACACCAGTATTCTGGCCTGGAGAATTCCATGGACTGTATAGTCCATCAGGTCCCAAAGAGTTGGACATGACTGAATGACTTTCACTTCACTACCTGTTAATTTTAATAGGGTTAAGTTTTTTTTAAAAATATGATATTGACAGTAAAATACTTTTTTGCTCTATCCGGAAAGGATCCCCAAAATACTTATCTGGCAAATCCTAACCTGAAAAGAGACTGTCTAGTTAACATACATGAAGTTCAAAGATCTTCCTTTTCCACTGACACACATACACACCCATGACACCATATAAGGACACTTCTCACTCCTCCTTTGCCTCCTGACTCCACCTCAGGTTTAAATCCTGGACAAGTGCACAGACATACACACACACACGCATGCACCTGATCCCATGAAAGGACACTTCTCTCTCCTCCTTTGCCTCCTGACTCCACTTCACAGTCAACTCCTAGATAAGCACAAACACACACACACACACACACACACACACACGGTCCCATGTAAGGACACTTCTCTCTCCTCCTTTGCCTTCCAACTCCACCTCACGGCCAAATCCTAGACAAGCACACACACATACACACATGTGATCCCATGTAAGGACACTTCTCTCTCCTCCTTTGCCTCCTGACTCCACCTCATGGCCGAATTCTAGACGAGCACAGACCATTTCAGGGGCGAGCTGGCCAAGCCCCACGTGGTTGTTTTACACAAGCCACACAGGATGTCACTGAAGCAGGTGAACTTGGGAGAGCCCCACAGACCTCCTGTGTGTTTATCCCCGAATATCTCCTGAAAGGAGGAAGAACAACAGTGAAGGAGTGAAGAGGAATCAAGGGAGCACCGGGAATTTGGGAGCACAGGGCTAAGACCCCCGACAGGAGACTGTCTCAGAGGTGAGGCTGAACTAGGCACATGTGCCTCACCCTGGCGCTGTCCAACAGAGACCCCATTGCTGGACTTGGACTGTCCCCTCGGGAGTTACACCCCCACGGGAGAGCTGTACCCCTCAGAGTTTGGGGACTCATCCTGTGGAAGCTCCTCCGGGTCCTTTGTCTGCACACCCCGTCTCCCTCGAGAGTCAGGTGCCTTCTCCCACTGCTCCGAGGCTGAGGTGAAACACCTTGCCTCCCTGTCGCCAGCGCCCCTCCTGCCTTCTGCCCTCTTCCCTCCCAGCCACACTAGTTGAGTCTCACCATCGATGAAATCGTTCACACTCCAGATTTGAAGGGTTGCTGATCTGTGGCCCCATGTGGGCTGACACCTTGCCGTGTGAATAGAGACCTTCAGGTGCTCTTCCCCTGGGTGGGGGCACAATAATCTGGGACTTCATCGAGGCAGAGGGGAGGGTATTGAGGGGTGAGAGTGAGGGACAGTTTCTGTGTCTGAGGATATCTGGGAACAGGGACATGCACTCTAGAATCACCCAGATGACACCTCCTAAGCCCCTGCTTAGCATTCTGGCTCCGGTGGGATTAACTCAGAGCTCAGCAGCCCACTGCATGGTGAGCACTCAGGACTTGAATAGAGTAACCCCCTCTCCCTCCTCTGTTCTCACTGACTCGGTATCCCTGGATGCGAACACCCCAGACTCCCCCCTGTGCCTCTCTCGCAAGGTCTGCTGTGCAAGCATCTGGAGACAGACGTGGTGGAGATGGAGCAGATGCATGAGCCTCAGGGCTCCTGTTCTCACTGCTCCCCAGAGACCGTGTCTGCCTCCAAGTGTCGTTTGTTTTTCTGCGCTTCCCCAAGTTCGCATTTGTGGACTGTGTGCTTGTGTCGATTCCCCACCTTTCAGTTTGGCCGCTGTGCGCGGCTATTCAGAGCGTGGCACTCCCTGGGGGAAACCACGTGAAATCTGAATGTCGACTGTGTCCTCATCTCCTGCTACAGAGAGAGCCACCAGTCCTGTGATACCACGCAGATCCCTCAGGAGTCTCCTAGTATCATTTGTCAGATTTTATAAAGCACAAGCTAAGGATACATGCATCTTGATGCTTGATAAAAAGTGTTCTAGTGTTATAAAGCAAATTCATACTTCAGAAATCGATGGGATGAAATTAAAGGGCACCGATCCTAAAACCTGGAGTTTGAAGGTAAATCTTTCCTCACTTAATATTTACTCTCAGGTTTATTTAACATCAGTCCTCGGGTTAGATCTGATGTGGTACTTCAGACTTATTGTACCCTTCTGCCCTCTGCTGGGAATTTTAGCAAGCTGGGCATGGCAACAGATTATTGGGTTCGTAACAAAGTGGAAAATCAGAGTGAGTCGTGATATAATTTAGATACAGAAAATCCTCCAACATGCCGTTCAAGCAGCTCCATTAGGCCCAAAACAAAGAAAAAAACCCTATGAGACTGTGGAATGTGGTATTTTGCTTCATAAGCATTTGATCATGTTTTGTCTATTGTTTGGAAGAAAAAAAAAAAAGAGCCATTAGTTAGGAGACAGATACACACACACACACACACACACACACACACACACCAGTGTATAAAAGTATATCGACTCTTATAAAGAATAAAATTCGGGATTTCTACTCCCCATGCTTTCATTTGCTAAACTAATGCTAGTTGTAAAGATCTAAATGCTTCAGTGTATCCCCATTATAAGTTCATCATCATTAAACATGTGTTATCCAGGTTGTAATTCTTCTAATATCATCTACTTTAGGTGGACTACCAAATCTATGTCACTGATAAAACTTTATTTTCTACAAGAAAATATGGTACTAGCTTCTAAATGGTACTAGCTTTCAGCTAGTCACCCAAGAAAAACCAGTGTTTTTCAGTTATTGTAAAGATACTGGCTGATGTATGAAGTGGATACTCTGCTGGTGGATTTACCAGAGGACAGGTGCAAGCAGAGACAGAAATAACAGCTGTTTAAATAAATGCATAATCACACATATAAGTGGCAGCTAGAACCTGTCCCTCTGCAAAAAGAACAGCCACATCCTGCTTTGGGGTCTGGGGGGAGCAGGTATGTGCTGTCTGCCCCTAGATCTCCTGAGAGCCACTCTCTGCTCTTCCCTGGGCCCCAGGGGGCTGTGCTCTGCAGTGGGCATCTTCGGGCTCCTCTGCACTCTGCCTCTGCCAGGAGGTGTCAGCAGGCGCTTGGAGGGCAGAAGACAGCAAGGTCATGAGTGTATTTCTCTCACCTCCTCCTGGCTTGGGCAGTGATGGTGCTCCGCCACAGCTACAGCTCTGCCCAGGGCCCCTTCCTGCAAAGCTTCAGCCCTCAACCAGCTGTCAGAACACCTTCCTCTTCAGGTGTGGTAAAGGCTTCTGTTTCTGCAGGCCCCTGGGTGCCTCAACAGCCCCTGGGCTTCCCTGACCCCGTCTCACTCTGTGAATAGCCCTACACTAAAAGAAGCGTCCTAAGAGATCATCATGTAAACCACTTCCTCGGTTTTTAACAGATAAAATTAGTCAAACATCATACAACCGTTGTTAAATTAGGATTAGAATTTGCCTCTGGACCCGCAGTCTAGGCACTACCCTACACCCCTCTGCCATATTTCCATATGGAAAGAGACTCGGAAGCAGGGTAATAGTAGCAAGAGGTAAGGTCATGGAGCATCTGTAATGAGAAAGGATGAAGGGGCAGGAGGAGAGGGATGGTCTGTGCACCTGCATGGGGTCAGCAGCACAATGTTGAAGGCTGCACCCCCTAGATGTGGAGAAATGCAGTCTTCCACGGAAAAGCGCTCATGCAGCTTCCATGCCTCCTCCCACAAAGGTCAAAGTCCACCTTCCTTTTGAAGACTTCCTGGAACTGAAGCCACCAAACAAAATTAAATTCCCATAGACTTTACTGCTCCTAATGTTGTTAGGATCAAGTGAGATAATGCATGTTGGGATGCTTTGTAGAAAGGGACAGATTTATGGTATTATTAATGAGAACCATCAATTACAGATGAGAATGCTTACCTCTGAGATGTGGTGTCTGTTTCAATAAGAAAGGAAATGTGTAAAAGATGCTGCTATCTTAACCTGTAATTAATACTCCTCATCCTTCCTCAAAGGGCTCCTTGAATGAAGGGGCTTGATGAAGAAGGAGAAAATAAACTTAAATTGCCTTAGACTGTCATCACAACGTTGGCTTCGGTGTCTGTTTTCACCTTGATTTATACATCTTGACCACAGTCTGTGGTACAGAATTTTCTTTTATAAAACAAACTGAGGATGAGGTGGTCTAATAAGACTCCAGGAGGGTCTGTGCAACAGGCCAGGAGAGAGTCTTTCTGACTGCTGAATTCCAGAGCTTAACTACAGCCTTTGCTGAATTGTCAGTGTTGGATGGATTACATCATTGCCAGGAGATTTTCAACAGCCCTCCAATAAAACAGCTCTAACAAAAACGAGGATTTACTCAATGATAACTTTTCAGGGAATCACTTGACTCAGAACTGGCAGAGTCAGCTCTGAGAGAGAGAGAACAGATCTTCCCTGAGCTGTGCTTCACCCAGAAGCAGCTGGCGAGCTCTGCCTCACAGAGTGTGGCTTCCACAGCCTGAACGAGATGCTGGGTCCCTCAAACCAGTAACTACACAGAGTTCCCAGCACTCAGGCAGTGCTTTCCATCTGAGCTAAGGACCCTGAAGCGACTTAGAGAAGCAATCTGCACAGTGGAGAAGAAAGCCCCAGGTTCAGGGAAGTCCAATTTCCCCTCTAGAGCCTTGAGAAGAAATACAGGCTGCAGAGACAGCCCACTCGCTCTCAGGATTTACTCTCAGGAAGTCCTGCCAATTCACTGAGTGAGAGTGGGTGAGATCATCTGCAAGGTGCTCTCTGGAAACAGATTGGTTACATTGAAGACAAAGTCTGCTCTGTCATGTCCCTGCCTCAGGACATGGGCACGGCTCTCAGACAGAGCTCTGAAGGCTGCTCCTAGACAGAGCATGCCTGCAGGCCGAGGTGGGCACCGTGTGTGCTCAGCAGCTACAGCCACTCCCGGCTGCCTGTGGGGATGAGCCTATGGGTTTCCATCCGCACAAAGCTGCAGCAATGTCAGGAAGCTGTTTGCCAGGAAGCTGTCAGCCCACTTCTGACTTAGAAAAGACCCCCAAAGCAATTGACTTTTATTCAAAGGCCACCAAACTGCAATGCTGATCTAACTCGAATGAGGGAGTGGAGCACTTTAGTTTGGAGGCAGACTTATAGGGAAGTCAGTCTTGTTGCTGGTATGTGTTAGTGAGTTCTGTGAAGCTGGGCACAAGGAAACATTTGCTTTTGGAGCAACAAAGATCGAGGTTTACAGGTTGTTAGAGGAAGCCTATCAGAGACCGTTTGGTATTTGCCTGCTGACCATATGGTAACTTCGTGTCACTCTTAGAAGGGTTAGATCAGGGACCTTAGTGTGTGCTCTCCCCCAACCCCCACCCCAGACTGATTGTTTCCAGGAACTCCATCAAGATATGTCTGACCTCAGGGTCTTAGCTGAAATCACCAGATCTCAATAAGGTCTTCCTAAAGAGCTTGCCCTGCAGGCTTTCAAGTCAGGATATGCTGTGGCCCACACCCCTCATCTGCCCCTCCACTCCTTTCATTGGCAATGAGTCTCTGAAAGGTCTGTTTGCATTCATGCTGCATCTCTCCTCAGCTTGCCATGTAGGTGAATGCCCCCCCATACACATGTCTGTCACCGTACTGGAACATGACACTGTGACTCTGTTTATGGAGACGGTCCCTAATGTTGGAAAGGATCCTGGAAGGCAGGCCCAGGCATGCTGCCTTAGTTGCTGACTGGATCATATGGTAAGTGAGGGGGGATGTCTAGGGCAGTGACAAAGAGGAGGTCTGGGGGCTTAGGGAAGTGGCTGATAATCAGCTGGCTCAATATAGTGATAATAGTCTGCCCCTCTCTTGGGCCCTTGAAGTCCAAGATCCTCAAGGAAGAGCTTTAATGATGAAAAGTAGCTTTGTCCAGTTGTAGCAGTTTGGTCTGTATAAAGAGCACAGTGTCATCATTAGAATACACAGTTCTGGCCAAGCCACTGGCAGGCTGTGTCTCTGGTGCATTGCTTATTCTCTGCAAGCCCTGGCCCTCCAGTCATGAAATGGGATGGTGACACCTACTTCACAGGGTGTTGTGAAGATCAAAGGTATGGGAAAATGCTCAGCCTAGTGACTTCTACGTAGAAACCATGCCATTGTCCCTGGAATACTGTTGCCGTGGAAGGGACCTGGATTAGATCTCAGCCAGTTCCCTGGGACGTATGAGAAAGCTGAGGTCCTGGGAAGTTGTCACTTCCTCATGATCACCCAGGAGTTTAATCACAAGCTCAGAAGAGGAACACAGGTTTCCTGGCTCCCAGTGGAATGGTTTTCATTTTACATTACACTGCCTCTTTTATCCTTCTACAAATGATGATATACCATAGCTTTGCCCCTGTGGTGTGTTAATGTGTTCATATTAGTAAGATTTTCCTGTAGAACAGCAAACAGCAAAAAGTAAATATAAAATGAGATTTTACTCATAAAGGATGAAACCTATAGAAGAATGCTTAATGAAGGGCTTGGGTGTGTGGCGTGGGGGATTCACACATACAGGCCACGAATTCAGTTCTTTCCAGAATGATGAGTCAGTGTGATGCTCACTGTCTATTGTCCTCACAAAGACTTCCCAGTTATTCGCTACGCTGACTCTCTGAAAGCTCAGGTAGGGGCTATCCTCTGACAGAACACAGATCGTCCTCCTCTGGGAACCGTTGCCTGGAAGTCTGCCGAGAATCTGCATTTCTGTCTCTCGCTGGCAGTTTCACGATGATGTTTAGAAGCAGCGATGTGAAGTGAATAGCCACAGAGCGGAGAGTTCTTCCATCAAATTAGCATGACCCCTGACAGCTGGGGACAGCACACTCGCTTTTAAAGAAAACTGCCAAAGGGTCACCCTGCTCCAGCTTTTCTTTAGTTACCCAACACCAGCACATGGGTTCGTGTGTGGGGACAGCAAAGGAAACAAGCCCCAGGCCCAGACTTTAGCTGCCTTCCCTTTTCCTGCCTCCTCCCCAACCTGCAGACCTGTAAGCGAGCAGCTCCTCTGAGGGAAGATGCAATGTGGTTCTGTGGTTCACTGGTTGGTGTGTGTGTGTGTCTGTGTGTGTGTGTGTGTGATTTTTCCAGAGAGACAAACTCTCCATAGTCACTAATGCAGCAGAACATGTTCTAACTTCCAAGATGCAGAAGAAGCGGTCACAATATGTCAGAAAACTACTGTTTGCCAAAGAACGCTCCCAGAAGCACTAACCTTAGTTTAATATATTATTGATTTTCTAAACTGTTAACTATGGTTTATAATAGCATTATCGTACATGATACTACACATTACATCAATTATTACCTAGTTTATTAAAGCATTAATGTTGCCTTCAGCAGTTACCTGAAAAACTGATAGTATGTGTGAGACTTAAAATAAGGGATTTCCCAATGAACATTCGTTAAGTATTTTCAATGGCTTATAGGAGCTTTTCAGTACATTCCAGACTCTTTTCCTCCTTCTCTTATCTACCCCCCCCAAAAAAAAGAGCCTGTACTGTGCAAGTGTGAAGCACCAGTGGGTTTAGTGAGGTAATCCACAATTAGCCATTAGAAGATATTTGCATAGTTAATTAAATATCACTACTGATTGAAAGGTGTGTGTGTGAGCACATGCATGCAGGTGGAGAACTTAGGAATAAAGTAAAGGTTTCTAAACTATTTAAAAGCAGTGGGTACTGTCCCATTGTTAGTGCAAGGCAAGATTCTAGTCTTTTCTTTTACAGGTAGTGTATTAGTCTGCTAGGGCTGCTATGATAAAATACCACAGACTGGGTGGCTTAAACAACAGAAGTTTATTTTCTCACAGTTCTGGCAGATGAAGGTCCAAGATCAAGGTGCCATCAGGGTTTGCTTCTGGTGAGGCCTATGTACCTGGCTTATAAATGGCTGCCTTCTCACTGTGTCTTCACATGTTTTTCCCCCTGGGTGTGTGTACAGAGAGGGAGGGAATTCTGGCATCCCCTCCCCTTCTCATGAGGATGCCATGCCTACTGGATTAGGACCCCACCCTCATGACCTCATTTATCCTTAGTTCTTTCCTTAAAGGCCCTATCTCCACACATAGTTCTTTCTTAAAGGCCCTATCTCCACACATAGTCATATTGGAGATGAGGCTTCAATGTACCATTTTGGTAGGGACACAGTTCAGTCCATAGCAGGAAAGCAGCATGTCTTAGTGGAACACCTTGAACATTGGAATCCATTTGACCTGGTTTGGGGTCCCATTGATGCCAGCTGTGTGGCTTTGGGCAAATTACATCATCTTTCTGTGCCTCAGTTTCCTCATCTGCCTACCTTTCAGGTTGCTAGCCTTCAATAAATAAAAGCTATAGTTATTTTCATTGCTTATTTCAGGCAATTGCTTATTGAGGACTTTGTCTTACTCTTTGTATAACTTGTTTTAAAAAAACTTATAAGAGGATTCTCTTTGACTCTCTGAATGTGTTTTGTTGTGTTCTTACATGCAGGGGGTGGTGGTTTGCTTCCAGTTTGAGTAGAAGTTCTTTGAGGGCACGGAACATTCCCTCTTATATTTCTTTTTATCTGGCACCTCACATAGTATATTTTACATAGCAGATACTCAAGACAACATGATATTTTTGTTGGTTAGAAAGCTATTGCATCTGCCTTCTTGATTTTGGGGCCACTTTTTTTTTTTTTCTCTATCCCTACTACTACTACTAAGTCACGACAGTCGTGTCCGACTCTGTGTGACCCATAGACAGCAGCCCACCAGGCTCCCCTGTCCCTGGGATTTCCAGGCAAGAACACTGGAGTGGGTTGCCATTTCCTTCTCCAATGCATGAAAGTGGAAAGTGAAAGTGAAGTAGCTCAGTTGTGTCTGACCCTCAGTGACCCCATGGACTGCAGGCTTCCAGGCTCCTCCATCCATGGGATTTTCCAGGCAAGAGTACTGGAGTGGGGTGCCATTGCCTTCTCTATCCCTACCTCTCCTTTAACATGGCCCTGTTAATGAATTTTAGCACATTATATGGGATTGTTGAAGTCCTGAAGTTAGTAACTAATTGTTGATGTTTATGCCTTATTTTCTACTTCATTCTAGAAAGTAACTATCAGTATATGGTAAGTCCTGAAACGAAAGGATCCACTTGTGTCGATGTCAGCTATTGAACTAAAGTCAATCAATTTCTGACAAAGTTCCCCCCTAAAGAGCAGAGACAGACTATTAGCAATTAAGTTTAAGTTATTGTTTATGTTAGTTCCTGCATGGTAGTAATTTTTCCTGTTTTTATAAAGGATCTGTGTAATATATTTCAAGCTCCTATTATTAATATTTATAAATTCTCTCTGAAGATTGTGATTTTCAGAATAGGAATATGTTGACTTACTGTGTGTGGTTAATAGTTTGAACAAATAGTCAACTATGTCTGTTTGGGCTGAAATGAAGTAGAAGACATTTTAGTTCAAGGAGCTTATGGCCCAATATGAGACATAATCTATGGTGATATGACAAATGAAACTATAAGACTCTAATCAAGATTCAAATGAGAATGCTGTTTGAGCTCATCAAGATTATAAGTCACTAGAGAGAAGATCAACTTATATTTCCTTATATCTTCACCATAACTGTTTTGGTGCCAGATAGAATTAATGTTCATAGACATTCCATGAATAACCAATTTCTTTCTTATTGACATATGCTGCGGCTGCTGCTAAGTTGCTTCAATCATGTCCAACTCTGCGACCCCATAGACGGCAGCCCACCAGGCTCCCCTGTCCCTGGGATTCTCCAGGCAAGAACACTGGAGTGGGTTGCCATTTCCTTCTCCAATGCATGAAAGTGAAAAGTGAAAGTGAAGTCGCTCAGTTGTGTCCAACTCTTAGTGACCCCATGGACTGCAGCCTAGTAGGCTCCTCCATCCATGGGATTTTCCAGGCAAGAGCACTGGAGTGGGGTGCCACTGCCTTCTCCTTATTGACATATAGTTGACTTATAATCTGGTATTAGTTTAAGGTGTATGGCATAGTGATTCAGTATTTGTGTAGATTATACTATATTAAAAGTTATTGCAAAATAATGGCTATAATTGCTTGTGCTGTACAATATATTCTTGCTTTTTATTTTATACATTGTATTTTGTATCTCTTAATCCTCTACCCATATCATGCCCTTTCCTCCTTTCTTCTCCTCACTGGTAACCACTAATTTGTTTTCTGTATCTGTGAGTCAGTTTCTCTTTTGCTATATATGTTCCTTTGTTGTATATTTTTAGATTCCTCATGTAAGTGATATCATACATAATTTGTCTTTCTCTATCTATTTCACTCAGTGTAATATCCTCTCGATCCACCCACGAGCTCACAAGTTTTTTCACCTACACTGGAAAGTTTTTGACAAACCTTCAGTCTCTGTCAGTTTTTCTTCACAACTCTAGATGATAAAGACTGTGGATATAATAAAACAAGAACATATAAATGACTTGTCTTGTGCAGCCCAAGTGGCTGCACGTGGGCGACTTGAGCAAAGGTTGGGGTGAGCCCTTGCTTGGCTGATGAAGACCAGAGGAGACAGTGACTGCTGGTAGAAGAGTGTAAGGCTCAAGATGGAAAATCATGAACCAGATGGTACTATCAAGGAAAACTTAATTGATATCGTAGCCAGAAAAATTAACCAACTCCAAGAAGCAAAAAGGAATCTGCTTGAAAATGGATTAACATATCGGACTTGATGCTACTCTCTGTAGCCTAATAGCAAAGTCTTTTTCTATACATCTTACATGTGACACAGGCTGCTGGCTTACCAATGGCAGTGATCCCATTTTTGACAGCAAACATATCTTACAAAGGTTTTGTAAATTTACCTTTGAATACAGGTGATCTGCAGTGTGAAACCGGTGGCCTGTACCCTGTTTTCTGGCTGTCTCTGTGAATGGTGGCCTAGCAGCTAGGTATAATTCAGCCCTAGCTACCAAAGAAAGGAAACATCTTAAATTACTGGATTAGGACTTCTAAGCCTGTCTTTAGAAAGGTGTTATTTCCCATTTTGCTCCAGACTGGGTTTGCTGCATACCTTGGGTCTAGACAATATAAACTACTTATAAAGGCTCTTCAGTTACCCAGAAGTTGAGTGATTGTTAAGCAAATCTGTACACAAAAATAAAACTAACCTACATCTAAGTATGAATAAACAGACTTGTACATAAAAATAAAATGACGTGTCGTTTTAAAGCTAATATGTACTTAGGTATGTATTTCCATGCATGAGTCAACAAGATACACCTCCTTTATTAATAATGCAATAACAGTGATGTTTTTATACATAATCAATTTAATTGTTTCACTGCATTACTCAGTTCTAAACCTCTCTCTAGCCTCCAGCTTAGTGTATCTTCTTAAAATCTGAGTGTAGACTGTTGCATTGTGAAGTCCTAGGGTTCTGGCAGGAGTTGATATTTGGTTATTTCACACCAGAACATGCCCCTCCAAGGGCTTTTTCTCTGGGTTTCCTCTTTCTTTGAATGATGCTGCCAGTGTCCTGTCCCTACCTGCACAAGTCACCAATATCATTCATCTTTTATGTCTGCTTTTTCCCTGTCCTCATCCCTCAACTGCAAGCAGTGATTAAGATACGAAACTTCTAGGAGTTTCAAGTCTGGCCCCATCTTTCTTTGTTTCAGTTTCCATTGCTTTTACTTCAAGTTATCATTATCTCTTGCTTCTCTGGAAGTGATTGTCCAGTCACCAGTTTCTCTTTGCTCCCATTATTAGTGTGGATCTCTCTGTCACTCAGTGTCTATATAAATATGATCTTGATTCTGCCTCAGCAGTGGGCTGCTGTTACCTCCATTCATACCCCACCAATCTATTGCTTACATTATCCACATACTGGCATACCCTACTTCTCCCCATATCCACACATCTAAGGTTTTTTCCTTCTTTAATCCTATCAAAACACTCTATTTCCACAAAGCATTCCTCTTTCCATTAAACCATAATACCTCAACTGTAACCTTTGGCTGACATTTATCACAGACTCCCTATTTCAGTGATTACTGGTATACTTAAAATTCTTTCGGGTTAGAAGCTGTAATTAATTTATGTATTATCTAATCTTAGGCACGTCTAAATTTCATCCTCACTGGTTTATACCTAAAGAATATGAAAAGAAGGAAAGTTTAAAGCATACTAGGTTTATGGAAGAAATACAATAAATAAACCAATGTAACAGAGTTTGGGAACATGAGAAATTTGGAACACAATCAGACAAAATCATGTATGGAGTATCAGACAAATTCATGTATTCTTTCTTTTTTTTAAATCTTTTTTTTCTTTATCTTTTTAAACTTTAAATTTATTTTAATTGGAGGCTAATTACTTTACAGTATTGTATTGGTTTTGCCATACATCAACATGAATCTGCCACGGGTGTACACGTGTTCCCCATCCTGAACCCCACTCCCACCTCCATCCCCATACCATCCCTCTGGGGCGTCCCAGTGCACCAGCCCCAAGCATCCTGTATCCTGCTTCAAACCTAGACCGGCAACTCATCTCTTATATGATATTATACATGTTCCAATGTCATTCTCCCAAATCATCCCGCCCTCTCCCTCTTCCACAGAGTCCAAAAGACTGTTCTATACATCTGTGTCTCTTTTGCTGTCTTGCATACAGGGTTATTGTTACCATCTTCTAAATTCTATATATATGCATTAGTATGCTATATTGGAATTCTTCTGTCTGGCTTACTTCACTCTGTATAATAGGCTCCAGTTTCATCTACCTCATTAGAACTGATTCAAATGTATTCTTTTTAATGGCTGAGTAATACTCCATTGTGTATATGTACCACTGATTTCTTATCCATTCATCTGCTGATGGACATCTAGGTTGCTTCCATGTCCTGGCTATTATAAACAGTGCTGTGATGAACATTGGGGTACATGTGTCTCTTTCAATTCTGGTTTCCTTGGTGTGTATGCCCAGCAGTGGGATTGCTGGGTCATAAGGCAGTTCTATTTCCAGTTTTTTAAGGAATCTCCACACTGTTCTCCATAGTGGCTGTACTAGTTTTCCATTTGTTCCTAGAGCTTTTGGTATTGTATTCAAGAAATTATTGCCATGATTGTCATGTAACTTCCCCTATGTTTTCTTCTGATTCTTACAGATTTGGCTTTTGCATTTAGGTGTTAGGATCATTTTCAGTTAATTTTTTATGTGATGTAGCTTATTGGTCCAGCTCCATTGTTTTGCATGTGAATATTCAGTTTTCCCTCCATCTTTTGTTGAAAAGATTATTCTTTCCTAGTACTATGTAATTTTGAATTATATAGTTCATTACTAATCTTAATGACTTTTCCAAAGTCATGAGGAAGGGGTTCTACATAATAAAGAGAAAAGTCTTTATGTCTGGCTTGTCTCATCAGAATCCATGTTTATCCTCTCTTCACTCTTTGTCAGTCCCATCCTTTCCTCCTCTCTCCATCTGCTCATTCAGTGGATTCCATCCATAGGGCTCTAAATCTTTGCCACTCAAAGTAAGGTCCCTAGACACCAGAAATATTGGTATCATTTGGTAGTTTGCTAGAAATGCAGGTTCCGAGCCAGACCTCAGACCAACTGTATCAGCATCTGTACTTTAACTGGATCCCTAGTGATTCATGTACAAGGTCAAGTTTGAGAAGCACTGATCTGCAGAATCTTCTCAGGTCTCTCTAGGCTCAACTTCTACTAAAAGTAACCATACCACAGCAGCTGGTAAGAGAATAAAAATTCACCATTTTGTACCCTATTTTTCAACACATTACCTGGTGACCAGTGTGCGTGTGGGCTACAATGCCTCAGTCGTGTCTGACCCTGTGGGACTCTGTGGACTGTAGGCCGCCAGGCTGCTCTGTACATGGGGAGTCTCCAGGCAAGAGTACTGGAGTGGGTTGCCATGTGCTCCTCTAGAGGATTTTCCCAACGCAGGAATTGAACCTGCACCTCTTGTGTCTCCTGCATTGGCATACAGGTTCTTTACCACTACCGCCACCTGGGGTGACCAGTACAAAGGTGTTTTATTTCATGTCAACTTATTAGCAAGTTCCATTTGACACAGATCTAGGTCCCTATTACTATGGCGAGAGAGCTTTGTTGTTTTAGCTGTCATCAGTGTATTCTAGATTCAGTTGTTCTCAAGTACCTTGTTTTTTTATGCTTGTACTTCCAATATCTTTGATTTTCCCTGCATCTCATGCTTCTTATGATGTGCTAACAGGTGGATGAAGATAAATAATAATGTCTTTCCAAGAACAACTCAAACACCCACCCACCTTTAAGATTCAGAGGGAGGTTGCACTTCCAGAATGGTGGTGTGAGGAGTTTGGGGAAATCTTATTCCTGGAGATGCATCTCTTGAGCTGGTGAAATTTTCATTCAAAGTCTTTGATGGATAAAGATCCGTTGGTGGGCATCCAACAAAGTGAAAAGCATTTATTTAAGAAAATCTATGAAAACTAGACAAGACTGATGGGAATCCATGGCATTTTTTGTTTTAATTGGAGGCTAAATACTTTACAATATTGTAGTGGTTTTTGCCATACATTGACATGAATCACCCGTGGGTGTACATGTGTTCCCCACCCTGAATCCCCCCTCCCACCTCCCTCCCCATCCCATCCCTCTGGGTCATCCCAGTGTACCAGCCCTGAGCACCCTGTCTCATGCATCGAACCTGGACTGGGGATCTGTTTCACATATGATAATATACATGGTTCAATGCTATTCTCTCAGATCATCCCACCTTTGTCTTCTCCCACAGACTCCAAAAGATTATTCTATACATCTGTGTCTCTTTTGCTGTCTCTCACATAGGGTTATCTTACCATCTTTCTAAATTCCATATATATGCATTAGTAACTGTATTGGTGTTTTTCTTTCTGGCTTACTTCACTCTGTATAATAATTCATCCACCTCATTAGAACCGATTCAAATGTGTTCTTTTTAATGGCTGAGTACACAATGAAACATTACTCAGCCATGGCATTCCAACTAGAGATAGTCCTCAGGCGTCAGCAGTTCTGTCTTGCAAAAGAGCTGTTCCAGTGGACTCAGTGGCTGATGGCAACTCCTGTCTTTCGTATTAAGGTGAAAAGCAAAGTTGGTTATAGATTAAATTTATAAAGGCTTGATTTATATGACAACTTGGTAGGTCATGTGAAAAATAAAAGAGGAATAAACTTTATTGATTGTTAGAGTTGACAATTAAAGACAAGGCAATAGCCCTTATAGGGAGCAATTTTTCGTGGCTGGCATAGAAGCAGAGTGTTGAAGAGCAGAGTCGTTTATTTAAGCTATTGCTTGGAGTTAAAAAAAAAAAAGCTAGAATTTCTTATAACTCAGTATCTTCTTTTGACATGATGTCACAAAGTTTAGAAAAGAAACAAAAATGAAGTGAATCATGAACACATTCGGATATGTATATTTCCCTCAATATAATCTTCTCTTACTAAAATAAATTTTTTAATGGTTTGAATGTTTTTACCAATTCAACGTCACTTTTGTTTCAGTCGTGGAATACTGATTTAGCCATATGTTTTAAGATTGTGAATGTGGCCCCTAGGGGGCCACATGGTCTTCCATAAACTGAATTGATTAATTAATACTAGTGAGTGTCCTGGAATTTTTTTTTTTTTTAATGCTACAGACAGGCTTCATTTTAAGAGAAGGAAGCAAAATGCACATACAGGAAATCCAAGTTTGGTTTTCATTCACTGCTCAAGTTTCTGAGTTCAGTTTAAAATATTGTAATAGCAAATAAATAGGTAAAACATTTCCTTTAAAATACTTAATAAAATATTTTAAGTTATTCCACGTTTCCTAATTCTACATTCAGTTATGATATATTTTAAGTTTGTTGCTGCTGCTAAGTCGCTTCAGTTGTGTCCGACTCTGTGCGACCCCATAGATGGCAGCCCACCAGGCTTCCCCGTCCCCGGGATTCTCCAGGCAAGAACACTGGAGTGGGTTGCCATTTCCTCCTCCTTTAAGTTTGTTACCTTTCCTAATTTCATTTATTCAATATTTACTTCTAAGCCCCTCTGTGAAATAGAGTAGGAGGGAGGAAAGGAGAGGGAAGGAAAAGAGAGAGGGAAAGGAAAAGAACAGAAAAAAAGGCATTTAAAAATAAAGCAGACAAAACTACTTTTTTC
This sequence comes from Capricornis sumatraensis, assembly GCF_032405125.1. Taxonomy (NCBI): domain Eukaryota; kingdom Metazoa; phylum Chordata; class Mammalia; order Artiodactyla; family Bovidae; genus Capricornis; species Capricornis sumatraensis. Next base: position 106,740,414 of record NC_091092.1, on the reverse strand, counting down.
TTATTTTAGAAATTATTTTTCTCTTGCATTTTGTTTGTATCTCTCATATATAGGCTACGGGGAGGGACGAGGGAGGGGGATTCAGGATGGGGAACACGTGTATACCTGTGGCAGATTCATGTTGATGTATGGCAAAACCAATACAATATTGTAAAGTAATTAACCTCCAATTAAAATGAATAACTTTATATTAAAAGAAAAGTGTTTTCGGAATAAGAAAGCAGTAACTCACGTTTTCCGAAAACAGACGTACAACACATTCAACCTTTTTCTTCCCCTATGATTAGGAATTCCTTTCTCTCCAACTTGAGACTAAACCTTTCATTCTCTGCAATCTTAAAAAAAAAAAAAAAGATGCACACCAGGCTTACATTCTGTTTCAGTTCAGTTCAGTTCAGTCACTCAGTTGTGTCCGACTCTTTGTGACCCCATGAACTGCAGCACACTAGGCCTCCCTGTCCATCACCAACTCCTGGAGTCTACCCAGACTCATTTCCATTGAGTCAGTGATGCCATCCAGCCATCTTATCCTCTGTCATCCCCTTCTCCTCCTGCCCTCAATCTTTCCCAGGATCAGGATCTTTTCAAATGAGTCAGCTCTTCTCATCAGGTGGCCAAAGTATTGGAGTTTCAGCTTCAATATCAGTCCTTCCGATGAACACACAGGACTGATCTCCTTTAGGATGGACTTGTTGGATCTCCTTGCAGTCCAAGGGACTCTCAAGAGTCTTCTCCAACACCACAGGTCAAAAGCATCAATTCCTCAACACTCAGACTTATTTATGGTCCAACTCTGACATCCATACATGACCACTGGAGAAACCATAGCCTTGACTAGACGGTCCTTTGTTGACAAAGTAATGTCTCTGCTTTTTAATATGCTGTCTAGGTTGGTCATAACTTTCCTTCCAAGGCGTAAGCGTCTTTTAATTTCATGGCTGAAATCACCATCTGCAGTGATTTTGGAGCCCAGAAAAATGAAGTCTGACACTGTTTCCACTGTTTTCCCATCTATTTGCCATGAAGTGATGGGACTGGATGCCATGATCTTCGTTTTCTGAATGTTGAGCTTTAAGCCAACTTTTTCACTCTCCACTTTTGACCTTCATCAAGAGGCTCTTTAGTTCCTCTTCACTTTCTGCCGTAAGGGTGGTGTCATCTGCATATCTGAGGTTATTGATATTTCTCCCAGCAATCTTGATTCCAGCTTGTGCTTCCTCCAGCCCAGCGTTTCTCATGATGTACTCTGCATAGAAGTTCAATAAGCAGGGTGACAATATACAGCCTTGACATACTCCTTTTCCTATTTAGAACCAGTTGTTCCATGTTCAGTTCTAACTGTTGCTTACTGAGCAGCTGTATGCAGGTTTCTTAAGAGGCAGGTCAGGTTGTCTGGTATTCCCATCTCTTTCAGAATTTTCCACAGTTTATTGTGATCCACACAGTCAAAGGCTTTGGCATGGTCGATAAAGCAGAAATAGATGTTTTTTCTGGAACTCTCTTGCTTTTTCAGTGATCCAGCAGATGTTGGCAATGTGATCTCTGGTTCCTCTGCCTTTTGTAAAACCAGCTTGAACATCTGGAAGTTCACAGTTCACATATTGCTAAAACCTGGCTTGGAAAATTTTGAGCATTACTTTACTACCGTGTGAGATGAATGCAATTGTGCAGTAGTTTGAGCATTCTTTCCATTGCCTTTCTTTGAGATTTGAATGAAAACTGACCTTTTCCAGTCCTGTGGCCACTGCTGAGTTTTCCAAATTTGCTGACATATTGAGTGCAGCACTTTCACAGCATCATCTTCCAGGATTTGAAATAGCTCAGCTGGAATTCCATTACCTCCACTAGCTTTGTTCGTAGTGATGCTTCCTAAGGCCCACTTGAGTTCACATTCCATAATGTCTGGCTCTAGGTGAGTGATCACACCATTGTGATTATCTGGGTTGTGAAGATCTTTTTTGTACAGTTCTGTGTATTCTTGCCACCTCTTCTTAATATCTTCTGCTACTGTTATGTCCCTACCTTTTCTGTCCTTTATTGAGCTCACCTTTGCATGAAATGTTCCCTTGGTATCTCTAATTTTCTTGAAGAGATCTCTAGTCTTTCCCATTCTATTGTTTGCCTTGATTTCTTTGCATTGATTAAAGGCTTTCTTATCTCTCTTTGCTATTCTTTAGAACTCTGCATTCAAATGGGTATATCTTTCCTTTTCCCCTTTGCTTTTTGCTTCCCTTGTTTTCATAGCTATTTGTAAGGCCTCCTCAGACAGCCATTTTGCTTTTTTTGCATTTCTTTTTCTTGGGGATGGTCTTGATTCCTGTCTCCTGTACAGTGTCGCGAACCTCCATCCATACTTCATCAGGCACTCTATCAGATCTAGTCCCTTAAATCTTATTTCTCACTTCCACTGTATAGCCATAAGGGATTTGATTTAGGTCATACCTGAATGGTGTAGTGGTTATAGCATCATCTGAATACTAAACAAACACATATAATATAAGGATAGTATATTAACTAGAGGTGAGTGAAGACACCTGGCATGTGGGATATTTTTAAACTTATTTCTCTTGTAGTCACTTTAAAAATGTCATCTGTCTTGGACATTTGCTTGTCACAAAAGTAATCTTGTTTTAAAGAAGAAGAAGCGTTTTAATTTGGATGGACTACAATAAGAACCTTAGGCTTATGTAGTTAACAGAGAGCAGGGTGTTCCAAAATATATATAGTGGCCTTGAAATGCACTATGAATGTGGTTTCCTCTCCCATTTCTTCAAATGACCCCAAGGAATCCCAGGCGATTCCCTCATCTACGACATTCCTTCCATGTGTATAGTTTATCTCACTATTGGACAAGGAAATAAGCAAAGTCCTGGGAGATTAAGTGAGAGATTAGAAGTGTCGTCATCTATGTTTTCTAGTTAGATTTCGTTTGTACTGAAATACTTTATATGGCATCTAGTGTTTCATGAGCTCATTGAACAAACCAGTTCACCTAATGTACCAGTGCTGTCCACTGTCCGTATACAGGGAGCCAGCATATGTAAAGCACACACTCAAGACACAGGGTTGGTGGGGTGCTCTATTGTATAGGTCCATATAGTCAAAACTGTGGTCTTTCCAGTAGTCATGTACGGATATGGGAGTTGCACCATAAAGAAAGCTGAGTGCTAAAGAATTGATGCTTTAAAATTGTGGTACGGGAGGAGTCTTGAGTGTTACTTGGACAGCAAGAAGATCAAACCAGTCAATCCTAAAGGAAATCAATCCTGAATGTTTATTGGAAGGACCGATGGTGAAGCTGAAGCTCCAGTACTTTGGTCACCTAATGCAAAGAGCTGACTCATTAGAAAAGACCCTGATGCTAGGAAAGATTGAAAGCATGAAAAGGAGGGGATGACAGAGGATGAGATGGTTGGATGGTATCACTAACTCAATGGACATGAGTTTGAGCAAACTTGGGGAGATGGTGAAAGACAGGGAAGCCTGGAGTTCTTGGGGTTGCAAAAAGTCAAACACAACTTAGAGACTGAACAAAACACAAAGAACAAGCTGTTTTTCTTAGGATATTCTTCACACTACTTGACATGTCCTAATAGTTGAATAATTAAAAATAATAGTTAAAGCAAACAGTTTAAGAGAGTAGCTAATATAAAAACTAAGTTACGTACCTTGGTGTGATTCTGTAAAAGTTAGAGAAAACATTATCAAAGTACATGTGGGAAGAACAATGGTAACAGTTACAATCATCTAAAGAAATTGACATGCACTGTAAATCCAGTTGACTCTTTAGTATCTTGAGTTTATTTTCTAATTTAAAAAATCAGTCAATTTAAATAGGCCAGTATTTTATTAAGGAAGATAAATCAATAATTAATCAACTTTCAAGATATAATGACCCTGGTTCAAATGGATTCACTGATGAATTCTACCATGTTATTTATCAACAGATTGTATTAATGCTTCTTCAATCTCTTCCAGAAGATAGAAGCTGAAGGAATACTTCCTAACTCATGCTAAGAGGCCAGCAGTATCCTAATGCCAAAATCATACAGGGACATTATAAGAAAACAACAGACCAACATCTTTCATGAACATACAGGAAAAAGTCCTCAACAAATATTAGCGGATCCAATATAACTATGTATTAAAAAAAATACATGTCAAAATCTATTTTGTGGAGGTAGGCCCTTACAGAGTGGTGTGTCCAAATTCCTTTCAAATGTTGTCTTTCAGTCTAGAGAAACAAGTCCACTGCAGACAGTTCACATCTAAGCAAACTGCTGGCCCTAAAATAAATTTGTTTCACAGTCACATTTTATATAATGAAAAACAGCACACTTATAAAAGGCATATATCTGTTTGTTGTTCTTGTTCAGTCACTCTCATTTCCAACTCTTTGCAACCCCATTAACTGGAGCACACCAGGTCCCTGTCCTCTACTGTCTCCCAGAGTTTACTCAAATTCATGTCCACTGAATTGGTGATGCCATCCAACTGTCTTATCCGATATCTTCCCCTTCTTCTCCTGCCCTGTCTTTCCGAGCATCAGGGTCTTTTCCAATGAGTCGGTTCTTCGAGTTAGGTGTCCAGAGTTTTGGAGCTTCAACAACAGTCCTCCATTGAATATTCAGGGTTGATTTTTGTTAGGATTGACTGGTTTAATTTCCTTGCTGTCCAAGAGACTCTCAAGAGTCTTCTCCAACCACACAGTTCAAAAGCATCAGTTCTTTAGCTCTCAGCCTTCTTTTTTTTTAATATACATTTATTTATTTTAATTGGAGGCTAATTACTTTACAATATTGTAGTGGTTTTGCCATACATCAACATGAATCTACCACGGGTGTACATGTGTTCCCCATCCTGAACCCCCCTCCCACCTCCCTCCCCATACCACCCCTCTGGGTCATCCCAGCGTACCAGCCCCAAGCATCCTGTATCATGTATCGAACCTGGACTGGCGATTCTTTTCACATATGATAATATACATGTTTCAATGCCATTCTTTCAAATCATCCCACCTTCGCCTTCTCCCACAGAGTCCAAAAGACTGTTCTATACATCTGTGTCTCTTTTGCTATCTCGCATACAGGGTTTTTGTTACCGTCTTTCTAAATTCCATATATATGTGTTAGTATACTCTATTGGTGTTTTTCTTTCTGGCTTACTTCACTCTGTATAATAGGCTCCAGTTTCATCCACCTCATTAGAACTGATTCAAATGTATTCTTTTTAATGGCTGAGTAATACTCCATTGTGTATATGTACCACTGCTTTCTTATCCATTCATCTGCTGATGGACATCTAGGTTGCTTCCATGTCCTGGCTATTATAAACAGTGCTGTGATGAACATTGGGGTACATGTGTCTCTTTCAATTCTGGTTTCCTTGGTGTGTATGCCCAGCAGTGGGATTGCTGGGTCATAAGGCAGTTCTATTTCCAGTTTTTTAAGGAATCTCCACACTGTTCTCCATAGTGGCTGTACTAGTTTGCATTCCTACCAACAGTGTAAGAGGGTTCCCTTTTCTCCACACCCTCTCCAGCGTTTATTGCTTGTAGACTTTTGGATCGCAGCCATTCTGACTGGCATGAAATGGTACCTCAATGTGGTTTTGATTTGCATTTCTCTGATAATGAGTGAGTTGAGCATCTTTTCATGTGTTTGTTACTCATCTGTATGTCTTCTTTGGAGAAATGTCTGTTTAGTTCTTTGGCCCAGCTTTTGATTGGGTCATTTATTTTTCTGGAATTGAGCTGCAGGAATTGCTTGTATATTTTTGAGATTAGTTGTTTGTCAGTTGCTTCATTTGCTATTATTTTCTCCCCTTCTGAAGGCTGTCTTTTCACCTTGCTTATAGTTTCCTTTGTTGTACAGAAGCTTTTAATTTTAAATAGGTCCCATTTGTTTATTTTTGCTTTTATTTCCATTACTCTGGGAGGTGGCTCTTAGAGGATCCTGTTGTGATTTATGCCAGCCTTCTTTATAGTCCCAATTCTCACATCTATACATGACTACTGGGAACACCATAGCTTTGACTATACAGGCCTTTGTTGACAAAGTAATGTCTCTGCTTTTTGAAAATTAAATGAGTGCTCATGTACATGACACCAAATTTAGAGCTCAGAGTTCCCTGTACACTCCCCTGACCTCCCCTTCCTCTCTTCAGTCTGGAAATACATGCAGTCCAAATGCATATTACTTATTCTCTTGCTTTCACCTTACATGTTGTAAACATAAACAGTGTTATAATTTTAGCTCATTTAGTAGTATATATATTTATAGAGCCTGTCTTTTTCTGTGAAGCTTTTTTAAACTTGATACTGATGCATGCAGCTGCAGTGGGCTTCCCAGTTGGCTCAAATGGTAAAGAATCTGCTGCCAGTGCAGGAACCGCAGTTTTGATCCCTGAGTGGGGGAAGACCCCTGGAGGGGGAAATGGCAAACCACTCCAGTATTCTTGCCTGGGAAATCCCATGGACAGAGGAGCCTGGCAGGCTACTGTCCATGAGGTGCAAACAGTCGGACATGACTGAAACAACTGAGTATGCATATATACATTAACACAGCTGCTGTAGTTTCATTCTTCTGTTGTATAATATCCCTGTGCATCTTCCTCCAGTGAGTAAATTGGGCATTTCTCCAATGGAAGGTCATTTGGGCTGATTCCAGTTTATGCCATTAGGAGGGTTGCTGCTCAGGTTGTAAGCATCACTTCGTGCTTGTGGATGAGCATTATGTGCTAAACACTGGAACTGTGGGTCTTCAACTAGGCTCTTGTTCATTTTATGGGACATAACAAAGTGTCCTCCAATGTCTGATTCTGTGGCACTATGTGAAATATAATTTGTGCTATTACATCCCTTCCTGAACACTTGGTATGATGCAGAATGTTTACACTTTTTTTTTTTTTAATGTTTAGCATCTATCCTGGCATATTGGGACTGGAAGACTGTCAGAATAGTGATGTTATAACATCATCCTATTTCTGGTTACTAAGCAGAGCCCTTATTTTGGCCTCATTCCACACTTGCAGCACTGCTTTCAACCTGGAAAGTGACAACAAGTGAATCTGTTTGTAAATACCAAATTATCTGATGCTAGTACAGCCTGTTTCATTGAATATTCCCAAGTGAATGGACCACTGCCAGATGACAGCATAAATATTCTACACAAGAGCGAGTATAAATGTTTAGAGACACTGTCCTAATTAAGGATTGTAGTGAGTTCTTTGAAATTATCCTGCAAAATCCAATTTAATGTTTCTCTAACTGACTTATATTCTCACAGTGCTCTATTGTATTCTAACACAGCTGGATGTCTTAGAAAATTGAAATATTTTCTTCCCATCTGTATTAATACTTGTAAGTAGAATTTTTAAAAGATGAAAAGTGAGTGTTTCAGTCTGGCATGAAAAAAATAAAATTCTTATTTCAGTTGATCTTTTTCAATATTAAGTAGCTATTTTATTGCCATTTTAATGTAGAGAAACTGTGATAAATATGCTGCTAACATTTAAAGACTTTTCTATAATAAGTTATTCCAAAAAGTGTTTTGATCATATTCAAGAGACAGCTGATTGATCTTTGCAGTGTCTCTTTATTAATGCCTTATAACAGATCCACAGCACGTTATTAGAACCTGTTTCAAGCATAGAGAAGGTAAACAAAATTAAGTCTCCTATGACTAACTTAGAATCTGTGTTCTCCTTATTCAGGTTTCTTTAATCATTCATACATGTTCAGTTCAGTTCAGTTCAATCGCTCACTCGTGTCCGACTCTGCGACCCCATGAATCACAGCATGCCAGGCCTCCCTGTCCATCACCAACTACCGGAGTTCACTCAAACTCACGTCCATCGAGTTGGTGATGCCATCCAGCCATCTCATCCTCTATCATCCCCTTCTCCTCCTGCCCCCCCAATCCCTCCCAGCATCAGAGTCTTTTCCATTGACTCAGCTCTTCGCATGAGGTGGCCAAAGTACTGGAGTTTCAGCTTTAGCATCATTCCTTCCAAAGAACACCCAGGGCTGATCTCCTTTAGAATGGACTGGTTGGATCTCCTTGCAGTCCAAGGGACTCTCAAGAGTCTTCTCCAAAACCACGGTTCAAAAGCATCAATTCTTTGGCACACAGCTTTCTTCACAGTCCAACTCTCACATCCATACATGACCACTGGAGAAACCATAGCCTTGACTAGATGGACCTTTGTTGGCAAAGTAATGTCTCTGCTTTTCAATATGCTATCTAGGTTGGTCATAACTTTCCTTCCAAGGAGAAAGCATCTTTTAATTTCATGGCTGCAGTCACCATCTGCAGTGATTTTGGAACCCCAAAAGATAAAAGTCTGACCCTGTTTCCACTGTTTCCCCGTTTATTTCCCATGAAGTGATGGGACCAGATGCCATGATCTTCGTTTTCTGAATGTTGAGCTTTAAACCAACTTTTTCACTCTCCACTTTCACTTTCATCAAGAGGCTTTTTAGTTCCTCTTCACTTTCTGCCATAAGGGTGGTATCATCTGCGTATCTGAGGTTATTGATATTTCTCCTGGCAGTCTTGATTCCTGCCTGTGCTTCTTCCAGCCCAGCATTTCTCATGATGTACTCTGCATAGAAGTTGAATAAGCAGGGTGACAATATACAGCCTTGACGTACTCCTTTTCCTATTTGGAACCAGTCTGTTGTTCCATGTCCAGTTCTAACTCTTGCTTCCTGACCTGCATACAGGTTTCTCAAGAGGCAGGTCAGGTTGTCTGGTATTCTCATCTCTTTCAGAATTTTCCACAGTTTATTGTGATCCACAGAGTCAAAGGCTTTGGCATGGTCAATAAAGCAGAAATAGATGTTTTTCTGGAACTCTCTTGCTTTTTCCATGATCCAGCAGATGTTGGCAATTTGATCTCTGGTTCCTCTGCCTTTTCTAAAACCAGCTTGAACATCAGGGAGTTCACGGTTCACATATTGCTGAAGCCTGGCTTGGAGATGTTACCTCAATCAAAAACGCAACATCCATTTCTCATTGAGATTTGCCCTCCAGTAGGACTAGAACAATTGTGCAGCACTCAACCCGGAGTAAGCAGCAGAATGCCTCCTTCCTGATCTCTACCCTGAACTCCTTTCAGAGTGTGTTGAAGGTCATCAAGTACAGTAGCTAATGACCTAATCCTTACAGAACCACATGGCAAGTGACGATTTTTGGTTGGAATGTCCCTTTCATGATCATAAATTTGACCATGGTTTGGCAGGCATTTTATGACCATTTTGTCCCATGGTGCTAGGAATGCTTATTCCCAGGTGAAGTGATGATTTTTGTTGATAGACCATTCAATGGTCTATTCCTGTACTGGAAAAAAAAAAGTGAAAGTGTTAGTCACTCAGTGGTGACTCACTCTTTGTGACCCCATGGACTATAGCCCACCAGGTTCCTCTGTCCATGGAATTCTCCATGCAAGAATACTGAAGTGGTTAGCCATTCCCTTCTTCTGGGGATCATTCCAACCCAGGGATCAGTGCAGGTCTTCTGCATTGCCAGCAGATTCTATATAGTCTGAGTAACCTTAACCGTAGTGAAAAGTCTCTGGACCACCTGTCTTACTAGTCTCTCATGATCTAGAAAATGATTCCTTCTTGTTGCTTCTTCCTACATCCAGAGTTAAACTATTGCAATCATTGATCTCAAATAGGACTGTATACCTGATCAACCTCTTTAAGTCACCTGTTTATTATTATCATTGGTTTGGTCACACATTTGGTAATACCAAAAACAACGATCTTGAAAAACAGGCAGGATACAAGTAATATAGTGAGTTGTACTTGTAAGATCATACATAACAATTTAAGTCAAGAATTTCCACTAGGTTTGGACCACTGTATGCCAAGGTCATCTGATTTAGTCTCTTCTGTACCAACTCTTATCTTTAAAGGAAATTTTTTATTGGCCTTATTCATAAGGCACCCATCCCAGTTTCCTAGTGTAATTAGGCTGATTATTCTTAGTATTGGAGAAGGAAATGGCAACCCACTCTAGTGTTCTTGCCTGGAAAATACCATGGACGGAGGAGCCTGGTAGGCTGCAGTCCATGGGGTTGCCAAGAGTCAGACACGACTGAGCGACTTCACTTTCACTTTTCACTTTCATGCATTGGAGAAGGAAATGGCAACTCACTCCAGTGTTCTTGCTTGGAGAATCCCAGGGATGGGAGAGCCTGGTGGGCTGCCATCTATGGGGTCGCACAGAGTCGGACACGACTGAAGTGACTTAGCACATTCTTAGTATGGTTTAATTGTCCCCAACATAAAGAGGTCTTAAATGATCATAATCTGCTGTTAGCCATATTAATCCATCCCACAGCTGAGGGAGACTGTAATCTTCAGCTAAAATTTTGCTTGTTGCTTTGGTTAAGCTTGAGTAACTTTAGAAGAAAATTCATATATATGATTGTGATCAAATATTAGTGGGCTTCCCTGATAGCTCAATTGGTAAAGAATCTGCCTGCAATGCAGGAGACCTGGGTGCGATCCTTGGGTTATGAAGATCCCGTGGAGAAAGGAATGGCTACCCACTCCAGTGTTCTTGCCTGGAGAATTCCATGGACTGTATAGTCCATGGGGTCGCAAAGAGTCGGACACAACTGAGTGACTTTCACTTTCACTTGCTATCATGTATAAAAAGAATTTTAGTAAACAGCACTTCTCTGTCACTTCCTCTTTATTATAATCTGTATAACCTATTCACTTATTTCTTAAAATGTGTAGATTTGATTAAAAAGCACCTACTGAATCTATAATATATTTAATCATAGTCACCGAGTGGTTGGTACTGACAGTGTTTTATATGCCACTAGTGCAGCACATATTGTCTGTCTGCCATCTCAGTGGCCCTTGCACAGAAGATTTATATAATTTATACAGTGACTAGTACGCATGTTAGTAATAAGTATTCTGGGTGATATATTAATAGTTTCAAATTTAGAAACCATATTCTTCACCATGGCAGTCACACAATCAGCTGTGTGGAGATATGTGAAGGCAATGGTGGTATAGATTAGACCTACAGTTTTGAGCCTTGCCCCCATGAACTTGCCTCTGAGTGACCTTACATGGCTGTGATACATGGGATTATTAGAATTAGATGTTCCATTTGATGATTACATGGAAAAAGGTATTTCAGGTAGTTGATACCTGTACTTACTCAAAAAAGTTCATATATGCATTGTCTTCTAGGAATTTTATTTTAGAATTCTCATGCTCCTAATAAACACTTCTCTCAGTAGAAAAATTGTATCTATTTTCTGACACCTCTTTCCCTAACAGGTCCATTTTCTTATATCTAATATGTGTAATTTGTCCCCAATTTCATAACCTTTTCTAGATTTATGAAACTGTCATTCATTGCTGTTCTTTGATCTATTCTTCCTAAACTATCGAGTGATCTCCTTAAGATGTCAACTGGATCTTGTCACCTTCTCCCCAAAATGCTTCATGGATTTCCCATTATACTAAAAATATTATCTCACATCCTTCAGGAGCTGACCTCTGTCTTCGTCTACAAACTCCTTGCCCTGCATCATCCTGCTAACGTCCTCCCTGTGCTTCTCACTCCTGTCGTTCTTTCATTCCCTCAACCACCCAGAGTTCTTACCTCAAGCCCTTTGTCCATCTTCCTCCTTGTCCATTTTATGCCCAGCTTATTCTCATTCTTGAAGACATGCTGTGCATGATTACGTCTCACAGAGGCCTTCCTTGAGTTTTCAACTGAAATTAGGTTCCCTGCACTTAAACTTTTTAAAGTTTTTGTAGCTTTAACAAAAACTTACACTCTATACAGCACTCATCATAGCTGTTAACTGTGCCTATTTATAGGATAACTTGTCTCCCTAGAGAATAAATTATGCAAGTGCATGGGCTTTTGCTGTTTCATCCAAAACAACATCCTGAGAGCTTAGCACAGAGGCAACATACCTCAGAATGAATGCATCATTGCTTTCCTATTTCACCTTCAGATGGCCTCAAAAAATTCCTTTACTTTATCTGCAAAGAATAACTTTCTCCTATTTCTAGGACTTCTGTCTTCATAGTTCTTGGCACTGAAAAGATATCGATAGCATTTTGTTGTTGCTGTTGCAGTTGAGGTGAATATCTCTCTAAGTAGATTTTGAGGAAATAGGTATGGGGAAGCATCATTGTGTTCAGTGTAATACAGTGAGATGACTCAGCAAAATGTCAAGAAGCCCTTTGGGGAAAATCTCTCTTGACAAGGTGCTAAGAGACAAATATATCTCATAGAACTTGGAACAACTTGCTATTTCGTAGTTAGATAGGTTTCTCAGCAGAATTCTGCCTAAACACTGTCTGTATTTGCACTTACTTCAGGCCAAAGAGAAGAGCACTGTGTACCATATTAAGCACAGAAGGAAGTTGGAGATGAAGGAGCAATTCTGAGACATGGGCCAGAAGATAAGAATACAGTGAAAGGAGGAAATCAGAAGCATCACTGGCCATTAGAAATGCCCTCCGTACCAGAAATTTGCAGAAATACTTGGTAGAATATTGATCTACCTACAGAGGGTTGAAACCAATCTTAATTCTGAAAGAAATCACTTTTACTGCCTATGCCAATGGGCTTTAGGATGCTAAACTTAAAGAGAATCAAAAAGTTGACTCAAGATTTCAAGTATAATTCCTTAGAAATGATCTTCAGGCATTATATCAGGGTTATTGTCTAAGAATTATAACATTGGCATTTTTGACCCCAGGATATTCTATGTTTTCCTAAAACTACATGAAGAAAAAAATCTCTAAGAAGTCATTTTAACTTCTTGTTGTTTTATAATTTTGTATGTTCCAAGAAATCTTTGTCCAGTGTATGTTATAAGGTTTTTTTAAAATATATATATATATATATATATATACATATATTTGATAAGATAGTAGATATAATGAGAAAGGCAATATTTTGATGGGAACATTATCATTTCATTCTCAATTTAATATTTTACATGTAAAGACAATAGGAAAAAAGTTAGGTTATTTAGTCATGTAGGGTAAAATCCAGTTATTTAATGCTCTAATTTTTTTCTTTTTTAAAAATTCTTTTAATTTAATTAATTTTTTTTAATTTTTGGCTGTGCTGGGTCTTCATTGCTGTGCAGGCTTTTCTCTAGTTGTCACGAGCAGGGGCTGCTCTCTAGTTCTGGTGTGCAGGCTTCTCATTGCAGTGACTTTTCTTGTTGCAGAGCATGGGCTGGAGGTTGCCCCAGCTTCAGTAGTTGTGGCATGCAGGCTTAGTTGCTCTGTGGCATGTGGGATCTTTCCAGACCAGGGATCAAACCCATGTCTCCTGCATTGGCAGGTGTATTCTTTAACACTGAGCCACCAGGGAAGCCCTCTAAATTTTTCTCAATATTTCTCAGATGTGTTTTTTGTGCTCTTAAATTTATGAGAGATACATAACTACATTGCAGGAAATTAGATATACCGAGCAGTGTTCAGTTGAATTCAGTCGCTCAGTCGTGTCCAACTCTTTGCAACCCCATGAATCGCAGCACGCCAGGCCTCCCTGTCCATCACCAACTCCCGGAGTTCACTCAGACTCATGTCCATCGAGTCGGTAACGCCATCCAGCCATCTCATCCTCTGTCATCCCCTTCTCCTCCTGCCTCCAATCCCTCCCAGCATCAGAACCTTTTCCAGTGAGTCAACTCTTCGCGTAAGGTGGCCAAATATTGGAGTTTCAGCTTTAGCATCATTCCTTCCAAGGAACACCTAGGACTGATCTCCTTTAGAATGGACTACTTGGATCTCCTTGCAGTCCAAGGGACTCTCAAGAGTCTTCTCCAACCCCACAGTTCAAAAGCATTAATTCTTCGGTGCTCAGCTTTCTTCACAGTCCAACTGTCACATCTATACATGACCACTGGAAAAACCATAGCCTTGGCTAGATGGACCTTTGTTGGCAAAGTAATGTCTCTGCTTTTTAATATACTATCTAGGTTGGTCATAACTTTCCTTCCAAGGATTAAGTGTCTTTTAATTTCATGGCTGCAATCACCATCTGCAGTACATAAGGGTAAATCCTTCTTGTCTTTCAGAGTTTCTCCCCTGTTTGCTGTTTCTGAAAATAAGGGACAGCTTAAAGTAATGAATCAGAGAAGGCAGTGGCACCCCACTCCAGTACTCTTGCCTGGAAAATCCCATGGACGGAGGAGCCTGGTAGGCTGCAGTCCATGGGGTCGCTAAGTCGGACATAACTGAGCAACTTCACTTTCACTTTTCACTTTCATGCATTGGAGAAGGAAATGGCAACCCACTCCAGTGTTCTTGCCTGGAGAATCCCAGGGACGTGGGAGCCTGGTGGGCTGCCGTCTATGGGGTCGTACAGAGTCGGACACAACTGAAGCATATGCCAAAGAGACATATTCTGGGGTGGTAAACTCTGTTCTCCTACAATGTATACATGTGAGATGCTCAGGAAAACTAAGTAACTTCCTGAAATAGCTAAAGTCACTGCCTTAAATACCATCTGAAGACAGAAGATATTGAAGGTGGGGGAGACACTTAGGGGAGGTGATCAGGAAAAACACAGTAAACAAAGCTAAGGTTATCATGCAAATTTTAAGTTGGTACCTTCTCCATACGTAAGAGTTTACAGACATTCAGTCATCCTCCCATTCCTATTATAGAGAGGGAGACATAGCAAGTGGATATTTTCTTTATGAATGTAAATGTATGTGTCTTACCAAATGTTTTCAGAGCTTCTCCGGTGTCTGCTGTTCTTTAAATATGCTCAGCTCAAGATAAGCCTTATGCCCAAGAGGCAGACCTTGGGGTGGCATATTCTGTTCCCCTTCACCTAACAGCTGGGAGTATGTGAGTTTAATTTTAGTGTAGGTTGGTCTGTTCCTCTAGTATATTGGTGTCTGTCTGCATATATGGTCTGTTCTCTTGCAAAACTTCTAAGGAGCCATTTAAACTTGAATTTTCATGGGAATTCACAGGAAGTTATATTCCCTTCCAATGACCTAAGCTCTTATTTGTTTTACAAATAAGCAGAATTAATTTAGGCCAAAGAATCTTCTTCCCTAATATCCTAACTAGGAGAAAACAAAGGAATTTTCCTCTGAATTTGATTAACATTCAAGAGAGGAAGGAGGGGTAGGGATTGGGGGTGGGGAGTGGGAAGATAACAAAACACTATTCCCTGCTACTCACCTGCCCAGCTCCTTGCTTGCTTGTCCTGGGGCCTTTGATTGGGCAGATTTGGAAAAGAAGCATGGTAAATAATGAAACAGGATGGCTAGATTTGCTCTATATTGGAAACAGCAGAGAGTAAGTGGTGAACAGAAAGAATGGATTGGATGGCTTCACAAGTCATTTATCCACCTGGGATGTCAGAATGTTTGTCCAGCACAACATGGATGATCTGTGACCTGTGTTCTGTGTTCTAATAAACTAACACAGAAGAGATAATGTTTGTCTGAATGCTTCTGGATGATTTCTGCTGCAAAACTTGTAGCAAGGCTGCTAATCAAGAGGAAAATGCAGCTATATCTTGGTGATAAAAATTGCTTTCCAGTGACTGACTGTGTTCCTCAGTCTTCTGCAAGGGAAATCAAGAGTAAAGGATGGCCAAAGTTTCCTTCACACTGCTGCACACACAGAGAAAAGTTACTCAAATGGCCAAAACAAGGGTTAAAGTCATAGAAACAGATTCAACATGGAGTCAAAATGAACCCTTCCTCTTAACAAAAGCTGTACTTGAAATTCTGAATTTGGATCTTTCCTAGGCTAGCAATATGCCCTGTGTCCTCTCTTGTGATGCTGGCCCATGGTTTCCAGGCAATCACAAGATTGTTAGGGGAAGCATACTGACTGAAACTGCCCACCCTGGCCAGGCTCTCTAGTAACCATTTGCATGAGTTGTTTTATGACAGGAGGTCCTGATAAGGAACATGGAAATAATAAGCCATCGCCAACCAGAAGAGTTTGGGAAAGGTCAAAAGGAGACACCATGTGTCCATCTACCTCGCAGAATCCCTCTCGCTAGCATGCATCTTGGCTGAGTGATGCGTGCACCACTAGAAAGGACTCTGAGTCAGAATGATTGACCAAAGACAACCCGGAAACTAACTCCATCAACACAAAACCTGAGACTGCGAGCCATGTGGCAGAGCAGTTCTCCTGGGTTCGCTTACCCTGCTGCTCTCTGCCCACGTGCCCTCTTCCAATAAAGTCGCTTGCTTTGTCAGCACGTGTCTCCTCGGACAATTCTTTTCTGAGTGTTAGACAGGAGCCCACTCTTTGGGCCCTGGAGGGGGCCCCCCTTCCTACAACAGGATCATGAAGGTAAACAACCAATGCACTTAAAGCACCCAGTCCCTGCACAAACATTCTGTTTTTCACTTTCAGTTTAGTGTTCAGTAAATATCATGAGATATTTAACACTTTTGTATAAACAGGCCTTGTGTTAGAGTATTTTCCCCAACCGTAGGCTACGTGGGTGTTCTGATTGCATTTAAGGAAGCCTACACTAAGCTATGATGCTTATTTTGATAGTCAGGTATTTAGCATACATTTTTTATTTAGAGTATTTTCAATTCATGAAGGATTTATTGGGATGGAACCCCATGACAAATTGAGGAAGATCTGTGCATAAAATGTATTTCCCTGTTTCATCTGAATATAGTACACATTCATGAATTTAGCCACTGTCCCTAAAAAAACTGCAGATGAAAGGCAGGAGGGAGAAGAGGTATAGTTTCCTCTGTGTGGAAGGGCAGAGTGTGTCAGTTATTCAGTGACTTTCTCCTTTGGGGAATACATGGCATGGAGAACTCAGGTAGGCTAAGGACCCTCACTGTTGCCAAGATAAAGATGTTATTTCAGACATAGGAAGGCAAATGTTTTCCTCTTGGAGGTAGCTGTGTCCTGATGTTTCCCTTCTGTACCGGTCTGCAATGTTCTTAACCTCATTCACTGTCTTTGGCGTGCAAGTTTGGGGAGATGAAATGGCACAAGTCCTTACGCCCAGTATAGGTAGAAGAGGCTCAGGACAGGACAGGGCGACACGTGTGCTGCTCCCAGAGTAGCTCTTCCATCTCACAGCTGACCTACAATCACCCATGGTGCTGCGGGTTCTTTTATTCTCATCTAGAGTGTTTCTTAATGTGATGAAGTTTTCTATTATAAACTCTGACAAAGATGAAAGGCCATTCAATAAGGAAAGATATTCTTTTCAGCAAATGCTGTTGGAACAATCACCATATTAATACATCTTCAAAAAATAAAAAATGGAAAACCTTACCTCATTCCTTTTAGTACAGAAAAATTAACTGAGCATATATAAAGCAAATAAAAATGAAACTGTGAAAGTTCCCAAGAAAATGTAGGAGACAGTCTCTGAGACTTTGGGTGAGAGAAGTTCTGTGGCCTGTTAGGAATGGATCAACACAGCAGAAAGTGAGTGAGCAGGTAAAGCTTCACCTGTATTGACACTAAAGTTATTAGTTGATGCATCAGTAACAGTCTCCGATTCACCTTTTAAGTTTTAAAACAGGGATCCAGGAATCTCTTCAGGGCCGCAGGCACCATCCACATGCAGCTCAGGATCTCCAGAGAGGGAGGGAGAAGGTAATCCATGGGAGCGTGGAAAACACAAAATCCATCTTGCCTTCATAAACAAACTAGGTAAGAGGGTAGGGTGGGCCATCTGAGCCCCTAGTGTATTTGGGTACCTGTGCCTGGTAAAATGATATAGATAAAAATCCTAGCGCATGCGCATATGTGCTCAGTTGCTTCAGGTGTGTAGGACTCTTTGCGACCCAGTGGACTAATTTGTGACCAGTGAATATGATGGAACCAACCTCTAACAAATCCCCACACAGCACCCAAGTGAGCATGAACTGCATGACTCCTTACCCCCAGGAGGGATCAGGGGTCAGGTCTCTCCTCATCACAGTTTCTGAAAGTGGTCCTTATGGATCCTTAAGGATCTGCAGTGGCAGAATTTAGATGAAATTTCCATCTCGAGAGGAGGAAAATGCCACATGTGGTTGGAATTTTCTCCATCTCCGATGACAAGTGAAATTCATTTCCAGGCAAGTTTTAGTGTCAGTACATTAATTTGAAAGGCGGACCAGAAAATTATCTGTCAGAAACTTGGTCGTACAACTCATACTTAAAATCTGTCTAAAATTAATACCAGATCATTCTAGGCTTCAGTGACACATACTGCTCTAGGACTTTTGTTACCACTGCACCTAACAGTTCTATGCCTGCTGTCACTCCCGATTAAGTGCTGCACATTTGTTCTAGTCCTACTTGAGGGCAAATCTGAATGAGAAATGGAAGATGTGTTTTAAATTGAGGTAACATGTATGAATGATTTAAGAAACTTGAATAATGAGAACACAGATAGTAAGAGATTCATAGGAGCCTTAATTTTTTTTTGTCTACCTTCTCCATGTTTAAAGCATGTTCTAATAATGTGCTGTGGACCTGTTCTAAAGCATTTATTAACAGACCCTACAGGGATGTCCCTGGTGATCCAGTGGATAAGACTCTGCACTCCCAGTATAGGGGGCCCAGGTTCAATCCCTGGTCAAGGAACTAGATTCCACATGCTGCAACTGAAGATATTGAATGTTGCAACTAAGACCCGCACAGCCAAATCAATAAATTAAAAAAAAAAAGGAAAAGGAATAGGGCACTGCAAAGATCATTCACATGTCTCTTGAATGGGATAAATACACTTTTGAAATAAATCATTGTAGAAGAGGCCTTAACTGTTAGTAGCATATTTATCAACCTTTCTTTACATATAAGTGGCAAAAAAAGTTATTTCATATTGAAAAGACTCAACTGAAACATTTGTATTTTTCCAGACGAGACTGAAACACATTTTCTTCTTTTAACATTCTCCTTACAAGTATTACTATAGGTGAGAAGAACATGTTTGAATTTTATGAGACACCCAGCTGTTTTAATACAATTGAGCTCTGTGAGAATGTAAATCAGGAAGAAAAAAACTTAAAAATAAATTGTGCAGGATAATATTAAAGCACTCTCTACAATCTTTGACCAGGACAGTGTCACTAAATACTTATTCCTGCTTTTGAATAGTGTATTTATGCTGTCTTCTGGCAGCGGTCCCTTCAGGGAGGAATATTCAGTGTAACATGCTGTACGTTGTTGTTCAGTCACTAAATTGCATCTGACTCTGCAACCCCATGGCCTGTAGCCCTCCAGGCTCCTCGGTCCATGGGATTTTCCAGGCAGGAATACTGGAGTGGGTTGCCCATGCCTTTCTCCAGGGGATCTTCTCGATCCAGGGATCAAACCTGTGTCACCTGCTTGGCAGGCGGATTCTTTACCACTGAGTTACCAGGGAACCCCAGTAGGCTGTACTAGCCTCAGATTATTTCGTATTTCCACACAGACTCACTCTCTGTCACTTTCTAGGCTGAAAGCTGTGCTGCTGTACATATGGAATGAGTCCAAAATTTTAACGGCTCTGCTGAGTAAACAGAAATAGAATGATGTTACAACATCACTGTTCTGACAGTCTGCTGGTTTCAGTATGCCAGGCTATATGCTAAACATTCACAGAAAACTGTAAAAATTAAACATTTGGAAATACCAAGTGTTCATGAAGGACTGGAATAACTCATACTCAACTTCACACAGCATCGGGGAAAAACAGTTTGATATGTTCAATAAAATAAACAAGAGCCTAGTTGACCCACAGTTCCAGTATTTTGCATGTAATGCTCACACACAAGCACTAAACCATGCTTACAGAATGTCCTGAGCAGCATTGTTCCTAAAGGCAAAAACTAGAATCAGCCCAAGTGGGCTTCCATGGGAGAAAGGACTAATTTATTCATTGGAAGAAGATGCACTGGGATCTTATACAACAGAAAAGCAGTACAGCAGCTGCATGCATCAGTATGAAGTTCAAAAAACAGGCACAGAGAAAAATATGCTATAGGAGTATTATATTCATATACTACTAAATGAGCTAAAATGAAAAACAGATAATTTATGTGTTAAACATATAGAGTGAGAGCAAGAGAATAAGTAATATGCATTTGCACCCTGAGTAATTCTAGACTGATTAGAGGAAGGGGAGGTCAGGCAGGAGTGTTCAGGTGACTCTGAGGTACTGATAATTTGTTATTGTTCCCTCGTGTCCCATTCTTGTGACCCCATGGATTGCAGCATGCCAGGCTTCCCTGTCCTTCGTCATCTCTTGGAGTCTGCTCAAACTCATGTCCATTGACTCAGTGATGCCATCCAACCATCTCATCCTCTGTTGTTCCCTTCTCCTCCTGCCCTCAGTCTTTCCTGGCATCCGGGTCTTTTCAAATGAGTCAGCTCTTCGCATCAGGTGGCCACAGTATTGGAGTTTCAGCTTCAACATCAGTCCTTCCAATGAACCCCCAGGACTGATCTTTAGGATGGACTGGTTGCATCTCCTTGCAGTCCAAGGGACTCTCAAGAGTCTTCTCCAGCACCATAGTTCAAAAGCATCAATTCTTCGGTGCTTAGCCTTCTTTATGGTACAGCTCCCACATCTATACATTACTATTGGAAAAACCATTTTTGACTATACAGACCTCTATTGGCAAAGTAATGTCTTTGCTTTCTAATACACTGTCTAGGTTTGTTATAGCTTTTCTTCCAAGGAGGAAGCGTCTTTTAATTTCATGGTTGCAGTCACCATCTGCAGTGATTTTGGAGCCCCCCAAAATAAAATAAAAATAAAGTCTCTCACTGTTTCCATTGTTTCCCCATCTACTTGCCATGAAGTGATGGGACTGGATGCCATGATCTTCACTTTTTGAATATTGAGGATTTAGCCAGCTGTTTCACTCTCTTCTTTCACAGTCATCAAGAGGCTGTTTAGTTCCTCTTTGCTTTCTGACATAAGGGTGGTGTCATTTGCATATCTGAGGGTATATTCTGTTCTAAATTAGGTGCCAAACACGCAAACCCTCATTGAATTATCATTGTTTATACTGATATATGCCTTTCATAAGTGTGCTGTTTTTCACATTAAAAAATGTGATTGTGAAACTATTTTAGGGTTAGCAATTTGCTCGGATGTGAACTCTATCTGACATGGACTTGCTTCTCTAGAGTGGAGGACATCATTTCCAATATTGAAGTTGATTTGGGCCTATCACTGTATAAGGGCCTACCTCCACAAAATAAGTTTTGACATACAAGATTTCTTTTTAATATGTTGTTGTATTTGATCTGCTAATATTTGTTGGGGATTTTTGCCTGTATGTTCATGAGAGATGTTAGTCTGTTGTTTTCTTGTAATGTCCTTGTTTGATTTTGGCATTAGAATACTGCTGCCCTCATAACATGAGTTAGGAAGTATTCCCTCAGCTTCTGTCTTCTCGAATAGAATGTAGAAACATTGATACAATCTGTTCTTAAAAACCTGGTAGAACTCATCCCATTTAGAATTCTGGCAGAATTCTGAACTCATTTAGACCTGGGGCATTCTGTCTTGAAAGGTGATTAACTATTGGTCCTTTTTTCCTGAGTAGATATTGGCCTATTCAGATTATCTGTTTGATCATTTTTAATTAGAAAATAAACTCAGGATACTAAGGAGTCACCCTGGGTATAGCCTCCATCTAGATTTCTTTTGAATTATTTGTAAATGTTAACATTGCTCTTCTCACTTGTAGTTTGATGATGTTTCCTCTCACCTTTATGGAATCACAACAAAGTACACAACTCAGTTTTCATATGAGCTACTCTCTCTTATACTGTTTGTATTGCTTTAACTGGAAATTAAATTGTCCAGCTATCTGAACTTGTCAAGTAGTGTTAGGAATATCGTAAAGAACACGGGTTATTCTTGGTGTACACATTCATCTCCCCATGAGAGAAGACCTACAGCAGAGCAGCCCAACAGCCCTGAATCTTGAGTGTGCCCTTCAGATCACCTGACTCCATGTACAGAGACAGTAAAGTGCACCTGTTAATTAGGTGAACTGGTTGAGTAGACCTCGGTTTGTTAAATGAGCTCATGACACATTAGATACCATAGGAACTGTTTCATTGCAAAAGAAATCTGCTTAGAAAGCATAGGTGGCCTGATATTTATGATCTCTCCATCTCCCAAGACTTCCCTCATCTTCTCGTACAATAGTGAGTATAACTGGACATAGGGAAGAGCTGTCCTCAATAAGGGCATCCCTTCAGGTTCCTTGAGATCAGTTGAGTAAAAAGGAGAGGAAACTACATTCATAGTGCATTTCAAGACCTCTGCATGTATTACATAACACAGAGCTCTATCTACACCATACATGTCTTAGGTACTTATTTTAATCCTTGCAAATTAAAAAGCTCCTTCTGTAAAGCAAGATTATTTTTATCACACCACAGATGGCCCAGACAAATGATATTTTTCCACTAATTATAATAAAATACAGTTTAAAAAATCCTGCAAGCCAGATGTCTTCAGTCAACCCTGGTGAATATAGTAGTCTTATACATGTTTTTATTATTATTATTGAGATCATGCTCTACAAAATGTGAGCCTGGTGTGTGTGTGTGTTTTTATAAAAATTGTGACATCTTAAAGGTTAAGTCTCAAGGTGGAGAGAAAAGAATTCCTAATGGCAGAGGAAGAAAAATATTAAAGGAAGTATGTGTCTGTTTTCGGAAAATGTGAGTCACTGCTTTCTTACTCCCAAAACAGTTTGTAATTGGCTTATGTAGGTGACTGTGTATGAGAGAAACAAACAAAAAGTGAGAGGAAAGCAATCTTTAAATAAGAAGAAGTAATCATGTCTACTTTGTATCAAAATTCCTTTTTTTTTTCCTGTTGTTTAACTCTTCCTCCCTCTCTATTTTATAGAGGGGCTTAGAAATAAACATTGAATAAATGAAATTAGAAAAGACCACAAACTTAAAATATAAATGACTGCAGAATTGGGAAGCATGGAATAGTTTAAAGTATTTTATAAATTATTTTAAAGGAAACCTTTTATCCATCTATTTTTTCTTACAATATTTTATACTGAACTCGGAAAATTGAGCAGTGAAAACTCAACTTGGTTTTTCTCTATGTGCATTTTGCTTCTCTTTCTTAAAATGGAGCCTATCCTTAACAAAAAACAAAATTAAATGGATATTCCAGTACAGCCATGAGTATTAGTGCTACACATCAGGTCAATTTATGGCAGTCGATTTGGCTCCCTCGGAAGCACACACAACATCTTAAATCTATGACCGAATGAGTTTTCCAAGACTGAAAAAAGTAATAGTGAATTGGGAATAAACCCAAAGTGTTTAAAAATTATTTCAGTAGATAGTGAAAAGAAGGATATATTGAGGGAATATACATATTTGAATGTGTTCATGGTTTACTTCACCCTTTTGCTTTATTAAAATTCCTGACATTTTGTCAAATAATGTTAATGAATTATAAGAAATTCCACTTTCTGCCTTTTTAACTCAAGGCTAATGGTAAAAATAAACAAACAAAGACAGACTCTGGTGTCCATCACCCTCATTTGATGCCAGCTATGAACAGTTGCTTCCTATTGGGTTATCCCCTTGTCTTTCAGTCTTAACCATCATCCCTAATAATCAGTGATGCTTATTTTTCTTTTGTTTTTTACATGACCTATCAACTGTTCATATAAATTGAGCCAGTATAACTTCAGAAAAATACTGGAGTATAGTTAATTTACAATGTTGTGTTCAAGTGTATTGTATAAGTTTTATAAAGCAAGATTTGCTTCTATTTTAATCCTCTCTTGTTGTTCAGTCAGTGAGTCATGTCCCACTCTTTGCAACCTCGTGAACTGCAGCACTCCAGGCTTCCCTGTCTTTTACTATCTCCCAGATTCTCTCTGCCTTGTGCAGTTATCTGGATTCCATTCAGAATAGCTCCATAAATGGATTGCAGAGGTGGAATCTGCCCTCATTTTTGGCATTCACTGAGGCAACTTATATGCAGGCAGAACTGCAGATCATCTATTCCAACTTCACCAGCTTACTCTATGTAACTCCATGAATGAGATTTTCCCACACTCCTCACATCACCATTCTGGAAGTCCAGCCTCCCTCAGAATCTTAAGAGTGGGTACTGGAGGTGCCCTTGAAAAGACATGATTATTTTCATCTATCAGTTAACCCATCACACATATATGAGAGTCAGGGAAAATAAGAGTTCTGAGAAATAGGAGCATAATAATAATAATAATACGTGGTTGAGAGCCACAAAGTCTAGAATACACTGATGCTACCTGAAACAAACAAAGCTGACTCACCATTGCCAACTGAACCAAGTCAGTGGCAAATAGAGCCTGCTGTTAAGTTGACATGAACACCTTTCTCCTGGTCACCAGGTGATGTGATGAAGAGTAGGGTACACAGCAGTGAATTTTTACTGTCTTAGAAACTGTTTTGGTATGGCTACTTTTAGTAGAAGTTGAGCCTGGAGAGACCTGAGGAGATTCTGTAGGTCAGTGCTTCTCAAACTTCACCTTGTACCTGAATCACTAGGGATTCCATTCAAGTACAGATTCTGATTCACTTGGTCTGGGGTCTGGCTAGGAATCTGCATTTCTAGCAAACTCCCAAATGAAGCCAGTATTCTTAGTGTCAGGGAGCTCACTTTGAGTAGCAAGAATTTAGAGCCCTCAGCACGGAATCCACTGGATGAGCAGATGGAGAGATGAGGAAGGGATGGGACTGTGAGAAGAGAGGACAGGTATGGATCCTGTTGAGACAAGCAAGATGTGGAAGACTTTCCTCCTTATCATGTAGAATCCCTTCCTCTCGACTTGTCAAGTTGTTGAGATTGTTGTTCAGTTGCTAAGGCATGTCCAACTCGGCAACCCTGTGGCCTGCAGCAGGCCAGGCTTCCCTGTCCTTCACTATCTCCCGGAGTTTGCTCAAACTCATATCCATTGAGTCAGTAACACAATCCAACCATCTCATCCTCTGTTGCCCCCTTTTCTTCTTGCCCTCAGTCTTTCCCAGCATCAGGGTCTTTTCCAGGGAGTCAGCTCTTCACATCAGGTAGCCAAAATATTGGAGCTTCAGCATCAGTCCTTCCAGTGAATATTTGGGACTGATTTTCTTTTGGATTGACTGGTTTGATCTCTTTGCTGTCCAGGGGACTATCAAGAATCTTCTCCTGTACCACAGTTCGAAAGCATCAATTCTTCAGCACTCAGCCTTGTTTTTGGTTCAACTCTCACATCCATACCTGACTACTGGAAAGACCATAACTTTGACTATACAGACCTGTACAACAGAGCAGCCACACAGCGCTGCCTCACATAAGCTGCTTCCTGTACACAGATAGTGGGGAGCACTTGTTAATTAGGTGAACTGGTTCAGTAGGCCTAGGTTGGTTAAATGAGCTCATAATACATTAGATACCATATAAACTACTTCAGTATCAAAGAAATCTAACTAGAAAGCATAGGTGGCCTGACCTTTGTGATCTCTCACTTAATAACCCAGGACTGTTTGTTTCCTTATCCAATAGTTAGTTTATCCAGTCCTTTTAGTCCAGCACTCTCAAGAAAATGTTGGCTCCCTTATGTTTATTTTAAATTCTGTTATCTCACCTTGTTACTCAACCACCCTGGGGTTCACTCCCCCAAAACACAAAGAAACCAATCTACTGGCACTGGTTGTATAAGGGAAAGTACAGCCTTTGTTGCAGGCCAGGCAAGGAGAACCAGCAGCTCATGCTAAGAAGACCCCGGGTCTCCAGTTGCTTTCACCAGAAGGTTTTTAACAACAGTGTGAGGCAAAGGGTCTCAGGGTGCATGATCACCTTGTGTTCAATTCTCTGATCTGTTAATGGCGAGATAACAGGGTGATGTTTTCAGTAATCTCAGTCATACACCTTCTGGTTTCAGCAGGTCTGGGTTATACTTTTTTGTGGCTAGCATGTAGTTAACTCTTTCTACATGGTGGGGTTTTGGTAACTGCAATGCCACTAAAGGATATATCTCAGAATATTATATAAAGCCCTTGAGAAAAAACTGAAGGTGTTTTAATGGCTAAACCATTATTTGTTCTTGGCTGTTTTCATTTGTTTCTGTATATTCTCGTTTCTCTGATTAAATTTGCTGTAAGCTTTCTTAAAATAAGAGGTGGGAGGGGCACACCAGGCTCTAGCCCAGAAATGCCCCTCAGAGCAGTGCTTGATTTTCACATGAGCTTCAATTTCAGTTTTCTGGCTGCCTGCAAGGCATTTCCACCTGCACATCTAATAGGCGTCTGAGACTTCCATGACATGCCTTCCCACATCCTTTTCATCTCCCCACTAATGTCCCCAGATTAATTAATAGCAACACTTTCAATCCAGGTAATCAAGTGAAAAAACTAGAATGGAGATTATTTCCCACCATTTCCCATTTTTCTCCTCTATCCCTTAAGCAAATCATGTCTCCTTGTCCAAAATCCATTTGGAACATGCGAAGGTCTCTTCATTTCCTCAGCGACCACTCTATTTCCAGCCACCACTGTCTCTCTGCCCTGCTGCTATGTCTCCTAACTTGTCTCCCAGCCTCAACTCACCCTCACTCACCTACTTTCTTTAAAGGAGCCGAAATCACTGGCTTAACATTCTGGGAGTCTATTTTATTTTTTATTCAGAAACAAAAATTGGACCTTAGCCTTGACCACATATTTTTCAGCCCTTCTCCTGAGGTAGTTTGAGTTTTCTTGTATGATTACTTTAATGGAAGAAAGGGTACAATGGAAGGGGGAAAAATATGTGTGTGTGTGTGTGTGTGTGTGTGTGTGTGAGAGAGAGAGAGAGAGAGAGAGAGAGAGAGAGTTGGACCATAAAAATTGCTGAGTGCCAAAGAATTGATGCTTTCAAACTGTGGTGCTGGAGAAGACTCTTGACAGTCCTTGGACTGCAAGACGATCAAACCAGTCAATCCTAAAGGCAATCAACACTGAATATTCAATGGAAGGACTGAAGCTGAAGCTCCAATACTTTGACCACTTGATTCAGAGAGCCAACTCATTAGAAACGACTCTGATGCTTGGAAAGATTGAAGACAGGAGGAGAAGGGGATGACAGAGGAAGAGATTGTTAGCATCACCAACTCAGTGGACATGAAGTTGAGCAAACTCTGGGAGATGGTGAAGGACAGGGAAGCCTGGTGTGCTGCAGTCTGTGGAGTTACAAAGTTGGACATAACTTACAGACTGAACAACAACATATATGATGGATGTTTTTGAAGGGCAATATGCATGACTAGCATGGTGAGCTAGGATGTCACTCCAGTGTCTATAGGAAAGTCAGCCTATGGCTTAGTTACCAGTATCATTGTTGTCCAATGATATGACGGACCCTGCCATAGCTGTTTAGGACCCAGGGTGCTACTCAGAAGCAACAAACTTTAACATTTGCATAATCTATTGAGCTATAAATTTTCAGGTAAGGTTGAAGACTCCCTTATTTTACTCCCTGTCCAATCTCATTCTTCACTTCTCCCTAAAAGACAACCAGTATTTTGAATGCTGTACTGCTGCTGCTGCTGCTGCTAAGTCACTTCAGTCGTGTCCGACTCTGTGCAACCCCATAAATGGCAGCCCACCAGGCTCCCCCGTCCCTGGCATACTCCAGGAAAGAACACTGGAGTGGGTTGCCATTTCCTTCTCCAATGCATGAAAGTGAAAAGTCAAAGTGAAGTTGCTCAGTCGTGTCCAACTCTTAGTGACCCCATGGACTGCAGCCTACTAGGCTCCTCCATCCATGGGATTTGCCAGGCAAGAGTACTGGAGTGGGGTGCCATTGCCTAGTTTATATATTTATGTATATCATTTTACCATGTACCCACATAGACTAGGGCCTCAGACGGCCCACCCCACCCTCTCCACCTACTTTGTTCATGGGGGTCCTGTGTTTTCCAGGATCTCAGAAACCCCTTCTCCATCCCTCTGCAGAGATCCTGAGCTGTATATGGACCAGACCTGGGTAGCTGAGAAAGACTCCTGGATACCTGTTTTAAAGTTCAAAAGATGAGAGAGTTGCACACAAGAATCAAACAGAGACCTTTATTGAGGAACCAAATAACTTTATGTGAAGAACTGGTAAAACTGCAAGGAAAAACTTAGGTGAACTTTTTCTGCAAGGGAAACACTGGTCTGCATGGCAGGCAGGGTGACCTTGGGCAGTCACCCAGAACTCATGGGAAAGTCCAGTACAGGCTCAGTCCTTGTCACAGGCGCCCAGGGTGAGCTTGTCAAAGATGTACTCTGCCAGGCAGCCTTCTGGCGTCCCCATCTTGTGCATGTTGGTGAGATGGTCCCCCAGCTCCTTGATGGACTCGAGCTGCTGGTCCAAGTGGCGCGTCTCCAGGAAGTGGCACAGGTGGGCATCACTGCTCTCTGTGGCCAGGTGGTGCAGGTCGAGCAGGCTCTGGCTGACACTCTTCTCCAGGTGCAGGGCGTCCTGCGTGGCTTGGAGGCCCCTCTCCTGCTCTTGGGTCTCGGACATCCTGATGTCCAGGAAGGAGATGCGGCCTCCACGCTGGTTCTGCAGGAACATCAGGCTCTCGGCCATCTCGCTGTGCTCCTGGGAGTGGAGCAGGAAGAAGCGGGAGAAGTGCTGCAGGGCCATGTCCTGGTGGTGGTGCAGGGAGCAGGCCCTGGCCTGGCACTGGAAGGAGGCGTGGAGCTCTAGGGTGGCACGGCTGTTGACCATGGCCTCGCACTCGGGGCGGTAGTGGTAGCGCACCTGCGAGGCCGCTGCGGGCAACATGGCAGGCAGCAGCAAGACCATCCGGAAGGTGTCTCAGATGAGGGAGGTGAGGCGGGGGCAGCAGCGGGTGCAGAGGTGCTGGCCGCCTTCTCAGAGCCTTCTCACTGTGACCCATGATGGCAGCCAGAGGTGGGATCTGGGCCCCGGGGCAGGTGGCTGGGTACGGGCTCTGGGATGGACAGGAAATGGTGACCGTTAGTGCAGGGTGAGCACCTGGGCTTTGGGTCCCTTAAGGAAGAGGTCACCAGGTAGGCGGGGCCGGTGGGCAGGGCAAGAGCGCTGAGTCCAAGTTCCATCAAAGCCTGGGTGAGGCAGGAATGCTTTGACCTGAGCACCTGATGCCTAAATTTTTGCATTACTAATAATTTGAAAGAACTTTTTCTTGTTCTCTAATTCAGCATCCTCCAACATTTTTGACACTAGGGACTGGTTTCCTGGAGGACAATTTTTCCATTAGACGGGTAGTATGTTTCAGGATTATTCTCCTAAGGAGAGCACAACCTCTATCCTTCAGGTGCACAGTTCACAGTAGGGTCTGTTCTCCTATAAGAATCTAATGCCACTGCTGATGTGACAGGAGGTAGCACCCACGTGATAATATGAACAGTCGAGAGCGAGTGTCAATACAGGTGAGGCTTTATGTGCCCACCACTCACTTGCTGCTGTGTGGAGCCATTCCCAACAGGGTGTTGGGGAGACCTGCTCTGATTGTTTCCTTCTATAGTATGTTTCCTTATTTGAAGGTTTAATGGTATTCTCTTCAGTTTTATATATCTGTGAGTTTTCCTCCAGAAATAGTTTGTTTTATTCATCATGATCTTCTCTTTTACTTGCATATCTTTCTTCATGTAAACTTAGGAATAAAGGGCTCATTTGATTTGCCTGGTTAATTAGCATGGATCAGCTCTAGAGCTGGGATGCCTATTTCATGTACAGTCTCATTTGTATTGGAGGGCAGAGTGTGTCAGTTATTCAGTGACCTTCTCTTTTGGGGAATACATGGGCATGGAGAATTCAGGTAGGCTAAGGACACTCACTGTCGGCCTTTGTTACCTAGGTGGCTATGGAGTCTCCACAGTATGAAACAGCATCTGGGCTGCTATCTGTAGTGAGGGGTGAAAGGTAACTATGGAATTTGATACTAATAGATCCAACGCCGGGAG
The DNA here is from genome assembly GCF_032405125.1 of Capricornis sumatraensis. Taxonomy (NCBI): domain Eukaryota; kingdom Metazoa; phylum Chordata; class Mammalia; order Artiodactyla; family Bovidae; genus Capricornis; species Capricornis sumatraensis. The sequence goes on along the minus strand of NC_091092.1, from coordinate 106,710,479 downwards.
AGTTGGCTTGCTCCTTCCCCTGACTGCTTTTAGCCAGGCAGGCTAACTGAGGAAAAAATGTCCAAAAAGCTTTTGGTTTTTGTATTGTCTCCAGGATGCAGGAGAAAGGGCCCCCATATTTCCAAAGGTAAGCTTAGTGGGCCTGGGATGTTAAATGTTTACATTATTCTCTTTTCCAAATGCCAGGAAAATGGTTACATTCAATTCTCAGGAATGAAGCAAAACTTTAGAAAAATCACAGAGGGGAGAAAGGCTGAAGGGGACACTCCAGCCATTTCTTTGACTTAGCTCTTAATGGCAATTGCACTGCCCTTCTGTGTCATATTCCAGACTATATCTCTAAGATCTGTAATGTTAATGTTGATTGATTGATCTATTTATTCATCTGTCCATCCATCCAACTATCTATGCATCTATCTGTATGAAGTCTTAGTTGCAGCACGTGGGATCTTAGATTTTTGTTGTGCCATGGAGGATCTCTAGTGACATGCAAAGTCTTATTGGTTGCAGCATGTGGGATCTAGTTCCCTAAGGAAGAGTCAAACCCTGGCCGCCTACATTTGGAACTTGGAGCCTTAACTAGTGAACCACCAGGGAAGTTCTAGGATCTGTAATGTTAAACCCATACCTTTTGAATTTCTTGTTAGGGGTTTGAGTGAATAATTTCTGCTGAAGAAAAAGAATCATATTTTTCTGGAATTGAGCTGCATAAGTTGCTTGTATATTTTTGAGATTAGTTGTTTGTCAGTTGCTTCATTTGCTATTATTTTCTCCCATTCAGAAGGCTGTCTTTTCACCTTGCTTATAACGACCCAATCAAAAAATGGGCCAAAGAACTAAATAGACATTTCTCCAAAGAAGACATACGGATGGCTAACAAACACATGAAAAGATGCTCAACATCACTCATTATCAGAGAAATGCAAATCAAAACCACAATGAGGTACCACTTCACACCAGTCAGAATGGCTGCGATCCAAAAATCTGCAAGCAATAAACGCTGGAGAGGGTGTGGAGAAAAGGGAACCCTCCTACACTGTTGGTGGGAATGCAAACTAGTACAGCCACTATGGAGAACAGTGTGGAGATTCCTTTAAAAATTGCAAATAGAACTACCTTATGACCCAGCAATCCCACTGCTGGGCATACACACCGAGGAAACCAGAACTGAAAGAAACACATGTACCCCAATGTTCATCGCAGCACTCTTTATAATAGCCAGGACATGGAAACAACCTAGATGTCCATCAGCAGATGAATGGATAAGCAAGCTGTGGTACATATACACAATGGAGTATTACTCAGCCGTTAAAAAGAATTCATTTGAATCAGTTCTGATGAGATGGATGAAACTGGAGCCGATTATACAGAGTGAAGTAAGCCAGAAAGAAAAACACCAATACAGTATACTAACACATATATATGGAATTTAGAAAGATGGCAATGACGACCCTGTATGCAAGACAGGAAAAAAGACACAGCTGTGTATAACGGACTTTTGGACTCTGCGGGAGAGGGAGAGGGTGGGATGATTTGGGAGAATGGCATTCTATCATGTATACTATCATGTAAGAATTGAATCGCCAGTCTATGTCTGACGCAGGATACAGCATGCTTGGGGCTGGAGCATGGGGATGACCCACAGAGATGTTATGGGGAGGGAGGTGGGAGGGGGGTTCATGTTTGGGAACACATGTAAGAATTAAAGATTTTAAAATTTAAAAAATAAATAAATAAATGAATAAAATAAAATAAAAAAAGACATACAACAAGCAAAAAAAAATAAAAAATTCAAAAAAAAGAATCATAAAAAATGAGTTTGTACTTTGTGGCTAATTGCTTTTGGGTATATGATAACATGGATATAAAATATTATATCCTTCTAATTATATAAATATTACAAGGAAAAGCTGGGGGTGGGGGAAGTGTTTGTGGAACATGCTTTCCTTGCTCTTTGCCATTGCTGGGCTGATTAGAAGTTAAAACTCTTTGAATATTGAAAACTGTAAATGCTCATAGGCTTCCCTAGGGGCTTAGTGGTTTAAAAAAAAAAAAAAAAAACAACCTTCCTGCCAATGCAGGAGATACAGGAAATGAGCAGGTTTGATCCCTGGGTTGGGAATATCCCCTGGAGGAGGAAATGGCCACCTGCTCCAGTATTCTTACCTGGGAAATCCCGTGGCTAGAGGAGCCTGGTGGGTTCAGTCCATGGGGTCACAAAGAGTTGGACATAACTTAATGACTAAACAACAATATATCTTGATAAGTGATGATTTTTGCCTATTGGGATCTCTGGAAAAAGGGAGGCAACATGAAAGAGAAGCAGTCTCCAACTGGAGATACAATTTTAGAGTTTTTAAATACAGTTTTTAATTTTTAAAATTAATTTTATTGAAATATAGTTGACTTACAATGTTTTGTTAGTTCCAGGTGATGAGCAAAATGATTTATTTATATGCATACACATACCACTCTTTTTTAGATTATTTTCTCATTAAGGTTATCACAGAGTTTTGAGTAGAGTTCCCTGTACTATACAGTAGAGCCTTGTTGGTTATCTATCTTATGCAGTATATAGCGTGTGTATGTTCATCCCAATCTCCTGACTTATCCCTCTCCCCTACATTTCCCTTTTGGTAGCCATAAGTTTGTTTTTATATATGTAAGTCTCTTTCTGTTTTGAGAATAAGTTAATTTGTACATTTTTTAAGAAAAAAATAAGATTCTACATATGAATGATAACATATGACATTTATCTAGGTTCATCTTTGTTGCTGAAAATGGCATTGTTTTGTTCTTTTTTTCTGACTGAGTAATATTTCATTGTGGGCTTCTCTGTTGGCTCAGCCTTAAAGAATCAGCCTGCCAATGCAGGAGACATGGGTTTAATCCCTGGGTGAAGAAGATCCCCTGAACAAGGAAATGGCATCCTATTCCAGGATTCATGCCTGGGAAATCCCATGGACAGAGGGGCTTTTCAGGCTACAGTCCATGGGGTCACAAAGAGTCTTACATTAGTTAGTGACTAAACAACAACAGTATTTCAGTGTATAAATGTACCACATCTTCTCTATCCATTCTTCTGTTGATGGATATATGGTTGTTTCCATGTCCAGCTGCAATGAACAATGAGGTACATGTGTCCTTTCTGATTATGGCTTTCTCCAGTGCATGCTCAGGAGTGGGACTGCTGGATCATATGGTAGTTCCTACCTTAAGTTTTGAAGGAACTTCCATACTGTTCTCCATAGTGGCTATACCATTTACATTCCCACCAACAGTGTAGGGGGTTTCTCTTTTCTCTATATCCTCTCTAGCATTTATTGTGTGTATACTTTTTGTTGATGGCCATTCTGATCAGTATGAGGTCAAAATGATCAAAACTACCTCCTTGTAGTTTTGATTTGCATTTATCTGATATTTAGTGATGTTGAGCACCTGAGCACCTTTTCATGTGCTTTGTGATTTTTGGCCATCTATATATCTTCTTTGAAGAAATGTCAATTTAGATCTTCTGCTCATTGTTTGTTTGCTTTTTTGACATATAGCTACATGAGCTGATTGTATATTTTGGAGATTAGTCTCTTGTTGCTCACTTCATTTGAAAATATTTTCCCCTATTCTGTGTGCTGCCTTTTTAAAATTTTTTGATGATTTCCTTTGCCCTGTAGAAGCTTATAAGTTTAATTAGGTCCTCTTTGTTTATTTTGATTTTTATTAGTCTAGAAAGTGGATCAAAAAAGATATTACTGTGAGTTATGTCCTGGAGTGTTCTGCCTATGTTTTCCTGGAAGAGTTACATAGTGTCCAGTCTTACATTTAGGTCTTTGATCCATTTCAAGTTTATTTTTGTGTATGATGTTAGAGAATGTTTTAATGTAATTCTTTTATATGTAGCTGTCCAGTTTTCCTTGGAACCCCATATTGAAGATACTATCTTTTCTACATTGTATATTCTTGCCTCCTTTGTGGTAAATAAATTGACCATAGCGTGTGAGTTTAAATGAAGTTTTCAGTTGTTAGTGAGCTCTTTTGAAATCAGATGTCTGACCCTTAAAAGTTGATAATTTTCCCACCTGGCATGTCGATTTTTTAGTGGGTCATTTTCAACTGTAAGACTGATAAGGCAAGTGAACTTAGGAAAACTCTGCCATTGTAGTGTAAAAATAGCCAGGTGTAACAGCACCCCAATGGCAGGCTGTCATCAAATGAGCATGGCTGTGTTCCAATACAGTTGTATTTAGGGCTGTTGAAATTTGCATTTCAGACAAATTTTTACATGTCATCCAGTACTGCTCTTTTAACATTTTTCAGTCATTTAAGAATACAAAATTCATTTTCAGCTTGTGGGCTGTACATAAATAGATGGTGGGTCAGATTCAGGTTGTAAGCCATTGTTTGCTAACCTCTGTTTCCGATAACATGTATACTTTGAAAACTGTAGAAATGAATTACTACAACCAAATAAAAATTTACAATTGAAACTGATGAATGTAGTAAAGAAGCACAGATGGGACATCATCATGCAGCTTATTATACTGCACACAATTCCAAATCCTTATCTGACTCTCAGTTTATATATAGCTGTGTCAATACCAGTTGCCACTGGAGAATTTGTTCTCAAATTGAAAAATTATTCCACAAGATTTAAGGCCTACCAAGTCACAAAAAATAGAGTCTAATTCAGTGGCCATTTCTGTAGAATGAGACACAGTTCTAGATAAATATTGAGATTGCTGTAATAAATCTGTTTGCAAGAAGAAAGGAAGACATATGTAATTGTGTTAAATCATTTCATGATAATTGCTTGACATTTGTAATTTATTGAGTTTATAGTTTTGAATTGTATATGTATAGTTTCATTTGTGAATTTTATAGAGAATGACTTTGCATTTTTTTATATTTATTATGACTTGAGAAATAAGTACTACAGTGACAAACAAATAACTCAAAATGGATCAACAGGCCTAGTGGTAAAGTACAAAATTGGAGGTATTCTTACCTCTCCAGACTGGAAAAGGTGCTAAAATTAGGAGATTCACTGTTACGAAAGCACATGGAGGGAGAGCCAAGGCTGTCCCTGTGCAACAGAGAGAAGATGAAACAAAGGAATGTCACAAGGTTTTCAAATCCTATACAGGAAACAGGCTAATACAACTACTCAGATACAAACATATGCTACCCTTTAAGAAAAATGAAGAATAGCTTTAAGAGAAGAATCTTGGGCTTAGAGCATGGAGCCTTCAGCACGGAAGGGGAAATCTTGACCCACAAAAAATTCCTCCTAGGCCTGGCAGCCTAATGAAATATCCATACTGGGCTTTGAAATTGCTTGGAATCAGTGACCTCTTTGTTCTTTGTGTTTTTTTTTTTTTCCCCCATTTTGGAATAGGAATGGCTAAAGCTCTTAGACTTGATTTGTTCCAGCATTGTTTTTTGAAAAGACATAACTTGTTTTCTGGGCTTCCCTGGTGGCTTAATGGTAAAGAATCCACCTGCCAATATAGGAGGCACAGGTTTGATCCTTGGTCTGGGAAGATCCCCTGGAGAAGGAAATGGCAACCCACTCCAGCATTCTTGCAGGGAAATCCCATGGACAGAGGAGCCTGGTAGGCTACACAGTCCGTGGGGTCACGAAAGAGTCAAGCACAGCTAGACGACAACAACTTGTTTTCTAGTTTTACAGGTATAGAGATGGACAAGTATGTTGTCCTAAGATGGGTCATATGCAGAGTCTCACTCTCTGATTTAGATAATGCTGATAATTAGATTTTGGACTTCTAAACTCATTAATTATATTTATATGAAATTTTGGACTTGGTTTACACTGTAAAGGATTAAGATTCAATAGGATGTTGGGATGGATGAACGTATTTTGCATGTGGGGTAGATGTGAATCTTTGGGGCCAGAGGGAAGAAAAACTATAGTAAGCTGAAAAATACACTATCAAAAATATTTACATATGAATTTCTTAAACCCATGAATGTAATCTTATATGGTGAAACTAAGACTGTCTTTAGATGTGGTTACTTTTAAGATCTTGAGATGGGAATATTATGCTGGATTATCTAGGTGGGCTCTAAATGCAGTCAGACACAACCACTTAAGAGGGAGATAGAGGTTTCACACTCAGAGAGGACAATGTAATGGGCAGATAGAACAAAGATTTGAAGATGATGGCCTTAAAGACTGGAGGGCTGCAAGCAGAAACCAAGGAAAGCTAGCAGCAAACAGAAAGTGGAAGGAGAAAGGAAGATTCTCCCCTGGATCCTCCGGAGGATATATATCATATCTGACACCTTGATTTAGGCCGAATGAACATATTTTGGTGCTTCTGGCCTCTGGACCTCTAAGAGAATAAGTATGTAGTTTTTGTTTATGGTGGGAGTGGTGGTGGGGTGGTCATCAGTTCAAGGCAATTTGTTACCACAGCCCTGGGAGATTATTTAAAGTGGAAGCAATCTAAATGCCCATCAAATGATGAATGGATATAGAAAGTGTGATATTACCATCTAACAGAATATTATTCATTAATAAAAAGAATAAAGTAATAATGTGTTCTGCAACATGAATGGACCTTGAAAACATGCTGAGTGAAAGAAGCCAAAAAGGAACACATTGTACAGTTCCATTCATATGAAATGTACAGAACAGACAAATCTATAATACACAGAAAGCAAATTAGTCTAAGATTGGGCAGGTAGGGATGTTGGGAAATGCTAGCTAAGCAGAGTGGAGTTTATTTGGGGGACAATGAAAATATTCTAAAATTTATAACTGGATATACTAAAAGTTCTTGGATATAAATTCAGAGGGTAAATTATATGGTATATGAATCATACCACAGTAAATCCATTTTTTCAAAAGAAAGCTCTACAGTGTGCTGAGAAAAAGGCATGAAATTATATTGAGAAAGACAAGTCCCATGATCTTCAATGTCAAGCTGGAGACCTAAGAGTGCTGATGGTATAGTTCCAGTTCAAGTCCAAAGGCCTCAGTTCCAGTGTAAGGGTCAGCAACCTCAATAACCAGTAGAAGGTAATGTTTCAGTTCAAATCCAAAAGAAAGAAAAATCCCCCCTCATTTAAAGAAGGGTCAGCCGTTTTGTTCTAGTCAGACCTTCAATTGATTGGATGAGGCTCACTACCATTAGGGAAGTCCCTCTGCTTTCTTTATTTATTCTACTGATTCAAAGGTTAATCTTATCCAGAAACACCCTCAGGGACACACTCATAATAATATTTGCCCAAATTTCTGGGCATCCCTTGGTCCAGTCAAGTTGACAAATAAAATTAAACATACTTATGTAAGTCCTTTGTCACAGATACATATTGTAATGTTTTTCCCATTTGCAGTTTGTCTTTTAGTTTTAAATTTTAATTGTCTATTTGATCACCTTTTTTATTTTCACTTGTATGTATTTTGTTCATTCCTGCAAAAATAAGGCAGTAGCCTTTTCCCAATAGCCTTGGGAAATGCTAGCTAAGTGGAATAAGGTTTATTTGGGGGACAGAGAAAATATTCCAAAATTCATTATAATACTTTTTTGGGGGGATTTTGAGAGAAATTACATTGAATCTGTGAAATTACATTGAATCTGTGAACTCTTTGGGGGACTTTACCATATTTACAATATTAAATTTTCCCATAAATGAACAAAAGATGTCTTCTCACTCGTATTGATCTAGTTTAAATTATTTTAGCAATGTTTGTGGTTTTCACAGTAAAAGTCTTGGATCTTCTTGGTTAAACTTATTCTTAAGTATTTTCTTCTTTCTGATGCTCTTAGTGGAGATGTTTTCTTAATTTCATTTTCAGATTATTCATTGATCAGGTATACAATACAATTTATTTTTGTGTGTTGAAGCTGTGCTCTGCAATTTTCCCAAACTTATTGCTCCTAATTTTTTCTTTCCTTTGGGATTCTCTTTATATAAGGTTGTATCATCTGTGAATAATTTTACTCCTTCCATTTTAATTAGAATGTCTTTTCCTCCTTGCCTACATGCTAAGGCTAGAATGTCTGGTTGAATGGAAATAGCAAAAGCTGACATTCTTTCCTTTTTCCTGACCTTAAAGGGGAAGCTTTTGTTGTTTCACCTTTGAGTATGGTGTTAGCTTTGAGTTTTTCAAAACTGCCCTTTATCATATTGAGGAAGTTCCCTTTTCTTTATAGCTTGTGGAATGTTTTAATGATGAAATGGTATTCGATTTTGCCAATTTTTTTGTGTGTGTCTGTTGAAATGATTGTGTGCTTTTTCTTATAATCATTCTGTTAATAAGATTAGTTGATTTTTGTGTATGGAACCAACCTGGCATTCCTAGGGAAAATTCTACTTGGCCACGGTATATGATACTTTTAATATGCCACTGCATTCAGTTTGCCAATACTCTGTTGAGAGTGTTTTATATCTGTACTCATAGGGGATATTGTTCTATACTTTTCTTTTGATGTCAGTATCTGACTTTGGTATCAGTTAATACTTGTCTTATAGAATAAGTTAAGAAGTGTTCCTTTTATTTTTTGGAAGAATTTAGGAAGAAGTAGTATTCTTCTTTATTTTTTTTTTTATTTTTTTAAATTTTAATTTATTTGTTTTAATTGGAGGCTAATTACTTTACAATATTGTAGTGGTTTTAGCCATACATAGACATGAATCAGCCATGGGTGTACATGTCTTCCCCATCCTAAACCCCCCTCCCATGTCCCTGCCCATCCCATCCCTCTGGGTCATCCCAGTGCACCAGCCCGGAGCACCCTGTCTCATGCATGCAACCTGGACTGGCAATCTCTTTCACATATGATAATATACATGTTTCAATGCTATTCTCTTCAGATCGTCCCACCCTTGCTTTCTCCCACAGAGTCCAAAAGACTGTTCTATACATCTGTGTCTTTTGTTTCTGTTGCATTGATCTCTGCCCTAATTTTTATGATTTCTTTCCTTCTACTAACCCTGGGGTTCTTCATTTCTTCCTTTTCTAGTTGCTTTAGGTGTACAGTTAGGTTATTTATTTGACTTTTTTCTTGTTTCTTGAGGTAAGCCTGTATTGCTATGAACCTTCCCATTAGCACTGCTTTTACAGTTTCCAATAGATTTTGGGTTGCTGTATTTTCATTTTGATTCGTTTCTATGCAGATTTTTATTTCTTTTTTGATTTCTTCTATGATTTGTTGGTTATTCAGAAGCATGTTGTTTAGCCTCCAGATGTTGGAATTTTTAAGAGTTTTTTTTCCCTGTAATTGACAGCTAATCTTGCTGCATTGTGGTCATAAAAGATGATTGGAATGATTTCAATTTTTTTGAATTTAGCAGGGCTGGATTTATGGCCCAGGATCTGATCTATCCTGGAGAAGGTTCCGTGTGCACTTGAGAAAAAGGTGAAATTCACTGTTTTGTAATGAAATGCCCTATAGATATCAATTATGTCTAACTGGTCCATTGTGTCATTTAAAGTTTGTGTTTCCTTGTTAATTTTCTGTTAGCTGATCTATCCATAGGTGTAAGTCGGGTATTAAAGTCTCCCACTATTATTGTGTTATTGTTAATTTCCCCTTTCATACTTGTTAGCATTTGTCTTACATGTTGCAGTGCTCCTATGTTAGGTGCATATTTATTTATACTTGTTATATCTTCTTCTTGGATTGATCCTTTGGTCATTATGTAGTGTCCTTTTTTATCTCTTTTCACAGCCTTTATTTTAAAGTCTATTTCATCTGTTATGACTATTGCTACTCTTGCTTTTTTTTGGTCCCCATTTGTGTGAAATACCTTTTTCCAGCCCTTCACTTTCTTCTTTAAAGGTTAGGTAGGATTCATCCTGGACTTTTCTTTGTTGAGAAGGTATTTATTACTGATTCAATCTCTTTACTTGTTATTGGTCTTTTCAGATTATTTCTTAAGTTTTGGTACTTTTGGTTTCTAGTGATTTGTCTGTTTCAACTAGGTTATCACATTTCTTGACACAATTTTCTTCACATTTTTATGGATACTTTATTTTTTGTAAAATCAGTAGTAATGTCCCCATATTCATTCCAGGTTTTAGTTCCTTGTTTTACTTCTTTAGTATAACCTAAAGATTTTTTACTGTTGTTGATATTTTTAAGGAAAGAACTATCAGTTTCATTGATTTGCTACTTTGTTTTCCCATTCTCTACTTCATATATCTCCATCCTAAACTTTTTTATTTCCTTCTTTGTGCTAGTTCATCTAGTTTAAGATGTAAAGTAGTATTTGAAATGTTTCTTTATAAGTTTAGGCTCTTATAGTAATAAATTTTCCTCTAAGCAAGGCTTTACATGCATTCCTTTCAATTAAGTAATTAGTAACAAGGGAAGACTTACTTCTGCTCTTTATTTTCTGTGTATCTTATTTTTGCTCCTCATTCCCTCTATTGGTAACTTCTTTCAAGTTTGATTTTTTGTAGTGAACCATTCTGATTCCCTCTCATTAATTTTCTGTGTTTATTTTTATTTACTTTTTAAATGACTACCTTGCAGATTGCATTTAATATCTTCAGTGTAGAGCAATGTATTTTGAATTAGTAGTAAATTAGTTTCAAGTGTACAAAATATGCCACTATACAGCTCCATATTCCCCCTTTTATGTTGTTGTCAGAAATTAAATCTTAAATATATAGTGTTCCCATTACTATACATTTATGACAAATATTTATGACTTTTTAAACATCCTAGAGGATAAAAGAAGAGTTCTCAGTGAAATATACAATAATAGTGGCTTTTATATTTATTTATGTAGTTACTTTTAACAATATTCTTTATTTCTTCATATGGGTTCTTGTTACTGTCTATAAATAAACAAATAAAGATATACTCAGCTCCATTAGTAATTAGAGAAATTTTTTTTAAATCACAATAAGCTACTAATTAAGACCTAGTAGAATGGCTATGAGTTAAAGTAAATAGGCAGATTTGTGTATTGCCAAAACATTACAGAAATTGGACCTTCACACATTGCTAATGGAAATGAGAAATTATGTGGACACTTTGGAAAACAGAATTGCAGTTTCTTTTTTTAATTTATTTTTTAATTGAAGGAAAATTGCTTTACAGAATTTTGTTGTTTTCTGTCAAACCTCCACATGAATCAGCCATATGGATACCTGTGTCCCCTCCTTCTTGAACCCATCTCCCATCTCCCTCCCCATCCCACCCCTCTTGATTGATACAGAGCCCCTGTTTGCATTCCCTGAGATATACAGCAAATTCCCATTGGTTATCTGTTTTACATAGGGTAATGTAAGTTTCACCGTTACTCTCTCCATACATCTCACCCTCTCCTCCCCTCTCACTGTCTCCATCAGTCTATTCTTTGTGTCAGTTTCTCCATTGTTGCCCTGCATAAATTGTTCGGTACCATCTTTCTAGATTCCATATATATGTGTTCGTATACTTATCTTTCTCTTTCTGACTTCACTCTGTATAGTAGGCTCTAGGTTCATCCACCTCATTAGAACTGACTCAAATGTGTTCCTTTTTATGGCTGAGTAATATTACGTGGTGTATATGTACCACAACTTCTTTATACAATCATCTGCTGTCAATGGACACCTAGGTTGCTTCCATGTTCTAGCTATTGTAAATAGTGCTGCAATGAACAATGGGATATATGTGTCTTTTTCAATTTTGGTTTCCTCAGGGTTGTTGGAATTCCCTAGTGGCTCAGATGGTTAAGAGTATGCCTGCCATATGGGAGAACCAGGTTTGATCCCTGGGTCGGGAAGATTTCCTGCAGAAGGAAATGGCAACCGCTCCAATATTCTTGCCTGGAAAATCCCATCGACTGTAGCCTGCCAAGCTCCTCCATCCATGAGGTCACAAAGAGTGGGACACGACTGAGTGACTTTACTTCACTTTCTTTCCTGAGGGTATATGCCTAAGCGTGGGATTGCTGGGTCTTATGGTGGTTTTATACCTAGTCTTTAACGAAATCTTGATACCATTTTCCATAGTGGCTGTATCAATTTGCATTCCCACCAGTAGTGCAAGAGGGTTTCTTTTTTCCCACACCTTCTCCAGCATTTATTGCTTGCAGACATTTTGATGATGGCCATTCTGACCTGTGTGAGGTGATACATCATTGTAGTTTTGATTTGCATTTCTCTAATAATGAGCAGTATTGACCATCTTTTCATGTGTTTGTTACCCATCTTTATGTGTTCTTTGGAGAAATGTCTGTTTAGGTCTTTTTCCATTTTTTGGTTGCATTGTTTGTTTTCCTGGTATTGAGTTGTATGAGCTGCTTGTATATTTTAGAAATTAATCCTTTGTCAGTTGTTTCATTGGCTATTATTTTCTCCCATTCTGAGGGTTGTCTTTTCACCTTGTTTATAGTTTCCTCTGCTGTGCAAAAGCTTTTAATTTTAACTAGGCCCCACTTGTTTACGTTTATTTTTATTTAGATTGGCAGTTTCTCATGAAGTTAAATATAGGTTTACCATATGAAATTGCAATCTCAGTCATAAAGTATCTTGCCAAGAGAAGTTAAAACATTCTTTTTAAATATGTATATGAAAGTTCACAGTAGCAATATTCCCTAAAGCCTAAAGTAAAACAACTCAAATGCTTCCAACTGGTGAATGAACAGAAGTACCATATCTATGGAGTAGAATATTATTCAGCAATAAAAAAGAATGAAGTAGCAATATCTAACACAGGTAAACTGCAAAAAGACTATGCCTAATGAAAGAAATCCAACAGAAAAGAATGCATATTGTATGTTTCCATTTATAGTAAATGTCTTGAAAAGGCAGATGTCTAGAGACCTAGACTAGACCAGTATTTACCAGGGTCTATCTGGGGATAGTATTACAGAGAGACTGTAAATGGGCATGCAGTATCTGGGGTGTGATGAAAATGTTCTAAAATTCGTTGTGATGATGGGTTGTACAGCTCTGTAAATATATTAAAGTCATTGAATTGGGCGATTTCAGCATCACTATCAAAGAAAGAAACCCCACAGACCTGTCTCTCCATAGAAACATCCATTGGATAGAGACGACTGGGAGCCTGAGAACAGTGACAGAATGAATACTTCATAATAAATGTTTTTATATACTTCAATTTCTGAATCTTATGGATGTTTTACTACTTCTAAAACTTAACACAAAGAAATTCACTCTTCCAGGGAAGGAAAAACGGTACAGATAACTCTTTCAGGAAGCCTAATTTTGACTTTAAAGTGTGCCAGGTGAGGATTAAGAGACCTATGTGTTTAGTGAGCATCAAGTATGAAATAAGTCATTTGGGGCTGGAAACAACGGAGAACATGAACTCAGGGTCTGAACACCTAAAAGAAACATACAAACACCACATATAAACCTATCAATTAAAAAAAAATAAAACAGGGATAATGCCATTCATCCTATAGGAATAGTGCCTAAATGAAATCACGTATGTAATAGTGATTACATAGCTCATGGAAATGAGATGGCAACAGAGCAGAAAATAGGCAGTTTATCCCTTCTGAAGCCAGATAATTCTAGCCTCCATTCACCAGGGCTGCTCTTCACTTTGAACTTGTCAAAGAGGGATTTGGCCAAGCTGACTTCTGGACCCCCCATCTTGCTACCCAGAATTACGCAGTAACATTTAACATAAAGTGAAAACTCCCTTCACTTCAACCCTTGCCCAACCCCATCCCCTTCACTCTTTCCCCAGTTCAACCCCAATCATGATTTTCAGGCCATGTTTTTATACTTTAACTCTGCTCAGGCATCCACACTCACCAGGGCCCCAGACCAACCCCAACCCAACATTGTTTTACTAGGGGAGGAATGATTTTGTGTTTTCCATGGCCCCGTGGAACACCTTCCCTCTCCATCGGTAAAGATCCTAAGCTGCATGTGGACAGGGCCTGGGTAGCTGGAGAGACTCTTGTATACCTGTTTTAAAGTTCAAAAGTGAGAGATTTGCACATAAAAATTAGAGACGTTTACTTATGCATCAACTATTAACTTTATTTGAAGAACCAGTAACTTTATGTGAAGAACTGCCAATACTGCAAGAAAAACACTTCAGTGAAGTTTTTCTGCAAGGGCAATACTGCGGACTTCATGGCAGGCAGGGTGACCTTGGGCAGTCACCCGGGACTCAGGGGAAAGTCCAGTCTAGGATCAGTCCTCCTTGTCGCCGTCGCCCAAGGTGAGCTTGTCAAAGACGTACTCTGCCAGGCTGCCTTCCGGGGATCCCACGTTGCTCAGGTTGCTGACATGGTCTCCCAGCTCCTTGATGAACTTGACCTGCTGGTCCAGGTAGCCGGTCCCCAGGAAGTGGCACAGGTGGGCGTCGCTGCTGTCGGTGGCCAGCTTGTGCAGGTCGAGCAGGCTCTGGTTGACGTTCTTCTCCAGGTGCAGGGTGTTTTGCATGGCCTGGAGTGCGCTCTCCCACTGCTGGGTCTCGGGCATTCTGATGTCGAGGAAGGAGACGTGGCCCCCACGCCGGTTCTGCAGGAACATCAGGCTCTCGGCCGTCTTGCTGTGCTCGTGAGAGCGGAGCAGGAAGAAGCGGTAGAAGTGCTTCAAGCCCACATCATCACGGTTGAGGTAGAAGGCCACCGCCAGGCACTGGAAGGAGGCGTGGAACTCCAGGGCAGTGTGGCTGTTGAGCGCGGCCTCACACTCAAGGCGGTAGTTCTGACGAACCTGTGAGGGCGGTGTGGGCATCATGGCGGGCGACTCCAGGGCCCAGGGAATGGCGGCTCGGTTGGCAGGTGTGCGGGGCTGGCATCGGCGGGGGCGCGAGCGCCAGCGGCCTCCTCGGAGCCTTCCCATGGTGGATGATGTGGGCGACCAGAGGCGGGCTCTGGGCCAGACGACAGGCGGCTGGGTGTGGGCTCTAGGATGGATGGGTAATGGCGTCCGTTGGGCCAGGTCAGTGCCTGGGCTTGAGATTGGTTAAGGAAGAGGTCACGTGGGTGGGCGGGATCTGTGGGCAGGCGGGGTCTATGGTCTTGACCCTCCTTCTTTCGCCTGGTGACGTAATGGCTGTTGAGAAGGGACTATAAGACAATTTCAACAATCAGGTCCTGGAAAATAACCCAGAAAAGCTCCACTCCTTGTCTCTCTCCAGGTCCTTCTCACCTCTACTTTCTGATTCAAGTGAAATAGTCAGACTACAGTGTGTAGCAGCTAGTCTCCTGAGGGGCTGATGAGAGGCTGGATAACGTGTCATTTACGTGTGGAAGAAGCCTCTTCGGGATGGGCTTTGACCAATGAGAAATGGGGGGTTGAAGAGAGCCTGTAAGATAAATACCAATGCTACCCTCTTCCACACTGCCAAGTGACCTGAGGAATGATTTCAGATTCTAAATCTCTAGACAAGCCTGTTCAGTGAATGATCTGCTGAGTCTTTGTGGCTCATTAGGAAGCAGTGGCCAGTGTGATAAACACGTAGGATTACATTTCTTCACATCTTTCCCTGCCTGATGTTTCATTTGTCTCGCCCTTATTGCTGTGAGTTCACACATTCTATCAAAATCAGCATCTTAACAGCATTTAAGCTGAGTCTCAGTCTCTGTTTTCTAAAAGTCAAGCAAGGCTCAAACTCCTGTGTTGGTCATTCTGGGAATCTCCCTGTTATATGTCTTATTATATATCATTTTATTTTCTCATATATTTTCTACTATTACTTCTTTGAGAATTTCCTCTTTGTTCCTTTACTAGCTGGTTGCGATTTCTGCCCTCCCTTGATCCTATTGTATTGCGGCAGGATTGCTTTGACAATTAACCATCTCTCTAATTTGCTATTCAGCAGTGCCTATTCTATTCTTCTATTTATTGGACTTTTTATTCCAACAATAAGTGTTTTCATTTTCATGATCTCTAGTTTATCTTTATGGATTATATATATATAGATAGATAGATAGATAGATAGATAGATAGATATATATATATATATATTACTGCCTGAGGATATTAAGTGTATTTATTCTGAAGTTTTGGTCTTACTCTACTAATGCTTTATCTTTGAGTTTAAGTAAGGTTTTTGTTACGTATTTTTATTTTGAAATATTTTCAAAGTTTCAGAAAAGTTACAGGGATAGTGCAAAGAACTTGTAGTTTCTGAACCATATGAGAATAAGTTGTTGACCTGATGTTTCATCAGCCGAAATACTTCAGTGTCTAATTTCTGAAAACATGGAAATTCTCCTGTAGCTACAATACAACAGGCAAAATTGAGGAATGAACTTTGATGCATTACTACCATCAAATACTCAGATGCCATTCAAATTATTTTTTTTTCCAATTATTCCCCCAAATGCCTTATGCAGTAAAAGGACCCAATCTAGAATCTCATGCTACAGTTAGTTATCATGACTGTTAGCTTCCTTCAGTCTGGTGTAATTCTTGAGTCTCTCCTTCTCTTGCATTCCTTGACACTTTTCAGAATCATAAGCCAGTTATTTTGTAGAATGTTTCTGACTTTTGGCTTGTGTAATCTTTTGAGTATAAGAGCTCTTTCTTTCATTGATTCAGTTTGATATTTCTTCTTTATAGTTTATTTTTTCAAGTTTTTCTTCAAACATTTGATGATTTTTAATTCATGATTGGTTTTTAGATTCCTTTTTAAACATTCATCTGTGTGAATTTAGAAAGCCAGGGAGATAAGTGGTGGGACAGCTTCTACTCTGGCCAGTCATTAGTGAAATTGGAGAGAATCAACTCATATTTTTGGTGAACTGCTGGATTTGGAATCTCCTTGTTCTTCCCGGGTTTTTCTACTCACCTGTGGGTACTGTCCCAACTTGTGACAAAAGCTTCCACACACCCTGCTCTGATCTAAAAACATTTACCCCCTCTCTTGCTACTGCTCTGTGTGAGGACTAGGAAGCAGTTGTGGGCAACAGTGTGTGTACTTTCTGTGGTATCCAACTAATCTCCTTCTTAGATGTGTCCAGACTCAAGGCTGAAGGATCCTGTGCATAATTGAAAATAGTAGAGCCAAGCATTTTCTATCTAATTAATCAGTTCAGAACCTGCCTAGTAACATTTGGAAGTGGGTTATGTTCCCAGTGAGTTTGTATTGCTGAGGAGGACCCAGCAACATTTATACACAGCATTCATATGGCTTCTTCCTTTCTTTGAACAAGCATGACAGGAAAGATAATCAGAGATGAGGGACAAAAACCACAATCCAAACTGCAAAAACTGCCTGTGTTGAGAACATAAAACGGAAATATCTGCTAAGTTGGGGCATTCACCGAGAGGTGGTTGGCTATCTAGAAGTTGTTCAAAAACTTAAGAGCCACCTCATCAACTTGAATGTTCTAGGGAAAATGGATGGACCATCACACAAGTCACTTAACATCTTTAATTTCTTCATCTATACAATAAGATTAAGAAACTCAAACTTCTGGCGAAAATAAACAGGTAGAACACACACAAATTGGAAAGTTCCGTGCAAAAAGTCTTCTATTGAAATTATCACAGGGGAAGGTGGAAGACACATCGCTAAAATGCATTATCTATGCTGTGTAATTCCACTGCCAATTAATTTTATTAACTATGAAAGATGAATAACTTGGGAAAGAAGTCAAAGGTTGGTTGCATCTTGCTTAAAATAACCGTAAATACTATTTGTGCAAGGTGGCATAATTGATATAAAGTAAATTGATTAATTTGATGTAAAGTAAATTGATACAATTTATCAATAAATATATCAATATATCAATTGATATAAAGTAAAACTTCTTTCATTTTGGAAAAGTGTTATAATTTGTACTCAGGACACTTGAATGGAGCTTAATCAAGTAGGAAGGGATTGGTAGCTGTCTCAGTGGACACTGTCTCGCCTACTTACTGACTTTGTGGAATAAACCCAACAACAGGCTATATGTAAATAAAAGGTCATGGGTCAGTTCCAGTAAAATTTTATTACAAAAGCAGATGGTAAAAATCACAGCAAGTTATTTTGTGGATATCACTAAAATTATTCTAAAATTGGTAAGCAGAGGCGAAAAGAAAAAACAAAGCAGAAGAGCGAATACACTATTAAAGGAGAACAATAAAATTGGAAAACTGACATTACTCGACCTCAAGACTTACTATGAAGCAATGGTAGTTGAGACAGCATGATATTGGTGAAAGAATAGCCAAATAGTTCAGTGAATAAACTAGGGAATAGGTTAAGAATCTGCCTGCCATGCAGGAGACATTGGTTGGATCCCTGGGTTGGGAAGATACCTTGGAGACAGGAATGGCAGCCCATTCCAGTATTCTTGCCTAAAGAATTCCATGAACAGAGGAGCATTCCATGGGGTTGCAAAGAGTCAGGCACGACTGAACACAGACACTTTATCTCCAAGCAGCGTTAGGACCCCCAAATGGATATACTAAACCACCACCAGGGAGTCCAGAAATACAACCATATAAATATGATCAAGTGATCTTTAACAAAGAAGAAAAGGTAATACAATGGAGCAAAGATAGTATTTTCAAGAAATGGTGCTGAAACAACTGGACATCAACATGCAAAGAAATGACACACACTGCACGTCATTTATAAAATTTAATTTAAAATGGATCATAGACCTAAATGTAAAATGTCAAGTTATAAAGCTTCTAGAAAAGAACAGTGGAGAAAGCTCAGATGACCTTGGGTATGTAATTGATAAACTGTATTTGATTAAAATTAAAAACTTCTGCCCTGTGAAAGACAATATTAAAAGAATGAGAAGACAAGGCCCAGACTGGGAGAAAATATTTGCAGAAGACACATGATCAAGGACTGTTATCCAAAATAGACAAATAACTCTGAAAACCTAACAATATTACATTTGAATCAGTTCTGATGAGATGGATGAAACTGGAGCCGATTATACAGAGTGAAGTAAGCCAGAAAGAAAAACACCAATACAGTATACTAACACATATATATGGAATCTAGAAGGATGGCAATGACGACCCTGTATGCAAGACAGGAAAAAAGACACAGCTGTGTATAACGGACTTTTGGACTCAGAGGGAGAGGGAGAGGGTGGGATGATTTGGGAGAATGGCATTCTATCATGTATACTATCATGTAAGAATTGAATCGCCAGTCCATGTCTGACGCAGGATACAGCATGCTTGGGGTTGGTGCATGGGGATGACCCACTGAGATGTTATGGGGAGGGAGGTGGGAGGGGGGTTCATGTTTGGGAACACATGTAAGAATTAAAGATTTTAAAATTTAAAAAAAAAATTTTTAAAGAAAAGAAAAGAAAACAAACAGTGTAGTTTTAAAATGGGACAGAAATGTTAACAGCTCATCAAAGAAGATATACAAATGGCAAACAAGCATATGAAATGATGCTCCATATCGTATGTCATCAGGGACATTAACACAAAAACCTGCATGCCGATGTTTGTAGCAGCTTTATTCACAATGCCCAAGATGTGCTTCCATACCTGTAGAGATAAAATAAATTTTGATACAATCAGACAGTGGAATACTAATCAGCACTAAAGAGAAATGAGGTATCAAGGTATGGAAAGATATGGAGAAGACATAAATGCATCTTACTAAGTGAAAGAAGCCAATCTAAGAAGGCTATATATACTGTATGATTCCAACTGTATCACAATCTAGAAGAGACAAAAGTATGGAAACATTAACGAGAACAGTATGGTATTGGCATAAAAACAGACACACAGATCAGTGGAGCAAAATGGAGCCCAGAAATAAACTCAATTTAATTAATTTATGGCAAAGGAGCCAGGAATATACAATGGAGAAAAGACAATCTCTGCAGTAAATGGTATTGGGGAAACAGGACATCCACATAGAAAACAATGAAACTGAACCACTATTTTACACCATACACCAAAACCAACGCAAAATGGATTAAAGACTTGAACTTAAGACTGCAACCATAACAGTTGTAGGAGAAAGCAGAGGCATTAGTAAACTCCTTGACATTAGTCTTGGAGGTGAGGATTTGTATTTGACACCAAAGTGAAGGCAAGAAAAGCAAAACTAAACAGGTGGGACTACATAAAACTAAAAGACTCCTGCACGACAAAGTAAAACTATCAACAGAATAAAAAGACAACCTATTGAATGGGAGAAAATATTTGCAAATGATAAATGTGATAAGGCAGTGGTCACCAGTCTTTTTGGCACCAGGGATCAATTTTGTGGAAGACAATTTTTTCATGGACTGGGTGTGGAGGGATGGTTTCAGGATGATTCAAGCACGTTACATACTGTGTGAACTTTATTTCTAATCTAATGCTGCTGCTGATCTGACTGGAGGTTGGAGACTCCTGTGATATGGGGTTAATCTCCAAAATAGCAAAAAAAAAAAAAATTGATTACTAAAACTGACAGAAGATCTGAATCAATATTTCTGCAAAGAAGACATACAGATGGCTAAGAGGTACATAAATGTATTCGGCATCACTTTTCATCAGTTTAGTTCAGTTACTCAATTGTGTCCGACTCTTTGTGACTCCATGAATTGCAGCACGTCAGGCTTCCCTGTCCATCATGAACTCTCGGAGTTTACCCAAACTCATGTCCATCAAGTTGGTGATGCCATCTAGCCATCTTATCCTCTGTTGTCCCCTTCTCCTGGCCCCAGTCCCTCCAAGCATCAGGGTCTTTTCCAGTGAGTCAGCTCTTCACATGAGGTGGCCAAAGTATTGGAGTTTCAGCTTCAGCATCAGTCCTTCCAATGAACACCCAGGACTGATCTCCTTTAGGATGGACTGGTTGGATCTTCTTGCAGTCCAAGGGACTCTCAGGAGTCTTCTTCAACACCGCAGTCCAAAAGCATCAATTCTTCGGCGCTCAGCTTTCTTCACAGTCCAACTCTCACATCCGTACATGACTGCTGGAAAAAGCATAGCCTTGACTAGACGGATGTTTGTTGGCAAAGTAATGTCTCTGCTTTTTAATATGCTATCTAGGTTGGTCATAACTTTCCTTCCAAGGAGTAAGCGTCTTTTAATTTCATGGCTGCAATCACCATCTGCAGTGATTTTGGAGCCCAGAAAAATAAAGTCTGCTACCATTTCTACTGTTTCCTCATCTATTTGCCATGCAGTGATGGCACCAGATGGCCATGATCTTAGTTTTCTGAATGTTGAGCTTTAAGCCAACTTTTTCACTCTCCTCTTTCACTTTCATCAGGAGGCTCTTTAGTTCTTCACTTTCTGCCATAAGGGTGGTGTCATCTGCATATCTGAAGTTATTGATATTTCTCCCAGCAATCTTGATTCCAGCTTGTGTTTCTTCCAGTCCAGCGTTTCTCATGATGTACTCTGCATAGAAGTTGAATAAGCAGGGTGACAATATACAGCCTCGATGTACTCCTTTTCCTATTTGGAACCAGTCTGTTGTTCCATGTCCAGTTCTAACTCTTGCTTCCTGACCTGCATATCGATTTCTCAAGAGGCAGGTCAGGTGGTCTGGTATTCCCATCTCTTGAAAAGAACTTTCCACAGTTTATTGTGATCCACATAGTCAAAGGCTTTGGCATAGTCAATAAAGCAGAAATAGATGTTTTTTCTGGAACTCTCTTGCGTTTTCGATGATCCAGTGGATGTTGACAATTTGATCTCTGGTTCCTCTGCCTTTTCTAAAACCAGCTTGAACATCTGGAAGTTCACAGTTCACGTATTGCTGAAGCCTGGCTTGGAGAATTTTGAGCATTACTTTACTAGCATGTGAGATGAGTGCAATTGTGCAGTAGCTTGAGCGTTCTTTGGCATTGCCTTTCTTTGGGACTGGAATGAAAACGGACCTTTTCCAGTCCTGTGGCCACTGCTGAGTTTTCCAATTTTCCTGGCATATTGAGTGCAGCACTTTCACAGCATCATCTTTCAGGATTAGAAATACCTCAAATGGAAGGCATTAGGCTAAATGAAAGAAGTCAGACTAAGAAAGACAGATACCAAATATGTATCAGTATATGTATCTCCTTTATATGTGGGATCTAAATCAAGAATAACACCCAAAAGCCAAAACTCGTAGAGGACAGATTGGTAATTGCCAGAGCAAAGGTGAGGGTTCAAGGTGAGCAAAATGGGTTAAGGAAGCAGAAGACAAAATCTTCCGGTTTTAAGTCATGAGTTATAATGTATGGCATGGTGCCTGTCGTTAATAACACTATTGTATATTTGGAAGTTCCTAGTATAGTAAGTCTGAAATGTTCTTATCACAAGTAAAAAATTTGTAACTATTGAATGGTAATGGATGTCAACTACTTGGGATCATTTCACAACATATACAAATATCTAATTATTATGTTATATACCTGAAATCATTGGTATATGTCAATTATATCTCAATGTAAGAAATATGGAGACAGTAAAAAGATTAGTGGCTGAGAGGGGAGGAGGAAATAATAGGTGAAGGGGATATATTTTAGGGCACTGAAAACTCTGTACATGACTATAGTCAGAGGTACATGTCCCTATATATTTGTCCAAACCCATAGAATGTACACCACAAATAAGGAATCCTAACATAAACTATGGCCTTTGGGTGATTATGATGTATCAGTGTAGGTTCACCATTGTATCAAATTTACCACTCTGCTGCTGGATGTTGATGGTGGCATACATTATGCATATGTGGGGCCAGAGAATATGTGGTCTGGGAATATCTCTGTTCCTTTCTCTCAATTTTTCTATCACCCTAAAACTGCTCTTAAAAATGTTGTTTAGTCAGTAAGTCATGTCCAACGTTTTGCAACCCCATTGATTGTAGTATGTAGACTCTGTTGTCTCCCAGAGTTTGCTCAAATTCATGACCATTGAGTCAGTGATGCCATCCAACCATCTCATCCTCTGTTGTCCCCTTCTCCTTTTGCCTTCCATCTTTCCCAGCATCAGGGTGTTTTCCAATGAGTCAGTTCTTTGCATCAAGTGGCCAGAATATAGGAGTTTCAGAAATAGTCCTTAAAATGAATATCCAGGGTTGATTTCCTTTAGAATCAGACTGGTCTGATCTCCTTGCAGTTGAAGGGACTCTCAAAAAACATCGTCTCTAACAAATTTAAAAAGTAACACAATAGATGGTGGGCTGGATTTGGCTTGCAGACCATAGTTTGACAACCCATGGTATAAAACAAAGCACTTTGTGATGAAACAAATACATAAATGTGTGTGTGTCTATGTCACTTGATGTGTCTGGTTAACCGTGTGTCTATTACCAAGACAGGCTCACTGCCTGATGTGCATAGAACCCCATAATATAGCATTGGCTTTTGAGAAAAAAAAAGAGTTTTATTGTGAGGTCAGCTGGCAAGGAGACAGGAAGCAAGGTTCTCAAATCTGGTTCTTCACCCTAAGGTTGAAGGAGAAATTTAAGCGGTTTGAGGAGTCAGCTGATTGGCCAGTCTCGAATCAGCCCATATGAACTACTTGTGCTGCTGGAAGCCATGGTTTCCTTTTCTCTTGGGAGGGCAGAGTATGTTGCTTTACAATGTTGTGTTTGTTTCTGCTGTAGAACAAAGTGAATCCGCTATATGTATACATATATCCCCTCCCTCTTCAGCCTCCCTCCCTCACCCACATCCCACTCCTCCACGCCATCCCAGAGCACCAAGCTGAGCTCCCTGTGCTATACAGCAGCTTCCCACCAGCTGTCTGTTTTACACATGATAGTGTATATATGTCTGTGCTACTTTCTCAGTTGGCCCCCTCCCTCTTCCCCCTCATGTCCACATGTCCATTCTTTATGTCTGCATTTCTATTTCTGCCCTGCAGATGGATTCAGCAGTACCGTTGTCCTAGATTCCATATGTATGCACTAATAGACCATGTTTGTTTTTCTCTTTCAGACTTACTTCACTCGGTATGACAGACTCTAGGTCCATCCACATCACTACAAATGTCCTAATTTTATTTCTTTTTGTGGGTGAGTAATATTCCATTGTATATATGTAGATCTTGTTTATCTATATTTGTGTCACTGGATATTTCGGCTGCTTCCATGTCCTGACTATTCTGAGTAGGCCTGCTATGAACATTGGGGTACATGTCTTTGAATTATGCTTTCCTCAGGTATATGCCCAGTAGTGTGGTTTCTGAGTCATATGGTTGTTCTATTTTTAGTATTTTAAGGAACCTCCATACTGTTCTCCATTGTGGCTGCACCAATTTACATTCCCACCAACAGTGCAAGAGGGTTCTCTTTCCTCCACACCCTCTCCACCATTTATTGTTTATAGAATTTTTTGATGATGACCATTCTGACCAGTGTGAGGTGATACATCATTGTAGTTTTGATTTGTATTTCTCTAATTATTACCAACATTGAGCATGTTTTCATGAGCTTTTTGCCTATCTGTATGTCTTTGGAGAAATGTCTGTTTATTTGTTCATTTGGCTGTGCTGGCTCTTTCTTGCTGTGTGAGGGCTTTCTCTATTTGTGCTGCATGGGAGCTACTCTTCAGCTGTGGTGTGTGGGTTTCTCATTTCGGTGGCTTCTCTGTTGCAGAGCATGGGCTCTAGGGACGTGGGTTTCAGTAGTTTTGGCTCGCGAGCCTCGTTGCTCTGCAGCATGTGAGATCTTCCCAAACCAGGGATTGAACCAGTGCCCCCTGCATTGCAAGGCATATTCTTAACTACTGGGTCACTAGGGAAGTCCTCATGGTAAGTTTCAATTTGTATTGCTCTACTGATGAGTGCTATTGAGCATAACATCCCCATTCATCTGCTCTCTAGGTCCATTACTGAATACTGAGGCTTAAACAGCAGTAGGTCCACACGTGGGATGAGTGCTAGGGTTTTAGGACCTGGGGTTTTGGTTCTGGCTGATTTTCTGTGGCCTGACAGGCCAAATTATTTCCCAGGTGATGCTAGTGATAAAGAACCCACCTGCCAGCTCAGGAGACACAAGAGAGGTGGGTTTGATCCCTGGGTCGGGAGGATCCCTGGAGGACGAAATGGCAACCCACTCCAGTGTTCTTGCCTGGGAAATCCCATGGACAGAGGAGCCTGGCAGGCTACAGTCCATGGGATTGCAGACAGTTGGATACGACTGAGTGACTTAGCATGCATGCATGATGGGCCAAATTATTTCCATTAGTTATATTGCTATCCATCTTTTGGTGGCCTGGGCAGTGAGCTATGGCTGGTTCTTCCACCATTCTAACAGAGTCTGATAAGTCCTGGATCTCCTCTGTGTATTTCTTTCCTTCCTGATGTTCATAGAGCTCTCATTTCATATAGCCCCACATACCTGTACCACAGAGAAGGTGTACTTAGAATGAGGAGAAGGAGTTACCTTTTTCTTAGCTCCAAGGTGCAGGGCTCTCATGCAGGTTATTAGCTCTGCCTTCTGGGAAGACATACCCGGAGGAGGATTTCTGCTTCTAGGACTTCCTGATGAGTTACTGTTGCATAGCGAAGAGTCCCCTGTCCATGAAGCTGCTCCCATTTGTAAGCATTTCCGTATCTGGATTGTCGGGTCAGGTCTGCTAGAATGGAGTTGAGTGAATTGTACAGAAAGGCCTCATGGCATTCTGCAGTCTATCTTAGTGGCTCATTGTCATTTCCTTTAAGAGCGTCATATAGGGGTTTACCATGATCCCAAAGTTAGGGATCCAAATACAACAAAGCCCAGCCATTCCTGAGAATCCTCATGATTGCTTTCTGGTGGATGATGCAGTCACTCTAATGCCTCCCTTCCATTTGGAATATGTTTCTTTGTCATAGATATTTTACAGTTGGTTGAGAAGTTTTCACTTTTCCCATGGACACTTTGTATCCCCAGTCTGCCAGAAAGTTGAAAGTAAGGATTGTATTTTGGCCTGAAGCTTCCTTCGTTTTACTGGCCATTAGGTATATTATTCATATATTGCAGTACAACTCCTTCATTTAATTGGCGGTCCCTTAAGTCCCTGGCTAAGGCTTGCCGAGAAGATGGTGGAGGCATTCTTCGATCCTTGTGGGAGCACCATCCAACAGTAGGGTTGTTTCATACTAGTCTCTGGATCATCTCATTCAAAGGCAACAGTTCCTAGGCCTCAGGACCGAGTGGTATGCATTAAAAGGGATCTTTTAGGTCCAGAATTATAAACCAGCAAAAGTCTCCGAATAAGATTGTAAGTAAAAGTATAAGGATTTGGCACTGTGGGACGTATATCGTGTACAATTTAGTCAATGGGTCTCAGATCCCATGCAAACAATAATCTCTGGCCCCTGGCTTTTATACCAGCAGTATTGGAGTATTTTATTGATATTGATAAGTTTGATAAGGGGCTTCCCTGGTACCTCAGATGGTAGAGAATCTGCCTGTAGTGCAGGAGACCCAGGTTGGATCCCTGGGTAAGGAAGATCTTCTGGAAAAGGGAATGGCTACCCACTCCAGTATCCTTGCATGGAGAATCCCATGGACAGAGGAGCCTGGTGGGCTACAGTCCATGAGGTCATAAAGAGTCGGACATGACTGAACCACTAACGCTACACTACTGAGGTTGGATTACTTGGCATTTAATAACGGTGGTTGTCAGAGGCTTTATACTTCACATGCCTCTTTAAAGGTTATTGCTTTTTCAGTTCTGACACTTGGCACTGGGCTGGCGTTTTCCTACTACTGCATCAGCGGTCTTGGCTCTTCCTGACCTCCCCACAACTCAAGCATCCACTCTTACCTTTTGTAGAATTTCTTCAGGGACTTCTGGTTGAAGTTTGTCTCTCCATTGTCATAGCAAAGCTTGGAGGATGCAGGCTTGACCTAGGAGTAGTTTAGCATCTACTTTTTCTGGTGAGAAAGACACTTGGGCATTTAACTTTGTTAGATCTTCCCCCAGTAAGGGAATAGGGCATTCAGGCAGACACAGAAAGCTGTGCCCTACATATGCTTCCCCACCCCCCACCAATTATATAAGATCTGAGGTAGGAAATGGAGAGTGTACATGTACGAATGCCCTGGGTTGACCTTGGTCATCTAGCCCTTTGGGAACTTATTTCATTTGATACTGCCCTGCCTGAGGGCAATTGAAAAGATAATAATTTTAAATATGTTTAAATTTAAACATTTACAATATAATAAACCATCTAGTCTTTTAAGCCATAGTTTTTTGATCCCTATTTTACATGAGAAAACAGAGGCACAGAGAAGGTAATTAACATTCCCCAGTGTCCACCATTTAGTAAGTAGCTAGAATGGCATTTGAACCCAGGCCATCTATGTGGAAGAATCCATGACACCAAACTGTTTCTCCAAACCTGAAGAGCAAGAAGGATCTTTCAGCTTCCCTGGTGGCTCAGTGGTAAAGAATCCTTCTGCCAAAGCAGGAGACCTGGGTTTGATCCCTGATCCAGGAAGATCTCACATTTTGCAGAGCACCTCAGCCTGCACATCACAGCTACTGAACCTGTGCTCTAAAGCCGGGGAACCACAACTGCTGAGCCCATGTGCCACAACTACTGAAGTCCAAGCACCTCGAGCCCATGGTGTGCAAGAAGCAAAGCCACCACAATAAGGAACCCACATACCACAACTAGAGAAAAGCCTGTGCAGTAACGAAGCCCCAGCACAACCAAAAATTCAATTTCTAGTTATAAAGATGAACAGCTACTCAGCTGGTGCTTGCTTCTATCTATAGGAGAACAGTTAATTGACATATGTAAGATCTGAGACATTGTCAGAGAGAGGAAAATGAAAGTGCCAGTCACTCAGTCGAGTCTGACCATTTGCGACCCCATGGACTGGAGCCTGCTAGGCTGCTCTGTTCATGGAATTCTCCAGGCAAGAACACTGGAGTGGGTGGACATTCCCTTCTCCCAGGGATCTCCCTGACCCAGGGACTGAACCAGGGTCTCCTGCATGGCAGGCATATTCTTTACAGTCTGAGCTACAGGGAAGAATATTTGTAAATATTTGAATATTTGTAAATATTCAAAGCAGTTTGCAAACTTTAGGGAGACTCAGATTGACCATGTGTCAATCTGAGGACCATATCTTATCAAGGACCATAAGACAGGCAAGATCTGTACAATTTTAACTTTTGCCTTATTAACCACACCTAGGCACAGAAGAAACATATTTTGAGTGTTTTTGTAGAAACATATTTTGAGTGTTTTTGTTAGGCAAAGGCAATATTAGGGTTTACCTGTGTAGAGACTTCATCTGATCAAATAGAGTTGACCAAGAGGTTGAATTTTTAAAGGGGAAGAGGAGAAAAATAAAGTTTTTTTTTTTTTTGGCTGTGGTGGGTCTGTGTTGCTGCACATGGACTTAGTTCTCCTGAGGCATGTGGGATCATAATTCCTGGACCAGAGATCAAACCCGTATCCCCTGTGTTGGAAGGCAGCTTCTTAACCACTGGATCACCAGGGAAGTCCCTATCGTTTTCTTAAGAAATATTTTTTTAACTGGAAAATTTATTTCTGCATAGTCAAAAAAGATAAAAAGTTCAGTCTTCTCCCCATTCCTAAAGCAGATCCCAGGAGGCCACACTGAGGTCACGAACAGGCTGATTTGGGGCCACTGGGTGTGGGCACAGTCTGCAGTTAGCTAATGGTCAATGTCAGGTCAGCACACCCTGGGCATTTCATCACCTCAGCCCTGCTTCTACATGTTAGTTACCCTGGGCATGGGCTCTGCCGTACTCCTAGTCCACTCTCCAGGGAGGTTTTCCACTCCCATGACCACAACACAATCTATATAGGGATCATGATATTTCCCACAGGTCTGTTTCTGAAGCTGACATCCACATCCACTCTGAACTCCAGATTCATTTTTTCTGACTACCTGCATGACAGTTCCACTTGGATGTCTAATATACATCTCAGATTTTACATGAGGTTCAGACGGTAAAGTGTCTGCCTGCAACGTGAGAGACCCGGGTTCGATTCCTGGGTCAGGAAGATCCCCTGGAGAAGGAAATGGCAACCCACTCCAGGACTCTTGCCTGGAAAATCCCATGGACGGAGGAGCCTGATAGGCTACAGTCCATGGGGTCGCAAAGAGTCGGGCACAGCTGAGCAAGTTCACTTCACTTGCCTTCTCCAACCTTCCATCCCAGCTGTGCCCCTGGCAAAAGACCACAAACTGATAAAATTGCACCACCATCAACCCAGGCTAAATTAGATTATTTTCTTCATATCTCACTCTTCCTCTCTGGTCCATGAAGAAACCTTGCTGATGTATTCCAATCCATCTGCATTTCTTCGTTTCTTCATCCTCCACTCCAGTTCAACGATTGTCTTTCACCTGGACCAGCTGTGATAACTACTAACTGGTCTCCCAGCTTCAACCCTTCTCACTCTGTATTGCTCAATACAGCCAGTACCCCTAAATTCATATGCGGGGGATTCATTTTCTTTTCAGTTCAGTTCAGTCGCTCAGTTGTGTCTGACTCTTTGTGACCCCATGAATCGCAGCATGCCAGGCCTCCCTATCAATCACCAACTCTCAGAGTTCACACAGACTCACATCCATCGAGTCAGTTATGCCATCAGCCATCTCATCCTCTGTCGTCCCCTTCTCCTCCTGCCCCTAATCCCTCCCAGCATCAGAGTCTTTTCTAATGAGTGAACTCTTCCCATGAGGTGGGCAAAGTACTGGAGTTTCAGCTTCAGCATCATTCCCTCCAAAGAAATCCCAGGGCTGATCTCATTCAGAATGGACTGGTTGGATCTTGCAGTCCAAGGGACTCTCAAGAGTCTTGTCCAACACCACAGTTCAAAAGCATCAATTCTTCGGCGCTCAGCTTTCTTCACAGTCCAACTCTCACATCCATACATGACCACAGGAAAAACCATAGCCTTGAGTAGATTGACATTTGTTGGCAAAGTAATGTCTCTGCTTTTGAATATGCTCTCTAGGTTGGTCATAACTTTCCTTCCAAGGAGTACGCGTCTTTTAATTTCATGGCTGCTGTCACCATCTGCAATGATTTTGAAGCCCCCCAAAATAAAATCTGACACTGTTTCCACTGTTTCCCCATCTATTTCCCATGAAGTGATGGGACCAGATGCCATGATCTTCGTTTTCTGAATGTTGAGCTTTAAGCCAACTTTTTCACTCTCTTCTTTCACTTTCATCAAGAGGCTTTTTCGTTCCTCTTCACTTTCTACCATAAGGGTGGTGTCATCTGCATATCTGAGGTTATTGATATTTCTCCTGGCAATCTTGATTCCAGCTTGTGTTTCTTCCAGCCCAGCGTTTCTCATGATGTACTCTGCATATAAGTTCAATAAGCGAGGTGATAATATACAGCCTTGATGTACTCCTTTTCCTATTTGGAACCAGTCTGTTGTTCCATGTCCAGTTCTAACTGTTGCTTCCTGACGTGCATATAGGTTTCTCAAGAGGCAGGTCAGGTGGTCTCGTATTCCCATCTCTCTCAGAATTTTCCACAGTTTATTGTGATCTACACAGTCAAAGGCCTTGGCACAGTCAATAAAGCAGAAAGATGTTTTTCTGGAACTCTCTTGCTTTTTCCATGATCCAGCAGATGTTGGCAATTTGATCTCTGGTTCCTCTGCCTTTTCTAAAACTAGCTTGAACATCTGGAAGTTCACGGTTCACATATTGTTGAAGCCTGGCTGGGAGAATTTTGAGCATTACTTTACTAGCACGTGAGATGAGTGCAATTGTGTGGTAGTTTGAGCATTCTTTGACATTGCCTTTCTTTGGGATTGGAATGAAAACGGACCTTTTCCAGTCGTGTGGCCACTGCTGAGTTTTCCAAATTTGCTGGCATATTGAGTGCAGCACTTTCACAGCATCATTTTTCAGGATTTGAAATAGCTCAACTGGAATTCCATCACCTCCACTAGCTTTGTTTGTAGTGATGCTTTCTAAGGCCCACTTGACTTCACATTCCAGGATGTCTGGCTCTAGATGAGTGATCACACCATCGTGATTATCCGGGTCGTGAAGATCTTTTTTGTACAATTCTTCTGTGTATTCTTGCCCCCTCTTCTTAATATCTTCTGCTTCTGTTAGGTCTATACCATTTCTGTCCTTTCTTGAGCCCATCTTTGCATGAAATATTCCCTTGGTATCTCTAATTTTCTTGAAGAGATCTCTAGTCTTTTCCATTCTGTTCTTTTCCTCTATTTCTTTGCATTGATTGCTGAAGAAAGCTTTCTTATCTCTCCTTGCTATTCTTTGAGACTGTGCATTCAAATGGGTATATCTTTCCTTTTCTCCTTTGCTTTTTGCTTCCCTTCTTTTCACAGCTATTTGTAAGGTGTCCTCAGCCAGCCATTTTGCTTTTTTGCATTTCTTTTCCATGGGGATGGTCTGGATCCCTGTCTCCTGTACAATGTCACGAACCTCCGTCCATAGTTCATCAGGCACTCTATCTATCAGATCTAGGCCCTTAAATCTATTTCTCACTTCCACTGTATAATCATAAGGGATTTGATTTAGGTCGTACCTGAATGATCTAGCAGTTTTCCCTACTTTCTTCAATTTAAGTCTGAATTTGGCAATAAGGAGTTCATGATCTGAGCCACAGTCAGTTCCCGGTCTTATTTTTGCTGACTGTATAGAGCTTCTCCATCTTTGGCTGCAAAGAATATAATCAATCTGATTTTGGTGTTGACCATCTGGTGATGTCCCTGTGTAGAGTCTTCTCTTGTGTTGTTGGAAGAGGGTGTTTGCTATGACCAGTGCATTATCTTGGCAAAACTCTATTAGTCTTTGCCCTGCTTCATTCTGCATTCCAAGGCCAAATTTGCCTGTTACTCCAGGTGTTTCTTGACTTCCTACTTTTGCATTCCAGTCCCCTATAATGAAAAGGACATCTTTTTCGGGTGTTAGTTCTACAAGGTCTTGTAGGTCTTCATAGAACCGTTCAACTTCAGTTTCTTCAGCATTCCTGGTTGGGGCATAGACTTGGATTACGGTGATACTGAATGGTTTGCCTTGGAAACGAACAGAGATAATTCTGTCGTTTTTGAGATTGCATCCAAGTACTGCATTTTGGACTCTTTGTTGACCATGATGGCTACTCCATTTCTTCTGAGGGATTCCTGCCCACAGTAGTAGATATAATGGTCATCTGAGTTAAATTCACCCTTCCAGTCCATTTTAGTTCGCTGATTCCTAGAATGTCAACATTCACTTTTGCCATTTCCCCTTTGACCACTTCCACTTTGCCTTGATTCATGGACCTGACATTCCAGGTTCCTATGCAATATTGCACCACCATCAACCTAGGCTAAATTAAAAGTTCGATTATCTTCTTCATATCTCATTCTTCCTCTCTGCTCCATGAGGAAATCTTACTGATGTATCCAAATCCATCTGCAGTGTGTCTAT
Source organism: Capricornis sumatraensis (assembly GCF_032405125.1). Lineage (NCBI taxonomy): Eukaryota > Metazoa > Chordata > Mammalia > Artiodactyla > Bovidae > Capricornis > Capricornis sumatraensis. The sequence continues at coordinate 106,678,239 of NC_091092.1, read as the reverse complement.
ATCTCTTCATTTTTTCAGCCTCCACTCTAATTCAACCACCATTGTCTTTCACCTGGACCACCTATGATATCTACTGACTGGTCTCCAAGCTTCATCCCCTCCTGCTCTACATTCCACAGTACACCTGAAAGCACTGACTTCACATTCACGGAGATTCATTTTACTTTATATTTAATATCACAAATTGACCTTCATCCATGAGCTTATATTTTTCAGCCATTCTATTGAGGTAAATTTTGAGTGGAATAATTACTTTACTGCAACATGGTACAGTTCAAGTAAAAAAATCACAGGTGGATGTTTTGTAAGAGTAGCAACCATGCTCAACAGTGGTAACCACAGGAAGTGTCTGTAGGAAAGCCAGCCCTACTACACTTGAGTGTCACTGTAGCCAAGGGTGAGCTTGTCAGAGAGGGACTCTGCTATGCCAGAATCCAGGGCCCCCATCTTGCTACCCAAAACTCTGCTTCAAACAAAATGAATACCCCTTTATTTCAGTCCCTTCCCAATCTCATCCCCTTCACTATTTCTGGAGATCAACCCCAATCATGATTTTCAGGCCATATTTATCTATTTATTCTATTCACAAGCACCTACATTCACCAGGGCTGTACCTCACCCACCCCCACCCCATGTACCACATTGTTTATTAGCATGTGTGTGTGTTTAGTCACTCAGTCGTGTCCCACTCTTTGTGAGCCCATGGACTGTATAGCCTACCAGGCTCCTCTGTCCATGGGATTCTCCAGGAAAGAATATAGAAGTGGGTTGCCATTTCGTCCTCCAAGGGACCTTACCAACCCAGAGATTGAACCCTGATTTCCCATTGCAGGTGAACTCTTTACCATCTGAGCCACCAGGGAAGTCCAGGGAAGGTATGTTTTTATTTTTCAGGATCCCATGGAACCCCTTCTCCCTTCCTCTGTGCAGATCCTGAGCTGCCTGTGGACAGGGCATTGGTAGATCAAGAGATTCCTGGATACCTGTTTTAAAACTTGAAAGGTTAAGGGTTTGCATGCATGAATCAACAAGGCACCTTTATTTCTTCAGGAAGCAATTACTTTATTGGAAAAACTGGCAAAACTGAAAGAAGGAAAACTTAAGTGAACTTTTTCTGCAAGGGCAATACTGCAGACTGCATGGCAGGCAGGGTGACCTTGGGCAGTCACCCGGGACTCAACAGAAAGTCCAGTTCAGGCTCAGTCTTCCTTATTGCCTTCACCCAGGGTGAGCTTGTCAAAGACGTACTCTGCCAGGACGCCTTCCGGGGACCCCATGTTGCTCAGGTTGCTGACATGGTCTCCCAGCTCCTTGATGAACTTGACCTGCTGGTCCAGGTAGCTGGTTCCCAGGAAGTGGCACAGGTGGGCATCGCTGCTGTCAGTGGCCAGCTGGTGCAGGTAGAGCAGGTACTGGTTGACGCTCTTCTCCAGGTGCAGGGTGTCCATAAGGGTAGTGTCATCGGCATATCTGAGGTAATTGATTTTTCTCCCTATAATCTTGATTCACGCTTGTGCTTCCTCCAGCCCAGTGTTTCTCATGATGTACTCTGCATATAAGTTAAATGAGCGGGGTGACAATATACAGCCTTGACGTACTCCTTTTCCTATTTGGAACCAGTCTGTTGTTCCATGTCCAGTTCTAACTGTTGCTCCCTGACCTGCATGTAGGTTTCTCAAGAGGCAGGTCAGGTGGTCTCGTATTCCCATCTCTTTCAGAATTTTCCACAGTTTATTGTGATCCACACAGTCAAAGGTTTTGGCATAGTCAATAAAGCAGAAATAGATGTTTTTCTGGAACTCTCTTGCTTTTTCGATGATCCAGCGGATGTTGGCAATTTGATCTCTAGTTCCTGTGCCTTTTCTAAAACCAGCTTGAACATCTGGAAGTTCATGGTTCACATATTGCTGAAGCCTGGCTGGGAGAATTTTGAGCATTACTTTGCTAGCATGTGAGATGACTGCAATTGTGCGGTAGTTTGAGCATTCTTTGACATTGCCTTTCTTTGGGATTGGAATGAAAACGGACCTTTTCCAGTCGTGTGGCCACTGCTGAGTTTTCCAAATTTGCTGGCATGTTGAGTGCAGCACTTTCACAGCATCATCTTTCAGGATTTGAAATAGTTCAACTGGAATTCCATCACCTCCACTAGCTTTGTTTGTAGTGATGCTTTCTAAGGCCCACTTGACTTCACATTCCAGGATGTCTGGCTCTAGGTGAGTGATCACACCATTGTGATTATCTGGGTTGTGAAGATCTTTTCTGTACAGTTATTCTGTGTGTTCTTGCCACCTCTTCTTAATATCTTCTGCTTCTGTTAGGTCCATACCATTTCTGTCCTTTCTTGAGCCCATCTTTGCATGAAATGTTCCCTTGGTATCTCTAATTTTCTTGAAGAGATCTCTAGTCTTTCCCATTTTATTGTTTTCCTCTATTTCTTTGCATTTATCGCTGAGGAAGGCTTTGTCTCTCCTTGCTATTCTTTGAGACTGTGCATTCAAATGGGTATATCTTTCCTTTTCTCCTTTGCTTTTTGCTTCCCTTCTTTTCACAGCTATTTGTAAGGTGTCCTCAGCCAGCCATTTTGCTTTTTTGCATTTCTTTTTCTTGGGGATAGTCTTGATCCCTGTCTCTTGTACAGTGTCACAAACCTCCCTCCATAGTTCATTCAGGCACTATGTCTATCAGATCTAGTGGCAGACCACTTCAGTATTCTTGCCTTCAGAACCCCATGAACAGTATGAAATGGTAAAAATATGGGACACTGAATGATGAACTCCCCAGGTGGGTAGGTGTCCAGTATGCTACTGGAGATCAGTGGAGAAATAACTCCAGAAAGAATGAAGGGATGGAGCCAAAGCAAAAACAACACCAAGTTGTGGATGTGACTGGTGATAGAAGCAGGGTCTGATGCTGTAAAGAGCAATATTCCATAGGAACCTGGAATTTTATGTCCATGAATCAAGGCAAAGTGGAAGTGGTCAAAGGGGAAATGGCAAAAGTGAATGTTGACATTCTAGGAATCAGCGAACTAAAATGGACTGGAATGGGTGAATTTAACTCAGATGACCATTATATCTACTACTGTGGGCAGGAATCCCTAAGAAGAAATGGAGTAGCCATCATAGGCAACAAGAGAGTCCGAAATGCAGTAGTTGGATGCAATCTCCGAAATGACAAAATGATCTCTGTTCGTTTCCAAGGCAAACCATTCAATATCACAGTAATCCTAGTCTATGCCTCAACCAGTAAAGCTGAAGAAGCTGAAGTTGAACCGTTCTATGAAGACCTACAAGACCTTTTAGAATGAACACCCGAAAAAATGTCCTTTTCATTATAGAGGACTGGAATGCTAAAGTAGGAAGTCAGGAAACACCTGGAGTAACAGGCAGATTTGGCCTTGGAGTACAGAATGAAGCAGGGCAAAAGCTAATAGTTTTGCCAAGATAATGCACTGGTCATAGCAAACACCCTCTTCCAACAACACAAGAGAAGTCTCTACACATGGACATCACAGATGGTCAACACCGAAATCAGATTGATTATATTCTTTGCAGCCAAAGATGGAGAAGCTCTATACAGTCAGCAAAAACAAGACCTGGCTCAGATCATGAACTCCTTATTGCCAAATTCAGACTTAAAGAAAGTGGGGAAAACCACTAGACCATTCAGGTATGACCTAAATCAAATCCCTTATGATTATACACACACATTGGGCCCATCTAAATTTTAAGATTGTTGATTCTACTTCTATTTAAAAAAAAGTAATTGGACTCTTCTCCATATGGATTGCATTAAGTCAATGGATGGGTTTGGGTGAAAAGTGAAAACAGTATGAAAAATTTAAGTATATTTTTTCAAATCTCTGAACATGGGATAGCTTTTCATTTATTTATGTTTTCTTTGATTTTGTTTGTCAGTGTTGTACAGTTTAAAGTGTATAGATCTTTTGCCTACTAGGTTGTACTTTTCCATTAAGTATTTTTTTTTTGTTTTTGATGCTATTGTAAATGAGATCATTTTCTCTACTTCATTTTCAGATAATTCTTTGTTTGGGTGTAGAAACACTACTGAATTTTACATGTTAATTTTGAATCCTGCAACTTTACTGAATTTGTTGATTAGATTGAACTGTTTTTTGGTAGAATCTTTAGGACTTTTATAGATATAAAATCATGTTGTCTGCAAATAGAAACAATTTTACTTTTTCCTTTCAAATTCTGCTGCATTTTATTTCCTTTCCTTGCCAGATTGCACTAGCTAAAACTTCCATGCTATGTTGAATAGAAGTGTTGTGAATGGGCACCCTTGTCTTATTTCAAATCTTATAGGAAAGCTTTCAGTCTTTCATCATTTAGTATGATTTTTGCTGTTGCTTGTCAACATTGCAACAATGTTATATGTTGTTATCATGCTGAGGTAAATCCCTTCAATATCTAATTTGTGAAGTTTTTTAAATTATTAACAGATGTTAAATATTGTGCAGTGCTTTCTCTGCATCTATCGAGTTGATCATATGATTTTTATTTTTCACTCTACGAATATGATATATGACATTGATTAATTTGTATGTGTTAAACCTTCCCTGACTCCCAAGGATAAATCCCACTCAATCGTGGTGAATGGTCTTTTTAATGTGCTGCTGAGTTCAGTCTGCTAGTATTTTATTGAATATTTTACATCTATGTTTATCAGGTATATAGGCCTATAATATTCTTTTCTGATAGTGTCCTTTTCTGGCTTTTAGGTAGCAGGATGGCCTCATAAAATGACTTTGAGAGTGTTTGCTCCTCTTTGCTTTTTGGGCAAGTAGTGGCATTAATTTTTTAAATATTTTAAAATTTTTATTTATTTGGCTGTGCCAGGTCTTAGTTTTGGCACGTGGGATCTCTGATCTTTCTTGCAGCATGTGGGATCTAGGTCCCTGACAAGGATCAAACCCAGGCTCCTTGCAGGGGGAACACAGAGGCTTAGCCACTGGACCACCAGGAAAGTCCCTAATGGTATTAATTAAAAAAAAAAAAAAGTCTAGTAAGATTCAACTGTGAAGCTATCTGGTCCTGGGTTTGTCTTTTTTAGGAGATGTGTGATTACTGACTCAGTCTCCTGACTAGTAATTTGTCTTTTTCTTTTCTTCCTGGTTCAGTCATGGTAGATTGTATTTTTCCAAGAATGTTCCCATTTCTTCTAGGTTCTCCTGTTTGTTGGCATATAGTTATTCATGGTAGCTTATAATGATTCTTTGTATTTCTGTTGTAATGTCTCCCTTTTCATTTATAACTTTATTGGTTTGAAACCTCCCTTTTCCCCTAGCTAATCTAGCCAACGGCATGTCAATTTTGTTTATCTTTTCAAAGAAACTACTTTTAGTTGGGTTAATCTTTTGTATTGTTTTCCTGTTCTCAATTTCATTTATTTCTACTCTAATATTGATATCTTTCTTATGCTGCTCAATTTGGGTGTAACTTTCTACCCCACCCCCACCACCCAATTCCTTAAGACATATAAAGTTAGGTTTTTTTATTTGAAATTTTTCTAGCTCCTCAATGTAAATGTGTTTTGCCATGAACTTCCTCTTAGAATTGATCTCACACTGACTTGGTGGGGTTGTGGACTGTGGGACATTCTGTGATAAGGGCATCATAATGGACTGTCTGCCCTCCATCAAGTTACCAGAGTGAAGCAGATGGTCAGGTGATGTAAAAAAAAATCACAGAAGCATGGTGAAACAGAATCAGAGCTCAAGATACTGGGTTGGCAAAAAAAAAAAAAATTGTCTAAATTTTTCCATAACATCTTACAGAAAAACCTGAATAACTTTATGGCTAACCCAATAAAAAGGGTATCATGTTAGAGGGTAAAAGCTCAAGGATTGCCAGAAATGACCAAAAGTGGAATTTGGAGGGATGTATAATTGTATAATAACGTCCATCATTGTTTCCAAGGTTCATATCAAATAGTTTAAAATTATAACACCTTATTTTACACTGATAACAACTTCAACTGAATTTCTTTATATATATAAAGAAACTTTTTATATATAATTCATGGATCATGTGGGATCTTTCTTTCATTGCTATGCATGCCTTTAGTTGCCTTGTGGCATGTAGGATCTTAGTTCTTCAACCAACGATCAAACCCACATTCCATCCATTGGAAGATGGATTCTTAACTGGACAAGGGAAGTCCCTCAACTGAATTTCTAACCTTACCACTTTTACTTCTCCTTCCCATCACATTTTTTGATTGTTGATATTACAGTGTACATATTTTTTATATTGCTTAAGTAATAACAGGCTATTGTAGTTATAATAATTTGTATTACATTTGTTTAACTTTTAAGCTAGAGTAGTAAATGGTTTATGCACCACCATTATCATACTACAGAGTCTAATTTGAATATATATTTACCATCACCAATGAGTTTTACTCTGCTTTTTTGTTTTTATGTGTTTATTTATTCCTTCCTTCCTTCATTTACTTTTTTCAGGCAAGGCTTTATTGGGGCTGCTACTACAGCAGGGAAGAGTGAGAACAAACAACAGGTTCTCTTATTTATTTGCTCCCTGAGGTGGGGCTAGCTTGTTCCTTATATGGGGTGAGGGTGGAGGTCTGTTCAGAGGTCAAGCCGGAGGTGTCACCCCTTAGGTGGTGTTCTATGCAGAGGGCATGAGCAGTACCCTGCTTTTTCTCCAGGCTCTTTAGAAGTGGCAGTTGGGTTTTTGGCCTCTGTGTATCTTTTGTCCAGCATTTGCCCCAACTGCACATGCACACAGCTATTTTCAGTCCCATATAGTTCCTTTGTATTTCGTTGCTTGGTAAAAGGTGTCTCCAGGTGCAAGCTTTGCAGCATTGCAGCAAGGGTCTCAGATCCCAGCCAGTCTCATTCCCGCAAGAGACTCTACATCCTTATTCTTAAGGAGTAAGGGGCTGAAGGTCTCTTTTTCTGAAACTTCTTCCTGCTGGACAGGGGCCACAGACCCTAGCCTGTACTAGAGGTGTAGAAGTTCCTCAGTGACTGTTCCAAGGACCTGTAGGAACCTGGGCCACTTGCCACTGGAATGAGCTGAATTCCTTGAGCCATCATGAGCCTCACTTCAAACTGTTAACACCTTTAAAAGACACAGACTTAACCAAAAGGTTAATAAATAAACAAGGGCTAAAAAAGACAACAGCAATAGCCATTAAAGGGCCTAGAAAGGGAAGGAACCAGGGTAACTTTCTTAACTGTTAACCATTCAAGGGAGGCAGTATCTCCCCTGCCAAAATTAGGAAGCCACTCTGCCGAGGTGTGTATTTCCTCAATATTAACTTGTATATGTCCTGTTGCATTGATCCAAATGTAGCAGGGAGTATCAGTTATTGCACAAACTCTGCCTTGGTCTGCCAGATGGTAACCAAGGATTGGACAACTGTCAAGAACCACATCAGCCAAGGAAACGCGAGGTCCCAGGTCCAGTTAAGACTTCAAACAGGAGCCAATGCACTACATCATTTTACTTAACTGTTGATCATCCCTGTCTTTTTAAAAATTAATTAATTTATTTTTGGTTGTGCTGAGTGTTTGTGGCTATGTCAGGTCTTCATTGCTGCACGCAGGCTTTCTCTAATTGCATCAAGTGGGAGATTCTCATTACAGTGGCTTCTGTTGTTGCAAAGTGCGGGCTCAGTAAGTCATGAGCTTAGTTACCCTGCGGCATGTGGAAATCTTCCTGGATCAGGGATCAAACCTGTGTCCTGCATTGTCAGGTGGATTCTTAACCACTGGACTACCAGGGAAGTCCTGTGCCTGTCTTTTGAAAAAGTATCTCAGATCTTCCACAGGCTCACAGGTGTATTGTTCTTCTGTTGTGATCTTTGCTGTTTTTGTAGGTAAAAACTTTAGTCTGGACAAATGTACAACCGCAAGATATCCCTTGCAGTTTGACAGTAATCGGGATGGTTAAAATTACTTTATAGGGGGCCTTCTATTATAGCAATCTTTGGTATTTGTGGGACCCCCCCTTTCCAGGTTTTAAGAAGAACTTGGTCCCTGGGGGTTTGTTTTTGAAGGAACTGATCCTTCCTCTATGTTTTTAGTGGGAGCAGGCAGTGCCTTGTAGGCACTGTCCTGGATTGCCTTCTGAACTTGCGCTAGATTTTTTTATGTGTATATCTCATGGCCTGGCTCACTTCCTCATCCAGTAGAAAGTTAATAATAAGCAAAGACCTCCCATAGGTCATTTCAAATGGGCTAAATCTCAGACCACACCTGGGGGCTATATGGACCCTGAGGAGTACAATAGGAAGCAAATTGGTCCAGGGTTCATGAGTTTCTTGGCAGAGTTTCAATGTGGTTTTCTTTAAAGTATGGTTCGTTTTCTCTGCCTTTCCTGAAGACTGGGAATACCAAGAGGTATGTAGCTTGTAGTCTATTCCTAGGGCTCTTGTGAGCCCCTGTGTGATTTTGGCTGTAAAAGAGAGTCCATTATTGCTCTCAAGGGACTTTGGAAGTCCAGACAGAGGAATTACTTCTTTTATAGGGGACTTATAGGTGTCTTTCACCTTTTCAGATTGGGTGTGGAAGGCTTCAACCCATCCTGTGAATGTATCAACAAATGCTAGATGTTTATATCCTGACAGTGTGGACATTTGGATGAAATCTTAACTACCAGTCTTCCTCCAGGTATGGACCTCAGTGTTCAGTTGACCTGAGTAATGAAGGGGGGATTGGATGGGTCTCTGTGTTATTGTGGGCACATAAATCACAGGCAGTATTGCTTATTTTACTGTTGTTTTAAGCCTCTTCACTGAAAAGGCCTTCTGCATCAAGTCCCATAGTACATCCCTTTTGGAGTGAAGGGTGTCATGTAAGCTCTCAATGAGTTTCCATTGTTGGGCATCAGAGATTAGAATCTTACCCTCCTTTTTTAATATCAGCCTGTGATTCCCTACTCATAGCCCCATTTCTCAGCATATTCTTGTTCCTGTGGGGGAACTCTGGGGAAGGCTAGGAAGTTCAGGGGGACCAGTCCCTAAAGCCGGAACCTGTTTAGGTTCCTGCGGTTGAGCTGCCTGTTTTTCAGTTCAGTCAGCTTTGCTGTTCCCTTGGCTCACAAAAGATCCCTCCTCTGATGGCCCCTACAGCTGATTACTGCTACCAGGGTCAGAAGCTGCATGGCTTCTAAAAGAGCTGAAATCACATCTTTATGTTTTAAGGGGGAATTTCTAGCAGTTAACATTTCTCCTTTTTTTGAAATGGCAACCAGAGCAAGTCTATCCTAAAGGAAATCCAGTCCATCCTAAAGGAAATCAGTCCTGAATATTCACTGGAAGGACTGATGCTGAAGCTGAAACTCCAATACTTTGGCCACCTGATGCGAAGAGCTGACTCATTTGAAAAGACCCTGATGCTGGGAAAGATTGAGGGCGGGAGGAGAAGGGGACAACAGAAGATAAGTTGGTTGGATGGCATCACCTACTCGATGGACATGGGTTTGAATAAACTGCAGGAGTTGGTGATGGACAGGGAAGCCTGGCATGCTGCAGTCCATGGGGTCACAGAGTCAGACACAACTGAACAAGTGAACTGAACTGAACATGAGCAGGTAGCACATGGAACCCAAATTTAGAGTCTGTAAAAATATTTAATTTCTTATTTTCTGCTAATTGCAAAGCTCTCGTTAATGCAGTTAGTTCAGCCTTGCCTTTCAGTGTCGTACCTTTTTGCCTTTTCATGCTGTTCATAGGGTCCTCAAGGCAAGAATGCTGCAGTGGTTTATGATTCCTTTCTCCAGTGGACCACTTTTTGTCAGAACTCTCCACCATGATCCATCCGTCTTGGGTGGCCCTACGTGGCATGGCTCATAGTTTCATTGAGTTACACAAGGCTGTGGTCCATGTGATCATTTTGGTTAGTTTTCTGTGATTGTGGTTTTCATTCTGTCTGCCTTCTGATGGATGTGGATAAGAGGCTTGTGCCAGCTTCCTGATGTGAGGAACTGGCTGTGGGGAAAGCTGAGTCTGTGGGGTGGCAGGGCCCTGGCTTCTATGACGTCTTCTAGACTAACTATGGCATATATTGTCTTTCAGGTTCCCACTTCTGCAAAACTGCTCCCATCAGTAAGCCTCTTGGCCTCAGGGCTACCAAGAGGCTCTTCTAGAAGATCAGACCTGTTGGAGTAAGTTTGTTTTGGGGTCTCCATACACTGATGCACTAAGTCTCCACTCTTGATAGCTGGAAGCAGAGTTGCTGGGTTCAGGGTTTGGCACACCTTTAAGGTAATGTCAGGGGTATTAGGAGGGCCTGATACCTTGTTAACCTACTTGTAGTCAACCATTGATGTCTTTTGACTTCCAGAATAGATTGTATCTGATGAGGGATTAATACATGTAAGTGTTGTCCCAGGGTGAGCTTGGAAACATCATAACCAGCAGCTGTGGCTGCTACCGCCTGCAGTTAGCTTGGCCATCCCAGGGCCACTGAGTCCAGTTGTTTTAAAAATAAGCCAGTGATGTCTGATCTGGTCCCAGCTTTTGGGTCAGGACAACCCGTGCTATCCCTCACCTGTCGTGAACATACAGGATAAATGGCTTGTCCAGATTCGGAGGGCCTGGTGCTGGTGCTCAGTTCAACTCAATCTTTATAGAGTCTCAAAGTCCCACTGGTTGTCCATAGTCTGCCGGGAGCCAGTGTGAGGAATCCCGCCCGTGACAAGGTCATGAGGAAGGAAGCTGACATACGCAAGGCGTGCTCAGACTTCAGGGGCCCCTCTGGAAATTCCTAAGCATGTACCCCAACAAAAATCTGCCGGTTTTTGTGCTCTGCTTTTCCACTCTTCTGACATTCTCTGGAAAAAGTCAATTCAGGGCTTTAGCCTTCTGCATTTGAAAGAGTGTTTCAATCCAAAAACCCCTCTGATGGCTTTCTAGCCTGCCTGTAGGACTCGTACAGCTGCGCGTGTGATTGTTTGAGGCCTCCTGACCGCAGGAGGCACAGGAAGCTTAAAACATCCTAGGAATGTAGGGGCTTCCGAAGAGTCAAAATCATTAGAATAGGACTGATTGAAAGTTTCATTTGTTGAGTCAATGCTTGCTGCCAAATTTTCATATCCTTTATTTTTAGATATAGTTGGTATATAGAAAAACAAGTAGTAGACCTGGTATTAGCAACATTAGATCTTTGAGTTAAGTACCTTCTTTGTTATAATCCACTGCACCTTTGTTCTATAGAGATGTAACTTTAGCGCTTTAAGGAAATGCAGATTAAAGAAAAATAGTTAGGGGAAACGAGATTAACATTCATTAAGAAAGAGAGCCAAAAAAGTGTTAACAAGCCTCCTGGCCAGAAGATAATGTAAATCACCTGAGACCTTTTGTATACAAAAAATATACAGAAAGAGTCTGGGCTGCAAACGCTACATGATTTTGTATTACCCATTGATCTCTATGTATAATCAAAAGTATAAAAGGCCTTGAAGGACAATAGAAGGAGAGCCAGTCGCTGGACTGGTTTTCCCCATGTCTCCTCTTTACTCTAATTTCAGGCTGAATTCCCATCTGGGGCGTGGAGGCTCACTATATCTACTTACTTGCCCTGGCTTTTAAGATCTGTAAGAGAGAGAGCCCAAGGCAGGGCACTCTCTGATACTCAAATGGGCGCCGGTGGCCTAACGTAGACAGTGCAAGCTCCTTGTCTGGAGTTTTATTGGTTTTCCACGTAACCCAAGTTAATCAGCCTCTTCTCTCCACTTAATCTTCCTACTACACTACTTCTTCCTAATCTAATCTTATATTAATAAGTAAGTTTTCCTCGCCGACTCTGTCCACCCTTCGAATTCCCTGGATCCACCGGGGCTGGACCCCGGCAATAGTCCATTGAAGGGCTTCCCTTTTTCCTCCCTTTGGAGCCTCATAGAGGGGTTTTGCTGCTGCTGCTGCTGCTGTTGCTGTTGCTGCTGCTGCTGTTGCTAAGTCACTTCAGTCGTGTCTGACTCTGCGCGACCCCATAGGCAGAATCTGGACAGGACAGAACCCAGCCATCCTGAGAAAGCCTCAGAGCTGCCTCCTTGTGGTTTCAGATGGTAATGCACTAAATGCTGTGTTGTTTTTTTTTAATGTATTTATTTTAATTGGAGGCTAATTACTTTACAATATTGTATTGGTTTTGCCATACATCAACATGTATCCACCACAGGTATACACATGTTCCCCATCCTGACCCCCCTCCCACCTCCCTCTCCATACCATCTCTCTGGGTCATCCCAGTGCACCAGCCCCAAGCATCCTATATCCTGCATTGAACCTAGACTGGCAATTCGTTTCTTACGTGATATTATACATGTTTCAATGCCATTCTCCCAAATCATCCCACCCTCTCCCTCTCCCGCAGAGTCCAAAAGTCTCTTCTGTACATCTGTGTCTCTTTTGCTGTCTTGCATACAGGGTTATCATTACCATCTTTCTAAATTCCATATATATGTGTTAGTATACTGTATTGGTGTTTTTCTTTCTGGCTTACTTCACTCTGTATAATCAGCTCCAGTTTCATCCACCTCATTAGAACTGATTCAAATGTATTCTTTTTAATGGCTGAGTAATACTCCATTGTGTATATGTACCACAGCTTGCTTATCCATTCATCTGCTGATGGACATCTAGGTTGCTTCCATGTCCTGGCTATTATAAACAGTGCTGTGATGAACATTGGGGTACATGTGTCTCTTTCAATTCTGGTTTCCTTGGTGTGTATGCCCAGCAGTGGGATTGCTGGGTCATAAGGCAGTTCTATTTCCAGTTTTTTAAGGAATCTCCACACTGTTCTCCATAGTGGCTTTACTAGTTTGCATTCCTACCAACAGTGTAAGAGGGTTCCCTTTTCTCCACACCCTCTCCAGCATTTATTGCTTGTAGACTTTTGGATCGCTGCCATTCTGATCTATGGCCAGGGCTCGTGACCCTGGGTTCAACACAAATCCTAAATATTGAACCCATTTCTGTGACATCTGAGCCTTGGTTAGAGAGACTTTATATCCCCCTTTTTGCCAGAAAATTTAGGATGCTAACAGTATTTTGATCTAAATCTTGTTTGGTCTCATGACTTACCAATAAGGCATCAACGTGTTGTAGCAGAGTTCCCTTCTCCAGGTTCAGTTCTCTATGCTCCCTTGCTAATGCATTTCCAAAAATGGGGGCTGTCCTGAAAACCCTGCAGAAGCATTGCCTAGGTGTATTGCTTAGCCCCCACAATGTCAGGGTCCCTCCATTCAAAGTCAGAAACGTATTGAGAGTCTGGATATAGGGCAGTACAGAAAAAAGCATCATTGAGATCCAAAACAGAGAAATACCAGATGTTGCTTAGCACTTGGATGAGGAGGGGGTATAGATTTGGCACCAATGGGTGAATAGGGATGACTGCTTCACTCACTGCTTGTAAGTCTTGCACAAACTAGGCTTCTGAATGGGGAGGATGGGGATGTTGCAAGGGGATTGGCAGAGCGTAATGAGTCTGAGTTTAGGAATTTGCTGAGCAGCAGTTGGAGTCCCCTCAGGGCCTCAAGCTTCAAGGGATATTGTCTCTTCCAGGGGTATTCTTCCCCAGGCCTTAACCCTATTTTTTCTGGGGGAACATATTTAGCCTTCCCTGGCACCAAGGTATCCCAAACTGCAGGATCTACCTGTTCTCTGATTTCTTGGGGGATGTCATGGGGGATATTTTGATGCCCAATGAGTGGATCATATGGGGCTACTAACAGATGCAGTCTCTGTTCAGATTCTTTACCTCTTTGAACTTTACCCTGTCCTGAGAATATATTACGTCCTATTTAGCAACTCTCCCCTGAGGAAGGGAGCGGCATTCTGGCATATACAAAAAAGAGTGACTAATAATAATGGACCCGATTCCGCAAACAAGGGGAGATGTTAATTGCTTTATCTTTGCCTGTCCATCAGCTCCCATCACAGTACAATCATGGCTGGATGGGGGCCAGCCAGCCAAGTCAGAACAGAGCAGGCGGCTCTAGTGTCCACAAGAAATTCAGTTCTTCTGTGCCGGGAGCCAGCACGGGAGATCCCACCCATGACAAGGTCATGTGGAGAGGCCTGATGGGCAAGGCGAGTCAGGCTTCAGGGGTTCCCCCTGGGTTTTCCTGAACATCTACCCCCCAAAACCAGAGTCTGCCTGCTTTATTACTGTGCTTTCCACTCTTCTGACATTTTCTGGAAAAAAGTTAATTCAGAGCTCCAGTTAACAGTCTCCTGCATATAAAAGGAATGTTTCAGCTCAGACTCCTTTGATGGCTCTCTAACTTGCCTGACAAGTTCCCCGGACTTTTACAATTTGTGAATTGCTTACAGCCCCCCAACCGCGAGAGGCACAAAGCTTAAACGTCTTAAAGATATAGAGCCTTTTAGAGTTAAGAATTAGTTTGGTGAAGAGTTTGTTGAGTTAATGTTTGCCACCAGGCCTCCATATCCTTTATCTTTTAGGCACCTGGGAGGATATTAATCAATGTAATCAGGATGCAGAAATAGGAATATAGTAGTTTTGATGTTAGCAACACTAGACTTTTGAGTTAATTACTTTTCTCTTTATAAGTCACTGTACTTCTTTCATTGTTATAAATTGTTGTATCCTTGATATGTAAGAATGTAACTTTATTTAGTGCTTTCTGAGAGTGGCACAAGACTTTGGGAAGAACAACACAAATAAGTCTTCTGGTTGACAAACCCTTATCAGAAAAGGGCCGTAAAATATTAATTGGCCTTCTGGCCAGAAGATGATGTAAATCACCTAAGACTTGTGTATACAACTAAGTATGCAGAGAAAAAGCCTGGTCTCGATAAGAGTCAGGGCTGCTGACACTGCATAATTTTGTATTATCCATTGATCTCTATGTACAATCAAAAGGTATAAAAAGCCTTCTGAACAATAAAGGATGGACCAGTTTCTTGGACTAGTCTCTCGGACCAGTTTCTTGGACTAGTCTCTCGAACTAGTTTCTTGGAAATCTGGCTCCCCCCATGTCGGATCTCTCTCTCTCTTTGTCCCTCTCCCTCCCTCTCCTTTTCCGGCTGAATTCCCATCTGGAGCAGGGAGGCTTGCCATGTCTACTTACTTGCCCTGGCTTTTAAGTCCCGTGAGAGAGGGAGCCCAAGGTGGGGCACCCTCCGCTATTCAAACGAGTGCCAGTGGCCTAACGTAGATGATGCAAACTTCTTGTCCTGAAGTTTTATTGGCTTTCCCTGTAAACCAAGTTATTCAGCCTCTTTTCTCCACTAAATTTTCCTACTACACTATTTCTTCCTAACCTCTCTTTATATTTCTAATTAAATAAATTTTTCCTCGCCACGCTGTCCCCGCTTTGAATTACCCTGGATCCACCGGGGCTGGACCCCGGCACTCCTGCCTGCCAAATCCAAGATAATCCAAGGCTCCCATGGAGTAATGAGGATGGATCAAGTGGGATCTGTTCCCAGGCAGGCCCTTGGGCCCAATCAGTCAGTGGGCAAGAAATCCTAGAGATTCACAAGGCACTGGGGCTGGTTGGGGAAACTCCTCAGTCATCCCACACGAGGGTGCTGTGGGACATTTCATCCTTCTAGTGCCCCCCTTTCCAACAAAAGGCACACTGGTTCAGGCCAGGGTGGCTTCTGGGGGGTCTATCCAGTCTTTTCAGCCATCCAGGGTCCCCTTGAGGTGGTGGGTGAATCAGAGAAACCAAATGCTTCATTTTCTTTATTAGCCACTTATCCTCATTGGCTATGAGGGCTACTTAATTTCTTCTAAGGGATTCTTGCCCACAGTAGTAGATATAATGGTCAGATATACCCACTTGAATGCAGAGTTGCAAAGAATAGCAAGGAGAGAGAAGAAAGCCATCCTCAGTGATCAATGCAAAGAAATAGAGGAAAACAACAGAATGGGAAAGACTAGAGATCTCTTCAAGACAATTAGAGATACCAAGGGAACATTTCACGCAAAGATGGGCTCAATAAAGGACAGAAATGGTGTGGACCTAACAGAAGCAGAAGCTATTAAGAAAAGGTGGCAAGAACACACAGAAGAACTGTACAAAAAAGATCTTCACGACCCAGATAATCACAGTGGTGTGATCACTCACCTAGAGCCAGACATCCTGGAATGCAAAGTCAAGTGGGCCTTAGGAAGCATTAGTATGAAAGCTAGTGGAGGTGATGGAATTCCAGTTGAGCTATTTCAAATCCCAAAAGATGCTGCTTTGAAATTGTTGCACTCATCATGCCAGCAAATTTGGAAGACTCAGCAGTGGCCGCAGGACTGGAAAAGGTCAGTTTTCATTCCAATCCCAAAGAAAGGCAATACCAAAAAATGTTCAAACTACCGCACAATTGCATTCATCTCACATGCTAGTAAAGTGATGCTCAAAATTCTCCAAGCCAGGCTTTGGCAGTATGTGAACCGTGAACTTCCAGATGTTCAAGCTGGTTTTAGAAAAGGCAGAGGAACCAGAGATCAAATTGCCAACATCCGCTGCATCATGGAAAAAGCAAGAGAGTTCCAGTAAAAACATCTGTTTCTGCCTTATTGACTATGCCAAAGCCTTTGACTGTGTGGACCACAACTGTGGAAAATTCTGAGAGAGATGGGAATATCAGACCACCTGACCTGCCTCTTGAGAAATCTGTATGCAGGTCAGGAAGCAACAGTTAGAACTGGACATGGAATGACAGACTAGTTCCAAATAGGAAAAGGAGTACATCAAGGCTGTATATTGTCACCCTGCTTATTTATCTTATATGCAGAGCACATCATACGAAATGCCAGGCTGGATGAAGCACAAGCTGGAATCAAGATTTCCGGGAGAAATATCAGTAACCTCAGATATGCAGATGACACCACCCTTATGGCAGAAAGTGAAGAACTAAAGAGCCACTTGATGAAAGTGAAAGAGAGCGAAAAAGCTGGCTTAAAACTCAACATTCAGAAAACTAAGTTCAAGCCATCCAGTCCCATCACTTCATGGCAAATAGATGGGGAAACAATGGAAACAGTGATAGACTGCATTTTGGTGACTTCAGCCATGAAATTAAAAGACGCTTGCTCCTTGGAAGAAAAGCTATGACCAACCTAAACAGCATGCTAAAAGCAGAGACATTACTTTGCCAACAAAGGTCCATCTAGTCAAAGCTATGGTTTTTCCATTAGTCATATATGGATGTGAAAGTTGGATTGCAAAGAAAGCTGAGTGCTGAAGAATTGATGCTTTTGAAGTGTGGTGTTGGAGAAGACTCTTGAGAGTCCCTTGGACTGCAAGGATATCCAACCAGTCATTCCTAAAGGAAATCAGTCCTGAATATTCATTGGAAGGACTGATGCTGAAGCTGAAACTCTAATAATTTGACTACCTGATGCAAAGAACTGACTCATTTGAAAAGACCCTGATGCTGGGAAAGATTGAAGGTTGGAGGAGAAGGGGATGACAGAGGATGAGATGGTTGGATGGCATCACCAACTCGATAGACATGAGTTTGAGTAAGCTCTGGGAGTTGGTGATGGACAGGAAAGCCTGGTGAGCTGCAGTTCATGGGGTCACAAAGAGTTGGATACGGCTGAGCAACTGAACTGAACTAATCCTCATTGGCCTTTTCCATTAAGTCTCAGTTGTTAGAGACCTTGAAGGCATCCTCTACCAAGGTTGATAATGGGTTTTGAGGCCCAGCCTCAAGCTTTTTTAATTTTCTCTGGATATCAGGAGGCCAGATAGGTCTTCCCTTCTGTGGACTCTGGGTCTATATGGGTTTCCTTCCTGAATGCCTCTGTCACTTGACTCAGGAAGACTGCAAGGTTTTTAACTTCTTCCTGTACAACCTTTCTGACCTTATCATAATTTACAGACTTTCTCATATACCTTTTCATTTCTTCTGGAAGACAAGTAATGTAATGTCTCATCCTAGCCTGGCTTACACGATCTTCATAGTCCCCATGTGGCCCATGTTCTGGGGTTGCATCACTACCGCCTGATGAATTTGGTAGTGTGGATGGGTGGCCAGTAGACTTTTTCTGTGTATTCCCTGGCCTTTCTCAGTATATACGTCTTTTCATCCAGAGTGCAACAGTGGGCCAGAATAATTATGATATCCTGCCAGGTGAGAGAGAATGCCAGCCCTAGCCTGACAAATTCATCCCTAAATTTGTTAGGGTTCTCTGAGAACTGGCCAATGACTCCTTGCAGATGAACCCAGTTAGTTTAGGATTTCTCTTTTGGACATTCCAAGGGCCCTTTGGAGCACTCCACAGTTAACTGGAAGTCTAGAGAATTTCCATTAGAATTTAATATTTTGATATTTGTCAAAAAATTAGAAAACATTTTAAAACACCCAGTCAAACAAGATCGTAGGTTTCTGTGGAACAATTCTTATTTCTTGAGGTAAAGTAGGGAAAAAAATCTAAAGTAAATGTAGATCACTTAATGGCACACACTCTGTTATCAAACGTAGCATTCCAGAACAACTTTGTTCTCTTACAAGAGAGACCGAATCCAGTCATCCCTCAGTCTTTGTTGTTGAGTTGTTAAGTCGTATCCAACTTTTTGCAACCTATGGACTGTAGCCAGGCTCCTGTGTTCCCCATTAACTGCCAGAGTTTGCTCAAATTTATGTCCATTGAGTCAATGATGCTGTCTAACCATCTCATCCTTTGCCACTCCTTTTCCTTTTGCCTTCAGTCTTTCCCAGTATCAGGGTCTTTTCCAATGATTCAGTTCTTTGCATCAGGTGGCCAAAGTATTGAAGCTTCAGCTTCAGCATCAGTCCTTCCAGTGAAGATTCAGGACTAATTTCCTTTAGCATGGACTGGTTTGGTCTCCATTCAGTCCAAGGTATTCTCAAGAGTCTTCTCCAACACCACAATTCAAAAGCAGTTCTTTGGAACTCAGCCTTCTTCATGTTCCAACTCTCACGTCCATACATGACTACTGGACAAACCACAGCTTTTTACTATACAGACCTTTGTTGGCAAAGTGATATCTCTGCTTTTTAATATGCTGTCTAGGTTTGTCATAGCTTTCCTTCAAAGGAGGAGGCATCCTTTAATTTCTTGGCTGCAGTCACTGTCCACAGTGATTTTGGAGCCCAAGAAAATAAAATCTGTTACTACTTCCACTTTTACCCCTCTATTTGTCATGAAGTGATGGGACCAGGTGCCATGATCTTAGTTTTTTGAATGTTGAGTTTTAAGCCAGCTTTTTCACTCTCCTCTTTCACTCATCAAGTAGTTCTTTAGTTCCTCTTCACTTTCTGCCATTAAGGTGGTATTATCTGCATATGTGAGGTTGTTGATATTTCTCCCAAGAATCTTCATTCCGGCTTGTGATGCACCAGTCTACTCTTCACCAGACATCTTTAATTTCTTTCACAAGACAAAACTAGGTATATTTAGGTCTGTGTAGCAATTAATATTCCAATATTGTATCTTACTTGAAATGGCCTGAGTATTCCATAAATTCCCATCATTTAACTTAATTTAGTTTAAAATGTACCAGCATTTGGAGAGACCATTTTAGATGGACATTACCAAAACATAGCTATTCCTTTAGATTTTACCAAAATGTTCTTATCTCAGTTACATTTACTTAAAAATTTAATCATATCTGGTTATTATCCCTGTTGACAGATTTTTGTAACAATATGCACTTACTGACTTCTAGTAACCCTAGATACAATGAAAGTATTACACTTAATGCTGATGACTCTACACCCAGGTCTCTATTAAGTAAACCTAGTAGCTTAAGCTAGATAAGGTAATTTATATAGAACCAGAAGTCTCATGGTTTTCCTGCTTATATTTAAAATGGCTTTTATTTTTTCCAGTCTGGGGGACTATAGATAGATTAGCTAGTTCCTGAGAGCCTAGGCAGAAAAGTTACATTGCAAAGACAGAGGAGAGAAAACTGCAAGCTTTCTTGTCTTGTCTTTTTGTTCTTTGAAATCCCACTAAGTAACCCAAGGCTGGAGTCTTCAGCAGTGTAGGCTGTATCATCCATTCTCTCCTGACCTGAAATGTTTTTGAGAAATCCATCGATAGTGTAAGGGGGTTCCCTTGTATATAACTTCTCTTGCTGCTTTCTAAATTCTTTATGTTCGACAATTTAATTATACTGTGCCTTGGTGTAGTCCTATTTAAGTTGAACCTATTTGGGATCCTTTAAGACTCTTGGGTCTGAATGTTCATTTCTCTCCCCTGGTTTGGGAAGTTTTTAGCCATTATTGCTTTAAATATACTTTCTGTCCCTTTGTCCTTCTTTTTTTTTTCCTTCTGGAATTCCCATAGTGTGGATATTGTTTCTTTTTACTGTGTTCCATCTGTCCTAGCAGCTTTCTTTACTCTTTTATTCTTTTTTTGCCCCCTCTGACTGGATAATTTCAATTCTCCTAACTACTCGGTCACTGCTTTCTTCTGCATGGTTGGATCTGCTTTTGAAGTTCTCTGTTGAATTCTTCAGTTTACTTATTATATTTTTTAGCTTTAGGATTTGTTTTTATTTTTGATGATTTGTATTTCTTTGAACTTTTACTTTTGTTCATGTATTGTTTTCCTAATTTCATTGAGGTGTCTGTGTGTACTTGTAGTTCACTAAACTCCTTTAGAAAAATGATTGTGAATTCTTTGCCTGACAGTTTACAGATTTCTATTTAGGGTCAGCTGTTGGGAGCCTTATTAGTTTCCTTTGGTGTTTTTCTATTTCCCTGTTTGTTTTTGTTTTGTTTTAATGATCTTTGATTTCTTACATGGGTATCTACACATTTGAGAAAGTGGTTTTCTATTTTAGACTTTACAGGCTTGCTTTGTCAGAGACAGCTCTTCACCAGTCAGTTCAGTTTGGGTTCCTCTACATGTCTGCTAATAATATCATTGGGCCAGTGGGGCTTGCCATCTGGGTCTATTTTGGGGTGAGGCCACTGCCTGAGCTACAAGGTTGGAGGTGTGTGTTGCTGGCTGTACACTGTGGGATAGGACTGCTGGCTTATTTCCCTGCACACAGAAGGCTGTAGGGTGGGCTCCACAGTTGCTTGAGTTCTCTGGTCAGGCTTCCTAGATGGTGGGCACTGGGTACTATACTAAATAAGAGGTGGAACTATGAATTAATATTAAAGAATAGCCACTCTGGAAATCAGGTTCTTTCCCTCCTCAGGGTTTGTTTTTTCTACTTGTTCTAGTTGTTGCTATTTTAGTAACATTTTAAACTCATATTGTAAAGTCTGTATTCTTAGATGTGGCTGAAGTCTCTCTTACTGTAGTGGTCAACTAGTGATTTGACAGAATTCCTTAAACATGTGGAACACTCCCACTTCAAAAATTGTCCTAGTTTTCACAGGTGGGCTCTTTTGTGTTGGAAAAAACCTTCGACTTGCAGTCTGACAATATACAATTCTATCATAACCTTCACTTTTTGCTTAGAGAGAACCTGAAGGTCAGAAAAAGGTGAGAGTTTAAAGTCTCTCAGGTTTTTTTTTTTTTTAAGAGCATGTACCCAGCTTTTGATATGTGCTTGACCTTTTAGATTACTAAGACTACCTGAAAGCTTTCCAAAGTCTTTATCCTCCCAAGCTTTTCTGTTTGTCTATTGTTTATCCCTACTGTTGGTCCTTGTCTAGTTGCTAGCCCTAATGCTTTTACCTTTAAGTATTTTTGACTGCCTTCTCTCCCTGCTACCCTGCCCTGTTGCTGCCTCCAACTTGGGAGATTTCCAAGTCAGGTTAAATAAACATAAACCCTTTGAGCTGGTACTTCAGGAAGCCAAAATACAGAGCTGAGTAACCAACCTCTATTCTTTGAGGATAAGGTTCATTTTTTTCTCCCTCTGGTACTAGGAACCTCTACCTGGAATGTAAGCTGTCGAGAATTCTACAGTGCCAGTGAGAAGGGAAGCCAGGGCTAAGGACAGGGTAAAGGAAACATTTTTTCTTTATTGGTTGCTATAAGCTTTAAGTAGTTTCCAGAGTGCTAATAAAGTTGATTCTGCCAGATTTTGGCAACTTTTTTTTTTTCCTGATTTTGTGGAAGAACATGGAGTTACCTATTTTCATTGACATTGCTCTATGCTTATTTTAAAACATAGTTTATGAGTATATTCAAACTATCATTTCCATAAATGCAAAAGGACTGATTATTGAAAATGTAGCGAACAGTATGGTGATGATGGAAATGATGCAAACCAAGAATCAGAACTGTTAGCATTTTGTGGTGCTCTCTGCTTACAAAATTCTGATAGCGTATGTTGGTGGTTGGGGCAGTACACTTGTGAGTTAGGAACAGTTGGACCAGAAAGAACGTTAAAACTCTAAGCAGTCCATTAGTGGAAGAGATTCTGTAGATTGCTCTTTTAGTGTGTGTGTGAAGATGAGGGACTAAGAAACTGGACATCAATAGGAGATGTTAAGTGATGATATTCATCAAATTCTAACGTTTGCAGAGGGAACCTGAAATAAGGGTAATTGATAAGGAAGGTCATAGATGGTGAGGTTCCAAGCTTCTCACTTCTGTCATCAGCCATCATCATCTCATCTGTTTAATATATTAGGGTTCTCTGAATAAAATATTTCCAACTTTGTTTCCGCTGTTAAAAACTTACAGAAATTACAATATAGCCTGATAGGACTGCATGATGATGATGACTAATTATAATATAAAACTTTCAGCCAAAAGATTGTCTGTGAGATAGGGTAGAATTAGGGTTATACCAAATTAGAAGATTAGAAGGTTAGGCCAATCTAATTCCCAGGGACAAAGCTATAGGCACCATTGCTTTCTAATCCCATTAGTGTCTGTCACAAGGTAGGTACTTTGTTAAGTATCCATCATCTGAGTTACTAAGAAAATAAGGTTAGATAAGCCTGTGGGACCAGATTATAGCAGGTTTTGATCTAAAAAAAAGAAGTAGATAAAATAAATAAAATTACTGAGAACAAAATGTCGTCATACAAAGTTTAAGGAAATGGCATGTGATAAGAATCACAAGACAAAGACAACCAAGAGACCAGCCAGAAAGGTACTAAGGTTTTGGTCGATATATAGTATTAGAAAGGCCTCATTTTAGGTGGCAACCCACTCCAGTATTCTTGCCTGGGAAATCCTATGGACAGAGGAGTCTGGCGGGCTACAGTCCATGGGGTTGCAAGAATCAGAGACGACTGAGCGACTAAACCACAACCACATACTTGTGGAAGGGAGGTAAAGGGATTAAACAGAATTCTGGCCCTCAAAGAGCTTTAGGTATGTTGAAAAGGCTTAGAATGAGTAGGTGATTTCAAGGAGGTCCAGGAGGTAGAAGAGCAGCTCTGGAATTTATAGCCTGAACTTTTTGGAAATACTTTGAAAAAGGAAGAGAGACAAGTCCATATGGCTACAGCCAAGTGTGAAATTTTAAAAACTGATCTCTTATGATTGATGTGAGAATAGTGTTCCCTTTAAGGAGAGGGTAGGGTAAAAGGGAGCCTTCTGGGGGTACTAGAAATATCTTGATATAGGTTTTAGGTTTCATAGATGTGTTAAGATGTATGTTATAAAATTTTTAGAAACTGATGTTTTTAAAAGTACCTAAACTTACACTTATAAAATATACATCAGCTTCTCATCTTTGAAGTAACTATACTTAGGGAGATGTCCTGTGGTCATATACGTTTCCATCCTTTGCTTTCCTTTCTGTGTTTCATGTAAAATGCAAGCTATTCTGCTAAGGGGAAAACACAGGTCTTTTGTATCTGTAGACAACACTGTTCCCAGTAGTCGACAAACTCCACTATAGCAGGGAACTGAGTCTACCCCTTTGGAGCAAGTGTTCCCATTTTGTATCATTCCAGCATCATTCACAGCATCATTCTTTCTTAGGCTTTGAACACCCTGAAGTTTTCAGCAGGTAATTTTTGATTACTGAGCAGTGTTCCCTAAATTCCTAAGAAAAAAAGAAGTGTAATAATTTTACCATGTTAAAAAGATCACAATAAGAGCTTATGTAGCATGTTTATCACCTCACCATAATCTAATTATTAACAAATGGCAGAAGAAATCTTTTTGGTTTAAAAATAGCTTTATTTAGCATACCCAAAACAGAAACATAAGAAAAACCTTACCTGGAATGAACATAAAATAGTTAAATACCATAATTTAATGTAAACCAGCTGTTTAAAAATGTGAAATATTATCAAATACATGCTATTTACACAGAACCAAGGTAAAGCTCCCTCCACAGTTATTCTATCAGATCATCAATCTTGAAGTCATCATTAACAGTGAATCAAACACAGCATCTGTATTTGTACTGGTCAATAGGAAAAAGAGAAATCATTTAATTTAAACAGATACAATTCATTGTGACATTCAAAGCAGGGAGGCAGAAAAGTGCCAGTTCTAGGATTCCAGACACAATCACTGCAGGTGGAGGTCTGGAAACCGATCCACTAAAAGACCAGGTAGCCCATTCTTTCATGTAAATATACACTGGTTGATTCAATGTAGTTACTTCTTAAGAAAGGTACTAAATAGATCTGTAAAAATAAACATTTATTAAAAATGATCAAAGGTGAATGTAATATCAGTCAGGTAAGAAAGGCTAAAGCATAAAAATAGACGCTATTCCAGACAAGCCCCTTTAATTATAACAAATGTTAAGAAACTCAGTGTACAAAACCAGATAGGGTAGCAAAAGGGTTTCTAAAAAGGTCAAACCCAAACCAAGATCAAACAAAACTAACCTAATAGACTGTTTCTTAAAGAAAGTATTCTGTTTATCTTAGACATTTGCTTCGCCTGTCATTATCACCTGAATGCGGCCATGAGACCTGTGGCTGATGTCAGCACTGTGGAATAGTGTGTTCTCTGACAACGGTCTAAAAAGCTATAGCCATTGATCAGTGTAAGCATTTGGCTTTTGCTTCAAGGATGAACATTCATTCTTATACTTAAATTCAGGTATCTCTAAGAGGCAGCGTTAAATTCACTATCAGGAGTTTAAAATGTAACATTAAATGGCAAGTATGCATAGTTAGTAATAGAACATCCTGTTCCTTTGTCTAATCCTGTAAATTTCAAACTTTTGGTCTCCAGACCCCTTTATATTCTTAACATTTATTTGTTGGGGATCTGGATACCGAAGAGCTTTTGTTAATGAAATTTATAGCTACCAATATTTGCCATGTTAGAAAGTAAAAGTAAAAAAAATTTAAGTACTTATTGATTTAAAAATATAAAAGTCCCCAAATTAAGAAGTCCATTACATGCTAAACATAAATAACATTTTAAAGAAAATAGCTATATTTTCTAAAACAAACAAAAGCATGGGAAGATGACTAACATTTTTAACAACTTTTTGAGAAAGTGAAAAGACAACATGTTGGTGTTATTATGAAAATAGTGTTGTCTCACAGACCCCCCTCAAATTTGAATGTTCTCAAGGACTCCCAGGGGGGCTCATTGGCCAGTTGTTGAGAACTGCTAGTTTAATCTAAGGCCTGATATTAATGACAAAAGAAAAAGTCCACACAAAAGGAGCCTTAATTTTTCTCTAAACCAAAATACATTACTGGCTCAAACACTCCCATTCTCAGCTTTAAGTAGAAGCCAGAGATTACCATGTACTCAGGGCCAAATTCAAAACAATGCTGTCATTTCTGCTGAGACCAGGTTCAAGATTTATTAATTTTTAGTCCATGAAAGCCATAAAACCTGTTATCTAAACACAGTCAGCGGTAGTTCCCTTTCCAGCATTTGCTTACTCCTGTTTGTGCTGAGCGTACAGTTGTCATTAAGTAGGCTCAGCATTGGTATAGACCAGAGAATGACAGGTGTTGAACTAAGAGCTCACACACTCAAATTAGGAACCTGTGAGCCACTAATGGAGCAGCCTGCTCTATTTCTCACTCTGTGAAAACTCAGATACATTTTAGGGAAACAGCAGATTCTTCCCCCATGACAGCAAGGAGAACAATGCTGTGACCTTACACCTAGAGTGCTCTTCACGTCTTACAAATGACTTTCACACATACCATCTTATTGCATCCTTTTAAAGCCCCAGGATAAAGGCAGGGTGAATGATACTATCACCATTTCAGAGGTAAGTAAGGAGCTTGAGGGTCAGATATGGGTCTTTCCCAAAGTAGCCTGGCAAGGGTATGGCAGAATGAGATCTGATTTCAGGTCATCTGACTCCTAGTTCAAGGTCCTCCCAAGCAGTCCTCCTCCTTTGGGTTTAGGGGAGTCTGCATGGGGATGGATATGGAGGCCACAGGACATGACACTTCCAAAGCCTGCTTGCCTTCTGCCTGATCAACCATTTTATCCAACACTAAGGAGTCGTGGGAGTGGCACAGAAATCTGACCGACAGAATGCATTTTCCATCAGCGCATGTATAACTGTTGGATTTTTTCTTCTTTCCTAGCCAGTTTATGTTGGCAGTTCATTCACAGCCTGTTCCCCCTGCTCCAAGAATTTTCAATAAAAATTCTGCAGGTAAAAAAATCTGAAAATACAAAATGAAACAGCAGCTGTGAGATATGTTTGCAGCTATAACTAGATTTATTGTGCGCCTGGCACAAGACAGACTTTGCAGTCTTCCTCCGCCAACTGGAGAATAATGCAGAAATCACAGTTATTAATTTAAGGGAAAATTGCCTGGTAATCATCTTGAGACAAAGGCTTCACTCTATACAAAAACATTAAGAAAATAATTCCCAGGGTTTTAACTAAATTCTTACTTGCTAGAAGATTCTGGGGTGGTAGGAGAGCAACTAGAGTAAAAGGCAATGTAACATGGAGAAAGAAAGTGTTGCCAATAAGCCAAGGAGAAATCTGCATCTGTTCTGTCATCAATTCGAGTATCTACTTGAGAAATGATTCTTTTGCCAGGAAATCCACTCCACCAAGATGTTAATACAAATAGCATGCGACATTCAAGGACACTAAGCAAACACTGTTTAATTTTTGGGGGGAGGCAGTCAATTACAGCACCAAAATCCCTCCTGTGAAAGCAGCCAAAAGCCATGAAGGACCAATGATTTTCTTGCTGTCCACTAGGAACAAGGTATCAATTATTATGCCTTCCTTCTCTCTCTGTCACCCTCTGAGATGTTCCTCAAGTCAAGACTGACTATATGCATTTTTTCCCTTTTAAGGAAGTTGAAGAAGGTTAACAAAAGCCTGTAAAAATTTAAAAGCACGCTAAGTTCATCTTATTTTCAAAATTCAACAGCACGTTGCTGTTACACAAATTGTTGGTGCCTTCCCCCCAACCTCCAATTTTGGTGAGTAATGTTCTCTTTACAGGTGATTTAGATAGATGTTAATGACTTTTTAAGACAGGTGCCCATATACTGGGCTGATGTACACACACGTATATGTTCATGTACATATATATACATAAACATACATGCGCACACACCAATGTATATCTCCTAGGAAGACCTCCACTAGTATTTTTCCCTCTTCACATATTTCCATTAGCAAAAATGAGCATGGATAAAGAGTTTAGAGTGGGAAACAGAACTAATGAAAATCAAATTGGAGAATATGAAGTGGTATGCTGTCAGAGTCCAATAAGTCAGATGCACATGTATGTAGTGGTAAAGTGCTAGAAAGTTTTCTCATTAGTATTTTAAAAATGATTATAGTAAAAAGAAGTTTGCAGTTTCATTTGATAGTGGTGACCACAGGCACCATGGCAATAGCACTGGCTGAGTTGGAGTTGATGATGTCCTCATACTCCGGAGGCGGATCGAGGTGAGGTTCTGTTTCACTCCTCCGTAGGTTCATCTGGCCAGTGGCTTCCTCGTAGGTCGGTGGGGGATCGCAGTTGGACAGGCGAGTGGAGACAGAATCTGAGCGCCCAACCA
The DNA here is from genome assembly GCF_032405125.1 of Capricornis sumatraensis. NCBI lineage: Eukaryota > Metazoa > Chordata > Mammalia > Artiodactyla > Bovidae > Capricornis > Capricornis sumatraensis. The sequence goes on along the minus strand of NC_091092.1, from coordinate 106,650,398 downwards.
CGTATTCCAGGAAGCCTGGGGACAACCCGCTGTTATCAAACACTTCATCTGGTGGGGGAGGTGTAGTGATAATATTGAGGTGTTGAGGGAAAGGAATATGACCTTCCGTCACTGTCTGTCGGCGAGTCTTGTTTCTTAGGAAGCATCTCCAGATTAGGAAAATGACAAGGAGGATAATGAAGAGGCCAAAGATTAATGGAAAGGTAAGGTAAAACTGAAACCAGTCACTTCCTCTGTTACTCTCTCCTTGTTGTGCTTTTGTGTACGTGTTCCAAAACTCCTTCTGAAAATAGAAGAGGAGATTAACTGTAAATCAGCATGATCCAAAGATCGAAAATAGCAAATGAATGCATATCTGGGTTTTATTAATATGATGAAAACCCCAAACCAGATTTGTTGGTTCCAGTGACCTGCGGCCTGTATTTTCCCTGACAAGACTACAGATCATGGTGCTCCCTCTGGACCCTCCCCTAAAATGGGGAGTCAGAACCCAAGGTCTTCAAGACTTGGTGTTTTTTGTATTTTCAGTTATGATATATTGGAAGGGAAAAAAGCATAAAGAATTTTCCCTTTTCCAAATATACCACCTAATCTCTCCTCTAATATAGAAGGTAAATACCATTTTCCATGTCCAATTATGAGATGAGGGACCCCATCATCATTGTGCTATTTCAGGCTGTTGGAGGCTCTTGGTGCTCAGACTGAATGCCTTGTTTTCCAATAGCTCTGTTTGGGACTCTCTCCTACCAGGTATTCCCCCCCAGCCCCTGAGTACACAGATTTAATGCATCTAAACATTCAATAAGTAGTGGTGATGATAATGAATTTTTGTATATCATGGGCTTCCCAGGTAGCTCAGATGGTAAAGAATCCGCCTGCAATGCAGGAGACAAAGGAGACGTGGGTTCGATCCCTGGGTTGGGAAGATCCCCTGGAGAAGAGGATGGCTACCCACTCTAGTATTCTTGCCTGGGAAATCTCATGGACAGGGGAGCCTGGCAGGCTACAGTCCATGGGGTTGCAAAGAGTCAAACACGACTGAGCGATTGACCGTTCACTTGTGTATCATAAGTCTCTGCTTCAAATTGGAGTAATCTATATCCCAAACCTTGGTACAAACACCACCCCCAGTGCTTAGACTTAGCCAATAATGTTTGTTTTTTTCCCCTCACAATATTTGTTTGCAGGCTACTGATAGTATTTAAATACCTAGCAGAAGGTAAGACTGTGGGCTCTAAAACTGTTTGTTTCATAGCACTATCTTTTATTAGTCATAAAGGCTTTTAAAGTACTATATGGATCTAAGAATGACCCACAGTGCTCCACCCCTAAACTGGGTCATCTTATAAGGTACATTATTATTCCAACATTCTGTGATTCTAAGATAAAAGTTTGATATGCTGTAAGAAATACGGTATGACTTAGTAAAGGCTGGGTGCAGGTGAAAGTATGCCAGGTGCAGCATTAAAACAAGCCAAGAGTAGAGACACTATAATCCCAAAGTCTGTAGCATTTATTTTAGGACAGTACCCCAAACTGGAAATTAAATTTTTATTAGTGAAACAGTCAGTTAATAATCCAGGTTGAAAACTCATGAAGCTTTTTGTAAACAATAAAAATGTATGCTATATTTGTATAACTGTTACTTTTAGTATTGCCAACTTTATTACAGAAAATATAGATTATATAAAAGTTTACTAATGCAGAAATATCTGAAAAGGAAAAACCAATCATCTGTAATTACATTGCAAAGATATAATCACTATTAACATTTTTGGTTTACAACTACTCTCTTCCAACTCTCAGTTGAATCCTTACACAAATGTACATTTTTTAAAAATTTGGAATCAAACTGTACTAAATCTCAATAAACTTTTTATTAATCTACTTTGTAGGTAACTTTCTTAATCTATAGAGATGAGGATTTCTCCTCTCTTTGCCATCTTTCAGATCACCATCTCCCTCCATTTAATCTTAACCACAAAACACAAATAATATGTGATTTCAAATAATTATATAATGTTAATCTTAGAATAAATGGAATAGACAAATGACTTTTTAATCTTGTCCAGTCACTTTTGGATAATCAATAATGCACATGAAAATAGTTCTGTTTCTTTTTTCATGCTTGGCTGGTGTAAATCAATTTCTGTGGTTTCCTTGGCACACTTGGGAAAAAGCAGCAAAGTTGTGTGTTTTGTTTTTTTTTCCCCCTTTGGGAGAAAAAACTTTAACCCTTGAAAATAAAAGTGTGATTCTGTTTTAAAGACAAAGCTTAGACAAGAATAGAATCATCACAGCAGCTTTTTACTTTACCAATAGCAACACAATTCACAAGCTGCACCTAATAATGAAGGCATACTTATCATCCCCACTTGCAGATGAGGAAATGGAGACTCAGCGATGTTACCTTATAATAAAACCAAGGTCAGTTAACACACAAATGTTGGAGCTGGTATTTGAATGCAACAGGCCTGGTGTCAGAGCAAAGCAAAAAGCAGTCTGTCCTGATGCATAAGGTATGTCAAACTTGGACAGTTTCCTAGAAAATTCAATCTTTCTCATCATGCTAAATGTGTAGTTTGAAAGCAAGTAACATTCATTGATCTGAATAAAAAGGTACTGCCAGATTTATTTCTTTGGAAACTAGACTGACTTTGTCCTTGAGGCAAGAGAATCAGGGAAATACTCACTTAAAATCAAGTAAAATAACTGTCATTCAAATAGACAAACCAGGTTTATGTATCTCTAAGCTATTTAGATTGTTCTTTATCTTACTGGAAACAGCCAGAAGATATTCAGAGAGCAAATAAGTGATTTCAAGACTCAGTAAAACAGTGCTTTAGAGGCGATGGAAGTTTATTTGAGAAAGAAAATTTTAATGAATGAAAGGGATTCAGTAATTTTAGATAACACTAAAATTACATAGATAATGAACCTCAAGGGATCAGAGGGGTCTGGCAAATCATTCAGACATGGATGAACCCTTGCATCCCTGGGATAAATCCCATTTGATAGTGGTGTGTGATCCTTTTAATGTACTGTTGGGTTCAGTTTACCAGTATTTTGTTGAGGATTTTTGTGTCTATGTATGTTTATTAGTGATAATGGCCTATAATTTTCTGCTTTTGTGGTATCTTTATCTGGTTTGGGTAACTGGGTGATGGTGGTATCATGGAATGAGTTTGGGAGTGTTCCTTCCTCTGCAATTTTGCGGAAGGGTTTCAGAAGGATAGGTGTTAACTCTTCTCTAAATGTTTGATAGAATTCACCTGTGAAGCCATCTGGCCCTGGACTTTTTTGGTTGGGAGGTTTTTTTTGTTTTTTTTTTTTAATAACATGTACTTACATACTTATTAATAATGAGAGATATTTTTCTTCATGTTTTGAAATACTTATGTTAGGTTTCAGACCCCATGACCCCAGCACCCTAAAAGATAGGCTCCCATGGTAAGGAGACCTAGGGATTGCAAGTCTATGCCTTAGCATTTGTTGGGAGTTTTTAAATTACAGTTTCAATACTTGTGACAGGTCTGTTCATATTTTGTATTTCTTCTTAGTTGAATCTTGGGACACTGTACCTTTCTAAGGATTTGTCCATTTTATATAGCTGCCTTATAATCTTCAGTATTTCTGTGGTTTCTAAGTTCTCCTTTTCACTGCTAATGTTAGGTTTGTGCCCTCTTTTTTCTTGATGAGTCTGGCTAAAGGTTTATGAATTATTATCTTTTCAAGGAAGCAGTTTTTAGTTTCACTAATCTTTTCTATTGTTTTCTATTTTATTTGTGCTTTAATCTTTATGATTTCTTTCCTTCTACTAACTTTGGGGTTGTTTGTTCTTTCTCTAGCTGCTGTAAGTGTAAAGTTAGATTACTGAGCTTTTTTCTTGTTCCCTGAGGTAAGATTGTATTGCTGTAAACATCCCTGCTTTTGCTGCATCCCATACGTTTTGCATTGTCATGCTTTTGTTTACCTAGAGACAAATGAATTATTTTTTTTTCTTCAGTGATCCATTGGTTGTTATTTGTTGCTTTTCCCTTGTTGCTTTTTATATTTTCTCTAGTTTTTGACAATTATTTCAGAGGCAAGAGCCACAAAAGATAGATGTTTCATCACAGTGGGTAAGTATATAAAAGATTCTACCAAACCAAATTTGTCGCTATTTTATTATAAAATGTCTGCTTTTCTGATTTGAATTTTCTCAATACCATTTTTAAGTGGAATTTGAGTGACTCAAGGCCTGAAGGACCATATTCCTAAATTCAAAGAGTAAAGCCAAGAATATTTTTCCAGTCTTTGAGTAATCAGCTCAGAACCTACGTATGTGGTAAAGTTTGGAAGCGGGTGATGTGCCCAGTGAGTTTGTATTGCTGAGGGCCCGGCAGCATTTATACTCAGCACTCATATTCTCCCTTTTACTGAACAAGCATGACAGGGAAGGAAAGACTACCAGAGAGAAGGGACAGAAGCCACAATCTTAACTCCAAAAGCTGCCTTGTTGAGAACAAGTTGGAATATTCCAGCAAGAGGTCACTGAACACTGTTAAGATTCTTTATCTAGATGGATGTTCTAGGGTAAAAAAAAAAAAAATCCCTGTAAAAATACTTTGTGTTCTTTCATGAAAAGAGTAGGACTATGTAGATCTAACTTCTGAGAAAACAAAGACTACTTGTAAATTATGAAGTATGATATAAAAGGTAAGGCATTCTCTTGAAAATTGCCACTAGAGTGTATACAGTTTGCTGAGAAACAATATGTATGATAAGTATGGTGTCAACTTATTTTACTATAAGTTGTAAATGATATGGCTGGGGGATGAAGAATAAGGTACAGTTTTTCTTTTATTTTTAATTGGAGGATAATTACAGTATTGTGATGGTTTCTGCCAGATCAACATGAATCAGCCACAGATATACATATGTCCCCTCCCTTTTAAACCTCGCAACCCCCCTAGGTTGTCACAGAGCACGGCTTTGGGTGCCGTGCATCATAGAGCAAATCCTCACTGGCTGTTTTCCATATGGTAATGTATATGTTTCAGTACTACTCTTAAGTCATCCCACCCTCTCCTTCCCCGCTGTGTCTACAAGTCTGTTCTCTAGGTCTGTGTCTCCTTTGCTGCCCTGCAAATAGGATCATCAGTACCATCTTTCTAGATTCCATATAGATGCAATATGATATGATATTTGTCTTCTCTTTTTGACTTAACTTCACCCACCTCATTAGAACTGACTCAAATGTGTTCAGAAGTTACAGTTCTATCTTTTAAAAAATAATTATGGGGATTATTATTTTGCTAGGTAGCATACAGCTTACATAAAGTAAAAAACTCTATAATTTAGGTATAATGGTAATGGTTGTAAAACAGTAAAGGTTCAGATTCAGGATACTTGAGGTGGGAACTGATAGCCGTCCCAGTATAAGAGGCAACAGGAGAACTCTCAAGTCCCAAAATATCCCTTGTAAGCAGCATTAAAAACTGACTGGTATTTTAGGGTTGCAGTTGAATATACCAATGTAGGAAGGCCCCAGAGAAGGCGATGGCACCCCACTTCAGTACTCTTGCTGGAAAATCCCAGGGATGGGGAAGCCTGGTGGGCTGCAGTCCATGGGGTTGCAGAGTTGGACATGACTGAAGCGACTTAGAAGCAGCAGGAAGGGCCAGACTGCACTTCCTTCTGTGGACACATCAGATCTACGCAGGGAACAATTGTTTTCTGGGAAAAAAAAAAAAAAACTATAAAACTAGCAGAGCAACTTCTACTCATCAGGTGAACCAGGAAAAAACCCTACACTGAGCTGGGTAGGAAAGGCTGGGACACAACCTCCCCATGGACCCCACCCGTTGTGTGAGGACCTATCATGGGGAGGGATCTCAGAAACATGAGCTGTTCTCCTTGAGGAGTAAAGGATTTGAGCTCACATGGGGGCACCCCGACTGTATTTAGCAGGATAGGAGCAGACTCAGAAGCACCCAGACTTCCTGTGAAAGAGACTCACTTGCTGATCTTAAAGCATCAGTCAGCCTGAGACACAGGCCTCTGAGATAACAGACATCTTTTAGGCCTAATGCAATGCTCTGGGGGTGGAGGATGGCAGGGGCCACCTTAACATCCTGGGAAGGGGCTTGTACCTTTGTGTGCAGCCCCAGTTTCTGAGGGTTCTCTCTGGGTGTCTGGCTCTGGTAGGGCTTGTGCAGACAGGTCACCCAGGGCGGAGCAAGAAGCAGCACTGAGGTGCCAAGTCCTTCTGGGAAAGAGGCTTTATGTCACAGCTCTGTGGCCTGAGAGGCAGACTTCTATGGAAACATACAGCTAAGGCCCCCTATAGTCCTCTCTAGAGCACCAGCACCTCCCAGAGGGGAGCTTGTACATGTGTCTGCTGCCCCCTAATCAATCACCTGGCTGTGATGGCTAGCAGGTCCTGTGTTTGTGGACCTCTCGATAGTGGAACAGATGTAATAGTTCCTGGCTGGCTACCACTCTCAGGGCACAGCACAGACACAGATTGAAACACAGCCCTTTTTGTGTGAAAAATCCTTCTTTGCTTGTCTTGGAGCTTCAGGCTGAGGAGCACGATTCCTGTTTGGTGCTTATATATAGGGCTCTCTGTGGATGAAGGCCAGTGGATGGTGCCTTTGCATTCTCCCACCACGCTGCTCCAGGCTGCTGGTATCTCCTAGAAAGGTGCTTGTACCCTCCATCTGGCACCCCGACTTTGTAGGCTGCTGCCTAGGACACAAGTCTATACAACTGGGCCCTGGTAGTCAGACTTGCCCTTGTGGTGCCACAGGACTATAGAGTATGTTCACACATTTTAAAAGCTGCTGTTTGAGGTCTGGCTTCTCATCAGCCTGAATGTAGGTGCTGATGGTGATCCTCTTCTTTGTGAAATATCTTGGCACACCCCCAAGGACTGGGAGCCAATAGAAATAAAATGGGCTGCTTGAACAATTACAAAGGTTTGACAGGCAACCAAGAGCTAGGACAGGGTTGAATGACAAGGTTCTTCTTTTGTAGACTACTTCTTCAAGACTGGAAGAGGTGGTGGTTTCATCTACTAAATAGAAACCAACACAGAAAGTCAAGGAAAATGAAGAGAGGAATGATGAAACATCAGAAAAAAACCTTGAACGAAACAGCGGTAAGTGACTTATCTGATGAAGAGTTGAAAACAATGAACATAAAGGTGCTATTGAACACAGGAATGGAATGGGCACACACAGTGATAACCTCAAATGGAAGTTACAGAGCTGAAGAATACACTAGAGGAGTTCAGCAGCAGACTAGATGAAGCAGAAAAGGTCAATGCATTTGAAGACAGGTGAGTGAAACTCAGCCAGTGAGAGCAGTGGAAAAAAAAAAAAAACACAAAAAACGAAGATAGCTTAAAAGAAGACTTTGGGGACAACATTGAACTGACTTAAGATTTGCATTTTAGGGAGGTACCAGGAGGAGGAGGAGAGAGAGAAAAGCATGGAAAGATATTTTAAAGAAAGAATGGGGAAGGAAACACATCCAGATTGGGTTCATCTTGTTTGGAACTCTCCAGGTTTCCCAAAGAGACACACACCAAGACAGATTATAATTAAAAAGATTAAGGAGATACTTTTAAAAGCAGCAAAATAAAAACAATATGTAACATACATAAGACCAGCAGTAGATTTTTCAGCAGAAATGTTGAAGGCCAGGAAGGAGTGGCATGATATATTCAAAGTGCTGAAAGGAAAAAAACTTCCAACCAAGAACACACTTCCCATCTAAATAGTTATTCAAAGTTAGGAAGAGGGTTTTTTGGACAAACAAAAGGTAAAGGAGTTCATTACCAGCCTGATAAGAAATGTTACAGAATTTTCTTCAAGCTGAAAAAAAGGGTACTAATTAAATCTCAAAGGTAAATAATGTAATAAAATGTAATAAAAAGGTACATAATGTAGTAAAATGGTAGATTAATCATTTATAAAGCCAGTCGGTAAAGTGTCTGCTTACAATGTGGGAGACCTGGGTTCGATCCCTCAGTCGGGAAGATCTCCTGGAGAAGGAAATGGCACCCCACTCCAATACTCTTGCCTGGAAAATTCCATGGACGGAGGAGCCTGGTAGGCTACAGTCCATGGGGTCGCAAAGAGTCGGAGATGGCTGAGCAACTTCAATGTCAATGTCAATGAATGTTAAAAGACAAAAGTAGTAGTAAAAATAACTAACTACAATCCCATTACTGTTGACCCTTGAACAACACAGGGGTTAGGTGTACCAACCCTCTACCCACTTGAAAATTCCCATAGAACAGTTCCACATCTGTAGATTCAACCAAGCATACATTGTGTAGTCCTATAGTACAAATTTAGTGAAAAAAAAAAAATCCATGTATAAGTGAGCCTGTGCAGTTCAAAGCCATGTTGTTCAAGGGTTAACTGTATGTAAGGGATATACAAGATACAAAGATGTAAAATGTGATATGAAAAGCATAATGGACTGGGGAGGAGTAAGAATGTAGAACTTCAGAATGTGTTCAGATTTACAACTGAAGTTGATAACTTGTATGTGTAAGCCTCATGGTAGCCATAAAGCAAAAACCTATAGTAGACACTTAAGATAAAGTGTACTATTGAAGAAAATCATCAAATCACAAAGGAAAGGCACAATAGAGAAATGACCAGAGAAACTGCAAAGCAGTAAGGGAATATTTAACCAACAAAACAACAATAAATATATACCTATACTTCATTTCAAGACATAATCGACCTGGGGATTTTTGCAGAAGCTAGTAACTGGCCAGTGATTTGTTATGTAAATGAATAGTGAACATCTGCATTTGAGTAAAACACTTTTTTTTTGTACTTGTGCATGTCTTACTAAAGCATTCTAATATTTCATTAGAGGCAGTATAGCTGGCACTCTGTGCAAGAGGACAGAGCATCTATTTCAAATATACTGTTTCACTGCTCTTTTCCCTGGAAGGACATTCTGTACTTTCTGGTGGCATTTTTCTTTAGTCCTGTGGGTATTATTTCACCTAGAGTGTGTTCTTTTACCTGGAGTTGACAAGGCGGATCTTGTGGAAATGAGAAATTTCTCGATGTGTCAGTTTTGAAAATGTTATGGTAATACACTTGTGTTTGTAACATATACAAGGTTGGAACAAAAACTTAACAGAGCAAAATGTGAATGACAACTATAAGTTGTATAATAAACCCCTGATCAGTGTTAAGCTTTAACAACTGTATACATTAATGCTAATTGTATCACTTTCTAAAAGCATATTAATATGTGTGTGTTTGTTCAAAATTCTCCAAGCCTGGCTTCAGCAATACATGAACCGTGAACTTCCAGATGTTCAAGCTGGTTTTAGAAAAGGCAGAGGATCCAGAGATCAAATTGCCAATATCTGCTGGATCGTTGAAAAAGAGAGTTCCAGAAAAACATCTATTTCTGCTTTATTGACTGTGCCAAAGCCTTTGACTGTGTGGATCACAATAAACTGTGGAAAATTCTGAAAGAGATGGGAATACCAGACCACCTGACCTGCCTCTTGAGAAATCTATATGCAGGTCAAGAAGCAACAGTTAGAACTGGACATGGAACAACAGACTGTTTCCAAATAGGAAAAGGAGTACATCATGAGAAACGCTGGGCTGGAAGAAGCACAAGCTGCAATCAAGATTGCCAGGAGAAATATCAATAACCTCAGATACGCAGATGACACCACCCTTATGGCAGAAAGTGAAGAGGAACTAAAAAGCCTCTTGATGACAGTGAAAGAAGAGAGTGAAAAAGTTGGCTTAAAGCTCAACATTCAGAAAATGAAGATCATGGCATCTGGTCCCATCACTTCATATGAAATAGATGGGGAAACAGTGAAATAGTGTCAGACTTTATTTTGGGGGGCTCCAAAATCACTGCAGATGGTGACTGAAGCCATGAAATTAAAAGATGCTTACTCCTTGGAAGGAAAGTTATGACCAACCTAGATAGCATACTCAAAAACAGAGACATTACTTTGCCAACAAAGGTCCGTCTAGTCCAGGCTATGGTTTTTCCAGTGGTCATGTATGGAGTGAGAGTTGGACTGTGAAGAAAGCTGAACACTGAAGAATTGACGCTTCTGAACTGTGGAGTTGGAGAGCACTCTTTAGAGTCCCTTGGACTGCAAGGAGATCCAACCAGTCCATTCTGAAGGAGATCAGCCCTGGGTGTTCTTTGGAAGGAATGATGCTAAAGCTGAAACTCCAGTACTTTGGCCACCTCATGCGAAGAGTTGACTCATTGGAAAAGTCCCTGATGCTGGGAGGGATTGGAGGCAGGAGGAGAAGGGGACGACAGAGGATGAGATGGCTGGATGGCATCACTGACTCGATGGATGTGAGTTTGAGTGAACTCCGGGTATTGGTGATGGACTGGGAGGCCTGGTGTGCTGCAATTCATGGGGTCGCAAGGATTCGGACACGACTGAGCAACTGAACTGAACTGATGTGTTTGTTACGCCGATGTTATTGCCTGGAGATGTATCAATTGATCAAGCATTCATGATACAACTTATGACTGTCATTATCATTCACATTTAAGGCTGATGTTTTGTCTGGTTGATCTGTCCATTGATGAAAGTGAGGTATTAAAGTCCCCTACTATCATTATAAACTGCTATTTCTCCCTTTAGACCCATTAATATTTGCTTTATATATTGAGGTACTATAGTGAGTACCTCACTAGTGTTGGGTTCATGAATATTTACAAGTGTTATATACTCTTGTTCGATTGACCCCTTTCTCTGGAAAATTCAGAAATATGCAGAGATTAAACAACATATGAGCAACCAATGTGTCAATGAAGAGATCAAAGAGAAAAAAAATTCCCAAGACAGATGAAATGGAAATAAAACATACCAAAACTTATGGGATGAAGCAAAAGCAGTTCTAAAGGGAGGTTCATCACAATAAATTCCTATATCAGAAAACAAAAAATTAGAAAAAACCTAATTTTATACCTCAAAGAACTAGAAAAAGAAGGAAAAACTAAGGCCAAAGTTAGTAGAAGAAAGGAAATAACAGATCAGAGTGGAAATACATGAAATAGGAACTAAAAAGGCAGTAGAAAAATCAGTGAAATTAAGAGTTGGTTCTTTACAAAGATAAACACAATTGACAAGCCTTTAGACTCCTGAGAAAAAAGGAGGACTGAAATAAAAATCAGAAAATAGATATTACAGCTGATACCACAGAAACTGTAAGAGGCTACAATGAACAATCACATGCCAACAAGTTTGACAACTTAATATAAATTACTAGAAATGTACAAACACCAAGACTGAATCATGACTAGAAAATATGAACAGTTACTAGTGAGGAGATTATTAAAAACAAACCTCCCAACGAAAGACAAGGACCAGACCATTTCACTGGTAAAATGTGCAAAACATTCAAAGAATTATTGATACTGATCCTTCTCAAATACTTCCCAAAAAAAAAGAGCAGGAACACTGCTTACTTGAGGTCTGTTGAGCTGCTGTGTGCTTTCACATACTGCCTCAGTTGTATACTGTGTTCAGGATCTTATCCCAAAGTTTCATGGCTGTTATAATAACTCAGCAGTATACTTAGACCAGTGTGCTCAAGGGCGAGGTGAGTAGACCATTAATTATAGAGCCTTTAATTGACTAAATTGACTATGAATGTGTGTGAGGGTACTCCACACCTCAAGGCCAAGGAGAGCTTATGAAGGGAGACTGGACCACCAGGCTGTTGTCACTGCCCAAGGGGAGGCTCTAGGTTTAAGGCAGAATGAAAGGATTCCTAGAGGTAAGGAAGATAAGAGACCTCCTCTTGTGACAGTCACGTTGGTGGGTCATGCCTGGACTGAGAGACTTAACCCAGAACAGAGAGAGAGCCTTGTGACAGGAAACTGGTGGCTAAATGAAAGGGAAAATACAAGAGGCCTACAGTCTGTCACTGCCTCACTCGCAACTGTTGCATTCTTTGCCCCCTGACCTGATGAGGTCCCATGGGTGCAGTACCTGCCATGATGTTGCTACACAATGGACAAATATAAATATCCTGTCGTGAACATCAGGAGGTGTACTAGTGCCTCCCACCATGAAGCCTGCACAAGCCCCAGGACCAAACTCACACACGAGGGGACAGATAACAGGAAGAAAATGAGCTGCAATCCTGCAGCCAGCAGAAAGGAGACCCCCAAAAGAGAAAGTTAGAAAACCTGAGAGATGGCAAATATGTTCCAGGCGAAGGAACAAGATAAAAACCCACAAGAAAACCCAAATGAAGTAGAGATTGGCAACTTACCTAACAAGGATAATGATAGTGAAGATGTTCCAGGATTTTGGAAAAGAATGGAGGCACAGATCAAGAAAGATACAAGAGACATTTAACAGTTAAAGAACAAACAAATGCATTAGCGATACAATCACTGGAATGAAAAAGAGACTAGAAGGACCCACTAGCAGAACAATTGAGGCAGAACGACTAGTTGGCTGAAAGAATAGTGGAAATCACTGTTGAAGAACAAAATACAGACAAAAGAATGAAAACAAATGAGGACAGTCTCAGAGACCTCTGCTGCTGCTGCTAAGTTGCTTCAGTCGTGTCCGACTCTGTGCTACCCCATAGACGGCAGCCCACCAGGCTCCCCCGTCCCTGGGATTCTCCAGGCAAGAACACTGGAGTGGGTTGCCATTTCCCTCTCCAATGCATGAAAGTGAAAAGTGAAAGTGAAGTCGCTCAGTCGTGTCCAACTCTTAGCGACCGCATGGTCTGCAGCCCACCAGGCTCCTCCTTCTATGGGATTTTCCAGGCAAGAGTACTGGAGTGGGGTGCCATCGCCTTCTCCAGAGACCTCTGGGACAACATTAAATGCACCAACATTCCCACTCTAGGGGGCTCCCAGAAGGGGAAGAGAGAAAGAAAGGCCCTGAGTAAATATTTGAAGTGATAATAGCCAAAAACTCCCCTAACATGAGAAAGGAAAGAAGTCCAGTAAATACAGAGTCCCAGGTAAGATAAACTTATGGAGGAACGTGCTGAGACACATACTAATCAAACTGAAAAAAATTATAAAGACAGTGAAAAAATATTAACACATAATAAAGGGAAAAGCAATAAATAACATACCAGGGAACTCCCATAAGGTTATTAACTGGTTTTTCAGCAGATATTCTGCAGGCCAGAAGTGAAAAGCATGATATATTTAAAGTAATGAAAGCCAAGAAATAACAGTCAAGAATAGTCTGCCCAGCAAAGCTCTCATTCAGATTTGTCAGAAAAATCAAAAGGTTTACAGACAAGCGGAAGTAATGGAATCCAGCACCATGAGACCATATTTACATCAAAGCCTACAGGAACTTCTCTGGGGCAGGGGAAAAAAAAGGCCACAACCAGAAACAAGAAAATGACCAATGGGAAAGCTCACCAGTCAAACCAAATAAACAGTACATGTAAGAAATAATCTGCACACAAATATGACATCAAAACCAGCAATCGTGAGGAGAGTATAGGTGCAAGATACTGGGAAATGAAATGGAAATTGAGATAACGGAAACTAAAACAACATTGCACATACAGAGAATGCAGTATCAAAACCTCATGGGGAAAAATCCTCATAGGAACTGCAAACCAAAAATCCACAACAGGTACACAGACATAGAAAAAGGAATCCACACACAACACTAAAGTTATTCATCAAATCACAAGAGAAGATAACAAAAGAAGAAGGGAAGAGAAAAAGACTTGTAAAAATGAACCAAAACAATTTTAAAATGACAATAGGAACATACAAATTAATAATTATCTTAAATGTCAACTGATTCAGTACTTCAACCAGAAGGCACAGACTGGCTGGCGGGCTGCAAAAACAACACCTGTATATATGCTATCTACAACAGACTGATGAACGGTACAAGAAGGCAAAAAGATATGACACTGGAAGATAGGCCCCCAAGGTCGGTGGGTGTCCAATTTCCTACCGGAGAAGAGTGAAGAAATAGATCCAGAAAGAAAAAAAGAGGCTGCACCAAAGTGGAGACGTTGCCCAGTTGCGGATGTGTCTGGTGGTGAACATCAAGTCTGATGCTGTAAAGAACAATATTGTACAGGAACCTGAAATGTTAGTTCCATGAAGAAAGGCAAATTGGAAGTGGTCAAACAGGAGATGGCAAGAGTGAACATCGACATTTTACGAATCACTGAAAAAAATGAACTGGAATAGGTGAATTATATTTAGATGACCATTATATCTACTACTGTGGGCAAGAATCCATTGGAAGAAATGGAGTAGCCTTCACAGTCAACAAAAGAGTCCGAAATGCAGTACTTGGGTGCAGTCTCAAAAATGACAGAATGATCTCTGTTTCCAACTCAAACCATTCAATATCACAGTAATCCAAGTCTATGCCCCAACCAGTAATGCTGAAGAGTGAAAGTCACTCAGTCATGTCCAACTCTTTGCAACCCCACGGACTTCTCCATGGAATTCTCTAGGCCAGAATACCGGAGTGAGTAGCTGTTCCCTTCTCCAGGGGATCTTCCCAACCCAGGTATCAAAGCCAGGCCTCCTGCATTGCAGTCGGATTCTTTATCAGCTGAGCCACCAGGGAGGCCCTGATGAATGCTGAAGTTTAATGGTTCGATGAAGACCTACAAGACCTTCTAGAACTAACACCAAAAGAAAAACAGATGTCCTTTTCATTGTAGGGGACTGGAATGAAAAAGTAGGAGGTCAAGAGATACCTGGAGTAATAGACAAGTTTGACCTTGGGGTAAAAAATGAAGTAGGGCAAGGGCTAACAAGTTCTGCTAAGAGAACACTTAGTCACAGAAAGCTCCATCTTCCAGCAATATAAAGACGACTCTACACATGGACATCACCAGATGGTCAATACCAAAATCAGATTGATTATATTCTTGGTAGCCGAAGATGCAGAACCTCTATACAGTCAGGATAAAGAAGACCAGGATCTGAATGTGGCTCAGATTCTGAACTCCTCATTGCAAAATTCAGACTGACTTTGAAGAAAGTAGGGAAAACCACTAGACCATTCAGGTATGACCTAAATCAAATCCCTTATGATTATAAAGTGGAAGTGACAAATAGATTCAAGGGATTAGATCTGATGGACAGTGTACCTAAAGAACTATGCATGGAGGTTCATAACATTGTATAGGAGGTGGTGACCAAAACCATTCCAAAGAAAAACAAACGCAGAAGGCAAAGGAGTTGGCTGAGGAGGTCTTACAGATAGCTGAGAAAAGAAGAGAAGCAAAAGGCAAAGGAGGAAAGGGAAACATATACCCAAGTGAATGGAGAGTTCCAGAGAATAGCAAGGAGAGATAAGAAAGCCTTCCTCAGTGATCAATGCAAAGAAATAGAGGAAAACAACAGAAGGGAAAGACTAGAGCTCTCTTCAAGAAAATCAGAAATACCAAGGGAATGTTTCATGCAAAGATGGGCACAATAAAGGACAGAAATGGTATGGACCTAACAGAAGCAGAAGATATTAAGAAGATGTGGCAAGAATACACAGAAGAACTATACAAAAATGATCTTCATGACCCAGATAACCACAATGGTGTGGACCACTCACATAGAGCCAGACATCCTGGAGTGCGAAGTCAAGTGGGCCTTAGGAACCATCACTACGAACAAAGCTAGTGGAGGTGATGGAATTGCAGTTGAGCTATTTCAAATCCTAGAAGATGATGCTGCGAAAGTGCTTCACTCAATATGCCAGCAAATTTGGAAAACGCAGCAGTGGCCACAAGACTGGAAAAGGTCCTGTTTTCATTCCAATGAAAAGTTTTCATTCCAATTTCATTCCAAAAGTTTTCATTCCAATCCCAAAGAAGGGCAATGCCAAAGAATGTTCAGACTACCACACAATTGTGCTTGTTTCACATACTAGCAAAGAAATGCTCAAAATCCTTCAAGCTAGGCTTCAACAGTATGTGAACTGAGAACTTTCAGATATACAAGCTGGATTTAGAAAAGGCAGAAGAACCAGGGAACAAATCACCAACGTCTGTTGGATCAATGAAAAAGCAAGAGGATTCCAGAAAAACATCTACTACTGTGTCATTGACTAGGCTAAAGCCTTGACTGTGTGGATCAGAACAAACTGTGGAAAATTCTTCAAGAGTTGAGAATACCAGTCCACCTTACCTGCCTCCTGAGAAATGTATACAGGTCAAGAAGCAACAGAAGTGGACATAGAACAAAAGGCTGGTTGAAAATTGGGAAAGGAGTACGTCAAGGCTGTATATTCTCAGCCTGCTTATTTACCCTCTATACAGAGTACATCATGCGAAATGCTGGGCTGGATGACTCACAAGCTGCAATCAAGATTGCAGAGAGACATATCAACAACCTCAGATATGAAGATGATACTACTTTAATGGAAGAAAGCAAAGACAAACTAAAGAGCCTCTTGTTGAATGTAAAAGAAGAGAGTGAAAAACCTGTGTAAAACTCAACATTCAAAAGACTAAGATCATGGCATCTGATCCCATCACTTAATGGCAAATAGATGGGGGGAAAACATGAAAATGGAGACAGACTTTCTTTTCTTTGACCCTAAAATCACTGCAGATGGTGACTGCAGCCATGAAATTAAAAGATGCTTCCCCTTGGAAGAAAATCTGTGACAACCTAGACAGTGTATTGAAAAGCAGAGACATCACTTTGCCAACAAAGGTGTCTAGAGTCAAAATTATGATTTTTCCAGTAGTCATGTACAGATGAAGAGTTGGACCATAAAGAAGGCTGAGCGTCGAAGAATTAAGCTTTCAAACTATGATGTTGGAAAAGACTCCTGAGAGTCCCTTGGACAGCAAAGAGATCAAACCAGTCCAGCCTAAAGGAAATCAACCCTGAATATTCATTGGAAAGACTGATGCTGAAGCTTAAGCTCCAATACTTTGGTCACCTAATGGAAGATTCAACTCATTGTAAAAGACCCTGATGCTGGGAAAGATTGAGGGTAGAGGGAGAAGGGGCAACAGAGGATGAGATGGTTGGATGGCATCATGGAATCAATGGGCATGAGTTTGAGCAGACTCCAGGAGATAGTGAAGGACAGGGAAGTTTGGCATGCTGCAGTCTGGGGTTTCAGCAGGGAGAGGAAGAGAGAGCGAGGGTGAAGAAACTCCTTATTAAATAGACATAATTGGGATACATATTTAGAAGTGAACTTTCCTACAGAATTTATGTTTTATGCTATGTCTACTTAAAGAGTTACTCAAAGCTTTTCGTAACTTGAAACCTTACAGTATTTCTAACTTGATAAATGATGGCAAAAAAAAAAAGATATTATACTGTGAGAAGTCATATGCTTCTAGAAATTATGAATTGTATTCAGATGTGTTCCACTCTACAGAATACTTGTACAGCAATTCACAAGTACTTACTTCTTCAGTTCAGTTCAGTCGCTCAGTCGTGTCCGACTCTTTGCGACCCCATGAATCGCAGCACGCCAGGCCTCCCTGTCCATCACCATCTCCTGGAGTTCACTCAGACTCACATCCATCGAGTCAGTGATGCCATCCAGCCATCTCATCCTCTGTCGTCCCCTTCTCCTCCTGCCCCCAATCCCTCCCAGCATCAGAGTCTTTTCCAATGAGTCAACTCTTCGCATGAGGTGGCCAAAGTACTGGAGTTTCAGCTTTAGCATCATCAGGAGGGCTGATCTCCTTCAGAATGGACTGGTTGGAGCTCCTTGAAGTCCAAGGGACTCTCAAGAGTCTTCTCCAACACCACAGTTCAAAAGCATCAATTCTTCAGCGCTCAGCCTTCTTCACAGTCCAACTCTCACATCCATACATGACCACTGGAAAAACCATAGCCTTGACTAGACGGACCTTAGCTGGCAAAGTAATGTCTCTGCTTTTGAATATGCTATCTAGGTTGGTCATAACTTTTCTTCCAAGGAGTAAGCATCTTTTAATTTCATGGCTGCAGTCACCATCTGCAGTGATTTTGGAGCCCCCCAAAATAAAGTCTGACACTGTTTCACTGTTTCCCCATCTATTTCACATGAAGTGATGGGACCAGATGCCATGATCTTCATTTTCTGAATGTTGAGCTTGAAGCCAACTTTTTCACTCTCCTCTTTCACTTTCATCAAGAGGCTTTTTAGTTCCTCTTCACTTTCTGCCATAAGGGTGGTGTCATCTAAGTTAAGGTTTATACAGGTTCAGAATGCTAATACATGTATTTAAAACTACTAGAACGTGTAATTAAAACTACTAGAAATACTAAGAGAAAGCAATATCACTATGCCAAATAAGCTGGATGTTTTGACTAAGAAAAGATATGATGTATGGAGATGTGTTTTTTTAAAAGGGAAATGAAAGTTATTTTATCCTAAAGTAAAACTGGGTGTTTCCAGACATAGAGAACAGACTTGTGTAGGAAGGAGGGGGTGGGATATATATATAGAGGGTAATATGGAAACATACATTACCATATGTAAAACAGCCAGCCAATGGGAATTTTCTGTATTAGCAGGGAGCTGAAATTGGTGCTCTGCAACAACCTAGAGGGGTGGGAGGTGGGAGGGAGGTTCAAGAAGGAGAGGACATATGTATACCTGTGGCTGATTCATGTTACTGGATGGCAGAAACCAACACAATACTGTAAAGCAATTATCCTTCAATTAAACATAAATGTAAAAAATAAAATTGGGTGTTTCATAATGAAAAGAGTAACATAAAGGGCTAACTGAATGGATATAGAAGTTGAGGGCAGAGAGAAATAACTTTATCTTGGGTACTCAAGCTAGCTAAAAATAGAATAATTTTATGGTAAGGTTTTTTTTTTTTTCAAGTAAGTAGTGAATGTACAGGAATCTAAAACTTAATTTTCTTTCATTTGCTAAAAGGACAACATTTTCATGGGCTACTGGTCTGCTCCTGATAAGACTGAAAGGTTTCTCTTTACTTTTTAATAAATTTGCCTAGAAAACAAAGATCCTATGTTTTATCAAAAATAATTTCTTGGAATTGAGCTGCAGGAGTTGCTTATTTTTGAGATTAGTTGTTTGTCAGTTGCTTCATTTGCTATTATTTTCTCCCATTCTGAAGGCTGTCTTTTCACCTTGCTTATAGTTTCCTTTGTTGTGCAGAAGCTTCTAAGTTTAGTTAGGTCCCATTTGTTTATTTTTGCTTTGCTTTCCAATATTCTGGGAGGTGGGTCATAGAGGATCCTGCTGTGATGTATGTCGGGGAGTGTTTTGCCTATGTTGACCCAATCAAAAAATAGGCCAAAGAACTAAATAGACATTTCTCCAAAGAAGACATACAGATGGCTAACAAACACATGAAAAGATGCTCAACATCACTCATTATCAGAGAAATGCAAATCAAAACCACAATGAGGTACCACTTCACACCAGTCAGAATGGCTGCGATCCAAAAGTCTACAAGCAATAAATGCTGGAGAGGGTGTGGAGAAAAGGGAACCCTCTTAAACTGTTGGTGGGATTGCAAACTAGTACAGCCACTATGGAGAACAGTGTGGAGATTCCTTAAAAAACTGGAAATAGAACTGCCTTATGACCCAGTAATCCCACTGCTGGGCATACACACTGAGGAAACCAGAATTGAAAGAGACACATGTACCCCAATGTTCATCACAGCACTGTTTATAATAGCCAGGACATGGAAGCAACCTAGATGTCCATCAGCAGATGAATGGATAAGCAAGCTGTGGTACATATACACAATGGAGTATTACTCAGCCATTAAAAAGAATACATTTGAATCAGTTCTAGTGAGGTGGATAAAACTGGAGCCTATCATACAGAGTGAAGTAAGCCAGAAAGAAAAACACCAATACAGTATACTAACACATATATATGGAATTTAGAAAGATGGTAACGATAACCCTGTATGCGAGACAGCAAAAGAGACACAGACGTAAAGAACAGTCTTTTGGACTCTGTGGGAGAGGGCTAGGGTGGGATGATTTGGGAGAATGGCATTGAAACATGTATAATATCATATATGAAATGAATCGCCAGTCCAGGTTTGATGCAGGATACTGGATGCTTGGGGCTGGTGCACTGGGATGACCCAGAGGGATGGTACAGGAAGGGAGGTGGGAGGGGGGTTCAGGATGGGGAACATGTGTATACCTGCGGCAGATTCATGTTGACGTATGGCAAAACCAATACAATACTGTAAAGTAATTAGCCTCCAATTAAAATAAATAAATTTATATTAAAAAAGATAATTTCCTGTGCTTGGTGTTTTATCAAGTCTCTGGCAACTTAAAAACACCCAGTCTTCTCTATTAAAAGAGCTAAGGTGTTGTTTTTATAATTTTGTAACTTTCTGTTTTCCCTGGTAAGTCTTTGTCACTTTGATTAAATGGATAACTAAGTACTGTTTCAGAAGGACCTATGATCCTATTTGTTTTAATATTTTGAGATTGTTTGACAAACTTCCCTCAAATCAAATTACCAAATGAAGTCTTCTTGACCTTGAATTACTTTTGGGATTTTCCAGAAGTATCCTGGAACATGTCAAAAGATGTGTTGTCTCTCCTTACAAAAAAAGAGACTTTACTTAGGTTTATTTGATATGTTAAATTATATGGTAAATATTAATAAATAAGTAATTGTAAACCTTCTCAAGGTTTTATTTGACATATATGTTACTAATATTGTAGTCCCAGAAATTTTATAAAATCCTAAAACTCTGATATGTCCTAGTAGACTGTTATTAGTTATATATCTAGTTATCATCTTAAAATGTTCTCTGTGATTGGAATAACCAAATATCCATGTCAGCTACATTATTATGAACTCTTATCACATTTTTAATGACCAACATTTGCCCTTTTGTCATTAGAGTTAATTGTTTCTTGCTTTTGCCAGACTATTCCTACACAAAATGTTTCATTTTCAAGAACATTCATGGAAAGCACTCTAACTAGTAGAGGTTCCTGATAACTTTCAGGTCTTTAAACAAAAAATATGAGAGGCAGATGGCCAATAAACACATGAAAAGATGCTCAACATCACTTATCACAGAAATACAAATCAAAGCTACAATGAGGTATCACCTCACACCTATCAGAACAACCAGCAAAAAAAATCTACAAACAACAAATGCTGGAGAGGATGTGGAGAGAGGGGAACCCTCTTGTGCTGTTGGTGGAAATGTCAATTGGTACAGCCACTATGAGAACAGCATGGAGATTCCTTTTAAAAAAAACTAGGAATAAAACTACCCTATGACCCAGCAATGCCATTACTGGGCATATACCTTGAGAAAACCACAACTGAAAAAGACACATGTACCCCAGTGCTCACTGTAAAACTATTTACAACAGTCAGGACATAGAAGCCACCTAGATATCCACTGACAGATGAACAGACAAAGAAGATGTGGTACACAGACACAATGGAATATTACCCAGCCATTAAAAGGAACACATTTGAGTCAGTGATAGTGACGTGGTTGAATCTAGAGCCTGCTACACAGAGTAAATGTCAGAAAGAGAAAAGCAAATATATATTAACACATGTATATGGAATCTACAAAAATAATACTGATAAACCTATTTGCAGGTAAGAAATGGGAGATGCAGATGTAGAGAACCAACTTGTGGACACAGTAGGGAAAGGAGAGGGAAGGACAAATTGAGAAAGTAGCATTGATATAATACTCTATCATGTGTAAAGTAGTGGGAAGATGTTATATATATAACACAGGGAGCCCAGCCAGGTGCTCTGTGACAACCTAGAAGGGTGGGATGGAAGCGGGTGGTGGGGGGAGGCACAAGAGGGAGGGGATCTACATATAATTATGACTGATTCATTCTGTGCTATGGCAGAAACTAACACAACATTGTAAAGCAATTATCCTCCAGTTAAAGAAAAACATAGGGAAGGGAGGAAATCAAGATGGCAGAGTGGGAGGAGGCTGAGCTCACCTGGCCTCATGAACACATCAAAAATACATCTACATGTGGAGCAAGCAATTCACACTGAAAAAAAACGAGACTGGCAGAAAGGCTCTTCTACTACCAAGGCTGTAAACAAAGATCTGCAGAGAGTTGGTTAAGAAGAGAGAAGAAGCGATCAGCTTGGGAGCCACATACCTAGGAGGGGACAGAGAAGGGCAGGGGACTATCATGGGGTGGGAGATTCTCCTTGGGAGTAAGCAGTCTGAACCACATATTGGGCACCCCAGCCCTGCAGTCCAATACTGGGAAGACGAGTCCTGTTTGCTGGTTTGAAAACCAGTGGGCTGTAAGAAATTTGAGACTCCACCCCTGAAAACCACACGCACAAGCTTGCTTACTCCTTAAACAAGGAAGAGATGTGGGGGATGGAGCCTGCTCGCAGCCCGCACCACATCTGAATGGGGTGAGAGCAGCCACTGCTGGCCCTTGGTGGAGGCAGTTGCAACCCCATGAAATACAGCACACCAGGCCTCCTTGTCCATCACCTGGGCATTACCTGGAGTTTACTCAAACTCATGTCCACTGAGTTGGTGATGCCATCCAGCCATCTCATCCTCTGTCGTCCCCTTCTCCTCCTGCCCTCAATCTTTCCCAGCATCAGGGTCTTTTCAAATGAGTCATCTCTCTGCATCAGGTGGCCAAAGTACTGGAGTTTCAGCTTCAACATCAGTACTTCCAATGAACACTCAGGACTGATCTTTAGGATGGACTCATTTGATCTCCTTGCAGTCCAAGAGACTCTCAAGAGTCTTCTCCAACACCACCGTTCAAAAGCATCAAATTCATCAGCGCTCAGCTTTCTTTATAGTCCAACTCTCACATCCATACATGAATGACTACTGGAAAAACCATAGCCTTGACTAGATGGACCTTTGTTGACAAAGTAATGTCTCTGCTTTTTAATATGCTGTCTAGGTTGGTCATAACTTCCTTTCCAAGGAGTTAGCATCTTTTAATTTCATGGCTGCAGTCACCATCTGCAGTGATTTTGGAGCTCCCCAAAATAAAGTCAGCCACTGTTTCCACTGTTTCCCCATCTATTTGACGTGAAGTGATGGGACCAGAAGCCAGGATCTTAGTTTTCTGTATGTCATATAGGGTCAAACCCATAAGGTTATAAGTTGATTTGGGGTGGAATGACTGCCCAGTTACTGGTGAGAAGTCATAATTATTCTATGCCAATCATGACAATTATGTTCTTAAAATAAATGGTGCTGGGAAAACTGGACCACTATCTTACACAATGCAAAAATTCTATCAAAATGGATTAAAGACTTGAATGTATGACCTGAAACCATAAAATTTCTAGGAGAAAACATAGGTCATAAGTTCCTTGATACCAGTTTTGGTGATGATTTTTTTGGACTAGACACCAAAAAAATGAGCAACTAAAGCAAAAATAAACAAGTTTGACTATATCAAACTACATAGCTTCTGTACAGCAAAGCAAGCTGTCAACAAAATGAAAAGGCAACCCTACTGAATGGGAGAAAATATTTGCAAATCATATATCTGATTAGGGGGTTACTGTCCAAAATACGTAAGGAACTCTTACAATTCAATAGCTAAAAACTATAAATCCCGAAAACAGTCCAGTTAAACTATGGACAGAGGATCTGAATAGATAGTTTTAAAAATAAAGACATACAGATAACCAATAGGTACATGAAAAGGTGCTCACTATCACTACTCATCAGGGAGACACAAAGCAAAACCATTAGGAGATACCACCTCACACCTGTCAGAATGGCTATTACCAAAAAGACAAGAAATAATAAGTGTTGGCAAGGATATGGAGAAAGGGGAACCCTTGTGCACTGTTGGTGAAAATGTAAATTGGTATAGCCACTATGGAACCTGGCTCCTCAAAATATGAAAATCGTAACTACCATACAATCAGCAATCCCTTCACTGGGTATTTATCTAAAAGAAATGAATACAGGATCTCAAAGAAGTATCCACACCCCCATGTTCATTTGTAACATTATGCATAATAACACATATATAGAAACAGTCTGAAGTGTCCAATCAACAGATGAATGGATAAAGATGATTTAGAAAGATGGTAACAATAACCCTGTATGCAAGACAGCAAAAGAGACACAGATATATAGAATAGTCTTTTGGACTCTGTGGGAGAGGGCGAGGGTGGAATGATTTGGGAGAATGGCATTGAAACATGTATAATATCATATGTGAAATGAATCGCCAGTCCAGGTTTGATACAGGATACAGGATGCTTGGGGCTGGTGCACTGGGAACACCCAGAGGGATGGTACGGGGAGGGAGGCGGGAGGGGGGTTCAGGATGGGGAACACATGTACACCCGTGATGGATTCATGTTGATGTATGGCAAAACCAATACAATATTGTAAAGTAGCCTCAAATTAAAATAAATAAATTTATATTAAAAAATAAAAGAAAAAAGATGATGTGGTATAATACATAAAATGGAATATACAATTATTCACTATAAAAAAAAAAGGAAATCTTGCCATTTGCAACAACATGGGTGCAACTTGAGGGGATTATGCTAAGTGAAATAAGTCAGACAGAGAAAGACAAATATATGATCTCATATGTGGAACCTAAACAATCAAAATAAAGCAACAAATAACTGAGCTCATATATACAGAGAACAGATTGGTGGTTTTCAGGGGTGGGAATGGGCAGAATGGTTATAAGGGGTTAAATGGTACAAAGTTCCAATTATAAAGTCATGGGGATGTAATGTATAACATGATGACGATAGTGAATTGTATGTTTG
This sequence comes from Capricornis sumatraensis, assembly GCF_032405125.1. Taxonomy (NCBI): domain Eukaryota; kingdom Metazoa; phylum Chordata; class Mammalia; order Artiodactyla; family Bovidae; genus Capricornis; species Capricornis sumatraensis. Next base: position 106,625,659 of record NC_091092.1, on the reverse strand, counting down.
ACAGTTGCTAAAATAATTTATCTTAGTCTCATCATAAGAAAAAGTTGTAATTACGTATGGTGATGGATGTTAAATAGACTAGTGATCATTTTGCAATATATACAAATATCAAATCATGTTGTATATACCTGAAACTAATAAAATGTTATGCCTAATAAAATTATATAAAATTATATAATAAAATTATAAATTATAATAATTTATAACCAATAAAATTATATCTCAATAAAACACTCATTTTATATTGCTAAGGATAGAAAAAAAAGCAATATGTAGGATCCTTTAAATTATGCTACTCTTTAGGTCAGGGGAAGGTTATGCTGAAATATACATGAAACAAATGTACATATGAATATACAGAAAACTCCCAGGAAAAGTTTACCTTGAGGGAGCAGAGGAGGGACAACTGAGAGCCTAGGGATAGGAAGGAGGGAGTCTTTCACATAAATTATTTTATGTGTTTTATTTCTAAATCTTCTGGAAGTACTACTTCTAAAATTTAATAGTAAAAAATTCCTTCTTTTAAGAAAGTCAACAGATACAGGCAAACCTTTCCAGAAGCCTGGCTATGAATGAAAGGTTGAAATAGTTGTTAGCTTGAGATGCAGATAAGGTTTAGGGATTCCTGTATTTAAGGAATATTAAACACCTAAAGAGAGAGAAAGGGAAGGAGCAGTTGTACGGGCTGGGTGTGACAAGGAGAGAATGAGCTGTAGGTCTGAACACCTGAAAGGGGTATGCAAACACTACCCACAAACTAAACTGCATTACTTTTTTTAAAACAGAGGTATATAGCGACTCATCTCACAGGGCTATTGCTTAAATAAAATCACTTGTGTATTATGGATCATAGAGCAGAAGGAACTGAGATGAGAGCAAAGTAGAAGTGATACAAAGACATTACCCTCCCCTGAAACCAGACGACTCTAGCTCTATCACTGCAGCTAGTGGCTGTAGAAAATTGCACCACCCTGAACCCATCCTCTCATCCAATAAGGAGGATCCATACACAGGATTGTTAACAACAACACAGAAAATGTCTGGAGAGCACCTGAAACAGGTGCTGTATCTGAAACCTCACATATAACACATACTTACAACACTGCTTACTTAACAAGGGAGGGAAAAGTTACGATTTAATGTTGAGTGAGGCTAAGCAATTAGTGGTAAAGAATCCACCTGCCAATGCAGGAGACCTAGGCTTTATTCCTGGGCTAGAAAGATCCCCTGGAGAAGGAAATGGCAACCCTTTCCAGTTGTCTTCCCTGGAGAATCCCAAGGATGAAGGAGCCTGGCTGGCTACAGTATGTGGGACTTAGCGACGAAACAACAGCAACAATTAATACCTTGCCCCTGAAGTCATGTTAGACCTGTTAGATCAGCCACAAGTAACAGAATACACACAAAGTACTTAATAATATCAATTGTGCTTTCTTACCAAGAAGCCTGGGTGATAAAAAAAAAAAAATGCTAGTGTTGATGACTCTAGCCAAAGTATGGTCTATGTCTTCCTGCAAATTTCAGCCTTTCCTCATGGCTACAAGGTGGCTCTCTCTGCTCGTGGTATCACGTCCTCATACAAGCATCCCAGTAAGAATGATTAGAATGGTAGCAAAATGCTTTTCACAAAACTGTATCTTTTATCAGAGAAGCAAACTGCTCAGGCGGCCAGGTTATTTACATCTACTTAGGCTAGAAATCAATCAGTCACATGGGTGGCCCTAGCATCAGGAAAGATGAATAAAGCAAACTTATTGTAAGGAGAACATAATTGCCATGCCTGATGCAGACTACTTATGACTTATCACCAGTAACTGGGGACATCGTCATTCCCCCCAAATTAGTGCCACCTTAGTAAGGAAGGATGAGTGGAATGGCCATTGGATAAGTAACCAACAGTGTCTGCCACACTTCTCTTAGCTGGAGATGCTACTGTCGACTAAAAAATATAGTCACAACCTGAAAGTAGAGTTATTTTATTTGGTGGGAATGTTTAGGACTCTGAGCCTGGGAGACAGCATTTCAGCAGCTCTGAGAAAACCGCTCCAAGGAGGCAGGAGGGGAAGTCAGGCTACATACAAGTTTGCAACAAAGGGAGCAGGCAGTCTGATCATCAAAGATTGGGTATCAAGGAATTTAACAGTCTATGTATGGGAAGATGCAAGCCTCTGGGCTCGCTGAATTCATTCCTTTCACATGCACCTCAGCTATCTGGGGCCAATCCTGTTTCCTTGGTCACCTTGCTTCCTACATCCCCCCAGCTCCTCAGCCATCACCATGAGGGGTGGTGGCATCCGTTGGATCACAGTTTTGGGAGCCCTCATTCACATTTGGAGGCCAGAAGTCGCTGATGGTTGTGACATTTCTTGCTTATTGATATGGCAGGAGATATTTTCATTTCACACTGTATTAAGTCATTAACCTCCAAGATTAAATATACACATTACCTTGTTTTCCTTTCTGCCAAAGGGTGGCTGTGGTAGGGAGATGGATGATTAAATTGTAATGTGTGGATGTTGGAAGTATAAAGACACTTGTGGGTTTTTAAATATTTAGCAGCTTTAGGTAAATTCAGGGCTTGTGACAAGTTAGGGGTTGGCAAACATTTTGTTATGAATAAGACAGTATTTTAGACTTTGTGGGACATACAGTGTTTGTCATTATGTACTAATCTGTGTAAGAAGCTTTTGGCAGAAAATAGCTCTTCACAGGAGGCAGCTTTTGTCTTGTCACTTTAGCAAACAAAGCAATATTTTAACTAACCTCCGGCTCAAGCACACTTTTCAAGTCTTTTGATTAGACAGAGCCTTGCCTAACCTGCTGGTTCCTCCCTTAGGTCAAAGAGGTAGAAATGAAGAATAAGTAATTAACAGATGACCAGATCTTTTTCCCAGGTTTCCCTTCAGTAATCTTGCAGACCAAGTGGGTGAAGGAGATACATCTAAAGAAAGATCACAAGGAATCAACAGGCCTGTGCACAGTGGGAGATGGCAATGAGTCCAACCCCCTACCTCAATGATTAACTGAGATCACTTCCCTTTTATCCCTTAAGAAGTTTCATGGCCAAGCAGAATCTTTATAGAGTTGGTTTTGGGATACTAGTCAGTCTTCTCTCCAGACTGCCAGCAACTTTTTAAAAGCAGCTTTTCTGTTCCTACCAACTTTTATCTCTCCTACCAACTTTCTAGTGGCAAGCAGCTGGGCCTGAGATTGGTAACTGTACCACTGTAGCATGAACCCTTGTCAACAAGCAATATGTAATCAAATGGTCATGCATTTGTTTGAATAAAACTTTATTACAAAAGTAGATGGTAGACTGGATTTGGCTTGTAGGCCCCAGTTTCCAACCCATGTTTGTGATAAAACATAGCAGTTGCCATAAGTTTACACAACAGAATGCTTAAAAGTGTGTGTGTGCACACGCAAGTATGCAACCTAAGTGGAAATGAGGTTTTCAAGTCTTTGTCAATATTTGCCAATTCAACAATTGAAGTTCAAGTTTTAGTGTGTTTGGTGCATCCACACATAAGGATATGCCTGGATGATCTGTTTAAATCTGAACATAAGTATCCTTTTCTAGCATCCCAGATTATCCCAAGATACAGCCATCGTTGAGAAGCAGGATGCTAAAACAGTGCTTCAAAAACTTCAGTGTGCATATTCATTACCAGGAGTCTTATTAAAATGTAGATTCTGGTTCAGTAAGTCTGGGGGTAGCATCTGAGATTAATAAGCTCTCCTGGCTTCCCAGGTAGCTCAAACGGTAAAGAATCTGCCTGCAATACAGGAGACCTTGGGTCGATCCCTGGGTTGGGAAGATCCCCTGGAGGAGGGCATGGCAACCCATTCCAGCATTTTTGCTTGGAGAATCCCATGGACAGAGGAGCCTGGTGGGCTACACTCCATTGGGTCACAAAGAGTCACACACAATTGAGCGACTTTCACTTTCAACAAACTTCCACTCCAGTATTCTTGCTTGGAAAATCCCATGGACAGAGTCTGGTGGGCTGCAGTCCATGGGGTCACAGAGAGTTGGACACAACTGAGCATGAGCATGAACAAGCTCTCGAGGTGAGGTTCCTGCTGCTCTCCTAAGACCACAGTATGAGTAGCAAGGCGGTCTTGCTGGTTTACCTGCCTGGGATGCCTTAGTCCTGCCCCAAGAGACTGATATAAGTGGTCTGGCACGTACCCTGCATGGGACTCTAACATGCAACAAAGCATGAGGGACCCCCATGCCAAAGCATGTGGTGATTAATCAATTTTAGCTATTATTCTGTTACTAGCTCTAATGTGATCCTGTTTGCCTGCTCCACTGCCCACGGTCTGTGCTCACCCATTCCTCTCCTTTTCAGATTCCAACATCCAGATGATGGCAGGGGAGCGGGGGGAGTTCAGGATTAACACTTCATCCTTTTGCTCTTTTCCATCTCTCAGAAGTGAAAGTTAGTTCAGGATAGAAAAAGAGACTTGGGCAATCTGGAACGGGGAAGAATAAGCAAACAATGTTCTGTGGGATGATCTAAAAAGGAAGCTCACTGAGACAATGGGGAGGATTGCCAGGGGAAGCTGTCGTAGCAAAATTCGTCCATAGTTTTGTGCCTGAGGTTAGGGCCGTGAAAACAGCAATCTACGCTCCTGAATCCTGGCAGCACCTGACAACTTTGTTGTTACTGTTGCTCAGTTGTGTCCAACTCTGTGACCTCATTGACTGCAGCTTGCCAGCTTTCCCTGTCCTTTACCATCTAACCTCAAGACTAAGCAGCTACGAAGAACTTTTCCTTCTAAATATAGAGTGACAAGGTTGGTCAAAATGCAAGAGAGACCCACCAGTGGCAAAGCACAGACATGAAATCTCCCCAAAGCACTGAAAAAAAAAAAGAAAACAAAAACAACTTAGAAGTGAGTGAATGAGGAGGATAGTGATGATACATGATGACTAACACACTATGTACTTTCTATATACCAGACACTGTTCAAAATGATTTACATATAACTCATTTAACTGCAAAACCCCAATGGGGTTAACACTTTTATTATCACTATTTTACGTGTGAGCAAACTGAGGTGCAGAGAAGTTAAATAACTTGGCTAAGCTCACCAAAGATACATGGATAAACTGGGATTTGAAGTCAGGCATTCTGAGGTTAAGAAATCAGTATAGGGGACTTCGCTGGTGGTCCAGTGGTTAAGAATTCGCCTGCCAATGCAGGGAACATGAGTTGGATCCCTGTTCTGGGAAGGTACCACATGGCGCAGAGCAACTACGCCCACGTGCCACAACCACTAAGCCCGGTGCACCACAACTACTGAAGCCCACACACGTAGAGGCTGTGCTCTGCAACAAGAGAAACCACTGCAATGAGAGGCCAGCACACTGCAACTAGAGAAAGTCAGCATGCAGCAATGAAGACTCAGTGCGGCCAAAATAAATGAATGAAATATTAAAAAAAAAAAAAAAGATATCAGTAAACTGCCTCTCTGAAACAGGAAAATAAGGCTCCTCAGTCAGTTTACAGTTATGAACACAAACAGGCACTCACGCTGTGCTTCGTCATATCTAGAGAACAGTTAATAGTTAGATCTGAATCAATGTCAGAGAGAGGAGAGGCCCTCCAAACAGGCAGAGAAAGAAAAACAGTACAAAGACCAGCACTGACTAAGAAGAGGTAAATGACAGTAGCATTTCTGGAAACTGAACTCACAGGGGCCTAATTTTCATTTTTTTTTTAAGAAGTGTTACAGTGCAGTGATGAAATGTGGATGCTAATTACTACGTAGCTAAACTCACGCACATTTTACTAAATGTTTAAAGCTATCTGCTAGCTTTAAAGAGATTTGCACTATCCCTGTAACCTTAATTACCACAAACAAAATCTGTACTGTTTGACTTTTATCTTCGTAACACACAGGCAGCTCAGAAGAAACAAAATATTTTGCCAATTTTTTCCCCAGACATGGACAACCTTAGAGTTTACATGGGTACAGATTTTATCTGGTTAAACATAGTGGGCTGAGTGAGACTGGGGGTTTTACAAGGGAAAAGAGGGACTTCCTGAGGGTCCAGTGGTGATGACTGGAGTCCCACTGCAGCGGGCCTGGGTTTGATCCCTGGTCAGGGAACTAGATCCTACATGCCACAGCTAACAGTTTGGAAGCCGCAAGTAAGATCCCAATGAAGCTCGCAGATCCTGCATGCCACAACTATGACCCAGTGCAGATAAACAAGTAAAGTGTTCTCCCTACTAAAAAAATAAAAGGGAACAGAAAAAAAAATACAAACATAAAAAAGCAGATCATTTCCTTGGGGAATCTTCCTTTAACTGAGAAATAATTTCTTTCTACCCACAGTCATGAAGGTGGCGCTAGTGGTAAGGAACCCACCAGCCAATGCAGGAGACATAAGAGACACGAGTTCCATCTTTGGGTTGGGAAGATCCCCTGGAGAAGGAAATGGCAACCCACTCCAGTATTCTTGCCTGGGAAATCCTATGGACAGAGGAGCCTGGTGGGCTACAGTCCATGGGGTCACAAAAGAGTTGGACATGACTAAAGCGACTTAGCACTAACAGTCGTGAAGACAAAGTAAAATGCTCACCCTTTTCCACATTCTGAAAGGAGAAACCTGAAGCCACATTGAGGTCAGGAACAGGCTGAGTTGGGGCCAGTGGGTGTGGACCCAGGTGGCCACAGTCTGGAATGAGCTAATGGTCAAGGTGGGGCCAGCAGCTCTCTCCGTGCTCCAATGCCTCAACCCACCACCTACAGTTAGCCACCCTGGGTCGGGGGCTGGCTGTGCCATACTCTCTTCTCCACCCTCTTTCCAGTGAGCTTATCCAATCCCTTGACCTCAACATCTTCTACAGCTGATGCCTCTCATATGTATATTTCAATACCTCCCGATTCATTTTTCCACCTACCTGCATGACAATTCCACTTGGATATCTAATACACATCCCAGACTTTACAAGGCAGGTCTTCCCTAACCTTCATCTCCAAAGTATCCCTGGCAAAAATCCCCAGCTTAATAACCAGTATTTTTGCCCCACTTCAACAACAATGTGACATCCAATTTTGGACAAAAATGCTTCGTGGGACATGTGGGATGATCCAGCTCCATATGCCAAGTATCCCAGAAGGAGTTGCAACTATCCACACACTGAGTAAAGGGCATATAAACTTGGTCTCAGGTATGACTCCTGGGGTGGCCCCTGAACCAGTTCCAGTTCCTCTTGGCCCCAATCCAGGAACCCCTGGAAAATACTGTTTTACACTATCACCCATAGATGTGAGAACCTCTGTGGAAGTCCAGGTTTCCAGAGGAAAAGTTCCAACATACCACTGGAAAAAGTAATACAAATTTCAGACACATTGGAGAGGAATACTAAATGACTGGGGGTCAGGAAGAAGCTGAGAGAGAGGCAGATAGGCCTCTAAGAGGGTATTAAAAGGACCTGGATCCTACTGTGTCTGACTCCATCAAGAGGCCTGCACACAAGCACTGGTTGCCCCCCATGGATGATCCCAACTGACCCCCCAACTGGCCCCTGGGTACCCTCAGTACTCAGCATGCCGCCTCTACACACACCCCGACACTTTGGTCAGCTCCCTGTGTGTGCTCCCAGTGGTGGTGGCAAGGGAAAGCCTTGGAAAATGGCTAGTGAGCATCTGCAGAAAATCACCCAATTCTATAGGCTAGGGAAAGATGAAAACTTGAGATTTAGTGCCACTTTTTAGAAAATAAAACAGACTGTCAAACTCTTGGCCTGATGCAGTGCAGGATCAAGAGACGGCATAAAAGAAAGCTTAAGAATTCTGCCACAAGAGGGAGGAAGAAGTATGGAGCAGCTGTATCTATAGAAGATCTGAGAAAGCCTCATATCTACAGAAGATCTGAGAAAGCCTCACTACAAGGACTCAGAGCAGGTATTTTTCTCCTGAATGTAATTAGTAAAGACTGTAGGAAGTGACTACTGCCTCAAAAGAAAAGCCAGCCAAACAGAAAACAGCAAAATTCTGTAAAGCAATTATCCTTCAATAAAAAACAAATTTAAAAGAAAAGACAGCCAAATAAAACTTCAAGGAACATGAAAAACATCAAGTAAACACGACATGACCAAAGGATCACAATCATCACCAATAACCAATCCCAAACACACAAAGGAAAAACCTGTGTTAAATACAAAAGCAAAACAACAACAAAAAGATTCTAGGACTTCCCTGGTGGTCCAGCAGCAGAATACACACATTGTTCTCAAGCACACAAGAAACAGTCTCCAGGATAGATCATGTGATGTCACAGAACAAGACATACCGAATTTAATAAGACTGAAACCATATCAAGTAGCTTTCCTGAGCACAACGTTCAAGTCGAGTCACTCACTCAGTCATGTTCGACTCTGCAACCCCATGGACTGTAGCCCACCAGGCTCCTGCATCCGTGGGATTCTCCAGGCAAGAATACTGGAGTGGGTTGCCATTTCCTTCTCCAGGGGATCTTCCCGACCCAGGGATCGAACCCAGGTCTCCCGCATTGCAGGCAGACGCTTTACCCTCTAAGCCACCAGGGAGCACAACATTATGAAACTAGAAATTATTAATGGAAGGGAAGATGGAAAAATCACAAATATGTGAACATAAAAAAACACACTGCTGAGCAACCAGTGTGTCAAAGAAGAATTCAAAAGGGAAACAGAGTATTATCTTGAAGCAAAAAAGATGGAAACAGCATATGAAAACAAATGGGACGCATAATAAACAGTTCTAAGAGGGAACTGCATAGTGACAAATGCATACATCAAGAAAAATAAATGAAATTGACAACCTTTCGCCAGACTAAGAAAAAGAGAAAAGACTCAAAATCAGAAATGAAAGAGAAGACATTACAACTGATACCACAGAAACACAAAGGATGCTGAGATCCCATAAACAACTATACCAACAAATTGGCACCTAGAAGAAATGGATAAATTCTGAGAAACATGCAACCTACTAAGACTGAATCAGGAAGAAACAGAAAATCTGAACAGAACAATACTGAATAAAGAGATTGAATCATGAATGAAAAAAGGTCTTCCAAAGAAAAGCCAGGACCAGATGGTTTCCCTGGTGAATTCCACCAAACATTTTTAAAAAGAAGTAACACCAATCTTTCTCAAAGACTTCCAAAAAACTGCAGAGAAGGGAACACTCCAAAAATCATCTCACAAGGCTAGCATTACCCTAATACCAAAGCCAGGTAAGGACACTACAGGAAAAGAAATTACAGGTCAATGTCCCTATTCAGTGTAGATGCAAATATTCTCAACATAACCTTTGTAAACTGAATATTCTATGATCAAGTGAGATTTATCACTGGGATGGAAGGATAGTTTCACATGTGCAAATCAAAAACTGACCCCACTACATTAATAGAATGGAAGATAAAAATCATATGATCACCTAAACAGATGAAGAAAAAGGATTAATAAAATAAATACAACATCCTTTCCTGATAAAAATTCTTGAAAATTAGAACAAGTCCACAGCTAACATCATCTGCAGTGCTAAAAATTTGAAAGCTTTTCTTCTAAGATCAAGAACAAGTCAAGAAACCCACTCTCATCACTCCTATTCAACATAGTACTGGAAGGCCCAGCTGTAGCAACCAGGCCAAAAAAAAAAAAGAAAGAAAAGGCATCCATATTGGAAAGGAAGAAGTGAGCATGTCTTTGCAGATCGTATGATTTTATATATAGGAAGTCCTAAAAGAATTCCCCAAAACCCTGCTGTAACTAATCAAGGAATTCAGAAATTTGCAGGATACAAAAATAACATCAACAGTTGCATTTTTCTATACACAAGACATCTAAAAAATAAAATCTTATTCACAATAAAATAAAAAAGCAATAAAATACATAAAAGTAAACTGAATCAAGTAGGTGAAAGATATGTATGCTGAAAATTTTAAGATCTTGATAAAAAATGGAAGATGCAATACAATGAATAAAATACTGTGTTCACTAAGTAAAACAATTGATATGGTTAAAAGGCCCAAACTAGCCAAAGCCATCTGTACATGCAATGCAATTTCCCTCAAAATTTCAATCACATTTTTTACAGAAATAGGAAAACAACCCTATAATTTCTAAAAACGCACAAGACACCCCGAAGGGTGTGATTTGAACTATAATACAGAAGCTTTAGTAATCAAAGCAGTATGGTACTGGCATAAAACACACACACATAGTCCAATGGAACATAAGACCTCAGATATAAACCCATGCATATAGGGCCAACTAATATTTGATAAGGGAGCCAAGAATATTCAGTTAGGAAAGGATAGTCTCTTTGTTAAATGGTGTTGGGAATATAGATAACCACATGCAGAAGAATGAAACTGGACCCTTGTACACCTCAAAAATTAACTTGAAAAGGATTAAAGACTTAAACATGAGATCTGAAGCCATTAAGCTCCTGGAAGAAGATAACATAGGAAAAACTTCTTAGACTTTTGTCCTGGCAACAGTTTTGTGGATATGACACTAAAAAGTGAAACTGAAAGTCACTCAGTTGTGTCCAACTCTTTGCAACCCCATGGACTATATAGTCCATGGAATTCTCCAGGCCAGAATACCAGAGTGGGTAGCCATTCTCTTCTCCAGAGGATCTTCCCAACCCAGGGATTGAACCCAGGTCTCCCACACTGCAGGCAGATTCTTTACCAGCTGAGCCACCAGGGAAGCCCATGACACTAAAAGTACAAGCAAAAAAATAAATAAATAAGCAAAAATAAGTAAGTAGGACTACATCAAACTGAAAAAAGTTCTGTATGGCAAAAGAGACCATCAGTAAAGCAAACAGATAAATCTTACATCTGATAAGGGGTTAATATACTAAATATATAAAGAACTCACACAACTCAATAGTTTAAAAAAATAAAACCTAATTAAAAAGTGGTCAGAGGACCTGAGTAGACATTGTTCCAAAGACATAAAAATGGCTAATAGGTACACAAAAAAGTGTTCAACATCACAATTATCCGGGAAATACAAATCAAAACCACAATGAGCTATCACCTCACATCTATTAGAATGGCTATCATTAAAAAGAAAAGAGGTAAGTGTTGGAGAGGATGTGAAACAAATTGTGTGCTGTCCTGGGAATGCAAATTGACACAGCCAGTATGAAATCAGTATGAACACTGCTCAAAAAGGGTCATCCTACCATACGGTTCTGCAATTCCTTCTCTGGGCATTTATCTAAAATAAATGAAAACAGCATATCAACAACATATCTGCATCTCCATATTCAATGCAACATTATTCACAAGAGCCTACGTATGGAAATAACATGCCTATCAATAGATGAATGGATAAAGATGATGTGCTATGTATATGTGTGTTTACATAAGTGTGTGCATATATATATATATCTCTCTATATATATATCTCCATATATATACACACACACAAACACACACAACAGAATATTATTCAGTCATGAGAAAGATGGAAATCCTTGTTTTTAACAACTAGAATGAACCTTGAGGGTATTATTCTAAGTAAAGTAAGTTGAGCAAATATTGTATTCTATCACTTACATGTGGAATCTAAAAAAGCAAAACTCAGAGAGTAAAATGGTGGTTACCAGAGGCTAGGGGTGGAGGAAAGGGGGTAGACGTTAACCAAAAGGTACAAACTTTGGGGAATCTAATGTGCAGCATAGTCATTATAATTAACAATATTATATACTTGAATGTTGCTAAGATTGTAATTCTTAAATATTCTGACTACCAAAAAGAAATGGTAAATATGTGAGGTGACAGAGTTTTTAGCTAAGGCTTTGGTGGTAATCATCTCACAATATATGTATATAAATCAACACACTATACATCTTGATATTATACAATCTTATAGCTCAAAAACTGACACCAAAACAAATAAACAGTGACAAAGTAAGTTTCATTCCAGGAATAATTCCACTTAGGGAGATCTATTAATCTAATTTAGAGTGCTAGTATATTAAAGGTGAAAACTATATGATAATAGCATTTGGATGTAGTTAGTATTTAAAAAATGCTTCTTGATTATTGTGTCCCCTTTTATTCAACGTTCTATTTTCACCTTCTGAAATTTCTATTGGTGGCTATCAGTTATTGGACAAAGTCCTTATGACTCTTATTTCTCTAAAGGAAATTCAATCTACTATACATTCATTATCAAAAATTTGATGTTCAGCTACTATGTTAAATTTTCAAACTTTGTAATAAGTAGGGTTTTCTTTCTCTACCAAATTATTAGAAGTTGTACAAAGGAAAAAAAAATAAAGACAGAAGTTTTATAACAACAACAGTATATATGCCTGGCACTGCTAACTATAGAAAGTCATAGCTGTGTCTATGGACCCATCAGCCTGACACAGTTCCCATAATCACTGACAAGGGTGAACCTGCCAAACAGGGATGCCACAGTGCCAGTTTCCAGGGCCCCAAATTGTTACTGAGAAACAATAAACATGGACACTTACATAATAAGCTAAAATACTTCAGATAAAGTGGAAGACTTCATGTATTTGTAGCTGTTAAGTCGCTCAATAGTGTCTGATTCATTTCGACCCCATGGACTGCAGCATGCCAGGCTTCCCTGTCCTTCACCATCTCCTGCTCAAACTCATGTCCATCAAGTTGGTGATGCCATCCAACCATCTCATCCTGTAATCTCCTTCTCCTCCTGCCCTCAATCTTTCCCAGCATCAGGGTCTCTTCCAATGACTTGGCCCTTTGCATCAAGTGGCCAAAGTATTGGAGCTTCAGCTTCAGCCCTTCCAATGAATATTCATGGTTAATTTCCTTTAGGATTGACTGGTTTGATCTCCTTGCTGTCCAAGGGACTCTCAAGAGTCTTCTCCAACACCACAATTCAAAAGCATCAGTTCTTCAGCACTCAGCCTTCTTTATGGTCCAACTCTCACCTCCATTTAGTTAATGCCTGCCCAATCCCATTTGGGGGGCTTCCCTCATAGCTCAGTTGGTAAATCATCTGCCTACAATGCTGGAGACCCGGGTTCAATTCCTGGGTCAGGAAGATCCCCTGGAGAAAGAAATGGCAACCCACTCCAATATTCTTGCCTGGAGAATCCCATGGACAATGGAGCCTGGCAGGCTAGAGTCCACAGGATCGCACAAGTTGGACACAACTTAGTGACTAAACTACTACCACCACCAATCCCATTTTTCACTTCTTTCTGGGATGCAACCACTATTATGAATCATAGAACATGTTTTTATCCATATTTTTACCGTATATATGCACCCACAGACACCAGTGTCCGAAACCACTCATCTCACCCCACCCCACATAACCACAGTTTATAAGGGCAAAGTGGAGATTTTCTAAGGACAACATGCATGTTCTGCATAGGGGATCAGAGTAAGTCACCCTCACATCTTATGGGGCAGACAGGTGAAAGCTGTTTCCCTTATCACTGCAGCAAAGGATGAGCTTGTCAAAGAGGGCCCCCAACTTGCTACCCAGAATTAACCACTAACATTTCAGATAAAGTGAAAATCCCCTTCATTTCAACCCCTGACCAACCCCATCCCCTTCACTCTTTCCCCAGTCAACCCCAATCATGATTTTCAGGCCATGGTTTTATACTTTAACTCTGCTCAGACATCCACACTCACCAGGGCCCCAGACCAACCCCAACCCAACATTGTTTTACTAAGGGAGGAATGATTTTGTTTTCCATGGAACACCTTCCCTCTCCATCGGTGGAGATCCTGAGCTGCACGTGGACGGGGCCTGGGTAGCTGGAGAGATTCCAGGATACCAGTTTTGAAGTTTAAAAGGTGAGAGATTTGCACACACAAATCAGAGACCTTTATTTATGTATCAATTAATAACTTTATATGAAGAACCAATAACTTTATGTGAAGAACTGGTAAAACTGGAAGAAAAAAACTTAAGTGAACTTTTTCTGCAAGGGCAATACTGCGGTCTGCATGGCAGGCAGGGTGACCTGGAACTCAGCGGAAAGTCTAGTCCAGGCTCAGTCCTCATCATCATCACCCAAGGTGAGCTTGTCAAAGACGTACTCTGCCAGGTCACCTTCTGGGGATCCCATGTTGCTCAGGATGCTGACATGGTCCCCCAGCTCCTTGATGAACTCAACCTGCTGGTCCAAGTGGTGCATCTCCAGGAAGTGGCACAGGTGGGCATCACTGCTGTCAGTTGCCAGCTGGTGCAGGTCGAGCAGGCTCTGGTTGACGCTCTTCTCCAGGAGCAGGGTGTCTTGCATGGCCTGGAGTCCACTTTCCCACTCTTCGGTCTCAGGCTTTCTGATGTCGAGGAAGCAGACGCGGCCCCCCACACCGGTTCTGCAGGAACATCTGTCTTCCTGTGCTCGTGGGAGTGGAGCAGGAAGAAGCCAGAAAAGTGCTTCAAGGCCATGTCATCACGGTCGAGGTAAAAGGCCACGGCCAGGCAGTCGTAGGAGGCGTGGAACTCTAGGGCAGCGTGGCTGTTGACTACAGCCTCACACTCTGGGTGTTAGTTCTGGTGTACCTTCGACGGTGGTGTGAACTGAACTAAATAGATGCTAAAGGCTTAGGTCAGGCAAGGGGGCGGGACGCGCGAGGGGGCGGGACGCGCGAGGGGGCGGGACGCGCGAGGGGGCGGGACGCGCGAGGGGGCGGGACGCGCGAGGGGGCGGGACGCGCGAGGGGGCGGGACGCGCGAGGGGGCGGGACGCGCGAGGGGGCGGGACGCGCGAGGGGGCGGGACGCGCGAGGGGGCGGGACGCGCGAGGGGGCGGGACGCGCGAGGGGGCGGGACGCGCGAGGGGGCGGGACGCGCGAGGGGGCGGGACGCGCGAGGGGGCGGGACGCGCGAGGGGGCGGGACGCGCGAGGGGGCGGGACGCGCGAGGGGGCGGGACGCGCGAGGGGGCGGGACGCGCGAGGGGGCGGGACGCGCGAGGGGGCGGGCACAAGCATCCTGGGTCCCAACAAAGCCTGGGTGAGGCACAGAGACTGACCTAAGCCTTTAGCATCTATTTAGTTCAGTTCAGTTGCTCAGTCGTGTCCGACTCTGCGACCCCATGAACTGCAGCACGCCAGGCCTCCCTGTCCATCACCAACTCCCGGAGTTCACTCAAACTCACGTCCATCGAGTTGGTGATGCCATCCAGCCATCTCATCCTCTGTCGTCCCCTTTTCCTCCTGCCCGCAATCCCTCCCAACATCAGAGTCTTTTCCAATGAGTCAACTGTTCGCATGATGTGGCCAAAATACTGGAGTTTCAGTTTTAGCATCATTCCTTCCAAAGAACATCCAGGGCTAATCTCCTTTAGAATGGACTGGTTGGATCTCCTTGCTCTACTTTTCAAGGACATTCTCTTGTTCTTTAATTGCTCTCTTTAGTATCACTGTCTTCCTTAAAATTCTGAGAATATGAATTTGGATTTATTGTTTCCTGTATTATATCCATCTTTTCTCCAGAAATAATAGTTATATTTGTTCATCATGAACGTCTCTTTTATTTTCCTCAAATATCTGGCAAGCTTTTGTCCATTTAAATGTAGGCATAAAGGACTCATTTGATTAGCTTTGGTAATTGGCATGGATTTGCCCTAGTGTTGACATCCATTTCATTTATACTATCCTCCTCAGTATGGAAGGGCAGACTACATCAATTATTCAGTGACCACTTTTGTGGCTATATGGCGTTGGAGCTCACAGGTAGGCTAGAGATCCTCACTGTTGCGGAAATAAAGATGTTATTTCTGACATAGCAAGGCAAAAGTTTTTCCCTTGGAGGTAGCTGTGTCCTGATGTTTCCCTTCTGTGGAGGTCTGCAGTTTGTCCTTATGTCCAGTAGAAGTAGAGGTGGGAGAGGTTCAGGGCAGGCCAGGGCAACATGTGTGCTGTTCTCAGAATAGCCGTGCCATCTCACAGCTGACCTAGGACTTTGTACAGTGCTTCAGTTTTGGTGACTGTTCCTGAAGTGTGTCTGAACATCCTCGGTTTTCTACTGCAGATGTTTCAAATTCTCTGAATTAACTTGTTTGACTGCATCTGCATTTCCTATCTTCCAAGAATTCCTCATATTTATGGTGTGCTAATAATACCCTTTAGTGTGGTATGTGTGTGTGTAGATGTCTCTGTGTGCTTAACCACTGCCATGATTCAATTATCATTTTAAAAAATTTCTATATATATATATATAAATGACTGATTCATACCATAAAGCAATTATCCTCCAAGAAAAAACATTTCTAAAAGTGTACATAATTTTCTTAATAGGTAATATAATCATATGGCTCAAAGCCACACTGGTCTTCTCCCTGCAGGCAAGCATTATGGCATTACTTCTTATAAATCAGGAGGAGAAAGAAGGAAAAGAGGAAGAAATAATATTCATGAGATTGAAGAGAATAAACTAAAATATATTCTTTAGAAGCACATTCTTCTCAGGTACACACAGAACAATTACCAAGATAGATCATATTCTAGGCTATAACCATGTCTCAATAAATTTCAAAAGACTCAAATCACACATCATTAGAAAAGAAAAAAACATCTAAATCAAAAAAATCTACCCTCCTTTAAGGAATAAGAAAATGAAGGGCAATGTCAAGTCAAGCTGAAGTCAGAAAATGATAAAGAAATGATCAAGAAAGGAAAATTCAGTGAACTAGAAAACAAACAAAAAATAGAACAAACAAAACTAAATATAGATTCTTTAAGATTAAAAAAAAAGATAAATTTATCAGCAGACTGATCAGGAAAAAAAGAAAGAAGGCAAATTACCAACATTAAGAATGAGAGAGAACACATTACTAAAGATTATGAAAAGGAACAATATTGCTGTGATCATTCATGATGATAACTAGATTAGACTATTAATTGTGAACTATGGTGTTGGAGAAGACTCTTGGACTTCTTGCAGAGTCTCTTGGACTGCAAGGAGATCAAACTAGTCAATCAATCCTAAAGGAAATCAATCCTGAATATTCATTGGAAGAACTGATGCTGAAGCTCCAATACTCTGGCCACCTATGTGAAGAGCTGACTCATTAGAAAAGACCCTGATGCTGGGAAAGATTGAAGGCAGGAGGAGAAGGGGACGACACAAGATGAGATGGCATCACCGACTCAGTCAGTGGATGTGAGTTTAAGCAGGCTCTGGGAGATAGTGAAGGACATGGAGGCGTGGTATGCTGCAGTCCATGGGGTCACAAAGAGTTGGATGTGACTGAGTAACTCAACAACAACAAATTGTGATTCACCAGTGGCTCAGATGGTAAAGAATCTGCCTGCGATGCAGGAGACCCAGGTTCAATTTCTGGGTCGAGAATACCCCCTGGAAAAGAAAATGGCAACCCACTCCAGTACAGTCCATGGGGTTGCGAAGGGGACACAACTGAGCAACTAACACTTTGGCTTTCACTTCACTTCATCTGCCACACAAGCAGCAACTCAGAATACGTTAAGTCAGGCAATTAGTTTCTTTTCTCAGCGAGACGGTTAGTGGTAGGGCAATTCATGACTAAACTGCAGTGAGCACAGGATTTCTAGTGTAATGGAAACAAAGGATCTTTTTATGGTAAACTGAAGAATATAATTCCTAGTAAATAAGTCTGTCTAAAGTTTACCCTGTTTTTATTTTTTTCAGGTATAGCTGATTTACAATGTTGTGTTAGTTTCTGGATTTTAATATTTTAAAATACAAAACAGGAAAATGAAACAGTTTTGATGGAAAAGCATATAAATTCTAGGTTTCTGGGGAATTAATTGTTCTTGCTACTTTATCTCATTTAAGTTATTAATATGTACCTGGATCTTTATAATGTACTCTGTCTTTCAAAGTAATAAAAATCAATCTCTGTAGTACTGCAAAGTTTCATTAACTCTAAACAGCTTTATCATCTCTTCTACCACTTCAGACATTATTCTAGAATTATAATGAAACCCCACTAGTTTATTTTAAAGACAGCTCTCTTGAAAATGATCTTACCATCAAACCAAACAAGTGCAAAACTGTCTAAGAGTTCAGGTTGCCACTTTTCAGGTAACAATAGGAAATTTCAGCCTACCTCTATATTCCTTCCCAATTGGCCCTATTGTATTACAAGCCTTATTAAGTTTCCTTTTTCTTTTCTTCCTGTCTTGTGCTCCAAGTCTATCAGCTACACGGTATGATGTTCAGGAGTACTTGATTAGGAATCAAAAGCCACAAATTCCAACTCCAGTCAGAAATCAGGTACATCACTGGTCTTTTTGGCACTCACAATATTGGTTTAAAAATGCAAAGGATGTCACTTGCTTTGCCTGTTCTAAAGCATTTTAAAACAGTAGAAATAAAAATGCTGCCAAGAGTATGAACCAGCCACCAATTTTTCCATTACAACCGTATCTGGGCTTGAATAAGGATACTGTGATGTGCCTAATAAGAACTGGCATAAAAAGCCTAGAGGTAAACTGTTCCACTGTGAAACCCCAGCCTCACCATCACCCACAAGATTAGGAGGGAACTGTGTTCAATACAGAGGGAAGGGAGGGCAGGGAGACCTGGGTTCTCCTCTGGGATTCCCCAATCGGTATCTTGCTAGGGGGAAATGAGCAAATCAACAACTTCTCTTGCTATTGCCTTATTTGTGAAATGAACAGCTTGACCTATTTGGTTTTCCCAAACCCTATCAGTTATAAAAATGACTGGAGCCTATTCCATGAGTCTTTCTTCAAAAACAGAATGGAAAGAAAAATCAGGCTTTAGTATATTAGTATAAGCAGTGACTGATATCAAATACTAGCTTTGGAAATGGGGTAATATTTTAACATTCAAATAATAATGCCACATTAAGTTATGGCATTAGTACAACTCTCTGAAGGTTACAATTCAAGAAAAAGCAGAGCCCTCTTTGCTCTGCTGGTTGCTATGTGTGCAGTGGGGGAAGAGATGCCCTGTTTCAATTTGATGGTACCTAAGTCCTAGGTCTGAAAATACTAGACTATTGCAGAGTTCTAATTTCTTTTGCTACTGATTTTATTGTACCTTGGAAGTAGCTAAACTGAATCTTATTTCTACAGTTGTTGACATTCCAACCATGAGAACCATGGTCAGAAGTCTTGCCCCGGGAGAGTTGTGCCCTAACACTAGGGAAACTATGCCCTAACACTGGGGGAAAGAACCAGTTACAACCCCAATATATTAAATCAGCAGCTGGGCTTCTAATTAATATGGCTCAGTGGATAAGAATCCATCTGCCAACGCAGGAGACACAGGTTCATTCCCTTATCCGGGAAGATCCCAGATGCTGTGCAGCAACTGAGCCTGCGTGCCACAACTACCAAGCCTGTGCTCTAGAGCCCGGGAGCTGCAACTACTGAGCCCACACGCTGCAACTACTGAAACCTGTGCTCCACAAGAGAAGCCACTGCAATGAGAAGCCCATGCACCGCACCTAGAGAGTAGCCCTCGCTCGCTGCTCACCACAACTAGAGAAAAGCCTGCGCAGCAATGGAGACCAGCACAGCCCCAAATAAATAAAATTATTTTTAAAAAGAAGTGTGAGTTGTTCTAAAGTGCACATTTATCTATAAAAAAAAAGAGAGAAGTGATTGTAAGATATCCTAGAATATTAAAAAAAAGAAGAAAAAGAAACAGCAGCCACCTACTTGATTTACAGTAGTGGCCTCATGCAGATGGGCTCTGAGGAGTGGGCAGAGGTGGTGACATTTTATCAAATATACCATGAATTGAAAAGCACACTTTTTTTTCTGGGTTAAAAAAAGAAAAAGAACGTGTTTTCAACCATATGTCATTGATTGCAAACTCCACCTCAATTTCACAGAACTTAAAATGTGAATAAATGATTAGAGAATTGATGAAATATGTAATATCTATTGGATTTTGTCATCCACTTGCCTTAGTATATTTATTAAAGTAGCTAGTTTTTTAAACTATTCATAATTGCTTATTACTTTTGGAAATTGATTTGTGCCCCTAATGGTCCATAGTATTATATATAAGTACAGAAAACCTTATTTAAAAAAAAAAAACAACTGGCATTTTCTATTGGATACTGTATCATTTTTCAACACATCAGCCTAACCTTTTTCTTCTTTCTTTTACATTTTTGAAGAGACAGGTTTAATGTATTTGGTTAAGGAATAATTCCTTGGGTAATAGGTAACCCCTGTTCTCTGAATTCATAGCTAACCTCCTCCTAGCATGCCATGGGAGACATCTTTCAGATGAAATAATAGGTGCATTAAATATTTAGCAAGGAAAGTTGCTGATTTAGGGTTCTACTCAAATCCCAATTTGAATGTGAATGTTGCATTCTCATCAGTTCCACTGACTGAATGCCACTCACTACTGGATAACGTAAGCCACTTCTAACAGTGAGCACTGCCGAGCTAGCAATCCAGCACTCTGGAGCAGCAGCACTGCACAGGCCAGGTCGGTCTGTCACACTTTCATAGATTCAAAGCTACTGCTGAGAACCTAAGACCCTGAACTACTGAGAGGAGCTTCAAGGAAGCCCAATGTAGGGTACCTGCATGAGGAGCTCATGAACAGTCATTCCCTGAGCGGAAGTCCGCTTCAGCAGTGGAACCGCCGGGGCACCTGACTCCTGCCCACTGTGTCCACAGGAATATGAGGAAAAGCAAGGTGGGGAATATGCTCAGCAACAGAGCCAACCCCTTCAAAGGGTTACAATAAGGCTGTAAGAACTTCGCGTAAGTTAGGTGGCTGCTGTGGAAAGCTTGAGCTATGTTGCTTCTATTCTACCCTGCAGTGCTGTGTGCCAGGCAGAGGGCATCAACAATGAGGAAGTGACATGTGCACAGCAGGCAGGAGTCAGCTGGGGGATAGGGCAAAAGAGGCACCACAGAGTCCTAACTCCTGTTCCCGGACTCACCACTTACGTGACCTTAAACTCTGATGCAATATTGCCAGGGGACCCTTGGGTTTCCACCAGCTCCATTAGGAGAACTCCTTCTGGCAAAATGAGAAGCACTGATGAGTTATGAAATTCTACCTATGTCTTGGGGGTAATCATGGATAAATAGCAGCATGAAATCATTGTGAACGTGTTAGCCACTCAATCATGTTTGACTCTTTGCGACCCCATTAACTGTAGCCTGCCAGTTCCTCTGTTCATGGGACTCTTGAGGCAAGAATACTGGAGTTGGTAGCCATTCCCTTCTCCAGAGGATCTTCCTAACCCAGAGATCAAACCTGGGTCTCCCACATGGCAGGCAGATTCTTTACTGTCTGAGCTACCAGAGAAGCCCTGAATAGCAGCACATTTGGATGCTAAATAGGACATCACTAACTAGACATTGCAGCCTAAGATATGCAGAGTTATATTAAGTCTATGGTGCAGAAGAGTCTACAAAGGACCAAAAAAAAAAAAGTGGACCCATCAATCCTACCAGTCACCAGTTCTCTGAGGGCTGGCCTGAAAAAAAGGGTAACTGGTACTGAAACTTGCCAAGCTTAAAAGACTGCTGGTATGGCAGTAGAGACCCACACTGGAACAACTCCACTGCTTTAGTAACATGCAGGCTGAAACCATCCAAATAAAGTTACTACCATAACTTGAAAAGAATAACTGAGACTACATAGCATTTACAATCTACAAAAGGGCCCAATTGCCAGAGAATAAAGTTCACCACTAATTGAAAAACATCGACAGTATAATCAATAAAAACTAAATGACCATATATGATCATGGACAAAGTGCTGTCAGACCTTCCTGATCTTTCTGGAAGCTCAGAATACCAATGATACACGATAACAGACTTTAGCCCTGTGTAACTTATTCTCAAGAGATCCCAAAAGATGTAGTGATGAAGCCCATGGGAGCCACAGGAAACTGCCACCTGTAGCTGAGAGGGAACTTCACATTTTGCTCCTCCAAGAGGGTCTAGGATGGGTCTATGAAAGTGTGGAAAGTTCTGGATGGATATGCACGGAGGATGGCTGTGAGAGAGCCAGGGTGAGGCTCCCTATATGCCCCCATATGTTTATGCCCAGACTCAACTCCGTCCCTCCCTTTTTTTTCTGAATTCTCTCAACCTTCAAAGGGCAAAGTTCTGAATCAGTGGTTCAAATGCCATCAGTGGATCATGAGAGGCTAAATGAAATCAGAGTTCCCCTAACTGTCAAAGAATCCCAGTTTCTCCCTGCAAGTGTGATGAGTCATTTCCAGGGAACTAGTGACCAACTCTTAAATACCTCTGATCTCTTCTTATGAATCACCATCTCCACCCACAAGCATCCACATGCTGTCTCCTGCTGTGGGCTCTAACTTTAGAGATCCCCAGTGTAGCTACTGTGGCATATTCTAGTATGAAGTGGCACTTTCTTCAATTTCTCTGTTAATAATTTCCACACAAGACAAATTTAAGGCAACACTTTGGAATGAGAGGTATCATCCAAAAAGGAATAGCTCAACTTAAGACTAAAATCTTTGGATTTGGTTTCTAAACTAAGCACTTTTAGTTAAATCATCTGGTTGACAGTCTAACAAAATGTTATCAGCTGATCACCAGCATTAGAATCCCCTGCTCATTAAAGCAGGTTCCCTGGCCGCATGGAGACCTGTGGACCCTGGACTGTACATTTGTAAAATGATTTTTTTTTAATTTTGGAGTAATTTTAGATTTACAGCAAACTTGGAAAGATAGTACAGAGCATTTCTCGGTGTCCCTCACCCAGTATTCCGTCACATTAGCCTCTTACATTAGGATGGTACATTTGTTACAATGAACAAATATTGATCCATGACTATTAACAGTGGATTTGGACTTCACTGGTTTTCCTACTAATGACCTTTTGGTTCCAGAATCCAATCCACACTGCACTTAATCATTACACGTCTTCAGTCTCATCTGTTTTGTGACAGTTTTCCAGTCTTTTCCTCTTTGTCATGACCTTGACAGTTTTGAGGGGTCAGGTGTTTTGTACAATATATCTCAATTTGGATGTCTTTGGCAGTTTTCTCATGATTCCACTGGGGTTTGAGGAGGAAGATGCCACAGAGGTGACATCCATTCTCATAACATGACCTGTTATTGATGATGCTAACCTTGATCACCCAATCAAGGTGGTGGTTTGCCAGGTTTCTCCACTGTAAGGTATTTTCCCCCACTTTCCATACTCTAGTCTTTGGAAGCAGATCATTAAGTCCAAGCAACCCTCAAGAGAGGCAGAGAATTAGGCTCTACGTCCTGGAGATGGGAGTATTTACATAAGTAGATTAGAATTCTTGTGTAATAAAAGATTTGTCCCTTCTTACCTATTTATTTATTCATTTATTTGTATCATTATGGACTCGTGTGTTTATTATATGCTTTATGTTATAATCCAAAACTATATCACATATAATGTTATTCATGTTGTTCTGGCTTTGGCCACTGAGAGCTCCTTCAGGTTGGCTCCTATGTCCCTTGGACATGCTCTCTTTTTACTTTGAGTACTTCCTTACTTTCTGCTGGGCTTCCCAAGTGGCTCAGTGGTAAAGAATCTGCCTGCCAATGCAGGAAATGCAAGAAACACAGGTTCAACTCCTTGGTTGGGAAGATCCCTTGGAGTAGGAAATGGCAACCCATTTTAGTATTCTTGTCTGGAGAATTCCATGGACAGAGGAGCTTGGCAGGCTATAGCCCATGGGGTCGAAAGAGTCAGACACACAAATGGCATAGCACTACAACAGATTTCACTTCATGTTCCATTCTCTTGCTACAGCCCTAGAATTTGCCATACCCCCAGGGAATCCTGATTTCTCTTGCTGCAGAATTGTATGAGCAACCTAGATCTGGGCACTGAGGGGGACTGTGCAGGTTGGAGAAGCAACCAAGCAAATTCTTAGGCATGCTCAAGTTTGAGGGCAGCCATTTTGGAAAGTCAAGCACAAATAAACTAGAAATAATTTGTCAAGAAAAGCTCTGAAGTAGCTCATTTAAAGAATTACTACTATTTTCTTCATGTTAGTTCAAGATCAAAAGTTCCAAACTGCAAACACCCTGGGGGACCTATAGAGAGGAAAAGAGAGAAGACAATAGTACAGATCAAATACTGATTCTGAAATACAGTGGTTATAATTCAACACCTAAAAACTAGAATAAAATAGATTTATGGAAGGCTTTCTCTGTGCCAGGCACTGTGCCAATCTAAGTGCACGGCCCCAAACCTAACGCTAAAGGTGTAATTTCTCCTTTTGTAAACGTTCTGAAATTGAGGCTTAGAAAGGTGAAATGTTTGCAGAAACAAAACAGTCAGTAGGTGGCAGAGCTGAGACACCAAATCAGGTCCAGGTGCTTGCCCATGAAGAGGATTTCACTTGGCATTCTGTTAACTAGTGCAGAGGTGAGATTTTCTGCAAATTTCAGACTTAAATTGAAGAAAGAAGGGAAAAACACTAGACCATTCAGGCATGACCTAAATCAAATCCCTTATGATTATACAGCAGAAGTGACAAATCGATTCAAGGGATTAGATCTGACAGACAGAGTGCCTGAAGAACTATGGATGGAGGTTTGTGACGTTGTTCAGGAGGCACTGATCAGGACCAACCCCAAGAAAAAGAAGTGCAAAAAGGCAAAATGGTTGTCTGACGAGCCCTTACAAATAGCTGAGAAAAGAAGAGAAGCTAAAGGCAAAGGAGAAAAAGAAAGATATATCCATCCGAATGCAGAGTTCCAAAGAATAGAAAGGAGAGATAACAAAGCCTTCCTCAGTGATCAATGCAAAGAAATAGAGGAAAACAATAGACTGGGAAAGACTAGAGATCTCTCTAAGAAAATTAAAGGTACCAGTGGAACATTTCATGTATAGATGGGCACAATAAAGGACCTAACAGAAGCTGAAGATATTAAGAAGAGGTGGCAAGAATACACAGAAGAACTATACAAAAAACATCTTCATGACTCAGATAACAATCACTCACCTAGAGCCAGACATCCCGGAATGCAAAGTCAAGTGGGCCTGAGGGAAACATCATTATGAACAAAGCCAGTGGAGGTGATAGAATTCCAGCTGAGCTATTTCAGATCCTAAAAGGATGCTGTGAAAGTGCTGCACTCAGTATGCCACCAAATTTGGAAAACTCAACAGTGCCCACAGGACTGGAAAAGGTCAGTTTTCATTCCAATTTCAAAGAAAGGTAATTCCAAAGAATATTCAAACTACCACACAATTGCACTCATCTCACATGCTAGCAAAGCAATGCTCAAAATTCTCCAAGGTAGGCTTCAACAGTACATGAACTGAGAACTTCCAGATGTTCAAGCTGGATTTAGAAAAGGCAGGGGAATCAGAGATCAAATTGCCAACATCCGTTGGATCATAGAAAAAGCAAGAGAATTCCAGAAAAACATGTAATTTTGCTTCATTTACTATGCTAAAGCTTTTGACTGTGTGAATCCCAACAAACTGGAAAATTCTTAAAGCGATGGGACTACCACACCACCTTACCTGCCTCCTGAGAAACCTGTATGTAGATCAAGAAGCAACAGTTAGAACCATACATGGAACAACAGATGGGTTCAAAATTGGGAAAGGAGTACGTCAAAGCTGTATATAGTCACCTTGCTTATAATGCAGGGCTGGATGAGGCACAAGCTGGAATCAAGATTGCCAGGAGAAGTATCAATAACCTCAGATATGCAGATAGCACCATACTTATGGCAGAAAGGAAAAAGGAACTAAAGAGCCTCTTGATGAAAGTGAAAGAAAAGAGTGAAAAGGCTGGCTTGAAACTCAACATTGAAAAAAAAGAAACATGGCATCTGGTCCCAACACTTCAAGGCAAATAGATGGGTAAACAATGGAGACAGTGATGGACTTTATTTTCTGGGGCTCCAAAATCACTGCAGATGGTGCCTGCAGCCATGCAATTAAAAGATGCTTCCTCCTTGGAAGGAAAGCTATTACAAACCTAGACAGCATATTAAAAAGCAGAGACATTACTTTGCCGACAGAAGTCCGTCTAGTCAAAGCTATGGTTTTTCCAGTAGTCATGTATGGATGTGAAAGTCGGACTATCAAGAAAGCTGAGCACCAAGTAACTGATGCTTTTGAACTGTGTGGTGTTGAGAGTCCCTTGGACTGCAAGGAGATCAAACCACTCCATCCTAAAGGAAATCAGTCCTGAATATTCTTTGGAAGGACTGATGCTGAAGCTGAAACTCCAATATTTTGGCCAGCTGATGTGAAGAAGTAACTCATTGGAAAAGACCCTGATGCTGGGAAAGATTGAAGGCAGAGGAGAAGGAGATGACAGAGGATGAGATGGTTGGATGACATCACCAACTCGATGGACATGAGTTTGAGCAACCTCCAGGAGATGGTGAAGGAAAGGGAAGCCTGGTGTGCTGCAGTCCATGGGGTCACAAAGAGTGACACGACTGAGTGACTGAACTGAACTGAGCTTTTTTGCATGCCTGCCTTTCCCAGATCTCAAAGCCAGGAGGGAGGGTCAGCACATTCACTGCTGAATGTCCTGTGTCTGTTATGTAGCAGGCACCCAGCAGATGACATCTGAGTGAATCTGCACAAATTCCTACATTGCCAAAAATGAGGACCATGAAGCATAACACATTTACTTCTACTGTATCTCACAATTAGACTTATATTCCCAATTAGGTAAAAAACCAATGAAAACAACAAAAAATTCTACCTAAATCATACTTTAAACTTCATGAAGTTCAGATTTGGGGATAAGGAAAATAATTATGTGTAAACTGGTCTGAGTGCAAGGTTTTAGTAAACAAAAAGGTAGTCAATTAACTTGCAGGTGGTTTGTCAGGTGGCTCAGTGGTAAAGAATCTGCTTGTCAATGCAGGAGACGCAGGAGATGCAGGTTTGATCTCTGGATTGGGAAGGTCTCCTGGAGGAGGAAATGGGAACCTATTCCAGTATTCCTACCTGGTACATTCCATTGACAGAGGAGTCTGGTGGGCTACAGTCCATGGGGTCACAAAGAGTCAGACACAACTGCTTACACACATGTAGTCCAAGACTAGAAAGCAAATGCCAAAAGTCATCAGATCACTACTTCCTATAAATTAAATGGACTTCATAATACACCAATACATTCGTTCATTACTTCATCAAATGTTTCTTTAATGCCTAGATGCGCAGGCACTGTTTCATATGCTAAAGACTATAGCTATGAACAAAACAGTAGAGAAACGCTGCTGTCAGAGCTAACAGTTAACAAATACCATGAATACACGTCAGATGCTGATAAGTGAGTGGTGACAGAGCTCAGAAACATCCACCTGGAAGAGGAAAGAGCAAGTGCCAAAGCCCTGAGGCAGGACACATGCTACATGTGTGTATGGAGCCACAAGGAAGCCACAGGAAAGTGACCAAGGAGTGATGTGTCACAGGAGATGCAATACAGAAGTGCCTGCAGCTGTGGTGGAGGTATGGAGTGGACAGAGATGAGGACTTATGGTGCAGTGTCCCGTGGGTGATTCTGACCCCCTGCAAGTTTATTGAGGAAGACAGGAAGCTGTTACAGAGGAGACACTTGTAAGGATCACTCTAGCCTGCTATTTTGAGAATGACCAATGACGAGGTGGCCAAGAAATCATACGAATGAGAGAGTGATGGTGGCTTGGACGTAAAGTGGTACCAAGAAGACAGGCTAAGAGGTGGTTCTATTCTGAATATGAATATATCAGCACTCTTGGCAGATGGAGTGTGGATATGAAAAAGAAGAGTCAGGGGTGGCAACAAGGTTTGGGGCTTAGCAAAGAGATGGACAGATATATGGCTACCACATACCGAGATTAGAGTGGGATCTATCCTTGGTGGCTCAGCGGTAAAGAATCTGCCTGTTGATGCAGGAGACATAAGAGACATGGGTTCGATCCCAGTGTGGGGAAGAGCCCCTGGAGAAGGAATGGCAACCTATTCCAGTATGCTTGCCTAGAAAATCTCGTGGACAGAGGAGCCTAGTGGGCTACAGTCCATGGTCACAAAGAGTCAGACACAACTGAGCAACTAAACAACAAACCACTGAGATCAGAAAGGCTGTGGCAATTCCAAGAGGTGCTGAGTAGGCAGTCAGTCACCTGGGTCTGCATTTCAAGGTAACTCTCCAGGACTCAAGGATATAAATTTGGGAGTCATTAACATTTCAAGCCACAAACTAGGAAAAGCTCACCAGGGGTGTGAGTACAGACAAGGCAAAAATGAGGTTATTGCTGGAGGGAGATAAGAGGGTGAGAGAAAGTTGTTTTTTTTTTTCCCCTAAAAGGTGGGTAGGCTAATGAGAATGATTCTATAGAGAGGGAAAAGGTGATGCTGGAGAGCACAAAGCAATTGCTGAAAGAGTTTCTTCGATTTGCTTTGAATATTGCTGAAATGCAGCATCCTGTCTCTGAGGGCAGGAAAGGATATAGAGAAGCACTGATATGCATTAAGGGCCAGAGAGGGAAGCCATCAAGACCTCATCACTCACCTTGAAGGAAACAAAAGAGGCCATTGGTAAGGTAGTATGATCTATAATTAACACATAAAAATCAATAGCCTACAAAACACATATCTAACCACAGATTTGCATCCAGAATATACAGAAAACTCAAAAATACAAGAAAATCTGATCAGAAGGTAACCAAAAGATAGGAAGAAAGATTTCACAGAAGAAAATATATAAATGGAAAATAAGCATATGAAATGATGTTTCTATGGCCACTAAGGAAACGGAAATTAAAATCACAATGTATCACTACACACCTATCACAATGACTAAAAACAAAAAAACAGTGATGACACCAAGTGCTGGAGAGTAAATTACTCTGTCAGTAGCCTACAGAACTATACATATACTTACAACAAATATATTCCTGGGGATTTACCCCAGAGAAATGAAAACTGATGTTCACATAAAAACCTGTACACAAATATTCATAGCAGCCTTATTTGAAATAGCCTCAAACAGGAAGCAACTCAGGTGACCCTCAATGAGAGAATGGTTTAAAAAAACTGTGATACATCATAGGGATCGAACCTAGGGTCTCCTACATTGCAGGCAGATTCTTTACCATCTTAGCCACCAGGAAAGCCCATTACCATGGAATACTACTCAGCAATAAAAAAGAATGACCTAGTGATACACACCGAACTTGGATGAAGTCAAGAGCATTATGTTGAGTGTAAACAGACAATATAAACAGGTTGCATATTATATGATTCCAATTATATAACATTCTTATAATGACACACGTAGGGAACAGAAGAGTGATTACCAGAGGTTAGGGATGTTAGTGGTGGTAGAAACGATGTGACTATTAAGGAAGATTTTGTAATAATGAAAGCATTTTGCATCTTAACTGTAGTGGTGGTTACAGGAGTCTACACAAGTGTAAAATGGCATAGAACTATACAGACAGGTTGTACCAATGTCACTTTCCTGGTTTTGATACAGTACTACTATTATGTAAGATGTAACCACTAGGGTAAAGTAGATAAAGGCTCTGGTGGGACCTCTCTGTGTTATCTTTGCAATTCTCTAAGAATCTATAATTATCTCAAAATAAAAAAATTTTAAAAATCTAATGCATCCTTGAAAGTTTAACTTGGACCATAGGATTTCTTAGAATTCAAGTCAAAATAAATATATATGGTATTAATTTTAAAAAGTCAATAGCCCAGGACATGAATATTCATAGCAGCTTCATCTGTAATAACCTCACACTGGAAACAACTCAAATGTCCATATACATACAATGATATACTATTCAGCAATAAAAATAACTATTGTTATGTGAACTATGGATACATCTGAACATAATTATGCTGAGTAACAAAAGAGTCATAATTATGCTGAGTCAGACAAAAGAGTGCATAATGTTATGATTTCACTTATAGAAAATTCTAGAAAATATATACTAATCTGTAGCAACAAATGGAGAAGGCGATGGCACCCCACTCCAGTACTCTTGCCTGGCAAATCCCATGGATGGAGGAGCCTGGTAGGCTGCAGTCCATGGGGTCGCTAGGAATCAGACATGACTGACCAACTTCATTTTGACTTTTCACTTTCACGCATTGGAGAAGGAAATGGCTTGGAGAATCCCAGGGATGGGGGAGCCTGGTGGGCTGCCGTCTCTGGGGTTGCACAGAGTCAGACACGACTGAAGTGACTTAGCAGCAGCAGCAGCAGTAGCAACAAAAATCAGATGAATCATTGCCTGGGGGTGGTCTTGATCATGGGGAGAGGTGGGAAGGAGGAATTACAATGGGGCTTTTGGGAGTGATGAATCTATTTACTATCTTCACTGTGGTTTCATAGGTGTATGCATATGTTAAAACTTACCAAGTTGTACAGTTTATATACGTGCGGTTAATTGTATGTAACTCAATAAGGTTTAAAAAACATCAATAGCTCACACATTCACAAATAATAACCAGTTAGAATTTTTCATGGAAAAGAACAACCCATTTACAATAGCAACAAAGAAACAGGAACCAACCTAAGGAATGTGCAAAACTTATATGATGAAAACAATAAAACATTTCTGAAAACAGTAAAACTTTCCTTACTTCAATAAACAGAAAGAAATCTCTTCTTGAGAGGGTGATTTAATACCTTAAAGATGTTAGTTCTCCCTAAGTTAATTTATAAACCGAAAGAAATCCAAATAAAAACACTGACAAATGACTTTTTTTCTGTGCTAGACACATTAATACTAAAATTTATATGGAAAAATAGGCATATGAGAACAAAACACTGAAAAAGCTTATAAAGGAAACTAGCTGTAATTTATATTAAATATGCTATCAATCTTCTATAATTAAAGCAGTGTGGGACTAGCATTTAAGTAGAATGATGGACCAATGGACTAGAATATGAACAATCCTGAAATTCACTAAGTACACATGGAAATTGGGTTATGGTAAAAGGTAACTAAAATCACTGGGGCAAAGAAGGACTTCGTAACAAATTGTGCGTGGACAACTGGATAGCTACATGAAAAACAATCAGATCCATAACTCACACCACACCCAAGAATAAACTAAGTGAATCAGAGGACCAAATGTAAAAATTCAAATATATTAAAAGAAATTGTGTGAATTCCTCTATAATCAGGGACTAAGAGGAAGGTTTTCTAGTATGATTTAAAATCTAGATTCAATAAACTACTTGTTTAATGTTTAGCTACAATGAAAATGAAAAAAAAACTGCATAAGTAAAACCCATAAGCAAAGTCAAAATATAAATGACAATTGCAAGCACATATTTGAAATGTATCACCAATAAAGGCTAGTATCTCTAATATATTTTCTAAAAATTCGGGGTGGGGGGGCATGGGAAGGACCATAAATCTGATAGGAAAAAAATGAACAAAAGGCCAAGACAACACACAAAATAGATATAATAATGGCCCATAAATACATGGCAAAATACACAACTTCGCTCATAAGAGAAATGTAAACTGAAACACAACCAAGATACCATGTCACACCCTGCTAGTCAGACTGTGAGGGATAGGCACTCTCTCAAATATCTTGGGGGGGATGTAAAACAGTACGAGCTTTCTGGCAAATTCTAACAAACCTACACACACATCAACCCTTGATAAGCAATCCAATTCCAAGAATTTATACTGAAGATGTACTTCCTATCATGCAAAATGATTTACCATGGCATTATCTGTAATTGTAAAAATAGTGGAAACTACTTAATGCCAAAATACAACAGACCGGCGGAAAAAATGGTAACACATCCTTACAAGCAAGTCCCGTCCAGATTTTTTTTTAAACAGGGTAAGTTCTGTGAATACATACAGAATGACTTTCAGAAGGGACAGATGGATGAACATAAATGTTTTTCCCTCCCTATTATGATATGGGCATTAAAATAATGAAACCACCGTATGTGTGCTGTAGAATTGGGCAAATGAGTTAATATACTGGTGTAATTGACAGCCAGGCTTCTCACTGTGGAAGAACATCTATGGAGAATATTTACATTTCACATACAAATATAGAATGGGGAAAACAAAAACCCTGAGGGGTGTTGGAACTGAAGATTAGCAGGATGAATATGCAGGTCCCTAACACACACAGACACATGCGTGTGCACACACACACATATTTATATGCATATACATGTATCATTTTTTTCCCTCGCTCTGCTGTTGGAACCTCCAGAAACAGTGATACTCTGATGGCAATGAAAACACTCTAGCTCCCAGATCTTGGTTTCTAAATATTATTCCTAACTAAAAGTAAGCAAGGCTCCTCAGAGAAACAACCAATGCCAAGACCAGGGCAGGGAAAGTACAACAGTATCCTGGAGTACCTTGCTGGGCCAAAAAGTTTAAAAAAAAAAATCAAAAATGATAAGAACATGTCAAAGAGACAGAGAAGCTGGTTTGAAGAAATTTCCATTAGCCAAATTTAAGATATTTTGATCAAAACACTGACAGTAATGGATTATAACTCACAGAATAAAATGATTTATGAAAGATAGATAGATCAAGGGAAAATTTTTGCCCATAGTGGACTGCCAGCTAACAAATGTACATAGAACGATGGAGTCAGAAACTCATCATTTAGCATTATGTTAAACTAGAATTTAATTGATTCAGTCAAGAACTATCAATAGCAGATGTTAAAACTAGTTGTTAAAACTAGGGGGTAGAAGTTTGGTGGAGAACAGAATATTTTTACATAGTGTCAAAGTATCTTCCCACCAAAGTTCTTACCTTTCCTTTAAAGGAACATGATAAAGCAGGATGAAAAGGTACTACCTTTATAAAAACCACAGTAGAGTACCTAAAATTTGTACATTTTTGGAAAAACACAATATCAAAACCTAATTTTTAAGTACATGAGCCAGGTTTTATCAGAAACTCCATACTACAAAATACTATTTATACTATAGTCCTATTGTCATTAAAATTATCTATGTACTATGAATAGGCTAGAATGATAAATACCAAAATTATAAAACTGATAGTACTAAAAATTCGAGTGATTTTATTCATTTTTATGTTTTACCATATTTTCAATGTCTCTACAATAAACATGTATTACTTTTATAAGAAGAAAAAGTATGGGAAGAAAAAAACCCACAAGGAGTAAGCAGATACAACAGAAAAAAGCTGGAAAGAAATTTAAAAGACAAGAGTGTTTTGTGATTGCATGATGGCATGATAGATGATGTATTCTTTTCCCTGTTTTCACCTGTGGGACTTCAGAGTTAAAAACCCTGACGCTCACAACTGATCACTTTACACACTGATTTTGCCTTTGCTGTGCACACCAAAATCTAGCGACACTGCCTCTCTGATCATCTCTCCTTGAACTCCTTCCTCTTACCCCCTGGAACCACATCATCTTTCTTTAAAACTTCTGCATCCACTGCTCCTGAGATTATCTGATGTCCCCTGAGCACATCCAACATCACTTGTTTCTCAAGTAGTGTTATTTTCACAGCAGCGTACAGGAGTGGATCTTTATACAATACCTACCTCTCTGAAACATCATTTCCTTCTGTAAAGCATTGTCAGAGTGGGGAGGGGAGTTCTGATATGTCTTTTCTCTGGTAGAAGTAAAATGTTTTAAAACAGCATCACTATCTATCAGCTTTCTCTGTACTTTGTGATCAAGCATGGTAGGGTCATGATGGTATCTGCAACTTTTCTGGACAAAGCCTTGAGTAAAACAAGCTTACTTACCCCTTACACGGATGATCAAACTCAGCTCAGCAGGGTTCTATGGAAATGGAGCCCTCAAACACAGATCAGCACACAGGAAAGTGGACCGAGGCCTCTGACCCACACCGTGTTCTTAGAGGCCACATTTAGAGTTAGCTCTTCAAGAGGTTAGTTTTTAACTGATAGCAACGCACACATTTGGGAATGCAGGTTTTAAATATACATCACAAAGGTAGGCAAATTTATGAATATTTTAAAAGACTGCCAATATACTCACAGTTTTTTCATTATTTTCAAAAGCTTCTCTTGCCTCTTCAAATGTACAGACTTCTTCTTTGCATTCACGCTCAATGTTGCCCTGTCTTATTTCTTCAAAGAGTCCATTCGCTCTTGGGTAGCGTTTTAATACTGAATTGGCTTTTTCTCCGGTGAGGAAAACTACAAAGAGATATAGTAATAAGCATAACACTGTAATCAAAAATACATGTGGAAAGTTACTGTACAAGATGAAGTCTGCTAGACGCTTTTTAAAGAACATAGCCAACACCCTCAACCTCTTTCTCTAGGTCAGCAAGGAAGTAACGCTCGGCTCTCAACCACCCCATCTGCTGTCTTCCTCATCATGTGTGTCCTTTCAGTGGCAGTTGCCCTGGGCAGGGACAGGGACATGATGAACTATCCTATATCCAGACTTTAGCACATTCCTGCCAACCATGGGTGTTTAAACATAGCAATAATGAAACCAGTACACGCATGCATTCATTACTGTAAGAGGATGCCCCAGGCATTCTGCTGGTGGATAGCAGCAATGAAATAAAAATCCAGTCTGTGGACTATCAGTCTTTGTTACCCCTAACTAAAAATAAATAAAACTCCATTTGACCTAATTATGTAAACCCAAAGCACCTTTACTCATGTGAAAGGAAGAGGTGACAAAATACTATCAAGAAATTAAGATAAATTTGGCCATAATTCATTCCAAAGGATATTAATAATCATTTTGTTCTAAATGCACTTAGCTTGAATATATTTTGACACGTTAATATATTTAACCCCATTTTGATGTCCTTCGGAAATAGAAAATTGTTCTGTCTGACTTGTAGAGGCATTTCATATAAACATTCAAAATGCACATTCATAATACCCAGTAAAATAAGGCAATGGTTATAATGCACACTTGTGGGAAATAATTTTTATGTACAGATTAATTTTAAACTATACTTCAATTACATTTGTCTAAAATGGTCATGCTTGTTTGAAGAGATAAATAGAATGCTACCAGAATTTAATCTTCTGCTAGTGCAAATAAATTAGAAAACACGCTAATCTTAAAGACCTCTGACATGTGACAAGGTACATAATAGATCCTTCAGAACATTAAGGGAAAAAATAAAGGCCACATTTTGGGGGGGAAAAAAACATTTTGAAGTTAAATGAAAATAAGTAAATACTCGTTTAAAAATGGCAACAACAGGAATGAATTTAAGGTTTACCTCAATTTTAGAAATGTGTATTTGACTTTATAGAGGATATGGATTCATTACTTAGGATTCTTTAAATATTCAAATTGATACAAGCTAGATGGGTACACTGAAAACTATGGTATGTCTTCCTTCTTTCTGTGCCTCAGAAGGGTTAAGTAGCGATAAAAATGGATCACAAAATCATAAAAAAAATCATTAGAAGAAATCCTAGAACATAAAAGGGTGCTGCTGAGTTGGAGAGTAATAGTTGAATTTTCTGCCAGTGCTTTTCACAGCTTAGCTGCATGAGCATCTCTTGTTGGACTTACTATCACACATCCTGCTGGGCCTACCTCCCAGAGTCTCTGATTGCACAGGGCTGGGGTAGAGCCAAGAAGCTGCATTTGAAGTAAGAGCCCAGGTCATGCTGGTGCTGCTGGGCCCACTCCCACAGTTCCAAAACCACTACTCAAATGGGAGCTCCTTAGAAAACTAGTTCTGAGGAAGGTGTTTATGGAATGCCGGGATTAACAAATGTAAAAAGATCTTTTACAGTATGACTTTTTAGGACTCTTACTATGTATTTAATATATATATATGAAATCTCCAGAAAACAAACACAACACACACGTATGTCACATTTATTTGACTATGGAGCCCTTTTCCAAGGGACATTTCATTGAATTAACAACTTCTTAGTCACTAGTCTTATTTATGGCAATGAGAAACAATTCTCTTCCATATAATAAGCCAACTAATACATGAAGATGGTAACTGACTTCCCTTGAGGCTTCTCTTTTCTAGGATAAACATGTCTCGTTCCTTCATCTGCTGGTCATATATTAGAAAAATACATAGGTGTCCCTGTATCATCTTTATCACATTAAATGCCATATTCTACACTGAGTGTGGTCTGACAAGTACAACACTAATCATGGCTATCAGCTTCCTTGTTTCTAAACACACTAGATATGTCAATTGTGCTTCCCTGGTAGCTCGGCTGGTAAAGAATCTGCCTGCAATGCAGGAGACCCTGGTTTGATTCTTGGGTCAGGAAGATCCGCCAGAAAAGGGATAAGCTGCCCACTTCAGTATTCTTGGGCTTCCCTGGTGGCTCAGCTGGTAAAGAATCCACCTGCAATGTGGGAGACCTGGGTTCGATCCCTAGGCTGGGAAGATCCCCTGGAGAAGGGAAAGGCTACCCACTCCAGTATTCTGGCCTGGAGAATTCCATGGACTATATAGTCCATGGGGTCGCAAAGAGTCAGACACAACTGAGCAACTTTCACTTTCAGATATGTCAATGAAGTCTAAGGCTTCCTTGGCTTTTGGTGACAGTTTTCTTTAAAATAAACCAATCAATAATATTGTATTTTAAGCTTTTAAGAGGGAAAAAACCCTAAATTCTCCTAAGGGAAAATCTTACATGCTGTCTACATTGAAAAATGTGTCAAGGAAAGAAGCTGACTCCTAAAATCAAAATGCAGGCTAATTCAGATCACACAACTATAAGGTAATGTACAGCAGGATACAGCCCTTCTAATTCCAGCCTAACCAAATTAACAACAGCATTCTACAAACATCTCCTGTGTATTTCTTGTACTGGGAGGCAACGTCATATAATACTGAGATCTCTAGATGCAATAACCTGGCAAGTAGGTTTTTATCTCACTTGCCAAATATGGTCAATTAGAAGTTATCAGTTGGAATAAGAATCTGACCAGTAGGAAAGATACTATTACAGATTAGTTATGTCCTGGGAAAGACCTAAGACAAAAAGGAGAAGGGGTGACAGAGGATGAGATGGCTGAATGGCATCACTGGCTCACAGGAGTCTGAGCAACTCCAGGAGATAGCAGAGGACAGGGAAGCCTGGCATGCTGCAGTCCATGGGGTCGCGAAGAGTCGGACACAACTTAGTGACTGAACAACAACAACATATCTGCCATATATTAGGGAACAGGAAATTGTGGAAGAGTATCTGCCAGTCCTAATCAAAGTAATTTGGAAATCTAATGGGTGATGTCAGAATTGGGATCCTTTCTATGAGAAAACAAAATCAGGGAAAGGTGGCATCTTGGACCTATAAGGTAAGATCAGACTATTTTTTCCTAAAACGCTGGGCAGTCTCCATGATGCAGGGGCTTGTGTTTGGACTTAATGTTTGAAACTAAGGTTGATTACTTTCCTATACCTCCTTTTCATCAAAATGTGTGAGGTACCCCAGAGCTGTCCAGAATCATGTGTACGCCTTCATCAGAGATGACATGATATGACAAGTATACAGACTGTAAATCTACTCTGAGAACACAACACTGAGGTGGTATTCAAACATGTTCTTGTCTCATTAAAGTACATAACGAAAAACCTAAGCTGTTTTCTTTCAATTCAGTTAGGGAACATCCTCACTAAGGAAAATATTTCAACTCTTAAGACTGAATACCACTATAAAATAAGTATATTAATTTAAAAAACATAGCTACTTTTTCATAATTTCAAAATGAATAGCTCTCACCCATGCTTTCTCTTCAAAAGAAAACAATAAAAATAAGTGAAATAAGATGACTTCTCAAATAACTCCCTAAATTACTCCCTTAAACCAAAATACATAGTCATGTTGCATACTTTTAACACTGCAGGATACCAAAACTGATATTTTAATGTCAAAAATCTTTATCTAGGTAAAATCATGTCCATATACTTGCTGAAAAACAGCAGATGGCAGGGCCTGAAAGTTAACAGCTCATGTGGAAAATCTCTACTCCACTTATCTAATCAGTTCTCTCATCTTGGGTTTGAATTTACTCAAAGAGCCATTATTTAAAGTGGCAAATGTTTACATTTTTCTTTTAAGTGAGCAAATTTTTTTCTTTAGGACTTATTTACTGAACACAGACTATGTACAATGAGATAATGACAAGTCACAAAGATCAATAGGAAATGGCCTTTGCCCTCAAGGTTCTTTGGTGCAGATAATGAAGATAAGAGATATACAAACAGCCCTAATGGAAGATGAACCAGATATATGCTGTTTGAGGTCAGCAGGCAGGCAAATTTCTTCTGGATAGGTATGTGGGTGGATGGGAGAGAGGCCTGGAGAAAGACGAGTGAAGTGTATTAGGGCTGGCCTTTCAGGGACATGCAAAGATGGTGAGGAAAGACACCCTATGAAAACAAAAAAGTGAGTGAGGGCCTAGAATCAAATAAACCTAGGGCCATAAATAAGGAATAATGAGCTTGCCAGTAGGGCAGAGTTCACCATTCAAAAAGGAAGAGAGGGAAATGGAACTTGAAATGGCTTGATAGCCATGTCATGAGGCATTGAATGTTAGGCTAAAATATTTAAACTATTTGATAGCATTCAAGATTTTAGACCAATACTTCACAGAGAAAAACCTAGAAAAATGTTTTTATGTACAACAGATTTAGGGGTAAGATGAGGAGAAAATGGAGGGATAAAGGCCAGGAAAAACGCTACTTACATTAGACCAGGTTAAGAAATGATAAGATCATGCTTTAGAATGGTGCCAAAAGGAAGGGAAAGAAAGGGAC
This sequence comes from Capricornis sumatraensis, assembly GCF_032405125.1. Lineage (NCBI taxonomy): Eukaryota > Metazoa > Chordata > Mammalia > Artiodactyla > Bovidae > Capricornis > Capricornis sumatraensis. Next base: position 106,586,969 of record NC_091092.1, on the reverse strand, counting down.
AGATGTGAAATTTAGGGTTAATATAAGGTAGTTCTACACAGAAGGTGGATTTTAGCTGTGATTAAAAAAAAAAAACAAAAACCAGGTGCTATGTGTGAGAAGAAGTGAGAATGTTTGAGAAATTTTGTGATCCTCAAAAGATAGACACATCCAATTAGTAAGTAACTGCATGGCTATTTAAAAGAAATATCAAAACAAAGTGTGAGTTTTTTGGTTTCCTAATGCACATAAGTTCAGTTCAGTCGTTCAGTTGTGTCTGACTCTGCGATCCCATGGACTGCAGCACGCCAAGCCTCCCTGTCCATCACCAACTCCCGGAGCTTACTCAGACTCATGTCCATTGGGTCGGTGATGCCGTCTAACCATCTCATCCTCTGCCATCCCCTTCTTCTCCCACCCTCAATCTTTCCCAGGATCAGGATCTTTTCCAGTAATTCAGTTCTTCATGTCACATGGCCAAAGTATTGGAGTTTCAGCTTCAGCATCAGTCCTTCCAATGAACACTCTGGACTGATTTCCTTTAGGATGGACTGGTTGGATCTCCTTGCAGTCCAAAGGACTCTCAAGCGTCTTCTCCAACACCACAGTTCAAAAGCATCAATTCTTTGGCACTCGCCTTTCTTTATAGTCCAACTCTTACATACATACCTGACTAGTGGAAAAACAATAGCTTTGACTAAATGGACCTTTGTTGGCAAAGTAACGTCTCTGCTTTTTAATACGCTGTCTAGGTTGGTCATAGCTTTTCTTCCAAGGAGCATAAACGTAACTAATGCCCATAAAAGTTATTTTTATACTATACTATATACTATTAAGTATGCAATAGCATTATATCTTTAAAAAGTAATGTACAAACCGTAATTAGAAAATACTTCATTGCTAAAAATGTTAACTACCGCCTGACAACGCAAGGTCGCCAAAAACCTTCAATTTGTAAAAATCACAATATTTGACAAGTGCATTAATAGGAGGTATGTATTATTTTTTTAAGAAGTGACCAAGCTGTCAAGATATAAATACCTATTAAGTTGTTTAGACCTAATTACTTCATAAATGGAACTACTAGGAATTTCTTTTGGCCTATGGCTGTTATTGAAAAGTCACTGCAATAACTAGGAGTACTTTAAACTCAGCAAGTTTGGGAACCTCTGACCTAGGGGTTCTGAAGACAGATTGGGTCTTGCCAGTGTGCTCCCAAATCCATCTGTCACATCAAGTTTCAATGGGCTGTGAAGTTTCTTCTCTGAGGAAGGAAACTGAGATCCGTTTTGGAACTTGAAAGTTGGTGACACCTGTCACATGGGCTAGTTACTGTGGCCCTGGTAAAGTTAGCAGGAAAAGAATCCAGTGTAGTCCCCACCCCATCCAGTCACACCCCCTCAGTTGTTGGTTACCTTCAGTTCTCCCCCAATTAGCTGCTCCAGTTCTGTCAGCTTGTCTGGGGAAGAGGCCAGGGAGATGAAAACTGAAATACAGGGTCACTAGGTAGCCGAAACACTGGGCAATCAGGCTTCCTGTGTTATGGAGTGAGCAGAGGGGAGTGAAGTGCTGGGTAGAAAGGTGTTCTCCTCTTTCCCTAGTGCTGCTGGTAATTACTACCAGCCCAGCAAGGGCAAACCTATGCCTCAGTTCATGAAGTGGCTCCTCTACTGTCCTTGGAATTGCTGGGTATCAAAAAGCCTGATTTGGGTGCTCTGGTTTCAATGTAAGACTATATGCTAGCAACAATATGAAGAGCAAGATAAAAGGGAGACTTCCTACAAATGCGCCTAGCATTCCATTATCTTTCTTCGGTGCAGGAGGCAGGATGTACTCCTCTATTTGTGGGAGAAGGTGAGTTTCACATCCTATTACTCCTTCATCTTCATCACTCCTCACAGGATGTACTCCTCTAGACTTCAGGTGCAACCCTAGAGTTCCTACATGTCCCACAGGAACAGGGCTGGTAAGGGAAGGAAGAAAGACATTCTCATATTTTCAGGGGCTGTGGTTACTTTGAGTAATGAATGTGATCTCACTGGTATCCCAAGTTTGTTAAATGGTACCCATCAGCTACACATTTACAAAGTAAGCAAGAGGCATTAAAGCAAACAGCTATGTGAGGAAAGCCAAAACCCTAAGCTTCCCTTCCTCATCTGTAGAACTGGAATAACAGCACCAACCTCAGTTATAAATGAGGTATTGGACATAAAGTGCTTTGCTCAGAGCCTGGCAAAGACTGGAGCTCAATAAACAAGAATATGATTTGTTATCACTGTCCTGGTAGCAGTTATTTCATTAAAGGAAAAACAAGAGATTTATTTACCAAGATGATAAAAAAAAATACACTTAGAAAAGAAAGAATAATTGATCAAGGATAGGATTAACTTGCAGTGAGTCTGTATGTTTAACTCCAGGGATGCCTGGAAGTCTGGTCCCCTTGGTCAAGTTTGGGATGAAATGTACAAGCTTTATACAATGCTGTTTAAAGCCCTTGGAGGTACTCTGTACTAGCCTGTCCAGTTTGTTGAAAAATGTATAGATTGATGGTTTGCACTGATGGCATGCAGCCTAATTTTAGCTATATGACCATTAAATATCAAAGATTCTCAATAAACTTGTCCTCTGGCTCCCCTGAGACCAAGGTTATCCTGCATGTATTTTGACTGTTCACAATGAGAAGACAAAGTATATCCTGTGTGACTAAAAATGGGCTTAGGAGCCATCTTTCTCCTGCTGCACCATACCTTCATCATTGTTCAGTCACTAAGCCATGTCCAACCCTTTGTGACCCTATGGACCATAGCCCCGCCAGACTCCTCTGTCCACGGGATTTCCCAGGTAAGAATACTAGATTGGGTTGCCATTCCCCTCCTCCAGGGGATCTTCCTGACCCAGGGATTGAACCCACATTTCCTGGATTGGCAGGTGGATTCTTTACCACTGAGCCATCAGTGTAGCCCATACCTTTAATAATACCTTATGAGAATCTCATAGGTCCTTTCAATTAGTTAGTGTCAAGTAGTGGCTACTTTGATGATTCATAAATATTCTGAGGATATCATGAGAGTTAAAATTTTGAGGGCTTCCCTGGTGGCTCCTTGGTAAAGAATCTGCCTGCCTGTGCAGGAGACATGGATCCCTGATCTGTGACGATCCCACATGCCATGAAGCAACTAAGCCCATATGCCACAACTAGCAAGCCAGTGCTCTAGAGCCTGGGAACCACAACTACCAAAGTCCATGTGCCCGCGAACCCATGCTCTGCAACAAAAGAAGCCACCGCAATGAGAAGCCCACACACCACATCTAGAGAGTAGTCCCTGATCTCCATAACTACAGAAAAGCCTGGGAAGCAACAAAGCCCCAGCACAGCCAAAAATAAGTGAATAAATAAATAAAATTATTCTCAAAAATTTCAAAAATTCTTCAGAATATAAATTATGGACTATTTCTGGTCCTTATTTAAGAAGGACTTGATTTTATAAGAAACTCATAAGGAAGTATCCTTTACCATACCTTACACGCTTAATTTTATTAACTTCAATTTTGGTCAAATGTGTGCTGATAAGTCTGTCATCATGAGAATTTTAGCAAAAGATCAGAAAGAAGCTCTTAAGAAGGACTGAGAATTGAAAATCATACACATGACAGATATACATATTTAGAGAAGCATGAATGAGTAGCTATAACAAAATATCCTAAATTATTTTCTACTGATATTTGGGTTATTTGATATCTGACATAATCATTTTGGATATTAAGGATAGTAAGACATTATTTATGCAGAAGTGACTCAAACTCATAAACCGAGAAACAAACCAAGACTAAGGTGATGCATTAGAACTTCTGTTTCACCTATAAGGGAGCCCTAGCTCCCGCAGACTTAACAAGGATTAGTTTACTCATCCCTCATCCACGAGCCTGGCTATAAGACTGGAAAGCTGCTCTCGCACATGAAAGCTGAGAAGTAGAAGGGACTAGGGGTGAGCTGAACTAGATCAACACACTGACAGCAACAAGAAGTGAAAGTTGGTGGATCTGAAGAGGAAAGAGACAGGAGGCCCTTTGAGGTTATTTACGAGTTTACAGAGGGCTTTTGTTTACATGATCTCATTTTACTCAGAACATTTTGCAAAGTAGAGTATTTGTCATATCTCACAAGTAAGAAACTGCTATTTAGAAAGGATGCTATCACTTGTGGCCATGCTTCCTTTGTTGGATTTTGGGGGCACCACCTTCTTCAGTTGTTTTTCCCCTTCCTCTCATTCTTCCCTCTCAGGAAAGGCTTTTTCTGCTGTCTTTTCCCTTAAAATAAATGTTAACTGGCCTCTCCTCTTCTCCTTCCCTCTTATTAGGTGACCTCATCCACTCTCATGTTTAGCCATCACATGTAAGTGACAGCTGCCAACTCTATAATGCACAGCCTGGCCCTGTCCAAGGAGCACCTGACCGATACACACACCTTCTGCTAAAACTCTCATGTTCATCACCTGTGCCCAAGGAGCACAATGAGCACTCCCAGACTGGCAGAGGCAGTCGGCAGGGACTACTAGGAGGGAGGAGGCTGGTGTTCAGCAGAGGGGCAGGACTGGCAAAAGCCACTGGAACTCACAGGTGTGCAATTCCTAAATGCTCAGTATTATCTTCCAATATTTTGATTTTTGATTCCTATGCTCTTTTTATACATGGTCTTAATTTCATGTTGCTTCAATTCTTTCTTTGAAAGCAAGAGAAGCTTAAGATATGAATTTCAATGATACAAGAACCTTGTATGCTACATAAGCCAAGTATTATTAGTCTAATTTTACCATTCACTGACTCACTCACTGATTTGTTCAAACATTTATGGAGCACTTTTTATGTGCCAGATGTTGGTGCAAGGCAGTGGGTTTAACAATAAGACAAAGTCCCTCAAGGAGCTCAGTCTAATGGCAAACTACTGAGTAAACTGAGGCACAGAGCGGTAAATGCTTTGCCCAATGAAGTGGAAATACTAGGTACTTGGAAATGATTGACTAGAGCTGGAGAGAGGGCAGGGTACCATTAGGTCATCATAAGTAAACCCCCTTGACTGAAGAGCAAGGCTACATACAGAAACCTATTACAGAATCTGCTTGCAAAAAAGGTTAAAATAGGGGACTCCCCTGGTGGTCCAGTGGTTAAGACTTTGCCTTCCAATGCAGGGGTGTGTGTTCAATCCCTGGTTGAGGAGCTAAGACCACAGAACCAAAAACACCGAACAGAAACAATACCGTAACAAATTCAATAGACTTTAACAATGGTCCACGGTAAACATTTTTTTTAATTTTTTTAAAGGTTAAAATAGTTTTCAATTGACACCATGACTGAATTCACACCTCGCAAGAAATTATTAAACTGTGATCTGATGGCATTTCTACACTTGCCCCCAAAGCCTGGGGCATGCCACCAGTTTGCTCCAACACAATCAATCTGTAGGGACCTTGAAGTCCAATTTTAGCACTGGGAACCATAGTGAGATACATTAATTAATTCTACAAACTTTAAGTATACAGCATATTTATGATACCTCTACATACAGAAGTTTGGATAAAACTCTTCTCTAACCCTCATTCAGAGGGTTCTAGTCAGTTATAAATGCCAGAGAAATTAGAGAATACATGTTACTTTCCATATAGACATTATTTAGGTTGTACAAGGGTAAAAAGTCTCACTTTGAAATACTTCATAAGCAATCTAAACATTATACAACTATACACAAAGACATCATGTCCAGATGCATGCATACCCCTATCCATTGCAGACATGAACCCATATTAAGGCAATTTCTCTTTTAATAAAAACAACTTATCCATGCAGCAAAGGGCAGAGTCCACAAAGAGCTGTCCATCCAGCCTGCCCAACAGTTTCAGTGATACTCTGTGTGATGCAGTAATCTCAGGAGGCAAGATGTCTATTTCACTGGCAAAAAAAACAGGGAATAATTATTTTTTTTTAAGAAACTGGAGCCTATTATACAGAGTGAAGTAAGCCAGAAAGAAAAACACCAGTACAGTGTACTAACACATATATATGGAATTTAGAAAGATGGTAACCATAACCCTGTACGCGAGATAGCAAAAGAGACAGATGTACAGAACAGTCTTTTGGACTCTGTGGGAGAGGGCGAGGGTGGGATGATTTGGGAGAATGGCACTGAAACAGGTATAATATCATATGTGGAACGAATCGCCAGTCCAGGTTCAATGCATGATGCTGGATGCTTGGGGCTGGTGCACTGAGACGACCCAGAGGGATGGTACAGGGAGGGAAGAGGAAGGGGGGGTTCAGGATGGGGAACACGTGTATACCTGTGGCAGATTCATGTTGATGTATGGCCAAACCAATACAATATTATAAAGTAATTAACCTCCAATTAAATAAATTTATGTTAAAAAAAGTTGTTTTCAAATGCAGAAACCATAATTATCTAGTAATCTAAGTAGTGAACTGCTCGAAGTTACTCCTGGCCTTATTGCTATAAGGGAGAATGGGAAAGCATAGGGGATGATTTATTCCTCTGAGGATCACATCTGGTGTGTAATTCACCCACCCGGATGTCCCCAAAGATTCAATACCTGGATCCTCACATGCCATTAGTCTTCACTTCAAGCAACTCCTCACTCTGCTCTGGAGGATCATCTTCTTTCTCAGGGTAAGGGTTTTCTGGTTGTGCGCTTTCGGACGAAGAGGTTCCTACACCATCCGATGTTTCATTACTTGGGAGATCCTCCGCCATTTCACATACATAAACATCGATAGGTCCTGTGGTGCTCTTCATATGTAATGCGGCAGAATCTTCCAGGGAAAGTAAAAGATCCATGCTGGTTTCAGCCGGAGCTCTAACTGCAAATATAGTCTGTTCACGGAAGATTTCAAGGCTATTAATATCTTCATATGACACATATGTTAGCCTTCGGCTTTCTCTGTCCGCTAGTAAGTCAACCAACTGTTGAGAACAATCCTTAATTAATCCATCCAGAGCTGCTTCTTTCGCTGATAAGTCAGAAATTTCCCTCTCCAGCTGCCTCTGTTCGGGCCGTATTTCCAATTCATTAAGATCAGGTCCTATCCATTGAATATAGTTCCTAGACTTTTTTTCAACCAGCTTGATTCCACTTAAGACACTGATGACATCATACAGTCTTCGTTTTTGTACTCCCAGTGTTTCTGCAGCTTTATTTAAGTCAAGAACACCTTTAGGACTAGATCTGAGAAGAGCCATAAATCTTCGAGTTAAACGAGACAGGGACGAATAACACCGAGGTATCTTCATTCCTGGGCCCTTTTTCCTGGACACCTGTTGCTTACTATCTTCTAAATTAATGCTTACTTTTAATGGGCACAGTTCCTCCATGCCGCTGGGGTCTTTGGATTCACCGCACACCATCTTCTCCTCCACCCGGTCCACATGCAAGCTGGGCAGCTCGCAGGCAGGCTGCTGCTGACTCATGCTGCCCGGCTGGCCCTCGCCTCGCACTGCACGAGCTCTCCTGCCTTCTCCCACTCAAGTCGGGCACCGCTTCCAACACACTGGTCCCAGGGGACAAGCACGAACCTGGCTCCTGTTGTGATCAGATGCTCAATGTGGCTAGGCCGGCCCTCAAACTGGCGCACCGCTGCCCCACGGCCCTGGGAGCTGGAACGCTAGCGGCAAGAAAACACACCGACCTACGGCACTCAGAACACGAGTCCCGCCATCTTTACGCATGCGCAGTGCGCCGCTTCTAGTGCGCTGCTTCTAGTGCGCATGCCTGCTCTGGCTGGCACGTTCTGATGCACGCAGTACGGTGTGTTACATTGTTTTTTTTTTGTTTTTTTTTTTTTTTAAAAAGCCTCAGCTTTGTGGCTCAGCTGGTAAAGAATCTGCCTGCAATGCGGGAGACCTGGGTTCAATCCCTGGGTTGGGAAGAGCCCTTGGAGGAGGGAATCTGGCTCCAGTATTCCGGCCTGGAGAATTCTATGGACTATATAGTCCATAGGGTCGCAAAGAATCGGGCACGACTGAGCGACTTTCACTTTCAGCAATCTGCAACACTTATTTATTCAAATAGAAAGTTTGTTCCTAGTCGGTGTTGTATAAATGTTGGTGTGTCACAGACTGAAACTATAAGAAGTCTGCATACTAAGAGGTTATTTTTCTCTTTTTTAAATAAATCTAATATCTTGTTTAGTTGCAAATTTCTCATAAAAGACTATGTAAGATGCTAGTTCAGTTCAGTTGCTCAGTCATGTCCGACTCTTTGCGACCCCATGAATTGCAGCACGCCAGGCCTCCCTGTCCATCACCAATTCTTAGAGTTCACTCAGACTCACGTCCATCGAATCAGTGATGCCATCCAGCCATCTCATCCTCTGTCGTCCCCTTCTCCTGCTCCCAATCCCTCCCAGCATCAGAGTCTTGTAAGATGCTAAGTTATCCATTTATTTGAACCTTCTGTTGTTAGTCATATGAAAACTGCCTTTTGAGACTCTCTGGTTGAAGTCTGAGAAAGCTAATATCTGTTCACTGCTTTTACCAACCCTGTATTGAGACAAATGAAAATTCAGGCAGAGTATGGTAGCGAGGAAAGATCCTAAATTTGTAGTCAGGTATGCGGATTTCTGTCCAGCTCTGGCACTAAACTGGCTACATGATTCCACATTTGTTGCCAAATTTATCTGGGTCTGTCTCCTAATTTGTTAACCTAAGGTTTATATGTATAATTTCTTAGGTTTTCTCAGTTGTAACTATAAAATTTTATACTTGGAAAGATTTTTGTTAAGTGGGAGTAGTGTATTGCATTCAAATTCTTTGGGGATAAGAATATATTATTTTTAAGCCAAGCAACCACCATCTCCCAAACCAACAATAAAAACAAACAAGAAGCAAAAATCAACAAGATACCCTCCCCATCAAATCCTGTCCTCAGATTTATATACTGTAAAAAAAAATTTATAAAATGTCACACTCATATTTCCTTGCTTCTAAACTTGATACCATCATTCAGTCAGTGTGTGTACATACAATGCCTTCAAGTTTTTTTCTGCTAAAATGGGTATAAATAGGCATTTCTTAGCACAAATGGATGGACACAACTTTCCTTAGAACAACTAAGTCTTACTAGAATTTTCAAGTGACATCTCACTTCCTAAAAACCAAAATTATGCAAAATAAAAAGATCCTATTTGACTGTTGGTGGGAATGATATAGCCACTATGGAAGACAGTATGGAGATTCCTTAAAAAAACTAGGAATAAAACTACCATGTAACCCAGCAATCCCACTACTAGGTATACTCTGAGGAAACAACAAGTAAAAAAGACACATGCACCCCAATGTTCGTTGCAGCACTATTTACAATAGCTAGGACGTGGAAGAAATCTAGATGTCCACTGACAGATGAATGGATAAAGAAAATGTGGTACATACATACAATGGAATATTACTCAGTCATAAAAAGGAATGCATTTGAGTCAGTTCTAATGAGGTTGATGAAGCTAGAGCGTATTACACACAGTGAAGTAAGTCAGAAAGATAAAAACAAATATCATATATTAATGCATATATATGGAATCTAGAAAGAAGATACTGTTGAACCTATTTGCAGGGCAATGATGGAGACAGTTCATGGGGTCACAAAGAGTCGACATGACTGAGCAACTGAACTGAACTAATGGAGACAGACATAGAGAACAGACTTATGGACATGGGGGTGGGGGTGGGGGGGATAGAGGGTAGGATGTATGCAGAAAGTGGCATGGAAACATACACATTACCATAGGTAAATCAGATAGCCAATGGGAATTTCCTATGTGATTCAGGGGGCTCAAACCAGTATTCTGTGACAACCTAGAGGGGTGGGATGGGGAGGGAGGTTCAGGAAGCAGGGGACATAGGTATACCTATGGCTGATTCATGTTGATGTTTGTCAGCAACCAACACAATTTTGTAGAGCAATTACCCTTCAATTCATGTTTGGGAACACATGTAAGAATTAAAGATTTTAAAATTTAAAAAAAAATAAAATAAATAAAAAAAAATTTTTCAATATTAAAAAAAAAGATCCTATTTGGATCATCTTCCTATTACTGAAAAAAAAAAAAGTTGCTCAGTCATGTCCGACTCTTTGCAACCCCATGGACTATACAGTCCATGGAATTCTCTAGGCCAGAATACTGGAGTGGGTAGTCTTTCCCTTCTCCAGGGGATTTTCCCAACCCAGGGATCAAACTCAGGTCTCCTGCATTGCAGGTGGATTCTTTACCAGCTAAGCCACAAGGGAAGCCCCCCTATTACTTAGGGAGGTGGGAAAAAGATTATTTCTAAAATGTATTTCACCACTGTAACCTATCTGTGGAAATAAAGAAGGTTATTTTTCTTGTAGAAGGTAGGTTTATAATTCAGAATTTGTTGTACAGTGGTGCTCATGTGCCCATACAGGTTGTCACAAACTTACAACTTAGTTAGAATGGCATGTAGTATACATTTTCACAGGAATTAGGAAGTGGAAACCCACTCAGGAACTGAGACATTTAAAATATAATTTAATGTTATAGGACTGAACTAGAGAGAGTGGGGCATCTCAGGGTTTGAGAGAAGTAACTGTTGTATCTTTAATATTCCTGAACCTGCTTCTTAAGGACAATGTAGTGGTTATGATCGCTATCTAAGACTTCAAAAAATGACATCTCTGTGCCATCAGAGGTATGCAATGAAATGCCAGATAATAACAGGCAGGTTTCCAGGAATAAATGTGGAGAAAAAGACAGAAATGGATTTCTATAAGACTGAAGACAAAAGAGGTTGTGTATGTTTATAAAGTCAATAGATCCTTTTCCCCATGAGGAGGGATCTATTACTAATTCAATATGGCTTACTTAAAAGCCAAATTTTACATCACATATTCTGATGTCTCCTGTCTAATGATTTTACGCTTTGTAAGGAATAATTAGATACAGAGAAATTATCTAATAGATTCTCCCACAAGGGAAGGTAAAAAGCCAAATTTTCTTTGAAGGAGTTTTACAATAACTCCTTATCAAAAAGAATACTTCATGAAATGGAGGATGACAGCAATCAAGTTACCAGCAATTACAACTACTGCTTAAATGTATGGTACTTTAACATGCGATATTTATGAACAAAAGTCGTGCCTTACCCACAGGAAGTAAACAAATATGGGTTTAGAAAATGATCTAATTTGCACAACATTAAGCACACAATCCAGTAGAATCATGAAAACAGGGGAATTCCCAAGATAGGTATTTCCCATCACTAGTGCCTCAACTCTCATCAACAAGAAGATCATTTGTCTTAGAGTTTATAGTTGCTACAACCAGAAAACTTTGCTTTTAGTTTATGAATATGATTTACACTGATTCTGGTTACACTGGATCTGTCCCATTTGGAAGAATACAGAAATAGCTATAACAATCACCATTAAATGGGCTGGGGGGTGGCAGGGTAAGGCATGTAGTGAGACTCAGCAAACATGAAACATAGCTTTAAATATATAACTATGTTACAGTGAATGCTTTACACTCTGTCAACATAGATAGTATGGCATTATCTATGGGATAGTTAACTGTAATCTAGATACTAGGAGTGAATGATTGTCCTAATAGAATACATACTACATTTAATCAAAAAGTCTCATATCAGAGATGGTTGTTCAGAGAACATGCAAAGCTAGTGGTCAGCTATCTTTCTGTTATGCACAACAGCAGAGCAGAATGGATTTCAGAAATGGACTCTTATTGACAAAGTAGTACTTTTATTAATTAGCACATAGATTTCAGAAAGGACTTTTCACTGGTGAAATCAATGTTGTTTATATGTGAATTTGTTCTAGAAGTGATGTTGATAGAATTCAAACTTTCGCTTGTTCTGTCTGAAGGGGAGAGGAACACTCACCAGTATTCCCTCTTCTTTCCCTTCTCTCCTAGTGGTTCCTCAGGGACCCCTGTAGGAAACCTGGGGCTTCACTGAGCACACTGAAACCACAGATCTATCTCAATCCCTTCATTTTGCTGACATGAAAAGGGAAATCCAGGCTAAATGACTTATCCAAGGACTCAGCTGCTTGATTCTAGGACCAGCACTACATCTTGGTTTCTAGAACCATAATGGAAGCAAATTTCACATACTAAGGTATGGGGGAGTCATTCTGGCTTATATATGATTAAACTCAAAGTTTATGCTAACTAAAACAGCCTGTTTGTGGCATATCAAACAAACACCCTACATCTGTCTTGATCCTTAAAGAAAAGCGTGCATTCACCAAAAGTAAAAAACGTCTATGTTAAAAATAAACATTAAATGCCTCCCTTCCTGGGCTGCCGATGGTGGTGCTCCTTCAATGATGAGACGCCCTTCCAAGGTACCAAGGCTATACTGACTCCTGTGTACATGCTGATTTGTTATTGTTGTTTCGAAATCTTGAAGGAATGGATCCCTGACTTCTTGTCAGGACAAAAAACAAAAAATGGTATTTTTTGTTCTGACAAGATATAAAACTGTGCTGTGGAGAAGGAGATGGCAACCCACTCCAGTATTCTTGCCTGGAGAATCCCATGGACAGAGGAGCCTGGCGGGCTACAGTCCATGGGGTCGCAAAAGAGTTGGGCACGACTGAGCAACTAAACAACAATCACCCCCACACACAGCAGAGTGAGCTGCTAAAAACAAACCTCAGCATCTAACTTTCCTCCTGCAAATTCTTCAGTGGCTTCCAGCTGCTTTTGGAAGAAAGTCCTAAATCTAAAGACCTTTCATAAATCAGCCTCTACCTCACATCACCCCCTCTTCGTTCCCTGTGTCCCAGTCACACTGGCTGACTTTCTGTTTATTAAATATCTTCCTGCTTCAGAGCCGGGACACAGGCTGTTCTCTCTGCTTGCAACACTTTTCCATTTCCCATTGTGCTAATTTTAAGTGTTTCTTCTTCACAGAGAACTTTTCTGGTTTCTCCATGTAGGTCAAGACTTTCTGTTAAATCTTCTCTTAGCACCAGGCCCATTTCAGAGCACTTACTGTGACAGTAATATAAAAATTACAGACGTTAATTAGCTGGTGGGCTGCTAGACTGTAAGCTCATGAGGGCAGATGTCGTGCCCCTCTTGTTAAGTACTGTATTCCCAGTGTTGGGGCACACAGTTGCTACTCAATAAATTTTGATTGAATGGAAAAAAAAAAAACTGTGCTGAAAACTCCAGCGTAACTTCTCTAGCATAAGTTCCTCAGAATAATCTGAGACAGTGTCTCCTGGGCTTTAGTCCTTGTTGTTCAGTTGCCCAGTCATGTCCAACTTTTTGCAACCCCATGGACTGCAGCACATCAGGCCTCCACGTCCCTCATCATCTCCCAAAGTTTGCCCAAGTTCATGTACATTGCATCAGTGATGCCATCCAACCATTTCATCCTCTGTCATCCCCTTCTCCTTCTGCCCTCTATCTTTCCCAGCATCAGGGACTTTTCCAATGAGTAGGCTGGTCGCGCCAGGTAACCAAAATACTGGCGCTTCAGCTTCCTTTGTTTGGCTTCCTTAATCCTTAGTTTGGCTCAAACAAAATTCCTTTCTATTCCTATCATAGATTGGTTTACTGATCATTTCTGTTGACAACCATATACATTTGTCCCTCAGCAGCTGCGGAGGATTGATTCCAGGCCCCCTTATGGATATCAAATTCTGCAGGTGCTCAAGTCCCTTATGTGAAATGGCATGCATGCTCAGTCGCTTCAGTTGTGTCCAATTCTTTGCAACTTCAAGGACTGCAGCCCTCCAGGCTCCTCCGTCCGTGGGTTTCTCCAAGCAAGAATACTCGAGTGGGTTGCCATGACCTTCTCCAGGAGATCATCCTGACCCAGGGATCAAACCCATGTCGCCTACATTGCAGGCAGATTCTTTACCATCTGAGCCACCAGGGAGGCCCAGTACAATGTAAATTATACATAAATAGTTGGAAACACAACATAAATTCTATGTGAACAGTTGAGGACATGTAGCAAACTCAGGTTTTGCTTTCTTGAACTTTCTGAAATTTTTACTTTTTCCCAGTATTTTTGATCCTTAGTGGATTGAATCCATGGTTGTGGAACCTGAAGATAACTGAAGACACAGAGTGCCAACTCTAACGCTCTCCTTGAGACTCAAATTACTTCTCTGAAAATCACAATGGTGTTGTTTGGCTTATCTCTAAAGAATTCCTATCCTTTATTCTGGGGCTTCTCTGCTGGTAAAGAATCCGCCTGCAAAGCAGGAGACCTGGGTTTGATCCCTGGGTTGGGAAGATCCTCTGGAGAAGGGAAAGGCTACCCACTCCAGTATTCTGGCCTAGAGAATTCCATGGACTGTATAGTCCAGGGAGTCACAAAGACTCGGACACAACTAAGTGACTTTCACTATGACTATCCTTCATTCTAAATCAGTGGTTTTCTATCTTGGGTGATGTTGCACCCCAAGGAACATTTGGTGATGTCTGGATATATTAAAAAAAAATTTTTTTTAAGTATTTATTTGTCTGTGCTATCAGTTGCAGCACACAGGCACTTCCTTGTGTCATGTGAGATCTTCTGTTGCCTAGTTGCTCCGTGGCCCGTGGGGGTCTTTGTTCCCCAGCTAGGGATTGAAATTTGCATTGCAAGGTGGTTTCTCAACCCTGGACCATCTGGGTAGTCCCTGGATACATTTTTGATTCTCACAACTTGGAGGAGTAGGTGCAACTAGTGGGGAGAAGCCAAAGATGCTGCTGAACATCTTACAATGCACAGGTCAGCCTCCACAACAAAGATGTATCTGGTCCCAAATGTTGATAGTTACTTCTACAAATCTGGCCCAAAGAATTGAGAACAGATACTCAAACAAAAACTTGTACATCAAGGTTCACAGGAGCACTATTTCCAATTAACCAAAGGGTGGAAACAACTGAAATGTCCACCAACTGATGAATGACTCATCAAATTGTAATACATTCATACAATGGGATATTATTCAGCCATTAAAAAAATAATAAGGTACTAATACAACATGGATAAATCTAAAAAAAACATTATGCCAAGTGAAAAAAGCCAGACACCAAAGGGCACATATTATATTATTCCATTTATATGAAATATCCATGATAGATAAATCCATAGAGCTAGAAATCAGCTAACAGGTTGCCAGGGCCTGGGAGAGTGCAAAATAGAGACTGACTGTTTAATGGGTAGAGAAGGTCTCACTTGGAGGTGATGGAAATGTTTTGGTACTAGAGTTACACAATATTGTGCATGTACTAAACACCACTAAATTGTACAGTTTAAAATGGTCAATTCTGGGCTTCCCTGGTGGTAAAGAATCCACATGCCAATGTGGGAGACATGGGTTCAATCCCTGATTAAGGAAGATCCCACATACCACAGAGCAACTAAGCCTGTGTGCCACAATAATTACTGAGCAAGTGTTCTAGAGCCCAGCAGTTGCAACTACTGAAGCCCGTGCATCCTAGAGCCCATACTCCACAAGAGAAGCTCCACAACAAGAAGCCTGCTCACCACAACTAAAGAGTAGCTCCTGCTCAATACAACTAGAGGAAAGCCCACACAGCAGCAAAGACTTCGGACAGCCAAAACTAAATAACTAAAATAACTAAAAATATTTTTTTAAAAAAAGAATCAATTCTATGTTATGTGAATTGTTTTGCCTATATTATGTATTTTGCCTCAAATTTTTAAAATGTCAACAGTGCTAGGGTTTAAGAAGCCATTCTAAACTTAAGTACTGAAATTATTCTCTTCTTCAATAGGTAAAAGGCAGAGAGAATTGTATCAAAGACAAAAAGCATCAAGCAGTATAATGAGTTTTTTTTTTTTTAAGGCAGCCTGAACCTCACATAATAAGCTCATTTTTTGTTTTCTAATGGGAAAATCTTTCCAGGAAAAAAATAATGGCTGTTGCCAACTCCAAGTAGATTTGTTTTACTGTTACAAAATTATGAAGCTAGATAAGGATTTATAATAAATTGGTGACATCATGTGAACTGCACAGGCATGAATACACTACCATAATAGAGAGACTCTCAGATTTAATATAGGCCAGAAAATGAAACAATTGTCTTTGAATGTGTGCCTTCACTTGAACTATAAACCTGGGAGCTGTCAAATAAAATTAGGCAGTACATTATTAAACAGTCACTTTACAAGCCTTGTCAGTTTGAACACGCATTCCCTGTTTGAAAATATGTAGCTGTATGGCTTGAATTAAAGCTTAGGATTGACCTCAACTGAGCACTAATTCAGCAGTGACTCAAAGAACTTAGAAATTTACTCTAGTAGCTATGAACCATCTTTCCTTCCATTAAGTCTTGGTAAGTGGAGGGGATATGTTTGGGTTCTTTGAAGTAAAGGAGCCAAGGGAATGATGCTGCTATGGTTTAATCAGTTCAGTTCGGTTCAGTCACTCAGTCATGTCTGACTCTTTGTGACCCCATGGACTGCAGCACGCCAGGCTTCCCTGTCCATCACCAACTCCTGGAGCTTGCTCAAACTCATGTCCATTGAGTCAGTGATTCCATCCAACCATCTCATCCTCTGTCGTCTCCTTCTATTCCTGCCTTCAATCTTTCCCAGCATCAGGGTCTTTTCAAATAGTCAGTTATTTTTGCATCAGGTGGCCAAAGTATTGGTGTTGCAGCATCAGTCCTTCCAATGAATATTCAAGGCTGACTTCCTTTAGGATGGACTGGTTTGAGCTCCTTGCAGTCCAAGCGACTCTCAAGAGTCTTCTCCAACATCACAGTTCAAAAGCATCAATTCTTCTGCCAGGGTCAGTCTCTCCCATCAGGAAGCTCCCATAAGCCTCTTATCCTTATTCATCAGAGGGCAGACAGACTGAAAACCATAATCACAGAAAACTAATCAAACTGATCACATGGACCACAGCCTTCTCTAACTCAGTGAAACTATGAGCCATGCCATGTAGGGCCACCCAAGACGGATGAGTCATGCTGGAGAGTTCTGACAAAACGCGGTCCACTGGAGAAGGGGATGGCAAACCACATCCATATTCTTGCCTTGAGAACGCCATTATTTAATAATAATAAACAAAAGACTGTAACTGGTAGCACCATCACTATTTCTCTACAGCACAACCATATGTTCATGGATCCTAGGACATCAAAGGCATGTTACTATTAAGTATGGAAAATGAAGATGGAAACTGACTTTGTGGATTAAGAATTTATGGGCCTAGGGTTTCCTTCTAAGCTAGGTAAAACCTATCTATCTCCAAAGACTAAATAACAAAAGAAGAGAAACAGAAAACATGCTGAGGCATCTTTATATTTTTATGTTAGTTCAGTTCAGTCACTCAGTCATGTCTGACTCTTTGCAACCTCATGGACTGCAGCATGCCAGGCCTCCCTGTCCATCACCAGCTCCCGGAGCTTACTCAAACTCATGTTCATCGAGTCGGTGATACCATCTAACCATCTCATTCTCTGTCATTCCCTTCTCCTCCCACCTTCAATCTTTCCCAGCATCAGGGTCTTTTCCAATGAGTCAGTTCTTCGCATCAGGTGGCCAAGGTATTGGCCTTTCAGCTTCAGCATCAGTCCTTCCAATGAATATTCAGGACTGATCTCCTTTAGGATGGACTGGTTGGATATTCTTGCAGTCCAAGGGACTCTCAAGAGTCTTCTCCAACCCCACACTTCAAAAACCATCAATTCTTTAGGACTCACCTTTCTTTATAGTCCAATTCTCACATCCATACATGACTACTGGAAAAACCATAGCTTTGACTAGGTGGACCTTGGTTGGCAAAGTAATATCTCTGCTTTGTAGTATGCTGTCTAGGTTGGTCATAGCTTTTCTTCCAAGGAGGAAGCGTCTTTTCATTTCATAGCTGCAGTCACCATCTGCAGTGATTTTGGAGCCCCCCAAAATAAAGTCTGTCACTGTTTCCATTGTTTCCCCATCTATTTTCCATGAAGTGTTAGGACTGGATGCCATGATCTTAGTTTTCTGCATGTTGAGTTTTAAGCCAACTTTTTCACTCTCCTCTTTCACTTTCATTAAGAGGCTCTTTAGTTCTTCTTTGCTTTCTGCCAAAAGGGTGGTGTCATCTACATATCTGAAGTTACGGGTATTTCTCCCAACAATCTTGATTCCAGCTTGAGTTGGAATCAATAATTTTATGTTAATTATTCTCCAAAAATATAACCTGTATGTCTGTTACCATTCAGCAATTCCCGATATTGTTTTCTGTACAACAAAGCAAAATAAAGCTGTTTGAAGATTCATGGGTAAATATTATTCTTATTTTATAAAAGAGGAGTAGGAACATCTTGTAGTTTGCTATTATTGAGAAGCCAAGATGAATTTCTTTCACAAGCTTTGTTATTAAGGTAAAGACGTGAAATTAGCCATCATAACTGCCTATTAAGAGTAATAAATACCATAAATTGCTGCTATAGCACTTAAAATATGCAGTAAGAGAAGTGTGTTCTGACATAGAAAAAAATCTGATGGAAAATAGGTATGACTAAAAATCAAATTCTACTCAAGCTGTGTAACAAAAACAACCCTCAAATTTTTTAGCAAGAAAACTCCCAAGAAATTGCTTTGTGGAGAACTGAGACCTTTGTCATTTTATCATGAATGTAGCAGTTATTCAGTGGCTGGGGGGTGGGGGAAGAGGATGAAAAGGTAGGATAAAGTTTTAATGTCTATCTGAAGATGACTACAGATACTTCTGGTACATAATATCTGGTAAGCCTAAACGTGCACCTTTGTAAAATTCTCATATTTTCTTTGTGAAAATGTTCATTCTCTACTAAAATCTTACACATAATTTAATTTATACATGCTGTTCTTTTTTTTGTAACAGCATCTTTCCTTGTTGACTACATACTGTTCTGGTGTTCCACAGTGTATTGTATTCTCTGTGTTATGAAAAACCACAGAGATAAAACCTATCGATCAAGCAGGGTGACTTTCACCATGGAAGTGGTGTCTTAGGTCCCTTACTTTGGGGACCTCCCACTATGTGCTGTGTACAGCAACCTTCTGAGTTGAATTTCTTGTTACTTTAACTTGGTGACTGTCAATCAGTGCTGCTGCCTTTGAGTTACCACAGCCAGGGACCACTGCTGCTCAGAGGATTTTGATATTTGAGGCACTCCACCATGTGACACAGATGTTTTAGCTGTTACCATAAATGAGGATGAACTTCCTTTAGATGTTACCATAAATAAGGATGAACTTCAAATACCTTCATTTCTCCCAGCCATTTCTCCTTTCCTCTCCTCCCACCCCCACACCATACTGTGAGAACATAGTCTTAAGAAAATATTTTCTTTCACACCATAAGATAGTTCCTAAGTTTTTAATCGACTTTATACACAGCTGATGACTAGGGTGCTCAGAATACAGTTTATTGGAAGGAAATGAAAACTGCCTGTGACATAAGGAGACCTATGTTTGCCTTCTGACTCTTCATTCATAAACTGCAGACTTTAGATAAGACTTTCTCTCATGACGCTATGTTTTATACTACATAAAATGAAGATAATAATCCATATTTATACTACAGGGTGCTCTTACAACTCAAGTAAGATAATGGAGAAATATCTATGAGTTATGAACTCTACAGATACTTGTTAATACCAAAATAATTATATATTCATAAGAATCATAAAAACTAAACCCTACTTAAATACTAAATACATGGTGAATGGAATTTCAATGCCACATACAATGGACACTGCTGATGGTCTACTGAGAAATGATTCACACAAGTCTGTTCTCATCCCCTCCACCATTTGTAAGACTATGAATTTTTCCATATCACATAAGCAAAAGAAGGATTCTTCTAACACATCTATAAATAATTTCTTCATCCAACATCAAAGAATACTAAAAGAAGTTGACCTCAATTTAATTTTTCATCTATACTGTATGGTTTCCCAGCTGTGTTCTTTGTTTTCATGGCTCCTTAATTAATGAGGCTAATGACATGTCTTTTTGGTATTTTCTTCTGCTGTCACTTTGTATGACACATTGAGCTATGTTTGTGAGAACCTTTGCTAAAGCCAGTAAAAACTTCATTGTACATGGCCAGAAAAAAAAAAAAAGAGCACACAGTAGCATCTTTTTTTTCTCCTCACTAACAGAGTCAGCAATTAACAAGTATAATCAGACAAACTAAAGCTTAGAGTGTCAAGGATAGATTCTTTGTGATTCAGGATGTTAAGGATGTTTTCAAAGTGCTCACACAAATAGTCAAAATGCTGCTATTACAAGCTGCCATGTGTTTGTAAAAGTAGCGTTTTTGGAAGTGCTTCTCTTATCTCATCTCTGGGTTGGAAACCTCTCCATCTTTGCAGATTACACTAACAAGCCCTATCCTTTAGCAAGAACTCTATTAACTGCCTGACTATGTAAACGGACACTTGCTGAGGCATCTTTTAAAGCAAGCACTCACTGATAATGATTTGATGACTATTCTAAAAAGGAAGAAGGGAAACAAGGAGGAGTATGTTGCCCTGTGTCAGTGCAGCTCTCTTCACTACAGGGCCATGATGAAAACCAAGAATCACAGCATTCTCCAAATCCACTTGAAGCTTGAAAGAAAGTGAAAATCAAACCATGAATCCAGTTACTCTGGAAGGTTCTGTTGATAGTTGATGCTGGAGTTAGGACCTGGCATAGATTAGTTCTAGAACTTTGACCATTTAAAAAAAATGTATTCAGGTTTTAAAATTTTTCAAAACTATCAGAGATAGGTATCTTTTGTGAAGGTGGGGACAGAACCAGAATCCCTGAGGGAGTGCTGGAGAAAACACACAAAAGCTGACTCATCAAGGTTCAGGAAGATATTTTCCATCTATAATCCTTGGGGCTGCCTACCAGGGCCCAGACTGGTGTGGGGTAAGAAAGATGCATAGAACACAAACAGAAGGAACCACTCTATCTCTAACACACCCTAGTCCCAGGCTTCCTGCCTACAGAGGCATCTGATCAAATAACTTCATTTTAACTACTGAATGACAGAACCAATGAAGATCTACATCTTCAACAAGGACAGCAATGAGCAGAGACCTCTGCATTCTTCCATTATACATTAGGGTTTTCAACATGCTTTCATATATATTCTCACATTATGCCAGCCACAGCCTTCTGAGGTTAACAGTGTGCTATGTTATTAATCCCACCACAGAGATGAACAGTCAAAGGCTTTGGCATAGTCAATAAAGCCGAAGTAGATGTTTTTCTGGAACTCTCTTGCTTTTTCAATGATGCAGCAGATGCTGGCAATTTGATCTCTTGTTCTTCTGCCTTTTTTAAATCCAGCTCGCATATCTGGAAATTCATGGTTCACATACTGTTGAAGCCTGGGTTGGAGCATTTTGCGCATTACTTTCCTAGTGTGTGAGATGAGTGCAATGGTGTGGTAGTTTAAACATTGTTTGGCATTGCCCTTCATTGGGATTGGAATGAAAACTGACCTTTTCCAGTCCTGTGGCCTATGCTACGTTTTCCAAATTTGCTGGCATATTGAGTGCAGCATTTTCACAGCATCATCGTTTAGGATTTGAAATAGCTCAGCTGCAATTCCATCACCTCCACCAGCTTTATTTGTAGTGATGTTTCCTAAGGCCCACTTGACTTCACATTCCAGTGATCACACCATTGTGGTTATCTGAGTCATTAAGATCGTTTTTGTATAGGTCTTCTGTGTATTCCTGCCACCTCTTCTTAATATCTTCAGCTTCTGTTAGGTCCATACCATTTCTGTCCTTTATTGTGCCCATCTTTGCATGAAATGTTCCCTTGCTATCTCTAATTTTCTTGGAGAGATCCCTAGTCTTTCCCATTCTATTGTTTTCTTCTATTTCTTTGCATTGATCACTGATGAATGCATTTTTATCTCTCCTTTCTATTCTTTGGAACTCTGCATTCAAATGGGTATATCTTTCTTTCTCTCCTTTGCTTTTAGCTTCTTTTCTTTTCTCAGCTATTTCTAAGGCCTCCTCAGACAACCATTTTGCCTTTTTGCATTTCTTTTTCTTGGGGATGGTCTTGATTACTGTCTCCTGTACAATGTCACAAACCTCTGTCCGTAGTTCCTCAGGCACTCTGTCTATCACATCTAATCCCGTGAATCTATTTGTCACTTCCACTGTATAAGCATACGGGATTTGACTTAGGTCATACCTGAATGATCTAGTGGTTTTCCCCACTTTCTTCAATTTAAGTCTGAATTTTGCAATAAGGAGTTCATGATCTGAGCCACAGTCAGTTCCCGGTCTTATTTTTGCTGACTGTACCAGACCACCAAAGCTGTATGCAGGTCAAGAAGCAACAGTTAGAACTGGACATGGAACAACACTGGTTCCAAATCGGGAAAGGAGTACATCAAGGCTGTATATTGTCACTCTGCTTATTTAACTTATATGCAGAGTATATCATGCAAAATTCCAGGCTGGATGAAACACAAGCTGGAATCAAGACTGCCAGGTGAAATATCAATAACCTCAGATATGCAGATGACACCACCCTTATGGCAGAAAGCAAAGAAGAACTAAAGAGCCTCTTGATGAAAATGAAAGAAGAGAGTGAAAAAGCTGGCTTAAAACTCAACATTCAGAAAACTAAGATCATGGCATCTGGTCCCATCACTTCATGGCAAATAGATGGGGAAACAATAAAAACAGTGACAGACTTTATTTTGGGGGACTCCAAAATCACTGCAGATGGTGATTGCAGCCATGAAATGAGAAGATGCTTCCTCCTTGGAAGAAAAGCTATGACCAACCTAGACAGCATACTACAAAGCAGAGATATTACTTTGCCAACCAAGGTCCACCTAGTCAAAGTTATGGTTTTTCCAGTAGTCATGTATGGATGTAAGAGTTGGACTATAAAGAAAGGTGAGTGCCAAAGAATTGATGCTTTTGCACTGTGGTGTTGGAGAAGACTCTTGAGAGTCCCTTGGACTGTGAGGAGATCCAACCAGTGTATCCTAAAGGAAACCAGTTCTGAATATTCATTGGAAGGACTGATGCTGAAGCTGAAAGGCCAATACTTTGGCCACTTGATGTGAAGAGCTAACTCATTGGAAAAGATCCTGATGCTGGGAAAGATTGAAGGTGGGAGGAGAAGGGGACGACAGAAGATGAGATGGTTGGATGGCATCATCAACTCGATGAGCGTGAGTTTGAGTAAGCTCCGGGAGTTGGTGATGGACAGCAACCTGGTGTGCTGCAGTCCATGGGGTCACAGAGTTGGACATGACTGAGCAACTGAACTGAACTGAACAGAGATGAACAAACAAGTTTAGAGCAATGAGAGGAGTTGATCAAAACAATAGAGTTAGAACTTGAATTCAGGACTCACTCTCTGCCAAGTACTCTTCTCATTATACTACCCAACAC
This sequence comes from Capricornis sumatraensis, assembly GCF_032405125.1. NCBI lineage: Eukaryota > Metazoa > Chordata > Mammalia > Artiodactyla > Bovidae > Capricornis > Capricornis sumatraensis. The sequence goes on along the minus strand of NC_091092.1, from coordinate 106,563,572 downwards.
CAACTCTTCCTTTGAGGTCCTTCATAACATCAGATTTCATGCCCTATGTTGATTAGAATTTATCATCAAGTCACTGCAGTGGCTGGTTAACAAAGAAATAACCTTAAATTTGTTTGTTGTCAACTGCCCATATAACAGCCTTATGGGAAATGAAAAATGGACAAAAAGAATGAATCTAATGGGTCTTAATTCCAGTCTTTAACACTTTACAGGCAACCAAAGCCATTTAAGTCAACCTCACAGGTGATTTTTTTTTCCTACTATCATTAGTTGCATAGTACAATCATATTTTTGTTTATGTTATTATCAATAAGGCCTTAGAAATCATTAGCAGCATATGGGTAACTTTGCTATGAGTTGTAAAGAAGCAGAGATTAGGGCAGGTTCATATAATATCAAGTTTGGGCCTTCTCTCCCTGTACTAAGTGACATTCAGAAAAGAGCGGGTGTGGGGGGGTGTTGCGGGGGGGGGGGGGAAGACCCTTTCCAGTGAGCAACCTGTCTCTGCACAACACTGCTTCAGACAAAACCTTTCTAACACTAACCAGAAACACAATTTAGTTGTCCACAAAAGAAAAAAAAAAACTTTGAGTTGCAAATCTAATTTCCTGTATATAGTGGATTACTGTAGAGAGAATCTAAATTATTTAAAAGTGAAGAGAGACTTACTTCCCATGTTTTCCTGTGGTCTCCGGTAGATCCTTGGATGATGAATCCCTCTGCAAAACACAGCACACACACAGTCAGATTCAAGTTCCATTAAAACTGATGTTGTCAACATGAGCATTTCATTTCAGTGCTTTCCAATCTTGCCCCCTTATATAAATAAAGCTGATATCTAACCTCAGAAGATGGAAACACTGTATTCTGGAACACATGGGCTCCATATCAGTTGGCTATGACCTTGTTTATCTGGCATTAGTTTCTGCCCTTGCCAAATAAAAGTAATCAAATTGGTCACATGCTTCTTTCATAGGAAAGCAGGGATATCAACAAAAAAAAGGTGGCCAAAAATGCCAAAAGGCTCAATTTCAATAACAAGACTAGAGTGTTATCCCTGTCTATCCCTGGTTTCTCTTCAGTGTCACTCTGTGACAAATCCAATACCCTTTAGAGTGTAACATTTTCCTGAATGGTGTCAAACAGCAGTACCTCTAATCAAATTATCCCTCCAGCAAAGCAGCCCACAGAATTACTACCAGTAAACAGCATGAATCAATAATAACTATGAGCTACTGACAACAGAAACTTTGGAGGAGAAAAATACATACTGCAAATGCAGGTATGCATGGAAGAGCAGCAATTCTGTTTCTTTAGGAAAATACACACACAGAAGCTAATTTATACCACAATGGCTTCATTTTCTTACAGGGTTTAATCACAAAACTACCACACATTTACTGTTCACTTGTCAAATTCCCAATATGGAGATAAGCACCAGAGAGGCACAATTCTAAGACGTAATTTATCACTATGTTAAGGAATATATAACCTGTTTAAGTCAAACATATAGAGGAGAGTAATGTCATCAACCTGGCCACATAGATCATTCCCAATTTCAGTTCCCCTCAAAAGAAGACCCACTAGCAACTATGCACAGAAAATGTGCATATACCCATTGTGAAGATGCTAGGCTGAAGCACCCTGGTGGACAACAGAGACTGAGCAGGACCACATGAGAAGGGTGAATGGACTGGATCCACCCTGACCACATCATGCTCCTCCCTGGAGGGAGGAGAGGAATATGGATTCCATACTGGGAAAAGAGAGCCAAAGGTGGGCATCCAGCTCCTCTACCATATAGGACACTTCCCAGGAGGCCCACTCAGGTCTTGCCTTATGGAGATCACTGGAGCAATCTGCTGCTTGACTACTGGGAATTGGAAAGAGATGGAGAAGGGGGTGGGGCTCAAAGCAAACAGTGCTCAGGCCTTGGCAAATGGCATTTCTGCTCATATCCATGCCTTAGCAAAGATCCTGGCCAGCAGATCTGGCCATTTGCAGAGCTAAGCAGGTGGCCCCTTCTGACTAGAGAGCTCAGGTGGTAGTTCTACTTGATCTGGATCTACGATCAGTGGAACCTCTTCTACCATCCAGCCCATGAAGGCAAGCAAATGCCTAGTCCTGCTGAAGTGCTGAGCATACCCTCCAGTTTCTCCTTCCAGGAAGCCTGGCTGGGGAACCAGAGCAGCCATAAACTCATCTTACAGCCCCGACTGGTCAGACAGCCAAGCTAGTAGTCCTGCCCAATTGCTGAGTATAACCACTGGCCCTGCAAAACCAGGGAGTTGGAACAGTGACCCTGGGCAACAGGAGAACCCAGCCTATGGGACTGCTAGAGAGGCAGAGCAGAGCCTACACTCCCAACTCAGCCATGGAGCCTAGCCCTACAACCCTGATAAGCAGAGGAGCCCAGCCTATGGCCCTGCTCACTTGCTGGAAACAGCCTGTGGTCTTGCCCATGCAGGAAGCCCAGATAGTAATCTTGTCCAATGAAGAAGGGTAGCTTGCGGTCCCACCCAACAAGGAAGCTCAGCAGCATGCAGCCTTGTTCAACTTCATGGCAGTGTCTATGGCCCCACCTAATCCTGAAGCACAACCGGAAGCCATGTGAAAACACTCTGTCCTGCCTGGGGCCCTGCTTAAACATAAAATCCAGCCAGCAATACCATTGGGTTGTGGAGTGCAGTCTGAGATCCCACACAACAAGGCATGACTGCTGAACCAACCCATAGTCCTGCTCAATCATGGAATTGAACCGGTGGCACCACCCTACCAACAAACACAATCTGGGACCTTACCCAACTGGAGGTGATATCAGAACTCAGATAGTGGTCCCATCTCACTGCTGAGCAAAACCAGTAGCCCCACCCAAACAGGGAGATGGTCACCTAGCAGTTCTGCTTGAACTTGGAGCCCAGCCAATAGGCCTACCCAACAGTGGAGCCCAGTCAGTGGCATTTCCCCCAACCTCAGAGCATAGGCAATGGCCTCACCCAATGAGATTCCAAGTGCAAGCCCTGCTGACTGTGGAAGCTACCAGCTGACATGCAGCTGAAAGCTATCATGAGTGGTGAAGGTCTTTCTCTACAGAAGTGAACCTGTAAAGTCTGGAGGAGGAGACTGCTTAAACAAATGCACAGACACCAATGCAGGGAATCATGAAACAAACAGGTAAACATGACATCACCAAAAGAAACTAAAAGTTACAACAACTGACCGTAATGAAACAGAGGTCTATACGCTGTCTGAAAAAAGAATTCAGAAAAAATCCTCTTAAAGAACTTTCAGTGAACTACAAGAACACATTGACAACTAAAGAAAATCAGGACAATAGTACATGAACAAAACAAAAAGTTAAAGAAGTAAACAGAAACCATAAAACAAAACCAGGACCTTTTGGGGATTGATGGAAGTATCCACTGTTTTGTTTTGTTTTGTTTTGTTTTAACTTTTTATTTTGTATTGGGGTATAGCCGATTAACAAACAATGTTGTGATAGTTTCAATGAACAGCAAAGGAACACAGCCATACATACACACACATGTACCCATTCTTCCACAAACTCCCCTCCCATCCAGGCTGCCACATAACATTGAGGAGAGTTCCATATCCTATACAGTAGGTCCTGGTTGGTTATCCATTTTAAATCTAGTAACGTGTACATGTCCATCCGAAACTCCTTAACTATCCCTCCCTCCTTTCCTTCCCCCCCCAACCATAAGTTCGTTCTCTAAGTCTGTGAGTCTCCTTCTGAAAAACAGAAATCTTAGAGCTGAGGAATACAATCACTGAAGAATTGAATAGAATAAAATGGTAATATCTAGCAATAATTACTTTAAACGTAAATGGGTTAAATTCTCCAATCAAAAACAGCTGAGTGGATAAAAAACAAGATTTCAATGATATGCTGTCTACAAGAGATTCGCTTTACTTTTAAGGACGCATATAAGATGAAGTGAAGGGATGGAAATAGGTATTCCAAGCAAGTAGAAACCAAAAGAAAGCAGGGATAACTATATTTAGATCAGACAAGGCAGACTTTAAGCTAAATATGGTCATGAGAGACAAAGAAGGCCATTATATAAAGAAAAAGGAGTCAATTTCATCAAGAAGATATAACAACTATAAATGCTTATGCACCCAATGTTAGATGCACTTAAATATATAAAGCAAGTACTACTACAAATAAAATGAGAAACAAACAGCAATACAGTAACACGTGCTGACTTTAATATCCCACTCTCAACAATGGATGTATCATCCAAATAGAGAATCAATCAGGAAACAGTGGATTTTAACTACACTACAGACTAAACAGATCAGACAGACAGATAGAGAGCATTCTATCCAACAGTAGCAGAATACGCATTTTTCTCAAGAATAGAGAAACTTTTTCTAGGATTGATCATATGGTAGGCCAAAAAATAAGTTTCAACAAATTCAAGAAGGCAGAAATTATATCAAGCATCTTTTACAAACACAATGTTATGAAGTTAGTAATCAATAACTAGAGGAAAGCAAGAAAAATTTTAAGTACATGGAAATTAAACAACATCTTCCTGACCAACCAAAGTAAATAAAACAAATCTTGAGACATACAAAAACTGAAATACAAGAAAACCCATCAGATGCAACAAAAGTAGTTCTAAAAAGTTTATAGTGGTAAATTTATAAAAGAAAAAAAAAAAAAACCCAAAAGAACAACCGAACTTTAGCCATAAACAAATTAGTAAAAGAACAAACTAAGCCCAGAATTAGTAGACGAATTAAATACTATTAGAGCAGAAATAAATAAAATAAAGAATAGGAAAGCAACAGAAAAGATTAACAAAACTAAAAGCTGGTTCATTGAAAAGATGAACAAAACTGACAAATTTTTAGCTAGATCAATAAAAAAAAATGAAGATCCAAATAAATACAAAGCATCATGAGACTACTATGAACAATTACCCACCAACAAATAAAACAGCCTAGAAGTACTAGCATAAAAAAAAGACAAATAGACCAAAAAAACAGAATCCTGAGTCCAGAAATAAATCCAAGCATATAAAGTAAACCAATATTTGACAAGGGAGCCAAAAACACTCAATGGGGGAAAAGCAGTCTCTTTAACAAATGATTCTCGGAAAACTAGATATTCACATTAAAAAAAATTGAAAATGGACCTCCTCCCTTACACCATGGACAAAAATTAACTTTAAATAAACTAAAGACTTAAATGTAAGACTTGAACTCATAAAAAGTCCTAGAAGAAAACAAAGGGGAAAAAAAAGAAAACAAAGGGGAAAAAACAGGCCAAAAAAATCACAAATTAATGAGACTACATCAATCTAAGAAGCTTCTGTATAGAAAAGAAATGATCAACAAAATGAAAAGGCAACCAAAGGAATGGGAGAGTTTATTTGCAAACCACATATCCAACAAAGGGTTAATATTCAAACTATACAATGAACTTATACAACTCAACAGCAGAAAACAATCAAATTTTAAATGGGCAATGGATCTAAATAAACATCTTTGAAAAGAAAATACACAAATGGCCAAGAAGTACATGAAAAGGTGTTCAAATCACTAATCCTGCTGCTGCTGCTAAGTCACTTCAGTCGTGTCCGACTCTGTGCGACCCCATAGACAGCAGCCCACCAGGCTCCCCCATCCCTGGGATTCTCTAGGCAAGAACACTGGAGTAGGTTGCCATTTCCTTCTCCAGTGTATGAAAGTGAAAAGTCAAAGTGAAGTCTCTCAGTCATGTCCAACTCTTCGCGACCCCATGGACTGCAGCCTACCAGGCTCCTCCATCCATGGGATTTTCCAGGCAAGAGTACTGGAGTGGGGTACCATTGCCTTCTCCATCACTAATCCTGAGAGAAATGCAAATCAAACCACAATGAGGGGTGGGGGAGTTGGTTCAAGAGGGAGGGGACATATGTATACTTATGGCTGATTCACACTGTTGTATGGCAGAAGTCAACACAATATTGTACATTACAAAAATACAATGGAACATCACACCTCACACCTGTTACTATGCCTACTTACAGAAAGATGAGAGATAACAAATGCTAGTGAGAATACGGAGAAAAGGGAACCTTTGGACACTGCTAATGCAAATTTAACCTTGTATAGCCACTGGAGAAAGGAGTATGGAAGTTCCTCAAGAAAATAAAAACAGCAATAACATGTGATCTAGCAATTCCTCTTTGGGGTATATAGGTGAAGGAAAAGAAATCACTATCTTGAAGAGATTTTTGTACCACCATGTTCACTGCAGCATCATTTATAATAGTTGAAACATGGAAATACCTAAATGTCTACCAACAGGTGAAGAGATAAAGAAATGCATGTGCAAGCACACACACAGTAATATTATTAGTCATAAGAAAGGGAATTCTAACATCTGTGACAACATGGACGAATCTTTGAGAGCATTAGGCTAAGTGAAATAAGGCAGACCCCAAAAAACAAATACTGTACAATCTCACTTCTGTGTAGAATCTGAAAAAAAAAAAAAAAAAACCTTACAAAAATAGAGAGTAGAATGGTGGTGGCAAGGGGTGGGGGCAGGGGTAGTGGTAAGAGTGGGTGAAGATGGTCAAAAGGTACAAACTTCCAATTTTAAGATGAGTAATTTCTGGGGACGTAATATAGAGTATGATGATTACAGTTATCAACACTTACTGTATATTTGAAAAATGCTGAGCAAATAAACCTTAAAAGTTCTCAATACATCACACAAAAAAATTCTAACTATGTGAGGTGATGGATCAGCTAACTAACCTTTATTGTGGCTATCATTTCACAATATATTTATGAATCAAATCATCACATTGTACAACTTTAACTTATACAATGTTATATATCAATTATATCTCAAATAAAGCTGGGAAAGAAAGAAAGTGTATATGAAATAGGGACACTCAGGGAATAAATACGTGACTAAAACCTGATAACTAGTTGTACAACACTGGAAAATTATTTCTATCTCAAGTTCCTTGCAAAAGGAAGGGGCAGAATTAGATGAATGTTTCCCAAGTTGATGTCCACAGGATGTTAAAAGGTACATTATTCAAAAACAAGGCTCTGATCAAATAAATGGAAGAAATGCTATCTTAAGGTTAAATGGGTTTATTATAAAATTTTCAGAGCCTTAAAAATGCTAATAATGCGACAAAAGTATACTCTCTCCATGTACTTGGCTATACAATCCTTTTCGTAAGCAATCAGTATTTCTTAGGAGTTCTATTCTTGTGAGCTCAGTTTGGGAACCCACAGAAGATAACTGCTAAAACCTCTTGCAGCTCTGAGATTTCATTACTATCTAACAAGGCATTAATTGTATGGAACAAAAGTAACAGTGAATCCAGAAAGAAGTCAAGGGGGTTGATTCTCAGAGTATTTTGGAGCCAAAAGGAACTTGAGAAACCATCTAATGATTTTTCCTCACCCCACCTTTTACTTAAAGCATCAGAGCACGCTCACAAAATCTTATGCAGAACACTAATATATAAAATGGGTTAGGGCCAAAGTCTTCAGGGTGAATTGAGGTAGAGGGCTGTAGTCCCACTTACTGGGATTTCTCCTTGAGGGAGCCTAGAAACTTCATCGGAAAGCAGAGGTTAGTGAGCCCTGACCCTTCTGATTAGCTATTCTGAGAAGGCTTTGGGAAAGAGCGGAACTCTCCTACATATTCACAGGAAGGTCCTTCACCCTTCCCGGTATCAACTCGATTTTAAGTCCTCCTTAAAGGACTCCTTTAAGTCAGACACATAAAATAAGCATTATGTAAAGAGAATCACAAAACGTTTCTCACTCTAGAAAAAACCACATAACGGTAAATACACTAAAATGCAACCCCTGTAGAGACGAGAAGCTATTCAAGTGTTAAGCCGGGGAGTCACATGGCTACACTTGGATTTCAAGAAGTTCTGAGTGGCAGCAGTAGGGAAAAGAGGAGATTTGACTGGCGAGACTTCTTGTACTTTATTTCCTGTTTGTTCTTTAATATTTAACAGTCTTTTTGCAAAGAATCAAGCCATTCTCAGTTGTGTTCGGGGAACCACAAAAGGCTTTGAGCCCTAAGCTAGGACTTTCAAGAGGACTGGCCTCTCCAGAGGTCAACACGGTGTAAAGAACAGGTTTCAGAGGCAACTCTCTTCCAGGGGAAGATGAAACCAAGGAGGTAACTGTCAGTTGACTCACCTAGTGTTCCAGCAATAAACTTCCAAAGACCCGAACTTTGTTTTAAAGAAGACAATTTCCTGACAGAGGTATGGAGTTTACCACCTACTGACAATAAACCCTGGATTCCTCCAGTCCCAGGTTACTACTCTGCTTCTCCTGTTGCCAGGGTTAAGCTAATTTCTTAAAGTAATAGCAACATACTTAAAAACAACAACATAGCAGCTTTTAGCCAGACATTAACAAATCTAAATAAAAATCACTGTTCCATGGGTTTACCCAGCCTGGTATTAAACATTCTCGACAAGCAGGTTCCACCTTCATTAGCAGTCACCCTACATTCCAGCCAAACCGGCCTCTACTCATCCCAAAAGTATGCTTTAAACCGTTGCAATTCTATGCCTCTGTTCTTCTCTGCATTATTCATACCTACTAAAATCCCATTCATCCCTTACTATTGGTAGTGAAGCCTTTCCTCATTCCACGAACAGGAAGTCATCTCTTTTCCTTTGAGCTAAGACAATGTGGAACTTAGGTGCTATCTTATACAGATGTGCATACCTTACAGTGTCCATCAGACTACACTTTTCAGAGGGTAAGTGATTTGTCTTCTACGTCTGTGTCTAGGTTGTGCAGGACACAGATCATTCCCAATGAGAGCTCTAGTGGCCAGACTTAGAGGAGGCCCTCATACCAAGTATGTTCAGGACACTCTTTTTGCCTAAGTTTTCCTTAGTATATAGATCAATGAATCATACTTCAGTCACTTACATACCACCTTAGTTGATTTACTGATTTTTGCTAAATGCATTTATTGCCTTCACTTCAGGTTTCCTTCAATGAAGTCATTTTTTTAAACTTCACCATTCACTTTAGCCTTATCCTGTAAAATACTATGTGAAATCACAAATTCAATGTTATATTTTTCTAATGCATATAAAAATACATAACTGTTAAAGTTCAAAAACTTTTTCAAGGTTTTCTCTAGTCATTTTGTTTACTTTGTGGAACATTGTTCATTCCTATCTTCAGTCAGTTAAAAAAATAATGGGGGTCTTTTACTTGCCAGGCGCTGTTCTACTCTTTAAAAGGGCAGTTGTTGTCAACTGAAGGTAATTTTCTCCCCAAGAGACGTTTGGCATTATCTACAGATATTTGAGAGGCTGGCGTGGTGGTAAAGAATTCACCTGCCAATGCAGGAGAAACAGGTTTGATCCCTGGGTTAGGAAGATCCCTTGGAGGAGGAAATGGCAACCCACTCCAGTATTCTTGCCTGAAAAATCTCATGGACAGAGGAGCCTCATGGGCTACAGTCCTTGGGGCTGCAAAGAGTCAGACACAACTGAACGCGCACACACATGAAAGATATTTTGGCTTGTCAAAACTGGGGAGGGATGCTACTAACATTTCAGGGGTTGAGGCCAAGGATACTGCTAAATATTCCACAGTTTCCAGAACAGTCCCCCACAATACAGAATTATCTGATCCAAAATGTCAACAATATCCAAGTTAAGAAACCCTACTTCAGAGAAACATGGCAAATGAAAGACACACCATCTGCTTTTCTGGAGCTTACAGTCCAGTAACAACGTTACAGATGCTACTACTTTCTTCTTGTACATTCAAGTAAGATTCATTAAGTCTATAGTTTTCAGGATTTCTTCTCTGTGGTATTAATTTCTTATATCAGGCAGGCATTCTGGCACTGAGCAAATTTCCAGAACTGTGGCATCTTAAATAACGGCAGGTTTCACGCATTCCTGACAAGGGTTCCCCCACCAGGTCAGAGTGTAAGCTTTGCCACCATGTGTCCCTGGGTTTGAGACTGCCCTGCCAATTACTAGCTATGTGGCCTTGGGCAAGGGATTTAACCTCTCCAAGCCTCCGTCTTTTCATCCATAATGCAATTATTATTGGTAGTCCTAATTTCACAGACTTTGAGGGAAGATTAAATGAGAACAGTTCAATGTAACAACAAATAAACAGTGAACAGGACCTGTGAGGAGGGTAACAAAGATTTTCATTCCCCTAAATGTCTTGGTTCAGTGTAGTTTTGGTGGTTGATCTGGTTCAATACATTCAGTTTAGTTCAGTCGCTCAGTCATGTCCGATTCTTTGCGACCCCTTGGACTGCAGCACACCAGGTTTCCCTGTCCATCACCAATTCCAGGAGTTTACTCAAACTCATGTCCATCATGTCGGTGATGCCATCTAATCATCTCATCCTCTGTTGTCCCCTTCTCCTCCTGCCCCCAATCCCTCCCAGCATCAGAGTCTTTTCCAATGAGTCAACTCTTCGCATGAGGTGGCCAAAGTATTGGAGTTGCAACTTCAACATCAGTCCTTCCAATGAATATTCAGGACTGATGTCCTTTAGGATGGCTGGTTGGATCTCCTTGCAGTCCAAAGGACTCTCAAGAGTCTTCTCCAACACCACAGTTCAAAAGCATCAATTCTTCGGCACTCAGCTTTCTTCACAGTCCAACTCTCGCATCCATACACGACTACTGGAAAAACCATAGCCTTGACTAGATAGATCTTTGTTGGCAAAGTAATTATTAAGTGTAAATATTACTACTTAAGACAGAGAGTAGAATACTATATATTTAATGAGCTGATTTTTTAAAATTTGATTTTAAAGTTTTAGCATCAGTTGCACGTCCTATTTAAGTTTGGAATGTGTGCCCTCAGTTCTTTATGAGCTTCCTTTGCCATTTTTGCTGTCCTTAAATGTGCTTGTGCCTCTTTTCCTAAGCTTCCAGTGACAATCAGACCCTGGAAACTCCTAATCCTGGTAGCGATTCTTCTTTCAGTAATCCTCTGAGATTCGATTATGTCTAGCTCTTTATTAGTTCTGAAACACTGAAGGGTACATTTGAATTTGTAGAGAAGCACTTCGATGACGGCTTTATTTTCGAGCCACATGGCTCTCTCATGGCTGATTAGGTAGGTCCATCACTTCCCTGTCCTCCACTGTGGAGGACTCAGATACTTGCATTAATTTCTGGACATCCTGCTAAAGGCTGTGCCAGTCCTAGCCTCCTGCTCTTCCCCAAGCCCGAAAGTCCTTTCGATTTTGAAGAGAAAGTGGGCCTAAGGGCCCTGTGGCATACTCTAGAGTTGAGAGGAAATCCATTGTCTCTTCATGATGTCTCTTAAAGCCCCAGCTCTCTTTAGCTGCTGAAGGGCCTTCTGTAAGAGGTGAGTTAACTCCACTGGGTTCCTCAGAGCTTCCTCTCTACATCTTCTCCACTTCCACATCCTCCAAATAATAAAGACTCTACTGGTATATGTTGTATATCTACAACAGTAAAGCCATTCCACATATATCATCTCATGAGTGCTCACAACAATAACTTTTGATAAGTGATAAAACTAACTTTCCAAGAAATTGACTCACGCATGTTCACATCATCAGTAAGGAGGAGAGTCCCAGGATTGTTGTTTTTAGTTCATCAACACATTTACATCAATTTGGTACACTTTCATACATGTACAGCTCAAAAACTTCACAAACACACCTGCTCTAACTGGCATCCAGATTACAATTTGGAACACACTCCACAGGATTTTAACTGAGGGGTCCTGACACCAAGTCCAGTGCTCTTTAAATCATACCTGTAAATCATACACGTAGGCATTCAACATATTTTTAGTTACTGCTTCTAAATGTCAGAATTTTGCTAAGCACTGCAGAGATGATGGTAAATAAGACAGATTTGATCCCTGCCCTAATATAACTTAGAGCCTATAGGGGGTCATAATAATTTATTTTTTTTAAAGACCATACATAAAGGAGCTTAAGGTATTAGAAGAACTTTAAAAAGTTCAGTATGGCTTCGGCATGCCAAGAAAGAGAGAATAGGTTAGAGAAAGAAATAGTCGAATCATAGAAGACTTCACTGCCTGAAAAAAGAGTTTGGATTCTAAATGTTGTAGAAGAGTGCTAAACAATGCCCCTTCTTCATAAAACAGCCTCTTCCCAAAGAGCTGGCTGAATTCTTCAACTGCTCCAACCTCTGGGTACTTACTCCACACCATTCACTTCACTAGGCCCATTAACCTCAATGTATAACTAAAATAACTGACATAAAGGCTTAAGATATATATTTTAATATGTATATATTAAGTATGAATACAGTAATCATAAAATTCTAAATCATGATATAAAATAATGTTAAAATTTATATGTGTATATAATATATATTTATAAATGCTGTTCCTCCCAGTGATATACACAAAGCAGCAGCATCAAATGTGCTATCAGATATTGCTGCATTACCTGGATACTCATCTTTTAAAATGTGGAGAGCAAAGTGAAGCAAGTTTACAGATGAAGAAAGGACAATCAGCACAACCTTCTTTTCAATTCAACAAATACTATGACTATGCAAATACATATTGTGTTTCTACCCTGTGCCTAGTTGCTGGAAAGACAGCAGTAAATAAAAAAGATAAAAATCCCTGCCCTCAGGAAAGTTACAACCTAGATGCATGGGAGCCTGTGCTTGTTTACTGAAACAAGCAAAATGTATAGTATGCTAAATTGTGACAAATAGTGGTGCACACAAAGGATAAAAAAAAATAAGGCCTGAAAGGAGAATAGGGATTATTTAAATCTGTGTAAACAGGCAAGCATTTTTTGAATACTTGTCTTTTCAGTAGTTTATCAATGACATAACTGCTGGTTGTAAACCAGGGGTCAGCAAACTTTTTCTGTAAAGGGCCAAACTTTTTCTGTAAACTGTTTCTGTAAATGTCGAGCTTTGCAGGCCATATGGTCTCTGCTTAAACTATTTGACTTTGCTGTTGTAGCACAAAAGCAGCCACAGAAATGAAATTGTGTGTGGCTGTGTTCTTGTTTTTAAAAAATATAAATGTATTCATTTTAATTGGAGGTTAATTACTTTACAATATTGTAGTGGTTTTGCCATACATTGACATGAATCCGCCACGGGTGTACATGTGTTCCCCATCCTGAACTCCCCTCCCACCTCCCTCCCCATCTCATCCCTGTGGGTCAACCCAGTGCACCAGCCCCAAGCATCCAGTATCATGCATCGAACCTGGACTGGCGATCTGTTTCACATATGATGATATACATGTTTCAATGACATTCTCTCAAATCATCCCACCCTCACCCTCTCCCACAGAGTCCAAAAGACTGTACTATACATCTGTGTCTCTTTTGCTATCTCGCATATAGGGTTAGCATTACCATCTTTCTAAATTCCATATATATGCGTTAGTATACTGTATTGGTGCTTTTCTTTCTGACTTACTTCACTCTGTATAATAGGCTCCAGTTTCATCTACCTCATTAGAACTGATTCAAATGTATTCTTTTTAATGTCTGAGTAATACTCCATTGTGTATATTTACTACAGCTTTCTTATCCATTCGTCTGCTGATGGACATCTAGGTTGCTTCCATGTCCTGGCTATTATAAACAGTGCTGTGATGAACATTGGGGTACACGTGTCTCTTTCAATTCTGATTTCCTCGGTGTGTATGCCCAGCAGTGGGATGGGATTGCTGGGTCATATGGCAGTTCTGTTTCCAGTTTTTTGTTTTTGTTTTTTTTTTTTACTTTTTATTATTCATTTATTATTTTTTTTTAATTTATTTTTATTTTACTTTACAATACTGTATTGGTTTCACCATACATTGACATGAATCCGCCACAGGTGTACATGAGTTCCCAATCTTGAACCCCCCTCCCACCTCTCTCCTCATTTTTTAAGGAATCTCCACACTATTCTCCATAGTGGCTGTACTAGTTTGCATTTCCACCAACAGTGTAAGAGGGTTCCCTTTTCTCCACACCCTCTCCAGCATTTATGGCTTGTAGACTGTTGGATAGCAGCCATTCTGACTGGCATGAAATGGTACCTCATTGTGGTTTTGATTTGCTGCTGCTACTGCTGCTAAGTCGCTTCAGTCGTGTCCGACTCTGTGCGACCCCAGAGATGGCAGCCCACCAGGCTCCCCCATCCCTGGGATTCTCCAGGCAAGAACACTGGAGTGGGTTGCCATTTCCTTCTCCAATGCATGAAAGTGAAAAGTGAAAGGGAAGTTGCTCAGTCGTGTCCAACTCTTCGTGATCCCATGGACTGCAGCCTACCAGGTTCCTCCATCCATGGGATTTTCCAGACAAGAGTACTGGAGTGGGGTGCCATTGCCTTCTCTCTGATAATGAGCATCTTTTCATGTGTTTGTTAGCCACCTGTATGTCTTCTTTGGAGAAAAGTCTGTTTGGTTCTTTGGCCCATTTTTTGATTGGGCCATTTATTTTTCTGGAATTGAGCTGCAGGAGTTGGTTGTATATTTTTGAGATTAATTCTTTGTCAGTTGCTTCGTTTGGTATTATTTTCTCCCATTCTGAAGGCTGTGTTCTAATAAAACTTTATTTATGGATAGTGAAATTGAAATTTTATATAATTTTCATGTGTCATGAAATTTCCTTTTAAAATTTTTCAACCATTTAAAAGTGTAAAAAGCATGTGCCATATAAAACAGGCACAAGCCATTATCTGCCAGTCCCAGGAGTATACTGGGAAATAGCTTAGTGAATTTCCATAAATCAACAAATCAAAAGAAATCCAAGTAAGCCCAGGATAAATATTACTGAAACATAAATATCTAGCACTATCAATAAGAAGAGTTAGACAATTGTCTAATAACTTTTAAGTCAGAGATATTAATTTTATATGATAGTGGGACTTGTATTTCAAGTACACAATAAAATATTAAAGACAATGGTGTAACTATCTAAATAAATCATGCTTAAGCTATAGAAGTGCCTCAGTGAATGAAAAGAAATCATCACAGATAACATCAAATAATCTAGATGCCCTGTAAATCACTTGATGAAGTCAATGGGATTTCCTAACAGAAATCATTTATTTCATCCAAAGTAATGTTTCAATTATCACTTCCAATCCAATGAAATACAAAGCTATCTATCTAGTCTTAACCTTTCCCCTAACTTCTGTAATTTCAAATGCCCCAGAGAAATCTATACTTGGATTCTGTGCCACCACCTGAAACATCAGGGATCTGAAACCAACTATTTTATCCACCATGTATATTAAGTAGCTGACCCTCTAAATTCTGTAACTGTATTATTGATATCTTTATTATCAATCATTCAACCCAAGTGTTGTGGCATGACATTTTTTTAGATACTTTAAGTTGTATTTCTCCCAAGAGTTCATTTTCTTTTTCCCTTCTTTCTTTACTCTCTTATCAACTATTTTCTCCACAAGCAGCTAAGCCACTCTGCACTCATGGCTTCAAATGTAACATAAGCTTGGGTAAGAAGAAGAGAAATGAAAAACTTCCTGACTTTGTTTTCCAAGGTACAGCAGAGACCACGTGACTGAAGAATGTAATGAGAACATGGGTTCCCTCTGCAACCCCATCATTCATGCCCCCATCCCAGGCTAGAAATAAATGAGCAAATAAATAAATGTTATCTGTTATTTTTTCTAGTCTGTGCTAAGATAAGCAGCTTTCACTGAGGTGTCTGCCAACAGGTAGATGACTAAGCCACCTTGAAGCAGATCCTCCAGGCCCATTCGAGCCTTCACATGACTGCAGGCCCCAGCTGACATGTTGAAAGCAACCTTGTGAGAGAGACTGAGCTAAAACCGCCCAGCTTAGCTACTCTTGGATCAATGACAGTCTGACTGTGTGAGATAATTATTAAACTGCTAAGCTTTGGGATAATTTGTTATGCAGCAATAGATAAATAACACGGTACTTATTATTCTTTTATATAAAATATTAAAATAAAGCACACATACATAAAAGTATACAAATCCTAAGTATATACCTCGTTGAATTTTCATAAAGTGAGCACAACCATGTACTGGTACCTAGATCTGAACAAAACATTACTGGCACTCCAGAAGCCCCCCCTGTGCCTCTGGCCTGATTTCTTACATCATAGATGAGATTTGAGTGTTTTTGAACTTCGTATAAGTGGAATCACAATGTATGCTCTTTTGAATGTAGCTTGTGCTCAGCATCATGTTTATAAGATTCATCCATATCGTTCTATGTAGTTACATTTCATTCATTCTCACTACCAATTTCATCCTAGGTCTATATCCCCGTTAATGCATTCATTTTACTACTGATGGGCATTTGGGTTTTCTCAAGTTTAGGTTTATAACAAATAGTGCTATGAACATTCTTGTACATATCTTTTTATGAACATATATAACTATTTCTGCATCTATGCCAAAAAGTAGAATTAATGGGTTTATAGGTATGCTTATATTCAGCTCTACTCATTACTTAAATCACCACTTTTCCAGGATGGTTGTACACTCTCAGCAGTGCTAGAACAGGACTCCAGTTGCTCCACATTCATGCTGACTTTTGATATTGTCCTTTTCATCTTTGCTATTCTGGTGAGTGGTCATGGTACTGCACCATACATCTTCCCAATGATCGATGAAACTGAACAGCTTTCTGTACATTAACTGGCCATTTGGACATCTTGTGTGAAGTGCCTGTTTCAAAAAATCTTTTGCCTATTTAAGCAAATATTACTTTTAAGATCAGCAAAATACCATAATTTTCTCAACAGCTTCCCTGGTGGCTCAGTTGGTAAAGAATCCACCAGCAATGAGGAGACCCAAGTTTAATCCCTGGGTTGGGAAGATCCCCTGGAGAAGGAAATGGCAACCCACTCCAGTATTCTTGCCTGGAGAATCCCACAGAGCCTGGTGGGCTACAGTCCACGGGGTTGCTAAGAGTCAGACCTGACTGAAAGAGACTTAGCACTAGCACTATAGAATTCAGAGCAGTTCAGTGCTAGTACAGAAAGCAGTAAACATTCTGCAAATAGAAAAGTATATCACCTGTAAGTGTGATCCCATTACATCACACATCTTGAGAGGAAAAATGGTAATTTATATATACCTGTGCACACGTGCTCAGTTTGTGTCTGACTCTGCAATCTCATGGACTGTAGCCCACTAAGCTCCTCTGTCCATGGGATTTCCCAGGCAAGAATACTGGAGTGGTTGGCCATTCCCTTCTCCAGGGGATCTTCCTCACCCAGCAACCGAACTCAGGTCTCCTGCATTGCAGGTGGATTTTTCACCACTGTACCACCTAGGAAGCCCATATATACTCTTGACTAGCCAATAAATATTCACCTTCCTTTAACCTCACATGCCTATATTAGCCTTTACTTTCTTTTTCTATTTTATGAGTTACCAGAATGCACAACAGCATTAGCTGCTTATTTTTAGTTTACTGATTAAATTTTAATAAGATGCTTCAGACAGCAGAACAATCAGTTAAAGAAAGTTAATACTGCTGCACAAGATCAATGCATAACGGACACCATGTGTGAGTGAAAAAGTAGAAGAATAAACAATGTGACTTTGGTTGTATTTACCTTAGGCATACCACAGAACAAAATCTTAGCCCTAAATGTAACAAAACTGGTGCTTTAAATGTGATCATATAAGTAGTTCAGGTTTATAATTTTAAAAAAATGAGGTCAGATATACTAACTTACTTCAAGAGCTCAATATTTACAATTCAACCAGAAAAAAATCCATCTCACAGTTTTAGTATTCCCACTATCCTACTGTGTATGCACATGACAAAAATATGGCATTGAAATAACATAACAAATAGTATATGGAACAAATCTGATATACCTCTAAGGCTTTAGAAAGAAGAGCTCTTGCTATGACATGTAAAAAGTTACATCATTCTCTAACAAAGCATATCATTGCAATGAATATGTCCAAGGATATTACATTAAAGCTATTGGGAGAACCAAAATTTAATGGTTTGACATGGACCATTAAACATGAAATTAAAACATTAACCTCAATTCTAAAGAAGGTTTATTTTGCAGGATGACTTTCTTAAATAAATAAGATTTATGGTTTCTTCGATAAAAAAAACTGTTTCTGAGTGAAGGTCCATTTCCTTTAAGAATCATTCAAATTTTTCAAAGGAAAATTAATTTTAAGAACAAAATTAAGTTCATAATGCTAGCCAACCATAAGAATCATTCTGTAAAAGCAGGTGTAAGGTAAAATAGAAAGACCCCAAAGAAATGCTTTACCTTTGCACACTAGTATCTTCTCCTGCATAAGCAGGCCAGATAAACTCAGATAGATTTCTAGGAGAAGCTATTATACTGATGTCACTGGGCAACACTAACCACATAGGTTAAAAATAAAATCTAAAGATGACAGGGAATGAGGCTTGATGTTGTCTGTTGGTATTGGTTTTAAATTCTACCACTCAATCTAATGGAACTGAAGAACTATGGATTCCCATACAAAACGCAGAAGAGAAATGAAACCAAGGTCCTGGAGAATCCACAAACTAGAAAATGAGCTTAATCACATTTGATGAGAAACCACCAATCCCCAAAGGGAGATTCAATTGCATAATCATGTCTTATTTAGTTTCATGCTGGCAGAGAGCATGTAAATCTTGTCTGATGCTAGATCTTCATACTTATCACTCTACTTGACACATACTAGACATGAGAAATTTATCGAGTAAAAAACTTGTTGAATAAATAAAATATTGTATTTTAATGTCTTGAGTTTATATACTACTCCATTTTGTGTCCAACTTCTTTCATTCATACATTGTAATAATCTTCTTAAGACTTATGTACTTCCTAAGTATGATTCTTGATGGGTGCATTACATTCATGAACCATAATTTAAGCATTCCCTAAATGTTCTTTCAGAAATAAACTTTGTTACAATCATACAATAAAAACTGATGCAGTCATTAAGAACTGATTCCAATTTTTGCTGTCATAAATAATGTAGTAGTGTGGATTTTAAAATATAAACCGCTATTCTCATTTCTCATTACTGCCTTGGGACAGATAAATGAGAGAACCTGGATTTAGATAACTGGAGATAGAGCTATCTTATCTTTGGGGGCAAACCAGCATATATTATTAGTAGGAAGATCAGAGGCCATTATCAGCTCTTCACACATGCATAAATTAATCCACCTGCTTCTTAATGCCTAGCTGAAACAGACTACAAAAATTGGAATTTTCCCATGATAAAACAGAAGTGGATTTTATCCAGCAAGAGCTGTGTTATATAGGGTGGATATGGGAGAATTGATCCTGATCAAGGAACATGCACTGAGCTAGGCCTTTGTTCTGTTACCTAGTGAGCTGTGAGAAATTTCTGAGACTCTGTTTCCTCTCCAATAAAAGGCTTCCTGGTGAAATGAACTGAGACTTGAGAAGTTTGACAGGAAAGGGCCAAGAAGATAGAACTTGTGCACACTTTGAAGTATTCACTGCAGGGGTTACTGCAGGCATATGATCAGCTGTTACTTTATCTCTCGTGTATCTAAAAGTTCAGTTGTTATACACATCAGTAATATCACTTACTTTGGTATCCCAGATCACCACGAAGTCATAATATACAACAAAAGCAAAAGAGACACCATTTCAACACATTAAATTTAACATTTCAGTATCAAATTAATTGTATTTACTTATACCCCACTCCAGTACTCTTGCCTGGAGAATCTCATGGACAGAGGAGCCTGGTGGGCTACAGTCCATGGGGTCGCTAAGAGTCGGACACGACTGAGCGACTTCCCTTTCACTTTTCACTTTCATGCACTGGAGAAGGAAATGGCAACCCATTCCAATATTCTTGCCTGGAGAATCCCAGGGACAGAGGAGCCTGTTGGGCTGTGCCGTCTATGGGGTCGCATAGAGTCGGAAACGACTGAAGCAACTTAGCAGCAGCAGCAGCATACCTTGTCTAGTTCTGGAAAGAATTAAAGATGGCCTATATAAACTTAGATAATTAAAGAAGAGAAAATAAAATTAAAAAATAAAAAGTTTTTGAGGGAAATGTGACAAAGGGGAAATCAAAAATAGAAGTGTTTCAGGATAATGTGGCCTGTATAGAGAGAACTGAGATTAATCTATGAAAAACTTGCTGACAGGCTCTGTATCTTTGTTAAAGGCAGAGATAAACTTCTTAGGAGCCAATGCCAAGAGAAAAACACTACTAGCTACATGAGCCATGGTATCTCTAAAATAAAAACAAAGCAATTGCCTAAAAGCCTTATTAGTTATGATTTTGAGAGTGGAGAGAAAAATTATCTCGAGTGTCCACAAAAGAAGAAATGTGATGAACAGTATCTTCAACATCCATATAGCAAATACTATGAGGCATTTTACAACACGATTTCTATAGTTTCTTGTTATAAGTAGGCCAATGGCAAGATAGCACAAAAGCCAGGTACTCTACATTTGTATAATATATTTACAAATTGACCCACTCTAGTTTTAGGAAGCTTCCTAAAACTGCCTGAAAAAAGTGAAAGTCACTCAGTCATGTCTGACTCTTTGTGACCCCATGGACTGTAGCCTGCCAGGCTCCTCTGTCTGTGGAATTCTCCAGGCAAGAATACTAGAGTGGGTTGCTAGTCCCTTCTTCAGGGGATCTTCCTGACTCTGGAATTGAACCCGGTTCTCTTACATTGCAGACAGATTCTTTACTGTCTGAGCCACCAGGGAAGCCCAAAATTGCCTAGATACAATAAACAACACACCAGGCCCAACCGAATGCCCGTGCCAAAGGAAACTCATTACATTTGGCTGATTCAGACAGCAATCCTGAGGGCCATTCTACGAATAAATTCTAGATGCTCTGACTCACTCTGCTGGCCCTTCTCCAGAAAAGAGCAGCAGCCCTGAGGAAAAAAATAGCCACAAAGCAACCTCATGGGCCAAGAGAATTCAGCATATCATTCCACTCTAAATAATTAAGGATGAGGGACTATAGTTCATCTGGGGGTAGCCTTGGGTCCCTAAGAATTACTGCACTATGGAAAAACATTGTGGAATGCCTGTCAGGTGAGTTTACCAAATCAGTACAACCCTGGGATTCATTGGCCAAAACCAAAGAGGATATTTGTTGCAATATGAAAGCGTTCATTGATCAGTCATGTCTGACTCTTTATGACACCATGGACTGTAGCTCACCAGCCTCCACAGGGATTCTCCAGGCAAGAATACTGCAGTGGGTAGCCATTCCCTTCTCCAGGGTATCTTCCTGACCCAGGGAATGAACCTGGTCTCTCGCATTGCAGGCAGATTCTTTACCATCTGAGCCACCAGGGACATATTCATGGCTAAAAAGCAATCCCCAAACCTATACTGGAGCCCAGCTGTCTGGGGACAATGCACTAAAGATGCTGGTACTGGGTGGGGGAACATTTTTCTGGACTACTGCCCCGTCAGTACTCAACTTTCAGGTGGGTTCAAATTTCTCTATAAATGCTTTTATGTCCCCTAGTTGTACACCCTTTCATCAGAGCTGAGGTTGAGAGAGCACAGGATACAGAGGGGGTTCTGTCTGAAAGTTTATTTTTTTTGATTCTCCAACCCTGCATCAACAAGAGTCTTTCTTTCACTTTATTAATGCTTGACCTACACGTTAGGAACCCTGTGTGTTCAGACTGGCAAATAATAATATACTTGTCTTACAGATGAGGAAACCAAGGTTTGGGTTGGTTGTAACCAAACTCTGTAGAGTTTCTGCTTGGCAGACCCTGCAGCACATTTCAGTCTAATGCTGTCCCCACCGTAGTACTCTCAACCAAGAAGGGAAAATTTTCAGCTCTCAGCTTAATTTCATTATGTCCTACAGTGGGTTCTCTAATACTAAAATGGATATTTTTGTGTCATGCAATTAAAAGCAACAAACACAATTGTATGCAAATCTGCATCAGAGGTCCAAAGTCAAGTGTCACATCCCAGACTGACTTCTGGTCCCTGTTATTTGTTTTTCCCCTCCAACAAGAACCCTAGAAGTCAAATCAAGCTAGCTCTCTACAAAAAAGGTCTCAGCAAAAATTTAGCTCCCTCCCACTTACAAACCTGTGTTCATACCATTCCTCTTCATTGAAATATGATGTCCCTTTCTTTTGGCATATTTGAATCCAAACACCATTATTAAGGGCAGTATGATTTTCTGCCTCCTTAGAAATGTATCTCTATCAGCCCCGCAGGACATAATCTCTCTGTTCTCTGAATCTCTATGGTATTCAAATCTGTAGTATTCATTCATCAAATATGACTCTCTCTTGCTTGCTTACCAGTTTTCTGTGTATTGTTATTGTTCAGTCACTAAGTCATGTCTGATTGCAGCACGCCATGGATTCCAGCACACCAGGCTTCCCTGTCCTTCACTATCTGCTGGAGTTTGCTCAAACTCATGTCCATTGAGTCAGTGATGCCATCCAACCATCTCATCCTCTGTCACCCTCTCTCCTCCTGCCCTCAGTTTCCCTCAGATCACAAGCTGCTTGAGGGATGAGACTTTCACTTGCCCTGTCTGCACTGACAATAGCAACTAGCACCCAGATGACACAGAGAAAAAACACCCAATGACTGATGGCTAAGACTCCAGGTCCTCTGAAACAGACAAGTCAGAATATGCATAAATTTTCATTGCCACTTCATAATGTTATAGGAATATCATTTATTTAACCAGTGCTTTATGGGTGCTCATTTAGGATGGTTCTGTTTCTTATAAATTATGGTGGTAAATCTACCTACCTATATTTTTATGAACATTTCATTATTTTCTGAGATTAAATTCCTAAGGTGATTGATATTTATTGCTATCTTGCCCTCCAGGCAGTTTGAAGCAATTTCATTTTTACCATCAGTGTAGGACAGTGTTTGTTTACAGAGAGTGGTTGCCTCAGGTTGGCTTTAGGGAGGTTGACAATGAAGGAAGGAGGGAAGAAGAAAGGGAAGCAGATTAGGGAGGGTTAGGTCTTTAAGAAAAAAAAAAAAAAACTTTGAAAGACTATTTCCCATACTTGTTGGCAATGAGAATGAGCATTTTCTTTTTCAAATTTGTGAAGTCAACAGATTAAAAATGCACCTCATTGCTCTAGTTTACAATTCTTTGATCACGATCAGGTTAAATATATAATATATAATGTATGTATGAGCTAGCTATATTCTTTTATGAACCTCTAGCTTTTGGTTAAAATTTTGTACTCTCTGCTCTTTGTGGGACATGGACACTCTGTTTTTAAATGTAAAAGCATGCATGAAGAATATTTTCTCTCAAAATGTAAAACTTCTTCCCACAAGAACTACCCTTTCAGTAAGATCTTGACATGTGTGGCCCTTATTTGATCTCTTCCCCTTTATAAATGCGACTTCCAAAGGAAAAGAAAAAAATTGCCACTACCGAATTGGACATAACTTTCCTAGAGGCAATAAAGACCTTGCTTCAGCAAACTTTCTTCAATAAAGCTCCTGCCATTCCTGGAACAACTAAAGGGAAGGACTGTGGAGGAAAGCCTGGTCTCTGAGGAAAGGGATTTGTGTAATAGATATGACTGTAGGGTTTTCCTGTGGCTGTGGTAAGTAAGGACAAGGGAATTTATGGCTGAAAACAAACGTTCTGTATTTGGATAAAGACAGAGACATTACAGTTCACAACCATCTAGAGAATACAGTCAGTAATGCATAAAAGCCACAAATGATAGAAACGAGTGTCCTAGGACAAGAGTAACAGTGGGGGCAGCAGGAGCAAAGATTAGAGGGTCTTAAAGGTTCCCAGATGTCCTCAGGTTCATTCCAATCAGTTTAAAGAAGAGGACTCAGAAGTTACTTGTTGATACAGAAATTAAATATTTTCACACTACACATAGTAGGAGGGCATGGCAACCCACTCCAGTATTCTTGCCTGGAGAATCTCCATGGATAGAGGAGCCTGGTGAGCTACAGCCCATGGGGTCGTAAAGAGTCAGACATGACTGAGTGACTAACACCCACACATACATAAGGGGACCTATCAAGTGCTATGGCCCGTCCCTCTATGAAATGCAATTCCTCAGAGAAGAAAGGATTTGAAAGCTAAAGGACATTGAGAAATCACAGAGCCCTAGGAATCAGACAGATTATTTATGGAGCCCATCACTTACAGGGTTGAATGGTTTCCACACTGCTGGGGCCACATTCCTGGAACCACATTCTATTGTACTCCTGTGCATTTCCATCACTGACCATAACCTTCATCTTGAAAATGGCCAACGTAGGTTTAATTTGAAACCATGAGCCAGACCACACTTAAAATAGATGCAAAGAATCTGAAGAAATAGCAAAGAAACAGATTTTGTCCTTGAGGTTTAAGATGGTGAGCCTACGACTAAAATCTGTTCAATATGTGACAGAATTGATTGGATGTGTGCCAGGACATTTTTGAGGGAGACCCCAATCATGAAGAAGATGTTGTAGACTGCCTACAAAAATGCTATCCACAATGCTTTTGCCCTTAGTCTTTCTCTAAGAGGAGGGCCAGAAAAGTTCTCAGACTCCCTTGTAACTATGGGTATACATGTGATCCAGTTCTACCAATGTGATGTAAGGGGAAAAGTCTTTTTTTCAGAGGACATACTTCTGGCAAACCCTTCTGCACGTGCCCTCTTTCTTCCCACATGGAATACAGATGTGAGGTGTGGACTACAGCCATTGTACAACCATGAGAATGAGAACCACATGCTATGCTTAATGGGTTAGAAAAACAGAAAGATATGTGTCCTTGAAGGCATTCGCTCTGAACTGCCTACCTCCTAACTTATTTTGTGAGATAACAACACCCTTATCTAAGTGTCTATTAAATGCATTTCCTGCCAATTGCAGTCCAACTCATTCCTACTAACAGACCAAGGGTGAGCAAACAAACTGTAATTGAGCTCTCCGCTGTGGTATAAAAAGGCAGATACACATCAAAAATGAAGTAAAAATGCCATAAATGCTATAAAAGAAGTAAAGGATACATTAAGGGGAAAATGATTAGGTCAGTGGTACACAGAAAAGATATGGTCTACCATCACAGACCAGGTGACACTTTTTCTTTTTAAAAAAATATTTATTCATTTATTTCGCTGTGGCACGTGAAATCTAGTTACCTGACCAGGGATCAAACCCAGGGCCCCTCATTGTGAGTGTGGAGCCTTAGTCACTGGACCACCGGGGAAGTCTCCAGGCGACACTTGAAAGTCTCAAAAAATGACTTGCTTGCCAGGGGCAGGAGGGAAAGTCTCTCTTACCGTGCTTTCTGTCCAACATTGCTACCTCTATTCCCAAGCTAAAACAAGTCAAGCAACCTAGGAACATTGCAATAATACAATAGACATCTCATTTTAACAACAATCTATCAGGATCTTCCACAGCCAAGCATCATACCAGGAGTCTGATCATCAAAATATTAAATAACATAAAACCTGCCCTCATGTTGGTTAGTTTAAACGACTTTTTCAAGGCTATCTCAATAAAGCAAGCAGTCAGAACTCCATGGCTGCATACCTGTTTCTGATATGTACTACTGTGTTTGGCCTACAAGAAGTCTGATGTTCCAAGTCTTCCAAATTAAAACCTACCCTTTGTTCCTTATCATCTTGGAATCGCCTCTCTGCTAGAATAAAAGGAGAGACATCATGTTGTCATTTGTGATCACGGAAAATCTCAATGCAATTATGAACCTGGCAAAGATCCCAGGAGATCAAATCAGGCTCTTTGGTAACTCACAGCTTCAAAGCCTCTGGCGACAATGAAGATCCAAGTACTTAAGAAAATTATCTCACGAGCCATTCACCTCCTTGGAAACTGCTTCTGAAATGGCTGCAATGTCTTGCTTTAGCTACCAGGGAAAGCCAATCTGAGGGAAGGTTCCATCCGCAAACCAATTTCTCCTACTAACTGGAGGAGAAAATTCTCTTTGGAAAAGCATTTCACCAAACTTCATGTAAGCGTTACAGGATTCTAACACCTCATACAGTTTATTCTAAACCAGATTTTTCTTCCTGTTCTTACCACCCAGATGCTGTGAAACACAAGGCAAACTCCATGGAAACATAGCTCCTTACCACCCTTTGAGCTGAATGAAACATTCGTCTACCTCAGAGATGGGAGAGTAAGACAAAGGGTCACAGTTGATGTGGTCTGGTACAGAACCAATAGGAATGCAACTGGGTGCCAAGAAGAATCAAATATAAATTTGTTAAACTATAAAGGAATCTTTCAGAATCATCTGGGGAAAAAAATGAAGTCTGCTGGCCACATGCACGAATAACCATAAGAACATTCTTTGGCCTTACTTACCTTGTTATTCTGGCCTATAATTGTTTTCACATTTTTAGAGCTCACTCATGCAATTAAGGCCTCAAAACAGCTTTGGGGCACTGGATTTCAACCCTAGAATGGGGGTGCATACAGGGGGATCCACAGCTATGGGTCACTAGAGCCAACAGCAAGATAGCTACCATAACCCCTTTAAAGTCCCAAGCTTTCTCAGGATTCACCAGTCTGCCTAAAACACTGAGTCACTGGAGACCTAGGGCAAAAAAACTCAATGAGTTTCTGAGTTACAATGCTGAATACTTGGATTAATCTCAGGAAATAGCTCCACACAGCATCTCTTTTACTATAACCACTCTGACAAGTCAATGCCAAATCTCTTATTTTAGTGACAGGCCAACATGGCTGCTTTGATCTCATGCAGTCTCATTCAATAGTGAGCAGTGCAGCCCATGATTTACCATAATGCTTTACCATAAGAGACCACACATAATCTCTCACGTGTGAATTAACAAGAGGGTAATGAGCTAAAAGTATTGTGAGCTGTATTTTGATGAATTTTATACTTTGTACATATGCAGACATATATGTAGAACACTTTAACCTCATTATTAGTGAAACTGTAATTCTTTGCTCTTCTATCATTGTAAATTCCTTGGTGATTTCTACAAGCCTCCTGATTACTAAATGCATTCTTAAGGTGTTCAAGTTAATAATCTCATTTACTCTGGCTGTTCTATAAGGTTCATACAAAATGAACTTTATTTAATTACCTAGCTCACTATTCCCTACAGTTCTTCAACAAATGAGTTATTAGTAAGAAATAACCATTACAGGAACTTCCTCCCAAATATTTCAGTTATATAGCACTATATAACAAGGTATATCATGGACAAAGTAATTTTTGATTTAAAATGGCTTGAAATATGTTAGCTGCCTGTTTGTATGATTACAAGAAGAAAAATATACAAATATATTTATTTAACCATTTATGAGATATTCAAAATGCTCACTCTTTATTAATAATTAATAATTTATTATGATGAAATATGATTTACTGAACTCCAGAATTCTTGCCTGGGAAATCCTATAGACAGAGGAGCTTGGCAGGCTACAGTCCATGGGGTCACAAAAGAGTTGGACACAATTCAACAACTAAAAAACAACAACACTGTACTAAGCAGAGCAGAATCTAGCATTTGACTCAAAATATCAGTAGCAATAAACAGGTTTTTTAAAATCTCCAGAACTGATGAAAAGTAATTCTATTTTCAACACAACTTAGTGAGGTGGGATCATATACGTTGTTCATAGCCCCCAAAGGACGCTGTTTATCTCTAAAATGTCTCTCCCTGGACTCCCTTTTGTATGGAAAACCAGAGGCTGGACATCACAAGATTCTATATCACCAATATTAACTAAAGGAACACATGGTGCTGGTTAACAAGAGACTATTCAGTGAATTGGTTTTTTGCCCTCCGGAAATACTCCTCAAAACTTTCCATTTCCGGACATGATAAACTCAGAACCGATAGGACTCTCTCTCTCCTGCATGTGCACATATGCGCGTGCGCGCGCGCACACACACACACACACACACACACAAAACAAGCACAAAGCCTAGGAATGATAAGCAAACTTAAGGTACCGGACAGTGAGCAGAAGCATACGGACTCTCACAAAAACTCACAACTGCTGGGAGGGACAGAGACAGAGAACTAGATTAATAAGTTTTAGTCACCATGGCTTTCAGCCTGAGGCTAAGTCAGCATTTGTGATGAACAGTAGCCAGTGGAGGACAGGGCACACATGGAAAAAAACCAACATTATCCTGGCCTAGGGAACCAGGAAAGATGAGTTGGAAAAATGCTGAAGAAGTGTGGGAATCCCAGGAGGAAGAGAGCCAAATGCTGTCTACCCATATCCTGAACAACACTGGTAATTGAATCCTGAACTACACTGGTATGAAATAAATGCAAAGCAAAAGAAGAGACTCAGAACTGAGACTGTAACTGCCATCCAGAAGGTTCTGGTGAGCAAAGAGAAGCAGACAGACACTGGCAGACTGTGCGCTCACTTGAAGGAGGGGAGATGGTGAGCGTTTTAGTCTGGGTCTAGGTGCAGCTCAAATACTCACAGCAGAAGCAAGCAGGTGGGAAAAATCTAGTCATTCAGCCCTGGAAAATCAGGTAACAAGAATCCAGGAAGTCATGAGCACTGAAGAGAAAGAGCCAAAGAGTAGATCCCTAATCCCTGATTACCCACATCTCTGACTAAACCCTGAACAACACTTGTACAGACTAGACTCTTAACAGCCATCCAGAAACAACAGATCTGAACAAAGACAAGAGCTACTACACAAGAGTTAGCTGTTCAAGCCCAGCCAAGAAAACTGGCTGCTAAAATACAGTACTCATTGGATCAACATCATATAGTCCAGTATCTACTGAATTTTATAACACTCATGATATCCAAGATACAATCCCAAAGTACCCAGCATACAAAGAATATATATATATATATAAAATACACACACACAATATAACACATTATCAGGAGAAAAGAAAACCATTCTAGTCCAACTCCTAGATGAATCGAGATGCTGGAACTAACAGACAAGGATGCTAAAGTGGCTATCCTCAACGAAATACAAGGAGACCTGCTTTCAATTCATAAAAACCTGACTTCTGACCTTGGCATATAAGGACCTTGGAAGTTGCCACTCCCACTTCCACAATAAGAAAAAAGGTGAACAAACTGAAAATCAACAATTCTTTCTAGATCCATCAGAGGACTGAGCTCACAGAGCAAACCCTTCAAAACTGGAGAGACAGACAGGTCCATTTAGAAAATCCAACGTATCAAAGCAGAAAGAAGCCCAGGAAAAGAAAACTCCAGAACCAGAATCAGAGTGAATGTGAAAGTGAAATTCACTCAGTCGTGTCCGACTCTTTGCGACCCCATGGACTGTACAGTCCATGGGATTCTCCAGGCCAGAATACTGGAGTGAGTAGCCTTTCCCTTCACCAGGGCATCTTCCCAACTCAGGGATCGAACCCAGGTCTCCTGCATTGTAGGTGAATTCTCGACCAGCAATGCCACAAGGGAAACCCAGAATCAGAGCAGAGAACCTAAACTGTAGTTCATTGCTGGAGGCTCAGTGTAGATAAGTTTGAGAGTTAAAAACTTCGGGGGGTGGGGCTGATCTCAGGCGGACCCTAATACTTTTGTGAGTTTGACTACCAGGAGCCCTACCAAGTTCTCACAGGGAAGATCAGAGAAAAATTCCCTCAGGCTTCCAGCAGGGAGAGGGGGAAAAATAGCCATTGTGTAATATGCCCAGGACATTCTCTACCTCTTAACGAGGCCTGCCCTCAAGAGAAACTATCTGGGGCTTCCCTGGTGGCTCAGTGATAAAGAATCTGTCGCCGATGCAGGAGACATGGGATAGATCCCTGGGTCTGGGAAGATCCCACATGCTGCGGAGCAACTAAGCCTGTGCACCACAACTGTGGAGCCTGTGCTCTAGAGACCAGGAACTGTAACTACTGAGCCCACATGTCATAATTACTGAAACCTATGGTTTTTCCAGTAACCATGTATGGATGTGAGAGTAGGACCATAAAGGAAGCTGAGAACCGAAGAATTAATGCTTTCAAACTGTGGTGCTGGAGAAGACTCTTAAGAGTCCCCTGGACTGCAAGGAGATCAAACCAGCCAATCCTGAAGGAAATCAACCCTGAATATTCATTGGAAGGACTGAGGCTGAAGCTGAAGCTCCAATATTTTGGCCACCTGATAAGAAGAGTCGACGCATTGGAAAAGACCTTGATGCTGGGCAAGATTGAAGGCAGGAGGAAAAGGGGACAACAGAGGATGAGATGGTTGGATGGCCTCACCAACTCGATGGAAATGAGTCTGAGCAATTTCCAGGAGATAGTGAAGGACAGGGAAGCCTGGTGTGCTGCAGTCCATAGTGTCACAAAGAGTCAGACAAGACTGAGTGACTGAACAACAACAATGTGCCCTAGAGTCCATGCTCTTCAACGAGAAGCCACTGCAGTGAGAAGCCCATGTACCGCAACTAAAGAAAAGCCTGCGCAGCAATGAAGACTCACCACAGCCAAATATAATAAACAAATACAATTATAAAAAAGAGAGAGAGACTATTTAACAAAGCCTAGTCAACCTTGGCATCACTGACTCAATGGACATGAGTTTGAGCAAGTTCCGGGAGTTGGTGATGGACAGGGAAGCCTGGCATGCTGCAGTCCATGGGGTCACAGAGTCAGACGCAACTGAGCAACTGAACTGAACTGAGTCAACCTCTGGGAAGTGAAATACTCAAAATACCCAAATACCTTGTTAGTTCTAATCCCCTTTAGCCTTCCACATGGGGGAAAGAAATCACCCAATTCCAGCCCCATTTAGTCTTCCTGTCTCATCTAAGGGGCTTTCCAGGTGGTGCTAGTGGTAAAGAACTCACTTGCCAATGCAAGAGATGTAATCTAAGGGGGAAAAACAAAAGCTGAGAAGTAGCTGTGAAGGTCACAGCAGAGGGGTACAGTTTCACTAAAAGACTCAGACCCAACCTTAGGATTATAAAGCACTTCGTCTCTCCCTGCACCTTCCCACCTCATCAATAGAATTCTTGTATAATGACAGGGGAATAAAACTGAAAGTATAGCACATCCCAGACCTTATTTAAGAACAAGTCCCTAGGAGAACCTGAAGACAAGAAGAAAGTGAAAAATAAAGATACTGGAGGAAAGTTTATCCTGACACCTACAGCTACAGTAAATACTACATACAGCCTAACTTTTGGCCAGACTAACATCAAACTTCACACTAAAGGCCTATTTATCTCAGTTCCTATTACCCAGTACGTGATGTACAGTTTTCAGCAAAAAATGTCAAAGCATAATAAAACAAACAGTCTAGTTAGATGAGACAAAGAAAGCATGAGAACTGGATTCAATTATGGCTGAGATGTTGTAATGATTAACTGATGAAAGCTTCAGCCGAGATACTAGAAGTCTCAGCAGAGAAACAGAAACAATGAAAATTGTTTAGAACAAAAAACACATAATTTCTGAAAAAATATCACTAGCTTGAGTAACATCCAAATGGATATGACAGAGGAATAAGAGAACTTAAAGACTGAACAATAGAAATTACAGAAGGTGAGGAATACAGAGAAATAAAATGAAACAAAATGAACAGGAGCTAAGAGACCTGTTAAATGATATTATATAGTCATAAATAAATGTAATTAGAATACCAGATGAAAAAGAAAGAGGAAAAAATTTTAAAGAAATAATGGATGAAAATTTCCCAAAATTGATGAAAGAAATTCATGGATACAAGATACATGAATCAAAGCAGGGTAAACACAGAGAAACCCAAAGTAGATAATAAACCATTGTAAGCCAAAGATGAAGAGCAAATCTTGAAAGCAACCAGAGAAAAATGGAATATCACCAATAAGAAAACAATGATCTGATTAATGTTTAACTTCTCATCAGAAAGCATGGAGGACAGAAAGACTGGAGCCAACATCTTTAAAATCTTGGAGGGCTAGGGGAATGTTAACCCAGAATTCTATATCCAGTACACATATCCCTGAGGAGGGAAAACAAAGTAAAGATACTTTCAGATCTTTAATTAAAAAAATTAAAAGCATCTGTCACTGGCAGATCACTATAAGAAGTGCATTTGTTGGTAGCAGACTTGCCTTGTAAGAAATACAAGAAGTTATTTAGCTGTAAGGGAAATGGTATCAGATGAAATTGGGACACTCAAATATGAATAAAGAACATCAGAAGTGCTAAGTGGCAGAATAAAAACAGAGGACTATATTTTGCTTTTTTCCTCTAAATTTTTTTTATAAATCAAGAAACTGTCTAAAACTAAAGCGATAACAGAGTCTTGTGAAGTGTGTGTGTATGTGTGTGGACATTTAACACCTATAAAAAGAAAGAACAGAAATGTGGACATATAAGTTTGTAAGATTTTCATGTTTTACTTGAAGTAGTACATTATTAACTAATGTACCAAATAGTGCATTATTAACTAATTAAGTGGACTGTGAAAAGTTATGCTTGTACATTGTAACCCCTAGGGCAGCCACTATAAAAATAGTACAAACAAGAATAGCTAAAATATCAATAGCCAAAATAAAATAGAATTCTGAAAACATATTCAAGCCCTCTAGAAACATGGCAGGAAGAAGATAGGAAGGAAAACAGATGTGTGGAAAACAAAAATAGAAATATTTGGCATAAGCCCAATCATGTTAATCATTACAATTAAGAAGTAGAAACTGTCAGAAGGCAAAAATGAAACAAACTACACAAGTCTATGCTGTCTACAAAATATTCATTTTAAATATAAATACATGGGTTAAAAATGAGCAGATGAAAAAAATACACTTTGAAGAGAGTAATAAGGAAAAGGCTAAAATGACCATTAACATCACAAGACGAATTTTAAAACTAAATGTATTATCAGATATAAAGGACTCTTCATAATGATAAAAGGGTCAATTTAACAGGAAGGGATCAACCTAAATGTGTATGCATTTCGTAACAGAATTTTCAAGTATATGAAACAAGAACTGACAGAACTGAAGGGGAAAAATAGGCAATTCTCCAACTATAGTTGGGGACTTTAACACTCCTCCTTCAGCAATGGATTGAACTAGAGGAAAAAAAATATCAGCAAAACCACAGAAGACCTGCACAACATTATCACCACTCTGACTTAATATATATTTATAGAATGACATAACCAATAATGGCAGAACACATTCTTTTTCAGATTTACATGGTATAGCTACCAGGAGAGATCATATTCTAGGTTATAAAACAAGCCTCAATAATTTCTTTAAAAAAAAAACTGAAATCATATGGAGTATGTCCTTTGACCACAATTGAATCAAATTAGAATACAGTTTTAGGGCACACAGGACCACCCTCAAGCTTGTGATTCACCAAGAAAGAGTCAACAGCAGGTTATACTCATGGCTAAGATTCACTGCAGTCTAGGGTACAGAGTAAAAGCAAGAGAGAAAATGTATGCATTGGGTAGAAGAATCCAGAGAGGTCAGACACACACCTTTTTATACATTCTTGAAACAAAATACAGGGACATATGCAAAATATGTCTGCCCAGGGAAGAGCAGAAAAAGCAACTGAGTCTCAGTGTTCATGGCTTATATGAAGGGCTGGTCATACAGGCATATCCAGCCATGGGAACTGACACTCAGGACCCCAACAATGAAACTAGGTATACTTCATCAATCTAGATGTTTGTACAAAGTTGTTCTGACAAACAGGTACAGCATGGTCTATTGCTCCTGGTGTGCAAAACAAAATCAACCATTAACATGAAAACATGCAGAGGGCCACATTCCCAGGGGTTACCCAAGAGTATGGTTCCAGGTTCCTTTAGAGACATGAAAAGTTAGCAACTAGACTCCCTGTGTTAACATCTTCCTCACAAATACCAATATGTAAATAAGGAAAACCCTACATATTTGGAAAGTAAACAATAAATAACCATTGGATCCAAATTCAATTATACACATACTAACTTCTCTTCTGAAAGGGGTCTGATAAACTGAAAGAGTACTACAGTATTAGGATAAAATTTATAGTACCACATAGTGAAACGTATATGACTGCATCTGGATAAAAAGCTTTCAACATGGGAAGACACACACAAACTTAAAAATAAATGACAAGAGAAATTAGACAATATTTTGAACTAAATGGTAATAAAAGTACAACATAAAATCTGTGGAATGCAGTTAAAGTTGTCCTTAGTGGGAAAGTTATAGCCTTGAATATCTACATCTAAAAAAAACTCTAGTGCAAAATCAAGAAGTATTATTAAAAAAAATTTCAAAAATATGTAAGTAGAAATTGCCCTCCATATTGTTTTCTCTTTTTCCCAGATCTAATGCCAGAATAGAAATGTTTTGTACGTGCTTGAATGGTGAAACATTTGGTGTCTTTGGAAACCAAAATGTCACAAAATCTATGAGCAAGAGAACCACCTCCTGAGTAAGAATGTACCATTTAAAGTACACCATTCTGAGCAGGCCCAAACACGGTGATTAGTCCTTGTTTGCCACCACACTTCGAAAGAGTCAGAGGCTGGGAGGTGGGGGGAAGGGACCTTCAGAATTTGTGTGGTCTTTCCAGTTCTAAATAAGGCTTTCTAAAAAGCAGATATTGGTATTTCCCTTGGCCTGGCAATGTGAGAAAAGGGTAATTCCAATAGAAAGGCTCTGTTCACCTACAAACTGGGGGCCCCACTCTGCTCAAAGACAAGTACAAAGGCTCAAAGAGTACCCCATGGTACATCTAGGAGCTGAGGGTTTGGCCAGTGAGAGCCCCACTGCCTCACTATGTCACACAGTCAACATTCCCAAAGCACCAACTCAATGGCTCACAAGGTCACAAGTATTATTAGTGCAGCCACTGGGTTGGCTTGCCACACTTCCATAGATTAGGCTGGTAAGGAGACAATTAGTTCAAATGGATTCAGACAATTTATTACTTACACACACAGCAAAAGCAAAATCAGTATGTGTCAGTGTACCAAGTACTTAATCCCATAGGCTGACATCAAACAGGAGGGGCCCAATGACAGATGTCCAAGCGATGTGTCATGCTGCCATCAAGAAGCCACCTCTAAATGAAACCCAAGCAGCTTTACTGACCTACACAGACACCAGAAGTTGTACTCCATGGGAACAAGAAGGAAGCCTCTGCCCTCAGCTGAACGAGGAGATGGATGAGAAATAGACTTAGGATATTTCCCACGAGGTATGTTACAAGAAACTGCCTCATGACAGCTCCTCACCAGGCTGCTTATCTCTCCTTGCTCCAGGAGGAACCATGGGGCGTTTCGCCAAGACTTGACTCAGACTATGGTCAAGCATTGCCCGTGGGGCCTGAGTGAAGACATGCAAGGTGGCCCAGGTGCCGCACAGAGAAGCTTTTCTACAAGATGCTGAATTTACGTGTTTTTATTAGAATGATATTCAGCGCCAAGATTTCTGAAGCACTCGCTAAGGAGAAACACTGAGCATTTCAGCTGAGCCCTAAACTAAATAAAAGAAAAGTGATGGGGGAGGAAGGTAAATGTGAAGTTTTTAACAAAATAACCTTTCACCTACTCACACAGGTTAATGGAATTAAGCACTCCAAATACAAGCACCCTTGAAGCAGGGGGTCTATTTGTGGGAGGTATGTGGAATCACAATGAAGGAAGCGGTCTACCAGCCCTGTACACTTCTCCAACCACTCACTCTTGGTCCTCAGAAGGATGTTCTCAGGATTTCACAATATTCCATGCAATTGATGCTGCTGCTTCTGGTCTAACACAGTAAGGTCAAGATCAAGGGGTATGGTTCTAAAGCAATCAGCGCACTATAATCAGAATCATCTATCCCAGACAGTGCTAGAACCTTAGGTTGTCAACAAACCTATGTCAGAGCTTTCTGTGACACTCTCTGCCTTAGTCCTTGCTAGCTGGGGAACCGACAACAAAATGAGTTGGAATTACATTTCTTTAAATACAGATATGGACAGACATAGGCTTTCCTGGTAGCTCAGCCAGTAAAGAATTCACCTGCAATGCAGGAGACCCCGGTTAGATTCCTGGGTTGGGAAGATCCCCTGGAGAAGGGATAGGCTACCCACTCCAGTGTTCTTGGGCTTCCCTGGTGGCTCAGACAGTAAAGAATCCGCCTGCACTGCAGGAGACCTGGGTTTGATCCACGGGTTGGGAAATCCCCTGGAGGCGGGCATGGCAACCCACTCTAGTATTATTTCCTGGAGAATCCCATGGGCAGAGAAGCCTGGTGGGCTACAGTGCATAGGGTCACAAAGAGTCAGACACGACTGAGCGACTAAGCACAGCACAGCACAGCATGGACAGACGCACAGTACATGATCACATAGCAACTAAGATTCACCTATGACAACATGGAGCTTAGATGTACATTAACCTTTGGTCATCTTAATAGAATCCACAGCTTTCATCAGTACTACATAAGAAGTTCTAGTAAACATTTTGGAATAAAAAGAATAAAATATTTTTTTATAAATTTTTCTTTAATGGGACTAAATGTAGGAAAGAAATGCTTAAGATTTCTTTACCAACATTATAGAGACAGTGTCTGACTTTAAGGTTGTTTGAAGACATTTCATATACAGCTTTGGACAAATGGGTCCCACATAAATGGGATAAAGGAAAAAAAGAAAAGCAAAACCACATGGCATTGTACTAATGTAACAGGAAAAAACATAACACTATCAGCTGAAGTCCTGTAGCTCTAGCACAAAAAGGGGAAACCATGGATAGGCCCAGAGAAATAGGTAAGAGTGAACTGCACAGTGTCACTGGGAAGGCCTCCTGTGAGGACTGGAAGTCACAGGAAAAATAACTCACAAAAAAACATATGGTCTATTATCCAGCCAGGAAAGGAAGAGACAATGGGGGAAAAATCCACACAGACCTTGAGAGTTCTGTGGACGTGATGATCAGAGCACATTCTCCCACACATCACACTTGAGAAAGGAAGGTCAGAAAAAAGAGGCCTCCTGCTCCTGTCATTCCTTCTTGCATCAGCAAGGAGGAAGAGAAGGTCACCGGCACAGAAGACAATTGAGGGCTTTCCTGGTGGCTCAGTGGTAAAGAACCTGTCTGCAATGCAGGAGACGTGGGTTCGATCCCTGGATCAGGAAGATCCCCTGGAGAAGGAAATGGCAACCCACTCCAGTATTCTTGCCTGGGAAATCCCAGGGACAGAGGAGCCTGGCGGGCTACAGTCCATGGGGTCGCAAAGAGTCAGACACGACTGAGCACAGCACAACACACATAGCACAGCACAGAAAAGCACCAAAAGACAAAACTTGTTTGGCAGAGGTGATGCAGACCACAGCCCCTGAAGTTAGGGGCCTTAACTCAAGGTCAAGACTGCTATTTCTCCACAGCAGGGGCTAAGGGAACCCCACGTGGTCACATTCGTAATTATACTCAAGCCACTTCTTACCAAGAGGTCTCTGTCCTGAATACAGAATCTCCTCCTCTTTAACAATATGAGCCACAAAGGAGAAGCAGAGATACATACATGGGGCAGTGGGCAGGGGGAAAAGTTCTAAGACGTTTTAGTTTAAGGTCGACAGTCATTTATATGACCCTAGGTCATTGAGGAAAAAAATTGACTATAAAACTCTGATCTATTTGTGGGAACTGTCAGTGTGCAGAATGTAGCAGGTTATGAGAATTAATGCCATTATCTAGGGAAAGGGCAGAAGTCAAGGAAGGAGGTTTTAGCAGTGAATGAGTGAGAGACTGAGTAAGATGAAGTAGGTAAACGAAGGCTTTACCACAAGTAGAGTTCAGCATAGGATATCAATTACCCTCTGAGGGAATCAAAGGACAAAAACATCCATTAAAATCTGTGTTTAGGACTTCTCTGGTGGTCCAGTGGTTAAGATTCTGTGCTTCTAATGCAGGGGACATGGGTTAGATCTCTGGTCAGGGAACCAAAGTCCATATGCTGTGTAGAGGTCAAAATTAAAAAAAAAAAAAGCTCATCTTTTATTTACCAGAAGACTACATCTATCACTCAAACACTTATATTCATCATCATGTTCTAATAGAAGGGTACACTGGATAATCTAATTCAATAACATTTGAATGAATAGTGTCATCAATTCAACAAATATTTTCTGAGCACCTACCCCATGCCTGCTACTGTGTTAACCACAAAGAGATTAACCTTTCTAACAAATTTACACAGTATCCTCTCATTTATTCATTCATTCAACAATGATTAAGCACCTAATGCCTGCAAGATCATGTCTGATGCTTGAAATGCAGGCATGGTAAGTGTTCAATATACATTTTCTCTT
The DNA here is from genome assembly GCF_032405125.1 of Capricornis sumatraensis. Classification (NCBI taxonomy): domain Eukaryota; kingdom Metazoa; phylum Chordata; class Mammalia; order Artiodactyla; family Bovidae; genus Capricornis; species Capricornis sumatraensis. Next base: position 106,525,310 of record NC_091092.1, on the reverse strand, counting down.
CCTGAACACTCCAAAGTGACCTTGAGGTCTTAAGCTGGCTGAACTGCAGTGTCCTTGGTATAAAAGTGGGTGTAAATATCATATCCCTTACAAGATAATAAAAATAATACAAGTAAAATGTCTGGTACAACATGGAGGGGTTGTCACTGCTGTTATTATCATTATTAAGGAAGATAATCTGTGTCGCTTGAGAGATGAGCAGAAAAAAATAATGTGGGCAACCTTCTGAATAATGAACTCAACTATATTCCTGTGAAGGACAGGGTTGCTAAGAGTGTTCTTGGGTCCCAGAGGAAAAAACAAAACCCCATTCCAAACAGGATTTACCCCAGTGCCTTTCCTGGTTTTCTGAAGGCCCTGATATGTTCTGCCTCTTATCAGCCCTGATGAAGTACACTGGAGGCCACCCACTCCAGTGGTGAGGAGTCACTGGGTGTTCAGATTTCTGATTCCCAGCCCTCACCAGGCAAAGACCAAAGTAGACAAAGACAACAGAGATGCTCTGACCCCTAGCTAATGAGGCTGAGATTCTGGCAGAGAACTAGCACCAGTTCAACAGTTAAGAGCTGAAATGCAAATAAGGAACTAAGGCAGAAAAGCAGAACCCAACTCAGAAAGGTTAGGGGTACACAAACTTTTAAGAAAGTGAAGAGGTCAGTCTTTAGGGGTGGGTGGGGCTTTATAGGGGGCTTCCCTGGTGGCTCAGCCAGTAAAGAATCTGCCTGCAACAGGAGACCTGGGTTCGATTCCTAGGTCAGAAAGATCCCCTGAGAAGGGACTGGCAAAGCACTAGGAGGAAGTGGTACCTGCAGGCTGGAAGCCTTCAGTGTTTGTAGATAGTTCAAATTAATGCAACAAAAACGTGTATTTTCAGACTAACTGCTTATGAGCATAAAGAAAGAATTTTTATTTTTACTCCTCTATATAATAATATTGAGTGAGAAATTGAAGTATGATAAAATTACACAGGAAAGTAAACATATTCTTGCCAAAAATCATTATTCTGCTCCCATGAGTAATACTAACAGAAGAAAAGACTAGGAATATATTCCATTAACTTTTTTCTGCAGTGACAGCAAATTTTCAACTAGGCATGTGTTTCTAACTTTGCCAGCTTTCTCTCTGAAGCAAACATGTCAGACAGGATTACTGTGGCAACTTAGTCATATGGATTTTTTTCAAAATGGTAATGCATAACATTAGAAACCAAACCACAAAGAACAGGCTCTCTAGAGCCAGACTAGAGCCCTTACACCAAACACACAGTGCTTTGAATAGGTTTTGTCGGTCAAAAAGGAGGAGCTTGGTTACCTAGGATTCCAGGAAATAACATGTATCTTCTAGGACACAAAGAAGGGAAAAAATAGAATGCAGCGAACTTATTCCAAGTCAGGAATATAAAATAGCATACCCTCTCCTAAAGAAATCCTAGGTTCTAAATTATGAGGCACTGAAAAATATACTTAAGAAGCTCAAATTGTTATTTCAATTCTGGCCCATTTAACAGCCAAGCCTTTCTAGAAGATAATGAATACTATCAAAAATTCATATACATAACTATGTGAATGAGCTTGAAAAGAAGCATACCAGCTATTACCACACAATAATAGAGAAAGAAAAGCAACCATTGAGCATTTTTAAGAGCTCTGATTATCCCTGCCTTGTGGAACTTTATTTAACTCTCATTCCATTATGCTCAATAATATTCTTGAGAAATATTTATGTTTCTACTCTACAAAGGGTAAAGCACACCCCTTTCATAGCAAAAGTGCTCAATAAATGTTGAATAAAAGTTTGACATACATTGTATAAAGCCACTTCCTTGGGAGATGCTAAAAGTCAACTTCCACTGACAATATGATTTCTATGGTCCCCCACGTTTCTGGATATCCCAGTCACTGCTATTGTAGGAAACGTGTTGTGACACCAAGAGGGTGTTTTCTAAACCCTGTGAAGAGGGAGAGAAATCAAAACAAAATCAGAGTCTGATATGGCAGGAATGTTAGAATTATCAGACCAGGAATTTTAAAATACTAGGAATAATATGCTATGGACTTTAGACTTCTCTGGTGGCTCAGTGGATAAGAATCTAACTGCCAACACAGGGGACAGCGGTTCGACCCCTGGTCTGGGAAGATTCCACATGTCGTGGAGCAACTAAGCCCGTGTGCCACAACTACTGAGCCCACATGCCCTAGGGACCTGGAGCCGCAACTGTTGAGCCCATGCGCTGCAACTACTGAAGCCTGTGCACCTACAGCCTGTGCTCTGCAACAAGATAGGCCACCACAGGAGAAGTGCATGCAAAGCAACAAAGACCCAGCAGCAGTTAAAAAGCAAATATGATATGGGCTTTAAGGTAAAAAGTAGACAACATGCAAGAAAAGATGGATAAAGTAAGTGGAGAGATGGACATTCCAAGAACGTATCAAAAAGAAATGCTCCCAGTCAAAAATGCTGTAACTGAAATAAAGAATGGTTTTGATAGGCTTATTAGGAGAATTGATACAGCTAAGTAAAGAATCTCTAAGCTTGAAAATATGAAAACAGAAACAGCAAAACTGAAAAGAAAGGAATATCCAAGATCTCTGAGACAATACAAAAGATGTAAAAGATGTAAAATATGTGTAATGAGAATACCAGAAAGAGGAAACAGACAGAAAAACAGCAGCATTATTTGAAGCAATAATGAGTGAGAACTTCCCCAATAAATGTCAGACAGCAAACCATAGATTCAGGAAGCTCAGAGAACACCAAGCAGGACAAAATGCTAAACAGGATAAAAGCAAAACAAAGAAACAAACCAAAAGCTATGTCTAGGAATGTTATAGTCAAATTGCAGAAAATCAAAGACAAAAAATCTGGAAAACAACCCAAAAGAGGAAAAAAAAAAAAAGTATCACTAGAGGAACAAAGATAAGTTGACCCTTGAACAACCTGGATTTAAACTGCCCAGGCTCACTTATATGCAGATATTTTTCAACAGTAAATACTGAAGTACTACACAGTCCGTGGTTGGTTTATTTTGTGGATGCAGAGGAACTGGAGATACAGAGGTATGGCCGTAAGTTATACTCACTTGGATTAATTACCACGTTGTTCAAGAGCTAACTGTATATCTGACATTTCCTCAGAAACCAAGCAAACGAGAAGGGAGTGAACAGAAATACTTCAGAGTGTTGAGATAAAAAAAATTCACCCACTCAGAATTTTGTACCCTAAGAAATTATCTGTCAAAAGAGAAGGAGAAATAAAGATTTGCTCAGACAGGCAAAAACTAAGGCAACTTTTTGCTAGTAGATCTACCTGACAAGATTTGTTAAAAGTTCTTCAGAGAAAAGGAAAATAATATAGGTCAGAAATAAGGAGCTACATAACGAAATGAAAAGCATCAAAAAATGAATAACTAGAAGTAATATAAAAACTTTTTCCTCATTCTTAACTGATCTAAAAGATTACAATTTGCTCAAACTACTAGCAACAATACATTCAGTTATAAATACTTATATATATGCTTATGTATAAATGAAATGAATAACAATAATACAAGGAATAGGAGGGAGGAATTTGGAATATTTTGTTATTATACAGTACTTCTATTACCTATGAAGTGATACAGTATTATTTGAAAGTGGAATTGGATTAGTTGGAAATGTGTATTTAGCAAATGCTATGGCAACCATTAAAAAACTTTTTTTTTTTAAGTTTACTGATACACTAACAAATAAGAGAAAATGGAACCATATAAAGTGTCAGTTAAGACACAGGAGAGGTATGAAAGACAAAAACGGAACAAAGAACAACAAATATAAAGCAGTATGGTAGTTATTAATCCAACTATATCAACAATCCTTTTAAAACATCAATGATCTAAATATACCAATGAAAAAACAGATTGTCAGAGTGGATGAAATAATAAAACCCAAATATATATTGTCTACAAGAAACACATTTTACATAGAAAGACATACATAGATGAAAAGTAAAGGCATGGAGAAATATACCATGCTAGTAATTAATCAAAGAAAGTAGAAACAGCTATATCAATTTCTGACAGAGCTACTCCAGGGCAAGGAAAGTTGTCAGAGATAAGAGGATAATATCATAACACAATGACAAAGGGGGTCAATTCTTCAAGAAGACATAACATTCCTTAATGTATGCACATAACAACAAACTGTTAAAATATATGAGGCAAAACCTGTCAGAACTGCAAGGAAAAACAGATCAATCTCCTATTATTACAGACTTCAACACTCCTCTAACTGAACTGGACAGATTCAGCAGGCAGAAATTTAGTAACTCTATAGCACCACCAATCAATTGGATATAACTGATATCTAAAGACGACTTCATCCAACAACAGAATTCCCATTTTTCTCTAGCTTGATGGAATATGCACCAAAATAAACCACGTTCTGGGACATAAAATGCAACCTTAGCAAATTTAAAAGAATAGAAATCATACACTGTCTGATCTCAGACCACAATGGAATTACACCAGAAATCAGTAAGATAACTGCAAAATCCCCAAACACATGATGATTAAACAACTCACTCTAAACAACACATGAACTCTCAAAGTTTAAAATATTTTGAACTATATGAAATAAAACTTACCAAATACTATGGAATGCAGTGAAAGCAGTGCTTAGAGGAAAATTTTATAGCAATGAATGAATACATTTAAGGTTCTTTACTGCTACCACCACCTGGGAAGAAAAAAAGCTCTAAAAATCAACAATCTAAGCTTCTACCATAAAAGTCAGAAAGTGCAAATTAAATTCAAAGAAGCAAAAGAAGAGAAATAATAAAAATTAGAGCAGATATCACAATGAAACTGAAAAGGAGGAATGAATAGAGAAAATAAAACCAAAACCTGACTCTTTGAAAAGATATTTTTTAATTAATAATCTTCTAGCCAAGCTAAGAAAAAAAAGAGAGAGACAAATTACAATACTTGAAATAAAAGCCACCGTTATAGATTGCATGGAGACATTAAAAGGTTAATAAAAGATTATTATGAACAAATCCATTAAACCAATTCCTTGAAAGAGTCAACCTGCCAAAACTCATACAAGAAGAAATAGATAATATGAATATATATTATATATTAAATAAATAGAATCAATAATTAATAACCTTTCAAAAAGGAAAGCAACAGGCTCAGACTTACCTGTGAATTCTATCAAACCCTTAAGGAGAAACTATACCATTTTATACAGTCTCTTCCAGAAGATAGAAACCAAACCAAGGGAATACTTCCTAACTTATGAAGCCAGAATTACCCTAATACCAAAACCAGACAAAGACATTACAGGAAAAGAAAACTACTGACTAGTACCTCTCATGAACATACCTGCAAAAACCCTCAACAAAATACTAGCAAATCAAATGCAGCGATGTATAAAAAGAATTACAAACCATAATCAAGTGAGATTTATTCCAGTTATGCAATGCTGATTCAATATTTGAAGGTCAATTAATGTAATCTATCACATCAATAGGCAAAAGAAGAAAAATAACATGAACATATCAGCAGATGCAGAGAAAGGATTTTACAAAATCCAACACCCATACATGATTAAGAACTCTCAGAAAATAAGAAGTAGAGGTAAACTTCCTCAACTTGTTAAGATTATCTACAAAAACCTACAGCTTAACACCATACTTAATAGGGAAAAACACAAAGCTTTCCAGCTAAAATAAGGAACAAGGCAATAATGTCTCCTCTTACCACTCTTTTCCAAGTTATGTGTGTATGGACTCAGTCCTGTCCAACTCTTTTGTGACCCCATGGACTGTCGCCCACCAGGCTCTTCTTGTCCATGGGATTGCCTAGCCAAGAATACTGGAGTGGGTAGCCACTCCCTTCTCAAGGGGATCTTCCTGACCCAGGGATCGAACTTGCATCTTCTGCATTGGCAGGTGGCTTCTTTACCACTAGCGCCACCTGGGAATTCCTTCCCAAGTTACACGGATTGATAAGTAAGAAATCAAACTTTTTTCACAGATGGCATTATTGACAATGTAGAAAACCCCAGAGAATCAACAACAAAGACTCTTGGAGCTAACAAGCAATGACAGCAAAGTTGCAAGACACAAGATTAATGTGCAAAAGTTACTCAATTCCCTAAACACCAGTAATAAATAAGTGGAATTGGAAATTAAAAATATATTACCATTTATATTAGCATCCCCCCAAAAATGAATTACTTATTAAATCTAAAACAGTTTGTTCAAAATCTATTATGAGGAAAATTCCTCATATTTGTGACCAAAGACATCAAAGGAGAACTAAATAAATGGAGAATTATTCCACATTCATGGAAATACAGATTCAATAGTGCTAAGATGTCAGTTCTTCCCAAGATGATCAATAGGTTCAACACAATCTCTATCAAAATCTAGCAAGGTATTTTGTGGATATCAACAAACTTATTCAAAAATTTATATGGAGAGCCAAGGGACCTAAAAGAGTCAACTTAATACTGAAGAACAAAGCTGGAGGACTATTTTCTACTCAGTTTTGTTGTGAACCTAAAATGCTCTAAAAACAGTTCATTAATTTTTTTTTTAAGGAGTGAGTCCTTCTCTTTCCCTGTAACGATCTGATCTATTCCCAGAGCTTCCTCTCCACCCATGCCACTCTCCTGAATTCCACCTGGAGAGCAAAAAGTCTTCTCAGACTCAGCATGCCTAGTACTGAATGCTTGCTCTTTCTTCTCTCAAATTTTCTTCTCCAACAATCTTCCATATCTCACTAAGTATCTACTCCATTGTTCTAGTTGCTCAGACCAAAACCCTTGGCATCATCCTTGACTCTCATCCTTTGTCATATTCCCCTTCTAATTCCACTTCCAATAAGTGAGCAGAAAATCTGGTCACTTATCATACCTTTAGCATTATATTTCTTTGGTTCAAGTCACCCCAACCTCTCCTCCAACTGGTCTCTACTGTTCTTGCTCCCCTTGCAATTCTATATTCCACAAAGCACTCAGATTGATCCTTATGAAACAGAAATCAGATCACATCATTTCACTCTTAAAATCTCCCATGGCTTTTCCTCTCACTCAATAGCCTTACAATATCCTCTCAAAATGAGTGGAATAGCCCTACCCTCCAACATACCTTTTTACTTATGTGACCCTGTTTCTTATTATTCACTCCCACTCATTCATGCTATTCTTGGCACAAGGACTGTTTTGTGATTCCTAGCAAAAACGTCTCAAAAAGGTACCACCTCAGGACCTCTATATTTGCTGTTCTCTATTCCCAGAAAGCTCTTCCTCCAAATAAGTAGTTTTCTCATCTCTTAAAACTCTTTGCTGACACTGTCTTCCCTGATCACTGCCCTCCAAAAGACTCTATTCATATACTGATGAATATCTATAGATGCTCCACTATTCACTTTTCCTACTTTGCATTTCTCTAAAGAATGGAACACTGTAACTCTACTCACATACACATATACACATATATATATACACACACAGAGTGTACATACACCCACATTTTACTTATTTATGTTTATTTTCTTCCTCCCTCAAATAGGATGTTAGCTCCTTGAGGACAGAAATGTCCAGTAAAATACAAATATTTTACTCAATGCTGTATCCTGAGTGCTTAGAATAACACCTGGCAATTGAGAGGCACACAAACATTTGTTGAATAATAATCATATACTTATGTCAGTCTTAGGGCAAGGGCTGGGGCAATGGGGTTATGACAGAGCATGCCTGAACTTAACTTCAAAAAATTCTTCTAAATGAAAAAAGGTGGAAAAAAACACAATTGTGCAACCATAAGAGGTAGCTGGAGTCCTGAACTTTAGTAACCAGCATTACTAAACTTGAAAAATCCATAGAGTTCATGGCCTATTTAAGTTCCACTGAAAAGTAGTGTGCAAACAAACCTCCCTTACAGAGTGTTCCTTCAACTTCTCCCCTCTCTACATTTAGATTTACTTTTCTTAACTCATTCTTTCCCCCTCTGTTCTCTTCGTGCCTGATTCTAGTCCCTCCTGCTCTCTGGATCCAGTTCTCTGCTTTATCAATTATATCTCCTTAGCATTTCACCTTCAAACATTCCACTAGGCTTTTCACCCCTTTCACAATACACTTTTCTTGATCCCTTAAAATTCTCAAACTCCAGTTTTTTTTCTTCCCTTCTTCCTTCATCAACAATTTAAAAATATATATATTTTTCACTGCTTCTACTTCCTGACCAGCATTATTGAAAGAAGTGGTTCTTAACTAGAGTGTACATGAAACCCTCCTGGAATTTTTTCATGCCCAGGTTCCACACTCTGAAATTCTGACTTGATCAGTTTGCACTGGGGTGACACTTTAGACAACACACTAAACCTAAGTGTGTTGGTGAAAACAGCTCCCTAACAGAGTCTAATGCACACCCCCATATTAAGAACCATTATCTCAAAGACCTGCCATATGTTGTTTTTCTTTTTTCTGGTCATAATAACATTAATATTCTACCAATTGAGGAGTATAATTAAATCAACTCTTGTACCTGACACACATGAAAACAAATAAAAGGGCTCCAATCAGAACACAAATCCAACTGTGTTCTCTCAGCTTTATCCTTTCTGAACTTTCCAAGGCATCCGATACCACCAATTTTAAGCATGCTCCTCTCTTCAATAACATCTTGGTCTTTTTGTTTTGGTCTCCCCTCCCCCCTTCCAATCTGTCTTAATGCCATCTAAATCAGTGCCACTCAATGTGGATCTGAGGGTAGGCAGCAACACCATCATTTGGAAACTTACAAGACGTGAATATTCCTCAGGCCACATTCCACACATCAGAAACTCGAGGGATGGGGTCCAGAAATCAATTCATTCTTGTGATTATTAGGCACGCTGATGTCTGCAAACCAGTGTGCTAAGCCACCTGTTTTTAGAAATATGGGAGGAATCTATTCACAGGACTGAAGCGTGAATGAAGCGACATGTCAACACATTTCATATTTTGAAGTTAACTGCTACTGAAATTATATAGTTGTCATGTGTGTTTGTTTAGTCGCTCAGTCATGTTGGACTCTTTGTGACCCCATGGACTGTAGCCCACAAAACTCCTCTGTCCATGGGGATTCTCCATGCAAGAATATTGGAGTGGGTGGTCATGCCCTCCTCCAGGGGATCTTCCCAATGCAGGGATTAAACCTAGATCTCCCACACTGCAGGCAGATTCTTCATCGTCTGAGCCACCAGGCAAGCCCATGGTGGGCTTAAGTAGGTGTCCTAAGAAATGGCAATTACAAATAATTGTAGCTACCGTGTTCAGGGCAATTAGCATGTGCTAGATACTTTGATAAACTGTTAACACACCTGATCTCACTTATCAGGTGTTGTAATCATCTTTACAGGTAAGGACACTGACACTTTGAAAAAGACGTTTAAACTCTTGCCTCCAAATTTGACACCACTGACCACCATATCACTGTCTCCTGCAAAGATTCAGAAAGTGCCGGGAGCCAGTGTGAGGAATCCCGCCCGTGACAAGGTCATGAGGAAGGAAGCTGACATACGCAAGGCGTGCTCAGACTTCAGGGACCCCTCTGGAAATTCCTAAGCATGTACCCCAACAAAAATCTGCCGGCTTTTGTGCTCTGCTTTTCCACTTTTCTGATATTCTCTGGAAAAAAGTCAATCCAGGGTTTTAGTCTTCTGCATTTGAAAGGGATGTTTCAGTTAAACCCCTCTGATAGCTCTCTAGCCTGCCTAACAGGTTCCCCAGACCTCTTACAGCTTGTGAATTGCTTACAGCCCCCCAACCGCGGGAGACACAAAGCTTAAAAGCATCTTAAAGATACAGAGCCTTTTCTAAAGAGTTAAAAATTATATTGGTAGAGGGTTTTCACTGTTGACTCAAGGATTGCTGCCAGACCTCCATATTCTTTATCTTTTAGGCACCTGGAAGGTTGTTAATGTAAGCAGGATGTAAAAAAAGATACATAGTAGTTTTGATGTTAGCAACACTAGACTTTTGAGTTAATTGCTTCTCTTTTGCTGTAAATCACTGCACTCCCTCTACTTGTTATAAGTTGCTGTATCCTTGCTGTGTAAGAATGTAACTTTATTTAGTGCTTTCTGAGAGTGGCACCAGACCTTGGGACGATCAACACAAATAAGTCTTGTGGTTGACAAACCCTTATCAGAAAAAAGGCCGTAAAATGTTAATTGGCCCTTTTGGCTGGAAGATGATGTAAATTACCTAAGACTTGTGTATACAATTAGGTATGCAGAGAGAAAAGCCTGGTTTTGATAAGAGTCTGGACTGCTAATGCTGCATAACTTTGTGTTACCCATTGATCTCCATGTTTTATCAAAAGTATAAAAGGCCTTCTGAACAATAAAGGATGGGACCAGATTCTCGGACCAGTTTCTCGGACTAGTCTCGGCCTGGTTTCTTGGGAATCTGGCTCCCCCCATGTCTCTCTCTCTCTCTCTCTTTTTCTCTCCCTTTTCCTCTCTCTGCTCTTTACTTTAATTTCAGGCTGAATTTCCATCTGGGGCGCGGAGGCTCGCCAGGTCTACTTATTTGCCCTGGTTATTAAGACCCGCGCGAAAGGGAGCTTAAGGCGAGGCACCCTTAGATATTCAAGCGGGCGCCGGTGGCCCAACGTAGATGGTGCAAATTCCTTGGTCTTCCGCGTAAACCAAGCTATTCAGCCCTCTTCCACCACTTAATCTTTCTACTACACTATAGTTTCTTAATCTAATCTTATATTAATAAATAAACAAGTCTTTCCACGCCAACGCCGTCCACCCTTCGAATTCCCTGGATCCACCGGGGCTGGACCCCTGCAAGAAAGAAAGAGTCTTAAACAGAACCCTAAGAAGAAGACTCAGTGGAAGTGACTGAGGTTGACTGGTCAAAGAATCAGAGGAGAAACCAGAAATAGGGAAGGAAGTCTAGGAAGCAGAAAGCCTTAATCACAGTGGTTGGGAAATTTTTTTCAGTAGTCTACAGACCACAAAGGATGTAGAACTTTTTTATTTTTTGAAGTTTTATGGAGGCTACTCATTCTGAGTCCCAAGTTTCACTGACAAAACCAGACACTAACTTGGAGTGTTTTGGCGGGGGTGGGGGGGGATAATGGTTAATATTATTTATATATATTTATATTTAAAGTGACATGAAGGAAAAAAGTTTTTACATTTAGGTGGAGAGGGGATAAATTAAATGAGGGGAGAAAACTTATAAATGTACTAAGAGCCAGAATAGGTTTTCTACCTTTTCTTAAAAAAACTTTTCATTAAGCTTTATCTTATTTTAAAAAAGAAGAAAAATATATATATATATATTGGAGTGCAGCTGATTAACAATGTTGTGATGGTTCCAGGTGGCCAGCAAAGGGACTCAGCCATACATACACATGTATCTGTTCTCCCCCAAACTCCCCTCCCATCCCGGTTGCCAACCAAGCAAGATTCTGACTCATTTTTAAAACTAAAGTATCAATTTTATTCACTTATAAACTGAGTAATCATTTGCTCATGATATTCTCTCCAATGGGAATGCCAGCTGTTGGGGTGAGGAGCTTGAATTGTAATGAGCAAAAGGAAGATAATTTCTGTTATGAGCTAAAGGTGACTGGAAGGCCAGGGATGCTGGTGGAGTTAAGGGGAACTTGCTGGCAGAAAAGTCAGGCCAAGTCTACTGAGGGCACTGTGCTGTGAAGAGACTCCCTAGCCAAATGTTTAAGTCACCTTATGATTTAGGAGGAGTATAATACAACTGATAGTCTAACTGGTCTAATCGGTTATAGCTTCTTTAGTTACATTACCCTCCAGAAGATGCCATCTGGTCAGCCTGATCTGCTTACAAATTTCCTAAATTCCAGTGGCACTCTATTTGTGTCTTTCTACAAATGATTAATCATTTCACGTTGACTTTTCGCTTGTTTTGGAGTCAGAAATCAACCTTTAAAAAAATAATCAGCCTTTTTCTGATGTCTACTTCGCCTATATATATACACAAAGCTTTTACACCTTTTTAAGAAGAGTACATAAGTGAAAGTCACTCAGTCGTGTCCAACTCTTTGCGATCCCATGGACTATACAGTCCATGGAATTCTCCAGGCCAGAATACTGGAGTGGGTAGCCTTCTCCAGGGCATCTTCCCAACCCAGGGATCTCCACAGATTAATACATGGGAACATATTTCCGTGTTTATTTCTTATCCATATTCTAAATAATGGTGTTCAAACACTATAATTTCAGCATTCTGAATTTCTTCTATTATCTCATGAGCCTTATGTGATGTGAATTACTATCTTTCTAATAGCACTTATTAACATCTAACTGTAAGTGCATTTACTAGGCACTGAGTATATACCCAGCAGTCCTAGATACTGGGATAACACAGAAGACTGAGGTTCCAGTAACAAGAGAAAAAAGGCCAGTAGTGTCAGCTTGACAGAAAAGGAGGTGATTAATACATTCTGAGTGCATATGTGTTCAGTCGTGTCCAACACTATGAGACCCCCATGGACTGGAGCCCACCAGGCTCCCTGTCCATGGGATTTTCCAGGCAAGAATACCAGAGTGGATTGCCATTTCCTCCTCCAGGGGATCTTCTCCATCCAGGGATCTAACCCGAATCTCCTGCATGACAGGTGATTTCTTTGTTTGTTTTTACCACTGAGCCACCTGGGAAGCCCAATACATTCTGAAAGATTTGGCCAGTTTTTTCCAAGTAGTGAACTGGGCTGAGTCTGAAAGGATAAATAGAAGTTCATCAGGCACTGGAAAAGGGATGTATCCCTAATACTTCTCTCCCCAAATTTGGTAATGTTAGTGGCATTTGAAAAAGAAAGAGTAAAATGACAATAATGCAAGAAGAAATCTTCCACTTTATGATCTGGGGGTTGGGACTGTGCCTTTAAACACATTTCAGATCTGAAAGCAAATGTTTATAAAACAGTATTCACAAGAGGGGAAAGGGGTGGAGGAGGAAGAAGTTCAGTTTGTTTTATTGTATTAAGTTAAACAAATGAGTAAAAATATCAACATCTACGCTTGGGAACACATATAACTACTTTCCATAAAAACCCTATGCGTGAAAATGAAAGCCTCAGAACCTTATCCTAAATTACAAGAGTCGCCCTGGTGTTTTATATCCCCAATGTAATTTTGCGCGCGCGCGCGCACACACACACACACACACACACACACACACACACACACACAAATCCATTCTTAATTGAAACCATCAACCACGCCCTAACCAGCTTCCACTTACCCTGACTTTCACACCTCCACATCCTTCAAAGTTTGGCTGAATTTATACTAGGACTATCTCAAGGCATTAATTTAGCTCTAAATTTTGACACACCACCTCTTCATCCTTCCTTTCAATTATTTCCTTTTAAATTCCATTAGTTTCCCATTTCTCCTTAAGGGACACTTAGAAATACATCAACAGCACAATTACAAAACCAATGGCTGCAGCCAGTCTGAACACACACACTAATTTCCACTCACATCCCTCTCGAGGCTGTTTCTACCAATAATCAAAATCAGTGGACCAGAAAGGAGGAAAAAGCTGAGGCAGGAGGATTGTTGCCTTCTACTCCCCCCATGTCTGCCCCCCACTTTCGCTCCCCCGTCCCCCAAAGCTGCACCGCGACCTTGTGTGCTCCCCCCTCCACCGACTCGCCCCTGCTGTCACCCGCCACTGCCTAGAAAACAGTCCTAGTCTTTGTTAAAATGTCCATGAGCACAATGTACCAGAAGACGGACACATTCCCGGGGGCGGGGTGAAGAAAGTCACACGAGTGCCACGCCCTCCTTGGCACAAACCTGGGGCGACAGCCCACCTCCTCCAAATCCTCTCCCCCCGCGATGAGGAATGTTCCTGGCAACTCTGCACTCCAGGACGGCAGAGCGGGGGAAGGGATGGGCCCGGGACGCCCGCCGCTCAGGGGCACTAAGCGGGGGCTACTAAACTTGAAGCTGGGACACCCTCCAGAGCCCTTGGCGAGCCTCCCGGTCCTGCCTAGCCTGAGTCCAGACTTTCAGCCTCCGGAGCCCTTTCCTTCAATTTCTCCTCTTCCACATATCCTCGCCCGCTCCTGCCACCAGGCACTCTTGCTCCCCACGCAGCTGGAGCCGGACACCCTCCGGCAGCGCGGCCAATCCCGCTGCCGCACGTCTGGCAGGTTTTTCCTCGCGGGACTGACGGCTATCCCGGCCGTCACCCGCACACACTCCAATCCCTTTCGGGACTCCCGGCCCGAACCACGTTCTGCGGCTGCGAGCCCCGCGTGCCCACCACACTCACCGCGCACCCCGCGCCGCTACTCCGCACTCTGCCTGCCGCCAACGGCGCCTGCGCGCTTCCACCTCCGCCGAGCCGGGTGGGAGCCTGGAGCCAGGAGCCGACGGGAAGGGCTGTGGGAAGCGGCGGAGGCGGGGCCCGGGAGGAGTTAGGAGAGGCAGGGCGGGACCAGGCAGGTTGGGAAACCGAGGGGCGGGGCCCGCTGCCGGGGTATGGAAGACCTAAGGCTTGGGGCACTGGGTTAGAGCTTTCCAGTCTTGAGATCTGTTTATAAATAACACTGGCATGAGAAGTCATCAAGGACCCTGGGTGCACCCCATGCACACTCACACTCCAGAATGCCCAGCTCGGCGCGGGGCCAAGCTAGCCACCCCCGGTGTCAGCACGCCTCTCCCAGGAACCACTCTGGGTCCTCATTACCCTTTCACCTTTTCACATGCCTGGCTCCCCACACGTTATTCCGCCCACTGGCCTCTCGCCTCTTCGTGCAAGGTCCTTGGCGCTCCAAAGGCGAGCCACATGGAAATTTCTCACCCACAGACTGTCTGTGCAGGGCACCCTAGTTAACACGTCTATGCTGTGTGAGGCCAGAACACGGTTGGTGACTTTCCAACCGTTACCCACTGTTACAGTGCAGCCCTTTCCCAGAGAACAAACTCTTTTGCTGTTCTGGCCTTTTGCTGACAACATCTGCTTTTTCTTTTAAAAAAAAAAAAAAAAGAAAGAACGAATGAACAAAAAGTCTTAAACAAACCTACACAAATATCTTGGAAAGAAGAACACATGTCAAATAAGACCCATCTCTGACCCTGCTTCTTTAGGGAGCCACTTCAGAATTTGAGCCTTCTTAAAAGCCCCTCTGAGAAACAGGAATATTCAGCGTGTGTAGCCCTGTGAATTTTGCTCTACTGGCTTCAGGTTTTTCTGGTAGTTAGCATTTTAAGAAGCCTAACTTCATTATTATTCCATGCTGCATGCGTGCTTAGTTTTTAAGTTCTATGCTTTTCTGTTTAAAACCTGGTCGGCTGTGGTATTTCACGTGCTTTTAGATCAGTTATTAAAATAAACATACCTGAGTGGAATCCAAGTGAATTGGCCTGTGGGCCTGAAGTGACTTACTCCAAATTACTTTTCTTCTTTTTACTTGAGTTATGATGGAACTGAGAAACAACTGGCTATTAAGAAAAACAGAATTGCCACAGGGCCAAAGCAATAGTCCTTCACACCAAGTATTTTGACTGAAAAGGGAAAGGAACATTTTTGGTGAGAGACCGGTCATTGCCCTTAGAGATATGAATTTCTTTCCATTAACCTTTGTGGTTCTTCTGTTTGTATATTTTTATAAGCCAGACTATCTGAACTCATTTCTGTTTTGCATGTGTCAAATAAGCATATGGGGATTTCAGTGAGGACAGACTGCAAGAGGGTATGTATATTGGTAAGTGTAGACACAGACTCTATAGACTGGATAATCTGTAACTGCCTGGAAGTAGGAATTTGTCCTAGTCATTTCACTGGTAGAATGTTTCACATACAGAAGGTGCTAAAAGAAAAAAAAAAAAACTCTAACCCTGTATTGATAAAGATAATTTTTACATCTTCAATAGATGCATATGTTTGTTCACTTTCATTTGATTACTGGATTTTTTATTTTATGTCCAAACTGATCTGAATATTTTGATTGGATGCAGAGTTTCAGAGAACACTAAGGAGAGATAAGAAGGCCTTGTTAAATGAACAATGCAAACAAATGGAGGAAAACAATAGAAGGAGAAAGACTAGAAATTTCTTCAAGAAAATTGGAGGTATCAACGCAACATTTTATGCAAGGATGGGCATGATAAAGAACAGAAGCAGTGAGGACCTAGGAGAAACAGAAGATACTAAGAAGAGGTGGCAAGAATACATAGAAGAACTGTACAAAAAAATGTCTTAATGACTTGGAAAACCATGATGGTGTGGTCACTTACCTAGAGCAAGACATCCTGGAGTATGAAGTCAAGTGGGCCTTAGGGAGCATTACTACCAACAAAGCCACTGGAGGTGATGGAATTCCAGCTGAACTATTTAAAACCCTAAAAGATGACACTATTAAACTGCTGCACTCAATATGTCAGCAAATTTGGAAAATAGCAGTGGTCACAGGACTGGAAAATAGCAGATTTCATTCCAATCCTAAAGAAGAGCAACACCAAAGAGTGTTCAAATTACTGTACATTTGTGCTCACTTCATATGCTAGCAAGGTTATGCTCAAAATCCTTCTAACTAGGCTTCAGCAGTAAGTGAACTAAGAACTTCCAGATGTACAAGCTGGGTTTCGAAGAGGCAGAAGAACCAGAGATCAAATTGACAACATTCGTTGGATCATGGAGAAGGCAAGGGACTTCAGGAAATACATCTACTTCTGCTTCACTAACTACACTAAAACCTCTAAATGTGTGGATCACAAAAAACTGGGGAAAATTGTCAAAGAGATGAGAGTACCAGACCACCTTACCTGTCTCTTGAGAAACCAGTATGCAGGTCAGGAAGCAACAGTTAGAACCAGACATGGAACAACAGACTGGTTCAAAACTGGGAAAGGAATATGACAAGGTTGTATATTGTCACCCTGCTTATTTAAGTTATATGCAGAGTACATCATGAGAAACGCTGGGCTGGAGGAAGCACAAGCTGGAATCAAGATTGCCAGGAGAAATATCAACAACCTCAGATATGCAGATGACACCACCCTTATGGCAGAAAGTGAAGAGGAACTAAAGAGCCTCTTTTTGAAGGTGATAGAGGAGAGTGGAAGCATTGGCTTAAAACTAAACATTCAAAAAACTAGGATCATGGCAATCTGGTCCCATCACTTCATGGCAAAGAGAAGGGGAAAAAGTGGAAAGAGTGATAGATTTCATTTTCTTGGGCTCCAAAATCAATGCAGGTGGTGACTGCCTCCATGAAATTAAAAGACACTTGCTCCTTGAAAGGAAAGCTATGACAAACCTGACAGCATATTAAAAAGCAGAGACATCACTTTGCCAACAAAGATGCATATAGTCAAAGTTATGGTTTTTCCAGTGGTCATGCATGGATGTGAGAGTTGGACCATAAAGAAGGCTGAGTGCCAAAGAATTGATGTTGTCAAACCATGGTGCTGGAGAAGACTCTTGAGAGTCCTTTGGACAGCAAGGAGATCAAACCAATCAATCCTAAAGGAATTAACCCTGAATACTCATTGGAAGGACTGATGCTGAAGCTGAACCTCCAATACTTTGACCACCTGATGAAGAGCAGACTCACTGGCAAAGACTCTGATGCTGGGAAGGATTGAAGGCAAAAGAAGGGGGCGTCAGAGGATGAGATGGTTAGACTCAATGGACATGAATTTGAGCAATTCCAGGAGATAGTGAAGTTGAGAGGAGCCTGGCATGCTGCAATCCATGGGGTTGCAAAGAGTCGGACACGTCTTAGCACTGAACAACTATAATTGGTAATTTGGTATTTATTAGCAATTCAAGAATTTGATAAAATATGTTCAAGAAAAAATATAAAGATTTAAATTACAAAATATTAAATGATGTAGCCAATGGCTCAGCAGTAAAGAATCTGCCTGTGATGCAGGTGATACGAGTTCAATCCTTGGGTCAGAAAGATCCCCTGGAGGAGGAAACCCACTCAATATTCTTGCCTGAAAAATCCCATGGACAGAGTAGCTTGGCAGGCTACAGTCCAGTGGATCACAAAGAGTTGGACACGACTGAGCACAGCACACAACAAAGCAGAAAAATAGGGAAAACACTTGTTATAATAAAATATATTGAGGGTATATATGTTATGGAAACTCTCTTTGGCGGTATGCCTCTAGATCTTCCTTCAAGAAAGAAAATTGTTGTTCAGCTACAAACAGTAGGTGTACCTGGCAGCCTCCAGTTATATCATCTTAAGGAGGCACCTCAGCTTTTGAGTTGGGAGGGGCTATGCATGCTTGATGGGTAACTCCCCACCATGTGAATGAGCATGGTGGGGCACTAGAGCCTGGCCATTCCTGTTGCTCTGGAGCTCCATTGGGTTAGCTGAAACTTGATCAGATCTGTGTTTTGTTGTGAAATTTTCTCTGACGTGCTTCCTCCTTACTTTCCTTTCAAAAGTGTCAAATCAGCATCGTAGGACGACGGTTTTCTCTGCCCAAGCCTTCCTCCCCCATTTATCTTCCAGAGATGTTACTTTTCCATCCTTCCCCCAAACCTCTTATAATCCTATCTCAGATTTAAATTTCTGGAGGTCCCAAACAGGCATACTCTCTAAGCTCTAACTGCATTAAATTAGGATGATTTTCTTGGTGGCTAAATAGTTCTCAGTTGTTGGAAAAGGACAGTCAATATTAATACAGTCCTGTCAATACGAATTGCCAACATCCGCTGGATCATGGAAAAAGCAAGAGAGTTCCAGAAAAACATCTATTTCTGCTTTATTGACTATGCCAAAGCCTTTGACTGTATGGATCACAATAAACTGTGGAAAATTCTGAAAGAGATGGGAATACCAGACCACCTAACCTGCCTCTTGAGAAATCTGTATGCAGGTCAGGAAGCAAGAGTTAGAGCTGGACATGGAACAACAGACTGGTTCCAAATAGGAAAAGGAGTACGTCAAGGCTGTATATTGTCACCCTGCTTATTTAACTTCTATGCAGAGTACATCATGAGAAACGCTGGACTGGAAGAAACACAAGCTGGAATCAAGATTGCCGGGAGAAATGTCAATAACCTCAGATATGCAGATGACACCACCCTTATGGCAGAAAGTGAAGAAGAACTAAAAATCCTCTTGATGAAAGTGAAAGAGGAGAGCGAAAAAGTTGGCCTAAAGCTCAACATTCAGAAAACGAAGATCATGGCATCTGGTCCCATCATTTCATGGGAAATAGATGGGGAAACTGGAAACAGTGTCAGACTTTATTTATTGGGGCTCCAAAATCACTGCA
Source organism: Capricornis sumatraensis (assembly GCF_032405125.1). Lineage (NCBI taxonomy): Eukaryota > Metazoa > Chordata > Mammalia > Artiodactyla > Bovidae > Capricornis > Capricornis sumatraensis. The sequence continues at coordinate 106,506,034 of NC_091092.1, read as the reverse complement.
GATGGTGATTGCAGCCATGAAATTAAAAGACACTTACTCCTTGGAAGAAAAGTTATTACCAACCTAGATAGCATATTCAAAAGCAGAGACATTACTTTGCCGACTAAGGTCCACCTAGTCAAGGCTATGGTTTTTCCTGTGGTCATGTATGGATGTGAGAGTTGGACTGTGAAGAAGGCTGAGCGCCGAAGAATTGATGCGTTTGAACTGTGGTGTTGGAGAAGAGTCTTGAGAGTCCCTTGGACTGAAAGGAGATCCAACCAGTCCATTCTGAAGGAGATCAGCCCTGGGATTTCTTTGGAAGGAATGATGCTAAAGCTGAAACTCCAGTACTTTGGCCACCTCATGAGAAGTGTTGACTCATTGGAAAAGACTCTGATGCTGCGAGGGATTGGGGGCAGGAGGAGAAGGGGATGACAGAGGATGAGATGGCTGGATGGCATCACAGACTCGATGGACGTGAGTCTGAGTGAACTCCGGGAGATGGTGATGAACAGGGAGGCCTGGCGTGCTGCGATTCATGGGGTCGCAAAGAGTCGGACACGACTGAGTGACTGAACTGAACTGAACTGTCAATACTAGAAGAAAAGTTAAAATAATTATTATACATATAAGTTATATTTCCTATTCTTTTATTCCCCAGGCTAATTGTCTAGTTTCTGATTAAACAGAATGAGGACTACACAAAAGGTATTCACAGACCCTGATCTTCATGCCAAAGAGCAAGACCTGTGATGAGAATTTGACTAGGGTGTGGTCACCCAGGACCATGCCTTAGGGCACCAGCATTTCTTTAGAGGCTGAAAAATTGTAAATACCTTTTTAAAAAACAGCACCCTTTCAAAGAGCTAATGCCACCGATTCTGACATTCATTCCTTCCTGCCAGTCTCTCTAACCACCTCCCCACAAAATGAATAATTACAGCTAATATTTGTTGAGTACTTGCATGCTGGCCACAGTGCTATGTTCTTTACATATTTATTCCATGTAATCATCACTTCTACCTATTACATTTTGGTTCTATTATTATTCCTGTTTTGCAAATAGCAAACCCAAGGCTAGGAAAGGTTAAGCACTGTACCCAAGATCATGGCTGCTAAGGGTCAAGGACTAGATTAGAATCTAGTAAGTGTCAGATCTTAATTCACTCAGCTCTGAGAGTTTAAGTATCTTCACCTACATATAGAATGGATTTGGGACTAGAATTCAAGTCTTTGGAAACCTCATTTTGTGCTCTTGCTTCTAAATCACAATTATCTCTTTTAAGGCTCAGAGTTATGACTCTTAATCTGAGACATTGGAATTCTGAAATCTTTTAGTCAAACAAACATCCTGCTTTCAGATGGAAAAATCAATGCAATGTTCAAGTGATTTTGTACCTGCCCTATATTTAGTCTGAATGTTTGTTGGTCATTTTGCCTTCAGCTCTAACATGTCTTTAGTTTCATCACAATCTGAGTTGATTTTCCTAAATCCATCATCACTGGGAAAAGAGGGACCAAGTCTCTTTTTATCCTTGTGAAGAAGCCCAAGGATAAGGACTTTTTAAAGTCCTACCTTAATAAATATCATCTTCTCTGGTGGCTCAGAGGTTAAAGTGTCTGCCTCCAATGCGGGAGACTCGGGTTCAATCCCTGAGTCAGGAAGATCCCCTAAAGAAGGAAATGGTAACCCACTCCAGTATTCTTGCCTGGAGAATCCCATGGACAGAGAAGCATGGTAGGCTACAGTCTCCAGGGTTGCAAAGAGTCGGACACGACTGAGCGAGTTCACTTACTTACTTACTTGCTTCAGTTCAGTTCAGTTAAGTCGCTCAGTCATGTCCGACTCCTTGCAACCCCATGAATCGCAGCACGCCAGGCCTCCCTGTCCATCACCATCTCCCGGAGTTCACTCAGACTCACGTCCATCGAGTCAGTGATGCCATCCAGCCATCTCATCCTCTGTCATCCCCTTCTCCTCCTGCCCCCAATCCCTCCCAGCATCAGAGTCTTTTCCAATGAGTCAACTCTTTGCATGAGGTGGCCAAAGTACTGGAGTTTCAGCTTTAGCATCATTCCTTCCAAAGAAATCCCAGGGCTGATCTCCTTCAAAATGGACTGGTTGGATCTCCTTGCAGTCTAAGGGACTCTCAAGACTCTTCTCCAACACCACAGTTCAAACGCATCAATTCTTCGGCGCTCAGCCTTCTTCACAGTCCAACTCTCACATCCACACATGACCACTGGAAAAACCATAGCCTTGACTAGACAGACCTTAGTTGGCAAAGTAATGTCTCTGCTTTTGAATATGCTATCTAGGTTGGTCATAAATTTTCTTCCAAGGAGTAAGCGTCTTCTAATTTCATGGCTGCAATCACCATCTGCAGTGTTTTCCCTACTTTCTTCAATTTAAGTCTGAATTTCGTAATAAGGAGTTCATGATCTGAGCCACAGTCAGCTCCTGGTCTTATTTTTGTTGACTGTATAGAGCTTCTCCATCTTTGGCTGCAAAGAATATAATCAATCTGATTTCAGTGTTGACCAGCTGGTGATGTCCATGTGTAGGGTCTTCTCTTGTGTTGCTGGAAGAGGGTGTTTGCTATGACAAGTGCATTTTCTTGTCTTCAGTTACTATATCATGTCTGACTCTGTGACCCCATGGACTGCAGCATCCCAGACTTCCCTGTCTTTCACTATCTCCTGGAGCTTGCTCAAACTCATGTCCATTGAGTTGGTGATACCATCCAACCATCTCATCCTCTGTCACCCCCTTCTCTTCCTGCCCTCAATTTTCCCCAGCATCAAGGTCTTTTCCATAATAAATATTATTGTACAATATTTACTTCCTTCCTATTAATCTTCCCTTTTGATCAACAGCTGCAGACTTTTCCTAATCTGACCCTCAAAATAGAGAACATTTTCCCCCCAATAATCACAAAATTTCCATATAAGACATTTTAAGAAAAGCCCAATTCCTAGTTACTAGAACATTTAGATGATTCTATCAACATCTTCCTGAGATCCCACTGCCTTCCTCACTTCAGTCCACTATAGTCAAACCAGAAGTAGTTATTAAGTTATTGTGATCTTGAATAAGAAAAAGGAAATTCTGATTATTTTGCTGGGAGGTAGTAGTAAATTTCCCTCATTTCTGGTTGGATAGACCCTTTGGGTGGCCCAGGGCAACACAATAGGCTAGGTCTCAGGACAGTTCTGACACCATTTACTTCAATATGACTTTTTAAGGTAAGATAACAAGAAAGATGCAACATTGAAATGTTTGAAAGTAGGTGCAAAGCGAATCCTGCGCCAGCTACAGAGAGGTGGCCCAGGGCAACACAATAGGCTAGGTCTCAGGAGAGTTCTGGCACCATTTACTTCAATATGACTTCTTAAGGTAAGATAACAAGAAAGATGCAACATTGAAATGTTTGAAAGTAGGTGCAAAGCGAATCCTGCACCAGCTACAGAGGGCAACCTCAGTATGGAAAGACCTTGGCCCTTATTTTATAAGATGAATGTTGCATGAGCTAGGGCATACAGGATGCCATGGATGACAGGCACATTACTATTTAAGATTAATTTTTAAAAAAAGTATGGAAGGTGGCTTCCCTAGTGGTAAAGAATCTGCCTGCCAATGCAGGAGACACGGGTGTGATTCCTGGTTAGGGAAGATCCCACATGCCGAGGGGCAACTAAGCCTGTTTACCACAACTACTGAGCCTGTGCACTAGAGCCCAGGAGCCGCAACTACTGAAGCCCACACACCCTAGAGCTTGTCTCTGCAACAAGAGAAGCTACTGCAATGAGAAGGCCATGCATTGCAACTAGAGGGTAGACCCTGCTCACTCCAACTAGAGAAAAGCCTGCATAGCAACCAAGACCCAGCTCACCCAAAAATAAATAATAAAATATATATTTTTATAAGTATGGAAGGAAAGACTGAGTGGAGCAATACTTATATGTCATGGGAATTTTGCATCTTTATAGGATTTGGGTCTTATTTTTGTGTTTTTAAGCTAATAAGTTATAGTAAAATAAACCACCTTGTAGGAGAATCCCTCATTAAAAGCAATTAGGATTGGAATTGGTTTAATAATTGGCAAAGTTGGCTAAAATGGAAAATTGAAAATGTCATTTTAACATAAAACTATATGTACATTTATTTATCAGTCTTTTGACCTAAAGCCCAGGAATCTTCTTTGAGCATGGTTCTATCAATAGATGGTCCAGTTTTTTTAGATCTCCTGTATCATTTTTCTAGTGGTTCCTTTCATCCCCTTCCTCATATCCCTCCAACCTCTTGGTTCCATTGTTGTATTCCATCTTTGATTGCCAAATCTCCCTCCATCTCCCTCTCATAAGAACTCTTGTGATTACATTTAGGACATTAGTTGCTCAGTTCTGTCTGATTCTTTGTGACCCCATGGACTATAGCCCACTGGCTGCTCTGTCCATGGGATTTTCCAGGCAAGAATACTGGTATGGGTTGTCATTTCCTTCTCCAGGGGCTCTTCCCCAGTGATTGAACTCAGGTCTCCTGCATTGCAGGCAGATTCTTTACCCTCTGAACTACTAGGGAAACCTGTGATTACATTTAAGACTCAGTTAAATAATTCAGAGGATTCCTAGGTGGTGTGAGTAGTAATGAACCCACCTGCCAATGGAGAAGGTGTTAGAGACCTCAGTTGGATGCCTGGGTTGAGAAGATCCCCTGGAGGAGGGCATGGCAGCCCACTCCAGTATTCTTGCCTGGAGAGTCCCTTGGACAGAGGAGCCTGGCGGGCTACAGTCCATGGGGTCACAAAGAGTCAGACATGACTTAGCACACAAGTAAATGATGCAGGCTAATTTTCCCTCCTCAAGATAATCAATCTGCAAAGATCCTTTCACTATGTTAGATAATATATTCATGGGTTCCAGGGATTGGGATGTGAATATCTTCAGGGTTCATTATTCAGTCTATCACACATGGCTTAATTAGAAACTAAAGAACAAATTTCCCAAAGTAAACTGAAAAACTAATCGGGTCAATGTTTTCAACAAGGGTGCCTAGAATGCCTAAGCTGTGAGGAACTAAACAGTAATTTAACTTTTAATAGCAATTTAAGAAGTTTGGTAATGGAAGATTCTTAGATTGAACTTGGGAACTTGTAGCGTACATGGCTCGTTTCTTTTAAAAACAAAACCTATTTAAAACTTGAGAAAAAAAATCCCTCTTCTGCTTTCCTCTTGCCTTCCTTTGCTCTTCTTCCACTCTCCCTTCTTCACTTTCTTTTCTGTTACATGCCTCTATAAATTATTTCATGAGTCTGTAAGTTCTTGAGCTTTTATACTCATTGCTGCTTCTGCTGCTGCTAAATTGCTTCAGTCATGTTCAACTCTGTGCAATCCCATAGACGGCAGCCCACCAGAATCACTGGGGTTCTCCAGGCAAGAACACTGGAGTGGGTTGCCATTTCCTTCTCCAATGCATGAAAGTGAAAAGTGAAAGTGAAGTCGCTCAGTCATGTCTGACTCTTAGCGACCCCATGGACTGAAGCCTACCAGCCTCCTCTATCCATGGGATTTTCTAGGCAAGAGTACTGGAGTAGGGTGCCATTGCCTTCTTTGTTTATAGTCATTTCTTATTCAATTTTGAGTTCAGCAAGAAACAAAACCTCAGCATGATTTTTTCTGTTATTAATCCTAAATGCAAGAGCAGTAGTTATTTGAAAAAGAGATGCATATAAAATATATAATCAAAATAAATATAAATGGAATAATTTCTTTTTTTTTTTTTTTTGCATCCAGTGAAGAATTTGCCAGATTGCTCTTTCCCAACTTGGGACATAAATTAATTAGTTTTGCCTCATCCTGTTTGTTTGTTTTAATGTTTAAATATTCTTGATTTATTTTGTAACTTATCCTGTTTGTTTCTGAAGCACATTGGCTACTCTGAAGTCCCAAGATAAGGCTTTTAGTGCTAATGTTATTAGTCTTCTGTGTGACAATTTTTCTATATTGGGGACTTATGAGCTACCTCTGGCATTTATTCTTTTGAGAAACTAGCATTTAAGAGGTTTTTCTTGATCTAAGAGATTTGGTTTGTGGCTCATCACTTCTTTTCTTTTCCTTAAAAATGGTAAAACTATACCTTCCTAAGTGAATGATGCAAAGAAATAGAGGAAAACAATAGAATGGGAAAAACAAAAGATCTCTTCAAGAAAATTAGAAACCAAGGGAACATTTCATGCAAAGACGGGCACAATAAAGGACAGAAATGGTATGGACTTAACACAAGCAGAAGATATTAAGAAGAGGTGGCAAGAATACACAGAAGAATTATACAAAAAAGATCTTCATGACCTGGATCACCACGATGGTGTGATCACTCACCTAGAGTCAAACATCCTGGAGTGCAAAGTCAAGTTGGCCTTAGGAAGAATCACTATGAACGAAGCTGGTGGAGGTGATAGAATAGCAGTTGAGCTATTTCAAATCCTAAAATATGATGCTGTGAAAGTGCTGCACTCAATATTCCAGCAAATTTGGAAAATGCAGCAGCGGCCAGAAGACTGGAAAAGGTCAGTTTTCATTCCAATCCCAAAGAAGGGCAGTGCCAAAGAATGTTCAGACTACTGCACAATTGCACTCATTTCACATACTAGCAAAGAAATGCTAAAAATCCTTCAAGCTAGGCTTCAACAGTACGTGAACTGAGAACTTTCAGATATACAAGCTGGATTTAGAAAAGGCAGAGGAACCAGAGATCAAACTGTCAACATCTGTTGGATCAATGAAAAAGCAAGATAATTCCTGAAAAACATCTACTTCTGTTTCATTGATTAGGTTAAAGCCTTTGACTGTGTGGATCAGAACAAACTGTGGAAAATTCTTCAAGAGTTGAGAATACCAGTCCACCTTACCTGCCTCATGAGAAATCTGTATACAGGTCAAGAAGCAACATTTAGAACCAGACATGGAACAACGGACTGGTTCCAAATTGGGAAACAAATATATCAAGACTGTATATTGTCACCCTGCTTATTTAACTATTATGCAGAATACATCATGCCAAATGCCAGGCTGAATGAAGCACAAGCCAGAATCAAGATTGCTGGGAGAAATATCAATAATCTCAGATATGCAGATGACACCACCCTTATGGCAGAAAGTGAAGAGGAACTAAAGAGCCCCTTGATGAAAGTCAAAGAGGAGAGTGAAAAAGTTGGCTTAAAACTCAACATTAAAAAAGTGAAGATTGTGGCATTTGGTCCCATCACTTCATGGCAAATAGATGGGGAGACAATGGAATCAGTGGCAGACTTTATTTTCTTGGGCTCCAAAATCACTGCTGATGGTGACTGCAGCCATAAAAGTAAAAGATGCTTGCTCTTTGGAAGAAAAGCTATGACAAACATAGACAGTATATTAAAAAGTAGAGACATTAGTTTGCTGGCAAACATCCATCTAGTCAAAGCTATGGTTTTTCCAGTAGTCATGTATGGATGTGAGAGTTGGACCATAAAGAAAGCTGAGGGCCAAAGAACTGATGCTTTTGAACTGCGGTGTTGGAGAAGACTCTTGAGAGTCTCTTGGACTGCAAGGAGATCAAACCAGTCAATCCTAAAGGAAATCAATCCTGAATATTCTTTAGAAGGACTGATGCTAAAGTTCCAATATTTTGGTCACCTGATGTGAAGAGCTGACTCATTAGAAAAGAACCTGATGCTGGGAAAGATTGAAGGTGGGAGTAGAAGGGGACGACAGAGGATGTGATGGTTGGATGGCATCACCGACTGAATGGACATGAGTTTGAGCAAACTCCGGCAGATGGTGAAGAACAGGGAAACCTGGCATACTGCAGTCCTTGGTGTTGCAAAGGATTGGACACGACTGAGCCATTGAAGAACAACAATACTTTTATAACATTTATACTCTATAAGGGAACAAAATCAGCCACACCAAAATGTATCTCTTTGATGTGTGGATTATTTCAAGCTGAAAACAATCAAGGTCTAAAAGATTCAGAATCATCTTTGAGCTTACACCTCACTGCATGAAAGAATTTAGACAGAAGTCCCATTCTCAAAATAGAGCTACCACTGCTGCTGCTGCTGCTGCTGCGTCACTTCAGTCGTGTCAGAGATATGTAAAGAACATGGGCTAGATGTACTAGGGAAACACAGCAGGGTCTAGAGATCAGGGTCCACTCTGTGTCCCATGGTCTCTGTGTGGCCCAGCAAACATTTGGTTAGCAAATATTTGCTTTTCCATCTCTGTGTGAATTGCCTACCTCCTCTTTGAAGTCCCAAACCACCACCCCTACTTCTTTAGCTAAAGATGGTATTGAAGGTGAGGGTTTCAGCCATTTTGGCAAGTTACTGAATTTTGCTGGGTTTCTTCCCTGTCTACATGTTATTAAACTTTTGTTTGATTTTCTGCTGTTAATCTGTCTGATATCAGTTTAACTCTTAGACCAGCCAGGAGAACTTAGAAGGATAGAGGAAAAAAAAAATTTCCTCCCTGACTCCTTTTCACTCATTTAGTTGTTTTATGCTCTTCTAATATCAATGTCTCAAATCTCCCATTCTCTCCATTTCTACAGACTGCCTCCTCAGCTAACCAGCTGTTCGCAATTCTGTAGTGGATTTGCTCTCTCTCTACTTCTAAATATCATCAAGTTTTCAGTGTATAAGCTTTCTAAATTGCAAACAATTATTGAATGATAGGACTGTGAGTGTTTTTTCTTTTTCTTTTGATCTTTTGGGGGATTTTTCATATACTTTATATTGTATAAATTCTAGAAAACATGATATGTAATATATTAATATAGAATAATATATTACTGTATTATAATATATAATTCTAGAAATAATATACACCATTATAATATATACTATAACATATTCTAAAATGATATTAAAATAATATTGTATTTTATTAAAATAAGTTCTTGATAAAATTATTATGACAGATATGGGCTCTTTTGGAAAATAGTTTCTGATCATTTCTGCACAAAAATACTGTCCTGTGTCCAGAAATTGCCATTTTCCTGTATCTTGTTTTTTTCCTCTCTTTCTACTTCTCTCCCTCTCTGTATATATGTATGAAAGGAGTTTTAAAAAACTAAGTGTTTTAAACATTAACTTAGTAAAACTGAGGAAAGAGGTTAAAGTTTGTTACAATAATAAAACAAAACCCACCAGATAAATGATGAAACATCAGCTAAGATATTCCAAGGTTAAAAAAGATTAAAACCCAACTGTAACAATAAAATAATTCACTCATGGTAAGTCCAAAATCTGATGGAGGGAATATTTTTGAGGGGAGAATGAACAAACGATGGAGAACTTTTCAAGCTTTGGGATTCCTAAATGGATTATATATAGGCCACTCCTGCATGTTAGGGCAGGGAGCCCCAAGAGAGAAAGGTCAAAGCCAAGTCCACTAGCCAAGCCTCCTTGGGGTTGAAGGACAATAAGCATGAAGGTAGCCCCAGATGCACCCCCTCAATGGTAAGTTCCCAGTGCTCCTACCCTCCATATATGCTGTAAATTACCTTCTTGTACATAAAAGCTATTAATACATATACTGTATCAACAACTACAGACTCTATTACCTTATAATATAGAGTAGGTTGCTAAGACTACTGATTAATGGGAGCAGAAAGAACATCTTATAAAACACTCCCTCAAATATCTATAAAGATATTATTTTGTATTGTTAAGTAGGTCTCTTTGCTTTTTTTGGATCAGTTGCAGAAATACTTTTTTGAGGTAGTCTTGATCCCATTGATACTCTTGTGATATGCAAGAAGTAGCAACTCTTCCCCCCATTAAGAGGAGAAATGTGGACTAAAAATTATCTTTCTTCCCCTTGTGTGTGTGTGTTAGTTGCTCAGTTGTGTCTGACTCTTTGTGACCCCATGGACCATGACCTGCCAGACTCCTCTGTCCGTGGGATTCTCCAGGTAAGAATACTAGAGTGGGTAGCCATTCCCTTCTCTAGGGGATCTTCCTAACCCAGGGATCGAACCTGGATCTCTTGCATTGCAGGCAGATTCTTTACTGTCTGAGTCACCTTGGAAGCCCTTTTCCCTCTAATACTATCCTCAATGAAAAGGAGAGCATTGCACATACAGCACTATGTATTTACCATACTACTTCATCTTCCTGGACACACAGAAAGACAATATTCCCAACCTCCTTTGAAGATGGATTGGGACCATTTCACTGAGTTCTTGCCAATGGAATGTAGACAGAAATGGCATATGCCATTTCCAAGTCTGGCTATAAAAAGCCTGTGTAGAAGCAACTCTCTGGTTCTTTCTCTCCTGATAGTGGAGGTTATGCAAGCCACATGTTTACATGGGAATACAACAAACTGGTGGAAACCTGGATCCCTGAGTCACTAAACAGAAGAGACCCCTGCCAACCCACATCAGACTTTAAGGTAGTAAACCTATTCTGAGGTCCAATGTCTTTATCTATAATGACTTAGAATCAAGGCCACAGCCTTTGTGTTTACTTCTCATCTTATGTCTTCTGCAATGCCACTTATTCTTCCTTTAAATATTAATTTATAATATGATTTTCCAAGTAGTATTGCTCTATTTTTATTTTACTCTCTTTTGAAAAGTCTATTTTTAAAATATTTAAATAGCTTATAAAAAAGTTATATCTGGGAGGCTCCCTTTTAATAGCCATGCTGATTATTTTTATTATATTAATTAATAATAGCCCACTAGTGAAAATACCACAGAAACTTTTATAGCCATAAAGTTCATTTTACAGCTGTCATATGTGAAGTCACACAGAGCTATAAAGTTTTGCTATTACTATAGCTGAGTAGCTCTACTAGATCCAATCCTGCCACAGGAAACAATTAAAAATTCTGGGGGAAAAATAATATAAAACAGTGACTGGGAAGCATTGGAGAATAAACAAAAACAGGAGGTCTTGGAGGAAACTCAAAACTCAAAAGGAGGAACAGTGCACAGAACCAGTTTAACATCCATTAGACTGAGGACAAAACCAAGATCTCTCTACCTGGAGTGGCTAAAACTTGGATAGAAAATCTCGAGAATTTCTGGCCTGAAGAACTAGAGGACAAAATCCAGGGCAACCACAGACACTGGAAACGAGGGGCATGACAATGAAAAGGAGACAAGAGGGGGAGTGTATCCATTTCTCTCTATAAATTTTGTTCAGCTCTGCGGCTGACCCTTGAACCACACAGGGGCTGGGGTAGGCTGAAATTAACACAGTTTTATCTGTGAGAGCTGAAATTTGAGATGTTGTCACCTCAGGAGATTCAGACCGTGAAGTCTGAGACCAACCAAAGGACATACCTGATTTGAAAACAAACGAGCAAAATATCAAAACCAACTCTTCAGGAGACACAATAGCCAGCAAAAATCCAAAAGCATACAACAGAACAGGAAAACGTGGCCCAATTTCTAGCAGAAAAGATAATCAACAGAGATCAACCCTAAGGTGACTCAGTTGTCTAAATTATTACACAAGGATACTGTAATTATGCTCAGGGAATTAAATAAAAATACCTTCAGAATGAATGTAAAGACAGGGGCTCTCAGCAAAGAAGTAAGAACCATAAATAGAACCCAGTGGAAACTGTAGAAGTGAAATCAGATAGAGAGGCAGTCCACCTCTCAATTATGAATTACAAAGAAAAATTAATTTTTTATAACATAGCTGTAAACAAGGAAGAACAAAAAGCATTGCTCAGCACCCAGCTCTAAGTCGTTACTGACTGACCAGGCACCCTGAGAGGAATTCAGAATGAAAAACAGGATGAGGTTGTCTGTGCTTTGGAAAAAACAAGTCCCCTTAGATAGTTAGATCCATACATAGAAAAGCACTCAGATCATTAACTTGAGATATCTGTTCATTGTGAATAGCAGTAATCTTTTACCAAGCTGCATGCTCGACTGCATGATTCCCTAGCCAAATGTCATATACAAATGAGGTTTCTTCCTCTTCCTTCTTGGAGCAGTTCCCTCAGAGCTACTGAGAGGCTGTCTCCTTGGGCTATAGTCCTCAGAAAGGTCTTGACATGTGCACATGGCTATATTTAAAATGGATAACCAACAAGGACTTACTGCATAGCATAGGGAACTGTAATAACTTAATTGGGAAAATAATTTGAAAAAGAACAGACATATGTATAGGTATAACTGAATCACTTTGTTGTACCCCTGAAACTAACACAACATTGTTAATCAACTATACCCCAATATAAAATAAAAAGTTAGAAAAAAACAAACAAAAAACCAACTCATAACTCTGATAGAGTGCATTTTTCTCCCAAGTCGACATAGCAAGGAAAGGAGCAAAGTGTCCCCATCACCCCCTATACTTTTCTCCAAACTCCTATTATGAACTAAGCATTGAAAAGAGTCTGAGGGTATGGGAAGAAAGATATAAGTAAGGAGAAATGGATTCACTCCCCTTCCTTAAAGGAGTTTAAAGTCTTAGAATTTTGTGAAGTGAAATCCATTCACCTTTATTATGAGGAATGTAACAAAAATATCTGTTACAAATGATTTATATATTGTAACTAGAGAGTATTGGAAAATAATCCTTTTTGAGAGAATATTAAAACTCTTTGATAGACATAGTTATTTTTCATACCTATTTTCATGTGAAATCATTTCAACAGGCTTCACATTCCAATTAGAGTAACTCCATGCCATATGTAGTCCTCAAACTATTCATTATTCTCACTGATCTTTCTTCTTTTTAATCTTATTCTCTCGCAACTTTTCTAGCAAAATCCATTTCCCCTTAAGGCCAGTCTTTTACCATTTGTTTCATTAAGAAATCTTTAGTTTACAGAGAAAAATAAAGTTAATTACAAAAGTAGTCAGTGGGTGACAAGTGGAAAAACAGGATTGGGGAAATGCTAAAGATGCATAAACGTTACAAGAATCTTAGAGGAGAGGAAGAGACTTTCAAGCCACACTCTGAACAGATGAAATATCTTTCTTAAATTATTACTCATATTCTGGAAATACTCTGCGAAACTATATGAAATGTGTTAAACGTTGTCATAACATTATATTTTATGCATTCTAAAAACATCACATTGCTTTAAAGGATGAGAAAAAACTACAGTGATGCTTAGATGTACACTGTACTGCACTGCTGTTTTCTAACATTTCATTTTGTATTACAGTATCTCTTCATGACATACTTATTATGAAACTGACATTTTGATTTAACCTGATGTCAGGCGTTGGCATTTTAATCCTGTCAGGCAGGATTTTTTCTTTCTTTTCTTTTTATATGATGATCTCAATGAACACTCTGCTTTGTTCTTTTCTTTTGTTTTCAATTCCATTTCAAAACATATTGCGTGAATATTTTTTCTTCCTTTGTTCACATACATTTAACAGCCCTCCAGTACCTAAAAAGAAGAGTAGATAAAACACATGTGGATATTGTAGTAAAGGTAATTAACTGTAATTTTAAAAAGATAATATTTACAAAGCCAAAAAAAATTTAAAGGAGAAAAAAACAAAAAAAATAAAAAGGACAACATCCGTTAATAACATGATTCCTCTTTATCTCTGCCCAGTTTCTCCCTTGGCTGATATTTTTAAAAGTCCACAAGAGATCTTCATATGGCTTCTTGGATTTATTTTTACTCACAATTCTCAGAACAAAGAATAATTGTGCCCCAAGGCTAAAGGAACAATGACACTTCTGCTTATTTTTCTTTAAAAGTGAGCTATTGTTTCTGCTGTGTGCATTCATTGCCTTTCTGATTCTCTTTCAGAGCTTTTTACTGTGTAAAACATTTGTTGCAGGCTGATGTATTGAAATCACAGATTGCAAATATATTTGGAGTTTTATTTATCTTGTCAGAACAGGGTGAGACATCATCTTTCTGATGAAACACACCAACTTAGTACTGCTTTTTAAATTAAAGCTTGTGGATATAAAATGCCTGTAGAAAGTACCTGTGGTGAAGGGTCTCCAAGACCATCCCTGCATTCAGACATTCACTAGAAGGACTCTTAGGACTCAACATACAGTTGCACACATCGCTAAGAATTATTACAGTGACACAGCATGGATATACAGCCAGATCATGAGGGGAAAAGACACAATCAGAATCTAGAAGAATCCACATGCAGGCTTCCTTTTGTTCTCTTCCTGTTACTGAATCAAATTTGGGTCTACTTGCCCACTGACAAGCAAAGCCTATCTACTGATAACAGCTGGTAGTGAAAAAAAGTACAGCATTTATTTGCAGGGCACCAAACAAGGAGAGAGCTTCTTTGGTAGCTCAGATGGTAAAGCATCTGCCCACAATGTGGGAGAGCCGGGTTCGATCCCTGGGTCGGGAAAATCCCTGAGTTGTGAAGGTCCTCTGGAGAAGGAACTGGCAACCCACTCCAGTATTCTTGCCTGGAAAATCCCATGGACAGAAGAGCCTGGTGGGCTACAGTCAATGGGGTCACAAAGAGTTGGACATGACTGAATGACTAACTTTCACTTTCAAACAAGGAGAATGGGTAGCTCATGCTCAAAAGACCAGAACTCCTTGATGGCTTTCAGGGGAGAGTTTTTGAAAGGCAGAATTTGGGGTGACTGCTGCAGGATACAAGACTTTCTTCTGATTGGTTGGTGGTAAGGTAACAATGTGATGTTTTGGTAATCTTAATCATTCATCAACTTTCTGTTTCTAATCAGTTTGAGGTCTACCTGCTTGTGGTCAGAATGTAGTCACCATCCTCCAGTTAGGTGGGTAGTCTTAGTGTTTGCAGAATGACTCAAAGATATATGTCAGATTATTATGTGGATGCTTTACCAGCTGAGCCACCAGGGAAGCCAAAATCACTGCAGATGGTGACTGCAGTCATGAAATCAGAAGATAATTGCTTTTTGGCAGGAAAATGATGACAAACACAGACAGTGTGTTGAAAAGCAGAGACATTACTCTCCCAACAAAGTTCTATATAGTCAAGGCTATGGTCTTCCCAGTGGTCACATACGGTTATGAGAGTTGGACCGTAAAGAAGGCAGAATGCCAAAGAATTGATGCTTTCAAAATGTGGTGCTGGAGAAGACTCCTGAGAGTCCCTTAGACAGCAAGGAGACCAAACCAGTCAATCTTAAGGGAGATCAACCCCGAATATTCACTGGAAGGACTGATGCTGAAGCTGAAGTTCCTGGTCATCTGATGTGAACAGACAACTCATTGTAAAAGTTCCCGGTGCTGGGAAAGATTGAGGGCAGAAGAAGAGGGTGTCAGAGGATGAGATGGTTGGATAGCATCACTGATGTGATGAACGTGAACTTGGGCAAACTCTGGGAGATGGTAAGGGACAGGGAGGCCTGGCATGCTACAGTCCATGGGGTTGCAAAAGTCGGACACGATTGGGTAACTGAACAACAATAACAACATTATGTGGATCTCTTGAGGAAGAACTAAGACTCTGTTTTATCGCTGAACTATTATCTAAGCTCTCACAACTTTTCTTGCTTAAGTGCTTTTCCTTTGTTTCGGCATTTCCTCACTTCCCTAATTAGCAAATGCTTGAGTCTGCTCTTTGGCACTCAGGAAGGGCTTAGGAGACTAAAGCCTTTTTCTACAGAAAAGAAATGGAGGACACGGAGGGGCTTTTGTACCTGGGAAGGCCTGCAGGGTCTTGCTAGGTTTTATTCCTCCCATTAGGCGTCAGAGTGCACACTTTCCCCAGCAAGAAAAATGCAGCAACATATGCATGATGTTACTACCCAGCGCATCCATTAGAGACTTAGCATTTGGGGTTTTCACTGGGGGCTGGTCACATAGGTACCCTTTGCCGATCATGAATCAAAATTCCAGATGATACTATGCAGGGCCCAGTGGGACTCCTGGGAATGAGGCTTTTCTGTATCACCCATTTCCTTGATTATAGGAAACAGCTTTCATTCAGCCTCCATGACCTTCCCTGAGTTCTAACAGGCAGATTCAAGCAGTTGTTAATAGGGAAGGGAGGGGATGTGAGACTAGGGAGAAACAAACAGACAAGAGCAGCCTTGGATCAAGGTCCTGTTTTCCCATTTCCCCATCCATGGATACACACAAGAGTATCTTTGAGCTATTCTGCAGATATTGAAAGCCCCTCCGGGTGGGAGAAGTTAACAATTAATAATGATATGCTGCCCACAAGCACGTAGATCCCAGACCAGTTGGACCTGAAGGTCGATGATGTGGACTCCTACTTACCTCACCAGTAACCCATAAGAAGAATGTCCACGAGCTGATCACACCCTCTTTGAACCATTACTATAAAACTTCTCAGTATCTAGCCCAAGTTAGGACACATGGTTTTGAGGGCATTAGCCTGCTGTGGCCCCCTTTGCCTGGCAAAGCTATAAAGCTACTCTTTTCTGCTTCACGCAAAACTCTTGTCTCCAAGATTTGACTTGGCACGATTGTGCAGAGAAGCTGAGCTTTCAGCACTGCAGACTTCCAGAAGGAAAGCAGAGTTCAGCAGGAACTACATTGTTTGCGCAAACCATTTAGAATCACAGTGAATCACCCTTATCAGTTTGGGGACTGGTGGGAACCCTCCCCAAATCCAAGTTCCCAGATGCCAGGCAAAGTTCAGCCTTACTAACAGACCCTTCTTAGGAAAGCAGTCTCAAGCATGTTATCTTAACTCTTTTCTGCAAAGTAGCTAACCAAATTAGCCTTGCAAATAGAATATTTTTGAACACCAGTAATTTACCTAAAAATAAATGCCCTTTATACTGTAGTCAACCTACCTCAGCAAAGTTACTGTAATAGCAATTTATTTTCTGGTTACAAATATAGATTTCCCAATGTAATTTATTAGCTTTTCTTTTTGAAAGTGAAAGTGAAAGTGAAGTCGCTCAGTCGTGTCCGACTCTTTGCGACCCCATGGACTATAGCCCACCAAACTCCTCTGGCCATGGGATTCTCCAGGCAAGAGTACTGGAGTGGGTTGCCATTTCCTTCTCCAGGGGATCTTCCCAACCCAGGGATCGAACCCAGGTCTCCCGCATTGCAGGCAGATGCTTTAACCTCTGAGCCACCAGGGAAGCCCATTTTGAAGGTAATGTCAACTAAAAAGCCACAATAAGAAACAATTGATCTTCCATTCTTCTGTCAACACTCATTAACGAGTTTGTTGAAGTATTCAATTAACAGGATGTTGGAATTAATAAGAGTTAAAATGTAATTTCTCTCTGATTCT
Source organism: Capricornis sumatraensis (assembly GCF_032405125.1). Lineage (NCBI taxonomy): Eukaryota > Metazoa > Chordata > Mammalia > Artiodactyla > Bovidae > Capricornis > Capricornis sumatraensis. The sequence continues at coordinate 106,488,831 of NC_091092.1, read as the reverse complement.
GTTGAAAACTAAAAGCCTATTATGACACTTCAGCTACTCTAAGTCTCTTGGCAGGCCTGGAAGTTCACACGTTAATAGATGAGCTGAAGCTACTGCACATTCTTTGCTGTTCATCTCTACTTTGACTAAAGAAGCCTTTGACATACCTACCAGTTTGAGCCAGTTTTTTAATACTTGTTTTCTTTTAATATTAAGAATTCAGCTGCTTATATTTTTTAAAAACTAATTTTATTTATTTTTGGTTATGCTGGGTCTGCATTATTGTGCACAGGCTTTCTCTAGTTGAGGCAAGCAATGGCTCCTCTCTAGTTGCCATGCAAGAGCTTCTAATTGTGATGGCTTTTCTTGTTGCAGAGCACAGGCTCTAGGATACAGACTTCAGTAGTTGCAGCATGCGGTCTCAGTAGTCGTGGTGCATGCGCTTAGTTGCCCCACCCGCGTATGGAATCTTCTAAGCCCAGGGATCAAACCCATGTCCCCTACATTGGCAGGCAGATTCTTAACCACTGGACCACCAGAGAACTCCTCAGTTGCTTATCTTTAAGCACAACTATTTTCTCATTCTTTCAACCTACCAAACCCAGCTATTTCCTACTTATATACTTTAAACATAGATATCAATGTATTAGATGTATCCTACTTCCCAGGTGGCGCTACTGGTAAAGAACCCACCAGCCAATGCAGTAGACATAAGAGACGCAGGTTCGAACCCTGGGTTGGGAAGATTGCCTGGAGGAGGGCATGGCAACCCACTCCAGTATTCTTGCCTGGAGAATCCCATGGACAGAGGAGCCTGGTGGGCTACAGTCCATAGGGTCACAAAAAGTAGGACACAACTGAAGAGGCTTGGCACACACACATGCACTGTTAATAGTAGGTAGGTGATCATTATGCTTTTGGGAAAATTATACATACTCTTATCTCACTAGGATGTATTTTATCAGGCCCTAAGTAACTGTTTTTTTTTTTTTTTTAATATACACTCAGGGATTCCATGTGGATAAGTTCAGTTGGATAATCAAACTGTACTATTTCACTTTGAGGGATGTGGGGTCTTGGTTAGTCCTTGAGCATAGTGTTATTAGGAGCACTGACTCTGGTGCCAGGGAGACTAGGATTTGCATGCTCCCTCTGCCACTTACTGTGTGATCCTGGTTAAGTCTCTTGTGCTTGTGATCAGTTTCTCAGCGGTGCCCAACTCTTTGTGACATCCTGGAGTGTAGTAACCCAGGCTCCTCTGTCAATGGGATTTATCAGGCAAGAATGGGTTGCCGTCCCTACTCCAGGGGATCTTCCTGATCCCGGGATCAAACCCGTGTCTTTTGCATCTCATGCACTGGCAGGTGGGTTCTTTACCACTGAGCCACCAAAGAAGCCCTGGTAAAGTCTTTTAGCTTCTCCTCAATCTCTACAATTGTAAAATGGTGGGGTGGGGGGGTGGACACTAACAGTTCCTCTTTTTGAGCGATTAAATAAGTATACAAAGCTTAGTAAGTTAAGATATTGTTTATTATTATTATTTTCATTTCATGACTATGCAAATTCAGACTTGGCTTTAAAGGCAAACATTGAATTATTCAGCTGGAATCATCAAGGTTAACTTAAGAAAAAAGCTACAGTCCATGCGTACAACCTAGTAACCTTAATAGGCTTTCTCAAAAACAAACTTCCTTAGTCAAAGCACATTTTTAAGGAGTTATTTTGAATTAAAGTAACTGGAATGCATATATGCACACACTGAACACCAGGAACAAAAGACTATATTACAGAAAAACTATACTTTAGGAATTATACATCTATAAATTTATGATAATACAAACAACTCAAAAAACATATCCATGTATCTTGATATTGTCCTAAAATTGGAATGAGACTGACCCTTTTATGCAGGTTTCTTAATTAAAATGCTTGAAAATTGTATCATTCTGCTTGTGGTGATGGTTTTAGAAAAATAGACATCCTATAAATATTAAAGACTGAAAAAACTGACTTGATACAATGTGGTTGGGATGATTCATTTCAGGTTGATTTGCATTCCTACATTGTTGATTTGTGTTCATATATTGTTATATATTAAATATTTTTCCTTTTTATAAATTTTATTTTTGGCTGTGTTGGGTCTTCATTGCTGCACGGGCTACTCACTAGTTGTGGTGCGCAGGCTTAACATTGTGGTGGCTTCTCTTGTTGTGGAGCATGGGCTCTTGGGTGCATGGGCTCAGTAGTTGTGGTACATGGGCTTAGTTGTTCCGAGGCATGTGGGATCTTCTCAGATCATAGATCAAACCCGAGTCTCCTGCACTGGCAGGGGGCTTCTTTAACCCTGAGCCACCAGGGAAGCCCAATATTTTCCTTTGGAAGCAACAGTTTACAATGCTTTGGTTTTTAGGCTATGGCTTCACAGATGTAATGGACCCTGTGGAAGTTAAGCGTAGACAGGTGACTTGCTTTTACTGAAGGAATGTGAGGAGAAGTGGCTCATTTCTGGGCCACAGCTTTAACGGCTGTGTACATGATGTGCCTCGTCTCCTTTTTCATGGCGACAGTACAGCAACTCTCCACATGCTGGCTACTCTAACAGCCCAACTCAGTCAGAGAAGAGAGCTGTGGAGTTGGGACCCAGTCTCCTCAGGGCAGATTGGTTATGTAAGCAAGAAATAAGTCCTTGTGGTTATATATGGTTATAATGCTGGACTTTGTTACTGACTGACACAGTCCATACACTGTATCGTGTGCTTAGTCACTCAGTTGTGTTGGACTCTGCGGCCCCATGGACTGTAGCCTGCCAGGCTTCTCTGTCCATGGGATTCTCCAGGCAAGAATATTGGAGAGGGTTTCCATTTCCTCCTCCAGGGAATCTTCCTGACCCAGGGATTGAACCTAGGTGTCCTGCACTTCAGGCAGATTCTTTACCATCTGAGCCACCAGGGAAGCCCACATTATATTGGAATGACTTAAAATTTGCTTTTGCTAGTTTCTACTTCTTACATTTCTAAATGCTTAAAGGCTGCATTTTCAGGTCACTAAAGTAATCTTTTGTTATTCTTGAACTTTCCTGGCATTTCAGGGAGAGAAGATAGGGAGGTACTGTGCATGCAACCTGGTTGTAGCACTTGAGGACTTATTTTACCTCTAGTCCATAGCCTTGGTCTTCTCCTCTTGTTACAGTCATGAGGCATATGGTACATATCGGGAAGTGTAAGAAGAGAGAGATCCAGAGCAGAAAATACCACCACCACAACAGCAAGAATAATTTTCATTTGCTGGGTGCCTAGTCTATGTAGGGCACAGTTGTAAGTGCTTGACATTTATGAATTCATTCAATCCTAAACATTACCCAGTGAGGTAAGAACTATTATATTCACATCTTACAGATGAGACACTGAGATGCTGAGTGACCTGCTACAGCTTACACTTTGGAAATGGCAGAGCTGGGTGCAGGCAGCTCTCAAAAAAACAAATTTCAGGAGTTGCTACTTGGCTATGCCAAAATTTGAGGACAAAAGCATCAAGAAGTAGCGAAGATTCCAGGCTGCCACTGCAGGGGGCCTGGGTTCAATCCCTGGTCAGGGAGCTAGATTCCACATGCTGCAACTAAAACTCAGCGGAGACAAACAAAAAAAAATTAAAAGAAAATCAAGAAAAGCCATTTCTTTTGGTTGTAGAGCTTCTAGATTAAAACAACAACAACAAAGTAAAAACAAAAGCAAAAGCCTATAGTTTCAGTGAAAAAGGAGTCAATCAGCATTTAGCAAAGAGGACAAGGCCTCATTGCTTTTACATGGCTCACACCTCTCTTTCCAAGTCAGACAGATGTCTGACTTCAACCATGTCCTTGACCTTTTCCACTCCCTCTGCCTCACACATTTACTCACAATAAATTCTTTCACTCTCTCAGGGGCCAGGCAGCTTGCCAGCCTCATATCCAAGTTCCATCAAAGCAGAAGCTCACTGTAGAGACGGGGTCACTGCTGCTGTGCAGAACCTTACTTTTATTCAGCACCAGCCCTTTATCAGCCAAATCGGTGCCACAGCCTTCCACACCCTGGGTCATGAATGAATCGTTGACAAATCTGAAGGGTTTAGGAATGATTTAGGAATCTATTTAACTCAGGGTGAACCATGAAGTGAACCCTCTTTGCTTCATGGCTTTCAGAGATAAATGATTCTAATTTTAAATATTCCTGCCCCTGGACACTAAGTCTAACCCTAGATTATTGAACTTAGAAAATGTCTCCAGAGATTCTGGGCAACAAAAACTTCTCTTCTAGAGGAAATGTTCAAATTTGTTAAGGAACCATGTCTTGCGTGTGAGGTCCTAGAGGAAATAATTTCGTGCCCATATTGTCTTCGAAAATCACTAACATAGTGTTATGCATGAAAGGTAACTGAGAATCTCCATGATGTTTCTACGTTGTATCTTTACCTCCTTCACATGATGTGTCTCTTTCCATTTCTTGTGTACTGTTATAGCTGAAGGGGACCCACCTAGCCTGCATCAAAATCACCTGGAGGGCATGTTAAAACACCAGCACCTAGGCCCTATCTCTAGGGCCTTAGAGTTTCTGATTCAAGAGGTCAAGAATGGGGTCCAAGAACTTACGTTCTAAAAATAATATTTATGAAAACAAAGAAAAAAATATTTATGCATGTATATATGTCTCTGAAGAACTGATGCTTTCAAATTGGACAGCAAGGAAATCAAACCAGTCACTCCTAAAGGAAATCAACCCTGAACACTCCTTGGAAGAACTGAGGCTGAAGCTCCAATACTTTGGCCATCTGAAGCGAAGAGCCAACTCACTCAAAAAGACCCTGATTCCAGGAAAGATTGAGGGTAGGAGGAGAAGTGGGCAACAGAGGACGAGATGATTGGATGGCATCACTGACTCAATGGAGATGAGTTTGAGCAAATTCCAGGAGCTGGTGAAGGACACGGAAGCCTGGAGTATTGCAGCTCACGGTATCACAAAGAGTCAGACATGACTTAGCAACTGTACAACAAATGTTTATATGTGTGTTTGTATGTATTTATTTGACTGTGTCAGTTCAGAGTTGTAGCATCAGTTCAGTTCAGTTGCTCAGTCGTGTCCGACTCTTTGTGACCCCGTGAATCGCAGCACGCCAGGCCTCCCTGTCCATCACCAACTCCCGGAGTTCACTCAGACTCATGTCCATCGAGTCAGTGATACCATCCAGCCATCTCATCCTCTGTCGTCCCCTTTTCCTCCTGCCCTCAATCCCTCCCAGCATCAGAGTCTTTTCCAATGAGTCAACTCTTGGCATGAAGTGGCCAAAGTACTGGAGTTTCAGCTTTAGCAACATTCCTTCCAAAGAAATCCCAGGGCTGATCTCCTTCAGAATGGACTGGTTGGATCTCCTTTCAGTCCAAGGGACTCTCAAGAGTCTTCTCCAACACCACAGTTCAAAAGCATCAATTCTTCAGCACTCAGCTTTCTTCACAGTCCAACTCTCACATCCATACATGACCACAGGAAAAACCATAGCCTTGACTAGACAGACCTTAGTCGGCAAAGTAGTGTCTCTGCTCTTGAATATGCTATCTAGGTTGGTCATAACTTTCCTTCCAAGGAGTAAGCATCTTTTAATTTCATGGCTGCAATCACCATCTGCAGTGATTTTGGAACCCCCACAAAATAAAGTCTGACACTGTTTCCACTGTTTCTCCATCTATTTGCCATGAAGTGATGGGACCGGATGCCATGATCTTCGTTTTCTGAATGTTGAGCTTTAAGCCAACTTTTTCGCTCTCCTCTTTCACTTTCATCAAGAGGCTTTTTAGTTCCTCTTCACTTTCTGCCATAAGGGTGGTGTCATCTGCATATCTGAGGTTATTGATATTTCTCCCGGCAATCTTGATTCCAGCTTGTGTTTCTTCCAGTCCAGCGTTTCTCATGATGTACTCTGCATAGAAGTTGAATAAGCAGGGTGACAATATACAGCCTTGACGTACTCCTTTTCCTATTTGGAACCAGTCTGTTATTCCATGTCCAGTTCTAACTGTTGCTTCCTGACCTGCATACAGATTTCTCAAGAGGCAGGTCAGGTGGTCTGGTATTCCCACCTCTTTCAGAATTTTCCACAGTTTATTGTGATCCATAATTGCAGCATGTGGCATCTAGTTCCCTGACCAGGAATTGAACTTAAGCCCCCTGCATTGGGAGTGTAGAGTCTTAGCCACTGGGCCACCAGGGAAGTCCTAAGAACTTACATTTCTAACACGTTCCCCAGCTGATGCTGACACTGTGGGTCCAAGGATCCCACTTGGAGAAGCACCGTCTTTGACTTATCCTAGCTCCGGAGAGGACTTACTGCAGCAGTTTCAGAATCATCACCCACATGTCCCTTGTCACAATTCACAACTACCTGATGGGTCTCAGTCGTGTGGGCCCCTCCCACCACCACTTCCTGGGTGCACTGCTTTGATAATTATGCTCCTGTGCTGGAGTTTTCTAAGCCCATGCACATCCTCCTACCCATTTTCCCTGCCTTGGAAATCAGAGACTTGGAGACTTATTTTTGACATTGGATTTTGCTATTCACTAAACTCTCTGCTGACAAACCTAGACAGGGTGTTGAAAACTAGAGACATCATTCTGCTGACAAAGCTCTGTATAGTCAAGGTTATGGTCTTTCCAGTGGTCACACACAGTTGTGAGAGCTGGACCATAAAGAAGGCAGAATACCAAAGAATTAATGCCTTCAAACTGTGATGTTTGAGAAGACTCCTGAGAGTCCCTTGGACAGCAAGGAGACCAAACCAGTCAGTCTTAAGGGAGATCAATCCCTAATATTCACTGGAAGGACTGATGCTGAAGCTGAAGCTCCACCATTTTGGTCATTTAATGTGAATAGATGACTCATTGGAAAAGTCCCTGATGCTGGGAGAGACTGAAGGCAGAAGGAGAAGAGGGCATCAGAGGATGAGATGGCTGGATGTCATCACCGATGCAATGAACTTGGGCAAACTCCAGGAGATGGTGAGGCACAGGGAGGCCTGGCCTGCTACAGTCCATGGGGTTGCCAAGAGTCAGACACAGCTGGGTGACTGAACGATAGCAACAACAACAAACTCTGCTAGGAAGAAGGAATGAAGGTATTGAGAGCCAGCCGGAAGCCAGAGACTTTTACACATCAGTCTGGCACCCCACTCCAGTACTCTTGCCTGGAAAATCCCATGGACGGAGGAGCCTAGTAGGCTGTAGTCCATGGGGTTGCTAAGAGTCGGATACAACTGAACGACTTCACTTTCACTTTTCACTTTCATGCATTGGAGAAGGAAATGGTAACCCACTCCAGTGTTCTTGCCTGGAGAATCCCAGGGATGGGGGAGCCTGGTGGGCTGCCGTCTATGGGGTTGCACAGAGTCTGACACGACTGAAGTGACTTAGCAGTAGCAGCCTCACTAGATGAGTTTCCTCTTTAAGTCCAGCCCAAGATTCTGCCCACCCATTTCACCACCTTTACAGGCATCATTTGTGGAGTTGCAGGGCCAAGAGGCTGTCATACTCAAAAGTAAAAAAATCTCACGTGCCTGATATTTTGGAAAGAAATTTGAATACATATTTTGAAAAGAAACTTGAACATACATTTGCAAAAACAGGAGGAATGTGATGAATGGAATTCTAAAAGGAACTCCCCCAAGAGTCCCTTTTTCCTGGTTGTTCAATCCAACACTAACCGAGTTACTACTGTGAAGGGGCTTTGCAGATGTAATTAAAAATTTTTTACAGTTATTACAGTTTATTACACTCACTAGTTTATTAATAAGCAATTAATGGTGATGCATCAGTTAACCTTAAAACAGGGAGGATATTATGGATTATTGACATGGGCTCACTATAAACAGATGAATCCAGAAAAGCAAGAAAGGAAGGCAGAAAAGTCAGAGAGATGCAGCGGTAGAGGGGAGGAGAGATGCTAGAAAGGAACATTTCAGGGAGATTCCAATCGTGAGAGGAAGTCAACCCACTCTTGCTGGCTTTGAAGATAAAGGGGCCACAAAGCAAGGAATGTGAGCAGCTTGCAGAAGCTGTGAATGACTCCCAGACAACAGCCAGGAAGGAAATGCGGGCTTCCGTCCTAAAACAACATGGACTGAATTCTGCTAAAAACTTGAGTGTGCCAAGCAGGGGAATGCCTCCCAGAGCCTCCAGACAAGTGCCCAGGCCAGTCAATACCTTGATTTCAGCCTTATGGGACCCAGAGGAGAAAAACCTGCTGATCCATCCTATACTTCTGATCTACAGAACTGTGAGACAATAAATTCGTGTTATTTTGAGTTGCTAAGTTTGTGGCCATCTGCTATGTCAGCAATAGAAACCTAATACACTGGGACTTCCCTGGTGGTCCACTGGCTAAGATTCAGTGCTCCAAATGCAGGGGGCCTGGATTCGATCCCCACTCGGGGAACTAGATCCCACATGCTGCAACTAAAATCCTGCATGCCACAAGTAACACCTGGAGCAGCCAAACAAATAACATATTAAAAATAATACAGGGAATAAGATAAAGCAAAGTGATATATTTTTTAAAGTATTCAAGTATATATTTTGAAAAAAGAAAAAGTCACAGACTAACAAGGCATGTAGAAGGGGAGCCACAGTCTTCAACAAGAAAAGGATGATTTTGAAGGGTTCTGCTAAAGGGATGATTTTAAAGGGTTCAAGGGGCTTCCCTGGTGGCTCAGCAGTAAAGAATCCACCTGCAATGTAAGAGACATGGGTTTGATCCCTGGAGTCAGGAAGATCCCCTGGAGGAGGACATGACAAGCCACTCCAGTATTCTTGTCTGGGAAATCCCATGGACAGAGGAGCCTGGCAGGCACCAGTCCATGGAGTCACAGAGAGTCGGACACAGCTTAGCCACTACACAACAAAAGGGTTCATTCAAGAGAGTAAAAGCATCAAGGATCCTTTTTGTTAGCTAAAACTTGTGATTACCTGGCTGCTACCCTCTTCAGCGCTGGTTTATAAAGCTAGATTTCTGTTTTGGACGCTGTTCTACATTTCTGCTCTGGTCAACTTTCTAGTTACCCAAGGCTTCTTGCAGGAAGAGTGAGTCCACTGTGCTTCTGTTGGAAACTGGTATGCTGCTCCTGAATATCAGAGATTCATAGTCGTGTCCGACTCTTGTGACCCCATGGACTGTAGCCTGCCAGGTTTCTCTGTCCACGGGATTTTCCAGGCAAGAATACTGGAGTGGGTTGCCATTTCCTTCTCCAGGGGATCTTCCTGACCCAGGGATCAAACCCAGATCTCCTGCACTGCAGGCAGATTCTTTACCAACTGAGCTACCAGGGAAACTGAGAGATAGATAAACTGTAGCCCAAAGACTGACCTTTCAGAGGCTTACTGCTTTTCTCTACTACCATTTCTGAACCTCTGTTGCACCATCCTGGTGAGTGTCCAGTTTTTTTCCAGGTACTGACCAAATGCCTGAATCACAACTGGAAAAGACCCTACCCATGAGAAAGCAGCCTCTTCATTAAGACATATTTACTGAGCTTCTCCTTGGTGTACAGTGACCATAAATCTAATTGTCACTTTGAACAGTGAAGGGCGTGTAGTGACTAATCACACCATGACAACAGACATAACTGGGACGGTCCTGGCAAACCAGTATGGATGCTCAACCTGGTTATATTCCAAGTGGTATTCCAGGGGCTTCAACTAGAGCAGTGAACAGCGTATAAGGTAAAAACCAGTAACTTCTTGGAGCTTATACTATAGCAGGAAAGACAGAATACAACAATCAAGAAAGCTAATGGAGAATGTTAAATTATGATAGGAGGCTATGGAAAAATTAAAGCAGGGAAGAGAGAATTTAAGTATACATGTGTGAGTGGGGTGTCTGAAGAGGGTGCTAATTGACATGTGGTAGTTGAGGTAAGCCTCAGTGAGAAGGTGACTTCTAAGCAGAGACTTGTAGATGATGAGGGAAGGTACCATGAGGAAACCTGAGAGAAGAGAATTTCAGGCAGAAGAGACAGTAAATGCAAGGGTGTCCCTGGTGGCTCAGATGGTAAAGAATCTGCCTGCAATGTGGGAGACCTGGGTTCCATCCCTGGGTTGGGAAGATCCCCTGGAGGAGGGAACACTCCAGTATTCTTGCCTGGAGAATTCCATGGACAGAGAAGCCTGGAGGGCTACAGCCTATGGGGTTGCAAAGAGTCAGACATGACTCAGCAACTTTCACTTTCAGAGGAAGGCATGTGCTTGGTGTGTCCAAGGTCCAGCAAGAAGACCAGTGTGGGGACTTCTCTGGTAGTCTGGTGGTTAAGAATTCTCCTTCTAATGCAGGTGAGTTGGGTTCAAACCCCGGTGGGGGAACTAAGATCCCCCATGCCACAGGGCAATTAAGCCTGGGCACCACAAGTACTGAGCTGGCACGCTCCAGAGCCCATGTGCCACAACTCGAGTGTCCATGTGCTGCAACTATTGAGCCTGCATGCCATAGCTGGAGTCTGTGTGCCACAACAAAAGAGCCTGCATGATGCAACGAAGATCCTGCATGCTGCAACTAAGACCCAATGCAGTCAAGTAAATAAATATTAAAAAACAAAAGACCAGTGTGGTCCAAGTGGATGGAGGGAGGGAGGTGGAGAGTAATAGGAGAAGAGGTTAGAAAAGTAAGAGGAGGGCAGAGATCAGATCAAGTAGGGCCATTGTGAAGACTTCATCTTTCCTTCAAGTGAAATGAGAACCCAAGGGACGGTGTGAAGCAATGGAGTGACATGATCTGATTCCTGTTTCAACAGGATCCATTGAGCTGCTGTGTGGGGGCCAGGATGGGGGCAGTGAGACTAGTGTCTTGCTTACTTGGATCACAAAGGAACAAACCTCACAGGTCCTGGCACCTCCCTGGGCCCCACAAGCCATCAGGCCCCACAAGCCTGTGCCCATGGGAGGACCCCTCCTGCCAATCTACCATGCCATGAACAGAAAGCTACAGCTGACAACTGCCAAGTGTCAAAGATCAGACATGAACCAAAGCTTCAAATATGTGTGTGATATAAGTGGAGAAGAAACACGGTTAACTACTCCCCCCGCCCCCCGCCGCACCCCCAACCAGGGTGATCCTCATCAGGGCCACATGTTCTTGACATTGAAATTTCCCTAGCATTGCTACACCAAATATGTCAGCATCCTGGAACATGTGCTAAGCCAAGCAGAAAACATTATGCCTGAATCTTTCCTTTTAGCAAAAAGGAGAAACTTGACCTCTCATCCAGCCTCCTGCACAGTGATAGAAGTAGCTCGAAGCTGTGCATGGCCAGGTAAAGACACCAGAAACATAGCTAGTAACTGTTAACTGAATTTGCTATTGACAAGGAGGCAGATTTTTCCTGAAATGTGAACAGAAGAGAAATTAACATCTGTGAGGCTCCCACTGCCATGCCCTGCTGCACTGTGATGGAAATGGAGCCCAAGATGTGGGAAAATGATCCTCATTTCTGAGGCGAGAAAAAAAAAAAAAAGCTAAACAAATTCAAACAGAAAAGAATTTAATAAACCATCATTTCCAGTGTTTGGCGTGTATCCAGTGTTCACAGCATTCAGCATTTTCTGCTGTCCTCATTTTCCTCATTGTTCTAAATAATGACCACCAGAGAATTCTCTGGTTTCCTGAACCGAGAGCCACGTGTATGAGAAGCTTTTATTTCAAAGGCAGCTTTGGTCTTTGTCCTGCATTCATTCAACCATAAAAATCATCCTGTCCTTTTTCCTGTAGTAAGAATTCATAACCACTGGGCAGGGGGGTATATGGGAAAAGTCTGTACCTTTCTCAATTTCTCTGGGAACCCGAAACTGCTCTAAAAAATAGTCTTAAAAGAAAAATCCCCACACAATAAAAAAAAAAAAAAGAATATACAACCACCAACCACAATCGAACCCTACAATATTTCCCTGGGCCTTTTCAATTGAAGAGTCACATTTTCTCCACACTTTCTCATTTTGGAGACCAGAGTATCATATTGATATTAAATTTCTACAAGGCATAGTAAAGGGTATTGACCAAAAATGATGATGATGAAAGAGGCTGCAAATAAGTTTATTTGGGGTCTTAAGAACTGCAGCTTGGCAGATCCCATATTCAGGTAACCCCAAAGGAATGTTCCAGGGAAGAGAAAGAGTCAGGGGCTTATGGATAAAAAAGCTACAAGACGGCTAAAAGTTGCCTGAAGACAACTGTGACTGACTGTGACTTGAGTTAAAAAATATTTGTCCTTAAGGAATCAAAAGTTGTTCTAGGGTAGGGGTCTGTTAATACATAGACTATCAAGAGTTATTTTAGGGTAAGGGTCAGATAAGTATCTTGTTTCTGGCAGGTGTTCGGATGGCTTCATCATGTCGAAAGATCAGATTCCATCCGGAGTGAGACATGCATAAATCACACTTCCTTAATGGCCTCCTGGCTTCATTTTAGAGAGCTCTCTTAGCAATACCAACTCCATCTTGATTTTCCTTTCAGGGTTCACTTAAGGTCCTAGAAGTTGTTACCAATTTGGTTTAGAAGAGCATTGTGTGTGTTTGTGTGTGTGTATTACCTAAGTAAGTGGTTCACAGATTTTTATATAAGCAGAGCTTCACTCATTTAACAAGTATTTATTGAGTACATTCCTGTGGAAGAGGAGGCAATTAACTCTAAGCATAATCTGATTATTTGTTGATAGTGTCTATCACCTATCTATTGCTCAATCAATCATTATCAACTTATCTACTTCAGAATGTAAAAATGCTACAGAAGGAGAAGATGAAAGTGGAGTAAGAAGCTTCAGAAATGTGTTTGGATATGGACTGCATATACCAAGGGAGAGGACAGGACAGGGAGGGCTTTTTGAAGAAGGTGGACTTTTTTTTCCTTTCTTAAAAAAATTTTTTTTATTGAAGCATAATTGGTTTACAATGTTTTGTCAGTTTCTGCTGTACAGCAAAATAAATCAGATATATGTATATGTATACCTGCTCTTTTTTGGATTTCCTTTCCATTGATTTACAATGTTGTTTTAGTTTCTGCTGTACACTAAAGTGATTCAGTTACACATATTTATATACATTTTAAAATATTCTTTTCCATTATAGTTTATTTCAGGATATTGAATATAGTTCCCTATGAAGGTGCATTTTGAGAAAAGCCTTTTGAAAGGGGATGAAGCAAGCAATGTGGATGTTTAGAGGGGGAGGGCTCTAGACAGAGGGACTCACCAGTGCAGAGACCAGGAGATGTGGGAATTGTCTGAGGAACAGGGCAGAGACCAGCATGGGAAGAGCTCAGGGCAAGTGTGTGGGAAGTGGGGACAAGGGTAGTGTTACAGATGTCAGAGCAGGAGTGGATCTAGGTTTTGTGGCACCTGAGTCTTGCACAATTAAAAGAAAGAATTCAGGGACTTCCCTGGTGGTCCACTAGCTAAGAATCTGTCTTCCGATGCAGGGGTCGCAGGTTCCAACCCTGGTTAGGCAACTCAGATCCCACATGCCGTGGGGCAACTAAGCCCACATGCTGCAACAAGAGAAGCCCATAGGCTACAACTAGAGAAACACCCTATGTGCCACAAAGAAGACCCAGAGCAGCAAGTAAATAAGTAAATAAATAAATGCTTTTTAAAAAGGAAAGAATTCAAAGGTACAAATACAAAATTAGGCACAAAATCAAGGATTTATGTAGAATGACAAAAAAACTGCAATAAATGATGAACCTTAGATGAGTGCAGGTGTGCTCAGTCCTGTTTGACTCTTTGCAACCCCATTGACTATAGCCCCGTAGGTTTCTCTGTCCATGGGAATTCTCCAGGCAAGAATACTGGAGTGGGTTGCCAATTCCAGTCCAGGGGATCCTCCCAACCCAGGAATGGAACTTGAGTCTCTTACATCTCCTGCCTTGGCGGGCAGGTTCTTTACCACTGTGCTACCTGGGAAGCCCAAACTTTACAAAGGCAACAAATGCCACAAACACTGAAGTCCCTGAAGTATGGAGTAGAGTTTATGGCTGCATTTTCATGTATGTCCCTGATAGGAGAGAACTTCTGTCTCAAGAGACATTGGCATGAGTAAACCACCCTGCCTACAACTTTATACGTGCTAGTGATCAGAAGAGTTTCCGACAGTCTGGCTTGTGGCATCATCCATTTCAGTAATTGTTTCTCTCCCACCGTCTCCATTCTTCCAGGTGCTGGGAGCCAGATCCATGGTTATATTACTTAATAGCCTTTGGTCTTGCATCCTCATGTCCAACACAGATGAGTCAGCAGAGAGGACACAAGGAGCATTTTGGGAAGCCATTCCTTACATGGGGAAGCTAGCTTACCTCTAGATACAACTGTGAACCACAAAAATACATCCCAGAAATCCAAGCTACATGTATCTGCAACTCAATACGCCCATGGCTAGATTCCAAACACTCACAAACTCCCTCTGGAACAAAGACAAACGGGCTTGGGCTGGGGACAAGGAGCTCACACAGCACTCGGCAGGATATGGTAGGGGTTCTCATTAGTGCAATGGAGAGCCTTTGTTAGTTATAAGTACAGAAGGGACTGATCTGACTTAATGAATTTTATCACTTTTCCTCTACATTTTATCATTGGGGTTATTGGGATTTCCTTTGTAGCAACTGTATTACAACACTCATCTGCCATGTGACAGTTCAGGCATTGTTATTTGCCTGCACAAAGGAACTTGTTCAGGAAAATTCTTTTCTTCCCTTTAGGCAAGTTCTCTGCATTATCAGTACTACATGTGTTGAGTTTAATTGCTGTTTAAAATGCCTTCCAGAGACTTCCTTGGTGGTCCAGTGGCTAAGTCTCCATGCTCCCAATGCAGGGAGCCTGGGTTCGATTCCTAGAAAGGGAACTAGATCCCATATGCCCCAACTAAGAGTTTGTATGCTTCAACTAAAGATCTGGCACAGCCAAATAAATATTTAAAAAATAAAAATGTCTTCCAAAAGATTATATGATGATTTGGCACTGAAACAAAAAGTTAAGATGCAATAGAAAGTCAGGGAAACACAGCAGCAGTGTAAAAAGTGATACTAGTGAAATGAACATTCATTGTTGGGGGAATGAGTCAAAGTCTGTCATTTCTTGCAAAGCCATTACCAAGTTAGTACTAAAAAAGTCAAAGAAAATATATCAATGAGTACAGGGACTTGGGTTTCCTTTCATTCATGGTATACATCCAAAAAGATTGCTTATCATTCCATCAAGTGATAAATGAATCTGAATGCAGTTTTTTTAAAAAAAGTGTCAAATATCCTGGAATTGTGAAATTTCTTCAAGCAGACAGATTCTGGTGAGACTAAGTGATGTTTTGCACAAGATTAGCATTAAGGCAAGGGGCTTACCCAGTGGCTCAGCAGTAAAAAATCCACCAGCAATGCAGGAACCACAGGAGACATGGGTTCGATCCCTGGGTTGGGAAGATCCTCTGCAGAAGGAAATGGCAACCCACTCCAGTAATCTTGCCTGGAGAATCCCATGGAGAGAGAAACCTGGCGGGCTACAGTCCATTGGGTCTCAAAGAATTGCACATGACTGAAGCGACTTAGCACACATGCATGCACAGTTTTAAGGCAAAGCTTCATAGTTTAGTTCAAGTTTAGTTCATAGCAATGTCCCTTACTTTACTTATACATACTATAAGGCTGCTTCTCACAATTGATGGCATCTTGGGCTTCCCTGATAGCTCAGTTGGTGAAGAATCCGTCTGCAATGCAGGAGACCCTGGTTTGATTCCTGGGTCAGGAAGATCCGCTAGAGAAGGGATAGGCTATCCACTCCAGTATTCTTGGGCTTCCCTTGTGGCTCAGCTGAAAGAATCTGCCTGCAATGCAGGAGACCTGGGTTTGATCCCTGGGTTGGGAAGATGCCCTGGAGAAGGGAAAGGCTACCCACTCCAGTATTCTGGCCTGAAGAGTTCCATGGACAGAGAGTTCCATGGAGTTGCAAAGAGTCGGACATGACTGAGCGACTTTCACTTTCACTTTAAATTCAACAGGGCTTCCCTGATGGCTCAAGTGGTAAAGAATCTCTCTGCAATGCAGGAGAAACAAGAGACATGGGTTCCATCTCTGGGTCGGGAAGATCCACTGGAGAAGGAAATGGCAACCCACTCCAGTATCCTTGCTGGAAGGTTCCATGGACAGAGGAGCCCAGCAGGCTACAGTCCATGAGGTCCAAAAGAGTTGGACATGACTGAGAACACACATGTTAGATTCAATAACATAGATCACTCTCACTACTTGGTTTTAAATAGACCCTAACAGCACAAGGCTAAGACGGAGGGAGGCCAGTTAACAGATGATTATGTTGATCCAGGTGACAGGGAGGTGTGGTAACGGTACAGGTGGTGAGAAGTGGTCAGACTACAGATGTATGCTGAAGGTAAAGCAAATAGGATTGGATACAGGGTAAAAGGAAAGAAACATGAGAAGGAAGACTTCAAGACTTTTGATGTCAGCAACTGGAGAAATGACAGCAACATCAGCGGGAACTGATGCATAGAACTTGGGAGAAGAGACTGTGGGGACAACACGAGGAGTTCACTTTTGAGCCCGGTTATGTTGGAGATGTCTGTTAACAGGTGGAAAGGCAGAATGTGTGGGTCTGGATGCAGGCAGGTCAGTAGATGAGGTGGCATTTCTTCTGATTCCTACAACTTTCTTGGTACAGTAACAAGCAGGGCACTACCTGGCTGCAAGGATTGGTGAGGAGGTGTTAGAAGCTTGGAGGGAGATAATAAGGTATAAAATTGTCATTGAGGACTCTGCTACTCAATGGTCACCAAGGTCATAGCTTACCTGAGGCTTATTAGAAACACAGGTTCACACATTCCAGGACCAGTTCAGAAAGTGTACTTAATTAAGATGCCCAGGTGACTTAGAGCACACTCAAGTTTGAGATGGGCTTCCCTGATGGCTCAGATGGTAAAGAATCTGCCTGCAATGCAGGAGACCTGGGTTTGATCTCTGGGTTGGAAAGATCCCCTGGAGGAGGAAAGGGCCACCCACTCCAGTATTCTTGCCTGGAGAATTCCATGGACAGTCTGGTGGGCTACAATTCAAGGGGTCACAAAGAGTCACACACAACCTAGCAATAAACCACCATCACCACCAAGTCTGAGATATACTTTTAGGGAGAGTGACTACATTCAGGAAGAACAGTCTGATGGTTGAGCATGAGGTTCAACATGAGGTTTCCAGCATCAATTTCAAGAGAGAACCATCTGCATGGTGATGAATTTTATTCCAGCCAAAGGCATTAGTGTGGCACAGCTGCAGGGTAGGCAGAGAGCTGGCTGTGATTAGGGTTCTGGTTGTTTCAAAGAAGGAAGCTGAATGAGAATGAGTCAAGAATGTCAAGGATGCAAAGAAATAAAAGATATAGACAGGTGGGGATATGACTAAATTTTTATACTGATACAACTGAATTTTTCCTCCTAGAAATAAATATTTTTTACATAATATGAAACACTTAGAGAACCCTGATTTAGATGATATTAGCTAAAGCACTACTTCGCCCAGGGGTATTTATTTTTAGGGGATGCTTTGTGACAGTCACCATATTAGTAAGATGCAGAAAAATAAATGTTTAATGGTAAAATGGGAAGAGCTCTGGTCAGCTTCATCTGGGACTAAGGAACTTCCTGGTGTATACTGAAATTGCATCTAAAATTTAAGAGTTGCTCACTGAGGTAGTGTCTTGATGTTTGTCACATAATCCTTAAAGATTAATTCTAGAAGTGAAATTTCAACCATGAACCTTGCCAGTGAAGAGTTTTGTCTCCAAACTGAGGGCCTGCCTGTATGAGACAATGTTATGAAATGAGCCCCTAGTGCATGTGAGTATCCCCAGGGCTCCTATGGCAACACTCAGAATGAGATTCACAGACATCAGGCAGAGGTAACCACTCTTGTTCTTCTTTTGACTGTCCATTCAGCAGCCTCTGAGACATGAGCACAGTGGAGACATCTAAATTAACAGAACCACAGGGTCAAGCACAGTAGAATAGAAAGAGATGGTGGCTCAGTGGTAAAGAACCCAGGTGCCAATGCAGGAGACGTGAGTTTAATCCCTGGGTCGAGCAGATCCCCTAGAGAAGGAAATGGAAACCCACTCCAGTATTCTTGCCTGGGAAATGCCGTGAACAGAGGAGCCTGGTGGGCTACAGTCCATGGGGTTGCAAAGAGTCCAACACCACTGAGCAACTGAGCAGATACACACACACACAAACAGATCTTCAGTTCCAGTGTCTCATCCAGCCTAGAGATCCATGTTCATCCAGTTGTGTAAATACTTGCGTTACTGGGGAAGACATTCTTGCCCACATCAGCTAATTCCACAGTTGGTCTGTTCTAATTCTTTTCTACTGTGTCACTGTATCTACCTCCCTAAAGCTGCCTCCACTGGTCTCAATTCTGCCAAATGGAGCAAGAGAGAATCACCCAGACTCGTTTCAAAAATTTCAAGGGCTCATTTCAAAAATGATAAGGTTGCTCATATATCAATGTCACTCTAGCAGCCTGTACAGCTACTGCACTTTTTTTTACTTATTCATATCTGTATTAGAATAAAAACCTTAGAAGTGTTTTTCCAAATGATATTTGATCGTTTCAGAATACCATGGGAGTTCTACACCCATTGATCTAGACATGACACACCCATTAATTTAGAATAAGTTTCCATTAGTTTTTCCACTGGCTCAGTTAACACTGTTAATTGATATTGAGCAACAAACCCCCTTGGGGGTTTTTCACATTAATTGCTGTCAAGCTGGGTCTCCACCATCCAGTACTAGTCATTGATCTTTTGGACTTTAATGCAAAGCTCTCGTTTTCCCTTAATAGGCTTCACCTTGTTGATTTCACCTCATCATTCTATCCCATAGGGTTCCATAATACTACTGATGGTATTATCTGAGGTTTCTGCCAACTGTCCTCTGCAGAAATAAGAATGAAGCAGATCTGAGACTGGTACCCTTAGAAAGGCCTATGTGCCAACTTGGTCCTTGGCTGGTGTCTGGGAGCTTGGATTTGGGGAGGGTCCTTAAGGCTTCCTAATTGATGAGGATTTTTACTGTGCCTGGACAGTTCACACAATGTGTTTTATTCTGAACACCTACTTTCCTCCTGGAAGTTGGGCCTTCTGCTACATGCGAGGCAGAGGGTACCTATGTGACCAGTCTCCAGCAAAAAAGAAAAAACAATAATAAAAAAAAGAGAGAGAAAATCCTAAACTATGTCTCAAACGGCTTCCCTGGGCAGAAACATTGTGTGCACATTGCTGCCTTTTAACTGCTGGGGGAAAAGGATGTTCTGTGTGACTCCTCATGGGAGGCAAAGACCATTAGGAGGCCTACACATGGATTGGGCTTAACAGGTGGTTCAGTGGTAAAGAATCAATGCAGGAGACCCAAGTTCGATCCCTGGGTTGGGAAGATCCCCTGGAAGAGGAAATGGCAACCCACTCTAGTAATCTGGCTGGGAAATCCCATGGACAGAGGAACCTGGTGGGCTATGGTCCATGGGGTCGCAGAGTTGGACACGACTGAGCAACTGAACATGAGCACAGACACACGAGTTATTCCAGACTCTGCCTGTGTCCTGTCCCCTTAACATCTGGTCCTGTATCTTTACTACACTGTTGTGATAAATCTTAGCCCATGGTTGCCTACTCTCCTTTGCTACTGGGAGTAGTTAGCTTGAAAAGTATAGGTAGCCATTGCTCCAATCCAACAGATTTTGTTTGTTTGTTTGCTTTTGGCCACACTACAGGGAACGTGGGATCTTAGTTCTCAGACCAGGGATCGAACCCATGCCCCGTTCACTGGAAGTGCAGAGTCTTAACCACTGGACCACCAGGGAAATCCAGGTCCAATAGTTTTAAAGGGTGGTCCCCAGACCTGCATCATCAGCATGACCTGGAAGCTTGCTAAAAATGCAGATCATCAGGCCTCACTTTAGACCTTCTGAATCAGAGACTTTAAGGGTGAGGATTGTGATCTGTGTTTTAACAACCCCTCCAGGTGATAGAGATGCACACTGAAGTTGGAGGACCACTTTCAGTCTCCTAACTCTAAAACTTTCTATCCATTTTACATTTACTTTCATTTTCAGTGAATGCAATAACTTCCATTGTTCCCTTCCCTTTTTATCAACTGTAGATATGCTTTTCATCTTCTTTTTCTTAAATCTTTTTTTTCTCACTACAGGTGTTTTTAATATTCATCTTACTTGAGGTCTGTTACTACATGACAGCTTTGACCATACGTAAAATGTTTACCGAGTCGTTGGAAAAAGATCTGGGTTACCAAAATAAGACACACCTCTTCTGAGGACTGATGTTGAAGCTGAAGCTCCAATACCTTGGCCACCAAATGAAAAAAGCTGACTCACTGGAAAAGACCCTGATGCTGGGAAAGACAGAGGGCAGAAGGAGAAGGGGATGACAGAGGATGAGATGGTTGGATGGCATCACTGACTCAATGGACATGAGTTTGAGCAAACTCCAGGAGATGGTGAAGGACAGGGAAGCCTGGCATGCTGCAGTCCATGGGGCATGAGAGTCAGACATGACTGACTGACTGAACAACAACTTTTGAACCAGGAAGGCCCTGAGTCTGTTAAATGCTGAAATCTTTCTAGAAGAACAAAAGTACCTTAACGTCTTATGCAATCACCTCACTTTTCAAAGTGTTATATTTTTTAGAGGTTAGAAAAGGTGATCTTCTGGATTGGCCAATAACTTCATTTGGGTTTTTCTTTAAGATGGTATGGATAAACCCAACCTTTTTGGCCGGCTCAATATTTAACAATCAAACTATGGTAATTAATTGTACTACAATATGGTGATGTTTGTGAACATTGTTCCACTGTTTATTTTTTTAATATTGTGTCAAAATGCTGGGAACAAGGTTTGAATAATTATTTAAGATTCTTCATGAGTGTGTATGGTATAACTTTTCTTTTTGAGCAATTTTATTTGATGATTGCTTATTACTTTGGTTATATGATTCATTGTCTTTGCTGCAGCAGAGCTGACACACTGCACAAGTGCAGGTTTCACAGGCTCAGCTAACACAGAAAATCCTGGCTCCTGTGATAGCAGCAATCTGGAAGCACTCTGCACAGTGTGTGAAAACAGTCGCTTTAGTCATGTACAACTCTGTGTGACCCCATGGATCATAGCCCGCCAGGCTCCCCCCGTCCATGGGATTCTCCAGGAAAGAATACTGGAGTGGGTTGCCATTTCCTCCTCCGGTGGATCTTCCCGACCCAGGGATTGAACCCTTGTCTCTTACACCACCTGCCTTGGTAGGCGGGTTCTCTACCACTAGGTCCACCGGAGAAGCCCCCGTACACCATGAGCTGTCAATAAACAGCTCAAGTTGAGGAGAAAGGACACACGGGAACAAAAGCAGCCATGGGAAACTCGTGACACACCCTTTCATTTCAACCCTATCCTTTCATATTGTCCTCATACAACCCTCTCTTCTCACAACTTTAAACATCCTTTTTCCTGAAGTTTCCCACACAGCCTTCTTCACCCTACTTGTTCCCTACGTCCAGTCCCGAATCCTCTCCCCATTATTTCTTCAGTGGCTTTGGACAAGTTATTTCACCTCTCAGAAACCCCATTTCCTCATCTCTCAAGTGTAAATAAAACACTTAACACATAGTCTCTGGCACATGGTAGACAAGTCAATGCATGGTAATTCTTATGCATTTCTATCATTACTATTTCTGTTTTGAATGGGAGAATTTGAGGTATTTTAGGATAGACTTGTCTGAGGCTTTCCTACAACCTTCCAATGATACCACATGGGCAAACATCACAGAGGCTGACCCCATGTGGCATTCCAAGGGTGGCCCAGTGGGAGTGGTCATCCCCCTACACTCAGGGGGCCAGACCAGGAGTACAGCCAATAATAGGGTTCACTGACTACAATTTCAATAAAAAAAAAAGATCCCACATGCAATTTATTTGGTGGAGCCAAATAAATATTTTAAATATTAAAGAAAAACCTAACTAAAATCTGTCTTCATTTTATTATCACAGTGCATAGCAAGACAGTGAAAGTCATAAGCCTTCCCATGTGGGCAGACACTCCCACTGCCTGGTCATTGTATGCCAGCTGGCTGGCTCTGAGGAATGATATTGCTTTTTTTCCATAACAACTAGAAAATATTCTGTGGGGTTTTGATAGTAAATGGAGCTCAATTTAGAGTTCAGAAACAAGATTCATATTGACTTAATTTTGGCTGAGCATTAAAGACATGGGTAACTATTAATGGTTTTACCCACTTACTGAAAAAAACAAACAAACAAACTAGGACCTCAATTTTTCATTGAAAATATCACAAAGTCCATAAATAAGTTTTACTGGGACACAGTCACACAAATTTGTTTACATAATGTCTATGGCTACTTGTGCAGTGCAGTGAGCAACTTTAGTATTTGTGACAGAGATCATGTAGCCTGCGAGCCTCAGATATTTACTACCTGAACCTTTACAGGAAAATTTTGCTGGCCCTTGATCTAGAGTAAAATATATATTGAATTAGTGATGCCATCCTTAATTGGAAAGTAAAGTTATACATGTTCATATACAACATAAGTTTTAAAGCAAAACTGACCATTTATTTAGACCTTTTTTGAACTCTGTTTTTTTTAATCTATTGATTTTAAGATTTTAGGGGTCAGAAATCCCAGAGGCCCAGCATCATGTCTTATAGTCACTGCGTTCTGTAAAATCTCCCCATAGGATGATTCCATCTGCAGAGCTTACTCATGACTCCAGAATGTGACAGTTACATGTGAGGTAAGGGCCATCTGAATGTGATAAAGACAGACTAGCTTTATTTTCCATCAAAATGGCTAAGTAATTAAACTGGAGGTCACACCAAGGTGGCTTGGCCAGGAGACATGTTTGCATGTCCTTTATAGTATTTTTTAAATGTTTTAAATTGAATGCCTTTGTATAGGGCATGTGTTTGCTACTCTACCACAGTCCTTATCATTCCTTGATAAACCTTTGACCCATTTTACATATTTAAATGACCTCCCTGACCCAGGTGGGCAGTGGAGTTTGTAATCCTTGAACTAAAAGCAAAGTGTTCCCTGTTGTAACCCGTCTATAGATTACTAAAATGTTCCCTGATGCAACCACAGTCTACATGTTACTGAAACATTTCTGGGAAATTGTTTTTTGTACTAACACTATGTTTCTTTCTTTTTTTTTTAAATTGGAGTATAATTGCTGTACAGGGTTAGTTTCTGCTGTACAACATAGTGAATCACCTATATGTATATATAGATCCCCTCCCTCTCGAGCCTCCCAACTGCCATTCCATCCCTCTAGGTCATCACAGAGCACCGAGCTGAGCTCCCTGAGAAAATGACTAGTTCTAATCAATGAGGCTATTATTTTATGAGCCAGCAGAAATCCTTTTTTATTTTGCTATTAATCCTTTTAATATTTTTCTATTATTAATATATGCTGGTTGTACACCTGATATTAACACAGCATTGTAAATCAACTATACTCCAATAAAAATTGACATATATATATGTATATGAGGGTCAATGTTAGCATTGACATTAAATTAGAGAATAAGAATATTTGATTTGTGGCAGAGGATGGGTATGAAACGACAATGAAAGTTATTTTCTCTTGCTTCCTCCCACCTACTCCCTTCCTTCACCACAGTTCTTCATCCTCTAACAGTCTTACATTAATTTACCCAAGAAGTTCTCATGTCTCATTCTAGTTTGTATTTCCTTAAATTTAAATATCCCAGGTTGCAGAATTCAAGACTATGACTCTCTGATACAATATTTCCCTTTGATGGAATTAAAAATAAAGTTTTAAATCTTTTACCTAAGGATTTTTGTGTGCAGCAACTAAACATCAATATGCCTTCCAAAAGTAAACTAAGGATGAGATTTTTCAAAATTTAAAGTCTCATCTCTTTCTTGGATCTTACACTTTAAGTTTACCATTAACAGGTAATAGAGACAAACAATACAGTCCTACTGAGTAGCTTGATATCTTGTGATAAACCATAATGGACACAAATATGAAAAAGAATATATATATAATATAAATATATCTATATATTTTTTTACAATGTTGTGGTAGTTCCTGCTGTATGGCAAAGTACTTCAGTCGCACACCCACACACACACACGTGTGTGACTGACTCACTCTGCCACAACATTGTTACTCAACTGTACTTCAAGTAAAGAAAACCAGGCAATAGAACACAGGGAATTTAAAAATAGTTCTATACTTAAGTCACTAAAATGCGCTGTGTTCCATATGGGGGAATCAAACATTTAAGAGTCTCCTTCTAAAATCTCATTCAAATATATGTATAAGATAAAGTGAGATAACTGTTATACCATAAGTAAAATAAAGTAAATGAGAAAACAGGAGGGGCTTCCCTGCCCTGGTAGCTGAGTGGTAAAGAATCTATCTGCCAATGCAGGGGACACAGGTTCAATTCTTGATCTGGGAAGACCCCACAGGCTGTGGAGCAACTAAGCCCATGCACCACAACTAATAAACCTGTGCTCTAAAGCCCAGGAACCACAACCACTGAGCCCACATGCCTCAATTACTGAAGCCTGCAGGCCCTAGAGCCCACACTGCACAATAAGAGAACCACAGTGAGAAGCCCAAGCACTGCAAATAGAGAGTAGCTCCCGCTCTCTGCAGCTAGAGAAAAGCCTATGCAGCAACTAAGACCCAGCATGGAAAAAGTAAATAAATAAAATGTATTCTTTAAAAAAAAGGAGTTTGAGAGATTATGAACAGTATGAGCAAAGAATAATTAATACCTTCCAAACCCAAATACAGGCTGTCTACAAGAAATTCACTTCAATTATAATGATGTAAGTAAAATAAAAGTAAAAATAAAAGGATGCAAAATGATATATCAAAAGAAACCAGAAGTAACCATACAAATATCAGATAAAGGAGACTTCACAGGAAAAAAAAATCACCAGGGATAAAGTGGGACACTATATAATGATAAAAACATTAGCCTACCAAGGAATATAGCAATCCTACATATATGTGTACCCCAATCAACACAGCTGCAAAAAAACTAAGAGCAAAATAACTAAGAGCAAAATTTACATGACTAAAAGAGAAACAGACAAATCCACAATCACGGTTGACAATTTCGACACCTCTTTTCAGTAATTGATAGAACACTAGATAAAAAAATCACCAAGTATATAAAAGAACTGAACAACATCAGCCAATGGGATCCACCTTACAGTTATAGAACATTCTACCCAACAACAATAGATACCCATTCTTTTCAAGCACACAAGGAAACCAAAAAGATAGGTAATAAAACATTAAATGGAAAACAACAGAAATCTCTGATTGTAATGAAATTAAAATAGAAATCATTAACAGAACGTTAGGAAAATCTCCAATTGTTAGAAATTAAACATCACACTTCTACAGAATCCAGTGAAAAGAGGAAGTCTCAAGAGAGATTTTAGAAAATATATTTATGAAATGTATTTATGCAGGGAGAAATGAAAAATTTCAGTGCATTCCATTTCTCCCAGGCTTGCCTCCTTCCTTGCCAATCTTTTCTAATGATTACTTGGGCCCAGTTTTGAATGTGCACATGAAACCATCTGGATAGATTTGTCCAAACCACTGAAGCAACAAATTCCTTACCATTTGCAAAACTGACCCAAATAAAACTACACAAGTTAATCAGTCCTGGCCCTGGGACATAGGATGGATGGGGACTCTCAAGGAGAGCATGGGAAATGGCAAGAAGAAAGTGTACTGTCCAGATCGCTAAGGGAATATCATTAGTCCTGGAATTATAGCCACTAAAATATGGTGACAAACTGCAGAGACGCTAGAGCATCCCTATTCAAACTCCCTCACATATTCTGAGCATGTCTTAGTCATATTCTTCTCCAAAACTTACTGAGGACTAAGAGGAAGTCATGGAAAAGAAGGGATGGATTAGGGACTTTATCTGACAATTCAACAAGCATTTATTAAGGTCCTACCAAATACTGTATTAAGTGCTTGAGAGGCCAAAAACAAAAGAGAAAAGAAATGGCAAACATATCCTTCAGAAGCTTTATGGCCTAACTGAATTAAATGGTAGGGGAGAGGAAATAAAGATAGTGATAATCTACTGTACAATCTACTGAAATTAATCATAATTCCATCTGAGAAGATTATAAAGTATTAATCTGGCAAGTCCCAAGCATGAAGCTAATTAACAGCAGGGATTGAAAATGGAGTCGAGGACAAAAGGGAATGAAAAGACCAGATCCCACTGAAGTTAAACAGGCTCAGAAGGCTTGGAGCTGCCTGGCTGTTCATAAACTCTCTGAGAGTTCAGCTGGGAAACAAAAAATCAGGGGACAAAGTGGTGGATGAAAGAAATGTGGAAGAGGACAAAAGGGAGTGAAAGAGTGTGAAGCAGTGGTTTTATGAAATAAAAGTTACAATTATTTGTTCCACGCATGATGATTAAGTGGAATGAGTTGCAGATCTTTTTTCATTGTTCTTGTATCACACGTTTAATTTCTAGCCATATGAAACTTTTACTAAAAGAGTAAACAATTAATATTAAAATGATCCCATATTTTCTGTTTCTCTTCCCTTTCCCAGTTTACAAGTATGAAAGCTAAGTAAATCATGTATTGCTGTTTAGAATTATTCACACCTGAGTAGTAACTAGGTCCCTTGAAAGTGTCAGTTGCTCAATCCTGTCCAACTCTTTGGGACTCCATGGACTGCAGTCCACCGGCATCTCTGTCCGTGGAATTCTCCAGGCAAGAATACTGACTGGGTTGTTATTCACTTCTCCAGGGATTCTTCCCAACCCGGGGATTGAACCTGGGTCTCCTGCATTGCAGGCTGATTCTTTACTGTCTGAGCCACCAGGGAAGCCCCTTGAGATACAAATAAATGTGTTAAGGTATTACCCAATATAGGACTCTTTCACTCTTTCTCAAGGTTCTGTTCCAAGATATTACAAGTTAAAAAGAAACTTGGAACAATGTA
Organism: Capricornis sumatraensis; assembly: GCF_032405125.1. Classification (NCBI taxonomy): domain Eukaryota; kingdom Metazoa; phylum Chordata; class Mammalia; order Artiodactyla; family Bovidae; genus Capricornis; species Capricornis sumatraensis. The sequence continues at coordinate 106,461,751 of NC_091092.1, read as the reverse complement.
ATTGAAGCTATCATTTGGCCCTAATTTTAAGAGTGTTCATCTTGTAGACATTTGCATGCTCACTGTGATAAAAAGAATTATTCAGATTCAAGCATATTTAAATTCTTCATGGCATGATCATGTGTTATTAAAAAATAGAGTATCTCAATTTTAAGTTAATTTGGGGCTATCATTTTGCTATAGGTTCAAATGTTGAACAGTTTATCACAAGAGTATTACACACATGACTTTGTGCCTGGTGACCACTTGATCAAAGGTTATTTACTAGGACCTTTTGGGCTTCCCTGGTGGCTCAGATGGTAAAGAATCCACCTGCAATGCTGGAGTCCCAGGATTGATCCCTGGATCGGGAAAATCTCCTGGAGAAGGAAATGGCAACCTGCCGGGGTCCAGCCCTGGTGGATCCAGGGAATTCGAAGGGTGGACAGTGTTGGCGTGAGAAAAACTTATTTATTGATTGATATAAGATTAGATTAAGAAACAATAGTGTAGTAGGAAGATTAAGTGGAGGAAGAGGGCTGAATAGCTTGGTTTACACGGAAGACCAATAAAATTCCAGACAAGGAATTTGCACCATCTACGTTGGGCCACTGGTGCTCGCTTGAATATCTAAGGGTGCCTCGCCTTAGGCTCCCTTTCGCACGGGTCTTAACAGCCAGGGCAAGTAAGTAGACCTGGAGAGCCTCCACGCCCCAGATGGAAATTCAGCCTGAAATTAAAGTAAAGAGCAGAGGGATGGAAAAGGAGAGAGAGAGACACGGGGGAAACCAGTCCAGCAACTGGCTCTCCTTCTATTGTCCTTCAAGGCCTTTTATACTTTTGATTATACATAGAGATCAATGGGTAATACAAAATCATGTAGCGTTCGCAGCCCAGACTCTTTCTGTATATCTTTTTGTATACAGAAGGTCTCAGGTGATTTACATTATCTTCTGGCCAAGAGGCTTGTTAACACTTTTTGGCTCTCTTCCTTAATGAATGTTAATTTCATTTCCCCTGAAGTGTTTTTCTTTAATCTGCATCTCCTTAAAGCATTAGAGTTACATCTCTATAGAACAAAGGTGCAGTGGGTTATAACAAAGAAGGTATTTAACTCAAAGATCTAATGTTGCTAATACCAGGTCTCTACTACTTGTTTTTCTATATACCAACTATATCTAAAAATAAAGGATATGAAAATTTGGCAGCAAGCATTGACTCAACAAATGAAACTTTTAATCAGTCCTATTCTAAAGATTTTGACTCCTCGGAAGCCCCTACATTCCTAGGATGTTTTAAGCTTCCTGTGCCTCCTGCGGTCAGGAGGCCTCAAACAATCACACGCGCAGCTGTACGAGTCCTGCAGGCAGGCTAGAAAGCCATCAGAGGGGTTTTTGGATTGAAACACTCTCAAATGCAGAAGACTAAAGCCCTGAATTGACTTTTTCCAGAGAATGTCAGAAGAGTGGAAAAGCAAAGCACAAAAACTGGCAGATTTTTGTTGGGGTACATGCTTAGGAATTTCCAGAGGGGCCCCTGAAGTCTGAGCATGCCTTGCATATGTCAGCTTCCTTCCTCATGACCTTGTCACGGGCGGGATTCCTCACACTGGCTCCCGGCATCAACCACTCCAGTATTCTTGCCTAGAGAATCCCATGGACAGAGGAGCCTGGTGGGCTACAACTGAGCAACTAAGCACATGCGTATACACACACACACACACACACACACACACGTACATACCTTTCAGTACTGGGATAGTAACTGTTATCTACCTGAGGAGGGTCTGGTTACACATCTGATGCCAGCAAAACTTCTTTAAAAGGCAGTTCCTGGCTTGATACTGGGCACTGGTTGACAGAGAATCTTGCTAGCTGTATGTGTACATATGGCTGATTCACATTGTTGTACAGCAGAAACTAACACAACATTGTAAAGCAATTATGAAAAAAAGTGTTACTCAGTCATGTCTGTTTGTGATCCCATGGACTGTAGCCTTCCAGGCTCTTCTGTCCATGGGATTCTCCAGGCAAGAATATTGGAGTGGGTTGCCATTTCCTTCTCCACACAACTATTATGGTATTTTTAATTACAGGAAGTCATCTTCTGACGTGCTTGTATTAAAAACCTCAAACTTACTTTCCATCTCTCTTTTCTTTAGTATAACATGGGAAATGATTCAATTAGCTAAATAAAAATTTATTTTGTGGGAAATCATTTTCTCTCAGTTCTTGTTCTTGCTCAGTTGCCAAGTCGTGTCCAACTCTGCGACCCCATGGACTGCAGCATGCCAGGCTTCCCTGTCCTCCACTATCTCCCAGAGCTTGTTCAGATTCATGTCCATTGAGTCGGTGATGTTATCTACCCATCTCATCCTGTCTCTTCCTTCTCCTTTTTCCTCTCAGTACTTCAGTAATTTTTCTACTAATCCAGTGATCACAAATCTATTATTTTAATTAATCATATTTGAAACTGAAGTGAAATAACATAATTGATAAACTATTAAACTTTAAAACCCTTATAAGACAATCTCATCTAATAGCTCAGTAATATTTTATTGCATGCTTTCTTACTAATATGACAAAGAGGTAATCACCACTCAGTGGTAATATGAAGGAAAAATATTAAGTGCTACTCCTATCTTAGGTGATCATCATGCATATGCTTCTTATCTGAAGTTGGCAGCAAGTGAAATTAAATGGTTTTCCACATGACTGCATTGTCAATCCACCTGCTCTCACCTAATTGACTGATTCTCATCATTCTGCCTCCCAAGGGGTCACTTGCAATGATAAGGAGTATGACAATCCCACACGGCATCAAAGCTCCCTACAACCATGGGTTGGTGCAACCCTACAAGGGGCCTTTTAGACAACACTGAATAGGAATCACTTTCTTCCAGGAAAGGAAGGATGAGATATAAGCAGGGCACTGTAGAGCGGCACACTCCAATTAGCCTTGTCACAATCCTCAGTTTACTCATCTGGAAACCAGAAAACTGCCTTTAAGGTTTTTTCTCAACCTGTGGCTCTGGGTACCACAGAATCTACACTTTCCTGACTACAAAAATAGAGGAGGGAACTTGAACACCCCCAAGTCTGGTTAAAACAGGAGACAGGAGTGATCATAACTGGCATCTAGAAGCATGTTTACCACCCTGCAGACACAGATCCAAAGTTCAAGGACACAAGTACAACAGCAGGTAGGAATCCAAAGCTTCATGTGCACCCAAAGGTGACAGTCATGTGTGACTGGTGCCAGGTCCACAATTGAGCTGTAATTGCTTTTTCTGTGGCTCTCCTGGGGTAAGGCAAGTCTATCAGGACTTCAAGTTGCAAGCAGTATAAAACCTGTCTTACAATGACTTAAACAAAGATGAAGTTTATTTTTTTCCAATAACAAAAAAATGTGAAGGTAGGTAGCTATTGGCCTTGATCCAGAAACTTGACAACTTCAGAACCAGCATCCGGTACTCATTTGACTTTTTTTCTCCTGGTTGACCCTTTGTGATGATAAGATGAATGCCCTAGATCCAAATATTTCACTGACCCAAGGTAGTATGAAAAGAGGATCCAAAAGTTAATGGTTCCAAGACAGGGTTTCTCAAATGTAAGTGATATAGGGCACAAAATTAATTTTCCCTCTACTCTTATAGGTTCTTGGCTGAGAGCCTCCAGAACAAAAGACATAGTAACAGGAGAAAAACAAACAGAAATTTAATAATGTTAATACCTCCTGTATACTTGGGAGAGACCCAGGAGAACAGAAAAACTACGTGAAATGGTCCAAGCCACCATTTAAATCCATCTCCAGCTAAAGACGAGGGCTTCCCTGGTGGCTCAGATGGTAAAGAATCTGCCTGTGGGAGAATGTAGGAGACCTGGGTTCAATCCCTGGGTCAGGAAGATCCCCCTGGAGAAAGGAATGACAACCCACTCCAGTATTCTTGCCTGGAGAATTCCATGGACAGAGGAGCCTGGGGGGTTACAGTTTATGGAGTCCCAAAGAGTCAACAGGACTGAGGGACTAACACTTTCACTTTCCAGCTAAAGACAAAAGAAGATATTGGAGGGGCAGGGGAGGTGGTTTTTGAAGGCTATAAAAGCGCCACAGATTGACTACACAATGTAGCAAGCTCTCTCCATCCTATGAGTGGGATTAGGTACAAGGAGCAAAGATCACAGATACTGAGAATAGAGGCCTTGTGATTTGGAGTGGGCAGGTGAGTCAATGGCACCCCACTCCAGTACTCTTGCCTGGAAAATCCCATGGACAGAGGAGCCTGGAAGGCTGCAGTCCATGGGGTCACTGAGGGTCAGACACGACTGACCGACTTCACTTTCACTTTTCACTTTCATGCATTGGAGAGGGAAATGGCAACCCACTCCAGTGTTCTTGCCTGGAGAATCCCAGGGACGGGGGAGCCTGGTGGGCTGCCGTCTATGGGGTTGCACAGAGTCGGACACGACTGAAGTGACTTAGCAGTAGCAGTAGGGGAGTATGGATTATGGAACAAGACATTCTGGCTTAGGGTACAGAGAGGTACCAGGAAAGTGAAACAGAAGTCAAATTTCTTCCGACTCCTCAAAGTTTAGCTTCTAAGCCAAGTCAGGAGGGTGTCATCCTCTCCCATTCTCTCCACTTTCAGCTTTCTTCCTACCTTTGGCTCCCTGGCCTTGAATGCAAACAAATAATGTTAGTATCAGGGTTTTGGTGTACCTGGTGATAATTTTGCTTATTAAAAATAATAAAGGACAGCACAAGTCTCAAATTACAAGATTTTGGTTTGTGGTCAACAAGAAATGCATCTTTGGGATCTGATGATGTTTGGTTTGAAGCTTAGTCATGAGGAAAGAGAGGATTTCTAGTGCTGAAAATACATGTAGAAAAGTGAGGACCCCCTGTGTTTGAGAATAACAGAAATACTAGAAATGAACATGAAAATGTGACTCTAGTTGAAAAATAGAAGTTAATTTCTGGAAAAAGAAAATAAAGGTGACAAGGTTAAATTTAAGTTGAGAGGCAGTAACATTCTAGGCATTATCTGGATACCCCTACAAAATGGCTGACAGGCAATCATGAGTTAGTTTCACTGAGGGCTTTTCTCTTTTTTCACAAGTGACAGCCACTGTTTCACTCAACAAATGATGATATAAATTAGATGAAAATTCTTTCAAGTGCTGTATGTATTTAAGAATTTATTAAAATTCAGTTAATAAAATGGAATTTTCTAAACAACAATTTTCTTTATAGCCTAGTGGGATAATAAAAATAAATAACAAAAATTGCTATCAAATCTGCTGCTGCTGCTAAGTCGCTTCAGTTGTGTCCAACTCTGTGCAACCCCATAGAGAGCAGCCCACCAGGCTCCCCTGTCCCTGGGATTCTCCAGGCAAGAACACTGGAGTGGGTTGCCATTTCCTTCTCCAAACTATCAAATCTAACCTTCATCAAAGCCATCAAGGAGGTCAGTGAGTGACTAAGAAAATCATGGCTCTGAAACACAGAATGTAGGGGAATTTAAAGCTTCTTTTGTTTTGCAAATCTTCCAGTAGACTTCTTCTGCCTCAATATATTCTAAACAGTTAGCTGGAGTAAGTCCTAGGATCCAAATGAAAAATAGGTGCTTTCTTATTTAAGGGGAAGGTCATTTTTGTTAACTGAAATAAAGTATGTTGAATATGGATACTAAAACAGTTAAAAAGAACAGAACTCCTGTGAGGGCTCAATCCTTAAAGAATAGATAGCACACCATAACTTAGCTGTGCTATACTTTTGGATATCTTCATGACTTTTATTGTGGTCCTTAATTTATCTTTATTGGGATAAAGCTTGTGGACTCCCACACTATAACATGAATGAAAATAGTAGCTTTGAGACCTCTGTTTGTGATATTTTTTCTTAACCAAACTCTTCATATGTTAAAATTAATTTGAATGAGGCATTTGAAAATAAAAATCTATAAGATTATCCTTAGAAGATGTAAAAGATATTAATAATTTCTGATATATATAATTTCTGTGTATATAAACACATCCAGCATCTGGTCCCATCACTTCATGGGAAATAGATGGGGAAACAGTGTCAGACTTTATTTTTGGGGACTCCAAAATCACTTCAGATGGTGATTGCAGCCATGAAATTAAAAGACGCTTACTCCTTGGAAGGAAAGTTATGACCAACCTAGATAGCATATTGAAAAGCAGAGACATTACTTTGTCTGCAAAGGTCCATCTAGTCAAGGCTATGGTTTTTCCAGTGGTCATGTATGGATGTGAAAGTTGTACTGTGAAGAAGGCTGAGTGCTGAAGAATTGATGCTTTTGAACTGTGGTGTTGGAGAAGACTCTTGAGAGTCCCTTGGACTGCAAGGAGATCCAACCAGTCCATCCTAAAGGAGATCAGTCCTGGGTGTTCATTGGAAGGACTGATGCTGAGGCTGAAACTCCAATACTTTGGCCACCTCATGCAAAGAGTTGACTCATTGGAAAAGACTCTGATGCTGGGAGGGATTGGGGGCAGGAGAAGGGGACAACAGAGGATGAGATGGCTGGATGGCATCACCGACTCGATGGACACGAGTTTGGGTGAACTCTGGGAATTGGTGATGGACAGGGAGGCCTGGTGTGCTGTGATTCATGGGGTCTCAAAGAGTCGGACACTACTGAGTGACTGAACTGAACTAATATGCCCTCCTAACAATGTAGATATGTTTATGTTGATAAAAATCTCAAAGATTATAAAATAAAAAGTAATTTAAGGAAAAACTTTAGTTGCTACATGTGTCATATAATTACTTATAAAATAGCAATTATGAATTTTTTTAAAGGTAGGTAGGTTGCAAGATAGGTAGACAGGTAAGTAGGTAGATTCTTAACTATAAAAAGCACTTCTATACAAACATGAAAATAAAATACAAAGTAATAGATATGTTCTAAATGGTAAAAAAAGTCTCTTTTTATTGTTTAGATTGAAGTAGAATAAAACCTATATGGTGATGTGATTGTACTGTTAGGAAATTTGGTTTCAAAACTTTTGGAAACCAATAAATTATTGGCTGAAATGCTCACTATCCATTATGTTGTCATCGGAAAAAGAATCAATTTCTTCAGCAAAGAAACAATGTTAAGCTAATAAAGTACAGGTTAGTCATCATATATTACAAGTGTGACTTCATGAAATAACAGGTTTTCAAGTAGATCAAAGTTAGCTACACTCTTGTATTCTTACTTTGAAGCCAACCTACCACTGGAATAATTTTATCAGTTAACACAGACAATGGGTGTCTGTACCTTGGTTTTTCAAAGTTTGTACCACTGGTTGTATTAATTAGGGCTGCCAGGACACAAATTACCACAAGCCAGATGGCTTAGAAAAACAGAAATGCATTGTCTCTCAATTCTGAAGGCTAGAAGTTCAAAATCAAGGTATGGGTAGAGCTGGTTTCTTCTGAGAGCTGTGAGGGAAGGATTTGTTAGGGTTTCCCTCTTGGACTTAAAGAAACGGGTGATGTGTCTAAGTTTTCATGTTCACTGGACATTCTCCTTTTGTACATATCTGTATATCCAAATTTCCCCTTTATATGACACCAGTCATACTGGGTTAGAGTCCAAACTAATGACCTCATTTTAACTTAATTACATCTGCAAGGACTCTACTTCCAAATAAGGTACTGGGGATTAGGACTGCAACATATGATTGGCAGGGGGTGCACAATTCAACCTCCAATACAAGTCTATGGCAGATTAGCAATAAGACAAGTCAAACGGTACATGAAACAAGAGGATAACTGTGTCAAAGAAACCTGTCTTTTAATCTAAACTCCTCAATGAATTCCTGAAGTGGTGCCAACTCTCCTCTATCAATCAAATTGAAATCTTGAACAAATAAAATACTTAAAGGACACACTATTACAGGCCCTTTCTGGCAGCTATGTCAAAGAATCAAAGTGGTGGTAAGAAAGGTGGGCAGTAAACTCTGGACAGATGCTTTAGAAGAGTCTTTACCACAGATATAAGATTTTGGGGAAATGGGACACCAATCTTAGAAGGAAAAAGAGCTTCACAGTCAAGTTCATCCTGAACTCAAGGCATCAAATGGTCAATATATTTTGGAGCAGGACACGTGACTGCTGTCAAAACTAGTACCATCTTCCCAGTGATGTTCAGATCTTGGATCTGCAGCTTGTTTCAGCGCTGAGTTGCGATCTGGCTAAAGAAATCCATAGTGTTAACTGTCATCCACTGATGGAGGTCCTCTTCCTCTGGCAACATGGCGGCTTCCTTCGTGTTCCCACTTCCAACAGTGCTTCTGTAGGTTTTAAGTGTTCATATTGATGAGCTCCTTCAGGGATGTTCTTGGATTTCAATGTATTAGAGGAATGGCTGCTGAAGGGGAAGCTCTTCTTTTCTTCTTGAGGGTGAGGGTAGAGGTTGGGGAGGGAGAGAACACTGGGTTGCAGTGCAGTCAGTATGCAAAGGCAGCACTTGGGAACCAGGAGGGGTAGACACTCCTCAGTCTGCAGACAGCGAAACGCAGACTACTGCTACCCTGAGTGGGGGTCAAACTTGGGGCAAAGCCCAGTGCTGCCTCCCCCACACCACCAACCAGAAAAATGGACCCAGCCGTATTTCAAAAGAAAAAATTCCACTTACACTGCAATTATAATGTCGGACATCAATTATAATGTTTGGACATCAAATAGCCAAATAATATATAATGATGAATTGTGGTAAATCATATGAAGGCAAAGAAAGAAATTCTCTAAAGAACCCCAGTAAAATATGAAAATTTGCCGTATATCTCAAGAATAAAATGAGATAATGTGTGAAAAGTACTCTGCACAGCATCTGGTATTCAGTAAATGCTCAATAACATGAGCTATTTTGATATTATGATTTTTCCCTATAAGTCCAGACACTAATAGCTTTTAAAAATAATTTATTTTAGCTTTGGCTGCATTGGATTTTTGTTGCTTTGCCTGGGCTCTTCTCTAGTTGCAGCAAGAGGGGGTTACTCTTTGTTGCATCGTGGTGGCTTCTCTCGTGAAGCACAGGCTTTAGGTGCATGGGCTTTAGTAGCTGCAGCACACAGGCTTGGTAGTGGTGGTACATGGGCTTAGTTGCACCAGCATGTGAGATCTTCCCAGACCAGGGATTGAACCCATGTCCCCTGCACTGGCAGGTGAATTCTTATATCCACTGCACCACCAGGGAAATTCCTTTAATACTGTCTATATTGAAATATTTGTTGACTTATAGTGATGGATCCTTCTTAGGAATTCATAGTCCATTGTGTAGTACAGTCAATTCACCAACTTGTTCGTCTATCCTTCCATAAAGAAGAATTAAGTATATTCTATGTCACAATTCAAGCTTGTATAGTTTCCTCTCTCCGTACCCTAATCACAGCATTCTATCAATGCTATGACTGTCAGATGGAACTGAAAAATCAGATGATGATGTTTGTATTATTTTCTGCCAAGACACAAGAAGTTACAATGTTTATATCATTCAAAGATCAGACCAGTATCTAAATCATCCTTGCCAGGTTTTACTGTCAGTCATTTCCTTAGATCTCTGTTCAGTCATCCTGCAGAGTCTTACTATTTTGATTTCCTTCAGCTTGATGCCCGTCTCTTCTCCATTAGGATAGCATTCCTGGCTTGTGGCGCTGGAAGGGAGGGTGCCATCATGGGCAGCCTGTGTGCCATTCCAGGAGCATCCCTGGGTGACTGAAAGGGACCTGAGTGCCCGCCACGAGGAGGAGAGAATGGAGTTTCCCTCCAGAATGTGGGGCGGGGTCAGCCACAAGCTTGTGCGGAGACGTGTCTTTGGTCCCTTCTGCTGTCGGCCTCTGCTCATGAATTTCCAGGCAACAAGCAGGTCAGAGAGTCAGGTGATTCAAAATTTTCAGCCTGTGGGGACTTTGAGGTCCATTTTATCAAGGCCTTCAAAGTTCACTTCAATCGCTTCTACAGTTTCTTCACATCAAGTGGCCATTCAAGTACATACTTCCCCTTAGAAGAACAAGCCTTCCATCTCTTTGAGGAGAGCTTTATGAGGAATTTTAAGTGCTGCTTTAACTAAGTGGGATCAACATTGACTTGAAACACCCTTATAAACTGGGAAGTAGAGTTTCTATTTATGGAAGGGTTCTCCTAGTCTCTCATAAAGCTGAAGCTGGGGCTGTATCTCCTAAAGAATAATCAACACAATAAAACAGTATAATAATAATAATGTAACCGAGCAGGACCCTATGGTGCCTTCCCCCCACATACTCTGCTTTAGCTCCTCTCTGAAGTACCTGGATAATAGTATTGCATTTGATACACATTTTCTGAGTTGTTTTGCAGAAGCATAAACTTCCCACCAAATAGAAGATATTACTACTTGATGACCGTGAGCACAAAGTCCCAGGCCTCCTGGAGCCTAAGGACTGAGAAAGTTAACCTCTGTGACACCACCCTGTTGCTTCCTCATCAGACCATCAGAGAATTGTGCATGATTCCCCAGGCACCCCATCTGGCTTTTAAAAGTGCTTCCCTTGAAACCCTTCCGGGAGTGTGAGGTTCTTCAGATATGAGCCACCTTATCTCCTTGCATGTCTGCTCAGTTCGTAAGTCGTGTCAGACTCTTTGTGACCCCATGGACTGTAGCCCGCCAGGGTACTCTGTCCATGGGATTTCCCAGACAAGAATATTGGAGTGGGTTGACATTTCCTCCTCCATGGGATCTTCCTGACCCAAGGATCGAACTTGTGTCTCCTGAATTGGCAGGCAGATTCTTTACCACTGAGCTACCTGAGAATCATGGCCCGCAATGAATCTTTCTCTGCTCCAGACTCTGACATTTCACTTTGTTTGGGCTCACTGTGCACGAGGCGCATGGGCCTCATTATAAATAATAGCTAAATTTATTAAATCTTTAATACTGTGTCAGTCAAACACAGTAAAAGGTAAAGTAAGCCCTTCAACCATCGACTCATATGATCTCAGCCACACATACATGCAGGATGTATTGTTATCCGAAGATGGGCCAGCTGAAGCTTGGAGAAGTTGCACATCTTGCCCAAGAATCTATTGCAGAGGCCACGTGATCACTGATATTTTTCCCTAAAATAATGCTGTATATACATATACTTCTTTAGAGTTTACAAACTTGTTTGGTTTACACTATTTCCATTTAACTTCCCTGCTGACATATTCAGGAGGGTCTGCTCCAACCACATCTTGCCTGCCATCTCTTTCATCAGAGAAAGTAGAAAGCATTATCTTTAGAATACTGTTTACATCATAGAAACAATGAGTTCAAGTCTGGCCCTAATGGCTGCCTCTATAATGTGTTCTGGACCAAGAAAATTTTCTTATCTGGGTAAATGGTGGATTGGGTAGAGAAGCTGATAGTCTCCAATGTTCCTAAGGAGCCCTCCACATACTCAGCACAAACCCCAGTCCCCATTTCCCCTCACTGAAGTCACAGTGAAGCCAGGCAGAGCCGGAGTGGGAGGTTCCTTGCTGGCCACTAGAGGGCAGCAAGCCACAGCCGAGATGCTCCGAGCTGCAGTTCAGTTCAGTTCAATCGCTCAGTCGTGTCCGACTCTTTGCGACCCCATGAATCGCAGCATGCCAGGCCTTCCTGTCCATCACCATCTCCCGGAGTTCACTCAGACTCACGTCCATCGAATCCGTGATGCCATCCAGCCATCTCATCCTCTGTCATCCCCTTCTCCTCCTGCCCCCATCCCTCCCAGCCTCAGAGTCTTTTCCAATGAGTCAACTCTTGGCATGAGGTGGCCAAAGTACTGGAGTTTCAGCTTTAGCATCATTCCTTCCAAAGAAATCCCAGGGCTGATCTCCTTCAGAATGGACTGGTTGGATCTCCTTGCAGTCCAAGGGACTCTCAAGAGTCTTCTCCAACACCACAGTTCAAAAGCATCAATTCTTCAGCACTCAGCCTTCTTCACAGTCCAACGCTCACATCCATACATGACCACTGGAAAAACCATAGCCTTGACTAGGTGGACCTTAGTCGGCAAAGTAATGTCTCTGCTTTTGAATATACTATCTAGGTTGGTCATAACTTTTCTTCCAAGGAGTAAGCGTCTTTTAATTTCATGGCTGCAGTCACCATCTGCATACTTTGTACACCATGCTGCTGCTGCTGCTAAGTCACTTCAGTCGTGTCCAACTCTGTGCAACCCCATAGATGGTAGCCCACCAGGCTCCCCAGTCCCCAGGATTCCCCAGGCAAGAACACTGGAGTGGGCTGCCATTTCCTTCTCCAATGCATGAAAGTGAAAAGTGAAAGTGAAGTCACTCCATGAGGCTGCAGGAAAATGTTGCTAGAACATTTTTGGAAGGAAAAACACTCCATACATGTTCAGTGCATACTACTGAGATGCCTCTGGTTCTTAAGGCTTCTGGAGACTTCCCAGAGTGTAAGTCTTAAGGAAAGTAAACAAATAGAGAAGGCGTGTCTCGGGGGTGTACATCTGAGTCTTCCAAATGCCCTATGCTTTCCATCTTATCATGAAGTTTCATTTTCTCCACCCCCTTAGCTACTTGGAACAAAACACAATCTCAAGTGTTCTCTTATTTTTCTCTAATAATTTATTTTCTTGAAAGCAATAATGTCCCACACCATCTTCACTTCTCTTGAGGTTACACACCCGTTTTCTCCCTGTTTTTCTTTCCCCTGCTCAGTCCTCTCTTTCCCTCTGTGTTGCATTTCTGGAAAGGAATGAACACTCCGGGAGCAGATAATTCACTCTTGCTGTTTCAACTCCCACCTGGGGGCTGATGACTTACAGATCTGTTCTCTCTGGCCCACACCTCTCCTGCAAGCATCAAAGGTCTATTTCTCACTGTTAGACATCTGCATGTAGGTGGGTCCTCAAGGACTGCAACTCAACCAGACTGAACACGAGATGGCACTGTTTGAAATGATCCCAACCACCACAAACATACTTGCAAACATTTGCATTTATAGAGAGTATCTTTGAAATGATACACCAGAAACCAATAAAGGTGGTTACAGTGCCAGGAGCAGGATAGCCAGGGGACAAGGGTGAAGAAAAACTCACTTCTCTCTAGCCTTTTGAACCCTTTGGATATCATATCATGTGCATAGGATACCTACTAAAAAAAGTAACTGTATAAACATTTTAATGTTTACATCATCTAGAGTTCTGCCAAGCTCAGTGTTCTTCTGCCATGGGCTCCCTGGGTAAGTAAGTTTACTCTCAGTTTCAGCCACCAGCTATGAGCTGTTGACTTACAGATCTGTCATCTCTGGCCCACCCCTGCTGCAAGCTTCAAAGTTCTACTTCTCACTGTCACACATTGGTCTGTGGCTATGACATCAGAACCTCAAACACCATGTCTCCTGCATCCCATTCACCATCTTCCAGCACTTGACCTTGAGGAAGGCCCTCGATAAATCCTGATGAATTGAAGGACAAAACTGCTGCTGCTCTTCCTGAGTTGTCTGTCACAGCTGCCAAAGCGCCCTCACCATCCCCTCCTGTCTCACCTGGTCTCCACCAGAACTAGGGCTCATTCCTTCCCTCCTTCCAATGAATATTCAAGACTGATTTCCTTTAGGATAGACAGGTTGGATCTCCTTGCTGTCCAAGGGACTCTCAAGAGTCTTCTCCAACACCACAGATCCACTGAGTCAAAAGCTCTGGGGGTGGGGTCTCAGCAATGTTTTATTAACTTATCTTAATTGGAGGCTAATTACAATATTGTGGTGGTTTCTGCCATACATTGACATGAATCAGCCATGGGTGAACATGTGCCCCCTGTCCCAAACCCCCCTCCTCCCTCCCTCCCTCCCCATCCCATTCCTCTGGGTCATCCCAGTGCACTGGCTTTGAGTGCTCTGTTTCATGCATGGAACTTGGACTGGGCATCTATTTCACGTATGGTAATATACATGTTTGAGCATTCTTTGGCATTGCCTTTCTTTGGGATTGGAATGAAAACAGACCTTTTCCAGTCCTGTGGCCACTGCTGAGTTTTCCAAATTTACTGGCATATTGGGTACAGCACTTTCACAGCATCATCTTCCAGGATTTGACATAGCTCAACTGGAATTCCATCACCTCCACTAGCTTTGTTTGTAGTGATGCTTTCTAAGGCCCATTTGACTTCACATTCCAGGATGTCTGGCTATAGGTGAGTGATCACACCATTGTGATTATCTTGGTTGTGAAGATCTTTTTTGTACAGTTCTTTTGTGTATTCTTGCCACCCTCTTCTTAATATCTTCTGCTTCTGTTAGGTCCATACCATTTCTGTCCTTTATCAAGCTCATCTTTGCATGAAATGTTCCCTTGGTATCTCTAATTTTCTTGAAGAGATATCTAGTCTTTCCCCATTCTGTTGTTTTCCTATATTTCTTTGCATTGTTTGCTGAGAAAGGCTTTCTTATCTCTCCTTGCTATTATTTGGAACTCTGCATTCAGATGCTTCTATCTTTTCTTTTCTCCTTTGCTTTTCACTTCTCTTCTTTTCACAGCTATTTGTAAGGCCTCCCTAGACAGACATTTTGCTTTTTTGCATTTCTTTTCCATGGGTATGGTCTTGATCCCTGTCTCCTGTACAATGTCACAAACCTCCGTCCATAGTTCATCAGGCACTCTGAAATCAGATTGATTATATTCTTTGCAGCCAAAGTTGGAGAAGCTCTATACAGTCAGCAAAACCAAGACCAGGAGCTGACTGTGGCTCAGATCACGAACTCCTTATTGCCAAATTCAGACTTATATTGAAGAAAGTAAGGAAAACCACTAGACCATTCAGGTATGACTTAAATCAAATCCCTTATGATTATGCAACTGCTTATGGTTCCCAAACATCCTCTGCTGTTCTTCCCTGACACCTTTGTGCTGGAGTGCCCACTCCTGACCCCCTTTATCTTCCCTTCATCTTGGCTGTCTCCTCACCTTCATGTGACACTCATACAAAGATGTAAGGAAGAAATATGGAATAAAGATGTTCTGAGACTGTAAAGATTGAAAACCACCAGCCCCGGGCCTAGTTATCATGCCATTTACAAAGCAAAATGAACAGGAACATGATTCCCTGCTAGTTTAATTCTGTGGTATAAATAAAACTTCATTGAAGACATAAACAATCTTGCATAACCATTTAAAGAAATGAAAAGGAGCAAGAGGAAACTCAAATTTCAGCTGCACCATGTGTGGTTGCCCAACAAAAGGTACTGAGTAGGTACTGAGATTCACGGAATCCCCTGTTGTCATGTGACATGTTCCAACAACTTTAATTAACTTTACAAATCAAGTTAGCATCTACCCTCCTCTTAGACTTGGGAACAAACTAATGAATATGATGTGCAGGTAGCAGAATGAAAATGTATTTTTGTCTCTCATAAAGAATCCTTTTTCATTGCTAGGGTCATATCTTGAGATTCAGGGCAAGTTTGAGTTCATTTAGTGCAGAGAAAGTATGTCAGATTTGGATATTATAGATTTAAATAATAAAACAGAAGTACCTTGAGTCTCAGTATTAATATAAGCTTGCAGTGATACATAGAGGAAACATTTCCAATACCCAAGAGGTCTTGATCAAATAAAATTGGGACTCAATCATTGGTGCTGATATGGGAGACATATGCAGAACAGAAGTGTTCAAGACTTTGACATCTCCCTAAGATGGCAGAGGAATAGGACAGGGAGACCACTTTCTCCCCCACAAATTCATCAAAAGATAATTTGAACTCTGAGTAAATTCCACAAAACAACTTCTGAATGCCAGCAGAGGACATCAGGCACCTAGAAAAGCAGCCCATTGTCTTTGAAAGGAGGTAGGAAAAAATATAAAAGATAAAAAGAGAGACAAAAGAGGTAGGGATGGAGCTCCGTCATGGGAACAGAGTCTTAAAAAGGAGAGGTTTCCAAACACCAGGAAACACCCTCACTGCCGAGTCTGTGATGTGCCTTGGAACCACAGAAGGCAACATAACCAGGAGGAAAAATAAATAAATAATTAAAACCCACAGAGTACATGCCCAACAGTAACTCCCCCAGTGGAGAAGCAGCACAGACACCTGCACCCACCACTAGCAGGCGGGGGCTGGGCAGGGAGGCGCAGTCTGCATTGCTTAGAATAAGGATCGGGCCTGAATGCCCCGAGGGCAATCTGAGGCTGACTTGAGATAGCAAACCAGACTGTGGGAGAGCTACCTTGCGAAAAGCCCTAACCTAAGACACCTTCAGGCCCGCTCACAGACGAAGGACTGAGCAGAGCTAGCCGGCTGCGGACTGGCCCATCCCCCTCCAGAGACAGGCAGGCGAGGGCAGCCAGAGCCGGAAGGGGGCAATCACAGCCCCAGAGAGGCATTATCTACCAAACTGCAAGCAGGCTTTATTGCTAACCAAGACTTCTTGGGATTCTGGATGGTCGACATCCGCCTGAGAAGGTGCACCAGTTGTACACCCAGAAAACCGAGCGGCAGGGACCGGGGAGGCGATAAGTCACAGCGACCATGCTCGCCAAACACCTGGTCACCTGAGCTGCTAGGACCTGGGAAGGGCACAAAACGCAGGCCCAACCGAGTCTGTGCCTTTGAGGTCTACCCGAGTACCTGAACCTGAGTGGCTTAGACCTGGGAAGTGCATACAACCTAGGGCCAGCCTCAGAGAGTTCCCAGCAGAGCAACCTAGAGGCTAAGCAGTGTAGACAGGGAAAGCACACACGCCATGAGTTGGGGCAAACCCAGTGTGGTTGAGATACTGCGAGCACACGCCAGTGTTATTTGTTTGCAGTGTACCTCCCTCTCCACAGCACAACTGAACAAGTGAGCCTAAAAAAACTGTCCACCACCACCCCCTTGCATCAGGGCAGAAGTTAAACACTGAAGAGACCAGCAAACAGAAGAAGCTAAAACAAGGGAACCTCCTTGGAAGTGACAAGTGCAATAGATTAAAACCCTGTAGTTAGCACTGACTACATAGGAAGGGGCCTATAGATCTTGAGAAATATAAGCCGGATCAAGAACTATCCAAAAATGAACTGACCCCACACTGGCCACAACACCACCAGAGAAAGTCCTAGATATAATTTTACTATTTTTACTATCATTCTTTTTTATTTTTATTATTTTTATTTTTAAGTCCCCTATTACTCCTTTAATTTTCATTTTTATAACCTACTATTACTTTGCAAAAAAAAGAGAGACCCTATTTTTTAAAGCAAGCTTCATATATATATATTTTATAATTTTTGTGACTTTGTCTTTTTTTTCTTTAATATTGAATTTTGGAAAAACCAACCTCTACTCTAGATTTTTAATCTTTGCTTTTTAGTACTTATTACTTTGTACCTTTAAGAACCCAATCTTCAGTACCCATTTTTACTTGGGAGAGAGATTACTGGCTTGACTGCTCTCTCCCGCTTTGGACTCTCCTTTTTATCCACCAGGTTGCCTCTATCTGCCCCCTCCCCCTTCTCTTCTCTACCCAACTCTGTGAATCTCTTTGTGTGTCCAGACTGTGGATAACACTTAGGGAACTGATTACTGGCTGGATCTGTCTTTCTCCTTTTGATTCCCCCCTTTATCCTCCTGGTCACCTCTGTCTCCTTCCTCCCTCTTCTCTTCTCTGTATAACTCCGTGAACGTCTTTGAGTGGTCCAGACTGTGGAGGACACAGAAGGAAGTGATTACTGGCTAGCTTGCTCTCTCCTCTTTTGATTCCTCCTCATCTCATTCTGGTCACCTCTATCTCCCTCCTCCCTCTTCTCATCTCCCTGTAACTCTGTGAAACTCTCTGGGTGTTCCTCACTGTGGAGAAACTTTTCATCTTTCACCTAGATGTTTTATCAATGGTGCTGTATAGATGGAGAAGTCTTGAGGCTACTGTAAAAATAAGACTGAAAACCAGAAGTAGGAGGCTTAAGTCCAAACCCTGAGAACACCAGAGAACTCCTGACTCCAGGAAACATTAATCAATAGGAGCTCATCAAACGTCTCCATACCTACACTGAAACCAAGCACCGCCCAAGGCCCAACAAGTTCCAGAGCAAGGGATACCACACAAATTCTCCAGCAACACAGGACATAGCCCTGAGCTTCAATATACAGGCTGCCCATAGTCATTCCAAACCCACTGACATCTAATAACTCATTACTGGACACTTCATTGCACTCCAGAGAGAAGAAATCCAGCACCCACAAGAACACCAACACAAGCTTCCCTAACCAGGAAACCTTGACAAGCCACCCGTACAACCCCACCCACAGCGAGGAAACGCCACAATAAAGAGAACTCCACAAACTGCCAGAATACAGAAAGGCCACCCGAAACACAGCAATATAAACAAGATGAAGAGGCAGAAGAATACCCAGCAGGTAAAGGAACAGGATGAATGCCCACCAAACCAAACAAAAGAGGAAGAGATAGGGAATCTACCTGAGAAAGAATTCCGAATATTGATAGTGAAAATGACATAAAATCTTGAAAACAAAATGGAGTTACAGATAGATAGCCTGGAGACAAGGATTGAGAAGATGCAAGAAAGGTTTAACAAAGACCTAGAAGAAACAAAAAAGACTCAATATATAATGAATAATGCAATAAGTGAGATCAAAAACACTCTGGAGGGAAGAAATAGTAGAATAATGGAGCAGAAGATAGGATTGGTGAGGTAGAAGATAGAATGGTAGAAATAAATGAGACAGAGAGGAAAAAAGAAAAACGAATTAAAAGAAATGAGCACAATTTCAGAGACCTCTGGGACAATGTTAAATGCCCCAACATTCGAATCATAGGAATCCCAGAAGAAGAAGACAAAAAGAAAGACCATGAGAAAATACTTGAGGAGATAATAGTTGAAAACTACCCTAAAATGGGGAAGGAAATAATCACCCAAGTCCAAGAAACCCAGAGAGTCCCAAACAGGATAAACCCAAGGCGAAACACCCCAAGACACATATTAAACAAATTAACAAAGATCAAACACAAACAACAAATATTAAAAGCAGCAAGGGAAAAACAACAAATAACACACAAGGGGATTCCCATAAGGATAACAGCTGATCTTTCAATAGAAACTCTTCAGGCCAGGAGGGATCGGCAGGACATACTTAAAGTGATGAAAGAAAATAACCTACAGCCCAGATTACTGTACCCAGCAAGGATCTCATTCAAGTATGAGGGAGAAATCAAAAGCTTTACAGACAAGCAAAAGCTGAGAGAATTCAGCTCCACCAAACCAGCTCTCCAACAAATGCTAAAGGATCTTCTCTAGACAGGAAACACAGAAAGGGTGTATAAACTTGAACTCAAAACAATAAAGTAAATGGCAATGGGATCATACTTATCAATAATTACCTTAAATGTAAATGGGTTGAATGCCCCAACCAACAGACAAAGAGTGGCTGAACGGACACAAAAACAAGACCCCTATATATGTTGTCTACAAGAGACCCACCTCAAAACAAGGGACACATACAGACTGAAAGTGAAGGGCTGGAAAAAGATATTCCACACAAATAGAGACCAAAAGAAAGCAGGAGTAGCAATATTCATATCAGATAAAACAGATTTTAAAACAAAGGCTGTAAAAAGAGATAAAGAAGGACACTACATAATGATCAAAGGATCAATTCTAGAAGAAGATATAACAATTATAAATATATATGCACCCAACATAGGGACACTGCAATATGTAAGACAAATGCTAACAAGTATGAAAGGGGAAATTAACAATAACACAATAATAGTGGGAGACTTTAATACCCCACTCACATCTATGGATAGATCAACTAAACAGAAAGTTAACAAGGAAACACAAACATTAAATGATACACTAGACCAGTTAGATCTAATTGATATCTATAGGACATTTCACCCCAATACAATGAATTTCACCTTTTTCCCAAGCGCACATGGAACCTTCTCCAGGATAGATCACATCCTGGGCCATAAATCTAGCCTTGGTAAATTCAAAAAAATTGAAATCATTCCAAGCATCTTTTCTGACCACAATGCAGTAAGATTAGATCTCAATTACAGGAGAAAAACTATTAAAAATTCCAAGATATGGAGGCTGAACAACATGCTGCTGAATAACCAACAAATCATAGAAGAAATCAAAAAAGAAATCAAAATATGCATAGAAATGAATGAAAATGAAAACACAACAACCCAAAACCTGTGGGACACTGTAAAAGCAGTGCTAAGGGGAAGGTTCAGAGCAATACAAGCATACCTCAAGAAACAAGAAAAAAGTCAAATAAATAATCCAACTCTACACCTAAAGCAACTAGAAAAGGAAGAAATGAAGAACCCCAGGGTTAGTAGTAGGAAAGAAATCTTAAAAATTAGGGCAGAAATAAATGCAAAAGAAACAGAAGAGACCATAGCCAAAATCAACAAAGCCAAAAGCTGGTTCTTTGAGAGGATAAATAAAATTGACACACCATTAACCAGACTCATCAGGAAACAAAGGGAGAAAAATCAAATCAATAAAATTAGAAATGAAAATGGAGAGATCACAACAGACAACACAGAAATACAAAGGATCATAAGAGACTACTATCAGCAATTATATGCCAATAAAATGGACAACTTGGAAGAAATGGACAAATTCTTAGGGAAGTACAACTTTCCAAAACTGAACCAGAAAGAAATAGAAAATCTTAACAGACTCATCACAAGCACAGAAATTGAAACTGTAATCAGAAAGCTTCCAGCAAACAAAGGCCCAGGTCCAGACGGCCAGCTTCACAGCTGAATTCCACTAAAAATTTAGAGAAGAGCTAACAGCTATCCTACTCAAACTCTTCCAGAAAATTGCAGAGGAAGGTCAACTTCCAAACTCATTCTATGAGGCCGCCATCACCCTAATACCAAAACCTGACAAAGATGCCACAGAAAAAGGAAACTACAGGCCAATATTACTGATGAACATAGATGCAAAAATCCTTAATAAAATTCTAGCAATCAGAATCCAACAACATATTAAAAAGATCATACATCATGACCAAGTGGGCTTTATCCCAGGGATGCAAGGATTCAATATCCACAAATGAATCAATGTAATACACCATTAACAAACTGAAAAATAAAAGCCATATGATTATCTCAATAGATGCAGTGAAAGCCTTGGACAAAATTCAACATCCATTTATGATTAAAAAAAAAAAACCCTCCAGAAAGCAGGAATAAAAGGAACATACCTCAACATAATAAAAGCTATATATGACAAACCCACAGCAAACATTATCCTCAATGATGAAAAATTGAAAGCATTTCCCCTAAAGGCAGGAACAAGACAAGGTGCTAGGGTCCAGCCCCGGTGGATCCAGGGAATTCGAAGGGTGGACGGCGTTGGCATGAGAAAAACTTATTTATTGATTGATATAAGAAATATAAGATTAGATTAGGAAGAAATAGTGTAGTAGGAGAATTA
The DNA here is from genome assembly GCF_032405125.1 of Capricornis sumatraensis. Taxonomy (NCBI): domain Eukaryota; kingdom Metazoa; phylum Chordata; class Mammalia; order Artiodactyla; family Bovidae; genus Capricornis; species Capricornis sumatraensis. The sequence goes on along the minus strand of NC_091092.1, from coordinate 106,440,334 downwards.
AGTGAAGAAAGAGGGCTGAATAGGTTGGATTACGCGGAAGACCAATAAAATTCCAGACAAGGAATTTGCACCATCTACGTTGGGCCACCGGCACTCGCTTGAATATCTAAGGGTGCCTCGCCTTAGGCTCTCTTTCACGTGAGTCTTAACAGCCAGGGCAAGTAAGTAGATTTGGCAAGGCTCTGCGCCCCAGGTGGAAATTCAGCCTGAAATTAGAGTGACGAGGAGAGGAAAGAGAGCGAGATGGGGGAAACCAGTCCAGCAACTAGCTCCATCCTCTATTGTTCAGAAGGCCTTTTATACTTTTGATAAAACATGGAGATCAATGGGTAACACAAAGTTATGCAGCGTTAGCAGTCCAGACTCTTATCAAAACCAGGCTTTTCTCTCTGCATACCTAACTGTATACACAAGTCTTAGGTAATTTACATCATCTTCCAGCCAAAAGGGCCAATTAACATTTTACAGCCTTTTTTCTGATAAGGGTTTGTCAACCACAAGACTTATTTGTGTTGATCTTCCCAAGGTCTGGTGCCACTCTCAGAAAGCACTAAATAAAGTTACATTCTTACACAGCAAAGATACAGCAACTTATAACAAGTAGAGGGAGTACAATGGTTTACAGAAAAAGAGAAGCAATTAACTCAAAAGTCTAGTGTTGCTAACATCAAAACTACTATGTATCTTTTTCTACATCCTGCTTACATTGAGTAACATCCTTCCAGGTGCCTAAAAGATAAAGAATATGGAGGTCTGGCAGCAATCCTTGAGTCAACAGTGAAAACCCATCACCAATATGATTTTTAACTCTTTAGAAAAGGCTCTGTATCTTTAAGATGCTTTTAAGCTTTGTGCCTCTCCCGGTTGGGAGGATGTAAGCAATTCACAGGCTGTAAGAAGTCTGGGGAACCTGTTAGGCAAGCTAGAGAGCTATCAGAGGGGGTTTAACTGAAACATCCCTTTCAAATGCAGAAGACTAAAGCCCTGAATTGACTTTTTTCCAGAGAATATCAGAAAAGTGGAAAAGCAGAGCACAAAAACCGGCAGATTTTTTGTTGGGGCACATGCTTAGGAATTTCCAGAGGGGTCCCTGAAGTCTGAGCATGCCTTGCTTATGTCAGCTTCCTTCCTCATGACCTTGTCATGGGCGGGATTCCTCACACTGGCTTCTGGCAACAAGGGTGCCCACTCTCACCACTACTATTCAACATAGTTTTGGAAGTTTTGGCCACAGCAATCAGAGCAGAAAAAGAAATAAAAGGAATCCAAATTGGGAAAGAAGAAATAAAACTCTCACTGTTTGCAGAGGACATGATCCTCTACATAGAAAACCCTAAAGACTCCACCAGAAAATTCCTAGAGTGAACCAATGAATATAATAAAGTTGCAGGATATGAAATCAACACACAAAAATCCCCTGCATTCCTATACACTAACAATGAGAAAACAGAAAGAGAAATTAAGGAAACAATTCCATTCACCATTGCAACGAAAAGAATAAAATACTTAGGAATATACCTACCTAAAGAAACAAAAGACCTATATATAGAAAACTATAAAACACTGGTGAAAGAAATCAAAGAGGATGCTAATAGATGGAGATATATACCATGTTCATGGATCAGAACAATCAATATAGTGAAAATGAGTATACTACCAAAGCAATTTATAGATTCAATGCAATCCCTATCAAGCTACCAATGGTATTTTTCACAGAGCTAGAACAAATAATTTCACAATTTGTATGGAAATCCAAAAAACCTCAAATAGCCAAAGCAATCTTGAGAAAGAAGAATGGAACTGGAGGAGTCAACCTGCCTGACTTCAGGCTCTACTACAGAGCAACAGTCATCAAGACAGTATGGTACTGGCACAAAGACAGAAATATAGATCAATGGAACAAAATAGAAAGCCCAGAGATAAGTCCACGCACCTATGGACACCTTACCTTTGACAAAGGAGGCAAGAATATACAATAGAGAAAAGACAATCTCTTTAACAGCTGGTGCTGGGAGAACAGGTCAACCACTTGTAAAAGAATGAAACTAGAACACTTTCTAACACCATACACAAAAATAAACTCAAAATGGATTAAAGATCTAAACGTAAGACCAGAAACTATAAAACTCCTAGAGGAGAACATAGGCAAAACACTCTCCAACATAAATCACAGCAGGATCCTCTATGACCCACCTCCCAGAATATTGGAAATAAAAGCAAAAATAAACAAATGGGACCTAATTAAACTTAAAAGCTTCTGTACAACAAAGGAAACTATAAGCAAGGTGAAAAGACACCCTTCAGAATGGGAGAAAATAATAGGAAATGAAGTAACTGACAAAGAATTAATCTCAAAAATATACAAGCAACTCCTGCAGCTCAATTCCTGAAAAATAAACGACCCAATCAAAAAATGGGCCAAAGAACTAAACAGACATTTCTCCAAAGAAGACATACATATGGCTAGCAAACACATGAAAAAATGCTTAACATCACTCATTATCAGAGAAATGCAAATCAAAACCACAATGGCATTGAAACATGTATAATATCATATGTGAAACAAATCACCAGTCCAGGTTTGATGCATGACACAGGATGCTTGGGGCTGGTGCACTGGGATGACCCTGAGGGATGGCATGGGGAGGGAGGTGGGAGGGGGGTTCAGGATGGGAAACACATGTACACCCGTGGCGGATTCATGTTGATGTATGGCAAAATCAATACAATATTTTAAAGTAATTAGCCTCCAATTAAAATAAATTAATATTTTAAAAATTTAAAAATCTTTATTACCATAAGTATCTGTTTAAAGTTTTACTCACTGAACAGAGTTGAAACTTGAGAGCAAGGTAATCACTGCTTACTGACAATTTTATTTCTAGCATGTGGTATACTGTTTGAATGTTAGGTGAACACCAAAACTCATGTTGAATGCATTAATCAGTAAGCAATAAATAAATGTTATGAGACTTAAAAAAAAAGACTCTGACATCTCTCTAATGTCACTAAGTTGTCACAGCTTATCAGAGATACTATCAGAAAAATTCAGGGTCTGGGTTAGCTTTTGCCTCACCTTTGTGGCACACGCCAAGGATCAAAAAATGGAAACCAGAAGAATAACAACCACAAAGAGCAGTTGTGTGCTACAGCTAAAAAAAAAAAAAAAAAAAAAACACACCTCAGCCTTATTTCAGTTTTTTCATTCACTCATTCCACAATATTTACTGAATGCTATGTGCAACAATTTGGAGAAAAGTCATGCTAAAGAGAGTGATAACATATCCCTGAGATGCTTCTAAATGAACTAGTCTCTATTTTTCAAGGACGTTTGTGGAGAGGGGTTGTGAATAAGGAGACATAACAGAATTAAGTTGCATATCCAGTGGAATGGGGGGTATCCAAGTCCCTCTCCTTTGTTCTCATGTGAAGGAAAGTTACAGCCACAGAATAAAGGACATAAAATACACATAGATAGGTATAATGACCATATATCTGAAGATTTGGGACAATCTCAATTTTAACATCCTTTTCCCTTGTCTCAAAAAGCATACATGTAAAACTGTATGGCCCAATTATGACTTGGGAAATACAGCTAGCTTGGCAGATACACAGAGAGGGCATCTAATGACTTGCCAGTCCTGTCAGGAGAAGAACAAAAGAGAGCAAATTTCCCTAAGAAACACTGAATTTGAAGGTCATGAAGGCAAAGATATGGATGGTTTTGAATACAGAAGACAGAGCAAAGGGACCTGGACAAGTTGCTCTCCACAGTGGAGCTCCTTAGAAATACTTCCTTGGTATTCAGAAAGAGGAGAAAATTTAAAAATAAAATTAAAAAGAAACTAGAAAGGCAAGGAGAATGAAGGAAGCACCTCCTGAACTTTTCTTGAAGGTCAAGATAATTTGATAATTTATGAAGAGACTCGCATTAACTCCACATTCCCCATTTTGGAGTTCTAATAAGCTCTGGGATAGTTTTTTCTTTCTTTCAGAGAATAAACTACACTAATCTTGGGAGATGGTCATAGATATGTTTTAGTGTAATATTGGTTTATACATGTTTTAGTTTATATATGTTTTAGTTTATACATGTTTATATATGTTTTAGTGTAATATTGGTTTATACAGAGAAATTGAATTATTATAAGGATTTTTTCAAGGTTAGCTATGCTCTGGGAATACACCAACACATTGACTAGGTCAGGGGATGGACCACAAATGATGTTTCTAAAAACCAACTCTTCCTCATTCTCTTGGTCTACAGACCAGCTCTTCTACATTCTTCATAGCTTGGCTGTTTCAAGTCAGAAAATCTGGATTTGAACCTGGTTCTGCTATTTGTTGAATGTTAGATGTGAGACACGACATTTGAAGCCTGAGATTCCTCACTCAAGCAAGGAAACAAGTCCTGCCTTGAAGAGATTTCAGACAGATTAAATAACCTAAAATACATTAAAGAGCTCAGAACATGATAAAATGATACATAAGTGATAGTTATCAGTAGTCTTTACCAATTCTCTCTGGCCTGTTGGCCGTGGTACAGGAGAGAGTGTTATAAAAGCAAACAAGGAAGAACCCTGGTCAATGAGCTAAAAAATATATTACACAATGGTAGCAGAACTGACTCTCAATACTACAAATACTACAAATTTGTGTTATATCTGGGTAACACCAAATTCTATTTAAATGCTAATTTTAACTGCTTCTATTTAACTCTGAGCCCTCTAATAAAGATTTTATTCTTATTAGTATAAACAGATAGAATGGCTATCTTGAATAAAGGGGATAGAAATGTTTTATCTACCGTGTTCTTTATAGCCAAATACTCTTACAAATAAGGCCAGAAATAAAGTTACCATTAAAACTAACAAAATGTTTGGTATTACCTCCTGCATGTTATTTACATGTTATTTTGGCTATAATCTTACCTTTGGTTGTCACCCAATGTTTTCTGAATCCTCATCAAGTATTCATACTATGCTAGGCATTATTGGGGTCATGATGATGATTAAGGCACACACACTTTTCATCCTGTGAGAGACAGGCAGTGAGGGTAACTGACAAAGCAGCCAGCTGTTATAAGAGTTTTCTGGAAAAGGTTCAAAGTGCTCTGGGAATAAAAGCAAAAGGTAGATTATTTCCAACTGCAGAGATCTAGGAGAGTTCTGTAGGGAATTATTTGAACAAGGTCACGGAGGGTGGGTAGGACCCCACTGTCAGAATGGCAGTAAAGGGATGGGGTTAGTGGTGAGGTTGAGAAGCAAGCTTGAGCTTGACTCAGAAAGTATGAAAGCAGAATGCATTCAGAACAGTAGCTACAACAGTGTGGAGTTGTACAGAACACAGGGAGTAAAGAAGACAAATTTGAAAAGGCAGGTCAAGAGAAGACTGTGGAAGGCTTTAAATGACTGGCCAGCAGACAAGTTTTTTTTTTTTCCCTTGATGCAGAAATCCAATGAAGGAAGAATGTCATGATGGATCTTTGGTCTGGAAAGATGCACAACCAGAGTCAGTATGGAGGATTTATTGGAGAGGTGATAAAGAGATTAAAGGGAAGTCAACCAGATAAGGAGCTCAGGCCATAGGTCAGAGGTATTAAGACCTAGAAGCTGCACAGTAATGCAGAAAGCAATAGATGAATGGCACTTTGCTTTTTCATCTTTAGGTGCCACACTCATTGAGTGCACTGTTCTTGGATACACTGTGTTACTGAGATTAAGGGCCTTGGGCTCTGCTTATCTCCAAGGTAGAAGAATTTCATTTTGTTCCACATGAAAAGATAGAACTGTTTCTGGTTAGAGATCATTAAGATGATACTTTAATATTCTCCTCACAGATTTTTCAGATATTTATTTTTAAAAAATCTTCCTGATTTAAATTATCTTGGTCTATAAAGTCAGAAAATCTGCTTCAACTACTTCATTTTTACACATGAGAAAAGTTCCCCAAAGGTCAAGGACACAGCTCTAGATTTTTAGGGCTTCGCGGGTAGTGGGTTAAAGCGTCTGCCTCCAATGCGGGAGACCCGGGTTTGATCCCTGGGTTGGGAAGATCCCCTGGAGAAGGAAATGGCAATCCACTCCAGTATTCTTTCCTGGAGAATCCCATGAACGGAGAAGCCTAGTAGGTTACAGTCCACGGGGGTCGCAAAGAGTCGGACACGACTGAGCGACTTCACCTCACCTCAGGTAGTGCTAGTGGTAAAGAACCTGCCTATCAGTGCAGGAGATGTAAGAGACACAGGTTCGATCCCTGAGTCAGGAAGATCCCCTGGAGGGAAAAATGGTAATCCAGTCCAGTATTTTTGCCCGGAAAACCCCATGGACAGAGGACTTGGTGGGCTATAGTCCAGGGGGTTGCAAAGAATCTCAAAGAGTCAGACACGACTGAGCAACTAAGCATATGCTTAAAAAGTGAGCACATAAAGCATTTATTAGTATATACAAGCTTTTTTCAGAAATCTTTTGGATCATGAGCGTGTTTGGAGTGCTAGAAGCCCTGATACCTAAGTAACCAAGGTCAACATAGGATAATGCCCAGGTATCAAACCTTGAACTGAATTCTGAGTTGATCCACTGATTCTCACCCCAAAACACTGTGATAAGTCCATACTCGTATCTCTGATAGTCTCATTTTTCCCTACCTCCACTTTTCTTTGGCAATGCAGATCCTTCCTGCTGTTAGATTCTGTGGCATATACCAGTTGCATGGAGTCATAGGTAGATGTCAGCATATTAGTAAAATAATAAAAACACCCCCCCATAAAATCCTATTAGCTTCTCAAGCCTCCTTAGCACAAAAGTAAGTATTACCTTTTGCTCAGGTCACCTTATTGCTCCCATAAGAGTTGGCTGATATATGTATTTATTGGATATATTGTTTAGGTTGCTATAGAAGGGGAATAAAAGAGTCAATTCTTTGCACGCATCAGCTCTTTTTTTTTTTTTTTTTTCATGTGATCCTGGTGCCAGGTGGAATATCGTAGAAGCATGAAGAGTACCAAGTTCCTGTCCTTGACCCTGGAGGAGCAGCACCATAATTTTATAGGGTGGGGGTCACAGGGCGGGCCCCCAAAGGGATGCTCTAAAGTTAGCCCTATCCAGCTTGGCTCACCCTCTCCAGCCTGGCAAGTGTAACTACACTTATACCACACAAAACAGACATTTTGTCTAAAACTGTCTTTGGAGTCAAAGAAGGTAAATGCGTAATGATAAAAGGGTCAGTTCAACAAGATTATATAACATTTATATGAATACACAGCTAAATGTATAAAGCAGATATTGATATATCTCAATATTATATGTCTTAACTATATAAAACTTCTTTATTTGTCAATCATACATCAATAAAGATGGGGAAAATACTGACAGTTTTAAAGGCAGAAAGTGACAGCAGTACAATAGTAAGAGACTTCAATACCTCACTTAGTGGATAGAACATCCAGACAGAAAATCAAGAAGGAAGCAACTGATGTGAGAACACAATAGATTAAAATGACATAACATAAATATACAGTAGTTATTATACAAGTGTAGAAGAACTCACATTCTCCTTGAGTGCACAGAGAACATGCTCCAGGATAGAACACATATTAGGTCACAAAGTAACTGTAACAAATTGAAGACCCCAAATAGCCAAAGCAATCCTGAGAAATAAAAACCATACTTCCTGATTTCAAAATATATTGTGAGGCTACAGTAATTAAAATAGTATCATATTGGCATTAAAATAAGACATAAATACCAAATAAATCCATGGGGCTTCCCAGGTGGTTCAGTGGTAAAGAATCTGCCTGCAATGCAAGAAACCCAGGTTTGATCCCTGGGTGCGGAAGATCCCCTGGAGAAGGAAATGGCAGCCCACTCCAATATTCTTTAAGGGAAAAATCCATGGACAGAAGAGTCTGGTGGGCTACAGTCCATGAGTTGCAAAGAGTCACACACAACTGAGCAACTGAGCACAGCACAGGAGCAGAAAAGAACACCCAATGAGGAAAAGATACTCTCTTCAGTAAATGCTGCTGGGAAAACTTGGTGTCTACATGCAGAAGAATGAGATTATCTCACATTAAAAAAAAAACTCAAAACATATTAAGATTTAAACATGAAACTGTAACACTACTAGAAGATAACATAGGGAAAAAGTTTCCTGATGTTGATCTGCGCAATTACTTTTTGGATATATCAGCAAAAGCAGAAGTAACAAAAGCAAAAGTGGATGAGAGAAATTTTATCAAATAAAAATGCTTCTGCAAAGCAAAAGGAACAGCCAACAGAGGGAAAAGGCAACCCACAGAATGGGGGAAATATTTTCAAACCATATCTCTCATAAGGCTTAATATCCAATATATATATAAGTAAGTCATACAACTCAATGGCTGAAAACAATGCCTCAATTAAAAAAAAAACGGGCAGAAGACCTACATTTCTACAAAGAAGACATACAAATGACTAAAAGGTATGAAAGGGTACATGACATCACCAATCATCAAGGAAATGTGAATCAAAATCAAAATGAGATGTCATCTCACACTCTTTGCTAAGTCACTTCAGTCGTGTCTGACTCTCTGCGACCCCAGAGACGGCAGCCCACCAGGCTGCCCCGTCCCTGGGATTCTCCAGGCAAGAACCCTGGAGTGGGTTGCCATTTCCTTCTCCAATGCATGAAAGTGAAAAGTGAAAGTGAAGTTGAATAGCTATTTTCAAAAAGACAAGAAATAACACATGTTGTTGAGGAAGGGGAGAAAACAGAACCCTTGCGCATTGTTGGTGGGAATGTACATTTTTATCACCGTTCTTTAAAACAGTATGGAGATTCCTCAAAATATTACAAACAGAACCACCTTATAATCTAGCAATCTCACTTCTGGGTATACATCCAAAGAAAATGAAATCAGGATACTGAGACACATTCACTCCCATGTTCACTGTAGCATTATTCACAATAGCCCAGATATGGAAACAAATTAAATATCTATCCAGAGAAGAATAAAGGAAATATGAGATACACACACACACACACAAGAATATTATTCAGCCTTCAAAGAGAAGGAAATCCTACCTTTTGCAACATGGGTTAATCTGGAGGGCATCATGCTAAGTGAAATAATCAAGATGCAGAAAATTAAATACTGCAGGATTTCACTTATATGTTAAATCTAAAAGAGTCAAACTCCTAGAAGCAGAGAACAGTAGTAGTAACAGAGTTGGTTGTCAGAGACTGGTAGGTGGGGAAAGTTGTTGATCGAGGGGTACAAATTCTAACTCATTTAGGATGAATAAATTCTGAAAACCTAATGTAGAATACTGTGAATATAGTTAACAATATTATATATTTGAAATTTTCTAAGAGGGTAGATCTTAAGCCAAGTAAGATGGACAGTATGGGGGATGATTAATATGTTGATTAGCTTGATTGTGGTGATTGTTTCATTATGTATATGTTTATCAAATCATCAAGCTGTATACCTTAAAAATATGAAATTTTAAATTATCAATTATACATCACGAAAGCTGGGAAAAAAGATTATAATAAGTTTCAAAAGACTGAATAGAAAAAAATCTCTTGTACATGAAGGTTTATAGTAACATTATTCATAACAACAAAAAAGTGGAAAAACCCAAATATTCACCAACAGATGAACAGATACATTAAATATATCTACATAATTGATTAGTATCTGGCAATACAAAGAAATGAAGTACATATATGTGCTACTCCATGGATGAAACTCAAAAACGGTATGATAAATGAGAGAAGCCAGTCAAAAGTGACCACATATTCTATAATTGCATTTATATCAAATGTCCAGAATAGGCAAATTTAAAAAGACAGAAAGTAGATTAGTGGCTGCCAAGGGCTGAGGTGGCTGGGGGATGGACGAGGTGACTGCCAATGGGTTTGGTTTTCCTTTGAGATTAATGACTATGTGTCAAAACCGACTGCTTTGATAGTTGCACAATCCTATTAATACACTAAAACCCATTAGACTGCACACTTTAAAAGAATTAATTGATAATATGTAAGTTCTACCTCAATAAAGCTGTAATTTCAAAAAGGAAGAATCCACATCAGTGTGGAGCAGAGGAGTCAGGCTAGAAAGAAGAGAGGCCATAAGAAGACAGTCATCTGTCAGCAGCCAAAGGAGACTGGTTTCAGGACCCCAGCAGATACCAACATCTGCAGATTTCAAGTCCCTTGTATGAAATGGTGCAGTACAGTTGGCCGTCCATATCTTTAGGTTCTACATCCATGAACCCAGCTAAATGCAGATGGAAAACATTTGGAAAAAGAAAAATCCCAAAAGCAAAACATGAATTTGTGGTGCAACTATTTACAGAGCATTTACATTGCAAGAGGTATTATAAGTAATCTAGAGATGATTTAAAGTATACAGGCATGTACATAGATTATACACAAATACTGTACCATTTTACATAAGGCACTTGAACATCCACAGATTTGGGTATCTAAGGGGAGTCCTTGAGCTAACCCCAGGCCGATACCAAGGTACCAGTGTGAAATGTTTCTCCTCCGTGAAATCAGGAATGGTCGTTTATCCTTTGATATTCTTCCATATACCAAATATATTGCATTATTACAGGAAATAATTTGCGCCTCTCCTGATAGTTTAAAACTGAGTTTCAGCTATTTAATTCTTTACTTTCTAAAACTAACTAAAAGTTTTGGTTTATTGCTATTCTAGAACGTTTCCGATGTTATAGTGGCTCGTTTGTTTCTTTTATTAAGCCAGAAAGAAAAACACCAATACAGTATACTAACACATATATATGGAATTTAGAAAGATGGCAATGACGACCCTGTATGCAAGACAGGAAAAAAGACACAGCTGTGTATAACGGACTTTTGGACTCAGAGAGAGAGGGAGAGGGCGGGATGATTTGGGAGAATGGCATTCTATCATGTATACTATCATGTAAGAATTGAATCGCCAGTCTATGTCTGACGCAGGATACAGCATGCTTGGGGCTGGTGCATGGGGATCACCCACAGAGATGTTATGGGGAGGGAGGTGGGAGGGGGTTTCATGTTTGGGAACACATGTAAGAATTAAAGATTTTAAAATTTAATAAAAAAAATAAAAAAAAAAAGCTGTACATACTTTACACAATGTATCATACTGGTTGTGGTTTCTTTTGCAAGTCTGGAAATAATATAAATTTGCATTGTCATACTATTTTCATTTAACTATTTAAGTAGTAAAATAAAAGCTTTCTTGACAGTTTAGCAAGAACAAACTTTGTATCTTTCCATAGTGGAAGTTAAAGACAGGAGGAGATGAAACAGAAGTTCAGAGAAGATGAACAACAACAAAAAGATGTGAAAGATGTATACACAGACTACAAAGTATTGCTCAGATAAATGAAAGAATATATACATGAATGAAAACATGTACCTTTGTCATGGGTCAGGAAACTCAATATTCTTAAGCTGTCAAATATCTCAAAATTGATTCATAGATTCCACAAATCCTTATCAAAATCCCAACAGGTTTCTTTTAAAAGACATTGACAAGTTGATTCAAAAATTCTCATATATATTTAAAAGACCTGTAAGAGTCAAACCAACTTTGTAAAAGAAGAAAGAGGTTGGAGAACTAACGCAGCCTAGTTTCAAGGCTTATTGTAAAATACAAAGTATCAACACAGAACAGAATTGGAGTAAAGACAGAGAAATCAATGAAACAGAAAAGTGTGTCTAGACATGGACCCACAGAAATATGGACAACGCATACCTACGAAGTTACAAAGGTAACTGAGTGGAGAAATTTTTCTCTTTTCAAAAAAAAAATAAAAAATTTTGGAACTATTAGGTATCTGCAGGAAGAATAAAGATAAAAACTTTGGGACTTACCTCATAGTGCAGTGAATAAGAATTCATCTGCCAATGCAAGGGACACAGGTTTGATCCCTGGTAGAGGAAGATTCCACATGCTGAGGAGCAAATAAGTTGCTCCCCAAATGCCACAACTACTGAGCCCATGCTCTAGAGCCTGTGCTCCTGCAACAAGAGAAACCACCACAATGAAAAGGCCACACACCACAACTAGAGAGTAGCCACTGCTAACTGCAACTAGAGAAAGCCTGATCGCAGCAACAAAGACCTAGTACTGCCAAACATAAATAAAAATTAATAACTTTGATCCATATCTTCCATCACCTAAAGAATTGAAAGAGATGACAAATCTTAACATAAAACCTCAAGATTATACAAATTTTAGCAGAATAGGCAAACTTTGGATAGGCAAAGCTTTCTTAGATACAACACAAAAAGACAAGCCATATACTGGATATATACTTGATATACTGGACTTCATCAAATGTAAAAATTGTTCTTTAAAAGACAGTATTAAGACAATGAAAAGAAAAATCATAAGTGGAGAAGAAAATGCTTACAAATCATATATTACATCCAGAATACACAAATAATTCTAAAAATAAGATGTCAATCAAAACAATTTTTAAAAGTACAAAAAATTTGAATAGACTCTTCACCAAATGAGATATATGAATGGCAAATAAGCACCTGAACAGATGCTCAACACTGGTATTCCTTAAGGAAATACAAATTAAAACCAAAATGAGATACCATTATACACCTATTGTGCTGTGGGTGCTGTGCTTAGTCACTCAGTCATGTCTGATTCCTCCAGTATTCTTGCCTAGAGAATCCTGTGGACAGAGGAGCCTGGTAGGCTGCTGTCCATAGGGTCGCACAGAGTTGGACATGCTTGAAGCAACCTGGCATGTGTGCATGCATTGGAGAAGGAAATGGTAACCCACTCCAGTATTCTTGCCTGGAGAATCCCAGGGACATAGCAGCCTGGTGGGCTGCTGTCTACGGGGGTTGCACAGAGTCGGACACGACTGAAGCAACTTAGCAGCAGCAGCAGCAACATGTCTGATTCTTTGAGACCCCATGGACTCTAACACACCAGAATTCTCTGTCCATGGGTATTCTCCAGGCGAGAAGACTGGAGTGGGCTGCCATGCCCTCCTCCAGGGATCAAATCCAAGTCTTCTGCATTGCAGACTCTTTACCAGGTGAGCTACCAGGGATGCCCATACACATATTAGAACATCCAAAATTAAAATGACTAACCTTATTGAGTATCAGGGAAAGTGGAGAGGGAGTGCCATTCCCAAATACAACTAGTGTGTGTATATGTGTGTGTGCATGCTCAATTGTGTCCGACTTTCTGTGACCCCATGGACTATAGCTCTCCAGTCTCCTCTCTCCATGGAATTGTCCAGGAAAGAATACTGGATTGGGTTACCTCATCCTGCTCTAAGGGACTTCCCAACCCAGAGATTAAACCCATGTCTCCTGAGTTTCCTGCATTGGCAGGCAGATTCTTTACCACTAGCACCACATGGGAAACCCCTATACACAACTAGAAGAAATATTAACTAGTACAACCTGTTTGGAAAAGTTTGGTAGTGGTCTAAAACATAAAACCTCATCTGCTCCCAGCTTTCCATCAGTTAAAGTTTACCCAAGAGAAATGAAAGCATATGGACATACAAAGACAGAAACACAAATATTTGCAGCAGCTTTATTTGTGATAGCCTCAAATTGCAAATAATCCAAATGTCCATCAAAAGGTGAGTGCATAAATAAGTGATGCTATGTCCATACAATGGACTAGTAACGGCACAGTAACTACAACAAAAAAGAATGTGCCTTCACTGCGCATCCTGGGAGAATGCAGGTTTCACATGGTGCCTGCATTGACCCGCCTCCAGGAAGAATCTAGCGGCACCTGGCTACGTGGTCTCCTAGCAACCGGAGAAGCCGGGACAAAAAACTACTGAAGCGGTGAGTCCCCCTCGAGGCCAGGGGAACCATGGCAGACAAGAAGTGGCTGCTAGGGCCGGGGCCACTGGAACCAATGCCCCTGGGTATGAACTGCAAGCCCTGGTACAAAGACAAGTTACCCTCCAAGTGTTTCGCAAAGCACAAGAAGGCACTCCTGAAGTTCCCGACATACCTGGACAGCCGGCAGTGGGTATTTGTGAAAGAGGGGCTGGACAACTTCCGGAAGGGCTGCCCACCTTGTAAAGATCTGATCATTCGAGGACCTAATGAGGGCTTTCTCCCCGTGATTGCTCACAGAGTTCCCCAGCATGCCCCACCAAAGAAAAAGCTGCCTGCGGAAGCAGAGGTGTTCTCCATGCTTTCATCAGCCCAGCAAGCACGGAAGGCATTCGTGGAGGAAATTGAAGCCCACCTGACCAAGCATCCATTTGCGCTCTACACAAAGCTGGAGGAAGATCTACCTGCAGACCTCTTATTAAAGGTGCTGGAAGTGCTCGATCCTGACAGAAAGCTGGAGGACTTGTGGGCTTACAGTCTGGGTCCCAAGAGAAAAAAGAAGTTCCCCACAAAGCTTTGTGAAAAACGCCGAGACAGTCGAGCTGGAACCTGTCGAGGAGGCTCCCGTGTCACACCCAGCCAGTTTGTATTATGAAGACAAAAAGTCAAGCAGAAAGGATTCACTCACTGATTTGTCTTTTAATGTACCAAAAGGAATTCGGAAATTCTGCAAATGGATTTCTACTTTCAGAGACTTGGGCACTGACGAACAGTTCATCATGAAACTGTGTGAGGTTGGCTGCGACTGCCCAGCAACCCATGACAAACCCCGCATAAAGAAAGTATCCCAGGTTTCTTCAAAGGTAAGGTTCGGCATCAAGACAGGTAAAATGGAGGTGAAAAAATTCTCCACGGAGGAAAGAAACTGGGAGAGGAAACTCCAGAAACCACACAATCCTTATAAACCTGACTGGGTGAAGATAAGGTATGGTGCATGGTACCTGCAGCCCAAGTTGTGGAAAAAGCTAATAAATGACGAACCTTTGATTGACCCCAAGGCCTTACTTGAAGGTGGGATTTTTGGAAAGAAGTTTCGTGAACAGGACATTCTTGAAGATCTTTATGGGACAATTGCATTTAAAGATTTCATTCTAAGAAAGGCCTACCGGATGCCAGACATCCTTGAGAGGTTGTTCACCAGGAAGGGATGGAAATATGATTCTGTTAAGACTCCTTTACACAAAGTGATAAAAATCAACTTAATGGGAGAAGATGATGCACAGGAATATGCTTAGACATTTTCCTATTTACTACTTAACTTGGCTTTTTTTCCTCTCTCATTGTAACATCCATCAGAATTCATGGTGAGTGTCCATCCCACCATATATGTACAACTTTGACTCTACATCTGTAAATTTAATACCTAATGCTTATAAACAGTTCTCAATGACCTTCTGCTTGGGTTTATCAACATTTTATCAGTTTTATCGCCTATGAAATCAATATTCACAAATACTCTTCTCACATTTTATAGCATTGTGAATACCACATTGTTGTATCAGTTATTTGTAAAAATAAAACCACAAAATAATTACTTTTTAAGAGTATGATCTAGCTATGTCAGCTACAAAATGGGATCAATTTCAAAATAATTGTGCTAAGAAAAAGTAGACATGCAGTTCCACTTGTATTAAAATGATGAGTTAATTATGACAATTACTCTTAAGTACAATTGGTAGCCAAAATAATGTTAGCCCCATTTAATAATGAAATTGCTATCCCCTTATTGGGATTGCATCAAGCTCCCAAAACAGATGGAAAACTATCAAAATTATAGGTGAAACTTTGTTATGCTGGTTTGCCATGCCTCTCAATTAAATATACTTAAAAACTTTTAACCATATTCATAAAAAATTCAGCAAGAAAAGTATTTCCATATAACATAGGTACAGAATAGCAGGGAGCTTCAAGTTCTTAGCAAATCTAGTGTGCAAAATAGAGTGAGCAAAACTACACACAGCATCATCAAATATCCACACATATTTATTCAAGTAAGATTAATCGTTTCATTTCATGAATAGTGACTAAAAACTCACTCATGAATGTAAACGAGGAAGTCAAGTAACTTCTTTACATTTCCAAAATAACAGGTAAAATTGTCTGGGATAGGAAACTGGTAGTGAGAAAGATTGGAGAAGGCAATGGCAACCCATTCTGTACTCTTGCCTGGAAAATCCCATGGATGGAGGAGCCTGGTAGGCTGCAGTCCATGGGGTTACTAGGAGTCGGACATGACTGAGCGACTTCACTTTGACTTTTCACTTTCATGCATTGGAGAAGGAAATGGCAACCCTCACTCCAGTGTTCTTGCCTGGAGAATCCCAGGTACAGGGGAGCCTGGTGGGCTGCCGTTGATGGGGTCGCACAGAGTCGGACACAACTGAAGCGACTTAGCAGCAGCAGCAGTGAGAAAGATTAGAAGCACAGATCTGCAGGGCAATTCTATTTCTGGTAATGAAGGAATTCATCTGTAAATGGAAGTATGTGCATATACTTTACCCTAGTGAGAAGGGAACAGAGTCATCAGGTTGTCAGTCAGTCAGTTCAGTCGCTCAGTCGTGTCCAACTGTTTGCAACCCCATGAACCACAGCACACCAGGCCTCCCTGTCCATCACCAACTCCAGGAGTCCACCCAAACCCATGTCCATCGAGTCAGTGATGCCATCCAACCATCTCATCCTCTGTCACCCCCTTCTCTTCCTGCCCTCAATCTTTCCCAGTATCACAGTCTTTTCCAGTGAGTCAGCTCTTCGCATCAGGTGGTCAAAGTATTGGAGTTTCAGCGTCAACATCAGTCCTTCCAATGAACACCCAGGACTGATGTGAGAAGGGAACAGAGCCATCAGGTTGCAGTGTTCACCAACATCCTTACTGCAATCAACTACTCCCTTTTCACTCCTCCATCTTCACCGGGGTTACTTAGTGTCTGAATTACTGACTTGTTCCCTTTAACTACTCTCAAAGTTCTTGATTCAAATATTTACAAAGACTATCCATTCACATCCTGGCACTGGATCTCACTGCCTCCATTCATCTAGTCCTCATCTCACTACAGACAGTAGGTAAGATGATCCCTACAGTCAGACTCTAGCCTTTGTTTCTGGCAATACTTACACCAATTCCAAATCTCAACTTCAGTTATCCCACCTTCCAATCCCTACTTTTTACCTTGTGGATCAGGCCCTTTTAATATTCCCAAACCTCCAATTCTTCTACTCCAACATGTTAACAATCCAATGACCCTCACCACATTTTCAGCATTAATTGTGCCTTGCTTCAGTTCCTTACCTTCCCAGCTTAGGCTCCACTGACTATTTTCCCTTCTTTGAGTATACTTTTAACTCCCTTGACTCTTATAGTCTTCTGATAAAACCCCAATCCTGGTTAAATCTTAATCTCTGCCATTCTTGTACCTGCACCCAAATGGTTATACATGGCTAGAGAAAATCACATACCACAGGACCTGGTTACATATGGCATGAATCTTAAATGTGCCTTCAACACTAGCTGAAATTCTGCTCCATTTATTTCCCTCATCAATACATTTTCCTGTTTTCTAGTGATTATCTTACTTCTGCAATCAGTTGCCCAAATCCCTGTTTCTATTCCTCCTTCTCAAAGCACTGCTTTGTACTTCATTGAGGAAAAAAAATATTTAGAAGAGAACCATCTTTTCCTCCCATTACCACATCTACCAGGCCACTGACATCTGTACCCATATTCTCCACCTTCTGAAACAAAGGATGAACTCTTTATTCTACTAAGGCAAAGCCTTTCGTTTGTGCATTGGATGTCAACATTTTGCCCAATTAAATATTTGTCCTGTATTTTTCTCCTTATTTTCCTATATTATTGTTCTGTTTTGAGGGGGGGATAATTCTTGTCATTAAAAAACAAACAAACCAAAACCAAAAAGGCTCTTATAACTCCCATCATGTGAAATAACCAAACCAAATAAAAATTCTCCTGATGTATTTTTTCTTTCCAGTTACCATTTGATATTTTCTGCTCCACTTTGTAGAAAAATTACCAAAAAGAGTTGTGGTATAAATCACTGTTTCCACGTCTTCATCTCCTAGGGTCTCTTGAATTCATTCCAATCAGAATTTTGTTCTAATTTCCTAGTGACATGTTCTTGTCAAGGTCACCAATAAGGTGTCATGGCGAAATTTAGTATTTTCATCTTATTCAAGAGCATTGGGCCTAATAAGTAATTCATTCCTTTCTGGATCCCCTCCTTTTTTTATTCTTCTAACATGACAATTCCTGTGTTCTGGTCCTTCTCCAGTCTGAGACTTAAATTTGAAATTCTCCTGTTTCTGACCTGGATATACCCAGAGGATCAGTCCTGGGACTAACTCTGCAGGTAATTCAATTGAATAGCATGATTTTATCACACACACACACATACACACATACACACACACACACACACACACACACACCCCAATTTTTAGTCAACTCCAGATTGCAATATAGTCAATTGCCCACATGATACCTCTACTAGCATGTGTAATAGGAATTTAAAATAAAGCATTATCTTCCACATACAAGCAATATCATATGAAATTTGTCTTTTTCTATGTGACTTACTTCACTTAGTATGATAATCTCTAGGTTCATTCATGTTGCTAAAAATGGCATTATTTCATTCTTTTTTATGGCTGAGTAATATTTCATCATTTGTATATACATCTATCACTTTTATGTGGAATCTAAAAAAAATTATACAAATGAACTTTTTTACAAAACAGAAATAGACTCACAGACATAGAAAGCAAATTTATGATTACCAAAGGGAAAAGATGGAGGGATTAAGAGTTAGGTATTAACAGATACACACTACTATATATAAAAAATAAACAACAAGGACCCACTGCATAGCATAGCAAACTATATTCAATATCTTATAATAATCTATAATGGAAAAAATCTGAAAAAGAATATATTTATGTAGGTATAACCATATAAGGGCTCCCCTGGTGGCTCAGTGGTAAAGATGCAGGAGATGCAGGTTCGTTCCCTGGGCTGGGAAGATCCCCTGGAGGAGGAAATGACAACCCATTCCAGTATTCTTTCCTGGAGAATTCCATGGACAGAGAAGCCTGGTGGGCTATAGTTCATGGGGTCACAAGGAGTCGGACACAACTGAAGTGGCTGAGCACACATGCATGTAGGTGTAACAGAATCACGTTGGTGTACTCCTGAAACTAATACATTATAAATCAACTACACTTCAATAAAAAGAAGGAGCATTATCATAAGAACTCTCATAATTTCCTACTTCTAAATTTGCTTATCTTGTCATGTTCCCCATTTTGGTAAACAGCATCATCACTCAGAGTTGCCAGGCTAGCTTTGACTTCTCCAATTCTATGCTGCAGTTTGACATATCTTCACAATGTATTCCCAAAGGGAGAGCCTCTACTCTTATTACCATCTCTACTCTTAAACTATTCTTCTCTGAGCCATCATATCTTGCCACACAATAGCAAAAGCCTCTCACCTTACCTTCTGACTGCAGTTCTTTTCACACTGTAGATTATTTTCCACAGAGTAAACCAGAGTGATCTTTTAAACACCAAATTCAGGTCATATTCCTCTCCAACTACAATGCTCAGAGGTCTCCCATTACACTTGGGATAAAATCTCAAGTCTCCATTGAGAGTGAGAAATACCCCATGTCAGAGCTTTTGAATTTGCTCTTCCATCTGCAATGTTCTCTTCCTAGATGCACATATGGTTTATTTTATTCAGGTATAGTTCAAATGTCACCTCTTTGGAGAGTCCTCCTCAGATTACCATACTCCAATTATCACCATTGATCATTTTCTACCACCCCACCTTCCCCTAATTTCATAATATTTATCTCTATGAGATGTGGTGTGTATATGTGTATTTGTTTATTTGTTTATTTCCTCTCTTCTCTAGGCTTAACACCCTGTGGAAATAAGTATACTTTTAATTGGCCTCTAAGTTCTCACTACACAGAAAATGCTGGATACAAAGTAGATGCTCGATAACTATTTGTTGATTGGATGAAAAGAGAAGCTTTTTTAAATAATAGGATTTATTAAAAGTCTACAATATTTCCCTCACATTTTAATAATCAAACCCTGTTCTACTCTCATCTCCTTTTTTTAAAAAAACCAAAATGTGAAATGATCCCTATCCAAAGTGGTCTCTTCCTCCCCAAAAGGTCTCCTTCTTTTTCCTTCTTTTTTACTGACCAGAATTTATCACAGTTTCCAGCATCATAATACATGCCTTTCTCATTCTTTCCACTGCAATCACATGCAAAACAAAGGCTATTTGTCACTTCCTTTATATTTAAGGTTAGTACTATATGCATCACTCAATGTGCTAATTATCTGCTTCATCCCATTGTATTTTAACACAAATCACCCTTTTTTAAACAAAAGAAAGGGAACGTGAAGTCGCTCAGTCATGTCCGACTCTTTGCGACCCCATGGACTGTAGCCTACCAGGCTTCTCCTTCCATGGGATTCTCCAGGCAAGAATACTAGAGTGGGTTACCATTTCCTTCTCCAGAGGATCTTCCTGACCCAGGGATCGAACCTGGGTCTCCTGCATTGGAGGCAGACGCTTTAACCTCTGAGCCACCAGGGAAGCCACAGACACTCAAATGTTCAACTACATGACTGAATGAATTTCTCTGTGACATAAATAAGTCAGGTAAACCAAACTGTAGTGTGAAATGACTCCATGGGCAGTAGTTCCTTAGAAAAGCTAGGATGTGCAAGGGAGGTAAGAAAGGAGATTTAGGGCTTCCCTGGTGGTTAAGAATCCGCCAACCAATGTAGGGGACAAGGATTCCATTGATTGATCCCTGGTCTAGGAATTAAGACCTCACATGCTGCAGAGCAACTAAGCCCGCACACCACAACTACTGAGACCCACATGCCCTAGAGTTCATGCTCAGCAACAAGAGAAGTCACCACAAAAAGAAGCCAGCACACCACAACTAGAGTGTAGCCCCTGTTCGCTGCAATCAGAGAAAGACTGCATACAGCAACAAGAGTCCCAGTGAAGACCAAGAGCAGCCAAAACTAAATAATTTTTTTTAATTTAAAAAAATGAGAGGAAATTTCAGTCTTCCATTTAACCAAAATTGGAATTATCTAAAATTCCCTCAACTTTAAAAGTGCATTAAGGAATATGCACATGTCACAGAAATAGCAACATATTTATAGTCAGAAGACACACTTAGAATACCTTCTTTTCCATATTTTCATTACGTTACCTTGTACTTCAACAAGCATGTCTCCTTATCTATAAGATGGAGACCATATTATCAAACTCAGATTTTGCTGAAAATTAAAGGATCACTTTATATAAGTGCCTAATACCACCAACATCACAGACGAGATACCCAGCATACATTTGTGAAAGAGAAGGGAGTAAGAAGGGTTTGAAAAGGGTACATAGGAAAGAAGCCAAGAGGAAAAAAAAAACTTTTTGATGGTGTTTATCCAGGGTGATAGCATTCAACTAAAACCTCACTCAATTCTAGCTTTTGCTTAAGATGAAAATGCATTTTCAAAATAAGAGTCACGAATAAGGCCACTTATCACTTACTAGTGAAAATAAGTTTCTTCAGTGAAATTGTATGGGTTTCTTCACTGCAGCAATTATCCACATTGGTATTAGTTGTCATACAGACATAAATAGACACAAACAGAATTTAGATTTCTTAACACCAGTGCAACTTCAAATCCACAGAAGCCTTTTTATAAGGAGAGGAAATTCAGGAGAGCTTGATTAGTTATAATTGTGTTAGTATAGCTACTTAAAAATTTTTCAAAATGCTCATTCACAATCTTTGTGGGGTTTTTTTGTTTTGGGGTTGACAACACAGAGAAACCCCAAAGAATTATTATCTCCATCTTATAACTGAGAAAACTTAAAAAAAAAAAAAGTGAGTTATCTAAGGTCAAGCAGGAGGTCAAAGTCTTCTAATTGTATTATTTCCACACTGACACTCAGCAATATCATGGACAAGGAAATATTTACCTTGAAACCTTGGACCCCCTCAACCACTGAAAATGGAGGAAGAACATACGCAACACTGGAGCCTCAAATAAGGGAAACATAAAGATGTATTTTTATTTGCTGGAACCAGCTGTACCCTGCTCTTCCATCTTGCCTATTAAAACAACCACAGCTTTGTCAGTTGTGTGGCAGGAGCAGGGAGAAATGAAATTCAGGTCTGGGAGGATGCAAAAATCATAAACCAAGTAGAACTGTATAGCATGGCCAGTGATATCTATGTCATGCTCTCCTGATCTCTTAACAATTAAACAGAAGATAAGACCTCCTCTTTGAGGTCTATAATAAGAGTAACTAAGAAATCTTCAGTGTGTAAAATAAAAATTATGCCTTTAAATAAGGAAACTATTTACAGCACTGTTCATAATAGTTCTAGCATACCCAACAAATCTTTGCATTGTGAGAAACAAAATTGATAGCACATGGAAAGACTGAAAGATAAATGAAATAGCTAGTTTTGTAGTTCAATAGCGTGAAGTGAAGAGGTGTTAAGTTGCTCAGTCATGTCTGACTCTTTGTGACCCCATGGACTGTAGCCCACCAGGCTCCTCTGTCCATGGAATTCTCCAGGCAAGAATACTGGAGTGGGTAGCCATCCCCTTCTCCAGGGGATCGCCCTGACCTAGGGATTGAACCTGGGTTTCCTGCATAGCTTACATAATGGGAAATCTGCTCAGCCATCAGATGGGCTGTATGCTGGGCTCCAAAGCCAGGCAGATAGGTGCACTGGATTCCACGATTTCTCAGAGTCACTGTTTGGGCTTCCTGGCTGGGCAAGCCTAGAGGCTGTGCTCTGGATGAGGCATCTGGATGGGGCTGTTGGCTTGTGACCCTGCCTAAGCAGGGATATAGGATGCATTCCAATGGCTGGGCCAGATTTCTGGCTGGGCACCTCATGTGGGTAGAGCTGCTCTTGTGCTCCCTGACCAAATGAGATTACTGGCTCCATACCACAGGTGGGCAGAACTGCTCGCTGTGCTCTCTGATAGGGGTACCACTGCCATCAGGTACACAGGCCATCAAAATCTATGCACTGAATGCTGTAAACCCTGCCCCATCTATCTCCCTTTTATTTCAAGCTAATCCCAGGGAGTCACTCCCTTTTCTCCCAATGTTCCCTGTGAGATGGAAAGAAGTGGATCTCAAGAGAAGTTTCCCAGAATGTTGTGGAACCTGGAAGTTTACACATAAATCTCTTTTCCCTGCTGGAGAAATCTTTTGGTGTGGCTCTGTGCAGGCCTGCAGGAGGGGCTGTGTGGTCAGAGTGAAGTTGCTTTGTGGTCCAGAGGAGGGTGCTTCAGCCTCACCTCTGGGTTCTGGGATTTTTTTCCCCTCTCCCTCCCCGCAAAGGCCTTCTTGTCTGTGGATAGTTGCTAGCTGATCTTTCTTTAATGGAAAGTAAAACCAGGAGCCTCTGATTCTGTCATCTTGTCGATTTCACATCTACTGCCACCCGCCCCCTCATCAGACTTTCCTTATAGCATCTGTGGAAAGTAACTAAGTTCTAAAAATCACTCAAATCTTCTACACATGGCATATCTGCATTCTTTCCTAAATCAGTTCAGTTCAGTTGCTCAGTCGTGTCCGACTGTTTGTGACCCCATGAATCGCAGCACACCGGCCTCTCTGTCCATCACCATCTCCTGGAGTTCACTCAAACTCACGTCCATCGAGTTGGTGATGCCATTCAGCCGTCTCATCTTCTGTCATCCCCTTCTCCTCCTGCCCCCAATCCCTCCCAGCATCAGAGTCTTTTCCAATGAGTCAGCTCTTTGCATGAGGTGGCCAAAGTACTGGAGTTTCAGCTTTAGCATCATTTCTTCCAAAGAAATCCTAGGGCTGATCTCCTTCAGAATGGACTGGATAAAAAACATATTCAGCTTTATGAGCTACCCTGCTTTTCATAACACAGTACAGAATACCAGTGTTTAATGGTCTGTATTCAATAGACTAAATACATATACTCTTGAAATAATTTAAAATAATATCTACTACATGACTACCACACTAAAATAAATTTAAAGAACATGATTAAAATAAGATCTACTACTCTTTGCATTATTAAGCCCCAAGTAGAGAAAGATCCTTGGAAGGAAAGTTATGACCAACCTAGATAGCATACTCAAAAGCAGAGACATTACTTTGCCAACAAAGGTCCTTTTAGTCAAGGCCATGGTTTTTCCTGTGGTCATGTATGGATGTGAGAGTTGGACTGTGAAGAAAGCTGAGTGCTGAAGAATTGATGCTTTTGAACTGTGGTGTTGGAGAAGACTCTTGAGAGTCCCTTGGACTGCAAGGAGATCCAATCAGTCCATTCTGAAGGAGATCAGTCCTGGGTGTTCTTTGGAAGGACTGATGCTAAAGCTGAAACTCCAGTACTTTGGCCACCTCATGCAAAGAGTTGACTCATTGGAAAAGACTCTGATGCTGGGAGGGATTGGGGGTAGGAGGAGAAAGGGATGACAGAGGATGAGATGGCTGGATGGCATCACCGACTCGATGGCCAAGAGTTTGGGTGAACTCCGGGAGTTGGTGATGGACAGGGAGGCCTGGCGTGCTGCAATTCATGGGGTCGCAAAGAGTTGGACACGACTGAGCGACTAAACTGAACTGAACTGAGAGAAAGCTCTGCAGTAGAAATAAATAGACATGATCTAATGTCCCTGACCTTAGGAACTTTACAATTTCCTTAGAGTGCAAAGACAGATACACTTGAAATTAAATAGTAACTCAGGAAAATAATATTAGAAATGTCAAAAGGCTATATAAATCTATATTTTTTATAAGCTACGTTTTGAAGATCAATTCCTTTCTCATACTAATCTTTGGGATTTATTGATTCCAAAAGCTATTCATATATTTTGTAACTGCATTATCTGCTAACCTTTCCAGCAAAAACAGCATAAAATAGATTTTAGTGACTAGCTAAAAAAGAGAAAGAACAAAATATGAGGGAAGAGAAAAAGCATTATATTTTCGGGATTTTAATAGAAGAGCCTAAAATTTAAAAATTAAGGTGAACTTTTTATATAGTGAGTAGACTACTTTCTCAGGGTCAGTCTAGTTCCTAAAATAAAAGCTACTGTGTATTGACTGTAATCAATCAACTGTGTGATATTAGCATAATCATAAATGCATCATCTAATCCTCTTAACATCTCATATCATTAGTACCATTTTTCTGATGAGTGAATCACTATAGGCAAGTTCACAGCTTGGAATGCATAGAGTCAGGCTTTCAGCTGATGACTGTTTAACATGAAACCCCACATCTTTCACCACCTCCTAAGAAGGGAGTAAAGAAAGGATACTGCACTCATTCTATACCTATGTACCTTAAATAATGCAGCAGTATCCTGAGAATACAGAACATGCGTGTGTGCTAAGTCATTCAGTCATGTTCAGCTCTTTGCCACCCCCATGGACTGTAGCCTGCCAGGCTCCTCTGTCCATGGGATTCTCCAGGCAAGAATACTGGAGTGGGTTGCCATTTCCTACTCCAGGGGATCTTCCCGATCAGGGATTGAACCCACGTCTCTTACATATCCTGCATTGGCAGTCAAGTTCTTGACCACTAGTGCCACCTGGGAAGCTAATATAGAACACGAATCATCTAAATTCTCCAGATTGAAGTGTACATTACATAGAAATTATTGAGAGATTAAACTTTAAAAGTTTATATTTTAGAAGCTAGCAAAAAATTTCCTGAATCACATTGTTGCAGGAAGGGGACCCCTTCCAGGGCCTGAAACCAGGCTCTTGTCTAACACTCAGAAATGAATTGTCCGAGGAGACACATGTGCTGACAAAGCAAGAGACTTTATTGGAAAAAGGCACCCAGGTGGAGAACAGCAGGGTAAGGGAACCAAGGAGAACTGCTCTGCCATGTGGCTCGCAGTCTTGGGTTTTATGGTGATGGGGTTAGTTTCTGGGTTGTCTTTAGTCAATCATTCTGAGTCAGAGCCCTTCCTGGTGGTGCACACCTTGTTCAGCCAAGATGGATGCCAGCGAGAAGGATTCTGGGAGGTGGTCGGACATGTGCTATATCCTTTTGACCTTTCCTGAACTCTTCTGCTCGTTGGGGCTTATTAATTCCCTGTTCCTTACCAGGACCTCCTGTCATAAAACGACTCATGCAAATGGTTACTATGGTGCCTGGCCAGGGTGGGCAGTTTCAGTCAGTGTGCTTCCCCTAACAACTTCATATTAATGAATATGAAAAATGAAGAATAACTCATAACCTCAGTTTTCAACTAATGTTGACTCAATCCATGATATTTAGTACAACATGTGTATTTTTAAAAAACAATAAGGACTTTCCTAGTGATCCAGTGGTTGGGAATCCTCCTACCAATGTAAGGGACATGGGTTTGATCTCTGGTTTGGGGAGATTCCACATGCAATGGGGCAATTAAGCCCCTGTGCCACAACTACTAAGCCTGCACTCTAGGGCCTGTGTGTCACAACTCCTGAGCCCATGTGCCCTAGAGCCCGTGCTCTGCAATAAGAGAGGCCATTGCAATGAGAAGTCTGCACACTGTGATTAGAGAGTGGCCCTAGATCACTGCAACTACAAAAGCCCACATGCAGCAATGAAGACCCAGGACAGCCAAAAATGAATAAATTAAAAAATTAAAAATTCACATAATGCACACCCACACAGTCGGCCAAGATGCATGTTCCCACTAAGGTCTACTTTACCTGGCTAATATATATCCATACCACATCCACAGTAAGGTCTAAATTTTAGCGAAAGTAACTCTAAGCAATCAAAGGCTAATATTCACATACAAATCATACAAATGCATGTATTCCATATACACACAGACACACTGTGGTTTTCTCACGTTATTCAGACTATCACAAAATGTGAATTGAAATGTCATATTTTTGCAAAAACAGTTATAATATTCTATTATTACCTGCTTTCTCTTATTTGACTCAAAAGCAGTCCTTTGCAAGAATACAGTCTGAGGGATGCTCCACATCATCTAGCTATGACATAGTTTTATAAACACAAGTGTCCCAGAGAGAAGGGCTTGCCAGGTGGCCCAGTGGTAAAGAATCCACTTGTCAATGCAGGAGACGCGGGTTTGATCCTTGGGTCGGGAAGATCCCCTGGAGGAGAAAACGGTAACCCACCCTGGTTTTCTTTCCTGGAAAATTCCATGGACAGAGGAGCCTAGTGGGCTTACAGTCCATGGGTCACAAAGAGTTGAACACGACTTAGCAACTGAGCATGTACAAACATCCCACATAGACATTTACTCCAATAACCTGTTTTGATTCAAAACACAATCTAACCAAACATGTTTAATAGCCTGGCTAGGAAAATCAGTACCACAGTTTATAGAACAGTCTCTCTGGAAAGAAAAGGAGGTAGACTCTTGGTTCTGCATAAAAATCTTGTTAATCCTATTTACATTTCCCCTTCCTACATTTGTAACAACTGAATAAACAAATTATACTTTTTATTTTGTAGCTGCAATCTCTGTAGACAAACTGATTAAAATACTTACATTGATGTGATCAACACATGTAGCAATCAATAAAGATCCAGGAATTGATTCTTAAAATTTAAGGAATTCTGCACCTTGATTCACTTGTATGCTATTGTCTTTTTTTCTAAAAATTAGGGATTGTTGGTGCAAAAGTCAAAAAAGAATTAAGGGGAAAGGGCCACAAAGAGAAGACTGCAGTTTTCTATTGCATCATTGAGGAATACATGTTATTAAGGAACAAAGTGATGATTTAGGGGGGAATAAAAGCATGTATAATTGAAAGAGAACTCATGAAAGAGGGAAGCAATTGGAACCAACATTTCCCATTATTGTCACTTTTTTTTGTCCATGACAGTTAAGATCTGAGGAATATTAAGCAATGTTTCCATAGCTGCATGTAGAAGAAAATAATATTCCTGCCACCAGAACCTGCTCTAGTACTTCTTTCTCATTGCACTCCAGGCCTCAGACTCTACCACACAGACACACAAAGGGAAGTGTGTTATCCCTGAAAAATCTTGTCAGTAGTTCTCTTCTCAGTTCCCAGTTCCAACAGCCTCTTCCCTTTCTAAAAGGCTGCCTTTGGCCTCACCCCTTCCCAAATTCACCAGTTACTTCACAACACATCTGAAATTCCTGTCCTGTAAAGGAATGCTAGGCTTTGTCTTGGTGTTCAGCTTCTCTTCCAAGAGATATGTATAGACACACAAATTGTTAGGTTTACAGTTCTAACAGCATATTTTAAAGCTACAGAGCTTTATACCTAGCTATATGTTTGTGTATATTAAAGTAAAATTAAAAGAATAATTTGTCACAACTGGGTCTGTTTGATTGGTTTTCCTTTTGTACACCCATGGCTGATTCATGTAAATGTGTGGCAAAACCACAATATTATAATTAGCCTCTAATTAAAATAAATAAATTTAAAAAAGAAACAGTTTAAATACAAATTTAATACTAATTCCATTGTTTTTTAATTGGACAGATGAAACTAAAACTTTAAAGGGCCAGTCTTTAAATCATGTTTCTGAGCCCCTACTTTGTGAAATCTAGCATCAAACAAGTTAAATGCAATCTTTGTTCTAATCCTCATGGTCCAGCCAAACTTTTCAAATTACCAAGAGAGGAATCCAATTCACAGTGTCACTCTCTATTATTTACAAGTTATGTGCTTTAACATATTATATACTCTGTAATCCACAATTTCTTTATCTGTAAAATATGGGTAATAATAGCAAAAACTCAGAAAGTAACTGTAATAACAGAAGGTAGAGTGAACAGCCCAGTGACAGACAGTATTGATTTTAGATTGATACATCACTTTTTGTATGTGTGTGTTAGATGCTTAGTCGTGTCTGACTCTTTGCAACCCCATAGACTGTAGCCCACCAGGCTCCTCTGTCCATGGGATTCTCCAGGCAAGAATACTGGAGTGGGTTGCCATTTCATTCTCCAGGGGATCTTCCGGATTCAAGGATCAACCTGTGTCTCCTATGTCTCCTGCAAATCCTGCATTGGCAGGCAGATTCTTTATTACTGAGCCACCTGGGAAGCCCCATTTAGTAACAATACTGTATTGTATATTTGAAAGCTGCTTAGAGAGTATATCTTAAAAATTCTTATCACTAGAGAAAAAATTCTTTAACTATCTGAGGTGTGGTGATTAACATTAAGCAAATTTATTGTGGTAATCATTTTGCAGTATATATCAAATCATACATCTTGGACTAATACAATATGATATGACAACTGTATCTCAAAAAAAAAAAAAAAACCTTGAAAAAGACAGGAGAGCTGGTATGCTGCAGTCCATGGAGTCGCAAAGAATTAGACATGACTTAGCTACTGAACAACAACTTGAAAAAGACATTTGCCTGAAAGTAACTTGAATTGGTAGACTCAGTAAAGCAGACTGCCCTCCTTAGTGTGACAGCCTCAACTAATCAGTTGAAGGCCTCCAAAGAACAAAAAGGCTGACTCTCCTTTGAATAAGAGGGAACTCCTCCTGTCTGACTGCCTTCAACCTAGGACATCAGTATTTTCTTGCCTTCAAACTTAAACTGACACCATCAGCTCCTCTTGGTTCTCCCCCCATCCAGGCTCTCTTGTACCTTCAGCTGACTGTCAATCTCAGGTCTTGCCAGCCTCCATAATGCGGTGGTTTAGTAGTTAAGTTGTGTCCAACGCTTGCAACCCCATGGACCATAGCCTACCAGGCTCCTCTGTCCATGGGATTCTCTAGGCAAGAATACTGGAGTGGGTCGCCATTTCCTTCTTTAGGAGATCTTCCCAACCCAGGAATCGAACCCAGGTCTCCTGAATTGCAGGCAGATTCTTTACTAACTGAGCTTCAAGGGAAGCCCTGCTTTGATATTTGCATGAGCCAATGCTTAAAATCAATCAATCCTATTGGTTCTGTTTCTCTAGAGAACACTGAATAATACATATACTGACCACTGACATTTCATTTTATGGTCCTTGAATTGTTGCAGGGAGGAAGCCAATTCTGACTCCTTGTTGGAAACTGTTTCTTTGACTTGCTTTT
This sequence comes from Capricornis sumatraensis, assembly GCF_032405125.1. NCBI lineage: Eukaryota > Metazoa > Chordata > Mammalia > Artiodactyla > Bovidae > Capricornis > Capricornis sumatraensis. The sequence continues at coordinate 106,410,319 of NC_091092.1, read as the reverse complement.
CCTTTTTCTTGTTATTATAATCATACTCAATGGCTTGCCTGGAGGACCCTGCACCTCTGCTTGACAGTAAACTAAAGTGCCTTTGTTCAGCTCCTGGAGAGATAGTTTGTTCCTGCTCATCTGTGAATAGAAGAGATTAACACATCCCTTCCAAAGGCTGGCCATTCCCTTGGAGATGTTTTGCGTTTTGCAAGACTGAAGACCCTTTCACTTTACTTCCCTAATGCCTCTCTCTCTCTCTCTATTCTGCCTTTTTAATTTAGTTCCTCATTGCTTCCTTCTCTCTTATCTATAAAAGAACCTGGCATCCAGACCCCAATACAATGATTATTTTGAGGCACTAAGCTGCCATCTTCTCTGTTTGCCAGCTCTCCGATTGAAGTCCTTTTCTTTGCCTCAACACCCCATTTTTCAGATTCACTGGCCTGTCATGTGGTGAGCGGAGTGATACTGGACTCTGTAACATATATTTTTTAAGATATATTCTGCTCTGAAGTTTCCTCATTTTGTGTTTGTACTTAGTTTTATATTCTTCATTAATGAAAAATTGAATGAAATGGTTTATATATATACACACACACACATTTTTTTTCCTGGAAATTTGAGTCCCAGTCCATGCTTCTTTGTTGATTATTCCTTAGAAACATTAAGGAAACATTAAGTTTTAGGGTTCCCTTAGTTATAATATATATTTTACTATTACCTACTTACTTAGGATTAATGATAAGGTATAAAATATCTGAGAAACACCATTATCACCCTTTAGGACAAATATATCCATTCAAGAGTATTATTAATATTTTATGGAGTAAAATTGTAGGGATGCTAAATATTCAATAAATGTTCGCTGAATGAATGAAAGATAATTTGAGATCAATGGTATTTCCTACCACTGTGGCTCATTCCAAACAACATAATCGAGGGGTTAAAAAATGCTTACTGAGTGGCAGCGAAAGGATTAATGAGGCTGGAAGGGATGAATATATCCACATGTTAAGTGCTTTCTTTAAGAATGCATCTAAGTCTTTTGTTTTCTGACAGAGAAAAGAGAAGTTTGCACTTATCCAAGAGTAAGGAAATTGGTAAGTCAGGTGAAAGGGCTGGGTTCCTAGGACTGTGCTGAAAGATTAAGAGACGAGAGAGAACAAAGGGAGCAAACATGAAGTCCAAAAAGAGTGAAAGCTGCAGAGGTGCAAAGATTCACTGAGACTCTGGAGGTGGCGCTCTGCTGTCAGACAAGTGTGAACTTGTCCAGAAACAGAAAAGTGGAGATCACTGGGGTTAATGAGGTCCAGGAACCCCATGAAGAACCTATCAGAAGTGTCGTTAGTATGGGTGTTGAAGTCACTGAGGAGAGCTGCTGCCTTCAAAAAGAGCTCTGTAATAGTGAATATAACCATGATACCAAAGAGCACTGTTTAATGAAACAGTCACATTAGAGCCCTATTCAAATAAGTTGTGCAAAGAAATCACGTACATAATTAACACAAAACGGATGCACTAATATTCGTGAATAATGCTTTAAAATATTATATCATCCACAAGCTAATCACAGTTGCCCTGCATCACCCAGGTGTTGGAGGAACCCGGGAGGCTGCGCTCATGCTCCACCCACTGACACACACCACCTTCCCACCCACCCCCATTATGGAACCGGAACCTCCTCTCACCTCTCCCAAGCCCGGTAAGAGACTTGACTTCCAGTCCCTTGCAGAGCTGCTGATCTGACCCGAGACACCTGCTCCTGGCCACCCTCATTGAACACCCTGGGAACTCTGAGGCTGCTGGAAATGTCCCCACAGCTTTGCATCCACCTTCTCGCCCACTGCACCCGTGTCTCCTGCCATGCTGCCCGCGCAGGTGCACCAGAACTACCGCCCCGAGTGTGAAGCCGCGCTCAACAGCCTCGCTGCCCTGGAGTTCCACGCCTCCTTCCAGTGCTTGGCCGTGGCCTTCTACCTCGACCATGATGACGTGGGCTTGAAGCATTTCTCCTGCTTCTTCCTGCTCTGCTTCCACGAGCACAGCAAGACAGACAAGAGCCTGATGTTCCTGCAGATCCAGGGTGGGGGCCGCATCTGCTTCGCCGACATCAGAAAGCCTGAGACCCAACAGTGGGAGAGCGCACTCCAGGCCATGCAAGACACCCTGCACCTGGAGAAGAGCATCAACCAGAGCCTGCTCGACCTGCACAAGCTGGCCACTGACAGCAGTGGCCCACCTGTGCCACTTCCTGGGGACAGGCTACCTGGACCAGCAGGTCAAGTTCATCAAGGATCTGGGGGACCATGTCAGCAACCTGAGCAACATGGGGTCCCTGGAAGGTGGCCTGGCAGAGTACATCTTCTGACAAGCTCACCCTGAGTGACAGTGACGAGGAGGACTGAGCCTGGACTGGACTTCCCCCCGAGTCCTGGGTAACTGCCCAAGGTCACCCTGCCTGCCATGCAGACCACAGTATTGCCCTCGCAGAAAAAGTTCACCTAAGTTTTTTCCTTCCAGTTTTTCCAGTTCTTCACGTAAAGTTATTGGTTCTTAAAATTGAAAGACACATGTACACCAATGTTCATCACAGCACTATTTATAATAGCCAGGACATGGAAGCAACCTGGATGTCCATCAGCAGATGAATGGATAAGAAAGCTGTGGTACATATATACAATGGAGTATTACTCAGCCATTAAAAAGAATGCATTTGAATCAGTTCTAATGAGGTGGATGAAACTGGAGCCTATTTTACAGAGTGAAGTAAGCCAGAAAGAAAAACACCAATACAGTATACTAATGCATATATATGGAATTTAGAAAGATGGTAATGATAACCCTGTGAGACAGCAAAAGAGACACAGATGTATAGAACAGTCTTTTGGACTCTGTGGGAGAGGGCAAGGGTGGGATGATTTGGGAGAAAGGCATTGAAATATGCATAAGATCATATATGAAATGAATTGCCAGTCCAGGTTGAATACATGATACAGGATGCTCGGGGCTGGTGCACTGGGATGACCCAGAGGGAGGGTATGGGGAGGGAGGTGGGAGGGGGGTTCAGGATGGGGAACACATGTACACCTGTGGCAGATTCATGTTGATGTATGGCAAAACCAATACAATATTGTAAAGTAATTAGCTTCCAATTAAAATAAATAAATTTATATTAAAAAAATCTTAGTTCAGTTCAGGCACTCAGTCATGCCCGACTCTTTGTGACCCCATGAATCACAGCACGCCAGGCCTCCCTGTCCATCACCAACTCCCAGAGTTCACTAGACCCACATCCAATGAGTCAGTGATGCCATCCAGCCATCTCATCCTCTGTCATCCCCTTCTCCTTCTGCCCACAATCCCTCTCAGCATCAGAGTCTTTTCCAATGAGTCAACTCTTCGCATGAGGTGGCCAAAGTACTGGAGTTTCAGCTTTAGCATCATTCCTTCCAAAGAAATCCCAGGGCTGATCTCCTTCAGAATGGACTGGTTGGATCTCCTTGCAGTCCAAGGGACTCTCAAGAGTCTTCTCCAACACCACAGTTCAAAAGCATCAATTCTTCGGCACTCAGCCTTCTTCACAGTCCAACTCTCACATCCATACATGACCACAGGAAAAACCATAGCCTTCACTAGACGGACCTTAGTCGGCAAAGTAATGTCTCTGCTTTTGAATATACTATCTAGGTTGGTCATAACTTTCCTTCCAAGGAGTAAGTGTCTTTTAATTTCATGGCTGCAGTCACCATCTGCAGTGATTTTGGAGCCCCCCAAAATAAAGTCTGGCACTGTTTCCACTGTTTCCCCATTATTTCCCATGAAGTGATGGGACCAGATGCCATGATCTTCATTTTCTGAATGTTGAGCTTTAAGCCAACTTTTTCGCTCTCCTGTTTCACTTTCATCAAGAGGCTTTTTAGTTCCTGTTCACTTTCTGCCATAAGGGTGGTGTCATCTGCATATCTGAGGTTATTGATATTTCTCCCAGCAATCTTGATTCCAGCTTGTGCTTCTTCTAGCCCAGCGTTTCTCATGATGTACTCTGCATAGAAGTTAAATAAACAGGGTGACAATATACAGCCTTGACGTACTCCTTTTCCTATTTGGAACCAGTCTGTTGTTCCATGTCCAGTTCTAACTGCTGCTTCTTGACCTGCATACAGATTTCTCAAGAGGCAGGTCAGGTGGTCTGGTATTCCCATCTCTTTCAGAATTTTCCACAGTTTATTGTGATCCACACAGTCAAAGTCTTTGGCATCTTAATTCCTAAGTAAAAATAAACAAACAAAAAAGTTATTGGTTCTTCAAATAAAGTTATTAGTTGATGCATCAATAAACATCTGTTTGATTTGTGTGTGCAAATCTCTCACCTTAAAACAGATATCCAGGAGTCTCTCCAGCTACCTAGGCCCTGTCCACATGCAGCTCAGGATCTCCACCAGAGAGAGGTGTTCCATGGGACCATGGAAAACACAAACTCATTCTTCCACTAGTAAACAGTGTCCAGTGGGGGGTGGTCTGGGGCCCTGGTGAGTGTGAGTGCCTGTGCAGATGTACACAATGGAATATTACTCAGCCATTAAAAGAATACATTTGAATCAGTTCTAATGAGGTGGATGAAACTGGAGCCTATTATACAGAGTGAAGTAGCCAGAAAGAAAAACACCAATACAGTATACTAACACATATATATGGAATTTAGAAAGATGGTAATGATAACCCTATATACAAGACAGCAAAAGAGACACAGATGTATAGAACAGTCTTTTGGACTCTGAAGGCAAAGGTCGGATGATCTGAGAGAATAGCACTGAAACATGTATATTATCATATATGAAACAGATCGCCAGTCCAGGTTCGAGGAATGAGACAGGATGCTCAGGGCTGGTGCAGTGGGATGACCCAGAGGGATGGGGAACATATGTAAACCCATGGCTGATTCATATCAATGTATGGCAAAAACCACAACAATATTGTAAAGTAATTAGCCTCCAACTAAAATAAGTAAAATAAAATGTATAATTTTAAAAAGTGACCTGAAAATCATAATTGGGGTTAATCTGGAGAAAGCATGAAAGGGAGGGGGTTGGGCAAGGGTTGAAATGAAGGGGGTTTTCACTTTATTTGAAATGTTAATGCTTAATTCTGGGTAGCAAAAAGAGGGGTCCAAAAGCCAGCTTGGCAAAATCCCTCTTTGACAAAGCTCAAAGTGAAGAGAAGCTCTGGTGAATGGAGGCTAGAATCATCTGGCTTTAGAAGGGAATAAACTGCCTATTTTCTGTTCTGTTGCCATCTCATTTCCTTGAGCTATGTAATCCATATTACATAGGTGATTTCATTTAGGCAATATTCCTGTAGGATGAATGGCATTATCCCTGTTTAATTTTTTTTAATGATAGGTTTATAAGTGGTGTTTGTATGTTTCTTTCAGGTGTTCAGACCTTGAGTCCAAGTTCTCTGTTGTTCCCAGCCCTGAATGACATATTTCACACTTGGTGCTCACTAAACACAGAGGTCTCTTACTCCTCAGCTGCCTCTCTCTACTTTTAGGTGAAAATTGGGGTTCCTAAAAGAGTTATCTGTATTTTTTTTCTTCCCTGGAAGAGTGAATTTCTTTCTGTTAAGTTTAGAAGTTGTAATACATCCATAAGATTCAGAAATCAAAGTATATAAAAAGATTTATTGTGAATTATTCATTCTGTCACTGTTCCCAGGCTCTCAGTTGTCTCTAGCCAATGGGTGTTTCTATGGAGAGACAGGTCCTTAGGGTTTCTTCCTTTGATAGTGATCCTGAAATCACCCAATTCAATCACTTATATATTTACAGAGCTGTACAACCATCATCACAACTAATTTTAGAAGATTTTATCACATCCCAAATATCTCATGCCATTTACAGTCACTGTGTAATACCACCCCCAGACCCTGGCAAACAATGATCTATTTTTGGTCTCTGCACATCTGCCTTTTTAAGACATTTACTATAAATGGAAACATAACAATATGCATTCTTTTCTGTTTTCTTTCATTAGGCATTATGTTTTTGAGGTTTATGTCTTATATATTGGTACTTCATTCTTTCTTATTGTTGAATAATATCCTACTCCATGGATATACTACTTCTGTTCATTCACCAGGTGGAAGACACTTGAGTTTTTACTTATAGGCTTTAGTGAATATTGCTGCTGCAAACATTCACATACAAATTTAAAAGAATGTTTTAACTTCTCCTGGCAAGATATTTTAGGACTGGTATTGCAATGGCATATGGTGAACATATATGTAACTTCATAAGAAATTGTCAATCTAAATAAAAATAAAAGTAAACAAGTGGGACCTAGTTAAACTTAAAAGCTTTTGCATAGCAAAGGAAACTATCAGTTCAGCTCAGTCGCTCAGTCATGTCTGATTCTTTGCGACCCCATGAATCACAGCATGCCAGGCCTCCCTGTCCATCACCAACTCCCGGAGTTCACTCAGACTCACATCCATTGAGTCAGTGATGCCATCCAGCCATCTCATCCCTCTTCGTCCCCTTCTCCTCCTGCCCCCAATCCCTCCCAGCATCAGAGTCTTTTCCAATGAGTCAACTCTTCGCATGAGGTGGCCAAAGTACTGGAATTTCAGCTTCAGCATCATTCCCTCCAAAGAAATCCCAGGGCTGATCTCCTTCAGAACGGACTGGTAAACAAGGTGAAAAGACAACCCTAAGAATGGGAGAAAATAATAGCAAATGAAACAACTGACAAAGGATTAACTTCCATAATATACAAGCAGCTCATACAACTCAATATCAGAAAAACAAACAGCACAATCAAAAAGTGGGAAAAATACCTAAACAGACATTTCTCCAAAGAAGACATACAGATAAAACACATGAAAAGATGCTCAATATAGCTCATTATTACAGAAATGCAAATCAAAACTACAAAGAAATATCACCTCACACTGGTCAGAATGGCCATCATCAAAGTCTACAAACAATAAATGCCGGAGAGGGTGTGGAGAAAAGGGATCCCTCTTGCACTGTTGGTGAGAATGTAAATTGATAAAGCCACAATGGAAGACCATATGAAGTTTCCTTAAAAAACTAGGAATAACACCACCATATGATACAGCAATCCCACTCTTAGGCATATACTCTGAGGAAACCAAAATTGAAAAAGACACAAGTACCCCAATGTTCATTGTAGCACTATTTACAATAGCTAGGACATGAAAGCAACCTAGATGTCCATCAACAGATAAATGGATAAAGATGTTGTGGTACATATATATAATGGAATATTATTCAGCCATAAAAAGGAACACATTTGAGTCAGTTCTAATGAGGTGGATGAACCTAGAGCCTATTATACTGAGTGAAATAAGTTAAGAAAGAGAAAGAAAACATATTATATACTGATACATATATATGGAGTCAAGAAAGATGGTATTGATAAATTTATTTGCAAGGCAGCAATGGAGAAACATATAGAGAACAGACTGATGGACATGGGAGAGGGGAGAAGAGGATGAGATGTATGAAGAGAGTCACATGGAAACTTATATTACCATATGTAAAATAGACAGGCAATGGGAATTTGCTGTATGTCTCAGGGAACTCAAACAGGGGCCTGTATCAACCTAGAGGGGTGGGATGGGGAGGGAGGTTCAAGAGGGAGGGGACATAGGCATACCTATTGCTGATTCATGTTGAGATTTGACAGAAAAAAAAAACACCAAAATTCTGTAAAGCAATTATCCTTCAATTGAAAAATAAATTAATTAAAAAAAAAAGAAACTGCCAATCTGTTTCCCAAAATGTCCATATAATCTCTCATTTCCATCAGCAATGTGTGAGGATCCAATTTCTGTAATGTTTTGGAAATACACAAAACTGCCTATTTACTTTAAATCACAGCCATTCTACTAGGTGTTAAGTAGTACCTTATTGTGATTTTTAAGAAACTTCTCTAATTACTAATGGAATTGAGTATATCTTTATTTATTTATAGATACTATTAATAACTAGAACCCATACGAAGAAATGAAGAATATTGTTAAAAGTAGCTACATAAATAAATATAAAAGCCACTATTATTGTATATTTCATTTAGAACTCCTTGTATCCTCTAGGATATATATATTTTTTAAATTTTATTCTTACTTTATTTTACTTTACAATACTGTATTGGTTTTGCCATACATTGTCATGAATCCACCACGGGTGTATATGAGCTCCCAATCCTGAATCCCCCTCCCACCTCCCACCCCATATCATCTCTCTGGATCATCCCCGTGCACCAGCCCCAAGCATCCTGTATCTTGTATTGAACATAGACTGGCGATTCGTTTCTTACATGATAGTATACATGTTTCAATGCCATTCTCCCAGATCATCCCACCCTCTCCCTCTCCCTCAGAGTCCAAAAGTCCGTTCTATACATCTGTGTCTCTTTTGCTGTCTCGCATACAGGGTTATCATTACCATCTTTCTAAATTCCATATATATATGTTAGTATACTGTATTGGTGTTTTTCTTTCTGGCTTACTTCACTCTGTATAATCGGCTCCAGTTTCATCCATCTTATTAGAACTGATTCAAATTTATTCTTTTTAATGGCTGAGTAATACTCCATTGTGTATATGTACCACAGCTTTCTTATCCATTCATCTGCTGATGGACATCTAGGTTGTTTCCATTTAAAAAGTCATAAAAGTTTGTCATAAATGTATACTAATGGGAACACAATATATATATAATTTGTTACAGCAACACAAAGGAGGGAATATGAAACTGTAGTAGCATATTTTGTGCACTATTGAAGCTAATTTACTACTAATTCAAAATACATTGCTCTACATTGAAGATATTAATTGCAATCTGCAAGGTAATCATTTAAAAAGTAAATTAAAATATGCACAGAAAATTAATGAGAGGGAATCAGAATGGGTCACTACAAAAAATCAAACATGAAAGAAGTTAGCAATAGAGGGAACAAAAATAAGATACACAGAAAATAAATAGAAAAACTGTAGAAGTAAGTCTCCCCTTGTTATTAATTACAAGAATGACTGGAATGCATGTAAAGCCTTGCTTAGAGGAAAATGTATAATTTAAGAGACTGAACTTAAAAATAAAGGTTTCAAATATTACTTTACACCTCAAGAAATTAGAAAAGCTAGCACAAAGAAGGAAATAATAAAGATTAGAGAGGAGATATATGAAGTAGAGAATGGGAAAACAAAGAAGCAAATCAATGAAACTGATAGTTCTTTCCTTAAAAATATCAACAACTGTAACAAACTAAAGAAGTAGGAGAAACAAATAACTAAAACCTGGAATGAATATGGGGACATCACTACTGATTTTACAAAAAATAAAGTATCTAACATAACGCAATGAACAATTGTGTCAACAAATGTGGGATAACCTAGATGAAACAAATTATTAGAAACACAAACTACCACAACTTAATCAAGAAGAAATAATCTGCAAAGATCAGTAACCAGTAAAAAGATTGTTGAGAGGCTATTATTGATTCAAAGAAAAGACCAGGATGAATCCTACTGAACATTTAAAGAAGAATACCAATCCTTTCTAAATTCTTCCAAAAAATAAAAGGAACACTTCTTAACTTATTCTATAAGACCAGTATTAACTGATAGCAAAGTCGGATCCTGACATCAAAAGAAAACTACAGAACAATATCCCTTATGAGTACAGATATAAACACTCTCAACAGAGTACTAGCAAATTGAATGCAGCAGCATATTAAAAGTATTATATACTGTGGTCAAGTAGAATTTTCCCTAGGAATGCAAGGTTGATTCAATACACAAAAATCAACTAATCATACTAACAGAATGATTGGGAGAAAAAGCATGCAATCATTTCAACAGATGCAAAAATATTTGACAAAATTGAATAGCATTTCAATATTAAAACACTCAACAAGCTATAAAGAGAAGGGAGCTTCCTCAATATGATAAAGGGTAGCTTTAAAAACTAGAAGCTAACACCATATTCAATGGTGAAACAACAAAAGCTTCCCCTCTAAGGTCAGGAAAAAGAAAGGATGCCTGCTTTTGCCATTTCCATTCAACCAGACATTCTAGCCTTACCATTTAGGCAAGGAGAAAAAGACATCCTAATTGAAATGGAAGGAGTAAAACTATCTCTATTCACAGATGACACAACCTTATATAAAGAGAATCCTGAAGAACAAAAAATTATAAGTAATACTTTCAGGAAAATTGCAGAGCACAGCTTCAACACACAAAAATAAATTGTACTGTACCTGATCAATGAATAATCTGAAAAGGAAATTAAGAAAATAACTCCACTAAGAGCATCACAAAGAAAAAAATACTTAAGAATAAGTTTAACCAAGGAGGTTCAAAGACTTTTACTGTGAAAACTACAAACATTGCTAAAATAATTTAAACTAGCTCAATATGAATGAGAAGACATCTCTTGTTCATTTATTGAAATATTTAATATTGTAAATATGGTAACAGTTCCCCAAAGAGTTCACAGATTCAATGCAATCTCTCAAAATCCCAATAAAAAATGTATCATAATAAATTTTGGAATATTTTCACTGTCCCCCAAATAAACCTCATTCCACTTAGCTAGCATTTCCCAAGGCTACTGGGAAAAGGCTACTATATTTTTGCAGGAATGGACATGCTGATCCATTGCATACGAGTGATCCAATACATACAAGTGAAAAGAAAAAAGGTGATCAAATGGACTTGATTAAAATTAAAAACTAAAAGACAAATTGCAAATGGGAAAATATTATAATAGGTATCTATGACAAAGAACTTACATAACATTTAATTTTATTTGTCAACTTGACTAGACCAAGGGATACCCAGATATTTGGGCAAATATTATTATGAGTGTGTCCCTGAGGGTGTTTCTGGGTAAGATTAACCTTTGAATCAGTAGAATAAATAAATAAAGCAGATTGACTTCCCTAACGGGGGTAAGCTTCATCCAGTCAATTGAAGGTCTGACTAGAACAAAAAGGCTGACCCTTCTTTAAATGAGGGGGGATTTTTCTTTCTTTTGGACTTGAACTGAAACATTAGCTCCTACTGGATATTGAGGTTGCTGACCCTTAGACTGGAACTATACCATCAGCTCTCCTTGGTTCCTTGCTTGACACTGCAGATCATGGAACTTGTCTTTCTCAATATAATTTCATGCCTTTTTCTCAGCACACTTTAGAGCCTTCTTTTGAAAAAATGAATTTACTATGGTATCATTCATATACCATATAACTCACCCTCTGAATTTATATCCAAGAACTTTTAGTATATTCATAGTTATACATCCATCATAAATTTTAGAATATTTTCATTGTCCCCTGAATAAACCACTCCACTTAGGTAGCATTTCCCAATATCCCTACCTGCCCAATCCTAGGCAATTACTAATTTGCTGTGTATTATAGATTTGTCTGTTCTGTACATTTCATATGAATGGAACTGTACAATGTGTTCCTTTTTGGCTTCTTTCACTTAGCATGTTTTCAAGGTCCATTCATGTTGCAGAACACATTTTTTACTTTATTCTTTTTATTAATGAATAATATTCTGTTAGATGGTAATATCACACTTTCTATATCCATTCATCATTTGATGGGCATTTGGATTGCTTCCACTTTAAATAATCTCCCAGTGGTAACAAATTGCCTTGAACTGATGACCGCCCCCCACTACCCCCACCATAAAACAAAAACCACATACTTATTCTCTTAGAGGTCTGGAGCCCAGAAGCACCAAAATATGTTCATTAGGCCCAAATCAAGGTGTCAGCTACTATATATATGCTCCGGAGAATCTTCCTTTCTCCTTCCACTTTCTGTTTGCTGCTAGCTTTCCTTGGTTTCTGCCTGCAGCCCTCCAGTCTTTAAGGCCATCATCTTCAAATCTTTGTTCTATCTGCCCATTACATTGTCCTCTCTGAGTGTGAAACCTCTATCTCCCTCTTAAGTGGTTGTGTCTGACTGCATTTAGAGCCCACCTAGATAATCCAGCATAATATTCCCATCTCAAGATCTTAAAAGTAACCACATCTAAAGACAGTCTTAGTTTTTCCATATGAGATTACATTCATGGGTTTCAGAGATTCATATGTAGATTATTTTTTGGTAGTGTAATTTTCAGCTTACCATAGTCTTCCCTCTGGCCCCCAAAGGTTGACATCTACATCACATGTGAAATACATTCATCCATCCCAACATCCCATTGAATCTTAATCCTTTACAGTGTAAACTCAAGTCCAAAATTTCATATAAATATAATGAATTTAGAAGCCCGAAATCTAATTATCAGCATTATCTAAATCAGAGAGTGAGACTCTGCATATGATCCATCTTAGGACAACATACTTGTCCATCTCTATACCTGTAAAACTAGAAAACAAGTTGTTGTCTAGTTATGTCTGACTCTTTTGCAACCCAGGACTGTAGCATTAGGCTCCTCTGTCCATGGGATTTCCCTGCAAGAATGCAGGAGTGGGTTGCCATTTCCTTCTCCAGGAGATCTTCCCAGACCAGGGATCAAACCTGTGTCTCCTATATTGGCAGGTAGATTCTTTACCATTGAGCAATCAGGGAACCCCAGAAAACAAGTTACCTCTTTCCAATAAACAATGGTAGAACAAATCAAGTTTAAGAGCTTTAGCCATTCCTATTCCAAAATGGAAAAAACAAAGAGAACAAAGAGGTCACTGATTCCAAGTGATTTCAAAGCCCAGTACGGATATTTCTTTAGGTTGCCAGGCCTAGGAGGAATTCCTTGCGGGTCAAGATTTCCCCCCTCTGTGCTGAAGGCTCCATGTTCTGAGCCCGAAGTTCTCTTAAAGTTAATTCTTCATTTTTCTTAAAGGGTAGCATTGTATCTGAGTAGTTGCAGCTTGTTTCCTGTGTAGAATTTGAAAACCTTGTGACATTCCTTTGTTTCATCTTCTCTCTGTTGCACAGGGACAGCCTTGGCTTCCTCTCCACATGCATTCGTAACAGTGAATCTCCTAATTTTAGGACCTTTTCCAGTCTGGAGAGGTAAGAATATCTCCAATTTTGTATTTTATCACTAGGCCTGTTGATCCATTTTGAGTTAATTTTTTGTCACTGTAGTACTTCTTTCTCAGTCATAACAAATACAAAAAACACAAAGTCATTCTCTAAAATTCACAAATGAAACTACTGAACATCAAATCATATAAAATTCAAAACTATAAACTCAATAAGTTACAAATGTCAACCAATTATCATGGAGTGATATAACACACTTACGAATTTCTTCCTTAGCAAACAAACTATAGCAATCTCAGTATTTATCTGTGTCTCATCCTATAGAAATGGTCACTGAGTTAGACTATATTTTTTGTGATTTGGTAGGCCTTAAATCTTGTTGAATAATTTTTCAATTTGAGAACAAATTCTCTACTGGCAACCGGTATTGACAGAGTTATATATAAACTGAGAGTCAGATAAGGCTTTGGAAGTGGGTGCAGTATATTAAGTTGCATAATGATGTCACATCTGTTATTTTTTACTAGGTTCATCAGTCAGTTTCAATTGTAATTTTTTATTTAGTTGTAGTAATTCGTTTCTACAGTTTTCAAAGTATAAATGTTATCTGAAACAGAGGTTAGCAAACAATGCCTTACAAGCTGAATCTGACCCATCATCTATTTGTGTACAGCACACAAGCTAAAAATGGCTTTTGTATTTTTAAATGATTGGAAAATGTTAAAAGAACAGTACGGATGACATGTAAAATTTTTTCTAAAAATTTTTCTAAAATTCAAGCTTCAACAGCCATAAATACAATTTTGCATACTGCCCTTAAAAACATCCATCATATATATTGTTGTTCAATCTGTAAGTCATGTCCAGCTTTGCAACACCATGGACCACAGCATGTCATGTTTCCCTGTCCTCCACTATCTCCCAGAGTTTGCTCAACTTCATGTCCATTGAGTTGGTGATGCTAACAATCTCATCATCTGCCACCCTCTTCTCCTGCCTTCAATCTTTCCCAGCATCAGGATCTTTTCTAACGAGTCAGCTCTTCACATCAGGTGGCCAAAGTATTGGGGCTTCAGGTTCAGTCCTTCCATTGAATATTCAGGGTTGACTGCCTTTAGGATTGACTGGTTTGATCTTCTTGCAGTCCAAGGGACTGTCAAGAGTCTTCTCCAGCACCACAGTTCAAAAGCATCAATTCTTTGGCACTCGGTAATTTATGGTCCAACTCTCTCTCTCACACACACACATATACATATATTTCCCCCCCCTTCCATTGTACCCTTTCTTCCATTAAAGTAATCATACCAGACTCAAACTACCTCAAGAGAAGGGCTGAAAAATATGCGGTCAAGGTTAAGGTCAAATTTTTGTTTCTGAATAAAAAATAAAATAAGACTTCCCGAATGTTAAGCCAGTGATTTTGGCTCCTTTAAAGAAAGTAGGTGAGTGAGGGTGAGTTGAGGCTGGGAGACAAATTAGAAGACATGGTAGCAGGGCAGAGAGACAGTGGTGGCTGGAAATAGAGTGGTCGCTGAGGAAATGAGATCTTCGCATGTTCCAGATGGATTTTGGAGACAAGATTTGCTTAAGGGACAGAGGAGAAAAATGGGAAATGGTGGGAAATAATCTCCATTCCAGGTTTTGCACTTGATCACCTGGGTTGAAAGTATTGCTATTAATTAATCTGGGAACGTTAACAGGGAGACCAAAAGGATGTGGGAAGGCATGTCATGTAAGTCTCAGATGCCTATTAGATTTGAAAGTGGAAATGCCTTGCAGGCAGCCAGAAAACTGAATCTGAAGCTCATATGGAAATCAAACACTGCTCTGTAGGGCGTTTCTGGGGTTAGATCCCTGTGTGCCCCTCCCACCTCTTGTTCCTAAAAAAGCTTACAGCAAATTTAATCAGAGAAGTGAGAATGTACAGAAACAAATGAAAACACTCAGCCAAGAACAAATAATAGTTTAGCCATTAAAATACCTTCAGTTTCTTCTCAAGGGCTTTACATAATATTCTGAGATATGTCCTTGAGTTGTCTTGCAGTTACTAAAACCTCACCCTGTAGAAAGAGTTAACTACATGTTGACCACAAGAATGTGTAACCCAGACCTGCTGAAACCAGAAGGTTCGTGATTGAGATTTCTGAAAACATCACCCTGTTACCTCGCCATCAACAGATCAGAGAATTGAGCATAAGTTGATCATGCACCCCGAGACCCTTTGCCTCACATTGTTGTTAAAAACCTTCTGGTGAAAGCAACTGGAGAGCTGCGGTCTTCTCAGCATGAGCTGCTGGTTCTCCTTGCCTGGCCTGCAACAAAGGCTGTACCTTCCCTTATACAACCTGTGCCAGTAAAGATTGGTTTCACTGTGTTTTGGGGGAGTGAATCCTAGTGTGGTTGAGTAACAAGGTGAGACAACAGTACTGTAAATAAACATAGAGGAGCCAACATCTTGAGAGTGCTGGACTCACAGGACTGGATAAACTGACTATTGGACAAGAAGATAAGCAGAGTCTTGGAAGATTAAGTGAGAGATCACAAAGGTCAGGCCACCTAGGCTTTCTAAGTTAGATTTCTTTGGTACTGAAGTAGTTTATATGGTATGAAATGCATCATGAGCTCATTTAACCAACCTAGGCTTACTGAACCAGTTCATCTAATTAACAAGTGCTCCCCACTATCTGCGTACAGGAAGCAGCTTATGTAATGCAGGGCTACGTGGGTTGCTCTGTTGTACAGGTCTGTATAGTCAAACTTATGGTCTTTCCAGTAGTCATGTATGGATGTGACAGTTGAACCAAAAAGAAGGCTGACTGCTAAAGAATTCATGCTTTCAAATTGTGGTGTTGGAGAAGACTCTTGAGAGTCCCTTGGACAGGAAAGAGATCAAACGAGTCAATCCTAAAGGAAATCACTCCTGAATATTCACTGGAAGGACTGATGCAGAACTCCAATACTTCGGTCACCTGATCGGAAGAACCGACTCATTGGAAAAGACTCTGATGCTGGGAACAACTGAAGGTGGGAGGAGAAGGGGATGACAGAGGATGAGATGTTTGGATGGCATCACTGACTCAATGGACACGAGTTTGACCAAACTCCAGGAGATAGCGAAGGACAGGGAAGCTGGTCCTGGTGCAGGCCACAGGGTTGCAAAGAGTTGGACATGCCTTAGTGACTGAATAACAATCTCAACAACTTGCCAAGTCGAGAGGAAGGGATGCTACACGATAGACAGGAAAGTTTTCCACATCTTGCTTGTCTCAACAGGATCCACACCTGTCCTCTCCTCTCATAGTCCCATCCCTTCCTCATCTCTTCATCTGCTCATCCAATGGATTCCATGCTGAGGGCTCTAAATTCTCACTACTCAAAGTAAGCTCCCTGACACCAAGAATACTGGCTTCATTTGGGAGTTTGCTAGAAATGCAGAGTCCTAGCTGGACCCCAGACCAAGTGAATCAGAATCTGTACTTGAATGGAATCCCTAGTGATTCATGTGCAAGGTAAAGTTTGAGAAGCACTGATCTACAGAATCTTCTCAGGCACTCATCATGCACAATGGTTGCCATTTCCTGTCCATCCCAGAGCCCACACCCAGCCACCTGCCCTGTGGCCCAGAACCCACCTCTGTCCGCCGTCATGTACCACCATGAGAAGGCTCCGAGGAGGCAGCCAGCATGTTTGCACCCACTGCTGCCCTTGTCACACCTTCCTCATCCGAGATGCCTTCCAGATGGTCAGTCACCTCGCAGGTGCACCAACACTACCACCACGAATGCAACAGCCACGCCGCCCTGGAGCTCCACGCCTCCTTCCAGTGCCTGGCCAGGGCCTGCTCCCTGCACCACCACCACAATGTGGCCTTGCAGCGCTTCTCCTGCTTCTTCCTGCTCCACTCCCAGGAGCACAGCGAGACTACCGAGAGCCTGATGTTGCTACAGAACCAGCGTGGGGGTAGCTTCTCCTTCCTGGACATAAGAAACTCTGAGACCCAAGAGTGGGAGAGCGAACTCCAGGCCATGCAGGACACCCTGCACCTGGAGAAGTGCATCAACCAGAGCCTGCTCAACCTGCAGCAGCTGCCCACTGACACCAGCAACGCCCACTTGTGCCACTTACTTCCTGAAGACCCACCACCTGGACCAGCAGGTCTAGTTCATCAAGGAGCTGGAAGACCATGTCAGCATTCTGAGCAAAAAGGGGTCCCTGGAAGGTGGCCTGGCAGAGTATATCTTTGACAAGCTTATCCTGGGTGGCAGCAACAAGAAGGACTGAGCCTGGACTGGACTTTTCCCCAAGTCCTGGGTGACTGCCAAGGTCACCCTGCTTGCCATGCAGACCGCAGTACTGCCCTTGCAGAATAAGTTCATTTAAGTTTTCCTTCTTTCAGTGTTGCCAGTTCTCCCAATAAAGTAATTGCTTCCTAAACAAAGGTCTCTTGTTGATTCATGCATGCAAACCCCTAACCTTTCAAGTTTTAAAACAGGTATCCAGGAGTCTCTTGAGCTGCCAATGCCCTATCCACAGGCAGCTCAGGATCTGCACAAAGGGAGGGAAGAAGGTGACCCATGGGACCCTGAACAATACAAAATGTACCTTCCCTAATAAACAATGTGGTATATGGGGTAGGTGTGGGTGAGGTGAGGCCTTGGTGAATGTGGGTGTCTGTGAATAGATGAGCTATAAAAATATGACCTGAAAATCATGATTGGGGTTGATCCCCAGAAACAGTGAAGGGAATGCGACTGTGAGGGGAATGAAATAAAGGGGTCTTCATTTTGTTTGAAGCAGACTTCTGGGTAGCAAGATGGTGGCCCTGGATGCAGGCATAACAGAGTTCCTCTCTGACAAGCTCACCCTGGGCTACAGTGACAATCCAAGGGTAGTAGGGCTGGCTTTCCTAGAGACACACTTCCTGTGGTCACCACTGTTGAGCATGGATGCTACCCTTATAAAACACCCCCGTGTGATTTTTTACTTGAACTGCACCAGCCTGCAATAAAGTAAGATGGTACCACTCAAAATTTACCTAAATAGAAGGGCTGAAAAATATAAGCTCATGAATGAAGGTCAATTTGTGATATTGAATATAAAGTAAAATGAATCCCCCTGAATATGAAGTCAGTGGTACTGGCTGCATTGAGGAATGTAGATGGTGAGGGGTTGAAGCTGGAAGACCAGTTAGCAGGTATCACAGCTGGTCCAGGTGAAAGACAGTGGTGGTTGAACTGGAGTGGAGGATGAAGAAATGAAGAGATGTAGACACATTACAGATGGCTTTGGATACATCAGCAAGATTTCTTCATGGACCAGAGAGGAAGAATGAGATATGAGGAAATTAATCTAACTTCTAATTTAACCTGGATTGATGGTGGTGTTTTTATTAATATGGGGTCTTTTGCCAGGGGCACAGCTGGGATGGAAGGTTGGAGAAGGCATGTCATGTAAAGTCAGAGATGCATATTAGACATCCAAGTGGAACTACCATGCAGGTAGCCAGAAAAATGAATCTGGAGTTCAGAGTGGATGTCAGCTTTAGAAACAGACCTATGGGAAATACCATGATCCCTATATAGATTGTGTTGTGGTCATGGGAGTGGAAAACCTCATTGGAGAGTAGACTAAAAGTATGGCAGAGCCCAAGCCCAGGGTAACTAACATGTAGAACCAGAGCTGAGGTGATAAAACACCCAGAAGGGTACTGACCTCACCTTTCCATTAGCTAACTGCAGACTGTGCCCAACTGTACCCATGCCTGGTGGCTCAAAATCAGCCTATTCCTGACTTCAGTGTGGCCTCCTGGGATCTGCTTGCAGAATGGGGAGAAGACTGAACTTTTTATCATTTTGTGACTATGCAGAAATAAGTTTTCCAGTTTAAAAAAAAGATTTCTTATGAAAATTATAGGGACTTTCCTGGTGGTCCAATGATTAAGAAGCTGCCTTCCAATAAAGGGGGTACGGGTTCGATCTCTTGTCTGGGAACTATGATCCCACATGCCTCAGGAGAACTAAGGGCACATGGAGCAACAATGTGCTGAGTACAGCCCCCCAAATTATCAGTTCTTTCTTTCCTCTTCCCCTTAAAAAATTCAGCCTCTTGGTCAACTCTATTTGATCAGATGAAATCTGTACACATGTTTCTGCCTGCTTGGACTTCAGTAGTTGGGGCACATGGGCTCAGCAGTTGTGGTTCCCTGCAACCCCAGCAGGATCCAGGGGTAACCTCAAGGGAGACAGCATCAGCGAGAGAGGTTTAGAAAGAGATAAAGAAAGAATGTTGCAGATAAGAAAATAGAGGAGAGAAAGAGGTTGATATTCCTTGGTTTAAGCAGAAAGCCAATAAAGCCCCAGCATGGGACTTGCTCTGTTCACGTAGGCCACAGGTGCCCTCTTGATGGGGAGAAGGTGCAGAGCACCTTCTCGAGAGGGTCTTAGAAGCCTGGGCAGGAAAGTGAACTCAGAGAGCCTCTGCGCTCCAGGGGATCAACCTGAAAAGGAAAGAGAAAAAGAGAGAGAGAATTACATTGGGTGACCAAGCTTTGGTGAGCGAGGCCCATAACTTTATTTTCAAAAGGAACTTTTATACCTTGACTTGTGCATAGAGGGAAATGAAAGATGCAAAGTCATGCAGAGTCAGCCCAAACATTACATCTGTTTTGTCTTTATCAAAACCAGGATTTTTTCTACATACCTTTCCTATAAACAATGTTGTGTACAGTATCTTCTGGCCTTGGAGGCCTGTGGACATTTTATGACCCTCTTTTGATAAAGGCTGCTCAACCAGAAAACTTATTTTCCCTTGTTTTTTCCTTATATTTCTAATCTGTGTCAGCCTCAGAAAGTATTAAACAGAGTTAAATTCTCATGGAGCAAAGGTGCAGTGAGTTACAACAAAGAAAGAACCAATTAGCTCAAAGGTCTGATGTGGTTAATTCCAAGGCTATTGCTTGTTTTTCTTAAATTCTAACTACATTAACCACTGCACTCCCAGGTGCACAGTGGATAAGGGATATGGGAACTTGGCAGCAAGCATTGGCTCAACAATGAAATCCTACACCAACACTACTCTAATAGTTTTTAACTCTTTGAAAGGCTCTATATTTTTAGAATGTTTTAGGCTTCCCGTGTCTCTCACAGTTGGGAGGCTGTGAACAATCACATGCACAGCTGCAAGAGTCTGGATAAACCTGCCAAGCAAGCTAGAAAGCCATCAGAGGGGTTTGAATTGAAATACTCCTTTCATGTCCAGGAGACTTATTAACTAGAGCCCTACGTTGATTTTTTCCAGGAAAGGTGGTAGGGGATAGCCCCCTGTTAATGTCAGAAGAGTTGGTGAAAGGCATAAAATAGTAAGACAGACAGATTCTTGTTTTGGGGTAGAGGTCCAGGGGGTCCCTCGAGTCCTGATGTGCCTTGCTTGTCAGGTCTCTCCCACATGACCTTGTCATTGGTGGGATCTCCCATACTGGCTCCTGGCAGTTCCCCAGCTCTAGGGCATAGGTTCAGTAGTGGTAATGAGCAGGATGAGGTGCTCTGCAAAATGCAGGATATTCCCAGATCAGGGATCAAACCCAGGTCTCCTGCTTTGGCAGAAGGATTCTTTACCACTGAGCCAACAGGGAAGCCTGAAGGTACTTCTCACTCTCCTATTTTGGAGAAACAGTTTGGTGTCGTGGACTCTTCCCCACAGATGGCCTGGGTTCAAATCCCAGTCTAGCCACTTACTAAATTGAGGCATGCTAATTACCTTCTCTGTGCCTCAGTTTTCTCACATGTAAAATAGGGATCATAAAACTATTGCTTAAAATACTAGATCATTTAGTATATTTTAAATGCTTAGAACAGTGGCTGGAACATAATAAGTACTTTGTGTAAGCATCTTTTCTCATCATGACCATCGTCATCATCATTCACTAGTTCTAAGTTCCTTTTTGGTGTTTATACTTTGGAGAAAATATTTTTTTTTTAATCTTTCCTTTACCACTGGGGGTCTCTTGGATTTTGACCAATCCTGCCACCCTTCTAATTAAAAGGGAAATATCCTTTGTAACTGCTTGATTGTCAAGTGCTACTAGGAACAGATTTCTCTTTTCACTGCTGCAGACTCAGGCCCAAGATTAAAGGCAAGTTTCCGGGTGACAAGTTTTCTTGGCAATGCCTCTGCAACATTCTGTTTCAACTAGCTTTTACTTTAAATCAGCCCCCAGAACCCTTTTTGCCTCTTCTTCTGCAACTCAGGTTGCCTGAGCCTCCTCTTTCCATTAGGAGCTATAGTTCACTCCTCACAGGTGGGAAACATAGGAAGGGTGTAGAAGTAACCTTGATCCCATGAGGAATAAGTCAGGGTGTGTGGAATGGGAAGAGAAGACCGCCTTATGGCTGATAAAATAATACTTACACTTGATAAATCACCATGCACTTTGCCATCGAGGGTCACAAGCTTCGCTGTACATTTGAATCGCCTATACAGCTTTTAAAATGTTGGCTGCCCCACAGGACCCAGACATCCCAGAAAACTAAAGCCAGCATGAGCACCTTCCCCCTCAAACTGTGCTGTGGGAACCAGCACTGGCCACCTCTCCTGACATCCTGTTAGATAATCAGTAGTCCCAAGTTTTCTGGGACTTCCCTGGAGGCTCAGAGGTTAAAGCATCTGCCTGCAATGTGGGAGACCTGGGTTTGATCCCTGGGTTGGGAAGATTCCCCTGTAGAAGGAAACGGCAACCCACTCCAGTATTCTTTCCTGGAGAATCCCATGGACGGAGGAGTATGGTGGGCTACAGACCACAGGGTCGCAAAGAGTCGGGCATAACTGAGCAACTTCACTTTCACTTTTCACTTTCAGTCCTGTCTTAAGCGCTACCCCAGGCTTCCTGAAGCAGAGTCGACATTTTAACAAGGTCCCAGGTAATGAATACGCACACTGGATTTCGAGAAGCATTCTTTAGCATCCTAGTTGTCAAACATGGCTCCACCTTGGAATCACCTGCGGCACCGGAAAATACTGCTGACGCCTCGAGATGAACTCAGCATACCCTCGTGTTAGGACTGGAGCAAACACAGTAAAAACTTAATGTGTCTTCAACAGCAGTTATGCAAAGGGCCTTGGAAGCCTCTTCTTGCATTTGATGTTTCACACACGGTGACAGACACACCAACAGACACCCGCACACTTTAACCATTGTGTTTTATCAGAGCTTCTGCACTTCACTTTTTCCCAGGTGATACAATCACCTCTTTCACCTTCCTCCTCATTGGGTAAGTTCTTCAAGGTGGCACGTGAGATGGAGCCTGGACTCTCACAGGCCCCTCGGTGATAGGCAGGCATGCCACTCAGCATGAGGGAAAAAACTATTAGGAGCCTCTGACCAAATAGGCTCCAGTCTTGAAATTGCTGGGACAGCTTCCCTGGCAGCTAGGTGCCACGTGTGGCTTTCAAGCTACCATTTGTGCCAACTATCTCTAAGGGATGGCTTCTTTTTCTGTATTCCTTAAGTGAACCCTCAAACCCAAGCTGGTCATCCTGGAGATGGTCCATTCTCCTCTGTCGTTTCTCCAGAAAATTCTTACAGCCAAACTGTGGATAGTCACTGCCGCCTTTGCTCCAGAAATTAAACTAGGCTCTGGCTTCCTCTCTTAAACCTCTCAGACTTTTTAGGAAGGGGGCAGGGAATGAAGGAGGCCATTTTTTAAAGACAGGAAAATCCATAGACTGTTCTCAGCTCTTGGGTGTGAAACCTGGGATACTGACTAAGCCTTTGACTTAGGCGTTGTCTGATCTCTCTTCTCCTCAAAACATCCATTCTCAGAGGGGCTGGCTAACCCTTCAGAACCAGCACAAAAGTGGAGAGCGGTTGAGGGGCAAGTCTCTCGTGTGCCTCGATTTTTCCTATCAAGAGACAAAGTGTACTGTGAGCCAAGACTGGCAAACCCTGCTGCTTCCCTGCAGCACCCATGAAAGCAATGTTTCTCCAGGTGCCACCAAATTTCCCACATCACCCAGACCTCACATTTCTCAGAAGACTGCAGGTTGAACCCCATCCGTGAAGGCTGGGAAGAAGAGGCAGGCATTTCCTACTGGCATTTGTGACCAGCCCTTGGTGGTTTTGCTGGCATAAAAGTCAACTAGCTTGAGCCATACAGTAGTGGAAAATGGTCCACCAACCCCTGAGCTCTGGCTTCTCGAAGGGCCTGTCTTTCTTCAGAGGACGTACTCCCAGATAGAGAACTCTTGGCAGTCCTCACATTAGCTCTGCCTGGCACTGGGATTATCAACTCCCCTCAGATCAAGAGTAGGCAGGTACAAGGAGTGGGTTCAATATGTCTGACCTCAACCAGTTTTTCTAAGTTATTCAGAAGAATACAAATTTGCAGAAGGAAGGTATGGTTCAGGGAGAAGACTGAACCTCCAGAAAAAGCCTGTCTCACTTGGGTCAGAGCTTAATGATGATCCTGTCTGAATCCATCTGGCTCCTCCTTCATGACTCCCATGCTTCCCCTGACATAAAGAGTGAGAAGCCCTCCACAAAGTTCGGAGCTTCCATCAACAATCCTCTGAAGGCCACAAATCCACCCATGCCCCTGTACCCTGCCTCACCAGAGAGGCCAAAAGGATTGGTCTCCCCATCCTTGAACCCACCAGGGTACTAAATTTGACACAGGGGGTCCTCAGCCTCCGGCAGGGCAATACCCAATGAAACAAGTTCCAGGAGCGGCTAGATGATCAAGGTCAACCCAGGGCATTCCTACATGTATACTCTCCATTTTCTACCTCAGATCGTACATAATTTTAGGGGAAAAAAGCATACATAGGGCACAGTTTTCTGTATCTGCCTCAATGCCCTATTCCCTTACTGTGGGAAGATTTAACAAAGTTAAGTGCCCAAGTGACTTTCTCCCCAGAAAAAGTAGATGCCAAGGTACTCCTAGGTCAAAGCCTGCACCCTCCAAGTTGTGCTATGACAATGGAGAGACAAACTTCAACCAGAATTCCCTGAAGAAATTCTACAAAAGGTAAGAGCAGATGCTTGAGTTGAGGGGAGGATAGGAAGAGCCAAGACCACTGACCTAGTAGGAGGAAGACTCCAGCCCAGTGCCAAGTATCGGAACTGAAAAAGCAAGAGCTTTAAAGAGGCATGTGAAGTAGAAAGCCTCTGAGAACCACCTTTATTAAATGCCAAGTAATCCAAACTTAGGAGTGTACTGTTAGTCACTCAGTCCTGTCTGACTCTTTGTGACCTTATTGACTGTAGCCTGCTAGGCTGCTCTGTCCATGGGATTCTCCAGACAAGAATACTGGATTGGGTAGCCACTCCCTTCTCCAGAGGATCTTTCAGATGCAGGATCGAACCTGAGTCCTTTACTCCCAAATATGGATGGACAAATGTTTACCAGATATTTGATGGAAGTGAAAGAGATCATGCTGAATGAATAGAACGATTTCTGGAGGAAAAAAAAAAATACACACACACACACACACACACACACACACACACACTACAGGAAACAGAAGAGAACATTATAAAAAATCCAAATTCATATTCTCAGAACTGTAAAAATGACAGTGGGTTTATAAAATGGGAACAGGGTGCTATAAAAGGGATCAGTTAGAGAATAAGAGAAAGTCCTTGGGAAAAAAAGTATTAGAGCAAAATTTAAAACTTTGTGGGAGGCAGTCCTAAGATAGCAGAGGAATAGGACGGGGAGAACACTTTGTTCTCCACAAATTCATCAAAAGAACATTTGAATGCTGAGTAAATTCCACAAAACAACTTCTGAATGCCAGCAGAGGACATCAGGCACCTAGAAAAGCAGCCCACTGTTTTCAAAAGGAGATAGGAAAAAATATAAAAGATAAAAAGAGACACAAAAGAGGTAGGGATGGAGATCTGTCCCGGGAAGGGAAGTCTTAAAAAAGAGAGAAGTTTCCAAACACCAGGAAACACACTCACTGGCAAGTCTGTGGCGAGCCCTGGAACCACAGAGGGCAACATAACCGGGAGGAAAAGTAAATAAATAATGAAAACCCACAGATTCCATGCCCAACAGTAACTCCCAGCAGAGAAGCAGCTCAGATGCTTGCATTCGCCACTAGCAAGCGGGGGCTGGGCAGGAAGGCGTGGGCTGCATTGCTTAGAGTAAGGACCAGACCTGAATGCCCAGAGGGCAAACTGAGGGAACTAACTTGAGATAGCAAACCAGACTGTGTGAGAGCTACCTGGTGAAAAGCCCTAACCTAAGACAATGCCAGGCACGCTCACAGAATAAAGGACTGAGCAGCGATAGCCGGCTGTGGACCTGCCCATTCCCCGCCAGAGACAGGCAACTGAGGGCTGCCAGAGCCTGAAGGGGGCAATCACGGCCCCAGAGAAACATTATCTACTAAGCTGTAAGCAGGCTTCATTGCTAACCAAGACTTCTTGCGATTCTGGACGGTCAAAGTCCACTTGAGAAGGTGCACCAGTTGTACACCTAGAAAACTGAGCATAGGGATGGGGGGAGGCGATAAGTCACAGTGACCACCCTCGCCAAACACCTGGTCACCCGAGCTGCTTGGACCTGGGAAGGACACAAAACGCGGGCCAACCAAGTCTGTGCCTGTGAGGAGTACCTGAAGCTGAGCAGCTTAGACCTGAGATATGCATACAACCCAGGGCTGGCCTCAGACAGTTCCCGGAAAAGCAACCTCGAGCCTAAGCAGTGCAGACAGGGAAAGCACACACACCGTGAGTGGGTGCAAACCCAGTGTGCCTGAGACACTGGGAGCACTCCCCACAGACGCCAGCGTTATTTGTTTGCAGCGTTCCTCCCTCCCCACGGCACGACTGAACAAGTGACCCTAAAAAAGTGCCTAGCACGGCCCCCTTTTGTCAGGGTGGAAATCAGATACTGAAGAGACCAGCAAACAGCAGAACCTAAAACAGAAGGAACCACCCTGGAAGTGACAGATGGAGAAGTCTTGAGGCTACTGTAAGAATAAGACTGAAAACCAGAGGCAGGGGGCTAAGTCCAAATCCTGAGAATACCAGCGAACTCCTGACTCCAGGGAACAGTAATCGATAGGAGCTCATCAAAAGCCTCCATACCTACACTGAAACTAAGCACCACCCAAGGGCCAACAAGATCCAGAGCAAGATATACCATGCAAATTCTCCAGCAACACAGGAACGTAGCCCTGAGCTTCAATTTACAGGCAGCCCAAAGACACGCTAAACCCACTGACATCTCATAACTCATTACTCGACACTTCATTGCACTCCAGGGAGAAAAAATCCAGCTCCACCCACCAGAACACTGACACAAGCTTCCCTAACCAGGAAACCTTGACAAGCCACCTGTCCAACAGCACGCACAGCAAGGAAACTCCACAAACCGCCAGAATACGGAAAGTCCACCCCAAACACAGCAATATAAACAAGATGAAGAGGCAGAAGAATACCCAGCAGGTAAAGGAACAGGATGAATGCCCACCAAACCAAACAAAAACAAAGAGGAAGAGATAGGGAATCTATCAGATAACGAATTCCAAATAATGATAGTGAAAATGATCCAAAATCTTGAAAACAAAAATGGAGTTACAGATAAATAGCCTGGAGACAAGGATTGAGAAGATGCAAGAAAGGTTTAACAAGGACCTAGAAGAAATAGAGAGAGTCAATATATAATGAATAATGCAATAAATGAGATAAAAAACACTCTGGAGGGAACCAACAGTAGAATAACGGAGGCAGAAGATAGGATAAGTGAGGTGGAAGATAGAATGGCAGAAATAAATGAAACAGAGAGGAAAAAAAGAAAAACGAATTAAAAGAAATAAGCACAATCTCAGAGACTTCTGGACAATGTTAAATGCCCCAATATTCGAATCACAGGAATCCCAGATGAAGAAGACAAAAAGAAAGACCATGAGAAAATACTTGAGGAGATAATAGTTGAAAACTTCCCTAAAATGGGGAAGGAAATAATCACCCAAGTCCAAGAAACCCAGAGAGTCCCAAACAGGATAAACCCAAGGCACAACACCCCAAGACACATATTAAACAAATTAACAAAGATCAAACACAAACAACAAATATTAAAAGCAGCAAGGGAAAAACAACAAATAACACACAAGGGGATTCCCATAAGGATAACAGCTGATCTTTCAATAGAAACTCTTCAGGCCAGGAGGGATCGGCAGGACATACTTATAGTGATGAAAGAAAACCTACAGCCCAGATTACTGTACCCAGCAAGGATCTCATTCAGATATGAAGGAGAAATCAAAACCTTTCAGACAAGCAAAAGCTGAGAGAATTCAGCACCACCAAACCAGGTCTTCAACAAATGCTAAAGGATCTTCTCTAGACAGGAAACACAGAAAGGGTGTATAAACTCGAACCCAAAACGATAAAGTAAATGGCAACGGGATCATACTTATCAGTAATTACCTTAAATGTAAATGGGCTGAATGCCCCAACCAAAAGACGAAGACTGGCTGAATGGACACAAAAACAAGACCCCTATATATATTGTCTACAAGAGACCCGCCTCAAAACAAGGGACACATACAGAATGAAAGTGAAGGGCTGGAAAAAGATATTCCACACAAATAGAGACCAAAAGAAAGCAGGAGTAGCAATACTCAGATAAAATAGACTTTAAAACAAAGGCTGTGAAAAGAGAAAAGAAGGACACTACATAATGATCAAAGGATCAATTCTAGAAGAAGATATAACAATTATAAATATATATGCACCCAACATAGGAGCACCACAATATGTAAGACAAATGCTAACAAGTATGAAAGGGGAAATTAACAATAACACAATAAGAGTGGGAGACTTTAATACCCCACTCACATCTATGGACGGATCAACTAAACAGAAAATTAACAAGGAAACACAAACTTTAAGTGATACAACAGACCAGTTAGATCTAATTGATATCTATAGGACATTTCACCCCAATACAATGAATTTCACCTTTTTCCCAAGCACACATGGAACCTTCTCCAGGATAGATCACATCCTGGGCCATAAATCTAGCCTTGGTAAATTTAAAAAAAAAACTGAAATCTTTCCAAGCATCTTTTCTGACCACAATGCAGTAAGATTAGATCTCAATTACAGGAGAAAAACTATTAAAAATTGCAACAAATGGAGGCTGAAGAACACGCTGCTGAATAATGAACAAATCACAGAAGAAATCAAAAAAGAAATCAAAACATGCACAGAAACAAATGAAAATGAAAACACAACAACCCAAAACCTGTGGGACACTGTAAAAGCAGTGCTAAGAGGA
Organism: Capricornis sumatraensis; assembly: GCF_032405125.1. Lineage (NCBI taxonomy): Eukaryota > Metazoa > Chordata > Mammalia > Artiodactyla > Bovidae > Capricornis > Capricornis sumatraensis. The sequence continues at coordinate 106,382,016 of NC_091092.1, read as the reverse complement.
AGGTTCATAGCAATACAGGCATACCTCAAGAAACAAGAAAAAAGTCAAATAAATAACCTAACTCTACACCTAAAGCAACTAGAAAAGGAAGAAATGAAGAACCCCAGGGTTAGTAGTAGGAAAGAAATCTTAAAAATTAGGGCAGAAATAAATGCAAAAGAAACAAAAGAGACCATAGCAAAAATCAACAAAGCCAAAAGTTGGTTCTTTGATAGGATAAATAAAATTGAAAAACCATTAGCCAGACTCATCAAGGAAAAAAAGGGAGAAAAATCAGTAAAATTAGAAATGAAAATGGAGAGATCACAACAGACAACACAGAAATACAAAGGATCATAAGAGACTACTATCAGCAATTATATGCTAATAAAATGGACAACTTGGAAGAAATGGACAAATTCTTAGGGAAGTACAACTTTCTAAGACTGAACCAGAAAGAAATAGAAAATCTTAACAGACCCATCACAAGCACAGAAATTGAAACCGTAATCAGAAAGCTTCCAGCAAACAAAAGCCTAGGTCCAGATGGCTTCAAAGCTGAATTCTACCAAAAATTTAGAGAAGAGCTAACAGCTATCCTACTCAAACTCTACCAGAAAATTGCAGAGGAAAGTCAACTTCCAAACTCATTCTATGAGGCCACCATCACCGTAATACCAAAACCTGACAAAGATGCCACAAAAAAAGGAAACTACAGGGCAATATCACTGATGAACACAGATGCAAAAATCCTTAACAAAATTCTAGCAATCAGAATCTAACAACACATTAAAAAGATCATACATCATGACCAAGTGGGCCTTATCCCAGGGATGTAAGGATTCTTCAATATCCACAAAGGCATCAATGCGAGTGAGTGAGTGAAGCCACTCAGTCGTGTCCAACTCTTTGCGACCCCATGGACTGCACCCTACCAGGCTCCTCCGTCCATGGGATTCTCCAGGCAAGAATACTGGAGTGGGTTGCCATTTTCTTCTCCAGGGGATCTTCCCAAACCAGGGAACAAACCAAGGTCTCCCATATTGTAGGCAGACGCTTTAACCTCTGAGCCACCAGGGAAGCCCGAATCAATGTAATACACAATTAACAAATTGAAAAATAAAAGCCATATGATTATCTCAATAGATGCGGTGAAAGCCTTGGACAAAATTCAACATCCATTTATGATAAAAACCCTCCAGAAAGCAGGAATAAAAGGAACATACCTCAACATAATAAAAGCTATATATGACAAACCCACAGCAAACATTAACCTCAATGATGAAAAATTTAAAGCATTTCCCCTAAAGTCAGGACCAAGACAAGGGTGCCCACTCTCACCACTACTATTCAACATAGTTTTGGAAGTTTTGGCCACAGCAATCAGAGCAGAAAAAGAAATAAAAGGAATCCAAATTGGGAAAGAAGAAGTAAAACTCTCACTGTTTGCAGAGGACATGATCCTCTACATAGAAAACCCTAAAGACTCCACCAGAAAATTCCTAGAGCGAACCAATGAATATAGTAAAGTTGCAAGATATAAAATCAACACACAAAAATCCCCTGCATTCCTATACACTAACAATGAGAAAACAGAAAGAGAAATTAAGGAAACAATTCCATTCACCATTGCAACGAAAAGAATAAAATAATTAGGAATATACCTACCTAAAGAAACAAAAGACCTATATATAGAAAACTACAAAACACTGGTGAAAGAAATCAAAGAGGATGCTAATAGATGGAGATATATACCATGTTCATGGATCAGAACAATCAATACAGTGAAAATGAGTATACTACCAAAGCAACTTATAGATTCAATGCAAACCCTATCAAGCTACCAATGGTATTTTTCACAGAGCTAGAACAAATAATTTCACAATTTGTATGGAAATCCAAAAAACCTCAAATAGCCAAAGCAATCTTGAGAAAGAAGAATGGAACTGGAGGAGTCAACCTGCCTGACTTCAGGCTCTACTACAAAGCCAGTCATCAAGACAGTATGGTACTGGCACAAAGACAGAAATATAGTTCAATGGAACAAAATAGAAAGCCCAGAGATAAGTCCACGCACCTATGGACACCTTACCTTTGACAAAGGAGGCAAGAATATACAATGGAGAAAAGACAGTCTCTTTAACAAGTGGTGCTGGGAAAACTGCTCAACCACTTGTAAAAGAATGAAACTAGAACACTTTCTAACACCATACACAAAAATAAACTTAAAATGGATTAAAGATCTAAACGTAAGACCAGAAACTATAAAACTCCTAGAGGAGAACATAGGCAAAACACTCTCCAACATAAATCACAGCAGGATCCTCTATGACCCACCTCCCAGAATATTGGAAATAAAAGCAAAAATAAACAAATGGGACCTAATTAAAATTAAAAGGTTCTGCACAACAAAGGAAACTATAAGCAAGGTGAAAAGACACCCTTCAGAATGGGAGAAAATAATAGCAAATGAAGCAACTGACAAAGAATTAGTCTCAAAAATATACAAGCAACTCCTGCAGCTCAATTCCAGAAAAATAAACGACCCAATCAAAAAATGGGCCAAAGAACTAAATAGACATTTCTCCAAAGAAGACATACAGATGGCTAGCAAACACATGAAAAGATGGTCAACATCACTCGTTATCAGAGAAATGCAAATCGAAACCACAGTGAGGTACCATTTCATACCAGTCAGAATGGCTGCTATCCAAAAGTCTACAAGCAATAAATGCTGGAGAGGGTGTGGAGAAAAGGGAACCCTCTTACACTGTTGGTGGGAATGCAAACTAGTACAGCCACTATGGAGAACAGTGTGGAGATTCCTTAAAAAACTGGAAATAGAACTGCCTTATGACCCAGCAATCCCACTGCTGGGCATACACACCAAGGAAACCAGAACTGAAAGACACACGTGTACCCTGATGTTCATCGCAGCACTGTTTATAATAGCCAGGACATGGAAGCAACCTAGATGTCCATCAACAGACGAACGGATAAGAAAGCCATGGTACATATACACAATGGAATATAACTCTGTCATTAAAAAGAATACATTTGAATCAGTTCTAATGAGGTGGATGAAACTGGAGCCTATTTTACAGAGTGAAGTAAGCCAGAAAGAAAAACACCAATACAGTATACTAATGCATATATATGACATTTAGAAAGATGGCAACAATAACCCTGTGTGCAAAACAGCGAGAGAGACACAGATGTATAGAACAGTCTTTTGGACTCTGTGGGAGAGGGCAAGGGTGGAATGATTTGGGAGAATGGCACTGAAACATGTATATTATCATATGTGAAACATATCACCAGTCTAGGTTCACAGCATGATACAGGATGCTCGGGGCTGGTGCACCGGGATGACCCAGATGGAGGCTATAAGGAGAGAGGTGGGAGGGGGATTGAGGATGGGGAACAGGAGAACACTCGTGGCAGATTCATGTCGATGTATGGCAAAACCAATACAGTATTGTAAAGCAACTAGCCTCCAATTAAAATAAACTTGTATTAGAAATAAATAAATGAATAAAATAAAAACTTTGCGGATGTGAATTACTCAGCTCAAAGTAGCTCTGCCTCATCCTGACTTTGATAAGCAGTGGTGTCGCCCTGCCCACACCCTGGCTTTGATAGACAGTGGTCTCGCCCTGCCCACAGATCCCACCCACACAAGTGACCTCTTCCTTAACCAATCACAAGCCCAGGCACTGACCCCACCCAACAGACCCTATTATCTGTCCATTCCAGAGCCCACACCCAGAATGCCTGCCGTTTGACCCAGAGCCCGCGTCTGGCCGCCCACACCGTCTGCCATGGGAAGGTTGCGAGAATACCACTGGCGCCCGCGCCCCTGCCCCTGCCCCGCCGATTCCTGCCCCACAGACGCCTGGTCCCAGCCACCATTCCCTGGGATGGGGAGTGGCCCTCCACGCTGCCCACATCGCCCTCACAGGTGCGTCAGAACTACCGCCCCGAGTGTGAGGCCGCACTCAACAGCCTCGCCACCCTCGAGTTCCACGCCTCCTTCCAGTGCCTGGCCGTGGCCTTCTACCTCGACCATGAGGACGTGGCCTTGAAGCCTTTCTCCTGCTTCTTCCTGCTCCGCTCCCTCGAGCACAGCAAGACAGCCCAGAGCCTGATGTTCCTGCAGATCCAGCGTGGGGGCCGCATCTGCTTCGTCGACATCAGAAAGCCTGAGACCCAACAGTGGGAGAGCACACTCCAGGCCATCCAAGACACCCTGCACCTGGAGAAGAGCGTCAACCAGAGCCTGCTCGACCTGCACCAGCTGGCCACCAACAGCAGTGACGCCCACCTGTGCCACTTCCTGGAGACTGGCTCCCTGGACCAGCAGGTCGAGTCCATGAAGGAGCTGGGGAACCAACTCGGCAACCTGAGCAACGTGGGGTTCCCGGAATGTGCCCTGGCAGAGTACTTCTTTGACAAGCTCAGCCTGGGTGACGGCGACAAGAAGGACTGAGCCTGGACTGGACTTTCCCCCGAGTCCTGCCATGCAGACTGCAGTATTGCCCTTGCAGAATAAGTTCATTTAAGTTTTCCTTCTTTCAGTGTTGCCAGTTCTTCCAATAAATCGCTTCCTAAGGAAATAAAGGTCCCTTGTTGATTCATGTGTGCAAACCCTTAACCTTTCAGGTTTTAAAACAGGTATCCAGGAGTCGCTTGAGCTACAAATGCCCTGTCCACAGGCCGCTCAAGATCTGCACAGAGGGAGGGAAGAAGGCGACCCATGGGACCCTGAACAATACAAAATGTACCTTCCCCTAATAAACAATGTGGTATATGGGGTGGGCGTGGGTCAGGTGAGGCCCTGGTGAATGTGGATGCCTGTGAGTAGAGGAGACGTAAAAATATGGCCTGAACATCATGACTGGGGTTGATCTCCAGAAATAGTGAAGGGAAAGGGATTGGGAGGGGAATGAAATCAAGGGGTCTTCATTTTGTTTGAAGCAGAGTTCTGGGTAGCAAGATGGGGGCCCTGCATGCTGCCATAACAGAGTCCCTCACTGACAAGCTCACCCTGGGCTTCAGTGACGATCTAAGTGCAGCAGGGCTGGCTTTCCTAGAGACACACTTCCTGTGGTCACCACTGCTGAGCATGGATGCTGCCCTTACAAAACATCCATGTGTGATTTTTTTACTTGAACTGTACCACCCTGTGATAAAGTAGCATGATACCACTCAAAATTTACCTTAATGGAAGGGCTGAAAAATATGATATAAAAAATGTCTGATTCACTGATATGGCAGGAAACATTCCTTTCTCAACATATTCATATACATTACATAGAGTATGTCAAATACCTAAGAATAATTATGAAATAGCATTGCCGATCATCATACTTTTAAGTATGACCATCTCAAGAAAAATAAAGAACTGACTTCTTCACAGTACTTTTTTCACAAAGCACAGACTGTTAGGAATCACTCTTATAAACCTCTAGTGTACCTGGGCTGGAAATATGAAATTTTTAAAAACCAGTCTTCCCAGGTTATATTTATGACTGGAGCAGGATTGCAAGATGCCTCTTAATATTACAAAGGGGACCAACAAGTAGTTTTTTTTTTTCAACTTCTAACATAGTAAACCTAAGACTTGAGAAAGTACTTCAGTACCTCCATATTTGCTGGTATGTAATTCTGCAGTTTTATTTTTCCAGTCAGATGGGGAAAGCATGGCTCATGAACTTTTGTTGACTGAAGTGCACTGTTCTTCAGAGCTATAGCTCACATAACTGCCAATTTACATGAAATGGTCCCTCGGCGACATTCACTCCTACAATGCAAGACACTTTGAGAGCAAAGTTCTCATCTTTGAAACTGCTTTGCCTTTCCAGTTATAAATACAAAACTATTCAAAGCACATTTAAAGGTAGTGTGGTATTATTTGATTTAACAAAGAGTTCTGTTATATGGATGCACACTGAAATATTTATGCATAAAATATCTTAGCATTTCTTCAAAATAATAATGGGTGAGGAAATATCGCCAGGAGTCAGTAACTGTTGAAGGTGGGAGATGGTATAACTGAGCAGAACACTGTGGGTCATTTCTAGGAGAGACCCCTGCCCCATATCCTCTGCCTTAGCTCCTCTCTGAAGTACCTAAATAATAATACCTTTATGTACATTTCCTGAGTTGTTTTACAGATGTTAAAACCATCACCAGAGAATTCTCTGGCAGGCCAGTGGTTAGGACTTGGGGCTTTTATTGCCAGGGGCCCAGGTCCAAGCCCTGGTCACCTGGTCGGAGAACTAAGATCCCTCAAGCCACATGGCACGGTCAAAATAATGTTTTTTGTAAAATTTAACACCACCAAATGGAAGAAATTTAACTACTTGATGATCTGAGCATGTACCTCCCTCCAGACTTACTGGTGCCTAAGGACTGATAATGTTGACCCCTGTGACATCGCCCTGGTACCTTACCATCAATCAATCAAAGAACTATGCACAAGCTGATCACATACCCTGAGATGCCCCTTCCTCAACTTGCCTTTCAAAATGCTTTTCAAACCTATCAGGAAGTGTGGGTGTTTTGAGCATTAGCTATCCTGAATTCCTTGCTTGGTTCCCTGCAGTAAATGCTACATTTCTTTGCACCAAAACGCAGAGTTAATAGATTACTTTACCGAATGAGGGCGAGTGGGCCCAAGTTTGGATTGGTAACAATGGGAATATGGGAATTTATTGTAATACTCTGTCTACTTTTGTATACATTTGAAACTGACCACAATCTAGAGATAACTCATACCTTCCAAAGCACACCAGCATAGTTTGGTTACAAAGTATTGCAAAAACAGTATTTTAAGGGTTTAATGTGAAATTTACAGCACTGTTTTAAGGTAAATCTTGTTTATAATAATAACCAAAATAACTTGAATAAAATCTAGTTAGTTCTCCTTCACATTCATATATCTCATAAGAGATGAGTTTCCAGTATTTATACCATTTTTATAATATATTCTAGAACCTTCCGTGGTAACATTTTTTAGTATTTACATACCAATATTCTTGGATAACTTAATTTGAGAAAATATTTTTCACTCCTGACAAAACCAATGCATAAATCTTTCACTGCATGTGAAGAAATATGAAGAAAATAGGACAACATGTAGTTTTGTTTTTATGTATAAGAAACATATGGTTATGCTTTTTTTGAAATTGTTGATTGACAATGTGAAACATTTATATTTAACTTCCAAAATTAACTTTACTCAAAAAAATTCCCTTTGGCAATTAAGATTTCAAAAGCAGATGAAAGGCAATGATTTGATGTCCCATTTACAAAATGTAGCTTTACAAGTTATTACATTGAAGAACTAATCTAATGTGTAGGTCATGGCCACTTGAACTATTTCCCAGTTTGACAAAGCAACAAGTTTATTCAGCACCCCTGATTAAAAGGATTAGCATCGATTTTGGAAACATTGAAATATGATTTGAAGCTTGTTTCCTAACATGGAGGAGTCTACAAAATGTGTTGTTTCTGAACTGTAAACATGATTAAGGGATCCAAATGATAACATGTGAATCATGACTTCAGACCCTAAACAGTTTTTCTCCCATGTAAGTATCTCTTCTCTCCTCAGAGACAGTATTATTACTCAGGGCCCTCAACCACCAGTGCCACCATCTCCTCCATCCCTTCCTCTCCCCTGGCAGACGCACTCATGCGACATTTCCCCACATAATCCCAGACCAGAAGTTAGGATTCTACAGCACAGTTTGATGGTGATGACTGAAGAGAGTGGGGGCAGTTGATACCAAGGCTTTGGTATATGATCCATTAGTGTGGCTCACTTCCAGCACTCTGGGCCCACAGATTTACAGCTACTTTCACACAAGCCCTTCATTATCTCAGTCTTTACATACTGTTCACAGTCTTTTGTATGTTTTTAAAACAGTGTATATTATTAATCACTTTCATCAGAACACAGCAATGTAATATATGAAATACCACCCACTGTCCAATCAGTATTTCAGATGACATTAATAGAACCAAATTGATTCTTATCCTATTTGGTACTTTTCTCTCTTTGCTGACTTTAAAAGCTAAAGATCATGCCAGAAACCCCCTCTTAATTGTCTTGCAAACTCTTATATTCCATGAGTTCATCTAATACTTTATTAACCTCATCAATATGTTGAGGCTATACACCCTATTGGTGAAACATGTCCTTCACCTCCAGTCTCTACTTTGTAACGTATGCACCGGTGTCTTTAATTTGACCTAAACTACTTTTTCAACCTCCAAAGAGTGACTATTCATCCTGGAATTTTAAAAGACAAATTTACATTAATTTTCTCTATATACATTCAGATTTTATATGCTTCAATCTCACATTCTTGTTAGTATCTGCTTTTGAAGACTGAAGAGTTCTTTCTTAAAAAATTTCCCTCAGTAAATTTCTCCAGCCCTCAACTATATAAACTGCTATCACTGAAAATGTTTCCAGCACTGCTAATGTTCCACCTGTACTCTGTAGCCAGAGCTGAACAAGGAAATCTGCATGTTAAAAAAAGATCAGTGTGGATTTCTGCTGGGTGCCATGACATTTGACAACTTATACCGGGAGACAGTTTCTGCTTTTCTCAGACTACCCCCAAAACCAGAGCATATGATTGCATTCATTGGTTGGTTGTTAAATCATTCATTTTGTAAAAATAATAATTATCTAATAATTACTGTCTGCCATGCCTGGTTGGGGTATTGTTGGTACAATGGTGACTGTGCCCTCATGGCAATCACAATATGCATAATCTTTCTCTTCCTAAAAGGAAATTTAATTTGGCTAACACTGAAAAACATGTAAATCCAGTTTGAACATCTGGGAGCTCATGGTTCATGAACTGCTGAAGCCTGGCTTGGAGAATTTTGAGGATTATGTTGCTACAGTGTGAGATGAGTAAAATTGTGTGGTAGTTTGAACATTCTTTGGCATTGCCTCTCTTTGGGATTGGAATGAAAACTAACCTTTCCAGTCCTGTGGCCACTGCTGAGTTTTCCACATTTGCTGGCCTATTGAGTGCAGCACTTTCACAGCATCATCTTTTAGGATTTGAAAGAGCTCAGCTGGAATTCCATCACCTCCACTAGCTTTGTTCATAGTGATGCTTCCTAAGGCCCATTGGACTTTGCATTCCAGGACGACTGGCTCTAGGTGAGTGATCACACCATTGTGGTTATCTGGGTCATGAAGATCTTTTTTGTATAGTTCTTCTGTGTATTCTTGCCACCTCTTCTTCATATCTTCTGCTTCTGTTAGGTCCATACCAATTCGTTTCTGTCCTTTACTGTGCCCATCTTTGCATGAAATGTTTCCTTGGTATCTCTAATTTTCTTGAAGAGAGCTCTAGTCTTTCTCATTCTGTTGTTTTCCTATATTTCCTTGCATTGATCACTGAGGAAGGCTTTGTTATCTCTCCTTGCTATTCTCTGGAACTCTGCATTCAGATGGGTATATCTTTCCTTTTCTCCTTTGCCTTTAGCGTCTCTTCTTTTCTCAGATATTTGTAAGGCCTCCTCAGAAAGCCATTTTGCCTTTTTGCATTTCTTTTTCTTGGGGATGGTCTTGATCCCTGCCTCCTGTCCAATGTCATGAACCTCCATCCATAGTTCTTCAGGCACTCTATCAGATCTAATCCCTTGAATCTATTTCTCACTTCTATTGTAAAATCGCAAGGGATTTGACTTAGGTCATACCTGGATGGTCTAGTGGTTTTCCCTCCTTTTTTCAACTGAAGTCTGAATTTGGCAATAAGCAGTCATGATCTGAGCCACAGTCAGCTCCTGGTCTTGTTTTTTTCTGACTGCATAGAGCTTCTCCATCTTTGGCTGCAAAGAATATAATCAATCAGATTTCACTATTGACCATCTGGTGATGTCCATGTGTAGAGTCTCCTCTCGTGTTGTTGGAAGAGGATGATTGCTAAGACAAGTGTGTTCTCTTGGCAAAATTCTATTAGCCTTTGCCCTGCTTCATTTTGTACTCCAAGGCCAAATTTGCCTGTTACTCCAGGTAGCTCTTGACTTCCTCCTTTTGCATTCCAGTCCCCTGTAATGAAAAGGACATCTTTTTTGGGTGTTTGTTCTAGAAGGTCTTGTAGGTCTTCACAGAACAGTTCAACTTCAGCTACTTCACCATCACTGGTTGTGACACAGACTTGGATTACTGTGATATTGAATGGTTTGCCTTGGAAACAAACAGAGATCATTCTGTCATTTTTGAGATTGCACCCAAGAACTGCATTTTGGACTCTCTTGTTGACTCTGAGGGCTACTCCATTTCTTCTAAAGGATTCTTGCCCACAGTACTAGATATAATGGTCATCTGAATTAAATTCACCCATTCCAGTCCATTTTAGGCGATGTTCACTCTTGCCATCTCCTGTTTGACCACTTCCAATTTACCTTGATTCATGGATCTAACATTCCAGGTTCCTATGCAATACTGTTCTTTCCAGCATCAGAGTTTACTTCCATCACCAGTCACATCCACAACTGAGTGGTGTTCTTGCTTTGGCTCTGCCTCTTCATTCTTTCTGGAGTTATTTCTCCACTCTTCTCCAGTAACATATTGGGCACCTACCTACCGAACTGGGGAGTTCATCTTTCAGTGTCCTGTCTTTTTGCCTTTTCATTCCTTTCATTGGGGTTCTCAAGGCAAGAATACTGAAGTGATTTGCCATTCCCTTCTCCAGTGGACCACATTTTGTCAGAACTCTCCGCCATGACCCGTCCGTCTTGGGCAGCCCTACACGGCATGGCTCATAGTTTCATTGAGTTAGATAAGGTCGGGGTCCGTGTGATCAATTTGATTAGTTTTCTGTGACTGTGGTTTTCAGTCTGTCTGCCCTCTGATGGATAAGGTAAGAGGCTTCTGTAAGCTTCCTGATGGAATAGTGTGACTGGGGGAAACTGGGTCTTGTTCTGATGGGCGGGGCCGTGCTCAGTACATCTTTAATCCAATTTTCTGTTGATGGGCGGGGCTGTGTTCCCTCCCTGTTGTTTGACCTGAGACCAAACTATGGTGGAGGTAATGAAGATAATGGCAACCTCCTTCAAAAGGTCCCCTGCAGTGCTGCACTCATATATTACATCTTCTTTACGCCTTCATCTGTTGATGGGCACTTGAGTTGCTTTGGTATCTTGGCTATCATAAGTAATGCTACTATGAACAATGGGGTGGATATATCTCTTCAAAGTGGTGTTTTTATTTTTCTTTCCCCGATATACACTGAAAAGTGGAATTGCTAGGTCATATGGTAGCTCTATTTTTAGTTCTCTGAGAAAGCTCCATACTGTTTTCCAGAGTGGCTTCACCAATTTCCATTCCAACCAACAGTGTAAAAAAGGGGTCTCTTTCCTCCACATCCTCTCCAACATTTATTATTTGTGTTCTTTTTGATGTCAGGCTTGAGGTGATATCTCATTGTGGTTTTGCTCTGCATCTCCCTGATGATTAATGATGTTGAGCATCTTTTTCTGTACCTGTCAGCCATCTCCACCATATGCTACTTTATAAAAGAAACTTATCGTACCTCCTCTGTAAAGAACCAAAGCCAAATAACTGGCACCTAGGAAATACTTTTTTCTTTGCATGTACAATACAGGGTCATGCTGATCCTTGAGCTTACTGGTTTTCATGGTAACTGAGTCTTAAGACACTACATAAAGGTAAATTTATCCTCTTCAACAGATTTGCATTCAAGCACTTGCTGAAGTGAATTGGGACAAGAAAAGTGATTTTAACAGGTATCAATTTGCAATGGCTCACAGCTACTATATTTATAACTGACAGTAACCAAATTCTGGCTGCTATCATTCCATACAGGGGAACCACATTTGTAAAATACCTAGCTTTGAAACTCTTGCGTAGGGAGTTGCCTTAGGCAATTTTGCTGCAGTAAAGCTGTCTAACAAGCAACCTCAAAATCACATTCACAGGTCTGCAGAATGACATTTGCAGGAGTCAGCTTCTACCTGCTAGGCTTGGCTATAGGTTGAGTTTGGTTGAGCTAGATTCCCTTCTGTTCTACATGTCTCATTTCTCTGCAACCTGCCTAGGGCATGTTCTTCAAATGGTGGATGGAAGAAACATAAGAGGCCATGCCCAACCATGCAAGCACACTTACATCTTTTGGTCAAACTTGACAAACCTTAGGTCTTCTCATATATCATTGACCAAAACAATTGGCTTGGAACACCCCAAGTCAGGGAAGAGAGGATTATTTACCACCATCAATGAAGCCATGATTAGGACAGGGAGCGAAGAAAGAATTTTGAGTCAATAATGCAATCTACCACAAGGAAAGGGAATTCTTGGAATGGCAGGGAGAAGGTGAATGGTAAGAGTCCAATCTCAGTCCATCTTGGGTCTCCAAACAGGTGGCAGGCTAGACTGACATGGTTTGGATGACTGTAATGACTGACAGCAACATCAGTAAATTACTCAGACTGGGCAACTGTGCAATAAACACAGATGACAATTCAGACTTTAAAAACCAACAACAGCTTAAAGAAAAATCTGGTGACATCTTTTGTTCATGCCACAAATCTAGTTTGAATAAATCAAGTGATCGCAAAAAGCAAGCATTTGAAAATGTAGATGTTGTTAGGCTTCCATCTAGTGGCCAACAAGAGCATCTGCTCAAGATGGATGCTGAATAAAGCATGTTAAAGGCAGACCAAAAGTGAAAACAAACAAAAATGCCCTATACATTTAGTATGGGTGAGGCTGAAAAGTCAAATTCAATGGGTGTTAAAAGACAGAGTATTTATAGGCCAGGAACTTGTTTCTCAAGGATTTCTTTCTTCTGTAGTATACCTAGAACAGTTTCACACACAGAAATTAACAAGTAATTATTGATGGATTCAATAATAGGGCTTAGTATTTGCCAGGGGCTGGAGGGAAGGGGATTGGGAAGGGTCTGCTAATGGGTATGAATGGGTACATGGCTTCCCTGGTGGCTCAGATAGTAAAGCATCTGTCTGCAATGTGGGAGACCCGGGTTTGACCCCTGGGTTGGGAGGATCCCCTGGAGAAGGGAAATGGCAGCCCACTCCACTACTCTTGCCTGGAAAATCCCATGGGCAGAGAAGCCTGGTAGGCTACAGCCCATGGTGTTGCGAAGAGTCAGACACGACTGAGTGACTTCACTTCATTTCATTTCATTGATGGATTCAGTTTTACCAGTTTCCCTTTCCCATAAGGAGTATTCAATCCTTTTTTTTCTGAATGTTTTATTCATCTTATTCTACCGCTGGGTGGTAGAAAAGAAGCCATCATTAACATGAAAATTTGCTTCCTTCAATATTGCCAAGTGATGAAAGTAGTAACATTTCATGACAAATGAGCTGCACAGCCTACTCTGAATTTCATCTTTGTTGCACAGTCTGATCTTTGGCTGACACACTGCTCCTTTTAAAAAAAAATAACAGCCTTATCAAGATATGATTGCATACCATACGGTTCCAAGTATACCATTCAATGTTTTTTAGTACATTCGAAGAGTAATGCAACAATCACACGACTACATCATTTCAAGGCATTTTCATTATCCCCCAGAGAAGCCATGTACCCATTCATACCCATTAGCAGTCACTCCCCATTCCCCTTCCCTCCAGCCCCTGGCAAATACTAATCTACATTTTTTCTCTATAGGTTTGTCCATTCTAGACATTTCACATAAACGGAACTGTGCCATATACAGCCTTTTGATACAGATTAAAATAAAATTTTTAAAACATATCAAGGAAAATCTAGAAAGGTGATGTATCATGCTTCAAGGTCAATCTTAGCATGTAGGTTGGATTTCCATCTTTTTCCCTAGGGGCAGGAAGTTAGATAACCGACAAGAAGGACATATGATTCTGAATTGGCTCTTTTTGTCCAGTTACTTGATTCCAGGCACAAAGGTCATTTAAAGGACCAAGTCTTAGGTAGTCACCTCAATGTACCTCAGCCCAGAACGGGGGAGCCTGGTAGGCTGCAGTCCATGGGGTCGCGAACAGCCAGACAGGACTGAGTGACTTCACTTTCACTTTTCACTTTCATGCACTGGAGAAGGAAATGGCAACCCACTCCAGTGTTCTTGCCTGGAGAATCCCAGGGATGGGGAGCCTGGTGGGCTGCCTTCTATGGGGTCGCACAGAGTTGGACATGACTGAAGTGACTTAGCAGCAGAGCCTAAAAGGAACTCTCAGTCTGTCCCAGGTCTTTGTTTCAGTATCTTTCATCATCACACAGTAGAAAGACTTCTCACTTAGACGTCTATTCCAAATGGCCAGTTCAACCACAGACCCTAAAGTTGACCCACTGGTCTCTCCCTGGGGCCAGCCCCCAATAATAGTAGCCATGCTCCTCAACATCTTAGCTTTGTCCCAGGTTATAAGACACTGCTTGGCTTGCAACAAACTCTTCCCTCTGCTTGATTTAGATTTCTTTTGTTCCTCATTCTTTCCATTTCTTAAGGTGGGAAGTTCGATAATTTCAGACTTCTTTTTGTTTTTTAATATAGGTATTTGGTTCTTATACATTTCCATCTAAGCACTGATTTAGCCACATCTCACAAATTTTGATATGTTGGATTTTACTTACTGCCTGCCAAGTCACTCCAGTCACGTCTGACTCTTTGTGACCCTATGGACTGTAGCCCTCCAGGCTCCTCTGCCCATGGGCCCATTCCAGATAATTTTGAAACACCCATTATTCTTTGACTTTTGGATTATTTAGAAGTATATTGTATTATTAGCTTTCAAATATTGGGGGATTCATCAAATATCTTACTGTTAATGATTTCTAGTTCAATCCCACTGTGGTCAGAGAACATATCTTGCATGATTTAAATCTGTTAAAATTTACAGAGACCTGTTGTGTGGCCCAGAATTTAGTCTGTCTCAGTAATTGCTCCATGTATACTCAAAAGTGACATGATTCTAAAGAATAAGTTTCTAAAGATTCCTCTCTTATGTGTCTATGATTTTTCTTCACATGCGTATTATTTCTTTTTCTTCCTCTTTCTTCTCCTTATTCTAGCAAGTAATACTCCACTGATTGACTACAGAGAGAAAACTATGTGGTTTTTAAGCCATGCACATGTATTAACTTTTTAAAAAACAAGCATTTTATTTTGAAATAGTAAAAAGTGATACTTGACTCATACTGGCAGGCTAGAAACAAAAACAATTCTCTAAATGAGAAAGGATATAGTTAGCAAACCAGAGATTTTGAGGCATGCCTGAAAGATAAAACCATGATATGCTTTCACAATTATAAAACCAGAGAATTAAAAGTAACTGCAGCAGACTACTGGGAGATCAAGATAGCAAAGGAGGAGGACGCTGAGCTTACCTCCCCTCATGAACAGATCAAAAATACATCTACATGTGGAGTAATTCATCACTGAAAACAAAATGGAGACTGACAGGAAGGCTCTTCTATTCTACAATGAAGACTGGAAGAAGGATACACATAGGGAGGGAGGGAGGGAGGGAGGAGAAGCAATAGGATTGGGACCTGTGCTCCCAGCAGGGAACACAGACGAGGGAGATCACATGTGCTTGGGATCTTCCCTGGGGAGTGAGTGGTTCAAACCACATACTGGGCACCCCAGACCTGGGGTCTGATCCGGGGAAGATGAGTCCCCTTGGCTGGCTTGAAGACCAATAGCACTGGCAAGGGTGCTGTGAGAAACCTAGACACCACTCATGTACACACCTGCTGGCTGTTAAAACAAGGCAGAGGAAGAAGATTGAGACGGACTGGGACTCTATCCAGTTTCCTGCAACCACCCTAGGGCATTCCCCAGTCTACTCCAAGTGCATGCTCTGGCCCGTCTTGCTCCATCACATAGCTCCCCACTAAGGCAAAGGCTGCCATTGCTGAAGAGAGCGCACAGTTGTGGGGTATGGAGCTGGCTCAGACCCAGCACTACATCTAAATGGGGCAAGGGCAGCCAATGATGGCACTCTAGGGAGGCAGCAGGTCAGGAATATCTGGAACTCAGACTGGGTGCTGGGACAAACCAAGCACAAGCCCAGACCCACACACGGAACCCACTCTGGCCCCTCTTGCTCCAGCGCTGCTCCCTTCCAGGGTCAAAATGTTGATGCTGGGAGAAGGGAGAACATACATTTAGAGGAAACATAACCAGCTTAGACCCAACCCTCTAGGCTTCTGCTCCAGCACTTTGGGACTCAATCCCACCCCGAATAGAGTGGCATTTGCCACCCAGCATAGGAGAAGCCCCATCTCATACCTGGCTCTGACTCTAGCTCCTCCATCTCCAGCCCTACTGCCCACCAAGGAGATAGCTGCCAAGAAATCCTTGGTGAAGATATGATTCATGCTCACTTCAGATTCAGCTCTACCACCAAAGCTACTGGGCACACACAAATTGTTTAAGGATGCTCCCACAAAAGGACACGCCTTCAAGAATGGGACTGGTCACTGTTTTACCTAATTTCAGAGAGACAGACAAAGTTAAACAAAATGAGAAGATGAAGGAATTTTTTTCACACACACACATGAGAAAAAACTCTGAAAAATGAAAAAAATACTGAAACAGATAATTAATTGACCAGATAAAGAGTTCAAATAATTAGTAATAAGAATGCTAAGTGAACTAGGGAAAAAATAGATGAATATAGCAAGAATTTTAACAAGAAACTAGAAGATATAAAAAAGAACCAGTCAGAGCTGAAGAATACAATAAGTTAAATGGAAAAAAAAAAAAACACTACGAGGGATTAACAGCAGACTAAGTGATACAGAAGCATGCATAAGAGATCTGAAAGATTATGAAAACCACTCAATCAGAACAGCAAAAAAAAAAAAAAAATCCAGTTCAAGAAATGAGAACTGAAGGGACCTCTAGGAAAACATCAAATACGACTAACATTTGTATTATAGAAGTCATAAAGGAGTATAGTTAATAAGAAAAAAACAGAGATCAAAAATAAATTTGATAGATTTATGGATGAAAACTTCCCAAACCTGAAGGAAATTGTTATCCAGGCATAGGAAGCAAAGAAGGTCCAAAATAAAAGGAAAGCAGAAAGATCTACACCAGAATGTATCATAATTAAAATGGCAAAAATTAAACAGAATTCTAAAGGCAACAAGAGAAAAATAGAATCATATACAAAGGAACACCCATAATGCTATCAGCTGACTGATAGCAGAAACTTTGCAAGCCAGAAGGTAGAGGCATGGTATTTTAAAGTGATTAAAGGGAAAACTCTATAACCTAAGACGCCCTACCCAGCAAAATTATCATTCAGAGTTGAAAAAGAGATAAGGAACTTTGCAGAGAAGCAAAAACTAAGAGTCCATCAATACTAAATCAATCCTAAAGAAAATGGTAAAGAATCTCCTCTGCATAGAAAATCAAAGGCTACAACAAGAACTAAGAATGTACAGAAAAGGAAAAACCCCACCAGTAAAGGCAAATATATAGTAAAAGCTATGGAGGAACCACTTAAATAAGCTAGTATAGATATTAAAAGACAAAAAACTGAAAAATCAACTATAAATACAATAACAGTTAAGGCATCAATATGAAGATGTAAAGTATGACATCAAAAACACAAAATGTGAAGGAAGGGAGCTAAAATAACGAAGACCTTTTACAATATGTTTGAATTTAAATGACTACCAGTTAAAAACAATTATAGTTATAAGTCACCATATCTGAATCCCAAGGTAACCACAAATCAAAAACCTACAGATTTACAAAAACTAGAGAGAAAGGAACACAACTATGCCGCTAAAGAAAATCATCCAATCATCAGGGAAGAAACTAAAAGAACAGAACAGAGGGTCACTACAGAAACAACCAGAAAACAAATAACAAACTGGTAATAAGTACATACACATCAATGATCACTTTAAAGTTCAATGGACTTAATGATCTAATCTGCAGAAAAAAGGTGAATGACTGGATAGAAAAAAAAATTACTGGATAGAAAAAAAAAAAAAAACATGACCATCTATATGCCACCTACAAGAGACTTATTTAAGAGGTAAAGACAAGCATAGGCTTAAAGTGAAAGGATGGGAAAAGATTTCTCATGCAAATAAAAATGACATAAAAGCAGAGGTGGCAATACTCATAGTAGACAAAACAGACTTTAACACAAAGTCTATAACAAAAGACAAAGAAGAACATCATATAATGATAAAGGGATCAATACCAGAAGAGGATATAACATTTGTTATCATATATGCATCTATTATAGGAACATCTAAATATATAAAGCAAATAGATCAGACATAACAGGAGAAACAGACAATAATACAATAATAGTAGGGAACATTAACACCTCACTTATATCAATGGACAGATCATCCAGACAGAAAATCAAACAAGGAAACAGTAGTCTTAAATGACACAATATACCAGTTGGACTTCATAGACATCTATAAGACATTCTATCCCAAAACAGCAGGATGCATATTCAAGTGTACATGGAATATTCTCCAGGCTGGATCACATACTAAGGCCAAAAAACCAGTCTCAATAAATTTAAGAGGATAGAAAGTATATCAAGCATTTTTTCAGACCACAATGGTATAAAACCAGAAGTTAATTACAAGAAGAAAAATGGGAAAACACTACAAAAACCAGTGGGTCAATGAAGAAATCAAAGAGGATATTAGAAAATACCTCAAGACAAATGGCAATGGAAACACAACTTTCCAGAATCTATGAGATAAGGGGACTTCTGTGGCAGTTCAGTGGTTAAGACTCTGCCCTTCCAATGCAGGAGGTATAGGTTCAAATCTGGTTGGGGAACTACTAGGAAGATCTCACATGCTGTATGGTACGGTCCCCTCTCCAAACAACCACCACCACTGCCAAAAAAAAAACCAAACAAACACCCACAGAATAAACCCAAAATCTATGGGCCGCAACCACAGCAGTTCTAAGAGGGAACATTATAGTGATACAAGCATACCACAAGAGACAAAAACTTCAAACAACCTAACCTACCATCTATGGGAATTAGAAAAATAAGAACACAGTTAGTAGAAGGAAGGAAATTATCAACAGCAGAGAGAAAATAAGAGAGGCTCAAAAACCAATAGAAAAGATCAATGAAACCAAGAGCGTTTTTTTTTTTTTAAAAGATAAAACCACAATATTGATTATTCCAATCCAAGAATGTGGTATACCTCTCTGTTTGTATCATCTTTAATTTCTTTCATCAGTGTCTTATAGTTTTCTGCATACAGGTCTTTTGTAAACTCTCTTTACGTAAACTTATTCCTAAGTATTTTATTATTTTTGTTGCAATGGTGATGGGATTGTTTTCTTAATTTCACTTTCTGACTTTTCTTTGTTAGTGTATAGGGGCACAAAGGATTTCTGTGTATTAATTCTATACTCTGCCACTTTGCTATACTCAATGATTAGGGCTAGTAATTTTCTGGTGTCATCTTTAGAGTTTTCTATGAAAGAATCATGTTATATGCCAGCAGTGAGAGTTTTACTTCTTCTTTTCCAATCTGGAGTCCTTTTATTTCTTTTTCTTTTCTGATTGCTATGGCTAGGACTTCCCAAACTATGTTGAATAACAGTGGTGAGTGTGGGCACCCTTGTCTTAAATGACCATATTACTCAAAGCAATCTGTAGATTCAGTGTGATCCTGATGAAACTACCAATGGTATTCTTCACAGAACAAGAACAAATAATTTCAAAATTTGTATGGAAACACAAAAGTCCCCAAACAGCCAAAGCAATCTTAAGAAGAATGGAGTTGGAGGAATCAACTTCCCTGACTTCAGATCACATTATAAAGCTAGAGACATTAAGACACTATGGTACTGGCACAAAAACAGCAATAGGGACCAATGTGTTCCATTGGTCTACATTTGTATAGATAGAAAGCCCAGAGATTAATCCATGCACCTATGGGCACCTTCAACAAAGGAAGCAAAAATACACACCAGAGAAAAGACAGTCTTTTCAATAAATGGTGCTGGGAAAATTGGGCAGCTACATGGAAAAGAATGGAATTAGAGCTTTCCCTAACACCATACACACACACACACACACACACACACACACACACACACACACACACACACACACACACACACACATAAAAACTTAAAATGGATTAAAGACCTAAATGTAAGACCAGAAACTGTAAAACTCTTAGAGGAAAACATAGGCAGAACACTCTGACATAAATCACAGCAAGATCTTCTATGACCTATCTCCTATAGTAAAGAAAATAAAAACAAAAATAAACAAGTGGGACCTAATTAAACTTAAAAGCTTTGGAACAATGAAGGAAACTAGAAGATGAAAAGACAACTCTCAGAATGGGAGAAAGTAATAGCAAATGAAACAACTGACAAAGGATTAATCTCCAAAATATACAAGCAGCTCATGCAGCTCAATACCAGAAAAACAAACAACCCAATCAAAAAGTGGGCAGACCTAAACAGACATTTCTCCAAAGAAGACATACGGATGGCTAATAAACACAAGAAAAGATGCTCAACATCACTCATTATTAGAGACATGCAAATAAAAACTACAACGAGGTATCACCTTACACTGGTCAGAATCACCATCGTCAAACAGTCTACAAACAATAAATGCTGGAGAAGGTGTGGAGAAAAGGGAACCCTCCTGCACTGCTGGTAGGAATGCAAATTGATACAGCCACTATGGAGAACAGTATGGAGATTCCTTAAAAACACAACAAAAAACTAGGATTAAGACTATCATATGACCCAGCAATCTCACCACTGGGCATATACTCTGAGGAAAGCATAATTGAAAAAGACACACCTACCCCAATGTTCACTGCAGCACTGGGTACAATAGCTAAGACATGGAAGCAACCTAGATCTCCATGGGCAGATGAATGGATAAAGAAATAGTGGTATATGTAAGCAATGGAATATTACTCAGCCATAAAAAAGAACACATCTGAATCAGTTCTAACGAGGTAGATGAACCTAGAGCCTATTGCACAAGCTGAAGCTAAGTTAAAAAGAGAAGACAAATATCATATATTAATGCATATATATGGAATCCAGAAAGATGGTACTGATGATCCTATTTGCAGGGCAGCAAAGGAGACACAGACATAAAGAACAGACTTAGGGTCAAAGAGCGGGAGGGAGAGGGTGAGATGACCTGAGAAAGTAGTACTGAAACATACATTACCATACGTAAAATAGACAGCCAACGGGAATTTGCTGTATGATGCAGGGAACCCAAAGCCAGTGCTCTGTGACAACATAGGGGGTGGGGTGGGAGGTTTGAGAGGGAGGGGACATAGGTATACCTATAGCTGATTCATGTTGATGGATGGCAGAAGCTATCACAATATTGTAATTATCATCCAACTAAAAATTAAAAGGAAAAAATCTAAGATAAACAAACCCAAAAGCCTAAAGACAAAAAGAGAGAGGACCAAAGGAAACCAAATAAGAAATGAAAGAGGAGAAATTATAATTAATATCACAAAGGTACAAAAATCATAAAAGAATATTTCAAACAGTTATATGCCAACAAATTGGACAACCTAGGAAAAAATGGATAAATTTCTATAAATACAAAAATTTCCAAGACTGAATCTGGAAGAAACAAAAAATCTGAACAGACTGTTTACTAGCAGTAAAGTTCAATTAGTAATAAATGAACTATCAGAAAGGGAAAGCAAGAAAACAACCTCATTTCAAATCACATCAAAAAATATATAGGAATAAACTTAACCAAGGACGTGAAAGACTTATACTCTGAAAACTATAAAACACTCATGAAGGAAACTGAAGATGCTACAAAGAAGGGGAAAGCTATGGCACCTTCATGGATGAGAAGAATACTGTTAAAATGTCCATATTGTCCAAAGCAATCTACAGATTTAATGCAATGCCTCTCAAAATACCCATGACATTTTCCACAAAACTTAGAACAAATAATCCTAAAATTCATATGGAACCACACAGACAAAGCAATCTTAAGAAAAAAAGAACAAAGCTGGAGCTATCATGCACTGTGATTTCAGACTATGCTACAAAGCGACGGTATCAAAACAGTAGCTTAAAAAGGCACAAAGCAGATGCATAGATCAGTGGAACAGAACAGAGTGCACAGAAATAAAGCCATGTACATTATGGTCAACTAATCCACCACAAAGGAAAGCAAGAATATACAACAGAAAAAAGACAGTCTCTTCAATGAGTGGTGCTGGGAAAACTGGACAGCTACATGTAAAAGAATGAGATTAGAACATTTCCACACCATATACAAAAACAAATTAAAACTGGATTAAAGACCTACATGTTAGACCAGAAACCACAGAACTCCTAGAAGAAAAAACACTATTTGACATAAAAGGCAGCAGTATTTTGGACCTGTCTCCTAAGCAAAGGAAATAAAAGAAAAAATAAACAAATGGGACATAAGTAAATTTAAAACTTTTGCACGTCAAAGGAAGCCATCAACAAAACAAAAAGACAACCAACTGAATGGGAGAAAATATTTTCAAATGATATGAATGATAAGGGGTTAATATGAAAAATATGTAACCAGCTCCTACAACTCAATAAAAAAAAAGAAAAAAGAACCCAAACAACCCAACTGAAAAATGGGCAGAACACGTGAGTGGACATCTTTCCAGGGAGGACATACAGATGGCCAACAGGCACATGAAAAGATATTCAACATCACTAATTAGAGAAATGCAAATCAAAAACACTTGAGAAATCTCCTCATACCTGTCAGAATGGCTATCATCAAGAAGACCACAAATAGCAAGTGTTGGCAAGGATGTGAAGAAAAGAGAACCCTAGTACTCTCTTGGTGGGAATGTAAATTGGTGCAGCTACTGTAGAAAACAGTATGGAGAATTCTCAAAAAATGAAAAATAGGACTACCATATGACCCAGCAATTCCACTCCTGGGCATATATCCAAAGAAAATAAAATAAAAACACTAATTTGAAAACATGTGTGTAACCCAACGTTCATAGCAACATTATTTACAATAGCCCAAGTATCCATCAACAGATGAATGGATAAAGCTGTGGTGTACAGAATACTATAATGGAATACTATTCAGCCATAAAAAGACAAAATCTGCCACTTGCAACAACACGAACGGACCTGGAGGATATTATGCTTCATGAAATAAGTCAGACAGAGAAAGACATATACTGTATGCTATCACTTATATTTCGAATCTAAAAAATAGAGCAAATGAATGTAACAAAACAGAAATAGATTTACACATTTAGATAACAAACTAGTGCTTAACAGGTTCCACTCGTACAGGAAGGGGAGACAGAAAGGGAGAAGGAGAAAGAAAGGAAGAGGTACAAGACAGAAGTAGGGGATTGAGAGAAACAAACTACTCTGCATAAAATAAATAAGCTACTAAGATATGTTATATAGCACAGGGAATAGAACCAATTATTTTTACAGTAACTTTGAACAGAGTATAGTCTATAGAGATATTGAATCACTAAGTTGTACACCTGAAACTAACACAGTATAAATCAACCTTACTTCATAAAAAAAAAGAAAAATAATATGCCTGTAGTAGAAAGCTAAGCACATTCAAAGAAAGTTCAAGAACAGAGTTGATGAAATCCAAGCAGCGCAGAAGGTCCTGGTGGACTGTGAGGTTGAAGAGCACCTCTCTGAACAACAGTTCTGTTTGCCACACCCAAGCTCTGACCCTACCCCAATCCTCCTTACCTTGGACAAAGCCAAAGTGGCATTTGATCAGCTTAATCTCCCAAAACTACACTCCAAAGACAGTGAATTACTTGACCAGGAAAGGAACCCAAATTAGAGCAGCTGCTGCTGCTAAGTCGCTTCAGTCGTGTCCGACTCTGTGCGACCCCATAGGCGGCAGCCCACCAGGCTCTGCCGTCCCTGGGATTCTCCCGGCAAGAACACCGGAGCGGGCTGCCATTTCCTTCTCCAATGCATGAAAGTGAAAAGTGAAAGTGAAGTCGCTCAGTCGTGTCCGACTCCTAGCGACCCCATGGACTGCAGCCGACCAGGCTCCTCTGTCCATGGGATTTTCCAGGCAAGAGTACTGGAGTGGGGTGCCATTGCCTTCTCCGAGCAGACATGAGGCAAAACAGAGGGACACATCTATCTGAAGAGCGATCCACGTAAGTTTTCTGATGTCAGAGAAATGCCATGCTTTTAGCATTTGGAAGGGGCCCTATACTACCTTAAAAGTTTTACGCCACATACACCCAAAGGAACTGACACACACCGCCTACCATACAAAGGAGATGCATGTTGATGAAATGGATGTCATAACTGTACATCAGATCCATGCTAATCATTTGATTCTGAGGCTAATCAAACGAATCCTTGACTCCCAAATATGGATGGACAAATGCTTGCCAGATATCTGAGGGAAATGAACGAGAGGATCATGATGAACAAACAGAACTATTTCTGGAGGAAAAAAACAAATGTAATACAGGAAAAGAAAAGAACATTACCAAAAAATGCAAATTCATGTCCTCTAAGGAAGCCGGTGGGTTTATAAAATGAGAATAGGGTGCTGTAAACGGGAGCAATTAGAGAACAAGAGAAAGTCCTTGAAAAACAAATATTACAGCAAAATTTAAAGTGTAATAGATGCCAGGTGCTCAGCTCAGTCTCTGCCCCACCCAGGCTCTGGTGGAACCTGGAACACTGGGCTCGAGCTCCGCCCACCAGCACGCCCCGTCTCCAACAGAAATGGAACTTCCGTCCCCCTCGTAAACCTGGTAACAGAACCCACTTCCGGTTCATCCCAGAGCTGCCGCCCTGATTTGAGCCGCCTGTCTCAGGCCACCTTCACTGTCCACCCTGGGGACTCTCCCAGGCTACCTGGGCCGGCGCCGTGGCTTCGCCGTCACTCTAGCCTTCTCACCTAGCACACCTGCGGTGCGAGTCAGGCTGCCCGCACCGCCCTCGCAGGTGCGCCAGGACTACCACCCAGAGTGTGAGGCCGCACTCAACAGCCATGCTGCCCTGGAGCTCCACGCCTCCTTCCAGTGCCTGGCAGTGGCCTTCTACCTCGACCGTGATGATGTGGGCTTAAAGCACTTCTCCCGCTTCTTCCTGCTCCACTCCCACGAGCATAGCAAGAGGGCTGAGAGCCTGATGTCCCTGCAGAACCGGCGTGGGGGCCGCGTCTCCTTCCATAACATCAGGAAGCCGGAGACCCAAGAGTGGGAGAGTGGTCTCAAAGCCATGCAAGATGCTCTGAACGTGGAGGAGCACATCAACCAGAGCCTGCTCGACCTGCACCAGCTGGCCACTGAAAAGCGCGACCCCCACCTGTGCCACTTCCTGGAGACCGGCTACCTGGACCAGCAGGTGGAGTTCATGAAGGAGCTGGCGGGCCATGTCAGCATCCTGAGGAAGACGGGGTCCGCGGAAGACGGCCTGGCAGAGTACCTCTTTGACAAGCTTACCCTGGGTGACGGTGACAAGAAAGACTGATACCTGGACTTTTCCCAGAGTCAGGGGTGACTGCACAAGGTCACTCTGTCTGCTATGCAGTCCCCAGTATTGCCCTTGCAGAAAAGTTCACTGAAGTTTTCCTTCTTTCAATTTTGCCGTTCCTTGCAATAAAGTGATTGGTTCCTAAAGAAATAAAGGTCTCTGGTTGATGTGTGTGTGCAAACTCCTAACTTCTCAAGTTTGAAAACATGTATCCAGGAGTCTCTCCAGCTTCCAATGCCCTGTCCACAGACAGGTTGGGATTTCCACAGAGGGAGGGAGAAGGGGTTCCATGGGACCCTGGAAAATACAAAATCCATTTTCCCCTAATAAGCAATGTGGTATATGGGGGGGGGGGGGGCGGTGAGGTGAGGCTCTGGTGAATGTGGGTGCCCGTGAAGAGTAGAAGTATGAAAATCACAATAATGGTGCCTCTGGAGGAAGAATGAAGGGAATGGGATGGGTCATGGATTAAAATAAAGGGTTCCTAAATTTTACCTGAAAACTCTGAGTTTGCTAAAATATATAAATGTTAGTGTTCGTTGATTCTGGGAAGCAGGATGGAGATCACAGATGCCAGACTGGTGGAGACCCTCTTTGACAAGCTCACCCTGGGTGACGGTGACAAAGGTAACTGAGCCTTAGGCTGGACTGTCCACAGACAAAGGGGTGACTCCCTAGGTCACCATGCTGGACATGCATGTTGTCCTTACAAAACATGCAAAGGTATTTTTATTGTGCACCTCCTTCCATTAAGGTTTCATGGCACCCCAAGCCCCAAATTACCTCAAAAGAAGGACTGAAAACCATAAGGCCAAGATTGAAGGTCAATTTGTAGTATTGAATATCAAGCAGCATGAATCTCTCTGAATGTTAAGATTCTGACTCTGGCTGCTTTGAAGAATGCAGAGAGTGAAGAGAGTTGAAGCTGGAAGACCAATTTAGAGACTCTGTACCAGGCCTAGAGAAACAATGGTGGCTTGATCTGTGGCGTTGGCAGAGGAAGAGATGTAGACAAATTTCAGATGAATTGCATGAGTCTATAATGTTTGCTTTATGCACCAGAGGTGACAGATGGGAAATGGTGAAAATAACCTAGGATCCAGTTTGGATTTGAACACCCTGCCTGATGGTCGTGCGATTTATGAAGCTGGGGGTGTCTTCAGGGGGACTCGAGGAGCTGGGAAGACGTGTCGTGTAAAATCTGGGATGCCTATTAGATACCCAAGTGGAACTGTCATGCAGGCAGCCAGAGAAATGAATCTGACGCTCGGGTGGGAGATCAGGTTTGGAAATACACATATGGGATGATATTAGCATATACATAGACGGGTTGAGGTCATGGAGTAGATTAAGCTGACCAGAAAGGAAGTAGGGAGATTACCGCATCAGTTCAGTTGCTCAGTCGTGTCCGACTCTTTGCGACCCCATGAATCGCAGCACGCCAGGCCTCCCTGTCCATCACCATCTCCTGGAGTTCACTCAGACTCATGTCCATCGAGTCCGTGATGCCATCCAGCCATCTCATCCTCTGTCATCCCCTTCTCCTCCTGCCCTCAATCCCTCCCAGAGTCAGAGTCTTTTCCAATGAGTCAACTCTTCGCATGAGGTGGCCAAAGTACTGGAGTTTCAGCTTTAGCATCATTCCTTCCAAAGAAATCCCAGGGTTGATCTCCTTCAGAATGGACTAGTTGGATCTCCTTGCAGTCCAAGGGACTCTCAAGAGTCTTCTCCAGCACCACAGTTCAAAAGCATCAATTCTTCGGCGCATAGGCAGCCCCAACCCCAGAGAAGCCAACCTTCAGAGGATGGGATGAAGTGCTGGAATACCTAGAGGGCTGCTGGGCCCATCTGGATGGTTACCTCATTCCAGACTGTGGCCACCTATGTCTACTCAGTTGATCTCAAAATCAGCTTCTTCCTAACCTCAGTGTGGCCGCTGGCTCCTCCTCTGTAGATGTGGAGAGGTGCGACCCTATTACCTTATCTTCTTAACAGTGGGTAGACATTATTTCCCAGCAAAAAGGTTTCCCAAGGAAAGAGTTGACCTGATTTTCTGTTGTTTTCCTTTTTTTCTGTTCTCCTTTTAAAACTCTTCTTTCAATTTGTTCTTATTTACCAGATAAAATCTGTTCCCATGTAAACCCTAAGGCTGTCTGTGTCTGAGAAAAAATATTCAGAACATACAGTATTATTTCTTCTGTGTCATGTACGGTGTTCAAAGACCACAGTTAGAATTTTGCAGACTTTGTATCCTATTTTCAAAGCCACATAGATAGCTTGAGCCATTTTTGAGATAATAGGTTGCTTTTAACATGCACTAAAGTATGAACAAGTTTAGCTAAACAGTACTTTCTTTCTGTACTTTCTCAGAATTGTGCTTTAATACTTTCTGAAAAATGAAGATTACAGCCCTTTTAGTTTCCAGAAAATGATAGTGAATGGTATTTACCCTTTTACTCTTTTTAGTCAAATTTGTTCAAATATGTTTAGTGAAACATATATATACACACACACACATATATATATATGTACATATATTTGAGGTTAATATATATACACACACACATACATTGTTGTTGTTTAGTCATTAAGTCATGTCCAACTCTTTTCAACTCCATGGACTGTAACTCGCCAGGCTCCTCTGTCCATAGGATTCTCCAGGCAAGAATATTGGAGTGGGTTGCCAGTTCCTCCTCCAGGGGATCTTCTAGGCCCAGGGATTGAACCCAGGTCTCCTTCACTGGCAGGTAAATTCTTTACCCTGAGCCACCTGGGAAGCCTATATATATCTATTCATGTTCTCCTCTAGATATGAAGAAGCACAGGATGAGCAGCTGTTTGTCTGTAACTATAATATAAATCCTTCTTCTCTTATTTTGGAGTAGCAGTTTACTGTCATGGATTCTTGAACACAGATGCTCTGAGTTCAAATGCCAGTTAAAATACTTACAAAATTGGGGGAACTTGGGAAGTTATTTTATTTTTCTGGCCTTGCATGTAAAATAGGGATAATAAAAGCATCAGCCCCACCAGAGAAAATATTTGTAAATGACACAAACAACAAGGGCTTAATTTCCAAAATACACAGCTTATACACATGAATAACAACAAAACCCAATCAAAAAACGGGCAGAAGACCTAAATAGACATTTCTCCAAAGAAGACATTCAGTTCAGTTCAGTCGCTCAGTTGTGTCTGACTCTTTGCGACCCCACGAATCGCAGCACGCCAGGCCTCCCTGTCCATCACCAACTCCCGGAATTCACTCACACTCATGTCCATCCAGTCGGTGATGCCATCCAGCCATCTCATCCTCGGTCGCCCCTTCTCCTCCTGCCCCCAATCCCTCCCAGCATCAGGGTCTTTTCCAATGAGTCAACTCTTTGCATGAGGTGGCCAAAGGATTGGAGTTTCAGCTTTAGCATCAGTCCTTCCAATGAACGTCCAGGACTGATCTCCTTTAGGATGGACTGCTGGGATCTCCTTGCAGTCCAAGGGACTTGCAAGAGTCTTCTCCAACACCACAGTTCAAAAGCATCCATTCTTCGGCGCTGAGCTTTCTTTACAGTCCAACTCTCACATTCATACATGACTACTGGAAAAACCATAGCCTTGACTAGATGGACCTTTGTTGGCAAATTAATGTGTCTGCGTTTTAATATGCTCCCTAGGTTGGTCATAACTTTCCTTCCAAGGAGCAAGCATCTTTTAATTTCATGGCTGAAATCACCATCTGCAGTGATTTAGGAGCCCCCCAAAAAATAAAGTCTGACATTGTTTCCACTGTTTCCCCAGCTATTTCCCATGAAGTGATGGGACCAGATGCCATGATCTTCGTTTTCTGAATGTTGAGCTTAAAGCCAACTTTTTCACTCCCCTCTTTCACTTTCACCAAGAGGCTTTTTAGTTCCTCTTCACTTTCTGCCATAAGCGTGGTATCATCTGCATATCTGAGGTTATTGATATCTCTCCCGGCAATCTTGATTCCAGCTTGTGCTTCTTCCAGCCCAGCGTTTCTCATTACGTACTCTGCATATAAGTTACAGATGGCCAAAAATTACAAGAAAAGATGCTCAAGATCACTAATTAGAGAAAAGCAAATCAAAACTACAATGAGGTATCACCTCATATTGATCAGAATGGCCATCATCAAAAAATCTACAAAGAATAAGTGCTCGAGAGGGTGCAGAAAAAAGGGAACCCTCCTACATTGTTGGTGGGAATGTAAATTGGTATAGCCACTATGGAGAACAGTATGGAAGGTTCCTTAAAACACTAAACACAGAACTACCACATGCTCTAGCAATCCCACTCCCTGGTATATACCCAAACAAAACTAAAATTCAAAAAGAATACATGCACCTCAATGCTCACAGCAACACTCTTTACAATAGCCAAGACACGGAAGCAACCTAAGTATCCATTGACAGATGAATGGATAAAGAATATGGGGGATACACATACACACAAAGTGGACTATTAGCCATAAAAAGAATGAAAGAATACCATTTGCAGCAACATGGGTGGATCTAGAGATTATCACACTAAGTGAAATAAATCAGAGAAAAATAAACATCATATGATATCATATGTGGAATCTAAAATATGACACACATGAACTTACTTACAAAACAGAAAAAGGCTCAAAGATATAGAAAACAAACTTATGGTTACCAAAGGTAACGGGAAGTGAGGAAGGAATAGATTCGGAGTTTGGGATCAGTGGATACATACCACTATAAATAGAATAAACAACATCCTACTGTATGGTACAACTATATTCAATATCTTGTAATAAATAATAAAAAAAGAGTATGAACAAGAACATATCTGTTTATAAATGAACTGCTTTGCTGGATACCAGAAACTAACATATTGTAAATCAACTATACTTCAATTTTTTAAAGAAGTGTCAACCCCACTGGGTTGCAGAGAAGAATAAATGAGTTAATATTTTTAAATGCTCACAACAGTGCCTGGCACATATAGTACATATATTACTTGTAAGCCATCATTTCTCATCATTATCATCATCATCACTCACTTAATCTCTAAGTCCCTCTGAGGTGTTTATGATTTGTTTATGAAAGGATTTCACATCTATACTTTGCCACTGGGGGTCTCTCTTGCATTTCTACCAACTGGGTCACTCTGCATATCAAGAAGGAGAAAGCCTCCCTAACTGCTTGGCTGTCAGTTGCTGCCAGGCTTCAGGAGAGTAGATTGCTATTTCCAGTGCCCCAAACTCGGGCCCAAGCCTGGAGCTGAGTTTTGCTGTGGCAACTCTCTCTGGTAATCCCCCATTCGTCTCAATCAGCCTTCCCTTTAAATCGGCCCCTAGAACAATTTTTTGCTTCTCCTTCCCAACTCAGGTTCCCTGAGCCTCCTCTTTCCTTCCTGAACTACAGTCCACTCCTCAGAGGTGGGGAAGATGGAAAGCATGAAGAGCTAAGCCTGAACCCACTGTTTTCTGGATGTTTGGGTCTGAAAAGGAGGGGAATGGATGGAGTGAAAGGGGAGATGGGCAAAAGGGCTCCTGATAACACAGGAAGTGAAACTGACACACTTGATCTAGCACAGAGGTTCTCAAGCTGTGCTGCACCTTAGCATCACCTGTGGAGCTTTTAGAGTTCTCAATGCCCAGGCCACCTCCCAAACCAATTACATCAGTGTTGGGGGCAGGCCCTAGACATCCCAGGCATTGAAAACTAGTGAAAGCATCTTGCTACGCAAAATGTGGTCCATGGACCAACAGGTCA
Source organism: Capricornis sumatraensis (assembly GCF_032405125.1). Taxonomy (NCBI): domain Eukaryota; kingdom Metazoa; phylum Chordata; class Mammalia; order Artiodactyla; family Bovidae; genus Capricornis; species Capricornis sumatraensis. Next base: position 106,350,761 of record NC_091092.1, on the reverse strand, counting down.
GTGCCATCTGACAGCTTGTTAGAAATGCCAAATCCCAAGCTCAACCTCAGACCTACTGAATCAGAATCTGCATTTTAACAAGATCCTAGGTGATACACATGCACACTGAATTTTGAGTAGCATTCTTTTTTTTTAATAAACTTATTTATTTTTAATTGGAGGATAATTGCTTTACAGTATTGTGTTGGTTTCTGCCACACATCAACACGAATCAGCCATAAGTATACATATGTCCCCTCCCTCTTGAACCTCCCTCCACCTCCCACCCCATCCCACTCTTTCAGGTTGTCACAGAGCACGGATTTAAGTTCCCCACCTCAAATTCCTACTGGCTATCTATTTTACATGTGATAATATATATGTTCCAATGTTGAGTAGCAGTCTTTAGCATCCTATTTGTCAAACATGCCGGCTCTTGGAATCGCCTGGGGCGCTGGAAAGTAATACCCACGGTTCGATTTAACCAACTCACTCAGTCATACTCTCATGCAAGTACTGGACCAAGAACAATAAAAACATACCAAGCACAATAAAAACTCCAACAACAATAAGTGAACCAACAATTATTGATCACATACACATATTTAAATAGTGGCTTCTGCACAATCTACTGTTTTGTCTCCAAATGGTGTTTTTCGAGTATGGGTTGGCCAACTACAGTCTGCAAGCCAAGTCTGGCCCCAGCTGGTTTTGAAACAAAGTTTTACTGGAACACAGCCACACCCATTCAATTACCTATTGTCTGAGGCCACATCCACCTACCACAGCAGAGTTAGTCACTGCAACAGAGACCCTATGGCCCACAAAGCCTAGAACATTTACAGGAAATCTCTGCCAACCCATGTTTGACAGTAATTGGCCACAAGCCCTGAAGTCATCTCAAGCTGTCACATATTTTAAACTTTTCTCCAGTCTTTGTGCAGCTCTTTGGCTTTTCTTGTTTCATTTTTCCTCACTTTCAATGACTATACTAGAATGGCTTCACTGTTTATAATACTTTTTACACGTCCCTAACCCTCACACTGCCCAGAATTGTCATGGCCACCTTCCAGACTGACATCTTTGGGTATTTCAGCAAGTCAACCTGTTGACTTTCTTTGTCTTCAGGTTCCCTAGGCCCATACTGTAGCTTTGTTGATTGAGGGCCATCAGTCATCTCTCTTCTGGGAGCATCAGAGTGGGACTAGCCTTTTTGACTGATTCTCCGTAATCACACATTCATCACAGATGCTGTTTAAAGTGCACTCATTTTTAAGTTATTGCAGTCTATTCCAATCACTTTTCTTACTGTGAGACATTTAAATTTCATGAATATGCAAAGCTACTGCTCTGCCTGAGGAAGAATAGACTTCTTCCCTTTAATGGGTATTTTAATGTTTATTTTTTGGTCACATTTCTTCTGGTTTACAATGCATTATATCTGATATTAACTATACCATGTGCAACAAGGAGATTTATTTTATTTTTTCCCTGTGGAATAATTCCCTGGGCACAATTTTTTTCTCCCCAAAGTTTAGTTTTCCCACAAAGTTCATGGAGACGTAAAAGTTCCATTGTAAAATATTTTTAGAATCATAATTCAAGAAATAAACCTAAAATAGAGCATTCTAGGAGGGAGCATTCATGCAGCTTGGCAAATTTGTAACTAAGTAGCCAGTTCTTTCAACAAATGATCCTGGATTCTGTGAAGTGTTCTTCGCTATGCGTGGCACTAAGAACATAAGATGTCTATGGGGTCGCAGAGAGTTGGACAGGACCGAAGCGACTTAGCAGCAGCAGCAGCATGGGGTCACATAGAGTCGGACACGACTGAAGCAACGTAGCAGCAGCAGCAGGGTACAGTTACTGCTCCCAGGTAAGGTGGAAAAGATGGACGTCTTTTCCATCTTGAGGGAGATACCTCAAGTCTATTCGAGTAGGATCTAAAAGAGGCGGCTTGGCACTTCCCTGGTGGTTCAGTGGCGGCTTGGCACTTCCCTGGTGGTTCAGTGGCTAAGACTTCACGCTCCCAATGCAGTGGGCCCAGGTTCAATCCCTAGTCAGGGAACTAGATCCCACATGCCGCCACTAACGGTTCATATGTCGCAACTAAAGGTTCCACATGATGCAGCTGAATTCTGGTGCAGCCAAATCAGTAGACAAAAATATTAAAAAAATAAATAAATAAGAGAGGAGGCTTACAAGGTACAAAGTGAATGCATAAGAGGAAAAAGGTCTGAATCTTACCTGGCTCGTAGGATACATCCACTAAGGTGACATTGGGTCTTCAAAGAGGAACTGGAGCCCTACAAGTGGAAAAGAGAGGGAAGGATATTTTAATGATGTTTATTTGCTGCAGAGGAGCCAATAGAGAGGGCAAGGTTACAAATTCAGGAGTGGTCTGGGATAGAATTAACAAAAGAAGATCCAGAGAAGAGAGGGGAGGTGGAGGATTTACGTGACACAGGAGATGGGGAAGTTTTTCCCTTAAAGGAACTCTACCAAAACTCTTCTCTCAAAGGTAACCACTGGCTTTCTACTCCACATTACCAGGGGTCTCTCTTCAGCACCTGTCCTGCTTGATCATTCTGTAGTTCTTAATAGTGTCCTTCCTTCCTTATCTCCCTTGTCTTTTCATGGTTATCTAAGGTTTATAGAGAAGTATATAGACCTAACCATTCCCTGGATTCTGCTGTCGGCCTCTTCAACTCTTGTTCTACACATATTTCCTCTCCAATTCAGCCACATCCATGAGCTGATCTTTGTCTGTCTGTCTCTTTCTCCTCCCAGACACTCCTCTTGACCATGAAATTTGCACAGTCATCTGTGAAACATCTCTTTCTGAATGCCCCCCAAAAACTCAGACTCAACAAGTCCACAAACGAACCCCCTGTCCCTTCTCTAAACTCCTTCTAGTTGTGCCATGCCTTCTCGTAGTCTCGCAAGTAAAAAAATTCAGAGTCAACCCTAGGCCTCTGGCTCTTACTCAGTCTGAAATGTCTCTCTCCTCTCCTTGGGCTCTTCTTGTACCGGATACCCCCATCTTTTTCAGGCTCTAATCATCTAGGACCTAACAATTTCCATCATCTCTGAACCTGTCAGGGTCCTTGGTGGCAAACCACAATGCTAGACTCTGGCTAATCAAAACAGAAAAGGCATTTTTAGAAGGATGTCTAGTGGCCTCTGGGGAAGGACAGAGAACTCTGCTGGGAAAATGCAAAGCATCACATGGAGTGGAGCCCCGTCTTCCATCTGTCTTGCCATTTCTCCCTCAACAGAAAGGGTACTCAGATGTTGGGCTGCCCAAAGTGATAAACGTATCATCTAGCTTTTTCTAACCCTCTTTTAGCAGACGTTACTGGTGCTCTGCCCACATCAACTTGACCAGCCAGGACAGCTAAAGCCTCAATCGCTTGTGAGCACTGAAGCTGACAGCTTATGTCTCTGATGTTCTCAGCATTGCCCTTGGCTAACCAGAAGAGCCAATGACAGGTACACAAAAGGCTGGACTGTTTTGCCCCATCTCTGCAGTGAGACTTGTGCTCCAAAATCTGTCGTGCTAGACTCAGCCTGAGATCACATCCTTGATTCTTTCTCCTGCTCTATTCGGCCTCCCTTCCTTCTGCACAGTTTTCCTCTGAGTGTACTCCTTCAATAAATCCCTGTCTCCAGCTCTGTTTACAGGAAACTCAACCTAAAAATCCACCCTTAAACAACACAACTCCTACTTCTTTTAATGACGTTTACCACTCTTATGACAATTTTTTTCTTCACATGCCTATATTGCTTAATAGACTATAGAATCCTTGAGTGCAAGGATTACATCTTTTGTCCCCCTCTCCTTAAACCCTTGCATACATGTAATAGAAACCTTAAAAAATAGTAAGTTGAACTTAATTGAAAATAAAGGCCAAATCACAGTGAATTGAAAAATGAATAGAAATGAGATAGTGGAGACAATAAAGGTAGGCTATTCTGCCTAATGTCTAAATGTCACTATCGGCTTACCTATTTTCATCCTTCTACTAGACTGTGGATGATAGAGCAAAAACAAGTTTTTAGTAATTAGTCTCTTATCAAAAGGATTTCATAACAAGACAAATTTATGCAATCTGGTAATTTCCCAACGCGGTACAATGTATCATTTTTTCTTTCTTTGCTAGTTTCATCATTACCTACTCAGGAGGGGTTCAAGTTTAAAATTTTGTGGCTTGGCAATCTGTTCCATTCGAATGTCTGAAAATATGGATGGCCATTCTGGATGGCCAGAATGAAGGATTTCACCCACTGTGTTTGCATTTTTGAAGCCTATGTTCCTTATCACTCACCTATTATGCACAATTATTTTGAATTTGGCAAACGATTCCAGTTTTATTACCATGTTGGTTCAAGGGTAGGAGTCTGTGTGTGATGGCTATGAGATAATGTCTACTGAGCATTTATTATATATATTTCATCCATTGTTGGGGGCTAGAACACTGACAACAAAGAATAGAAAGTATCTCCATGTGGAAGGAGCTCAAGATAGCTAGAATCATGGCATCCAAGAAGTAGCATCACATACGGAGGACCTCTATCAACCATTTTCAAACTGATTAATAATTAATGCTGAGCCTGTAAGAATCAAGAGGGTGCAGTGCAATGGGATGATAAGCAAGCTCAGGTCAGTCAAGAAAGAACATCTTTCAGAGAGAAATGTTTAAGTGCACTTATGAACCTCATTTTAAGACACTTTCTCAGCATTCCCTTCTAACCCATGCCCTCCTACTCATGTGTACTCGTGAATTCTCAAGACATGATTCTGGACATGATATAACCAAACACTGGGGCAAACTGAGTGTGTGCTGATCAGCCTGGCTTTTATGCTAGATGTTGCTGCTTAGTGAAATATCAGTGGTCAAAGTTCTGGCCCACGTACTGACAAGTATAATTCATGGGTTCTTTTTTCTCAGTGAACCCACTGAGAAAGATGGACAGTTTCTGTGAGGGGTCAGCAACCTTTTCCTGTAAGGCAAATATATTTTAGAATTTACAGACCTATGGTCTTTGTCACAGCTCCTCAACTCTTACTGTAATCTAGAAAGCAGCCACAGAGAATATGTACGTGTGGCTGTAGTCCCAATAAAACTTTATAAAGAACAAGTGGCTGGTCACATTCGACACACAGGTTGTCATTTGCCAATCCCTGTTCTAGAAGACTGACTTATACCAACAAGATTTCAGAGTCACTCATCAGCCAGATAAGACTCACATATAACCAAGACAGATTATCTGCAAAGAACATCCTACCAGAAATTAGCCATTAAGGCAAAGAAAGTGAAAGTGAAGTCGTGTCCGACTCTTTGCGACCCCGTGGACTGTAGCCCACCAAGCTCCTCTGTCCATGGGATTCTCCAGGCAAGAGTACTGGAGTGGGGTGCCATTTCCTTCTCCAGGGGATCTTCCCGACCCAGGGATCGAACCCATGTCTCCCAAAATGCAGGCAGACGCTTTAACCTCTGAGCCACTAAGGTAACTAAATACAAATCAAAAGACTGCTTAGTAAGCAGTGAGTCAGGCAAGTTAAACTGTTTTCTAGGGTTTTCTTCTTCCAGAAGTGATCCTGAGAAAATGGTTTAAATGCAAGTGTTTACTTGGCAGATAATCCCTAGAACTACTAGTAAGGAAGCACAAAAGTAAAGCAGGGAAGGGAAGAAAGCCAGTAAAATCTGCATAAATGAGAAGGATCACTAAGAGCAACTTCTTGATAGAACACACCTTGAATTGTAATTCAGAAAGATACATGCACCCCAGTGTTCATTGCAGCACTATTCACAATAGCCAAGGCATGGAAGCAACATAAATGTCCACTGATTGACAGATGAATCAGTAAAGAAGACACATGTACCATGGAGTATTACTCAGCCATAGAAAGAACAAAATAATGCCATTTGCAGCAACAGAAATGGACCTAGAGATTGTCATACTGAGTGAAGTAAGTCAGACAGAGAAAGACAAATAGCATATGATGTCATTTAAATGTGGAATCTAAAATATGATACAAAGGAACCTATCTATGAAATAGAAACAGAATCGGGGACATAGACAACAGACTGCTGGTTGCCAAGGGGAAGGGGTGGGGAAGGAGTGGAGGGAAGGTTAAGGTTAGCAGATGTAAACTTTTACACATAGAATGGATAAATAACAAGGTCCTACTGTATAGCACAGGGAACTATATTCAATTTTTATAATCAATCATAATGGAAAAGAACATTTTTAAAAGAATGTATGTATGCACAGCAGAACACAAAACCCTGTAAATCAGCAATATATATGCATATATTATATAAGAGTTAAATATATATATGTATATAATGAAAAAAAGGAAACATGGGGCTGGCTAACCTGAGGTGAGGTCAACACTTGTCCCATTCTTGTTTCGCTTCTGTCTACAGCGGTTCAGGACACCCTGTGCCCTGTACTGCCATGGTTATTATAAGAGGAGAACACAGGCTGGCCTCTGGAAGAGCAGAAAGTGGACTAGCAGTGGAAGAAGAAAAGTGGGCAATGAGGCCAGAGGACGCGGACCAGAGAGAACCAGAAGCAGTGGGGTTTAGACAGAAGTAGGGTGAGCAATAATCACTGCAGCCTAGGGGCAAAGGAAGAGATAGAAACAGACCTCTTCTGACCCCTAAGATCCATCTGTTACTAGTCGTAATAGTGGTGGTGATGGGAGGGTTTGAGAGTATTCATCTTATGTATCCAGCATTTGTGCTTTCCGCTTCTCTCCACTGCTCTTCACCAGAGACTGCGTTTTCTTCTGGTTTGGCTGTTTGGGCTTGTAGTTCCACCCAGAGTCACTGCTTCTGATCACCTGTAACCTATCTCAGGGGATCCAGGATCAACACAATAGTAACAGCTGAATTCAAGGATATAGACAATCATGGCTATCCTCTTTGTCAGGTCATGTGAACCCTCAGGGGTTGACTAACCAGGTAGTTACTCTGGAGCAACTATGGAGAACAAGCGTGGGTCTATACTTTCTGGGTCCACACCCCGTGTTTTGGAACACAAGCCCATAAAAGAAAGTGAAAGTCGCTCAGTCGCATCCGACTCTTTGCGACCCCATGGACTACGTAGTCCATGAAATTCTCCAGGCCAGAATACTGGAGTGGGTAGCCTTTCCCTTCTCCAGGGGATCTTCCCAACCCAGGGATCGAACCCAGGTCTCCCACACTGCAGGCAGATTCTTTACCAGCTGAGCCACCAGGGAAGCCTGAGAATACTGGAATGGGTAGCCCATCCCTTCTCCAGTGGATCTTCCCGACCCAGGAATCGAACCAGGGTCTCCTGCATTGCAAGCATATTCTTTACCAGCTGAGCTACTAGGGAAGCCCATGAAAGAAGGATCTCCACAGTTCTGGCGTATTTGGGACAAAATAATTTCCAGGCTGTTTCACTGACTTTGTGAACCACTGCCACCCTCTCTGGAAGTCAACCAACAACCTAGCAGTTGAGAGTGTGGGTTTTGGCATCATGCAGACCTGATATTGACCATGTCTCAGCTACTCAGTGCTGCTGCATGGTATATCCATCCAGACATACATGCCCATAACTCATCGAGGACCCTCTGAAGAATGCACTCTCACAATAGCAGCATTTGAGGCCAATGTAGACTTGAGATTCCACAGCAGAAATCAAGAAGGAATCCGTATCATGCCACCCAAAGTAATCAATGTTAGTATCTCTGACATTTATCGTCTCCCAAATCTCTTCTTGGCCTTCCTTGATATAACGATCTTCTCTCTGTCCTTCAGTGTCCAGCATCACTGACTCCATTCTTGTCAACCCTATCCCTACTTATTTTCTCTTCTGTCTTGCTACACTGCTGAGTCCCCTCCAGATCTGCAGTTTAGCAACATAAAAACTTCACCAGGTAACAGGACCTTTGGAGAAGGCAAGCGGGGTTATATGGTATTAGTTGCAAGAAGCAGAAGGAATTATTTCTTATGTCTCAAGGACTTCTCCTTCATTGCTATTTCTTTCTGGGTTTCCACTTTATTCCTTGAGAAAGAAGCACATGGGAGCACCATTTCCTGCTTCTCTCTGCTCCGTGGTCCACTTCTCTTCAAGGGTGAAGGAATAACTTTTCTAAACAAAGACACTAAGCAAACAAACACAGTAGGTCTACGTGGCAGCCCTGGAGGGGTGCTGCTCAGATCCGCCTTCAAGAAAGTACTTGCCAGTGAGTTGCAACAAGTCAAGTTAGTTGACAGCCTCCAGATTTTGAAAACCATGTTCTTCACCTTGGGCAGCCCCAACGCATGACTAAACACAGTGGGAGTGCCAAGGCCTGGCCATTTCTGCCTAAGGTGGTACCCCTTTAAGAGACAAGGTGTGCTTTGGAGGTCCTCATGGGTTAGCAGGGGCTTTGTCAAATGTGCATTGAGATCCCAGGCTCTCCTGCCCTATTGTGCTTTCTTCCTTTTTCATTTTTCAAAACTTAAACTCTCAACAAAATTTTTGTACTCCTGGGTCTGAGAGTCTGCCTCTCAGAAGACCCAGCTTTACACCTGCCCCATCCCTCCTTCCCTCCTGTTTCTCTGTGTCTCTCTGTGTGTCTGTGTCTCTCTGTGTGTCTGTGTCTCTCTGTGTGTCTGTCTCTGTGTTTCTCTGTGTGTATGTGTGTCTCTCTTTCTCTCTGTATCTGTGTGTGTGTCTCTCACTGTCTCTGTCTGTATGTATCTGGCCCTGCCCCTTCACAAACTCCATGTGGTAAGTTCACCAGGAAAGACTTTCCCCCACAAGTGAGAGGCTACATTTTCTCAAGCCTTGTCAGGAAGGGAGGTTCTGGGAGACTCCTTATGGCCATACATTCAGTTTCATTCTATAATTCAATCTTAAGAGAGACAGAGCTGATATTTTTATCTCATCCATTTGATACTTCTGCCTCATGTTGCAATCGGTTTGGGGCTCAAGGAGGGAAACAGAGATGATTTATTTTCAACTCCAGCATGAATAGGAAAACAAACAAAAAAACCTCTTACATGTAATTGGAATATGTGAATGATTTCCTGGAGGCCATATAGGGTATTTCTACTCTTTTGTAATGAGTTCATTAAAAAAAAGTTCACCAGGAAAAGAAAAATATAAAATGTAAGGAGAAATAAAGAAATTCTCAGACAGCCAAAAAAAAAAAAGCTCATCAGGGACTTCCCTGGTGGTTCAGTGGTTAAGACTCTGCACTCCCAACACAGGGGGCCCCAGGTTCGATCCCTGGTCAGGGAACTAGATTCCACATAGCACAACTAAGACCCGGCAGAGTCAAATAAATAAAATAAATATTTTTAAAATTCAAAGGCATGATCTTAAAAGGTGATGAATATTTAGCAGGGTGACAGGTGGAACTGGGTACATGCCCAGTTTCCTCACCCTCTTGGAGGGACAGTTCTGCAGCATGATCCCCATTCTCTCAGAGGGTCCCTTGGAGAATCAAGCTCCACAGCAGTAACTTACTTCCTCTTTTACTGAACTTCCACCCTTTCGCTTTTCCCTCTCTGTGCTTCCTGTTTTCACTCCAAAACTAGGCTGCTTGCATTCAACCCTTTTCTTAGTATATATTCTGGGGGAAGATGCAAACTCAGACACCCCCTAGAGCCTATCAGACTTTCTCCAGGAAATTAGAAGAGCGAGCGAGTTGGTGAGAAAACAGGAAGCAGCAGACATGGTGAGTGTGGTCAAATCACAGGAACTGTGGAGCTTCCATGTGAAGGACCAGGAACTCCTGCAGTGATGGTTTCCGGAAAGGCCTCAACCAGATTACAGAAGCCCTCTCGGGTTTCAGCTCCCCTGAGGCTCGGTGCCACGTCCATGAAGTCGCCTGCTGCCCGACTAAGTCTGTTTCTGTTCCTTGCAGGTTAAACAACCTTGACTCAACCAGAAGGCCAAGTAACTTCAAGCTTGCTCCCAATATGCCTCTTCAGATCAGGTTATTCTCATTTGCAATGAAGAAGCTGAGGTCACCAGCACATTCATCATAAACAACAGTCCTTTTAAACCATCACATTCTAGAAGATGTTGTAGAAGCTCCAGGCCCAATGGCAGCGGGTTGTTAAATCATTCTGAAGTTAGGGATTGAGTGGGGAAAGAAGGTCCCTGCAACCACAGTCAGCTTTGAGAAATACATTCCTTGCGGTCCTTATCACTGCCTAGTTCAGAAGTAAGTCCAAATAGATTCAGTCAGGCTTGTTAAACCAAACCTCTCTGCAACCAATCAATATAGGACTCAGGTTCTGAAGACCATGGTTTTCAGCTAGTGTAGTTTTGGATTTTGAGAGAATGCTTTATGAGTTCCCTTCCTCTAAAGAGCTATCTACATAGTGTGCCTTTCTAGGAAAGAGACTCAGCAGGCCCCCTCAGGGGTGAGCGTGTTAGAATTGCAGATGGTAGGGTTTGGCAAAAGGAGGTCTGGAGAAACTATGTAAGCTGGGATCTTTGATGAGGTCCCTCAGCTGCAGGACTAAACCACAATGGCCAGCACCACAAGGAACCATATTTAACCCTAACTCTTGCCAAGTTTGTATCTAGTCCAGGTCACAGAGGGATTTTAGGTACCTCCTGCTGTGCAGACTTTCTTTCCTCCCTCCCTCCCCATCCCATCCCTCTAGGTTGTCCAAGAGCACCAGCTCTGGGTGCCCTGCATCATGCATCAAACTCACATGGTCATCTGTTTTACATATGGTAATGTACATGCTTCTAAGGTATCCTCTCAAATCATCCCAGCCTCATCTTCTCACTGGAGAAGGCAATGGCACCCCACTCCAGTACTCTTGCCTGGAAAATCCCATGAACAGAGGAGCCTGGTAGGCTGCATTCCATGGGGTCCCTAAGAGTCGGGCTTGACTGAGCGACTTCACTTTCACTTTTCACTTTCATGCATTGGAGAAGGAAATGGCAACCCACTCCAGTGTTCTTGCCTGGAGAATCCCAGGGATGCGGAAGCCTTGTGGGCTGCCGTCTATGGGGTCGCACAGAGTCGGACACGACTGAAGCGACTTAGCAGCAGCAGCAGCACCTTCTCACACTGAGCCCAAAAATCTGTTCTTTATGCCTGTGTCTCCTTTGCTGCCCTGCATGTAGGATTATTGGTACCATCTTTCTAAACTCCATATATATGCAATTATATACAGTATTTGCCTTTCTTTTTCTGACTTACTTCACTCTGTATAATAGGCATCAGGTTCATCTACCTCATCAGAACTGACTCAAATGTGTTCCTTTTTATAGCTGAGTAATATCCCATTGTGTATATGCACCACAACTTCCTTATCATGCTGTGCTGAAGATACCCTGCTAACGCAACTCAAAGACCCCCACTTAACCAAATGTCAAAGATGTTATTACCAACAGCAGATAAACTAACATCATATGCTTCCTGACATGGTGCTCTAAGGACACAAACTCATTTATGTAGTGTTTCTGCCAGAAGAGCACATGAACCAAGTCTATTCATGAGGAAACATCAGACAAACCCAAACTGAGAGACTCCTCCACAACAGCTAGCATGTAATCCTAAGAATATCTGTGTCATGAATGACAAAGACAGGCTAAGAGCTGGCCCATGTCAAAGGAGGTTAGGGATTTCCCTGGTGGTCCAGGGGTTAAGACTTTGCCTTCCAATGCAGAGGACATGGATTCAATCCCTGGTTGAGGAACTAAGATCCCTCATGCCATGCAGCGAGGCCAAAGGAAAAAAAAAAAAAGAAAACACATATACCAGGATTAGATCTAGGGTGAAAAAAATTGCCAGGATAACATTGTTGTGACAACTGGTGAAAACTGAATGCAGACTATATAGTATGGGCTTCCCTGATAGCTCAGTTGGTAAAGAACCAGCCTGCAATTCAGGAGACCCCAGTTTGATTCCTGGGTCATGAAGATCCCCTGAAGAAGGCATAGGCTACCCACTCCAGTTTTCTTGAGCTTCCCTTGTGGCTCAGCTGATAAAGAATCTGCCTGCAATGCGGGAGACCTGGGTTCAATCCCAGGTTGGGAAGATCCCCAGGAGAAGGGAAAGGCTACCCACTCCAGGACTCTGGCCTGGAGAATTCCATGGACTAGTCCATAGGGTCGCAGAGAGTCAGATACGGCTGCACAACTTTCACTTGGTGAAAAGTGAATGCAGGCTATATTATATAGTATGTACTGTGTGCACTGCTTAGCCACTCAGTAGAAATGTGAATACTTACAGTATAATTTTGTTTTTAATTTCATTTATTTATTTTTTGGGGGGCCCTGCAGCACGTGGGATCCTATTTCCCTAAGCAGAGATCAAACTCACATCCCCTGCATTGGAAGCACGGAGTCAACTGCTGTAGCCCCAGGGAAGTCCCTATAATTTTCTAAGAGAATTGTTTGTTCTTAAGCTAAATGAAGTGGTGTTAGCTGCAGCCATCTGCCTCAACTTGAAATAAGTAAGCATATATATATGGACATATATATGTATATATGTGTATATATGGACATATACAACATGAAAAATGTTAACAATTGACATATCTAGATAAAAGGTAAAGTTAGGGGGATTCCCTGGTGGCTCAGTGGTAAAGAATCTGCCTGCCCATGCAGGAGACATGGGTTCAATCCCTGATCCAGGAAGTTTCCACAGGCCAAGGAGCAACTAAACCCATGCGCCACAACTACTGAGCCTGTGCTCTAGAGCCTAGGAACCACAACTGCTGAAGCCGCGTACCTAGAGCCCGTGCACTCTCAGTAGAGAATAGCCTCCACTCGCTGCAACTAGAGAAAAGCCTGTGCAGCAATGAAAACCCAGCACAGCCAAAAGTTAATAAACAAAATTAAAGTTAGCGAGGTATGCGTATGATATATGCTATTCTTCTGTAAGTTGTAAGATTTTCTCAATATTAAGTTTTAAAGGCCCACTTTATGATTCTTTTATTAAAAATAAATAAGACAGAGAAAAAAAAATTAAATACCTTGATGCCACAGTAAAGTGGAAAGAGAATGAGCCTGGACACCCTGAGTACTCATTACTCAGAGTTCTACCAATAAAAAACTAAGCATTTTGGGAGAAAGGCACTAAATCCCTTCATGATTCAGTTTTCTATAAAATGAAAGAGCTGCTCGAGATAATCTACAGGATGAGTTCTTCTCACACTTCCCAAGACTCCTCTCTCCACATCTTCCCTCTAACAATACCACACCATAAACTTGAGTATATTTATTCTTTATTGATTCCTTTAAATATAGCAGCCTTCTTCCTGAAAGCAAAGCCACAAACCGGCAACAGTAACCAGTTTTGATATAAATGGTCTGCAAATGCAATTTGATGCATTTTTAAATAGAAGTGCACTCACAGGCAGTATGATTAACTCAGAGGCATTCTTTTAGAGTAACCCTGGGTTTTTGGTATAGGTTCACTTCATCCATTGAGTCAAGAGAACATAATTGAGGTATATAAAAGTCAGCTAATTGGACACATTTTAACAGGGAAGATACAGTTTGTGTCTCAAGTAAATAAAGCAATGACCAAAAAAATGAATAGTCTCATCAACAGATTATGACATTATCTGCTAGAAATATTAGTCTGACGCTTACTGATACAATATAAGCCTGACAGTCAGTTATATGAGTAATGAATCTGAGCAAAAATTGATTACAAAATGTTCTTGGTTTAAACTTGGGGTAACCAACCTGCTGATATAACAGAAATCCATGCAGTAAATCACTTTGGGAGGCGTAAGGATCCAGAAAACTCTGCCTGTAAAGGGTAAAGCATGATATTCATTTTGAGACCTACTTTCAGGTACTAAATTCAATTTTAGATGGCCTCAGCTTTTTTTTTTTTTTCCTGTCTCTAAAACACCCAACTCACAAATCTGTCAGCTCTTCAGTTTCAGAAAATTGGCAATGGTAGGCTTTTTTCCAGATAAATTCCAAGGCTCGTTCAGCTTGGCTAGTTAATTATAGTCATTATCATGAAAAATACTAGGTCATGTTAGTTCCATTTTTTGCAGAAGAGTAACGTGTGGCTGTTTAGCCTGGTCATTTTGTATTCAGCAACTAACTCTGGCTTTTATTGGTGGTGGTGACATTGCTAGAGGTCAACTGCAAAGCACTGAGCAGGCAGGACAGCGTAACATGTCAGGAAAGTGACAACTGCCTAGTCACACCACTGTTTTTTCCTTCAACATGAATGCGCTGAGCCACTGCCTCCCTGCGAATGCTGTCATCCTGGAAAAACGACTTGACTTCTCTGTCCCCAAAATATTCTAACTGTAAAATGGGGATATCATTTTATGTCTTGAAGATCAACGACTAACTATCTCCTTAAGAGAACAAAGAGGTCTTACTTTGGAAGGAATTTTGAAGCTGAAAATCTAGGACTTTCCTTTGTTTCTTCCCAAAGCTCCACCAGAACAACAGAAAGGAAATTTTCTAAATGGAGAAACCTGAAAGGATAAGTCTTAATATAAGATAATGATACTGCAGGGCCCTGTGTGGCTCCTGGGCACAAGGTCTTTGTGTCCTCCATTTCCTTGATTTTAGGAAAACACCTTCATTCAGCCTCCATGACCTTCCCTGAGCTCCAATGCGTAGATTAGAGCAGTTAATTAGGGAAGGGAGAAGATAGGAGACCAGGGAGAAACAGTCAAGAACAGCCTCGGGGTAATGTCCTGTTACTCCAAGTAACAGGAGTACGTCAAGGCTGTATATTGTCACCCTGCTTATTTAACTTCTATGCAGAATACATCATGAGAAACGCTGGGCTGGAAGAAGCACAAGCTGGAATCAAGATTGCTGGGAGAAATATCAATAACCTCAGATATGCAGATGATACCACCCTTATGGCAGAAAGTGAAGAGGAACTAAAAAGCCTCTTGATGAAAGTGAAAGAGGAGAGTGAAAAAGTTGGCTTAAAGCTCAACATTCAGAAAACGAAGATCATGGCATCTGGTCCCATCACTTCGTGGGAATAGATGGGGAAACAGTGGAAACAGTGTCAGACTTTATTTTTTGGGGCTCCAAAATCACTGCAGATGGTGACTGCAGCCATGAAATTAAAAGACACTTACTCCTTGGAAGGAAAGTTATGACCAACCTAGATAACATTAAAAAGCAGAGACATTACTTTGCCAACTAAGATCCGTCTAGTCAAGGCTATGGTTTTTCCTGTGGTCATGTATGGATGTGAGAGTTGGACTGTGAAGAAAACTGAGCACTGAAGAATTGATGCTTTTGAACTGTGGTGTTGGAGAAGACTCTTGAGAGTCCCTTGGACTGCAAGGAGATCCAACCAGTCCATCCTAAAGGAGATCAGTCCTGGATGTTCATTGGTAGGACTGATGTCAAAGCTGAAACTCCAATACTGTGACCACCTGACACGAAGAGCTGACTCATTAGAAAAGCCCCTGATGCTGGCAAAGATTTAGGGCAGGAGGAGAAGGGGACAACAGAGGATGAGGTGGTTGAATGGCATCACCGACTCAATAGACATGGGTTTGGATAAACTCTGGGAGTTGGTGATGGACAGGGAGGCCTGGCGTGCTGTGATTCATGGTGTTGCAAAGAGTCAGACACTACTGAGCAACTGAACTGAACTGAATGTCCTGTTTCCCCATTCATGGATATACGCAACAGTATCTCTGAACTATTCTGCAGATACTGAACCTCCGCCCCCGAGTGGGAGAAGTTAACGATTAATAATGGTATGCTGCCCACAAGCACGTAGACCCCAGACCACTTGGACCTGAAGGTTGATGATACTGACTCCTACTTACCTCAGCACTAACCCATCAAAAGAATGTCCATGAGCTGATCACACCCTTTTGAACCATTACTATAAAACTTCTCAGTATCTTCTCCAAGTAGGACACAAGGTTTTGAGGGCCTGTGGTGGCCCCCTTTACCTGGCAAAGCAATAAAGCTACTCTTTTTTACTTCACCCAAAACTCTGTCTCCAAGATTCGATTCAGCACCATTGTGCAGAGAAGCTGAGCTTTCGGCATCAATTTGACAAGTTTCCAAACAAAATCTGGAAACTGGAAAGCAGTAAATGATTTAGAAAACTTGAGGAATCTGAATCCTAAAGTGGCAGCAGGGGAAGCTGAGAACCAATCTGATCTACCCAGAGCACCTTGAAAGCTTATAAATTGGTAGTAACAACTAATTGTGGAAGCTGGGGATGAGGGTGGGCCTGAAAGTAGGATGATCGGGTCAAATTATTTTTGTGAAGACTAGATTCCAGACACCCTATGTCTCTATGTGCAGCATTTGACTGCACTATCTATTACTCTGGCAGCAACTGGGGTGTTGGTCTTTGGAGAGAACAGGACAGGAGACTTCTGGCCTGGAGAACACCAGGTACAGTTGAAGTCAGGAGTATTGTATGAAAAATAGGGGATGAAGTCAACAAGTATATACTAAATTGGATATGCTACTTCTCTTAGCCCTCTTCCACTCAGATCCTATTGCAATGACAGCTAGACTTGTGCCTTCCAGGCAGGTCATTGGAAAATCCTTCTTTGTGGATGTAGACATCAAACGTTCGCCATGGGAATATGTCAGTCATGTCACCACTTTACCATGTCACCCACATTCAACAAGACCAACCTACTTCCAGTCAGCTTTTAAATACTTCATTCTCAAGTATGAACTGAAGAGAAACACCTTCTCAGGAACACCTCTAACCTGAAAAGACTGAAGTTGAACAGAACAAAACATACATGCCAACAGAAAAAGGAGTATGTGGGGGAGGAACTGAATTCACAAGGAGAAGAAAACGTCAGAGCATTCCATTAATGTCCTTAAAGAGAAAAGAGAATACTGCATCCATGAGATGAGAAGAGGGTGCTAGTAAAAGGAATATTCAGAGAACTACTCCCCAAAAAACAGGTATTATAGAGATGAAAACTATGATAGAGAAATAAACTGTGTGGCATATTAAGTTGAAGAAATCTTCCATAAAGCAGAGACAAAAGACAGACTGTATGGAAAAGATAAGAAAACTCACAGCCCAATCCAGATAGTCCAACAGCCAGTTAACAAGAATTGAAGAAAAGCAGAAAATGGAGGGGAAGAAATGCTTAAAGAACTAGCAATAAAATGCCCCACAAATGAAGGACAAGAGTTTGTAAAGGACCTATTAAGTGCCCAGGAAAATTCATAAAAATAGACCTACAATAAGATATATCATAACTAATTTTCAGAACTCGAGGGGGAAAAAAAGAGATGATCCTATATGCTTCCAGAGAGCAGAAAAAATTGTTTCTATTCAAAAGGCCACATATTAGAATGACTCCAGTCCTCTAAACAATAGCACAATACCAAGGTAATGGGGAAATGCCTTCAAGATTCTGAAGGAAAATGACTCTCAAGCTAGACTTCTATTTAATTACCAATGAAGTTTCAGAGTGCAATGAAAATATTTTTGTACAAGTTAAGTCCCTCCAAGTTTGCTTCTTTTAAGTCCTTTCCCAAGAAACTCCTAGAGGATGAGCTTCATCAAAACAAAGGAATAAATCAATGAAAAGGGAGGTAAGGAACCAGGCAACAGTGGATGCAAGTAAAGAAGCCACAGAAATCCACAAGCTGAAGCGGGTGGGAGGTTCACAGAATGGCACCTGTGTACCAGGAGTAGAGAGACCCAGCAGTCCAGGTTGGAGGTGGTCAAAAGACTTTAGCTTTATTACTTAAGATATTTGAAATGGAGAGAACACCTGATGGATCAAAATTGTTAAGAGATTTAGACAATAGATAGAGTCGGGTTGAAATGGAAATACGAATGTAGAAAATCAAACAAGCAAACAAACATTGGTGATCATTCACTCCAGGTAAAATAAATAGTTGTACAAAACTAGAAAAACTAACCACAGTATTTTATGGAGCTCAGTTGTGACTAGAATTTACATAGTCAACTGAATTCACCATAACTATGCTGTAACTATATAAAGATGGTGGATGACGAGTACAAGTGCATGATAGAGGCTGGAAGGATGAAAGGGAGCTAAATTGTTAGTAATGAGAAGTCAATAGATAAGGCTGAAAACTGAAAACAAAGAAAGTGATAAGCACGTTATTTAAAGATATAAAACTAATTAGGTAAAAATCACTGACAATTATTGCCATTGGAAGGGGAAATGTGGAAGTGGCTTGAATTTTTATACTCTGTGCAGAGCTTCGCTATAAATACTCAATTATAAGAGAGAGGATATCAATAAGACTAAAAATAATGAATGCACATCAAATATGTTTAAAATTATGTAAGGAAAACAAATCATTGTTTTGAAAGCTGTCTTCTGTTTTAGAAGTACTCCAGCAATAAATGAAGACAAAACGATAAAGTTAGAATATTACCATTTTGTGACCCTAGTAAAATAATGAATCTGGAACATGATCAGTGTCTGCTAATTACACAAAAAAGCAAGGAAACATTATGAGCCTGATGATGGAAGTACACAACCCACATATGATGTATTGCCAAAAATTCAAATTAACCAAAACAAACCTTTAGAGAAATTTGAACACTGACTGATGATTTAAAGGAATTGTTATTTAATCATTTCATTGATATTAAGATTATGTTCCTTAAGGGTTCTTATCTTTTAGTAGAGTGGTTCTCAAACTTGAATGTACATCAGCAAGATTCATAAAAAAACTGGAGGTTAATTTACAAAACAGATTGCAATTAAAAAGAATGCATCTGAGTCAGTTCTAATGAGGTGGATGAAACTGGAGCCTATTATACAGAGTGAAGAAAGTCAGAAAGAAAAACACCAATACAGTATATTAACACATATATGTGGAATTTAGGAAGATGGTAATGACAAACCTATGTGCAAAACAGAAAAAGAGACATAAAGAACAAACTTTTGGAATCTTTGGGAGAAGGTGAGAGTGGGATGATTTGAGAGAACAGCATCAAAACATGCATATTCAGTTCAACTCAGTCGCTCACTTGTGTCTCTCTGCGACCCCATGAATCGCAGCACGCCAGGCCTCCCTGTCCATCTCTAACTCCCGGAGTTCACTCAGACTCATGTCTATCAAGTCAGGGATACCATCCAACCATCTCATCCTCTGTTGTCCCCTTCTCCTCCTACCCCTGATCCCACCCAGCATCATGGTCTTTTCCAATGAGTCATCTCTTCGCATGAGGTGGCCAAAGTATTGGAGTTTCAGCTTTAGCATCAGTCCTTCCAATGAACATCCAGGACTGATCTCCTTTAGGATGGACTGGTTGGATCTCCTTGCAATCCAAGGGACTCTCAATAGTCTTCTCCAACACCACAGTTCAAAAGCATCAATTCTTTGGCACTGAGCTTTCTTCACAGTCCACCTCTCACATCCATACATGACCAATGGAAAAACCATAGCCTTGACTAGACGGACATTTGGTGGCAAAGTAATGTCTCTGCTTTTGAATATGTTATCTAGGTTGGTCATAACTTTCCTTCCAAGGAGTAAGCGTCTTTGAAATTCATGACTGCAATCACCATCTGCAGTGATTTTCGAGCCCCCCAAAATAAAGTCTGACACTGTTTCCACTGTTTCCCCATCTATTTCCCATGAAGTGATGGGACCAGATGCCATGATCTTCGTTTTCTGAATGTTCAGCTTTAAGCCAACTTTTCCACTCTCCTCTTTCACTTTCATCAAGAGGCTTTTTAGTTCCTCTTCACTTTCTGCTATAAAGGTGGTGTCATCTGCATATCTGAAGTTACTGATATTTCTCCCGGCAATCTTGATTCCACCTTGTGCTTCTTCCAGTCCAGCGTTTCTCATGATGTACTCTGCATAGAAGTTAAATAAGCAGGGTGACAATATACAGCCTTGACGTACTCCTTTTCCTATTTGGAACCAGTCTGTTGTTCCATGTACAGTTCTAACTGTTGCTTCCTGACCTGCATATAGGTTTCTCAAGAGGCAGGTCAGGTGGTCTGGTATTCCCAACTCTTTCAGAATTTTCCACAGTTTATTGTGATCCACACAGTCCAAGGCTTTGGCATAGTCAATGAAGCAGAAATAGATGTTTTTCTGGAACTCTCTTGCTTTTTCCATGATCCAGCAGATGTTGGCAATTAGATCTCTGGTTCCTCTGCCTTTTCTAAACCCAGTTTGAACATCTGGAAGCTCACGGTTCACATATTGCTGAGGCCTGGCTTGGAGAATTTTGAGTATGTGAGATGAGTGCAGGGTCATGGTGGAGAGGGCTGACAGAATGTGGTCCACTGGAGAAGGGAATGGCAAACCACTTCATCACTGTTGCCTTGAGAACCCCATGGACAGTATGAAAAGGCAAAATGATAGGATACTGAAAGGGGAACTCCCCAGGTCAGTAGGTGCCCAATATGCTACTGGAGATCAGTGGAGAAATAACTCCAGAAAGAATGAAGGGATGGAGCCAAAGCAAAAGCAATACCCCCCTGTGGATGTGACTGGTGATAGAAGCAAGGTCCGATGCTATGAAGAGCAATATTGCATAGGAACCTGGAATGTTAGGTCCATGAATCAAGGCAAATAGGAAGTGATCAAACAGGAGATGGCAAGAGTGAATGTCAACATTATAGCAATCAGTGAACTAAAATGGACGAATGGGTGAATTTAACTCAGATGACCATTATATCTACTACTGTGGGCAGGAATCCCTCAGAAGAAATGGAGTAACCATCATGGTCAACAAGAGTCTGAAAAGCAGGACTTGGATACAATCTCAAAAACAACAGAATGATCTCTGCTCCTTTCCAAGGCAAACCATTCAATATCACAGTAATCCAAGCCTATGCCCCAACCAGTATCGCTGAAGAAGCTGAAGTTGAATGGTTCTATGAAGACCTACAAGACCTTTTAGAACTCACACCCAAAAAAGATGTCCTTTTCATTATAGGGGACTGGAATACAGAAGTAGGAAGGCAAGAAACACCTGGGGTAACAAGCAAATCTGGCTTTGGAATATGGAATGAAGCAGGGCAAAGGCTAATAGAGTTTTGCCAAGAGAACGCACTGGTCATAGCAAACACTCACTTCCAACAACACAAGAGAAGACTCTACACTTGGACATCACTAGATGGTCAACACCAAAATCAGATTGATTATATTCTTTGCAGCCAAAGATGGAGAAGCTCTATACAGTCAGCAAAAACAAGACCGGGAGCTGACTGTGGCTCAGATCATGAGCTCCTTATTGCCAAATTCAGACTTAAATTGAAGAAAGTAGGGAAAACCATTAGACCATTCAGGTATGACCTAAATCAAATCCCTTCTGACTCTACAGCGGAAGTGAGAAATAGATTTAAGGGACTAGATCTGATAGACAGAGTGTCTGATGAACTATGGACAGAGGTTCATGACACTGTACAGGAGACAAGGCTCAAGACCATCCCCATGGAAAAGAAATGCAAAAAAGCAAAATGTCTGTCTGGGGAAGCCTTACAAACACCCCAGAAAAGAAGAGAAGTGAAAAGCAAAGGAGAAAAGGAAAGATATAAGCATCTGAATGCAGAGTTCCAAAGAAGAGCAAGGAGAGATAAGAAAGCCTTCCTCAGTGATCAATGCAAAGAAATAGAGGAAAACAACAGAATGGGAAAGACTAGATATCTCTTCAAGAAAATTAGAGATACCAAGGGAACATTTCTCGCAAAGATGGGCTCGATAAAGGACAGAAGTGGTATGGACCTAACAGAAGCAGAAGATATTAAGAAGAGGTGGCAAGAATACACAGAAGAACTATACAAAAAAGATCTTCACGACCAAGATAATCATGATGCTGTGATCACTCATCTAGAGCCAGACATCCTGGAATGTGAAGTCAAGTGGGCCTTAGAAAGCATCACTACGAAGAAAGCTAGTGGAGGTGATGGAATTCCAGTTGAGCTATTTCAAATCCTGAAAGACGATGCTGTGAAAGTGCTGCGCTCAATATGCCTGCAAATTTGGAAAACTCAGCAGTGGCCACAGGACTGGAAAAGGTCAGTTCTCATTCCAATCCCAAAGAAAGGCAATGCCAAAGAATGCTCAAACATGTATATTACCATACATGAAATAGATGACCAGTCCAAGTTCCATGCATGAAACAGGGCACTGAAAGCTAGTGCACTGGGATGACCCAGAGGAATGGGATGGGGAGGGAGGTAGGAGGGGGGTTTGGGACAGGGGGACACATGTTCACCCATGGCTGATTCATGTCAATGTATGGCAGAAACCACCACAATATTGTAAAGTAATTAGCCTCCAATTAAGATAAGTTAATAAAACAAAACAAAACATTCCTGAGACCCCACCCCCAGAGCTTTTGATTTGGTGGATCCGTGGTGTTGGAGAAGACTCTTGAGAGTCCCTTGGACTGCAAGGAGATCCAACCTGTCTATCCTAAAGGAAATCAGTCCTGAATATTCATTGGAAGGACTGATGCTGAAGCTGAAACTCCAATACTCTGGTCACTTGATGCAAAGAACTGACTCACTGGAAAAGACCCTGATGCTGGGAAAGATTGGAGGCAGGAGGAGAAGGGGACGAGAGAGGATGAGATGGCTGGATGGCATCACTGACTCGATGGACATGAGTTTGAGTAAACTCCGGGAGTTGGTGATGGACAGGGAGGCCTGGAGTGCGGCAGTCCATAGGGTCGCAAAGAGTTGAACAAAACTGAGTGACTGAACTGAACTGAAGAATTTGCATTTAAGACAAGTTCCCAGATGATGCTGAATCTGGTGATATGGGGACCGCAAACTGAGAATCACTGTTTCAAAGATACATACTGAAATATTTACAGATGTAATTATATGATATTTGAGATTTGTTTCAAGATAATCTGGGAAGCAGAGCAAAGAGTGGGTTAGGGAATGCACTGTAAAGGTAAACCATGAGTTGGTACTTGTGGATACTGGAAGATTAAAACATGAATATTCATTATACTCTTCTGTCTACTTTTATATATGTTGGTAATTTTTTGTAGTGAAAGTTTTTTTTTTTTTTTAAGGAAGGAATAAAGAAAGGTAAGAAGACAACCAACATGAAATAAATTTTAAAAAGACAAACCATTTACAAGGATTTTCTTTGGGGGCTTTCTGATTTTTTAAAGAATGACCATATATTATACTTAGTATTCAGAACGATTATTAAAATTTTTTCACACCTTAAAATGCTAATTTGATATATTATTAGAATGAATAAAAAAGACTTCAGCAATGTCTCTGGATATACGGGCAATACCCAAAAATCAAGTGCAGTCTTATACACCAGCAATAAATAGTTAGAAAAGGTAATTTCCAAGATGGATGATGATCAACATTACCAATAAAAATATATCTTAAAATATATGGAAGGGATAAATCTAGCAAAAGTTCAGGCAAACTTCTATGCCAAAAAATTTTAAATGATTCAAAGATGATAAAGGTCTAAACAAATGTAGAGATAAATCATATCAATGGATAAGAACACTCAATATTTTAAAGATGTCCACTCCACATATTAATCAATACATTCTATGCAATTTCAATGAGATTTTCAATCACATTTTCCTGGGACTTTAGAAGCTGATTTTAAAATTAATATGGGAGAAAAAAGGATCAAGAATAGCTGGAATTACTTTGAAAAGAGCTAGAGAGAAGGCTTTGCTTTGTCAGAGATCAAGATTCATTAGAAAGTTATAATATCTAATACACAGTAGTATTGATGCAGAGATAAGACAAATGGACTAGAAAATTCAGAAAACAGACCTGTGTATATATAGCAACTTTACATGTGATAGAAGTGGTATTGCAATTCAGAAAGGATAAATGGCTTAATAAGTGGAGTGGGCTAATTGGTTAGCAATAGATAAAAATTGAATCAATACTCCATGGCATATATAAAAAACAATTTGGATAGATTATGATAATTAAAACTTTAAAATTTTGAGAAGGAAATTAGAAGTTAATAAAACAAGTTTTTATCTGTGATTTGAGGTTCAGTTCAGTTGCTCAGTCATGTTCAACTCTGTGTGACCCCATGAACTGCAGCACACTAGGCCTCCCTGTCCATCACCAACTCCTGGAGTTTACCCAAACTCATGTCCATTGAGTCGGTGATGCCATCTAATCATCTCATCCTCTGTCGTCTCCTTCTCCTCCTACCTTCAATCTTTCCCAACATCAGTGTTGGGAAGAAGTGACTCATTTGAAAACCCTGATTTGAGGTAGAGATGGGGTTCTTTTTCTTTCTTTCTTTTCTGGCCACATGACATATGTGATCTTAGTTCACCAACCAGGGATCAAACCTGCACCCTCTGCAGTGGAGTCTTAACCACTGGACTGCCAGAGAAGTCCCTGGGAAGGGGTTCTTAAACAGACTTTAAAAGTATCAACCATATTCGAAAAGACTGAGAAGTTGGAAAAGTTTATATTAAAAGAAAAAAGGTCTATTCATCAGAAGAAACCACAAGACAATGACAAGACACAGATTATGAAAATTTTGGAACACATATTACTGACAGAATTAATAAGAATAGAAGAAAAGCTGCTATAAATATAAGAAAAACAACCCAAGCAAAAGTGGGCAAAAGAGATGAACCATCAATTCACAGGCCAGAAAGACTCACTGAACAATGAACAGAGCAATGATGCAATGTGGGAGATGAATATTAAAGCAATCATGACATACTATTTCATATTATATTGACAAAATTTAAAAATTTTTATAATATCATGGGTTGATGAAGTGTAAATCATTGCAACCTCTCAGTTACTGCTTGTAAGGATAAGTTGCCTCAATCATTTTTTTTTAATTTGGCATTACCTAGTAAAACATATGACATGTATATTTTATGACCCAGTAATTCAGATCCTAGGTATACTCCCTAAAGAAACTCTCATACATAAAAATGATTAGATGTCTACAGCATTATTTTGGTAGGAAAAAGAGTAAAACAGCTCTAATATCCATCAGTGTAAAATGGGTAAGTATAATATGGCATACCAGTCATATAATGAAATACCATACAATGAAGAAAATTAATGAACTAGAACTACATGCATCAATAGAGATAGACCTCAAAACCCTATGCTGATCAGAAAAGTAAGGTAAAATGATATGCACAATATACCATTTGTGTATAGCTTATCAACATGTATATATACATATTTTATATATATATATATATATATACAAACACACACACACACATATATATACATACATTAAAAAGCAGAGACAACACTTTGCTGACAAAGATCTATATAGCCAAAGCTGTGATTTTTCTAGTACTCATGTATGGATATTAGAGTTGGACCATAAAGAAGGCTGAGCACCAAAGAATTTTGAACAGTGGTGCTGGAGAAGACTCTTAAGAGTTCCTTGGACTGCAAGGAGATCAAACCACTCCTAAAGGAAATCAGTCCTGAATATTCACTGGAAGGACTGTGCTGGAGCTGAAGTTCCAATACTTAGGCCAGCTGATGCGAAGAACTGACTCATTGGAAAAGACCCTGATACTGGGAAAAACTGAGGGCAGGACAAGAAGGGGATGCTATATAGCATCACTGACTCAATGGACATGAATCTAAGCAAACTCTGGGAGACAGTGAAGGACAGGGAAGCCTGGCATGCTGCAGTCCATGGGACTGCAAAGAGTCAGAAGCAACTTAGCAATTGAACAATATATACATATATAGATTATATATATATATATATATATGTATTAGGGAATAAACTATAAAGATATGAATAAAAATAGCAAATTTAGGATTATGGTAACCTCCAGTGTGGAAGGATATCTAGTGTCCAGTAAGGATACAGTTTTAATATCATCCAATGAAAAAATAATAAGAATGATTATATACCATTTTCAAAGTCTCACCACTAATTACTTTATGTACGAAAAGTGTTCAGGGAACTTTGCTAAGTTGCTTCAGTTGTGTCTGACTCTGTGTGACCCCATAGACGGCAGCCCACCAGGCTCCGCCATCCCTGGGATTCTCCAAGCAAGAACACTGGAGTGGGTTGCCATTTCCTTCTCCAATGCATGAAAGTGAAAAGTGAAAGTGAAGTCACTGAGTCGCCTCCAACTCTCAGCGACCCCATGGAGTGCAGCCTACCAGGCTCCTCCGTCCATGGGATTTTCCAGGCAAGAGTACTGGAGTGGGGTGCCATTTAATTCAGTAATAAAGCCACTAAGTGCTAGCTGCATGTGTGAGTGCTAAGTCACTTCAGTAGTGTCTGAGTCTTTGCAACCCTATGGAATGTAGCCTGCCAGACTCCTCTGTCCATGGGATTCTTTAGGCAAGCATACTGGAATGGGTTGCCAGGCCCTCCTCCAGGGAACCTTCCCAATCTAGAGACTGAACCCGAGTCTCTTACGTCCCCTGCATTGGCAGGTGTGTTCTTTACCACTACTGCCATCTGGGAAGCCCCTGAGTAAATTGTAAAAAGCCATCACTAGCACTCTGCAAAACTGAATAATGAGAGTTACTGTTCAATCATTGCTATAATAAGAAAGATGACTATTCCTCCTTCAGACAACTCAGAGCAAAGCTGATTGCACCTTCTCTGCCAAAGGCTGTTTCCATTGGTTGGCTTGAGCTATTTTAAGTATGTCAGGTCTTGAGCAATTTCTATGCATCTCTTTGGCAGAAGTCCCAACATCCAAATTAGCAACTAGAGGTATGAATAACCAAGCAAGATAAGAAACTGCTGTATGCTTTTAAGCTAAGCCTCATTTGTTCAAAGGGAAGGTAGAATCCAACTCATTAACAGAAATATCTCTGTAACATAATTTAGTTGTCATTTATAGTTACATAATTTTAATATGAGACTTCACTATAGGTGTTTGCTTTTAGAAATGAGAGAGTATGAAAAAATAAAAATGAGAGAGTGTGTGCCAGTCAAGTAAAAGTTATTTAATTATTTAATTTAATGATTTAAGTTCAGGGCTTTGCAGGTAGGCCAGTGGTAAGAATCTGCCTGCCAATACAGGAGAGTCAGGTTCCATCCCTGAGTCAGGAAGATCCCCTGGAGAAGGAAATGGCAACCCACTCCAGTATTCTTGCCTAGGAAATCCCATGGACAGAGGAGCCTGGTGGGCTGCAGTCCAGGGGGTCACAAACAGTCAGATACAACTGAGGAACTAAACAACATTTAAGTTCTGCTGTGACATATACTATGATGAACCACTCTGTCAAAGAACGGTAAGGATATTATGTCCCATGCTGATTTAGAAAAAGTAATTGAATACTAGATAAACAACAGTCTATGAATGTAGCCATTATAGATATCTAATAAGGACCTACTGTATAGCACAGAGAACTCTATTCAATACTCTGTAATAACCTATATGGGAAAAGAATCTAACAAAGAGTGGATATGTGTACGTGCATAACTGGTTCACTTTGCTGTCTACTTGAAACTAATACAACATTATAAACCAACTATACTATAATAAAGATTTTTAAGGGGCCACTATTTTTTAAAAAAAAACTATATTTTATGGTACTTTTAATAGAAAATACAGCACTTTCACAGTTAAAAATTTGAGACACCTGTGTAAATGCATAAAATTATGGAAGGAATATATGAAAATGTTATATCTCCTTAGGTGTTGGGTTTAATTCCTACCATGAGCACATATTGCTTTTTTAAATGGAATTTTTTTTTTTTACTGAGAATTCAGTATTATAATGTAGGTAAGTGTTTAAAGGATACACTTTCGATCCTAATTGCTAAGTTATTAATATGAAGCCTAAATGGTTGACTACTGCAGTATGAAACTTCATTTGCATGTCTTGGCAATTTTTGTTCATTAGAACAAAACATTAAGTGTTCTATTCCAACCAGAAACAATAGTTCTTCCACTTTCCAAAATCATCTCAACATTTTTTTTTCTTCCTCTAAATGGTACTTTGCCTACATGTCACAAACAACCCCTGGTCATTTGCGAGTGCATTTATATCTAACTGGGATGGCTCTCAGTTTGTGCTGTTTATTGGAATCACCTTGGGAATTCTAAAAGCTTCTAATGCTCAGGCCACACCCCCTGAACACATTAAATCAGAATTTATGTGGGTGGAATCCAGTACAAGCAGTTTCAAGAATTTCCCAAGTGATTGCAGTGTACAGTCATTGCTGAGAAACAGTGAACTAGTCTTGTTACTCGAAGTGTGGTACAAGGACCAGAAGCACTGGCATTACTTAAGAATTTATTAGAAGTATAGAATCTTTGGCTCCACCCCAAACCTACTAACTCAGAATCTGTATTTAGATATGATCCTTCGACTATTCATAGGTACATTACAGGTTGAAGGGGCTGTTCTAGAGTCCTCAAACAAGTGACTGAGATAAGATTAAGGTTATGAGTGTGACCCACGTTCTACTCAGTAGTTTTGAAACTATATATCTCAGATTGGGACTTGAACCCATGTGTCAGAACTCACACTCAGCCAAAACTCAGTTTGAGACTTAACCCACATGGCTGTGACTTGAACCCAGCCCCAATTCACAGTCTTCCAACTGAAATCACAGACCTGGTTTTGTTGTAGCCATGTGTTCCGGGAAACAAACTCACTCCGAAGGACAATGCAGATAGTGGAGTGCAGTGTATTACACTGGTGGGCCCAAGGCAGAGTCTCCTCTTAGCCAAGGACACCAACCAGTTTTTGCAAAAACTTTATATACCCTAAGGGTACGTGCCCAAACCCTCCTCCCCAAATTCCCTGAAACTAGTCTGAACAAAGGAAAAGAAAGATACAATGAAAGTTAACCCGTGATTCATATGCCTTAAGCCTAGGTAGTTAACTGGACAATTATCAATAGGCCTGTGGTCATACGCAAATGAGCATAATAGAATGTATGATTCTATTCGGTTACACAGATAATTAGGGTATTCTTTTAGGCTGTACAGTGTCTAGGTATGAGCCCTGGGCTCTTCCTTCCACAGGCCTGGTTTTCCAGTTGGTATGTCATTTCCATAGATACTGGGCATATAGCTCAAAGTCCACAGTCCAGCCCGAGCTGGAGTCCTGCTTTCAAGATAGAGCCTGCTCTGTTTCCTCCTTTTAGTTTCAGAACATAATGAAGCTCAGGTTTTTGATGTCTCATCTCAGAAAGGATTCAGTGAGAAAGTGACGGGTGAGAAGTGGATTTATTCAGAGAGAAACACCTCATGGAGTGCGGGCCTTCACAGAGGGTGAGTGCAGCCTCAAAATGTGGTGTGGTTAGCTTTTATGGGCTGGGTAATTTCATAGGCTAATGAGTGGGAACTGCGGTGTTGGAGAAGACTCTTGAGAGTCCCTTGGACACCAAGGAGATCCAACCAATCCATCCTAAAGGAAATCATTCCTGAATATTCATTGGGAAGACTGATGCTGAAGCTAAAGCTCCAATACTTTGGCCACCTGATGCGAAGAACTGACTCATTTGAAAAGACCCTGATGCTGGGAAAGATTGAAGGCAGGAGGAGAAGGGGATGACAGAGGATGAGATGGTTTGCTATGGCATCATCAACTCAATGGACAGGAGTTTGAGCAAGCTTCAGGAGTTGGTGATGGACAGGGAGGCCTGGCATGCTGCAGTCCATGGGGTCGCAAAGAGCTGGATATGACTGAGCGACTGAACTGAACTGAACGAGTGGGAGGTTTATTCCACCTATTTTGGGGAAGGGGTGAGGATTTCCAGGGGTTGGACCACAGCCCACCTTTTGGTCTTTGATGGTCAACCTTGGAGCTGTCATGGTGCCTCTGAGTGTGTCATTTAGCTTGCTGATGTGTTTCAATCAGCGTATACTGAGGATAAAGGTCTAGTCAAGTTGACCAGTCTGCTATCTTGGACTCATTTTGTTCTAATCAGTTTATGTTGTGCCCTTGGTCTATGTCATTCTTTCAAAGGTTGTGCCCTGTTCCCTTCCCTCCTGTTTCAGTTAGGCTATGTTTGAGACAGGTAATCCCTAGCACTTATGTTTAATATTTTCTGATGTTAAGGTCCTGCACGTGGATAGTCTTTTGTATCCATGGATACATGCACGATTGTAATGACCTCCCAGAGTAAAGGATATTCTGTTCCTTGTTCAAACTTCTTTAGTAAGCCAGTGAAACCAAGCAGGACCCTGTGGAGCCCTCGCCAAGTACAAACGGTTATCTTGCCACTGTTTCTAGTTTGAACGAAAATGTCATCAGCCTCCTAGACCTTTGCTGAGTTCCAAAAGGCAAATTCAAACAGTTGCTAATCAGGGAAGTAAGGAAATGCAGAGACAAAGGAAGAACAATCAAGAGACAATAGTGAAACGATTAAAGCAGTGTTCCGGTTCCTGCTCGAAGAAGATAGGTAACAATATCTTTGAGTTCTGCCCAAACTAAGACCCCCATCCAGGTGGAGGATGGTGTAATAACTTCAGGCTGACCAGAAGATTCCTGGAGCATCGCCTGTTACCTCACCACCAACCAGAAGAAAGTCGTACCTGCAGCCCTCAACCCAAAATTTGCCTATAAAATCTTCTATAAACTATCAGGGAGTTCAAGGTTTTTGAGCACAAGTCACCAGTCTCTTTGAATGGCCCTGCAATAAACCTTCCTCTGCTCCAAACTCCAATGTTTCCATTTGTTGGGCTTCACATACATCCCAGTGCATGGATCTCTTTGGTGACACCCGGAAATCAGTTCATGATTTAATTATTCTGACAACATTTATGAACCTCACCACACAAGAGTTTTCACAATCAGATTCTACCTCCTCAGTTACACTCCTGCTGGACCCCAAAGTCTTTCAGTATGTTGATTCACAGGAGGGGTTGTAGGGAAGAATTCTGACAAAACGTGGTCCACTGGAGAAGAAAATGGAAAACCACTCCAGTATTCTTGCCGCGAGAACCCCATGAACAGTACAAAAAGGCAAAAAGATATGACACTGGAAGAGGAGCCCCCCCAGGTGGGAAGGTGTCCACTATGCTACTGGGGAAGAGCAGAGGGCGATTACTAATACCTCCAGAAAGAATGAAGTGCCCGAGCAGAAGGGGAAATGACGCTCAGTTGTGGGTGTGTCTGGTGGTGAAGGTACAGTCTGATGCTGTGAAGAATAATGTTTCATAGGAATCTGGGAAGTTATATCCATGAATCAAGGTAAATTGGACTTGGTACTCAATGGACATGAACTTGAGCAAACTCCAGGAGATAATGACAAACAGCGAGGCCTGGTGTGCTTCAGTCCATGGGGTCGGAAAGAGTCCGACATGATTTAATGACTGAACAACAACAACAGTGTTGTGCACAGAAGCAGCCCTCGATAAATATTAGCTAGATATGAATATTATTCCTGGGGCTTCCCAGGTGGCTCAGTGGTAAAGAATCCACCTGCCAATGCAGGAGATGGGGGTTTGATCCTGAGGTCAGGAAGATCCCCTGGAGAAGGAAATGGCAATGCACTCCAGTATTCTTGCCTGGAGAATCCCATAGACAGAGGAGCCTGGAGGGCTACCGTCCATGGGATCGCAAAGAGTCAGACACAACTGAGCGACTAAACAGAACAACATTGTTATTCTTGCCTTCATGTGAGCAATAACCCTGACTAGAATCCCCATCCCCTCCCTCTTCACCTGGCATATGCAAACTTAGCATACAAACACCAACACACATTTTCTCTGTAGCATCTCCCCAACACCTTAAATAAAGAGACCCTCCTGTGTGTGGCCTGTGATTATAATTCATCTGCAGTGAGGCTGTAGCTCCTGCTACTCTGTGTGCTCCTTCAGGGGAGGGAGCAGATGTCCTTGAACTCCTAAGGCTCCCAGGCCCTCCAAAAATATGCATCTAATGAATCAATCATTAAAAGAAAGAACCATTCTCCTCAGGGAGATTTGCCAAGTGCCTGGTGAGGTTCTATTCAGGCAGGAAAGAAAACCACTAGAAAGCATCCAGTTTTGAAAATGATAGGCTTATGAGATGTATTTTTCATGAGGAATTTATTAAGGGGAAAAAATTAAGATTGCATTCCTTAAGTCTTGAACTATAGTCTCTTATTTCATGTACAGGGTTTCCCAGGAAAATTTTACCTTTTGAAAATTGGATTTTATTTGCTCCTTGTCCACTAATTAATTCATTCCTTATTGACTCAAGAAGAAGTCATTTTAAATATCTACTCCAAGGCATTATATATTTCAACTGCCTACAGAAGGGTGCCCAGAAAGAGATGGTTGGATGGCATCACCAACTTGATGGACATGAGTTTGAGAAAGCTCTGGGAGTTAGTGATGGACAGGGAAGCCTGGCGTGCTGCAGTCCATGGGGTCTCAAACAGTCAGACACAACTGAGCAACTGAACTGAACTGAACTGAGAAGGGTGCAACAATATGACTGTCTCACCCCTTAGCAGGATTAAGTAGAAATAGTATCATCATATTATAAGTCTTCTGATCGGAGATGACGTATAGTTTACTATCAGGCAAAACAGGCCACACTTGCTATAGAAGGCATAATGATCCCTTTCTATGGGTTTGTGTGTGTCCCTGCCTCAACTTTCGTGGGCTTTCAACAGCCAGGCCAATACCTGCAGCTCTTCTTCTGGAAGGAGACTTCCCTGAGGCTACTGGCACTGCTTGGTACTCACTGTGGATATGGAAGTATGAAACACATCAGGTGGGGAAGACTGACGTGTAACTTACACTCCAGAGTTCCCTCATGAAAATACATTAAAGCTACGCTCCATGAAATGTGGCCTAAAATGGAACTTGGCTTTCTCTCTTTTCTCTTTCTGCTCCTTCTAGTCCCAGTATTAGAGCCTTCCCCCAGCTCCCCTACTTCAGCCACCACTCTATCATGGCAATGTGTCCTTAATAAATCACTGGCATGCAAAGCCTCCTCTCAGGGTCTGCATCTGAGATTCATGACCTAAGGCAGTTTTTAACACTGTATGTCTATACAGACACACACACACACAGAGCTTTAGCTGGCACTCTTTAGCATGCATTTTATTCTGCCTTTATCAATTAGGCATTTCTATTATTTATATATCTGTACTTCTCTCTGTCCTAAAGGAAATCAATGCTGAATATTCATTGGAAAGACTGTTGCTGAAGTTCTAATACTTTAGCCACCTGATGCGAAGACCCAACTCACTGGAAAACACCCTAAGGCTGGGAAAGATTGAAGGCAAAAGGAGAAGGGGGAGGCAGAGGATAAGATGGTTAGATAGCATACTGAGTCAATGGACATGAGTTTGAGCAAACTCCGAGAGAGATTAGAGGACAGAGGAGGCTGGTGTGCTGCAGTCCACGGGTTCACAGAATCTGACACGACCTAGCAACTGAACAACAACAAACTCTCTCTGGGTTCTTGAGAATGTGAAATGCTTTATTCCCTCTGTGTCCCTTTATCTCTTCCCTCCTTACTGCCCACAACACTCCACAGACCACCCATACAGAATATGTGCTCAACAATGTTGTGTTTTTTCAAACCTGATAGGATACACATACACTTTATAGACATGTACATTACTTAAAAAGAGTCAAAGAACTTAAACCATGTTATTAAAAGACCATTTTTCTAGGCAGGCAGAACATATTTTTTAAAGTCTTATAACTTGAAAATAGCCAAGTGAGGGGCTTTCCCTGGTGGCCCAGTGGATAAGACTCTACCTGCCAGTGCAGGGGACATGGGTTTGATCCCTGGTCCAGGAAGACCCCACATGCCCTGGAGCAACTAAGGCCGTGCACCACAACTACTGAGCCTGTGCTCTAGAGCCCAGGAGCTGCAACTACTGAGCCACACACCTAGGGCCCGTGCTCCCCAGCAAGAGAAGCACCACAATGAGAAGCCCACGCACCACAACGAAGAGTAGCCCCCACTTGCCACAACTAGAGAGAGCCCACGCACAGCAACAAGGACCCAGCATGGCCAAAAATAAACATGTAAATAACCAACTGAAGTTTTCCTTAAAATAAATTCATCCAAGGCGTTTTTAAGTAAGAAGTGGGGAAAATATAATAATAATTACACCACTACATAATGTCTTTTCAGTCGGGTGGCTCAGTGGTAAAGAACCCACCTGCCAACGCAGGAGTCGCAGGAGACTTGAGTTCAATTCCTGAGTCGGGAAGGTTCCTGGAGAAGGGAATGGCAACCCACTCCAGTATTCTTGCCTGGAGAATTCCATGGACAGAGGAACCTGCTGGCAACCTACAGGCAACGCTGTTGCAAAGAGCTGGACACAACTGACCAACTGTGTACACATGAACACATCATTAATGCCTACTAAAATTACTTGTGGTCTCACACAAATTTTTCAAAACTCCATAATTAGAGATGAAAGAGATGAACGTTGTCGTCAAATCTATTTTGCCATCCAATCCTTTCCTACCCAATGCCTTTTCCCTAACACCCTTCAGCTAAGCCCATTTGGGACACACATATGCAAAATCCTCCCAGCAGGCAAATGAGCTTGGCAACTTGGCTGCCCTTCCTGTCATCTCCCAGACGTGACAGTCCCCAGAACAAACAAAGTAGCCCTTCCTAACTCTGTTTCCTTTAACTCAGTTACCTAAAATGCCTTGGAATGATCTTTCAATCAAGCACTTGTACATTAAATTTCAGAAGTCATCTCATTAGAGAGAAAATTGATGTCCACCTTCAACCAATTTCCATGCAAATTAAGTTTGGCTAAACATATAGCCTAAAAATACAAGCTGCTGCAGAAATTCCATAGACTGGAGTATTTTTTCATGACTTGTCATATGTAATAAAGAAAAGTCATTTTCCCATGGGCTTCCCCATGACTGAGTTGCTGCCCCATGCCAGCTTTTTACAAAAGTCCACAATTATTGCAATGTAGCTGTTGTTATTTTAATTCTATAGTTCTTCATTCATTGTCATGGTTGGCCCTTATTGCCAAAGTACCAGTAAGTGTTGCCAGAGAATACTTCCTAGCATTGGGGCATGTGGGTAGAGATGTGAAGTTCTAAGCCAAGGCCAAAAATGATGATGCCTCTGTGCAGACAAATTTCTGTTTCTCAATTCCTTTCAAGGATATCCCATGCTCTTGGAATGGAAGAATATTGTTAAAATGACCATACTATCCAAAGAAATCTATAGATTTGATGTGATCCCTATCAAATTACCCATAACCTTTTCCACAGAACTAGAACAAATTATCCTCAAATTTATATGAACCACAAAAGACTCAGAATTGCCAACGCAATCCTGAGGAAACAGAACAAAACAGGAGGTATAACCCTTTCAGACTTTAGATCCTACTACAAAGCTACAGGAATCAAAACAGGGTAGTATTGGCACAAAAACAGACATACAGACCAATGGATCAGAATAGAGAGCCCAGGAATAAACCCACACATCTGTTGGTCAACTAATCTTCAACAAAGGAGGCAAGAATAGAATATGGGGGGGGGAAAGGCAGTCTCTTCACCAAGTGGTGCGGGGAAAGTTGGACAACTGCATGTAAACCAATGAATTAGAACACACCCTCACACTAGGAACAAAAATAAACTCAAAATGGCTTAAACACTTAAATATGACACCATAAAATTCCTAGAAGAGAACATAGGCAAAAGATTCTCTGGCATCAATTGTACCAATGTTTTCTTAGGTCAGTCACTCAAGGCAACAGATATACAAATGGAAATAAACAAATGGGGCCTAGTCACACTTACAAGCTTTTGCACAACAAAAGAAACCATAAAAAACATGAAAAGACAACCTATGGAATGGGAGAAAATATTTGCAAACAATGCAACCAACAGTGCTTAATTTCCAAAATACATAAACAGCTTTTACAACTCAACAACAAAACAAACAACCCAATCAAAAAATGGGCAGAAGACCTAAACAGACATTTCTCCAAAGAAGGAATACAGATAGCCAATACACACATGAAAAGATGCTAACACAGTAAATTATTGAAGAAATAAAACTACCAAAAGATACCACCTCATACCAGTCAGAATGGTCACCATTAAGAAGTCTATACATAACAAATGCTGAAGAGGATGTGGAATGAAGGGAACCCTCCTACAGGTAAGTCGATGTAGCCACTGTGGAAAATAGTATGGAGGTCCCTGAGAAATCTAAAAATAGAATTACCATATGATCCAGAAATCCCACTCTTGGGCATAAATCTGGGAAAAACTATAATTCAAAAAGATACATACATCCCTATTTTCACAGCAGCACTCTTCACAAGAGCCAAGACATAGAAACAACCTCAACGTCCATCGACAGATCAACAGATACAGAAGATGTGGTTCAGTTCAGTCACTCAGTCGTGTCCAACTCCTTGAGACCCCATGAGTTGCAGCACACCAGGCCTCCCTGTCCATCACCAACTCCCGGAGTTCACTCAGACTCACGTCCATCGAGTCCGTGATGCCATCCAGCCATCTCATGTCGTCCCCTTCTCCTTCTGCCCCCAATCCCTCCCAGCATCAGAGTCTTTTCCAATGAGTCAACTCTTCGCATGAGGTGGCCAAAGTATTGGAGTTTCAGCTTTAGCATGAGTCCTTCCAAAGAAATCTCAGGGCTGATCTCCTTCAGAATGGACTGGTTGGGTCTCCTTGCAGTTCAAGGGACTCTCAAGAGTCTTCTCCCACACCACACTTCAAAAGCATCAATTCTTCGGTGCTCAGCCTTCTTCACAGTCCAACTCTCACATCCATACATGACCACAGGAAAAACCATAGCCTTGACTAGATGGACCTTAGTTGGCAAAGTAATGTCTCTGCTTTTCAATATTCTATCTAGGTTAGTCATAACTTTATGGAATTCTACTCAGTCATAAAAAAAGAATGGAATAATGCCATTTTCAGTGGTATGAATGCAAAGAGAGATTATCATACTAAGTGAGGTCAGAGAGAAAGACAAATGTGCAATATCACTTATATGCGGAATCTAAAATATGGCACAAATGAACCTGTCTACAAAACAGACTCACAGACAGGAAAAACAGACGTGTGGTTACCAAGGGGGAGAGGGGGATGGGGAAGGATGGACTGGGAATTTCAGGTTAGTAAATGCAAACTATTACATATAAAGTGGATAAACAACAAGGTCCTAATGTATAGCACAAGGAACTATATTCAATATCCTGGGATAAACCATAATAGAAAAAAATACTAAAAATAACATATATATAGAACTGAGTCACTGTACTGTGCAGCAGAAATGAGCACATTGTAAAAGAAGAACCACCTAAGCCATAATCTGTTGGTAAGGCTTATTTAAAAGCAAATTCCCAGGATCCACCTCTTGAACCCCCACTTCTAGAAAGAAGGCCCACCCTATTATCAAGCTCCACTTGACCATTAATGATTGGCCCAGGAGTGAGCCTATCACTCAAACAGAGCCAATCAGAGCTCTTCCTTAGAATTTTAAATTTGGGGCTCCTGGACTGGAAGTTCCATGAGGAGCAGAGACTTAGTTTTGCTCTCTGATGTATCCCTAGCACTTCAAATAGTGTTGATAACATAGTAGAAACTCATTACATTGAATTAAGATTAAGTCTCAGTTCCCTTGGATGGTGAACATTGGCCACTGTGAGGGTGCCATATTCCCCTAAGTTTAGAAAAACGACAGAGACAGAATGAGATTGTCCTAGAAATACTCAAGCCCCTAATTTCAGTTGTCCCTGAGGTCTATCTCCCTGCTTTGTGAGCCAATATACTACTTGAATTTATTGTCCCACCTTGCTTGATGTGGGTTTCTGTCCCTTGCAACCAAATGTATTCTAATAAGTATGGCCAGCATCTTAGCTCACTCCCTTTAAAAAAATAATTTAAAAAACCCCCACAAAACTGTGTTTATTGACTGCACAGATCTTAGTTGTCTCATGTGGGATCTTTAAGTTGCAGAATGCAGGATCTTTTAGTTTCAGCATGCAAACTCTTATTTATGGCATGTGGAATCTAGTTCCCTGACCAGATCCAGGGTCCCCTACATTGGGAGCACAGAGTCTTAGCCACTGGATCACCAGCGAAGTCCCTCAGAGTCTCTTATCTGTAAATAATTTTATGATATTTTACCACAAAGGAGTCTATATCAGCCTCTGAAATAGACAGCAAAATTTGAGATATAGAGGTTGAGAACACTTGCCTAAGGTCATATGCTAGTGTGTGGCAAAACCAGGACTAAAATGTGTATTGATGCTTCCCTTGCTGGTGGAAAAGGACAGATAAAACTTGGGAGAGACTGACAGCCTTGAAATTGCATCTACCTTTAGTGCTTTCCAATTAGCTTATTATAGCATAACTGGTTCAGTGAGGAGGGTGAGTTTCGGCCACCACGTTCTTTCAGAAATCTCATTCTACTAAAAATAGAATATCTGATAAATTCTTGTTTAGCCTCAGTAAACATTTCCTCTGTCAATGGAGAGTTAGGGTAAAAAGGGAACAGTTGTTTTTTATTTAATTCTAACCACAAGGAAGAATTCGGTGGTGATGGTAGTGATGCAGAAATGTGAGGAATCTGAAGAATATTATGTCATTGTCTTAGAAATTGTCTGAAGTAGATGACCCTGGATATGTCTGTATAGATATTTGATAAGCAAAGATTTCAAATTTTTCACAGAGAAAATCAGGAGCAAATTCTTTGACAGTTGTGTGATAAGTGTGGGGGTGAAAGACTAAAGACAGTTTGGGGTGTTTTGTTTGCCTTGCATCCCTCATCCTTTGCTTTGGTAGCAACACCCTATTTTATATATAAATAAATAGGAATGTGTATAAACAACTTGGTCATACTTATGACCAAAGTCTGGACAATCAGATTTCTTCTAGAATAGGCATGTGACCCAAATCAGGCCAAAGGGAGCCAAAACCTTGAGAGAAGCACTACTATTAAAGAAAAGTAAAAGTAAGTGTTAGTTGCTCAGTCATGTCTGACTCTTGGCAACCCCATGGACTGTAGCCGCCAGGCTCCTCTGTCCATAGGATTTCCCAGGTAAGAATACTGGAGTGGATCTTCCGGACCCAGGGACTGAACCCATGTCTCCTGCATTGCAGGCAGATTCTTAACCATCAGAGCCACCAGGGAAGCCCATAGGGTGTTAACTTTTATCGCTTAAGGCTGTCTCCACTGTCTAATGCTGGCTATTTTGTCAGTATGAGGAAAGAGGAAGCAATTAACAAGGAATCCAACATATGGAGTAGAGACAGGGAGAGAAGAAGAGAGGTTTAACTATCTCCCTGTTTTGTGAACCAATAAATTGCTGAATTTATTGTCCAAATTTGTTTGATTTGGGTTTCTGTCACTTGCAACCAAAAGTATTCTAGTAAGTATAACCAGGATTGTATAAGCCTCTCCCTTGTTTAAAAAAATATATTTAGTTATTTGGTTACACCAGATCTAAGGGAGAGGAATGGGGAGGGAGGGGAAGAAAGGAGATATATTAACATCATTATTTTAGCACTTGATTCCAGCCAAGGCAGGATATTTTGGTTATGAGCCTGTAAGTTCCCTTTTGGCAAAACCCAGGTAGAGAGATTGAGTTGAATTCTGCCTAATTTAGGCATCTAAAGGATCTAATGTAGTTGCATAGGGTATTTGCTGAGCAACAAAGATTTCAGAAAGACAAAGGCAAGATAGTGCAACCAACCAAATATGAAGGAGGAGCAGCATGAAGATCTAAGGGGGGCATTAAGAAGACAGTCATTAAGTGCGCAAAACTAAGATACAATCTTCTCTAAAAAACTATTTCCTCAGCAAGAAGATATAGGAAACTATAGGAGTATTTGTTGGGTCATAACAGAGAATAGAAGCAAAGTCAAAATGATTCCACTTCTGCTTCTATTGCTTTTCCACTGAGGAAAATTATTTTCAAATTGAACGTGTCGGAACAAAGAAGATCAGGAGAAAACAGAACCCAGGAACACTTACAGAGATTGGAGGTTATGTCAGTCTGAAAACAACTTTGGCTGATTTGAACACAAAAGTGATTTAGTTACAGGAAATTGGGTAGCTCATAGCAACACTGAGAGGAGTGGAAAGCTAAGCTCAGAGATTATAAAAGCAGGGACAGTGACTTAAATGACCCAGCAGAACAGCCTATTGAGAAATCAGCTACCACCATCTCTGGGCAGTGGATACTATGAAAGTGAAGTCGCTCAGTCATGTCCAACTCTTTGCAACCCCGTGGACTCTAGCCCTCCAGGCTCCTCCGTCCATGGGATTCTCCAGGCAAGAATACTGGAGTGGGTTGCCATTTCCTTCTCCAGGGGATCTTCCCGACCCAGGGATCGAACCCAGGTCTCCCGCATTGCAGGCAGACACTTTAACCTCTGAGCCACCAGGGAAGCCCATTAGTTTGTGCCATAGCTACCACAGTGTCAGACATTACACACTGCCACTAGAATTCTGTCTCTGCTGCCCTGGGAACTCTATCTTGACATATCCATACTTTGCACCCAAGATGAATCGCCACAGCTATGCAAAGTTCACTCCAACCCAAAGTCTGAATGGAATGACAAGTGTATCTGAGTACCACAACATACTTATGTACTTACATCCTAGCTACAAGGGAGGCTGGGAAAAATCAGTGTGGTATTTCCCTATTCTATAAGAGGAGGTAGACTCTGCTTCTCACTAAAACTTACAAAGTGTGAACTCCTCAATTTTTTCATATATACTTATTGATGTGTTAACTCCTTTCTATCTGTAGCTTATTCAGTCTTTACCATGAAAGGGCATTGTATTTTGTAAAATGCTTTTTGTGCATATGTTGAGATAACAATGTGATTTATATCCTTAACTCTGTTAATATGAGGTATCACATTTATAAATTTGGGTATGGTGAACCATCCTTCCATCCCAGGGA
Organism: Capricornis sumatraensis; assembly: GCF_032405125.1. NCBI lineage: Eukaryota > Metazoa > Chordata > Mammalia > Artiodactyla > Bovidae > Capricornis > Capricornis sumatraensis. The sequence continues at coordinate 106,310,018 of NC_091092.1, read as the reverse complement.
TTAAATCCCACCTGATCATAGTGTGCCATCCTTTTAATGTGCGTTGAATTCAGTTTGCTAGTACTTTGTTGAGAATTTTTTTTTTAATCTATCTTTATCAGGGATATTGATCTATAGTTTTCTTGAAGTATTTTCTTCTAGCTTTGTTATCAGGGTAATACTGGTCTCATAAAGAGAGTTTGGAAGTCTTCTCTCTGGTTCAATTGTTTTGGAAGAGTTGACAAGGATTGGCTTTATTTATTCTTTAAATTGTTTGGCAGAATTCATTCATGAAGCCATCTGATCCTGGGCTTTTCTTTATTGGGAAGTTTTTGATTACTGATTTAACATTTTTACTAGTTGTACTAAGAATTTTTTTTCAGATTTTTTATTTCTTCATAATTCAGCTTGTGGTAAATTATGTTTCTGGGAATTTATCCATTGCTTCCAGGTTATCCAATTTCTTAGTGTATACTTGCTATTAGTCTCAGAAACCATTACATTTCTGTGGCATTGGTAGTAATGTCTCCTCTTTAACTTCTGATTTTGAGTCCTCTGTCTCTTAGTCTAGCTAAAGTTTTGTTAATTTTGTTGTTCTCTTCAAAAAACCAAATCTTACTTTTGTGTTTTTTTGATTCTGTTCTCCATTCCATTTATTTTCGCTTTAATCTTTATAATTTCCTTCCTTTGGTTATTCTGAGGTTTAATTGTGTAACTGAGGACTCCATGGGGCCTTCCTGGGAAAGAACTCCCCTGACCGTGTTCTCTGCCTGCCTCTTGTTTGTAGAACTTTAGCCCACTACTGCTACTGCTGCTGCTAAGTCGCTTCAGTCGTGTCCAACTCTGTGTGACTCCCTAGATGGCAGTCCACCAGGCTCTGCCGTCCCTGAGATTCTCCAGGCAAGAACACTGGAGTGGGTTGCCATTTCCTTCTCCAATGCATGAAAGTAAAAAGTAAAGACTTAGCCCCCTAAGTCTTCCCCAAATGCCAACAAATTTAATCAGAGAAGTAAGAAAATACAGTAACACAGGAAAACAAGAGAAAATAATATTTCAGCCATTAAACAAAGTCAAGGACCTTTAGCTCCTCCTCAAGAGCTCAGGTAGTATTCTGAGCCAAATCCTTTGAGCTGTTTTGAAGTTACTGAAATCCCCAAGAGGTGGAAGAAGGAGCATAAGCATACAGACTTCAGGCCAGTTGGAACCAGAAGGCTTATGATGTTGACTCCTTCTTACCTCATCACCAACCAATCAAAAGAATGTCCATGAACAGATCACACACTCTGCAACCTTCCCTCTCTCACTGTCTTTTAAAACCTTTCCCTGAAATACTTCGGGGAGTTCAAGTCCTTTAAGCATTACTTGCCCTTACTCCTTGCTTGGTGCCCTACAGTAAATGCTGTGCTTTTCTTCACCATAACCTGGTGTCACTATATTGGCTTTACTGTGGGCACGGAAACTAATATTTGTTATTTGTAGATTTTTTGATGATACCATTCATTCTGATAGGTATGAGGTGATACATGATTGTGATTTTGATTTGCATTTCTCTAATTACTGATCTTGGGCATCTTTTCATGGGCCTGTCAACCACCTGTATGTTCATGAGTACTTTTCCTGAAATCCTTGAGCATCTTTATGATAGCTATTTTGAATTCTTTGCCAGGTAATTCACATACTCCTGTTTCTTTATTGTTAGTTTCTTGAGATTTATTTTATTGCTTTGACTGGGCTGTTCTTCCCTGCTTCTTTGTGTTCCTTGTAACTTTGTGTTGGTATCTGCACAGTTGAAAAAGCAGTGAACTCTTCCAGTCTTTATGGACTGACTGAATACAGGGAAATACCTTTACCAATCAACCCAGTTAAAGATTCTGGGGGCCTCTCAAACCTTTTCTGTGGATGTGTCTTCTCTGAACTTGTGCGTGTAAATTGCTCATTCGAGGGACTTGCTGGGTTTTTTCCCAGTGGTTTGTAATCTCTTGCTCCCTCTGTTGTTTGTCTACTGTACTGCAGGCCCTGTGAAGCAGCAGCATGCTAGACAGCTCCTTTTCATTCTCAGTGGGCCCCCAAACATTAGAGAATGCCACTTCCTATTTATGCTGAGATAGGTGAGACAAACTAGTCCCTTGCATGGCCCTCTCAAAACTCAGGATGTTGGACTCACACTCCACTCCTTTGCCCTTGAGAGAGAGGCCACCAAGCCGTATCAGCCTTTGTCTATTGTATTGTGGTTTCCCTGGAGCTCTAGTGTGCTTCCCAGGTAGTGCTAGTGGTAAAGAACCCACCTGCCAATGAAGGAGATGTTACGAGAGGTGGGTTCAATCCCTGGGTTGGGAAGATCCCCTGGAGGAGAGCTTGGAAACCCACTCCAGTATTCTTGCCTGGGGAATCCCATGGACAGAGGAGCCTGGAGAGCTGTAACCTATAGGGATGCAAAGAGTCAGACACAACTGATGTGACTTAGCAAGCAGCCTGCATGCCTCATAAGGTATGCAGCTCTAGCATGCCATTCAGTTCAACAACCTCCAGGCATCTCGACTGTGCTGGTTCACATAAGTGTTCTAAGATAGGTGAGACAGAAACCAGTCCCTTGGGCAGACCCCTAAAGTCAGAACATTGAAAGTAATGTCCAGTGTTTTCTTTCATTTCCCATGGAAAAGCCAGGAACTAGGAGTTTGCTCCAGATCACAGAGCACCATAGCAGGGAAAGAGACTATAGCAAGAGATAGTCACAAATTTTCCTACGGATGTCACAGTGACTGGTTACATACTTGTATCAGTATTTCCTTGGGAGGCAAAAAGGTCTAGGGCTACTATTCTGCCATCTTTCTAGCACTACTCTCTATACCTTTAATTTTAAAAAAATAGGAGAGAGAAACACACTTCTATTGTACTTACAATTTTTTAATATATTTTCTCTTTATAAGCAGCAATATAATTTGAGTGGATGCAGGCAAATGCTTACTTTTGATGGTAGGTAATACTAGATGAAGACTTAAAACTTTAAAAACCTAGAATGATACAGAAATCTAAGACTCAAATTAATTTTATTCTACCAAATATTTTATGAAAAAAGAGGAAGTTTTAAGAAATGATGAAAATGAGAACAAGCAAAACCTAGAGTCAGCAGAAGGAAGGAAATAATAAAGATCAGAGAGGAAATAAAAGAGATTAGAAAAATGGAAAAAGTCAATAAAACCAAGATCTGCTTCTTTTGAAAGAATAAATAAGATTGACTAGCCTATGGTCAGGCTCATCAAGAAGAAAATAAAGGGAATCCAAATAAACAACACAGAAATGAAAGAGAAGACATAATAACCGATACCACAGAAATACAAAAAAATAATTAAGGGAATAATATGAACAATCACATGTCAACCAATTTCACAATCTATGGACAAGAAATGGATAAGATTCTAGAAACATACAGCCCACCAAAACTGAATCAAGAAAAAATAGATAATTTGCACAGACTGATCACCAGAACTGAAACTATCTGCAATTTAACAACTCCCTCCTAACAAAAGTCGGGAGGACCAGATGGTTTCACAGGTGAATTCTACCAAACACATAAAGAACTTATACCAATCCTTCTCAAACTCTTCCAAAAAACTGAAGATAAGGGAAAACTCCCAAGGACATTCTATGAAGCCACCATCACCCTAATACCGAGACCAGACAAAGACATCACCCAAAAAGAAAATTACAGGCCAATGTATCTGATGAACATAGACGCAAAAATTCTCAAAAAAAATGTTAGCAAACAGGACCCAACAACATATTAAAATGATCATACACCACAACCAACTGGGATTCATCCCAAGGTCACAAGGATGGGTCAACACAGACAAATCGATGTGATACACCACAGAAACAAAAGAAAAGACAAAAACCGCATGATCATCTCAATAAATGCAGAAGAAGCATTTGAAAACATTCAACATCCGTTCATGATAAAAGTTCTTACCAAAGTGGGTACAGAGGAAACATATCTCAAAACAGTAAAAGTTATTTATGACAAACCCACAGTCAATATAATATGCAATGGTGAAAAGTTGAAAGCCTTCCCATTAAAATCTGGAATAAGACAATGATGCCCACCCTCACCACTGCTCTTCAACAAAGTATTTGAAATCGTAGCCATAGCAGGCAGACAAGAAAAAGAAAAGGTATCCAAATTGGAAGGGAAGAGGTACAATTGTCATTGTATTCAGATAAGATACCATGTATGGTAAACCCTAAAGACTACACACAAAATTACTAGAACTGATAAAGGAATTCAGCAACGTAGCAGGTTACAAGATTTACAAAAATCGGTTCCATTTCTTTACATCAACAATGAAACATCAGAAAGGTAATGTGAAAAAAAATCTTTTAAAATCACAACGCCAAAAATAAAATACTTAGTTAGAAATAAATCTCACAAATGAGGTGAAAGAATTATACACTGAGAACTGTAAAACATTACTAAATGAAACTGAAGATGATTCAAAGAAATGGAAAGATACCCCATGCTTTTGGACTGGAAGAATTAATACGTTAAAATGGTTGTACTACCCAAAGGAGTCTATGGATTTAATACAATCACTATCAAATTGCCCATGACCTTTTTCACAGAACTAGAATAAATAATCCTTAAATTTATACAAAACCATTAAAGACCCAGATATACCAAAGCGATCCTGAAGAAAAAGAACAAAGCAAGAGGTGTGTCCAACTCTTTGTGACCCCATGGACTTTAGCCCTCCAGGCTCCTCTGCCCATGGAATTTTCCAGGCACGAATACTGGAGTGGGTTGTCATAACCTAATATAGGGGATCTTCCTAACCCAGGGATCAAACACACATCTCTTGTGTCTCCAGCATTGGCAGGTAGATTCTTTACCACTGTGCACCTGGGAAGCCCAAGAATCATCCCAACTTCAGATACTACTACAAAGCGATAGTAATCAAAGCAGCATAGCATTAGCACAGAGATATACGGAGTAATGGGACAGAATAGAGAGCCCATAATAAAACCCACACAACCACAATCAATCTTTGACAAAGGAGGCAAGAATATACAATAGGAAAAAGTTTCTTGAGCAAGTAATGTTGGGAAAGTCGGACAGCCACATGTAAATCAATGAAATTAGAACATGTTCTCTTACCATACAGAAAAATAAACTCAAAATAGCTTAAAGACTTAAACATACGACAAAACAACATACAACTCCTAGAAGAGCAAAACATGTTCTGCTGTAAATTATACCAATGTAAGAGAAGCCAAAGGCAAAGGAGAAAAGGATATTCCCATCTGAATGCAGAGTTCCAAAGAACAGCAAGGAGAGATAAGAAAGCCTTCCTCAGCGATCAATGCAAAGAAATAGAGGAAAACAGTAGAATGGGAAAGACTAGAGATCTCTTCAGGAAAAGTAGACATACCAAGGGAAGAGTTCATGCAAAGATAGGCACAATAAAGGACAGAAATGAATTGGTATGGACCTAACAGAAGCAGAAGATATCAAGAAAAGGTGGCAAGAATACACAGAAGAACCATACAAGAGATCTTAATAACCCAGATAATCACAATGGTGTGATCACTCACATAGAGCCAGACATCCTGGAATGTGAAGTCAAGGGGGTCTTAAGAAGCATCACTACGAACAAAGCTAGTGGAGGTGACGGAATTCCAGTTGAGCTATTTCAAATCCTAAAAGATGATGCTGTGAAAGTGTTGCACTCAATATGCCAGCAAATTTGGAAAACTCAGCACTGGCCACAGGACTGGAAAAGGTCAGCTTTCGTTCCAATCCCAAAGAAAGCCAATACCAAAGAATGTTCAAACTACCACACAATTGCCCTCATCTCACATGCTAGCAAAGTAATGCTCAAAATTCTCCAAGCTAGGCTTCAACAGTACATGAACTGAGAACTTCCAGATGTTCAAGCTGGAGTTAGAAAAGGCAGAAGAACCAGAGATCAAATTGCCAACATCTGTTGCATCATAGAAAGAGCAAGAGAGTTCCAGAAAAACATCTATTTCTGCTTTATTGTCTAGGCCAAAGCCTTTGACTGTGTGGATCACAACAAACTGTGGAAAATTCTGAAAGAGATGGCAATAAGACCTCCTGAGATGTCATCTGCCTCCTGAGAAATCTGCATGCAAGTCAAGAAGCAACAGTTAGAACCGGACATGGAATAACAGACTAGTTCCAAATTGGGAAAGGAGTACGTCAAGGCTGTATACTGTTTATTTAACTTACATGCAGAGTATATCATGTGAAATGTCATGCTGGATGAAGCACAAGCTGGAATCAAGACTGCCTGGAGAAATATCAGTAACCTCAGATATGGAGATGACACCACCCTTATGGCAGAAAGCAAAGAAGAACTAAACAGCCTCTTGATGAAAGTGAAATAGGAGAGTGAAAAATCTAGCTTAAAACTCAACATTCATAAAAACAAAGATCATGGCATTCTGTCCCATCACTTCATGGCAAATAGGTGGGGAAACAATGGCAACAGTAACACACTTTATTTTCCTGAGCTCCAAAATCACTGCAGATGGTGACTGCAGCCATGAAATTAAAAGATGCTTGCTCCTTGGAAGAAAAGCTATGACCAACCTAGACAGCGTTATTAAAAAGCAGAGACATTACTTTGCCAACAAAGCTCCATCTAGTCAAAGCTGTGGTTTCTCCAGTAGTCATGTATGGATGTGAGAGTTGGACCATAAAGAAAGCTGAGCATCAGAGGATCGATGCTTTCGAACTGTGGTGTTGGAGAAGCCTCTTGAGAGTCCCTTGAACAGCAAGGAGATCCAACCAGTCCATCCTAAAGGAAATCAGTCCCGAATATTCATTGGGAGGACTGATGCTGAAGCTGAAACTCCAATACTTTGGCCACCTGATGTGAAGAAGTGACTCACTGGAAAAGACCATGATGCTGGGAAAGATTGAAGGCAGGAGGAGAAAGGGATGGCAGAGGATGAGATGGTTGGATGGCATCACTGACTCGATGGACATGAGTTTGAACAAGCTCTAGGAGTTGGTGATGGACAGGGAAGCCTGGCATGCTGCAATCCATGAGGTCGCAAAGAGTTGGACACAACTGAGCAACTGAAGTGAACTGATCCCCAGGTAAAAGAAATAAAAATGAGAATAAACAAATGGGACCTAATAAACCTCGCAAGGTTTTGCACAGCCAAGATAACCATCAACAAAATGAAAAGACAACCTACAGAATGGGAGAAAATATTCACAAATAATGTGACCAACTAGGGCTTAATTTCCAGAATATACAAACAGCTCTTACAACTCGACAAACCCAATCAAAAACTGGGCAAAAGGCCTAAATGATATTTCTCCGAAAAAGAAATGCAGATGGCCAATAGGCCCATGAAAAGATGCTCAACATTGTTAATTATTTGAGAAATGCCAATCAAAACTACAATGAGATTTCACCTCACACCAATCAGAATGGCCATCATTAAGCAGTCTACAAATAAATGCTGGAGAGGGTGAAGAAAAGGGAACACTTCCACACTGCTGATGGCAATGTAAGTTGGTGTGGTTACTATGGAAAACAGTATGAATGTTTCTCAGGAAACTAAAAATGGAATTACCATATGATCCAGCAATCCTACTCTTGGGCAAAGAGTAGGATTGCTGGATCCTACATCCAGACACACTGTAATTCAAAAGATACATGCACCCCTATGTTCACAGCAGCGGTCTTCACAATAGCCAAGTCATGGAAACAATCTAAATGTCCATCAATATATACAATGGAATACTACTCAGCCACAAACAAGGAATGATGCCATTTCCAGCAACATGAATATAATTAGAGATTATCATACTAAGTGAAATAAGTCAGAAAGAGAAAGACAAACACCATAAATCACTTATATGTGGAATCTAAAATATGACACAAATGAAACTATCTATGAAACAGAATCAGGGACATAGATAATAGGCTGATGGTTGCAAAGAGGGAGTGGGTGGGAGAGGGTTGGATTGGGAGTTTGGGATTAGTGGATGCAAACTGGTATATCTAGAATGGAAAAATAACAAGATCTTACTATATAGCAAAGGGAACTATATTCGATATCCTGTGATAAACCATAAGGAAAATAAATATGAAAAAGAATGTGTGTGTGTATATATGTATATAACTGCATCACTTTGCTGTAAAACAATAATTAATGCAACATTGTAATTCAGCCATAGTTCAATAAAAAATAAAGAAATGATAAAAATGCATACAATTATAGCTCCCAGTAAAGCAAGTCCTCCTCTTTTACTTATTTCTGTTTTTACCCATAGGAAAACAAAGACTTTCATGCTGTTTTGGATAATTAGAAAGAACAGAACAGACATCCAGATGTTAATCCCTTAGCTAGTCTCTTTTACACATCTTTCTTTGGTCTGGATATGAAGTCTGCATCAGAAACCCACGTCAGCTTGTATTAAATACATGGTCTCATTTTATTTATATTTAACCATTTGGTAAATGAAATAAAGCCATTCAGAGAGATAATAGACCTCAGATTTTAAAATAAGTGTTAGGATGAGATAAATACCCCTGCTTTTCCATGACATTTATCTGGCAGCAGGATAGACTGTCATGATGTTATTAGACTGTCATGATGTTCTATTCCATTGACTTATTGCCAGGCTCCCTTTTATAGAAGGCCAATCTTTCAGATGCTTTTATACTCATCATTTATACGTACTTACCTATTTATCTTTTCTGCATTCACTAGTATTCTATATCTGAGTTCCATTTTTGTATGTCTAATATGAAACTCAAAGTCCAAATGCACAAAGCTCTTGACAGGAAAAAAGGCTTCATGTCCCCATCTGAATAAAAACCAACTTTACTGAAGATTCAGTTATGTGGAGGGTCTAACTGTGAATTTCAAGTGACCACATGTGAGCCACTTACCTGCACCTTCAATAGAACGATAATATTGATGATTTTCTAGACATCGTAATTGAAAAAGAAAACACAGCTTCCCTGGTGGCTGACTGGCAAAGAATCGGCCTGCCAATGCAAGAGACACAGGTTTGATCCCTGATCCAGGAAAATCCCACATGCCTCAGAGCAGCTCGGCCTGTGTGCCGCAACTATTGAGAATGTTCTAGTGCCCAAGAGCAGCAACTATGGAGGCCTGCACACACACTATAGCCCATGCTCCACAACAAGAGAAGCCACTGCAACGAGAAGCCTGTGCACAGCAATGAGAGAGTAGCACCTGCTTGCCGCAACTAGAGAAACCCCACACAGAGCAACATCCAGCAAAAATAAATGAATCTATAGAAAATTTATATAACTAAATGCAATTTATAATTTACATTAATAAATTTAATAAAATAATAAATAATAGAAAATATAAATAAATTTATAGAAAAAAGAAAATAAAATTAGAGACTGAATATACTGATTTCTTAAGTTTGTCTTGTACAACTTCCAGCCATTAATAAAACTAGATTTCTCTATCAATCTTTCCAGAAGCAGCTCAAATAACCAACACGCCAAAGATATCTTGCAGGTTTTCTCTTCAAAACTGTGAGACAGTGATAAAGGATAGAGAAATTATGGAAAGCTTCCATTGTGTTTAAGAGACTGAAAAACAGAGTCCTATATCCACCTCATGTAGTACATGCCTATGCTGTCTTTGCAGACATCCTCACCTATATGGCTTTATGTCATATGCTTTCACTTTCCAGCCCACTCTTACCATTACAGAACCAGAGAAACCTAGAAAAAGACTGATTTTATTCTGTATCATGCATTAACGACAAAATTTGTCAACTTCTTTATTATCAGTAATCACATTAAAGCTGAAAAACACAGCATGATTTCTCTTGTCACCTTAGAAGTTGAATTTGTCACACTAAAAAAAGAAAATTATTTAGGCTTGTAAATGGAACACATTTGACTTAGGAATCATTGGGAAAGAATAAGCAAACCCTCTCCCCTGCTCCCTCCATGACTCTTTTCTAAGGAGAACCCGTTTAGAAAAAGAGAAAGGGTAGGTGGTAAGCAGGCAATGGGAATTCATTGCTTGAAACAACTACATGCAAAAAATGTTGATTTTAGACAAAGGCTAACATTTATTCAGTGTTAGACAACAAGTTATACCCTTTATAAGTATCACCCTAAACATTCTGTGAGAAAATACCCTTTATAAGTATCACCCTAAACATTCTGTGAGAAAGATTCTATTATTACCAAATTACAGATGAGAGAATTGAGGTTCAGAGAGGTTAAATAACTTCCCCAAGGCCACACGGTTAGATCTGGTGAAGAATTTGACATTAGGTCTCAATTAAACACCTCCACTAAATCATTGCTCAAGAGCTGTTCTCAGTCAATTCTTGTTCTCAATGATTCCCTCAAACATGCCTCCACAACTGTTGCAAACATTTTTCTTGCTCCTCTCCCTATATACCCAGCTTTTCTAAACAATCATGGCAAAGTACTTCAAGTGATCAAAAACCCAAATCAGTCCGGCCACCTTCCTTTTGCAAATGACAGTCACCCCCCTTGAGCAAAAGCAGAAAAGTACTCAGCCGGATAACTGAACAGTTCTCCTGCAAAGGCCATGTGCAGGCATGCCAACAATGTTATCAGGTCACACTTATCATCTGTTACTCAGTTCTGCTTTCCACTGTGTGGCCTGATCCTCAGCTTGCCTTCTCCTTGCCATCATAGGATGGTCACCAGAAACTGTATGTTTAATCCTTTCAGTTTAGCAACCCCAGCTTTCCCAATGTTTCTAGCCAAGAAAGCTCAGAAGTACTTCTCCTAGAGCAGGCCTGGGATATATGCTTCCCCTTGGGAACATGGAAATGGTTTAGCTCCTCTCAAATCACATGTTATGGGAATGGGCGATGGTTGTCTTTTAAAGGAAACTCGAGATATTATTGATAGGATGTAATGGAAGCTGGGTTAGCAAGCCCAACAGACCTCATTCTGAAGTCTAGCCACACGCCTCTTTCTGTATCATCACTATCTGATCGCATTTTCAAAGCTGACCTCCATCAGCCTCCTTTAGCCAGTCTTCCTGAAATTTGAGTGCCAGTCTTCCTTAAACAGTTGTGGAGGCATGTTTGAGGGAATCATTGAGAACAAGATTGTCTGAGAACAGCTCTTGAGCAGTCTTCCAGTGCTGAAATTTTGTACACACACACACACTCCCATAATGACTATAGAGTCATACTTGGCAGCTTCAAAACTGTACTAGCCACTCTCCTTTGCCTCCTACTGCATACCTATTCTTCTGCCTGTATCCTTTGGCTTGGTGTACAGCATCCCCACTGGCCCAGTTGTCCAGAGCAGAAAGCAGCCATAATCTCTGACTCTTATCTGATTTTACTCCCATTTCTAGTCTTCATCAAACCCTATAAATCCCATCTGATTAATATCTCGAGTCGGTCTAAATCCATCCATCTTTCCTGCTACAGACCTAGCTCAGATTTCCTCATTTCTTGATTATTTTACTTAGCGTCCCAATACATCTTACTCCTTTCAAGCATATTGTCCAGTTTTCCAGAAAAACAAGCTTTCTCAATCACAGATAAGATTCCATCTCTCTCCTCTTTAAAACTATTCAGTAACTTCCTGTTTTATGACTGCCAGAAGTCTGTTTCCTCATTGTTAAAGCAACGGATTAAATTAGTTATCTCTTGGATCCTTCCAGCACCATAATTCTTTTCATCTTTGCTAACCTAAAGCAGTTATCTTTCTTTGGCCATCTGGTAATGGGTTTTTCTGCCTTGTGGATTATGGGCTAAGATCCAGGTTCTTTCTGCGTATCACTCCTTATTGTACCTCATAGGAACACAGAGTCAAGCTATCTTCAGAAGTAATCTCACACTGAGAACAGTTGGAAAAGTGTGAGCATTGACATTTCAGAGTCATAATCAATTATCAATTATTTGAGACATATCTGATCCTTTAACTATGTGTTGCTGCCACTGCTGCTGCTGCTAAGTCACTTCAGTCATGTCCAACTCAGTGTGACCCCATAGACAGCAGCACACCAGGCTCCCCTGTCCCTGGGATTCTCCAGGTAGGAGCACTGGAGTGGGTGCCATTTCCTTCTCCAATGCATGAACGTGAAAAGTGAAAGGGAAGTTGCTCAATCGTGTCCGACTCTTAGCGATCCCATGGACTGCAGCCTACCAGGCTCCTCCGTCCATGGGATTTTCCAAGCAAGAGTACTGGAGTGGGGTGCCATCACCTTCTCATTCATGCAAATATCTAGAGACTGACTGTATCAGAAAATAAACTCTATTTCTGATATTGAAACTTCTTCCAACAATGAGAACTATAGATGTAGAAGTAGAAATATTCCTTTACCATAAGATGAAAAATCAGGAGTATTAGTGCATTATTCATTACTATATTATTATTTGACAGCTGTTGAGCTATAACACCATAGAGATCCTTAACCACTCCTTTCCTCTTAATATCCTGAATACTGGAGAAAACCTTAGAAATGACTACACGTAGGAAACTGTTACAATATTCAAGCTAAAGAATTTACTCTAACCAAATGAACACTTCCATCTGCACTTGTTGATTTAAGGTAATGACACAGATTCATCAATTTAAAATAGAGACAAATATTTACTGTACACCTGGGACCAACACAACACTGTAAATCAACTATACTCCCATATAAAATAAAAATACACAAAATAGGGGCATATCGGTTTTAGCACCATCATACAACGATTTAATATAGTACATTCAAATCTTATATCCATACACACACATTATAGTACCCATAGAAAAACAGCAAATATATTTTTCTCACATCCAATACAGTAGGCTGTGCATTATTATCTGCTCTTGGTCAATGTGACTGATCAAACTGGGCTGCCCCTCCTTCAGTGGAGTGATGAGCACCAGTTCATTTACTTACTGCACCCGGTGTCTGATTCTGCCATGATTATGTTTGGCTTACAATGGCTAAAAAAAGCTTCACATTGATAATGCTGGAAGTAGAGATTAATACTGGAGGTATAGAAAGAGAGACAAGAATCAAATCCTATGTCAAAAATGCACATTTTTATGGCTGCCTGTGCAGAGAAGCACAATCAGGAAACTGGTCGTCAAAGCAGACAGCAAAGCTCAGCCATCAGTTAGGGACTGGTGCAAGTTTTCAATATTCTAAAGGGTATCACAGACATCAATAAGTATCTGTTAAGCAAATATTGTGTCACACCATTAATCCAGATGCTGGGGATAAAATAGCAACAAGGGAGACAAAAATTCCTGTCCTCATGGGGATTACATTCTAGTACAGGCAGACATAAAAGAAAAGAAACTATATAGTTTCTAGACGCTAATGGTTGGGGGAAGGGTTGTAACTTAAAATAACAAGTCAGGGAGAGATGTATTCACTGAGAGAGATGTGAAGGGGCAAATCCATGAGCATTTCATTTGAAGAGTATACCAGGAAGGGGAAACTGCAAAGGAAACTTTCTAAGTTAAGGCTATAACTAATATGTTTGAGGAACATCAAGGCAGCCAGTGTCGCTGGAACTTAAGGAGCAAGAAAAGGAAAAAGAGGAGAAGTCAGGGAAGTGATGAGGGGCCGGGGTCCAGCCCTGGTGGATCCAGGGTGATTCGAAGCGGGGACAGCGTAGGCAAGGACAAAACTTATTTATTAACATAAGATTAGATTAGGAAGAAAGTGTGTAGTAGGAAAATTGAGAGGAGAAAAGAGGCTGAATAACTTGGTTTACGTGGAAAGCCAATAAAGTCCCAGACAAGGAGCTTGCACCATCTACGTTAGGCCACCGGCATCCTCTTGAATAGCAGGGAGTGCCCCACCTTGGGCTCCCTCTCGTGTGGATCATAGAAGTCGGGGCAAGTAAGTATACATGGCGAGCCTCTACGCCCCAGATGGGAATTCAGCCAGAAAATAGAGTAAAGAAGAGACACGGGGGAAGCCAGTCTTTTCAATGACTGGCCTGGCCTCTATTGTCTAGAAAGGCCTTTTATACCTTTTTGATTGTACATAGAGATCAATGGGTAATACAAAATTATGCAGCGTTAGCAGCCCAGGCTCTTATCAAAACCAGGCTTTTCTCTCTGCATACCTGTCTTAGGTAATTTACATCATCTTCCGGCCAAAAGGGCCAATTAACATTTTACAGCCTTTTTTCTGATAAGGGTTTGTCAACCAGAAGACTTATTTGTGTTGATCTTCCCAAAGTCTGGTGCCACTCTCAGAAAACACTAAATAAATTACATTCTTACATAGCAAAGATACAACAATTTATAACAAGTAAAAGGAGTACGGTGATTTATAACAAAAGAAAAGTAATTAACTCAAAAAGTCTAGTGTTGCTAACATCAAAACTACTATATACCTTTTTCCACATCCCGATTACATTGATTAACATCCTCCCAGGTGCTTAAAAGATAAAGAATATGGAGGCCTGGCAGCAATCATTGAGTCAACAGTGAAATCCGTCACCAATATGATTTTTAGCTCTTTAGAAAAGGCTCTGTATCTTTAAGATGCTTTAAGCTTTGTGCCTCTCGAAGTCAGGGGGCTGTAAGCGATTCACAAGCTGTAAAAAGTCCAGGGAACCTGTTAGGCAAGTTAGAGAGCTATCAGAGGGGGTTTGAACTGAAACATCCCTTTCAAATGCAGAAGACTAATGAGAGTTAACTTTTTCCAGAGAGTGTCAGAAGAGTGGAAAAGTACAATACAATAAGGCAGGCAGGTTCTTATTTTTGGGGTACACGCTCAGGAAATTCCAGGGGGAAACCCCGAGGCCTGATTTGCCTTGCCCATCAGGCCTCTGCCACATGACCTTGTCACAGGTGGGATTCCTCATGCTGGCTCCCGGCAATGAGGGTGAGATGCCTCTGAGCCTTTTAGGCCATCCAATGCACAGCAAATGTTACTTTCAAGGACCTTGTGAAACACTGACATCATCAGTTAGATGATATGGCCTACATCGTTCTAGCTGCTGTTTTGAGAACAGCCTATAGAGGACAGAAAGAGTAGAAGCAGGAGAAATTTCCAATCAGGTTGCTGAGCTAAAAAAAAAAAAAAATTAGAGATGTGGTATTTGGTTTGGACTTGTAGAGGCAGCCTTGAGGCCCCAGCTGAGCTGTCCTAGGTGGCTACTGTGGTGCATTATGGGAGAACGGAGAACCAGTAAGGCAGCCGCATCATGCTGCTTGGCTCTTGGAGGCCAGAAGATGCATATCTGAACAAACCACTTGACCTGACGGTGGAGACAAGATCGCAGAGTAGAAGGATGTGAGCTCAGTCTGTCTCATGGAAACATCATCAAAATCACTACTAACTGCTGAACAGCCATCAATTAAAAAGAAATGCTGAAATCTACCAAAAAAAGACATCCTCTGAAGACAAAGAAGCAGCCACAATGATGGGAAGAAACATTTGCAGATGATGTGACTGACAGGGGATTCATGTTCAAAATTTACAAACAGCTCATGCAGCTCAACATCAAAAAAACAAAACAAAACAAAACAAAACACAAACAACCCAATCAAAAAATGGGCAGAAGACCTAAATAGACATTTCTCCAAAGACATACAGATAGCCAAAAAGCACATGAAAAGATGCTCAACATCCCTGATTATCAGAGAAATGCAAATCAAAACTACAGTGAGATATTATCACACCAATCAGAACAGCCATCATCAAAAAGTCTATGAACAAATTCTGGAGAGGGTGTGGAGAAAGGGGGACCCTCCTACACTGTTGGCAGGAATGTAAATTGGTTCAGCCACTATGAAGAAGAGCATGGAGGTTCCTTAAAAAACTATAAGCAGAGCTACCATATGATCCAGCAATCTCACTCCTGGGCATATAACCAGAAAAAAACATGATTTGAAAGGATACAGTCACCCCTATGTTAACTATAGTGCAGTTTATAATAGCCAACACATAAAACCAATCTAAATGTCCACTGACAGATGATGGATAAAGATGTTGTATGTATTTGCCATAGAATATTACTCAGCCATAAAAATGAATGAAATAATGCCATTTGCAGCAACATGCATGGACCTGGAGATTACCATATATGGCTTCCCAGGTGGCGCTAGTAGTAAAGAATCCACCTGTCAATGTGGGAGTCATAAGAGACATGGGTTTGATCCCTGGGTTGGGAAGATTCCCTGGAGAAGGGCATGGTAACCCACTCCAGTATTCTTGCCTAGAGAATCCCATGGTCAGATGAGCCTGGCGAACTACAGTCCACAGGGTCTCAAAGAGTCGGACATGACTGAAGCAACTTAGCAAGCATACTGCATGCACACATGTGCTCTCTCTCTCTCTATATATATATATGTATATATCCGATTCACTTTGCTGTACACCTGAAACCAATACATTGTAAAACATATTCACATACAGTGCAAATTTTAAAAAAAAAATCAGAGATGTATCTCCAAAGAAAATGTGCTATAAGAACTAGACATTGCACCAATTCAATTATCAAAACCATTCCCAGGATGCACACTTTGAGCAACACTTTGGAAAACTCTGATAGTATTTTTCAGATGGTTTATCCCATAAGATGTATTACACTTATGTGTCGAGGTTTGACAGCTATACAATGACTGTTTTTGTCTTCATAGTCACCCTTAGAAAGCAAGGATTTGTATTAGAGGAACCCTTTAACATTTTTCCTGATCGCTTTGCATAATTTTTATGTGAGTTCCCTGATAAACCCACTAAAACTATTTTCTGTCCATAGTTTTGCATAATCTGCCTACTAAGGAAATACTGAGGAAGAGCTCAGAACTGAGCAATTCAGCAAGATCACAGAAACCACGTGTAGGGAGCTGCCTGTCAACAAATGCTACTAGAGATTCTATAAGTATCAGGAAAAATCTTGCAGGTAAGGGTGAAATAAATGGCTTTGGCTAGTTCGTATAGGCTGCATATTTCTTGCAGAGTCATTGATACTTCTAAAGAGTTCAAGTAGAATAATTATTTTGGAATACTGTATTTTCTGAGTGCCTAGGATTCTGATGGAGCTGTGGTCATCTGAAGGCTCAACTAGGCTGTATAGCCAAGGTGGTTCATTCACATAACTGTCAGTTGATGCTCTCAGTGGGGTTGTTGATCCAAGCACCTACAAATGGCCTCTCCATGTTGTCTTGCACTTACTTACAAAATGGCAGCTTCACTTAGATTCTTACAAGGTGGCTCAATGCTCCAAATAGGAGCACGCCAGCATGTAACATGGAAGCTGAATCATTTTTATTACCTAGCCTTGTATGGCATGCTGTGTCATTTTGACCACATTCCATTGGTTACAAGTAAATCATAAGCCCACTCAGATTCAAGAGGAAGGGTACATACCTTACCTCCTGATGAGAGGAGTGTCAAGGTCATGTTGCAGGGGAGCATGTGGCAGAGCAGATATCGCTGGGGCCATATTTGGAAAATATAACCTGCTACACAGGGTTAGTTATTAAAAATAGAATGTGTGAAGTCACTGAATTCAAGGTAAAGTATAGAGGTCACCAGACTTGGTGGAGAAACAAAGTAAGGAGGCAGAAACTGCAAAATGTTTACATTCACACATTCACAAGAGCAGAAGGATCCAGGAAAACAGTGGGATTTTAATCAAGTCAAGATTCAATAAAGGCTTCGCTCCGCCTGCTACACCCCAGCTGACTTTGTCAATGGCGCTCTTATGGCAATTCATTCATCCTTTCACAAACTAGTCGAGGTTCTTCACACAGAGCAGTAAGCAAATATAGCAACAAGTCCTACCCTTGTGGACGGTATATTCTAGTGGATTCATATTAATAAAAAATAAAAAATACTGTTTGCAATTTAAGTTAATCAACATTAGAGGCAAAGCCACACATGGTTTAACTAGCTAACTCTGCCCTAAAGAATAATCTAGGATAAATTTTGCCAGGTAATTGTCCAACAGCCACAAGAAGTGAGGTCTTTGAGAAACAGATTTACAGGTAAAAGGGTTCATCTGTCTTGTGAGTTTAAGAGGGCTACCGGATACCACTCATCTCTTCAGTTCAGTTGCTCAGTCGTGTCCGACTCTTTGCAACCCCATGAATCACAGCACACCAGGCCTCCCTGTCCATCACCATCTCCTGGAGTTCACTCAGACTCACGTCCATCGAGTCAGTGATGCCATCCAGCCATCTCATCCTCTGTCGTCCCCTTCTCCTCCTGCCCCCTATCCCTTCCAGCATCAGAGTCTTTTCCAATGAGTCAACTCTTCACATGAGGTGGCCAAAGTACTGGAGCTTCAGCTTCAGCATCATTCCTTCCAAAGAAATCCCAGGGTTGATCTCCTTCAGAATGGACTGGTTGGATCTCCTTGCAGTCCAAGGGACTCTCAAGAGTCTTCTCCAACACCACAGTTCAAAAGCATCAATTCTTCGGCGCTCAGCCTTCTTCACAGTCCAATTCTCACATCCATACATGACCACAGGAAAAACCATAGCCTTGACTAGGCGGACCTTAGTTGGCAAAGTAATGTCTCTGCTTTTGAATATGCTATCTAGGTTGGTCATAACTTTTCTTCCAAGGAGTAAGCGTCTTTTTATTTCATGGCTGCAGTCACCATCTGCAGTGATTTTGGAACCCAAAAAAATAAAGTCTGACACTGTTTCTACTGTTTCCCCATCTATTTCACATGGAGTGATGGGACCAGATGCCATGATCTTCGTTTTCTGAATGTTCAGCTTTAAGCCAATTTTTTCACTCTCCTCTTTCACTTTCATCAAGAGGCTTTTTAGCTCCTCTTCACTTTCTGCCATAAGGGTGGTGTCATCTGCATATCTGAGGTGATTGATATTTCTCCCGGCAATCTTGATTCCAGCTTGTGCTTCTTCCAGGCCAGCGTTTCTCATAATGTACTCTGCATAGAAGTTAAATAAGCAGGGTGACAATATACAGCCTTGACGTACTCCTTTTCCTATTTGGAACCAGTCTGTTGTTCCATGTCCAGTTCTAACTGTTGCTTCCTGTCCTGCATACAGATTTCTCAAGAGGCAGGTTAGGTGGTCTGGTATTCCCATCGCTTTCAGAATTTTCCACAGTTTATTGTGATCCATGCAGTCAAAGGCTTTGGCATAGTCAATAAAGCAGAAAGAGATGTTTTTCTGGAACTCTCTTGCTTTTTTGATGATCCAGCAGATGTTGGCAATTTGATCTCTGGTTCCTCTGCCTTTCCCAAAACCAGCTTGAACATCAGGGAGTTCACGGTTCATGTATTGCTGAAGTCTGGCTTGGAGAATTTTGAGCATTACTTTACTAGCATGTGAGATGAGTGCAATTGTGTGGTAGTTTGAGCATTCTTTGGCATTGCCTTTCTTTGGAATTGGAATGAAAACTGACCTTTTCAAGTCCTGTGGCCACTGCTGAGTTTTCCAAACTTGCTGGCATATTGAGTGCAGCACTTTCACAGCATCATCTTTCAGGATTTGAAATAGCTCTACTGGAATTCCATCACCTCCACTAGCTTTCTTCGTAGTGATGCTTTCTAAGGTCCACTTGACTTCACATTCCAAGATGTCTGGCTCTAGATTACTGATGACATCATCATGATTATCTGGGTCGTGAAGATCTTTTTTGTACAGTTCTTCCATGTATTCTTGCCACCTCTTCTTAATATCTTCTGCTTCTGTTAGGTCCAGACCATTTCTGTCCTTTATCGAGCCCATCTTTGCATGAAATGTTCCCTTGGTATCTCTAATTTTCTTGAAGAGATCTCTAGTCTTTCCCATTCTGTTGTTTTCCTCTATTTCTTTGCATTGATCGCTGAAGAAGGCTTTCTTATCTCTTCTTGCTATTCTTTGGAACTCTGCATTCAGATGCTTATATCTTTCCTTTTCTCCTTTGCTTTTCGCCTCTCTTCTTTTCACAGCTCTTGCTTCTCCCAAACTATTAGGGGAGGCACACTGACTGAAACCGCCCACTCTGGTCAGGCACCATAGTAACCATGTGCAGAAGTTGTTTTATGACAGGAGGTCCTGGTAAGGAACATGGAAGTAACAAGCCACCACCAACCAGGAGAGTTCAGGAAAGGTCAAAAAGTGACACCACGTGTCCAACCACCTCTCAGAATCCTTCTTGCTGGTATCCATCTGGGCTGAACAAGGCGTGCACCACCAAGAAGGACTCTGAGTCAGAATGACTGGCTAAAGAAAACCCAAAAACAAATGCCATCACCATAAAACCTGAGACTGGGAGCCACGTGCCAGAGCAGTTCTCCTCGGTTCCCTTACCCTACTGCTCTCTGCCCGGGTGACTCTTCCCAATAGTCTCTTGCTTTGTCAGCACATGTGTCTCCTCGGACAATTCATTTCCAAGTGTGAAACAAGAGCCCACTTTTGGGCCCTGGAAGGGGTTCCCCCTTCCGGCATTAAAACCAGACTGTTTCTCAATCATCTGATGACCTTTGCTCGACTTGGGGGCATCACTGTCCAAAAGAAACTCCTGGGAACCCTAATACTTCACCCTACCCTGTACACACACCCTTTGTCATGCAGCTGTGGAGTTCCATAAAGACACCATATATTTCCTGGTGTGATTTTCCAGTTGAGTAAGGCAGACAACAGTGTGTCAGCTCTGAGGCCAGCCCTACAGAAGTCCTGCCTGTTCCCGCTCGGCTCTTGTTCCTCTACCATCACGAGGCAGGCATGCCGGGGCTGAAGCACTGAGGATGAGAGACATGGACCAGAGCCTAGTCGACCCAGTCTCCCCAAGCAACAATCAGCCCACTCCCGGAGCCTCTCCATGATCCCAGGCCCATGAGTAATCCACTTATTCTCCTATGCCACAAGATTTTGTGGTTGCTTGTAACGCAGCATTTTGGGGCAAGGCAGGTCACAAGGCTGGCAGGGGGACACAATTGGTAAAAAAGCAGAGCTCCTTCTCTTGGATACCTGCTTCCAGTATTATTTTGAAAGCAATCCGCCCACGTCCCTGTCATTGCTCTTGGCGCTACCTTGGTGCCAGACAGTGTGGAAGGATAATCAGTCAGAATTAACAGAGTTGATTCATCACAAGGGTGATGGATCATTCACACAAGGGTGATGGAGATTCATCACAAGGGTGAGGGGGGTTAAAGTGGAATATGGCTTCCTTTCTGCCTATGAAGGTTTGCATTTGATGTTGTTACTGAGTCCATGCTTGCTCTGCTTGTCACACAATATGCCAATGAATCCAAGAGACAAGGTGTTGGAGTGAGGAAGAGACTTTAATTGGGGAGCCGGCAGCCTGAAAAGATGGCAGGAAAGTGCATCAAAATAACCATCTTATGGGGTCTGGATGTCAGGCTCTTTATAGGTCAGAGATGAGGGAAAGTGAGGAAGCGAAGTAAAAAGGCCATTAATCTTGATAAACTGTGAAAACTCTTGGAAAACTCTGAAAGAGATGGGAATACCAGACCACCTAACCTGCCTCTTGAGAAACCTATATGCAGGTCAGGAAGCAACAGTTACAACAGACTGGTTCCAAATAGGAAAAGGAGTACGTCAAGGCTGTATATTGTCACCCTGCTTATTTAACTTCTATGCAGAATACATCATGAGAAATGCTGGGCTGGAAGAAGCACAAGCTGGAATCAAGATTGCTAGGAGAAATATCAATAACCTCAGATATGCAGATGACACCACCCTTATGGCAGAAAGTGAAGAGGAATTAAAAAGCCTCTTGATGAAAGTGAAAGAGAGTGAAAAAGTTGGCTTAAAGCTCAACATTCAGAAAACGAAGATCATGGCATCTGGTCCCATCACTTCATGGGAAATAGATGGGAAACAGTGGAAACAGTGTCAGACTTTATTTTGGGGGATTCGAAAATCACTGCAGATGGTGATTGCAGCCATGAAATTAAAAGACGCTTACTCCTTGGAAGAAAAGTTATGACCAACCTAGATAGCATATCCAAAAGCAGAGACATTACTTTGCCAACAAAGGTCCATCTAGTCAAGTCTATGGTTTTTCCAGTGGTCATGTATGGATGTGAGAGTTGGACTGTGAAGAAAGCTGAGTGCCGAAGAATTGATGTTTTTGCACTGTGGTGTTGGAGAAGACCCTTGAGAGTCCCTTGAACTGCAAGGAGATCCAACCAGTCCATTCTGAAGGAGATCAACCCTGGGATTTCTTTGGAAGGAATGATGCTGAAGCTGAAACTCCAGTATTTTGGCAACCTCATGCGAAGAGTTGACTCATTGGAAAAGACTCTGATGCTGGAAGGGATAGGGGGCAGGAGGAGAAGGGGACGACAGAGGATGAGATGGCTGGATGGCATCACTGACTCAATGGACGAGAGTCTGAGTGAACTCCAGGAGTTGGTGATGGACAGGGAGGCCTGGCGTGCTGCGATTCATGGGGTCACAAAGAGTCGGACACGACTGAGTGACTGAACTGAACTCAATCTTGCAAACATCTCCTGGAATGCCAAGTTTCAGGCAGGGGATGTGTTTTTTCTTTCTTACTGCCATCCACAGGTGGACAGGGTTCTGAACAAAGGCACTTTAACAGTCAGGCAAAAGGGCAGGATCCCCTGAGGGAAACCATTCTGTAAGATTATCATAACAAAAGCAACGAAAAGCAAGTCTAAGAAACAGTTCCAACATGGCTTCAGAATTGGCTTCCTCCCTGCAACATGTCTGAGAGGGCGATGGCACCCCACTCCAGTACTCTTGCCTCGAAAATCCCATTGACGGAGGAGCCTGGTGGGCTGCAGTCCATGGGGTCACTAAGAGTTGGACAGGACTGAGCGACTTCACTTTCACGCATTGGAGAAGGAAATGGCGACCCACTCCAGCCTTCTTGCCTGGAGAATCCCAGGGACCGGGAAGCCTGGTGGGCTGCCATCTATGGGGTCACATAGAGTCGGACACGACTGAAGCGACTTAGCAGCTGCAACAATGTCTCTGTGCCTAAAGGGGTATAAATCACTCCTAAGGCCTACTACAGCTGATGGAGGAGGAAGAAGCCAGGAGAAGAAATCAAACATTCCAGTTGCTCCTTTGACACCCTTAGCCCAACATTGAACTCCCTGTCTATAAATGGACTTGTCTGTTTAATGTTTAAAGCCGCTCAGTCGTGTCCGACTCTTTGCGACCCCGTGGACTGTAGCCCACCAGGCTCCTCCATCCACGGGATTCTCCAGGCAAGAATACTGGACTGGGTTGCCATTTCCTTCTCCAGGGGATCTTCCCAACCCAGGGATTGAACTACAGGTAGACGCTTTAACCTCTGAGCCACCAGGGAAGACCCACAAGTGCCTTTAGCTTTTTATTATTATAATGAAAATGAACCTGTTCTGGCACTCACAGGAGAATGGAGGCCATACCATCCATTCTTTGGATGTGTCAGTCCTGGCAATCATCTTGGCCAACTGAACTCCCTCCCCAGAAAATAGCAAGCAAGGACGGAGCAGCAGGCTATTTAATCTCTGCTTCCAAAATCACTGTGACTATTAACACTTTTGAGGAAAAAAATTACCTCCAAGCAAAACTGGCCTTTCAAGCCAGTGGAGCAGTTGCTCTCCCCACAGAGTGTCAGAAACTTTTCCATGAGTCACTTATTCTTTAGTGGCTTGCTCGGTCCCTATCAAAATGCAAATACCCCTGGGAAAGATGACCTCTTTAGCCTTCACTGGCCAACACTTTGGAAAAGGAAGAGTCATTTCAAAACAGCTGAGCAAAAGAAAGGCAATTCATTTGTGTCATTGTTCACTCTCTGTGTTTGCCACTGGACTGTAACCTCCTCGACATCTAGGACCATGTCTATTTTGTTTATCCATCTATTTTCAGGGTTTGAGACCCACAGGAGACACTGAAAATGTTGCAGAAACCACTTCTCAGGAAACCAAGCACCACACTAGGAGAGTTGGAGAACTCAGGTGTATTATGCCAGTGGGCTCAGAGGAGTTAACACTCCAAGCTCTGAGCCCCGAACAAAGGGGTTACAGAGTTTTTATAGTCCTACTATAGTGGGCAACACTAGCTGCTAATAGGCTGGTCTAAACTGAGGGGTTTCCCGCTCCTGGGAACAGTGGTCAAGATGGGGGGGGGGGTCCCTGACCTTTACACAGACAAGCATGATTAAGCAGGTTTGTAGGGGCTGGGCAACTGCAAAGAGCAGGACAAGGGTGAGTGAGATAAACTCCAGTTCCTAGTATTATAAGTCCCCACTTTCTGACACTACACGTGACCTACGTGATCCAGAATTTGCAAGGAGCAAGCTGAGTTAGAGACAGAAGGAGCAGGAGGTTATGTAAAATTTTAACTTTTCCTCTTCAAATACGCCTGAGGTGGGACGAGTGGGGGATACAGGGACAGAAGGAAAAAAACATGGGAAAGAAGGAAAAGAGTGAAGGAAATAACTAAGGACACACAGAAAATGGTTCAAAACGCCGAATTAAGATTCTCAGCAGCATTTACCCTTAACTTCACTGGTTAATGACCTCAGGTCATTTATGGGGTGCACACGGTGCCTGAATAGGTCTGGGGGGGGTGTCTCTAGAAGACAGAATCTCCATTCCTTACCTTATCCTGATGTGGTTCTCTGAACTTCTACTCCTGAGGATTCCGAGAAAAACAACCCAACAGCCAAGGCTGAGGAAGTTTCCCTATGGGGCACTTCACCGTTCTGCTGCATTCAAACCCCTCAGCCTCTGGGATGAAACACTCAGAAAACTGAGAACGTCAAAGTGACCGAGAGGAAAACACAACTTTCAGGAGGGCGCTCAGCATTTTTTCCCAGAAGCCTCTACAAGTTCCGCGGCTTCTCAACCTCTCCTGTGCATGCGAATCACCTGGGGCTCTTGCTAAACATGCTGACTGTGATTCACTGGGTCGGGGGGGCCGAAGTCGGAGCCTCTGCATTTTTAACAGGCTCCAGGTGGTGCTGATCTGCTGACCCTCGGAGTACACGAGGGACTCGAGGTCTTCACCTCCCGGCCAGGTGTGCGTACGCCCAGCCTCGGCTTTCCGGCTCGCTGTCCCGCGCGTCGCTGGCCTTCCGCCGAGAGGGGAGGAGTCGGGGGCGGAGCGGGAGGAGTGGCGCGGCCCCCGCGTGGGTCCTGCCAGAGATCACTTCGGCCCCTTGGCGAGGAAGCCAAGCTGCGGCGGCGCAGGAGGGGGCGGGTTCGGCGAGGGCGCGGCCTCTGGGAGGGGGGCGCGCGACGCGCATCCCCCGCGCTCGCCGGGGCCACTCGGGAGCCTCGCGGCAGTCCGGTGCCCCACTTGGCAGTCCGCTCCGCGCTGCTTCCTCGCGCCCGCCTCCTCTTGTCACCTCCCGTCTCAGCCTCCTCGCTCCATTCCGGCTGTATCCACCGCCATCCGAGTGCCTCAAAGAGCGAGAGGTGGTGCGCGGGACCGCAGGGCGCGCCCTCCAGCGGACCCCGGCTCGGCCTTGGTGGGGGCACGGGCGGCAGCATGGACACCAAGCGCTGCTTTGCCAATCGCTTCGATGACTACCAGGGCAGCCTGCTGGCGGGCCAGTGCGAGGAGGCGGTGGCGCCCTTGGTCACCGCCACCATCGAGCGCATCCTCCAGGAGCTGCCCCCGCTCGGGGGCGGCCCGGAGGGCCGGGGGGCGGCGGCCGCGGCCGGCAGCTGCCAGTGGGGACTGTACGGCGGCGTGGCCGGGGTGGCCTACATGCTCTACCACGTCTCTCAGAGCCCGCTCTTCGCCGGGGCCCGGGAGCGCTACCTGCGCTCGGCCAAGCGCCTCATCGACGCGTGCGCCCGCGCTGAGGAGTGGGGCGAGCCGGACGCCGACACCCGCGCCGCCTTCCTGCTCGGGGGCGCGGGCGTGTACGCCGTGGCCACGCTCGTGTACCACGCCCTGGGCCGGCCCGACTACGTGCAGCCGCTGGGCAAGTTCCGGGCTCTGTGCGCCGTCTGCGCGCCCGTCTCCTTCCTCGAGTGCGGCTCCGACGAGCTATTCGTGGGCCGCGCGGGCTACCTGTGCGCCGCGCTCGTGCTCAAGCAGAAACTCGCCCAGGAGGTAAGAGGCCACCCCGGCCGCCAGGGGGCGCGTGCCGCCCAACTACCCGGCTCCCGGCTCTGGGAGCTGCGCCCCGGCTGTTCTCCATCTCTCTTTGTTACTCTTTTGACTCTGGTTTCTTGAGGCTCTTGAGGTTTATCCCTTGCTTTTGTCCGTCTCCCCCCGCCCCGCCCTCCCCCCACTGCTTTCAGTCTCTCGGTTGGGATTACGCGCCTTTGCTCTTTGTTCGTGTTTTACTGAGACATGGCATCTCTCCAGATGCCTCTCCCCGGGTGTTGGCTGGAGGTCCTTCCAAGTGAGATTTTTTAAATATCCCAAATGAAAGAGATTTCCCTTCCTTTAAACCCTCCTGTCGAAAGCTGAAGTACCCTCGCATGTCAGAGTACTAGAAAGTCATAGAAGTTTGGGAGTGGGCTCATCTGTGCTAGTATTGTTTCCATCATGAAGGTGAAGGTAAGTTGTTTCTGCGACCCCCGGGTCTGTATGTGCTTCCTGTGTTGCTTTCTAATCTGTAAATTGCACGGGTCCTATAAAATGCATCTCTGAGGGGAGTGTCCTCTTTTAATTACATAAATGTAGACAGAATTCTACCCTATTGTAATCGAAAGTGCTTCCCCCCCCATTTTAAAATGAATCATTAGGATTGTCAAGACGACAGCATACTTGACAGGGCAGGTTTTCTTAATGAATAGTTTTCCAGGGACTCCTTGAATTGAATTGGATTTCACAACTATGTGTTGTTGTTGTTGTTGTTTTTTCCTGGCTTCACTTTGAAGACAGCGCATGGATATTAGAAGAGAGAGTGCCAGTTTCTGTGGTGTAGGGAAAAAAAAAGGCCTCCAAAGGATCATAGTAACTAGAACTGAAAGAGAGGCACTTCATTCATAACCCACTGCAGCCAAATACTGTTTAGGGAGGAAGTGACACATTTAACTTGGCTCCATTTGGGTGAGTGAAGCGTTTGAACACAAAGGTACACAGTGTTTTTAAAGTGTAATTAGATAACCTCTACAGAGGCAGTCTTGATTTTTTTTTTAATTTATAGCAGATGAGGTTAATTCAAGTGAGAAAGATTACTAAAGACTGTGCACTGTGCTAGCAGGGAAGCAAAGGGTTGTGTGACAAAGTTGTCTTGAAATAGTTCACTCTGCTTCGGAGTGACTGTTACCAGCTAGCAGTTTCCCAAGGGCCTTTCCAGTTGTAGAAAACCTCTGAGGAGGCCACCAGGCTATTTCCATATCATTTGCATTATATTTGCATCTACTCCTCGGACCTTGCAGTCTGGTGGCAGGCGGGTTTCAAATTTATGGGGATTTCTCCCCCTAGTTGTTTTCCTTACACATGCTGCTTTCCCTTTCTGTGCTTTTCTCCAGAATGGAATGGCAGAGTGGGAGGACCATCAGGTCATGCGCAGGTGGCAACCGATCAGAAGGACTCCTTGCCTGAAGACTGGTGGCCCAGGGCCAGTCTGCAGTGCTGATCCACAAAGACATTTCTTAAGACCTCTCTTGTGCCCTGCTGCCAAACTGGATCTATCTTTTTATACTAATCAAGTTGAGGTGCTCTGGCCCCTGCTCCCAGGAGACAGAACAAGTTCTAAGGCTGTTTTTTTTTTTTTTTTTCTTAAGCAAAGAAAAGCTCCAACCTGAGCAAATCAGCTAGTCTCAGTGGCAGCCTCAGCTGTGGTCATCCAAAAAGTTCAGGCATGAAAGGACAGAGGCTAAGCATGCCAGGCTTGAAGCCCTTTGAGGGGAAAATACAAGTCTTCTGCACCATCCCCACCCCCATGTCCTAGCCTGCATATGGTTTTGCCCTCGGTAGATGATCCATAAACCTTGATTAAATTGAATTGCGAACTTCTGTCATTTCTCTATGAATAATCTGTCATTCTGCCCTGGGTTTCTTTCCCTCCAATGTCATTTATATTCACTTTCCTCTTGGCAGTGCCCTCGGTTATCACCCTGGTCTAATTCCTCCCCACCCTACTTGACACATCTCTGCCACCTAATAAATAGTTGAATGAGTGAATCACCCTGTACTGGGATTAGTGCTCTCAGCTAGCTTCTCTCACTCCAGCCATTCCATGTACCTCTGAGAAACCAGGCTTCTTATAAACACTTTTCCTTATGTCACTACCCTGCTCAACGTCCTGCAACGGCTCCCTATTTCCTTTTCTCCAGTGGCTGCTCATTTCACATTTAAAGTGCTCATTTTGCATTTAAAGCCAAGATCTTTAAAATGACTGACAAAGCGCCATGTGATCTGACCCCAGGTTACCTCCTCTACTTTTTGCTCACTCTGCTTCAACCACACAGGCCTTCTTGCTGTTTCAGGCATTTATTCTCAGGGTGTTTGTACTCACTGTTCCCTCTGCTTGGAATACTCTCCCCCTATCTCTTTTTATAGTTAGCTCCCTGACCTTGTCTGAGTTATCTCCTCAGTGAGTCCTTCCCTATCCAATTTAAGTCCGATTTAAGACTGCCACCTGTCCCCTGACTTAGGCCCTTTTCTTGCTTCATTTAACTTATTTTCTTTACGTCTTCTTCACTTAGAATGTAGCTCCATAAGAGCAGAGGGTTTCCATTTCATTGATGGACTTAAGCGTTAAGATTGTACCTGGTACATATGTGGGTTCTCAACTTTCCTTGTTTTGGTTGTGGTGGAAATATTTTCGATGCTTTGCTTCATCACTCAGTTCTAATAGCATCCCATTTACCAGTATTTTTCTTTATGGTGGTGTCTTTGATGTTATGTTTAAAATAATCCTTTCCTGTTTCTGTAAGAGCTTAAAAAATCCTTTCCTGCTGCCAAGGTATCAGTAAGTATTTTTTGAATGTGTGAATAAATGAGCACTACTTTCTTACAAATTTGACCTCAAACCAAGCTTAACTACTAGACCAGTGTTTGTTAAACCTTAACATTATAGGCATCACCTACAGATCGTGTTAATAAAACACAGATTCTGTTTCAGCAGACCTGGTATTGGGCCTGAGACTCTGCATTTCTGTCAGGTGCTGCTGACAGTCCAGGGATCACGCTCTGAATAGCAAGGCAGTAATACATTACTGCATGGATTTTGGCATTATACCATCCCCGTCTATTAAGATGCTGTTTTGTGAAGCTTGTATATTTATTTATAAAGTTGTAGTTTAGAATACTGATTACTATATCCTACCACACTTTTGTTTTAACAACCCGCAAGAGGAATTTCTGTCAGGGCTTTGAAACAGGAAGAGTTGTGCTCCTGGAAATGAATTGAATCTTTTTAAATCTCCAGGATGAGCTGTATAACTGATCATGTTGCTCACTTTATGTTGGCTCCTAGGAAGCATATGGTCAGAACTGTGGTCCACATAGCTTGTGTACAATACTGTATCACCTGTATTCTTATATACTAAAATTTACACTTGGTTTAATCTGTATTTTTTTTCTTCCTTCATTTACCCTTTTCTGAACTTTCTTCCTTACATCTGATTTTATTGTTTGTATTTGTTTAGAAGATTCAGAGATGGAAAAAAAGTGTGTGTATGTAGACAGAGACATAGAGACAGAACCATTCTCTCCAGGTAATATGTTTTTTGTTAATTTGGCCTTCCTGGAAATACTCCAGGGAAATAGCTTAGAGCAGGGGTCCCCAGTCTCCAGGATCTAATGCCTGATGATCTGAGGTGGAGCTGATGTGATGATAATAAGAATAAAGTGCACAGTAAATGTAATGTGCTTGAATCAGCCTGAAGCCATCCCCGCCCCCCATCCATGGGAAAATTGTCTTCCAGGAAACTGGTCCCTGGTGCCAAAAAATTGGGGACTGCTGCCTTAGAGGGTTTGTTAGGCAGATATCCTTAAGAAATGGAGCACTGAAGTCTTAAGAAATCACACTGTAAAAACTTGCAAGGGTCTGTTCTGCTTTCCAGATTGGTGGAAATGTAGCAGGGAAAAGGAAGTGAGAATGGTGGTGGGGTTAAGGGGGAGGCCTGTGGAACCACAGTTAAAGTAATAACTTTTGCTCCTGGGTGACCTTGGACAAATAATTTTAACATCTTGGAGCCTGAATTTCCTCACTTGTAAAATGGACAAATGATAGCTTCCTCCTTCGCTTATTCTGTCATTCACTCACTCAGTGAATGTCGGGTTTCTCCATATGCCCAGAACCTTGCTAGATGGCAGGGTTGAGCAGTGAACAAAAATCAATATAGTTATGTTGTCAGAAGTGCTCTCAGAAGGAAGTAAACAGGAAGTAAGTGCGGGTGGGGTGGGAGCGGGTGGGGTGCTGCCTGGCATACATTAGCGGGGAAGGATTCTCGGTGGAGGTGACGTCCTGGCTCATCACTGAAGCATGAGAATGAAGCAGCTGCCTTAAAAGCAGGCATTCCAGGCTGAGGGGATGGCAAGGACAAAGCCCCCAGGCAGGAAACTGCTTGGAGATTTCCAAGAAAAGGAAGGTGGTGGCTGGGATGGAGAAGAGTGAGCAAAGGCTAGAGGGCTAGAGGCCAGGGAGGAGCTGTGAGCAGAGGAAAGGCAGGTCTCGCAAAGTTAGCAGTTGGGTATTTGTTTCAGTTGGAAATAGGGCAATGTCTTCATCTGATTCACTTTATAAAACAATGTTACAGATTGGTTTTCTGTATAGACAGTGGATTGAACAGTATTAAGAAAGGTCACAGGAGGACTTTTTAGAGGGAATCTAAAAACCCCTTTGGTGCCAAGGACTCCTTTGTAAATCTGGTAAAACCTCCAGTACTTCTTTTGAGAAGAACGTTTTTAGATGCAGAAAATAAAACACACAGGATTACAAAGGAAGCCAATTATCTTAACATTCAGTTACCAAAACATTTTCAAAACGTGTGATGCACTAGCATATGTGCTGCTTGATTAACATGTTCAATGTGGTTTTGCAGTGGGGCCTAAGGAGTATGGTGGTGCGTTTGCAACAGTGATGAGGGGCAGTGATATTTCGAGATGTCTTCAACAACTGCAGTGTGACATTATCGTATCTGTGATTTCTATAGGTGGCAAAGTCACGGGTACTCCTGGTGTTTCGTGGTCTGCATTTGTAATGAAAGGAAATGCCAAGCTGTTTAAATAAGGTTGGAGAAAATAGAGATGTGATTTTCTTTTCTTGGCCAAAGGGGACTGGTCTGGAGATGGCTGCAATGACTCACCCAAGATCAAGTGCCTAGCGTAGTGCTTGGCAGAGAGTAGCTGCTTAATGAAATCCATGTTATGCCCCTACTAACAAAAAATCGAAAGTGATTCTGAGCATCACATAGACAATTATGCCCAAGGAATCTATCTTCCTGCTATGATTAAAGGAAAAAGCCTTTTGCTAGATTGTTCACTGGGTCCTTAACTCATTCCTAAGCATGTGGTTGGCAGCTAAATGGGGACGCCCTTAGCTGGATATAATAGAATGTCTGATAGAAAGTGATTTAAATAACAGGAACACTTATGACCTCACTTGACAAGGAGTGTAGAGCTAGGTTATTCCAGGATTGGTTAAGCAACTCGGGAAAATCATCAGAACCCAAGCCCTCTCCAACCTTTTTCTCTGCTATTCTGGGAGTGTGTGATGTGCATGCTAAGCTGCTTTAGTCATGTCCACTCTCTGCGACCCTAAGGACAGGCTCCTCTGTCCATGGGATTCTCCAGGCAAGAATACTGGAGTAGGTTGCCATGCCCTCCTCCAGGGGATCTTCGTGACCCAAGGATCAAACTGGTGGCTCCTGCACCTCCTGCATTACAGGCGAATTCTGTACCACTGAGCCACCAGGGAAGCCTTGGTGAGCTGTAGCACTCTTCAGGATTGCAAGATGGCTATTGCCTTTCCAAGCATTGTGTTCTCATATAACTGAGGCTGGTTTTTTTTTTTCCCTTGAATTTTTTTCTTATCATATGGAACAGTCTGTCCTTAAAGAATTTCCCATTCTGCCTCATTGCCCAGCACTTGGTCAGCAACCCAGGTCTGACCAGTCCTGGTTTCTGGGGAGGCCAGAAAGGCTCGTATTCTTTATTTCCAGCCTCTTATCAGTGGATCCAGATTCTTTCAAGAAAAGAAAAGGGAATGGCTGTTGGGTGGTTACCAAAGTGTCTGCCTTTTGGCTCACTTACCAAGGTCTGTCTCATGACTTCCGACTTCCTTGACTCTTGTCAACAATATTACAGTGAACATGGAGATAAAGATACCTCTTCCAGATCCTGTTTTCATTTTCTTTGGATAAATACCCAGAAGTGGGAATGCTGGAGCATATGCTAGTTCTCTTTTTACTTTTTTGAGGAACATCCATACTGCTGTCGGTAGTTGTTGTACCAGTTTAAGTTACTACCAACAGTGTATAGGGTTCTCTTTTCTCTGCATCCTCACTAACACTTTTTGATGATAGCCATTCTGAGAGATGTGAGAATATACCTCATTGTGGTTTTGATTTGCATTTCTCTGGTGGTTAGTGATACAGAATACCTTTTCATCCAACTATTGGCTGTTTGTATTTCATCTTCAGAGAGATGTCTATGCAGTTCCTCTGCCCATTTTTAAAAATGAGTTGTTTGCTTTGTATTTGTATGAGTTCTTTATATATTTTGAATTTTAACCTCTTACCAAAATGTGGCTTACAGGTATTTTCTCCTACAGTGTAGGTTGCTTGTTCTTTTTGTCAATTGTTTCTTTTGGCTGTGCAGAAGCATTTTAGTTTGATGTAGTTCCACTTATTTTTTGCTTTTGTTGCTTGTGCTATTGGTGTTATATCTAGAAAATCATTGCCAAGACCAATGTAAAGGAGCTTTTCCCCTATGCTTTCTTCTAGGAGTTTTACATTTTCAGATCTTGTGTTTAAGTCTTTAATCATTTCAAGCTAATTTTTGTGAGTGTTGTGTAAGATGGGGTCCAGTTTGATTTTTCTGCGTGTAGTTATCCAGTTTTCTCAATAGTGCTTATTATTGAGAATATTCTTTCCCCATTAAGTATTCTTGGCTCTCATATCAGATGTTAGTTGACCATATATGTGGGACTGTATTTATGGGCTCTTGATTCTGTTCCATTGATCTGTTTTTATGTCAGTACCATACTGTTTTGATAATATAACTTTGTAATACAGTTTGAAATCAGGAAGTATGGTACCTCTATCTCTGATCTCTTTCTCAAGATTTATTTGGCTCTTTGGGGTCTTTTTTGGTTCTGTATGAATTTTAGGACTCTGTTTTTCTTTCTGTAAAAAATGACATTAAAATTTTGAGAGCAATTGCGTTGAATCCATAGATAGCTTTGAGTAGTGGTGGTGGTTAGTCACTAAGTCATGTCCAACTCTTGCCATCCCATGGACTGTAGCCTGCCAGGCTCCTCTGTCCATGGGATTTCCCAAGCAAGAATACTGGAGTGGGTTGCCATTTCCTTCTCCAGGGGATCTTCCTGCCCCAGGGATCTAACCCTGGCCTCTTGCACCGCAGGTGCTCTCTTGCACTGCAGGCAGAGTCTTACTGACTGAGCCACCAGGGAAGCCCAGTATGATTACTACAGTCATGTTCTGGTAAAGGATCAATTGTGTCTGATTCTTTGCGACCCATGGACTGTGGCCCACCAGGCTCCTTTGTTCATGGAATTCTCCAGGCAAGAACACTGGCGTGGGTTGCCATTCCTTCCTTCAGGGAATCTTCCCAACCCAGGGATCAAACCCGGGTCTCCTGCATTGCAGGCAGATTCTGTGGCTCAGATGGTAAAGCGTCTGTCTGCAGTGCAAGAGACCCGGGTTCAGTCCCTGGGTTGGGAAGATCCCCTGGAGAAGGAAATAGCAGCCCACTCCAGTATTCTTGCCTGTAAAATCCCATGGACCGCAGAGCCTGGTAGGCTACTATTCATAGTGTTGTAAAGAGTCAGACACGACTGAGCGACTTCATGTTTCTCTACCATCTGAGCCACCAAAGAAGCCCTTAGTAGTATGAATAATAAGCCCTTAATAATATCAATCCTTCTGATCCATGAACACAGAATGTCTTTCCATTTATTTATCTTTAATTTCTTTCTTCAAAGTCTTACAGTTTTCAGTGTACAAAATTTTCACCTCCTTTGTTAAACTTACTCTTCAAGTATTTTATTTTTGATGCTATTATAGTGGGATTTCTTTATTTTTCAGATAGTTTGTTGTTTTCTTAGCATATAGAATCATAACTGATTTATAGCATAACTGATGCTATAACTGCAACTTTACTGAATTACTAGTTCCATCAATTTTTTGGTAGAGTCTTGAGAATTTTCTGTATGTAAGATTATATCATCTGCAAAGTTTTACTTCTTCCTTTCTGATCTGGACATCTTTTATTTCTTTGTATTGCCTGATTGCTTTGGCTAAAACTTCAGTAGTATGTTGAATAAGAGTGAGAGTGGGCAGCCTTGTCTTGTTCCTGATCTTAGAATAAAAGTTTTCAACCTTTTACCACTGAGTATGATGTTAGCTGTGGGCTTGTCATATATGGCATTTATTATGTTGAGTTATGCTAGGAGATCCAACCAGTCCATTCTGAAGGAGATCAACCCTGGGATTTCCTTGGAAGGAATGATGCTAAAGCTGAAACTCCAGTACTTTGGCCACCTCATGTGAAGAGTTGACTCATTGGAAAAGACTCTGATGCTGGGAGGGATTGGGGGCAGGAGGAGAAGGGGGCGACCGAGGATGAGATGGCTGGATGGCATCACTGACTCGATGGACGTGAGTCTGAGTGAACTCCAGGAGATGGTGATGGACAGGGAGGCCTGGCCTGCTGCGATTCATGGGGTCATGAAGAGTCGGACACGACTGAGCAACTGAACTGAACTGATATCCCTTTTATACCCAATTTGTTCACTTTTTATCATGAAAGGATGTTGAATTTTGTCAAATTCTTTATCTGCATCTATTCAGACAGTCATGATTTTTATCTTTCATTATATTAATGTGAGGGATTCCCTGGTGACTCAGATGGTAAAGAATCTTCCTGCAGTGAAGGAGACCCATGTTTGAACCCTGGGTCAGAAAGATCCCCTGGAGAAGGGAATGGCAACCCACTGTAGTATTCTTGCTGGAGAATTCCCTGGACAGAAGAACCTGGCAGGCTATAGTCCATGGGATCTGAAAAGAGTCGGATAAGACTGACCAACTAACACTTCCACTTCCATATTAATGTGATGTATCACATTTTTAAAGGAAAACATTTTTTTTTTTACTCCTTCCATCACTTATTGAACAGACCGTGTGGCATGCAGTGTCCTTTGTACTATGTATACATTTTTATTTTCATTTTTTCAACTGTACTAAGGTATAATTGACAAAATTGTAAGATATTTAAAGTGTGCATTGTGGTGGTTTGTTGTATGTATACTTGGTAAAATAATTCTCACCATATAGTTAACACATCCATCACCTCACATATTTGCATATGTTGAACCATCCTTATATCCCAAGGATTAAGTCCTTGGGTATGATCCCATTAATGTGCTCTTGAATTCAATTTGCTAGTATTTTGTTAAAATTTTACAATTATGTTCATCATGAATATTGGCCTATAGTATTCTTTTCTTGTAGTGTCCTTTTCTGACTTTAGTATGAGAGTAATTCTGCCTCATAAAATGAAGTTGCAAGTGGCCTCTCCTCTTCTTTTGGAAGAGTTTGGGAAGGATTGACACTAATTTTTCTTTCAGTGTTTGATAGTATTCTCTAGTGAAACCATCTGGTCCTGGACTTTCCTTTGTTGGGAGATGTTTTATTAGTGATTCAGTATCCTTACTCATTATTGGTTTGTTTAGATTTCTGTTTCATCATGATTAAGTCTTGGTAACTTGCATGTTTTTAGGAATTTATCAATTTCTTCTAGGTTGTCCAAGTTGTTGGCATATAATTAATTGTTCATAGTAGTCTCTTAAGATATTTTGTATTTCTGTGGTATCATTTATGTCCCCTCTTTAGTTTCTGATTTTGAATTTTCTTTTTGTCTTAGTCTAGCTGAAGTTGGTCAATTTTGTCATTTCAGAGAACCAATTCTTAATTTCATTGATTCTTTTCTCCTGTATTCCTGTTCTCCATTTCATTTACTTTGTCTCTAATGTTTGTTTATAATTTCCTTTCTTCTGCCAACTTTAGGCTTAGGTTCCCCCCGCCCCCTACCCCAGTTCCTGAAGGTATAAATGTTAGATTGTTTTGAGAGTTTTTTCCCTCAAGTTTTTCTTTAAAATTATTACTGTCATACAGGGTAAACACAAAGAGTAAGAGGATCCAGAAGATATACAGCCATATTTCAAAGATACTGTGGATTCAGTTCCAAACCACTGGAATAAAGTGAATATCTCAGTAAAGCAACTCACATGAATATTTTGATTTCCCAGTGCAGATAAGTTACATTTACACTTATACTTTAGTCTGTTAAGTGTGTAATCATTATGTCTAAAAAAACAAAGTGCACACCTTAATTAAAAAATACTTTATTGCTAAAAAATGCTAACCCTCTCAGTCTACCATTAGTCGGTCATGGTACTAACATCAAAGATCACTGATACAGACCATCATAACAAATATAATAATAACGTAAAAGTCTGAAATGTTGGGAGAATTACCAAAATGTGACTCAGAGACAGAGTGAACAAATGCTGTTGGAAAAATGACTCTGATTTGCTCAACACAGTGTTCCACAAACCTTCAATTTGTAAAATAATAAATCAAAATAAAAATGGAATGTCTACGAAGCACAATAAAGCAGAGAGCATAAAACAAGGTATGCTTGTAAAAAGTCCTCTTTGAACATAAAACATTTTCTTTTTAAG
Source organism: Capricornis sumatraensis (assembly GCF_032405125.1). Classification (NCBI taxonomy): domain Eukaryota; kingdom Metazoa; phylum Chordata; class Mammalia; order Artiodactyla; family Bovidae; genus Capricornis; species Capricornis sumatraensis. Next base: position 106,273,259 of record NC_091092.1, on the reverse strand, counting down.
AAATATTCTGGTTATGTAAACTACCTGTATTTTTGCCCATTTATGTGATATTTGTGTGTGTGTGTATGTGTGTGTACATATATATGTGACACACCTTGTTTTCATATGTGCCTTTCCTGGTAGCTGGTAAAGAATCTGCCTGCAATGCAGGAGACCCTGGTTCGATTCCCGGGTCAGGAAGTTCCCCTAGAGAAGGGATAGGCTACCCACTCCAGTATTCTTGTGCTTCCCTGGTGGCTCAGACAGTAAAGAATCCTCCTGCAATGTGGGAGACCTGGATCCAATCCCTGGGTTGGGAAGATCCCCTGGAGGAGGGCATGGCAACCCACTCCAGTATTCTTGCCTGGAGAATCCCTGTGGCCAGACGAGCCTGGTGGGCTATAGTACATGGGGTCTCAAAATGTTGGACACGACAGAGTGACTAAGCACACCACAGCATAGAGAGGTCTCATTCTTTATACTGGTTTGATTTAATGGCTATACCACAATTTAACCATTATAGACATTAAGTTGATTCATTTTTTTTCCTTTTTTGCTATCAGAATTAATGCTGTAAAGTATACACAGTAATACACATAATGTACATATATACATATATGACATTTACATGTAATATATACATATATGTGTCTGTATATGTATCTTTGCCTTCTGTTACAAGTATATATGTAGGATAAATTTTTAAAACCCAATTGCTGAGTCAAAGTTTGTAGCTGTTTTTCACTCAATGGAGATTATCAAGCTGCTATCCAGAAAGGTTACATCACTTTCCATTCCCTCCACGAGCATTCGGGGGTGCCTGCATTCCCACATTATTGTCAATACTAGGTTTCATCAGACTTTTTAACATACGACAGACTAATGGGTAAAAAAAAAAAAAAATGAAGATGGAGATTTCTCGGATAGAAAATGTGTCCCCTTATGTCTTCATTCAATACTCACTGAACAAAATGCATATACAGGATTTCACCCAGTCTAAATCTGAGTGGTCCCTGGTTTGTAAGCAGCAGTGTGTTGTGCATTGTGCAAGTAAACCTGGCAGTTTGGCTTGAAATGACAGCAGGTTGGGGAAGCTGGATTTTTGTAAGCTGAGTCCAGTTCATAATTGCTCGATTATAGATGTATCAGGAAATGGGGCACTTCCGTGGGCTGTAGCTTGGATCCTTTGTTACTCTTGATCCAGAACCCTGTGATGGCTAAAAGGACATAAGAACTAGCACTACTTGATCATTTAGTGTCCACCCTGTCATGAGCCCTTTCCATATATTATGTCATTTAGTACCAATACTTATGACTAGGCACCATATTATCTTCCTCCTCCCCATATGAGGAAACTGAGACACAGAGAGGCTGCGGGACTTGTTCCAGTTTCCACAGCTAGTCAGCAGCAGAGATGGGGTTCCATCCAACACAGGCTGGTCGCCAAATCTGTGCTTTCAATGAGCTCTCTTCACACTTCAATGTGCACTCAGATCTCCTGGCGATCCTGTTAAAAATCAGGTTTTGATTCAGCAGATCTGGGGTGAGGCCCAAGATACTGTATCTCAACAAGCTCCCAGATGCTGCTGCTGCTGGTTCATTGAGCAGATTTGAGTAAAAACCTTGAAATCATTAATTTTTTGTCAATTTTATGGGATTGCCTATCAACAGATTTCACTGATCCCTGCCCTGCCCCCTTCCCACCACCTGCCACTTCATGATGTTCATCAGTTGGCCTTTTTACTGGAAATGACTTATTCCACAAATGCCAGAATATCAGCTCTCCAATTCGTAGGTGCTGCTGAAGGACTTTTTGCAGGTTTAAGGACTCTGTTAACATCTATGAGTGAATGTGTGGATTTCCTTTTTTTCTGATAAATGTAATTTTACACTCTATATACAAAGATGTTTTCTTTTTTTAGAATTCCTTTAAAGGCCCAAATAGACCATGTTCCAGCAGTTTTAAATGATTTCATAGTAAGAGACACTTTATCATTCCCACATCAGATTGAAAACATGATGCTCTGATCATTTTTCAGGGCAAGAATGGAACCACTCCTGTTTTAGAATCATTCAGTTAAATTTATCAATCTGACGTAAAGGAGTGTTGCCCCAACTCTAAATTAAATGGAAGATGCTTAGACATTTTTTTTTTTCTAATAGGTTGGGAAAATCCTCTGGAGAAGGAAATGGCAACCCACTCCGGTACTCTTGCCTGGAAAATCCTATGGACGGAGGAGCGTTGTAGGCTACAGTCCATGGGGTCACAAAGAGTTGGACACGACTGAGTGACTTTACTTACTTTCACAATGATTTAACACTCAGAATAAACTTGGTTTCCTTAGAGATAACTTATCTCTTTTAATTAGTCCACTAATATACATTCCACTAAAAACTAAACTTATTACTTGTAATTATTTGGAGAGCATGGTTCATAATTTTCTTATTACTGAATAAATAAATTGGGGAAATGTGCATAATAAAAGTTCTTTTAAATGTTCTGAATTATTTGTTTTGCCAGTAACCTGACCTCCCAGTATTCCATAAGAAGGTGGTTTTAATGGAACTGTGCTGTATTTATGACGTCTGAATGTGAAAATGACAGATTGTATTAATTTCTTATTAATTTGGCTAATTTCCTTTTCACTGGTTAATGAAAGATGTTTGTCTCTTGACTGGCTCCTACACAGTGCACAGATTTCCTCTGTGTAGCAGGGGAAGAGCATCCTTTAATATCCCCATGTGGAGATGGTCTCTTGGTAAACTGGCCAGCAGTCCATGATGTATCCAAATAAGTGTTTCTCTTCAAGATTCACTTTTACTGATTACTTTCTGACCTGCATTCATTAATTAAGTACAGTGCCTTGGATGTTGGTTTGAGTCAAAGAAAAACATGTTGTTTTCATGCATTATTTACATATATCGAAGTACCTCTTATCTTTTCCTAGTTATTTTCTTTATGGATTTAGTTACTAAGGAAACTTACCAAGTTAACAGCCTCATTATTCCTGGGGTGCTAGCCACTTGAACAAATGGAATTTTCAAGAAGTCATTTGATCCATTCTTTTAGCAAGCTGAACAAAGAAGTGTTTTGTGTAAGATCACATTTCCTTTTCTGAACAGCTTTACCCATTCAACAACCCAAACAAATGAACGCCTTTGACACATTGAAGTGTGAGTGTTGCTACCTGGGCCATAAAGAAGCTGGTTCTCAGATGAGAGGCAGTCATAAAAGCTTCATGGCTGAGAACATCATCTAAATGAGAGGTGGCAAAACAAATATTGGTCATAGCATTATGTGCAGCTAGCTGTTACTGTGCCCATCTGCTGGCTCCATTGCTTTGCATGGAATGGATTCCTCATGCTCATTGGTGTATTGAAATCTGGTGTCCAAGGCAACCAAAGCATCACCAATCCAAACCAAGCACTATGGGGACCAGCTGAATCTCCACTCCTACAATGACTTTAGAAGGGAGCTGCATCCCTAACGGACTTTACAACTATCTAAGGCTGAAGAGTTCCAGTAATCCACCAGAAAGGAAGTATTGTTCTCATGCACATTTCAATAACATAATTTTGCTATTTAAAATGTTTCTTCTTTCCTTGTGAGGCAAAGAGAATTGCATGAGTTATCACCCATTGCAGCTGTTGAAATAGTTCAGCATCTCAATGAAGGCATTAAAAGATGATGGTTAAGAACAGGGCTTTCAGAGTCCCCTAGCCTTGGTGTTGAATCGTGGCTCCATCCTGGTTGACCTTAGCCAGGTTACTTTAGCATCTTTAAAGTTTGATTTCCTCATCTGCAAAAGGTAAGGCGAACACCCTCTTCTTAGGTGTGGTAGGAAGATCCACTGAGAATGTGTATGTAACATGCTTAGCAGAGGGGTCTGCTAGGCACATAGTAAAGACTCTGTGTAAGTCAGTTCTTGTTTTATTGGTATTTTGAATATTGTCATTAATGTGAAGTGAGACCCTCTGTGGACTAAATGATACAGGTGTGTTTTAGGGGGAAGTTTAGCCCATGTAATATTCCCTGTGGTGGTATTCAGAGCTGCTATGCCCCTGATCACAACAGCAAAGCTTTGAGATCTTGAAACAGAGGCCATAAAGTGCTGGACAGAAATACTCTTTTCTCTGCCACACTGGAGATTAAGCTGAGCTGCTCAGAGAGATTATGTGTCAAAATAAATTGAATGACTGGTCATCACCCCTGGAACCCGAACCTGTTCAAGTTGCCCTCTGCACTTTGGTTCCTCCAGGAAGAGGGCATTCTTTTCTCTTTTTGCTAAGTTCAGGCTCTTTGAAGACTTAATCTAGGAATTGGTTTTCCTGTGTCTGATTTGTGCTTCTCAGAGTAAATCACCTAATTGGCTTTATCAGAAGAGATTTGCTATGCAGGTGATATTGGGATGTTTGTTCTTTTGCTCTCTTCCCCCCAGAATCTGAGGGGGAGATTCAAGGAGCTCTTTCCTGCTCTTAAAGCCTCATCTTTGCTTCTAAAGATCATTTGCTTGTATGGCACTAATTCAGAATTTCAGGCAAATTTCAGTAGTTGCCTCTCTGGTGAAGTGACAGTTTCAAATGAGTTTTCCTCAGCAAATGTTCCAGATCATGTACAGTCAGTAGCTTGTCTCAGCAAAGGATTAATACAATTAAGGATTCTTCCAAGTGTTTCTTCAGCTTCTGGGCCCAGAAGTTATGTTTTTTCTTGCATTAATGAACTTTTCTATTTGCGTTTCAAGGCTGTGTCATACGTATAGACTCACTGTCAGTTTTACAAACTTAAATCTACTCTTTAGCTCCTATTCATACTCATTTATGACATGATCTTGACATTTATAACTACACTACTCTAATAGTAATGGAGTAGCAAATGGCAACCCACTCCAGTATTCTTGCCTGGACAACCCCATGAACAGAGGAGCCTGACAGGCTACAGTCCATGGGGTCACAAAAGAGTCAGGTATGACTGAGTAACTGAGCACATACTCTAATAGTAAAGGCATCATTATGATTTCTTCTTATCCCTAATAACTGAGTTGTTGTGTATATCCATTCAGTCATTTCAGTCGCTCAGTCATGTCTTGACTCTTTGCGACCCCATGGACTGCAGCATGCCAGGCTTCCCTGTCCATCACTGACTCCCAGAGCTTGCTCAAACTCCTGTCCATTGATTTGGTGATGCCATCCAACCAGCTTATTCTCTGTTGTCCCCTTCTTCTGCCTTCAATATTTCCCAACATCAGAGTCTTTTCCAATGAGTCAGTTCATCGCATCAGGTGGTCAAAGTATTGGAGTTTCAGCTTCAGCATTAGTCCTTCCAATGAATATTCAGGACTGATTTCCTTTACGGTTGACTGGTTTGATCTTTCTTGCAGCCCAGGGGACTCTCAAGAGTCTTCTCCAACATCACAGTTCCAAAGCATCAATTCTTCGGCACTCAGCTTTCTTTATAGTCTAACTCTCACATCCATACATGACTACTGGAAAAACCATAGCTTTGATTAGATGGACCTTTGTCAGCAAAGTAATGTCTCTGCTTTTTAATACGTTGTCTAGGTTGGTCATAACTTTTCTTCCAAGGAGCAAGCGTCTTTTAATTTCATGGCTGCAGTCACCATCTGCAGTGATTTTGGAACCCAAGAAAATAAAGTATAGCTGTTAGTTCTGCCTAAAATCTCCAATATCCCAACAGCTGTCTCTAGGTCTGTGGCCTTTTTCTCCATGGGGGTCCATAATGTCTTTCCCAGATCTGTGGCCTCAGGTCAGTGTTTCTCACACTTGAACATGTATGAGAATCCCTTGGAGGACTTGTTCCAGCCCCAGAGTTTCTGATTCAATGGATCTGGAGTCAGACCTGAGACTTTGTACTGTGAACAAGTTTCCACTGATGCTGCTGCTTGTCTGGAGACTACATTTTTAGAACCACTGCCTTATACTATACCCTTAACCTTGGCCAGACATCTCTGAAATGTGGGAACTTGGTGAAGGCCGTACAGTGGTAGTACCACAAACTTACCACCACCACCAGAAAATAACTCAAAAGATAGGACTGACTGTATGACAGGTACTGTGATGAACATATTATATCCATTTCAGGGAAGAATACTGGGACTTAGGTTCAGGAACTTGCCTGGCATCACACAGCTGGGCAAGTAGTTGAACCCACATCTTCGTGATTATAGAGCTGCTTCTGGAGATTTAAGTCAGATAAGACTTCTGCATGTTTTTCTACTGACGTATTCATGGCCAAGAGGAGAGCGAGTTGTACCCCAAGACACCTGGAATGATAGTTTGAACTCGACTCTCTGAACTTCAAGGTGTTTTTGGAGTTTAACTTAAGAGTGAATAAAAATGGTGGTACAGGAGAGTGCTCTGCATGGATTCTGAAGTTCCAGAAGCCAGTTAGTCTCAGCTCAACTTTGTCAGTTGCAACTTTGATAGGTCCTTTCACAAACCTGAGCAACTCAGTGATACTCTTAGGCTAGGCTCTCCAGAAGTTGCCTCTGAGGTGTGGATATACTTCATTCAGGAAGGACTCTCAGAGAAACCAGTATAGGAGTAGGGCAAACAGTGAAGAGTGGGAAGCCAAGCAAAGGTGTGATTTTTAGGCTGAGTTACAGCTTCCATCTCAGTCTTTAAAGAACCCCAGAGGACAGATAGCATCTCATAGTTTGTCCTGACGAGTCAAGCACTCCCACCAGCATTTCACTACTAGATGGAGGTGTAATCTTCCCAGTACTTCCAGGCTTCTGGAATTGTGGGGCAAATGTGAAAAATAGAACTTTCTAGATTTAAGGGACCCCCTCCCCAGCAATGTTGGATAGAAAAAGAATAAAAAAAAGATTCTAAAGGCTTCTAAGAAGAAAAATAAAACTGCTTCCTTAAAAGAATTTGCACTGGACTTTCAGTAGCAACTTAAGCTACCCAACAGTGGCACAAGGCCTCCTAAGTTCACAGAGAAAATTTTCAACTAGAATTCTGTAGCAGCCAAAATTATCAATCAACTGTGAGAGTAGAAAAAAAAATCTTTGCAAGTTCTCAAAAAAAAAAAAAAACACATTTTTTTTTCTTTCAAAAGTGTAAGGCATAGGTAATTTTGCTTCACAGAATGTATTTAAAGAACTTACAGACCAGACGTTCCAAATGAAGCAACCACTGTCTGGAACACTGCAGGAGCTGGTAAAACATTTTTGAGGGCGGTCCATGGTGTTGGTGGAATGAACCGAGAAATAGGAAAGTATGAGATTTCAAAACCTGGAGCTCCAATGCAGATGAGATCAGAAAACTTCAAGAGTGATGGTAAAGGACAGCCCAGGATGTAGCTGGGTATCAAGTCTTGAAGGAAGCCTAAGTACTGAAGCAGAGCTACAGCCAGGATGATGCTAAGAGAAAAATAATAGAATAGATGAATTACCTGATATGCTTGGCTGTACCTAGAGGAGTTATGCAAGTTTGTCGGAAAGTTAAGGTGCGAATTTGGTATAGACAAAATAGAAAAACAAACGATATAGAAAGAAAAGGAAGTTATCTTGCAGGGGGAAGTAGAGGGAAAAAGGAAATAGTAATCATTGAACATGGTTTTGAGGAACTCCACTTTTTAAGTTATATACATGTATTAGGTTGACCAGAAAGCTCATTTGGGTTTTCCCATAATGTGTTATGGAAATGTCTGAACAAACTTTTTAACCAACCTAATATTTCTTTGAGAAATATAAATACCAAGAACATAAGAGCTATTTTTCTTAATCTCACCTGTGCTTTTTAGCTGTGATTTCACCATATTCTCTTCTTCATAGTCTTATTCCTGCTTAGTGATTAACAAATGTTCTTAGAGAACATCTATGGAATATTACCTAATGATAGAAATAATGTCATTTATAGATAAATTTTGTCAGCATATTTCCTCATCAAAAGTGTGGCTTGATACATTCCTAATATTCTAATAAGTAATACTAAATTAGGATTTAATGACATTTTATTAGTTTGGCCGAATAGCTCTGTGTCATTTAAAATCTTCATATGGTTTAATTTAAATAGTTGTGCCTTTAAAAATATTGAGTAAAATAATGAAGATCAGAGCTATATTTATTAAACTTCTACCCAGAAAGGAGGGGAGATTCCAGTTAAAATAATTAAAAGTAAAAAGATAGATGGTTAGAATACAGTAAAGATTGGTGGAATCACGTATATAAAGCAGAATAAGAATATAGTTTTTTTTTCATGGCAGTGGCTCTAAGATGCTCCAAGATTCTATAATGCTTCCAAGTCATTGCAACCAGTGGTAACTAATAATTATATAGAACATTAACTCGACTAACTACTTGTTACATAAGCTGTCTCATTTAATTCTCACAATCTCTCTTCAAGTTAGATATTATTACTACTACATTTTCAGAACAGAAAATAGAAAACATTGCAGAGAGGTTGAGTAACTTCCCCAAGGATGTAGGGTTGAGAGGTAGGATAATGATAACATTTATTGCCCAAGCAGGATACTTTTGGTAGGAACCAGCCAGTTAAGATTCTAAGACAAGAGAGGGAAACCAAGACTTACCTGTGGGATTTATGATCCCCAGTTGATAAGGGATTGAATCTTGTCTAGAATTCAGGTTCTTCTGGAAACTTGTGCTCTTTCTGCTGCCTTGGGCTAGTGGTACCCTTTGTTGTTCAGTTGCTCAGTTGTGTCTGACTCTGCAACCCCATGGACTGTGGCACACCAGGCTTCCCTATCCTTCACCATCTCCTGGAGTTTGCTCAAACTCATGTCTATTGAGTCAGTGATGCCATCCAACCACCTCATCCTTTTTCGCTCCTTCCTCCTCCTGCCCTCAACCTTTCACAGCATTAGGGTCTTTTCAGTGAGTCAGCTTTTTGCATCAGGTGAAAGTGAAAAGTGAAGTATTAGGTGCTCAGTCATGTCTGACTCTTTGTGATCCCATGGACTGTAGCCTGCCAGGCTCCTCTGTCCTTGAAATTCTCCAGGCAAGAACTCTGGAGTGGGTTGCTATTTCCTTCTCCAGGGGATCTTCCCAACTAAGGGATTGAACCCAGGTCTCCTGCATTGCAGGCAAATTTTTTACAGCCAAAATATTGGAGCTTCAGCTTCAGCATCAGTCTTTCCAATGAATGTTCAATCCTTTAGGATTGACTGGCTTTGATCTCTTGGCTGTACAAGGGTGGTACCCTTCATGTTAAATGAAATTCCCCATTCCCTAAATATGCCAATAAATGTTAACTGATGAATGGCAAATAGTTGTTTCTGTTCATTGAGAGAACCCTTGAGGCAGTGGGTAGAGTGTCTGCATATCCATTCTGGAGTTTCAGGACTGAATCTGTTGCTGACTCTCACCCAAGATGCCACTCAGTAGCCCGAAAACTCAAAGAGAGGAGGTGTCTGGAAGGCATTCAGACACAGTTGACCAGTTCCCAAATAGAACATGATAGAAGAGAGAATTGGAGACAAGCATGGACAATTAAGCGTGAGGATGGAAGTGGATGGCCAACTGTGAGAAGAAGGATCCTTAGCAGGAAGTGCCTAACACCACATTTGTTCCCTGAGTTTCTTTTGTTGCTTTTCTCACAGGCCTTTTTTCTCCCTTTCCTCGGCACTTCTGGCTGCCCTTTTGGGTGTACTGTTCACTGCACATTTCATGTTTGTTTCCATCCTACACATTTCCCAGAGAGCCTTGCTTGCAGCAAGACTGCAGCAGCTCTAAGTTCTTCATCTCCACTCCCTTTTCACTAATACTGATCTGAATAATAGGCAGACCTGGCAAAAAAAGTTTCCTAATACATATTCATGGAAGAGAGGAAGGGATGCCCATGAACTGTTTTTAATTTCACAAAGCTAAATAATCCCCTTTATTGGAGTCTCAAGAAGGGACAGCCCACATTTTAAAAGGAGCTCCTATCAAAATGTTTTAGCTTTTCTGGGTCTGACAGCAGAGCTACTTAGGATCTTGGGTTGAAATGTTTGGTCTACAGGTTACTTGGTTGGTCATGAATTCTGTCACATTTTCATTTACCGTCAGCTTCATGACAGCCAGTGGATGGTAAAATTCTACCACTTTTACATTACAAAGTGAAAAATGTGCCCAGCTGATGACAGGTCAAAATGATCTGCTTGTGCATTTCTGTGCTGACACACACAACTCTCTCATTGTTAACATTTAAGAGACCCTTTAGGAAACTCTACGTTTGGACTTGTATAGTTTCAGACATCTAAAATGATTTTTGTTTTTAAAATAATCTGTTACTTTTATATTCACACAAGTGATAAAGTCTTGTGTATGTTCCTCAATCCTTATCTCCATCTGTTGAAAACTTGCATTCACTTTTGATAAATTAAACACTGACAGATACAGATAATCAGTTGTTAAGAACGCCTTTTTTGTTTGTCTGGAAGGAATTATGCTGTCCTACAAATAAGAACTTAATGTAGAAAACTGCCCCTTTAATTACATATTAAAATACCATTCCTCAAACAACTGTTAAATATTTATGAATAAAAATATGTAGAGGAATAGAAGAATCAAAGCCAGTTTACAGTAAGTATACTTTTACTACAGCTAAGAAATGAGTACCTCATCACATCCTGCCTAGAGTGAATAAACAGATACCTGAAGAGATAATTAAATCAGAAATTAGAAGGAAGATGTACCCTCAGAATTTGTTTACAGCATACAGTGATTTAATATTTCTTTTCTTTAGATAGCATGAGCTTTTAATTAGGTAGTACACAGTATGGGACAGCTGTTTCTGGCTCATACTATTGAATACTGACCAACATATAACTAACTCCCTATCAGTTTTTTTAGCAGTCAGAGGAAAGCCCCCAGTTCTTGGTGCAGGTAACTTATTAGAGATTCTAACTAAAACTACTATGTAAATGGCTTTTGACATTTAGCTTTCAAGCTTGAGGCATTTTTTTTTTTCATCAGGCAAGCTGTGTTCTGCAAACCATTCATTATCACAGTAATCCAAGTCTATGCCCCGACCAGTAACGCTGAAGAAGCTGAAGTTAAACAGTTCTGTGAAGACCTACAAGACCTTCTAGAACTAAAACGCAAATAAGATGTCCTTTTCATTATAGGGGACTGGAATGCAAAAGTAGGAGGTCAAGAAACACCTGGAGTAACAGGCAAATTTGGCCTTGGAGTACAGAATGAAGCAGGGCAAAGGCTAATAGAGTTTTGCAGATAATGCACTGGTCATAGCAAACACCCTCTTCCAACAACACAAGAGAAGACTCTACACATCATTTCAGTTCAGTTCAGTCGCTCAGTCGTGTCCAACTCTTTGCGACCCCATGAATCGCAGCATGCCAGGCCTCCCTGTTCATCACCATCTCCCGGAGTTCACTCAGACTCATGTCCATCGAGTCCGTGATGCCATCCAGCCATCTCACCCTCGGTCGTCCCTTTCTCCTACTGCCCCCAATCCCTCCCAGCATCAGAGTCTTTTCCAATGAGTCAATTCTTTGCATGAGGTGGCCAAAGTACTGGAGTTTCAGCTTCAGCATCATTCCTTCCAAAGAAATCCCAGGGTTGATCTCCTTCAGAATGGACTAGTTGGATCTCCTTGCAGTCCAAGGGACTCTCAAGAGTCTTCTCCAACACCACAGTTCAAAAGCATCAATTCTTCGGTGCTCAGCCTTCTTCACATTCCAACTCTCACATCCATACATGACCACAGGAAAAACCATAGCCTTGACTAGCCGTGACATTGTACAGGTGACAGGGATCAAGACCATCCCCATGGAAAAATGCAAAAAAGCAAAATGGCTGTCTGAGGAGGGCTGACAAATAGCTATGAAAAGAGGAAAACCGAAAAGTAAAGGAGAAAAGGAAAGATATACCCATTTGAATACAGAGTTCCAAAGAATAGCAAGGAGAGATAAGAAAGCCTTCCTCAGTGATCAATCAATGCAAAGAAATAGAGGAAAATAATAGAATGGGAAAGACTAGAGATCTCTTCAAGAAAATCAGAGATACCAAGGGAACATTTCATGCAAAGATGGGCTCAATAAAGGACAGAAATCGTTTGTACCTAACAGCAGAAGATATTAAGAAGAGCTGGCAAAAATACACAAGAGACCTATACAAAAAAGATCTTCATGACCCAGATAACCATGATGGTGTGATCATTCACCTAGAGCCAGACATCCTGGAATATGAAGTCAAGTGGGCCTTAGGAATCATCACTATGAACAAAGCTAGTGGAGGTGATAGAATTCAAGTTGAGCTATTTCAAATCCTAAAAGATGATGCTGTGAAAGTGCTGCACTCAATATGCCAGCAAATTTGGAAAACTCAACAGTGACCACAGGACCGGAAAAGGTCAGTTTTCATTCCAATCCCAAAGACAGACAATGCCAAAGAATGCTCAAACTACCACATAATTGCCCTCATCTCACACGCTAGTAAAGTAATCCTCAAAATTCTTCAAGCCAGGCTTCAATAGTACATGAACCATGAACTTCCAGATGTTCAACCTGGTTTTATAAAAGGCAGAGGAACCAGAGATCAAATTGCCAACATCTATTAGATTATCGAAAAAGCAAGAGAGTTCCAGAAAAACATCTATTTCTGCTTTATTGACTATGCCAAAGCCTTTGACTGTGTGATCAGCACAAACTGGAAAATTCTTCAAGAGATGTTAATGCCAGACCACCTGACCTGGCTCTTGAGAAATCTCTGTGCAGGTCAGGAAGCAACAGTTAGAACTGGACATGGAACAACAGACTGGTTCCAAATAGGAAAAGGAGTACGTCAAGGCTGTATATTGTCACCCTGCTTATTTAACTTCTATGCAGAGTGCATCATGAGAAACACTGGGCTGGATAAAGCACAAGCTAGAATCAAGATTGCCGGGAGAAATCTCAGTTACCTCAGATATGCAGATGACACCACCCTTATGGCAGAAAGCGAAGAACTAAAGAGCCTCTTGATGAAAGTGAAAGAGGAGAGTGAAAAATTTGGCTTAAAGCTTCATATTCAGAAAACTAAGATCATGGCATCTGGTCCCATCACTTCATGGCAAACAGATGGGGAAACAATGGAAACCATGAGAGACTTTATTTTGGGGGGCTCCAAAATCACTGCAGATGGTGACTGTAGAAATTAAAGATACTTACTCCTTGGAAGGAAAGTTATGACCAACCTAGACAGCATATTAAAAAGCAGACATTGCTTTGCCAACAGAGGTCCATCTAGTCAAGGCTATGGTTTTTCCAGTAGTCATGTATGGATGTGAGACTTGGACTATAAAGAAAGCTGAGTGCCAAAGAATTGATGCTTTTGAACTGTGGTGTTGGAGAAGACTCTTGAGAGTCCCTTGGACTGCAAGGAGATCCAACCAGTCCATCCTAAAGGAAGTCAGTCCTGAATATTCATTAGAAGGACTGATGTTGAAGCTGAAACTCCAATACTTTGGCCACCTGATGCGAAGAACTGACTCATTTGAAAAGACCCTGCTGGCTGGGAAAGATTGAAGGTGGGAGGAGAAGGGGACAACAGAGGATGAGATGGTTGGATGGCATCACCGACTCAATGGATATGAGTCTGAGTAAACTCCAGGAGTTGGTGATGGACAGGGAGGCCTGGTGTGCTGCAGTCTATGGGGTTGCAGAATCAGACATGACTAAGTGATTAAACTGAACTGAAATTTAGCTTCCAGCAGAATCACCTTGGAAACCTTATTAAAACATGGGTCATTGTGCTTTACGTGGGTCTGGGGTAGAGTGAGAGAATTTGCACTTCTAAAAAGTTCCCAGATGATGCTGATGCCACCGTTCTAGGGACACAGTTCCAGAACCATTGCTCTAGACCACCATATTGCTGGAAGCAGAAAACTCATCACCAAGAATTTCCAGCTTGGTGTGTAGGATGAAAAATCCTGATGCTCTTTTCCAAAGTTCCTGCTTCCAGTGATCACTTTTAAGATTTATCTCTCTCTCTCTTTTTTTTTTTTTTGTATCCAAGACGTGTTTTTTGGGATAGTTTCCCATTCTCCTTGATACAGAGTACTTTTAGTGCTGCTTCTGTCTGAAGGAGTATCCTTTGTACCCTTGTTTTTCCTCCTGTAGGCTGGCAGAGGACAGCAGAGCACTCAACACACAAAACTGCCCTTTGTGCATGGCTAAAGTTGGTGGTGATGTTATAGCATCCTGGGCATTTCACATCCATGAAATAGGCATTGGGGCTCTGCAACAGGCTCTTCTTATGTTTCCTGTTCTCTTTTGGAGAGGGATAAAGGAGATCCTTTGGGAGAGACACGTTCTCATGGGGAGGTCGTCATTGCTGGAAAACTTCTTTTTTTAATTTCTTTTCTTTTTTTTTTTTGATGGGGACCAGTTTTGAAGCCTTTATTGAATTAGTTACAATATTGCTTCTGCTCTTTTATGTTGGGCCCTAAGGTATGTGGGATCTTAGCTTCCCCACCAGGGATCAAACCTGCACCCACTGCATTGAAAGGTGAATTCTTAACTGCTGGTTTGCCAGGGAAGTCCCACTTTTGTTTTAAATGAATTCTGTATAACTTCTCTAAGCTTCATTTGTCTAATCTTCATTCCGTGGTGCACTGTTCAGAACATCACTGGCTTTCAGGGCTGTCACATTCAGTGTAGACGGCAAGATACTGATATATGTAATCATGTTTGATATTCACCCTCTACTTACAAGAGCAAATGGACATTTTTAAGTGAATTGGTGCCATGATTAGGTGTAAATAAGCTCCCAGTTCTTTGGATAATGCCATTGACAGTCCATTGACAGCATTCTTGGGTCTGATCAAATAGCACCAATGCCCAGGATAACCTTTTCCCATGGTATAAACCAGACCGCACACCAGACTTATGAGTTATTTGTGTTGCCTTGTTGAGGTGACAGAGGGAAGCATCTTTATGAAAAATCGCTATCGTATATCCATTGTGTAGTCACAGCAACAACTCTTGTTATCACTGTCATCTTGAAGAATATATATTAACCTCAGAGACCTTGATAAATGACCCTTTGAGGAAAATTAATATCTTTAGGCGAGTCAAATATATTAATCATTGGTGCCATGGACAGAGTAAATTTCCTTCTTGCTGCTGTGGCAAATACTGTAAATCCTTGCAAGGTCCAAAGGTGACATTTATGGCCTTCTAAATACTGAGCAATGCCTGCCATTCACTGGAGTGGGAGTAAGTAACATCTCCTGACCTCAGGTATTCTAACATGTTAGGAAAATTGTTGAAACCAGTTCTTCCCAAGTTGTAATGTACCTGAATCACCTGGAGAATCTATTGAAGATCTGGGGCTTTCCCTGGTGGTCCTGCAGTTAAGAATCCACCTGCCAGTGCAGGGGATGTGGTTCGATCCCTGGTCGGGGAAGATTCCACTGAGCCCATGCTCCACAACAAGAGAAGCCTACGCACCCACAGTGAAAATCAGCCCACACTCGCTGCCATTAGAGAAAGCCTGCATGCAGCAGCAAAGACCCAGCACAGCCAAAAAAAAAAAAAAAAAAAAAAATATATATATATATATATATATATATATATATATGTGGGATGAGACCTAAGATTCTGCATTTCTTAGAAGTTGTAGGTGGTGCCAGTGTTCCACTGAGTGGTCCTTTGCTCAACACTTTTGAACCACCTGCTTTCATAGACCATCCTTTCTTATAGCCTAGCAAGTCTGGTCGGAGAAGGCAATGGCACCCCACTCTAGTACTCTTGCCTGGAAAATCCCATGGACAGAGGAGCCTGGTAGGCTGCAGTCCATAGGGTCGCTAAGAGTCAGACATGACTGAGTGACTTCCCTTTCACTTTTCACTTTCATGCATTGGAGAAGGTAATGGCAACCCACTCCAGTGTTCTTGCCTGGAGAGTCCCAGGGATGGGGGAGCCTGGTGGGCTGCTGTCTGTGGGGTCACACAGAGTCAGACACGACTGAAGCAACTTAGCAGCAGCAGCAGCAAGTCTGGTACTGGTATAGCTCTTCACCCAGAACCTCAGCCTGGTCACCTAAACACATTGCCCTCTTCTTGACGTTCTTTTAGTAAAAACATTTCTGCTTACTCTGTGGACAAGATTCATATTGGCAACTATTGCTTTTATGTCTGTGTCCTTTATGAACTTTTTACCTTGGTTGTTAGAAAGGTCAACTTCAGTTTCATCAGAAAATGCTGTTGGGGGAATTCCTTGATTGTCCAGTGGTTAGAAGCACAGATTTAATCTCTGGTCAAGGAACTAAGATCCTGCAAGCCTCACAGCACTGCTAAAAAAAAAAAAAAAAAATTGCTGTTGGGGGAAGAGTTGTCATGAATGTCTGATTGAAGGTAATTCCATACCACTGTATTGTTTAATAGCTAAGTTGTGTCCAACTCTTTCGTGGCAATCCCATGGACTGTAGCCACCAGGCTTCTCTGTCCATGGGATTTCCCAGGCAAGAGTACTAGAGTGGGTTGCCATTCCCTTCTCCAGGAGATCTTCCTGACCCAGGGAACAGACTCAGGTCTCCTGCATTTCAGGCAGAGTCTTTACCACTGAGCCACCAGGGAAGCCACATAAAATTGTATGAGAGAGGCAAACCCCAAATTCCAAGGAGAGACTTACGATGCAAACTCTGTGCTATGCCATTTAATGATGTTCTCAGAAGACCATAGCTTTCCTTTGTAAACTTCAGCTTGTGATCAGTGATCACTGGTGCATGACGCCAAGTACAGCTTTAATAAAATGGTTTCATTGCTGGCTTTGGTCTTGGGCAAAACAGGAGTGATGAAAGATACTGTTAGAGCCTGTATACAGCCATCACTCAAATGGTTCTATTGCCAAGGAACAGACAAATTACCGTAACCTAACAGGGATTATTTTAAACAACGAAATCTGCTCAGATCTGAGGGTAGAAGCTGGATCCCTTTCCTGGCTTAATATATCTGTTACCAGTGCTGTTAGCTGTAGCTGATTGAAAACCTGACTATGGGGGTTTCAACAGATTGTTGTTGTTCTGTCATTCAGCCATGTCCAACTCTTTGTGACTCCATAGACTGCAGCATGCCAGTCTTCCCTGACCTTCACCATCTCCCAGAGCTTGCTCAAACTCATGTCCATTGAGTCGGTGATGGCATCCAGCCACCGCATCCTCTGTCACCTGCTTCTCTTCCTGCCTTCAATCTTTCCCAGCATCAGGGTCTTTTCCAGTGAGTCGGCTCTTCACATCAGGCAGTCAAAGGACTGATCATCAGTCATTCCAATGAATATTCAGGGTTGATTTCCTTTAGGATTGACTGGTTTGATCTCCTTGCAGTCCAAGGGACTCTCAGGAGTCTTCTCCAGCACCACAATTTGAAAGCAGCAGTTCTTCAGCACTCAGCCTTCTTTATGGTCCAACTCTCACATCTGTGCATGACTACTAGAAAAGCTGTAGATTTGACTATATGGACCTTTGTTGGCAAAGTGATGTCTGTGCTTTTTAATACACTGTATTCTTACATATAAAGGGGTCTGCCATCAGGCTGCTGGTATTGGTACAATGAGTTGGTGATGTCAGGGACTTTCCCAGGTCATGGTTACAGAATCCGTGGGGGAAGGTCCAGATACCATGTTTACATTCAAGCTAGGAAGCAGAGGGAAGGCTGTGCTGAGTATGTCTCCACCTGACCAAGGAAGCAAAAGCTGTCCAAGACATGTCCAAGTTTCTCCTTGTATCTGTTGACCAGGACTGTTGCATGGCCACACACGGGAGACTAGGAAAGCTTGCCTTTGTCTGGGCCACCTTGAAAACTGCTGGGGTTCTGAAGGGAGAAATGGATATTGGGTAGGCAACTAACTAAACTAAATTTCCCTGCCTCTATTATTCAACTTTGCTCTTTTTCTCCCCCTGCAGAATCCAATATTCAGTACTAGGAAAGAGAGCTGAGTGTCTGCTGCAGGTAGGGGATGGGTTTGGCAGAGGGAAGAAGCAAAGGTCAGCCTTTCAACATCCAAACTCCATTTCCCCCCAGTGAGATAAGTATACGGATTGGGTTTTGAAGGCACAAACTGCACCTAAAAGCAAAAGGAAAGGTAAACGGACATCACACTGTGCACACAGAGTAGTTTGGAAATTCAACAACAGAATTTCCAAAGTCATAAATATGGTGGTACCCCTTATCCTGCAATGTCATTAGATAGTTCAAGTGTTAAACAGCTTGTGTTGTCAGCTTAGTGAATCCCTAATGATTTTGAAAGAAGGCCTTTTACTATTAATTATCATAAGTCTGCCTCTCTGGACACTTCCAGATTCTTGATAGGGAGCCGTTGATAAGGTCTTTTGATAAAGAATGAAGTAGCATGGAACGTGAACATCTTGGGGGTATTACATTCCTTTTAAAAATGCCCTTTAGACATTGATTCTTAAATTATGAGGGTCTTTCCAATGCTATTACTATACACTTCCTGTTGATTTTTAGATGATGTTTTGCATCAATTAGAGTTAATTAGACCTGCATTAGATTAGGGTTTTGCCCACCGAGGAGCTGATAACTGCTTTTTGCTGCTGCTGCTTCATTTAACCTTATTAAAATAATTTAGTTGCTAGGAGTTCATTCTTCTTTTAAAGAGGAAAGAAAATACAGTTTGGTAGATGACAGAATGATGTATTTCTCTTTCTTGATTAAAAACTGTGTGTGTGTGGTCAAGATCAGGCTTTTCAGCTTGGCTTTGTAACATTTTGAAGGTGATTGCTTTGTTTAATCCTCTGACTCTGCTTTGTGCCTCTGAATTAGCTCATACATTTTTATCTGTAGCCTGGACACTGGATGAAAGGGAATGATGATTTCTGTGTTGTGCAAATTTCAGAATTTGGAGGGGAAAAGTGTGATAAAAGACAACTTTGCATTTTGTTTTATCTGTGTAAAGGATATAGAAGTGTTTCATGGATTCCCATAGAAAGTCTGGCAGAAGATGGAGGTTGGGAAGAGAGATGGATGGGCTTCTTTTGCTGTGTCTTAAAACAGGAGATTAGTTCTTCCAGAGAATTTCCTTTTTCCCTTTCCAAAATGAATACAGAATAGCTTGTGTCAGGGTCTAAAGGCCGGTTGGGGTCCTGGTGGGATTGTGTGGCAGAGATGAGACAAAGTAGAGTTTTAGGGTTTTTCACAAGAACCTGTTGGTAGATGGCCTGAACTCACTCACCCTGGGAGAAGTGAACATCAGAGTGCTGGGCACTCACTTCACATGGGTGCCTCTAACCTTATTGACAGACTTGTAAGCATGACTCTCTTTTGTGTTGGCCTAGAATTTGGAACCTGCTTCTATCATAGCACTTGACACTTCGTGTCCTGAGCTATGACAGGGCTGAGAAGATAATCTTTCTTTTTTTTTAAGATTTTCTTTTTTTTTTGATGTGGACCATTTTTTAAGTCTTTATTGAATTTGTTACAATATTGCTTCTGTTTTCTGTTTTGGATTTTTGGCCCCGAGGCATGTGGGATCCTAGCTCCCTGACCAGGGATCAAACCCACACTCCCTGCATTGGAGGGAAAGTTTTAACCACTGGACCCCCAGGGAAGTCCCCTGAGAGCTCTTTGAGGGCAGACCAAGACCTCAGATTCCAGAGGACAAGGAGTGTGTTCTGTCTTGCTCCTCACAGTACATGGTACGAAGTAAATAGATGCAAGATTGAAGCAGCCCACTGCAGTGTTTCAATGTGAGTTTGTCTCTCATTTCATCATCCCCATTTTCATGGGGACATTAGGTCTGCTTTCACTGTACTTCTTTGACTGGTATCTAGAGAGTTCTTGGTATGGCTTTAAAAGGCACTTGAGGGGAGTGGTCCTAAGATGGTGGAGGAATAGGACGGGAGACCACTTTCTCCCATACAAATTCATCAAAATAACATTTGAATGCTGAGTAAATTCCACAGAACAACTCCTGAATGCCAGCAGAGGACATCAGGCACCCAGAAAAGCAGCCCATTGTCTTCAAAAGGAGGTAGGAAAAATATAAAAGATAAAAAGAGAGAAAAAAGAGGTAGGGACGGAGATCCGTCCCAGGAAGAGAGTCTTAAAAAAGACAAGTTTCGAAACATCAGGAAACACTCTCACTGGCGAGTCTGTGGCGAGCCTTGAAACCACAGAGGGCAATATAACCTGGAGGAAAAATAAATAAATAATTAAAACCCACAGATTACATGCCCAATGGTAACTGGCAGCAGAGAAGCAGCGCAGACGCCCACAGACGCCTGCATCCGCCACTAGCAAGCAGAGGCTGGGCAGGGAGGCATGGGCTGCATTGCTTAGAGTAAGGACTTGGCCTGAATGCCCTGAGGGCAATCTGAGGGAACTAACTTGAGATAGCAAACCAGACTGTGGGAGAGCTACCCTGCGAAAGGCCCTAACCTAAGACACCACCAGGCCCACTCAGAACAAAGGGCTGAGCAGAGCTAGCCGGCTGTGGACAGGCCCATCCCCCTCTAGAGACAGGCAGGCGAGAGTAGCCAGAGCCGGAAGCGGGCAATCACGGCCCCAGAGAGGCATTATCTACCAAACTGCAAGCAGGCTTTGTTGCTAACCAAGACTTCTTGGGATTCTGGACAGTCGACATCCACCTGAGAAGGCGTGCCAATTGTACACCCAGAACTGAGTGGCAGGGATGGGGGAGGCAATAGGTCGCAGCGACTGTGCTCGCCAAACACCTGGTCACCAGAGCTGCTCGGACCTGAGAAGGGCACAAAATGCAGGCCCAACCGAGTCTGTACCTCTGAGGACTACCCAAGTACCTGAACCTGGGCGGCTTAGACCTGGGAAGTGCATACAACCCAGGGCTGGCCTCAGACAGTTCCTGACAGGGCAACCTAGAGCCTAAGCAGTGTAGACAGGGAAAGCACACACGCCGTGAGCGGGGGCAAACCCAGTGTGGCCGAGACACTGCGAGCACTCCCCACAGACGCCAGTGTTATTTGTTTGCAGCGTCCCTCCCTCCCCACAGCACGACTGAACAAGTGAGCCTAAAAAAGTGTCTACCACTGCCCCCTTGTGCCAGGGTGGAAGTCAGACACTGAAGAGACCAGCAAACAGCAGAAGCTAAAACAGAGGGAACCACCTTGGAAGTGACAGATGGAGAAGTCTTGAGGCTACTGTAAGAATAAGACTGAAAAGCAGAGGCAGGGGGCTTAAGTCCAAATCCTGAGAACACCAGAAAACTCTTGACTCCAGAGAACATTAATCGATAGGAGCTCATCAAATGCCTCCATACCTACACTGAAACCAAGCACCATCCAGGGGCCAACAAGTTCCACAGCAAGACATACCATGCAGATTCTCCAGCAACACAGGAACATAGCCCTGAGCTTCAATATACAGGCTGCCCAAAGTCATACCAAACCCACTGACATCTCATAACTCATTACTGGACACTTCATTGCACTCCAGAGAGAAGAAATCCAGCTCCACCCACAAGAATACCAACACAAGCTTCCCTAACCAGGAAACCTTGACAAACCACCCGACCAACCACACCCACAGTGAGGAAACTCCACAATAAAGAGAAAATTGCAAACTGCCAGAATAAAGAAGTTAAGCTGCTCAGTCATGTCCAACTCTTTGCGACCCCATGGACTGTAGCCCACCAGGCTCCTCTGTCCATGGGATTCTCCAGGCAAGAATACTGAAGTGGGTTGCCATTTCCTTCTCCAGGGGATCTTCCCAACCCAGGGATCAAACCCAGGTCTCCTGTATTAGAGGCAGATGCTTTAACCTCTGAGCCACCAGGGAAGCCCATGCCAGAATACAGAAAGGCCACCCCAAACACAGCAATATAAACAAGATGAAGAGACACAGGAATACCCAGCAGGAAAAGGAACAGGATGAATGCCCACCAAACCAAACAAAAGAGGAAGAGATAGGGAATCTACCTGAGAAAGAATTCTGAATAATGATAGTTAAAATGATCCAAAATCTTAAAAACAAAATAGAATCGCAGATAAATAGCCTGAAGACAAGGATTGAGAAGATGCAAGAAAGGTTTAACAAGGACCTAGAAGAAATAAAAAAGACTCAATATATAATGAATAATGCAATAAATGAGATCAAAAACACTCTGGAGACAACAAATAGTAGAATAACAGAGGCAGAAGATAGGATTAGTGAAGTAGAAGATAGAATGGCAGAAATAAATGAAACAGAGAGGAAAAAAGAAAAACGAATTAAAAGAAATGAGCACAATCTCAGAGACCTCTGGGACAATGTTAAATGCCCCAACATTCGAATCATAGGAATCCCAGAAGAAGAAGACAAAAAGAAAGACCATGAGAAAATACTTGAGATAATAGTTGAAAACTTCCCTAAAATGGGGAAGGAAATAATCACCCAAGTCCAAGAAACCCAGAGAGTCCCAAACAGGATAAACCCAAGGCACAACACCCCAAGACACATATTAATCAAATTAACAAAGATCAAACACAAACAACAAATATTAAAAGCAGCAAGGGAAAAACAACAAATAACACACAAGGGGATTCCCATAAGGATAACAGCTGATCTTTCAATAGAAACTCTTCAGGCCAGGAGGGAATGGCAAGACATACTTAAAGTGATGAAAGAAAATAACCTACAGCCCAGATTACTGTACCCAGCAAGGATCTCATTCAAATATGAAGGAGAAATCAAAAGCTTTACAGACAAGCAAAAGCTGAGAGAATTCAGCACCACCAAACCAGCTCTCCAACAAATGCTAAAGGATCTTCTCTAGACAGGAAACACGAAAAGGGTGTATAAACTCGAACCCAAAACAATAAAGTAAATGGCAATGGGATCATACTTATCAATAATTACCTTAAATGTAAATGGGTTAAATGCCCCAACCAACAGACAAAGAGTGGCTGAATGGATACGGAAACAAGACCCCTATGTATGTTGTCTACAAGAGACCCACCTCGAGACAAGGGACACATACAGACTGAAAGTGAAAGGCTGGAAAAAGATATTCCACACAAATAGAGACCAAAAGAAAGCAGGAGTGGCAATACTCATATCAGATAAAATAGACTTTAAAACAAAGGCTGTGAAAAGAGACAAAGAAGGACACTGCATAATGATCAAAGAATCAATCCTAGAAGAAGATATAACAATCATAAATATATATGCACCCAACATAGGAGCACCACAATATGTAAGACAAATGCTAACAAGTATGAAAGGGGAAATTAACAATAACACAATAAGAGTGGGAGACTTTAATACCCCACTCACACCCATGGACAGATCAACTAAACAGAAAATTAACAAAGAAACGCAAACTTTAAATGATACACTCGACCAGTTAGATCTAATTGATATCTATAGGACATTTTACCCCAAACAATGAATTTCACCTTTTTCCCAAGCACACATGGAACCTTCTCCAGGATAGATCACATCCTGGGCCATAAATCTAGCCTTGGTAAATTCAAAAAATTTGAAATCATTCCAAGCATCTTTTCTGACCACAGTGCAGATTAGATCTCAATTACAGGAGAAAAACTATTAAAAATTGCAACATATGGAGGCTGAACAACACGCTGCTGAATAACCAACAAATCATAGAAGAAATCAAAAAAGAAATCAAAGTATGCATAGAAACGAATGAAAATGAAAACACAACAACCCAAATCCTGTGGGACACTGTAAAAGCAGTGCTAAGGGGAAGGTTCATAGCAATACAGGCATACCTCAAGAAATAAGAAAAAAGTCAAATAAACAACCTAACTCTACACCTAAAGCAACTAGAAAAGGAAGAAATGAAGAACCCCAGGGTTAGTAGAAGGAAAGAAATCTTAAAAATTAGGGCAGAAATAAATGCAAAAGAAAAAAGAAACCATAGCAAAAATCAACAAAGCCAAAAGCTGGTTCTTTGAAAGGATAAATAAAATTGACAAACCATTAGCCAGACTCATCAAGAAACAAAGGGAGAAAAATCAAGTCAATAAAATTAGAAATGAAAATGGAGAGATCACAACAGACAACACAGAAATACAAAGGATCATAAGAGACTACTATCGGCAATTATATGCCAATAAAATGGACAACTTGGAAGAAATGGACAAGTTCTTAGAAAAGTACAACTTTGCAAAACTGAACCAGGAAGAAATAGAAAATCATAAAAGACCCATCACAAGCGCAGAAATTGAAACTGTAATCAGAAAGCTTCCAGCAAAGAAAAGCCCAGGTCCAGACAGCTTCACAGCTGAATTCTACCAAAAACTTAGAGAAGAGCTAACACCTATCCTACTCAAACTCTTCCAGAAAATTGCAGAGGAAGGTCAACTTCCAAACTCATTCTATGAGGCCACCATCACGCTAATACGAAAACCTAACAAAGATTCCACAAAAAAAGAAAACTACAGGCCAATATCACTGATGAACATAGATGCAAAAATGCTTAACAAAATTCTGCAAACAGAATCCAACAACAGATTAAAAAGATCATACATCATGACCAAGTGGGCTTTATTCCAGGGATTCAAGGATTCTTCAATATCCACAAATCATTCAATGTAATACACCACATTAACAAATTGAAAAATAAAAGCCATATGATTATTTCAATAGATGCAGAGAAAGCCTTTGACAAAATTCAACATCCACTTATGATAAAAACCCTCCAGAAAGCAGGAATAGAAGGAACATACCTCAACATAATAAAAGCTATATACGACAAACCCACAGCAAACATTATCCTCAGTGGTGAAAAATTAAAAACATTTCCCCTAAAGTCAGGACCAAGACAAGGGTGCCCACTCTCACCACTACTATTCAACATAGTTTTGGAAGTTTTGGCCACAGCAATCAGCAGAAAAAGAAATAAAAGGAATCCAAATTGGAAAAGAAGAAGTAAACCTCTCACTGTTTGCAGATGACATGATCCTCTATATAGAAAACCCTAAAGACTCCACCAGAAAATTACTAGAGCTAACCAATGAATATAGTAAATTTGCAGGATATAAAATCAACACACAAATCCCTTGGATTCCTATACACTAATAATAAGAAAATAGAAAGAGAAATTAAGGAAACAATTCCATTCACCATTGCAATGAAAAGAATAAAATACTTAGGGATATATCTACCTAAAGAAACAAAAGACCTATATATAGAAAACTATAAAACACTGGTGAAAGAAATCAAAGAGGACACTATAGATGGAGAAATATACCGTGTTCATGGATTGGAAGAATCAATAAAGTGAAAATAAAATATACTACCCAAAGTAATCTATAGATTCAATGCAATCCCTATCAAGCTACCACAGAGCTAGAACAAATAATTTCACAATTTGTATGGAAATCCAAAAAACCTTGAATAGCCAAAGCAATCTTGAGAAAGAAGAATGGAACTGGAGGAATCAACCTGCCTGACTTCAGGCTCTACTACAAAGCCAGTCATCAAGACAGTATGGTACTGGCACAAAGACAGAAATATAGATCAATGGAACAAAATAGAAAGGCCAGAGATAAATCCACACACCTATGGGCACCTTATCTTTGACAAAGGAGGCAATACACACCTATGGGCACCTTATCTTTGACAGAGGAGGCAAGAATATACAATGGAGAAAAAACAATCTCTTTAACAAGTGGTGCTGGGAAAATTGCTCAACCACTTGTAAAAGAATGAAACTAGAACACTTTCTAACACCATACACAAAAATAAACTCAAAATGGATTAAAGATCTAAACGTAAGACCAGAAACTATAAAACTCCTAGAGGAAAACATAGGCAAAACACTCTCCAACATAAATCACAGCAGGATCCTCTATGACCCACCTCCCAGAATATTGGAAATAAAAGCAAAAATAAACAAATGGGACCTAATTATAATTAAAAGGTTCTGCACAACAAAGGAAACTATAACCAAGGTGAAAAGACACCCTTCAGAATGGGAGAAAATAATAGCAAATGAAGCAACTGACAAACAACTAATCTCAAAAATATACAAGCAACTCCTGCAGCTCAATTCCAGAATAATAAACGACCCAATCAAAAAATGGGCCAAAGACCTAAACAGACATTTCTCCAAAGAAGACATACAGATGGCTAGCAAACACATGAAAAGATGGTCAACATCACTCATTATCAGAGAAATGCAAATCAAACCACAATGAGGTACCATTTCACACCAGTCAGAATGGCTGCTATCCAAAAGTCTACAAGCAATAAATGCTGGAGAGGGTGTGGAGAAAAGGGAACCCTCTTACACTGTTGGTGGGAATGCAAGCTAGTACAGCCACTATGGAGAACAGTGTGGAGATTCCTTAAAAACTGGAAATAGAACTGCCATCAGTTCAGTTCAGTCGCTCAGTTGTGTCCGACTCTTTGCGACCCCATGAATCGCAGCACGCCAGGCCTCCCTGTTCATCACCATCTCCCGGAGTTCACTCAGACTCACGTCCATCGAGTCTGTGATGCCATCCAGCCATCTCATCCTCGGTCATCCCCTTCTCCTCCTGCCCCCAATCCCTCCGAGCATCAGAGTCTTCTCCAGTGAGTCAACTCTTCTCATGAGGTGGCCAAAGTACTGGAGTTACAGCTTTAGCATCATTCCTTCCAAAGAACTGCCATACGACCTAGCAATCCCAGTTCTGGGCATATACACCGAGGAAACTAGAATTGAAAGAGACACGTGTACCCTGATGTTCATCACAGCACTGTTTATAATAGCCAGAACACAGAAGCAACCTAGATGTCCATCAGCAGACGAATGGATAAGAAAGCTGTAGTAAATATACACAATGGAGTATTACTCAGCCATTAAAAAGAATACATTTGAATCAGTTCTAATGAGGTGGATGAAACTGGAGCCTATTATCCAGAGTGAAGTAAGCCAGAAAGAAAAACATCAATACAGTATCATAATGCACATATATGGAATTTAGAAAGATGGTAACGATAACCCTGTATGTGAGACAGCAAAAGAGACACAGATGTATAGAACAGTCTTTTGGACTCTGTGGGAGAGGGCAAGGGTGGGATGATTTGGGAGAATGGCATTGAAACATGTATAAATCATATAAGAAATGAATCACCAGTCCAGGTTCAATGCATGATACAGGATGCTTAGGGCTGGTGCACTGGGATGACCCAGAGGGATGGGATGGGGAGGGAGGTGGGGGGGGGTTCAGGATGGGGAACACATGTACACCTGTGGCAGATTCATGTCAATGTATAGCAAAACCAATACAATATTGTAAAGTAATTAGCCTCCAATTAAATAAATTTATATTTAAAAAAATAAAAAGCACTTGAAATACCTTGACTTTTTCTTTTCAGGGCACAGTGATTACAGGGGATACCTGATGTAGCTGTCAAGCCTAAAAACAAAAAACATGGGGAGTCGAGGAGAGCGAAAAAAGCATGGAAGTTGATGGGCATGGATACATTCAGGTTTTCAAGTAACTCGCCATGTTGCTGCCTAAGAAGCATACAATAAAATGGGCAGCTCTGTCATTCTTGGGAGATGAGACTATTCTCTCAGCTCTACAAAATGAGACTGTGGTGATATTAAAATGCTGCCAGTCTCCCCTCTGGGCAGCCTGCCTGCATTTCACCCAGGCCCAGAGTTCTTTCTCAGCTGCTCTGGAATCTGCCCTTCCTGCTGTTCCCTTTCCGCCAAAGGCCAGCCTCCCTGAGCTGAGAGAATCTGCCCTTTGTTGTACTTGAGGGGAGACTGTTTCCAGCGTTTCAATTGCTCTTCTCCTGGGGAGCCAGAGAGAGAGAGAGGGAGAGAAGCTGTGTGACAATTGTTTGACTCTCAAGCCAAAATGCAAGGGTTCTCTGAAGCTATCCCATCTTTGAAGTGAGCAGTCTCCCTCCGAGTCCTTCTGGCTTTGAAGTGGTCATCAGCCCTGAGTTTGTCCTGAGAGAGCCCCTGAGAGACACGGCAGTGATTTCAACTTTGGAGCCCCTGTCAGGAGGCACCTGTACAGCTTTGGCTGAGACACTCAAGCTTGGCATGCATCTCGGTCACCTCTGGCTGCCAAACAACATTAAACCCTCCTGGCTTCTGTTTGGGTTGTGATGATCACTCCCGACTCCATCTAGTGGCTCGGCTGGTCAGGGCCAGTCTTGGCTGATCATGGCTGGGATTGCCAGTGTGTCGGCACTGAGAGGGAAGGTCGTCTGGAACCAGCTGGTCTGGGTGGCCTTGCTCATATGTCTTTCCATTGGCCAGCTATTGGCTGGGGCCATCGGGGTGACTGAACTCCAAGACTGGGGACAGAGGCACACAAGGCCTCTGGAGGCTTTGATTCAGAATCACTGCATCACCACTTTCACACATGTCGACTGAAGCAAAGTCATGTAGACGCTCCAGTGTCAAAGGGTAGCCAGCTGGATTTCACTTCCTGATGAGAGGAACTACAAAGTAAAACTGAAAATGCCTGGATGCAGAGGGGGAAAGACCTTGTGGCCGGCCTTGCAGTCCATGGCAGCCTGTGATGTCAGGGGCAGTGTGAAGTTGTGTGTCAGGTGTGGATGTATATTCTCAGGGTTCTAGGCTTTGGGGAGATTTGGGGGGATGGGTGTGCTGTAGAGGGGGTAGGGCAGATGCTGAGGGGCTTTATACATCCCTTTGGCCTTCAGCATCTTTTATTAGGTCTGCCATAAATAGGCCACAAGACCGTCCTTCACCTCACAAGTATCATAGATCCTTTATCTTCCTGCCCTTCCAGTAAAGCTGATGTGTGTGCTCAGTACCTCAATCATGTCTGACTCTTTGTGACCCCAGGGACCGTAGCCCATCAGTCTCCTCTTTGCATGGGATTCTCCAGGCAAGAATACTGGAATGGGTTGCCATGCCCTTCTCCAGGGGATCTTCCCAACCCAGGGATCGAACCCAGGTCTCTTGCATCTCCTGCATTGGCAGGCAGATTCTTTACCACTAAGCCACCTGGGAAGCCCTAATAAAGCCAATGCTAGGTATTAAATCGGAGAAGGCAATGGCACCCCACTCCAGTACTCCTGCCTGGAAAATCCCATGGGTGGAGGAGCCTGGTAGGCTGCAGTCCATGGGGTTGCAAAGAGTCGGACATGACTGAGTGACTTCACTTTCACTTTTCACTTTCATGCATTGGAGAAGGAAATGGCAACCCACTCCAGTGTTCTTGCCTGGAGAATCCCAGGGACGGGGGAGCCTGGTGGGCTACCATCTATGGGGTCGCACAGAGTTGGACACGACTGGAGCGACTTAGCAGCAGCAGCAGCATTCATATGAAAAGTCAAAAATGAATAGTGTTTATTTAACTAAGTTATTAAGTGATTACAGTTGATCCTTGCACAACTGGGAGGTTGGGCGCAGTGAGCCTCTGTGCAGCCAAAACTCTGCATAGAACTTTACAGTCAGCCCTCAGTATCCACAGTTTCGCATCCATGGGATCAAACAAGCTCGGATTATGTAGTACTAAAGCAAGTATTTATTGGAAAACAATATCAGACCTGCACAATCCAAACCCATGTTGTCCAAAGGTCAATCCAATATGATTACTTTTGCCATAGTTTTTGCCTTAAGGTTGAAATAGTTACTCAACACCTGAGATTTTCCCCCTCATACCAACATGAAGGTCCATGGGGCACATATTTTTGTTTATTTACCCTACCCTAGTCACGTAGGCTCCCTCTGCCTAGCACATATATGAATTTCCAGACTCCCAGGAGGAAAGCCAGTGTTCAGAATCAACTATATTGTTCACACAAACAGTTGAGGCACACACTTACTAGTCCTGGGCTTGGTTGTCCAGAAATCCAAGTTCTCAAATGCCAGCCAAGGCCAGCCTTGCCAACAGGCCTATCTAAGGATGGCAGTCTCTGGCCTGTTATGCTACCTTTTTTCTCCACACCACGCCAGAATCTAAGCTCCTTGAGGGCCAAGATCTTTGTGTTGTGATGCGCCTCCTAGAACAGTGTGTGACACACAAGTGTGCAACAAATATTTATTGAATGAAGAGAGGGAACACCAGCCCTTGGGTGGACTTTTCCCTATGACAGAAATAACACCCAAAGGAGAAACAGTCTCTTGATTTCCCCCCACCTAGGCTTTCCCTGAAGCAGCAGGCCTGTATATGACTCCCATCCAGGCAGCCCCTTGTCCAGGGAACCTGAAACAAGCCCGTCTTCCACACCCTCTCAAGGCCATTTGTCCAGGAGCAGTGTGTCCAGAGTAACCTAGTTAGTTGCTTGGTGAGGCTGCAAGTCACTCTCTTTTTTTAAAAAAAGAATTTAATACAGTAAAGTATACTGTATTGTTACATGCAGGAATCACTGACTTTTCCTCTTTTTTTTAATATATTTTTTTAGCCAGGGCGTCCACATCTCTTGATCCTGGTTTTCCTCTTCAGCCTGTTTGTTTTTCGCCTTCCCTCAGTGCTTCGGGTTGAACTGAATCCTGGTCTAGGTGTGGACCATTTGATTTGACCTGCATCTGATTGTGATCTTTATACCAGCAATGTCTTTGTTTCTTCTTCTAATGTTTATTTTTAAAGGCAAAAAGACCATTTGAAAGGACTTTCCCCTTACATAGTATACATTTCCTCCTCTGTTTTCAGATCCAAAACCATTTTTCACTGTGACTGTGTAAACTCTTTACCTGTGATCAGTGACTCTTCAGGGTAAAAACCTCATTTTTTCATTCCCTGTTCCTTCAGTAATAGAAAGATTAAGCTAATTTCAAAACTACGTGTGTCAGGATTTCATTCCATCTGGAAAGTCTATCTATTTCATCAAAGGCTTGTTTGTCACATTCTGAATTTTGACAAATGGATGCAATGAATCATTGGTTGAAATTTAACAAAGAGTGCCTAGCCCCGTATTCTCTGTCTTGGCTTAAGATTGGTCTCAGCTCAAAAATACTCAGTTGAATTTATCAGCAGGGGAGAAAAATAAAAGGTTTTAAAAATGCATATCATAGTACTATCTGAGAATATAAATCTTATGTAACATTTGTCATCAAAATTAAGTTTTAATATTATTTCAAGAATATGTTGATCCATCATTTCTACCCATAGAATATGCTAAGTTGGCATATTAATATTAATTCTAACTAATGCTGAGTCACTCTTGTACAGGGAGAATATTCTTCTGAATGAAAAGAATTATGAATCTATTCTAGGGCAAATAAAAAATAATTGCCCATCAAGATTCCCGGACTGATGAGATGAATTAATATTTCTGGCTGAGAAATGATAAATTCTGAGGGAGAAAACTGTCAGGGAGCATTCACCAGCAACTTTAATAAATGACTTGGTCTTGACAGAAATGTTTTAAATACAGCTTCTAGATGTTTAAAGTATTTAGTCATCTTGACAAGAGTGGGTTTGCCTTTCCTAACTTTAAAAAAGAAAGAAAGAAAGAAAACTGATATGTTAGAAAAAAGAGAATCACCTGGAAGGATATTAGAGTCCTCGGCTAGTGTTCTTGAGGGCAGTGGCTTTTTACTTTCTGGAGCTTGTAGGAACCTAAAAGAATTTCTGAACTTTGTTCTTCATTGTATAGATGAGAAAACTAAGGTCCAGAGAGGTGCAGCAACTTGATGGAGGCCACACAGTAACCTGAAGCAGAGCACAGAACAGAACTCAGGTTCTTTCACTTTCAGGTTGCTGTGCCTTTCTCATCCAGTTAATTATATGATCGGAGGCAGGGATCCCTAACCTCTAGGCTGTGGACTGCTACCTCCTATCAGATCAGCAGCAGCATTAGGTTAGAAATAAAGTGCACACTAGAGCCTGTTATACAGAGTGAAGTAAGTCAGAAAGAGAAAAACAAATATCATGTATTAGTGCATATATAGGAATCTAGAAAAATAATACCGATGAACCTATTTACAGAGAAGAAATAGATTTGAAGATGTAGAGAGTGGACTTGTGGACATGGCAGGGGGAGGAGAGGCTGGGAGAAATTGAGAGAGTAGCATTGACGTATATCCACTATCATGTGTCAAATAGATAGCTAGTGGGAAGCTGCTGTATAACACAGGGAGCCCAGCCTGGTGCTCTTTGATGACCTACTAGGGTGGAATTGGGGAGGAGGGAGGATCAAGAGGGAGGGGATATAGGAGGGAGGATCAAGAGGGAGGGGATATATATATATATATATATATATATAATATAAAATTATGACTGATTTGAGTTGATGTACAGCAGAGACTACCACAACATTGTAAAGCAATTATCCTCCAATTTAAAGAGGAGAAAGTGCACAATAAATGTAATGTACTTGAATTATCCCAAAACCATCCCCTCTCCCCTGGTCTGTAGAAAAATTGTCTTCCACAAAATCAGTCCCTGGTGCCAAAAAGGTTAGGGACCACTTGTCTAAGGCAGTGGTTCTCAAAATCTGGGAGGCTCAAAATTGCCTGGAGAGCTTGTTCATACACAGCTTTCTGGACCCTCCTTCATAGATTGTTTCTATAGGTGTGGGGTCAGGACAGGGAATTTGCATTTCTCTCAAGTTCTCAGGTGATGCTCTTGGTTCTGGTCCAGAGACCACACTTGGAAAACCCCTGAAGTAAGGGTTGGAGGAGATAGTCAGGAAGCTAAGAATAAATGTGCACTTTTCTGCAGGGGAAAGGAAATAATTGACTGATTTTAGCTATCCTTGAGTATTTTTGTACTCAGAGAATAGAAGATCTGTTAGTAATTGTACCTTTCCTCTAGTAATTATTGTTAAATAAGGTTTCTACTATCAGCCCCAGTACCTGATAAATTTCTTTCCTGAGTCAGAATTGTGACCCACTGGGGGCCTGGATAATCGGTAAAGGGGACCACAGCAAATCAGTGCCAAGGAAAAGAAAATCCCTAAGAGGTATTTTTTAAAATATGGAACAATGGCTGATTGTAAAACCTCTTCAGAATCAAAATCACTACCAGGAAATCATCAGATTGCCTTTATTCATTTTGAACATTTCCATTAAAGTGGGAAAAAAAGAGAGCCAGAAATGGTGACTGCAGACAGACAGAAAAGTTGGTTAATTGAGTTGACAAAGAGAATTGAACTTAAAGCAGGAATTGTATCCCTCCAAATACTGTTTTTTCTGGACCAATTAACAAACTGCTTGCCAGAAATGTGCTTTATGTTTTCCATGGTGCCACAGCATGGGAAGACCACTTGATATAAAGATGATATGTAAAAATCAAAGACTCTTTTCATTAACATGAAGTTTATTTCTTCTTTTTACCTTTTCATCAGTAATCATTAACTATATTTAAATGGATGCTATTAATATATTAAGACAAAATTACAATCGGTGGTTGCAAACTTCCTTCCCCCCTCTTTTCAGAAATCTATCTGTTTAAAAGAAACCCACGTTTACCTGCTCAGAATCCTTCTAAATTGTTCCTTTTACCTTCCTAGAGTAGGAAAAAGTTATTCCTTGCTGGCCTAGAAACTAAACCATGGTTTGAGGAGAAGGGGAGAGAAAAGAGAGAGTGGAGGAAAAGGATCAAGATGGATTCTGTGCCCAGTCTGACTCTTTGTGACCCTATGGACTGTAGCCCACCAGACTCCTCTGTCCATGGGATTCTCCAGGCAAGAATACTGGAGTGGGTTGCCATTTCCTTCTCCAGGGGATCTTCCCGACCCAGGGATCGAACCCAGGTCTCCTGTGTCTCCTTCATTGCAGGCACAGC
This sequence comes from Capricornis sumatraensis, assembly GCF_032405125.1. Classification (NCBI taxonomy): domain Eukaryota; kingdom Metazoa; phylum Chordata; class Mammalia; order Artiodactyla; family Bovidae; genus Capricornis; species Capricornis sumatraensis. The sequence goes on along the minus strand of NC_091092.1, from coordinate 106,239,660 downwards.
CTCCAGGGAAGCCCAGCTGTATTCCAGGACTTGAAAAATCCTTTGTGTGTAAAAGTTTCCGAAGCAGCGGTGAGGGACAAAGGAATTGGAGATCGGGAAGGGGCTGAGGAAGTGTTACATGGGTTATGAAGGGATCTCTATTACATTGTTTTGAACATCAAGAAGAGCTGCTTTTTTGATGGTCTGTGACTCCTAAAAGAGGTAGTGCTCCAAGATTGGACCACATGGGTCCTTGGATTTATTAAGTTTACTCAGAGTGCCTACAATTCAATCTCTGCTTTAATAACATTTGTTTGCAAGAGGGAATCAAGGGAATCCATGGAAAATTAGGTTTCCAAGGAAACCAGCTTGGATGGGATAAGAGGAAGATTAGGCCTTTCTGTCAATTAACAAATATTTACAGTCACATGAAGGCTCTTGCTGTTAGTGAGAAGGGAAGCATTCACTACTGCTCCAGTGAAAGTGCTAGAAGAGATGGAGATACAGGGGAGAACTTGAAACAGCAGGCCCCCAAAAGGGAAAAATATACTGTGGCTTAAAAAAAAGATTCTCATAAAAACTCTTGAGTCACCTTTTTCCGTTTTGGAGAAACTGAGTCCATCAGTTACCCATCACTGCATTATAAATGGCCTCAAAACTCAGTAGTTCAAAATAACAGTCTTTTATTTTGCTCAAAAATCTGCAATTTGGGTGACTTCCCTGGTGATCTAGTGGCTAAGACTCGATGCTCGCAATGCAGGAGGCCCAGGTTCGATCCCTGGTCAGGGAACTAGATCCCATGTGCCACAGTTAGGACTTGGTGCAGCCAAATACATAAAATAAATATTAAAAAATCTGAAAATTGGGTAAGGTTCAGCAGGAGGGTTTGTTTTTTCTTCTCTTGTCCACTAGGAAGGCTCACCTTGTGGCTAGAGAAACCATTTCCAAGATGAGTGGCGAGTTGGTGCTGGTCCTCTACTGGGAGCTCACTTGGAGTCAGGAGCCTTGGTTTCTTGCCCCATTGGCGTTTCTCTGGACTGCTTGGGCTTCCTTGTGTGAAAAGTGAAAGTATCAGTTGCTCAGTCATGTCCGACTCGTTGCGATCCTATGGACTGTAGCTTGCCAGGCTCCTCTGTCCATGGGATTCTCTGGGCAAGAATACTGGAGTGGGTTGCCATGCCCTCCTCCAGGGCATCTTCCCACCCCAGGGACTGAACCCACATCTCTTCTATCTCCTGCATTGGCAGGCGAGTTCTTTACTACTAGCACTACCTGGGAAGCTCCAGTGCTATACAGTAGGTCCTTATTAGTTATCAATTTTATATTGGGTTAGCCAAAAAGTTCATTTGGGTTTTTCCATAAGATGGTGTGGAAAAACCTGAATGAATATTTTGGCCAACCCAATATATAGTGGTGTGTCTGTGTCAATCCCAATTTCCCAGTTTATCCCTTTCACCCTTTCCCCTCTGGTAACCACAAGTTTGTTTTATACATCTGAGACATCCTCTCGTTTAAAACAAGGAGGATCGGGCCTGTGGTCCCCTTCCCATGTGGGAAATGGAAGAGGTTCTTGAAAGGCCAGGGTCACGGTCATAGTATTAATAAACATAGCTAGAAGATACAGGAATTGAAGGAGAAGACTGATACAGGCCAGGGTTCTTAAAGTGATGCTCCTCCACCACCCACATATCTGGCCTGCTTGATGAGAATATAGGCTGAGTGGCGATAGACTGGGGTGCTGCTTCAGAGCTTTGGGTCCAACAGCTTGAGTTTGAATCCTATAACTAACTCCTCACTAGTTGTGTGACCCCGGACAAGTTACCTGAGCCTTCTGTGCCTCTTTCGCCTCATCTATAAAGGGGGTCACCGAATAGTTTTGTTGTTTAGATGGGAGAGACCATGGAATGCATCTAGAACAATACCTGGAAATCACTTAGTGCTCAGTGATGTTTGTTGTAGTTTTTATTATTGTGCTTGTCCATATCCCTTCATGAATCATAATCTCTAAAGACAGAGCCTGGAAACCTTCATTTCTAACCAGCCCCCTCCTGTGTGATTCATATACATCCCAAAGTGTGACCACCACTGCTTAGCCCAAGAGAGCAATCAGGTAATGTCAAGGCACGATGGACTAGCCCAGAAGCATCTCACTTTCCAGAAATTTGGGGAAATGAGGATTTTCCTGTAAGTCAGTTCTCCAGATGGCTGACACTTTTCTCTTGTTTTAAACACCCAGTCATCAAAGTTAAAACTTGATCAATTATTCATTCTAAAGTCTAAAGTCTATTATATGCTTGCGCAGAAAATTCTAGAAAATAGTGGTATTAGCAGTATTTGGGAAGGTGACTCAGTGTCATCAAGACAGTCACAGATAGTAAATATTTATAGACTCCCTTGTTGTGTCCCCTTACTGTGGTGGGCACTGAGAACACAATGACAAACAGGACCCAAACCCTGCCTTCAAAAGGCTTACCGTCTAGTGAAGGAAAGGCCAGGAGATGGTGCTGATGCAGTAAGAGAGGTGACAGAACAGAAGGCTGTTTTGAGCTTTGTCACAGGGATGTCCTAAAGGCTACAGAAAGTGTGGGGGGGTGGCCCTCATGCTGGGCCCTCTGGGTGCTTGGGCTGCTCGTTTGACGGCTGCTGCATCTTGCCTGGCTGTCAGTTGACACTCTTCACTCCTGTCAATTTGTCTGCCTTCAAATGACATTTCTGTCCTCATCAAATGTACTGCTTCTAATCTGCTGTGGGCTGGAAACTGGATACCCTGAACTTGCTGGAACGCTGCCCTCTCAGAAAGGCCTTCTCTGACCTTGCCATCTAAAACAGTGCTCCACTCCCACCACCCTCCCTACCCCCACACATGGTCTGCAACCTCTTACCCAGCTTGACTTTCTCCTGTAGCATGTATCACCTCCTGATGTTACCTGTCTGCATTTATATCTGATGGTCTGCCTTCTTCACTAGGTTATAAGTGCCAAGAGGACGCTTAGTCCACCTCTGTGTCCAGTACCTGGTACCTGACCTGACTCAGAATAGGTTTTTAATAAATATTGAGTGTGTGCAGGCTCAGTCATGTCCGACTCTTTGCAACCCCATGGACTGTAGCCCGCCAGGCTCTTCTGCCCATGGAATTCTTCAGGCAACAATACTGGAGTGGGTTGCCATGCCCTTCTCCAGGGGATCTTCCCAATCCAGGGATCGAACTAGGGTCTTCTGCATTGGCTGGCAGATTCTTTACCACTGCTTTACCTGGGAAGCCTAAATATTGACTGAGTGAATAATAGTAATAGATAAATTTCATTTTTTTTTTTTGTTGACGTTTTACTTGTACTCAGTGGCTCAGCAGTAAAGAATCTGTCTGCCCAATGCAGGAGACATAGGTTTGATCCCTGGGTCAGGAAGATCCCCTGGAGAAGGGAATGGCAACGCACTCTAATATTCTTGCCTGGTGAATTCCATGGACAGAGGAGCCTGGCGGGCTATAACCTATGGGGTCACAAAGAGTCTGACATGACTTAGCAATTAAACAACAATAAATAACTTTGCACTCAGTAAAATGCAACCATCTTATGTGTTCAGCTCAACCAACACGGGCACGTGTGCACACGTTGTAACTCCACCTAGAGCAGGATACAGAGCCTTGCTGGCAGCCACCCAGCAGGTCCCTCAGACCCCTCCCAGCCCATACCTCCTCCAGAAGGTACTCACTCTTCTGACTTCTACCACCATTGATTAGTTCTGCTCATTCTTGAATTTCATAGGTATAATCATGTAGTGTTTTTTCTTCTGTGTCAACCTTCTCAACACTGTGCCTATGAGGTTCATCCATGCTGTTGAGTGGAATGGCACTTCATGCTTTATTTCATTGCTTATAATGTTCAGGTTGAATTTACTGTAATAAATTTCACCCCTTTTACTCACATGTGGATTGTTTCCAGGTCTGGCTGATAAGGAAAATGAGTTTTGAGAATGGTCATGCAAGGCTCTATGAGTTAAAGGGCATGAATGTCATGGCAACTTTTTTGGATGGTTTACTTGTTACCCATTTTCTTAGTCCTCCATTTCTGGAACCCCCTGCCCTTCATACTCCTCAGGGTTCTGATTTATGTTTGGACTTGTGAGGTCTGCCTGGAACTCAGTCAAATTTACAAAACCCCTAGTTGGCCTGCTGGAGCAAAGCCACATTCCTGGTGGTTCATTCCCAAGACACAGAAGCAAAACGCTATTAGCTATTCCCTCATAGTGACCATCCCTTCTCTTCCTCTGTTGTCCTTGATTCTTGTTCACTTTCTGCGAATTTGCTCCACTGACTGAGGACACCTTTGGGCTGCGTGTGTGTCATAATAGGTGTTATCAACCATTGCTGCACGTTACGATCACTTGGGGAACATTAAATAGCATCATGCCTGAGCTACACTCCAGAGCAATTAAATCAGATTCTCTGGGGTGGTGTCTGGGTATCAGTGTTTTGGAAATGCTTTTCAGATGATTCTAAGAGACAGCTATGTTTGAGAACCATTACAGGACACATCTTGGGGCTTTTGAGGTAGCTCAGTGGTACAGAATCTACCTGCCAGTGCAGGAGATATGGGTTCCATCCCTAGCTTGAGAAGATCCCCTGGAGGAGGAAATGGCTGCACACTCCAGTATTCTTGCCTGGGAAATCCTGTGGACAGAGGAGCCTGGCAGGCTACAGTTCATGGGGTTGCAAAGAGTCCGACATGACTGAGCAACTGAGCACACACACACACATGGGAAACATCCTAGGAGATGGTGCAGATGTATAGAACCAGCTCAGCCCCTTTCCCCACATCAGGCAGAATCAAGTTGTTCCCACAGGACTTACTAGCTAGGGCTCTTTCACATGCTGTCAGCTTTATAAATTGCAGGGAGAAATTTTTATGAGAATGGCTTAAAATGAGGAAGTCAAGGAATGTGGCTTTTTCTTCCACCATACTAGTCACTCCATGGTGTCTGGAGCAGTATTAATTCAAGTTTGACTCATGTATTACAATCAAGATCCATCATTTAAACTCCAGGCTGTAGCAGAGAGCAGAGATGCCTTGACTACCATTGGATGGGCGCTTCTGAAAGATTGTTACTTTTTTTTAAAATTTACTTTATTGAAGTATACTTGATTTAAAATACTGTGTTAATTTCTGCTCTACAGTGAAGTGATGCAGTTATACATAGATATTCATTCTTACTCATATTCCATTTTGGTTTATCACAGGATATTGAATATAGTTCCCTGTGCTATACAATAGGACCTTGTTGTTTATCCATTGTATATATAGTAGTTTGCATCTGCTAACCCCAAATTCCCAATCCTTCCCTTCCCCATCCCTTCCCCCTTGGCAACCACAAGTCTGTTCTCTATGCCTGTGAGTCTGTTTCTGCTTTGTAGGGAAGTTCATTTGTATCATATCTTAGATTTCCACATGTAAGTAATATCATACAGTATTTGTCTGAAAGACTGTTACTTGTGATTATGTTTAACTACTTATAAATAGAATTAGTACCACCACTTCAGAAGTGTCATGAGGTCAGGGTCAATTTTTTAATCATCTGTTTCCTGCCAGTGGGCTTTCCTGGTGGCTCAGAGGTTAAAGCGTCTGCCTCCAATGTGGGAGACCCAGGTTCGATCCCTGGGTCGGGAAGATCCCCTGGAGAAGGAAATGGTAACCCACTCCAGTATTCTTGCCTGGAGAATCCCATGGACGGAGAAGCCTGGTAGGCTACAGTCCATGGGGTCGCAAAGAGTCGGACATGACTGAGCGACTTCACCTTCACCTTCCTGCCAATAGCCAACGGTATTTTGTCCAGTACAGCTAACAATTGTTATTTATTGCACTCGGTGTTTAAAACTTAATTAGTCATCAGCTATCACAACAGCCCTAATGAACACTTAGGCACTGTCCCCTTTTCTAAGCTCTTTACATGCATTCATTCATCTACTCTTCTCAACAGCCCTAGGAGTGGAGTTGTTATTATCATCTCCATTTTATGGATAAGAAACTGAGGCACAGATTGGTTCAGTTCCTTACCAAGGGCTCACAGCTGATAACCAATAGAGCTAGGATTCAAGCACTTTAGGTTCAGAGACTGTTTCCTTAGCATCTACCCAGTGCTTCTCAAATTTTAACATGCATAGGAATCACCTCAGAATCTTATTTAAAATGCAGGTTCTGGCTCACTAGATCTGGGGTAAGGCCCAAGATTCTGCATTTCTAACAAGCTCTCAGGTGGTGTCAATGCTATAGGTTCATGATCTGCATTTTGAGTAGCTAGGACGTGCCCTGTGAGATTATTTCTTTTCTTGTCCCCATTTTCAGGTGAGTATTCTGAGGCTTGGGGCTTCCCGAGTGGCTCAGTGGTAAAGAATCCACCTATCAATGCAGGAGACAAGAGTTCAATCCCTGGGTCGGGAAGATCCCCTGGAGAATGAAATGGCAACCCACTCCAATATTCTTGCCTGGAGAATCCCATGGACAGAGGAGCCTCGAGGGCTACAGTCCATGAGTTGCACATGACTGAGCGACTAGATAACAATAAACAATTCAGAGGCTCAGAGAGACCAGTTTCACCGGCTTCTTGCAGAAAATATACAGTGACGCTATAATTAGAATTCCTGCAATGAGGGTCTCAAAGGTGATGGTTTAATCATTATGCTTGGGTGCTTGGTGTATTGCTGTTGAGTGCATGAGTAAACCACCACCAAGTGCTGGGTCTCACAGGTCGCCATTGTGTAGCCGGAGGTTGGGAAGAAATGAATAGAACCTAGGTAATCACATGTCTTTCATCTGTGCTTTCTACAGCTAGGAAATGAATCTAGTATCAGTTTTTATCTTCATATTTTCTTCTCATGGCCTAGACAGGTCCTTCCACCATTGCTGTTGATGAATCATAAAGGAAGCAGCTCAGTGAGTGATCATGGGGGATACCTTGCCACGTGTCTGTTTGCCGTCACCTTTACTTTGGAAGAAGTGACGCAGACCTGGCATCCCACTGACATGAATGCTGGTTCTTAAACCGACAGCAGAATCAGGAGATGCAGAAGCAATGCCCATTCAGAAATAATGCCACTAGTTAAGCTTTTGACGTCAGCAAAGAGATCGTTTTCTACTTTTTGGAGGAAAGAAAATATTTCCACAAATTGCCTTGACGCCCCAACCCCTGCCCTGCCCCAGGCTCAATGCAATTGTGTGGTGGATGAGATTCAAGCTCTCATCTGCCCACTCTGTCCTGATACCAGAGATTTACTCCCTGAGGGACTTCCTGAGAACAAGGCTATGAGAACAAAATCAGAATGTTCATGTTCATGTTCCTTGCAACAATTCAACAATTATAGGTTCCAGGAAGAAACCTCTAAGCACCCCCACCCCTCTGGACAATGTTTTCCAGCTAGATAGTGCATCCAGTGAGCCCTGTGTATCCACGGCCTCCATGTCTGCTGATAAGGAGAGCTGACAGTAAGGGACTTGATCATCCTTGGATTTTGGTAGCCGTGGGAGGTCCTAGAGTCCGTTCCCCATGAATATTGAGGGATATCTGTATGTGTGACAGAGAGGCTTTGCTTGGAAGAAAATTTATTTACTTATTAGATTATTTCAAGAGATACTTCTTGCCTCAGAGAACTGAAGGGGTCAGACTGTGTAATAGAAAAAATGTGACTCATAAAAATATATGACTTCATGACACAGAAATCAAGGCTGAAATCCTGGCACCTCCACATTGTCATGGGATCCAGTGTTAAAGAAAACACTCTTAGCTGTATTTTATTTATTAGAATTCTGAGGCTGTGATTCTGTCTGCAGAAATGTCCATTGAGGTACTAGCTTGTCTCATATTTATCACTGCTGGGAATGAGAAACCAGACCTGAAGATGAACAGCTGTATTCACTTCACTCCATCACTCATTCATTCCATTCAGTTTCTCAATAAAAGTTGTGGAGTGCCACTGTGTTAGGTGCTCTGGAGGTCTCATGGAGCTTAAAACATGGTGCCTGCCCTCAGGGGGTTCACAAAACTACTGAGGATTCAATACGAAGGTTAACAATAAGAACTGGTGTGTGACAAGGATAATACAAAAGGTACACAGTGCCACAGAGCAGTATTTCCTCAAAAAGCAGACCTGGGTTGTGCTTCAGCATCATCTGGGAGCTTATTTGAGATGCAGATTCTTGCCCCCACCCCCAGGCCCACTGAATCAGAAGCTCCATGGTTGGGGTCCAGGGATCTGCATTATAAACAAGATCCTAAGGTGATTTGCAATCACATTAAAGTTTTAGAAGCACTGTTTTAAAAGATTACTTGTATCAGAGGAAGAACACACTAAGGTCTTGTCCTCAGGGCTGGTGATACGAAAGGAAAGATGAGATCTGAATATGAATAATCAAATGGGATAAAGAACATGAACAGATATGACTGTGGGAGCAAAGAAGGAGGGGAGGTGCAGAGCTTGCTGGGAGGGGTGTGGCAGGGAGGGAAATCTCTGTATGCTGGAGAGGGTCTTGTGTGCTGAGTCATTCAGTTGTGTCCAACTTTGCGACCCCATGGACTGCAGCCTGTCAGGCTCCTCTGTCCATGGGGATTCTCCAGGCAAGAATACTGGAGTGGGTCGCCATGCCCTCCTCCAGGGGATCTTCCTGACCCAGGGATTGAACCCAGGTCTCCCACATTGCAGGCGGATATTTTACCGACTGAGCCACCAGGGAAGCTGGAGAGGGCCTTGGAGGATAGGAAATGTATCAGTTAGGCAGGCAGGTGGCTATGAGTAACAAAACCTGATGGAGAGTGCATAGGGTAAGGGAGTTAGAGAAGGCGAGGTTCAAAAAAAGAACAAGACAAGCACTTTACAGGAACAGATCACCTTTAATGAGGCGAGAAGGGGCAGCAGTCAGATTAGTGAGCTGCTGCCCTAACCCAAGAAAAAGGTATATATAGGCATATGTGTGGAAATCTTCTGTCTTAAGGGGGCCTGTTCTTCTCCAAGGTTGTTGGAAGTAGTTATCTCTTAAACGGCTGGGGCAAGGAATTCTGGAGATTGGCCAGAGGCTGGACTGGCTGGGAGCTGGGCATAATCAACCTTAGTGTCCTTTTTTTTTTTTTTTTTCTTCCAATGAGAGAGTTCTTTGTTTTGCATAGAATGGTGGGGAGGACCAGGAGGGAAGTTTTAACTCCAGGCTATTTTGAGCCATGTAACTTTCCTTCATTCCAGACCCTAAGGAATATATACAAAAAGAGAGAGGTGGGCGCTGTTAATGTTCAGGGCTTCTTCGTGCTGATAAAGGAGGGTCAGGGATTTGTGGTCTGGGAGGAAGGAAGCCTAAGGCCCGTAGTGTTGATTTTTTCATTCTAGCCATCAGGATTTCAAGCAAAAGAAGTCTTGACTTGGTCTCGAGAGATGGCCTGAATCCGTTCTTGGAGAAACCTTTGAAAGAGATTGAAGAGACAGGGTCCAAATAAGAGGAATAAAATGATAAGTACCAATGGTCCCAAGAAAGGGAGCAACCAAGGGAGGGCCTGTTGGAACAGGTTTTGGGGAGTGTAAAGGTTTTGTAACTCTTTTCTGCAGCGTTCAATTTTGTCTCTAAGTTCTTTGACTCTGCCCTGGACTATGCCTATTTCATTAACAAAATAGCAGCAGTCCTCGCCTAGGAAAAGGCAGGTCCCTCCCTTTTTTGTGGTGAGAATGTCCAGGGCTTGCCTGTTTTGTAGGGCCACAGAAGCTAATGAGTTAATTTGTCTTTGGACTGAAACAAACGACTCCACTACCTGCTCCATATCCTTATTAAGTTCTTGGGACAGCTTGTAGTAGTTAAAATGGGCCAAGGTCGAGATGCCCCCAGTCCCAGTGCCTAGGGCTGCTGCTATGCTGGTCCCAATCAGGAGGGGGCCTGTGACAGCTCATCTTTTCCTGTGGGAAAGTTCCCGGGGGTAGACTATTTGTTCTTGGGGTCAGGAAGACCAAGACGCAAGTCCAGGGGGTCTAGGGGGAGACATGAATATGCATAGGTCCCACAGATAATGAAGATTTCCGGGTTGGTGCAATTATTTGTGCTGTTCCAGAGAACCCAAGTGGAACAGAAGGAGGGAGCAGAGTTTGTAAGACCAGTGCAGTTGGGACTAGAGTAGTTGATACAGGTTAGGTTTGAAAAGGCTGAGAGTAGGACATTGTCAGAGACTGGCCCAATGAGTTGTGCAGTTTTTTTGTTGGTAAGGGGAGGTATAGTTGCCCTGTGACAGCCACGTTGAGGGTAAGGGAATTGCTATGTGCGGTGAGGGAGACAGTGACATGCATATCCAACACTGGGATGTGTGTTGTGTGTACTGGAAGAATTGGAAAGAAGAGTTGAGAAGGCGGGTAAAGTGTTGGTTGCCAGAGGGAGGTTTTAGGAGAGGCTGTAATTGGGAAAGGAGGTGTAGGCGTTTATAAGGCTCAGGGGTCGCCTGTAACTGGGAAATGATGTTCTTTATAACTTGTTCTTGTTTCTTTTAGCAATTTTGATCTAGTACCCCGCCCCCATCCGAGTACCTCCAGTGGGTAATGGCGGAGAAGGTAATGGCACCCCACTCCAGTGCTCTTGCCCGGAAAATCCCATGGATGGAAGAGCCTGGTGGGCTCTTAGAGCCTGGGGTCACTAAGAGTCGGACATGACTGAGCGACTTCACTTTCACTTTTCATTTTCATGCATTGGAGAAGGAAATGGCAACCCACTCCAGTGTTCTTGCCTGGGGAATCCCAGGGATGGGGGAGCCTAGTGGGCTGCCATCTATGGGGTCACACAGAGTCGAACACGAATGAAACGACTTAGCAGCAGCATCAACAGTGGATAATGGGATAGAAACATATGTTTCTTCCATTTGGCTTATAGCAGGTGCTCATGAAACTCCCTCTCTTTTGTACAGTGAATAGGGATTTGGACTTCCCTCCCCCCCCCGACCTGCCGCCCTGAGGTTCATGGTGCATGGTCTTGGAACCGTATTATAACATGAAGAATGAACATAGGAATAAATGTCTGAGCAGGGACAGGGACTAGCCAGAAGGCTGGGGAGTGCAGCAAGGATAAGGAACAGGGGAGTCATGGGCCTGTTAGTTAGGCAGTGTGGAGAATATAACACCTAGGAGTAAAACACAGCTAACAATGCAGGTGATACCGATGAAGAGACAAAGGATAGGTGGCCAGTCCTTAGGGGAGACAGTTACTAGGCCTATAGTAAGGACTAAGATTAAGAGTGCAGTTATTGTTAGAGAGACGGGGAGAGGCCAGTCAGGGCGAGGGGTGGAAGGCCCCAAGTTGGTGGTTGCTTGAATCTGAGGAGGAACAGTGTTCATTAGGATGAAGAATGATGTAGAGAATGAAAGTAAAGAAATCAATTTCGTCTGGAGTCAGGTTGTAGAAGGTTCCCTGAAGCCACAGTTGAGACACCAGTGTGGTCAGGTCTTCAAAGGAGGTTCCTGTCGGGGCGCTGGTCCAGAGGTCTTGTAATAGTTGGGTCAGGAACAGTTGTAGGTTGAAGAGTATCCAGGTCATTCTGTCTTCTTAGGTGGTTGACAGAGGTTGTTGCCGGGTGAATTTTAAGGAGGCAGGTCCTGTGAGGGAGTCAGTTAAGGAGAGTAGCACAGGATCGGAGGTGACCCGTTTTAGGTGAGAGAGGTGTACCCAGGAGGTGACCTCCTCGAGTTTAGCTGCAGTCGGGGTAAGGAGAATAATTTTTAGTGGTCCCTGCCATTTTGGGGTTAGATCACCCTGGGGATTATCAGACAGGTAGACCATGTCCCCAATTTGTAAAGGGTGCAAGGGAGCTTGGGGGTCAAGGGCAGGCAAGTTGTGGTTGATGTATTTCCAGAGGGCACTGCAGACTTCAACCAGCAGAGGGGATTGTAGGAAGCCTGGTATGGGAGGAGGTTCAGGGAGGTCCAGGAGGGAGCATGGGCCTTCTGTACATCACCTCAAAGGGGCTCGGCCCTAGGGGCTTTCTGGGCAAAGCCCGCGCTTTGAGGAGAACAATCAGCAAAAGTTTAGTCCAATCCAGATGTACCTCGAGGGTTAGTTTGGTAAGAGTTTCTTTGATTATTCTGTTTATCCTTTCTACCTTTCCCGAGGACTGGGGATGGTATGGAATGTGAAATTTCCAGGGTATCTGTAAGAACTGGACAAGTTGTTGGGTGACCTTGGATGTAAATTCCAGGCCATTATCAGACTGTAGGGATGAAGGCAGGCCAAACCTGAGAATAATTTCTGTGAGGAGAATTTGGGCCACAGTGTGGGCTCTTTTGTTTGTAGTGGGAAATGCTTCTACCCATCCCAAAAAGGTATCCACAAGGACCAGGAGGTATCTGACTCTCCGAACTGGGGGCATATGAGTAAAGTCTATCTGCCAATCCTGTGCTGGGAGGCTGCCTTGCATTTGATGGGTTGGAAAGGAGGTAGGTTTAAGGTTGGAATTGGGACTAGTATGTTGACATGTTTGACAGGAGTGGGTGAAAGTGAAGTCGCTCAGTCATGTCCGACTCTTCGCGACCCCATAGACTGTAGCCTACCAGGCTCCTCTGTCCGTGGGATTCGCCAGGCAAGAGTACTGGAGTTGATTGCCATTTCCTTCTCTAGGGGATCTTCCCAACCCAGGGCTCAAACCTGGGCTCTCCTGTATTGCAGACAGACACTTTACCGTCTGAGCCACCAGGGAAGTCTCTAAATATTGTTGGTCAGCAGTGGATATGGGGAAGTGGTTACGGAGGAACTGCTGGAGTGTCTTGGATGAGGGATGAAAGAGTGAGTGTAGATAAGAGAGGATTTCTCTGGTGGTGGGAAGGTCGGATGGAGTCAGAGCTAAGATGACAGGGGACTGGAGGGAGGGATGAGACAGGGCTATCTCCTTTGCCTTCTGGTCTGCAGCATTGTTGCAGGCTGATATGAGACTTCCCTTTTGATGTCCCCTACAGTGGAGGATGGCAACTTTGTTTGGTAAGAGTGCTGCCTCTAGAAGTTTGTGGATCAGGTCTGAATTAATAATGGGGGATCCCTTTGGGGTTAGGAAACCTCTTTCTCTCCATATTAGGGTGTTTGAGTGAAGTATGTTATAGGCATATTTAGAGTCTGTGTGGATGTTAACACTTAGATTTTTAGCCAGAGTTAAAGCTCTGGTGAGAGCTATCAGTTCTGCGTATTGGGAGGTGGTGTGAAGTGGCAGAGGTGAAGCTTCAATTGTCTGGGTCCCGTGATGGTAGCAAAGGTCCCCTGGATGATGGCATATCCTGCGGCAAAGGGTGGGGATTTTTGACAGCTGCCATCAATGAACCAGTGTGGGGTGTCTGGGACTAGGATGGGCTGATCTGTTAAATATTGAAAGGGGTTTTGGGTAAGATCTACTGTTAGACTGCAGCTATGTAGGAGGGAGTCTGTTGTAGAGGACGTGGATAATAAGCTGGCCGGGTTAAGGGGAGAGCAGGGGGAGAATGAGAGCTGAGGGTCGAGGAGAAAGGCATGTAGGACCTGTACCTTGGAAGGGGGAAGGGAGAGGAAAGCCCGATGTGATGGTAAGTCTCAGAAGGTGTGTGGAGAACAGACTGTTAAAGGGGCATGTCTAGAGAGTTGATTTGCTTCGGGTACGAGGGCTGCAATCACAGCCATGGCCTGTATGCAGGGAGGCCACCCCTTGGTCACCATGTCAAGCTGTTTTGACAGATAGGCTATGGGAGCCCAGGTGTCTCGGGCCCGCTGACATAGAAGTCCCAGGACCTGTCCTTGGTTGGAATAGTTAAAGAGAAAGAATGGTCTGATGTGATCTGGCAGGTGGAGAGTTGGCACTCGGAGGAGGCTCTGGGTGAGCTGGCGAATAGGACTGGCTGGTGAGGAGGGATTAAAGAGGGGCTCTTCCAGACGTCCTTTAGTAGCCTCATAGGGCGGCTTTGCGATGAGGGAGAAGTTAGGGATCCAGATACGGAAAAAGTTGAGGAGGCCAGGGATAGGCAGGAGCTCCCTTTTTGTTTTTGGAAGTGGACAGTTCCAAAGGCCTGGAGTTCTATCTAGGGGAATAGTTCTTTGTTGATGGGATATGGGGAGCCCCAGGTAGGTGACGTTTGTCTGGGCTATTTGGGCCTTGGATCGGGACACCCAATAACCCCACGATCCCAGGACCCCAAGTATGTTGGAGACAGAGTTTTTGGGTTGGGCTACAAAGGAGGCCATCTATGTATTGGAGATGACTTGGGGCTAGGTCAAGTGTCTGTAAGTCCTTTTGTTAAAAAAAAAAAAGAACCAAAAAAGTGGGGACTGTCTCTGAACCCCTGGGGGAGAACTGTCCATGTTAGTTGTTGGGAAACATGAGTCTTGGGGTCTTGCCAAGTGAAGGCAAAAAGGGGTTGGGAGAGGGGGTGGAGAGGGATGGTGAAAAAGATGTCTTTGAGATCTAATACTGTGAAGTGGGTTGCAGTTAGGGGTATGGCAGACAGAAGGGTGTAAGGATTAGGGACTACTGGGAATGTCGCTGTGATGGCCTCATTGATTTTTCACAGATCCTGGACCAGTCTCCAAGAGCTTGGTCCCTTCCTTACTGCCAGAATAGGGGTGTTGTGTGGTGAATGGGTAGGAATTAGGATAGAGGCTTGAAGAAGACGGTCTATGATACGCTTAAGTTCCTTGTGGGCCTCCGGGGTGAGAGAGTACTGTTGTTGGGTGATTATAGTCGAGGGATCTTTTAGGGTAATGTGGACTAGGGGATGATGTTTGGCTATGGATGGGTGATCAGTGTCCCAGACTTGGGAGTCTAAGGTGGGTAGATCCAAGGGAAGGTCAGGGGTGAGGGAGAGGGATGGTCCAGGTGCCATCTGCATACAGAATATAGAGACTATCAAGGTGGGGTATGGTAATAGAGACCCCCAATTTGGATAACAGATCTCTCCCTAGGAGTGCCATTGGGCACTTAGGCATTATGAGGAATAAGTATATGAGAGTCAATTTTTCAAATTGACAGAGTAATGGAGGGCTGATTTTTGGCCTTAAGGGAACTCCAGAGACCCCCTTGTTTGTGAGTTCTGAGTTGAGTTGGACCAGAGTAGGAAGTTAAGAGAGAGAAAGCAGCTCCAGTGTCTGCTATGAAGGAGGTCTTTTTCCCGGCCACTATCCCATCTACCCTAAGTTCTGAGCTCATGTCCGGGATACGGGCCGGGGGGCTGGAACCCAGGCCCATCATTGGAATAACTCTCGTAGGGTTAGGCTGAGGTTCTGGGGAGAAGGGATCTCCCCAGGGGCGCCAGGGCATCCCTGTGGACATTTCACTCTCCAGGTCTGGTAGGTGGGGACTTCCCCAAGGGTGTCAGGGCATCCCTGGGGACAGTCCATCTTCCAGTGTCCCCACTG
This sequence comes from Capricornis sumatraensis, assembly GCF_032405125.1. Taxonomy (NCBI): domain Eukaryota; kingdom Metazoa; phylum Chordata; class Mammalia; order Artiodactyla; family Bovidae; genus Capricornis; species Capricornis sumatraensis. Next base: position 106,224,313 of record NC_091092.1, on the reverse strand, counting down.
ACCACAGGTTGGGCACGCTTTTGTGGGGGGCTGCGGGTTTGGACATGCCTTTGTCCAGTGTCCTGACTGGTTGCCTCGAAAGCAGGGTCTGATGGGGGCGGGTCTTAAGTCCCAGTTTGGGATGACTTGGGCCGGGCTGATCTCTTCCCTTAATTGCTACCGCCAAAAAGGCATATTTAGCTTCTCTCTCACGGTCTTTTTCTCTCTTAGCCTCCTCCTCTCTGTTATTGAACACCCTGAAGGCTACTCTAGAAAGTCTCTTTGAGGAGTCTCAGGGCCCTTCTCTAGTTGTCTAATGTCAGGGGCAGACTGGCTGATGAATTGAAAATGAAGGTAGAGTAACTCAGAAGGGGTGGTGATATCTAGGTTGGTATACTTCTGGACTGACTCTATTAGGTGTGTCAAGAATAAGGCTGGATTTTTGTCTGCCCCTTGGGTGATTTCCCTGACTTTATCATAATTGACATGGATATGAGTATTTTTCTGCATTCCTTCTAGAAGTCAGGTAATCATATGATAGAGTCTCCTGATACCTGGGTCACCAGGCTGGTAAGTCCAGTGGGAATCTAATTGAGGCACAGCCTCATCAGCAACTGGGCTATCCTGGTCTTGGTTATGTAAGTGATCGGCATGGGTTTTCGCCGCTCGCCAGATATGGTCTTTTTCATCTGGGGTGAGAGTGGCATTTAGGATATAATATACGTCACTCCATGTGAGGTTATAGGCCTGGGAGTATCTCAGGAATTCTTTTCTGTATCTGGTAGGATTTTTAGAAAATGATCCTAACTTTTCTTCTATCTGGCTCATGTCTGACAATGAAAATGGCACATGGACTCGAGTGGGGCCTTCTGGTCCTGCCACCTCTCTCAGGGGAAACGTGTTGGATACCTGACTGTGTGGCAGGAGAAGAAGGAAGCGGGGAGGGGGAGTCGGGGAGATGGAGTAGCAGGGTTAAGGGGGAGTCAGGAGAGGTTTCAGGGTTAGTAGGTGAGTTGGATGAGGGGGAAGGAGAGGATTGGCAGGGTGGCGGATAGGCAGGGTTCTTGTCCGTGGGGTCGAACTCCAGGAGTGCAGAAGGTCGTGACCAGCGGTTAGCTGAAGAAGAGCCCTTTTGCTTGGGAGGCAAGGTGCATAGAAGGACCTCATGGGTAGAGCAGGCCTTGCATAGGGAGAGCCCAAAAGACTTGGGCATATGGGACCTCTGACCATTTGCCATTCCATTTGAGGAAGTTGAAAAGTGAAAAAGTGAAGTCACTCAGTCGAAGTTAGTGAGATCTTATAAAATATTGAAATCGAAAGTCACAAACTCAGGCCAGCAATTTTGTATTGAGGCCAATTTGAGTGCAAAGTGACTCGAGTTTATGAACCTTGAGATCGGTCAAGAGTAGAGGTTTGAGGTTTCATTTTACACAGGCTGAGGGAGAGTTCCACGGGACAGATTGGCTTGACCCCATAGCAAATGGCTAGTGACTGGTCGAGAGAAAAGGTCGTCACCTAATCTTTTGACTGCGCAAAGAGAGGGAGAGACTCTGAAGGAGGGAGAGGTGTCCCCCAAGTACCTCCCCAAAGGGCCTTTTAGCCAGAGGGTTCCCCGGGAACCCAGAAAGGACAATTGTCTATGGCACCCTAGAATACCGTCCGAGCTTACCTGGGCTACTGGGTCAGGCGAGAATTCGTGGTGGATGGAGGGAAGTCGAATGGCAAAAGGCCTCTGTCCTGGAGTTGGTCGGTCTCGCAGAAAAGAAAGTGTAGAGAAAAGAGGGAGAGAGAGAGAGACCAATATTCCTCGGGTTATGTGGAAAACCAATAAAGCCCTTACACAAGACTTGTACTGCTCACAAGGTACAGGGCGTCCTCTCGAGGAGGTCTTGAAAGCCCAGGCTGGAAAGTGAGCTCGTGGACAGGCTTCCACACTCCGAAGAGCTGGCCATGGAGAACGAGAAGGAACCTCAACCCTTCCGGGTTTCAGCACCAAAAAATGTAGGGTAAGGGAGTTAGAGAAGGTGAGGTTTGGAAGAAGAAAGAGACGGGCACATCACAGGAACAGATCACCTTTAATGAGGCAAGAAGGGACAGCAGTCAGATTAGTGAAAGTGAAGTCACTCAGTCGTGTCTGACTCTTTGTGACCCCATGGACTGTAGCCTACCACGCTTCTCCATCCATGGGATTTTCCAGGCAAGACTACTGGAGTGGGTTGCCGTTTCCTTCTCCGGGGGATCTTCCCGACCCAGGGATTGAACCCGGTCTCCTGCGTTGTAGGCAGATGCTTTTACCGTCTGAGCCACCGAGCTGCTGCCATAACCCAAGAAAAGAGTAAGTATATATGTGGAAATCTACTACTGTCTTAAGGGGGCCTGTTCTTCTCCAAGGTTGTTCGGAGTAGTTATCTCTTAAATGGCTGGGGCAAGGAATTTTGGAGATTGGCCAGAGGCTGGACTGGCTGGGAGCTAGGCATAATCAACTGTAATGTCCATTTTTTTTCCCTTCGGGTGAGAGAATTCTTTGTTTTGCATAGAATGGTGGGGAGGACCCGGAGGGGAATTTTAACTTCAGGCTATTTTGAGCCCTGTAACTTTCCTTCAGAGTGGTTTAAGGAAGAGGACTGGTTCTTTCTAACACTAGAAGTAGCCTGGCGGTAGATGGCCTCCAGCGCTGATTCGGGTATCTGAGCATGTCAGCCCTCTTCTTTCTCCCCTCACAATCACAAGATGGCTGTGGTAGCTCTGATAATCGCATCCTCTGCTGACTGTATTCAAATGCAAGATGCTGAGGGGTAAAGAAGTGAAAGTGAAGTCACTCAGTCGTGTCCAACGCTTTGTGACCCCGTGGACTGTAGCCCACCAGGCTCCTCCATCCTTGGGATTCTCCAGGCAAGAATACTGGAGTGGGTTGCCATTTCCTTCTCCAGGGGATGTTCCCGACCCAGAGATCAAACCCAGGTCTCCCGCATTGCGGGCAGGGACAAAGAATTCTCCTGCTTTCTTATCAAGGAGCCAGCTATTTCCTAGAGACCCCCCCCTTGCAAACTACCCCCTCACCCCTTGAACTGGGCCTGGGACATATGACCACCGGGGGTTGCTCTACCTTCCATGGCTTCTAGGAATCCTAGCCTAATATTTAAGTAGAACTTGGATTCTTATAAGCAGAGAATATGTTTTGGGGGTTCTTTTCTAAGGTTTCTTGTTTGTTTGTTTTCGTGGACCATTTCTAAAGTCTTTATTGACTTTGTTACAGTATTGCTTCTGTTTTATATTTTTGGTTTCTTGACCAGGAGGCAGGTGTGATTTTGGCTCCCTAACCAGGGATCAAACCCATGCCCCCTGCAGTGGAAGGCGAAAGCTTAACCACTGGACCACCAGGGCAGTCCCTAAGGAGTAACTATTTTTAAGTGGCAGAGCTTTGGAGTACCCCACCAACACTGTAGGACTCAGGAGGACTTCAGTGGGTGGAGTCAGGAATAAGGGCGTTCCCAGGAGAGGAATAAGGGCGTTCCCAGGAGAGGGAGAGGTGTTAACAAAAGCCCCGGACAGGTGGGAAGTGGGGTGGGGGTGGGGGAGTCCAGGGGTGGTAGAGGGTGTGTAAAGAATGGTTACCCCCTATAAGTCTGACTGAAGCATAGGGTCTTACAAAAGGATTTCCAGACATTTATCTTTACTCTGTGGAAACTCAATTCACAGAAGAAAGGACAGCATCACTGCTTTGGTCAGAAGTAGGATGGGAGGCCTGGAGCCGGCCTACTTGGCCTCTGCCTTACCCTAGCTGAAAGAGGGCTGCTGCTTCTGTGTTTTTTCCCCGGTTTTGTTAGGATATAATTGACACACACAGTGTTTACGGTGTCCAGCATAATGATTTGAGGGCTCCCCAGTGGCTCAGTGGTAAAGAACCCATCTGCCAATGCACAAGACCTGGATTCAGTCCCTGGGTCGGGAAGATCCCCTGGAGAAGGAAATGACAGCCCACTCCAGTATTCTTGCCTGAGAAATCCCATGGACAGAGGAGCCTGGTGGGCTACATACATGGGGTTGCAAAGAGTCAGACACGACTTAGTAACTAAACAGCAACAGCATAATCATTTGACTTACATATATGGTGAAATGATTACCACCATATGTGTAGTTACTAACATCCATCACCTCATATAGTTACAAAATATTTTTGTTTCCTTGTCATGGGAAATTTTGGGATTCACCAAAATTTGGTATATATTCAGATATACCATACAGTAGTGTTAACTATAGTCATCATGCTGTAACAGAAGGGTTTCTTCAAGACCAGACTGAAAAACAATGCCCCAGGCCCTGCTCCTTTAACCCTTGCCACACCCAAGGTTCCCTGGGGCCCTCTCCTTGAAGGAGGCTGTGAGGCACAATTAGCAACGTCCCCCATCTGGCCTCAAACAGGAACTTCACAGGTATATAGGGAAAAGAGATTGGATTTTTCCATAGCATCTTATGAAAACTCCAACTGAACTTTTTGGCCAGCCCAATACAGTGATCCATCCTGGGTCCGTGTGCTGTGTTTTCGTGGCAGCGGGCTTTGAAAATGCCACGTGGGGCCCCGCACCTCTTAATCCTATTCCTGACCCTGAATCACTAAACAGGAGTGGAGGAGAGCCTCGTGAGAAGTGGTCTGCATCCTCACATCCTGCCCGTACCACCCTGTACTAGATGCCCAGTGCTGTTGTCACAAAATACTATGAACTTGATGGCTTAAACAACTGAAATGTATTGTCTCCCATTCTGGAGGTCAGATATCCAAGACCAAGGTGGGGGCAGGATTGGTTCCTTCTGAGGGTGAGTAGAGTCTGTCCCAGGCCTCTGCTTTAGCTTTTGGTGCTTCGCTGGCAGTCATTGGCATCCCTTGGCTTGTAGATCTCTGCCTTCATCTTCATGTGGTGTGTTCCTTCTGTGCCTTCACGTTGTCTTCCCTGTGTGCATGTCCATCTGTGTGTGAATTTCCACTTTTTAAAGAAAAAAATGTATCAGCCCATAGTTGATTTACAATGTTGTGTTACTTTCCTGCATGCAGCATAGTAATTCATTTATACATATATATATATATATATATTCATCTTTTTCAAATCTTTTCCCATATAGGTTATTACAGAATACTGAGTACAGTTCCCTGTTCTATACAGTAGGTCCTTGTTGGTTATCTATTTTATATATAGTAGTATGTGTATGTTAATCCCCAACTTCTAATTAACCCCCCATCCCCCCTTTGGTAACCATAAGTTTGTTTTCTAACTCTGTGAGTCTGTTTCAGTTTTATAAATAAGTTTGTTTATATCATTTTTTTAAAACACATTCCATATATGAATGATATCATATGATATTTGTCTTGACTTACTTTATTACTATCATCTCTAGGTATGTCTATGTTCCTGCAAATGACATTATTTCATTCTTTTTATGGTTGAGAAGGCAATGGCACCCCACTCCAGCACTCTTGCCTGGAAGATCCCATGGACAGAGGAGCCTGGTAGGCTGCAGTCCATGGAGTCACTGGGAGTCGGACACGACTGAGCGACTTCACTTTCACTTTTCACTTTCATGCATTGGAGAAGGAAATGGCAACCCACTCCAGTGTTCTTGCCTGGAGAATCCCAGGGATGGGGGAGCCTGGTGGGCTGCCGTCTATGGGGTCACACAGAGTCGGACACGACTGAAGCGACTTAGCAGCAGCAGCAGCAGCAGCAGTATTCCATTGTATATATGGACCACAGCTTCTTTATCCATTCACCTTTCAGTGGACATGTAGATTGTTTCCATGTCTTGGCTTTTGTGACTAGTGCTGCAGTAACAAGTTTCCACTTTTTATTAAAACACAATCAAATGAGATTCAGGCCCACCATAATGACCTCAGCTTAATCATCAATTTCTAAATAAGATAACATCCATAGATACTGGAGGTTAGGACCTCAACCTCTCTTCTTTGGAGCAATGTCACTTAGTCCATAACACATCCCACGTTGCAAACCTCCACTTCCCTTTCTCTGGGGCCTACTCCTCCCACTGTTGATCCCAGTGGCCAGTCTAGTCACCTAAATCTTACACCAGTGGAATTTGGCAGAGGAAGATGGGTGACTTCAAGAAATATTTTACCCTCACTGTTCTGCTTGAAGGGATAATTGTGTAGAATGTGAGAAGAAACTCTCTGGACTAAATTATATACCTATGTTCAATCTTGTGCATGGGATCCTAAGTTTGAATAGAAAAGAATGGAATCAAAAGACTGAATAATAATTATTATAATTTTACCACTATTATCATTTATATAACATTTTCACACACAGTCTCATCTGGAAGCACAGTCCTTTTTTTTTTGCCAGTAATGAAGATACTTTGTTCCCATCCCCTTTAACCTCATAATAAATTCTCCTTGAGGCTGTTTTCTGGCAGGATTGTCTGCAGAAAACCCTGTATTTAAAGATGTAACCGGATCTGCCTAAATTTAGCAGAGTTCATGCCACACTGAGCTGAAACCCAAGTAAAGGAAGATGGAGAGAGATAGTAAATGAGACACTGAAGAAATATAAAATAGAATTTATAGAAAAGTATCTCTCTTTTTTTTGGTCAGGGCACTGACAAAAGTGGGGTCAAAATTTGGTTAGGCGCCAATTCTTTTTAGATTATATGGTTCTAATTTGGTGATGTGCTTTCTTTTTAAAGTTGGAAACTTGCTCATGAAACACTAGTTACCAGTGACAAAATCTGCCCTTGATCAAGGAAGCAAAAAGGTGAAGTTACAACACTGGCTGTGGTCTCTCAACTTTCTTACATTCAGCCATGTTGTCAGATGTTAAGATGGTTTCCTCTTATGCAGTGGAAATTTCCTCTTGCCCCATTTTCCCTGGAAATGTAAAACAGCTGCACAGAACCTCCATTCAACCCTCCTTGTATGCAGAGATTCTTATTTGTGTCATCACGTCTTCTCTCTCCATTATCCTGGTTCATCAACAGGCTCGATTCATTTCTCTTCTTCAGAGTACAAGAAGCTCGACAGCAAGCTTACACTGTCACGCCTACTGAAAATGCTTTTCCCTCTGAATTTTATGCCAGAATATATCCTTTATTCCTTGGATACTTAGCCGAGGAGAGAGTTCTGGAGCGCATCCAGGAGAGCATAAAATGGGGAATCCTGAAGTGATACAGGTGGCTTCCTCATCTCTCCCTGTAGCCCCCCTAGTCATCTATGCCTCAGATGCTAACTGTCATTGACCAGTTGGGGTTTTCTGATACTCTACTTTTCTAAGACCCAGTTAACTTCTAGGATGAAATGTAGAGTGTGGGAGTCTCCAGGGAAAGAAATGGTGAAATAGCAGGTGACTCTTGCGATCTCAGACAGGGAAGACCACTATAACCAACAGGGTACTCTTGGAGGTCTGGGTACCACTTGGCCTGCTAAAGGATGAAACCCCTCCTAAAGAATGGAAAGGAAACAATATTCAGACCTGTCATGGATTCAGTGAATTTCATCTACCCAGTTTCTCTCAGGTCTGAGGAAATAGGGGCCAGCTCCAGAGTCTGGTCTTACAGAAGCTGGGGCCAGTTGCAGAGAAATTCCAGGGACTTAAGTCCAGTATAGCGTGACTTGGGTACCACCCGAACACAAACTCTTCCCAGCACATGCAATTCTTAATCTCTGTTGGCCCCACATCCAAAAGAGATCCCAGCATTCCTATGGCCATTTTGCACCCCAGTGCCACAGGGCATTTGCAAATGGGGCCAAGACTGTGGAACTAACCATGAGACCATGGCCAAAACTGACAGGTTCAGCTATATTCCTCAATACCTTCGGAGCCTTGATAGCAACTGTCGAATACTGACAAGTGAGATCTTGTCTCTAGTACAATCATTTGGACCCTTGGCGGTTCTTTAACATTGAATCCCACATGCAGGGCTTAAAGGAGTGTTCGTGCCATCACATGAATTCTAGTGCACTCCTGGAATGACCTAAAAGGCTGGTGAAGTGGCCCCGATACTTACCTTACAGCTTCTCAACACTGATCCCCACAGATCACATTGTAGTTTCTGTCACATCAATAGCTCCCCAGTCTCATCTAAATACAAAAAAGGGCTTCCCTGGTGGCTCAGTGGTAAGGAATCTGCCTAACGGTGCAGGAGACACGGGTTCAATCCCTGACCCTGGAAGATCCCACACGCCATGGAACAACTAGACCCGTGCACCACAAATATTGAGCCTGTGCTCTAGAGCCAGGGAGCCATAATTACTGAAACCCTTGCACCCTAGAGCCTGTGCTCCGCAATGAGAAGCCCCTGCTCGCCCAAACTAGAGGAAAGCCCAAGCAGCAATGAAGACCCAGCACAGCGAAAAATAAATACATACATTTAAAATAAATAAATAAATGTGTTTCACTTGTTCTTTAAAAAAAAAAAAAAAAAAAACCAAACAAAATCTTAATACAGGATTTCATTGTTTCTTTATTGGATCAGTCTGCCTTTGGATATCTCAGTAACAAACACCTTTGTCCTTTTCAGCCCATTATTTTGCTCCTGAGGCAGTGTCTGCAACTCCAGCGGGTACTACAGTATTTGTGTAACCCTGCCCCTTTTGTCCAGTTATACATACTTTGAGGTCACACACTGTGTCCTTTATTAGTTTCTCAGACTCTACATGGAGCTTGACACAGCGTTTATCGAACATGTGAGATACTATTGCTTAACACCTAAAATTCAAGGTGTTTGGTTGATTCTGAAGATGAATTATGTTGTCTTTCTCTAACTGTAGGCATTCAGTTCCAGAAAACCCAGAGGTTAAAGGACATCTTGGTTCAAGGTCATCTTTACGGAAGACGAAGGGTGGTGGATCAACAGCAACCAATTACAGATATTTTTGCATTAAAAGCAGCATTGTAAATAGAATACCAATAACATCTTATCACCTTTAATTAACATTTGGTGGTTTTCCCCCTTATTTTCCTCAGCTTGCATGAGAATTATGCTTTCTCTCCAATTGTAATAAAATTATGTGCTTTGTTGCAGAAAATATTTATGTATGAAAAGCCACTTTTGGCCTTTGTCTCATCCTATGTCCAGCATTTCAGTCCCTCTGATTTTAGGACTCCAAAATAGTTGACCTTGAACTTCAAGTGGTCCGCCTTAGGGAACCACTGTATCCTAGGGTTGGAGAGGCACTTGGAAGCTTGAGATGGAATAAGCCATGTTGGGGTGGCTCAGCTCCTACCTGAACTCCCTTTCACTGGCAGGAATCCCCTCGGCCCCACTTCCACAGCCCAAGGCAGTGCACCTGCCATCAGCTTCTCTCACACACATGTCTCTCCAGTGCGAGTTTTCCGTTCTGAGGTCTAGGTTGATCTCATCTTCCTTTGTCTTTCTGAGGACATCATTGCAAGAGCCTCTACTGCTCTTCACTGTCTATTTTACCTCCTAATTCTCAGCTTCTTCTTTGTTCTAAGACCACCTCCCCCACACAGGATAGACCTCTCACATGGTATCTCACCAGTTCTTAGGGTAGTGAAAAGGTGTCAGAATTGTATGTACATGAGAGGGAAACTCAAGTTGGAGAAACCTGTGTACTCATCACAGAGAGATTCCAGTGTTTCCATGTCCATACTTTAACCATTTTATTGGATGGGCCAAAAGATTCTTTTGGGTTTTTCAGTACAATGTTACAGAAAAGCACAAAAGAATTTTTTTGCCAACCTAATACAAGCCATAGTTCATAGACCTTGTCTGTCCTTAGATCTCTTCTCTTCTCCAGAATGGTTTTCCCCACTGCCTCCCTGGTATTCCCCAGAGTCATGATATTATTGCTGCTGCTGCTGCTGCTGCTAAGTCGCTTCAGTCATGTCCGACTCGGCGACACCATAGATGGCAACCCACCAGGCTCCTCCATCCCTGGGATTCTCCAGGCAAGAATACTGGAGTGGGTTGCCATTTCCTTCTCCAATGCATGCGTGTATGCTAAGTTGCTTCAGTAGTGTCCAACTCTGTGTGACCCCATGGACAGCAGCCCACCAGGCTCCTCTGTCCACAGGATTCTCCAGGCAAGAATACTGGAGTGGGTTGCTATTATCTTCTCCAATATGATATTATTGGCTGCTGCTGCTAAGTCACTTCAGTCGTGTCCAACTCTGTGCGACCCCATAGACAGCAGCCCACCAGGCTCCCCTGTCCCTGGGATTCTCCAGGCCAGAACACTGGAGTGGGTTGCCATTTCCTTCTCCAGTGCATGAAAGTGAAAAGTCAAAGTGAAGTGACTCAGTCGTGTCCGACTCTTAGCGACCCCATGGACTGTGTAGCCCACCGGGCTCCTCCATCCATGGGATTCTCCAGGCAAGAGCACTGGAGTGGGGGTGCTGTATTATTGGAGGTAAAAAGCTTTGTCAGATATTTCCTTGGCAAACTCTAACCCACTCTTGGAGATTCATACTACACTGAGGAATTCTACATTGGAGGAATAAAACCCACTTTTTTAAAACTTAACACTTCTCAAATATTTAACCACAAGGACCAGGACTGTGCCCCTCACCACCCCCCCCCCACCAATAGATCATCTGTTATCATTGAGCAGGACAGAATTTTGCAAACACTAGGGTAACACGAGTTGCAGATTGCCACATGGTTTCCAAGCCTGCTGCAAACTTGACTGAGCTTTGCTCATCAGCCTGAACATTCTGTCTCATCTTCACAGCATGATGTCTATGCCACCAGGGGCCATTTTCACCAATTGCTGGTTATCCACCTCTAGGCCTTTGCTCATGCCTTTTACCTACCTGAATATCCTTGCCCTTAGGCACAACCTATGTTCCAAATCCCCTGTGAAGCCTTCTCCAACTGCCAACACCGCTTTTGCCAATATACTTTGTCTCCGGTCCTACACCAGTTAGATTCTGACCCTACCACAAACCTGTACATTCTCATTAGGCATGATCATAACATGTCCAACTGCACTGTTTCTCCTTTGCTTCTTTTGAGAATATTTTAAAAAATGCACTTACCACCTCTTCATTGACTGATGGATAGCCAGATACCATAGAAGGGGCACCTTTTGATCTCCACTTTTGGGGGCATTGAGTGTGGTTTCATTAACCATGTAGAGTTCAGTTCTTCCTAAGAACATAACCTGCCTTTACCCCTATGAAAGTCCAGCACACTTATTTGTACTTTTATTTTAAGGAAGGAGGGAATGAATGTTATGGGGTTCCCCTCCCCCCGATTTAACAGAAGTGATGGCTTAGAAATTTCATAGTAGCTCAGTGCCTAAGAAACATTTTGATTCTCTTGGACCAGTCATGCCATGTGGCAACTTACGGGTGCTGGCCCTTCCTCCTCTCTGCAGCAGAAGATGAGCCGTGAAGATAATGCAGACATTATCTTTCCTGTGTCCTCAGAGTTATGTAAATAACCCTACCTTCCTTACTGACAGAAAAACTGTCACATTAGTTTGCTTTTTCAGGTCACTCTGTGTCTACTGAATGAAATTCAATAGTCCTTGGAAATTCAACCTTCTGCAGTCTAATCACTAGATCATTGTTTTTAAAAAAACCAAAGGTTATCATTTTAAATGCATTGATTTTTTTTTTTCTGGAGTAATAGAAAGGCAGTAGGTTTTGTTTTTGTTTTTCCTTTACACCTTTAGGGGCTGTTCAATTTTTGTTTTTATTAACTGGATTTTCATTTTTAAAAGTATGGCATATGCTTGGTAAACACACACACACACACACACACACACACACACATCCAAGTGTACAAAGTGTATACGTTGGGCCCTCTGTATCCCCAGGTTTCAAATCCACAGCTTTGCAGATCTGTTAGTTGAATCGTGTGTGTGTGTGCGCGCGCTCACATGCACGTGCATCTACACACACTGTGCTTAGTCACTAAGTCGTGTCTGATTCTTTTGCAACCCTATGGACTGTAGCCCGCCAGGCTCCTCTGTCCATGGGATTCTCCAGGCAAGAATACTGGAGTGGGTTGCCATTCCCTTCTCCTAGATCTTCCCTACCCAGGGATCAAACCTCTGACTCCTGTGTCTCCTGCACTGGCAGGTGGATTCTTTACCAGTGCACCACCTGGGAAGCCCATTGGTTGAATCAGGGGATGGGAAACCCGCAGTTACAGATGGCTGACTGTATTTATTGTACTACACTCTCTTATATAAGGGTCTTGAGCATCCAAGGATTTTGGTGTCTGAGAGGGTCCTGGAACCAATTCCCTGCAGATACTGAGGGAAGGCTACATAAAACAAGAAGTAAGTCTTCCTCTCACCTTAGATTCCCAATCTCCAGCTATCCCCATAGGTGAACAATCTTACCTAGTCCTTGTATATCTTACCAGGGATATTTTTACATCTCTACCACACACATGTGTTTGTCAGTGGAACGTGCTACAAACACTGTTATATACTTTTTTTTAAATACAACCAGACATGTTGGAGAATTTTCCATATCAGCACATATAGATCTACTTTCTACCTTTCATTACTGAATGTTTCATTGTGAGGGTGGTACCACACTTCATTTAACTAGTACTCTCATAACAGCCATTGTTTATAATGCTGTAGTGCATATATGTACATATATCTTTGTACACTTGGGAACAAATGTTTGTTGAAACTGATACGACAATTTTTGATCAGTGTTGAGAAATTCCTTTCCAAGAGGCAGCAGCTATTTACCTCCCTGCTTAATAGTATATGAGCTTTTTTCCACAAAAGTTTTGTGTGCTACAAATTTTACCCCATTTCTACCCCTCTGCTAGATTAAACATGGTGTCTAATTTTAAATTGCTTCTCTCTAATTATGTGTGACAATGATCTTTACATAAGTTTTTGCATATCATTATATGCAGATTCCTTGCTCATGTCCTTTTCTTTTTTCCTCTAAATTGTTTCTCTGATTGTTTTGTGAAATTTTAAATGTTAATATCATCTATCATGTCTTACCAACATATGTAACATCATTTCTAACATGTTTTCTTCTACAACTTTTATGATTACTTTTAAAATATTGTTTAAATATTTTATCCATTGGAAAATTATTTTATTATACTAAATAAATTTAAGTTCCATGGGAATAGAGGCCAAGTTTTTAATTAGCTGTTGCATACCTAATATCTGACAAATTTTTAAAATACCAATTGTGGCCAGAATGTAATGGATAGCACATTTCTGGCATTTTCTTTGCTCTTTTAAACAACTGTCTCTCAAAAGATTCTCTGACCTGAAGTTTGGGAGGGATAAGCCATACCACACTACATATTTTACTGAAATATCAGCCGTTGGGCAGTAGTGGTGGAGGTGATGGTGATGGTTAAGGAATCAACCTCCACCCTGGCCTCCATTGCTTCCTCATTGCTTCCTACCTCATGATGGGCCTTGGGTAGCCCCCAGAAGTGCATCATCCCACATTCAGAACCTTTCCAACGCTACCATTTGAGTTTTGGTCATCTTTCAACTGCCTCTGAGTAGAAGAAAACCCATAGAACTGTATACCAGTCAAACTGAGGGCAGTGGGGAGAGGGGGGTGTTTTAGAAGATTCTTTGGCATGCTCTTTGACTAAGGTAGCTACATGCAGTGCCATGTGCAGACACCCCTGAGTGGTTATCTAAAACTGATAGCCAGATGCATCTGAGTGAGCTTCAAAACACTGTTACCATTTTAAAATTTCTTACAAACACCCCTAAATCTCAGTGGCTTACAGCAACAAATATTTATGTTCCCTCACTCCTGGGGAAGCTCTGTGTGGGTTCAGGTTGGCTCCATGTGTGTCCTCATTCTCCTTGGGCGATCATTTACGTGGAGGGTGTTCTTTTCATGGCAAGTGCCAAAGAATGGGCCAAATCATGTTACCATATTGAGCTCACTGTGGTCAAGTTTAAGGGACTTCAAAGTAGCTTCTGCCTACCTCTGATAGAACACAATATAGGGAACTGGTAAAGATAATGGACAGTGGAGCCTGACAATACTGGGACAGCAGACACTGTTGAGTGTCTGCTCAAAAACATTTATCTCCTTTTCCTTCTATGCTGATGGACACTAGTCCCCATAATAGGGGCTTATAATGCCAGATACTTTTCTAGCCTCTCTTGCAGCTATAGCTAGCCATGTTACACAGTTTTGGCCAGTCAGACATCAGGAGAACCCTGCTGGATGCCCCTGGGAATTTATTTTCCTATTTGAATCATCCACTTAATTCCTCATCTCCCTGGTATTCTCATCTTCTAGTTGGAGCTAGATATATTCCACAGAGTTTTTGTATTAGTCAGATTTACTTTGTAAGAGATAATCCCACATCTCGATAACTTACAATAAATAACATATATTGATTTTTTTCTTGCTAATGATCTGCAGGTTTTCTGGAGGGGGTAGGGTGGCTCTGCTTCAGGCCATGGGTAGGATTTAGCCCCATTTCATGTGTTTCAGAACATGACAAACTATGCAAGCATATTTAAAGCTCCTGCTTATATGTCATTAGCACTTCTTTGACCAAACTAGTTCACACGGCCAAGACCATCAATAAATAAGGCAGCAAAATATGCTCTCCCCACGATGGGAAGTACTGCAGTTACATGGCAAAGGTGTGGATGTATAATCCTATATGAGTAGAATGAAGATTTAGAATAAGAACCCAACCTCTTGCACTTCCTAGATGTGTGAGCATTAACAAATCACTAGCTTCTTAATACCTTAATTTCTTCATTTTCAAGATAGCACTGAGCTCTTTTCTCTGGATGCGTTTGAAGGTTAAATGTAAACTATGAAGCATAGACAGCCCTTAAGGAAAGTTAGCCCTCCACCCCCACAAACAAATTCTGATTGTTTACTAAATGAGTTCCTCCCCAGAGTCAGGTATGGCTCATGATTTAACATTGGCTTCCCCCTGAGGCTGATGAGTGGCTAACAGGGAGGCGGCACTATTCACTAAGCACGCATTTCCTGAACACCTGACCATTTCAAGGTCATTGTCATGCTTTCATGCTTCAATAAACTGTCACTGTGTTTTTCTTTTTTTGGCAAATGATCCTTAATTCACTCTGACAAGATCGAAGGAACACTGGTATTTTAGGGTTGCTTTTTGGCTGTTTCATAGGCTCCCTCTGCTGGAGTAAAATGTCCTGTTTGGCCCTCAAGATTCGAACATCCTTTCCCTTTAATTGAAAGCAAATATAATCAACAATTTGCTGCATGGTTAGACTGGCTTTTCACATAGTGTTTCTCCTGCCATGTCCTCAATTTACCTTCCACTGAGCTGTAATACCCAACTGACATTCTTGCCTTTTCAAAATCGAGCCTTACAAAAGACTGACTTTAAAGAATTTGCCAGACTTGTGAATTGTTAATAATAAGCAGGTTCTTGTTTCCTGTGAGTAATGCCCTTGCTACTTCCATTCTAACCTTCTCAGTTTGAGAACATCTGGGAGTATTATGGGAAGGCTGTGACAAGCCTATTTAGAGGTGCTTGCTGAAAGGAAATTAGCCTGAGTCACCAGGTCTGTTATGTTACGGATGTGGTGGTGTAGTCCCTAAGTCGTGTCCAACTGTTGTGACCCTAAGGACTGTGGCCTGCCAGGCTTTTCTGTCCATAGCATTCTCCTGGCAAGAATACTGGAGTGGGTTGCCATGTTGCCATTTCCTTCTCCAGGGGATCTTCCTGACCCAGGAATTGAACCTGGGTCTCCTGCATTGCAGGCAGATTCTTTACCGACTGAGCTATGAGGCAACCTCTCGTATTATTGTTATGTTATGAAGGTAGACTATAATTGTGTGTAGAAAAAGTGAGGATTGCTGTAAAGTCAACACTTCCCCTGCAAGGGGGAGCCACCCCTTTTCAGAACACACAGTTTTTCAGGACCATCAACACGAGACTTCATGTGAATTCATTTTTTATAAAGCCATTGTTCACTTGTGTTTTTGTTGTTGTTTAGTTTGCCAAGTTGTTTCTGATTCTTAGTGTCCCCATGAACTATAGCCCGCCAGGTTCTTCTGTCCATGGGATTCTCCAGGCAAGAAAACTGGAGTGGGTATTTGCTTGCCATTTCCTTCTTCAGGGGATCTTCCTGACCCAGGGATCAAACCAGCATCTCCCACTTTGGCAGGCGAATTTTTAACCACTAAGCCACCTGGGAAGCGCCATTGTTCACTACTTCCCATTTATGGAGTTCCACTTTATTTCTGGCTTTGCAATGTGCCAGATATGTCGTCTTTTCCTTTTTCACCTCTCTATCTTTTAGAAGTCACTTTTGGGATTTAAATGACTTAGGAGAGTATTCAGTGAATTCTGAGTCAATAGGCTCATAGGAGCTCCTGGGCGATGGTATTTAGAGGAGAGGGGAATGTCACAGTAATGGCAACTCCAAGGTACGTGTGGAAGTGTCAGCACCTCCATTTCTGCCACAGCCCAAAACAGTGTTCTCTGACGGTTCTAGAACTTCAAGTGGTGTTTGATCCAGCACCACTGGCATCACCAGTGGATTCGTTAGAAATGCAAAACTTCAGTTCTCACTCTAGACTCTGCACATTCACAAGATCCACAGGCATCCAGATACATATTAAAATGTGAGAAGCATTGGTCTGGGGTAATGGGAAGTCTCAGTGTAATGCCACGCCTGAGGTATGTGAGAGAGTACAGGCACCTCAGGAGCTGCCAAAGCCAGAAACACCTTACTCTTGCCCTCCTCTGAGGTCTGTGACTAACACCCCAGAGCTGGTGGGCCGGCTCCACCCATCAGCTTTATAAAGCCAGGCAGTGAACCCGTAACCCTGCCCTGCAATCAGTATTTATGACCCTTTTTGACTGGCTCTTTGACCTCAGTGGGCTCTGACTTCCGGGATCTACCTGTCTGCTCTCCACCCACTCAGCTGACTCATTGACTCCCAGAGTCTATTTAATAGCTGTTCTGCTTTGGCCCAAACTCCTAAGTTCTGGTGCTTTCCAACTGGGATATAGCCAGGCCTTAAGTGATGACACCTTACTGCGGAGATGATGTTAAAAGAACCTGGGGGATCTTCAGCAACTCAAGCTGTAAATTAGTCATAACTTTTAAAAGTCTAGATGATAGAAATTCAAGTTGAAGTAGCTTAACTTTAAAAGGGGGAAGATGGGCAACTGTATGGGTCAAATATGACATCACTTCTGGGAGCTTTCTGCCCAAATGCATAGCTCTAATCTGATCATGAGGAACATTGTACATATCCAAATGGGGGGGCATCCTATAAAATAAATTGTCCATATTTTTCCAAAATGTCAGAGACAAAGATAGGCTGAGAATCTGTTATGGACTAATGAATTCTAAAGGGTGTGACAACTAAGTCTAATGTGTGATTTTGAATTGTATCCTGTAACAGAAAACACATATATGTATTTATGTATGTATATATATGTCTGTGTGTGAATATATATATATATATATACATATAGTTGTTGTTTAGTCATTCAGTCGTATCCAACTCTTTTTGCGACCCCATGGACTATAGCCCACCAGGCTCCTCTGTCAATGGAATTTTCCAGGTAATAATACTGGAGTGGGTTGCCATTTCCTTTGCCAGGAGATCTTCCCGACTCAGAGATCAAACCCGCATCTCCTGCATTGGCAGGCAGATTCTTTACTACTAAGCCACCAGGGGAGTCCAGATAGAAAAATAGATAGATAGAGATATATAGATATATCTTTTGGGGGCATTATTGGGATTATTGGGCAATTGTAAATATAGACTATAGATTACATAATAATACTGCATCAATACTAAACTTCCTGATTTTTTATAGTTACACTCTAGTTAGATAAGAGAATGTCCTTGTTTATAAGAAATATACACTGAAATATTTTAGGGTAAGGGCTTCCCTGGTGGCTCAGTGGTAAAGAATCTGCCTGCTAATTCAGGAAACATGGGTTCGATCCCTGGGTAGGGAAGAGTCAGACAAGAATTAGCAACTAAACAACAACAATTTTTGGGTAAAGGAGCATCATGTCTGCAACTTACTCTAAAATTCCCCCTTTGAAAATAAGCGATGGTAAAGCAAATGTTAACAAAAGATGACTATGGGTAAATGGTGGATGGCAAATTTTGTACCACTCTTACAATCCTTTGGAATTCTATACTAATCATTTACAAAAATAAAAAATTGAAAGTGGGTTACATTAACAGAATACTGGGGAACTTAACAGAATTAAGTGAAGAAATGTCAGACTAGGGTAGTCTGGGGATCTTGGGAACTTGAAATGAAGACTTGAAACCACCAGAGCAAACTCTGACCTCAGTAAACTTCTTTAACAAAGTGATAGAATTTAGAGCAAGAAAGGGCTTTTAAGGTTTTTTAATGTCTCCATTTCACGAGTGAAAAAAATTGAGATACACACAGCAAAAGTAATTTGCCCAGGGAATCACAGATAATTATTTCAGTTTCCAGTCTTTAGGATTCTTCCTCATATTGGTTTATAAATTAATCCCCAACATTTGTTCTTTTCCTTCCACTTTGAAGTTAGGATATGAGTTGAAGTAAGAACAAGATTAATGTATGTAAGTATTCAAAAATAACAAGAACCTAGGTTTTATGAACAACTGTGTAAACAAGATCTCCCCTCATTAACATGGTTCTCCCCCACTTTTGTCATTAAATGTATATATGATAACTACATATTTAAATATAAAAAGCAGTGCCATTGTCTTTGAAGATGATTTTATTTGTATGTTAAAATCAGCTAGAAGATTAAAATTTCTTCACTTACCATGGCTTACCACATGGGTAGGTACACTCTGTCCTTTTCCATGGCCTTTTTCTCACCTCATAGAATACATCATCTCTTAGTTAAAAGGTAATGCTAATCTACATTTGTTTCTTGGAAATGTCCCTCATGATTTGAAGAGACTGATTACCGACTATTTAGAAAGCACAATATCAATATTGTGCATGTAGGGATGCCTGGGAGCCATCTAGTCCCACCCATGCCTTTGAAATTTGATCCTGAAAAAAAAAAAAAAAGAAAGGTGATCCTGGCTATGGTTGGCTATTCCCTCTCCCCTCAACTCCTACACCTGCTTCTACTAAGGAATAGATTTTTAAAGGAAATAGGATCTATTTGCATATATTGAAATACCTTTGAGATCACTTCTGAAATAGCAGTATAATTAGAGAAAGCAGAGCTCTTTTGATCATGCTTCCTAAAATCCTGTATTGTCTTTTGGTACCAAAAAGGCATTTTTATAGCACTTGGACCGTTAGACTGGGAGCTGCTAAACCTGCCCTGACCAGTTCCCTCCGTGACAGATTTTGAGAGAGAATGCAAACCCTAGCTGAAGGATCCTAGGTGGTGCAGTGCAAAATTGAGTGGCTTAGTGTGTGACAAGAGGCAGTGGATTTTTTTTTTTTTTTTTTAAGGAATTAAAGAGAGCTTTCCATCACCTGTGTTCGGACATGGTCGTGAATGACTAACATAAATTTTTCAGAAAAGGTGGATTCCTATAGTTCTGTCTGGTGGCAAACACTGTCTGCTACCTCCCAAATACTCATTTTCCACATTGTCTTTACTAACAGAAGCCTAATCTTGTTTGGCATAGCGATGTTCTCAGATAATTATTTGGTTTTCCAACCTCTCTATCAGGGTGGCTATGTCAAACAGTACTAGCCAATGACATGTCAGTAGAAGTCTGCTTGGAGTTTGGGGAAGCATTTTGCTCTCCTGAGAAAACGGGCATGACTGGTGCTGCCCTTCCCCATTTCTTCCTACCTTGAATGTAAACATGATACCTGGAGTTACAGCAGCCATTTTGTGCCCATGGGCCAACATGAAGGAAGGGAGAATTGTGACATCCTGTCTCTGACATCACAAGTAAACAATATCAGCAGGCAGTCAGCTGCTTCTAGACTATTTTTTTGATGCAAAAAAAAATAACCTTTTATTGGATTAAGCCACTGGGTTGTCAAGTTTTCTAATCGTTTGCAAGTGTAGTAGACTTTGGGAGAAGTCTGCTTAGCTCGAAATAATCCTAGTTCTTTATCAAACACCATCCCACTCCCTACCTGGGTGGCTTTTTGCACCCATATTGATGCATTCAGGGTAAATGGACCTGACCAAGGCTGAGCCAATCAGATTCTCTTTTAGGAATTCAACATTAGGTTTCAGTGGTTCTAGGTGATCCTCAAGTATGACTGAAACTGAGGGACGTTATAAACCTTGGAAGCTGTGGTGTCTTATGGTGTGGTAGAGGTGACCTTCAGCCATAGAGAAGTCGAGAAAATGGGTCTGTAGAAGGTGACAGAGGCAGAGACCGGTGTCACCAAAAGAGACAACACTGCCTGGGGTCTGGCAGCTTTCTGGATTCAAGTCCTTTTTCATGCTTGGCTGCTCCCAGATCTCTTGTTTCCTTCCAGAAAACTGGGCAGCCCTGTGATTGTCGAGGTTGCCTACACAAGGGCATCTGGTCAGAAGGGCAAGGGACGTGAAACCCAGCCTCTGTGTTTTGGTCACAAAGCCTTGGCCTGGCACTGCATCAGCCCAGAGGTAATGTGCCACTTTATGCAATTCGTCTGCCCAGAAGGGAGCCTGCTTTTCTTATTTTCCTTAAATTTCACACAAGACTAAGAAAGGCCCTTCTTCATGCCCTTCTTCACCAACCTAGCGCTGTTGGTATCTTCCATCCAAAGGACCTTGATGCTCAGACAAAATGTGTTAACGAAAAGTAGACTGTTCCTTCTATCATTTGATAAGTAAACTGTTCAATACCTTGATATAGTTTGCTTTGTAAAAGTTGAAGTATAGTTTACATATAGAAAAATGTATAAATCTTAAGTGCATAGTTCAGTGATTTCACTGTCGAATATACATTAGCCAGCTTAAGGAAAAGAATGTTTCCATCATCCCCAAAATTTCCTTTATCCCAGTTAGTACCACTTGCCCTGCCCCACTCCACCCCCCCCACCCCGACACACACACAAAAGATGCTGGAGGTAACCACTCTTTTGACCTCTATCACCATAGTTTGATTTTGCCTATTCCTGAACTTCAAATAAATGGAATCATCTAGTGTACTTTTTTGTGCCTGGCTCCTTCAGTTCAGTATGTTTGTGAGCTCCATCCCTGTTATAGGTATCAGTAATTTGTTATCTTTATTGTTGAGTAGTATTCCTTTGTGTGAGTGTTTCAAATTTATTCATTCTATCGATGGACGATTAGGATATTTCCAGGCCTTATGAATAAAGCTTATGAATAGGAATTAAAGTGCTATGGACATCCTAACTAGTGGCCCTAGATACTTCTTTCCCTTGGAAACTGATGTACTATAGTAGAAGTCCAAATTTTCCACTTCTCACAGTAAATCTGTATATCTCACATGCTTCTATCACCTGGATCAATTTTGTCTGGAGTTCTGCTTTCATCGTGTACTTGGAATATTTTATTTTGTAAGTGCCTCTCCATTATTATTTTAGGTTGGTGCAAAAGTAATTGTAAGTTTTGCATTGTTGAAATTTGCCTTTGATATTAGAATATATTCTTAAATAAGTATGGTTATGTTATCCATCACTTTAATGTACATTTCTTGCTTTATGTATTTTTGCTAATGACTTATTACTTGCTATTTATTTTATTCTTAGACTATAGAATTGATGTTAGACAAAAAGTAAATTTGAGCAATTTTCTTATTCAAGTTCAAAATGGGTCATAAAGCAGCAGAGTCAACTTATAGCATCAACAATGCATTTGGCCCAGGAACTGCTAACCAACGTACAGTGAAGTGGTGGTTCAAGGAATTTTGTGAAGGAGAAGAGAGCCTTGAAGATGAGGAGTGTAGTGACCAGCCATCGGAAAGTGACAATGACCAACTGATAGCAATCATTGAAGCTGATCCTCTTACAACTACATGAGAAGATGCTGAAGAACTCAACATGAACCATTCTACAGTCATTTGGCCTTTGAAGCAAATTGGAAAGGTGAAAAGGCTCTCGATAAGTGGGTGCCTCATGAGCTGACTGCAAATCAAGAAAATCATTGTTTTGAAGTGTCATCTTCTCTTATTCTGTGCAACAATAACAAACTATTTCTTGATCAGATTGTGATGTGCAACAAAAAGTGGATTTTATATGAAAACCAGCAATGACCAGCTCAGTGGTTGGACTGAGAAAAAGCTCCAAAGCACTTCCCAAAGCTAAACTTGCACCAAAAAAAAGTCATGGTCACTGTTTGGTGGTCTGCTGCCAGTCTGATCCACTACAGCTTTTTGAATCCTGGCGAAACCATTACATCTGAGAAGTAGGCTCAGCAAATCGATGAGATGCACCAAAAACTGCAGTGCCTCAGTTGGAATTGGTCAACATAATGGGTCCAGTTCTTCTCCACAACATCATGTGACCACATGTCATACAACCAGTGCTTCAAAAGTTGAACAAATTAGGCTATGAGGTTTTGCCTCATCCACCATATTCACCTGACCTCTCACCAACTACCTGACCTCTCACCAACTACCACTTCTTAAGCATCTTGACAACTTTCTGTAGGGAAAACACTTCCACAACCAGGACACATAAAATGCTTTCCGAAAGTTTGTTGAATCCTGAAGCATGGATTTTTAGGCTTCAGGAATAAACAAACTTATTTCTCATTGGCAAAAATGTGTTGATTATAATAGTTCATATTTTGATTAATAAAGATGTGTTTGAGCCTAGTTACAGTGATTTAAAATTCACTATCTGAAACCGCAATTACATTTGCACCAGCGTAGTAATTCTATATTTACTATATCTTCATGCTTCACATATTAAACATTGAGCTGTTCTTTCAGTATCCTGGAGATGCATGCTTTTGTGTGTGTGTGCGTGCTCAGTTGTGTCCAACTCTTTGTGACCCCTTGGACTGTAACCCACCAGACTCCTCTGTACATGAGATTTTTCAGGCAAGAATACTGGAGTGGGTTGCCATTTCCTTCTCCAGGGGATCTTCCTGACCCAGGAATCAAACCCACGTCTCTTGCTTCTCCTGCATTGGCAGAATAATTGGTAAATGGTCAGTAATATTTTGTGTTACAACCAATGAAGCATATTTACAGAGACATGCCTGGCATTAAGCTTATAATTAAGAGTCTACTCTGTGACCAGGAATAAAAACAGCCCAGCTTATGTGAACCAGATAAGATTAAACTGAGTTCCTTGTTCTAACCACCTGTGCTATTTGCAATACTAAATCATGCTGGATTTGCAATGCAAAGCCCTCTAAAGCAGTGTCTGTGCCTGAGCATCCTGAGTGGACCTTTTAAAAAAAAAAAAGGAAAAAGAAAGATAAGCGTTCAGTTCTACCTCCTATAAAGTCTTAGTATAGAGCAGGGCCTCTGTTTTTAAACATTTCCCAGGAATTATCTGCTACAGCAACTAGCCAGCTGGCCATTTTTCTCCTATGTCCATCCTTACACTTTTGGTGATTACCCTCCATTGAACATTGGAACCTATGAATGGATTTCATCTCCTGTTAAAATGTTCCCCAGGCAACCTGAGATGAGGCACACAATTTACATAACATTGATTTCTTTCTGAAGACAGCCCCATTAAAATAATAACAAATGATGGAGAGTGGCTGCATAAGACATATTGGGGGTAATAAAATATGGAGCATAGTATGCATGTATTCAAAGTAGAATGTCATCTCCACAATGGCAGGGATTTTTCTCTCTTTTGTTGACAGATGTTCTCCAAGTGTAGGGCTCCATAAATACTTACAGGATAAATGGTTTGTGTGTCAAAGACCTTACTTACTAACTTACAAGGTTATAAATCCTGCTTTGCTTAATACTGGTTATACATCCTGGTGGTTCACTATCCCCAAGCCTTTGTAAGGACCAGGATGGAGCCCCTAGCTGTGTTCATTGCACAGCAACCACGTGGAATTTGCAGATGCTGAAATCTAAGGAGGCAGCTTTGGGGAGTGTACTTAACAGAGTAAAGGTGTCGATCTAATACTTGACTCTCCTCTCCTCTTCAGCCTCAGAGCCAGCCCCTCCTGAGATCCGTTCTTCCTCCTCCTCCTTCCCCTGGTCCTAAAATGAAAATTGAAAGCAGCCACAGAGATGTTTGTGTTCATCCTGGCTGCCTGGCCCCTAAAGGGGTGGGAGGGCTGGCAGCTCCCTCCAGCATATTTGTATGCCCAAGTCACCCCAAATCTCCTTTTTTAACTTTTTTTTTTAATATTTTTAAATTGAAGAATAACTGCTTTACAGTATTGTGTTGGCTTCTGCTGAACATCAACACAAATCAGCCATAGGTACACCCATGTCCCCTCCCTCTCCCTCCCACCTTCCTCCCCATCCCACCCCTCTAGGTTGTTCCAGACCCCTGGGTTGAGTTCCCTGAGTCATACAGCAAATTCCCATTGGCTATCGATTTTACCTATGGTAAGTTTCCATGTTACTCTCTCCATATATCTCACCCAAATCTCCTTTTCTAATGTGCTATTTATATAGAAAGGGATTCTTTTGGAATCTTAGGATATAGCTTTCCTAAAGATCACTGGCTAAAACTGTTTCTGGAAAGATACTAGAAATCAAGAAACCAGAATCATTTTCCCTTTGAAGTACCTGAAAGCACAGTGTCACCATGATGAAACCACTTCGAACACGATCATGCAGAGAATTCCTTCCAGTGCCTCAATGATACATGGGAAAGAAGGAAAGTTAGATGCATATTTATAAACCGTCATGAACCAGAAAGGCCCCAGGAACTTATTTGGTCAGTTACCTCATTTTTTTAATTAAATTTTTTTTTTTTTTTTTTTGGCTATGCTGGGTCTTCATTGCTGTGCAAGCCTTTCTCTATTTGTGGTTAGCCAGGGGTACTCTCTAGTTGCAGTGCAGTGCATGGTTCATCTTGGTGGCTTCTCTTGTTGTGGAGCACAGACTCTAGGCACTCCAGCTTCAGTAGTTATGGCAGTAGCATGCTCTAGAACATGCCAGTTTACCTGCTTCATGGCATGTGGAGTCTCTGGAGCAGGAATCGAACCCATGTCTCCTGAACTGGCAGGTGGACTCTTTACCTCCGAGCCACCAGGACAGCCCCAGCTACCTCATTTTACCAATGAAGACTATGCAAGCAGAGAGGTTACATCACTCACTCGGGGCCATATAATCACAAAACCAAAAATTCCAAATTTTCCCACCATGGTCATCCAATCCACCCTACTGCCCCAATACCTTTAGGCTTTATTTTGCATGCAGAGAAGGTACCATTTATGGCCTAAGCTTCCTTTAGACCCTGGAAACACATTTATTAACAATGTATTTTAAGGTATTGGGGGGGAAAAGAAGACTAAAAGATTTAAGCTGTTTTAAAGCATCTCTGCCTTCTCTCCCTAACTCTGACCTTCAAGGCACCTGTCATTCCCACAGGCCCATGGATAAGAAACCCTTTCTGGTTATTCTGTCCAAAATATCTAGGCAAAAGAGTTATTAAGCCTTAAAATGTCACAAATGGTTCAGATACTGTTCTTCTAGGACCATTTTCATGAATAACTCTCTCTCAAGTGACAGGGCAGATAGTACATAATACAGTTACTTAAGTTGAGGTGACAGTGGTTCCTGGTATAGAAGGTGATTGCTTCACAGAACTTGTTGCTGAGGCTCCCACAAGTCTCTTCGCTGTCTCGCCACATCAGCTTTGAGGGTTTGAGGATCTACTGTCCTGGGGCAGCTTGGAGAGTGTACCCTGTCCCTGACCTGGAGCAAGATAAGTGCAAGGAGTAGGGAGGTCACACAGGGCAGCGGCAGCAAGGTGACAGTGTGTTTGCTAGGCTTTGTCTTTGGGCTCTAGGATAGCACTTAACAAGAAAAATCAATCATAACCTTGTGAGTACTGCCAGCACTAAAAACTGCATTTGAATTTGTCCACTCAGGCAGTCAATTTCACTGTAAAGAGCTCCGGAGCTAGACGTTTCCATGGAAACAGAGGAGTATGTGGGCAAAAATTGCTTTACAGGGAAATGAATGTTAGCAGTGTTGTTCGATTGGCACTTTATGGCTGCCCAGTTGATGTGAGTTTGTAAGTAATCCAATGAACAGTGACTTTAAGAAAGGAAATACTTTTTCTCTCATAACAAAAGACTTATGGAGATAGATGGTCCTGGTTGTGATACACATGCCCAGTGATGTCCAAAACCCCCAGGATCTTTCTCATCTATTGTTCTTTGAATGTTGGTATGTCATCCACAAGCTTATTGCCTCAGGATGCAAAATGGCTGCTATAGCTCCAGGCCTCACATAAACATTCAAGGCACCAAAAAGAGGAAAGGCAGGAAAAGCCAAGTGTGTCCATTTTACTTCCATTTATGCTGAAATCAAGAGCTTTCCAGGAAGCTCCCACCTCAGCAGATTTCCCCATTGATCAAAATGAAGTCACATAGCCAACTCTAGCTTCACAGACTGCTGAGAACTGAATATCTGGCAAGGGACAGTGGGGACAACTGACACGATTGACTAAGGCTGATATTTACTATGACCTAGAGCTAGATACAATTGTCAGCTTAATAAAATTGGAATTTGCTAATTGGAACTTCTTTTTTTTTTGCTTTTATAAAAAAGTATAGTTGATTTACAGTGTTGTGTTAATTTCTGCTGTACAGAAAGTGACTCCATTATATATACATATACATATACATATACATATATATATATACATATACACACATACAAACATTCTTTTTCAAATTCTTTTCCATTCTGGTTTATCACAGGATATTGAGTATAGTTCTCTGTGGTATACAGTAGAATCTTGTTATTTATCCATTCTATATATACCAGTTTGCATCTGCTAACCCCAAATGGGAACTGCTTTTTTAAAATAGGTCTCACTGTCACCTGAAGGGGTAGATGGGGCAAATCATTGTGAGCCTATTTTTGTAGAAAAGGCAGCTCAGGCTCTGAGACATTTCATATCTTGGAGGAAACAGAACAAAATCATCTAGTAACACTTGCTGCAGACTGGGTTACCAGGTACTTATAATAAATCTTTCAAGCCGGCAGTCAGTCTGCAGGAATGGGGTAAAACCTGTTTTGCTTTTCTAGTTCCCAGCGTTTTCCTGGCTTGGGTGTCTCGACATGAGAAGGGGAAAAAAACAAGTTTGAAACAGTGTCTAGGACCAAATGTTTGTAAGTGAAATTCCCTGCCGAATCCCTTTGATGATTGGAAGATAATCATTAACTAGAGTAACCTGCCTCCAGTTCCTCATCACCCAGCATAATAATGGTCATAGAGCATCAGAAAAACTAGATGCAAGGGACTTGCTCCTTCTGCACCAGCACACGCGCTCTATTTGGAGACTAATTAAGTTAAATAACAAACCTGGCCACATTGGCTAAGAGAGCTCCCCACTAGGGTTTGCAGATTTTGGAGGGACTTTTCCTCCACACGGCAAAATGGAAGAGAATTTCCCATTGTTATCGCTCCTCTTTCCTAGGTTCTGGTCTTTGAAATTACAGCTGCAGTGTTCTTGCCTCTGGGGCACACTCTTGCTTCCTCGAACGTTCTTTGGAAACTTCCTACAGTTCCTTCCATCTAAGTTCTCACCCTTTCCAAGAGAAATCCTCTCCTGCAGCCAGCCTCCCTGCTCCCATAACCACTTCCTGCTTCATGTGTGGTCTGGGTGAGGTCAGCAGCCTTGCCTGGGAGCTTGTTAGAACTATAGAGTCCTGGTTCCATCCCAGACTCACGGAATCAGAATCTGCATTTTAACAAGAGCACCAGGTAATCTGTGTGCACACTGCAATTTGAGAAGCCTGGCCATAATACACAGGGTTTTCTCCATCCCACCACTTAAAATACCTTTTCTCCCTCCCCCCATCTCCTTTCATTTATTCACTTCCTAACTGTCCTTCAAAGCTTAGCTCATACCCCTCTCCCTCTGTGAAGCCCTCAATATTCTCTCCTTCCACCTTACCCCTATAGATCATGACTTTGAGAATTTAAACAAATGCAAAATATTTCACTATTTAAATGATTCAGATGTTAAGTCTGTTTACTGAGATTATATCTTGCCTTGGGACTTCCATGGTGGGCCAGTGGTTAAGACTTCGGCTTTCATTGCAGGGGGTGCTGGCTCAATCCCTAATCAAGGAGCCAAGATCTCACATGCCTCACAACCAAAAAACCAAAACATAAAACAGAAGCAATACTGCAACAAGTTCAATAAAGACTGTAAACAATGGTCCACATCAAAAAACAAAGAAAGAAAAATATATCTTCTCTCAAAGTGCCCAGCAAGGCCAAGCACATAATGTAAATTGTCTGATTCATCAATATCTGTTTCCTGTTTGAAAGCCTTCCCTTAGTTGTGCATGCTCAGTTGCTGAGTCATGTCCAACTCTTTGCAACCCCATAGACTGTAGCCCACCAAGCTCCTCTGTCCATGGAATTCTCCAGGCAAGAACACTGGAGTGAGTGGGTTGCCATTTACTTCTCCACGGGGTCTTCCTGAACGAGGGGTCAAACCCGTGTCTCCTGCATCGGCAGGCAGATTCTTTACCACTGCACCACCAGGGAAGCCTGCCTCCCTTAGCTGTACCTTATCTCTTTAAGCTGCTTCTGCGTCAAAGCAACTCCTATAAGTTTTGTCTTCTTAACACCTTACATACATCTCCACCCACTCCAGAGATTTCCTGAAGGCCTGGCTCTTATCTGTAACCTAGTGGCTTTCAACTGAATCAAAGCCCCAAAGAGGCCTCTAACCATTTGTTTGTATTTTGACTTTGTACCAAAAAAATTTCCCTAACTTCTAAATTTGGACAGGGAATTTTGTTAGAAAAATTTACTTTTGGATATAGGATGTTTTTTTGCTCCACCATGGTACCCACAGGAAACGGGATTGCTTCTGTCTCTCTTGTGGATATGCTATGTAGCAGTATCTCTGTTACTGGCCCCAGACCCTGAGACAAGAGCCACATCTCTGAGTCTGCCATCTCCCCAAATTCCAGGTTGGGGGGGGCACACATCCTAACTACCTATAATTTTCCAAACCTTTTCAGGAGATTATAGGATCTTTCCTAATGCCTATTACAAGGAAATGGAGCTGGGACAGCAGGAACTCCACACTGACTTTTAACTTCCTGGTTTCTATTCCATGTCACCTCTGCCCACCTTGAACAGCTTTAGCTCCATCCTGATTCTATATAGCCTTCAAGTCTATTGTTTATCTTATCAGCTTTAAGTACTAACATACCCAGGATCTTAATAACTCAAAAGCCGTTTTTCCTCAGAGCTATTATCTCCATGGGTATCATAAAAAGAAGGAAGAGGGGGACTTCCCTGCAGTCCAGTAGTTAAGACTCCACACTTCCAGTGCAGGGGATGTGGGTTCAATCCCTCGGCGGGGAGCTAAGATGCCACGTGCCGAGCAGTACAGCAAAAAAGAAAAAAAAAAACATTAAAACAAAGAATGAGTATATGTATATGTATAATCAAATCACTTTGCTGTATACTTGAAACTAACATGACATTGTAAATCAACTCTACTCCAATAAATTTTTTTTTAAACCTAAAAAAAAAGTCATTTTTGTGTTCATTGATCATCAAACGGCTTTTTTCTTTCTCGAAGCAGAAATTTGTGCTACCACCGGAATGGTGGGGCAAAGGAGTGGGTGAAATACGTTGCTGAAGGAAATCACCTCATGTCAGCTAACCTGACACTAACTGCGTTAGATTCTTGCTCTGTTACATGTGTGTTTGGCATGATATTGGAGTGACCTTTTGCATTCCATCTGGCTGGGCAGTCACCTATTCGGGGCATTTTGGACTATTGCTTGCTCATGCTAGCCATGGTTGATAGTAAGCTAGCAAAGACCGCCACTTCAGAGGGCCTGTGGGCGGGACACTTCACTCTGAAAAGGGGTCTGTGGTGAGGCAGGCTTTCTGTGGCTTAGCCCATTTCATTTATTTCCTTAAGAAAGGTCATGTATCCTCAGTAGGGAGGTGGTTGCATCAGAGCTTGACCTTTAGGTTGGGGCCAAGCAACATAGCATGAGCTTTATTGTGCTTTCATCTCTTCATGCTCACAGCCCAGCCCCATAGGACTCTTTCACAACAGACACTTCTGTTCAAGGACCAGCGAAGGCAATCAGCTAACCTAATCAAACTACACCAACCCACAAGAGACTTGCTTTGCATGTTTGACATATCTTAATTTATTTCAATTCAGTATAAAAATTATTTAAAGGACCAAATCCAAATACCATATGCTGTCACTTATACGTAGAACCTAAAATATGTCACAAATGAACGTGTCTTTGAAACAGAGACTCACGGACATAGACAACAGGCTTGTGGTTGCCAAGGCAGGGCTGGGGGAGGGGTAGACTGGGAGTGTGGGATTAGCAGATGCAAATGACCACATACAGAATGGATAATCAGCAAAGTCCTACTGTGGTAGCACAGGGAACTATGTTCAATATCCTGTGATTACTGTAATGGAAAAGAATATAAAAAGAACATATATGTGTATATAACTGAGTCCCTTTGCTGTACAGCAGAAATTAACACAACACTGGAAATCAACTATGCTGCTGCTGCTACTGCTAAGTCATTTTAGTTGTGTCCATCTCTGTGCGACCCCATGGACTGCAGCCCACCAGGCTCCTGTGTCCATGGGATTTTCCAGGCAAGAGTACTGGAGTGGGGTGCCATTGCCTTCTCCGGAACATCAACTACAGTAAAATAATAATAATAATTAGAAGAGAATCAAATCCATCCAAGACATCAGTACGCAAATAACCTTATTATATGCTACAAATACAGGAGAGGGAATTTGGGTGTGTTTTGATAAAGGCCTAATGGGCAGGGAGCCCCTCTCTGCCACCCGCAGTCACTCTTTTCCCCCCAGTGGAAATGCTGTTTCCTCATTCCTAAGGCTTCAGCAGGTTTCAGAAGCTGGGAGGCCATCTTCTTCGTGGTATGTGTGCTCATGTGTTACTCTGCGCTGGGAGTGGGACCTGGAGGGATATTGGAGAGGGCAGACCTATGAGAGAACATGACGCAGCCACTGTCCACCCCCACCCCCCCAACCATGTCATCTCCTTCTTCCCTAATGTACTGTGCATTGTGGGGAAGGACGGTGAGACCAGGACCCTCTTCCTCGATGGTCTCCTCCACACACTTTTCACGAGCACTCTTCACTTTTTATTTGCTGATCAATAAAGCCAAGGGTAGGTCTTGCCTGTTCCCAGCGATAAAGAACTGCACGCATAACTGGTCTTTATCCAGCCCAACAAGCGCCGTTTCTCTTTGTTTTTCACAGTGTTCCTGAGAGATAAGAGGAAGCCGCCCAGACATGATGCATGACCGGGAAGGTTTTGCAATATTTTATAAACTCATTCTCTATTGGGAGCTGTGGATTAGGGGTGAAAAGGAAAAGAGAAGGCACCACATAGAACCAAAGTTGATTTTTTTTCCTGGGTTAAAAACAAGCAGATGGATGGGACTTCCCTTGGTGGTCCAGTGTGGTTAGGACATCACACTTTCACTGCAGGGGGTGAAGGTTCAATCCCTGGTCAGAGAACTAAGATCTCCTATGCGGCACTATGTGGTCAAAAAATAGAGAAAAAAAAAGAAAAACAAGCAGGTGGAGGAAAAGGAGACATGAATATATGTTCAACGGAGGAAAAAGTAATCCAGTTTTCAATTATCAGCATGGAAGTCAAATAGGGAGAACTTTAGTCATTCACATGAATACATACCCTGAAACTCCAGTGGCCTTTTCCTGTCACAAAAACTGCCTCTGTTGTATGGATTCAAGACCAGAAGAGGCAAACAGGACCTCAGTTCAGGTGAAGAGCCAAATATATTCCCAGGGAATTATGGATGGTACCAGGATAGACTCCTTTTAAGTTCATGCCTTTTGAGGTTCTTGGCAAGTCTCTGAGAGTGAGCCAGGATGGCGGGGTTGATGAGACTGATAATACAAGATATTAGGTAGAGTCAGACCAAATGTGAGATCAGTTGATGCCAATAAAGGCACAGAGAAAGATGTTTTTAGTGGCAAATTGAAATTTTGGTAGCAATTTGATAGATGCAGAGTGGAAAATATAAGAGAAATGGGCTGTTCAGCTAAGGAAAGACCTGGGGCTAAGCCTTGAATGATGGTGGGAAAGTGTCAGAAGATAGGTCTTTGGGAATGTTAGACAGGAAGGAGTAAACCTAAGAGGCAAAGATAGGTACCTAATAAAAAAGAAATTTAAGTTGAAACTCATGGCAATACCTGTAATTGTTTCTGAGCAACCAAATGGAAAACGAGAACCCAGAGTCTTAGTGAAGCTGATGTGTTACTTGCTCTGCTTCTTTCCACACCTGCCTGGGCTCGTGAACTTTTCTTTTTTAATTAAAGAAACAATTTAAGTTGTTTTACAATGTTTCAGATGTACAGCAAAGTGATAAGGTTGTATTATATATATATATATATTCCTTTTTTCAGATTCTTTTCTCTTATAGGTTATTACAAGATACTGAATATAGTTCCTTGTGCTATACAGTACATCCTTGTTGGTTGTCTATTTTATATATAGTAATATATATCTGTTATTCCCAAATTCCTAATTCATCTGTCCCCCCCCTCTTTCCCCTTTGGTAACCATAAGTTTGTTTACTCTGTCAGTGAATCTATTTATGTTTTGTAAATAAGTTCATTTCTGTCATTTTTTAGATTGTACATATAAATTATATGATATCTGTTTTTCTCTGTCTGACTTTCTTTACTTAGTATGATAATCTCTAGGTCCATCCATGTTGCTGCACATGACATTGCTTCATTTTCTTTATGGCTGAGAAATATTTCATTGTATATATAAACCACATCTTCTTTATCCATTCCTCTGTCAATAAACATTTAGGTTGCTTCCTTGTCTTGGCTATTGTAAACAGTGCTGCTGTGAACACTGGGGTGCATGTATCTTTTCAAATTAGAGTTTTCTCCAGACATATATGGTATTTCTATTTTGAATTTTTGAAGGAACCTCCATGCTGTTCTCCATAGTGGCTACACCAATTTACATTCCCACCAAC
This sequence comes from Capricornis sumatraensis, assembly GCF_032405125.1. NCBI lineage: Eukaryota > Metazoa > Chordata > Mammalia > Artiodactyla > Bovidae > Capricornis > Capricornis sumatraensis. The sequence continues at coordinate 106,191,310 of NC_091092.1, read as the reverse complement.
TGTCTAAGAGGGTTGGTTCCCTTTTCTCCACACACTCTCCAGCATTTATTATTTGCAGACTTTTTGATGATGGTCATTCTGACCAGTGTGAGGTGGGCTTGTGAACTTTAATTGCTTGATTATAGACTTTTGTCTAAAAAAAAAAAATGTTTCCCAGGCTTTCTAGAGTTCCCCAATAATACCTAATAGAGGGCCTCACTGGACTAGTAGCTCAGTAATGTTAATTGGCAAATTAATGAACAACTTCCTTTTTATGTAATTATTTTTCCAAATTAAATGCTAGATTTGAAGAGGCCAAAACCTGGATTACAGTTGGCCCTTCTGTGCATGCGTGGATGCTAAGTTGCTTCAGTCATGTCTGACTCTTTGCAACCCTATGGACCATAGTCCACCAGGCTCCTCTGTCCATGGGATTCTCCAGGCAAGAATACTGGAGTGGGTTGCCATTTCCTTCTCCAGGGATCTCCCCAGCCCTGGAATGTAACCTGCATTTCTTAGTCTCCTGCATTGGCAGGCGGATTCTTTACCATTAGCGCCACCTGGGAAGTCCCTTCTAATGTTGGGTAAATCAGAAGAGCAAGTCATGATTTAAGAAATCATTAGTTATTTCTAAAGGATTAGGTGAGTCAGATGGCAGATACCACATAGGAAAATTTGATGTGTGAATCTTTAGAGAAAAAACAAAATCCAATAAACTTGATTCCAGATTCATTCATTCAGGCCAAGGCTGAACTGTAGGTGATTTTTCTTTTTTTGGTTACTCTGACTAGTACTTTTCTTACGTAGGTTTGCCTTTTTGGAAGGTTGGCTTCATGAGAGTAAAGGTCTTGTCATCCTGTTCACTGTTATGTCTCCAGCATCTGGGATAGGCTTTCCTGCCATGTGATACTAAGGGCTTAAGAAATAATTTCGGAAGGAAGAGGAAGCGGGGGGGTGGTGATGGAGTAAAGGAAAGAGGAGAGGGAGGACTCTGCTTTTCATACCAGTACACCTGGCTCTTACTCACTCATCAGTTACCAAAGGCCCCCTCAGGCTCAGCATTAGGAACCAAGGATACCAAAATGATGAGACGTCAGGGTCTTTGCATCTGATCATCCACTAGAGAGAGAGAGAACACAGTGGGTGCTGTGCCAAGAGTAACAGGGACATGAGAGGGTGCCAGAGGGAGTATCCAGTCAGCCCTGAGGCTGAGTGGGTGGCAGAGAACATTGCGTACCTGAGCGGAACCCTAATAATGTAGTGATGCTTTGTAGGCTTGAGAACATTTTAATCTCTATAGCCCTCAAACTTACAGTGGGGAAATTGAATAAAATATGGGAGACAGCATGTCATGCATTGCCTTTTGGTCATTCTCTATTCAGTCATTTTGTTTTTGATATGGGATCTTCATTCCCCAACCAGGGCTGGAACCCGTGCCCCTTGCAGTGGAAGCAGGGAATCTTAACCACTGGACCAAAGGGAAGTGCCCAGAGTCATTTTGATAGTGAAAGTTCTTTTGTATTGGTCCTTACTGGACTTTGGTTTCCTTCTGCTCTACTGTGCTGTGCACAGACACATCTCACTCTTTGGAACCCTATAGACTATAGCCCACCAGGCTCCTCTGTCCATGGGATTCTCCAGACAAGAATACTTGAACGAGTTGCCATTTCCTCCTCCAGGAGATCTTCCCCACGTGGGGATAGAGCCCACGTCTCTTGTGTCTCCTGCCTTGGCAGGCACCTAGGAAGCCCTTCAGAGACTGCAAAAGCAGGCTCTATTGAGTCTGTCGTGTAGCAGTTGTCATAGAATTGTGGCTTTATAAGCACAATCAAAATGACACAAACTGAAGGCCCATTGTCTGAGCCAGACCCATGCCATATATCAGGAGTAACAGCTTTGTTAAGCATGGTCACTTAGGACCAGTCTTTGTTCTTTTCTGAGCAACTGCTTGTTTTTGTGACAAGGATTAATGACATAACAGCTGTAAGGTGGTCTTTGCCTTTTACAAAAGCCTATAGCAGTAAAGATTTGTGTTTGCCATCAGAACAGCAAATTTTCTGAAGAGGGGAGATAAACTTGACAGCAGAGAGAGAATCAGTGGTTTTTAAAAAAAGGTGTGATGGGCTGAGCTTATTTACAAAGTAGAAGAGGAGTGTGGGGGGGTTATGCTGATGGACTATTAAAATCTGGTGTCAGAGGAATAATGAAGATCCTGACTTGACTTCTGCTTCTTGATTTCCTTACTCAGGTGCTGACCCCAGCCCAGATCAAATCAATTTGTCAGGCCATCCTGGACTCTGGGAAACAGTATGCCATGAAAAAGAGGAAGCCATTCCCACTGATGTATTCTTACTATGGAACCGAATACTTGGGTGAGTGAAGGTGTTGGCCAAGGCCTGGAGGAGGAAGGCAGTCTCTAATAGCTGCTTTTACATAGGTCATCACTATCACTGGGAACCTTTTAAAAAGCCATTTGAAAATAAATATTGATGGATACTTCAAAGCACAATTTCTTATTTATTTTCAGAGTCTACCTGTCAGAAAGGTAACTGTTTTAACAATGTGTATGTGTGTGTGTGTGTGTGAGAGAGAGAGAGAGTCAGTCAGTCATGTATGACTCTATGCGACCCACCCCATGGGTTGTACCCCCCAGACTCCTCTGTCCATGGGATTTCCCAGGCAAGAATACTAGAGTGGGTAGCCCTTCCCTTCTCCAGGGAATCTTCCTGACCCAGGGATCAAACCCAGGTCTCCTGCATTTGCAGGCAGATTCTTTACCACTGATCCACCAGGGACTTCCACTAAAGACTAAAATACTTTATTCTTGATTGTGAATTCATTGGCCTATTTTTGCTGAAAGTTGAACAGCTTATACAATCAGTGTAATTAGTACCTGTGTACCTGTGCACCAGTTGTACCTGTGCACAGGGAAACAGGATTCAGCCACTGACATCTTCAAGTTTTTAATATTAATGGATTAATTCCCTAGTGACTCACTAGTAAAGAATCTGCCTGCCAATGCAGGAGACATGGGTTCAATCCCTGGGTAGGGAAGATCCGCTGGAGAAGGAAATGGCAACCCACTCCAGTATTCCTGCCTGGGAAATCCCAGGGACAGAGGAGCCTGGCGGGCTACAGTCCATGGGGTTGCAAAGAGTTGAACACAACTGAGCATGTACATGTGTGTGTGCGCACACACACATACACAATAACAGAATACCGAATCACAATGGCTACTTTTGAGATATGAGGCTTGTGAATGAAAGTTGGTTACTCCCCCTTTCAATCTTTCGTAGTCTCCCCATCACCCCTTGCAGCATGACTTGCAGGGCCCGTTGTAGATCGCCTGCCTCCCTCTCCAAACTCCAGCTGTTTCTTTCCCTTCCTTGGTTCTATCCAACATAGTCTCCAGCAAACAAACCTTTGTGCCTGTTCCTTTTGCCCAGAATGCCTGGCTTTCCCCATCCCCTTCATCCGTTTGTCATACTTGGGCCCAGACTTCAAACTGGTCCTCCTCCCAGTTGAATTAACAATGCTTCTCTTGTCTGTATAGGAGCAGCTCATGGCCTATCGTCCATCCTCCAGATGCTTCTTTCTTACCATGAGCACCTCAAGCCCTCGGACCAGGAGCTGGTGTGGCAGAGCGTGGATTTCCTTATGGAGCAGGAACAGAACTGCAACTGGCCCCCTGAACTCGGCGAGGCCATCGAGAGGGAGAATGAGCTGGTGCACTGGTGCCACGGCGCCCCAGGTCTCACTTCCATTCTTATCTGAAAGCATTGTCTTTCAGCGGGCTTAGCCAAACACACATGCCTTTTCTGAGAAGTGAGGGTATTTCTCACCTTACACCATTACCACGGGAGGTGAAAAGGTCAAGAGGAAACTTTCCAAAGCCAGAAAAGTCTCCATCGGTTAAAGATCTCCAGAAATGATCCTGTGTTTAAAATATAAATGATCAGTATCTATTTGCATACAAATTAAACTAGTGTTCTCCAATAAAATATAATATGAGCCACAAATGAAATAACTGTTTAGTAGCCCTAGTGAAACCACAGAAACAGGTGAAATTAATTTTCATAATAGAGCTACCCCAATATACCCCAAGGGGCTTCCCTGGTAGCTCAGACATTAAAGAATCTGCCTGCAATGCAAGAGACTGGAGTTCGATCCCTGGGTCAGGAAGATCCCCTGGAGTAGGAAACAGCAACCCATTCCAGAGAAGCCTGGCAGGCTATGGTCCATGGGGTCGCAAAGAGTTGGACACGACTGAGTGATTAACACTTTCAGTACACCCCAAATGTTATTTCAACATGCAGCCAATTTAAAAATCGAGTAGGATTTCACAGTTTTGAAATATTGTCTTTGAAATCCCATGTATATGTTAGACTTACATCCCATTCTGATTCAGACTAGCCATGTTGCAGGTGCTCAGGGGCTTCATGGGACAGTGCAGGTCTGGAACCTCACAGTTCAAAACATGGTCCCTGGACCAGTGGCATGGGCCACCTGGACGCTTGTTGGATATAGAGAATCTCAGGCCCCACCCCAGCCCCAGTGAATCCCAATCCGCATTTCAACAAGTTCCCTAGTCGATTTGTATGTACATTAAGGTTTAAGATGGACTGTTCTGTAATTCATCTTCAAATGACAGTTTCCATTATCACCTAATGAAAAGTCTAGAAAAATGAGAAGCCATTTGCAGTGAACTTTCTGGAATTGAGCCTGGAAACTTATCAGACCCCATCTTTTCACTTTCTTTCTTTCTTTTTAACCCTATTATACCACTAATTAGGCCTTGGAGAAGATGCAATTCAAAATAAATTAAATTCAGAGAAAACAATTCATTTTGGTCTATTGGCCAGGGAAGAGACTTAAAATACTGAAATAACACACATTTTTGATTAGGAGTGTATTTAATTTTCAAGGCTATGCTTCAGTGCCATGAGTGAGTACAGTTTTAAAATATATTTAATTTGTCTTTAGTTTGTTACCTGATTTTTATTACGTTCTTTCCCCTCCTTACCTATGTAACGTTCTTTAATCCAAGTGGAATTTCATGTTTTACTTCAGTACAGTCTGAGATGACAAACAATCCAAGTCTTAGTCCATTGGCTAGATTTTCTCTGCCTGCCACTTTTACTTAAGGGAGGACTTCAAAGGCTCCTGTGTGTGCTTGTACCACCTCTAGGGCACTGTACATTATGTCCAGGCTAATTCCCACCAGTGATCATTTGAGTCCATTTTTTTTCTGGCTTTGAACTTTTTCTTGAAGGAAAACAGCAGTTATTTACCATTCTGGAAATGATATTTCTTCATGTTATGCTCAACACTCTCATTTCCTATTCCCTTTAATCATTAGCACTGATGGCCATTGGATAGCCTTCAAGCACCCCAGGATCCTTGAATTTTGGAAATGTCTCAAATTAAATACAGCCTATTTCAAAAGGATCCAATGTATAGTAAAAGCCCTGTAAAGAGTGGGCAGATTGTCTACTAAAATAAGTGGCTGGGTCACTTAATTGATGTGGGGGTCTTGAAGGACAGTTACTCCATTCTTACTGTGCTGTACTTCACATCCCATCTGTCTTTGTAAATCATGGACCATAACAATACAGCATAGGATTCATTACCCTGAGGACTTTATTCTCATATATCATTCATGTTCAGTATCTTGGTAAGATTAAATGTAGGTTGCAAAGCAAAAGCATTCAACCCACGTATTCACCAGACTGCCAAAAACAAGCCAGTTCACAAATGAATAAACAACCAAATGGAGCCCGTTATGTCTGCCAACTACCACTTCCATTCTCAAGGGTATCGGTCTTCCTTTTAAGAGATGTGCTAAAAATAGCACCAAGAGGGATTATGAATCTGATAAGTGCAGGTTAAAAATCATCAAGATTCCTCTGAAGTTGGCAACAGTAAGCTCTCCAAAAATTCTAAAGCAGGAGATGACCTAGAAAAATAATTCTCACTTGTGTGAGGAAAACATTTATTTTTGAGAGTAGATTTATGAACAGTACAGATGGTTTGGGACAGCAGACTGATTCTGTGATTAAAAACCTGCCAGAAATAGTCCACAATGTGGAATTTCATCAATGATATCTTATCTCCCACTATAATTGTTTCCTGTTGAATTTCCTTCAACTCACCTCTACAGGTGACAGCCTTAGTTATCATTTATGCAGTGTGAATATACTTCTGGACTCTTAAGTTAATAACTGGATTCCAATTGTAGCTCCAACACTAACCAGTTAAGTAACCTTGAGAAAACCACTTTGTTTCGTTCGTGCTTTTTTGTTTCTTCATCTGCGAAAGGAGTAGGTGGCGATGGAGTAGGAAAACTCTCTCTCTCTCTCTTTTTTTAATCACTACAGAAACCTTTTATCCTGTGGTCCCTTGCCGTTCCTGAGGGATATGACCACAATGATTTGCAGACACTCACATTTATAAATACCTAGTGAAATGTCGAGTTTTTCTCACTAGATGCAGGCAGATTCACCTGACCCCTTCCTAGCCTTAGTGATTCTGAAATACAAGATGAAAACTATTTAAAAACTCATTAAAACAAATGCCATGGCTAAAATAAAGTCTGGATGGCATTATGTTACATCATTATTGTGGTCACAGTTCATTTCCTTTACTCTGGGTGAAACACAGGTGTAGCTTTTTTTTTTAATCATTTCATGAGGGCTCCTGGATAGGTGACTTTTTTCTTTGTTGTTTGTTTTTTTATTGAAGTATAGTGAATTACAAAGGGTGACTTTGAATAGATAACAGCAGGGATTTGTACATGCAGGTGTCTTTGACCACTAAGCTTTGTATTGTACACTGTACAGTGCCTGCTTCAGTGCAATTAAGATCCCAGAATGGACCTGTGTGCTCATTCTACAGGATGTTGAAATAATATGTACCAAGTCTGACTATTATGAGGCTCTGCTAGATCACATGTTTTCAAAAATTCAGTCTCCCAAACCATATTTCTTAAGTAATAATTCCTTTTCCCAGTTGTATTAATATTTGACAAAGACATAGATCATTGCTGCCTGGGAGTTTCGTGTCAGTGGACAATAATCAGTGTTTCCATGATGACATGACAGTGTTCCCAGCAAAAGCAAAGAAAGCCAACATCCTTTCCTTTTAGATTAAGCCACCTGATTGTGGACTTCTCTAGGTTAGGTAAGAAGGCAATAGGTTTAGGAGTTTTTCAAGGTCCCTTCCATGTACCATTCTTTGATCTGGGCTGCGGGAAGAGGCCCTTTCTCTCTGACCAGAACCCCAGGATCAATACCCATTAAGCTGCCAGGGGCTAGTGGCCTGGTTTAGCAATGGAACCATCTCAGTCCATCTTCCTTCCACATATCTCATCTTCACTTCAGCATCTGCCTGAGAGAAATGAGACATTATAGGGTCAGCAGGCATTTGTGGAGGCCTTGACATGTGTCAAACACCATGCCATAGATCGGAGAGCAAAAACGAACATGACAGAGTACCTGCCCTCACAATATGAGGGGCGGCAGACATGAAAACAGATAACCTTAACAGATTTACTGATACAGAAAACAAGCTAGTGGGTACCAATGGGGGTACCAGAGGGCTTCCCTGGTGGCTCAGTGGTAGAGAATCTGCCTGCCAATGGAGGAAGCATGGGTTTGATCCCTGGGTTGGGAAGATCCCTGGAGAAGGAAATGGCAACCCACTCCAGTATTCTTGCCTAGGAAATCCCATGGACAGAGAAGCCTGGCAGACTACAGTCCATGGGGTTACAAAGAGTTGGACACAACTGAGCGACTGAACATGAGCACAGTGGGTACCAGAGGGTGGGTGGAAGGGAGGAGAGGCAAGATAGGGGTAGGGGATTAAGAGATACAAACCACTATGTATAAAATTGCTAAGCAACAACGATATGTTGTATGTTGTTTAGTTGCTAAGTTGTGTCTTACTCTTTGCGACCCCATGGACTGTAGCCTGCCAGGCTCCTCTGTCCATAGGATTCTCTAGGCAAGAATACTGGAGTGCATTGCTGTTCCCTTCTGCAGGGGATCTTCGCGACTCAGGAATCCAACAGGGTCTCCTGCATTGCAGGCAGACATCTGAGCCACCAGGGAAGCCCATATGTTGTACAGCACAGGGAATTACAATTTTCTTGTAATAACTTTTAATGGAGTTTAGTCTGTAAATGGAGAAGGCAATGGCAACCCACTCCAGTGTTCTTGCCTGGAGAGTCCCAGGGAGGGGAGAGCCTGGTGGGCTGCCATCTATGGGGTCGCACAGAGTTGGACACAACCGAAGCAACTTAGCAGCAGCAGCAGCAGTCTGTAAAAATACCAAATCTCTATCCTGTACACCCAAATGAATATAATATTATAAATCAACTGTACGTCAATTTTAAAATAAGTTATTATATTTAAAAACAAGTAATTTTAATATGATAACTGTATAAGTGCTCAGATTTGTAGGAGTGATGGGAGCTCAGAGGAGGCATCTCTGGTCCTTCTCCAGGTTCCAGGAAGGCTTCCTGGAGGAGGTGATGCCTGGGATAAGTTGGCCAGACCAAGAAAGGTGAGAGGTTTATTCCAAGAAAAGTCAGAGGCATGGAGCCAACATGGTGAAGGAAGGGAACTGTGGGGGTGGTTTGGTTTTACTGAAGTGAAAAGCTCCACAGAGGGAGAGGGGGAGGAGTGGCCAGGGGACAGAGTAGGAGCTGGGTGGCCAAGGGCTCTCTGTCTCACCTAGACAGGAGCTTCACCTAGATTCTGGAGGTGGGGAGCTAAGAACCACAAATTACACTGCAGAGTTGGTCCACCTTAAAGCAGAGGGAGCTGACCTCTATGTCTGTTAGTCATTGGCCAAAATTGCTTGGGGGTGGGGTTGCATTGCATAGCCTCCCATTTGGCTGAGGGCATATTCCCCCAAGAAGAGGGAAGCTGTAAGTTTTGTCAGCAGCCAACTCACAGCAGCCAGGAGATGGGGCACCTGCTGGTAAAGAAAAGGGATCTGATAGAGCGCCAAGGGCTTCCAGTTCACCTTCAGTACCCAGGTTAGATGGTGTCACATTCTTCATGGGTCTTTCCTCCCTCCACATGTGGGTTAGGAGCCTTCCTGTGTGCTTCTGCAATGCCTTGCTTTCCCCTCACATGGCCTAATGAATGCCCCCAGTTAGGTTGTAAAGACTATGAAAGGAGGGGCTTTTAAAAATCTCAGCACCTACTACTGTCCTGGTGTATAGTAGATACTTAATTAATATCTAAGCAGCCACCAAGCCTGTGAGCTGTCTCTTTCATTAGCCTCTTTGTCATCTTTCTGCCGACATGTTCAGCTCATCATAGCTACCCTATTGCCCTTCTTCAAGTCTTGGTTGACTGCACAGTGGGGCATTTTGTCTATAACAGTAATCATCATTAAAAAGGTAAACCAAAATATTTACAATAAAACACTCCCACTGGTTCCCTACCACCAACAAATACTTTCCAAGGTGCCCAATTGGACTTGTAAAATCGTCCCAAATGTGGACGCTATCTACCCTTCCATTGTCCTGTTGCTTAGAATACGCTGCCCCACTGGTCTCCATGTGACTTGTTTATCATGGCTTAGAATCTTTGCCCTTGCTGATTTGAATCCTGGAATGCTCTCTCCCCCTCTCCTCCAGCCTGCAGTTTCCTATGTATCCTACACAGTTCTGGAGAAAGCCTGACTTCTAGCAAAGCTTCCCTTCACAGTCTCCCTCAGGGAATTTAGAATTTTCTGATCCCTCTAGTATGATTTTTAACGCCATTCAGTTTATGTCCCAACATCATTGTAAACTGCGTGTCTTATTATGTATCTGTCACAAGTACATATTATTTTCTCCCTTTCTAGATAGTGCCTTCCTGAAGGGCAGGCATTGTGTTATCATTTATTTTATAACACCCAGGGCCAGAACTGGCTACATAATTTGGGGGACCCAGTATAAAATAAACACGCGGACCCCTTTTTGAAAAAGGATTAAGAAATTCAAGAGGGCAACAACAGAGCCTTCAGTACAGGGTGGGGCCCTCCTGGAGGTCCTTTGTGAGGCTGTACAGGTCACCCGCCTGTGAAGCTGGCCCTGCCTAGGGCTGTGAATACAGCAGATCATCAATGCACACTTTTCAAATAAATGGATACAGTGAGTGAATGAATGCATAATTAACCAAGTGAAATTCTTTTAAAAATCATTCCTTGTGGAAATGATACTTTCTTCCTAAAACTGAAGGAGGATAGTGCTATAGGTGACCATTGTCAGTGGTTCTCTGGAAAGCACTGGCTGAGGAGAGCCTGTTAGATGTTTATCATAGAGAGTATTAAAGAATACCTTTTTTTTTTTCCTTTTTTGCCACATGGTGAGGCATGTGGGATGTTGGTTCCCCAACCAGGGATCGAACCCATGCCTCCTGCATTGGAAGCATGGAGTCTTAATCACTGGTCTTCCAGGGAAGTCCCCAAAGATACATATTTAAAAGAGAATAAAATCATGACTCTCAGACAAATATAAACATGTCAACAATTTTATTTAACTCATAAATTAACAAGGGAACCAGAGAAAGGTGTTATAACTGGCTCAAAGGAATCTCCAAACAGCAGACGTATCTCTAGGCCATGAAGAAGGCTGACATGAATTTGCTTAATAGATGCAAAAACTAGCTGCTTCCACAAAGACTAAGGGAAGTCAACTCAACATCTTTTGGACAGAATGTGAAGTTTCTAGAGACAGGTATTATTTACATTATTGTCAGTTTTCTACAAGGTAATTTCTGTCTCTACACAGTTGTAAAATAGGCCAGTCACAGACAAAGGCAGAGATAAACCTGATGGATGAGCTAGTCCAAATATCTACTAAATTCCAGTCTGTCCCTCTTTCTGTAGAAGGTAGGCAAGGCAGGAGAGAGTGATCTTGGGCTACTAATCTCCTCTCCCAATATGAGCACCTGGAATGTGGGGGAAATGGTTTCTATTAATAGCTATCACTTCTCTTATTTCCGTTCCTGCCTGTGTAATGGAGATTGCCTTGGTTGAGCAGTGTTGAAGGAATGATCTTTCTTTGAAACAGTCAAGGTGGCAGGGCCTCACTTCACAGCTGAAGCCAGAGTCTTGGCCAAGTCACTTGGAATCATTGTTGTTTTTGGAAGGACTCCCAGTTTGTCTCTTAAGAAAAGGTGTATAGTTTTAAATACTTTTAAGATGACAAATTCTGAACATCCGTGGGGGGATGGGCAAACTGTATAAACATTTAGCCTTTCCAAAATAGCAAGACATGCGTAATGCTTACCAGAGTATTTGTCATTAAATATTAACCCATTTGCAAATTATGGATTTTATCTGACTAGGTACTTGTTGCTCTTTCTTTTGGAACTGATAATCACCATACAATTCAAACAATTTAAATCTCACAGGTACAATAAGACTCCCTTGGAGAAGATTCTATAGCCTTTACTTAAAATGTGGTCCCTGGAAGGGTCATTGTTAGAAATGTAGTACCCCTAGCCCCACCTTAGACCTACTTGATTAGAACGGATATTTTACCAATACCCTGATGTGTGGGCCTCTTCGAGTTAAAGAAGTTTCACTCTATAGTATTAAGCCTTGAAAATCACCTCTAATATCTGTGATGTTTTTACAGGAATTGCTTATCTGTTTGCCAAAGCTTATCTGGTTTCCAAGAAACCACAGTACCTGGACACATGTATCCGGTGTGGGGAACTCACATGGCAAAAGGGCTTGCTAAAGAAGGGCCCAGGGATCTGCCACGGGGTGGCTGGCAGTGCCTATGTCTTCCTGCTGCTCTACCGGCTCACTGGAAACTCTAAATACATCTACCGAGCCCAAAGGTCAGCCTTTCTTTGCATGTTTTTTTTTGTTTTTCCAAATGTTAATCCAGTTAATGTTCAGAACAAGTAATAGTCACATAGTTTTAAAAGTGTAAACACAGATACTTCCACGGTGCATTTTAGCAATTTAGTTCACTTCCCGAGAGACAGTTACCAGTATCTTAGTTACCTTCTCAGAGCTATACATATCTGTGTGTGTATGTGTGTGTGTGTGTGTGTGTGTGTCTGTGTGTGTATAAAAGCAGATAAGTGTATATGTAAAATTTTGTCCCTCTTTTTTGATACAAATGGTAGCATTTTGCTATCAGAGTGATCACCCTCAATCAGTAAATAAAGGACTTTTCATCTTTGTTGTTGTGTAGTATTACATCTTGTGAATAAGCCAGGAGGGCAGTTTGGATTCTTTCCAGTGTTTTGCATTACTTAAAATGCTATGATGAATAATCTTGTACATATATCATGATGTTCACCTATGGGTATGAAAGTGTGTTAGTTGCTCAGTCGTGTCTGACTCTTTGCAACCCCATGTACTGCAGCCTGCCAGGCTCCTCTATCCGTGGGATTTTCCAGGCAAGAATACTGGAGTGTGTTGCCATTCTCTTCTCCAGGGGATCTTCCCAACCCAGGGATCAAACCTGGGTCTCCTACATTGCAGGCAGATTCTTTAACATCCTAGCCACCATATCTGTAAGGTAAATCCCTAGAAGTGGAATTACTGGGCCAAGGGGTATGTCTATTTGTGATTTTTTTTTTGTGATAAAAACACTTAATATGAGCTTTATTATTCTCCTAGCATATTTTTAAATGTATCATATTGTTAGCTACAGGCACAGTATTATACAACAGATCTCTGAAACTTACGCAACTTTAATAACAGAAACTTTCTACCCATTGAGCAAAAACTCTCCATTTCCCCTCCTCCACCCCAACCCTTAGCAACCTTCATTCTGTTCTCTACTTCTATGAGTTTAACTGTTGTAGATGTCTCATGTGTTATCATGGAGTATTTGTCTTTTTGTGCCTGGCTTATTTCACTTAGCATAATGTCCTCATTTATCATTTAGAACAGTGCCTAACACAGAGTATCTACAGTATATGTATTCAATGTTATCATCACTAAAAATTTGAGTTATATCATTCCAAACATTTCTCTAAGCATAAATGTATGTTCTTATATCTATGTATATATAATATATTTTAATAAAAACCTATAATTATGTATGTGTAACTTTACTATGCATACTATTTACAGTTTATAATTTTAAATAAACAATTGTTAAGGGACACCCTTTATTTCAGTTTGTGTAGATCTAGCTCATTGTTTTATGACTACGTAGTTATTTATTATAGTTGTACCATGATTAATTTAACCAATCTTTAAGTAATGGACACTTAGTATATGTGCAGTCTTTACTAAAACAAACAAAATTGTCCCAAATATCCAATACATATCTCTTGGTACACTTGTCAGAAAAATTTTTAAATTGAAGTCATTAAATCCAGAGGTATTTTTAAACTGTCTTTATCTTTTGCCCATTTTTTTTTCTGTTATGATGTTTATTTTGAGTACTGTAACTCTTTGTCAATGTATGCTATAAATATTTTTCTACTTTGCCATTTTTCTTTCAGCTTAGTTCATGGTCTTTTGTCAGACCAAAATTTTTATGTATCTCTCTTGAAATAGCTGTCAAATTTTTTAAATTTCCAGATTTTGTGTTATACTTAAAGAAACATTTCCCACTCTAAGATTAAAAAATAATGTTAATTTACATGGACCTTTAGTACTTTTGGGCTTCCCTGGCGGCTCAGATGGTAAAGAGGCTGCCTGCAATACAGGAGATCTGGGTGTAATTCCTGGGTTGGGAAGATCCCCTGGAGAAGGGAATGGCTACCCACTCCAGTATTCTTGCCTGGAGAATTCCCTGGACAGAGAAGCCTGGCAGGCTATACAGTCCATGGGGTTGCAAAGAGTTAGACATGATTGAGCTTTTAGTACTTTTATTATTTTATTTTAATTTTTAAAATAAATTTATACCCCTTTGCCCATTTCTCCCACCAATTTAAAAGTTACTTTAACTTTTAAATCTTTCATTAGCTTAGAGCTTATTTTTTAAAATAGTGTCAGATGGGTGTCTATCTTTGTGGTTTTTTTTAATCTTTTTTTGTGTTTTTTTTAAAATTTGAATTTATTTATTTTCATTGGAGGCTAATTACTGTACAATATTTGTGTGTTTTTTAATAAAAAAACAAAACTTCCCCATAATGTCTGTTGACTCCAATGATTTGAAATTCCAAATTTATCACAGACTGAATTTATCTAAATGTATGAGTTTGTTTCTGGACCTTATTTCATTATTCATTTACTTCTAGTTTTTCTTAGCTGTACTCTCTCTTTTATTCTTCCAATTGTATTTTATTTTATTTTTTAAATTTAAATTTATTTATTTTAATTGGAGGCTAATTACTTTGCAATATTGTATTGGTTCTGCCACACATCAACATGAATCCGCCACGGGTGCACACGTGTTCCCCAATTGTATTTTAGAATCAGTTTTTCAAAAGTTAAAAAAGCTTGTGGACATTTGATTGGGATTTCAATGAAAGATTCTGCCTACAATGCAGGAGACCTGGATTTGATCCCTGGGTTGGGAAAATCCCCTGGAGAAGGGAATGGCAACCCACTCCAATATTCTTGCCTGAAGAATTCCATGGACAGAGGAGCCTGGCGGGCTATAGTCCATGGAGTTGCAAAGAGTTGGACATGACTGAGCAACTAACACACACAAACTCTTATCAAAGCATCTAGTTCATATGGATTTTTTTTTTTGGAATCTTTGACGTAAAGATCTAAAAGTACAGTTCCATGGTATTTAAAATTTCACATGTCTGTGATTACATGCCCTTTCACATTTCTAATGCTTTTGTTTTTCTCCAGTGGTGGTTTAGTTTCTAAGTCATGTCCGACTCTTGCGACCCCATGGACTGTAGCCTGCCTGGCTCCGCTGTCCATGGGGATTCTCCAGGCAAGAATACTGGAGTGGGTTGCCCTTCCCTTCTCCAGGGAATCTTCCCAACCCAGGAATCCCAACTGGTGGTCTCCTTCATTATAGGCAGATTCTTGACCAACTGAGCTATGAGGGAAGCCCTGTTTTTCCCCAGACACACCAGCATTTTGTCTATGTGGTTGGTTTATCCTTTAAAGAAACTGGCTTTTGGTTTTTATTAATTCTTTTTGTTTTTCTCTTTTGCTTCCTAATTAATTGTTTTCTGCCTTTATTTTTTATTTTCCAGTGTTCATTCCCTTTACTTTGTTATTCTCTACAGTTTTTAAAAAGTGCTTAATTAGAGTACCTTCCATCTTTATAACAACAACAACTCAGATCAATGACTTTTCCTCTGAGTTTCATTTTAGTCATAATCAATAGGTTTTGATATGTAATGCTATGTTTCTGTAATTCTTTTTAGTTCCATAATTACCATTCTGACTTCTATTTTTACAGAATTTCTTAGAAAAATGAATTGATTAGTTTGAATTTTGCACCATTGGGTATATTTTGGAAACAATCATTTTCACTTTAATATGATAACATGCAGTATAGGTCAGAGTGCAGTGAAACTGCAACTCTCACACATTGCTGATGCTTTTGTAAATTGCTGTATATCATTTAGAAGTTATTTTGAAAAGCACAAAAGTATTTGTTATTTTTAGATTAAAAATATAGGATATTAAATATTATACAAAGTATGATTTCAGTAGTATAATAAATCAAACCCTGGCGGGGAAAGGTCAGATGAGGAAGCAAAATTAACTGTTCATTTCTCTTAAAATATAGTGGAATGGTTATCTATCTTACAAATATTCTGCTATACTATGATTTTGAAAAAATGCATATTTACCGTGTATTGAATGCTTGCTCTTTGCCCAGAGCCCTAATATATGGTATCTTTAATCTATACAGATAATCTTACGCAATTCTGCAACTTCATCATTTTAAAGTCAGATTAAAAAGTTTGCTAAAGGTCATCTAACTTGAAATTATCAGAGTTAGGTATTGCAACCCCAAAACCCTTCCTCTTTCCACTACACCAGGGCTTTGTGTGTGTGTGTGTGTCTGTCTGTCTGTCTGTCTGTCTGTCTGTCTGTGTCTGTGTCTGTGTGTCTGTGTATGTGTGTTAGTCACTCAGTCATGTCTGACTCTTTGTGACCCCGTGTACTGTAGCTTGCCGGGCTCCTCTGTCCATGGAATTCTCCAGGCAAGAGTACTGGAGTGAGTTGCCATTCCTTTCTCCAGGAGATCTTCCCTACCCAGGGGTCGAACCCAGGTCTCCCACACTGCAGGCAGATTCTTTACAGTCTGAGCCACCGGGGAAGCCCCAGGACTTTGTAATCTAGGGTTTGTGAATTTACTTGAGAAAAGTATTACATTTTACACTGAGAGGTAGCATTTCCTTCAATTCTGGGTCTGCAGTAGACATGACTCTGTCACCAGTAGAAGTCATAGATATTTTCATGTTATTCCTATTGTTGTAGAAACTGTGAAATGTATTTTGCTCCAATCACTAGTTAGAAATGTCAGCAGTTATTAGATCCACTACTAGATCTTGTTATTTAATGTGCTAATTAAGAATCCATTTATCATTGTATTACAAATTTGGTTTAAAAAATTCTGCTAACTGTACTTTAATATAATTAATTTCCTTGGAAATCCTGTGTATTTTACTTTATGTATATGGAGACTTTTTTTTTTTCTGATAATGAATCCAGATTGCCAAATGATACAGAACACTAAAAAGGTAGCTATACCAGGAAGTTTCTGTGTGTAATTATAAATTTTGAATTAACTCTTAAGATGCATCATTATTCTACTGTTTAAAATTTTGACTTCTATTAAAAATTGTTGCATATTCAGGAAAACAGTTGAGAGAAAAATTAGCCCAAACAAAATTGCAATATGTTTCCTGCTCATTTATTTTAAGCTACTGCCAATAATTCCAAGAGCCTGAAAAAGATCAAATAAGTAATTACTCTTCATAGGACCCCCTATGTAGTAGCAATAATCTAAATTTATGGCAGAATCAGCTGTCAGGCCTTTTCAACCTGTGAGCTCTAGCCTCTGAACGGGTGATTATTTTTGTTGTTGATGGGAATCGGTAGAGCAAGTCTGTAAAGAGGTGACAGCACTTTAAAACCTGTAAACTACTAAAAATGGTACTCGTTAGAAATGATTTGAATAGGCTTTGTGACAAATACAGGTAAAAGAAAAAAAGATCTCTCATTGAGAAGTTAGACATCAGTGATTTGTTTTTAAGGCAGATGTCCTAAAAATAATCTATCTTGTAGCTGAGTTTGCTGTTTGATGTCATGATTATAAAATGTTGCTTGCCTTTTCCCATTTATCTTATTCTTTTGTTTGCCCAAAGCAGAGATCGTATAATATCTTGCCCATTTATTTTCATAGTCTCTGCTCTCTGTCACATATAAATGAAACCTAGCTCAGAAATAATATGCCTGCAGAAACACAGCATATTTACTTTTTTAAAGGCACAGGCATATATCAGCTCAAGATAAATAAAAGTATGGCTACTTATCTGTCTTTTTTACTTTCAATTATTGGATGGCAGAAGGAATGAAATCCTCAGAAAGTGCTTTGCTTTGCAAATGCCAAAAATAGTCAAATTTTCTTGCCATCCTAGGCTGTGAACATACACAATGGCATAATGGTGTCTCCATTTCTTAACAGAGAAGGCCTTCTTAAAATCTTATATACATCTGTAAAGAGAATGCCGCTAAAACTTGAACTTATCAGAGAGGAGGATGAAGCAACCCAGGGTCAATAATATGGAGACACTCATATGAAAACTGTTCATATCTTCTTCTTCTCTTAGGTTTGCTGAATTTTTATTTACGGAGGAATTCAAGGCTGGTTCCCGGGTCCTTGAAAGTATATACAGCTTGTATGAAGGCTTCTCTGGGACCGTGTGCTTTCTGATCGATCTGCTGCAGCCCAACCAGGCTGAGTTCCCTCTCTTCAGCGTCTTTGTTTAGAAGGCTCCATGTTCCATCATGGCCCTGCAGAAGGTTCGCGAGATTTCCTGAGCCTACTACCTGAGGCAGTTTCCACATAAGCCACATTCAATGGTATCACAACCATGAGCCTTAACATTGCCGTCAGAAGGAAGGAAGGGAGCAGGCTGGTGAAGAAGGCAACATGATTCCAGGTTGAAGGGAGAACAGTGTGAGAACATGCAAACATAAAGACACCACAACTCTTCTAAAACCCCTAGGGATGGAACAGTTCAGGAAATGGATGCGACACCAAAGATCAGAGGAAAAAAGGGAAAGAAAAATCATCTGTCTCCTTAAACCAACATTGAGATGTGGATTATGGCAATGAAATGCCAAAAATACTTTTGCAATTGGAAAGAGAATTTGACCACTTGTGGGTGCCCTCCACCCCTAAATTCAGAAATAGAGACTATCAGAAAACTAAAGTCATTGCCCAGCTGAAAACTGCTAGGAGGGATGGGTCAGGTTGCCAAAGGACAAAAAGGGAAACTCTTGGTTGTCCTTTGCCTTTACTTACTGAAACTCATGATTTTTAATGAATGGAGAAATTTGCCTATGAATCTATTTTTATCATTACCCTAGGCACTTAAAAAAAATCATACCATAACTTAGTTTCAACCCCCAAATTCCAAGTTCCATTAGGCCTTAGAGCATATCTTTTCCTGGTTCCTTCTTCTTTCCGAAACCTCAATTAGAATAACAAAATTCACAGGCTAGCAAAAACCATAGCAGGTGTTGCTGTCAAGTGTTTTTCTCAATTTGAAGCATAAGCTATGTACTGTCTATTGTTAGTAATTTTTTAAATGCCTATGTAATCTCAATGAAGCTATTAGCGGAAATGTAAAATATACTTGTGGCAAAAATCTCTCATCTCAAAGATGAGGGTAAACACCAAGGAGGTGGGTCGTTTCTGCCTTGGGTGGAATACTGTGTCCCCTGGGACACACACTGGCCTAGAAAGGGACCAGTGATTATGAAAAGAACATTGCTTAGTCTTATACTATTAGATTAAGATATGCCTAAACTCCCCAGCTGATCATCATATCCTCCAAGACACAGGCTCCACTAGAATTTGTCTACAAAATCCATTGAGCCAAGCTATCATATTAAATTCAGCCCTGCTGTAAATACATAGAAGCTGTAAAACTATTTCAAATAAGTAGTGGTTTCCAGAACACTGTGGGAGCATCTGTCACTTCAATACTCAAGAACATGAGTATATCCTTTTCCTAGAATTTGGTCACTGGCAATTTCATATATCAGAATGAGGAGGAAATTGAATGCATTTTAAGATTTCACAGTTATTTAAATAGCCATTAAGTATTTGAATATACGTGATAGATGTATAATATATATGTATCAATAGGCACTTTGGTTTACATGGGGATAGATGTATATATACATCCAGAGAAGGAAATGGCAACCCACTCCAGTATTCTTGCCTGAGAAATTGCATGGACAGAGGAACCTGGCGGGCTACAGTCTATAGGATCGCAAAGAGATGGACATGATTGAGCAACTGAACGACAATACATCTGTCCCCATGTAAATGTAAGCACTTACTTCATTCAGTACTTCCAACTTCTTGATTTATCGATGAACTTTGGGAGGAGTTGGGGAATACTCTGTTGCCTAAAAATGTGTGTGTGTGCGTGCATGCACACACTTTTTTCTGGAAAGATCTCTAGCGTTTACAAGATTCTCAAAGAATCTGGGACTGAAGAACGGTAAGAACTGTCTTCGTATATTTTATGACTTTGTTACGTGTGCGTTCATCAGAGCAAGCTAAGACAGTGGTTTTGAAAAGCACATACCTTTTCAGCTCATTGTTTCCTTTTCCCATCCTCAGATGTAAGTATATAAAATTGCCCTCAGTTGTTCATCTATGAAGATACTCAGAATGGGGCAGTACCACATAAACAGCAACTTGCAGGTGACTCCCAAAGTTGGGTTCTAGATGTTCTTTCAAGAATTGAATGGTCAAGGACCTCTCAGAAAGCCTTAAGACAAAATGCCTTCTACACAGTAGTCTCCTTTTGAAATGATAGTAGTACCTGCTTTTCACCATTTGGATGTAAATTCATTTCATTTGATCCCTATAGGCTGACCACAATAAGCATTCAATATACAGGGCTTTAGGAATGCATGCTTTTTTTCATCATCCAGCAACCCTTCGAGGTGATTTACATAACTGATTCAAAGTCTCACAGTTAGAAAGGGGCAGAATAAGGATTTGGATTCAGGGTTTCACTTCCCATGTGTATTTATTCCATATTCTAGACTAGAACCTGGGGATACAGCGGTGAACGAAATACCCTAGAAGTTAGCTTCTGTTTCTGTTTGCTGATCCTTCCACCCTTCATCCTTAAGACCTAAAACCTGAGGTCTAAGAAGTGGTAATCTAGCTCGACATGCCAGTTTCATTTCTAGGAACTTCAGAAAAACTGGACACATTTCTGCTCACCCACCCTTTGGAGGTCCAGTAGGGTAACTGTGTTGTCGTTGTGAAAAGGCAACCTTTTTGTGTGTCAAATTCAAGAAGAGGCCATGTTTGTGTCTTTATGAATTGACGCCTCAGTAATTAGAGACAAAGATAAACTTATTTAGCACTTAAACCTGTGTAAAGTTTTCATTTTCCTGAGAAAGTAGAATTAAGGGTTTGGGAAGGTCCTCTTCTATCTTGTTTTCCCAAGAAGGAGGAAAGAGACACTTTAGTGTTGCTGTAGAAAAGTGTGGCATGTCACTTCTTCTTTAACTAAGCAATGTGTTCCAGTCTATGTAGTAACAGTCTTTTTTGAATAATGCTAAAGTATGTCACCTCTTAAAGGCTACAGGGGTATTTTCACCACCACTAGCATTCAGTTCAGTTCAGTCGCTCAGTCGTGTCTGACTCTTTGCGATACCATGAATCGCAGCACGCCAGGCCTCCCTGTCAATCACCATCTCCCGGAGTTCACTCAAACTCACGACCATCGAGTCTGTGATGCCATCCAGCCATCTCATCCTCTGTCGTCCCCTTCTCCTCCTTCCCCAATTCCTCCCAGCATAAGAGTCTTTTCCAGTGAGTCAACTCTTCACATGAGGTGGCCAAAGTACTGGAGTTTCAGCTTTAGCATCATTCCTTCCAAAGAAATCCCAAAGTTGATCTCCTTCGGAATGGACTGGTTGGATCTCCTTGCAGTCCAAGGGACTCTCAAGAGTTCTCCAACACCACAGTTCAAAAGCATCAATTCTTCAGCGCTCAGCCTTCTTCACAGTCCAACTCTCACATCCATACATGACCACAGGAAAAACCATAGCCTTGACTAGACGGACTTTAGTCGGCAAAGTAATGTCTCTGCTTTTGAATATGCTATCTAGGTTGGTCATAACTTTTCTTCCAAGGAGTAGGCATCTTTTAATTTCATGGCTGCAGTCACCATCTGCAGTGATTTTGGAGCCCCCCAAAATAAAGTCTGACACTGTTTCTACTGTTTCCCCATCTATTTCCCATGAAGTGATGGGACTGGATGCCATGATCTTCGTTTTCTGAATGTTGAGCTTTAAGCCAGCTTTTTTGCTCTCCTCTTTCGCTTTCATCAAGAGGCTTTTTAGCTCCTCTTCACTTTCTGCCATAAGGGTGGTGTCATCTGCATATCTGAGGTTATTGATATTTCTCCTGGCAATCTTGATTCCAGCTTGTGTTTCTTCCAGTCCAGCATTTCTCATGATGTACTCTGCATATAAGTTAAATAAGCAGGGTGACAATATACAGCCTTGACGTACTCCTTTTCCTATTTGGAACCAGTCTGTTGTTCCATGTCCAGTTCTAACTGTTGCTTCCTGTCCTGCATACAGATTTCTCAAGAGGCAGGTCAGGTGGTCTGGTATTCCCATCTCTTTCAGAATTTTCCACAGTTTATTGTGATCCACACAGTCAAAGGCTTTGGCATAGTCAATAACGCAGAAAGAGATGTTTTTCTGGAACTCTCTTGCTTTTTCGATGATCCAGCAGATGTTGGCAATTTGATCTCTGGTTCCTCTGCCTTTTCTAAAACCAGCTTGAACATCAGGGAGTTCACGGTTCACATATTGCTGAAGCTTGGCTTGGAGAATTTTGAGCATTACTTTACTGTCATGTGAGATGAGTGCAATTGTGCGGTAGTTTGAGCATTCTTTGGCATTGCCTTTCTTTGGAATTGGAATGAAAACTGACCTTTTCCAGTCCTGTGGCCACTGCTGAGTTTTCCAAACTTGCTAGCATATTGAGTGCAGCACTTTCACAGCATCATCTTTCAGAATTTGAAACAGCTCAGCTGGAATTCCATCGCTTCCACTAGCTTTGTTCGTAGTGATGCTTTCTAAGGCCCACTTGACTTCACATTCCAGGATGTCTGGCTCTAGGTGAGTGATCACACCATCGTGATTATCTATGTCATGAAGATCTTTTTTGTACAGTTCTTCTGTGTATTCTTGCCACCTCTTCTTAATATCTTCTGCTTCTCTTAGGTCCAGACCATTTCTGTCCTTTATCGAGCCCATCTTTGCATGAAATGTTCCCTTGGCATCTCTAATTTTCTTGAAGAGATCTCTAGTCTTTCCCATTCTGTTGTTTTCCTCTATTTCTTTGCATTGTTCGATGAAGAAGGCTTTCTTATCTCCTCTTGCTATTCTTTGGAACTCTGCATTCAGATGCTTATATCGTTCCTTTTCTCCTTTGCTTTTGGCCTCTCTTCTTTTCACAGCTATTTGTAAGGCCTTCCCAGACAGCCACTTTGCTTTTTTGCATTTCTTTCCCATGGGGATGGTCTTGATCCCTGTCTCCTGTACAGTGTCATGAACCTCATTCCATAGTTCATCAGGCACTCTATCTATCAGATCTAGGGCCATAAATCTATTTCTCACCTCCACTGTATAATCATAAGGGATTTGATTTAGGTCATACCTGAATGGTCTAGTGGTTTTCCCTACTTTTTTCAATTTGAGTCTGAATTTCGTAATAAGGAGTTCATGATCTGAGCCACAGTCAGCTCCTGGTCTTGTTTTTGTTGATTGTATAGAGCTTCTCCATCTTTGGCTGCAAAGAATATAATATTATTTACTATATGTGGGCATGAATAATTATAACGCTTGAAGATAACTGTGGAAATATTTGAGGATAGATTAAAAGAATCTCTCAACAATGGGAGAGACTGCCTTATACTGGGTTGGCCAAAAAGTTCGTTTGGGTTTTTGAACTTTTTGGCCAACCCAATATTTGGCAAACAGGAAGCATCAGAAAATATTTCAACTCTGTGTGTTTTGTTTCATTAACACAATTGTGTACCTTCTCTTTCCCACCTCCCAAATGTATTTTTATTTTGCCTAATTGCATTTTAGTCATCAGATTTTACTTTTTTTTCCATTTTTAACTTGGTAACGGAGAACAGAGGTTTGACAGCATATATTCCACTGTGCTTTAGATAATTGACTATGCTATTAAGATAATAGTATTTACTTTCTGATAACTCAAGAAACAGTCATTTTCTTGGCCCATCCTAAATTTGACCTTTTCCTTGGCAATTTGGATCTTTAACTTTCTTTTGACACATTTAAGATTTTAATCGAGATTGTGCTCAAATTGTTCAACTTCTGTAGAGAGCAAATCTCAAAAATTTTAGTGCAAAAAATATGTTTGTGATTTATTACTGTTTAAGGGAACAATGATTAAAAGGAAAAAAAAATTAGCAATGCAAAGAGCCCTATTTTAGAAATTTTAAACTCTTGCTCCATGGGCCACTATAATCATCACCATCATCCTTTCCACCTCACAGGGTGGTCAATGATAAAATGGATATAAGAGAGTTTTATGGGCTTCCCCGGTAGCTCAGCAGTAAAGAATCTGCCTGCAATGTAGAAGAACCAGATTTGATCCCTGGGTTGAGAAGATACCCTGTAGGAGGACACAGTAACCCACTCCAGCATTCTTGCCAGGAGAATCCCATGGACCGAGGAACCTGGTGGTCTACAGTTCATGGGGTCAGAAAGAGTCGGACATGACTGAAGTGACTGAGCATGCATGCAAGAGAGTTTTATGATAGGCAGGTCCTTTATATGTTTAAAAGGGAAGCTATATTTTAAGTACCTACTAAGAGCATAGAAAATCATGCTCAATTATGACTTCAAGTGAGCACTTTGGCCAAATGGAATCTCCTTGTGATGCAGTGCTCAGAGTCTGGATCACTTGCTGGGTAAAAACAAAGTATGTTTTTTGTATTCTAGAACCAGTCCTGTCAATAGCATTTGTGCCTCAGAAAGTTCTGATTCACTGGGCTGAGTACATAGGAATAGGCTGGTTAAGAGGGAGCTCCTTGTAATGCAAATATTTATTTTGCTCTCTGGAAACAAAGGATTACAGTGCCAGTAACTCAAGAAAAGGAGCTACTGGTTAGGTCTGCAGAGCAAACATGAACTGGGGGATAAGGTAATTTGGAGTTGAGTCTGGTTTGCACTTTAATTCAGGCCTCAGTATTGCATGACTTAGAGTGATAGAAATATACTCTCATGGCACAGAAGGCCTTCCTTTAGGGGCCTGGGTTATTTATTCAGCACTATCCTAAATCAAGAGCGAAATGACTAAGCCTCATATTCACCAAGGCTGGGTGATTGTGGCAAAAACTTGGCAAGGAAAGCCAATGAGAAGGCAGGCAAAGATTGGGTGGGAGAAAGCTTAGCATCTCAGTGTGAGTTGTGGAGGCACGTTTGGTGCTGCTTAAAACCAGTCATCTTACTCATGGGTTTTATTGCTTCCTAGGACCTCTAATCCCATACCACCCCTGATCCAGCAACTTCTTGTCCTCCTTCTCTTTAAATAGTACATTCTGATATGTTGGTTTTTTGTTTTTCTGTGTCTGGTTAATCATGTGACCTCCTTTCGCCTGAGACGGCAGCTTTCTCCTTATCTCTTCCATCCATGTCAGTTGGTAGCTAAGAGCTCCAGGCCCAGGAAGGCTGGAGTCCCCTCGGGATGGAAGGGCTGACCTCAAGGTCAGCAGCAGCAGGAGTCGGGCCCATTCTGCAGTCTGAGATAGCCCACCCTGGGTACAGCTGTTCATGAGAGGAGAAGGGTGACTGCGTTTATCCTGCCTCTCCTCCATAAAGAAACCTGGTCATTTTATTTGTACTGCTCTGGGAAAAAACAACAACAAAGTTCATGCTACATTAAACATCTGGGCCTCCCACATGATCATAAATCTCATACTAGGGGTGCCCTCTCTCTCCTTGTTTCTCTAATTACAAGTGCTAATGAACTGATGATGCCTGATGAATGATGCCTTTGGGGTGGAAAATATACTTGTTTTTATTTTCTTTAAAGTCCTAAACCTTGTCGTTTTCACATGGACTTCTCCACAAATGCCAAAGTCCCTTATCTGCAGAACTTCCTGCACCTTCTTTGGCGTTTGTGTGTACCCATTACCCCTCTGAACTGAATTTGAAAAAAATCCTTTAAAATGAAAACCAAATCATCCACGTTTTTATTCTTTGTGGGTAGAGGTGGTGGTGGTGAATAGCATGGTTTAAAAAGCAGATGGCCCTTTCTTTTCTTGCCTATCTTCTCCATGTAGAATATTGAGGAAGGAGAGAGAGAAAGGGAGAAAAGATACACATACACGAGGCTTGACTGTCACACTCTTTAAAAACACAGTTTGCAAGGACTTCCTGTTTGTTTCCTGTTTGGCTTTTCTTAGTCTGTGTAGAAAATAGTTTGTGTGTCTGTCTGTCTGTGTTGTGTGTGTGTATGTAAGAGAGCGAGATACTGACAGAGAATGAAAATCACATATGAAATAAAACCCAATATTTAGCTCTTAGATGTATCTGAGTGAACAGATATATGGAAGGATAAACTAATTAATGAGTGGCTCTTCATTGTGTGTTAACTGCTCTCTAATCAATTAGCACATAATTAACGAGGGCCCTAGTTATATTTGAGTGTCTATCTTAAGCACCACTTTCATACAACTTCTGCTGCCAGGTTAAAGGCATTAGTAGCCATCTCGTAGATGAGAACAGATGTGAGTTTCACAAACAGAGCTGCAAGTGTGAGCCACATATGTAGTTTAAAAATTTTCTAGTAGCTCCATTAAAAATGCAAAAGAAAGGGTGAAATTAATTTTAATGGTGTAGTTGATTCAACTCAGCCTATCCAAAATATTATCATTTCAACATGTAATCAATATAGTTATTAATGAGATATTTAACATTTGGGGGTATTAACTTTTAAGAACCTGGGTGTGTTGGACACTTACTGTACACCTCAAATCAGACTGGCCACATTTCAAGTGCTCAAGAACCACATGTGGGTTGGCTGTTGCATTGGACAGTAGGGCTAGCATCCCACTGCTGTCCCTCAGGATTGAGAAGGTCCTCCTAGAGTGCATGTGTATTTTTGTTGTTATAAGAGAAAATGGAAACCAAACACTACATGTTACTTGAGTACTGCAGTGTTTCCCTGTGTGCAGGAAACTAGGCCCAAGAGCTGCCCTGTGAAAAAAATAGATTCAGTGATGAAATAAGTTAAGGGCGTTCTATTCTTTTATCCCCTTTTTGGAGATTTCCATGGTACACTAACATGTCATAGACTCTGAAAAAACTCTCCTGGAGAAAGAAACCGGTGTGCAGCTGTTGAGTTCTGTGTTTATAAGGTTCCACCTCTGGGTGGTGGTGGTTACCCAGCTACCACTATAAAAACATGGTTAGTCTGGCATCATACGTTTATGGTATGCTTATAATATTTATTTTTCTGCAGAGGTGTTTTAACACCCCTCCCCCTCCCCACATCACATTACAGATACCAGAACAATGTCCCTGAGTATTAATCCCTACCAATTATCTTGCCCTCACAAAGATGTAAGGACATTCTTTAGTATACTTCTGGGAAAAAGAATTCTGGAAATTGCCACAAGGTCTCTGCCTGAGAAAAACTTTGTGTTTTCCCTTCCTTCTCCATTCTCTTTGGAGCCTATCTCTACTTATTCTTTGTATTCAGAATCACCCAAGAGTTAAGATATGTCTTCTTGTTCTAGAACCACCTACTAAGTTGAAACCAGCAGATGGCTGTAATGTCTTGCACGTGGACACAGATCTTCAGAAAGTACCCCAATACATACCTTCCTCTCATTGTTTCAGAAATGATGAGTTCTACCAAGATGAGGGGAGAAACATCAGAATGTGTATATGTGTAAACATAGAATACAGTTTCATAAGTAGAGTAATACTGTTTCTGCTAATACTTTCTTTAAAAATATTTTGTGTGTGGTGTTCATTTACTTGCTTTAGTGTGTGCTGTTATCATAAAGTGTGTGAAGTAGTTGTGACTTAGCAATCAGTTTGAAGAAGATATACACTATACTTGACAACTGTCAACCTTCAGCAAGTGATCTTTTTGCCTTTGTTTGAGTGGGAAGTCTGATGCTGCCCCCATAAGTTTTGTTTTATGATCTGTGCTTAAGTGGCAATTACCAATTAAGTAACTTCTGCTGCTTGATTTGGTCCAAGTTGACTGTAGTAACCCTTCTATATGGATGTATTTAAATAAGATTAAATGATCCGTTTTGCCTCTTTTTTAGAGGACATTTTTTTTAGGACTTTAGTATTTCAATATTAGAGATGTCTTCTGAAGACTCCAGTAGCAGTAGAATTCCTTTGCTCTTGAAAATGAAGATTATATACCATGAGGTTTTATATAGACTTTCCAGATGTAGGAGGGGGACATTCTAAGTGCAAAAGTTTGGTTTTAGAATCTGTCTGATTTGGAAGAGCAGTCCATTCTCAAAAAAGGTAACAGCCTTCCCAATTTTGAACATGTGTGGGAGCTCTACTTGGAAAGGAAATCTGAATTAGTCTCATGGATTTAATGGCACTAAATTAACATTTTTCAAATAGATTTTGTAGTAGAATCCAATTATTAGAGGAAGTCACTTGGTTGCAAAGCCATATACTAGAGAATAGTCAAACACCACGTGCTAGTTTTGGAATGTGCATGTCCCAAGTGAACAGAATCACCAAAAAGATTTTACACGATTCATGATACTTATAGAAATATGGTTGTATCATTGGAGAAAAAAGCTCACCTCTGTAAATGCTACATTTCACAGTCACTAGTAAACTAGTGTAATTCCTTAATTATTTGGGGGGATACAAAAGAATAATCTGTCAATAGAATAGAACTGCTTATTCCTAACTGTATTTAGGAATGAACACATATGATAATTCAAGAGACTTGGGTTCAATCCCTGGGTAGGGAAGATCCCCTGGAGGGGAGCATGGCAACCCACTCCAGTATTTTTGCCTGGAGAGTCCCATGGAAAGAGGAGCCTGGTGGGCTACAGTCCATGGGGTTGCAAAGAGTCAGACATGACTGAAGCGATTTTGCACGCATGCATGATTTAAGGTATTACTGAATTTTGAAGAACTGCTCAATAAGTTAGTAGTATTAATAAAATTGTACTCTTTTTACAATGCATTTGCCTCAGCACACATGCAGAGTTAAAAACATAAATTTATTTTAAAATACACCAAATAACATAGATCAGTTATTATGACTTTAAAAGCCTAATTTCTAATAGGATTAAATCCAACACCAGTTATATGTTGTATATAACTAAAATTTTGAAAGCCTTGCACACAAAATGAGAGACATTCAAAAATGCCTTTTTTTTCTTTTTGGTTCTACAACCCATTGCTAATTATTATATTCCTTTAGGGCTACTCTGAGGCGCTTTCAAAGACATTTGTAGCAGTTACATCTAAATTTAGAGCAGAACATTGTGTCAGATATTTTGCTATATCACAAAATGTTGTAGTACTGTATTTTATAATAAAACCAAATTATCAAGTATTCTGGTATATTACATATTATTATGCCAAAAAAACCACTTTCTAGAAGTCTGTTATTGTGTACTTAATATTTCAAGAAAATAATGGGTATTTCAGTCAGAGCAAGAAAGTATAATGCAATACATGACATTCAATTGATCTTTAGTCACAATCCATTTAGGTATTTAACAGAGAAACTAGCAATCACAAGCTCGAATGCATACATTATTCTCAAGGACAAAATGGCAAACACTTAATACACAAAGACATGGTCACTGGGGCAAGTTAGCTGGTGCCTGGCTGAACAGGATCAACTTGCCAATCAATGCTCGTCGGGTTTTAGCTTTTGTTATTTGTTGTTCCTGGTGGGGGGAAGTGCTACAGGTCAGTTGATGTCGCCTCCCCTTCGAATGGGGGATTTGCTTACAGCCACTGCATGGTATAATGAATTCTCTGGAAGCAGGGTTGAGTCAGAAGCTTAGAGATGCACCTTACTGTCTTTAAAACTGCTGTTATACAATGTTCTAAACACTGTGATCTTTCCAAATGTATTTTCTGTATTAGTTTTGTACTGTTAGAAAATAATACACCATAAACTGGACTCTATAGTGTTTAAAGCAATGTTATTTATTGGCTTATCACACCCTGCCTGTTTATGTACAGTCTACTTAATATAAAACCTGTGATAATCCTTTGCCTTAAAAATAAAATCTAATGCTAAATATTGAGTGTGCTCTAACATAATTTTAAGCTACAAGTTAATTTTTCCTTTAAAAGTTAAGATGGTGTCAAATAAAATATCAAATGAATACTTTATGGAGTGTGGCTGCCTATTCTGTACTTGTGACAGTGTGTGTATCTTGATCCAGAACATGATGACCTGCTGGGTGCTATAAATAGATATTAGTAATCCTTTTAGAGAATGGGCCTGGCACTTCTCAGCTGTGGGCTGAATACCTCCCCTTAACCCTTATAAATAGATTTTCCCATGCCACAGAAGAATGAAGAAAAACAGTCCTTCATGTTCTCTCTCTACATTTTTTGTCTTGATTCCCCTTGCATCTTCACATTCTATTTGTGTTGCCATCATATTCCTAAATAGAAAAATGCCAGAGATGCCTGAAGATGGATGAAATCACCTAACTTCGGCGGGAAGAGGGATCTCACAATTATTCAAGTCCAGTCTCTTATGGAACAGGTTAGACTCGAGTTGTAGAGATGTAATGAAGGCTCAAGCTCTGAGCGACAAAGGGAGGGGTCGCTGAGCCCATCCTGATGTCCAGAAGGTTGTCACCGATCCAATGAGTGAAAGGGCATTGTGTTAGTCTTGGGGCTGGCACAGAGCAGCAAGCAGAGGGAGATACCGTGTGGCCTAGAAAATCGTTTCCTTATTAGGTCTTGGTCTTCAGCGGGCTGAATTAGTCAGTTATGAAGGAATGTATCAATATATTTGAAAGCAGGTTTTCTGGGAAGGAAAGCGTTAGCTCTTAGGGATTACCATGATGCTCTTTCACTTTGAAAGCAATGCTTCAGACTTGGTCGGATGAAAAGGTACATTCCGGGTGCGTGACGATATACTTGCACTTTGAAAAGCATCTGCGGGCTCTGCTTATTTTTTTTAAGTGACCGGAAACGCTGATCCTTTGAGGGATTCGGCGTTATTTAGGTCCAGAAAACAGAGTCCAGGCTGGAAAGGCATCCTGATCCCAATTCCGGGTCCCGCGGGGCTGCAGGTTTTTGAAGAGATGTGAAGGTTTCCCACAGAAGCGTCGTCCTAAGGGCTTTAGGACCCAGCGGCTGCGCGCGGGGCCGGCGGGGCCCGCCGCCTCCTGTGCGGCTCGGCGCGGGCGGTCGCCGGGCGCGGGTTCGCGGCCCGCCCGCGGCTCGTCGCCGCAGAGACGCGACGGGCGCCGAGGCGCGCGGGCGGCGCTCGGTGCGCGTGGGCGTGTCCCGCCCCGTCCGCGCGCCCCGCCCCAGCCCCGCTGGGTCGCTCGCCCCCAGGCCCAGCTCCAGCGCCCGGGCCCCGCGCCCTCGGCGGGCAGCGCAGAGCGCGGGAGCAGTTGGGGCCGGGCATGCCGGGAGCCCCCGGGGCAGCCGCCGCCGCCACCGCCACCGCTACCGCCACCGCCACCGCGTCCGTCGCCGGTGCGCGCCGCTGACGCGCGGAGATGAAATTCCCGGGCTCGGTGCTGGCGTCCGTGTTCCTGTTCGTGGCCGAGACGTCGGCGGCGCTGTACCTGAGCAGCACCTACCGCTCGGGCGGGGACGGCATGTGGCAGGCGCTGACGCTGCTTTTCTCGCTGCTGCCCTGCGCTCTGGTGCAGCTCACGCTGCTCTTCGTGCACCGCGACTTCACCCGCGACCGGCCGCTCGTGCTGCTGCTGCACCTGCTGCAGCTCGGGCCCCTCTTCAGGTGCGTGCGGGGCCCCCGGCGGCGGGGGCCGGGCCTCCCGGGGGAGGGGGCCGGGGTCGGGGACGGGGGCCCAGGCCGGCCCGCCCGGCTCCTCCGCTCCACCACCGTCCCTGTCACAGGAATGCGACAGGAACCTGGGAGGGTGGGAATGGAGCCGGGGCGTACCGCCTTCCTGTTAGGGGCTAGCGTTGGAAATTGCCGACAGTCGACTGAATTTGACCAACGGAAAGGGCCAATTCGGGCCCCTCAACCCTCACCGCGGCCTGGTGGGCTCTGGCAGGATGAGCTCGTGTCGCGACGGGGCCTTAGGAAGAGGGTTCTAAATGGCCGTTAGAATCGAAGTGGGCAACAGTTGATTGAATTGAAAATAAATTGAACAAACACGTGGAGTGGACTGTACTAGGCACTGTTCTGAGCTCAGTTACAAATACTAACTTATGTAATTCTTATACACGACCCTAAAAATCCACGCAGCCGTCTTTTCTGTCCGATGTGGAAACATGGAGGGGGGCGGGCGGGGGTGGGGAGCAGGGTAGAAATGTCGTCAGGGCCCTGCCTGACTTGTAAACTTAGCCGATGAAGCTGGAACACAAGTGCCACGGAGACCCCCAACTCTCGCTGTGTGTAAAGAGAAAAAAAAATTATTAGTGACATTTCTGGAAATTGTAGAAACACAAAACAAGTAAAATATTTTCTGGTAATGAAGTAGAGTTTGGTTTATCGGCGGACCATTAAGAGAGTTTAAAATGTGTTGTTTTGATACCTCTCATCTCTGTAGGAAAAGCGAAACAAAGGGTTTCTATCTGGATTAGAAACAAATTTATAATAATGAACTTTAGATATAGGTGGGAGAGAAAAGGGAAGAGGTAGAAAGGCCAGATTCATGTCAATGTATGGCAAAACCAATACAGTATTGTAAAGCAAAATAAAGTAAAAATAAAAATTAAAAAAAAACAAGTTTAAAGTAAAAAAAAAAAAAAAATCAGCCAGCTGGGAATCTTTCCTACCAGGAAATATCTCCCCAGCCAACACATCGCAAACACACACAGAGCGAAATATCTCCCCCACCAACATACCACACACAAAACATTCGAGTAGCAAAATAGATTTTACAGAGCCTTATATACACACACAGTCGAGTAGTAAAATAGATTTTACAGGGCCCTATTATAAAACTTTGCATTTCATATTAGAGACAGTCATCCCAGCTGACACTCAGAATACTGACTTGTAGTTTACACAGTGTCAAAACAAACCAGGTGAACAAGTTTCCCAACCTTGAAAGCCACAGACTCCTACAGAGGAAGAGAAACAGGTGCACTGGCAGGAGTAAGAAGTTGCTACCAACCTCATGAGAGCAAGGGAAGAGTTGGGGGGGAGGGGAACAGAGAGAGAGAAAGAAAGTGAGGGGAATTTTAAAAGCCCTGCCGCCTAGGGCCAGAGAATGAGCAAGTCCTCCGTGGCCAAGTAGGCCGCAGCAGCCTGATTGTGTGCCCACTCAGTGGATCAGTGCAATGCGCTCTTCGTGGACAAGGCACTCATCATTTCTTAGCTCCATCTTGTGAAAAGAGAGTTCATTGCCCATGCTATTTGAGTGAAGTGACAGGGAAACTGACAGTTCTTAAATGCTTCTTGTGCTAAATGGCTTGGTAGGTAGCGGTTTCTCTCTCTCAGTTCATTGACTCCTCACCATAAAGTAGATATAATTGTTCCCATTTTATAGATGAGGAAAATGAGACCCCACACCACATTCACAAGGCTTCTTACAAGTGGAATTGGCTTAATTATGTGAAAGAAGTCTGAGGAGTGTGGAATGTGTTTTATCTATAGTTCCATCTTAAGTTAAGAAAGTTTGGTCATCTTGGCAAAATTGAAAAAGCACAACCTAAGTTGCCATCTTGGTAAATGAGAATACCTTATCAGTACTAACGTTTAAAATGTTTCTAAGTACTGAGTGACCCAAGACAAAGCTAATGACATAATAGTATGTATAAAAACAGGATGGTACTCATAGACCTAAGCTCAGAGAAATATACCAATTTGTTAAGAGTGGTAATTTCAGGATGGGGCAGTTTTCACTTTTTTTCTGAAAAATATAGAAAAGTACATCATTTACTCCTTTATTATATTATACTTCTCTACATTTTTCGGTTTTTATCGTAAAAATATTTTAACTTTATCTAAAAAAAGAAAAAGTTTGGTACTTTGGAGTGATAACTTCTCAACTGATATATATATATAAAGTTTCAATACTATAAAGGGACCTATTTCCAGAAAATTCTGAATAGGTCATTGTGCTTTGGGGGAAAAAACAGAATAACACATAAAAAGAAAAAAGGAACAAACAACCTACTTCCTTCAACAAAGGCACTTTCAAGAAGATGCTGGAACCATGCTGATACACAAAATGTGGTTCCAAGCCTCTTATCTTCCAGATGAAAAGAAAAGCAATTTGATGTTGTGTGTTAGCATGCCTTAAT
This sequence comes from Capricornis sumatraensis, assembly GCF_032405125.1. Classification (NCBI taxonomy): domain Eukaryota; kingdom Metazoa; phylum Chordata; class Mammalia; order Artiodactyla; family Bovidae; genus Capricornis; species Capricornis sumatraensis. The sequence goes on along the minus strand of NC_091092.1, from coordinate 106,157,692 downwards.
ATCTTATTGAAAGTTCTTCCTGCTGTTTGATTTTATTCTAACTCTAAGACGTCAGCTTTACATAAAGATCAAAATTATTTCCCCCAAACAAAGGAGAGTCTCTGCCCTTCTTATCGATTGGACTTAGTAATATTTTAAAACTGTTTGGGGAAAATTTAGCTCTCTTTAATTCGGGATGGGTACTAACTAGCCAAACTCCTGTTCTTTTTAGGTGAGATGTTGGTTTTGGATTCACTCAGTTCAGTCGCATTTCATTACATTGTAATGATGGTGGACTGAACACTACAGACTAGGCTTTGCTCCTCCTTTCATGTAGGGAGGCTTTGGGAGAGCACCATGTTTCATTTATATCAGCCTCATATTTAAAACTGTAGTTGCAGTTTGAAGAATTGTTTCCTCATGAAGGCTAGGTTGGGATGATAGGAACATTAAATAATGTCTTGAATTTCTTTTTTTCTATTATAAGGACAATCTTATTGTGAATGATAATAGGCATTCTGGATAAGCAGAGTGGGGGGAAAGCACCTCTTAACAACAAACAAAATTTATTTCTCATTCTTTTACAATTATGTTCATTTTATAAATTAATTGGGAGAAGGAATAAATATAAATGAGTTACAGGTTCAAGGAATTTGCCCCCATTCTTATTTATTGGTATAATGAAGGAAAAATGGTACCTAAAAATCTAGCTTTATAAAATAAAAGCTAAGAAGTTCTAGTAATTTTTTTATTCAAGTATAGTTGATGTACAATGTTATATGTTGTACAATATGGTGATTCACAATTTTAAAGGTAATGCCCCATTTGTAGTTATTATTATAAAATATTGGCTATATTCCCCATGTTGTACAGTATATTCTTGTAGCTTATTTTATATCTGAGTTTGTACCCCTTAATCTTCTACCCCTATATTGCCTTTCTCCCTTCCTGCTCCCTATTGGTAACCACTAGTGTGTTCTCTGGATCTGTGAGTCTAGTATTTTTGACAGAACATTACAAAATAATTCATTGCAATGAAAAACATTGCAAAATACCCTAGTATTTCTCTCTTCTGTAAACTTTGAGAAGACTTTAAAAATAACCATAGCTTAAATATCAATAGCTTTTTTTGTTGTTGCTTGCAAAGTGCTTTCACATACAGTATATAATTCCATCCAATGTAAAACCTTGTGAGCTAACTGTCATTATCTTTTTTTTACAGTTGAGAATTGAGGCTCAGTGAGATTACGCAAGTGGCTTTTCAGAGGTCACAGGGAGCTTTCTATTTAACCAGTTTGGTTCTTGTGTAGCTTCACAGAGCATGTATGTCATAGGAAGATAACGTGGCATAGAGGAAATCATAATCAGTATTTCTTTTGAAAATGTGTTTTTAGTAACTACCTCAGAGGGTCTCTGGTACCACAGATTATTTATGCTGACACCAACATGCATGGTTTCAGCTAATTAATAAATTTGTTCCACTATGATGTTTGAAAATGAAATAAAATGAAAATAAAAAAGGATCAGCCTGCTGATTACCTACATTAGGGATCAGCAAACCGTGCCCCACATGGAAATCCCCTTGCTGCCTGTCTTTGTAAAGTTTTAATGGAACACAGGCATGCCCATTCACTTCTGTGTTGTCTGTGGCTGCTTTTGCATTACAGTGGCAGAGTTGAGTAGTTGCAGTAGAGACCATGACCTGCAAAGCCTAAAATATTTACTCTTTGTAAATACACGAAATGTTTGGCAACCCTTGGTCAAACTGAAAAACTATCTTGAATGATTGTGATGAAAATACTTAATTTATGGCTACATTTAGGCAACTTCTCAAGTAAGACAACAACAACAACAACACCCCATTTGGAGTAATTGGATGAGTCTTGCAGAATCCCAGAAAGAATAGTAGAGTGTGTTTCTTACCAGTTTTCTTAACCAGTAGTGGCAAACAGTGGAAGTCTTAGGGCCTTTCATAAATTCATTAAATACCTACTACATGTAAACTTCTGTGCTAAGATTTTTATTAGTTGAGAAAAACAGTGAATTGCAGGAGGGTACACCTGGGTTTCCTGGAGAAGGAAATGGCAACCCACTCCAGTATTCTTGCCTGGAGAATTCCATGGACAGAGGAGCCTGGTGACCTACAGTCCATGGGGTCGCAAAGAGTTGGACGTGACTGAGCGACTAACACATGCACCTGGGTTTCAGGGCCACCTCTGTGATTAGTTCATTCTGGGATCTTCCTTTGTTTCCACTGTAGACAAAGAAGTGTCATTTGTCTATAATTCTGCAAATATTTTCCATTAAACACAGCCTTCTCCTCAGCATCCAGAGACTTGCTTTTTCCTCTGGACCTTCATTTTATTCATACAGCTCTTAATATGTGCTGTTTTTTCATTTGCTTGTTTGTCATTAAAAATTCTGAGCTTGATTTTACTATTCAGGTAAAACACGTTTGTTGTTGGAACGACAGAAGGGCAGAAAACAGATAAGCACAACTAAAAAAATTTAAAAGCTCTAATTTGACTAACTAAAGAGGACAATTCTTAATATTTTGTTATATATCCTCACTAATATTTTTACAGTCATTAAGCTGGTAAACCATGAACCATCTAGGGGGAGGGAGGTGGTGTAGGAAGGAAGACCCTGATTTGCAGTCTTTGCTGATTTCTGTGATTTAAAGATTTCCATCATGGTCTATTTCAAGCTACTGAGTTGTTTAAGAACTGCCTCACAAAATTCCTAACCATTTAGCTGTCTCATGAGTCAGTATGAGCCAGCTGAAGCACTCCACTGTTTATGTGTTTATGTGTGTGTATCTATATGTATATGTAATTTTCTTTTTATTAAAAATGGAATTTTCTCTGTATTTTCCATTGTGATACATTACTCCTTTTGCTTACCAAACATGATACAGATTTTTTGTATGTCAGTATATGTATGTATATACTGTCAATTTTAAGGACTGAATAATATTTCATTGAATATACATATTAGGATTTATTTAGTCATTGTTTTGTTTAGGGACCTTTAGAGTTTTCCCAGAACTTTGCCATTAAAAATAATGGTATTCAGATTTTTGAAGTAACCTTTCTTTCTAAGTGAGTTAATCTATGAGAAATATCTTACAAACTGAAAGTGCTATATAAATATTACTTATATTAGTTAGGTCCTGTTTTCTTGTTTAGATTATGTGCATCTCTGAATGAGACAGTAGTGTGCAACTATCTTTGCATTCCCCACAGCACTTACCAAAGTGCATCCACATTCATTACATATTTGAGAATAAAGACAGTTCAGTTCAGTTCAGTCACTCAGTCATGTCCGACTCTTTTCGACCCCATGAATCGCAGCACGCCAGGCCTCCCTGTCCATCAGCAACTCCTGGAGTTCACTCAGACTCATGTCCATCGAGTCCGTGATGCCATCCAGCCATCTCATCCTCTGTCGTCCCCTTCTCCTCCTGCCCCCAATCCCTCCCAGCATCAAAGTCTTTTCCAATGAGTCAACTCTTCACATGAGGTGTCCAAAGTACTGGAGTTTCAGCTTTAGCATCATTCCTTCCAAAGAAATCCCAGGGTTGATCTCCTTCAGAATGGACTGGTTGGATCTCCTTGCAGTCCAAGGGACTCTTAAGAGTCTTCTCCAACACCACAGTTCAAAAGCATCAATTCTTCGACTCTCAGCTTTCTTCACAGTCCAACTCTGACATCCATACATGACCACTGGAAAAACCATAGCCTTGACTAGACTGACCTTAGTCGGCAAAGTAATGGCTCTGCTTTTGAATATGCTATCTAGGTTGGTCATAACTTTTCTTCCAAGGAGTAAGCTTCTTTTAATTTCATGGCTTCAGTCACCATCTGCAGTGATTTTGGAGCCCAAAAAAATAAAGTCTGTACTGTTCTACTGTTTCCCCATCTATTTCCCATGGAGTGATGGGACTGGATGCAATGGGCAGTTTCTTCTGTCTTCTAGTGCTTGTGATCAGTGGGCCAACCTTGTCAAGTTCCAAGGCCTCATACAGCCCTCAGTCATAGATCTGAGTTTTTCCTCAGAGCAGATTCAGTTGGATCAGCTAGACTTAGCTCAAAACCTTGAACTTCATTGTTTTCAGCTAACCAAGTTGATCCACATTGTTTTACATGATTTCATGTAATATATTGGGGCTTTCCTTATAGCTCAGTTGGTAAGAATCCGCCTGCAATGCAGGAGACCCCAGTTTGATTCCTGGGTCAGGGAGATCCACTGGAGAAGGGATAGGCTACCCACTCCAGTATTCTTGGGCTTCCCTTGTGGCTCAACTGATAAAGAATCTGCCTGCACTGTGGGAGGCCTGGGTTCAATCCCTGGGTTGGGAAGAGCCCCTGGAGAAGGGAAAGGCTACCTACTCCAGTATTCTGGCCTGGAGAATCCCATGGACTAAACAGTCCATGGGTTGCAAAGTGTCAAACACAACTAATATATTAAAGTATCTGTGACCCCAGTGGACAAAATGTAGCAGACAGTTGCCTCTCCCTCCCCATCCCTCCCCACCCCCTTGCACAACCACACTACTGTGTACCTCGCTTTCTCCCAGGAACAAAGATAATCACAAAATATATCCACTTTGTACTCACTAAAGAAAGAAGTTCCTGCATTTCCTTTCTTATTTCAGGTTTTATTTTAGTATTTCAAGTTATACATGTATTCTCATTTCCTTGGTTGCCTCCAGGTGACAGTGCAAAGTTAACAACACTCAATAAAATAAATAAAGCCATAAAATCTTCTGGCAGCATTATAAGGTTGTTATAAAAATGCACATTTGGGGAAAAATGTCCTTTAACAATTTTGAAACCTAAAGCCATGAACACTTTTTATTACTAAGAAAAACATTTTCCCCAATATTTTGTTTAAAAAATTTTGAACATACAGAAGACAACTTGAAAGAGTTGTACAAAGAACACCCAAATACTTGCCACCTAGATTCTACAGTTAACGTTTTATTTCACATGTCTATCCATCCCTCTATCAATCCCTCAATTCGCTTGTAAGTGTGCGTGTGTGTGTGTGTGTGTGTGTGTGTGTGTAAATCATATATATCAGTACTCTTCCTCTCTTTGCTATTCATATGATTACCTAGAGAGGAAAATCGTTTTAAAAGCCAACTACTCTATCAGTCTAGAAAGGTGACTGGTTTGGGCTCCATCCTCGAGCAAGCTTGAAACTCCATAGATAAGACAGAGCTGGCAGGCTTCCAGGTATGATTGACTTTAGTCCTGTTCTGAAAAGGCTTAAGAGAGCAGAAATAGGTAGTGTGGTCTTCCAGGGGAATTCTAGGTGGGAGGCTGCTCTCTGCTGGGGGATCTCCCAAGCACAGCTGCTGTTTTAACTGAAGTGATTTGGGGTATCTATCGGATCTAGAAAAAGTATATGTGCATATATATATATATAATGTGTGTGGGGGGGTGAGTGTTGTATATACATGCACACGTGCACACCGCGCCCCGCCCCCCCCCCCATATACTGCATTATCTCCATGACAGTGTGGCAAAGTAGGTCTTATCTCTTCTTTATAATTCAGGGACAGAACTTGGGTTAAAAGACATGTCCAAGGCTGCACAGCTAGTAAGTGTTAGGAAGGGAAATGGAACGTTTTTCTGGAGCTCTGGAGCCTGAACCACTTCCCATGCCATTCTCGACTTGGTTTCCTTGCCTCAGTGGCCTTCGGTGTCACCTCTCAATGTGGTTCGTGCTCAGGCCAGTTGGCCTGCTGGAGGGCCTCTAGAAGACTGTGTGCTCACAACTGGTCCTTAGATAGGATGATTTTAGTGGCGGGGGTGGGGGGCAAGTTGCAGTCCAGAGTAACCAAGCCAAGGCTTTGAGAAAGCTAAGTGAAAGTGAGGTAACTGAGAAAAGACAGGATCCTGTCTGCCTCTGATGATCATGACTTGCTGGTTTGTTTCCAGGTGTTTTGAAGTCTTCTGCATCTATTGTCAGTCAAACCACATTGAAGAACCTTATGTCAGCATCACCAAGAAGCGGCAGATACCAAAAAATGGCCACTCCGAGGAAATTGAGAAGGAAGTGGGCCAGGCAGAGGGCAAGCTATTCACCCACCGATCTGCATTCAGCCGAGCATCGGTGATCCAGGCTTTCCTGGGCTCAGCCCCCCAGCTGACCCTGCAGCTGTATATAAGTGTCTTGCAGCAGGATGTCAGTATCGGACGATGTATGTATATTTTTTATTTCTGTTTGCATTTGGGAAGCATGGAGAGCAAAACATAAGGTCTGTTTTGTTTCAGGTGAAATTCATTTCTATGCGCCTTTCATCCGAAGTCTGTGTTCCAGTTACTAAGCTCAAAACGTAGTGAGTTAAAATAATAGCGTTTCTTTTGCTTATGAATCTGAAGTTTAGGCAGCTCTCAAAAGGGCTCACCTCAGCTCCACTGTGCGTTAACTGGCATGGCTCAAAGATGGGGAGTTGGAATCCACTGAGGGCTCATCCTCTCACAGTTCTTACGGTCAGTGCTGGGCTGGGGCCTCAGATCTTCCCCACTTTGTCTCTCCATGTGGGCTAGTTTGAGCCTCCTCACAGCATGGTGGCTGCTTTCAAGAACGAGTATCCTGAGAGGGAGAAAGGGCCAGGTGGAAGGGTATCCCTTTTGTGATCCAGTTTTGAAGTCATGCAACATTACTTTTGCTGCCATTTTCTTTGTTGATACACCTAGGAATCCTGTTGAGGCTCAAGCCAAAGGGAAGAAAGGAAACTCTGACTTTTGTTGGGGAATGGCCACAGTCTAGAGGTTCACAGCTGTGATCATTGTGGAAAATACAACTTGCTGTACATATGCTGAAAGGATGGCTGCCAGGGGCTGGGCCTCTTCAGATTGTGCCTCTGTCACTCAGAGATAGTTGTAAAGCAGCTGAGACAGTTGTAACAGCTTCTTTGTGGTGAATGAGGGCATCAGGAGTTCCTTCCTGTCTTCTTGAAGTTCTAATAGATATCTCATCTTCAAAATAAACACACTTCTCTAACCTTTGGACTAGTCTAACATCATCAAATTGAGGGCAGGTTTTGATTAAGCCAGATTTAAAAAAAACTGCATATGCATTGGACACAAGTGAAAAACCTTCATATGAAAAGAGGAAATAATCCTTTGCAAATATTAACATTGTAAGTAAATGAAAACCAGATATTCTGGTAAGTTTTACTATACAGATAAGCAAAAATTAGTTAAAAGCCTTAAATTTAAAAATACATATTTAAGATAACACTGAAATTGGAATATTTTAAAATAAATCACCCTTATTAATTTAACTTCCCTCAGTCTTCTTTCTGCCTCTAATCTAGGCTGGATGGTAAAATGTCATTAATTTATGGCTGAGTCACAGGTTATTTGTATATCACAACTGTCTCCCTTATCCAGGTTACATAAGAATGACTGATTCTTAAGATATATCAGAACTTTAAGTTGAGATCTTGGACCTTGGTGGATTAACACCTGTGAAAACACCTTCCACAGCCCCAGGTAGACAGTAGATGCTCAATAAATGCAGCAGCATCCTTGTTTTCTAGGGACTTATAACTAGAATGGGCATTGACCAAGGTGAGTCCTCTGCATGCCAATATACCCTTTACCCAGTTCATTGTTTTCCATGTGGCAGAAACACAGCAAGAGACCAGATATGGTGATAGCCAATTTGATTTTTACATGTCGGTTCAATTTTTTTTCTCAAGTTACTGAAAATGAAGTTGTCTTTTAGCTCAGAGGTTGGCAAATAGCAGCCCATGGATGTAACCAGGGGGTGCTTGTTTTTGTAAATAAAGTTTTATTGGAATGCAGCCATGCCCTTTGATTTACTTGTTGTCTATGTCTGCCTTTTTTTTTTCCTTTGAGCAGTTGAGTAGTTGCATAGTTGCAACAGAAAATAAGTGGTCCACAGAGCATAAAGTATTTACTGTCGGGCTCCTTACAGAAAGTTTGCCAACCCACATTACAGTTTTTCAGATGGAATTCTATTCGGGAAAATGAAACCTATCTCATAAAATGTCAGTGTCACAAAGAATATCTGTAACATGCCCCCCGAGAACTTGGAATAATATAAGTCCCCTGAGAATTAAACGATAAATCAAATATGTATAGAGAAAGGAAGTGGGCATGGTCCTCTTAAAAATACAGATAACTGCAATTTATATAGGTTTTGACTAACCCTAATCACTGCCTTAGCATATCTGAGGAAGTAATCCCTCAGCCGGAAGGGGAAAGGTAGTTATAATTAGAGCACAGGCTGGGGTGTGTCATGGACGCCATGGGCAGTATCTGTCATATGATTAGGAATGCATTTGGTGCAAGAAACAAACACTTGACTACAAGGTTAGACAACCCATTATTTTGCTCATCTAAGAAGAAATTGGAGTTAGGCCATTGCTGGCATTATATCAGCTGCTCACACTGATAAAGTTGATGTCCCTACAATTCCATTGGCCTTTCTTTTGGGTTGATACTGCATAGAATCCATCATGGCTTCATTCAAGGTAGGAAGGAAAGCATGAAGCAGAAGAGGGAATGTCTTTCTTCCTTTAGTTCAGTCACTCAGTTGTGTCCGACTCTTTGCGACCTCATGGACTGCAACATGCCAGGCCTCCCTATCCATCACCAACTCCTGGAATTTAGTCACTCTCGTGTCCATAGAGTTGATGATGCTATCCAACCATCTCATCCTCTGTCGTCCCCTTCCCTTCCTGCCTTCAATCTTTCCCAACATCAGGGTCTTTTCAAATGAGTCAGTTCTTCACATCAGGTGTTCAAAGTATTGGAGTTTCAGCTTCAGCATCAGTCCTTCCAATGAATATTCAGGACTGATTTTCTTTAGGATGGACTGGTTGGATCTCCTTGCAGTCAAAGGGACTCTCAAGAGTCTTTTCCAACACCACAGTTCAAAAGCATCAATTCTTCAGCACTCAGCTTTCTTTATAGTCCAACTTTCACATCCATTCATGACCACTGGAAAAACCATAGCTTTGACTAAACAGACCTTTGTTGGCAAAGTAATGTCTCTGCTTTTCAGTATGCTGTCTAGATTGGTCATAACTTTCCTTCCAAGGAGCAAGCATCTTTTAATTTCATGGCTGCAGTCACCATCTGCAGTGATTTTGGAGCCCAAAAAAGTAAAGTCAGCCACTGTTTCCATCACTTCCCCATCTATTTGCCATGAAGTGATGGGACCAGATGCCATGATCTTCGTTTTCTGAATGTTGAGTTTTAAGCCAACTTTTTCACTCTCCTCTTTCACTTTCATCAAGAGGCTTTTTAGTTCCTCTTCACTTTCTGCCATAAGGGTGGTGTCATCTGCATGTCTGAGGTTATTGATATTTCTCCCGACAGTCTTGATTCCAGCTTGTGCTTCTTCCAGCCCAGTGTTTCTCATGATGTACTCTGCATATAAGTTAAATAAGCAGGGTGACAGTATACAGCCTTGATGTACTCCTTTCCTGATTATTAGTAAGTAAAAGCTTTCCCAGAAACCTCCCTAATAAACCTCATTTAGGTCTCATTGACCAGGATTGGTCATGTGATCACCTTGGTTCAAGAAATGCTAGAGAAGCTGGGCATAGGACAGTTAGAACCAGTGGCTTTGAACAACATTCCTTCAACTTCTCTGGTGATGATGTGACCAGAGATGGGAGCTGGGGATCTTGTTAAAAAATCGACAGAAAAACAGGCTTCATTCTTGGAAATTGTGATTTGCTAGGTATGGGATGGTAGCCTCAGATAGGTCTGCCATACCATATGTTGAGACCAATAAAAATATCCATTCTGGATAGGAGAGGACATGAAGTCCATCCGAACCTGATCCCGTTCAACATTCAAACTGTATAGCTTTCTTTTCTCTCTTATCCTATGCTCACTTAGCAAATGCTGATGAATTTGGCCTTGGCAGATCTTGGAGGGGAGGTGGAGCCAGCCACATGGTCCACTGGAGAGGTTTTTGTTAATTGCAATATAATTCATACAACAATAAGTTCACCATTTTAAATGTACAATTTAGTGGATTTTAGGATATTTACTATGTTGTATCATCATCACTATCTAATTTTAGAATATTTTTGATACATCAAAAAGAAATCCCATACTTAGTAGCAGTCACTCCTCATTTCCCCTCTCCAGACCCTGGCAATCACTAATCTGCTTTCTGTCTCTATGAATTTGTCTATTTTTCATACTTCATATAAATGGTATCATATACTTTTGGAGAGTTTCTTCCCCCATAGTCAGTGAATAATGGACACTGTCTGTGACCCTCATCCTTTGAGTGAGACTAGTCAGCTCTCAGGGCACTTGATTAAGTCACTGGACCTTGGAGGATAGGTTGGTCTGAGGCCCAGGTGAGTTCACCAAGGTTTCTGTGTTCTGTGAAGACCTCTGCAGCATGCCACTTGGCCTGCCTGGATCTCCAGGTGTCCTTCTCTCTTCTAGTCAAGGTGGTAATGTTGGTAGTAATGATGACTGCTTCTCAGATCCTTGCTTTGTGCCAGGCACTGTGATTGGCATGATTTTGTTTCACATTCACAGCATCCCTGTGAGATAGATCTGATTACTTCCATCTTCTTAAGGATGAAAATTGTACTCCTAGTCTCCCAGAGGAGGCAGGACATAGGGTTAGATTTATGTGAATTCACTCATTGAAGTCAATGAATATGTATTGAATATGTTTTGTGTTCCTGACCTTGTGCTGGGCTCCAAGGATAAAGTGATGAATAAGGTGGACAGGGCTATATCCTTCTGGAACAGGATAAGCAAATAGGATACAAATAATTAGTTATATATTTATTTTATATCAGGTAAATCCTGCAAAGTAAAAGTCTGTTGGGAGACTCTAACTGAGTCTGGGAGATAAGGGAAAATTTCCCAGGGGAACTTAAGTATAAACTAAAATCTGGTAGATGAATCAAGTGAAGTAAAAGAAGGAAAGGGTATCCCAGGATTTCAGACTTTATCCCAGAGGCACTAGGAGGTCACTGATGAGTTTTAAACATCACAGTGTCATGATCAGATTTTGTTTTAGAAGCTGATTACTCTGGAAAGTGGACTGGAAGGGAGTGAGGGGAGAAACAAGGAGGCCCAGAAGTGGGCTGCTACAGTTGTCAAGTTGAGAACAATAATAGCTTAGGCTGTAATAGTAGAAATGGGTTATTGGAGCAATATTACTGGTGCAGAAGTTGAACAAGGTGGTGATTGATTGAATGGGAAGGTGGGACAAAGGCAGATGTCAGACATAGTTCCCAAGTTCCTGACATATATTGTTGATTTATACCCTGCCTCATTCCAAAAATGGACTTGGTGACAGGGCTTATTAGTTAGTGCTATGATACTCTCTGTGGAATATACCCTTCTGTCTGCTCTTGTGGAAACTGGTAAATTAAATGGTAATATTATATAAAAATATCATCTGGACTAAAACATGTAATTCATGCAGTTCATATGATTACTAAAGATTACTGAACTTACTTATGAATGTGTCTCATTGTAAACACAATTAAAAATCTCACTCTCACATGAAATACTTAACCTTTCTAAAACCATTTATTTGAGAGAGGAACAAAGTTATCAGTGGCTGAATACATGTTTTAAGATGTACAAGTATATAAATTCTATCCTAAGTGATAGACTCAGATATATACACAGTTCTTATGAACACTCTACATGCTGTGTTAGGTTGAAAAAAAAATTGTCACATCAAGTGAAGAAGGAAACTAATTACTCTCCTATTAGTTGATTCCGTGTCTGACATTTTCTCCTGTTCATCAGATGCCAAAGGGCCCCCTTCTGCTGCTCCTGGCCTGTCATACAGGACTAGGCTGCCCAGCCAGCTTTAACAGTGGGGTCAGTGGACCTGGGTTCGCCATCCCAGTTCACCACTTTCCGGCTGTGTTATCTTGAACATCCGTCTGTCTCCTGTGAGCAGCAGCTTCCTCACCTGTAAGACAGGGATAATCAGAGTTCCTCCATCTTGGAGATGAAGTCACCATGTGCCTATAAACTGTGACTTAACACAGAGCCTGGCACAGGCCACACCCTTAACAGATGGCTGCCTGTGTCTCCCTCCCCAGCTGCTTAGACAGGTCCCCCAAAGGACTGCCAGGCCTGGTTCTCATGTGATTGCTGGATGCTTAGGCCTCTGGCTGTGAGAACCCCAGCCTGGCCTGCTGCACCTTGTGGGGGTAGAGTGCTGTGCAGAGGAGGAAGCCAGGGCTACATCTGGGAACCACATAGTCCTTACCTTGGTTCCCTCTCTGCTCCCTTCTGTCTAGTGACACCCTCTATCTCCCTCCTTCCTCCACTGATGGAAGCTTGGCGCTGGCTTAGCCTTTGCTGGCTTCTCAGGAGTGTCTGAGAGTAACCATGTCGGGTATGTGTACAGCTCGGTGGAGCAGGTGCTTGTTTAATCCAAGAAACCTTTCTTGACACCTGGTGCTCCTTCAACCAGATGCCTCACTGTCAAGATGTTCACCGCACAAATTTGTGGATCGTTACAAGAGCCATAAAGCCCTTCTGGACTCAGGCAAGCCTCCCTCTTACCCTCCTGCTTATTTGAGTGGCCAGGAGGCTTCTCCCCAGTGATGGCAGGTAGAGAGTGTCCTTCAGCTGCTCACATGAGGACACCAGCCATGCCACCCTGTCCCTGAAGTGGAGCATCTTTATGTCCAGGGCATGGTACCTCATCTTCCAGTGACTTTCAGACAACAGGGAGTGCCTCCAGGGTGGGTGGTACCAGGGAATCAATCATGGTACTCACATCCTGCCAGGTTGGTTAAATAGCTGTGTGGTTGCTGAAAGTGCTTGATTTTGGCTTATGGCTGTGGCATGTTTTAGCACAAGATGTAGTCTCCAGGATACGTCACCAGAAGTCACACCAGAGGATCCATTGAGGACCAGAGAAGTCATAGTAGGTGGATAAACTGTGTCAGGTTAGCAGGTCTGTGTGCTCAGTGTCACCTTACAGTCCATGCTAGTGGCCCCTGTGACACCTGCAGGGAGCCAGGCTTCCTGGGCTCTTTAGACTCTCTGTTTGATGACTAGGTTTGGAGGTTGAGCTTTTCTGACCTCGTGTGGGCAGGCCATGTGCAGAGTCACGTGGACAGGGGAGACTCAGGCAGAGCTGTACCGCCATCCCTTTAAGAACTCACAGCTGTGCCTGTGGGTTCACAGGAGACACGGGGGCCCTGGGCAGCTTGTCCTCCAGCTAACTGCGGCACCCTGCCACACCCCTCTCCTCCCCAGGACCAGGGGTCCTCCACCAAGGGAGGAAGGCAGGCAGAGGCTGAGAACCACTGCCCTTGGGAAAGCAGGAGTCACCCAAGGTTAGGCTTTTCGTGCATTTGGAAAAGATGGAAGGGGACTGGTGAGGGAGGATTTGTTCTAACTTGAGCCCTGCAGAGACCAGTGACAACCAGTGCCCTGTTGGGAGTGGGAAAACTAAAACCAGTGTGAGTGGGAGCAAGGGTTAGGGAGGGCGTGCCTGCCAAACCAGGTCTGTGACCAAAAGGAGTGTCAGGGCAGGCCGGGGTCAGACACAGACACAGGTCAGCACAGGTGAAAACATCACGTGTGAGATGACATGAGCCCGAGTGAGTCCAGCCTGGAAAGACCTTGGAGAGGAATGTCAGATTGCTGTCGGCGTGAACACAGGCCTGGGAATAATGCTGGCCTCCCTCTGAAGACAGCCTCTGAGAAGAGGTGTTTCGAGGGCCCAGGCTCCCCTGGCCCCTGAATCTGACAGGTCCTACAGTCATGTAGCTGTAACTCTTTAGAATAGGTCTCTAGATCCCCAAAATAGAATTTCTAAATGAGGGACCATTTAGTAACCTCTAATACATTCTTTCCTAAAGCATAAATTGCAAAGTGGCAGCTCACAAACCTGATCTGGATGGTGTTTGTTAGTCCTCCCCAGACATCTTAAAAGAAAATTCATAAGTGCTGACACTTAGAATCACAAACTTTCAACCTAAGTATCTGGATTTCTGACTTCTTTCGTGAAATCAAAATGTCTGGATGTCCATGTGGTTGCTGTCAGCTGCAAATACAAGATACTGTCCCATTAAGGTTGGCCTTTGGTTTGCCACTTCTCTCTTTTGGATTTCATTTCTCACCCACTTTACTCATAGTGGCCACTATAGTCTGGACACTATAGAGACTTGAACTTGTTACTGACACCACAAATTAAGTCTTAAGTTCACAGTGTTCATAAGGATCAATTTTCTCCTTTAATGATGTATTATAGTACAGGGCTTCTCAAACTATCTTCAGTGTACAGTCAGTATTATCTGTTCTTCTTGTTCTAATTCCTTATGAACTGATAGGAGGTCCTATAATTCATGACTGATACACAGCTGACATTTGACAAATGTCTTTATAAGAGAGAGTCAGGAAGAGATTTGATTACAGAGTGAGATGATAATGTGAGGACTGGAGCAAGATGCTATATGCTTGCTTTGAAGATGGAGGATGGGGCCACTAGGCAAGGAATGCAAGCTAGAAAGTCAAGGAAATGGATTCTTCTCTTGGGCCTCTGGAGGGACCATGGCCCTATTGGCACCTTGATTTTAACCCAGAGAAACTAATTTGAGACTTCTGGCCCCCAAAGCTGTAAGAGAATAAAGGTGTGTTGTTTTAGGCCACCAAGTTTGTGATAATTTGTTACAGGAGCCATAGGAAACTAATAACAGGTGCAGAGTAACTTTTTACAATCTCTTATTAGGAGCAGACCAATACTCCAAGAAAAGTGGCTCATTTTCACGGAGAGCAAATAAATTCTAGATTTGCTTCAATGTAATATTTGATTCTAAAGGACCCACAATCTCTTTTTGATAAACTTACAAGTAAACCCATAAACTGAGCCAGATTTGGCAAAGTTTAACACAGATTTGTGTTACTTTTCAGATTCTTCCACAGACTTACTGCTTTCTATATTCATTCATTTTTTTTTCTTCACCATTCTTCCTCTTTCCCATTCTGGAACAAGTCATTTTACTTCAGCCCAAACACTTTTTCTGCCCTTAATTTTTAAAATGTCTCATTATCTTCAGACTTAATAGTAGAGACTCATTCTTATAGAGTCTCATTTACATAAATTATAACTTTTAAGCAGTCACAGGTATTTCATGGAGAAAACCAGGGGGTGGATCATTGTAAATTTTTAGCAGAGCTTTTGAATACATTCAAGCCAGCTTTATTCAGCCATGCAATTCCTTTCTATAGTTTCACATCCTGGCAGAAATGAACATACTCATTTACAAATCCAAAGATACAGCCTCTGTAGCATAACAAAAGTATATCAACTCAAATCATGCTTAGTAATCAATGTTTTAGTATTCTTTCTTAGACATTTTCTAGGTATCCATTGAATTTCTGTTAATTATCTCATAATATCACTGCAGAGCCTTCAGTTATCTAAAGATTTTAGAAATGTTTTTCAACAGAACATACTCCAAAATCTCATTACTGTGGAAAATACAGGTTTATCAGAACAATGACTCACTCTATTTGTTTAAATATAAATTGATTTTTTTCCTATAATCTTAGACCTTCAGTAGGAGTAATTCTAGTTCTTTTGATCATAAACCTGTAGGAAAAATATACCCAAGAGGCTTAAAAATGTACGCTTGTATTATAATTAACACTGATGAATCAGAGAAGACCTAGTTGTCATTAAACCCAAAATATTATACTAGTCATCATACTCAAAGATTTACGTGAATTATGTCAATTTGAACTTTTAAAATATTTTAAAATCTAGCACTTTTAAAGTATTAGTAGCTCATTTTTATATTTTAGGAAATTTTAGTTATATTCAGTCTATATAAGCAATTATTTATTTAGATATGCCATCAGAATAGAGGTCCTGTATTTTTTTTTTTGAAATTTTAAACTTTTTATTTTATATTGGGATCTAGCTAATTAACAATGTTATGGTAGTTTTAGGTGAACAGTGAAGGGACTCAGCCATACATATACATTTATCCATTTTCCCCCAAAGCTCCCTCCCATCCAGGCTGGCACCAAACATTGAGTAGAGTTCCATGTGCTATACCATAGGTCCTTGTTGGTTATCCATGTTGAATATGACAGTGTGTACATGACCTTCCCAAACTCCATGTCACTTCCCCCCCACCACCAGCAACCATAAGTTCATTTTCTAAGTCTGTGAGTCTTTCTGTTTCATAAGTAAATTCATTTGTATCATTTCTTTTTAGATTCCACATAAAAGGGAAGTCATACGATATTTCTCCTTCTCTGTCTGACTTACGGTATGACACTCTGTAGGTCTGTCCATATTGCTGCAAATGGCATTATTTCATTCTTTTTAATGGCTTAATAATATTCCATTGTATATATATGCCACATCTTCTTTATCGACTCCTCTGTCAGTGGACATTTAGGTTGCTTCCATTTCTTGGCCATTGTAAACAGTGCTGTGCTGAACACTGACATGTATCCAAAGGTAGGAAAACATTACATCCTCACACAATCAGAGATGAAGGAATTTCTGAATTATAGACACAGGTACATATAGCCACAGAGACATAGCTTCAGTTCTACAATTTCAGTCATGGGTTAAGTGTAAACACAAGCAGAAAATCTCCCTAGTCCAGATTTCAAATAGCTGTTTTCTTCCCAAAGGGCATGAAATTTTGAATTGATTTGAGATAAAAAATGGACTAACAAATAAAAAGGCTGACAAACCGGATTCTCTTTTGTGGGCAGGGACCTGAATCATATAGACCTGAATATCTATAAACCATGAACCCATTTAGAGAGAGCTCCAGATGGTCAGACCCTCATACCAAATCCCCATCCATTTCTGCCAATGATAGGGAATAACTTATCAGCCATAAATAAACCAAAATAAAACATTAGTAGAGAGGCAATTTTAAATTAGAAGAACACAGAGTCCTCACAGTTTTGTTGGCATTCTGGCTTCACCCAGGAGAGCTAAGAAAAGACACACCTGGGCTTTCACCACACACCAGGTGCACTTCTCCGTGAACAATGTTTACCTGGCTCTGACAGGTGAATCTGTTGGGCATCTCACTGTGAGCTCCAAAGCGGTTAAAAGATATTTTTCAAAAAGGATGAAATCTTATCAGATGTTAAAACGAATTCAAAAGAAAACAAAAGAATGTTGAGCAGGAATATTGAAAGAAGTGTGTAATTGGAAGCAAGACTGGTTTTATTGCATTGTGTGTGTGTGTGGTGGGTGGGGGGGGTGACAGTTGAACCTCTGCTGGACAATGCATTTTGTCATGTATCTGTGACCTGATAGCCTGGATCTTGGAGCCAGCAAGCGACAGGCCCACGACCACCACAGGAGGTGCATTGCCCCCAACATGTGGAAAGGGCAGTGCCCAATCCTGAGCTCTACCTCTTCTTTATGGATGTGACCATTTCTCCAATTCATGTTCCAATTCAGGAAGAATTGCTTCCAGAGCCTGGCAGGGGCCCTCAGAGTCTCATCCACTGGCTAAGCCACTCACAATTGAGGGAGCCCATGCTGCTGCTATCAGCAAATGTAGCTAGAGTTTAGATCCATGGGTGTGCTCCAGACTCCTCTCAGTTTCTGTCATTGTGAATTGAAAGTTTCTGTGGGATATCTGAAAGGAGAGAGCTCATGGAGTTGATGGGTTTAGTCAGGAGAAATGAATGGACTCATAGCCTGGAGAGCTGAACGTAGGGCCTGTAACAGGCTCTTCTGTACTCCGAGCCACGTGTCCTTGGCCCTTTTGATTTTAGCATAGCTGTGGTGAAAAGTTCCGTGGACATTGCTAACATCTCCTGTCCAGCCTGTGTCCCAGCACACCATGAGAGGTATTTTTCTTCCTTTCTGTCTTAGGATTTTCTCCTATGCCAGGGAACACAGCTCAGTTAGTGTTGGAAAGTGTGGGCAAGGTAATGCTTGTTGGGCCACCTGCAAACTAAGGAAGATGGTAGTGAATGAATAAAGCTTCAGCCTCTGTCCTTAAGGTGAATAATTCGGGATCCAATACGTATGGTGGATCCCCAGTGGAAATGATGCCCACTGGCCGCAGTGGGAACCAGCTTGACAGTGTCATGTAGTCTTTATGAGCCTTGCTTCCGGAACCCTCCTTCGCTCTGTTTCCTAGGCTCCCCTCCCAATGAACTGCCTGCATCCAGATGCTTGTCTCAGGCTCTGCCATTAGTGCTGTCATCTGAATGGAGGTGGTCTCTTCAGTCAAAGCGGGCCAGGCATGTGCAGCTATGGAAAAGGCAGCTAACTTCTTCAAGGGCACACGTTCTGATGGAGGCTGTGAAAGAATAGAGGGGTAGGAATACAGAGGTTTGTATAAGAGATAGGCTGAAATTGTGCCCCAGGGATTCTTAGCTGGATGAGGGAAAATAGAGGATTCATTTGATTTCAGAGCTTGTTGTAGGATTCTCATGGAGGGCCACTTGAGGGAATAGCCTGGGCAAGGAGAGACTATGGAGTAATATGCCTGGAAAGGGGGCAAAAGGTCTCCACTGTATCAGCTAGCTATTGTGAATAACAAACTACCCAAGACTTAGTGGGTTAAACAGTTAGCATTTATTGTTGCTCAGTAGTCTACAGGTCCACTGGGCAGTTCTGGTCTGGGCCTGTCTAGGCTGATGTTGAGTAAGCTTGCCCATGAATTCACATGCAGTCTGGGGGTCAACTGGGAATAATCGGTCTAGGATGGCAGCACTTGGAATGAATGGCTCTCTTCCATGTGTTTACTTCCTGAGAAGCCTGCCCTGGTGGTGGCAGGGCTCTGAGAGAGTCACAGCGTGCCCAGCCTCTTGTGGTCTAGGCTCAGAATTGGGACATTGTCACTTCTTCCAGATTCTGTTTCCACTTAGCACAATTGAGAAGAGATCAGGAGAGAAAATGAAATCCCTTTCATGATAATACGCCACTAAGTTGACACTACTCAGTAGAGCATTTTCACTTGTATTATATGGAAATTAGCCTCCTTTAATTTTTAGCCTGTTGGTTAGACCTGATTTTTCCCTGATGAAGCAACACTAACACAACTACTTCCCTTATGACATGGCAGGTCTTCACATTTTCACAAGTGTCCTGTCTTCCTTTTCTTTTCCGTTCTCCAAACCCTCCAGTCATTTCTCTAATGGCATGCTTGGTAGCCATCAAGGTCACTGTATCTGAAATACAGTCTGGTTCATCTGACTTGTCACTCTTAACACATGGCATTCATAACTGCATGTGACATTGTAGGAATATATGATGAGCTTATAGCAGTGAAACTGTTTTACTTTATTTTTGCTTTAATCTGAACTCTGCGATTTTATTGATGTGCCCAAATGTAGCTTTTGGGAAAGCTCAATCACACAGTTGGTTTATACTGATAGATGATCTGATAAATTGTCCCATTTCTTTTTCCATACTGAGAGCAGCTAAATCAAGATTTACCCATCTTGTACTTACTTAGTATAATTTTACATATATAAAGGTAGGTTTGATTTTTTTTTTCTTGTTCTATTTCCTTTTCTTGGCTTCAAGCCCAGGATATCAGTCTGTTCAGATAATTGTGAATCATGATTCTCTTGTCTTCCCAGTTTTGTCCTGGCTATAAGTTTATGTCTTCATGCAGCAGTTGACAAGACAGTGAGGTTAGGACAGCCCCAAAGCTACAGCCCTGTGCACTCCTTGACAATTGCCCTTTGGCCTGGAAGGAAGTAGTAAAGCATATGAGTACAGATTGCATATCTCATTGAAAATCCATCTGCACTGCACTCGCACTAGCGTATGCATTTTCTCTAACTTGTCCACAAGGACATCATGAGAGGGCTTTTTCTGTTTTATGGGGCTTTTTCTGGAGGCCTTGCTGAAAACCATACACAATATCTATAATATATACCCACTTATTAGCTGCAGATATCTTTTCTTTGTGCATGTAGACAGGAATAAAGAATATTATAAGAAACACCCATGTACCTACTTGTCTGCTTTACTGAATAGTCACATTACATGTTTGCTTCAGAAATTTTTTTTTTTCTGTTTAAGAAATAATACTAGTACAATTGGGGCACCCCATGATGCTTCCTCATCATAATTTCAGAATTTATCATTCTCATGTGTGATTTATGACTTAACTGCATTTACACTGTCTCTATGACTATTATGTATTGGTTTTGTAGGTATTTAAACTTTATCATACTGTAGATATCATTATGTAACTTGCATTTTTTGCTTAACATAATATTTCAAGAACTATACATGCTCCATGCTGATGAATGTAGCGCTAGTTCTTTCTTTCTTGTGGCTAAGTATTCTATTGCAGGAAACAATTTTCTAAGAGATAGACAATAAATGTTTTCGATTAACAATAAAGAATCCACCTGCCAATGCAGGAGATGCGGGTTCAATCCTTGGGTCAGGAAGATCCCCTGGAAAAGGAAATGGCAACCCACTCCAGTATTCTTGCCTGAGAAATCCCTTGGACAGAGGAGCCTGGTGGGCTATAGTTCATGGGGTCTCAAGAGTCAGACATGACTGAGCAACTAAACAACAAATGATCAGTGTCACATAGTCTTCCTGGTTTTTGTCTGTTTTTATAACCCTTTAACAGTGTGCAAAGCACTATTAACTCTCATACTGTACAAAAATAGGGTTTAGATTGCCAACCTCTGTTCTCCTGTCCTGTCTGACTCACACTGTTTCTCCATCCTCCTTTTGATTTACATGGCTTCCTACGTCGTACGTTCCCTTTTTATAAAACAGAATGACTGCCTTGCCTACCTCCTCAAGAGAGTAGGAAGATAAGGCAGATGATAGACATGAAAGTGCTTGGAAATGTTGCTTTTTCCCATGCTGCACAGCATGTAGTATCTTAATTCCCCCACCAGGTGTCAAACCCGTGCCCCCTGCAGTAGAGGTGCAGAGTCCTAACCACTGGACCATCAGGGAAGTCCCTGAAATGTTTTGTTTTTTTAATGCTTTTTTATGCCGTCTCTCTCTTTTCACTTTCTTTTTCTTTTTTCCTCTCTCCTTCCTTTTTGCTCCTTCATATTCCATGAAGAAATATGGGAGCTCATTGAGAAATGTAGATGACTGAGACACATAGGTAGACACTGTTGGGCAGTGGGAGATTGATTGGGAAGACCTGAGCCCAAAGTGTATAGTGTTACATTCTTGCCGGTGGTTTCTCTGCAGCTCTGGGACATCAGTGGCTGGGAAATTCAGGAGGCACACTCATTCTAGGCAGCCTATTAGTAGAACACAGCTGTTATTTTGTTTAAATGTGCTTGGTCTAAGGTCTGGGCTGATGGCCTGTTCTGCCACCAAATAGCTATGTGACCAGTCTCACCTCACAGCCTTTTGGCTCTTCATCTGTCAACTGTATCTGTCAACACAGGTTTCACAAGATTGTTGTGGAAATTAAATGAGATAAGCTTAAAATGTTAGTATGTGGTGCAGGCCCTTGGTGAAATGCTTATTAGAGGTTAATTTGCTATATTTTTACCTATGAAGGTTAATTACTATACTTTATTGTTTACTTATAGAGGGTCCCCCTTTAGGATCACTGCACTAGACAGCAAGTCCACAAAGGGTATGTGCCTACTTTTCTCTTTTTTTGTATAACAATGGTAGCTTTAATGGATTTTAATAAAATTTGTAACTTCTCAAAAAATGAGTAAGGTGAGCTTGGATTCGGTATTTCAGCACCTTCTCTGGTCTTAATGCAAAACAATGATGAATTAATTTTTCTTTGTGGGAAGGGTTTATTAGTAATTTAATTTCTTTAATGACCAGATAGCTATTCAGATTTTTAACTTCATCATGTGTCACTTTTGGTATGTTGTATTTTTCTACCAATTTGTCCATTGCACCTATATTGCTGAATTTATTGGCAACTGTTGTTAGTAATATTCTCTTATACGATTTAATGTTTGTAGGACTGTAATGCTATTTCTTAATTTCTGATATTCATAATTCATTTTGTATCTTTTGTTTCTTTAGCAGTCCATCTAGGAGTTTATCGATTTTGTTGATCTTTTCAAAGAACCAACTTTTGTATGTCTACTTTAAAAACTATCCCCAAATGGGAACTTTAATTTGAGAAAAATAGTAGTGTCCTTCATCTGTTACTACAAACACCTTTTCTAAATGCCTTAAACACATAGTTAATAGTACCTAGCCTGGTGACAGGTGTGTGGATGTACTAAAGCCTTTATTTTAAAGTTGAACTGAATTCACATATTTTTTTTCTCAGGTATGACATACTCAATCCTTCCAGATCCCCTGCAGTTAAAGATCACCTTACTCTTAGATTGGCTGAGGGTCAGAGATTTAAACATGGGCAAGAGGAACCTGTAGAAAGGGTCAGACCGGCTCTCACAGCTATATGATTATATGGGTAATAGTCATTGATGTTGCTGGCCTTTCCTTATTAAGGCTGATTCTGCAGTTTTTCCACATGTGGGAGTCTGAGGAAGAAGATTGAGATAGCCAGTCTTTATATTTCCAGAGATAAGTAGTTTTTAATGCTTACTTCAAGTTGAAAGCTATTTCTGGTATTTCTGATTATGTCTCAGGAGACCAAAAAGTAATTTGGGCTCAGTGGATAGAATGAAATTGAATTTTCTCTAGGGAAGATAATATTAAACATAAATGCAAAGCATCTTGTAACAAGGTTATTACAATGGTATATGTCCACTATGTTCAGGAAAAAGTAAGACAGTAAAATTCACGACTGTAGACTTGGTGAGAATTAGTTACTTATGGACAGAGCAGTTGTTACCATTTGCTTCTGCTAACATTTTCTGAGTTCTCTTTCATATGTGGACCAGGATCCAAATGTCAAGGTTAATTAAAGGAAGTGTATGTGTGTAAAGTGATGAATATCTAGAAATAATCTAGGAAACTTTGATTTCAAAGTTTTTTATTCATTTTTAAACCTTTTAGAAGCTCATTTGAATTGTTTTAGTCAATGCTTAGTAAAAAGAATGACAATACGTTGAGCAGAGCGTTGGTTATCCAATTTCTTCTCTTTCAAAGTAAGAGTGCCTGGCAGAACAGATGTGTCAAATGTGCCATGAAACTCAAACAATCCAAAGGGAATGGAGATTTCTAAACATCTGACTTTCTGGTAAACGTGGGCCACCCAGAAATATATTTTGCTTGTGTGTTTTTCAGCCTTATATTTGTTATTTTTATACCTTTCTTTGGAGAAGATCCTATACATTTTAGAAATGTTCTTCAAGGATTGAGGTGCACCGTTTGGAACATGTTTGTATTAATAGCATATGGTTTGGTAAATGAAGAAGCTATGTAGCACTGGCTCGGATACAGTGGTTTTGTTTTTTTTTAATTTGATAACAAATCCTTGTTATCAATTAACTTATTCAACAAATAACTATTAAAGGCCCACTGTGTGCCAGGCACTATACTCCATCCCAGACAGCAGTGAATAAAACAAAATCTGTTTTTATTGAGCTTATATTCTATTCTATATAAATATTCTATATGAATATTTTTCTTTCACCTAAAAATAGACCATTGATTAATTGGAAACTTGATTAAATATGGGCAAATTGAAGTTTGTGGTTGTTTTTAATTTTAATTTCTGAAAATTTTACATGCATGTGTCCAAAAGCATCACTGTACCCATTAAATATGTACAGTTATTTATATATAAATTATTCATCAGTAAAGCAGTAAAACATTTACTCTAGTTTGTTTTCTTCTTACCCTAAGGTTGATTGAGCTGTATTGTATTGACTGCTCCAGTATGAAAGTTTCTCAGACTTCTGTTAATACTTCATGTTAGACGTCTCTGATTTGGATCCCACATTACTCTCAACTACCTATATCAGATGAATTTGACTATTGCAGATCCTATAAGTGACATATATGGAGAGAGAGAGAGAGATATTAACTGGAGAAGGAAATGGCTACCCACTCCAGTAGAGAATTCCATGGACATAGGAGTCCGTGGGGTTGCAAAGAGTTGGACACGACTGAGCGACTAACACATACATGGGTATTAACTATTTATTTATATTTTTCTACACCAAAGAGCATTTTCAGCCATACTTAGTATAATATATATAACAGCTATAGCCGTCTAAACAATGGTCTAAATGATTGTGTAATAGTGAATGTCAATGTGTAAGACAATATGAAGTGTGTAGGAGTTGAGGGTGAGTTCATATCCATTCCTCCAAAATTAAACTCACCCCAAATGCACTGGAGGAAAAGTGCTTCTATGTGCCACCAAGACTTTTCATTCAGGCTTGGCTTTTGCCTGGGTATGGATTCCAATTTTCTTTCCTGGAGTCTGTGGCCACAAGCTGGTGGAAGTTACTTAATGCTACTTGATGGGGAGATACACACTCCTCCCCACCCCTCATGTCAAGGCTGTATTTGAGTTCACTGGAGGCTGGCAATGTTGCTTATGTAGCCTCTCAGTTTTCCTTCTAGAGCCTACGTTTGAAGAATCTAGCATAGGACCTTCTGATTCCTCACTCATGTCTCTGTAAAGTAAGTATTGATGGGCCTGGTGATGTAGCTTAGAATCAGGCGTGTTGAACAGGTACAGTCATACACAGGAGAACTGACGTTTTCTTTGCAAGGTCCAAGCCATTTCTTTATCCATTTTTTTAACCTTGGCAAGGCAAAGGCTTTTTTAAAAAAATTGTATTTATTTATTTATTTTGGCTGTGCTGGGTCTTTGCTGCTGCATGGGCTTTTCTCTAGCTGTTCCAAGCAGGAGCTACTCTTCAGTGTAGTGTGCAAGCTTCTCATTGTGGTGGCTTCTTTTGTTGTGGAGCACAGGCTTCAGTGGTGGCAGCCCAAGGGCTCAATAGTTGTGGCTTCTGGGCTCTAGAGCACAGGCTTAGTAGTTGTGGTGCACGGCCTTAGTTGCCCCTTGGCATGTGGGATCTTCCCAGATCAGGGATGGAACCAGTGTCTCTTGTATTGACAGGTGAATTCTTTACCTTTAAGCTACCAGGGAAGCCCCTATATATCCATTAAATTTTTTTTTATTTCTTATATATTTCTAAAAGGTTTATAGCCATAAAAGTGAAGTGAAGTGAAGTGAAGTTGCTCAGTTGTGCCTGACTCTTTGCGACCCCATGGACAGTAGCCTGCACCAAGCTCCTCCGTCCATGGGATTTTCCAGGCAAGAGTACTGGAGTGGGTTGCCATTTCCTTCTCCAGGGAATCTTCCTGACCCAGGGATCAAACCCAGGTCTCCCGCATTGTAGACAGATGCTTTACCATCTGAGCCACCATTATAGCCATAAACACATATAAAACGAGACCATTAAATAAGAGAATAGAATAAAGCATTTGAAAAGAGGGAAGGAAAAATAAAAATATACTCGAAATGACTAGTGCAGGTAAGGATGTGTGTGCAAATGTTTGTGAGCATCTTTGGTTCAAGTGGTGTCAAAGGTAGAAAATGCAAAAGCTTATTTCAGTTTTGGAGGGTCAAGTGGCTGTGCCTGATTATTTACAAAGTTCACTAAACATAAGTAACTGTGTTTTAAGAAGCTTTGCTGTGCCTTGCCAGAGGTGAGAATCTGTACCAGAATACAGGGTTCTAAGTGGACCTGCTGACTGTTCTGCTGTTAGAAAACCTAATAGAGGGCCTTGCACATGGGTCAGGTACTAACTTCCTTTGTGTGGCTGTTAGAGCAAGGCTGTTCCTTTCTCTAGTTCAACACACTGATGCCTCTTCTCTCTGCCTGAGGCAGATTGATAAGAAAGTTGGTAGGCAGATAGAGGAGCCTGTCCCTCTTGTTTCTGATCATTGGTTGTGCCTTGGGAGGCGATTCCCAGAAACAAAGTTCATGCAATGAGGCTTACCAACACCTAAGTGCCTAGATAGCATGATTTCAAGAAGCTTTTATATATAGAATACTCGTACAATAGGAAATAGGTATAAAATTTGGGCTCAGTGGGAAAAAAAGAATTGGATAGTTCTCCACAGTGCTGTAGACAAGAGGGGATTCTCCAGACTTTTTGAGGCCCTGGACAGTTTTAAGGTTAGCAGATTCCTGCTTCTTGCTGCCCATTGATAAAGGAGATAAAAAGTAGAGTTAAGACCACTGCTAGACCTCGTCATTTAATATTTATTTAGGCAGAATTTCCTGTTGGTTAAGACCAAGACTCAAGAGCAAGACTGCTTAGGTATGAATTCCAGTTCTGCTAGCTGAGTTTTTTCTGGAAAGTTGTTTAGCACCTTTGAGTTCCTGTTTTCCCATCTGTGTAATGAGGATAATAACAGTGTCTACTTTATAGAATTGTTGCTAAGTGATTAGTACCTGTAAAGTGTTTACAATAGTCACTGACATGAGTTGAGTACAGTAGTTTTTTTGAGCATAAGACAGATGAGCTGGAACAGATCATATCATCCAGTTTCCTTAGGTAAGAAATTGAAATATATCTGGAAGAAAAATAGCAAAAGCATTCACATCATATGTGCTGTGAATGACATGCCATAATATTTGTTCTGACAATTCTGAATATTAAACAAGCTACAAATATGTATTAAAAGGGAAATCCTCAAGTTCTGACTAAACAGCTGGTAAACTGGCAGATGTTCAAGAAGCATCTTGATAACAGTAAGGTCTTAGTCACTAGAAATTTAAAATGTGTTTTATGGTATTAGGATGTTGTTCTGGTTACATCTGTATAACAGGTTTTGCTATAGTGATTCAGGTAGGGGTTTATGTTTGTTTTCTACTTGGCATTTTGCCAGGGTAGGGAAGGAAACTGTTCATGAAATAATTTCATTACAGTAATGAGAGAGTAGTCTTTTGCCTTTAAAAAAGTCTACTTAATAAACATTTATTGACTTGCCTAGTTGTGCTGTGTGCTAAGTTGCACAGTCGTGTCTAGCTCTTTGCGACCCTATGGACTGTAGCCCACCACGCTCCTCTGTCCATGGGATTCTCCAGGCAAGAATACTGGAGTGGGTTGCTATGCCCTCCTTGAGGGGATCTTCCTGACCCAGGGATTGAACCTGCATCTCTTCCATCTCTTGAATTGGCAGGCTGGTTCTTTACCACTAGCACTACCTAGGAATAGTATTAATACACCTAAATATTTTTAAATAAAAAAATGTTGTTGGGGTATAAAATGTATATATAAAATTATACTCATATGGGTGAAATCTGATGAGTTATCAAAAAGTAAACACACCTGTGTGCTGTAGGAAGCAGGGCCCCCTCCAGGGCCCCAAGAGCAGGCTCTTGTCTAATACTCAGAAAAGAATTGTCTGAGGAGACACATGCTGACAAAGCAAGAGATTTTATTGGAAGAGGGCACCCAGACAGACAGCAGCAGGGTAAGGGAACCCAGGAGAACTTCTCTGCCATGTGGCTTGCAGTCTTGGGTTTTATGTTGATTGGATTAGTTTCTGGGTTGCCTTTGGCCAATCATGCTGACTCAGTCCTTCCTGTTAGCACACGCATGGCTCAGCCAAGATGGATGCTAGCAAGAGGGATTCTGGGAGGTGGACGGACACGTAGTGTCTCCTTTTGACCTTTCCCGAACTCTTCCAATTGGTGGTGGCTCATTAGTTCCATGTTCCTTACCAGGATTTCCTGTCGTAAAACAGCTCATGCAAATGGTTACTAGAGAGCCTGGCCAGGGTGGGTGGTTTCAATCAGTGTGCTTCCCCTAGCATATGTAGCATTCTATCCAGAAATAAACCCAGGGGCCTATGGTCAATTAATCTATGAAAGAGGAGGCATGAATGTACAATGGAGAGAAGGTAGCCTTTTCAATATGTGGTGCTAGGAAAACTGGATAACTACATGTGAAAGAGTGAAGTTAGAACATTCTCTAACACCATACCCAAAAGTAAACTCAAAATGGATTAAAAACATCAGTGTAAGAGTGGGTAGTATAAAACTCAGAGGAAGACATAGGCAGAACACTCTTTGACATAAAATGCAGCAATATCTTTTTGGACTCACCTCCTAGAGTAATAAAAATAAACAAATGGTACCTAATTAAATTGAAAAGCTTTTGCATAGCAAAGGAAACCATAAATAAAACAAAAAGACAACCCATAGAATGAGAGAAGATATTTGCAAATGAAGCGTCCAAGAAGGGATTAATCTCTAAAATATGTAAACACCTCTTCTAGCTCTGTATCATAAAAGCAAACAACCCAATCAAAAAATGGGTGGAAGACCTAAATAAAAATTTCTCCAGAGGAGACATACAGATGGCCTACAGGCACATGAGAAGATACTCAACAGCACTAATTATTAGAGAAATGCAAATCAAAACTATTGGGGGTTTCACCTCACACCAATCAGAATGGCCATCATCAAAAAATCTACAAACAATAAATTCTGGAGTAGGTGTGGAAAAAAAGGGAACCCTCATGGTTGGTGGGAATGTAAATTGGTGCACCCACTGTGGAGAACAGTATGGTGATTCCTTAAATAACTAAAAATAGAGTCACCATATGGCCCCACAATCCCACTGCTTTGCATATATCTGGTGCAAACTCTAATTTGAAAAGATACATGTACCCCACTGTTCATTGCAACACCATTTACAATAACCAAGACATGAAAGCAACCTAAATGTCCACTGACAGATGAATGGATAAATATGTAGTAACATAAATACAATGGAATATTATTCAGCCATAAAAAATAATGAAATAATACCATTTGCACAACATGGATGAACCTCGAGATTGTCATGCTAAGTGAAGTAAGTCAAAGACAAATATCATATGGAATCACTTATATGTGGAATCTTAAAAAATGATACAGGTGAATTTATTTACAAAAGAGGAACAGACTCGCTGTATGCAAGACAGCAAAAAAGACACAGATGTGTATAGCAGACTTTTGGACTCAGAGGGAGAGGGAGAGGGTGGGATGATTTGGGAGAATGGCATTGAAACATGTATACTATCATGTAAGAATCGAATCACCAGTCTATGTCCGATGCAGGATACAGCATGCTTGGGGCTGGTGCACGGGGATGACCCAGAGGGATGTTGTGGGGAGGGAGGTGGGAGGGGGGTTCATGTTTGGGATTGCATGTACACCTGTGGTGGATTCATGTCAATGTATGGCAAAACCAATACAGTATTGTAAAGTAAAATAAAGTAAAAATAAAAATTAAAAAAAAAGAAAGAAAACAAACTTATGGTTACCAAAGGGGAAAGGTAGGAGGGGAGGGATAAATTAGAAGTTGGGCTTATGCACAGTACTATGTATGAAATAGATAATCACTGAGGACCTACTGTATAGTACAAAGAATTATACTCAGTACTCTGTAATAACCTATATGGGAATAGAATCTCAAAAAGAATAGATGTATATATATGTATAAGTGAATCATTTTTCCATATACCTGAAACTAACACAACATTATAGATCAACTATTCTCCAATATAAAAGAAAAAAAGAAAGCTGACTTCTAACATCACAGATTAATTTTTATTGTTTTGTAAAAATTTTATATAAGTGAAATCAGGTCTATCATCTTTCATTCAACATAATATTTATGAGAGTTATCCATGGTTGCTTGTAGCAGAAGTTTGTGTTTTAGCATTGCTGTGTAGTATTCCATTATATGAATATACCACATGATACATTCCTCTCATTAGATTATTTTCAGATTGGGATTATTAAAAATAATGCTGCTAAAATATCCTTATACATGCCTTTTTGTATACATATATATGCAGTTCTGTTACATCTGTACTCAGGTAGAATTGCTGGCCACAGGAAATGCCTGTGTTTAGCTCCTGTAGAAACTACAAAAGTGGTTATACCACTTTACACTCTCACAATCCGTGTATAAGAGTTGCAGTTGCCCCACATCTTGCCAACACTTGCTTTTACTTTCAGTAATACAGTGGGTGTGTAGTAGTGTCTCGTTTTAGTTTGAATTTGCATTTCCTGATGACAATGCCAAAGCCTTTGACTGTGTGGATCACAATAAACTGGAAAATTCTGAAAGAGATGGGAATACCAGACCACCTGACCTGCCTCTTGAGAAATCTGTATGCAGGCCAGGAAGCAGCAGTTAGAACTGGACATGGAACAACAGATTGGTTCAAAATAGGAAAAGGAGTACGTCAAGGCTGTATATTGTCACCCTGCTTATTTAACTTATATGCAGAGTACATCACGCAAAATGCCAGGCTGGAGGAAGCACAAGCTGGAATCACAATTGCCGGAAGAAATATCAATAACCTCAGATATGCAGATGACACCACCCTTATGACAGAAAGTGAAGAGGGACTAAAGAGCCTCTTGATGAAAGTGAAAGAGAAGAGTGAAAAACTTGGCTTAAAGCTCAACATTCAGAAAATGAAGATCATGGCATCTGGTCCCATCACTTCATGACAAATAGATGGGGAAACAGTGGAAACAGTGGCTGACTTTATTTTACTGGGCTCCAAAATCACTGTGGATGGTGATGACTGCAGCCATGAAATTAAAAGACATTTGCTTTTTGGAAGGAAAGTTATGACCAACCATACATTTCCTTCTCCAGGGGATCTTCCTGACCCAGGGATCGAACTCAGGTCTCCTGCATTCCAGGCAGACGCTTTAACCTCTGAGCCACCAGGGAAGCCCATGACCAACCTAGATAGCATATTAAAAAGCAGAGACATTACTTTGCCACCAAAGGTCCATCTAGTCAAGGCTATGGTTTTTCCAGTAGTCATATATGGTTGTGAGAGTTGGACTATAAAGAAAGCTGAGCGCAGAAGAAATGATGCTTTTGAACTGTGGTGTCAGAGAAGACTCTTGAGAGTCCCTTGGACTGCAAGGAGATCCAACCAGTCCATCGTAAAGGAGATCAATCCTGAGTGTTCATTGGAGGGACTGATGTTGAAGCTGAAACTCCAGTACTTTGGCCACCTGATGTGAAGAGCCGACTCATTGGAGAAGACCCTGATGCTGGGAAAAATTGAGGGTAGGAGGAGAAGGGGACGACAGAGGATGAGATGGTTGGATGGCATCACTGACACAGTGGACATGGTTTTGGGTGGACTCTGGGAGTTGGTGATGGACAGGGAGGCCTGGCGTCCTGCGGTTCATGGGGTCACAAAGAGTCGGACATGACTGAGCGACTGAACTGAACTGAACTGATGACTAATGAGCTTAACTTCCTTTTGATGTTTTTAGTGACCATTTCCTGGGGGGAGTGTGTGTGTGTGTGTGAAGTGATTGTTCAAGTCATTATAAAAATTGAGTTGTATTATTGGGGCTTCTCTGATGGTTCAGCAATAAATAATCTGCCTGTCTATGCAAAAGACTTGGGTTTGATCCTTGGGTCAG
Source organism: Capricornis sumatraensis (assembly GCF_032405125.1). Classification (NCBI taxonomy): domain Eukaryota; kingdom Metazoa; phylum Chordata; class Mammalia; order Artiodactyla; family Bovidae; genus Capricornis; species Capricornis sumatraensis. The sequence continues at coordinate 106,126,394 of NC_091092.1, read as the reverse complement.
GAAGATCCCCTGGAGGAGGAAATGGCAGCCCACTCCTGTATTCTTGCCTGAGAAATCCTATGGACAGAGGAGCCTGGCGGGCTACAGTCCGTAGGGTGGCAACGAGTTGAACACAACTGAGAAACTAAACAACAGCCACATGTATCCTTTCGGTCCCTGTTCAGACCTTCATGTATCTCCATGCTTCCATGTGGGATCATTTTCATTTGGTCTGAAATGCCACCTTTAATATTTTCTTCAGAGCAGGTCTAGTGACAAGTACCCTCATTTTTGTTTTGTCATAAAATACCTTTCTTTTCCCTTGACCTCTGTATATGGGAAACTTAAGTTAGTGGTTATTTTCTTCCCAATTTGATGTCACCATTCTTTTGTCTTCTGGCTTCCATTATTTCAGTTGAGATGCCAGCTGTTATTATTGTTGCTCCTTTGAAGTTTATCTCATTTTTGATTGTTACTAACTGCTTTTTAAAGTTTTCATTTAGACTTTAATGTTCAGCAGTTTTAACACGATATGTATGCTTATTGAGGTTTTCTTCGTATTTGTCGTAATTGGAGTTTAATTTGATATTTTAACAGTTTGGGGAAATTCTTATGGCCTCTGACCCATTCTTTTTCTTTTTTCTATCTCTGTCTCTCTCGCCAACATTTTTACTTTTCTGTGGGTCTCTCATGCTTTTTGTTTCTCCATTTTCTTCTGACTTGCCTTCTACTTAGTACTGTTTATCTTTATAGCTGTTTCTAATATATTAAAGCCACTGTTGATTTTTTAATTGCACTTATTTTATTTTTCAATTATAGAATTTTCATTTCATTTCATAGCAACTATTCTAGTTTTTAGAATGGTTTCCAGTCTCTGATAAATTCTCTGTCTTGTCATAATTTCTTGAGCATATATTAATTATGAATATTTTAAGTCCATGTTAGATAATTACAGAATGTCTATTTCTTATGGGTATATTTCAGTTCTTGGATTTTGATCATTTCTTTTGTTTTTGTTGTTGACATGCTGTGGTACTTTTAACTAAATGTCAGATATCTGTAGTAAAAAATAGAGATAATTTGAGGCTCTGAATGAGTTTTCTTTCTCCAGGAAGATTTTACTTTTTTTTGTTGCAAATATTGGATTAGATACAGGTTGAACTGATTCAGTCATAACTTGAGTTGGTGAAAATCCGTACTTCAGCTGTTATGAGGGATTATCTATTTCTGGTCACCCCTACTCCTAGTGTCTAGTCTTTGAGGTTCCCACCAGAAAGCTTTGGCTGTATCCAGGACCACTATAGAGCCAGAATGTCAATAGTTGCTCCCGCACTCACCAGATTTGAGAGACTGCTGAAACCTGTATTCAGATTCTGTAATAGTATAACCACTACTATCATATAGGCAAATGTCTCAAGGGGAAAAGCAGCTTCAGAATTTTCTCTTAGGACTTTTCTTTAAGATCTTAGCTCCGAAGTACCGAGGGCTTTGGTAGATCTCTGATGCCTTTGAACAGGTGTTCGTACAGTTGTTCTTGGCAGAAGTATTGGACCAGAACAAACTAATCTGCCATTGCCAGCATGGAAATCCTCTTTTTTGCTTTTTAATGCATTTATAGGGAATTTTAGAGGCATGAGAAGATCAAATTATACTTTCTTTTTTTTCATTTTAAGTGCTCATTGACAGCTGTTGATAAAGCTAATATATTGTTCTTAAGTCAGTCTGTGCAAAACTGGCCTTGAATTCTGGCAGTTTGGGGGATACATATGAGATGATGTGAAATTATTATGAGTGTGTGCAATAGCTAAGAACCAAAGCAAGTAAGGAAGATATGCAAATACCAATAAACACACGAAAAGACTGTTGTTCAGTTGCTAAGTTATGTCTGAGTCTTTGCAACCCCTTGGACTGCAACACACCAGGCTTCCCTGTCTTTCTCTATCTCCCAGAGTTTGCTCAAACCCATGTCCATTCAGTCGGTGATGCCATGCCAAAGTATTGGAGCTTCAGCTTCAGTATCAGTCCTTCCAATGACTATTCAGGGTTGATTTCCTTGCAGTCCAAGGGACTCTCAAGAATCTTCTCCAACACCACAGTTCAGAAGCATCCATTCTTCAGTGCTCAGCTTTCTTTGTGGTCCAACTCTCACATCCATACCTGACTACTGCAAAAACCATAGCGTTGACTAGATGGACCTTTGTCAGCGAAGTAATGTCTCTGTTTTTTAATTATGCTCTCTAGGTTGGTCATAGCTTTTCTTCCAAGGAGCAAGCATCTTTTAATTTCATGGCTGCAGTTACCATCTCCAGTGATTTTGGTGCCCAAGAAAACTGTTTGGTTTTTTTTTGCCCATCTGTTTGCCATGAAGTGATGGGACCAGATGCCATGATCTTTGATTTTTGAATATTAAGTTTTAAGCAAGCTTTTTCACTCTCCTCTTTCACTTTCATCAAGAGGCTCTTTAGTTCCTCTTCACTTTCTGCCATAAGGGTGGTGTCATTTGCACATATTTCTCCCTGCAATCTTGATTCCAGCTTGTGCTTCCTCCAGCCCAGTGTTTCTCATGATGTACTCTGCATATAAGTTAAATAAGCAGGGTGACAATATACAGCCTTGATGTACTCCTTTCCCAATTTGGACCCAGTCCATTGTTCCATGTCTGGTTCTAACTGCTGCTTCTTGACCTGCATACAGATTTCTCAGGAGGCAGGTAAGGTGGTCTGGTATTCCCATCTCTTGAACAATTTTCCACAGTTTGTTGTGACCCACACACTCAAAGGCTTTAGTGTAGTCAGTGAAGCAGTAGTAGATGTTTTCCTGGAACTCTCCTGCTTTTTCTGTAATCCAATGGATGTTGACATTTTGATCTCTGGTTCCTCTGCCTTTTCTAAATCCAACTTGAACATCTGGAAGTTCTCAGTTCACGTACTATTGAAGCGTAGCTTGGAGAATTTTGAACATTACTTTGCTAGTATGTGAGATGAGTGTGATTGTGTGGTAGTTTGTACATTCTTTGATACTGCCTTTCTTTGGGATTCGAATGAAAACTGACCTTTTCTAGTCCTGTGGCCACTGTCAAGTTTTCCAAATTTGCTGGCATTTTGAGTGCAGCACTTTCACAGCATTGTCTTTTAGGATTTGAAATAGCTCAACTGGAATGCCATCACCTCCACTAGCTTTGTTTGTAGTGATGCTTCCTAAGGCCCACTTGACTTCACATTCCAGGATGTCTGGCTCTAGGTGAGTGATCACACCATCGTGGTGATCTGAGTCATGAAGATCTTTTTTGTATAGTTCTTCTGTGTATTTTTGCCACCTCTTCTTAATATCTTCTGCTTCTATTAGGCCCATACTGTTTCTGTCCTTTATTGTGCCCATCTTTGAATGAAATGTTCCCTTGGTATCTCTAATTTTCTTGAAGAGATCTCTAGTCTTTCCCATTCTGTTGTTTTCCTCTATTTCTTTGCATTGATCACTGAGGAAGGCTTTCTTATCTCTCCTTGCTATTCTTTGGAACTCTGTGTTCAAATTGGTATATCTTTCCTTTTCTTCTTTGCCTTTCACTTCTGTTCTTTTCTCAGCTATTGTAAGGCCTCCTCAGACAACCATTTTGTCTTTCTTTTTCTTGAGGATCATGTAAAGGACTCTTCATATTCAGACAGAGCAAGATGGGGTCCAAAGGTGTTTTAGTTTCAGCTGACCGTGAAGTAGACCAAGACAAGGAATCTGAGCACAGGTCTTTCTAGACAAAGGTGTAAGAACCATGGGAGAAGGGTAGTGAGACAGGGAAGAGAAAGTGGCCAATAAAGGGAGCGTTATTAGACAACAGTTTCTGTGGGTGACTAGAAAATAATCCTGTGAGGAAACACCGATAAATACTGAGCCAAAAAGTTCACTTGATGTTTCCTTAAAATGCTATGGAAAAACACAAAGGAACTTTTTGGTTAACCCCAAGAGTACAGAACACACATCTCTGAATTATTCTACCCAAAGGGTAGGGAAATTTGGTTTGTTATATTCCAGCTCTTTTCAGGGCTAGGGTTGGGGTATTGAAGGGTTCTCCCAGGGTATTAATTCCGGGGCACTTCTGCCTGCCTGGCACCTGGGCACAGCAGGCTTCTGCAACCCTGAAAAAAAGCCCTCAGGCACAGTGAGTTACCCTGACAGCCAGCAGTCTGCCTGTGCACATAAAACAGAAGGGTCCAAGGAATGCAGCTAGGGGAGTGACCATGGCCGCCACAGGAGGATTCTTGGTGGAGGTGAGACTTGAGAGCACTCTTTCTCTTCTCTCCTCAGGTCTGTTCATGGTCCTTTCCCTATTGTCCATTGTGTACGGAGCCTTGCGCTGTAACATCCTAGCCATCAAGATCAAATACGATGAATATGATGTCAAGGTGAAGCCCCTGGCCTATGTCTGTATCTTCCTCTGGAGGAGCTTTGAGATTGTCACCCGAGTCATTGTCCTGGTCCTCTTTACCTCTGTCCTGAAGGCCTGGGTGGTCATAGACATACTCATCAACTTCCTCGGCTTCCTCTTCTACCCCTGGATCCTCTTCTGGTGCAGTGGCTCCCCCTTCCCTGAGAACTTTGAGAAGGCCTTCAGTCGGCTGGGCACCACCATTGTGCTGTGCTTCCTCACCCTCCTCTACGCCGGGATCAACATGTTCTGCTGGTCGGCGGTGCAGCTGAAAATCAACAACCCCGACCTCATCAGCAAGTCTCAGAACTGGTACCGGCTCCTGGTGTACTACATGGTGAGGTTCATCGAGAATGCCTTCCTCCTCCTCATGTGGTATCTTTACAAGACGGATATCTATATGTATGTGTGTGCACCCCTGCTGATGCTGCAGTTGCTCATTGGGTACTGCACAGCCATTCTGTTCATGGTTGTGTTCTATCAGTTCTTCCACCCTTGCAAAAAGCTCTTTTCCCCTAATGCTTCTGAAAGCTTTCAGGAGTGGCTAAAATGTGCCTGCTGTAACCGCAGGCGGCGGGAATCCTGCGAGTCTGCAGAAAATACAGACCTAAGGTCACCCACAGACAGAGAGGAGACCCCTTCTAGCAGTAAAATAAGTTCCATGCCCAGCCAGATCTTGAATACTGATGAGCTCTCTTCTGCTTAGTGGGACCTGAATCTCTTGAGGCCCAGATGTAGTATTTGCTGGGTTGATCCCTGTTCTTCATGCAAGTGATGGGCCCTGCACAATTAACAAAGCAGGAATTTAGCTCTCAACTCCTTGTGAGTTGCTCCCCTTTAGAGAGCTCTTGGTCAGGTGAGTGGGAACCATGGAGAGAAGTCAGGGGAACCCGTGAGTGTTGCAGAGGCAGCCTAAAGCACCACCATTCACAGTTGACCAGACGTTACTGGCCTTGTCATTGACAAAGTACCCATGATAACTGAGTTAGCTGTTGAGAGCCATCACATAGAATGAGGACAGGGGATTTCTTCTGTTCTAGTTTTCTGGACTACTGGTTTAGGTAGCCTAATGTTTTATTATCCCCGAGAAGAGTTCTCACCTAAGAGCTGTCTGATGACCAGAGATGGTCACTGGGGTTTTTGCCATCAGCCACATCATTCCTGTCAGAGTTTTCAGAGAAAGCTGTTCAAGTTTGGTTTTTGAATAGACAGATGTTCCATTTTCATCTCACTAGGGCTCTTTGTACATAACCAGCCATAGCAATCTTGGCCTCCTATTTCTCATTGACTCAAAAGTCTGTATTTGCAAACTCTATTCTTAAGAATCCATGGATGCAAAATTGAATTCTAAAGTTGGTTATGGAAGCCATAGAGTTTTAGAGAAGTAGTGTTCCTTCGATATGTTGGAGAAACTCTGGATCGAGGGGATTGTTAAAATATCAAAATGATTTTGGCTTTTATAAGCAGAATTCTTACCTTCTTGTGATGGTTGAAGATGTGACTCTGCTAGAAGGTAGGCTTAACCTCTTCAAGATTCAGTCCCATCCTACAGTTTTGGAAATTTCTAGTAGAAAACTCCATAGAAATTCCTCACCTAGGACAGGTATATAGGGCATTTTAAGTTTCATTATTTGAAGGAGCAGAGTTCCCCCCTTCAGTTAGATACAGACTTCAGAAACTTAAATTTTCAGAGATGGCATGACCAGAAGATTTTTATCTTTAACTGAATGTACCTTGATTTGGTATGATTATGAGTTAATTTGAATAAGAACTTTAATTTTATCCTCCTACACTCTCCTATCTTCAGTATAATTTCTCCTTTAATTTGGAACCCTGTTTCTTTCGTAAAAGGATCTGCAGAATCTCCTCAGTTGTCCAGGGAAAATGCCTGGATCTAGTGCCATTATTTGTACCATAAAAACCTTGATAATGAAATACCTGGGAGCAGGTGATGTGTCACTGACAAGGCTGGACATTGCAGGTCAGTCAGGGTTGACAGTCTTAGGACCCTAATGGCTGAACTTTCTGAACCATCCAGTTTCTAATAGCTAGTTTGTCAGGGTACAGGTTAAAATGGTGAGTTTGAGCAGGAGTTGTGGTCAGAATTAGACCAGGATAGAGAGACTAGTACTTCCCCAGCCTTCATTTGGAAGCCTGTCTCAAGAACCATTACAAAATCTGGGCCTTCAAATAAATTTAAAATCATTTTAATGTAGCATGTAGGTAAGCATATTGAGTGACCCCAAAGCAATCTAACAGTGATGGTCTGTCACACTCCCAAAGCCCAATTTTAAGCCACATTTATAAGGATATTTATAAGGTTTGGTAAGTAAATTGGATATTTTGTCATCTTTAACTCTTGATATGCAGATACCCCCACTTTGGGACCATATACATGTAGTCACTTTGGGGAAAGAAACCACTGCTTTTTTCATGGCAAAAATTTAAATCCTAGTGAACTGAGAAAAAATTTTTAATGATTTATATTATACCTCTAAAAAGACAAAATTATGCAGAACTAGGTTGCCCTAAAGACAAACCAGCAAATCTCCTATCTTGAGAGTTAAAACATCTTTTTCAGTTATAATTCCAATTTTTAAAACTCTCAGTGCTTTGTCTAATTAATTACATGCCTTAACTTGTCATAAGAGATGCACCAACTGAATTACTATCATTTGACTGGGTGGAAGTGAAGTATTTCCTCCAAATATATTGAACCAAGGTCATGAAACATGTTTAGACTTTCTTCATTACTGGAGACAGTGCAGTATAGAGGTTGGCATCACCCTGATAACCCAGCAAATTACTTACTTGATCTCTGCCTCAGTTTCCTCACCCATCAGATTTGCATGATATTCTTGCCCAGCCTACCTCACAAGGTTGTCAGCAGAACAAATTTAAATAATAGCTGTGAAAATGCTTTGAAAATGTTTTTAAAGTGCCATGCATGTTTAAAGGAGTTGTTTTTATAGTTACTCAAATCCCGAAACAGGTTATTGTTTTTGTTTTACTGTTAGAAAAGAAACAAATAACATCATTCATGTGAGTGTCTTCAGGGAATATGTCGGCCTTTTACCTTATGGAAGGACAAGTGTAAATGGTCTTTTACTCTTGGAGAGAACTCAGCAGTTGCCCTTTCTCTTACCATCAGTTACGTAAAAAATTAGCACTCAAACATATAGTACTTGGAGGAAAAAGACCCACTGAAATCTGAGAAATTGCTTTTGATAGCAGATGAGCTTATCGTTTTTGTATCTGTCATGTTTCATAAAGGAAATAACAGCATCTTTTGTTAATTTTGCTTTACAATTTGAATGCCTGATCCTGCTAGACTTTAACTGAATGTGGATATAATCTTTTCAGCCTTGTAAATGGGAAAAATAAAACTTTAAAATTGATTGTTAAATGTAGCATTTCCTTGGAAGCCTCCTTAGAACATTATTGCTATGGTTATGAGTGTATGTATCAGTACTTCTCAGCCTGTACATTGTGGATGAGGGCTTTTGCAGGCTGCTTCTCAGCAGCCATTCACTCTAATAAATATTGTCTATGTTTCTTCATATAATAAATTAATTTTTCAATTTCTCCTTGTTTTTCATGCCTTAGAGTCCTTTCATGGCTTTTTTACTTCAGGGACTATTTTAGAAACAAAATTGAAACTGGTTTTTTTGTGATTAATTATGATTGTGTAATCTCATCTGGAAATTTTGTCTGTAGGATGAGACATTTGAGAGTGCTAGCGCTCTGCCTGGCAACACACCAGCAGTCCATAAAATTCCTCTGATTGTTTTATAAGCCTTTATCCCATTTTTTAAAGCTACACTGCTAAATCCTAAAATTCTGCTCAAACGTAAGTGGTATACTGATCCAGAAATATAAGATATCAAATGAGTGACTTAATAGTTACATAAGCAAATAGTCAAATTGTAAATGATAATCTGTGGTTGGAAAAAAATCAGGTTTTTTCTACATGTCAAAATGCATTATTTTTTTCTATTGAGGTATACTTGACATATTAGGTTCAGATGTATAATGATTCAATATTTGTATACATTGCAAAATGATAACCACTAATTCTACTTACCATCTGTCACCATACAAAATTACAAAACTTTTTTCTTGTGATGAGTTTTAAGATTTACTCTCTTAGCAACTTTGAAATAGGCAGTACAATATTGTTGACTCTGGTCACCATGCTGTTTATTATACCTGTGACTTATTTAGGACTAGAAGTTTGTGCCTCTAGATCCCCTCCGTGGATTTTACCCACTCACCCCCAACTGGCAACCACTAATCTATTATCTATATCTATGTGAGGTTGCTCAGTCATGTCTGACTCTTTGCAACCCCATGGACTATAGCCCACTAGGCTCTTCCATCCATGAAGTTTTCCAGGCAAGAGTACTGGAGTGGGTTGCCATTTCCTCTCCAGGGGTTCTTTCTGACCCAGGGATTGAACCCGGCTCTCCCACATTGTGGGCAGACACTTTTACCATCTGAGCCACCAGGGAAGCCCTCTATATCTATAAGGGGTTTTTTGTTTATTTTAAGAAAGATAAATACTGTATTATTTTACCTATATGTGGAATCTAAAAAAACTATCAGTTATTAAAGGGGTCATTTTTGGAGCATGAACTAGACAAGGATTGTTGCAATCATTTCTTTGCCTCTGAAGGTGACCTTGCAATTTGGAAAGACTTAGCTATAGGTTAAGTCTTTTGGAAGAGATCTCTTGGTGTTCAGTCAACCCCTTGAGAAAACAGAAGGTCAACAAGAGTAGTGTTTAAATAGGTCATTCTAAAATTACTTCATATGGTGTTTGTAAATGTTATAGTTTGAAATAATTTCAAGCTAATAGAAGAGCCTTAGGAATGGTGCAAGGAATTCCTTTATCCTTCACTCAGTTTCATGTATTAATATTGTGTCATGTTTACTTTATAATTCTTACTTTTACTCTTTTTCCCCTTTATTCCTAAACACTTCACTGTATATTCTCTTATACACTGAACAAGGTCATTTTCTTACATAGCCATAGAACAGTGATCAAATTCTGGAAATTCAACATGACTATGATACTGGTATCTAATCTAGAGTTCATATTCCATTTAACAATTGAATCAATTCATTTGTTTCCAGAAACCTTCCTTAACAATGTGAATCTACTCAGTTCTCTTCTATGAGTTCTCTTTGTTTAAAGTTATGATGAAATTTTAACTTCCCTGTGAAAGCTGGGAAAACTAGAGCAGACTTTGAAAATCTATTTGAAGAAAACATGCATTTTATCAGTACTAATAGCTTAACGGCATAAATTTGGGATGTTTACTGGCAAACTGTGTTGTTCAGTTGGTAAGTTGAATCTCACTCTTTGTGACCCCATGGACTGCATCTCAGCAGGCTCCTCTGTCCTGCACTGTCTCCCAGAATTTGCTCAAATTTAAGTCCATTGAGTTGGTGATGCTATCTAACCATTTCATCCTTTGCCTCTCCCTTCTCCTTTTGCCTTCAATCTTTCCCAGCATCAGGGTCTTTTCTAATAAACCGTCTCTTCACATCAGGTGGCCAAAGTATTGGAGCTTCAGTTTCAGTATCAGTCCTTCCAATGAATATTCAGGGTTGATTTCTATAGGATTGACTGGCTTGATCTCATTGAAGTCCAAGGAACTCTCAAGAGTCTTCTCCAGCACCACAGTTTGAAAGCATCGATTCTTCAGCACTTAGCCTTCTTTATGATCTAGTACATCTGTACATGACTGCTGGAAAAACCACAGGTTCGACTATAGGGACTTTTGTTGGCAAAGTAATGTCTCTGCTTTTTAATATGCAAACTATGGGTGATGCTTTTTCATGGATCCCCATCTTAACCATCAAGGGTTGGCTGCTTAATACATGAACGTGTAGTTCATACCCTGCCCCCATCCCCCTGTGATAGTTCATTTTACAGTTTTTAGGCCCAAGTTTCTAAAGATTTGGAAGCAGGTGAGGGAAGTACAGTATATATTATTCCTCCATGACCACATTTTTCCAGGTGCTCCATTCCAGGAGACTATATTCTCTGTGAACAACTTTCCAACTGGGAAAGAGCTCAGAAATACCAACTCTAAACACTATGAGTGATGTTTTGAGCCCTTTTTCTTTTTTCAAAAAAGGCACTTCATATCAGCATACGATATGAAGAGAGCTGGGAATTCAGAAATATTTCCAATCGCTTCTTTCCCAGGGGACAAGAAACCTCATCAGACTAGGCCTCTAACCTGCTAAGAATGTGTGTGTCCACTGCAGAAGCCTACCTAAGGTGATGCCTTGTGGCTCCCCGTCACCCTCCCTGTGTGGTCGTTTCTCTAGAAACGCTCTGGAGGTCTAGACCAAGGAGGTATAAAACAGTGCTGTTTTAAGCCAGGTTTTGTACCCAGAGCGTCCCTGAGAAGTCCACAGCAGGATGCAGCAGTATCTCTTTGCAGTGGTTTTTTCAGAAAACCTCACCCAGACTCCCCCGTGTGAGGTTTCAGCATCTGCCTTCTCCCAACGAGAGATTCATCCAGAGAGATTTTAAGATTCTGCCCGTGCTTCTGCTCCCTCCCTGCCTCCTGTCCTGAATTAATTGTCTGTCTCCAAATGATGAGTTCCTGATTGAAGTTCCTGATTAGCCTGCTTCCTAGAGCCCTGGGAATATCTTCCTCCATAGACATCTGCATTATGCATACTGGTTTCATTTCTTATCACTCAGCTTCCTATTTTAATTACCTAAATTTGACAGTTAATGAATCGGGTTCTTAGAAGCGATGGCACTCAAGAGAAAAAATAGGATTTAGAAATTCTGTTTTGGAGTGGGGCTGCAGGACTATCCTCACCCCACCACCATCACCACCACCCCCCCACCTCACCCCTCTGCCCTGTCCACTGCACAGGAAACTGCTGCCCTGCCTTCTCCCGACAAGGTGACCTGAAGTAGAGTGGCAGAATTTTTTAGAACAACAGTACTCAGCTGTAGAGCTGCAGACCTCCACCAATTGCAGAAGCATTGCACTCCTCTCCACTGACAAGGGATGTTTGACACTATTCAGAGATGTCTGGCACACATTTGTACAATTGTTTTTCACACCTATGAGGATGCTGTTGTGAGTGATAGAACAAGACTGATTTAAAGTGTCACTGTATTTAAAGTAACTTTGTCATCCCCCCCTCCCAAGTCCCTACCTTGAACAGGTGTTAAAAATTCAACCACCATCATATGGGAGGTGACCTTAAAAGACCTCCTTTGTAATTGAGAGTGTGGGGAATTATTATTTTTTCTTTAATTTTGGGGGGTATATATTTGATTTACAATGTTGTGTTAGTTTCAAGTGAACAGCAACATGAATCTTTTATATTGTATATACATGTATGCATTCTTTTTCAGTTTCTTTCCCCATATAGGCCATTACAGAGTATTGAGTAGGTCTTTATTAGGTGTCTATTTTATATATAGTAGTGTGTGTATGTCAGTCCCATTCTCCAAATTTATCCCACCCTGTTGAGAATTACTACTCTAGAAAGTTTTTTTCACTGATGGAATATCTTCTCATGTGTATTTAAAGTCTACTTTTTTCCTTTTGAAATGAAAGTTGTTCACACACAAATCACTTGGCTTCTCTCATTTCCAGCTTGATTCAAGAGACAATAAAATATTTTTTTTATTTTTAAAATGTAATGTGCTGCGATTCATGGGGTCGCAAAGAGTCGGACACAACTGAGCAACTGAACTGAACTGAACTGAACTGAACTGAATGTGACTTTGTGAGTATTCTATCTTCAAGAAGTAAATTATCTACCTTTACACAAAGTGTGTAATCAAGGTGAAATGCTTTTACAATTTCAAAGTACTAAAAAGATATGTATTATTTATCATGATAACCATCAAAATAATGAGATTTCTACACATTCTTCAGTTCACTTCCTTGGATTCATAAGAAATCCTATCAAGGTGCTTTCAGCTACAGTTCGTAGAACACCTGATTCAGTTCAGTTCAGTCACTCACTCGTATCCGACTCTCTGCAACCCCATGAACCGCAGCACACCAGGCCTCCCTGTTCATCACCAACTCCCAGAGTTTACCCAAACTCAGGTCCATTGAGTCAGTGATGCTATCCAACCATCTCATCCTCTGTCGTCCCCTTCTCCTGCCCTCAATCTTTCCCAGCATCAGGGTCTTTTCAGATGAGTCAGCTCTTTGCATCAGGTGGCCAAAGTATTGGAGTTTAAGCTTCAACATTAGTCCTTCCAATGAACACCCAGGACCGATCTTTAGGATGGACTGGTTGGATCTCCTTGCAGTCCAAGGGACTCTCAAGAGTCTTCTCCAACACCACAGTTCAAAAGCATCAATTCCTCGGCGCTCAGCTTTCTTCACAGTCCAACTCTCAAATCCATACATGACTACTGGAAAAACCATAGCCTTGACTAGATGGACCTTTGCTGACAAAATAATGTCTCTGCTTTTTAATATGCTGTCTAGGTTGGTCATAATTTTCCTTCCAAGGAGTAAGCGTCTTTTAATTTCATGGCTGCAATCACCATCTGTAGTGATTTTGGAACCCCAAAAGATAAAGTCAGCCACTGTTTCCACTGTTTCCCCATCTATTTGCCATGAAGTGATGGGACTGGATACCATGATCTTAGTTTTCTGACTGTTGAGCTTTAAGCCAACTTTTTCACTCTCTTATTTCACTTTCATCAAGAAGCTCTTTAGTTCCTCTTCACTTTCTGCTATAAGGGTGGTGTCATCTGCATATATTTTTCCCTGCAATCTTGATTCCAGCTTGTGCTTCCTCCAGCCCAGCGTTTCTCATGATGTGCTCTGCATAGAAGTTCAATAAGCAGGGTGACAATATACAGCCTTGATGTACTCCTTTTCCTATTTGGAACCAGTCTGTTGTTCCATGTCCAGTTCTAACTGTTGCTTCCTGACCTATATACAGGTTTCTCAAGAGGCAGATCAGGTGATCTGGTATTCCCATCTCCTTCAGAAATTTCCACAGTTTATTGTGATCCACACAGTCAAAGGCTTTGGCATAGTCAATAAAGCAGAAATAAATGTTTTTCTGGAACTTCCTTCCTTTTTCCATGATCCAGCAGATGTTGGCAATTTGATCTCTGGTTCCTCTGCCTTTTCTAAAACCCGCTTAAACATCTGGAAGTTCACGGTTCACGTATTGCTGAAGCCTGGCTTGGAGAATTTTGAGCATTACTTTACTAGCGTGTGAGATGAGTGCAATTGTGTGGTAGTTTGAGCATTCTTTGGCATTGCCTTTCTTTGGGATTGGAATGAAAACTGACCTTTTCCAGTCCTGTGGCCACTGTAGAGTTTCCAAATTTGCTGGCATATTGAGTGCAGCACTTTAACAGCATCATCTTTTAGGATTTGAAGTAGCTCAACTGGAATTCCATCACCTCCACTAGCTTTGTTCATAGTGATGCTTTCTAACGCCCACTTGATATCACATTCCAGGATGTCTGGCTCTAGGTGAGTGATCACACCATCGTGATTATCTTGGTCATGAAGATCTTTTTTGTACAGTTCTTCTGTGTATTTTTGCCACCTCTTCTTAATATCTCCTGCTTCTGTTAGGTCCCTACCCTTTCTGTCCTTTATCGAGCCCATTTTTGCGTGAAATGTTCCCTTGGTATCTCTCATTTTCTTGAAGAGATCTCTAGTCTTTCCCTTTCTGTTGTTTTCCTCTATTTCTTTGCATTGATCATTGAGGAAGGCTTTCTTATCTCTCCTTGCTGTTCTTTGGAATTCTGCATTCAGATGGGTATATCTTTCCTTTTCTCCTTTGCTTTTCACTTCTCTTTTTCACAGCTATTTATAAGGCCTCCTCAGACAGCCATTTTGCTTTTTTGCATTTCTTTCTCGTGGGGATGGTCTTGATTCCTGTCTCCTGTACAGTGTCATGAACCTCCGTCCATAGTTCATCAGGCACTCTGTCTATCAGATCTAGCCTCTTAAATCTATTTCTCACTTCCACTGTATAATCATAAGGGATTTGATTTAGGTCATACCTGAATGGTCTAGTGGTTTTCCCCACTTTCTTCAATTTAAGTCTTCTAAACTGAAGAACACCTGATTAGAAGTGGCTTAAAAAATAAGATTTTGTTATCTGACCTAAGAAGTTTTGCTGCTTCATCTTCACATTTGCCTCCTTATGATTGCAACATGACAGCCGGGGCTCCAGGCATCACAAGTACACAACTGAACCAAAATTAGAAAAACTATTTTCCTTCTTTCAGGAGGAAATCTTTCCTAGAAGCCACCTATCCCCTTCAGCAGAATTCCATAAGTTTCTTATTGGCTGGAGTTGTCATATCCTTATCTCTAAAGCTGTCTCTGGCAAGCAGAATGATGTCATGGTTTCGTTTGACTACACAGCAGTCATTCCTTGGGGCTGACAAAGAGGCCACTATCCTTTAGCTTATGGGAGGAAAAACATCCACAAAAATAGGAGTCTGCAAACAGCAACAAGTGGGGGAAATGGCCATTTGCTGGGCCATCTGACATTTCACTCTCATTTCTTAAAATTTATTTATGGCTGTGCTGGGGCCTCGTTTTTGCACAGGCTTTTCTCTAGTTGTGGTGAGCACAGACTCCTCTCAAGTTGCAGTGCTCAGGCTTCTCATTGCGGTGGCTTCTCTTGTTGTGGAGTATGGGTTCTAGGGTGTGTGGTCTTTAGTAACTAGTTGAAGTACACAGGCTTAGCTGCTCCATGGCATGTGGGATCTTTCTGGATCAAGGATCGAACCCATGTCTCCTGCATTGGCAGGTGAATTCTTTACTGCTGAGCCACCAGGGAAGCCCTGTCATTTTTAAAAAATAAAGATTCAAAGACTTCCCTAGTGGTCCAGTGTTTATGAGTCCACACTTCTAATGCAGAGGGCACAAGTTTGATCCCTGGTTGGGGAATTGATTCCACATTAATCTTAAGGTGGCACAGCCAAAAAAAGAAAAAAAATTCAGCTAAGGTGATGAATTTGGGAAGAATATGAAAGCTCCCTGTCTCCCCTCCAAAAACAAAATCCTGTACTTATCTCCTTTTGTATTATATGTCCCTGATAAAGAAACTCTCAGGGAGAAGGCAATGGCACCCCACTCCAGTACTCTTGCCTGAAAAGTCCCATGGACGGAGGAGCCTGGTCGGCTGTAGTCCATGGGGTCATGAAGAGTCGGACACGACTGAGCAACTTCCCTTTCACTTTTCACTTTCATGCATTGGAGAAGGAAATGGCAACCCACTCCAGTGTTCTTGCCTGGATAATCCCAGGGACGGGGGAGCCTGGTGAGCTGCCGTCTGTGGGGTCACACAGAGTCAGACACGACTGAAATGACGCAGCAGCAGCAGCAGCAGCAGCAGGAAGTCGTATGTTGAAAAAATAGGAACAATTACATCCAATTATCTTGTGAGAATACCGATTAGTAGGATTGTATTTGTGTCCTTAAAGTGGAATTGTGGATCTGCGGGCATCTAAGAGAAGCAGGGAAGAGAATTCTCTTCTCTGGAGAATTAGGAATCCTAGAGGTTGGAGAAGGAAACCGGATATTCATGCGTTAGTTCAACAGCTATTTGAAGTGCGCCCCCTTGTGCCAGGTGCTGGACTAGGCACTGAGGGTAGTGTGGTGACTAAGACACCAACCCTCCTTTGCAGAATTCACAGTCTCTTCAAAGAGTCAGATACCCAACCTGGTGATCTCAGTGCACTGAGATAAGAGCTATGATGGGACTATAAGCCAGGAGGTCAGAGGGACAGACAGAAAGAGTTCAGATCTGGTCTTGGAGGTCTAGAGAGATTCAAAGAGAAAGTAACATAAAATCCCAGACCAGAGATGAATTTACCCTGAAGTTTATAGCGCTTAAGCTTTAGGCCCCACAATGAATGCCGCGAGTGTAGCACTTTCTAGACAGCAAGGAAAAATTGGATACAATTCGAAAGGACATTTACTAAGCATTTCTGCCACACTGTCCAAAGAGATCACAGAAGGACGGGATCAGAATCTCTAAGGTGCCTGTACTTTGTTCTGATTTTCATTTGGAATATTCTTTCATTTTGTACCTAATTTTGAATTCGTATTTTTTATCTTTTTTTTTCAAAGCTTCTCCCCAGACCAAATTGTCTAGGTTTCAGGCCCCATTAAACTTAGTTCTGCCCCTGCTTGTGATCTGAAGCATAAGTAGGTGTTTACCTGGCGGAAGCAGTGGAAAGAATTTTCATGGCGTTCTAAAACACCATGTGCAAAAGCCTGAATTAATAAAAAGGATATTTATAATCAGAGAACAGCTTATAGGTCTTTGTTGCTGGAGCATGGGACAGAGGTGAGGTTGGATCACTGGCCACATCGTGAGGGGCAGAAAAAATGATAGTGTTGACACAAGTCAGGTCCTCTGCTAAGCACCAGTATCCATGTGATCACTCTTATTCCTCATAATAATCCTATGCAGCCATTGCTGCAATTATTTCCATTTTACAGAAAAAAAGCTGAGAGTAGTGAACTAAAGGAATTTTCCTGTGGTTGCACAGTAAGTAGTAGAGTTAGTATTCCAGCTCAATATTGTCTGATGCCAAAGCTCAAGCATTTTATCACTAGGCTCTCCTGACTCCTAAACTACCCAGATTGCAGATGTGGTTAAGTTTGGCAGATGTCAGAGACCAAGGAAAGAAGCAAGCCTGGTGGCACTTCCCAGGGTAGCCTGGAATGAACGGGCAGAGTACATAGAAGGCAGCTCTTACTCAGTAGGGAAGGATCATTTCTGCTGAGACCCCGGGCTGGGGGCTGAGGCAGGGCACCCCCACAGCTCCCAGCACTGGAGCCCTTCTCTGAAGCCATAAGGGGGACACTGGGCTGAAACCAGGAGGGTCCCAGGGCAAAGAATTCTGCATTGAGGTCCTGTTCTTCTATAATATATCTGCTCAGAGCCACTGTCCTCTTTTTTCTAGAAAAACTGATAGAACTTCTCAAGGCAAACAGGTGTAGTTCAGCACAGGTGAACCTAGAACCCAGTTGATCAAGTCCTATTCTTTGGAACCAAAGAAGTTAACACTGCTTAAGTAGATAAATGAGAAAAAAATATTTTCTTCAAACTGATTTTCAGGAGGGACACTATTAAGTGCTTACATTGCAGAGGAAGAGTTTGGCTAAGGGGTATAGTTATGGGACAGGTGATGGTGTCAGGCCAGGACCCAAGGAAAACTTCAGTCCCTACCCAGACCATCCACTTCTTTCTTCACAGTGGCCAAGGATGCTGTTTCCTGAGAGAAGAAAGACCTTTTGTTATTTCCCCCAACCCTGATAGAGAACTCTAGGTGGCTGGTGTGATACGTCTAGAAAAATCCTTCTCCCCCCATTTGGAAGGTTTAAGTAACATATGTTAAACAGCAAACTGTAAGACCTATGCCATTGATTTTGTGTGACTGCCAATCCTAATACTTGTGAATGCCATGATGTCTAAGCCAGCACTGTCCAGTATGGCAGGCATTAGCCGTGTGTGATTACTAAGCACTTGAAATATTCCTAGTCTGAGTTGAGATGTGTTGTAAAACACACATCACATTTCCAAGACTTAGTACCAAAAAAAAGAAAATATTAATAATTTTTATGTTTGATTACATTACAATGATAACATCTTGGATATATTGGACTAAACACAGAATTTTTTAAAATGAATTTCACCCCATCTAGTTACTTTTTAAATTTTTTAAAATAAATATTTATTTTTGGCTGTGCTGTGTCTTTATTGCTACGTGGGCTTTTCTCTAGTTACGGTGCACAGGCTTCTCATTGAGTGACTTCTGTTGTTGCAGAGCACAGACCCGAGGGCATACAGGCTTCAGCAATTGTGGCTCCGAAGCTCAAAAGCACTTACTCAATAGTTGTGGCGAATGGGCTAACTTGCTCCTCGGCATGTGGGATCTTCCTGGTCCAGGGATCAAACCCGCATCACCTGCATTGGCAGGCAGATCCTTTACCACTGAGCCACCAAAGAAGCCCCTACTTTTAAAATATTTTGTAAAAAAATTTATTGGCATAGAGTTGATTTACAGTGTTGTGTTAGTTCCAGGTATACAACAAAGTGAATCAATTTTGTGTGTGTGTGTATATATAAATATAATCTCCAGTCTTTTTAAGATTCTTTTTCCACATAGGTTATTGAGTAGAGTTCCCTGTGCTATGCAATGAAAGTGTTAATCGCTAAGTCACGTCCAACTGTTTGCAACCCCATGGACTGTAGCCCACCAGGCTCCTCTGTCCATGAGGTTTCCCTGGCAAAAATAGTGGTGTGGGTAGACATTCCATTCTCCAGGGGATCTTCCTGGCCCAGGGATCAAACCCAGGTTTCCTGCATTGCAGGCAGATTCTTTACCATCTGAGTCACCAGTGTGGCTATTAGGAAATGTTAACTGTTGTATGTGATGGGCTTCTGTGGTTTATGGTATATTGGACAGCACTGCTCTAGATGTTTGAATAGCTAGATACCTTGAGGACCTGCTTTTCTATGAAGAGCACTAAACGCACCACAGAAAAGTCAGCCTGGTCTCATTCCTGGATGTAATTTTCCACCCATCGTGTCAGAAAAATTGTATTTTCAGTAAAAAGGAGTCATCCTTACTCTGTTATTTCTGTGTTCAAAGAGAGGGTGAACACAGCATGTCCTGGGCAATGGGGCTGATGTTTTCCTATATAGTGGTTCTTAACTTTGGCTGTGCATTAGAACCACCTGGGGACTTTAGAAAATTCTGAGGTCAGGCTACACCCCAGACTACTTAAGTGGCAATGTGTGGGAGTGAGACCCGGGCATCAGGGTTTTCCTAAAGTTTCCCCAGGCGATTACACTGCAGCTGGGCTGTTCAGCGATTCAGAAATCTTGCTGTATAAGAAAGGCAGGTGTCTGGGACTTAACAGCAGGTGAATATTTCATCAGATACACATGTCAAAAGGTAACAGAATCACTGATTTCCTCACACTGAGCTTAGATAACCAAATAAAATGTAGCTTCTTTGTATTCTAGAATGGATCTGAACTTCCTCCTGACTCCCCTTCCCCAATGGCACACACAAACACACAAAAACCCAAACACACACACAAAAAAAGAAAACAAAACTTTGCTAAGCCTGGTGTCTCTATCTATGCTAAACTGAGTAGTCTCTTTGCACTAGCTGGAGATCTTAGACTTAAAATGCTTTGTATTTCATTTAATTTTTTTTCTTTAAATTTGTTTTATTGAAGTATAGTTGTCTTACAATGTTGTGGTAATTTGTGCTGTGCTGCAAAGTGACTCCAGTTATATATATATATGTGTGTGTGTGTGTGTTCTTTTTCATATTCTTTTTCCATTATGATTTATCACAGGTTACTGAATATAGTTCCCTGTGCTATACAGTAGGACCTTGTTGTTTATCCATCCTTTATATAACACATCTACTAACCCCAAACTCCCAGTCTATCCCTCTCCATCAGTCCCCTCCTCCTTGGCAACCACAAGTATATTCTCTATGTCTGTGAGTCTCTTTCTATTTCATAGATAAGTTCACTTGTGTTATATTTTAGATTCCATATATGTGATATCGTATGATACTTGTCTTTCTCTTTCTGACTTACTTCACCTAGTGTGACAATCTCTAGGTCAATCCACATTGCTGCAGATGTCATTATTCCAATTCTTTTTCTTGGCCAAATAGTAGTGTGTGTATATACCCCACATCTTTTTTATGTTTTAATTTTCATATGTATTTAATAAATTTACAAAGTTTAATTTTTCCTTATAATTTGTACAGAAGACTCAAATATGGACAATCTGTATTTTTTCTCAGTTCAGTCGCTTAGTCATGTCCAACTCTTTGTGACCCCATAGACTGCAGCATGCCAGGCCTCTCTGTCCATCACCAACTCCTGGAGTTTACTCAAACTCATGTCCATTGAGTTGGTGATGCCATCCAACCACCTCATCCTCTGTTGTCCCCTTCTCCTCCCGCCTTCAATCTTTCCCAGCATCACGGTCTTTTCAAATGAGTCAGTTCTTCACATCAGGTGGCCAAAGTATTGGAGTTTCAGATGCAACATCAGTCCTTCCGGTGAATATCCAAGACTGATTTCCTTTAGGATGGACTGGATGGATTTTGCAGTCCAAGGGACTCTCAAGAGTCTTCTCCAACACCACAATTCAAAAGCATCAATTCTTTGGTGCTCAGCTTTCTTTAGAGTCTAACTCTCACATCCATACACGACTGCTAGAGAAACCATAGCCTTGACTAGACGGACCTTTGTTGACAAAGTAATGTCTCTGCTTTTGAATATGCTGTCTAGGTTGGTCATAACTTTCCTTCCAAGGAGTGTCTTTTAATTTCATGGCTGCAGTCACCATCTGCAGTGATTTTGGAGTCCCAAAAAATAAAGTCTATCACTGTTTCCACTGTTTTCCCATCTATTTGCCATGAAGTGATGGGACCGGATGCCATGATCATAGTTTTCTGAATGTTGAGCTTTAAGCCAACTTTTTCACTCCTCTTTTGCTTTCATCAAGAGGCTATTTAGTTCTTCTTCAGTTTCTGCCATAAGGGTGGTGTCATCTGCATATCTGAGGTTATTGATATTTCTCCCGGCAATCTTGATTCCAGCCTGTGCTTCCTCCAGCCCAATGTTTCTCATTATGTACTCTGCATATAAGTTAAATAAGCAGGATGACAATATAGAGCCTTAACGTACTCCTTTTCCTATTTGAAACCAGTCTGTTGTTTCATGTCTAGTTCTAACTGTTGCTTCCTGACCTGCATACAGATTTCTCAAGAGGCAGGTCATGGGGTCTGATATTCCCATCTCTTTCAGAATTTTCCACAGTTTGTTGTGATCCACACAGTCAAAGGCTTTGGCATAGTCAATAAAGCAGAAATAGATGTTTTTCTGGATCTCTCTTGCTTTTTCGATGATCTAACGGATGTTAACAATTTGATCTCTGGTGTTTTTCCAAAAAGATACAAATGAACTTAATTTACAAAACAGAAACGTACTCACAAACTTAGAGAATGAGCTTCTGGTTGTCAGGGGGAAGGGTAGGGGACAAGGATAGATTGGGAGTTTGTCCCACATCCTTTTTATCCATAAAATGCTATCTTTCAGAATATCATCCCTGCCCTCCTTCTTTACTAAGATGGAGTCAAGGAAAGACAATATATGGGAGAGACACTGTGTGCACTGACCTCATGGCAGAGGGAAAGCCGAACCCTCTGGCCTGAGACTGGTCCTGGGGCCAGGTCGGGCCAGTGTTAGCTCACACCTGGGCCCTACATCTTCTGCTGGGTTCTGCTGCCCAGGTCTGCCGTGGATAGGGCCAATCCTCTGCTGCCTTCCTCAGCATTCCTCTTCTCACTGTGAGTTGCCAATCCCGGAGTGCACCCCATTCCCTCTTTTGGGGCCTGCAACCTGGCTGCTCCACAGAGGGCACATTGAAGGGTTTTGGCCTGAGCTTCACGTCCCACCTCCCCAGCAAGGCTGGGCTTCTGGATCCCTATGGCCACACCAGAGAGCTCATCCCTGCCCTCTCTCTGTGTTACCTCAACTCCTCCTTGGTTACTCATGATTAGGTTGGGCCTTGAACAAGTGTCACTCATAGAGTCAACAATGGGAAGAGAAGCTCCGAATCTATCAGCTGATTCCATATGTCCCTTCCCAGGCTGAGGTCCGGAGAAGTCAATGGCACCCCACTCCAGTACTCTTGCCTGGAAAATCCCATGGACAGAGGAGCCTAGAAGGCTGCAGTCCATGGGGTCACTGAGGGTCGGACACGACTGAGCGACTTCCCTTTCACTTTTCACTTTCATGCATTGGAGAAGGAAATGGCAACCCACTCCAGTGTTCTTGCCTGGAGAATCCCAGGGACGAGGGAGCCTGGTGGGCTGCCATCTATGGGGTCGCACAGAGTCGGACACGACTCAAGCGACTTAGCAGCAGCAGCAGTGTATATATCAGTGCTACTTTTTCAGTTTGCCCCACCCTCTGCTTCTCCCCCTGTGTCCACATGCCCGTTCTCTACGTCTGCATCTCTATTCCTGCCCTGCAACTAGGATCATCTGTACAGTTTTTCTAGATTTCACATATATGCGCTCATATACGATATTTGTTGTTCTCTTTCTGACTTGCTTCACTCTGTATGACACACAGAGTTCATCTTCTTAACCTCTTCTCTCCCTCCATGAGGACCCTTCCCCTCTGCATGCTCCCCACTTCTCTTCTTGAGAGGTGTAAAGACAAAGAGCTCTAAGAAAATATTCTTTTGACATGAGAGGCCCAGGATGTCTCACTACCAAAAGACTTTTCAGAAAGAGCTGAAGTACAATATTTTAAAAGTAAATGTGTGTGCCAGAAGACCATTCAGTTGGGTTAGCTATCAATCATTAAGCCTCCTACTCCCAACAGAATTGAATCCGTCTCTGTGGAGTCCAAGTCCTTGCTTCAGGCTCTTTTGAATTCTAAACACTTCCATTAACCTAGTTTGATTTATTGTGAAATGCTTCCACCCTCACTCCTTAGCCTTACTCACTACTGCCTTTTAATTCCTTCTGTCCATTACCTATACCTGCACTATGTACAACATGGCCTGGTGAGATTATATATTGTTTCCTTTAAACCACACGCATACACATTTTTGTCTTGAGATGAGAACTCAGGATTCGCTTTGTTTTTTGTTGATGTATATTTTTAGTTGTACTCAATCTTTGTTGCTGTGTGGGCTATCTCTAGTTGCAGTGAGCAGGGGCTACTCTTCGTTGCAATGCACAGGCTTCTCTTTGCAGTGGCTTCTCTTGTTACAGAGCACAAGCTCTAGGCACGTAGGCTTCAGTAGTTGTGGCCCACAGGCTTAGTTGATCCACAATGTGTGGGATCTTCTCAGACCAGGAATCGAACCCATATCCCCTGCATTGGCAGGCAGAATCTTATCCACTGTACCACCAGGGAAGTCCTATATATTGTTTTCTGATTGTGTCCTCTGTGTATATTTTATTTCCCCAAACTGACTGTGAACTCCTGGAGGGCAGAGACTGTACAGATGGCAGAGACTGTATCAGACTCACAGCCCCCACAGTGTTAGCACAGTAGGGCGCACAGAGAAGGGGCTCAGTCAATATTTGTGGATTGATTCCCTTGGGGAAAAAATAAATGATCTCTATTTGCTTACTTTTCGAATCTTTGAAACTTAAATTCAGTCTCTGGCTTCCTTTATTTGTCAAATATACACTGGGCTCTGTGCTAAACTGCGTAGGTTGAAACTTTAGTACTGCCA
Organism: Capricornis sumatraensis; assembly: GCF_032405125.1. Taxonomy (NCBI): domain Eukaryota; kingdom Metazoa; phylum Chordata; class Mammalia; order Artiodactyla; family Bovidae; genus Capricornis; species Capricornis sumatraensis. The sequence goes on along the minus strand of NC_091092.1, from coordinate 106,102,699 downwards.
GTTCCTAGCTTTGGGCTAGGTGCATTCACCCTCTGTGCCTCAGTTTCCACAAATGTAAAATGGGGATATAATTGTGTTATCTCACAAGATTGGTGTGAGGAGTATAAATGAGATAATATACACTGAAGAATTAGACTAGTGCCTGGCATGTTGTAAGCATTCAATAAATTCCAGCTATCAAAAATGGATGCACATTTACCTTATAATCCCACTTCTCCTACCCTCTAGCTTGAATACCCCAAGCACACATTTACATGCACATGACAAAACATAATATTTAAGATATTTAAAATTTTCTATCCATTCACCCATTTCCTCACATTTTTCTTTTTTTTTTTTTTTCTCACATTTTTCAAACACTGTTTGTTATGTCATTTCCCAAGAAACCCCTTGATGGTCAGGCTTTCCAGATGGCGCTAGCGATAAAAACAAAACGAAACAAAAAAATCCCTCCTGCCAGTGCAGGAGACATAAGACACCCAGATTCGATCCCTGGATTGGGAAGGCCCCCTGGAGGAAGGCATGGCAACACACTCCAGAATTCTTGCCTGGAGAATTCCATGGACAGAGGCGCCTGACAGGCTACAGTCCATGGGGTCACAAAGAGTTGGCTACAAATGAAGCAACTTCATAGGCACTTCAATGGTGACATGATCCTGGCCACCAGGTGGCGGTGTTGTTCAGTCGGGTGCAGTATGTTAGCAGTTGCCTTACACTAGGGCTTGGCCTGAACTTCCACTGCTGTTTCAGAAATAGCACAAGTTACTTTTCTTGTCCTGTGACTAGCTGTTTTTTCCTTCTGCTTCTGTTCCTACCTACTGCTTGACTCACCTCCATTACACATCTCACCACCTCCTCAAATGACCCACCTCCATTACATATCTAACCACCTCCTCAAATATGCACTGTGTAACTGTGGCCTTGTAGAAATCTGATTGAAATTTCCATACCACACAGCAAGGTGTTGACCAGAAATGAAAAAAGTGAAAGTGTTAGTCGCTCAGTCATGTCCAACTCTTTGTGACCCCATGGCCTGTAGCCCGCCAGGCTCCTCTGTCCATGGGATTATCCAGGCAACAATACTGGGATGGATATAATGTTTTTTTAAAAGAGCCACCTTGAACATTCTGGAAATTAAAGGTTAAATCACTAAATACCTGCAGTAAATCACTAACAGGGCAGAAAAGGCAAATGCCCCGCTGGTCTCTCCATGCCAATCTCCCCCCTCCTCTGCACTCCAAGCCCACAGCTGGGCCATGGGGACCAATCCTGACATTCGGTGGCCACCCGGACACTCTCCATGGCTTCAGAGTCCTTCCCAGGATGACTTTCCTTGAAGCTTCCGGTAACCAACAGGCCAACAAGCCAAACCTGTGTTTGCCAGATAGAGCAGGCTTGTGGGTTCAGGTGCAGTGTATGTGCAGTTCCCAAGCCCCACACCTGCATTCAGCTGCTTCCCAGAACCACCGCCTAGGCCCCTGCACCATTTCCTCCTCCCTAGTATGATGACAATAGCCAGGCGTCTAGTAACAGCTGCCGCCTCCAGTGAGCCCGTCCTGTGTGCTCAGTGATTCACAGGCGTTAACTCACTTCACCTTCAGAACAGAGCTGAACTGTGGCGGTGACACTTGTGGACACTATGGCTGAGGTTCAGCAATCAGTCAAAGTCACGCAGCCCAGAAATGGAAGAGCTGGGGTTGAGTCCAGGTCACTGACTTGAAAACCTTCCCTCTTACCCACCCACTCCCTGGAGGTCCCATAGGACATCACATGTTCTTGCTTCAGCAGATAAAAGTGGAACAAGGCCGCCACCCTCACACCCACCCCACACCCACAATTCCCAGCTGTCCCTCCCCCTCCCTACCCACAGCTCACGACTCTGCAGAAAAATCAGATCTGGCAACTCGACCTGCCACTTTAGAAAGGCTGTGGTCTGTGGTCTTTCCCTCTGGGGCCCTGGTACCAGCGAGCTAGAAAGGTGCCCTGTGATACCCAGACGGGCAGGGCGGCCTTGTGGCAACGATAGTTGGGCACGTGGAGAGGGAGCTGACACTATCTGCAGGGCTGAAGAAAGGCCCTGAATTTGGGAAGAAGAGAGGATGAACTTAGGAAGGACAGGAACACAAAGGTTAACCTACGGGGACCCCTGTCCTCTGACTCAGAGCTGAGGTGCAGCTTCTCCGGGTCATCAGGAATTCTTCCACACCCTGCAGAGGGGCAGCTCCCGCATGGAGAACTTCTCCAACATGAGGGAAGGGCTCAGCACCTCCCTAGCCAGGGCAGGATACACGGATAAACCATTCCTAGGTCACGAGCTTCCTATGGAGCCAGGCCTGGAGTCTCTCTGGAGCACTGGTGGTGGGGTCCACCTTCTGTTGCCACATTGTGTGCTGCATTCCCAGCCCCATGCTGCTGCAGAGAAGGAGTAGGTGGCCCTGACAGTGTGGGTTCACTACACAGTGGATTGTGTTGGCCTGAAAAATGGGTCGTCATGGAAACCATGGAGGGCTGCCCTGGAAGGGCCCTGCTACCCTCATGTTTCCACCCGTGTCTCATGTAAGGCAGTTTCCAGAATTCTTCCACCTGTAGCTATAAACTACTAATGGATCCCAAAATCAGTTTCATGTGTCACAACCAGAATTTTGTTTACAAAATAAAATAGGCTAAAGTTGAATACAAGGGAAAATATCAGAATGCCTAGAACATATCAAATCAGTTATTCTTTGGGGGCATTTTTGTTTCAGTTCTATATGTTTATGAGGGTAGTGAGTCACAGTATAAAATAGATTCTTGTCGTAGCTGTGGTCCAAAATGCTTGTAAACTGATGCTAACCTGAGTCTCATCTTGACAGAAGGGAAAAGCTTGCATTTTTTTTTCAGAGGAGAAAAACATTTCCAGTAGTCAAAAATGGGACACAACCCAAATGGGTCTCAAAGATAGAAGAGATAAAGTGGCATAATGATGCAATGGGAATATTATGTATATGGCAAAGAAAGTGAATAAACTATAGCTATAAACAGTAACATGAATGAAACATATTAACATCATGTTGAACATAAGCAAGATGAAAAGGAAGACATAATTTATGATTCAGCTTATGTAAAAATTTTAAAAGGCAAAACTAAACTCTATGGTTTGCAATTACATCTATCGATGGTAAAATTAAAAAGAGAAGTAATCATTACATAACATCAGGCCAATGGTTACCCCAGAGGCAAAGGGGTTTGACGATGATCAGGAAGGGACACCAGGCAGGGAAACCAGAGGCCTGACTGTGTTGTTTCCTAACCCTGCTGGTGCTTACCTGGGAATCCACTTTAACATTATTCATTAAATTCTATGTTTATGTTATATGCATTTCTAGGTATTCATCTTTCATAGTTTAAAACAAGATCATAAAAGTATAGCGATGAAATTTTACCTTTCAGTCTACATGTTTATTAGTTTCTAGTTTTATGACTTTCTGGAAAACATCTTGACAGTGAAAGGAAATAATTATGAAGTAAAGTATGTCAGGGCCTGTTCATTCTAGACCAGCACTGGACAATAGACATTTCAGTGATGATGAGAGTATTGTGCTTCTATGCTGCTGCTCCTGCTGCTGCTAAGTCGCTTCAGTCGTGTCCGACCCTGTGCGACCCCATAGACGGCAGCCCACAGGCTTCCCCGTCCCTGGGATTCTCCAGGCAAGAACACTGGAGTAGGTTGCCATGTCCTTCTATGCTATCCAGTGCCAAATCTACTAGCACGTGTCGCTGTTGAGCACTTGAGACAAGGCTAGTGTAACTGAGAAATTTCAAATTGTATTTAAATAAGGAAGTCTAAAAAGCCACATGTGACTAGTAGATTGTACAATACTGGTCCAGACCCACTTTCTTGGTATAATCAAATGTAATAATGCTTTTAAGATCAACCTAAATCTGAATCCTACCTCTGTTCCTACCATTGTAAGAATTTAGGTGGAATAGTTGGTTTTTCTAATCCTTATCACACTCATCTGTAGAATGGGGATAAAAAGAAACACATCTTAATCTTGATATGAGGACTGTATTAAATTCATGAATGCATACTGGAGTGAGTTCCCATTTCCTCCTCCAGGAGATCTTCCTGACCCAGGGATTGAACCTATGTCTCCTGCATCTTCTGCATTGGCAGGCAGATTCTTTAGTGCTGAGCCACCAGGGAAGCCCATATAAATATATAATATAAACATATATATTCTTTTTCATATGGTCAGCGGGTTTTTCTTTGCTGTGCCCTCTTATATAACTTGCCTGGTGGTGTACTTGGAGGCCACTCTGACATCATGATGGATAGAATCGTACGTGACAGGGAAGATGCTTTAATGGCCTCAACTCTTCACCCCTCCCTATGTGCACAGCCTTTGTCATGTGACTTTTCAGCTCCCCCCATCAAAGGATGACATGTATTTCCTCCCCTTTGAAACTGAGGTCAGTCATGTGGTGTGCTTTGCTCCATGGGATGTTAGCAGAGGCTTGAAAGAGAGCCTGTCTGGTTGGGCTTGCTCTCCTGCACAACTTACATCCATATAAGAAGGAAGTGTCCAGGTTTGCCCACTGTTCCTAGGAGGAGGATGAAAGACACAGGGTGTGGAACCATGACCAGCCAAGCCCATTCTAGATCAGCTGACTCCTAACTTGCCCAGCCTAGATTAGTCATCTATCAGTTCAGTTCAGTTCAGTTCATTTCAGTCGCTCAGTTGTGTCCGACTCTCTGCGACCCCATGAACTGCAGCATGCCCGGCCTCCCTGTCCATCACCAACTCCCGGAGCCTACCCAAACTCATGTCCATTGAGTCAGTGATGCCTTCCAACCATCTCATCTTCTGTCGTCCCCTTCTCCTCCCACCTTCAATCTTTCCCAGCATCAGGGGCTTTTCCAATGAGTCAGCTCTTCACATCAGGTGGCCAAAGTATTGGAGTTTCAGCCTGAACATCAGTCCTTCCAATGAACACCCAGGACTGATTTCCTTTAGGATGGACTGGTTGGATCTCCTTGCAGTCCAAGGGACTCTCAAGAGTGTTTTCCAACTGATCCACAAATTCGCTGAAATAATATTGCATGTTATTTTAAGCCACTGGGTTTAGGGCATTTTATTAAACAGTAGTAGCTAATTTATTATATTCATCTAGACAAATTATGTGGCCTCCTCACTTTTATTCCTGCCTACAGTGGTCTCTTCCAGTCCATTTCCTACTGAAGTCATAGTACTCTTATAAGACATAAATCTGCTCATCTTACCCATCTTCTTTAAACCGTTCAATGAATCTTTTCTTTACCTTTAGGATAAATTACAAACTCCTGCATAATCTGGCCCCTACCTGTTTATCTAGCCAGCCTCATTTCTTGGCATGACCCACATCTCTCTCTAGACTTTAAATACACTGAACTCTTTGCAGGTATCTGACCGAGTCATTCTCTCTCTTGCCTCCAGGCCTTGGAACATGCTGTTTTCTCTACAGGGAGCATGTGTGAATTTCCTAGGACTGCCTGAACAAAGTAGTACCACGAAGTGAGTGGCTTAAAACCGCGAAAATTCATTGTCTCCTGGTTCTGGAAGTGAGAATTCCTAAATCAAGTTATCAGCAGATTCATGTGCTCTCTGAAACCTTCCTCACCTCTCCCTAGTCATTGGTAGTCGCCAGCCATTCTTGGCATCCCTAGGCTGGCAGTGGCTGCAATTCAATCTCTGCCTCTGTCATCACATAATATTCTTCCCTTGTGTCTTCACCTCCTTTTTTTAAAAAAAATTTTATTGTTTATGAATAATGAAGTCCTGGGTCTTCATTGGTGTTTATGGTCTTCTCTAGTTGTGACACACATGCTTAGTTACAGCATGTGGGATCTAGTTCCCAGACCAGAGTTCGAACCCGGGCCCCCGCATTGGGAGTGTGGAGTCTTAGCTACTGGACCACCAGGGAAGTCCCACACATCCTTTTCTTATAAGGACACTAGTCAGATTGAATTGAGGACCCATTTTACCCCAGGATGATCATATCTTTTTATTCCCCCACGTTTATTGGGATATAATTGACAATGATGTATAAGTTTAAGATTAGTTATCTTAAAGTTAGTTATCACCTCTGTCATCACACATAATTAACATTTAATTATTGTAATGGGAATGTTGGAGATCTACTCTGTTAACAACTTTCAAGTATATGATACAGTATTGCTAATTATAGTCGCCATGCTGTACATTAGATCCTCAGAACTGATTCATATAACTGGGCACTTTTACCCTTTGACCACCAACATACTGATCTAGGGTGGCATCATCCTGCAGCAGCTTGAAGCAGATCTTGGGTTTCCAGCCAGAGATTGGTCAGTGACAAAGCCCTGGCCCTTCGGCTGTGCAGAAAAGGATTCCCACAAAGATGGAAAGTAGTGAAACAAGTAAAGTATTTATTGGGAGGAAAAATAGAGTACAGTGCCTGTGGTTAAACACACAGGCAGGCTCAGAGAGAGTCGCTGAGTCGCACCCTTGTAGTAGTTTGAATCACTTTTATGGGCATTTCTTCCGGGTTTCCTTTGACCAGTCATCTTGCTTTGTCTGGTCCTGAGTCTGTATTTGGTTTGTCTCAGGGTCCTCCCGTGTGTGTGTGTGTGTGTGTGTGTGTGTGTGTGTGTGTGTGTGTGTGTGCCTCTCTCAGCCAAGATGGATTCCAGCAAAGAGGCATATGGGTAGTTGAATCACTTACTATGAGGTGACAACACCCCCTCCCTTTTGACCTCCAAGGAGCCTTTCTGTGTATGTGTAGTCAGGGAGGTCTCCTTGACTTCAAGAATGAGAAATATGTTGTCTTTTATCTCTTATCTTGGCAAGGCCCAGAATCCTCCATCATCCTGCTTTGATGGAGTTTCTGCTGTTATGGAATTTCTGTCCACAGAGGAGAAAGTGTTCAGCCTGGGGCCCATCTATCTTCTACCTCAATATATATAGCTCACATCTTCTTTATCCATTCACCTGAGCCATACTTTCTTGTTTCTTTACATGCCTATAATATTTTGTTGAAAACTGGACATTTTGAATCTTATCCTGTACTAATTTAGATTATTTGCCTCACTTCCAGGATTTGTTGTTGCTTGCCTTGGGTTGTAGTTGTTTGTTTAGTGACTTCTCTAAACTACTTTTGTGAAGACTGTATTCTTTGCAATGAATGCTATATGAGGTCTCTGTTCCATCAGCTCAGTGGTCAGCTAGTCATTGAACAGAGATTTCCTTAAATGCCTTGAGTCAAATTTTTAAAAATAGAAAGAAAGAAAAATATACTCTCCAGGTCCTTGAAGAATGGCTCCCTCTTGGGATAATCCTTCATACATCAGTCATACCATTTACAATTCTGCCTAAATTTTCACTTCCTACTCACTTGGAGCATAAAGATCAGCTATATGTAGAAGTGTATAGTTTTCTCAGGTCTTTTTTGAGCATGCATCCTTCCCTGGACATGAATGTGGCCTTCTAGTTTCCCCAGTCTACAAGGCAGCTTGTCAAAACTTTTATTCCCCAAAGAATGTCCTACCCAGCTTTTCCTGCCAGGCTATCAGAGTTTCTGTCATTTGCCCCAGTGGTTATGTCTTGCCCCAGGTCACAGTGGCTTTTCTTTCAGTGCTTTTGAGGGAGGATCTTTGCATGACCCCTCCTCCACTCTGAGACAGCTCTGATTTAGAGAAAACAAAATCAAGCACTTGTGCCAGTCCTTCATGGAACCCCTAGACCAATCAAAACACACAAATGCTGTCCTTGGGGTTAAGGTCAGCTCTGGTCCCTCCACAACCAAGTACCCACAATGGAGAACGCAGGCTGCTGTCTTCAAAGTCACTGCCATCCTGCAGAGGGGGATGGGACTAAGGTATATTAAAATGCCACAAAGCTATCCTACTGTGTTCTCATGGCCTTTCTCTTAGTTAAGTATTCACTTGTTGCTGTAAACATTTCATTATCATCCAGTGTTCTGATGAGGTTTCTGCTGACAGTTTTTCCCCAGGTTTTTCAATGATTCTGGGCATGGACAACCTCCCTGATTTCCTTATTCTGCCTGTATTGATCTACTCAGGGTGCTAAAACAAAATACCACAGACTGTGTGGCTTCAATAAGTGATTTTTTTTTTTTTTTTGCACAGTTCAAGGGGCTAGAAGTCTTAAGGTGCCATCAGGGTTGGTTTCTGGTGATGCTTCTCTTGCTACTTCCTCACTGTATGCTACATGGACTCTTCTCTTGCACACAGGAGAGAAGAGAGAGCTCTCTAGTGTCAAAGTCTTCTTATGAGGACATCAGTCCAATCAGATTAGGGCCCCATCCTCGTGGTCTCATGTAACCTTAATTACCTCCTAAAGCCCCTGAGTCCAAATACAGTCACAATGGGGGTTAGGGATATAACAGATAAGCTTTATTTTTTATTTTTAAAAATTTTATTATTGGATTATAGTGCCTTAGAATGTTGTGTTAATTTCTGCTGTATAACGCCGTGAATCAGCTATTTGTATAATAATTCCTTCCTTCATAAGCCTCCCTCCCACCCCCACCCCCAGATTTTAGAGGGACCGAATTCAGTCCATAAAACCACCATTTTCGCTGACATCATCCTTGACTTCATTATTATTACAGGTTTTCAATAAAAGGAAATTTTTTCCCTGTAATATTTTATCTTCCATGCTCCTGGAAGATATTTTTTTGTTTTTTGGCCATGCTGAGTTTTCATTGCTGTGCGCTAGCCTTTCTCTAGTTGCAGTCAGCAGGGCTGCTCTTCATTGTGGTGTGTGGGCTTCTCCTTGTGGTGGCTTCTCTTGCTGAGGAACACAGGCTCTAGGTACATGAGCTTGGTAGTTGTGGCACACAGGCTTAGTCACTGCATGGGCAGGTGGTATCTTCGTGGACTAGGGATCGAACCCCTGTCCCCTGCTTTAGCAGGTGGATTCCTAACCACTAGACCACCAAGGAAGTCCTGGAAGATTATATTTTAAAGCCTACTTGCGAGGAAGTTTGGGAGCTTCCAGAGACCTTGTATTTGTTTTTCTTTGTTTTTGTTTTCATTCTCTATGTTGGGAGGCAGTGGAGGAGAAGGGAGTTAAGAAAATCTTGAGAGTAATGAAAACACTGCCTGTTGTGCTGGTATTTAACAGGCTAAACCATCCTGGGGAAATGGATCAAGTTAGAGAGTACCTCATTTTGACTCTGAGCTTGCATTGCTCATGGTGCCTCTTTGATTTCAGCTGTTTCATGAATGCCTGCAATGCAGGAGACCCGGTTCAATCCCTGAGCTGGGAAGATCGCCTGGAGAAAAGAATGGCTATCCATTCCAGTATTCTTGCCTGGAGAATTTCACGGACAGGGAAGCCTGGCAGGATATAGTCCGTGGGGTCGCAAAGAATTGGACATGACTGAGCGACTAACACTTTCACTTCATTTCATTAATAATTACAATTTTATACAGTCACTTAAGACCCAAACATTGTTCATCATTGCACCATATTGCTAGATATTTTATGAGAATTTTAGTATCTAGAGCCACATATTTCCATGGACACTATCAGCTTTGATGGGTATGTGTTGTTTTTAAGCCAATCAATGCTTTTAAAACTGAATCACACTCTCAGGACTGATATTTATCCAATTATATGTGTATAGATAAAGACATTTAAATTTCTAAGGCAACTGAATAAATGTTAACTATCATCCAGAGTCATCAAATCTTTTTTAAAATTGTGGTTTCATTTCCACAAAAATGTTTGCCTTTGTTCAAAATCATGAATCCTTTGGGTCCAGGGAAGTTTAATAAGGGAAATAGATGTGATCTCTGAATTATATAACAGTCTGAGTTGTGTCTGAATATCTTCACTTCCTTGAACTGACAACAGTATTTCACATTTTTAGCCTGTAGTTTCAAGTTCAGTGTGTGCAGATGTCTTCTCACATCAGTGAGAAAATAAAACTTCATGGTTCATTTGAACTCTTGTTGTAGAGCTTCTTAGACTTTTTAAATTCCTGAAATCTCAGTATCAAGAAAGCAGTGCAGTAAATCTCACAAGTAACCACAAATTAATAATCTCACTGTGCTAAAATCAAATAAATAGTCATTACCTGCCTTCTTATTTTTACACATGGTCCCTAAATTAGCAAAGTTTGAAAGTCCACACAGAGGAATATTCTCATTCTTGATCCACCTCATATGCAAGGGATGACTTTGCCTAACAAAATCATTATTTTCCTGGTGCTTGTTGTAGTAGAAGGTAGGCACACCAACTCTTCCTTTGGACTTGAATAAACCACTCAAGCATATTTTTTTAGCCATTTATTGTACATGACCCACCTGTGGCCAATGAACTCTACTTTCCTATATATGCTCACGTTCTCCGGAGTTCTGCAATTTTCTTCTTCTTAACAGCCAAATCACTACAATTCGAACGCCAGAGAATGCCTGGAAGTCCAGTGTCTTTTCCCAAATATTTCCAGGAATTTTTCAGACTGTTGGCATCCTCCTGATTGTCTCCTACTCTTCCTTTCACGTCTGATCATCTCATCATTTTTTTTTCTCCTTGCTGCCTCAGGCCCTCCTAGTCTATTTCACCACATGGCCAGCTTCCACTTTATCCCTCAAGATGACCATTAATTCAAGACTGATGCTATGTCGTGCTGGTTTATCAGCTGTAGTGGAGACAGAGGAACAACATAAAGGAATGACATTATAGGAAAGGGAAAACCAACAGTCATTATCGTGTGGCCCCGTTCTTACAAATTATTACCATGAACAGGAAAGTTCCTTATTGCCCATGTCCTCTTTTTCTTTTTTAAAATTAGATGACTTCCCCACCCCCACCCCCGCCCCCCCAAAACCATGCCACAAGGCATGTAGAATCTTAGTTCCCTGATGAGGTATCAAATTGGCACCCCCTGCATTGGAAGCATGAAGTCCTAACCATTGGGCTACTAGGGAAATCCTGCCCATGTCCTCTCTTGGGCCAGAGACTCTGTTCTGTTCTTGGGCCTGTTACTCATCTCCGTGAGAAACACTTCTGTCCTCCAGGACATGCTATTTCATGGTCCCCAGTGCAAGCCTCATATCAAGGTAACACTGTAAGTTTCTTCACTCAAGGACATCATCCTTTTGTTGTATTATGCTAAGCAGCTTAGCTTTTCTCTGATGCTACCTCTAACCCCTTGACCAGGCAATGCCTTTGAATCACCAAGAAGCCCATTGAAGTACCTTCCCTCACAAAAAGCAGCATCCCCCCCCCAAAACCAATGCTGCCCCCAAGTGCCAGAGCAATCTGTACACACTGAAGACAGCTTCTAATATGTCAGATTTTTAAGCTGCTTTATTTAAAAATGATGTCAAGCCTGCAGTAGAGTTATCAGAACAGGACAAAGAAACCCAGCGTGCTGTTGACCCAGATTTATCAGCTATTACCATTCTGTCAGATTTCCACAATCATGGTTATTGTTTTTAAACCATTTGAAAATGAATGGCCTACATTTACTCTTAAAGATTTCTCTGTGTGTTGTCTAAGAGTAAGGTCATCATCAGCAATGTGACAGACTGACATCACATCCTCCCTGATGTGATGCTCTAACAAGGACACTTGCCATTTCTAGCATATTCCCACCCAAATGGCATAAGTTGAGTCTACTCATAAACAAATGCAATACCTCAAAGGAGGGACATTCTATGCAATAACCAGCCTATATTCTTCAAACATGCCACAATCAGGAAAAATAAACAAATAAAACCTCAGGAACTGGTCCAGATTAAAGGAGCCCAGAGATACATGACAACTGTATTCCATACATGATCTTAGACTAGATTCCAGAGCACAACAACAAATCACAAAAAGGGCAGTTGGTAAACTCCATGAACTGTACATTATACAATAACATTGTATTTGTGTTGTGTCTCCTAATTTTGACAACTGTACTGTGATTATATATCTTAACAGATTTTTGCATGTGGCTACAAATATTGACCTGAAATATCTTCAGTTTCTCCTTAGCAAGCAGTCAGACCCTATTATTAATAGTTTTGTTAGGCTAGACATTATTTGGTGAAATTGTCAAGGGAACTAGACCTCAGGCTCACGTGAAATGAAGATGCTTTTTCTCTTGGAGAGAATCCTATTTCAATGCCAGTTGTCCTACAAGAACTGACACTTGCCTCTCTCATGTGGCTGACACTTGTGATGACAATGATGATGTTTAGTTGCTCAGTCATGTCTAACTTTTCACGACCCTATGGACTGTAGCCTGCCAGGCTCCTCTGTCCATGGGATTCTCCAGGCAAGGATTTCCTGACCCAGAGATTGAACCTGCATCTCCTGCATTGGCAGGCAGGTTCTCCATGCTCTGAGCCACCTGGGAAGCCCAGCTAACACTGAAGTGACTGATTAACATCTTCTCCAGAATGAACCTTGCTAACTGCTGCAAGTGGGGCTATAAGAGCTCAGATACCTCCTGGGGCAAGGAAAAGTGATAGCAGAAACACAGAAACAGTTTTCCTGCTTCAGGTCAGGGTAAAGTAGGCAGAAACTGGTTGTATGGAGTCACCCTTGTGGCTCAACAGACTCCTTCAGGCTTCTTGGGTGGAGCCAGTTCTGCATGCCAGTGGTTACTGCAGGAAACCATCAGCAGTATCTAGACTGTCAGAAGGAGACTGGAAGTCAAGGGCAATTCTGGTCAGTCCTAGATGGGAGAGCCATGTGTTGCCAACTAACAGCAAGATAGCAGAGTCCAATCCAGGGATCTTGGGACAGCAGCTGATGCTCCAAAATAAATTATTTTATTATTGACAATGAAGACCTAGCTTTACAAAATGATTCTGGAGGTGCGAATAAGCAGTGATGCATCAGACTGCCCGCATTCAAATCTCAGCTCCAGCATCAAGCAGCCGTGTGATTCTGGGCAAGCTACTTTGTCTCCTCACTGCTGTTATCTCTGGTCTTTAAAGAGGGATATGAGTCTTCTATTGCTGCTGTAACAAATTTCCACAAATGACTGGCTTAAATCAGCACAAAATTACTTTCTTGCAGTTCTGGAGGTCAGAGGTCTGGAATCCCTTTCATGGGGTTAAAATCAAGGTGTCAGCAGGCCTGCATTCCTTCTGGAGGCTCCAGAAGAAAATCTGTTTCCTTGCCTCTTAGAGATTCTAGAGCTGTGTTCCTTGCATTCCTTTGTTCAGGGCTTCTTCCTCCATCTTGGAAGTAAGCCACATAGCATCTTCTCTGCTCTCTGAATTCTGGTTCATCCCTCACATCCTCTCTCAATGCATCTGAACCTCCTGCCTCCTTCGAATAAGGGCCGTTGGGATTACATTGGCCTACTCAGAATAATCCTGATAATCTCCCCATCTCAAAATTTTTAACTCAATCATGTCTTCAAAGCAAAGTTAAAGTTACTTTAACCATGTAAAGTAACATATTCATAGGTTCTGGGAATCAGTACTTAGACATTTTGGCTGGGGCAGGGGGCAATACCTTCCCTGGTGGCTCAGATGGTAAAGAACTCGCCTGCAATGCAGGAGACCTCAGTTTGATCCTGGGTCGGGAAGATGCCCTGGAGAAGGAAATGGCAACCCACTCCAGTATATTTGCCTGGAGAATTGCATGGACGAAGGAGCCTTGGGGGCTACAGTCCATGGGGTCACATAGAGTCCAACGCAACTGAGCGATTAACACACAATATTCGTACTACTTCAAATGGATATGTTAAGTTTGCACACTTCATAATGTGACTGTGAAAAGTGAATGAGATAAAGCACATCAGGCACTTGGCATGTGTAAAATGCTTTACAAATGTTAGCTATTGTTAGGACGTAGCTAAAGTCTGTAAAAATAGATTTTTTTCAAGAAAAAAAATTATTTACTCAGGAAGCATCCTTGAAAGTTTTAAATTCAAATCAGTGATTAGTGAGAGAAAATAGGTAAGCTTTCCTCATTCTTCCTTATTCTTGTGAATGCTGCTGCTGCTGCTGCTGCTGCTGCTAAGTCACCTCAGTCGTGTCCAACTCTGTGCGACCCCATAGACAGCAGCCCACCAGGCTCCCCCGTCCCTGGGATTCTCCAGGCAAGAACACTGGAGTGGGCTGCCATTTCCTTCTCCAATGCATGAAAGTGAAAAGTGAAAGTGAAGTCACTCAGTCGTGTCCGACTCTTCGCGACCCCATGGACTGCAGCCCACCAGGCTCCTCCATCCATGGGATTTTCCAGGCAAGAGTACTAGAGTGGGATGCCATTGCCTTCTCCAATTCTTGTGAATAAATGTATGCAAATCACAATCTAAAGAGTTAAATTTTAAATCCTCATCACCAGACATTTTCACTTTCTAATAAATAAAATATCAGGTAAAACCATGTTCTTAATGCCTCTAATCACCTACATCAGTAAATTACCCCTTCCTCCCTGTCTCTTCTTTTACTCTTTTTTCTCCTTCAAACAAGAAATAAAATATCTGGATCCCATTCCAGCAGCCTTATTCAACTTTCACTAACCTTTGAGACTATGGTTATGGAATAAAAGTGGTTTCCATTACAACATGCTTTAGTAGGAACCCTTCTAGGTATAAGTGGTAGAAAGCCAACTCAAACTGTTTTTTCTTCCCCTTAAAAATAGGAATTTATGGCTTGTGTAACTGGGTTGGATGCTATAATGTGGCAACTTCAAAAGTGAAAGACTTACTCCCCTGCTGTCCACACCTCCAGGGAGTGTCTTAGTGAAGACCAACTGTCTTGCCCAAGATCATCCAGTCATCCCAGCTTCATATCTCCCCACAGGGTTGTTGAGGCCTTCTTATGACCACGTGATAATTCAGCTTCTCCTTTTGCCCACTGCTGTTTTCTTATTTTTCCTTTACGTGGGTGCATGCCTCCAAAGACACTCTCAGATCAAACTCCTCAGCACTAATCTCCAACTTGGAATGTACTTCCAGGGAACTCAATCTGTAAGAATAACTGAGATATCCAAGTGCCTCAGGTAGATCAGACCCAGAAAGCAAATGCTGTTATATTTGTCTCCAGACCTCTCACTCCTTCCCCAACCTCTGATCTGATTTTGTGTTGGCATGATTCTTATGCAGCTTCTTGGCACAAAGTAGTAGAGATGGTTAGTGGCAGCAGCAGACATGCATAGTCACAAAGAACAAAGAAAAGCTTCGCTCTTTCACCTCCATAGACCCTAAAAATTCCCTCCTTGTGCAAAAGGAACTCTCATTGGCCTCATTTGGGTCAAGTGCCCATCCCTGAGACAGTTACTATTTCCAGGAGGATGAAGTCCTCTCATTAGTCATCCTTAAGCAAGGGAAGTGGAGCCACGTAACTCACGGATGCATAGAGAGTGGGAACATGGTAGTTCTGAAAAGAATAGCTTGCACAGTAGAGGTAATCCATTTTTCATCATTACCAGGAATGAATTTCTCAGGAATCTTGGTGCAGTAACATACCTGCCTTTCTTCGCCATTCCATACATCCTTCTGGAAATAACTTTAGTATACTTTTTTTTTTTTTTAATTTGACAAAGCTTCTCTGGTGGCTCATACGGCAAAGAATCTGCTTGCAGTGCAGAGACCCAGGTTCGATCCCTGGGTCAGAAAGATGCCCTGGAGAAGGGAATGGCTACTCACTTCAGTATTCTTGTCTGGAGAATTCCATGGACAGAGGAGCCTGGCGGGCTGTAGTCCATGGGGTCACAAGGAGTCAAACGTGACTGCACAACTTTCATTTTCACATACTTTTTTTAATTTGACAAATTGGGAAAGAATTATACTCAGAATGCAAAATCTAGGGATCTCCTAGAGACATGGGGCTGTGTCTCTCTTTTTTCCCTCCACAAGAGGTGTCTAGGATTTCAATCACAAGCTGATGGTGTTGGTCATTGTCATTACTGCCTGCTAGAAGGGTTGAACACTTTCTTGCATTCATCACAGTCTAACTTGACACTAACAGCTTAGGAGGCAATGGAAGCCCAAGTGACTGGGAGAAGATAAACTATTAGCTGGTGCATAGAGGTTCAATTTTCTTCATTCTCCATGTCCAGTCAATACCAGTCAACCAATACCTGTTGCTCCTTTATCAAACTTTCTGCTTGTCTTTTCAAGAACAGAGCACATTGAAATTAACTTGAGCAGTGTTCTCAAAAGGGAAGTTACTTGCTATAAAAGAAAGATTTTACTCTTCATTGCAACTGAGCTCTCTTCCTCCAGCTGTGAAACTGATTGAGGTTCTTAAATTTCTCAAGACATCTCTACTCACAGCCCTGTGATTACTTTTATAAAGGAGAAAAAAGAAGCCATAGGAAGGAATGGTTGATCACCCAAAAAAATATTCTTTCGTTTTTGAATTTTCTTCTTAAACTGTGGAGGGAGGGGAAAGGAGTTAGGAAATGTTCAAGGAGCATTATTTCCTAGTATATGAGTATCTATGGTCCCCTCGCAATTGCTGCCCCAGCAGAGCATGGTCCTTGGGAGGTAGATGACAAAATGTGGGAGAGACTTGACGTTTAAGATAGGTAGGGTAAAGGGATGATGAGTCAGTAGGTTAGGAAAGAGAGAAGCGGAGAGGGGTGGAGAGGGGAAGACTTTGGCAAGTTTTGTGTTTTTTTTTTTTAATTGGGATATAGTTGCTGTACAATTTAGTATAGGTTTCTGCTGTATGATGAAGTGAATCAGCTATATGTGTGTATATATATCTTTTCTCTCTTGGACCTCCCTCACACATACACTCACTCCCTCCCCACCCCTATAGGTCACCAAGACCTAGACCACCTCAGACCACCAAGCTGAGCTCCCTGTATGGCAGGTTCCCACTAGCCATCTGTTTTACACATGGTAGTGTATATATGTCAGTCCTAATCTCCCAATTCATCCCATCACCCCACCATGTCCACTCGTCCAATCTCTACATCTGCATCTCTATTCCTGCCCTGCAAATAGATTCATCTGAACCATTTTTCTAGATTCCACATATATGCGTTAATATATATTTGTTTTTCTCTTTCTGACTTACTTCAGTCTATATGACAGACTCTAGGGCCATCCACGTCTCTATAAATGACCCAATTTCTTTCCTTTTTATGGCTGAGTAATATGTTTCTCTGGTGGCTCAGATGGTAAAGAATCTGCCTGCAGAGGAGGAGACCTGGCTTTGATCCCTGGGTTGGGAAGATCCCCTGGAGTAGAGTATGGCAACCCACTCCAGTATTCTTGCCTGGAGAATCCCATGGACTGTATAGCCTGGTGGGCTACAGTCCATAGGGTCACAAAGAGTCGGACACAACTGAGCAACTAAGCACAGCACAATATTCCATTGTATTTATATAGCACATCTTCTTCATCCTTTCATCTGTCGATGGACTACTTTGATAAGTTTCAAAGACCCTGATGGAGCAGGAATCATCCCTGTGGAAGAGTTTGAGAGTGGCAGGAAAAGAGAGCTCAGATTTTAAAGTATTTTATTCCTCTTTAGGCATACATGCCTCACTTCTTTAATTCCATGAGAAAATGAGTACAGGTCTGAATTACTTTCTGTATCAGGCAAAGTCCAGTCAGAAAAACAGAAACCACCCTGTTTCAACAGAGGGAATTTCACACCAGGGATTTGTTACATGGATGACGTGAAAGTGGAGAATCCCAATGTGGGTGCAGAGGCAACAAAAAGATTAACAGCTACAGGAAGTGGTGACTGCCCTCTGGGTTGGAGGGAACCTGGGAGGAGTTGGTGTAACTCAAGCCCAGAAGCAAGGGCCATCTGGTAGGAGCTGAACCTATAGTGATGATGGCCGGCAGGAGCTCAGGCCACAGGGAGAAAGGCTGACTGGTGGGAGCTGTAGTTTCTGGTTAAAGGCAAGCACTTGTGAGACCCCTCGCCAGCTCCTCATCCTCCAGTTTGACTGAACATGCCAGAAGCCAGTGGGCCAAGGAGCCTGGCAAATACAACTCTCTCTAAAACAGAACAGAACAAGGAAAGGGTGAGGAATAGATCCCAGAGCAGAGAAGCAAATTACTGACACATAATTGATTGTCTGTGTTTCTTTGAATTCATCTCTGTGTGTAACTGAACCATGAAGCTGACTGTCCTTGATGTGGGTTACGCATGATTCAAGAGCCACACAGAAAGTCACAGTTGAGTACCTTTCCTTAAATATTAAAAGATGAAAAATAATTACTTTACTCATGGTCACAATTCTGCAGGTTGTCTCAAGTGCTTCAGTAGACACCAACCCAAATAGTTCAGCCCTCTCTCTTTTTTCTTCTTTTTCCCTTTTGCTCCTCCAGTTTCTTCTTTTACCTCACTACTCTAGCTGTTCTACAACCACCTTGTTGCAATTAGTCAACTTTGAACTCATAGTGGCGTTACCACCCTACCCTTGTCTCTTTCATGTCCTGAAGACTGGGTGGGAGTCAGGCGGGGGTGAGGGGGATGCTAAATCTGACTTTTGACATCCACCACCTCGAACATACCCTTCTTCTGACCCTGTTTATCTACCCTGCCTAGAAAAATGACCTGTGAACCTGGGACTACTACGGCCATCCAAACATTTTGGCCTGTTTGTTGTTTTCTTTTCCCATAGTTGTATTGTAAGTGATTTGGGATGGGGTTGCCACTGTCAGGCTTTCTTATTTTGGTATCATGGTCAAAGTATGGCCAAATTACTTGGCTTTCAAATCCCAACTCCACAGTTTCCTAATTGTATGACCTTGGCCAAGTAACTTAACTGCTCTGGGTCTCAGTTTCCTCATCTGTAAATGTAATCATAATAATAGAAACTGCTTTATAAGGTAGAATATTAGATCAAATTAATTTATTTACATACTGCTTCCCTGGTGGCTCAGAGGTTAAAGCGTCTGCCTGCAATGTGGGAGACCTGGGTTCGATCCCTGAGTCAGGAAGATTCCCCTGGAGAAGGAAATGGGAACCCACTCCAGCATTCTTGCCTGGAGAATCCCATGGACAGAGGAGCCTGGAGGGCTACAGTCCAGGGGGTCGCAAAAAGTCGGACGCGACTGAGCGACTTCACTTTCACTTTCACTGAATTTATACATGTGTGTATATGGGTGTCTTTGTGTGTAGACACACACATAGATGTGTATCGACTTATATATATGTGTGTGTGTGTATATAAGTACATACACATACACACATATGTATCTTAGAAAATTGGCATAATGTAAGCATGGTATAAATATCAGCCATCACTATTGTTATTATTTTTCTCAGTAAGATTATCAATGCTTCTCCAGCCTATCAAAAAAGATCACATCTATCTCATTTTTTTTTTTTTACCTAACATGAAGTCATGGCCAGTTGGGTGACTTTTTAAAAATTGCCATTTGCTAACCAGTCAGTCCAAAAATTAATTCACTGTGTAATTCACTATGAATTACACTGTTATTTGTCTCTCAGTTGTAGAAATTAGTTTCATTTCTCACTATGTTTAATTGTGATTGGATCATTGTAGACTTTTTTTCTGTCTTTTTTTTGTGGTTTAAAAATTTAAATTTGTTATGAAAACAAGCTTTTCAGTTGACCAATGATTAGCTAATTTCTGATAATAGAAAAGGAAACATATTGCCCCAAGGCTGCTATTTTCATTTCCTCATGGGAAGAAGAAGTATAGCAGAGAAGAAAGGCAAACTCAAGGCACTGAACCTCTGCTACCATGGGGAACTGGGCTGTGAATGAGGGCATCTCCATCTTTGTCATTGTAAGTACCAATAAGAAAGAAATTACAAATTCTCTAACTTGTCTAAGTCTCTTGAAAATGAAAATAGAGCAAAGCTTTATTTCATCCGTTTGAGAAATTGTGTTGAAACTTATTTATGTGAACATGCATCCATCTGATGGATACAGAATGAGTCCATTCTTCCAAATTTACTCATGGAAGGAATGCATCTAGTGGCTCACTTTACCTAGTTTATTTCTGGAATTTTTTAGAAGTATTAAATTAGCCAGCATTTCACAGTGGGAGTAGAAGACATTTCATGATTACAATCCCTGAATATGAAGTGGTTACAATGTTTACTTAGAAGCAAATTTAAGTCATGGAAAAGGAATTGAAGTAAACTATCTAGATATATGTGTATAATGTATGTATGATATATATTACACATAATTATATATAAATTAATATAATCTATCATGAGAAACAACTTTTAAATAAAGATATGGTAATTTTCTAATAGACATGTTGATTTCTTTAGTTTTTAACATAACAAATATTAACTATTATTTTAAGGTGGTGATCTCAGCAAAGCAATCACAGATGGTTGGTAAGATAGAAACATGATTTAGAAGTAGCTTTTCCAGTAGCCAATGAAAGTGTTATCCTGATTTTTTAAAAGGACACCTATGAATGAAATTTTTGAAAGAATTTGTCATGAAGTAAATATGACTTCTCATTTCTGTTTTAAGAACAGATGACTCCTATAGAAACTAAGTTCAAATTATACTTTTAGCCCTTACCACAGTTTAATGACCTCCATCTAAATTATGCATTCATATACTTGAAAGTGAAGACACAGCTTGGAAATCAAGAGTAAACATGACAAAGTTAGGAAATGGAGAAGTGGCTTTAGCACCTTCTTCTTTGTAAAGAGAGACTATTTTCCAGCATTGAAGGACATTAAATAAACTGAAAGCTCAATTAAGAAAAGATAGCCACTGGGGACCTGAAGGTGGAGCACTGGGCAGAGTCATTGTTGGATGCAGTCAGTGCTTGAGATGAAATCAACATGCAGTCTAGAAGAATCTCCTTTTAATAATAATAATAATAATAAATCCCATGCCTCTCATCCCCTTGGGCTTCCCAAGTGGCTCTATTGGAAAAGAACCTGCATTGCATGCCAATGAAGGAGACACAAGAGATGCAGGTTCATTCCCTGGGCTGGGAAGATCTCCTGAACGAGGACATAGTAACCCACTCCATTATTCTTGCCTGGAGAATCCCATGGACAGAAGAGCCTGGCAGGCTACAGTCCATAGGGTCACAAAGAGTCAGCTACGACTGAAGCAACTTAGCATACAGTCATCCCCTCATTGATGCTCACTTGAAGCAAAATTCATCAAGTAGAATTAAAGACTTGCCATTTTAGCTGAGGAGATTCCCACTAACTAGGGCAAGATGCTGTGTGATGGAGGGAGATCTTCCACCTGTGAGAACTGAGAATCGAACAGAGTCTTCCTGGCGTGAGAGACAGCATAGTAACAGATTCCTTTCCCTTCAAGTCACTTGCTATCATCTATCAACTTAAGAGAAGGAGAAAGAAACAAGAAGAGATAGACAGATAATAACGGCATAGTGGCCAAGTAGTAGAACAATCACAGGGGACAAGACAGAGTGGAAAGGTTACTACCAAAGTGCAGAGACACCTTTGCAGGAAAGAGCTGGTCCGTGGGGAAGTCTTGACCCTGGTCTGACTCCAACCTGGTGTGAAATTTGCCTGTTGAAACTTGAAAACTTCATGCAACCATTTCTATTTGTGCAGCTGGTATGGCTGGGGATGAACGTCTTCCTCTTTGTCTGGTACTACCGGGTTTATGATATCCCAGATAAGTTCTTTTATACTCGAAAACTTCTTGGGGTAAGTATAAGTTCCATATCCCATGGTATTGACTGGCTCCCATGTTTAATCAGAGATTCTTGTTCCTATTCCTCTTAACATTTTAAAGAAATATTCTGACCAACCCAACGGTACTATCGGCCTCAGTCCCTCCATTGCAGCCCCCTGATCAAGAGTCTTTAGGTCTTCCAGTGTGGGACAAACAGAAGGGTGGCAGAAGGTCCCAGCAGCAACCTTCCCTTCCCAAGAACTACTGTGCACCTGTTTAGCTTAAAGGAGAAATCTAATACTGACTTTGGAATAGATGGCCAGGTTGAAGAGATCCATCCAGGGTGACACAGGTAGCACAAGTGAGACTTTCTATATTCTCTAAATCATCTGATTCCTACTACATTTTTGCATGAAAAGCCCTAGTGACATGTTATGAAATAATCTGCAGGAAATAAGCCTCTCCCTGCATATGGAGCCTTTGAGGAACTTGCCCAAAGGTCACATCCGTTGACTAGACTGGCGGAGCAAAGGCCCCTGCCTTTCCTTGTGTCCATAAGCATTCTCAATTTCCTTGAACTGCCAGAGTTCTTCTTCATCAAAAATTAAATAATTACAATTAGGGCTGCCTCAGAGGATGTCATTTGTTACATCATGCTGAAACCACAAATTGATTACTTAATGATACTAATTATAATATGTATTATGCATCATATGCATACATATTATAGCATATAATTATACTATGTTATTATAATTGTTAATTTATTCAGGTTGATGCTGAAAAGGATGATTTCCTTTTGCATTTTCCTCCCCCCATATTTAATTACATATATGCAATTTCTTTAGGCATTGCAAGGAACAGTTTTAATGCCAAAGCATTACACCATACCAACTTAATTACTGTTGAGGTTAGTCTAAGTGCTAAGAAAATCTTCTTTACAAACTCCCAGTTTCTATATTGGACTCTAATTAATGATATGCATACTGAGCTATTTAGGAGGAAGTGAACTGATGTCTGCAACTTGGAAATGCATCAAAAATAAGATGCATTGATGGATACAGAGGTAGGCAGATGAATGGATAGATTAATAGACATGTGCTAAAGCAAGCTTCATAAAATGTAAAAGGTAGAATCTGGAAGATGAATAAGCAGGTATTCATTGTGAAATTATTTCAGATTCTCTTTGTGTTTGAAAATGTTCATAAAAAAATGTTGGGTGAGGAGCAAAGCCTTAAAAATAAATCTTTGGTTCTGAAGAACCTTTGTTCCCAGATTAACTTGATGTCTCTGGAGTGTGGTCCTCATGCTTGCTGGGAAGCCTGGGGGTTGGGGGGCCGGAATGAGATGGGGGAGGGTGTTCTGGGCTCACAGGAGTCACCTGCTTTTCATCCTGCCCTTTCCAGTCAGCGCTGGCCCTGGCCAGAGCCCCTGCAGCCTGCCTGAATTTCAACTGCATGCTGATTCTGCTGCCTGTCTGTCGAAATCTGCTCTCCTTCCTCAGGGGTTCCAGTGCGGTAAGAACCAAATTTACAAAGTTTGAGTTCCTCAAAATTTCGAAGGCCATCAAGCTCAACACCCTTTTATAGGAAAAGCAAACTAAGGGTTTATGAGAATTCCAACCACTGTACAATATTCATTATACAATCAAGCCATGCTTGATTCTCTAGTTTATTTTTATATTATCTGTCGATGGAGCTCCCTGAGACAACCTTTTAACCTGGAACAGACATTGAAAACAAAACAAACCCCCCCAAAAAACAAAACAACCAATCTACCTATACCTCCACAATAGCAATAAAGTACATGTACACACACACAGATATATATAATATGACATTATATATATATATATAATATAGAAATTTATGAGACTGATGTGAAATTTGGGGATTAATCTCATAGTGTCATGTTTTTCAAAATTTTTAAGTGAGAGAAAATCTCTTTGGAGGATTATATCCCAAGAAGATGGAAACAATGAGCCATGAGTCACTATGCAATGAATGTGACAGGTGTTTGGTCCATGGAATTGAGGAGTTCAGAGCTTTCTAAATGCCCCAGGCTCTTTCACCCTCACGTCAACAGTCTACTGAACCCCTAATATACTATGCTGCAAGAAAAAAAGATTATGTAGGAAGAACTTTTGTAATCTGTAAAATGGTATACAAATTTCTTATTATTATACAAAGATGAGAAGCAAGGAACTTGGAATCTACATACATACTCAGATGTGATACAAAGCAAAATGTGATGGGTCCCACAAAATGTTACAAAGAAGGAGCTAGAGGGAATCAAGCAAAGGCAAAGGAAATTATATCAGATCGTGTGGGGGATGAAAAAAGAATTCTTAGAGAAGGTGGCATCAGATATGGGCATAAAGGATAAAAATAAGCTTGTAGAAGACATAAAGCACAGGAAATGGTGAAGAAATCATATTGAAAGTCCTGTGTGATCATGACTTGTGGCTTCTTTTTGGCTGTGTTGGCCATTCCTGACCACACCACAGAGGGTAGCTCTTCCAAACTTAGGGACTAATGCCTGGGAGGACCTATTCCATTGCTCATTAGTGACTAGTTGCCTCTGTTTGGGGGCTTCCCTGCCAGCTCAGTGGTAAAGAACCTGCCTGCAATGCAGGAGACCCAGATTCGACCCCTGAGTCAGGAAGATTCCCTGGATTAGGAAATGGCAACCCACTGCAGTATTCTTGCCTGGAAAATCCCACCGACAGAGGAGCCTGGTGAGCTACTGTTCATGGGGTTGCAAAGAGTTGGACATGACTTAGCATGCATGCAGCCTCTGTTTTTCCTTTTAATAAAATGTTTCTTTTATATTAACTAGCTTTTTTAAAAATGACCTATTAAATAGAAGTCATTTATAGTGGAGAGAAGCAAGCTACCTACTTTGATGAGAGTGTAAGGATTTTAAATGGTAGATACCTGAGGTCAAGTTAGAGCTTTGCTAGTAAACTTGGATCTGAAATGTATAGCTTAGGTGTTCATCTTAATTGGTAATCAGTGACTCCGTGGGGGAAGGAAAGTGATCTAAACTATCAATAACAATTAGAACTTGCCTTGAACTCTATCTCGCTTTTCCCTAGTCTTACTAAATTCACATTGATCCTAAGGAGATTTTTTTTTCTTTAAGAATGATACAACACTTGATTTACAAATATAGGGTTAACAAGCCATAACTAACACATTGATCACAAGGATTTCCAAAATAATCTTCTCAACCTAAGAAACCACGGAGGTAGAACTCCATTTGATGGAAAAGTTTTATTTTTTATTGAAGTATAATTGATTTACAGTGTTGTGTTAATCTACACTGTATACTAAAGTGACTAAGTTATACATATACATACATTCTCCTTTATATTCTCTTCCCTTATAGTTTGTCACAGGACATTGACTATAGTTCCCACTTGCTACCTAGGTCCTATACAGTAGGACCTTGTTGTTCATCCATTCTAAATGTAATGATTTACATCTGCTAGTACTGAACTCCATTCCTCCCCAACACTCCCCTCTTTTGGCAACTGCATGTCTGTTCTCTATTTCTGTGATTCCATTTCTGTTTTGTAGATAGGTTCATTTGTGTCATATTTTAGATTCCACATATATGGGATTTTCTTTCTCTTTCTGACTTTTTTCACTTAGTATGATGGTTTCTAGGTGCATCTATGTTGCTGTAAAGGGCAATATTTCATTCTTTTTTATGGCTGAATAATATTTCATTGTATATGTGTACCACATCTTCTTTTTGCATTCATCTGCTGATGAACACTTATTTAGGTTGTTTCCATGTCTCAGCTACTATAAACAGTGCTTCTATGAACAAAGGTGTGCATATCTTTTTGAATTATAGTTTTGTCTGGATATATGCCAAGGAGTGGAATTGCTGGATCATATGGCAATTGAAAAGTTTTCTTGAAGGGCGACCTGTAAAGTACAACATCTGGACATTTTCTAAATGAAGTTCAGGGACTGTAACTGTTTTATTCTCCCCCAATACCTCCTGTTCAAATAGTTTCTATTTAGAGGAAGTAAACCCTGATAAACAGGCAGTGTTTTCAGCAGGACAGCCTGTTAAGAAATCCTTGTTACTCCACCGGCTCAAATTGCACTGCCGTTTTGTGGCTATGATCAGCACATTTTGTAATGGCCACTTTTAGGGTTCCTGTGACCTTAAGGGAGTCAAGATTCTAATGAGGGTTTCTAGAGACAAGGGTGAAATGAGGCTGTTCTTCAAATTGCAGAGAAGTTCAGCTCTCTAAGTAGAGAGACCTGTACATCAAAGAATGCATTTTTCAAAAATGAGGAGCAAGTAACATTCTTTTATAGATGGGGTGTGTCCTTCCTTCCAGATTTCCCAACCTGAAATGTGAACTTGGCAAAGAATCTTCTTTTCTGATTGGGATTAAAATGAGTAGACATACTGTGACTCATTGGACACGGTAACAGCTGCCACTTACTGAGTCTTCATAAACCTTACCTCCATGAAATCTGCATGTCAGACCAGTGAGATGGGGATGAAATTCAGTGAGAGTGTTGAGGTTCCAACCCAGGTGTTTGTGCCCCCAGAGCCTGTTCACTTTCCCACTTGCTACCTAAACTCAAACTCTTGTGGTGCCGTTATAGTCTTAGGAAGTCCATCAAATATATGAATGTTTGGGCAGGCTGAATAACGTAACCTAGAAGTGGCAAGGATGTTGTAGATTCAAGGATTTATTAGTCGGCCTTTATGAAAACTAAACAGTCACAGAACTTCAGTGTCTAATGGTCTTAATCCTTTAGAGCTGGTTTTATAATCCTTCTGGTTAGCTGGAGAAAGAAAACCCCAGGGTTGGCCTTTCCCAGGGAAGATAGGGGTAAACACTCAGAGCCTGCTCTGTTGAGGGAAATGGGGAATGGTGGGATTCAGCAGACAGACGTCCCTAAAGAAACATTAACAACCTCAGCTTGGATGGAAGTTCTAGTCTGAAGATCAGAAAGAAACAGAAACATGAGAGAGTGAGCTCTTTTCTATAACCTTATATCGCCTGAGAGCCAGAGGCTCTCAACATAGCCCTGTATCTAACATGTCCAGGGCAAGGCTCTTAGACTTCCTGTCTTGTAGTTTTTTGGTGTTTTTTTTTTTCTCTTTGTTGTTTTCAGCTAAAAAGCAAATGAAATAATGCAAATGTAAGAACAGATATGAATGATATTTTAAAATTGTATTAATTGACTAAGTCTGCCAACTAGTGAGTTGTCAGTGAACAAATATTTGTTGAGTGCTAACTATGTGCTAGGCACGGGGACACATAGTGAGTAGAGGGTAAGACATCGATGAGCCATGAGCTCAGAGAGCTTAGAGTTTTATGGAAGAGATAGAAGATAAATATGGATTTTAAAATTATAGGCAGTGCTATACGAATCCAGTGGTGATCTTCATATTTATCGCATATTCTAATGCTTCCAGGTTTCTGTCAGCTTCTTTGCCTGAGTTCTGTAGAGTCAAGGCTGGCTTTGCAATTTCTCTCAAATTGCATATAGATATCTAATTCAGATTCATTTATGGCATTTGTGGTGAAACCAGGTGTACATGAAATAGAACTTTAAAGTTTCCGTAACACTCATGTTACAGAAGCTAATGGTATGCTCCATTAAATATGCACTTCTTTGTAGTTCTGTTTCTCAACTTTTTAAAATTTTTTTACTCTTGCAGTTTGAATCAAGCATAGAAATCTGCCAAGGTGATTCAGTAATCTCCCTAGCACTTGAATGTTAGCTTATTGAGATTGAGCAAGGCTTTAGCTGACAGTAATAGAGGACCTCTCCATTATAAGTCAATGGAGTGGAAGTTCCCTGATGGTCCTGTGGCTAAGGCTCCATGCTCCCAATATAGGGGCCCAGGATTCAATCTCTGATTAGGGAACAAGATCTTGCATATCTCTACTGAGGATCCCTCATGCCACAACTAAGACCCAGCACAGCCAAATAGATAAATATTTTTCTAAAAAAAAAAAAAAAGAAGTCACTGGTTATTCAGTGAAGAAGCTATGGTGCATGATGGCAGCTTGGGTCATTAGTAGGTGGCTGGTGGTAATTCACAAGTGACTCAAAAGCGTAAAAATGGTATCTGCATGGTAGCAAGGAAGAATAAAGCCCTGGTCAGTCACAGGCAGCAAAGCCCTCCCTTCCCAACCAACCGTCTCACCACCACCCCTCCTTGTCAGGAAACAATGAGGAAATTGTATCTGGAAGCCTGGTATAATCATGATATATGGCTTCTCTTTGGATGTGTTTGCCATTCCTGACCACATTATAGAGGGTGGCTGGAAAAAAATGAGGGATTGGTGCCCTAGTAGGACCCTATTTTACTCACTCATTAGTGACTACAAGTCTCTGTTTTTCCTTTTAATAAAATGTATATGGTGGTGGTTTAGTTACTAAGTCATGTCTGACTCTTACAACCCCATGGCTCCTCTGTCCATGGGGATTCTCCAGGCAAGAATACTAGAGTGGGTTCCCATTCCCTTCTCCAGGGGATCTTCCCTACCCAGAGGTCAAACCTGGGTCTCCTGCTTGGCAGGCAGATTTTTTACCACTGAGCCATCTGGGAAGCTTCAGTTTTGTTATCTGTAAAATGAAAATAGTAATATTTATCTGGTTATATTAAATGGTATAGTGATTATGGATAAGCTGCTTGGCTCATAGAAGGCACTCAACAAAGCCTAATTGTTTTTTTTTTTCCCTTTTTCTGGAATCATGCGTCTTCCTTACTAGTATTTCTGCAGTTTCAGGAATCTGCTTTCATGATCCAAACAGTCTGCCCTTCCTAAATGTAACTAACTCCAAGATAGTGGAGTAAGCACAATTTTCCATGTAATTTTATTTTTTCTATAAAACCAGAATATTTGATTAAAAATAAGTAAGTCAAATATTTAATACCCCTGTATTGAAATTAAACATGTTTAGAACCAGTTATTTATAATACCTAAGTTTTTTGTTTTGTTTTGGGGTTTTTTTTCTCTTTGGTCTCCTTAAAAGTTTTCTGAATCTATATGCCAGTACATCTACCCTTGGAAACAAAGCAGCCAGAGCGAGCACTTGACCCCTTTTCAGGAAAACAAAGTTCTGATTCAAACAAAAAGCAGGGTTTTTTCTCTATTTCGGGTGATGACCTGAATCCAGATTGAAGCATTGAAACCCACAGCCTCTAACATACGTTTGTAAGAAAATTACACTAACCAATTGGCCATAATTCCATTGTAATGCCAAAGTAATCATAAAAGGTATGAAATATCAGATTGTTGATATCTCTAGCATCAGGGAACTGGGGTTTAGACCCCAGCCAACTCTGTCACTTATTAACTATGAAACCTAGGGGAAGGTAACCTCTCTATGCCTGTCATGTGGTGAAAATAATGGTACCTCCCACATAGAATTAATGTAAGAATGAAATGAGTCAATGCATGTAAAACACTTCTGCACAAGCTCTTTGTAAATACCCTTGGCTATTATTATTTTTGCTGTGATTGTTTTAATGATTTCCCTTGCTTTGTTGTCTCTATCAACATGTGCAGGTAGACACTTTTCTACCTCTTATAGTGTGTATTTCCTGGAAGGGTGCTATTCTAAAACTATTCACTTGTTGTAGAACTGTTCATTTGTCTGTGCCCCCACTGGACCTTCAGATCTTTGAAGGCATCCCTGTCCTTATAAAATTTCTATATCCTCTCTTTATTGAATAAATTAATCTGAACTAGAAGCTACATAGATGCTTTCTGTCCAAATTCATATTTTATACAATTAAGCAATGAATTCCATGAGAGGCTTTTTTTTTTCATTCATTCTTTTTTTTTTAATCTTTTTTTTTTAATTTTAAAATCTTTAATTCTTACATGTGTTCCCAAACATGTGTTAATAGTATGAGAACCTAAAACATTGCTTAAGCCAACCATACTACTCATTGGCTGTTTGACCTATCTGAGCCTCAGTTTTCTTATCTGTCAAATGGGTAGTATGATATAGGGTGTGTTTTTTTGTTTTTTTTTTTTATAAGAGAATTGGTTGTAACAACTAACTGAGAAAAGATGTGTCTAATATCTGACACAGAGAAAACTTTCTTGTTAACAATAATTATTTTTCCCTTGAATCCAAAGTGCTGCTCAACAAGAATTCGGAGACAACTGGACAGGAACCTCACCTTTCATAAAATGGTGGCATGGATGATTGCACTTCACACTGGTAAGTTCATTCAGATATTTGAGACTGCAAAGAAAACTTGGAACCAGAGTATTCCCTCTAAGATACTTTTAAAATAAAATATCAGCCTTTGCAGGTAGATTGAGATATTTTTTTGAACGAGTTATGTTAGAAAAAATATTCAACACTCTTTCTGCCATCCCAACATTAGGATTTATTCCTTCAAGTCTTAAAACGTTATCCCCTAAGGCTCTTCTGATAAAATCCCAGTGCACTCCCCCTTTTGCACACTTTTTAATGTGAAAATTGTTTGTTAGTTCACATGTAAGAGCTTTTGTTCATTCATTTTTTAAAAAAATACTTGGTTGAACATATAGATTCATGGATTTCTTGCAGTAACTCTACAAGGACCATAGCCCATAAATTGAGAATCTAAGATAGACATTATGAGCTAGACATTTTATTTTTATTATTTTTATATATGTGTATATATAATAGTATTCATGTATTTATATGTGTTAAATATTTTGTTTTATTATTATAATTATTAAGAAGGTGGTGTTGGTGTAAGAAGGGATCCTTATCAAATCTCCACTACTTTATCATAGAGTCAGGAAATGGCAACCCACTCCAGTATTCTTCCTGGAAAATTCCATGGACAGGGAAGCCTGGCAGGCTACAGTCCATGGGATCACAATGAGTCAGACATGACTGAGTGACTGAGCACCACACACACACACACACACACACACACACACACACACACACACACACACACAGGGACTGTAGCCAGAAACTCAGCTCCAAATAAAATTATGTACACCACTCACCCTCTTTGTTTCTCTTCTCTGCCCTCTTTAGCAATTCACACCATTGCACATCTATTTAATGTGGAGTGGTGTGTGAATGCCCGAGTCAACAATTCTGATCCTTATTCAATAGCACTCTCTGACATTGGAGATAAGCCCGGTGAAACTTACCTCAATTTTGTTCGACAAAGAATCAAGGTAAGCCTCTAATTTCCTAATTCAGATGTTCTCTAGACTATTAAAACTGAGGATTAGATTTCAGTGAGTGAACAATTTCACTTGATCAGAACAGCAACAATGACAAAAGTAGACTAACTATATCAGAGGGCCAGGTCTGTAGGTTCTAAGAATGTGGGCACAAAAAAAAAAATGCCTCCCATACTCCTGAGCTAAATGTGGAAGGTCACGATATGTTTTCCAGTTTCTTAAACTCACCTGTAAGAACGAGTATACATGAAGCCTGGAGCAACTCAGGCTTATCCTTGACAAGGCCCAGCAGTCAAAGAAAGCCAGGAACATCGTCTAGTCAAACGAACTTGGGTTTATTACTTACTGCAGCAAAGAAACCTCACACTCTGAGGAAATCTGGGGTTTCTCAGGAGGATGTTGAGAAAGGCTTGTTGTGGGATTTGTGTCAGATGATTTGGGAGGGGTTTCAGAAAACAAGCATTTGCTCTGGGTCAGATTCAGTCCAAAATTGGGGATAGTTCCAGCATTAGGTATCTTAATAATTTTTTTCTAGGAGGCAGAAGAATGGGGCTAAGTCTGTAATAGTCTAAGAAGCAGCAGTCACGCATGTGTTTGTCTTGACTGGTCTTGAATGACAAGGTCACAGAATGACCTTGTCTGATGTTGGTGTTCTATGAAACTGTTTATGTGAAATAGGGAAGCTTCTGGCTGAGGTGTTAATACCAGCTCAGCCACCAGCTGATACCCATCAGCAATGCTTTTCCTCTTCCTTGCTTACAACATCTGAGAGGTGGCCTCTGTCTGCTCATTGCTCCAGCAGCAGCCATATGGGCCATCCATAGGCAAGGACTTCTTCCCTTCCAGTAGTTGCTAGAGCCTTCTACACTCAGAGGGAGAAGGTCAAAATCATTTTCATGTGCCCAGTGGCTGGGTAGGATATCTGAATCAAATCACTCACTATACACTGAATTCTAAACACATTTTGTTGTCTGTTTAGATTCCAAAAAAGTCCTTTAATTTTGCAGAAATCTTTATCCTCAGGCTGATATTTAAAAATGTGATCTATTTAGGGACAGAATTAAACAGCATCAAATAAAATAGGAATTCTCTTTGTGTGATGTCTTGGATGACTTTTCTTTTATTTATACCATGATACATAGAGGTGGCACTGCAAACATATCAAGTGAGCTGACACTGCAGTGCTGGGCCCAGATCACGCTTCTGTTGTCTGTGCTCCCCTGCCCTTCTGTGTGCTTCCATTTTCAATTGCCTGTATTTGTGTTTCTTCCTCAGAGGATTGCCCTGGGGCTACTGGAGGCCCTTTCTCCACAAGCTCCAAGATCTGAAAGGGCCTAGATAGCTATCTCGCTGAGCTGGTCTTAACCAATAACTGATGGGTTTGGGCCATAAAAACCCAGCTTCTTTGCCTCTAGTCAGGATAAACACTGAGATGTGTTTGACCCTCTGCAGTTTCCCTGCAGCATCAGGCTGAAGATTTGGCCCAAAATCACCCTCTCGGAAAGGACCCTGATGCAGGGAAAGATTGAAGGCAAAGGAAAAGGGGGCAGCAGAGGATGAGATGGTTAGATAGCATCACCGACTCAATGGATATGAATTTGAGCAAACTCCAGGACGTAGTGGAGGACAGGGGAGCCTGGTGGTCTGCAGTCCATGGGATACAACTAAGCCACTGAACAACACCCTTATTTGACTTGACATGTTCCTCTTTCCTGTCCTGTTAACCATTCTCTTACCAGTTTCTTCAGGAGCACATTCTTTCAAAATCACTTACCCATGAATCCTCATCTCAGGATCTGCTTTGGAGGAACATAGCCTAAGATGTGGCATGCCCAGAATACTTTTACAAGCTAAGCATTATGACACTTTCCAAATCAAAGCAGGAAAAGAGCTTCTGACCCTTTTAGGACATAGAGTTGACAAATGTCCTTTCTTCTGATACTGAGAACTACTTCTGTATATCAGTTGATATTTCCTATGACACCTCAACCATGTAAGACTTTTAGTTTGGAACTATCCATTCTAAGTCTATATGGGCTTCCCTGATGGCTCAGTGGTAAAGAATCCTCCTGACAGTGTAGGAGACATGGGTTTGATCCCTGGGTCACGCAGATCCCCTGGAGAAGGAAATGGCAACCCACTCCAGTATTCTCGTCTGGAGAATTCCATGGACAGAGGAGCCTAGTGGGGTACAGTCAATGGAGTCGCAAGAGAGTCAGCCACAGCTGAGAAACTAAACAACAACAATTCAAAGTCTATACCACCCTATTGAGGGATGGCTAGGATTATTTAAAGAAGGAAAGAACATACCTATTTCCCTGTTCATTGGACACTCTATAGATAGGGAGTCCTGCATCTGAGAGCATACAAATAATGTGTGTGTGTTTTTGTCTGTGTCTGTGTATTTTACAGAATCCTGAAGGAGGCCTGTATGTGGCTGTGACTCGGGTGGCAGGCGTCACCGGAGTCATCATTACACTGTGCCTGATATTAATTATCACGTCCTCCACCAAAACCATCCGGAGGTCTTATTTTGAAGTGTTTTGGTACACACACCATCTCTTTGTGATCTTCTTCATTGGTCTCGCCATCCATGGAGTTCAGTGAGTATTTAAACTCCAAGGCCAAGTACTTTATGCCCCTCAGTTCCCAGACATGATGTTCTGTTAGAGGCACAGTGACCTTGTCTTGGTGTGATCAGCCTGTCTGTTGAGAGAATAAGAGGTGAAAACAGAAGTCACTTTGATAAAAACCACTCAGTACCACTTTAGTTTCTGGTATGCGACTCATAACTATTCATAGTGCAGTTATTTATAGCAAACTTGAAAAATACACCAAAGTTTTGAACATCTTTGCAAGCATATACAAAGCATGCTGAGAGTGCTGGTAGAGTCTTGGACGTCTGCAATGATGTTTCCCACGGCTTAATCCCTCATAAATTAGACAAACTCCCAAACCAGGGAGGGTAATGATTCATCAGGTGAAAGGGTCTGCTGTAGTTCAATGAGTTTTGATTCAAGCCAATCATTCACTGATTACCTACTGTATATGAGGGCCAATCTCAGACACGGTGGGGAATACTAGAATGAGAAACACATGGTTATTGCCTTCAAGCATCCTAACATAATAAAGGGAAGACCTAGCTTCTATTGAGCATCTGTGACAGGCATGTTTCTTTTAACCTGTAAAAGGAAGACATGCTCTTACTGTCCTCATTTACTGGGGAAATGATAGACAAGGAAACAGAAAAAGTTTAAGTACAAGGTTGGCCAGAAAGTTAATTTGGCTTTTTCTGTACCATCCTATGGACAAACCCAAATGAACTTTTTGGCGAACCCAGTATGTAGCCAAGCCATCACCAGTTTATCAGTGGTTTAGATGGGATTGGAACTCAGAGGGGCTAAGGCAGGCAGCGATGAATCTGTCCTAGAGACACTCAGTGCCTGGATGTGCGGTTGAGAGAGTTTGCCTTATTGGGACCCCTGTTTCATACCAGGCTTCCTTTTTCTACTGTTTCACACTAGCCGATTCTCCCACCTGCACGCAAAAGCAGGCCTGGGAAGTTCCCCAGTGGGTACGGGGCTGCATATAACTAAGAGTAGAGGAAGTAGGTGCTCAAGGCTCAGTGACTCTGCTCTGAGTCAAGTCAGCCTAGAAGTGGCTGAGACTTGAGTATGAAAAGGGGAAGGGTGGAGAGAAGCAGCCTGTGGCAACCCCTCATGTGCATTCTTTTTAAAAAATGTTTTATTGAAATATAGTTGAGGTACCATGTCATCTTAGTTTCAGGTATATGGCGAAATAACTCACTTATACATTCTTTTTCATCTTCTTTTCCATTATGGTTTATTACCAAATATTGAATATAGTTCCCTCTCCTCATGTGCATTCTTGATCAACTTGCAGACCCTGACCCCCAGTCATCCCTTTCTAAGCACTGAAAAATCAGCATAGACAAAGACTCTTTCAATTCAGTTCAGTTGCTCTGTCATGTCCTACTCTTTGTGATCCCGTGGACTGCAGCATGCCAGGCTTCTCTATCCATCACCAACTCCCTGAGCTTACTCACACTCATGTCCATCGAGTCAGTGATGCCATCCAACCATCTCATCCTCTGTCGTCCCCTTCTCCTCCCGCCTTTCTTTATAGTGCAACTCTCACATCCATCCATGACTACTGGAAAACCCTCTTAAACCAATGAGTATCTTTAAATGGAACTCGGTCATCATCCAGTTGTTTTCAGAGAATCCTAGAGAAAAAAAATTAATCTCTTCCCCTCTCTAGCTGAGTAATTTCACCACTTTACATTTGTATAGATTCATAGATTTGTATCTCTTTTTTTTTTTTGGCCATGGATCATGTGGTATATTAGTTCCCAACCAGGGATTGAAACTGTGCCCCCTACATTTGTAGTGCAGAGACTTAATCACTGGACTGCCAAGGAAGTCCCTCACAGATATTTATCTTACTGTGGAGCAGGCAGAGGACAGATATGTTCCCTGTTCTCCACCTGAGGAAAATCTGCCACTTACACTGATTGACTGATTCTTAGTCTCATAGCTAGGTAGCAGCTGAACTGGGATTAAAATGCAGGTTTTCTGACTTCCAGTCTTGGCACTGAGAAGAGAAGAAAGTCAGATTTTTTTTTTCTATCACTCCCCATGTGATCTTGAGCATTAAGAACTCTAATAGTTATCATTTGTTGGATCATTACTTTGTGCGGGAGTCTTATATGCATCATGCCAGTTGATTCCTAAAATAAACTTTTAATGAGGTACTTATGCCTATCTTATGGGCTTCCCAGGTGGCATTAGGGGTGAAGAACCTACCTTCCAATGCAGGTGACATAAGAGATGCAGGTTCAATCCCTGGTCAGGAAGATCCCCTGGAGGCGGGCATGGAACCCACTCCAGTATTCTTGCCTGGAGAATCCCATGGACAGAGGAGCCTGGCGGGCTACAGTCCATAGGCTCACAAAGAGTCGGGCATGACTGAAGAGACTTAGCACGCACGCACATGCCTATCCTACAGCTGAAGAAACTGAGGCTCAAAACAAGTAAAATAACTTGCCCAATTTGCCACTAAATTAGCAAGGGGTGGATGTGGGATGTGAAATCAAGGCTGTCTGGCTTGGGTCCAGAATTGCTTTCACCAAATCATTCTGCTTCTAGTTACCTGGTTTCTCTAAGCCTCAGGGTCCACATATGTAAAATGAGGGTGCTTGCTTGCGTTTCAGGCCTGTTATGAAAACCAACTGAAATAATTTGTGTACAGTGCCTTTC
Organism: Capricornis sumatraensis; assembly: GCF_032405125.1. NCBI lineage: Eukaryota > Metazoa > Chordata > Mammalia > Artiodactyla > Bovidae > Capricornis > Capricornis sumatraensis. The sequence goes on along the minus strand of NC_091092.1, from coordinate 106,066,668 downwards.
CCATACCTGGCACATGACAGATGCTCAACACATGGTAATTCTCTTCCCTAGGACCTAGGGATAGAAAGCGATGGTTAATGACCTTGAAGTAAAACATCCTCTGAATATACCAAGTGGCCCAAACTTTTACAAAGGGCCTTCTATGTGTCATCTTATATATTTTGAAATGTTAGTGTTAGTCACTCAGTCATGCCCCATGTAGTCCATGGGGTCTACAGCCCGCTGGGCTCCTCTGTCTATAGGATTTTCCAGGCAAGGATTCTGAAGACCTTGCCATTTATGTTTCTAGAGACCAGAGACCTGACTCTTTCAACTTTGTGCCTCCCTCCACCAGTTCCTACTCAACCTGCATTGTCTTATGTTATAGTAGTTGCTCAATTAATACTTATTGAAGTGAATGGGCTCTGAGCATTTCAGGGAACATACTATCAGTGTTGATGTCTGTGAGAATGGCATATCTCCACAAAGTCATCTCAAGTGAATTTCAACCTTTTGATTTAATTTAGACAATTTTGAAAAAACAAAGGATCTATACCAAGCCTCAGGGCTACTGTAGATGGTTGTATGGGTTGTCAACTACACAAGCGTACCTGGCCAATGGGAATGAAATTAGTCCATGCTCTGCTGGCCAAACTCTTTGCCTCTAGGGCTGTACTCAAAGAGGCGGGGCATCTTGTTCTAATTTTCAGAAAGACCCTGTACCCATCAGCAGTTGCTCTCATAGATTTGCAGTTTTTCTGTTTTTGTTTCTAAATGAGAATAATATTTGAAACAGAAGCACAAATGTTGCATTTCAGAAAACATGTATGGATGATCCAAAACTTACCCTGTAGATGTAATGTTACATATAAATATCCTTTGTGCCATCATACATGTTTTTCCTTTTTATTCTTTTTCTCTTTTTTTTGGCTATGCTGTGCAGCATGTGGGATGTGGGACCTTAGTTCCCAGACCAGGGATCAAACCCACATCCCCTGCAGTAGAAGCTTGGAATCTCAGCCACTGGACTGGCAGGGAAGTCCCCATATAATTTTTTTTCTATTGCTAAAGATCATGCATTTTTCCCTTCCTCTAATCTATTGGGAGGAGGCAATAAGATATTGCTTGTAAATCAGAAGTATAAGACCCATATTAGAATACTAAAAACATGTCCAGATCTCAAAAAATTAAGAACTTAATGTCTCATTTCTAAATGGTCAAGACTTACATTTCCTCCTCAGGCAGATTGTACGTGGGCAGACTGCAGAGAGTTTGTTGAAACACCAACCAAGAAACTGTTATCAAAACATCTCAGAGTGGGGAAAAATAAAGAACTGTCCAATCCCAGAGTTCTCTGGGAACCCTCCTATGGTACGTACAACCCATTGTTGCTATTATAGTTTCATTACCAATAATCTTCAAACTACATCTAAGAAATACATACAAATGTCATAGAGTTGTCCATTATGAATGTCATGGAACTGCTAGGTTAAGTATCCAGTGTTTTTCTGCTATGCTAATTGTCTAGAATTAGTTCTTGAAAAGTAACCTTTACATTAGTCTGATATGAGCATCCTCATATAAAACTTGGAAAAGTATTGTTTTTTTAAAGTGCATTTGGATTCAAGAACTTCCATCTCTTCTGGATATGATGGCCATGATAATATCAGTTAATGATTTTCAGAGGGATTCCATCCTGAGCTGAATTGGAAAGCTCAGATAATGATTTATAATATAAGGAGCCAGGAACCTCCTCAGATACCAGGAAATAAGATTTTCTACCCAGCTTTCAGAGCTTAGTGGAAATTTGTGAGATGGTACATAGGGCTGCCATTAGGTATCAGGAGGTCCTGTCTGTGAATAAAGGAGACTGGAGAGCTAGGTTCATGCCAACACCCAATGGCACTTCATGGCAGAGCAGGAGTGTGGCAAGGGTGACCAAGGGAAAGGATGCTAAAATATTTCCCTTTTGTTGGGAACTCTCAAGAACTCCATTTTGTTTATTCTCAATATCTCTGTTCTATAGAGTGAGAATTGAACCCTATGATTTTCATACCTTTTCCCCCATTGGCAAGCAATACACATTATTGGTTATTATGTCAGCTATTGGTGTAAAACTAAGCAAAAATCAACGTTTGTATAGGTCTTCTGAAAAGGATCATTAATTGTGTCCTTAAACACAGTATAATATAAATGCAAATTTACCATCCCATTTCTCCTTCCTTTTTCCCTACTCTCCTAATATAGGAGTACTCTTCCTCTAGAAACAGCATCTAGAGGACTTAATATCTTTCAGCATCCTTACTTATTAATGAAAGTAACCAGACACATCACTGAACTACCCCCACTACATAGAGACATCAGTTGTTGTTGTTGTTTTAGTCACTCAGTCTCATCCGACTCTTTGCAACCCTATGGACTGTAGCCCACCAGGCTCCTCTGTCCATGGGATTCTCCAGGCAAGAATACTGGAGTCGGTTGCCATTTCCTTCTCCCAGGGATCTTCCCAACCCAGGGACCGAACCCACATGTCCTGCATGGCAGGTGGATTCTTTACTGCTGAGCCACCAGGGAAGCCCAGAGACATCAATAGAAAGGATTAAAAGGGAACTGTATTGCAGATCCTCTTCTGAGTTGGGAAAGGCACATTTCCTTGAAGACACCTGGAGTCAGAATGCTACTACCTTAGCAGACACCTACCTCAGAAATGCTCCTGGGTTTCTGGGAAGATTAGAGGTGATGTCCAACACCTGGTTCCATTCAATGTGGCCCCAGGTGACCCCCAGGAAATAGATGGATAATGCTAGATGGTTTGAAAAACCTGTCCCATGAAAATGAAGGCCAGTAGCAGAGAATTTATGACCTCCAGGCAGATATTTTTCAAGTTTGATTGGAGATAGGGCTATTTGGGTGCTCTCAACTTCCAACAATAAGTTTCTTAAAAATTTTCATAGGAAGATCATTAGTGAGAGTATGGAAAGTCCTCTGAGGTTTCTTCCCCTCTTGGAATCCCTTCTGGAATGTTGTATTTAAGATGATATCACCTTCTAAAATTCTTTGCTACTTCAGATATTCAACTAGGAACCTAATTGACTGAATCCCAGGATGGATCTGTTTGGTCTAAATATTTCTGGACAGCCAACAATGCCACAGAGTAATTCCAGTGGTCTGAAACATTGCAGATTCTGACAAGAGGGGACTCTAGAAAAAGCTAAAAATCTCTGGATCTGTCCTTATTCAGCAAGTGCATTGCTCTGAGAACTTGCCAGAATATTGGAGAAACAGCTAAATTCTTACATGAAATTTCTCATCTTGTGACGAATCAAGCTTTGACTACGTGACTGAGAGAAAGTAATTGCAATGTTACATTAAAAATATGATGTTTTTGAAATGCTATCCTTTAGAGAAACGTTAATTCCAAAACCAACTTTACTCGGCTGTAGGATTCTCACAACTCCTATTGCAACAATAGGAGGAAATCCCATTCTTGTGGGCAGTTCCTCTTGGGAGAGTTTCATACTGTAGATATAGTTCCCCAATGTGACCAAAGAGAATGTTCATTTTTACTGGCTCAGAAATTTATTTTAACTTTAGGTATTTTCATGCATTCTTTTATAGAAGAAATTTACTAATATAATATCAAATATTTAAACAAGCCCACAAATGTTAATTGCATTTCTAAAATGTTTTGTCCCCGTGAATCTTTTATTAACTACCACCCCTTAACACATACTTTTTTCATTGTTTGTTCTGATTACAGACTTGGAAATGGATAGTGGGTCCCATGTTCCTGTATCTCTGTGAGAGGTTGGTACGGTTTTGGCGATCTCAACAGAAGGTGGTCATCACCAAGGTAGGCACTGGCTTAGGAATGACTATCTAACTATATCATGGACAAGTCTACCCAAATTCTTTACAACACTGTCAGAGCTATCTTTTACTTGGTTTCTTTTGATTCAGCTTAGGGCAGAGCGATGACCTATGGTTTGTTTCAATGCCCCTAGCCTGATAATCAAATGATTGGACCTTTTCATTGGGGAAACTAGAATTTAACATTTCCTGTTGAAAAATGAATGCAAATATTTTATGTAAATGAATTTGTGTTGTGTGTGTGTGTGTGTGTGTGTGTGTGTGTGTGTGTGTTAAGGGGAGAGGCATGAGGGATGATGTGATTAGTTAAGAGTAAAGAAGCAAAGAGATGAGTTCAAAAGGTCACAAAGGTCATTTATTGAGCCTTAAAATATTCAGATGCTGAAAGAATCAGGGAACCAGGGCAGGTCTTACTGACATAGAGATCATTCCCCAGGTCCTCTTTGCCTCCTCCTCTGTGCTTTGTATGTAGTAACAGAATATCAGAGGTAACATCCTCAAAGTCTTTAGTAAGCTAACTAAACTTCATTGAGAGTTGAGTCTGGTAACTTCAAATATATAGTGGTTTATTCCCCTCATGTCGATGCCACTTCTTATCACTAAATAAATAAATATCTAACTAAATAAATAAAAATAGAATTACCTTATAGTTTCAGGAAACATCAGACAAGACTATTTTTATCAAATAAAATTGAATTCAATTCAGTTCAAAAAGTATTTACCAAAGTTTACCTCGGGTTGCTTTTGCAAAACACACAAAACCTTCCTGTCCACCTACCTCTTCTTTCTGGACCCCTATGGAAGGTCATAGGAACGTAGTCCAGCTGGCAATGGAGATCTTGAAATATAGGAAGCCACAACAGTTCTCCTTTTATGATATTTATATTGTATGAGAAAAAGCCCACAGATCAGCAAAAAGAGCAACCACAAAATTTCCCTTACTAGACTAAAATGAACTAACCAGACAAGTATTTCTGCTAGGCCTATTTCTAAGGCAAACTTGTCTTCCTGTGAATAAAATGAATATCCATTTTCTTCTCATGTCAACACAGGTAAGAAACGAAGTACTATCTAAAAGTATTTTGTGACTGTGTTGTCCACTAAGACATTTTACTCCCTCCTATCCCAGTGTTGCCTGTGGTGGCAACATTGCAATATGGTAAAAATCATGTTCACCACACAAAATTGCAATGTGAGCAGCGTAATTTTCAAAGTCATTTTCATCAATCTTTGTTTTCAAAATGAAGCTTTACACCTCCTTAATTCAGTGATGAAGGTCTATGGGTTGCAGCCTTGTCGTTTAAGTTATATTTGAATCACAAATTTTGGAAACATTTGACAATTTTTCTTAAAAGGATTTCCCATTCTCCTACTCCTCAGTCATGAAAAGTAAAGCTCAGCAGTATCAGTCAACATTGTGCTCAGTCCCTTCAGTCGTGTCCAACTCTTTGCAGCCCCATGGACTGTAGCCTGTCAGGCTCTTCTGTCCATGGGATTTTCCAAGCAAGAATACTGGAGTGGGTTGCCATGCCTTCCTCCAGGGGATCTTCCCAACCGAGGGATTGAACCAGTGTCTCCTGTGTCTCTTGTGTCACACGTGGATTCCTTACCACCGAGCTACCAGAGAAGCCCCTTACTCAACATTAGGAGACTGCTCTTTTGCTTCTATTGATTTTCCTTTCCTTTGATGTCCCTTGGTTTGTTTTCTGTTGTACATATAAAGACCTTCTAAGATCTCAGGAATCATCACAGAAACAGCATATTACAATGAAAGCATTTTGTTGTGTTCTATTTTTATTTTTATTTACCAACTCACCAGTTGATGGGCATTTGGACTGTTTCCAAATTATTTTGCTATTGCAAACAAAGCTATTATGAACGTTCAGGTACATGGAAAACGAACAATGGGTGGGTGGGGCCTGGCTTTGGGAGAGATGAATGGTGTACTTCCCAAGTAGGGAGAAACAGAAACAATGCATGAAATCAAGCAGGCTCAAGGTGGGACTTGGGACAAAGACAGGCCAGCACCTCAGGCTTAGTTTGGGGGACGTTGCTATATAACTGTCAACGGGGTCGCCTTCTGCCTCTGTCTGGCTGCTAAGGCTCTTGATCATCCCCCTGGGGAAACAGGAAGGCTGAGTAGGAAACCATCTCTTCTTCCTGTTTCTAGCCACTGCCTTGATTTCTTAGAGGGAAAAAAAAAATCACAGTAAGCCGGAGTCTTAGGTTGAATTCCCTAGCCAAGACTCAGAGACAGAGAACTGCATGCAGAAGGCTTATCAGGGCGTGTTCTCAGGAGAGGAACTTGTAAAAGAAAAAAAGGCAGGACTGGGGGAAGGAAATGGGTGGCTGTCAAAGTGGTTGCAACTGCAGCCTCAGCTGATCCTACAGGAAGTGCTGGAGCTGGGATGGCCCCTGGGAGTTGTCCGAAAGTGAGGACAAGGGCCAGGCCTTTGGGTCCCTGCATCAGAGCTCACTGTGGGCCACTGGCTACAGCCAAGGGCTATTCCCAGTAAGAGATTCGTTTGCTGGAAGAACTACTCTGTTGGCCCTGAAGAAGGGACCTGGGTGGGGCCTCTTAGCTGAGCCTCTTATCCATACAGACACTGACAAGACAAGTACTGGGAGAAAGGGGCATTTCCAGAGACATGTTTTATTTCCATAGGTGGTCACTCACCCTTTCAAAACCATCGAGCTCCAGATGAAGAAGAAGGGATTCAAGATGGAGGTGGGCCAATACATTTTCGTCAAGTGTCCTGTGGTGTCTAAGCTGGAGTGGCACCCTTTCACCCTGACCTCTGCCCCCGAAGAAGACTTTTTTAGCATCCATATCCGCATCGTGGGGGACTGGACAGAGGGACTCTTCAAAGCTTGTGGCTGTGATAAGCAGGAGTTTCAAGATGCCTGGAAACTACCAAAGTGAGTAGAGTGCCTGTTACAAAGGTGCATGCATTCAGGAAAATATGTCACTAAATAGCTTTGCTTCTCCCATCTCTTACTCCAGTAGCCCCTGAGTCTTGACAAAACACACGGATTCTACAAACAGAGGTAACGATCTCTGTGTTCCCCATATTACATGTGGTGAAGTGTTAGTCTGTCGTGTCCGACTCTTTGAGACCCCATGCACTGTAGCCCACCAGGCTCCTCTGTCCATGGAATTCTCCAGGCAAGAATACTGGAGTGGGTTGCCATTCAGTTCTCCAGGGGATCTTCCCAACCCAGGGATCGAACCCTGGTCTCCTGTGTCTTCTGCATTGCAGGCAGATTCTTTACCATCTGAGCCACCAGGGAAGCTGTTTATGCATATCTGTATAAATCTTATGTAAAATATAAAATATTTGAATCATATGTTAATCCTGAATATTCCCCAATGCCTTTACATTTGTAAGGGTCAAGGTCAAGGTATTTTAACTTTCAATCAAAGCTATACTTAAAATTTAATTGCTATACATTATTTGAGGGGAAATGCCAGGTGGTGCTAGTGGTAAAGAACCTGTCTGCCAATGCAGGAGACATAAGACACTCTGGTTCGATCCCTGGGTTGGGAAGATCCCCTGGAGAAGGGCACACCAACCCACTCCAGTATTCTTGCCTGGAGAATCCCATGGACAGATGAGCCTGGCGGGCCACAGTCCATAGGGTCGCAAAGAGTCAGACACGACTGAAGTGACTAAGCATGCATGCATGCCAGATCTTACTCAGTTGGCCTCCTTCTTCCCACATGCCTAACATGGTGTCAGGTACTTAGTAAATGCTGAAGAAAAGTTGGTCAAATAACTCAATGACTAGACAAATGAAAAGTGGAGATACTAAATTCATAAGATATTATAGCATGGAAAATTCTCTCTTTAATGTGCAAGAATTTCAAGTATGGGCTGCCCTGGCAAAACACAGACATGTGTGTGTGAGTGTGTATGTGAGTGTGTATGTGTTTGATGTGTGAAGGGAGGTACAGGAAAAAATACCCCTGACAATTAACGCATATTTTCAGTTAGCTAAAAATTTCTCTTCTTACTTCCCACCCCAATGTTCACACTGAGTTGGTTACTTGAAAGCCGTCTCACAGAAGAAAGTGCCACATCATCAATACATTGTCCCGGTTTGAAGTGATGTATTGCACACCCCCAGTGATAATGTGTGCCCCCTCCGCCTCTGAAGAGCAAGACATCTGTGTAACCATCTCCCCCCATACTTCCCTCCAGGGTAGCTGTTGACGGGCCCTTTGGCACTGCCAGTGAGGACGTGTTCAGTTACGAGGTGGTGATGTTAGTGGGAGCAGGGATCGGGGTTACGCCGTTTGCATCCATCCTCAAGTCGGTCTGGTACAAATATTGCAATAAAGCCCCAAATCTGAGGCTCAAAAAGGTAGGTTCTTTCTTTTTTTCAGAGAGCTTGGACTGGTCATCACACTCTGCCAAGTGAAGCTTCAAAGAGCCGTCAGGGCAGTGGCTGGCAGAGATCAGGCAAAGTGAAGACAAGTTCTGGGTGGTTTCAGAGAGGCAGGCTTCTCACAAAAGGGCTATTTGATAAATTAAAGGTGTCTCTGGGACTTACCTGGTGTTCCAGTGGTTAGGACTCAGCACTTTCACTGCCAAGGGTTTCAGGTTCAATGCCTGGTCAGGGAACTAAGATCCCACAAGCCTCGCAGCACCACCAAACAAACATATAAATGTGGTTCTATAGAACCAGGCCTATTATTGAAAGTAATATACCATATTTGCATGGTATTACTAGAAATTCAGAAAAGAGAGAGCTAAAGTGTTCACAATCCCAATCCAGTAATTCTCCTTTTGGTAAATTCTCTTCCAACATTTTTCCACTTGTTTATATATTTTTAGAAAGTTGCATATATTGAGTATGTACAATTTCATGTCCCCCTCTTTTGAAAACATATAGTGTTTTTCAGTGTTGTCACAAGCTTGCTAATAATCATTTTTGATGAGTCCTTCATGTTCCATTGAGAGGATATAGAATAATTTTTCTATCATCTTATGTTAGATATTGAGGTAGATTCCATTTCCAGTCACCTCTCCCCCACATTTATTTGCAGGGGGAGGACAGGAGACATGTCCTTTCATGACACTTTTACTTTTTTACTTTCTATGGCTGTCTCCTCAGAGTAAAGTCCCAGGGGAATTTTTGGTCCCATGTAAGTTGGGTTTCATTGCCTGAGAAACGACATCTTTAATAAAGCTTGAGTCACTCTAATGACTGTTGTTGTTTAGTCACTAAGTTGTGTCCAAGTCTTTGCGACCCCATAGTCTGTAGCCCAGCAGGCTCCTTTGTCCATGGGATTTCCCAGGCAAGAATACTGGAGTGGGTTGCCATTTCTTTATCCAGGGGATCTTCCTGAGAGAGAACCTCTAATAGGCACGTGGAGCTTACTTTGACTTTCATTCTCCCTTTCCCTCTTTTCAATGTTAAGGAGGTGTGGGTAGAACTACTTTTTCCCCTAGAACTCCAAGGTGTCTGGCGTAGCAGGCAGGGAAGTTGCATGGTGGCAACCATGGCTCATCAACATCCTACTGATCTTTCTGAAAGGAGAGTCCAAGGAAGTGAGGAATTCTGAGAGGGCAAGAGCAGCCCCAGAGGGCGCATGGTGGGCTCATGTTTTCTTCTTAAGCTACAGATTTCTGCGAACAAGCTGTTTATTTACTATGCTGCTATGTAAAGGCCAGAGCAGGTTCATGCGAGCTAGTTTGTCAAATATCTAGAGTTTTCTGAAAACCTATGTTTCTAGGCATCCTGAGCAACAGGGAAAAGTGGAAGGTGGGAGGGTAGAAATCCATATGTCAATGCTGATAGGTCTCTATTTAAATATGATCTACTCAATTCACAGATATAGAGAACTAACTGGTGGTTACCAGTGGGGAGAAGAGACAGGCAAGGGCAACATAGGGGGAGAGGATCAAAAGATGCAAACTATTAAAAATAAAATAAGCTACAAGGATATACAGCATGGGGAATATAGCCAATGATTTATAATAATTATAAATGGGGTATAACCTTTGGAATTATTGATCACTCTACTATACACTTGTGATTTATATAATACTATACATCAATGATACTTCAATTTAAAAATTATATATATATATATAATGGTTGGATGGCATCATCAACTCAATGCACATGAGTTTGAGCAAAATCCAGAAGATGGTGAAGGACTGTGAAGCCTGGCATGCTGCAGTCCATGGGGTTGCAAAGAGTTGGACATGACTGAATGACTGAACAGCAAATAACCTGCTTCACGGTCTGTCCCCCTCTCAGATCTACTTCTACTGGCTGTGTCGGGACACACATGCCTTTGAGTGGTTTGCGGACCTGCTGCAGCTGCTGGAAACACAGATGCAGGAGAAGAACAACACGGGCTTCCTCAGCTACAATATCTACCTCACTGGCTGGGATGAGTCTCAGGTAAGGACAAGATCCCCAATCTCAGGTCTCTCCCATAGCACCCAGGGCTTACCGACTTCCCCTTGGCTATTGGAGTGGCTTGTGTACAGGTTTTAAGAATCGTCAGTGGGTTCAGGTGATCCACCGCATTCACTCTGACTCAGTATGCCCATATGTTCAGACTGTTGAGACTAAATTCAAAGCTGGTATCTGTGGGACAGGTCAAAGCTAGGGAGCCTACAAAGAAGTCAGAGCCACGACTCTGACCTTGTTAGAGCAATGCCCCCACCAGGAGTATTGAACCAGGTGAATAAGATGATCCACTGGGTTACGGGAAGAAAAGATAATATTAGCTATCTCTCACTCTCTTTCTGTGTGTGTGTGTGTATGTGTGTGTGTGTGTATGTATATGTATATATATATCCATATGTATGTTGCTGTTGTTTAGTCACTAAGTCGTGTCCGACTGTTTTGTGACCCCATGGACTGTAACCCGCCAGGTTCCTCTGTCCCTCGGATTTCCCATGCAAGAATACTGGAGTGGGGTTGCTACTTCCTACTCCAGGGGATCTTCCACACCCAGGGGTCTCCTTCATTGGCAGGCAGACTCTTTACTGCCGAGCCCCCTGGGAAGCCCATAAATACACATGCATAAATATACATGCATATATATGGGTATATATTTCTTCAATTTGTATTATGTATGTTTTATAATATACATAATACATTTAATAAGGAGTCATAATAACTGGTAACAATTCTTAAGCATATGCTTGTGCCAAGTATTCTTCTTAGTGTTTACATAGATTGTCTAATTAAATCCTCACAACCACCTTATGTAGCTTATGTAGCTATTATTCTTATCCATATTTTATAGATAGGGAAGCCAAGGCCCAGAACAGCTTAGGTCATTTGTCCAAGGGCATCCAAGTAATAAATGCTCCAGGACCTGCACTCTTAGCCACTTCCAGTAGTTCATGATAATCGTTTGTGAATAAATCCGTATATATCTAGTGAAGGTGATATATGCATGTATATATGTATCCATGTGTGTAGTACACATATGTATATAGACTCCCTCCTGAGACATTTAGCAATGAAATTGTGAATTTTCAATGGATAAAACAATTACAGCTACAAGTATTGATAAGATAACAATTCACGAGACAACCACCCACAACAAAGAACTATCTGGCCTCAAATGTCTAAAGTGATGAGACTGAGAAACTTAGAAACAAGTTAATGATTCCTAGCGGATAATGTGTTTCTCAATAAACAAACATTAATAACTTGGCCCAGAAAAAGCATAACTGTCCTCCTGAGTGAGGAGCTAAGGCAAGAGTTTCTGGTCACTGGCTCAACTGGCCACACCCATACAATGGCTCCTCATCAGAGACATTTTTCACATGTACCTTGTCCCTGTGAAAACTGACTTCTCATTCAGGTTTTGGCATATTGCCTATTATAAATTCTCCAAGTCTTCAGAAAGTTTTGTAGGTCCGATAGGTCCCACAGGTCCCACAAACATAGGTCCCGGGCCACATGACCAGGAAAATTGCTGCTCTAGAAAAAGTGATTTTAAGATGTCACTTCTGCAATTTAAAGACAAAACAACAGAATTTGATAAAAATGAAACCCAGTGGGAAAAATGTATAATATATAAATTGCTCTGCAGTTCTGTTTTTTTCAAAAGCCAGCTTTTTTTTCCCAGTGGAAAATTTTTTGCATTGAAAAATAGTTATTTTTCTTTGCAAAACTTTGTGTCTACAGGATTATTAAACCAGGGAAACCACCCTTCTTAACCTCTTCCATCCCCATTATCCATCCCCTGTCCAGTAAATTTAAAATCTGATTTAATTGTTAAATTTAATTAACCGTTTTTACTAAAAAATACCTGTGGTTCAAACTGAGGCTCTCTAGAATGGTAACAGAAAGCAACCCCCCCACCCCCTACACACACAATTAATAGCTTTAGGCTTGGTTTGATGTCTTATTACATTAGCAAAATATGAGTGTATTTTAATCTATGATTGTGTTAATTCTTAGTGATTCTCTCAACACAGTGGGAGTATATTCAGGACAGACTGCTAGATGTACTGCAGAGAGAAAAACAGTGAAACAGCATTTAAATCGTACCCACACTTTAAAGTCCGGCTCAAATGCTGCCACCCTGAGACCTTCTCATATCCTCCACTTGTCCTCCCTTCTTTGTTCTCATGGAGATGTTTGTGCCTCCTCTATGACATTCGTGGTACCTTAGTCTACAAACAGGATTGCTCACCTCTTTACTTCAAGGTCTCCCTTTCTAGACTATAAATGGCTTGAAATCAGTGTGTTCAGTGTTGTTGACCTTCTAGCTTCTGGCATAATGCCTTGCTTCATATATGTACATTTAGATTGGGTAGTTAGAGCTTGGTTTGTGGGATATGTTAGTCTATCTGTGTGTGTTTATAGAGCATGACTCTTTATTCTGAATTCAAATTCGTGTCCTTTCCTGCAGGCCAGTCACTTTGCAGTGCATCATGACGAGGAGAAAGATGTAATCACAGGCCTGAAACAAAAGACCTTGTATGGACGACCCAACTGGGATAACGAGTTCAAGACCATTGGAAGTCAACACCCCAAGTAAGGAGTTTCCCCAACAGAGTGTTCTTGAGGCTTACAGTCTATGTAAAGCAGCAGCTCCCAAACACAGCTAAATTTATATATTCTGGAAGCTAAAATATCTAGATAACTATATTCACACTCATAAAAGGTTCTAAGTATCTCTCACTTTAAGAAGTCTTTAAATCACACCCAACATTGACTGATGAGTTCCAAACAGAGTCCCAGGTCCCACCTCAGACTTTCTGAACCCTGCTGCCCCCAAGTAGGCCTGTAACTCAATTCTTTGCTTTTATCTCCTAAATTTCACTCATGTATCTGCTTCTATTAATTCAACAAGATTTATATTGTTTACTGAGGAGACACTGGCCCCATTTTCATGTATAGCTTTTGGGTCCTAGATCATAAGTTGACAGATACCCCAGGTCCTTCCTGCCCTCACTAAAGCTTTAGTCATTATGAAGCTTTGAAGAGATCTTTTATCTTGTTAGAACACATGGAAAACTCAAGAAATCACCATAAATACACTCTTTATGTCATTACTTCTTACACTTTAATGAACATGTAAATCACTTGGAGGAGCTTTTTAAAATGCTGATTTAGTATATGTGAGGTGGGGCCCAAGAATCTGCATTCTTGGCTTTGAATGGCTTTTTGAGTTTTCTTGAAATCTTAACATGAACAAGGATTGGAAATACAGTTACATCAAAGAACAAATCATCACAGCTTTGACATTTAAGCCAAACAGATATTTTAGGGCAGATTTGAAAAAAGTGTGAAGTCATAACAATTTAAAAACACAGCTGACCTACTTCAATAATATATATTCTTGAAAAGCTGACACCAGGGCTCTGGTCTGAAACCACAGCTAGAGGAATAAGGCTTTAGAGTCTAAAAAGTTGAAGGACGAAGCCACACCAAGTTGTTAGCAGAGTTGCTGTTCCTAAGGTGGGTTTGTTCCTGATTTTAAGACACTGGAGTGACTTCCCTGGTGGTCCAATGGTTAAAAGTCCGTGCTTCAAGTACAGGAGGGTGTGGTTCGATCCCGGGTCAGGGAACTAAGCTCTCACATGTCCCATGGTGTGGTCAAAAATAATTTTTTTAAAAAAAGATGCTGGAGTGTTTGAGAACACAAAGCCCCGAAAGGAAGTAGACCACAGGCTCACAAATTCACCACCATTTTCTCTGTGGTAGAAGTTTCCATAAATCTTGCTTGAATGTCATTTTTTTTTTCAATAAAGTCAGCTGCCTTTTGAAGTAGCCAGCTGCCCCCATAAACAGGACCAAGCCACCCTTCCAAGGGTCACCTGAACTCTGTCATTTGTGGAAAGATAAAGGAGCTGAGGAGACTCTGCTCTGAGGCCTAAAATCAGTAGGAAATCTCCCCATGTGCTTTGTAATTGATCCCATCCCAAAGCCTAAAACTGTCTTTTTCTTTCTCTGTTTCTCCCCAAAAGTACCAGAATAGGAGTCTTCCTCTGTGGACCGGAAGCCTTGGCTGACACCCTTAATAAGCAGTGCATCTCCAACTCCGACTCTGGCCCCAGGGGAGTGCATTTCATTTTCAACAAGGAAAACTTCTAACTGGTCTCTTCCATGAGGAATAAATGTGGGTTGTACCACTGAATAACCAAGTAATGCTAGTGGATAATATAAGTTCCTTCCTTTAAAAAAGAAAAAGGAACTATGATGTGATGATTTTCCCTGAAAGGAATGTCAGAGATTTTTAATGGTGATAAATTTGCATTTGTATGGAGCTTTATGGTTTTCAGAGCAATTATATAAACTTTTTTTTTTTCATTTTGTTTTTTCCCTTTACAGTAATACCAGGAAAGGTAGGGCAAAGATTCTCAGACTCAGTTTTCAGGATAAAAAAAAAGGTTCAAAATGGTGAAGTAGCCTCCCTAAGATTAAAGCTGAGACTGGCTCTAGGCCATCTGACTCTAGGTTTGGTGATCTTTCAGCAATAGCAGGTTGCCTGGAAATTGGTTTGCATACTCCCCCAAAGAAGAAGCGAACCAGGGAATAGTTATTCATATTCCCTTTTGTGTCATCTTTGTTATCAATATTGCTCTATTGAAGGAAATGTTCCAAATAGGAGATAATTTATCCTGTGAATGATTCATCACTTAATAGTGACGACATCCTCCAGTTTACCAATACAGCAGCCTAACTGGGTCAGAGATTTCTCCTAAAAAAGAATATTAGACTGACTGGATATATATATGACCCACCATTTACACTGATACTTGGCAGAGAGTGGATACTCATTGAAAGGTAGCTGAATGAATGAATGAAAAGACATTTAGAACCATACAGTGCCAAGGTAGAATCAACTGAAAGCCTTAAACAGTATTATCTGAGGAAATCACTTCTGATACTCTAGTTGACCAAATAAGCCTCATTCTCTTAAGGGTACAGAACAGGCTAAGGTTAGTAACCAATAGGTTGTCCTGTCCAAACACTCTTATTTGAAGCATTGCACCAAAGGGAGATGGAGGCAGAGAAATAAACTCCTCTCATAACTCTGGCTGGCTCCTTTAGTCCTGTTCCTGATGCTATGAAAGAAATGCAAACTAATTTATTGCCCAAAACGGTCCTCTCCAGCCAGCACTTGTGAATTTGAAATTAAGAATTGTGACAAGTATGTATCTGACAGCTGCTTTAAATAGCATCCACCCTTTGTTTTACTTAAATACACATGGAAAATTGATCTTTTTAAATACACATGGAAAATTGATCTTACTGCTGTAACTAATGATTTATCCTTCTATCATCATGATAATAAAAGTTACATCCCAGAAACTAAATCCCTAGCTTACTATGTAGCTTTTGAATTCATATCCAATAGAATATTCTAGATATTCATGAGTTCAAGAATCTCTAAATCACTCTTAATGTAACTGCTCCTACTTCTGGAAACTAAAAACAAATTTATTTGTTATATTCTCTGCGGCCACAGATATTTAGAAGTAATCAACTTTAATAATGAGAAAGAAGGAGAAAGGAGCAGAGGGGAAGGGCAGAAGACCAGGTTAGGAGGAAAGGGGAGGGAAAGAGGAAGACAATAGAAGGAAAGTGAGAGAAAGCCAAAAACAAAAAAAAGGCAAAAGGGAAGGGTAGGGGAAGGGGGTCACTTTCTACCCCAGATTTCTTAAAGTCTTGTATGTATTGAATGTAATTGCAGGAGCCATACACATATTCATTTTATTTTGATCACATAAGGTATTGAATCTGAAATTCTGGCCACAAATTTGATGCTGAGTGGACCTATTCAGGGGACCAAGCTGAACTAGAAAGAACTCAGTTGTTCCATTGGGTCCCCAGGATGCCCAGGGCACTGAGGGCATCAAGTCAGGCTTGCTTTGGGAAGGTCATTTCCCCATAATGTCCAGGACTGTTTTTTCAAAGAGAAACTTAGGTCTGCCCCATTCACACTGCACCTGAGGTATCAGTTTATTCATTCAACAAAGCTGTATTGTGTTATTGCTATGACTCAGGCTCCTTGTTTGTGGTTTCATTTCTTTATGCCAAAGTGCGAGCCAGAAGGGGGACGAGGGTTACAGGGAGTCTGAGAATCTGGGCCCTTGCTCCCTATGTGGCATAAGTAAAACCAACTTTATTTGTTGCTCTGAAAATCTCTCTCCAGGGTTTTCTATTTTTGACACCCAGAGAGTTACGCCCTGTGTTATCCTGGTTATAAGATGAAAAATGAGTGTAAATGCGCTTGTCATTATAAGAGCTTCCTTCCTGCTCCCCAGCCACCGGCTGCCCGTGCAGCCTTTTTAGCATTTAGTATTTAGTATTTAGTAACAGTTAGTGAGAGAACGATTAAGCATTATTTTTAATCTCAAGGCTATGAAGGAGTTTCTTATTTCTTTTGCTTTTGCAACATTGTGTTTATTAATTTGAATACTTGTAGATGTTTTGTGTGAATAATTTGGGAGAGGGGGGCCCTGGGAGATAATTCTTGGGAAGAACTATCAAAATTGCACTCAATTATTAAAATGAATGAGCTCTCTCTGTGTCTGTGTTATTGATCTTCGTATTCAAGGATGGACTTAGAGGGCATAGATTTTCTCTGCCCCAGTGGGATTGAGATTCTCTGTGTTTTCGTAGATGACATGTCAAACACGGCACAATTTCTGGATTGAGTAGGGAAAACGAAGTACTGAGTTCTGTACTGATATCCGGGTGACACCCACAACACTGGTACAAGGAAATGGACAAGAGAGTATCACCTGATATTGCAGATAGAATTTCAAAGGCAAAGAAGCCCTAGTATAGCAACTTCTTTTTTTTTTTTCATTTCCACTCATCTTTTAGGTTCTAACTTTGCAGTTCAGTTCAGTTCAGTTCAGTCGCTCAGTTGTGTCCAACTCTGAGACCCCATGAATCGCAGCACGCCAGGCCTCCCTGTCCATCACCATCTCCCAGAGTTCACTCAGACTCACGCCCATCGAGTCAGTGATGCCACCCAGCCATCTCATCCTCTGTCGTCCCCTTCTCCTCCTGCCCCCAATCCCTCCCAGCATCAGAGTCTTTTCCAGTGAGTCAACTCTTTGCAGGAGGTGGCCAAAGTACTGGAGTTTCAACTTCAGCTCATTCCCTCCAAAGAAATCCCAGGGCTGATCTCCTTTAGGATGCACTAGTTGGATCTCCTTGCAGTCCAAGGGACTCTCAAGAGTCTTCTCCAACACCACAGTTCAAAAGCATCAATTCTTCAGTGCTCAGCTTTCTTCACAGTCCAACTCTCACATCCATACATGACCACAGGAAAAACCATAGCCTTGACTAGATGGACCTTTGTTGGCAAAGTAATGTCTCTGCTTTTGAATATGCTATCTAGGTTGGTCATAACTTTCCTTCCAAGGAGTAAGCATTTTTTAATTTCATGGCTGCAATCACCATCTGCAGTGATTTTGGAGCCCCCCAAAATAAAGTCTGACACTGTTTCCACTGTTTTCCCATCTATTTCCCATGAAGTGATGGGACCAGATGCCATGATCTTCGTTTTCTGAATGTTGAGCTTTAAGCCAACTTTTTCACTCTCCAGTTTCACTTTCATCAAGAGGCTTTTTAGTTCTTCTTCACTTTCTGCCATAAGGGTGGTGTTATCTGCATATCTGAGGTTATTGATATTTCTCCCAGCAATCTTGATTCCAGCTTGTGCTTCTTCCAGCCTAACTTTGCAGTTAGGTGCCATCAAATCAGGTTGTGAATAGATATACACTCATGGTTCTGTGTTGGTCATTGTTCTAAATGAGTCAACCAATTATGATCCCCCCATCTAGGAAAGGTATAGAGGTGTGGGCATATGTTCCTGTGGGGGTCAGCAAATGCTGCCATGGAGGGAAAGGTCATTAACTGAAACAAACATCAGCAACATCAACAGCTAATCTTTAATAAACACCTTCTACTATGTCAAATGTTTTAATCCCTCAGGATTTTGCAAGGTAGTTGTGTGCGTGCATGCTAAGTTGCTTCAGTCGTGTCTGACTCTTTGCAACCCTATGGACTGTAGCCTGCCAGTCTCCTCTGTCCATGGGATTCTCCAGGCAAAAATACTGGAGTGGGTTACCATGCCCTCCTGCAGCAGATCTTCCCAACCCAGGAGCTGAACCCTCATCTCTTAGCAAGGTAGCTATTTTATCTCAGTTTTGTTGATTAAAAAAAACTGAAGCTGAGCGAGAATAACTGATAGGCTCAAACTATCCCACAACTACTGGGAAACTGGATCAAAACTAAGTCCATATATTTCTAGCTAAAAATTTCATGTTCTTTATGCCACGCTAGCAGATTAGACAAGGTATAAGTGCCAAAGATTTTTTTTAAAGCTGTTGTGCTGCTGCTGCTGCTAAGTCACTTCAGTCGTGTCCAACTCTGTGCGACCCCATAGACGGCAGCCCACCAGGCTCCCCCGTCTCTGTGCTATTGTGCTAGGTACAGATAATGCACTAAGAGCTGCGTAACTGTAGTGTATAAACCTTTGGTTTTTACTATCTAAGTATCTTGGTAACTTAATTTAGAAATATTGATTAACCAGATTCATGCTAATTTTTACTTTATTTTAATGTTTTAGGCTTTGTTGAGGTATAGTTGACAAATAAAATTGTAAGATATTTAAAGTGAGCAACATGATTCACTGAATGTTCTTCCAAAGAACAACTTTCAGTTATATAAGCACAGTGCAATGAATCAATCCAAGAAATTTAACACCAATACAAAACTATCATTTACTATATAGCCTATGTATAGGTGACATTGTATCTTTAGTGCATTGCATTGGGAGGTAGGTATTATCAGTTTGTCCTGTTATTAGTGGTATTAAGTTTGACCACCAGATTTTTCTGTTATAAATGTAAAGATATTACTTTACTTTTGTAATCAGTAATTAACATTTGGGGAATACTTCTGATGATATGAATATCATTTTCTCCAATCGTCTTTCACCCAGTCATTTTAAGATACATTGATGAAATCACATTGAAAATTGATTTTTATAATGATGGTTACCAAATATCTAGATTCTTAATAAAACTAGATATTTTATAAATATCTTAAACCTCAATAACCTACCAATTTCTTTCCCCTTCTCAGGTTTATTGAGATATAATTGATACGGAACATTGTGTAAGTTTAAGATGTACAACGTGTTGATTCAATACATTTATATATTGCAAAATGATTACCACTATAGCCTTAACTAACACTTCCATCCTGTCACATAATTACAATTGCTTTACTGTGGTAAGAATAATTAAGATATATTCTTTGCAGTATCCCAGACATTTTGACATGTTGCACTTCCATTTTCATTTGTTTTGAGATATTTCTTGATTTACTCTGATTTCTTCTTTGACCCATTCATTGTTCAGGAACATGTTTAATTTCCACATATTTGTGAATTTTCCAGTTTCTTCCTGTTACTGGTTTCTGGCTTCATACCATTGTGGTCAGAAAAGATACTCATGATTTCAATCTTCTTAAATTTACTAAAACTTCTGTGAGACCTATCATTTACTCTGTCCTAGAGTATGTTCTGTGTGTGCTTGAGAAGAATGTGTATTCTTTGTTGTTTGATGAAATGTTCTATATATGTCTGTTAGTTCTATTGGTCTGAAGTATGTTTCAGATTCATTTCCTCATTGATTTCCTGTCTGAATAACCTATCCATTGTTGAAAGTGGAGTATTGAAGTCCTCTACGATTATTGGATAGTTGTCTATTTCTCCCTTCAGATCTGTATTTGCTTAATGCATTTAGGTGCTCTGATGTTGGGTGTATATATATTTATGATTATTATAGCTTCTTGACTAATTGCCTCCCTTATCATTATATAATGACTGTCTTTGTCTTCTTAACATTTTTGCCTAGGAGTCTATTTTGTCTGATCTAAGTATAGCTACTCTTGCTCTCTTGGTTTCCACTTGCATGGAATATCTTTTGCCATCCCTTCACTTTGAGTCTATGTGTGTCCTTAAAGCTGAAGTGAGAGTCTTACGGGCAACATAGACTCTCTGCGACCCTATGGACTGTAGCCCACCAGGCTCCTCTCTCTGTCCATAGGATTTTCCAGGCAAGAATACTGAAGTGGGTTGTCATTTCCTTCTCCAGGGGATCTTCCCAACCCAGGGATCAAACCCAGGTCTCCCACATTTCAGGCAGACTCTTTACTGTCTGAGCCACCAGGGATCCCATATAACATATATATATATATATATAAAACAGTCTACCTTACAGTGATAATTTCAGTTTAATTACAGACAAAACCTCTTTTTACTACCCCCTTTTATATTCTTTTTGTCACCATTTACATCTTTTTATATTGTATAACTAAACAAATTGTAATACTTTTGTCCTTTAACCCTTATACTAGAGTTAAGTAGTGAACACATCACTATATTACAGTGTTAAGGTATTCTGAATCTAACCTCATGCTTACTTTACCAATGTGTTGTCTTATTTTCACATCTAATTAGCATACATTTGTTTCAAGCTTGAAGAGCTCTTTTCAGCATTTCTCTTAGGGCAGATTTACTGGTGAGAAATTCCCAGTTTTTGTTTGCTAGGGAAAGTTTTTATTTTGCCTTCGATTTTTTTTTTTTAAGATTTATTTATTTTATTTATGGCTGTGCTGGGTCTTTGTTGCTGGACATGGGCTTTCTCTGGTTACAGTGAGCAGAGGCTACTCTTCGCTCCAGTGTGCAGGCTTCTTCTCATTGCAGTGGCTTCTTTTATTGCAGACTATAGGCTCTAGACCCAAGGGCTTCAGGACTTGCGGTTTGTAGGTTCAGTAGTTGTGGCACACGGCTTAGTTGCTCTGTGGCATGTGGGATCTTCCTGGACCAGGGATCAAACCCATGTCCCCTACATTAGCAGACAGATTCTTAACCAATGGACCACCAGGGAAGCCCTTGCTTTCAAGTCTGAAATACAACTTTGCTGGCTAAAGTTTTCTTGGCTGGTGGTTTCTTTCAGCATCTTGAATTTTCAGCATCTTTTAGCATCCCATTCTCTCCTGGCCTGCAAGGTCTCTGCTGAGAAGTCCACTGATAGCCTTATGGAAGTTCCCTTGCATGAGAGATTTTTTTTTCTTTTGCTGGTTTTAAAATTCTTTGTCTTCAGTTTTGGACAGTTTTGTTATTACGTGTCTTGGCAAAGATTGTTTTGGATTGAAATTTTTAGGTGACATTAGCTTCACGAACTTGGATGTCTAAATCTCTTCCCATGTTTGGGAAGTTCTCGGTCATTATTCTTTAAATAAGCTTTCTACTCCTTTCCGACTCTCTTCTACAACTCTAATGGTGTATACATGATTTTTTATCATGTCCCATAATCCCCCAGGCTTTCTTCATCCTTTTCCATGTTTTTTTTTCTTACTCCTTTATTGGATAATTTCACTTGGTCTCTCTTCTTGCTCAAAGATTCTCTCTTCTGTTTGCTAAATTCTGCTGTTCTATACTGACTTCTTCAATTATTGTATTCTTCAGCCCCCAAAATTCTGTTTATTTTTTTCTTTTTTTTCTATCTTTCTGTTGAACTTCTCATGTTGTTCTTATATTTTTTCCTGATATCATTAAGTTGTTTATCTACGTTCTCTTGTAGCACTCTGAGCATCTGTAATTATTTTGAACTCTTTATTGGACAATTCCTAGATCTCCATTTCTTTGAGGCCAATTACTGAAATTTTACTATATCCCTTTGGTGGAAGCATGTTTCCTGATTCTTCATCATTCCCATAGCCTCAAATAGGTGTCAGCATATTTGAAGAAGCAGTTACTTCTTCCAGACTTCATGAACTGAGTTTAGGGAAGGAAACCATTTACCTGCAGGAGGGGCATACTGGATCATATGGTGACTCTGTGTCACCTGGTCCAGGGTCCCGAGCTTGGGGGTATGTTGCAGCACCCAGTCTGGGGAAACGCGATGTCTCTTCAGCTCGGGCCGCTGGACTCCACAGTACAGAAAACTGTGTAGTCCTTGGTGAGTACTGAATGGGGGAGAGGGATTCTGTAGTGGCTGCTAAAGAGTACCTCCAGTTCTGCTAGCTAGTGTAGGCAGTGGGGATGGCCAGAGCTGGTGGCATACACACACTTGGTTGTGGCAGCCAGCTGCAGTTCCCATGCAGTGGAGGAGGCTCCTTGCAGACACACTCAGGGGTAGGAACCAGGGCTGGTAGCAAGGGCCAGTCTAACCATGTGCCCTCTAGTAGCTGCTGGGGATCTGGCTGTTGACACGTTCTCCTGCAGCTGCAGACACTCCCCCGCAGGGTGTACACTGTGGTGTAGGCTGGTGATGGGTTCAGGCTGGGGGCGTGGAGCAAAGCTGGAGGTGCTAGGTACAGGTGGGCAGGGTGGTGCTGGCGAGTGACGACATGGCCAGATCCCAGCTCCCAAGCTGCTGTGGGGGCCCTGGTTGTTGGTGCACTCACCCATGGCTGAGCACTCACCCAGGGATGCACACTCCAGCTTGCAGGCTGCAGTCAGAGGCCAATGACTGGCGTCAAGCCAGTGGTATGCAGGTGCACAGCTGCAGGAGCTCGCTCCCAGGGCAGGCCTGGCAGTGGGGTCACCGAGGGGTGGGCACTAGGCTGGCTGTGAGCCTGACTCCACAGCGCTGGTAGAGGTGGGGAGGGACTCGGATGGCTGGTATCTTACACTTGCCCAGCCACCCAGACCTCAGTGCCTGCAGGTGTGACCAGCTTCCGGTGGGGGTGGGGTGGCAGTGCTAGGGTAGGGGGCAGAGCAAGACTCAGGTGTTAAGCATCACTGAACAGACTGCCTGTGGGGCAAAGGCTGGAGACATCAGCAGGGCCTCCACGCATGTGTGCTGGCCATTGCCTTCATCAATGGAGAAACCTGCAGAGTTTTTCTGCAGAGCGGGTCTCCGTGAACCACACTCTCTCCCACTGCATGTCTGCTAATAGCAGCTAGCCTCTGCGTTTTCTCCTGGTTCGTAGCCGGCTGTATTGACCTCTCAATTTGGCCAGTGGGGTGGGGGTGAAACTGAAGCAGAACCTTCCTGCAGTGTCCCAAGAACCCAAGGAAGCTGTCATTCACCCCACTCTTAGGGAAGGGGTGAGTTCCTGGTGAGGGCAACTCTTTCTAACTGGGAGGTTCCTTCTTAGCCCTGAACAATGCCTGCTTGGGAAGGGGGGTGGTGGCAGGGAATGATGTGGGCAAAATGAATTTGTTTTTTCTTCTCTTTTTATGTGATGATTCACAGGAGTTTTTGTTGTTGTTCCACAGTGTCGCTAACAGTTCCTAAGTGGACTCCAGATGTCTCCCAGAGCTGTTTTTGTTCAGGAAGTGTCCAGTCATTAATCTTTGTAAGGAGATTAGAAAGCTGGGTTCTCCTACGCCACTATGTATTCATTTTTGGTTGTGTTGGGTTTTCCTTGCATTGTGTGGACTTTCTCTAGTTGTGGCAAGCAGGGGTTACTTTTTATTTCCAGTTCGAGGGCTTCTTATTGTGGTGGCTTCTCTTGTTGTGGAGAAGGGCTCTAGGGTGCTAGGGCTTCAGTAGTTGTGGCAAACGGGCTTAGTTGCTCTGCAGTATGTGGGATCTTCCCTGACCAGGGATCAAACCCACATCTCCTGCATGGATAAACAGATTCTTTACCACCGAGGAGACACAAGAGAGGCGGGTTTGATCCTTGGATCGGAAAGATCCTGAGGAGAAGGAAATGGCAACCTAGTCCAGTATTCTGGCCTGGGAAAGCCTGTGGACAAACTAGCCTGGTGGACTACAATCCACAGGGTAGCAAAGATTGGAACATGATTTAGCAACTAAAACAACAAACAAACAATACCAGGGAAGCCTCCTACGTCACTATTTATCCCATAACCTAATTTTCAGTTTAGAATGGACCTATTAAGAAATGGAATTATTTTGCTTGGAGAAAAGGCTTCAAAGTGATTCAATAATATTTATGAAATCCATGTTTTTGATATTTATTTTATTCATAAAGGATTTCTGTCAGAAAAAGCCAGTTATTGTCAATATTGTTGTGTGTGTGTTATGAAATAAAATTGCATGAGGAAGAAGCCAGCTTTGAGTTTTAAGCCAGCTTATCTACTTTCCTCTTTCACCATCAAGAGGCTCTTTAGTTCCTCTTCACTTTCTGCCATAAGGGTGGTATTATCTGCATATCTGGGGTTATTGATATTTCTCCCGGCAATCTTGATTCCAGCTTGTGCTTTATCCAGCCTGGCATTTTGCATTAAATACTCTGAATATAAGTTAAATAAGCCGGGTGAGAGCCTTGACATTCTCCTTTCCCAATTTGGAAACAGTCCATTGTTACACACCAGGTTCTAACTGTTGCTTCTTGACCTGCATACAGGTTTCTCAGGAGGCAGGTCGGGTGATCTGTTATTCCCATCTATTTAAGACTTTTCCAGTTTGTTATGATCCACACAAAGGGTTTAGCATAGTCAATGAAGCAGAAGTAGATGTTTCTCTGGAATGCTCTTGCTTTTTCTACAATCCAACACATGTTGGCAATTTGATCTCTGGTTCCTCGGCCTTTTCTAAATCCAACTTGTACATCTGGAAGTTCTCAGTTCACATACTATTGAAGCCTAGCTTGAAGAATTTTGAGCATGACCTTGCTAGCATGTGAAATGAGTGCAATTGTGAAGTAGTTTGAACATCCTTTGGCATTGCATGTCTTTGGGATTGGAGTGAAAACTGACCTTTTCCAGTCCTGTGGCCACTGCTGAGTTTTCCAAATTTGCTGACATATTGAGTGCAGCACCTTCACAGCATCATCTTTCAGGATTTGAAATAGCTCAGCTGGAATTCCATCACCTCCACTAGCTTTGTTCGTAGTGATTCTTCCTAAGGGCCACTTGACTTCACACTCCAGGATGTCTGGCTCTAGGTGAGCGATCACACCATGGTGTTTATCCAGGTCTTCTGTATATTCTTGCTGCCTCTTCTTTTTTTATATATATTTTTTAGTATCAGTGCAATATTTTCTTAAATAATAATCATGCAAAAGAATCCTGAATATTAAAACTCTAAAGGACAAGATCAGTATGTTACAGTTTCTCCTGGTCTGTTTATCTTAATAGCAGCTCTATTGAGTTGTAACTCACAGACCATACAATTAACCCATTTAAAGTGTAGACTGTAGCGGTTTTTAGTCTATTCACTGAGTGTGGAACTGTCACCATAGTCAATTTTAAAACATTTCATCACCCTTTAAAGAAGCCCTGTACCATTAACAGTCACTCCCCATGTCCCTCTAATCTCCCCAGTCTTAGACAAACATCCATTTACTTTCTGTCTCTATGGATTGAATTTGCTTATTCTGGGCTTTTCTTATAAATGGAATCATTCAATATGTAGTCATTGGTAATTAACTTCTTTCACTTGGCATAATGTTTCCACCTCTTCCTAATGTCTTCTGCTTCTGTTAGGTCCATGACATTTCTGTCCTTTATTGAGCCCATCTTTGTATGAAATGTTCCCTTGCTATCTCTAATTTTCTTGAAGAGATCTCTAGTCTTTCCCATTCTATTCTTTTCCTCTATTTCTTTGCATTGGTCACTGAGGAAGGCTTTCGTATCTCTCCTTGCTATTCTTTGGAACTCTGCATTCAAATTGGTATATCTTTCTTTTTCTCCTTTGCCTTTTGCTTCTCTTCTTTTCTCCGCTATTTGTAAGGCCTCCTCAGACAACCATTTTGCCTTTTTGCATTTCTTTTTCTTGAGGAATGTTTTTATCACTGCCTCCTGTACAGTGTTATGAACCTCCATCCACAGTTCTTCAGGCACTCTATCATATCTAATCCCTTGAATCTATTTGTCAATTCTACTGTATAATCATAAAGGATTTGATTTAGGTCATACCTGAATGGTCTAGTGGTTTTCCCTACTTTTTTCAATTTAAGTCTGAATTTGGCAATAAGAAGTTCATGAGCTGAGCCACAGTCAGCTCCCGGTCTTGTTTTTGCTGACTTCTCCATCTTTGGCTGCAAAGAATATAATCAATCTGATTTTTGTATTGACCATCTGGTGATGTCCATGTGTAGAGTCATCTCTTGTGTTGGAAGAGGCTGTTTGCTATGACCAGTGCATTCTCTTGGCAAAAATATGACCCGTAGAGTTTTCTAAATACTAGGCAAAAGATCAACCAGGTACCCTGAGATTTTTTAAAAACTGTAGTCTTTATTATCCTGTGGTGATGGTTGGGAAATAAAATAGCCTCAGGAATTGGATATTCCAGTTAATAATAATTAATACCAACAGATTTGCAATCTTCAAGGAATTGGGATACTTTATAAAGTAGAAGAGGAAACTCAGTCCTGATATATACTATTTTGTGGACAAAAGGAGGTACCAAGAAAGATAATACATGAATAGTGGCCTCTCTGAGTTTATTTTCTTGATCTTACTCTGAGAACTATTAGCTGTCTGACTTTGGGAAACAGTCCAAAATATTACATTCTGAAACTTCATCCTTCAGAGAAGACTACTCCAAATACAGTAAAATCTGATTTATACTAAAAAAAAATGAGGCTCAAAAATCTTAAGTTTTAGAATCACATGAGAATATTAAGTAATCACCAAGTTTACCATTATATTAAATCACTTGCTTGCTAAACACTGCTTCCTCTTTCGAGTCATGCAATTCCCAATTAAGTAACAATAAAAATCACTAGCCCTCCCACTCACAGAAGAAGTGAAACATCCCTCTTTCACATCAGATGGAGGGAAATTCAGGGCAGAAGGAATGAACCACCTTTATCTTTCCTGAGATTCCAGAGGAAATTTCAGATCTCCTTGCATTTGTTGATAAGAAAAAAGAATCATGCTTCTAAACATCTCCCAGGAATAGTTAATGTGCCTGTATTGGCTGAAAATCACCAGAGCATACAATTCACATAGTAATTATTCCATATGTAGCTAATGAAGTTCAGCAGACCTCTCTGATGATCCTGTTTTTCAGTTGGGAGCTCAGCAGCACCCACCCATGGCTAAAATATTCAAGTCAAGTGTCTCTGTTGTCAGCTTCCTGGTGCATTTATCACTTGCTGTTCCATTCTTCTAGGACCACTGTGCCTGTCACTTGACAGCTCAAAGGCAACAGTGGGTTTGACCACATCCAACTCACGACGTAATTTTACTGTCAACCTCCTTTTAAGAATATGAGGTTTTGCACCTTTTTCCTTTGTAGAAACCATTCAGCAAATTTTACCTTCCATGTGCTTGGCAGAAAAATGCATTTTAAGAAGTCTTCCTCTTTAAGATATTGTATATCAAAGAATGTGGAGATGGAAATAGGGGAAAAATAATTGAAACATCACTAGATGATACCAGCATTAATTAGAAGGAGTGAAACAAAATAGGGAATATTATAATAAAATGGAGTGATTCTTTTTCCTTGCTTAAAAAAAAGTAAATGTTTCCAATGATTGCCATCTGGCCCTGAGTTTCCGCTACTCTCTGTACCCATGTCCTCTGCAATGTGGCTTCACGGTTTCTTCCAGCAAGAGCAGGAGTCTATTCACTCACCCCTTAAACCTCGGTTATCCTTATGACTTGACACTGACCAGTGGAATGCAGTGAAATTGATGTGTGAGTTGCAGTCTAGGCCTCAAGAAACCTGGCCTGCTTCTCTGTTCTCTTTTGCCCTTCTGCCTTTTCCATGGCACTATGCCCAGGCTAGCTTGCTCAAAGGTCAAGTGTGGAGAACAGAACAGATCCAGCCTAGTAGTGCCAGCCGAGATGCCAGACATACAAGGGCCCAAGGCTAACAGAACTTCTTAGGCAAAACCCACCACTGACTGTGTATGTTTAAGGGAGCTCAGCTTAAATCAGCAGAATCACCCAAATGACCTCTAGATGCATAGAAAATAGTAAAAAAAGTTCTTGTTTTAAGCCTCTAACTTTAGAATAATTTGTTACATGACAAAGCTGCTGACTAGACAGGTCTAGGATGAGAGTTGAAGGTGATAATATACTTGTTGACACTGCATGAGAAATTTTTTTTCTGGGGATTACCATAAAGAACACATTGGCTTTACTTTGAGTAAAAACACAATATCCTCTGAATTATCATGACTGATGTGGAGTTATACTTGCTTGGAAAATCCCTGGGATCATGGATCCCAAAGGTGTTGCCATGTAGAAAATACAGGTAGTTTATTTTAGACAGTTCTAACCCAATAGATAGCACCTTGTCCTGTCTATGCAGCAACAAGCTATCAGACAGTCTATCTGAAACAGAACTAAAAACTGGGGATGAGGGCAGGAGGAAGTGTATGAGCCACCAAAATAGAACTAAAATCCACAAGCAGTACATATTACTCTGCCCAAGCCAATCTGAAATTCACTCAGAGCATTTTCATACTTGCCATAACAAGCTTAGTGATCTTGGTCCAAAATCCATAGTTGGTGAGAAGTGGCAAGTTAGAAGTAGAAGAGGGCAGCAGAGTATGAGATGGTTAGATAGCATCACTGACTGAGTGGACAAGAATTTGAGTAAACTCCGGGAGATAGTGAAGGACAGAGGAGCCTGGCGTGCTGCAGTTCATGGGGTTGCAAATAGTTGAACACGACTCAATGACAAAAAAACAACAGGACAGAGTGGTATCAAGTGACATTTGAGAACCTAAAGAAAGGGCAAAGAAAGACATGCTACAGCAGAGTCAAAAACTCAGAAGCATAGCAATCTGGAGTCATTTAGTGTAGGGGAAAAGAGGTCCATATACCTCAACAAAACATAAAGACATCATTGTATTGTATTCCTTTTTTTGTACTGTATTTCTTCATTCATTCATTCATATTCAACACATGCTATATACACCAAGCTTTTTCTCTGGTCATTGTACTTGCCAGAACCTAAAGGGTGGAGAATATTAATTACAGCCTACAATTTGACACAATATCCTGTGTGATGGCAGTGATGTTTTTATTGAAAGTGTTAGTTGCTCAGTCATGTCTGACTCTTTGCGACCCCATGGACTGTAGCCCACCAGGCTGCTCTGTCCATGGGATTCTGCAGGCAAGAATACTGGAGTGGGCTGCCATTCCCTTTGCCAGGGGATCTTCCTAACCCAGGGATTGAACCCAGGTCTCCCGCATTGCAGGCAGATTCTTTACTATCTGAGCCACCAAGGAAGCTCTACTCCATTCAAAAAAAAGAAAAAAAAAAGAGTTAAATCATGTTAGTCAGCACATGCACAATGGTTAAGATTTTTGTCTCTGTTTAAAGGGTAAATTTTCAGTTATCTGGAAAGTTCAGACATTGAAAATGACTCATTTCAGGGTGTTCCTAGATGGCTTAAGTTTTGCACTATTAGTATGTCCAAGTTATGTCTAATGTGGGTTTTGTATAGTTAGTGTATCCCTGTCCACTATAGGAATGTCCACATTTCTTGGAGAAAGACAAGGAAAACTTGTGTAGATTTTCCTTTAAAAAGCAAACTTTGTTTATAATTAAAGAAAAAAATACAGAATTAGATTGCTTTCAAAGTGGGGAGGGGAAAACAAAGTTACGTGATATGTAAGACATTAAAAGAAGAAAAATAGTTTTCTTCTTCTGAAAATAATGCCTTAAATCTGCTGAAAATTAAAAAATACAGGATGCACTACCAATCTTTCTTTTTTACTGTTCGTTTTCTTTTACTGGTATTTAAAAACAAAATTAGTTATTTTCAGAAATGAGGAAGTTTTGACCTGCTGGATAAAGCTCTGCTGCAGGTGGTGTTGATTGCTTTCAGATGGCAGAGAATGGTAAGCTCTTCTCTAAGTGAAAATTAAACTGGGAAAATGAACCCAAAGCATGCCTAGCACTTAGGGAAAAAAACACGAAACCCACAAGTCACATGGAAAAGACAGATTCAACTACATAATAAAAATTTAGACACTTCCAGTTCGAGATGAACTGACCCTGAGTAATTTTCTTCCCCGTTCTCCCAAGACTTATAAAGTACATTTTAAAATAATAATAGCATAACCCATGCAAAAAGAATAAAAGAGGGCCATCAAGGGATAGAAGATTTCAGTATATTCCTAGAAGCTGGGTAATTGGCAAGGAAGTGGTAATTCATGAACTGGGATGAAGAAAACCAAAACCAGAATTATGTGAAGAGGAGGCTAATGCTCAGGAAGATGCCTACCTGTCTTGAATGATGCCAGAGGGTTTCAATTCTGTTCAGTCACTCAGTCGTGTGCAACTCTTTGCAACCCCATGGACTGCAACACACCAGGCTTCCCTGTCCATCACCAATTCCTGGAGCTTGCTCAAACTCATGTCCGTCGAGTCGGTGATGCCATCCAACCATCTCATCCTCTGTCGTCCCCTTCTCCTCCCACCTTCAATCTTTCCCAGCATCAGAGTCTTTTCAAATGAGTCAGTTCTTCACATCAGGTGGCCAAAGTATTGCACCTTCGGCATCAGTCCTTCCAATGAATATTCAGGACTGCCAGAGGGTTTAGGGACCTGGAAATACCAGGTATAAAGGAAGAGAATAGTGACAACTGTGACTAAAAAGAGTAGAACATCATCCAACTAATGAAAATTCCAGAAAGAGTGCAGGGATAGCAGGTGGGAGAAAATCATCAAAGAGACAAGATAATTTCTCTGAGCTAAATAACACAAGTTATCATGCGGATAGGATTCCACTGAATAAACCAGTCCATTGTAAGCAAATCTCCACATCTAGACACAGTGTTACAAAATTTCAGAATATCAGGTTAAAGCAAAATGGAAACAGCCTACACAAAGCACAATCAAACAAATCAAAACACAGCTAACCCATAATGTAGAGAGAATCACAGTTTCTACCAACACTGCAGACTTGAAGATCCTGAACTTCCATAGCTCCTCATAATTTTGTTACAAGTTATATTCAACTTTGAGTTCTATTTGGTCTCAGACTAAGTTCCCTTGAAAGCAGAGTTTAAAGCAATGATTAAAGTGCAAGAGGTGTGCTCTGCCATCTGAGCCACCAGGGAAGTTGGGTCAAGTTAAAAAAGTATGCTTTTCATCTATTTCAGATGGGACTGAACCTTTAATTTGTGAATTCTATTGATAACTCCAGATATTAATAGAGGGTGTCAAAACTGAATTGAGTTGTAGGACACCCCGCTGGTGTTAGAGAATTGGTCAGTTGGGGCAAAATCCATCCATACATTTGGCAACCAGAAGTGAAATAGAGGAGAAAGATTTTCCCTTTCATCACCCTCCTCCCATCCCCCCAGCCTCTAACCCATGCTTTTGCACTCTATGGTCCAGTCTCAGTGACATGAGAGAAACAAGATGTCATGCTTTGCATTGGGACGTTTCATTGAAGTCTGGGGAGAAAGGAGCCACCCCACACAGATGGGGCTCTGACATGAGGGAAAAAAAGGAGACATTTGAGAAAATCAAGGAGGAAGCACACAGTTCATGTTCTATAAGCTGGTTGATGTTCAGGTGCCCAGTCATGTCCAACTCTTTGTGACCCCATGGACTGCAGGATGCCAGGCCTCCCTGTCCCTTACCATCTCCCGGAGTTTGCCCAGGTTCCTATCCATTGCATTGGTGATGCTGTCCAGCCATCTCATCCTGATGTCCTCTTCTCCTTCTGCCCTCAATCTTTCCCAGCATCAGGGACTTTTCCAATGAGTCGACTGTTTGCATCAGACGACCAAAATACTGGAGCTTCAGCTTCAGCATCAGTCCTTCCAGTGAGTATTCAGGGTTGATTTCCTTTAAGATTGACTGGTTTGAAGAATTGAAAGAGACACATGTACCCCAATGTTCATTGCAGCACTGTTTATAATAGCCAGGACATGGAAGCAACCTAGATGTCCATCAACAGATGAATGGATAAGAAAGCTGTGGTACATATACACAATGGAATATTACTCAGCCATTAAAAAGAATACATTTGAATCAGCTCTAATGAGGTGGATGAAACTGGAGCCTATTATACAGAGTGAAGCAAGCCAGAAAGGAAAACACCAATACAGTATACTAACACATATATATGGAATTTAGAAAGATGGTAATGATAACCCTATATGCGAGGCAGCAAAAGAGACACAGATGTGTAGAACAGTCTTCTGGACTCTGTGGGAGAGGGAGAGGGTGGGAAGATCTGAGAGAATAGCATTGAAGCATGTATATTATCATATTTGAAACAGATCCCCAGTCCAGGTTCAATGCATGAGACAGGGTGCTCAGGGCTGGTTCACTGGGATGATCCAGAGGGAGGTGGGAGGGGGGTTCAGGATGGGGAACACATGTACAGCCATGGTGGATTCATGTCAATGTATGGCAAAACCACTACAATATTGTAATCAGCCTCCAACTAAAATACATAAAATTTTTTAGAAAAAAAGAAAAAAAAAGATTGACTAGTTTGATCTCTCTATAACCCAGCTAAATACTCAATTATAAGGCAGAATAAAGATATTTTATGACTTCCTTTTTTTTTTCTTTTTCAAATCACTTGTTGATTATATAATGTTTGTAAAGCTAAGTGTATAATGGACACTAATCTTGAGTGTACAACTTGAGCCATTTTTTACGTATGTAGGCACCATGTAACCCCATGCAGATTGAGATCCAGAACATTTCTAGAAACCTGATTTCCCTCTTGCCCCTTGAAAGTCAATACCACAACCCTTAGAGATAATCATGCCCCTTAAAAGTCAATACCACAACCCTTAGAGATAATCACTGTTCTGACTGCTAATATATACTCGTTTTTTGCAAGCTCTGAATTTCATATTCATAGAATCCTGTAGTATATGCAGTTTTGTGCCTTCTGTTCAAAAGTCTTCCTGTGGATCATTCATGTTGTGTGCAGCAGAAGTTTGTCCTCTTTTATGGTGGTGTTACCTTCAGTTGTGTGATGCCACTGAAATTCATTTACCCATTCTTCCATTAATAAACATCTGGTTTGTTTCAGGTTTGTTTCCAATTTTCAGTTATCGTGAGTAAAGCTGCTCTAATTATTTTTGTATATCTTCTGATAGACATATGCATATATGTTGGAGTCAGATTCCTAGATCATAGAGTAGTATATGGTGTCTTATTTTGTTTTGTTTTTACAGATTTTTATTTATTTATTTTTAATTTTGGCCCTGGCTCATGGCATGTGGGATCTTGTTCCTTGACCAGGGAACCAATCTGAGCCCCCTGCATTGGAAACGAGCAGTCTTAACCACTGGACTGCCAGGGAAGTCCCTGAGTAGTGTACGTTTAGATTTAATAGACACTTCCAGACTTTTCCAAAGTGGTTGTCCCAATTTATAATTTATAGTTCTGGAATTTCCTAGCAATCCAGTTGGCTAAGACTCCATGCTTCCACGGCAGTGGACACAGATTCAGTCCCTGGTCAAGGAACTAAGAGCTCACATGCCATGCTGCTGCTGCTGCTGCTAAGTTGCTTCAGTCGTGTCTGACTCTGTGTGACCCCATAGACGACAGCCCACTAGGCTCCTCCATCCCTGGGATTCTCCAGGCAGGAATACTGGAGTGGGTTGCCATTTCCTTCTCCAATGCATGAAAGTGAAAAGTGAAAGTGAAGTTGCTCAGTCGTGTCCGACTCTTAGCGACCCCATGGACTGCAGCCTACCAGGCTCCTCCGTCCATGGGATTTTCCAGGCAAGAGTACTGGAGTGGGGTGCCATTGCCTTCTCTGCCATGCCATGAGGTGTGGCCAAAAAAAGGAAAATATATAGTCCTACTAGCAACATGACACCACCCTTATGGCAGAAAGTGAAGAGGAACTAAAAAGCCTCTTGATGAAAGTGAAAGAGGAGAGTGAAAAAGTTGGCTTAAAGCTCAACATTCAGAAAATGAAGATTATGGCATCTGGTCCCATCACTTCATGGGAAATAGATGGGGAAACAGTGGAAACAGTGTCAGACTTTATTTTGGGGGCTCCAAAATCACTGCAGATGGTGACTGCAGCCATGAAATTAAAAGACGCTTCCTCCTTGGAAGAAAAGTTACGACCAACCTAGAGAGCATATTGAAAAGTAGAGACATTACTTTGCCAACAAATGTCCATTTAGTCAAGGCTATAGTTTTTCCAGTGGTCATGTATGGATGTGAGAGTTGGACTGTGAAGAAAGCTGAGCGCCGAAGAATTGATACTTTTGAACTGTGGTGTTGGAGAAGACTCTTGAGAGTCCCTTGGACTGCAAGGAGATCCAACCAGTCCATTCTGAAGATCAGCCCTGGGATTTCTTTGGAAGGAATGATGTTGAAGCTGAAACTCCAATACTTTGGCCACCTCATGCAAAGAGTTGACTCATTGGAAAAGACTCTGATGCTGGGAGGGATTGGGGGCAGGAGAAGAGGGGGACGACAGAGGATGAGATGGCTGGGTGGCATCACTGACTCGATGGACGTGAGTCTGAGTGAACTCTGGGAGATGGTGATGGACAGGGAGGCCTGGCATGCTGCGGTTCATGGGGTCGCAAAGAGCCAGACACAACTGAGCGACTGAACTGACTGACTGACTAGCATGCTATGAATGTATAATAATTAAGACAGTGTGGCATATTATATAAAATAGGCTATATATTTTTCAAGTTTATACAGTCAAGTTAACATAAATGTATATAAATCATAAATATATATCAAGTTAATCTATATTCATGTAAACCAAATGTACTGTTTCACTTAAGGGAAAGGTTGGTCTTTTCTATGAATGATGCTAAGTGAAGTGAAGTGAAGTCGCTCAGTTGTGTCCCACTCTTTGCAACCCCACAGACTGTAGCCTACCAGGTTCCTCCATCCATGGGATTTTCCAGGCAAGAATACTGGAGTGGGTTGCCATTTCCTTCTCCAGGATAAATGATGCTAAAGCAATTACATATCCATATGAAAACATATAAACCTTGACTTCTATCTTACCAGAAAATTAGAGATTAGTATAGACTTAAGTGACCTAAATGCAAAATGTTACTAACAAAACATGTAGAATAAAATGTAGATTATCTTTATGATATGGGGGTAGGCAAAGGTTTTATAAACAGAATATAATGAGCACTAACCATAAAAGAAAAAACTTAAAAATCAGACTTTATAAAATTAGGAAATTTTGTTCGTCAAAAAATATTAAGAAAGTGAAAAGATAAGTCACAGATGGGGAGAAGATAATTGAAACACATATATCCATAAAGGACTCATTTTTCAAGTATATAAAGAACCTGTACAGATCTATAATAGAGACAAAGATATTCAAAATGGACAAAACACTTCAACAGTCACTTCTCAACAAAATATATCTACATAGCCAATAGCCATGAAAAATTCTCAACTTCGTTAGTCATCAGGAAGACGCAAATTAAGGTCACAAGGCAATACTACCTCATATGGACCAATACAGCTAAAATTTTGAACTTTTGATGTTAGTGGGGACGTGGGGCAATTAGTACTGTAAGACATTTTCATATGTTTAGGTACACTAAAATTAGCCTCCCATTATTCTTTCTTGAGAAGTCACCTGAGGCTGTATTTTTTGACAAATGAGGAAGTAATCTGAAACAAATGAGGAAATAGGATCTAGAAAGCAGTGGTTCTAACCCAAGAGAGCAGAGAAAGAATATCCCAGGATTATGACTGTGGAATATTTGGGGCGGAGCAGGTATTTCGATTGAAGCTACAGGAAATAAATGAATGGGATGAAATACATAAAGTGATGGGCAGCTGATTTTCTTGAGCATATGGGAAAAACATTTGATGGGAGCTTTGGGGGAAAAAGAATCAATTCAGACATCACTCTAGGAATATCTTGTTTTTAGTAGCATAGACATGACATTAGAGCCATAGAGAAGGAAAAATACTAGCACAACTCAGCTCAAAATTAATAATAATAAATAATGAACCTGGGATGTTAGGTCCATTAATCAAGGCAAATTAAAAGTGGTCAAACAGGAGATGCAAGAGTGAACATCGACATTTGGGAATCAGTGAACTAAAATGGACTGGAATGGGTGAATTTAACTCAGATGACCATTATATCTACTACTGTTGGCAAGAATTCCTTAGAAGAAATGGAGTAGCCATCATGGTCAACAAGAGTCCAAAATACAGTACTTG
This sequence comes from Capricornis sumatraensis, assembly GCF_032405125.1. NCBI lineage: Eukaryota > Metazoa > Chordata > Mammalia > Artiodactyla > Bovidae > Capricornis > Capricornis sumatraensis. The sequence goes on along the minus strand of NC_091092.1, from coordinate 106,030,258 downwards.
GATGCAATCTCAAAAACAACAGAATGATCTCTGTTTGTTTCCAAGGCAAACCATTCAGTATCATGGTAATCCAAGTCTATGCCTCGATCAACAATGCTGAAGAAGCTGAAGTTGAACGGTTCTATGAAGACTTACAAGACCTTCTAAAACTAACACCCAAAAAAGACATCCTTTTCATTATAGGGGACTGGAATGCAAAAGTAGAAAGTCAAGAAATACCTGGAGTAACAGGCAAATTTGGCCTTGGAGTACAGACTGAAGCAGGGCAAAGGCTAATAGAGTTTTGCCAAAAGAATGCACTGGTCATAACAAACACCCTCTTCCAACAACACAAGAGAAGACTCTACACATGGACATCACCAGATGGTCAATACAAAAATCAGATTGATTATATTATTTACAGCCAAAGATGGAAAGCTCGATACAGTCAGCAAAAACAAGACTGGGAGCTGACTGTGGCTCAGGTCATGAACTCCTTATTGCCAAATTGAGACTTAAATTGAAGAAAGTAGGAAAAACCACTAGACCATTCAGGTATGACCTAAATTAAATTCCTTATGATTATACAATGAAGTGAAAAATAGATTCAAGGGATTAGATCTGATAGAGTGCCTGAAGAACTATGGACAGAGGTTCGTGACATTGTACAGGAGACAGTGATCAAGACCATCCTAAAGAAAAAGAAATTGCAAAAAGGCAAAATGGCTATCTGAGGAGGCCTTACAAATAGCTGTGAAAAGAAAAGAAGCAAAAGGCAAAGGAGAAAATGAAAGATATACCCATTTGAATGCACTGTTCCAAAGAATAGCAAGGAGAGATAAGAAAGCCTTCCTCAGTGATCAGTACAAAGAAATAGGGGAAAACAATAGAATGGGAAAGACTAGAGATCTCTTCAAGAAAATTAGAGATACCAAGGGAACATTTCATTCAAAGATGGGTACAATAAAGGACAGAAATGGTATGGACCTAACAGAAGCAGAAGATATTAAGAAGAGGTGGCAAGACTACACAGAAGTATACAAAAAAGATCTTCATGACCCAGATAACCACAATGGTGTGATCACTCACCTAGAACCAGATGTCCTGGAATGCAAAGTTATCACTATGAACAAAGCTAGTGGCGGTGATGGAATTCCAGTTGAGCTATTTCAGATCCTAAAAGATGATTCTATAAAAGTGCTGCACTCAATATGTCAGTAAATTTGGAAAACTCAGCAGTGGCCACAGGACTGGAAAAGGTCAGTTTTCATTCCAATCCCAAAGAATGCTCAAATTGCACTCATCTTGCACACTAGCAAAGTAATGCTCAAAATTGTCCAAACCAGGCTTCAACAGTACGTGAACCGTGAATTTCCAGATATTCAAGCTGGATTTAGAAAAGGATGAGGAACCAGAGATCAAATTGCCAACATCCATTGGATCATCGAAAACACAAGAGAGTTCCAGAAAAACATCTACTTCTGCTTTATTGACTACACCAAAGCCTTTGACTGTGTGGATCAAAACAAACTGTGGAAAATTCTTCAAGAGATGGGAATACCAGACCACCTGACCTGCCTCCCGAGAAATCTGTATGCAGATCAAGAAGCAACACTTAGAACTGGACATGGAACGACAGACTGGTTCCAAATTGGGAAAGGAGTACGTCAAGGCTGTATATTGTCACCCTGCTTATTTAACTTATATGCAGAGTACATCATGAGAAACACTGGGCTGGAAGAAGCACATGCTGGAATCAAGATTGCCGGGAGAAATATCAATAACCTCAGAGATGCAGATGACACCACACTTATGGCAGAAAGCAAAGAAGAACTAAAGAGCCTCTTGACGAAAGTGAAAGAAGAGAGTGAAAAAGTTGGCTTAAAACTCAACATTGAGCAAACTAAGATCATGGCATCTGATCACATCACTTCATGGCAAATAGATGGGGAAACAATGGAAACAGTGAGAGAGTTTATTTTCTTGGGCTCCAAAATCACTGTAGATGGTGACTGCAGCCATGAAATTAAAAGACGCTTGCTCCTTGGAAGAAAGGCTATGACCAACCTAGACAGCATATTAAAAAGCAGAGACATTACTTTGCCAACAAAGGTCCATCTAATCAAAGCTATGTTTTTTCCAGTAGTCATGTATGGATGTGAGAGTAGGACTGTAAAGAAAGCTGTGTGCAGAACTCATGCTTTTGAACTGTGGTGTTGGAGGAGACTCTTGAGAGTCCCTTAGACTGCAAGGAGATCCAAACAGTCCATCCTAAAGGAAGTTAGTCCTGAATAATCATTGGAAGGACTGATGTTGAAGCTGAAACTCCAGTAGTTTGGCCACCTGCTGTGAAGAATTGACTCATTTGAAAAGACCATGAAAGATTGAAGGCAGGAGGAGAAGGGGACAACAGAGGATAAGATGGTTGGATGGCGTCACCGACTCAATGGACATGAGTTTGAGTAAGCTCCAGGAGTTGGTTATGGACAGGGAGGCCTGGCGTGCTGCAGTCCATGGGGTCACAAAGAGTTGGACATGACTGAGTGAACTTAACTGAATGATCTATATTATCATAATATAATGTCATAATAATGTAAATGTTTATTGGTTTTCTGATTTCAGGATTATTACGAGCATACATCATTTTATTGTATTTTCTTTTATTGTGCTTTGCAGGTACTATATTTTTTACATATTGAAGGTTTGTGGCAACCCTGTGTGAAACAAGTCTATCAGCACCAGTTTTCCAACAGCATTATTTTTAATGAAGGTATGTATATTGTTTTCTTAGACATAATGCTATTTGCACGTGTATTAGACTATCATATAATGTAGAGAAAACTCCCATATGCTCTAGGAAACCCCAAAATGTGTGTGACTAGCTTTATTGAGATATTCACTTTATTGTGGTGGTCTGTAACTGAAAGATCCCTGAGATATGCTTGTAGACAAATCACAAAAGAATTAGGCATGTATAAAAAGGTTTGAAAAGATGCACGCCAAAATATTGATATGTTAATCTGAGGAAGTAACAGAGGCTTGGGGTTGGCAAAAGGCTGTTCTCACTTTTATTCCATGCTGTGTTATGCTGTGTTGTGTTATTTTTTGGATATTTTGATCAGATTTCACATAATCAGATTCATGCATAGATTTTGTTTATAAAACAGCCTATTCTAAGTTTTGGTGGGAAATGTAATTCTGGTCAGCCCATCTTACATCTTTCCTCTTTTGAAAACTTTTCAAGGCTTTAGAGCCCTGACTTTGTAACATGACTTAAAAGGGACTGTGTTTACTTCCTTGGCTTCACTTCTTTACTTCTTGATTTTGTACCTAATAATATTGGTATTATGAGGGCTTCCCTTGTGGCTTAGATGGTAAAGAATCCACCTGCCAGTGCAGGAGACCCAGGTTTGATCCCTGGGTCAGGAAGATCCCCTGGAGAAGGGAATGGCAACCCACTCCAGTATTCTTACATGGAGAATTCCATGGACAGAGGAACCTGGGGGGCTATAGTCCACAGGGTCGCAAAGAGCCGGACACCACTGAGTGACTAAACAAGACAACAAACAACAACATTATACCTAATATTGGGTGGGCTGGAAAGTGCCATCCCGCCATATGCCTACAAGTTATACTGGGTACTTGTGAAGAACACTACTATTTCATGGTCCTTTTTGTGTACAAAATACACTCAACCTTTGCCTAAGGCTGACAACCCCAGGGTTCTTCCTTCCTGTCACAGTATTAAGCTCAAAGTCCAGGCATGTTGGTTGATACCCAGGAGTTACTGTCATTTCTACCTGCAAGCCAGCCAATTCTCAGTTAACAGCCAGGAGCTCATTGCCAGCATTAATTTTTCCAACTTTCCCTCCTAGACCTACAGGTTTAATAGATACAGGATTTTCTTCCCAAGGGACTACGAACAACATGTTAACACTTTGTCTGTTGCCTCACAGAGATCTTCACTTTTTTCAGCCTTCAGTATCTGCTGCTTTGCTACCCACCAACAGATTTCTATGTCCAACTCATTTATTTTAGGTTTGCTTATGCTATGCCCTACTTTCTGTCTCAATTCCTATGTCAGTAAGTTAGTATTAGACTCTGCTGCAGTAACAAACAACACCCATATCTGAACAGCTTAAAGCAATGAAAATTTGCCTCTTGCTATGCTATACATGACCACGGCATGTTGGCTGGGGGTGGCAGGAGACTGTTCAACATCATCCTATATGGACCCAGGCTGGGCAGGCTCCATCTTCTTGCTTCTATGTGCTATGGGTGCTATATGCTTCATTTCATTGAATCCTCACAATTACTCCTGCTTTTCAGAGGAGGAAATTAAGACAGAGATATTAAGCAATTTTCCCAGGAAAATTGCTTTCCTAAGAAACAAGGCAGTTAGGATTTGAATCTGATTTGTTTGTCTCCCACCAAACTTAACTACTACCCTTCATGCTATTTCTTCATAGAATAGTGATGAAGGATCAAGGTCAATGGATGAAGATACTGAAGTTCACTGGGATGAAGGGGGGCAGTTTAAACTCAAAAGATGATCTTGGAAGAATTCTTTTTAAATTTTATTTATTTATATATTTTGGCTATGCTGGGTCTTCATTGCTACACACAGGCTTTCTCTAGTTGCAGCAAGCAGGGGCTACTCTTGGTTGCCGTGTGCAGGCTTCTATTGTTATGGAGCACACAGGCTTCAGGAGTTGTGGCATGCAGGCTTAGTTGCTCTACAGCATCTAACTTATGTCTCTGCATTGGCTGGTGGGTTCTTAACCACTGGACCCTCAGAGAAGTCCTTGGAAGAGAATTCTGCTTTCAAACCCAGAAATTTAATTAGTGACAATATATAAGAGCAAAATTGGGTTATGAAGTTAAAAAAACAATTAACAATTGAGTGAGAATAAAGTGCATCTATTTTAGTAATTTCATTTACTTTGACAAGACACTCAAGATATAATCCTAGAATATAGTTTGGTTTTGTACCAGATCTAGGTTTCCAGATCTAGGGCCACTGTGAATCCTGGAGTACCTGTAATTATCTGGGGAGACTGGATGTGAGAGGTGAATGGCCGTGGAAAGGGTTGGTGTTGCTTGAAGCCCTAGGAGCTCTGTGGATGGTCGACCTAACTGAGGCAGCATTCTGGGTGGAAAAGAGCCGCGCTGAATGGAGAAATCTGTGTTCCTTGTACAGACTTGTGATGTGTTTGCTCATCTCCCACTGTGGGATTGAGAATTCAGCTGTTTACTGTCTAGTAGAACTCATAGAAGTGGGAAACTGAGAACAGACATAGAGAACAGCCATGTATTGAGGCTGGATATGAAAATTGTCTCTGAACTTCTGTGGCAATCCAGCAGTTAAGATTCCGCACTTCCACGGCAGGGGCACGGGTTCAATCCCTCTTTGGAGAACTAAGAGCCTACAAGCTATGTGGCATGAAGTGAAGTGAAAGTCACTCAGTTGTGTCCTACTCTTTGCTACCCCATGAAACATAGATGAAATATACCCCATGAAGTATACAGTCCATGGAATTCTCCAGGCCAGAATACTGGAGTGGGTAGCCTTTTCCTTCTCCAGGGGATCTTCCCAACCCAGGGATTGAACCCAGGTCTCCCGCATTGCAGGCAGATTCTTTACCAGCTGAGCCACAAGGGAAGCCCAAGAACACTGGAGTAGGAGCCTATCCCTTCTCCAGTGGATCTTCCCAACCCAGGAATTGAACCAGGGTCTCCTGCATTGCAGGCAGCTTCTGTACCAACTGAGCTATCAGGGAAGCCAACCCAAAAATAAATGAATAATTTTTTTTAAAAAAAAAGAAGGAAAATTGTCTCTAGCAGTCCACCGATATCAGTGACACTGTGAGGTAAGCAGTGACTGTCACCATAGCTGCAGCCAAAAGGGTTGCCATCTACCTCCTCAGGGCATGACTGAGTTGATCACAGCCTTCTCCTTGCGAAACTCTCCTCACTGGACTTTATAGAACCCCACCCTCTTCTGAGTCTGCTGTCATTTTCTTCTGACTCTGCTGTCTGTCCTCCAAGCCTTCCATCTCCAGTGCACAATGACTCCATTTGCTTACCCAGAACCTCCACTTACCCAGTCACCTGCTGCTGACTTTTCTCTCTCACACACAACAGGCAGCTCATTTTCAAGTCCTGTCCAGCCTACCTTCAGAACGTGTCCAGCATCTGACCTCCATGGCTGCTCATCACCTCTGCCTTGACTATCCTAGTCTGGGCTGCCATCATCTGTCACCTGCACTATCACAGTGGCCCTGCTGTCGGGGCTCTTGGCTCCTGTCCCTGCCCGCCTACCATTCACTGTCAACACAGGAGCCACGGGGACCACTCCCTCCTCTGCTCAGAAACACCAGAGCAGCAGCATCTCACGCAGATATGGTCCCATATGACCAAGTCCCCTGGCACATATTTGGTTTTATTTCCCATTACCTCCTTCCTTTTCTCACTCAGCTCCAGCCACACTGGCCCTTTTCTTGTTTTAATATTTATTTATTTATTTGGCATGCAGGATCTTTAATTGTGGCGTGTAGCATCTATTCCCTGGCCTGGGATCAAACCCAGGCTCCCTACATTGGGAGGGTGGAGTCTTAGCCACTGGGCCTCCACGGAAGTCCCTCACACTTTGTCCCTCAAACATACCAAGCCGGGTTTCATCTCAGGATCGTCATGCTTATGATTCCTTCTGCCTGGAAGATACCTTCTGTCACAATTCTGTGTGACTCCTCCCTCATCTCCCTCTGACCTCAGATGGAATGTCACCTTTACGAGAGAGGTCTGCTCTGACTGTTGTGTCTAAAACAGCAGCCTTGACACTGTCCCCTCCCTCCCTGAGCCACCCCCTCCCAGTGTTACTGCTTACTTCTTGTGACTTCTCTACAGTACTTTCTACCCACTGAACACACCTGCTTATTGTGTGCCTCTCCACTAGAATGTAAGCTCCAGGAGGAGAGACTTTTGTTCATTTCTTTCCCAAAAGCCCAGAACAGGGTGTCTGGCACATGATGAAAACTTCAGTAACTGCTAACTGGATAAATTACTGACCTTACACTGTTCTGTGTAGGGAAGATACTAGAGAAGGAAAGTAGGTCTTGGGAGTTTGGCAAGAGGTGGCCTGGAAGGGCCACTGAGGAGTACAAATGAGACCCAACTGAGAGGTAGTGAACGAAGCAGATCAGTCACTGCCCTGTCTCTACTGCTTTAACTCAGAGGCCTGGGAAATGCGAATTCCAGTGTGTTAGGGTTAGAGGTTGACTTATTCTAACCATCTGAACAAATTACAAATGTTTTGGGAAAAGCTGGAAATCTCTGACTATCCATCTTGAATAAGTGATCAAAGGCAGCAGGGAGCCATGGTTTTTCATCTCCGGGAGAACAGACTTTGGAGCTTAGACTTCAGGACACACTCAATGGCATCCTTCTGTCCCCTGGTGGCAGCACAGCTAAACTGCACAGGGAGACAGATGCCTTGAAGAAAAAGAAAAATAAAAGGCAAAACAAAGATGTCAAGCAAAGGGTGCCGCTCTCAAAGCCTGTGCCCACCAGAAGTATGTGCACACGGGTGTGTTTGCCTGGGAGAAAGATCTCTAAGTGTTTTTCCTTTCTGAAATCTGATCATGCTTCCTTACTCAGGTGACTCCAGCATCCCAGGGGACTAGTTTTCACAAAAAACATTACCTCAAACAGCTAGGTTTGGACATAAAACACACCCCTTAATCCAGGCCCTGGACAACCTCCTCTCATAACCATCTGCCAAACGTGTTTGTAGAAAGGATTTCTCTTATGGCTGGGAGGTTGACAAAGGCAACCTCAAAGTTCCCTCCAGCTCTAGGCTTCAATGACTTCACAGTGAGCCCTTGTCACTCCATTCCTTTGACTGGAGTGGGAGTCTGGCCAGCCCAAAGCTTTCTGCTTCAGACTCTCACTTGCTGGAGGCATCTGCATTCCCCTTGAAATCGTCGCTGGTTGCATCTTACTTCTGCCTAGCAACATGCTCCTTTTTACAATTTTTAAAGTTTTTTGGCCACACCATGTGGCATTTGGGATCCTAGTTCCCCGACCAGGAATGGAACCTGCACCCCCTGCGGTGGAAGCAGAGTCTTAACCACTGGACTGTCAGGGAAGTCCCTAAGCAACACATTTCTTATTCTTGATTTTGTGTAACTAGAGATCATATCTTTAAACTGTGTCGTAAATGTAGTGGACTCCCAAAGTTAGTGGTTCTCTCTAACATGCATATGGATCGCCAGAAGAGAATGTTGTAAATGGAGAATTTCAATTCTTCCCCATGTCACTCTCCACCTCTGATTCAGCACATCAAGCAGGGAGCCTGGGTATTTTCCTTTTAGCTGTCACTTCATCTTCCCACTGTAGGTGGTCTATGGACGACCTTTGGGAAATACTGGAAAAAATGGTAACAGAAGAGAACAGAGTTCTAAGGCCCCTCCTCTGACACTGCCCTGAACCATTAAAAGGAAAGTGTCAAGCAGTTTGTAAATATCATATGTAGAATTGGATTTTCTCAGAAGATATGTCCTGTAGGCTGACGTGGAGAAGAATATGATCCAGTGTTGCCAAGGCTACTGGCCTCAGCTGCTGATCACTCTCCTGTCTTTCTGGCTTCTGGGTCATGGCCAGCTTTAAGCCAAAATTTATGCTTGAACCTGCTCCTTTCCTTGGTGCCAGTCTTGGCTGGATTTTCTGTTTATCCCATCTTAATTCTGTAAAGTCCTATAACATACTATGAAGGGAAAAATTATCAGAGAAGCTTCTGGACAGACGCAAACAGTTGATTTAGCATCGAATATATATTAGATGAACAGACTATTGCTTTGGATTTTTTATTCTGTGATACTAAAGGCCCTAACCTTCCCTCTTCACTTTATAGATGAATAAAGTACTGTTTAGAAAGATGAAATTATTACTTCAAGATCATGTAGGCAACCAGAGTTAGAGCCAAAACTAAAATGGAGGCTTGTTACTCCCAGTCAAGTGCCATTGTTGACTCTAGAGAGGCAAAGCTACGGGCCTTAATGAAGCTGATCCCAGTGAGTGGTGCTCTGTGTGACTTTTTTTTTTAATGTTAATCGTAACTCATTTTATTTTATTTTTGGCTGTGCTCAGTCTTCGAAGCTGCACAGTCTTTTTTCTAGTTGCAGCAAGCGGGGGCCCCTCTTCGTTGGGGTGCACAGGCTCTCACTGCAGTGGCCTTTCCTGTGAAGCACAGTCTCTAGGCCATGTGGGCTTCAGTAGTCGCAGCTCACAGACTCCAGAGCACAGCCTCAGTAGTTATGGTGCATGGGCTTAGTTGCCCTGCAGCATCTGGGATCTTCCTGAATCAAGGATCAAACCTGTGTCCCTTGCATTGGCAGGCAGATTCTTAACCACTGAAATACCAGGGAAATCCACTCTATATGATTTTAGATACTTTAACAAACCTTATTCAGCTCAACCAGTGAGAAACCAAATCCCATGGCATCCTTAGATTTTCTCTCTTCTTGGCTCCCTAGACCTACCAGTCATGAGTTCCAGATAATTCAGGCTCCACTATATTTCTTACATTTACACATTTCCTTCCTACTTCCACAGCACTTGCTGTCTTGAACACTTGCTGTTCAGGACAGTCATCCAGAAGAAAACCTACGGCAAGTTCTCTGCAGCACACACGCACACACACACACAAATACACATAATCATAAATAAAGAGCTGGGCAGGTGTGACACCCTGAGCATGACAAAAAGATCAGGCCCAGTGTGTATGATTTTTGTGCTTTGTTGGGGGAGCTATACTGTGATTCACAATGAATTCCATTTTAGAATGGATCTTTCTAAGGGTTGGCACAGCATCTCTTTACCTATATGTGTATATGTTGTATATTTATACATGGCAGAGGGAATTCTTTCCCATGTACAGATATATGTGCTTGCTGTTTTCCAGAGTCTTAACTCTGTCCTGTCTTCTGAAGACAAATGACAAAAAATACAATCTATTAAGAATTAAAAGGTACTCATCTTATAACCCCGGAGAAGGCAATGGCACCCCACTCCAGTACTCTTGCCTGGAAAATCCATGGATGGAGGAGCCTAGTAGGTTGCAGTCCATGGGGTCGCTAAGAGTTGGACACTACTAAGCGACTTCACTTTCACTTTTCACTTTCATGCATTGGAGAAGGACATGGCAACCCACTCCAGTGTTCTTGCTTGGAGAATCCCAGGGACGGGGGAGCCTGGTGGGCTGCCGTCTATGGGGTCGCACAGAGTTGGACACGACTGAAGTGACTTAGCAGCAGCAGCAGCAGCATCTTATAACCCAATAATTCCACTTTTAAAGTGTTTGAGAAGCATTCACACATGGACACAGGAGGTTTGAGCCAAGGTATTCATATCAGCATTGTCTGTAAGAGTGGAACACTGGAAACTACCTAAATGTCCACCAATAGGAAATGGAATAAACTATGGCCTATCCATACTATATGATACAATATAGCAGCTAAACTCAACGAGGTGACTCTGTATATGTTGACATCAAGAAAAAAAAGAAATCCCAAAGGCATACTGTTGCCTAAAAGGAGCAATCTGCAGAAGAATATGCATTATATACAATAATACATGCATATACGTATATAAATGTGAAAAGAAACAGAATCATATACATCAAAATAGCAATAATTATTAGCTCCTATTACGCTTGGGAGTGGATGGCAGGATAGGAGATCAAAAGAGGACAAGATGGAGAGCAAGGGGCTTTTAAGCTTTTGTTATGTGGAAAAGCTTGGTGTAAAACAGTGCATTCGTGTACTGTATTATTTAAAATAAGTTTTTCAAAGTAATATATGATTGTTTCTAACCACATAATACATAAGGTGACATGTGATACTTCCCTTTTCTTCCCCACAATTTCTCTCTTCCCCTATTGGTGGGCATTTCAGTTGTTTTCTTCTTCTTCTTCTTTTTAAATTAGCTTTTACAAACAGTATTTCAAGGAAAATTTTTGGTTTTATCCATTTATGTTATTATTTCTGTGATATAGATCTTAAGAATTGTGATCAGTATTGCAAGGAAAATGTTTGTTTTTATCCATTTATGTTATTATTTCTGTGATATAGATCTTAAGAATTGTGATCATGGAACATAACACTTAAAAAATTGATAGATGCTGCTGAAGTACCCTCCAAAAAGGGCATACCAATAATCCATAGAACAGTAGTTCTGTGGTAACTCTCTAGATCATATTATCATGATTGCAACAGTAATAGCTGCTTCCAGACATACTGCGCTGGCCTTAAGGCCAGACAATAGCTGACTTAATTTCCTTCCCCTTGCCTGTTGACTACTGGTGGAACAATCACAGAGCCCGCTGCATCAGCCTAATGGGGGAGGAGACTGGGATAGTGTGGGAGGGGAAGGTAGAGGCTGGTAGACTATGAAACTGACACAAATTAATGACCCATGGGCCACATTAACCCACACACGTGATTTCTTTGGCCTGTACAATGTTAGGCTATACAGTGCTTAAAAAATACATATTTATATATATATCGAAATCAGTGCCAGGTGTTAAAGGAGCAGTGCTTAATCCCCACTCATGTTCTCTTTCATATGGTTCTCCATGTGGAGAATCATTAATTTCCTTAACATTCCTGATCTTTCTTTACTCTCTCTCATTCCTGACCTGGAAAGTAGAGTGCTTCTTCCTGATTCATCGGACAGTGAGTGTTTATGTTTATGAGTGGATGGTAACTCTAATTCTGGGGGTCAGTATACTTTATTTATCTATTAATTTTTGCCTGTGCTGGGTCATCATTGCTGCACACCAGCTTTTCTCTGGTTACAGTGAGCAGGGGCTACTCTTCACTGTGGTGCACAGGCTTCTCATTGCAGTGGCTTTCTTGTTGTAGAGCACAGGCTCTGGGCATGCAGGCTTCAGTAGTTGTGGCTCATGGTTCAGTAGTCGTGGTTCCCAGGCTCTAGAGCACAGGCTCAAAAGTTGTGGTGCATGGACTTAGTTGCTCTGCATCATGTGGGATCTTCCCACACCAGAGATCGAACCTGAGTCCCCTGCATTGACCTACAGATTCTTATCCACCATGCCACCAGGAAGCCCCTGGAAAGTGTGAAAGTGTTAATCACTCAATTGTGTCTGGCTTTTGTGATCCCAAGGACTCTAACCTTCCATGCTTCTCTGTTCATGGGATTCTCCAGGCAAGAATACTGGAGTCAGTAGCCATTCCCTTCTCCAGGGAATCTTTCCCACCGAGGGATTGAACCTGGGTCTCCTGGATTGCAGACTTGGCTACCGTCTGAGCCATGATGGAAGCCAAAATATTAAAATATTAATAAGACCAGTTCCCCTCAGTCCCTTTCTCCAACAAAAAGGTCATTTTCAAAATTTTTATGATTTTTTTAACTGAAGTATAGTTGTTTCACAATATTGTGTTAATTTCTGGTGTATTATACAACAAAGTGATTCAGTTATACAGATCCATGTATTATATATTATTCATATTCTTTTCCATTATGGTTTGTTACAAGACATTGAGTAGAGTTCCCTGTGCTATATAGTAGGACAAGCTGTTATCTATTTTATATATAGTAGTTTATATCTGCTAATCCCAAACTCCTAATTTATCCCTCCCTCACCCACTTTCCCCTTTGGTAAACCTAAGTTTGTTTTCTGTGTCTGTAAGTTTGTTTCTGTCTTGTAAACAAATTTATTTGTATATTTTAGATTCCACATGTAACTGATATCATATATTTGTATTTCTCAGAAAGGTGATACTTTGGTTTTAATTTTTCTCCCTGTCTCTTAATTTGTTCAGAACTCAGGTATACTAATTATGAGACCCACCCACCCACCTCCCCCAACCCCCGCCACCACTAGGTCCAAATACCAATGTTGAAAAATACTGAGGCTTTGAAATTGAGAGCCTTCACACATATTTCTGAATTTCTTGCAAAGCTGGAAGATTAGGGAACCCCAAAACCTTGTTTCTAGATGTTAATAATGACTGGGGCTGAGGTGTAGCCTCCATCTGAAGGAACATGTGCTGTCAAACACCTCACAGTCTTTAATATTCCCTATTTCTTTTCTGATACTGAGTCATTTTCTGCTATTTTTTAAATCACTGAGATGCAGCATCCTGTGATAATGGAGTTGTACTAAATAAAATGATGCCCAAAGGTATCCACTTATCAATCCTCAGAACATGTAAATATGTTACATGGCAAAAGGACTTTGCAGATGTGATTAAAGCTCTTGGGATGAGGAGGTTGTCCTGGGTGGACCCAGTGTAATCACAAGAGTCCTAATAAGGGAAAGATAAGAGGCAGGCACCTCAGAGTCAAAGGAGGAGATGACAGAAGCAGAGATCAGAAAAGAGAAGAGATTTGAAATTGCTACACTTCCAGTTTTGAAGATGGAACCACTAACCAAGAAATGTACATAGCCTCTAGAAGCTAGACAAGGCCAAAAAAAAAAAAAAAAAAAGGATGCTCACCTGAAGAAGGAATGCAGGCCTGTTTAAACTTTGACATTAACCCAGTAAGGGGCTTCCCTGGTGGCTCAGTGGTTAAAGCATCTGCCTGCAATGCAGGAGACGCAGGTTTGATCCTTGGGTCAGGAAGATCCTCTGGAGGAAGAGATGGCAACCCACTCAATATTCCTGCCAGGAAATCCCATGGACAGAGGAGACTGGTGGGCTACAATCCATGGGGTCACAAAGAGTTGGACACGACTGAGCGACTATGCATGCATGCACACAGCCCAGTAAGACCACTGTGGACTCCTGACCTGTAAAATTTACTGTAACAGAGTCAATTCAGGTTGTTTTCAGACCACTGAGTTTAAGCAGCAATAGAAAACTAATAGAAACATTAATAAGAAGTATTTCTTTGTTTAATTGAAGTGCAGTTGATTTACAATGTTGTGTTAATTTCTGGTGTACAGCAAAGTGACCCAGTTATGTATTTATATATATTCTTTTATGTTCTTTTCCATTATGACTTATCACAGGATATTGAATATAGTTCCCTGTGCTGTACAGTAGGACCTTGTTGTTGATCCAGTCTACATGTAATAGTTTGTATCCCCAAACTCCCAATCCAGCCCTCCCCCATCTCCTTTCCCCTTGGCAAACAGAAGTCTGTTCTCTACGTCTGTGAGCCTGTTTCTGTTTTGCAGACAAGTTCATTTGTGTTGTATTTTAGATTCCACGTGATAGTATATGGTATTTGTCTTTTTCTGACTTGAAAGTATTTCTTTTCACTCACTTTATTCAGATTTCCCCAATTTTACTCGTACTCATTTGTATTTAGTTCTACATAATTTTATAATGTGTACGTTTGTGTATCCACCACCACAGCCAAGATACTGAACAGTCCCAATAGCACAAGAATTCCTCATGTTGGCCTTTTATAACACACCTACCTCCCTCCTGCACATTTCTTCTTCCCCCTCCACTATGTCTAACCTCTGGCACCCACTAATCTGTATGACATTTTAAATTTTATTTTTATTATTTTTAAAAATTTTGGCTACATTGGGTCTTCATTGTGGCACAGGCTTTTTGTAGTTGTGGAGAATGGGCTCTGGAGTGTAATCAGTAGTTGGGGTTCTTGGGCTTAGTTGCCCAACCAGGGATTGAACCCGAGTCCCCTGCAATCGGGGGGGGGGGGGTGCTTTCCTGGTGGCTCAGACGGTTAAGAATCTGCCTGCAATGCAGAAGACCAGGGTTTGATCCCTGGGTTAGGAAGATGCCCTGGAGAGAGGGCATGGTGACCTATTCCAGTATTCTTGCTTGGAGAATTCCATGGACAGGGGAGCCTGGTGGGCTACAGTCCATGTGGTTGCAGAGTCAGACACGACTGAAGCAATTAACACTTTCACTTTCACTTTTAACCACTGCATTGGAGGGTGGGTTCTTAACCACTGGACCACCAGGGTAGTCACTGTTTGCCATTTTTTAAACTTTTGTTTCAAAATGTTATATAAATGGAATCATAACAGTATTCTTTTTGGATTGGCTTTTTCACTCAGCATAGTTCTCAGGAGATTCATACAAGTTCTTGTGTGTGTTTTCTGAGTAACAGCCCATGTATGTACCAGTTTGTTAAACTATTCACTGGTTGACAGACAAAGTGGTTTCTAGGTTTTTGCTGTTACTGACAATGCTGCTATGAACATTTATGTACAGGTTTTGTTCTGTTTTTAATCTCCCTATGCTGGTGATTCTAAACTGACCACCAGACCACTGCCATCAACCTGCTCCCTGCCTATACACCACCCCCTCTGCCACATTTGCTGCTGACACCATTCTCAACACTGCTGCTGGCGTTGCTGGTATTCAAAGTGTGGTATGTCTTCCCTAGGTTGGAGGGTGGTAGAGAGGAGCGGGCAGCTGTGATATTTCTGCTAATAAGAAAACTTGGATGAGTCCTTGACAAGATTTCTGCTTTCCATCTTCCCTTTTTCTCCTGTTGAATAATACTCTCATTTTACAAACCAAAATTCAGAGAGAATTACTTTGCCTGACCAAATGTGTCCCAGCCACCTTATGGATTAAAAATAAATTTACGGATAAACTATCATCGGGTCAGGTGCTCATGCCTCATGTAACACGTAGCCATTCCTGGGTAAAGAACATCTACTTCCCCTAAATTTTTATGGGGCAGTCATTTTATCTTTGGCCTGTGCAATTTTGTGTTTATGTGTGTGTGTGTGGTATGATTTCTAGCAGGAGGCACTGAATGAGTGACTACCATGTTCAGTGTGCATGGATGACTCTCTTGGTAGAGGAGATGTCCATCTTAGCTATTAAAAAAAAAACCCAAAATCAGTAAATAAAACATTAACCTTTTTATAACATTCTTTCAAATAAGGTTGTAAAATGAACTCCAAGACAATATAAAATTACCTGTACACCAGTAAAAAGTGAGGTGATACACATCAAAAAATGAATACTTTGGAACTTCCCTGGCAGTCCAAAGATTAAGACTCTGCCCTTCCAATGCAGGGGCCATGGGTTTGATCCCTGGTTGGGGAACTAAGATCCCACATGTTAGAAAAAAAATGAATACTTCAGTTTTGGAAAAGTTAACTTCATTCTTTTAATAAGCAGAGTACAGGTTTGGTTTATTGGTAAGGTCTCTGAGTCCAAGATAATTAAAACATAATATATGAAAGTACCCTGTATTCCATTGTTTATAACTGAGAACAATAAAAAGAAAAAAATCCTCAAATTAAGGTATAATTTTTTAAGTGGCTAGGAAACACCTCTTACTCTAAACAGGGGTTGGTAAACTCTGGCCAGCCTGTCACCTATTTTTGTAAATAAAGTTCTATTGGAACATGGTCATGTGCATTCATTTACATACTATCTTGAGCTGTTTCACACTACAATAGCATACTTGAATAGCTGCAAAGGCCTATAAAGTCTCAGATATTTATTACTTGGCCCTTTAAAAATGAGTTTGCTTTAATTAAGAGACCACAACTGTAGTCCTGATCATTTTGAGTGGTACTCTCTATGAGCATTATCTGTAGAAGCCTATGTTAGCACATGCAGCTTACTCCAAATTCCTAGCATACAAAATTAAAAATTAAGGAAAAGCTAGTACATGATATAATATTAATTTTCATGGAGATTTTCTCTATAAGGTATTATAGGGATTGAAAACGAAGCTTGAATGGAGATATCTCAAGTTAGAAGCTGGCATACAGAAAAACATCTAAAAAGACAAAGCATTCAATAAAATTAAAAAGCTTATTTTGGCATGAAGCAAGTTGAATACACATTATTGGCAAGCCCAGGCATCAAATTCCCTGACTTGGTTAGGCAGAACTGCAAAGACACTTCCCCATACAGTCTTCACCTTTAAATCATATCCCAGAGGGAGGTAGCTGCCCACATTTTATGTCCTCTAGGGAAGATCCCAGTGGTGCCTATGAATGTCTATACAAAGTTCCAGCTTCATCTCTGAGATCCTTAGAAACCATTTTGGGAAGAGACGCTCTTCATGAAGTAATTAGGGGCCATTTCTAATTAGGCCTGGATTGTATTTCCTACATATTCAAGGATGACATGGAGTGACACTGAGTGGGACCACAGTGAGAAATACGGGATTTGCAATTAGACAAGGTAGACTAGAAACTCCTGGACCCCTGAGGTTGCTGTATGTTGATGGTGGTTATCTAAATCGTGGAAAGGCTGAATGCTTAAGATGCTTTTATAGGGAGTTTAGTAAATATGCAAAGGTAAATTTCATTGAATCATTAGACACTGAAACTATAAGCCTCTTTAGCCACAAATATAACTCTACCTCTGAATATAAAACAAGTTCCCCTTGGGTAGATTTTAGTGCATGGGGTGAAATTTTCAATTCATCTCTCAAACTTTTCTTTGGTGTCTGTTATAAAAAAAAGACCTAATTCCTTTACCACACACACACACAAAAAAAAAAAAAAATCACAGATTTTTATCCCACTTTTAAAAACCTGTTATCAAGGATATAGTTTTTTACTCAAACTTTAAAAATACAATCTGCAGCATCGTAAGAGTACCTTAAAAATATGATGACGACTGTAGGTGATGAAAATGCTTCCGGTGACTCATAATTAGATAACACCCAAGTTGGAAAGAAGAGCAAAAAAGTACTTCTTATCAGAGAAAACGTAATGAGATGTTGCCATCATTTAGGGCTGTATACTGGTACTTTACAAACATAAAATTATAGCTTTACCAAAATCCGAGTTAGTACTTACAGCTGAATACCCTAATTTTACATACTTTAAGTCCTTAATTAAAAAAACACAAAACAGCAACAACTCAATTGCAAGCTGACAAATAGGACAAAATTCCTTGCCACAAAGAGTTATTAAAAGCTAATAAATAGTTACATAATATATTTTATAGCACTTTTTAAAATAATTTTTTGTTAAAAAATAATAGAAGGCATAAAATAGGAGCTGTTATTTATGTTAACATCGGTGTTCACCCAGTGAACACCAGTGTTTGGGTTGCTATTTTAACGGCATTTATTCTATACAACATATCTCCGTGGTCCAACATTCATTTCATGTCCCCATTCTTATTATTTAGAATTTCTTAAAGACGATGTCATTTCTTATTCAATGATCATCCAGAAGCAAACGTACAGTGCAGGAAGATAATTTTTATTACATTTTAACTAGAAACAGAGCAGATAGCAAGTTCACGAGGTATTTGTGATTATTATTCTTTTAAAATCAGGCTTCAATAACAATAGTCAAAAGCGAGCCTTAACTGCACAGATATATTTTGGTCACTATTATAATCTTCAAGGGCACCAAAGCCAGCAGCGTAAACTAACATAAAGGTAATTACTGAAAAATTTAATGTGCCAGAGTATATATCACTGCATTAAACTCTATCCTTGTATTTTCTTAATCATCTTCAACATTGAACAATTATTGTTACTCGGCAAAATATCAAACATGCACACAGCATGCCTACAAGAATACTCTCTTAACACTGTCAACACTAAGCCTTCCTTTCTCCCTGGAATTCAATGACTCATGGTTCTACTCCCTACATGTATTAGTGGTAATATGCAAAATTGATTTTATTTTCAAGGTTAAATAACAGACTGACTTTGCATTTGGTGGCCAGCTGTGTACCCTAATTTTTTATCAGTTATTTCTTTCACAAATTTAACTACATTTCATAAGCCCTGAGATATTCAATAACCTGCTAATGATTGTATACTTTTAATCTATACTTTACTCAATTTGAACCCCTCAAAAGTACTTAAAATTATTTACAGATGATTGTAACTAAAGCAATGATGGAATTTACTACTTGTGTATTAGACTGATAATAAGGCCTTTAACTAAGAGTTGCATATTTTATGCAGTTTTTTGCTTGCTAGGAGCCATTCTTAAAATTACATCAATAATTCTCTGTCAGTAATAATTGCTTTTCATTTGCTTATTCCTACTTGGATAACCAGATTCACTTTTTTCCTCTCTTGTAAAACAACATTTTTTTCTCTTTCCCAGACATAAATGTTGTCCAACTGACTAGGTACCAAAAGAAAGTTTGAACAGCATATTGATAACTATGATTAGCAGAAAAATAGCTCATAATAGACATTCAATAAGTGCTTCTTCCATCTGGAATGAATGAATTGTAAGGCAGCTGTTGGAGTCTTATACTTTTGTCATATGCTGTAACTAATTTTGTTTACCTAGGGAATTCAGGTTACCCAATTCAATTCACTCTCAGATGTAAATCTAAGAATTTTAAATTTTAAAAAGTGATTTAGCTATTCTCAGAAAAGGTAAACAAGTTAATAATAACAGTTGCTACTAGTTGATGGGAAAAAAAAATAAGGATGGGATTACTTTCCACTAAATCATACATACAACTGAGGAGAAATAAAAAACTAAGCATTAACTGATTTTTATGATTTTCTCCACAGTTATCCTTGCAGCATTTTTGTTCATATATTTATCCCTGTTAACTTTTCTAGCTGAAAGAAAATTTAATTATCTGCATGGATTTCCCCATCTCCTTATGTACATATTGTTAGTGAAAAGCTGGTGTAAATTTAAGAGTGTATTTTCATGTCATGCCATATTTCTATATTTGTTTTTTGCTAACATTTAGTTTTCCCTGTTTAAATGATTCTGTATGGAAGATGAGAAAATCTGCCAACTTCCTATGAGACTGCTTGCTTGCACTATTCTGTTTTTGTTGATAGATTTGAAGCATATTGCACACTTGTCATCTAGCATATGAATAAGTAACTGTTACTCTTTTTAGAAAGGATACACTGACAAATTCTTAGGTTAATGGCTTTGGCCAAGTATTTCTAGCCAGCTACAGGACAATAGCAATGGCAAAAACGTTGACGATACAGTTCATGGTTCGGTTCTCCCATCTTACAGTGCAGGTTCCTGAAAACACACAATGAAAAGACTCAGAAACATCAAAACATCAAAATTACCAGGAATATATATACATTTTTCATAGGTTTTAATATCATATTTCCTACAACCCATTAACTCTTCCCATTTCCTTATTTGTCTGATAGCAGACTTGTCATTAGGTATAAAGCAATTCTGTTGATCAAGTCTTGTGGGAATTTAAGTAGAGATAAATAAAGATTTCATAACAAGGACCACTATTTAACTTTGCTAGAAGTTGTATTTTGTTTGGGTCAGCTTAAAGTCTCTTTAGGGCTTCCTTGGTGGTTCAGAGGTTAAAGCGTCTGCTTGCAATGCGGAAGATCCCCTGGAGAAGGAAATGGTGGGTTCCCAGGTGGCGCTAGTGGTAAAGAACCTGCCTGCCAGTGCAGGAGACATAAGAGATGTGGGTTCGATCCCTGGGGCAGGAAGATCCTCTGGAGAAGGAAATGGCAACCCACTCCAGTATTCCTGCCTGGGAAATCCTGTAGACAAAGGAACCTGGTGCGCTACAGTCCATGGGGTCACAAACAGTTGGACAGACTGAAGTGACTTAGCATGCACATACAAAGCCTCTTACCATCAGATGTGGTGTCCCAAAAACATGAGCTGGCTGTGTGAAAGCCATATGGACTCCTCTGGACCACTGCACAGGTCACTAAAAATAAAGATGCAGAGTGAGAACACTTAAAACGAAAAGTAAGTGTTTGAGTTCAGAGCAGTAAATGCTATATAAATAAATAAATAACATAAAACAAAGCATTCAGAGAATCAACTGAAAAACATAAGTCTCTCATTTTGATGATTTATCACCACAGTTGTGAACTCACTGGATCCAGTCTGTTTGTTGCCCAGTGCCATAACCAATGGTAATCGTACCGCAGGAAAAATGTGGGCCAAATCATGTGCCTTGTCCCATAGGCATAATTCAGATGCAAAGAAAATCCATATTATGTGTCACCTCACAGTCCTACTGAAAAGACAGTAGGGCTGAGACGGTTTCAGTGAAAATAACCGGTGCAAATGTAAAAGGTGATGCTACCAAGACAAGGAGATGGTTGACAGGAGCAAAACTGCTTTTGAGTAGCAAGAGATCTCCATCTTTCAGGTATTATCACAGATTATTTGGGGATGAATAAGTCAAAAGTCCTTCACACCCTATTAGTATCCAACTTGAGGGTCTATCATTCATTTACATTCTTTAAATTCAGAGAAAACCACAGAGACTAAAGTGAGTAAACTAATGAGGAAGGACACAAATACTTACCAATATACTTATAAGCTTTTCCCAGCTTAACCAGATGTGCTAGGGATTGTTCCACTATGCTTGCAGTCCATTGGTTGATATTGTTCTGATTATAATCTTCACCTCCCAAGACCCCATCTATACACTAAAAGGGCAGAGGACAATTATACACATATTGCAGGAAAAGATTTATTCAAAATATAAAATATACTTATAACCCAATAAAACATTTAGAAAATATGCACCTGGTAAATATTTATTATGCATTGTCTCTAACTGTTGGAGAATTTTCAAAGCATTTCTGCATGCATTACCTCATGCTGAGGTATTACGGACCATATAAAGATAAATGTGACATGGCCTCTATTGTAAAGAACTCAACAGCCTAGCAGAGAAGCTAATAAAAGAACTCTGTCACACAAGGAAGACCAATGCAGGGTGATAAGTTATGTTGTAAAATGCTTATGGGGGGGTGATTTTAAAAGGGTGATATCAACTGGTTAAAGAATGGCTTTGCAACAGCTGAGATTTGACCTAGGTTTCAGATGCTAGAAACAAAGGAGGCCAATGAAGAAATATATTTCTCATGTACAATAATTATATTTTCATCCATATAACTGCTTAGCTATCAAAGAGCAAGCACACCTACCACTAAAAGTGAATCATCAACAAACATTACTTTTCAGGCGCTCTAGAAATAGACAGTTAAATATTTTTCCAGTGTTTACTAGCATCCACTTCTGATACCTGATGAAGAGCACTGGTGTAGCACCACAGTCTTAGGTTTTAAGACTCTACGACTCAGCTTTAAGACTCACTTTAAGACTCACCTCTCCCACCCTTGTGTGACTTTTGCAAGTGACTTCATCTCTTGAAACCCCTATCTTTCCAACCACTGGACCACCAGGGAAGTCCCTTATTTATCTTATCACTAGAAGTTTGTACCCTCTGACTGACATTTTCCCCACCCCACGACAATTATCATTCTATTGCTTCTATGAGTTTGGGGTTTTTTAGATTCCACATATAAGTGAGATCATATAGTATTTGTCTTTCTCTTGACTTATCTGGCTGCTACTATTTTTAATTCAAGTGATAGAGCCAGGAGAGTTCATTCACAGAATCCAGCTTAATAAGACAGACATGCACACAGGTGCACAGCTTTCATTTACTACAATTGGACTATAGTAGAGGCAGAGCCGGACACGACTGAAGCAACTTAGCAGCAGCAGCAGAGGCATTCATGGCTTCCCAGGTAGCTCAGTGGTAAAGAATCCGCCTGCCAATGCAGGAGATGCGGATTCAATCCCCGGGTCAGGAAGAGCCCCTGGAGGAGGAAATGGCAACCCACTCCAGTACTCTTGCCTGGAGAATCCCAGGGACAGAAGAGCCTAGCGGGCTATGGTCCATGGGGCTGCAGAGTCAGACACGACTGAGCACGCATGCAGAGGCATTAATGGGCTTCCCTGGTGGCTCAGACAGTAGAGTCTGCCTGCAAGAGGCATTAATTAATATGGAATCCTAAGCTGGATGGTATAATATCTTCACTAATCATAAAATGTAAAAAGAGAAATGAAATTTAGAGGAACTGAACAAAGTAACGTGGCTCCAATTATTCTCCCAGGATGTTCAATAGCATGAAGAGTTAGGAGAGTCAGTAGGCCAGCAATTTCATTCTGGCTTTACCAGTCCCAGGCTGGCAGTCTTTGGGAAACCTCTGCCTCTCCCTAGACTGCCATACCTTAAGGAGAAACAAGAGCCCTTGTTCCCTTTCACATTATCTAATAGGACCACTTCAGGTTCTGTTCGAGACAACAGAAACATCCGGGGCCTGTGGATGCCACTGTAAATAACCATGCTAATTACTATTAATTAACATTTAGCCTCTTCATTACCATTAACCAGGAGACCTACTAGATAATGAGGTCCTTAACCTGTATCCACAGGGCCAAACTCAGAAGTCGGGTACGCAGCAGGCACGCCATACATGTTTGCTGTTGAAGTAATATTGGCTTTGATATACTCTCTGGACATCCTGAATCAAATGTACTTCAGATTAAGCTCCAGGTTAATTCCATTTGTAACCCACTTTTTCTACCAAAATGTGTTTGTGGCAAATTCTATTACTGATAATGAATAAAATATATGTGTATCACTGATGAGTGAGTGGCTCTAAGACTTCAGTAGGAAAAATGTATTAGCAGAGGAGCTCAGAGCAAGGACTCGAACAAAATAAGGAGATTGGCAAAAGATAAGAAAAACAAAAATGGCTGCTGAAATTACATAGTCATCTGGGAAGTGCTGAAATGTTTTCAGTAGCGCGCTCTCTCCCCACCCCACTCTCTGTCCACCTTCCCTCCCTCCCCCACCTCTCTCCCTCAACTTTTTAATGTCTCAATAGCAAACAGAGTTAGCTCAGGGAGACGAAAAAGAATAGACTATTATCGAAATGCCACCTGTGGGAAACCTGAGATGTCTTTCAAGTCTCGTATTTCATACGAAAATTTCAAATGAAGCTTGCTTTTGACTCCATAGTGTATCCATTTGTATCAGTTGTACCCATTTGTTATCTGTGTTTGAAAATGGTTATTTATATTACTTAACTCCTTCTTGCAAGTATGGAAGTAAAACTGATGCCCTAAAAACACACTCAGTGGCTTCTAGGACCACCTAACCACCAGTAAGTATGTGTATCACATTTTAAGAAGCATGGTTCTTTTACCTGAATAAGCTATTTAAGTACAGTGAATATATAGTGAATTCACTATTTTTGTTTTTCTTATCTTTTGCCAATCTCCATATTTTCTTAGAATCCTTGCTCTGAGCTCCTCTGCATGTGGGTTGAAAAATCCAACAGAAGAGTTTACAATGAAAAGCAAAAATCCTCTCCTTCCTACTTTTTTCCCCCCCATGCTTAGCCCCCTTCTGCAGAGCAAACACTTTTAGGGTACAACTGGTTTTTTAAATCTCTTAAGGGTCCCTTACATATCTCCAGATAACGTTTTTATTGCTATGACATGAAAATTTAGTTCCCCGTGACCACCTGCCACCTCCTGCCCCTCAACCGTGTCCCCTCAATATAGTGAATTCACTATTTTTACTTCAGTATATTTACACCATTAGGAGCATGTTTCTTTTCTACTCTGGATGTTTCCTTCCACACAGAGGATTTTTCCTGATCATCCCTGGCCTCTTGCCCCACCTGTTATCATTCCTCCCCATGGAGGGGGAGCAAGTTACCTGCTGGTGCTCCACCCTTCTCATCTGGGAGAGCCAGTCTCCAAATGCCTTGGACTTGAGTATTGACTTTCTCCTTCCCTCTTCACCCAAACCAACGAAAGGCACCAGCCTGGTTAAGTGTTGCTCTCTGCTGACTAACTTTTCCCTGGATGCCTCTGAACTGAACCGGTATGCAGTTTGAAAAACAAGCTCCCATCTCTAATCTTCTTGTTGCTGTTCAGTCCCTCAGTCATGCCTCTTTTGCAACCCCATGGACTGTAGCCCACCAGGCTCTTCTGTCCATGGATTTCCCAGGCAAGAACACTGGAGTGGGTGGCCATTTCCTCTTCCAGGGGATGTTCCCAACCAAGGGATCACACCCACATCTCCTGAATTGGCAGGTGGATTCTTGACCACAGAGCCACCAGGGAAGCCCCAATCTTTAATTTAGTTTTTAACCAATAACAAAGGTGATATTTGATTCTCCTTCTACTCACTCTTTAGTCTTTTCATGTGGTTCATAATGCGTGTAAAGAAGCAGGTACCATTGAAAAGACTCCTCCAATACCTCAGCATCCTTTGCTTCATGTTCCATCCAGCAAGGACAGTCTTTTTTGACTCTCCACTTTGAAAAATGAGGCTGCTATCACTCCTGCCCTCCCATGACCCATGCTATCTTCCACCTCCCCAGTGCCCTCATTTGTGCTTCTACATTGTCAAAGTATGGAAAACTTTGCATTTTTAAAATCATGATTTCATTTTAAAAAATTAACTTTAAGGTGGTTTAGTATTTTTAACTCTATACTGTATTTGTTACAATATTGCTTCTATTTGGCGGGGGGGAGGGTGATCAAACCCATGCCCCCTGCACTGGAAGGCAAAATCTTGACCACTGGACTGCTAAGCAAGACTCTGCATTTTGTTTTAATAATGAAATATTCCTGGCTATAAAGTTCTAATACATGATTCGAAACTATTAAACATTTAAAATAATATTTGGCCCCATTGGAATAAAAGTTATTTTATTCAAAAGACAGAAAATCAGCTTTAGAAAACAGCAAGCCAATATTCTAGATCAACACTTAAATATCCCTTTCAGGCCCCAAGATGCCTGAGCGCATACAATATGACTGACAGCATGCAATATAACAAACACAGAAGCAGCCCTATAAAGAATTAGTGAATGAATATTAAAAATCTTGTTTTAATACTCAGGCTTTTAACTTTGTACTGAAAGTAAAAACAGAGTTTTAAAAAATTTCACCAATGCATCAATCTTCAAGATAAACAAGATATATAACTCACCTCTTTAACAATATTGTGGGCTTCATCAGCATTGAAGCCAACCTAAAGTTGGAAAACAAAAGATATAGTGGCTTTCAACACAGACTTCCTTCTCCTGGGAGCTATGATGCTACACAGAATACCCTAGGCTGGCCTAGACAGGTATTAGGGACGGGACCACAGTGAAAAGGGGCATTAAGATTACTGAGGCTACTAATCCCACCTTGATCTTTAAAATCGCAAAATGCCATGCCACCTACCTCCCTGGAGATTTTCACTTATTAGATCTCGGGCAGAGCCTGCTGCTGCTGCTGTTAAGTCGCTTCAGTCGTGTCCAACTCTGTGCGACCCCATAGACGGCAGCCCACCAGGCTCCCCTGTCCCTGGGATTCTCCAGGCAAGGACACTGGAGTGGGTCGCCATCTCCTTCACCAATGCAGGAAAGTGAAAAGTGAAAGTGAAGTCGCTCAGTCATGTCTGACTCTTTGCGACCCCTTGGACTGTAGCCTACCAGGCTCCTCCATCCATGGGATTTTCCAGGCAAGAGTGCTGGAGTGGGATGCCATTGCCTTTTCCGCAGGCAGAGCCTAGGCAACATTTTTCTTAAAGTGCTTTACTCATATGGGGCTTCCCAGGTGGTGCTAGTGGTAAAGAATCCACCTGCCAACACAGGAGATGCACGAGATGAGGGTTCCATTCCTGGATTGGGAAGATCCCCTGGAGGAGGAAATGGCACCCCACTCCAGTATTCTTGCCTGGAAAATTCCATGGGCAGAGGTGTCTGGTGAGCTACAGGCCATAGGGTCACAAAAGAGTCAGACATGACTAAGCGCGTGAGCGCTCATATACACACTACTATATATAAAATAGATAATCAACAAGGACCTATTTATGTAGCAGAGGGAACTCAACTTAATATTCTATAATAACCTACATGGGACAAGAGTCTGAAAAAGAATACATATATGTATAACTAAATCATTTTGTTGTACACCTGAAACTAATACAACACTGTAAATCAACTATACTCCAATATAAAATAAAATTTTTTTACAAAGATATGGGCAGCACAAGGAAAAAAAAGTGCTTTCCTGGTGATTCTGGTGAACACCCAGACTGCAGATTATTGTGTTGTAAAGCTCAGGAAACAGGAGATAGACATATGATGTCTTATCAGAACACAGGAAATAGTTGTGACTAAATAATGAGGCCATGAAAAAAGAATGCTGATAAGTTTGAATTTTGTTCTTAACTTATGCTTGGCAATTTAT
This sequence comes from Capricornis sumatraensis, assembly GCF_032405125.1. NCBI lineage: Eukaryota > Metazoa > Chordata > Mammalia > Artiodactyla > Bovidae > Capricornis > Capricornis sumatraensis. Next base: position 106,003,293 of record NC_091092.1, on the reverse strand, counting down.
GTGGCTTTGCTGAGTTAAAGTTTATGAAAATACTTGATCATTCCAAATTACTGTCACTTTATAACATATAAATAATATTTAGACCTTTAATCTATGCCCATAATACAACAGGTCTGGCAACTAACTCTGTCTTTCTTGGGGAGTGTCCTGATACAATCTTGAGTTAAAAGCAACTATTAATGACTAAGAAATGTCTTAGAGTCAAGAAATAGGTTATGTGATAAGATCGCAGTCTAAACCAAAACATATCAGGTAGTACATGACTTGTTTCCATGCAGACATTTTTTAGGCTTTATGACATCAGCATGTTTGTAAATCCCACTATACAACAAAGTAGTTAAAAAACCAAGTAAATTCTGAAAATAAGTACCTTGTTGAGTACAGATTTAAAGTATTCTCAACTTATTTAATTATACCAGATAATTCCCCAACAACACCCTAAATCATCAGAATAATCATGAAAACAGGTATCACAACTGCCCCTATTAAAATAATTTTACCTTCAAATAAGGTCCTTATCTATTTTCAAAAGTGGTCTACAAATTAAATAATGTCCATTTCCGTTCAATTTGGAAGGTCACCAGGGAATCAGGTTGTACTGGATGGCCATGGTAACACATGTAATTTTATTTATTTTATCATACAGGCATTTAGGGGGTACCGCCTTAGTAGCAGCAGCAGTACAGAACCCTCTCAGGAGTCAGGAGACTGGTACTTTTGGGGGATATGCCTTGAGGATGAAATTGCTTATGCTTCAATTTCTAAAATAAGAAAACCACTAACCTTGAAGAGTGTATGCCACCTGCATCCTAGAAGCCTGAGTTTAAATGTCATCTTAGCTTCTGCAAAAGCCCACATCCTAAAGATGAATGGTCCAGAACGCCCTTCGAGGGCTCTAATAATACACTATTTTATGCTGCACCCTCCACCATGTGCCTGCCTAGTTTTATTTCACGGCACCATTCACCTGTGGCTACCACTGGACAGAAAATGTCTTTGTCTGTTCTGCCCTGTCACAGGTTATGCTGGGATCCAACAGGCCTCATCCTCCTCCTGGTTAGAAGCCAGAGTTGTAGCTGTGTAGTCTGAGGTCTGGGTTCAAATGGAGCGGCTGTCATTTCTGGCAGTTCTAACTTTGACTTAGCCGCCATGAAAGTCACAGTCCCCCGTGGGTAACAGGAAGATGACAATTGACATCACGGGCTTCTGGTGAGGTTTTGGGAAGCCTGAGTCAATAAGCAAGGGCTCCTAATCCATAAAGTACCTCCTTCCAAACCACCCCAGCGAGAGTGCCCGGGAGGGGGAGCGGCTCCGCCTCCAGGGCCTCGCTTGGCAGGGATGTGGCACCTGCTTTGGGGACACCAAGGGGCAGAGGAAGCAGCCAGGAAGACCGGTTCCCAAGGCCCGCCCTGTAGACGGGCGGCTCCCGCCACCCCACGCACCCCAAGTCAAGGCTTCTAACCTTCGGCCCCGACCCCACTGCCAGCCCCCAGCGCTCCCAGTCGCCACTGCCATCCCGACTCTCACCCCACCCTCAAGGCCTCGGGGTCGGGGGCCGGAGAAGGGAGGGGCGGATCCCAGGCCCTGTGGAGAGGACCTGGGCACGGGGGACGCTGCACCCCAACTCTCCTGGCTGCTGGGGCCAGGAGACCACCCTGCCGAGACAAAGCGCCGAAACGGGTTGGGGGCGAGGGTCGCTCGGGGGCGGCGGAGGGGCGGTACCTCGTCGCAGGGGCGATGGTACTCCTCCATGGTGGCGCCGAGTCTCCTGTGGGGCGGAGCTATGGGCGGGTCAAGCTCCGCGGCCGCGCACTGGCCTCGGGGGAGGCCCCGCCCCCATGCATGGCCCGGGGCGTTCCCCACGCAGGCCCCGCCTTTACGTCCTTGCAATGACTCCACCTTCCTTTCCCCTCATCCCAGCCCTGCCATCACCACTCTCCCGCAGGGCTCCTGCGACTGGGTGTCTCTCTCCGTTGCCTCCAGCCGTTTGCTGTTAAAAAGCTAGGATTTGTACCATTGAGGGTCAAGATAGGGTGACCTAGTGTCAGTCTGTCTAGAGTCCTCATTATTTAGGAGTGCCCACTGCAGTGGTTATTTGCACATATTGATGCATCATCCAGCAAATAAGTGTAGTGAATGCAATGGTGAATAAGTTGCTTTGATTTGTCTTCTTAATAGCTATGTCACTTGGAAAAATTAACCTCCCACAGCCTCAGTTTTCCCATATGAAAACAAAATTTTACTTATTTTATGACTGGTTGTGGCATCAAATAAGATGCTGTAGGTAGAGGCTCTCACACGCTTCCTCTTCCATGACTATGTTAAAAAAAAAACAAAACTTTGATTTATAGGAGAGAAGGTACAAATATACTAAATTATAAATATTAGCAGAACAATGGTTACATTTATTTTTAAATTATGAAGCTTCAGATACTCCTAAGTAGTTTCTCATTTAAACCCATGACAACCCAGCAGGTTTGGTTCTGTTACCATCATCCCATTTTTCGAGATGAAACTGCAGGGTACAGAGTTTAATTTACCCAAGGTCTCATATTCAGTAAGTAGTAGAAGGATTTAAACTTAGGAGGCTGATAGCAGCACCCAAGTTGGTAATCACTGTATTAGTTTCCTCTTGTTGCTGTAACAAATTATCATAAATTTTGTGGCTTAAGGCAACACAAAGGTCAGAAATCTAAAATGAGCCTGTAGAACTACGTTCCCTTTGGACGCTCAAGGGGAGAATCCATTTCCTTGCCTTTCCAGCTTCTAGAAGCTGCCTACCTTTCTATAGTATTTGACATTCAATAAATGTCAAATACTTTGGGGACCATGCTTTAAAACCACTATAATAGCTCTATTAGCATCTGGGTTGCAAGAAAGAGAAGATTCAAATAGGATGAGCTGAAATACTAAGGACCTTTGTTTTCTGGTATAGTTGGAAATACAACAGTAGACATATTCTGGGTTGGTTCAATAGCTCAGCAAGTTTTTGGAGCCTTTGTGCTTTCCAGCTTTCCATTCTGCTATCCTCAGCATATCAGCCATATTTGGTCATGGTCATACATAGCTGCAGCAGTTCTTGTATTACAAGGAATGAAGTTATCACATCCAATGAAAAAAGTGGACATTGACTTGGGTTCATTGATTTTTCTCAGGAAGGCAAATCTTTCCTTCAAGTTCCTGGGAGTCTTGTCTTCAGTTTCCTCCCAATCACCAACATTTAGTCATGTAGATTTATCCCTTGACAAAACCTATGTGAAAAAAAGTCTTGTATTTTCATCTTCTATGATGAAAAGTGAGTGTTATTAGAAGGAAAAAGGGGATGTGAAATAAGTTGATAGGAAAGTCCTTATCAACTATTTTTCATGCAGTGGTCCATATATAATAGTAATATTTGCATGGTGAAGTGAAAGTGTTAGTTGCTCAGTCATGTGAAACTCCTTGAGACCCCATGGACTGTAGCACACCAGGCTCCTCTGTCCATGGGATTATCCAGGCAAGAATACTGGAGGGAGTAGCCAATCCCTTCTCCCAGGGATCTTCCTGACCCAGAGATCAAACCTGTGTCTCCTGTATTGCAGGCAGATTCTTTACTGTCTGAGCCACCAGGGAAGCCCCAAAAAGAGTTCTATGCCTCTCCACTGGGGAATCAAACTCTGGTCTCCTGCATGACAAATGTGGGTACTCACCACTATGGGGTAAACTACAGAGGCTTTGGGGGCATTTTTATGGTGTTTGGTTAAAAAGTAGATATTTTCTTTAAGTTATATAATTGTAAGGAAAAAATAAAATACAAAGGTTGTTAAACATTGAATTTGTAAAAACTTGCAAGTGAAATCATTCAAATGTTTTAATGAGACCCTCATTTTGCTTTCATGGATAATATTTTATATCTGGATTTATGCTTAAAATAGCTATATGCAATTTCTGTTTGAGAGATTTCAATAATTATTTATCCTCCGAATCTAAATAGATTCTGTTGTTGAGAAGTGTTCTTCATAGAAGTGACTGATAAAACATTTAGACCCATTTTATAAACCATTCAATTTATATTTAAAACCTTCTGCAATAGTAGTCTAAGTAATTAGGACTAACCCTTTCACTGACAATTAGGAAGGCTGTGCAAAAATATAATCATTTGCTCAAAGGAATTGGAGCTTCAACAACATGAGGAAGAATCATGGATCTAAGACCTGGAGAAGAATGAAACTTTGAAGCATGAGCAGGGCATTTGGGACAAAGTTTCCCCCTGAGGGGAGAGAAGATGCAAAGCTTTTTGCTCATAAGCCAGGAGATAAAATCAGATTTGTGCCCTGCCAAAGAGGAGATCTCTGATAACAATCATATTTTGGGTTGAGAATACAAGGATTACACCCTAGAAAAATAGTGTAAAACAATAAAACTTGATCTTGCAGGCATTGAAGCTCAGTTTTTGCCAGCACTGTCTCTTTTGTGACCCCAAGGACTGAAGCCCGCCAGGCTCCTCTGTCTATGGGATTTCCCAGGCAAGAATGTTGGAGTGGATTGCCATTTCCTTCTCTAGGGGATCTGCCCTAGCCAGAGATTGAACCTGCTTCTCCTGCATTGGAAGGCAGATTTTTTACCAGTGAGCCACCAGGGAAGCCCAACGCTCAGTTTTAAATCACTCCAAGTCTTGAAATCAAATTAACATGACCTGGCATTGCTAATGCCTCTAGCCAACTTCTAGAAGCAAATGTAAATTCTTTCTGGAGGAAGAAAACATCATCCTAGATCTCAAGTTAGATCCTTAATTGTTCACATAAATCATCGGATGCAGAATAAAATATAACTAGGCACAAGAACAGACAAAACATTATTATAAATCAACAGACAATGGGAACAACTCAACCAGGGATCTAGATGGTGGAATTATCAGAATACAGTAGATTTTAAAATAACTATTCTTCAGGACCTCCCTTGTGGTCCAGTGGTTAGGACTCTGCACTTCCAATGTGGGGGATCTGGGTTCAATCCTTGGTAGGGGAACTAGATCCCACATCCTGCAACTAAGACCTGGTACAACAAATAAATAAAAATATATTTTAAAAAAACTATGCTTAATGTATTTGAGATAATATTGAGAATTTTCTCAAAGAACTGGAAACTAGGAGTTCCCTGGTGATCTAGTGGTTGGGAATCTGCCTGCCAAAACAGGGAACATGGGTTTGATCCCTGGTCTGGGAAGATTTCACATGTCACAGGGCAACAATGCTCGCTTACTGAAACTACTGAAGCCTGCTCTCATAGAACCCATGCTCTGCATAGAACCCATGCTCCACAACAAGAGAAATCATTGCAATGAGAAGCCAAAACACCATAACTAGAAAGTATCCCTTGATGGCTATAACTAGAGAAAGCCCTGGTACAACAACAAAGACCCAGCACAGCCATAAATAAATAATTTTTTTAAAAAAAACTAGAAACTATGAAGAATATCCAAATGGAATTTCCAGAAGTGGGAAACACAATAACCAAGAGTAAAATTATAAAGGAGTGGTTCTATAGTAGTTTAGACAAAGCTGAAGATTTAATTAGTGAAATTTTAAAAATAGGTTGTAAGAAAATATTCAGAATGGGAAATAAATGAATGTAAAATATGCAAGAAATCATAGAGGTAAAAGGAACACGATGAGAATGTTCAACACACATAATTGTAGTTCCAAAAGGAGATGAGAGGGAATGGACAGAAGCAATATCTGATGAAATAATAGCTGACTATCTTCCAGAAATGATTGAAGGACCATATTAATCAGGTCTTCTACAGGAAGCAGATGAACACTCGAAGTATAATAATAATGATTTATTTACAATGATGTGTGTTCCAGACGTAGGTATGGGCAATCCATAATGAATAGTTCAGGAACCTGATATAGTCTGCAACTTTTGCCCTCAACATTCAGCCTCTTGACCAGCTACAGAGGCAGAGACTTTCACTACTATTTCATGTTACTTGAGCCTCTCCCCTTTGTAACTCCACCATTTCATATAGGACACAAATTACAGCTAACTTTTTTTGGTTTCAGGTGGTTGCATGATCAACTTGTTTTCACATTAGAATGATACTGTAGTTGATGGGTCACCTCTGGGTATCAAGCAACATATCTTAAACTGCACATTTACTACATTTATATGGAGCTTGTGATTACCATTTTAAAGTCATCTATGTGATGGATCAATGTGTTGTTGTACAATTATGGGAAATGACGGACTCCTTCAAACTTGCCCTGGAGGCCTTCAAATGTTTTAGTGTAGGTTTTAAATTTTGTGTTCATAACTATCAACTTTTATCTGTGTTTTCCCAAGTTACAGTAAGATTTCAGGTGACTCTACAGTCTTTTTTAGTGCTCTTGTTACCATTGAGACTACCCTATAGCTCCTTGACCCCCCAGTACCTTGCCGTCCATGTGCATTTCACCCTCTGCTGATAATGTGAGTAATTATGATGTCACCTCATGCTACGAATTAATTACTCATGCTCATGATTCTCAGTAGGAAGATCATCCATGAGCTCCCTTAGAATATGAACACTTAAGGATTTATTGGAGAAGACTCAGAGTCCCTTGGACTGCAAGGAGATCCAACCAGTCCATTCTGAAGGAGATCAACCCTGGGATTTCTTTGGAAGGAATGATGCTAAAGCTGAAACTCCAGTACTTTGGCCACCTCATGCGAAGAGTTGACTCATTGGAAAAGACTCTGATGCTGGGAGGGATTGGGGGCAGGAGGAGAAGGGGACGACAGAGGATGAGATGGCTGGATGGCATCACTGACTCGATGGATGTGAGTCTGAGTGAACTCCGGGAGATGGTGATGGACAGGGAGGCCTGGTGTGCTGTGATTCATGGGGTCGCAAAGAGTCGGACATGACTGAGCAACTGAACTGAACTGAACTGAAGGATTTATTTCATGAGGATCTAATTCCTAATACCTTGTGTTAGTCAGGGTTCTCCTGAGAAACAGAACCAACAGGATATATGTATATAGAGAAGGAATTTATCTTAAGGTATTGGCTTATACAACTAGGTAGGCTTGGTGAGCCCAGAATCTGATGGCGAAGCCACCCACCTGAAGATTCAGGAAAGAAATTCATTTCAAGTTCAAAGGCAGCCTTCTGTAGAACCAGGAGAGCCTATGTTGCAGTTGAAGTCAGAAGGCAGTCTGCTAGAGAATTCCCTTTTACTTAAGGGAGGTCAGCCTTTTGTTTTAGTCAGTCCTTCAACTGATTAGATGAGACCCACCCACATTATAGATGGCAATCTGCTTTACTCAAAGTCCACTGACTTAAATGTATATCTCATTCAAAATACCTCCACCGAAATATTCAAAATAATGTTTGACTAAATATCTGGAAACTGTGGCTCAGAAAATTTGATATATAAAATTAACCATCACAATAAGAATACAGTTAAAATAACCATCAGAGACTACTTCTCATACTAGTTACTGTATAGTCAGGTTGCCAAGATAAAGGTGGCACACTCAAATTAGCATAAATTGACGGGGGCTTATTTACAAAGGGACTAATTACACGGGTGTGGGCAGGTGAATGACAAGTGAGATTGCAATAACCTGAGCTGAGAAACTGTGGAACTGTCAGTCTTTTCCCCATAAGTTTAAGGGGAAAGAGAAGCTTAAACAATTATGTAGAGAAAGCCACTTTGAGAGGAACAGTAGTACCCTTTTGTCAAAGGATATAGCAAACCCAGGATACCTCCGAAAAAGGGAGCCAGAGGAATCGTTATCCTAATCTCTTCATCCTCCTTCTAACCTCCTACTAATGCTCCTCATTGGCTGCAATCAACTGGAAATCAGAAGGCATGGGAGCTATTGTATTAGTAAGCAATATATGTCCGCTTCCCAAGGCAGAGGAGCGTGGAGAATGGATATAGAGAGGCAAACAGGATATGTAGCAGAGATTACAGGCCACAGATCCAAGAATCCCTAAGATTTCCCCTGCAGAGTGAATAAAATAAAACTCGCGTTTTGGCACATTGCACTAAAATGATTGAAAACCAAAGGGAACTGAAAAACTACGAAGTAGCATCCCCTTCAAACACAGAAGACAAATTACCTACAAAAGTCAAACAAAAAGACTGACATCTAACTGCTCACAGAAACAATAGAAAACCAAAGACAGACAATACATTTGCCTTCAATGACAATGTATTTTGACACCTTCAATGACAATGTATTTTGACACCTTCAGAATACTGAAGAAAAGTTCCATGAACTTAGAATGTGTCCCTAGCAAAATAACCTCAAAAAATAAAGATGAAGTAATAAAAAAATTTAAGCAAATAACTGAGAAAATTAGTCAGCAGCAGAAGTTAAGGAATTCAAAATTCCACATTAAGGAATACAAAAATCTATTATTTTGGCAAAAGTAAATAATCCTGGGAAGAAATTAGGGCAAATTAGGAAGAAATGAGTAAAGAAAGAGTAATTAAAGAAGTAAAATTTTTGATAATTTAATGACTATCAACTCTATAAAACAATAATGATAATGTCTCATGGAGTTGAACTGTTGCCTTTCGGTTGCTCAGTCGTGTCCGACTCTTTGCAACCCCATGGACTACAGCACGCCAAGCTTCCCTGTCCTTCACCAATTCCCGGAACATGCTCAAACTCATGTCCATAGAGTCAGTGATGCCATCAAACCGTCTCATCCTCTGTCGTCCCCTTATCCTCCCGCCTTCCTTCAGTCTTTCCCAGCATCAGGGTCTTTTCTAATGAGTCGGCTCTTCGCATTAGGTGGCCAGAGTATTGGAATTTCAGCTTCAGCATCAGTCCTTCAATGGATATTCAGGACTGATTTCCTTTAGAATTGACTGATTCGATCTCCTTGCAGTCCAAGGGACTCTCAAGAATCTTTGCCCCCACCACAGTTCAAAAGCATCAATTCTTCGGCATTCAGCCTTCTTTATGGTCCACCTTTCACATCCTTACATGACTACTGGAAAAACCATAGCTTTGACTAGACGGACCTCTGCTGGCAAAGTCATGTCTCTGCTTTTTAATACGTTGTCTAGGTTTGCCATAGCTTTTCTTCCAAGGAGCAAGTGTCTTTTAATTTCATGGCTTCAGTCACCATCTGCAGTGATTTTGGCACCCAAGAAAATAAAGTCTGTCATTGATTCCATTGTTTCCCCATCTAGTCGCCATGAAGTGATGGGACTGGGTGTCATGATTTTAGTTTTATGAATGTTGAGTTTTAAGCCAGCTTTTTCAGTCTCTTTCATCTTCATCAAGAGCCTCTTTAGTTCCTTTTCACTTTCTGTCATTAGGGTGATGTCATCTGCATATCTGAGGTTATAAAGTTGAATAGATAACATCAAATTAAAATACAGGATAAGAATATAAATTGAGAGGAAAATAGAATTAAAGTGTTCAAAGGCCCTTAAATTGTCAATGGCATGGGTGAAAATATCAAGTTGTATTTCGACAAGTCAAAGATACATTTTATATATGGTAGGCAATAAAGGAAAAGTTTTAAAAAAGTATAACTACCAAGCCAATAGAATGAAGAAATGGAATAATAAAAATACTCAAAAGAAGGCATAAAGGGAGAGGAAAAAAATAGCATAATGCAGGTGGGGCAAATATGTATCAAGGAATAAGATAATACAGGTGTCCCCAACCTCTGAGATCTAATGCCTGATGATCTGAGGTGGAGCTGATGTAATAATGATAGAAATAAAATGCACAGTAAACGTAGTGTGTTTGAATCATCCCAAAACCATGCCCTACCCCCAGATCCATGGAAAAATTGTTTTCCATGAAACTGATCTCTGGTGCCAAAAAGGTTGGGGACCACTAAGATAATATATTTAAACCTCAATGTATCATAATTATGATAAATATAACTAGATCATATGTTTCACCTAAAAGACCAAAGGCAAAACAAAACTTAACCCACCTATATGCTGTTTACAACAGACACATAAAAAGTATTAGGGAAGCGTAAAAAGTTGAAAGCAAAATGATAGGAAGGAAATGCCATACAACATGATCATATATATATTACTTATTAAAAATACATATATATGCACATATACATATATGTTAATATCAGATATATAGCATACATATATTAACATCAGATAAAGTAGGCTCTCAGGCACAAAGCATTACTTGAGGAGAAGACAGACATTTCACAATGATAAAGGAGTCAATTCACTAGGTAGACATAACTGTCCTACATTTGTATGCACTTAATAGCCTCCAAACATAAGAAATAAAAATTAATAGAATAAAAAAATGAAATAGATAAATTCATAATCATATGGGAGATTTTAATACCACTCCCTCAATAGGTAACACAACAAGTTGGCAAAAACATACATCAGAAAGAATATGGGAGACTTAAACAAGATGAACACTTTTTTTCCAATTGACCACGTGTAGAAAACAATGCAGCAACCACAAAATACTTATTCTTTTGAAATACAAATAGAACTTTATATGAACTAGATTATATTGCATGGGGAATTTAATCAGCGTCATTTTTATGAACAATGATTGCAATATGATGATAGATATTACGCCTATTAGTTTTGTAGCTGACAGTCCTTCAGTTTCAAAAACACATACTCCCTTAAGAAATCTTTTTTAGAATTAGAAAATAATAATTTTACTTCAGAATTATTCATCTTTGACACCAGAGTTCATTTTTCAAGCTACACGTTACCACTTTGGGAATGAAAAACTCTGTCTACTTAATAAGACACAAAGTCATAGTCATCAACGTTCTCACTAGCAGGGCATCATATGTAACTTAACTCTGCAATTTGTAATGCTAACTCTGCTTCCCTATAGGTTCTGTTTTAGGTATCTGCTTCTACAATCCTTTTGTTTCCAGCAGGTAAGCCACTATAAAACTTTCACATCATACTATTTTAAAGCTTTTGTGACATCTGGTCCCAATATGACAGGATACATTTTCTTCCATAGCATAAGTCATTATCAAAAAAGAAAATTACAAGATAATACATTTTTTCTCATTACTAGTGTGTATTGTGTGTTAGTCGGTCAGTTGTGTTTGACTCTTTGTGACCCCATGGGCTGTAGCCCACCAGGCTCCTCTGTCCATGGGATTCTCCAGGCAAGAATACTGGAGTGGGTTGCCATTTCCTCCTCCAGGGGATCTTCCTAACCCAGGGATTGAACCTAGGTCTCATGCATTGCAAGCAGATTCCTTACCATCTGAGCCACCAAATAGAACACTAATTTTAAATTGCCTCACTTAGGATGAACATGGATCAACAATAGGGCAGGGGCCGGACTTCCTGGTGGTTAAGGCTCTGCACTTCCAAGGCAGGGGGCCCAGGTTTGTTCCCGGTCAGAGACCTAAGATCCCACATGGGGTGTGGCCAAAAAAAAATGAGAGAGGGAATAGAAGCTACAAATGCAGTTACTATGCTGACATACACTTTCTCCCCTTCCAAAAACACTGATCAGTAATGCAGATGTGTGAGGAAAAACGTCCTATTTATGAGGATTGCAATGCTGTGAAATTAGTCTTTGGAGGACTGAAAAGAACAGGATTTGAATCCAGGCTACAAATCAGAATCATGGGAGGAGCTTTGTAAAACTCTCTATCCTAGACCCCCGGGCTTTCCTAGTGGCTCAGTGGTAAAGAATCAGCCTGCTAATGCAGGAGAAGCAGGTTCCATCTCTGGGTCAGGAAGATCCACTGGAGAAGGAAATGGCAACCCACTCCAGTATTCTTACCTGGGAAATCCCCTGGACAGAGGAGCCTGGTGGGCTACAGTCCATGGGGTCGCAAAAAGTTGAATACAACTGAGGGACTAAACAACAACAACATCCTAGACTGCCCCCCACCCCGCCCTGCCCAACCGCAACCCGAGATTATTTAACTGTTCTGTCATCAGTAGTTTTTCCAAAGTTTTACCTAGGTGATTATAACACGACCTCCCAGATGAGAACCCTTGGTACAAAATCCGTTTTACCTGTCTCTGAATGTCAGTAAAACAAGGTCAATTCACTTTTTCTGATAAGGCTTAAATAGAGTTCTGCTGGAAGTTAGGACAATAAATTATATTCTTGGGTTTTTTTTGGTGATCCATGGTGTGGTGATTCATTCATTCATAAAATGCTTGCTTAGCACCCGCTATGTGCAGGCATCATGTTAGAGCAGTAGTTCTCAGTCAGGGGTGATTTTTGCCCCCTTTTGGACCTGAGGGATACTTGAAAACATCTGAAGATATTTTTGATTGTTTTGACGAGGTTGGATGGTACTGCACGTAATTAGTAGTGGTCACGGATGCTGCTAAACATTCCACAATGCACAGAACAGTTCCCCACCAAAAAAATAATATTTTGCACAAAATACCAATAGTGCTCAAGTTGAGAAATCCTGTATTGGATGTGGGTAAATGGCAGGAAGTCCCTGTGTCTCTGGAGCTTATGATCTAGTGGAAGAAGCCAGCCAATAAGCAAATACTGTATATATTTGTGTATTTATGTGTATGATGTCAGGTAGTTTGTTTTAACTATTACAGAGATGAATTAAGCAAAGTAAGGGACTAAAGTGTGATTGGAGAGAGGCTCTTTTACATGAGGTGATGAAGGAAGTTTCCTCTGAGAAAAAGAAGTTTAAGCCATCACTGGAATATCAAGAAGCTAGATGAGAACTTGGGAGTTAGGCTGGGGGTTAGGCTAGAATTTAGACTAGAAATCGGCAGTTAGTGAGAGAGGACAATGTGTTTTCTCAGAGAGCAAGGGAAAGAACTAATTAGGAAAATATGATAAGACTTAAGGCCGCTTGGTTGGGCTTTTTGATCCTTATTTCAAAGTAAAAACAATTATTCAAGTCACGAGGTCTGGCCACATTCAACTCTTGGAAGCACTTGCAGAAGAGTAGGGTGAACCAGAGGTAGGCTTTTTCCAGGTGATTCTAATAGAGGAAGAGCAATGCTTGGGACTTAAAGCCATTTGCAGGGGAAAGAATGTGTGGATAGGTCATGGATTTTAAGCTGGGTGAGTAATGGTGGACAGTAAAAATGTAATAGAGTCTTTGCTTTAAATCAGATTAGAGAATTACTGTGGTGAGGGTTTTAGAAGAAGTGAGATGGGAAGAAAGAGAGTAAGGGTCAGAAAGTCAGATGATTGAAAATAAAAGTTTTTGAAGCCAACATCTACGGAGCAAGGAGGAGCCTTTCCTACTTGGTACCCACTTTGTAGCCCACTGTGGGCAGTGAAGCCAGGGGACAGGGGACTACTAGGAGTACAGGAACTTTGTATTAGGGTCACACCTGAGGGCCAGTGCTTGTATCAGATTCTATGATTTGGACTTAATGTCTTTCCCTGGCTTGTTGGTATATGGGGTGTTCTGGGGTGTAAGTGAAGAGAAGTACCTGAGGGACTTCACTGGCGGTCCAGTGGTGAAGAATCCACCTTTCAGTGCAGCAGATGAGGGCTCGATCCGTGGTGGGGGAACTAAGATTCCAACTGTTGAAAGGGCAGCTAGGTCCACATGCCGCAACTAAGACCTGACACAGTCAAAAATAAATAAAAAATATATATATACATATACATATATATTTAACAAGAAAGAGGTCACTGAGAACAAAGCCCAGTGTCGTGGACCGTGAAGAGCATTGACTCAGGCTGGAGTAAGTAGGCACAAGGGAATAAAAAGAACTTTTCCATGTAGGCTGATCCTTCCTCCCAAACACGTAAATTCTATATGAGACATCTATGTCTTTTTTTCTGTCCTTTTCGCTGAATGAAGTTTTAGTATGATTTAGTATTTGTTCATGCAGCGAAGGTGAAATTACATTTCTGACTGATATGCTCTGCTTGTCCACACAGTTGCAAAACAACAATAAGAGTGTTTCAGGCTAAGGTTTGGAGGATTCATTTATTTGTGCATTTTTGATCCCTCCTACTCCTGCTATTTCTAGCAAAGGCAGTAATTTTTGAACCATATGGTTTTAAAAATTCTATGCATGTTTTGGGTGATCCATTCCCTATCTCATCCACAAATTGCGAACTTGAAACGACTCAGAATATTTTCTTCCATCACAGAGGAAAAAAATATATTTCTTATTTATTGTCTATCTTATGATGGAAAGAAATGCTGACCTTTTGATTCAGGGTATATAATCTGACCCTGTTGCCTATTATAGTGCCTTATTGTACTGATGGGAACTATAATCTGGTTAAAAAATAAATGTACTTCATGAATCTGCTCTATACTTACTTAGGGAAAATACAGGTGCAAAGAGACCAATTAAGTCTCACCAAGCTCTTCATTTTTGTGATTCTTCTAAACCATGCCTCACGAAGGATATTTCTTGATGATTTTGAAGGCCTGGAGTAAGGTATTTACAAGCATAAAATGCCTTGATTAAGTTTAGTCATTTTGCTCATCAAAAATCTTCAGGAAATCATTCATTGTCAAAGCTTGCATGCTAATAACCCTCTTCATAGGCAAAGCACATTATAAACATTTATTCACAGGCCAGATGAGAACCTTTAAAGTGGTTAATTTTAAAACAACTTTTGTACAGGGTGAAAATAACACTGAATACGAACAAGATGAGCATGTGTGTCATGGTTTCCACATAATAAAGCATTTGCTAAGCACAAGTACTAATCGCACATGTTTATTCAACATGTCATATAGCTCTGGTTTTCAAAGGCAAAATCAAAGAGAAACTTATATAGTTTGATCTTAGTTGACATTAAGGGATTATGGATAGATTTTAAATTTTATTTTATTGAAGTATAGCAGATTTACAATGTTGTGTTAATTTCTGCTGCACAGCAAACTAATTCAGTTATACATATGTATATATATTCTTTTTCATTACGGTTTATCACAAGATATTGACTCTAGTTCCCAGTGCTACACAATTGGACCTTGTTGTTTATCCATTCTATATTTAATAGTTTGTATCTGCTAAACCTAAACTCCCAATCCTCTCTTCCGCTTGGCAACCACAATTCTGTTCTCTGTGTCTGTGAGTCTGTTTCATAGATAAGTTTGTGTTGCATTTTAGATTCCACATATAAAGATATCACATGGTATTTGTCTTTCTCTTTTTGACTTCACTTAGTATGATAATTCCTCAGTCCATCCATGTTGCTGTGGATAGATTTCTCATAACAATCATCAATATATTCCACTCTCCTTAGGTAAAGACATGGATGACACAGATATTGAACAGTGCTTTGAAGCAATATGATTAAACACATTTCTTGTTCCTTTATTCCCAGGTATACAAATTTAGGAATCAGTACCAATTGAAATGTTCAAATTTCAACTGTCTCCTTCCAGACACAGACAAGTGCATAGAGAACAATGAAAGTTGTTTATAAAGGGTTTTCTGCCCACCCTGGTCAGTGATAAAAATCCGCTTGCCAATGCAGGAGACACAGAAGACTTGGGTTTGATCCTTGGGTTGGGAAGATCCCCTGGAGGAGGGCCTGGCAGCCCACTCTGGTATTCTTGTCTGGAAAAATCCCATGGACAGAGGAGCCTGCTGAGATACAGTCCATGGGGTTGCAAAGAGTCAGACATGGCTGAGCCACTAAGCATATAGGCATACACACATGCTCGCATGCAATCTTAACTCTCCCCTGTTTAATGTTTGAGAGAATGTGAGATTCAGGGCCTGGAGACAGACAGCCATGATGGTGAGGACGTCAGGCCAGTGTGACAGGAATTTGTTCAGATGTGAAGGAAGCCCTCACTGGGGGATTTTTACCAGAGGTGTCTTTCTGAAGTCATCTTGAAATTTAGCTTTTGGCTACTTCTTTTAGAAATCATCACAAAGTGAAGAAAACTATGGTTTTCTTTGACTCTTTGTTGACTAACAGCTTAACACAGCTGAACACTTCAGTTGATCCAACTCATCTGCCTTCTCTCTATCTAAGCCAGGCTGGTGAGTAAGTCCTTCAGGGAACAGAGTGGGGCCTCTAATTCTGGGGTCTCCATCTACAGTGCGGTTTTCAGAACAGTGGGGTAAACCTCTGGATTATTCTTTGGTCTCCACAGTCCATGGAATTCTCCAGGCCAGAATACTGGATTGGGTCAGTTCAGTCACTCAATCGTGTCCAACTCTGTAACCCCATGGACTGCAGCACACCTGGCTTCCCTGTCCATCACCAACTCCTGGAGTTTGCTCAAACTCATGTGCATCAAGTCGGTGATGCCATTCAACCATCTTATCCTCTGTCGTCCCCTTCTCCCACCTTCAATTTTTCCCAACATCATGGTCTTTTCAAATGAGTCTGTTCTTTGCATCAGGTGGCCAAAGTATTGGAGTTTCAGCTTCAGCATCAGTCCTTCCAATGAATATTTAGGACTAATTTCCTTTAGGATAGACTGGTTGGATCTCCTTGCAGTCCAAGGGACTCTCAAGAGTCTTCCCCAACACCACAGTTCAAAAGCATCAATTTTTTGGCATTCAGCTTTCTTTATAGCCCAACTCTCACATCCATACATGACCACTGGAAAAACCATAACCTTGACTAGATGGACCTTTGCTGGCAAAATAATGTCTCTGCTTTTTAATATGCTGTCTAGGTTGGTCATAGCTTTTCTTTCAAGGAGCAAGCATCTTTTAATTTCGTGGCTGCAGTCACCATCTCCAGTGATTTTGGAGGCCCCCAAAATAAAGTCTGTCACTGTTTCCCCATCTATTTGCCATGAAGTGATGGAACCAGATCTTAGTTTTCTGAATGTTGAGTTTTAAGCCAACTTTTTCACTCTCTTCTTTCACCTTCCTCAAGAGGCTCTTTAGTTCTTCTTTGCCTTCTGCCATAAGGGTGGTGTCATCTGCATCTCTGAGGCTATTGATATTTCTCCTGGCAATCTTGATTCCAGCTTGTGCTTCATCCAGCCTGGCAGTTTGCATGATGTACTCTGCATATAAGTTCAATAAGCAGGGTGACAATATACAGCCTTGACGTACTCCTTTCCCAATTTGGAAGCAGTCTGTTGTTCCATGTCCAGTTCTAACTGTTGCTTCCTGACCTTCATATAGGTTTCTCAAGAGGCAGGTCAGGTGGTCTGGTATTCCCATCTCTTTCAGAATTTTCCACAGTTTATTGTGATCCACTCAGTCAAAGGCTTTGGCATAGTCAATAAAGCAGAAGTAGATGTTTTTCAGGAACTCTTGCTTTTTCGATGATCCAGTGGATGTTGGCAATTTGATCACTGGTTCCTCTGCCTTTTCTAAATTCAGATTGAACATCTGGAAGTTCATGGTTCACATACTTTTGAAGTCTGGCTTGGAGAATTTTGAACATTACTTTGCTAGCATGTTCTCCAGGGGATCTTCCCAACCCAGGGATCAAACCCAAGTCTCCCGCATTGCAGGCAAATTCTTTACCAGCTGAGCCACAAGGGAAGCCCAGTAATGCTGGAGTGGGTAGCCTTTCCCTTCTCCAGGGGATCTTCCCAACCCAGGAATCGAACCAGAGTCTCCTGCATTTCAGGCAGATTATTTACCAACTGAGCTATGAGCGACTTTCACTTTCACTTTCTGCTCAGTTCTTGTTCTCCACCATGGCCACTATAAACATTCTCCCCACTCTCTGACCCTCTGACTCCAGAACATTCCTGTCAGAATTGTCAGAATATTGCTTCCCACTTCACCAAGAAATGGTATCCATTGTGTGAGGCTTCTTTTAACCTCTTGCCACCTAATGTAAGAACACACTTGCAAGCCTAGCTACTCTTTGCTTCTCTTATAACAGTAGTAATCTCTCCGTCAGTTCTTTAATGTTTCTTTCTTTCTTTCTTGGGACTTCCCTGATAGCTCAGTTGGTAAAGAATCCGCCTGCAATGCAGGAGACCCCAGTTCAATTCCTGGGTCGGGAAGATCGCCTGGAGGTGGGAAAAGCTACCCACTCTAGTATTCTGGCCTGGAAAATTCCAGGGACTGCATAGTCCATGGGGTCTCAAAGAGTCTGACACTGACTGAATGACTTTCACTTTCTTCCTCACTCATAGACTATGAGAAGACACTGTTTTTAATTCCCCCTTTGTTTTTAATCCCCCTCCATTTAGGGTTTATTGTAACTGCAAAACTGCACGCATCTTTCATGTAAGTGTAAACCCTATGAGGGTATGTGTTGAGGCAGTCCAAGCGTGGGTTGGAAAAGGATTTCCAGACACAGAGTATTTCAGAAAGGAGTGAGTTTATTAAGAACAAAGAGCAGAGATAAAGTGAGCACCTGGGGAGCTGCAGGCCAACAATTCCTGACAGGCCAGGGAAAGTGGACAGTTTCTGTAGGATAATAGCCGATTTTTATAGCCTCAAGACAAAGAAAATTCCTGCTGCATAGTTTGCGTTAGTTGATTGTTTGGGTGCTATAGGAGTGGCCATCTGCTTAATTGGGAGTCAGGAAGCTTGTTAGTGATGATCAAGAGGCTTTTGGCCAGGTTACAGAGGGATTCAGTCAGCTTTGCAGGCGTTCTTGGTTCTGGGCTCCTCTTCTGTGGCCTTGTGCAAAGTTTCGCACCTATGGCCTTGGGGGCAGGGCACGGACAGTATGGACAAAGAAGGTTGCCTCCCATATAAGTAAACAAAGGATGTTGCGGCCACCAGTACGTCAGTCACTGCAGCCACACCCGACTGTGCACCCTGAGGGGTTTTAGAATAGAGAAAAAGAGGATATTGGTCCTGGAGAGTTAAGGTGCATAGCAAAGGAGTAATTTCATTAAGACGCAGACTCTTGCACCTTCCCATACATCGAAAAGCAGTAAATTCATTAACTTGAGACATACGATTTTTCTTTAATTAGCAGTCATCTTTTGATGTTCAAATACCTGGTTTGGTTTTGTTTTCCAAAAACTTCTGTATATCCTGGTGTCTCTCTTATCTCTTTGGAATATCCCTCAGTAATCCGAGAGATTGTATCCCAGGCTTCAGTCCTCCACATGCTGCTGGCCAAAATCTTGGCCTTCTCTACCCACCGAAGCTGAATTAAAAAAAAAAAAAATACGGAGACAGAGTTTGGAGGAAATAGAAAGGTGGCTTTAATTCTCAGTGGCAGAGAGGGGAACACAGTAGGCTCCTGTCTCAAGAATTGTACCCCACCCCAACCCCCCATGAGGAGTCTAGGAGCTTATATAAGATGAAGGCTTGCAGTCATGAGTCAGTGATAAGGAACAAAGGTGATAGTATCTTGATTTTTTCCTCTAGCATTGGTTCAAAGACAGTCATAGACTGGTGTCAGTAACCCAGTAATCGAGTCTGGCAGTTCAGTGACCCTTTGGCCTTCTTTCTGATAAGTGACTACAAGGGGAAGGGTGATGTAAGGGTAAACATGAGATACAGGATGTATTTAAGCATAGAGTCAAAGGAAAGAGTGTGAATTTTAGCTCCTGCAGAGTTAGGGGGCAGAAAAGCAAACAGTCATGGACATGCAGAGTTGGGAGCAATTAAACTAAAAAAAAATTGGAATGTTGAGGCCTGCTTACTGTTCTTTTTATCTTCTTTGTTCTCAGGAAAGGGAAAGAGAAAAACTCATTCCTTTTTTTTTTTTTTTCTTTTCACTGCATCAAGAATGCTCCAAATAAAATACAATCCATAACTTTTAGGTTGTGTTCCCCCCAAGTCATCAGCAGTTTTGACAAAGGAAGCCAGAGCAGATTTCTCGCCTTCCCCTGAACGCTATGAGAACCTGAGCCTTGGACCAGCAGAGGCCTCTTGTGCCTGTCCACCGCCTCAGAAAGTTCTGGCGAATTTGGGTGAGCCTTTCCTGGTTTTTGAACCTTCTGACTATTGATTGGTTGATGATCCTGAGTTGTATTTGGTGATGTCTAACCAGTGTGCACCCCACCACAACATCCCCCAGTTGAAAAAATACTGGAAGAGCCCAGTTGAAAGACATTGGGAGTTGCTCAGTTGAGAAACACCCAACTGTCTGGACTAGCTTGATTAGGTAGGTAAGAGGCTGGCCTAACACCTTTCCTAAACAAGGCACATCGGAAGGTCAGCTTGGCTTATGTACTTACCAAATCTTATACTTACACCCCAGCCAGGTTTATGTAGTTAAAAAACATATAAGTACTTAATTGGGAATTAAAGGAAATCTTGCCTTGAAAATGGCTAAAATGGGGCTCATTTATTGTGTATGTAGTTAAGTTAGAGAAAGTAGGTTTGATTAAACATCACTTTAGAATTCTGACCTTAAAGAAACAGAAGTCCTTCTGGGGGGAATTTGCATTTCTCTCCCTGTGTCTTTGGACTTCCCTGGTGGCTACCTGGGTTCGATCCCTGGGTTGGAAAGATCCCCTGGAGAAGGAAATGGCAACCCACTCCAGTATTCTTGCCTAGAGAATCCCATGGACGGAGGAGCCTGGTGGGCTACAGTCCACGGTGTCACAAAGAGTCGGACATGACTGAGCGACTTTACTTTCACTTTCCCTGTGTCTTTGAGGTGTAAATTGCCGGGGTCCAGCCCTGGTGGATCCAGGGAATTCGAAGCAGGGATGGCGTGGGCGAGGAAAAACTTATTTATTAATATAAGGTTAGATTAGGAAGAAATAGTGTAGTAGGAAAATTAAGTGGAGAAAAGAGGCTAAATAACTTGGTTTACGTGGAAAGCCAATAAAACTTCGAGACAAGAAGTTTGCACCATCTACGTTAGGCCACCGGCGTTCGTTTGAATATCGGAGGGTGCCCCGCTTTGGGCTCCCTCTCTTACAGATCTTAGAAGCCAGGGCAAGTAAGTAGACATGCCGAGCCTCCACGCCCCAGATGGGAATTCAGCCAGAAATTAGAGTAAAGAGAAGACACGGGGGAAACCAATCCAGCGACTGGCCCATCCTCTATTGTTGTAAAGGTCTACCTGATCTTCTTAGGCAGTTTTCTGGTGTGTGTATGTATGTGTATGTGTTTTGAGAGCTTGGTTGCTGCCATCTGGAAGGTACACATATGGTGTACAGTTGGTAGCCAGTCAAATAGACTGGGATTCTGAGCAGACTTGTCTGACTGTGCCAACTCTCAGGGACTTTTGCCATCTTAACTTTCATTGTGTCAGTCTTTATTTAGACTATTTTCAGGAGAAAATTTTCTAAATGTAAAGATGGCATTCTTCACACTTTTGCGGGGACACCTCTTATATCTTATGACATTCCTGGTGGCTCAGTGGTAAAGAATCTGCCTGCCAATGCAGGAGACATGGATTCGATCCCTGGGTTGAGAAGATCCCCCAGAGGAGGATGTGACCACCCACTCCAGTATTCTTGCCTGGAGAATTCCATGGACAGAGAAGCCTGGTGGGCTACAGTTCATAGGGTTACAAAAGAGTCAGACATAACGGAGTGACTACAACAACTGTTACATCTTACTGCTTTTGTTGCAGGAAGAGGGACCCCTTCCAGGGCCCAAAACTGGGCTCTTGTCTAACACTCAGAAATGATTTGTCTGAGGAGACACCTGTGCTGACAAAGCAAGAGATTTTATTCAGAAAGAGTGCCCAGGTGGAGAGCAACAGGGTAAGGGAACCCAGGAGAACTGCTCTGCCACGTGGTCTCAGGTTTTATGGTGATGGGATTAGTTTCTGTGTTGTCTTTAGCCAATCATATTGACTCAGAGTCCTTCCTGGTGGTTCAGCCCAGATGGATGCCAGCGAGAAGGATTCTGGGAGGTGGTCAGACATGTGGTATCTTCTTTCAATCTTTCCTGAACTCTTCTGGTTGGTGGTGGCTTATGAGTTCTGTGTTCCTTACTAGGACCTCCTGTTGTAAAACAACTCATGCAAATGGTTACTATGGTACCTGGCCAGGGTGGGCAGTTTCAGTCAGTGTGCTTCCCCTGACACTTTGAGTCACTGTTAACAAATATATCATTAATGGCAAGATGATGGATGCTTTAAACTGGAGAAGCTTCTTATAAACAGCTGTTTTATTGGCACCAGTGAAAAACAAATTAGAAGGCCGAAAGAAATATACACAATGGTAGCCTAAGGGCTACCAAAACAAAACAAGTGGTTTAAGAAGGCTTATTTGAGGTCTGTGCTTTCCCTCAATGAGTCTAGAGATACTAATAAAAACATTAGGATAATTAATGTTAATTAGGTTGATTAACAGGGAAATAAGAAAAAAAAAACCTGAAGGAAAGTTTAGAGACTTCTTCCCAACAAGGTAGAAATTTTAAAGGGAATCATACCAAGAGGATAAAGAAATCTTTATATGCTTATTTATAATAGAATAAGTAAAACAGACAGTTTTATATTTTGATACAACACCACCTGAGTTTAGATCTCCCAAAAGGACCCCTTATTCGTTCTCAACATTAAAGGGCTCCAAGCAAGTCTGACCTATTTATACCCCAGTTTAAAAAATATATTATATATAATATATATATATTTAAAAGGCTACAAGAAAATTACACTGAGATACCTGACCAGCAATTTCTTGTGCCAACAGGCCAATTAAGTTTTTTAAAAAAAATTAACAAAAGGCCTGTGTCCCTCGGCTCAATTCTCATTGGGGATCCCGAGGTCTTTTGCATAAAAATAGATTCAGTGGTCAGGATAACAAAAAAGATTTATGGACTCCTTGTAAGAAAAGGGCTGTTGATGGGGTTCTGATAGAAACAAAACTTAAAATGTATGAAAGTTGATAAAATTGAGATGAAAGCTAATATAAATTGCTATATTTAAATGAGATTTATATAAGATGGTTACATCTCTTTTGCCTAATTATATTGTGGGGTAAGCATGTTTCACTGGGGAATGCTTCCCCTGCTTGAAATCATAAATCTGCCCATCAGGAAATATTAATTAAACATACTAAAGGTAATCAGCAGGGTTACCTGAGCCTGCATGATATAAAATAAAAACTGGGAATTAATATTCAGGGGCTAATATATATATATTTTTTTGCTTCAGATTTAACCTGTGCACTAAGAGGGCCTCTGTTGAATGCCTTATACAAACTTTTTTTTGTGTGTGAGGAATCCTTTTTTTTAAAAAAAATATAAATGTATTTATTTTAATTGGAGGTTAATACTTAACAATATTGTATTGGTTTTGCCATACATCAACATGTATCTGCCACAGGTATACATGTGTTCCCCATCCTGAACCCCCCTCCCTCCTCCCTCCCCGTACCATCCCTCTGGGTCATCCCAGTGCACCAGCCCCAAGCATGCAGTATCATGCATTGAACCTGGGCTGGCGACTCATTTCTTATATGATATTATATATGTTTTAATGCCATTCTCCCAAATCATCCCACCCTTGCCCTCTCCCACAGAGTCCAAAAGACTGTTCTATACATCTGTGTCTCTCTTGCTGTCTCACATACAGGGTTATCGTTACCATCTTTCTAAATTCCATATATATGCGTTAGCATACTATATTGGTGTTTTTCTTTCTGGCTTACTTCACTCTGTATAATAGGCTCCAGTTTCATCCACGTCATTAGAACTGATTCAAATGTATTCTTTTTAATGGCTGAGTAACATTCCATTGTGTTTTGAAGACATGATATATTGAATCTTAGATGATATATGATATATACATGATATATTGAATCTAGAACAGAGAACTCTTGACTTGCAGTTTAGTTGGAAATCTTCTTGCTGATATGAAAGCAAATTAGAGAAAATATAGTTGGGCCAATCAATCTTTTAATATCATTTAGGCAGCAAACTAGATCTTTGGGGAATTAAAAGCAACTGTCTTTGTCTTGCAGATTCCTACAAATCAGAAATATACCCATTCCCTTCTCCAGGGGAGCTTCCAAACCCAGGGATCAAACCCAGGTTTCCTGCATTGCAGGTGGATTCTTTACCATCTGAACTACCAGGGAAGCCGAATATAAACACAGCCCACCCACATATAAAATGTAAATACAGACCTGAGCCTGAGTCTAATTAGATTAGTAGAACCTGAAACCAAAGAGAAAAAAGAGACTTTTAAAACTCAAACCACCAGAAAGGATCCCTCACCTAAAATGTAATCCACAACTTCTTAAATATTTATTAAGAACAAATATGAATCTTAAAAGTCCTTTCCACAAATAGTAAAGATTTAGTCATCTGAGAAAACAAATGTAACTTATTCCAATTGTTATTTATAAACTAGTAAGCTGGGTGGCTCAGTGGTTAAGAATCCACCTGCAATGTTTGATCCCTGAGTTGGGAAGATGCCCTGGAGGAGGGCATGGCAACCCACTCCAGTACTCTTGCCTGGAGAATCCCATGGACAGAGGAGCCTGGTGGGCTATACAACCCATAGGTTCACAAAGAGTCAGACAGGAATGAACATGCAAGCAAGTTTCTATTTAGTACCTGATTCATAACTAAGCCATAAAGTGAAGCTTTGAGATCTCTAGATTTGTCTACATATGTCTGTGTGTATGTTATATATGTGAGATTTCTCTACCTCCAGAAAATATTATCAAAATGCTCTGTTTGATTGACTTAGAAGCAAACACAAATTAAATATTTCTAGATATAAAAGAAACTGACCAAGATGAGTTTCAAGTTCATGTGATCTAGGAAATATTCGGTATTAGCTAATATCAGGTATTAAAGCTAACTTAAGCTTGTTGGGTTGACCAGGACAGATATGTCTTGTTTTTATTGTACCTAGGTTTACTTAGGAGAAGGCAGTGACACCCCACTCCAGTACTCTTGCCTGGAAAATCCCATGGACGGAGGAGTCTGGAAGGCTGCAGTTCATGGGGTCGCTAAGAGTCGGACACGACTGAACAACTTCACTTTCACTTTTCACTTTCATTCATTGGAGAAGGAAATGGCAACCCACTCCAGTGTTCTTGCCTGGAGAATCCCAGGGACGGCAGAGCCTGGTGGGCTGCCGTCTATGGGGTCACACAGGGTCGGACACGACTGAAGCGACTTAGCAGCAGCAGTCTTTAGTTGCCACATGTGGGATCTAGTTCCCCAATCAGGGACTGAACCCCGGCCCACTGCACTGGGAGCACAGAGTTTTAGCCACTGGATCACTGGGGAAGTCCCTTCTTTTTGATATTTTTGACAAACTTCCCAAATATCAAATTTTAACTGAAATTCTTTTGACAACTCAAAGAAACCTTGAGGCATCTCCGAGAGGAATGTTAAACTAATTAAGCTTATTTGGTATGTTAATACTGGAGAAGCATTGTCAGGTAATTGGAGATAAACCTTCTTAGGTTATATTTTGTATGGGAAAATAATATAGATATTCAAAAATTTATATGGAATTCCTTGGAATCTAATATGTTATTTTTAACTTTATGACTTTTTTCTGAAATATACTGACTTTTAATCTTTATAGAAAACCTATTCTCTTATGCCAACTATGACCTTTTGACCTTTTGTGCTTTTGTAAACAAAGACAAAACATTAATTTTTTTCTGTCTCCCTGATCCCTCCAGAATTTGGCTTCTCCAACTGGCTCCCCTATGGACTTGATGGCTTATTGTAACTAGACTACTGCTAGTTGTACTAATCTTAGTTCTAATTTGTTCTCTCCCGTTATTTTCAAATCATTTATGTCTGATGCCTCTCTCTACTATGATTTTATTAACATTACTAGATGTATTCCCTGTACATCTAGTACTTGCACATCTTGGCTGTTTTATAAGATGGTTGTCTCTTTTTTTTAACCAAATGTGTAACCAGGGTCTCCAACAAAATTAATGATGGTTAAACATCTTGAGGCAATCAATTATATATACATATGTGTGTGTGTGTGTGTGTGTGTGTGTGTGTGTGTGTGTGTGTGTATCCATTCCCCTGGAGGAGGAAATGGCAACCCATTCCAGTATTCTTGCCTGAAAAATCCCATGAACAGAGGAGCCTGGTAGGCTACATTCCAAAGGGTTGCAAAAAGTTGGACACAACTGAGCAACTAAGCATGCAGAGTATGCATATATATACTCTACATAGAATAATTGTAATAATGCAACTCTTTATGTGAGAAGAAGCAACAAGAGAAGACATTTCCTAGATGATAACAGACCAGTTAGAGAGGCAATTCAGATGATTTTAGATTATCAATAGGACCTGATCCAAAAATTAGCACATTGAGTGGCCTATCAACAAAATCTTTGCGTGATCTAGGAAGGATACTTACTAGTGCCACGGGATAAAGTTGGTCATGAAATGCCTCCCAAATGTTGGTTAAATTTACGAGCAAGAGGAGGCACTGTGGACAAACAGTGTTGCTGGTCATATCCGTAAACAAAGAATGCTGAAGCGTTGAAGCCTTCAAGCCTTTAGTCACTGCAACCAACCCCCAATGGTGTACTCTGAGGGGATTCAGGATGAAGAAAAAGAGGGTACTGGGATAGCTAAGGTAAATATCAAAGGAATCATTTCATTAAGCCCAAACTCTTGCATCTTCCCATACATAGAAAAGCACCAAATTCATCAGCTTGACATGTCTGGTTTTTAATTAGCAGTAATTTTTTGGTGTTTGATTTTTGGCTTTTGTTTCTTTTCAAAAACTCATATATATCCTGGCTCCTCCCTTATCTCTTAAGAAAAGTCCCTCAGAGCTACCTGAGAGGCTGTATCCCAAGCTGAAGGTCTCAGTACAGTAAGTCCCCTACATCCAAGTGAGTTTGTTCCAAGAGCATGTTCGTAAGTCCCACTTGTTCATAAATCCAACAAAGTTAGCCTAAGTCTCAGTTGTTATTTGTGTGAGAATTTTATAATACTTCTCACACAAATAACATATCAAAAACAAACAGAAAAAGAAGACATTTTCAAGACAATACCTTGAAAAGTACAGTAGTCGAGTACAACAGCTGGCATATAGGGGTGGCATTGAGTGAACAGGTGAGAACAGTTACTGACTGGAGGAAGGAGAGGAGGTGGGAGATGGTAGAGCTGAAGGATCATCAAGAGGAGATGGAGTGAAAGTGAAAGTGGCTCAGTCGTGTCTGTCTTTGCAATCCTATGGACTGTAGTCCATGGAATTCTCCAGGCCAGAATACTGGAGTGGGTACCCTTTCCCTTCTCCAGGGGATCTTTCCAACCCAGGCATTGAACTCAGGTCTCACATATTGCAGGAGGATTCTTTACCAGCTGAGCCACAAGGGAAGCCCAGTAGATGGAGAGCAAACTGCAGTTTCATTCATGCCTGACATTGACGGCATAGGTTCTGGTTTCTTGCTGCCTTCAATTCTATCTACCCTCTAAAAAAAATGACGCATGTGACAATGTATGCCAGACAGGTGAACTATTACAACTTACGTGATTGGACTTGCAAACACACATTTATATCTTTGAAAGTTTCCAACTTGAAAGTTCATATGTAGGGAATTTATTGTAATGCCCCAAATAAAACATAATTCTCAACTTTATGTTGTATATATATATATTTTTTCAGTTGACAAGGGCAAGGAACCATTTGCCACTGTATTTCTAGAGCCAAGATCAATTCAAGAAATGGTTTTGTTTTTCAGTTAATGTATGAGGGCTAAGAGGGGTGTGTGGGGGGAGGGGCACAGAGTAGTGTTATGGAACCCAGAGTGTTTTATCACTCAATTTCAATAATTCTGTTCCTTATGAAATCTCCTACTGATAGGTAGTCTTCCATCAACAAAGCAGTGGTGCTATCAAAATACTTATCTATAGTTGATTATTTACTTTTACGTCCACACAGTCTCTGACTCTAACTAGTTGTCAAGTTTATGACATTTATACTGTACTATGCTACCAATGTGTGAATTTCCCAGTGAGTTATTTATCAGGAAGTTAAGTAGTTAAACTCAATGTGAAATGAGGGAGCTGCATAAGAAACTATTTTGATAAAATTATACTTATTCAATTTATTGGAGCATTGCATAATATCTTAGATATCAGTGACATGGTTGAACAAAGTATGCTTTCCTCAAAAGAAAAGCATTCATCCATTTACATAGAAAATGAAGATACAAAAGGTCAACTTCAAAACAGAGAATATCATCTCTTTTTTAAAAAATGCAATTTGAGGCCTATCCTTTAAAGGTTATGTGTGAGGTCCAAATAAAATGAATTGTTCACTCCTAGCTATCACATATTACACTGTGAATCTCTCTTGAACAGTGAAAGGAAAAAGCAGTATAAAATCTGTCTCTTTGTCACCTTTTATCTAAGTAGCCTAAAACAAATTTTGGTGTTATGTCTTTCCCCAGTAGACTGATTTTTTAAAAATCTTTGGAATAAAATTAAATACAGATTTTTATTTTAAACAATATTTCACCAAATGTTTGCTGATGGCCTGTTATAGTCTAACAGTAGTCTGGACTTTTGAGGGTCGTGGGAGGAAGGGAATGTGACACATTAGCTGAGCTCAGTCTTAGAAGAAAGGCAGATATTAACTAGGTTAAGGAAGATAAAAATGCCAGGAAGAAGAAACACAATGTTCAAAAGCATGGAAGCGTGAAAGATTACAATGCATGTGGGAAAGTATAAATGTTTCCATTTGAATAGAAACAGGATACATGTTGAGATATAAAAATCAAAGTCCTTAATATATAAAGAGTGGTTAGATTACCCAGGGGGAATATGCAGAGTGAGGAGAAAAAAAAGGAGCACAGAGGTTGAAATATTAGAAAACACTTACATCCAAGGGATGGCAGCAGAAGAGTGCCCCCAGAAGACAGAATAATTATGAAAGAAGTGAAATCACACACACACACACACACACACACACACACACACACACAAATCCAAAGTTGAAGAATAAATTAATTGCATTAATGACTAATTTTTTTTACCCCTCCTGGTATCTACTCCTGTTATTATGTACATTTTCAGTGTTTTCCTTCTCTGACTCTAAGCTTGGTCACATAACATGTTTTAGCCAGTGGAATGTTAACAGATGTGACACAGAGATTGGAAACGAAGCTTATGCAAATTGGCCTGTACTTTTGTACCTCTGCCATGAGAAGGACTAGTCTGTGTAGCTCACTGGTCATAGCAGAAGGATAGACCAGCTTAGATCAAACAGCCCCCAACTGATTCACAGACTTATGTTAAAATAACCAATGATTATTTAATATTTATTTGACTGTGCCAGGTCTTAGTTGTGGCACACAGGATCTTTGATCTGCGTTACAGCACGCAGGATCTTCAGTTGTCTTTAGCTGTGGCATGTGGGATCTAGTTTCCCGAACAGGAACTGAGTCCAGGCCCCCTGCATGGGAAGGTCAGTGTCTTAACCCCTGGACCACCATGGAAGTTCCACCAATGGTCATTAAGTCACTGAGTTTTGGGGTAGAGTGTTATGCAGCAATAGCTGACTAATGCATAAAGTTTCAAAGAAAGAGTGAGTATTGGCATGGAATATCAGAGAAAGAAAATAAGGATTGAACATAGTACACTGAATTATGCAATTAGGAGAATTCTGTTTACCTTAATCAGAGCAGCTTCAATGAAGTGATGGGTTCAGACTCACAACTGCAGAGGATCTGAAGAGTGTAAGGATGTATCCAGCCTACTATGTAATGGAAACAGACTGGGAATGTAGTGTGGGGAGATAGACGGCAATAGCTAGCTGATATAGGTGAAGGGAAAGGTGCTGTGTAAAATTGTAGAGATCTTTTCTATGCTTAGGAGACACAACCAGCCAAGAGGGAGGAGTTGAAAATACAGAAGAAAGGAGAATGACTTATGCAGAGTGATCCTTGAGCAAGTGGAAGGAGATGCCCCCTAGAGCAAAGGAAGAGAAAATCACATTAATTAGAAGAAGGGTTACTTCTCCACTGAGCTAGAAAGATAGAAATTAGCACTGAGGGACTTCCCTCGTGATCCAGTGGTTAAGACTCTATACTCCCAATGCAGGAAGCCCAGGTTAGGTCCCTGGTTGAAGAACTAGATCCCACATGCTGCAACTAAGACCCTATGTAGGCAGAAAAAAAAAATTTTTTTTTAAGAAGTAGGATGGAATAAAGATACATTTCCAGAAAAGAAGTGAGAGGAGAAAGAAAAGTGAAGCAGGGAGTCCCAATATTATGGCCTCTATATAAAGTGCAAAAGGATATTGGTCAGGAAACATCACAAAGTCACATAGGAAAGAGCAATAAGGTGATAATCATTAATTATGGCTAGTACGTGAAGAGAGGGGAGACTTACTCCAGTATTGAGTAAAGCTCAGGATGCTTTACCAAAGAACACTGCAGTGGTATGACTTGGATGATTTTTCTAGATAGGCTTTGTAATTCAGGTCTAGGAGTAGTTGGAGGGATTCTTGCATGAAATGTTGCAGGGGAGTGTGATAGAAGACAAGATGTATTAAATACATTAGGACCAAATAGGGAAGTGAGTTGTAACAGTCCAACTGTACTATATAGCCATGAGCTACAGAAAACCTTACTGTATGGAATAGCTTAAATAAATAATAAATTACTTTTCTTATACAATGAGAATCCTGAAGAAGGGACTTGGTCTATGTTGTAATTCTGTAGTATCATCATTGTAACATCAGTGTATCATCTTCTTCATCCTTGTCTTATAGCTTTGATCTTTGTGGTTGCCATATGGCTGCCAAACAAGCACATCACCACATCTGAGTTCCAGGCAAGAAAGCAGAAGATGTAGTCAGGGGCTTTCTCTTAATGAGACTCTCTTTGGGAAGGAAATCCTTTCATTGGGACTTCCCCTAACCTCTTCGGAGAGAATTGTGTCACACTGCACCCCTTATTGCCGAGGAGACCAAAATTTCAAGGTTTTCATCTTCCAGCCTCTATTTACACAAGTGGTTTCAGGAAGAGAGAGAGGTCTGATATTGGGGTTAAATGAGCCAATGTGTAGTGTCTGCAATAATAGTGAGATCAAGAGAGCTGGCATACTGCAAGCAAACAGCAGAAACAGAGATAGAAACTTCCAATAAATCAGATGTGGTGAGAAATGGGAGGAAGCTAAAGGATATTGGAGGTTAAAAATTCTGGGGTGAAGCAGTTCAGATAGTGAGAGATGGTTGTTGAAGAGCCATGAGGGTAAAGGTTCTTGGACTTGAGAAGGTAAAACAAAAGAAAACATCAGGCTAGAGAGACCCTTCCACGTGGATATTGACATTTCTCAGAATGATGGAAGGGTTTGGGATTTGAGCAAAGTAAAAAGTTAATGTTGTTAATAAAATAGCATCCTTTTCTGTGTATTAAATCAGTAATGAAGACAAGTTCTGCTGCCCATGTTTGAAACCTGAAAGAAGAAATGACTGGGTTGGCCAAAAAGTTGCTTTGAGTTTTTCTGTAAAATGTTACAGAAGAACCTGAATGATCTTTCTGGCCAACTCAATAAGATAACTCCAAAGAAAATCAGACAGCAGGGCTGAAGGAAACTTAATATTCATTGACTGTTCAATTAGCTGTTGCTAAAAAGTAGTACCTTAAAACAACAACTATCTATAATTTTTCAGAAGTCTATTGATTGGCTAGGTGCTCTGGGTTTTGTTGATTTGAGCTGGGCTCAGCTAATTTCTGGCAGAGAAGGCAATGGCACCCCACTCCACTACTCTTGCCTAGAAAATCCCATGGATGGAGGAGCCTGGTGGGCTGCAATCCACAGGGTCACTAGGAGTCAGACACGACTGAGTCGGACACGACTGAGTCGGACAGGACTGAGCAACTTCACTTTCACTTTTCACTTTGATGCATTGGAGAAGGAAATGGCAACCCACTCCAGTGTTCTTGCCTGGGAATCCCAGGGACGGGGGAGCCTGGTGGGTTGCCGTCTATGGGGTCGCACAGAGTCAGACACGACTGAAGTGATTTAGCATCAGCAGCAGCTAATTCCAGGGCTCAACTTATTTCAGGCTTCCCAGGTGGTACAGTGGTAAAGAATCCACCTGTTAATGCAAGAGATACAGGAGGCACAGGTTCAATCCCTGGGTTGAGAAGATCCACTGGAGTAGGAAGTGGCAACCCACTCTAGTATGCTTGACTGGAAAATTCCATGGACAGAGGGAGCCTGGTGGGCTACAGTCCTCGGGGTTGCAAAGAGTCAGACATGTCTGAGCGATTGATTATGCACACTCACAGCTTTTTTTCAACCTCTCTCATTCATATATTTCTGTTTGGATGGCAAGTCAGTTGGTGGCTGACTGGTCTAGGATGGTCTCAGCTGGAATGACTAGGCTCTGTTCATCATGGTCTCTCATCTTCCATCAGTCTAGCCTGGACTTATTTTCATACAAAGGAAAAAGTTCAAGAGAAAAAGCATAAGACTGCAAGGTTTCTTGCCACCCAGGCTCAGAACTGGAACATCACTATTTCTTCTGGACTGTGTTGGCCAAAGTAAGGCACAGGTTGTACTGTGTTGTGCTTAGTTGCTCAGTCGTGTCCGACTCTTTGCGACCCCATGGGCTATACAGTCCATGGAATTCTCTAGGCCAGAATACTGGAGTGGGTAGCCTTTCCCTTCTCCAGGAGATCTTCCCAACTCGGGGATCGAATCTAGATCTCCTGCATTGCAGGCGGATTCTTTATGAGTAAGCCACCAAGGAAGCTCAAGGCACAGGTTGACCCACATTCAAAAGGTGGGAGAAAGGACTCCACCTCTTGGTGGGAGGAGCTGAAATTTCATAGTGTAAGGGGTACAGATACTGGAAGGGAAGTATTGGAGCCATTTCTGTTATCAACTGACCACATTGTTCATTTTTTTTGAGTCACTTATTGAAATTTAAAACCATGGTATGGTAAGTCTGATGGCATCTACTTCATAAAAATAAGCAAGCATAAATGCTTACAGCTTGACTAAGTGGTTTCTCTTAGATTACTTAGATGAGATGATTTGAAGTGTCAGTAGTTGATAGTCATTAATATGAATGGATATAGCCACTTAGAAGTTTGAGTGATTCTTTTATTTCAGGTTGAATCGATAACCCTAGTAGCTACTGTGCATGGTGAGGACTTTTGACCCTTTAATTATGTCTTTACCCTCTTCTTGCCAGCCATGTAGAAACATATGGACTCATCACTGAATTGCTTAGCTATCACATGCCTGCTTTTTAATTTTTTTTGGCTGCGTCATAAGGCATGTGGGATCTTAGTTCCTCAACCAGGGATCAAACCCATGTCCCCTGGACTGGAAGTATGGAGTCTTAACCACTGGACTGCCAGGGAAGTCCCCCATATGCCTGATTTATTAAGTAACTTGTTCTACGGGTGAAACTGAGGCAGACACTTTCTAGTAGTCTACTTTCAGTAGATCTTTCTACTATTTTCATAACCCCTGGGAGTGGAAATGACCACCCACTCCAGTATTCTTGCATGGGAAATTCCATGGACAGAGGAGCCTGGTGGGCTACAGTCTGTGCTGTCGCAGAGTCAGACACTACTGAGCATGTATGCATGGATTTTCACGAGAGAAGGAAGAGAACTTTTTGTAAATCCAGTGATCCTTGACACATCTGAAACAAACAAGCCCAAGCCTGGTGTGCTGAAAGCTGTGACCACAAATGGTCCCCCAACTGCTCTGCCTCATCCAGAGCACACACAGATCCATCTGCATCATCACGGGTCTTTCTCTTCTCCTTCCCCCTCTCCAAGGTTGCTCTACATGAATACAGGTTTGTGTGCATGCATGCGTGCTCAGTCGTGTCCACCTCTTTGCAACCCCATGGACTGTAGCCCGCCAGGCTCCTCTGTCCATAGAATACAGGTTTGGAAAAGAGTAAAAGCAGAACACTCACTCTGCCTTCTCTGGATGAGTGAGTTTCTCTAACAATGACACTCCCCTGGTGCCACAAAGAAGCTGTTGTCAGGTTGTAGAACCTGAAGCCACAGCTCCCTTACCAGTTGTTCTTTGATGCATCACTTCAGGAGCGGTGAAACAGATGAGATCTAAGGGCAAGCACAGCTTTCCACACAGTTCAATGAAACAATCTGTCCCTTGAAAGCTACTTTATTTCCAGTGGTACTTTCCATACCAGTGTGTTGAAAATGTCACTGAATCAAGCTTTATATTAACTTGTCAGTGTATCCAAAATGTTCCACAGAATCTCCGCGGGGGATTTTCTTGTCTTTTAAACCTACACATTGCCACGCAGGTTTTCCTCCCTAATTAACACTGACAGGTTCTCTTTAGTGCAAATATCCCCACTTAGAGCACAAGAGAGCAGGTGGGTGGAAATAGATTTTGATCATTTGCTAGACACAGAAAGAGAAGCCAACAGTGCTAACAGGCGTATGGCTGAGATGGAAATATTGTACGAATGAGTCCAGGGTAGTGAAGTCATACAAGTCAACAATGGGTTGAGGTATTAACACAGGCTGCTTATTCTGAGAAAACTGGAACATGTTGGATCCTATGGGGATTGAGATTTTTTTTTTTCCTAATTCAGGAAACTAACACACATTGCTGAGTTCTGAGTTGTGCTGGTAGACATATTATCCTAAGGCCAATATTACTCACTCCTTGGATGTCTTAGCTAGTGTGTTTCATGGTGTCTGGGTAGTTTTCAGAGTATACTTTCCTTGACTAAACTGATTTTTATGGCCCTAAACTCCAGATGCCAATTCAGTTTTTTGCCTTTGCCCCATCCCAATGTCCTCAGATTTCCAAAAGACCACGAGTCCACCCTGATGTCTCTAGAAATTCACTCACTTAGCCTAAGGTAAAATTCAAATTCAGTGTTGGGTGATTTTGTAGTGTCAACTCTGTCCTTTGACCCAGAGGGTTCCCGCCTATGTAGTGTGATTTTAAGATTTTATACCCTGTCTATCATCCAAATTATATGAATAGCTTGCCAGAAGATCCCAAGTACCTGATATTGGAGTGAAGCATCATTTTGGTCAGATCCAAATTAAAAAAGAATAGATGCTTTCAAGTTGTGGTGCTGGAGAAGACTTTCGAGAGTCCCTTGGACTGCCAGAAGATCAAACTAGTCAATCCTAAAGGAAGTCAACCCTGAATATTCATTGGAAGGACTGGTGCTGAAGCTGAAGTTCCAATACTTTGGCCACCTGATGCGAAGAGCTGACTCACTGGAAAAGACCTTGATGCTGGGAACGATTGAGGACAGGAGAAGAGGGTGACGGAGGATGAGATGATTAGATAACATCACCAACTCAATGGACATGAATCTGAGCAAACTCTGGGGGACAGTGGAGGACAGAGCAGCCTGGTGTGCTGCAGTCCATGGGGTTGCAGAGTCAGACATGACTTAGTGACTGAACAACAACAACAACCAAGAGTTGCACACCAAGACCTGGTAGCCATGCCTAGCTGCAGGGGGTCTGGGAAATGTAGTCCTTAGCTGGATGGCTAGCTACCCAGTTTAAACGTAGAGGTTTCTAGTCCTAAAAAGGAGAAGAAAGAATAAATATTGAGGACATTTAGCAGTCAAATCTCTGGTCACCCAAATATCCATGAATAGCACTTCCCCTAGGGAAACTATCCAAAGAGCCATGCAATCACTTTATCTGAGAACCCAGCATCCCTTTGTGATGCATAGTCTGACTTTCAGGTTTTGATGTGACTTCTCATGGTCCGGCGACCTATGACTTGACAAATGATCAGCCTTCTCATCATCTAATATGCTGTGATTAGGGGGGCTAGGATAACCACACTTAAAGCTCCCATTTTGGAAAAAGGAAGAACTGGAAACACATGATAATTATTGTACCTGGAAGTTATCAGATTCTGTTGCACAGCAGTTGTGAAAGGTTCCTTCCTGGCAGTGAAGTGTCACTGGGTTCTACTCTGGAAGTAACTCATATATCTTATTCTGGAAGGCCACACTTGGAATGTATTGGAATGCGTACCCTTCCTGGGGGTTGCACAGTTTTTTATAGCCTAACTCCTACTGGTACAGATTGGAGGGTTTAGGGGTTGTTTCAGGGTTTAAAAAGGTTTGAGCATCATAAGTCCACCAAAAAATTAGAAAACTAACAGTTTATCTGCTCTCAATCAAGTCCATGATAGGAGAGTGAAAAAGTTGGCTTAAAGCTCAACATTCAGAAAACGAAGATCATGGCATCTGGTCCCATCACTTCATGGGAAATAGATGGGGAAACAGTGGAAACAGTGTCAGACTATATTTTTTTGGGCTCCAAAATCACTCCAGATGGTGACTGCAGCCATGAAATTAAAAGACGCTTACTCCTTGGAAGGAAAGTTATGACCAACCTAGATAGCATATTCAAAAGCAGAGACATTACTTTGCCAACAAAGGTCCATCTAGTCAAGGCTATGGTTTTTCCGGTGGTCATGTATGGATGTGAGAGTTGGACTGTGAAGAAAGCTGAGAGCTAAAGAATTGATGCTTTTGAACTGTGGTGCTGGAGAAGACTCTTGAGAGTCCCTTGGACTGCAAGGAGATCCAACCAGTCCATTCTGAAGGAGATCAGTCCTGGGTGTTCTTTGGAAGGACTGATGCTGAAGCTGAAACTCCAATACTTTGGCCACCTCCTGTGAAGAGTTGACTCATCGGAAAAGACCCTGATTCTGGGAGGGATTTGGGGCAGGAGGAGAAGGGGATGACAGAGGATGAGACGGCTGGATGACATCACTGACTCGATGGACGTGAGTTTGAGTGAACTCCGGGAGTTGGTGATGGACAGGGAGGCCTGGCGTGCTGCGATTCATGGGGTTGCAAAGAGTCGGACACGACTGAGTGACTGAACTGAACTGATGTAAAAGTGACCAGGGACATGTAGTTTTAAGTTAACCAGGACTTTATTTACTAACCTCTATGCTTAACTCTTCTCCTCTTCCTCAATTATGTTTATTCTTCCTCAGGACCATGGTGGCTATCTTGAAGGCACCTAAAACAATAAGAGGAGAGAAGGCAAAACCCTTAATCTGAATTTTCCTACTGGTCTGGCTCCTCTTGCCTGACCAAGAACAATCATGTGAGATGCTCTTGAGAAAGGTTTGAAGCCACAGTCTTCTTTGTGGTGTTAAGAGTGTGGAAGCAGTTGATTTTTCCAAATGTGCAAAACCTTAATTTGTCAGATTCCCAATCAGTTTAGATTGTAGGCTACAGGCTGAAAGTATCCCTTCATAGAACTGTATTCTGTTCCATCTCTTTTTGCAGACTGGTTAATTCTTACTTGTGGTTAGTTCTTGACTATAGTGCTTTGCTAAAAGAAGCCAAGATATACCAACCATGAGACTTTTGTTACCACTTCCCTGTGAGTTACAAGCTCAGTAAGCAAACGGCCTTCCTTTCAAACACACTGACAATAGGTTTGTTGCGGGAAGGGGGACCCCTTCCAGGGCCCAAGAGTGGGCTCTTGTCTAACACTTGGAAATAAATTATCTGAGGAGAAACGTGTGCTGACAAAGCAAGAGACTTCATTGCAAAGGGGCACCCAGGCAGAGAACAGCCGGGTAAGGGAACCCAGGAGGATGGCTCTGTGATGTGGCTCGCAGTCTCAGGTTTTATGGTGATGGGGTTAGTTTCCAGGTTGTCTCTGGCCAATCATTCTGACTCATGGTTCTTCCTGGTGGTGCACACATTGCTCAGCCAAGATGGATTCCAGAGAGGATTCTGGGAGCTTTGTAGGACATATGAACTGGCATCTCCTCTCTCCTTCTTTTTTTTAAAATTTAATTTTGTTTTTAACTGGAGGATAATTACTCTGCAATATATTGTGATGGTCATTGTAGCACTGTTTACAGTTGCTAGGACATGGAAGCATCCTCTCTCCTTTTGACCTTTCCTAAAATTCTTCTAGTTGGTGGTAGCTTGTTAGTTCTACGTTCCTTTCCAGGACCATCTGTTGTAAGATAACTCATGCAAGTGGCTATTATCTTGCCTGGCCAGAGTGGTGGTTTTAGTCAGTGTTTCCCCAACAGGTTTACCAGATATTTGCTATGACACAGTAAGGGTCACCATCTATCTAGCCTACATGATCCGTTACCTCACAGCCTGCTGTCCTAAATGCTAAACAAATAGCACATATTTCAGATTCTGTACTGTCAGCCCTGTTCCTGGTAGCAAACTCTGTTGAGTTGGTTTGTTTGGCTGCTTTAGCAGAGATCAGACAAGAAAGATTTTTTAAAGAATACACAATGTACTTCTCTCTCACAGGAAAGTCTACCATGGAAGGTGGATGGAGGAATAGGGAAACTGCTTTTAAAAGTCATCCGGGGGGACTTGCCTGGTGGTCCAGTAGCTAATACCCTGGGCTCCCAGTGCAGGAGGCCTGGGTTCGATCTCTAGTCGGGGAACTAGATCCCATGTGCCTCAACTAAGAGTTTGTATGCTGCAACTAAAAGAAAGAATAAAAAAATCAGCCAGGGGACCCAAGTTTCTTTTCTCTTTGCTTTACCACCCTCTAGAATGCTGTCTTCATCTGTCTGGTTAAAAGTTGCTCACCACTGCTTTCTTTGTGCTCTGGACTACGGAAACAGGAAGAGGGGAAGGGAAGACGCTTCCTTTTAAGAATGTGCCTGAGATTTCACATATTACAGTTGAGCCTTGAAAAACACACTTTGAACTGTGTAGATCCACTTATACATGGATATTTTTTCAATACTAAATACTACACATCCTGAAGTTGGTAGAGTCTTTTAATGTGGAATCATGGATGAAAGTGAAAGTGAAAGTCACTTAGTCGTCTCCAACTCTTTGCAACCCCATGGGCTGTACAGTTCATGGAATTCTCCAGGCCAGGATACTGGAGTGGGTAGCCTTTCCCTTCTCCAGGGGATCTTCCCAACCCAGGGATCAAACCCATGCCTCCTGCATTGCAGGCAGATTCTTTACCAGCTGAGCTACAAGGGAAGCTCAAGAATACTGGAGTAGGAGCCTATCCCTTCTCCAGAGGACCTTCCTGATCCAAGAACTGAACCAGGGTCTCTGGCATTGCAGGTGGTTTCTTTGCCAACTGAGCTATCAGGGAACCATGGATATGGAAGGTCAACTGTACGTAATACTCACATTTTCAACTGCGAAGAGGGATCAGCATCTCTAATCCCTATATTGTTCAAGGGTCAACTATACTTCCACTTAATGGTGTATCAGAACTTCCTCACACCAGCTTGCACAAGCTCACAAGAGGCAATTGTTAAATTTTTGAGAATTTTGTGAGCAGGTTGAGAAAGACAGACATTGCTAAAAATTAAATATATAAATTTACCAATAAACAAATTGTATTAGAAGAGTAAATAATTAAAGTGTGTTTTCCCTCAATTATTTTACTACACTTTACTATTATCTATGCTGCTGCTGCTGCTAAGTCACTTCACTCGTGTCCAACTCTGTGTGACCCCCATAGATGGCAGCCCACCAGGTTCCCCCATCCATGGGATTTTCCAGGCAAGAGTACTTGAGTGGAGTGCCATCACCTTCTCTGATTATCTATGCTACTGATGTTATTTATATCTATCTATCCACATGGTCAGAATACAATATAATGTTGTTGCAAATAATTTCCAACTCTGCCATTCAATGACATTGTAGATTGAAATCAGATATGGTTGGAGTATTTACACCATAGAAATTAGCAAATGCTACAAATCTGGGCTCCTCCTCCTCTATACCCACATGTGCTCCAACTCTTCGTGGCCCTATTGACTGTAGCCCACCAGGCTCCTCTGTCCATGGGATTCTCTAGGCAAGAATACAGCAGTGGGTTGCAATTCCCTCCTTCAGGGGATCTTCCCAACCCAGGGATCAAGCCTGTATCTCTTATGTGTCTCCTGCATTGGTAGGCAGGTTCTTTACCGCTAGTACCACCTGGGAAGTTCCCTACACCCAAGAGCTGATGGTTAAACATTTACCAATACACAATCACTTCCATTATATCTCTTTGGCCAGAATTTACTCACACGGCCACACCTACTTACAAGGGAAGCTGGGTGACCATGTACCTATCTATAACTGAGTGATTCTATTATAAGGAAGAAGTGGAGAATGCTTTTTGGAAGACCATGAGCACTCACATGTTTTGAAGTAGAAGAGGAAGCTCTGGCCAGGTTTCCAGAACTGAGATGCACTCTTTCAGTAGTTCTTTGTAGAGATGGTAATAAACTCAAAATAGAGATTTTAGTGCTTGTGTAGTCTACCACCCCAGGGTTAGTGAAAATGAGTGATTTTCGTTTAGAATAGTGGACGAAGCACATAAGACAAGCCTCCTCTGTCCTGTGTCCAGTTGCCAGAAAATGCAAAAACTATATTAAAATATTTAAAAATGTATAAATGTGCCAGAAAACAAGAACGTGAACCCTTTGTACCTCCAGAAACTCTGAGGAATCACTGAGAGGCAGAAAGATGATGTATTAATAGGATTTAAGTATGTACCTAAAACCCAAAATATGCCTGAGTGATGTGGGTACTGTAAAAACTGGAAACCACTCACAGAGAACTAGTTTCAGGGAAATCCAAATTAGAACATTGAGTATACTCTGGAATCAAAGAAAGTCCATACTTTTGATTTGGTAAGGAATTGGAATATGAAGGTACTGAGCCCCTGCTTCTTCCTTTCTCAATGTGTTCTTATGAAGGGCAAGTCTTGCAAAGTTTTAAGTCTGTGAGTATTTTTTTTTCAACTGATACACCAAGCTCCACAATTTAGTACCCAACAGAGACTCCTAAGGCCAGAAAAGATATGACCAGTGACTGA
Organism: Capricornis sumatraensis; assembly: GCF_032405125.1. Taxonomy (NCBI): domain Eukaryota; kingdom Metazoa; phylum Chordata; class Mammalia; order Artiodactyla; family Bovidae; genus Capricornis; species Capricornis sumatraensis. The sequence goes on along the minus strand of NC_091092.1, from coordinate 105,962,768 downwards.
AGGCAATGCTTATCTTGGGTATTTGCCTGCAGAGTAAACATTCATGCAAACTGTTTGCTCTTTCTATATTAAAGTATAATGAGGATATTTGGACTAGGTAATATGGTCAGAGACTTGTCTTATGCATATATGGCTTATATTAAATGATGATTCTATCCAAACATTTTTCTTTAAAATCATGTTAGAACCAAGCACACACACACACAAAGCTAGAAGTAAAAATATTCCCAGGATGATGGATGGTAAATTGCTTTCTTCTTCCTCACAAAAATTAAAGTGGTAGGTGTCTGTTTTTAGCAGCATTTCCCATAGGAGATCAGGAAAGCCATTAGACAGTTATGGATGAATTCTTGGTATTGGATGATAAAAATGACTAATGTGTCTATGGGTTTAAGAGAGCTGGAAAAGGCTGTACAGATAAACAGTACTTTAGGATATTGGACGTTTTGATTCTGGAAGGGAGAAATGTAAAATTAAAAACATATTCCAATGATTTATCTATTTCTCTTTTTTAAAGGAGTAAATATTGTTTTTTAAAAGATTTTTTAATAGTATGAACTTATTGGTTATTTTATGTATAACAGTGTGTACATGTCAATCCCTAATTCCCAGTCTATCCTTTTCCCTTCCCCCCAACCATAAATTCATTCTCTAAGACTGTAAGTCTGTTTCTGTTTTGTACATAAGTTCATTTGTATTATTGTATTTGTAATTTTTTGATCATTGGACACATACGTCTAATACTATTAATTGAGAACCTACTGTATGCAAAGTGCCACTAAGCCCTAAAATAAACACAAGGAGCTTGCAATCTAGAGGGGAATGTAAGAGAGACATTTCAGCTCATTTTTTTTTTTTTGGTAAAAGTATTGACAGCAAGTACATATGGACTGTCCCATATTTAAAACAGGTGCTGTTATTCTCAACAAGGTGGGAATTCCTAAGTTAGGAGATTCGTAATACTAGACAAGAGAGCTAGCATTCCACTATTTCTTCAGTATTCAAAGAGCACAGCCTACATGTCCTAGTTTAGAGGGAGATAAATCCTTTATAATAAGCCTGTTTTTCCCCTAAATGGGCTGAATTAGCATAGGAGGGAGAAAAGACAGGACTGAACTGACAATTTTCCACAAAAAACTTTGCAATGTTGCTTTTAACTCTGACAGGAAGCAATTTTAGTAATGTTTGTGTATTTCCAGTCTTTTTCCTTATTTCTCCTTTTGAGAATCCTGGGTTTTTGAAGCACCAGTGCTGGAGCATGAAGTAGAGAGAAGAATTTGAGAAAGTGAAAACACTTCTTTATATATGAAAAGGTATAGAGCTACTCCCAGAAGATGAGAATAGTCTGGAACGGATGGCGATCTGTGGAGAAAGAAAGGCACCGGGAGATTCATGAGAAGAGAGGGAATAAAGAAAGCAACCACAAAGGAACTAGCAGAATGATGCCTTGAAAGAGGGCTTTGGGATTGACATATATACGCTATTGATACTGCATATAAAGTAGATAACTAATGAGAACCTACTGTGTAGCATGGGGACCTCCACTCCGTGCTCTGCAGTGACCTAAATGGGAAGGGAATCCAAAAAAGAGGGTATATATGTATAACATATAGCTGGTTCACTTTGCTGTACAGCAGAAATTAACACAACATTGTAAAGCAGCTATACACCAATAAAATTTTTAAAAAACATCCAACCATGACCTTGGTTGCCCAAGGTCACCCAATTCCAGGGGCAGGGCCAATTTGCTGCTTTAGAAAGCAGAAGGTATGAAAGGAAAGCCCAGTGGAGAGCCTGGGAGAAGGGAAGAAGTATTATTTCTTTTCTTTCTATCTCTGTGCCGCTTGACTGGCTAGAATATTCATTTACTAGAAAAGTTTTCGTTAAAATCTAATAGAATATTTTAAACATGGAGGAAAAAAGGACTTTGGAGAAGTCTTATTCCCTAGTGAGATATAGTTCTACTTTACTGATTCCTGAAGAGACATCAGGACATACTTTCCTGGCTTTACAAGGTTTTTTAGAATCAGACTTGTGGGAGTTTTGCCCGTGTTTTGTTATTTACATGTTTTAGATGTCACTAAGGCTATGGTTTTTCCAGTGGTCATGTATGGATGTGAGAGTTGGACTGTGAAGAAGGCTGAGTGCTGAAGAATTGATGCTTTTGAACTGTGGTGTTGGAGAAGACTCTTGAGAGTCCCTTGGACTGCAAAGAGATCCAACCAGTCTATCCTAAAGGAGATCAGAAGCTGAAACTCCAATACTTTGGCCACCTCATGCGAAGCGTTGACTCATTGGAAAAGACCCTGATGCTGGGAGGGATTGGGGGCAGGAGGAGAAGGGGACGACAGAGGATGAGATGGCTGGATGGCATCACTGACTCGATGGACATGAGTTTGGGTGAACTCCAGGAGTTGGTGATGGACAGGGGGGCCTGGCATGCTGTGATTCATGGGGTTGCAAAGAGTCGGACACGACTGAGTGACTGAACTGAACTGAAGGGCTTCCCAGGTGGCGCAGTTGTAAAGAATCCAACTGCCAGTGCAGGAGATGCAGGAGACACAGGTTTGATCCCTGGTTTGGGAAGATCCCCTGAAGAAGGGAATGGCAACCCACTCCAGTATTCTTGCCTAGAGAATCCTATGGACAGAGGAGCCTGGCAGGCTACAGTCCATGGGGTCACAAAGAATCAGACACAACTGAGTATCTGAGCACAGCACAGCCTCTACCATATGGGCCTTAAGCAAGGGGTGAGAATAATCACGTTAATTGAAAATAAACAGGAAAAATTCTGCCACCTCCAATGGCGTACCCTGAGGGGCCTCAGGATGGAAAAGAATAGGATACTGGCCCTAGAGAACTAAGATGCATATCAAAGAAATGATTTCCCTGAGCCCAGACTCTTGTATCTTCCCACACATAGAACAGTGCTAAATTCAGTAACGTGAGATATCTGGTTTCCTTTTGTTAACACTAATCTTTTGATGTTACTACTACTTGGTTTTTGTTGCAAAACTGTATATCCTGGCTCCTCCCTTATCTCTTCAGAATAGTCCCTTAGAGCTACCTGAGAGCTCTTCTCCTACACCTAAGTCCTCAGGATGTCCACTGAATAAAACATAATTCTCAACTTGTAGGTTGTATTTTTCTTCAGTAGACACTGATTTGGTATTCTCTAACATAAGTTGGTACACCCCTGCTCTTCCTTCCAACAGGTACTTCCTTCTTTGTATAGAGGACTTTTAAAGATTAAATATGCTTTGAAGCCCAAAGGAATGGTAAGATTTCAGCACAGAAACATACCACTGGGGTGGTGGAAAAGAGAGCTCTTTTTCAAACGTATCACAGAGGTAACTGCCTTTCTTACTTGAGGACAAAACTAAGCATAGCATATTACTCCAATGTTTAAGCTTTCCATTTCAGATTTAATTTTGCTTTAAAGAATAGTACCAATTTCCTGCTTGAACAGTGATTCTCCCCTCATCACTTTTCCAGTCCCAGTTTTAGCCTTAGGTGATAAATGGGCAAACTTTCACAACTGGACTTTTCAGAGCAGACTCTAAGTATAAAAAACATTGAGAGAATCCCCTGGTGGCCCAGTTGTTAGGACTCCATGCTCTCACTACCAAAGGCCTGGGTTTGATCGTTGGTCAAGGAACTACAATCCCATAAGCCACACAGTGTGGCAAAGAAAAAAAGAAAGCAACAAAATAAACAAAAAAGAAAATTGACATTGGATTCTTAAATTGTGACTTTGCAGCCTTATACTGAAGTATTCACTGTAATTGAAACAGAATTTCAAATCTAGATGAAAATGTTAATGATGGACATTTGCATACTTAATACATAGTGAGGCCAATCAAACTGAAATGTTTGAATTTGGAATAGAGAAAGGTCATTGCAGGGCCATGCAAGGAGAATGTTGGCTTGTGCTCAAAAAGAAAAAAAAAGAAAAACCAAACTCCCCAGTGGTTTTGGGGAAAAGTTTTTAGAGGCAAAATTTGGGATGAGTCTGCAGGGTGTGTAACTTTGTTCTGATATTTGGTGGTGAGGTAACAGGGTGGTGCTCTAGAAATCTTGTACTCAGCCTGAAGTTACCATCCTCTACCTTGGTGAGCACCTTAGTTCCTGTATTGTTTTATATATATATTCATATTCCTTGGGGTGGACCCAGGATCCTGCACTGTAGTTTCTTGATATTTTCCTCCTTTGTTTCTGCATTCCCTCACTTTCCTAATTAGCAACTGTTTGAAACTGCTCTTTGGAAATCAGGGAGGTCTAGGAGGCTAAAGACTTTATTCCTACAAATAAGAAAGGGGGACATGCAAAGAGTTTCATGCCCTGGAGGGCCTCGGAAGATCCTGTTCCATTACAAAAACAAGTAGCATAAATAATTTTTTTCTGTTAGATTTGGTCCAGTGGTTAAGATTTCTCACTTTCACTGCAGAAGGCTCAGGTTTGATCCCTGGTTGGGAGAGTTCCACATGCTACATAATGTGGCCAAGAAAATAAATCAAAATAGTGCATATACTGGACATTATAAAATCCAAGAATTTTATACTAGAAATGCAATTTTAAAATAATACCTCACCTTGGGCCTTCTAAAATAAAGTAATGTTATAAATGGATTAAAGATCTAAACATAAGACCAGAAACAATAAAACTCCTAGAGGAGAACATAGGCAAAACATTCTCCAACATAAATCACAGCAGGAACCTCTATGACCCACCTCCCAGAATATTGGAAATAAAAGCAAAAATAAACAAATGGGATGTAATTAAACTTAAAAGCTTCTGCACAACAAAGGAAACTATAAGCAAGGTGAAAGACACCCTTCAGAATGGGAGAAAATAATAGCAAATGAAGCAACTGACAAACAGCTAATCTCAAAAATATACAAGCAACTCCTACAGCTCAATTCCAGAAAAATAAATGACCCAATCAAAAAATGGGCCAAAGAACTAAATAGACATTTCTCCAAAGAAGACATATGGATGGCTAACAAACACATGAAAAGATGTTCAACATCACTCATTATCAGAGAAATGCAAATCAAAACCACCAATGAGGTACCATTTCACACCAGTCAGAATGGCTGTGATCCAAAAGTCTATAAGCAATAAATGCTGGAGAGAGTGTGGAGAAAAGGGAACCTCTTACACTGTTGCTGGGAATGCAAACTAGTATAGCCGCTATGGAGAACAGTGTGGAGATTCCTTAAAAAACTGCAAATAGAACTGCCTTATGACCCAGCAATCCCACTGCTGGGCATACACACCGAGGAAACCAGAATTGAAAGAGACACATGTACCCCAGTGTTCATCGCAGCACTGTTTATAATAGCCAGGACATGGAAGCAACCTAGATGTCCATCAGCAGATGAATGGATGAGAAAGCTGTGGTACATATACACAATGGAGTATTACTCAGCCATTAAAAAGAATACATTTGAATCAGTTCTAATGACGTGGATGAAACTGGAGCCTATTATACAGAGTGAAGTAAGCCAGAAAGAAAAACACCAATACAGTATACTAACACATATATATGGAATTTAGAAAGATGGTAACGATAACCCTGTATGCGAGACTGCAAAAGAGACACAGATGTATAGAACAGTCTTTTGGACTCTGTGGGAGAGGGAGAGGGTGGGATGATTTGGGAGAATAGCATTGAAACATGTATAATATCATATATGAAATGAATCGCCAGTCCAGGTTCGACACATGATACTGGGTGCTTGGGGCTGGTGCATTGGGATGACCCAGAGGGATGGTACAGGGAGGGAGGAGGGAGGGGGGTTCAGGATGGGGAACACGTGTATACCTGTGGCAGATTCATGTTGATGTATGGCAGAGCCAATACAATATTGTAAAGTAATAAACCTCCAATTAAAATAAATAAATTTATATTTAAAAAATAAAATAAATAAAATAAACTAATGTTATAATGGATGGGAATAAGAATTGAAAATCAAGAAAGAAGCCCAGAAAGATAAAATGTAAGATAGTGGGTATTACAAGTAGGTTTAGTTTTTTTTTTTAATTTATAGTTTTCTACCTTTTAAAAGTGAGAATGTATAATTTTAAAAATCATAAAACTATTTCATTAAAAATAAATATGAATAAGAGATCTACTTTTATAATTTTCAGAGTTAACTGAATCTTCTAGGATTACTGGATTTAAGAACTAGCTTTAGTAACCATTTGGGCTGATTGTTTCATTTGGGGGTTGAGGTTGTTGAGGTCAGAGAGGTCCTGTGGCTTAGCTCAGCTCACACAGTGAATAAGTTGGCAAATCTGGATATAAAATTTGGATTTCCTGGAGTTTCATCTAATATTTATTCCATTGTGCCCGCAATCAATTCTACATGTTCATCTCCAAAGGCTATTATAGACAGGAGATGTGGCAGGCTCTCTGTTAGGTATTTTTTGTGTGTGTGTTGTCAAGTAAAGGGTAGGTCACATGATAAAGAATCTGTCTGCAATGCAGGAGACTCTGGTTCAACCCCTGGGTCGAGAAGATCCCCTGCAGAAGGAAATGGCAACCCACTCCAATATTCTTGCCTGGGAAATCCCATGGACAGAGGAGCCTGGAGGGCTATAGTCCATGGGGTCAGAAAGAATCAGACATGCCTAATAAAGGTGTGCTTTGTAATTCAAACTATATTGTACAATGATGAACACTGCCTACTGTAAATGTCAAGACAGAAGATAGAAAATCAGGTTGTGGGGCAGCTGTTTGGCTAGCCTAGGTGGCGGAAGAGGGCAGTTCTGCCATGTGCCCTGGGAGTTGTTGACTTAAAAAATATTCACAACCTAAAATTTGAGAGTTACATTTCATTCAGTGGAAATTTTTAGGACTTTGAGTCTAGGAGACAGTATCTCAAGTAATCCTGAGAGAACTGCTCCAAGGAGGTGAGGGTGGAGGGAGCTAGGTTACATATAAGTTTTGTAACAAAAGACAGGTATTCTGAACATAAAAAGACTATTGTAAATTAAAGTAAAGCAGATACCCCAAGTTAAGGAATTCAGTGATTTTCTATGTTTGGGAAGATGTAAGAGTCTGGGCTCACTGAAATCATTCCTTTCATATGCATGCATCTCAGCTGTCTGGGGCCAGTTTCCTGTTTTCACATCCTGGGTTTCTTTAGGACACACTGCAGGGAATGGGTGCTAGATGGCAGGTATTCTTTTCTTTCTTGAGTTTCCTCAGGGCTCACTGGCTCACACTGGAGGGCTGCAATCACTGATGGCTGTGGCATCCTTGTTTACTGCCATGGCAGGAAATACTCCATTTCTCAGCATGTTACCAAGAAGTTCAGCATAGAGACTATTCCTCTGACTCTTCCAAAGCTCAATCTGTGAGCTTTTAATATTCATTTACAGTTCCCTCTCTGCTTATTTAGATTCTGAAGCTTGAATCCTAGAACTTATCAAATAAACCTGCCTACAGCATCTCAGCCAGTAATGGGAAGATCTAGGGCTTAAAGTCGGTTCTGACTCTCTTAGCTGGCATTCTTCAATTCTGAAGTATCAGAAAGAAAAAGGAGAGGTTTACTTGACAGGGTCCATCCCCGGTGGATCCAGAGTAATTCGAAGGTGGGGATGGAATCAGCATCCTAGGAAAAAACTTATTTAATTACAGATAGAGATTAGAAAATTAGTGGAGAAAAAGAGGCTGAATAACTTGGTTTATGTGGAATACCAATCACCACCTACGTAGGGCACAGGCGTCTTTCCGTTCTCCCGAAGGAGAGGAGGCACTGAGGCTTCCCCGGTCCGATCTTAGAAGCCCAGGCAAAATTAGCAGGCTTGGTGAGTACCCACATTCCAGATGGGAATTCAGCCAGAAGGGGAAAGACAGAACGACATGGGGGAATCAGTCTTTCCAGAAACTGATCCCCTTTCTTTATTTTTTAGGTTTGCTTATATACCTTTTGTTATACATAGGGATGAATACAGAGTCACGCGGGGGTCAGCAGTCCTGGGCTTCCCTGGTGGCTCAGAGGTTAAAGTGTCTGCCTCCAATGCGGGAGACCCGGCTTCGATCCCTGGGTCGGGAAGATGCCCTGGAGAAGGAAATGGTAACCCACTCCAGTATTCTTGCCTGGAGAATCCCATGGATGGAGAAGCCTGGTAGGCTACAGTCCATGGGGTCGCAAAGAGTCGGACATGACTGAGCCACTTCACTACTACTACTCACTACACATAAATGTATTAAAAAAAGGTCTTAGGGGTTTTACATCATCTTATGGCCATGAGGCCTGCTGACATTTTATGATCCTTTCTTTCTGATAACCAAAAAACTTATTTTTTCCAAGGGTGTTTTTTCTTAAACCAGGCCCCACCCTCCAAATAAAATTGCATTCCTATAGAGTGAGGGTGTAGTGGGTTACAATCAAGAAAGGAATTTATTTAACCTAAAGTTAACATGATTAATCTTAAAGGTTAATGCTTATTTCTCCTATATGCTTAAAGGTTAATACTTATTTCTCCTATATGCTAGTTATATTCATTATAAGGGCAGGGAATATGGAGTTTTAGCAGCAAACGTCAGCCCAACAAATGAAAACCCTTCACCAATGTTCCCCTTAAGAGCTATTTAGTCTTAAGATAGTGATAAAGTTACATTTTTGCATAGCAAGGACACAGTGATTCATAACAAAGTATAGTGATCTATTACAAAAGAGAAAATTAATTAACTCAAAAAGTCTAGTATTGCTAACATCAAAAACTACTATATTTCCTTTTCTATATTCCAAATACATTGATTAATATATTCCCAGGTGCCTAAGGATACGGAGGCCTGGCAGCAATCATTGACTCAACAATGAGAAAAGAATTAAGATTTTCAAAATACCTCAAACTCTCTGTGCTGTTTATGGTTGAGAGGTAGTAAACAATCATGTGGGTTGTGGCAGGAGTATGGATAAATCCTGTCACACAAGCTAGTTTGCCAGCAGAGAGGTTTAATCTGAGACACCCTTGTCACACCCAGGGCGGGGAATTAGCAGCAATTATTGGCACAACAAATGAAAAACCCTTCACCAATATAATTCCTAACCAGCCCACTATACCAGTAATTTCTAACTTCCCTAAAGAATCTGCCTTTAGTAAGTCTAAAACATCTCGTGCCTCTCATGGTTGGGAGGCTGTAAACAATCACATGTGGCCGGAGGAACCTGTACAGGCAGGCTAGATAACCTTCAGAGGAGTTCGTAAGTTGAAACACTCTTGTCACGCCCAGGAATTTTTATTGACTTAGAGCTGTACGTTAACTCCTTCTCCGAGAGAGGTAATGGGGGTCAGCCCCCCCATAAAGTCAGAGGTATAGGTGAGAGCATAAAACAGTAAAGTAGGTAGACTCTAGTTTTGGGGATAGATGCTCGGGAACAGGGGGTTTCCTGAGGCTTGATCCGCCTTTGCGTATGCTGAAGCCTCCTTCCTCATGACCTTTGCCCTGGGCGGAGTTTCTCAGGCTGGCTCCCGGCATTTACTCTGTTACTCATTTATTCCAGAGTGATTTTTTTTTTTTTTTACTTTTAAGAAGCAATTATATCATAAGTAGAAAAGCTTTGGGCAATGAAAATCTCTAACCAGACACTTTATTGAAAGGATTGTGGGTTCCACTAAAAGAGCTGGAGTTTCGAGCAGAATGAGAGAGGATATTTGCTGATTCCTTTGTCAATGTGGCATTAAGGAAAACCTAGGTGGCCTAGATGTTAAAGGAAAGATATTAGGCTGCAGAGAATACTGAATTAATCACAGCAACAAAGAGTGGTAAGCAGACAGTGCTGGTACTGGGAGTGTTTTTGCAGAGTCAGTAACAGGAACTGTACATGACCTGGAGAATACTCCTTACCAAATGCGATTGTGTGTGCCTGATGCATAGTGAGGCCAAACAAACCAAAACATCAGAGCTTGGATCAGAGAAAGGTTTACTGCAAGGCCAGGAAAGGAGAACAGTGGCTTTTGCTAAAAACAAACAAAGAAACGCCATACTCTGATTGTTTGGGGGGAGAAGTTTTATGTGCAAAATTTGGGGTGAAGGCTGCAGGGTGTATACCTTTCTTCTGACTGGTTGGTGGTGAGCTAACAGAGTGGTGCTCCAGGAATCTTGTGCTCAGCCTGAAGTTATCATCCATACTTCACCTGTGTTGTGTGGTCGGAGTAGTCTAATGTAGACAACCATCTACTTTTTTTTTTTTTCTTTTTCTTGGAAGTTCATATTAGAAAAGTTAAATTGTCTCTTCTACTACAGATATGTTAATCCTAGAGATAGTTATATGAAGACAAAAACTCCTGGATATGGGAAGGTGTTTGGGGGATGAGCACACAAAGAGTCTTTTTTAGAAACATTTTAAAAGCAAACTGCAATTTGCCTAATAATAGCCTACCCAGGAGAAAAGAATTGCTTTAACTTCTCTTGAGTGCTTTCATCTCAACTCTGACAAAATGAATGCCTGTTGGCAATTTAACAGTTCCTTGGTTTTTAGCTGAAAGAAAATCAAATAAATGGAGTGCTGCTAATACTGAGGTGAATGTGCAGTCTTGCAAGACTGGATTTAACTTGTTTTCCAAAATATATCACATAAAATATATGTGATAAAAATGTATCACACTTATAGATCCCTAGGTCGGGAAGATCTCCTGGAGGGGAGGGCATGGCAATCCACTCCAGTATTCCTGCCTGGAGAATCCCATGGACAGAGGAGCCTAGTGGGGCTACAGTCCATGGGATCGCAAAGAATTGGACACAGCAGAAGTGACTTAGCATGCACGCACATACTGCATTTAGCTATTTTTCTGTGTTATTTTATCTTTGTGTTATACTGATGCCTGATATCCCCAGACCTATATGTATATTGGTCTTACCACTGTGAGAGGGAATTAAATGGGAACATTTTATGAATGAAAAATGTTGCCTGCCATATCAATGAAGATGCTGTGACCATCAAGCCACCTTCTTTGAGAAGTCATGTGAGTTGATCTGATGAAAACATTGTGTCTTTATAATAATCTTAACAAACACAAAAGTATAGGGTGACATTGGAGAAAGTGGGAGAGGGTGGCTGAAAAAGAGAAAAGGATAAAAAATGTATGTAGGTAGGTAAAACATCATGTCCCCATCTAAAAAATAAAGTTCTCCATAATAATGCTGACATTGGGGGCGGGGAAGGGGGGAGTGGTGAGCAGAATAGAGCATCTGATATTCTGAAAATTAAGCTTCATCGTCTGTATCAACATTAACCACACACATAGACACACTAGAAAAGAGACTGACTCAGCCTTGAGGTGAAGTCGCTCAGTCGTGTCTGACTCTTTGCAACCCTGTGGACTGTAACCTACTAGGCTCCTCCATCCATGGGATTCTCCAGACAAGAATACTGGAGTGGATTGCCATTTCCTTCTCCAGGGGATCTTCCCGACCCAGGGATCGAACCCAGGTCTCCCATATTGGAGGCGGACGCTTTAACCTCTGAGCCACCAGGGAAGCCAATTCAGCCTTAATGATACACTATAAGTAGATTTGCATTGAACTGAAAATATGTCCCTGTGAAAGTACATCAAAATTGAAATCTCATTTGCATATATAATATCAGTTAGAGCAAATGTTCATTGCATGATAATCCTCCCTCTAGGAGAGGCCATTAGGTTGATTTGCATTCATTTAAATGTTCATGTGAAATGTGGATTTTATCTATGCAATTACGAGTGGTTAATATATTGTGCTATTAAAACAATTAAAAGACTACTCAGAATTTGTAAGACACAAATGTGGCATTAGATGGGCCCAACTCAAAGGAAAGCCTCTCACGTAAATAGACTCCATTTCTTCAGTGTGGGCAGAGAAACGGAAACTAATCACTCCACACAAATTTCTCTGCATCCGGTGTTATTCTTGTGGCAGGGATTCAAGAATGAATGGAGAGTTATTTTTACAGTAAGCAAAATAATCAGTAAACTGCATGATATATTAAAGATGTGATAGATTGCAAATATGGCCATGAGTTCTTTCCATCCCTGTTTGTACACCCTTCTACTGTTTTACTTTGCAGCTCTTCTCACTAAGCACTGGAGTCTGTTTCTCAACCCATTAGATCTAGGCTGCTCACAAGACTTATTTTGGCCAAAAGGACATTAGCAAATAAGATACAAATACAAGCAAGGTTTGAAAATTGCTAGCTCACTGGGGCTTACTCCATTATTGTTCTTGGAATCCTCAAAGAGTGTTAGTCGATAAGTTGTGTCTGACTCTTTGTGACCCTTGGACTATAGCCTGTCAGGCTACTCTGTCTATGGAATTCTCCAGGCAAGAATACTGGAGTGGGTTGCCATTCCTTTCTCTAGGGGATCTTCCCAACCCAGAGGTTGAACCTGGGTCTCCCGCATTTCAGGCAGATTCTTTACCATCTGAGCCATCAGGGAAGCCCTCAAACCACTATATGAATGATTCCAAGGAAAACTGCTGGAAGATAAAAAAGCTACATGGAAGAGAACAAACACTAGAAATGTGAATGAGGCCATTCTGGATCGTGCAACCATCAGCTGGCCTGCCAGCTGACCACAGATGCATGAGCAAACCTAGGGGAGGTCAACTGAGTCAGTCCAGGCCAGAAGAACTGCACAACCAACTCACTGTCAACAAGCTAGATAAAATGGCGGTTGTTTAAAGCTGCTAATTTTGCAGTGTTTTGTTACAGAAGTAGCTAACTGGTGCGTGCATGCTAAGTTGCTTCAGTCCTTTCTGACTCTTTGCGACCCCATGGACTGTAGCCCGCCAGGCTCCTCTGTCCATGGGATTCTCCAGGCAAGAATACTGGAGTGGGTTGCCATGTTCTCTTCCAGGGGATCTTCCCGACCCAGGGATCCAACGTGTGTCTCTTATGACTCCTGTAGTGGCAGGTGGGTTCTTTACCAGTAGTGCCACCTGAGAAGCCCCGGCTAACTGGTACTGCAGGTTATAAATATTTTAGAGAGAAAGAGAGCAGAGAAAGTGGGATTAGAGTTGTGTATGTGGATGTCTGGGGGGATATGTTGCCATTTTAAATAACTTTGTTGGCAATTCCCAGGGATCCAGTAGTTAGGACTCTCTACTTTCACTGCTGAGGGCCTAGTTTAATCCCTGATTGGGGAACTAAGATCCCACAAGGTGCATGGAATGGCCTAAAACAAATTTTTTTTAAGTTTAAAAATAAATAAATAACTTTGTCAGGGAAGGCTTTTCTGAGCAGATAACATTTGACTCAATATATGAAAGAGATAAGGAAGTGATTCATGGGGTTATTTAACAGAAGGGCATGCCTGGCAAAGGGAATGGCAAGTAGAAAGTTTCTGAGGCAGTGTGTCTGTCTACTTTGAGGAAAAGCAAGGTCAGAGTGTCTGGAGTACTGTAGGAGATGAGGGCAAAGGGGTAACAGGAAGCCATCTACGTATTCCCTGAGTTTCTTGTTAACATCTGGAAAAAAGCCTTCCAATGTATATGATGGGATACCCTTGTACCTTGCCCTGACTTATAGGAGACCACCCTAGTGAATCAATCCAGAGGTAGAACACTGACAGAAGCTGGCCAACCAGCTTCTTCCTCCTGGGAATTTGAAATTTGGAAACCAGGAAACCAGAGATTAAGAGGTGTTAAGAGCCGAAGTCCCCTTGCTGGCTGAGCTCAAGAGACCCAGGGTCCACACCCAGCTAGTTGTTGAATTTCTAGAGCTGGCTGGCTTGTTGTCCCTGTCAAGGTTTCAGACCTAAACTCATTTTTGAGGCCATGGAACACCCCTGAATCCTTACAATGAATTTACTCTCACTCTCAATCTTTTTTCTTAAATAAGACAAAGTTAATTTCTGTTGCTTGCAAATAAAAGAAACAACTAATGTAATCATCTTGTGATTTCTCTCTTGTTTAATGTATGCCTTCTCTTCTGAAATGGGATTATTAGATTCTTAGAAGAATTTCTTCAACTTATTTCAAATCTTTTGTCTATCCAGCTGTGCATATAGGACAAGATAATCACAGCTAAGTATTCATTCAGTGCCATAATGTGGCAAGCACAGAGCTAAATGCTTATGTAGATTATTTTATTTAAGTGTCATGATAATTCTATGAATAACTACTCTGATTATCTCCACTTTTACAGATGAGGAAACAGAGGCCAGAGAGGTGACATGGCTAATAAGTGGAGGATGGATTCAAATCCAGACAATCTCACCCACATTCTTTCAGGACCCAGCACCAAGCAGGTACTTAAAGATACTTGTGTATTTTTTCATTGAAGTGTACTAGGTATGTGCAAAATCACCATCTGGGATGATCATCTGGCCTTCACCATCCAGATAGGGTTTCGCCAGCATCCCCTCCACTATGGGCAGAGAGGTTTTATCCTAGGAACTTACTGTCAGTGACAGGTTAGGGGGTGCGATATACAGACAGCAGGAAACCATTCCTGCTCAGAAAGTGTTCCTTATCCCATCAGGGCCAGACAGGACAAAAACAGATCACATTTTGGGTCAGCATTCTTGTTAAGATGCAAATAAGTTATGCAAATGTGAGTTAAGTATAACATGACATGAATTCATTTACATACATCAGTACATATTAATTTACCAGGAAAAAGCAAACAAACAAAGCTCTGTGAAGGCAAGACCTGCTGTTCCTCTGCTCACCTCTGCATTACCTCACACAATGTCTGACTCATAGTATGCACTCAATAAAATATTGCCAAATGAATTGGATGAATGAGTAAAGAGAATTAGGCACCAGAGAATAAGGGTCCAGCTAGGAGAGTTTAAATACATAGAATTATACATTCTTGATGGATACATATGTATCTTATTGTATGAATTTTATTTATTAATTTTTTTTTCCTTTGCTGGCACTACATGGCATGTGGGATCTTAGTTCCCTGACCAGGGATGAAACCCATACCCGCTGCATTGGAAGGGCAGAGTCTTAACCACTGGACCACCAGGGAATCCCAGTATGAATTTTGCGGTTCTTCTGAGTTGTAGGGGTTTCTGTGTTGTACATGTGCACTGGGTGAACTTAGATGAGGCCATTCCCCTGTGTTTCGGATGTAGGTCTCACAGGAAGGGTAAGATGAGAGTTTGAATCAATAACACAGACAAGACTGTCAGAGAGAAATGCAGTGGGAGAGCCACGATGGGTGGCAAAGCAGGGACATGTCCTTTGATTGTAATTTGAAGACAGAATAGACATCCATTGTCTCAGCTATAGGTAGCTAGAATGTAGATGACAAACCTGTGTGGAGAGGTTGCCTGGTACCCTGGGGAAGAGCACTGGGTTGAATACATTGATGGCTCCAGTTTCTTATCCCTTCCTATATAGATGCCCATTGCCATGTAATTTTGCAGTGCCTTCTTGGGTTGGGTGTACTTCTCTGTCCCTTGACCACCTTGAGTTCAGCCAAAGGATTTTATTTGGCCAACAGAATGAGGTGGCAATGATGCTGCACCAGTTCTGAGCCTAGCAAGAGACTTTGCAAGTTTCCTCTTATGTCTGTCCTTTTATTATTACCATAAGAAGAGTATGCAGGCACCAGCCTTCTAGTCCCACGTGGTAACAGACTCCATGTAGCAGAGTCATCTCCAACCAAGCTCAGCCTAAATTAGCTGACTCTGATTCAACTCATAGATACTTGAGAGCAAATAATTCTGGCTTTAAGCCACTGATTTTTAAAGCATCAGTTTATGGCTAGGGCTAATTGATACAAGCACCAAACTCATGGAAGAACAGACCTTAGTTTGAACTCTAGCTCAAACTAGAGTTGGCTATGTGCCTGTGAACAAAGCATTTAAATATTCCGAGCCTCAGTTTTCTCATCAGTAAAATGGGCATAATAATAGCTACCTTATCATTTAGGGCTACTAAAAGGAATATCAAGATATGTGTGAAAATCTTCATAAATAAATATTATATTAATGCTTTTTTCTTTATTAATGGAGATCATTGGTTCATTCTACAATACTTTTTTTTTCTTCTTTGTGTATTATAGGAATCTCACTTAAAATTTTACATTGTCACAACTGTTCTACCCCATGTCAACTTTTTTTTTAAATTTTACAAGTCATGTATTTATTTTTTATGTTTTAAAATCTCATGTAATTTTCAATTGAATTATAGCTGGTTTACAAGAGCTTGTTGGTTTCAGGTGTATAGCACATGCCAAAGTTTTAATGAGGGAACAGTGAGCCTCTCGGGGCCACAGTGGTAGTGGGAATAAGTGGAAGACTGAAAGACCCTCAAGAGGAATAATGAAACTCAAGTGAGCAAAATCAATACCTCCCCACTTGATGATGCTTTAGTGTTTGGTTTCATAAGAAAACATTTCCTGATACCTAGAGGGAAAAGCTATCTGAAGCAGCCGAACTGTCCCTGCCTTCCTGGCCACCCTTGATGTCAAAAGCCTAGAGATGAACCAGAAGATAAAAGGAGGTACAGGAAGAGCAAATCCTACAAGCTATCATAACATGACACTTCCCAACTCCAGGAGTGCTGTAGTCAATGCACGAGAAATGCAAAAATACCCAACCCTTAGATCCAGCTTCTCCACCCACAAATTATTACTCCTCCTCTGAGCTTACAACCCATTCTCTCTGTCTGTCTCATTTAATTATGTGCTGCCCCCGTAACACTAGTGTGTTACTCTGATCATGTTAATTTCAGTATCGCAGGGACTCCTTGTAATTTTCCTCTTCAGACCCTTTATTTATTTCTTTTTTCCAGACCCTTTATTTTATGTCAGGTACTTATAACAATGGATTCTTCTCATGACAAAACAGATTTACAGATTTATAGTCAGCTTGTGATGGTTTAATGCCAAGATGTTATAGAACCATCTACCAGTGAAAAAGGGTTCAGTGGAAGCAGACTTAATGATTAATTGGACTTTTCAGATTTAAAGAAAAAAATCAAGCAACATAGCAAACAGACTTTTTCTAATTTACAAGTATTAATAAGCTTATGGGGGAGCCTTATTGCATAATATTCATTATTTGTTCTCTTAAGCATAACAATGTTTCTTGTTCATGTTGAATAGCTAAAACAGGTCTTGCTTTTTAGAAGGTAGTATTTAGGGAGTCACACACATATGATAGGGAGGCTTAATCTGTTTTAACTTTTTTATTTACTGTTGTATTCCTAATGCCTGGAACAATTCCTGGCATATAGCAGGCAAATATGCACTCCAATATTTCTTGACTGCCTACTACTTGCCAGATTCTGTTCTAGGCACTAGGGATAATCCATTATGTAAAGCAGAAATGCATGTTTTCATGGCGTTTATATTGTACAAGTGGGAGAAAATAAAGAAATAAGTGAATACCATATTTAGTATGTCAGATAGGATAAAAGCTATAGGGGGAAATAAAGCAGGAATGGGGGATGAGGTGCTGGGGTTAGGAGAGAGAGTTAGTATTTTAAATTTGGTAGTCAAGGAAGACCTCAGGGATAGATGACATTCTTTCTAGGCTGCCTGCATGTGGCATGCGGGATCTTAGTTCCCTGACTAGGGATCAAACTTGTGCTCTTTCCATTGAGAGTAGAGTCTTACTCGCCAGACCACCAGGGAAGTCCTAGGGATAGATGACTTTTGAAGAGAAACCTTAAGTTGTTAAGAGACAAGCCCTGGTGATATCTGGGGGAAGAGAGTTCTGGGCAGAGAGAACAGTTAGTGCACCAGCTTTATATGTGGAAGGAAGAGCAGGAAGGCCAGTATGAACAGAACGGAGGAAACTAGGGAGACAGTCAGAGAAGGCAATGGCACCCCACTCCAGTACTCTTGCCTGGAAAATCCTATGGATGGAGGAGCCTGGTTGGCTGCAGTCCACGGGGTCGCTAAGAGTCGGATATGACTGAACGACTTCACTTTCACTTTTCACTTTCATGCATTGGAGAAGGAAATGGCACCCCACTCCAGTACTCTTGCCTGGAGAATCCCAGGGACAGGGCAGCCTGGTGGGCTGCCGTCTATGGGGTTGCACAGAGTCGGACATGACTGCAGTGACTTAGCAGCAGCAGCAGGGAGACAGTGGGAGACGACAGGCTTAGAACGGTGGTGAACTCTAGAATATGTAGGAACCTGGTGGCCATTGTAAGAATCTGGTTTCTACTCTGAGGGAGACAGGCAATGGGGGATTTTGAATAGATAAATGACATGTTTAGAATTATAATTCTTAAAATAAATCAAGGATTAAGTTAATAATAAAGCGTAGAGACTAGACAAATTTCATGTTCAGAAAAAACTGCAAATAATTTATGCAGACAGGGAGGGGGGTTCATGATTGGGAACTCATGTACACCCGTGGCGGATTCATGTCAATGTATGGCAAAACCAATACAATATTATAAAGTAAAATAAAGTAAAAATAAAAATTAAAAAAAAATTTATGCAGACACCTTACATTTAAGGAGATGGAAAATTACTTCCCACCCTTTAAAAGGGTGGGTTGTGATTTTCTTCCAAAATGTACGGTATAAAAAGGGAAAGAAGACCAGTAACTTTTTTGTGTTTTGTTTTTGGCTGTGTGGTATATGGAATCTTAGTTCCCAAGACAGGGATTGAACCTATGCCCCCTGCAGTGGAAGAGCAGAGTCTTAACCACTGGACCACAGGGAAATCTCCCCAAATAATTTTAAGGTGGAGAAGCCTGCCAAATACTTCCTTGGCCAGGTGACCAAGGCCAACATCTACAGTGATGTCATACTGATAATATATAAACTATCAACACTCTTGTATATACTATCAATTATATCTTGTAGATACTCTTGTATATATATTCAAGTCAACATAGAATTGTATTTTTAAAGGATAATTCCAGCCACTGTGGGAGAATAGATTAGAGGGGTCAAAGGGCAGAAGCAAGGAGACTAGCTGGACTGCTTGTAATAATACAGCAGAAATAATGGTGGCTGGACTAGATGGTAGCAGTACAGGTAATAAGAAGTGGTTGGATTCTAGATGTGTCTTGAAGGTAGAATAGGCAGGGTTTGCTGGTGAATTGGATGTGAGGTATGAGAAAAAGTCAAAATGATCTAAGGAAATTTAGCTTGAGTGTCAATATGGATGGAGTTTCCATTCAAAAAGATGAGGAAGACCTGAGAAGGAGAAATCTGATGAATATATCAAGGGTTGGATTTTGTATGCAAGGCAAGTTGCAGATTCCTATTTAGCCGTCAATGTCATGCCATGCGTGTGCACTTAATTGTGTCTGACTTTTTGCAACCCCATGGACCCACCAGGCTCCTCTGTCCATGGGACTTTCCAGGCAAGAATACTGGAGTGGGTTGCCATTTCCTATTCCAGGGGATCTTCCAGACCCAGGGATTGAACCTGAATCTCTCCTATCTCCTGTGTTGGCATGCAGGTTCTTTACCACTGCATTACCTAGGAAACCCATTTAGCCATCAAAGTGAGGATATTAAGCAGGTTGTTTGATTAGTGTCTGGAATTCAGAGGAAATTCTGGGCAGGAGATAGAAATCTGAGAGTCATTAGCAAATAATTGGAATTTAAAATCACAAGACCAGATTAGATCACAGGTGCTTGATAACTATTTGATAGAAAATAAATATATACCATCTCTTCCGGTCAAACACATTTTCTATAAGAACTGTTTATATGCAGTTGCAAATAGGGGAACAAAATCAATATAATGTGGAAATTGTATTGGAGTATAATTATAACCTTCAGCATGAAAGGAAAAAGGACTCAACTTGGCTGCCGCACAGTCAGAAGCCGTCTTAGCTTTATTTTAAGAAAATGAAAAGTGAGACTCTGTACCAAGGGGCTTCCTCCCCAAGGAAGCCTTACTTATGGTTCTTGCACCAGGTAGATTGCACTTCCTCCTGTGCTTACCTTAATGACAAGTTCAGGTCTTAGTTCCACGTCCTTGTATGCTGTTTCAGCTCTATCAAGTCAGAATTTCCGTTGTGTTGGTTTATTGCACATTTAATATTCTATGGATATCCTCTTGCCATATCAAACTGTTGTGTCTGAGACATTCATTTTTTATTAATGTTCTGCTAATAAGGTTGCATACATTTTGAGTGATCTGCCCCAACTCTATTTTTTTTCCAGAAGTCTTATTACTTTTAGTGTGCTTTTTGCAAAATGAGAGATTTTTCAGGGAAATGATCATATACATGTAGTGGACATGTTACTTTTGTCCACATCTTTCCTAGCATCTTTTTCTTTAGTAACTGTATGTTCCTCATCAGGTAAGGTTATCAATCTGTCCATTACATTCCCCTCCAAAACAGACGGACAGGAATGGGCAGATGACTCAAGATAACCAATCAGAACACATCACCTACCTGGTCCATGGTGATTGGCTCAGGAATAGACACATGACCCAAGCAGAGCCAATCCCTGGAGCTTTGCTGGAACTCTTAGGAAGTTAGGAGTCTCTCAACTTTGGAGCTCTCTTGGACATTGTTTGACTAAATGATGATGCCATCCCAAGAGAAAGACACAAATTAAGAATCCATAGTAAATTATTCCTGTGTATTTCTCCCATTATTATTTTCTTGGAAAATACATAGTCTTTCTTCAAGTCTCAGTTCAGTTGTTATCTTCTGATGAAATAATTCAGGACCACTGCACCTCCTCCACCGAGGGCTGCAAACTCCCTTCTCAATCCCACAACACATTGTACACATCCCTCTTACAGCTTTGCTGTCTGAGTTTGTTTATTGTCTGCTCTTCCCCTTCCCCCACTCTTTAGTGTATGGTGTATGGCATTCTTGATCTTAGTGACTTTGCCTTATTCATCTTTATAAGCCCAGGACCTAACATAATGCCAAGTACATGGTAGGTGTATATTAAATGTGAGTTGAATGAATGGACGATGATATGATTCTAGTAATACTTATAGTTGATCATCTTGTATGAAAAGAGACATTGCCTTACACACACACAGACACATACACACTCTAGGGGAATATAGGATTTATGACAGGAAAGAATTTTGATCCATGATGCTGAAGCTGAACCTCTGATACTTTGGCCACCTGATGCAAAGACCTGACACCTTAGAAAAGATCCTGATGCTGGGAAAGATTGAAGGCAGGAGAAGAGGATGACAGAGGAATAGATGGTTGGATGGCATCATCCACTCTATAGACATGAGTTTGAGCAAGCTCTGGGAGTTGGTAATGTGACAGGGAAGCCTGGCACGCTGCAGACCAAGGGGTTACAAAGGGTCAGACATGACTGAACTGAGTGACTTAAAACAATACAGTTCATTGGGATGAACCTTGAAAAGAATACAGTAAGGAAGAATGCAGAATATTGGACACTTTGGAAGAAGAGAAAAAATAAAGTTAGAAAAGAAACAGTGCCTTATAAACTTGGAGAGGAGAGAGAGAGAGAGAGAGAGGCTGAGGGATGATATTAAGGGAAGTAGGTATAGATAAGGAAGAAAAGTAAAAGGAAATAGATAGGAAAGGAGGAAAAGTAGAGAGGTGTTGGTGGAAGGCAGGAGTGGGAAGGAAAATCCTGGTGTCAGTCTGGGTATTGGAACACTGAAATGAAAGTCATAGTATCTGCCCACTGTAGGGGAAATCTAGGTTTGTCATGATGGTTAAAATTAAAAAAAAAAAAGGGATGATGAGAAGGGTGTGTGTTAGGGGAGATTACACACTTTTCTAAATGGGCAGCAACCTTCCACAGCTGAAATGCTGTCCTCAAGCTGGGAAAATGTGCCACTCTCCCCCCATTCTTGTCTCTCTCTCTCTGAACTCTGGATTCTCTCAAGCTTGTCAAGACTAACAGGATTTTTATTCTACATGCTGTTCATCCCAGTTTTGATATGGTGGAGGCAGGACTGTGGTCTCATCACCCTTCTCCACCCAGCAGAGCAAGATTTTTGTTGTTGTTTACTTGCTAGGTCTTGTCCGACTATTTTGCAACCCTATGGACTGTAGCCCGCCAGGCTCCTCTGTCCATGGAATTCTCCAGGCAAGAATACTTGAGTGCATAGCCATGCCCTTCTCCATGGGGATCTTCCTGACCCAGGGATGGAGCCCTGGTCTCCTGCAGTGCAGGCAGATCTTTACCATCTGAGCCACCAGGGAAGACTGTGGGAGGGTCTGGGCATTGCCTAATCCAGCTGGCAGGTGGAAAGAGTTGTTGGAGGAGCTGCTCTGGAGTAATTGATCAGGACCCTAAGGGGCCTTCTCGAGTATCCTCTGCTTTAGCTCCTCTCTGAAAGAGGCACCTAGATAATAGTATTTGATGTAAATTTCCTGAGTTGTTTTGTAAATGTGAAAATCCCCCACCAAAAGGAAGATGTTAACTACTTGATGAGCACAAAACCGCAGGCCTCTTGGAGCCTAAGGACTGATGAAGGTACCCCTTTTGACACCATCCAGCTATCTCACCAGCTGCCAATCAGAGACTTGTACAGGATTTAACCACAGACCCTGCAACCTCCTTCCCTCACCTGATTTTTAAAAGTGATTTGTGAAAACCCTTGGGGGGAGTTTGGGGCTTTTAGGGCAGGAGCCACCCCGTCTCCTGGCATGGCCCTGCAAGGAACAGTTCTCTGATCCAAACTCAGACCTTTTTTTTTTTTTTGGCCTCACTGTGCAAGGGACTTACTAACGAGCGTTAACAAGGCGGGGGAGACCTACAGGAAAGGACACACCTGGGATCTTGGAGCCAGCTGTGCTCGCTTCTGGGAGGGGTAGGTTCTGGTGTCCCGGCCACAAGGGGGAGGGCGAGGGTGGCAGGGCAAGAGGGTCTTGCTGGGTTGGTCCCGCCTTCCCCAGAGGGGAGGGGGTACGGGCCTTGGCCTTGCGTGTCCAGATGGCACGTGGAAGGTGTGTTGAGCTCAGATGGGTAGGCCAGGGGTAGCGGGTCCCCGGGTAGCGGCGGAGAGGAGAGACCCACGACGGCAGCTCATGTCCGGCAGGGTCGTCTCCAGGGGCGAGCTGTGGCAGGCGCGGCCCCCGCTGGATGGGCTCTGGCGCCGCCGCCTAGGGGAGTCCGGTAGACGGCGCTGAGCTTAAGGGCGGCTGGAGACGCCCCCCAGCGCTCCGACCCGGTACCTGCCGGGGGCGGGCGGCGCGAGGGGCGCGCGGCGCGAGAGGCGGGCACCGAGCGCGTGAGTCACTCTCTTCCCCGGGGCTCGGAGCGGGACTTCGCCTCCCGCCTGGGGTCTAATTTCATTGCCAGCTTCGGCGACTAAACCTTAAATACCTGCCCCTCCTGAGGGGGGACCAGCGTTCTTCCGTCTAGGTGACGGCCAGGTAAGTTTCTGGTCTTTTAATGCTTGGGTGGCTCGCGGGGAGGAAGGGGGCGGTCTCCCAGTCTGTGCCTCGGTCTGCCTTTGCTTCCACCTCTGGTTCTCTCCGTTGGAGACAGAAAGTTAGATTTTAAATAACGCAACAGAGAAGATCAAATGCACGTTCAGACCCCAAACAAGCCAAACTCTGGGGCCCTATTTAATTTCCCGGGTATCTTCAAATGTCCGGATGCGGCGTTTATGGGGCTAGGAATGTTCGATTTGTTTCGTGTATGTCCCTCCTCCCCCACTTTCTTCCTGGGTTATTCTCAGAGGTCGCGTTTGGAGGGGGGTTGGAGGACAAGGGTGACGAGAAAGCTGGAAGGCTGAGCTGGAATCCCTTGCCAGGGCGGTTTCCTCATTTCTCTGCGAGGTGGCAGATGCTCTCCCGTAGCCCGAGTTGGGATCTTGGAGCCAGCCCAGGACCTGCCGGTGCTATAAGGTAACTGCAGTTGCTGCATATCAATCTCGGCACCGCTGACTGAATCAAAATGTTCCGGAGGCACAATTAATGTGAATGCCACGATCTTGTTGAAACAATTCACTGAAGGACTCTCTTGAATATTTTATTTTGAATGTATCGTATTTCAGGAAAATTTTAGGAGGCTACCGCGGGTCTTATTTTCTCTATTTTCAGAGATGCTTCCAAACCTATTATTTCTCTTGCAAGAAAATCAATGAACACTGTCTCTCAGAAGGATTTAACAACGCAAAGCTACCTCTTACTTTTCCTTTACCAGTGTGTGTGTGTTTGTGTGGGGTGGGTGGGGAGGTGCTCCCACCAATTGCTTTTAGAAAAATCGACGCGGGGAGGGTGCGTGCCCCCTTCTCGACCATTAAGCTTAAGTGTTTAAATAGGTACTAATTTAAACTGCCAAATATTAAATAGGTACTAATTGTTGCTGCTCTTTTTTCGCTTAAAAGTGGCCAAGGAAAGAACCTCCTAGAATGCCGTGCATTTGTGGGTCATCTTGTCGACTGATTGCTTTATCATCAATACTGTTTGGTTTGATGCAGTGTTAACAGGTGGTCTAAATTCACAGCACAGTTCTCTTCTAGACGAGCAAGCCTGCTTATATGGGCGGAAAGTCGAATGTCTCCTCACCCTCCCCCCTCCAAAAAAAAAAAAAAAAAAACCCTCGTGTCTTTCTCCTGCTTTGTGGGAGAGAGAAAGATGGTGGGGGCAGCTTTTCTGGCAGTTGATTGGGTCGCCTATCATTAATTGTGCTTTCCTGAATCATCATTTAGTTTATACTCTTTGATTATAGAGATGAACCTTTACCCTCCTCCCCCGAGAAAATTAATAAAACCTGAGATGTTTAGTCAGTTCCCAGGGGGTAACTTTTTAGAGTTAAATGGAAACTGTGATGATCTTTTTTTTTTCAAAGCTCTTCCCAGGGAGACCCCCAGACTGAGTCAGATTTCCCACCTGTTGGATAACATGACTCTTCTCCTCTGCCTCTTGTGACTCTTGGTTTGCACAACAGTCTTGCTCAAGATAGTAAAATTTCTTGAAAGGCAGGGTAATGTCTTATTCATCTGTGTATCCTTGGAGCCTATAAAATTAGGTGGGGGTCTGAATTAATGAATGAATACATGAATTTGGCAGTTTAAATTGGGTTTGGCATCCCTTGAACATCTCCTGGGCATGCTTTTTCTTCACTCCTATAAGATAAACCTAATTAATGATTCTTAGTGTGGATTCTCAGACTATACTTATTCTAAATAAGGGTTTGACATATATGGAAAACATCTATATATTAGTTATGACTTTTTTAATCTGCAACAGAAAAGTCAACTAAAAGTGGCTTTAACAAATTAGAGAAAGCTGACAGCAGCTGATCACTGGAGTAGGCTCAGTGGCCCAACAGTGTCAGGGGATTAGACTAATACCTTACCCTCCTGGTTTCCTGGGCTTCCCTTGTGGTTCAGCTAGTAAAGAATCCGCCTGCAATGTGGGAAACCTGGGTTCGAGCCCTGGGTTGGGAAGATCCCCTGGAGATGGTAAAAGCTACCCCCTCCAGTATTCTGGCCTGGAGAATTCCATGGACTGTATAGTCCATGGGGTTGCAAAGAGTTGGACACAACTGAGCGACTTTCACGTTCCTGGTTTCAAGATGTCTGTAACAGCTCTAGACATTACATCCTTATCTCACATTCAAATGCAGTTAATGGGGTAGAAAGCAGTAGAATAACTTCCTCCTGCAACTTTCTCCTATCAGAGAAGAAATAACTTCCCCAATGTTCCTCAACAGAATCTCCCTTGTATCTCATTGGTCAGAGTTGGGCCACCTATCAATCCATGGGACTGGACTGTGGCATGTGGAGGCCAGGAAATATCTGGTTTTTTAGCTTGTATTGTGGGAAGGAGGCCGGGGAGAGGGGCTTTGGAGAGAGATTTGGGGAGCTAGCTGGCAAGTCTGTTGAACTGTCACAAAAGAAAGTGGTTCTGTTTTAGCCAGTGATGGTATTAATGATTGGTCCAACTACTGCATTAAATATTAAACAATGTAGCAAAAGCATATTCAGAACAGGATTATTTTCTGTCTCGGGTATGGTATTTTAAGGGTGCTAAATCATTTTTGTAGAGTGGTAACTTTTAGAGACTGCAGGTAGAAAAATAAATTTCTATATATATATATGGCATGTATGGTTTTCGTTGTTAAAAATGTGGGTCAGATCCTCCAGCTTCTGAAAGAGAGTAAATCTTCAGTAAGTAGACAGTTGTGCTGTGAGTTTGGGAGTGTCACAACCTCGCAAGGACAAATGGAAAAGAGTTTAGTAATTAAAAAAAAAATTACTGGTTTGGCACCTATGCCCCAAAATTCTGGGTTACACAGAGTCTCGAATTTGCATCCTAGGAGTCTGGAGAGCAACTTAGCTGGAGGGGCAAGAAGAACATGAGAAGTAGTAGATACTGATGATTTAGGGCGATGGATTTTCTTTGGGAACCTTCTCTGTTTCTTACTGTGGAACATGTACTACAAAAAATGTTTGAGATGATCCTTAGTGCACACATGAAAGCTGAAGTTGATGAAGGAAGAGAGAGCATATATCTCACTGCCAGCTTGGATTCTTGACTTTTCCAGTAGGAATCCTGATGTATTTGCAGAGGGGACCTACTGATGGGAGCTCAGCTAAGAAAGTACCAAGAGATTGAAATGTAACAATCAATATGCCTTAGCTTTCTCACCAGTCAAAAGAATAAAGTAGACTATCAGTGGTTCTCAAACTGTTTTGCACTTTAAAAATCACCCAGGGAGCTTTTATTTATTTATTTATTTTTCTTTCCAGAGAGCTTTTAAAAGTCCAGATTTAAGGGCTGATCCCTGGACTTCCCAGAGAAGGCCATGGCACCCTACTCCAGTACTCTTGCCTGGAAAATCCCATGGGTGGAGGAGCCTGGTGGGCTGCAGTCCATGGGGTCGTGAAGAGTCGGACACGACTGAGCGACTCCACTTTCACTTTTCACTTTCATGCATTGGAGTGGGTTGCCATTTCTTTCTCCAGTGTTCTTGCCTGGAGAATCCCAGGGATGGCAGAGCCTGGTGGGCTGCTGTCTATGGGGTCGCACAGAGTCGGACATGACTGAAGCAACTTAGCAGCAGCAGCAGCCCTGGGCTTCCTAAATTGGAATCTCTGGGAATGGGACACAGGCGCCAGGACTTTTAAACCTCCCCCAGATGATTGCAGTATGCACCTGACTTTGGGAACTGTTATCGGTTGCTCCAGCTCCCAAAATGAAGTACCGCAGACTAGATGACTTTAAAACCAAATTTATTTTCTCACAGTTCTGAGAGCTAGACGTTCAAGATCAAGGTGCTGGCAGGGCTGGCATCTTCTGAGGCAGGTCCCTCTCCTTGCCTTGTACATGGCTGCCTTCTCGCTGTTTTCCTGTCTTTCCTCTGATATATCTGTGTCCCGATCTCCTCTTACAAGGACACCAGTCATATTGGATTAGGGCCCACCTCTCATTTTGATTTCATTACCTCCTTATAAAAGCTCTGTCTCCATGCACAGATTCTGAAGTACTAGGGATTGGGATTTCAACTTGTGAACTGGAGTGGGGTTGGGGGTGTGGGGGCACAGTTCAGGCCAGAACAGGAACCACTGGACAGGTATGAGTACGGCACTACACAAAAGTTACTTTGCAGACAATTCACCGGAAGATCTTTCTATAGTTGAAATTCCAGTTCACTAACTCTGGGTGAGGCATGAGGGTCTGCAGTTCTCATGCACTCCAGGTGATGCCAATGCTGCCAGTCCCTAGAAAATGCTGGAAGCAGCTTTGGTGCTGTCTAGATAAGTAGTTCTGAAGTTTGAGCAGGCATGGGAATCACCTGGAGAGCTTGTTAAAAAGATCACTGGATCCTGACTTCAGAATTTGTGATTCTGTAGGGTTAGGACCTAAGGGTTAGAGCCCAAGAATTTGTGTTTCTAACAAGTCTCCAAGCTGACAGTGAGATATATGCTCTCTTTTCCTTCATCAACTTCAGCTTTCATGTGTGTACTAAGGATCATCTCAAACATTTTTTGTAGTACATGTTCCACAGTAAGAAACAGAGAAGGTTCCCAAAGAAACTCCATCGCCCTAAATCATCAGTAGGCACTACTTCTCATGGTGCTGCTGGTCTAGGGACCATCCCTTGTTTTTTTTAATTTTTTAAATGTTTAATTTCAGTTATTTAAAGTTCCATCAGTCTATGTACACTTTATATTAAACACACAGGAAGCCGGGGCTCCTAGTGGAAATAAACATTTCAGTTTGGGGGATTGTTCAGATACTGAGAAGAGCTTTGTGAACCATGTCTCTCTCACATTTTGAGATTCTGTGGTATGGAGTGAATCTAGTTCATTACATACATCATTGTTTGTGAAGTTTATAGCATTGCACTTTTTGTTTTGCCAGGCTTAATTACTTTATCTGCTCAAAAGACAAAGGATGAGGAAATGAGAGAAAATGCTACACTGAGGTCTCTTTTAATCTCTTAAGCAAATGGAGGTGAATGAATAGGGAGTCTATACGTCGGCCCGTTTATCTCTATTTATGTTTCTTTTCTAATTACAGAGCTAAATTGCAGCTTGCCCTTATACCAGCTCAAAGATGATTTTATGAGATGAATTGCTGGCTTCTTATATGTGATTTTTTCTTGAGAGGATTAGCTATTCTAGAGATTGTACAATCTGGGGTGGGGCTTGGAGGCATTGCACATTTCTCAAAACACATTAATTTTAAATTCTAATTTAATTACATTTTTATTTCTATGTGAGACCAGTGGTGAGCTACAGCAAACAATACCCCCCTCTCCAAAATGATTGGAGGTGGAAAAATAGTTTGCCTGTTCTTTGAAAGTTCAATTAGTACAATTCATGGTCTGCAGATGTTTTTACTTTTTTGGGAGAGTAAAACAAGAGACTGTCTGCAAATGTGAGACTAAATGGTTTAGAAACATTCAAAAACTTATGTTAGTGACCTGGGTATAATTTCAAGAATGTGGTTGTATTTTTTTAAAAGTAGAAACTTGTCCCCCAAAATAGCTATATATATATATTTTTGGTATATTGCTCACTCTACCTTTGATATCTCATTTAGCTGTTGTAACCTCTAATAGATATGTGTGTGTCAGTTATCTGCTGCCATAATAATGCTGCATAACAAGCAACCATAGAATCTCAGTAGCATATGACAATGTGCGTATTATAAGCTCATGTGTCTAGGTCAGCTGGGGGTTAACTAGGCTGTTTTGTTGATCTTGGCTGGGACTGTTCATATGTCTTGGGTTTATCTGGATATTGGCTGATGTAGGCTAACCCTTTCAGTTTTTTCAGTTTATATATACACACACATACTTTTTTTTAATGTTCTCTTCCATTATAGGTTATTACAAGATATTGGGTATAGTTCCCTGTGCTGTACAGTAGGTCCTTGTTGGTTATCTATTTTATATATAGTAGTGTGTATGTTTTAATCCCAAACGCATAATTCATCCCTCCCCTCTCCCCTTTCTCCTTTGGTAACCATACATTTGTGTTCTGTGAGTCTTTCTATTTTGTGAATAAGTTCATTTATATCATTTTTTTAAGATCCTACATATAAGTGGTGCTGTATGATATTCGTCTTTTTCTGTCTGGCTTACTTCACTTCATATGATAATCTCTAGGTCCATCCATGTTGCTGCGGATGGCATTATTTCATTCTTTTTCCTTAAATCATTGAGCAATACTCCTAGACTAACCTTGAGCAGAGTAACTGGTGCCTGGGCTCTGTTTCACATGTTTCTCACCCTCTGGCAGGCTACCCGGTTGTGTCTTCGGGGCAGCCGGCAGAGGTGCAGGAAAGAACAAAGGGATATAAACAGGTCTCTTGAGGCCTAGATGCATAACTGGCATACCCTCACTTTTGCCTTGTCCTGTTGACCAAAGCAAGCCCCATGGTTAGGCCCAGAGTCAGAGTGGGAGGACCCTACAAAGTTATAACCAAAGAAATGGATATAGAGAGGGATAAAAACAGGGGCTATTTTTTGCAGTCTATCACAGAGGAGAAAAAGTTTTGAGACATTAAATAACTTGTTCAGATCCCATTACTTACAAGAGGTCAAGCCAAGACTGAAAAGCAACTTTGATGCCAAAGTTTAACACTCTTTCCTTTATGCCACATTGTTCTCCTACTTTTTATTGTACCCTATTTAGAGCAAAACTGTGGCAAGAGAAGGTATATGTACAGCCTAGAAGATAAAAAATTGTCACAAGTGAGATTCTGGCACATGCATGTATATATACATTGTTATATTTTTGTTTGCTCAATTTGTAGCATTTATGTTTTTAATTTTTGTTAATGTTCTCTCCTATCTCTGGTATGAAGCATCTAAAATATTTCCATTTTAAAGTAAAAAATGAATTCAACTTTTAATCCAATAAATCTAAAGTGGTTTCATGCTGCCCCATTTTCCCTTACTTCTGACTTTTCCAAAATTATGCCAGGCTTATAGGGCCTCCTATTCAGAATGAATTTGCTAATGCCAAAAGTGTTGGAGTTTACCCTCGGGGTCTTTGCACAGTTTCTACATTCTTGGTGACTTTTGCCAGCAATTGGTAAAACCTCCCAGCATTGTCCAGGGGAGAGGTTACCTGTGATACTTCCACCCCAATCATTGGACCTGCCAGGTTAGATAAACTCAGTTGTGGAAACAGATGCAAGAGAGTGTCCAAGCCTAATGCCATTA
This sequence comes from Capricornis sumatraensis, assembly GCF_032405125.1. Taxonomy (NCBI): domain Eukaryota; kingdom Metazoa; phylum Chordata; class Mammalia; order Artiodactyla; family Bovidae; genus Capricornis; species Capricornis sumatraensis. The sequence continues at coordinate 105,932,239 of NC_091092.1, read as the reverse complement.
AATAGTTGAATTGTATAATGAATTCTGTTTCTCCTGATTTCATGCTTGGCAGTCAACCTTATGATTCTCCATGTCTGTTGCCTTCAGGGAGCGAATAACCTGGTCAGGCTGTCTGGTCTGTGTGAAAGTTCTATTTCTCATTGTAAATTACTAAGCCTCCACTCTGACTTTAAACCCTTATGAGCATTATGGGAGTGAGTCAGCATCCAGCACCTTCAAGCCTGAGAAATGCAGAGACACCGATAAGATCAGTTATCCGAGCTTGCACTGCTACCGTTTATTCATCATTTTCTGCATCCCAACAACTGTGAAATTTTATTTACATGATCTCATTTGGTCCTCATAATAACTTTCTGAAGTAGTACTTTGACTTCCAATGTACAAAGAGGAAGACTGCAGTATAGATTAAGAGCTTGCCCCACATCAATAACGGCTCCTTTGCAGAGACCTCTAGTTGCCATTCAGTATCCTTTCTTGCCTTCTCCCTTAGTGATGGTGCAGTTTTATTCCTGGTGCCAATGCATCCACTGAATGGTCTCTGTGACCCAGCATCTCTTATACCAAGGTGTGATCCTGACTGAGCGGTGCCACAGAGAACCGTTGTGTTGTGTGGGAACTTCTAAGGAAGCCTGCCTAAAGAGAGATGGCTTGGCTGGGAGGAGGGTCCTTTGCATACTTGTTTCCTCCAGCTGCTAGCCTGGAATGCAGGCATAATGGCTACAGCCGTCTTGAACTGAGGTCAGCACTGATGTGGTGAGAATGGAAAAGTCAAGGAATCTGGACTCATGACAGAGCCCTGCAGCTACTGTGCCAGCTCCATTTCAGAGCTCTTTGCTGGCTTCCTGAGCATATTAGTGTTGTCCTAGCTGAGAAGAAAGGTAGTGAAGGCTGTTGGGTAGGCAGTGGACAGTGTTTACATACTATGTGCCAAGTGCCTACTGTTTTAACTGTGATAGACACATGTGTTTGCGTTTCATCCCTGCCACTTAGTAGTTGCGTATATTGGGCACATCTTGTGTCTCACTGTGCATCCTCTCAGCCTCCCTTTTAGTCAAGCCGTTGATCCTGCAAACAGTTTCATGTGGGTGTAACCAGACAGGACCTTGCTTGAACCTTACAGTGGATAGTTCACTTTCCCTCCCTGGGACTACTTCGATGTTACAACACAGAGGCCTGTTGGAACTGCCTGGCACTCACATAGGTATTAGGGACTGTGAGAGTATTTAAGGCCCGTGAATCAATCCTTGACTAATATGGGTTGGGAGCCAGAGATAAAGGCTTCTTTCTCCCATCCTTGACTAGATAATTTGGAACTGTATTTTAGTTCTGTTAGCTTCTAAGACGTTCACATAGAGTCTAAGAAAGGTGAAAGTCCCCATTGCCTACAGTCTGTGGCCAACTTGAAAATATGCCCCTGTATTGATTTTCTCTTCTGCTTCCCTTTCCTAAATTCCCTAATTCTATTTTCTGAAGTCAATTCCCCAAATAAATTACTTGCCTGCAAACACTTGTCTCAGGCTCTGCATTTCAGGGAGAGCTTAGGTTAAGACCTTGTATAACTTTGAATTAGTTGTACTGATAAAACTTTTGGCACTTGCTGAGACTTCTATGCCCCTAATAGGATGAAGCAATATACTATCTTGAGTGTGCAAAGATGGCAATACATTATGAAATCTGATAGCACCAAGTATTCGTATGTACATGGATCAATAGGAATTGATGTACCCCGTGGTGGATTCATGTCAATGTATGGCAAAACCAATACAGTTTTTAAAGTAAAATAAAGTAAAAATAAAAATTAAAAAAATTTTTTTAAATTAATTTTTAATTGGAGGATAATGACTTTACAATGTTGTGTTGGTTTCTGCCATCCATCAACATGAATCAGCCATCGGTATACATATGTCCCCTCCCTCTTGAACCTTCCTCCCACCCCATCCTACCCCTCTATGTACCTTGTTGAGGGGAGTGCACATTTGGTAAAATCATTTTGGAAAATAAAATTGGCACTATCTTTTTTTAAATATTTTGTCTAGTTATTTTGTTGTGCGAGGATCTTTAGTTGCAGCATGGGAACACTTAGTTGTGGCATGTGGGATCTAGTTCTCTGACCAGGGATTGAACACAGGCTCCCTGCATTGGCAGTGTGGAGTCTTAGCCACTGGACCACCAGGGAAGTCCCCTTGGCATTATCTTGTGCGGGTGAACATGCTTATATTCTTTGACCCAGAAATTTTATTTCTAGGTATAACCTCTCAAATTCTTCTGCATGTGAACCAGGAAATCTCCTTAGACATGTCCTTGGCAACATAGCTGATAATACAAAAGTACTGGAATAAATTATTTGTTCACTGATGGGAAAATAGATAAAAATTTTGTTATTTTATGATAGAATAAAAATGAATTCACCACTGTTACATACAAGAACATAGCTGCCTATTAGAAACAAAGTAGTGAATGAAAAGCTAAGTTACCAAAAACTTCATGCAGTTGGGCTTAATTTTTATAAAGCTTAAAAACAGTACTAAGCAATGCTTGAGAGGAACCCCACACAAATGATAAACTGTAAAGCAAGGTAAATCCCAGTTCAGGCTAGTGCTTTCCTCTGATGTGGAGACAGGGATGGGAGAGGTAGGAACACGCAGTAGATGTGGTGACATTCAGAATGTTCTAGGTCTTGCATTTGGTGATAGGTTCACTGAAACTCATTTATCATTATTCCTTATATTTTATAAGTGATATAGAATATTTTGTATATATCAGATTATATAATAATTTTTTTTTAAAATGAAACTACCACCAAGAAACATGCTGGGCTGAGCGTGGTCTTGGTGAAAGCCTATTCTAGCCCTTCCTCTGAGCTAATGGCTTTGAGTCAGTGTTCTTCATTATGTGATATATTTCCTCTCTTTTTGTTCCCAGTGTATTGTGACCAGTTAGAATGACGGGGCACAATATTCAGTTTCCTTATGGCCCTTAGGGGCTTCCCTGGGTGGCTCAGATGGTAAAGCATCTCAGAAAGATCCCCTGGAGAAGGGAATGGCTACCCCCTCCAGTATTCTTGCCTGGAGAATCCCATGGACAGAGGAGGCTGGAGGGCTGTAGTCCATAGGGTCGCAAAGAGTCAGAAACGACTGAGTGACTGAGCACATGGCCCTTAAGGGTTACGTCCCTTAGTATACTTAGAACAGTTTGTTGTGTCCTCTGTTTCGTCATCTGCTTTGCCTGTGGTTCCTATGTGTCCTGAGGCTCCTCGCTGCTTTCTGCTGTACACCCACTGTCATTTTATTGCTAGTCTGGACACTGCATTCGTGGGCTACAGTCCCCTTGTCTCTTTGGGGTGTGTGTTTGTATTGGGTGCTAGTATAATGGTGGGGAAGTGGTGAGGCTATTAACAAGACATTTCTCTCTTGATTTTTTTTTTAAATATAAATTTATTTATTTTAATTGGAGGTTAATTACTTTACACTATTGTATTGGTTTTGCCATACATCAACATGAATCTGCCACAGGTATACACGTGTTCCCCATCCTGAATCCCCCACCCTCCTCCCTCCCCGTACCATCCCTCTGGGTCGTCCCAGTGCACCAGCCCCAAGCATCCAGTATCATGCATTGAACCTGGACTGGCGATTCGTTTCATATATGATATTATACATGTTTTAATGCCATTCTCCCAAATCATCCCACCCTCTCCCACAGAGTCCAAAAGATGGTTCTATATAACTGTGTCTTTTGCTGTCTCGCATACAGGGTTATTGTTACCATCTTTCTAAATTCCATATGTATGCATTAGCATACTGTATTGGTATTCTTCTGTCTGGCTTACTTCACTCTGTATAATAGGCTCCAGTTTCATCCACCTCACTAGAACTGATTCAAATGTATTCTTTTTAATGGCTGAGTAATACTCCATTGTGTATATGTACCACAGCTTTCTTGATTTTTAAACCTACTCCGTGTTGTATCATAAGGTTGATAACCTTTATGCCATTTTTGTGTCATGGACCCTTTGACGAAGGTGATGGTCTCTTTATCAGAATAGTGGTTTAAATACATAAAATCAAACAGATTGGATTACAAAGGAAACAAATTATACTGAAATACAATGATCAAAATATTTTTAAAAATTGCAATGTACTTCTTTATTAACTTACTACACAGTAAGATCTGATTGTGGGCCTACAGACTGCCCAGATTTTAAAGTTGTAATGAACAAAAGGGATATTTCACAATACACTGTTGTTCAGTTGCTAAGCCATGTCTGATTCTTTGTGACCCATGGACTGCAGTACACTAGGCTCCTCTGTCCTCCACTGTCTCCCAGAGTTACTCAGTCAGTGATGCTACCTAACCATCTCATCCTCTGCCACCCGCTTCTTGTTTTGCCTTCAATCTTTCCCAGCATCACAGTCTTTTCCAATTAGCTGGCTCTTTGCATCAGGTAGCCAAAGTATTGGAACTTCAGCATCGGTCCTTCTGATGAATATTCAGGATTGATTTCATTTAGAATTGACTGGTTTGATCTCCTTGATGTCCAAGGAACTCTTAAAGAGTCGTCTCCAGCACCACAATTTGAAACCATCAATTCTTTGGCACTTAGCTTTCTTTGTGGTCCAGCTCTTACATCCATACATGATTACTGGAAAAACCGTAGGTTTGACTGTGTGGACCTTTGTTGGCAAATTGATGTCTCTGCTTTTTAATACACTGTCTAGATTTGTCATACCTTTCGTTTCAAGGAGCAAGCGTCTTTTAATTTCATGGCTGCAGTCACCGCCTGAAGTGATTTTTGTGGAGCCCATGTATTTCACAATATATGCAATAACTGTAATGTGATGTATGAAATATGTGTGATTTCTGTTGGTGACAAAGCCACACAGATACTGAAACTATTGTGGTTTATTGCCTATATTCATATTTGAAGGAAATACGAAATTTTGGCTAGAGATTAGTGAATTCAATTGAGTCGCTCAGTCGTGTCCGACTCTGCAACCCCATGAACCACAGCACGCCAGGCCTCCCTGTCTATCACCAACTCTCAGAGTTCACCCAAATTCATATCCATTGAGTCGGTGATGCCATCCAACCATCCCATCCTCTGTCATCCCCTTCTCCTCCTGCCCTCAATCTTTCCCAGCATCAGGGTCTTTTCAAATGAGTCAGCTCTTTGCATCAGGTGGCCAAAGTATTGGAGTTTCAGCTTCAGCATCAGTCCTTCCAATGAATATTTAGGTCTGATTTCCTTTAGGATGGACTGGTAGGATCTCCCTGCAGTCCAAGGGACTCTCAAGAGTCTTCTCCAAGACCACAGTTCAAAAGCATCAATTCTTTCGTGCTCAGCTTTCTTTACAATCTAACTCTCACATCCATACATGACTCTTGGAAAAACCATAGCCTTGACTAAATGGACCTTTGTTGACAGAGTAATGTCTCTGAGATTAGTGAATATAAAGATGTAATTTTTTTCCATCCAAGTTCATTGACCTTCTAAATTCTATCCATACATCCTTGGGGACCATGGACCCTAAGTTGAGAACCTTGCTGTAAGCAAAACGAAGGAAATTACAACAGATGAAGGAAATGATTTAAAGTGAATACCCAACATTATCTAATCCGTAGTCCACAGGGAAAGCATTTATTAAGTATCTCCAGCCCTTCATGGGGGGCTTCCCAGGTGGTGCCAGTGGTAAAGAACCCGCCTGCCAATGCCAGAGATTTAAGAGATGTGAGTTTGGTCCCTGGGTCAGGAAGATCCCCTGGAGGAGGACATGGCAACCCACTCCAGTATTCTTGCCTGGGGACTCCCATGGTCAGAGGAGTCTGGTAAGCTACAGTCCATGGGGTTGTACAGACTTGGACACTTCTGAAGTGACTTAGCACTCGCACGCAACCCTTCATGGGATGAGGTAGGGATTGCAATACATGCCAGTTCCCTTTGAATCTCACAGGCCTTCTCTTTGAGAGGAACTTCCTGTTCATTTGGAGAAGGCAATGGCACCCCACTCCAGTACTCTTGCCTGGAAGATCCCATGGATGGAGGAGCCTGGTGGGCTGCAGTCCATGGGGTCGCTAAGAGTCGGACACGACTGAGCGACTTCACTTTCACTTTTCACTTTCATGCATTGGAGAAGGAAATGGCAACCCACTCCAGTGTTCTTGCCTGCCCTGCAGACAGACCTCCATGCTTCTTGGTGAAAGTCCTGCCTCCTCCTCGGAGGAGTTCGTCTTACCATTGGATTCATCCGTCTCCTTTCTCCACTCTATTTTCCCCAATCAGGGTTGTCCACCTTCAAACAGTTCTCTAGTGACTGCCCCATAACAGTGCACAGTGGTCTTTGGCACCCTGAGCCTCTTCTGCTTCAAGGCCTTTCCCCTGTGGCACGTTATATTGAGCAGAGCCATGCGCCCCTCCTAACTCTCCAGTAAAAACACTCTCAGAGGTAGCTCAGTCTTTATAAAAAATTTGTATTGAAATACAGTTGATTTACAACGTTGAGTTAGTTTCAGGTGTATAGCACAGTGATTCAGTTATATATATATATATGTTTACATTCTCTTCTCTTATAGGTTACAAGATACTGAATAGAGTTCTTAGTGCTATATCGTAGGTCCTTGTTGGTGATCCATTTTATATATAAAAGTGTCCATAAGGAATCCCAACTTTTTAATTGATTCCTCTCCCTCCACTTTTCCTCTTTGGTAATCATAAGCTTGTTTTCTCTGTCTGTGGGTTTATTTCTGCTTTTTGTAAGTAAGTTCATTTGTATCCTTTAAGATTCCACATATAAACAACATCATATGATATTTGCCTTTGTTTCTGATTCAACTTTGCTTAGTATGATAATCTCTAGGTCCATCCATGTTGCTACAAATGGCATTAGTTCATTCTTTTTTATGGCTGAGTAGTATTCCATTGTATATGTGCACCACATCTTCTTTATCTATTCATCTGTTGATGGACATTTAGGTTGCTTCCATGTCTTAGCTCTTGAAGTATATAATAAACATTGGGGTACATGTGGCTTTTCAAATTACATTTTTTTTGCTGGCTATATGCCCAGGAGTGGGATTGCTGGATTGTACAGTAGAAAGGAAGCCACTCTGTGCAGTCCATGCTCAAGTTGTGGGGAATTATGTTCCATCTCCTTGAAGGTGGAGTATCTATATAAATTAGGTAGAGTTCTTCTGTGTAGGAAAATGGTCTCCTCTGTTGCATTTACTTAGTCAGTCATTTATTTATATTAGTATGGACTCATGGTAACGAATTTTTAATGAAAGAATCCCAATCTTATTTATGGCCAATAGCATGAATTTCTGTACCAAATTATGGCTAGCCCTATAGTTTTTAAGCACACAAAAGAGTAAAACCAATGATTACACGTGGACTTTGTTTTACTGTTTGTCTCTCTTTCCTTTTTAGGGTCAGGTTTTTGCTTTAATTTCTAACCAAAAGAATAATTAACTAATGTGTTTTTTTTTTTTAAAATCAACCATCAAAGAGCACAAAGTGAAAATTAAGATTACTTTCCACCCCATATCCTTTTATCCTTTTCAGATACATCTCTTATTAACTGTTACTGGTATTTTTCCAGAGATTTTTCATGCATGTATTAACATATATCATTCAGCTATTTTAGACTCCAAAGCAAAGGGTTAGGAGAGGAAAGCAGGGTAATGAAAGAAATAAGAAAGGAGAGGGTAGAAGCAGACCAAAGGTGGTTAGGTCAATCATAGAATTTTTAATCACTATATTGGAAATTGATTCCTTTTTCCAAGGTTTTTTTCTGGTAGAGTTTTGCTGCATTTGTGCATTTTAACCTTTGCTTATCAAGCAGTATAGCTGTATCAGTCTGGTTTCTTAACAGAGGACAATCAAATCCTCTCTTAACTAGTTTAAGAAGAAGAATTTATTTGAAGGTATTAGGTGGAATGGTGTTTCTGGCCCCACTTCTCCCCACCTCTACCTAGGCCTTTTGGATATGTGACTTTGTAGTTTTTCTTTAAATATATATATATATATATATATATATATATATATATATTTAATTTTTGTTTATTTTGGTCTTAATTGTGGCACACAGGATCTTTAGTTGTGGCCTACAGGTTCTAGTTCCCTGACTAGGGATTGAACCTGGGCCTCCTGCATTGAGGGCTTCCCAGGTGACTTGGTAAAAAATCCACCTGCCAATGCAGGAGACTCAGGTTTGATCCCTTGGTCTAGAAGATCTCCCTTCAGGAGAAGGGAATGGCAACCCACTCCAGTATCCTTGCCTGGGGAATCCCATGAACAGAGGAGACTGGTGGGCTACAGTCCAGGGGTCACCCAGAATCGGACATGGCTGAGCATGCATGCATGCACACCCCTGCATTGGGAGTATGGAGTCTTAGCTACTGAACCACGAGAGAAGTCCCTGATCCCCTGATTGTCTGCCATCACTGCATAGGGACAGTCAAGGATGACATTCCCAGGACTTGAAATCCTGAGGGAAGGCACCATGGACCCTTCATTTGCTCTACACCAGACTTGCTATGTATGATCTTCTTAGCTCTAAGAAAGCAGTTTGGTTCTGATATTGTTCGCTGAAGGTACTCCCTGCCATTTCCTCCCATGACATCTGGTAGGGTGAGTAGCATGAGAATAATTCCAGGTGATACAACCCTTTAGTTACATTGGATACTGTAAACAAGGAATTTGACCCCATTGCACTTTCCCCATAATAAGGGAAAAGGCATAAGCAAAGGCCTCTAGAAAAGAATATTCCGGCTGTCCTGTGGAAAAGATGTAAAGGAAGAAATACAGCCCTGTTTCTGTTTGTACCCCATATTTATATGCCAGTTGCTTTGGCTTAGGTATCCTAAATACCTAAAGGGTGACAGTGGTGGGCTAATGGATTTAAAGCTCAATCTTGCCCTCCAACGTCACTCCCACCACAAGCTAGAATGGCCTTATCAAGTGTCTGCTCTGGGTTATGTGGCATTAACTGATTGATCGAAGACATTTCCATTAAATGTAAAGGTTTTGAGTGTAGGTGTGTATATTTGTTAAGTGCCAGTTGTGAGATTGGCCAACTTGAAACCTTTATTTGTTCTTTTTTTCCCCCTCCGAAGACCTTGTTCCAACTAAATATTTGCTGAAACATTTTGGTGACCTTTTTGTGTTTTAATTTAATAGGTAAAACCATACTGCTGCTAACAGTACCGATGCTAAAAACTACTGTATTTATGCAGTACTTTAAGGTGGGGATTTTAGTACATCTGGGTGAAAAATGAATATTTAGCTATGTAGCCAGTATCTGGATTCTTGACTGGATATTAATGAAAGGAGTTGGAATATGTATATATGAATATATTGAAATATATATACACACATATGTTATATATATGTGTGTGTATATGTGTGTGTGTATATATGTATATGCTTTAGAAAAGCGTATAGTCTATAAACATTCCCAACTATGGCAACATGACCAGGACATTTACTTGGAAGATCAAAACATATTGTGATATTGGCAAGAAGCTACTTGGCCCATATAGCTTTGTACATTTAGTCATTTGGTTTAATGTCCCTTGTGAATTGATGGAGGTAGTTCACAAGGGATGTTAAATATGGAATAATAATCCACTCAGCTGTCTGAGAGTTTGTGGTAGGCACTCATTGTTATTTTTGAGGTAGATTTTCTTGTGTAATATGTTACCAAAGATATTTGTGACAAGGTCTGAAACTTGCGTTCACAAAGGTGCCAGAGTTGAATCAAGACTTAGGCTAAGAATGATATAAATGGGATGTAAAATATGATACAAATGAACTTACCTATGAAACAGATTCACAGAGAACAGACTTTGTGGTTGCCAAGGGGGAGGGAGGTGGAGGAGGGATGGAGTGGGAGTTTAGGGTTAGCAGATGCAAACTATGACATTTAGAGCAGATCAACATGGTCCTACTGTATAGCACAGGGAACTATATTCAGTATCCTATGATAAACCAGAATGGAAAATAATATGAAAAAGAATGTGTGTGTGTGTGTGTGTGTGTGTGTGTATATATAAAACTGGGTGGGGGGTTCATGTTTGGGAACGCATGTACACCCGTGGTTGATTCATGTCAATGTATGGCAAAATCAATACAGTATTGTAAATTAAAATAAAGGAAAAAAAATTATTACAAAAAAAAAAAAGGAAATAAAAGCAGAATGGCATTATAAAAAAAAAAAAACTGAATCACTTTGCTGTACAGCAGAAATATGGCAACCCACTCTAGTACTCTTGCCTAGAAAATCCCAAGGACGGAGTACCCTGGTAGGCTACAGTCCATGGGGTCGCAAAGAGTTGGACATGACTGAATGACTTTACTACTACTCCCTGGTGGCTCAGACAGTAAAGCGTCTGTCTACAATGCAGGAGACCGGGTTCAAGCCCTGGATTGGGGAGATCCCCTGGAGAAGGAAATGGCAATCCACTCTAGTACTATTGCCTGGAAAATCCCATGGACAGAGGAGCCTGGTAGGCTACAGTCTATGGAGTTGCAAAGAGTCGGACACAACTGAGCGACTTCACTTCGCTTCACTACTAGAAATTAACACAACACTGTAAATCAACTATACTTCAGTAAAATAAATTAAAAAAAAGACTTAGGCCAGGGGGAAACTACGTCTACATACTGGCCCCTACCTATACCATTCACTGGCACCTTCCCTGTGGAATCTTTCCCCCAGCCAACTGGTATAATTGGTCACTAGTCATCATTTCTGCCTCTGCCTGTAACTTTTGACCTGCGTTGAGGACCTCACTGGCCCTCTCTGTGCATCTGCATTCTATTATATAAGGCCTGGCCTAGACCAAGGTAGAGCTCAGCTTATAAATCCAGAACTCTCCTGGTTTGCTCAGCTCTTGCCCACTGCCCTCTCCTCCGAACTGTTTCTTTTTAAATTAATTTCTAGTGGAGTATAGTTGCTTTATACTGTTGTTAGTTTCTACTGTACGGCAAAGTGAGTCAACTAACTATACGTTCACATGTATTCCTTCTTTTTTGGCGCTCCTTCCCATTTCAGTCACCACAGAGCACTGAGTAGAGTTCCTTGTGCTGTACAGTAGGTTCTTCTCAGTTACCTATTTTATCTATAGTGTATATATATGTTGACCCCCAATCTCCCAGTTCATCTGCCCCCCCCCCAAACTTCTAATGTGTCTATACTTTTGGTATCTAAGCTAGGCCTTCTGTGACTCCAAGATGTCTGCTCACAGCCACAATGTTGGTCCTCTAGAGGATACAAATAGACTGACCTCTAGCACAGAGCTGGAGTTTGGGTAGCAAAATTCTTTGCATTTCCCTAGAGCTTCCTACATTGCCTTGTCTGACTTCTGTTTGTCTTAGTTTTTCAAGAGTCATGTGATTCCTTTAGTGGTTTTCTCCAGTAATGGAGAGACTTCCCTGGTGGCACAGACGGTAAAGAATCCACCTGCAAGGTAGGAGACCTGGGTTTGATTCCGAGTCACGAAGTTCTCCCAGAGGAGGAAATGGCAACCCACTCCAGTATTTGTGCCTGGGAAATCCCATGGACAGAGGAGCCTGGCAGGCTGCAGTCCATGGGGTTGCAAAGACTTGGATGCAACTGAGCAACTAACACTTTCTAGTAATGGAGAAGGAAGGCGTTGTCTCACTGATCTTTTGTCCCAAATGCCTTTATATAGATGCTTTATGTGTAAGAGGGACCAAAGTACTGTTGCCTTTGGCCTGTGGGCTTGGCAGTCTTAAGAGTTTGGTGCTATTATTATTCCTATTTGGAGGGGAGGAAACTGAGGCCTGGAGAAGTGAAGTAACCTAATGTCACAAGCTATGAAGTGGAGGAACCAGGATTCACACTAGGACATTCTGGCTCCCAGGTCTGTGCTGTTCTTTTTTTTTTAATGTTTAGTTTTGGCTATGTCAGGTCTTGATTGTGGCACACGGGCTCTCTAGTTGTTGTGCATGGGGTCCCAAGTGCACAGGCTTCAGTAGTTGAAACACGCAGGCTCAGTTGTTCCATGGCATGTGGGATCTTAGTTCCCCGACCAGGGTTCAAACCTGTGTCCCCTGCATTGGAAGGCAGATTCTTAATCATTGGACCACCAGGGAAGTCCTTATGCTGTTTACCTCTACACTGCACTTCCTTTCATGATGCCCGCTTAGTGTCCATCATGTGATCCTGTAAACCTTGGGGTTTCCTGAGTTAGAACCCTGTAGCAAATGGAAAGGATGGCTCATCCAGGAACAACTTTTGTTTTTCTCACTGTGCTACTCAGTTTCCCAGAACATCCTCTTGGTGGAAGAATTAAATGGGAAGAATATTAATCTGATATTCTGCTAAGGGCACAAAATATAGGACTTTAAAAATGTCATTAAGATCAAATCTGGTCTTCTCAGTACAGGCAGAGCCAGGATGTGAGTCCACACTGAGTACGAGGACTGAGGCTGGAATTCTGCTGTTGCCATTTATTATAGTTAGAACATGAGTGTGTCACTTTACCTCTCTTACCTGGCACTTGGTAAATACTAAAAAAGTGTTAGCTGTAATTTCTATATCACAATATTTCCGTAGCCCTCTACCTTTCCTTATGACAAAGCACGTGCAACTAGCTTTTATGTCAACTGGCAAGCTGCCTGATACATCATTGAATTAAATAAATATGTTAGTAAATATGAGACGGAACAGTGATGATGAAAAAATGGATACCCAAGAAGTCTAGATGGTCAAGGTGACTTTGTTTCTTTGTTAACATAATGACAAGTTGGAAGGAAAAGGAATGAGTCACACTGACAATGAACTATCAATTTAGGGTTCATTTTAACTTCTTATTTTATGACTGTTGCTTGTTTCCTGTTGCTATTCATTCCTTATTCATTGGGGGAACAACAGTCGTTTTTGGCTTTGTGAGTTTTGTATCTGAGACATTCACTTCAAAACATATTAGTCAAGCCTTTTCTTCTGCCCACCACCTCATCAGTCATCTCCAACATCAAAAATCAAATTTCCAATTTTTTTCAGAAGTATTAAATGTGCAAAAATGTTGGCATGTGCTTACTCTTTGGGGATTACTTCTTATGAAGGGTTCAATATAGGATTATTTTATTACAGAGAAGATGAATATGAAAGATCTTGTGGCAGTTGTCACTTTTCTTCTCTTAAAATAATGTTGTGTAGAGAGCCTTTATGATAAAGGACTTATCAGTTGACGGACTATCCATTTTAAAGGGGAGAGTTTGAAGTAGTAACATAAGTAACTATAGCCTAGGGAAAGTTTGGCTATACTTTGTTGTTCAGTCGCTCACTGCTGTTGGACTCTTTGTGACCCCATGGACTGCAGCATGCCAGGCTTTCCTGTCCTTCACTATCTCTCGGAGTTTGCTCAGACTCCTGTCCATTGACTCAGTGATGCTATCTAACCATCTCATCCTCTGCCATCCCCTTCTCCTCCTGCCCTCAATCTTTCCCAGCATCACGGTCTTTTCCAATTAGTTGGCTCTTCCTGTTAGGTGGCCAAAATATTGGAGCTTTAGCATCAGTCCCTCCAATGAATATTTAGGATTGATTTCATTTAGGATTGACTGGTTTGATTTTGTTGCTGCCCAAGGGACTCTCAGAGTCTTCTCCAGGACCACACTTTGAAAGCATCAATTCTTTGGCACTCAGTCTTCTTTATGGTCCAACTCTCATGTCCATACATGACTATTGGATATACTTTATGGAGTATTTAAATACAAATACTTTGTCCACTTTGTGCCGTGCCTTACCTGGGACTGCTGAATGCATTTTCTGTCTGTACACATTTGTTCTTACCTCATGTGCCTTCTGGTAACACCCTTTATTATGCCTGGAAATCAAGGCACCTCTTCTATGATGTAGTTCAAGTATGTCTAAATTCTTCAGTCTCTCTCAGAGACTGGGGAGGCGTGGCATTGCCTCTTCCTTTAGTAAGCCAGGAATGTGGTTATTTGCCATGCTGGGAGTCAGTTTCCTCTTCCAGTATGCTTGAGGAGCCCTGAGTGTCATTACATGTATCACAAGTTCGTCCTGGTTATCTCTTGTCCCCTCACTTAGCTCATCACAGGTATCTGCTGCCTAGTAACTGAGCCTCATGCTGCTCCCTCGCTCTGATCCATCCCCACACTATGGACAAGGGCCTCTTTTTTCCTTTTCTGTCTGTCTATTTGTATCACCACCAAATTTACTTACATGAAGCTCTTCATACCTACATTTTTATCACTCTTTTGTATCTTGTTTTTTATAAAGTTTTGTATAAAACTTTATTTTATATTGGAGTATAGCTGATTAACAATGTTTTGATAGTTTCAAGTGCACAGCAAAGGGACTCAGCCATACATGTACATGCATGCATTCTCCCCTAAACTCCTCTCCCATCCAGGCTGCCACATTACGTTGAGCAGAGTTCTCTGTGCTATACAGTAGGACCTTGTTGGTTATCCACTTTAATTATAGCAGTGTGGACATGTCCATCCCAAACTCCCTAACTATTCCTTCCCCCTAGTCTTTGCCCTTATGAGAACCATAAGTTTGTTCCCTTAAGTCTCTGAGTTTCTTTCTGTTTTGTAAGTTCTTTGGTACCATTTCTTTTTTGATTCCATGCAGAAGGGATATCATATGGATTTCTCTTTCTCTGCCTGACTTATTTCGCTTAGTATGATAATCTGTAGGTCCATCCATGTTGCTGCGAATGGCATTATTTCATTCTTTTCAATGGTGGAGTAATATTCCATCGTATATCTGTACCACATCTTCTTTATCCATTCCTCTGTTGATAGACGTTTAGGTTGCTTCCATGTAAACAGTACTGCAGTGAACATTGTGGTGCATGTATCTTTTTGGATCATGTTTTCCTCCAGATATAGGCCTAGGAGTCGGATTGCAGGGTGATATGGTAGCATTTTAATTTTTTAAAGGAACCTCCACACTTTTTTTTCCATAGTGGCTGGCTGTATAGAGAAGGTTCTCTTTATCAAAAGTCTGCTCACAGAAAACTGTGTTGTTTAAGGCTTGGAGATAATAATGGGGGAGTACAATGCAGAAAGGAAATGTTCAACTGGATATCAGCCATATTATGCTTTCAGTCCACTGGCCCTGCCCCTTCATTCTTCTTCCCTCCTGGCCTGCATCTGTGTTTCAGATCCCACCTATGCCTCTTGCATAAGAGTCATCCTTTTCCTATTCTCAATCCTTTCTCCTCCGTGTGAGGAGAAGCAAAAGCCCTTTACAACCATAATGATCTTTGCTGAATGGATCCTGGGGATTATAAAAACACTGTTGTCCAACATCCTACAGAATCCATTGCCTCTCACTTGGAATCATCAGCTCCTGGGTTTCTCCACTAGTCCAGTCATGTGTGTGTCATACTCTTCAACCTGCTTGGCTGCAAACTATTTCCGATGTAGTGACTTCAAGAAGGAAATAAACACATTTGGAGTTCTGCTCTGAAGATTAAGTATGTACAGGGTCAAACATAGTATTTTCTTTGTCCGCTTGTCTGTGGTTTACAAAGGGTGATTATGGCTGTGGAATCTGGAAGAAACATAAATGTAAAATATAAAAACAAACCACTGCACCTTTTCAGAAACACTTGAGACCTAATTCCACAGGTCCACAAAACTCGTGTGCCTAGCAGTAGGTGGGGTTCCATGTGTTCCCAAAACAAAACCAAATGCAACAGCAGCACCACTTAAGACTTTGCATCAAAGAACACTTAAAGTCCACTTAGTCAATACTGTGAATTTCATATGCAATACTGTTTTTAAAGTTCTTCTGGTTTAGCTCTTTATTAATTAAATGATGGAAACAAGTGACATTTTTAGTTGCCTTATGGGTTTTTTAGTGTATTGTTTGAAAAACATTATTATTGTCTGAGGAGAGACTTAGTATTTAGTGATTTAATTATAAGCTTTTCCATTTATTTCATTCAGTCCAGTGTTCTTGCCTGGAGAATCCCAGGGGCGGGAGAGCCTGGTGGGCTTCAGTCTATGGGGTCGCACAGAGTCGGTCACGACTGAAGCGACTTAGCAGCAGCAGCAGTATTTGTTTAGCCACACCATGCAACTTGCAGGATCTCAGATCCCTGACCAGGGCCATGCAGTGAAAGCTCGGGGTCCTAAGCACTAGGTCACCAGGGAACTCCCTTCTGTCTGGTTTTTAGACATATGTTTAATAAGTTCCTGCTGAAGGCCAGATCACCAGACACCAAAGATGATTCAGACCCAGATTCCACCCTAAAAAATCACCTCCTGGGGAGAATCAACATACATACATACATACATATATACACATATATATAAATACAAGGTAGAGAGTTGTGAGTGCCCCAGGAGAGATTTGGATAAAAAGTTCATTTACATAAGTTGCTTGCATATTTTTGAGATTAGTTGTTTGTCAGTTGCTTCATTTGCTATCATTTTCTCCCATTCAGAAGGCTGTCTTTTCACCTTGCTTATAGTTTCCTTTGTTGTGCAGAAGCTTTTAATTTTAATTAGATCCCATTTGTTTATTTTTGCTTTTATTTCCAGTATTCTGGAGGTAGATCATAGAGGATCCTGCTGTGATTTATGTCGGAGAGTGTTTTGCCTATGTACACCAATGGCTGATTCATGTCAATGTATGGCAAAACCAATACAGTATTGTAAAGCAAAATAAAGTAAAAATAAAAATTAAAAAAAAAGGTTCATTTACAGCACTTAATATTCAAGAACAGTATGATTCCTCTGATAGAACTTTCAACTGTCTGGGGTGTCCCACTTGATTTGCACGTCTTTGAATCTCAATAGACTGAGGTTCAAATCCTGCCTCTGACACATAACAACTATATGACCTTAGAGTGTTCCTTTATATTCAGTGAAATTCAGTGTCCCCATTTATACACTGAGGTCATTAATTCGTCAGAGGGTGGCGTGAGGATGACCTGAAATGACACATATGGTATATAAAGTAGTTGGCACATAGTAGGTACCTAGCAGGTGTCTCCTCTCCTGTTGCTCCATAAACAAACCAAATAGATGAATAAATGTAAGTACCCTAATGTGTGAAAATGTATTGGATAATCCAAAGAAGGAGGAAGTCACAGCTTCCAATCTAAGGGTATAAAAACTTCATGACATATTTAAAATTTACTTTATCACAAGGCCTTTGCTGATGGCTCTATATAAAATAACAACATAGTGTGTGACACACTATGTTGTATTTAGTGTATGAGGTAAAGATTCCGCCTGCCAATGCAGGAATTGATTGCTGGGTTAGCAAGATCCCCTGGAGGAAGGAATGGTAACCCACTCCAGTATTCTTGCCTGGAGAATCCCATGGACAGAGGAGCCTGGTGGGCTATAGTTCATGGGGTTGCAAAGAGTTGGACATGACTTAATGGCTAAACAGCAACAACACTGCTAACTTCTTTTTTACTTTGTTTTCTCCCTAGCATGAATCATCTGAAATATTACATATTTACCTGTTTCCTGGCTGCCCACAACCCTTCCCCTTAGAGAATGTATGTTCCCCAAGAGCACAGGCTTTGTCATTTAGTTCACTGCTATATCCCTGGAGCCTAGAACAGTGATTAGCATATAGTTAGCACTTAATAAATATTTATCAGATGAATGAATGTAGGGATTAAAACAAATTTTGAAGTAAATTAGTTTTTTTTCTTTTTTAAATTTATTTCTTTATTTTGGCTGTGCTGGGTCTTTGTTGCTGTGTGGGCCTTTCTCTAGCTGCGATGAGCAGGGGCTACTCTCTAGTTACCATGCATGGGCTTCTCATTATGGTGGCCTCTCTTGTCTCAGAGCACAGGCTCTAGGGCGCACGGGCTTCAGTAGTTGTTGCACACGGGCTCAGTAGTTGTGGCTCCTGGGCTCTGGAGCACAGACTCAGTAGCTGTGTTGCATGGGCTTAGTTGCTCCGTGGCATGTGGGATCTTCCTGGACCAGGGATCAAACCCCTGTCTCCTGCATTGATAGGCGGATTCCTTACCATTGAGCCACCAGGGAAGCCCCTGGTTCTTTTTCTTTCCACTGGCTTCTGTGATAACATGAAACTTGTTGGCTAGTGAGTTGGCATCACTGGGACATTGGGTCCTGAGGTTTTGCATTCCATCATGTCTGTTAGTAATGGTCATCTCTTAGCTCTTTTCAGTTTTTTCCAGTGTGCTACTTGCTTGTCTCCAGAATCCCCCTCTACCCTTGAAGCTTATCAGTCTCTCTCACCTCTGCTGATCTATTTCCTCCCAGGAGTATGTATCCCTGACTTTTTGTAATTTCTAGATCTTTCTTTTCTCTCTTCAGTGGTTTCTGTGTGATGGTGACTCTGCCCCATTTCCACCAGTAGGTGCCAGTATCTGATGTGACTTGAAGAGACAGATTTACCACTTATGGAGGATTCTTTTTCTGGAATATGTTCCCATTTGAGGAGAATTCAGAAAGAGCAAAACCTTCTCTTTGCTTGGGAGAAGGCTAGGTTGAAATCTTATTAACCTATAAAAGATGCCCTGGAGAAGGAAATGGCAACCCACTCCAGTATTCTTGCCTGGAGAATCTCATGAACAGAGGGCTACAGTTCATGGAGTTGCAAAATGTCAGGCAGGACTGAACACACACACACACACTGCATTATGAGAAGAGACTGTGGGTGTGCCTTGGAGTTCTGCATTCACAGCTGCTTTAAAGGTGTCATCCTCTTAGTATGAATAGAATGCTAGATTCCTAATTTTAAAAAGTAGATATGCAACAAGCAACAGGGAACTATGGTCAATATCTTATAATAACCTATAATGGAAAATAATTTCAAAAGTAATGTGTACATGTACAACTGAATCACCTTGCTCTACACCTGAAACATTGTATATAAGTCAACTATACTTCAATAAAAGATATATATTAAGAAAAAAATAAAGATGATATGATTGAAGGTGTTGTATTTCTTGTTTTCATTTTTCTTTTAAAGTAGTTAGTTCTTACTGCCTTTATTTATATGGTTTCAGAAAAAATTCATTTTCCTGCATGTTGGTGCCAACATAGTAGCCAAAAACAATTTTGGAAAAGGCATACAAAAGTAAAAATAATATACAAGTGAGGGTAGTATTTTTAAAGTTTTTGGTAAGATAAAAAGTTTGGTTTCTTAGATGACTTAAAAACTGGAAAATATGCATTTTCGAGATGAATATTTAAAACAAAAGTTAAAGCCATAATATATCCCAACATTGTAAAATATTAATGTTTCCCTAAGAATCTTACCCTTGATCCTATCAGATACAGGAAGAACCTCAAAGAGAGGTTTCATATGTTCTCTTTAAAGTTTTGAAAGTAAGAAAGCCCAGAGATAAATCCACACACATATGGACACCTTATCTTTGACAAAGGAGGCAAGAATATACAATGGAGTAAAGACAATCTCTTTAACAAGTGGTGCTGGGAAAACTGGTCAACCACTTGTAAAAGAATGAAACTAGATCACTTTCTAACACCACACACAAAAATAAACTCAAAATGGATTAAAGATCTAAATGTAAGACCAGAAACTATAAAACTCCTAGAGGAGAACATAGGCAAAACACTCTCAGACATAAATCACAGCAGGATCCTCTATGATCCACCCTCCAACCCATGGTGGATTCATGTCAATGTATGGCAAAACCAATACAGTATTGTAAAGTAAAATAAAGTAAAAATAAAAATTTTTTAAAAAAGCAAAAATAAACAAATGGGATGTAATTAAAATTAAAAGCTTCTGCACAACAAAGGAAACTATAAGCAAGGTGAAAAGACAGCCTTCAGAATGGGAGAAAATAATAGCAAATGAAGCAACTGACAAACAACTAATCTCAAAAATATACAAGCAACTTATGCAGCTCAATTCCAGAAAAATAAACTACCCAATCAAAAAACGGGCCAAAGAACTAAATAGACATTTCTCCAAAGAAGACATACAGATGGCTAACAAACACATGAAAAGATGCTCAACATCACTCATTATTAGAGAAATGCAAATCAAAACCACAATGAGGTACCACTTCACACCAGTCAGAATGTCTGCGATCCAAAAGTGTGCAAGCAATAAATGCTGGAGAGGGTGTGGAGAAAAGGGAACCCTCCTACACTGTTGGTGGGAATGCAAACTAGTACAGCCACTATGGAGAACAGTGTGGAGATTCCTTAAAAAATTGCAAATAGAACTGCCTTATGACCCAGCAATCCCACTGCTGGGCATACACACTGAGGAAACCAGAATTGAAAGAGATACATGTACCCCAGTGTTCATCGCAGCACTGTTTATAATAGCCAGGACATGGAAACAACCTAGATGTCCATCAGCAGATGAATGGATGAGAAAGCTGTGGTACATATACACAATGGAGTATTACTCAGCCATTAAAAATAATACATTTGAATCAGTTCTGATGAGATGGATGAAACTGGAGCCGATTATACAGAGTGAAGTAAGCCAGAAAGAAAAACACCAATACAGTATACTAACACATATATATGGAATTTAGAAAGATGGTAACGATAACCCTGTATGCGAGACAGCAAAAGAGACACAGATGGGTAGAGCAGACTTTTGGACTCTGAGGGAGAGGGAGAGGGTGGGATGATTTGGGAGAATGGTATTGAAACATGTATACCATCATGTAAGAAACGAATCGCCAGTCTATGTCCGATGCAGGACACAGGATGTTTGGGGCTGATGCAGGGGGATGACCCAGAGAGATGTTATGGGGAGGGAGGTGGGAGGGGGATTCATGTTTGGGAACGCATGTACACCCATGGTGGATTCATGTCAATGTATGGCAAAACCAATACAGTATTGTAAAGTAAAATAAAGTTAAAAATAAAATAAAACTCAATGGATATTTAGAGGGTGATAACAATGATTAGATTTAATATAATGATTTAAATTCTGGTTGAAAGATTATTCCATATTAGGAAATCTCTTCATGTAATATTTATCAAATAAAATTTAAAAGATTGCCTTTTTAAATTGAAGTATAGTTGATTGACAGTGTTGTATTAATTACTGCTGTACAGCAAAGTGATTCAGTCATATATACATATTCAGTAATATAAAAATATATTTTCCATTATGGTTTAGCATAGGACACTGAATATCGTTCCCTGTGCTATACAGTAGGATCTTGTTGTTTATCCATTCTGTATGTAATACTTTGCATCTACTAATCTTAAACTTCCAATCCTTCCCTCCTTCCCATTCCCTTCTGCCTGGCAACTCCAAGTCTGTACTGTTGTCTGAGTGAATATCTATTTTATA
This sequence comes from Capricornis sumatraensis, assembly GCF_032405125.1. Lineage (NCBI taxonomy): Eukaryota > Metazoa > Chordata > Mammalia > Artiodactyla > Bovidae > Capricornis > Capricornis sumatraensis. The sequence continues at coordinate 105,910,946 of NC_091092.1, read as the reverse complement.
GGTAGTTTCATTTGTGTCATAGTTTAGATTCCACATGTAAGTGATACCATATGGTATTTGTCTTTCTGACTTAACTTCACTTGATATGATCTCTAGTTGCATCCATGTTGCTGCAAATGACATTATCTCATTCTTTTGTATGGCTGAGTAATATTCCATTGTATGTACATACCATATCTTTAGTCATGTATCTGCTGATGGACATTTGGCTTGTTTCCATATCTTGGCTATGTAAATAGGGTGGAGGTGTTATATTTCTGAACAGAAGTCTCTGATACCATTTATCCTCACATAAATACAAATTCTTTGCAGTGTCTTTTTGATGGATACATCTACACACTGGGAACCTTTAAAAGGCATATTTAAATCAGCCTCAAAAGCAGTTACCCAATTTCATCTCCCAGATGTTCAGGGAACTCTTCCATGCTGTTGGGCTACTTACCAAAAAATTCACAGTATCCACTGAAAAATGTGCACAACCAAAAAGTTGAGAATAGTGTTTTATTGGGGACATTATTAAGGACTTAAGCCCAAGATAAAGCCTCTCAGACAACTGAGGGCCTGTTCTGAAGAGGTGAGGCAGGAGCCAGGATGCATAGAGTTTTTGCAACAACAACAAAAATAACCAGGTGGTTGAACGTACAATGATTAGTGGTAATTAAAGAAAACCAGACATCTCAAGTTAGTGAATTTAGCACTGTTCTATGTATGGGAAGATGTGAGAGTCTGGGTTTTTTGAAATTACTGCTTTGATATGCACATTAGCTATCTAGGGTCTGTATCCAGTTTTTCCCCATCCTGAATCCTCTGAGGGTATACGTCTGGCTCAAACCTAAACTTAGAGCTAGTGTTTTTTTTTTTTTTTTTGGTAAGCCATCTCATTTCTTATTTGGAAGGTAAAATTTAAGCAGTAAGTTAACATGATACGGTATTGTCATTCTGCCTAACAGTCAAATGGTGCTTTAAAATACATGAAGTCAGACCAAAATTGCTACTTTAATAGCTTCCTGCAGTTTGTGCTTGTAATTTTCAGGGCAAGGACAGAATTTATCATTGGGACACCTGAGCTATTGTGTATGGGGGGAAAATACCACTTTAATGCATCTCTTGGTTATTTAGAGGCAAGGCCCAGATCCTATTATGCATAAAAATGGAAAATGCTGTCTTCTTTGGAGCACAGCTGTGTCTCTGAGAGATGATTATGTGGTTAATATACTTTTTTTTTTAAACTTTCTTTAAAGGGAGTGAGTTATGGGCCCAGTAATTTGTGGGCGAGAGCAGGAGAGGGAAGTCTCTAATGAAAGGAGAAAGTGAGGTAGGAGACAGTGGGCCTCTGGGCCAGACACCTGGTGGTTATCAAGTGGAGTAAAACTGAGCCGTTATTCTCACCCAGACACTCCAAGGACAAAGCTAGTGGCAAAAACTGAGCTCAGCTAAAGCAAAGAGATAAGGTGCCCACTGCTGAGGTCAAGGAAGACTCCCCTGTCTGCACATGCGCAGGAAGGCTTCTTGGGGGTCAAAAAGGGAGGGAGGCCCCACCCCATAAGTATGGACATGCACCCATAGGCCTTTACGGTGGGATCCACAATGCAAGTTGCGCATGCATCTTGGGGAGGATCCATGGACCAGTCAGGTGTGAAGAAAGAAAAAAGGTAACTGGTCAAAGGTAAATAAAGACCCGGAAGGACTGTCCTATATAAGTGATTTACCTTACCTCCATATTGCCCTCCTTCTCACTCAGGATGTCCACACTCCTTTCTGGGTGTGTATCTCTGCCTAGCTTCTGAGTTGGATAAACTGTTTTACTATATGCGCTCCCAAATATTGTCCTGTGTCTCTAATAGTAAACATTATACCTGTTTGTACAGTCTTTGCCTCCTTGAAATATTCTTCCTTTCAAACAGGGGCAGGAGCCTGGGCCCACTTGCTTCTAGCCTCTAGCCCCTGGTGGTCTAGTGGCGAGGACTCCTGATTTTCATCCAGGTTACCCAGCTTTAATTCCTGGGCAGGGAACTAAGATCTCTCTTCAGGACTGCTCACTGCAATCGAAAGGAGCTTTCCCCCTCAACAGCAGGGGTGTGCTGAGTTGCTAAAGAGGAAGAGGGGTCCGTAAGAGACCCCAGAAAATGGGCATGACCTGTTGGCTCTAGAAAAAAGAAGTTTCGGGAAAGGTTTTAAAGCTTTCAGATTTGTGTAAAGGTTCCCCTCTGTTTATCATAAGCCTGCAATAAAGTTGGTTAAATAGTAGCCTGATGTTTATCACACTTTGCTGAAAAATGGGCAGGGCTGTGTCAGTGGTTTGGATCAAGTACTGTTGCGTTCAGTGGAAGTGAGGAGGGCAACATGCAGAGGAAAAAGAGAGCAAAATAGTTATAAGGTGGACAGAGGTGGTCAGGGGAGGATTGACGAGGTGATCTCACCAGCTTAGACAAGTAGCCACCTCTGGTGAACCTCAGAAGCATGTAAGGAGGGAACTGGCTATTTTCTTTGGATCAATCAAAAGAGGGATCTCAGAAAACTGGAGAACTATATTTGCATACATAAAGTCCTTTCACATATAGTTATTAACATCACTTTAGTGTTTTTAGCAGAAAGTTATGAAAGTTTAGCAGAAAGATATGAAAAAACATAACTGATTTGGTTTTGACCCTTCTAAAGAGGAGACGTGACAAGAGTTCAGAATTCAATCAGGCTACACAAACTGAAGGAAGTTAGCTGCAAAAATAATTGGAATTCAGTGTCAACTTCTAGGCAAGTCAGAAATTACATTAGGATAAAACCCGAAACAGGCAGAAACAAAGCCCCTTCAAAAAAGTATTGATCGAGAGTTTCACATTTCATAGTAAATGTAAAAGGGGCTTAAAGGCATCTGTTAGGGCCTCACATAGGATACTTATCCTAAAACTTGGATACTGTGTCTTGCCTACCTGCCTGTCCTCTGAGATGGTAACTAAGTTTGACTTATTAGTAATCTGGATATGTTTAAGCTTTGTGTTTGTAATATTGAGACAGTTGTCGTCAAATATTCATTTTTTTTCCTTTTCTAAGTTAATAGCATCCTTGCTTTTTAGCCAAGCATGTGATTGCTCAAGATTACATTTCCTAGCCATCTTTTTAGTTAAGTTTGACCACAAGAATGCATATTAGAAGAAGTGGTGTGCATCAACAGAAACTATCTTTGAAAAGAGAGGGGACCTGAATTTATTGTTTTCTTTTTTCATTCCTGGTGGGGGGATATAGATATGATGGCTGGATATGAGGTGACGAATAGCAGACAGGGAAGTGGCCAATAGAGTGACAAGATAGAAGGAGCCTGGGTCCCTGGTTTCATGAGACAGCTGGACCAGCCTAACCGCCTTTGATTTTCACATTAGGGATAAAGACATTTTGACTTTTTTTAGCTGCTTCTGCACGTGAACCTGGTCCTGAAAAGTATAGGAAAGTACTCTCAATTCACTTAAAAGGAAAATACTTTCTCTTTGCTGGCAAGTACATTTCCAAACCAGGGAATATATAGAATAAAAATAAAGGTTGTATCAGTTATCTTTCACTACTGTAATGCTGTATAACAGCCACAGCACAGCACAGCACAGCTTTCTTCTATGTGTCCCTCCTCCTCCAGCAAGCTAGCCCAGGCATAGTCTCATGACAGTGGCAGACATGTAAGAGAACAAGTATTTTTCCATGCTTCTACTTGTCTCATGGTTGTTAACACTCCATTGTCCAAAGTGAGGCATGTACCTGGACTCAGTCATGGGGATGAAAAATATATTGTCCCTTTCTTTTTTAAAACATTTATTCCTTTGTGTGCACTGGGTCTTAGTTGTGGCACACGGGGGATCTTGGATCTTTATTGCGGCATGTGGGTTCTTTATCTGGGGCATGTGGGATCTAATTCCCTGACCAGAGATCAAATCCAGGTCCCCTGCATTGGGAGCGCTGAGTCTTAGCCACTGAACCACCAGGAAAGTCCCAAATCTGTCTCTTGCTGTGGGAAGCTACAAAGTCACTTGGCAAAAGACATGGATACAGAAATGAGTTAAGAACTGGGACCAGTACTGGGACCAGATTTGACCTCTGGTAGGGAATTAGATCCCACATGCCCCAACGCTTAGTACTAATAGTTTGTCTATAATTAGTATTTAATGTATTTACGATACTGAGGTGAATTGGGCATGTTAGAGATTGTGACTCACTTAGATTGTGATTCCAATTTTGCATGTATGATTTTGTCATTAATTTGAATCTTTTGATTCACAGTTGAAAGGTGTAGGGTAACTTTACTAAGTGAAGAATATTGAAGGTCTAAGTAAGAGAACTTGAGGTTCATTATACTTTTTAATTGAATTTTTAGATTTTTCTAAGATTTGATACTTAATGAAAATACTTCATTTAGTGCTATTCTTAGCTCTTTTGAAAGGCTTTTCCTGACCAGGCTCTTTTCTTTAAAAGAATGACTGTATCCTCTTACCTTGTTGTCTCCAGTGCATTTATCACTGTGTGGCATTATATATTTAAAAATCACTAGTTTTACCCCTAAAATATTACTCACCATAAAGGTAATAATTTTGTGTTGCCTCCTGCTATGTCCAGAACACCTTAAAATCATTTGGCATATAGAAAGTGTTCAAAAAATTTACTGACTGAATGAAGCTTTTACTTTTAGACCGCTTGTTTGAAATGCTTAAAAAGCATTGAAAATAGGTCAGTTGAGATTACTCAGTCTGAGGAGCAAAAAGAAACAACAGAGAAATGAACAGTGCCTAAGAGACCTGTGGGATACCACCAAGCATAACGACATAGTCATAAAGGGAAAATTGAGAGAATTTATTAGTACCAGACCTACCCAACAGGGTACATTAAAGGGAGTCCTTCAGACTGAAATGAAAGGACACTAGTAAGTTACCCAAATCTGCATGAAGAAATAAAGAGCACCAGTAAATATACATATTTTAGTAAATATATGAAAGATAGCATAAATGTATTTTTTGTTTAACTCTTTTACCATATCTGATTTAAAATATGGCAGAAAGTGAAGAGGAACTAAAAAGCCTCTTGATAAAAGTGAAAGAGGAGAATGAAAAAGTTGGCTTAAAGCTCAACATTCAGAAAACTGAGATCATGGCATCTGGTCCCATCATGGCAAATAGATGGGGAAACAGTGACAGACTTTACTTTTTGAGGGGGCTCCAAAATTACTGCAGATAGTGATTGCAGCCATGAAATTAAAAGACACTTACTCTTTGGAAGGAAACTTATGACCAACCTAGATAGCATATTGAAAAGCATTACTTTGCCAACATTACTTTGCCAACAAAGGTCCGTCTAGTCAAGGCTATGGTTATTCCAGTGGTCATGTATGGATGTGAGAGTTGGACTGTGAAGAAAGCTGAGCGCTGAAGAATTGATGCTTTTGAACTGTGGTGTTGGAGAAAACACTTGAGAGTCCCTTGGACTGCAAGGAGATCCAACCAGTCCATTCTAAAGGAGATCAGTCCTGGGTGTTCATTGGAAGGACTGATGTTGAAGCTGAAACTCCAATACTTTGGCCACCTTATGCAAAGAGTTGACTCATTGGAAAAGACTCTGATGCTGGGAGGGATTGGGGGCAGGAGGAAAAGGGGACGACAGAGGATGAGATGGCTGGATGGCATCACTGACTCGATGGACATGAGTTTGAGTAAACTCTGGGAGATGGTGATGGACAGGGAGGCCTGGAGTGCTGGAATTCATGGGGTTGCAAAGAGTCGGACATGACTGAGCAACTGAGCTGAATTTAAAAGACAATTACATAAAACAATGATTATAATTCTGTGTTGGTGGGCAGACAGTGTATAAATCTATAATTTGTGTGACAATAACAGGACAAAGATAAAGAATGGAATGGAGACAAGTTAGAGCAGATTTTGTATACTACTGTAGTTAAGTTGGTATTAATTTGAACTAGATTGTTTTAAGTTAAGATGGTAATTGTCATTGCAAGGGCAATCACTAAGAAAATAACTTAAAATATATTAAAATAAATGAAAAGGGAATGAGATGGTACATTATAAGATATCTTTTAACACAAAAAAGACAGTGGTAGAGGAATAGAAAAAGAATGAAAAAGACATAAGACATAAGGAAAATAAATAGCAAAATGGTGGGTATAAATCTTCTTATGAGTAAGCACTTTAAATGTAAATAGATTGAAAGTCGCTCAGTTGTGTCCGACTTTGTGACCCTGTGGACTATACAGTCCATGGAATTCTCCAGGCCAGACTACTCCAGAAAAGTCGAGTGGGTAGCCTTTCCCTTCTCCAGGGGATCGTCCCAACTCAGGGATCAAACCCAGGTCTCCTGCATTTCAGGCAGATTCTTTACCAACTGAGCCACAAGGGAAGCCCAAGAATACTGGAGTAGGTAGCCTATCCCCTCTCCAGTGGATCTTCCCAACCCAGGGATCGAACTAGGGTCTGCTGCATTGCAGGCAGATTCTTTACCAACTGAGCTATCAGGGAAGCCCATAAATTGATTAAGCATTCCAATTACATGAATTGGCAGAATGGATTTTTTAAAAATGAACCAATTACATGCTGGCTACAAGGGCCTTATTGGCTTGGCCAAAAAGTTTAACGGAAAAACCCGAATGAACTTTTTGGCTTACCCAGTGCTTTAGATTCAAAGTCATGAAAGATTGAAAGTTAAAGGGTGGAGAAACCATGCAAACAGTAATCAAAAGAGAGCTGGAACAACTATTCTAATATCTGACAAAATAGACTTTAAGACAAAATTGTAGCTAGAGCCAAAGAAATACGTTTTATAATATGTCTCAACCCACCAAAAAGGTTTAACAATTGTTGTTTGGTCACGAAGTCCTGTTGGACTCTTTGCAACCCCCATGGACTGTAGCCTGCCAGACTCCTCTGTCCATGGCATTTTCCAAGCAAGATTACTGGAGGGGGTTGCCATTTCCTACTCCAGGGGATCTTCCCCACACAGGCATCTCTGTAGCTCCTGCACGTTTTACTGCTGAGCCACCAGGGTATGCACCTAACCAAAAAAACCCTGAGATACATGAAGCAAAAGTTAACAGAAAAGCATATGTATTAGGGGTATCCTGGCTATCTTTAGAAAATATAATCTGCCACATACATTAAAAGCAAGGAAAATCACACAACTTTTGGGATTCACATCATCTTGTTCCAATAACTCTTGTTTAGATACATGTTGTGAAAATTAATGGCTTGATTACCCCATCAAATCTCAAGATTGTTTATTGAGCCCAAATTAACAGGGAAAGGCTGAGGCAATGCAGAGTGTATACAGTTCATATGACTTTAAAATGAAGGCACCCTTATGTTTAGGTTGGTCATCTCTTGTATATCAGTCTGCATCCTCCAATGGCCTGGATATCATATATTGATACTAGGTATTTAGGGCTGTGGCTGATTATCCTTTAAATTATGGGGGGCATGTATTTATGCTCTCCCAGGAAGCTGAGGCTTCCTTCATTGGATATTTGAAGTGCTATTATATACCTAACAGTAGTAGGTAAAGTAGTCTATGTTGTATCAGTGAGTTGTTCCTACAAGGGGACAGTATGTGTCAACATGTACATCGACAGACATGATAGGTAGGTAGACTTTCTAGAAGTGGCCTCCAAGATTACAGGTCTCAATCTCCAGGACCTGTAAACATATATGGATGTCTCTTTTTGTACTGTAGGACACAGTTGATCTTAAAAATATAGGTTTTCAGAATGAGCCTAACCCAATCACATGAGCTCTTAAAAGCGGAGAACTTTCTTTAGCTGGTGGTAGAATAGAAGGGCAGAAGGGAATATCTGAGACCGAACATAGCAAAGAATTTTTAGAAATTTATTTTATTGAAATATAGTTAATTTACAGTGTTAATTCTGCCATATAGCACAGTGATTCAGTTTTACATATATGTGTGTGTATACACACACACATTATTTTTCATAACCTTTCCCAGTGTGGTTTATCACAGGAAATTGAATGTAATTCCCTGTGTTCTACAGTAGGACCTTGTTGTTTATCCATTATATATGTGTAATAGCTTGCATCTGCTAATCCCGAGCTCCTAGTCCATTACTCCCTCACCCCCAACCTTCTTGGCAGTGACAAGTCTGTTCTCTGTATCACTGAGTCTGTTTCATAGATAAGTTTATTTGTGTCATAATTTAGATTCTGCCTATAAGTGATATCATAAACCCTGTTGCCTGATAAGTTGGCCCTGCTCTTGTGCCCAGATGTCAGATGAGGAAACTGATGCTCAAAGGACCAAAAGTCGCAGTGAAAAAGACACAGAGCTGGGACCAGAAGCTAGGTCATGAATGAGTCTAGTTAAGAACTTCTACCAGAGCCAGTATCCCTGGGGCCCAACCAGGTTGTGTTCCTGGATCCTGATATTTGTCACTTTCTTTTTGACCTACTTCACTTAGTTTGATAACCTCTAGTTGCATCCATGTTGGCTGCAAATGGCATTATTTCATTCTTTTTCATGGCCAAGTAGTATTCTATTGTATATATTGCATGTACCACAGCTTCTTTACCCATTCATCTGTTGATGGAGAGTTTGTTTCCATGTCTTGGCTATTGTGAATAGTGCTGCTGTGAACATAGGGGTGCATGTATCTCTTTGAATTAAAGTTCTGTTTGGATATATGCCCAGGAATGGAATTGTTGGATCATATGGCAACTATTTTTAGTTTTATGAGTAAGAACATGAGAAAGTTTAGCACACTGTTAATAGCCTTAAAGATAGAGGGGACCACTTGATAAGAAATACAGGTGGCCTCCAGGAGCTGAGAGTCAGAAAGGACAGCTGAGAATCAGAAAGGAAATGGGAACTGGAGTCCTACAGTTTCAGGGGAGTGAATTTTGCCAACCACCTAAATGAACTTTAGTTTGGAGCAGATTCTCCCCCAGAATTTCTGGGTAAGAGCCTAGCCCAGTTTGCACCTTGATTTTGGTCTCATGAGACCCAGAGCAGAGAATCCAGATGAGTCCGGACCTCTGACTTACAGAGCTGTGAGGTAATAAATGGTGGTTATTATGAGCTTCTCAGTTTACGATAATTTGTTAAACAGCCATAGAAAATAGACACAGTGGATTGAGTACCATTGTATTCCTGTTATTTCTCATCTTCCCATGATCATATGAATGAGGTGCATGCTGGATGTTGAATATAAAGCACCAAAAACATATTTGTGGTGAGTTATGGACCTCTGATGCTGGGAGGGATTGGGGGCAGGAGGAGAAGGGGACGACAGAGGATGAGATGGCTGGATGGCATCACCGACTCAATGGACATGAGTCTGAGTGAACTCCGGGAGTTGGTGATAGACAGGGAGGCCTGGCGTGCTGCGATTCATGGGGTCTCAAAGAGTCGGACACGACTGAGCGACTGAACTGAACTGATGGACCTCACATGGGCTTCCCTGGTGGCTCAGGCAGTAAAGCATCTGCCTGTAGTGCGGGAGACCTGGGTTCGATCCCTGGATTGGGAAGATCCCCTGGAGAAGGAAATGGCGACCCACTCTTGCCTGGAAAATTCCATGGACTGAGGAGACTGAGGAGCCTGGTAGGCTACAGTCCATGGGGTTGCAAAGAGTCGGACATCCTATGGACCTCACAAATTCAGGTATTTCCCCAAAACATGGAAAATTCATGGATTTACTGATTTTCACATACGTGACACCCATTTTCTTTATTATTGTTTCAAAACATTGTCTTGCATTATGGAAGGGGGTTGGGTTATAACCCTGCCTAGAATTTTCTTCACAGTATTTCTACAAATGATTGGGGGAGTATGTGAGAAGGGACTACCTGATCCATGTGTACAGTTTCCACTTTATTTTTAGAGCAGCAAGTGCTGGTATCGTTTACTGAGCCTGTAGAATTTAATGGACTTATTTTAGGCGACATTTTTGAGCATATTTTTAGAGATCTTTTTTGGATGTGAGTAGAGAAACTTCTTTAGGGATTCCTTTATTGTGAACTTTTCCCTCATTGAAAATGTCCCTTCACCAAGTACAGGTGATAAGCTTCAAATTGGTGGTCATTCTGTTGTTGTTCAGTTGTGTCCAACTCTTTTGAGACCCCATGGATTGCAGCACGCCAGGCTTCACTGTCCTTCACCGTCTCCTGGAGTTTGCTCAAACTCAGATTCCATTGGTGATGCCATCCATCCTACTCACCCTCTATCCTCCCCTTCTCCTGCCTTCAATCTTTCCCAGCATCAGGTCTTTCCCAATGAGTCAGCTCTTCGCATCAGGTGGCCAAACTACTAGAGCTTCAGAATGGCCCCAGTTGGGTCATTCTGTAGCCTCCCAAAGTAGAAAATCTTTCTTTCGTCATGTGCCACCTCTCGCTGGTAGGAGCAACCTCACCTTGCCTCTTGGCATAGATCAACCCTATGACTGGCTTTCAGAGCTGGCTTTCAGCAAACCCTTATTTGCCTTGATTTGTTTCATTGTTTTTATATTGCATCCTGTTGATTGTAGGGTCAAAATGCCTTAAAATTTTTCTTTGAATAGAAAAGGAATTTAAAGATACACAGAGGTGAATTGGATCCTTAACCCACAAAATAAGAATTTTGCATCTGTCTCTGTTCAATCTCTTTCTCTCCACCTTCCCCTCTCCCTTTACCTCCAGTTTTTAATATTTATCCCTATCCCACCTTCATGCCCAAAGGCTGTAAGTTTAGCATAACTCTCATTTGGGCCTTTTCTCTTTTATCAACTAAGTGCAGGAATTTTCAAAGATTAACTATGATAAGTTACTGTGAAATAGTGAGACAGACCTTTGGGCGATAATCCTTTCATGCAAAAGAAGGGTGAACCTTTGAACAGTTCATTTACTAGGTTATGCACCTCTTCAAATGAATCTACATGTACCCCAACTTTTTTTTAGCCTGAGGTTTTTGAGGTTGCTTGGAGAGATAATGAACCTATTCCATGAGGAAATAGGTTGCCTTGCTAACAGATGACTCTGAGATACATTTTTATTCCTTAGGTGTAACTTCTTTCCATGTTTTAGCTGCATAACCTTTATCCCTCCAGCCTTCCACTGCTCTGCTGGTTCTGATGTAGAAATTAGCTAGGGGAAGGTTTGAATAAGGTAGAGGCAGGATCTATTGCACGATGGGATCAGGAGAGTGTTGTTACGAGTCCAACAGGAAGTGGATAGATTTTCTTAGATTATTTTATGGGCTGTACATTGTCATCGTAGGTACACTGGCTAAGTGCAATAACACCCGTGAATACAGCCAATCAGGGCAAAGAAAGCCAGATTCTAGATGTAAACTCCCTTCATCTAAGCTATCTGTTGGTGTAAAAGGTGAAATGTGCTACATTCCTAAGCTTGGTGCTCAAAATTCTGTTTACTGTGTTTCATCTGAGTTACCAACTGCATGTCCCTAGAGGCAAGACAGACAGACAATAGAAGACAGTGCTCACTGTAGTAAACCAGAAGTGTGTAGCCTGTCGTCAACCTCCTCCTAATGATGCCATGCAGATTTTGACACCAGCATTTCTCGATCCTCTGATTTTTCAGAGGAAGCAGAAATATGGGTTATTTTATGTGAAATGTCCCCATTAATAAATGTTTGCCATTATTTTGTAAAAATTTAAAACAATAATTAGGAGAAGGCAATGACAACCCACTCCAGTACTCTTGCTTGGAAAATCCCATGGACGGAGGAGCCTAGAAGGCTGCAGTCCATGGGATCGCTGAGGGTCGGACTCGACTAAGTGGCTTCACTTTCACTTTTCACTTTCACGCATTGGAGAAGGAAATGGCAACCCACTCCAGTGTTCTTGCCTGGAGAATCCCAGGGACGGGGGACCCTGGTGGGCTGCCGTCTATGGGGTTGCACAGAGTCGGACACGACTGAAGTGACTTAGCAGTATTTATTATTATTAGCAGTAGCAGGACTAAACAAAATACTCCTGGAGGCTGGATTTAGTCACTGGATCAGTTGGTGAACTTTGATCGAAACCAAGGTTTCCTTGGAGACTTCCCTGGTGGTCCAGTGGTTAAGACTTCATTCTTCTGCTGTAGGGAAGACAGGTTTGATCCCTGGTCTCAGGGAACTGAGATCTCCGCGTGCCTTGCTATGTGGCCAAAAAACAAACACAAAACCAAGGGTTCCTTGTGATCTTGTTTTCCTCATTTGTTCTCTCTTGGAGAAGGCATGCATGTTGAGTAAATAGGTATTTTGAATGAAGACTAGGTACATCACAGGTGATATAATTTGTACAAGGATGTAATCTTTTACATCAATATTTACCTAGCTGCCTGAACTAGGGTTGGGAAATTTATAGGAAGTCAGTGATACATGCATATGACCACTGTGTTTGTTTTCCTATCTTTTACTATATGATATATGGTGACTATGGAAAGAGTTTTGATAAGCTGGAATTGCGAAGTCATAGGGTACTTACTTGGGAAATTTGATTAAAACCCACGAGAGGGTAAATAACAGTCTAGGGGGAAGAAGTAATTCTTTCAGACTGCTGTATCCATTCCTCAAAAGGCTGTTTTTGAAAATAAAGCTTTAAAGAAGAATGCTGCTTAACAAGGGCTTTCTGCAGAATGAGTTTTCCTGGTCCTGCTGGTAGTTTATGTGGTTGCTATGAATCACTGTTAGAATTAGATGAATTTGTTGCTTGAATAAATTGGAGTTTCGTTTTAAGTCAGGCGTACAATATATCATGCTCTGAAACAATATTTAAATAGAGTTTTAGAATCACTAGGTTATTAAATTTCAGTGTCAGGGGGACCAGGAAAGCTCATCCACTCGAAAGATTCCTTGCTAGAAAGTCATGTTCCCTGTATTCATTGCACAGCAGTAGCTGGGACCAGCACCCCACTCCACCCAGCTTGTGCTGGGACACAGGGAAATGGAGAGTGGCTAATTAGTGTTTGGTAGTGTAATGAATTGGGCTTCCCTAGTGGCTCAGTGATAAAGAACATGCCTGTCAATGCAGGAGACACAGGTTCGATCTCTGGCTTGGGAAGATGCCCAGGAGAAAGGCATGGCAACTCACTCCAGTATTCTTGCCTGGAGAATTCCATGGACAGAGGAGCCTGGCAGGCTACAATCCATGGGGTCTCAAAGAGTCGGATACAGCTGAGTGACTAACACACACACAAACACACACACACACTCTGTAATGAGTTATCACCCAAGATTCCTTACCCTTTGTGATCATGGAATTCATCATTCACATTGACATAAGAATGATGATTTGTGTAATCAAACATAGACCTTGCTCATAAAGACTTCGGGGACTGTAGTCGAGGTGATGCGTTCCCAGCCCATATCCCTTCTGTGCTCATCTCACATGCCAAGGCTTGCTTATTGCTAATACTTGCTAGTCTCTGTCTGAGGTCTTTGTTCTGTGGCCATTGGGGCAAGCTCACCTTATATAGGCAAGGTTCCCAGAGTCAGCCTTCAACCAATGACAAGTGGGGAGTTGCTGGATTAAAAACACACCAAGTTTGGCATTTCCCTGGTGGTCTAGTGGTCAAGACTCCACACTTCCTGTGTAGCAGGCACGAGTTCGATCCCTAGTCAGGGAACTAAGATCTCGTGGGCCATGCAGCAGAAAACAAGCAAACAAAAATCCAAGTTCTTTGCTACTTCCTTGAGGTATTTCTAAGACACCCTCTCACAGTCTCCTGGTGTTCTCTAGAAGGACTGAGACCCAGTTACCCACAGTGGTAGGAAACTGGCTTGATAATAGACTCTTCATTGGTTTTCTTTCCTTCCTCATCTCTCTTCCTACTTCCATACTAGGGTTTTTACTCTGTGATTACTTCCTAAAACAACTTCTTGGACTCAAATGCTCATCTCAGGATCTGCTTTTGGGGACACCTAAACGAGGACAGCAACACTGATCTAGTGCTCCAAAATTCATTTTGACCAAGTTTGGAAGAACATTAGTTTGCATTTTAGGATCACTTCTTAGCTTTAAAATAAAATGAAATCTATAAAAAACTTCCTGTATCTTTTATAATTTTTGGTGTTGATAAAATGTGGCACGTGGGTTTAGGGTATAGCTGATGGTTGAACACTTTCAGTGAGGTCTCTGGGGTACAGAACTTCTAGCTGATGGTGAGAGAGCTATTAGTTTAAGGTCTGCATCATCCAGGATGGGCACATGAATATAACGTAATATAATTACTTATAATTATATGTATATAACTCAGTTCAGTTCACTCACTCAGTCATGTCCAACTCTTTGCAACCCCAAGGACTAGGGCACGCCAGGCTTCCCTGTTCATCACCAGCTCCTAGAGCTTACTCAAACTCATGTCCATCAAGACATTAATGCCATCCAACCATCTCATCCTCTGTCGTCCCCTTCTCCTCCCGTCTTCAGTCTTTCCCAGCATCAGGGTCTTTTCCAGTGAGTCAGTTCTTTGCATCAGGTGGCCAGAGTATTGGAGTTTCAGCTTCAACATCAGTCCTTCCAATGAATATTCAGGACTGATCTCCTTTAGGATGCACTGGTTGAATCTACTTGCAGTTCAAGGGACTCTCAAGAGTCTTCTCCAACACCACAGTTCAAAAGTATCAATTCTCTGTGCTCAGCTTTCTTCACAGTCCAACTCTCACATCCATACATGACTACAGGAAAAACCATAGCCTTGACTAGACGGACCTTTGTTGGCAAACCAATGTCTCTGCTTTTTAATATGCTGTCTTGGTTGGTCATAGCTTTTCTTCCAAGGAGCAGGCGTCTTTTAATTTCATGGCTGCAGTTACCATCTGCAATGTTTCTGGAGTCCCCAGAAATAAAGTCAGCCATGGTTCCCATCATTTCCCCCATATATTTTCCATGAAGTGATGGGACTGGATGCCATGATAGTTTTCTGAATGCTGAGTTTTAAGCCAATTTTTTCACTCTCCTCTTTCATTTTCATCAGGAGGCTTTTTAGTTCCTCTTCACTTTCTGCCATAAGGGTGGTGTCATCTGCATCTCTGAGGTTATTGATATATCTCCTGGCAATCTTGATTCCAGCTTGTGCTTCATCCAGCCTGGCAGTTCGCATGATGTACTCTGCATATAAGTTAAATAAGCAGAATGACGATATACAGCCTTGACGTACTCCGTTTCCTATTTGGAAGCAGTCTGTTGTTCCATGTCCAGTTCTAAGTGTTGCTTCCTGACCTGCATACAGATTTCTTAGGAGGCAGGTCAGGTGGTCTGGTATTCCCATCTCTTAAGAATTTTCCACAGTTTATTATGATCCACACAGTCAAAGGCTTTGGCATAGTCAATTAAGCAGAAATAGATGTTTTTCTGGAACTCTCTTGCTTTTTTGATGATCCAATGGATGCTGGCAATTTGATCACTGGTTCCTCTGCCTTTTCTAAATCCAGCTGGAACATTTGGAAGTTCATGGTTCATATACTGTTGAAGCCTGGCTTGGAGAATTTTGAGCATTACTTTACTAGCATGTGAGATGAATGCAATTGTGCAGTAGTTTGAGCATTCTTTGGCATTGCCTTTCTTTGGGATTGGAATGAAAACGGACCTTTTCCAGTCCTGTGGCCACTGCTGAGATTTCCAAATTTGCTGGCATATTGAGTGCAGCACTTTCACAGCATCATCTTTTAGGATTTGGAAATAGCTCAACTGGAATTCTATCACCTCCACTAACTTTGTCCATAGTGATGCTACCTAAGGCCCACTTGACTTCACATTCCAGGATGTCTGGCTCTAGGTGAGTGATCACACCATCGTAATTATCTGGGTCATGAAGATCTTTTTTGTATAGTTCTTCTGTATATTCTTGCCACCTCTTCTTAATATCTTCTGCTTCTCTTAGGTCTATGCCATTTCTCTCCTTAATTGTGCCCATCTTTGCATGTTCCCTTGGTATGTATATACTTATATGTATATAATTACTTATAAATATGTATACAATTATATGTATTTAATATATATATATAATAATATATAATAAAATGTATAATATAGAGCAGGTGCTTAGCACAGAACAGGGTCTGGGAAAATATAGCCCATTGGCCACATCTAGCCTGATGTCTGGTTTCGTAAATAAAGTTATATTGCAACACAGCTACACTCATTTGTTTATAGATTGTCTAATGGTGGTTGCTTTTGTGCAACAATAGCAAAGTTGAATGGTTGTGACAGAGGTTATATAGCCCACAAAGTCCCAAATATTTACTGTCTGGTTCTTTTTGAAATTTTCCAACCCCCAGTACAGAATGGGCTTGTAAAATGTTTTAATTTAGGTTTTTTTTTTTTTTTTTTTGGGTGAATAAAGCATCTAATTGAGCATGGTTTGCTCTTGCTGACTCATACCAATGGCTAGCTTAGTAATACTGTGTGGGGTGCTAGTGTGGGGGCTTTAAAAAAGTAAATGATGTGTAGTGTGGAAAAGCAGCACTGAGTATGAGTTGTTGGCCAATTGGAAGAGCAAATGTTAATTTCTACAAAGTTAATAGAGATAGACATGATCTTGTAAAGATGCAGAATGATGTTTTGATACAGTAAGGCAGGTGAATGTCTATGTTTGTATTTATTTAATAACTCTGGTGTGAAAAACTCAAACCTAGAGAATCATTGTAAGAACAGTCCAGTAAATGCTCATATACCTATGACATAGATTCCCCAATATTTGGTATTTTACTGAATTTCTCGTATGCTTATCTCAAGCATAGTGTTAATTGCTCAGTCATGTCTGACCCTTTGCAACCCCATGCACTGTAGCCTGCCAGGCTCCTCTGTCCATGGGATTCTCCTGGCAGGAATACTGGAGTGGGTTGCCATGCCCTTCTCCAGGGGATCTTCCCGACCCAGGGATCGAACCCAGGTCTCCTGCATTGCAAGCCGATTCTTTACCATTTGAGCTACCCTGGAAGCCCTCTCAAGCATAAGGACATTCTTTAAAAAAAAACAGTAAATTTTTCAAATTCAAGAAATTTATTATTGTCACAATATTATCTTTAAGTCCATTTTCAAATTTCACCAATTGTTCCAATTTTGTGATTTGTGTTTTGTGTTTTAACCTGCCCAATAGATAATCCTGATGCTTCATAACATTTGAGAAGGCTTCTCAATCATTAGGGCAGGTTAAAACACAGATTCCCAGGCTCCACCCCTAGAGATTCTGGTAATAGAAGGCTTGGGGTAGAGTTCGAGTATTTTCATTTATTACAAGCTCTCAAGAGATTTGGTCAAAATGCTGCTAGTTTTATACCTTTGCCCCCCCCCCCCCACCCCACCCTCCTAAATCCAGGTTACTACTCAGGGCCCCACACTACATTTAGAAACTTGTTTCTTGAGTCTTCTTTAAGCTGGCACGGCTCCTTTGTCTTGTCTTTGTTTTTCATGATATTACTGTTTTAAAAGAGAACATGCTGGGTTTTGTTCCCCTGTAAAATGTCTTTCACTTTGGGTTTAGCTGATATTTTCTCATGGTCACATTTAGATAGTGCATGTTTTGGTAGAAATATTACAGGAGTAATGATCTGTTTGTCCCTTTTGTTGATGATTTAACGTTGATCACTAGGTTAAGGTAGTGTCTACCTGATTTCTCCTCTGTAAGGGTACCTTTTTACTTTGAAATTAATCAGTAACCTGTGGGGAGGTACTTTGACCCTGTTTTCTGACAGACTTTCATCCCATTTATTTGATTCTTCCCTGAATTATCACTATATTTATTAGTTGCTGAGTATTGATTTTCTAACTCTCATTCCTGCTACATTTATTAATTTTCCTTGTATACTAAATAGTAAAGAAGAACTTTCCCAATACTCTTATTTACTTGGTTTATGGAATCATTATGAACTAATGGTCTCCTATTTTATTTATTGGATTATAATCCTATGTTTTCATGATTCATTTTTGATCCTCAATCATCTCTGATTTGACAAGTGCCAGCACCTCCTGTGTTCTTATAACATGACTCCATCCATTTTTGAGCACACTAGATACATCTACTTATAAAATATTTCATCAATATATACCTCTTTCAGTTCAGTTAGTTCAGTTCAGTCGCTCAGTCGTGTCTGACTCTTTGCGACCCCATGAATTGCAGCACACCAGGCCTCCCTGTCCATCACCATCTCCCAAAGTTCACTCAGACTCATGTCCATCGAGTCCGTGATGCCATCCAGCCATCTCATCCTCAGTCGTCCCCTTCTTCTCCTGCCCCCAATCCCTCCCAGCATCAGAGTCTTTTCCAATGAGTCAACTCTTTGTATGAGGTGGCCAAAGTACTGGAGTTTCAGCTTTAGCATCATTCCTTCCAAAGAAATCCCAGGGTTGATCTCCTTCAGAATGGACTGGTTGGATCTCCTTGCAGTCCAAGGGACTCTCAAGAGTCTTCTCCAACACCACAGTTCAAAAGCATCAATTCTTCAGCACTCAGCCTTCTTCACAGTCCAACTCTCACATCCATACATGACCACAGGAAAAGCCATAGCCTTGACTAGACGGACCTTAGTCGGCAAAGTAATGTCTCTGTTTTTGAATATGCTATCTAGGTTGGTCATAACTTTCCTTCCAAGGAGTGTCTTTTAATTTCATGGCTGCAGTCACCATCTGCAGTGATTTTGGAGCCCCCAAAAATAAAGTCTGACACTGTTTCCACTGTTTCCCCATCTATTTCCCATGGAGTGATGGGACCGGATGCCATGATCTTCGTTTTCTGAATGTTGAGCTTTAAGCCAACTTTTTCACTCTCCTCTTTTACTTTCATCAAGAGGCTTTTTAGTTCCTCTTCACTTTTCTGCCATAAGGGTGGTGTCATCTGCATATCTGAGGTTATTGATATTTCTCCCAGCAATCTTGATTCCAGCTTGTGTTTCTTCCAGTCCAGTGTTTCTCATGATGTACTCTGCATATAAGTTAAATAAACAGGGTGACAATATACAGCCTTGACATACTCCTTTTCCTATTTGGAACCAGTCTGTTGTTCCATGTCCAGTTCCATCTGTTGCTTCCTGGCCTGCATACAGATATACCTCTTATCTGTCACTAAACACTTGATGTGCCCTTAGTGTATCTCTAGTGCTCTTAGGTGTCAAAAGGTATACAAGGGTGCTGAAAGATATCCCTTCTTTCACCAAAGAAATAATATCTCACTTAATATAGTAGTAGTAACATAAAGAAACCAGAGACTAATTTAAGAGGATATATAATCCAATCCTATTGTTTATTTCTAGTTTATTACTCCTTCTAAAATGAATTCATACCACTTAACAACATTTTATTCTTGTGAAATAGGAAACAATCTTTTATCTATATACAAGACTTATTCCTATGCTACTGTGTAGAAAAAGTCAGTCAGCAAGATACACCTGAAATTTATCTTTCTGTGTTTAGTGTGTGAAGTGTAAGTTTTAGTGTCTTCTCCAACAGCTCATCAGTGAAGAATCTCCCTGTAATGAAGGAGATGCAGATTCAGTCCCTGGGTTGGGAAGATCCCTTGGAGGAGGAAATGACTACCCACTCCAGTATTCTTGCCTGGAGAGTCCCATGGACAGAGGAGCCTGGCAGGCTACAGTTCATGGGGTCACAAAGAGTCGGACACAACTGAGCATGCACACACGTGTAGATTTGAATACAGTTAGACAAAGAATTTCAGGTTTTATAGTGTCACATATCCCGTAAGTTTGTGGAATGCTATTTGGTGTAATAGGTATTTGGCCAATCTTGTGATTGGCTGGCTAATTCTTGTAATCAGTTTGGTTTTATATGTTTCAACTTTATATAGTGTCGTTAGGTAAGACCATTTTACTGTTTTTTATATATCTCCACTCATCTCTTTTTTTTCTCATCCTTTTGTCCCTCTAAATATTTTTAAGAAGTTCTTCTCTGGTCTGTCTTTCTGAATACCAATTCTCTTCCATTTTTCTATTATGTCTGATAACAATCATCTGTTGAATTCTTTATTTTGGTTCTTGTATTTTTTCCTATTCTAGAAATTCTCTTGCTTTAACAGATATGCTATATCACTTATAGTTTCCAGTTCTCTCCTAAACAATTTAGTCTTGTCTTTTATGTCCTTAAACATTGTAACCATAGTCATTTTTATATCTGTATTTATTGTTAACTAGGATGGAGGAGCCTGGTGGGCTGCAGTCCATGGGGTTGCTACAAGTCGGACACGACTGAGTGACTTACTTTCACTTTACACTTTCATGCATTGGAGAAGGAAATGGCAACCCACTCCAGTGTTCTTGCCTGGAGAATCCCAGGGACGGGGGAGCCTGGTGGGCTGCCGACTATGGGGTCGCACAGAGTTGGACACGACTGAAGTGACTTAGCAGCAGCAGCAGCAGCAGACTTATTATGGTGAACATTTTGCAGTATATACAAATATTGAATCATTATGTTATATATCTGAAACTAAAGCAATGTTATGTGTCAATTATACTTCAATAAAAAGGTAAAGCAATACAACTTTCTAGATCTAGTTACAGCCTACATCTGTTGTAGAGAGCTAGTTATCTTATTCTAGGTTCTACATTTGAATTCAGTTCTCCTGTGCAGAAAGCATTTTACTTGACTTGGAAAATGAATTTTCCTATACTTTAGTTCCAACTTACAAATTCCAGGGCTTTTCAGTAGGCATCACTTTTCCTTACAATTAATAGTTGGAGCAGGGTTACACACAATAGTATTTATTTAGGAGGTCAAGTTAAATCATCATTGGGGGAAGAAAAGGAACAAGAAGGAGCTTTAAGTGAAAGTCAGTGTACAATAAAAGCTCTGTGCATATCTAATAAGGCTAGAATTCATAGATTACTTAAACATGTCAAGCAAGCCAGTATATCAGAAAGATAAATTCTGTGCTGTCCCAGGGTATGTTTGCAACATGGGCAAATGGGGCCATAGTATCATAACATTAAACTCTCACAGTGATAAGTAACATTAAGGATACTGTGTTACTTAACAGTTCCTGTTCTTCCAAAGGTGAAATAGATAGTAACCCTAATGATAAACATTTCGATGAAGTGATTATCAATGTGTATTGTTTCTGTGTTAGAATAATGGAAACATTTCAAGGCTATTGACTTCTTTTTTAAGACAAAGGAAGTAATCTTTTAAATATGAAGCTGGAGGATTTTTCTTAAACTCCTGAATTTATATCTTGGCAAGATCTTGGTGCTCATTGTTTGGATCTAGGTAGATGGTCAGGATGATGATAGAAGATGCCATCTAAACTCTTATTTGTTAATTACACTGCGGGAAGAATAAAACGGTGTTATTTTGAGGGGGCAGGGGGAGGTCAGAGCTGATTCAAATAAGCAAAAATTTCTGTGACTTATTCAAAGTCAACATGGATTTCAGAATAGTAGTAGTTGTTCAGTCGCTAAGTTGTTCCTGACTCTTTGTGACCCCATGGACTGCAGCATGCCAGGCTTCCCTGTCCTTCACTATCTCCTAGAATTTGCTCGAACTCATGTCCATTGGGTTGATAATGCCATCCAATCATCTCGTCCTCTGTTGCCCCCTTCTCTTCTGCCCTCAATCTTTTCCATCATTAGGATCTTTTCTAATGAGTGTGCTCTTCACATCAGGTGGCCAAAGTATTGGAATTTCATCATCAGTCCTTGCAATGAATATTCAGGGTTGATTTCCTTTAGGATTGACTGGTTTGATCTTCTTGCTATCCAAGGGACTCTCAAGAGTCTTCTCCAGCACCACAGTTCAAAAGCACCAATTCTTCGCCACTCAGTTCTTTATGGTCCAAATCTCACATTCATACATGACTACTGGAAAAACCATAGCTTTAACTAGATGGATGTTTGTTGGCAAAGTGATGTCCCTGCTTTTGAATACCCTGTCTAGGTTTGTCATAGTTTTTCTTCCAAGGAGCCAAGTATCTTTTAGTTTTATGGCTACAGTCACTGCCTGCAGTGATTTTAGAGCCCACAAAATAAAACCTGCCATTGTTTCCATTTTTTCCCCCATCTATTTGACATGAAGTGATAGAGTACTGCTCTTTTAAAATAAAAGAGAAGAGAATTCAATAAATCAGGTTGTGGACACTATCTAGAGAACCATTGAATATTGCCATTTAAGTTTCCTTCTGTTTCTTCAGTTTTAATGTCTAAGAAGTCTTAAAAACAAAAATGTGCATATGATAATTCCAATATCTGAAGCCCTGTGGCTCTGTTTGTGTTGGTGTTGTTTCTGCTGGTTTTCAGTCATGAACAAAAGCTTGAATTATTCTTGTCTGAGGACCCACAGTTCAGATAACAGTAAAAGAATCATTCCCCCACCCCCCTGGAAAAAGGTGCATTTGTCAAAGAATGGCTGAGTAGAATGACAATGTAGTAGGGTCATACTCTATAAAAGTATAGTGAAACATAATGGTTAAGAGTGACATCACTGAATTCAGGCTGCCTTTGTCCAAATCCCAGCTCCTTTATCTGCTAAACCTCAGTTTCCTCATCCTTAAGATGAAATACTTACTTTTTTAATTGAAATATAGTTGATATTACAATATAACACAGTATCATATTATATAGTATACAATATGCTGTATTATATACAAATTAACAATGTTGTATTAATTTCTGCTATACAACGAAGTGATTCAGTTTGTGAATTCAGGATGTGTGTACACATTATTTTTCATATTTTCCATTATGGATTGTCACAGGATATTGAAAATAGTTCCCTGTACTATACAGTAGGACCTTGTTCTTTATCCATCCTGTATATACTAGTTTGCCTTTGCTAACCCCAAACTCCCAATCCACCCCTTGCTACTTCCCTCCTTTTTAGCAACTGCAGGTTGTACCTATGTCTGAGTCTGTTTCTGTTTCATAGATTAATTTGTGTCATATTTTAGGTTCCATATATAAATGATATTGTTTGGTATTTGTCTTTCTCTTTATGACTTAACTTCACTCAGTATGACAATCTCTAGGTCCATCCATGTTGCTGCACATGGCATTATGTCATTCCTTTTTACAACTGGGTAGTATTCCATTGTATGTACATATCACGTCTATTTTATTTATTCATCTGTTGATGGACATTTAGGTTGCTTCCATGTCTTGGCTATTGTGAATATGCTGCAATGAATATAGAGGTGGATGTACATAAGATGAAATATTATAGAGTTCTTATAAGTATTAAAAGAGAAAATGCACATAATTAAGCCAATACCTGGCAAGCACTCAATAAATGTTAACTTCATCGTTATTGTTAAATATTCAGAGGGAAGAGAGTCTCAAATTTTGCACATGGGAAGTGTTTGAGATGGTGTTGAAAAATGCATTCATTCATTCATTCATCATTTATTTTATTTGATATGTGCATAATAGTTCTTGAAATTAATAATTTGAGCAACTGATGGACAAAGTGAGCAGAATCCCAAAAGGAAGGTAGAGCTGTAAAGGGTCAGACAAGAGTAAAGGATATCATAGAAACAGCCAAAGCAAAGCTTGGAATCATGATTTATATGAGAAGATCACCATGGATGAAATGTATAAGAGAAAAAGATAACCTACAGAAAAATAATGGGCAAGTGTATTATCTTGTAATGTTCTGTAATCATCTTATATACAGGTATACACTTCTGGATCCTGTCCCATTCCTAGTTCTATCCTGTGACATTAAGCTGATTATGTGTATAATAGTGCAGGAACCACATATCAACTAAACTGATGGGCTTTTTCCCAAGGAAATGGCAACCCACTCCAATATTCTTGCCTGGAGAATCCCATGGACGGAGGAGCTTGGTGGGCTACAGTCCATGGGTCGCAAAGAGTTGGACATGACTGAGAGACTTCACTTTCACTTCACTGAGTAACCTGGAAGGCTCCAAGCCATTAACGTCTTTAGCTCATGTGATCTGTCTTTTGTATGCACTGATAATCTTTGAGAGCCATTTTATCTGAAGCTACTCAAGCAGTGATTCTCAGGCTTGAGCATGCTTTAGTAAAACCTGGAGAGCTCTTTCCAGTGTCAGCTGCTGAGCCTCATCCTGAAAGCTGTGGATTTCATAGGTCTGGAGTAGGTCCCTAGAATCTACATTTCTAACAAGCTCCTAGGTGGCACCCATGCTGGTGGTCCTGGGACCACATTGTGAGAACTACTATGTTAATGACCATACTGAGTACTAAAGTATCTTAGAATTTCATCATGTTTTCTTTTAGTGGAATAACTTTCTAACTTGTGTATTTAGTTGTTTCTCCTACCTATGGAATTCAATTCTTTGAAATAACTTATGGGGAAATAAATAAAATGCACTTTTTCATTTACATTTTATCTTAGCCGTTCCCTTACTGTGATTTTGGAGTTTCTTGCTATTAAGGTTAACTGCTTTGGGAGGCCTAAGCTACCATTAAGCTCCATTAGTGGTATAAATTTTCTAATATTTCAGAGAAATCCCATTGCATTATTCATAATGGGTTGAGTGGGGCTTTTTCCAAAAGTAATTGTTATAATAATAGGCCTTTCATAAATGTAAGCATGAATTCTTTCATCAGTACGTTCTTGATGTTCATAATATGTCAACATTTAAAATAAAGTACATGTGCAAATTTTATGGCATTTTCCCCCTTTGTGATCATAACTCTTTAAAGCAAATACACATCCCTTCAAATTCCTGTTAATTTTACCTGCTGCTGCCTCCTACCTAAATGAGTCACACCAAATTTTACATGTCAGTTCTCCTGACAAGAAACTGAACACTGAAGTAATTTTCATATATTCTTTTTCACTTTTCCTCATAGTGCTTTCATGCAGAATAAGCAGGAAATTACTCTGATGCAAAGAAGGGGTAAGAGGATGGTCAAAGCACATAGTGCCTAGATCATTCGCTCACCCTCAGCCTTCTCTTTCAGCTCTGACCTCCAATGTCTATTTCCCCATTGCTAGGCCTCATTTTATCTGTTTACTCAAGTAAAACTAACTAAAGGCTTTTGTGCGTGGCCAGACTTCTAAATCTTGGTAGTAACAGGAAAGGGAAGATGGTGACAGCCAAGGCCTGCCTAGCCCCACAAATAACTTGCAACCGAATATCACACCACCATATTTACACTGAATCTCTCCAGAGGACTCCATATTGCTTCCACCCAGGCCCCTCTCACTCCCCTGCTCTCATCCCTTCTTTCCTTCTTGCTGGTCTCCCTCTCAGCCACCTTAATCTCTCTTACCCCGTTTCACAGAGTAGTTCAGCTCTCTTTTCTGGCTGTCATGCGTTTAAATTTTGGGCCAAATGTTCCCCATTTCTCCATTAAAAAACGAGTCAAGTTTCATCATGAAAGGATTTCTCTAAACAAACTACCTCTGTGGTGATTTGGATCATTTCCTTAGAGAGCAGTAAGTGGCTGCAGTCAGTATTAAGTGCCATTTTATTTTCTTCCTGGTACATTTGTTAAAGAAAAGACAATAGGGCTGCTTGGTGCTAAGAGAACTGGCACCAGGTTGTTGATGCAAAACCCCCCTCCCAACCCTCTCCCCTCGCAAAAAAAAAAAAAAAAACCTGAGGTGAATTAGGAAGTATGTTGCTGGCTTAGAACTCAGATTCCTGGTCTTAGCTTTGTTTTTATTTGGCAGTGCAGTCATTAACAAGCCACTTTTCAGCTCCCAGGCTGTTGCTTCATTTTTTATTTTTATTTTTGGCTATCCTGTGTGGCTTGCAGGATGTTAGTTCCTCTACCAGGGATTGAACCGGGGCTGTCATCCGTGAAAGCACTGAGTCCATACCACTAGACCACCAGGGAAGTCCTGCTTTCATTTATAAATGGAAAGAGTTGGGTTAGTGTTCTTCAAGTTTAAGCAAAAACTGAAAGGAAACAAAAACATTTCAGAGTGACTCCCATTGAAGTCCAGACTCACCCTCTTAATTCTTCCTCCCC
Organism: Capricornis sumatraensis; assembly: GCF_032405125.1. Lineage (NCBI taxonomy): Eukaryota > Metazoa > Chordata > Mammalia > Artiodactyla > Bovidae > Capricornis > Capricornis sumatraensis. Next base: position 105,885,071 of record NC_091092.1, on the reverse strand, counting down.
AGTGGCCCCTTGAGCTTTCTCACAGTGTAGTTCTGAAAGCACTGACCAAATTTTTTTTTTTTTTTGGCTCTTTGTTATGTGGGATCCTTGTTCCCCAACCAGGGGTCAAACCCATTCCCCCTACACTGGAAATGCAGACTCTTAACCCCTGGACCTCCAGGGAAGGTCATAATCTAGATGGTTTTCATTCCTCATTGTTCTCTGATTTTCTGGAATTTATGACTGGAGTTTCACAGTTTAATGTGAATGCTCCTCATAATTAGAATGAAGGCAAATGATTGGAATAATTGATTTCATTGAATCATTGATCAATCAACCAATTCCAAATGATTGAGAGAGAAACTCTCCATGACCTGGCATAGCAAAGGAATTTTGGAATTGTCTGATGTTCAGTCAGGCTTCCCTTGTGGCTCAGGTGGTAAAGCATCTGCCTGCTTGACTGAATGATGTTCAGTCATTAGTTACTTGTAGCCTTGAGCTAAGAAGTAATCAAATCTCTCTTGCTACCTTATGTATTTCCAATATTTAAAAGTCCGTTGCAGGTCTGCTTATTTTAGAAAAGATGTCACTCTTGAAAAATACTTCTAAAAAAGAGATGGGGATCATTTTGATTGAAATTTGCCCTTCAGGACTTGACAATAATTGATGAACATCTGTATTGTCTTAGGATCTCTGTGCAGTCAGTAATATAGAAACCCATCTAACTAGCAGCTGATTCCATGAAGACAACAGCAATCACTCAGACCTCTCTAACAGGGTTTGGTGACATACCACCTGACACCTCAGGCACTTGATTTATGCTTATCTGTGAAGGAGAGTCTCCTGCAGTTGCCAGAGACCCATGTCAAATGGGCACATGGGGCCAAGAATGGTGTTAGTCCATGGATGTAGGCACAGATGAAAGTAGGGTAATGCTCCATGGGACAAGCCTCAGCCAGTGGTATGTATGAATAGGTAGATTAATGTCCTCACCCCCGCAAACATCAGTGGTATCCTTTTGAGGCATATACCTTGCAGTTTCTCATATTCTGTCCACATCAACTCAGTCCTGTTGGCTCATAACAATAATAAAACTTTGATTTTCTTTCCTTCTTTCTTTGCCCCACTTTCCCTACTCTGTCACTTTTACAATCCTGGGGTTACCTTGCAAATAGTTCATCTGCCCCCAAGTCCTTGTCTTAAAATCTACTGTTGGGAGACCCAAGCTAAACTTGATGCAATGGAATAATATACAACAATGGAAAATAATAAAATAATGCAGTTTGCAGCATTGCAGCATTGTCGATGAACCTAGAGATTCTCAGACCAAGTGAAGTAAACCAGATAAAGACAAGTATCACATGAAATTAAATCATAAAATGATATAACTTATGTGGAATGTAAAAAAGAAAAATACAGATGAACTTATTTACAAAACAGAAATGGACTCACAGACCAGACATTGAAAACAAACATGGTTACCAAAAGCGGGAGAGAGATAAATTAGTTTGGGATTAACATATACACACTAAAATAGATAAGAAACAAGGACCTACTGTATAGCACAGGGAGCTCTATGCAATATCTTATAATAACCTATAAAGCAAAAAAAATCTGAAACGGGATATATATATGTAACTAAATGATTGTGCTGTATACCTGAAACTAACATAACTTTGTAAATCAACTTTATTTCAATAAAGTAAAAAAACCTCACAGATTAAGCTACTAACTTTCAGTGCTGTTACAAAAATGCATAGTGTGCTGTCTATTTTGAACTCTGTGACCACTCTTACTTTTATATATTCACTCTTGTTTCAACAAATCATACTGTGCTCTTGATGGCCCAAGCTGAAGAAAAGCAGGATGTAGGTAATTTTATTTTTCAGAGAATTATCAATCAATGTGGCCATGAATTACATGATTCTAAATTTTATCATTTTAGGTCCTAGAACCAGTTTGTTGAGGATTTTTAAGTCACTGGGGGAAAAAAAGTGATACAGCTTTATTTTTACCAGGGAATTGTCCCCCAACTGTGTCAAAATTCCTTTCCCATAGATCAGATACTACCTTAAGGATATTTTAGACAGATTCTATAACTCTCTTCTTGCTTTGCATTCCTGGAAGAGGACCATTTCATTTCAGATAATTAGTTCCTCCCCATTGAAAGGCAAGAGAATAATTTGTCTTCATGAACACCCCCTAAAAGACTGGCAACCCTTTCCCCTCCTGCATATTCTCTTAATATTGACTGGGAAAGCAGGGTGGTGTTGGTTGATGGTAAGAATCATACTGTCTTGTCATACTTCAGTAGGCCTGAGAGGAAGAGGCTGGGTTGAGCTGTTAGCTCACTGGTGGTTCATTGAACTTGAAGTGTCCTTAACCTTAGGTCTTAAAAATGTCATCTGCACCCTCTTATGGCATGTTTACTTAGCTCTAACAGTCTGACAGCAAATTAATATGTATGTCCTGAGTTCACATCAACAAACTTGTTATTGAGATAAGTCAATTTGAGTTTTAGAGATTTATCAGCTATGATTTACTCATGAGTCAGTGAAAGTCAGCTAAAGATAAGGGAGATAACAAAATCAGAAGCATCAAAAAAAATCATGACTAGAATAAAACCACTGTTGGTTTTAGTGCTGAGAACTACAAATAAAAAAAAGATTAAATTCAAGGATATTAGGGATTAAAAAATTAAATCGTAAAATGCTTGAAGCATGGACTTCCTTGAAGGTTATCCTTCAAGGCCAGAGGGGAGATGTTTATGCTCAGAAAAGTTACATAAGTAGCTGCTGTACTCAATAATTGGGTGTGGGGGAATATAATCAATTCAACCATGAGAGTCCTTATATCTGTGGATTCTCTGTGATATTTGAGCCATTAAGGTTGATCTTGGAAGACATATAAGAGAGAAGAATTACTTTGGTTCATAGAAAATTGATCTTTTCTTTTACTTCAAATGGTTCCATCTCAATCATTGTGACAGAAGCTCTTCTTCCAGAAGAACATCTTGCGTGATAGAATGTTCTTGATAATGGCTACTTTCCTGCCCAAACAGTTTCGCCTTCATCACTTAATTGCCTAGTACCTCTTCTCTCCCATTTCCTTCTCTCTCTCTTTCACTGCCCCCCTTACTTACTTTCCTCTCCCTTCTCCCTCACTCCTTGGGGTCTAAATTGGCTGTCTTTCTATTACAGGGTTCATTCTTTTCTTGGTTATCTCTGGTCAGTTAGCTTCACCCACAATTGCTTTGAGAACTTTGTTTTGTGATTGCTCTGTGCATCCAAGGGCATTTCCTATTTCCTTCAGGGAGTTGTTGTCATTTTAACTGGGCTTTGTATCTTTTTCATTTAATAGAACATTTCTGAAGAATACACCTATTCTGGGCATGTATGATGGCTCCTCTTTCTCTGTTTGGTGGAAAAAGTCAAAAGTACATCGATTTGGCAGACAGACTTTAGTGTAAATTCTGATCTTCCCAGTTTGTAACCTTAATCAAGTGATTTATTTGTTCTTTATTCAGTTTCCTTACTGTAAATGAGGATAATAGCCACCTCCAAATTTGTTGTGAGATTAAATAAAATGAACTACTTAAGTTTTGTGAACACTGTAAGCGGAAAACTTTTAATTTTCTTCTTGTTCATATTTCATTTCTCATTTCTTTTTCTAATGTTTTTATAGATTTTCAAACTAGATCAAGGTACCAAATGATCCAGTCCATTCAAATCCAAGTGCACAAAGTTTTCTTCTTCATAGATTCGTTTGTTTTCAGCTGAGGGAACATTTCTTAAGTGGGCAAATCCTACTCCAAGAAGTTTCAAAGTTGTAGGGATTTTTCTCTTATTTTCTCACACTTACTTCATTTAAATCCTGAATAATTTCTTCCCATTTTGTTCTATTATTAAGCAGTGTAAGGAACAATACTGATAGGGGAGCAAATAGAATAGTAAAGGTTAACAACAACCTGAGATATAATGGGAGCTGCTTTCATTTTGTAGAAATATTAGTTACTCTTCTGAATTTTTAAAAATTTTTTTATATGTTTTAATTGAGCTATAGTTGATTTACAATGTTGTATTAATTTCTGGTGTATAGCAAACTGATTCAGATATACATATATATATTTTTTCAGATTCTTTTCCATTATAAGTTATTATAAGATACCAGTTTAGTTTCCTGTACTATACAGTGCATGCTTAGTCACTTCAGTTGCATCCGACTCTCTGCAACCCCATGGACCATGGCCCACCAGGCTTCTCTGTCCATGGGATTCTCCAGGCAAGAATACTGAAGTGGGTTGCCATTTCCTTCTCCAGTGATAAAACATGAAGTGAGTGAAGTGAAGTCCCTCAGTCATGTCCAACTCTTTGTGACCCCATAAACTGTAGCCTACCAGGCTCCTCCGTCCATGGGATTTTCCAGGCAAGAGTACTGGAGTGGGGTGCCATTGCCTTCTCTACTATACAGTTCAGTTCAGTTCAGTCGCGTCCGACTCTTTGCAACCCCATGAATCGCAGCACGCCAGGCCTCCCTGTCCATCACCAACTCCCGGAGTTTACTCAGACTCACGTCCATCGAGTCTGTGATGCCATCCAGCCATCTCATCCTCTGTCGTCCCCTTCTCCTCCTGCCCCCAATCCCTCCCAGAATCAGAGTCTTTTCCAATGAGTCAACTCTTTGCAGGAGGTGGCCAAAGTACTGGAGTTTCAGCTTTAGCATCATTCCTTCCAAAGAAATCCCAGGGCTGATCTCCTTCAGAATGGACTGGTTGGATCTCCTTGCAGTCCAAGGGACTCTCAAGAGTCTTCTCCAACAACACAGTTCAAAAGCATCAATTCTTCGGCACTCAGCCTTCTTCACAGTCCAGCTCTCACATCCATGCATGACCAGAGGAAGGACCTTATTATTTATCTGTTTTATGTAAAGTAATATAGATCTGTTAATCCCACTCTTGTAATTTGTGCCTCCCTCTCCTTTCCCCTTAGGTAACCATAAATTTGTTTTCTATATCTGACAGTCTCTTTTGTAAATAAGTTTATTTGTATCATTTTTTAAAGATTCTACCTGTGATACCATATTATGTTTGTCTTTGTCTGACTTCACTGCTGCTGCTAAGTTGCTTCAGTCATGTCTGACTCTGTGTGACCCCATAGACGGCAGCCCACCAGGCTCCCCACTTCCTGGAATTCTCCAGGCAAGAGCACTGGAGTGGGTTGCCATTTCCTTCTCCAATGCATGCAAGTGAAAAGTGAAGTCGCTCAGTCATGTCCGATTCTTAGTGACCCCATGGACTGCAGCCCACCAGGCTCCTCCGTCCATGGGATTTTCCAGGCAAGAGTACTGGGGTAGGGTGCCATTGCCTTCTCCTCTGGACTTCACTACTTATATAATAATCTGTGGGTGCATGCATGTTGCTGCAAATGGCATTATTTTGTTCTTTTTTGTGGCTGAGTAATATTCCATTGTATATATACCACACCTTCTTTATCCATTCATCAGGCAATATACATTTAGGTTGCTTCCATGTCCTGGCTGTTGTAAATAGTGCTACAGTGAACATTGGCCACATGTATTATATCTTTTCAAATTAGAGTCATTTTCTGAATACATGTCCAGAAATGGGATCGTTGGATCATATGATAACTGTTTTTAGTTTTTTAAGGAGCCTCTGCACTGTTCTCCATAGTGGTTGCACCAATTTAAATTCCCACCAACAAGGTAGGAGGGCTTCTTCTGGAATTTTAGAGTCCAAAAGCATCACTGGAATTGAGTCACTGCATTGGTGCAATGTATCATTTTGAGAAAATGCTGAACCCCCAGGTTTATTACTTCTCACTCTGGCAATACTTTATAAAATACCTGTCCTCTTCTCCAGTTCACACCAGAGTCTTGATAATTTTCCTTTCAGTTAAAAAATAATCCTGTGAGGAATAGATGTGTTGGAATTGTGAAGCATGCAGTGAGTTTCTGTGGAGTTCATTCAGAGAGATTTTCATATTCTGCCATCATTTGTTCTATGAACATGTATGAAATTTCTGAAGTGGAAATAAAAACATGAACAAGACAGCTTCTACCTACCCCAGATTCACAGGTGGATAGGAAGGGGAGAGCTACAAACAGCTACAACCTCCATTTATTTATTGCTGTTCTTTTTTCCTATGTAAGCCTAAAGATCTCTATTTAATCTCATGCACATTGTCTGGTATGGCAGGCACATTTAGTTCATTCCCTGGAAACTATTTTTAGTCCTTTTTCTCACTGGCCTCCACTGTGGAGGCTAAAAAATCCTGAGAGTTACTTCCCTGTTCTTCCTTGTCAATGAGATATAAAGGAAATTCAACTGGGGCTTCTTAGAAAGTTTGTACTTTCTGATAAAAGGAATGACGTGCATGAGGGGAAAGAGTGATTTGGATTTAATTTCTGTCACATCCTGCCTTTGTTTTCTTGTTACTGTGACACTTGGAGCTAGGAAAGTCATCTTGCAGTCATGAAGCAAATAGCCAAGGGACCATATGCTGACTATGGTAGAACTTAACAAGAGAGAGAGCCTAGATCTTTGGTCACATGGGTGAGCCACCAAACCAACCTAACATTGCTCTTCCTCCAGTGGTTTATGTCACTGTAGCTTTAGCACCCCACTCCAGTACTCTTGCCTGGCAAATCCCGGGGACTGGGGAGCCTGGTGGGCTGCAGTCCATGGGGTAGCGAAGAGTTGGACACGACTGAGCGACTTCACTTTCACTTTTCACTTTCATGCATTGCAGAAGGAAATGGCAACCCACTCCAGTGTTCTTGCCTAGAGAATCCCAGGGACGGGGGAGCCTGGTGGGCTGCCATCTCTGGGGTCACACAGAGTCGGACACGACTGAAGCGACTTAGCAGCAGCAGCAGCAGCTTTTTTATCATTGTTGTTCCTGATATCACTGTTACTTACTGCCCAAAGCATTCCTCATTGATAGATCTGGAAAGAGTAATCTATCATACCTTAGCATTTCAGCTTTAGTCAGCTTAATTTCTCAGACCTTGTAGGGCCTGAGTACATTTTGAATGTACTTAGTGGGCAGAACATGAAAAAGACAAAAAGTGAGTACCACACAAGGGAACGTTGTTGAGCATCAGGGAAGAAGTACTACTTTAAAAACAAAGAGAAGAAAAAGGGAATGCAGAGTACAAGTTTTGCCTCTGCAGTTGCACCTGGGGTGCTCCTCGGTACAACATTTAAGGAGAAATGTAGTGTTTAGTTGGTAATTTGCTCTGTGCTGTGTAATACAGTACTTACACATGAACCGTGGCTATCAATTATTCATGAATTCAATGTTTTTGATTTTTTTAAAAATTGAAATATAGTTGATTTGGGCTTCCCTGGTGGCTCAGATGGTAAAGGATCTGCCTGCAATGTGGGCGACCTGGGTTCGATCCCTGGGTTGGGAAGATCCCCTGGGAAAGGGCATGGCTACCCACTCCAGTATTCTTGCCTAGAGAATCCCATGGACAGAGGAGCTTGGCGGGCTATAGTCCATGGGGTCGCAAAGAGTTTGACATGACTGAGCAACTGACACTTTTATACTTTCACTTCATAGTTGATTTATAATGCTGTGTTAGTTTCTGCTGTACAGCAAAGTCAGTCAGTTATACACATGCATATATCCCCTCTTTTTAAAGATTCTTTTCCCATATAGATCATTACAGAGGATTGAGAAGAGTTCCCTGTGCTATACACTAGGTCCTTGTTATCTATTTTATATATAGTAGTGTGTATATGTTAAACCCAACCTAATTGACCCCCTCTTTTTCCCCTTTGGTAACTGTAAATGTGTTTTATATGTCTGTGAGTCTATTTTCTAAATAAATTTTTTTGTATCATATTTTAGATTCTACATATAGGCGATATCATATGGTATTCATCTTTGTCTGTCTGACTTAAGTTTACTCAGTATGACAATCTCTAGGTTCATATTTTTGAGTTTTTAAGATGTGTTTACCGAATGCTTGTTTTAAATCCTCAGGGAATGCCATTACAGACAGGTGGGAACTTCAGAAATGTACGTTTCTCAATAGATTGAGTTACATGTATCTTTCTCTTGCCTTTCAGCCTTCTCCCTACATAAAGAAACACCAACCATGCCTTTGAATGTCCTCTTGCTCTTAGATGAGTCATGTGCTGATGTGACCCTTCCTGTTAGCACCTCTTCTATGCTGTTGGTCACTTAGAGCAAACCTAGCAAATGTAAATTCGAAAGATACCCCTGTACTATGTGTATGTATTTTACAGGAATAATTACTTACTCAAAGTATTTTCATAAGAGCTCTCTTAGGTAGGAAGACTTTATTGTTTAATAACACATATTTGAATTACAGCTGACCCTTGAACAATGTGAAATTGAGCTGTTCAGGTCCATTTAACAGGCAGGTGTTTCTCAATAGTAAATTCTAGAATACTATACCGTCTGTGGTTGGATGAATCCACGGTGTGGAGGAACCATGGTTATGGAGGCCTGGCAAGCTATATGCAGATTAACCTCCATGTTATTCAAGGGTCAACTGTAGTACATTTTCAGAAACACTCACCGTGTAAAGCAGAGTAGATCTTCATTAACTTTTACCTTTTTGAAGTTTCTGTACATGCATTCAGTTATCAGAAGCTGTGCTTGAAATTCCAGGTACAGGTATAACTGGGAAGTATTTGATGCTTGGAAATCCCTGGAGGCTCAGTGGTAAAGAATTTGCCTGCAATGCAGAGGATGCAAGCTCTATCTCTGGGTCAGGAAGATACCCTGGAGGAGGAAATGGCAACCCAGTCCACTATTCTTGCCTGGGAAATCCCATGGACAAGAGGAGCCTGGTGGGCTACAGTCCATGGGGCTGCAAAGAGTCAGACATGACTTAGCAACTAAACCACCACGACCATGTAATGCTTTTCTATTTAAGAAATTCAGACCAATGTGTTGCTTTTTAGGTGGCTCTAAAAATGATGGAGATTACCTTTAATGTGTGATGTGTATTCAGTTGGTTGTCATAGAATAGCTTACTCAATAATAATTTTTATTACAAAAGTTAGTAACTTAAAGTACTAAATATTGGCTTTTGACTAAATGAAATAAGTAATTTTCCTGAGATCTTTTTAGGCTACGAAAGTGTAAAGATATTTGCAAACATACTTTGGATTTATGTGTTACTTTTCCTGTGTATTGAAGTTTTTGAATAGTGGTACATATGATGGGTACTATCCACCCAGTGTGTGCTACTAATTTTACTTTTTAGTAATTACCATAATTGATTCTGAGGCAAAGAGCTTGAGGAGAACACTAACAATGGAAGAAATTGGGTAGGTATAGATTGATTTGATCTTAGAGGATAGAAAGAATTTCATAGCATAAAAATAAGTCTTGGATCCATAAATGAAAAAGAAAATGGTTTATGACTAATTACAAATTTAAAAGTTTGAAACATGAATATATACCCAAGAAAAGTGGCATCTAAGTAAGAGGTCCAGTTGGCTTCTTACTAAATATGTGTTAAGATGTGAAAGTAAATACAAATTCCCAATCTTAGAACTTTTGGAAATAGACAGTTGGGATTCACTAGAGTGGTTACAGGAGAGCAGTGGGATAAGAGTTAGATTACAGCAATTTGAGAAGTGACTGGGACGTAGATTGGATACAAAGTGTAGCCAAGCATTTCAATAAATTCAGTAAATGTGATGAAGATACAGACTGTATAGTAGATTGACAACAATGTGTATGTATTTTAGACTTGTTTATAGGCTAAGGCTTTAGGAATAAGGGAGAAGGCAATGGCAACCCACTCCAGTACTCTTGCCTGGAAAATCCCATGGACGGAGTAGCCTGGAAGGCTGAAATGGCAACCCACTCCAGTGTTCTTGCCTGGAGAATCCCAGGGATGGGGGAGCCTGGTAGGCTGCTGTCTATGGGGTCGCACAGAGTCGGACACGACTGAAGTGACTTAGCAGTTAGGAATAAGTGAAATTGGAGTTTCAGGATAAAGAAGAGCATGTTTGCAGGAACAAGGAGATGGAGGAGGGATGAAGGAATAAGGTAGAGGAAGAAGACATGAAGGCACTAGATTTGAAAAAGGAGGAAGGTTGGAAGCAACCTAAATATCTCAACAGATGAATGGATAAAAAAATGTATATATATATATATATACAATGGAATATTACTTAACCGTAGAAAAGAATGAAATAATACCATTTGCAGCAACATGGATAAACCTAGAGATTATCATGGAAAAGGCAATGGCACCCTACTCCAGTACTCTTGCCTGGAAAATCCCATGGATGGAGGAGCCTGGTAGGCTGCAGTCCATGGGGTCGCTGAGAGTTGGACACGACTCAGTGACTTCACTTTCACTTTTCACTTTCATGCATTGGAGAAGGAAATGGCAACCCACTCCAGTGTTCTTGCCTGGAGAATCCCAGGGACGGGGGAGCCTGGTGGGCTGCCATCTATGGGGTCGCACAGAATTGGACATGACTGAAGCGACTTAGCAGCAGCAGCAGCAGAGATTATCATACTAGGTGAAGTCAGGCATATGATATCACTTATAGGTAGAATCTAAACTATGATGGCAAAAGAATTTATCTATGAAGCAGAAACAGACTCACCGGCATAGAGAACAGACTTGGGGTTACCAAGGGGGAAAGGGGTGGGAGAGGGATAAAGTAGGAGTTTGGGATTATCAGATACAAATTACTAGATATAAGATAGATAAACAACAATGTCCTACTATATAGCACAAGGAACTATATACAGTAACTTGTAATAACCTATAATAGAAAAGATTCTGAAAAAATATATATCTGAACCATTTTGCGGTATACCTGAAACATTGTAAATCAACTTCACTTAAACTTTAAAAAATGTAATGAATAAATGTTTATTTAGTCATACTAAAAGTCTTAGAGGTCATTGCAAGAAAGTCTTATCAATAACTAGAAACATTTTGTGGCATAAAGAACATAGAATTCCTTTATCACAAATGCAATTTGAGATCCACGGCAAATGAGTTGCCCCCTATCTGTGAAATCGGAGTTACAATTTCTTCTCATATACATTACAGTGTGGTTATTAAAAAAAAAAAAGAGGAAATGTAACAAAAATCTTTAAAAATAAGAAATGAGATTATGTTTTCTGAGTAACATGTTTTTATTGATATCACATTTATATTCATTTGGCACCATGGCATGTGTTGATTACACGTTGGTCTCTTTCTGGGGAACCTGGAGGAATAGTATAAACTTGTTATACACTATATGAAAATTTATTTTTAAAAAAAGCTGAATTCTTCATACTTTTAATTTATGTAACATGTTAAGACTGCAAGGACAAGGATTCAAGTCATTTATTGTATTTGCAAAATTAGTGAGGTGAATGACTAGAATTATCTGTCAACATCTGTATCTATCCTGGAAACATGTAGATTGACATCTTTTACTCATTTCTTGTTTTCTTTTTTTTAATTTCTTATCTTTTAGTTATTCATTATTGTTAGGGTTAAGAGATGTGTGTGTGTGTGTGTGTGTTAGTCGCTCAGTCGTGCCCGACTCTTTGTGACCCCATGGACTGCAATCCACCAGGTTCCTCTGTCCATGAGATTTTCCAGGCAAGGATACTGGAGTGGGTTGCCATTTCCTTCTCCAGGGGATCTTCCCAACCCAAGGATTGAACCCGGGTCTCCTACACTGCAGGCAAATTCTTTCAGACTGAGCTACAAGGGAAGCCCCTCCCTCAGGTTAAGAGATGACAGCCTTGAATTTTTCAAGTCCAGCAGAATTGCTCACATCTTCTTAGTTGGAACTCACCTTCAGCCAGTGATTTCCTGACCAATAGGCATAAGGAATGTCTTCAGTTCAGTTTAGTTGCTCAGTCATGTCCGACTCTTTGTGACCCCATGAATTGCAGCACGCCAGGCCTCCTTGTCCATCACCATCCCCTGGAGTTCACTCAGACTCACATCCATCGAGTCCGTGATGCCATCCAGCCATCTCATCCTCTGTCGTCCCCTTCTCCTCCTGCCCCCAATCCCTCCCAGCATCAGAGTCTTTTCCAATGAGTCAACTCTTTGCATGAGGTGGCCAAAGTACTGGAGCTTCAGCTTTAGCATCATTCCTTCCAAAGAAATCCCAGGGCTGATCTCCTTCAGAATGGACTAGTTGGACCTCCTTGCAGTCCAAGGGACTCTCAAGAGTATTCTCCAACACCACAGTTCAAAAGCATCAATTCTTCAGCGCTCAGCCTTCTTCACAGTCCAACTCTTACATCCATACATGACCACAGGAAAAGCCATAGCCTTGACTAGACGGACCTTAGTCGGCAAAGTAATGTCTCTGCTTTTGAATATACTATCTAGGTTGGTCATAACTTTTCTTCCAAGGAGTAAGCATCTTTTAATTTCATGGCTGCAGTCACCATCTGCAGTGATTTTGGAGCCCAGAAAAATAAAGTCTGACACTGTTTCCACTGTTTCCCCATCTATTTGCCATGAAGTGATGGGACCAGATGCCATGATCTTCATTTTCTGAATGTTGAGCTTTAAGCCAACTTTTTAATAAGTAAGTAAATTTGATTACCTTTCCCCAAAGGAGTCTATGAATTGGCTTAATACATATCTCCTACCTGGGGACTTGAGTTCAAGGTTAGGCTTTGATAAGGACCCCTTCAATCTCTTACACTGAATCCCAAAATAGCAACCTGAACATTCATGTATTTTGGAGCTTCTTGTGTGTCACAGTAGTAGTATGATTATGAGAGGCATGGGAGACAAATGCAGAATTTAGTCATTTATCTGTGACCTGTTTCCCGTGAGGAATCATGTTAAAAATGAGCACAATTACATTTTATTGATTCTCCTAAATCAACCCTGCTGGTTGAACTATGTAGGGGGAGAGAGAGAATATGGTGTGGAATAATCTTGCAGTTCCAAGTCAGGCTTGTTATTTAACACATAATCTCATTTTGAGACCCAGGAGAAGAAATTATATGATTGTAGCTAGAAAGTTTAGAGTTGTTGGTTCTTGCTTATGCTTGGTATAGGAGGCACTTTTCTGCAAAACTGTGCTTAAATCAAGTAATTTTAAATGGCATATAGAAGTTTATTGTTAAAGTAAGTTGAGTGTGAAGTTTTTTTATCAAGTATATAATCACTTAATTTGCATGCACAAATGTTAATATATCAGATTTTCTTAAATGAAGGTTTTTTTTCATTTAAATAAGTAATTTTTAACTTAAGGTACATCTGCTATCATTTTCATTATTTGTATTAAGAGGAGTTTCTTTTATTTAAAGAATGGTTCATTTTGTAAGTTACAATGGAATGGTGCTCATAAGTTCCTTGTTTTTTAACTATAGATTCTCAGTGCAGGACTATGCTGAAGGCAATTTACACTGAATTTATTCACAACCAGCATTATGGTAATCTTGACTGCTTCTTTTTATAGAATTGCAACCTCTTAAAGGTTCAGGGCTTCCCTGGTGGCTCGGATGGTAAAGAATCCACCTGCAATGCAGGAGACACAGGTTTGATTCCTGAGGGAAGGAAATGTCAACCCACTCCAGTGTTCTTGCCTGGAGAATTCCACAGACAGAGGAGCCTGGTAGGCTACAGTCCATGGGATCCCAAAGAATAGGATACAACTGAGTGACTTTCACCTTCACAAAGGTGAAATTTGCATTTTTAAAGGAAAATCAGACAATTTAATCGTTCAGGAGAAGCTTGTGATACATTTTTAAACTAATTTTATTTATTTATTTATTTTCTCTAGTTTCAGCGAGTGGGGGCTACTCTTGGCTGCAGAGCACAGGCTCTAAGGTGTGGCCTGCAGTAGTTGTGGCACATGGGCTCAATAGTGGCAGCTTGCAGGCTCTAGAGCACAGGCTTAGTAGCTGTGGCTCACAGGCTTAGTTACTCCGTGGCCTGTGGGATCTTCCTGGATCAGAGATGGAAACTATGTCTCCTGCACTGCAGACGAATTCCTCACCACTGCATCACCAGGGAAGCCAATAGGTATATCACAATTGGTTTATCCCTTTACCAGCTGATGGACATTTGGATTGTTTCCAGTTTGGAGCTACTGTGAATAAAGCTGTTATGGTTATTTGGATGCAGGTATTCTGCTTTATTGACTATGCCAAAGCCTTTTACTGTGTGGATCACAATAAACTGTGGAAAATTCTGAAAGAGATGGGAATACCAGACTACTTGACCTGCCTCTTAAGAAACCTGTATGCAGGTCAGGAAGCAACAGTTAGAACTGGACATGGAACAACAGACTGGTTCCAAATAGGAAAAAGAGTACGTCAAGGCTGTATATTGTCACCCTGCTTATTTAACTTATATGCAGAGTACATCATGAGAAATGCTGGACTGGAAGAAGCACAAGCTGGAATCAAGATGGCCAGGAGAAATATCAATACCTCAGATATGCAGATGACAGCACCCTTACAGCAGAAAGTGAAGAGGAACTAAAAAGCCTCTTGATGAAAGTGAAAGAGGAGAGTGAAAAAGTTGGCTTAAAGTTCAACATTCAGAAAATGAAGATCATGGCATCTGGTCCCATCACTTCATGGCATCTGGTCCCATCACTTCATGGCAAATAGATGGGGAAACAGTGTCAGAGTTTATTTTTTTGGGCTCCAAAATCACTGAAGATGGTGATTGCAGCCATGACATTAAAAGATGTTTACTCCTTGGAAGGAAAGTTATGACCAACCTAGATAGCATATTGAAAAGCAGAGACATTACTTTGCCGACTAAGGTCCGTCTAGTCAAGGCTATGGTTTTTCCAGTAGTCATGTATGGATGTAAGAGTTGGACTGTGAAGAAAGCTGAGCACTGAAGAATTGATGCTTTTGAACTGTGGTGTTGGAGAAGACTCTTGAGAGTCCCTTGGACTGCAAGGAGATCCAACCAGTCCATCCTAAAGGAGATCAGTCTTTGGAAGGAATGATGGTAAAGCTGAAACTCCAGTACTTTGGCCACCTCATGCGAAGAGTTGACTCATTGGAAAAGACTCTGATGCTGGGAGGGATTGGGGGCAGGAGCAGAAGGGGACGACCGAGGATGAGATGGCTGGATGGCATCACCGACTCGATGGACATGAGTTGGAGTGAACTCCAGGAGTTGGTGATGAACAGGGAGGCCTGGCATGCTGCGATTCATGGGGTCACAAAGAGTCAGACTCGACTGAGTGACTGAACTGAACTGAAGTGAACTGATTGCTGTGGACATGTATTTTCATTTCTCTTAGAAAATACCTGTGAGTAGGATTCTGTGTCTTATGGTAATTGTAAGGTTAACATTAAGAGAAACAACCAAATTGTTTCCCAAAGCAGCCCTACCATTTTTCATTCGAAGCAGCGTTTGAAAGTTCGGTTGCTCGCATATGGTATAGTCAGGATTTTTAATATTAGCCATTCCTGTAGGTGTTGTACTAGCATCTCATTATGGTTTTTATTTCCCTTTCCCTAATGAACGATGGTGTTACATATGTTGTCATGTGCTTATTGACCATACGTATAGCTTTGGTAAAGCATTTGTTCAAACCTTTGTCCATTTATAAAAGTTGTTTGTTTTCTTATTATTGAGTTGTAAGATTCTTTTAACATGTTCTGGATAACAATTCTTTATCAGATATAAATTTTTAAATTATTTTCTTCCAGTATGGCTTGCTGTTTCATTTTCTTGAGAGTATCTTCCCTAGACTAGAACTGTTAGTTTTGATGAGGTACATTTTATCAGTTTTATTTCTCTTGTGGTTCATGCTTTTTATGCTCTAAGAACTCTTTGTTTAACCCAAGATCACAAAGGTTTTCTCCTATGTGTTCATCTACAAGTATTATAACTTTAACATTTGTATTTAGGTCTGTTACTCACTTCAAGTTAGTTTTTGTACACAGTATAATGTAAAGTGTGAGATTAATCTTTTTTCCATAGGAGTACCTAATTGTTCTAGCAACAGTTTTTGGAGATTGTCTTTCCCCCATTGAATTACCATGGCACATTTATTGAAAATCAGTCGAGAGAGTGTGTGCATGCATGCGTGTTTTTGTATTGAGTCTTTTTGGATTCTCTAGGTCCCTGGTATACATGTATTTTCTGAGCTGTGAAAAATTTGTTACCTATTTTCACCACTGCCACCATATTACATACTCTGTTCTCTGTGCTAAGTCTGTATCTCATATATTTCTGTCACTGAATATATAATGTAACTATTTGTTCATAATAATAATATAGTGTATTTATAATTATTTGTTTCTCCTAGTAATGTATGAGCTTGAGGGCAAGGATTCTGGTCTGTTATATGTTCTCATGTGGTAATATTAGGTACATAATAGGCATCTAATACATATTTATTGAATTTCAGTAAATAGAATATAGAAATTTGGTGAAAATAGTAACCAAATATTTTATATGATTATACATAGTGTTATTTTTATAAAATCTAAGCATGTTGGTAAGAAAATGTCTAGTATTGATCCACAGCACCAGTGTCAACTTTTTCCCTGATAGCATGGATCATTTAATTGGCTAATTGGTTAAGGTTTTCTTCTGGAATCTGTTCTTTGATAATAAAAGCAGACTATAACTCTTAGGATATGCCAGTCACTGGACTACATGCTAGCAGGTATTATCTCATTTATTGTTTACAACAACTCTATGAGGCAGATACTATCATTATCCTTACTTTATAGACAAGGGAACAGAACTTGGAAGGAAAGTAACTTGCCCAAGATCATACAGATGATCAGTAGCAGAGAGAATGCAGGAGCCCTTAAGTGAAACACTATATATAGTCTTTGCCTGGCTTCATATAGGAAAGATGTTAACTTTAACCTGAATTAAGTGTTGTGTGAGTCATCAGGGTTTAAAATGTGGCACCATACTCTCGATAAAAAGAGAGTTGCTTCTTTGGAGAAATGTCTATTTAGTTCTTTGGCGCATTTTTTGATTGGGTCATTTATTTTTCTGGAATTGAGCTGCAGGAGTTGCTTGTATATTTTTGAAATTAATTGTTTGTCAGTTGCTTCATTTGCTATTATTTTCTCCCTTTCTGAAGGCTGTCTTCACCTTGCTTATATTTTCCTTTGTTGTGCAGAAGCTTTTAAGTTTAATTAGGTCCCATTTGTTTATTTTTGCTTTTATTTCCAATATTCTGGGAGGTGGCTCAACATCACTCATTATCAGAGAAATGCAAATCAAAACCACAATGAGGTACCATTTCATGCCAGTCAGAATGGCTGCGATCCAAAAGTCTACAAGCAATAAATACTGGAGAGGATGTGGAGAAAAGGGAACACTCTTACACTGTTAGTGGGAATGCAAACTAGTACAGCCACTATGAAGAACAGTGTGGAGATTCCTTAAAAAACTGCAAATAGAACTGTCTTATGACCCAGCAATCCCACTGTTGGGCATACACACCGAGGAAACCAGAATTGAAAGACACGTGTACCCCAATGTTCATTGCAGCACTGTTTACAATAGCCAGGACATGGAAGCAACCTAGATGTCCATCAGCAGATGAATGGATAAGAAAGCTGTGGTACATATACACAATGGAGTATTACTCAGCCATTAAAAAAGAATACATTTGAATCAGTTCTAATGAGGTGGATGAAACTGGAGCCTATTATACACAGTGAAGTAAGCCAGAAAGAAAAACATCAATAAAGTATACCAGCACATATATATGGAATTTAGAAAGATGGTAACGATAACCCTGTATGCAAGACAGCAAAAGAGACACTGATGTGTAGAACAGTCTTTTGGACTCTGTGGGAGAGGGAGAGGGTGGGATGATTTGGGAGAATGGCATTGAGACATGTATAATATCATATATGAATTGAATCGCCAGCCCAGGTTCAATGCATGATACTGGATGCTTGGGGCTGGTGCACTGAGATGACCCAGAGGGATGGTATGGGGCGGGGGGAGGAGGGAGGGGGGTTCAGGATGGGGAACATGTGTATATCTGTGGTGGATTCATGTTAATGTTTGGCAAAACCAATACAATATTGTAAAGTAATTAACCTCCAATTAAAATAAATTTAATATTAAAAAAAGAGAGTTGCTTGATTTATTGTCAATGAGTATACATGCAATCATTTTCTTAGGCAAAGTTGATTGTTTCATTTCATATTTCTCAGTAAGTAACATTAAATGTCTTTTATGGCCTTCCCTGGAGAGCCAGTAGTTAAGACTGCACTTCCAACTGTAGAAGCATTCTGTCCCTGTACAAAGGTTCTGTCCCTGGTCGGGGAACTAAGATCCAGCATGCAGCATTGTGCAGCACCCCCCTCCCCCCAAAAAAGTCTTCTATGTCATGCTCAAGATAGTATACAAAGTGTTGTGATATGATATTTAGCCTGACATTTCCCCTTTACAGAAACATTCCTTTGGACATGAAAGCTATTTGTCCTTCTGAGCCTTGTTTGAAATATAATTGCCATGAGGTGAAACTCCTCCTAATCAGCTAATATCTCATTTAATTACTTACACTAAACTTTACTGACAGGTACTGGAAGCAGGCTATGAATCTAGGGTAGAACAGAGCACCTTGGGAAAGATGGGTCTTACAAACAAAGCAAGCCTAAAAGCATTCCGTTTATATCTCAGTATTTTCTGACTCTGCTGCTGCTAAGTCGCTTCAGTCGTGTCCAACTCTGTGCGACCCCATAGACGGCAGCCTACCAGGCTCCACTGTCCCTGAGATTCTCCAGGCAAGAACACTGGAGTAGGTTGCCATTTCCTTCTCCAGTGCATGAAAGTGAAAAGTGAAAGTGAAGTCGCTTAGTCGTGCCCGACTCTCAGCGACCCCATGGACTGCAGCCCACCAGGCTCCTCCTTCCGTGGGATTTTCTGACTCTAATGGGGGCCCAAATCCTACCCGTTCCCAACTTCAATTTTTCTGATAGGTATGAGTTTCAAACCAGTTTTCTCTAATCCCAGGAATGGTGCTTCCTGGGTACCCCATCCCGTGAGTGAAGAATTCTTGTGTGTCACTTCCTTTCTCAATATGCCACCGATGAGCTTTTCCAACACCTTTTCTTCTTTTCCACAACAGTCTCTGAAATCTGGCTTTGTGGTAATGCATTCATTCCAATAGTCATGACAGTAATAAGAGGCATATTGTAAATAGCATTTACCATCGACTGTTTGCCTGATATTACATTGATTTTCATTAATCCTCACGACAGCTGTATGAAGCAAGTTCTATTATCACTCTCATTTTATACATGAGAAGTGTGAGGTCACATGGTCCATAAGTGGTAGAGACAGGGCATGGACCCAGCTTTGTTTGATGGAGGAACAGATACTCTTTTTAAACTTACTTTATTGAAGTATAGTTGATTTACAATATGGTATTAGTTTCTGCTCTACAGCAAAGTGTTCAGTTTTATATGTATACACACATACATATGCACACTCTTTTTTATATTCTTTTCCATATGTTTAGGAGATTGAACAAGTGGTCTGTGTTATACAGTAGGACCTTGTTGTTAATCCATTCTGTATATAATAGGTTGCATCTGCTAATCCCACACTTCCATTCCATCCCTCCCTCACCTTCCCTCCCCCTCCACAACCACAGGTCTGTTCTCTATGTATGTGAGTTGGTTTCTGTTTTGTAGATAATGTTCATTTGTATTATTATTTTTTATTTTATTATTTCTTTTTAATATATTTTTTAAAATTTTATTTTTACTTTATTTTACTTTACAATACTGTATTGGTTTTGCCATACATTGACATGAATCTGCCACAGGTGTATACAAGCTCCCAATCCTGAATCCCCCTCCCACCTCCCACCCCATATCATCTCTCTGGATAATCCCTGTGCACCAGCCCCAAGCATCCTGTATCTTGTATCGAACATAGACTGACGCTTCATTTCTTACATGATAGTATACATGTTTCAATACCATTCTCCCAAATCATCCCATCCTCTCCCTCTCTGTCACAGTCCAAAAGTCCGTTCTATACATCTGTGTCTCTTTTGCTACCTCGCATACAGGGTCATCATTACCATCTTTCTAAATTCCATATATATGTGTCAGTATACTGTATTGGTGTTTTTCTTTCTGGCTTACTTCACTCTGTATAATCGGCTCCAGTTTCATCCATCTCATTAGAACTGATTCAAATGTATTCTTTTTAATGGCTGAGTAATACTCCATTGTGTATATGTACCACAGCTTTCTTATCCATTCATCTGCTGGTGGACATCTAGGTTGTTTCCATGTCCTGGCTATTATAAACAGTGCTGCAATGAACATTGGGGTACATGTGTCTCTTTCAATTCTGGTTTCCTCGGTGTGTATGCCCAGCAGTGGGATTGCTGGGTCATAAGGGAGTTCTATTTGCAATTTTAGTTTGCATTCCCACCAACAGTGTAAGAGGGTTCCCTTTTCTCCACATCCTCTCCAGCATTTATTGCTTGTAGACTTTTGGATAGCAGCCATTCTGACTGGTGTGAAATGGTACCTCATTGTGGTTTTGATTTGCATTTCTCTGATAATGAGTGATGTTGAGCATCTTTTCATGTGTTTGTTAGCCATCCGTACGTCTTCTTTGGAGAAATGTCTATTTAGTTCTTTGGCCCATTTTTTGATTGGGTCGTTTATTTTTCTGGACTTGAGCTGCATAAGTTGCTTGTATATTTTTGAGATTAGTTGTTTGTCAGTTGCTTCATTTGCTATTGTTTTCTCCCATTCAGAAGGTGGTATTTTCACCTTACTTATAGTTTCCTTTGTTGTGCAGAAGCTTTTAATTTTAATTAGATCCCATTTGTTTATTTTTGCTTTTATTTCCAGTATTCTGAGAGGTGGATCATAGAGGATCCTGCTGTGATTTATGTCGGAGAGTGTTTTGCCTATGTTCTCCTCTAGGAGTTTTATAGTTTCTGGTCTTACATTTAGATCTTTAATCCATTTTGAGTTTATTTTTGTGTGCGGTGTTAGAAAATGTTCTAGTTTCATTCTTTTACAAGTGGTTGACCAGTTTTCCCAGCACCACTTGTTAAAGAGATTATCTTTACATCATTGTATATTCTTGCCTCCTTTGTTGAAGATAAGGTGTCCATAGGTGTGTGGATTTATCTCTGGGCTTTCTATTTCGTTCCATTGATCTATGTTTCTGTCTTTGTGCCAGTACCATACTGTCTTAATGACTGTGGCTTTGTAGTAGAGCCTGAAGTCAGGCAGGTTGATTCCTCCAGTTCATTCTTCTTTCTCAAGATTGTTTTGGCTATTCGATGTTTTTTTGTATTTCCATACAAATCTTGAAATTATTTGTTCTAGTTCTGTGGAAAAATACCACTGGTAGCTTGATAGGGATTGCATTTAACCTGTAGATTGCTTTGGGTAGTATACTCATTTTCACGATATTGATTCTTCTCATCCATGAACATGGTATATTTCTCCATCTATTAGTGTCCTCTTTGATTTCTTTCATCAGTGTTTTATAGTTTTTGATATATAGGTCTTAAGTTTCTTTAGGTAGGTATATTCCTAAGTATTTTATTCTTTTCGTTGCAATGGTGATTGGAATTGTTTCCTTAATTTCTTTTTCTACTTTCTCATTTTAGTGTATAGGAATGCAAGGGATTTCTGAGTGTTGATTTTATATCCTGCAACTTTACTATATTCATTGATTAGCTCTAGTAATTTTCTGGTGGAGTCTTTAGGATTTTCTATGTAGAGGATCATGTCATCTGCAAACAGTGAGAGTTTTACTTCTTCTTTTCCAATTTGGATTCCTTTTATTTCTTTTTCTGCTCTGATTGCTGTGGCCAAAACTTCCAGAACTATGTTGAATAGTATACCCATTTATGATAAAAACTCTCCAGAAAGCAGGAATAGAAGGAACATACCTCAACATAATAAAAGCTATCTATGACAAACCCACAGCAAACATTATCCTCAATGGTGAAAAGTTGTATTATATTTTTAGATTCCACGTAAAGTGATATCATATGATATTTGTTTCTCTGACTTCATTTAGTATGATAACCTGTATGTCCATCCATGTTGCTGGAAATAGCAGTATTTTATTCTTTTCTATGACTGAGTAGAATTCCATTTTATACACACACACACACACACACACACACACATTACAGCTCCTTTTTTAAAAAATATAGCTTCTTTATCCATTTACCTGTTGTTGAACATTTATGTTGGAGGAATTAGTACTCTTAGTTACTGCATTCTAATGCCTCACAGAAACCCCACAATGTCTCAGAAATGGACCCGAGAGCAGTTTTTGAGCCAAGCAGAAGATAGTATTATAATCATCATAAATTTTGTATCATATATTCCTGTTCATAAAGCACTATCATATCCACTATCTGGATACGATTTGTATGCTGTCCTTGTTTTTCCCCTATGAAGTTACATTTGCAACTGTAGCCATAATATTAGGAGGACACTGAGGGAATTGAGGAAGTGTCTTCTTCAGGACTAAGGAGAGGATTCTAATAAGATGATCTTGGCGTGAGTGACATGGTTAATTTCTTTGCTGTTACTTTAATGGGTAACTTCCCTGCATTGTTTTGAAATGAATATACTCAGCTTCTTGATTAAATAATAGGGAGGACTGAAAGGGTATGATTTATTTCTAACCTGTCTGATTTAGAATGTATCAGTTCATTTAGAAAGTTTTATCTAGAACATACTCTCATATCTCCTGAACTATTTGTATGTGGTTCCACGTGAAGGTTAAAGGATGAAGTGGATGGTCTCTTCAGGCCTTTCAGAGATTCAAAACAAAACAAAACAAAAAAAACAAAAAACTGCTAAGAACTCACAAGTCCTGTGTTGTAACCCTGCCCCTTCCACTAACTACCTGTGTAACTTGGAGCAAAAATGTCTCTGAGCCTCACTTTCTTCATCTATTGGCTGCCATTTCCTTCTCCAATGTGTGAAAGTGAAAAGTGAAAGGGAAGTCACTCAGTCATGTTCGACTCTTAGTGACCCCATGGACTGCAGCCTACCAGGCTCCTCTGCCCATGGAGTTTTCCAGGCAAGAGTACTGGAGTGGGGTGCCATTGCCTTCTCTGAAAAAGATGATTAGATAACAACTAAAGGTTCTTCTATATCTAAAATTCTTGGAGTTTGAATGAATTTTTCCTGTTTTCTAAATTTATCTGGGAATGCCCTGGTGGTCCAGTGGTTAGGACTTTGTGCTCTCACTGCCAAGGGCCCGGGTTCAGTCTTTGGTCAGGGAACTAAAATCCCACAAGCTGCGCAGTGTGACTCTCCTCAAAAAGTAATAATAATTAATCTAATCTATTTATAGTAGATACCTTACAGTAATACTAGTACTGAAGAATACCATAGAACAGTGGTTCTCAAACTTTGTGGACTTGAACCTTTAAAAATGATTGAGGACCTTAAGAGCTTTTGTTTATCTGGGTTCTTTCTATTCATCAGTATTTACCAGATTAGAAATATGACTCTTAATGACCCCATGGACTATACAATGTATGGAATCCTCCAGGCCAGAATACTGGAGTGGGTAGCCATTCCCTTCTCCAGGGGATCTTTCCCAACCCAGGAATCGAACCAGGGTCTCCTGCATTGCAGGCAGATTCTTTACCAGCTGAGCTACCAGGGAATCCTTTTTTAAACATGAGAATACAAAAGCATATGTTCCTTTAGCTGTCAGAATGATGATACCTTTGCAGGTCATATAGCCTCTGGAAAGTTCTACCATACACTCCTGAGAAAATGAGGGTAAACAAGCAAATAAAGTCTTGATATTAGTATGAAAATAGCTTTAGCCTCACTGACTCACTGAAAGGGTCTTGGGGATCCCTAGGGGTTCTTGAATCCCATTTTGAGACCCACTACCATAGAACTTGTATATTTAATTTCTTTGTGAATGAAAGCAAATGAACAGTTAGCTTGTCCAGTTCACTATTATTTATCCCACATTCAGCCCTGATTACTTCCTCCATTGCAGGTTAATGTATTAACAGGACAGGCCTTGTTCAAGAACTATTTTACAATGGTGCTGTTCATGTGTTCTCTCTGGCCACCAGAATCCACACCCCAGTTGCTGAGTTGATACAAGTGGTTGAGATAACTTTTGGTTAATGCTCAAAGGATTTCCTTTGAGGCTTCATAATAATAACTAAATGATTAACTTGAAACAGAGGAACATTGTGGGACAAATACTGTGTACTAAATGATTTGAACATGGCTTAGATAAAACAAATTAAATATAATATAGAGCATGGTTTCTAATTTAACTTCCAATCATACTGTACTAACGATGAGTAAAACTGATAAAGTGTAAGTGAAATGTCTCTTTGGTCCATATTAGGATTTTCTTCTCTTAGTCATCTGGATTCTATGTCATCTTTTGATCCTCTGCTGTGAGCCAACTCTCTTCTGGCCCACCACAAACCCCCAGCTTCCACTGTACCGCTTCTGCATAAAGGTATTTTTTTCTTGGCCATAGAGGATTCTCCTTGTCTCTAACTGTTATTACTCAGAGTTCAAACTTGAAGTCCAGAGTTCTCTCCCACTCTAACTGTATTATTCTAGCTACATGGTTCTTAGTATATGGTATGAAAATTTAGCATTTAGATTTAATGAAGCTCATTACCCTTCAGAGTTCCCTGCAGTGGATTACTGGTGAATGATCTCAGTCTCTTGACTGTACTAGAATGGTAGAGCAGTGTGATGGTACATCTCAGCTTTTGAGGTAGAAAGCCACTGATAAAGTCTTTTCCAATGCTGAGTCAGTACTATTGATTTCTTTGTCATGTTGTTATCCCACTTCAGTATAACACCTCAATACTTATTATTTCTCTACAGGCTAAGTTTTCTTATTGTAAGCATGTGCAACTTTGCTTGGGAACCTTTTCTGGCTTTTATTATATGCTTTGGAATATAAAGGTAAGCAGAAAAAAAAGAACAACTCCAGGATCTTAAAGCCTATGGAGAAAACTCAACCAGTGATAGGTAGGAGTTGTTAGTAACTAACCCCAGCACTCTCACTTTCATTTGAGACAATTCTGAGCATTCTATATATTCCCCTAGCTGTTTCCAATGAAACTGAGCCTCAGTTGCCCGTAGCAGAAGCCCCTTGTTTTATGAACCTGGCACTGATTTGGTTCTTCCTTTCTCTGACTTACTACTGGTATTCCCTGAGATCACTTCCCATTTGTCCTCAAATCCTCGTCTCAGTCTCCTTTGAGGGCATCCTGTACTTAGATAGACCACTTTAAATTTGTGATTTTGTCTTTTCAGTTGGTCCACATCAATACTTCTTGTTCCAGTGGCAGTAAAGCTCATTTATCATCCACGGCTGACCACTGTCCCATGGTAGCAGCCAGAGCTTACAGTCAGTGGTGTCCTGGTAAATGTTTAACAACCACCCCCTTTCCCCGCCAAGGGCAAACCCCCCTCATTTATAGCTTTTGTTGGTGACTGTGGTATACATACCACCATGGCTGACTTCACACTACCAATGTCACTGAATGTGAGATTGAACAGAGATGTACACATTTGACTCTTGTGAGTCCGTACACACTAGCTATAGCATGCCAGTAGTGCTCACTGGGGTGAACTGTCAATAGAATAGGGTGCTGCAGAGATAGATGACTGTTTGAATGCCAGAGTGTAAATATCAACTAAGTATTTATATTCCCTCATGGTATATAGATGAGGACCCTGAGGTCCAGGGGAGGAAGGGATCTCCATTTTCTAACACAGTCGGTTAGGGAGACCAAGAATCAGGTCTTTGTGGTTCTTGTCTATTGATGCAGATGACAAGGAGCAGAGTTCAGGTCACCAGGGGGCAACAAAAAGGATCTGATTTTCAAAGTTCAGTGATAATGGTAAAACATGTTTTGAGGGTGTAGGACCTATAAGGAGATATGATTAGGTCAGGAAAACATGGATAGTGCCTTAATAGATGGTTTTTCTATTTTACCCTGTGTCCACAAATATTTGCTGATGCTTTCAATATGCCTGGAATGATGTTAGGAACTAGGAATTCAACATTGAACAAAACAGACAATTTCTGTCTTCCTCCAGTTGACATACTAGTGAGAATAAGGATCAGTTCAGTTCAGTCGCTCAGTCGTGTCCGACTCTTTGCGACCCCATGAATCGCAGCACACCAAGCCTCCCTATCCATCACCATCTCCCGGAGTTCACTCTGACTCATGTCCATCGAGCCATCCAGCCATCTTATCCTCAGTCGTTCCCTTCTCCTCCTGCCCCCAATCCCTCCCAGCATCAGTCTTTTCCAGTGAGTCAGCTCTTCGCATGAGGTGGCCAAAATACTGGAGCTTCAGCTTTAGCATCATTCCTTCCAAAGAAATCCCAGAGCTGATATTCAGAATGGACTGGTTGGATTTCTTGCAGTCCTAGGGACTCTCAAGAGTCTTCTCCAACACCACAGTTCAAAAGCATCAGTTCTTTGGCACTCAGCCTTCTTCACAGTCCAACTCTCACATCTATACATGACCACAGGAAAACCCATAGCCTTGACTAGGTGGACCTTAGTCAGCAAAGTAATGTCTCTGCTTTTGAATATACTATCTAGGTTGGTCATAACTTTTCTTCCAGGGAGTAAGTGTCTTTTAATTTCATGGCTGCACTCACTATCTGCAGTGATTTTGGAGCCCCCAATATTAAAGTCTGACACTGTTTCCACTATTTCCCCATCTATTTCCCATGAAGTGATGGGACCAGATGCCATGATCTTTGTTTTCTGAATGTTGAGCTTTAAGCCAACTTTTTCACTCTCCTCTTTCACTTTCATCAAGAGGCTTTTTAGTTCCTCTTCACTTTCTGCCATAAGGGTGGTGTCATCTGCATATCTGAGGTTATTGGTATTTCTCCCAGCAATCTTGATTCCAGCTTGTGCTTCTTCCAGCCCAGCGTTTCTCATGATGTACTCTGCATAGAAGTTAAATAAGCAGGGTGACAATATACAGCCTTGACGTACTCCTTTTCCTATTTTGCACCAGTCTGTTGTTCCATGTCCAGTTCTAACTGTTGCTTCCTGGCCTGCATACAGATTTCTCAAGAGGCAGGTCAGGTAATCTGGTATTCCCATCTCTCTCAGAATTTTCCATAGTTTATTGTGATCCACACAGTCAAAGGCTTTGGCATAGTCAATAAAGCAGAAATAGATGTTTTTCTGGAACTCTCTTGCTTTTTCCATGATCCAGCGGATGTTGGCAATTTGATCTCCATTTCCTCTGCCTTTTTTTAAAACCAGCTTGAACATCAGGGAGTTCACGGTTCACGTATTGCTGAAGCCTGGCTTGGAGAATTTTGAGCATTACTTTACTAGCATGTGAGATGACTGCAATTGTGTGGTAGTTTGAGCATTCATTGATATTGCCTTTCTTTGGGATTGGAATGAAAACTGACCTTTTCCAGTCCTGTGGCCACTGCTGAGTTTTCCAAATTTGCTGGCATATTGAGTGCAGCACTTTCACAGCATCATCTTTCAGGATTTGAAACAGCTCAACTGGAATTCCATCACCCCCACTAGCTTTGTTCTTAGTGTTGCTTTCTAAGGCCCACTTGACTTCACATTCCAAGATGTCTGGCTCTAGATTAGTGATCACATCATCATGATTATCTGGGTTGTGAAGACCTTTTTTGTACAGTTCTTCCGTGTGTTCTTGCCACCTCTTCTTAATATCTTTGCTTCTGTTAGGTCCATACCATTTCTGTCCTTTATCGAGCCCATCTTCGCATGAAATGTTCCCTTGGTATCTCTAATTGTCTTGAAGAGATCTCTAGTCTTTCCCATTCTGTTGTTTTCCTCTATTTCTTTGCATTGATTGCTGAAGAAGGCTTTCTTATCTCTTCTTGCTATTCTTTGGAACTAAGGGTGCTAAACTATTAAGTGCAAATAGAACAAGTACTCACTCCAGTGTTCTTGCCTGGAGAATCCCAGAGACGGCAGAGCCTGGTGGGCTGCCGTCTATGGGGTCGCACAGAGTTGGACATGACTGAAGCGACTTAGCAGCGACAGCGACAGCAACAGCAGAATAAGTATTAAGAGAAGTACAGGGTGCTGTGTATTAACAGAGACCTAATCTAATCTGGTTGGGGAAGAAATGGCAACCCACTCCAGTATTCTTTCCTGGGAAATCCCATGGACAGAGGGCAGGCTATAGTTCATGGTGTCACAAAAGAGTCACGAACAACTTAGTGACTAAACAACAGCAATCTAATCTGGAACTTTGGAGGAGGAGAAGTCTAGGGAGAGCAAACAGCTCTCTGAGGCTCAGAAAGACTGATTTGCAAAGTCAGCTTAAGGTCGGCCAAACAGCGCTGGATGGGTAATAAAATAGAGAAAATTAAAAGAACTCTCTGAGAAAGAGAGAGAGATTGCTGTTTATGATTGTAAGAGGTATTTAATTTGCTGTTTGTGGGATAGGTTGGGGAGTGTGACATGGGGAGTCACTGAGTAGAATTAACCAGAAGTGGTATGTTTTAATTTATGTTTTTAAGAAGATCCACCACGATTATGGACTAGAAAAGCAATGAAGTTTCAGCTAAACCAGGAGACTTATGCTGATATCATTAGGGTCCCACAAATATTTGGTGGGTGATCATACCAGTAATTCCTTAACACTCCATTGGTTTAGCTTAGCAATTTGATAGGGTATATATATAGTATAAATATTACCTCTGACATTTAACTTTTTTTATATTTGCTGATGTAATTTATAATCTTTATACTACCCTACTAAGTATCTGGCTGGGATTCCCTGGTAGCTCAAATGGTAAAGAATCTGCCTGCAATGCAGTAGACCCAGGTTTGATCCCTGGCTTGGGAAGATCCCCTGGAGAAGAGAATGGCTGCCCACTACAGTACTCTTGCCTGGAGAAACCCATGGACAGAAGAGCCTGGGAGGCTGCAGACCATGGGGTCACAAAGAGTTAGACACGACTGAGGGACTAACACACAAAAAAGCAAATATCAGGCTATAAAACCTGAATCTTAAAACATAATAACAGTAAAAATACCAGGCATTGTTCTAAGTACTTTACAAATATTAACTCATTTAATATGTACAGTAATCCTATGATATATGGTGTATACTTTTCTTTATTTGAATAAACTAAAGCCCAGAAACCTATATACAGGTCAGGAAGCAACAGTTAGAACTGGACATGGAACAACAGACTGGTGCAAAATAGGAAAAGGAGTACGTCAAGGCTGTATATTGTCACCCTACTTATTTAACTTCTATGCAGAGTACATCATGAGAAACGCTGGGCTGGAAGAAGCACAAGCTGGAATCAAGATTGCCGGGAGAAATATCAATAACCTCAGATATGCAGATGACACCACCCTTATGGCAGAAAGTGAAGAGGAACTAAAAAGCCTCTTGATGAAAGTGAAAGAGGAGAGTGAAAAAGTTGGCTTAAAGCTCAACATTCGGAAAACGAAGATCATGGCATCTTGTCCCATCACTTCATGGGAAATAGATGGGGAAATAGTGGAAACAGCGTCAGACTTTATCTTTTGGGGCTCCAAAATCACTGCAGATAGTGACTGCAGCCATGAAATTAAAAGACACTTACTCCTTGGAAGGAAAGTTATGACCAACCTAGATAGCATATTGAAAAGCAGAAACATTACTTTGCCGCCAAAGTCCATCTAGTCAAGGCTATGGTTTTTCCAGTAGTCATGTATGGATGTGAGCGTTGGACTGTGAAGAAGGCTGAGTGCCAAAGAATTGATGCTTTTGAACTGTGGTGTTGGAGAAGACTCTTGAGAGTCCCTTGGACTGCAAGGAGATCCAACCAGTCCATCCTAAAGGAGATCAATCATGGGTGCCCATTGGAAGGAATGATGCTAAAGCTGAAGCTCCAGTACTTTGGCCACCTCATGCGAAGAGCTGACTCACTGGAAAAGACTCTGATGCTGGGAGGGATTGGGGGCAGGAGGAAAATGGGATGACAGAGGATGAGATGGCTAGATGGCATCACCAACTCGATGGACGTGAGTTTGAGTGAACTCGGGGAGTTGGTGGTGGACAGGGAGTCCTGGTGTGCTGCGATTCATGGCGTCACAAAGAGCTGAGCGACTGAACTGAACTGAGTGAAGTAAATTCTCTTCAGCTATGTGATTTGCCACTTTGAATATATATATATATATATATATTAACTTTGTTATTTGGTTAGAATCATTGAGGGGGCTTCCCTGATAGCTCAGTTGGTAAAAAAATTCCGCCTGCAATGCAGGATACCCTGGTTCGATTCCTAGGTTGGGAAGATCTACTGGAGAAGGGATAGGGTATACACTCCAGTATTCTTGAGCTTCCCTTGTGGCTCAGCTGGTAAAGAATCCACCTGCAATGCAGGGGACCTGGGTTCAATCCTTGGGTTGGGAAGATCCCCTGGAGAAGGGAAAGACTACCCACTCTAGTATTCTGTCCTGGAGAATTCCATGGACTGTATGGGGTTGCAAAGAGTCAGACATGACTGAGTGACTTTGACTAGAATCATTGAACTTCTTATTCAGATAATATGAGTCCAAAAGTCATAGGCTCTTTTTCCTCTTTTATTTCTTAATGAACACATTTGTGTTATTTATTAAGTAACAGAACTGTTATGGGAGGCACACTGACTGAAACCACCCACCCTGGCCAGGCACCATAGTAGCCATTTGCATGAGTTGTTTTACGATAGGAGGTCCTGGTAAGGAACAGGGAACTAATAAGCCACCACCAACCGGAAGAGTTCAGGAAAGGTCAAAAGGAGACACCACACCTCCCAGAATCCTCTCTGGCATCCATCTTGGCTGAACAAGGCATGCACCACCAGGAAGGACTCTAAGTCAGAATGATTGGCTAAAGACAACCCAGAAACTAATCCCATCACCATAAAACCCGAGACTGCAAGCCACCTGGCAGAGCTGTTCTCCTGGGTTCCCTTACCCTGCTATTCTGCACCCGGGTGCCCTCTCCCAATAAAATCTCTTGCTTTGTCAGCACATATGTCTCCTCGGACAATTCATTTCTGAGTGTTAGACAAAAGCCCAGTTTTGGGCCCTGGAAGGGGTCCCTCTTCCTGCAACAGAACTACTGTAAATGTTTTGCAGACACTAACTCATCACAACTGAACAAGTTGTACTCCTTTCCAGTAGAAATGTACTGTCATTTCCATTTTAGAGGTGAAGTAACTGAGGCGCAAGGAACTTAAATAATAAGGCTAAGATCACACAGCTTTTAATCTAATAATAATTGGGAACCAAACCTAGGCAACCTAGTTTAAGTGTCATGCTTTTAACCTCTAGACTGCATGCAGAACAGTTCAGCTGAGTCCCAAAGAACTATATTAAATGACAAAAATGAATTTTTCACGTTTTTAGACTAAATATGTTCAGTTCTTCTAATCTTTCCTGATAGTACAATTTGGCACTTACATGCAGTGATTATTTTCAGTTCAAGATAGGAAAGAAGAGAAAGCAGTACAGTATTCTGAGCTTTTCGTATAAACTACCTGAAGGTTAATTCTATAGTGTATAATTGTTTAAACCTCTCACAGACCTCAGGGTGGAAGAGCCGTGATAGGTGCTCCATAATTTGCTTCTTGATGAATTAATCTATTTTTAATTTTCATATTAGGATTGATATTCTTTTTAGATCCTACCTCATGAACAGCAACAATAACAACAAATATTTTGCCTTATCAGATATGTCTAAATGTGAATTACAACTGGATCTCTATAAAAATCCTTCTCATGTCATTTATATAAGTTAGAGAATAGATAGCAGCTATTTTAAAAAAATTGTATTTACTTTTGTAAATGGAGCTGTAATGGTGTATAATTAAGGGAAATCACTTATCAGTGTCATCTGTCATATTAGCTCTTCATCATTACTACTTCTTGAACAAGTACTTGAAACAGTTGCAAATCTGCACCATGCCATTCTGTGCATTGATGGGCTCAGCTAATAAAGAGTATCATTTTAGCTTTAAATAACATTTCTAGTTTGGGGAACACTTTCAGGTAACCTCTTTTGATCTTTCTTTCTGACTTTCTATACTCCTTTCACTTCCTCAGTAATTGTTTTTCCTATCAAACAGAAACTTCAGGTGTTGTCAAAATAACCAGAGAGAAAGTGATGTGGGGTTTTAGTGTAAATATGTCAGGTTGAACTTCAAGCCAGTAAAATTCAGTCAAGTGCTATCATTTAAAAAGCTGTCATAATGGATTGTATGACTCACAGTACACATTTTATTTTTATAGGTGACTAATACTTCACAGATGTGTGATTGTTTGGTGATTATAATGACAAAGAATGACTTTGCCCTTTGATTCCTGGATTTAATCCATCCTTTCCCTCTTCCTACTTCCTTTGACCTTGATAAGATCCACCTTGAGTGTATAAGTGTTTTCACTACCCAGATTCTTAAAATGGTCTCCTGGCTATTTGTTTTTCCTGGGGCTATTGTTGAACTACCCACTGGAAAAAATGAGCTTGTTGAGTTGAAGAAACATCCAAATCTTTGGGAGAAAGGCACCCAAGCAAGATCTCCTGGGCCATTTAATTATTTAGCAGACACTGTTGAGAACCCAGTAAATTCTTGGCATTGGGCATGGGATTAGGTATTCAAAGATGAATAGCATTGACCCAACCTCAAAGGGCTCTTGGTTTCTTGGTATATGAAACCAGAGAGGTAGAAATTGATACCTGGATATTCTACTACATCAGCTGTCTTTCCTGTGTAAATTGAGACCTAAGAGAGTAAGTAATTATTAAATACTTTAACAGGCTTTGTACATATCTCATTTAATTATTCCCCAGTTTGTCATTGTGTGTCCAACTCTTTGCAGTGCCATGGACTGTAGCTCACCAGGCTCCTTTGTCCATGGGATTTTCCAGGCAAGAATACTGGAGTGAGTTTCTGTTTCCTCCTCCAGGGTATCTTCCGAACCCAGGGATGAAACCCATGTCTCTTGGGTGTCCTACATTGGCAGGCAGATTCTTTACCAGTGAGCCATGTGGAAACCCCTAACTTGTCAAGAAGGGGATAAAGCTGCAAATTTTACAGATGAGGGAATGTAGAAAAGTTAAATAATTTGCTTAAAGTTACAGAGTTGGCAGAGCTGAGGTTGAACACAGGTTGAGGCTGAAGCTCAACCTGATATGTCAGAGATATCTGTTGTGTCTAAGCTCATGAATCCCCATCATTCCAGCTTGGCTTTTAACACTGAAAAAGTCCCAATTAAAAAAGGGAAAAAAATGTGTGAGAGAAAAAAGGCCAACAAAAAACCACAAAGTAAATTGGAGTAACAGCTAGGGCTTAAAAAGTGTGGAAATTTAGATTGAAGGAACAAATTTTATCTTGTACCATGGAGTAGAATATAACATCTTGTGAATAGCTATATGAGATGTGAAAATGCCTAGCCTCTGGATGTTGAACTTGAATGACCATAAGACCCCTTTTACATTAGGCTGGTTAACATCCTCTGCTATTAATATTTCATGACTGAGGGCCAGTCAGCTATTTCAAGCAGTTTCAATGACAGAAAATGAGTGTAATATTTGAGATAGTCCATCATATTTGTAAACTAATGCCATAGTAATAATAAAATATCTAATACCTGTGATTTCTATTAATGGGTCCTAGTTCTGTCCCTAAAGCAACATAGAATTTGCATAATTTACAACATTAGAATTTACATAGTTCTATGTTGGAGCAAATGCTGTTTGGCTATGTCTCAAGTGTGAATTGGAGAGAATTCTTGGTTTCCAGGGGAAGAAAATCTGGTTATCTGAATTTGCAGTGTTCTGGTTCCTGTAATAGTTTTTTTTTTTTTTTTCTCATTGTGTTTTGTTAACTTGTTTAGTGTCAGTAGACCCCTATCCACTGTTAGTGTGTGAGAGGAGTCAAGTTTTTGAGCCTTGGCTGAGGGTGAAATCCTTCAAGTTTTTTTTATTGGAGTCATAAGTAATACTCTAGGACATTTCTCAGTAGCCAAGCAGCTGGGGCTCTGGTGGGAACTCACCACTCTGACCTTGCTACATGGAACATGCACATCTTTATGATATTCTTTTTCCATGCCCGGATTCAATTAAGTATGGAATGCTGTGGGAACAGTTTGGGCAGGTAGCCCAGATTTGGTGCGAAAAGGTTTTCTGAAATAGTCGGCAGACATCAGAACTAATTTCACAAGTTACAAGAAGAATTAGCCAGGCAAAGCTGAATAATGGGAGTAAGGAACAGGGTACCTCCGAAAGAGAAGGAATACTATATGTGATGGTACCGAGGTGAGAGAAAACGTGGCATGTTTAAGCAATAAGAAAGGATTCAGTATGACTTATTAAAAATTTTCCAACTGTTTTGAGATGTAAACAATAGATATAATTTATATACAAAAAAGTACATCCATTTAAAATATAATTTTTATAGGGTTTTTAATTGTTCTGTGAAACATAAAATTTACCATGTTAACCATTTAATGTGTATAATTGGGTAATATTAAGTATATTCACATTGTGGTACATAGTCTCTTTTGAATAAAAACATACTCAACCTCCTTCACAGGACAAGAAAAATAATATAGCATTACCCTTTATGTTTTCATGACACTTGGATTGCAAATATGTTGGTAATGAGGACATTGATCAAATGAAGTTCAGATTGTAATCATTAAAGCCAATTAATTTTTCTCTATCATTATCCCACTCACTTCAATGGAAATAGTTCTTTTCCTTGTCCAGGATGAAATCTGAGTAAGCTTCACAACTTTTTTTCATCACTTACACAACAGTAAATCTTGTGGTCACTCTGTGTGAAAGTCACTCAGTCGTGTCCGACTCTCTGTGTCCCCATGGAGTATACTGTCCGTGGAATTCTCTAGGCCAGAATACTGGAGTAGGTAGCCTTTCCCTTCTCCAGAGGATCTTCCCAACCCAGGGGTCAAACCTAGGTCTCCCACATCACAGGCGGATTCTTTACCAACTGAGCCACAAGGGAAGCCCTGTGGTCACTGTAAGGATCAGAATAATTTAATATATTGCCTGTGGCCAGGAAATTAGTAGGTAGGGCAGGTCATATTAAAATAAAATTCCTTTCATTCTAAGTGTGAAAGTCTTTCCCACATTCTTTGATAAAAACATATAGCAGTGAGAATAAAGATGAAGAAATGGGCAGTAAATGAAAGTGGCCACCACTGGCCTTTGCAGATGGTTTTCCACTATGGGGAAGGGTTTTAAGAGTTGATTCATTTTCATTGCTACATAAAATTTCACGGTATAAACATACCACTGTTAAATCACACAACAAATTGTGTTTCAACTATTTTGCCACGTCAAACAATGTAGTAGAAAACATATTTTATGCCTAGCTCTTGTGCCTGTGTGCAGGAATCTCTCTACATAGTTTATAACAGAGTAAAATTTCTGAGTCATAGCGGGTGAGGATCATCAAAATTTAAAGGTATTGGCAAAGTGCTTTTTAGGAGTTTGTCTCATTGCTATCTTTTTAAAAAGGAATTTTATTTATTTATTTATGGCTGCACTCGGTCTTTGTTGCTGTGCATGGGCTTTCTCTATTTGCAGCAAGTGGGAGCTACTTTTCACTACAGTGTTTAGGCTTCTCGTTGAGGTGGCTTCTCTTGTTTGGGAGTGTGGGCTCTAGTGCACTCAGGCTTCAGTAGTTGTGGCACACAAGCCCATTAGTTGTGGTGCCTGGGCTTAATTGCTCCATGACATGTGGAATCTTCCCAGATCAGGGATTGAACCCATGTCTCCTGCATTGGCTGGCAGGTTCTTTACCACTGAGCTACCAAGGACACCCTCATTACTATCTTTATAAAAACATTTAAATGTTTACTTATTTGGTGAGTGTGAAATTGTACTTCATTGGCATTCTAATTTGCATTCTATTTATTATAAATAACATATTAAATTGAATTTCCATAGCAAGTTACCACAGACTGGGGTGGCTTCCTTGGTGGTTCAGATGGTAAAGAATCCACCTGCATTGTGGGAGACCTGGGTTCGATCCCTGGGTTGGGAAGATCCTTTGGAGGAGGACATGGCAACCCACTCCATTATTCTCTCCTGGAGAATCCCCGTGGACATGACTGAGCAACTAAGCATACCCACAGGGGTGGCTTAAATAATAGAAATGTATTTCTTATAGTTTGGAGGCTGTAAGTTTGAGATCAGAGTGCAGTCATGGTTGGTACTAGTGAAGGGTTGCTGATGGCAGTCTTCTCATTGTGTCCTCACATGGTGGAGAGAGACTCAGCAAAGTCTCTGGTATATGTTTTTTATAAGGGCACTAACCCCCTTGTGAGGGCCCCTCCCTCATGACCTCATCTAATTCTTACTACCTCCCAAAGGTCCCATCCCCAAACAGTATTGTATTGGAGACTAGGGCTTCAACATAAAGAAATTTGATAAGCCTTGATCCATGTATACACCCATGAAAATGCTACTACAGCGAATTTACGGAATACTTCCAGTTTCCTAAGGCCCCTTGGAGCCAATCCTTTCCTCCACCCCTGGTCTAAGGACAACAATGATTTCCTTTCTGTCTCTCTGGATTAGTTTCAATATTCTAGAATTTTATGTAAATTGAATCATACAGCCTGTACAATTGTTTTGCCTTGCTTCTTTCACTGATTTTGAGATTTATTCATATTATGTCTATCAGTAATCTGTTCCCTTTTGTTACTGAATATTATTTCATTGTATGGATATTCCACATTTTGTTTATCCATTTACTTGTTGATGGACATTCATATTGTTTTCAGTTTAGGGCAGTGATGAATAAAACCTTATATGAACATTCATGAATGAGTCTTTTGGGGGATCATATATTTTCATTTTACTAGCAAAAATGCCTAGGAGTGAAATGGCTGGGCAGTTTGCTAAATGTCTAGTTTCGATGCAGGATACAGGATGCTTGGGGCTGGTGCACTGGGATGACCCAGAGGGATGGTATGGGGAGGGAGGTGGGAGGGGGATTTAGGATTGGGAACACGTGTACACCCGTGGCAGATTCATGTTGGTGTATGGCAAAACCAATACAATATTGTAAAGTAAAAATAAATAAATAAATAAATAAAATCTGAAAAAAAAGAAAAAGTCAAAAATAAATAATAAAATGAAAAAAGGAAAAAAATGTCTAAATTTAAAGAAGCAGACAAAAGTTTCAAAGTGGTTTTACCATTTTACTTTCCTAACAGTAATGTGTAATAGTTCCATTGTTTCCACCTCCTCTCTAACACATGATATTGTTGCTGTTGACTTTTTGTTGTAGTCATCCTAGTGGTCATATACTGGTATCTCATTGTCTTTTAATTTGCAGAGAGATGATATGGGGAGAGAGGTGGCGGGGAGGGCGTTCAGGATTGGGAATGCATGTACACCCATGGCGGATTCATGTCAATGTGTGGCAAAACCACTACAGTATTGTAAAGTAAAATAACAAATAAATAAATAAAAATATTGCTGAGAAAAAATAATTTGCATTTCCCTAAAATTCCAGATATATTTTAAAGAAATTGGATACTTTTTTCATGTGCTTACTAAGGTCGATTATATATCTCTCTTAAGAAGTTCTTGTTAAAGTCTTTTGCCTATTTTTAATTGGGTTGGTTTTTGAAGCATAATATATCTTTGTATATTCTAGATGCAAGTTCTTTGTGTTGTATTTTCTCCTGTT
Organism: Capricornis sumatraensis; assembly: GCF_032405125.1. Classification (NCBI taxonomy): domain Eukaryota; kingdom Metazoa; phylum Chordata; class Mammalia; order Artiodactyla; family Bovidae; genus Capricornis; species Capricornis sumatraensis. Next base: position 105,847,389 of record NC_091092.1, on the reverse strand, counting down.
CTTTGGTTTACCTTTTAATTGTCTTAGTAGTGTCTTTTAATTTTGATGAAGTCCAGTTTATCCTGTTATTTTTGATGGTTCATGCTTTTATAAGTGTCATACTAAGAAATCTTTTTCTACACCAACATCACAAAATTTTTTTCCTATGTTTTCCTCTAAAAGTTTTATAGTTTTAGCTTTACATTTCAGTCTGTGATCCATGTCTAATTTATTGTACATCGTATGTGTATTATATATGTTGCATATATCACAGTAAATTATTATATGTATCATATATAATATGATCTAAACTAATATATGTGTGTATATATTATAACTAATATGGTTTAAAATATTATATGGTCTACATTAATATTGTAATAAATATACAATTATAGTGCTGTAATTAATGTATGTATTATATTAGTGTGTATATATTAGCTTAGCTCATATATGCCATATATGCACATATACACTGTAATCTGATAAGATACTAATTATAGGTAAGGGCTGAGGTTCATTTTTTTCTCATATGAATATCGATCATGCAAACACCATTCACTGAAAAGATTACCCTTTCTCCATTGAATTTTCTTGGTGACTTAATTGAAAATGAACTGACCATATATTCTTGGTCTACTGATCCTTTAATTCTGTTAAATGTGTCTATTGTTTCACTGGTACTACACTATCTTTATTCCTGTAGCTTTATAATAAGACTGAAAGTCAGGTAATGTATGTCCTCCAACTTGTTCTTCTTTTTAAAACTGTTTGGCTATGGTTTTTCCAATAGTCATGTGTAGATGTGAGAGTTGGACTCTGAAGAAAGCTGAGCACCAAAGAATTGATGCTTTTGAACTGTTGGAGAAGACTCTTGAGAGTCCCTTGGACTGCAAGGAGATCCAACCAGTTCATTCTGAAGGAGATCAGTCCTGGGTGTTCACTGGAAGGTCTGATGTTGAAGCTGAAACTCCAATACTTTGGCCACCTGATGCGAAGAGCTGACTCATTTGAAAAGGCCCTGATGCTGGGAAAGATTGAGGGCAGGCAGAGAAGGGGACGACAGAGGATGAGATGGTTGGATGACATCACCGACTCGATGGACATGAGTTTAGGTGGACTCCAGGAGTTGGTGATGGACAGGGAGGCCTGGCGTGCTGCAGCTCATGGGGTTGCAAAGAGTTGGACACGACTGAGCAACTGAACTGAACTGAGGACTAATGTTGTATTTGCATTCTGGAAAACAAGTGGAGCATAAATTGAGGGATAGGGCAAAGGCAGAAAAACTAATACCTAGACTATTTCAGTAATATTAGAAAGAGATGAGCTCTCCTTTAAGGCATTGAAGCCAGAACAGCCCAGCAGAGCTCTCTGGTATGATGGTAATGTTCTAGAGCTGCTCCGTCTGATGCAGTAGCCATTGGCTACATGTTTCTCAGCTCATTTCAGTCGCTTGTTTGAGGCCAACTCTTTGCGACCCCATGGACTGCAGCACGCCAGGCTTCCCTGTCCATCACTTAACTCCTGGAGCTTGCTCAAACTCATGTCCATTGAGTCATTGATGCCATCCAAACATCTCATCCTCCGTCGTCCCCTTCTCCTCCTGCCTTCAATCTTTCCCAGCATCAGGGTCTTTTCCAATGAGTCAGTTATATTCCAATAAGTCATGTTTCTACTAAGTTCTTATATGACCACTGGGACTAGGGAATTGACTTTCTAAATTTTATTTAATTTTAACTAATGTGAATCTGAATGTAAATGTCTACATATGGCTCAGCACAGAGCTCAAGGAAGGAATAGACTTCAGAGATAATAAGGAGAAAAAGTGGGAAGTGTTTCATCACTCATGAAAGTCAAAACACACAGAACAAGGGTAAGTGGAGAAGAATAAAAAGATGACACTCAACTTTCTGTATTGTATTAATTAGTTATCATGTATGTTACCATTAGAGTATAAACTTAATGGGGGTGGGGACTATCTTTTAAAGATTTGTTTATTTATGTTTTAATTTTATTATTTATTTATTTTTTACTTTACAGTATTGTATTGGTTTTGCCATACATCAACATGAATCTGCCACGTGTGTACACATGTTCCCCATCTTGAACCCCCCTCCCACCTCCCTCCCCATACCATCCCTCTGGGTCATCCCAGTGCACCAGCCCCAAGCATCCTGTATCCTGCATCGAACCTAGACTGGCGATTCATTTCTTATATGATATTATATATGTTTCAATGCCATTCTCCCAAATCATCCCACCCTCTCCGTCTCCCACAGAGTCCAAAAGACTGCTAACAAACACATGAAAAGATGCTCAACATCACTCATTATCAGAGAAATGCAAATCAAAACCACAATGAGGTACCATTTCACGCCAGTCAGAATGGCTGTGATCCAAAAGTCTACAAGCAATAAATGCTGGAGAGGGTGTGGAGAAAACGGAACCCTCTTACACTCTTGGTGGGAATGCAAACTAGTAAAGATTTATTTTTTTATTGGAGTATAGTTAATTTACAATATTGAATTAGTTTTAGGTATGCAGCATGGTGATTCAGTCGTGTGTGTATTCTTTTTAAGATTGTTTTCCCTTATAGATTATTATAAAATGTTGAGTATAGTTCCCTGTGCTATACAACTGATCTTTTAATCCCAAACTGCTAATTTGTGCCCCCCACCCCCCACCTTTCCCCTTTGGTAACCATGAGTTTGTTTTCTCTGTCTGTGAATCTGTTTCTGCTTTGTAAATAAGTTCATTTGTATCATTTTTTTTTTAGATTCCACATATAAGCAATATCATATTTGTCTTGACTTATTTCCCTTAGTATGACAACACCTAGATACCTCCATGTTGCTGCAAATGGCAAATTTTTATTCTTTTTTTTTTTTTTTGCGTAGTATTCCATTTTGTACACCTCCCCCCACCACACATCTTTATTTTTGGCCATACAGTGTGGTATGCAGGATCTTAGTTCCCTGACCAGGGACTGAACCCAGGCTTCCTGCAGTGGAAGCATAGAGACTTAACCAATGGACCATCAGAGATGTCCCTATACCACGTCTTCTTTATCCATTCATCTGTCGATGGACATTAAGGTAGCTTGGGACGGTCTTTCTTAGTTATTGTTTTATTCCCAGCACCTTACATACTGCCTGGCATATAGCAGGAACTCAGTGAATATTTGTCAAAGTATGAAAGGAAAGGAGGGAGAGAAAATGATCTGATATGATATTAGCCACATTCAATATGACAAGAGACTAATGTGAGAAGAAAATCCAGGAGGAAGTAGATAATACTAGTAATACCTAATGTGTACTGAGGACCGTGATCAGGTGCTACTGTATGTTCCTACCTACATTATAAAATTTAATCTGTACAACAATCCGGAGTCAGATATTATGCCCATTTTACAGATAGAAATACTGAAAATCAGAAAATTAAGGAACATGAATAAAGTGACATTACCAAGTGGTAGAGTTAGAATGAGGCTAGTTTGGGCCAAGTGGTGGGACAAATAGTGGCAGCTCAAAGAGAAATCTCGACTCCAGATAACAGATTTTGGAATCATCAGTAAAAGATGTTTGCATGTGAATGGAAGTGTTTGTTTAGTAAGAGAGATTATAGAATGAAAATAGTGATCTGTTCGGAGAGAATCCTTGAAACTGAGAAATACTGAGAAATGATGGATGGATGAAAGAGGAAACCCAGAGAAGGTCATGTCCCCAAAATCAAGGGAGACAAAGGATTGAGGAAGGGCGGGGTGTGGTCTGCATTTCATAGGCTGGAGATCTCTCTGTATTTTATGGAGTTAGCAATTAGCAGTTTACTGTATTGATGACAGAAACAGTTTTCTGAACTGGTGGAAACAGATTACAAGTCACCGAGGAGTAAATAAGGATGTAGTGATAAGATATGAAATTCTTTGTTCATAAGGATAAAAAGAGATGGTGGTATGGGAAATGAGACTGTGGGTTATCTATGTTGTTGTTTTAAAAAGGAAAATATTTGAGCATGCTTATGAAAGAAAAGGCTCTTGTGGTGGAGGAGGAGGTTGGAATATGAGGGTTGGAGAGTAAGAACCTTGACAATGGATTTTGTTATCTACACTAATGCTGCTCATTGTGCTCAGCAGACCCATGCCAGTCCATGCACTGTGAGCTACTGGTCTGAGACACGATGAATATGGAAATGAAAAATAAGCATGTAGGAATATTAATTGTTATTTGACAGTCATTTGATACCTATTGAATATAAATATAAGGGCTTCCCTGATAGCTCAGTTGGTAAAGAATCCGCCTGCAATGCAGGAGACCCCAATTCGATTCCTGGGTTGGGAAGATCCACTGGAGAAGGGTTAGGCTACCCACTCCAGTATGTTAAAACTAGGAGCTTGTACTCTGTATATTCTTCTTTGGTCATTTTTGCTTTTGCAGTGATTCACTTTTATTATGTTTTACACAAGCGTAAGACAAAAAATGATCCTCAGAAGACTGGATGTGTTTTTTTTTTTTAAATGGTCCTTCATCACAGTTTGAGAACCACTATGGAAAACGAACAAAACAACAGTATGATGAAGCAGGCATGGTAAAATGTTAACATTGAGGAGACCTGGTTGAAAGGTATATGGGAACTTTGTATTTTTAAAAAATATTCTATAAATCTGAAATTAAAAGTAAATTTTTTTTTTTTAAGCTTGAAGACTAACCAATGTAGATAACAAATCAGGGGATTAATCTTAAGGGAAAAATCGACAACTCTTCCACTCCAGTTGAAAGGTGGGAAGGAAGTGAGTATGGATTAGGTTAAGTTTATTTTTTTTAACTTGTGTTTCATTGGAGGATAATTGCTTTACAATGTTGTGTTGGTTGCTGCTATACAACAAAGTGAATCACCTAATATGTCTGGTCTTCCCTGGTGGCTCAATGGTAAAGAATCCTCCTGCCATTGCAGGAGACGCAGATTCGATCCCTAACTTGGGACTATCCCCTGGAGAAGGAAATGGCAACCGACTCCAGTAGTCTTGCCTGGAAAATCCCATGCACAGAGGAGCCTGGCAGGCCACAGTCCATGGGGTCACAGAAGAGTCGGACATAATTGAGCAACTAAACAGCAATGTACATATGTCCCCCTCCCTCTTGAACCCCCCTCCCACTTCCCACTCCATCCCACCCCTCTTGGTTGTCACAGAGCACCGAGTTGATAGGTTAAGTTTATAATTGGAGCTTTAACATCAAAGACCACCCCTGCCTGGGACTTGGGTGGCATCTCTATATTCTCTCTGGGGAGTAGGAGGTGAGTACTCTTGCTGAAAGGAAGTGCTTTTGTACCTCCTTGAGAAGGGAATGGCAACCCACTCCAGTATTTTTGCCTAGAGAATGCCACGGACAGAGGAGCCTGGTGTCTATAGTGTCACTAAGAGTCAGACACGACTGAGCAAAACTTTCACTATTGTACCATCAGAGGTGGGCTCTGAGTCAGAGTTTGTGTGCAAGTAGTTTATTTAGAAGTTCATTCCAAGAATCACCATTAGTTTTAGTTAGGGAGTCAGGAGAGAGATGAGAAGTCAAGTGATAAAGTGTGTGTTATGGAATAGGTTTCTCCCATGGACAACTGGGATTCTGGGAAAATGTCCCAGTCCTTCTGGGAAATGCTACGGAACAGTGCAGAACATAGATCATGATTAGCCCATTTTAGAGGCAAGAGAACTGAAACCTTTGTCCTCCATCTGCCATCTATTTGTCATCTCCTGAGAGCTGCAGTAGGATGAAGCTGGGACATACTGAGAATAGTGGGAGTTGAGGATTTGAAGGCACTGACAGCATCTTCTATGATGAGATAGGAAATGAGGGGAAACAGGGTTTGAAGAGAGGGATGAAAGTTAAAACATGATACCGGTAGGAATGAGCAAAGGAACTGACCAGGGAACATGTGATTGATTGCCATGATTCCTGTGTAGGCTTGAGAACTTGGTGAAGGTTGGAGTCCATGGATTTATCACCGTGTCAGTCCTCCCATGGCCATAACAGTGGGTCACGTATAGAGGCTAGGAAAGCAGTCAGATGTTTGACTTTTATTATTTTCCTTGGCAGCTGCATAAATCTATGAGCACATCTCACTGAGCTTTTAGACTACAAGAATTGTAGCTCACATCTTTTCAGATGAAGTACTCTCAAGCTTCGTTTTCACTTTAGGTATTTAGGCAGTTGATTTGCAAACCTCACTATAGAATTTACATCCGTATCATTCCAGTCTTTAGGTATCAGTAAGTTCCATAAGCTAATGAGGCCAGGTTTCCTTCAGCCCTGGATCCATATACCAACCTAGTACATAGTGTGTGCTGAGTTGTGTCTGACTCTTTGTGGCCCCATGGACTACAACCCATCAGGTTCCTCTGTCCATGGATTTCTCAGGCAAGAATACTGGAGTGGGTTGCCATTTCCTCCTCCGGGGGATCTTCCCGACTTAGGGATGGAACCTGAGTCTCTTGTGTCTCCTGCACTGGCAGGCAGGTTCTTTACCACTGAGCCACCTGGGAAGCCAAAGTCAGCGTGTGTAGTGGGTATTATGTGAAAATAGGATGATGTGTGCACTCAAAAGCTCAGAGACTTGCAGGGGAACAGGAACCTGTAAAGACATAAGCAGAGCACAGTGGATTGAGTTCTGTGATACAGCTTACATAGTAGATGCTCAATTAATATTCGCTGAGTGACTGAAGTGTGATCCAGTATACAAGATCCCTCTTGTCATGAAAAGCTTATCATATTCTTAGTGGAAGTTAGCAACTATAGACTTAAAGTGGTTTCAAGAAAAGATGGCAGTATTTGCCATCATATGGTGAGAACATTTTCTTCACTCTTCCATAAACAAAATGGAAGAAAACACTGAACCCATTAGTTTGCAAATTTTGTTTTTATTGGAGGTGAGACTGAGACACAGAGTCATTTTCATTTTGTTAACTAATTATCTCATGATTATTGAGCCATAGCGGTCACACTGCTTCTTCTATGGCTATTAAATTTAACAGAGTAGCATCATTTAGGCCTCAAGACATCTAACTCAGTAGTGATGAAATGTTTATGATCTGAGAATGATAAATAACTCATATTACCTTGCTATTCCCCCAAAATAAAAATCTTTAATGGCTAGGTTTCGACTATTACAGTTTTTTTGTAGCCATGCAACAATTTCTTAACAGTCATTGCATATAACAGACAAATATAGAAAAATTCTAATTCTTGCTTTATCTTGAAGAGCTCGAAATATTTTTATAACATTCTTTCATTCTTAATAAGATTTCCATTTTATTTTGAAAAAGTCACTACTTCCTCAATATGGTGGGGTGGTTGTATTACTAATTTTAATTTTTTTTCACATAATATTATTCAACAGTGATTATATTCATAAGAGTAGACTAGAGATAAAGCATATTAGGTGAAGAAAGGGCTTCACAGGTGGCACCTAGTGGTAAAGAACCCTCCTGCCAATGCAAGAGACCCAAGAGATGCAGGTTTGATCCCTGGGTGGGGAAGATGCTCTGGAGGAGGGAATGGCAACCCACTCCAGTAATTTTTCCTGGGTACTCCCATGGACAGAGGAGCCTGGTGGGCTTCAGTCCATGGGGTTGCAAGAGTCAGGGATGGCTGAGGTGACTGAGCACACACTCACATGGGTAAAGAAAAGAGGTTTCTGCTGTGCAAAGCCAATACAGTATTGTAAAATAAGGTAAAATTTAAAAAATAAAGTAAGGAATGGTAAAAAAATAAAAATAAAATCGAAAAAGTTCAGAGCCTTGCACGGGGGAAGGACTTGTAAGTAGGCAGGAACAGTGACTGATGTGCCTTCAAATCCTTTGAAGGGAAGAAGAAATCTCCATTTAGAGAAGTTAGTGGAGACTTTAAGAGGACATCATATTTTTAATTGATCTTAGGGGCTGGGGAAATTGTTTTGTAGCCATTGGGGAGGAAGATGTAGTTTGGGAGTTGGAAAAGGAAGGGGGAAATGGAAATAGAAAGGACATGCCAAAGGGAAAAGCAGGTACACAGAGATCATGGTTGGCCATGGAATATTCTGGATGGTGGAGAGTCCTAAGGGATGTGCCAAGAGCTTTGTCCTGTACTTTGTGGGGCAGCTGGGGCTGAACAATGGGGCAGCACTGCTGTGGTCACCTTTAAGATACAGGATGGACTCCCTGCCCAAATATAATGTGATCTCTCTCTCTCTCGCCATACACACCCCCCCCCCCCAACACACACCCCTGAAGGGGTATGAAAAGATGAATCTCTCACATAGTAAGGCTTTCTGGGCAGAACAGGTTCCCAAATAGTCCTAAAATAGATTGAGAGAGCGAGCAAGCAGGGAGAGAAGACTGTCTCAGGGTTTTATGGTGGTTAAGGAGTGGGATGAGGGTAAAGGTTCCCATGCCTGGGAAAGGGCTTGTATGATTGAAATCTCCCACAGGCACCCCAGGAAGGAGCACGCAGGCTTTCTTTGTAAGCTGGCCCACTTGTGGAACAGAAGGAGAAGAAGGTGGGGTGAAGCTTGAAAATTGTTAGTAGTCAACCATCAAAGATGGAGACATGGGACTTCCCCGATGGTCCAGTGGCTAAGAGTCTGCGCTCCCAATGCAGGGGGCCCGGGATCAATCCCTAGGCAGGGAAGTAGATCCCCACGTGATGTAACTAAGGATGTATGCCACAGCTAGGAGTTCACATGCTGCCACTCAAGATCGTGCATGCCACAGTGAAGACTGAAGATCCCACATGCTGCAACTAAGACCCAGTGCAGCCAAATAAATTAATACTTAAAGAAAATTGTGACATTACCTGAGGATAATCAGATTTGGGAAGGAAAATCACCAGGAACAGTGAGAAGATAACTTGGAAAAGGATGAGGAGGCTAGTCCAGAAGAACACTTAGGAGTCTGTGGCAAGTTGCTGGGTAAAAATGAAATGAAGACCTGACTGTGACCACGAAAATAAGGATGCTTTGAGGAATGTTTCCGAGGAAGAGTTGAGATTGGTACCCAATAAACCTGGTAGTGAGTGAGAGAGGGTGCTCCAGGATGAATATGAGAGCTGGTTGTACAACTAGAGAAACAATGAAAACAAAAATAGGCTTTATGGGAGAAGGGACAGGTGGTGAGGAGGAGACCAGGAGTTACTCGTTTCATGTGTTTTGAAATGTCATGGCCTAGAGTCACCACATCCTTTGAGAAATGCACCACAGGTCTTCTAGACTCTGCCCTTTTCTGGGTCATCTTGAGTGTCACAGGTCAAATACCATAATGCTAAAAGTTAAAGTCTCTCTGGGAAGCCCAGTTGAACGTGACTTCCTTTTCTTTTTCTAAGGAACATTTATTGTTTCTTATTATAAAACATGTTTCATGTAAACAATTATGGAGTATAGACAAGTATAAACAGGAAAAGATAAATGCCGCATAGTTCCTCCCTATGGAAATGATAACTAACATCATATTAGTGTATTTTTTTTTTTTTTTTTGTAGAGAGGGCCATTGGAGATCAAATGGGAGAGAAACTTAGTCTAAAAGACTGATAAGCTTCAAAGAGGAAGTAATGTTTTATCTGGGTATTTGAAGATTTTGAGAACACTTGCTTACCATAAAGGGAAAGAAAGTGGGCTGAGAGTGGAGGAAGTATATGAGAATAAGAAGGATACACATTTTAAGATTGAAGTCATATGTTTCATTGTGGTTTATAACTCACAATTGTAAGATAATATCAGCACAACATTTAAGTAAAATTTTTGCAGTGAAATATATGCATAGGAAACATATTGTATCATATCTCTTGCCTTTAGGAAAGACCACATTGGAGATTTTAAAATCTACTTCCTGAAATGATGTTTGGGGACTGTGGACTAGCCTGCCACAGAAGTCTGTTACCACCAACTCAGTGTTAGTTTCTGAGCATTGGGCTTGCTGGCTTCCTTTTTGACTCAGGCTCCAGAGATTAGCAAGTGTGATTGCCCAGATAGATATCTCCCTCATATTTGAAAATTTTCACATGATGATATTTCAGTTTTTCTGTTGTTATAAATTATAGATCAAAAATTAGGCTGAGAATTCCCAAGGACTCAAAGTTTAGCTGCAAGTATTCCCACCCCCACCCCCACCCAGGTTCACTGAGTAATCATTGACATACATCACTGTATAAGTTTAAGGAATACAGCATGATGGATTGATTTATTTATATGATGAAATGATTACAAAAAGTTTTGCTAACATTCACCATGCAAATTTTGCTTTTTAAAAAATGTGGGTGTATTGTAGCAGAGAAGTCAGTTGCTGGACTATGAGTACCAGTGATGTGTGCTCTTGTAGGTCAAGAAAAGGGATTCTGGGACTTCCTGGTGGTCCAGTGGCTAAGACTCCCAGCTGTCAATCCAGGGGGCCCAGGTTTGATCCCTGGTCAGGGAACTAGATCCTCCGTGTTGCCACTAAGACCTGGCACAGTCAAATAAATATTTGACTCTGCTGAAAATGCTGTTGGGTTCTTTAGTTATCTTTATTAGAAGATTCTATTGATAGATAGATGTGATTGATTTCCTGTGATTCTATTGATGGATAGGATTTTTCCTGCTTGGTAATTTTGGCGTTTTTTTCATATTGTGGGTGAAGTATACCAGATAGTCAGCATTTCTGACTCTGTAATTAAAGCAAAGAAGTTCTTAGATGTTCTTTCTGTCACTTTCTATGTCAGACCTGATTAAATGTCTGGAGAGGGAGGATCTCACTCTGTAAGTTCAGTTTTCATGAAGAGCTATTTTTTTTTTTTAATTTTCAAGAAGCACTGTTTTTAAATGCAGTGATGACTCCTCTTAATTAAAAGCAAATCTTCAGTCTTACAATTTTGCTGACCACTGTGAATTTTGAGAGTATATATTTTTTGGTAATGCAGTGAATAATTGGCCCCTTCTCATTGCCTAAAGCATTAAACTTTATTTAAGCCTCTGTGCAAGTCAGATTAGTCAGATTCTTCCAGTACAACTCATTTCTGAGAAGCACTTTTGGAAACTGCATGAAGTATTTTTCAGTCCATTGGATTATTTACCATAGAAGTGATTTAATGCACTAAATTCCTAGAGTGGCTTCAGTGTCAAAAGAGAGAACACTCTGGATTCCCCATGAAGTCTTGACAGCCTGGGGCTCCATGAGTGGTTCCATTAGTAAGTTGTGTGCATCAGTTATGTGTTGCTGCAATGATGCTAGATAGTCAGCTAGTAAACCTTAGTAACCGCAGCCAGGGACTTGGCTGGTGGTCCAGTGGTTAAGAATCATTCTGCTAATGCAGCTCACACAGTGATGGGTGAGCTAAGATCCCACATACCACTGGGCAACTAAGCCTACATGCCACAACTAGAGAGCCTATGTGCTGCAAGCTCTGGAGCTCACGTGCCAAAACTGGAGAGAAGCCTGCATGTGACAATGAAGAGGCCATGTGTCACAAGGAAGATCCTGGGTGCTGCAACTAAGACCTGACACATTCAAATAAATAAATAAAATCACAACCCAAGTTCCACTTCCAGCAGGGAAGTGAGACATGCTCTGTAGACCAACTCCCCAGAAAACTGATGAAAATTATTTTTGAAACAACTATTTAAGATTTCTGGAAATGGTCTTAAGGGCATACAGCACGTGAAGAAATATATCTTCAAGGAAATCTATTAAAACAAGGAGACAGCAGCAAGTCTTAAGGGATTTGAATTGATACCCACTCCATCCTTCCTCCCTCCCATTCAGCAAAATGGAAACTCCACTCAGGACTGGTACGGCCAAGGACACAGGGCTCTTCCCTCCAGCTCCTAATCCAAGGGCTGTCTTTAGGAGAGGGGCTGGACATTAGTGTTTCTCATTCTGCCCCCTGTTATTTGTTACTAAGGCTGTGTTCTGGGCAAGTGTGGCTCAGAGATGGGGACTCGCTTCTTCCTCCTAATTCCTGCTCATGGGATAGAGGTTCTGGCTTGGGTGCATCATCCCTGAGTATGCTGGGACCTGATCACCCTTACATGGGTTATAATTCATGGGTGATGCACACTTGGAGAGGCAGACTGAGAAGACCTGAGGCTACCTCACCCTCAGGTATTCAGCTCCTAAAATAGGGTATCACACAAGAGAGGAGCTCCATTGTCCCCACTCTCAGCTCCAGAGCCAAGGGTCTGCATTATCAGAGGTGATGCAGGCCCTAAAACTGAATCTCTTACCAAAGGAACTGATTTCAACAGAGTATGGAGAAGTTCGTACCTAAGGGCACTCTCAAAAACAGTGGAAGTTGTGTTGAAAGGCAATTGGAGATTGGGAGATTAATTGAGAGATCCAGACAAAGCTATAGGCTGGCTAGTTTTCTGGAGAGAAACTGAAAATTGACACCTGGGAGGAGCCTTCCTGAGAACAGAATAAATTTAAACATTGACCTAAGCAACTAACCTTTCAAGAGAGCCTGGGTTGGATTATACCAAGTATATGGTACAATACATGCCCTCAGGGAATTTTTAAAAACAGGGCAATCAACTAGTAATTAGTGGAACTTAAAGGTTGGGTTTGGTCATAGAAGAGATAAAGAGAGTTCTGCGGAAATGAATGTTCTGTTGTTCCGGGGTGTCTGGGTTCATACCCAAGTCCACACCCCATGAAGAACATCAAAGGCTTCCTCATGTGACAGGAAGCTGTAGACTTCAGTAAAATAATCCAGCCAATTACTAAACAATTAAACAGAGAAATAATAATAAGCACTCTGTGGGACCAGTATGCAGAGTTCATGCAATGTGTTATCTAAAATTTCCAGTTTTCAACAAAAAATTGTGAGACCTGCAAAGACACCAGACAGTATTGTGACCCATACAGCAGAATAAAAGTGAAAGTGTCAGTCGCTCAAGGGTCTCTGAATCTTTGCAACCCCATGGACTGTAGTCTGCCAGGCTCCTCAGTCTGTGGGATTTTCCAGGCAAAAATACTGGAGTGGGCTGCTATTTTCTTCTCCAGGGGATTTTCCTGACCCAGGGATTGAATTTGAATCTCCCACATTTCAGGCAGACATTTTACCATCTGAGCCACTGGGGAAGGAGACTAGAGCAAAAGCAGACAACAAAAACTTGTGAGAGCAGCCAGGTGTGGGATTTAGTAGACACAGACCTTCAAGTTACCATTATAAATATGTTCAAAGGAAATATGTTCAAAGGACTAATGGAAACCATGATTAGAGAAATAAAGGAGGATATGATGACAATGCTACATCAAATGGAGCACACCAGTAAAGAAATAGAAATCATAAAGAGGAACCAAATGGAAATTCTGGAACTGAAAATTACAATAAATGAAGAAATTTTACTGAAGGCCAGTGGGTTTGAACTGGTAGAAGAAAGAATGATGAAGTGATGAGGAAGATAGGATAACTGAGATTTCCTAGTTTGAGGAGTAGAAAGAAAAAGATGAAGGAAAATGAAAGGAAGTTATTCAGGCTGAAAGCAAGTAAGCAAGCAAGCATCTCCAGGCAGTAATTCAAATCAATTTTTTAAAAAAAGGCAAGTACTGATAACTGTAACTTTAAAAAACAATATAGATGCATATTTCTTTTCTTCTCTTAACTGATTTAAGAATTGTGTAATGTAATTGGCATGTAAGATATGCAAATGCAATCTATATATGTGTGTATATATATGTATATATTCCAATAACAGCACAAAGGGATTGGAGTGGAAGCACAGATGTACTGAGTTAAGTAAATGACTCCAGATGGTAACTGGAATCCATATGGACAAATGAAGAGAACCATAAATGACAGATAAGCAAGTCAATATAACACAATCTATAAATGCATGTTTGTTTTCCTCTCCTTGTTTAAAGTTATAAATATATAAAATTATATAAGGTAATTATTATGTTAATGTATTATTGATTTTTTAGAATCTATAGATTTACTGTGTATAAGTAGCACTGTGAAAGGGGGATGATTTGACTTGGCTGATCATGACTGGGATCACGTATCTAAGGCCTTCAAAGGGACAACTGGGCTGATTTGGCTCAGCTTCACATAGTCGGTCACCCTCCAGCAGGCTATCTTACGCTTATTGGCATGATAAGAAGTAGGTGTTTCAAGTAAGAGTAAAATTACATGGAGTCTGTTTAGGATCAGACCCATTACTAGCTCACTATCACTTCCACATTTTAGGTGGTAAGGTCAGTCTAGATTTAAGGGATATAGGCACCACATCTTGATTAGAGGAGCTGCTGAGTCACATTTTAAAAAATGGGAATGGGACAATTGTGGCCACTTCTGCAAATAATCCACTACACGGTATTAGAACCATTCATCCTGTTTTCTTAAAACTTTTTTAAATTTTGGTGGTGATGGTAGCAGTTTAGTCACTAAGTCATATCTGACTCTTGCAACCCCATGGACTGTAGCCCGCCAGGCTCCTCTGTCCATGGGGTTTCCCACGCAAGAATACTAAAGTGGGTTGTCATTCCTTTCTCTAGGGGATCTTCCCAAACCAGGGATTGAACTCGGGTCTCCTGCATTGCAGGCGATCTCTTTACCGTCCAAGCTACCAGGGAAGCCCCATTAGCTAATTAGAAAATATATATGGAAATTGTGTGCATGTTTATCTAGATTTGAGAGATGGATCTAAGTGCCAAGAAGTCTGTTAAAATCCAGATTCTTTATTGCTTGTGGGTAGATACAAGGTCATCTCAACCTCCCTTCTTACACTCATGTTCAGTCACACTTACTAGCTTTTATTTAAACACTCCAAGTACTTTATCATTTTAGAGATTTGCCTGTGCCATCTTTCTGGAATGTTCATTTGTCTTGCCACATCTCTGCCTCATTCTAGGTATAGAAGGTGAAGTCAGTATCCTGGCCAAATCCCAACAGCCTGTACAATTTAGAGGCATATTTGCCTAACTTTCAAATGTCAGAACCTGTATTTCTTTTTTTTTTTTCAATTTTAAAAACTATTTATTTATTTTGGCCATGCTGTGTGGCATGTTGGATCTTAGTTCCCTGAGCAGAGATTGAACCCTCGCCCCCTGCGTTGGAAGCATGGAGTCTTAACCACTGGATCACTTGGGAGGTCCTAGAACAGGCGTTTCTTTGTGTGAGGGCTTTTATTAGATTGTCAGAACCCACCCTGCCTAATTGCATGGTAGTCCAGAATGCTGAGGCATTATCTTCCCCTGGAAAGTGTGTTTTCTACCTCAGAAGTTTTTCATTGATATTAAGCTGATTAATAATGAACACTTTGTTTGCTTTCTTCACTTCCCAGTTAGAGTTTCCTGGGATTGCTGGCTGTGATAGGCTGAACAGTGTTGTTGAGTCACTTTGTGTCTGACTCCTTTGCAACCCCAGGGACTGTAGCCCCCAGGCCCTACTCCATGGGATTTCCCATGTCAGAATACTGGAGTTGGTTTCCATTTCCTACTCCATGGTATCTTCCTGACCTGGTGATCGAATTCGTGTCTCCTGCATTGAAGGCAGATTATCTACCACTGAGCCATCAGGGAAGCCCTAACAGGCTGAGTACGTGGCCACCAAAAATAACCAGTTCCAAAACCCTTAAATCTCCAAATGTTTCCTTATATGGCAAGAGAGAATTCACATGTAAGATTCGGTCAATGATCTTGAGGTGGAAGATTATTATGTATTATCTGATTGAGTCCAGGTGTAAACACACATGTCATTATTAGAAGGAGGCAGAGAGAGATTTGATACAGGAGGAGGAAATTTGACCCCTGAAGCAAGATGCTACATTGTTGGCTGTGAAGTTGAAGAAAGGGGACAAGAAATAGAAGGGGTGTATAGAGAGCCCTGGGGTCTGGAAAAGGCCATGAAACAGATTCTCCTGTGGATCCTCCAGAGGATGGCCTTGTTGGCAAGTTGTTTACAGCCCAGTGAAACTGTTCTGAACTTTTTACCTCCAGAATTGTACAAGACTAAATATGTGTTGGTGTAAGCTACCAAATCTGTTTTAGCAACCATAGGAATCTAATACAGATTTTGGTACCAGGAACTAGGGTGCTGCTGCTGTTGCTAAGTCACTTCAGTCGTGTCCAACTCTGTGCGACCCCATAGTCGGCAGCCCACCAGGCTCCTCCATCCCTGGGATTCTCCAGGCAAGAACACTGGAGTGGGTTGCCATTTCCTTCTCCAATGCATGAAAGTGTAAAGTGAAAGTGAAGTTGCTCAGTTGTCTCCGACTCCTAGACCCCATGGACTGCAGCCCACCAGGCTCTTCTGTCCATGGGATTTTCCAGGCAAGAGTACTGGAATGGGTTGCCATTGCCTTCTCCAAGGGTGCAGCTGTAACAAATACCTAAAAGAAGAAGTTGCTTTGGAATTGGATAATGGCTATAGATTGGAGTAATTTTGAGGAGGATGACAGACAAATGCTAGATTACCTTGAACAGTTAATAGAAATATGAATGTTGAAAGTGCTGCTGGTGAGGGCTCAAATGGAAGTGAGGAACACAGTACAGAAAGCCTATATTGTCATAGAGAATACCTAAATGATCATAAATAGACAATTTTTAGAAATATGAATGTTACAGATGTTGCTGGTAAAGACATTTTTCTTAAAAAATGTAATTTAATTTTTTGTGGTTGATTTCAAATATTATGGTAATTTCAGATGCATAGCAGAATGGTTCATATATGTAATCTTTTCAGATTCTTATCCCTTATAGGATATTGCAAAATATTCAGTATAGTTCCCTGTGCTATCCAGTAGGTCTTTGTTGATTATCTATTTTCTATGTGATAGTGTGTATCTGTTAATCCCCAAACTCCTAATTTATCTATTCCCCTCCTTCCCCTTTGGTAACCATAGGCTTGTTTTGAAATGGTTGTTCATCTATTTCTGTTTTGTATATAAGTTCATTTATTTTGGCTTTTGGGGGCTTCCACATGTAAGTGATAGCATATGATGTGTCTGTCTCTGTCTGACTTTGTTCACACAGTATAACAATCTATAAAGTCCATCCCTGTTGCTGCAAATGACATTATTTTGTTCTTTTTAATGGCTGAGTAGCATTCCATTGTATATATGTACCACATCTTTTTTATCCATTCACCTATTGATGGACACTTAGGTTGCTTCCATGTCTTGACTGTTGTAAATAATGCTGCAATGAACATACGGGTACGTGTATCTTTTTGAATTATGGTGTTCTTTGGATATATGGCCAGGAGTGGGATTGCTGGATCATATGGCAACTCTATTTTTAGTTTTTACGGAATCTCCATACTGTTCTCTACAGCAGTTGTACCAATTTACGTTCCCACAAACAATGTAGGAAGTTTCCTTTTTTCCCACACCCTCTGCTGGTGAAGATTTGGAAGGAAATATGGAGAATGATTTTGGAAACTTGAGAGGATTCTTATTACACAGTAGTATAAAGTTTAGGTGAATTGTCTCCTGCAGTTATGTGGAGAGCAGAACTTAAAAGCAATGAATTGAAAATTTAGCTTAGAAATTTAATTGTAATTTAATTGTGCAAATTAAATTGTAAGCTAAATTTTAAATAAATTTCAGTTAAATAGAGAGGATTTCCAAGGTAAGTGTTAAAAGCATGCCCTTGTTTCTTCTTGCTACTAGTAGTGAAAATGGTAGAGAAAAGACAAATTGAGGGAAGATCTGTTACTCAAAAAGGAACTTAGGAGTTAAAGATACAAGAAAGTCTCAGCCTGTCCAGTTTGCAAAAGTACATTAAAATGAAAGGATTCACTGTCAGGAAAGTGTTCTGTAGAGAAAAATGTCAAGGATGTAGCTAGATATTTTTTGCTAGTTACCTCCAAGGTATCAGAATACCAGGATATACAAACAGAGGGCTCCATGAAGCAAAATGGGCTGTGACTCATCTCAGCAGAAGCAAGGAATAGAGAATCTCTGAATGAGCCTTTTGTGTAAGGGCATGGATTCCTCAAGACACACATGGGAGTCTACAGGACTCTTGAGCATGTTAAATCAGCATGAACAATGCCATCTTTAACTGAAAGGATAGACAGAAGATGAAATGAAAGGAGGCTGTGGGGCTCCCAAAATCTGACAAGCAGAAAACAGGCTGATAAAGCTACTCAGCAGCAAACATGTGTTCCATTCAAAATAAAGGCAAGATGATTCTGAAGGCAGAGCCCAGGGCCTAGAGGGCAGAGCTATGGTCAGGGGGTGAAGTTCTGGAGTCAGAAGGAGGAGCCTCAAGCCACAGAGAGCTATTCCCAGGCCTTGAAACCTATGGAGGTTTGCCTGCTTGAATATTGAAATTGCTGGAATCAGAGGGTTCTTTCTTCTACTTTCGCTTTGGGAATTGAAATAGCAGTAACTGTTATCAGCTGTACATGAACCAGAAACAAGCAGAAACACAAACTTTGCAGAGATGACAATTAAAATGAGGGAAAAAAAGAAAATGAGAAAAACATCTCTCGTGCTTTGGCTTCACCAAGGACAGCCAGGAAGAGAAACATCTGAACTTAAACTGAGCGCCAAGTGCACTTTCTCTCTCTTTACAATGTTTACCAGGTTCTGATGAATCCATTAAGCATCTCATCGTAAATTCCAAAGTGATCCAAAGATATTTTTCAAACTGTAAAAATCAAGACACATAATAAACACGAGGTGAACATGAGTTCACCTCCAATACTTTGGCCACCTGATGCAAAGAGCTGACTCATTTGAAAAGATGCTGATGCTGGGAAAGATTGAGGGCAGGAGGAGAAGGGGATGACAGAGGATGAGATGGTTGGATGGCATCACCGACTCAATGGACATGGGTTTGGATGGACTCCAGGAGTTGGTGATGGACAGGGAGGCCTGGCATGCTGCGGTTCCTGGGGTCACAAAGAGTTGGACACGACTGAGCAACTGAACTGAACATGAGTTAAAAGATTTTATTTTACTCAGTGAAGGAATGGAAAAGTGTTATAACTTGTTCCAAAGAGAAATCAATTGTTGGATACAGGAATACTGATCAAGAATATTTAAATGAATGTGTACATGGAAGCAAAACTGATTTCATGACATCATGAGAAGGGGACAATTTAATCTCTTCTATACAGAATCTCTTATATGTTTGTGAGTAAGCTCCAACTAACCAAAGATTTTCAAAGACTTCAAAGACAGTACAAGGCTAGAATCAGATGGTGTGGTCTGGTACCTTAAAGAGAGGGAAAAGTTTGCCAGGGAAACATCTGTACAATGTTATAGTCAAGTGCACTTCCCTCGATATCAGGGGGCAATGGGGTGACCAGGTTTCTGACATGGACGTGGCTTGGCTGAGGCCTGATTAGGGCACAGTGGAAACCAGTGACATCCCAAAGTTGAGGGTGTTGCAGAGGTAGTCCCCTGATTAATGGGGAACTAGAGCACAGGGATAAAATGTGTTGGGCTCAGTGCACGTGTCTTAAGAGACTCAGTCCAGCAGGAAAATCAAGCAGAGCTTGATCTGCAGAAGCAAAGCCAGCAAACAGCATGTCGGAAGAACGAAGTGAGGAGTGCTCTTACCACACACCAGCCCATCCTGTACCCTCCCTGCTGCAGTTCCTCGTGTGCCTCTTGGACTGTCTTCTGCAAGAGGATGAATATGTCCACACCCTGAGTTCATCCAAACAGATTTCCTTCTTTTCCATGCTCAGTTATCTCACTGACTACATTCTGGCTGGATCTGGTCAGCACTGAGGCCAATGGCAGTTTGCAGGTCTCTCCACAAGGTGCGGAGAGCCCGGGGGGCAACAACACAGAACCTCATCACTACTTGATGAATGAGCCCTTCACTCTGTTTGATGAGATGCCTGGATCCAGACGGAATGGCTGAAGCTGGGTCCCCAGAGCTTGGCAGGAGCCTTCATAACCTCAGTCCAAAGCACAATTTCTCAGCTGAGGAACCCCAGCTTCTTTCATCAATAAATCCTATTAAAGTGTTTAAATCCATGTCTGTGCTTCTGACTGCTCTCTTTCTGTCATTTGTTGTTGAGGCGTCTGGGGGACATTGGTGAGGGGTCCTCTCATGGAGAGTGGAGGAGTGAAAGGTGTGGTCAGGGTGGGATGCTGAAATCTGTGATTTCAGGGAATGGTTTCCAGTGGTGACAGTGTGGGGAGTGATTCTGGGGGGAGTCGCTGATGGAGGTTTTGGGATGAAGACTTCCTCACTGGCTCTGAGGGAATCTGGGCTGGGAGGTTGTGAAATTGGCTGGAGAGGGGGCATGTTGAATTCCACGAATGATGGTGGTAACATGGGAGGGGCTACAGACAGTGATGGACAAGCTGAAGGCTTTATTCATCATGGGGAACACCTGAAAGTGGGTGATGATGACAAGGGGGATGAATAGAGAGAGTGGAAGGGCATCTAGCATGAAATTTATTCATGATGGGAAATATCTAAAATCAGAGGTGATGGCAATGGGGTGAATGGAAAGGTTGGTGTAGAAGTTGGCGTTAACTTAATGGGGCAGGACCTTTAGATGGAGATCGAGAAATGATGGGGAAACTGTAGAGAAATACGCATAAAAGAAGTTGTTGTCTGGTTTGTTTCCTTTATTTATGTCATGCTTCATTCCATAAAATATTAGTAATATATTTTACCATGTTGGGTAATATCAGTGCTATGTTTTCAGCAGAATATAGCCTTCTATCCTCTTGTGGACACGAGTAAATTAGCCTGGACCTGGTTCTCACATCATTGCTGGATGCTTGGGCCTCTGTGAAAACCTGAGCCTGCTGAATTTTGTGGGGAGACAGAGAGTGAGAGTGCTGTACAGATGAGGAAGCCAGGGCTACATCTGGGAACCAGATAGTCCTCACCCTAGTTCCCTTTTTGCCCCCCCCCCTGTTTGGTGACACCCTCTATTTCCCTCCTTTCACTGTTGATGGAAGCTTGGAGCTGACTTAGCTTTTGGCAACTTCTCAGGAGTGTCTTGAGAGTAACCATGTTGGGTGTGCTTAGAACTTGATGGAGTTGGTGCTTGTTTAATAGACTTTTGGGATATTAATATATGTATAATTATGGCTGATTCACATTGTATGTCAGAAACCAATATAACATTGTAAGGCAAAAAGTCGCTCAGTCGTGTCCAGCTCTTTGGGACCCCATGGACTCTACAGTCCACGGAATTCTCCAGGCCAGAGTACTAGAGTGGGTAGCCTTTCCCTTCTCCAGGGGATCTTCCCAACCCAGGGATTGAACCCAGGTCTCCTGCATTGCAGGTGGATTCTTTACCAGCTGAGCCACAAGGGAAGCTGAATTATCCTCCAATTAAAGATAAATTTAAAAAAATTAATAAAAGAAACTTTTTTCTCACTGTCAAGATGGATGTTCACCACACAGATTTGTAAATCATTAACGAGAGCCATGGCACCCTCCTGGCCTTAGCCAAGCCTCCCTCTTAACCCTCCTGCTTATTTGAGTGGCCAGCAGGCTTCTCCCCAGCGATGGCAGGTAGAGAGTGTCCTTCAGCTGGTCACATGAGGATACCAGCCATGCCACCCTGTCCCTGAAGTGGAGCATCTTTATGTCCAGGACATGGTACCTCATCTTCTAGTGACTTTCAGACAACAGGGAGTGCCTCCAGGGTGGGTGGTACCAGGGAATCAATCATGGTACTCACATCCTGCCAGGTTGGTTAAATAGCTGTGTGGTTGCTGAAAGTGCTTGATTTTGGCTTATGGCTGTGGCATGTTATATCACAAGATGTAGTCTCCAGGATACGTCACCAGAAGTCACACCAGAGGATCCACTGAGGACCAGAGAAGTCATAGTAGGTGGATAAACTGTGTCAGGTTAGCAGGTCTGTGTGCTCAGTGTCACCTTACAGTCCATGCCGTGTCAGCACTAGTGGCCCCTGTGACACCTGCAGGGAGCCAGGCTTCCTGGGCTCTTTAGACTCTCTGTTTGATGACTAGGTTTGGAGGTTGAGCTTTCTGACCTCGTGTGGGCAGGCCATGTGCAGAGTCACGTGGACAGGGGAGACTCAGGCAGAGCTGTACCGCCATCCTTTAAGAACTCACAGCTGTGCCTGTGGGTTCACAGGAGACACGGGGGCCCTGGGCAGCTTGTCCTCCAGCTAACTGTGGCACCCTGCGACACCCCTCTCCTCCCCAGGACCAGGGGTCCTCCACCAGGGGAGGAAGGCAGGCAGAGGCTGAGAACCACTGCCCTTGGGAAAGCAGGAGTCACCCAAGGTTAGGCTTTTCGTGCATTTGGAAAAGATGGAAGGGGACTGGTGAGGGAGGATTTGTTCTAACTTGATCCCTGCAGAGACCAGTGACAACCAGTGCCCTGTTGGGAGTGGGAAAACTAAAACCAGTGTGGGTGGGAGCAAGGGTTAGGGAGGGCGTGCCTGCCAAACCAGGTCTGTAACCAAAAGGAGTGTCAGGGCAGGCCGGGGTCAGACACAGACACAGGTCAGCACAGGTGAAAACATCACGTGTGAGATGACATGAGCCCGAGTCTAGCCTGGAAAGACCTTGGAAAGGAATGTCAGATTGCTGTCGGCGTGAACACAAGGCCTGGGAATAAGGCTGGCCTCCCTCTGAAGACAGCCTCTGAGAAGAGGTGTTTCGAGGGCCCAGGCTCCCCTGGCCCCTGAATCTGACAGGTCCTGTAGGAAGTTGCCGGAGCCCATCTGACTTTACAAAGGGCTTTCAGAGCCTCAAAATGAGATTCAAGGAAGAGGAGACTATATGAACAGCAATATACGATGTCCCTAGAAAACAAATTACAAAGTGGCCACTTAGCAGACCTAATCTAGTCAGCAAATGGAATTATTAGGCCTACAGTGACTATCTTTTAAAAATCTATTTATTTATTTTTGGCTGTGCTGGGTCTTCATTGGTGTGCACGGGCTTTCTCTAGTTGTAGCAAGCAGGGGCTCCTCTCTAGTTGTGGTGCAAGGGCTTGTCATTGCTGTGGTCTCTCTTGTTACAGAGTACAGGCTCCTGGCATGTGGGCTCAGTAGATGTGGCTCTCAGGCTCTAGAGCCCAGGCTTAAGTAGTAGTGATTCAGGGGTCAGTTGCTCTGCAGCATGTGGGATCTTCCTGGACCAGGGATTGAACTCGTGTCCTCTGCATTGGTAGGCAGATTCTTTACCACTGGCCCACCAGGGAAGTCCCCTACAATGACATTTTTAAAGGAAAATTCATTATCAAGCAACATGTACAAATCAAAAACTTTTTGCCTGAAAAATCTCAATTTTTTTGGTGAAAATCAAAATATCTGGCCATCCATGGCTATAGTCCGATGATGTCTAACTGCTTGTACCATTCATCCTGGGCCTTTCCTTTCTCTGTTGTATCTCACATGTGACCCACTTCACTCATTTATAGCATATTGCTGGCTCCTAAAGATATTTGAGTTCATTGTTTCCATTGTAAATTAATTGTAAAACCACAATTTTATGAAAGATAAAATCTCATTCAGTAAATTAGTGTAGCATAGTTCTCTTCAAATTGTTTTGGTATAGTGTCAATATTTTCTGTTACTGTGCAAGTTTGTTGCAAACTGATACAGCCTTATTTTACGTGACTATTATGAAGCTTATATATGACACTTCACTGAAGTTCAGCCACACCTGGACTAATACATTTTCTGTTCAACAAGATGATTCCACTCACCTAAGTGTTGTTGTACAGCCAGATTGCTAGAATGGTCAGTAAAGGCTAACTTGTGATTTCTGTAGGTCTTGTCGCTGACTAGTAGACAATAATGACCCCATGCTGCTGCTAAGTCTCTTCAGTCGTGTCCGACTCTGTGCGACCCCATAGATGGCAGCCCACCAGGCTCCCCTGTCCCTGGGATTCTCCAGGCAAGAACACTGGAGTGGGCCGCCATTTCCTTCTCCAGTGCATGAAAGTGAAAAGTGAAAGGGAAGTCGCTCAGTCATGTCCGACTCTTCGAGACCCCGTGGACTGCAGCCTACCAGGCTCCCCCATCCATGGGATTTTCCAGGCAAGAGTACTGAAGCGGGGTGGCAGTACCCAAATCATGTTTGCAGAGCAGTGCAATAGTAAATTTGTTTCATTTCATTCTTTGAGGAGTATGGTTTCAAATCTAAGGAAAGGCAATGAGGAGGCCCTGAGTTTAGTGTTTCATTTAGCATTTCTCCTTCAGAGTCCTTAATGTGGACAAAAGGTTAAGCGCATGCTCAGTTGCTCAGTCATGTCCGACTCATTGCAACCCCATGGTCTGTAGCCCATCAGGCTCCTCTGTCCATGGGATTTCCCAGGCAAGAATACTGGAGTAGAGAGGCCATTTCCTTCTCCAGGGGATCTTCTTAACTGAGGGATCAAACCCCGGTCTTTTGTATCTCCTGTGTTGGCAGGCGGATTCTTTTACCACTGAGCCACCTGGGAAGCCCCACACAAAAGATTATATTACTCTCTTATATTTAGAGTTCTCGAATCACTGTGGGGAAAATATCTCTAAACTTCTGCACATACACAATCAACTAAAGCAAAAAAACTGGTTTTCTACAGGGAGACAGGTTAGATTCTGTTGTTGTGAGATCCTTGGGTTCTGAGATGTAGTATGAGAAGAATTCACCCACTGAACTGTGGAAGAGAGTCTTCATGTCACAGTGGGGCAAAATAGTGAAAGAAGAAGGGGGCAGACTGGGTTCTGGTCTCCCGTAAGTGTAGTTTACTTGGGGCCCGTCAGCTTCCATGGCTATACAATGTGGTTCTGATGTGCTCAGTCGTGGCTGACTCCTTGCGACCCCATGGACTGTAGCCTGCCAGGTTTCTCTGTCCATCAAATTTTCCAGGCAAGAATACTGGAGTGGGTTGCCATTTCCTTCTCCAGTACAGTGTGGAGGTTGGACTAAATTATCTCAGAGATCTGCTTGAGGTGTACAGTTCTCAGCTTATGATCTTTTCCTAGCTTCCCTGATAGCTCAGTTGGGTAAGAATCCACTTGCAATGCAGGAGACCCCGGTTCAATTCCTAGGTCAGGAAGATCCTCTGGAGAAGGGAAAGGCTTCCCACTCCAGTATTCTGGCCTGGAGAATTCCATGGATTGTGTAGTCCATGGGATCACAAACAGTTGGACACGACTGGGCGACTTTCACTTTCATGATCTTTTCCTAAGGAAAATTTTCTACCTAAAGTGGGTGAACAGGGATTTTTTTTTTTTTTAGAGTATTCATTTTATAGCTGAGGCCACTTTGGCCCAGAGATGCTGATGAGTTCTCCCAAGGTCCCATGGCAAGTGGGTCGCAGGGTAGGGATGAGAATCCAGCTCTGCCACCTGCTGTGGAGGCTCTTCCTCTGCTATATCCTGATAAATGGGTGGTCTTGACATAGGAAGGTTTTAATGGTCTCCTCTGGGGGAAGAAAGCCAAATGCTTCAATACAGAGGTGTTGATTTCTTACAAAAGGTGTAATTTGGTTTCTGGGAGAATATATTGGCTTGGTCCTAAAGTATGTTCGAGTTCTTCCATAAGATGGTGCTGCTGCTGCTGCTGCTGCTAAGTCGCTTCGGTCATGTCCGACTCTGTGCGACCCCATAAAACGGCAGCCCACCAGGATCCCCCATCCCTGGGGTTCTCCAGGCAAGAACACTGGAGTGGGTTGCCATTTCCTTCTCCAATGCATGAAAGTGAAAAGTGAAAGTGAAGTCGCTCAGTCGTGCCCGACTCTTTGCAACCCCATGGACTGCAGCCTACCAGGCTCCTCCATCCATGGGATATTCCAGGCAAGAGTACTGGAGTGGGGTGCCATTGCCTTCTCCAGAAGATGGTGCAGGGACACCCAAATGAACTTTTTGACTGACCCAGTATATTGTTTAAATGTAGCTCATTTCAGTTCAGTTCAGTCGCTCAGTCATGTCCGACTCTTTGCGACCCCATGAATCGCAGCACGCCAGGCCTCCCTGTCCATCACCAACTCCCGGAGTTCACTCAGACTCACGTCCATTGAGTCAATGATGCCATCCAGCCATCTCATCCTCTGTCGTCCCCTTCTCCTCCTGCTCCTCAAGGTACCATAATTCAGTTTATTTAGTCTCAAGGAAATTTAGGAATAGTCAGTTTGTATAAACAATCTATCGGGATATGTCACTCAGAACAGAACCCCTTTAAGAGATTTTATAATCAACTGTAGTCCATTATAGTAGTATCATTCGAAGATAGGAAAACATCACACACTCAGATAATCAGAGGTGAGGGCATTTTTGAGTTACAGACATGGACATACAAGCATGGAAAAACAGAGATTATAGCTTCAATGTTATAATTTTAGCCATGGCTCAAGTAAATATCAAAAAGTGTTCTTCTCTAGAGGGTATGATTTGAAGAAGCTAATAGACAAACAGACTGGAAAACCAGTTTCTCTGTTGTCTCTCACTCAGTGGAGCCTAGATCTCTGTGAACCTATTTCAAGAGGTCACCAGATGGTCAGATCCTGAAACCAAATTCTCCACCATTTCTGCCAACAATGGGAATAACTTATCAGCTATAAATGAACAAAAACAAAACAACCACAAAATTACTTCAGAGGAAAATTTTAAAATTAAAATTAGAAAATCATAGAAATCCTCTTGGTTTCCATGAGGCTTTGGAATCACCTAGAAGAAACAAGACACTCCTGGGCTTTAATTGAGAATGTGGCACTTTTCTGTCTTGGGAGTTTACCTGGCTCTGACAGGGGAGTCCATGGGCATATCCATGTGACCTCCAAAACAGTTAAAAGATATTTTTAAACTGAGAAAATCATGACACTCTTAAAGATATGAAATGTACATGTATTCAAAGAATCTGTTTAACTCCTGAGGGGATTGGCAGATGGTATAACAAAAGGTAACCTGAAGAACAAACATATAAGTTTTGAAGCAGAGTATTTTAAATGTGTAACTGGAGGCACGATTGGTTTTATTACAATATGAGAAGGGAGACAAATGGATCTCCCCTGGACAAGGCATTCAGTATGTCTCTCAGTGACCACCAATTTACAGAGGGATGTGAACCAGTTCAAAAATAATCCAAGCCTAGGCTCAGATAAGCTGAAGTGGTGTCCCAGAGACAGGGCTGTGTTTCCATTAAAACATTCTTTTTCTCTCCATGCCCCCTGTTTGTTTATTTATTTATTTTTACTAGACTGTTACAGTGAAATAGAAAGAGTTCCCTGTAAAAAGAGGGAACCATTTCTAGGCCAGTCCTGATCCAGGGCCCAGTGGCCACTGATGACATCACAAAGCCTGAGCTGTCACAAAGGCAGCTCCCTGAGCAATAAGAGACCTGAGCAAGGGGACACAGCCAGCAGAGAGAGACTGGCATCTCAGGAGGCCCCAGCCAGCGGGATCATCAGTCTGGGCTGATAGAAGCAGCATCCAGCCGACACCATGTCTCGGAGAAGACACCTCCAGAACTGCTATAGCAGTAAGAGACACTCCCTCTCCCGTTCCACCGGGGCCGAGCTGCAGTTCCCCGTGAGCCACGTGGACCGCCTCCTGCGAGAGGGTCAGGGCACCCACTGCCTGAGCTCAGCGACACCTGTGTTCCTGACCGCAGTCCTTGAGTACCTGACGGCCAACATCCTGGACCTGGCGGGGCAAGAGGCCGGCGCCAACCACAGGGTACGCATCAGCCCGGAGCACGTGCAGAGGGCGCTGATTAACAATGAGAATCTCCGCTGCCTCTTCCAGCCCAGTGCCTTCTCTAAGCCCACAGCTTCACCACCTGCTCCCGAGAGGAAGTAGGGATGCCCAGGCCCCCGAGCCCAGCCACACCTCATCAGTAGCTTCATCTCGCTCCAAACTACCCACAGATGAGAGAAGGCCTGGTCTTCTGCCCTTAGCACTGCTATTAAAGCATTCATGGCCGTGCTTGTAACTGCTTGCTTTCTGTCATTTGTCCTTGAGGCGTCTGGGCAACATGGGGTGGCAGGGGGGTCCTCTCATGAGGGATGGAGGGGTGGAGTGGGTGGTCAGGGAGGGATGCTGGAATCCTGAAATCGGGGAGTGGTTTCCGATGGTGACAGTGTTGTGTGTGGTCCTAGGGAGGTTGGGAGGTTGACGCGGAGAGGGCCTGTTGAATTCCCAGAAGGATGGTGGTAATGGGAGAGGGGCTGAAAACCATGAGGGAAGAGCCTAAGGCTTTATTCCTGATGCTGCTGCTAAGTCGCTTCAGTCATGTCTGACTCTGTGTGACCCCATAGATGGCAGCCCACCAGGCTCCCCCATCCCTGGGATTCTCCAGGCAAGAACACTGGAGTGGGTTGCCATTTCCTTCTCCATATTCCTGATGGGGGACATCTAAAAGTGGGAGGTGAAGCCAAGCGGGGTGATTGAAGAGGATGGCAGAGCAGTCAGTGTGAACTTAACGGGGCAGGACTTTTACATGCAGATTGAGGAGTGATGGGGAAACCATAAAGAAATACACATAAGAGGAATTATGGCCATGTTGAGTTCATGTATTATTTACCTTACCATCTCATTCCAAAAAAGAGACTTGAGACAGGGCTTATTAGGCAGTGCTGTGACACTCTCTGTGGACGTTCATCAGATGGCAAAGGGCCCCCTCTGCTGCCTCCTGGCCTGTCATACAGGACTGGTCAGAGGCTGCCCAGGCGGCTTGAACAGAGGGGTCAGTGGACCTGGCTTTGCCATCCCAGTTCACCACTTTCTGGCTGTGTGATCTTGAACATCCGTCTGTTTCCTGTGAGCAGCAGCTCCCTCATCTGTAAAACAGGGATAATCAGAGTTCCTCCATCTTGGGGTTTTCCCAGAGATGAAGTCACCATGTGCCTATAAACTGTGACTCAACACAGAGCCTGGCACAGGCCACATCCTTAACAGATGGCTGCCTGTGTCTACCTCCCCAGCTGCTTAGACAGGTCCCCCAAGGGGCGGCCAGGCCTGATTCAGTTATTCTGTTGAGATACAGAATCTCTGCTTTTGGGGGCAAAGTACAAAGTAGGTAGCCCAGAGAAACATATTTCAAACTTCTGACCTCCAGAATTAAAACCAAATAAATGTTTTATTTTTTTATTTAAGCCGAGTCTGTGGTAATTTGTAAGTGCAGTTTTAGGAAACTAATGGAGCTGAGGAATGAACTTTTGCAATCTTTTAATAAAAGCAGACAGATTTGAGGAAACTAGAGCAAACTCTCTAACAAAACTTAGTCTCTTTTACTGAGAGCAAATGCAGTTCTCAGATTTGAGTTCAATATTAAATTTGATACTAAATTACCAGAAGCTGTTTTTTAAAATTATATGAATAAATTCATGAAAACTAAGTCAGGCTTGGAAAAATGTAATACAAATTTGTGCTATTTTTCAAAGTTGATTTCCGTATACCTTCTCTACTTTTCTCTATTAAGTACATACATGCTTAATTTTGTATTTCAGTACCATCTTTCCTATTCTGGAACAAAATGTCATTTTACTTTAGAACAGAAATATTCTCTTTTTTTCCCTGAGTTTTGAGGCTCATAGTAGGGTCTTAGTGATGTATATTAATTAAAAATTTTAATTAAAGTCACTTTTATTTTGTAGAGAGGTCTGGGGGTCCATAACTGTGTACGTCATGTGATTTTTACTGGACTAGGTCACATACATACCTAACCCACCTCTTTTAGCTACACACATTCCTTATATGTACAGCTTCTCAGTGTGACGAAAGTGAGCATATTGATCAACAGAACTGAAGATGTAGCCTCCTTGCAGCATGTACAAATAAGCACAAATGTATAAATTAAAACTATAGCTAAATAGTGTTTCACTGTATTATCTTTTAAATAATAAAATCATCCATTATGGAACTCAATTTAGTGTCATCCAAGGTTTTTAGTTACCTAAGGATTTTGAAATGCTCTCAAGCTGACATACCTAGAACTTTATTATTGCAGAAATTTAGGTTTGTCTGCAAAATAACTGGATTTGATTAAACAGATTTTTCAAGTCTTAAAGTTTTATTGGAAGGAATTCTAGGTCATTTGATCAGTAAAAGTGTATAAGTTTTGGAAAAAAAATACCCTAGTAGCTTAAAAAAGTTTGCTTGTATTACACCTAACATGGATAAATGAAGGATGATATAGTTTTCACAAAACCTGAACTGTTAAGCTAGACTTGTTTGGTAAAAATTTAACCACATTTTATGCATTTGAGTTCTTAAAATGGTTGTTAGTTTCTTAGAGAATATGTATTATTTCAGTCTAGCTCATTTTAAGTGTCACAGTTCCGTTTCTTTATTTTCAGGGAATTTAAAGAATACTTCCTTTATATAATTAATGATTTATTAGATATGACAATCAGAACAGACCTCCTTTAAATTCAGAGTTTTCATGATCTAATATATTAATATCTCCCAGATGAAATAAAGGACTTTGCAGGTGTGATTTTGCAGGTGGCTCAGTGGGAAAGAACCCACCTGCCAATGCAGGAGAGGCAGGAGATGGAGGTTCCATCCCTGGGTCAGGAAGATCCCCTGGAGGAGGGCATGACAACCCACTCCCGTATTCTTGCCTGGAAAATCCTATGGACAGAGGAGCCTGGCAGGCTACAGTCTATGGGGTTGCAAAGAGTCAAACACAACTGAGCAACTAAACACACACAGATGAAAGAAAACATTATGCACATAATCAGAGGTGAAGACATTTCTGAATTAGAGCCACATAGACGTATAAGCAGAGAGAAATAGAGCTTATAGCTTCAGTTCTACAACTATGCCATGAGTTAAGGATAGACACAGAAACCAAAGAACTCACCAGTCCAGATAGCAAAATGCTGTTTTCCTCCTAAAGGGTATGAAATTCTTAATTGATGTGAGCTCAAGAATAGGTAAACCACAAAAGAAAAAGACTGAAAAACCATATGTTTTTGTCTCATCCATCAGAGATGAGATCTCTATAAACCATCAATCCATGCAGAGAGATCTCTAAATGACCTGACCCTAAAACGAAATTCCTATCTGTTCCTGCCAACAGTGGAGAATAACCTATGGGGCTATAACATATCTGAAGTAAAACAAAGACTTAGTTAGTAGATCACTAAATTAAAACTAGAGAAACAGAGTCAACAACATTGCTTTGGTGCTTTGGGTTTACCTAGACCACCAAGAAAAGACATGTCTGGGCTTAAATTCTGCACGAGGTACACATTGTCTATCTTTGAATTTGATCTGCTCTAGTAGGTATCAATGTATTTATTAGATGTTTTGATTTGACCTCTAAGATAACTGAAACGTAATTTTTTTTTCTTTTGGGGGGTTTAGTTTAATTCATTTAAAAAAATTTATTTTATGCAATTTTTAAAGTTTGTATTCTGTGTGCAGTTATTACAAAATATTGGCTGTATTCCCCTTGTTGTATAATACATCTTTGTAGGCTATCTTATACCCACTAGTTTGTACCTCTCACTTCTCTACCCCAAAATTGCCCATCTCCTCACTAGTAACAAGTAATTTGTTCTCTATATCCATGATTCTACTGCTTTTGTGTAATATTCATTGTTTTGTTGTAATTTTTAGATACCACATATAAGTGATGTTATACAGTATTTTGTCTTTCTCTGTCTGACTTATTTCAATTAGCAAAATGCCTTCCAAATCCATCTATGTTGCTGCACATGGCAAAGTTTTGTTCTTTTTAATGGTTGAGTAGTATTCCATTTTGTGTGTGTGTGTGTGTGTGTGTGTGTGTGTGTGTGTATCACATCTTCTTTATCCATTCATCTATAGATGGATGCTTATATTGATTCTCTATCTTGACAATTATAAATAATGCTTCACTTGAACACTGAGGTGCATGCATCTTTTGTAATCAGTGTTTTTGTTTTTCTTGGCTATATACCCAGAGTGGAATTGCAGGTAGTTTTATTTTCTTTTTTTTTTGGAAGCTCCACACTGTTTTCCACAGTGGCTACACCCATTTAATTTCCCGCCAACAGTATATGAGGATTCCTTTTTCCCATCCTCATCAATATATGTTATTTGTGCTCTTTCTGATGATAGGCATACTGACAAAAGTGAGGCAATATCTCATTGTGGTTTTTCATTTCCTGTTTATAAAAATGTCTATTCATTTCTTTCACTCATTTCTAAATCAAGTTGTTTTTGGATGTTGAGTTGTATGAGTTATTTATATAGGTTGTGTATTAATCCCTTATTAGTCATATCATTTGCAAATATTTTCTCCAATTCAGTAGATCGTCTTTCATTTTGTCAGTGTCTTCCTTTGCTATGAAAAAGCTTTTTAAGTTCCATTCGGTCTCACTTGTTTATTGCCTTTACTTTAGGAGACAGATCCAAAAAAATATTCCTGTGATTTATGTTATAGTTTTTTCCCTATGTTTTCATCTAGGAGTTTTTTGGTATTCCATTTTACATTTAAGTCTTTAATTAATTTTGAGTTTATTTTTGTATATACTGTTAGAGAATGTTCTAATTGCATTCTTTTACAGTTTTCTCAGCACCACTTATTGAAGAGACTGTCTTTTCTCCATTGTATATTCTTGCCTCCTTTGTTATAGATTAATTGACCATAGTGGGTTTATTTCTGGGCACTCTATCCTGTTCCATTGATGTATGTGTCTCATTTTATGCCAGTACCATGCTGTTTTGATTACTGTAGCTTTGTAATACAGTGGGAAGTCAGGGAGCATGATTGCTATAGTCCTGTTCTTTCACAAGATTATTTTGGCTATTTAGGATCTTTTGTGTTTCCATACACATTTAAAACTCATTTTTCTAGTTTTGAGAAAAATGCCATTTGTAATTTGATAGGGATTGCATTAAATCTCTAGATTGCCTTGGGTAGTATGGTCATATTAACAATATTAACTCCTCCAAGCCAAGAACATGATATATTTTTCCAACTGTTTGTGTCATCTTCAATATTTGCATTAGTATCTTTTAGTTTACAGAGTATAGGCCTTTGACCTCCTTAGGTAGGTTTGTTTATTCATAGGTATTTCATTCTTTTTAATGCAATGGTGAATGGAATTATTTCCTTAATTTCTTTTTCTGATATTTTGTTAGTATGTAGATATGCAATCAATTTCTTTATACTAAATTTATCATAAAGATAATTTTTCAGTTCAGTTCAGTCACTCAGTTGTGTCTGACTCTTTGCGACCCCATGAACTGCAGCAGGACAGGCCTCCCTGTCCATCACCAACTCCTGGAGTTCACCCAAACTCATGTCCATCGAGTCGGTGATGCCATCCAGCCATCTCATCCTCAGTCGTCCCCTTCTCCTCCTGCCCCCAATCCCTCCCAGCATCAGAGTCTTTTCCAGTGAGTCAGTTCTTCACATGAGCTGGCCAAAGTATTGGAGTTTCAGCTTTAGCATCAGTCCTTCCAATAAACACCCAGAACTAATCTCCTTTAGAATGGACTGGTTGGATCTCCTTGCAGTCCAAGGGACTCTCAAGAATCTTCTCCAACACCACAGTTCAAAAGCATCATTTCTTCAGCGCTCAGCTTTCTTCATAGTCCAACTCTCACATCCATACATGACCACTGGAAAAACTATAGCCTTGACTAGACGGACCTTAGTCAGCAAAGTAATGTCTCTGCTTTTGAATATGCTATCTAGGTTGGTCATAACTTTCCTTCCAAGGAGTAAGCGTCTTTTAATTTCATGGCTGCAGTCACCATCTGCAGTGATTTTGGAGCCCCAAAATAAAAGCTAAAAAAAAATAAAAGCTGCCACAGTTTCCACTGTTTCCCCATCTATTCGCCATGAAATAATGGAACCAGATGCCATAATCTTAGTTCTCTGAATGTTGAGCTTTAAGCCAGCTTTTTCACTCTCCTCTTTCACTTTCATCAAGAGGCTTTTTAGTTCCTCTTCACTGTCTGCCAAAAGGTGGTGTCATCTGCATATCTGAGGTTATTGGTATTTCTCCCGGCAATCTTGATTCCAGCTTGTGCTTCTTCCAGCCCAGCATTTCTCATGATATACTCTGCATATAAGTTAAATAAGCATGGTGACAATATACAGCCTTGACATACTCCTTTTCCTATTTGGAACCAGTCTGTTGTTCCATGTCCAGTTCTAACTGTTGCTTCCTGACCTGCATATAGATTTCTCAAGAGGCAGGTCAGGTGGTCTGGTATTCCCATCTCTTTCAGAATTTTCCACAGTTTATTGTGATCCACACAGTCAAAGGCTCTGGCATAGTCAATAAAGCAGAAATAGATGTTTTTCTGGAACTCTTGCTTTTTCCATGATCCAGCAGATGTTGGCAATTTGATCTCTGGTTCTTCTGCCTTTTCTAAAACCAGCTTGAACATCTGGAAGTTCACGGTATATGTATTGCTAAAGCCTGGCTTGGAGAATTTTGAGCATTACTTTACTAGCATGTGAGATGAGTGCAATTGTGTGGTAGTTTGAACATTCTTTGGCATTGCCTTTCTTTGGGATTGGAATGAAAACTGACCTTTTCCAGTCCTGTGGCCGCTGCTGAGATTTCCAAATTTGCTGGCATATTGAGTGCAGCACTTTCACAGCATCATCTTTCAGGATTTGAAATAGCTCCACTGGAATTCCATCACCTCCACTAGCTTTGTTCGTAGTGATGCTTTCTAAGGCCCACTTGACTTCACATTCCAGGATGTCTGGCTCTAGGTGAGTGATCATACCATCGTGATTATCTGGGTTGTGAAGACCTTTTTTGTACAGTTCTTCCATGTATTCTTGCCACCTCTTCTTAATATCTTCTGCTTCTGTTAGGTCTATACCATTTCTGTCCTTTATTGTGCCCATCTTTGAATGAAATTTTCCCTTGGTATCTCTAATTTTCTTGAAGAGATCTCTAGTCTTTCCCATTTTATTGTTTTCCTCTATGTCTTTGCATTGATTGTTGAGAAAGGCTTTCTTATCTCTCCTTGCTCTTCTTTGGAACTCTGCACTCACATGCTTATATCTTTCGTTTTCCCCTTTGCTGTTCACTTCTCTTCTTTTCACAGCTATTTGTAAGGCCTCCCCAGACAGCCATTTTGCTTTTTTGCATTTCT
Organism: Capricornis sumatraensis; assembly: GCF_032405125.1. Taxonomy (NCBI): domain Eukaryota; kingdom Metazoa; phylum Chordata; class Mammalia; order Artiodactyla; family Bovidae; genus Capricornis; species Capricornis sumatraensis. The sequence goes on along the minus strand of NC_091092.1, from coordinate 105,812,458 downwards.
TTTCCATGGGGATGGTCTTGATCCCAGTCTCCTGTACAATGTCATGAACCTCCATCCATAGTTCATCAGGCACTCTATCTATCAGATCTAGTCCCTTAAATCTATTTCTCACTTCCACTGTATAATCATAAGGGATTTGATTTAGGTCATACCTGAATGGTCTAGTGGTTTTCCCTATTTTCTTCAATTTAAGTCTGAATTTGGCAATAAGGAGTTCATGATCTGAGCCACAGTCAGCTCCTGGTCTTATTTTTGTTGACTGTATACAGCTTCTCCATCTTTGGCTGCAAAGAATATAATCAATCTGATTTTGGTGTTGACCATCTGGTGCTGTCCATGTGTAGAGTCTTCTCTTGTGTTGTTGGAAGAGGGTGTTTGCTATGACCAGTGCATTTTCTTGGCAAAACTCTATTAGTCTTTGCCCTGCTTCATTCTGCATTCCAAGGCCAAATTTGCCTGTTACTCCAGGTGTTTCTTGACTTCCTACTTTTGCATTCCAGTCCCCTATAATGAAAAGGATGTCTTTTTTGGGTGTTAGTTTTAGAAGGTCTTGTAAGTCTTCATAGAACCGTTCAACCTCAGCTTCTTCAGCGATACTGGTTGGGGAATAGACTTGGATTACCATGATATTGAATGGTTTGCCTTGGAAATGAACAGAGATCATTCTGTAGTTTTTGAGATTGCATCCAAGTACTGCATTTCAGACTCTTTTGTGGACCATGATGGCTACTCCATTTCTTCTAAGGGATTCCTGCCCACAGAAGTAGATATAATGGTCATCTGAGTTAAATTCACCCATTCCAGTCCATTTTAGTTCGCTGATTCCTAAAATGCTGACGTTCACTCTTGCCATCTCCTGTTTGACTGCTTCCAATTTGCTTTGATTCATGGACCTAACATTCCAGGTTTCTATACAATATTGCTCTTTAGAGCATCAGACGTTGCTTCTATCACCAGTCACATCCACAGCTGGGTATTGTTTTTGCTTTGGCTCCATCCCTTCATTCTTTCTGGAGTTATTTCTCCACTGATCTCCAGTAGCATATTGGGCACCTACCAACCTGGGGAGTTCCCCTTTCAGTATCCTATCGTTTTGCCTTTTCATACTGTCCATGGGGTTCTCAAGGCAAGAATACTGAAGTGGTTTGCCATTCCCTTCTCCAGTGGACCACATTCTGTTAGACCTCTCTACCTTGACCCACCCATATTGGGTGGCCCCACATGGCATGGCTTAGTTTCATTGAGTTAGACAAAGCTGTAGTCTGTGTGATTAGATTGACTAATTTTCTGTGATTATGATTTGCGTGTCTGCCCTCTGATGCCTCTTGCAACATCTACCATCTTATTTGGGTTTCTCTTACCTTGGGTGTGGAGTATCTCTTCACGGCTGCTCCAGCAAAGCACAGCCACTGCTCCTTACCTTGGATGAGGGGTATCTCCTCATAGTTGCCCCTCCTCACCTTCAATGTGGAGTAGCTCCTCTTGGCTCTCCTGTGCCTGAGATTTTTAGAACAAAATAAATCACGTAAATACAGATGTGAAAGGAACACATGTTGAAAGATTTTTGAGTCATGAGAGAACCAGGAGATGTTAAAACCATTAAAAAAAAGTGAATACAAAGAAGAGATATAAGAATATTGTTCTGTAGTATTGAAATGTGCTAGAGGTCAGAACCACAGGCCCTAGGGTGAAAACTGTCACACAGGGTTGAATTACAGGCCACGGACTTCAAGCCATACAGGATTATTTTCAGGCCTTGAAACCTCAGGTAACTTCCTGGCTAGATTTTTATTTTGCTTGGGCTAGTGACTCTCCTTGTTCTCGTTTGTGAAATGAGAATATCCATAACTATGCCTGTCCCACTACAATATTTTGAGAGTAGATAACTTATTTTCTAGTTTCACAAGTCCATAGATGGAGAGGAATTTTGCCTGAGAATCTCACTCATACCTGATCAAGATGATGAGATTTTACACTTTGAGTTTGTTCTGAAATAGTTTGAGACTTTTGGGATTGAAGAGTTTGGTGAATGTATTTTGCACGTGGGGGGGACATGAACCTCTAGGGGCCAGAGTGTGGACTTAGGTAGGCTGGATAGTGGCTCCAGAATATATCCGGGTTCTAGTCCATAAACCTGTGAATATTACCTTATATGACAAAAGAGATTTTTTTTCCTGCAAATATGATTAAGTGGAAGATTTTGAGTGGGGGAGAATATCCTAGATTTTATGCATGGACCCTTAGTGTAATCGTAAGTGTTCTTATAAGAGAAAGGTTGACGGAGAGTTTTGACATAGAAGAAAGCATGGTGACTACTGAAGCAAGACGCTATGCTGTTAGCTTTGAAGATGGTAGAATGGACCATAGATGAGGCATGTACCTCTAGGAGCTGGAAAAGGCAAAGAAACAAAATCTCTAGAACCTCTGGAGGGAGTGTGGCCCTGCCAGTGCCCAAGTTTAGCCCAGTAACAATAATTTCAAACCTCTTGACCTCTAGACTGTAAGACAATGATTGTGTGTGTGTGTGTTTTAAGCCACCAAGATTATGATACATTGTTTCAGAAGCCATAGGTAACTAAAACTTCTCTCAAACTGCTTTTACTTGAATCCATGTCTCAGCATCTGCTTCTAAGGGAACCCAAACTAAGATGCTCGGTGAGGATAAAGGATCTACCACCCAATTGATTGATTGTTCCCCGTCACCTTCCTGACATATGATGCATAGGATTATGTTTTGAGATTGGGTAAAGCCATGCAAATTAAAAGACACTTACTCCTTGGAAGGAAAGTTATGACCAACCTAGATAGCATATTCAAAAGCAGAGATATTACTTTGCCAACAAAGGTCCATCTAGTCAAGGCTATGGTTTTTCCAGTGGTCATGTATGGATGTGAGAGTTGGACTATGAAGAAAGCTGAGCGCTGAAGAAATGATGCTTTTGAACTGTGGTGCTGGAGAAGACTCTTGTGGGTCCCTTGGACTGCCAGGAGATCCAACCAGTCCATCCTAAAGGAGACCAGTCCTGGGTGTTCATTGGAAGAACTGAAGCTGAAGCTGAAACTCCAATACTTTGGCCACCTCATGCGAAGAGCTGATTCATTTGAAAAGACTCTGATGCTGGGAGGGATTGGGGGCAGGAGGAGAAGGGGACGACAGAGGATGAGATGGCCGGATGGCATCACCGATTCGATGGACATGAGTTTGGGTGAACTCCAGGAGTTGGTGATGGACAGGGAGGCCTGTCCTGCTGCAGTTCATGGGGTCGCAAAGAATCAGACACGACTGAGTGACTGAACTGAACTGAAAGCTGTGCAAGACTGTGTAAGATGAAACAGAAGAAATAGGTCTCTTATTACCATTTACATTTTGTCAGAGATGAAGCTCCCTGGGAGAATTTTACTCTGGAATAACTGGTACTAGAGTAGCCCTTCTGCCAAAAACAGTAACAGAACTGGGCAGAATATGTGAGCTGACTGTTTCCGAGCATTGTACAACATGCAGCACAACGTTGTGATTCCAGAGACAAAGGAAGCACACAGGTAGCTGAATCATCACTCCAGTTGTCTGCCTGGGGAAAACATTCAAATGGCACAGTAAGCTGGATTCTAGGCAACACACAATGGTACTGCTGGGCTGATGAGGTAGAAATCAAGTTTCAGTAAAGCTAAACAAGCTGGAATTTGCAAGAGAAGGCATCAGAGAAGAGGGAGCTATGTAAAGGAATATCTTCAAAAGTTCATTTGGAGGTTTCCCAAAAGTCTTTGGCTGAGGACTGAGCTGTATAGCCATAGGGAAAGACTACCTGAGACTGACCAGAGGGTACAGGGTTAAGAGAGGAACAGAGATATTACCAGTTGACCCATGCTGAGGAATGTTGGAGATACAGGAAACAAGTAATGAGTCCTTGATAATACCTCCCTTATATGTTGGGTATCCAGCTGAAACGTCAGAAGCTTTAGGAGTAAAGATTATGCCCCATTGTAAGGCCTACAGTAGATTCACTCTTTAACAGTCCTAAAACCCAACAAGAGATAGAATTTGGAGTTTGATTCCTCAAAATTCACTGGGCTTAGGAAACAACTTAGGCTTTTTGCATACTTTAATAAAACATAAGATCCAAGGTATCAAACTACCTGTTAAAATAAACCATCGACTCTCTACAGAACTCAGCGTTCTTAAACAGATCCTAAACAGAACAAACATCAGCTCTCTTCAGAACCCAGTGTTCCTCAATATTTTTAATATACAGTAAAAATATTCAGCATGGAGAAAACAGGAAAATAGGACCTGTCAATAGTCAAGAAAAAGTCAATAGAGAAAAGCCCCAAGGTGGCCAGTTGTTGAATTTTATAGATAAAGGCTTTAAAGCAATTATTCTATAGTCAAAGAACTAAAGACAAATGTTCAGTGAATGAAGGAAATATGGTCATAATGAATGAACATATTAGGAATTTTAACAGACAATGGAAAAGTGTAAATAGCCAAATGAAAATTTAGAACTTACAATCAGCAAAATAAAACACATAAAAGATGGGCTCAACATCACTTTTAAGAAAGAATCAGTGAATTTGAAGACAAATTAGTAGGAATTATCTAATATGAATTGATGCTTTTGAACTATGGTGTTGGAGAAGGCTCTTGAGAGTCCCATGGACTGCAAGGAGATCCAACCAGTCCATCCTAAAGGAAATCAGTCCTGAATATTCATTGGAAGGACTGATATTGAAGCTCCACTACTTTGGCCACCTGATGCGAAGATCTGACTCATTGGAAAAGACCCTGATGCTGGGAAAGATTGAAGGGAGGAGGAGAAGGGGATGACAGAGGATGAGGTGGCTGGATGGCATCACGAACTCAATGGACTTGAGTTTGAGCAAACTCCAGGAGTTGGTGATGGACAGGGATGCCTGTTGTGCTGCAGTCCATGGGGTTGCAAAGAGTCGGACACAACTGAGAAAGTGAACTGAACTGACCTAATGTGAAAAACAGAATTAAGCATTTGTCCTTGAGACTTTTAAAAGGTATTATATTGGCTTCTCCTGTATTATTTTTTGGACTTAAATTAGTAACTTTACTGCCACTTTAAGCTGGACTCATGTGTGTGTTTTTTTTTTTTTTTAAATTCCCCAGAACCTTGAAGGACCATTGCAGAAAAGCAGAAAAAGAGTCCTGCTGTGATAATATAAATGAATACTCATCTTGGGGAAATAATCTTCTAAAATTTTCACTTACTCCAACATAGAACAAGTACTAAGAAAACTTCACTCATTATCTACTGTTCAGCTGAGCAATTTACCTTCTAAAAGTCATATGTACACAGTGCAGGTTCATGGTTAGAAACATGAACTGTGTTGCTGGAATGCCTGGATTTAACTTCTGGATGTACCACTTGCTAATTGGGTAACTGTGGGCAAAGTTCTTAGTTTCCTCATCTGTATTATGGGGAGAATAGTTCATACCTCATAACTTTTGGAAACTATAGGAAATGATATATATGAAGCACTTGGAATAGTACCTGGCAGATATGTACTGGTTGTTATCATTAGATACATTTTCCCCCAGGTCCTTTAATAATATGAGTTTTGGGGAATAGAATATTCAATGAACAAATCATCTTGAAAACATTGATTTAAAAAGTAACTCATGTCAGTATGCTTTAAAGGATAAAACAGCTCTTACCTTTCCCCTGCTGATCAACAAAGGCATTCGTTTAAGTAGAGATATGCCTGCTTCTTTGGAATAGCTGTCCACCACAGATAAATATTACTTTGTGCTACTGGGTGTGTTCAGTGTGTAAATAGATTGTGGGAACACAAGAGGCTAGTTTTTCAAGTTTCTGCTCCTTGCACTCCATGAGGGTCAGGTAGTCCAGCATTCTACAGTTTGTGTGTTTGAAAGAAAAGTAAGCCTACAAAAGTGTTCTAGCCATCAGATTGAGGTAAGAATACTGTGTCTGGTGGACTTTAGTGTGACATCTTTCTTGATTTTTGTATTTTGTGTTTGTGAGGTGGGGTTTGGTTTCAGGAAATGAAAGACTAATCTCACCATTTGGTTAAAAGGAAAAAGACAGGAATATATAAAGAAGGAGCATTTTGGCCAATGGGCTGCTCTGTAACTTTGATGGAATGAGGAGGGAGATATAGGTATCTTCTTGTTATTAGCATTTAATTTAATCTACAAATTGAAGCATTGCTCTAGATCCCACTGAACGTAGGAGCAATTATGTATCTGTGACATAATCAGTTTCATAGCAGAAGTACTGTGTCACTTTGCCAAAAATCTATTACACCTCTAGGTATAAAGTAGCAGTCCTTTTGCTCTGAATTTCTTTTCTTTGTTAGATAAGTCAGATTTTATTTAGCAACGTTGAATTGTTCTTTGCTTTCACTCCTGTTCTTGATACGGTGACATATCTGGTATGGATATATATTTAGTAGGATTGCTGAAGTTTGAAAGCCTTGGAGTAAGTTCAATATGAATATGATGTTTTTAACACAACAGGAAGATGAGATACTGACTGTGAATATGAATATAATACACTAGAGAGATACATCAGGTTTTAAAATATTTCTCTTTAATATGGATTGTTTTAATTAGCTAGACCATTGTCCTCATTTAAGTCAAAACTGCATTTTGCAACATGTCAGACAGTGTACTTGGAGAACAAAGGAGGTATCTATTTAAAGCATTCAAAATCATGACTAGAAAATATTATATATGATAATATATTTTAAATACTGCTTAAATCTTGGCCTCCTTAAAATGTCTTTCAAACATAGGCACTGAATGTTTAATTTTGTCACTTCATAATACACTGTTTGTATGTTGTTTAGATAACAGCTTAAACATAAAACTGTTATAATTTAAAGCCTGTGGCTTAAGTGCATAAAGACATTCGATTGGACATCAATAAAATTCTTAAACAGATCCCTCTATCCCTGTGTGCATAAAAACATGTACACAAATATGTATTTACATATGGGCAACTAATATCTGGGAAACAGATAAGGAAAAAGGTGAGATGTCTTTTTGTTGTCAAATCATGTTTATTCCATGTACTTAGGATTTCTGAAATGCTCTACCAGTCTCTGGTAATTAGCTGTGCTGTCATTCAACTTATTCAAGTTTGACAACGTGTTCTAATAATTTAGGGAATACAATAATAAAATAGTTCTTTTTACTTCTTTGTGTCCTGGAGACACGTCTAGTATTTTTGTTGAAATGACTTTCTTATAATCATTTTGTATGTTAAGAGAAGGGAGTGCAACTTTAATTTGTGAAACATGCAGTTTGTTTTACCTAAGCCTTATTACTCAATGACATATGTTACAGCTATCTTGCCAGCATATGTAAACATTTAGCTATAATCCTTTCTATTTAGAATTTACTTGTAACTACGTTTCTGTATATCCCATATGTTGTTTGTGTATGCACTCATTCTCACCCATTTACTCCCACACACATCCACATATTTTGGATGATTTTGTGGAACAGTTTTTTTCTTTTTACTTATTTCTGTCTGCGCTGGATCTTTGTTGCTGCACGCAGGTTTTCTCTAGTTGCAGCGAGCAGGGTCTACTCTCTAGTTGTGTTGCTCAGGCTTCTCATTGTGAAGCTTCTCCTGTTGCAGAGCTCTAGAGCATGGGCTCAGTAGTTGTAGTGCATGGGCTTAGTTGCTCCGTGGCCTGTGGGATCTTCCCTGACCAGTTATCGAACCTGTGTCCACTGCATTGGTAGGCAGATTCTTCACCACTGGACCACAAAGGAAAACCCCATCAAGGGACTTGAAATTTGGCTTGAATGTGGGTCCATTCCAGGCTACGTCTTTCTTTGGGTAGTATCATTTTCCTGACTTCTGTTTCTTTACCCTGCTTTATTCCATCTTCCTTGATGCCTAGTCCGTGGAGTTCTGATTCTACTCAAGATAGCACTAGTAAAGCAGGTAGGTCCCCTTACTTCCATCACTTGCAGAGTTGGCAATTATAGTGACTGCCTTAAGTTCTTGAAGATATCTGGACGTCAGGCAGAGCTGTTAGAAGGACAAAATCTGATAAATGTATAGTGTCCTAGGGTAGGAAGTCCACCTGATTTGTTATATTGTTTGAGCAAGAACACAGCTCTAAGAAATAGTTAATTAAATCTGCCTCTATTGTTATACTACCCACTTTCTCTGTTTTAAAATCCCACTTTCTGTAAATTGCCCTATGACATGACATCTACCTTCATTGGTTTACTGACACTGTATTTCCAAGGGTCATTTGTGGTGCTTTTAGGAAATTATGTTCATTCATTTATCTATTGATTCCCCTATTCAGTAACTATTTAGTAACATGTAAACATGGGCACTACTATGTGCTGAAGTTACAGTAGAAAGCACTAAATGTTTGCCTTTAAGTACCTCTATTCTAGTTAGGAACAATGCAAATTTACTCAAGTAATTTATTATAAATGTAATAAGTGCTGTGAGGTATACTTATTCGAAACCTCATTCCATTTGACTCCTTTGCTTTATGTGGCATTCATTGTCACTTCCTACTTCTTGAATTTCTTCCAGTCTTAATATCTGTTATTCTATACTATCTCTTCAGCTACTTTTCTACCACTTTCCCTCTTGTTTCTTCTTCTCTTCCCTAAGTGATGGTTTCCCCCTAGGTTTAGCATTTGGGCCATAATGAATTACTTGCTTTCTTGGCCTGTGCCTTCTATCAACTCATAGTTTTAAATATCACCTCTAAGTGAATGCCTCCAAGTTATCCATTTCTAGGTTTTTCTATCTGCTGTATATTTTCCCACTTGTACATCCAAGTCCAACTGTCACCCAATGTTCTTCAGGATTGTAGCCAAACTCACTTTTATGTAAAACCAATTCCTCTTTCATCCATGTTTCTGCTAATGGCATTGACGGTCTCCTGGCTTCTCATGTTTGACGCCTTGAAATCAGTTTTGCATCTAATTTCTCATTGACTCTCAATACCTAAACCACTGCCAAGTTCTTTCATTTCTTTCATGATAATCTAGCTAATATCTATCCTTTCTCATCTCCTTATTCTGTTATTTTTCCTTTTATTCTGTGTTTTCTCATCCTCCCCTCCCCGAGAGTCATCTTGAATTCAGAGTCTTGGTTATACTCTAGCTCCACCAGAAAATCCACCCCAAGAAAGTCCCTATCTCATAGGTATCTTCTTTTTCTAAACCTTAAGAACAAAACAATAGAAGTGATGGGAATAACAGGTTTTGGCAGCCAAAGACACAGGCTTAAGCTCTGTTCTACCTGTCACTACCTCCTTTACACTTTGGCTCTCTGTGAGCCTGTTTCCTCATAGTTATCCTATCTTGCATAATGGTCACAAGGAACAAATAAGATCATGGAGGTGAAGTCATTTAAAACCATGAAGCACTAGGTAAATATTAAAGTAAGATTTGTTAATATAAGAGTTAACTCAGGGGCAGGGACCAAGGTTCTGGGTCTTAACTATACCCAGGAAGTATAGTGTAGGGTTAAGTTTGAATCCCACTTGTGCTACTAACCAGGTGTGAAACTAAGAAAAGTTAGCTTCTCTGTTTCAGTGTCTTCATCAGTAAAATGGGAGTAATAATTGTTTGCACTCAGAGGGGTGTTGTTTGATTTAAACGATTAACAGATGTAAAATACTTACAAAACAGTGCCTGACCTATAGTAATTGCTCTATAAGTGTGAGAGGTGGTGCTGGAGGCCAGTGACATGTAGATACAAGGTGGGAGTGAGTTATTATTCATAGAACTGAGTCACCAGGTGAGGATCAGGTATAGTAAAGATGGAAACACAGAGCCGTGGAGCAGACACTTAAACCTGGCTGAATCCCTCATCATTGAGATCACAAATGGCCCTGTCATTGTCATCACAAATGGCTGTCCTTTGGTGTGAATAGATGCGCATAAGAAGATACGAACATTCTGAGTAACTATTTGGAGATAATGGCATTTCAGGCACATTTTTGTTGTTGTTAAAGAGAAAAGAATGGTAAGCAGTTAGCCCTTATAGAGTCATGAAATATGTTGATATGTCATGGAATCAAAATAGCAGTATCCAATTTGCATTCCTTTTACTTCTTTTTCTTCTCTAATTGCCATGGCTAGGACTTCCAAAACTATGTTGAATAGCAATGGCAAGAGTGGACATCCATGTCTTATTCTTGATCTTAGAGGAAATGTTTTCAGGTTTTCATCATTGAAAATGATGGGAATATAAATTCATAAAGCCACTATGGATTACAGTAGGAAGGTTCCTTAAAAAACTAAAAATAGAACTACTTTATGACTCAGTAATCCGACTACTAGGCTTATATCCTGAGAAAACCATAATTCAAAAAAATACATGCACCCTGATGTTCATTGCAACACTGTTTACAATAGGCAGGGCATGGAAGAAACCTAAATGTCCATTGACAGATGAATGGATAAAGAAGATGTGGTGGATATATTCAGTGAAATATTAGCCATAAAAAGCAACAAAATTGAGTTATTTGTAGAGATGTAAATGAATGTAGAGTCTGTCATACAGAGAGAAGTGTTAATACGTCAGAAAAGTATCGTATATTGACACGTGAAATCTAGAAAAATGGTACACAATGAACCTATTTATAGAACAGGAATAAAGATGCAGATGTAAAGAATGGACCTGTGGACATAGCGGAGGAAGGGGAGAGTGGGATGAATTGAGAGATAAGAACTAAGTTATCTAAACTACCCTGTGTAAAATAGATAGCTAGTGGGATAAGTTATCTAAACTACCCTGTGTAAAATAGATAGCTAGTGGGAAGCTGCTGAATTGCACAGGGAGCTTCGCTTGGTGCTGTTTGGTGACCTAGAGGGATGGGAGGGAGGCCTAAGACTGAGGAGATAATATTTATACAAAAAACTGATCACTTGGTTGTACAGGAGAAACTAACAGTGGTGTAAAGCAATTATTCTCCAATAAAACACACACAGACATCAGTATCCAAATGTTAAGAAACCAAAATTATCCTCTGCAGTCTAGAAATCTCTCTCCCCTGACGCCTTCTTTTGGCCTCACTACAAGGCATGTGGAATCTTTAGTTCCTTGTGGCTTAGTCACTAAGTCGTATCTGACTCTTGCAAACTCCATGGACTGTACCGCACCAGGCTCCTCTGTCCATGGCATTTTCCAGGCAAGCGTACTGGAGTGCATTGCCATTTCCTTCTCCAGGTGATCTTCTGGACCCAGGAACTGAACCCAGGTCTCCTGCATTGCAGGCGGATTCTTTACCAACTTAGCTACAAGGGAAGCCCAGGGGTCAAACCTTCACCCCCTGCAGTGGAAGCTGTCCAATCTTAACCACAGGACTGCCAGGGAAGTCCCTAGGAATCTTTCTTTAACAGGTGTACGCTTCTAGCATTTCTGAGTGCAAGAGACCTTAGAAATTTCTCTCAATTTATAGGATCATTGGCCAGAGTATGTATTTTTACTAACACACAGTATTCACTTTGAGTGAGGGTTTTTTTTTAATGTTAAGAAAGCATAAATATCTTACATACAGGGTTATTGTTAACCATCTTTCTAAATTCCATATATATGCGTTAGTATACTGTATTGGTGTTTTTCTTTCTGGCTTACTTCACTCTGTATAATAGGCTCCAGTTTCATCCACCTCATTAGAACTGATTCAAATGTATTGTTTTTAAAGGCTGAGTAATACTCCATTGTGTATATGTATCACAGCTTTCTTATCCATTCATCTGCTCTATATGTGAGACAGCAAAAGAGACACAGATGTATAGAACAGACTTTTGGACTCTGTGGGAGAGGGAGAGGGTGGGATGATTTGGGAGAATGGCATTGAAACATGTATAATATCATATATGAAACGAATCACTAGTCCAGGTTCAGTGCATGATACAGGATGCTTGGGGCTGGTGCACTGAGACGACCCAGAGGGATGGTACAGGGAGGCAGGAGGGAGGAGGGTTCAGGATGGGGAACACGTGTATACCTGTGGCAGATTTATGTTGATGTATGACAAAACCAATACAATATTATAAAGTAATTAGCCTCCAATTAAAATAAATAAATTTATATTTTTTAAAAAAAGAAAGGATAAATGATACTTAGACTATTCCAGTGGTGGTTCTAAGTGCTTTAGATTGTTTAACTCCCTTTATTCTTCACAATAACCCAATGGGATAGACTTCATCATCTTCATTCCATTTACATAACAATAAGCTCAGGATCATAGAGGTTGTCCATAATTAATGAAAAATTGAGCCAGGCTGCAGAACCTGGTAGTCTCGAATCAAGAACCCATATTCTCAGCCATTGAGTCCTGTCATCCTAGCCTCTCTGTACTCTCATGTCTTACTCAAGAGAACAAGCTGTGGTGACTTGTGCAGCTGTTAGATGTCACTGTTCCAGTCTTCCTTGACAAGTGGTATTAAATTTTGCTAGTTTCTCAGAATAGATAAAAATAAGGTTTATACTAGGTATTCCAGTATCTGTTCAAGAAGAGTCTGATTTTTCTCACCTGTGATTCTGTGCATTGGCAGGTACTTTGCACTGTGCTTCATTGTTGCCCCTGCCATGGGGATGCTCTCTTGTGTGTGCGTTAGTTTCCATCTTTGTTTTCAAAAACAGAAGTTTAACCTCAGTTTTTAGAGTTGCCACTTTTTGTTTCTTTGTTTAATAACTTCTTGTCCATTTAATTGTTCTCTCACCTAATTAAAAATTATTTTCTCTAAGCCTTACCAGCTACAAAAATAATTTGTTAGACTTTTACTTCATTTTCTGCTTCACTGAATAAAAATATTAAAATCTGACTTACCGTCTCTGAGCCCCTTAATAACCTTATTCATTTCCAAGTAGGTACAGTATCATTTGTAACTCTTGTTAATGTTTAATTTAGCAATTTCCAGTCCTTGTAACAGTTGACTTATCCAGGCTAATTTGATTTAATCTTTCTAACCGAATGCCAGGAACACTCTGTTCCTACATTATGAACACATCCAGTTCATTTAAGGATTTCTGGTTCATGTAAATAGATTTTGGTGACATTTTTGTTTTTGGTTTTGTGCAGTCAGAAAATATTTCCAAGAGTCAGGACTTGAAGGGAAATTAAGATAATGAAAAAAAAAAAAACCTCTAAGATATATTTCATTAGCAAGCAAAATCCTTAAAACCAAACAATATAATGTAAAAAAATCACTTAGCATTGACATGTAACATAAGAATGAAAGTGGTAAAAGTGTGAGTTGCTCAGTCCTGTCCAATTCTTTACGACCCCTGGGACTGTAGCCCATCATTCTCCTCTGTGCATGGAATTCTCCAGGCAGGAAAACTGGAGTGGGTAGCCATTCCCTTCTCCAGGGAATCTTCCTGACCCAGGTCTCCTGTATTGTAGGCGGATTCTTTACCATCTGAGCTACTAGGGAAGCAGAAATTATAGTAGAGATAGGGTGTGGGAAGATTTCTGTATGTGTAGGGAAATCATATTTGGAATCTAGCCATCAAATAATGATGTTCCAAGGTTCAAAAATAGACTTTAAACATACTTTTACCTGGATTACAAAAGCTAAGTTCAGCAACAGCCCACTTGGTAAACACAAACCAAGAGATCATATGAAATATATTTCTCTAATTCAAGTATCAGAATATAGACAAATCCATTGATATATCCACCCAAGACCTGTGTATAGAGATAAATAGATTTAGTCTCCTAGTGTGAAACTATGTTAACATTAGCATATGATTTAACATTTTGAACTTAATTTCATTTAAATCAAATGATACAATATCAAACAGGGATTTTCTAAGTAGTAAGGGTCTATTTTAGAATAGGAAAGACTAGAGATCTCTTTAAGAAAATTAGAGATACCAAGGGAACATTTCATGCAAAGATGGGCTCGATAAAGGACAGAAATGGTATGGACCTAACAGAAGCAGAAGATATTAAGAAGAGGTGGCAAGAATACACAGGCGAGCTAGACAAAAAAGATCTTCACGACCCAGATAATCACGATGGTAGACGGTGATAATCACTCACCTAGAGCCAGACATCCTGGAATGTGAAGTCAAGTGGGCCTTAGGAAGCAACACTATGAACAAAGCTAGTGGAGGTGATGGAATTCCAGTTGAGCTATTTCAAATCCTAAAAGATGATGTCATGAAAGTGCTGCACTCAGTATGCCAGCAAATTTGGAAAACTCAGCAATGGCCACAGGACTGGAAAAGGTCAGTCTTTATTCCAATCCCAAAGAAAGGCAAAGCCAAAGAATGTTCAAACTATCCCACAATTGAAGTCATCTCACACGCTGGCAAAGTATTATTGCTCAAAATTCTCCAAGCCAGGCTTCAACAGTACATGAAATGTGAACTTCCAGATGTTCAAGCTGGATTTAGAAAATGCAGAGGAACCAGATCAAACTGAAACTAATACAACATTGTAAATCAACTATATGTCAATAAAAATTAATTTAAAAAATAATAAATCTAGTGATGTGATATCAAGGATAAATTTTTAAAAGTAGTAAGTACTTGATACAAAACAGGCAGTTTTCCCCAACTTTCCACAAATAATGGTGTATTCTGTGATGTCTGTGCCTGTATAATTTTCAAGTTGCACGTTTTGGGTAGAACTGGAAGTGTATTAAAACACGTTTTGTGAGAATGTATTACTGTCCTCTAATTGAGAGACCAGCTCAGGAAAAATAATTCCAAGGAATTCAGTCAGTAACATGTAAAAAAAAAAAAAAAGAATGGAATGTTCTCTTTGTAGTAGCCATGGTGCAGAAGGAAGAATTTAACCTGCTTCAAACCATTCATAGTTGTCTTCTAATTTTGTTGTTACTACGTTTGAGCTCTAAACACAGCAAGGTTATTTCTAACACACAACAAAATCAAACAGCTATTGATTTTCTTTCAAGTGAACTCCTGTTTATCTCATTGTTCTTGTGAGTAATAGCTATATGTTTAGCTTTATACTTAAGCACAGTAGGCTATAACTACATACTAGCAGCACTCATGTCTACAGAGTAGATTCCTGAATATTGAAGATAAAATCCACTGATAATATTTGTTTGATTATCTTGGGGCTTCCCTGGTGGCTCCGATAGTAAAGAATCCGCCTGCAATGCAGGAGACCTGGGTTCAATCCCTGGGTTGGGAAAATCCTCTGAGGAGGGCTTTGCAACCCACTCCAGTATTCTTGCCTGGAGAATCCCCATGGACAGAGGAGCCAGGGAGGCTATAGTCCAAGGGGTCACAAAGAGTCAGACATGACTGAGTGACTAAGCACAGTACACACACACACACATCGGGATAACTGTTGAACCTGGGTCAGCAAATATAAAATGTGGGTGCAATACTGCCACCAATTGTCGGGGACCAGCCCTGGTGGATCCAGGGAATTTGAAGCGAGGACGGAGTCAGCATCTGGGAAAGGACTATTTAATTAGAAATATAAAGAGATTAGGAAAGAATAGTGTAGTAGGAAATTTAGAGGAGGAAAGAGGCTGTATTCCTTGGTTTACATAGAAAGCCAATAAAGCCCTGAGACAAGGGACTTGAACCATCTACGTAGGGCCACAGGCACCCACTTGAATAGCAGAGGGTGCCCCGCCTTGGGCTCCCTCTCGCATGAGTCTTAGAAGCCTGGGCAAATAAGTAGACATGGCTAGCCTGTATGCCCCAGATGGGAATCAGCCAGAAAATAGAGTAAGAAAGAAAAGAAGACATGGGGGAACCAGTCTTTCCAGGAACTGGCCCATCCTTTATTGTCTGGGAAAGCTTTTTATACTTTTGGTTGTACATAGAGATCAATGGATAATACAAAGTTATGCAGCGTCAGCAGCCCTGATTCTTATCGAGACCAGACTTTCTCTCTGCATACCTAGCTGTATACACAAGTCTTAGGTGATTTACATCATCTTCTGTCCAGGAGGCCTATTAGCATTTTACGGCCGTTTTCTGATAAGGGTCTGTCAACCAGAAAACTTAATTTGCCTTAAAAGTGTTGTTCTTTCCAAAGTCTGGTGCCACTCTCAGAAAGCACTAAATAAAGTTACATTCTTACATAACAAGGACACAACTATTTATAATGAAGAAAAAGGAGTACAGTGATTTATAACAAAGAGAAAGTTCATTAACTCAAAGGTCTAGTGTTGCTAACATCAAAACTACTATATTCCTTTTTCTATATCCAATTACATTGATTAATATCCTTCAGGTGCCTAAAAGATAAAGAATATGGAGGGCTGGCAGCAGTCATTGACTCAACAGTGAAATCTATCACCAATATAATTTTTAGCTTTTTAGAAAGGGGCTCTATATCTTTAAGATGCTTTAAGCTTCGTGGCCTCTCGCGGTTGAGGGGCTGTAAACAATCACAAGTTGTAAAAGCCTCTAACTGTCAGGCAAGTTAGAGAGCCATCAGAGGGGTTTGAGCTGAGACACTCCTTTTATATGCAGGAGACTGTTAACTGGAGCTCTAAGTTAACTCTTTCCAGAGAAAGGTGGTCGGGGATAGCCCCCTGTTATGTCAGAAGAGTGGAAAGCACAGTACAATAAAGCAGGCAGACTCTGGTTTGGGGGGTAGATGCTCAGGAAAATCCAGGGGTACCCCTGAGGCCTGATCTCAGCCTTTGCTTTTTGCCAGGCCCCCTTCCTCATGACCTTTGCCATGGGTGGGTTTCCCCATGCTGGCTCCCAGCAACCAATAATAATAGTAACTATTCATCTTCTCTGTGGATATCCTATGAACTAAGCCCTATTCATATGCTTTCCATGTAACCAAGATCATGTCTTCATTCAAACATATCTTCAAGATCCCAAGTGTGACACATTTCAGAGCTTGGATTTGAACCAGAGTCCCTGTTCTATGCAAGTTACCCTGGTCAAGTTAAGTAACTTCTAAAGGCATTTCCCTGGTATATATTTTTTTCTGTGCTGACTCAATTTTTACCTTTCTTCCTGTTTCACAGGCTCACCCAATCTGTGCTTGTCTTTATCTGTAAAGTTGTCCCTGATCTGGCCCTGATGCCAATGTCTGGGGGCTTGAAATACTCTCTGTGACCTTCTATCAAGGTGTGTGTGAAGGAGGGAAACCTATGTTCATTATTATTCAAGGTTCTTAGGTCAGCTGGCCCCTCAGCGCTTTGAGTTCCCACAGACAGTGCTAATTTCCCCTCTCCCAGCTGAGCTGTTCAGACCATGCTTGTAGGAGCCCATGTAACAGCAGGCCCTTCCTTGCTTCATTTTCCTCTACTCTCTTCATACCCTGACCACTGCTGCAGCTTTCACATCCTTTCTCGCTCAGGAGAGGCTGCCTCAGTGTTGTATCTTACATTCCTCTCTCCACTGTCTCATAATAAATTTCAGTGTTCAGATCTCCAGGCTTTGTTCTTGGCAGAGAGAACAGCTAGTTTGAGGAACATTAGAAGAAAAAGAAAACATTGAGGATTGCCTCCCAGTATTCTTTCCCCAACTATATGTGATAAAGACCCAGTTTCTTTGTTTTGAATTTTCCAAGCCACCTTGAACTCTTAATACTTTTGTAAAATTCCCTGTACAGTGAAGTGAGTCCACTGATGATATGCTCCTTTGTCATGTCAAGGTCAGAGTCCCATAAAAGTTCTTGAATGCTCTGAATTCCGTACACATCTTGCCTATTACAAGTTTACTGAACAGCACTATTATGTCCATGAACCACATTTAGAGTAACATTACTGTAGAGATCACTTTTCATGGGAAAAAGGCACAAAGAACCTGCTTTTCCCTCAGTCTATTTCCTGTTTTGCAGATGTGCCTGTGTATTCATCTTTGTATGGTCCTTTGGTATACAAATATGGACCCTCCAAAAGCTGGTGGGCTGGGCATTGGTATAAGATTGACCAAGACAAAATATACATGGTGGTGGTGGTTTAGTCACTAAGTCATGTCCAACTCTTGCAATTACTGTAGAACACTAGGCTCCTCTGTCCATGGGATTTTCCAGGCAAGAATACTGGAGTGGGTAGCCATTCCCTTCTCCAGGAGATTGAACCTGGGTCTCCTGCATTGCAGGCAAATTTTTTTACCTTCTGAGCTACCAGGGAATCCCATATATGTGTGCATATGTATATATATTTCATTCTATGGTACAGTGTAATCATGGACAGAGGAAGATTGCTTTAATTTGAATCTTAGCTCCACCACTTTTGAGCTCTGTGGCACAGAACAAGTTAATCTCCCTCTGCCTAATTTTCCATATATGTAATATGGAAATAGTAAAAATAACTCAAAGGGTTAGTGTTAAGATTGAATGAGTTAATATGTATAAATCAGCACCCCAGAATAAGGTCTGGTATTTGGATATGAATGCTATGTGTTTGGGCTTCCCAGCTGGAGCTAGTGATAAAGAACCGCCTGCCAATGCAGGAGACATGAGATGCAGATTCCATCCCTGGGATGGGAAGATCCCCTGGAGAATGGAATGGCAACCCACTCCAGTATTCTTGCATGGAGAATTCCATGGATGAGGAGCCTGGTGGGCTACAGTCCATGAATTTGTGCAGTTGCACACAGTTCAGACATGACTGAAGCAACTTAGCATGCATGCATGCATACTGTGTGTTTACTGTCATTATTACCATGAACCACAAGGAAAAGGCATTAAGGCAAATATGATTGATAATGGAGCTGAAGATATTCTATCCAATATAAAATATAATACAACATGGATAATAGATCAGGCATGGTTAATTATGACTTGGATAATATGAAGTATGTCATGATTTCAAGAGTGTGTGACATGGACTGTGCTAGACATTTTGCATTAACAGTTACTTTTTATGCCCCTAGTACCCCTATGTGATGGGTACTGTTATTATTTCTACTTTACAAAAGAAGAAACTGAAGTTCAGAGAGGTTAAGTAGCTTAGTGTCTGTAACACAGTAGTACAGCTGGAATTTGTACTCAGAGCTTCCTGAATCAGAAACCTGGAGTCCTTGCAATTCTCTACTTGAGCTGTCTATTGAAAAACTATGTGAAGTTTTAAAAATGCATTTAAAGTTCACCTATAAACTCAGAAATTCTTCAATTTGATTTTTTAAAAAAGCCTCATTGAGACAATTCACCTCCCATAGAATCCACCCATTTGGAATATAAAATGCACTGTTTTATAGTATATTGAGAGGTTAAACACCATTGCCACAATTTAGTGGTAGAACATTCTCATCTTGGTGGTAGGCCTGGCAATAGAGTCCCTTGGGTCTTTACTTCAGGGCCAGAGACCCTGTAAGATTTCTTGAAGTGAAACTTTGAAAGTGTGAATGTGTTAGTCACTCAGTTGTCTGATTCTTTGTGACCCCATGGACTGTAGCTGGCCAGGCTCCTCTGTCTGTGGGCAGGCAAGAATGGTTTGAGAATGTTTTCTAAGTCACACAACTTTCATTTTCTTTTGTTTTCAATTTATTATTTTTGACTGTACTGGGACGTTGTTGCTGTGTGTGGACGTCCTCTAGGTGTGGAGAGCTGGCGTGACTCTAGTTTTGCGGTGAGGTGGGCTTATCACTGTAGTGGCTTCTGTTGCGGAGCACAGGCTCAGTAGTTGTGGGGCATGGGATCAGTTAATGTGGAATCTTCCCGGACCAGGGATCAAATCCGTGTCCCCTACATTGGCAGGTGGATTCTTAACCATTGGACCACCAATGAAATCCTCATTTTCTTCTTTAAAAGCATAGAAATGCAGCTCAGATAGTATTAAGGAACTCGACCACTGTGTTCTCAAACTTCAGGGTGCACAAACACCACTGAGGGCTCTTGTTAAAATTCACATTCAGATTTAGTAGGTTTGGGGTGAGATCAGGCCTACTTTCATCAACTTGGTTATAGGAACACTAACATTGGAGCCCAGTTAAGTGAAATGCTACCTTTGCTGTAATTCCATTCTTCTCATTAGTAGTTATACGTTACCAAAAAGCCCCCCAAAATGACTGTTCTCAATCATTATTATATTTTGACTGTTTTCAGTAAAATATTTGTGGAAATTTTTCTTTCTTGTTATATAAATAGCTACACTATAACCATGATTTTGCCTCTTGTAACAAAAAGCCTAACATATTTATTGGCTGGCCCTCAATAGAAGTTTGCCAGCCCCAAGTGTAGAGCATCCGGCTTTCCCGGTGGCACACAATTGGTAAGGAATCCACCAGCAAGGCAGGAGACATGGGTCCAATCCCTGGGTTGAGAAGATCCCCTGGAGAAAGGAATGGCAACCCTCTCCAGTATTCTTGCCCGAGAAATCCCATGGACAGAGGAGCCTGGTGGGCTACAGTTCATGGGATCGCAAAGAGTCAGACACAACTGAGCACGCATGCACAGTATAGAGCATGGTGTAAGGCCACCTCTGAGTGGCATGAATCTTGTTCATCTTACTCCCCAGTTGCTTGCTGTGTTTATCAGACTTGGCATTAGTAATCAGACAGATAGGAATCCAAACTAAGTCAGAGGGGCAACAAACTAGCTGTATTTATGGGTAACCAATCCCCTTCTACCCAGGAGGAGCTGTCTGAGCTCATGAGAATCAGCTTCAGATTTTGTTTAAAAATAGATCTTCCTTGGTTGCAGGATACTTGCTCGAGTAGCCTAGGTAGGTTTCCACAAAGGACCTAGAGTCTACTTGGCTAGGTCATGTCAATAAGACTTTGGAAGCAGGATTTCCTAGCAGTAATTTGTTATCCATACAGAGAGCTTGGTTAATTAGGTTTGGACGACAGGTGAACTTATGGGTAGAATATTGCTTCCTCTTACACCAACTTTAAAGCTGCTTTACCCTGAAGGATCTATGCTATACTCATACTAGAACACAGATGACTTTTCAAAACTCTCCAGGCTTCAAGTTGTCTCCTACAACATAACTTATTGTAGAGCTTCCCCCCAGATGTCTATCTTGTACTCTTCTTTCCTGTGGTCTTGGTCAATGACAATTTTAGGTCTCCTAGGTGATGGCTGATTTTCAGGCTGTCTCTTTTTTCTTTTTGAATGCAAGAACTTATCCAACAATCAACAGTTACTGCAAATAATCCTTGTTCCCACAAGACCCCTAACTGTGATCATATTTTAGTATGCTCTGGGGTGGTGGGGGGACAAGTACAAAGTATGACCTTGAAGGAATTAGATTACACCCCCCCCCAAATAATTGCCAGGTTTACTAATCTATATTATTAGAAAATAGGATATGGCCAAGGAATATGTGATAAAACACTGGGTTGAGTTCAATGTATTGATAAGATACATTTCCTAGAGTTTCTGGGTTTAGTGTGGTACCCAGAAACTCTGGAGATCATGCAACTGGAGTTGTTTGTGACAGTTTACTTGATTGATTGATTGAAATCTGAACATAATAAAGTGAAAGTGAAGTCGCTCAGTCGTGTCCCACTCTTTGCAACCCCAGGGACTGTAGCCTGCCAGGTTCCTCCATCCATGGGATTTTCCAGGCAAGAATATGGGTTGCCGTTTCATTCTGCTGGGGATCTTCCTGACCCAGGGATCAAACTCGGGTCTCCTGCACTGCAGGCAGACTCTTTTCTGTCTCAGCCACCCAGGGAAGCCTCCTTGGACATAATAGTGGCCTCCACTGATTTTTGAGTGATATGCTTGACTCCAAGTTCATTAGACTCAACTGTGTCTTTTGCTATGTTGATTATCCTCTGCCCCTAGTTTCTTTCATCAGTGCATTTATTTCTTTGTGTCTTCTTTAAAAATTACTGATCCTCATGATTCTATCTCTGCCTCTTCTCTTCCTGTGTATTCTCACTTGCACGATTTCAGCCACCATGTAGGTATCAGTAATTCTAATTTAAATGCCTCTTGTATAGACTTCTCTGATAAACTCTAGTTTCATATTCCAAATGCCCTTCTGAACAGGTCTTTGTTTTTGATATTTGCCTCCTAAGCACCTGGACCCCAACATCTTTAGATTTTAAATAACTTTTTTTCTCTCACCCTTTTTTGTTTTGTATCCTCTATCTCTGTTAGTAATATTACCATCAACATTCCTAGGCTTTACCCCAGTCCTATTGAATCAGGATTTCTGGAGATGGAACCTCAGGAGTCTATGTCTGAACAAGTCCCATGGCTGGTTCTAATGTACATTAAAATTTAAGAATCTTTGCATTTCCCCATACCAGAAATCTCAGTGGCTCTCTCTTCCCACTCACATCTAGTTGGTAACTGGACCTTATTGAGATTATCCCAGAATATCTGAAAAATGATCCTTTATTCCTTCCCCACAAACTTCACTTCCCAGTCTCTCCCTGGTCCTCCTGCCTGATCCTCCTCATTGTCTACATAACCTCTACCCTCTCAGACAATCACTGAGTACCAATATCTTTCAAAACACACATTTAAAATAGAAATCTGACTGCGCTATTCTTTGTCTTAAAAGCATCCAACAGTTTGATGGCATGGGAGCAGTGTTCAGACTTTTTAAGGTCATGGAACTCTTTCTTCAAATAAAACCCTGCCAGAAAATCCAGCTTAAAGAAGAGATAAAAGCAGAGCTGCTGTTTGAAGCAGGGGTCGGCGCCACAGACTTGGCCATGCAACCTGCCTTGCTGTGTTTCCTAAGAAACGAGTCTGAAAGACACAGTGTGGAAAACACTGGATAAAGTCCAGGTGATTTATCTGGCCATCAAATTCCTCCCTGGCTGGCTCTTTCCTTCCTCTTCCCTTTCCACCATGAACTCAGACCCCAGCCTTAGGATTATTCACTATTCCCTGGACCAGTTCTGTGTAGTTGTGGCTTTTCATATTTACCATCTTCACATCCCACAATGACCACTTTCCTTTTCCTCACTGTCCTTTTCTTTGTGTTCTCAAAGCCAAGTTGGCATTTATGACCTTTTTTAAAATGTTTTTGTCTGTCTTCACTACAAAATAGACAAACTCTTTAGGAACAGAGCCCATGCTTTATTTATTTATGTATCCTCTAGATTCAGCATTTCATTGCATGAACATTTATATGCTCTGTAACCCATTGTATCTGTTCTTTGGCTTTATTTTTTCCCACGCTGAACATGCCTTAGTTTTAAAATTAGATTTATTAACCACAGAACTGTGTGACACTACTCATTCATTGTAGAAACATGGAAATGAAGAGCATTATAAAGAAGAAATTAAAATACAACTATAGTATAACTACCCAAAGATAAACTTAATATTTTGACCTCCTCCCATTCTTTTTTCCATATTTAGGTGTATATTTATTTCCTTTAACACATTTAGAATGTATATGTATGTATGTGAATATTTATCTTTGTGTGTATTTATGATAAAGACAGCACATTTTAAGTAAACAATGCAGTATTGTTAGCTATGGTCACTGAGCTGTCCTGTAGATCCCTAGGAGTTATTCATCTAGCATAACTGGAACTTTGTACCATTTGGCCAACTTTGAAAGACTCAATTCATCCTCTAAACAGGTTAGGGTTATGGTAAGAACCATAAAAGCTCTGAGATTTTTTTCTACTTTCAAGCTATAAAGTAGCTCTGTCACAGTTTTGTGTATGTTGGTTGAAGATACATGATCCTGGGTCAGATACAATGGATTTTATTATTATCAGGACAGCTAGTCTTGTGAGCTTCACATTGGCATTGATTCCCCTTGCCCACAAGTGCCCTGGTGAAAACTGTGTGCACGCAGTGGATTTGTGTAACAGCTGAGGAACCCTGAAAGTAGGGAATTCAACTTTTTTGCAGTGGACTGCAAGGAAATCTGCCCTTGGCCCTTGAGGGAGAGTTTTGCTTTATTGAACAAATTGTAAGGGAATCTTCTCTTCGCTCCAGAGAGTGGCAGACTGTCATTCACTGGTCACTCTACAAACAGTTCTGGAAGGATCGTCCAGGATAAAAGGCCAGTTAGTGCCTCTTCTCACAAGACATGTAAATATGAAAGAGCCCATGGAGAACTGTCTTTCAGCTAAGGGTTGAACCTATTTCCACTTCCACCAATGGGGCATGAATATGCCCATTTCCACACACCGTCACCAAACACTGGATGACAGTGGGTTTTTCTTTTTACATTTTCATAATCTAATGAAAAACTAAAAAGTGTTTTCCTTGTCATAATTTTCTTTTGAATGACTAAATAAGCTTTATTTCATATTTATATGAATTGCTTGTAAATTGCTAATATTGTGGGTTACCTGTTCTTGTTTTTGCCCCTTATTTTACTGGTTCATTTTCTTGTGATTTGTGGGAACTGTTTATACTTTCTAGATAGTTATCCTTTTTCTGCTTTATATGGAAAAATCTTATTTCCCAGCTTGCCTCTTCTTTCTTTTTATTTATACTGGCTTCTTTTGTATAGATACTTACAATTTATATATGGTCTGTTTTGTGAAAATTTTTTTTGCAATACAGGATTTTGTGGGTCTTGCTAGTTAAAAAGCATACACAGGAATTACCAGATATTATGGTACAAGTGTATCTACTAATTCCTTCAAATCTTTCTTTCTTGAATTTATTTAGGTTTATTCCTGACCAGTTTTTTATTTAAAAAAAATAGACATAGTCTTCTCTTTAAAAATATCAAAACACGTGATGCCATGATTAAGAACCAAAGATGTTAAATATCTTTTTTCAAACTGAGGCTTCTGTGAAAATTCACAGTGAACATCAGAGCATTAAAGATTCTGTGAAGTTGTGGAGTGCTAAGTGGTAAATAATTGGCCTGCCAATGCAGGAGATGCAGTTTGATCTATGGGTTGGGAAGATTCCCTTGGGGAGGAAATGGCAACCCACTCCAGTATTCTTGCCTGGAGAATCCCATGGACAGAGAAGCCTGGCCGGCTGAAGTTCATTGGGTTGTAAAGAGTCAGGCATGACTGAGTGACTGAGCATGCAGGTTGCTCCATGGAGGCCCTGAGAGGTAGTCACTATCATGGTTAGAAGCAGAGTCCTTGAAACCAGACTGCTCTGAGTTACTTACTGACTGCATAATTTTGGGCATGGTAATTAATGTCCTTTGCTTAGGTTTCTCATCTATAAAATGGAGGTATTGGAACTTATTTTGTGAGAGGGTCATGATGATTAGTTGAATCATCTATGTACTAGCTGTTTTTATTTTGGGACATTCTGAGGATGCTGTTCTTGGAACATCACGGTAAAGCTGCTGGTCTTATTAGTTGACCATCCTACTATTGCTCAGGGAATCAATACCATTTTGAAAAGAAATTCAACTACTGCACCCCTATGAAATGTGCCACACAGATATGTCCACGTGAGAAGAAACTGCTCAATTGAAAGTAAATCCTTGGTTGCGTTCATAGTTAAGGAACTATTCATTTCTCTCCTCACAGCATCTTTATCTCTCTCTCAGTTCTAACCTCTTGATAGTCATGTGTAGTCCTCCCTGCTCCAGTGTTCTTGCCTGGAGAATCCCAGGAACGGGGGACCCTGGTGGGCTGCCATCTATGGGGTTGCACAGAGTCGGACACGACTGAAGTGACTTAGCAGCAGCAGTCCTCCCTGCTTATCTATTTGAAAGACACTCTCAAGTAAATTTTGCATATGTTATTTTGCTGGTTATTCTAAGCATCCTAAATATCCCTCTAAGTGTGCTGAAAATTCATCTTGCTGTTGTGCTGTCAGTAACAGGCAACAGGAAATTAATTTTGTGTTAATTTCCTCATAAGAGTACTTCCAGAAACATCCTATTTTTTTTCCAATTGATATGTGTGTTTACCTTTATAAAGAAGGATTCTGTGATACATTGTTCAATAACCTGATTTTTTAACTGGACATACAGTATGCATGTTTCCACCTTGTTATTTAGTCACTACCAAGTTGTGTCCCACTCTTTGTGACCCTGTGGACTATAGCCCACCAGGCTCCTCTGTCTGTGGGATTTCCCAGGCAAGAATACTGGAGTGGGTTGCCAGTTCATTCTTCATATTTCCACCTTAATATTATATAATATGTTATATCAATGTATCCACTTCCTGTGATCTGACATAGCTTCCAATTTTCAGCTATCAAGCAGTGCCCTGGCAAATCTCACAAGTTTCTTACTAGTCCTTAGGACACAGTTCATACTTGAAATTGAAGGGTCAAGTTCATGCACTCCTTGCCAGATCACTTCCAGTGGTAAAAGCCTTGGAGTTAATATCCTTCATATTGCATTAGAAACAGTTACCTGCCAAAGATCTAAGTTCTCATTGTGTCTATTTCATAACTGTTATATTCCCTCTGGCAGTGCATTTTTTTAAATGAGCATTTTTTTCATTAAAAATGTGATTTTTTTCATGACTAGCTGAATTTATAACTAAATAACAATGCAACAAAATTGTTTTCTTCATCTCATAATTTTCTCAAGTGATGGAAGAAGCTAGAAACCGTCTTCACAAAGATAATTCTAGGGATAAGACTGGCTTATCGCTTCCTTAGCCATTAATCACAGTGTTATATGGTTATTTGTTGAAGATGATAAAATGGTTAAAGGATTATTTGTGACATGTCATTCTTCCTAGAGGTTTGAGACATCAATTACCCACCTGAGAGTAGGAAATGTAATTCAATCATTTTAAAAGTAACTTACAATAATTCTAATTTCTAATGCTTTTTTTCTGTAGAAAATGATACATAGTATCTCAGCTTGTCTGGGCTACAACAAAAGCACCATAGATTGGATGACTTAAACAAGAAACATTTATTTCTCACACTTTTCGAGACTGGGAAGTCTGAGATGAAGGTGCTGGCATATTTGGTGTTCGGTGAGCGCCCACTTCCAGGCTTTTAGATACTATCTTCTTCCTGTCTTCTTACATGGCAGAAGGGAGGAGGGAGCTCTCATCATTCATGAGGCCTCTGGTCTCTTGAGCTAATCACCTTCCAAAGACCCCACCTCCAAATATCATCACATAGGGGCTTAGGTTTCAACATATTAATTTTGAAGGGGCACATACTCTCTAGAGCACACAGTGTAGTTGTCATCATAAATTCAGCTTTGCAAACTTTCATTTATCATGATCATTTCCCAATGTGTTTTCTTTCAATTCTTTTAATGAAATGTTCATACATACAGGAATGTTGAAAAGAAATACAGTAAACCCTCATGGACTTGCCAACTGGGTTCTGCTATTAACATTTTACCATATTTATTTCATCTCTATAGTTAATACTTTCTTTGAAAATTCTTTGAAAATAGGTTACAAATAATACACTTACCAACTAGATGCTTCTTTATGCACCTTCTAAGAATAAGAACATTTCAAAGAATATTCTTACTAATAACCACAATATTATTTTCATACTTAAAAGGATTAGTAATTTCATATTATCTAGTATCTGGTCCATATTCACGTGTCCTCAGTACCCTTAGAATTTTTTTTAAAAATAACTTTTGTTTTAAAGGATCGAATCTAAATAATCAAGGTTTTTGTATTGTATTTAGTTATTTGGTTATATGGCTCTTTGGACTCTTAATCTATAAGAGTTCATCCATTTTCTTCTTCTTCTTCTTCTTCTTCTTTTTTTTAAATTTTTGTTGTTGACTTGGAAATGTGTTGGTTAATCCAGAATGTAAAGTACTCCCATTTTATATTTGTAAAACATACTGTTTTTTTTAATGTCCAACCCTGATGAATTTTAAGTGTGTGTTACTCAAAACAGATGCTTTTAAAGAAACTTAGGTCTTTGTGGGATGTTGTGGGAATTTTTCCTTATTGCATTTTGTGTGGTACCGAGCAGAGGGAATGACCTGTCCTGAGTTACCTAGCAATAGAATGAGATCCAAACCATCTGGTCCTCTTTTTAAATATTTTAGCTCAGTTTGGCGAGGCTACTGGCCAAAAGAGGGAAAATCCCATATCTGAAATGCTGAAGGAGAGAGATCTGTTTGTAAGTGAAGGTTTTGAAGAAGAAAATAAACATGAGCTCATCCCTCCTGATTTGACTAGTGTTCACTGACTGGGTCCATTTAACTAAAAGAATGAAACTCAAAATAAAAAAAGAATGAGACTCATCTCTAGATCAAATACACTCCTGGTTAGTGTTACTCTTTTTTGTCACTTGATTAAAATGTGTACATAGTGGGTAAGGGATTCAATAGCAGAGGATATGAACTAGCTTAACACAGTCATCCAAAAATGGTACATATTGGGACTTCCCTGGTGGTCCAGTGGTTAAGACTCTGCACTTCCAATGCAGGGGATGTGAGTTTGAACCCTAATCTGGGAACTGAGATCCCACATGCTGTGTGGCACAGCCAAAATATAAACAAATAATACAAAAATGGTACCTACTTAAGTAAATTAATCACAGCCCAGATGCTGGTCCTCCAAGGGTTCAGAAATGTGATTTGATTAGCATACAGAGAGCAGATCAGATGTAGGTTCAAACTAAACTAGACACAGAGGGTTCCATTGGGAGGACCAGGACATCCATTTCTTGAAGGGAGAGCTCTAGGGGAAGCCACCTGCAACCAGAAGTCTCCAGAAGAAAGTTAAACTCAAGCAAGAGTGAAATAGTTGTCTGCTTTGAGATATTGATGACATGAAAATTTGCCAGACTAAGTCCTCATCACCCAACACGGTGCATGTACTATTGGGAACAAATAGTTAATTTTCACTTGGAGGCCCAAATACTTCTGCTCGGGTATGAGTCTGGCTGGGCACCATTAGCATGTAGCTCTCTGGATCTTCTCTGTCTTGTTCCATGCTCATTGTCTCCTCTTCTCCATCCTGTGTTTTTCCAAAAGGACTGGATGGCCAGCATTTTGATTCCATGTTACTAAATGATACAGTCCTGTCCTGCCTTCTGGAGGAAACATCTTGAATTTTTTGATAAAATTTTGGCTATTTCTGATCTCCTTGGTCATTCATTTATAAATCATTCCCATTAGTCTAGGTATAGATGGGTAAAAATCCATTCAGGGCCAATTTCATTAAACTCTCACTGACTAATTTCATTTTTCTTATATCCATGTTTGATTTCCCATCTTCTCTGTCACCATCCTATGATAGACCCATGGTGTTACTCCACCCTTCCCTCTTTTCTCCTCAGAAGTAGACTCTTGGACTTTTAGAAGGCGGACTTGCATATACTTAAGCCCAAGGCAAGGATAACCAGAAGCTTCAGGTCAAGCATTTTTATAGCTCCCAACCTTCTGAATGAATTCTAAATACAATTTTATTCAAGAGTCACATAGGACATTCTAAATCTGACATTGCAAATACACAGTATGTGTTAAGTGAACCTGGCTGTGATGATAGCATATTCATTATCTGAGTTACCAAGTGCTTTTCCTATTTTTACCTGAAAATAGATGAGACACAGAAGGGGCAGAAACAACAGCTGTGCTATTTATCTGAGAGAGACTGCATCTGATGGAAAAAGCAAATCTTTCTATGTCTATGGGTCTATTTCCGCTGTGTAAATAAACTCAGTTACCAAAGGAGAAGGGTAGGTAGGCATTGATTAGGAGGATAGGATTAACATCCACACTACTATATATAAAGTGGATAACTTAACAAGGACCTAGTGTATAGCACAGGGAATCCTACTCAATATGTTGTAATAACCTATATGGTAAAATAATCTGAAATACACACACACACACACACACACACACACACACACACACACACACACACAATCACTGTGTTATATCCCTGAATCTAACATGATATTGTAAATCAGCTATGTCCTCAGTTTCTTAGTCGTGTTGGAGTCTTTGTGACCCCATGGATTGTAGCCCACCAGGTTCCTCTGTCCATGAGATTTCCCAGGCAAGAATACTGGAATGGGTTGCTCTTTACTTCTCCAGGGGATCTTCCCAACCCAGGGATCAAACCCACACCTCTTGTGTCTCCTGCATTGACAGGCAAAGTCTTTGCCACTAGTGCCATCGTATTTAAAAAAAAAAATAAAAAAGCCCAAACCTTTCTGATGAGCCCCGTTTACTCTTAACTTTGTTATTTCCTTTTCATGTCAATCTTGGCATCCTCTGAGCCTTACAGCTTTTAGGACTTTGGAAATGGGTTAAAGGCCTGCAGTATATTTAAAGAGTCTGCTACACTCACTGAGATCTGGTCAGTTTCCCCCTAGTGGAATCGCTCTTGTTCTGTGGGAAGCAGTTCAGTTCTAGGTCATTTCAGCAAAGTTCTGGTTTCATTATATTATGCAGAGAACAAACACATGGGGACTTTGGAAAGTTAAAGAGGCCCTGGACTAGAGCCTGTCCTTTCAGATCTGAGAATTTGAGGTCAATCTGAACTTCTGGTAACTGGGAGACCCCAAAGCAATCTAGGAGTAAGTATCTAGTTGCACTTGGAAATCTGGCTAGAATCAACCAAACGAAGTCACATGCATGTAGATAGTAGTTCAGAGACCTAGAGGGAGGCTGAAGAACATTGTCGTGGGATGATGCCAAATCCCAAAACACAATAGGGCATGCTAAGAGCTATCATTCTTAAGGGGATGCACAGAGAGAACCGAGGTACCAAGCCAATGAAAGAATGTGCTCAAGAATTAATATGAAGGAGAGGGCCTGGTGAGCTTAAGCTGACAAAATGGGAGTCTTAAAACAACTATCTTGCAGTATGTACTATAGATCTGATATAGTTCACAACCATGTACGTCATAAGATATAAACCTATACTGAAAATAAAATGTCACCCAATAGTTGAAGTTCCTGTGTTCTCTGATTGCATCTCTGAATTTCCCATGAATTTCCTTGTATTTATGCTACGAATGTATGTGGCCTTAAACTAGATGTAATGTCTTTGAAAATTATTTCCTTCATGTATAAGCTGTTAATATTATTCTGCATGAATTCTTCTGCAAGTGTTTTCATTCAACATTATGTTTGTGAGAGAAATTTAGGTTGATGCGTGCAGCACTGGTTCATATTTGTTTTGTTAGTAGTGCTTTTTTATGTTGTGGTTCTAGTTTCAGGGAGGGAGGCAGGGAGGGCAGGGTGGAGCCACTTAAGGGACCTGTCCTGTTGTGGACAGTCCAGGCTGTCCTAGTGACCCAGTTCACCTATGGGTCAGCTGTAAGGGTGGTAACAGGATCTGGCTGGTACAGGATGCTCGTTATAATGGAAGAAACTGAACTGACATAGAGAACTTGGAATCAACTAAATATAAGTAACTCTTTGATGCTGTAGTAAGTACAATAGATATTTCATCAGTGCATGTTTACAGATTGAAAAGTGGTGTTTGAGTTAGGTACATCACTGTTTCAAATACTAGACACACTTACAAGTGCTTTGGGGAAAATCACCTAATTAATTTTTCTTTCCTTTGTTCCCTCCACCTTTGCAGTATTTTCTGGATTCCATCCCAGCAGATCTGTTTTCTGCTCTGTAGCTTCCTGCAGTAACGCTGAGCATCATTAGGGGAACTCAGCTGCCGTTGGACTGTATATCAAAGCAAAGGCTTTGGAGATCTTTTCAGTTAAAACAATAATGACTTTCTTGAAATGTAATCCCAGTGGAGCTTGTTT
Organism: Capricornis sumatraensis; assembly: GCF_032405125.1. Taxonomy (NCBI): domain Eukaryota; kingdom Metazoa; phylum Chordata; class Mammalia; order Artiodactyla; family Bovidae; genus Capricornis; species Capricornis sumatraensis. The sequence goes on along the minus strand of NC_091092.1, from coordinate 105,780,982 downwards.
TCTGTGTTGCCTGGAAGAATCCTTACCTACCATCAACAGATCTTCAGAGACCCCATAAAAGCTTCTGTTCATCAAGCAACTGAGTGACTCTTGAGTTATTCACGGGGACCTTAAGAACTGTGGGTATCAATTTACCTGGAAAATTCAACCACTGCCACTCAGGACTACTGCTGAAATACCATGTCTAAGAACTCTGAGTTCATCAACCTGTCATTTTTATTAGATCATGAGAAGGAGATGATCCTGGGAGTCCTAAAGAGAGATGAATATTTGAAAAAAGTAGAGGACAAGAGAATAAGGTAATATTCTTTTGTCTGCCTTCTTGACTGCTTTCTGTCTGTTGGAAACAGTTTAGACCAGAATTGGGGCAACTCCAACCACACTGAAGACCAGTGTAGGTCAGTGTCTTCCTGCATTTCAAACAATAGCATAGATATTAGAAAACATCTTTGGCACTTTATCATTTAGCCAGAAAGAAGGTTGGAATTGAGTGGTAAATATGGTGTTGATGAGGATGTTCGTTTGCCAGTGACATCATAACTTGTAGTTAAGTGGAAGGACTGCCCAGGTTTGAGTACCAGCCCTGGGATGTACTAGTTGTGTGACCTTGAATCAGTGACTTGAGTTGGTTTCTTCATCAAAACAGCAGGGGTAAGTATAGCACTCATAGGGCTGTTGCAAAGATTAAGGAAGATAATATGTAGTACCTGGTACTTCAGTGCACAGTAATTTTTATCTATTATTTACTTGTATAATATCTTTCTTTGGTCAATCTTAGTGGAAATTTGTATCAACCAGAGCTGTGAGAGGAAGAGTGTCTGGAAACTGAGAAGTTCCCATTGTATCCCAGAAATCATTTGAATTTTTTGAAATAAGTTTCTGTGTGAGGAAAGTTGAGTAATGTGGACAGAATTGAGTTTCACATTGGTTGTAGGCAGGGTTGATATTTAGCTGAATCCCTAGGTGTGGCCTCATCTGTGTTTCAGCCAGCATCCATTCTGATTGGTTACATCATCGGTTCCCAATGATCAAAGCATCATTCTGATTGGTTACTACGTTCATTATGATTGGTTGCTGCCTGACCTGTCCTGCTTGTTAAGTGTATTTGGTTATTATGTCTCACCCCTGAGTAGAGGAACAGAAATAAGCAGAGTTCCTTCCTCAGTCACTGTCTACTGTGTAACGTGTAGTTTTGTGTATTGAGTAGCTCCAAAAGCTGCAATCAGAAGCTTATGTTTGTTTTACTTGAGAAAACACATCATAAGATTACCCTTACATGTTGCAAAAATATTCAATGTGCCTAAAGGAACTAGGATGCTTAGAATTGGAAAGACATTGAAATATTCTTGATTGATGCTTATTTCATAATGAAGAGCTCAGAGTTTTTATTTTCATTATTCTAAGGCATTCAGCTAATCTTAAAGGCTTTGATGAAATATGCTATACTTTTTCTATGCCTAGAATTCAGGTGGCAGTGAAATCCAGTTAATAATGATTTTAAAGAATTCCAAAGTGATATTTTTGGCATTGATAGTCCAGTCTTGAAAAGTGACTAAATTTTCTAATGGCATTTGAAAAAGTTCTATCGTTTATGGGAGACAGGGTACTAAGGAGTTATTGATAACATTCTCTGGGGAATTAAAAATCACTCTGCTCAGGAAAAAGCAATTTAATAATCAGATCCCAGGGAAAACTGAAGTATAGTGAACGGGACTTTGTTCAGAATATTTGTTCCTGTCATTCTCAGTAATTTTTAGTAATGATCTAGTATACTCCCTCTTTTTCTCTACCTTCCCTTGCCTTCTTTCCTTATTCTCTGTAAGGGAAATTTGGCCAAATCTATAATATACAATAGAGCTATCAAGAATAAACATTGATTCCCTGGCTCTTTAAACATTGGGAAGACAGCAGAAGAAAGACTTTTACAGACCTAAGAGATGCTATTATAGAAAAAAGATTTTTTTTGAAAAAGGCAATGTCATTCCCTTCCTTAATAACAACACTGTCTAGTATTTAGTGCAGTTTTTTTGCTGCACTGACTGTGTTAGATGCTCTGTCTCATTTTATTGTGAGCTATCAAGATAGGAGCCCAGACGAAATGACTCAGGCTCTGTCCCTCTTCACAGCTTCCTGTATTGAGAAGCCATTCCAAAGTGGGTAATGTGGTGTTTAGAGTACATTGCTGTCAAATCACCCATTTCCGTTTGCAAATTCAAATCTTAGTTACACCATGAAGTCTTATCATCACTTTAGACTAATTGGCTGTATAGATCTAAGTTCCTCACTTGACAGAACAGAAACAATAACAGTAGCTACCTCATGAGCTTGTTGTAAGGATTAAATAAGGTAATATTACCAAGAGCCTAGAACAAGACTGACTTACAGTAAGCACTTAATAATGGCTGGCTAAAATCATTAGGGCTTTTTGTTGGTTTGCGTTGCCCTTGATCTTATGAGTTGTTGTGAACACCATCACTCCAATCCTTTTCAGCCCCTTTGCTGGATTTGTGCTCTCATCTCCCAGTTTCCACGTGCTTTACTTCTAAAGACTGGCACCTTCCACCTTCTTTGGAGGACTACCTTTGGGTGGCTGGAGTAGCCCATAGGTGTAAAGAACCACATGTACCAGATAAACTTGCGTTTTTGTCCCCACTGGGTTGCCCCAAGCCAATGGCTCATGGGTATAGAAACCCCTTGCTTCCAGACTCTGCAATACAACTACTTATTTCCCCAAATTTTTATTGGATGATTATTGCTTTACAATGCTGTGTTAACTTCTATTGTACATCAATGTGAATCCGTTGTATGTATACATATATCCCCCCACCTTGAGCCTTCCTTCCACCGCAACCCCCCGACCCCCACCACCTTACTCATCGAGGTCCTCACAGAGTACTGAGCTAAGCTCCCTGTGCTATACAACAGGTTCCCACTAACATTCTATTTTACACATGCTAGTGTATATATGTCAATTCCCGTTTTCACAAGTCCATTCTCTAAGTCTGTGTCTCTATTCCTGCCCTGCAGATAGGTTGCAATGCAACTTCTGCTTCAGAGCTCCCCATGGGATCATGCTGAGACTGGCCTGTCACTATAAGTCACACCCTTCCTAGCCTCCCTTCTCTTCCCTTTCCTCCTTCCCCTACTCCCTTTTGCCCTTCTCCCTCACAGGTTCCTCCTGAGAGCAGTTCATAAGTCACATGCACAGGTATCTACATCTCCAAGTTAGTTCCTCAAAAGCCCAACCAGGAAATTGGTCAGACCAGGCAGCGAACTTAGTTAATTTCCTTCTATATCCTCCAAAATCATCAACACAAAGAATTTGTGGTGTGGCAGATTTTATTGTAACAGTAAACAGGCTACAGCTGTGTGTGTTGGTACTTTGTGGGAGTCTGGATGAATAAGTAAGTTATGATGAATAAGATAGAAAGTAAAGGAATGGTTTCACAGAAGAGCTAATGTAAGGCTTCTGTTTGGGAGGTTTGATGGTTTGACAGAATTCTTCCACCTCTAGGAGATTTTCTTTTGTAAATTTATTTATTTATTTGGGGGCGTTCTGGGTCTTCATTGCTGCACGGGCTTTCTCTAATTGGGGCGAGCAGGGGCTACTCTTCCTTGTGGTGCATGAGCTTCTCATTACAGTGACTTTTCTTATTGCAGAGCACAGGTTCTATGATGCACAAGCTTCAGCAGTTACAGTGCATGGGCTCAATAGTTGTGGCTCCTGGGGTCAAGAGCACAGGCTCAGTAGTTGTGGTGCATGGGCTTAGTTGCCCATTGAAGCCCGCTTCCATAATATCTTATAGCAACTGAACATTAGCTTTTAGATCTGTGACAGCTTAACCTTAGATTAAATCATTTGTCCAGCTAGTAAAGATCAGAGCCCATGTTCTCTCATTGCATTATTGCTTTCTTTCCCGCTATGCTTTGATGCTTTTGCAGAACTGCACCTATTCCGACCCTGTTGAAAGCCCATCCACAGCTTTACTAACAGTTGTCAAAGAATTGGAACAGAACAGAAAACAGTTCTATAGTCTGGTATTTATTGACAGCTCTGCCCTACAAGCTATATAATATATAATACAACTTTTTTTGAAGTGTTGCTCTTATATAATAAAAACTAACAGGAGTTTTGTATGTATGTGGTTCTACCCTTTATGCTGGTTGAAAACCAAAGTGCAAGCACATAATGACGTGTTCCACATAGGGAGCTCAGCTGAGATGGGCCACCAGGCAAATAGGAATTAGTGTCATCAAAAGACCACGGTGCCCAGCCTGGGAACCTTATGGCTTTGTCTTTAAGTGTTTGATTCCATCATTTTCCAGCACAATGGTGGAAGAAAGAGGAGGACGGAGAGACAAAAGGGGAGAGTGCATTTAAATTAGCTGTTTGGAATCTTTCAGATAAGCTAAATATTTGGTTCAAATGGATTTGAAGCGATTTCAAGAATTACCCATTCACCCGGGAAGTAAGGGCAACCAGTAAGTGCCAAACAACAGTATCTTCTTAATACTCTACAAATGTTTGATCTATTGGGCTGTTTGTTTTTTCAACTCTTATCACTGCCACTAAGAATGAAATTGGTTTGACCTTCTCAAGAGCCTAAAGACACACTGTTCCCATTAAACACCAGGAGAACTATTGGAGTGGACTTCTAGTTTGGTAAACATCTTGTTTTATTCCTAGTATTAAATGGAATTGCCACAAAGCTTCTTAATAGATTAACAGAAACTCTCAGCATGAACATCCTTGTTCTCTAATAGAACCCAAACTCTTAGTGAGTCACAGAGACCTGGGGGAAAAAATCTGACTCTGCCTTAAACGAATTTAAAACCTTAGGGGTTTTCTCACTAAATACCTTATTAATTCCAACATATATACACACACATAGGGAAACTAAGTTAATTTCTATACCATTTTCCTTCAAGTGATTCGTATTGTAAGTCTCATCATAGGCACAGGGCCACAAATACCTGATACTTGATGACATTTCAAACCATAGATTGTCCAGTCTGACAAGTGTAATTATTTAGACATTGTTTTTGTTTGAAATAATACGGTCACCATAGTCATGAGTAAAATTGTTATCTATGTAGATATGTATGTATTCATATATGTGTATATAAATATATGTGTGTGTCTATATGTCTTAATACACACACAGTTGACCCTTACATAGTGCAGGGTTTAGGGGTTCTCAACCTCCCTATTAAAAACTAGAGACATCACTTTGCCGACTAGTCTCTATTTTCAAAGCTATGGATTTTCCAGTAGTCATGTACGGATGTGAGAGCTGGACCATAAAGAAGGCTGAGTGCCAAAGAGTTGATCCTTTCAAACTGTGGTGCTGGAGAAGACTCTTGAGAGTTCCTTGGACAGCAAGGATATCAAACCAGTCAATCCTAAAGGAATCAGTTCTGAATATTCATTGGAAGGACTCCAATACTTCGGCCACCTGATGTAAAGAACTGGCTCATTGGAAAAGATGCTGATGCTGGGAAAGATTAAAGGCAGAAGGAAAAGGGGATGGCAGAGGATGCGACGGTTGGATGGCATCATTGACTGACTAATTTTGAGCAAACTCTGGGAGATAGAGGACACAGAAGGTTTATGTGCTGCAGTCCATGGGGTCAGAAAGACCTGGACATGACTTAGCGACTGAATAACAACAACCCTCTGTATAGCCAAAAATTGGAGTATAACTTACAGTTAGCCCTTTGTGTCCACAGTTCTACATCTGAGGATTCAATGAACCATAGATTATGTAATGCTGTAGTATTTACTACTGAAAAAATTTGCGTATAAGTGGACCTGTGCAGTTCAAACCTGTATTGTTCAAGAATCAGTTGTGTACATCTCTTTGATTATTCCCTGAATTCCTCCTTCATTATCCTTTCCTTTCCTTGCATACTGTCTCCAGCTAGATTTGGTGTAGAGGACATGACCCTAGGCAGCAAGGATTCATTTGCACTCATGTCTAGAAAGGTGCCATTCCCTTTTAGCCCATGTAATCTACAACACGGCTGGATGTCCATAGGGTAGGATGTCAGGGCTGGGAGAATGAATTCATCTTCCACAATTAGGTCAGTTCATAAGGGAAGATTTAATTAAGCAAATACTAACTGTATTCCTGGGGAAATGTGCATATTTTTCCCTAGGTAAATACACATGAAAGCTTCACTAACAAAAATGTTACCTCTGACATGTTAGTTTTCAGGAGTAAGACCATTTTATATGAAGTTAATCTCTAAATATTAAGGTTCCTATAGTAATAGGAGTTAGGGTTTAATTGAGTTAACTCTGTAATAAGAATAGGCTAACATGTATTTAATAAATTTTCTAATCATTATTTCTTTGCAGAGTAATTAAGCATATCTGGTAAACATTTCATACGAATGTCTAAAACTGATACAGCTGTTACATGGCAAAGGACTGTTTTAGGTTTCTAAACTTAATGCACTAAGATCTATAAAGGGCATCAATAACTACAGTAGTTTTATATTATAAATTCTTAATTTACAAAGGAAAATTTAGCATCTTATGATACACTTTTTATTTTGGAAATAATATTTATGACAGAAAATTAGAAAAAACATACAATATGAACTTTAAAAACCACATGGAACCCTCTTCACAGAGATAACTTCCACTTTTGCATTTCTTTTCTGTTACTTTTATGTGTGTACATGTAATGTTCATATAATTGGGACCATATTATATATGTAATTTTGTATCCTCTAACTTTATTGTTGTTGCTCAGTCGTGTCTGACTCTGTGCGACCCAAGGGAATACAATATGCCACGTTTCACTGTCCTTCACTATCCCCCAGAGTTTGCCCAAACTCCTAAAATTGAGTCAGTGATGCCATCCAACCATCTCATTCTGTGTCACTCCCTTCTCCTCCTGCCGTCAATCTTTTCAAGGATCAGGGTCTTTTCCATTGAAATGGCCCTTCACATCAGGTGGCCAAAGTCCTGGAACTTCAGCATCACTCCTTGCAATGAATATTCAGGGTTGATTTCCTTTAGGATTGACTGGCTTGATATCCTTGCTATCCAAGGGACTCTCAAGAGCCTTCTCCAGCATCACAGTTAGAAAGTGTCAGTTCTTTAGTGTTCAGCCTCCTTTATAGTCCACCTCTAACATCTGTAAATGATTCCTGGAAAAACCATATCTTTGACTCTGCAAACCTTTTTCAGCAAAGTGATGTCTCTGATTTTTAATATGCTGTCTAGGTTTGTCATAGCTTTTCTTCCAAGGAGCAAGTGTCTTTTAATTTCATGACTGCAGTCACCATTTGCAGTGATTTTGGAGCTCAAGAAAATAAAATCTGTCACTGTTTCCATTTTTCCACCATCTACTTGCCATGAAGTGATTGCATCAGATGCCATGATCTTACTTTTCTGAATGTTGAGGTTTTATTTTTTTATTGAAGGATAATTGCTTTACAGAATTTTGTAGTTTTCTGTCAAACCTCAACATGAATCAGTCATAGGTATATGTATATCCCCTCCCTTTTGAACCTCCCATCTCCCTCCCCATCCCACCCCTCTAGGTTGATAAAGAGCCCCTGTTTGAGTTTCCTGAGCCATACAGCAAATTCTCATTGGCTATTTATTTTACATATGGTAATTAAGTTTCCACAGTACACTTTCCATACATCTCACCCTGTCCTTCCCTCTCCCCATGTCCATAACTCTATTCTCTATGTCTGTTTGTCTATTCCTGCCCTGTAAATAAATTATTCAGTATGGTTTTTCTAGATTTTGTATATATGTGTTAGAATACGATATTTATCTTTCTCTTTCTGATTCACTTCACTCTTTATAATAGGTTCTAGGTTTATCCACTTTATCAGAACTGACTCAAATGCATTCCCTTTTATGGCTGAATAATAGTCCATTGTGTGTATGTACCACAACTTCTTTACCCATTCATCTGTCGATGGACATCTGGGTTGCTTTCATGTTCTAGCTATTGTAAATAGTGCTACAATAAACAATGAGATACATGTGTCTTTTTCAACCCTGGTTTCCTCAGGGTATATGTCTAGGAGTCAGATTGCTGGGTCATATGGTGATTTTATCCTTAGTTTTTTTAAGGAATCTCTATACAAGACCACCTGACCTGCTTCTTGAGAAATCTGTATGCAGGTCAGGAAGCAACAGTTAGAACTGAACATGGAACAACAGACTGATTCCAAATAGGAAAAGGAGTACGTCAAGGCTGTATATTGTCACCCTGCTTATTTAACTTCTATGCAGAGTACATCATGAGAAACACTGGACTGGAAGAAACACAAGCTGGAATCAAGATTGCCGGGAGAAATATCAATAACCTCAGATATGCAGATGACACCACCCTTATGGCAGAAAGTGAAGAGGAACTCAAAAGCCTCTTGATGAAATTGAAAGAGGAGAGTGGAAAAGTTGGCTTAAAGCTCAACATTCAGAAAACGAAGATCATGGCATCCGGTCCCATCACTTCCTGGGAAATAGACAGGGAAACAGTGGAAACAGTGTCAGACTTTAATTTTGGGGGCTCCAAAATCATTGCAGATGGTGACTGCAGCCATGAAATGAAAAGACGCTTACTCCTTGGAAGAAAAGTTATGACCAACCTAGATAGCATATTCAAAAGCAGAGACATTACTTTGCCGACTAAGGTCCGTCTAGTCAAGGCTGTGGTTTTTCCTGTGGTCATGTATGGATGTGAGAGTTGGACTGTGAAGAAGGCCGAGTGCCAAAGAATTGATGCTTTTGAACTGTGGTGTTGGAGAAGACTCTTGAGGGTTCCTTGGACTGCAAGGAGATCCAACCAGTCCATTCTGAAGGAGATCAGCCCTGGGATTTCTTTGGAAGGAATGATGCTAAAGCTGAAACTCCAGTACTTTGGCCACCTCATGTGAAGAGTTGACTCATTGGAAAAGACTCTGACTCTGGGAGGGATTGGGGGCAGGAGGAGAAGGGGACGACAGAGGATGAGATGGCTGGATGGCATCACGGACTCGATGGACATGAGTCTGAGTGAATTCTGGGAGTTGGTGATGGACAGGGAGGCCTGGCGTGCTGCGATTCATGGGGTCGCAAAGAGTCGGACACGACTGAGCAACTGAACTGAACTGATACTGTCTTCCATAGTGGCTGTTATCAATGTGCATTCCCACCAACAGTGCGAGAGTGTTCCCTTTTCTCCACACCCTCTCCAGCATTTATTGTTTGTAGACTTTTTGATGATGGCCATTCTGACTGGTGTGAGGTGATATCTCATTGTAGTGTTGATTTGCATTTCTCTAATAATGATCAATGTTGAGGATCTTTTCATGTGTTTGTTAGCCATCTGTATGTCTTCTTTGGAGAAATGTCTGTTTAGGTCTCTTTCCCACTTTTTGATTGGGTTGTTTATTTTCCTGGTATTGAGTTGTATGAGCTGCTTGTGTATTTCAGAAATTAATCCTTTGTCAGTTGTTTCATTTGCTATTATTTTCTCCATTCTGAGGGTTGTCTTTTCACCTTGCTTAGAGTTTCCTTTGCTGTGCAAAAGCTTTTAAGTTTAATCAGGTTCCACTTGTTTACTTTTGTTTTTATTTCCAAAACTCTAGGAGGTGGGTCACAGAGGATCTTACTTTGATTTATGTCTTCAGGTGTTCTGCCTATGTTTTCCTCTAAGAGTTTTATAATTTCTGGTCTTACATTTAGATCTTTAATCCATTTTGAGTTTATCTTTGTGTATAGTGTTAGGAAGTGTTCTAATTTCATTCTTTTGCACATAGCTGACCAGTTTTCCCAGCACCATTTACTGAAGAGGCTGTCTTTGCCCCATTGTATATTCTTGCCTCCTTTGTAAAAAATAAGGTACCCATAGGTGCATGGGTTTATTTCTGGGCTTTCTATCTTGTTCCATTGGTTTATATTTCTGTTTTTGTGCCAGTACCATACTGTCTTGATGACTGTAGCTTTGTAGTATAATCTGAAGTCAGGAAGGTTGATTCCTCCAGCTCCATTCTTCTTTCTCAAGACTGCTTTGGCTATTCAGGGTCTTTTGTGTTTCCATATGAATTGTGAAATTTTTTGTTCTAGTTCTGTGAAAAATGCCATTGGTCATTTGATACGGGGATCACATTGAATCTGTAGATTGCATTTGGTAGTATAGTCATTTTCAAAATATTGATTCTTCCTACCCAGGAACATGGAATATCTCTCCATCTGTTTATGTCATCTTCGATTTCTTTCATCAGTGTCTTATAATATTCAGTATACAATTCTTTTGTCTTCTTAGAAAAGTTTATTCCTAGATATTTAATTCTTTTTGTTGCAATGATGAATAGGATTGATTCCCTAAATTCTCTTTCTGATTTTTCATTGTTAGTATATAGAAATGGAAGTGATTTCTGGGTATTGATTCTGTATCCTGCAACTTTGCTAAATTTACTGATTCAGTTCAGTTCAGTTCAGTTGCTCAGTCGTGTCCGACTCTTTGCGACCCCATGAATCGCAGCACGCCAGGCCTCCCTGTCCATCACCAACTCCCGGAGTTCACTCAGACTCACGCCCATCGAGTCCGTGATGCCATCCAGCCATCTCATCCTCTGTCGTCCCCTTCTCCTCCTGCCCCCAGTCCCTCCCAGCATCAGAGTCTTTTCCAATGAGTCAACTCTTCACATGAGGTGGCCAAAGTACTGGAGTTTCAGCTTTAGCATCATTCCTTCCAAAGAAATCCCAGGGCTGATCTCCTTCAGAATGGACTGGTTGGATCTCCTTGCAGTCCAAGGGACTCTCAAGAGTCTTCTTCAACACCACAGTTCAAAAGCATCAATTCTTTGGCACTTGGCCTTCTTCACAGTTCAACTCTCACATCCATACATGACCACTGGAAAAACCACAGCCTTGACTAGACGGACCTTAGTCGGCAAAGTAATGTCTCTGCTTTTGAATATGCTATCTAGGTTGGTCATAACTTTTCTTCCAAGGAGTAAGCGTCTTTTCATTTCATGGCTGCAGTCACCATCTGCAGTGATTTTGGAGCCCCCAAAAATTAAGTCTGACACTGTTTCCCTGTCTATTTCCCAGGAAGTGATGGGACCGGATGCCATGATCTTCGTTTTCTGAATGTTGAGCTTTAAGCCAACTTTTCCACTCTCCTCTTTCAATTTCATCAAGAGGCTTTTGAGTTCCTCTTCACTTTCTGCCATAAGGGTGGTGTCATCTGCATATCTGAGGTTATTGGTATTTCTCCCGGCAATCTTTTTCTGCATCTATTGAGATGATCATATGGTTTTTATCTTTCAATTTGTTAATATGGTGTATCACATTGATTGATTTGCATATATTGAAGAATCCTTGCACCCCTGAAATAAACCCAACTTGATCATGGTGTATGAGCTTTTTGATGTGTTGCTGAATTTGTGTTGCTATTTAATGTTTTTCTTGTTTCTTGAGGTAGGATTGTATTGCTGTAAACTTCCCTCTTAGAACTGCTTTTGCTGCATCCCATAGGTTTTGTGTTGTCATGTTTTCATTGTCATTTGTTTCTAGAAATTTTCTTATTTCCCTCCTGATTTCTTCAGTAACCTTTGGTTATGTAGAAACATGTTGTTTAATCTCCATTTGTTTGTGTTTCTGACAGTTTTTTCTTGTAATTGATATCTAGTCTCATAGTATTGTGGTCAGAGAAGATACTTGTTACAATTTCAATTTTCTTAAACTTACTGAGGTTTGATTTGTGACCCAAGATGTGGTCTATCCTAGATAATGTTCCATGTGTACTTGAGAGGAAGGTGTATTCTTCTGCATTTGGAGGGAATGTCCTGAAGATATCAATGAGATCCATCTCATCTAATGTATCATTTAAGATTTGTGTTTCCTTATTAATTTTCTGTTTTGCTGATCTGTCCATTGATGTGAGTGGGGTGTTAAAGTCTCCTACTATTATTGTGTTACTGTCAGTTTCTCCTTTTATGTCTGTTAGTGTTTGTCTTATGTATTGAAGTGTACCTATGTTGGGTGCAGAGATATTTACAATTGTTATATCTTCCTATTATATTGATCCCTTGATCATTATGTAGTGTCCTTCCTTATCTCTTGTTAAATTCTTTATTTTAAGGTCTATTTTGTCTGATATGAGTATTGCTACTCCAGCTCTCTTTTGCTTCCCATTTGCAAGGAATATATTTTTCCATCCTCTCACTTTCAGTCTATATGAGTCTTTAGGTCTGAAGTGGGTTTCTTGTAGATAGCATATATATGGGTCTTGTTTTCATATCCATTCGGCCAGTTTGTGTCTTTTGGTTGGAGCATTTAACCCATTTACATTTAAAGTAATTATTGATATATATGTTTCTATTTCCATTTTCTCAGTTGTTTGGGGTTGATTTTATAGATCTTTTTTCTTCTCTTCTATTTCTTGACTATATAATTTCCTTTAACATTTGTTCTAAAACTGGTTTGGTGTTACTGAATTATCTGAACTTTTGCTTTTCTGAAAAGCTTTTTATTTCTCCATCAATTTTGAATGAGATCCTTGCTGGGTACAGTAATCTTGGTCGTAGATTTTTCCCTTTCAGTACTTTAAATATATCTTGCCATTCCCTTCTGGCCTGCAGTTTCTGCTGAAAGATCAGCTGTTAAGCATATGGGTTTCCCTTGTATGTTACTTCTTGCTTCTCCCTTGCTGCTTTTAATATTCTTTCTTTCTGTTAAGTCTTGGTTAGTTTTTAGTATGTGTCTTGGTGTGTTTCTCCTTGGGTTTATTCTGTGTGGGACTCTTTGTGCCTCTTGGACTTGATTGACTATTTCCTTTTCCATGTTGGGGAAATTTTCAAGTATAATCTCTTGAAAAATTTTCTCATACCCTTTTTCTCTTCTTCTTCTGGGACCCCTGTAATTCGAATATTGGTGCATTTGATATTGTCCCAAAGGTCTCTGAGACTATCCTCAGTTTTCACTCTTTTTACTTTATTCTGCTCTTCATAAGTTATTTCCACCATTTTATCTTCTAGCTCACTAATTTGTTCTTCTGCTTCAGATATTCTGCTATTGATTCCTTCTAGAGTATTTTTAATTTCAGTAATTGTGTTGTTTGTCTCTTCATGTTTATCCTTTAATTCATCTGTGTTTTTGTTAACTGATTCTTGCATTTCCTCAATTTTGCTTTCAAGGTTTTAGATCATCTTTATTATCATTATTCTGAATTATTTTCCAGGTAGTTTGCCTATTTCCTCTTCATTTATTTGGACTTCTTTGTTTCTAGTTTGTTCCTTCATTTGTGTAGTATTTCTCTGCCTTTTCACTATTTTTTTTTAATTTACTGTGTTTTAGGTCTCCTTTCCCCAGACTTCAAGGTTGAATTCTTTCTTCCTTTTTATTTCTGCCCTCCTAAGATTGTTCCAGTGGTTTGTGTAAGCTTCTTATAGTGTGAGATTTCTGCTGAGTTTTTGTTTGTTTGTGTGTTTTTCCTCTGATGGGCCAGGCTGAGTGAGGTGGTAATTCTGCCTGCTGATGATTTGGCTTGTATTTTTGTTTTCTTTGTTGTTTAGATGAGGTGTCCTGCACAGGGTGCTATTGGTGGTTGGGTGATGCTGGGTCTTGTATTCCATTGGTTTCCTTTATGTGCGTTCTCACTACTTGATACCCACTAGGGTTAGTTCTCTGGTAGCCTAGGGTCTTGGAGTCAGTTCTCCCACTCCAAAGGCCCAGGTCTTGATTTCTGGTCAAGAAACAAAGATTCTACAAATGGTTTGTTATGGCATTAAGTGATATTAAAACAAATATCTAAAAATGAGAAACCAAAGATGAACCCCAGACAAATGGCAGTTACAAACTCAGGCAAAGAGTAATTCAAATAATGGAATATACACATATACATATACACCCATGAGCAAAGTCAAAACAGTCCAACAAATATAAAATACAATAGACTGACCCAGTGAACAAAGGAAATAAAAAATTATATTTACCAGTTAAGAACAAAACTAACTAAAGCACAAACTGGAAAACAAGACTAAAGCAAAGTGCCAAGTGGGGAATAAAACAATGAAAACAAAACTAACAAATATGTTGAAAGGAAAGAAAGAAAAGAAAGCAAGAATAGATATGCAAAGTTAAATAGAGGTAGATGAAGAAGATTTATATACATTAAAGATTAACTGCAAGGGGGAGAGAAGATTAGGAAAGGCAAACAAAGGAATAAGTGTAGAAGAGATATAATAGGGTCCAGTTTCGATGTATGATACTGGATGCTTGGGGCTGGTGCACTGGGACGACCCAGAGGGATGGTACAGGGACGGAGGAGGGAGGGGGGTTCAGGATGGGGAACACGTGTATACCCATGGTGGATTCATGTTGATGTATGGCAAAACCAATACAATATTGTAAAGTAATTAACCTCCAATTAAAATAAATTTATATTAAATTTTTTTAAAGAATTAAAAAAATAAAAAGTTTAAAAAGTTATAAAATGAGAAAAGAAAAAAATGAAAGAATAAATTAAAAAGGAAAACTCCACAGAACTGCAGAAGCCCAATGTAGAGGCAGAGGTTTATGACAACAATGAAAAGTGTGACTGATTATACACATATACATCCATAAGCAAAATCAAAACAGTCCAAGAAAAATAAAGTACAATAGATTGACCTGGTGAACAAAGGAAACCAAAAATTATGTCTACCAGAACAAAACTAACTAAAGCACAAACTGGAAAACAAGACTAAAATGAGCTGCCAATTGGGGAATAAAACAATGAAAATAAAACTATGTTGAGAGGGAAGGAAAGAAAGAAAAGAAAGAAGAGGTAGATGAAGAAGGTTTATATACATTAAAGATTAACTGCAAGGGAAAAAGAAGAGTAGGAGAATCAAACAAAGGAATAAATATAAAAATAATAATAGGTTTAAAATTTAAAAATTAAAATTAAAAAAAAGATAAACGAAAAAGAAAAAAACTCCCCAGAACTGCAAAAGCCCACAGAGCCAGAGGTTTATAACAACAGTAAAAAACATGACTGAGAAAAAAAAGCTTAATTAGATTTTATAGGACATGACTGAAGCAACTTAGCAGCAGCAGCGCCAATAAAATTGACAGCTGCAACAGGGGGGTGGGGATAAAGAAATAAAAAGAAGCAAAATCCAAAAGAATCTACAGAACAAGTCAAAACACAATAATAAATGTTTTTCTTGAGTCACTGCTGTCTGAGTCCTTTCCCTCCCTGGGAGTCACAGTCCACCTCATCTCCCTAGGATGCCCTCTAACACTGTGCTGATCTCTGGACCTGCTGTGGGGGAAGCTCATATTCTAATGTTGTCCTACTCCTCTGTGTTCTTGCATCCAATGTCCACAGCTATCAGAACTAGTGTGTTTTCTTTTGTGGGAGTTCTCAATGACATTTTATATATTCCATAGACACAGTCTGCCTAGTTGATCGTGTGGATTGAGTCTGCAGCTTATACAGCTGGTGGGAAGGTTTTGGGTCTTTTTCCTTAGCCACACTGCCCCTGGGTTTCAATTGTGGTTTTATTTCCACCTCTGCATGTGGGTTGTCCACTGAGGTTTGCTCCTGAGGCTGCCCTGGAGGACTTGGGTTTGCCCCTCTGAGGGCCAGGTGTGGAGATGGTCCATCTGCTTGGGTCGCAGGGGTTCTGGCAGCACCAGGTACTCAGTGGAGTTGGTGGCCTAGGGCAGCAGGAAATATAGTGCTCTTAAAGGGTATGGCGACCAGTATTGGCCAATACGCTCCAGGATTCTTGCCTGGAGAACCCCCGTCCCTGATGGAGAAGCCTGGCAGGCCACAGTCTACAGGGTCACAAAGAGATGGACACTACCTGAAGTGACCCTGTGAGCATAGGTGCAAGATTTTTTTTTGCCTGTGGCAGCTCTGCCCCAGCTAGTGTTGAGTGTGAAGGTGGCACAGCTGCTTGGCTTGTGGGGACCGTGGCATCACCAAGTGTACAGGGACATGGGCTGCCTCTGCTGCAGTAGTTATGGCCCTGTCAGAGTCTTTTTTTGAGCCTCTTGTAGTTGGCAATCAGAAGGCCTCTTGCCAAGTCTTTCTCCATAGCTCTGCCCATTCAAGCACTTAGAGGGCTTCCTTGCCTGGGGTCCTTCTCTGTTGTTCGGTGCATCAGGCACATAGAGGGGCTCCCCGACTGGGGTCCTACTCTGTATATCAGCACATGAGGCACTTAAAGGGGCACCCTGGATGGGGTCCTACTCTGTAGTGCATCAGGCATTTGATGGGCCAGCCTCTCTATTGCTAATGCTGGTGTGTCGGTGGGGAGAGGCTATGGTGATAGCTCCACCCTCTACGTGTGATTCTACTACAATGGCTGCTGGATTTTCCTCCATAGGCATTTCCCACTACATCTCTTCCCTCACATCCCCTCAATCTGTCTCTTCGAGGTCAATAGTAGCCCTTGCCTGGGGATTGCTCCACAATCCCTAAACTCCAGCTCCCAGCCACTGCACCATCTGGGGTATGTATAGGTGTGGCAAGGAGTGTCTGATTCTCATTCCACTTACACTGCTGCAGATCAGCTGTTTCACTCTCAGCCTTAAATGTTTCTCCTCTGACTCAGACAGTTGCCCCGATGTGGGGATCGGACCCCTGCTTCAGTTCCCCCACCTGCCAAGGGCAGGTCCAGTGCTGCTAACACTCCTGTTTTTCCCCCTAGTTCCTGTGTCCTACTGAGTCTTGCATGGGTCTATATTATTCTTTTCTGCTGGTCAGGTACTCCTGTCTACTCTAAGCTGGTGTTCTGCATGCACTTCTGTGTCTGAAGGTGTATTCCTGATGTATCCATGAAGAGAGATGTACTCCATGTCCACCTACTCCTCCGCCATCTTGTTCTCTCCCTCAAATGTTAAGTTATAAGCCAGCTTTTTCACTTCTTCTTTCACTTCCATCAAGAAGCTCTTTAGTTCTTGCTTTCTGCTATTAGGGTAGTGTCATCTGCATGTCTGAGGTTATTGATATTTCTCCCGGCAATCTTGATTCCAGCTTGTTTTTCATCCAGCCCAGCATTTCACGTGATGTACTCTGCATATAAGTAAAATAAGCAAGGTGACTATATTCAGCCTTGATGTATTCCTTTCCCAATTTGGAGCAGTCCATTGATCCATGTCCAGTTCCAACTGTTGCTTCTTTAACTGCATACTGGTTTCTCAGGAGGCAAAGAAGGTGGTCTGGTAGTCCCATCTCTTTAAGAATTTTTCACAGTTTGTTGTGATCCACATAGTCAAATTTAATGCAAAGAGGGCACAATAAAGGACAGAAATGGTGTGAGCCTAACAGAAGCAGAAGATATTAAGAAGAGGTGGCAAGAATACACAGAAGAACCGTACAAAAGATATTTTCATGACCTAGATAACCATGATGATGTGGTCACTCACCTAGAGCCAGACATTCTGGAATGTGAAGTCAATTGGGCTTTAGGAAACATCACTATGAGCAAAGCTAATGGAGGTGATGGAATTTCAGTTGAGATATTTCAAATTCTAAAAGATGATGCTGTGAAAGTGCTGCCCTCAATATGCCAGCAAATCTGGAAAACACAGCAGTGGGCACAGGACTGGAAAAAGTCAGTTTTCATTCCAATCTCAAAGAAGGGCAATGCTAAAGAACGTTCAAACTACTGCACAATTGCACTCATCTCACATGCTAGCAAAGTAATGCTCAGAATGCTCCAAGCCAGGATTCAACAGTATGTGAGCTGTGAACTTCCAGATGTTCAAGCTGGATTTAGAAAAGGCAGAGATACCAGAGATCAAATTGCCAACATCCATTGGATTATTGAAAAAGCAGGAGAATTCCAGAAAAACATCTACTTCTGCTTTATTGACTATGCTAAAGCCTTTCACTGTGAAGATCACACCAAACTGTGGAAAATTCTTCAAGAGATGGGAATACCAGACTACCTTACATGCCTCCTGAAAAATCTGTATGCAGGTCAAGAAGCAACACTTAGAACTGGACATGGAACAACAGACTGGTTCCAAATCAGGAAAGGAGTACATCAAGGCTGTACATTGTCACCCTGCTTATTTAACTTATATGCAGAATACATCATGCAAAATGCCGAACTAGATGAAGCACAAGCTGGAATCAAGATTGCTGGGAGAAATATTTCAATAACCTTAGATACACAGCCAACACCACCCTTATGGCAGAAAGTGAAGAGAAACTAAAGAGCCTTCTGATGAAAGTGAAAGAGGAGAATGAAAAAGCTTCTTAAAAGTCAACATTCAGCAAACTACAATCATGGCATCTGTTCCCATCACTCTATAGCAAACAGATGGAAAAACAATGGAAACAGTGAGAGACTTTATTTTTGGGGGGCTCCAAAATCATTGCAGATGGTGATTGCAGCCATGAAATTAAAGGACACTTGCTTCTTGGAAGTAAAGCTATGACCAAACCTAGGCAGCATATTAAAAAGCAGAGACATTACTTTGCTGACAAAGGTCCATCTAGTCAAAGCTATGGTTTTTCCAGTAGTCATATATGGTTGTGATAGTTGGACCATAAAGAAAACTGAATGCTGAAGAATTGATGCTTTTGAACTGCGGAGTTGGAGAAAACTCTTGAGAGTCCCTATTGGTACATATACACAATGGAGTATTACTCAGCCATTAAACAGAATACATTTGAGTCAGTTCTAATGAGGTGGATGAGACTGGAGCCTATTTTACAGAGTGAGTAAGCCAAAAATAAAAACACCAATACAATAAATTAATTTAAAAAAATAGAAAGCTGAGCACCAAAGAATTGATGGTTTTGAACTGTGGTGCTGGACAATTCTCTTGAGAGTCCCTTGGGCTACAAGGAGATCCAACCAATCAATCCTAAAGGAAATCAGTCCTGAATATTCATTGGAAAGACTGATGCTGAAGTTGAAGCTCCAATACTTTGGCCCCCTGATACGAAGAACTGACTCATTGGAAAAGACCCTGATGCTGGGAAAGATTAAAGGCAGGAGAAGGGGACGACAGAGGATCAGATGGTTCGATGGTATCACAGACTCGATGAACGTGAGTTTGAGTAAGCTCCAGGAGTTGGTAATGGACAGGGAAGCCTGGCATGTTGCATTCCGTGGGGTTGCAAGGAGTCTGACATGACTGAGTGACTGAACTAACTAACGCAGTCAAAGGCTTTCGCATACTCAATAAAGCAGAAGTAGATGTTTTTCTACAATTCCCTGGCTTTTTCTGTGATCCAACAGATGTTGGCATTTTGATCTCTGGTTCCTCTGCCTTTTCTACATCCAGCTTGAACATCTGAAAGTTCTATATTCATGTACTGTTGAAGCCTAGCTTGGAGCATTTTGAGCATGACCTTGTTAGCATGTGAAATGAGTGCAAATGTACAGTAGTTTAAACATTCTTTGGCATTGCCATCCTTTGGAATTGGAGTGAAAACTGACCCTTTCCATTCCTGTGGCCATTGCTGAGTTTTCCAACTTTGCTGCCATATTGAGCACAGCACTTTAACAATGTTATTTTAAGTAGCTCTGCTGAAATTCCATCACTTCCACTAGCTTTTTTCATAATAATACTTTCTAAGGCTCACTTGACTTCACACTCCAGGATATCTGGCTCTATGTGAGTGATCACACTATCGATGTTGCATGGGTCATTTAGATCTTTTTTTAAAATTAATTTATTTATTTTACTTTACAATATTGTATTGGTTTTGCCATACATTGACTTGAATCTGCCGTGAGTGTACATGTGTTCCCCATCCTGAACCCTCCTCACACCTCCCTCCCCATCCCATTGCTCTGGGTCATCCCAGTGCACCAGCCCCAAGCACCCTGTATCATGCCTCAAACCTGGACTGGCGATTCGTTTCACATATGATATTTTAAATGTTCTTATACAATCCTTCCCTGGTGGTGCGGAGGTTGAAGCATCTGCCTGCAATGTGGGAGACCTGGGTTTGATCCCTGGGTTGGGAAGATCCCCTGGAGAAGGAAATGGCAACCCACTCCAGTATTCTTGCCTGGAGAATCCCATGGACGGAGGAGCTTGGTGGGCTACAGTCCCACGGGTCGCAAAGAGCTGGACACGACTGAGTGACTTCACTTTCACTTTCATACAATCCTTCTGTGTATTTTTGCCAGTCAGGCAGTTCAGTCGTCCAGTCATGTCCGACTCTTTGCAACTCCATGGACCACAGCCACGCTGCTGTGTGGCTGTTTTGCAGATAAGTTCATTTTTGTCATATTTTAGATTCCATATATAAGTGATATGACATTTGTCTTTCACTTTCTGACTTACTTCACTTCATATGATAATCTGGTTTTCATCCATGTTGCTGCAAATGACATTATTTGGTTCTTTTAATGACTGAGTAATACTCCATTGAATATATGTACTATATCTCCTTTATTGATTCATTCATCTGTTGATGGACATTTAGGTTGCTTCCTTGTCTTGGCTCTGTAAATAAAACTGCTACAAATATAGGGGTGCATGGATCTTTTCAAGTTACAGTTTTGTCTAGATAGATGCCCAGTGGTGGGATTACCGGATCATGTGGTAATTCTATTTTTAGTTTTCTGAGAAATCTCTGTACTGTTTTCCATAGTGGCTGCACCAACTACATTCCCACCAACAGTGTAAGAGGCTTCCCTTTTCTCTGCACCCTCTCCAGCATTTATTGTTTATAGACTTTTCTTAATGGTGTGAGGTGGTACCTCGTTGTAGTTTTGATTTGCATTTCTTATAATTAGTGATGATGAACGTCTTTCTACTGTTTTTGATACTCAGGAAAGGATATCCTTTGGGTTTCAGATTTTTAGAATACATACGTTCTTGTTCCTTGTCAGGCCAGGAAATTTTGATGATATTTTGCAAGGTGTTCCCAGGTTGAAGACTTGGTTTGATAATTATACATGAGATCAATTTCTGCTATGATTTTAAGACTATTGATAATGAATAATTGCCTCTGTCCACATGGTTTTGTGAGACCTCCTGGTATGTTCCTATGAGCCAAATGTTTCTACCACTGGGAAGTGCTTGGTGTCATCCCAGATTGCACAGTGCCGTCTTTCCTTGAGACAGTTTGCTTGCTGTTGTTGTTTGGCTGCACTGTACAGCTTGCATGATGTTAGTTCCCTGACCAGTGATTGAACCTGGGCCCTCAGCACTGAAAACAGAAAATCCTAACCTCTGGATCAGCAGGGAATTCTTGAGACAGTTTCTAAACCTAGTAAAGTGACACAGATGGCAAGATTTCTTTATCTAGACAAGGGTTCTTTCAATTCTGTTCCTTATTTATGTTCTCTCAAGTAGCTTTCTCTCCGAGTGAAACTTTCCCCTTATTCTTGGATGGTCTGGGTTCTTTTTAATAGCCATTGACTTGAAAATTAATCAAAAGCTTAATAAAGTTTATAGTGGTATTTGATGAGAAACAGCTCTGTTGGAGAATGTTTGCCAGGAGAGATTCTGTGATAAGAGACAACTTGGGCACATATCATTCAGTGGGCAGATAGGAGAAACCCTTCATGTTTGAGTCTTTACTTCGAATATGTTCAGTCTGGCTTTTTACAGCTGGGAAAGCAATACCAATTGCTAGTATTTCCAGTGTTCATCCTGAGCCACAGTATTTTAATAAATTGAGAGGCAATGAGGGGAGTCTTGGATGAGCAAAAGTACAGATTTGGGAATATAAAACTCTGGATCTGAATCATGAGTGCACCACTTAATAGTCCTGTGATGTTTCTTCTCTGAGATTCCACTTTTTTATCTGTAAAAATTGGAATCATAATGTCTTTTTCATGGGTCATTGTCAACGTTTATGGGTGTGACACTTAGAGTGCCTGTCATTATAGTGGCTAAGTGTTGTCATGGTTAGGTTTTAATAATAGATGCCACACACATAGGCCGACAATCAAAATGAAAAAGTCAAAGGGCAGGAGGCATGCAGCCATTGGCATCAGGCTGCTGTGACATTATTCTGCCCACATTTATTATTTCAAGTGATTTTCCCCCCATTGTTTTTGGTTTGACAGTACTTTTTGTCAGTTACCGTGGTTTTGTTCTCTTAAAGGAATATGAAACTCTAGCTCTAGACAAGGATTTAGCTGGTAGGCTCTGCAGCAGAGGCTGAAGCAAAACCTAGTAGCAACATCTGTGCAAGTGGACAATAATAAAAAGAGCTAATATCTGCTGAGTTCTTTTATTTGTTGAGAGATAGGTTTGTCTGTGGGTGGCAGAGACATATTTTAATTATGACTTACACAAGATGGAAATACATTGCTAACAGGGAAGTCTGAATTGGTTGGCAGCTTTGTGATGTTGTAATGGTGGCTCCATTGTTGAATGGATCTAGGTGCCTTGTCTTTTGTAGTTCCACCATCTTGAAAGTTTGGCTCTTCTTCTAAGATGACTCACCCCTAGCTTCTGGCAGGGAAGAAGGGTTCGTGGGACAAGGATACCCCTTTTCCATTAGGGACATGACCTAAAGGTTACTTGTATCATTTCTGATCATATCGCATTGGCTAATATTTGGTCTCATGGCAAAACTAACTGCCAGACATGCTGGGAAATGCAGTCTTTGAGTGGCCATGAGCCTAGCTAGACATTCCACTAATAGAAAAATGGAGAACACATATTAGGAGATGCATACTGGAATGGTCTATTCCACAACTACTATGTGCCATGCTGTGCTTTACACTATAGTTGTGCTCATGACAGCATCATCTTATTTAATGCTCACAGCAACCCCATGAGCTTGTAATTACTATGAGGGAATATTTTGGACAGAGAGAAGTTAAGTCTTTTTAAAACCTCTTGAGAGACAGAGAGGCTAAGTAATTTTTTTTAAAGTCTCAAGGGAAATAAGGGGCAAGACCAGGATTTGAACCCATGGAGTCTGACTTTGGAGCCTTATGGTATGAACCACTATATAGTTCTCGCTTGCTCAGTATTTTTCTCAGGCCTTGATGTGCTCTGCTAGATGAAACTGCAGATTGTTGAAAGGCATCAAGGAATCAAAGAAGCTTTATGAAGCTTCTATTGCTTCCTCTTCCAGGCAGTTAATTGCTTCCCTTCTAGAATTTCTAGCTTATTTGATGCAAAATAGTGTTTAGCACAATTGGGTCTAAACAGGGCAGCAAAAGAAAAGCAACACCACACACACATGTGACAGGAATTTTAATGAAAACAGTTCCTGATTTGAAAGCAATGTGTCTATGCCACGATAAAGCAAGTACTCTTTGTACTGCATTGAACAGTTTTGATTATGGGATAGAATAAATTGAATTTAGTATATCACCGGAATATAGAAATGAAAATATTGTCATTCAACGACAGTTGAGACTGTTGGTCTCTGTAATATTTAGGATTTCAACTACATATAAGTCATCAATTCACATGTTAACACATATTTATCTGTTTAGCAACAAGCAAACCTAAAGAATGAACTGATGTTTTTAAAATACAAAGGCACCCTGAGTTTATCTTCTTTTTTTTTTTGTTTTACTTTTTATTATAGAAAATTTCAAACACTCACAAGAATATAGTAAAATGAACCTAAAATGCCCATCACCCAGCACAACATTTATTGATTTAAGAACATCCTTATACCTTCAATATCTTTCCCCACTGGGTCCTTCCACTGGATTTTTTTATAGAGCATCACATACATCATATTATTTCATCCACCATTTTTTCAGAACATATCTCTTTTTAAACATAACTACAGTTCCGTGATCACATCTAAAAAGTTTAATATGAGTTCTTTAAATTCATCAAAAATCCAGTCAATATTCAAATTTCCTCCAATCATTTATATTCTCAAAATATTTATTCATTCTTTAACTGATTAATTGATTGTATTAAAGTTTGCTTCTTTTTATTTATTTATTTATATTTTGGAGACTAATTACTTTATAATATTGTATTGGTTTTGCCATACATTGACATGAATCCACCAGAGGTGTACATGTGTTCCCCATCCTGAACCCCCTCCCACTTCCCTCCTCGTACCATCCTTCTGCATCATCCCAGTGCACCAGCCCCGAGCATCCTGTATCATGCATCGAACCTGGACTGGCGATTCATTTCACATATGATAATATACATGTTTTAATGCCATTCTCCCAAACCATCCCACCCTCGCCCTCTCCCACAGAGTCAAAAAGATTGTTTTATACATCTGTGTCTCTTTTGCTGTCTCGCATACAGGGTTGTCGTTACCATCCTTCTACATTCCATATATATGCGTTAGTATACTGTATTGGTGTTTTTCTTTCTGGCTTACTTCACTCTGCATAATAGGCTCCAGTTTCATCCACCTCATTAGAACTGATTCAAATGTATTCTTTTTAATAAACTGATGTTTTTAAAATACAAAGGCACCCTGAGTTTATCTTAAGTGAAGAATTGGCCTTAGCTGGAATTAAATGTCTTCAACAGCTTTTTTTCCTTTTTTCTGTTTAAAAAAAAAAGGAAGTGTAGCTGATACATAATGTGTTACTTTCAAGTATACAGTGTATACCTGCTCACTTTCTGTGGTGGCTACAATCACTGATGACTGTGACAACATTTGTTTACTGATATGGCAGGCAGTATTCCATTTATTAGTAGCAAAGTGATTCAGGTATATATGTATAATGTATATCTACTCTTTTTTCAGATTCTTTTCCACTATAGGTTATTATAAGATAATCTGAATATATACTATGCTATTCAGTTGGCCCTTGTTTATTTTCTATATATAATAGTGACTGTCTGTTAATCTGAAGTTCTAAGTTATCTCCCCCTACCCCTACTTTCCCCTTTGGTAGCCATGAGATTGTTTTCTATGTTGATCAGTCTATTTCTGTTTTGTAAATAAATTCATTTGTATCATTTTTTTTATGATTCCACATGTAAGGGATATATAGTATTTGTCTGACTCCACTTAGTATGACAATCAGTAGGGATAAGACCCATCCATGTTGCTGCAAATGACATTATTCTTTTTTATGTCTGGGAAATATCTTTTTCATAACATTTTTTCTTTGTATCTTCATTACTTTTCAACGGTTGATTTGGGGCCATATTTATGTCTACTACACATTTTTTATACCTATCCAGTACTCTTTGTTTTTTGTTTCCAAATAAGAACAAAGAGAAGAAATGGTGAGAATTTTAATATTTTAATGAATCAAAATAGTTTTTCTTTCTGATCAAAAATGTACAAACAAGGTTAAGGAAGATGGAAAAGTTCTAGAAATCCTTACTGTAGTTTCCCCAGGCTTGCATTACTTTTTCAATGTGTCTGATATCAGTTTTAGCCAATTTTGATTTTGTTCTCAGGAAATCTAACATTGTACATTTTTCTCTTTGCATTCTCTTTCTTTTTTTAAAAAATAACAATGGCTTCACATTGTAAAGTCCTCTATAATTCCCCAAACATATTAACATACTTAATTGCCTCTGGCTCTCACAACCACCCTTGAGGAAGATAGGAAAGGAATCAGTATCTTCATTTTGAAGTTGAAGTACTGAGACCTGGAGAGATTAAGTGGAATGCCCAGTAATACCTAGTATGGCTGAGATTTCCTCCCTCCCGCCCCATTCCCTTCCTTTTTCCCTTCTTCCTGTCTTCTTTCTCTGTCACTCACCAGCTTTTGCTTATGCTCTCTCTTTTTCATTCAATTAAATGAAAGCTATTATGTTCCTGGCACTGCTTAGATGCTATAAAATGAAAAACGGAACAAAACAGATGCAGTCTTGCCGTCATGGAAATTACAGAGGAGTTTGCGAGACAAACATGAAACCAGTAAAAAAAAAAAAAAGTACAGTCAAGAAATATGGTAAGTTCTGTAAAGAGAAACAACACAGTTCTCTGAATGAGAATAAGATGGGAATCTGCAGTAGATTTGGTAATCAGAGAAAGCCACTCTGGGTAACCAGCAGTAAAGCTGAAAGAAAAGAATATATGAAAGCCAGCCAGATGAAGAAACTAGGCTTATTTTTTAAAAATTATTTATTTATTTACTTTTGTCTGTGCCGAGTATTCCTTGCGTTTGTGTGGGCTTTCTCTAGTTGCGGCCAGTGGGGGCTACTCTCTAGTTGCAGCTCTCAGGGCTCAGTAGTTGCTGTTGAAGGGGCCTGGAGTGTACAAGCTTCAGTGATTGTGCACACAGGTTTAGTTGCTACGTGGCGTGTGGAATCTTCATGGACCAGGGTTCGAACTCATCTTTCCTGCATTGGCAGGCAGATTCCTTACCCACTGCACGACCAGGGAAGTTCCTAGGCTGTATGTTTGTCATTCAGGGTAGGCTAAATGATGCTCTAAGAACAGTTCCAAATTCTTACTGGTTTAAAATAATGAAGGTTTATTTCTCTCTGATGTTCCATGTCCATAACTGAGTGGCTAAGGTCTCTACTTCATGGCATCTTCAGACCAGGACTCAAACTTACAGTGCAGACACTATTTGGGACATTGCCATTCTTCATGCGAAGAAGAGGGTTTGTGGTAACCTGGTGATTTGCTCTTAAAGCTTTTACCTGAAATCACATATCACAGTTCATGCACCAGCGGGAGTCACTTGACCACATCTAATGTCAAGAGGGCGGTATCTACAGTTCCAACTTGTTCCACCTACCCAGCCTCCCTTGCAGCTAATGGTGATGCTGTGACACTGTCTGGTCAAGTGAACCTAAGAAGGACTTCCCTAAGGGAAGTCCCTAAGGGAAGTCCTTCTTCATTGGAGGACTTCTGCATCAACTTTTGCTTTTCTGCTTAGATATATACAGGTATAACTGTAAGATACAGGTATAACAGACACTCCCTCCCTATTCTTCCTGCCTTAAACTCTACTGAGATGCACTACTGAAGCTGCTTAACCATTTTTCATAAGAATGATGAGCCATACTTTGAAGATAGGGGATCATCAGAATGAAATGATTCTTTAATGACCTGACTTTTCAGTTGAACTAATACAAGCAAGTGCCTAATTCTGGATTTCTTGTATGTGGGGAATAAGGTGAAAGTGTTAATCGTTCAGTTGTGTCCTACTCTTTGCGACCCTATGGACTGTAGCCTGCCAGGCTCCTCTGTCCATGGAATTCTCTAGGCAAGAATACTGGAGTAGGTAGCCATTACTTTCTCCAGGGGATCTTCCTGACCCAGTGATCAAACCCAGGCCTTCTGCATTGCAGGCAGATTCTTTACTGTTCTGAGCCACAAGGGAAACCCTTGTGGGAGAAAAATTACACCAAATATTTAAGCCTGTTATTTGAAACCAGAAACATTTCTAGCTTATGTGCATAAGAAAGAAGAACAGATTCTGTGCTTACAGCCCAGAAACCCATCTTCCTCAGATACCTTCCTGAGACTGGGCCAGGAGTGCAGGAGCCAAATGAGATCAACCTTGCTTTGTGAGTGGCAGCCAGTGAAGCAGAGGAAAGAGAAATCGTCCGTCCTATTCCTCTCTTCTAGCTCCCTGTAGTTCCCTTTCTCCTTCATACAATGTCACCAGTTGCACAGTTTGTTTTCCTGACTACAACTACTGTCCCTTTACCCTTTACTCTCTCATTACCCTTTCTCCTCTTCTTGAGAAATGCTTGTGTCCACTTAAGGTGAAATTATCCTAGGTATGATTGAATTGGCTTAGCGGTAAAGAATTCACCTGCCAGTGCAGAAGCCATGGGTTTGATCCCTGGGTTGGGAAGATCGCCTGGAGAAAGAAATGGCAACCCACTAATGATTGAATTAGGTCAGTTTCTCGAAGAATTGAAAAATCTGTAAGCTGCTTGTGAGTGAAAAAGGTTGCCTGCCATATCAACAAACAAAGGGATGTTGCAACCATCAAGTCACTGCAGCCACCCTGAGGGGACTCAGGATGGGAAAGAACAGGATACTGGCCCTAAATAACTGAGTTGCAAATCAAAGGAATAATTTCCATGAGCCCAGACTCTTGCCCCTTCCCATATACAGAAAAGGGCTATATTCATTATCTTGAGCTTCTGGTTGGTTTTCTTTACTTGTCAGTAATTTTTGATGTTCCTACTCCTTGTTGCAAAACTCCTATGTATCCTGGCTCCTCTCTTTCTTCTTCTGAGCAGTCCCTCAGAGCTATAGCTGAGGGGTGGCCTCCCAGGCTTCAGTCCTCAGCAAGTCTGCCAAATAAAACAATTCTCAATTTTTAGGTTATCCATTTTTTTCAGTCAACATGCTTAATATTTTGTGCTGCCTATGGAATTCTTCCCAGCTTTCCCCACAGTCTCAGAGGTTCCTCTGAGAATATGTGGGACAGTTAATGCTGGTTGTCTTAGGAATTCCCAACTGGTGTGTTTGGACCTTGAAATTCTTGGTTCTCTGTGTCCTTCCTGTGGTGGCCCATGTCTTTTCAGACTTTGGAACTGGGAGCTAAGTGAACGCTGATTGCTAAATGAAGGCCTGTGAATAGAACACAAAGAAAAATGCAATCTAAATATTTGACTTTATGGCCATACTTTCTCCAAATGGTCTCCAGCTCTAGTTTAAGGAGCAACCAAGTAGTTAAACTTCAGGCACCTGATCATAAAATTTATTTTTTTTGTCTCTGGAGTATCCTGGAATACCCCATGTTCTCAATTTCTTATTCTTTGGCCCACTATCCTACTGGGATAGGACTGCAGTCTGCGATTATTCTTTGTTTCACTCATTTTGGTCATTTATTCTTTATGATTGTTACATGAATTGTTACAGATTGTGACTAGGCAGTGTTTTATTTCTCATGTGCCCTGAGGTGTTTAAAGGTTTGTGTGTATGTGTGCGTGCACGCATGTGTGCACTCAGTCATATCTGACTCTTTGAAACCCCTTGTACTGCCAGGCTCCTCTGTCCATGGGATTTTCCCAGCAAGAATACCGGAGTGGGTTGCCATTTCCTGTTCTAGCATATCTTCCTGACCCAGGGTTCAAACCTGTGTCTTCTTGAGTTTCCTGCATTGTCAGGCGGGTTCTTTACCACTGCTCCACCTGGAAAGGTCTGTTGTTATTTTCCAAATAATACAATTGGAGTTTTCAAATGAGAATTCATCTTATTTTAAAAGTTGTAGCTTTTACAGGTTTTCAAAAGTAAATTGTGTGGAGCTTTTCTTACACTCAATTTCAGGAGCTAGTTGTTCATGAACAAAAAAGACATAAGGATGCTTTGTAAGTTCTAAATCAGGGAGTAGAAAACATGTGTGTTCTTGTCATTTTTGCTCAATTGGACAAGAAAGGGAGAACTTTGTTTTCTTATCAATTACAGATTATTACAGGATATTGAATATAGTTCCCTGTGCTGTATAGTAGGACCTTGTTGTTTATTTTATATATAATAGATTCTCTCTGCTAACACCAAACTCCTAATTTATCCCTCCCCCATGCCCTTTTCCTTTTGGTAACCATCTGTTTGTTTTCTGTGTCTGTGAGTTTGTTTTGGTTTCATAAGTAAATTCATTTGCATCATATTTTAGATTCCACCTTTAAGCGGTATTTGTCTTTTTCTTTCTGACTTATTTAACTCAATATAATCTCTAGGTCCATCTATGTTGCTACAAACGGCATTATCCTTTTTAATGACTGAGTAGTATTCCTTTTGAATAGCTATTTTCTAAAGTGTATGTAAATAGATCACATCATATAGTAAAAGAAGGGACATAGAAATAGCATTTATTTAGTACTTGTGTGGCAGGAAACAAGCTGGTATCTTCCCATATATTTTCTTACTTAGTCTTAAAAATGGTCACATTGGAATATTATTACTCCTGTTTTTGAAACAAAGAGACTGAAGTTGAATGGGTAAATCATTGTTTACGTTTGAATAGGTAATTCATAATGGACCCAGGATTCAAACAAATGTATATCTAACAGCAAAGCCCATGGGTCAGTGGCAATTATTTGATCTTCAATGATGGGCAATGTCTTTGTAGCAAAGTTCACATTGGCTCATTTAAGGCAGCAATCCCAAACCTTTTTGGCATCAGGGACTAGTTTCGTGGAAGACAGTTTTTACATGGACCTGGTGTGGGGTGGTTTGGGGATGATTCCAGTATATTACATTTATTGTGCACTTAAAGTGAAAGCGTCAGTCACTCAGTTATTTCCGACTCTGTGTGACCCCATGGACAGTCTGCCAGTCTCCTCTGTCCATGGAATTCTCCAGGTAAAAATACAGGAGTGGGTTGCTGTACCCTTCTCCAGGGGATCTTCTCAACCCAGGGATGGAACCCAGGTCTCCTGCATTGCAGGCACATTCTTTACCATCTGAGCCACCAAGAAAGCCCATTGTGCACTTAATTCAATTATTATTATATCAGCTCTACCTCAGATAATCAAGAATTAGACCCTGGAGGTTGGGGACCCCTGACTTAAAGAAAGCACCCATGTTGCCAAGTTTGATTTCACACTCTTGCCTCATATCTAGGCAAGGAGACAACATAGCATTGTACATGCCTGTAGGCTGGGGTTGTGCTCCCTTGTTATGGTATCAAAGACACCCTGGAGAAGGTAGAGTAGAATGTAAATAAATACTAATAGCAAATAGAAGTGCCTGGATAAGATTTCAAAATCCAAGAGTAAGACACAAACGTTATATTTTTCCACTAATGAGATCAAAGGATTATTGATTCTGGAGGAAGAAATTATGGATTTTTGAAAGTCACTTGAATGTTCAACTCCTTGATCCTTTCAAATAGTCTCCCCAGTGAACACATCCCTTAGATAAAGATAGCTCTGCTTCTCTTTTGTAAGTGATTTTTTTCCTCTCCTTCCAGGAAGCTGAAGAATGAACTCTTGGAAGCAAAACGCAGAAGTGGGAAGACTCAACAAGAGACCACCAGGGTCTGTGCCCACTGTCAGAGAAACCTGGGCTTGATATTCGATCGGGGAGACCCGTGCCAGGCCTGCTCCCTCAGAGTGTGCAGCCAGTGCCGGGTCTCAGGCCTTGATGGTAGCTGGCGGTGCACCATCTGTGCGAGAGTCGCGTGAGTTTCTTGCCTTTGTGTGCAAAGTCAGCTTTGATGACTGAAGAGTTGGGGAATGGGGAAAGCAAGGAGGAAGAATACATAAAAGGTAGTGATAGGGAATAGAATTGAAAGTATAGCCACACTAGAAGTTCAGTAGTGCTTTGGCAGGGTGTGATGTGTATCTGTGTGTGTCTAAGACACAGAAACATTGTATGGTTGGAAGCCTCACAGAACGTGGTCTCTTCCCACATCTGAACACCACCCTCAGGCTTTCTTAGAGCCACACTTGGCTCCCCCCAGCTTCTTAGGGTGTGTGTCCTCAGTCCTGTTCCATGGAATTTTGGGAATTTTCCAGGAATTTTCCAGGATTTTCCCCATGGAATTTTCCAGGCAAGAATACTGAAGTGGGTTGCTGTGCCCTCCTCCAGGGGATCTTCCCAACCCAGGGATTGAACCTGCATCTTCTGCATTGGCAGGTGGGTTCTTTACCACTAGTGCAGCCTGAGAAGTCCAAAACTGGGTTTCAGTTCAATTCAGTTGCTCAGTCATGTCGACTCTTTGTGACCCCCATGAATTGCAGCATGCCAGGCCTCCCTGTCCATCACCAACTCCTGGAGTTCACTCAGACTCATGTCCATCGAATCGGTGATGCCATCCAGCCATCTCATCCTCAGTCGTCCCCTTCTCCTCCTGCCCCCAATCCCTCCCAGCATCAGGGTCTTTTCCAATGAGTCAACTCCCTGCATGAGGTGGCCAAAGTATTGGAGTTTCAGCTTTAGCATCAGTCCTTCCAATGAACACCCAGGACTGATCTCCTTTAGGATGGACTGGTTGGATCTCCTTGCAGTCCAAGGAACTCTCAAGAGTCTTCTCCAACACCACAGTTCAAAAGCATCAATTCTTTGGCCCTCAGCTTTCTTCACAGTCCAACTCTCATATCCACTGGAAAAACCATAGCCTTGACCAGATGGACCTTTGTTGGCAAAATAATGTCTTTGCTTTTTAATATGCTATCTAGGTTGGTTATAACTTTCCTTCCAAGAAGTAAGCGTCTTTGAATTTCATGGCTGCAATCACCATCTGCAGTGATTTTGGAGCCCCCAGAAATAAAGTCAGCTACTATTTCCACTGTTTCCCCATCTGTTTCCCATGAAGTGATGGGACCAGATGCCATGATCTTCGTTTTCTGAATGTTGAGCTTTAAGCCAACTTTTTCACTCTCCTCTTTCACTTTCATCAAAAGGCTCTTTAGTTACTCTTCACTTTCTGCCATAAGAGTGGTGTCATCTGCATATCTGAGGTTATTGATATTTCTCCCAGCAATCTTGATTCCAGCTTGTGTTTCTTCCAGTCCAGCATTTCTCATGATGTACTCTACATAGAAGTTAAATAAGCAGGGTAACAATATACAGCCTTGACGTACTTCTTTTCCTATTTGGAACCAGTCTGTTGTTCCATGTCCAGTTCTAACTGTTGCTTCCTGACCTGCGTACAGGTTTCTCAAGAGGCAGGTCAGGTGGTCTGGTATTCCCATCTCTCTCAGAATTTTCCACAGTTTATTGTGATCCACTCAGTCAAAGGCTTTGGCATAGTCAATAAAGCAGAAATAGATGTATTTTTCTGGAACTCTCTTGCTTTTTCGATGATCCAGCAGATGTTGGCAATTTGATCTCTGGTTCTTCTGCCTTTTCTAAAACCAGCTTGAACACCTGGAAGTTCACGGTTCACATATTGCTGAAGCCTGGCTTGGAGAATTTTGAGCATTACTTTACTAGCATGTGAGATGAGTGCAATTGTGCGGTAGTTTGAGCATTCTTTGGCATTGCCTTTCTTTGGAATTGGAATGAAAACTGACCTTTTCCAGTCCTGTGGCCACTGCTGAGTTTTCCAAATTTGCTGGCAACTGGGTTTAATAATCTACAAATCAAGGTGCAAAAATAATTCAGGATATCTTCCTGTCTTTCCCATGAAATAAAATTGTTTACTTGGGATATTTCTCCATATATGTGTACAGAAAAAGTATCAGTAATGCACTTTGCTTTCTACCTGAAAGGAACATGATATATCTGTGACTCAAGTACATAATGTAAAAGTCGCTCTTTTAGACCCTGAAGTCTTCATAGAAAGTTTTTCTCAGTGTGAAATAATGGGTCTTTCCAACTCTGCTCCCCTTTACTTCACATTTCAGAGTTGGATATAAAGGCTCTTCCAGTATTGTCAAATTGGAGAAGGAAATGGCAACCCACTGCAGTATTCTTGCCTGGAGAATCCCATGGACAGAGGAGCCTGGTGGGCTATAGTCCATGGGATTGCAAAGAGTCAAACACGACTGAATGACTATTACTTACGGTATAGTCAAATAATGACTTACAGAGGAAATAATGGACAGAATTTCCTCAGTTATAGTTTTGCCTCTATATAATTTTGCAGGAGCATTTATCCCTCTCTACTCTTAGTGACCACTAGAGGACAATAAATCAGAAGAGGAAAACTTGGAAAGAGACTAGCACCCCCTTTTTTTTTAAATGAAAACATAGTACACATGGCTTTTGTTTTTAACTAGAGTTGATGATGGACAGGGAGGCCTGGCGTGCTGCAATTCATGGGGTCGCTAAGAGTCAGACACGACTGAGCAACTGAACTGAACTTACACAAAAGGACACAAATGACAAGTGTACAACAGGGTTTCTCGATTTCAGCATCACTGAAATTTTTGGCAATATGGTTCTTTCTGGGGGAGGGAGGGGCTGTCCTATGTACTGTAAGATGTTTAGCAGTGTTCATGGCTTCTACCCAGTAGACACCAGTAGCACTCCTCCCCTTTTCAGTGGTGACAATGACAGATTCCTGCCAACATTACCACATGTCCCATAAAGAGCAAATGTCTTTGAGAAGCACTGATGTACAGCTTTGCAAATTATCACGGTTTCTGTGTAACTACCATTCAGGCAACGAAATAGAAATGCTACTGACACCCCAGAAGCTTTTCTTCTTCCTCCTCCCAATCACTAGTCCCTTCTTATTCTCCAAATATAAGTATTATCCAGCTAACACCATAAGTTAACTTTGACTTTTTTATACTTTAAATTGATTTTATGCTTTAAATTGATTTTAATTGTTTAAATTGTTGATTTTATACTTAAAATATAAAAAAATTCAAATTTTTTATACTTTAAATTGACTCATACAGGGTGTGTGTTTTTGTTCATAACTACTTTTGGTCAACATTATGTTTGTGAGACATCCATTTTTGTTGCATTTGGCAGATGTCTACTCATTTTCACTTTTATACTCATTTCACTCATTTTCACTATAGTGTTCTGTTAATACTCTATTTATAACTATATAAGGATTCATATACCATTCTATCATTGATGTATATTTGGGATGTTTCTAGCTTTCACCTCTTAAAAATAGTGTTGTTATAAATATTCTTGAGCATGTTTCTTGGTACATTTGTGTATGTATTTCCATTGAATATGTACATAGTAAAGTTGCTGGGTCATAGAATTTATGCACGTGTTTCATAGCAGTTGTTGTTTAGTAGCTAAGTTATGTCTGACTCTTTGTGACCCTATGGACTATAGCCCTCCAGGCTCCTCCGTCCATGGGATTTCCCAGGGAAGAATACTGGAGTGGGTTACCAGTTCCTCATCCAGGGGATTTTCCCAGATCAGGGATCAAACCCATGTCTCCTACCTTAGCAGGTGGATTCTTTACCACTGTGCCACCTGGAAAGCCCCACGGTGCCAATTGTTTTCCAAAGTGGTTCTGCCAAGTTATCCTTTCACTAGCAAGGCATGAGTGTTGGTTACTTTATATTTTTACAACAGTGTTTTTGGTTTTTCCATTTTTATAATTTTGTTGGATGAGAATGAGGATATCTTCATATGTTGACTGACCATTTGAACATCCTTTTCTGTGAAGTGCTGGTTCAGGTCTCTTGCCTTTTTCTGTTAGGTTATCAGCCTTTTACTGACTAGTGTGAAGGAATTCTTTATATATTCTGTGTACAAACCATGTTGGTTCCTTGTGTTTCAGATATTTTTTCATTCTCTCCTTTTCATTCTCTCAGTGGTGTATTGAAGAACAGAAATCTCTCATTTTAGTAACTCAATTTGTTCATTTTTTCCTGTATGAGATTAGTGGTTTTTTTCTTTCTGTATCCTACCAGGAAAAAAAAAAAAGCTTCTTGTAAAAGTTGATGAAAATATTCTCCCATGTGATCTCCTATAAGTGTTATTGTATTACCTTTTTAGACTTACAATCTACTTGGACCTGATTTTTGCATGTGCTATGAGTTACAGATTCATTTTTATATTTTAATATGAATATCCATTTGACCCAGCAACATTTATTGAAAGGACCATTTTTTCCATTTCTCTACAGTGTCACCTTCACAAATCAAGTTTCATTTCTGACTACTCTATTACATGTGTAATGTACCAATGACACATTATTTTAATTCAGTGTAGCTTTATAAAATTTTATATCCAGTAGGCTTGCCACTTTGCTGATTTTGTTCAAAATGCCCTGGCTATTATTGGTCCCTGGTATTTTCAAATACATTTAGAATCACCTTTCCATAAAACAGGTCCTACTAGCGTTTTTATAGGGACTACATTACATCTACAGAAAGTTATGGAGAGAATTGATGTCTTTCAGTATTTACTCTATTGATCCACAAACACTATGTGCCCTTTCATTAGTTTACCTTTAATTTCTTTTAGTAATATTTCATATAATAATTTTCCTGATATATCTTATATATCATTAGATTTAATCCAAGTATTTGATCATTGTGTTATTATAAACAGTATCCTTAAAATTTTTTTATTTTCTAGTTGTTATTGATATGGAGAAATGCAGTTGATTTGGGTAGTCTAACTTTATATTTGGAAATCTTGTTAAACCCATTTATTAATTAAAATTATTCCTGTGGTACCATTCAAATTTGATTTTTGCACAAGTGTGTCTTCTTTTCTAACACTTGACATCTTTTTTTCTTTCTGTATTGCATATTTGTTTTCAATTTTATTCATTTCTTATTCTTTCTTTTACTTTTTTTAGAATTTTTCATTAATAGTGTTTTGATTCATATGTTTAGAGACTTCATTTTTCCATCCTTTGTTCTTTTCTAACATATACATTTAAGGATATGAATTTCCCTATTTGTACTGCTTTGGCTGCATCTCACACATTTTCATATCCATTATTTTTTATGATATTGATTTCATTCTGTTTTCTAATTTCCATCACCTTTTTTTCCCAACTACAAGTTATTTACAATTGTCTTTTGATATCTAATTTCATGGGGATTTTTGATGTCTTTTTGATATGGAAATTAGCTTTCTTTCACTTTGGTCAGAGAACATACTCTATATAATTTCATTCTTTGAAATTCAGCCCAGAAAATCTTCAATTTTATTAAATGTTCCAATTTCCTTGAAAAAATGAATTCTACCGTATTGATCTGAATATCTTAGTTTTGTCTTTTAATGATATTTGTTAATTGTGTTGTCAAAATCTTCCATATCTCTACTGATTTTTTTAATCTATATATTCTATGTGATATTGAGGGAAAAACACACTAATCCCTCTCAATAATGATTGTGGATTTTCTATTTTCCTTTTTAGCTTGATAATATTTGTTTTGCATATGTTGAATTTAGAGTCTTGATTGCTTAAGTATTTGGAATTGTGAGATTTTATAGTTGTACAGAAACCTTTATAATTAAGAAAACTCTCTTCTTATCTCTAGTTATGATTTTTTCCTTTTCAGTTCAGTTCAGTCGCTCAGTCGTGTTCGACTCTTTGCGACCCCA
The DNA here is from genome assembly GCF_032405125.1 of Capricornis sumatraensis. Lineage (NCBI taxonomy): Eukaryota > Metazoa > Chordata > Mammalia > Artiodactyla > Bovidae > Capricornis > Capricornis sumatraensis. The sequence goes on along the minus strand of NC_091092.1, from coordinate 105,744,233 downwards.
TGAATCGCAGCACGCCAGGCCTCCCTGTCCGTCACCATCTCCTGGAGTTCACTCAGACTCACGTCCATCGAGTCAGTGATGCCATCCAGCCATCTCATCCTGGGTCGTCCCCTTCTCCTCCTGCCCCCAATCCCTCCCAGCATCAGAGTCTTTTCCAATGAGTCAACTCTTCGCATGAGGTATCCAAAGTACTGGAGCTTCAGCTTTAGCATCATTCCTTCCAAAGAAATCCCAGGGTTGATCTCCTTCAGAATGGAGTGGTACTTTATAATGAGTATGGCCTCAGTTGCTTTCTTTTGGTTGACACATGCCGGGGGAATCCTCTTTATCCTTTACTTGCAACTTTTTTCTTTCCTTATATTTACCATATGTCTCTTATAAGTGGAATATTATCATGTGTGCATATTTTAAATCTAGGCTGACAGTTGTTGTTTAATTAGGATATTTGTCCCATTTGTAGTAATAACATAACCCATATATTTTATTTAAAATTTACCACTCTTTTACTTATTCTTTTTTTGGTCCCATCTATTCTGTTCTTTTATCTCTACTCATTTGTCTTCATTTAGGTTGTTGCAATATTTTTCTATTTATCTCCTCTAATATTTATACATTTTTTACTACTCATCTAATGATTACTCTAGAGATTACAGCATACATCCTTGACTTGTTAAACTACAATATTAATTAGTAGTTTTGGTACTTCTAAGACAATATCAGGACTTAAAAACACTTTGATTGCCTTTACTCCCCTCCTAGTGCTATTGTATATTTTAAATATTTGTATATCTATACACACACATATATACACATAGCTGAGTGTGTGTGTGTATACATGTATGTATGTATGTATGTATGTAAGATTTGTCTTAGTCTATTTAGGCAGCTGTAACAGAATACCATAGACTAGGTGGCTCTTAAACAACAGAAATTTCTTTTTCACAGTCCTGGAGATCAGGGTTCTGGCAGATTTGTTGTCTGGTGAGGGTGTGCTTCCTGGTTCATAGCCAGCTATCTTCCCACTGTGTCCTCACCTGGCAGAAGAGGGAAGAAGAGACAAAGGAAGTCTCTGGAGAATCTTTTTATAAAGGGAACGATCACTTCCCAAAGACTCCATCCAAATAACCATTGCACTGGGGGTTACATTTCAGTATATGAATTATTATGGAAGGGGCACATTCAGTCTATAACATAATTAATCCCACAAAATATTCTTATTTTATAGTCATTATTTCACTTAGATTTACTACTTAGTTACCCTTTCCATAACTATTTTCATATCCTTAAATTCACCTACTCATGGATAGTAAAAATTCATTTGTGAGTGGACCTGAGCACTTCATACCCATGTTATTCAGGGGTCAACCATATTTGAAAAACAATAAAGCTTAGTGAGACTCTGTTTAATAGTATGTATCAATTGAGAATATACTTTTTTTTTCTAGCAAGGAAATTGGATAGGGCCTGTAAGTATTCCAGATTACCTTAACCAGATCATGGTTTAAGCTAATTTCAAAATTGAAGCCTTAGTCCTTGAGAGAGTGGATCTGTTTGGGGATCACATTTATTCCTGGATAATACTAATAGTCCTACAAGGTCTCAAAATATATACCAATTAAATAAGAGAGGTGATTGATTTTCTGTATTATAAATAGCAGAAATAAGCACAGCAAGAGTTCAGAATGTGTGTTAGTACAGTTGGATTGAATAAATATCAAAATTTGTTTGTTTTTCCACCCAGTTCTTTTCCCACCAAACTCTGCCAAGAGTGAGGTTTGTTATTTCAAGTGATGAAAGGAAAAGGGATTTTAACAAATGACTGACCTACTCATTGCAGAGTCTGAAGACTTATAAGGAATATCTCAGTAACTGTTTCTCCATTTCTTATACCATATTATTTTATTTGATCCCTAATATTTGATCATTTTCAGTTTTTATTCCATTTCTGTTTACCTCTTCTCTACATCCTGAACCCTCATTTGCTCACACAACAGTAACTAAGGACTGTGACTCATGAGGCTTTCAATCAATCAGGAGTTGCCTCAAGCTTTTGTATGGGGAGAGGAATTTTGTCTTTAATTTCTAAATGTCAGTTGTAATTACTGAAACACTCTTTTCAATACAAGACCCAAGAGGTTTGTGTATTCATGCATTGCTAATTGAAAGTTTTGCCATCAGCTCATCTGGTAGTCAGTATAGATGGTAATTGCAGGTCTAATTCATAAAAAATCTCCCCTCAATCTGGTCAGATCCATATTAGGTTATATATAATAAAGAGAAGCTTTTAATGTGTTAAGTCATTGGAATTGGCAAGTTGTTTGTTATGGAAGTTAGCTTACCTAACAAAACTAACATAATCCCTTCCCGTGTGGTTTTTTTTCCCCTTGATACTTATATGGTATATACTTTCCTCCTCTTGTATATTATCTTTATTCCTCCACTAGAATATAAGCTTCACAACCATGAGAGCAGGGCCTGTTATCTGTAGTGTTCAATGAAGTAGTTCTAGTGCCTAAAAGAATGCCTATGGTAAATACTCAATGATGAGTAAATAGATGGCAAGGCCCCACTTAAAGCACTTCAGGCTTAAGCAAGTTATGGAACAAATGTGGTTTTCTTCAGAATTAATGTGCGCACACGCACACATATGCACGGACACACATCAGGCCAAATATATTTGCCCTCTGAAGAGAGTAAATTTCCAGTTGTCACAGAAAGATATGACAAGTTGTTGTCAGAAGGATATAAGAATAAATAATTAAAAAAAAAATAAAAGGTCTGTGTCTTCCTGAGGGGATGTTAAAACCTCAATACAGAACTTCAGAATTACTTGTACTTTTTTTTTAATGTGATAATAACTTAATAAACCCAACTATCCACCTATCCACTTGCTCTATCTTTTGACCCATCTGTCCATCCTCACTACACTAATTATTGATAACCTTTTGGAATACTAGAGGATAAGGATACAAAGATGGATGAAACATAGACTACCCTCAGTGGTTTCATAGTCTAAGGAGGAGGAGTTTATTACATTATTATCTCATCACTAGAATAAATTCTGTATTCATGCATTACAATGTTCTGAGGAAGAAACAGCTTTCAATGTGTGGTTCTTATACCTCTTTTTAAAAATTTTATTTATTTTAATTGGAGGCTAGTTACAATATTGTGGTGGTTTTTGCCATACATCGACATGAATCAGTCATGGGTTGTACATGTGTCCCACCATCCTGAACCCCTCTCCAACCTCCTTCCCCACCCCATCCCTCTGGGTTGTCCCAGAGCACCAGCTTGGACAACAACAACTTATAGTTGTAGCATCTGTGTGGCAGCTGGAAATTTACAAGATGTGTGTTTCACTTAGTAGAAACAGAATCTCTTCTCATTTTAAAAACCGAAAACAGAGACCATTATTTCTTCAGCTACAAGTCTATGTGATCTCAGAGATTATCTGTCAGTGTTGGAAGTACCCTGTTTGCTATTCATGGGGTGGTTTTTGAGAGGAAGCATGAATGGTACTCTACTGGCAGTGAACACCCTTAATTTGTTGTGAGAGAATGCTGTAGTGCCAGTGGGCTGTCTCTATGTTCAATAGACCATAAAATTGAAATTCCCACCCTGACCTCTAAGAGATGAGATGAGTCAGAAAGTGACTCATTCTCTAATCAGTTGGAAAACACAACCTTTGTTGTCATTTACCTTGGAATGGATAAAAGTAAAGAGCTTTAATTGCTGTAGCACTGAAAAGGATTACAGCAGAAACTAATAAAGGGAGCCTACCTCCTTCAATGGGATGATCAGCCCTTGACATTTTTTGCAGCCCCTTCTGGTTCTAACAAGTTGGTTGCTGTTGGTCTCCTTTTAAAATTAACTCTATAGAAACAGAATGAAAGGGACCCTGACACAGCCAGTTAGTTCATGTGGCTATCCTAATGAGACCTACAAAATTCCGCATGATTATGTTAGCGGAGGCAGTTGCTTTCCAACACAAAGACAGCCATAATGATCAGTTTTCCTAATTAGCACTTCAGTTGAACTCAAACCCCAAAGATAAAAGCAACATGATCAGGAGCCCAAAAATGAAATACTTCTGATATGATGTTGATGAGCTGATCTTATTTATATTCATGCCATGTGGTGACATTTCATGCTGCTATTTGTCTTTGTGGAAGCCTTTGTCATGTTTAAGGAGGAATCTGCTGTTTTTGTTTTCGATGAATTGGTAGTGATGACTGAAAACAGATGAAATAGACCTGAGATAGATGAAATATGAGTCCCTGTCACTAACTTGAAAGACGATAGTACCAATGATTGGAACATATACAGAGAGGGTACAGAGGGAATGCATAGTGCTTTGTTATGAAAAGGAGAAATACAGACCCTGACATGTGAAAACTGATCTGACATTTACATGTAGGTCTTGATGTTGTTAGAAGGTGATCTGGGGCAGGCTGTGGTGTTCTCCTAGTAGACATAAATGACCTCAGAGTACCAGCATCCCACAGGATCACTGTGTATCCATGATGAAGTGAGACACAGTAAGAATTCTTCATAATCTTATTTTAGCATAGATGAAAACAAGGTGACTGGTCAAGCCACAATGTATCACACATCCCCGTTTCTTGGTTAATATGAATTTCCTCTTACTTCCTTACTAATTACAGCTTTAGCTTTCTTCTAGACTACCCTTCTTTTAGGTAAAACTTAAGTTATCAATGATAGCCTTGTCCCTGCTCCCTGACATCACATAGTCTAGAGCAAATCCCTGCTGTCTTGAAATCTCCCTAAAATTACCTAACATAACCCCAAGTGAAAGTGAAAGTCCCTCAGTCATGTCTGACTCTTTGCAACCCTGTGGATTACAGCCTGCCAGGATCCTCTGTCCATGGATTCTTCAGGCAAGAATCCTGGAGTGGGTTGTCATTTCCTTCTCCAGGGGATCTTCCCAACCGAGAGATTGGACCTGGGTCTCCTGCATTGGAGGCAGAATCTTTACGCTCTGAGCCACCAGGGAAGCCCAACATAAGCCCCAATCCTATATTAAATTCTTTCAAACGCCGCCTTCTCGAGACTTCCCATGGTTTTTCATGGCATGTTTTCCTTCATTGCAATGAACAAAAATTTCAACTTGTTCAACTATACCTGTGTATCTGGAGATCTTTTGGTCCTCATGGGTACTAGTAATTGCCACATACTCATTTAAACATCACTCCTTTTAAGGTTTCTATAATCTAGCTACAAGGGAAATTTCACATTGTAGTAATCCCACACTGAGCCACAGATTTTGGGGGTGATGTGTGCGTGCTTAGTCCCTCAGTCATTTCCAACTCTTTGCGATTCCATGGACTATAGCCCACCAGTGTCCTCTGCCATTCGACTCTCCATGCAAGAATACTGGAGTGGGTAGCCTATCCCTTTTCCAGGGGAACTTCCTGACCCAGGAATTGAACCACGGTCTCATGCATTGCAGGATAATTCTTCACCAACTGAGCTACCAGGGAACTTTTGAGGATGATAAGAAGCTGTTTGGAGTACCTTGACATGCTACTTTAAATCACTTATTAATCATATATGTGGAGAAGGCAATGGCACCCCACTCCAGTACTCTTGCCTGGAAAATCCCATGGACGGGGGTTCCTGGTAGGCTGCAGTCCATAGGGTCGCGAAGAGTCGGACACGACTGAGCGACTTCACTTTCACTTTTCACTTTCATGCACTGGAGAAGGAAATGGCAACCCACTCCAGTGTTCTTGCCTGGAGAATCCCAGGGACGGGGGAGCCTGGTGGGCTGCCGTCTATGGGGTCACACAGAGTCAGACACGACTGAAGTGACTTAGCAGCAGTAACAGCAATCATATATGAACGCCTTCTCCCTTTTTTAGAATACTTTGTTCACTGTGGTTTAGTATCTTAATACCCACATAGATTAGAGGGATTTTTAAATGTAGAAGTATCATACATATCAAGACACTCTACATATGCTGTTTAAACAATAGTAAAACGAGTATCTATGTATTTATCACTCAGTTTAAGAGACCATTCTTGTTTTCCATTCCTTATTCCCTTGCTCTACTTTATGGTTTTATTGTACTTGCACATATCCCTAAATAATATATTTTCTAATTTTTCAATTTTGAATTCTGTAGAATGGAAATTATACTGTATGTGTTCTTTGTGACTTTTTTAGCTCAGCATTTTTTTTGTGTGTGAAATCTATCCATGTTAACTTTTCTGTTTTTAATTTATTTTTTGGCTGTGCAGCATGGCCATGTGGGATCTCAGTTTCCCGACCAAGGATCGAACCTCTGTCCCGTGCCATTGCATAGAGTCTTAACCACTGGATCACCTGGGATGTCCCTCTATCTATGGTTATGTGAATATCATTCCATTCTTCTTCACTGTTGCATCATCCTGCAGTGTGCCTGTTTTCTTGTTGATGGACATTTTTGTTGTTTTAGTTTATAATGTTACCCCAAAAATGCTGGTATCACCTTCTTGTACGTATAGCCTAACAAACACGTACAGCAGTTTCCTTATTGTAGAGTTTTAAAAACTGAGTCATGACCCATTGATGGGTCCTGGCCAGCACATAAAAAAAGAAGGGAAAACAGAAAATGTCAGTATACATATAATTATATGTATGTAATTCTACATATACTTCCTTGTGTGTGTGTGTGAGTGTGTGTATTTATTTTCTGGATTGTGATGTAAAACTTTGTTTTTCTTTCCAATTCCCCCTCCCTCCAACTCCCACTCCATCTCTGATAAGTGTAGATCTAACCTCTTTCCCTATGTGTTTGGAGATTTTCTTAATTGACCTCCAACACTGTTAGTTCCTGGTGTACAACATAAGTCTAGTTACCATCTGTCAAAAATGTTTGAGAAAACTCCTGTAGGAAGTACGCCTTAGGAATGAAATTGCAGGGCAAAATGGTATGAACATTTTCAGCTTTTTAAGATGTTAAATTGTGTTTTATAATTGTTGTACCAATTTAAATTCTACCAACATTTTATAAAACTTTACAATCTTACCAACACCTGGCATCATGAAAATTTTTGATCGTTGTTCAACTGGTAGATCCAGATGGATATCTTAACTATGATTTTTATTTGAATTTTTCTGATTACTAATGAGGTTGAGTATCCTTTCATAGGTTTAGTAACCATTTGGGGTTCCTTTTCTGTGATACAACTATGTATTGCCCAATTTTCTTGTAGGTTGTTAATCTGTTCTTTACTGATTTGAAGGTGTTTGTGACCCCCTTCATTTGTAAAAATCCTTTTGCCTTAAGATCTGTTTTGTCTGCTATTAATACAGTAATATCAAGTTTCTTTTGGTAAATATTTACATGGTATATTTTTTTCTTACCATTTGCCTTTCAACCTTTTTGTGTCTATATGCTTGCAAGGATACTATATAGCATATATGCATATATATGCTCTATATGTGTGTATATGTATTTAAATATTTGCTATGCATATATGCTATATATACATGCTATGCATCTATATTATATATATAATTTTTAAGTTCAACTTGACAGTATTTTTCTTAAAGTATAGAGTTTAGTCCATTGTAATTACTGTAATATTTGATTTTATTTATATTATCTATAAATTGATGGAAGTACTATATTTTTCTCATTCCATTTTATCCTTTCTACTATTATAGATATTATATGAGTTTTTATTTTAGTGGTTACCCTAGAAATTACACCATTCATATTTAATTTCACAAATCATTAGTTTTACCCTTCTTCTAATCAACAAAAGGAACTTGATATTCTTAAACTCCAACTGTCTTCACCCAGGCTTATATATACTTTTTGTCCTATGTTTTAGAAACATTTATTTTCAGTTCAACATTTTAGATATCATGTTTGTTTTACATCAACATTTGTTTAGATTTATCCATGTGTTTTACCAATTCCATTTGTTACCATTCCTTTTTATATGTTAGATCTACTTTACTTCCTCTTTTTCTTTCTTTCTTTTGGTCATGTGACTCAGCTTTGGGGATCTTAGTTTTCCTGACCAGGGAGTGAACTGCAGACCACAGCAGTGAAAGCACGATGTCCTAACTACTGGACCGCTAGGGAATTAATTTACCTCCTCTTTAGAAGATCCTTTAGTGAAAATCTATTTTGGTAAATTATGTCAGTTTTTATTATACTGATCATTTTTTATTTCACCCTTACTCATAAACAATGGTTTCTCTGGATACATGATTTTAGATAGATATTTTCTCTCAGAACTTTAAAGATATCATTTCACTGGCTTCTAGCTTTTGTTATTTCTAATGGAAGTCAACTGCCATTCTAATCATCATTCCTTTGTTTGTAATATGTTTTTTTCTCCTCTCTAGCTATTTTAAAGATAGTCTCTTTATCTGTAGAGTTCATAATGTGTTGAAGGATTTCTTGTTACTTTTCCTGTTGGAAAGAAAGAAAGGAGTACATATATACCATCATCTCCATATCGCCAGGGTCGTTGTCTTTTTTACTTCTGTACTCTTAGCCTTACTGTTTTTTCATTACTAAGTCATATCTGACTCTTTTAGGACCCCATGGACTGTAGCCCACCAGGCTCCTCTGTCCATGAGATTTCCCGGGCAAGAATACTGGAGTTGGTTGCCATTTCCTTCTCCAGGGGATCTTCCTGAACCATGGATCAAACCCAGGTTTCCTGCTTTGCAGACAGGTTTTTTACTGCCTGAGACAGGAATGCAATAAATAATTGATATGTAATGAATGAATTAAATAATTCTAGCTTCCTTATGAATAATAAGAAGGAAACATCATATTTCAGTGTATCTAAATACCATATCTTATCTCAGCTCTCTCCAGCAGTTAATAGAAAATAAAGGAAATAAATGAATGTTTAGGGCACTCTTCTTTTTTAGGATATGATTGCCTACTTTTTCCCTATAAGTCTAAGGAGAACTTGACTTTACATTTAAATAAGCTATCAAGCAAAAGTTTGTGGTCCCAAGAGTTTAATGTTAAAGAAAATTAGAACCTACTAAATTCTAAATATTCAGTAATCATTAATCACATATTACAAGTGTAACTCAGTTTCAGTCAAACTCTTCAGAGTATGACTTGTAGGAAACACAATGTTTATTCAAAGCTTTGTATTTCTGAAATATTAGATTGATATGGCAGAGAGAAAAATTTCATAGTAGGTTTCATGTTTCTTTTATTTCTTCTTTCACTCCTTTATTCCTGTCCCTCTGCTCCAAACAGAGAGACATAGTCACAGATGTGTGCACGCACACACAGCCAGTCACAGCCCATCATATGAAATACTACATGTTATTCCTTTTCACCCTTACTCAAAGCCTTGGCATAGCTGGTTCTTTTCTGAAGAGCTTTGCTAAATATAAGGGCTTTTAGTATAAATCCTGTTTTTGTCATGATACTGTATAACTTTGGGCAAGTTATTTCAGCCATGTGAACATTGATTTCCTCATCTGAAAACTAAGGATGATATAGCTACTTTATGACATATAGTGAACATTAGTGATGCCGTGTATACAGTGCCTAGCACATGGCTTGGTGCATGGTACACATTCAGTATTTGTTCCCTGTTCTTCAACTAATCCTTCTACCTATACCTCCGGGACCCGAGAAGGTTGCTGAGACATAATCCCAAGAGGTGGTTCTGATGTTGCAGAGTTCTAAAGTAACAAATGACTCAGGTCCATATTTGAGTTGAGCAAATACAAGGGTAATAGTTGTTGTTCTTACAAGGAGGGTAAGAGGTAATGACTAACAGTTCTGGGAAGATCTTATTTGTGTTAGATGTTGCCAGCTCTAGACATATATAGTAAAGATGATAATATGGAGGGCCATTTGCTGGGGCATGTAGACCTGATGTGACTCACTTTTCTCTGACACCTGAAACTGCTCTTGATGTTTTTCCACCTTACTCTGTATCCCAAGAAAATGAGAAAAACAAAACAAACAGAACTTCCCTGCACACTTCCAGTGCTGGGGGCACATGTGCTATCTTTGGGCAACTAAGATTTCAAAAAAAGCAAAACCCAAAACTGAAGGGTTAATGCGGCCACAATAGGGAAAGTGGAGACATGCTGCTTACAAACAAGATGCTCTGCCAAGGAGATGGACACAGCCTTGAGACTAATGGTCCCTTGCAAACGAGGGAACATTTCCTTCTTGTGATAAGGGCTCTGGACAGACTCTGCAGTAGGCCGGAATTTCACTCCCTCTTGCTGTACGATAACATGTATGCACCTGCACTGTACTGAAAAGGCTTATTCATGCAGTCTGGAATGCCGCCTAAGGGGGCTTTATAATAATAAAGTGCAAATAGTTTGCGCAGTTCTGTTCCTCCGACTGGAGTGTGTGTATCGTCTGTCTCTTGTGTGTGTGTGTCTTGTTTTGTGTCATTTCACTCGTAATCTCCAACACAAAACAAACAAAAAAATAAGACAAGCCTTTGGCATGCCTCTCTTAGGTGGTTCTCTATCACTGATCTATGTTATTCCCCTTATTCTTGTATCTTTTTGTATAAATTCTTTGTCATATTGCAGAAACTGGCAAGCCTTTTAAAAAACTAAAATGCCAAAGAGTAAGAATTGTAGACTTTGTAGGCTCTGTTGTTCCTGTTAAAACTACTCAAGTTTGCAGTTGTAGCAGAAAAGCAGCCAGAGACAATATATAAACAAATGAGCATGGATGTGTACCAATAAAACTTTATTAACAGACTCTGAATTTTAAATATTGTTCATATAATTTTCACAGGGCATGAAATATTCAGCTTTGGGGAAATATTTTCTCCAACCATTTAAAAGTATAAAAACCATCCTTAGCTCATCAGTATCAGTATCAGTTCAGTCACTCAGTCGTGTCCTCTTTGGGACCCCATGGACTGCAGTACACCAGGCTTCCCTGTCCATCACCAACTCCCAAAGCTTGGTCAAACTCATGTCCATCGAGTCAGTGATGCCATCCAACCATCTCATCCTCTGTCATCCCCTGCCATCTTTCCCAGCATCAGGGTCATTTCAGATGAGTCTGTTCTTCATATCAGGTGGACAAAGTATTGGGGTTTCAGCTTTAGCATCAGTCCTTCCAATGAATATTCAGGACTTGTTTCCTTTAGGGTTGACTGGTTTGATCTCCTTGCACTCCAAGGGACTCTAAGGAGTCTTCTTCAACACCACAATTCAAAAGCATCAATTCTTTGGCACTCAGCTTTCTTTATAGTCCAACTCTCACACCCATACATGACTACTAGAAAAACCATAGCTTTGTCTAGACAGACCTTTGTTGACAAAGTAATGTCTCTGCTTTTTAATATGCTGTCTAGGTTGGTCATAACTTTTCTTCCAAAGAGCAAGTGTCTTTTAATTTCATGGTTGCAGTCACCATCTGCAGTGATTTTTGAGCCCGCAAAAATAAAGTCTGTCATCGTTTCCACTGTTGCCCCATCTATTTGCCGTGAAGTGATGGGACCAGATGCCATGATCATAGTTTTTTGCGTGTTGAGTTTTAAGCCAACTTTTTCACTCTCCTCTTTCACTTTCATCAAGAGGCTCTTTAGTTCTTCTTAGCTTTCTGCCATAAGTGTGGTGTCATCTGCATATCTGAGGTTATTGATATTTCTCCTGACAATATTGATTCCAGCTTGTGCTTCATCTAGCTGGGCATTTCGCACGAGGTACTCTGCATATAAGTTAAATAAGCAGGGTGACAAGAACAGCCTTGACATACTCCTTTCCCAATTTGGAACCAGTCTGTTGTTCCATGTCCAATTCTAACTGTTGCTTCCTGACCTGCATACAGATTTCTCAGGTGTCAGGTAAGGTGGTCTGGTATTCCCATCTCTTTAAGAATTTTCCACAGTTAAAGGCTTTGGTGTTGTCAGTAAAGCAGAAGTAGACATTTTTCTGGAATTCTCTTGCTTTTTTGATGATCCAACAGGTGTTGGCAATTTGATCTCTGGTTCCTCTGCCTTTTCTAAATCCTTAGCTCATAATCTGTATGAAATAGGTAGTGAAAAATTTGGCCCACAAGCCATAGTTTGCTTACTTCTACCCTATTGTTCTGAAGTTTTCATAGGTATCTTTTTAGAATCTGTGCAAATTATTTCCTGAGTTGAACATTAAGACAAATGGGTTTTTATTTTTAATTATTCTTAGTTTTGTGTGGCCATCATCACAAACTGCCATGATTTAGCAGCTTGCTCATATGTGCTCAGTTGCTTCAGTCGTGCCTGACTCTGTGACCCCATGGGCAGTAGACAATGTAAATATATGATCTTGATGCTACAAACTCAGCCTCTGTGTACCAGTGCAAAATTGAATCCTGGAGACAGAGTTTTGGGTGAAGTAGATAAGAATAGCTTTATTGATTTGCAGGAAAAGGAGGACAGCATGCTAAAGCCCCTGGAAAACTGTGTCTCATTCCTGGAGAACTTGGTGAGGAGTTTTATAGCAAAGCCTCAAGGGCAGGGTTGATTAAGATTAGAGTGTGTGCAGGGCCTGCACTCCTTTAATCTGGCCTCAGGTGGTCTTTTTAGAAATGGAGAATGCTGACATCTGCCATTTGTTGGGGGGTTTTAGTTCTGTAAAGAGCTCAAGGATATTGTTATATGTATCCCTTTTGAGGGAACTAGGACTTAATGTTGCGCTATTGTTTCTTGGCTGCTCCTCCCTTCTGTCTATATCCGCTCCCTTCCTTGATTAGCAACTGTTTATGTCTGCCCTTTGTAACTCATGTTAGGTCATAGAGTCTGGAGTCTGTTCCCTACAAACAAGAAACGACAGAAAGGCTTCCATGCCCAGGAGCCCCATAGGGTACAGCTCAGTTTCAGTCTTACAGTTCTGTCACTCAGAAACCTAGGTTGGCTTGTCTTATTTCTCTACTCACGGTTCACTAGGCTGAAATCAAGGTGTCAGCTGGCTGAGTTCCTACCAGAAGGCTCTGGGAAGATTGTACTTCTAAGTACATTTTCGTGGACAGATTCTGATTCCCTGTGACTGTGAGAATGAGGCTCCCATTTCTTGTTGGCTGTTAGCTAAGAGCCAGCCTTTGCTCCTAGAGGCCCCTCCCTCTGGTTCTTGCATGTGGACATCTGCAACTCAGAGGCCTCTTTTCACATTTGGAATCCCGCTGACTTCCCATTCCACAGCTTCTCAGTATCCTTCATTTTCTTCCTGTTTTCAAGGGCTCAGTGACTACTATGGGCCCGCCCAGATCATCCATGACCATCTTCCTATTTTAAGGTCAGGTGATAAATAACTTCAGTTCCCTCTGTAAAGTTCAATCACAGCACTACCTCAATTAGCATTTGATTGAATAAATAAGGCCTGGAAATCTGGAGGCAGTACCTTTAGAAGTGCATAATTACTGCCTACTTTTCCAACATAAGTACTCATGTATGCCTATAGATCACTTGAGATATATCCAGATAGAGCCCATTCAAGTATTATTAACCCATTCAAGTATGTTTTTGCTGTATTTTATACAGTTTTGAAGTTTATCCAATAATCCATGCTTCTTGATAGGGGATCTAGCCACTTGAAGATAAGTTTCAGATGTACAAGCTATGGTCATTCAATGCATAATTTACTCCAAGGATAACATTTTCACTTTTTCCCCAGTGATGGAACTGGGTTTCATAGGTAACTTCCCTTTGTTTCCTACATTTAGGAGTAGTATTTCAGGGACTCACCTGGTGGTTCAGTGGTTAAGACTCCATGCTCCCACTTCAGGGGGCATGGGTTTGATCCCTAGTCAGGTAACTAGGATTCCACATGCTGCACAACATGACATAAATGAATAAGTAGGTGTTTTATGATAATTGCTGGAGAGAACAAATTGGCATATTTTTCTAGAGTGTTTTTTTTTAATTTTAAATAGGATCCAATTGTTAATTTCTAAGTTCAGTCAAGGAGGTACTGAATCTCATAGATATAATACTATAGGGCTAGAGATCTCTATTTGACTGTTAGCTGCTTTACTTTAGCCACGGCAGACTTGTCACCGATCTTGCTGATTTTCATCTTCAGTTGTTAACCTGAAAACTGGGTTCACCTCTTGGTGAGTATTGAGTCAGTAGATGCAACCAAGCCAAAGATCAGAAGAAGGAAGTATTTATTATTATTTGCAGCAAGTAAGGAGAACAAGCTTCTCAGGTGACTCAGTGGTAAAGAATCCACCTGCCAATGCAGGAGATACAGGAAACATGGATTTGATCCCTGGGAGGAGGAAATGGCAACCCACTCCAGTATTCTTGCCTGAAAATTCCATAGACAGACTGGCAGTCTATGGGGTCACAAAGAGTCAGACATGATTGAGCGCTCACACAATTAAGGGGAACACCAGGGATCTTTTTCAAGCATTGTCTTCCCAACAGCAAAACTGGGGAAATTTTAAGCTAAAGGTACATGAGTATTCATGAGGGGGCTTGAGCAGAGGAGAATTCAGCATAGTATTGGGGCAAAGGTCCACAGAGTCCAGCTTCAGTTGGAGTCAGAAGGACCAACATCATCTTCCTATCCTCCACCTTTGTCGGGGCCTTAGTTCCTGTAGAACTCAAAGATACATTGCTAAGTATGTCCCTTGAGGAACTAGGACCTTCCCCATGGCTCCACCATTGTTTCTTGAATGCTTCTCCTGAGTTTTTTCATTCCCTCCCTTGAGATCATTAATTACTGAGACCTGTTCAAGGGCGACCACTGTAGCCAGGCTCACATAACAAAATGGCTCAGACCAAAATTGATTCTATGTCAAGAAAGCCATTCCTGGTTATCTTTTGCCAGGGACTCTGTAACCTATCTGCTTACATAGTGGCCTAAGTATCTTTTATCTTTCTTTTCACTCCTTACCCCCATGATACCCAGATATACATCTTCATCATTTCCTGTCCTATCTGTTGACTTACTTCTTCATTGGCCTGCCTGCTTCTGGTTTCTACCCCATATAATACTTCAGAGATACTTCAGAGATTCTGTAATTCAACTTGAAATTTAGATTATCTGCCAGTGTTCCCCATTGCCTCCAAAATGGTATTCCAACTCCTTAGCTTGACTTCCAGAGTTTTCCATTTTGTGACTCACTACCTTTCAACCTCATTTTCCATTACAGTCCTCCATAGAGGCCTTAGGTCAAGTAGTAGATGAACATATGGGCCATGTTCTAAGAATGGTCAATAGGCCTATATAACAAAGGTTTGTATAAACATTGCACATGGTTGTGATTGTTCCAAGATCTTTCTTTCCCACCTTCAACATTCTATTGATTGTGAAACCCAGACAGCTCCTTCTACCACCTACATTTTAATTTGGCTCTTCCTCTTGTCATTCATCTTGTCATTGTCATTAGTCTTGTCATTGCCCTAGCTTGAGTCTTGCTATCTCTCTCCTGGACTATTGCCATGGTCAACCTGTCTCTTTGTCCCATTCTCTCTTTAATCCAGCCATTATATTACATCAAGATATCATTCTAAAACAGAGTGTGATCACAGCCCCTTTGTAATTCAAAGCTTTCATTTGTTCCCCATTGTTTCCATTGAAGCTTATTTATTCACTAATGCAGTGGTTAGAACTCCCCAGGTGACACTAACTGTAAAGAACCTGCCTTCCAATGCAGGAAACATAAGAGATGTAGATTTGATCCCAAGGTTGGGAAGATCCCCTGGAGGAGAGCATGGCAACCCACTCCAGTGTGCTTGCCTGGATAATCCCATGGACATAGGAGCCTGGAGGGTCGCAAAGAGCTGGACATGACTGAAGTGACTTAGCACATGTTGTGGTTAAGAACTTGAACTATAGCATAAAAAAGAATGCAATAATGCCATCTGTAGCAACATGGATGGACTTAGAAGTTATAATACTAAGTTAAGTAACCCAGACAGAGATAGGCAAATATCATGTGATGTCACTTATATGTGGAGTCTAATCTATGACACAAATGAAATTATTTACAAAACAGAAGAAGACTCACAGACAGATGACAGACCTGTAGTTGCCAAGGGAGTGGGAGGGGGATGGATTTGGGGTTGGTAGATGCAAACTATTATATAAGGGATGGATAAACAACAAGATCCTATTGTATATCACAGGAAACTATTCAATATCCTCTGATAAACCATAATGAAAAGGAATAGGAAAAAGAATGTCTGTATGTATAACTGAATCACTTTAAAGCAGAAATTAGCACAAAACTGTAAATCAACTCTACTTGAATAAAATAAAAAATTTAAAAACCAAACAAAAAAGAAGTCGAGCTATAGGTCAGACTGCTTGGGGTGGGATCCTGGCTTTTATGTGTAAGACACATCATTTTATTGCTCTGTTTCCTCATCTATAAAATGGGGATAATCATGTTTACAGAGTGGATAAAAATATAGTAAGTATGAAGAACAATTAGCGAGTACCTTTTATATAGTATGTATTCAACTAACATACATATAGTACATATATATGTATGTAACATACATACATAACATACATATAGTACATATTCAACTAACCATAAATTACTCCAAGGAGTGAGATGGACTCTGTAACTGGCTATCTTTTACTCAATTAGGGGTTTTTTAGTTAATTATTTGGCTGAACAGTTGAATTCCAATGCTCTCCTCTTTTCTTTTGAGTAGGCAGCTAAGGATTGTAACTGGTGAGTGGTTTTTTGAAGAAAAGGCAAAGCGTTTCAAGCACGTCAATGTTCTGGGCACTGATGTTGTCCGACAGTCCATCTTAAGAAGAAGTCCAGGTAACTAAAGCAAAACTGCTTTAATCTTCATTTTGGTGGGCTAAATAACTTCTCTGTATTATGTATCAAAAGACCATAGTTGAATTTCCTCTGTTGAATCCCTTAGATCATTTCAAAACTTGGTGGCATCAAATCTAAATCTTCAGTTCATACAAGGGAAGATGAAGTTGGTAGAAAATGAAATCCACGGTCATTTTTCTCATACGTGACACACTGAGGTTTTCAGGGAAGGCATTGCTCTTCATCACAGACTTCTTTTCCTGAATGCACTTCCAATATTTTACTAAACAGTTAAAGTAACATAAAACAGATGCCTTACGTGATTCACATTGTAGAAGAAATCTTTGGTTTTTCAATAAGGATATATTTCAGATTTAATTTAAATGTTACTTTTTCTCATCCAGGGATTCTCAACCAAGGGCTGATATTTTGTAATGTGCCCCCTCCCCTAATCAGGCTAGGGAAGTGTTTGGAAATGTAGGGGCCCTCTCTGGTTATCCCAATGACTGTGGGGGAATCAGTGGCATTGAGGGATGCTAAATGGCCTGAAATGCACAAGGCAGTTTCACTCAGTGAAGAATTATACTGCCACCAAATGCAAATACAGTAAGTTCCCTACATATGAACCTTCAAGTTGTGAACTCTCAAACATGTGAATGTGCATTTTCATGTCCAGTTAAATCAGATGTGAATGAAATTGCAGCTTGCCCTTCATCTCCTATTGCTGACCACCCTTCAGCTCTGCCATCTCCCACTTCCTGTCCCTCCTCCACTTAGTAATTCTTGCCTGTTCACTCAATGCCAGCCCCTATATGCCAGCTGTTGAACTGTACCACTGTACTAATGTGTCTTCTTTTTGTATTTGTTTTTTATGTGTTGTATTACACATAAAAATATTACACATAGAAGTATTACAAACTTCTCACATAAATAACAGCCAATTATATTAGTTGGGTACTTAGGCTAACTTTGTTGGACTTACAAACACACTCTCAGAACAGAATTTGTTCATATGTAGGGATTTACTGTAACACCTCACTTTGAGAATGCTAGTCTGTGCATTCAGACCACAATTTAATTGCTTAAATATTGAGTGAAATGTATGTTTAGAATCATATTTCTCATCTGGGCTACAGTAAAGCTGGAGCAGACGTCGTGGGTCTATTCCTAGGGTATCTCACCTTTCACATACTGGAGAAAAATGCCCTGATTTTGAAGCCTGGCAGGAGGCTTGGACCTGCTTCCAGGGCCCCTTCTTGGTGTCGCACTAGCAAGGAAGGGCTCTCCCAGATGGGTAACCCTGGGATTAATGCCACAGAGAGAGCAGAGTCGAGTTACAAGGAAGCAGTTAGTTCTGGCTGCTTCCTCCACTCAAACCTCAGCAGTATAGACCATCAGAAGGTATGTGCACAGCTACTCACCCTCCCAGGAAGTCTAGCTTATGTGCTCCAAAATAATGATATTGTTTCTAGAATCCCATGCTACAATTCAGCCTCTAGGTATTTGGAGTTCTCATGAACCTTGGGTCCTCTGCCCTAAAAATATTTGTAGAGGAGGATGTTTAATTCCTCCATTGCGATTATCTCTACAAAGCTTATCTCAGCAAAACTCCCACAGATGAGTCCCAATCTTCATCTTCATTTAACTTGACATGAAAAATACATGTGTGACTGGGAAACATAAGATGGAAACATCATTGCCAGTTACTCTGTCCTGTGTTAATGTAGAAACGTGAATGAAGACTAGGAAATAGCTTCCATTTCTTGCCATTTTGTGTGTAAATTTGTCTTCTGATTGTTTTTTTTTTCTGATTGTTTTTAATGAGGAGATGGAGAAATACAAAGCCAAGAACAAACCCGCCAAAACACAGAAAAGTCAGATGCTTTGCCTTCTGCTGGGCAGAAGGCCAGCCACGATGGACCCAGGAGAAAGGGGTAAGACACAGCCTCTTCAAGGGAATCTTTGATCCTTGTCCCAGTCACCTGTGACATAGACAACCCCCCTCCGGCCCCCGCTGTTTTTCAAGACTAATGTCACTTAAGTGACCCAGAAAAGGTCAGAGACTGGACTGAGGTAACATTCTCTTATCATTTGCCTCAGGAAATGCAGTTTTAATTACTTTCAGTTTTAGATAAAGGTCCCTTCTGACCTGAAGCTGTGAGGATTTTGCTTTCATTTGACATATCTGATCTTATACCAAGTGAATCCCTTTATTTCTCAGTAGAAGGCTTCATGCTGGGGCCAGTGTTGCCTGTAAGGAGGTAATGACTACCTTTGTTGTAGTCGACACCAACCCCTCCACCCTCCCCAACCCGCCCAACCTGAGTGCTGATGTATGAAACAGCCAAATCCAAGATTTCTTAATAGGGCTTAAAACACTGTCTCCCCTGTTTAAAATGCAGGTCTCCTTAAGGAAGGAATCATTTGGCCACCTCACTAACTTCATTCAGAAAGCAAATCTATGTGTCAAGTACTGAGAATAGGAATGAGAGGCCAATAGGGAGGCGCTGGGAAACTGGCAACGAGAAGGTTCCATCAGGGGAGTCAATTGGCCCCCAAAATGCAGGTTATAAGGACCGAAAGGCAGGACTTCCCTGGTGGTCCAGTGGTTCAGACTTTGCCTTCCAATGCAGGAGGTGTGACTTCAATCCCTGGTCAGAGAGCTAAGATCCCACATGCCTCATGGCCACAAAACCAAAGCATAAAACAGAAATAATATTGTAACAAATTCAATACAGACTGTAATAATGGTCCACATCAAAAATTAAAAAAGGACCCAAAGGGCAAAGTATTGCTTCATAGCCCTGCCTGTTGCAGTCTCTATAGTCTATTTCTGAGTCAGCTGGTGGCTAATTTTGTGGTCCAGGTAGTGAAAATCCTAATCTATACCAAGTGGCTTTATGGTTTGTTATGAGTTGTGTGGGGCTTCCCTGATGAGTCAGCAGTAAAGAATCCACCTGCCAATGCAGTAGACGTGGGTTCAATTCCTGGGCTGGGAAGAACCCCTGGAGAAGGGAATATGGCAACCTACTCCAGTATTCTTTCCTGTAAAATCCCATGGCCAGAGGAGCCTGGCGGGCTACAGTCCATGGGGTCGCAAAGAGTCAGATATGACTGAGCACACACACGCACACTGGGTAGGATGGCTTTGTTCTCAGCAAAAGCCAATGTGAAAGGCTGCCAGTCCCTGAGCCTTCATCTGTCTCTACAGAAAGTGTATTTTTTTTTCTTTTTTTAAAGAATCTTTTACTATGAGTAGGCATGAATCCTAAATGTCATTTGACTCAAACCGTCATGACTAACCATGACTTCGTTAATTAGCAGCAATGAATGGGAAAGATAGCTAGAGGGGCCATATGTCCTATATCTTGAGCCTTCCTACTATTCTAAATCTATTTGTCTCTCCCTGGGGCTCCCACAATGGCTTGTGCCTCTGCATCACTCTTGATTTTGCACTCTGACATCAAGCCCCTCCTTACACAAGAATGTAAAGTAAATGAACCGATCTTGCCGGATACACCCCCTCTCTCCCCTCCTCTTAATTGTAAGCTCTTCTACTGGCTTTTTTTTTAACTTTTGTGCTGCAGTATTCAGCATGGTGCCTGGCCCATCAAAAACAATCAGTAATCTGATTGAATTCAGTGTGGAGCCCACAAAGGCCTCTAGGAGGTAGAATATGTGGACCCCAGGCCAGGCATCACTATGTGGGTTACAGAATGGTGAGCCTGGAGCTGGGAGACAGTAAGGAGCTAACCAGTACCATGAATGATATACATCCTGAATTGTCAAAAGAGTCCTAGTGCTGGGCTGAGCTCTGCTGAAACTCCAAACTGCGATCTGATTATTCTGGCGTCAAAGAATGTAACACCTAGTTGGAAAGAAAAGGTTCAAAGGTCCACACTTGAAAAGTTAATAACGTAGAGAAGGATTTTAGGAAAATCTAAGATGGCAATATGAGCGGCCTGATAGCCTTTTTGAAACATGGCAAGAAGTTTGTTGTTGTTGTTTAATAGCTCAGTCGTGTCTAATTCTTTAGCGACCCCATGGACTATAGCTCGCCAGGCTCTTCTATCCATGGGATTTTCCAGGCAGGAATACTGGGTTGCCATTTCCTTCTCCAGGGGATCTTCCCAACCCAGGGATTGAACCTCTGTTTCCTGCATGGCAGGTGAAATTTTCCCCACTGAGCTACCAGGGAAGCTGTATGACTACAAAAGATATAATATGGGAATAAATAATTAAATATTAGATTATCAATGTCGGGATGGCACAGGGACCATTGGGAAAGGAATCAAATTCTAAGTGGGACTTGATGAGGAGCTTGAAAGAGGGAGAGGGCCCAGGATAATAAAAGAGGAGGAAGAGTGAGTTCACATGGAGGAGACACTGAAAGCAGCTGTGCAGAGGTAAGGACACGCACACAGTGGTTCTCAAAGTAACATCATTTGACATGATATTAAGTGCTATTCTTACCAAAAATGTAATTTCCAGGCAGACTGAAGCTTCTGACACTTTGGCAGACAATTTGGCAAATCCTATTAAGATCGTCCCAGTACTTTTGGAATACTTTTTCCCCATGAGAAAACTATAGCCAGTAAAGTAAATGAATTGGTCTCTACCAATACCACACGAAAGGAAAATAGCTTTGGTTTGTCTTTATGCGAGTGCATTTGAAAAGACCCATGTCTGAGGCTTTTGGTAGCTTGGATCATGACCTGAATGTTAGTTTCTGAAAAGCTCTTTTTGCTTAAGTTCCAAATAATTTGGGAAAATGGGAATGCAGTCAAGTTTCATGTGGTGTGAGCCATTCCATTGTTCAGACTTATTACCCCAGGAGCATGCATGCAGTCACTTATTCCTCAAGAACTGGCTGGGTTGTAGTTCATGCCAGGCCTCCCTCTAACCTTAGGGGACCTGACAGGAAACAAGAAGAACAAGAGTTGTCCTTCTCATGGAGCTACAGTCTAGTAAGTTGCTACATTAGTTGATCCTACAGGATCATCGTAGCTCTTCTGTCTGAGCAAGGTGAGTTCAAACTCCCCTTTTCTCAGCACTGTGTAAATAAGTTCAGCCCGGGCAGTGCTTCTCCATTCTCAGGTGACAGTGGTGAGTCCCCAAAGTCAATGGTATTTTTCTTTGAAGGGCAGAGTCCTAGCCTACCGGCAGCTGGTATGGCTTTGGGAGAATGCCCTCACTGCCTCTGCTGGTACCTTTGACACTCTGTTGCACAAGCCATGGGGACTCCCCAGAATTTCTCAGCATCAAGCCAGCTTCATTGAAGAATTATATACTGTTAGAAGTACAATAAATGGTATTCTTAAAATGATATACTTAAGTGTTTTATTATCTTCCTTTTAAATGTATGTATGTATATATGTAATTTCAGATTTCTTCTTAGCAAGTTCAGATCAGCAACCAGAGGAGAAATTATTACTCCCAAAACTGAAAGTGGGCGGAGCTACAGCTTGGACTTAGACAGCCACAATTTTCGGAGTTTAAAGTCAGCCCCTGGTTCTGACAGGTAAGACACATAACAGATTGGCCAAAGGGTTGGTATGTGCATTCGTGCTCAGTCACTTCAGTTGTGTCTGACTCTTTGTGACCCCATGGACTGTAGCCCGCCAGGCTCCTCTGTCCATGGGGATTCTCCAGGCAAGAATATTGGAGTGTGTTGCCATGCCCTCCTCCAGGCGATCTTCCCAACCCAGGGATCGAACCCAGATCTCACACATTGCAGGTGGATTCTTTACCATCTGAGCCACCAGGGAAGCCCATGTTTGTATATTCCTATCCAAACGACGCTTCTAGATACCTGTGATGTACTCCCTCTCAGAGATCTTCTAATACATAACGTGAAAACCCAAGAGGATAGTTTTTAGTTGAAATGGTAAGCACTTATATTTCTGGAATTATAGCTATCAAAATCATCTGTGTTACTTGCATGGCTGAGACTTGATGTTTTTGGGGGACTCAGGGCTGCAGTTCACATGGATAAATCCAGGAAAATAAATTGTTTTCATTGATTTCTTGATTTTTTTCTGTTTAAGCTTTGGAAAAAGAAACCTCTTGGTGTCAAATACATTCCTTGCAACTTCAAAAAAAATTAATAATAATTTCCTTTGAATTGCCTCAGAGAATTTCCACAAATTCCACTTCTTTATAGGTCTGCCACCTCTAACTTGTTATCAGATGGCCAGCTCCTCAAATCTCCCATGCATAGAGCTAGCACCTTGTCAAGAAAAGTAAAGAGAGAAAAAATAGCCAAGAGCCTTGTCATTTCAATCAGGCCGAATGTTCTCTAGCCTGTTGGAACCTAAGTCAAGGCTGATTTTCATGACTGGTATATTATCAAAGGCAACAATGAGAAAAAAGATCTAGCCTCATGGGTCATTAAGAGCACAGGTACTGTCCATACTGATATTTTTTCCCTATAGCATTCCTACAAACTTGTGTCACTTTATGTAAAACTTCAAAGAAAAAAATAAAACATTAAATCGTTTCTCATCCACTATCAAAAGATTATGATTGTATTCAGTCCGTTCCAAATTCTCAAAGAATGTAGCTATATTTCCTTTATGATAAAAAATACTTTAAACCCTGGTTGCATTTGTCCTTGAAATCATTTCCTTTGACTTCTCTTGGGGTGGCCCTCTATCTTGTCCCACAAAACCTTATGTAGGAAAATCTCATTTTTGGTTTTGATTGCTGAGTTCCTAACTCTCAGACAGGGATCAAAATTATTTAGAGATGCTATTTTTGTTCAGCTTCGTGGGGACTCGCTGGATGAGCTATCTTGGCTCATATTTCAGGCTGGCATTTAAAAGGGACAATATATCTACATAAAGAGGAAAGATGGAGTCCCCCATTCAAAACACTTAGTCTTCTGGCTCAATGAAGAAAATTAAATTATTTCATTTTACAGTTACTTAAGAGTAAGGGTCATACTCTCCAATATCACAGTGCTTACATGGTTGTTTCAGAATCTACCTGCCTGGGTTTATTCCTTGAGTCTTAACAAGTTCTGCATGTAGATACAGTTGACCCTGAAATAACATAGGAGTTAGTTGCTCTGACCCCACCCCCTCACTTTGCCTGTCAAAAATCCGAGTATAACTTGCCAGTAAGCTTTTCCTATCCACAGTTCCTCTGTATCCTTATGTAGCTCCATATCCAAGGATTTACCCAACTGAGGATCCTGGTGTACTGTAGTATTTACTATGGATTAAAAAAAAATCCATGCATAAAAAGAACCATACATGTAAAGCTATAAAGCCATATGGACATGTTTCACCAAAGACTGGTGTATTGTCCCAGGGGTCTCTCGTTGTAAATTGGAAGGTTGTCCCTAAATAGACTTTATCTTTGAGATTGTAAATACCCAGGATCAATTGATAGAATATAATGGTCAGGGTGCCTTGGTTTAAAGATAGAATATATTAATAATAGTCAGGGTGCTTCGACTGAACCAGGCCAAGAACAATGTCTTCCCAATAAGAAGGAGAGTCAAGATGTTGTCCTCCCAATAAGAAGGAGAGTCAAGATGTTTGGGAGATCAGTAGAGCAAAATGTCCTTTTCCTGAAACATGTATTTATCGCAATGATGACTCATTCATTAACGGACTGCCACTGTGAGATGAGTTACATTATCCCCAAATTATTCCTTAGGAAGTAGGAGCAGGAGTTGGCCTATCTTTTCTTCACTCCCACCCCTAAAAGGTGTTAACTTCTTTTTTATTTTCTTGGAGCTGGAGGAATTCTGCAAAGCCAAGTAGTCAAGCTTGCAGACCTTCTTTTCTCATTAGGATCTTCAAGCAGAACTGCAGCCTCCCCTGTAGCAGCAGATTCCCCAAAAGAGAATTTGCAAGATTCTGGCCTCTGCTATCTATTAGCTGGCCTAGCTTAGCAGTTAATTCCCCCTTCTCCTCTTCCACACATATTTCTTCACAGTTCATTGCTCTTTTCCTGGAGCAGCTGGGCTTGAGCATCGTTTTTAAAAAACTCATATCAGAGTGGAAATGATTGTTTTTCAGATGCCTGGTTAGACTTTATTTCTTTTCAGGAGTTTCAAAGCAGGGAAATGTATGAATGGCTTAGGCAAGGCGCAGCAGCCTCTCAGAGGAACATGGCAAATGGCTCTTCACTGATTTCTCAGGACTTGACACATGAGACAGCTGAGTTTTGTTTTTTTAAAGGCATATAAATGTGAACTGTAATCAACAAACAGAATGCTCTTCAAGGCAGTGATTCCTAATTCCTTTCACGCTGTGATGAGTTGTCAATGTGGTGTGATTTGTGAGATATCTATCTTAAATCCTTAAAAAAAAAGTCTTAGCTAATACTGAAAACAACAACAACAACAAAATCAAATAGACTCACAGACTTAGAGAAGGAACTTATGGTTGCTAGGGAGATGAATGGGGGAAGGGGATAGTTAGGGAGTTTGGGATGAACATGTACACACTGCTATACTTAAATGGATAACCAAAAAGGTCCTACTATATAGCGCAGGGAGCTCTGCTCAATGTTATGTGGCAGCCTGGATGGGAGGGGAGGGGCGTTTAGGGGAGAATGGCTACATATATATATATATATATATGGCTGAGTCCCTTTCCTGTTCTGAAACTGTCACAACATTGTCTGCTAATTGGCTATACCCTAATACAAAATAAAAAGTTAAAAAAAAAATCCTACTCTCCTAGAAATGAATCCTCAGGCAAGGATTCCTAAGTGAGTAATTTGTTAATTGAAATGATTCTGGGAGCTACCAGTAAGGGAGTAAGTGACCTAGATGGGTGGGATGGAGGGGGGTCAGAGGGAGGTTCAAGAGGGAGGGGATATATGTCTACATACAGCTGATTCAATTTGCTGTAAGCAGAAAAACCAACAAAATATTGTAAAACAAGTACTCCTCAATTTTTTTAAAAAGCGAAGAAGATGAGCAATTTGCTGTCTCTGGTGAGGTAAGAGTTTGAGAACTCAGCTTAATCCTGCAAGAGATTCTGGGGCATAAAATATTGGTATCTCTAGGTTTTTACATTTTGAGGAGCTGGACCATTGCACTTCTGTCCCAATAAGTCATTGTTTATAGGTTCCCTTAGATTGGATTTCCAGATTTAGCAAATGATGATACAGGATGTCCAGTTAAATTTATTTTCAGGTAAAAAACTAAAAAAAAAAAAATGTTTCATGAAATCTTATTTGTATGTACTATATAAATAGTAGTATATTTTTATACTAAAAAATTGTTGATTGTTTATCTGAAATTCAGATTTAACTGAGGGTCAGGGGAGGCATACTTCAAGGCATGCTTGGCCTCCAGTGCTAAAGGCAAAGCTCTGAACATCCTAAGTGCAATCCATTAGCAGAAAAGTACCCAGAAGCTTGGGATGGGTGAGTGGAGCCTGCTGCAAGGGGTCTGAGGGAATCTGGAGGGAACATCAATACTGTCCCCTAAAATACAGGAAGAGTGGAACTTAGAACTGAAAAATTGATTTTGTTCAGTAACAAGATGGATAAAGGATGCTGCTGTGTTTCTCAGCAGCATTTCTATCATGACATTGGAGGATACCGCAAGTATTGAACCACAGGAAGCTGTACCTCTGACAACCAACCAGTTTCTCCTGTCCCCCAACCCCACCCCCTGCCCAAGGGCATTCTAGTTTTATCCAGTTGTTCTTAATCGCTCTCTGGGAGGCCGGGGACTGACTGTCACAGTCTCTGTGAAGCTTCCAAAGCTGATTTGGTTGGCTCTGATCCAAAAGCAGAAACCACACCATTCACTGCAGCCCTTACCTTCTTAGCTGATCCTCATTCTCATCCCATCGCCGAGCTCCCTCCCTCTGGCTCACCCTCTCCCTCTGTCTCTCTCTCTCTCTTTCCTTCTGGTAAATAAGACCTGTTTGGTATCTTAATGACTAAAAAAGTCATTCTTTCTTCATATCTATTATTTTGGGCAAAATAAGTTGATGAACCCCACTCTGTCATTATGTGACACATCCTTTTTTCATCAGAAGTAAAATCATCTTCCTGTCCCCAATGTCATTTTCATTAACATCTTTGAGATTAAGATGGCAATTAGGCAGCATCCTCTTACTACTATTTGAAATATTAGCAAGCTGGGAGTGTTTTAGCTCTGAGTCAGGACCACTTCCACAAAGTTAATACTGGTTTGTTTTGTGCAGTAGATAAAATGCTGTATAGCTAGTTTCTAATGCTCTGAGCAAACTCCTTTCCTTACCAGACTTTAAAAATTGTTCAGATTTATAGTACATCTCTAAAAGTACATCCAGTTCATTCTGTAATACTAGCTGTGAGAGTTTTGTGACGCAAAAGAATAATGGTTATAAGGACTGTTCTCCAAAGGAAAATTACTTTCACCTCTTTCCTGTGCCTCTGCTTAATTTGTCTGGTGCTAATTCCTTTCTTCCTATTTTAACCTGCTTTGAGTAAGCTCAGCCCTTCTTAGTGGCAGCAAAGGGTGAGCAATTAAAGCCACAAGCTTCACAAATACTAAGCCTAAAGCAATTTGCAAAACCCTGGTGTCCTGAGAAAAATGACTCTTCCTTCCATGAAGTGATGGACAGGTGACAGAAGAGGTGAGAAATATTGGAGTTATGAGAGTATGTGATTTACTTGAACTGTGGCTGTATCCATTAGAGTTACATGAGGTCTAGAGTGGGCTTCCCTGGTGGCTCAGATGGTAAAGAATCTGCCTGCACTGTGGGAGACCCGGATTCGATCCCTGAGTTGGGAAGATCTCTTACTTATTCTGACTTGTTCTGTGCACAGGAACTCCAGGTTCTTGGGATTGAAAAGAAATCCTCTCTGGTAGATTTGTGTGTGTTGATAGTCAACAGTTCTGTGCTTAAGGGTGAATGCTGAGTGGGAATGGGTGGGATACTGCCCTCTGCTGCAGCATGCCCCCATAGCTGCTCTCAGACCTCCTCCAAAGGTGCAGTGTCTCACACCGCCGGAGCCCCTGATTTGTGTTTTCTTTGTATACATGTGACTTTCCTCATTATAAACGTCAATAATGTGAGGCAGTATGGAGATCGGGAGTTCAGCCAGACCCTTGACACCATACTTAGTTTGAACTACCCCTGAGTTCTGCGTTCTTTCTGTTAAATTGGAGTAGAATTGCTTTACAATGTTGTGTTTAGTTTCTGCTGTACAACAGAGTGAATCAGCTATTTGTATACATAGATTCCCTCCCTCTTGGACCTCCCTCCCTCCTCCATCCGACCCCTCTCCATCATCATAGAGCACCGAGCTGAGCTCCCTGGGCTACACAAGAGCTTCCTACTAGCTCTCTGTTTTACACACGGTTGTGTATATGTGTCAATCCTAATCTCCCAATTTGTCCCACCCTCCTTTCCCCACTTCCCATGTCCACATCTCTGTCTCTATTTCTGCCCTGGAACTAGGATCATCTATAGCTTTTTTCTAGATTCCACATACATGCATTAATGTGTTTCTCTTTCTGACTTACTTCACTCTTACCTAAGGTGTATTAGGTGACACGTTACATGCTCGGTAGCTAAGACAGAGTAATGACCTTTCTTCTTCTGTTAGATCACTGAGGAGTAGAGCTAAATGATTCGCTCACCTATGCATTTTATTTACACAAATAAATTCAACATATAGCTCTGCCAATGTTATTGGCCTAGTACTGTATGTGTTCATGTAGTTGCTAAGTTGAGTCTGACTCTTGTGACCCCATGTACTGTAGCGTTCCAGGCTCATCTGTCCATGGGATTTTCCAGGAAAGAATACTGGAATGGGTTGCCTTTTCCTTCTCCAGGGGATCTTTCTGACCCAGGGATCAAACCCGGATCTCCTGCATTGCAGGTGGATACTTTACTGACTGAACCACCAGGGAAGCCCCCTGCATGCCAAGGGGTAAATGTGGAAGTTCTTAGACAGTGCTGCTTTACTATCCCTTGGTGAACTTCCAATTTGTCAGGGAAGGTTGGGATGACGAAATGATTTCAAGACAATATGGTATCACTACACACAAAGCTAGTGGAGGTGATGGAATTCCAGTTGAGCTGTTTCAAATCTTAAAAGATGATGCTGTTAAAGTGCTGCACTCAATATGCCAGCAAATTTGGAAAACTCAGCAATCCCAAAGAAAGGCAATGCCAAAGAATGTTCAAACTACCGCTCAATTGTACTCATTTCACATGCTAGCAAAGTAATGCTCAAACTTCTCCAAGTGAGCCTTCAACATTTTGTGAACTGAGAACTTCCAGATGTTAAAGCTGGATGTAGAAAAGGCAGAGGAACCAGAAATCAAATTGCCAACATCCAGTGGATCAAAGAAAAAGCAAGAGAATTCCAGAAAAACATCCTCTTCTGCTTCATTGACTATGCTAAAGCCTTTGACTGTGTGGATCACAACAGACTGTAGAAAATTCCTCAAGAAAAGGGAATACCAGATCACCTTACCTGCCTCCTGAGAAACCTATATGCAGGTCAAGAGGCAACAGTTACACCCGGACATGTAACAACAGACTGGTTCCAAATAGGAAAAGGAGTACGTCAAGGCTGCATATTGTCACCCTGCTTATTTAAGTTATATGCAGAGTACATCATGTGAAATGCCAGACTGGATGAAGCACAAGCTGAAATCAAGATAACTTGGAGAAATACCAATAACCTCAGATATGCAGATGACACCACCCTTATGGCAGAAAGCGAAGAGGAACTAAAGAGCTTCTTGATGAAATTGAAAGAGGAGAGTGAAAAAGTTGGCTTAAAGCTCAACATTCAAAAAACGAATGTCATGGTATCTGGTCCCATCAGTTCATGGCAAATAGATGGGGAAGCAATGGAAACAGTGACAGACTTTAGTTTCTTGGGCTCCAAAATCACTGCAGATGGTGACCGCAGCCATGAAATTAAAAGACGCTTGCTCCTTGGAAGAAAAGCTATGACCAACCTAGACAGCATATTAAAAAGCAGAGACATTACTTTGCCCCCAAATTCCATATAGTGAAAGGTGTGGTTTTTCCAGTAGTTATGTATGGATGTGAGAGTTGGACTATAAAGAAGGCTGAGCACTGAAGAATTGATGCTTTTGAACTGTGTTGTTGGAGAAGACTCTTAAGAGTCCCTTGGACTACAAGGAGATCCAACCAGTCTGTCCTAAAGGAGATCAGTCCTGAATATTCATTGGAAGGACTGATGTTGAAGTTGAAACTCCAATACTCTGGCCACCTGGTGTGAAGAACTGACTAATTTGAAAAGACCCTGATGCTGGGAAAGATTCTAGGCAGGGGAAGGAGGGCACGACAGAGGGTGAGATGGTTGGATGGCATCACTGACTCAATGGACATGTGTTTGAGCAAGCTCCTATAGATGGTGAAGGACAGGGAAACCAGGCATGCTACAGTCCATGGGGTCACAGAGAGTCAGACATGACTGAGCGGCTGAACAACAACATGGTATCATGATAAAAAGATAATCTGTGTGCTATGGAGAAACCAGAGACAGGCATTTAACCATCCAGAAGAATCAGAGGAGCTTCATGGGAATGATGCCTAAGCAATTTGAAGGAGTGAGGAGGATGTGGCCACACAAAGAGAGGTGAGAAGAATGTCCTAGATGGAGGAACCAGAAAGTTCAAAGGAAAAGATACATAAAGCAATTTTGCATGTGCTAGAAAACAAACAGTTCAGGGATTTTTTAAAAATATATTTTAATGTTTCTTTTTCTAGTTACCATCTTTTTATTTTTATTCCTTTGTTTATTTTTGACTTTGCTGAGTCTTTGTTGCTGCACGCAGGTTTTCTGTAGTTACAGTGAGTGAGGACTGCTCTCTAGTTGTGATGCAGGGCCTTCTCATTGTGGTAGTTTCTCTTGTGGAGCATAGACTCTAGGGTGCTGGGGCTTCAGTAATCATGACACACAGACCCGGTTACCCTGTGACATGTGGCATTTTCCTGGATCAGGCATCGAACCTGTGTCCCCTGAATTGGGAGGCGAATTCTTACCCACTGGACCAGGGAAGTCCCAGTTCAGAGTTTTTAGAGTATAAAATTGAAATGTGGTTTACAAAAGATGAGATGGAGAGTTTCACTGAGCAGGATGTGGATGGCTTTTGATACCTTGATAGCTTTTTTTTTATAAGCAATATAGCATCCCAGGTAGGAAAAGAGTTTAGGAAATTCAAACTATTGGGTTGGCCAAAAAGTTCATTCAGGTTTTTAAGTTTCTTTGGAAAAACACGAGCCAAGCAAACTTTTTGGCCAACCCAATACTAAGTACAGAGTAAGTGCTTGTTCCATTTAGTTGCTGAAAGCTGAATTCTGAGGTGAGGGCAATTGACTTTCTCACTTATAACTTCTAGTACACCCAATATTTGTCAAGGCTGCTGGCCTCTCGTCCAACTGGCTTCCAGCTATTCTTTAAAAACAAGACATGGGAACAGGTTTTGTTGTGATTGTGAATGACAAAATATTATCAGACTGAGATTTCTACTTGTCCTTAATTTCTTTTTCCTCATACCCAGAGTCCCTCCTACATGATGACTGTCTCTTCCATTTTAGAGAGTCTTTTTAAAGAAACGAGATATTTTGAGGAAGCCCTAAACATTTTAAGACCATCAAACAAATCAGCTTTTGTTTTAGTAAATTGAATGATCAAGGCTCTTTATATTCTTAACACTAATTCATTGAACAAAATTTCACTGAACACCTCCCATATTGTCTTATATTTGTCCTTTCTCCAAAAAGGAAAAAGAAGGAAAATATATGTTATTCAGACACATAAAATCAGTAGTTTCAGAGGAAACTGCAGCAAGAGAAACTGCTTAATGAATTTCCAGTTCTTCTGTATTTCTCTGCTTCCCTAATTCAGTGGTCAAGAGCTCTTAAGATGTTTTATTTGTGCATTAAGTACAGTAAAGAGTCTACCTGCCATGTGAGAGACCTGAGTTCAGTCCATGGGTTGGTAAGATCCCCTGGAAAATCAAATGGCTACTCATTCCAGTATTCTTGCCTGGAAAATTCCATGGACAGAGGAGCCTGGTGAGCTACAGTGCATAGGGTTGCAAAGAGTAGGACATGACTGAGCAATTGACACACACACAAACACACATGTATTGTTCATTGCTTTGGGATGTATTGACCTCTCCAAAGAGTTTGGTATTCATTTATTTACTTATTTAATTAATTTTTGTTAATTTTTGGCCACCATTCATGGCATGCAGGATCTTTGTTCCTCAACCAGGTACTGAACCCTCACTCTGTGCAGTGAAAGCTTAGAGTCCCAACCACTGAACCACCATGGAAGTCTCAAGAGTTTGGTTTTTCAGTGGAGGCACACATACCTGTGTGTTCATGAGCCTGTATTCTCAGGCACACACACAGGGGTCAACAAACATTTATGTAAAGGTACAGATTGTCCCCCAGTGGCTCAGTGGTAAAGAATCTGCCTGCCAGTGCAGGAGACACAACTTTAATCCCTGGGTCAGGAAGATCCCCTGGAGAAGAAAATGGAAACCCACTCCAGTATTCTTGCCTGGCGAATTCCATGGACAGTGGAGCCTGGTGGGCTACAGTCCCTGGGGTCAAAAAGAGTTGGACACAACTGAGCGTCCAAACAACAACAGATTGTTAATACTTTTGGGTTTGGGGGCCAGATGGCGTCTGTCTCAACTACTCACTCTGCTGTTAGAGTGTCAACTGAAAAAAAAAAAAAACCCACAACCTGAGAGCTGTGAGTTAAGGTTTATTTGGGGCAGAATGAGGACTACAGCCCTGGAGACAGCCTCTCAGATAGCTCTGAGAAACTGCTCCAAAGAGGCAAGGGGGAAGGTCAGTCAGTATTATATTTGATTTTAGTGAAGAGGGTACATGCAGTCAAACAACGATTTTGGCAGAAGATTGTGGCCAGTCAAAAGGAACAGATGTCACTATTAATGATTTTAGTAATTTTATAGATACGAGGCACAGAGTGCCTCATTCCTGGACTCCTTTTAAGGTATTTGAAGGTCAGTGACCGCAGTGGCTAAATGATTTCATTCTTATAGAGGCAAATGGCAAGTGCCAATTTTTAGTTGGCGGTTTTGTAAAAGCAGCTGTATACAATGTATAAAGTGAATGTGAATGCCTGCATATTAATAAAACTTTATTTATGGCACTGAAATGCGACTTTCACGTAATTCTTACATGTAAATAAAATATTCTTCTTTTAAATTTTTTTTAACCACTTGAAAATGTAAAATCACTCTTAGCTCACAAGTTATACAAAAACAGGTGTTGACCCCAGTTCCATCCAGGGGCCGTAGTTTGCTGACTTTTCTGGTGCCACACATTTACTCACAGACACAGAAAGCATCCTTCCATTCATCACACTCTAAGCCATGAGGATAGCTCAGGTCTCTTGATGCGAGCAGTGTGCTGAATAATCTTGGTATGAGCAGGAGGAATAGTACAGTTGGAGATATGCCTGAGTTTTGCTGGCATCCAGTGGTTAAGACTCCACGCTCCCAGTGCAGGGCACAGGCTCGATCCCTGTTCAGGGAAGATCCCACTTGTTGTGTGGTTTGGCCCTATAGAAACAAACTCATCCACAGCTGAGACCAGTGTTTCTCAGCTTTGGCTACATATTGCAGTCACTGGTGATGGGGGAGTGGTGAGTGGTGGGAAAGGATCTTGATGCCTAGATCTCATGCCCAGAGGGTCTGATATGGTTAGTTTTGGGTGCAGCCTGAGCACGGGGTTGTTTAAAAGCTCCCACGGTGTTTCTGATGTGCAGCCAAGGGTGAGGGCCACCCATCTCCCATAAGACAGTGGGGACAAAGAAGTTGCAGTTGGGGATCTCCAAAAATGGGAAGGTTGAGCTTTTTTCCCTTTTGTTTCTCATTTTTAGCACCTCTTTCTCATTTAACAGGCTCGCTTCACTTTCTAATTCAACCTCTCTTGCCTGTCTCTCAGGTGTTTATTTCAGATCTCAAATAACTAAAAGGAGTTAGG
The DNA here is from genome assembly GCF_032405125.1 of Capricornis sumatraensis. Classification (NCBI taxonomy): domain Eukaryota; kingdom Metazoa; phylum Chordata; class Mammalia; order Artiodactyla; family Bovidae; genus Capricornis; species Capricornis sumatraensis. The sequence goes on along the minus strand of NC_091092.1, from coordinate 105,710,506 downwards.
AAGGCATGTAAACTGCAGAATGAATATCATATCATCTTAGTGTTATGTTATGCCCTAGCCTCATTGTCCCAGTGAGCATGGTATCTTTCAGGTTAATGCTGTCTTTGGCTGATCTTTTATGAACACACTCATTTTCACAGGCAGGCACAGGCTCAACCTTGTCAGTCTGCTCTGGGAAGGTTGAATCCTGGGAAATTCTTTGCAGCCTTCAACTCCTGGGAGACCACACTGTAAACCAGAAAGCAAACTCATTAAATTAGAGTTTCTGTCCCTTCTTGAATTCTTTACCTAGAAATTGATATATCTAGGAAGCCATTATCAAGGTTTGAGGCCAGCATGAAATTAGAGATAACAAAACAGAAGGCTTTTAAAAAGTAAGCTAAAATAAGGGAAGCTCTTTCCTGCCCTAGGAAATGTGTATTTCAAGTAACTCAGGATTTCCAAGCTCCCCAGACAGTGTCACATTCCCCATACTTTGGGCCTTTTAGGTCGAAAGGAATGTATCCCTTTCTTGTCAGTTTTCCCCTAAGCAGATTTTAGCTTCAAGGTTTATTAGAACTGATTTCTAATATTTCTAATTTAAATATCACTAACATGATATATAGCTTCTCTGGTGGCTCAAATAGTAACGCGTCTGCCTACAATGTGGGAGACCTGGGTTTGATCCCTGGGTCGGGAAGATCCCCTGGAGAAGGAAATGGCAACCCACTCCAGTACTCTTGCCTGGAAAATCCCATGGACGGAGGAGCCTGGTAGGCTACAGTACATGGGGTCGCAATGAGTCGGACACGACTGAGTGACTTCACTTCACTTCACTTCAACATGATATATGGATCCAAAATAGCTCTTTCTTAATTGAACTTTAAATTTCTCTATTTTTGACTTGAGGAGGCTTTTATCCTCTTCCTATTTGAGTGGCAAAGATTCACATATTTTATGTCAGATTTTGCATAACATCTGAAAGAGTTGGCACACAAGTATTTATGATATTCTGCCTCATTAGACTAAATTTTTTTTTTAGTTTAATCAAATGAAGCATTCAACTGAGAGGAAAATATTATTAAGCTCACAGTAAATGTCAGGGATAAATGTGAAAGGGTATGTCATTTTTAAGATAATGCTTCTGGCAACAGTAATTTCAAATGGCTGGCTTATGAGGCACAAGACTTTTTTTCCCCCGCTTATTACAGGATAGCCTCTTGAATGCCATCACCACATGTAATCAACTTCTCCCAGAGCTTCCACATAAATGGGACTTTGGGTTCTAGGAAGGCTAATCCACGGTGGAGACTTTTCCAAGACCACCTGGGTCTGGGAGGACCTTCATCACAGACATAAGCAGAAATACCCACACAAATTCCCTTGGATCATAATCTTTTGGTTCATTTCTGCAAGATTCAGTCCAACCCTTTCTCTTTTGAGACTTTACCTAAAACAGTATGGGGGCTCGGATGGTAAAGAATCCACTTGTCAATGCAGGAGATATGGGTTCAATCCCTGGATCGGGAAGATCCCCTGGAGGAGGAAATGGTAACCCACTCCAGTATTCTTGCCTGGAGAATTCCATGGACAGAGAGCCTGGTGGGCTACAGACCATGGGGTCACAAAGGGTCAGATACGACTGGGTAACTAACACTTTCACTTTTTTGAGTTGAACATGGCTGAGTGACTTTCACTTTTTTTTTAAACCTAAAACAGTAGTGAGAGACTTTTTTTTGGTAGTATTACTGTAAGAGTAGAGAACCTCTGGGCAGTGTAGAGCATCCCTGGGTAAGTCTCTAAGCCCTTTCTCCGTTGAACTTGTGAGAAAGAACAGCATCACTTGGGAAAGGTATAAACATTGTTTAGTTCAGTTCAGTTGCTCAGTTGTGTCCCACTCTTTGCAACCCCATGAATCGCAGCATGCCAGCCCTCCCTGTCCATCACCATCTCCTAGAGTTCACTCAAAGTCACGTCCATCGAGTCAGTGATGCCATCCAGCCATCTCATCCTCTGTCGTCCCCTTCTCCTCCTGCCCCCAATCCCTCCCAGCGTCAGAGTCTTTTCCAAGGAGTCAACTCTTCTCATGAGGTGTCCAAAGTATTGGAGTTTGCACTTTAGCATCATTCCTTCCAAAGAACACCCAGGATTGATTTCCTTCAGAATGGACTGGTTGGATCTCCTTGCAGTCCAAGGGACTCTCAAGAGTCTTCTCCAACACCACAGTTCAAAACCATCAATTCTTTGGTGCTCAGTTTTCTTCACAGTCCAACTCTCACATCCATACGTGACCACTGGAAAAACCATAGCCTTGACTAGATGGACCTTTGTTGGCAAAGTAATGTCTCTGCTTTTCAATATGTTATCTAGGTTGGTCATAACTTTCCTTCCACGTGCTGCACTCAATATGCCAGCAAATTTGGAAAACTCATCAGTGGCCACAGGACTGGAAAAAGTCAGTTTTCATTCCAATCCCAAAGAAAGGCAATGCCAAAGAATGTTCAAACTACCACACAATTGTACTCCTCTCACACGCTAGTAAAGTAATAAACATTGTTAACTGTTACCAAATAGAGAAATGTAGCACCTGAGATTGGAGGGCTCAGGGAAATCACCAAAGAATTTCAAACTGTATCAATCTATTTAATCCCCAAATTTTATTTTCTTGTCATCAGACATAAAAAACACAGTCACAGACCCTTTGTGAGCAAAGTCCATAGTACTATAATTTATTCAAACCACCAGTTCTAGAAAGAACCTGTCAGGGACTGTCTCTGTGTAGTATTGAAGGACTGCTACCAAAAAAATTTTCTGAGCTCACTTAATCAAATTCTAAGAAACTAACTCCCAGCTCTCTCAATCCTTTAATTATCTTCTCCTTAATAGCATTCCTCTTCTACATTCTATCCATGTAGAACCTGCCTGGTTATAACAATTTGATTGGCAAAATGATGCATAAACAATTTGAAGAACTAACATGAGCTTGAATGCTGTCTTTGGATAAGCATATAATTCTGTTTTTATTCTGACTTTATCATATGTTAATACTAACTCTGTATGTTATTAATACAAATTCTGCATGTGTGGAATAAGTGCCTAACCTCTCTAAGCCTCAGTTTCTTCATCTGTAAAATATGAATGTTTATACCTTTTTATTTTTTAAGAAAAAAAAAAAAAAGAATGTTGTGGAATGGAGACTGTCGAACACCTAGACAATACTCAGTAAATGCAGCTGCTGTTTGCATAAATCTCAATAGTTGTGGTGGCTGGTTGTATCAATCAGGGCATATTTTATTCTGGTGGCTTCTCTGGTGCAGAGCCTTGAAAAAAGTTAGAAGCTGTGATTAACAGCTCCAATGTTTATTGCTAATTCTTCTGTCAGATTTTTCTTCTATTAATGACCCATGTGCCATCATTCTCTTTAAAATATGCCCTTCCTTTATTCCTATAAGTCTCTCCTCCAGTTGGCTCAACTGTGAGCTCTAATCTGTCTAAACTGTCACTGTTGTGCTTTAATAAGAAGATTTTGTTATTACAGGTGCACTTATAAATTATTAAAATAGTAACTGAGTGAAATTCACAAGGGCTTACATTTTACTACTGAGCATATTTTGTGTTCACTGATGGCAAAGAATGAAAGGACAAACACTTCCCTCAAACTCTAATTTGTCAACACTTATTTATTTATGAAACTCCATTTAATAAGAAAATTGCGATCACCTCCAGGCAGGAACTGTTTTTTTTTTTTTTTTTCATGAATCATTGCTGAATGGAATTGAATCCATTTTAGCAAACATAAAAGTGAATCAAACTCACTTACAAAAATGTCATTATTTTTAGCCTTCATTTATTAAATGTGCTCCATGAGTCAGTCACTAAAACACTGAGAAATAAAATATAATTGCCAATCTTTGATTAAATATGTACTGAGTGCGTCCTTTGCACCAAGATATTGTGAAGGTGCTGGAGGTGTCATGGTAAGTGTGTCATCAGCTCCGTCCCCGAGGAGCTCATGTTGAAAGAGGTCCCAAGGCCCACATATCTTTTAAGCAGCCAAAGAAGACATTATGTGGGCAACTTCTACACCGTCTGGGAAAGACTGTAAGTCACCAGGAATTGAGTAGAGCCGAGGTTGGCAAGGCCTGTGATGGACAGAGAAGGCACAGTCAGGGAGGCTGGACTTCAGTTGGCCCTTGAAGGATGGGAGGATTTGGATAAACTGAGAATGACAAATAAGGCTTATCAGGTGGGGAGAATGTGAGCAAAAACCTTAGAATTGGAAGCAGGAGCACAAGCAAGCGTGGTGAGTTGAAAAAATAGTTGGCAACCTGGGCTGGCTAGAAGAGTACTGCTGAGCAGTGGGGAAAATAGTTGGAGAGGTAAGTTCAATTACGAAGACGCTGGAGTCAGACAAATGGCGTTGAACCTCATGAGCCCCTGAAGGTGTACCTCAGGTGGTCCACGTGTTGCCACTGTTTTCTGGGGAGTTTTCCCTGACTATGTCTTTGGTCACTGCTCCATTCCATTTTAAAGTCAGAATGTTTTTTCTCATTTAGGGGAAGCACTGGTTCATCAGATTTCAATGAGCCAGAAGCTGGTCCTGGAACTCCGAAGAGTGTCCGGAGCAATGGCATGACCCCAGGCACTCCGAGGTCACCGGCCCCCAGCACCCGCAGCGTGACCTCAGTCAGCAGTCGAGTAAGTTCACAGATGTGAAGGAACAGCTCCATCTGGGACTCAGCCTCACCACCGAGGCATGGCTAGCCTTCAGCTCTCTGAATCTGAGAGCCTGTTGTTGGTCTTGTTTAACGGTAATAGATGCTTCTTGCTCAGAACTGAACCTCCTACATCCATAGCTCATGGCAGGAGGCCTCAAGTGTGAAGGAAAGGGCGGTTTCAGAGGTGGAATTTGTTTGATGGGGGTTTCAATGGCTACATGGTTTCAGTAAAATATAAATCATGTTTAGCACTCTGATTTTGATCATCCACTTTATTTGTCAAGAACTTGACTGTCCTAAAATGTTGCCAACAGATTTAAATTAGGAAAGGTAGACTCTTAAAATATTTTTATCATTTTCTTTTCAATACATCTGTTAAAGAGTCGGCACATAACAGAAATTTAAATTGCATTGTGTGTGTTGTGTGTGTAAGCTGTTCTTTTGAGTGAATGAACATCTACTAGGTTGTTTGATTAAGCAGGAAACTCCATATAGATAACTCACATATTATATCTTTACGTACAAACTACAATTCTTTGATTCAGCCAATATTTAATGAGGGCTTTCTCTATGCCAACCCCTGGTCAAACAAAGACTTGAAAGAAGTGAAAGAATAAGGCTTGCAAGCATCTCTTGCAAAGTTGTCATCCATGCTGGGATAGCACTGATGTTCAGTAAATACATTATGGGAAGGCTGTTGGAATCACTTTATATTGCAATCACTTAAATCAAGGACCACCATCTGCATAGTCAGTGCCCTTGCTTCACCAGAGTCTGAAAGATCTTTAGTGCCCCTGAAGGAGCAGCCAGTGCCAAGACCCTAAGGTGGGAGCATATGTGGTGTGTTCAAGGAAGAACAGGGAGCCCTGTATGGCTGTTATGAGTGAACAAAGGAGGGATACGAGAAAATGAGTTCAGAGGGGAAGTAGGGCCAGATGAGCCATGTGGACTGTGTGCACTTTGGCATTTACTCTGGAGAAGATGGCAGCAGTTGGAGAATTTCCATCAGACTAGTGACATGATCTGGCTTCTGTTTATGCTGAAACTGAGGACTATGCTGAGAAGAGCCTATTGGGAACAAGAGTGGAAGCCAGAAGGCCAGTTAGGAAGGAGGCCAGGGTATTACTGCAGGAGGTGTTGCTGGGCTTTGGAACACGAAGATAGATGTGGAGACTGTGAATGACAAGATTCTACAAATATTTTTGATGAAGAGTCCAAAGGCATTCAGACAGAATAAAGAATAATAATAATAAGTGTATTTAAACAGTTTTAGTCTAAATTAAACTTATTGATAAGATAAAAAGCCTATTTAAAATTTCATCAGTGTTTATACTTAGCTCCACAAACAGTGTTTTTCAGTAGCCAGAAAAGTGCATGCACAGTTGGTGACTGTACTCACTTCTCTGGCAGCCTGAAAAGGGATGGCATTCACAATATTTAGAAACTGGTATGTCAGGGGCACTGAGCCATCAGAACAGACCCTGGTGCAAGATTGGGCAGCATCCTGAGGGCCCTCCCAGGCCATGCAGTGACCTGGATTGTGAGGAGAACTAGGGTTGTGGAGGACAGGAGCACAGGAAGAAGGGGTGGACTGGGAGTTGCCCTGCTCACCAACTGATCCAGAAGTATTAAAAAAATGTTAACAGCTGGTACAGCTCTGCTAGTGGGAATCAGCAGACTGTCAGTCCAATAATTAGTAAGTTAGTCAAGTTTGTTCTCAAAACAAGGCTTATCTCCCTAAGTACCATCACTGGAGGTAGGGGGTAAGGAGGGAGCTTCCTTCTCATGTGCAATCCCCTCATATCTACAGCCTTTAGATGAATATTTTTTTTTAATTTTAAGAACTTTAAACCATTAAATTGCAATTGGTTTACAATGTTGTTGCTTTCTGCTGTACAGCAGTGATTCAATTATACACATATATGCATTCTTTTTTTTTACATTCTTTTCCATTGTGCTTTATCATAAGAGACTGACTTCTTGTTTATCCATTCCACATATAATGGCTTACATCTGCTAACCCCAGTCTCCAACTCCATCCCTCCCCCCAAACCCTCTCTCTTGGCAACCACAAGTATGTTCTCTGTGTGTACCATTCTGTTTTGTAGACAGGTTCGTTTGTCATATTTTAGATTTGTCACTCTGACTTACTGTGATAATCTCTCAGTGCATCCAAGTTGCTACAAATATATGAATACTTCTTTATTAAACAATACCTGCTCTGTGCTTAGTGGCTCAGTCATGTCTGACTGTTTGTGACCCCATGGACTGAAGCCCGCCAGGCTCCTCTGTCCATGGGGATTCTCCAGATAAGAGTACTGAGGAGGGTTGCCATGCCCTTCTCCATGGGATCTGTCCAACCCAGGGATCGAACCCAGGTCTCCCACATTGCAGGCAGATTCTTTACTATCTGAGCCATGAGGGAAGCCCTAGATATTCCCCAACAAAAATTTCCTATGATTGAATGAGTAGACATATGTATTGATATATATATATATTAGGCTCAGATGGTAATGAATCCACCTGCAATGCAGGAGACCCAGGTTCCATGTTTCCTGATTTGGGAAGATCCCCTGGAGAAGGGCATGGCAACCCACTCCAGTATTCTTGCTTGGGAAATCCCATCGACAGAGGAGCCTGGCGGGCTACAGTCCATGGGGTCACATAGTTGGACACAACTGAGCAATTAACACACACATATGGTGCTTGTGCTAATCTCATGCTTGCATTCTAACTGATGTAACTAGTCTTTTCTAAAAGAAAAAGAGGCACAAAGAGAAATATGTTCTGTCAGATAAACTTAGTGCAGCACAGTACTTTATGAAGCATATTTGCTCTTTCATGATGAATAGAAGACCCATATAGAGTTACATGATGATCAAATTAACAATTTCTCCCACTTCTCAGCATCTCTTTGCTTCAGTGTTCTTGTCTGCTTTAGCATGTGAGAAGTACCTTTTTAAAATGGAAAATTCTTAGAACATGAAAGTCTCTAACCTGTGCTCTGCTATGATATAACTTACTAATTTTGGGCCTCACATCGTGAATCTCCAGGGTATGTGTTACATAGTGTGCAATATTAATTGGCCTATTAGTGCTCAATATTAATGTTATTCCCAGGGTGCCAGTTGGAAAATTTACTGTCACTGTTAATTGCTGCTAAGGAAGTTGGTCTTGCTTCATTGGAGGAATCCATGTGTGACCACCTTTCTGAATGGGTGGCAATTAGAAAAGTTAGGACTTATATTCCTCCTGTTACAGGTAGTATGTGTTGGCAAATACTCAAAGACCAAATGCAGTCTATATTGGAGTTGCTTTGATTTGCATTTCTATCTTTCTGGAGTGAGTCCATTAACATTGCCTCAATGTCTAAGTTATGGGATAAATGTAGGGCACCAAGAAGGGGATTCCTTTCTCTAGGACATTTAAAGACAGCTTTTGATTGTTTTTGGAAGGGGTAACTGAAGAGTCTCTTTTAGGTTCAATCATATCACATCATGGTGTCATTTGCATGGCCACTTAACCTTAGTCCAGTTCTCAGAAGTGCAAAATTAGTTTAATACTTAAGTGAACTTGGAACAATGCAATTGTCAAGCCCCTGTGGGCACAGGCAAAGTTGGGACAGAATTTTCCTTTATAATGAAATTAAGTGTCACTGTTGGTGGGAATGTAAGTTGGTGCAGTCACTGGAAAATAGAGGTTCCTCAGAAAACTGAAAATAGAATTACTATATGATCCAGCAATCCCACTCCTGGGAATATACCCAGATAAAACTATAATTGAAAAAGATATATGCACCCTATGTTCATAGCAGCACCGTTCACAATAGGCAAAACCTGAAAACGACCCATATGTCCATGAACAGATGAATGAATAAAGAAGATGTGATATGTATATACAGTGGAATATTACTCAGCCATAAAAAGAACAAAATAATGCCATTCATCATACTATGTGATGTTAGATTAATACCATGTGATATCACTTATATGTGAAATCTAAAACATGGCACAAATGAACTTATTTGCGAAACAGAAACAGACTTGCAGAGAACAGACCTGTGATTGTCACAGGGGAGGGAAAGGAATGGACTAGAAATTTGGGGTTGGTTGATGCAAGCTATTACATTTAGAATGGATAAACAAGAAGATCCTACTATATAGCATAGGTAACTATGTGCACTATCCTGTGATAAACCATAATAGAAAAGAATGTAAATAAGAATGTATATATTGTGTAACTGAGTCACTTTGCTGTATAGCAGAGATTTTCACAACATTGTAAGCCAACTATACTTCAATAAAAGAATTTAAAAAAGAGAAAACATAAAATGTTAGACTGAATACCACTACATGAACAAGCATCTATAAGCAAGTAGATACCCAATTTAAAAAAGAAAAAAACCTATTTCTATAAGCAGGGAAGTCTCCATTCTTTATCCTTGTATGAACATTAATAAGTGCCTTACATGAAATTTTATTGCAATAATGATGTAGGAGGGCTTCCTGGGTGGTCCAGGGGTTACGAATACACCTTCCATTGCAGGTAATGAGGGTTTGATCCCTGGTCTGGGAACTAACATTCTGCATGCAGTGTGGCAACTAAGCCCACACACCGCAACTAGAGAGCCCGAGTGCCATATTGAAGATCCTGTGTTGCCACCATTAAGACCCAACACAGCCAGATAAATAGATTTAATAAAATAATGAAAACCTTAAATAACGATGTAAGCAACCATATTCTGATCATCCAGCCTATGAGATGGGGAAGGTGGCATGCTTTTATGTTAAGTGAGACGTGGTGAAAGTGAGGCATGGTTGAAGAGAGAGGGTGTGGAGAATGAGGACAAACGTGGAAGCAAGAGTTCTAACCCTGAGTACTACGCTGCGGGTGTAAATCTTGCTGTATTCTTATACATAGTTCATGTAAGTTTGGAGGTTCTTACACCATCTTTACTGATAACCTTATAATATTCACTAATTTAATTATTTCAGACACCTTTTGTGCTAGTTAAAAAAACTCTTGGTAGGTATTTTTGAGAGTATTGATAGTAAGTTTTAGACTTATGGACTTCTGTTGAGGGCTCTCTAGGTGTCAACTGGCTCCTCTTGAAGAGTAAGATAGATATGGTTATACTGGTAGATGGAAGTATTTGGAAGTCAGTTACAGTCAATATTATATGTATATTTCCATTTCTACTTTGTGAGAAGGAACGTGGTTTTGAAAATTTCACCGATTTGGCTGCCATTGAAAGCACCTCTGAGGACCTCACAAAGACTCATCGCCGAAAACCTTCCAGCACACCATCCATAGCAGTGTCCCGGGCCTCCCTCTCCTCAGGTATTTCCAACCTGACTGCTCTGTTGTGAAAATGACTAAATCAGGTGAAACTGACTGCCTTGTGGGGCCTTAAATGTATTTTTCATGCCTTTGAAAATAATCATCCACTCTTTGACCCATGGTATTCGGCCCACTCTGTAAGAACTGTTGAAACATGGACCCATGTGATAACTTGAGCCCCTTGAAAAATCTGTGAATTTTGAATTTGATAAGAGTATACAGTCATGGGGCTTCCCAGATAGTGCAATGGTGAAGAATCTGCTTGCCAAGGCAGGAGACACGGGTTCGATCCCTAGAGGAGGAAATGGCAATCCACTCCAGTACTCTTGGCTGGGAAATCCCCTGGACAGAGGAGCCTGGTGGGCTACAGTCCATGGGGTCTTAAAGAACCAGACATGACTGAGTGACAGAGCCGAGAAGTCAGTAGAGGAGTTCAGGAAATATGATTGTTTCATTTAATATGAAAGATAAAGACACTTGCCCAGAATTCAAGGAAATGGCAGTTCCACTGACACATCGGTCAGAAGTGCCCTGTATCTAGACAGATGAATCATTATTCCATGGTTTAAATAAGGCCTTCTTTGCAAGCAGCATTAAGGGATTATTAATAACCCCTCTCATTTGTATGATCCCTTCAAAAATATTGTTTCACTTTAGCATCACAACAACCCCTGTGAAACAAATATTATTTTATGGTCTAATTTTATTACCTTTGAATAAGGAAACTCTTCAGAGACATATGTTATAATTAGGAACTTTATGTCCCCTGTGTAGATTTGAAATCATGACAAGACCCCCAGAAGGAAGAAATCAGTTATCTAATGCTAATCCTAACATAAAGCCTAAAGCTGGATTCTCTGTGCTGAGTTGGAGGTGTCTCTCCAAGACAAGTCGCTCCCAAAGAGTTGGCTAAATGTGCATGGTTATTACTGCATTTTGTTTAGGACTAGAAAACTGGTTCTCTAGTTCAATGAATAATTTTAAACTAGCCTAGAAGCCAACCTCATGGAGCGTATTTCTACTACTCATGCTCATACTTAGTTGTTCAGTTGTATCCGACTCTTTGCAACCTCATGGGCTCTAGCTGGCCAGGCTCCTCTGTCCATGGGATTTCCCAGGCAAGAATATTGGAGTGGGTTGCCATTTCCTCCTCCAGAGGATCTTCTCGATCCAGGGACTGAACCCATGTCTTCTGTGTCTCCTGCATTGGCAGGCAGCTTCTTTACTGCTGAGCCATTTGAGAAGCCCCTTCATTTCTCCTCTTAATAGTACTCAGTAGCTCCTGTGGATTGAGTACATACTCTGTGTCTGGTGCTATGCTAAGCAGTTCTGTGCTATTTCATTTATCATTTCAGTCTTAATCAGTTGCTCTCTTCAGTCTTTCTCATTTATAAGCAAGTATTCTCTCTCAGCAGGGTTTTGACATAGAAGTCTTTTATGGAAATAAACTGTTGATAAGCTATCCACAGCATTACTGAGTTTTGCATTTTTCTTTATATGTTTAAAAGCAAGAAATTCTGCTGATGAAAGAATGTTCTGGTGTGCAAAGAAATAGAAGTTCCTTTCAATTTCCCTATAGCTACTCCATTTTTGTGTGAAAAGAACTTGTATCATTTCATTGCATTTTATGTCAAATACAAAAGCACAATGTATGTGTGCATGCCCAGTCATGTCTGACTCTCTGCGATCCCATGGGCTGTAGCCCACCAGGCTCCTCTCCATGGAATAGACAATAGATTCTCTAATAAATAAGGAATACTTAATGTTTTATTTTTTTCTAAGCTTAATGGCCCATTCTTTGAGAGTTTGCCAAGGTTTTTGAGCACAACAAAATTCTTAAATAGCTTACAAATTGATCATGTTATAGTAGTAGAACATTTGCCTTCCTATGCTCAAAGGAGAAATGTACAGATCAGTGTTGGTAAGTCAGTCCAAGAAAATTTCAAAATACTGTTAATAAATGGTAGCATGTTAGCATAAACAGTATGAAGTTTCTGACTATTGTTTTCATGACACTATCTATGCCTTATCCCTAGAAAGAATTGGAATAACAATGAAACATTTGCAGTGAGAAGTGAACCCTTCTAACAAAACAAGATGATTCCTTTCTTCCCCTTTCCTTCCTGCAGACCGGAGTCAATCTGAGTTAGATTTGAGTGGGTCATTTACAGAAGACTTAGAGGATACTATAAGCATAAGGAGCAAATCTGTCCCTGGGGCTTTGGACAAAGACTTGGTAAGTTGGATATGGAAGAGTGTCTAATGGTCATGAAGAAAGGGCACAGGCTTATTCCAAACCTGTCCACTTTTGGGGAGGATGATTTGAGAGTGAAGTGAGGATATACAATCATTTCTTCCTATTAGTCTTCACAACTAACATATAAAAACAAATATGATTTAGAAAAGGTAACAGGTGATCAGGTTAATGAGTGACGAGTATCGCTAAGAAAACAACTGTTGGGGATTTCAGTTCCTTGTTAAAAGCATGTCACTTAATCTAAACCCAGAAAATGTAAGGAATCCTAACATTTCCTAAATCCAACATTACTAGACTTATCTGACTATATGTTTTATATGAACATTTCTACATCTCATGTTATCCCCCTAAACTATCTTCTCAATTGAGACTAACTTATGTGAAATTTAATGTTTAAGGTAAAGTCATTCATGAAATGAGAACGTTGAATTAAAATATTGTGAAGGTTCTAATATTCTGAAATTCCTCTTTCTACAATAGCTATAATCCAATTGAACTCCTTGGATGAAAGATAAGACAAATGTTAAATGACATTATTACAATTTTTCTGACACAAACCAGGAAACTTAGTTCTAACACTCAATGTTATTTACTATAGTAATAGAAAACTACAAAGTATTTTTAAATCCACCACAAAAGGGCAGCGGTAGTGGTGGGCAATGAGAGCAAATGGTTTCAAAGCTTACTTGGTATTCAGCCTTTAAAGAACAGATAATTCCAATGTTATTAAACTATTACTGATCATAGAAAATCTTCTGAAAATCTTCAAATTCATGATATGAAGCCATTTTATATAACCTGAATACTCAAACTTGATTTTTAAAATAGTTTAAAAAAAGAAAACTACAAGGTAAATTAATTTATAAATATATACAGAAAACTTGAATATATACACAAACCTAGCAGTGAATCAAAAATATTGCAATAAGCAAGTTTTATTCTAGGTTTGAATAGAAGAATTCATCTCTATAAGAATATCTTTTACATAATTAATATTTCACTACATTAAAGTGAAAGTGAAGTCACTCAGTCGAGTCCGACTCTTTGCGACCCCATGGATTGTAGCCTATCAGGCTCCTCCATCCATGGGATTTTCCAGGCAAGAGTGCTAGAGTGGATTGCCATTTCCTTCTCCAGGGGATCTTTCTGACCCAGGGATTGAACCAGGGTCTCCCATATTGCAGGCAGACGCTTTACCGTCTGAGCCACCAGGGAAGCCCCTTCACTATATTAAAGGAGAAAATAAAAACTACATCAATAGATGCGGAAAACTTTTTAAAAAGAGAATGTAATTCGAATATGATGCATAATACTAGCTTCACCGAGGGTAAGAAGGAGGACCAGGGAAGAGAGGAGAAACAAAAAAGAAAGGTGTCCTTAATTAAAAAAGAAAGAAAGAAAGAAAGAAAATAGTATGCATGATATAATCCATTTATCTGTGTTCCCTGTTCATCCATCAAAGATTATTGAAATTTAATTATTAATATGTGAGTGGAGATACAAGTTTTTTAATCTATATTACTTGATATTTTTACTATAAAAATGTATTATTTAAATAACCAGGAGATGAAAAGTGGGGAAAGAAAAGTAGAATCTGGAATTTTGGATAAGAAACCAATATGTAAAATAGTCTATTCTATTGGCGAGATTTTCAAGATACATTTCCGTGTCTTAACAGTATAGACATACACAGGCATGTGTTAATGTGCATACACACATAAACACACACACAAATGCACCTCAACTTTTTAAATTAAAAAATAAGTACTTTGCTCAAAGTAAATTACTTTAGTGAGCAGAGAAGGAGGAATTGAACGCCCAGGTCTGTGTGATTCCACATTTCATGTTCTTTCCATAAAGCAAGCATCGCTAGGAAGGGGACCCCAATCTTCAGATGGTTGTAATTCAGGTTGAATGGAGAACAAAAGAGCAAAACCTAGGAATAGAGTTTTTCCTAGATATTTGTATCTGATATTTCAAGTATTTAAGAAAAGCGTTTTCAAATATCGTATATTAACGCATATATTTGAAATCTAGAAGGATGGTACTGACGAATCTGTTCACAGAGCCACAGTGGAGACACAGACATGAATAATAGGCTTATGGACAGGGAGAAGAGGAGAGGGTGAGATGAATGGAGACAATAGCATGGATACATATACACTAACATAGGTAAAATAGATAGCCAATGGGAATTTGCTGTATAACTCAGGGAACTCAAAATAGGGCTCTGTGATAACCTAGAGGAGTGGGAATGGGCGGGAGGTGGGAGGGAGATTCAAGAGGGAGGGGACATATGTATACCTATGGTTAATTCATTTTGATGTATGACAGAAATAAAACCAATGTCATAAAGCAATCATAAGTCAATTATAATATTTTTTAAAGTGTTTTTTGTAAGTGAAAAGACTTTCTAGGAAAGACACCAAGCCACTGATTTTATTTTCCCCCGTCCTTCCTTAGGATTCCTTAGAAGAGATGGAAGATGGCATTGATGACTTAGTGTCCTCCCGGTTTTCTTCAAATACCCACAGTCTAGCAAGTGGCCTGTCAACAGTAAGCAATTCTTGAGCATTCACTGGAATATTCTTTCTCTTGTTGGTTTTCTTTGCATTTCTAAAGAAGAGAATCAAGTTCTTGGAAGACACAGGATCATGAATTAAAAGTTATTATAATCTCCTGCTTGCCTTTTGTCCACAGAGTACCTTTCATTCAAATTTTGTGGGGGCTTTTCCTAAGGCTCCTGATTCCTACTTTAAAAAAACCTCTCCCTACCATGTTTTAAAACCTCATCCTTCCCTAGTTCAGGCTCTCATCAACTGAACCCTCTGAATTATCTCAGTTCTCAGCTGGTAAATTTCCCTGCTGCCATTCTCTCAGTTCCTCAGATGTCCTCCTTGCTACCACCAGTCACTTTCCTCACTTTCCTTAAACACATAGCCAAGCAACTTTCTTTCCTATTCGTACATCAAGTCCATAACTTCCCACTCCTACAGAATAACATCCCATCTTACTTTGGTGTTTGAACCCTTCTTTGAGAAGGCTTTAGGTGTCCCTGTGTCTTTTTATCTATCTGTATGCCTCCAAGTCTTTTGGTGTCTTTTATTTCCATCTGTTGCACTAATGCGCTTTTCTCTTTTGACCTTTGGGCGACTTCCTTAAAGAATTCTCAAGCAGGCTCTGACAGGAAATGGACCTACCTAAGTGTGCCTGATGCTGACTCAGACACTGTGAGTGTTCAACCTTTCCTTTTTCTTTTTTTCAATTGTACTTCATGGATTTCATGGTACAGGAAATGTCATTAGCTAGGCAATTCTCCCAGTCTTTCTGACTCATGTATCATTAACCAGCAATCCTCTTTTAAAAGGTAAATAATATAATCAGAATCCAGGTATTCCAAAGAAAACACATTTTTTAAACATTAGAATCTGTGGACTAGAGGAAAGATACATGGTCCAGAATGGTTTACATGAACAAGGCACTTTTCATGGGATTCTCCAGGCAAGAATACCAGAGTGGGTAGCCATTCCCTTCTCCAGGGTATCTTCCCAACCCAGGGATCCAATCTGGGTCTCCTGCATTGCAGGTAGATTCTTTAACATCTGAGCCACCAGGGAAGCCCCTTAGAATAAACATCTCTGTTTATTTATTTTTAATATAAATTTATTTATTTTAATTGGAGGTTAATTACTTTACAATATTGTATTGGTTTTGCCATACATCAACATCTCTGTTTAAATCACAGCATTGGCTTGGTTAAAAGCATAGAGTTTGGTTAGTAGTAAAATTCTTGTAACTTCTTCAGTTTCTTCCAAGCTTCTGCAATAGTGGGTTCTTAAACTGAATTTTCTATGTACCGATCTCATCCTTTAACAGGACCCTCTTTGAAGGAGTGGCTACAGAAGGATGTGGTATAAATATAAGTCAGTGACCCAAGGGGTCAGTGAGGTATGGTGCAGAGGTCCTCAGACTAAAAATCTGGAAATCTTTTGCTTTGTTGTCAACAACAACAAAAAAATAATCAGCCGATCTAAGAAAGAAATGGGAAATTCTATTGGCACTGTATTGAAGATTATAACCTGGGAACAGCATCTCAGAAAGCTCCGAGAACTGTTCTGCCCATAGAAGTCAAGCAAGAAGGCCAAAGGGCAGATGAACTTTTTCACGTTCAAATTTTTCTTGGGGAATTCTCTGGTAGTCCAGGGGTTAGGACTCTGCGCTTTCATTGCTGAGGGCCCAGGTTGGTCAGGGAATTAAGATCATGCAAGCCATGTGGTTCAGTGAAAAAAGAATGTTTAAATTTTTCAAGCTTTGCCATAAAATATAAACTTTATTTCACAATGTTTTGGCACTGCCAATAATTTCTATGAGCCAGACTTGACATTAGGGGTTTGGGGCTTATTCTTAAAGCCCCTGAAACTCAAAGCATGGTCTGTTGACCAGCAATATTGAGTGACCTGGGTCAGAGACTATAAAAGGTGTCAGTTTACAGAACCCCTAGTGTCTCAGTGGTAATTTCATAGCACTGCTAGGCCAGGTGAAAGTGAAGTTGCTCAGTCATATCCGACTCTTTGCGACCCCATGGATTGTAGCCTACCAGGCTCCTCAGTCCATGGAATTTTCCAGGCAAGAGTACTGGGGTGGGTTGCCACTTCCTTCTCCAGGGGATCTTCCCAACCCAGGGATCGAACCTGGGCCTCCCACATTGCAGGCAGACACTTTACCATCTGAGCCACCTAGCCCAGTTAAATAGTTAGCTTGGGAAAAAAATAAGCACGGGTATCTTAACAACTTAGTAGCCATTTGAAAATATAATGCACAGTAACCATTTGAAAAAATAATATTTTTATTCCATTCTTCAGTCTCCCTCCATCGTGTCTGACTCTTTCCATTCTTAAATAGCCCCTGAGGTGATGTGTGGGCCTGATGGGGACTACATGAGTTGGCAGCAGCATTTTCATTTCCTTTTGCTCATGGATTTTTGTGCAGTACATGTTTTTTGTCATAGTTACTGCCTAAAACTCAGGTTCACATGGATAGGACTTTATTAAAAAGAAGAAAGTAGGATTGAACGTTAACACTGTGAACTACTGTTAGTAGTTTGCATGGTGTCTAATAGTTGTCACTGTTGTTTCCCTGGGAATTTTAAAATATCCTGCAGTGCCCCTTGTGAGTTGGGGCTGGTGCTCTGGGATGCCTTAACACACAGTTTGGGAACTGTGGACCTAGGAGTTTATTAGAAAAGCAGAAATGCAAGGCTTC
Organism: Capricornis sumatraensis; assembly: GCF_032405125.1. NCBI lineage: Eukaryota > Metazoa > Chordata > Mammalia > Artiodactyla > Bovidae > Capricornis > Capricornis sumatraensis. The sequence goes on along the minus strand of NC_091092.1, from coordinate 105,692,950 downwards.
CCTGGTGGTCCAGTGGTTAACACTTGACCTTGCAATGCAAGGGACACCGGTTCAATCCCTGATCCGGGAAGATTCCACATGCTGCAGAGCAACTAAGCCCTTGCACCACTACTATGGAGCCTGCAGTCTGGAGACCAGGAGCCACAACTTCTGAAGCCTGAGTGCCCTAGAGCCTGAGCTTTGCAACAAGTGAAGCTACCGCGATGAGAAGCCCTGCACAACGCCACTAGAGAGAGCAGCCTCTGCTTGTTGCAACTAGAGAAACCCTGAGTGCAGCAACAAAGACCCACCACAGCCAAAAAATAAATAAACAAATCTTTAAAAAAAAAAAAAAAAAAAAGGAAGAAGACAGAATCTCAGACTCCACCTGGGACTGTGTGGATCAGAACCTTCATTTTAATGAGACCCCCCAAGTGACCAGTAGGCAATTAAAGTTTGCAAAGACACCTGCTATCATGAAAATTCTGATGCTTGGTTTCAGGAACAGAATTGATGACTTAGGTCACTCACCGGCTCTTTAAGTTTTAATTTCCAAATTATTATGGAATCCTTGGTTTGCTCTTGCCCTTGATTTAAGCTTGAAAAAGAGACTGGCCATATCACCCACTGTTTTTGTATCAGTCTCTACTTTGGGCAATTGGAGGAAGGTAATGGCTTTTGTTTTATATATAAACAAAAAAATATATACAAGGTATGAGGTCTAACCTCTCTTTGCACTCACCATAGTCTTTACTTCCCAGTTGTTCATAGACAAGGCTTTTGAAATGCCTAGATCACTCCTGAACGCCTTCCAGGTGGTTTTTTGTGACAGTCGTGTTGCTAAGACACAGAGTTCATGTTGCTGGCACTACAGAATAATTTTGTTACATTTAATTTAAAATGCATCTCTTGTTATTAGTGTCCCATCAGAACTTTCATTCATTCTGGCACATTTGGACAGGGTTTCTTTTTGCATTTTAATTTTATTTATTGGTTGGTGTATTATTTTCTTGTTTAGTGTTCTGTTTGTGAGTTGCTATTTTATAGATGTGTAGAAAGCCATGGTCATATTAGTTACTAACCCTGTGGCCTCACAGCTGGTCAGGGGAGTCCTGACAGCTGTGGGCAGTGATGTTCTCGTGGCGTGCCCTTTTGGAAGATGCAGTTATGTTACAGAACCAATCTTGGGTCTGGTTGTCTCGGTACAGTAAAGGCAATCTACTGACACCAGGTTGTGGTGAAGCAAAGCGCAGTGTTTATCGTGTAAATGTTGAGGATGGATGACTGGTGCTTGAAACCCCTCAAACTTCCTGAAGGGTTTGAGCAAAGCATTTCTAAAGACCAGGTGAGGGTCGCAGGTCTCAGAGCATGTGATCAGCTTGTGCACAGTTCTTTGATTAGTTGATGATAATCAGTCCTTAGGCTACAGAAGGTCTGAGGGCTATGTGCTCATGGTCATCAAATCGTTAATTTCTTCCATTTGATGAGGGTTTTAGCATCTGTAAAACAACTCAGGAAATGTGCATCAGATTCTATTAATATTATCTACATACTTCAAGGTCCGTCTAGTCAAGGCTATGGTTTTACCTGTGGTCATGTATGGATGTGAGAGTTGGACTATAAAGAAAGCTGAGCACCGAAGAATTGATGCTTTTGAACTGTGGTGTTAGAGAAGACTCTTGAGAGTTCCTTGGACTGCAAGGAGATCCAACCAGTCCATTCTAAAGGAGATCAGTCCTGGGTGTTCATTGGAAGGACTGATGCTGAAGCTGAAATTCCAATACTTTGGCCACCTCATGCGAAGAGTTGATTCATTGGAAAAGACCTTGATGCTGGGAGGGATTGGGGGCAGGAGGAGAAGGGAACGACAGAGGATGTGATGGCTGGATGGCATCACCGACTCTATGGACATGAGTTTGAGTGAACTCTGGGAGTTGGTGAAGGACAGGGAGGCCTGGCGTGCTGCAGTTCATGGTGTCGCAAAGAGTCCGACACGACTGAGCGACTGAACTGAACTGAAGGTACTTCAGAGGCAATAAAGTAGAGGATAAAGGGGAGGGGCTACATTGGGAAGGCCCCATAGGGTCCTGCTGGGTTATAGTATGGCTTCTCAGAGACTTATGGGATGGAATAGTCTATGTAGGTATCAGAGAGAGAAGCTTGTAGCTTATCCTTGCACAGAAATATGGGTATTTGTTTCTTTGTCCTGATCAATGCATTCTAGACCTTGAAGTAGACTGACCTTGAGTCTCCCAGTGAAAGAGGAGAAAGCTACAGGGATGGGGAGAGGAGATGGAATGGGAAATGCTATTCATTAGAAGAAGTGAATAAACAAAGGCTATTCACTAACCCAAAAAGGCAATGTATCCCCTATCAGTGAGTGTCCTTCCTTCCTAACTAATGGTCCTAGACTTTGTCCTTTCTCAGGCTTGGATTTTATGCAACACCAGAAAAACAAGCCATCTTTTGCTTTCTTCCTTCACAGTAAGCTTCCCTGCTCGTGTAAACAATGGGAATTGTAATTAAATGGTGGGAGGTAGCTTCTGTGGAGAGATCACTAGCATAACCTGGGATGCCTCTTTTCATCTTGTTGATTCCAGACCAGCCTGAACAGCATGATGAGTGTTTACAGTGAGACAGGAGACTATGGCAACGTGAAGGTCAGCGGGGAAATCCTTTTGCACATCAGCTACAGCTATGAAACTGGCGGGCTCTACATTTTTGTCAAGAACTGCAGAAATCTGGCCATAGGAGATGAAAAGAAACAGAGGACAGATGCGTAAGCACATAGCATGTTCCTCAGACTGTTTCAGTCACTGCCCATGTGAATTACGTGTATTTGTCAGCCTGTGTGTTTCTTTTTCAGAAGCCTTTTAGCATTCATCTAGAATCAGAAGGTTGATCATCACTTTCTTCCTCTGCCACCTCTAAATATTCTCTGACATGCATGTATAATGGTCACATTTGTAGTTACCTGAGTCTTATTTTATTAAAAAAAATTTTTTTTTGGCTGCACATTATGGCTTGTGGGATCTCATTTCCCTGGCCAGGGATTGAACCCAGGCCATGGCATTGAAAGTAGCAAATCCTCACCACTAGACCACCAGGGAACTCTAAGATTTTAAAGAAGCTATGACTCAGCATGATTCAGGACTCACAGATTTGTAGTCCACATAGAGGCAGCTCTTTGTCATACAAGGCTGACACGTTGGCATACCCCAGGCTGTATGAGAGTATCCTGTTAATTTTTGCTCTGGGAAACCCTCCAGAAAAAATTACCAAGCTGTTTGCCCAATTGAACAACCTGAAAGGGCAATTATAAGGCTCTTGGGATTTCCAGAATCAGCCTGGGAGGGCAGGTAAGACCATGGGAAGGTAAAACTCAGGGCTTCCCAGGACCACTGCCAGTTTGGTGAGTCACTCTGAGGATTCACAGGTCTCCACACACAGTCATAATCAGTACAGGGAAAAGGCATATGTGGCAAAGATCAAGAGAATCAAGGCTTAAGCGTCCAAGAACCTCTCCCAATGGAGTCACACAGGATGTGCTTAAGTCCTCCAGCCACAAGTGGTGAAAACACTTGGGGAGTGTTGTCTACCAGGGAAGCTCATTGAGAGAGTCAACTGGTCACATACCAAAATCCCAGTCTCCTACATGAAAGCAGGTGTTCAGCAGGAGCTATACTATTTCCACAAATATTTTTGGCACAGTGAGCCACTTATTTCTGTTCCTGGAGTGATGAAAATCCTCCTGAAACCCAGGTTCTGCATACTAGCCAAGAGCCAAACTTATAAACAGATATTTCGAATGAGAGCAGTCTCAGACCCACTGTTTACCCTTTTTCTACATAATAGATAACCTACGTTTGATACATAGCTCAGCAAATCTGTTTCCAAAACAAACGAGTAGACAAATAGATTGGTCCGGTTACCTCCTTAGCTAAATATCAGAGAGCTTCAGGATTGGTATCATCAGTCTCAAAGGGATCATCTAAAGCCACAGTAGGTGGACTTCAGGAGTCTGGTAGCATCTTTGACATTTCAGTCTTGTACGTCTTGTGCATTTCTGAGTCTGCCATGATGCCCTGCTCCTGGGACTGCTCAAGGGCAGGTATTGGGGAGAATTGCTATTGTGACTTCAGGTTGTTAATTTTAATGTCCTCTTTTTCACCAATTTTCTTTATTCACTCATTGACTCCACTCATCAGAAGTCCGGACATCTGAATGGAGAGGAAAATTACCTCTATGATCAAGAACACTGATCATAATAATAGATTATACTTATTCAATAGTATAATATATTAGCTCCTTGTATATGTCAGCTCATTTGATCCTGATCATCCCCTAAGTCATCATCCCAGGTTTGCAGATGATGAAACTGGGATACAGAGAGATTAAGTAAGCTCTTGAGTTCCCCCAAACCATTGACGCCTGGAGTAATTCAAACCCAGCTGGCTTGACTCTGGAACCTACTCTCTCTACCACAAGAATTAACAACTTCTCTCTTATTGAAGGGCCAGAGTTATATTTCAAAATGTCCTGGTATGTAAACCACATTCTCTTTGGTTCTGTCTCTTATACTGACTAGCCTGTTTCTTTTACTCCTTTTATTCACTGAAGTCCCTGAGCATTTCTCTCAAAGTAGATGTTTCCCAAGGATGACTTTCATTTTTTTTAATCCTATACAGTTATGTCAAGTCATACCTTCTTCCCGACAAGTCCAGAAATAATAAGCGCAAGACCAAAATAAGAACAGGCACCAATCCAGAATTCAATGAAACCCTAAAGGTAAATCAATACTCTTTCATGGTAACTTTAATGGCTTGATTTACCTCATTGGTTTAGATGTAACTGTAAAGGATTTGCATGTCAAGGCTTATATGTATTTTAGAAAAGTAGAATGTGAATCAGTTGGCTTTCTGTTTCTGGAAAAGAAAGCAATGTAAACCACTCTTAGTCTGTTTCTCTGCTGCTCCGAAGATTGCACTGGAAGTAGAGATGATCCAGGAAAATTACATCTGACTTGGTATCAATAGCTCTTGTCCAATAGTATGTTTCACCCTTGGGAAAACAATTTTTTTTTCTAGTTCCCTGTAAAATAAGTTTGTCAAAGTTTTGGCCCTAACTTAGCAGGTCGCTCTATACATACTCACTGTTCTGCTAACGCAGCATTAAAGTGTGCTGGTTCTTGTTAGGGTTTCAGAATTTGGCCAAATTTATCCATGTGGTTAATGAACAGTGGAGATACAGGGCTAGATTTGAAAAATCTCAGAGACAGTGGCCTACATAAGCTATAACCCAGGCCCCAATACTAGAGACATTACTTTTTCCCATGGGCCTCCATGTAACCTCTTCCCTCACCCTGGACACAGTTGGCCTGGTAAGAAAGTTCCAAGGGGATGGGGATGTTGAAGCCAGAATGATGGAGTCATGGAGTCCAGCACAGGAGGAAGTTGGCGAGTGGGGGCATACGTCAGCAGGGTCATATGTGAAAGCAAGAGCCAGTATCAAGACAGATCAAAGTGAAAAGGAATGAATATATGCAGAGGGTGAATCCAGCAGCCATGACAGGATAGCAAAGATGAGCCGAAGCAGAACAGATAAAAAGAATGACGTGGCAGATCCGGGAAGCAGGGCCAAGGTGAATCATTCCAGAAACAGCAAGGATGATGCGAATCCAAGATGAGGAATCAGTCAGTCTGAAGCGTGTCTGAGGTGGTATTTGCGGAGGACCATCAGGAGATTTTCAGGGGGTGTGGGTATGTGGCCCCAGATAATGTTCTGCTGGAAAAGGGAAAACCATGCCAGCAATATTTTCTTTCTGCTCAATCTATGTGTATATCGATTGCACCCCTGCACTTAGGCTGAACTTTATGAAGTTTGACATTTGCAAGTTTCTCACTGTCAAACTTTCCTGGATTTGGGTCTTATTGTTATAAATAAGACAGAGAAATTATAGACTTGATACATTAAACCTTGCACTTACAAAGTAGTTGTTGACAAAATAATTAGGCAAGTAAAAAGCAAGTAAAGCTGAAAAGGGGACAAGCTTCATCACCTCACACTTTTTATATAATATCTGAAGTTTATCAAACCCCATGAAAAGCTTGTCAATAGATCTTTCAGTGCTAGGTCTCACGCAAATGAGTTTATGGAATAGAACCTGACTTGTAGCAGAAACGAATAAAAATGAAGTGTTTTTCTCTTGGGTTTGTTTTGTTTGTATTACTACTGCATATGATCTGGAAGCCGGTAGAAGTAAATTTCACCCTGTCCTAGAAATGGATATGGAGTGTGATGTTGTAAATCTGGTTTTGCAGTACACCATCAGCCTTGCCCAGCTGGAAACAAAAACTCTGCAGCTCTCAGTCTGGCATTATGATCGATTTGGACGGAATAGCTTCCTGGGGGAGGTGGAGATTCCTTTTGACTCATGGAACTTTGAAAATCCAAGTGATGAGTGGTTTGTGCTTCAACCCAAGGTAGGAAATGCTTCCAGATGAGTCAAACACTTACACAGAGAATGAGCAAAACTGATGTCAGAGGCCTAAAGAATCTGAAGACCTCTAGCTGTCAAGTGATAATCCGAAAAGATTAGTGCAGCTTATTTTGGAATGATATAATAAATGTAAATACACTTTTTTGGAAATCCTTCTTTGAGATAGACTGTCTGTAAAATGCAAACCATAATCTTGCATAATCAAATTTCTTATTAATTTGACCTGCTAAAAATATAGTCAGTATTCAATAGTCACCATGGATAAACAAAAGAATACATTATATGATCGTATTAGGTCAAAAAAATTTTTTTCAAGGCTGGTACTAGAAATTAAATGCTACTATAGTATGTTCTAAACTAAACCAACAGTGCCTGGGAGTCACTCTATGCAGCTGGTATCTCTACAGTAATTTTTGAAGTCAAAAGTGAGATGGGATAAAGGTCCCACTTATGTAACCAAAGATTGTTCTTTATATAGAGAAGGGAAAAAAGAACATGATGGTTAAGATAGTGGACTCAGATCAGACTTCCTGAGTTCAATCCTGGCTTCACGACTCTCTGTGTAACCTTGGGGAATTTACTTAAGTTCCCAGGCCTTGGTGTTCTCATTGGTGATGTAAGAATTGGACATCAGTTTTAGGGATGCTGTGAGGTTTGAAGAAGCCTGCCTTGTGATACTTGCAGTGTCAGGCACGTTGTAAGCTTCTCGATAAATGCTAGGCCGTGTTTGTTACGTTGGAATCCTTATATTGCAATTGACAGAAACCCCAGCTCACACTACTCAAAAAATGAAAGGAAATTATTGACCAGAGATGATCAAGCATGGCTTGATCCCAGAAGCTCAGATCTTAGCAAGGCCCTGGAGTGTCTCGATCTCTCTTCCCTGTATTGGCTTCACCTGCAGACTTCATCCATTGTGGGCCTCCCCTCACTAATCCCAGGTCTGCTTCTCTTGAACACCACAGCAGCTGCAAACCTCTCATCCTTGCCTCACACTGTCCAGGACAGGAAAGAGTTCCTCCTCCAATAGTCAAGCCAACATCCTGGACCTGGTTCCTAATTCTCATTACAATATTTGCCCATCCTTAGCTAATCATTGCAGCCAGAGAGGGGAGATACATTGAGGAGTTTAAGACTATCAGAACATAAAACTGGTCCTGAAGATGGTATCACCCCCAGAGAAATCCAGGTACAGTAATACTAAAAAACAAAAATGGTGAGTGTGTGCTAGACAGCAAAAACAAACACCGATCATCAATAATAGCATTTGTTCATCATCATGAGTAGTAACATTGTTCACATCTCATGGTTACAACCACCACTAAGCATTGTTATCCCCATTTTATATGAGGAACTTGAGACTCAGAAGTTAAATACAACTTTCTGATGGATTTTATAAGTGTTGACCTCAAAAACTTGGTATAAGTAACTCATGGACAACCTTTAGGAGGTTTACTTTGGCTCTGGGTAAAATTGACAATGAAATAGGGATCCTCAAACAGAAAACAACCTCACTCCCATGACTCACATAAATATGGTAGAGAGAGGAAGTACAATGTTAACAACAAATAAGTCCACAATAGAGTAACATTTCTCTGACATTATTAATAAATATGAGAAATATTTGGTCACTACAGCGTTAAAGTTCTGTGATTTGAATGAAAAGCCTCACCATAAAGGATAGCAATTAAGTTGATTTAAATCTTCTGGCACTTGCTTCCTTTTGTGTATAATGAGTGAGTATCAAAGAATCATAGAAAATGTCCAGTACATCATGTGATATGTGACACTGATGAAGGACAAGTAACATGCTTCTAAGTCCATGAAATTAGCTTGTCCATCAGAAATGTAACAGAAGAGCACAGAGGAGCTGTTTTGGAAGTTAGTGTCTTGGAAATGGTTGGAGGATTTGCTCTGAGATGATATCAATACTCTCTTAGGCATTAATTTTGCTTAGGGGCCAGCAGCTTTCCATGGTAATCACCTTCACATTGACATTGAGTGGTTTGATTTTTTTTTTTTTTAATTACAAGTGAGAAACATCTCTCTGAGGCTGCCTGAGGTGGAAACATTCTGATGGTGTTTAATGTCAGTGGAACTCCTGTGATCCTCTGCCAGAACCCCTTGGATTCCTTTAACCATGTCTGTTGTGAATTTTGCCTCCAACTGCAGAGAAGGCAATGGCACCCCACTCCAGTACTCTTGCCTGGAAAATCCCATGGACGGAGGAGCCTGGTAGGCTGCAGCCCATGGGGTCGCTAAGAGTCAGACACGACTGAGCGACTTCCCTTTCACTTTTCACTTTCATGCACTGGAGAAGGAAATGGCAACCCACTCCAGTGTTCTTGCCTAGAGAATCCCAGGGACGGTGGAGCCTTTTGGGCTGCTGTCTATGGGGTTGCACAGAGTCGGACACGACTGAAGCGACTTAGCAGCAGCAGCAGCAGCAGCCTCTACCTGACTCTGTTTTTAGAAGACTGTCCTCAGGCTATTGTAGATTTTCCCCATATAGGCAGAGAATCAGAGATTCCTAGGAGCTTCTGTCCCTCCTGCCACAAGGCAAGTCTTCACCAATAACTGATAGATGGTGGAGTCTGAAAGCTCAGTTCCATTACTGAGAGAGGGAAAAGCTCTGAGGCGTTATTTACCCTCCAGAGCTCTCCTGCTGGATCAGAAGCCCTCGTCTGGCTTCCTCCTCTTCCCCAACCTATCTCCCCAACCCTTTTCCTGGCCTGGCCTGGGAGCCTTTCCTTAACAGGTCACTTGCAAAAGAATCCTCATCTCAGCGTTGGTTTCTGGCAAGAAGTTGAATAGCCAGGTGTTAGTCGCTCAGTCACGTCTGACTCTTTGTGACTCCATGGACTATAGCCCACTGGGCTCCTCTGTCTGTAGGATTCTCCAGGCAAGCATATTGGAGTGGGTAGCCATTCCCTTCTCCAGGGGATCTTCCTGATCCAGAGATTGAATCCACGTCTCCTGCAGTGTCAGGTGGATTCTTTACCATCTCCTAGGAACACAGTCTAAATTAGTGTCTAATCCACATCATCTTTTCCTCCCAAGCGTTCTCTGACATGTATAGAGGAAAGGCTGCAAGTTATTCAGACTTGCTTAGGTACCATGCCTTCCAAACTTGATTCTCCATCTCCCTCCTCAGTCATTTCAATGCAGTAGCCACTTCGTCAACTATAGCTCTAGCATGAGCCGCCCCAGACACTTGATGTTTCTCATAGATTATCCAGCTGAGGAGCTGAAGGGTGAGCTACAGGGACCAATTTCCTTGGTAACAGAGGATCAGAAATAATATTCCTTAAACATTCAGAAAGGCGGACATCCTTTGGCAGTGGGAAGACGGGAAAGACAGAGTGCCTTATTGCTTATCGACTATCTGTTGGTGAAAAGTCCCTGGACACCTACCTTTGATTTTGCTATGTCTTCCCATCAGGAGGCTGGTGCAGACAAAGAAAGAACTCAAGATGCCAGATATACTTACTGTAAAGTAGTGTCACGGTATAACTCCCAATTTACAGCGTGATGTGGGATGGTTTATTAGCTGTAATTCATTATCTTACTGAAAGACAAGAAGAGCTTGTCAGTGTAAATTGCCTTTCTTGTATTCCCAGAAGGTGCTATTATAAAAAGGACCTTTGAATGTCAACAGCAAGCTTAAGTGGTTTTCCGAGGAAGCCTTCTCTGTCCCACCTTCAGGCAGGGTCAATGTGCAGGAGATCCTGTAGAGTCATTGCCTAGCTAAAGGGCTCTCTTTATGTGGTATTTTGGACAGACTTGTGTCCAGAGTAGATGAACCCACCTTAGCCCTGTAAATGTGCTGGGAACTCTGCTTCCTACTCTGATTGGCAGTGGATCCCTGTCTCTTCAAAAAGCAAAAGATAATGGGCATTATCAGATTATTCCCCACCCCTGCTGAGTCAGATTCCTTCACTGTTTCCCTATTGACTCTGGATATTGTTTGAGTAAATCCTAACCCTCACCCTGGCACTCAGCGCTCACTTGGTATGGCCCAGTTTTCTGGAGCAGAGGAGTATGTCAGTGCTTTACCTGTATCCTCATTTTTGTTCATACATGGCTCCCCTCAGCTGTCCCTCCTGCCAGCCAGTACCTGCCAATCTTCGTACGATAGGCATCCTCAGGCTGCTGGAGTGGGCTTGGAATGTGGATGTCAAAAGCCAGAATAGCCTGGGTATTTCAGTCTTGTGGGAGTTGAGGGCAGACCCCTGGTCAATAACTGATGGGTGAAGGAGTATAAACACCCTAGCATCTTTGCTTCGATCAGGAGCACTCCAAGGTGTGATCTGTCTTGTCTTCACAGCTCCCTCGTGGAACTGAGCAAGGGTTACTCTCCCTGAAACTTGGCCTGACCTTGTAACCCTGGCGAGCCTCTCCTCACTTCACAGTTCAGCTACCCTACTGCCCATCCTAATAAAACACTATAATAGAAATCTGTGTCTTAGACACCAGAGTAGACACCTTGTTTTCATCTTCCTTGCTGCTTCCTCCCTGTACACACACATCTGAGCACACCTCCCAACCAGTGCTCAGACACATTCTACACAATCCCCACTGAACTCCACTCATCCTACTTTGCTGCTTACGTGTTAAGTCACTTCAGTCCTGTCCGACTCTTGGTAGCCCTATGGCCTGTGGCCAGCCAGGCTCCTCTGTTCTTAACCCAGGCTAATCTTCCCCCACCCTCCTATCTTCATGTGTCCTCATGTCTGCCATCCTGTAAGAACCAGACAAGGGCCCCCTTGTTATCCCAGTCTGGATTACTCTCTCTTCCCACAGTAGTTTTTATTTTTTTGGCTGCACTGGATCTTCATTGCAGCATGGGAGCTTCTAAGTTTCAGCCTGTGGGCTTCTCTTGTCGTGGAGCTCAGGCTCTAGAGCGAGCAGGCTCAGCAGTTGCAGTGCCCTGGCTTCTCTGCTGTTGCTGCTAAGTCGCGTCAGTCGTGTCCGCCTCTGTGCGACCCCATAGACAGCAGCCCACCAGGCTCTGCCGTTCCTGGGATTCTCCAGGCAGGAACACTGGAGTGGGTTGCCATTTCCTTCTCCAATGTGTGAAAGTGAAAAGTGAAAGTGAAGTTGCTCAGTCATGTCCGACTCTTAGCGACCCCATGGACTGCAGCCCACCAGGCTCCTCCATCCATGAGATTTTCCAGGCAAGAGTACTGGAGTGGGGTGCCACTGCCTTCTCCCACTGGCTTCTCTAGTTGAAGCCTAAGGACTTAGTTGCCCAAGGCATGTGGGATCTTACTTCTCTGTTCAGGAATTGAACCTGCCTCCCCTGCATTGAAAGGTGAATTCTTAACCACTGGACCACCAGGGAAGTCCCCCAGAGTAGTGTCTTTTATAGTAGGTCCCCTACATACGAACCTTCGAGTTGTGAGCTTTTGAAGATGCGAAAGTGCATTCGCATGTCCAATCACGCAAGTTAATTCAAGTCTCTGGCATTACATATAAAGTTGGGTACCTAAGCTAACTTTGTTGGACTTATGAACAAACTGGATTTACAAATGCACTCTCTTGGAACTTAACTCATTCAGTAGGGAATATACTGTACTTGTATTCGGAGCGACTGTAATGGTTTGTGTGACACCGAGCTTGCTATATGGTAGAAGCCTTCTTCAAGAAATCAGGACCAATAATTATAGGTCAGTTCATGGACAAAGTCATAGAAGTCAAACACATACAATGTTTTCCAATTGCATTCCTTATGGAATTTCCAATGCGTTTATTAATCACTTATTTTAACTTAAATGTGTATTCATTTTCAAGTTTTCTAAGACAGGGGCACTTTTTTTTTGAGTATAGTTTCAGTAGTTGAGACTTTGTCATATCCTCCTGGAATACATTCTGCCCCTAATGTATCCTAATCAACAATTTCTTATTTGAGTTTCCCTAAAGTGAAACAAAAGTTTTAGAATACTTGCAAAGTCAACCAAATGCAAAATCTTTCTGAATATGCATGATCTTTCCTCTAATCTTTTATAGCTTCAAGCCCAAATAGAATCCAATAACGAATTTATTTTCACATCTTTAGATCTTATAAGTTGGTCAACCTCATTTTTTATAGTAGCAGCTGTCTTTTGGGACTCTTCAGTTTGTGCCATTCAGTTATATAATTAGAGCCACAAATATGCCTGGCATAAAGAGCTCTGGGGACTAATGCAGCTGACTCAACTGATGGGAGCAGGCATACATGGTCTTTGTATAGAGCATCCTGCTCTTCAGTGGAAATAGAGAGCATTCATGTGACAAATCAGTTAAATAAGAGCAGATTGATAGAGTTGCTATGAAGTATCTTCCTTCTAGATAGAATGAAAACTCACAGAAAGCAGGATCTCTCTGTGTCCCCATAGCACTTAGCAAAATGCCTTAAGAATCATTACTGTTTGGTGGGCCAAAAAATTTGTTCAGGTTTTCCCATACTATTGTACAGAAAAACCTGAACAAACTTTTTGTCCAACCCAATACAAGGAGACCTTCCATATGTGTTGGTAGCATGGAATGAATTGAATTGAATTCTGCAAACTTTTTCTGAGCAGAAGTTCGTTGAATAGTGGAAAATGGTAGTATGCCAGAAGAGGACATTGCCTTGGAACTTCCTTGCAAGTGTACATCCCAAAACACCCCCAAGATATTTGTTGTGTGCAGGTTGAAGATGACTCCCTCCTTGGACTCTCTTTTGTATGTGATTTTAATCCTGCAATCTCTGCAAATATGCTATTAGTATAGATAGTATAGTATAGATATCTATAGTATGTGGCACTTGAACATATACTTTTCCCTGTCAATACATTTTCCTACCCAGAGGTCTCAGCTGAAAGCAAATAGAGCTTGCACTGGTTAACTGTTGTTGTATAGAAAACTACCCTAAACCTTAGTGGCTTAAAACAACCATTTATTATTATTGTTCTTGAGTCTGGGGGGCGGGGGGTGACTGGGCTCAGCAAGGTGATTTTATTTAAGATCTCTCATATGGTTGCATCTAGATGGTAGACTGAGGCTGAAGTCATCTGAGGGCTTGACTGGGCTGGTTGGTCCAGTTGGATGTCTCATACTTGACGTTGGTTGCCAGCTAAGAACTCATCTAACCGCACCAACTAGAGCACCTATGTGCAGTTTCTCCACGTGATGTGGACCTCACATCATGGATTCCCAGAGGGAGAATCCCAAGAATATTCATTTCAAGAGAAGAAATGGAAGCCGTTCATCTTAAGACCTGGGCCCAGAAACTGGCACATTGTCACTTCTGCCATATTCTACTAGTTAGAGCAGTCACAGAGCCCACTCAGATCCAAAGAGAAAGGACAAATACCTCAACCCTCATTAGCTATAGTATCAAAAAGAAAACCAAACCCAGTGACCTCTTTTATCTGTCATAATATCCATTATAATTTTCCATTTGTGACTTTCACATAAACTAAACTTTCCTGAAACCATCGAAGCAATAAGAAAACTCCTCATATAAGGCACTTGATTTAGAATAATAAGATTAAATGTTAAATGGATAGTCTGATTCATCACCTAATCTCATTTGTGCCTCTGGCAAGATAGCTGAATAAAAGCTTCAGATGATTTTCCCAGCCTTACTAATAAGGTTTATCACCACCAAAACGGTGTGATCACTCACCCAGAGCCAGACATCCTGGAATGAGAAGTCAAGTGGGCCTTAGGAAGCAACACTATGAACAAAGCTAGTGGAGGTGATGGAATTCCAGTTGAGCTATTTCAAACCCTAAAAGATGATGCTGTGAAAGTGCTGCATTCAATATGCCAGCAAATTTGGAAAACTCAGCAGTGGCCACAGGACTGGAAAAGGTCAGTTTTCATTCCAATCCCAAAGAAAGGCAATGCCAAAGATTGTTCAAACTACTGCATAATTTCACTCATCTCACACGCTAGGAAAGTGGTGCTCAAAATTCTCCAAGCCAGGCTTCAGCAGTATATGAACCATTAACTTCCAGATATTCAAGCTGGATTTAGAAAAGGCAGAGGAACCAGAGATCAAATTGCCAACATCCACTGGATCATGGAAAAGCAAGAGAGTTCCAGAAAAACATCTATTTCTGCTTTATTGACTACGCCAAAGTCTTTGAATGTGTGGATCACAGCAAACTGGAAAATTCTTCAAGAGATGAGAATACCAGACCACCTGACCTGCCTTCTGAGAAATCTGTATGCAGGTCAAGAAGCAACAGTTAGAACTGGACATGGAACAACAGACTGATTCCAAATAGGAAAAGGAGTACGTCAAGGCTGTATATTGTCACCCTGCTTATTTATGTTATATGCAGAGTACATCATGAGAAATGCTGGGCTGGAAGAAGTACAAGCTGGAATCAAGATTGCCAGGAGAAATATCAGTAACCTCAGATATGCAGATGAAACCACCCTTATGGCAGAAAGTGAAGAAGAACTAAAGAGCCTGATGATGAAAGTGAAAGAGGAGAGTGAAAAAGCTGGCTTAAAGCTCAACATTCAGAAAACGAAGATCATGGCACCTGGTCCCATCACTTCATGGCAAATAGATGGGGAAACAGTGGAAACAGTGTCAGACTTTATTTTTCTGGGCTCCATAATCACTGCAGATGGTGACTGCAGCCATGAAATTAAAAGATGCTTACTCCTTGGAAGAAAAGTTATGACCAACCTAGATAGCATATTGAAAAGCAGAGACATTACTTTGCCAACAAAGGTCCATCTAGTCAAAGCTCTGGTTTTTCCAGTAGTCATGTATGGATGTGAGAGTTGGACCATAAAGAAAGTTGAGCATGGAAGAATTGGTGCTTTGAACTGTGGTGTTGGAGAAGACTCTTGAGAGTCCCTTGGGCTGCAAGGAAATCCAACCAGTCCATCCTAAAGGAAACCAGTCCTGAATATTCATTGGAGGGAATGATGCTGAAGCTGAAACTCCAATACTTTGGCCACCTGATGTGAAGAACTGACTCACTGGAAAAGGGCCTGATGCAGGGAAAGACTGAAGGCTGGAGGAGAAGGGGACGACAGAGGATGAGATGGTTAGATGGCATCACTGATTCAATGCACAAGTCTGAGTAAACTCCAGGAGATGGTGATGGACAGGGAGGCCTGGCGTGCTGCGATTCATGGGGTCGCAAAGAGTCGGACATGACTGAGCGACTGAACTGAACTGAAGGAAAGTCCGGCAAGGTTTCCTTTTGTCAGTCTCAGTCCTTTTTGCTGAGGTTTGAATGGCCTCGGGCTTTCTTGTGGATTTGGGGGTTTCTGAATTCTTTCAGTCTGCCCTCTCTCATAGCAGAGCAGCTCTCAGCCCTTGAATCATTACTCAGCAGTCAAGTTCCCTCAAGAAAAGTCTGAGGAAGTACTCTACTTTTCTTACCCTATTTATGAAAAATCTAAAGTTCAGTTGTCTCATTGGGAAACCTACGGAACAAAGGCTTTAGGTATGTGCTCACACTGAATTTTCAAATTTAAAATTGGATTTTGAGAAGATTGTAGATCCACATGCTATTGTAAAAAAATAACAAAGAGAGATCCTATATACCTTTTACCCAGTTTCCCCCAGTGGTCACATCTGACAAATGCAGTGGCACAGCCAAGGTGGTAACGTTGATATAATCCACTTGTCTTATTCGGATTTCCTCAGTTTTCATTTGTGTGCATGTGTATTAGTTTCTATGCAGTTTTGTCACATGTGTAGCTTTGTGTTGGGCTTCCCAGGTGGCACTAGTGGTAAAGAACCCACCTGCTAATACAGGAGGTGTAAGAGACACAGATTGATCCCTGGGTCAGGAAGATCCCCTGGAGGAGAGCGTGGTAACCCACTCCAGTCTTCTTGCCTGGAAAATCCCATGGACAGAGGAGCCTGGCGGGCTACAGTCCATGGGGTTGCAAAGGGTTGGACATGACTAAAGTGACTTGGCACTGCAGCACTGTAGCTTTGTGTATTCAGCCCTACAACCAGGATACAGAACAGGTCCATCCTCACAAAGACCCTTCGTGGTCTTTTATAACCACACCCACCTCGCTCCTGCCACCCCTATTCCTAACAACTGTTTGTGTCACTTAGTCGTGTCCGATTCTTTGTGACCCCATGGGCTGCAGCCCACCAGCCTCCTCCATCCATGGGATTTTCCAGGCAAGAAGACTGGAGTGGGTTGCCATTCCCTTCTCCAGCAGATCTTCCTGACCCAGCAATTGAACCTGAATCTCCTGCATTGCAGGCAGATCCTTTACCATCTGAGCCACCTGGGAACCCCTAGCAACCCTGAATCTGTTCTCTGTATCTATTATTTTGTCTTTTCAAGAATGCAAACTAGTGCAACCACTATGGAAAACAGTGTGGAGATTCCTTAAAAAACTGCAAATAGAACTGCCATATGACCCAGCAATCCCACTGCTGGGCATACACACCGAGGAAACCAGAATAGAAAGAGACACATGTATCCCAATGTTCATCGCACACTGTTTATAATAGCCAGGACATGGAAACAACCTAGATGTCCATCAGCAGATGAATGGATAAGAAAGCTGTGGTACATATACACAATGGAGTATTACTCAGCCATTAAAAAGAATACATTTGAATCAGTTCTGTTGAGATGGATGAAACTGGAGCCGATTATACAGAGTGAAGTAAGCCAGAAAGAAAAACATCAATACAGTATACTAACACATATATATGGAATTTAGAAAGATGGCAATGATGACCCTGTATGCAAGACAGCAAAAAAGACACAGATGTGTATAGCGGACTTAGGGACTCAGAGGGAGAGGGAGAGGGTGGGATGATTTGGGAGAATGACATTGAAACATATATACTATCATGTAAGAATCGAATCACCAGTCTATGTCTGATGCAGGATACAGCATGCTTGGGGCTGGTGCATGGGGATGACCCAGAGGGATGTTGTGGGGAGGGAGGTGGGAGGGGCGTTCATGTTTGGGATTGCATGTACACCCGTGGTGGATTCATGTCAATGTATGGCAAAACCAATACAGTATTGTAAAGTAAAATAAAGTAAAAATAAAAATTAAAAAAAATAAAAAATAAAATGTAAACTGTACCACTGAGTAACCCAATAGTGCATGAGTGGAAGCACTCAAGTTAATATATGAAAGAAAAAGGATAGAATTAGAATACCACCATTTTAAAGCCCCAGTGAATGAACAGAGCTAGGCATTGTGCAGCAACACCTGTTAACCACACAGAGGAGCGGCAAACTGACATTATGTGTCTCCTGATGAAATAACACAACACCACCTATGGTCTCGCCAAAAGGACTGAACGGAGTCTGGTCCAACCTCTGGATTCAGCTCCCAATTTGCAGGAAATACAGAGGAACACCTTGAACTCCACCAAGAGTATCAATCAGCAGAATCCAGGCAGTGGGCACCTGTGGGTCAAAAGGCCAGATTCTTCAACAGATAAATTGTAAAGAACAGAAAGGGATGGAGGAGGAAAGCCTGTCAATTAAAAGAGACTCAAAAGAGAGATGGGATTTTGAAAGATGGCAAGACTACAGCACCCGTGTAGGAAGGCACTTGGGTGATAAAACTGTCAAGAAAGACAAAAGACCAGATTCCTATCAGAGTCCAAAGAGGGGTCACTTCTGTAGGGAGGACGGCAGCTGAGTTTGAAAGCAGGGACATGATGGGCATCTGTGAACATTCAGGTGAAATTCTATGTATTGATCTGGGTGGTGGTTGTTATAATAAATCTTCAAGGTATAAAAAAAAAGAATGTTATATAAATGAAACTGTATAGTATGTTATCCTATTAAGCTGACCTTTTTCACTCAGCATCATTCTCTAGAGATTCAACCAACTTTTTGCAGGTATCACTAGCCATTCCCTTTTCTTACTGAGTAGTACTCTGTGGTATGGCTTTACCACAGTTTATTTAACTAGTTACCTATTGAAGGACATACAGTTTCTTTCCAGTTTTGTACTACTACAAATAAAGATGAAGCAAATATGTATGTACAGAATTTTTCAGTGTACACATTCTTTAAGTTTCCTGGGATAAATGCCCAAGTATTGTTTAATCTTTTAATAAAATGCCAAACTGTTTTCCAGAGAGGCTATGCCATTTTACAGACGCACCAGCAATGTTGGAGTGTGCCACTTTTTCCACATTGAATTTTAATGATGTGAATTACCAGTGTAGCTGTTAAGAGTTGGTGGCTAGCAACCCAATTTGAATCAGACATTATGCCTACTTTCCCTTTCTTGGTCACGGAGGTAGGAAACCCTTGTGACATCAAGGGAAGACAGAAAGAAGTATCTTCTGGGGCTGTTATCAGTGAGATCTTTATTTTCGCCTCATTCCCCCAAAATATTTGTATACGTTTAGTGATCGGTCCAGACCTCAGTGCATCATTGGCCCTCAGTGTCTGTTGACTCACCAAATGTGTGTTATACCTCCCCTCTCAAATTCCTTTTACTTTAAGGTTTAAAGAGCTTCTCAGATGGTGCTAGTGGTAAAGAACCCACCTGCCAATGCAGGAGACCTAAGAGACACAGGTTCAATCCCTAGTTTGGGAAGATCCTCTGGAGGAGGGCATGGCAACCCATTCCAGTATTCTTTCTTGGAGAATCCCCAGGGACAGAGGAGCCTGGCAGGCTTCAGTCTATAGGGTCACACAGTCACCTGGGACTGAAGGGATTTATATGCAAATGCCTTCATAGAATTTTCCAGCCTCTCTTTTGTCATGCCTGAGGCAGCTCTTAAACCAGTAAGTGCCAACATAATTCAAGGGGAATAAATGGTCACATCTAAGCCACCTAGTAAATATTGTATATTCAAACATGGGCTACAAAATTATAAGCATTCTGAATTTTTCTTTTTACCTGTCTCCTCTTGGCCAGGTGGAATGTGCTGCTGATATTAGCCTTCAGTACAAAGGAGAGCTGACAGTCATGTTACGTTACATACCACCAGAAGAGAAACTGATGCCTCCACTAGGACAATTTCAAGGTAGAGGAAAAAAAAATCATTGACTTTGATCAGTGATGTTCCATTTCTAGAAGTGTGGAAGCAGGGAGCATGGATTGGGTGGACTATGTTATTGGGTTAGCTAAGAAGTTCATTTGGCATTTTCCGTAACATCTTCTGTAATGAACTTTTTGGCCAACTCACATCAAGTGAAAAGGGTTAAGTATCACTGTCCTTTATGGAGAGTTGAGAAGTATATACCGTATATGGGGCTTCCCAGGTTGCGCTAGTGGTAAAGAACCCCCTGGCCAATGCAGGAGACAAGCAAGACATGGGTTTGATCCCTGGGTCAGGAAGATCCCCTGGAGAGGAAATGGCAACCCACTCCAGAATTCTTGCCTGGAGAATCCCATGGACAGAGGAGCCCAGCAGGCTATAGTCCATGGGATCACAAAGAGACACAACTAAAGTGATTTTGCATGCACACATGCGATATATGGGAAAGGGTTGTTACAAGAAAAGGACAGAGTTCATAATTAGAAATGAACCTTTATGTTTATACTTGTTTCTTGGAGGTCTAAGGTATATAGATCTTCCCCTGGGTCAGGGAAGGGGGCAGAAATGGGGGATGGTCTGCTAAGAGGCGAGGTGTAGGAAGCTGTCTGGATTTATGACATTCACAGCTACTCAGGGCATCTTAAGAAAGAAATTAACCTGGAACACAGAATACAAAGGAAAATTCCAGATTGGAGTCCACATTTAAATCACTCTTGCCCTTCTTTCCTCAACTCCTACAGTCATGGTGACCCTTTGCCAGTAATTTCCTATCTCTTGACCTCAGTTTCCTCACTTCATAGGGATACTGCAACTATCAAATAGGTTCATTCCTGTAAAGTGCTTACAACACTGTTAAATAAAGGTGGTGGCGGCAGTTGAGAGTATTTCATCAGAATAAAAATGTGGTGTGGGGAGTGTTTTCTCTCACCCTGAAATGTCATTGTGCCTGGGCTTTAGCCTTTAGAGCTAGCCAGGCGTGGAGTTGACTATAATATCCAAGGCAGGAGTTATGGAATTTTCTCTATGTGCATCTTGGCACATGTGTGTGGCTTTCATTGTAGCTGTTTCTCATGGAGAGCAGGGATGTGGCCCAGGCAGCTCTTGGGGTCTTTTCTGTTTTATTCCTTTTTATGATTTAGGGGAGTATTTTTTTTTTAACTTGTTTATTTTTTTCGACAAATACAAATGAACGATAGATCCAGAAAGATTCCATTAGGGTAAAAAACATTCAAGTGAATTCATAGAAACATGTACAGTAATGTACATAGCTCATTCACTCACCAAATCAAATAAATCTTTGTAGTCTTTGTCAGTTTTGAAATGGACCCCATGATCTATCTCTCTTCTCTTCCCTTCTTTTCTCTTTCCCCTCTCTCATTCTCTTTCTCTCTTTTTCTTTCATTCTCTCCCCCAACTCCCTCCCTTCCTCCCTGCTCTCCCTCCCACCCTTCATCTCTCTGTGTTTGTCTCTGATGACTGATGCAGGAAAGAAGACCTTTAAACGAGGAAAAAAGAAGGATTCATCTATCGTCTCTGGAGGAATCCTAGAAGTGTTCATCAAAGAGGCAAAGAATTTGACTGCAGTGAAATCAGGAGGCACTTCTGATAGCTTTGTGAAGGGGTAATTTGGTTTGAGCTCATTTTCAATGATACTTAGTGAGAGATGAAACAGGAGACAGGGGTGGCGGTGAGGTTTCTGTCTTGTTCTTATTCTAAACGTGTGCTAGGAAAGTGCTCCCCTTGAGTGCTGGTGCTTACATTGCAAACAACACGAGAGGGATCTGCTTATTCTAGCGTACTTCAGGATTTCCCGTGACTCTCACCCTCAAGCCTGGTGAATTTTCCTGTGAGATTTATTTCTCAAAGGAGGAAAAAGTTTAGCTTTCTGTATGTAATATTCTTGTATTGTGCTTTACTATCTTTTGGTGCTGGCAGTATGTGACAACAACCAAAATATTGGATCTTTGGAATTTTTCTCTCTTGGGGGAAATTGTAAAAAGTGGGGATGCCAGAGCATTGTCCCTCAAGATATCCACTGGGAAGAGCCTTGGAGAAGCTCCAAGACTGACTCTTGGGCATTTGTGCCCATTTTGTGGAACCTAGGGCAGTTTCTTGAGGGAATACATCCCTTTTGATGGGCATCTTACCCATTCAAGGTAACCCAAATGACAAATCCCTCCTGATTTCTTTTTGAGATTTTTCTCTTATAATCAGAAAAACTAGAACCAGAAGGATATTTTTCATCCATACAGACAAGCACATAAATGCACATGTTCCAAGCAGTTAAGTCTTGCAGTTCCCAATATAAGATGAGGACCCTGCTCTCACAGAGTACCACATGCTACAGAAGGTAAAACAAATTCCTGTGATGCCTGCCGTGAGGTTAATTCTTTGTCAGATGACAGTATCATTCCTCTCCTCCTTCCTCCTTAGAAAAGTGTAAATTCCTCCATGAGGAAATGAGTCAAACCTTTATGCTTACACTTCTAGCTTTGGTAAGGGCGATAATAAGGGGAAGCCAGATGTCTGGGTCTTCCCCGCTGGTGAGTGTGTGTACCTGAATTCCCAGTCATCTGTCCTTGACTCTTTCTCACGGTAGGATTAAGCACAGAAGAAGGGTTTTATGTGGATCCTGCCATTGAAATGTGTCTCCCCAGCCCTACATTCAGACCTCTTCCTGCTCACTGGTGGGATGAGGGGATGGCTCCTTGCTCATGAACTCATTGTGCCCTTGCACAAATGACTTGACATTCTTCTGAAACAGTTTTTACTTTATCATGTTGAACATGTATGAAAGAAGAGAAAATAAAGGATGTGTTTTTAAGGCCAGTAACTTTCTAGTAAATTCTGTCCCTAGTTATAGTGAACCATTGAGCTGATTTTAAAAGGACCTCAGTTTTTTTTTTTAAAGTATGAGAGAGCAAAAATAGTCCCTTGTATAAAATTTAATACTATAACATATAACCTTAAATACTCGGTCCATGAGCCAACATAAGAGTGTCTTAAACAACAGTCTTTGTATGGAAACAAACACTAAAGTTAAGGTATCCCATTGGCCAGAACTTAGTCACCTGACTATATGGGCTATAAGGGAGGCTAGGGAATGTAGTCTTTATTCTGGACAATCTTGTGCCTAACTGAAAAAATGAGGACTTTCTTTTTTTTTTGGAGACAAATAGGAGAGAGAATGAATATTGGGAGATAAGCAGTATCTGTTTGGTACATGAAATGAAATCTCAAGTGTCATAATGTGTCTTCTTTATTATAAGATCATTTGTGGTATTGTTCATGTTAATTTGATGTACTAATTCCATATCCATAAGTCTCCTTCCCAAAAGTGCCTGACTCATCAGGTACTATGATCAAAAACAGAGTAAGGAAAATGAGACAGGGAAGGGAGAGAAGCTGATAAAAATGTTACTAGGCAGGTTCCTACTGTGGTCAAATCGGGCTCATTTCTACTAATGAAGTGTTAAGCAACTCTTTGAAATATACCTTAGGATTGTCCCTTCAAGGGACAGGAAAGCTGGGAGACTCATCCACCAATTTCCTTTACTTCAATTTATTTTTTAGCTGTGCTGTACAACATGTGTAATTTTAGTTCCCTGATGAAGAATGAATCTGTGCCCCATGTGATATCAGCAGGGAGTCTCAACCACTGGACCGCCAGGGAAGTCTCCTCACCAATTTCTAAAACTCAGTGGTTGAGGGTTGCTCTGAGGGACATGAAATTCCCAGTAATCCAGGGTTTCCTGCATGTAAGCTCAGTCGGCTCACAGAGCACCAAAGTCATTAATTGGAGAAGCCAAGAGACACAGGCGCTTAAGGTGGGAACCTGTCAGCATGGCAGGAAGTGTTCATCCTGGCATCACGTCCCCACAGAGGTGAGCCAGTGATGATGGGAGGCATGACATTATTACAGAGTGTCTCCCACAGGAGGTATTTTCATTTCAAGATGAGGGAAGGACCAATAAGATTAGAAAGGAGAGTATGGGCATTCTACTCTTGCCCCCACTTAAAAGAGATAATAAACCATTCCACTCTATCAACCCAGATGTAAGCATATAAGGTGCTGGGAAAGATAATCAAACACACACACCCATGTACACCCCAGGAATTATGGGAAATTGAAATGACTATGCAAGGATGCCCTTTTCTGCTTCACTGTCTCACTGATGACTTGATTGTGTTTTCTCCTGCAGCTACCTGCTCCCTGATGATAGCAAAGCCACCAAGCACAAAACTCTGGTAATAAAAAAGAGTCTGAACCCTCAGTGGAATCATACTTTCATGTTCAGTGGCCTGCATCCCCAGGATATAAAGCATGTTTGCCTAGAACTTACCATCTGGGACAAGGAGGCCTTTTCCAGCAACATCTTTCTGGGAGGAGTTCGTTTGAATTCTGGAAGCGGTGAGGGACTAGGGTACTCTTAGATAGTCTGACTCAGCATGGGGCAGGGGAGTGGTTCCTACAGGTGTAATGTGTCGTAGGTGTATTTGTAATTTCTGCTCAGCTGACTCTCAAGATTTCTATAGATGCTCTATTCCTTTATCCAAGGTTCGGTTCACTGTTAAAAATAGTACTCTGTAACTTTGTATCCTTGAGCTAGAAGTTTGGGGTGCATAATGCTTATATTTGGACCTCTTATAAAATATCATTTACACTTTAGTCTGAGTGAATTTTAACCACTTTCTTGGGCCTTACTTCAGGATTTGCTTAGGAGACAACCACCATGGTGATACACGCTTCTGACAATGACAATACACCATGAAGGACTTCCCAGACCAACTTGACTTCATGTTCTTCTCAGTGCTATCCAGGGCTTGCAGCCTTTACTCAACACTGGTTGAATTGAAAGGAAATCCATTTTTCCCTAAAAAATAATGTCTCATGTTCAGACAGGTCACAGAAACGCAGAATTGGTGCCACAAGACACAGCTATACCAGAGTGAATTGGGAAAGTTTTAGCAGCAGAGCAGGTGCA
Organism: Capricornis sumatraensis; assembly: GCF_032405125.1. NCBI lineage: Eukaryota > Metazoa > Chordata > Mammalia > Artiodactyla > Bovidae > Capricornis > Capricornis sumatraensis. The sequence goes on along the minus strand of NC_091092.1, from coordinate 105,668,493 downwards.
GCCCTGCAAACTTTCATTATCCTAACACTAGACCAGCCACAGTCTGCATGCAACAGGGTCGGCTTTCCTGTGGAGAAAACAACCCCACCCCTGTGATGCTCTACTTATGTATAGATTAAGGCTGTCTCTGCCACTAAAATGACAACTCCCAGGTCACAGAAGTGGCCTTGTTCAAAAGGGAGAGCCTTGGAGCCCAGTTCAGCCTGTTCTTTTGATATGTTAACTCAGTCGAGATGAGCCAGCTTTCTACTTAAGCTACCAAAGTGAGTAAGAAACAAGCCCCCAGGGCCATCATAATTTGTTCCCCATCACCTAGGCAGAAGAGAGTAATGTCGCCTGCAAAAGATGTATTCCATGCTAACATCACTCACTAGATATGGTGAGAACAAACCAGTGAAGGTCTTTCTGGTCAGCAGAGGTTGATAGGTATCAGTCCAGAAGATGAAACATTTCAGTTCTAAAGTATAATGCTCCCCCTTTGCTTCTTTAGGTGTGAGCCATGGGAAGAACGTGGATTGGATGGACTCTCAAGGGGAAGAGCAGCGCCTCTGGCAGAAGATGGCAGACAATCCCGGAACTCCTGTAGAGGGCGTACTCATGCTCCGTGCCAGCATGGGGAAGAGCAAGCTCTGAAGGTACCAGCTCTCCAAAGTGAGGCCTCCCGGGACTGTCTGTTTGTTATTTCCTACCAGTGGTAGGCTCACGACCTGGAGTCGGCTTCCTTGCCATTTCTCACCTGAGCCTACTGGGACATAAGGGGAGAGATGTCAATGTTATGAATAGCTAGGATCTTGCCAGCTGTCTTATAAAAGCATGTACTCTCTATGTCCATAGGCTAGGGCTTTTTTGACTGGATGATAAAAAGTATACCACATGGTCCTGTTAACAAACACATTGTGCAATAATTCATGGGCTTTATCTCATAGGGGAAATGGCATATGTTTATTTGAAACTACAGTTGAGATTGGGAGTCCCCCAGCTTCTTCTAATTGTGAGTGACTTTAGGTTTTCTCAAGGTTGAAGGGAAAAGGGAACCACTTGGAACGTAGGCCTCTTGTAGAGTAAGAAGGGATACTGGCTACCCTTTCCTCACCCCAGAAATCCCCATGATCCAAAGAAGGCACTGTGGGCATGGTTGCTCGGGAAAGAGGGTGGTCCTATTGTTGTAGCTAACTTGTAGATTAGCTGGGTGAATTTTCGAGATGAACTGAGGTTTTTATTTTTGTGGTGACTGTGTAATTGATACTCTAAATCATCCCATTTTGGGGAGCAAAGAGACCTAAATCATTACACCAGGACATCAGATGTAAACAGGACTGACCTGGGAAAACTGGGATGTAGGGTCACCCTAATTATGACCTAGCTACTGAGAGAGCTGTGTTGTAAACAATTATAAAATGTTCTAAGCCATTAACTAAAAGGGAATAAGAAGCAATGCACATTTTTGAGCCCCTACTGTATTACATCTGCTATATCCTGTTGCTCAAAGGAAGTCACATGGCCAAGCCCCAAATCAAGAGGTAGGGAAATATACTCTGCTCACACTGAAGCCATGGCAAGAGTGAGGGTGCTGGAAGAGATGAAGGATTGTGGCCAATAGTTCCATCCCACCTCTTTCACTTGGAAATGCAGAGGCTTTAGCCACCAAACTTAGATGCAAAGGGAGTTAATGCTGACAAGGGACCTTGGACCTGTTCCTCATTTTGCACAGTCCAAAATCTGAAGCCCATAGAGCAAAGATGACTTGCCTAAGATCATATAAAATCTGTGAGTGTATCTGGACTTAAATACAGGGTGTAACTTCTAAGCCAGTGTTCTGTCGACTGTGGTCTTCCACTCGGCATGATCCTATGCTAATCGTGATGGGCAAGAGCACATAGATGGCGGGAGGTGGAGTCAAGTCTGAATGTTTGTATATGAATATACTTGACACAGTCTTCTTCTGGAGTCATATTCTAGCCTCTCAGCTCATTTTTTCACTTGAATTCATGTAAAATTCCTTAAAAGGGTGGATACTGAATTTTAGTAGTAGGAAAGCTAGAATCATCTTCAGGTAGCTAATTCTTCCATATTCAAAATTTCTTTTTGAATTTTGAAAACAGATTTAAGAATATATTTGCCATTATTCTTAGTAAGGTGAATAGCAATCCATATTGACTGTTATTCAGAAATAGGCTATCCAGTTCTAGGAAATGGAAGTTATTAGTTTAGTGTAGCTTAGTGCATATGATACAATTTTTAAAACTCATACCTGTATCTCTATGTTGCCCTTCTTAAAAACAGAAAACAAAAACTGTACAATCATCACTACTTCCTATATTGGAAGAATAAATGTCTTCAGACTTGACATGGCTCAGTATATCCTCAATGACATTTTTAGGGGAGGTGAGAGGGTAAGCCTAGAGACATTTCTAAAGTAGACGGACTGAATTAGATTTATTCACTAATAATGAAAGTGGCAAAATTAATTCCAAAATATCTTGAACTCCAGATGAGCATGAATTTCATGTATTCAGACCTTTGCCACAGTTAGAGCAATTGTAAGAGTATTATGATTTCATAAAATCCAACATCTAACTGGGTGTCTCCATAATGTAAGGCCCAGGTATGCTGAAGTCCATCAGAATCCTGTTGGTGTGACTCAGAAATAAAAGGCAAGTTGATCTTTTAGGTTACTTTTTGTTAAGTATAGTGTAGAGGTACAAAAAAGATTTTTAATATAAATGATACATGTGAATGGCACAAAATTAAAATAGTTCAAAATTGTGAAAAGCAAGTCTTACCCTTTCCTCTTCCATATCAGAATATATTGACAGTCTCTTTCTTTTTATATGGCTACAGTGTACTACATTATAGGGGTATATTAAATTTATTTAACCATTCTTATCAAATACCACATTTAATATGGTTAATTAAGCTATCTATGTTTGGTGGCTTTTTGAAGCAATTTTTTTTCCAGAGTAAACACTTCTAAATTCAAAATGAGATCTGTATATTACATATCAATTCTACTTTTGGTTATTTATCCTACAGAGATTGATAAATATGTTAGAAATGAGTACATACAAGAATATTTCTTGAAAAAGATTGGAAAACATCCAAAAGCCCATCAATAGAGGCCTTCTCTAATATCATTCATGCCTAATTTTTCTGTTTCATTAGTTGTTCCCTTTCCTTGTCTGTTAAGGATTGTAAAATGCTTAGCTTTGGATTCTTTTTTTTTTTTGGCTGTGCTGTGTCTTCCTCATTGCCCCTTCCACAGGCGCTTTCTCTAGTTGCAGCGCGTGGGTTTCTCTTATTCTCTGGAGCACGCAGGCTCTCTAGTTGTGGCAGGCAGGCTTACTTGCCCCATGGCATGTGAGATCTTACTTCCCTTACCAGAGGTTGAACCTGCATCACCTGCAGTGAAAGGTGGATTCTTAAACACTGGACCACCAGGGAAGTCCCTCTAAACATTGGATTCTTTGATGCTTGTTCTCTCTTTCCTCCTCACTTTATCCATCCTCAGGTATTATCATGTATGGTATCCTCATTGTTTTATGACCAGCTTCCCTGGTGTCTCAGGTGGTAAAGCATCTGTCTGCAATGTGGGAGACCCGGGTTCGATCCCTGGGTTGGGAGTATCCCCTGGAGAAGGGAAATGGCAGCCCACTCCAGTATTCTTGCCTGGAAAATCCCACGGGCCGAGGAGCCTGGTAGGCTACAGTCCATGGTGTTGCAAAGAGTCAGACACGACTGAGCCACTTCACTTCACTTCACTTCATTCATGGATTTAACTGGGGCTTCCCTGGTGGCTCAGAGGTTAAAGCATCTGCCTGCAATGTGGGAGACCTGGCTTCGATCCCTGGGTCAGGAAGATTCCCCTGGAGAAGGAAATGGCACGCCACTCCAGTATTCTTGCCTGGAGAATCCCATGAACGGAGGAATCTGGTGGGCTACAGTCCCCGGGGTCGCAAAGAGTCAGACACGACTGAGTGACTTCACTTTCACTTTTGCTTCCCTGGTGGCTCAGAGGGTAAAGCATCTGCCTACAATGCGGGAGACCTGGGTTCAATCCCTGGGTGGGGAAGATCCCCTGGAGAAGGAAATGGCAACCCACTCCAATATTCTTGTCTGGAAAACCCCATGGACGGAGAAGCCTGGTGGGCTACAGTCCATGGAGTCTCAAAAAGTCAGACACAATTGAGCAACTTTACTTTACTTATACTTATGACTTCAAATTTGCATCCCCAACCCAGACCCTTTCTCTCAGCCCCAGGTCCTGATCCAGCAGTTTATATGATATCTCCACCAGGATTGCTCATACTCTCAACATAGTAAAAAATGAACTCTTTATTCCACCCTTTTTCTTACACCTATATCTTTCTGCTCCGCTACATTCTGTCTCAGTACCTTGTCCCATCATCCACCAGGTTATACTAACTAGACACTGGGTAGTGACCTTTTCTTTTCATTGACCTGTAGCAGACTTACAATATTAGTTTTAGCTATACAACATAGTAATTTGATATTTTTATAGATTATATTCCATGTAAACTTATTATAAAATAGTGACCATATTCCATGTGCTGTATCCTTATAACTTATTTATTTTATACCTAGTAATTTGTACCTCCTTTTACATATTTTTGGAGAAGGAAATGGCAACACACTCCAGTATTCTTTCCTGGAAAATCCCATGGACGGAGGAGCCTGGCAGGCTGCAGTCCATGGAGTCACAAAGAGTCAGACAGGACTGAGCGACTTCACTAACTCACTCACGTATCTTGCGCCTTCCCCTACACTTCTCCCCGCTAGTAACCACTACTCCTCTGTAACTGTGAATTTTTTTTGTTTTTTAATTTTTGGCTGCTTTGGGGCTTGGTTGCTGTGCATAAGCTTTTCTCTAGTTATGGCGAGCAAGGGCTACTCTGTAGAGTTGTAGTGTATGGGGTTTTCTTGTTGCTGTGGCTTCTCTTGTGAAGCCTGGGCTCTAGACACCCCAGCTTCAGTAGCTGTAGCTCGAGGGCTCTAGAGAGCTAGCTCAGTAGTTGTGGTCCGTGGGCTTAGCTGCTCTGAAGCATGTGGAATCTTTCTGGACCAGTAATTAAACCAGTGTCCCCTGCTTTGCAAGGCAGATTCTTAACCTCTGAACCATCAGGGAAGCCCCTCTGTTTTATTATATTCACTAGTTTGTTGTATTTTTTAGATTCCACATACAAGTGATAGCATACAGTATTTGTCTTTCTCTGACTTATCTCATTTAGCATAATGCCCTACAAGGGCATCCATGTTGCTACACATGGCATTATTTCACTCTTTACTATGGTTGAGTAATATTTCATTGTACATATGTACCATGTCGTTTTTACCCATTCCTCTGTTGATGGGCATCTAGGTTGCATCCATACCTTGGCTGTTGTAAATACTGGTGCTGTGAACATTGGGTATATATATCTTTCCAAATTAGTGATTTTTGATTTATGCTTCTTCCTTAACCTGAGGCAAAATTAATCAGGAAATCGTATTGATTATATCTCCTGAAGATCTCAAAAACCTACCCAATTCTCACCATCTCCATGCCACCACCTAGGTATAAGCCACCATTACCCTCATTGGAAAAGACTTTGATGCTGGGAGGGATTGGGGGCAGGAGAAGAAGGGGACGACAGAGGATGAGATGGCTGGATGGCATCACTGACTTGATGGACTCGAGTCTGGGTGAACTCCGGGAGTTGGTGATGGACAGGGAGGCCTGGCGTGCTGCAATTCATGGGGTTTCAAAGAGTTGGACACGACTGAGCAACTGAACTGAACTGAACTGACCCCTCTCTGTAATTGTTACAAATCTCCTAACTGCTATTTTGGCAGCCACTCTTGCCCTCCTTCAATCTACCCTCCACACAGTGGCCAGATTTTCCCAGCATGTTAATTTAAAATGTTTAAACATATGGGAAAGTTGAAATGATTTTATAGTGAACACCCTTATACCCACCACCTAAATTCAACTTCTACCAGTAGGCTATACTTACACATCATTGGCTATATGTCTATCCTCAGTTCAGTTCAGTTCAGTCACTTAGTCGTGTCCAACTCTTTGTGACCCCATGGATGGCAGCATGCCAGGCCTCCCTGTCCATCACCAACTCTCGGAGTTTACTCAGACTCATGTCCACTGAGTCGGTGATGATCGTTTAAAAATTGCAAATCTGATCATCCTTTAAAACCTTCTGTGGCTTTCCATTGCCCTGTGAATAAAATCCAAATTCCTGCTCATGGCCTGCCAGGCCCTGTATTAGATGATTGCTGCCTCCAGCTCACCCCACACCATGCCTCCTTCCTTTCTCCCCTTTCAGCCACACAATGCATTTCTCTACTTTTCAATTGTGCCAGCCTCCAGTCTCTCTCACAGTCTTTGCAATGGAATCTTCTTGCTCCTTCTCTTTATTGACCTGATTTCCATTCATCATCCAGGTCTAAAATGTTACCTGCTCAGGGAAATCTCTCCTGATGCCCCTCTGCCTGACTAGGTCACCTGTCTCTCTTTCCCCTTCACTACATACATCACAATTTTAATAAATTATTCATGTAATGAGTCCTATCATGCCTGTGTCAATTCCCTTCCCACCACATCCCAAGAATATAAGATTCAGAGGGGCAGAGAGAGACGGTATTCATATTATTTCATAGCTGCATCCCCCATGGTTAGTTAAGAGCAGGTAATAAAATATTTGTGGATTAAGTGAAAGTGAAAAAAACAGTAAAAGAATGTTAGAATATAGACATCTTTAGAGATCACTGTTACAGGGAACTGGGATCCACATAGATCAAGAAAAATATCTGACTCTGATTGGTCTTTTAAAAGCAACCTTTCTTCTTGCCTAGAGAATCCCATGGACAGAGAAGCCTGGTGGGCTACAGTCTATAGGGTCACAAAGAGTCAGACATTACTGAAGTGACTGAGCACAGCACAGCACTATAATTACTTTAGTTCAATCCTAGACAGCACATTTCAGTTTCTCTTGGCATAGATAAAGCACAGAGTGTTCTCTCCAGCCTAGCATCTCAGCTTCTCAGAAGAGGAGACCATGGCCTTGCCTGGAGGATCCTACTCCTTATTTCAAGCAGCCCTCAATTTTTTTCTTAGTTGAATCAGACAAGTTATAAAGAGACCTTGGCAAGCTTACAAGCCTGATTTCAACTGTTCCATTCGTAAATAGCACCTGCAGGACACATGGGAGATGTGTATACCAGTATATCAGCTCTCATTTTGCTGTCTGTTGTTAATGTCATTGGAATCGTCAGGATATGGATTTTCCAGGTCACAAAAGCACCAACCACAAAGATACTTTGATGGGACTTTTTATTTTGATTTCCTTTGCCTTAGAAAAAGCTTAAATATATGATAAATCATCTCTAAGTACTTAACTAATGGGTGAATTGAGCCCACCATATTGACAGTAATATTAGCAGCAGCAGCATCTACTACTCCAAGGTTTCTATTTGGCAGGGGAAGAGATAGCTGTGGAAAAAATAAGGGTAAAGCCCACTCTTAGAAGCAAACTGGATCAGGATATCAAGTCCCAGAAGCAACTCAGAGTGAACTACGATGGCATTTTGGGCTGTGATCAGTGTTTTTCTTCCATGTAGATACTTCACATGAAACTGAGCATTGCTTTTAGAAGTTGGCAGAAAAGGTTTCCTCCCACAATGGTATATTTATGACCTTTGAAGTTAATGAAAAAAAAAAAAAAAAGAATGAGGAAGTTTATATAGGCACCATTATAGCAAACATTGGATCTTGCAAGGCTTGAGCAAGAGCCATGGAAATTGGGCCATATCAAGGATTCCACAGGATTATCTGAATATGGGGTGTGAATGTAATACACTGATTCCAGAGCATTGCTCCAAGCCTACTGAACAAAATCTCCATGAAATTCCATCATTTTTTACAAGCTTCTTGGGTGATTCTAATACAAATGGATCACAGTTTGAGGAAGATTGTATTTGAGGAGAAATTACGTTAGCTATATCATTTGCACCAACTCTGCATCATGATAACACATTGGATTTGATTAACCTGGATGTTCTTCATTGTGAGCCAACCATGGTGAGATGGAAGGAGCCTGAACTTGAACTCACATTGACAGGAGCTCAAGTCTTGACTACATACCAACTGTGTGACCTCAGTCAAGTTCATTATCCAATCTAGGCCTTGATCTAGTTGCCTGGAAAATAGGGATAATTGGGCTGCTTTGGAGAAATTGAAGATATCAAATGAGATAATATAGGTAAATATGCTTTGCCACTTCTAACTCACTGTGAAAAAAAATCATTATTAGTGATCTAGAGATAGCAACAAGCTGGAATCAAGATTGCAGGGAGAAATATCAATAACCTCAGATATGCAGATGACACCACCCTTATGGCAGAAAGTGAGGAGGAACTAAAAAGCCTCTTGATGAAAGTGAAAGAGGAGAGTAAAAAAGTTGGCTTAAAGCTCAACATTCAGAAAACTAAGATCATGGCATCTGGTCCCATCACTTCATGGCAAATAGATGGGGAAACAGTAGAAACAGTGTCAGACTTTATTTTGGGGGGCTCCAAAATCACTGCAGATGGTGATTGCAGCCATGAAATTAAAAGACGCTTACTTCTTGGAAGGATAGTTATGACCAACCTAGATAGCATATTGAAAAGCAGAGATATTACTTTGCCAACAAAGGTCCATCTAGTCAAGGCTATGGTTTTTCCACTGGTCATGTATGGATGTGAGAGTTGGACTGTGAAGAAAGCTGAGGGCCGAAGAATTGATGGTTTTGAACTGTGGTATTGGAGAAGACTCTTGAGAGTCCCTTGGACTGCAAGGAGATCCAACCAGTCCATCCTAAAGGAGATCAGTCCTGGGTGTTCGTTGGAAGGACTGATGCTGAGGCTGAAGCGCCAGTACTTTGGCCACCTCATGCAGGAAGTTGACTCATTGGAAAGGACCCTGATGCTGGGAGGGATTGGGGGCAAGAGGAGAAGGGGACAACAGAGGATGAGATGGCTGGATGGCATCACCGACTCGATGCACATGAGTTTGAATGAACTCCGGGAGTTGGTGATGGACAGGGAGGCCTGGCGTGCTGCGATTCATGGGGTCGCAAAGAGTCGGACACGACTGAGCAACTGAACTGAACTGAGAGATAGCAATCTGTGGTTCATAATCTCTTAAGCCCTTCTTTTCCTGGGTGTTTAGCTAGGTCTTAATCATTCATTATAATGAAGTAGTTTCCAGTGTATAGCAACAATACAAAAAATACCCAAAAAACTCCTTACTTTGCTATATCATCCATTGTGGAATTTCCTACTTCATCTGATTAGATAGTAATTTTTGCGAAAGTGTTCCATTTGATGGAAAGAGAGACTTGTCAGCTTTTTGTTAAGAGGTTGTAGAAACCATAAACAAACTATCTTTCCACCCTTTTCCTTAACATTTTCATTGTAATGACCATTTCTTACTATGGCCCATCACTTATCTCCTATGTCAGGGAGATCAAACCTGCCTTCCTCAGAGGGTTGTTCAGAATCTCACTTTTTATCTACAGAAATTTACCATTCTGTCAAAACAAATTCCATAGAAATACAAATGCTGTGGTCATTATGAGGAATGCATTGTGTTTCAAAGATTAGTACTCTTTCTCATTTACCGCATTAGAATTTATTGACTTATACCGGCAGAGGGTTCCTTTCATACTTGGAAAAGGGAGATAGAATATATAGTTAGCATTGCCTATAAGTGACAAAATACGCCTATAGGGAGTAGATCATGTTTTTCTTTCCAGTATTTCAGCAAAGGAGGATAAATGTCTCTTATTTTGTTTTCCTTTGTCTCTGATTGAGGCAGAAATTAATACAACAAGCAAGTAAAATATTTCGGTGTAATAGTTAAAGCAAAAGTTAAAATCATTGGCATTTGCTTAGGAAAAAAATGTCTCTTTATAGAAGGGCAGAGAACTAGATATGAACTTGAGTCAAAATATTTTTACCCTTTTATTGTCTTTGTCTGCTTACTCTGGGGGAAGGAATCTAATTTCTCCTTCCAAGTATGATTTTCTACTTAGCCAGAGGTTCATTTTGTCTTCAGAAAGTTGAAACTTGTTTGTGCAAATCTATGGAAACTGATGGGTCCCAACAGTAAAAATGTTTTATTTATTTATTTATTTATGGATTTTTAAAATTGGGATATAATTGCTTTACCATGTTGCATTAACTTCTGCTGGACAATAACATGAATTGGCCATATGTATACTCACTCATATCCCCTCTTCAGCCTCTCTCCCACCCCTGCCCATTCTACCAGTAAAATCTTTCCCATTTGAAAACAGGGAAGGGAGCCATTCCCTTACAAAACAGTTTATGACAATCATTTATGTTTGAACTGTAGTTAGAGTGATTGCATATCAGGAATATATTTGCTTTTCCATCCTTTCCAATATTCATTATTCATAAATTGACATCTTGAAGAGAGTTCTTGGTTTTCAGTTGCTATGAAGAAAGAAATGTCTAGACTTTTCTGAATCTTCTTGCTTTTGACCTTCTTTATTACCCTTAATTAATTTGTCCTTCTTAATTCCTAAGTATCCTCTTACATTGTGCCTCTGACAGATGGCGTGTAGCTCCGAAGATGGGAGATGTCCTTAATGTTTTTGGATTAATAGAAATGTTATTAGTAATTTTCAGGTCTTTTCCATCACCTCTGAAAGCAGCTCTGTTACAGTCATTTGTTGGCAAAGCATCTGAATGCACAAAGCCAGGTTGGGGGAGGAGGAGTTACCCTGACTGCTTCCTAAGGAATCAGAATGCAAGGGGTACTAAACATCCCTGCGAAAGTATAATGAGATGGGGAACTCCTCCTGGAAAGACTATGGTGTTAGCAAGAAATACTGTCGTCTTGAGTAGAGAAGTGAGGCAGGGACCCCATGCCTGAACAGCAATTCATGGTTGATGAATGACAGGTTTGATTAGAGACTGGGCTTCTGTTTACCTGAATGGAGTATGTCACTTGGGCCAGGCATGAATCGCTAAGGACAGGGAAAGGGGGAGAAGGGTGGCCTCCTTTGGACATTTCCTTTATCCCTTCCACTAGGCAGCATTTCTCAAAATAAATGTTGTATCAATATAAATATTTAAAGAGCCTCGGAGACGGACACCACATTATCAGGGCAAGAACTGGCCCAACTCTCAATGCACTAGGTCCCTGTTGCTGGACTGAGTGTGGTTGTCACAGGCAGGCTGTTTTTCTCTGGGCCTGAAGATGAATCCAAGCGTTTAGTGGACTGGAGAGGGAAGACACACTTGCAATACCCTAAGAACACCTGAGGATTGCTTGGTTCCTGGGACATTGGAATGGCAGCTCTCCTTGGGAAGAAGTAAGGGTGGAAATTTTCCAAACTCTGCCAATGACTGGGTCACCTGTATCTGCCTTGTCCCTAGCACGCAGCTACTTTGTCTGCCAGTTTACTCTCCTAAGCTCTGGCTTTGCTAGGAAGTTGATCTCTTTGTTTTTAAATTATTAGACTTTAAGAAATTAAAGAAGTATTAGGTTTGCAGAAAAATTAAACAGAAAGTACAGAGTTGCCATATGCTACCATTCCCCTCCCCCTGCAAGTTTCACCTGTAATTAACGTCTTCTGTTGGTGTGGTGATGGTGTGATACATTAATACAATTGATTAACCAACATTGGTGTGTTATTGTTCATTGAAGTCCATAGTTTACATTTGGGCTCACTCTTGGTGTTTTACAGTGGTATGGGTTTTAACAAATGCTTGATATCATGTATCCACAACTACATTCTCATACAGAATCTTTTTGCTGCCCTAAAAATCCCCTGCACTCCAACCCCTAACAACCGCTGGTCTTTTTTACTGTCTCTATAGTTTTGCCTTTTTCCAAAATGTTATATAGTTGGAATCAATTATACAGTATATAGCCTTTTCCAACTTGCTTCTTTCACTTATCAATATGCATTGAAGTTCCTCCGTGTATTTTGTGGCTTAATAACTCATTGATTTCTTTTTTTCGACTGTGGTAAGAACACTTAATGGGAGATGTACCCTCTTAACAAATTTTTAAGTGCACAATACAGTATCGTTGGTTTTAAGGAGAGAGAGAAAAGGATGGAAGATTTAAGAATTATTGTTTCTTAAACATTTAAAATTTCTTAAAAATTTCTCAAACATTAAAAAAATTACCTGGAGAAGATGGGAGGTCTGCATTTATTTTGCTGGTTTTCTTGGTTTTATTATTGGCTACAAGTGATTGTTCCTATTTACTTGTTTTGCCATATATAGTGCAAAATCAGTAGCAATGCTTAAACACTTAATATGCCTACTTCTAAGCTTCTGTATGGATTGTGTCCGCCAGACCAAAGCTTTGTGCCACTCTGTACTTGCTGCAAAGTGTAATATCTTTTTCATTAAATTCACTTTCCTAATATCTCTCATGTGTTCTATTACAAATTATTCCTGGGTACTTGAAGATACATATACTTGAAAATGTGTCGTGTGTCACCTATTCCTCCTGTTTTTATACTTATTTGTCTTTGGAGCAAAGCACATTTGCTGAATTGAGACACACAGTTTGGATGACTGTCTGGTGTCTAAGATTCGGATGATGTTGAACAACTCTTCTTGTTACTTAGCTATTGAATCTCTCATTTTGGTTTTTCTTCACCTTTCTTTTTGTAAAGCTGAACCCTGACACCATCCTTCCCTTTGCTCTGGGCAGTGATAAGAGAAGGGATCAAAGAAGTGACATTTATTGAGCACCTACTATACATCAGGGACTTTATAAATTATTACCTATTATCTGTGTTTAAAAAAGACAAAGGACAAAACTGGAGACATGAGTCTCAGGTTAAGTAACCCATCTAGTATGTAATAGGCCCCACCCTACATTTCAGATCCCAAAGCCCATGTCCTTAGTTCTTCACCAAAATGTATCCCAGATTCTCAGGGTGTGATTCATGAACCAACAGCATTAGCTTCATCTGGGAGCTTGTTGGAAATGAAGAATGTTGCGCTTTAAGCCAGATTCAATCAGAATATTCATTAGAACAAGATCCTTGGTTGACCTGAAATCACAATAAACTTTAAGAAGCATTGACTGGACCTTAATATTTAAGGTACTTGATACTATAGCCTGGCTGTTGTGAACATTGGCCTAAGACACACCCCATTTATCAGTCTTTTTTTTTTAAACTTTTATTGAACTATAGTTGATTTACAATATTGTATTAGTTTCAGGTATACAGCAAAGTGATTCAGTTGTGTGTATATATATATATATAATATATATATATATATAATATATATATGGGCTTTCCTGGTGGCTCAGATGGTAAAGAATCCGCCTGCAATGTGGGAGACCTGGGTTGGATCCCTGGGTGGGGAAGATCCCCTGGAGAAGGGAATGGCTACCCACTCCAGTATTCTCTTGCCTGGAGAATTCCATGGACAGAGGAGCCTGACAGGCTATAGTCCATGGGGTCGCAAAAAGAGTCAGACACGACTGTGTGACTAAGCAAGCAAATTTATATATATACATACATACATACACACACACACACACACATTGAAGTGAAGTGCAAGTTGCTCAGTCATGTCCAACTCTTTGCGACCCCATGGACTGGATTGGGTAGCCTTTCCCTTCTCCAGGGGATCTTCCCAACCCAGGGATCGAACTCAGGTCTCCCGCATTGCAGGTGGATTCTCTATCAGCTGAGCCACAAGAGAAGCCCAAGAATACTGGAGGGAGTGGGTAGCCTATCCCCTCTCCAGTGGATCTTCTCGACCCAGGATCGAACTGGGGTCTCCTGCATTGCAGGTGGATTCTTTACCAACTGACCTATCAAGGAAGTCCCACATATAATGGAAGAGAATGTAAAAAAGAAATATATACACACACACGCACACACACATATTATTACAAGGTATTGAGTATAGTTTCATGTCCTATACAGTAGGTCCTTGTGGTTGTCTATTCATAATAATGTGTATATTTCCATCTCAAGCTCCTAACTTATCCCTTTCCCCTTTGGTAACCATAAGTTTGTTTTCTACTTCTGTTTTGTAAATAAATTCATTTGTATCTTTTTTAAAGGAGTTTTAAAGATATTTATTTGGCTGCGTCAGGTCTTAGTTGTGGCACATCAGATGTTCAATCTTTGTTGCGGGTGTAGCAGGGCTTCCATACCACTCTAAAAGGGGCAAAATACAGCCAGTTCTAACTGTAAGATGTTGTTCTGGGTGCTCTACCTCTGTCCCTGCCTTTTTTCCCTCTTTGTCCTTCTTCACACTGATCTGTACCCTCAGAAGCCAACCTTAATGAACTGCTTCACAGGGGCTCTCTTGCCATGTGGATTTTGGTTGGGATTGGCCAAAGGAAGGGACCAGTAGGAGACTGAATGGTGAGATCAATATAGTTCTTCCCCTGGCTCCTTCCTACTGGATCACGGGGGTTATGCTCCTCTGCCCAGGACTAGAGCTCCTGGCAGGTGGCCTTCCCCAGCTGGAGGTATGGCCACCACTTTCTCTCCACCCCCGTTAGGCCTAAGAGGGGTAGTCTTGACCGTGGTCAGTTGCAGTGTCCCTCTTTACTTTTCTTTAACCCCAACCACCCCTTTATAAATAGTCCTTTTGTTACTTTTTCCTCAAGATTCCATTCATAGTTTTAGTATTCCATTGTTTCTGGCTGGGACCCTCATTGATACAGTAATTTTGGTATTGGGGGTTATTCTTAAAATGTGGTCCCTGAAAATAGAATTTTAGGTTTGTCACTCCCATATTTGAGGAGCATTGCGGGTGCTTGGCAAAGTAAAAGATGCTTAGTTAGTTTGCTGGAATGAATGGAAAAAAATGATCTTCCAATCTTTGCACCTCTAATAACCATAAAAACTCAGATGGCCATAAATTAAGAGGGATTGCTCTCTAAGGTTTCCTAATATGTACAAAGATGGTCATCGAAAGATATATGTTCCCTTTAAAAGATTCCGTTGGCTCTCTACAGCAGACATCCCTGTTTCTGATTATGTGTGCTGATAAGAATTAAGAAAGCATTTCTTGGTCAATACTTGGTTACCAAGTCCTAGACTTTATTGCTTTGCTCTAGTAATGATAGCGCGTCTGGACTAGCAAGAACGTCATCAATATGATGGATGAGCCTATGTAAAGACAATGAAGACTCCTCCAGAGCCCCTTATAACAAAGAGCCACAGAGGTGGTGAGTGTTTCTTAGGTCAGAAAGTAAAGATAAACTGTTCTCTGTCATGTGAATGCATCATTATACTTAGACTCCAAGGACATCTTACAAGGTATCTCCTCTGACCTAGAAACTCAATTTACGGTGAAGAAAGCACAGCTGTGAGTTCATGCTGTGGAATTCATTGGTCTTACCACATATCTCAGCACCTCCAAAGTAGCTGGTTTGATAGAAGAATGAAATGGTTTACTCAAAGGTCAGTTATAGAAAGCACTGATAGACAATGCTTAGTGAGGCTGGAGAGATGTCTTACATGATAGAGTATATACTTTAAGTTGCTATTGTTTAGTTGCTAAGTCATGTCTGACAGTTTGCAACCCTATGGACCATAGCCCACCAGGCTCCTCTGTCCAGGGGATTCTGCAGGCAAGGAGACTGGAATGGGTTGCCATTATACAGTGTTGTAGCCCTCATAACAGAAACCCATGGGTTCAGGGACCAAGATGTGCAACTGGCAGTGTCCCTTCTTGTTGTTATACTTAATAAGCTACTTAAGTAGTTTTTCCTATGTGTCTACATGAACTTGGGTTCAATGAGCTGAAGGGCTCTAGTGCCCAAGGAAGGCACTAGCATTTTTACATAGGAAACAGTCATGGTGCTATTATATTGCAAGCTGAGAATGCCTCTTAAATAGGTAGGGCCCCTCACACCACTAAAGCTACAGGCAGAGAAGAGGTACTAGCTTGGGTGATTATTAGGAAGAAATTGAGTTGCTTATCCACAGTTGAGTTGCTTGTCTCCATAAGGAGAACTGTGTCTAGAGCTCAGGGAATTTATCGAGATATCTGTCAGTTTTCCAGTGCTCAGTCATCCTGGTCAGGGGAAAACTGCAGCAAACCAATAAAAATGGCCACTAAGAAACCACGTCCTTTCCACAGTGAAGGTTTGGGTCAATCCTCCAGGTAAGGAAATTCAGCTGAAGTGCTGACAGAGGGCCACAGGAGAATCTGAAATGATTATTAACACAGATCTCATGAGCAGCTACCTGAATGAGATTGAAGCACCTTTGTTTGACATTAACTGTTTCTTCCAACCTCTTTCTCCTCCAACTAGCTTCTGGGTAGAATTGCTGGTGGTAGCTAAGATTTTAGGTTTCTGGTGAGTGTATCAGAGAACTGATATTACCCTGCAATGATCTGGTTGTCAGGAGTTGGGGAAATGTTCTGATTGTATGTGGTACATAGTAAATAGTTTAGGCTTTATGGGCCACCCAGTCTTAGTTGTAACTACTGATGTTTGCCACTGTGGAGCAAAAACAGCCATTAACAATAAATAAAAGAAGAAAAAAAATATGTGTGTGTGTGCCTGTGACCCAATAAGACTAATGACAAAAACAAATAGCCAGACTACTGGCTGTAATTTGCTGACTTTTGCAGTAGGTGAGCGCCGAAGAATTGATGCTTTTGAACTGTGCTGTTGGAGAAGACTCTTGAGAGTTCCTTGGACTGCAAGGAGATCCAACCAGTCCATTCTGAAGGAGATCAGCCCTGGGATTTCTTTGGAAGGAATGATGCTAAAGCTGAAACTCCAGTACTTTGGCCACCTCATGCGAAGAGTTGACTCATTGGAAAAGACCCTGATGCTGGGAGGGATTGGGGGCAGGAGGAGAAGGGGACGACGGAGGATGAGATGGCTGGATGGCATCACCGACTTGGTGGATGTGAGTCTGAGTGAACTCCAGGAGTTGGTGATGGACAGGGAGGCCTGGCGTGCTGTGATTCATGGGGTCACAAAGAGCCGGACACAACTGAGCGACTGAACTGATAGGAACATGAGATTTTTTTTAATATTTATTTTATTTGGATGTGCATGGTCCTCATTGCATCATGCAGGATCTAGTTCCCTGACCAGGGATTGAACCTGGGCTGCCTGCCTTGGAAGCATGGAGTCTTAGCCACTGGACCACCAGGAAGGTCCTGAGACCTGAGATTTTTTTTTCTTTATTCAGACAAAAGAGTAGATGCTGAGGGTAAAAGGGATGAACTGTGCTGGTATTCTCTGTCTGCCCCACCAGAGTTCCTCTCTGCAGTTTTCAAAACTGCTTTCTGCTTTGCTCCTTGGCCCTCTAATTTTCAGTTGGGTTTGACCAACTGGATCCAATAGCAGGAGATAAAAAGACAGAAGGAGAGAAAGTTCAGGTCATTTATTCCCCAGGCTCCCTCCCTGCTGGGCCGAGGGTTGTTAAAGGCTGGCTTCCTCTACCACGGCTCCTCAGAGGTGGTCTGTTTTTAAACTGTACATGGCATTCTCTCTGGATTCTAGTAATCACTCTCTCTGCTTGCCCTTCAGGCCTAGGGTGGTAAATGTCCTCTGATGCTGCTAGCTTTAAAGTGCTTCAGTATCCCTTAATAGTTCCCTTTACCATTTCTGGTTCTTGTTCTTTGGTTGCTAAGTTGTGTCTAACTCTTTTGCAAGCCCCTGGACTGTAGCCTGCCAGGCTGCTCTGTCCATGGAGTTCTCCAGGCAAGAACACTGGAGTGAGTTGCCATTTCCTTCTCCAGGGGATCTTCCTGACCCAGGGATCGAACCTGCCTCTCCTGAACTGGCAGGCGGAGTCTTTACCACTGATCATGCTCACTCATTATAAATAATTATTTCATTATGTCCTCTTCAATTCCCATTAGAATCTGCCATCTGTTCCCCACTAGAACTTAGATTTTAAAAATGTCATTGATTGTAAGACACTCTCCACTTCAGAGATGTTAAAATGTGTGTGTTGGGGGGGTGGTGCATTTCAGGATCAGTGAACTATGCTAATTGCAATATCTTCCTGATGAATGAATGAATCAAGGAATGATTCGTATTCAGAGTGCAGCTTACCTCAAAGGACAGATGCAGTGGAGTGCTGTGCCAGATGGTGCGTTATTCAGAATGAACTTCAACAATCAGAATCAACATTGATTCTTCTTATGTACCTAGATGGTTTTTCACGTGCAGTCTTGAGACAGGTAATCAATATGAAGGTTATGTCCTTGCCTAGGACGCCTAATTGTTACATCAGAACAAAAATATCAGAATGCTCTTGAGTGATTCCCTTTCTCTGGAAATGAGATGACTCCAAAGGAAAAGCTACCGACAGGGGTACGATTTGGTGTTTGGTAAAGCAGGCCTAATGACTGTTGCTTGTGACTCCTCATGACCTGAGTTCAAAGCTTTCTGCAGGAGAACAGTATGAGAAATCATCAGTCCTCACAAGCTGCAGTTAACGGACATTCACTGCCTGTGTGACAACTGGAATATGTTCTGGCCCAGCCTACTTGAACAGCCATGGGCCTTCTTTGAGCTTCTCAGGTGGTGCGAGTGGTAAAGATCCCCCCCTGCCAATGCAGGAGACATAAGAGATGCAGGTTTGATCCCTAGGTCAGGAAGATCCCCTGGAGGAGGGCGTGGCAACCCACTCCAGTATTCTTGCCTGGAGAATCCCATGGACAGAGGAGCCTGGAGGTCTACAGTCCATGGGGTCACAAAGAGTTGGGCACAACTGAAGTGACTTAGCACACACTCATGGGCCTTCTTTACAGACATCACTTAGTCTAGGCTGCCTGTTTAGAACTTACGAACTCTTTAGCAAAGCTACTGACCCAAACTGCAGAGGCTATCTGCTGAAATCTAGCAATAACTGAGGTTACTCAGGCCAGTACAAGAGCTACTGTGCATTTGGAAAAGTCTACTGTGTTTCCTTTTTCTAATTCTTAAGTTCCTAATTGTTCCCATAGAGACAAACAAGTGTCTGTTCTCTGGCCCTTCTCTGGAGCAAAGCTACTCAGAGCATGGGTCCATGATAAAATAAGGAACTTCCCATCAGAATGTAAATTAACGTGCTGCTTCCTTTGCTGAGAAAGATTTGCTATCAAAAAAATATCAGCCAAACTATATAATGCATTTATGGACATTGCTGATTTACATTCTGGGGCCAGCTCCTGATTTTTTTTTTTTTGAACCACTAACAAATGGTCCAGGGACTAGTAGCCAGTAGGAGGACTGTACTCCAAGGAGCATTACTCTGGAGGGTCTTAGAACTCAGTCCGTTCACAGGACCATCGTCTAGAAGTGCTGCCACTTGCTGAGAAATGTGAGTATTACTTCACATTCCAAGAAGTGCCTCTTTTCTCCAAGCCTTTGTATCCATGCTTAGTTTCAGAGGGCATCAGAAACCCACTTAATAGCCTGCCCAGCAGTCAAATGGAATTGCATGAGACTAACAGACACATTGAAAGATACTCAGAGAAAAGGATTCAGATTTGCTCTGTGGTCAGACAACATTTCAGTTCCATTTGAAATCAGTTTGTTAGTCCCAGGGCACTGCTGCTGAAGTATAACATCATTCTACAGGGAAACTTGTCACTTCTGATAGAGAGACAAACAGACCAAACAAAATTCCAACCTCTGTGCACTTAAATTCAATTTCCCCCGAGTTCCAGCGTAGCCATAGAACAAACAGGAAAATAAATCCTTAGGCTGAGCATCTTCAAAAGTGATACCATAATAATAGAAATGTATTCCTTGTATATATAAACCACATCTTCTTTATCTGTCTGTCTGTCAGTGGACATTCAGGTTGCTTCTTTGCCTTGGCTATTGTAAATAGTGCTGCTATGAACACTGGGACGCATGTCTTTTTGAATTAGAGTCTTATCTGAATATATGCCCAGGAATGAGATTGCTGGATCATAAGGCAACAATATTTTTAGTTCTTTAAGGAAACTTCATCCTGTTTTCCATAGTGGCTGCACCAATTTACATTCCCACCAACAGTGTAGGAAGGCTCCCTTTTCTCTACACCCTCTCCAGCATTTGTTATTTGTAGATTTTTTTCATGTTGGCCATTCTGACTGGTGTAAGGTTGGACTTCATTGTAGTTTTCATTTTCATTTCTCTAATAATTAGTGATGTTGAGCATCTTTTCACGTGCCTGTTGACCATCAGTATGTCTTTGAAGAAGTGTCTGTTTATGTTGTCTTCCTGTTTTTTTTTTTTTTACTATTGAGTTGTATTAGCTGTTTGTATGTTTTGAAAATTAAGCCCTTGTCAGTTGCATCATTTGCAAATATTTTCTCCCAGTCCGTGGGTTGTGTTTTCATTTTGTTTGTGGTTTCCTTTGCTATGGACTGGAATGGAATATTACTTATCCATTAAAAACAATGGAATATTGCTATTTACAGCAACATGGATGGACCTAGAGACTATCATACTGAATGTACAGACAACAGCAAGACAAATAGCATATGATATCACTTATATGTGGAACCTAAAATATGATACAAATTTACTTATTTACAAAACAGAAACAAACTCACAGACATAGAAAACAAATTTATGGTTGCCAAAGGGGAAAGGGGGTGGGGAGGGATAAATTAGGAGTTTCTATTAGCAAATATACTCTACTATATATAAAATAGATAAACAACAAGGTTCTAAAGTATAGCACAGATATTCAATATCCTGTAATAAACTATACTGGCAAAGAACATAAAAAAGAATATATATATATTATCTGAATCACTTTGTTGTACATCAGAAACTAATACATTGTAAATCAACTAAACTTCAATGATTTTTAAAAAATAATAGAAATACATTTTCATGTGCACATTCTCCAGTGAAATTGATTCTGATTAACAAAGCTACTTCTCTTGTATCATTCCTATGTCTTTCAAGGAGAAACAAATGCTATATTTTAGATGAGTTAAGCATACTTCCTGACAAATATATGGGGAAACAGTGTCAGACTTTATTTTGGGGGGCTCCAAAATAACTGAAGATGGTGATCACAGACATGAAATTAAAAGACACTTACTCCTTGGAAGGAAAGTTATGACCAACCTAGATAGCATATTGAAAAGCAGAGATATTACTTTGCCAACAAAGGTCCATCTAGTCAAGGCTATGTTTTTCCCAGTGGTCATATATGGATGTGAGAGTTGGACTGTGAAGAAAGCTGAGGGCCAAAGAATTGATGCTTTTGAACTGTGGTGTTGAAGAAGACTCTTGAGAGTCCCTTGGACTGCAAGGAGATCCAACCAGTCCATCCTAAAGGAGATCAGTCCTGGGTGTTCATTGGAAGGACTGATGTTGAAGCTGAAACTCCAATACTTTGGCCGCCTCATGCAGGGAGTTGACTCATTGGAAAAGACCCTGATGCTGGGAGGGATTGGGGGCAGGAGGAGAAGGGGACGACAGAGGATGAGATGGCTGGATGGTGTCACTGACTCGATGGACGTGAGTCTGAGTGAACTCCGGGAGTTGGTGATGGACAGGGAGGCCTGGTGTGCTGCGATTCATGGAGTTGCAGAGAGTCGAATGTGACTGAGCGACTGAACTGAATTGAACTGAACTGAAGCATACTTCTAAGCTTGTAATGCAAACTTTAAACATTGGCCATAAGCAGAGATCCAATGACTTTAGTGAGTGTTTATGTCGGTGATTATACTGGCATCCTTCTCACCTCACCCAGAATAGTGATTCACACTTTTGGCTGCACGTGAGAATCCCCTCAGAAGCTTTTAAAGTCTCCTCAGGACCTGTCTGCACCCAGGAAATTTACATCTTAATCTCCAGTGATGGCACATAGGCATCAGTCTTCTAAAACTCCCCTAGTCCATGGGGTCACAAAGAGTCCAACACAACTGATCACACAGACACACACACACACACAAGTAATTCAGTGTGCATCCAAGGTTAAGAAAGACTGACACAAAGAGTATTGAGAGAACTGTAGGCTAAGGGTAGAATGATTGCTAAAAAAGGCATACCCCTTAGGGCACTAAGCTAAGGGGAACCTTCCAGCACCTCTTCTGTTACTCCAGTTTCCAAAGTTAATATTGTTAAAAAGGAGTTAAAACTGCAAGGAGAGGAAATACTTGTGACTTCCTGTGAAGATGAAATGAGATCATGTGCGTGCAATGTTTGGATTCTCAATCAGCCTGCTATTCATTTCTGATTAAATTAGTGAAGGATTATTAATAGAATTTATTGATAAAAAGAGAGCTGCAGATAACAGAAGTGGATGCAGCAAATTTGAAGTGATTTTCCCTTGTGCTTTGGGTCTCTACAAGGCACACTGCCCACGAGTCCTGCCCGAGTTGAGAGAAAGAGCCAAAGTTTTATGCTTACACACATTCCTACTCAAGCTTCTGTCACCATTCCAGAATTATATTCACAATCAGTGCACTTCAGTTGAAGGCAACAGATCATGGTGTGTGGTCTGCAGACCCTTGGGCAGCCTAAAACCTTTTTGAGGGGTCAGCAAGGCCAAAGCGGTTTTCCTTATTTACTTTTTTTTGCTGTGTTGACATTTGCTGGGGTGGTCCAGAAGCAATGGTGAATAAAACTGCAGACACTTCAGTAGTTTGTTTGCCCAAGTACACACATATGATGAAAAGTAACATACCACTTTCATTTTCAAAAGTCCTGATGAAGCAGTAAAAGTTATTAATGTGTTTAAATCTTGACCTTTAAGGATGTGTGATTTTTCAGATGTTTTATGCATGCTCAGGGAAAAGCACTTGGGCATTTTAGTTGCATATTGAACTGGCTATATTTTTCACCATTTTTATTTTAATGAATGAATGACGGATAAAGTATAATTATTTAGGCTTGAGGACTTGGCACACATTTTCTCAAAATCAACAAAAAGAGTTGTCATTTCAAGGAAAATAACTGACAGTATTTGCTCTTAATGATAAAACTTGAGAGTTGAAGCAAAAACTAGAATTTTGGAAAACTTGTGTACACTGTTCTTTATGACAGCTTCCCAGTGCATAGAGATGTTTTTGATAGGATCGGTGATGACATTAACCAAGGTGAATTTTTTATATTGTATAACAAATCTTATTGACCTTTGGAATATCTGCCTAACTCAGTGAACCAATATGTTCTCAATGACCAATGCATGAGTTATAAAATCATGTGTGGTTAAAGATCCATTCAAAGTACAAGATAGACCAATGGATTTTGTTTTATTTTTTTATTTTAATTGGAGGCTAATTACTTTGCAATATTGTGGTGGTTTTTGCCATACATTCATATAAATCAGCCATGAGTGTACGTGTGTTCCCCATCCTGACCCTCCCTCCCCATCCCATCCCTCAGGGTCATCCCAGTGCACCAGCCCTGAACACCCTGTCTCATACATTGAACCTGGACTGGTGATCTATTTCATATATGATAATATACATGTTTCAATGCTATTCTCTCAAATCATCCCACCCTCGCTTTCTCCCACAGAGTCCAAAAGTCTGTTCTTTACATCTGTGTCTCTTTTGCTGTCTCGCATATAGGGTCATCATTGTTTTATTGTTTTATTTTGCCACACTGTATGGCATGCAGAATCTTAGTTCCCCTACCAGGGACTGAACCTGTGCTCCTTGCAGTGGAAGCAAAGAGTCTTAACCACTGGACTACCAGGGAGGTCCTAGATCAATGGATTTTAATGCAACACAGTGTAAAAAGTTGTCCATATTGGCATCAATATTTAAGGAACTACTACTTCCTGAGTTTTGATGAAGTATCAAAGAAAAATATCCAGATACCTAAATAGGGCTATTAAACTCTTTTCTGTAAATTCTGATTATCTTCATATACTTTAATTAAAAGAACATTGATATTGTAATGGATTGAATGGAAAGCATATGTGAAAATCTAGAAGTCTGCTTTTATGGCATATTTTTGAAGAGTTACAATAATGCAAAATAATGCCACTTATCTGACTTTTTAAAAATTTTGTGATGCATATGCAGTTTTTCTTAAAAATGTTATCTACATTAACATGAGTTTATAATTTTTTCCTAAATGAATTGAAAGATAAGTTTTGAAAAATGTGTTCAGTCTTAATTTAGGTACAACTGACATATAACATTATGTTAGTTTCAGGTGTAAAACATAATGATTCAGTATTTATGTATCTTGTGAAGTGATCAACATGTATAGTTATCATCATCCATATTTACAAAATATTTTTTCTTGTGATGAGGATTTTTAAGATCCACTCTGTAAGCAACTTTTAAATGTGAAATACAGTATTATTAACAATAGTCACCTTGCTATTATATAACATTCCTGTGACTTACTCATTTTATAGCTAGAAATTGCTGCATTTTTGACCCTCTTTACCCATTTCACCAACTACCACCTCTGTCTCTCCAGTGACCACCAATCTGTTCTTGAGTTTGGAGTTTGTTTACTTGTTTGCTTTTTAGACTTCACATGTAAGTGATAACATATAATATTTGTTTTTCTTGATCTTTCTTAGTATGAGTTGTTAGGGGAGGCACACTGACTGAAACCACCCACCCAGGCCAGGCACCATAGTAACCATTTGCATGAGTTGTTTTATGACAGGTGGTCCTGGTAAGGAACAAGGAACTCATAAGCCACCACCAACTGGAAGAGTTCGGGAAAGGTCAAAAGGAGAAACCACATGTCCGACCACTTCCCAGAATCCTCTCTAGCATCCATCTCGGCTGAACAAGGCGTGCACCACCAGGAAGGACTCTGAGTCAGAATGACTGGCTAAAGACAACCCGGAAACTAATCCCATCACCATAAAACCTGAGACTGGGAGCCACGTGGCAGAGCTGTGCTCCTGGGTTCCCTTACCCTACTGCTCTCCACCTGGGTGCCCTTTCCCAATAAAATCTCTTGCTTTGTCAGCACATGTGTCTCCTCAGACAATTCATTTCCAAGTGTTAGACAAGAGCCCAGTTTCGGGCCCTGGAAGAGGTCCTCCTTCCTGCAACAACCTTGCTATTATATAACATTCCTATGACTTATTCATTTTGTAGCTAGAAGTTTGTGCAGTTTTTACCCTCTTTACCCATTTCACCAACTATTGCCTCTGTCTCTCTGGTGACCACCAATCTGTTCTTGAGTTTGGAGTTTGTTTATTTGTTTGCTTTTTAGACTTCACATGCAAGTGATATCATATAATATTTGTCTTTCTCGATCTCTTACTTCACTTAGTATAATCTCTAGGTCCATCCATGATGCCACAAATAGCATTATTTCATTCTTTTTTATGGCTGAGTAGTATATAACACAGCTACTATATCCATTCATCCATTGGTGGGCATTTAGGTTGTTTCCATAGCTTGGCTATTGTTAGTAATGCTGCCATGAACATGGGGGTGCATACATATTTTTTTGAATTTGTTTTCATTTTCTTTAGATAAATAACCAGAAGTGGAATTGCTGGATTATGTGGTGGTTCTATTTTTAACTTGTGCTGTTTTTCATAGTGACTGCAGCAATTTACATTCCCACCAACAGTACCCAGAGTTCCCCTTTCTCCAAATTCTCACAACATTTATCGTCTTTTTGCTGATAGCCATTCTAACAAGTGTGAGATAATATCTCTGTGATTTTGATTTGCATTTCCCTGATGATTAGTACTATTGCACATTCTTTCATGTACTCATTGGTCATCTGTATGTCTTACTTGGAAAAGTTTCTATTCAGATCTGTTTTTTAAAAAATTTATTGGTGTATCATTTATTTTCCTTGTTTTTTTAATTGGATTTGTTGTTTTGCTATTGAGTTATATGACTTCTTAATGTATTTTCAATATTCACCCTGTATCAGATATATGATTTGCAAATATATTCTCCCATCTAATACGTTGCCTTTTCATTTTATTGATAATATCTTTTGCTGTACAGAAGCTTTTTGTTTTGAGGTAGCCTCACTTTTTGCTTTTGTTGGTTCCACTTTTGAAGTCAGATCCAAAAAATCATTGCCAAGATGTCAAGGAGCTTACTGCCTATGTTTTCTTCTAGGAGTTTCATGGTTTCAGGTATTACTTTCAAGTCTTTAATCCATTTTGAGTTGATTTCTTTGTACAATGTTAAGACAGTGATCTTGTTTTATTCTTTTGCATGTGGCTGTCCAGTTTTCCCAACATCACTTATTAAAATCATTGTCTATTCAGGACGCATTTGTTGTAAATTAATTGAACATATACGCATAGATTTATTCCTGGGCTCCCTGTTATTCCTGGACTCCCTGTTGTGTTCCACTGGTCTGTGTGTCTGGTTTTATGCCAATACCATACTGTTTTGACTACTATACTTTTGTAATGTATTTTGAAATCAGGATATAGACCATGATGCCTCCAGCTTTGTTCCTTTTTCTCAAGATTACTTTAGCTATTCGGGGTCTTTGTTCCATATGAATTTCAGAATTGTTTGTTCCTGTGAAGAGTGCCATTGAAATTTTGAGAAGTTGCATTGAATATGTATATTTCATTGGGTAATATGGAGATTTTAACAGTATTCTTAAAATCCATGACCATGGAACATCTTTTTGTGTCTTCAGTTTCTTTTATCAGTGTCTTAACAGTTTTGAGTGTATAGGTCTTTCACCTCCTTGGGTAAATTTATTCCTAGGTATTTTACTTTTTGGTGTGATTGTAAATGGGATTAATTTCTTCTCAGTTTTAATTTCTAACACAGTAAATACCAGTAGGATAACCCACATAAATGAAAGTACTTTCAGTTCAGTTCAGTTCAGTCACTCAGTCATGTCCGACTCTTTGCAACCTCATGAACTGCAGCACGCCAGGCCTCCCTGTCCATCACCAACTCCCGGAGTCCACCTAAACCCATGTCCATTGTGTCGGTGATGCCATCCAATCATCTCATCCTCTGCCGTCCCCTTCTCCTCCTGCCCTCAATCTTTCCCAGCATCAGGGTCTTTTCAGATGAGTCAGCCCTCTGCATCAGGTGGCCAAAGTATTGGAGTTTCAGCTTCAACATCAGTCCTTCCAATGAACACCCAGGACTGATCTCCTTTAGGATGGACTGGTTGGATCTCCTTGCAGTCCAAGGGACTCTCAAGAGTCTTCTCCAACACCACAGTTCAAAAGCATCAATTCTTCAGCACTCAGCTTTCTTTATAGTCCAATTCTCACATCCATACATGACTTATGGAAAAACCATAGCCTTGACTAGACGGACCTTTGTTGACAAAGTAATGTCTCTGCTTTTTAATATGCTGTCTAGATTGGTCATAATTTTCCTTCCAAGGAGCAAGCGTCTTTTAATTTCATGGCTGCAATCACCATCTGCAGTGATTTTGGAGCCCAGAAAAATAAAGTCTGACACTGTTTCCACTGTTTCCCCATCTATTTGCCATGAAGTGATGGGACCAGATGCCATGATCTTAGTTTTCTGAATGTTGAGCTTTGAGCCAGTGCTCCAAAAGTTTGAGAACTGCTAGTTTAAGGAAATGTCTACACACATAGGCTAGCTTTGTTTTCATTCTTGCCCAGTTAAATTCAGTCATCTTGATCTTATGGAAGTTTGGCTGTAGGCTTTGTTGAGCAGATCTATTTCAGTTTACCTTAGACCAAAGGCTTAATCTTTATTTCTGGATTTTCAAGGGAAGCCCAACTTGTTCAAAAAGCCCCTTTACCTTGATTCAATCTCCAGCACTGACCAGCTACTGAGATGTCTGTTCAGATCTTTTTCTTTCAACTGTTGTTTTCTCCCTGGACTAATTTGAGCTTGGCTCTGCACATGCACTCCGCAGGGGGCACTTAATGGATTTGAGATGAATTTATATGCAGATTTGGAGCCTCCCTCCCTGTGGCTTTCTCCTCTCTCCAGTCTCCTCCTAGATTTCTAGCCTCTTCATAGCTGCCCTCTGAATGGCCTAGTGGTTTTCCCTATGTTGTTCTTCAATATAAGTCAGAATTTTGCAATAAAGAGTTCATGGATCTGAGCCACAGTCAGCTCCTGATCTTGTTTTTGCTGACTGTATAGAGCTTCTTCATCTTTGGCTGCAAAGAATATAATCAATATGATTTCGGTCTTGGTCATATGGTGATATCCATGTGTAGAGTCTTCTGTTGTGTTGGAAAGAGGGTGCTTGCTATGACCAGTGTGTTCTTGGCAAAACTGTTAGCCTCTGTCCTGCTTCATTTTGTACTTCAAGGCCAGACTTGACTATTACTCCACATATCTCTTGACTGCCTGCTTTTGCACTCCAGTTCCCTATGATGAGAAGGACATCTCTTTTGGGGTGTTAGTTCTAAAAGGTCTTATAAGTCTTCATAGAACTGTTCAACTTCTGCTGCTTCAGCATTAGTGGTTGGGGCATAGACTTGGATTACTTTGATACTGAATGGTTTGCCTTGGAAATGAACAGAGATCATTCTGTCGTTTTTGAGATTGAACCAAAGTACTACATTTTGGACTCTCATGTTGACTATGAGTGCTACTCCATTTCTTCTAAGATTCTTGCCCACAGTAGTAGATATAATGGTGATCTGAATTAAATTCACCCATTCCTATCCATTTTAGTTCACTGATTCCTAAAATGTTGATGTTCATTCTTGCCATCTGTTTGATTGCTTCCAATTTACCTTGATTCATGGAACTAACATTCCAGGTTCCTATGCAATATTGTTCTTTACAGCATTGGACTTTACTTTCACTACCAGACGCATCCAGAACTAGGCATTGTTTCCACTTTGCCTCAGCCTCTTCATTCCTTCTGGAGATATTTCTCCTCTCTTCTCCAGTAGCATATTGGACACCTACTGACCTGGGGGATTCATCTTTCACTGTCATATCTTTTTTCCTTTTCATACTATTCATGGGGTTCTCAAGGCAAGAATGCTGAAGTGGTTTGCCATTCCCTTCTCCAGTGGACCACGCTTTGTCAGAACTCTCCACCATGACCCGTCCATCTTGTGTGGCCCCACATGGCATGGCTCACAGTTTCACTGAGTTAGGCAGGGTTGTGGTCCATGTGATCAGTTTGGTTAGTTTTCTGTGGTGGTTGTTTTCATCCTGTCTGCCCTCTGATGGAGCCACGGCCCAGTTAAGACTGCAGCCTTCTGCTTGAGCTCCATGTCCAATGCACCAAGCACATGGAGGAGGCTTCAGAGTAAAAGCCAACTAAATGTGTGTGGTTCATCCAGTGTGCTTCATTGTTTGAGGGTTGTATCTTCTATAATTTTTGCCTGCTTTTGGTTGAAATCCAATGAACTCAGGTGATTTTTTTTCCTGTATTTTTCCAGATTTATAATCATCATCAAGGAGAGGTAGTATAGTATAAGCTGCACTGCTGTGAAATGAAATGGAGTTATTGTCTTTTCTCATATTTGAACCAAGATCAACAGGTCATGTCCTGATCTGTAGGGACACAACAGAGTCAATACCAGGTCATTGAAAAATGTGTCCTCCTCCAGCTGTGCAATGTTCTATAATCTCTTTTCCCACAATCCTCATACTGATTCCCACTTAATATTGTTCTATATATGTGCTTCTGATGTTGGGCTAACATAATCTCCTCACAGTTTACCCCTTCATCTTTGGTAATTAATCATCTATCCAACATCCTTTGCTCACACTGGCATTTTGTGATTAATTCACATTATTATATATGTCTTTCTAAAGGAT
This sequence comes from Capricornis sumatraensis, assembly GCF_032405125.1. Taxonomy (NCBI): domain Eukaryota; kingdom Metazoa; phylum Chordata; class Mammalia; order Artiodactyla; family Bovidae; genus Capricornis; species Capricornis sumatraensis. The sequence continues at coordinate 105,638,808 of NC_091092.1, read as the reverse complement.
GCCTTCTGCTTTTTGACCATTTACATCGGTGTGGACTTACAGTTCCAGTTGACATTAATCATTATCATATTTTTGATATTCAGTTAGCCTTTACTAGCTTTTTCTTCAGGGTAACTAATTTATTCCTTTTTTTAACCCTTTTTTTATTGAAGTGTAATTTAGCTACGATGAAATGCACTTATTAAAGTGTAGGGTTGGATGTGTTTTGAAAGCTGTATCAGTTCAGCTTAGTTCAGTCACTCAGTCATGTCCAACTCTTTGCAACCCCATGGACTGCAGCACGCCAGGCCTCACTGTCCATCATCACACTCCCAGAGTTTACTCACACTCATGTCCATTGAGTCGGTGATGCCATCCAAACACCTTATCCTCTGTCGTCCCCTTCTCCTCCCACTTTCAATCTTTCCCAGCATCAGGGTCTTTTCAAATGAGTCGGTTCTTCGCATCAGGTGGCCAAAATATTGGAGTCTCAGCTTCAGCATCAGTCCTTCCAATGAATATTCAAGACTGATTTCCTTTAGGATGGACTGGTTGGGTCTCCTTACAGTCCAAGGGACTCTGAAGAGTATTCTCCAACACCACGGTTCAAAAGCATCCATTCTTCAGTGCTCAGCTTTCTTTATAGTCCAACTCTCACATCCATACATGGCTACTGGAAAAACCATAGCTTTGACTAGACAGACCCTTGTTGATGAAGTAATGCCTCTGCTTTTTAATATGCTGTCTAGGTTGGTCATTACTTTTCTTCCAAGGAATAAGCCTCTTTTAATTTCATGGCTACAATCACCATCTGCAGTGATTTTGGAGCCCCCCAAAAGAAAGTCTGCCACTGTTTCCACTGCTTCCCCATCTATTTGCCATGAAGAGATGGGACCAGATGCCATGATCTTCGTTTTCTGAATGTTGAGCTTTAAGCCAACTTTTTCACTCTCCTCTTTCACTTTCATCAAGAGGCTCTTTAGTTCTTCTTTGGTTTCTGCCATAAGGGTGGTGTCATCTGCATATCTGAGGTAATTGATATTTCTCCTAGCAATCTTGATTCCAGCTTGTGCTGTATACATCCAGGTAACCCACATCCCTATCAAGATGAAACATTCTTACACCCTGTGATGTTTCCCTTATGCTTCCTCCCAACCAGTTTCTCCCCGATGGATGAAATCACTGTTGTGCTGATTTCTGTCACTACAGACTAATTGTGTCTGTTTGCAAATTTCATATAAATGGAATTATACAGTGTGTGCTCATTTGGGTCAAGCTTTCATTCCAGATGATTTTGAATGTTGCACGTATCAGTAGTTTGTTGTTTTTACTGCTGAATTTTATTCTGTCTTGCTGGTTTATACATTTTCTTGGGCCATTTCCAGTAGGGGTTATGATGAATAAAGCTTAAAGCCTTTTAGTGTATATGCATTTTTTGTTCCCTTAAATAAATACCAGGGAGTGAGACTGTTGGGTCATAGGGAAGTTGTATGTTTAACTTTATAAGGATTGACCATTTTTCTAAAGTACTTTTACCACTTCACACCCCTAGCTACAGTGTATGAGAGTTGCAGTTGTTCTACCTCTGATCAACACTTAGTATTATCAGTCTTTTTAAAATTTTAACCATTAATAGATGTTTATTTAGACTGTGCTGGGACATCGTTGCTGCACACAGGCTTTTCTCTAGATGTGGAGAGCGGGGGCTACTCTCTCGTTGCAGTGCAGGAGCTTCTTATTGTGGTGGCTTCTTTTGTTGTGAAACACGGGCTCCGCAGTTGTAGTGCATGGGCTTGGTTGCACTGCGGCCTGTGGGATCTTCCTGGGCCAGGGATCCAAACTGTGTCCCCTGCATTGGCAGGATGATTCTTAACCACTGGACCAGCAGGGAAGTCTACTCAAGCGTCTTTTATTGTAGTTTTCTTTCTTCATTTCCTTGATGACTAAAGATGTTGAACATCTTTTCATATACTATTGACCATTCATATGTCTTCTTTTTGAACTGATTAAATCTTTCACTATTTTGTTATTTATATTATTGATTTGCAGGAGATCCTTATCTTCACTTAAGACAAAATATTACTTCAGTTACCTCTGAAACCATTCTTACTTTTTAACAATAAGGAGATGTCTCAGGATCCCTTTTGAGTTTTCCTGCCCTACAGATGGAACCAACTACAGTTGACCCTTGACCAACATGGATTTGAACTGTGTGGATTCAAATATATGTGTGTTTTTTTCAATAGCAAATACTGAAGAACTAAATGGTTTGAGGTAGGTTGAATCCAGGGATGCAGAACCACAGACACAGGGGCCTACTTTCCCACTTTAAAGTTACATATGGATTTTGAACTGTGTGTGTCAGCATCCCTAACCCATATGTGGTTCAAAGGTCAGCTGTACTCCCTAGGGAATCCTGTCACTTTTTGTGACAACTCATGATAACTCGTGTAATCTTTCTTAGACCCTGAAACAGGAAGAGCTGGGCCCAGCCCTCACCATAGAGTTAGTTCTGGCCATGGGAGGGCCCTGGCTCTTCCTGCCTTGGAGTCTAGGATGGGATACTTGGAAATTACTGTGCAAGTCACTTCTGGCACCAAAGCATTATACCCTAAAATGGGAACATCAAAGCTGTCAGATTCACCCATGCTTATTTCTATAATCCTTCAGTTATAAGCCTGACATGTCTTACCAATCTTCTCACTAGTCTTCTTTTGTCCTGTCATTCTCATACTGCTCTGAACGCTGAGTGTTCCCACACTGAACTCTCCCCCAGACATTCTTTGATGCCTTCCAGACCACTACCATGTGTGGGCACGCGCGCACACACACACACACACACACACGCACGCGTGCGTGTGTGCGCACGCATCATAGTAAATTAGGCTTCCTATATCTTTGGTATCTTTTCAGGACAATCCTGAGTAAATCCTGACTTTATCCTGCATCACTTTTCTTAGAGGATATTGTTCTTTGTTCCATACTTCAGTGTTTGTTAGTTGAGAGGCACTGTCATTATCATTCCAGTTCTCCACTGCCCTTTCTAATTCTTCATTTTTAACCTAACCTAAGCAAAAGACTTTCTCTGAGATTCCTGCCTCCTAACATATGACTTCCATCACCTCCCCTTACAACCATCTATCTACATTACATTCGGTTCTCTCCTCCACACTTACATAAGCGTTTGGAATTTCAATCTCATTTATCTTCTCTGTCTTCAATCTTGCCAAGAGGACTTATCATATGGACAGCCCATCCACCTCTCTAACATCACAATTCCAAGGATGTTTTCCTCCATTCTCTGTCATCACGTATTTTCTAAACGCCACTTATCTTTTACTGACTACATTCAATCTTCAACCACCTGGGGATCACCAGCCCTTCCCTATATGTGTTCAATATATTAGTGCTGTTGCTGTCTTTTCTTTTCAGACTGATCCAGGTCACAGTTGGTTATCACATTTTCTCAGTCCTACAATATACCTCCCTCACCCTTGTCCTTTCACCACACCTTTAGCACAAACCCCCACCCCTAGATCAGTTCTCTAACATGCCTTCTCTCATCCTCTACCTGGAGAATGAAGCATTGCTGAAAAATAAATGCTCATTTGTGCTGATTGGTTTCAGTATGGCTTATAAGATATTTTTCCAAGAGGTACTTAAATATCTCTGTTAACTATTGAATTTCAAGGAAGTAAAGTCCAACAAATCCAGTGTTTGAAGACTACAATTCTTATTTTGCTATCAGTATCACTCAAGATTGAGTTTCAGAAAATAGAATCTATTACAGCTAAACAGAAAGGATTCCCTCATCATCTAGAGGTGAAAGATGAAGAAATAGGCTGTATGTTGAACTTGGTGAACACCTCCCCAAGCCACTTGGGAATCCCAAAGGAGCTGCCAAGAAACTAGAAAATCAGGAATTTGCCTACCAGATTGAGAAGGTACCAGTCAGTAGATTTGCTTGTTCTAGAATCATTCCATTCTTGCCACCATCAAGAAGTCATGGTCCCAATTAAGAAGCTGCCATCAGTTATTGGCAAAAAACCACACTGCCTCAGCCACAGTCTAGAATAATATGCTTGTTCTGCATTTTTCTCTTTCCACACATTGATTTGGTTTCAAAACCAAGTCACACTTTGAGTGCATGTGACTGATGGAATCTGGTTTTTCAATTTTTGTTGAAGTATAGTTGATTTACAATGTTGTGTTAATTTCTGCTGTACAGCAAAGTAATTCAGATATATATATATATAATATATATATATATATGTATATTCAAGTTCTTTTCCATTATGGTTTCTATTGAATATAGTTCCCTGTGTTATACAGTAGGACCTTGTTACTCATCCATCCTGTATAAAATAGCTTACATCTGCTAACCCCATACTCCCACTTGATCTCTCACCCCAACCTCCCTTGTCTGATAGAATTTTCATCACTTCTCAAACTACGGCTGCAATGGGATCTGGGGAATATAATTTGTCTTTCTTCATCTGCATGCTAAAAAGGGTTGAATACATATTAAGCAGACCTGTCTACATTATTGACCACACTATCCCTATCCTAAAAATCACTGAATGATTCTCTAATATAAAAGTGTTTAGACGCTGTAGAAGCCAGCCTTCAAATTGTCTCTCCCCACCGTGATCTTCCCCTCTTGGCATCCATAGATTTATATATCCCCTTCCCTCACTGAATAGGGCTGACGTATGTGAGATCTAGGATTCCTTGGAAGTAACTGCATGTCTTCTGAGGCTAGGTCATAAAGATATTGTCACTTCTGCTTTGTTCTCTTTTGGATCACTTCCACTGGAAGAAGACACCACCATGTTATGAGAACACTCATGCCACTTGAGAGGCTCATGTGGGGAATAATAGAGGCCTCTTCCAACAACCAGTACCAACTTGCCAGTCATGTGAGTGAGTCTCCATGGAAGTGGATCCTCCAGCCCATCAAGCCTTCAGGTGACTGCAGCCTCATGAGAGAGTACAAGCCAGAATTGTTCAGCTAAGCTGCTCTCAAATTCATGACCCACAGACAATGTGAGAGAGAATAAACGTTTCTTGTGACATCACTAAGCTTTGGGGTAATTTTCAATGCATGAATAAATGTGTGATATGGTTACCAGCATGTCAGTCATTGATCTTATCTTCAATGTGCTTTAGACGATCTCATTGCCTTTTTTCTCCTTCATTCCCCACCCCATTCATCTAAGCTGAAGTCCCGGCGTTGAAGGCCTGTAGAGGTGAAATCTGCAGTTCTCTGAGAATGGCTTAGACTCTTCAGCCTTCTGCTTCACCCTTCGCTAGCCTTCTGATAATGGTCCAGCAGCTCCTACTAGACCTGCCTCCCACAAACAATTATATGTGGACAAAATATAGAAAATAGCTATCTGCAGGAATTGGAGAGTGACCAAAATGCAGGCAGATACTGGAGGGCAGTCATCAGTTGGAAGAGGGCACATATACTATGTGAGTCATCAGGGTTTGCTGGGTTTTGTGTAAGGGCTGGTTGCTGTGTGCACCAGGCTGATCTTAGGGAGGAGGCCTTACTGAAGATAGTCTTAAATGGTTTGAAGTGCCACCAGAGATGGAAAGAGCAACCATGGCAACTGAGAAGTCAGAAGGGAAATCTCAGAAAGGAGATAGCCAAAGGTAAGGAGCAAGAAGGGGAGCTCCTGATTCTGTGTGTAAACTACCTGCATTTCTCACAGATCACTGTGCCACTCATATGCAGGTGAGGAGTGGGGGGCAGGTTCCAAGTAGCCCAGTGAAGTTTAAAAGAACTGAACTGAGACTCCAGCTGCTATCTACCAAAGCAGAGTCTGAATTCAGCCAATTTATTCGCCTGCCCCTTTATTATACACACACGCATGCACATCAGTAAGAGTGCTGCTGTGCCAAATGGTGTGACCAGACATAACTGAGGATTGTTTTTCTGGGGTCCAAAAGGCACATAGAAATATCCTGTAAGATTTACTGTGAGCAACCAGTCCTCTAGAAGACAGGCTATTATTTTGAAATGGCCCCAAAGTTTGTTGTAGGATATGTATACAGATGCATGCATGCATCTATGTACTTTTTTATTGAGCAAATTTGACATACAGCATTTTGTGGATTTAAGGTGCTATTATATTTAAATATTGTAATATGATTGCCATTGTAGCAGTATTTATCACTTTATATCATTTTAGTATATATTATTTGTCTGTATTCATTATACTGTGAATTAAATGTCATAGAATTATGAGTATTTACTACTCATTATAAGTTTGTGCCCTTAAACAACATCAGTTTTATGTTCCACCCACTGGTAATCACCATTTTACTCTAGTCTTTACATGTTTGACTTTTTAAGTTTCCCCATATAGGTGATATCATGCAGTACTTATTTTTCTCTGGTTTCTCTTCCTTGGTATAATATGCTCAAGGTCTATTCATGTTGTCACAGAGAGCTGGGTATCATCCTTTCTAATGGTGGAATACTATTCCATTATGGTATACATGCCACATCTTTTTTCCCATTCATCTGTTGATAGGCATGTGGCTTATCTTCACATCTTGGCTATAGTTAATAATGCTGCAATAAACATGGGTGTGCCTATTATCTCTTCAAAACCCTGTTTTCATTTCCTTTGGGTACATGGAAGGGGGATTATTGGATTCTATGATGGATCTATTTTTAATTTTTTGAGGAACCTTCATATTGTCCATAGTGGTTGGACTAATTCCCTTTCACCACGTCCTCACCAGCATGTGTTGTCTCTGTCTCCTTTGAAGACAGGCATTCTAACAGGTATGAGATAACTAGTTGTTTTGCTCTTGATTTTCCTGCTGAATAGTGAACTGGACATCTTGTCATGTGCCTCTTGGCCATTTTGATGTACTCTTTGGAAAAATGTCTATCAGATTTTCTGTCCACTTGGTTTGGTATTGTGCTATCGAGTTGAATAAGTTCTTTATGTATTTTGCATATTAATCTCATATGAGCTCTGTGATTTGCAAATATTTGTTGATTATTTTATTTGCTGGGAAAAAGTTTTTGAGTTAGATGATTTTGCTTTTGTTGTGTGTCCTTTTAGTGCCATGCCAGAAAAAACCATCATTGCCAAGCCTAGTATCAGGAAGCTTATTCCTTATATTTTATTCTAGAAGTTTCATGCTATTCCAGATTCTCCTGGCCTGTAGCTTCTTTTGAGAAACCTATTGATACACTAATTCGGCTTCATTGGTGGCTCAGATGGTAAAAAGAATCTACCTGCAATGCAGGAGACCCAGGTTCAATCCCTGGATTGGAAGATGCCCTAGAGAAGGAAATGGCAACCCACTCCAGTATTCTTGCCTGGAGAATCCCATGGACAGAGGAGCCTGACCTACAATCCATAGGGACTCAAAACGTCAGACACAACTGAGCGACTAATATACCCTAATATGATGTGTGTGTGTGGGTCCTTTGTGGGCTACTCTCATCTTTTACCTAGCTGCCTTTGAAATTCTTTTTCATTGACTTTTGACAGTTTTATTATAATGTGTCCTGGAGAAAGTCTTTTTGCGTTGAGATGATAAGGTTCTAATAGCTCCGAGGACTTGTAAGTACAGTTCCTTGTCCAGATTTGGTAAGTTTTCAGCTACTGTTACTTTAAGCCCTCTGCCCACGTCTCCCTTTCTTCTTCTGGTATGCCCATTAATCTTAACTCTCTCCCCTTTTATACTCATATCATTTCTAAATTCCAATCCTCAAGCTTATTTATTCTCTTTTCCATCTGATCTCTATTTCAAATGCTTTCTGATACATTTTTTCTTATTTCTCTATTCTTTATAGAATCTCAGTCTCTTTGGTGAAATAGTCCTGTTCGTTCATTTTATTCCTGAGTTCGCAGAAGTGCTGTTTTGATTTCTTTGTTAGATTGCAATATTCTGTATCTTTGGCCTCGGTTGCTGGAGAATTGTCATCTTCTTTTTGTGATACCATGTTACTATGAGTTTTTTCTTTATAGTGTTTGAGAGCCTCTGCTGCCTTGTCTGTCATAGGGAGCACCTTTCTTATTTAGGTAAGATTTTGTTTACTTCTATTCAGATTAGTAGTTAAGAGCCTTCCTTCTGCTTTCCAGAAGGTGGCGCTATAGCAAAAGTTTTAGTCCTTATTAGAGGAATCAACTCCCTGCTAGGGTTGGGAGTGTATATAGGGAAAAAACAAGGGTGGGGAAAACTTTTTTAAAAAGGTGGCAGCAGAGTGTGAGATGTGTACGTACTGGGGGCTTTGGGTGCCCATGGCCTGGTCGGGGGAATCTTCGAGTAGGGGGTGGTGGGCATCTCAGGGCAGACAGCAGGAGATACATTCCTCTAGTTCCCTGGGTCTGCCTTCTTCCCTCTCCCTCCCCCAATTGTGGATGTCTCACTTCAGCTATGCAGGATTTTGCTGAAGAGCAAAGGGAGCCTCCAGCTGTAGCCCCCCATAGCCTGACAGACCTTCACTTCCTTTGCTAGCGAGGTCACCACTGATGTTTCCACGGCTGCTTCTGCAGTTCCCTTTACCTCAGTAGCCTCTTCTGAGCTCCTATTTACTCACTTTCGTATGCACAGATGGACGGATTTCTTTGCTGGCCTGTGCAAAGGTTCTTTCATTTATTTATGCATGTCCAGATGCTGGGAGGGATTGGGGGCAGGAGGAAAAGGGGATGACAGAGGATGAGATCGCTGGATGGCATCACCAACTCGATGGACGTGAGTCTGAGTGAATTCCGGGAGATGGTGATGGACAAGGAGGCCTGGTGTGCTGCGATTCATGGGGTTGCAAAGAGTCAGACACGACTGAGCAACTGAGCTGAACTACAAGTTAGAGGGGAGGAAAGAAAAAGGTAAGACTCACGTACCATGACATACCACAGTGTACTCATTCTTCAAATAGTCTATATCTCATTAGGCAAAATGTCTGTAATAGAATAGAACAGAACAGAAGACTTGTTTGAAGAAATCTGAGCAGCTCCTTAAATATTAGCCCATCTTCAAGCCTTAGATCTTTCATGTATGGGGCAAAGGGCACAGGCTGGCTTTTCACAGACAGGAGAGCTTTAACGTGGGCTGATACATTTACTGAATTGTGACAAGTGGTCTTTTGAAATGTTCATGGCTTCACATACTCACCATTGGTTAATCTTCCTTTCCCAATCATGTCATTGACCTTTCATCTGATAGATACATTTGCGGAAGACAGAGGTCAAAGAAGAGCAGCTACTAGGGGAAAAAATCATTTGTAAATGAAATATAAACCTATTCACAGGATAGCAATCACTGTCTAATGTTCAAAAGTGTCAAATCTGCTTCTAGTTTTAAACCTCCAGGTTGGAATTTGGACTTTCCATCATTGATTTAGTTATTTGTTCAGGAATTGATTGAAATTTTCCCTTCAGTTTCAGGATGTCAGTTTGGATCAGGGTTTGCTTATGAGAGTTGAGAGAGTCCAACTCCTAGTTGTAAAAGTATGGTTTTTCAGGCCTGACCTTCGGCAAATACTAATACAGAGCCTTCCCTTGGAAGGCCTCATGAGGGGAAGCTGCTTGCCCCACACAGACTGGTGGTATCCAGTCAATGAATCACAGCCACTGGCTGGAACTGTAGTCAAGGACTGGAAGTGTCCTGTCACATATTTGTATTCCTAGCCCAAGTGACTGCATTCCTAGGTCTCTGAGGCCTTGAGCAGAGGTCTTCACGTTCCTCTCCTGGGGCCTTACAGGAGGAAGGGAGGGAAGCTTTCCCCCTGATTCAGGAGCCAGTATTTTCCCACTCCTGGCTGCTCATCCTTCCATGACCCCAGAGTCCATAAAGCTGCCAGAGCTGGGTCTCCCTCAACAATGTGACGACCTCATGTCTTTGTAACCCACCTGAGCTTTCACCTGGTGACCACTGGTCCACTGGAGAGAATGCAGATGGAAAAATAGAAGATGGAAGCTCCAGTTTTAGCTTCTTGGTTATAGCAGCACAGTAAATGATTGATAAGTCTTACCTCTTTCATTGCCAGCTTGTTGCTTTAGGGGCTCCTCTGACACTTGAAAGTTCAGCTCTCTCAGCTCAACTGAGCTCCTCCTGAGACTTAATTTTTCCATTCCTAAAACACCAATAGTCACAGTCTGAAGACCAGTGACCACACTGAGCAAGTATGGCTAGTGCTTGAGAAAAAATGATTTTTAGCACATTTGCTCTAAAATATTTTATTAGTAAGTTTTATATAAAACAGAAGATACATACGTGTCACACTGTATAAATGCATGGGAAGCTTGTATATAGTTGTAGTTTCTAGTTTCTCTACCAAAGTAACCAGCCATGATGGAATTAACAGAGTAAGTATATTCAGTTTTTGCTACAAAGTACAAAAAGCAGTGCAAAATTAAGTGCCAAGAAAGCTTATAATAATAAAATAGACTTTAAAAATTACAAATAAAAATCTGTACATCAAGGATATTGTTCAGGCCTTTCTGTGCGTGTAGCTCGATGTAGAGAGAAGAGGCACTACTGAGAGAGGACACAGCCCATCAGGTGTTGCAGGTCTGGCCCATTTCTGCTTGCAGGACCATCTCCTCTTTTCTCAAGGGGAAAGTGTCGATCAGGTTGAAGAGGGCCACAGGCGTCACCAGGGAGACGTAGCGCTCCTTGTCCACGCCATGCTTATCCAGTACCACTATGCTGAAGGAATAGAGTGGAATTCGCAGTAACAGCCTAGGACAAAGAGAAGACTAGGTCAGAATTGTCTTCCCAAGGACTGGTGAACCAGAGTCCTAGAGTGAAGCTGTGTGCACAAAAAGGCTTAATACCACTAAGGACTCAATTATCCTTTAGACCTTTTCTTGTCAAAGTGTGGTACATCGCATGGGAACTTCTTAACAATGGAGAATCCCAGGCACCACCCCTCCACCCGCCACCCAACCTACTGAATTAGAAGCTGCATTCACTCTACTGGTTGAGTAGGACAGCTTTAGACTATAATGGCAGGAAGACTTTAGACCTGCAATGGTGCTATGTACCAACAGTTGCTCCAAGGCATGTTCAACAACGCTAACAATTTTTTGTATTATATTGGAGTCAACCCCTAATTGCAGATGAGGTTTGCACAACCACAGAGGCAATAGAGCCACTGGTTATCAGCAGGGGTGATTTTGGCCCCCAGGGGACATTTGGTTCTGTATGAACAGTTTTGGTGTTCACCATGTGTGATGGGTGCAACTGGCCTCTAATGGTAGGAAGCCAGGGCTGCTGCCTGCCATCCTACAATGGACAGAACAGCCCGCTGTCCATAGTGCCGTGGTTGAACAATCCTGGCCTGGTGGTGGTGTAGTTGCCAAGTCTAGGTGAAGCTAATTGAAATTATGTTCCAAACATTCCAGCTGTGGCCCATCTAGCTCACAACTGCATAAGAGGGGACAGAACTTGCTCTTCACCCTAGTTTTATTCACTTGGGTGATTATTATTATTATTTTTAATACATCAAGTAATTTCAAAAAGCATTTGAAGTGGTTTCAAGGGCCTGTTTTTTTCTGTTCTACCCCATTAGAATTTCAAATGTATAAAGTAATGTATTTCATTAGAAACCTGTTTAGATGAAAAAAAGCCAGGGAAAGCAAACAGATGAGTTTGGGGCGGGGGGAGGAGCCCACTCAGCTACACAACAAAATCTGGAGAAGAGACCATCTCACATATAATCTCAAGATAGAGTACATACTGCCATCTGGATTTAAAGTGACTATTTTTTTTCCCTCACACAAATAGATTAAGGGAAAAAATCATTATTCAAAATCCAAGCTGACTATACTTTATTCTGCCTTTTTTTTTTTTTTTGGCTGAGCATACAGGCTCTCTGTTCATCAACCAGGGACTGAACCTGTGCTCCCTGCAGTGGAAGTACAGAGTCCTAACCACTGGACCACCAGGGAAGTCCCTCTTCTGGCTTTTGATAGTTGCAGGAGAGATGAGAATCATTTGTTTTATCCCAGTGGGAAACTAAATTGTTCATCCACTTGTGTGTGTTGCTTAGTGATGTTCAACTCTTGGTGGCCCCATGGACTGTGGCCCTCCAGGCTCCTCTGTCCACTTCTAGTGAGTAGAAATAAAAGACAGCATTACCATATCTCCCATGGTTTCTCGTGGTGGTAAGAGGGGAACTTGGGAGTAGATGACCTCAAGAAGTGCATTAATGAGTTTGGGAACATTCAAATCTTGAGCATGCAAGTGATGTTAGAATGGAGAACTAAACTTCTCTGCCTCTTTTAAAAGAAGACTAATTAGCGGTTTCCCAGGTGATGCTAGTGGTAAAGAACACACCTGCCAATGCAGGAGACGTAAGAAACACGGGTTCGATCCCTGGGTCAGGAAGATCCCCTGGAGATGGAAATAGCAACCCACTCCAGTATTCCTGCCTGGACAATTCCATGGACAGAGGAGGCTGGGGGGCTACAGTCCATAGGGTCTCAAAGAGTTGGACACAGGTGATGCACACCTACCTGTCTTTATCTCCCCACGTGCACATAGGTATATAGGTACACGCAGCAGCTAAACTGCTGACAGTAAAGGGGGATTTTAAAAGAACAGAATAGGAAAGAAGAGAGAAGTACATTTGGAAGGAAAAAGGAACTAGGCAATGTTGTGGTGGCTGGAGCCGATGGGAGAGGGTGACCAATATAGAATCGGAGCATTTGCTGTCACAGTACTTAAGTTAGGACAGAAATCCCCCATGGTGCCACCATCTGCTGCTACCACACACGTTCTTCCTGTGGGCCTTGTGCCTTGATTGACACAGAATATTAAGAGGGAAAACTGCCATGAGAAGAGAGGAGTTGTCAGATCAGCAGGCTACCAACAGGTATAGAAATGCATCCCACCATGGCTAAGAAACCACAGAACTTTTGGAGATAAGACATCCTACAGGATGAAGGATGGTACCAGCAATATTTCAGAGTTACTCAAATATCAGGTTGATATGAATTTCAGAGCAAGTTCTACAGAACTAGACAAAACACTAAGGGAGGTTTCAGTTCAAAATCCTAGTGTAGGAAGAGTCTGAACTTACCTCTTCCCATTGACACACCAAATCTACATACAATTTCCCCAGGAAAAAAAAAAAAAAAACTAAAAACTAGGAGAGTGACTTTTGCATGTCAGGAAAATGAGAAGGAAATAACATCAAAGTAGGCATAAAAGGGTGAGAGACAATCTTGACCAAAACCCCAGCAATATCTCCAGTCACAGTCCCCACCCATGTGTGAGGACCAGCAGTCAGGAGGGCACTCATAACCTGGAGTTTCTCCCTGAGTAGTAGACAGTTCCTCTCCCACAGCAGGCTTTCCAGCATTTAAGACCTGCTGCAGAGAGACAACCCCCAAATATCTCTCCAAACCAGTGGGGCTCATCCCATAAGGGCTGCTGAGCTGTCACAAACTCAGAAAGAGTTCTTGAAGCGAAGACTAATGCACCCCAAGACACAGTGTAGAAGTATCCATTTAAAAGTACCCAGGCTTTATGTGAATAGGCTCATTTGATGATCTTAAGTAAGCAGACTGAGGGGCCAGGGGTATGTTGGTGTGAGCAATTTTCAAACTCCCTCTACCGGGTGAAAGCCAGCAGAAACCATCTCTTACCTCTTTTTCTGGCCGACTGCCACCTCCATGGTCCACCCAGGATAGACATTTTCCTATGTTCTTTCTGCCTTACTAAAGCCAGCAGGTACCGTCTACCACCCCACCACCCCCGTGGCTCTGGTGGCCAACAGGGCCTTTTGCTTGCAGTCCCTCAGGACTGTATCTGCATACTTTAAAAGCTGCTGCCTGCAGGTCTGCCTTCCAATCAGCCTGAATCTAAGTGCTCACTGATCCTCTCCACTGGAGCATTAACAGGTCTTGGCACACCCTCAAACACTGGGAACTACTGAAATTAAAATAAGCTCCATGGACAATCACAAAGGTTTGCGAGAGAAACTAGGGTTCATCTCCTACCTGGGGCCAGTCCTTCAAGACTAGAAGTGCCCATTGCAGCTAATGCACAGAAACCAACAGAGAGCCAACTAAAATGAAGAAACAAAGGAATATATGTTCTTCTATATAAAGATAGAGAAACATATAGGATAGATAGATAACCAACACGGACCTACTGTATAGCACAGAAATCTCTACTCAACATTCTGTGATAACCTGTATGAGAAAATATTCCTTGAATAAATATATATATTTTTATATATGTGTAAGTGAATGACTTTTCTGTACACCTGAAACATACAACATTGTAAATCAACTATATTCTACTAAAATTAAAATATAAAACAGACAATTGTCAAAAAAAAACTTAGGCTAAATAAAAAGTTAGGTTGCAATAGAAGCCAGAAAAAATTAAGAAGGTCAAGATGGTAACATCATGCCATTACACCAAAAACAAGACCCTTTTCAGTGTGGAGACCTGTGTGCTTGCATAGATCACACACCCGTGAAACTGGCTCTGTGTCTCTAAGTCCACCAAATCTTTCCTAACAATGAAAACATACTAACCCAACCTTGTGTTCCAGGACAGGACAGTCCAAGAATAGGTAATTACAATTCCTAATGCAAGAAGATTTCTATTACCCAACCTTATCCTGCCCTCTATACTGTCAGCCATCATTCAAAGCAGCTTCTTTAGTTTTATACCTCTGTGTCTCAGAGCAAGGATGAAAGCAGGAGCTTGATGTTTGGGAAGTCCTAGGTGGTATAGTGGTTAGGAGTTTGGTTCCCAATGTATGGGTCATGGGTTTGATTCCAGGAGAGAGGAGGGAATTTATACATTTGTAAATGTATATAACCAGCATGCTGCTGCTGCTGCTGCTGTTAAGTCGCTTCAGTCATGTCCAACTCTGTGCAATCCCATAGATGGAAGCCCACCAGGCTCCCCCGTCCCTGGGATTCTCCAGGCAAGAGTACTGGAGTGGGTTGCCATTTCCTTCTCCAATGTATGAAAGTGAAAAGTGAAAGTGAAGTCGCTCAGCTGTGTCCAACTCTTAGCGACCCCATGGACTGCAGGCTACCAGGCTCTGCCACCCATGGGATTTTCCAGGTAAGAGTACTGGAGAGGGGTGCCATTGCCTTCTCCAATAACCAGCATAGCAACACACACACACACACACACACACACATATCAAATATTAACAGACGTAAAAGGAGAAATACAAGGATAATGATAGTAGGGTACATTAATATGCAGCTTACAACAATGGACAGATATCCAGATGGAAGCTCAGTAACAGAACAGCCTTAAACACATTAAACTGTGGATTTCATAGAGAAATATACACAACATCCCATTGAAAGCAAGAGAATATCTATTCTTCATGTGCATATGGAACATTCTACAGGATAGATCCTTAATCAAGATGATTAAAATCATAGACAGCATCTCCTTTGATCATAATGTATCAAACTTAGAAATAAAATATAAGAAGAAAACTAGAAACAGTTAAGAATAATGTGTCAATTAAACAGTGTGTTAGTGGACAACAAGTGACTCAAATAGAAATAAAATATATTTAGTCAAATGAAAATGGAAATAAAACATCCTAAAACTTATGAAACGCATCAAAAGCAGTTCTGAGAGAGAAGTTCAGGGCAATAAATACTTATCAAAACAAAAATCTCAAAAGAAACCTAACTTGACATCTGAAACAACTGAAAAGTTAGGAAATAATAAGGATCAGAGAAGATATAAATGGAGAGACAAAAAAGACAAAAGACCACTGCAACACCCAACCAAGAGGTGGGTCTTTCCAAAGGTAAAATTCATAAAACTTTAGGTAGACTCACCAGGACAGTTTGGATTCAAATACAAATCAGAAATGAAAGAGACTCACAACTGATATCACAGATATGGAAAGAACAAGAGACTACTGTGAAAATTTACATGCCAAGAAATTTGACAGCCTAGTAGTGGATGAATTCCTAGAAAAATACAACCCTTCAAGACTGAATTATGAACAAATAGAAACTCTTTAATTACTATTAAGAAGATTGAATCACTAATCAAAAACCTCCCAACAAATAAAAGCCCAGGACCAGATGGTTACACAACTGAATTCTACCTTCATTCAAAGAAGAATTAATACTAAACCTTCTCAAACTCTTCCAAAAACTAGGAGAGGAGGTTCCATTTTAAAACTCAGTTTACAAGGCCATCATTTGCTGGTAATCCAAACCAGACAAGGACACCAGAAAATTACATGCCAACATCCCTGGTGAATGCAAATGCAAATATCCTCAACATTTGTAAAACAATTCAACATATTTATACATTTCCAAGATGCAAAGATGATTCAACATCTACCAATCATGTTATGCCATATTAATAAAATGAATGATAAAAATCATATAATCCCAATAGTTTCAGACAAAGCATTTGACAAAACTCACCATCCATTTATGATAAAAACTTTCTCAACAATGTGGGTATAGTGGGAACAAATCTTGACATTATAAAGCCCATATATAAACAAGGCCACAGCTAAGTTTATACTCGATGGTAAAAAGCTAAAAGCTTTTAGTCTAAGATCAGAAACAAGACAAGGATGCCCATTCTTGCCACTTGGACTCAACATGCTAGTGTTAGTCCTAGCCAGACTTGGTACACAACAAAAAGAGAAAAAAGACATCCAAATTGGAAAATAAAACTCATTATTTCTGGATTTCATGATGTTATATATAGAAAACCCTAAAGACTCCAACAAAATACTGTTAGATTAATAAACCAAATTCAGTAAAACTTCTGAATACAAAATGGATATACACAAATCTTGGGCATTTCTATACACTAACAAGCAAATCTTAAAGTCTTTCCAACAGTAGTAGATATAATGGTTATCTGATATAATTTGCCCATTTTCATCCAGTTTAGATCACTGATTCTTAAAAAGTTGATGCACAGTCTTGCCACCTCCTGTCTGACCATGTTAAATTTACGATGATTCGTGGAACTAACATTCCAGGTTCCTATGTAATATGGTTCTTTACTGCATCCAACTTTACTTTTAGTACCACACACATCCACAACTGGGCATCATTTCTGCTATGGCTCAGCCTTTTCCTTTCTTCTAGAGCTATTTCTCCGCTTTTCTCCAGTAGTATATTGTACAAAAATCAAGACAGGGAGCTGACTGTGGCTCAGATTATGAGTTGTTTATTGCAAAATACAGACTTAAATTGAAGAAAGAAAGGAAAACCACTAGGCCATTCAGATATGACCTAAATCAAATCTCTTACAATTATACAGTAGAAGTGACAGATTCAAGGGATTAGATCTGGTAGACAGAGTGCCTGAAGAACTGCAAACAGATGTTCATAACATTGTACAGGAGGCAGTGACCAAAATTTTCCTCCAGTAAAGATATGCAACAAGACAAAATGGTCTCATGAGGAGGCCTTAAAAATAGTTTTGAAAGACAAGCAAAAGGCAAAGGAGAAAACAAAAGATACACCCATCTGAAAGCAGAGTTCCAAATAATAGCTAGGAGAGATTAAAAAAAAATGCCTTCTTAAACTAACACTGCAAAGAAATAGAGGAAAAGAATAGAGTGGGAAAGACTAGAGATCTCTTCAAGAAAATGAGAGAGACCAGGGGAACATTTCATACAAAGATGGGCACAGTAAAGGACAGAAATGGTATGGACATTAGAGAAGCAGAAAATATTAAGAAGACATGGCAAGAATATACAGAAGAATTGTACAAAAAAGGTCTTAATGACCTGGATAACCACATAGGTGTGATCACTCACCTAGAGCCAGACATCCTGGAGTGTGAAGTCCAGTGGGCCATTGGAATCATTACTATGACTAAAGCTAGTGGATGTGATGGAATTCCAGTTGAGCTATTTCAAATTTTAAAAGATGATGCTGTGAAAGTGCTGCACTCAATATGCCAGCAAATTTGGAAAACTCAGCAGTGGTCACAGGACTGCAAAAGGCCAGTTTTCATCCTAATCCAAAAAATGGGCAAAGAATGTTCAAACTACTGTCCAACTGCACTCGTTTCACATACTAGCAAGATAATGCTCAAAACCCTTCAAGCTAGGTTTCCACAGTACATGAACCATGAACTTACAGACATAGAAGCTTTGTTTAGAAAACGAAGAGGACCAGATGAACTTACAGACATAGAAGCTTTGTTTAGAAAACAAAGAGGACCAGATATCAAATTTCCAACATCCCTTGGATCATACAAAAACCAAGGGAATTCAAGAAAAACATCTACTTTTGCTTCATTGACTATCCTAAGCCTTTGACTGTGTGGATCACAACAAACTGGGGAAAATTCTCAGAGAGATGGGAATACCAGATAATCATACCTGCCTCCAGAGAAACCTGTATGCGGGTCAAGAAGCAACTGTTAGAACTGGACATGGAACAATGGACTGGTTCAAAATTAGGAAAGGAATACTTCAAGGCTATATACCGTCACCTTGTTTATTTAACTTCTATGCAGAGTATATCATGCGAAATGCTGGGCTAGATGAAGCTCAAGCTGGTATCAAGATTGCCAGGAGAAAGATCAATAACCTCAGGTAACACCAACCTAATGGCAGAAAGCGAAGAGGAACTAAAGAGACTGGTTGATGGTAAAAGAGGAGAGTGAAAAACCTGGGTTAAGATCCAACATTCAAAAAACTAAGATCCTGGCATCTGGTCCCATCACTTCATGGCAAATAGATACAGAAACGGTGGAAACAGTGACAGACTTAATTTTCTCGAGCTCCAAAATAACTGTGTATGGTGACTGCAGCCTCAAAAATCAAATACATTTGCTCCTTGGGGGAAAAAAAGGCTTTGACAAACCGAGACAGCATTTTGCCAACAAAGGTTTGTTTAGTAAAAGCTATCACTTTTCCAGTAGTCATGTATGGATGTGAGAGTTGGACCATAAAGAAGGTTGATCAAAGAAGAATTGATGCTTTGGAAGTATGGTGGTGAAGACTCTTGAAAGTCCTTGGACAGCAAAGAAATCAAACCAGTCAATCCTAAAGGAAATCAACCCTGAATATTTATTGGAAGGACTGATGCTGAAGCTGAAGCTCCAATACTTTGGCCACCAGATGGAAAAAATCACGTCTTTGGAAAAGACCTTGAAGCTGGGAAAGATTGAGGGAAGAAGGAGAATGGGGCGACAGATGATGAGATGGTTAGATGGCATCACTGACTCAATGGATGTGAGTTTGAGCAAACTCTGGGAAAGAGTGAAAGACAGAGAAGCCTGGCATGCTGCAGTCAGTGGAGGCCACAACGATTTGGACACGAGTGAGGGAATGAAGAACAACAAGAATAATAAAGTACCAGAAATAGAAAAATCACTTTTCTAGTTGTATGAAAATCAATAAATACCTAGAGTAAACTTTACCAAGAATTCAAAGGACTTGTACATTGAAAACAATACACGTTCCATTTCAAAACTGTGAAGCCTTTGGTAAAAGCACAAGGCAGTGGTTCACTCACTGTGATCCCCAGACCAGCAGCATTAGCAACATCTGGAAACTTCCTCGAAATGCAAGTTCTCAGGCCCTACCATAGACCTAGCCCATCAAAAACTCTGGGGCAGGGGCCCCATACTGTTTTAACAGCTCTTCTGGAGATTCTGAGATAGGGCAAAGCTTGAGAACCACTGTATAATTCCTTTATGCTGCTTATTTACTTTTTACACCATCATCATTAGCCTACAGAGGTCTACAGTAGCCCCAACAGATACAACCTGAATCAGACGTTTTCTTAAATCAGATTTTTCTATCCAAATTTAAACAATTTAAAATCACATCAAGATTTTATAAAGATTCTCTCTGCTGCTGCTAAGTCGCTTCAGTCGTGTCCGACTCTGTGCAACCCCATAGAAGGCAGCCCATCAGGCTCCACCATCCCTGGGATTCTCCAGCCAAGAACACTGGAGTGGGTTGCCATTTCCTTCTCCAAGACTCTCTCTATATACCTACAATCCAGAAAAAAACCCTTTAGGAAATTCTACAACAGGTTTTTACAAAAATCATTGACACAGTTCTAAATGAGCAATAGCTTCATGAAACCTACTGGGAAAATTTTTAATAAAATGTTTCAGATGTCAACAATCTTCTCAGGTTTTCTTATCTTTAAATTGGACTGTTGGTAATTATAAATATATTCTTAAAGGGTACCGTCACCCCTGCAAATAGTAAAGCTGATTCCATTTAGAGTCATTTACTTAACACCAACATGGCACCAGGCACTGTGCTAGGTACTAGATGCTAATGCAGTAGGACAAATAATGAATAAATAAAAGGTTATGAGTGTTCCCAGGCTTCTCCTCCAACTAAAGAGAATTCAGGCCTATTTATTGTTCTATATCCCTGGCCTTCTGAGTTTTTTTATCCTCCAGACACTCTGCCAAAGTATGGTGGGTCAAAAGGCAGATGGAATGCCGCAGAGCAACTAAGCCTGTGTGTCACAACTACTGAGCCCGTGGCTCTAAGAGCCCAGGAACCTCAACTATTGAACCTGTGTTCTGCAGCTACTGAAGCTTGCCAACCATAGACTGTGTGCTCCAAAACAAAAGAAGCCACTGGAATGATAACCTTGTGTACCACAACTAGAGAGTATCCCCTACTCACTGCAAGTAGAGAACACCTGCACAGCAATGAAGCACCAGTGTAATAAAAGATTTTAAAATTTTAAAAACTAAAACTGAGCAATAGCAACAATGGATCCAGCAATCCCAGTCCTGGGCATACATCTGCAGAAATCCATAATTCAAAAGATATGTGCATGCCAATGTTCATAGTAGCACTATTTATTACAATAGCGAGGACATGAAAGTAACCACATCTCCATCACACACACGTGCCATATAAAAATATCCAGCCAAAAAAAAAGGAATGAAATAATGTCACTGGTAACAACATGGATGGACCAAAATATTGTCACAGTAAATCAAGCAAGTCAGACAAAGACAAATATATCATTGATGTGTAGAATCTAAATTTTAAAAAATGATACAAATGAAGTTATTTACACATAGAAATAGACTTACAGATATGGAAAACAAACATGGTTACCAAAGAGGAAACATGGAGGGGGGGAGCATAAATCAAGAGCTTTGGATTTATATATATATACTACTATATATTCGATTGATAACCAAGAAGAACTTATGTATAGCACAGGGAAATCTATTCAATATTCTGTGATAACCTATATGAAAAAAACCATCTAAAAAAGAATGAATATATGTATAACTGAATCACCTTGCTGTACACCTGAAACTAACAAAACACTGTGAAGCAACTCTGCTACAATAAAACAGAAAAGAAATCATTCATGTACATGTTCACAGCAGCACTATTTACAACAGCCAAGACATGGAAGCAAGCTAAGTGTTCATTGCCAAATCAATGCATAAAGAAGATGTAGAATATATACACAATGGAAAATTACTTAACTATAAAAAAGAATGCCATTTGTAACATGAATGGAATTAGAAATAATCATATCAAGTGAAGAAAGACAAAGAACAAATATCCTGTGACATCACTTATATGCGGAATCTAAAAAAAATGACTTAAATGAACTTCTTTTGTTTTTGAAGTCCCATTCAATATCTTTTAGTCCTGTGTATCCCGTAATTAATTATGATAGCTATTTTACTACTTTTGTCTTTAAACTTTTACACTAGTTTTATATATCCACTACTGTTACTAATATATCTACATTTTAAATTTTTAAAAAATACTATTTTAACTATTTTAAAATGAAAGTAATTTCAATTTTGTTTGTACAACAAAGTGAGAATTATACATAAATATGCATATTGTTTATCAGATTCTTTTCCACTATAGGTCCCTGTGCTATACAAGAGGTCTTTGTAACTTCTCTTTTATATTAGTGTGTATATGTTAACCTGAAATTCCTAATTTTTTCCAGTCTCCCTCAATCCCCTACTATCCTCTTTGGTAACCATAAGTTTGTTTTCAATGTCTATGAGTCTATTTTTGTTTTGTAAAAATCTTTGTAGTCCTTTAGAATGTATTCAAACTTAAGTTGTTTTCAAAATAAAAAAACATGATAAACATAAGTTATATACAAGCTTCATGTTGACCAGAAACCATAAAACTACAGTAGATACACAAACAATAACAAGAAAGGAATCTAAGCACACCGCCGATTCTTTAAATAACACAAACAAGAGAAGAATGTAACAGAGGATCTATAAAACAGAAAAAACAATTATGAAAATGTCAGTAAGAATATACCTATCAATAATTTAAGTGGACTAAATTATCTAATCAAAAGAAAGAGTAGCTGAATGGGGGGGAAAAAAGACCTATCTATATGCTGCCTACAAGGGACTGAATTCAGATGTGAAGGCACACAAAAACTGAAAGTGAAGGAATGGACAAATATATTCTGTGCAAGTGCAAACCAAAAGCTGGATAACTTTTCTTGTATCAGACAAAATAGACTTTAAAACAAGACTATTATTAGCTAAAGAAGGGCAATACATAATGATAAAGTCTGCAATCCAGAAAGAAGATACAATGGTTGTAAATATATATAGAGAGACAGACAGATGTATATCTATATATAAAAGCAGCATGGAAGCACTTAAAAATACAAGGCAAATATTAACACATTAACGGACCTAAAAGGAAAAATGCGAGGACAATAATATCCAGCTTACAACAATGGATAGATCATCCAAACAGAAGCTCAATAACAAAACAGACTTAAACACATTAAACTGTGGATTTAATAATAGAGAAATACAGAACATCCCATCCAAAGCAACTGAATATATATTCCTCATGTGTACACAGAACATTCTCTAGGATACATCATGTTAGGCTGTAAACCAAGCCTTCATCAACTCAAGATGACTGAAATCATATGATCTTTTTAGATCATAATGTATCAAACATAGAAATCAAATATAAGAAGAAAAGTAGAAACATTTACAAATAATGTGGCAATTAAACTGTGTTACTAGACAATGAGTGACTCAAAGAGGAATTAAAAATTACATTCAGTAAAATGGAAATAAAAAATTCTAAGACGTATGAATCAAGGCAAATTGGAAGTGGTCAAACGGGAGATGGAAAGAGTGAACATTGACATTTTAAGAATCAGCGAACTAAAATGGACTGGGATGGGTGAATTTAACTTAGATGACCATTATATCTACTACTGTGAGCAAGAATCCCTTAGAAGAAACGGAGTAGCCATCATAGTCAACAAAAGAGTCCAAAATGTAGTATTCGGATGCAATCTCAAAAACGACAGAATGATCTCTGTTTCTTTCCAAGGCAAACCATTCAATATCACGGTAATCCAAGTCTATGCCCTGACCAGTAATGCTGAAGAAGCTGAAGTTGAATGGTTCTATGAAGACATACGAGACCTTTTAGAACTAACACCCCAAAAAGATGTCCTTATCATTATAGGGGACTGGAATGCAAAAGTAGGAAGTCAAGAAACACCTGGAGTAACAGGCAAATTTGGCCTTGGCGTACAGAATGAAGCAGGGCAAAGGCTAATAGAGTTCTGCCGAGAGAATGCACTGGTCATAGCAAACACCCTCTTCCAAAAACAAAAGAGAGGACTCACACATGGACATCACCAGATGGCCAACACCAAAATCAGATTGAAGCTCTATACAGTCAGCAAAAATAAGACCGGGAGCTGAATGTGGCTCAGATCATGAACTCCTAATTACCAAATTCAAACTTAAATTGAAGGAAGTAGGGAAAACCACTACACCATTCAGGTATGACCTAAATCAAATCCCTTATGATTATACAGTGGAAGTGAGAAATAGATTTAAGGGACTGGATCTGACAGAGTGCCTGATGAACTATGGACAGAGGTTTGTGACACTGTACAGGAGACAGGGATCAAGACCATCCCCAAGAAAAAAGAAATGCAAAAAGGCAAAATGGCTGTCTGAGGAGGCCTGACAAACAGCTATGAAAAGAAGAGAAGTGAAAAGCAAAGGAGAAAAGGAAAGATATACCCATTTGAATGCAGAGTTCCAAAGAATAGCAAGGAGAGATAAGAAAGCCATCCTCAGTGATCAATGCAAAGAAATAGAGGAAAACAACAGAATGGCAAAGACTGGAGATCTCTTCAAGAAAATTAGAGATACCAAAGGAACATTTCATGTAAAGATGGGCTCAATAAAGGACAGAAATGGTATGGACCTAACAGAAGCAGAAGATGTTAAGAGGGGGCAAGAATACACAGAAGAACTGTACAAAAAAGATCTTTACGACCCAGATAATCACAATGGGATCACTCACCTAGAGCAAGACATCCTGGAATGTGAAGTCAAGTCGGCCTTAGGAAGCATCACTACGAAGAAAGCTAGGGGAGGTGATGGCATTCCAGTTGAGCTATTTCAAATCCTAAAAGATGATGCTGTGGAAGTGCAGCAAATTTGGAAAACACAGCTGTGGCCACAGGACTGGAAAAGGTCAGTTTTCATTCCAATCCCAAAGAAAGGCAATGCCAAAGAATGCTCAAACTACCACACAATTGCACTCATCTCACACGCTAGTAAAGTAATGCTCAAAATTCTCCAAGTCAGGCTTCAGCAATATGTTATCCATGAACTTGCAGATGTTCAAGCTCGTTTTAGAAAAGGCAGAGAAACCAGAGATCAAATTGCCAACATCCACTGGATCAAAGAAAAAGCAAGAGAGTTCCGGGAAAACATCTATCTCTGCTTTACTGACTATGCCAAAGCCTTTGACAAACTATGGAAAATTCTGAAAGAGATGTGAATACCAGACCACCTGACCTGCCTTTTGAGAAATCTGTATGGAGGTCAGGAAACAACAGTTAGAACTGGACATGGAACAAGAGACTGGTTCCAAACAGGAAAAGGAGTTTATTAGTATTGTATATTGTCACCCTGCTTGTTTAACTTATATGCAGAGTACATCATGAGAAACGCTGGACTGGAAGCAGCACAAGCTGGAATCAAGATTGCCGGGAGAAATATCAATAACCTCAGATATGCAGATGACACCACCCTTATGGCAGAAAGTGAAGAACTAAACCTCTTGAGGAAAGTGAAAGAGGAGAGTGAAAAATTTGACTGAAAGCTCAAATTCAGAAAACTAAGATCATGGCAGCGGGTCCCATCACTTCATGGGAAATAGATGGGGAAACAGTGTCAGACTTTATTTTGGGGGGCTCCAAAATCACCGCAGATGGTGACTGCAGCCATGAAATTCAAAGACGCTTACTCCTTGGAAGAAAAGTTATGACCAACCTAGACAGCATATTCAAAACCAGAGACATTACTTTACCAACAAAGGTCCATCTAGTCAAGGCTATGGCTTTTCCAGTGGTCATCTATAGATGTGAGAGTTGTACCATAAAGAAAGCTGAGCACCGAAGAATAGATGCTTTTGAACTGTGGTGTTGGAGAAGACTCTTGAGAGTCCCTTGGACTGCAAGGAGATCCAACCAGTCCATCCTAAAGGAGATCAGTCCTGAGTGTTCACTGGAAGGACTGATGTTGAAGCTGAAACTCCAATCCTTTGGCCACCTGATGTGCATGGCTGACTCATTTGAAAAGACCCTGATGCTGAGAAAGATTGAAGGTGGGAGGAGAAGGGGACGACCGAGGATGAGATGGTTGGATGGCATCACTGACTCAATGGACATGGGTTTGAGTGGAAAGCTGTGGTACGTATACACAACGGAGTACTACTCAGCCATTAAAAAGAATACATTTGAATCCGTTCTAATGAGGTGGATGAAACTGGAACCTATGATACAGAGTGAAGTAAGCCAGAAAGAAAAACACCAATACAGTATACTAATGCATATATATGGAATTTAGAAAGATGGCAACGATAACCCTGTATGCGAGACAGCAAGAGAGACACAGATGTATAGAAGTCTTTTTGACTCTGTGGGAGAGGGCGAGGGTCGGATGATTTGGGAGACTGGCACTGAAACATGTATATCGTCATATGTGAAATAGATCGCCAGTCCAGGTTCCGGGCACGAGACAGGGTGCTCCGGGCTGGTGCATTGGGATGACCCAGAGGGATGGGAGGGGGAGGGAGGTGGGAGGGCAGCTCAGGATGGGGAACACGAGTACACCCATGGCAGATTCATGTCGATGTATGGCAAAACTAATGCAATATTTTAAAGTAATTAACCTCCAATGATAATAAATAAATTTATATTAAAAAATAAATAACGTAAAAACTTTGTGGATGCGAAGTACTCAGCTCAAAGCGGCTCTGCCTCACCCTGGCTTTGAATGACAGTGGTCTCACCCTCCCCACACCCTGGGTTTGATAGACAGTGGTCTTGCCCTGCCCACAGATCCCGCCCACGGATCCCGCCCACCCACGTGACCTCGTCCTTAACCAATCTCAAGCCCAGGCACTGACCCCGCCCAACGGACGCCATTACCCGTCCGTCCCAGAGCCCGCACCCAGCCGCCTGCCAGCTGGCCCGGAGCCCGCCTCCGGCCACCCACATCGTCCACCCTGGGAAAGTTGCGAGGAGACCGCTGGCTCCCGCGCCCCCGCCGATTCCTGCCCCGCAGACGCCTCATCCCAGCCGCCCTTCCCTGGTTCGAGGAGTTGCCCGCCATGCTGCCCACATTGCCGTCACAGGTGCGTCACAACTACCGCCCCGAGTGTGAGGCCGCGGTAAACAGCCATGCCGCCCTGGAGTTCCACGCCTCCTTCCATTGCCTGGCCGTGTCCTTCTACCTCGGCCATGGTGACGTGGCCTTGAAGCGTTTCTCCCACTTCTTCCTGCTCCGCTGCCTCGAGCACAGCAAGACAACTGAGAGCCTGATGTTCCTGCAGAGCCAGCGTGGGGGCCGCATCTGCTTCCTCGGCATCAGAAAGCCTGAGACCCAACAGTGGGAGACCGGACTCCAGGCCATGCAAGACACCCTGCACCTGGAGAAGTACGTCAAACAGAGCCTGCTCAACCTGCACCAGCTGGCCACCGATAGCAGCGACACCGACCTGTGCCAGTTCCTGCGGGCCGGCTACCTGCACCAGCAGGTCAAGTTCATCAGGGAGCTGCGGAACCATCTCAGCGACCTGAGCAACATGGGGTTCCCAGAAGATGCCCTGGTAGAGTACTTCTTGGACAAGCTCACCCTGTGTGACGAGGACAAGAAGGACTGAGCCTGGACTGGACCTTCCCCCGAGTCCTGGGTGACTGCCCAAGGTCACCCTGCCTGCAATGCAGACCGCAGTACTGCCCTTGCAGAAAAAGTTCACTTTAAGTTTTCCTTCTTTCAGTGTTCTTCAAATAAAGTAATTGCTTCCTGAAGAAATAAACGTGCCTTCTTGATTCACGTGTGCAAACCCTTAACCTTTCAAGTTTTAAAACAGGTATCCGGCAGTCTTTCGAGCTACCAATGCCCTGTCCGCAGGCAGCTCAGGATCTCCACAGAGGGAGGGAAGAAGGGGATCCATGGGACCCTGAACAATACAAAATGTACCTTCCCCTAATAAACAACGTGGTATACGGGGTGGGCACGGGTGAGGTGAGGCCCTGGTGAATGTGGGTGCCTGTGAATAGACGAGACATAATGAGGTGAGGCTCTGGTGAATGTGGGTGCCTGTGAATAGACGAGACATAAAAATATGGCCTGAAAATCACGATTGGGGTTGATCCCCAGAAATAGTGAAGGGAAAGGGATTGGGAAGGGAATGAAATCAAGGGGTCTTCATTTTGTTTGAAGCAGACTTCTGGGAAGCAAGATGGGGACCTGGGATGCTGCCA
Organism: Capricornis sumatraensis; assembly: GCF_032405125.1. NCBI lineage: Eukaryota > Metazoa > Chordata > Mammalia > Artiodactyla > Bovidae > Capricornis > Capricornis sumatraensis. The sequence continues at coordinate 105,611,050 of NC_091092.1, read as the reverse complement.
TAGCAGAGTCCCTCTCTGACAAGCTCACCCTGGGCTACTGTGACAATCTAAGTGTAGCAGGGCTGGCTTTCCTAGAGACACACTTCCTGTGGTCACCACTGTTGAGCATGGGAGCGGCCCTTACAAACATCCACGTGTGATTTTCTACTTGAATTGTACCACCCTGCGATAAAGCAGCATGATACCACTCAAAATTTATCTCAGTTCTATTGAGGGTGATTCTATATAGCCCTTCTAGGGTGAAAAATACAAGCTCATGAATGAAGGTCAATTTGTGATACTGAATGTAAAGTAAAATGAATCCCCCTGAATATGAAGTCAGTGGTACTGGCTGCATTGAAGTATGTAGAGGGGGAAAGGGTGAAGCTGGGAGACCGGTTAGAAGGTATGACAGCTGGTCCAGGTGAAAGACAATGGTGGTTGAACTGGAGGAGAGGATGAGGAAATGAGGAGATGCAGACACACTGCAGATGGATTTGGATACATCAGCAACGTTTCTTCATGGACCAGAGACGAAGAGTGAGATATGAAGAAGAAAATCTATGCCTGGCTTGATGGTGGTGCCATTTTATCAATTTGGGGTCTTTTGCCAGGGGCACAGCTGGGATGGATTGTTGGAGAAGGCATGTCCTGTAAAATCTGAGATGCATATTAGACTTCCAAGTGCAACTGTCATGCAGGTAGCCAGAAAAATGAATCTGGAGTTCAGAGTGGATGTCAGCTTTAGAAACAGACCTATGGGAGACATCATGATCAGATGAAGTCTCTACACATGTAAACCCTACTATTGCCTCTGCCTAACAAAAACACTCAAAATATGTTTCTTCTGTGCCTAGGTGCGGTTAATAAAGCAAAAGTTAAAATTTTACAGATCTTGCCCGTCTTATCAAGGACACATAGTCCTTGATAACAGATGGTCCTCAGATTGACACATGGTCCATCTGAGTCTCCCAAAACTTTGCAAACTGCTTTGAATATTTACAAATATTCCTCCCTGTAGCTCAGACAGTAAAGAATCTGCCTGCAATGTGGGAGACCTGGGTTTGATCCCTGGGTCAGGAAGATCCCCTGGAGAAGGGAATGGCAACCCATTTGAGTATTCTTGCCTGAAGAATCCCATGGACAGAGGAGCCTGGTGGGCTACAGTCCATGGAATCGCAGAGAGTCGGACATGACTGAGCAACTAACTCTTACTTTGAATATTTACAAATATATAAACAAGCCTGGCTACAAAGGAATTAACTGTCCCATTTCACCATGACCGCACTTGAATATTCTTTTTTAAATGAGGATTAACTCTCTTCAGTTAACTTTCCAGAAAATTTGCTTGTTCCTTTGTTCTTAGATAACCGGGGTCTTTTCACTTCTGTTTCTTTCTCTGCTCACATTGAGGATCTCTCCTCTCTCTTTGACCAGCATTCCCAGGTGGCTCAGACACCAAAGAATCTGCCTGCAATGCAGGAGACGCAGGTTTAGTCCCTGGGTCAGGGAGATCCCTGGGAGAAGGGAATGTCCACCCACTCCAGTGTTCTTGCCTGGAGAATTCCATGAACAGAGTAGCCTAGCAGGCTCCAGTCCATGGGGTTGCAAATGGTTGGACACAACTGAGTGACTGACACGTTCATTTTCCTCTGACAATGTCTCAGATCCTACATATGTCAATTAACTGTCCTCCTCGAGATAGAAGCAAGCACCAGGTGAGTAGCTGTTCATCTTTATAACTAGAAATTGACTTTTAGGTTGTGCTGGGGCTTCCTTACTGCACAGGCTTTTCTCTAGTTGCGGTATGTGGGTTCCTTATTGTGGTGGCTTTGCCTCTTGCACACCATGGGCTCTAGGTGCTTGGACTTCAGTAGTTGTGGCACATGGGCTCAGCAGTTGTGGTTCCCTGGCTCTAGAGCACAGGTTCAGTAGCTGTGATGTGCAGGCTGAGGTGCTCTGCGAAATGTGAGATCTTCCTGGATCAGGGATCAAACCCAGGTCTCCTGCTTTGGCAGAAGGATTCTTTACCACTGAGCCACCAGGGAAGCCTGAAGATCCCTCTTACTCTCCTGTTTTGGACAAACAGTTTGGTGTCGTGGATTCTTCCCCACAGATGGCCTGGGTTCAAATCCCATTCTAGCCACTTACTAAATTGAGGGCATTGGGGAATGTGAATTACCTTCTCTGTGCCTCTGGTTTCTCATATATAAAATAAGCATCAAGAAACTATTGCTTAAAAGAGTAGACGGAGAAGGTAATGGACCCCCACTCCAGTGGTCTTGCCTGGAAAATTCCATGGACAGAGAAGCATGGTAGGCTGTAGTCCATGGGGTCGCTAAGAGTCGGACACGACTGAGCAATGTCACTTTCACTTTTCTGCATTGGAGAAGGATATTGCAACTCTCTCCAGTGTTCTTCCCTTGGAGAATCCCAGGGACGGGGGAGCCTGGTGGGCTGCCATCTATGGGGTTGCACAGAATTGGACACGACTGAATCGACTTAGCAGCAGCAGCAAAAGAGTAGATGGTTTATTATATTGTCAATGTTTAATTTAAATTTAAACATATTTAAAATATGTATCTTTTAAGTTGCCCTCAGGCAGGCCAGTATCAAATGAAACAAGTTCCCAAAGGCCTAGATGACCAAGGTCAACTCAGGGCATTTGTACATGTACACTCTCCATTTTCTACCTCAGATCTTATATAATTGGGGGAGAAAAAAATAGCATATGTAGGGCACAGCTTTCCGTATCTGCCTGAATGCCCTATTCCCTTACTCGGGGAATATCTAACAAAGTTAAACGCCCAAGTGACTTATGTGACTGGTGATAAAGCAAGGTCCGATGCTGTAAAGAGCAATATTGCATAGGAACCTGGAAATGTCTGGTCCATGAATCAAGGCAAATTGGAAGTGGTCAAACAAGAGATGGCAAGGGTGAACGTCGACATTCTAGCAATCAGCGAACTAAAATGGACTGGAATGGGTGAATTTAACTCAGATGACCATTACATCTACAACTGCGGGCAGGAATCCCTCAGAAGAAATGGAGTAGCCATCATGGTCAACAAAAGAATCCGAAATGCAGTCCTTGGATGCAGTCTCAAAGACGACAGAATGATCTCATCGTTTTCTAGGCAAACCATTCAGTTGAACGGTTCTATGAAGACCTACAAGACCTTTTAGAACTAACACCCAGAAGAGATGTCCTTTTCATTATAGGGGACTGGAATGCAAAAGTAGGAAGTCAAGAAACACCTGGAGTAACAGGCAAATTTGGCCTTGGAATGCAGAATGAAGCAGGGCAAAGACTAATAGAGTTTTGCCAAGAAAATGCACAGGTCATAGCAAACACCCTCTTCCAACAACACAAGAGAAGACTCTACACATGGACATCACCCCTGGTCAACAACGAAATCAGATTGATTATATTCTTTGCAGCCAAAGATGGAGAAACTCTATACAGTCAACAAAAACAAGACCAGGAGCTGACTGTGGCTCAGATCATGAACTCCTTGTCACCAAATTCAGACTTAAATTGAAGAAAGTAGGAAAAACCGCTAGACCATTCAGGTATGACCTAAATCAAATCCCTTAGGATTATACAGTGGAAGTGAGAAATAGATTTAAGGCCCTAGATCTGATAGACAGAGTGCCTGATGAACTATGGAATGAGGTTCATGACATTGTACAGGAGACAGGGATCAAGACTATCCCCATGGAAAAGAAATGCAAAAAAGCAAAATGGCTGTCTGGGGAGGCCTTACAAATAGCTATGAAAAGAAGAGAAGTGAAAAGCAAAAGAGAAAAGGAAAGAGATAAGCATCTGAACGCAGAGTTCCAAAGAATAGCAAGGAGAGAGAAGAAAGCCTTCTTCAGCGATCAACGCAAAGAAATAGAGGAAAACAATAGAATGGGAAAGACTGGAGATCTCTTCAAGAAAATTCGAGATACCAAGGGAACATTTCATGCAAAGATGGGCTCGATAAAGGACAGAAATGGTCTGGGCCTAACAGAAGCAGAAGATATTAAGAAGAGGGGGCAAGAATACACAGAAGAACTGTACAAAAAAGATCTTCACCCGGATAATCACGATGGTGTAGTCACTCACCTATAGCCAGACATCCTGGAATGTGAAGTCAAGTGGGCCTTAGAAAGCATCACGACAAACAAAGCTAGTGGAGGTGATGGCATTCCAGTTGAGCTATTTCAAATCCTGAAAGATGATGCTGTGAAAGTGATGCTGCACCTGAAAGAGTGATGCTGCACTCAATATGCCAGCAAATTTGGAAAACTCAGCTATGGCCACAGGACTGGAAAAGGTCAGTTTTCATTCCAATCCCAAAGAAAGGCAATGCCAAAGAATGCTCAAACTACCACACAATTGCACTCATCTCACATGCTAGTAAAGTAATGCTCAAAATTCTCCAAGTCAGGCTTCAGCAATATGCTATCAATGAACTTGCAGATGTTCAAGCTCGTTTTAGAAAAGGCAGAGAAACCAGAGATCAAATTGCCAACATCCACTGGATCAAAGAAAAAGCAAGAGAGTTCCGGGAAAACATCTATCTCTGCTTTACTGACTATGCCAAAGCCTTTGACAAACTATGGAAAATTCTGAAAGAGATGTGAATACCAGACCACCTGACCTGCCTTTTGAGAAATCTGTATGGAGGTCAGGAAACAGCAGTTAGAACTGGACATGGAACAAGAGACTGGTTCCAAACAGGAAAAGGAGTATGTTATTAGTATTGTATATTGTCACCCTGCTTGTTTAACTTATATGCAGAGTACATCATGAGAAATGCTGGACTGGAAGCAGCACAAGCTGGAATCAAGATTGCCGGGAGAAATATCAATAACCTCAGATATGCAGATGACACCACCCTTATGACAGAAAGTGAAGAACTAAACCTCTTGAGGAAAGTGAAAGAGGAGAGTGAAAAATTTGACTGAAAGCTCAAATTCAGAAAACTAAGATCATGGCAGCGGGTCCCATCACTTCATGGGAAATAGATGGGGAAACAGTGTCAGACTTTATTTTGGGGGGCTCCAAAATCACTGCAGATGGTGACTGCAGCCATGAAATTCAAAGACGCTTACTCCTTGGAAGAAAAGTTATGACCAACCTAGACAGCATATTCAAAACCAGAGACATTACTTTACCAACAAAGGTCCATCTAGTCAAGGCTATGGCTTTTCCAGTGGTCATCTATAGATGTGAGAGTTGTACCATAAAGAAAGCTGAGCACCGAAGAATAGATGCTTTTGAACTGTGGTGTTGGAGAAGACTCTTGAGAGTCCCTTGGACTGCAAGGAGATCCAACCAGTCCATCCTAAAGGAGATCAGTCCTGAGTGTTCACTGGAAGGACTGATGTTGAAGCTGAAACTCCAATCCTTTGGCCACCTGATGTGCATGGCTGACTCATTTGAAAAGACCCTGATGCTGAGAAAGATTGAAGGTGGGAGGAGAAGGGGACGACCGAGGATGAGATGGTTGGATGGCATCACTGACTCAATGGACATGGGTTTGAGTGGAAAGCTGTGGTACGTATACACAACGGAGTACTACTCAGCCATTAAAAAGAATACATTTGAATCCGTTCTAATGAGGTGGATGAAACTGGAACCTATGATACAGAGTGAAGTAAGCCAGAAAGAAAAACACCAATACAGTATACTAATGCATATATATGGAATTTAGAAAGATGGCAACGATAACCCTGTATGCGAGACAGCAAGAGAGACACAGATGTATAGAAGTCTTTTTGACTCTGTGGGAGAGGGCGAGGGTCGGATGATTTGGGAGACTGGCACTGAAACATGTATATCGTCATATGTGAAATAGATCGCCAGTCCAGGTTCCGGGCACGAGACAGGGTGCTCCGGGCTGGTGCATTGGGATGACCCAGAGGGATGGGAGGGGGAGGGAGGTGGGAGGGCAGCTCAGGATGGGGAACACGAGTACACCCATGGCAGATTCATGTCGATGTATGGCAAAACTAATGCAATATTTTAAAGTAATTAACCTCCAATGATAATAAATAAATTTATATTAAAAAATAAATAACGTAAAAACTTTGTGGATGCGAAGTACTCAGCTCAAAGCGGCTCTGCCTCACCCTGGCTTTGAATGACAGTGGTCTCACCCTCCCCACACCCTGGGTTTGATAGACAGTGGTCTTGCCCTGCCCACAGATCCCGCCCACGGATCCCGCCCACCCACGTGACCTCGTCCTTAACCAATCTCAAGCCCAGGCACTGACCCCGCCCAACGGACGCCATTACCCGTCCGTCCCAGAGCCCGCACCCAGCCGCCTGCCAGCTGGCCCGGAGCCCGCCTCCGGCCACCCACATCGTCCACCCTGGGAAAGTTGCGGGGAGACCGCTGGCTCCCGCGCCCCCGCCGATTCCTGCCCCGCAGACGCCTCATCCCAGCCGCCCTTCCCTGGTTCGAGGAGTTGCCCGCCATGCTGCCCACATTGCCGTCACAGGTGCGTCACAACTACCGCCCCGAGTGTGAGGCCGCGGTAAACAGCCATGCCGCCCTGGAGTTCCACGCCTCCTTCCATTGCCTGGCCGTGTCCTTCTACCTCGGCCATGGTGACGTGGCCTTGAAGCGTTTCTCCCACTTCTTCCTGCTCCGCTGCCTCGAGCACAGCAAGACAACTGAGAGCCTGATGTTCCTGCAGAGCCAGCGTGGGGGCCGCATCTGCTTCCTCGGCATCAGAAAGCCTGAGACCCAACAGTGGGAGACCGGACTCCAGGCCATGCAAGACACCCTGCACCTGGAGAAGTACGTCAAACAGAGCCTGCTCAACCTGCACCAGCTGGCCACCGATAGCAGCGACACCGACCTGTGCCAGTTCCTGCGGGCCGGCTACCTGCACCAGCAGGTCACGTTCATCAGGGAGCTGCGGAACCATCTCAGCGACCTGAGCAACATGGGGTTCCCAGAAGATGCCCTGGTAGAGTACTTCTTGGACAAGCTCACCCTGTGTGACGAGGACAAGAAGGACTGAGCCTGGACTGGACCTTCCCCCGAGTCCTGGGTGACTGCCCAAGGTCACCCTGCCTGCAATGCAGACCGCAGTACTGCCCTTGCAGAAAAAGTTCACTTTAAGTTTTCCTTCTTTCAGTGTTCTTCAAATAAAGTAATTGCTTCCTGAAGAAATAAACGTGCCTTCTTGATTCACGTGTGCAAACCCTTAACCTTTCAAGTTTTAAAACAGGTATCCGGCAGTCTTTCGAGCTACCAATGCCCTGTCCGCAGGCAGCTCAGGATCTCCACAGAGGGAGGGAAGAAGGGGATCCATGGGACCCTGAACAATACAAAATGTACCTTCCCCTAATAAACAACGTGGTATACGGGGTGGGCACGGGTGAGGTGAGGCCCTGGTGAATGTGGGTGCCTGTGAATAGACGAGACATAATGAGGTGAGGCTCTGGTGAATGTGGGTGCCTGTGAATAGACGAGACATAAAAATATGGCCTGAAAATCACGATTGGGGTTGATCCCCAGAAATAGTGAAGGGAAAGGGATTGGGAAGGGAATGAAATCAAGGGGTCTTCATTTTGTTTGAAGCAGACTTCTGGGAAGCAAGATGGGGACCTGGGATGCTGCCATAGCAGAGTCCCTCTCTGACAAGCTCACCCTGGGCTACTGTGACAATCTAAGTGTAGCAGGGCTGGCTTTCCTAGAGACACACTTCCTGTGGTCACCACTGTTGAGCATGGGAGCGGCCCTTACAAACATCCACGTGTGATTTTCTACTTGAATTGTACCACCCTGCGATAAAGCAGCATGATACCACTCAAAATTTATCTCAGTTCTATTGAGGGTGATTCTATATAGCCCTTCTAGGGTGAAAAATATAAGCTCATGAATGAAGGTCAATTTGTGATACTGAATGTAAAGTAAAATGAATCCCCCTGAATATGAAGTCAGTGGTACTGGCTGCATTGAAGTATGTAGAGGGGGAAAGGGTGAAGCTGGGAGACCGGTTAGAAGGTATGACAGCTGGTCCAGGTGAAAGACAATGGTGGTTGAACTGGAGGAGAGGATGAGGAAATGAGGAGATGTAGACACACTGCAGATGGATTTGGATACATCAGCAACGTTTCTTCATGGACCAGAGACGAAGAGTGAGATATGAAGAAGAAAATCTATGCCTGGCTTGATGGTGGTGCCATTTTATCAATTTGGGGTCTTTTGCCAGGGGCACAGCTGGGATGGATTGTTGGAGAAGGCATGTCCTGTAAAATCTGAGATGCATATTAGACTTCCAAGTGCAACTGTCATGCAGGTAGCCAGAAAAATGAATCTGGAGTTCAGAGTGGATGTCAGCTTTAGAAACAGACCTATGGGAGACATCATGATCAGATGAAGTCTCTACACATGTAAACCCTACTATTGCCTCTGCCTAACAAAAACACTCAAAATATGTTTCTTCTGTGCCTAGGTGCGGTTAATAAAGCAAAAGTTAAAATTTTACAGATCTTGCCTGTCTTATCAAGGACACATAGTCCTTGATAACAGATGGTCCTCAGATTGACACATGGTCCATCTGAGTCTCCCAAAACTTTGCAAACTGCTTTGAATATTTACAAATATTCCTCCCTGTAGCTCAGACAGTAAAGAATCTGCCTGCAATGTGGGAGACCTGGGTTTGATCCCTGGGTCAGGAAGATCCCCTGGAGAAGGGAATGGCAACCCATTTGAGTATTCTTGCCTGAAGAATCCCATGGACAGAGGAGCCTGGTGGGCTACAGTCCATGGAATCGCAGAGAGTCGGACATGACTGAGCAACTAACTCTTACTTTGAATATTTACAAATATATAAACAAGCCTGGCTACAAAGGAATTAACTGTCCCATTTCACCATGACCGCACTTGAATATTCTTTTTTAAATGAGGATTAACTCTCTTCAGTTAACTTTCCAGAAAATTTGCTTGTTCCTTTGTTCTTAGATAACCGGGGTCTTTTCACTTCTGTTTCTTTCTCTGCTCACATTGAGGATCTCTCCTCTCTCTTTGACCAGCATTCCCAGGTGGCTCAGACACCAAAGAATCTGCCTGCAATGCAGGAGACGCAGGTTTAGTCCCTGGGTCAGGGAGATCCCTGGGAGAAGGGAATGTCCACCCACTCCAGTGTTCTTGCCTGGAGAATTCCATGAACAGAGTAGCCTAGCAGGCTCCAGTCCATGGGGTTGCAAATGGTTGGACACAACTGAGTGACTGACACGTTCATTTTCCTCTGACAATGTCTCAGATCCTACATGTGTCAATTAACTGTCCTCCTCGAGATAGAAGCAAGCACCAGGTGAGTAGCTGTTCATCTTTATAACTAGAAATTGACTTTTAGGTTGTGCTGGGGCTTCCTTACTGCACAGGCTTTTCTCTAGTTGCGGTATGTGGGTTCCTTATTGTGGTGGCTTTGCCTCTTGCACACCATGGGCTCTAGGTGCTTGGACTTCAGTAGTTGTGGCACATGGGCTCAGCAGTTGTGGTTCCCTGGCTCTAGAGCACAGGTTCAGTAGCTGTGATGTGCAGGCTGAGGTGCTCTGCGAAATGTGAGATCTTCCTGGATCAGGGATCAAACCCAGGTCTCCTGCTTTGGCAGAAGGATTCTTTACCACTGAGCCACCAGGGAAGCCTGAAGATCCCTCTTACTCTCCTGTTTTGGACAAACAGTTTGGTGTCGTGGATTCTTCCCCACAGATGGCCTGGGTTCAAATCCCATTCTAGCCACTTACTAAATTGAGGGCATTGGGGAATGTGAATTACCTTCTCTGTGCCTCTGGTTTCTCATATATAAAATAAGCATCAAGAAACTATTGCTTAAAAGAGTAGACGGAGAAGGTAATGGACCCCCACTCCAGTGGTCTTGCCTGGAAAATTCCATGGACAGAGAAGCATGGTAGGCTGTAGTCCATGGGGTCGCTAAGAGTCGGACACGACTGAGCAATGTCACTTTCACTTTTCTGCATTGGAGAAGGATATTGCAACTCTCTCCAGTGTTCTTCCCTTGGAGAATCCCAGGGACGGGGGAGCCTGGTGGGCTGCCATCTATGGGGTTGCACAGAATTGGACACGACTGAATCGACTTAGCAGCAGCAGCAAAAGAGTAGATGGTTTATTATATTGTCAATGTTTAATTTAAATTTAAACATATTTAAAATATGTATCTTTTAAGTTGCCCTCAGGCAGGCCAGTATCAAATGAAACAAGTTCCCAAAGGCCTAGATGACCAAGGTCAACTCAGGGCATTTGTACATGTACACTCTCCATTTTCTACCTCAGATCTTATATAATTGGGGGAGAGAAAAATAGCATATGTAGGGCACAGCTTTCCGTATCTGCCTGAATGCCCTATTCCCTTACTCGGGGAATATCTAACAAAGTTAAACGCCCAAGTGACTTATGTGACTGGTGATAAAGCAAGGTCCGATGCTGTAAAGAGCAATATTGCATAGGAACCTGGAAATGTCTGGTCCGTGAATCAAGGCAAATTGGAAGTGGTCAAACAAGAGATGGCAAGGGTGAACGTCGACATTCTAGCAATCAGCGAACTAAAATGGACTGGAATGGGTGAATTTAACTCAGATGACCATTACATCTACAACTGCGGGCAGGAATCCCTCAGAAGAAATGGAGTAGCCATCATGGTCAACAAAAGAGCCAGAAATGCAGTCCTTGGATGCAGTCTCAAAGACGACAGAATGATCTCATCGTTTTCTAGGCAAACCATTCAATATCAGGGTAATCCAAGTCTATACCCCAACCAGTAATGCTGAAGAAGCTGAAGTTCAACGGTTCTATGAAGACCTACAAGACCTTTTAAACTAACACCCAAAAGAGATGTCCTTTTCATTATAGGGGACTGGAATGCAAAAGTAGGAAGTCAAGAAACACCTGGAGTAACAGGCAAATTTGGCCTTGGAATGCAGAATGAAGCAGGGCAAAGACTAATAGAGTTTTGCCAAGAAAATGCACAGGTCATAGCAAACACCCTCTTCCAACAACACAAGAGAAGACTCTACACATGGACATCACCCCTGGTCAACAACGAAATCAGATTGATTATATTCTTTGCAGCCAAAGATGGAGAAACTCTATACAGTCAACAAAAACAAGACCAGGAGCTGACTGTGGCTCAGATCATGAACTCCTTGTCACCAAATTCAGACTTAAATTGAAGAAAGTAGGAAAAACCGCTAGACCATTCAGGTATGACCTAAATCAAATCCCTTAGGATTATACAGTGGAAGTGAGAAATAGATTTAAGGCCCTAGATCTGATAGACAGAGTGCCTGATGAACTATGGAATGAGGTTCATGACATTGTACAGGAGACAGGGATCAAGACTATCCCCATGGAAAAGAAATGCAAAAAAGCAAAATGGCTGTCTGGGGAGGCCTTACAAATAGCTATGAAAAGAAGAGAAGTGAAAAGCAAAAGAGAAAAGGAAAGAGATAAGCATCTGAACGCAGAGTTCCAAAGAATAGCAAGGAGAGAGAAGAAAGCCTTCTTCAGCGATCAACGCAAAGAAATAGAGGAAAACAATAGAATGGGAAAGACTGGAGATCTCTTCAAGAAAATTCGAGATACCAAGGGAACATTTCATGCAAAGATGGGCTCGATAAAGGACAGAAATGGTCTGGGCCTAACAGAAGCAGAAGATATTAAGAAGAGGGGGCAAGAATACACAGAAGAACTGTACAAAAAAGATCTTCACCCGGATAATCACGATGGTGTAGTCACTCACCTATAGCCAGACATCCTGGAATGTGAAGTCAAGTGGGCCTTAGAAAGCATCACGACAAACAAAGCTAGTGGAGGTGATGGCATTCCAGTTGAGCTATTTCAAATCCTGAAAGATGATGCTGTGAAAGTGATGCTGCACCTGAAAGAGTGATGCTGCACTCAATATGCCAGCAAATTTGGAAAACTCAGCTATGGCCACAGGACTGGAAAAGGTCAGTTTTCATTCCAATCCCAAAGAAAGGCAATGCCAAAGAATGCTCAAACTACCACACAATTGCACTCATCTCACATGCTAGTAAAGTAATGCTCAAAATTCTCCAAGTCAGGCTTCAGCAATATGCTATCAATGAACTTGCAGATGTTCAAGCTCGTTTTAGAAAAGGCAGAGAAACCAGAGATCAAATTGCCAACATCCACTGGATCAAAGAAAAAGCAAGAGAGTTCCGGGAAAACATCTATCTCTGCTTTACTGACTATGCCAAAGCCTTTGACAAACTATGGAAAATTCTGAAAGAGATGTGAATACCAGACCACCTGACCTGCCTTTTGAGAAATCTGTATGGAGGTCAGGAAACAGCAGTTAGAACTGGACATGGAACAAGAGACTGGTTCCAAACAGGAAAAGGAGTATGTTATTAGTATTGTATATTGTCACCCTGCTTGTTTAACTTATATGCAGAGTACATCATGAGAAATGCTGGACTGGAAGCAGCACAAGCTGGAATCAAGATTGCCGGGAGAAATATCAATAACCTCAGATATGCAGATGACACCACCCTTATGACAGAAAGTGAAGAACTAAACCTCTTGAGGAAAGTGAAAGAGGAGAGTGAAAAATTTGACTGAAAGCTCAAATTCAGAAAACTAAGATCATGGCAGCGGGTCCCATCACTTCATGGGAAATAGATGGGGAAACAGTGTCAGACTTTATTTTGGGGGGCTCCAAAATCACTGCAGATGGTGACTGCAGCCATGAAATTCAAAGACGCTTACTCCTTGGAAGAAAAGTTATGACCAACCTAGACAGCATATTCAAAACCAGAGACATTACTTTACCAACAAAGGTCCATCTAGTCAAGGCTATGGCTTTTCCAGTGGTCATCTATAGATGTGAGAGTTGTACCATAAAGAAAGCTGAGCACCGAAGAATAGATGCTTTTGAACTGTGGTGTTGGAGAAGACTCTTGAGAGTCCCTTGGACTGCAAGGAGATCCAACCAGTCCATCCTAAAGGAGATCAGTCCTGAGTGTTCACTGGAAGGACTGATGTTGAAGCTGAAACTCCAATCCTTTGGCCACCTGATGTGCATGGCTGACTCATTTGAAAAGACCCTGATGCTGAGAAAGATTGAAGGTGGGAGGAGAAGGGGACGACCGAGGATGAGATGGTTGGATGGCATCACTGACTCAATGGACATGGGTTTGAGTGGAAAGCTGTGGTACGTATACACAACGGAGTACTACTCAGCCATTAAAAAGAATACATTTGAATCCGTTCTAATGAGGTGGATGAAACTGGAACCTATGATACAGAGTGAAGTAAGCCAGAAAGAAAAACACCAATACAGTATACTAATGCATATATATGGAATTTAGAAAGATGGCAACGATAACCCTGTATGCGAGACAGCAAGAGAGACACAGATGTATAGAAGTCTTTTTGACTCTGTGGGAGAGGGCGAGGGTCGGATGATTTGGGAGACTGGCACTGAAACATGTATATCGTCATATGTGAAATAGATCGCCAGTCCAGGTTCCGGGCACGAGACAGGGTGCTCCGGGCTGGTGCATTGGGATGACCCAGAGGGATGGGAGGGGGAGGGAGGTGGGAGGGCAGCTCAGGATGGGGAACACGAGTACACCCATGGCAGATTCATGTCGATGTATGGCAAAACTAATGCAATATTTTAAAGTAATTAACCTCCAATGATAATAAATAAATTTATATTAAAAAATAAATAACGTAAAAACTTTGTGGATGCGAAGTACTCAGCTCAAAGCGGCTCTGCCTCACCCTGGCTTTGAATGACAGTGGTCTCACCCTCCCCACACCCTGGGTTTGATAGACAGTGGTCTTGCCCTGCCCACAGATCCCGCCCACGGATCCCGCCCACCCACGTGACCTCGTCCTTAACCAATCTCAAGCCCAGGCACTGACCCCGCCCAACGGACGCCATTACCCGTCCGTCCCAGAGCCCGCACCCAGCCGCCTGCCAGCTGGCCCGGAGCCCGCCTCCGGCCACCCACATCGTCCACCCTGGGAAAGTTGCGGGGAGACCGCTGGCTCCCGCGCCCCCGCCGATTCCTGCCCCGCAGACGCCTCATCCCAGCCGCCCTTCCCTGGTTCGAGGAGTTGCCCGCCATGCTGCCCACATTGCCGTCACAGGTGCGTCACAACTACCGCCCCGAGTGTGAGGCCGCGGTAAACAGCCATGCCGCCCTGGAGTTCCACGCCTCCTTCCATTGCCTGGCCGTGTCCTTCTACCTCGGCCATGGTGACGTGGCCTTGAAGCGTTTCTCCCACTTCTTCCTGCTCCGCTGCCTCGAGCACAGCAAGACAACTGAGAGCCTGATGTTCCTGCAGAGCCAGCGTGGGGGCCGCATCTGCTTCCTCGGCATCAGAAAGCCTGAGACCCAACAGTGGGAGACCGGACTCCAGGCCATGCAAGACACCCTGCACCTGGAGAAGTACGTCAAACAGAGCCTGCTCAACCTGCACCAGCTGGCCACCGATAGCAGCGACACCGACCTGTGCCAGTTCCTGCGGGCCGGCTACCTGCACCAGCAGGTCACGTTCATCAGGGAGCTGCGGAACCATCTCAGCGACCTGAGCAACATGGGGTTCCCAGAAGATGCCCTGGTAGAGTACTTCTTGGACAAGCTCACCCTGTGTGACGAGGACAAGAAGGACTGAGCCTGGACTGGACCTTCCCCCGAGTCCTGGGTGACTGCCCAAGGTCACCCTGCCTGCAATGCAGACCGCAGTACTGCCCTTGCAGAAAAAGTTCACTTTAAGTTTTCCTTCTTTCAGTGTTCTTCAAATAAAGTAATTGCTTCCTGAAGAAATAAACGTGCCTTCTTGATTCACGTGTGCAAACCCTTAACCTTTCAAGTTTTAAAACAGGTATCCGGCAGTCTTTCGAGCTACCAATGCCCTGTCCGCAGGCAGCTCAGGATCTCCACAGAGGGAGGGAAGAAGGGGATCCATGGGACCCTGAACAATACAAAATGTACCTTCCCCTAATAAACAACGTGGTATACGGGGTGGGCACGGGTGAGGTGAGGCCCTGGTGAATGTGGGTGCCTGTGAATAGACGAGACATAATGAGGTGAGGCTCTGGTGAATGTGGGTGCCTGTGAATAGACGAGACATAAAAATATGGCCTGAAAATCACGATTGGGGTTGATCCCCAGAAATAGTGAAGGGAAAGGGATTGGGAAGGGAATGAAATCAAGGGGTCTTCATTTTGTTTGAAGCAGACTTCTGGGAAGCAAGATGGGGACCTGGGATGCTGCCATAGCAGAGTCCCTCTCTGACAAGCTCACCCTGGGCTACTGTGACAATCTAAGTGTAGCAGGGCTGGCTTTCCTAGAGACACACTTCCTGTGGTCACCACTGTTGAGCATGGGAGCGGCCCTTACAAACATCCACGTGTGATTTTCTACTTGAATTGTACCACCCTGCGATAAAGCAGCATGATACCACTCAAAATTTATCTCAGTTCTATTGAGGGTGATTCTATATAGCCCTTCTAGGGTGAAAAATATAAGCTCATGAATGAAGGTCAATTTGTGATACTGAATGTAAAGTAAAATGAATCCCCCTGAATATGAAGTCAGTGGTACTGGCTGCATTGAAGTATGTAGAGGGGGAAAGGGTGAAGCTGGGAGACCGGTTAGAAGGTATGACAGCTGGTCCAGGTGAAAGACAATGGTGGTTGAACTGGAGGAGAGGATGAGGAAATGAGGAGATGTAGACACACTGCAGATGGATTTGGATACATCAGCAACGTTTCTTCATGGACCAGAGACGAAGAGTGAGATATGAAGAAGAAAATCTATGCCTGGCTTGATGGTGGTGCCATTTTATCAATTTGGGGTCTTTTGCCAGGGGCACAGCTGGGATGGATTGTTGGAGAAGGCATGTCCTGTAAAATCTGAGATGCATATTAGACTTCCAAGTGCAACTGTCATGCAGGTAGCCAGAAAAATGAATCTGGAGTTCAGAGTGGATGTCAGCTTTAGAAACAGACCTATGGGAGACATCATGATCAGATGAAGTCTCTACACATGTAAACCCTACTATTGCCTCTGCCTAACAAAAACACTCAAAATATGTTTCTTCTGTGCCTAGGTGCGGTTAATAAAGCAAAAGTTAAAATTTTACAGATCTTGCCTGTCTTATCAAGGACACATAGTCCTTGATAACAGATGGTCCTCAGATTGACACATGGTCCATCTGAGTCTCCCAAAACTTTGCAAACTGCTTTGAATATTTACAAATATTCCTCCCTGTAGCTCAGACAGTAAAGAATCTGCCTGCAATGTGGGAGACCTGGGTTTGATCCCTGGGTCAGGAAGATCCCCTGGAGAAGGGAATGGCAACCCATTTGAGTATTCTTGCCTGAAGAATCCCATGGACAGAGGAGCCTGGTGGGCTACAGTCCATGGAATCGCAGAGAGTCGGACATGACTGAGCAACTAACTCTTACTTTGAATATTTACAAATATATAAACAAGCCTGGCTACAAAGGAATTAACTGTCCCATTTCACCATGACCGCACTTGAATATTCTTTTTTAAATGAGGATTAACTCTCTTCAGTTAACTTTCCAGAAAATTTGCTTGTTCCTTTGTTCTTAGATAACCGGGGTCTTTTCACTTCTGTTTCTTTCTCTGCTCACATTGAGGATCTCTCCTCTCTCTTTGACCAGCATTCCCAGGTGGCTCAGACACCAAAGAATCTGCCTGCAATGCAGGAGACGCAGGTTTAGTCCCTGGGTCAGGGAGATCCCTGGGAGAAGGGAATGTCCACCCACTCCAGTGTTCTTGCCTGGAGAATTCCATGAACAGAGTAGCCTAGCAGGCTCCAGTCCATGGGGTTGCAAATGGTTGGACACAACTGAGTGACTGACACGTTCATTTTCCTCTGACAATGTCTCAGATCCTACATGTGTCAATTAACTGTCCTCCTCGAGATAGAAGCAAGCACCAGGTGAGTAGCTGTTCATCTTTATAACTAGAAATTGACTTTTAGGTTGTGCTGGGGCTTCCTTACTGCACAGGCTTTTCTCTAGTTGCGGTATGTGGGTTCCTTATTGTGGTGGCTTTGCCTCTTGCACACCATGGGCTCTAGGTGCTTGGACTTCAGTAGTTGTGGCACATGGGCTCAGCAGTTGTGGTTCCCTGGCTCTAGAGCACAGGTTCAGTAGCTGTGATGTGCAGGCTGAGGTGCTCTGCGAAATGTGAGATCTTCCTGGATCAGGGATCAAACCCAGGTCTCCTGCTTTGGCAGAAGGATTCTTTACCACTGAGCCACCAGGGAAGCCTGAAGATCCCTCTTACTCTCCTGTTTTGGACAAACAGTTTGGTGTCGTGGATTCTTCCCCACAGATGGCCTGGGTTCAAATCCCATTCTAGCCACTTACTAAATTGAGGGCATTGGGGAATGTGAATTACCTTCTCTGTGCCTCTGGTTTCTCATATATAAAATAAGCATCAAGAAACTATTGCTTAAAAGAGTAGACGGAGAAGGTAATGGACCCCCACTCCAGTGGTCTTGCCTGGAAAATTCCATGGACAGAGAAGCATGGTAGGCTGTAGTCCATGGGGTCGCTAAGAGTCGGACACGACTGAGCAATGTCACTTTCACTTTTCTGCATTGGAGAAGGATATTGCAACTCTCTCCAGTGTTCTTCCCTTGGAGAATCCCAGGGACGGGGGAGCCTGGTGGGCTGCCATCTATGGGGTTGCACAGAATTGGACACGACTGAATCGACTTAGCAGCAGCAGCAAAAGAGTAGATGGTTTATTATATTGTCAATGTTTAATTTAAATTTAAACATATTTAAAATATGTATCTTTTAAGTTGCCCTCAGGCAGGCCAGTATCAAATGAAACAAGTTCCCAAAGGCCTAGATGACCAAGGTCAACTCAGGGCATTTGTACATGTACACTCTCCATTTTCTACCTCAGATCTTATATAATTGGGGGAGAGAAAAATAGCATATGTAGGGCACAGCTTTCCGTATCTGCCTGAATGCCCTATTCCCTTACTCGGGGAATATCTAACAAAGTTAAACGCCCAAGTGACTTATGTGACTGGTGATAAAGCAAGGTCCGATGCTGTAAAGAGCAATATTGCATAGGAACCTGGAAATGTCTGGTCCGTGAATCAAGGCAAATTGGAAGTGGTCAAACAAGAGATGGCAAGGGTGAATGTCGACATTCTAGCAATCAGCGAACTAAAATGGACTGGAATGGGTGAATTTAACTCAGATGACCATTACATCTACAACTGCGGGCAGGAATCCCTCAGAAGAAATGGAGTAGCCATCATGGTCAACAAAAGAGCCAGAAATGCAGTCCTTGGATGCAGTCTCAAAGACGACAGAATGATCTCATCGTTTTCTAGGCAAACCATTCAATATCAGGGTAATCCAAGTCTATACCCCAACCAGTAATGCTGAAGAAGCTGAAGTTCAACGGTTCTATGAAGACCTACAAGACCTTTTAAACTAACACCCAAAAGAGATGTCCTTTTCATTATAGGGGACTGGAATGCAAAAGTAGGAAGTCAAGAAACACCTGGAGTAACAGGCAAATTTGGCCTTGGAATGCAGAATGAAGCAGGGCAAAGACTAATAGAGTTTTGCCAAGAAAATGCACTGGTCATAGCAAACACCCTCTTCCAACAACACAAGAGAAGACTCTACACATGGACATCACCCCTGGTCAACAACGAAATCAGATTGATTATATTCTTTGCAGCCAAAGATGGAGAAACTCTATACAGTCAACAAAAACAAGACCAGGAGCTGACTGTGGCTCAGATCATGAACTCCTTGTCACCAAATTCAGACTTAAATTGAAGAAAGTAGGAAAAACCGCTAGACCATTCAGGTATGACCTAAATCAAATCCCTTAGGATTATACAGTGGAAGTGAGAAATAGATTTAAGGCCCTAGATCTGATAGACAGAGTGCCTGATGAACTATGGAATGAGGTTCATGACATTGTACAGGAGACAGGGATCAAGACTATCCCCATGGAAAAGAAATGCAAAAAAGCAAAATGGCTGTCTGGGGAGGCCTTACAAATAGCTATGAAAAGAAGAGAAGTGAAAAGCAAAAGAGAAAAGGAAAGAGATAAGCATCTGAACGCAGAGTTCCAAAGAATAGCAAGGAGAGAGAAGAAAGCCTTCTTCAGCGATCAACGCAAAGAAATAGAGGAAAACAATAGAATGGGAAAGACTGGAGATCTCTTCAAGAAAATTCGAGATACCAAGGGAACATTTCATGCAAAGATGGGCTCGATAAAGGACAGAAATGGTCTGGGCCTAACAGAAGCAGAAGATATTAAGAAGAGGGGGCAAGAATACACAGAAGAACTGTACAAAAAAGATCTTCACCCGGATAATCACGATGGTGTAGTCACTCACCTATAGCCAGACATCCTGGAATGTGAAGTCAAGTGGGCCTTAGAAAGCATCACGACAAACAAAGCTAGTGGAGGTGATGGCATTCCAGTTGAGCTATTTCAAATCCTGAAAGATGATGCTGTGAAAGTGATGCTGCACCTGAAAGAGTGATGCTGCACTCAATATGCCAGCAAATTTGGAAAACTCAGCTATGGCCACAGGACTGGAAAAGGTCAGTTTTCATTCCAATCCCAAAGAAAGGCAATGCCAAAGAATGCTCAAACTACCACACAATTGCACTCATCTCACACGCTAGTAAAGTAATGCTCAAAATTCTCCAAGTCAGGCTTCAGCAATATGCTATCAATGAACTTGCAGATGTTCAAGCTCGTTTTAGAAAAGGCAGAGAAACCAGAGATCAAATTGCCAACATCCACTGGATCAAAGAAAAAGCAAGAGAGTTCCGGGAAAACATCTATCTCTGCTTTACTGACTATGCCAAAGCCTTTGACAAACTATGGAAAATTCTGAAAGAGATGTGAATACCAGACCACCTGACCTGCCTTTTGAGAAATCTGTATGGAGGTCAGGAAACAGCAGTTAGAACTGGACATGGAACAAGAGACTGGTTCCAAACAGGAAAAGGAGTATGTTATTAGTATTGTATATTGTCACCCTGCTTGTTTAACTTATATGCAGAGTACATCATGAGAAATGCTGGACTGGAAGCAGCACAAGCTGGAATCAAGATTGCCGGGAGAAATATCAATAACCTCAGATATGCAGATGACACCACCCTTATGACAGAAAGTGAAGAACTAAACCTCTTGAGGAAAGTGAAAGAGGAGAGTGAAAAATTTGACTGAAAGCTCAAATTCAGAAAACTAAGATCATGGCAGCGGGTCCCATCACTTCATGGGAAATAGATGGGGAAACAGTGTCAGACTTTATTTTGGGGGGCTCCAAAATCACTGCAGATGGTGACTGCAGCCATGAAATTCAAAGACGCTTACTCCTTGGAAGAAAAGTTATGACCAACCTAGACAGCATATTCAAAACCAGAGACATTACTTTACCAACAAAGGTCCATCTAGTCAAGGCTATGGCTTTTCCAGTGGTCATCTATAGATGTGAGAGTTGTACCATAAAGAAAGCTGAGCACCGAAGAATAGATGCTTTTGAACTGTGGTGTTGGAGAAGACTCTTGAGAGTCCCTTGGACTGCAAGGAGATCCAACCAGTCCATCCTAAAGGAGATCAGTCCTGAGTGTTCACTGGAAGGACTGATGTTGAAGCTGAAACTCCAATCCTTTGGCCACCTGATGTGCATGGCTGACTCATTTGAAAAGACCCTGATGCTGAGAAAGATTGAAGGTGGGAGGAGAAGGGGACGACCGAGGATGAGATGGTTGGATGGCATCACTGACTCAATGGACATGGGTTTGAGTGGAAAGCTGTGGTACGTATACACAACGGAGTACTACTCAGCCATTAAAAAGAATACATTTGAATCCGTTCTAATGAGGTGGATGAAACTGGAACCTATGATACAGAGTGAAGTAAGCCAGAAAGAAAAACACCAATACAGTATACTAATGCATATATATGGAATTTAGAAAGATGGCAACGATAACCCTGTATGCGAGACAGCAAGAGAGACACAGATGTATAGAAGTCTTTTTGACTCTGTGGGAGAGGGCGAGGGTCGGATGATTTGGGAGACTGGCACTGAAACATGTATATCGTCATATGTGAAATAGATCGCCAGTCCAGGTTCCGGGCACGAGACAGGGTGCTCCGGGCTGGTGCATTGGGATGACCCAGAGGGATGGGAGGGGGAGGGAGGTGGGAGGGCAGCTCAGGATGGGGAACACGAGTACACCCATGGCAGATTCATGTCGATGTATGGCAAAACTAATGCAATATTTTAAAGTAATTAACCTCCAATGATAATAAATAAATTTATATTAAAAAATAAATAACGTGAAAACTTTGTGGATGCGAAGTACTCAGCTCAAAGCGGCTCTGCCTCACCCTGGCTTTGAATGACAGTGGTCTCACCCTCCCCACACCCTGGGTTTGATAGACAGTGGTCTTGCCCTGCCCACAGATCCCGCCCACGGATCCCGCCCACCCACGTGACCTCGTCCTTAACCAATCTCAAGCCCAGGCACTGACCCCGCCCAACGGACGCCATTACCCGTCCGTCCCAGAGCCCGCACCCAGCCGCCTGCCAGCTGGCCCGGAGCCCGCCTCCGGCCACCCACATCGTCCACCCTGGGAAAGTTGCGAGGAGACCGCTGGCTCCCGCGCCCCCGCCGATTCCTGCCCCGCAGACGCCTCATCCCAGCCGCCCTTCCCTGGTTCGAGGAGTTGCCCGCCATGCTGCCCACATTGCCGTCACAGGTGCGTCACAACTACCGCCCCGAGTGTGAGGCCGCGGTAAACAGCCATGCCGCCCTGGAGTTCCACGCCTCCTTCCATTGCCTGGCCGTGTCCTTCTACCTCGGCCATGGTGACGTGGCCTTGAAGCGTTTCTCCCACTTCTTCCTGCTCCGCTGCCTCGAGCACAGCAAGACAACTGAGAGCCTGATGTTCCTGCAGAGCCAGCGTGGGGGCCGCATCTGCTTCCTCGGCATCAGAAAGCCTGAGACCCAACAGTGGGAGACCGGACTCCAGGCCATGCAAGACACCCTGCACCTGGAGAAGTACGTCAAACAGAGCCTGCTCAACCTGCACCAGCTGGCCACCGATAGCAGCGACACCGACCTGTGCCAGTTCCTGCGGGCCGGCTACCTGCACCAGCAGGTCACGTTCATCAGGGAGCTGCGGAACCATCTCAGCGACCTGAGCAACATGGGGTTCCCAGAAGATGCCCTGGTAGAGTACTTCTTGGACAAGCTCACCCTGTGTGACGAGGACAAGAAGGACTGAGCCTGGACTGGACCTTCCCCCGAGTCCTGGGTGACTGCCCAAGGTCACCCTGCCTGCAATGCAGACCGCAGTACTGCCCTTGCAGAAAAAGTTCACTTTAAGTTTTCCTTCTTTCAGTGTTCTTCAAATAAAGTAATTGCTTCCTGAAGAAATAAACGTGCCTTCTTGATTCACGTGTGCAAACCCTTAACCTTTCAAGTTTTAAAACAGGTATCCGGCAGTCTTTCGAGCTACCAATGCCCTGTCCGCAGGCAGCTCAGGATCTCCACAGAGGGAGGGAAGAAGGGGATCCATGGGACCCTGAACAATACAAAATGTACCTTCCCCTAATAAACAACGTGGTATACGGGGTGGGCACGGGTGAGGTGAGGCCCTGGTGAATGTGGGTGCCTGTGAATAGACGAGACATAATGAGGTGAGGCTCTGGTGAATGTGGGTGCCTGTGAATAGACGAGACATAAAAATATGGCCTGAAAATCACGATTGGGGTTGATCCCCAGAAATAGTGAAGGGAAAGGGATTGGGAAGGGAATGAAATCAAGGGGTCTTCATTTTGTTTGAAGCAGACTTCTGGGAAGCAAGATGGGGACCTGGGATGCTGCCATAGCAGAGTCCCTCTCTGACAAGCTCACCCTGGGCTACTGTGACAATCTAAGTGTAGCAGGGCTGGCTTTCCTAGAGACACACTTCCTGTGGTCACCACTGTTGAGCATGGGAGCGGCCCTTACAAACATCCACGTGTGATTTTCTACTTGAATTGTACCACCCTGCGATAAAGCAGCATGATACCACTCAAAATTTATCTCAGTTCTATTGAGGGTGATTCTATATAGCCCTTCTAGGGTGAAAAATATAAGCTCATGAATGAAGGTCAATTTGTGATACTGAATGTAAAGTAAAATGAATCCCCCTGAATATGAAGTCAGTGGTACTGGCTGCATTGAAGTATGTAGAGGGGGAAAGGGTGAAGCTGGGAGACCGGTTAGAAGGTATGACAGCTGGTCCAGGTGAAAGACAATGGTGGTTGAACTGGAGGAGAGGATGAGGAAATGAGGAGATGCAGACACACTGCAGATGGATTTGGATACATCAGCAACGTTTCTTCATGGACCAGAGACGAAGAGTGAGATATGAAGAAGAAAATCTATGCCTGGCTTGATGGTGGTGCCATTTTATCAATTTGGGGTCTTTTGCCAGGGGCACAGCTGGGATGGATTGTTGGAGAAGGCATGTCCTGTAAAATCTGAGATGCATATTAGACTTCCAAGTGCAACTGTCATGCAGGTAGCCAGAAAAATGAATCTGGAGTTCAGAGTGGATGTCAGCTTTAGAAACAGACCTATGGGAGACATCATGATCAGATGAAGTCTCTACACATGTAAACCCTACTATTGCCTCTGCCTAACAAAAACACTCAAAATATGTTTCTTCTGTGCCTAGGTGCGGTTAATAAAGCAAAAGTTAAAATTTTACAGATCTTGCCTGTCTTATCAAGGACACATAGTCCTTGATAACAGATGGTCCTCAGATTGACACATGGTCCATCTGAGTCTCCCAAAACTTTGCAAACTGCTTTGAATATTTACAAATATTCCTCCCTGTAGCTCAGACAGTAAAGAATCTGCCTGCAATGTGGGAGACCTGGGTTTGATCCCTGGGTCAGGAAGATCCCCTGGAGAAGGGAATGGCAACCCATTTGAGTATTCTTGCCTGAAGAATCCCATGGACAGAGGAGCCTGGTGGGCTACAGTCCATGGAATCGCAGAGAGTCGGACATGACTGAGCAACTAACTCTTACTTTGAATATTTACAAATATATAAACAAGCCTGGCTACAAAGGAATTAACTGTCCCATTTCACCATGACCGCACTTGAATATTCTTTTTTAAATGAGGATTAACTCTCTTCAGTTAACTTTCCAGAAAATTTGCTTGTTCCTTTGTTCTTAGATAACCGGGGTCTTTTCACTTCTGTTTCTTTCTCTGCTCACATTGAGGATCTCTCCTCTCTCTTTGACCAGCATTCCCAGGTGGCTCAGACACCAAAGAATCTGCCTGCAATGCAGGAGACGCAGGTTTAGTCCCTGGGTCAGGGAGATCCCTGGGAGAAGGGAATGTCCACCCACTCCAGTGTTCTTGCCTGGAGAATTCCATGAACAGAGTAGCCTAGCAGGCTCCAGTCCATGGGGTTGCAAATGGTTGGACACAACTGAGTGACTGACACGTTCATTTTCCTCTGACAATGTCTCAGATCCTACATGTGTCAATTAACTGTCCTCCTCGAGATAGAAGCAAGCACCAGGTGAGTAGCTGTTCATCTTTATAACTAGAAATTGACTTTTAGGTTGTGCTGGGGCTTCCTTACTGCACAGGCTTTTCTCTAGTTGCGGTATGTGGGTTCCTTATTGTGGTGGCTTTGCCTCTTGCACACCATGGGCTCTAGGTGCTTGGACTTCAGTAGTTGTGGCACATGGGCTCAGCAGTTGTGGTTCCCTGGCTCTAGAGCACAGGTTCAGTAGCTGTGATGTGCAGGCTGAGGTGCTCTGCGAAATGTGAGATCTTCCTGGATCAGGGATCAAACCCAGGTCTCCTGCTTTGGCAGAAGGATTCTTTACCACTGAGCCACCAGGGAAGCCTGAAGATCCCTCTTACTCTCCTGTTTTGGACAAACAGTTTGGTGTCGTGGATTCTTCCCCACAGATGGCCTGGGTTCAAATCCCATTCTAGCCACTTACTAAATTGAGGGCATTGGGGAATGTGAATTACCTTCTCTGTGCCTCTGGTTTCTCATATATAAAATAAGCATCAAGAAACTATTGCTTAAAAGAGTAGACGGAGAAGGTAATGGACCCCCACTCCAGTGGTCTTGCCTGGAAAATTCCATGGACAGAGAAGCATGGTAGGCTGTAGTCCATGGGGTCGCTAAGAGTCGGACACGACTGAGCAATGTCACTTTCACTTTTCTGCATTGGAGAAGGATATTGCAACTCTCTCCAGTGTTCTTCCCTTGGAGAATCCCAGGGACGGGGGAGCCTGGTGGGCTGCCATCTATGGGGTTGCACAGAATTGGACACGACTGAATCGACTTAGCAGCAGCAGCAAAAGAGTAGATGGTTTATTATATTGTCAATGTTTAATTTAAATTTAAACATATTTAAAATATGTATCTTTTAAGTTGCCCTCAGGCAGGCCAGTATCAAATGAAACAAGTTCCCAAAGGCCTAGATGACCAAGGTCAACTCAGGGCATTTGTACATGTACACTCTCCATTTTCTACCTCAGATCTTATATAATTGGGGGAGAGAAAAATAGCATATGTAGGGCACAGCTTTCCGTATCTGCCTGAATGCCCTATTCCCTTACTCGGGGAATATCTAACAAAGTTAAACGCCCAAGTGACTTATGTGACTGGTGATAAAGCAAGGTCCGATGCTGTAAAGAGCAATATTGCATAGGAACCTGGAAATGTCTGGTCCGTGAATCAAGGCAAATTGGAAGTGGTCAAACAAGAGATGGCAAGGGTGAACGTCGACATTCTAGCAATCAGCGAACTAAAATGGACTGGAATGGGTGAATTTAACTCAGATGACCATTACATCTACAACTGCGGGCAGGAATCCCTCAGAAGAAATGGAGTAGCCATCATGGTCAACAAAAGAGCCAGAAATGCAGTCCTTGGATGCAGTCTCAAAGACGACAGAATGATCTCATCGTTTTCTAGGCAAACCATTCAATATCAGGGTAATCCAAGTCTATACCCCAACCAGTAATGCTGAAGAAGCTGAAGTTCAACGGTTCTATGAAGACCTACAAGACCTTTTAAACTAACACCCAAAAGAGATGTCCTTTTCATTATAGGGGACTGGAATGCAAAAGTAGGAAGTCAAGAAACACCTGGAGTAACAGGCAAATTTGGCCTTGGAATGCAGAATGAAGCAGGGCAAAGACTAATAGAGTTTTGCCAAGAAAATGCACTGGTCATAGCAAACACCCTCTTCCAACAACACAAGAGAAGACTCTACACATGGACATCACCCCTGGTCAACAACGAAATCAGATTGATTATATTCTTTGCAGCCAAAGATGGAGAAACTCTATACAGTCAACAAAAACAAGACCAGGAGCTGACTGTGGCTCAGATCATGAACTCCTTGTCACCAAATTCAGACTTAAATTGAAGAAAGTAGGAAAAACCGCTAGACCATTCAGGTATGACCTAAATCAAATCCCTTAGGATTATACAGTGGAAGTGAGAAATAGATTTAAGGCCCTAGATCTGATAGACAGAGTGCCTGATGAACTATGGAATGAGGTTCATGACATTGTACAGGAGACAGGGATCAAGACTATCCCCATGGAAAAGAAATGCAAAAAAGCAAAATGGCTGTCTGGGGAGGCCTTACAAATAGCTATGAAAAGAAGAGAAGTGAAAAGCAAAAGAGAAAAGGAAAGAGATAAGCATCTGAACGCAGAGTTCCAAAGAATAGCAAGGAGAGAGAAGAAAGCCTTCTTCAGCGATCAATGCAAAGAAATAGAGGAAAACAATAGAATGGGAAAGACTGGAGATCTCTTCAAGAAAATTCGAGATACCAAGGGAACATTTCATGCAAAGATGGGCTCGATAAAGGACAGAAATGGTCTGGGCCTAACAGAAGCAGAAGATATTAAGAAGAGGGGGCAAGAATACACAGAAGAACTGTACAAAAAAGATCTTCACCCGGATAATCACGATGGTGTAGTCACTCACCTATAGCCAGACATCCTGGAATGTGAAGTCAAGTGGGCCTTAGAAAGCATCACGACAAACAAAGCTAGTGGAGGTGATGGCATTCCAGTTGAGCTATTTCAAATCCTGAAAGATGATGCTGTGAAAGTGATGCTGCACCTGAAAGAGTGATGCTGCACTCAATATGCCAGCAAATTTGGAAAACTCAGCTATGGCCACAGGACTGGAAAAGGTCAGTTTTCATTCCAATCCCAAAGAAAGGCAATGCCAAAGAATGCTCAAACTACCACACAATTGCACTCATCTCACACGCTAGTAAAGTAATGCTCAAAATTCTCCAAGTCAGGCTTCAGCAATATGCTATCAATGAACTTGCAGATGTTCAAGCTCGTTTTAGAAAAGGCAGAGAAACCAGAGATCAAATTGCCAACATCCACTGGATCAAAGAAAAAGCAAGAGAGTTCCGGGAAAACATCTATCTCTGCTTTACTGACTATGCCAAAGCCTTTGACAAACTATGGAAAATTCTGAAAGAGATGTGAATACCAGACCACCTGACCTGCCTTTTGAGAAATCTGTATGGAGGTCAGGAAACAGCAGTTAGAACTGGACATGGAACAAGAGACTGGTTCCAAACAGGAAAAGGAGTATGTTATTAGTATTGTATATTGTCACCCTGCTTGTTTAACTTATATGCAGAGTACATCATGAGAAATGCTGGACTGGAAGCAGCACAAGCTGGAATCAAGATTGCCGGGAGAAATATCAATAACCTCAGATATGCAGATGACACCACCCTTATGACAGAAAGTGAAGAACTAAACCTCTTGAGGAAAGTGAAAGAGGAGAGTGAAAAATTTGACTGAAAGCTCAAATTCAGAAAACTAAGATCATGGCAGCGGGTCCCATCACTTCATGGGAAATAGATGGGGAAACAGTGTCAGACTTTATTTTGGGGGGCTCCAAAATCACTGCAGATGGTGACTGCAGCCATGAAATTCAAAGACGCTTACTCCTTGGAAGAAAAGTTATGACCAACCTAGACAGCATATTCAAAACCAGAGACATTACTTTACCAACAAAGGTCCATCTAGTCAAGGCTATGGCTTTTCCAGTGGTCATCTATAGATGTGAGAGTTGTACCATAAAGAAAGCTGAGCACCGAAGAATAGATGCTTTTGAACTGTGGTGTTGGAGAAGACTCTTGAGAGTCCCTTGGACTGCAAGGAGATCCAACCAGTCCATCCTAAAGGAGATCAGTCCTGAGTGTTCACTGGAAGGACTGATGTTGAAGCTGAAACTCCAATCCTTTGGCCACCTGATGTGCATGGCTGACTCATTTGAAAAGACCCTGATGCTGAGAAAGATTGAAGGTGGGAGGAGAAGGGGACGACCGAGGATGAGATGGTTGGATGGCATCACTGACTCAATGGACATGGGTTTGAGTGGAAAGCTGTGGTACGTATACACAACGGAGTACTACTCAGCCATTAAAAAGAATACATTTGAATCCGTTCTAATGAGGTGGATGAAACTGGAACCTATGATACAGAGTGAAGTAAGCCAGAAAGAAAAACACCAATACAGTATACTAATGCATATATATGGAATTTAGAAAGATGGCAACGATAACCCTGTATGCGAGACAGCAAGAGAGACACAGATGTATAGAAGTCTTTTTGACTCTGTGGGAGAGGGCGAGGGTCGGATGATTTGGGAGACTGGCACTGAAACATGTATATCGTCATATGTGAAATAGATCGCCAGTCCAGGTTCCGGGCACGAGACAGGGTGCTCCGGGCTGGTGCATTGGGATGACCCAGAGGGATGGGAGGGGGAGGGAGGTGGGAGGGCAGCTCAGGATGGGGAACACGAGTACACCCATGGCAGATTCATGTCGATGTATGGCAAAACTAATGCAATATTTTAAAGTAATTAACCTCCAATGATAATAAATAAATTTATATTAAAAAATAAATAACGTGAAAACTTTGTGGATGCGAAGTACTCAGCTCAAAGCGGCTCTGCCTCACCCTGGCTTTGAATGACAGTGGTCTCACCCTCCCCACACCCTGGGTTTGATAGACAGTGGTCTTGCCCTGCCCACAGATCCCGCCCACGGATCCCGCCCACCCACGTGACCTCGTCCTTAACCAATCTCAAGCCCAGGCACTGACCCCGCCCAACGGACGCCATTACCCGTCCGTCCCAGAGCCCGCACCCAGCCGCCTGCCAGCTGGCCCGGAGCCCGCCTCCGGCCACCCACATCGTCCACCCTGGGAAAGTTGCGGGGAGACCGCTGGCTCCCGCGCCCCCGCCGATTCCTGCCCCGCAGACGCCTCATCCCAGCCGCCCTTCCCTGGTTCGAGGAGTTGCCCGCCATGCTGCCCACATTGCCGTCACAGGTGCGTCACAACTACCGCCCCGAGTGTGAGGCCGCGGTAAACAGCCATGCCGCCCTGGAGTTCCACGCCTCCTTCCATTGCCTGGCCGTGTCCTTCTACCTCGGCCATGGTGACGTGGCCTTGAAGCGTTTCTCCCACTTCTTCCTGCTCCGCTGCCTCGAGCACAGCAAGACAACTGAGAGCCTGATGTTCCTGCAGAGCCAGCGTGGGGGCCGCATCTGCTTCCTCGGCATCAGAAAGCCTGAGACCCAACAGTGGGAGACCGGACTCCAGGCCATGCAAGACACCCTGCACCTGGAGAAGTACGTCAAACAGAGCCTGCTCAACCTGCACCAGCTGGCCACCGATAGCAGCGACACCGACCTGTGCCAGTTCCTGCGGGCCGGCTACCTGCACCAGCAGGTCACGTTCATCAGGGAGCTGCGGAACCATCTCAGCGACCTGAGCAACATGGGGTTCCCAGAAGATGCCCTGGTAGAGTACTTCTTGGACAAGCTCACCCTGTGTGACGAGGACAAGAAGGACTGAGCCTGGACTGGACCTTCCCCCGAGTCCTGGGTGACTGCCCAAGGTCACCCTGCCTGCAATGCAGACCGCAGTACTGCCCTTGCAGAAAAAGTTCACTTTAAGTTTTCCTTCTTTCAGTGTTCTTCAAATAAAGTAATTGCTTCCTGAAGAAATAAACGTGCCTTCTTGATTCACGTGTGCAAACCCTTAACCTTTCAAGTTTTAAAACAGGTATCCGGCAGTCTTTCGAGCTACCAATGCCCTGTCCGCAGGCAGCTCAGGATCTCCACAGAGGGAGGGAAGAAGGGGATCCATGGGACCCTGAACAATACAAAATGTACCTTCCCCTAATAAACAACGTGGTATACGGGGTGGGCACGGGTGAGGTGAGGCCCTGGTGAATGTGGGTGCCTGTGAATAGACGAGACATAATGAGGTGAGGCTCTGGTGAATGTGGGTGCCTGTGAATAGACGAGACATAAAAATATGGCCTGAAAATCACGATTGGGGTTGATCCCCAGAAATAGTGAAGGGAAAGGGATTGGGAAGGGAATGAAATCAAGGGGTCTTCATTTTGTTTGAAGCAGACTTCTGGGAAGCAAGATGGGGACCTGGGATGCTGCCATAGCAGAGTCCCTCTCTGACAAGCTCACCCTGGGCTACTGTGACAATCTAAGTGTAGCAGGGCTGGCTTTCCTAGAGACACACTTCCTGTGGTCACCACTGTTGAGCATGGGAGCGGCCCTTACAAACATCCACGTGTGATTTTCTACTTGAATTGTACCACCCTGCGATAAAGCAGCATGATACCACTCAAAATTTATCTCAGTTCTATTGAGGGTGATTCTATATAGCCCTTCTAGGGTGAAAAATATAAGCTCATGAATGAAGGTCAATTTGTGATACTGAATGTAAAGTAAAATGAATCCCCCTGAATATGAAGTCAGTGGTACTGGCTGCATTGAAGTATGTAGAGGGGGAAAGGGTGAAGCTGGGAGACCGGTTAGAAGGTATGACAGCTGGTCCAGGTGAAAGACAATGGTGGTTGAACTGGAGGAGAGGATGAGGAAATGAGGAGATGTAGACACACTGCAGATGGATTTGGATACATCAGCAACGTTTCTTCATGGACCAGAGACGAAGAGTGAGATATGAAGAAGAAAATCTATGCCTGGCTTGATGGTGGTGCCATTTTATCAATTTGGGGTCTTTTGCCAGGGGCACAGCTGGGATGGATTGTTGGAGAAGGCATGTCCTGTAAAATCTGAGATGCATATTAGACTTCCAAGTGCAACTGTCATGCAGGTAGCCAGAAAAATGAATCTGGAGTTCAGAGTGGATGTCAGCTTTAGAAACAGACCTATGGGAGACATCATGATCAGATGAAGTCTCTACACATGTAAACCCTACTATTGCCTCTGCCTAACAAAAACACTCAAAATATGTTTCTTCTGTGCCTAGGTGCGGTTAATAAAGCAAAAGTTAAAATTTTACAGATCTTGCCTGTCTTATCAAGGACACATAGTCCTTGATAACAGATGGTCCTCAGATTGACACATGGTCCATCTGAGTCTCCCAAAACTTTGCAAACTGCTTTGAATATTTACAAATATTCCTCCCTGTAGCTCAGACAGTAAAGAATCTGCCTGCAATGTGGGAGACCTGGGTTTGATCCCTGGGTCAGGAAGATCCCCTGGAGAAGGGAATGGCAACCCATTTGAGTATTCTTGCCTGAAGAATCCCATGGACAGAGGAGCCTGGTGGGCTACAGTCCATGGAATCGCAGAGAGTCGGACATGACTGAGCAACTAACTCTTACTTTGAATATTTACAAATATATAAACAAGCCTGGCTACAAAGGAATTAACTGTCCCATTTCACCATGACCGCACTTGAATATTCTTTTTTAAATGAGGATTAACTCTCTTCAGTTAACTTTCCAGAAAATTTGCTTGTTCCTTTGTTCTTAGATAACCGGGGTCTTTTCACTTCTGTTTCTTTCTCTGCTCACATTGAGGATCTCTCCTCTCTCTTTGACCAGCATTCCCAGGTGGCTCAGACACCAAAGAATCTGCCTGCAATGCAGGAGACGCAGGTTTAGTCCCTGGGTCAGGGAGATCCCTGGGAGAAGGGAATGTCCACCCACTCCAGTGTTCTTGCCTGGAGAATTCCATGAACAGAGTAGCCTAGCAGGCTCCAGTCCATGGGGTTGCAAATGGTTGGACACAACTGAGTGACTGACACGTTCATTTTCCTCTGACAATGTCTCAGATCCTACATGTGTCAATTAACTGTCCTCCTCGAGATAGAAGCAAGCACCAGGTGAGTAGCTGTTCATCTTTATAACTAGAAATTGACTTTTAGGTTGTGCTGGGGCTTCCTTACTGCACAGGCTTTTCTCTAGTTGCGGTATGTGGGTTCCTTATTGTGGTGGCTTTGCCTCTTGCACACCATGGGCTCTAGGTGCTTGGACTTCAGTAGTTGTGGCACATGGGCTCAGCAGTTGTGGTTCCCTGGCTCTAGAGCACAGGTTCAGTAGCTGTGATGTGCAGGCTGAGGTGCTCTGCGAAATGTGAGATCTTCCTGGATCAGGGATCAAACCCAGGTCTCCTGCTTTGGCAGAAGGATTCTTTACCACTGAGCCACCAGGGAAGCCTGAAGATCCCTCTTACTCTCCTGTTTTGGACAAACAGTTTGGTGTCGTGGATTCTTCCCCACAGATGGCCTGGGTTCAAATCCCATTCTAGCCACTTACTAAATTGAGGGCATTGGGGAATGTGAATTACCTTCTCTGTGCCTCTGGTTTCTCATATATAAAATAAGCATCAAGAAACTATTGCTTAAAAGAGTAGACGGAGAAGGTAATGGACCCCCACTCCAGTGGTCTTGCCTGGAAAATTCCATGGACAGAGAAGCATGGTAGGCTGTAGTCCATGGGGTCGCTAAGAGTCGGACACGACTGAGCAATGTCACTTTCACTTTTCTGCATTGGAGAAGGATATTGCAACTCTCTCCAGTGTTCTTCCCTTGGAGAATCCCAGGGACGGGGGAGCCTGGTGGGCTGCCATCTATGGGGTTGCACAGAATTGGACACGACTGAATCGACTTAGCAGCAGCAGCAAAAGAGTAGATGGTTTATTATATTGTCAATGTTTAATTTAAATTTAAACATATTTAAAATATGTATCTTTTAAGTTGCCCTCAGGCAGGCCAGTATCAAATGAAACAAGTTCCCAAAGGCCTAGATGACCAAGGTCAACTCAGGGCATTTGTACATGTACACTCTCCATTTTCTACCTCAGATCTTATATAATTGGGGGAGAGAAAAATAGCATATGTAGGGCACAGCTTTCCGTATCTGCCTGAATGCCCTATTCCCTTACTCGGGGAATATCTAACAAAGTTAAACGCCCAAGTGACTTATGTGACTGGTGATAAAGCAAGGTCCGATGCTGTAAAGAGCAATATTGCATAGGAACCTGGAAATGTCTGGTCCGTGAATCAAGGCAAATTGGAAGTGGTCAAACAAGAGATGGCAAGGGTGAACGTCGACATTCTAGCAATCAGCGAACTAAAATGGACTGGAATGGGTGAATTTAACTCAGATGACCATTACATCTACAACTGCGGGCAGGAATCCCTCAGAAGAAATGGAGTAGCCATCATGGTCAACAAAAGAGCCAGAAATGCAGTCCTTGGATGCAGTCTCAAAGACGACAGAATGATCTCATCGTTTTCTAGGCAAACCATTCAATATCAGGGTAATCCAAGTCTATACCCCAACCAGTAATGCTGAAGAAGCTGAAGTTCAACGGTTCTATGAAGACCTACAAGACCTTTTAAACTAACACCCAAAAGAGATGTCCTTTTCATTATAGGGGACTGGAATGCAAAAGTAGGAAGTCAAGAAACACCTGGAGTAACAGGCAAATTTGGCCTTGGAATGCAGAATGAAGCAGGGCAAAGACTAATAGAGTTTTGCCAAGAAAATGCACTGGTCATAGCAAACACCCTCTTCCAACAACACAAGAGAAGACTCTACACATGGACATCACCCCTGGTCAACAACGAAATCAGATTGATTATATTCTTTGCAGCCAAAGATGGAGAAACTCTATACAGTCAACAAAAACAAGACCAGGAGCTGACTGTGGCTCAGATCATGAACTCCTTGTTGCCAAATTCAGACTTAAATTGAAGAAAGTAGGAAAAACCGCTAGACCATTCAGGTATGACCTAAATCAAATCCCTTAGGATTATACAGTGGAAGTGAGAAATAGATTTAAGGCCCTAGATCTGATAGACAGAGTGCCTGATGAACTATGGAATGAGGTTCATGACACTGTACAGGAGACAGGGATCAAGACCATCCCCATGGAAAAG
This sequence comes from Capricornis sumatraensis, assembly GCF_032405125.1. NCBI lineage: Eukaryota > Metazoa > Chordata > Mammalia > Artiodactyla > Bovidae > Capricornis > Capricornis sumatraensis. The sequence continues at coordinate 105,576,712 of NC_091092.1, read as the reverse complement.
AAATGCAAAAAAGCAAAATGGCTGTCTGGGGAGGCCTTACAAATAGCTATGAAAAGAAGAGAAGTGAAAAGCAAAGGAGGAAAGGAAAGAGATAAGCATCTGAATGCAGAGTTCCAAAGAATAGCAAGGAGAGAGGAGAAAGCCTTCTTCAGCGATCAATGCAAAGAAATAGAGGAAAACAATAGAATGGGAAAGACTGGAGATCTCTTCAAGAAAATTCGAGATACCAAGGGAACATTTCATGCAAAGATGGGCTCGATAAAGGACAGAAATTGTATGGACCTAACAGAAGCAGAGGATATTAAGAAGAGGGGGCAAGAATACACAGAAGAACTGTACAAAAAAGATCTTCATGACCCGGATAATCACGATGGTGTAATCACTCACCTATAGCCAGACATCTTGGAATGTGAAGTCAAGTGGGCCTTAGAAAGCATCACTACAAACAAAGCTAGTGGAGGTGATGGCATTCCAGTTGAGCTATTTCAAATCCTGAAAGATGATGCTGTGAAAGTACTGCACTCAATATGCCAGCAAATTTGGAAAACTCAGCAGTGGCCACAGGACTGGAAAAGGTCAGTTTTCATTCCAATCCCAAGAAAGGCAATGCCAAAGAATGCTCAAACTACCACACAATTGCACTCATCTCACACGCTAGTAAAGTAATGCTCAAAATTCTACAAGCCAGGCTTCAGCAATATATGAACTGTGAACTTCCTGATGTTCAAGCTGGTTTTAAAAAAGGCAGAGGAACCAGATATCAAATTGCCTACATCTGCTGGATCATGGAAAAAGCAAGAGAGTTCCGGGAAAACATCTATTTCTGCTTTATTGACTATGCCAAAGCCTTTGACTGTGTGGATCACAATAAACTGTGGAAAATTCTGAAAGAGATTGGAATACCAGGCCACCTGACCTGCTTCTTGAGAAATCTGTATGCAGGTCAGGAAGCAACAGTTAGAACTTGACACGGAACAATAGACTGGTTCCAAACAGGAAATGGAGTACGTCAAGGCTGTATATTGTCATCCTGCTCATTTAACTTCTATGCAGAGTACATCATGAGAAACGCTGGGCTGGAAGAAACACAAGCTGGAATCAAGATTACCGGGAGAAATATCAGTAACCTCAGATATGCAGATGACACCACCCTTATGGCAGAAAGTGAAGAGAAACTAAAAAGCCTGTTGATGAACGTGAAAGAGGAGAGTGAAAAAGTTGGCTTAAAGCTCAACATTCAGAAAATGAAGATCATGGCATCCGTTCCCATCACTTCATGGGAAATAGTTGGGGAAACAGTGGAAACAGTGTCAGACTTTATTTTGCGGGCTCCAAAATCACTGCAGATGGTGACTGTAGCCATGAAATTCACAGACACTTACTCCTTGGAAGAAAAGTTATGACCAACCTAGATCGCATATTCAAAAGCAGAGATATTACTTTGCCGACTATGGTCCGTCTAGTCAAGGCTATGCTTTCTCCAGTGGTCATGTATGGATGTGAGAGTTGGACTGTGAAGAAGGCTGAGCACTGAATATTTGATGCTTTTGAACTGTGGTGTTGGAGAAGACTCTTGAGAGTCCCTTGGACTGCAAGGAGATCCAACCAGTCCATCCTAAAGGAGATCAGTCCTGAGTGTTCATTGGAAGGAATGATGCTAAAGCTGAAACTCCAGTACCGTGGCCACCTCATGCAAAGAGTTGACTCATTGGAAAAGACCCTGATGCTGGAAGGCACTGGGGCAGGAGGAGAAGGGGACGACAGAGGATGAGATGGCTGGATGGCATCACTGACTCGATGGACGTGAGTCTGAGTGAACTCCGGGAGATGGTGATGTACAGGGAGGCCTGGCATGCTGCAATTCATGGGGCTGCAAAGAGTCGGACACGACTGAGCAACTGAGCTGAACTGAAAATACTCCTAGGTCAAGCCTGCCCCCCAAGCTGTGCTATGAAAATGGAGAGACAAACTTCCGCCAGAAGTCCCTGAAGAAATTCTACAAAAGGTAAGAGTGGATGCTTGAGTTGAAGGGAGGCCAGGAAGAGCCAAGACCACTGACCCAGTGGTAGGAATACTCCAGCCTGGTGCCAAGGATCGGAACTGAAAATGTAATAGCCTTTAAAGAGGTATGTGAAGAATAAAGCCTCTGACAACCACCTCTATTAAATGCCAAGTAATCCAAACTTAGGAGTGTACTGTTAGTCACTCAGTCCTGTCTGACTTTTTGTGACCTTATGGACTGTAGCCTGCTAGGCTGCTCTGTCCATGGGATTCTCCAGACAAGAATACTGGATTGGGTAGCCATTCCCTTCTCCAGGGGATCCTCCCAACCCAGGGATCAAACCCATGTCTCCCACCTTGCAGGCAGGTTCTTTAGCCTCTGAATCACCAGGGAAGCCCTTTAAAGGCAACAGGCTCTCTGGAAGCAACATCCAAGCAATACTTGCCCTCCAGTATCAACATCAAATAGTGCTACAAGCCAACTGGCCCTATGATCGTTCCTACATGAAACCCATCTGAATATGGGGAATGTGCTCCCAGGATCTGTGCAGGGACTGCCCTCATGGTTGTGCCTAAGTAGCATCCATAAGATCGCCTGTAGCCTGGGATATAAATGCCCCAGAATGTGCTTTGGATGAGCTCTTTCAGGAAGGAAAGGACAGCCACTCGTTCCACTGCTAAAGATGTCCTTGATGACCCCAGAGAGCTCTCAACAATTTGTTCCACAAGCAGCATGCCCTGCAGTCCTCAAGGAAGCCTCTACGTTATATCAGGCTAGCCTATGCCCAGCTGATGACCAATACTGCATATCCACATGGGTTCCTACCCCTGGGTGGCCTCCACTCCAGAGGACCTCACTAGTGAGTGAGACAGACTGACTCATCACTGGAGATGATCCCATCACAGGCGACATCGTCCCAGGCCAGGAGTTCACCATTGGAGACACCTATGCCTTGCCCACTGGAGATGACACCCAAGGGCCATGGCACCATGTTGGAGATGTAGCTGCTCACCCAGATGGGTTGCTCCCCAGTTCACATTGTGGAACACTGCAATGGGGACTGAGACGTTCCAGAAACAATGGACTAAGTGCACTGCCTGAAGGCACCAGAGGATGAGCCGCTATTGTCTGGTGGAACTTGCTGGGTGCTTGCTGGCTGACCCAACCCTAGACCAAGAGGCCCGTCAGACTGTCAGTCATTTCTGAGGCCAAAAGGTGCACCCAGAAACAGACAGTGCCCCTGCCTACAAATACTGAAGGCCATTCATGTCCTCACCTCCTAACTCTGCTGTCAGCATCACAGGCTGGACTGTACTCTGAGCACCTGAGTTGGTTTGTTTCGTTTGCCTGCACTGGGTCTTAGCTGCAGTATGTGGGATCTAGTTCCCCAACCACGGACTGAACCCAGGCCCCCTGCACTGGGAGCTTGGAGTTGTAGCCACTGGACTACCAGGGAAGTCCCCTGAGTTGTTTGTTTGTTTGTTTGTTTTTAATGTTTTTTTATTGTAACGTAATTGTCTGATCTTAAGCTGTTGATTGCCAAGGCATCCACATCACAGACAGCTGTCTTAAATAAACACAGTGCCAGCTACCAGACTAGATGAGAGCCAGGCTTCCCCATCACAGAAGTTTCCTTTGTTTTAGAGATCACTGTTTGACTAGGATAACTGACCATCCAACCACTTGGTTTTCCCTTCTGACATTTTAATTCACTCTCTTGTTTTAAATTCACCAAGAAAGACTAAATCTGTGACACGCCAGGCATCCCATCCTAGACCCCAATAAAAGCGACCCAGGCTGAACGTGTACTCAGTTTCTACCCATGATCTGGCTATGCATCCCGACTCATGCCGTGCATCCTCCAGGACCTGTGAGTAATAAGCCATGTTTTCTTTACAAAGTTCCCTAAGGGTTGCTACTGAGGCACCTCTTGCAATCATAATAAGAACCACAAGGCGGGGCGGGGAGGCGGTGAAATCACAATGAAAAACGTGGAAGTGTTAGTCTTTCAGTCGTGTTGGACTCTGTGCGACCCCACTGACTATAGCCGGCCAGGCTGCTCTGTCCATGGGATTCTCCAGGCCAGAATACTGGATTGGGTAGCCATTCCCATCTCCAGAGGATCTTCCAGATGCAGGGATCAAACCTGAGTCCTTTACTCCCAAATATGGATGGACAAATGTTTACCAGATATTTGGCGGAAGTGAAAGAGATCATGATGAATAAACAGAACTATTTCTGGGGAGAAAAACAAATATACTACAGGAAACAGAAAAGAACATTACAAAAAATCCAAATTCATATTGTCAGAACTGTAAAGATGACAGTGGGTTTATAAAATGGGAACAGGGTGCTATAAAAGGGAGAAATTAGAGAATAAGAGAAAGTCCTTGAAAAAAAGTTTTATGGCAAAATTAAAAACTTTGTGGGAGGCGGTCCTAAGATGGCAGAGGAATAGGATGGGGAGACCACTTTCTCCCCCACAAATTCATCAAAAGAACACTTGAATGCTGAGTAAATTCCACAAAACAACTTCTGAATGCCGGCAGAGGACATCAGGCACCTGAAAGGAGGTAAGAAAAAAAGATAAAAAGAGAGATAAAAGAGGTAGGGATGGAGGTCCATCCTGGAAGGGAGTCTTAAAAAAAGAGAAGTTTCCAAATGCCAGGAAACACTCTCACTGGTGAGTCTCTGGCGAGCCTTGGAACCTCAGAGGGCAACATAACCAAGAGGAAAAATAAATAAATAATCAAAATCCACAGATTCTGTGCCCGACAGTAACTCCCAGCGGAGAAGCAGCGCAGACCCTGCATCCGCCACTAGCAAGCATGGGCTGGGCAGGGAGGCGCGGGCTCCATTGCTTAGAGTAAGGACCGGGCTGAATGCCCCAAGGGCAATCTGAGGGAACTAACTTGAGATAGCAAACCAGACTGTGGGAGAGCTACCACGGGAAAAGCCCTAACCTAAGACAATGCCAGGCCGGCTCACAGAACAAAGGACTGAGCAGAGCTAGCCAGCTGCAGACAGGCCCACCCCCCTCCAGAGACAGGCAGGCGAGGGCAGCCAGAGCCGGAAGGGGCAATCACGCTCCCAGAGAGGCATTATCTACCAAACTGCAAGCACGCTTCGTTGCTACCCAAGACTTCTTGGGATTCTGGACGGTTGACATCTGCCTGAGAAGGTGCGCCGGTTGTACACCCAGAAAACCGAGCGGCAGGGATGGGGGAGACGATAAGTCGCAGAGACCGTGCTCGCCAAACACCTGGTCACTGGAGCTGCTCGGACCTGGGAAGGGCACAAAATGCAGGCCGTACCGAGTCTGCGCCTTTGTGGACTACCCGAGTACCTGAACCTGAGCGGCTTAGACCTGGGGAGTGCATACAACCCAGGGCTGGCCTCAGACAGTTCCTGGCAGGGCAACCTAGAGCCTAAGCAGTGTAGACAGGGAAAGCACACACGCCGTGAGCGGGGGCAAACCCAGTGTGGCCGAGACACTGCGAGCACATGCCAGTGTTATTTGTTTGCAGCGTCCCTCCCTATCCACAGCACGACTGAACAAGTGAGCCTAAAAATGTGTCCACCACCGCCCCCTTGTGTCAGGGTGGAAATTAGACACTGACGAGACCAGCAAACAGCAGAAGCTAAAACCACCTTGGAAGTGACAGGTGAAGTCTTGAGGCTACTGTAAGAATAAGACTGAAAACCAGAGGCAGAAAGCTTAAGTCCAAATCCTGAGAACACCAGAAAACTCCTGACTCCAGGGAACATTAATCGATAGGAGCTCATCATACATGACCACTGGAAAAACCATAGCCTTGACTAGACGGACCTTGTTGGCAAAGTAATGTTTCTGCTGTCTAGGTTGGTCATAACTTTCCTTCCAAGGAGTAAGCATCTTTTAATTTCCTGGCTGCAGTCACCATCTGCAGTGATTCTGGAGCCCAGAAAATAAAGTCAGCCACTGTGTCCACTGTGTCCCCATCTATTTGCCATGAAGTGATGGGACTGGATGCCATGATCTTAGTCTTCTGAATGTTGAGCTTTAAGCCAGCTTTTTCACTCTCCTCTTTCACTTTCATCAACAGGCTCTTTAGTTCTTCGCTTTCTGCCATAAGGGTGGTGTCATCTGCATATCTGAGGTTATTGATATTTCTCCCGGCAATCTTGATTCCAGCTTGCACTTCATCCAGCCCAGTGTTTCTCATGATGTACTCTGCATATAAGTTCAATAAGCAGGGTGACAATATACAGCCTTGACGTACTCCTTTTCCTATTTGGAACCAGTCTGTTGTTCCATGTCCAGTTCTAAGTGTTGCTTCCTGACCTGCATATAGGTTTCTCAAGAGGCAGGTCAGATGGTCTGGTATTCCCATCTCTTTCAGAATTTTCCACAGTTTATTGTGAACCACACAGTCAAACAAAGGCTTTGGCATAGTCAATAAAGCAGAAATAGATGTTTTCCCGGAACTCTCTTGCTTTTCTGATGATCCAGCAGATGTTGGCAATTTGATCTCTGGTTCCTCTGCCTTTTCTAAAACCAGCTCGAACATCTGGAAGTTCACGGTTCACATAATGCTGAAGCCTGACTTTTTAAGAATTTTAAGCATCACTTTACTAGCATGTGAGATGAGTGCAATTGTGCAGTAGTTTGAGCATTCTTTGGCATTGCCTTTCTTTGGGACTGGAATGAAAACTGACCTTCTCCAGTCCTCCAGAATACTAGAGTGGGTAGCCTTTCCCTTCTCCAGGGGATCTTCCCAACCCAGGGATCAAACCCCGGTCTCCTGCATTGCAGGTGGATTCTTTACCAGCTGAGCCAAAACTGCTGAGTTTTTCAAATTTGCTGGCATATTGAATGCAGTACTTTCACAGCACCATCTTTCAGGATTTGAAATAGCTCAACTGGAATGCCATCACCTCCACTAGCTTTGTTCATAGTGATGCTTCCTAAGGTCCATTTGACTTCACATTCTAGTATGTCTGGCTCTAGGTGAGTGATCACTCCATCATGATTATCTGGGTCGTGAAGATCTTTTTTGTACAGTTCTTCTGTGTATTCTTGCCACCTCTTCTTAATATCATTTGCTTCTGTTAGGTCTATACCATTTCTGTCCTTTATTGAGCCCATCTTTGCATGAAATGTTCCCTTGGTATCTCTAATTGTCTTGAAGAGATCTCTAGTCTTTCCCATTGTATTGTTTTCCCCTTGCATTGATCGCTGAGGTAGGCTTTCTTATCTCTCCTTGCTATTCTTTGGAACTCTGCATTCAAATGGGTATATCTTTCCTTTTCTCCTTTGCTTTTGACTTCTCTTCTTTTCACACCTATTTGTAAGGGCTCCTCAGACAGCCATTTTGCTTTTTTGCATTTCTTTTCCATGGGGATGGTCTTGATTCCTGTCTCCTGCACAATGTCATGAACCTCCATCTATAGTTCATCAGGCACTCTATCAGATCTAGTCCCTTAAATCTATTTCTCACTTAGCTGTGAAGAGATACCCCACATCCAAGGTAAGAGAAACCCAAGTAAGATGGTAGGCACTGAGAGAGGGCATCAGAGGGCAGACAGACTGAAACCACAATCACAGACAACAGGCCAATCTGATCACACGGACCACAGCCTTGTCTAACTCAGTGAAACTACGCCATGCTGTGTGGGGCCACCCAAGACAGAAGGGTCATGTTGGAGAGGTCTGACAGAATGGAATATTACTTAGTGGTAATAAAAAATGGCATTTGGGTGGAATTAGAAATTATCTTATTAAGTGAAGAATGGCAAAGAAGGACAAATATCATATGACATCAATTATATGTGGAATCTAAAATATGATTTAAGTGAACTTGTTTTTGATGTCACATTTAATAACTTTTAATCATGTGTAGTGTGTATCACTTAAGTAGTTATTGTAGTTATTTTACTACTTTTGTCTTTCAACCTTTATACTAGCTTTATAGATCCACTACTTTTATCAATATATCTACATTTTTATCAGTTTTAATACTTTATTTTAACCATTTTACAGTACAAGTAGTTAATTTAAATTTAGTTTGAGGTGTACAACAAAGTGTTAGTTATACATAAAAATATATATTATTTTTCAGATTCTTTACCATTATAGGTTATTGAATATTGTTTTTTGTGGTATACAAGAGGTCTTTGTTATTTCTCTTTTATTTACAGTAGTATGTATATGTTAACCTGAAATTCCTAATTTCTCCCACTCTTGCTCAACCTCCCACTATCCTCTTTGGTAACCATGTTTGTTTTCTATGTCTATGAGTTCAGTTTTGTTTTTTAAAAATATTTGTGGAGCTTTAAAATGCATTTAAACTTAAGTTGTTATCAACTTAAAAATAAACCATTATCAATATACATTATATATAGGTTTCATGGTGACCAGAAACAAGAAACATAGACACAGAAATAATAATGAGAAAGGAATCTAAGTGTACAGCTAATGTCATTAAATCACAGAGAATAAGAGAAGAATGTAAGAGAGGAACTACAAAACAGCCAAAACAAAATTAACAAAATCACAGTAAGTATATACCTATAAATAATCTATGTTGGCTAAATTATCTAATAAAAAAAAAGTATAGCTGAATGGATTAAAACAAACAAACAAGTTCTATCTATATGTTGACTACAAGGGACTCAATCTAGACGTGAGGACACAAACAAACTGAAAGTGAAGGAATGGAGAAATATATTGTATGGATGTGAACGTGAATGTGAACGTCACTCAGTCGTGTCTGACTCTTTGTGACCCCATGGACTGTATAGTCCCTGGAATTCTCCAGGCCAGAATACTAGAGTGGGTAGCCTTTCCCTTCTCCAGGGGATCTTCCCAACCCAGGGATCAAACCCCGGTCTCCTGCATTGCAGGTGGATTCTTTACCAGCTGAGCCACAAGGGAAGCCCATATTGTATGGAAGTAAAAACCAAAAGTAAGCTGGATAGCTATTCTTACATCAGACAAAATAGGCTTTAAGACAAGGACTACAATGAGCTATAGAAGGGTGATATATAATCATAAAGAGTTCAATCCAAAAAGAGGATATAATATTTGTAAATATATATATGCAATCAGCATAGGAGTGCTTAAATATATAAAGCAAATATAACAGACCTACAAGGAGAAATACAAGGACAATGATAATGATAGTAGGGGACTTTAATATGCAGCATACAACAATGGATAGATCATTCAGATGGAAAGTCATAAACAAAACAGCCTTAAACACAATAAACCATGGATTTAACAGAGAAATACAGAACATCCCATCCAAAGCAATAGAATATATATTCTCATGTGCACACAGAACATTCTCTAGGATAGAGATAGATCCTATCTCTAGGATAGGATGCTAGGCTTAAAACAAGCATTAATTTAAGATGATTGAAATCATATCCAGCATCATTTAAGATCATAATGTATCAAACTTAGAAATCAAATATATGAAAACTGGAAACATACAATGTGGCAAGTAAACAGTGCATTATTGGACAACCTGCAAGTCAAAGAGAAATTAAAAAAATACAGTCAAACGAGAATTGAAATAAAATATTCTAAAACTTATGAAATGCAGAAAAAGCAGTTCTAAACAAGAATTTCAGGGCAAAAATACTTATCAAGAAAAAGTCTCTAAAAGAACATAACTTTACACCTGAAAGAACTAGAAAAAGACCAAACAATGCCCAAAGTTAGTAGAAGTAAGGAAATAATGAGGATCAGAGAAGAAATAAATGAAGGAGCGTCCAGAAAAACAATAAAAAACACCAGTAAAATAAATAAATTTTAAAAAATAAAAGAAAATAAAGAAACTACAATTTCAAAAAAATATAAAAAGCAGAAAACACTAGAAATACCATACAGTAGGAGGTTGGTTAACTGAATTACATGGATGTTTCTTGTTCTGTACTGTGAGGCTGTTCAGAATCACACTATAAGAAGACATTTGATCACATGAGGAAATGTGCTTAATGTATAAAATATAAAGCATTGCAAAGCAAAAAAAAGCTTGTTCTTTGCACAAAGGTAAAATTCATAAAACTTTAGCTGGACTCACCAGGACAGAAAAGAAAGAGGAGACTCACACATGCTACCACAGATATACAAAGGATAAGAGTCTGTTATGAGAAATCATGTGCCAAGAAATTTGACAGTCTATGGTTCCAAATAGGAAAAGGAGTACATCAAGGCGGTATATTGTCACCCTGCTTATTTAACTTATATGCAGAGTACATCATGAGAAACGCTGGGCTGGAGGAAGCACAAGCTGGAATCAAGATTGCCAGGAGAAATATCAATAACCTCAGCTATGCAGATGATACCACCCTTATGGCAGAAACCAAAGAAGAACTAAAGAGCCTGTTGATGAAAGTGAAAGAGGAGAGTGAAAAAGCTGGCTTAAAGCTCAACATTCAGAAAACTAAGATCATGGCATCCGGTCCCATCACTTCATGGCAAATAGATGGGGAAACAGTGGAAACAGTGGCTGACTTTATTTTTCTATGCTCCAAAATCACTGCAGATAGTGATTGTAGCCATGAAATTAAAAGATGCTTAATCCTTGGAAGGAAAGTTATGACCAACCTAGACAGCATATTAAAAACCAGAGACATTACTTTGACAACAAAGGTCCGTCTAGTCAAGGCTACGGTTTTTCCAGTGGTCATGTATGGATGTGAGAGTTGGACTGTGAAGAAAGCTGAGCACCGAAGAATTGATGCTTTTGAACCGTGGTGTTGGAGAAGACTCTTGAGAGTCCCTTGGACTACAAGGAGATCCAACCAGTCCATTCTGAAGATTAGTCCTGGGTGTTCATTGGAAGGACTGATGCTAAAGCTGAAACTCTTAATACTTTGGCCACCTGGTGTGAAGAACTGACTCATTGGAAAAGACCCTGATGCTGGGAGGGATTGGGGGCAGGAGGAGAAGGGGATGACAGAGGATGAGATGGCTGGATGGCATCACTGACTCAATGGACGTGAGTCTGAGTGAACTCCGGGAGTTGGTGATGGACAGGGAGGCCTGGTGTGCTGCAATTCACAAGGGCCGCAAAGAGTCAGACACGACTGAGCGACTGAACTGATGATGAAAAAGCATCTTTTTTTGGTGTTAGTTCTAGAAAGTCATGTAGGTCTTCATACAACTATTCAACTTTAGCTTCCACAATATTAGTGGTTGGGGCATAGAGTTGGATTACTGTGTTGCTGAATGGTTTGCCTTGGAAGCAAACTGAGATCATTCTGTCATTTGTGAGACTTAAACCAAGAATGGCATTTTGGACTCTTCTGTTGACTGTGAGGGTGACTCCAATTCTAAGGGATTCATGCCCACAGTAGTAGATATAATGGTCATTTGAATTAAATTTGCCCATTTTCACCCATTTTAGTTCCCTGATACCTAAAATGTTGATGTTCACTCTTGTCATCTCCTTTGACCAGGTCCAATTTACCTTGATTCTTGGACCTAACATTCCACCTTCCTATGCAATATGGTTCTTAACAGCATCAGAGTTTACTTTCACCATCAGACACATCCACAACTGGGCATCGTTTCCACTTTGGTTCAGTCTTTTCATTCCTTCTGGAGCTAGTTCTCTGGTCTTCTTAAGTAGTATATTTGAAATAAACAAGACCTGGAGCTGACTGGGGCTCAAATCATGAGCTTCTTATTGCAAAATTCAGACTTAAATAGAACACAATAGGGAAAACCACTAGGCTATGCATATATAACCTAAATCAAAATTCTCTTGAATATGCACTGGAAGTCAAATAGATTCAAGGGATTTAATCCAGAACAAACTGCCTAAAGAACTATGGACGGAGGTTCATAACATTGTGCAGGAGGCGGTGATCAAAATCATCCCAAAGAAAAAGAAATGCAATAAGGCAAAATGGTTGTCTTGAGGAGACCTTACAAATAGCTTAGAAAAGAAGTTAAAGGCAAAGGGGAAAAGAAAGATATACCCATCTGAAAGCAGAGTTCCGAAGAATAGCAAGGAGAGAGAAGAAAGCCTTCTTATAAATAAACAATGCAAAGACACAGAGGAAAACAATAGAATGGGAAAGACTAGGAATCTCTTCAAGAAAATTAGAGATACCAAGGGAACATTTCATACAAAGATGGGCACAATAAAGGAAAGAAATGATATGGACCTAACAGAAACAGAAGATATTAAGAAGAGGTGGCAAGAATACACAGAGGAACTATACAAAAAGATCTTTATGACCTGGATAACCACGATGGTGTGATCATTCACCTAGAGCCAGACACCCAGGAGTGCAAAGTCAAGTGGGCTTTAGGAAGCATTATTATGAACCATGCTAGTGGAGGTGATGGAATTCCAACTGAACTATTTTGAATCCTTAAAGATGATGCTGTAAAAGTGCTGAACTCAACATGCCAGCAAATTTGGAAAACTCAGGAGGGGTCAGAGGACTGGAAAAGGTCAATTTTCATTCCAATTCCAAAGAAACGCAATGCCAAAGAATGTTCAAACTATCGCAAAACTGCCCTCGTTTCACATGCTAGCAAGGCATGCTCAAAATCCGTCAAGCTAGGCTTCAACAATACATGAACCAAGAACTTCCAGATGTACAAGCTGGTTTAGAAAAGGCAGAGGAACCAGTGATCAAATTGCCAACATCCGTTGGATCATAAAAAAAAGCAAGGGAGTTCCTGAAGATCATCTGCTTCACTGAGTAGGCTAAAGCCTTTGACTGTGTGAAAGTGAAAGTTAAGTAGCTCAGTCGTGTCTGACTCTTTGCGACCCCCATGGACTGTAGCCTACCAGGCTCCTCCATCCATGGGATTCTCCAGGCAAGGATACTGGAGTGGGTTGCCATTTCCTTCTCCAGGGGATCTTCCCGACCCAGGGATTGAACCCGGGTCTCCCACATTGCAGGCAGTTGCTTTACCGGCTGAGCCACCAGGGAAGCCCTTTAACTGTGTGGACCTCAATAAACTGGAAAATTCTTCAAAAGATGTGAATACCAAACCAATTTCCCCTGCCTCCTGAGAAACCTGTAACTAGATCAGAAGCAATATTTAGAACCAGACACGGAACAACAGATTGGTTCCAAATTGGGAAAGAAGTGCATCAAGGCTGTATATTGTCACCCTGATTATTTAACTTTTATGCATGAAATGGTGGGGATGAAACTCAACCTGGAATCAAGATTGCCAGAAGAAATATCAATAACTTCAGATATGCAGATAATACCATCCTAATGGAAGAAATTGAAAAGGAACTACAGAGGCTCTTGATGAAGGTGAAAGAGGAGAGTGAAAAGGCTGGCTTAAAACAACATTCAAAAAACTAAGATCATGGTATCTGGTCCCATCACTTCATGGCAAATAGATGTGTAAAAATGGAAACAGTGAGACATTATTTTCTTTGGCTCTGAAATCACTGCCTACAGTGACAGCAGCCACAAAATTAAGATGCTTGCTCCTTAAAAGAAAAGCTATGACAAACCTAGACAGTGTATTAAACAGCAGAGACAACACTTTGCAACAAACATCCATCTAGTCAAAGCTATGATTTTTCCAGTAGTCATGTATGGATGTGAGAGGTGGACCATTAGAGCACGGAAGCATTGCTACTTTCAAACTCTGGTGTTGGAGCATACTCTTGAGAGTGGCTTGGACAGCAAGCAGATCAAACCAGTCAATCCTAAAGGAAATCAACCCTCAATATTCATTGGAAGGACTGATACTGAAGCTCTGATACTTTGGCCACTTGATGCAAAGAGCCAACTCATTGAAAAGACCCTGATGCTGGGAAAGATTGGGGGCAGGCGGAGAAGAGGGTGACAGAAGATGAGATGATTGGACAGCATCACCAACTCAATGGACATGAGTTTGAGTGAACTCCAGAAGTTAGTGAAGGGTAGGGAAGCTGGGCATGCTGCCATTCATGGGGTTGCAAAGAGTCGGACATGACTGAGCGGCTGAACAACAACAATAAGAAAGCAGCAGAAATGGAAAAATCACTTTTATAATTGTATGAAAATGAATAAATACATAGGAGTAAACGTAATCAAGAAGTTAAAAGACTTGTACATTGAAAACAATAGACATTCCATTTCAAAGCTGTGAAGCCTTTGGTAAAAGCACAAGGCAGTGGTTCACTCACTGTGATCCCCAGACCACAAGCATCAGCAACACCTGGACACTTGCTAAAAATGCAAGTTCACAGGCCCCTCCCTAGACCAAGTGAGTCAGAAACTCTGGGGCCCCACACAGCTTAACAGCCTTCCTGGAGATTCTGAGGCAGGATAAAGCTAGAGAACTATTGTATAAATCATTTATGCAGCTTATTTTTTGTTACATCATCAGCGTTAGTCTATGGAGGTCTACAATAGCCTCAACATATAAAACCTGAATCACAGAAGTTTTCTTGAATCAGATTTTTCTATCCTTCAAATTTAAGCAATTTAAAAATCACATCAAGGTTTTATAAATATTCTCTCTACATATCTGCAATCCAGAAAAAAAAAACCTTTAGTAAATTATACAAGAGGATTTTCAAATCACTGACAGAGCCTTTCAAGAGTTAGTTCTTAATGAGCAACAGCTTCATGAAACCTATTTTGAGAATTTTCAATGAAAATTTTTAGATGTCAACTGTCCTCTTAAGTTTTCTTATCTTCAAATTGAAGTGTTGGTAATCATACATATATTCTTAAAGGCTACCGTCACTCACTGGAAATAGTAAAGCTGATTCCATTCAGAGTCATTTACTTACTTAGCACCAGCATGGCACCAGGTGCTATGCTAGGTAGCAAATGCTAAAAAGATCTAGTACTGACCTCAAAGTGTTAAACCTAGGGAATTATTAGATGCAAATACAGCAGGAGAAAAAAATGAATAAATAAAAGCTGATGAGTGTTCCCAGTATTTTCCTTCAGCTAACTAAAGAGAGTTCTGTTCAGTTCGGTTACTGACTCTTGTCTGACTCGTTGTGACCCCATGGACTGCAGCACGCAAGGCCTCCCTGTTCATCACCACCTCCCAGAGCTTACTCAAACTCATGTCCACTGAGTCAGTGATGTCATCCAACCATCTCATCCTCTGTCGTTCCCTTCTCCTCCCACCTTCAATCTTTCCTGCCGGGAGCCACCACGGGAGATCCCACCCATGACAAAGTTCATGTGGAAGAGAACTGTTAAGCAAGGCTTCAGAACTCACCAGGCTCCCTAGGCTTTCTCGAGCATCTACCCCAACCAGAATCTGTCTGTTTCACTATTTCATGACTTTCACCAACTCCTCTGATATTAACAGGGGGCTAACCCTGACCACCTTTCTCTGGAGAAAATCAACTTAGGGCTATAGCTAATAAGTCTCCTGGACATGAGAGGAGTATTTCAAATCAAACCCCCTCTGTTAGCATTCTAGCTTGCTCGGCAGGTATATCTAGACTCTTACAGCTACACGTGTGATTATTTACAGCCTCCCAACTGTGAGAGGCATGGAAAGCCTAAAACATAGAGCCTTTGAAAGAGTTAAAAGTTATTAGAGTAGTGCTAGCGCTGATGTAGGATTTCATTATTGGGCCAATGCTTGTTGCTAAGTTCCCATATCTCTTATCCACTGTGCACCTGGGAATGCATTAGTTAACATAGTGAGAATGCTAGAAAAACAAGTGTAGCCTTGAATTTAACCATATCAGACTTTTGAGCTAATTGGTTCTTTCTTGTAACTCACTGCACCTTTGCTCTGTGAAAAATGTTAACTCTGTTTGGCATTTTCTGAGGCTGACATAGATTAGAAATATAAAGAAAAAACACTTTGAGGGAAAATAAGTTTTCTGGTTGAGCAGCCTTTATCAAAAGAGGGTCATAAAATGTTCACAGGCCTCCAAAGCCAGAAGATACTGTACACAACATCATTTGTGGGAAAGGTATGCAAAAAACTCCTGGTTTCGATAAGGGCAAAACTGCTGGAATGTTTGGGCTGACTTGGTATGACCTTGCATCTTTCATTTCCCTCTATGTATAAGGCAAGGTATAAAAGTACCTTTTGAAAAATAAAGCTTTAGGGCCTCGCTCACCGAAGCAGCTTGGTCACCTCGTGTTTTTTTTTTTTTTTTTTCTGGTTTGGGGGTAGATGCTTGAGAAAGCCTAGGGAGCCCCTTGAGTTCTGAAGCCTTGCTTAAGAGTTCTCTTTCGTATGAACTTTGTCATGGGTGGGATCTCCCATGGTGGCTCCCGGCATCTCCCCCGCTCACTCTTGTCTCTTTGTGACCTCATGGACTGCAGCGCGACAGGCCTCCCTGCTCATCACCAACTCCCAGAGCTTACTCAAACTCATGTCCATGGAGTTGGTGATGCCATCCAACCATCTCATCCTCTGTCGTTCCCTTCTCCTCCCATCTTCAATCTTTCCCAGCATCAGGGTCTTTTCCAATGAGTCAGTTCTTCACACCAGGTGGCCAAAGTATTGGAGTTTCAGCTTCAGCATCAGTCCTTACAATGAATATTCAGGACTGATTTCCTTTAGGATGGATTGGTTGGATCTCCTTGCAGTCCAAGGGACTCTCAAGAGTCTTCTCCAACACCACAGTTCAAAAGCATCAATTTGTTGGCGCTCAGCTTTCTTTATAGTCCAACTCTCACATCCATACATGACTACTGGAAAAACCATAGCTTTGACTAGACATATCTTTGTTGGCAAAGTAATGTCTCTGCTTTTTAATAAGCTGTCTAGGTTGGTCATAACTTTCCTTCCAAGGAGCAAGCGTCTTTTAATTTTATGGCTGCAGTCACCATCTTCAGTGGTTTTGGAGCCCAAAAGAATAAAGTCTGTCACTGTTTCCACTGTTACCCCATCTATTTGCCATGAAGTGATGGGACCAGATGCCATGATCTTAATTTTCTGAATGCTCAGTTTTAAGCCAACTTTTCCACTTTCCTCTTTCACTTTCATCAAGAGGTTCTTTAGTTCTTCTTTGCTTTCTGCCATAAGGGTGGTATCATCTGCATATCTGAGGTTATTGATATTAGTCCCAGAAATCTTGATTCCAACTTGTGTTTCATCCAGCTCAGCACTGCTCATGATGTACTCTGCATATAAGTTCAATAAGCAGGGTGACAATATACACCCTTGACATAGTCCTTTCCCGATTTGGAACCAGTCTGTTTTTCCATATCCAGTGCTAACTGTTGCTCTTGACCTGCTTACAGATTTCTTAGGAGGCAGGTCATGTGGTCTAAACTAAAGAGAATTCAGGCCTATTTATAATTTTCCATCCCTGGCCTTCTGAATTTTTCATCCTGATGTGGATGGGGTAGACTCTCTGTGAGAAAAGAGGTATAAATCAAATATTTGGTGGGTCAAAAGGCAGATGGAATGAATGCCACAGAGCAACTAAACCTGTGAGACACAACTATTGAGCCTGTGCTCTAGAGCCCAGGAACCTCAGCTACTGAACCCACATGCCACAACTACTGAAGGCTGCAACCTCTAGAGCCTATGCTCCACAGCAAGAGAAGCCACTGCAATGAGATGTCTGTATACCACAGTGTAGGCACCACTCACTGCAACTAGCAAAAGCCCACACAGCAGTGAAGAACCAGTGCAACCAAAACTAAATAAATAAAAATTTAAAAACTAAAGCTACCATGTAATCCAGCAATCCCACTCATATATATATATATATCTGGAGAAAAGCATAATTCAAAAAGATATGTGCATGCCAATGTTCATAGCAGCACTATTTACAATAGCCAGTACATGGAAGTAACCAAGTGTCCGTCAACAGAGGAAAGGATAAAGATATTGTGTGTACACACATAGAGACACACACACCCACATATATATGGCATGGAAAATTACTCAGCAACAAAAAAGAATGAAATAATGCCATTTGTAGCAGCTTAGATGGACCAAGAGATTGCCATACTAAGTAAGTCAGAAAGAGAAAGACAAATATTATATGATATCATTCATATGTGGAATCTAATTTTTAAAAAACAATGCAAATGAACTTATTTGTAACACAGAAACAGACATATACATATTGAAAAGAAACATATACTTACCAAAGGGGAAACATGGAGGAGGAGGAATAAATTAAGAGCTTTGGATTAACATATATCCATTACTCTATAAAGGTTGCTAACCAAGAAAGACCTAATATGTAGCACAGAAAACTTTACTAAATATTGTGTAATAACCTATGTGAGAAAACAACCCAATAAAGAATGATTATAGGTATAACTAAATCACTTTGCTGTATAAAGGAAACTACAGAATATTGTAAAGAAACATACGACAATAAAATAAAAAAGAAAGAAAATGTTCATATACCTCAATGTTCACAGCAGTACTATTTACAACAGCCAAGACATGGAAGCAACCTAACTGTCCATTCACAAATGAAGACATAAAGAAGATGTGGTATATATACACGTAGTATTACTTAGCTATAGAAAAGAAATAATGCCATTTGCAAACTGGATGGAATTAGAAATTATCTTATTAAGTGAATAAAGCCAAAGGACAAATATTATGTGACATCACTTATATTTGTAATCTAAAAAGATGATTGAAATAAACTTGTTTTTTTCATGTCACATTTATTATCTTTTAATCCTGTGTATCCCTTAAGTAGCTATTGTAGTTGTTTTACTCCTTTTGTCTTTAAACCTTTATACTAGCTTTACAGATCCACTACTTTTATTAACATATCTACATTTTAAACATTGTAACCATTTTAAAATGGAAGTAGTTAAATTATTTTAGGTATCCAACAAAGTGATAGTTATACATAAATACAGATATATATATTTTCAGATTCCTTTCCATTATAGGCTATTGAATATTGTTCCCTTTGACATATAGGAGGTATTTGTTATTTCTCTTTTTTTCTACTAGTGTATATATGTCAAACCCAGCTTCCTAATTTCACCCAGTCTCCCTCAACCCCACACTATCCTATTTGGTAAGCTTAAATTTGTTTTCTATCTCTGTGAGTCTATTTATTTTGCAGAAATATTTGAGTTCCTTTAGAATGTATTCAAACTTAATTTGTTATCAACTTAAACCACTATAAATAGTATATATATACATTTCATGGTGACCAGAAACCTACAGTAGATACACAAAGGATAATGAGAAAGTAATCTAAGCATACTGCTAAAGTCATCTAATCACATAGAAAGAGAACAAGAGAAGAAAGTAACAGAGCAACTATAAAACAGCCAAAACAATTAAGAAAGTGGCAATAAGTATGCATCTATCAATAATTTAAGTGGACTAAATTATCTAATAAAAAGAAAGGGTAGCTGAATGGATTAAAAAAAAATCAAGACCTATCTATGTGGTGACTACAAGGGACACAATTCAGATGTGAGGACACACAAAATGAAATTAAAGGAATGGAAAAATATATCCAATGCAAGTGCAAACTAAAAGTAACCTGGATAGCTATGCTTAGACAGAATATTTTAAGATAAAGACTATAATGCTCTAAAGAAGGGTGATTCATAGTGATAAAGGGTTCAATCCAAAAATAGGATATAATATTTGTTAAATATATATACGTGTGTGTGTGTGTGTGTGTATAACTGGCACAGTGGCACTTAAATAAATAAAGCAAATATTAACAGACCTAAAAGGACAAATACGAGGAGAAGGATAGTAGGGGACTTTAATATCCAGCTTACAACAATGAATAGATCATCAAAACAGAAACAAGGCAAAATGGTTGTTTGGGGAGGCCTTGCAAATACCTAAGAAAAGAAGCAAAAGGCAAAGCAGGAAAGGAAAGATATTACCCATCTGAATGCACAGCTCCAAAGAAAACCAAGGAGAGATAAGAAAGCCTCCTAAATGAACAATGCAAAGAAAGAGAGAAAAGCTATAGAATGGGAAAGACTAGATCTCTTCAAGAAAATCAGAGACACCAAGGGAACATTTCATGCAAAGATGGGCACAATAAAGGACAGTAATGGTATTGACCTCACAGAAGCAGAAGATATTAAGAGGTGGCAAGAATACATAGAAGAACTATACAAAAAGTCTTAATGACCCAGGTAACCCAATGATGTGATCACTCACCTACAGCCAGACACCCTGAAGTGTGAAGTCAAGTCGGCCTTAGAAAGCATCACTATGAACAAAGCTAGTGGAGGTGATGCAATTCCAGCTGAGCTATTTCAAATCCTAAAAGATGATGCTGGTAAAGTGCTGCACTTAATATGCCAGCAAATTTGGAAAACTCAGCAGTGGCCACAGGACCAGAAAAGGCCAGTTTTCATTCCAATCCCAAAGAAGGGCAATGCCAAAGAATGTTCAAACTACTGCACAGCTGTGCTTGTTTCACATGCTAGCAAAGTAATGCTCAAAATCCTTCAAGCTAGGCTTCAACAGTACGTGAACCAAGAACTTCCAGATGTACAAGCTGGATTTAGAAAAGGCAAAGGAAAGAGATCAAAAAGCCAACATCAGTTGGATCACTGAAAAAGCAATGTAATTCCAGAAAAAACATCTACTTGTGCTTCACTGAGTAATCTAAAGCCTTTGACTGTGTAGATCACAATTAAATGTGGAAAATTCTTAAAAAGATGGGAATACCAGATCACCTTACCTGCCTCCTGAGAAACCTGTATGCAGGTTAAGAAGCAACAGTTAGAACCAGACATGGAACAACACACTGGTTCAAAATTGGGAAAGGAGTACGTTAAGGCTGTATATTTCCACCCTCATTTAACTTATATGCAGAGTACATCATGTGAAAGGCTGGGCCAGATGAATCTTAAGCTGGAATCAAGATTTATGGGAGAAATATCAGTAACCTCACATATGCAGAAGACACGATGCTAATGGCAGAAAGAAAAGATGAACTAGAGTCACATGATGACGATGAAACAGGAGAGTGAAAAAGCTGGCTTAAAACTCAACATTCAAAACACTAAGATCATGGCATCTGGTCCCATCACTTCATGGCAAATAGATGGGGAAACAATGGAAACAGTGGCAGACTATTTTCTTGGACTCCAAAAACACTGTGGCAGTGACTGCAGCCTCAAAAGATGCTTGCTCCATGGAAGAAAAGACATGACAAACCTGGACAGTGTATTACAAGCAGAGACATCATTGTGCCAACTAAGGTCTTCAGTGAAAGCTATGGTTTTTCCAGTAGTCATGTATGGATGTGAGAGTTGGACCATAAAGAAAGCTGAGTTCCAAAGAATTCATGCTTTTGAACTGTGTTGTTGGAGAAGTCTCTTGAGAATCCCTTGGACAGAAAGAGATCAAAGCAGTCAATCCCAAAGGAAATCAACCCTGAATAGTCACTGGAAGGACTGATGCTGAAGCTGAAGCTCCAATAGTTTGGTCACCTGATGTGAAGAACCAACTCTTTGGAAAAGACCTTGATGCTGGGAAAGACTGTGGACAAGAGGAGAAGGTGCCGATAGAGAATGAGATAGTTGGATCATCACCGACTCAATGGACATGAATTTGAGCAAACTCTAGGAGATAGTGAAGGACAGGGAAGCCTGTCATGTTGCAGTCCATGGGGTTGCAATAAGTCAGACACAACTGAGCAACTGAACAACAACAACAACAATAAGGAAGCACCAGAAATAGAAAAATCACTTTTATAATTGTAGCAAAATGAATACATACTTAGGAGTAAATTTAACCAAGAAGTTTAAGGACTTTTACATTGAAAACAATAGACATTCTATTTCAAAACTGTGAAGCATTTGGTAAAAGCACAAGGCAGTGGTTCACTGACTGTGATCCTCAGACCACAAGCATCAGCAACACCTGGAAACTTCCTAGGAATGCAAGTTCTCAGGCCCCACTATAGACCAAGTGAGTTAGAAACTCTGGGGCTGGGGTCCTGCACTCTTTATCAGCCCTCCCAGAGATTCTGAGGCTGGGTAAAGCTTGAGATCCACTGCACAATTCTTTTATGCAGCTTATTTACTGTTTAAATCATTAGCATTAGCCTACAGAGGTCTATAGTAGCCCCAACATATACAACCTGAATCACAGAAATTTTCTTAAATCAGATTTTTCTATCCTTCAAAGATTCTCTCTGTATATTTGCAATCCAGGAAAACTCTTTTGTTAAATTCTGCAGCGTTCTTTTTAGGAAAAAAAAAAAAAATCACTGACATACCATAGCATATGTATAGGTAGTTCTAAATGTGCAATAGCTTCATGAAATCTACTTTGAGAATTTTCAATAAAATTTTTCAGATGGCAACAGCCCTCTCACATCTTCTTATCTTCAATTTGAAGTGTTGGGAATGATACAGATACTCTTAAAGAGTACTGTCACCCCTGGAAATAGTAAAGCTGATTCCCTTTGAATCACTTAGCACCAACATAGCACCAGGCACTGTGCTAGGTACTAGGTAGCAAATTCAGAAAGATCTAGTTCTGACCTCACAAGTGTCACCCCTACAGAGGTACTAGATACAAATGCAGGAGGACAAAAATGAATACATAAAAGCTGATGAGTGTTCCCCGGCTTCTCCTTCAGCCAACAAAAGAGAATTCAGGCCTCTTTATCATTTTCCATCCCTGGCCTTCTGAATTTTTGATCCTGTTGTGGATGGGCCTGTTGTGGACTCTGCGAGGAAACAGGTATAAATCAAATGTGTGGTGGGTCAAAAAGCAGATGGAATGCCGCTGAGCAACTAAGCCCATGTGCCACAACTATTGAACCTGTGCTCTTGAATCCAGGAGCTGCAACTACTGAAGCCCACATATCTAGAGCCCACGCTCCATAACAAGAGAAGCCACTGCAATGAGAAGCTTGCACACCACAACTAGAGAGTAGCCCCTGCTCGCTGCAACTAAAGAAAAGCCTGGGGAGCAATGAAGACCCAGCACAGCAAAAAATAAGTAAAATTATTTTTTTTTAAGGCAGATGGAAAATAAGGAAATTTTAAAAAATAAATTGTTATGTCACTACATAACAACACTTGCTAAAGACATATTTCCATCATGATAAGGAATTTCTGTGAACTTTTTTGAAAATCTGTGATATGGTTCTCCAAGTTTTATTTCATTTTCTTCTTCCTGAGTATATACAAAGACCATATTTCCCAGTCTCCCTTGAACTCTGATCACAATCATGTGATGAGTTCTGGCCAATGGATTCGGAGTCAGCAATTTTATGCTTCCAATATGACACACATGCACACACACAAATGGCATTCTTTTTTCACTCTTTCCCCTTCTTTGTACAACCCGGAAGTAATATCTTCTGGGATGTGGATGCTACAAGATAGTGGAACTACCAATGGCTTGGGACCATAAGAACAGAGATCTACCCCCTCCTCTACAGAGCATGAGAGAAAAAGATAGATGAGAAAGGAAGGTTTTTAAGGAGCTTTGCTTTTTCTATTATTCTTTTCACAGTGGTCAAAAGACACAAGTAAAAGTTTGAGTCGCTCTGAAATTACCTTTTGGCTGCTAATTTTTGCTTTTTTAATGCACCATTACTCAGAGTCCGAACACCATGATTCTGGCATTATACGTTACCAAAATAAACTAGTTGTTAAAATGGGGCTATGGATATGTGCCCTGGAAGCATGGAGGAAAAGGATGCCAAGCCTGGAAAGGCTAAACTGGAAGCCTGCCCTCTTAATAAGACCAAAGACTGCTTAAGGTCCTTTTTGTATTCTCTCCCCTTTCCATCCCTCCCCAACCAAGGGAAAAATAAACACAAAGACAAAGCAAAAAACACCTGGGGGGGGGAGAGGAAGAACCCTGGTGATTACCCTCTGCATTATATATTTGGATAAGACAAATGCCAATTAAAGTGGTTATAATACTCCCAGAACAGAAGTACTGAAACATTGCCTGGAATCAAGACTCAATAGACAGAAATCAGGGACCCTGATCAGAAAAAAGTACATTTATAGGTAACAACATTTAAGAGGAGAACTTCCCCCTACCTGAGCTGCAGGGCCAGGGCTGGAGGCATCACCTTTGCTCCTATCCTGCCGATGAGGGTTGGGAACACCCCTACCAGCTCCACTACAGTGATGTGTCGAAGATCCAGGCCACACTGTGCTTGCTGGAAAAAAAAATCCAAAGGAGGTGTAAGTGTAGCTAAGGAAAATCCATGTCAAACTACAGGCTGACAGAAGCAGCGATGTTCTATTTGGGGAAGTTTCTCTGCCCACTCCATACTGTCCTGAAGATAGTTGAGAAATCGGGGTTAAACTAATGGCTATAAAACCCAAATACCTTCCTAAAGGGATCATTCAGAAATGACTTGGCAATGAGATTTTGAAAACCTAAGCAAAATGACAGTGTATGTATTTCCAGGTGGGGTGAGACTTTGCATGAGCCAAATTTCCTAACAAGTATCAAAGACCACCTCCAGAGGATTTTCATTTGTATTTGCAAGGACAAAAGATTACTTCTAGTGTCCCCTTATCTGCCCATTCTTCCACCCCTCACACTCACCAGCCCAAAGCCCACACACACACTAACATGGTGAAGAAACTAGGATAAGACATTCCAACCCCCATCTGATGCCATGCTTTCTTTCTTTTTTTGACAATTGGTGACCTGGGTTTGGTGGTTGCCACCCAATTCCCAGGTGGCACTAGTGGTAAAGAACCCACCTGCCAATGCATGTAGACCTAAGAGACAGAGATGCAGGTTCGATCCCTGGGTCGGGGAGATACCCTAGAGGAGGGCATGGCTACCCACTCCAGTATTCTTGCCTGGGAAATTGCATGGACAGAGGAGCCTGGTGAGCTACAGTCCATGGGGTTGCAAAGAGTCACATACAACTGAAGTGACTTAGCACATATGCACGCCTGCACCCAGTGGACACCACTTGATGACCTGGCTCTGGTGGCTGGAGGGATTACAATGCTGGGTCACACATGACTCTAATAGTTTTTGCTGGGCTACCACCTCCAGGTCATTGCAAAGACAGCAAACTAAAATACGCCCCCAGTTTCTGTGAAAGAGGTCTCATTTTTTCTCCTGGATCTTCAGCCTTAAGGACAGGTTTCAGGCTTGGCACACATCTTGAGACCTACAGAGAGGCTCTCAGGGAATACAGGCCAGGGACACCATTTTTATTCTCTCCCTCTGGACAGTCCCCCTGCTATGCCCAGGCAGGGGAGATGATACATAGCCTCACCCACTACAGACTGAGGCTCCTGTCACTTCCAGACCAGAAAGCCTATTTGGGAAAATTTGAGAGTTGCCTGAAATGGGCCTTCCCAGTACCACCCAGACATGGCCCGAGTCATTGCCCTACCCACTCTGGAGCGTGGCCCCCAGCTGACAGGAAGAGTTGGTGAGAATACCTGGAAGCTGTAAAACCCAGCAACTCTTAACTGAGAGGCGAGTGAGCAGAGCTGATGGCTGCCAGAGCAAAGGAAGTGGCCCTGTTCAGCCAGGGAACTTGATATTTGAGTCGGCTTGAGTCAAGGTCACAAACTAAGAACATCCGTGGCATTGAAGGTGCTTTTCCCACCATGCCCAGGAATGGAAAACCATTCACAACCTCACTTATAACTGAATCCTACCTTCAGATCACTGACCAAGGAACTGAAGCCTAACACACCGGGAGCTGTATCACCCAGCCAACAGCCCTGCTTATGGTGCATTTGAACAGAACACAGACTGTAGCTTTCTCTGTCTGCAGAGCAAAACTGGTGTCCTTACCTAGGCAAAATATTCAGTGCACACTCTTGTTTGACTTGGGTCCCCAGACCATGAGCCATGCCAACTCTGGGTCCCTTCCTGCTGCTTTGCCAGAGGAGGGAAGTTAATTCATAGCCGCACCTACAGCTGGGCATATTATCCAGTCTAAAGCATCTAGTAAGCCTGAGGAGAATCTAGAATTCATGAAGCACATCCTGCAGCTGCATTTGGGCAGGGAACTAAGATGGCAGACCTACCCAGCTGTTCTCAGTCAATGGCACACCCCCGCCACCAAGCTCGGAGCTCAAATCGATGCTTCAGCCAACCAGACCCTAGAAGCAAGCCCCACCTTCCCAAGGACATTACCAGCAGATATGTCCAGAAACCTAACAGAGCTGACTGAAGAACTGTCTCTGCCAAAGTAAACCTGAACTGTCTGGAAAAGGAGATCACATACTCAAATGAATACCAATAAAAAGAATCAAGGATCATGAAAAAGCAAGTGTGTCTGATACGACCAAATGTAATTAATAAAGGGCCAATAACTGACCCTAAGAAATTGGAGAGCTATGTACTTTCAAAGAATTCAGAATAATTCTCTTAAAGAGGTTTTGTGAGCTATAAGAACAGACAACTAAATGAAATTAGAAAAATGAACAGGAGTTTGACAAAGAAATATAAACCATGAAAAAAAATCATACAGCTGAATAATAAAATAACTGAAAAATTCAACAGAGAGCCTCAAAAGCAGACTCAACTATGCAGAAAAATAAGAAACCTGGGAAACAGATCATTTGAAATTATCCAGTCAGAGGAACAAAAAGGAAAAATGATGAAAAAGATTGAAGAGAGCCTAAGGGACTTATAAGACACAATGAAAAATATTTGCATTCTGGGAATTCTAGAAGGAAGAAAGGGACAAAAAGTGTATTTCAGTAAATAATGGCTGAAAAATTCCCAATCCTTGGGAGAGAACTAGACATCTAGATCCAAAAAGGATGCCAAATAGATTGAACCCAAATAGGCTACACCAGGACATATTATAATTAAATTGTCAAAAGACAAAACCAAAGAATTTTTAAAGCAACAAGAGAAAAGAGAGAAGTTACATACAAGGGAACCTCCATAAGACTACCAGTGGTTTAATAATGGAAGTTTTTCAGACCAGAGGAGAATGGTATGACATATTCAAAATATTGGGAGGAAAAACTGTCAACCCTAGAAATTCCATATCCAGTAAAGCTCCCCTACAGAAATAAAAGAGAGACAAATACTTTTCTGAAAAAATAAAAGCTGAGAGAGTTCATCACCATTAGACCTGCTTTATAAGACTTCTTTGAGTGGAAGTACAGTCAGCCCTCCACATCCACAAGTTACAGATCCACAAACTCAACCAACCATGGACCAGATACTATATGTAGAACCAGAAAATCAATGTATATGGAACCCATAGATACAGAGCACTGACAATGGGATGTAAGCATCCACGGATTTTGGGGTCCACAGTGAGTCTTGCAACCTATCCCCTGCAAGTACTGAGGAATAACTATAAAAGGACAATAACTAACATCATAAGAACATAAGAAGGCAGTGTAAAACTCACTGGAAAGGGGGAAACTTAGTCAAAGTTGGGTTCTGTAATATGGTAATAGTGGTATGTAATTCACTTACAGCTCTAATTTAAAAGTTAAAAAACAACCATGGTAGACAGAGACAAGATGGCAGAGTAGAAGGATGTGAGCTCACCTCTTCTGAGGAAACCACCAAAATAACTAACTTCTGAACAACCAACAAAAAAATGCTGCTGCTGCTAAGTCGCTTTGGTCATGTCCAACTCTGTGCGACCCCATAGACAGCAGCCCACCAGACTCCCCCGTCCCTGGGATTCTCCAGGCAAGAACACTGGAGTGGGTTGCCATTTCCTTCTCCAATGCATGAAAGTGAAAAGTGAAAGTGAAGTCGCTCAGTCATGTCCGACTCTTAGCAACCCCATGGACTGCAGCCCACCAGGCTCCTCTGTCCATGGGATTTTCCAGGCAAGAGTACTGGAGTGGGGTGCCATTGCCTTCTCTGCAAAAAAATACTAGAACCTATCAAAAAAGATACCCTACATCCAAAGACAAAGAAGGAGCTACAAGATGGTAGGAGGAGGGGCAGTGCAAAAGTGATTAAATCAACTCCTGGCCATCAGGTGGGCAGGCCACAAACTGGAAAATAATTACGCCACAGAAGTTGTACACAGGAGTGGAAGTTCTGAGCCCCACATCAGGCTCCTCAGCTAGGGGGTCTGGCAACAGGAAGAGGAGCCTCCAAATCCTCTAGCTTTGAAGGCAGTGGGGTTTAATCACAGGAATTCCATAGGACTGGGGAAAACAGAAACTCCACTTTGGAGGGCACACACAAGGTCTTTGGCACACCAGGAACCAGGGAAAAGAAATCAGTGACCTCATAAGAGACTGAGCCAGACCTACCTGCTAGTATTGGACGGTCACCTGCAGAGGTTAGGGGAGGCAGCTGTGGCTCACTGTTGGGACAGACAATCACAGCAGTAGTTTTCGGGAATACACATCAGCATGAGCCCTGCTAGAGGCCACCATTTTCTTATCAAGACCTGGACCCACCCAACGGCCTGTAGGTGCCAGTGCTGAGATGCCTCAAGCTAAACAAGCAACAGGACAGGAAAACAGCCTCACTTGTGAGACTGTTTTAAGTCATCCTGAGCACACAGCTGCCTACTAAACACACCCCTTGACACTACCCTGCCCAGGAGATGGACATGGCCCTGCCCAGGAGATGGACAAGACCCAGCTCCACCTACCAGTGGGCAGGAACTAATCCCTCCCACCAGGAAGCCTACACAATCCTCTTAGACTGCCTCATTCACAAGCGGACAGACAGAAGCAAGAAGAACTACAGCCTGTAGCCTGCAGAGTGGAAACTGCAATCAGAAAATTAGACAAAATGAGACAGCAGAGGTATATGTCCCAGATGAAGGAACAAGATAAAACTCCAGAAGAACAAATAAGTGAAATGGAGATAGGCAATCTGCCTGAAAAACAATTCAGAGTAATGATGGTAAAGATAATTCAAGATCTCAGAAAAAGAATGGATGCACAGATAGAGAGCACCTCAATATATAAGACAAATACTAATAGACATAAAAGGAGAAATTGACAGTAACACAATAATAGTGGGGGACTTTCACACCCCAATTTCATCAATGGATAGATTATCCAGACAGAAAATCAATAAAGAAACCCAGGCCTTAAATGATACATTAGACCAGATGGAATTGATATTCATGTAGCATTTCATCCAAAAGCAGTAGAAAACACATTCTTCTCAAGTGCACCTTCTTCGACATAGATCATAGAAATGTTTTCTTAGATCAGTCTCCCAAGGCAAAAGAAATAAAAGCAAAAATAAACAAATGGAACCTAATACAATTTATAAGCTTTTGTGCAGCAAAGGAAACCACCAGCAAAATGAAAAGACAACCTACAGAATGGGAGAAAATATTTGCAAACAAGGCCAACTGACAAGGGGTTAATATTCAAAATAGCAAACAGCTCATATAACTCAATATAGAAAAAACAAACAGCACAATCAAAAATGGGCAGAAGACCTAAACAGACATTTCTTCAAAGACATACAGATGGTCAATAAACACATGAAAAGATGCTCAACATTGCTCATTACTATAAAAATGCAAGTCAAAACTACAGTGAGGTATCACTTCACACTGATCAGAATGGCCATCATCAAAAAAATCTACAAACAATAAATGCTAGAGAAGATATGGAGAAAAGGGAACCCTCTTGTACTATTGGTGGGAATGTAAATTGATACAGCCACTATGGAGAACTGTATGGAGGCTCTTAAAAAAAATCTAGGAATAAAAAGTCTACAAATAATAAATGTCAGAGAGAGTGTGGAGAAAATGGAACCTTCCTACACTGTTGGTGGGAATTTAAATTGGTACAGGGATTATGGAGAACAGTGTGGAGGTTTCTTAAAAAACTAAAAATAGTGATACTCCTGCTGCTGCTGCTAAGTCACATCAGTCGTGGGCATACATCAAAAGAAAAACATGATTTAAAAGGATACACACACCACAATGTTCATTGCAGCACTATCTACAATATCCAAGACATGGAAGTAACCTAAATGTCCACTGATGAATGGATAAAGATGTGGTACATATATACAATGGAATCTTATTCAGGCATAAAAAGAATGCAATAATGCCATTTGCAGAAACATGGATGGACCTGGAGTTTATCATAGAAAGTCAGAAAGAGAAAGACAAATATATGACATCACTAGTATGCAGAATCTTAAAAAGTGACACAAAGGAACTCAATATGCAAAGCAGAAGCAGACTCAGAGAATGAACTATGGTTATCAGGGTGAAGGGCAGGGAGGGGAGACAGCAGGGGTTTGACAGGTACACACTGCTATATTTAAAATATATAATCAACAAGGACCTATTGTATAGCACAGGGAACTCTGCTCAATTTTTTGTAATAACCTAAGTGGGAAAAGAATTTGAAAAAGAGTAGATACATGTATATGTATATATATAACTGCATTACTTTGCTGTTCATCTGAAACTAACATTGTTAATCAACTATAATCTAATATAAAACATTTTTTTAAAGATACAGAAACTTAAAAAAAATACCTAACATGGTAAAAATAACTAAAATTCAAATAATCTGAGGTATACCATATTAAAAACTATGTAAATTGTAACATCAATAACCTAAAATGGGAAGGGAGTATAATTTAAAGTATAAAGCTTAGGATTTGATTGAAATTAAGTTGGTATTAGTTTAAAATAGTGTGTTATAATTTTAAGGTGTTTTTTTTTTTAATGTAAGCCTCATGGTAACAGGTTCTTAGGTGGTACTAGTGGTAAAGAACCTGCCTGCCCATGCAGGAGACATAAGAGATGTGGGTTCGATCCCTGGGTTGGAAAGATCCCCTAAAGGAGGGCATGGAACCCAATCCAGTATTTTTGCCTGGAGAATCCCATGGACAGAGGAGCCTGATGGGCTATGATCTATAGGGTAACAAAGAATCAGACATGACTGAAGTGACTTAAAACGCACACTCATATGGTAACAAGAAGGGAAAAACCTGAATTACAAAAAAGTATGATAAAGTCAAAGCATACTAATACCACACAACATCAAAACACAATGAAAGAAAAGAAGAAACAGCTGATCTATAAAACAACCAGAAAACAATTAACAAAATGGCAGTATCTTCTTATTTATCAATAATAACTTTAAATGTAAATGGATCCAGTTCTTTAAATGAGAAACCAAATGGATAAATGGATTTTTATAAAAGATCCAATGATATGCTCATTGCAAGAATCATTTTGGCCTTCAAGACATACAAAGGAAATGTAAAGGACTGGAAAAATATTTTAAGCAAACAACCCAAAAAAGTCAGGAGTAGTTATATCAGACAAAATAGGCTTTAATTTTTAAAATGGTAAAAGGAAACAAAGAAGGTCATTATATAATGATGAGAGGATCAATACATCAATAAGTTATAAGGATCATATTTATGTGCCCAATATTGGAAAACTGAGATTCATAAACCAAAAACTGATAGACCTAAAAGGAGAAATAAACAGGACTTTAATACCCAACTCTCAACAATGGATAGATCATCTAGACAGAATCAATAAAGAAACAGCATTTTTGAACAACTCTGGCTTCCCTGGTGGTGCAGAGGTTAAAACGTCTGCCTGCAATGTGGGAGACCTGGGTTCGATCCCTGGGTCGGGAAGATCCCCTGGAGAAGGAAATGGCACCCCAGTCCAGTATTCTTGCCTGGAGAATCCCATGGACGGAGGAGCTTGGTGGGCTACAGTCCATGGGTCACAAAGAGTCGGACACGACTGAGCGACTTCACTTTCACTTCATAGACCAAAAGGGGCTTCTCAGCTGGCACTAGTGGTAAAGAACTCATCTGCCAATGCAGGAGACATAAGAAACAAGGGTTTGATGCCTGGTCAGGAAGATCCCCTGGAAGAGCACATGGCAACCCACTCCAGTATTCTTGCCTGGAGAATCCAATGGACAGAGGAGGCTGTCAGGCTATAGTCCATAGGTTCACAAAGAGTCAGACATGACTGAAGGTAGTTAGCATGCATAGACCAAATATACAAAACAGACATACACAGAATAGTCTATCCAACATCAGCAGAATACACATTCTTCTCAAGTGCACATGAAACATTTTCTAGAACAGACCATATGTTGCTGCTGCTGCTGCTACTAAGTCGCTTCAGTCATGTCAGACTCTGTGCAACCCCATGGATAGCAGCCCACCAGGCTCCCTGGGATTCTCCAGGCAAGAATACTGGAGTGGTTTGCCATTTCCTTCTCCAATGCACGCGTGCATGCTAAGTTGCGTCAGTCGTGTCCAACTCTGTGCGACCCTATGGACAGCAGCCCACCAGTCTCCTCCGTCCACAGGATTCTCCAGGCAAGAATACTGGAGTGGGTCACCATTTCCTTCTCCAGACCATATGTTAGGCCACTAAATAAACAAGTCTTAGAAAATTTAAGAAGACTTGAAATTATACCAAGTATCTTCTCTGACCACAGTGGTACAAAATAAGAAATCAATAACAAGAAGAAACTGAAAATTCACAAATACGTGGAAATTAAACAACACTCTCCTGAATAACATATGGATCAGGAAGAAATTAAAGGGGAAATAAAATATCTTGACACAAAAATGGAGACAACATATGAAAACTTAATTGCACAACAATAAAAATCAACATTAAAAAGCAAGAAATTTCCCAAATTAACAACCTAATTATGCCTTAAGGAGCTAGAGAAAGAAACTGAACCCACAATTAGCAGAGGGAAGGAAATAAAGATTAGAACAGAAATAAATGAAACTGAGAACAGAAAAACAGTAGAAAAGATTAACCAAACTAAGAGTTGGCTCTTTGAAAGATAAACAAAATTGACACTCCTTTAGAACTAAGGAAAAAACTAAATCAACAAAATTGTAAATGTCAAAGGAGACATTACAACTGATACAACAGAAATACAAAGTTCCTAAGAGGCTATTATGAATAGCTCTATGCCAATAATTCGACAACCTAGAAGTGGAAAAATTCTTAGAAACATAAAAACAATCAAGAGTGAATCATGAAGGAATGGAAAGTCTGAATAGATCAATTACTAGTAAGGAGATTAAATCAATAAAATAATAAAAAAAAAATTTAAAAATCTCCCAATGAAGTAAACCCAGGACCAGATAGCTTCACTAATGAACATTACCAAACATTTAAATAAGCAGGGTGACAATATACAGCCTTGACGTACTCCTTTTCCTATTTGGAACCAGTCTGTTGTCCCATGTCCAGTTCTAACTGTTGCTTCCTGACCTGCATACAGTATAGTACTGGCATAAAAACACATCCCACCGCTGCCAAAAAAAAGCAAATGGGACAGAATTGGGAGCCCAGAAATAAACTCAAGGATATATAGTCAACTTGTATTTGACAAAAGAGCGAAGAATACTCAATAGAGAAAAGTCAGTCTTTTTAACAACTAGTGCTGAAGAAACTGGATATTCACACATAAAAAATGAAACTAACACCTTAGGTTATACTACTTACAAAAATGAACTTGAAATGG
The DNA here is from genome assembly GCF_032405125.1 of Capricornis sumatraensis. Taxonomy (NCBI): domain Eukaryota; kingdom Metazoa; phylum Chordata; class Mammalia; order Artiodactyla; family Bovidae; genus Capricornis; species Capricornis sumatraensis. The sequence goes on along the minus strand of NC_091092.1, from coordinate 105,543,378 downwards.
ATTAGAGACTTAAATAGAAGATATGAAACTATGAAATTCCGAGATGAAAACACAGGAAAAGGAGCTCCTTGATATAGCTCTCGGCAATGATTTTTGGATATGACACCTTAAGCACTAGCAACAAAATAAAAAAACAAAAAACAAGTGGGATTACATGAAACTAAGAAGCTTCTGCATAGTAAGAGAAACTATCAACAAGTATAAAGACAACCTACAAAATGGGAACAAAAGACACTTGCAAGCCATTTATCTGATAAGGGATTAATATCCAGAATCTCTAAAGAACTCATTTAACTCAACAGCAAATAAATAATTCAATTTTAAACTGGTCAAAAGGCCTGAATAGACATCTCTCCAAAGAAAATATATGAAAGGCCAACAGATACATGAAAAGATGTTAAATATTACTAGTCATTAAAAAGCAAATCAAAATCATAAGATAATACCAAATGCCTATTAGAAGGGCCATCATTAAAGAGACACATAACAGCACAGCTGGTCTACATGGATGCAGTGTGCTGTGCTGTGGCCATGCAGTGCTCTGCTGCTGCTGCTAAATTGTTTCAGTCGTGTCCGACTCTGTGCAACCCCATAGCCAGCAGCCAACCAGGCTCCCCCGTCCCTGGGATTCTCCAGGCAAGAACACTGGAGTGGGTTGCCATTTCCTTCTCCAGTGCATGAAAGTGAAAAGTGAAAGTGAAGTCGCTCAGTCATGTCCGACTCTTAGCGACCCCATGGACTGCAGCCCACCAGGCTCCTCCGTCCATGGGATTGTCCAGGCAAGAGTACTGGACTGGGGTGCCATCGCCTTCTCCGTGAAGTGCTCTGAGTCACTTGCAAATAGTGTCTTTGGGCCACAATGTTGCACTTGTCTCCTCCTCACCCCTGTTAAGCACTCCAACCCCAGTAACCCTGTAGTCTTCTTCAGTCTGGATACTGGAGGGGAACAAGATGGTCTAATTGCCTTAAAATTGCTTGCAGATACTATGCCCAAAACTGCAGAAATTTTTCAAGCATTGTGTACAGCAAAATTGTGTACAGAACACTAACCCAGGTGGTGGTAGTGGTAAAGAACTCCTGTCAGTGCAGGAGACATAAGAGATGTGAGTTCAATCCCTGGGTCAGGAAGATTCCCTCGGAGAAGGAAATGTCAACCTACTCCAGTACTCTTGCCTGGAAAATCCCATGGACAGAGGAGCCCGGTGGACTACAGTCCATGGGGTCGCGAAGAGTTGGGCATGACTGAAGTGACTTAGCAGTCAGGTACAGGAGAAACAGGCATTGGACTCACTACTGGGAAACTTCTCTATTTAAAAAAAAAGTCGCTCAGTCGTGTCTGACTCTTTGCGACCCCATGGACTGTAGCCCGTCAGGCTCCTCCATCCATGGGATTTTCCAGGCAAGAGTACTGGAGTGGGTTGCCATTTCCTTCTCCAGGGGATCTTCCTGACCCAGGAATTGAACCTGGGTCTCCCAGATTATAGGCAGACGCTTTACTGTCTGAGCCACCAGGGAAGTGGTGAAATTGAAAGGATGCCTTTTTCATCAAATCAAGAAATGTATGATTCAGGGTGGAGACTTCTCCAGTTAGAATGGGACAGGTGGAGAAAATATTTATGATGAAAAATTTGAAGATGAAAACTTCCATTATCAGCATAACGAGGGGGAATTACTGAGCCTGGCAAATGCAGGCTGCAAGACAAGCAATTCTCAGTTCTTCATCATGACAGTTCAGACTCCTCACTCATGGGAAACACGTGGTGTTTGGGCAGGTGATGAAAGGAATCGGTGTGGCAAGGATTTTGGAAAACGTGGAGATGAAAGGTTAAAAAACTGCCAAATTGGGCATTATTGCAGAATGCAGAGAACTGAAGGAAGGGGATGATTAGGGATTATTCCCCCAAGATAGTTCTGGTGACAGTCATCGAGATTTCTGAGGATGCAGATGCAGATTTAACAGATGTAGATGAAATTTGATCAGTAACAGAAGACTTAAAAACGTTGGAAATTCTTTATTCAAATCCCAGAACTGAGAGATGGCCATTTAAAAAAAAATACACCAAAGTTTTAAGGTATGTGGAAGGCACGAAAGTTGCAATTGAGAAAGCACATGGATCAAAGCTGCAGCCTGTTGCTTTAAGCTGTGTGCTGAATATTGGAGCTTGCAAACTGAAGATGTCCACTGAAAATGTCTGATTGGCAGGGAGTGGTTGACAGTTGCTTGGAGGTCCTTGAAACAGACTCCAAGGCATTGTACCATAAAGCCCAAGGGTGGCCAGGATTCAAAGAATATGATCAAGCATTGCCTGACTTTAAGAAAGCCCAGGAGATGGCACCAGAAGATAGAGCTATTCAGGCAGAATTGCTGGAAGTCAAACAAAAGATAAAGGCACAGAAAGATCTGCAGCCTATGCAAAAATGTTTCATAAAGAATTCAGTTTTGGTTAAGTATTGAGAGTCAGTTCCTAGGTAGGCTGGTAAGAAGTCCCGAGGAGGAGAAAGGGCTCTGGAGTTTTCAAGGAGGAGAAAAAGACAAAGGGTTTTGTCCTTTAAGCCCAGAGCAGATGATTACACAACAAAACAACTCATATTGCTCAAGGATATGTTTTCCCTTAAATTCTACCAATGATTATATAAAAACAATGTATCCTGCTTGAGGACATGTTTCTCCCTTTTGAGAACCTTCTGACTAATCCTGTCATTTTAAAATGTATATTATGGGAGCAGCTCTGGTAAAATCTTTCTATTGTTAGTTCTAATCCCATATCTTAAAATGTATATTGTGGGAGTGAGTCTGGTAAGACCTTTACAACCTTGAGACATTCTGTTGATTTACTGCAATAACCAATTAAAAATGTATATAACTCCCTTGCTAAGACTAGCAAGGGGGGCACTCTCTGTTCCCCTCTGATGTCTATGTCAGAAGCTTTCTCTGTTTTCATACTTTAATAAAACTCTGCTACACAAAAGCTCTTGAGTGATCAAGCCTGGTCCCTGGTCCCAAAGCTAAATCTTCTTTGGAGATCACGAATTCGACACCTGAAGCTATCAGTATGCACTGAATTACTTAAGCAAACAAATAATAAGGGGAATAATAATATAGGGAATAAAAAAATTTAAGGGTTGATCTATTATGTATGATCCTTAATGTGTTTTCTTTGATGCTTCAGTTCCCCATTGTTTCAGTTCAGTTCAGTCACAGAGTCATTTCCGACTCTTGGCGACCCCATGGACTGCAGCACCCCAGGCCTCCCTGTCCATCACCAACTCCCAGAGCTTACCCAAAAACTCATGTCTATTGAGTCAGTGATGCCATCCAACCATCTCATCCTCTGTCGTCCCCTTCTCCTCCCGCCCTCAATCTTTCCCAGCATCAGGGTCTTTTCAAATGAGTCAGTTCTTCAGATTAGATGGCCAAAGTATTGGAGTTTCAGCTTTACCATCAGTACTTTCAATGAATATTCAGGACTGATTTCCTTTAGGATGGACTGGTTGGATCGCTTTGCAGTCCAAGAGACTCTCAAGAGTCTTCTCCAACACCGCAGTTCCAAAGCATCAATTCTTTGGTGCTTGGCTTTCTTTATAGTCCAACTCTCACATCCATACATGACTACTGACAGTCTACAAATACTGATAGGGATTCAGTCTTAATAAACCAGTGCTACAAAAGGGGGAAAGAAAAAAGACATGTAACAAATGCCATTGAGGACATACAGAAAATGGAAAGCTCATGTACTGATCATCACGATGGTGTGATCACTCACCTAGAGCCAGACGTCCTGGAATGTGAAGTCAAGTGGGCCTTAGGAGCCATCACTAAAAAACAACTAGTGGAGGTGATAAAATTCCAGTTGAGCTATTTCAAATCCTGAAAGATGATGCTGTGAAAGTGCTGCACTCAAAACAGCAGCAAATTTGGAAAACTCAGCAGTGGCCACAGGACTGGAAAAGGTCAGTTTTCATTCCAATTCCAAAGAAAGGCAATGCCCCAGAAAATTCTCAAACTACCGCACAACTGCACTCATCTCACACACTAGCAAAATAATGCTCAAAATTCTCCAAGCCAGGCTTCAACAGTAGGTGAACTTCCAGATGTTCAAGCTGGATTTAGAAAAGGCAGAGGAAGCAGTGATCAAATTCCCAACATCTGTTTGATCATCAAAAAAGCAAGAGAGTTCCCAGAAAAACATCTACTACTGTTTTATTGACTATGCCAAAGCCTTTGACTGTGTGGATCACAACAAACTGTGGAAAATTCTTCAAGAGATGAGAATACCAGACCACCTGACCTGCCTCCTGAGAAATCTGTATGCAGGTCAGGAAGAAATAGTTAGAACTGGACATGGAACAATAGACAAGTTCCAAATCGGGAAAGGTGTACATCAAGGCTGTATATTGTCACCCTGCTTATTTAATGTATGCAGAGTACATCATGAGAAACGCTGGGCTGGATGAAGTGCAAGCTGGAATCAAAACTGTGGGGAGAAATATCAATAACTTCAGATACGCAGATGACACCACCCTTATGGCAGAAAGCAAAGAAGAACTAAAGAGACTCTTGATGAAACTGAAAGAAGAGAATGAAAGAGTTGGCTTAAAACTCAACGTTCAGGAAAATAAGATCATGGCATCTGGTCCCATCACTTCATGGCAAATAGATGGGGAAACAATGGAAACAGTGAGAGACTTTATTTTTTTTTGGGGGGGGGGGGCTCCAAAATCACCAAAGATAGTGACTGCAGCCATGAAATTAAAAGATGCTTGATCCTTGGAAGAAAAGTTATGACCAACCTAGACAGCATATTAAAAAGCAGAGACATTACTTTGCCAACAAAAGTCCATCTAGTCAAAGCTTTGGTTTTTCCATTAGTCATGTGTGGATGTGAGAGTTGAACTATAAAGCTGAGCCCTGAAGAACTGATAGTTTTGAACTGTGGTGTTGGAGAAGACTCTTGAGAGTCCCTTGGACAGCAAGGAGATCCAACCAGTCCATCCTAAAGGAAATCAGTCCAGAATATTCATTGGAAGGACTGATGCTGAAGCTGAAACTCAAATACTTCAGCCACCTGATGTGAAGAACTGACTCTTTGGAAAAGATCCTGATGCTGGGAAAGACTGAAGGTGGGAAAAGAGAACGAAAGAGGATGAGATGGTTGGATGGCATCACCGACTCAATGGACATGAGTTTGAGTAAGCTTCGGGAGTTGGTAATGGACAGGGAAGCCTGGCGTGCGGCAGTCCATGGGGTCACAAAGAGTCGGATACGACTGAGCAACTGAAGTGAACTGATGTACTGTTGGTGGGAATGTAAATGGGTACAGCCACTAGGGCAAACAGTAAGGCAGTGACTCAAAAAAATTAAAAATAGAACTACCTTGAGAGCTTGTTTGGAGGTTCTAGCAGGGGAGCGCAGCTACTTGTATACCCTTGACCAAAGACCGGTCCTCCTCTATCGGGGATGGTCGTCGTCTTCGACCAAGCACGCAGCTTTGGGAGGGATGCACATGGAGTGGTGAGGGAGGAAGGGGACACCCACCTAGCCAGCCAGATCAGCTGAATCAACCCTGGTGATCAATGGGGTGACAGATGTCACAACCAGATCACCCTCACATCCAAGGAAATGGCAACCCACTCCAGTATTCTTGCCTGGAGAATCCTATGGACAGAGGAGTCTGGCAAGCTATAGTCCATGGGAGTCACAAGAGTCAGACAACTTAGTGTCTTAGCCTTAGTGACTAAACAACAAGAACAAATATTGCATTTTATATATATCATTTTCTTCATCAGGGGACATTGTGTGTATACCTGTGGCGGATTCATGTTGATGTATGGCAAAACCAATACAATATTGTAAAGTAACTAACCTCCAATTGAAATAAATAAATTCATATTTTAAAAAATAAAAATAGAACTACCATATGATCCAGCAATTCTACTTCTGCATATTTATCCAAAGAAAAACACTAACTTGAAAAGATATAAGCACCCCCATGTTCTCTGCAGCATTATTTACAATAGTCAAGCTATGGAAACAACCTCAATGTCCCTTGATGAAGAAAATGATATATATAAAATGCAGTATTTATTCTTGTTGTTTAGTCACTAAGGCTAAGACATTAAGTCGGGCTTCCCTGGTGGCTCAGAGGTTAAAGCGTCTGCCTGCAATGCAGGAGACCTGGGTTTGATCCCTGGGTCGGGAAGATCCTCTGGAGAAGGAAATGGCAACCCACTCCAGTATTCTTGCCTGGAGAATCCCATGGACGGAGAGGCCTGGTGGGCTACAGTCCACGGGGTCGCAAAGAGTCGGACACGACTGAGCGACTTCACTTCACTTCACTGTCTGACTCTTGTGATTCCCATGGACTATAGCTTGGCAGACTCCTCTGTCCATAGGATTCTCCAGGCAAGAATACTGGAGTGGGTTGCCATTTCCTTCTCTTGGGGATTTTCCCGACCCAGGGATCGAACCTTGTCTCCTGCATTGTAGGCAGATTCTTTACCACTGAGCCACCAGGGAAGCCCCAATATATGTTCACTGAAATGTAAAACAAATGAGACCAGGAGAAATACCAGGCTAAAAAGGTACATTTTATTTTTGATTGATCATTTGGAAAGGCTGCTCCTCTCTGATCTGATTTAGTTGGCAAGTCACAAATAAAAAAGATCTGTAGGTCCTTAGCAGATGGCATTCTCACTGAGTAAGCACAACTTGGCAGCTGGAATGAGGCTGCCCCTTTTATGTGAGAAGTTCACTACCCACACCGAGGGAGTATATCTCTGCTGCCACAAAAAGGAATGAACTCTTGCCATTTGAAACATGGATGTACCTTGAAAGCATTATGTTAAGTAAGTCAAAGAGAAAATATCATATGATCTCTCTTACATGTGCAATCTTAAAAGAAAAACCCAAAGAACTAAAACAAATTGAACTCATGGATATAGAGAACAGATTGTCATTTTCCGAAAGTGGGGGCTGGGGGTTGGGCAAAATGGGTGAAGGGGGTCAAAAGGTACAAATTTCTAGTAATAAAATGAAAAAATTATGGGGATGTAATATACAGCTTTGTGACTCTAGTTAATAAAACTATATTGTATATTTGAGAGTAGCTAGGGGAGTGGATCCTGAAAGGTCTTATCACAAGAAAACCATTTTTAGTAACTATGTATGGTGATGGATGGTAAATGGACTACTGTTACGATCATTTTGCAATATATGCAAATATTGGGTCATTATGTTGTCCATCTGAAACTAGTATGTTAGATGTCCACCATACCTCATTTTTTTTTTTTTTAAAGAAAATGTTCCAGTCCTCTGAGCTGGTCCTTGGCAAGAACCATGACCTGCTCAGTCACATGCCAGGAAGTCTCATCAGTAGCGGCAGTGGCAATAAGGAAACAAAAAAGTAATTTAAGATGAATGATGACTAAATGGGAAAAAGAAAGTTTAAACACCTCAGGTATGAGAACACCAAGTTTTTATCACAGTTCCACTGAAATATCTCTGTATGGGATGATAGAAGTGGTAGAAGAATGTAAAAAAAGGTAGAAATATACATTTTTATTATTCTAACAATCACATAAGGCAATCAAACCTTTCTTTGAAGGCTCTGCTTAAAATGCCAATGTAAATATGTTGGAAGGGGGAGGTCACATATCAATACCTTGATATCAAGTATCTTAACCAACTAGTTGATTAGTAACTTAGCAAGTACCTGAAGGAGTAGGCTAGACTAGGGCAGGGGTCAGCAAACATTTTGTGTACAGGGCCAGAGAGTAAAGATTGTAGGTTCCATGGGGATGGCTGGTCTCTGTTCTAATGGTGCCACTAGATGCTATTCCATGGTGCCACTGTAATGCTAAAGCAGCCGTAAAGAACGCACAAATGAGCAAGCCTTGGCTGCACGTCAATACAATTTTACTTACAAATGCCATAGTTTGCCCAACAGAAAAAAGCAAGTTGTTTGTCTTTTTTATTTTTCCATGGAAATAACAAGAGGTCGGGAAATGTATAGTTATGGGATAGAGCCTGCAAGGCCAGTTCCCCACACGATGGAGTGTTGTAGCCTTGTGCTACCCCAAGAGCAAGCCCCTAGCTGGGACAAGGGGACATAAGGTGGAGGTCAGGTGGCAGGGACTGGAGGTAAAGATGAGATAAATTAGGTTCCTATCAAGGGAGCCCCAAACTTTTTATATGGCTCTTCAGAGTTCATGGGAAGTCCAAGTACATGTGGAGAATAAACAAAGTTTTATTATTCAATGTCTTAAAGCTGAAAAGTTTAATTGTAGCCTTCGATTAAACCAAAATTGTTCTGGACATCTAGTTGTGTTTACTGTCATGTGTGTGTATGTGTGTGTGTGTGCACAAGTATGCACTCAGTCGTGTCTGACTCTACAACCCCATGAACTACAGCCCACCAGACTCTTCTGTCCATGGTATTCTCCAGGCAAGGATGTTGGAGTGGCTTGCCATTTCCTTTTCCAGGGGATCTTCCCAACCCAGGGATTGAACCCGCATCTCTTGCATCTCCTGCACTGGCAGGCAGATTCTTTACCACTAGCACCACCTGGGTGAAACATTCCTCTCAAAATATGCAACACCACATCTATGACGCAGCACAGCATCCCACCTCTTCAATCAGATTGGCCACTCTTATTGACAACATGCTTCAGGACAAAAATCAAGCAGGTTCTAATTCAATCCTTTCAGTTTCTGGCTTTTTTTCCCTCCCCAAAGACATTGGTTGCCTCATTTTGTAGCTACAAAACTTACACAGCTAAGAAGGGCGCATTTTCTAGAAAACCCACCCCCCAACTCTGAAGTTCTAAGGAGTCACCTGGAGGTCTTGCTAACAGGTAGTTTCTGATCCAGTGTGTCTTGGGTGGGGGCTTGAGAATTTGCATTCCTAACAAGCTCCCAGGCTGACAGAGCTAGTCCATGGACCACGGTTCAGAGAACCACTTTTCTGAAAGATGCTCACCCCTCTTTGAGGAGCTCTGTGGGAGCTGGGGAAGCTCCCTGTGGTGGCATGTGGGGCCTGAGGACCCCTGGACTCTTCTCAGTTCTTGAGTCAGCCTTCTGGGTAAACTACAGATAGATGGCCTCCCTCCCAGGCATACCCTGGCCGGATTCAGCAAAGACAATTTGTTCTTTGGCTGAACCTGGACAACATGTCAGTTAGGTTTATTAGTGAAGATAAACAAACCTCATTATTTGGAAAACGATTGTGTTAGCTCTGGGGTGTCAATGCTAATTAGGTTATAGCCCAGACCCAGAAATGAATGGTGGGAGTTCTGAAGTGCCAGTTCCTAAAGTTCCCGGAAAATGGATTAAGAACTAAATCTAGCCTTTGCTTTTTAATGAAATGGCTGGGCCCTTCCTGTTCAGAGGTCTCCCTCCTGCCTCGGCCCTGCTGCCAGGACTCACCTGCAGCATCCCCAGCTGCAGCCGGTAGAGGAGGTTTCGGGCAGTGGGGGTGGACACAATGAACAGTCTCCTTTTCTCATAAAACTGATCCAAAAGTGCAGCTGCTGTTCTCACGCCGACATTGACATTCATGGCTGTAATCAGAAACAGTCAGGTAGGTCAGAAACCCTCTACTGCTTCTGGCTCAATACATACAGCCTGTGATGAGACACAGAAACATATGTGTAAGAAGTAAACCCCGAGATAAAGACTCAGCTAGAAGTCTTCAGTTTATTCAGGAGGTGGTCCCAAAGAGCACTCAGTTGGGGAGTGGGGACGCGTGTTAGTTTCCTCTTGCTTGTGGTCAACTCATCACCACAAACCTAGTGGCTTAAAACACATTCTCTTACAATTCTGGCAGTGCAAAGTTTGGAACGGGTTTCACTGGGGTCAAGTCAAGGCTGTTGGCAGGGCTGTGCCCCCTCCCCAGCCACCCCCAACCCACATGCCCTGGGGGAACATCTGTTTCCCTGTCTTTTTCCAGAATCTTGGCTCCTAGCCTTTCCTCCACCTTCAAAGCCAGCAGCGTAGCAGCTTCCAACTTCACTCCTCTCTGAGAGCAGTTCCACCTCCCTCTTATAAAGGATGCTTGGGATTCCACTGAGCCCACCTGGGTAATCCACGTGCTTTTCCCCCATCTCAAAATCCTTAATTTACAACTTCAAAGTCTCTTTGGCTACATAAGGTAATACATTCACAGGTTCTGGGGATTACGATGTGAATATGTTTTGCGGGGTACTGGAGGTGGGGGGCATTACTCTCCTACCCCAGGAAATGAGACAGGGAAGGAAAGAGGGATGTTCTTTGTATTTTAATGAAATCTAAGAGCCTCAGGCATTTAGCTGTTGATGTATGTATCTGTCTCCATCTCTCTCTAAGCTAATTCTGAGCAGCTAAGATTAAAGGGAAGAGATGAGAAAGTACTACTGCTGCTGCTGCTAAGTCGCTTCAGTCGTGTCCGACTCTGTGTGACCCCACAGACGGCAGCCCACCAGGCTCCCCCGTCCCTGGGATTCTCCAGACAAGAACACTGGAGTGGGTTGCCATTTCCTTCTCCAATGCATGAAAGTGAAAAGTGACAGTGAAGTTGCTCAGTCGTGTCTGACTTAGCAACCCCATGGACTGCAGCCTACCAGGCTCCTCTGTCCATGGGGTTTTCCAGGCAAGAGTACTGGAATGGGTTGCCGTTACCTTCTCCAGAGAAAGTACTAGGAAATGAGAAAAAGTGGAGTACAGAAATAGAAGCCATGTCCAGAATTTTCTGGCTAGTCCAAATGTCACATTTTGTTCCTCAGTAATAACAGCTGACAGGTATTGAAAGTTTTAGTTTCATTATTGTTACTGTTATCCAGGCTAGAATACTGGAGTGGGTTGCTATTCCCTTCTCCAGGGGATCTTCCCAACTCCAGGACCATATGCCAAGCCTTGCTCAATTCCACTGTTCAATAGATGACCTCATTTCATCCTTTCAACAGCTCCAGGAGAAGGTAGAGTATTTGCTTCCTCATTTGACATTAGGAGGAAAGATCCCGAAGGCCCAAGATCTGCGGGACTTTCCAGCTAGTGCTGCAAAGCAGGGGCTCTATCATCTGTACATAGTAGTGTACTGGCTTTGAAGAGAGGAACAAGGGTTCAGTTCAGTTCAGTCGCTCAGTCATGTCTGACTCTTTGTGACCCCATGAATCGCAGCATGCCAGGCCTCCCTGTCCATCACCAATTCCTGGAGTTCACTTAAACTCAGGTCCATTGAGTCGGTGATGCCATCCAGCCATCGCATCCTCTGTCATCCCCTTCTCCTCCTGCCCTCAATCGCTCCCAGCATCAGGGTCTTTTCCAATGGGTCAACTCTTCACATGAGGTGGCCAAAGTATTGGAGTTTCAGCTTCAGCATCAGTCCTTCCAATGAACACTCAGAACTAATCTCCTTTAGGATGGACTGGTTGGATCTCCTTGCAGTCCAACGGACTCTCAAGAGTCTTCTCCAACAACACAGTTCAAAAGCATCAATTCTTCAGTGCTCAGCTTTCTTCGCAGTCCAACTCTCACATCCATACATGACCACTGGAAAAACCATAGCCTTGACTAGACGGACCTTTGTTGTCAAAGTAATGTCTCTGCTTTTCAATATGCTCTCTAGGTTGGTCATAACTTTCCTTCCAAGGAGTAAACGTCTTTTAATTTCATGGCTGCAAGTACAGATGCTTTTTTGTTTGGGTTGCACGAGGTTTTAGTGGTGGCAAGCAACTCCTCATTGTGGCAATGTGGGGTCTAGTTCCCTGATCAGGAATCGAACCCTGGTTCCCTGTATTGGGAGCGCAGAGTCTTAGCCATTGGACTGCCAGGGAGGTCCCAAGGGTGCAGACTTTGCTAATTCATAATGCCACTGATTTATAATGAACCCTGGGCTCCTACCTCCAGCTTCCTCCTTAGAGGACATGCGAGATAAATCAGCAGATGAGCAGAGGTGAACAAGGAGAGTGGGCAAGATGGGCTACCCAGTTACTGGAAGACTGTTTTCATCCAACAGATGCAGATGGCTGGCCCTGAACCTTTCAAAGTATATAGAACAGAAGCCTCCCTGTCCTGGAAACCGGAACCAAAGGGGCATCAGGGTCTGCTGCTGGCTGGAGAGAGAGCTGCCCTCGTACCTGTGCAGGTGGGCTCAGTGCCAGACCAAGCCAGGTTGGACTGACATACTCGGGCAGAGCTCCCCTGGAGCTCATAGCCTCCGATGCAGGAGAATTCACACACGGCCCCATAATTATCGCCATCACTGGAGCACTTCATGTAGCCATTCTCTGGGGCGTGGAGCTTGCCGCAGCGTCTCACTGTGTGGGACACAAGCCCAGAGGGTGCTCAGTGCTGAGTGCCCCACCACCACCACAAAGCAAGCAGGGAGAAGGGGAGTCAGAAACACCAGCTTCTACACTGGGCAGGTGTGTAGGGAGGGGCAGGTGTGGCTATCTGCCAGAGGGTGGGCCTTGGGAGGGTCACTGTTCAAACCAACAAGACCACTGAGATAAACTGATTCAGCTCCCTGTGGTCTAGATGAGGAGGTTGAACCCAGAAGAGGAAGGAGTAAAGATGGCTAGTTATTAGCTACCCAAATCATGAAGCTCAAAGTAAACCTTAAAAACCTTTTATTCCCAAAGCTTCTGGAACACCAAGAACACGGTCGGGCTGGTGGGCTATCTAAGGGGCTCCTAACCTCCTTCATAGAAGGACTTAGATAAGCTTTGGCTGGTCACTGAAGCCCAGGAGTGTAAAAGCTATTAAATACTATTGTTCTGGGACAGCCAGCGATGGGTTCATGTGAGATGAGCTTACTGCTCTCTTGGACTCCTTCAATCATCTGCCAGCACTCAACCTCATCCAGATTTGAATTGTGAAATTTAGGCAGTGAAGTGGCACCCTTCCCCTAGCCTCATGATCAGAGGCAAATCCAGAGCTGGCAAGTCTTCCTCTGACAATGGGCACTCACAGAAGGTTCTAGCTTGAGTCTCTGCTTCCCTTTGTTCTTAAAAAGAGAGAGGGAAAAAATAGCCAAGAAGCAGTCATCTTACCTCTTACTTTAACTCGAAATTGGCAAGTGCCCTTGTTCTCGGCTCTGTCATAGACTGTGTACTGGATCTTGTGGTCTCCTTCTGGAAAATGCGAGCCTGGGGGTGGGCCTTTTAGAATAACACTTAAAGGGGGAAAAAATCAGAAACACCAAAGATGATCGCTGTAGGCCCTAACAACAATCAGGCCATGATGGCCTAAGGATCAAAGAGGATCATCATGGGTGTTTGTTGAGCACCCATTCTGTTCAAGATACAGAGACTCCAAAGGACTGCCATTAAGCCAGTTTTACTAGTTTAATTCTCAAAGAAGAGAATTTTCTGAGCTTTACTCTGTTTTGGAAGTGCAGTTTGAGACCAGAAAATGGAAGTCCCCAGTTCCTGGGAAGATCAGACTGTAGAACAGAGGATGGGAGATGCTGAGAACCCAAAGCTCAAGTCTTCCTTCCTTTGGTCCAGGGGAGACCTGAACTGCCACCGGATTGGGAAAGTGAAAGGGAAAGTGAAGTTGCTCAGTCGTGTCCGACTCTGCGACCCCGTGGACTGTAGCCTACCAGGCTCCTCCATCCATGGGATTCTCCAGGCGAAAATACTGGAGTGGGTTGCCATTTCCTTCTCCAGGGGATCTTCCCGACCCAGGAATCGAACGCAGGCCTCCCGCATTGCGGGCAGATGCTTTAACCTCTGAGCCACCAGGGACTCCCACCCGATTGAGAGGATGAGGGAATTTTCTTTGAGGGAAATCATTTGAGAGGGTAGTCCCAGCAGTCACTGGCAACTTGGGCCTGCAGGGGGCGCTAGAACTTTCTTTGCTTTTTCTATTTCAGTGGAGACCTTTCCTGAGCAAAAGGCAAATTCACTGTGATTTCATGGTGATCATAATAATAACTCGTTATTATTATCTTTATTATTAGTTATTATTATTATCATTACTATTATTCTTTGTGCCGTGTGTGCTGAGTCACTCAGTCGTGTCTGACTCTTTGCAACCCCATGGACTGCAGCCCTACAGGCTCCTCTCTCTGTGGGGATTCTCCAGGCATGAATACTGGAGTGGGGTGCCATTCCCTCCTCCAGGAGATCTTCCCAACCCAGGGATCGAACCCAAGTCTCCTGCATTGCAGGCAGACTCTTTACCTTCTGAGCTACCAGGGAAGCGCAGTATGTAAACCTTACACATGTCTGGTGTGGCTCTAGACACACACACACACACACACACACACACACACATGTATACACACACATATACAGTAGTTTATTTAATCCTCTCAACAACCCTATGATGTAAGCATTATTATACCCATTTCACAGATGAGGAAACTGAGCCACCAAAAGATCAAGGAACCCACCCAAGGTCACAGAGCAAGGGTGACTCCCACATCTTTCTTCTCAGTTGTCTGATAAGAATATCAGTAGGTACAATATGATCAATTGTTTTTCAATAGATAATTTCCCTTCTCTCTACACGTCTGAGGAATGAAAAGAATGTTGACTGACAATGTGCATGTGAAATTCTGTCACCATTGAGGAGAACCTTCCACACAGGTGGACAAGGCAGTTGTTTACAAGTATGCAGTGAGGGGTGTTATGAGAGTGCCAGACATCCCAGCATTACAGACGTGTCACTTTGGGCCTTAGGTGCTTTAAGGTCCTCATCAGGAAGCATAATTTAAAAGCAGATAAACCTGAGAGGAATCATACTTCAAACATGAGTGGCCGCTCACCTCTTGGAGACTCTCTTTCATGTGTGACATGCAAATAACGGTCATAGGGCATAAATATGGAGCTCATAGGAAGCACTTGTCTCAGCACCTGACACTAGAACCTTCCCCCTACCGCAGAAGGGGACTACAGAACAGAAGCTTGCAAAAGACATGAGGAAAAGAAGAGAAATGCCAGAGAAGCAAAGGGGCCAAGCAAGAGCTGAAAAGGGGGGAAAGATAGCCTTATCTGAACTCCTCATTCTGCTCCACACCTCTGATGGCCCTGGGCTGTAGAATTTAGGAAGCCAATAGCTGCTCTGAACAGAGGGTTCGGGTTACTAAGATGCTCTTTCAATATGTGACATTTCTAACTGTAACACACAGATTACCCACAAAAATGCCAAGGTGAATATCCTTGCTCAATAACTAGAGTCATCTGATGACCTGATATTGTGTGTATATTATTTCAATAGCAATCGCAGTTGTGAGAATCTAAGAATCTGTTATGGGCTAGGAGCAGGGCCAGGCATCATGCTGGGTCCCAAAAGATTCAACAATTGTTAAAAGCCAATCCCTGACAATATCAAGGGCTTCCCAGGTGGCTCAGTGGTAAAGAACCCACCTGCCTGCCAATGTAGGAGACCTGGGTTTGATCCCTGGGTTAGGAAGATCCCCTGGAGGAAGAAATGGCAACCTACTCCAATATTCTCCCTGGAGAATCCCATGGCCAGAGGAGCCTGACAGGCTACAGTCCATGGGGTCACAAAGAGTTGGACATGACTGAGCACATACACACGTGATGCATGACATGGTTATATCAACTGTGACTTATATTTTTAATCCCCATTGCCTAAAGTTTCTCCTTAAAGGGTGACATATGTATGCAACAGCAAATAAATAATTTCTTAATACTCACACTTTATCTTTGAGGAATTACAAGGGGAAACATAACAAATATGATCTAAGCTAGATGGTGGGAAAAATTATCAGGCTGTCAGAACAAAACGTCCTAGGGGTGAAAGACTGAGCCTCTTCCTAGAAGAAAATGTTCTGTTATGGCTAATATTGGCTTAAAAACATTTCCTCTTGCCCAGCCTGGGTTGACAGAATTCTAGAAAGCCTTGCCCTGCTGTATGGCTCACCAGGGATAAGTCAGAGGTGTTCTTTGTCCACAGATGGAAACTTGGTGGGGAGGTCTAATAGAACCGTGTACTCTAAGGCATGGATATGAATATGCTGACATGAAGTAGTGGCCTCCAGGGAACATGAGGGCCCATCCATAGCCGCAGGGGCACAGGCGCAGCGGCTAGATTAGAGCAGCATGTGGCTAAACTTCACTGAAGGGAACCACCCATTTTTAAAGATTTTGGGGATGTATTTCAAACTATTTGTGCAGTTGGTCCTGGAGAAGGGGGGTGGGGTGGGGAAGAAGGCAGAAGGACTCCTCTTTTATTTACAACTGGTTTAAGTGTTTAATGGTCATATATTGAAAAATTAAAAATCAAAAGTTGTGAAAGAAACAAGTGCCAAAAAACGAGATTTTGGAGTTCTGCCCTAAAACATACTCCAAGAGCACAAGGGGGCGACACTGAGCTCCACCTGGGAGACACAGGTTCCAAGAGAGGCGGTGGCTTAGGAAGGCCTGGGTAGGGGGCCTAGCAGACAATGGCAGTGAGTCTTTCCATGAATTAACCACTTGACTTCCTCTTCCTTCTTCTGTCCCTTTTCCTCTCTTCTTCCCACCACTCTTTCTGACTTCCTTTCTTTCCCTCAACAAATAGTTACTAAGCAGCAACTATGTGCTAGGCATGGTTCTGGGCATTAAGGATATGGCTGCAAACATACTGTAGTTGACACAGGCAGTAAACAGATAAATAAGTGAAGAATGTAGTATGCCAGACAGTGAAGAAAAACAAAGAAATGAATGAGGTGTGGCTGAAAGCATATACTGACCAGTATATGCATACACTTCCTTATTCTTGGTAGTGAACTTCTCACACAAACGGGCAACCTCATTCCAGCCGCCAAGTTGCACTTACTCAGTGAGAATGCCATCTGCTGTGTCTCTTCCCTCGGGCGTCTCCCAGGACACTCGGACTGTCAGCTTGTTGGGTTCTGCAACACGTTCCTTCACACTTGGACACTTGATTCTAGGAGGTTCGAGATCTGAAAATATAACCAGAATATTCTCACCATCATCAGGAAATATCAACCTGGGGTTCGACACCCAACCCACCATTAGACATGCCCGAAGCTCTGTGCTGAGTTGTGTCCGACTCTTTGTGACCCCGTGGACTGTGGCTCACCAGGCTCCTCTGTCCATGAGATTTCCCAGGCAAGAATACTAAATGGGTTGCCATTTACTTCTCCAGGGGATCTTCCTGACCCAGGGATTAGACCCTTGTCTCTTGTATCTCCTACATCGGCAGGCAAGTTCTTTACCACTGCACTATCTTTGCGAGTGCCCAAAGCTCTAGGTGCTCCCTATTTTTGAAGGGCTTCTTCACCTCTTCTGTATTTATCTTCTTTCCCTTCATCTTGCCCTTTCTTGTCTGCCAAGTTCAACTTTTTATTTTGTATTGGGATATGCATGCGTGTTCAGTCGCTTCAGTCATGTCCGACTGTTTGCAACCCTATGGACTGTAGCTCGTCAGGCTCCTCTGTCCATGGGATTCTCCAGACAAGAATACTGGAGTGGGTTGCCATGCCCTCCTCCAGGGGATCTTGCCAACCCAGGGATCAAACCCGGTGCCTCCTGTGTCTTCTGCATTGCAGGTGGGTTCTTTACCCCTCAGCCACCAGGGAAGCTCATATTGGGGTATAGCTGATTAACAATGATTGTGATAGTTACAGGTGCACAGCAGAGTGACTCAGCTATATATGTGTGTGTGTGTGTATATACACATATATATGTATCCATTCTCCCCCAACTCCCCTCCTACCCAGGCTGCCACATCACACTGATCAGAGTTCCCAGTGATATGCCTGCTGAGTTTTAAAGACTGTGTGAGTATTTACCTGTGTATGGCTAAATCAGCAATCAGCTGGCCTTGCTAGTGTCTTGTAGGGTAATTTATCAGCTACAGCAACTTCTTCCCCACGCTTCCAAACTCTGCCTATTGACTTGGCAACATAGCAGTTACCCAACTAGAAATCATTCAGCCATAGTGAGTCTTTCCTGCTTTAAAGAGAGTATCATCAGATACTAGAGAAAAGTGCCTTAGGTATCATCTGCTGCTGCTGCTGCTAAGTTGCTTCAGTCGTGTCCAACTCTGTGCAATCCCATGGACGGCAGCCCACCAGGCTCCCCCGTCCCTGGGATCCTCCAGGCAAGAATACTGGAGTGGGTTGCCATTTCCTTCTCCAATGCATGAAAGTGAAAAGTGAAAGTGAAGTCACTCAGTCGTGTCCAACTCCTAGCAACCCCATGGACTGCAGCCTACCAGGCTCCCCTATGCATGGGATTTTCCAGGCAAGAGTACTGGAGTGGGTTGCCACTGCCTTCTCCTAGGTATCATCTAGTTTGATTCAATTCAAGGCAACAAGTCTTTAATGAGTACCAGCCTTCCCCAAGGCATCATTTCAGTTGTTGGGCTTGGGCATGCAAAGGCAAGAGAATCATGTTATTCTCAGAATTGACAGTCTGTTGAGAGGATTATATCACCATATGTGAAATATGACATGAGGTAGAAAATTAACACTGCTCTAGGCTACATAAAAGTAAATGCTGTGGAGGCTTAAAGGAGTTACCCAATGCTTTCATTTTACGGATCAGGAAACTGAGCCTCAGACAGCATAAGTTATTTATTTAAGGCCAGGCATGGAAATAATGAGAAAGTGAATTATAACCCAAATTAGAGCACTTATCCTTAGAACAGACTTCCCTTGTGGCTCAGATGGTAAAGACTCTTCCTGAAATGCTGTAGACCCAGGTTCAATCCCTGGGTTGGGAAGATCCCCTGGAGAAGGGAATGGCAACCTACTCCAGTATTCTTGCCTGGAGAATTCCATGGATAGAGGAGCCTGGCGAGCTGCAGTTCAAGAGGTCACAGAGAGTCAGACATGACTGAGTGACTAACACACCCAAACACAACGTGAATTCACAAGAAGAGGGGATTCAAACTTTTACAAGTTCTACTTGATGATTTTCAACAGGCAGAGAATGTATTTTTAAGAAGGCAGAGTAAATACATTTCGATTTGCATTATTTTACATGTCAACTGCTAATTGTTTAAATACTACTATAGCCTGAATGAAAGTGAAATGTCATTTGATTCTGAATCACAAACATTTCTGAGAGACTAAATGCACCAAGTCAAATCTCCATATACTTTCTCTTGTGTCTTGTCCAATAACTCATTTTATGTAGGGTAAGAAATCACAAATAATTTGTTAAAGAGTAGTGTCTTCAGCGATCCAAATTCATTTTCATTCAATGCCATGCTTCCATGGAGTGTGAATTTACAGCCATAATATGCTAATCCTAAAGTGAATAACTATATTTTATTGAATCTAAGTCACCGATTGTGAGATGCATGCTAATTTCAGGGATAGTAACTGAAAAAAAATATGCTTCTTAGAATTTATAGTTTATCAACGTGATGGTGAAATGAAAGCTGCTCTAAATGAGTTAGAGGTGTCTATTTTCAGTTGCTAAGATGTTAAAAACAATCCTTTTTTGTTTTTAGTATGATAGGTGATAGAAGACATACTTTTATAGTTCGGATGAACATTTTTCAGCTTTGGGTGAATCAGAAAGATATGTATATAATACCTGCCCCCTGCTGGCCAAATATAATCAGCAAGCTCATAATAGAAAGCATATTTATTTTTTAAAAAATTGAAGCCAAGGGACTCCCCTGGCGGTCCATGGTTCGGATTCTGTGCTTCCACTGCATGGGGTACAGGTTCAATCCCTAATCAGGGGACTAGGATCCCACATGCTGCATTGCATGGGCAAAAATATTTTTTAAAAGAGGGGGGTGTGAAAATGAATTATATCTCAACTAAAAATGCTGTACTGTGGCCCGGTGGTAAAGAACCTGCCTACAATGCAGGAGACACGGATTTGATCCCTGGGTAGGGAAGATCCCCTGGAGAAGGAAATGGCAACCCACTCTAGTATTCTTGCCTGGGAAATCCCATGGACAGAGGAGCCTGGTGGGCTACAGCCCATGGGGTTGCAAGAGAGTCAAGCATGACAGAGTGACTGAA
Organism: Capricornis sumatraensis; assembly: GCF_032405125.1. Classification (NCBI taxonomy): domain Eukaryota; kingdom Metazoa; phylum Chordata; class Mammalia; order Artiodactyla; family Bovidae; genus Capricornis; species Capricornis sumatraensis. The sequence goes on along the minus strand of NC_091092.1, from coordinate 105,523,438 downwards.
CAATACTGAATCTAGAAAAAAAATTAAAGCCATAAAGGAGGGGAGGAGGAAGGGAAATTGATTTCAATATAAAATTACTTAGTGTTACCATATTTTCTTAGAGCAACACTGTTAGTGAAAAGATATTCTTACTCTTTGTGTCATGTAAAATAAACATCTAGATGATATGCTGGCTGGGTTGTTTTCCCTATAAACTAGACATATTGACACTGAGCAAACACAGCTCCAAATTAGGTTATCTGGGTGAAGAGTCTCAGCTTCCCAAAGCCAGCTTCTGACAGCTAACAATGATCAGTCAAATTTGGCCTACTTTTTCAGAAGCAGTATTCTTCCAAACAAGAACCAAGAGGAAATAAAGCACTAACAATAATAGCTAATATTTATTTACTGACCCTTCCCTACTTGCCCAGCCCAGGCGAGGTACCCGCCCTGCATTATTTCACTGAATTCTTGCCACCACCCACTAGACTAAGTCTTGTTATTATCATCCCCATTTATAGTCTGGGAAGCCTTTCCTCTCTTTAGGAACTTCTTTGCAGTCTGGGATTTTAAGACATGATCACATATTTTTAAAATTATTTTAATCAGTCAAAGACTTCTGTGTGTCTGCCTACTGCTGAGCTAGTTATTTCCCTCCGTCCTCTGCATACACATTCTTTCCTGGTCATTGCATCCACCTTCCCCATAAACCCTGGAAAAGCAGCAGCAGAGCGGACTCCTGTCACATTCTCAAGCATCAGGCCCTCTTTTTCAGCTGAGGAGACTAGCTGGCCTGCCCTTCAGCAGATGCTCCAGAAACTGAAGTCTATTATTACACAGCCATGGCCATCACTGCTATTTCTACATTATTATAAATTTCCATGAATGAAATAAACAAAGTTACTATAGAAACCTGATCACAATTCCTTGTTGAGTCAGAGTGCCCCCAGGGCAAGTTACCATGTGACAACCTTGCAACTCTCATGAACATCCTGGCCTCTGCCCCACTCACTGGAGACATCTGACAAACTGTCCCCTGCCTCTATGCTCTAGTTTCTTCTCTGCATATAAAATATCAGAAACAAACATGTTGCACTGTTATCAACCACTGTTTATCTGCAAAGCTATACAACATACTTGGGAATATTTACTATGTCTAACCAGATAAAATGGTGGAAATAAAAAAGAGGCTGAGTGCTTCCCTGGTGGTCCAATGGTTAAGAATTTGCCTGCCAGTGCAGAAGACACAGGTTTGATCACTGGTCCAGGAAGATTCCACATGCCGTGGAGCAAGTAAACCCATGGGCCACAGCTACTGAGCCTGTGCTCCAGAGCCCAGGAGCCGCAACTACTGAAGCCCATTCACCCTAGAGCCCGTGCTCTGCAACAAGAGAAGCCACCAGGCGGAGAAGCCCGCGCACCACAAGTAAAGAGCACCTCCCGTTCTCTACAACTGGAGAAACGCCCATGTGTGTCCGTTTCTTTAGAAGAGAAGAGGTTTTCCTGGGCCTGTGACCCTTCAGAATAAAGATTCTATTCCAAGCCTTGTTTCAAGTTATCTATGGCCATGGGACGGGTTCCACCAGTGAGCTGTGAGAAAAAGTGACATGTGCAACTTCTGGGTTGGGCTGTAAAAAGGTATGTGTGTGATTGTGGCAGGAGGTACTCTCCTCTTTCTTTTTCCTCCATGATGGTTTGAATGTGTATGAAGTGGTGAGCTGTGAACAGCCATCTTCGATTGCAGATGAAAGCTGCAAGTTGAGAGTGGAAGAACAAATGAGGAGGAGGTTGGGTCTAGGACACTGCCCGGACATTTATATGAGAATGGAAGTTCTAACTTGTTTAAAGAATTGTGATTTTGGCCTTATTAATATACCTGGAAATAGGATATAAGCAACCACATCTGTTTTTTTCAAATTTGGTATGACATCTTCCAAGATGTAGTTCACTAATGATTTCTAAGCTCTGATTTCTAACAAAGAATACTCTGGTGAATTTCCTGGGAAGGTGGCTACCCATAATCCCCTTATATACATGCAGTTCCTCCTACCAACAAAAGAATGGGAAAGACTAGAGTCTCTTCAAGAAAATAAGAAATATCAAGGGAACATTTCATGCAGAGGCGGGCACAATAAAGGACAGAAACGGCAAGGACCTAACAGAAGCAGAAGAGATTAAGAAGAGGTGGTAAGAATACACAGAAGAACTATAAAAAAAAGATCTTACTGACCCGGATATCCATGATGATGTGATCACTCACCTAGAGCCAGACATTCTGGAGTGTGAAGTCAAGTGGGCTTTGGAAACAAAGTTACTGGAGGTGACAGAATTCCAGCTGAGCTATTTAAAATCCTAAAAGATGATGCTGTGAAAGTGCTGAACTCAATGTGTCAGCAAATTTGGAAAACTCAGCAGTGGCCACAGGACTAAAAATTGTCAGATTTCATCCACTTCCAAAGATGAGCAATGCCAAAGAATATTCAAAATATTGCACAATCATGCTCATTTCACATGCTAGGCAAGGTAATGCTCAAAATACTTCAAGCTAGGCTTCAAAAGTACATGAACCGAGAACTTCCAGATGTAAGCTGGATTTAGAAAAGGCAGAGGAACCAGAGATCAAATTGCCAACATCTATTGGATCATAGAAAAAGCAAGGGAATTCCATAAAAACATCTACTTTTGTTTCATTGACTACAGAAAAGCCTTTGACTGTGTGGATCACAACAAACTGGGGAAAATTCTTAAAGAGATGAAATACCCAACCACCTTAACTGCCTCCTGATAAACCTGTATGCAGGTTAAGAAGCAACAGTTAGAAGCAAGATGTAGAAGAACTGGACATTGAACAATGGACTGATTCCAAATTGGGACAGGGATATGTCAAGGCTGTATATCGTCACCCTGCCTATTTAAGTTATATGCGAAGTACTTCATGTGAAATGCCGGGCTGGATGAAACACAAGCTGGCATCAAGATTGCAGGGAGAAATATCAATAACCTCAGTTATGCAGATGACACCACTCTTATGGCAGAAAGTGAAGAGGAACTAAAGAGCCTCTTGATGAAGGTGAAAGAGGAGAGTAAAATAGCTGACTGAAAACTCAACATTCAAAAAACTAAGATCATGGCATCCGGTCTCATCACTTCATGGCAAATAGATGGGGGGAAAAATGGAAACAGAAACAGACTTAATTTTCTTGGGCTCCAAAATCACTGTAGATGGTGACTGTGGCCTCAAAATTAAAAGATGCCTGCTCCTTGGAAGAAAAGCTATGACAAAACTAGGCAGCATATTAAAAAGCAGAGACATCATTTTGCCAACAAAGTTTCATCTAGTCAAAGTTATGGTTTTTCCAGTAGTCATGTACGGATGTGAGAGCTGGATCATAAAGAAGGCTGAGAGCCGAAGAATTGATGCTTCCAAACTGTGGTGTTGGAGAAGACTCTTGAGAGTCCCTTGGACTGCAAGGAGATCAAACCAGTCAATCCTAAAGGAAATCAATCCTGAATATTCATTGGAAGGACTGATGTTGAAGCTCCAATAGTTTGGCTACCTGATGCAAACAGCTGATTCATTGGAAAAGACCCTGATGCTGGGAAAGATTGAAGGCAGGAGGAGAAAGGGCAACAGAGGATGACCTGGCTGGATGGTATCACTGATGCAATAGACATGAACTTGGGCAAACTCCAGGAGATGCTGGGAGCCAAGGAGGCCTGGCATGCTGCAGTCCATGGGGTTGCAAACAGTTGGATACAACTGAGCAACGGAACAACAGCAACCTTCTACCAAGAAGTAGAGTCTGCCTCCCCTCCATTTGAATCTGTGCCTGGCTTGTAACTTACTTTGACTGACAGAATGCAAGGGAAGTGATTCTATGCCAGTCCCAGGCATAGGCCCTTAAAGAGTCTGGCATCTTCCGTGTTTACCATCTCAGAAGCCAGCTGCCATCTAAGGAAGCCCAATTATCTGACTTGAGTGGCCAGGTGGAGAAGATGAGAAATGAAGGGAGAGAGAAAAAAGGGACTCAAATGTTCGCCAGTACAGTGACCTTTGAGTGAGATGCTGCACATGGGAGTGAAGCCGTCTTGGATCCTCCAGCCCCAGACATGCACCTTGGCCATTACCATGTGCAACAAAGGTGAGCTGTCTCCACCAAGCCCTGCCCAAATTGCCAACCCAAACAACCATGAGCCATAACATGGTTGATTGAAGCCACTAAGTTCTGGGTGATTGGTTGTGCAGCAATAGATTACTGACACAAACATAAAATAGTTGGAGGTTGTTGATGGAGGGGAGAAGTGGTCATTTCTTGGCACAGGGAGAGAGTGACTAACCAAGGCAGAACAAATCTGGCCACTGAAAATTTCCCTCATTGCTTGCTTCCCCCAGCTAGACTGTAATCCATGTGCATGCCCCTGAACAGGGTTTCCACTTCTTTGGCACCATATGAGATATTAGGAAACTTTCCCAATGGACCAAAGAGTTGAGAAGCAAAGAACTCCACAACTGGAAGTCACTATCTTCATCAGAAAGATGCCAAACTAAAAATTCATTGGGGATATACTACAGTGGTGCAATAACAGTTTACCTGTTTAATTTGTGCTAAAAATCATGCCAGGTTAAAAAGTGGAGCAGTATCTCAGACTTCCAAGGAGGTAGTGTAACCACTGGAGACTTCATGTTTCCAATGCAGGGGACATGGGTTCGATCCCTGATCACAGAGCTAGATTCTGCATGCCCTGGTTGGGCAAGTTCTACACGCCATGCAGGGGAGCCAAAAAAAAAAAAAAAAGTGGAGCAGTATCTCAATCAAGCAACTTGTTGCAAAGCTGAAACTAGCTTCCTAAAAGTTTATAAATCAATGTGTATTTGTCAACCTGGGAAAAATTTTGTATGATTTCAGAGCATTTACAGCAATGCCCTGACACATCTATTCTCAGCCCCATAACGTTTGTATCCTCAACTGAATCTCTAAAAATAATACCATTCTGCCTAGCAAACTTCTTTGTGGGTCACTGGGTCAACCAAGCTGTCAGATAATTGGCAAGCTGGAAAAGTAGTCCATCAATGTGCATATCTAAAACTGCAGAGATTTTTTTTTTAATTCCAGACTTCTGCTTGTGTTAACTCTCCAACTATTCTATTCCACAGGAAATATAAAATAACTAGAGAGTAATTTCAGGAAGCAAGTTGGTTTGTACATGGTCTTTTGTTAAAACATCTCAATGGGGCTCCCTGTGTATCTCAAGATACTTGCTCGGTTTTCATTGTCCATGGGTTTTAAATTTACTTGAATTTTTTTTTTCCTCTTCCTGTTGACCTAGGGAAAAGTGTTGGTCCAAAGGAGAAGACCTGTAATTGTAACTGTCCATTGTTATATCTACATGCCAATGTAACTGGAAAGGAGTAAAAATGGAAAGAAAGAAAAAAATATACCCCAAAACAATAGTTGTTACAGTCTATGGGTTTGGGGTTTTTTTATATATATAACATGGAAGTTGTGGCTCTCTAAATATTTTACCCTTCTGCAATTTTCAGTATGTTTTTTTTCCTACATTGACTTATTTCTATCTATATCTGTTTTTAAAATAACCATGGACATTGAGTCTACTGCCAGAGTGTAGGCTGCCTAAGAGAATGAATTTTGACTTGTGGTCCTTTCAACTTAGCCAGACCACAGAACTGACCACCTCAGCATCAAAAGCCAGCCCAGGGTTCGCTCTTCCCTCCAGATCTGAAGGAGAACTGAGAGGATTTCCTTAGCACTCAGCACAGCTGGGCCTAGAGGTATTGCTCAAGCCGGTGTAGAAATCTGAGAATTCCTTGGCCACCATGTGTCAGCTCCTAAACTAGGCTGAGGCTCCGAGCTGTGCTCACAGACCCCCGAGCCCTGCCAACACACCAAGTCAATAAACTTATTTAATAATACGTTGAAAGCCAAAGAGTCCATGACATCCCTGGAGTAAAATTCACAGGGGACAAACTCCAGCTTCTCTGTCACAGAATAAAAGAAAGATTTGCCTGCTTGCTGTGTCTTATTTCTCTTTATTTTCCTGAGAGCTCATCGATCACTGATCTCCTTTTCACCCCCGACATTGCATGCACAAATTCCCCTACCCCCAAAGATGCCTGAACCTTGCCCTGTCCCACTCTAAGATCAATCCCCTGGAATTGGGGTTCATTTCTTAGTTTTTTCTCTCTCCCTCTGGGAAGGTTCCAGGCCCATCTGGTCCAGCTTAAGACATGCTTGTTGCTTTTTGAGAACAATCAGCAATTTCTTTCCATTGTTATGCACAATCTGGACATCTGAACACTGTGATCCCTGGAGGATTCTGCCAGTGCTTGCTCAGCAGGGAGATTTTCGACTATCTCCTCCCCTCCCATCACCTCTACCCCTTCCAGTGTGAGGGAGCAGACATTCAAAGCGGGAGACGGGGGTGGGGGGTGGGGGTGTGTGTGTGGAGAGGAGTGTTCTGAAGAGCTAGCTTGCACACTCCAAGTCACTGGGCAGCAAGTGAAAGCAACATCTGTGAGGGGCTCTTCTGACCTCAACATCTGGCCTCAGGTCATGTCCTTCTAGAAGAGTGCCTGGAACTCACAGCCTGAGCACTATCCTACATGCATGGGCTGAGCAGGCCCGCTTTGCAGGCTCCTCCTCACTGAGAACTACAGCGATTTACACGGAGATGTCTAAAACCTCAGAGCAAGGCTGCTGAGGACTTCCCTGGTGGTCCAGTAGTTGGGAATCCATCTGCCAGTACAGGGGAGACAGGTTCGAGCCCTGGTCCAGGAAGATTCCACATGCCTTGGGGCAACTAAACCTGTGTGACACACAGGCTAGAGAGTAGCCCTCCACTCAGCACAACTAGAGAAAGTCCACGTGCAGCAACAAAGACATAGTACCACCAAAAAAATAATAAATAAATAAAAGAAAGTAAAAGGCTTCTGTGGCACAGATTCTGTTGGCACTCAGTTTTTTTTTTAAATCATCACCTGCACTGAAATCTTTACTGCCTGTACTGAAATTCTCAAATTGACATGTCTTGGACTCCTTCTGCCAACTGGGTGCCAGCTAGGTTGGCCAATGGGAGGCACTCTCATGAGGACACAGGGCAGGAGGAAGAGGGAAGCCGTTAGGCTTCTGGTAGGGGCTTTCATGAAGGTTTCCTGGGCTCCTGACTTCATTCTCATCCATGATGGTGTCAGCTGCAGACATGTCAGCCTCAGGGTGAGTTTACGGACTTTGGGTAACACCACTAGGCCACTTTTGCTCCCCCCAGCCCTTGGTTGGGATGGATTTCTGCTCTAACTAATCTCTAGATGGCACAGTACTGCCATCAGGAGAATTGGGTCAGAAAGGTTGCCTGGAGAATCTACCCACTCCAGTATTCTTGCCTGGGAAATCCCATGGACAGAGGAGTCTGGCAGGCTACAGTCCATGGAGTCACAAAGAGTCGGACACGACTGAGTGCACACGCACGTAATGTCTGGCAAGTCTTTTTCCTCTTGTTCCTCCAGCCCTTCCTATATGTTGGTAACCATTGCCCTGTATTAACGTCTCCTCTATTGGAAACACCTATAATGGTTTCTGCCTTCCCGATTACTGATCAATTCAAACTCCCACCTAAATTATAGAAAAAGAAAAGCCAGGAATAAATCTGAGTCAGTGATCTGAGAAATTACTTGGACCTGGTGCTCTTGTTAAGATGGCTATAAGGTAAGGTCCAGGGCTGTGATGTAGAAGATGTAGAAGGCTCACATCTCGGGTCAGTCCCCTGGCTATAAATGAAGGAAAAGAATGACCGATGCTGCCAAGGCAGACAGTGGACAGTGGTACCGTCATGAAGACATCTGTAGGACCAAGGCCAGAGAAGCTGTTGTACAACTGCCCCCAGAGGGCAGCATCCAGTTTCAGTCACATCCCTGAATTGTCTGCCCAGATGCTGAGCTGTCAGGAAGGAGTCCTTGGGGGAATGGGCAGGCGCAGACTAAGCTGGGAATGGTTCTCTGCAGGATGGGCAGACCCAAGCAGGATAGGAGCCAGGCTCCTGCGGTCAGCTGCCTTGCCACCTCTGTGCCAGAGCTGTCTCTGGATTCAGGGACTTTGAGCCTAAAAGCCTGGAGACATAGGCTTGGCTCTATGCAACATCAACAAAGTCAAGGCCTTATCCGCAGAAGGGGGATTGGACTAGAATGTTCTGTTAGGCTGGGTCCTGGCAGCTCTAACACGTTATGAGTCAACAGTCTCCTGGAATAGTAGTTTTCAATTACCTGGATTAGTTTTGGAAAAATGCCAGGGCCCCAGATATTCAGATTTAAACTGCAGCTAGAGTTAAAAACCACTGTCTCAGAGCAGTCTGCCTCAACTTTAAAAGGACATAGGAATCCCTTGGGGATCTTCTTACAACGTGGCTTTTGATCTGTTGGGTCTGGGATAGGTCCCAAAAGTCTATATTTCTAACAAGCTTCCTTCTGGTGCTCAAACTGCTGGGCACTATTTTGTATTAAAACGTACTAAGTGTTGTGTTAGTTGCTCAGTTGCGTCTGATTCTTTGTGACCTTATAAACTGTAGCCCGCCAGACTCCTCTGTCCATGGGATTCTCCAGGCAAGAATACTGGAGTGGGTTGCAATTTCCTTCTCCAAAAGGTACGAAATTTCTTCCCAAATTTGATCTTCCAAGGCAGATCCTCAACCTTTAGAGCAACAGAATGTCCTGGAGGGCCTGTGAAAATGCAGATTGCTAAGCCCCACCCCAGCATCAATAATCCTGCAGGCCTGGAAATGTGCATTTCTAATGCTTCTGGTCAGGAGCCCACACTCTCTGAGATCCACTGCTCTCAGATGATGGTCCTGACTCTGGTTGTGCACAAAACCCCCCTGGGAAGCTTTTATAATGCCACTTGCCTCCTCTAGCTATCCCACATCAGGCTAACTGAATCAGAATCTCTAGGGTAAAACCAAGGCGTGTTGTTGTTCAGTCACTAAGTCATGTCCGACACTTTTGCGACCCCATGGACTGCAACCCGCCAGGCTCCTCTGTCCATGGGATTTCCCAGGCAAGAATACTGGAGTGGGTTGCCATGCCCTTCTGACCCCAGGTCTCCTTCATTGCAGGTGGATTCTTTACTGCTGAGCTACTGGGGAAGCCCCAGGATCAAGGCATGGCTAGGTTCTAAAAGATACTCAGGTGATTCTAGTAAGTAGCCAGGGTGGGTATCCACTGCTCAGAGATGGGTGATTCTCAAAGGAGGGGTGATTTTTCTCCTCCCTCTTCTCCTCCCTCCAGAGGACATTGGGCAATGTCTGAAGACATTTTTGGTTGTCACACATGGGAGCTGGGGAAAGATGTCATTGGCATTTAGTGGGTAAAAGCCAAGGCTCTAAGCATTCTAGAGTGCAAAGGACAGGACCCCATGACAAATAATTATTGGACACCAGATATCCATTGTTCCAAGATTCAGAAACCTTGTCTAGAGCGGGGTCTAGGAGAACCCCAGAATCTGCCCCAGATCTCCTGAAGCAGAAGCTACATTTTTACCAAGGTTCCCAGGTGATCCCCAAGCTGGAGAAGCACTGTCTTAGATCAGTGGCTCTCTCTTTAAGCTCTTCTGAACACCCTAGAAGGCTCCTTAAAGTGCCAAGTGCTGGGCCCCGTGCCCAGAGTTTGTGATTCAGCAGGTCTGGGGTGGGGCCCTGAATTTGCATGTGTAAAGAGTTCCAGCGAGGACTTCCCTGGTGGCACAGTGGATAGGAATCTGCCTACCAATGCAGGGGACACAGGTTCGAGCCCTGAACCCGGAAGACTCTACACGCCACAGGGTAACTAAGCCCGTATGCCACAACTGAGCCCACACACTGCAACTACCAAAGTATGTGAGCCCTAGAGCCTGTGCTCTGCAACAGCAGAAGCCCACACACTGTCAACCAAGAGCAGCCCCTGCTCACCGTAACTAGAGAAAAGCCGGAGAGGCAACGAAGACCCAGTGCAGCCAAAAATAATTAATTAAAAAAAAAAAAAAAAAAGATTTCCAGCGAGGCTGCGGCCAAGGCTCCCCCGAACCACAACTAAGAGCTACTGCCAACAAATCCAGAGTCAGGTAAGACAGCCAAATCCCTACCAGTTTAGCACACTGAGCATTTGCTGATTCCCAGAGTTGCTAACAAAGGAACTATGTCTGTGGGCAGCAAGACACAGAGCTGCTCCCCGCAGGACCATCCGGCCAAATGTCAACAACTCTGCTCAATGCTACAGGGCACATCCTGGAACTAAAATAGCAGGATTTCCCTGCACCTCTCTCTGCTAGCCTCCAGTTGCCTCGATCGCAATCCAAGAGAGAGACAAGTCATGGGAAAGCCATGAGCTGTGAAGTCAACTCAAGCAAAGAGACTGAGGCTAGATCTGTGCTAAGCCAGAGAAACAGGGATGAAGAGAACCATGGAAAGCAAAACCGGGCCTTTGGCTTTACACATGGAACACAGGTATTTCCTTTAAAAATCCACTTTATGGGGACTTCCCTAGTGGTCCAGTGGCTAAGTCTCTGTGCTCCCAATACAGGGAGCCCAGGTTCCATCCATGATCAGGGAACTAGATCCCACGTGCTGCAACTAAGAGTTTGCATGCAGCAATTTAGGGATCCTTCATGCTGCAACTAAGACTTGGTGGAGATAGATACATAAATAAAAATTTTAAATCCACTGTATGGACACCCCCCACTCCTCCCAAAGTAGGTGCCTCCTGAGGACTGGTGATATTTTCTTACCAACGCAGGTGGCTGGTTGGCCGCTCCAGGCCTTGTTGTCCATACACCTGACTGTCTGCTCCCCTTTCAGCGTGTATCCTGGCGAGCAATAGTACTCACACTGGGAGTTAAAGTAGGCACCGTCGATGCACTTAAACCCTCCATTCACTGGCATGGCAAGGGTAGGACATCGCTTTTCTGAAAAAGAGAAAACCAGAGATTCAGCAGGTCTTAGTTTTTGTCACGGAGTTTCAAAGTCCAGAAACTGAAAGCACAGGGGGAAGTTAACTGAAATAAAGCAGACAGAAGTCTGAGGAAAGATGGATGGTGTCACCAAGCAGGACGCCATGGGGCCTTTGGGGAGGCAGACCTCTTCCCATATCCTCCATGCTAACTCCTCTCTGAAGACCCAGATAATAGTATCTGCTGCACACTCCCTGAGTTTTTCAAATGCTAAAACTACCACCAAGTGGGCGCAGTGAACTATTTGATGACCCCAGACCCCTGGCGCCTACAATGTTAACTGCCCTGTTACCTCACCATCAACCAATCAAAGAACTGTGCATGAACTTTTCATGTACTCTGAGACCCACACCCCCTCCACACACACACCTGGCCTTTAAACAGGCTGTGCTAAAACCCTTCAGGCAGTTGGGAGGCAGGGTGAGTTTGGGCTCGAGCCACTGATTCTCCTCGTTTTGTCCTGCAATAAACCTTTCTCTGCTCCAAACTCCGATCTGGAGTAGGATTGTGCTTCCAGGGGAGACCAGTGAAGGGTGGGGGAGGCAGGACGGGGAGAGGAGGAAGGGGGGCAAGGTGGTATCTCAGGCCAGGTGAGCCTCAGCCTGATCTGGGGAGCCCTGGAGCATGATTGACACCTGAGTCTGCCCTGCCTCCAGGCATGGTAGCTGGGCTTTCAGAATCCTTTACCCATCAGTAGTACTGGGCAGCTAGAGGCTGCCCATGGGGGATGCTCTCCCTGTTAGGATGGAGAAAACAGTGCTCTGAAGGAGCAGAGCCTCTTCTTCCTCGGAGGAAGGTCAATCGACGGTACAAGTCATGAAGAGCAACTGTCCAGGATAGTCACCCAGACGGTATAGTCATCTACACGGCCTGGATCACACGGCTGCAGCCCAACCCCAGTTTCCCCAATAGTTAAAGGCACCCATCTCAACAGTGTTGTTGCAAAAACTGCATGTATGTGAAACGCTTGGTACCCAAGTGCTCCATTCATGACAGCGATCTGGAAAAGCAATGGCACCTGAAATGTGCTTCAACCATGCTGTGCAATGTGCAGTTTCCCAAGTGAGATGGAACTTTTCAGGAAGCTCAAAGTCAGCCCCTGAAATGTGCTTAGAGGCTTCTCCCCTGAGGCCTGGTGCCTTTCAGGGAATGAGCATCATTCAGCGGGTAATTCTTCCCTGCCTCCCTAAGTTCTACCTCTTGGAGGAGCACTTTTCTCTACTACCAGTAGTCCAGGGCAGAGCACAATTTTTTTTTTTTTGAGAGGGAAATAAAGTTTATTAGAATGGGAGATGCTGACAGAACAGTGGGCCAGCTCAAGGGAGACCCGACATTGAACAGGGGAACTTAGTCCACTTTTATACCCAGGGTACAAGGAGTGGGATAGGGTCTTGTGGGTCATTTGCTGATTGGATGAGGCATGTGGGGTGGGGGAAGAGTAAGGCAAATACCTTCTCCCTATGGGGTAGGAGGGAAGACAGGTTATACTGCTCAGGAGGACCTGAAATCTGTTAATAATTACAACATGGGGGAGAGAAGGATGCTAAGGGTCTGGTTTTTCCGTTCCTGCATTCCAAGGCCCTCCTTGGTTTTATCTGCTCTTTCATCCTTGGGTCACCACAGAGTCCTCAGTTTGGCTCAGATAAAACTCTCTTCTATTCTATTATAGATTGTTTATTGATTATTTTCATTGACACTGGTGAGGCAAATCTTTTCTTCCCTGGTTCCTTGGCTATTTGCATTTTCTCTTTTATGTTGCACCTGGTTTTGATTTTTGCCCTGTTTTGTAGTGTTTTCTTTTTCCATTTGCTTACTGATTTGTTGTTGTTCAGTCACTCAGTTGCGTCCAACTCTTTGTGACCCCATGGACTGGAACATGCCAGGCTTCCCTGTCCTTCACCAACTCCCAGAGCTTGTTCAAACTCATGTCCATCAAGTCGGTGATGCCATCCAACTCTCATCCTCTGTCCTCCCCTTCTCCTCCTGCCTTCAATCTTTCCCAGCATCAGAGTCATTTCTAATGAGTCGGCTCCTAGCATCAGGTGGCCAAAGTATTGGAGCTTCAGCATCAGTTCTTCAAGTGAGTGTTCACAATTGATTTCCTTTAGTATTGACTGGTTTGATCTCCTTGCAGTCCAAGGGACTCTCAAGAGTCTTCTCCAACACCACAGTTCAAAAGCATCAATTCTTCGGTGCTCAGCTTTCTTTATAGTCCAACTCTCACATCCATGCATGACTACTGGAAAAACCATAGCTTTGACTAGACAGACCTTTGTCGGCAAAGTAATGTCTCTGCTTTTTAATACGCTGTCTAGGTTGGTCACAGCTTTTCCTCCGAGGAGCAAGAGTCTTTTAATTTCATGGCTGCAATCACCATCTGCCTCCCATAAAGCAGGAGCTAGGAGGTGGGCCAGAGCACCATTCTTGCACTTATACTGTGGTTTACTCCTCTGCCCGCTGTCTCTGATGCTGTTCCGTGAGACCCCTGATGGCAGATGACCCCTGATGGTAGAATGTGTCTTGTTTCTCAATCCCCAACACCTTTCCAGGGTCCAGCACTCATTAAATGGACATAATATAGTGCAAAACAAACCTCTGTTCTCTCCCCCTTTCCAAACAGCCAATCACACCCCTCTGTCTGAACTGTGTCATCTTACTTCTGCCACATCTTAAGAACACATTGGCTTCTGCTCACAAAGGAGTTTTTCTCATCACAGCCCACAAAACATTCAGTAAAAATCCTTGATCTCAGAGCAAAAGAACTTAGGCCCCAGGACTTCCCTGGTGGTCCAGGGGTTAAGACTTCACCTTCCAATGCAAGGGGTGCAGGTTCAGTCCCTGGGTGGGGAGCCAAGATCCCACATGTCTTGGGGCAAAAAAAAAAAAAAAAAAAAAAAAAACAGAAAACAGAAGCAATACTGAAGAAAATTCAGTAAAGACTTTAAAAATGGTCCACCATCAGGGACTTCCCTGATGGTCCAGAGGCTAAGGCTCCATGCTTCCAATGCAGGAGGCCCAGGTTCAATCCCTGGGAACGAAATCTAGTCAGGGAACTAGATCTCACATACTGCAACACAGCCAAATAAACAAAACCAAATAACTAAAAAGCCAATAACAACAACAAAAATGGTCCACATTAAAAAAAATATTTAAAACAAATAAACAAAAAAAGAACTTTGGCCCTGATTGGCCCTGGGGTCTCCCACATGGGGCCAGGCTACTCACGCTTGCAGATGACTTTGTCCGACCACCGTTTGTTTGACTGGCAGATCACCTGGGGAGAGCCCTGCAGCTCATAGCCCTTCTGGCAGCGGATGTCACACCTGGTTCCCAGGGTTGTTTGGTAGTATCCTCCTTGAGGGGCCCTGCAGTACACATCCCCGTACTTCACCTTGATGGGGGAGCACCACGGGATGTCTACAGGGGGCAGAAACAAAGGAAAAGGAGAAATAGAAAATGACATCTTCAGAAAATGTGTCTTTTTCAGTCTCGAAGTCCCTGACTGGCTGCATTCCAGATGTTGGACCTCCAAATAGTGCCCCATGTCTTATAAGGTATCTCTGGGTGGGGAGGCTATGATCACGGGACTAGGTGTCAGATATATCTGAATATGGGTCCAGGTTCCTCCATTGGTGGCTGTGTGATATTAGACAAATTACTTAACCTCTCTGAGTGAATACTCATAACTATGTCATAGGACTCTTATAAGGACTGAAAAAAATGCATAGTGAGCAACTAGCACAGTGCCTAGCACATAGTAAATGCTCAATGAATGCTTGTTCTTTTGAATATTTCCCTTGACTAGAGACAGAATTCTCTTGAGAGCAACTGTTACCATCGTGAACTCTAACCCCAACCATACATATATGATGGCAGGGAGTTAATAATTGGTCAATTTAGATTTTTTTCCAAGTTTGTATCATAGTGACTGTAAAAACACGTAATCCCATCTTAATGAGTGTGGATATAGCAACAATTTCCAGGGTTTTGCCACAGGATATAATTTGGGTTTAAAGTCACAGAACAGGGACTCCCCACTGGGAAGCAACCTCCCTTTCCAGATGTCTGCAGTTAAGCCCCCTTCAGGTAAGAGATGACACCCTTCTCCAATGGCAAAGTTCCAGGGTGTTTTGGTCTCGGTCTCACAGTTGCCTAGAGAACAGCTTAGGGCGACACATACTTTAGAACCTCTTCCTGGGCCTTTAGTAGGTGCTCACTGAGAGCCATAAAATTAGCAGGACAAGACTAGCTCCTGGAAAGTTCCCACAGTGCCCACTACACATCAATGGGGACCAGAGACAGCTCCCTCAAGTCTGTCAGGTTCTCCGCACCCTGAACAGGTGTCCCCTCCCTGCAGCTGCCACGCTCCTCACTCTCCCCCCAGCACCTGCGCTGTCAGTGAGTGAGGTTTGTGCGCCATCATGTGGCCATGCAGGAAACTCCCTATTTGACTTGTGTTTCTGGCTGCTTCTCAACCATGAAAACCAACACTCCTTCCTGGCCAGGTCTCGTGCATAGACTGTTTTCCTTTTTTTTTAAACTTATGTGCTTTGACATCACCTTTGGCTAATATTTTCATCATATTATGCTTTGCAGGCAGCTGCAAATGGGTGCTAAGGTAGAGACTCAAGCAGTATTTCCTGGACTTCCTGGGGAGAAGTGCTGTCCCAGGCTTGGTCTAGAGCTGATTAAGTTTGACCGTGTGGATACAGACTTGCAGGAGCTTACACCAGGCCTCTATCCCTTTCTGGAATGAAGTTTCCTTCCTCTGGGGTTTACACATCCAGTCTGTGTGTGCTAACATTTTAAAATGAGAAAAATCTAACCCTGAAATGAAGTACAAAACAGCAGACTATCTCCAGTATTTTCTTCTAACTATAATTTTTGAGCCGATTTTAAATGTTTCAGTTCTCTCTTTGCTGATGGCTCCTGGTAAGCCACGAAGTTAAGAGATTTCAAGATCACAGGTAAATGAGAAGCATTTGGGGGTATGTTTGCTTAGTACTGCCAAGCTGTGGATATTTCTTCTATAATCAGAAGTCCTTACAATAAATTCTGAAAAAATCCATAGATGCCTACCACTCCAAGACTTGGAACCTATTGGTTTCTATGACTACTAGAAGTGATGTATATTTCTCCCTCCCCTCTATTTCTGCCTTTCTTTTCCAACTGTAATAAGAAAGACCACCCACAAGCAAACTCCAAAATGTACTTAGTGTTTTAAAGCTCAAAGAAGCACTTTGTATAGTCCACAAAGGCCTTCCACAGTGTTAGATCTTGAAAGTCATCTGTGGCCTTACCTCTTGGTCTTTGTCCTCTTTTCCCCGCCCTCTATCCCTAACTCCCCCACTGCCTCACTTCCTCTAAGTTCCCCTTCTAGACTGCCACGCTTCTGTGCTCCTCTAGTTCCAACTTCTCCTGCCAACTGGTCCCCTTCACTGCCCTTTTGTCACCATCTCACAGGTCAAACTGAAATCCTGGACTGAGAACTGGGCTCCAGAGAGAGCAAATGAAATCCCCATCGGGGCAGAAGGGTGATGAGGTGAGAAGAATACAGGAGACCCAGAGGGAGGTGATGAAAACGGTGAGCTAGTAGTGTATGGTGGCTACTGGGCAAAGTCAAGAGGATTGGGCTCATATTATCGAACTCTATCATCTCCTAGTAATTCAAAACACTTTTCAGGGACTCAGGTTCCTAACCTACACAAGTAAGGAATCTGATGAAATTATTTTAAAAGTCCCACCTATTGCATTGGACAAAACGTTCGTTTGGGTTTTTCCCTAAGATGGTACAGAAAAACTTGAACGAACTTTTTGGGCAACCCAGTACGATGTTTATTTTTATTCTGATCAAATTTTATACCAGTTTGAAAATGTCCAAAAAAAGTCCCATCTAGCTTTGCAGTTGTATGATTCAAATTCAAATTATGCCTCTCTGCCCTCCTACCCATCTCATACCCATGCCTACCTCCTTACTCCTTCTGACTGATAACTTTGGGTAGTCTCTCGTAATCCTTCCAGCTAAAGGCAAATCCGTTTACATTATGGGTCCCAATCATAATTCCACAGATTTACAACCTGGAAGGGCATCCAATTCTCTACTCATTTTTTCACTCGAGTGTTGAAAAACACTCACATCCTCCAGCCTCTGGACTTTGATGTGAGGTTAGGAAATACAGGGTCTTAGAATAAACTAATGTCAGGCAGCAGACCCACAATGTTTAGCACACATATTATGGTTGTCTTTTCCACAACTGTGCCCAGGACAAATATTTAAGGCTAGCAGGTACATTACAGAATGATGGGCATATACATGTATCACAAATTCACATACTTCAGTACAACCAGGCCATTAGCAGTTTTCTTTTTTTAAAATTAAGATATTCTGAGCCTTCACACAGCTAAAAAACAGTGCTGGCTACCTATCCAAAAGCTGTGCTGTTGTCAACATGTAGGGGAAAGATCTTGTTTTTATTTTTTTTCAAAAGGAATTTCTTTTGGATTACTTCCCAAGACAAATCTTTGGAAGGTATTTTGACATTTTAACAGCCCTGCAGTGACAGTAATGAAAAAGTCACTGAGTGACTTGAATTTAAAGTGCATGCAAACACCATGAAGTACGCGTGTATTAAATGATTCACTTTGCTGCACAGTGGAAAACAAATAAACATCATAAATTAACTATGCTCCAATAAAAATTAATTTTAGAAAATAATTTTAAAAATAAATGTTTAAAAAAGTGAATTAGCAAAATGTTTAAAATAGAGATTTACAGAAAGGACGCTCTTATGCCGCTTCAATTAAGACAGTTTATTTAGGAAGAAACCTAAAATTGATTCTTCTGGAAAGCTTTTCATCTCCCTGGGCCATTGTGGAGTTCCTGGGGGTAAGCAGTATCATGTAGCAGACTGAGGAACCACTAGTAAACTCTGGATGTTGAGCTAAAAGATCTGGAGTTTAGACCCAAACATAATGTTTGCTAACTGTGTGAGTCTGGGCAAGTCACCTCCCCTCTCTAATCTGCGGTTCCTTCATCTGTAAATAAGTAACAACATCATATCTCTACATGTCTTCCTCCTCCCCTCCATTAGTGTGAAGACAGAATGGCATTCCAGGTAAAAGAGTCAAAAGCAAGGGTTGCCACATTAAGTGTTGGTTACATTTCACATCTTCTTTCTTTTATAAATTATGATTTATATCATAAATTTAATTCCAATAACACTGAGTACATACTCTGTGCCAGACACTGTGTAGGGGCCTGAGGATCTACAACTAATCCCCTGGTGAATAATGGTTTGCCTCTAAGTTTTAGAATTTAAAAATAACTGACAATGAAAACAATTCCCTAAGAAGTATATATTCTTAAACATTTTAGGTGAACTCTAGGGCAGGCACATATTTTGGCCATCTGGTCTACCTTCCATACATCCAATGCTGTGAAGGGAGGATGAACACTAGGAACAACGATCCAAGGGCACTACATAATGCCTCTTGTACATGTGAAGGGTCACATGGGCACACATGTGTTTTAGGAAGATTTTTTTTTTAACTCTCAATCAATTAAGTGTTACGAATAGGAAAATCACCTTACTCCAAACAACTCATTAACAAATCTGTGCTTTGCTTGATTGGTTAATTCCTGAGGCAATAATACAGGAGCTATGCATAGGAATGAGTATTTGTACTCACAGGTCATAAGCAAACATGGAATATGGTGGGAAACACAGCTGGACATAGGTACCAGCCATTATGTTAGAAAGGTTGTTCACTTGTGTAGAAAACAACTGAAGGACTTTCTCCAACCAAAGAATGGCCAGTACTACCCTGATCTTCCTGTAAGTCAGATACATCATGACAGATCAGGGGAGTGCTCTTGCCAAAATATAGACAAATTTCCTGGACAAAAAGCCATTTTATTCAAATTATTTCTCAAATGTAAAAGGAACTGGATTCAGCAAGGAATAATCTAAATTTACCTTCACTTTTCTCAGGACTCCTTAAGTTTCAGAGAAACAACTCACCAGTAGAAAATATTTATGGACATACTTACCTGAGCCTGCATAGAAGGTTCTTGATTAGGCTTTTTATACCTGCTGGAAGGGGTGGATTGCTGAAAATGTGTAGAGATGGAATTCTTTATCATTAAAGTTTCATTGGTCAACACACTTTACTCATCATTTCAGGAGCCAAGCCACACTCAGAAAGAGCACAATGAAATGAGCTTATGAAAATCAAGTTTTCTCATTCCCCATTCATCTCAGTACATTAGCAGCACTGGGTCCAGATTTGACCTTGGAAGGTTTACTCAGGATGAGTCTGGCTGTAATGTATGAATTAGGTAGAACTCAGGGCTTGATTTTCACTTTCATCAGCTAGAGCTTGGCTTTGCAGAAGTAAGGATAGTAAAGAAATTGATGAGAATAAAATGACCACTGGGGTGCTGAAGGGTAGCACTTCAGAGATTTTCAAATGCTTTTAGTTTTCTTTTTTTTTTTTTCTGTATTTTCTTTCAAATGGGAGCATATGCATGTTACTTTTTAAACATTTTCTTTTCTGGACAGGCAATTACAAGTGAAAATGTTTTGTCTGGTCACTTTATTATAATCGGTTCTGCAGGGCAAGAGGGAAAGTTCTCCTGGCATCAGCAGGTCTTCATTAGCACATAAGCAAAGCATTCACCTTTATATTTAGCGTCTGAATACACGACTTCATCATCTTCTAGCGGTGAATCTCCAGATCCTACAATAAAAAAGAACAGAAACTGCAGCAAGAAAAGCCACATGATATGGACGAATATTTTGAAGCACTGCTTTGGCACAGTCCATGCAAGAGGGGCTATTAGAACGCAGAGCAAGAGTGAAAGCTTCTGTGGCCATTCACAAAGGGACAGGGGACCGCTCAGAGTGAACCCGGCTGGACTGAGATTGCCAGAGCCCATCAAAATGAGCCTCCAATGGTTTGGGAATCACCATGTGTCCACTGGAATTCTGGACTCGGGATTGAGAGCAAGTCAACTTCACTCTGAGAAGACGCCAATGAATATGAATCTCATGCCAGCAGAGACGCAGTAAAACGTGTGTGACTCAGGCACAGCCCAGAGTTTCTCCAGCAGTCAAAGAAAACCTGGTAGAACTGGGTGTTTATTAAAAGAACTGGGTGTTATTTTATTTTATTTATAAAAATAATCTGAAAATAAGTCCATCCTGTGAAACAAACTTGGGTGGAGGATAAGGAGGCAAATCAAATGTCTTAGTTCTAAGCTGCCTTAGTCTATTTGTAGGAAATGAGGGCTGAAATTGATGACATGTATGTTTGTTCGAAACCTCTCACCCAGGCATGGCTAAAGTCAAATTTCTTGATGAGTCCTGCTACCCTTGAAAACCACAACCTCAGAGAGAAAGTCTGTGTTTAATTTAAAACTTTAAACTCACTTGGAACTTGGAACTGAATCATTTTTCAAATGTTAACTGTTGAATTCCAGTGAATGGTGACTCTTAACCTTTAGAGCAGCACCAGGCCCCAAACTTCAAAGCAATAATCTCGAATTTAGAGATCTCTCCCTCTCGCCTTTCTCTTCTGATCACTGACTGTTGAATTAGCAACACCCTGATTACACATTTACCAGCAGGGACTGCAACCATCATAGGTAAGAACATTCTCTTTTATGAGTATTCAAAGCTC
Source organism: Capricornis sumatraensis (assembly GCF_032405125.1). Lineage (NCBI taxonomy): Eukaryota > Metazoa > Chordata > Mammalia > Artiodactyla > Bovidae > Capricornis > Capricornis sumatraensis. The sequence goes on along the minus strand of NC_091092.1, from coordinate 105,502,790 downwards.
CAAACAGGAAAAGAGAATTGAGTAATGGTCCTGCTCTTCTTGTATCCTGGATGAGAGATGGTGAGTGGAAATTAAAAGTGATGAAGGCATGTAAGAATTAAAGATTTTAAAATAAAAAAAAATAAAACCCCATCAGAAACAAAAAACAAAAAAAAATAAAAAAATAAAAGTGATGAAGGCCAGACCATGTCCATTTGGAAAGGACTTTCCCAATGAGAGAAGCCCAGTTCTGCTTCAGGTTTCTTTACCTGGTCTCTGACCACCCAGACAGGTATAAAATTACATAAACTGGTCCTTATTCTATATCAAAAAATGAACACGAAACTCTTCAGGAAAGCAATCTAGCAATGAATTAGAAGCCTATATTCAAATCCCTTGATCCAGTGATTCCCCTTCTGGGAATCTATCCCAAAGAAATAATATTAAATATAGAAAAAGAATTTGCATTTGTTGTATACCTGAAACTAACACAACACTGTAAATCAACTACACTCCAATTTTAAAAAATTAAAAGAATTTACAAAGATTTCTTTGCAACATCATTTAAAATAGAAAAAGACTACAAAAACTGACCAAACAGTCAATATTATGGTTAAATAAACCAAAGTACATTTACTGGATATAATATAATGTAGTCATCAAAATGTTTATAAAGGGTTAAATAGAAAAGGCTTATTAAGTGAAAAATGTGCTGTAACAAAATTATATAAATGGTATGATTTATAATAATGTAAAACAAATTCAAAATAAACAAGGCATGGAAAAGAGTCTTTGATCACTGGATGCTCTTCTTTCTTCTCTTCTAAATGTTCCATTATAAACATATGTTACTTTCATAATGGAAAATAAATTTTATTTATTATTCACTTAATGCAAAGAAGTGTAGTTTCCAAAATATGTTTTGAATGGATCAGAAGCTTTTAAGAACTTACTGTCCCTCCCCTCCTACCCTGCCCCCTTCCCCCAGAATCAGAGTTGAACTGGACGTCCTCCAGAACTGGTGAATTCTCCAACTCCATATGGCACATTTCTCAGCGTTGCGAGATATGTCTCATATTAAGAGCAGTTCCCTCTTTCCAAGTCACCCTGGCCTCCATATAATCTGTCTAGGCAGGAAGAGGATCTGGACTGATTCCTGGCTCTAAGCAGAAAAGACAACTGCCGCAGGTTGGGCTCTTTGGGAGGTATACTACCTTACAAGATGGAGTTTAGTACATGCAGTGTTTATTAGGGATCCTTATCTCTGAAAGGGATAAGAAGGAAGTATGTTTGGAAAGAGGGAGAAGTCAAGCTTTAAAGCCAGCCCAGTGACAGCTTCTGTGCATGCATGCGTGCTAAGTCACTTCAGCTGTGTCCAACTCTTTGTGACCCCATGGACTGTAGCCCTCCAGCTTCCTCTGTCCATGGGATTCTTCAGGCAAGAATACTGGAGTGGGTTGCCATGCCCTCCTCTAGGGAATCTTCCCAACCCAGGGATTGTACCCAGGTCTCCTGTGGCTCCCGCATTGCAGGCAGTTTCTTTACCACTGAGCCACTGGGAAAGCCTGACAGCTTCTGATGTTGGACTAAAATGGCTGGACCCTAATATCCCAATTTCCATCCACCATTGGATATGGCCCACCTCAAGGACATGAACTTGGGTGAAGCACTCCCAACAGCTGAGGCAAGCTCTTAAGGAACAGAAAGCTGACGGGTGTCTGAGAACAGCATTACCCCCAGCTGAGACAATCAGTCCTTTTGAAGGCACATCTGATCAATGCATCTCCGTGACCACCACAAAAACACTCACAGAGAATCAACTGGAGATGTGTTAACTCAAAGAAGGGACCCTCCATAGAGATGAGATGGGACTGAGACCTATTGGAGAGATAGGGCACCTAGGGTGCACAGCTCCACTTTAACAGGACAGCAGCATTCTAAGACAGAGTCATCACATGTTGTTTAATATAGTGGAAAATTAAACATCTAACAATAGGGGCATGAGCAAACTATCTTATATCAACAAACTATTTTATAGCCACTAATCAAGTCTGGAAAATATGTGTGAAATATAACTAAGCAGGAAAGCAGATACTGCAAACTATATACAGGATGAAGTATGAAACTGAACACACACACAGACACAGACACACACAGACACACAGACACACACACACACAGACACACACACAGACACACACAGACACACACAGACACACACAGACACACAAACACACGGCTTTCCAGGTGGCGCTAGTGGTAAAGAACCTGCCTGCCAGTGCAGGAGATGTAAGTGCAGGTTTGATCCTGGAAGAGGGCACAGCAACCCAGTCCAGTATTCTTGCCTGGAGAATCCCCATGGACAGAGGAGCTTGGTGGGCTAGAGTCCATAGGGTTGCACAGACTCAGACACAACTGAGGTGACTTAGCATACACATATGTGTATATATATATATAATATATATATATAAAATGACATTATATATTCTATATATATCATATAGAATATGTCACATATTTTATATGTTACATACATATGTTAAATTTGTTATATGACACATACCTATGTCAAATTTGTAATATGATAAAGTAGGGGAAAGGTCAATAAATATGCTGAGATTAATTGGCTATAAATCATATACAAAGAAAAACAAAAACTAAGAATCCTATCTTATGCCAAATCAAAAATAATTTCCAGACAGTTTATAGACCTAAATTTGAAAGCCAAAAATTTGAGGAAAATGAGGAATATCTGCATAAACATGAGGTAGGAAAAGCTATCAAACAAAACTCACAAGCCATAACCCATAAAGAAAAATATGGCTACATTTCACTACACTAAAATATAAAACTCCTATGCAATAAAAGATACATAAATAAAGTTTAAAGACAAGACCCAGTCTGGGAAAAAATATTTGGAATGTATATAATGCAGAATTATTATCCAGGATATATAAAGAAGATAGACCAATGAAAAAAATGACAAAAATGATTAGAAGTTTTGTAGAAAAAAAAATGACCTGAATTTGAAGCAAATACCATAGAATGTTAATATAAAAAAATCTTCAAGCTCACTGGTATTCGGGATAATATATATATCAAGATACCAATTTATACTCAGGAGATTGGCGACAATTTAACTGTCAAGGCTTTCATGAAACAGACACTCTCAAGTTCCATTAGTAGAAATACAATTGTACAAGTAGGCTGGAAAAACTTTGCACTTCATTTGAAACTATCCTTCAAATCAGCCCTTCCATTTCTAGACATACGCCTCAGGAATTTTGGCATAAGGCAGGAGTAGCCATGTGCTAGAAGGTTCCCTGCAGCATTGCCATTAGTAAAAACAGATGTATACAACCATTCCTAGAAATAGATGGAGGTGTATTATTCATATGATAAGAAGCTGTAAAAGTTCAAATAAGTGAACTTGATCTACACAAAACAAGATGAAATCTCAAAACAATGTATGGTAAAAAAAAAAAAAGCAAGTTGCATGATAAATACAGCATGAAATTAAGTATACAAAATTTTTAAATGCAGAATATAATATACATTCTAGAGATGTGTGCTAAAATGGATTGGAAAGATATACATCAACTTTATATTAATGGCTTCCTCTGGGCAGGAAGGAAGGAGAAGGAAGCCAAATGCATACATGAGGAGCCACTGATGTCTCAGTTCTTATAAAATAGCTGAAGTCAATGTGGGAAAATATTAACATCAGTTGAATATAGATGGTGAATACTTTGCTTATATTTGAAATATTTTGCCATGTTTTAAAAGGAAGGAGAGAGAAAAGGAGGGAGAAAAGAAAGAAATGAGAGAAATGGAAAAGGGGGCTGAAAGAATACACCATATACCTCCATGTTGGGGCAGCAGAATTAGAATGAAAATTTCCATCCTTTTTTTTTTGTCATTGAGCATATCATTATGTAAAAATTTTAAATATATATATATATGCATGTATATATATGATAACTCTTAAAGACAAAAAAATGGTGGCCTGTGGGATCCAATATGTATGATTAATTTCGTGCTGAATGGGTTCAGCTGTGTCTGACTCTTTGCAACCTTATGAATCATAGACCGACCGCCAGGCTCCTCTGTCCATGGGATTCTCCAGGCAAGAATATTGGAGTTGCGTTGCCATTCTCTTCTCCAGGGATCTCCCAACCCAGGGACTGAACCCATATCTCATGTCTTCTGCACTGGCAGGCGGGTTCTTTACCACTAGCACCACCTTTCACATTACTGCAAGTCCTCACACTCCAAAGCCTTATTATACATCTAAAAGGATGGCTACACAAACAAGTTCAGGGCCAACTGCCAGAAACTGGACTTTTCTACTCTGGGTTCTAAGTTTTCTCCATTTGCCTTCACCTGCACACATAACTCCCACAGTGAGCCTTGACCCTGCCTCCAGGGGTATCAGATTTAAACCACATGTATTGTTAAACCACACATTCAACTTAAGATGACAAGCTCAACTCTGGAGTCATTTGAAAAGTGGTAGATGTTTGCCTAGAGAAAGGAGCCCTCTAGGTTACACCATGAGATAAGTCTTTATAATGAGCTAAAAGGAGATATAAGGATGGTTTGCATCATCACCCACAAGAAAGCAGTCTCCCTGTCACAGTAAAGCAGCTCTTCTGTTCATTGGTTTCTTTGGATAGCTACTCAAACCCAAAACCAGGCATTCTCACTACTGATTTTACTTAGAGACTGCAAGGCAGACAGTTCAGATCTCAGTTCAGAATCCTGGCAGAGATTACTTTGATTAGTAACTCACTTATAATGGTACATCCACCTCCATTTAGACTGTGCATACATGCTCAGTCCTGTCCAACTCTTTGTGACCCCATGGACTGTAGCTCGCCAGGCTTCTCTGTCCATTGGATTTCCCAGGCAAGAATACTCTAGTGGGTTGCCATGTCCTCCTCCAGGGGATCTTCCCGACCCAGGGATAAAACTTACTTCTCCTGTGCCCCCTGCACTGGCAGGCAAATTCTTTACTACAGTGCCACCTGGGAAGCCCCATTTAGATTACAACCCACTAATTAATCTCTTTCTACCTTGAACCATGATGACTATAAGTCAGAAATTCCTCTTTGCCAATAGATGTTGCAGAGATAGGCATGAAAGCTAGCACTGGCAGATGACAACCACAAAGAAGCCTGCTTAAGGAGAACAAAGTTTATGGGAAAGACTTTCTCCCTGATAAAAGAGAGAAGTGCACAGAGAGATTATTTTGCCCTCGTTTCTCTTTTCCTTCTTTGGGAGTGATTGTGTAAGGATAAATACCTAAAGCTATAGCAGCCACTTTGTAATCATAAGGTAAGATGTCTCAGGACTAAAGATTTTCAGCTGAGGATGGTACAGTGGAAGGATAAAAAGAATCTGGGGTCTGTGATGACTATATTGGCCTATTAAATCAACCCTAGACATCTTACCTCCATACTTCGTGTTTGTTGTTGTTTAGTTGCTCAGTTGTATCCGACTCTTTGCAATCCCATAGACTGTAGCATGCCAGGCTCCTCTGTCCATGAGATTTTCTAAACAAGAATACTTGAGTAGGTTGCCATTCCCTACTTTTTGCTAGGTCAATACTAAATGCCCTTTCAATTTAAACTGCTATGAATAGCATTGTTTGTCACTTGCAAGCTGAATGCATCCAAACTGATTCACAAATGAACAGGGAATTTAATGCCTATTATTGATAAGAGATCAGAGAAAACAAAATAAATGGATATTCCCCCAAATTCCCAGTTTATATTCAGCCTAAACTCATATATCAACTTCTATAAAAAATGATGACCAGTCTGCAAAATGGTTGTCATGAAGGATATAGTAAGATCAAAGTGAAAGTCACTTAGTTGTATCCAACTCTTTGCAACCCCATGGACTATACAGTCCATGGAATTCTCCAGGCCAGAATACTGGAGTGGGTAGCCATTCCCTTCTCCAGGGGATCTTCCCAACCCAGGGATCGAACCCAGGTCTCCCACATTGCAGGTGGCTTCTTTACCAGCTGAGCCACAAGGGAAGCCCAAGAATACTGGAGTGGGTAGCCTATCCCTTCTCCAGTGGCTCTTCCTGATCCAGGAATCAAACCAGGGTCTCCTGCATTTCAGGCATATTCTTTACACTGAGCTATCAGGGAAGCCCCCTGACTAATTATGTTCAGAAGATCATACTAAACCTTACTAAAATAGCAAAGGAGATTCACACATATTAGAAAAAGATTTTCCACTGGGTTAAAATAGAAAGGAATAAAGAGAGAGAGAGAGAGAGGTTGGCAGGGAAAGAGAGAGGGAGGTTGCCTAGCAAACTCTTCTTTATTTACAAAAGGCTGTTCCCTTTAGAATTCTGGTTAATTGAGGTTTTATTATGGCAACTATTAATAAGTCCTCATATGGTTCAGATGACCACTCTTTGGAAAAAATGCTTCAGTGCTTCTTCCACACAAATACAAATTCTACACTGGCTTAGAAATCAGAAACTCGGTGCTATGTCAGATTCTGTCCCTTAGCCATACCTGGAGCCAATTCTATTTATAATTCTGCTCTTCTTGCAGAAACTTCATCTAAATTAACAGATTTGCAAAGAACTAGTCACTCCTTTTTTCCGAAGTTCAAAGAAGGGTCTTCCTGGCCTGTTAGGTATTTAATATCATTGAGTCAACAAACCCATTTTTAAGAAATATCTATTATACGTATTAGAATTACACCAGGAATTTAGATTTAAAAGGCTACTAGAGTGCTCATCACCCTAAAATTCTTTTCATTGTGACAGTGGGGAATACAGGGAGCATTCAAGACCAATGGAAGAAGTGGCCAATCTGCTAAACCATATTCCTTTATTGACTGTGATACATGATGCAAGTTAACAGATTTGCTGGTTCTGTGTTAAAGTTTTAGTTCAAAGGGTTGGGTTTATTTTTTTAACTTATTTTGATGATAGCTATATATTCTTAATGTTTTGTCAGAAATTTTTGTTTTCTCATCTTTATTCTAAATATAATTTTATTATCAGAAGTCATAATATTTAATAGTAAATATAAATTTCATCAATTGTATGCTGAAAGTCAATGGGAAAATCAAATTCAGTTTGCAGTAGATTCTTAACCTGAGTCCCTGGCCTCCTAGAGGATCAATGGAAGGGCTTTGAGGGAATCCATGAACCTCTTGAAATTGGACATACTGTCTGGTACACGAATATACTTTCTGGGGAAAAGTTGCTAACTTTTAGTTGATTTAATAAGGTTCTATAATCCAAAAACTTATGAAGAACCATGGTTTCCCATTATTCTTTATTATGAAGCACATTAGAGTATTTAATAAGGAAATAAGTAGTATCTCCTTGATATCTGAATCTTTTTAGTATGCCAGAGAAATATATGTACAACAAGGATAAATGCTTAGCTTTATCAGACCTTATTTTTTCCCCCTAGATTATTGCTGTCCAATGGAACTTTCTACAATGATATACATGTTCTATATCTATGCTTACAATAGGGTAACCACTAGCCACATGTGATCATTAAGCACTTGAAATATGGCTAGTACAACTGGGGAATAATATTTAAAATTTCATTTAGTTTTAATTAATTTAAATTTACATAGCCTTGTGACTAGTGGCTGCCATACTAGACATCATAGGTCAAGATTTAATTTAAAAATATCTACTCTGTGGATATAAATCATGTCTCTAAATGGCTCAGTCATGAGACCCATGTCTAATTTGCCTTGTATACCTAGCAATATGATTCAGAATTGGTAGTCAACAAATGTTGGAAGAAGAGAGAAAAAGCTGCTTCATGTTTCTTACAACACATAAACCATGTGCCATTATGCTTGTATGTCTGGAATGGTTTTATCCCACTCAGTACAGCTTCAGGATATCAGTTTAAATGGTGATGATACTGGAGATTTGGAAGTTTAGAAAAAGATATTTTGCACTATTGGAAGCCATAGGGTATTCATTTACGGGAACCAGATGATCTAGTTCTAGCAAATGATTTGCCAAAGGGGCTACACCGCAACTGTAGTAAAGCCAAAAGGACACGTGAATGGCTTCAAACAAAGATCAAATCCAGGGTACTGCCAGGAAAACAGTGTACAGATAAAGCCAAGGATATGACCGTCAAATCCTTTGTTAGGTCAAGGTGGTGCTTCAGAGTACTTTCAGTCATACAACATGCCCTTTAGTAAAGATGTATCTCACAGATCCTCTCAATTAAACGAGAGTTTATGAGACTTGTGGATGTGGCTTTTGCTAATGGAGTGATCTCCAAGAAGATTCACAGGAGACTCACAAAGTGGGTTTTTAAAAATTAATTTATTTAACTGGAGGCTAATGACTTTACAATATTGTAGTGGTTTGCTATACATTGACATGAATCAGCCATGGGTATACATGTATCCCCCATCCTGAACCCCCCTCCCACCTCCCTTCCCATCTCATCCCTCAGGGTCATCCCAGTACACTGGCCCTGAGCGCCCTGTCTCATGCATTGAACCTGGACTGGCGATCTATTTCACATACAGTTATATACATGTTTCAATGCTATTCTTTCAAATCATCCCACTCTTGCCTTCTCCCAGAGTCCAAAAGTCTGTTCTTCATACCTGTGTCTCTTTTGGTGTCTTGCATATAGGGTCATCATTGCCATCTTTATAAATTCCATATATATGTGTTAATATACTGTACTGGTATTTTTCTTTCTGACTTACTTCACTGTGTATAATAGGCTCCAGTTTTATCCACCTCATTAGAACTGATTCAAATGAATTCTTTTTTAATAGCTGGGTAGTATTCCATTGTGTATATATACCACAGCTTTATCCATTCATCTGCTGATGGACATCTAGGTTGCTTCCATGTCCTGGCTATTATAAACAGTGCTGCAATGAACATTGGGGTACACGTGTCTCTTTCAATTCTGGTTTCCTCAGTGTGTATGCCCAGTAGTGGGATTGCTGGGTGGTATGGCAGTTCTATTACCAGTTTTTTAAGGAATCTCCACACTGTTCTCCATAGTGGCTGTACTAGTTCGCATTCCCACCAACAGTGTAAGAGGGTTCCCTTTTCTTCCCACCCTCTTTAGCATTTATTATTTGTATACTTTTTGATAGCAGCCATTCTGACTGGTGTGAGATGGTACCTCATTGTGGTTCTGATTTGCATTTGTCTGAGTGATGTTGAGCATCTTTTCATGTGTTTGTTAGCCATCTGTATGTCTTCTTTGGAGAAATGTCTGTTTAGGTCTTTGGCCCATGTTTTGATTGGGTCATTTATTTTTCTGGTGTTGGGCTGCAGGAGTTGCTTGTATGTTTTTGAGATTAATTCTTTGTCAGTTGCTTCATTTGCTATTATTTTCTCCCATTCTGAAGGCTCTTTTCACCTTGCTTATAGTTTCCTTCATTGTGCAAAAGCTTTTAAGTTTAATTAGGTCCCATTTGTTTATTTTTGCTTTCATTTCCATTACTCTGGGAGGTGGGTCATAGAGGATCCTGCTGTGATCTATGTCAGAGAGTGTTTTGCCTATGTTTTCCTCTAGGAGTTTTATAGTTTCTGGTCTTACATTTAGATCTTTAATCCATTTTGAATTTATTTTTGTGTATGGTGTTAGAAAGTGTTCTAGTTTCATTCTTTTACAAGTGGCTGACCAGTTTTCCCAGCACCACTAGTGAAAGAGATTGTCTTTTCTCCATTGTATATTCTTGCCTCCCTTGTCAAAGATAAGGTATCCATAGGTGCATGGATTTATCTCTGGGCTTTCTATTTTGTTCCATTGATCTATATTTCTGTCTTTTTGCCAGTACCATACTGTCTTGATGACTGTAGCTATGTAGTATAGTCTGAAGTCAGGCAGGTTGATTCCTCCTGTTCCATTCTTCTTTCTCAAGATTGCTTTGGCTATTTGAGGTCTTTTGTATTTCCATACAAGTTGTGAAATTATTTGTTCTAGTTCTGTGAAAAAGACCATTGGTAGCTTGATAGGGATTACACTGAATCTATAGATTGCTTTGGGCAGTATACTCATTTTCATGATATTGATTCTTCTGATCCATGAACATGGTATATTTCTCCATCTATTTGTGTCATCTTTGACTTCTTTCATCAGTGTTTTATAGTTTTCTATATATAGGTGTTTGTTTCTTTAGGTAGATTTATTCCTAGGTATTTTATTCTTTTTGTTGCAATGGACTCACAAAGTTTTAATGAGTTATATATTCAGAAATATTACCAACATGACAGAGAGATAGAGACATTACAGAATTGAGGAGAGACCTTTGAATTCATAGAATTCTACTTTCAGGAAACAGACACATAGAGCTGCTTAGCTATAAATAGGTGTTACCTTGCATGACAAAGGAAAGACTGCTCAGAGGGTGTAATCAAGAGCCCAGAGAGTAGAGCAGCGAACCCTAAAGAATTCTTTCTAGATTGTGAGGCCTGAACAAAGAACTATCAAAACTTGGCCAGCTAGATTTCAAAAGTTCTATGAAACAGTGACTCCCTTATGCCTCCTATTTGACCCCATTTTTAGCAGGAATCTCTAGAGCAGTTATATTATGCCTATTCAATCACTGTAGATATGTGGGGAGCTGATAACTTACCCCTTTGGCTTTGCAGGTCTACAAATAGAGAAGAACTCTATTCAAGCAGTTACAGTTAAGAAGTACATCTAGGATTTCCCTGGCAGTACAATGGATAAGAATTTGCCTGCCAATGCAGGAGACACAAGTTCAATCCCTGGTCCAAGAAGATTCTATATGTCACAGAGCAACTAAAGCCCATGCGACACAACTGCTGAGCCCTTGTGCCTGGAGCCCATGCCCCACAACAAGAGAAGCCACCACAATAAGAAGCCAATGTACCACAATGAAGCGGAGCCCCTGCTCGCCAAACTAGAGAAAGCCGGCACACAGTACCAAAGCCGGCGCAACCACAAACAAATAATGAATTTTTTTAAAATCACCTCCTTTAGAACCAACAAAAAATGAAAGTAAATCTAAGGGGCTTTGTCTTCCCTGGACCAGATTTAGATGATGAAATTCTGGATTTTGAGCTGATGCTGTGATGGAATAAGACTTTTGGGGACCTTGGGAGGGGGTGAGTGTATTTTACATGTGGGAAGGACATGGATCATTGGGTGCCAGAGGGTAGACTGTGACATGCAGCCTCCAAGTGATCCCTTTCTCCTGGAACTCACTCCTTTGTATAACTCCCTCCTTTAAAATGTGGAATGGAATTATTGACTTTGCTTCTAATGAAAAGAATATAGCATAAGGGATGTCATATCTCTTCTGAGGTTGACTTATAAAAAGACTATGGTTTCCATTTGGACATGCTCTCAGTGTATTTCTTGGGTCATTCATCCCAGGGAATGCTGGCTGCCAAGTCATGATGGAGTCCTATGGGGAAGCCCATGTGGTGAGGAACCAAAGCCTGCCAATAGTCACGTGAATAAGGTTGGAAGAAGATCTACACACATGTCAAGCCTTCAGATGACACACACACACACACACACACACACACGAGCCTTCAGATGAAACCTCAGGCCAAAGCAACAACTTGATTGGAACCTCTTGAGAAAACTTGAGCCAGCTAAGCCATGACCAGATTGCAACCTATACAAATTCTGATATAAGAAGCAGTATTTGGTTTAAAACCCAAAAAAAAGGGGGGGGGTGTGGAAGTACAAACCTGCAGGATTTATGCTCCTGAGCACCTTGTGGTGCTAGATTTTACCTGAGACTGTATCCTTGATTGGGTCTTTTTCCCTTCCCCTCCTCACTGACAGCTTTTCTCTGAGAGCAGTCCCCCTGCAAGTCACAGGCTCTGCTTCTAGGGAACCAAGGTAAGATAGCAGCTGAATCTCCCTAAAACTCAAATATTGCAATTGGCCTCAAACAAACTATTATTCTTGGCTTGTTTTACAAACTCATCATTTGATGGTTCATAGTCACATTTTCTACTTAATTTAGTACATATATATTTTAGGCTTTTACTACCTTAAGTTGTTGGGCTTCCCTGGTAGCTCAGATGGTAAAGAATCCACCTGCAATGCAGGAGACTTGGGTTTGATTCCTTGGTCGGGAAGATTCCCTGGAGAAAAGAATGGCAACCCACTCCAGTGTTCTTGCCTGGAGAATTCCACGGACAAAAGGAGCCTGGCAGGCTACAGTCCATGGGGTCACAAAGAGTCGGACACAACTGAGTCACACACACACACACACACACACACACACACACACACACACACACACACACCCCTTGAGCTGCTATGCATGTAAATGAGGTTCTGATAAAAAAAAGTAAAATAAAATAAGACAAACATATCTGGGCTGGTATGTTTTTGAAGAATTTTTTTAAAGCATTAAGCATGGTTAGGAATCCTAATGCCACCAAAGTTTTGTGTTTTTAAATTCCTATGTCTAAACCATCTTGAATGATTTATGATTTAGAAACAATATATGTATATATACATTCAATTTAATAATACCAGGAAGTCACATACTCTATCCTTTCTAGTAAAATAAACTGCTGTCAAGTTTAGTTTATGAATTCGTATGATCAGATGATAAAATCTGCTTTAGGAAAAAGTGACTCTCAGTTTCAAGATATTACCATAGTTTAGCCTTCAAGGCAGGAAAACCCCTGTGGTTCTCTATGCGTCTCCGTGTCCTAAAGATATTTACAAAATGGGGGTTTACAGAAAGTTCTTTTTACTTCTGTGAAGTATTACTCCTGAGTCTCTCACATTCTGTGGCTCTTATTGACACATACAAGTGTTCAAACATTTTAGAAGACCTGAAGAAGCGTAGACAGAGGGTAGAGTGGTAACCCTTCTCTCCTCCATGGGTAATTTCCAAGAACTTCTTACCCAGAAAGTCCTAATATATCAGGGACCATTGATTGAAGAAGCCCAGGTGTGAGTTTCATGTCTAACTGGTAGGCAAGACTTGCTCTGTTATGTCCAGGAGTTGTGTATAAGTGTGTATTTTTGAAGGAAGGGAGCAGAGGAGAAAATTTAGCTTTTCAAGAGCATTCAACTCCAAGATAAGAGTAAGTACACAGAGGGGCCAGACACTGTAAATTAGAAACTCTTTCTTGGAAGTTTACACTTCTAAATCAGGAGCAGACCAACAGATAAAAGCCCAAGGGTGGGACTTCCCTGGTGGTCCAGTGGCTAAAACTCCACACTCACAGTGCAGGGGGCCTGGGTTTGATCCCTGGTCAGGGAACTAGATCCCACACACCACAACTAAAGATTCCACATGCCACAACAAAGACCCAGCACAGTCAAATAAAAAAATTTTTGAAGCCCAATGGTAAGAAAAGGGGGTGGGGGAAGTACACAGAGAAGATGCTTGTTCTGAGCAGAACAAGGAGAGCCAGAAAGATAGATCTAAATAAACTTTTTGCTAATCACGGGGAATAAGTTGGAGGCAATGTTTATTACTAGTATTTGTCCTGGAGGAGAATGTTCACCAAAATATTCAGATGGGACAAGTCCACGGTCCGTCTCAGACATTCACTTCATGACATCCCCTTTTCCCCTCTCCATCACGATTCAAAACCCCTCACATGTAGCAACAACCAACTAGAGTAGCATGTTTCAAACTTTTGACTCAATTTAATGGGTCATAATTAGTGTTTTTATAGTGAAATAGACTAGAATTGAAAATGTCAGGGTTCATTGCACATATTAAGACTAAATACTACTCTTCAATTATCTAGGTGTGCTGTAGAAGGGTGTCCCCAGTTTGCATGAGACAGATTTTATGTCTCTTGTCCTGGCATGATTATCATTAGCACTCCTCACTTTCAAGTGTTCTGACTGGACAATAAATACTATATTCTCCCAAATAGTAGGTCACAGTATGTATTTCTTCCTATGGGTCTTAGTCAAAATAATTGGAAAAACAGATTCAGAATTTTTAGGAAAACCCATAGGTAATGATAGTCTTGTCTAGTTAATTCTTTCTTCCTTCCCTCCAGATGAAAACAGCTGACCATCCAAGAAAGGCTACTGGGGGCAGTGATGGAAGCCTTTGTTTCGCCCTGATTTGCTCAGGACATGGATGTTCTAGCCCATAAAAAGCCAAGCAGGGACAGAGTTTCCTCATTTGCCCATGGCTATCCTCTCTGGTAGGATGTAATTGAAAGAGCCCTGGGATTAAGTTCTAGCTCCTCCACTCACTGTATGTTCTTAACTGGGGAAGCCAGTGTGTCCTTTCCTCAGCTTCAGTTTTCTCATCTGTGAAACGGAGTGACAGAAGTGGGGAGAAGAGTGCAATATACATTTTTAAATTATGCTTCATCCAAACATTCCTGTAGTCAACCTCTAGTTGGAATCACTTAGTCAAGTAATTTTGCCTGAGTTGAGTAGGGCTGACACGGGTGTAGGGCCTTCTATCGCACATGGCAGTCATGGGTGTAGGCCAAAATGGGCAGGTTGTCCAGTTGAGGCAATTGACATGACCTCCTCCTCCTCCAACTGGTAATAAACAAGGAGCATGGCACATGACTCTTCACTTCACCAGATTCTTTCATTTCCATTGCCTCCCATGAGGGAGATATCATTCAGGGACTAGAATATATAGGTCAGGAGGGCAGCAACCCTTCACTACCTTGTTCATGACTCTGCTCTCAGCTCAGAATGAAGTAAATGTCAACTGCAAGGCACACAGGATTGAACGAACTCCTATGACCATAAATCCTGTGCCATTTCACAACTTCTTGTTTCTATCTTCATGCCTTTACACGACCCACCTGAAAAGCCCTCCGTCTCCTCTCAGCCCCTTTCCTGACTTAAAAGCTATTTTGAAGCCTAGCCCCTCTAGTTGGTCTTTTCTAATTTTCACGTTAAAGTCTATTCACATTGATATGCCCTGTTCCCATTTTTGAATGAGCACTGATCTTATATTTTGATTTTTCAGAAGTTATTTCAGTTGGGTGTAAGTTCTATCTTCCCAAGCAGACATGAAACTTCTCAGGGAAGTTATGTTGGTAACATTTCCAAATATAAAACTTATCAAGAAATTTATGGGTCTCCTGTGAATCTTCTTGGAATTCACTCCATTAGACAAAAGCTACATTCACAAATCTCACAGACATAAACTCTTCTCTGTTGTTTCATTGAGAGGATCTGGAAGACATATCCTTACTCTCTTACAGCCTCAGTGAACAAAGTGCCACTCCATCAAGAGTACCTCAAAAGGCTTTTTTCCCTTGAGACATTTGTCTACACACCCCTGATCTGCTGGAGCTGTTCCACCAGCATCAAAGTGAAACACCATCTCCCTGAGCGAAGGCTGTACTTACAGAAACAGATACGGTATTTAAGATTCAGAAAAGCTGCCCAAATAAAGCTGCAACCGGCATATCATTCTTGGCAGTAAACTGGTGGTATAATTTACAAAATTCCGGTGCATTGTAGCAAAACTGAAAAGAACAAGATTCAGTGAAGAGAGATACTAAGAAAAGAAAAGAAAACTGCAGCAGCGTGTACTGAGGATAGTAGGCAGCAAGCCTTTTAACTGCATGGCTGTAGAATGATAAAATGTAGATTAAGGGGAGACAGATAAGACTGGAGGCGGGCAGGGAGAGGGAGAGAGAAAAAGAGAATGTGAGGAAGAACACTGCTAGAAAATAGTCCTTCAATGAACATCACAGGATTGCCTGTGATAGGCTGCAGCCTGTTCAGCTGAAACCTGAGGCATCATCCTTCTGGAACATTCTCTGGTTCCCTGACAGAGGATGGAACACCAGCATCCAAGGATGAAAACCTGGATTTCACTTGAAGCCTTTCATGCACTATATATTTAGCCAGCTCTGCTGTGATGGGAAGTATTAATAGAAAGCTTTCTTTCAGGGATAGTTTTCCTCTTGAATTTTGAAAGCATGATTTTCTGCACAGTGTCCTTGAACTGACAGTCACACACTGGCTGCTTTCAGTTATTATTATCTTCACGGGGAGGCTCAAGCTCTGGGCGATAAAGAAGGTGGAACTGAACTGATGGCAATCCTGGGTTCCAAAATGATATCTGCAGGCCTTGTGTAATAATACCTCTGGGGAGTGGCTAAACCCCAGGACAAAGTGCCTGCCTGCTGCTACCCTTTCTCTAGGTATGATGGACATCCCCTGTGTTCTTCTGAAGGAAACAGGCCTCCTCCTTTTGGGGAACTGTAACATTCCCCCATACTACCCACATGCTCCTAGTGGAGATGGCTTGATCCCATCCCCTGACCACAGGGACAATCACGGGAATCAAGCTGGGACAATCAGATCCTTCAGGGGATTTTTTTTTTCTGGTGGTAAAATCCAGTAAAAGTAAAAGGAAGCTATGAGCCCTGTCATTGTCAATGACAAAGGTTAAGTCTTGTAGACAATGCTTATCCAAGGGAATCAAATCATTACAGACAAGAAGGGACAGGTAGAGGATAGAAAGAGCAACCTCATAGTTCTTGAGCCCTAGGTTCCACTATAACTTGGGCCCACCAGCATACCCCTGTCCTGACAGAAAACAAAATCTCCCTTCTGCCAAAACTAGTTCAAGATGAGTTTCTGTCACTTACCATCAAGAGGGCTGACTTAAGCAGTAGACCATCAATTCACATTTGAATGAAATGAATGACCAAAAGATGTATCACAACATCCAGTCTGGGATAAGAAATCAGCCTCAGAATATCACCTCTGATTCCATATTTCAAAACAATAGCATAGCTCAGATTTAAAATACCTTAGTGTGCCGTTCTCTGGTGGCTCAGACAGTAAAGAATCTGCCTAAAGTGCAAGAGACCCAGGTTCGATCCCTGGGTTCAGAAGATCCCCTGGAGGAGGGCATGGCTACCCAACTCCAGTATTCTTGCGTAGAGAATTCCATGGACAGAGGAGCCTGGTGGGCTACTGTTCATGGTGTCACAAAGAGTTGAACACGACTGAGTGACTAACACTTTCACTTTCAGTGTGCTATTCAAAAAATTTAGTGGGATCAGTTTTATTTTATTAAATATTTCTTTTACTTATTTATTTGGCTGCACCAGGTCTCAGTTGGGGCACTCGGATTTTCAGTCCTCACTGCAGCACGTGGGATCTCTGTTTTAGTTGTGGCATATGGGATCTAGTTCCCTGACCATGGAACGAGACCACTAGAACCCAGGCCCCCTGCATGGAATTGTAGAGCCTCAGCCACTGGATCACAAGTGCCAGCTTTATTTTAAATAAAATACATTAGGTCAGAATGAGAAAAAAAAAAGTTACTATATATAAAAGTTTAAGAAACTTCTGGTTCAGTAATATAATTATATATATATATGTATAAATATTTCATTGATCTAAAAAAGCAGTTTTACATTTTAATTTCTCTGAACTCACGATGACCTTTATAGTTTAATGGAATGGTGTAACCTAAAACAAGGATGCCACTGACAACCAATGGAGTTTTAGACTTGATGACACAATGTGTGTGTGTGCGTGTTCTGGACTGTGATGTAAAATATATTTCTTACTGCTGGTAGCACTCAAAAGAATTTGAAAATAACTGCATAACATGACTTATCTAGGAATTCCAAATTAATAATCAACAGATTTAATTAATTAAAGAATTTTTTAAAAGCTTAGAAAGTAATCTTTGCTATCCATATCAATTAAGGCACGGATCCAATCTCATATTCACATAATGCCTTAACACAACCAATTATATAAAGGGTTCTGCATAACATGACTTATCTAGGAATTCCAAATTAATAATCAACTGATTTAATTAATTAAAGAATTTTTTAAAAGCTTAGAAAGTAATCTTTGCTATCCATATCAATTAAGGCATGGATCCATTCTCATATTTACATAATGCCTTAATACAACCAATTATATAAAGGGTTCCCCCAAATGGCTTCCTTTTCATTGTGGAAATTCCAGATTCTCATGGGGAAAACTTCAGATAGCAGAACAGGCAATTGGAGTGGTATACTGCAACAAGGAACTTTTAGTATTACTCAACAAGTACCTTATGCAGCTCCTTGCCCCCAGAGAGGCCAGAGAAGCAGGGGGTGTCTGGTACCCCTGCCAGGATTTCAATGCAATGATGACAGGGAAGCCCAAATGCCTCTCACACGTAGCTGGCAGTGTCCCAAACGTGCATTTATAAATTAGTTGCTTGTAACTTGAACTTGGCTTTCCCTTGGAAATCATCTAATTGGTAATCAGACCCCCTGGAGAGTCCTAAGAGCCCTTTTAAGTCATTATATAGTCAAACCCTAGATGTGCCTGGGGGTGACTCAGTACACACTAAACGGGAAGGGCATTCTCTCTCCAGCGCCTGCTATATCCCACATTTGCTGCTCCCCACCCCCATGCTGGGACATGGCATTCAGGCTCTTTCTCTTCCTAGTACAGTCATCCAGCTATTTGACGGTCTTGATCTGCAATCTAGAGTCTAACAAAGAGACTAATACGGATATAGATATTTATATGTGTATCCTGGTTTCTCCTATTGAGAGTCCTCTGGTCCAAGAACTGAAAGCTCAAAAATTCCAGATGCAAACACAAATTACCATTTTTATGTCTTGGCTGCTCTCCAGGATGCTGCAACTTGTCAATACAGGAGCCTGCAGGCACATTGGCCCCTGCCCAGCTTCTTGCTGGAGAAGGGCCTATAGTGACAAGTTCCCTTTGTTCTTCCTCCAGAACCTCAAAACATCAGTAAGCCCCAGGGTCAAGGCAAGACTGTCTGGAGAATGGGGACTGGTGGAGCTGGTCAAGTCGCTGTTTTCAGAGTTGAGGCCAATTCTCAGAAACCCTGGGCCAGTAGAAAAGGAAGTATACACCCTTAAGTGAACTTGGCCAAGCCATGTCTTTCTGTGCAATTTTCCAGCACTCTGATGAGCAGACACAAGTCCAGGGTAAGAAGGAAACAGTCAAATAAAAGGTAAATGAAGTCTCAGTGACTTCTCCAACCTTTCATCATGCAGAAGCTCTGGGAGCACCCCTTTATTTGGTTTTACTGACCAAAGTAGACACCCCCGAGTCCCAACTCAGGGGCCTACGGCTTGTTAGGGGGAAGCAGGACTTCCTGCTTAGTGGATAGATACTGCCCCAGGCGCTACCCTGGGCAATTTCCATAAAGGATTTCACATAATGCTAGAGAGGGTGTGGAGGAAAGGGAACCTTCCTACACTGGTGATGGGAATATAAACTGGTGCAGCCAGCATGGGGAACAATATGGATGTTCCTTAAAAAACTAAATATACAGCTACCATATGATCCAGCAATCCTATTCCTGAGCATATAGCCAGAGAAAATTTAATTCATAAGGAGACATGCGGGACTGCCCTGGTAGTCTAGTGGTTAAGACTCTGAGCTCCCAATGCAGGGGGCGCAGGCTTGATCCTCATCAAGGAACTAGATGCCACGTGCTGCAACTAAGATCCAGCATAGGTAAATAAAAATATATATTTTTTAAAAAGATACATGCATCCCTATATTCATAGCAGCACAATTCACAATAGTCAAAACATGGAAGCAATCTAAATGTCCACTGGCAGATGAATGGATAAAGAAAGTGTGGTACATGTATACAATGGAATAATACTCAGCCATAAAAAATAATAAAAAGACTTCCATTTGCAACAACGTGGATGGACCTAGAGATTATCATACTAAGCGAAGTAAGACAAAGAAAGACAAATACCGAATGCTATCAATTCTGTATAGAATCTAAAATATAACACAAATGAACTTATTTATGAAACAGAAACAGACTCACAGACAGAGAACAGACTTGTGATTGCCAAGGGAGGGGGTGGGGGAGGGATGAAGTGGGAGTTAAGGATTACCAGACGCAAACTATTATATGCAAGAGTGGATAAACAACAAGGTCCTACTGTATAGCACAAGAACTATATTCAATATCTTGTGATAAACCATAATGGAAAAGAATATAGAAAAGAATGCCTATATGTATAACCAAATCACTTTGCTATACACCAGAAATTAACACAACACTGTAAATCAACTATACTGCCTTAATTTTTCAATTTTTTTTTTAAAAAAAGAAGGAAAAAACAAACAAAAAAAGGATTTCATTTAATCCATGTACTCTATCCAAAAAGAAGGAAAAATACAAACACACTAATGTGCATTCCTTACAAAAGTTTTGATTGGTATTGGTCTTTGAAAGCTTTTCTTGATGTCTAGTAGTCATGTCATATTCAAAGTCTACACAGCAAAATCAAATTGGGTGTGGATCTTTTTCATTATTAAGGATGCCCAGGTAGACAGAGTAAACCAGGAGCATTTTTAGAGCATGAAACTGAAGTCTCTGAGAACTATTGCTCTTCTGTGAACTGCTGAGGAAGGAACTGCAAATGAAAAATTAACACAAGCAGAAAATAGGAAACAGCGTAGGCAGTCTGTTACTCTCCTCCCTGGTGAACACATGCAGAAATTCTCAAATGTTAGCAAAAGACAGCTCTTCGTTTTATTGTAAAATCTTGAACAAGTGATGGGGTGGCTATCTCCACTGAGAATTTTCTAGTTTCTGAATCTGAGGAGGTACGAGTGTCCTTCAACTCATTAAATGACCAGATTGCTCTAGTCTAATTCCATGAATACATTTAAAAAATAACTACTTTCTGGCTTACTTCACTCTGGATACATGTTGATGTATGGCAAAACCAATACAATATTGTAAAGTAATAACCTCCAATTAAAATAAATAAATTTATATTAAAAATAAAATAAAATAAATAAAAAATAACTACTGTTTGGAAAGAGAAGCAATTTCAAAGTCAAGCAATTAGGACTCGATTTCAGGCAGCATGGGAGCCACTGTAACCTGACTGTGCTCACACACAAGTCAGCTAAAAATTCTGGAGAAATCAAACAAAAATTTGGGGAGCATCCACTTTGAGTTTTCAAAAAAGTAATAAATACTCAGAGGCCAAAATCATTACAGAAGTGGGAACCTGGGGTAAGCAGTTACTGAGGTTCACTTTCCCTTTTAAGGGAAACTGCCAAAACTGAGCTTTGATATCCAGAGACCAGTGAAGATTTAGGTTCAGAAGACAAACTCCAGGGACCACTCAAGATTGGCAATTTCAAAGGAGACCTCCCACCTCCCCTCACCACCCCCTACATAAAGCTAATATATCAAAGGTCTACACACTCAGTATAAAAAGTGAACTAGAAATAAATCTACCTCGTGTAGTGGGGCTACAAAGAAAAGGTTTTGTCTTGTACACTGGCATTGAGTGGAAGACAAAAAAAAAAAATTCTCCCATGAGAATCCATAACCACATTATTATGGCTATTATTACTAAAATCTCAATAATAATAATGAAAACCACTGGGATACCATTTCATATCAAACCAAGTTGGTAAACATTTGATAACCTATGATCAAGTGCTGATAAGGATGTTGAGCAGTAAAAACACACAATAGTGGTTTAAATGGGTACAGTCTCCTTAGTAAATTATTTGGTATTATTGAAGAAAGTCAAAGTTATACATGTATTATGATCCAGCTATTCCACCCCCAAGTATTTATTCTAGAGAAATTCCTGCACACTGTTCCAGAGAAATGAACAAAGATCTTCCCAACAGCACTGTTTCCTATAAAACTAGCAACAACCCAAATGCACACCAAGAGTAACATGAATAAACTATGGCATATTTATATAATGGGATTTTATATAGTAACTTGACTAAACAAACTACAACTACAGGTAACAATGTGAACATATCTCAAGAATCTAATATTGAGTGAAAAAAGCAAGTCACAAAAGAATGCATTCAGTGTGACTTCATTTACACGAAGGTCAAAAGCTTACAATGTAAATAATACATTTTAGAGATATAAACATATCCCAGCAATACTATAAAGAACACCAGAGGAATGATAAACCCCGAATTAGATACTGGTTACTTCTTAAGAGACAGAAGGACTCGAATCCAAGAGAAGCATAACAAGGACTTCAAGGTAACACTTAATGTTCATGTCGGTAATGTTCCTTTTATTAAACTGGCTGGTAAACACAGAAGGATTTGGTTTTTTATTACTTTATCCATATTAAATAAACGTTCTTTTGTTCTACTAATGTTTCATTTAAAAACAAACATTTTTTTAAACTGAAGCAATTATAACGTCTTCAATGCAAAAAGTTTGTTACATTGGTTTCTCATTTGTTTGCAATTATAAGAAATTGTTTATCCTTGAAGTTCTTAAGAATGACCATTTGGGCCTCAACTAAAAGGCATGTTTTGTCAATAAAATGAGAGATTCTTAAGATCTGGAAATGGTCTGGGAAGATACTCTGATGCAGACAGCAAGGACTCAGTGTGTCCCGATGAAAACTTAAAGTTTGAAAATGTAGACATCCCAGCCTAGTCTCAAGCAGCTTTCAGCTTTTATCTCCAGAACAGTCTGAAGCTCATCCTTAAAGTCCACTTAAAATTTTTCTTCCTTTGTATGTAAGCCAACACCCTACCATTGCCATGATCAATGCTCAGGAGAAACTTTCTGTGTGGGTCAAATAAATCTGGGCAAGGGGGAATGACAGTATATCCAAGTGGACAGAAAAGCCCTCTTGGGGCTCAAGCAACAGAACTGGGTCAAATGGGCAGGTGGGTGTTAGTCCCTCAGTCATGTCTGACTCTCTGTGACCCCACTGACTATAGCCCGCCAGACTCCTCTCTCCATGGGATTTTCCAAGCAAGAATTTTGGAGTGGGTAGCCATATCCTTCTCCAGGCCCAGGGATTGAACCTGGGTCTCCTGCATTGCAGGCAGATTCTTTATCATCTAAGCCACCAGGGGAGCCCCCTGAATCAAATGGAGGCAGGGCCTAATCCATGAAGTCACCCGAGCAGACAATGGAACTTCCCATCTCTCCAGTGGGAAGATGGCGGCTCTGAATCTAGACTGACCAGGAGAGGAAGACAGGGAAGTACTGACCACCATGGCAAAATGAGAAGGGATGTGAAGTCTGGGAAAGAATAAAAGAAGGAAAGGCTTACAAATTAAATTCATAAACTGTATTTTCCCAAACAGATTTGAAAACTTTTCCTTTCTTTTTTCTGGTTTTGACCACACCACATGGCATGTGAGATCATAGTTCCTTGACCAGGAATCAAAACTGGGCCCCCTGCATTAGAAGCATAGAGTCTTAACCAATGGACCACCAGTGAAATTCCCCTAGAAAAACTTTAAAAGATTGATAATATCTAGGGAGGTGAGTATGGGGAAATACTCATATATATTGCTTGCTGCTGCTGTTGCTGCTGTGTCGCTTCACTTGTGTCCGACTCTGTGCGACCCCATAGACGGCAGCCCACCAGGCTCCCCCCGTCCCTGGGATTCTCCAGGCAAGAACACTGGAGCGGGTTGCCATTTCCTTCTCCAATGCATGAAAGTGAAAAGTGAAAGTGAAGTCACTCAGTCATGTCTGGCTCTTCACAACCCCATGGACTGCAGCCTACCAGGCTCCTCCGTCCATGGGATTTTCCAGGCAAGAGTACTGGAGTGGGGTGCCATCGCCTTCTCCAATATATATTGCTTACTGATAGACAATTGGGAAGACTCTTTCCAGAAAGCAAACTGGTAATACACATAAAAATCTTTAAAAATACACATATACCTTGAGGCAGCCACTTCCAGAAGTCATTCTAAGGAAACAATTAGGTAAGTGTACATAAACAAGGATGTTTGTTGTGATGGTGTTTATACTAACAAAAAGTTGAAAGTACTAGCCCATTAAAAGGGGGCTAGTTAAATTGTGATATAAGTTATTAAAAATGATGATAAGGGGCTTCCCTAGTGGTTCAGTAGTAAAGAGTCCACCTGCCGACGCAGGAGACATAGGTTTGACCCCTGGTCCAGGAAAATTCAACATGGCATGGAGCAACTAAGCCTGTGTGCCACGACTATTGAGCCTGCACAGCCTAGAGCCTGTGCGCTACAAGAGAAGCCACGACAATGAGAAGCCCATGCACTGCAATGAAGAGTAGCCCCTGCTCGCTGCAACTAAAGTCCACAGAGCAGCGAAGACTCAGCACAGCCAAAAATAAAATTATTTTTTTCTATGATTTAAAAAACAGTAATTGAAATGAGCTTAGGTGGTATGCAGATTAAAGCATGGGGGTTCACATGTCTATAATCTGAAGTTTATTTAAAAACTAGATGTATTAAGGGACTTCCCTGGCAGTCCAGTGGTTAAGACTCGGCTCTTTCACTGGTGAGGACCTCAGGCTTGATTCCTGGTCAGGAAACTAAAATCCGGCAAGCTTCAAGGTACCACAAAACAAAACAAAACAAAACATAACTACACGTATTGGTGGGTGGAGGGGTAGATACATATGCAATGCAGCATGTATAGTAAAATGTTCATTGGAGAACCTAGTTGGTACCATACGAAGGCTCACGATAAAAATGCTTTCAACTTCTCGGAGTGTTTGAAATCTGTCAACATTTTGCTGACACAATGCTAATTGGAAAGAAAAGATGTCCACCACAAATTTTAAGATTTCAAAAAGACCCCAAAATAGATGGATAAATAACATCATTTTAATAGTGAGAGTTGCACCATAAAGAAGGCTGAGCACTGAAGAATTGATGCTTTTGAACTGTGGTGCTGGAGAAGACTCTTGAGAGTCCCTTGGACTGCAAGGAGATCAAACCAGTCCATCCTAAAGGAGATCAGCCCTGAATATTAATTGGAAGGACTGATGCTGAAGCTGACCTTCCAACATTTTAGCCACCTGATGCGAAGAGCCAACTCACTGGAAAACTCCCTGATGCTGGGAAAGGTTGAAGGCATAAGGAGAAGAGGGCAACAGAGGATGAGATGGTTAGACAGCATCACCGACCCAATGGACATGAGTTTGAGCAAGCTCTGAGAGATGGTGAAGGGCAGGGAAGCCTGGCGTGCTGCAATCCATGGGTTCGTAGAGTCTGCCATGATGTAGTGACTGAACAAGTGTGCAGAAAAGCCTAGAAAGCTAAACAGCACTATTCAAAGTGGTTATCTCCAGACAGTAGATGAGAGGAGATCTGATTTTCCTTTTTTTATTTTATGCTTTTCAGTCTTCTCAGATTTTTTCCAATGGCCCAGTGCTAACTTTACAACTATTTCATAAAGTTATTTCCCAAAAAAGCAATAGAGAAAAGAACTAGAGTGTCAAGAAAGGAAAGAAGGA
Source organism: Capricornis sumatraensis (assembly GCF_032405125.1). Taxonomy (NCBI): domain Eukaryota; kingdom Metazoa; phylum Chordata; class Mammalia; order Artiodactyla; family Bovidae; genus Capricornis; species Capricornis sumatraensis. The sequence goes on along the minus strand of NC_091092.1, from coordinate 105,477,602 downwards.
AGTGGATGAGTTTGGGAACGAGGCAGAGAGTGGGGCAAAGCCAGAGCCCAGGCGGGTGGGTGGACCCTCTGCTGCTGCCAAGGGGGGCTCTCAGGACCCCAGCCCGAAACACGATTAAATGGCAGAGTTGATGAAAGAGCAACTAGACTAGGACAACATCTTGTTCATCCTATGAGGACACAAACTGCCCAGATTCCATTTATTTTCATCTAAATGAGGAGTTTCAAAGTGATGAGAATATCAAGATGAATTTGACACTACTTGAGAAGCTGTGTATACATGGACAGATATGCAGATAAAACCCAGATTTTCTCAATGGGTGTGTGTCTGTCACCTCCATGCAGATGAACTATCACCAGCTAGGAAAAGCCAAGCATTAAGAGAAGGGCCTTGAAACAAGGTCAGTAAGACCCCAGCTGGTGCCTTACCTGAGCTCAAATGCCCAGATTCAGGGAAACGACATTTCGGGGCCTGAAAGAATGTATTGTGCAATTATCCCTCGTAATCACGGAAATATTAAAGAAAATCAAAGAAATGTCAAAGATGAAGGGTGGGCAATTTTCAAACAGATAGAACTATGGAAGCTACAGATGGGAAAATTCTAACTCCAACCTAGGCTTCATTTTAGAATATATCACTAAACAGAAAAATAGGAAGAATTTGGGAGGGAGGTTTTTTGAAGTATAGTTGATTCACAGCATCATGTTAATTTCAGATGTACAGCACAGTGATTCAGTTATATTTATTTTTCAGATTCTTTTCCTTTATAGGTTATTACAAGATCTTGAGTAGAGTTCCTGGTCCTATGTAGTATGTCCTTGTTGGTTATCTATTTTATATATAATAGTTTGTATCTGCTAATCTCAAACTTCTAATTTATCCCTCCCCCTCCCCTTTCCCCTTTGGCAACCATATGTTTGCTGTGTAGGTGGGTCTGTTTTGCATATAAGTTCATTTGTATCATTTTTTAAGATTCTACATATAAGTGATATCATATGATATTTGTCTTTGTCTGTCTTCACTTAGTTTGATAATCTCTAGGTCCACTCATGTTGCTGCAAATGGCATGATTTCATTCTTTTAATGGCTGAGTAATATCCCATTGTATATATGTACCACATATTCTTTATCCATTCATCTGTCAATGGACAGTTAAATGCTTCCATGTCTTGGCTATTGTAAATAGTGCTGCTATGAACATTGGGGTACATGTATCTTCTTATTTTTTTTTAATGGTGATACTTTGGAATCAGCTTTGGTTAGCCTCATTTCCTTCATTTACTGAAGAGAATGTCTCCTCTGATACAGGGCATCTTATCTGCATCAAGACCCATACATCCTCACTTGACATCCCTGTGACTGGATGATAACACGTTCAGTGGTTATAAATACCCTAAAAAATACTGATTTATACATTGTGTTTGTAAAAGCAGGGATTTTACAATTTTTTTTTTTTTACCACAACCCACATTAAGAAAGAAATGTTATCTTGTAAGTCACTACACACATACCTTCATATGACTGAAAAATAAGTTCTGCAAGGCAATGTTTAAGGTGTGATGCCCTCTTATATTTTCTACTCTATTCAAGTGTTACAAAAGTGCTGGCACAACCCACTAAATAGATTTCACAAGCCACAAATGTGTAACAGTCAGGAGATGTGCAATAGGGCTCTGTGTAGACTATGAGTAAGAGAAGAATTAAGAATAGATTTTGTGGATGAAAAATTTCACCTGCCTTATCAGTAAACAAAAGATGTTGCAGCCATCAAACTCTCAGTCCCTGCAGTTGCCACGAGCAGTGCATCCTAAGGGGACTCAAGAAGGAGAAAAGCAGGATACTGCCCCTAGATGGTTAAGGTGCATATCTAAGGAATGATTTTCATGAGCCCAGACTTTCACATCTTCCCATACACAGAAAAGTGCTAAATTCATTACCTGGAGATATCTGGTTTCTTTCATCTTTTGATGTTTCAACTACTTGGTTTTTGTTGCAAACACGCTTCTTTATGCTGTTCCTCCCTTACCTCTTGGGGAAAATCCCTCAGAGAAATCTAAAAAGCTGTCATCTGGGCTTACCCCCGAAAAAAAAAAAAAGAAAAAATCCACGAAGTAAAGCATAATTCTCAACTTTTAGGTGGTGCATTTTTTTTTCGATCAACAATTTGGAGATGATACGGAGCTGCAGAGGACAGGATCTTAGTTGTGTTCCCCACAAACAGGCCCTGAGATAATGATGTAGGTAGGTCACTGGGGAGGTGATCCCAGTAAGCCTGGTGTGGAAGTAGGGAAATTGACAAAGGAGAAAAAGAGAAAAGTCCATGAAGATGCGCTAAGGTGCAGGCTGCTTCCAGGGGCGATTGATGGGGACACACTCCCATGGGGGACCCTCTGGGGAACTGCAATGGGACTCGGCAGTTCAGGCCTTTGTCTTCTGACACCTGCCCTGTCTAGGCAGAAGGCTGGCCCCAGTGCTGGTAAACCTATTTTTTCTAGAACCTTCTGCCAAGCCAGGTTCCAAAATACTGGAGAAAGTCTGCTGGCAGAGTCTCTGAGACAAAGGGACATGTGAGGTAAAGAGCTGCCACCAGGAGTGGGAACTGTCCACTTGGGCTACAGGACACAGAGGTGGGCTGGGGGGCGGGGAGCACTGGCTACGAGTGGACACAAAAGTACAGATGAAGAAATCATCAGAGGCAATAGCCAGTTGGACACCTAGAAGATTATGAACATGAAGTCTTATATTCTTCTTCCCTTTAAGCTCTTCAGACCCAGTACAGGCAGAACTGACAGACTTGGGAGAGAACGGTCAGCTAGCTGCCAGATTGTGAGCTAACAGATGAAGTAGCTTCTTACAGAAAAACCCAAATGAACTTTTTGGCCAACCCAAGAAAATGAAAGAGACAGTGACAGTGACCAGGAAAAGGACAAGAGACACTAAATCACAGAATACTGAACCAACTGCACCTGGGGATACCATTTAGGCTCCTTCTTGAGGCCACTTGAGAATGATACTGACATGCTAGAAGATGCTAGAAAGAAGAACCCCCCCAAATGACCAATGTGGGCTACCTTTCATAGCAAGTAAATAAGTAACCAAAAAAGTATAAAGTTTGTTAAAAGGTGAGGAAACTTTAGATTTATAGTCTGAAGAAAATGAGACTTCAGGGAAATAGAATCCCTATGTTTTGATTTCTCCTGGATCAACATAGAGACAAGGAGACTCACTCTGTATAATTCCAAAAGTGAAAACCAGAGACAATGTCTGGAAGTTATCCAGAGGCTGGTTTCACCTCCATTTGAGCCAGGGTTTTCCAAGGCATTGAGACCATCTTGAGATACCATCAAAACTCACTGAGCCTAGACCTGTTCCCACAAGGGTGGAGGATGCTGGCAGGGTGAGTGAGATGGGGGTTCCTGCTCTGGGCACTGGGCTGGGAACCTGAAGGCCCTCTCCAACGTTAAGAGTCTAGGATTTGGTGCAATTAGACTACTAAATAATGCCTCCCACACTGACCCCGGATCAACCGATGTCACTGAAGAACAACATGTGGGGAGGGAGGGATGGGCAGAAAGATAGAGGAAGAGACAAAAGACAGAGAGGAAGACTAAAAAGGCAAGTCCTGAACACCTACAAGGATCATTCCATCAGTCCTGAGGAGGAGGGATGGAGCTGTGGCTTTCAATCCACTGTTGGTTACACACTTGGTCTCCTGCCCCTTCTGCTAGAAAAGAAACTTGGGGATGGGAGAGAGAGAAGCCTCAATGAATAAGCATTTCCTCTATCTCAGATTCAATGTAAAAGCAGAGAAACAAGAGGTCTCAGAGCTGTCATTTAGAAAAGAAAACTACAGCCTCTCACACATATACATTGGAGCTTTAGAAAACAGGCGTGCAGGGAAACTATAAATCCAGATGTGCCCTGGCTTGTTAGCAAATATTAAACAAGCAAGAACCCTGGGGTGGGGGCCAAGATCCCTGCATGATTATCGCTATGATTTTCAGCTACAGCAAATGGCTCTTTTAAAGTAAGATTCAGCAGCACTGATGGTACAAAGATTATGCAGGCGCCAGGAAGCCAAAGTACCCTGGAGAGCAGGATAAAAGGGCTTTAAGAGGAAAATGAATTTTTAAGATGGATGAGAGCGGTGACTTGTTGCACAATAAAGAGCATTAGCAGAATATTCAGTTTGGAAGCCCAGACACAAAATTAGGGCTCCTGCCCTATGCTACTGGTCTCCTCTTATGCTTTTTCCAACCAGTCCACCACCAATCACTGATCTCCTGTAGACTTTTTACAAATGTTTTATTTAAAGAAAAGTATATCATTCAATGACTTGTCTCAAACTGAACTCACGCAGGCCAAGCACTCAGATTAAGGAATGGATCACGAGCAGGATCGTGACTTCTGACACCATCACAAGGTGACTTCCTTTCATATGCTTAGAGTGTAGGGCTCTCCTGATGGCTCAGTGGTAAAGAAGCTACCTGCCAGTGCAGGAGACATGGGTTTGATCCCTAGTCCAGGAAGATCCCACATGCTGCAGAGCAACTCATTGAGCCTATGCTCTAGAGCCTGGGAGCTGCAGCTACTGAAGCCCGAGTGCCTTAGAGCCCACGCTCCACAACAAGAGAAGCCACCTCAATGGGAAGCCTGCACACTGCAACTAGAGAGTAGCCGCCGCTCTCTGCAACTAGAGGAAAAAAGCCTGCACAGCAACAAAGATCTAGCACTGCCAAAAATAAGTAAATAAATTATTTTTAATGTGGAAAGAGGGATGTCCCTGGCAGCCCAGTGGTTAGGACTCCACATTTCCACTGCACCAGGCATGGGTTCAATCCCTGGTCAGGGAACTAAGATCCTGCGTGCAATGCCGTGCAGCCCCCCCAAAAAAGAGAGAAAAAAGTGTGGAAAGTTGTGAGCAGATGAAAAACTAGATGTGGTATTTTTAGTTGTGAGTGGATTAAAAATCTAATGCGGTGTCTTCAGAGGTGAGGTTCCGCGATCAGAACAGTGCCTTTCTAAAAGATTCAGAGTGAAACAATGGAGTGGCATGCTAGGAAGCCTCGTCCAGCCCTGCTCCCACCCACCTGTGTGCTTATGGCCAGACCCACCACCTCTCACAGCTTTAGTTTCTTCCTGTTTAAGCATGGAGTCAGGGCATTCTATCTAAGATTTTCAAATTAAGACACAGGCATTGCATCAGAGAGAAAGACTTGATTTTAAGAGTGTGAGCAAAAGAACACAGATGAGGAGGGAGATGGGACTGATTTATGGCAATTGCTGGAGAAAAGAAGAGAGGATCTGAAACAGCAGGGTGAGATGCTCTGATGGAAAGGAGCATCATTCCATCTTAGACTTCAAGCCTGATTTATATTCTGAAAGTGTTTTTCTAAGCTAATGATGAATTACATGTCAACATAGTTGGCTCACAAGACTTCAAAAGAGTTCATCAAATTGGAGGATTTGGCTCTTTTCTGGATGTTTTGAACAGAACTTGGATGTTAACATGAATGCTGTTTTCTGAGTCTCGGCGATCACTGAGGAATTGTGCTGCAGGCAATTTCAGATGTCCATTCAAAATAAGGATGTGTGGCTAGTTCATGTGTGATTAGAAATAGCTTGGGCAGGGACTTCCCTGGCAGTCCAGTGGTTAAGACGCCACCTTTCCACTGCAAGGAGCACTGGTTTGATCCCTGGTTGGGGAACTAAGATCCCGTATGCTGTGTGACACAGCCAAAAAAAGAAAGAGCTGAGCTAATCACTGTGCTAGGACCCTTGTACATGACCCATACAGAGAAGCCACACACTTCTTCACACTTCAGTCTTTTATAGATAATTGTCTGTACTTTCAGATAAGATATAGATAACTGTGTTTTAAAGCTGCTTAGTGTTTTAGGATACCAATACAAGTGCCCAAAGGAAAGAGCAATTAATTGAGAAGTTTACCAAAAGCCCCATCTGCATGAAAGATTACGTTTTACTAACTCTGTCCCAATTCCACAATTTCCATTACTCAGACTGAAGGCAGCATTGTTCAATCACTGCTCCAATGAACTATTTAATAAAGCAAAGGTTCCTTTAATTATTAACATATATTTGTTGTCATGACCTTATGAGAAAACAGCTTTGGATGGAACTGGGTTTGCTTAAAGGGACAAAAATTATATACCTGTGTCAGATACAGATATGTTATCCTATTGTGCTTTCAGGGTGACTCCATAAGATCAGTATTCTCTATGCTTTAAATTATGATTCTTTTCTTCTCTTATACTAGTAAATATATGTTTGGAAAGCAGACAGTGTTTTCCAATAAGTATTCCAACCATTTCTCTAAATCATAATTTTTACAAAACTTCATACAAAAGAATTTTCACCATCTGCAACAAAGTCAAAAGTTACTTATCAAGGTCTAATGATCTACTTGGTACCGCAGTCAAGAAAACACAGGAAAGAAAGACAAGGAGAAACGAAAGAGAAAAAGAAAGAAGAAAGCAAATTGTCTATGTGGCCAGAATCAAAAAGATCATGGAATTTTAGAAAAACAGGTCACATGATTACAATTCTGCGTAAGTTGGAGTAATCATACTCCACACCTCTTCTTTCCTACTGAATGTGACTAAAAACCTGAACAAAATGCACTGAATAGCTATCTAAGGACTCTGAAAAGGAAACATCAGCGGGTAGACTGGAGAAGAAGGCAGAATTTGAAGTACCACTGAATTGGTGGTGATGTTCCACTGGGCTGAACTCAAGTCATTCTGAATACACAAGTGGAAACTGGATGCAGAGAGAGTTCTAGAAGAATCTCTCTAGTTCTGGCTCAAAGAGTGGGAAAGATGATTCCTAATGCTCAAAGAATGGAGAAAATTCTCCAGTTTTTGCTTGCTTGTTTCCTTTCTTTGTTCTCTTGGGTCCCAGTTCCCAAGTAATCTTGTAGCAATGGGCAGGAGAGATGGTAGCGGTAGCAACATGGGCCAGCAGGCACCTGAGACTCTGGGTAAGGGAAACTTTCTCAATGGAGAAGCTGTGGTCTCAAGAGGGTAGGGAGATCATCCGTGGTGTTTTTTTTTTTTTTTTTTTGTAATCAGAGGGTAACTACAATATTGTGATGATTTTGCCATATATCAACATGAATTGGCCACAGGTATACATATTTCCCCTCCCTCTTGAACCCCCCCCAACCCCCTCCCACCCCGCTAGGTTGTCACAGAGCACTGGCTTTGGGTTCCCTGCATCATACAGCAAACTCCACTGGCTATCTATTTCACACCTGGTAATGTATATGTCTTAATGCTATTCTCTTAAATCATCCCTCTGTCTCCTTCCCCCACTGTGTCCAAGTCTGTTCTTTGTGTTTTTCCTTTGCTGCCCTGCAAAATGGTACTGATGAACCTACTTTCTAGATTCCATATATATTCATTAATATATGGTATTTGTCTTTCTCTTTCTGACTTACCTCACTCTGTATAACAGGCTCTAGGTTCATCCACCTCATTAGAACTGACTCAAATGACTTCCTTTTTATAGCTGGCTAATATTCCATTGTGTATATATATGTACCACAATTTCCCTATCCATTCATCTGTCAATGGACATCTACGTTGCTTCCATGTCCCAGCTATTGTAAATAGTGCTGCAATGAACATTGGGGTACATGTGTCTTTTTCAATTATGGTTTCCTCAGTACATGCCCAATAATGGGATTGCTGGGTCATTTTTGTCTTCTGTCTTTCCCTAGCTTGGTTTATTTTTTACTATTGCTCAGGAGCCTACAGGACAAGATCAAAAGGTCTAACATTCAAGGCATCTGAGTTCAAGAAGGAGAGAAGAAAGAGTACAGTGGGATGCAGCTAAAGTGGTGCTTAGAGGGAAATTTATAGCACTGAACACTTATATTAGGAAAAAGAAAAGGTCTCAAAACAATAATCTCAGCTTCTACCTTAACAAATTAGATAAAGAAGAATAAAATAAAGCCAAGGGAAGAAGGAATAATAAACATAAAAGCAGAAATCAATAAAACAACATAACACAGAATAGAGAAAAATCAATCAAATGAAAAGTTGGTCCTCTGAAAATATTCATATAATTGATACAACTCTGGCAAGACTGAGAAAGAAAGCAATTACCAATATCAGGAATAAAGCAGGGGATATCATTTCAGATACTATGTACAACACTACACATAACTTTAATAACCTGGATAAAGTAGACCAATTCCTCAAAAATCACAAACTACTAAGACTCACCCAGGATGAAATCAATAACCTGAATAGTCTCCAAGATATTAAGGAAATTAAACTTGTAGTTAAAGTTTCTAGGTGCAGATGATTTCGCTGGTGAATTCTACTAAATATTTATAGAAGAAATAATATCAATTCTATGGAATCTATTCCAGAAAGTAGATGAGGAGAAAACATGTCCAAATAGATTTTATGAGGCCAGCATTAAGCTGATGCTAAAACCAGACAAGGAAATCACAAGAAAATAAAACTACAGGACAATATCTGTCATCAGCATAGATGCAAAAGTCTCCAAAGTGATATTAACAGACAAAACTCAGCAATACATAAAAAGAATAATATACCAGTATCAAGTGACATAGATACTGGGAATGTAAGGCTGGCTTAATATTTTAAAAAATCAATCAAAAAAAAAACAATGCAATCTACCACATTAACAGACTAAAGAAGAAAATTCACATGATCATATAATTGACACAGAAAAAACATTTGTTGAATTTTAACACCATGACAAAAAATCCCAGCAGACTAGGAAGAAAAGAGAACTTCCTCAACCTGATGAAGAAAATTTACAAAAAGCCTACAATTAACATTATACTTCATGGTGAAAGACTGAATGCTTTCTACCAGTGATAGGGAATAATGGAAAGACGTCTACTTGCACCACTCTTATTCAACATTATACTAGTAATCCTAGCCAGTGCAATAAGATGAAACAAAGAAAGGGGAGGGGGAGGGAAGGAGGGAGGAAGGCAGACTGGAAAGAAGTCCCCATTCATAGGTGGCAATATTATTTATATAGAAACTCCTAAACAATCTACAAATAACTCTTGAGGCTAGCAAGGTTGCAGAATATAAAGTCAAAACCCCAAAATCACAAGTATTTTTATATGCTAAAAAATAGTTAGAAAATGAATTTTAAAAAATAACCATTTCTAAAATAGCTCCAGAAAACAAAATACTTAAGTATAATTAACCTTTAAACAACATGAGTTTGAACTGTGCAGGTCCACTTATGCAGATTTTTTGCAATAGATATATGGTCAGCCCTCTCCATCTGCAGGTTCTGCATTGTCTGATTCAACCAACTCCATCGTTTGAACTGTGCAGGTCCACTTATGCAGATTTTTTTTCAATAAACATATGGTCAGCCCTCTCCATCTGCAGGTTCTGCATTGTCTGATTCAACGAACTCCATCTCTGTTTCTGATTTGTGGTTGGTTGAATCCACGGATATAGATTCTGCAAATATGGAGGGCATACTACAGGACCTGAGCATCTGTGGATTTTGGTATCAACAGCAAGTCCTGGAAACTAATCTCACACAGATACCAAGGGATAACTGTATAAATCTTCAATTTAAAAAGTACCAGATTTGTATGCAGAAAACCTAAAAATGCTAATTAAACAAATCAAAAAGGATCTATATGAATGGAAAGATAATCCTGTTGGTGGATTAGAAGATTCAAAATAGTAAGGATGCCAATTCTCCCCAAATTGATTAATAGATTTAATGTAATTCCAATCAGAATTCCAGCAAGCTTCTTAGGTCGATGGAGGCAAGCTTACTCTAAAGTTTATATGGAATGTATAACCATAACAATTTTGAAAAAGAAGAATAAATCTGGAAGAAGCACACTACCCAATTTCAAGACTATTTACAAAGCTACAATAATCCAAATAACATGACATTATTGAAGGAATAGGCACAAAGATCAATGGACAAGAATAAAGAAGAAACAGATCAGCAAAAAACCCTGCCAATTAATTATTTTAAAAAGTGCAAAGGAAATTCAATGGAGTTTATTATATGCTGAGTATACCTCAAAAAATGGGCCTCCCAGGAGGTGCAGTGGTAAAGAACCTGCCTGCCAATGTGGGAAACAGCAAAGACACAGGCTTGATCCCTGGGTTGGGGAGATCCCCTGGAGAAGGAAATGGCAACCCACTCCAGTATTCTTGCCTGGGAAATCCCACGGACAGGGGAGCCGGTGGGCTACAATCCATGGGGTTGCAAAGAGTCAGACACAACGGAGCACACACCTAATGCACCTATACCTCAATAAAGCTGTTATTTTTTTTTAATAACAACTGTGTATTCACTTTTTTAATATTAGGGATTTCAGGAATGTTAAATACATGAAGGGGGCCTTTGGGATTCATGGAAATGGAAAATTACTTGGGTTACTGCAGCTGTTCATCCTAGCTTCTTTATCCAAATTCAGAAACTAGATGAAAAAAATATTCTGTCACTTACTCCTCATGTAATAAGTGTCCTTATTAAGCATTCAGCATTTAACATTAGGTCATGGAGAAAAAAAATAACATATGAAAATATAAAATAATCCATTTCAGATTACAAATGAATTCAAAGAAAAACTTAAGGTCAAAGCAAATCTCTTAGGTATTGATAGTACCAAGGAACAACTAAAGCCCTTTGTTATCGGGCACAAATGATGCAAGTTCCTTGAAATGAAAGGACATAAGGACACTTGAGGGCAGAAAAAGTAGGCATTGAGAGATTTTTTAGGGAGACCTAAAAACCAGGCTGGCTTGGAAAAGCATGGTGGGAGACACCCACGTCCACTTGACTTACAGTAAATGACCTGTCTCAAATTGCTAGTGGCTAGTGGTTACCTCACAGTCATGGCCAGCAATTTGTGGGTGTCTGTCACATAAAGTCCAGTAAGGGAGAGAGAGAGAAAATGGCTAGTCAGCCCTCTACAAGGAAGAGAATGTGAGCAAGTTGTTTTTTGGGAGTTATAACCATAACTTCTATATGCACAGTACATCACAGATTACTTCCGTAGGAGAGCAGGTGGCATTGTTCACAGTTGGCAGATGCAAGCAAAAACCATGCTGGTCAAGTTCATCCAGCTAGTAGGTGGATAAAGATGTTAAGCATCTTTTCACATACTTTCTTTGCTGAAGTGTCTGTTAAAATATTTTGCCCACTCTTTAAATTGGGTTACTTGTTATCTTATTATTGAATTTAGAGAACTCTTTATATATTCTGGATAAAAATTATTTATCAGCTACACCTTTTGCAAGTATGTTCTCCAGTCTGTGGCTTGTCTTTTCATTCTCTTAACTATGTCTTTCAAAGAACAGAAGTTTTAAATCTGGATGAAACACTTTTTTTCAATTTTATAGATTATGCTTTTGGTATCATAACTAAGAAAGCCTTGTGTAACTGAAGCTCACAAAGATTCCCTCTCATATTATCATCATGAAGTTTCACAGTTGTTGGTTTTATATGTGGCTTTCCCAGATGGCTCAGTGGCAAATAATCTGCTTGTCAATGTGTGAGACACAGGAGATTCAGGTTTGATCCCTGGGTCATGAAGATCCCCTGGAGAAGGGAATGACCACCCACTCCAGTATTCTTGCCTGAGAAATCCCAGGGACAAAGGAGCCTGACAGGCTACAGTCCATGGGGTCGCAAAGAGTCGGACACAACTGAGTGAACACACACACACAGCTTTTATATTTATGAATTTATTTTGAGTTACCTTTTCTGTAACAAAATCTGCCTTTGATAAAAGTAAGAGAGAGAAGTACTAGGGAATAAACAACAGAAATGATTCTAGTACCAGTCAGCATTGGGGAAAACGCTGGATTTTCCCAAGACTACAGATTTATTCATTTCTATGGATTGCAGTGAATCTGGGCCTGCCACCTTCTGTAGCTAAACAGTCTAACACATTTATATAGCTAATCTGGGGTCCAGCATTTAATCAGAATGCACCCAGCAAACATCCTGGGAAATTAAGCTCACATTTCCAATATGCTCTTCCAGACCAGCCCTACAGTGGATTGCTTGCAAAGTTGGCCAGCAACAATTCCTCCCACCCTGCATGTGTATACCACTGTTGCTATCTTAAGAGGTGGAGTCCATCTACTACCACCACCACCCTGAAAGTATGCTTGCTTTGCAATTTGCTCTGATGGATAGAATGTGACAGAAGTGATATGCCTAGACCTTCAGGGCCCTGGCAGCTTTGGCTTTCATCCCCTGGGAAACCATCTACATGTTCAAAAGTACACTTAGTCTGCTGGGGAGAAAGACAACATGGAGGAAAGAGAAAGAATATAGAGAATAGGAGACTGTAAAGAGGTAGAGAGAGAGGTCCTGCCATCCCAGCCATCCCAGATGAAGTGCCTGTAAGTTTTAGGAGAGTATCTTACACAGCAATAGCTAGCTGAAACACTCCTCAAGCTTCCTCCTAAAAGTGTGAATTACAGGTCACTTTCTAAGCTAGGCAGCTCTATTTGGCAGGAATCAGTTCACCAGTAGAAAGAACTCTGAATCTTGGGTTTAAGTTCCAGCTGAGCCATTCTTCATGTGAATGTCCCCAGAAAACTCAAAGGTAAAGTGCAGGTGGTTCCTTTGGGAGGCCTCCCAGAAGGCATAATCGTAATGATGGAGTGGGGAAGAGAGGGAAGAGAGGAAATGCAATAAATGGACCGCTTGCTGGGCAACTGTAGCTCCATCCTACTAAGGACCCTTCTTCCCTCTCTTACACCTTTATGTAATTTCTTTCCCCATTAAGGCTGCTCTTCAACTTTATTTCATCAAAGAAAAAATAATAATAGTGGTAACATGAGGAGCTGGTAAGAAAAAAGTTATCAGATCTGTATACAGCCTGTGACTCCTGCCAGGCACAAGACCTGAGAGATGGCCTTGCTTCTACAGCTCTTCACCTGAGAGAATGCTCCATCCTCCATTCAAACTCTTTTGTACAAGACCCCCAAAGGACAACTTTAGGAGAGTTGATGGTATCTGGGGTCCCCAGGCACTCTGCCTTGAATTAGCAGAGACAATTAAGACAGCATGTGGCTTGTGCAATTTTAATTGTGACCATATTCTCACAGCTAACAAAAAGAAAGTTAAAAGGATAACTTTTATAAATGAAGGCATTACTCTCATCCAAGGGAAAAATATTTTTTTTCCAGTTAAGTCTCCTTCTATTGTTTACTTTTTGGCCCATTGCCTAAAGCTGGGAAAGAGGCAAGACAGGAAAAAGACAGGCACCTAACTCTGAAGAGATCGGCACAAAGCAGAGGCCCTCCACAAATGCCAGCTCCAGTTCCCACCAAGGGCATTCCTGAAGCCCTGGAGGCTGACTGTTGGCACTCAACACAGACAGAACCAAAAAAGGTCTGGCCTATAAAGTAAAACCAGACAGCGGAACAACAGCAACGGCCTATGGTCTTCCAAAGGCTCAACTGTTCTCCACAGAGGTCAACGGAGACAGAGAAAATCCAAGAAAGGAGGGAGGCTGCAGCAAGCCCTTCAGCAGAAGGTTCCAGATAAAGGTAGTGACTGAGGGAGACTCTGAGGTGGATTCAAGTTCTCCCTTGCTCCAGATTCACCTCAGGCGGCCATCAAATCGCCTCTGTCTCCAGGCAAATGAAGTGATTCTACTTCTTCACAATTCTGTTCAGAGGGGAGATCCACATCAAGAACCCACCCATCCACATCAGCTCATGAGGTCCTGAGGCCTCTCCTCATTTTAAACAAAGACACAGCCAAGACGTGGGCAAGAGGACTCGGGGATTCCTCTCACCTCACCCTCAAGCCTCACTGTCGCTGAGATTTTCAAACGAAGTGACAACATTTATAAACTCTCTGATGGCAAAGAATGAAAAGTGTTCACCTGAGGGCCCAAGGCTGTGACACCACTGACCCTGACAGCAAAGGAGAAAGTTCTAGAACAAGAAGGGGAGAGCTGAGCCTTGAGAAGGAATGCACAGCTGCCCTGGGCTAAGAGTCATTGTCAGAGGACACACCATCTCTTCAGAGCTAAAAGCTTTCTGAGGCTTTTCATGGACAGAAAGAGGGCCACTCACTGTGGACAAGGGCACCAGCAAAAGCCACTTGGACCTGACTGGCTGGTTTGGGATTTGCATGAGGAAATTCTGCAGAAGAAGAAAGAAGAATATTCTGAAAGGAGACAATGTTTAGAGGAGGAGAGAGATATATCCCAAAGGCTGTTCCCAGCTTTCTTCACATTTTAACACACAAAACATTTCAAAGAACACATTTGCAACAACCAAACACTGGTGGCCTTCAGCTGGAGGAAACTTCTCAAGTATGCACACAGCCACCTAGCATGCCAGATGTCAGGCAGATGGTGTTACCCAAAGGTGTTTTTCCTTTCCCCCTTGAGCCTGCAGTGGTCCCTGCCACCAGTAAACGCTTCAGGCAATTCCAGGCCATCTTCCCAAAGGTCCTGACCTGAAATCCCAAATTCAGTTTCCTTGAAAAACAACAAATAGAAACACTATTCTATTGAGACGGAGAAGGCACTGGCAACCCACTCCAGTACTCTTGCCCGGAAAATCCCATGGACGGAGGAGCCTGGTAGGCTGCAGTCCATGGGGTTCGTGAAGAGTCGGACATGACCAAGTGACTTCACTTTCACTTTTCACTTTCATGCACTGGAGAAGGAAATGGAAACCCACTCCAGTGTTCTTACCTGGAGAATCCCAGGGATGGGGGAGCTTGGTGGGCTGCCGTCTATGGGGTCGCACAGAGTCAGACATGACTGAAGCGACTTAGCAGCAGCACAGCAGTCTATTGAGAGGGGCTTCCCAGGTGGTGCTAGTGGTAAAGGATCCACCAATCAACGGAGGAGTTGTAAGAGGCATGGGTTCAATCCCTAGGTCGGGAAGATCCCCTGGAGGAGGGCATGGCAATCTATTCCAGTATTCTTGCCTGGGAAATCCTGTGGACAGAGGAGCCTGGTGGGCTACAGTCTGTGCATTGCAAAGAGTTGGACACAATTGAAGCAACTTAGCATGCGGTCTATTCAGATGCTGTGAGAAAATAACTTGGAAATGCCCACACAAGTGGTTCTCACGCTTGAGCATCAGAAGCACCTGGAGGGTTGTTACAACATAGTTGCTGAGCCCACCGTCCCCCACATCCAGCTTCTGATTCAACAGTTCTGGGATGGGGCCTGAGAATTTAGGCATCTAATAAGTTCGCAGGTGCTGCTGCTACTGGTGGTCTGGGGAACACAACTTGAGATTTGGTGGTCCTCACTGTTTGTTCTCTCCCATAGGGGAGCAATTACATTAGCATATCATGACCCTGAGCTGTCCAGCAGTAAAGAAACCTTTGTTGTTGTTCTTTAGCTGCTAAGTTGTGTCCAACTCTGTGACCTGATGGACTGTAGCCCACCAGGCTCCTCTGTCCATGAGATTTTCCAGACAAGAATACTGGAGTGGGTTGCCATTTCCTTCTCCAGGGGATCTTCCTGACCCAGGGATCAAACCCAAGTCTCCTGCTTGGGAAGCAGATTTTTCACCACTGAACCACGAGGGAAGCCCACTAAAGAAACCTACAGAACTTGGTGGCTCAGATGGTAAAGCGTCTGCCTGCAATACGGGAGACCCGGGTTCGATCCCTGGGTTGGGAAGATCCCCTGGAGAAGGAAATGGCAATCCACTCCAGCACTCTTGCCTGGAAAATCCCACAGATGGAGGAGCCTGATAGGCTACAGTCCATGGGGTTGCAAAGAGTCGGACACGACTGAGCGACTTCACTTTCACTTTTACCCAGACAATATGTATGAATCTCTCTGGAAAGCAGTGCTTTGAGCAAGCCACTTTGGGAAAATTTCTACTAGGGACGGTCCTGACCAGCAGAAAGATCACAGGCTCCAGAGCAAAGTGCCACCAAAAAAGACAAATGTCCAAGTCAAGGCCTTGGCAGTGAGCTGGGTAAGGGGTAGTGAAGGGCTTCGGGCCACACCCTGAGGCAGGATCCTGGCAGGGCAGGCAGTCTGGAGAGCCCCAAGCCCGTGGTCCAGAAATGCTAACAGCATCCAGCAAGTCTGTCAGGAGGCAGCCAAGGCCAGTCTGCCTCCAGCCTTGGATCAGGACACCGGGCCTTAAGAACTGGTGGAGAATACAACAGGGTCCTAGTTTCTAGAGACCAACAGGAAGTTACCAAGCCTCCAACAAAGAGAGTGAGACAGCCGTTATTCATCAGATAAATGTGTACAACAGGGTGGGCTTCCCTGGTGGTCCAGTGGTTAAGAATCTGCCTGCCAGTGCAGGGGACACGGGTTCCATACCTGCTCTGGGAAGGTCTCCCATGCCGCCGGGCAACTAAGCCTGTGCGCCACAACCACTAAGCTCCACAACAAGAGAAGTCACTGCAATGAGAAGCTTGTGCACCAAAACCAGACAATAGCCCCCGATCGCAACTAGAGAAAGCCTGTGCAACAGCAACAAAGACCCAACACAGCCAAAAACAAACAAATAAATATTTTTTAAAGTGTGTACAGGGCTACAGCACAGCATGCTAGCCTACATGGCTTAGAAGATCCCCTAACTAAGACCAAGATGAGTCCTGAACTGAGCCTTGTGGTAAAGGAGCAGAAGCCCCCAACACCAAGGGATCTTGTTACAGGGAGGCTCTGACTTCATAGGTGTGATTGCTAGGCTTCTATAGAGCTCCAGGCCAGGCAGGTCTCAGGCTAGATTCTGAGTACCAAGACCCTAGTTGAGGGGTTGACAAAGTTTTGCTGTAAAGAGCCAGAGAATACTACTTACAGCTTTGTGGGCCATGTGGTCTCTGTCACAGCTACTCCACCCTGCCACTTATCACCAAGTAGCCACAGACAACACCCAAACAAATGAGTGTGGCCGGGTTCCAGTGACACTGATAGACTGATAGCTGAATTTCATTTAAATGTCACGTGTTACAAACTAGTCTTCTCCTTCTGATTTTTTTCAATCACTTGAAAATATAACCACCATTCTTAGCTCCCTGGTCCTACAAAACCAGGGGAGGGTGGTTGGGGTGGGATATGCTGTTTGGCCTGCCCAGATTTATTGGGTTGGCCAAAAAGTTCATTTGGGATCGTCACACACTGTTACAGAAAACCCTGAATGAACTTTTTGGCCAGCCTAAGAGTTTGCAGACACCTCCCCTAGGTCCCCACTCTGGATCTGACAGAGCAGAACCCACAGAGGTAGGGGGTCAGGGAAACCTCATTTCATCAGACTGCCCCCAGTCATACCAACCTAGCCTGTCCAAACACCACTGCTGGGCTGGGAACCACTTACCCACCCAGAGCCCTGAAACCCTTTTAATGCTGCTCACAGTTCAGTCTTCCTGACTTGCCCAGCTTGGGGGCTTTGGGGAGGCTTCATGTGAGGGGTGGGATGTGCTCTCCTGTCTTCCCCACTGGTGTCAATCTCACCCGTCCTCCAAGGGGCTGCCTGCTACCAAAGCCCAGCGTCATCCATCTCTGGCACAAAGATGTGGAGCCCCCGTGTCTTTAAGAGTGGATCAGCTGCAGAAATTCTCAATCCCAGGACAAGGTCTTGCCAGAGAGGCAGAGCCGTCCTAATTAGACTCATGCAGCCAGCCTTTCTTCAAGAGCTGAAGTTATTTCTAAGGTTCAGTTGAGCTGCAGGGCAAAGACAGGCAAACACCCTGTTAGCCATCACCCAATATGTGCTCTGCCATGGCTGGCAATCAGGCCAGATGGGGGCTGTGCTCCATGGAGGAGGACTTCAAAGGAGAGGCAGTTGAAGCCCTCCCCCCACCCCCCGGCCCAAAGGCTTGGGTTTGTTTTGAAGTTAGAAGTGGGAGCAGACAAGGAAAGGCTACACATGCTTATCTCAGGAATGTCGGGGACTTAGGAAAAGAAGTTAGAGGAGGCCATAAGGAAGGCCAAGCCCAGGAGAGAAGGGGGAAGAGAAGGGGAAGAGGGTTACCATGCAGCCCTTAGAAACAGACCTGCTGCCTGGTCCTGGTCAAGGACTGAACTCACCCAGCAGACCCAGCCTTCTCAAACTTCACTGTGTAGAAGAATCCTCAGAGGGCTCTTGTTGAAATGCACATGATTCTGACTCGCTTTCTCTATGAGTTTGCCTTTTAATAGATGCAAGTTGTCAAAGTACATAGGGCCCACAGCTTTGTCCCACCTGGAGCTGAGCTACTGACACCCAGGACTGCTGCATATATGGGCATTCAGGAAGTTGTCTACATCACAGCACCCACCTTCACACCCGACCAAAGACCAGGCGGGGGTCTCAAACCATGCTGCCCTCCATTCTTTATTTTTGTATGAGAGTTATTTCATTTATTTATTTACTTTTTGGTTGCACCACGTGGTTTGTGGGATCTTAGTTCCCCAACCTGCACCCTTGGCAATGAAATCCCGGAATCTTAACTACTGGACGGCCAGGAAATTCCCACCCTCCACTCTTTAAGTCTTGAGTCCTGGGCCTGCCTCTATCCTTTTCCTACTTAGCACAAAATCTATCTTCTGATCAAGCTCTGTGCCCACTTGTGCCTAGACAGGGCATCTTTTTCTAAGCTGCCCAAAAGAATTGGACTATGCAATGCTCTGCAGCCAGCAGTGAGAGAGTGGCAAGCACCCTTAGGTGACTCTTGACAAAATGCTGCCAGTTGACAGCTCAGACACTGCTTTGTCACTCAACCCTTGAGTGGATACTGTTCATGAACTGAGCTATAATGATATCACTCAGCCAAAAAGACATATAATCTCAAGAGATGGTGAAAATGCAGAGAAATCAGGACCATTACACACTGCTGATGGGTGTGTAAAAGGGTACAGTCACCTTGGGAAAAACAGTCTGGCGGGTCCTCAAATGGTTAAACGAGTTACTGTATGACCTTGCCATTCCACTCCTAGGGATCTACTTAAGAGAAATGAACACATATGTCTGTACATGAATATTCACTGCAGCATTACTCATAATAATCAAAAAGTAGAAAGAGCTCAAATTTCTATCAATTGATGAATGGATAAAATGTGGTCTATCTATACAATGGAATGCAAATCAGCCATAAACAAGAGTCAAGAGCTGATACCTGCTCCAAAATGGATGAGGTTTGAAAAACATTATGCTAAGCCAAAGAAGCCAGACACAAAAGGACAAATATTGTGTGATTCCATTTGTATAGAATGTTGACAAGAGAAAAATATAGAGACAGAAAATACTTTGGTGGTTGCCTAAAGCTGTGGGGAGGAGGGTAGGAAGTGATGGTTAAGGGGTGTGGGGTTTCTTTTAGGGGTAATGAAAACGTTCTAAAATTGTGATGGGTACACAACTTTGAATACAAATCATTGAATTGGTTTACACGGGTAAATGATGTGGTACGTGAATTACATCACAAGAAAGCTGTTAAAAAATATCATGACCTGTCAGTTGGGGAGCTCAAGGCAAGTGGCAGAGAGAGGGAGCCTTCAGGACCTCAACAAGCATGGGCAAGGACCAGCTTTAGGGCAGCAACTTCTCAGAACCCTTGAGGAACACCCAAGCAGCCTTGGGTGTGAGAGTCTCAGATTGCAGCCAAGTGTTGATGCAAACAACCAGGCAGAAATACATGAAGGTAGGGCTCTGGGAGTGCCCGGGGCACCACTGATCGCTGCCTGCCAATCCCTGGTGCTGGGCCAGTGCCTCAGTGCCTAACATGTGGCGGCCATTCAAAAACTGAATTTAGTTCCTGCCCATGGAGGAAAGGGAATCCTGAAGTCACTAGATTAGATTGAGTTCTAAGGCCAGCCTTGCTTCTCACTCCCCGTGTGACCCCAGACAAACTCCTTCCCCTTGCTGAACCTTAGAGGATCATCACTAAGACATGGGGAGTTCTGTCTCAGGTGCCCTCTCAGGCTGAGGTGCCACATGAATCAAGTGGCCCATGCAGGGAGCCTGGATGTGGGTGAGAAATTCCTGAGCCTCTAGATAGAGATCAAGATGCCCACCAGCACGTCAGTCCCACTGAGACAATGTCCCACTCTCACCAAGGACCAGGTTCCCTGGTCAGCCACGATGACACAGAATGAACAAGACTCCAAGGCCTGCTCACGTGGCTGGGGGCATCGGGTCCATGAGTAGTTCCTGGCGAGATCGATTCTACTACTTTGGAAAGTTGAGTTAGACTCGAAGTGGAGACAGGATTTCAACACTGGATATTTAAAGGAACTGGAGCCTTTGTCTGACAAATGCTGAGTCAGTGGCAACAAGTCTGTCAGAGTCCCTCTACAGAGCGGCCACCCTGGAGGCAGAGTCTCAGAAGATGAGGGATGTGGCCAGGCCACCACTTCCTCACCACTCCACCAGGGGCCTGCCAATGCTCGGCTCAATTCTCACTCGCCCCGTGGCCCTCATTTAACCAGCGTGTTTGAACATTCTTGAATCCCTGGAGCTGGCAGGGTCATTAGCCCAGCCACCCACACAGCCAGCAGCAGGCCAGAGGCCTCCAGAAGAGGGTCCTGGGCTGCACTAGCTACAGAAGAGACAGAGAGGCTCATCCGACATAACTGGGCGGACGCCGCCAAGCACCAATGAGTGATAACAGGAAACAGCGGGGCCCTGTCATCGGACAGGTCACTGTCAGAGCAGGGCAGAAGCAACGGGGCAAGGATCTTTCAATGCCAAGGCTGAAAGTCCACACCCAAATTCCATGTTTGGGTCTGTCCGAGTATTACTCATTTAAAAAAAAAAAAAAAAAGTTTTAAAACCAATACACTCAATTCACAATCCCAAACATTTGGGATAATCCAGGGCACTACGTCCAAACCCATTTATCTTCTTCTTGAGAACAATGCATCAAGAGGCATGAAGTATGAGCTAAGGATTATGGGGCCGTGAATCACTCACCTCAGGAATGACAGCTCCAGAAGTTTCTGAGGTCAGAGTGCGCTGTGAGTCCATAAGACCCAGGTGCAACCAATTATCATCTCCAGCAAGCTTTACCCTTAAATCTTTTATCTGAAAAACCCTGCTCCCTCCCTGCAAATTCCCTGGTGTTTCTGTCTCCCAGTGTCCTAAGGTGATTTGAGATGCAAGAGCCTGAGCAATTAACTATGCCCCTACATGTTGCCTGTCCAAATGGATCTTTGGTGCAGTCCTGCAAATTGCCTCTGCTATCTCGAATTTCTTTTTCTTTGGGGATTAGCAGCTTGGAAATTTTGCTTAAATCCTGCAAGGATATTTGAAATAGAATGTGTTGATTCCCTGTCACAATTACCTCAATCGTTCAATCAACCCACAAACAGCCATGAAATGATTCTGCCCCAAGTCCCAGATACTGTGTTAAGTGAGGGATATAGTAAGTTGCCAGCCCAGGCCTGAAGGTAATTACAACCTAGCATTATGACTGTTTTGTTTAGTGTCAATTTTTAAATGAGGAGAATGGGAAACTTTACCGCTGGTTATAACCCAAGAGGCTACCCAATCATTGGTTCAAAGTTTCCCTACTCTGGCAATTTCATCTTACTTTTTCTGTTGACTTTTGTGCTCATTAAGAGCACACACTTATTATAGCATTCACAAAGCTATCTAGTAAGTTGTGGCTTTGATTTAGAATAGGGCTTTCTCCCCAGAAAAAGATCACTCGCATAGATTTTTGTTTCCAATTTCAAAATGTTGTTAGAGAAGGAAGCCCAGAGACATCCTATGTTAACCTTCCTTGGGCCTGTAGGGTCAACACTATTGGTATCAGCATCAGTCAACATCATTCTTTAATCCCCAGGTCCAGGGTTCCTACATGGCTCCCATCTGTGTGCTAATAGTTACCACCTTAGATAACTTGGTATCTATTTCACCATAATACAGAGAGCTACTGTCTTATGGTGAGAAGGAATTCCCCATCTTCTCCATCCTGGTATTCTAGCATTCCATCCTTCTATGTCCACTTTAAAAACAAAGTCTCTGAGTAGAGCCCAGGTTCCATAAGAAGGCAGAATTCAAAAATCCAAGAGAAAGAGCCAGGCTTAAAAGACCCCATAAACAATGGCCCATAAAAGCTGACAGTCAAGAAATGACAGAGTCAAGAACTGACGGCTAACACAACATGGAAAATCAACCATACAGCAATAAAAATTAAAAAATGAAAGAAAGAACTGAGGGGGCTGGCTTGAGAAGTTCTCTATGAACTGGAACTCCAGTGAAGTGATTCTTCACACTGCTGTTTTCAAAATGAATCTTTAACCTGGGTATTGATCATAACTTGGCTGCTACAATTTCAGACTATGGTACAACCTGGCAAGTCAACCTTTTGCTCTTGAAACTCACTTCAGTCTTCACTTTCAATTACTCATTTGAGTTGCATTCTCTGAAAGGGGAATTGATGCAGCACACACATCTGCGTTGACTAAGGAAACCATTCAACCACTTTGGAAGGGACTGTAGCAAAGTGGCCAAGAAAAATAATAAATGCAAATTCCAGCCTGTGGCTACAGTAAGTGTCTCGTCTTACAACCCCCAACAGAGAAGGTTATTGCTCAAATGGAGAGTGTTCACGGATTTAAAAAAGCCAACCTCTACAGCCAGCAAGGCATTATCTCTATGTATGGAGGTTAGCGGTGGCACATGTACTGTTTGCCCACACGTTTCTCTTAGCTCCTCTGGCCAGTAGTTCATCACCTGAATTGCAGGAAAACTATCAGGTAGCCAAGAACCTGTCTGCCAGTGCAAGAGATGTTAGAGACAAGGGTTCGATCCCTGGCTTGGGAAGATCCCCTGGAGGAGGGCATGGCAACCCACTCCAGCATTCTTGCCTGGAGAATCCCATGGACAGAGGAGCCTGGCATGCTACAGTCCATGGGGTTGCAGAGTCGGACATGACTGAAGCGATTTAGCACGCATGCACGCATTAACTCAATAAGTACAAATATCCTGTTGGCTTCCAAGGTCCTGGCTAGGCTCCATGGGAAATATAGAGGGCTAAGACAGAGTAGTGTCCTGCTTTCACAGCCTCAGAATCTAGGAGAAGCATAAAGGAATGCATAGCTCATTGTGATGTATGGCACGCATGACAAATACCACAAGACACAGGAAACGCTGTGGGTGTTTACAGGAAGGCAGGAGCTTCCTTATCAAAGGATCAAGGAAAAGTTTCATCCAAGTGGGAGTGTTGCTGGATGATGGGCAGAATTTTGACAAATGGAGGCTTGAGGGAAGCATTCCAGGTGCAGGAAGTCATAACCAACAAAAAGAGGAAACATGGACTCCAGGTCTATAAAAGCATACAGTCAACTTTGGCTGGATTTTAGGAAGCCAGGAGAGAAGGACTGGAAAATTCAGCTGCAGGCAAACTGTAGAGTCCCCTATCAATAGCAGAGAACTTTCTAGCTAATTTAAGAGGACAGGGAGCAGCTGCTTTAGCTTTTTGAGTGAGAGAGCAATGTGATCAAGACAAGTGATAGTTACTTCAACATTAAAAATTAGAAGTAAAATAAAAATGAAGTAAAATTGCATTTAAAAGAGCAGTATCTGGCCAAAGAAAGTAGGATGAGTTGTCATATGAGAGACTAAAAATGAGAATGTTCTAGAAATCACTGAAAAGAGAAGGGCAATATTTCAATTTCTGTGTGAGGAAGGTTTGAAGACAGTGCTTTAGTAATGGGTTCTGGTGTCTCTTTCAGTTCACAAATCTAGGAAATGAGTAGCAATAATAGCAGGATCTAGAGAAAGGAATGGCAACCCACTCCAGTATTCTTGCCTGAGGAACTCCATGGACGGAAAAGCCATGGGGTCACAAGAATTGGACATGGGTTTCCCCAGTGGTTCTGTGGTAAAGAATCCACCTACAATGCAGGAGACATGGGTTCGATCCCTGGAATGGGAAGATCCCCCTGGAGAAGGAAATGGCAACCCACTCCAGCATCCTTGCCTGGAGAATTCTATGGACAGAGGAGCCTGGTGGGCTACAGTTCATGGAGATGCAAGGGCTGGACATGATTTAGCGACTAAACAACAAAAACAGCAGGATATTGTACTGAAAGTGTTACCAATAAGAAAATGCCAGATGAAAAGGTCCTGCTTGTCCCAGTGTCGACTTAAAAAATATTCACAACCTGAGAGTTATGTTTTATTTGGTGGGAATTTTTAGGACTTCAAGCCGGGAGACAGCATCTCCAATAACCCTGAGAGAACTGCTCTGAGGAGATGAGGAGAGGAGCCAGGTTAGGTAGAAGTTTCACAACAAAGAGCAGATAGAGACTTCCCAGCTGGTCCAGTGGCTAAGATTCCGTGCTCCCAAACTGAGCAGGCGGCTCAGGTTCCATCCCTGGTAAGGGAACTATGAGCCTGCATGCTGCAACTAAGAGTTCTCACAGGGCATATAAATAAATGAAAATAAATATTAAAAACACCAAAGGGCAGGTAGTCTGAACATCAAAAGATTATCATTAATTAAAGAAAACTAGATAACCCAAGTTAGAAATTCAGCGCTTTTCTATCTATGGGAAGATGCAAGTCTGGGCTCACTAAAATCATTCCTTTGATATGCACCTCAGTTGTTTAGAGCCAGTATCCTGTGTTTTTACATCCTGGGTTTCCTCAGGGTTCACTGTAGGGAATGGCTACAGTCAAGATGGCAGGAATTCTTTTCTTTCCTGAGTTTCCTCAGGGCTCACCGGCTCAAACTGGAGGGCTGCAGTCATTCATGGCTGTGACATCCATGCTTACTGTTAGGGCAGAAAATATGCCATTTCTCACTAGCATTCTCCTTTTGAAGGCAGAGGAATTCTATCAGCTGATTACATGTTTTAAACCCAAATAGAAATTTCTAGCCTAACCCGCTCCCGATGAGACTTTAATTGTATATCCTGAGCCAGGTGTTCAGCTCCTAGTACTTATCTCCAAATGTGGCATTTTAAAAGACTGCTCTGGCTGGTGGAGTCTGCTTTGGCTTTCAGCCATCCTCACTTAGTTTTCCCGGCTGGTGATGAGGAGGAAACAGACAGAACAGGCTCCATCTTGAAAGCAGGACTCCAGCTCGGGCTGGACTGTGGACTTTGAGCTATATGCCCAGTACCTATAGAAACGACATACCAACTGGAAAACCAGGCCCCCTGGATGAAAGAGCCGCAGGGCTCGTACCCAGACTCTCTGTTGCCTAAAAGAACACCCTAATTATCTGTGTAACTGAATAGAATCATATTCTATTATGCTTACTGGGGTATGACCACAGGCCTATTGATAATTGTCCACTGTTAACTACCTAGGCTTAAGGCATATGAATCGCAGGTTAACTTTGATTATATCTTTCTTTTCCTTTGTTCAGACTAGTTTCAGGGAATTTGGGGAGGTAGGTTTGGCATGTACACTTAGGGTATATAAGATTTTCAGAAAAACTGGTCGGGGTCCTTGGCTAAGAGGAGACTCCGCCTTGGGCCCGCCGGTGTAATACACTGCACTCCACTATCTGCATTGTCCTTCTGAGTGAGTTGTTTCCCAGAAGGCGTGGCTACAACATTTGGTGCATGGGCCAGGAAACTCCTCACTTTGAGGAGACAAGTCCCATTTGGGACTACTCTGAGGCCTTGTGGCTGGAATCTTCTAGAGGGGGGAAGGCGCCTCGCCCTTCTGGAAGGATTCTGCTTTTCAATGCCCGGACCTTTCATGTTAGCAGGTAGTGGACAGCAGCAAGGGAACTGAGTGCTCAGGTGAGGAGGAACCCACCCAGCAGGGTGGAAGAGGGGGCCTGATCACCCCCCTGGGAGGGATTAGAAGGGGCACAGACCCACAGGAGCCTGGAATAGGCAGGTGGCAACGATTGCTTGGTACACAGGTTGACGAGGGTGTTAGGGCTTAGGAAGGAAATTTGTGAAGGTCATTTACGAGGTGGTATCCACGCCGACTTAGGGAAAATCATTACCAAGCAATTGCCAGGGGATTTTTAGGAGAAGAAATTTGGTTTTTGTGTGCTCATATTCTGCCCTCCCCAAGGAGGTGTTCCATCTTCTATGAAATTCTTGACCCCCTTGAAATTGTCAGGCTAGAAGGAGGGGGATACATAAGTGAGTACGAATTGGCTTCCCCAGAGACAGCCTGGGATGTGGGATATTTAACCCATCTGTATTTTCATCTGCACCTGATCAAGCCCACCAAGGTAGAATGGACTTTAAAGGTAAAGGGAGAAACAGTCTTGGATCACGTGGTGTTCTGGTTTGGCTGTGCTGACCAGCAGGTGAAGACACGCCGATCCCTCTTCTCCCTCTGGCATCTGGCAGGTAAGGCTCTTCTGACCCCAATTAGGAAGGAGGCAGAATGGCAACTTAAGTGTCATTGAGTAGAAATATCAGAAGTACATAGGGTACTGAGAACTTCGTAGACAGAACGAAAAGGAAAAGGAGAAGAAGGTCCGAGAAGGTAAGCAAGATGGGGGGAAGTGAATCTAAGGCAACTGTATTGGAGTGCATGACTAAAAATTTAAAGAAGGGATTAGGAGATGATAATGATTAGGGGTGAAGATGAAGCCTAACCGCCTCCACATACTCTGTGAGGTCGAATGGCCCCCTATGGGAGTAGGATGGCCTCCAGAGAACACCATGAACTTAAAAATAGTGGCAGCAGTCTATACAGTCATCACAGGAGAGCCAGGACACCCGGATCTATATCCATATATTGACTCATGGCTAGGGTTAGCTCAAGACCCTCCTACTTGGACAAGGTTCTGTATCCAGAAGGGAAAGGGAAAAATATTAATGGCACAAAGATTGACTGATGATAAAAAAGGAAATTCTACAGGATTTGGACGGGGATGACCTGACCCCTCCCCCATACTGGGTGATGACGTGCCCGCCACCCAGGGCTCCACCAGGACCGGAGGCCGCCTTAACGCCCGATCCAGGGCCAGGTGAAGTTCCTGCAGCAGCCACTACTCTTCCGCCAGCTCTCCCGGAGTTCGTAGAGCCGCCGTTTCGGCAGGCTCCAATCCCAGCAATGGAGACCTCTGATCAATGCCCCCAGAATTCCACCTCAGCTGGACCTCCTAGATTGTATCCACCTCTCCCGGTGAGTACTGATGGGAAAGGGGAAGAAAACACAGCAATTAGACAGAGGCTGTGCTCCAGCAAGGAACAGGGGGAAAGAACTCCACTACAGATGCCCCTCAGAGGACTACAACAGCCTCCAGTTCAGGACGCATGGGGCACTACCATCCGCCCCCTGTAGCCTATTATTACCAGCCATTTGCCTCTATGGATATATTAAACTGGCAGAGACACGCTCCACCATACTCGGGGGAGCCACAAGCCATGATTAGGCGAATGGAGACTATTTTTCGAACCCACCGCCCTACATAGGATGACATAATCCAACTACTAGTCTCCCTTTTCAGCACTGAGGAAAGACACAGGATCCTAACTGAGGCAAGAAAATGGTTAAGAGAAATGGCACCTGAGGGGACTGCAAACCTGCAGTGGTGGGCAGAACTAGCCACCCCCGATGAGAGGCCCAACTGGGACTGTGACACAGAGGAAGGGAGGGGCCACCTGGGGAGATATCCGGTGACTATCTTACAAGGTCTCAAGAGGGGGGCCCAAAAAGCTATGAGTATCGCAAAACCCTCCAAAGTGATTCAAAGGGAAAGCGAATCACCCTCTGAGTTCTGCAAAAGACTGTGCGAGGCCTATAAACTTTATACGCCAATAGACCCAGCCAGAGACTGCTGGGTCTCAGATGGTAATAAATGCAGCCTTTGTGTCTCTAGCCTACCCTGAAAATGTCAGATGGGGGGACACCAAGTGAGTCATAAATTTTTATACATCCCTGAATGCCCAGTACCTTTGTTAGGAAGAGACTTGCTGTCTATATTGGGGGCACAAGTGACCCTTCCCCCCACGAAAGACCCCACTGTTCGAGTGGGCCCAACCACCTATTTACTCTTCCTCTCAGTAACCCCTCAAGATGAATGGAGGTTGCACGATCTCCCGGAAGGGAAACCAGACAGGCTAAACAGTCGAGAGAGAGAGTTAACTCAACAATTCCCTGAGGTCTGGGTGGAAGACAACCACCACCAGACTTGCAAAACAAGTCCCACTGGTAATAGAACTCAAACCTGGTACAATTATGTCAGCACTCGCCTTGAGCCTGCCAGACCTTGCTCAGCCATTTACTCTTTACATGACTGAAAAGGACAAGCTGTCTATGGGAGTGTTCTCCCAGACTCTGGGGACATGGGACAGACCAGTGACTTATCTCTAATCAGCTGGACAATGTTGCCGCTGGTGGCCAGGATGCTTACAGGCAGTTGCTGCGGTTGCCTTACTGGTCCGGGAGGCAACCAAGCTGACTTTGGGCCAAGATTTGTTCGTAAAAGTCCCACACGAGGTCAACACTCTCCTGCAAGGGGACCCCCATAAATGGCTGTCAACATCCCAGATTACTCAATACCGGGGACTGTTATGTGAGAACCCCCATGTTACTACTGAGCCTTGTCAGGTCCTGAATCTGTCCGCTCTCTTTCTTGTGGGAGAAAGTGGGCCCTCACATGATTGCAAGGAAATATGCCAGCAGACCTGACTCGAGAGACCAGCCAATCCCGGACCCAGATTTGGTCCTGTAAACAGATGGCACCAGCCTGGTGAAACAAGGACAGTGATTGTTGGGATATGCAGTAGTCACGGAAGAAACCATCGTTGAGGCTAGCTCTCTGCCATCACACTGGTCCGCTCAACAGGCCAAACTATATGCTCTAATCCAGGCCCTCCAGCTATCAAAAGGTAAGAAGACAAACATTTACACAGACTCCAGGTATGCTTTTGCCACACTACAGGGCTCTGTATAAGGAGAGGGGCCTTTGACAGCTAGTGAAAAAGATATTAAAAATAAGGAATAAATTAAGACCCTATTAGATGCTGCCTGGAAACCAGAAAGGGTTGCAGTCATACACTGCTGAGGACATCAAAAAGAGGATACCCCCCAGGCTCAGGGAACAGACTGGCAGATAAGACCACTAAACAAGCAGCCGAAGGCTTGGGGGTGACAAGTGAAGCCCCTATTAAAGCTCTCATATTGGCAGAGCTACCTGAGCTAATGCTAGACTCTCCAAATTACACTGAAGCCCAAAACCAACTAGCCAAAGCAGAAGGGGCCATCAAGACTGAAAAGGGATGGTGGGAATTGCCAAGTGGCAAATTATTAGTACCGGAGGAGCTGGCACCGACTCTGGTAAGCCAAACACACCAAGTGACCCACCTAGGCCATGATAAACTGGAAGAGCCAATTTGAAAATATTTCTTGGTTCCCCGCCTCTCTTCCCTATGCGGGACAATCTCAGAACTACACTGCCTGCTCACAGGTCAATGTTGCCTCTTGGCATAGACAGAAACCTCCAGGAATTCAGGTAAAAGGCTTGCTGCCCTTTGAACACCTGGAAGTGGACTTCACTGAAATGAAACCTCACTGATACTACCATTACCTGCTGGTCATAGTATGTATGTTCTCGGATGGGTAGAAGCTTTTCCTACCCAGACTGAAAGAGCATCAAAAGTAGCCTGGTGCCTGCTTAGGGAGACAGTTCCTAGATTTGGATTTCCTATCAGCATTGGATCAGAAAATGGCCCGGCTTTTGTAGCTGATTTAGTATAACAAGTAAGCAAAACTTTAAACATCAAGGGGAAATTACATACAGCATATAGGCCCCAGAGTTCTGGGATGGTGGAAGGAACCAACCAGACACTTAAAGAGACACTCTCCAAGTGGATCTTAGAGACTGACTGTTCCTGGGTGGACTTGTTTCCGACGGCTCTGCTCAGACTCAGAATGACCCCACAGTCCCATGGCTCTTCTCCGTACAAAATTGTGTATAGGAGGCCCCCTCCCATAATAAAACGGGTATCAACAAATTTGCCTCAGGTGAGGGGAGATGAGATTTCACAGCAGATGAACAACTGGGTAAGGCAATAAATGAGGTAACTAAGTTTGTACAAAAAAGGATGCCATTCCCCCTTGAAGAACAGATTCACAAATTTGTGCCCAGGGATCAGGTGTGGTCAAGGACTGGAAACACGACTCCTTGGCCCCACATTGGAAGGGTCCATATACTGTTGTTCTAACCAGCCCTACTGCAGTTAAAGTTGCAGGTGTCACTCCCTGGATCCACCACATGAGGCTGAAGAGAGCATACCACACAGACCCAGAGGACGCCAAGCGGACTACACAACAGGACCCCACTGATCCCGGTGAAACCAAGATCATCTTAAAGAAGAAACAGAGATGAAGCTCTACAATCAACTGATGCTTCAAGGACTTGCTGGTATCATCTTGAGACTAACCATAGTTTCAGTACAAAGAGGGACCTGTGCTATAATTAAAGTTGAATGTTGTGAATATATTCCTGATTTATCTGGCTATATATCAGCCACCCTAGATGACATGAAAGGTCAGGTAAAAGTTATGTCTAATGATAATCTTCCTTTTTGGACTTTGGTCCTATCTTGGGTGAAGGGTGATTGGTGGAAAACTATATTTATCATTTTTATAGTTGTCTTGATAGTTCTGCTTTGTGGACCCTTTATTTCACAATGTATCATAAACTTTGTAACCCAAAGGTTGATGTCGTTCTTCCAAATTGGAGGTTGGAGAGTCAGGGTGCAATATATCCCTATGAATGATGCTCATGCTATGAGTTAAGAGCATCAAGAGGCGGGGACAAAGGAGGAAACAGACAGAACAGGCTCCATCTTGAAAGCAGGACTCCATCTTGGGCCGGACTGTGGACTTTGAGCTATATGCCCAGTATCTATGGAAATGACATACCAACTGGAAAACCAGGCCCCCTGGATGGAAGAGCCCCATGGCTCATACCTAGACTCTCTGTTGCCTAAAAGAACACCCTAATTATCTGTATAACCGAATAGAATCATAAATTCTATTATGCCTATTGGAGTATGACCACAGGCCTATTGATAATTGTCCATTGTTAACTACCTAGGCTTAAGGCATATGAATCACGGGTTAACTTTTATTGTATCTTTCTTTTCCTTTGTTCAGACTAGTTTCAGGGAATTTGGGGAGGTGGGTTTGGGCATGTACACTTAGGGTATATAAGGTTTTCAGAAAAACTGGTCAGGGTCCTTGGCTAAGAGGAGACTCTGCCTTGGGCCCACCGGTGTAATAAACTGCACTCCACTATCTGCATTGTCCTTCTGAGTGAGTTTGTTTCCCGGAATGCGTGGCTACAACAGTGAAACCACACATTTTACCAGTTTTCACCAGGCACCAGGTTCACAGAGCCTTTCTTAGTGGCCACAGCGCTTGCTCTCTATCTTCAGCCTTGCTTGCAAAAGGAGGTACACTGAACCTCAAACATCTCAGATGTAAATGAGGTTTCAAGAGTTCACTGCAAACAGAATAAAATGGAAATGCAAAGCAAAACTACAAAGAGATACCTGTCAGAATGGCTATTCTCCAAAAGACAATTAACACCGAGTGTTGGCAAGGATATGGAGAAAAGGGCATCTTTATGTGCTATTGATGAGAAAATAAGTTGGTGGAACCACTATGGAAAATAGCACGGAGGTTCCTCAAAAAACTAAAAATACAACTACCATGTGTGCTCAATTGCCAAGTTGCGTCTGACTCTTTCGAGACCCCATGGACTGTAGCCCACCAGGCTCCTCTGTCCATGGGATTCTCCAGGCAAGAATACTCAAATGGGTTGCCATTCCCTTCTCCAGGGAATCTTCCCAACCCAGGGATTGAACCCCGCATCTCCTTTGAGGATGATTCTTTACTGTCTGAGCCACCAGGGAAGCCCATCCCTAAGTTTATTGCAATGAAAATTAAATTATATAAATTTACATTGAGAAAGGGCTTCCCTGCTGGCTCAGAATGGATAAAGATGTGGTATATACATACAATGGAACATTATCCAGCCAGAAAAAAAGAATGGAATGCTGCCATTTGTGACAACATGGCTGGATCCTGAGGGCATTTTACTAAATGAGGTAAGTCAAGCAGAGAAAGACAAATACCATATGATCACACATATATGTGGCATCTAAAAAATGAAACAAAATCTAAGCTCATAGATACACAGAACAGATTTGTGGTAGCCAGAGGGGAAGGGGAGTGAGGAGTAGACACAATGGGTGAAGGCAATCAAAATGTATAAACTTTCAGCTTTAAATTAGTCATGGGATGAAATGTATAGCATGGTATGTGTGTGTGTTACTCACCCAGTCTTTGTGACCCCATAGACTGCAGCCTGCCAGGCTCCTCTGTCCATGGGATTCTCCAGGCAAGAATACTGGAGTGGGTAGCCATGCCCTCCTCCAGGGGATCTTCCTGACTCAGAGATCGAACCCAGGTCTCCTGCATTGCAGGCAGATTCTTTACCATCTGAGTCACCAGGGAATGACTATCATTATTAATACTGTATTGAGAGTAGATCTTAAAAGTTCTCATCACAAGAAAAAAAATTTTTGTAACTATGTACAGTGATGCATGATAACTAGACTTACTGTAGCCACCACTGTGAAGTGTGTACAAATATCAAATCACTACACTGTACACCCAAAACTAATGTTATAATGTCAGTTCAGTTCAATCGCTCAGTCGTGTCCGACTCTTTGTGACCCCATGAATCGCAGCACGCCAGGCCTCCGTTACACATCAATAAAAGAAAAAACGAACAGAGTAAGAAATCCTATCTTACAAACAAACACAATCCAACATAGACAACTTTGCTATGAACTTTCCATATATTTCATGTGGGTTTTTATAGACACCACATCTTGGTAGGCTACAAAAATCAGAGAGCCAGAAAAGCTGCATCAAATTCAAAGATGGAAGAACTCCAGAGACCTTCTAGGAGTGGGACTGGGAATGATTTTCTCTCTCTCTGTCTCTGACAGTTTCCCTATTAAATCTCAGATGGTTATACAATAGGGGGAGAAGTGCTGATGGGGCCTTCTCAATACCCATCTCCCTCTTTCAGAGATTTCTGATTCCAGTTCTCTTACCAGAGACACACTGTCCACTTGCTAAGAGACTGCCTCTGAAATGATCTTCAAAATCTGTCACTCAGCACTTAGGGTGAACGTGGCTGACATGACTTGCCTTGGGACCCACAGACCTAGAGAGTCTCCCCTCCCCAGACTTCCAAAACCTCTGGCTTGGACTGAAATCTGCTCCTTTGGAATCATCAGCCCCAGCAGAGCACATTTCCTGAAAGATCCAATTGGGATGTGCCAAGTTGGGGGCAGCCTGCAGGCGGGCGCTGGAGGGAGGAGCCCGGCCAACCAGGGCCAGTTCCCAAAAGTAGTGAGCGCCCAAGCTGGAAACCCATGACTCTGTGGGTGGCTGGGCTCTGGCAGCAAGCTATGCAGTAGAAGGAGAGTGGAGGGCAGGGTGAGACAGGGGAGGAAGGTCAGGTGGAAAAAGACAAGAGGCCCCTTGGCTAACTAAGAAAGGCTCCACCAGTTGCACAGGCGGCTTAGAGATGCCTCTCAATTCAGCAGGAAAAGCCACCTCTAATTTCTCAACTTCTCCCCTGTTACCTGTCCAGTGCGGGCTTCTCCCTCCCCTCTAGTTTCACATTAACCTGATTCCCGCTTTGGGGGGTGGGGGAATGAATCCACCTGGGGGTCAGGGGAATGGCACCTGCCAGGCACAGAGGATAAAGTCTCCTTTCCACTTTGCCCTGAATCAGTTCCTACCCAACAGCTGAAAAACTTACAAGAGTCAGCTGGAAACAAAAGTTCCTGATTATCACTTCACACGTTGGATCCATTCACTCATTAGTGGATGCGCAGGGAATGTCCCCAGCATGCTATCTGGGAACCCTCCCCCTCCAAGCTTCACCTACAACTCTGTAGGTTCGCTTTTCAGACCCAAATTTAAACTGCCCATAGTATTGAAAGTAAAGCCAGATATCTGCTGACCCCATAGCCCACATCACCCATGTTCCCACTAATACTAAATTAAAATGCGCCCATGGATTTCTTCTCTCCAGGGCGACACGGGTGCATCCATGTTTCCCAGCTCCCCTGAAGCTCTTTGCTAACTTAAGCCTCTCTGATGAGCGACTCAGCAGTAGTTCTTAAAGGGGCATTTCCAAAGAAGGTTTTGTCAACACCAGGAGAGCCCTAATAAACACCTGGGTCCCCTTAGATGCTACAGACCACGCCTTCCAGAAACCAGAAGCCCCACCCTCTGTCTAGCAGAGCCCGCGTGCTAACCAAGCGCTTGCCACATGTCACCACTCTCAGCTGGCACCTCTCTCCCAGCGGTGCAGACTTTCTCTGAATCCCCAGCAGGGGGGGTTGGGGGATGCGGGAGAGGCCCCGCCTGTGCCGGCCACGAGAGTCCTACGGCGACTAGTGCCCTGCAGCCCCAGGGGGTGGCCTGGCACCTCGAGTGGGAGGGGGTAGGTACTCCTTCCAGGACAAGCTGTCAGTCCCCTGGGTCCCGGCCGCGAGCAACCGCAGGAGAGGCAACTCCTGGGAGTGAGAAAGTAGCCCGCGGCCAAACGTCTCTTGGTCGCCTCTAGCGCCTACGTGGGTTTGATTGACCCCCTGGAACTCCGGGCGCAGAGGGTCCATCGGCTCCCGGCGGCCGCCTGACAATCGGTTCTCCCTTCCCGATGCCCGGACGCTAGCTCCGCTCCGCATCCCCCAATCCCGGGGCGGCGAAAGACGAAGTCGGCGCAAACAAAGGGCGCCTCGCACCACCCTCCGGCCAAGCCGGGGATGGGGGTGGTCCCCGGCACCCCGTTGGGGAGGCTGGCCCGCCCCTGGCATTACCTGGGAACCCGCGGCTCGGCTGGACTCGTAGCAGCAGTGGCAACAGCAGCAGCAGCGCGGGCCGGAGTGCGGGGCTCCCCATGTCGCGCGGGGGCTGCGCTGCGCTCCGCTCAGCTGCGCGGCGCGCGTCCCGGGGGCGGGAGGAGATCGACCGGACCGAGGGACTGTGCCGCGGGCCGGCGGAGGCCGAACTTAAAAACTCCTCCTCTCGCCTGTCTCCCGCCCCCGGCCAACCCTCCTTCCTCCGCCTCCCCGGAGCGCTGGCGCGGCTGGGGCTCCGACCCACCCCCTCCTTTTGTGCCAGCGCTTCTTCTGGAGCGGGGCTGACACCTCCGCCCCCTCTCCCGGGTGCCGCAGCGCGCCAGGGGCGTGCCCTAGTAAACCGAACCATCCCAAAGTATCTCTGGGTTTCCCAGTTTGCGCCCTTTCACTCCAAATACACACACCGGTTGCCCGACCCCCTCTCAGATCCCGGGCCCCTAGCACCATATCATCTAAGCAGAGAGCTGCGTGAGTCGCAGGGAAAGAGAAGAGACAACCGCGGCAGGTTATTATGGCCAAATTCGCGGGTTTGACCCTCCCGATCACGCCCCAAGTTTGCTGTTATTATGCCCACCCTCTCCGAAAAGAAACGCCGCTTAGAAACCTGCCCGGGTTCACGGTTACAGAGGAGAGATTTGAACTTAGGTGTGTGGTTGCGCCGGCGCCAATGTCCGTGCTATGGCTTTTTGGTTTCTCTTTAGAGAAGGAATGAATCAAGGGCTGGCCCGCGTGCGTGCCGGCTGCACTGCGGTTTGGGATGAGGCTTGAGGTACTCTTTCCAAGGTTGGCTGATGGGAGAGCACAAGGCCCAGAAAGTTCCCCGTCTCACCCACAGCCTGGGAATCCAGCTGTTGTAGTTTCTTGCAATCAGAGTTCCCCATTTCCTGGATTGTTCGCACCCCTAGGACACCACGATCAGCCTGGAGTCTCCACCCTGTGGGCTGGCGTCAGGATAGGGTTTCTCGGCTGCCTGCAGGACGGATCTGGTTTCTTCTTCAAGGGTTTCTCTCCCTCCCTCTCTCTTTTTTTTGTAAACACCTAAGGCAGGGACCTCGCCCCTTTTCCTGCCAGCAGATCATAACTAAGACAGCTTCCAACTAGGGCTGCGGCATTCAGTTGTGCCATGCGCTCTGAGAGAAGGTCCTGGAGGAAGGGGCAAGGGTGCTAACATCCAGCCGCCTCTGGGGTCATCGAGCCCTGTACTATGATAGAGGCCATGTTCATTGTGGAAAGGCAGCTTTCTCCTCACCTCAGCAGTCTGGTCTGTTAGCTAGACGAAGGACCCTGGGAATATCCATCCAGAAGGTTTTCAGTTTTTTTAATCTAGAAGGCTTGCTTTTTTTCCCAGTTCTCACAAAAGGCTCTGCCTTGAACTTCCATCTTATCCTCTCTGGTGCCTGGGAGCCTTCTCTCCATCGTTGCTGCCTCCTCATGGAGCCAACAACCCTTCAGTAACCCTCTGATCACAAGACAATGAGGGTGGTCAGGCTCTTCCTGGGCTTCCATCTCACCAGGCTCTCCAGGGAGTGGTTCTCAATCCTGTCCACCCAGGAGAGAAACCTTAGGGGAGCTTCATGGAAATACCCTATCTGGGTTCCACCCCAGCCAGACCAATGAAACTAGAATCTTTAGGGATGTGGTCTGGCCTTTGAGTAGATGTATCATCCCCTTGCCCCCATGTTCCAGTGGTGCAGGTTTTAGAATGGGATAAATTCTAAGTCAAGGATTCTCAGCCCAAGTGCTATTGACATTTGCGGCTGGACCATTCTTGGTTGGGGAAGTGCCTGCTCTGTGTACTGAAGGATGGTTTAGTTGCATCCCTGGCCTCTGTGCCCCTGAGAACAAGTAGCAGGCCCTCAATTTTTCCCTGTTGTGACAATACATGTCTCCAGGAGCTGTCAAATATCTTTTAGCACAAAAACTGGCCCTAATCGAGAACCCCTGTTGGAGGCTCATGAGCAAAGGTTCATGGGCACCCCAAATTTCCAGGCCCAGGTTAGTCTGACCGGTGGCCTTCCTTTCCTTTATCACCTCTGAGACAAGCTCTGCTCACAAAAC
This sequence comes from Capricornis sumatraensis, assembly GCF_032405125.1. Lineage (NCBI taxonomy): Eukaryota > Metazoa > Chordata > Mammalia > Artiodactyla > Bovidae > Capricornis > Capricornis sumatraensis. Next base: position 105,440,722 of record NC_091092.1, on the reverse strand, counting down.
CCAGCATGCATTTTATTACTGAACGGACAAGGAACACCTGGTTCTCGCCTAGCACCTGAATCTGGCTGATAACAAGCAACACCACACTGTTAAGAGCTGCTTTCTTTGCTACTTTAGAACAAACTCCAACCAGATTTATAGTAATAATTACAATAACTAGTATTGCTATTTATAATTATTATATACAGGATTCTGGCAGAAGGGATGAGGGAAGAGGGACACGTAGGAGAAATTATCCATCCTCTTCACAGTGTCCTGGTAGACAATAGGATGGTTAAGCAGATTCATAATCTGTCAAGCAATTGAACCCAGCAGACAGGGTCATGAATGGATGGAAACAGGGGGAGAAGTCACCCAGGGAGTGCCACAGAGGTCTGATCTCTTCCTGTCCTGCTGGTCATAGCTACTAAAGAGTTGGGAAAAGACACTGTTGGCATGAGGCACAGAGATAGGTAAGAAATAGGTTCCAGGCATCTCTAATAAATAAGCAAGAATGTTGTATTGACTCTGAACACTAAAAAAGAATGATAGGACTTCGCTGTTGGCACAGTGGATCAAAACTCCGCCTGCCAATGCAGGGAACATGGGTTCTATCCCTGACCCGGGAAGATCCCACAAGCCTCGGAGCAGCTAAGCCCGAGAGCCACAACTACTGAAGTGTGTGGTCTAGAGCCTGTCTCCACAGAGAGGCCGCCACGATGAGAAGCCTGCCCTCTGCATGAAGAAGTAGCCCTCACTCACTGCAACTAGAGCAAGCCCGTGTGCAGCAAAGAAGACCCGGCATAGTCAGAAATAAATAAGAAGATAACAAAGATAAAAAATGATGCCCTACATGAGATCTCAAAATTCAACCACACAGACTCAGAGTACAGGAAACGTGGCTTCTCAGCAGTACCTACCATACTTAGTTGCCTACAGGCTACGACAGATTTGCCAGGCACCTCAGGGCACTGCTGACAGAGCCTGTTCTATCCTCAGAAGCATTCGAGTGCTGGACAAAGTGCCGAAAGTGAGGAGAAGGGAACACAGTCTAAGTCTGGCAGGGGGTGGGTGGGGGAGAGGTGCCTTTCCACCAATTGCAGTGTGGAGGAGGCCGGATTAAACAGCACAGCCTTGTCCCCTGAGTTAGAGCAGAATGAACCACGGTGGAGAAGGAAGCAAAAGGAGTCGCAGGATTCCCCACCCCTCCACTCTCTTCCTTGAACTTGTAGACTCAGAGACGCCATTGAAACAGAATCTGGCAGCCCCCTACCTACCACAGGAGAGAGCTTTTCTGAGCATGTCAGTCAAGGCCCTTCCCTCGTGAGCCCCTGCCATCTTCCCACACCTCCTTATCCCCCACCCTCACAAACCAGTGGTTCTCTTCCCACATCCTTCCAGAGTAAAGGACCTGAAGCTTAAGGGGAACATTGGTGGCTCACTGTACCTTAGGAAATGGGAGTGGAATCAAAGTCAAGGAGACACTCAGTTGGGATGAGATTTAAGACAGTGCAGACTAGCTGTGCATGTGTGCGTGCTAAGTCGCTTCAGTCGTGTCCGACTACTTTCAACCCATGAACTGTTGCCCACCAGGCTCCTCTGTCCATGGAATTCTCCAGGCAAGGATACTGAAGTGAGTTGCCATGCCCTTCTCTAGGGCATCTTCCTGACCCAGGGGTCAAACCCAGATCTCCTGCATTGCAGGCAGATTCCTTACCCACTGAGCCACCTGGAAACTAGCTGTGGTGAGGACTATTTTTCCAAAATTCTCAATCCAAGTTTGGGATTAGCAGAAGCAAACTATTATATATAGGATGAATAAACAACAAGGTCCTGTATAGTACAGGGAACTATATTCAATATCCCTTGATAAAACATAACAGAAAAAGAACATGAAAAGTAATGTATATATATATGCATAACTGAGTCACTCTGCTGTACACCTGAAATTAACACAACATTGTAAATCAACTATACTTACATAAATTTTTTAAAATTCCCAATCCATCACTGATCAAGGCTTTTATAAAATCAATAAATATAACTCCCTAGAAAAATAAAATGGGAATAAGTCAGAGAGCAGCATGGGTTTAGGGACCACAGTTTGGGTAGCACAGTTATAGTGGGTTTAACTGTTTCCATCCTGCACTTATACAAACTACAGACCACACTAGACTCCAGGTTTCTGAGAGCTCAAGACTCGAAGGACAAGGAGATGTAACTACAGTCTATTGGAATCGTGCTAAATGAATGCCAGGAGGGCAGGGCGAGTTTGGCTGGTACTATTGCTCTCTGTTATCTGTTACAAATCTAGATTTGAGAGGGTTAACGTAAGAGTGCTCAAGGTCAAGATCAAAAAAAGCTACAGGCAGTCTGTTTACAATCCCGTGGCTTAAAGAGATTTCTTCTCTTTCTAGAATAAATATTCAGAGTGATACAATACAAGCTCTAAGGGATGAAAATTTCTGCAGCATAAGGGAAAAGGAATATTTTGACTCTTAAAGATTCAAAGGAAAACATCTCATTTATGAAAATAATCAGCTACCCCAAAAAAAGGAAAGGCAGTTTCAGAAACTATTTGGTGTATTCAGCAAAAGATTCAAGAATACTCTTATATAGTAGGAGTAGAGGGTCATACAGGCTTCCCTGGTGACTCAATTGGTAAAGGGTTGCAATGCGGGTTGCAGGCGCATTGCAACCTGGTTTCCAGCCCTGGGTCTGGAAGGTCCCAAGGAGGAAGGCATGGCAACCCACTCCAGTATTCTTGCCTAGAGAACCACCATGGATAGAGGAGCCTGGAGGACTGCAGTCCATGGGGTCACAAAGAGTTGGACACAACTGAAACGACTGAGCACACATACAGAAAATTGAGAAATATAAGAATGCAAAGATTCAAATATGAAATTAACGCCTTTGGTCAGGCTTGGAAGTTATCATTCCTGTCCTGACAACAAGAGAAAGCTGGGTAAACAAAGATTCATGACTTTTCTTGGAGTCAACAAAGAACTGAGTTTTCAGGCAAATCACCACCCATCTAGAAAGACAGGCAAATCCAGACAGTCACAGCCGAGATCTGCTTACTTGGAGCAGAAGACACGCTGGAGTCATACATGGTAGGTACGCCGTAATGGCAATTTAGAAAAATGACTGAGGGCTGGGTGCAGACTAATAGGAGAGTGAGAAACTGCTGGGGGTGACGTCATAGCAGAGATTCCCACACTGCCATAGGCTTTAACTTCAGGAACCCTACCAGGTTTTCATGGTGAAGGTCCAAGAAAGTTCCCCTCCTGCTCTGGCAGAGAGAAGGTAAAAGTAATCCTTCTGAAATATGCTCAGAGACTTCTCCAGAGAAAAGGACTATTTGAAGAGGGCTACCTGAATTTTCCAGAGCCTTATTTCAACTCTAAGAATGGCTCGATGATGAACTCCCAGAAAAAAAAATCATTTGGGGAACTCCTTCTGTGGTTTTGGGGGGATCTGCTGACCACAGACTCTCCAAATCACGGTCATAGGTGTGGTCCCATGAATCACGCTGGGTCAATAGAACTTGAGCCCCAGGTCCCTGGAATTAGAGGGCTCAGCACAGGCCTCAGGCTGGCCAACCAGGGGCTTGCTCAGAGACTTATAAAACAAAGCCCAGTTGAAAGAATCCCTCTTATTTTCCTCTTTGGTTAGATACTGTATGGATGTGACCTAAGACATGCTAGTTTTGAGTGGGGCTCAGAACAAGAGAGGGCTTGCCAGTTGGCACAGTGGAAAAGAACCCGCCTGCCAATGCAGAGAGACACAGAAGACGCAGGTTCAATCCCTGAGTTGTGAAGATCCCCTGGAAGAGGAAATGGCAACCCACTCCAGTATACTTGCCTGGGAGATCTCATGGAGAGAGAAGCCTGGCAGGCTATGGTCCATGGGGTTGCAAAGAGCTGGACACGACTGAGCAACTGAGCATGCACACACACAGGACAAGAGAAGACCCCGTCATATGTCTGGGCCACTTTGTAAGCTGCTCTGTCACTTGGGCCATTTGACCCCGGAGATCTACTGGTGTTCCATGTGTCAGCAGCTGAAAGAGGTGCAGTGTGAAGTCTTTGACAAGCCCCTCTAGATGAAGCAAGACCTGACCCTTAAAACTTAGTGGTCAAATCCCTGCCCTCTTTAGTGGATAATTACTCTCCTTTTCAGAATCAACTTTTGGTTGATGAAATGCTTATCTGTGGACCACCAAGTTACTGTGTAACTTGAGCTGTTCATCGTGAACTAGTGTTGTCCAACTGGCCAAGCCATACAGTAGGGCATTCACTGCGGCACTCCATCATCAAATGGAAGTGATTCATATGTAATCAGGCTTGTGTGGGCCTGGAAGGCGTAAGTTGCATTGAGAAAAGGCTTCAAGGACTTCCCTGGTGGTACAGTGGATAAACAACCCACCTGCCAAGGCCGGGAACATGGGTTTTATCCCTGTTGCACGAAGATTCTACATGCCATGCAGCAGCTAAGCCCGTGTGCCTAGAGCCTGTGCTCCAAAACAAGAGAAGCCACTGCAATGAGAATCCCCCACTCACTGCAACTAGCGAAAACCCGTACACAGCAACAAAGACCCCATGCAACCAAAACCAAAACACAGAAAGAAAAAAGAAGTGACCTCAAAATCCATGGTCCCTACTTCTGCTACATTACCTTCTCTCTTCCAACCCACATCTCTGGCCTGATGGAATGAGCCCTCTGGCCAGTTAACTGAGGAAGAAAAACCTCAGATAGTTCTGCACAGCAGGTAGGCAGCACCTGAAAAGTGGAGAGTGGCAGCGTTACCACCCAACTCGCTTACAGCCCTGAACAGCAGCACTGAGAGGGATCCTCTTAGTAGGCAGGGTTTTGAGAAGTCTACCTGGTGGTGGTTCAAACGGCAAAGAATCCACCTGCCAACACAGGGAACACAGTTTGATCCCTAGGTTGGGAAGATCCCCTGGAGGAGGAAATGGCAACCCACTCCAGTATCCTTGCCTGGAAAATCTCTTGGACAGAGGAGCCTGGCAGACTACAGTCCATAGGGTCACAAAGAGTCAGACAGGACTGAGCAACTAACACTTTACTTTCACTTTCACCTGGTGTCTTGAGTAGAGATATTGGATATGGATTTTCCTTCTCTGTCCACATGCTTCTGCGTCAATTCCCATCCATGGTGTTATGGAATAGCTTACCCACCATCATGGTACTGCACAGAGCACTGCTTCCAATCAAGGAACGCACTTCCCAGCAAATGAAATGTGGCAATGGACTCGTCATGGAATTTACCCATCTTACCATGTTCCCTATCACCCAGAAGCAGCTTGATTGAAGCGGCACGGCCTTTTGAAGATGTACTTGATGCACAGCTAAGTGGTAACACCTTGCAGGGCTGGGCAGGGTCATCCTGGATGCTGTATATCCTTTGAGTTGCCATCAAATATATGATGTTGTTTTCCTGTAGCCAGTATTCATAGATCCCTGAGTACAGCAGGGGAAATGGGAGCGGCACTGTTTGCTATTACCTCTAGTGAAAATCCTTAAGGGTCCCTCTTAATAGTCCCAGGTCCGATGATTATTGCCAACAGAAAACCACGTGTGTGTGCTGTCACTCAGTCGTGCCCAACTGTTGTGACCCCATGGACTGTAGCCCACCAGGCTCCTCTGTCCATGGGATTTCCCAAGCAAGAATACTCGAGGGTTGCCATTCCCTTCTCCAGGGGATCTCCCCACCCAGGCATTGGACCTTTGTCTTTTATGTCTCTTGCACTGGCAGGCAGGCTCTTTACCACTAGTGCCACCTGGGAAGCCATTTGAACCCTTAAATGAAGGGCACAAAGATGGGTGGACAACAAGCCAATTCAGGCAGGGATGCTAATATACCAGAACCTTCAAGACTGAAAGTTTATCACACCTCACCAAACAAAGAACCATGACGAGCTGCGGAGGTGCTGGTTGACAGCAAAATGAATACAAATAGTATACAATGGGAAGGCAGTTATAAACATGGGTGTCCCAACTGGCTTATCGGTAAAGGATCTGCCTGCCAATGCAGGTGATGCAGGAAACTTGGGTTTCATTTCTGGGTCAGGAAGATCCCCTGGAGGAGGAAATGGCAACCCACTCCAGTATTCTTGCCTGCACAATCCCATGGACAGAGGAGCCTGGCAGGCTACAGTCCATGGGGTCGCAAAGAGTTGGACATGACTGAGTAAACCACAACAAATTTATAAATATCCATTATGACCATGTGGCTGCTGCAGAGACGGAGACTGTAATAGTTATAAATAGTTCTTCCTTATTTTAATACAGATATATTTGTATATATATTAACTAGATATTTTTGTTTTCTTTCTTATTTCATCTCATCATCTAACATGATATATTAATAATACTTCGTATCTCAAAGATATCAAAGGAAATGTGTGAATCATCTTGGAAAAGAATGAACATCAGCCACGGACAAAATAAGGAACTCTGTATTCTCTTCTGGGGAAAGGGTTAGCATTTTTTGGTCATATGTGGAAGAGTTGTATAATACTAGGCAGAAGTAGGACTTTAGCCTTGTGCTGATTCAGATATTAAGTATACTTTAAGGAGATGTGTATGGATGCCAAGTTGACTAGGGGTGAATTTTAATGGCTTTGTGATGTGTCAGCTTGGCTAGGCTGAGCTACATTTCCCAGAATTCACTCTCTTGTTTCCAGTTAGGGGAGATTCTCGGGAGATTTGGAGGCTGGAAGAGAAGCAGTGGCCATTTTGTTGCTCACACATGTTGCCGATTTGCTGACTTACCTCGCCAGTGTGAAGCACCAACCTTTCTCTAATCCTTCAGCTTCTTCGACTTCTAGGCCAGATGTAGATATGTTTAGCTCTGTGATGAAGAGCCCTACTTCTGCTGGAGATCCTCATCACCGAGGTCAAAGGCCACATGGATTTACATGAGTCTGGTTCTTCCTCATGGGGCTCCAACTTGTGTTTTTTGGTTCCAACCTACCCTCAATCTCCCCCCTCCACTTAACATCCATCTTCCCTCCTGGACATTCCATGAATGTCAAGCTCCAGCTTTAGACTCAGAGATAACAGCCATAGAGAGACTGGCTTAGTAAGCAGCCAAAACTGCCTAAGAACAGTTCCCTGTAATGAATCCATACTGAACTTTCACAATATACAGCTGCTTCTCTGGATGAACATGGGCTGATACAGGTGAGGAGTGAGGGCGAGGAGATAGTAAGTTTAGTTTTGAACATGTGAAGGTGGCCGTGTGGGTGGACCAACAAGGTGGGGACCTCTAGTGCAAAGATCATTTGGAATTTAGTAGGAGAGAGGAGGAGAGGGGTAGAGATTTGAAATGCTTACATGGAGGTGAAAGCTGAAGTCACTCAAGTGGATGAGCTCCTTGAGGACATTGGAGAAAAAGGAAGAAAAGGAAAAAGAGGCTTGGAAAATACAAGTTAAACAGGGGAGCACAAAGGAAGCCATAGCAAACAACAGCTTCTGGATCTTGACAAGGGGCATCTGAGTCCCAAGGGAGAAGAGGCACACTTTTTTTTTTTTTTTTGCCAGATAAGACTTGTAGAAATTATGGACAAGGGAACATGACCCAGTTCTAAAGGCTGACGAAAAATAGAACAAAGTGAAGAAACATCAGCTAGATCCTGTGGTTAAATATCTCACCCATAAGGACTGAACCCCTAACTTCTAAGCCCTCGCCTGGGGTGGTAATGTGGTTTGTGGCAGTCTAAGAGAGGAGTAGAGGAGGGGGCAGAGCTCTTGGGAGACAGGAGTAACTTAATGTGGTAAAAATGAGACAATTGGTTGGTAGTCTAGATGCCATGCATTTGAAGATGAGTGTAACTCGTGTAAGACTGGGATGTTTTTGCCAAAAGACTATCCCCAGACATATGCCTGCATCCAACTGTGATGATATTGATTGCCCAAAGAAGACCAACCCTGGTCCTCGGTCCAGTGGGATCTGTTTAAGGCCCTGTGGAGACAGTTCTGCCCTTTCACCCTTTATTCTGAACACGATTCTCGGGCTGCCTTGTTTAAAGTTTGTGCAGCTGACCCTCTGCAGAAGGTTGCATCCATCGAACTGTCTCCCCTCTCTCCCCCTAGTCCTTGCAATTCTGTTGATGTTGGCACATCCCTGGGGCCTCTGCCTTTTCAGATGCTGATTCATCCAGAAAACATCTGCTGGAGGTAACAGCCTTGTCACATGTTTCAAGTCATAGAAGGACGTGTTGGAGGAGAGGGAAAGCTTTCATTTATTCACTTGTAATCAACCCAAAGGTCAGCATCACAGAAAGGACTTGGACAGGAAAATGAGTCCTGGAGGCTAAAGAAGGGCTTCCAGCTGCAAGGAGAACAGCTAACATGCATCCCCTGTATGTGTGGGCACAGTGCAGGCTGCCTCTTCCTGTGGCTGTCCCCAGAGCCTTTCTCCTGTTCCTCAAGACCTCTCTTGGATCCCAAGAGTTTCTGGCTCAATTATGAGGGCTTCAGGGAGGCCAGAGCACATGCAGAAACCCTGCTGTTTGGCCAGAGGGCTGAGGGCTCCAGCCAAGTACAAAAACAAGCCAAGTTTAGAAACAATGAGTTAATAGTCCTTCCTAGGTTGCATCATACTATTAGTGATAACTAATCAAATGCTTCATTTAGTCAAATCCTGTTGGACTTTCTGTCCTGTCTGCCTTTCAGGGATCAGCCTTCCTCTGACCCTGGTCAACAGCCAAAGAAAAGTTGACTCGTGGAAAAGTTACAAGACTTGCACAAAGGCCCGCAAGAGTTGAACACACCAAAGCTGAATAAGGATTCTGAGCTATCAGTGTTGGGAGTCTACAGTAATATTTTTCAAGTGGCTGTGTGAAGCTTTCCCACACTGCTCTGGTCCTTGTCTCCCTCTGCCAGGGTAGATTCAATTTCTGTTTGGCTGGAATATAGAAGGACCTTCCCCACTTGCCTCATGCTCACTTCTCTTTAAAAGGAAGATACGCAGTGACATGTCTCTTGAGTATATGATCTGGTACAATGAAACCCAATGTTTGGTATATCTTGGAATGTTCTCAAATGAATGCTGTTGCATGACCGTAATATTACACAGTTTCCTCCAACTCTTTATTTCCCTTTCAAAAAAAAGTTGCCTAAACTCTCTGCTTCCATCAGCCTACTCCAAACTGAGTCTGTGCACACTGGTCCTCTGAAATAACTCTTGCTGTTGTCACCTGCGTGTTGTTTGCACCCATCGACATGTTTTAGTCCTTGTTCCATACACTTCTCAGCATTCAGTACTAGTGACCACTTGTCACCGGACACAACTTAGTGACTGAACAACACCACTTCAAGTAACGTGGACAATCTGTAGATTCCAGGACACCATACTATCATACCTCCAACATCTCTGGATGCTTCTTAAGTATTTTTGGCCACCCATTCATCTCAGGGCAACCATTAAATGTTGAATTCCATGGGAATCTCTATTCTCTCTCCTAGGTGATCTCATCTACTCTCAGAGCTTCGATTACCAGCTAAACATTAAGAATTCATAAATATGTATCTTTAGACTCTCCTGTGGGTGCCTGACCTTACTATATATTTAATAACTTCTCTCGATTGTTCAAATGCACCATCAACTCCACACATACTGAATCGATTCACATCCTCTAACCTGTGAACTTCGGTGTCCTCCAGCATTCTCTGTGTCTGTGACTGCTATTCATCCTTGAATTCCTTTCTCTCCAGCCAAGTCATCCCTCAGTCCTGTATTTTCCTCCTTATGATGCTTGAATCCAGCCATGTTGCTCTGTCTTCACTGTCACCCACTTGGCCCATGTTCTATACTATCACCTCTCAACTGGACCCCTATCAGTGACTTCCTAGGTGGTCCCTTGCATCCACTCCTGTATCTCCTGCGACCTCCACATCCTCTCCATTTGCTGCAGTCAGAGCAAACCATCACTCACTGGCTTAAAACCCTTTGCTGGATTACTGGTACACATACTGATACATAAGAGAACGAGATTCTGAGCATAACATACAAAGCTCTGTTTCGTCCAGACACTGTCTACTTATCCAGCCTCAGCTCTCACCACCCTTACATCAGTCTTACTACTGCTATCACTCTGACTTTCTTTCAGTCTGTGCTGTTCCTTTCTGCTTCAGGGCCTTTGCAAATACTTTCTTCTGCTTACTTTTTCTACCGCTTATTCTAGGTAACATCTCCTTATTTTCAGATTTTATCTTAAATACCACTTCAGGGAAGCTTTCCTAGACTCCCTAGTAGATAAATTTCAGTTCTATGTGCTCCATATTTTCCAAGATGGCTGCAAAGTACCTCCCATCCCATAAGTTCTTCTTATAATGTGACATTGAATACTTCTCTCATCAAGGGAGCTCTGTGTTGTCTCCCCTGGAATCAAGGTGGCTCTGTGATTATGCCAGAAGCAACATGGTGTGCTTCCAAAGTTATGTATGACACAAGAGGAGATGCAGCTTTTACCTGGTTTTTATTTTTCTAGATACTTGCTCTTGGAAGTCAGCAACCATGCTGTGAAAGAATTCACATGGAGGGGTCATGTGTCTATGCGCAGCTGAAATCCCAATCAGGAGTGAGTATCAACTGCCAGACATGGGAGTGAGGGAAGCCTTCAAGATGACTCCAACCCAAGTCACCGTATGACCACAACTGTATGAGAGATCCTGGCCGAGAATTGCCCACTGAACCCAGTTAACTCTAGAACTGTGAGATAAATGGTATCTCATTGTTTTAAGGCACTGAATTTTGAGCCAATTCATCACTCTGCATAGATAACTAAAACGTGTGCTTCTTCAAAAAACCAGACAACTCAATCAAAGAATGGACAGGAGATCCAAATAGACATTTTCTCCAAAGACATATACACGGCCCAAAAGCACATGAAAAGATGCTCAACATCACTAACTATCAGAGAAATGTAAATCAAAAAACTACAGTGAGATATTACTTCATAGAAGTCATAATGGCTATCATCAAAAAAGCCTACAGATAAGAAATGCTGGAGAGGTAGAGAAAAAGGAACCTTCATACACTGTTGGTAGGAATGTGAGTTGGTACAACCACTATGGAGAATAGTATGGGAGGTTCCTTTAAAAAATAAAGATAGAACTACTGTATGACCCAGCAATCTCATTCCTAGGCATATACTCAGAGAAAACCATAATTCGAACACATAGATCCACCCCAATGTTCAATGTAGCACTATTTACCTTAGCCAAGACATGGAAGCAACCTAAATGTCTATCAGCAGAGGAATGGATTAAGAAGATATGGTACATATATACAATGGAATATGACTCAGTCATAAAAAAGAACAAAATAATACATTTGCTGCAACATGGATGGATCTAGAGACTGTCATACTGAGTGAAGTAAGTCAGACAGAGAAAGAAAAATATGTTATTGTACATATATGGAATCTAATTTAGAAACCAAAATGATACAAATGGAGTTATTTATAAAACAGAAGCAGACTTACAGATATTAAAAACAAACATGATTACCAAAGGGGAAATATGGAGGAGAGGGATAAATTGGGAGATTGTGATGAACATACACACACTACTATATGTAAGACAGACAACCAACAAGGATGTATTGTATAGCACAGAGAACTCTACTCAATATTCTGTGATAGCTTGTAAGAGAAAAGAATCTGAAAAAGAATTAATATATGTATATGTAAAACCGAATCACTTTAGGGTACACCTAAAACTATTACAACGTTGTAAATCAACTATATTCCAAGAAAATTTAAAAAATAACAAAAAATTTAAAAATAAGTGATTCACAGCATATACATAGCATATGTATACTTATTGGTGTAAAGTATTTTAATTCATCATAGTATTTATGTATTTGTATAAATCCCACTACCAATATCTGTATTCCCTGACAGACTATGATTTCTTTGACACAAGTAGGGACAGTGTCTCATTTCATCATTGTATTTATAGAAAAAGTTGGCTTAAAGCTCAACATTCAGAAAACTAAGATCATGGCATCTGGTCCCATCACTTCATGGCAAATAGATGGGGAAACAGTGGAAACAGTGTCAGACTTTATTTTTTGGGGCTCCAAAATCACCACAGATGGTGACTGCAGCCATGAAATTAAAAGACGCTTACTCCTTGAAAGAAAAGTTATGACCAACCTAGATAGCATATTCAAAAGCAGGGACATTACTTTGCCGACTAAGGTCCGTCTAGTCAAGGCTATGGTTTTTCCTGTGGTCATGTATGGATGTGAGAGTTGGACTGTGAAGAAGGCTGAGCGCTGAAGAATTGATGCTTTTGAACTGTGGTGTTGGAGAAGACTCTTGAGAGTCCCTTGGACTGCAAGGAGATCCAACCAGTCCATTCCCAGCCCTGGGATTTCTTTGGAGGGAATGATGCTAAAGCTGAAACTCCAGTACTTTGGCCACCTCATGCGAAGAGTTGACTCATTGGAAAAGATTCTGATGCTCTGATGCTGGGAGGGATTGGGGGCAGTAGGAGAAGGGGACGACCGAGGACGAGATGGCTGGATGGCATCACGGACTCGATGGACATGAGTCTGAGTGAACTACGGGAGGTGGTGATGGACAGGGAGGCCTGGCATGCCGCAATTCATGGGGTCGCAAAGAGTCGGACACGACTGAGCGACTGAACTGAACTGAGGTGCTAAAATAAACTTTTAAAGTAAATTAATGAATGAATTTCTATTGTTTGTACAAGGTTTAATAACTTTCAAACACAACAGCTTAAATGAACTATTCAATATATCTAATGGTGTAATCTCTTATGCTTATTTGTGGTGACATTTCTCACTGTAAAATTAATTAGTCAAAGTATGATGAATGATGATTCAACATCCATTCATCAAATATTTGACTATGTGCAAAGGCAATTTGGAAACACCAAGAATTATACCACAGGGGTTCTGTACTGTAGTTGTTCCTACATGAAATGCTTCAAGAATTTACCAGAGACTATTGTCATTCAAAGACTCCACATTCTTTGTGTTTGTTTTTGTGAGAAATTACTGAGGCATTTATTTGAATCTGAAAAGTTCTGATGCTTTGCTGGTACTTCCACCATCAGGATCTTGATAGACTTTTGTTTTCTATTTGGTAATGTTCGTGAGGGCTTCCCTCATGGCTTAGTGGTAAAGAATCTGCCTACTAAGCAGTAGATGTGGGTTTGATCCCTGAGTCAGGAAGATCCACTGGAGAAGGAAATGGCAACACACTCCAGTATTCTTGCCTGGAGAATCCCATGGATAGAGGAGCCTGGCAGGCTACAGTCCATAGGGTCGCAAAAGAGTCAGACACAACACAGTGACTAAACAACAACAACAATGTTCTTGAAGTGATTGAACCTCTGTGTCTCTGTGGCAGTAAATTATACTGTGGCCACATCCAGGAATCATTCATCTCTATCGAAATGTGATTAGGAAAAAAGCTGCACTTTAGTCGTTCAGTCGTGTCCAACTCTGTGACCCCATGGACTGTAGCCCACCAGGCTCCTCTATCCATGAGGATTCTCCAGGCAAGACTACTGGAGTGGGTGATCATGCTCTCCTCCAGGGGATCTTCCCAATCCAAGGATCAAATCCAGGTCTCCCACATTGCAGGAGGATTCTTTACTGTCTGAGCCACCAGGGAAGCCCAGGAAAAAAAAAAGCTAGGAATGTATATAGAAATACCTGTATTTGACATTTTAGTGATTTAGAAAGCCTTTGTTAATTAAGTGTCTGCTGAGTGACACTATGGGTAGTGTGGTCAATGACAGATCTCAGTAGACTTGGGTGGGGGTGGGGGTCAGGAAAGCCATTATAGAGGAGGTACGGCTTAAGATAGATTTTGAAGGAGAGCAATGTGATCAGAAACACAGAAGTGGGTGTGTACATTGCAACAAGCCAGGAGCAGAACGGTCATGTAGGGACACAGTGGGAGAGGCAGCTGGAAAGGAAAACTGGAGCCAAATTATATAGGTTCTTGAAGAGTGGTGAGAAGCTAAGCACTTGATTCTAAAGCCTAGAACCTATAGGTTATTAATTCTCATGGAGAATGCAATATGGCCTCTTAGGGTTGTCAAAAATACCTGCTTCTGGAGAGCCTGATTTGCACCACCTTGCCAGGGGTGCCTTTCTCCTTTCCTTCTTTTCCAGCATCCCTCCTGTAGTGAAATAGTAAGTAACAAGCCTTTGTGGCTGATGGGTGTGTGTGGTTTCTCTAGGTATGCTGAGGCAAGAAAAAAACAAAAAGAGTACAAGTATCTATAATATGATCTGTAGATATACGTTTAGAGTTTTTAAAAGCATGGAAGCCATATGAATAAAACAGACTCTGAAGAAGATGACTATGGCAGAGGGTGCCATGAGTAAGAAGGAAAATCTAGAGGCAGAAGGTGATGCCTCAGATGCTCTTGGCTGCCAACCCAATATCCATCCTTTGCATCTTCATTGCTGGCAGAGCCCCAGTTTTATTCATTTCCCATCCATGCCCCACAGAATTAGGGGAGGGACTTCCCTGGTGGTTCAGCAGATAAGAATCTGCCTGCCAACACGGAGGACACTGCTTTGATCCCTAGTCTGGGAGGATTTCACATGCTGCAGAGCAACTTAGTCCATGTGCCTCAACTACTGAGCCTGTGCTCTAGAGCCTGGGAATGACAACTAGCGAGCCCGCTTGCTGCAACTACTAAAACCCATGAGCCTAGAACCCATGCTCCTCAACAAGAGAAGCCATCACAATGAGAAGCCTGAGCACTGCAATGAAGAGTAGCCCTCACAAAGCAACAAAGACCCACTGCAGCCAAAAATAAATAAATAAATAAGAATACAGGGAGTGTGACCCCTTCCCCCACTCCAGAGGCAAATCCTATTTGGTCCAAGTCCTGTTCTCTCTACTGGGAGTCTGCTTAAGGGAGTGTTTAAGACACAAGGGTACATTGAGATTTGAGGGGATATCTGAGAAAGACTTGGAAAAGGCAGTGGCACTCCATTCTAGTACTCTTGCCTGGAAAATCCCATGCATGGAGGAGCCTGATAGGCTGCAGTCCGTGGGGTCTCTAAGAGTCGGACACGACTGAGTGACTTCACTTTCATGCACTGGAGAAGGAAATGGCAACCCACTCCAGTGTTCTTGCCTGGAGAATCCCAGGGACGGAGGAGCCTAGTGGGCCGCTGTCTATGAGGTCGCACAGAATCGGACACGACTGAAGTGACTTAGCAGCAGCAGCTGAGAAAGACTTATTCACGTCCTGTTGCAGATCAAATTTCCTAAAAAGCAGACTCTAACACTGCAATGAATATACATGAAAGGAGTGTGTGTGTGAAGTCGCCTTAGTTGTGTCAGACTCTTTGTGAACCTTTGGACTGCAGCTGACCAGGCTCCTCTGTCCATGTGGTTCTTCAGGCAAGAATTCTGGAGTGGGTTGCCATGCCCTCCTCCAAGGGATCTTCCTGACCCAGGGATCGAACCATATCTCTTATGTCTCCTGCATTGGCAGGTGAGGTCTTTACCACTAGTGCCACCTGTTAGTCAGTTCAGTTGCTCAGTTGCGTCTGACTCTTTGTGACCCCATGGACTGTAGCACACCAGGCCTCCCTATCCATGACCAACTCCCGGAGCCTATTCAAACTCATGTCCATCGCATCAGTGAAGCCATCCAACCATCTCATCCTCTGTCATCCCCTTCTCCTCCCGCCTTCAATCTTTCCCAGTATCAGGGCCTTTTTCAATGAATCACTTCTTCACATCAGGTGGCCAAAGTATTGGAGTTTCAGCTTCAGCATCAGTCCTTTCAATGAATATTCAGGACTGATTTCCTTTAGGATGGACTGATTGGATCTCCTTGTAGTCCAAGACTCTCAAGAGTCTTCTCCAACACCACAGTTCAAAAGCATCAATTCTTTGGTACTTAGCTTTTTTTATAGTCCAACTCTCACATCCATACATGACTACTGGAAAAATGATAGCTTTGACTAGATGGACCTTTGTTGGTAAAGTAATGTCTCTGCTTTTTAATATGCTATCTAGGTTGGTCATAGCTTTTCTTCCAAGGAGTAAGCATCTTTTAATTTCATGGCTGCAATAAGCATAACAGCTGATCTTTCAATAGAAACTTTTCAGGCCAGAAGGGAATGGCAGGACATACTTAAAGTGATGAAAGAGAAAAATCTACAACCCAGATTACTGTACCCAGCAAGGATCTCATTCAAATATGAAGAAGAAATCAAAAGCTTTACAGACAAGCAAAAGCTGAGAGAATTCAGCACCACCAAACCAGCTCTCCAACAAATGCTAAAGGATCTTCTCTAGACAGGAAACACAAAAAGGGTGTATAAACTCAAACTCAAAACAACAAAGTAAATGGCAATGGGATCATACTTATCAATAAGTACCTTAAATGTAAATGGGTTGAATGCCCCAACCAACAGACAAAGACTGGCTGATTGGATACAAAAACAAGATCCCTACAGATGTTGTCTACAAGAGACTCACCTCAAAACAAGGGACACACACAGACTGAAAGTGAAGGGCTGGAAAAAGATATTCTACGCAAACAGAGACCAAAAGAAAGCAGGAGTAGCAATACTCATATCAGATAAAATAGACTTTAAAATAAAGGCTGTGAAAAGAGATAAAGAAGGACACTACATAATGATCAAAGGATCAATCCAAGAAGAAGATATAACAATTATAAATATATATGCACCCAACATAGGAGCACCACAATATGTAAGACAATTGCTAACAAGTATGAAAGAGGAAATTAACAATAACACAATAATAGTGTGAGACTTTAATACCCCATTCACATCTATAGATAGATCAACTAAACAGAAAATTAACAAGGAAACATAAACTTTAAATGATACAATGGACCAGTTAGACCTAATTGATATCTATAGAACATTTCACCCCCAAACAATGAATTTCATCTTTTTCTCAAGTGCACACGGAACCTTCTCCAGGATAGATCACATCCTGGGCCATAAATCTAGACTTGGTAAATTCAAAAAAAATTGAAACCGTTCCAAGCATCTTTTCTGACCACAATGCAGTAATATTAGATGTCAATTACAGGAGAAAAACTATTAAAAATTCCAACATATGGAGGAGGAACAACATGCTGCTGACTAACCAACAAATCACAGAAGAAATCAAAAAAGAAATCAAAATATGCATAGAAACAAATGAAAATGAAAACACAACAACCCAAAACCTATGACACCCTTTCTGTGTTAAAAGCAGTGCTAAGGGGAAGGTTCATAGCAATACAGGTTTACCTTAAGAAACAAGAAAAAAATCAAATAAATAACCTAACTTTACACCTATAGCAACTAGAAAAGGAAGAAATAAAGAACCCCAGGGTTAGTAGAAGGAAAGAAATCTTAAAAATTAGGGCAGAAATTAATGCAAAAGAAACAAAAGAGATCATAGCAAAAATTAATAAAGCCAAAAGCTGGTTCTTTGAGAAGATAAATAAAACTGACAAACCATTAGCCAGATGCATCAAGAAACAAAGGGAGAAAAATCAAATAAACAAAATTAGAAATGAAAATGGAGAGATTACAACAGACAACACAGAAATACAAAAGATCATAAGAGACTACTATCAGCAACTATATGCCAAGAAAATGGGAAACTTGGAAGAAATGGACAAATTCTTAGAAAAGTACAATTTTCCAAAACTGAACCAGGAAGAAATAGAAAATCTTAACAGACCCATCACAAGCATGGAAATTGAAACTGTAATCAGAAATTTTCCAGCAAACAAAAGCCCAGTACCAGACAGCTTCACAGCTGAATTCTACCAAAAATTTAGAGAAGAGCTAATACCTATCCTACTCAAACTCTTCCAGAAAACTGCAGAGGAAGGTAAACTTCCAAATTCATTCTATGAGGCCACCATCACCCTAATACCAAAACCAAAGATGCCACAAAAAAAGAGAAAACTACAGGTCAATATCACTGATGAACACAGATGCAAAAATCCTTAACAAAATTCTAGCAAACAGAATCCAACAACATATTAAAAAGATCATACATCATGACCAAGTGGGCTTTATTCCGGGAATGCAAGGATTCTTCAGTATCTGCAAATCAATCAATGTAATACATCACATTAACAAACAAATATAAAAACCATATGATTATCTCAATAGATGCAGAGAAACACTGACAAAATTCAACATCCATTTATGATAAAAAAAACTCTCCAGAAAGCAGGAATAAAAGAAACATACCTCAACATAATAAAAGCTATATTTGACAAACCCATAGCAAACATTATCCTCAATGGTGAAAAATTGAAAGCATTTCCCCTGAAGTCAGGAACAAGACAAGGGTGCCCACTCTCACCACTACTGTCCAGCATAGTTTTGGAAGTTTTGGCCGCAGCAATCAGACCAGAAAAAGAAATACAAGGAATGCAGATTGGAAAAGAAGAAGTAAAACTTTCACTGTTTGCAGATGACATGATCCTCTACATAGAAAACCCTAAAGACTCCATCAGAAAATTACTAGAGCTAATCAATGACTATAGTAAAGTTGCAGGACATAAAATCAACACACAGAAATCCCTTGCATTCCTATACACTAACAATGAGAAAACAGAAAGAGAAATTAAGGAAACAATTCCATTCACCATTGCATCAAAAAGAATAAAATACTTAGAAATATATCTACCTAAAGAAACAAAAGACCTATATATAGAAAACTATAAAACACTGATGAAAGAAATCAAAGATGACACAAATAGATGGAGAAATATACCATGTTCATGGATCGGAAGAATCAATATCATGAAAATGAGTATACTACACAAAGCAATCTATAGATTCAATCTGTCAACGGTATTTTTAACAAAACTAGAATGAATAATTTCACAATTTGTATGGAAATACAAAAAACCTCGAATAGCCAAAGCTATCTTGAGAAAGAAGAATGGAACAGGAGGAATCAACCTGCCCGACTTCACGCTATACTACAAAGCTACAGTAAGACAGTACGATACTCGCACAAAGACAGAAATATAGATCAATGGAACAAAATAGAAAGCCCAGAGATAAGTCCACGCATCTATGGACACCTTATCTTTAACAAAAGAGGCAAGAATATACAATGGAGAAAAGACAATCTCTTTAACAAGTGGTGCTGGGAAAACTGGTTAACCACTTGTAAAAGAATGAAACTAGAACACTTTCTAACACCATACACGAAAATAAACTCAAAAGGCATTAAAGATCTAAACGTAAGACCAGAAACTATAAAACTCCTAGAGGAAAACACAGGCAAAACACTCTCCGACATAGATCACAGCAGGATCCTCTATGACCCACCTCCCAGAGTAAAGGAAATGAAAGCAAAAATAAACAAATGGAACCTAATTAAACATAAAAGCTTTTGCACAACAAAGGAAACTATAAGCAAGGTGAAAGGACAGCCTTCAGAATGGGAGAAAATAATAGCAAATGAAGCAACTGACAAAGAATTAATCTCAAAAACATACAAGCAACTCCTGCAGCTCAACACCAGAAAAATAAATGACCCAATCAAAACATGGGCCAAAGAACTAAGCAGACATTTCTCCAAAGAAGACATACAGATGGCTAACAAACACATGAAAAGATGCTCAACATCATTCATTATCAGAGAAACGCAAATCAAAACCACAATGAGGTACCATCTCATGCCGGTCAGAATGGCTCCTATCAAAAAGTCTACAAACAATAAATGCTGGAGAGGGTGTGGAGAAAAGGGAACCCTCTTACATTGTTGGTGGGAATGCAAACTAGTACAGCCACTATGGAGAACAGTGTGGAGATTCCTTAAAAATCTGGAAATAGAACTCCCATACCACCCAGCAATCCCACTCTGGGCATACACACTGAGGTAACCGGAATTGAAAGAGACACGTGTACCCCAATGTTCGTCACAGCACTGTTTATAATAGCCAGGACATGGAAGCAACCTAGATGTCCATCAGCCGACGAATGGATAAGAAAGCTGTGGTACATATACACAATGGAATATTAGTCAGCCATTAAAAAGAATACATTTGAATCAGTTCTAATGAGGTGGATGAAACTGGAGCCTATTATACAGGGTGAAGTAAGCCAGAAAGAAAAACATCAATACAGTATACTAACGCATATATACAGAGAAGGCAATGGCATCCCACTCCAGTACTCTTGCATGGAAAATCCCATGGATGGAGGAGCCTGGTGGGCTGCAGTCCATGGGGTCGCAAGGAGTCGGACACAACTGAGCAACTTCACTTTCACTTTTCACTTTCATGCATTGGAGAAGGAAATGGCAACCCACTCCAGTGTTCTTGCCTGGAGAATCCCAGGGACAGCAGAGCCTGGTGGGCTGCCGTCTATGGGGTTGCACAGAGTCAGACACGACTGAAGCGACTTAGCAGCAGCAGCAACACATATATATGGAATTTAGAAAGATGGTAACAATAACCCTACATGCAAGACAGCAAAAGAGACACAGATGTAAAGAACAGTCTTTTGGACTCTGTGGGACAGGGAGAGGTTGGGATGATCTGAGAGAATAGCACTGAAACATGTATATTATCATATGTGAAACAGATCACCAGTCCAGGTTCGATGCATGAGACAGGGTGCTCAGGGCTGGTGCACTGCGATGACCCAGAGGGATGGGTGGGGAGGGAGGTGGGAGGGGGGTTCAGGACGGGGAACACATGTACACCCATGGCTGATTCATGTGAATGTATGGCAAAAACCACCACAATATTATAAAGTAATTAGCCTCTAATTAAAATAAATAAATCAAAAAATAATAATTTCATGTCTGCAGTCACCATCTGCAGTGATTTTGGAGCCCCAAAAAATAAAGCCTCCCACTGTTTCTCCATCTATTTGCCATGAAGTGATGGGACCAGATGCCATGATCTTAGTTTTCTGAATGTTGAGTTTTAAGCAGACTTTTCCACTCCTCTTTTACTTTCATCAAGAGACTCTTTAGTTCTTATTCACTTTCTGTCATAAGGATGGTGTCATCTGTGTATCTGAGGTTATTGATATTTCTCCTGTCAATCTTGATTCCAGCTTGTGCTTCATCCAGCCTGGCATTTCACATGATGTACTCTGTGGCTGCTGCTGCTGCTGCTGCTGCTTAGTTGCTTCAGTCTTGTCTGACTGTGCGACCCCACAGATGGCAGCCCATGAGGCTCCCCCGTCCCTGGGATTCTCCAGGCAAGAACTCTGCATATAAGTTAAATAAGCAGGGTGACAATATACAGCCTTAATGTACTCCTTTCCCGATTTGGAACCAGTCTGTTGTTCCATGTCCAGTTCTAACTGCTGCTTCTTGACCTACATACAGATTTCTCAGGAGGCAGGTCAGGTGGTCTGGTATTCCCATCTCTTTCAGAATTTTCCACAGTTTGTTGTGATCCACACAGTCAAAGGCTTTGGCATAGTCAATAAAGCAAAAGTAGATGTTTCCTGGAACTCTCTTGCTCTTTTGATGATCCAGCAGATGTTGGCAATTTGCTCTCTGGTTCCTCTGCCTTTTCTAAATCCAGCTTGAACATCTGGAAGTTCACAGTTCACATATTGTTGAAGCCTGGCTTGGAGAATCTAGAGCATTATTTTGCCAGCATGTGAGATAAGCGCAACTGTGTGGTAGTTTGAGCTTTTTTTGCCATTGTCTTTCTTTGGGATTGGAATGAAAACTGACCTTTTCCAGTCCTGTGGCCACTGCTGAGTTTTTTCAGATTTGCCGGCATATTGAGTGCAGCACTTTAACAGCATCATCTTTTGGGATTTGAAACAGCTCAACTGGAATTCCATCACCTCCACTAGCTTTGTTCATAGTGATGCTTTCTAAGATCCACTTGACTTTGCATTCCAGGATGTCTGGCTCTAGGTGAGTGAGCACATCATTGTGGTTATCTGCGTCATGAAGATCTTTTTTGTATAGTTCTTCTGCGTATTCTTGCCACTTCTTAATATCTTCTGCTTCTCTTAGGTCCATAACATCTGTGTCCTTTATTGTGTTCATCTTTGCATGAAATATTCCCTTGGTATCTCTAATTTTCCTGAAGAGATCTCTAGTCTTTCCCATTCTGTTGTTTTCCTCTATTTCTTTGCATGGATCACTGAGGAAGGATTTCTTATCTCTCCTTGCTATTCTTTGGAACTCTGCATTCAAATGGGTGTATCTTTCCTTTTCTCCTTTGCCTTTAGCTTCTCTTTTCTCAGTTATTTGTAAGGCCTCATCAGTCAACCATTTTGCCTTTTTGCATTTCTTTTTCTTGGGGATGGTCTTGATCACTGCCTTATGTACAGTGTCACAAACCTCCACACATAGTTCTTCAGGCACTCTGTCTATCAGATCTAATCCCGTGAATCTATTTGTCACTTCCACTGTATAATCTTAAGGAATTTGATTTAGGTCATACCTGAATGGTTGAGTGGTTTTCCCTACTTTCTTCAAATGAATCTGAATTTGGCAGTAAGGAGTTCATGATCTGAGCCACAGTCAGCGCCTGGTTTTGTTTTTGCTGACTGTATAGAGCTGCTCCATCTTTGGCTGCAAAGATTATAATCAATCCGATTTCGGTTTTGACCATCTGGTGATGTCCACGTGTAGAGTCTTCTCTTGTGCCACCTGTACTTGTGGTCAATACCCGTGAGATCAAAGAGAAGGCAGCAAGATGTGGTTGAGGGAAAAGTTCAGCTATAATGTAGCCTCCACAAAGGCCTCAGTCAATCCACCAAGAACTCTATGGTCTCACAGAGTTTTTCTGAGCTGGATGGAAGAGCCTGGGTCCTTAAACATTTGAGATAATTGAATATGGGCTGCTCCCAGGTAGGCAACATGAACTTGGGAAGACAGTTATCTTCAGCAAAAAGCATTTCCAAAACGAGTTGACAGCTGCAGGCTCTCAGAAGGAAACAATCTCAGCAGCTAGGAAAATAAGTCCCTTTAAGCTTGAAGAGGGATATAGGCAGCATCCACCTTACTCCTAAAAGAATCATACAGAGAAGAGAAGTCCCTCTTTTCCACTAATGTTATACATGGAGGAGATGTGTGGAATATATCAGCCATTTCACAACCAGCTTGAGACTGGTTGCAACACATGTGGGGAAGGGGGGAAATGAAGAAAACTGCAAGAGAAACAAGCCCAGAGCCCAGATCTAGGATGCCTGTAGCCTACCTGGAATTCTGGAATGTTTAATATCAGTGGTAATACATGTCCTTATTTTTTGTAATAGCTGAATTAGGGTTTTCTCTTACTTGCATCCCAAGAATCCTAGCCAAGGAGAGGTAGTTCTAGCAACAGATAATAAAGTTTGGAAAAACACAAAGAATGGGAAAGAAGGCATAGGTAGAAGAAACATGACAAAGAAAGCACCAGCAAAACCGAGGTCCTGGCAGAATATGGGATATAATGATGACTTCTTTTTTATAGTTGCCACAACTTTGTATTTGGAATGGTCAAATAAATTAGATGGTACTAGTATTCTGGCAAATATTTAAAGTGATTGATATTGTAGATATGTGTTTTGTGATAGCCCAACACCCCTTCCAAATAGCACTCCAATTTCTTTCTGGGGAACTCCTACTCCTGGACACCCATGGGATTTCAGGAGGTCACATTCATCAAATTCTTCCTTATTTACCCAATACAGTGTAAGGTAGGTATCTTTTCTTGGTCATTTGGACCTTGAATCTAGAACAAGTGACAGAAAAATTACAAAAAAGGTGGAGGTTTGTGTTTTTTTCCCTTTAACCCAGGAGCAGTGCCCTAGTGTTCCTACAACACCTGTTGTTCAGGAACTTAAAATGGAGGAAGTCTTGCTCAGGTTTCAGAAGCAAGAGAGCAGGCCTCTGACCTGCCTGGACACTGCCCGGATTACATGTCTGCCCTCAAGCACATCAAGTTAGGCAGCACTTTAGATAAGAAAGAGAGTGGGTCTTGAGTCCTCTTAAGCTCCTGAGGGCCTGGCCAGCCCTCCTGGGCCTAACAAGTTTTATGACTCACAAGGTGAAACAAATAGCATTGTACAAGTTAAACCAGAGTGGCACTTTTGCACGCAAACTGATGGTATCAGTTCGCAGCCTGGGATTATAAGCGGGAGCCCCCCAAACTCCAATTTGAAGTCTCACCCATGGGATGGACACACTGCCCGAGGCCTTTTTCCAACTGGGACTCCAGGTTGCTGTTAACCAGGGACTTCCCAGTGCTGTTTAATCTGGATATTGGTTGGCCAATTTGGTGATGTATGTGCTGTTACTTTTCTCTATTGTTTCTATTTCTCTTCTTTTAATGACTGCATATTGAAATGAAATCAAATAATCTTCTATAAAAATTGAAATTATTTATTTGTGTGTAATGAGTGGTTTCTTTTGGTAATGAATCCTTTGAACCGAAAACTAAAGTACAACTTGTGGAAAAACACCTGTTTCCTGTGAGCCATGCCCCCGGTCAACACTGGCCTCCTTTTGCTTGTTTCCAAGTCTTTTTCTTCTGTCTTCCTGTTCATATTGTGCACTCCTGGAAGCTTACTCATTTTCCACCAATACCCAGTCTCTCTTTAACAAAAGAACTCCTACAAGGTCCTACTCTATAGCACAAGGAATTATATTCAATATCCTGTGATAAGCCATAATGGAAAAGAATATTTTAAAAAAGAACATAGGGACTTCTCTAGTGGTCCAATGGTTAAGATTCTTTGCTCCCAATGCTGGGGGCCTAGGTTCAACCCCTGGTCAGGGAACTAGATTCCTCATGTGGCGATTAAAATATCCTGAGTGCTGCAACTATGATCTGGTACAGCCAAATAAACAAATAACTTTTTTTTAAAAAAAGAATGTGTGTGTATGTGTGTATAACTGCTGGATAGCAGAAATTAATACAACATTGTAAATCTACTATATTTCAAATTTTTTAAAAATGACTGACACACCCCACTGTCAGAACTCCTGAGCTTTAGCTAGGCACTTGGATTCTAAGCTCAGGATAATATTTCATCTTTGTTTGCAATTTGGTGTCTTTATGAGGTTAAGTGTTGGTCATTGGAGCGAAGCAAAAGTAATGATATTTCCAACTTGTTCCCTACAATGGAAGGTTCATGTGCTCTCATGAGCCTTTCCCTTTAATCTTGGCTGGGAGACAATGAGAACTGGACCCAAGCTAACTTGAACCATGAAATACATGGAAGCCCTCTATTGAGGATAGCAGAGTAGCTTTACTAGCCTTGGACTGCACATTTCTCAGCTGTGATCTGAGAGAGATATCTATACCTTGAATAAGTCACTGAATAGTAGTTCTCTGTTGCAGCATCTTAACATGTTCCCTGAGTGATATAACTTCCAATAAGTTCTTAATTTATGATCAAATATATTTATCTGACATGCAAAAGAAACTAGTGTTAGCAATATGAAAGTTTTAATAAAATTCAAACTTTGGTGGGGTTTTGTATCCTAAATATTGGTGCATAAGAAATATTTAAACAGTTCAGCAGCCAAGAGAAGCTTCTGCAGACACTGGAATATTTATAGTGTAAGACAGGAAGAGTCATGGTATTTGTGTTTCCATAAGCCCAAGGAACCATTTTCATCTTGGATCCAATCTAGAAATTATTTTTCCTGCCAAAGCCTAACTTGGAGAAAATCCTCTCTTCACCAATGTGGAGCAGAAGCCATAGGAGGAGAAAACTGAGTTTCCACTGAAGAGAACAGAGCCACAGCACAGAGAATATGATCTTATTTCCAGAGTTGTACGATAAAAGCCATGTGTTTTTTTTTGCAGGGTTGGAGGGGACAAGCCTGCCTAGTAATGTAGTTGCTACATCTCACAATTATAAACGTTGAACAATTACTCAAAGTAGACATAATTTTCTATAAATTTTCCAAACACCATGTGGCACAGATATTTACTGACCACTGTATATTGATGTGCTCCCCTACATTTCTCAGCCTTCTTGCAATTAGTCAGAACCGTGGGGTTGATTCTGGTTACAAGTGTAATGTATCATGCCTGCTGCTACCGCTAAGTCGCTTCAGTTGTGTCCGACTCTGTGCAGCCCCATAGACGGCAGCCCACCAGGCTCCCCCATCCCTGGGATTCTCCAGGCAAGAACACTGGAGTGGGTTGCCATTTCCTTCTCCAATGCATGAAACTGAAAAGTGAAAGTGAAGTCACTCAGTCATGTCAGTAGTTCTCTGCTGACAGTTGTCTGTCCGACTCTTTGCAACCCCATGGACTCAGCCTACCAGGCTCCTCCACCCATGGGATTTTCCAGGCAAGAGTATTGGAGTGGGGCGCCATCGCCTTCTCCGGTACCATGCCTAGGTTCTAGCATTTAAGAGTCAACAAGTGTAGTTAAAAACCTCCCTATGAAGAAAATTCCAGGCCCTGTTGACTTCATTGGTGAACTCTACTTAACATTAAGAGATACCAATTCTCATAAACTTGTAGAGAAAATTGAAGAGGAGGAAGTATGTCCTAACTCGTTCTATGAGGCCAGCATTATGCTGATAGCAAAACCAGACCAAGATATTACCAAAAGATAAAAACCACTGAAGAAAACTACAGATCAATTTCCCTCATGAACACAGATGTAAAAATTCTTTAAATTTTAGGAAACTGAATCCAACGATATATAACATAAAAAGTATAATGCATCATGACCAAAAAGAGTTTAGCATAGGAATACAAATATTTTAACATTCAAAATTCAATCAATCTATTTCACATTAACAGACCATAAAAGAAAAACTATATGATAATATCAATACATGCAGAAAAAGTATCTAACAAAATTCAACATCCATTCCTCATAAAAAATTTCAGCAAACTTGAAACTAGAAGGCAACTTCTTCAGCCCAATAAAAAGCATTTATTTACAAAAGAACTACAACTGATATTATAATTTATGATGAATGACTGAATGTTTTTCCCTTAAGATCATGATAATCAATCACTCTTGCCACTCCTATTTACTATTGTACTGAAAGTTCTAACTAATGCAATCAGGCAAGAAAATGGAAACAAAGATATTCAGATTGGGGAGAAAAAGTAAAACTGTCTATTCAAAGATAAAATGATTGTCTATGTAGAAAACAGAATCTTCAAAAAAAAATTAGAACTAGTAAGTGAGTTCTCTATACTATATATTATACAAACAATTGAAAGTTTAGGTATAAATCTGACAAAAGCTTGTAAGATCTGTATACCCAAAACAATAATGGCTCAGACGGTAAAGCATCTGTCTACAATGCAGGAGACCTGGGTTCGATCCCTGGGTTGGGAAGATCCCCTGGAGAAGGAAATGGCAATCCACTTCAGGACTATTGCCTGGAAAATCCCACGGACAGAGGAGCCTGGTAGGCTACAGTCCAGGGGGTCGCAAAGAGTTGGACATGACTGAGCGACTTCACTTCACCTGAAGTGAAATTAAAGTTCATGGATCAGAAGACTCAAGATTGTTAAAATATTAATTCTCCCCAAAGTAATTTATATATTCAATTTAATTCAATTTTCACAATCTCAGTAGGCTTCTTAAATAGAAATTTACAGATTGATTCTAAAATGAATACAGAAATGTAAAGGGCCTTGAAGACAAAAAACAAATCTTTTAAGAAAAACTTGTAGAAACAACACTCAAAGATTTACTAAAAAGCTACATTAAAGACGACAGAGGGGCACTGGTATAAAGGTAGACAAATAAATCAATGAAACAGAACAGAAAGTCTAGAAATAGGCCCACACATATAAGGTCAACTGATTTCTGACAAAGGTGCAAAAGCAATACAATACAGAAAGGGTAGTCTTTTCCTTTAGTGCTAACATTCATATTGCAACAAAAAACTTTGAGCAATACCTCACACTAAAGACAAACACCAATTCAAAAAGGATACTAGTCCTGAATGTAAAATAAAACTGTAAAATATCTAGAAGAAAACATAGGAGAATATCTTAGTGACTTTTGGGTAGGCAAAGATTTCTTAGATATGACATTGAAAGCACAATCCATAAAAAATATATTAAAATGACTTCATCAAAACTAAAAACATCTGTTCTTTAAAAAGCAGTGTTAGGAAAGTTAAAAGACAAGCCACAGATGGAGATAAAATATTTGCAAGTCACATATCCATTAAGAACTCTCAAAACTCCATCAATAATAAACAACCTGACAAATTTGGAAAAGATAATCCAAAGTATATAAATAGATGACAAATAAGCACAGAAAATATGCTCAACATCATTAGAGAAATTCAAATTAAAACCAAGAGAATGCTATGTACCATTCAGAATGGCTAAAATTCAAACAATTTACTGTATGCACAAAGCGTTGGCCAACCCACTTTGCTGATTCATGCTGGATTCCTGATCTGAGCTCAAAATAAACCTTTGTTAAGCTATTGGCTTTTTAATTTGTCATCATAGCTCATTCAGGTTTGATTAGGAATGCAGAACCACTGTAAACCACATAGAATTTGAAATTTATCATAAGGATTAGACGTTAGGCGATTGTGGGAACTGGTGAGAACTCTATGAAATGCTGTTGTCTCTGCACCTGGTGATGAGCCTGGACTCCCTGTAGATAGCAGGGGTAGCTGTCAGGAAAGCTGAATGTGAAGTGGGAGAGAACAAGTGGAAACCGGAACATGCAAGGACAAAGTGGAAATTGTCTGTTATTACCATCTCCAGCTTCAGTGATGTGGGTGACCTTCAGAAATTGGCATCATTTGTTATGTAGCTGCACATGTGTGTGGCCCAGAACTTGAAGAAGCTGAAGGAGGTCAGGCAGAAGCTGAAGAACCTGTGTGTCCAACTGACATGTGGTGCTAACAAGGTAAGCCAGAGTATCAGTGGCAGTGTGCGTGCTCTGCAGTATTGCCTAGCACCTTACACTGACCTGAATCTTTACCTTCTAAAGTCTCTTGTGGCCAACCAGAAACCAGAACCATACAAACAAGGCAATTCTGAGAAACATAGTTCTGGGCTTAGCTAAGCTGATACAGTACGAAGTCAATACATGTAGCCTAACTCATTACAGACCCCAGCAGAGATGGCAACATGACACCCAGAAGAGGACTTGTCAGCAGAACTTAAGTAACACAACAAAATAAAACAATACAGAATCAAAATGATCATTTTATTAGCCACACCTGGCTAAGGATATTCATCAATTCTTCAGAGGAAAACAAAGGAAATTCATGTGTAAGTGACTGTACACAATGTAAACCACTGTGATTAAGAACACAGGTTTTATAAAGTTAGAAATCCATTTAAAAGCTGTTCTTATGCAAGTTCATTATCTTCTCTGTGACTCAAGTATACATTGAAAATTGGGGAAATAAAACTCTTCTCATAGGCATGTTGTGAGGATTAACTGACTTGAAAGCACTTAGAACAATGTGTGATGCAGCAATGCTTATTAAGTGCTATTGTAATAATTACTGTATACAGTCATGCTTTAACTTTGTAATGAGATATACACATGTATGATTCTTGGTAAATTTATGGGTTGTCTTCATGAAGTTCTGAATGAAATGCTTCTTTCATGTGTTACGGTAGGTAGATAATTGGAATGGGAGTTTCTGCCTGATAGTTGTAGGCAAGATTCTGGCATCCAGAATGGGGAAAGTCAAGTTTAAAGTCTCTCTTGCTGAATGCTTCCATTTTAGAAGGTATCTGTTATATTATATACCCCATTAACATGAATTATTATCACTTATACATATTTATATGTCTCATCAATACAGGAGTTCCAACATAGGAAAATGATATATTCATTCCATGAATAATCAGAGAAAAGGCAAAAACTGTTTACCTTTTAAAAATCTCTTCTAAAAGCTGCCGTGTGTTCAGTGACGACTTCTTCTCAGGTAAAGTCAAAGTATTTAAGTAAATGTGACTGCAGTTCATCAGACTCAATTCTGGACCTGGGGTGATTTTTCACTAGAATGTGTGTACTTGTGCACACGTGCTTGCACGTGCACGTGTGTGTGTGTGTGTGTAAGACAGGCTGTTACCAAATGAGAGTTTGTATTTAGTAGATTTTCACAGCCAATTTGGTTGAATGTATTTTGCTATTTTAAAATAGCCAATACCTTTTGGGAGGAAGGCCTGGGGAGCCATGATTATGCAAGACCAAACTGGTTAAGAAAGTTTATATAAAATCATCTCTTTTTTGTAACCTAGATGTGGCTGAGCCTTTCAAATTTCTGTTAGCTTAAAGAAAAGAAGTCTTTAATGATATATAAAATATCATGGAGTTGCGTCCTAATGAATGTCATATCTGGGGTCTTTCCAGGGTCTCCAGAAGAGTGAGCAGGGCTCTTCTCTAGTACCTGGTGGTTGTGGACAATTCCATGCCATGGTTCACAAAAGGGGTCGAATCTGTCCTCTGGTCTCTAGCGGAGCCCATAAAAAGAAATATTGCCTCAAGTTCCCGTCTAGTTCTGTCCACTGTTCAACTTGAAAAAATAAACCCATTCTTTTAAAATTTATTTAAATTTTTTTAAAATTAAAAACAAAAAAAGTAAATTAAAAACAATTTTTTTATTTAATGGATTTTTTAAAACTGAAGGATCATTGTAGAAAATATTTGTTTGATAACAGAAGCCTGATTTTTAGCTAAGGCACACTGCTTCCCAGAATAAATGACTACATCTTCTGCCTCTGACCCCCCTATTGTGGAAACATGATCAAGTTCTAGCCAGTGGGATTTAGTAGAAGTGCAACTCTGGGAAAAGTTGTTTAAAGGAGCTGAATCAGTTGGGGGTGGGGGAGGGCTTTTTGTTTTTCTTCGTTCTCTTTCCTACACTACATATAAGTAATGGCTGAGGTTTCAACATCCACCTTGGGACACGGGTTGACCTTAAGGACAGAAACCACATGGTGAAAATGGCCGAGCAAAAGTGAGGATGATTCTAAATTACTGATGGATTTTATGGAGTTGTCATAACAACTGAAGACTGTCTACCTGTGAACTTGTTTTATGCAAGAGAATAAACCATTGCATTTTTAGCTACTATATTCAGGTCTCTATAATTAACACTAGTTTCTGAATGCAATTACTGATACAGTTAGGAAAACTTGGGTTATTTATCTCCTGGTTCAGGTCTTTGCCAGGATGGTACCCTCTGTGGATCCTCCTTCAGCTCCTAACCTAGCTTTCCCACCTCAGGTTGGTGACAACTGACTAAATTCCAATGGTCACTGAATCTTCTCCTATATGATTGCCTCATTCCTTTCTACAGGAGGAATTTAACCCCTGGGTTCCTTCAAGCATCGAGCAGTATCTTTGATTTCAGCTAGTAGACCTGAATACAGACCAGTTGTTAGTTCCAGAGCAGTCTCATGTTTTTGAGTGAGGATGGTCTGAGTCACCCAATTCTACTTCACACCTCCTCAGTGAAAACTGTGAAGTGGATGGCCCATTGAACTATGCCACCCACGGTATCAGTTTAGGTCCTCCAGAAAGCAACTGCCAATGTGAATTAAATGTAGAAGAGATTTATTGGGGGTACCACCTGTAAAGGATAAAGGGAAGAGGATGAAAACCCACAGATTTGCCAGACAGAAGTGATGAATTTGGTTTGTTAACAGAGGGGGAAATCTTCCCAGCTTTGCTACTCCAAGGCTGAGGTCCTAGTTTGGGGCTGATTACAGCCAGATATTTAATGGGGAGATCCTAAAACCAGTGAACTATAGCAGTGCTGAGGTAAGTCCACACCAACACATGGACTGCTAAACTAAAAATATGGGGGGAGATCCAAAAGATCCTGGGGAAAAGTAAAAGCCAAGGGAAATACAACAACTGGCTGCAAGTTGGAATGCCTTCCTTAACCATGCACAGTTTAATCAGCAGAGGGTAGAAGTCTGACGAGCACAACTGTTTCAACACAACTTCTGCCAAATTAACTGGCTAACCAACTAAGCTATTTAGACACATGGGCAACCTTTAGGAAGTTGGGCTAAAATGTAAAACTAATTAAAAATCTGAATAGAGACATCAGCAGGTAGATGCTGAGTGAGGTGACATTGTGGGGGTTGGAGGTAGGTGAAGACAGATTCTATGGTTTAAGTTCAGAGAAGTAACTAAGCATCAAACAAAAAAACAACTATACAAAAAAAACTTTCAGAAAAATAAAACAATTGAGTTATGAGAAATATTTTATATTATAAAAATGTCCACTTTTAAACCAAAAATTACTGGACAAAGAAACTGAAAAATGTACCCCCAAATCAGGAAAAAGTAGTCAATAGAAATCAACTCTGAGTAGACCTAGATATTAGATTTAGCAGAGAATGTCTTCAGAGTAGGTATTATAAATTTGTTCAAGTAATTAAAGAAAACTATGTTTAATGAATTAAAAGAAAATATGTTAAAAATCAGTCAATAAACAGAGAAACTCAATAGAGAAATAAAAATCATTAAAAAGGGCCAAATGAAAATTCTAGAGTTGAAAAGTATAATAACTGAAAAAAAAATTTAATGAAGGTATTTAAATATCAGAAGGTGTTAAAAAAATTTAACAAAGGAGTTTAAAACTCTTGTTTTAAGTTCTATTTTTTAAAGGCAGTTAGGATAAATTACTAGTCTTTTCCTACTAAAACAATTTCTAAAAGTCAGAAAATTATTTTCAAATGTTGCTTATGTTTCTATTTCCTCTTTTTCTGGGAACTGTTGAGGTGGTTAATAACTAATTGTCGAAATATTAAAACAATTTTCCAACTACACTGAGGTTTACACAAATATAAGAAGAAATTTTCCTGCAGTTTCTGAGAGGCCAGATTTTTGCCCCAAGACTTAAAGCATTTGGTAGGCTATTTTATCATTGATAAAACCATTTGTATTATTTTTAGAAACTTGGGCATGGCAGGTAGTTGCTCAAAGGAAAATGTACTGTGCTTGTACTACACAACCAAATTCCTTCAGCTTCTTCAGCTATGCTTAAATCCAATGGTTCAGGGGAGGGAGGTCCATGTCTCTCTGAGTTATATGGTTTTCCATTTCTCTTTCAACCATGGCTATTTCAATCCCTTCAAGGCCTCTTTTTACTGCCTATAGTTTACAAAATGTCACATTTCTTCCAACTTCTCAATTTTCTCTTTTATGACCATTCCCCTTAGTATTAGATACCAATCCTGACGAAAGCTAGGCCTCTTTTTGAGAATTCAAAATCTATAGAATTGGGTATTTTAGGGAAAAAGCGACATATAGGCTTGCAAATCAAACACCTACTGCCTAATTGACACTGATTTTATCAGTTTACATATACTTCTTATTCCTTTTTTTATTGCTTCTCCCACACACTGTCTGAACCCTGTGTCTTATATTTCAATTTCTGATGGAAGTAAACTTTGATGGCTTTCTAAATAAAAATCCTGCCACTGTGAAGTCATAACCCTATGATAGAGTTCTGACACTGACCTCATGCTGAAGACTCTGTGGTGTGGTCTTCTGGAGTACTTTCTCTTCTGACCCTTGAAAATACTTACTTTGATATATTTGTGGCTGGAGTAATCACTTTATTAATGATTGTGAAAGATGGCCCAAATGCCATGCAATTATGTTACTCTATTCAGCTTTGCAGGAAGGAGGCATAATATCCCTTGTAAGCCATCTCTTCTTGGAAACAAAACTTGCTTTCAAATCAATGCAAATGCAGTCTGTTACAAACACAGGAAACAGACAAAATGTATTGATTATTTCATTTGTTTGATGTTTAGGCCCTTATACAAAAATAGGGGATAAACTCCTGTTTCAGTAGATCATAGATATTTTCTACTTTTCTTCCTCTTTCTACCTCTTCCCACATGTACAAATGCTGTTGCCATCACTACCACACAAGCCAAAGAATCACTTTTCTAGCATTTTTCTTAATGAAAAATGGGATAAGGCTACATTCCATGTGTGCATTCTTCTTGGAGTACCTCTGTGATGTTCATTTCACTGACCACATCCTATTTATCATATGTGCTAAGACATAAAGTACACATGTTGTGGATATAGATAACAATTTTATATACTGTAATAATGAATGTGTAATAAGTGAATTTTTCTCAAGTCCCTATGACAGCATGGGAAGTAGGAAGGGAGGAAACACATCTGTTCGGATCTTCACTGAATACACTGGAGAAGAACAGAGGTGATAAACAAAACCTAGAGGACAAAACCATTCACCAGGGCACAAGGGACACAATCAGGGGTGATGTCAGCAGGTCCTTGTGATCAAAAGCAATAATAGGGTGAGAAATAGGGTGGGAGGACTCCAAAGCCCAAATTAAACTCTTCTATGTATTTTCCAGTATTCTTAGTAACACACAACTATGCTTTGGAAACTTGGCTTTTTATGCTGTTGGCAACATCTTAATAATGAGTTTTAAATTATAAAAAGTATAAAGTATTCCATAGTCCTTCACTCTTATTTGTGAAAATACATGGATATGCCCTCCATTGGCACATAGATTAAGTATATTCCATTGTGTAGAGCCCTTGTTTTCCTAGGCTCACAATTAGCCAACATTTTTCAGTTTCCCTTATAGAAAGCTGGGCCCATGCCATTGAATGCCAGTGGAATCTGGGCATAAGTGATATATACAACTTCCAGGCCTGGAGGATAGCAAGACTCCAAGGGAATACTAAAGCCACCAAATGATAAGAGACAAGGTTCTTGAAATACTGCGTGGAGCAAGGTCATCTACACACCACTGGTGTATTTTGACATGACCAAGAAATAAACATTCAGTGTTATCTCAGATTTGGAGAGTCTCTGTTACAGAAGTTCAACTACCTAGACTAATACAACTAGGATCTTCCAGAGAAAATGATGTGGAAATTTCTTCTAATTATTATAGTAGTTTGCTTGTGAGAGATAACATTCTGAAGTTTTATAATAATTTGTCAGTTCAAATAAATTATTCTCTACTTTCTGTTAGATAATAATTACCTTGGAAACTATTTTAAAGAGATATAACCAATCCTAGCCTTGACCTAGTGAATCAGAACCAGGTAAATCATAGGCAGTCACATTTGAAAAACTTCCCTGTGTTTTACATATACCCTTGGCAAAGAACTACTACTCTAAGATAACCCAAATTTTACCTTTAGATCAAAAGTTAGATTTTCAAGTCTCCTTATTTAAGGTCCATCTAATTTACTTGACTGGATTAGGTTTTTTAAAAAGTCTATTTGATGTTATTGCAAAAAATCAATGTAATAAAATTGACCTTTTTTGGGTGTACAGTTTTTATAATGTATAGTTTTAGGCAATACCACCAAAATCAAGATATAGAACAGTTCCATCACTCCAAAAACACTGCTTCCTACTATCACTCTGTGGTCACACTCTTCTCCTACTACAACCCACTGCAACCCAAGGTCAGCAAAAGGAAGAAAATAATATAGATTACAGAGGAAATAAAACAGATAAAAAGCAATAGAAAAGATCAATAAACCCAAAAGCTGTTTTTTTCTGAAAAGATAAAACCAACAAACCTCTAGGCAGGCTTACCAAAAAGCAAAGAAGAAGGATTCAAACAAAATAATAACTGAAAGAGGAGAAATAACAACTAATACCACAGAAATTTAAAAAAAATCATAAAAGAATACTATGAACTTATACCAATAAATTGGACAATCTAGAAGAAACGAAAAAGTTTCTAGAAACATACAGCCTGCCAAAACTGAGTCAAGAAGAAACAGATAATTTAAACAGGCTGATCACTAGAAGTAAAATAAAAACTATAACAACAACAAAAAAAAACTCTGAAAACAAGAGTCCAGGAACAGATGGATACACTGTGAAATTCCACCAAACATACAAAGAAGAACTTTTACTTGCTTCTTAAACTATTCCAAAAGATGGAAGAAGGAAAAATTTCAAATTCATTCTATGAAGCCATCACCCTGATACCAAAACTAGACAAGGACACTACAAAAAAAGAAAATTACAGGCCAGTACCTTGATAAATACTGATGTAAAAATATTAAACAAAATATTAGCAAACCAAATCCAATAATATATAAAAAGTATCATACACCATGATCAAATTGGATTCATTCCAGGGTTACAAGGACGGTTCAAGACATGCAAATTAATCAATGTGATATAACATAGAAACAAGAGAAAAGGACCACATGATCATCTCAATAGATACAGAAAAAGCATTTGATAAAATTCAACAACCATTTGTGACAAAAACTTGCACCGAAGTGGTAGAGGGAACATAGTTGAATATAATAAAAGGCATATACAACAAACCCACAGCCAACATAATACTCAACAGTGAAAAGCTGAAAGCCTTCTTGCTAAATTCAGGAATAAGACAAGAACGCCCACTCTCACTACTACTATTCAACACAGTAATGGAAGTCCTAGCCACAGTAATCAGACAAGGGAAAAAAAAGGTATCCAAATTGGAAGGGAAAAGGTAAAACTATCACTATTTGCAGATGACATGGTACTCTATATAGAGAATCATAAAGACTCATTATAAAAACTATTAGAACTAGGGAATTCCTTGGTGGTGCAGTGGTTAGGACTTGGTGCTTTCTCTGCAGTGGCTCAGGTTCAATCTCTGGTCAAGGAACTAAGATCTTGCAAGCTGTGTGGCATAGCCAAAAAAACCAAAAACACAAACAAAAAACAAACCTAAAAATCTATTAGAACTAAGAAACGAATTCAGCAAGGTAGCAGAATCCAAGATTAATATCCAGAAATCAGTTATATTTCCTTACACTAACAATTAAATATTAGAAAAAGTAAGTAAAAAAGAAACGTCAAAAAATATGTAGGAATAAATTTAATCAAGGAAGTGGAAGACCTATATGCTGAAAACTATAAAATATTGATAAAGGAAACTGAAGATGATTAAGAGAAATGGAAAGATATCCCATGCTTTTGGATTGAAATAATTAATATTATTAAAATGGCAACACTACCCAAAGCAATCTACAGATTTAATGCAGATTCTATTTCATTGCTGTACCATAGAAATTAACCCTACATTGCAAATCAACTACTTCAATTTAAAAAAAAGTACATCACATACTCTGCTGGAATTCCATCACCTCCACCATCTATACTGGAAGCAGTGCTTCCTAAGGCCCACTTGACTTCACATTCCAGAATGTCTGGCTCTGAGTGAGAGACTATACCATCGTGGCTAGCCACATCATTAAGATCTTTTTAGTACAGTTCTTCTGTGTATTCTTTCCATCAAGGAGATCAATAAAGATAGTGGAAGTGATGGAATTCCAGCAGAGCTATTTAAAATCAAAAGATGATGCTATTTTAATATGTGATGCACTCAATATGGCAGCAAATTTGGAAAACTCAGCAGTGGCCGGAAGACTGGGAAGTCAATCCTCATCCCAATTCCCAAGAAGTGCAGTACTAAAGAATGTTCAAACCACCGGACAATTGCACTCATCTACCATGCTAGTAAGGTTATGCTCAAAATCCTCCAAGCGAGGCTTTAGCATTACATGAACTGAGAACTTCCAGATGATCAAGCTGGGTTTAGACACAGCAGAGCAATCAGAGATCAAATTGCCAATATTCGCTGGATCATAGAAAAATCAAGGGATTCTAGAAAAACATCTACCTATGTTTCATTGACTATTCTAAAGCCTTTGACGGTATGGATCATAACAAACTGTAGAAAACACTCAGAGATATGGGAATACCAGAACATCTTACCTGTACGTAAAATAGATTAAGCAACAAGGATTTACTATACAGCACAGAGAACTATAGTCAACATACTGTAGTAACTTATATTGGAAAATAATCTTACACACACACACATAGCTTGATGCAGACCTGAAACTAACATACTACTGTAAATCAATATTCAATTCAAATATGAAAGCTTCAATTCAATTTAAAAAGTTTTCCCAAATTAGTTTACATTTTTATATAACTTTTGTTAATTCGTAATTACTATATACAGTAAGTTAAATAATTATACCAATTAAGGAGTTAATGTAAATCTGATGCCAAGTTAGAAATTATAAGCTACCTAAAAATATGAACTCAAACATTCCTATGTACAGAATTTTAATGATTTTAAGCAACTGATAGAAATTATAAAAGAAAACTTTTGTTATAGCAAAAAAGCTCATAGGGAAAATTCTGTAAAATTTTAGAAGTACTGTGCTAATATTTTGACAAATTCTAAAAAATTACTTATGAAGATTACTTCTGATAAACTTCAAAAGCTTTTCTAGAATATAAAACTTTTTTTCACCTTGGGATAGATATTTATCACTAAATCAGACAAGTTTTCTTAAAATAAAAATAGTGCCATCATTTAAATTTAGATATAGCTCTCTAATCCACTGCTAACCTTACCTTGAAGACATCTCATCTATCATAACACACATATTTATACATACCAGATGAAAATAAAAGCAAATGGAACTATTTGGGAATGCAGCTTGACCTGGTCAGATAAGACTTCCTGCTGTAGCTTTTGTACATACTTTTAGGGTTAGCATACTATTTCCTGACGTTTCGGTGACTAGGATTGTGTATTAACACTACACCAAAGTAGTCATCCATCACAATTGTTGGAGGAACTGCTTATTATTAAGCTTGTTTGTTGTCTTTTAACTTTAATGTAGATTGTTCCAGGAGAAATATCTTACTTCGTTATATTCAAGATAATAATATTCCATCATTCTCCCTCAACTCCCCACACTCCCAAGAAGGCTTAGTATGCATTTGTATGCAACAAAAAATTACCTTCTTAGCAGAATGATCACTTTTCTAAGTAATTGTTTAACTCTCATTTCCAGAGGCCAAACAAGGGAAGATTACAACTGAGATAAATCCAGGACCTAATTAATTATTTCAACATATTTTTCCTTGTAAACAAAAGTCTCTTGCCAAAAATCTGCAGCTACGGTTTGGCTCTCCCTGTTTATATACACATGCATGCATGCATGGAGACGTACACGAATGAATTGCCTATATAAAACCCCGCATTTCCAGGGTGAGATATATATAGAGAGCAACATGGAAACTTACATTACCATATGCAAAAGAGATAGCCAATAGGAATTTGCTGTATGGCTCAAGGAACTCAAACAGGGGCTCTGTAACAACCTAGAGGAGTGGGATGGGGTGGGAGGTGGAAGGAGGTTCAAGAGGGAGGAGACATATGTAAACCTATGGCTGATTTATGTAGATGTTTGGCAGAAACGAACAAATTTTGTAAAGCAATCATCCCTCAATTGAAAAATAAATAAACTTAAAAAACCCCCACATTTCCAGTGTTTTCTTTTGAAAACAGCTGATAGTCTGGCAATACAGGGCCCAATATTGAGAAATAGCAATTACCAGCTAGAACAGATTGGCAGCAGCTCCAATATGCTTATCTGTTTAGCCTCTGAAAATACTTCAGTTATGCGATCCCTGGTTTAAATGCATTTTTTGTTCAATTTAATAAAATATTCCTTCACTCCCGAGATGAAGACTTTCCAACTTTCTAATTTGAGGCCCTTTCCCAGAATAAAACTGATATTAGCTTTCACTGCTACATAACAACTTACCATAAACTTAGTGGATTAAAATGACATATATTTATTATCTTGTAGTTTTCATAGGTCAGGAGCCTGGGTACTACTTAGCTAGGTCCTCTGTTCAGGGCCTCACAAAGTTGTAATCAGGATCAGCCAGGGCTATGGTCAAATATAAGCATTAAATTCCTCTTCCAGGCTCACTGGTTGCTGGAAGAATTCAGTGCCTTGCAGTTATAGAATACATAGGACCTTCAGATCCTAGAGGCGTCTCACTCTGGCACATGACTCTCTCTGTAACATGGCAGTTTGCTTCTTCAGGGCTTCCCTGGTGGCTCAGACAGTAAAGAATTAGCCTGCAATGATGGAGACCTGGGTTCAATCCCTGGGTTGGGAAGATCCCCTGGAGAAGGGAACAGCTACTCACTCCAGTATTCTGGCCTGAAGAATTTCATGGACAGAGGAGCCTGGCAGGCTACAGTTCATGGAGTCAGAAAGAGTCGAACACAACTGAGCAACTTTCACACACACACACAAGGCTGCTTCTTCAAGGCCAAAAGGAGATCATTTCTACTGCTTTAAATTGCTGTGACTTCGTCACACAGCAATATCCCTCTGATATCTAGAGTTTTTTTGAAAGGGCTAATTTGAAAGGGTCAGGACCACCTAGGATCATCTCTCTTTTGCTTAAAGGTAACTGATTAGGAATTTCAATTATATCTCCAAAAATATTTCACCTTCTCCGCATAATATAACATAAGCAATGGAGTGCTATCTCATATTCACTGTTTCTCCCCTATACTCAAGGGGAAGGGATTATTCAGGGCACATATACCAGCTTGCCTATCACACTTGGCATGTCTTAGTATTATTTGTGAGTTTCACTTCCACTTGGTTTCTATAGTTTATATTTTTGGCAAAGTATTCTTACAATACTGTACTATAGTGTCGATAGCAAACATTTTTTATTAAATTTACTTTTAATAATATTAGAATTCTACTAAATGTATATGAGACTGTTTTGCAAGATTTCAAAATCAGGTCTATTCTAGACTAACATCCTTTTAGCCCTTGTGCATGAAACACAAAGACAGAGTTTATCTGTTCAAATGGAGCAATGGTCGCTGTGATTGAATAAGAAAATGTTTTAGTCAGAAGCTAGAATGGGAAAAATGAAGGCAGTTGCTCAATTTTTTTTTGAGTTACTCAAAGTAGCATCTGTGAGCACAGGAAAGCAATTTTTCTATTCGACCTGAGTTATAGCTTTACCCTTCCTATTCCTTGTGGCAGAGCCAACCCTGGTTACCACTGCCAGTGCTAGAGACAGCTGGAATGAGCCAGTCAGGCTGTGTCTGGTTCTCCTAGGTTGGTGATCTGTGGCATGGTCAAACAGTGCAGATCACACCACATAATCTGCTGTGTTTTCATGTCAAACCTCAACAGTTTCTCCACAAAGATGTCCTGTTTACACAGTTGCCCTCCTATTTTCTTTACTCAAAGGTAAATGCATTTTATGTCTTTCAATATTTTAAAATTAATATTTTTGCCCCTGTTTTGTATACTGATACCTCCAAGTACCCCCAAATTTTATTCATATTCATCCATTTAAACAGTGGAACTGACCAGATGTAGTTTATTAAAATATGTTCATTCAAAACAATTTTGACTCAGTTTTTAAAAATTGCAAATACATTCAAAACTGTTACAGTGTCATGAGGTTGCAAATATTGTCTTATGAAATTATAATAAAGTTGTTCAGCAAAACTATGAAATATTATAATTTAACTTTCACATATAAAAATATATTTTATATTGCAACACTGAACAGTTAAGGCCACAACACTTGAAGGAGAGCTTGAGATAAACATATTCTGAAATTGCTTGTCAAAACTGTCAGTATTTAAATAAACATTAAAACTGGTCATACTATTCAAACCAGATAAAACATATTATTAAGTTATATCTTTAAAAGTTTGTTATCAGAAACTTTCTTTCAGAACTCAAAAAGTTTTTCAAGTATAAAATACAATGTGCTTGGTGACCATGAACACACAAACATATATTCAGAGTATTGTACAAGATTTTGACCTTCTCTCCATATTGGGGGGTGAGGTTTCCTGATGATTTTGCCCCATGTGGTTCTGGTTGGCATCTTTCTTATTTCTTTTAAAAGCTATTTGGTCTCCTATTGGTTTTATCTCTGGAAGTGGCTCATTATTAATCTGCACAATTTTCTGACTCATCAATGACATTCTTTTAAAGAGGAAAATCTAGGAAAAAACACATGCAGAGAATTCACTTCAGTAAATGAAACAGTTACTTAGTAGTATTTAGAGGGTATAATTTTCAATAAGTCTTAACGTTATTTCATCACATTTTTATGAGGCACCACAATGGTACATTCTCAGCATCTGCCAGCCTTTTTTCTTTTACCAATTGCTATCGTGATTCTTCCCTAAAACAAGACCTTTCAGTGTTCACGCTTCAACACTATCAGTAGTATTGATATTTGCTATTTATTATATGTCATTTTTCTTCAAAGAACTAATTTTACTTTGTTTTGTTGTAAGAGGAGAAAAGATGAAAACTGAGATATTCTACAGGGGGATATACCTCCCCGCTCCTATAGATCAGAATTTCTGGCAAAATGTTAGTGCTGCCAAATGAGTGGGAGCCCGAGGGGTCTGAGTAGGCAGTTCAACACATGGACCTGCTGCCCAGGCAGGGCCTGGGCTACAGACAGGCAGAATGCAGATAATAGCTGAAGAGATGAAAGTACCTCATAACCCAGGGACTCCAGGTGGGCAGAAAAGACAGAAGAAAAGAAACAGAGGAAATGCCTAGTGTAAAGGGAAGCAGAGGAAGAGGAGCCAGCATTGGGAACTGAGTTTTCTAGGAACAAAATCAGGATAAAGAAAGATCTCAGAAATCAGAGGAGGAGAATACCAAGAAGAGAGTGGCCATCAAGGCACACGCAACACACATCAAGGAAGATGATAACTGAAAAGTGCCAAATGATGTGATAACTGAAAAGTACCAAGGTCTTTGAGGATTTAGCCAGAGAGAAAACAGGATTCCTAAAGAATGGCAATCCAAATAATGGTTTTGACATGATGCCAAAACCAAAAAAGCACCTGAAGATCTGGCTCTTTCAGAAATTAAAATGGTGCTAAAAATAATAGCTCAGCCTTCTTTATGGTCCAAATCTCACATCTGTACATGACTATTGGAAAAATCATAGCTTTGTCTATATAGACCTTTGTTGGCAAAGTGATATCTCTGCTTTTTAATACGCTGTCTAGGTTTGTCATAGCTTTTCTTCCAAGGAGCAAGCATCTTTTAATTTCATAGCTACAGTCATCATCCACAGTGATTTTGGAGCCCAAGAAAATAAAGTCTATCACTGTTTCCAGACCATAAAGAAGGCTGAGTGCCAAACAATTGATGCTTTTAAACTGTGGTGTTGGGGAAGACTCCTAAGATTCCCTGGATAGCAAAGACATCAAACCAGTCAATCCTAAAGGAAATCAACCCTAAATATTCATTTTAGGACTGATGCTTGAAGCTGAAGCTCCAATACTTTCACCACCTGATGCAAAGAGCTGACTCACTGGTAAAGACCCTGATGCTGGGAAAGACTGAGGGCCGGAGAAGGCGGAAAAAGAGGATGAGATGGTTGGATGGCATCACTGACTCAATGGACATGAGTTTGAACAAACTCTGGGAGATGGTGAAGGACAGGGAAGCCTGGTGTGCTGCAGTCTAGGGGGTCCCAGAGTCAGACACGACTGAGTGACTGATCAACAACAACAAATAACAGCTTACCTTTAGTCTTAAACAATGGAGGAACGAGAATGAAAAGTTCTAACCCAAAAAGTCAAGAGTCTAGAAAAAGAGTCTACTAACTAAAATGCAAAAACCTCTGTTCCTGTTATTGTGTAGGAATACACATCTTGAAAAATTCTGCCACTACAAAATAACTAAGAAATGCTGAAGAAGTATACAAAATATAATTTTATAATGTGTAGGCAAGCTCACATAAAAATGAAGGGAAATTCCCATGGGCCAAAAAATGACGAGGGAACAGGAAGCCTCAGAGATAAGTTGAATATTGAAATGGTATTTATTGATCTCATAACTCTTGGATTTTAATTATTTGATCTCACAAACTGTGGAGAACTAGAACTGAGACTCCTGTGTAAAGTGGGGGCCCTCTAAGGACTAGGCCTTTAATGTAAGTCTATCTACAAATATTGGAAGATAACAAAATAACATCTCTCTCAGCTTAACAGTGTTTTCCTAATGTGAGTTTGGGGTTCACATGTACAGTAATCATGGGAAACCCTTAACTCAGACATTAACTGAAAATGGTCCTGGAACCATGACACCAAGGGGAGTTAACAGAATTTTATACAAATTCTCTATGGATCGACTTACCCCAATCCAAGCTTTAAAGCATTTCTACAGAAAGTCTTGGTTAAACATGAACTCACAATAAATTTCAAAGAAGGAAACAAGACACCATTAGCAAGTGAGCCAAAGCAACAAACATATTTAGACTCTGGAGGATGTCTTACATTGGAATAACTACATACAGAATATAAAATAAGTATGCTTACATTGCTTAGAGGACTATAATAAAAAACACAAACATAAAACAAGTTATTAGTTTTTGCAATATCAGATAGATTTGAAAAAGAGTTGAAATAGAATATTTCTCTTCAAAATGTGAAAGATAACTGAAATTAAAACTCAATAGGGAGGTTACATAGGAGATTAGTCCTTAGATGAAAAGATAACTATGACAAAGACAAGCCCTGAAATTCCCCAAATATCACTTAGATATAGAAAATATTAAAATAATATTTAAAAGACACAGATAACAGAATGAAAAGTTTTTTTATATTTGACTTGCAAAGAGAAGAGAGGAAATATTCAAAAATATAATGGATGAGAATTTTCTTAAAATGATGAATGACATGAATTTTCAGATTCAAGAGTCATAATGAATTAGAAGAAAGTTAAAGTAAAAAAAAAAAAAAACCTCACATCTAGGCATCGTATAGTGAAATGAAGCACATCAAAGACAACGTAAAAACCAGCCAGAGAAAAATGACAGAGTACATGTGAAATTATCAGCCAATATACTCAAGCAAACGTCTTAATAGCAACAATGGGAGCAGATACTAAAAGAAAATAACTGTCAACCAGCCATACTACCATTAA
The DNA here is from genome assembly GCF_032405125.1 of Capricornis sumatraensis. NCBI lineage: Eukaryota > Metazoa > Chordata > Mammalia > Artiodactyla > Bovidae > Capricornis > Capricornis sumatraensis. The sequence continues at coordinate 105,395,958 of NC_091092.1, read as the reverse complement.
TTTTCAAGTGAAAGAAACTGAAAAAGTTAACTACAGAAAGAAATTTATGACAGTACCTTCCAAAAGATTTCTTCAGGAAGAATAAAAACAACATTACAGAAAGGACATATGAGATGTGAAAAGGAGTGGTGAATAAAGAAAGCAGTATTGGAAGCGTGGAGCCGCCCCTCGGGAGCATGGCAAGTCTGTCCAGGGTGCCGCAGCAATGGGCCACTTTTGCCCGAGTTTGGTATCTCCTAGATGGGAAGATGCAGCCCCCTGGCAAGCTTGCTGCCCTGGCATCAGTTAGACTTCAAGGACTGCATAAGCCTGTGTACCATCAACTGAGTGACTGTGGGGATCATGTTGTTATCATGAACACAAGGCACACTGCCTTTTCTGGAAACAAGTGGGAGCAAAAAGTGTACTCCTCACATACTGGCTACCCAGGTGGATTTAAACAAGTAACAGCTGCTCAGCTTCACCGGAAGGATCCAGTAGCAATTGTAAAACTAGCTATTTATGGCATGCTGCCAAAAAACCTTCACAGAAGAACTCTGATGCAGAGGTTGCATCTTTTCCCAGATGAAGATATACCAGAAGATATTCTTAAGAATTTAACAGAAGAGCTTCCCCAACCACGAAAAGTGCCCAGACGTCTAGATGAGTACACACAAGAAGAAACAGAGGCTTTTCCAAGACTTTGGTCTCCACCTGAGGATTATTGGCTGTAGGAGGAAGAAAATTTCAGAAAATAATGATGTGGTGCTTGAAACTCCTTCCTCAGAGCAGGATGAAGCAATAGCTGCCTTCTGACAGAAAGCCTGGTCTGGGGGCTGAAAGCTTGTGGGGAAAGCTCGGGAAGGGATATTCCTTCATTAGGAAATTGCAGTAAAATGTTATTTTATGGAATTGTTTTATTGTATAGTGCTATTTGACTGTTGGAAATGATAAGAATAAAACTGCCCCTTCCTTAAAAAAAAGAAAAAGAAAGCAGTATAACAATAACGTTATTAGATTGATGAGGTTAAAAAATTAAAATACTTGATACAATAATATGTAAAATGGGAAGAAAGGGGTGATAGAAAACTCTTCTAAGATCCTGGTAATATTTGGGGAAAAGGAACATTCATTAGCATTAGATTTTAGGTACTGTATATGTCAACATTTTTAAAGTCAGAATCCAGCTTATAAGAACGAAAAAAGATATATCTGATAAAATAAAGTAGCATTTTTTTAGGGACAAAGAAAAATACTACCAATGGCAAGAAAATAGACTTAAACCTAATGGCATCAACAATCAGATTAAATATTAAATAAAGATTAAATATAAATGGTCTAAATACTCCAATTAAAAGGCAGAGATTTTTAGATAAGATAAAAAAGCAGGAGCCATCTATGTGCGTGCGTGCTAAGTTGCTTCAGTCATGTCTGACTCATTGCTACCCTATGGACTGTAGCCCTCCAGGCTCCTCTGTCCAGTGGGATTCTCCAGGCAAGAATACTGGAGTGGGTTGTCATGCCCTCTTCCAGGGGATCTTCTCAACCCAGAGATCAAACCAGCATCTCTTACGTCTACTGCACTGGCAAGTGGGTTCTTTACCACTTATGTCTCCTGCATTGGCAGATGGGTTCTTTACCACTAGTGACACTGGGGTCTAAATGCTCCAATTAAAAGGCAGAGATTTTCAGATTAAATAAAAAAGCAAGACCCATCTACATGTTGCCTAAATCAAACGTACTTCAAATGTTAAATCACAAATGGTTTAAAAGTAAAGTATGTTAAAAGATAACTCTAATTCAAAGAAAGCTATAAAGTGGCTATATAATATCAGATCAAGTAGATTTTAGAGCAAAGAATATTATTAGGGATAAAGAAAGTCATTTAATGATGATGAAGGAGTCAATTCAGAGGATGGAACAATTCTAAACATTATATAGAATACAACCAAATAACAGCTTTAAGATATACCAAGCAAAAATTAATAGAAGCACAAGGAAAAGTAGCAAACCCACAACTATCGTAAGGGATTTTAATACTTTTCTTTCAATAATAGAACAAGTAGACAGAAAATCAAGAAGGAAAGAAACTTGAACAACACTATCGACCAACTTGACCTAACTGCCATTAATAGAACACTCCTCCCAACAACAGTATTCTTCTCAACCTTCTTCTCAAATGAACATTTACCAAGATAAACCTGATTGTGGGTGATAAAACATGTCTCAATAAATTCAGAAGGAATCAATTCATACTAAGTATTTTTCCAGTCACAATGTAATTAGAAATTAATGACAAAAAGATGACTAGAAAAATCCCTTGCCTTGCTAAGATACTTCAGTCGTGTCCACCTCTTTGTGACCCCATGGACTACAGCCCACCAGGCTCCTCTGTCCATGGGATTCTCCAGTCAAGAACACTGGAGTTGGTTGCCATTTCCTCCTCCAGGGAATCTTCTCCACCCAGGGATTGAACCTGAGTCTCTTACACCTCCTGCATTAGCAGGCAGGTTCTTTACCACTAGCACCACCTGGGAAGCCCAGAAAAATTCCTAAATACATAGAAATTAAATAACCCATGAGTCAAAGAAGAAATCAAAAGGGAACTCAGAAAGTATTCTGAACTGGATAAAAATGAAAACACAACATATCAAGTAGTTCAGGGGAAATTTACAGCACAAAAAGCCTAAAAGAAAAAAGAAGAAAGGTCTCAATCAGTGACCTCAACTTCCATGTTAAGAAAAATTCAACAAAATATTGCAAAAGGAAATTTGAAAAGACATCAATAAGAGAAATGTCATGTTCATGAATTAGGAGACTTAATATTGTTGAAATATTAATTCTCCCCAAATTTATCTACAGATTCAAAAACAATTTCAAATCAAAATCTCAGCACGCATTTTTTTTCAGTCATTGACAAACTGATTGTAAAAATTCACATGTTTAAAAAAAGTCTAGAATAGCCAAAATATGTCTGAAAAGGCACAAAATTGGAGGACTAACTTTCTGATTTCAAGACTTACATTAAAGCTATAGTCATCCAGACACTGTGGTACTGGCACAAGATAAACAGATCAAAGGAACAGAATACAGAGTCCAGAAATCAGTTCATACGTAAAAATTCAATTGCTTTCTGAAAAAGGTATGAAGGCAATTCAGTAGAGAAGGGATAGGATTCTTTTTTTCAACAGATGATGCTAGAATAATTGTCCATATACAAAAATTTTAAAAAAATAGAACTTCAGTCCATACCTTTACCACAATAAGAAATTAACTCAAAATGGACCACTCAGCAATATAAAGGAATGAACTATTGATACATGCATGGATGAATCTCAAAACAGTTATCAGTGATTTGCTGAGTATGGCAGGGGGATGTGGGGTGTAGACAGAGATTATAAAGAGGCACAAAGAACCGTCTGCTCATAATGGCACTGTTCATACTCTTGATTGTGATTATGCTTTCACGGGTGTACATTATGTTAAAATTAATCATACTACATACTTCAAAAATGCATAGTTCATTTTAGGTCAATTATATCTAAATAAAGCTATTTTTAAAAAGCAGGGGAGTAATTATTGGTTGGGTATGAAAGAGATCCTCTCATGTATTAAGCCTGAGAAAACTGATAGCAGCAGGAAACTAGCGTAATTGATCTAAGCTTTTCTTCACAACACAGTAAAGCTGTGTACTTGGGGCAAACGTGCTGAGTTGTGCTGCCATGGTGAATAAAGCATAGTATCAGAGAAAAGGAAGCCATCAGGAAAGGTAAGACCCCACATACATAATTTTTGGTGGAGAAATTCTCATGTCAGCTTCTTGTATTTATGGTCATGACAATGAATAAGAAATCAATTGACTCTGCACTGGTATGAGGAATTATCCAGGAATCTGCCATGTTCTAGCTAGTTTCTGAGGGGCAGCAGTGGTTTTTTAACCTCTGTATATCTGCAGCTTTCAGCCTTGTGACTGGCACATAAGAGGCTTCCAGTAAATGTATGCTAAATAAACACATAAATAAACTAATTTCATAATGGGAAGAAATTATTATTAATGGCTAAGAAGCTTCCTACTTTTTTCATTAGCTTACTTAGGTGGAAATTAAGCCAATAACACATTTTTCTTAGTGGCTAACTGTGGATCCAAATTTGCTACAATTTGGAAAAGCAGTATCTGGAAATTTCCAGATATAACAATCATCAAAAATCTCTGCCACCAATTAAAATCATGGGTCCTAACCTGGCTATCAGAAACATTTAAAATCATCAAAACAAAATTCAATGGTGAATTCTGTCTTGCAGACACCAAGAGTGTAATTATTTCTTTTTTTTGTTTGTTTTTAGATTATCTTTGGAGTGGCTGTCTAATTAAGGGAAGGGATGTAAAATTTCAAACACATAATTATTTTGATATGAGTTAATGCATCATTTACTTCCCAAGTTTTAAAAACAGCTTGATTTGTTTGGCTTAGATGGTATAAATAGATTAGAGACATTGTAAATTAAAATATATCATGTGGGAAGGATTGGAAAAAATCTCATCCAAATCATCTATTACCTTTTTAAAATATATAGAATAACAGCCTATTCTTTAAGTTGGAAGTATATTTATTACTGCTTGACTTTTAAAAATATAATTTTCATTACTTTTTGTTTCTTTAGCCAAGGACATATGTACTTACTGAATTATATTTTTACATTAGGTATAAATGAGAAACTAAGCAGAATCAAAGCTTGAGACTAAACTCTTCAGCCTGGACTGTGTCCTGGCCCTGCCTCCCCTTTGTCACGTGGGCCGGCGGGGCTCCCTACTTGGCCTGCTGTTACAGGTGCCTGCCACACGGCATTCATTTCCTGGTTCAGGCCTCCCCTGGCCCATATATTCAAATGCTACCATCTACCGACAATGCTGAAGACTGGAGAGCCTGAAACGTTCCCTAAACTCGACCACGTGTTCTAGAATAAGCATTTTCATTTGGTCGGAGGTGTGTTTCAGTTATTTTTTTTTCTGCTGCTTTGATTCACGTTTCCTCTCCTTGGATTCTCATGTCTCCTGACTCCGTTACTTTTCATCCTTTTCTCTCATATTTGATTTTCTTTGCCAGACTCTCTCCCTGAGCTCTTTATATTTGAAAAAAGTTTTCACAGGAAAGCTACAAAGTGTAGTGTCGGAGTATCTGTTAAATGTTCTGTTCTACTAGACAGAAAATCTAGAGAGTTCCTAAATCCTGATGAAATGATCTAGCGATGCTCATTATGATTCTAAAAAGGATAATAATTCTGAAGTGTCCTTTGAGCCAGGTCAAAGACATCTTTTGGTACAGTAATCCAGACTTATAAGATACTTTTAGAAAGATAAAAATGGTCATGAAGAAATTTTTAGTGAAAGATAACAATATGGATATTTGGGCTAAAATAACTGTTGACATTTCTGAAGTAATTCTGAAAGAAATTTCAGAGTGGCATATTACCCACAAAGATGGCAAAAGACGACTGTTTACTACCCTAAGGATGGCTCCTGGCTTTACCTTCATTCTTTCCTCTTTCTTACCCCCTTACATTTTACAATTCATTGTCAACCAAAAATGTTTACTGAGCATTTGTCATATACCAGGAACTGTGATGTGTGCCACTAGAAAGCAAAACAGAAAATAGTTTCTGTCCCCATGGAACTGAAGGCCAGTGGGGAGACAGAGACATAAAGTAAACAAATGACTATGTAATTGCAAACTGTGACAAAAACTAAGAAGTATAAGAAAAAGGGTACTATGTAAGAGAATAATAATGAGACATAATTTATATAAGTGCTGTTGGTCACAAAAGGCCTCTGTGGAAATGACATGTAAGCCGAGACCTAAGGTTGAATAAGAATTTAACAAAGCTTTCCATTTTTCTTGTTTTCCATGTTTCCTTCTAACACTTTTACCTGGAAATGTGGTCTCATGATTAAATAAAGTTCTTCTTCAAGTGGAAAGACTAGTTTACTTCCAAGAAGAAGAAACGTTATCTATCAGACTTGTAAAAACTCCAAAACAAGTATCAGTCAGGAGACACTGAAGTAGCATGTTGTCTTCTAAGCACAATCATCAATTTTTTAAATCCATCCTATTTATTGTCTTACTTAGCCTTACTCTATTCTAGACTCTCAGGATAGTATACTCTTATAATTAAGCAATAGAGTTCTTTAACGTATCTTTTCCTGTATAATAAATCAGTATGCATGGGATGATTGAAAGGAACATGCTATTACATTTTGGGAGAGCAACTTGAATCATAATCTTGAGTCATAATGTCCAGTAAGTAAATAGGCACGTTAAAAACGTGAAACATCACCTGGAATTTATCACATGTTCTTAGTTAGTTAGTTAGTTAAGTCGCTCAGTCATGTCTGACTCTTTGCGACCCCATGGACTGTAGCCCACCAGGCTCCTCCGTCCATGGGATTCTCCAGGCAAGAATACTGGAGTGGGTTGCCATTTCCTTCTCCAGGGGATCTTCCCGACCCAGGGATCAAACTCAGGTCTCCTGTATTAGAGGCAGATGCTTTAACCTCTGAGCCACCAGGGTTCTTGGGCCACCAAAACTCATATTAAGGGAGTTAAATTATGCGGATCATTATATAAAAGTAGAAGAAGCAATTCAATACTTTGGCCTTAACACTAAATGAAAAATTCATTTCACTTACCTTCGATTTTTTTATGTCTTTAGTTGGTGTTGATTCGCTATCTTCCAGGATTTCTGAAGAGCTACTCTTTGCACGATCATACATATTTCCTACGATAGGATATATTATGAAATATTTTTTTCTAACTAATGAAAAAAAGAAAAGTCCTGCTGCTTTCTGTGAAACACTATCAACCATGAATTATGGGGTAATACTAAAGAGTAGTGGACAACTGCATATTTCTTGAAAAGTTAAGGCAAAATTATCAGAATGACCTAACCAATGCTGTAAATGTTTAGATGATCAGTACCCAAATATAGCAAAGATAACTGTAAATGTTAGGGAAGGTATAAAGTAAAATATAAAGTACCTTTTAAAATAATAAACTTAGTTGCAATGAAATTATCTGTACCCAAATGGACATGTTATATTTTTTGGTGTTTCAAATTAACCCATATGTTACATAGCTGAATAATGATCTTGCAAGTATACTCATGAAGCATGTGCATCCTTCTAATTTTATATGATCAACAGCCTAAATCTTAAATTTAATTTCTTTTTAACATTTTAGGTTATAGGGTGTAGAATACTTAGCAATGACAAATATTTTAACATTTTACTTAAAATATTCTAAAACTTACTATCTTTCTGCAGAAGTTAGAAGGAAAAAGTATTAGGGGAACTATTCTTTCTTTTGCTTAAATTCAGATGAGATCTACTATGGAGAGTTATTTGTAATGACATTGCAGCAAAAGCACACTGTGATGTTATGGTGTGGAAAATAACACAGGGCTCACAGAGCAAAAACACCAATGCTTTGGGTGTAGACACTGCAGGTCTCAAGGGCAGTCACAGTCTTCTGTTCTGCGGCACCTGTTCTCTGACACCAGCAGTGAGGCTTGGGAAAGGATTCCTCTGAAATGCCTGTGGTACCATCAAAGACTCAGGTCTAGGCTCTGGGGGAAATAACTGGATGGCCTGCTGTGGCTCTAGGCCAGCATGGACATTGGTGACAGGGTCTGGCAGTGCTCACCAGACATATAAATGAGGATCTGGGACAAATGCCCAACCTCATAGTACTGATTGAAAAAAAAAAGGAAGTAAAAAGGCTGTTCTAAATCACTTAACACTGACACATGAGCAGCCATGAGTGATGGGAATATTTCCATGTAAAGAAGCTATGGTGGTGATCAATGAGAACACATAATACTGTGCCAGCTTATGAGGGTCATGTGACAATAAAAAGTGTACAATAGAATATATGTGTGTAAGCTATGTGCTTAGTTACACAGCACAGTATATATATATATATATATCTGTAGGTACATATGAACGTAGTATGCTATGTATCTAGCCTTTTTAAAAGTAAGCTTTCGAAGTCAAACATGCTCACACCTTTTGGATTTTCATTGTATTCATGAATGGCTCGTTTCTCTCGGTTGATTTTTTCATCCTATAAACAATAAAGAAACAATGTAATAAAAAACATTTGTGCTGGGCTAGAAAACCTAGTCTTGGTTTTAAGGAGAGTTCTAGAGTCTGTCTCTAGCTAATAACATAAACGTGTGACATTACTTCTCTTTGCTGGACTCTTACTTTAGATAATTGCTAATATCCTTCACTAGCATAAAACTGTATGATTAACAAGAACTGTATATTCAAGAATTCTACTCAAAGAAGATTCAGGAACATTGATTGGTATATGAATTAGCTCAACATTTTATAATGTCAAATTGGAATTTAATGAATTCTATGCTAAATAATCGGAGAAGGCGATGGCACCCCACTCCAGTACTCTTGCCTGGAAAATCCCACGGACAGAGGAGCCTGGTGGGCTGCAGTCCATGGGGTCACGAAGAGTCAGACACGACTGAGCGACTTCACTTTCGCTTTTCACTTTCATGCATTGGAGAAGGAAATGGCAACCCACTCCAGTGTTCTTGCCTGGAGAATCCCAGGGATGGGGGATCCTGGTGGGCTGCCATCTATGGGGTCGTACAGAGTCAGACACGACTGAAGCGACTTAGTAGCAGCAGCAGCAAGCTAAATAATTTCAGGGACCACCATAACTGGAACTCATAAATATTCCTTACAAAACAGAATTTTACCCTTATTCTGAAAGAAAACAATAACTGCTAGAATATATTTTTCCCTCAGTGAAAGGAGTCTTGGAAAAAGAAGGAAGTAAAGGAGAGAATGACCTCTAGAGCACAATACCATTTCGTAAGTTAAAAATACATACATACAAAACAATATATGTTTTACAAGTACACATTCAAATAAAAGGAAAGCATGTTTTAATGGTTGTCTGTGTTAAGGAAAAGGGGAATGTGGGGTTCAAAGGGAATCAATTTAAATAAAGAGAGAAGAGCCTCACACAGACAAGTGATGGTAGTGTTTCATTAATGAGATGGCATGATTAACTCAGAGCTCTTTGCAACTGATCTAAAAAATGAAATGAAAATGAATCAATACAGTATCATTTGGTTTGGGTTTCTGAATTCCGTACCTCTGAAATGAATCCAGAGTAGTGCTAGAAAATGAATGATTTCAAACCTACCACCTGTCTCCTAGCAGGGTCACTCAGGGAAATCTGCCAACTGGAAGAGATTGTTTCGGCATCTCTAGCTCCACTTTCAGGATTACTTTCTTTTCCTCATGGAGGCCTCCTCCCATTCCTCCTATAATACTTTCTCCCAGACCACATCTGTGCAGAACCAATCACAACCTCAAACACTGCTGTGAACAACTTTCATTTGTCCATGGCCATGTAAAAATACACATGTATGTGTGCACATACACATCCCATTTCTGCCACTAGTATTGGGCTGCTCATGTTGTAATTTTACCATTTCAAGGACCTGGTGCTGAATCTCTTGGTTAATTTCTCAAGAGTGTACCATACTGGCCCATATTACTTTACTTTCACTCATCTGAACAACGGAATGCTACCAAGAAGTGTAGAAAGAATGCCAGAGAGAAAAAAAGGGTGCCTGATTCATACATCTGCCTAAGTTTTGTCCTACAGTATATGAACAAAGTCATTCACAGAAGTATTTCTGTTCTCCATGGAAGTTGGAATCTGCCCTCTGCAGAGACCAGGAGACCTATAAGCTTTTTCTTGAGCAGGATCTCAGGATTTAAGCACATATCATCATACATTTTTAATGGCTGCCAATACCTTTTTAACAGAGTTGTCAGTGTCACTGTGATCGTCTTTAGGAACACTTTTATTGTCTTCTGTATCTTTCTTCTTGCCTTCTGTATATCTGTCAGTTTCCTCAACCAGGTCTTCATTTTTGAAAAGTTCATGATCCTGTGACAAAATTGATAATCAAGGAAGAGTTGAAATTTTTTTTAAAAAAATAAGAAATGTGATATTGCTGTCATAATAATTTATACCATTTCAAAGAACACACAGACTATGAATTCAAATATGAAAGTCAAAGAAGTAAAATACTGAATAATCCATGTCCCATATCAAGTTACTGTATTACCAAGGATTTTATACATGTTAGTTACTCTATTTCAATATTTTCAATGACTAAGGTTACCAAAGTTCTTTTCTGCACCTACGGTAAGGTTAAAATGGAAAAACAAAATGCTTTCTGGGCTGTCTCAAAAGAATGCTTTTAAATATTAGAGAAGTTCAAAAGCTTTCTAGCTACTGTAGCATTATAACATAATCATATGTATATACTATGTTCATTTCCCAAAACATAGGAATTTAAAATCACTTCAGAAGTACAATTCACCAGTACCCAAGAGAGAAGTAACTATAATTACTTACATTCTGGGAAAAAGATAAAGGGACATAGGCAGTTTAAGTGGTTTTCTCTTGGTTATTTGAAGCAGATGGAAAACCAAACAGAGGCAGAACTTTGTCCAGCTGGCTCCTGTCCAGTTAATCTAAATTATAAAATAGCCTATCTATGGACTTGGTAGACTGATAATAAATCATGTAATGCTCATTAAAGGAAGAAAATATTAGTTTTACCCTTTAGTCTATATTGATTATATATTTTTTGCCATTTCATGGTTTGGATACAAAACTGCTTATTTATTGTCATTAAGAGACAGGACTCTTTATTGGACATTTTTACCTACGCTTTTCATTTATGCACTTCGCTAAAGGCACAATGGCCCCTAAAACAGGTGACACAGTAAGTAATCTGTGCCATTCACTCCTTTGAAGAATGTTTTCACAAAGTTCACCTTAGCCATATTTGCCTGAGACCATATAGGTCCTTTATATCCCTTCAACACTGTAACTAGCTGCTCATGGTCACCTTCCTAGTGGCTATTTGGCTAAGGAGAAGCCTGATACCCAACAGAATCTTTATTGGGTGGTTAGAAAAGAATGTCTCTACTAATTAACTCACCTTTATTTTTTCCTGGAAAAAAAATATAAATTGTGAGAGTTCAAGCTAGGGAAAGAATGTATTTCACACCTCAGTTACACATATAAGTGACATCCTCAGGCCAGTAGCACTAAGGGTATGGCCTGATAGCACTCCCAACTGAGGACAAGCAATCCAGAAGTGAAGCCTTGAGATTGTAAGAAAGAGTTTCAGAAGTTACTGTGGGAGGCCTTAGTTTCGGTTAAGCAAGGTCATGAGGTAGTGCACACAGGAGGGGAATACAGGAGAAGGCAACAGGGTAGAGAGTTACACTGAAGGATGTGCTACTTGTTTAGGTTGGGTAGGATTCATGACAAGGGAGCTACTCTTTACCAAGGACTCCTAAAGCTTTCTTCTTCTTCTGCATGCTTTCCCCTCTAAGTGACTTACATATTATGGCTAGCCAAATGCACGTGACAGTAAATGAAATAATCAGAGATCACTTCACCTTGGAAGAGAATGGGAAACAAGATTACAAGAGTTAAGACTTAGGTCTGATAAGTAGATGTATTTATAAATGTACATTATCTGAAGGCCAACTAGAAAGGAACAGAGCTCTTGAGACAGAGAACTTCAGACTCTGCCCACTTATCTCCCAGAGGGAGGGGCAGTGAGCTGTGTCCCATCAAAGTCCTCATTTCTTGGACAGTTTGGATAATCTAGGAGCTGGGTCAATTGTAACTGTGCTAGTCTACTAAGGTATTAATGTAACCATAGGATATCATGCTATTATGAAAAGAAGCATGGAGTTTTACCTGATTTTAGAAGCAAGACATCTTGCTTTTTTTTATAATAAACTATTGGGTTGGCCAAAAGGTTCTTTATTTCCCCATAAGATGGCTCTAGTAGCACTTAGTTGTCTTTAACTTCATTCAAAACAATTTTGTTAGATTGTATTGTGATGGCTGTCATATCAGCATACATTAAAAAACATCAAAATTGGCAAATTTTTGTGTAGCCATTTTGATATTGAAGATGGAAGAAAAAAGCAACATATTATGCTGTATTATTTCAAGAAAGGTAAAAATACAACAGAAATGTAAAAAAGAAAAAGATTTGTGCAGTGTATGGAGAAGGTATGGAGAAGTGTATGGAGAAGTGATTGATTGAATGTGTCAAAAGTGGCTTCTGAAGTTTCATGCTGGAGATTTCTTGCTGGATGATGCTCCCCAGTCAGGCAGACCAGTTGAAGTTGATAGTGATCAAATCGAAAGATTGAAAAGAATCAGTGTTATACCATGTGAGAGATAGCTGACATACTCAAAATCATCAAATCAAATGTTGAAAATCACTTGCACCCATTTGGTTATGTTCATTGCTTTGATGTTTGGGTTGCACTAAGTGGGAAAAAAAAACCCTTCTTGACTATTTCTGCATCCAATTCTCAATGAAAAACAAAAACATTCTGTTTTTAAAACAAATTGTAAGCAATTAAAAGTGGATACTGTACGATAATGTGGAATGGAAGAGACCACCAACCACACCAAAGGCTGATTTTCATTCAAAGAAAGTGATGTTGTGTATGTGGTGGGATTGGAAGGGAGTCCTCTATTATGAGCTCCTTCTGGAAAACTGAATGATTAATTCTAACAAGTACTGCTCTCAATTAGACCAACTGAAAACTGTCTGGAATCAGTCAACAGAGAATGCATCATCTTCTATCAGGATAATGCAAGACCACATATTTCTTTGATGACCACACAAAAACTGTTCAGCTTGGCTGGGAAGTTCTGATTCATCCACTGTATTCACCAGACATTGCACCTTCAGATGCCCTTCTGGTCTTTACAAAATTCTCTGAATGGAAAATTTTCAATTCCCTAAGGCACCTAGAACATTTTTTTGCTCAAAAAGATACAAAATTTGGGGAAGATGGAATTATTAAGTTGCCTGGAAAATGGCAGAAGGTAGTGGAACAAATCGGTGAACACATTGTTCAGTAAAGTTCGTGGTGAAAATGAAAAATGTGTCTTTTATTTATACCTTAAAAACCAAAAGAACTTTTGGGCCAACCCAATACAATTTTACTCATTAACTTTATGTAAATCTGTAACAATGAAGAACTGTTGGAACTATATCATTTTCTAAGTTTGAGAAAGCGCTTAGAAAATGCATTTGCGATTGAAATCATATCATCAATTGTAGCACTTTGCACTTACTTAAGCACGTTTAAAATTAATCTATACATATCTGGACAACTACTTTAAATAACATACAGCACTTACCTTCAAACTGAAACAATTTAGGAGAGATTGGCAGAATACTGTCATTTTATAAAAAGAAAGGATAAAGTTTAAATACATTCTTGTCACCAGAACCACATTAGATGTAAAGAGGTATTCTGGAGTGATTATGGGAAATCATCTTTGTGCTAGGACCCCAGTGAAGAAGTGACTGGGCCTGGCTCCCACAAAAGAACCCTTGTTTCATTGGTCAGACACAGTGAGGGGACCTGCAGTTTTTGGTCTGCTGCTGCTGCTGCTGCTAAGTCGCTTTAGTCGTGTCTGACTCTGTGCGACCCCATGGATGGCAGCCCACCAGGCTCCCCCGTCCCTGGGATTCTCCAGGCAAGAACACTGGAGTGGGTCGCCATCTCCTTCTCCAATGCATGAAAGTGAAAAGTGAAAGTGAAGTTGCTCAGTCGTGTCCGACTCTTAGCGACCCCATGGACTGCAGCCTACCAGGCTCCTCCATCCATGGGATTTTTCCAGGCAAGAGTACTGGAGTGGGGTGCCATTGCCTTCTCCGCAGTCTTTGGTCTAGACCAGGGCGATAGTTTTTACATTTCTTAGGGGAAATACTAAGAAACTAAATGTTTCTCAAAAGGTTTCAGTTTCCTTAAGAAATGAATATATTGTATGCTTTAAAAACTAGAGATTGCAATCAGAAGTTGGCCAAGTGGTCACCCTGGAGTGGGTGGCAGATGAGAGGGGATTGAAGAGGTGCTTCTAGGGAGCTGACACTGTGCTTTTCCTTGATCTGGATGTTGACTATATAGGTGTGTACAGTTTGTAGAAAATACATTGAACTATATATGCATGAGATATATACTTGCCTATGTATTAATTTCAAGAGTTTTTTTAAGTTAAAAAAAAAAGACTATAATATGTAAAATTTTGCTCTACAATTCTGGATTCATGACTTGCCTCAGTGTCACAGAGGATAGAAAATATTTTCCAAATAACAAAATAAAATACAGCATAGAACTTTATACCTAAGTCATCAGGTGGGAAAGTACATATTTTTAAATATCAGTTTCAAGGTATTTTCTTTTAGGACAAGAAAAGCTGACATATAAGTGCACGTTTTAACTACACTAGAAATAACTGAGACTGGAGTGGAGAGTGGGAAGAGCACTAAACACAAAGATCTAAACACTGTTTTCTAAGCCTTGCTCCACCTCTCTTGGCCTGAGCAAGGCACCTACCTACTTATTGTCTGTCTGTAAAATGGAAAAATGACATTTATCAACACCTATCTAGGAGGGTCTGTATCAAGATGAAAAAGACTGTTGACAGAGAAAATAACATGAGCAAATAAGTATTTGTATGTAAACAGAAGTGATTTTGTGAAGTCCATTCTACAAAAAGTAAGATAGAATCCCAAGTGTGCATGGAGGATTGTCACAAAACAAGAAGCTTGGACACTTTTTGCCATGTCCCAGATCTTATCAATAGAAAGTAGCTCATTTAAAGTGTACAGTTCTCTGTTCTACTCTGGTAAAATATCCCTTTATTCTCTGCCAGGTGCCTGGCAGCCAGAGCAAGAGAGGGAAGAAGGCCTGTCCCTCCACTGGGCTATAGGTCTGTGATGCCACTCAGGTTTTCCAAGCGGAAGCCCACAAAACAAGTGTTTTCAATGTAAAATCTGAAATTTCAACGTTGGCATCTGATTCAAATGTTTATAAAATCACTATGTATACCAAACAAGTCTATCGATAGGCTGGAGTGCACCCACAGGCTGCCAGTTGTGACTACCCAATTCTTTGCTTCTAATGACACCATTATCTCTAAACTTCCCCTTCTTTCTATGTGCCAATCTGTTACTTCATTGCTAATCCTATATTTTCAGCAGCAAATACATTACAGTAAGACTCTGAAAAGAGGCCTGAAAAAAGGAATGTAATCTTATTCTTGTTCTCAGCTTTACTCTATTATTTCCCCCTGTTTTTCCTTAGATTTATCTTCCTCTTTATCTTAAACAAACACATGATCCATGATTGTAATTTATGTGTCTTATTTTTTAACTATTTGATAAAAAAAATTAGGATACAGAGGGAACTCTGGTCCCCTGGCAGCACTAATATCTAAATTTTAGGCTGAGGCTAACCATGTGAATGCCATCAGCCTTTCATCATGGTTCAAATGCTGAGGGGCGGCATTTGACTCATGTATGGTGTGTAACAGGATTTTCACTCCACCCCATAGTTAAGGGTTATCATTATTGTAATCTATTTCATTCCCATGGACCTACCTCCATAAGCTAATTTTTGAGGGGTTGCTATGCTGTGTTTAAATAAAAGTAAGGTTTACAGGCACATGAAACTATATTCATGCACATCGGCCAGTGACTTGGAGATTTGTGACGATAGCATTGTACCTAACCTGATGTGATCAGAGAGGATAATTAGAGTGATACAGATTAGCATTTGCTGAGTATCTCTAACATGTTCCATATGTTAACTAACTTAACTATTAAAAGACCCTCTTTCCTTTACTAAAAGAAGGAAGTAAACTCAGAAAGGTTAAAAAAAAAAACGTTTCCAGGTGTCCACTCAGCTAATCAGTAAGGGCTGGGACAGGAACTCAGGCCCATGCTCTGAACCAACTCTGCCCAAATAATTTGCAGACTGTAATGGCTGCCCTCAGAGTTGTTTTTGTTTTTTTAAAAAACCCTTACTGATATTTAAAGCATTGCACACTTTTTTATTGATAAGCTCACATCAGTAATATCCTATTCTTATGTATCATCATATATAATAATAGCAAATAAAAATTTAGAATTTTTCACCCCAGAGCTCCAAACTCTCTGGAATACACATCTCCCTTCCTAAATTGAGAAATATGCCAGCAGAGCTCTTTGATATTCATTTCTCAAAATCTAGTTCTGATTCTATGTCTCTGTAAGGCAGACTTCTTGGAGTTCACTCTGATGCAACGTGGGCTCTGCCCCAGCCCTGTGGCCCTCCACTGCTCCTTCTTCCTTGGCTTTGAGGATCCCTGTCTCCTAGAAAGTGTTTTTACCCTCGCTCCTTCTCAGACTTCCCTTTCTCAACCCGCCCTTACCTACTCATGTTTCCCTGAATTCTCTCTGCAGTTCTCTTTTCTTTTCACATTCTGAATGCTGCCTCTCATTCAAATCCACAGTTTTAACTACATGCATAAGCTGGTGAGAGTCAGCATCTTCCCTGAGTGCCAGACCCAGATGTGTATTTGTCTACTGAACATCTCCTGGATGAAAAAGCCCCAGGCAGTCTCCTCAATTTGTCCCTGCTCCTCAGTTCTCAGCCCCCATGCCTGGCAGTCTTTCCTCCCAATTCTCCAAGCCAGAAACAGGAAAAGCTTGGCCTTTTCCCTCCCTCCAAGCTCCATATCTTTACCCAATTCTAAGCCCTCCAATTCTACCCCTAAATCTCTCGTAATGACACGTTTCCAACTCTCCACCCTACTGTCCTAGTCCAGCTCCCCTTCAGTCTCTGCCTCTTCAACTGCAACTGCCTTCTGACTGCTATCCCTGACTGGTCCTCTCCCTTCCTACTCCACCCTCCATCCTGTTGACAGAAGGATGCCACAAAAGCCCAAGTGTGATCAACCTTACTCCTGTTTAACATGTTTTACAAACGCAGAAGGTCTCATGCCTCTCTATCTAGTCCAAGGCTACTCTAGGCTGCAGTCACACTGAAACACTCTCCTGGCTTCCATCGCCCAGCCCACTCTTTGCCTGGGTAGGCTTTACTTTTCATGACTCATTTACCATTTCACTATCACTCCCGGGAAGCCCTTGCCTTGTCTTTCTCGGTGGCAGCTGAAGCTCCAAACTTGAAGCACTCTTATTATGCTGATAAATTTTCTGTTCTATCTGTAGAAATAGCTTAGAGTATAAAAGCCACATTCTTCTTATTAAGGGATTTAATGGAGGAAAGCCAGAGATTCATCTTCAAATCGTATTTTTATCATTGGGCAGATAAAACTATCTGCCCAAGAACACAGGGGTATTGGGAAATACTGTTAAGCAACAGTTAAGGCAGTTATAGGAACTCTTTCTCCCTGGTGTTCCTTCAAGAAATCTATACTTACCTAAAGTCCCTGATAGGTTGGAGGGCCACAGGAGGTTAACTGAGAGTAGCCCTCACTTCTTGAGATCCACCTGATTTGGGGTAGCTTCTGTCCTCTTTTTGGTGCTTGGTACATAAATATTTGTTGACCGAATAATACGCACCAAATATAAGTTATGTGTCAGGTACTGGGCATATAATATCACATTTAACTTTCACAATGGAAAGAAGGAAACGACGGAATTACAGCACCTTCCTCCGTGGTAGCATTTTATTTTTAATCTACATGTATACAGTGATAGAAATACAGTATAGAAATCAATTATTTCTATAGTGAAATAATAGAGAACATTTCAATTACACTCACCTGGAGTGCTGCCAGTCTGCAGCGGCAGATGTTTCTGTGGTCCTCCTTTGTATCTTACCTTATTTTTCTGCCACAGTGCTCATTTGAAACTGTAATTCAATGGATTCTACATATACAACTCATACTTGCCTCAGAAATGATCACTGATAAAGTACAGTAAAAGCCTGATCAACCAGCAGATGCGGACAATAAAGAGGGAACTAGTTACTCCAACCTACTTAGCCAAGTATTAATTCAGGTCTGAAGATGACTAGGCCAGTGCTCTTTTAACCAAAGCACTAGGCCTGCATGAATGATTGCTTCTAAAAGAGCACAATTTTTTTGTTTGTCTTTGGCTGCTGCTGCTGCTGCTAAGTCACTTCAGTTGTATCTGACTCTGTGCGACCCCATAGACGGCAGCCCACCAGGCTCCGCCGTCCCTGGGATTCTCCAGGCAAGAACACTGGAGTGGGTTGCCATTGCCTTCTCCATTGTCTTTGGCTAGAGAAAGGTAAAGAAAAGGGTAAGAAACGCTGTTTACAAATGGTTATCTCAACTGGTTCAAATACTGAGATGGACATATTTTAAGAGCATCATTTCAGTATTGAGGCTGATTATCTCTTGAGTGGAAGATGAACACCCAGACCTTTACCACTGTACTTGAGCTTAAGAGTTTCTCGTCTCCTTGGAGGTTTTTCCTCTATGAGCTCCACTTCTGTCATCCACCCTATTTAATCCTAAGTCTACTACTAAAGCAACCACATTTGGCACTATAATCAACACAACACATACATTTTAATCTAGGTACTAATTCAACTCTAACACTAATGAATGTGGTAGATCACTGCAATGCCAAACCCACATATTTGGTTAGTTAGTGGAAGCTACCGGAGAGTCTCGCAGCTAAAAGATTTACAACTACCTTTAGGAATTTTTCCACTTTCTATCTGAGTCTTTCTCCTCGTGGAAAATCAAATGTGTAAAGAATTCAACCTACACAAAATTCACAGGATGTCTACCATCACAATCCTCCTTGATAAAAGGAAAGTATAAGAAATCCATCATGTCTAAGATATTGAAGGGGCTGGGAAAGGAAAGCCATGAAGAAACAAACAAACTGGCTGCATTATATACAATGGAATTACTCTAGTGGAAATCTAGCCTCTCTAAAATTCAATATCTAAAAGTTTCTCTTTTCACAAACAACTACTGACTGTATACATTTAGTTTTTATTTTACTTGAAACATTCTGACAAACAGCAAACAGAGATTTACAGAATAGCGAATGAAGAATACATTGAAGGTAAGTAATAGACATTGGGAATGGCAGTACTGGGAACGAAGGTCTGACAGTACAGTGAAAGCTCAGAAATTATAGGAGATGGAAATACAGAATTACAGAAGACAAAAGATATTAAAGCTATCACAATTTAAGAGTAAATAACATTTTATAGAAAACTGGATTAATTGTAAAACATGATTTTTTCTTCCTTAAAAATTTTCTTAAGCAAATAACAAACATGTTAGAATGAAAGAATCTAAGAGTTACAAAGGGCTTTAATTATCATACCATCTAATCCATTCTATTTTACAGACAGGGAAACAGAAGTCCAGTGAGTAGCTTTGCCTGGCCAGTAACCACTTAAAAGATTTTCATACTGCTAGAATATATGTTCATTTTCATATCATTATATATTCTGTCATTTACCAAACAGTAACTAAAAGAGACATTAGAGTCTAAACTCTGAACCTAGCTGTCACTTTGTAGATTGTTGCAAAAGGGACACATTAAAGGTAAAAAGCACTACTTAAAAAAAATGTGAATTCCTCATTTAGCTTTAAAATAACACCCATTCTTATAAAATTATTCTATATGGTAGGCAAACTGTAGTCATAGACTGAAAAAAACTATGCTAACATAGAGTTATAAGAGATTAGACGTTTTTATAACCCTTAATCTGTGCCATTTTTAAAGGGACTTACTTAAATACACAAACAAAATACTTTTACAATATACTCCTTCCTAACACTGTCTTAGTGAGGAATTAGAATATTAACTATATGCTATGACCTTTTGATATTTTTAGCTATATATTTATAATTTGGGGGGGGGGACACCGAAATATTAGTTTAAGAGAAGCCAAAATTTACCAGTGCCTCAAGTTATCTTTACGAGTTTATACTGTACCACATGTAAAGTGACCATGACACAAAATCAATGTAATAGAATGAGTGCCTATTATGTATAAGATGTTAAAATTGTTTGGCTGGACATAATCAGGTCAAATTTAAAATCTGTTACTTCAATTCCAAATAATGTGGTAATACATTATTCCAAAATTTTTTGGAACCTGGTGGCCCATTTTCTAAAAGTTGTTTTGACTGCACTGGTATTTTGAACCTCTGTACTCCATGCCCTTTCCCCTTTCCCTCCCTGTTAGTAGTACACTTTTTTGGATGTGTTCTATCTTTGTCATATTTCCCAGATCCTCTGATTTTGCTCACTTTGGATTCCCTTCCCCCACCCTTTCTTCCCTGCCTTCCATTTTCTTCATTACCTGTCTCCTGGCACTTTCCCTTCTCTTCCTCATTGTTCCCATCTTCTTCCTTCTCCTCTTCTCTCCCATTCTCTTTCCTCTTCCCCACTGCCCCCTCCTTCTCTTCCCTTTCCGTACCTTCCCTCTCTCTCTCCTCCTCTCCTTCCTCCACTCTTTCTTCCCCCTCCTCTTCTCCCTCTCCCTCTCCTCCTGGCCCCTCCCCCTCTTTCTCACCTTCTCCTTCCTTCTCTTCTCCCTCCTCTTCCTCTCCTTCCCCCTCTTCTCCTTCCACCTCTCCCTCCTCCTCTCCTTCTCCCTCTTCTAACTCTTCTTCCCCCTCTCCTTCTTCTTCCTCTCCCTCATCCCCTCCCCCTTCCTCTTCTTCCTCTCCTTCCTGCTCCCCATCCCCTTCCTCCTCTCCCTCCGCATCCCCTTCCTCATCTCCCTCCCCATCCTCTTCCTCCTCTCCCTCCCCATCCCATTCCTCTTCCTCCTCTCCTTTCTGTTCCTCCCCATCCCCTTCCCCCATTCCCCCTTCTCCCTCCCCATCCCCTTCCTCCTCTCCCCACTCTCCTTCCTTCTCCTCATCCCCTACCTCCTCTCCCTCCCCATCTCCTTCCTCCTCTCCCCCTTCTGCTTTCTGTTCCTCCCCATCCCCTTCCTCCTCTCCCTCCCCATCTCCTTCCTCCTCCTCTTCTTCCTCTCCCTCCTGCCCCTCCCCATCCTCTTCCTCCTCTCCCTCCCCTGCCTCCTCTCCCTCCCCTGCCTCCTCTCCCTCCCCTTCCTCCTCTCCCTCCCCTTCCTCCTCTCCCTCCCCTGCCTCCTCTCCCTCCCCTTCTTCCTCTCCCTCCCCTTCCTCCTCTCCCTCCCCATCTCCTTCCTCCTCCTCTTCTTCCTCTCCCTCCTGCCCCTCCCCATCCTCTTCCTCCTCTCCCTCCCCTGCCTCCTCTCCCTCCCCTTCCTCCTCTCCCTCCCCTTCCTCCTCTCCCTCCCCTTCCTCCTCTCCCTCCCCTTCCTCCTCTCCCTCCCCTTCCTCCTCTCCCTCCTGCCCCTCCCTATCTCCTTCCTCCTCTCCCCCTCCTTCCTGCCCCTCCTCATCTCCTTTCCCCTCTCCTTCCTCTCCTTCCTGCCATCTCCCCTCTTCTAACTCCTCCCCCTCCCCCTCCTGCTCTTCCTCCTCTTTCTCTTTCCCTTCTTCTTTCTCCTTGTCTTCCTCTTCTTCCCCTTCTTCCTCACCTGCCTCCTCTCCCTCCCCGCCTCCGTGCTCCCTCTCTCCTGCTTCTTTCCTCCCTGTGCTTCTTTCCTCCTGGTGGCCCTGTTCCCTCTCCTTTCGTTGTTCCTCCTCCTCCAGGTCTTTCTCTCCCTTACCCAGGGTCTCTATTACTCCCTCTCCCACGTCTTCCCCCTCTTCTCCTTCCTCACTTCCTGTTCTA
This sequence comes from Capricornis sumatraensis, assembly GCF_032405125.1. NCBI lineage: Eukaryota > Metazoa > Chordata > Mammalia > Artiodactyla > Bovidae > Capricornis > Capricornis sumatraensis. Next base: position 105,374,325 of record NC_091092.1, on the reverse strand, counting down.
CTTCTCTGTTCCACTCCTGAATTACCTTCCTTCCTGATTCCCTTACCTCCACCTTCAGGCACATGTTCTGCCTCTCCCCTTAGCTTTCCCTTGCCTTCACTCACCTCGGCTATGTCTGTAAAGTCATCTAACAGGAACTCTGCTTCCTCTTTCTCTTTTTCTCCGCACTCCTCCTCATTTGCCTCTATTTCTTGCTCCTCTATTCCACTTCCTTCTGAATCATCTTCTTCCTGTTCCTCTGGGATCCTTGATAAGCGATGACACTTAAACTCATATTTTGCCATGATTGTGGATAGTCTGTATTTAGCCTCTTCATGTCTTTGTTCAACAAATTTTATGCTATACCACAAATTTTGATTAGTTTCCACTTCATCATCCTCTTTCTCATCATTGCTAAATTCTATTGACTCAGGCCGCTGGAAACCATCAGCTATATTTTGCTGACTTTCACTTTCACCTTCCAAATAACTGTCTTCCTCCTCTATAGATGCTTGTTCACTGTCAAAAATCGTATCTTGCTTGTTCCCTTTACTTTCCTTAACAAAATCTTTATCTTCTTCATCCTCCATATTCATGTCTCTATTTGGTAAGTCATCAAAAAACATATCAATATTTTTTCTATTCTCTTCAGTTTTTCTTATATCCTTCAGATCTGTCATATTCACCAGATCAGTTTCCACCTCAGAGACTATTTCTTTTGCTTTTGAATCCTTCTGACTTTGCCCGTCATCACTTTCCTTTTCTATTTCCTCACTATTAAGTGGATAGACACCATGCTTATTTTCACGTCTAAAGGTCCCTTTTTGCAAACCCTCTGCACTGGTGCTGGTCTGAGGACTTTGCTGGTCTGAGTCATTACCTACGTCCTCATCTGAAAATGCTTCCATAAACATAGTTGCTGGCATCGCGTACATTCCTTGTGCCAAAAGTTGTTTATATACTCTCCCTTCTGTCACTTTTGGGGACATCTCTTCATTTTCATATTCATTACTATCATCACTTTCAGTATAAGTTGTATGCTGCTTCGGTTTCTCAATTATTTCTTGTTTCTGTAAATTTTTTGAAGTAATCGTCATACTACTATTAGTTGATAAAAGAAACTTATTTATTACAAAATACCAAGATTTTCCATTATCATAAATTTCACTTGGAGAATTAAAATGCCCAATTTTACCAGACATTTTCCTCAGATTTTTTTTTGGGGGGGAGGGGGATAATTTATGCCATTGTCTGTCTGTGGAGCATCTAATTTTGATTCAGTAACATCAATCTGTGTTTAACTTTCAAATTTACCACCTGCCTTAACTTTGCCATTACTCACAGTACCAATATTTATTCTCTGCCCCTTTTCTTAATCTGAATCAATTCTTAAATATGTTTCCAGACTAATTTTGAAAAATACTGTTAAAAAATGCACACTTTTCTACTTTCCCTATTGTTTTGTCAAATTTTGATTGGTCTTTTGAATCCACAAAATTCTGAAAATGAAATAAACTAACTGAAAACATGAATTTTAAAAAATCTGAAAATTACAATGAAATGTTTTTATCAATACACTACATAATAATGAATATATTTTTCTTTTCTAAACAAAATCTTTTGAGTTTTCAAATTTTTGACCCTCTTCCTTTTATTTACTGTATTCTTTAATTATAATAATTTGCATACATAAAAAACTATGAGAAAAATACTTAAAGTAAAATATAAATTTTATTAAAATTTTATAAACTTCTATAAAAACTTATATAATGAACCATTGAGGTTTTAATGATACATTAAGAATAGGAAATTAATTTATTGCTGGACAAAATAAGGCAAATCAAATTGTTGATCTAAGTTCTATAAGCTAATGGACTGAAATGGCTGATGAATTTGAGTTTCTAGATAGTAAAAGCTCACTAAATCAAGTTTTATAAATTATAAAGAGTGCTAGACCCAGGAAGAGGTCATTTTTTGCTAAACAAATTATTAAAACAGCACAAGTTAAAAATATACAGAAATACTATAATAAACCTTTTTGATTCACTAAAGTAGGCTTGGTAGGGCCTCTAAGTAAAAGGACTATATGAAATATAAAATATATATTAGTTTAAAAGAAAATGCTTTCCTTTTCTGTTTGTTCTCGGTCTCTTCTTTAAAAAGTCACAATTCTTTCAACAGCCCTAAGACAGACAGAGGCCCAGCTGCCAGAAATGATTTCTAAATGCATGTGCCTTTATTTCTTTAGCACAAAAAAGCAGCACAGAAGAGGCAGAGCCCAGAGTCTAAGAGGAAGGAAAGACACACAAAAGATGTCTGCTTGGAAGTACAGTCAAGTCAACAAATCAGTTAGTCACTGAGCTTTGACAACTGTGTTAGGAAAGAAGCTCTTCCATTTTCAAAAAGAATACTGTTACTCAATAAGGATTGGCACTAAATTTGTACAATTTACCCAGATTCTCTTGCATTTCAGTGACTTTTTAGTTTAACAATGTGGCAAAGGTACTAGAAATATAAATGAAATGTTTTTTGTAGCCTTTGTCCTTCAATTTGCATTTCTCCAATATCTATTTCTAATCCTGAACCCTTCATCATTTCAGCTCACTGGTCCTTCAAGCCAGAAAATGTAAATAATTTCAGGACAGGCTTTTATCTCTCCAGGGTTGTGAAAAACCAGAATATTCCCTCCTCTTCTATTCATTTGCTATTCATTAAAAGTCTCTATCACTCATGCATGGTTTCTGACTAATTTCCAAATGTTTAATCTTGTTTTTATGCTACCAATTCCTTGATAAATTAAAGCCTATTCCAAACACTGTAAAAGCAATTATCAAATATTTTAACTAAACACTACAAAACTTTAGAACTGGAAAAGAGGTTAATATCATCCTGTAAGGTCAGCAAGGTAACTCACCCAATGTCATACTCAAACAAAGTGTGAGAGGCACTCATAAAAAACTGTAGCCTCTTCCAACACTTAAGAATGGTAATAAATATTTTTTGCCTTGACAGTAACAAAGTATGGATATTGTCACTTATTAATGACTCCAAAGAACAAATTTCAGCAGTGAAATTCTGCCAGTCTTGTTGTATCACAGAAAATACATACCGACAGAATAAGCCCAAATGGAGACTATACATATTGTATCCCCATCTTTTAAATCCTAAAGTAAGTGAATACTTACCTTTTTTGAGTTCTTTCCTGAAACCTTTCAAGAAAAATATAAGCAATTTAAACTGTTCTTCCCACCATAGTGAAAATAACTCTCTGTATCATACCTTTTGCTTTTGAATTGGCGATAATTTTAGTTTTTCATTGGAATTCAGGCGCAACATGTGTGTCTGAAATAAATTTAAAAAAATATGTTCTAAAAAAATAAAGACTGTATAACCGATTATATACCTATACATATGATTATATATTTATATATCATTATATGTTGATTTAAAATACATATAAATAAAATTAATACAAAACAGTTCAGACAATCATATAATCAACTTTCAACTGCATAATAATAATGTGAGGGCTGAAATTAATTTTACAGTACTTAATCTATACTTCACTAAATCTGAGTTTAAAATAATAAATGAAAAGACAAAAACAAAAAGCTTTTTTCTATGTATATAATGGCTTAGGAAGTACACATATACACAGACATACAAATACAAATACATGAGGAACTAAAACTCAAATTTGTATCTATATTGCACAAATAGGAAAACCAGTACCATATTTAAGACATCAGCAGTTTCTCCAAGGCTTTCTGAATCCTCTGCTGAAAGACTGTCTGTATCTTTCTCTTTGGTCATTTTATGTTGAAAATAATCTGAATGATTAACAGAGAAAAGATAGAACCAGATTTCAACAGAAAAGTGAAAGACAACTAGACAATAAACAGAAATTATTCTGCAATATAAAAGTACAGTTATAATTTTACTAATAGGTCAGTTGGTAAAGAAGCCGCTTGCAATACAGGAGACCGTAGTTTGATTCCTGGGTGTGGAAGATCTGCTAGAGAAGGGGTAGGCTACCCACTCTGGTATTCTGGCCTGGAGAATTCCATGGACTATATAGTCCATGGGGTCACAAAGAGTCAGACACAACTGAGTGACCTTCACTTTCTTTCACTTTCAAAGGTCCTTTAACCTCATATTAAGGGAACTGAACAGAATTCATTCACAGTGATAGCAGGTTTTAAAATCTTTCTGAAAATTTAAAGACCCTGACACTGATAAGATAACAACTGCTTCATTCATATGAACAGAGAAACATTATTCCTTTGGGATAAATACTACCAGGTATCAAGCACTATGATAGCCAGTGCCCAAAAGATCCCCATCAACTTATACCCTCCTGCTATGCATACACTTGTGTAGTTCCCTTCCACATTTTACCAGGTTGGTCTGTATGGCCAATAAAATAAGCAGATCAATTTGATGTTACTGTGGCTTATGTCTCAGTCCTCTCTCTCTCTCTCTCTCTGATCACATGCTCTGGGGGAAGCCATGCTATGAGTACACCCAAGGAGAAGCCCATGTGATGAAGAAGTCCAGCCTCCTGCCAATGGCCACGTGAGTGAGTTTGCAAGAGGAGCATGAAACATCCTGAACCAGAATCACTCAGCTAGACTGGTCCTGGATTCTTGACCCTTAAAAACTGTGTGAGATAGTAAATGTTTGTTGTTTTAGCCTTAAGTTTTAGGGTCATTGCTTATGTAGCAACAGAAAAATAGTACAAAGACCTAGAGACCTTCACAGAAAACCATAAGATTATTATATCATAAAGCAGATAACGAAAAGTTACAAGCTTCATTTGACCTTATATTTTTCTCAATTACGATATCCCCATTTAGCACATATATACATATTTGAAAGGAGCTCCTTAATGAAGTCTTCACTGAAAATGCCAGTCCACAGTGCTCTCTCCCTTATAAATTCATTCAATTCCAATGAATGAATTATCAGTTTGTCTTCATTCCATGTGAGATATTAGGTAGGGGATATCAACTTAAGTAACTGCTGAATCTTAATGAACTTATAGTCTAGAAGGGAATACAAAATATGTGATATAGGAGAATGAGAAATCCCATCCAAATGTGGAAGATCAGGAAATTTTTCACTAAGGAGTTATAGGGAATGATGAATGAGTAGAATTCTGAGAGGTAGGGATGGAGGTAAATGGGGAAGAAAATAAGTGTAGTGCTAACAGAAGCTATGGAACAGCTGCCCTGAAAATTTACCATGTGCTTGGAACAAAGGCTTTTATACACATCAGGTTAACTCCATGATAATAAGAGAGGTAAGTGTTATATCCCCATTTCACAAATGAATACATTAAGGTTCAGTGACTCTTTTGGTGTCAAGTGTCAATCTCAAGTCTGCCTGGACTTTATAGGTTTTCCACTCGGTCTGACTATGAAGAGCTTCAGTTTGATCAACATCAGGGCTCAATAAACTTTTTCTGTAAAAGGCCACACAGCAAACATTTTAGGCTTTGTGGCCATATGGTCTCTGTCCTAATAATCAAACTCTGCCACTGAAGTGTGAAAGCAGCCACAGACAATACATAAATGAATGGTTTTAAGAAAAAGGCTACTGAGAGATGAAGCTGGAAAACCAGGTGGGAGTTACATGGGATATTTACATTTATTAAAAAAAAAGACTAGGGATCCTCTGAAGACACTGGAGCAGATGGGAACTAAACAGCACCTGAAGGAGATTAACAAAGAAAAGTATGAACCAGGACAGACTGGAGATGGCAGAGAGGAAGTTTAGAAAATAGTAAGTATATTGTTTAAGGTCATGGTCTCAGCCTTATGCTTAACTGAGAAAACAGAAGTCATCAGACCTGATCTGTTTTATCTTCTCACCAACAAACGTACACATTTACCTATACTTTCCTGTTAAAATGTAGGATGTGTCTTTCCTCTTAACAAAGACTGTTCTGTATGCCAGCCCCTCCTGTCTTCTCAAGCGCTTTGCACCTTTGGTTACTCTCTCTCTCATGTGCTGCCAGTCTCTCTGGACTACTGGTTCATGTCCATTAGCATACACATATGCTCTCACATTTCCCACGCCCTCCACGTCTCCCTCTAGCTCCCTCTAGCTTAGCCGCCCCATTTCTCTGCTCCTCGTCATGACCAAAATAGGCAAAAGAACTATCTACACACTTTATCGCCCCTTCGCTTCCTCCTTTCCCCTTCATGCCTCAACTTTTAACACTCTGCCTTCTGTCCTGATCCTTCCCTGGAACTACTCTTGTCAGGATCACCAAAAATGTCCATGATGCCAGATCCATGGGATGCTTCTTTGCACTCCTTTTTCTTGAGCTTTGAGCAGTACTTTGAATTTGTGACCCTACTCTCTCCTCATTTTCCTCCTCCTGCCCTACTGGCTGATAAGGTTGAGAAAAGTGGCTTTGCTGGTCCTCCCTCTCCTACCCTCTAAGCATCAGACAGTCTCGAGGCAAAATACTGAGCCCTCTTTTCTTCCTGCTCTACTCTCTAAAGCGATGTCACCAACTTCCATGAATTATAAATACCATCTCCATGTTGATGGTTTCCAAATTTATATCTCTTTGTCCAGATCTCTATTCTGAATGTTACACTTTCATTTTCAACAGCCTACTTGATAGGTCTGCTTGGATGCCTCACAGGGATCTCAAAGTCAGTTTTTAACTTTTTTCCTTCAAAGCAGTCAACCATCCTCCTGCCTACACATCTATGAGTAATTTATTAACAAGTTTAACAAGTTCACCTGGTTCTATGTCTAAAATGTATTTCCCATGGGCTCCTTTTTATATCCACTGTGAACACCTTAGGTCTGTACACCATCATCTCTTGCAAAAGGCTCTGAAGTTTTCTTCCCACCTCTAGTCTCGTATCCCTGCATCCACATGTAGGCAAAAGTGATCATCTTAAAACATAAATGGGATTGGAGCACATTACTCCACTGTTTAAAATCCTTTAATGACTTTCTATTACACTTAAGAAAAACACTCACATCACTTAGGCCTCTCATGGCCTATAAAACCATGAATATATTTTTGCTGTCTCTTTTTCCAACATCATTGTGTCCTGTCTTTTACTTCACTCTTGATTTTCCTTCACTCACTTTCTCTTCAACCCCAATGATCTTCTTTCCTTTTCCTATAGACTGCCTTTAACTACATTATTTTCTTTGCCTGGAATAGACACATCCTCTCTCTTTGTGTGGTTATTTTCTTATCCTTTGTTTTACCTTGAATGTCACCTTCTCATCTATGTCTTCCCTAACCTCCTTATCTCCAAAAGAAACACCGAAGTCCGCAAATAATTTAGAAGTCACAGTATATGTTGGATGTGTGCTCAGTCAGTCGTGTCTGACTCAGTGTGACCCCAAGGACTGTAGACTGTCAGGCTCCTCTGTCCATGGAATTTTGTAAGCAAGAATACTGGACTGGGTTGTCACTTCCTCCTCCAGGGATACAACTTTCAAAATACTTATTAAGTTTGTTTGTTTGACCATTACATCTACTACTGTGAGCAGGAATCCCTCAGAAGAAATGGAGTAGCCATCATGGTCAACAAAAGAGTCTGAAATGCAGTACTTGGATGCAATCTCAAAAACGACAGAATGATCTCTGTTCGTCTCCAAGGCAAACCATTCAATATCACAGTTATCCAAGTCTATGCCCCAACCAGTAACGCTGAAGAAGCTGAAGTTGAATGGTTTTATGAAGACCTACAAGATCTTTTAGAACTAACAACCAAAAAAGATGTCCTCTTCATTATAGGGGACTGGAATGCAAAAGCAGGAAGTCAAGAAACACCTGGAGTAACAGGCAAATTTGGCCTTGGAATGCAGAATGAAGCAGGGCAAAGACTAATAGAGTTTTGCCAAGAAAATGCACTGGTCATAGCAAACACCCTCTTCCAACAACACAAGAGAAGACTCTACACATGGACATCACGAGATGGTCAACTCCGAAATCAGATTGATTATATTCTTTGCAGCCAAAGATGGAGAAGCTCTATACAGTCAACAAAAACAAGACCAGGAGCTGACTGTGGCTCAGATCATGAACTCCTTATTGCCAAATTCAGACTTAAATTGAAGAAAGCAGGGAAAACCGCTAGGCCATTCAGGTATGACCTAAATCAAATCCCTTAGGATTATACAGTGGAAGTGAGAAATAGATTTAACGGTCTAGATCTGATAGACAGAGTACCTGATGAACTATGGAATGAGGTTCGTAACACTGTACAGGAGACAGGGATCAAGACCATCCCCATGGAAAAGAAATGCAAAAAAGCAAAATGGCTGTCTGGGGAGGCCTTACAAATGGCTGTGAAAAGAAGAGAGGCGAAAGCAAAGGAGAAAAGGAAAGATATAAGCATCTGAATGCAGAGTTCCAAAGAATAGCAAGAAGAGATAAGAAAGCCTTCTTCAGCGATCAATGCAAAGAAATAGAGGAAAAGAACAGAATGGGAAAGACTAGAGATCTCTTCAAGAAAATTAGAGATACCAAGGGAATATTTCATGCAAAGATGGGCTCGATAAAGGACAGATATGGTCTGGACCTAACAGAAGCAGAAGATATTAAGAAGAGGTGGCAAGAATACACGGAAGAACTGTACAAAAAAGATCTTCACGACCCGGATAATCATGATGATGTGATCACTAATCTAGAGCCAGACATCTTGGAATGTGAAGTCAAGTGGGCCTTAGAAAGCATCACTACAAACAAAGCTAGTGGAGGTGATGGAATTCCAGTTGAGCTGTTTCAAATCCTGAAAGATGATGCTGTCAAAGTGCTGCACTCAACATGCCAGCAAGTTTGGAAAACTCAGCAGTGGCCAAAGGACTGGAAAAGGTCAGTTTTCATTCCAATTCCAAAGAAAGGCAATGCCAAAGAATGCTCAAACTACCACACAATTGCCCTCATCTCACATGCGAGTAAAGTAATGCTCAAAATTCTCCAAGCCAGGCTTCAGCAATACGTGAACCGTGAACTCCCTGATGTTCAAGCTGGTTTTAGAAAAGGCAGAGGAACCAGAGATCAAATTGCCAACATCCGCTGGATCATGGAAAAAGCAAGAGAGTTCCAGACAAACATCTATTTCTGCTTTATTGACTATGCCAAAGCCTTTGACTATGTGGATCACAAACTGTGGAAAATTCTGAAAGAGATGGGAATACCAGACCACCTAACCTGCCTCTTGAGGAATCTGTATGCAGGTCAGGAAGCAACAGTTAGAACTGGACATGGAACAACAGACTGGTTCCAAATAGGAAAAGGAGTACGTCAAGGTTGTATATTGTCACCCTGCTTATTTAACTTCTATGCAGAGTACATCATGAGAAACACTGGACTGGAAGAAACACAAGCTGGAATCAAGATTGCTGGGAGAAATATCAATAACCTCAGATATGCAGAAGACACCACCCTTATGGCAGAAAGTGAAGAGGAATAAAAAGCCTCTTGATGAAAGTGAAAGAGGAGAGTGAAAAAGTTGGCTTAAAGCTCAACATTCAGAAAATGAAGATCATGGCATCTGGTCCCATCACTCCATAGGAAATAGATGGGGAAACAGTGGAAACAGTGTCAGACTTTTGTTTTTTGGGGCTCCAAAATCACTGCAGATGGTGACTGCAGCCATGAAATTAAAAGATGCTTACTCCTTGGAAGAAAAGTTATGACCAACCTAGACAGTATATTCAAAAGCAGAGACATTACTTTACCGACTAAGGTCTGTCCAGTCAAGGCTATAGTTTTTCCAGTAGTCATGTATGGATGTGAGAGTTGGACTGTGAAGAAGGCTGAGCGCCTAGGAATTGATGCGTTTGAACTGTGGTGTTGGAGAAGACTCTTGAGAGTCCCTTGGACTGCAAGGAGATCCAACCAGTCCATTCTGAAGGAGATCAGTCCTGGGTGTTCTTTGGAAGGAATGATGCTAAAGCTGAAGCTCCAGTACTTTGGACACCTCATGCGAAGAGTTGACTCATTGGAAAAGACTCTGATGCTAGGAGGGATTGGGGGCAGGAGGAGAAGGGGACGACCCAGGATGAGATGGCTGGATGGCATTACGGACTCGATGGACATGAGTCTGAGTGAACTCCGGGAGATGGTGATGGACAGGGAGGCCTGGCGTTCTGTGATTCATGGGGTCGCAAAGAGTTGGACACGACTGAGCGATTGAACTGAACTGAACTGAAGTTTGTTTTAGTAAACAGTCACAAGAAGATAAGGGATGGCTTTTCCTTTTACTCTAAAAAATTCTATCTTCACAGTCTAATCGCTGGAAGTGGCAAACAACTTGCCCCAAACCATAAACTTCTCTTTTCCTTGCACACACTGTTGTCAGAATCTACTTTTCCCATGTACAGGGCTGAAGAGTACCAGTGATTCTTATCTCCAAAGGAAACACAAAAGTTGTGGTGAGATGTAAGAAACCCTGCTCCTTATCAGGGTCCTAGATGTAGGGAATATTCCATTCCCATGGTCACCAGTTCTTGCCTGAGTTCCTGATCCTTTGTTACCTCAACCTTTTCTGTAGGTTCCTGAGCCCAAAGATATTAAAATGATCTGTCCCACTGTTTTTAATTCCAGATGCCCAGATTATCTTCTTAATTCCAAACCTACTGCTTACTCTGGTTTCCTAGTCCTGGCTTCCTGCCCTGTCCCTATCATCTGAGCACATGGCATGTGGCAACATAAACACATTCCTAAGATACATATAGTTAATAAATGTTGGAGCTGGCATCTGCTCCCAGATCAATTGGACTCTACATCCCATACTCCCAACCATGATGCTCTACAGCTTTAATACATAACTTCACATAGGGCCAGAAGACCTGTATGCAAATCCTGTTCATTTCCTTTATAAAACTGAGTGACCTTGGGCAAGTCACTCAATCTCTTCAAGCCTTGTTTTTCTCTTATGTAAAAATGAAGAATCTAACTCCCACCTATTTTGGGTTGCTTCTGCGTTTAAAGGTGATAATGTAAGAGAAGGTGATATGTATGTTATACACTGCTCTATAAAGATATGCTGCTGTCATCACATGGGATTTTTAAGGTCATCAGAGATGCTTTCTATTAGTCAGAGTATTCCTGGATTTGAATTCAAATGAGATGTCAGTCTCTAACTAGGAAGAAAATAACTTAAGTGGAGAAAAAACATCTGAAGATGAACATGAAAACAGTAGGAATAAATGGTACATTTCTTCTGAGAGCAAGCAGAGTATCAAATGTTACCTGGTTCCATTGGGGGCATAGAGTTCTCATTTTCACATATCGTTTTCTCTAGCAGGTTACTTGCAGACACGGAGAAAGGAATTAAGTGAGGCGAAAAACAAATGGGCTGTGGGGAAGTCCCTTCAACTGGAGGTAGTGTTCTTGTCATTCGAATAGAGTCTGGGGATTTCTCCTTTAAAGCAAACGGATTAAATAAACTGTTAGATGATGTTATATACTTAATATTGATGTAAACTACCCTGAGGTTGCAAAAACTATTGAAGAGAGAGACTTCAAATTGGCCAATGTCCTACAATGTTCACTCTTTAATAATCCCCAAGGGCTCAAAAATGTTCTGTTTTGTTGCCTCTGTGTCTAAGTTGCTCTAAATCATCAATCTGTTGGTATGTTTTTCACAAGATGGGGAAAAGTGTATGTGTGTTTTCTCTGCCTTCCCTGAAAAAAAACAGTTACTCAGGAAAACACAAACCAACTACAAAATACTTACAGGATATTTCTTAATTTTTCCATATATACTTTTTCATAATAAAAAGCCAAATGTAACTTTTTACCTCTAAAGGCATACATTTGGGAATTTAAAGTAATTTTTATTAAAAAAGGAATGTCTCCTTTAAAAATTACTTGGGATTTTACTTTTTATTTATTTATTTATTTTTGGATTTTACTTTTCAAAATATAAGTGTCATTGTAATGATCATTTTAAAGCACAGAATGAGAATCCCTAAATTTAATTAAGAAAGAACATTCCCTTTCATCCCAAAGTCCTTATTTTTTGTTTTCAACCTTTCATTATTTATAATATATAACCTTTCACTGCTCATGAGGTATTAGCTTTAAAAGACAAAAGCAAAATAGAAGTCAATTCATATACGGTTGAGACAACAATTTAGCAGTACCACTGTCTACAAAGGTTTTCTATGATCATTTCAATTTTCTAATTTGTTTAACAGTTTAGTTCTGAGTTTTCTTTAAAAGTTTGTAAGCCATTAATTCTAATCATTTTATATAGTAAATTTATCTAAGACCCTTCTTCGGTTTAAAAAAGAAAATAAATTTGTTTTCTTCCAGTTTTCTTTGCAGCACTAGACAGTGTTATTATATAGAACAGGTCACAAATGTACCTTCTTTCTACGGCGCACACGTGCTGATAAAGATCTCTGCAGTATGTTTTCTAAAGGCGGATCACTGATGGGCACATATACAGCTGAAGGTAAACAATAATCATCGATTTCATCTGACTCAATGTCTTCTGCCATACCAAGTCGTGGAGTGGCAAAAACTAGCATGTGACATCCACCACAAGCAACCTGCAGCATAAATTCACGGGTAAAGTAATTAACATTGGCTTCAAACACAAATGGGTTTTTAACAGTTTTTAGCTACAAAACATTAACTTAGCAGTAGACTTCCTAGACTGAATGACTGAATCTCTCTTTCTCCCTCTCTCCCTCCATACACACACACACACACACACACACACACACAAAACACATCAATTACAATATATATTCTTTAAAAACTATTACTGAAAATTAGACCAGGTTTATACATCATTTTACTTTCAACTGAATATATAGTATAGAGAAAAAACTATCTGGCACATTTTATTTCTCTTTACGAGTTAGAAAGGGCTATTTTAATCTTGGAGCAACACTAACAACTTGAAAAAAATCAGAGAAGTTCTACTTAAAAATAAGGGACCCATGGGTCATGTCAATGTATGGCAAAAACCATCACAATATTGTAAAGTAATTATCCTCCAATTAAAATAAATAAATTAACAAATTATTTATTTTAATTGGAATTTAAAAAAAAAGAAATAAGGGACCCATGAATATATCAGTCTCTTGGGATAAACATGTCTTCAAGCCTTTCTCTTTATGTGAAGGTTTCTTAAGTTTAATGCTTAGAAGTCCCAACAGCAAAATGCAATCATGCACAATGGTGAAAGAATGAAAAACGTAATCAACATCTTAAGGACTTTAAGCAATAAGTAATTTTCAATAAAATGCTTAAAAAAACATTGTGTAGTATTTACAATAAAGAGACTTCTGGTATCTTCATAGAGTTCTACATTGCAACATAGAACAGCATACTCTGAACCTTTCCTTCATAATATCTCCAAAGTTAAAACTGATCTGTTTTATGTATAGCATTTAAAAAAAATTATCTTCCTCATAAGATTATACAGGGGCTTCCCTGGTGGCTAGATTATAAAGAATCTGTCTGAAATGCGGGAGACTTGGATTCAATCCCTGGGTTGGAAAGATCCCCTGGAGAAGGGAATGGCAACCCACACCAGTATTCCTGCCTAGAGAGTCCCATGGACAGAGGAGCCTGGTGGAATACAGTCCCTGGGGTTGTAAAGAGTCAGACACAACTGAGCAAACAACATACACACACACACACACACACACACACACACACACACGATTATAAGCTCAGTGAATGAGAATCTGGTCTCAGTGTTCATCACTGCATGCTCTATATTTCTCATCCTCAGTCCAGTATTTTGTACCAAGCAGGTATTCATCAAATAGGTGTCAAATCACGGAATGGGAAGTGTTCCACAGCATGAGGCTCTGAGCCTTTGGGGAACAAATTCCAAGTGATATTGTTAGGGGAAGCACACTGACTGAAACCACCCACCCTGGCCAGGCACCACAGTAACCATTTGCATGAGTTGTTTTATGACAGGAGGTCCTGCTAAGGAACACGGAACTAATAAGCTACCACCAACCAGAAGAGTTCGGGAAAGGTCAAAAGGAGAAACCACATGTCCGACCACCTCCCAGAATCCTTCTCTCTGGCATCTATCTTGGCTGAACAAGGCATGCACCACCAGGAAGGGCTCTTGAGTCAGAATGACTGGCTAAAGACAACTTGGAAACATCCTATCACCATAAAACCTGAGACCATGTGGCAGAGCTGTTCTCCTGGGTTCCCTTACCCTACTGCTCTCTGCCTGGGCACCCTCTCCCAATAAAATCTCTTGCTTTGTCAGCACATGTGTCTCCTCAGACAATTTATTTCAGAGTGTTAGACAAGAGCCCAGTTTTGGACCCTAGAAGGGGTCCCCTTTCCTGCAACAATATTATCATCAGTGTGTGTGTGCATGTGTGTGTATCTGTGGCGTGTGTGCACTCTGTTGCTCAGTCGTGTCTGACTCTTTGCAACCCCATGGACTGTAGCCTGCCAGGCTCCTCTGTCTGTGGGATTTTCTAGGCAAAAATACTGGAGTGGATTGCCATTTCCTCTTCCAGGGGATATTCCTGACTCAGGGATTGAACTCAAGTCTCTTGCATCTCCTGCATTGCTGGTGGATTCTTTACCACTGTGCCACCTGGGAAGCCCTTATTATCATCACAGACTAAACAAAATTTTCATCTATAGTTCTTAATTGGCAAGTGTTAGAAACAACAGAGATATGGTGCCTGATGCGGACAATACTGAAACAACACTTTATCCAAATAGCACTTAGCTGAATAAAAGTATTTTCAAAACTCATCATTTATTATCAGCAGGATCTGAGGGTCTGAATATTATCTAACCCAACAAACACTTACAGATGACAACTATGAGTGAGGAAAAACACTAGGAAAAGGACAGATTTTCAGAGTGTTGTGATGTCTGACATTTGACCTTTAGGACACTAGTGTATTCACTAGATAAAGCCATGTTATTATTTCATCTAAACATAAAAGGACTCATTTTCTAAGAAATCCCAAAAGAATCAAATATAGGAGTATGAACATGTAAACAGGGAAATGTGAAGCCCTTACCAAATGTACTATATACTTCAAAAAATTAGAACACAAAGTGGGAAGGAACTGATTGGCAAAATTCTCCATTCCGAGTCCTAGTTTTCCGTGTCGACCATCTCCAAAAGTATACAAAAGGCCTGATTCTAAAATGAAAAAAAGAGAGAATTATGAAAGTTACTTTGATGGATCTATTTGTAAACAGCAAATATATTAACTGACATTGCAACTTTCCCCTCATATTCTGCATTGAAGTTACTCTGGTCCATTGATGTCTCCACACTTTCTACGGCTTCTGTTGTCCACACATAACATTAGGCAATAGATACCGCGAGAATCAATCACTAGCACTTGGTGGCTTGTGAAGTTGAGACCCAGTCCTGCAAGGTGTTGTATGGAGTAGCAGCAATCCAGAATGAGCTCTCATGATAAATACCACCTTTTCAAAGAGAAGGAGATTTTTGTATTCTGACCTTCTACATCCCAATTCATTTTCTTTTTTCCTCAGGTCATTGATTAGGTGAGGGTTTATCAACTCTGGCACTACAGACATTTGAGGTTCAATAATTCCCAACTGTATGGGTTTGTCCTGTGCCCTGTGGAATGTTCAGCAATATCCGTGGCTTCTATCTATTAAATGCCCATACAATACCCCACCTCTGCAATTGTGACAATCAAAAATATCTCCGACACTGCCATGTGTTCCCTGGGGAGACTAAAACACCGCTAGACTAGATCAATCCTCTCCCTTACTTCTGCTTCAGGGTAGTGGAAAGCTCCTGAAGGAAATGCCATAAACCAACCACGCTGCTTGTTGAGGATACCAATATTGGAGGGGTCCCCTGTACAGCTGGGCCCAAGATAATGATGAGTAATTTTGTCACCTCACCAGTTAATCTTTTTGTCTGTGGCCATAGCAGCTAGTCTGAACCTTCACTCCTCAAGCCCTTCCCTCATACTCTCCATCTCAAGTGAGGTAAGCGCCATGGAAGCAGAAATAAAGGAAATGGTGCCAGTACAGGTACAGAGGAGGGGCTCTCCCTCTAATCCACTGATTAGGAAAGGCTTTCAAACTGAAGCTGAAAGGATTAGGGTTTAGGTACAAGAAGGAGGGAGCAAAGGATTTTTCAGGCAGAGGCCAGCATCACATATCAAGCACAGAAAGAATAACAAAGTCAAGAAGCCACGAGGCAACCAATGTGTCTGGGAGCACAAAGGGGAGAGTGGTATGAGATGAGTCTGAAGAGGTAAGAAGGAGCCACACCGCAGAGTATCTTATTAGCTCATATTAAGCATTTTTGAACTCTATATTAAGAACAAGTGAAAGTGAAAGCTGCTCACTCATTTCCAACTCTTTGTGACCCCATGGACTATACAATCCATGGAATTCTCCAGGCCAGAATACTGAGAACACTGGAGTGGGTAGCCTATCCCTTCTCCAGGGGATCTTCCTGACCCAGGAATCGAACCAGGGTCTCCTGCATTGCAGGTGGATTCTAAGGCAGATATTAAGAACACCAATAACATAAATGAATGGTTTTAAGCTGGGAAATGACAAGATCATATTTGGGAACTTGCACTTTAAGATGGCAAAGTAACTGTATACTAAAAAAAGCCAGGAGAATTATCTGAAAAAATAACCATAGTTCACTGAAGTGGCAAATTCAAAACTTAATATATTAAAAACAAATAGATTCCCTATAAATAATTAATAAACCAGCATTTAGATTCTCAATTTAGATCGTTATAATTCTTACTACTAGATATTTGTTTTTTTCTTTACGTGTACTCCCTATTTTTGTTGCTTTCCTCCTTTTTTTGACCCTGATTTCCGCATTCACCAGGTCTTCCCTGGTGGCTCAGCTGGTAAAGAATCCGCCTGCAGTACAGGAGACCTGGGTTTGATCCCTGGGTTGGGAAGATCCCCTGGAGAATGGAATGGCTACCCACTCCAGTATTCTGGCCTGGAGAATTCCATGGACTTTGTAGTCCATGGGGTTGCAAAGAGTCAGACATGACTGAGTGACTTTCACTTCCCTTGTTCAAAATGTTAAGTTTTTTTTTTTTTAAACTTGGGTGTCTTTAGCCAGAAAAAATAAGCTCTGATCAAGCTGCCTGATCACACTTCCAACCTCAGAGAGCTTTTAAAAACATGAACCACTGGCTATAATGGGGAACTGATAAGAACTTACTGATAACTCACTACATACCTCTCGTTAGTCCTGAACAACAACAACAACAACAACAACAACAAAACTCATAACACCTACCCCTGCAGAGGATTCATGACCAAAACAGTCAAAGAAAATTAATATTCAATTATTTGTGCTTAATTTCTTTTATCAGGAGGAAAGGTATTACAAAATTTTAACAAAATAACCTAATTATATGTTAGAGGATCTGTAAAAAGTGTGTATTTACTATTGTGGTGACCCAAGGACGAAAGAGCAGATAAAACCAAGGAGGGTCTTGTAATGCAGAAATGGAAAAACCAGACCCTTATCGTCCTTCCCTCCCCCATGTTGTAACTATTAATGGAACAGTATAACCGGTCTCCCTTCCTACCCCATTCAGTTCAGTTCAGTCACTCAGTTGGACAACTCTTTGCGATCCCATGGACTGCAGCACGCCAGGCCTCCCTGTCCATCACCAACTCCTGGAATTTGCTCAAACTCATGTCCATTGAGTCAGTGATGCCATCCAACCATCTCACCCTCTGTAGTCCCCTTCTCCTCTCGCCTTCAATTTCTCCCAGCATCAGGGTCTTTTAAGTCAGTTCTTTGCATCAGGTGGCCAAAGTGCTGGAGTTTCTGCTTCAACATCAGTCCTTCCAATGAATATTCAGGACTGATCTCCTTTAGGATGGACTGGTCGGATCTCCTTGCAGTCCAAGGGACTCTCAAGAGTCTTCTCCAACATCATAGTTCAAAAGCATCAATTCTTTGGTGCTCAGCTTTCTTTGTAGTCCAACTCTCACATCCATACACTTCTCCCACCCAGTATACATGCCTCAACCAATCAGCAAATGACTCACAAGATCCCTATCCCACTCCTTGTACCCCGGGTATAAAAGTGTACTGAGGACCCCTGTTAAATGTCGGTTCTTCCTTGAGCTGGCCCACTGTTCTAACAGTGTCTCCCACTCTAATAAACTTTATTTTCCTCTCATTCTGTCTCATATCTTGAAATTCTTTTCCAGACTGCGCCTGGACCATGACAACTATCAGTGGCAATTTAGAGTTGATGGAAAATGGCAGTAAGGACAGAGAAACTGAGCTTAAGGGCCCAGCCATAAGTCATACATTATCAACAACTTTTCTGGGACTATGAATGAATAATTCTTTACATTCTATATAGTTCAATTTCATGCTACATTAACAAGGACTTTAATGTAGTAACAAGGATGTACATTAACAAGGACTTTAATGTAATGGGCTTCCCTTGAGGCTCAGATGGTAAAAAATCTGCCTGCAATAAAAAAGACCCAGGTTTGATCCCTGGGTTGGGAAGATCCCCTAGAGAAGGATATGGCAATCCACTCCAGTATTCTTGCCTAGAGAATTCCATAGACAGAGTAGCCTGGTGGACTACAGTCCACGGGGTCACAAAGAGTCGGACACGACTGAGCGACTACACTTTCGACTATACTTTTAACAAGGACACTGATACTGGAAAATGGGCAACCAGAGCTCTCTGAAAGATTCTTTGGGGAAGAAGGGCCAGTACATGGCAGTACCTTGTATTTGCTGATCCCTACTTCCCCTAACCAGATACCATTAGATGAGCTCCATCATAGCAGAAACCTTTATAAAAGAAGGAGGAAAACACAGAAATACCAGTATCTGGATTATTTCAAAATATTATATGCTGCTGCTGCTGCTGCTGCTAAGTTGCGTCAGTCGTGTCCGACTCTGTGTGACCCCATAGACGGCAGCCCAAAAGGCTCCTCTGTCCCTGGGATTCTCCAGGCAAGAGTGCTGTAGTGGGTTGCCATTGCCTTCTCCGAAATATATGAGTTATGACTTTTTAATGCTTTGCTTTTTCGATAGAAATGTGAGCTACAAATACAAAAATTACAGAGCCCTTTTGTTCCAAAGCAATTAAAATTGTGCAGTCAGTGAGTGACTCTCACTGGGTAAGTCAGTTGTTTTAGGGAAGCACCTTTACTGAGTCCTACGCTGGCAGCACCCAGTTTCTGAGGTTGAGAAGCAGGCCCAAAGCAGCATCTTCCCAGACAAAAGGAGAAACTACAGAGCAGAAGAGCGAGCACTGCTAGCACTGTGGAGAATGCACGAAAGTCACTCCTGAAAACACCTCCTAGTGGCAGAAGCATTCTAAGAATTTACTCAGCCTGAATGGTACTGTCAGATTGAACACGGAGAATTTTTTTAAATAAGTTCCTTCTTAGGAGATTTTCCCCCTTGGCATGAGCAGAGTTCAGAGCCTTCAAATCAATAGTTTCAAAAAGACTCCAGCTTTCTGCCAAAGTATAATACTATGGTCTCACCTCTGAGAGCACTGACTTATTTTGAGGCTCTAAATGTTTGATCATTTACACTGATTTTAAATTGAACTAAAATATGAGAAAGGAGTTTACAACTTTACACGTTGGCATATTAAACAAGGAATTACATTTTCTCACTTATTAATTCCTTTGCTTAAGTTAGATACATTCATTCTATATAGTTATTTATTTTTTAATAAAATATACCCAGTTCCATTAAGTATATTAACAGAAATTTGACCTGTACCTGTTATCAAAGCTGTGTGATTTTCTCCACAGCAAACATGACTTATTTTCTTATCCTTAACACTCTCAATGACTTTGGGTTCCGAAGTTTCAAAGGTGAAAGTGCCAAGACCCAGTTGACCAAACTGTCCCAGCCCAAAGGTGTACACGGCTTTCTCTGAAAGGGGAGAGGCAAATACAAGAAAAGGATTTCAGAGATACAGATACTGTCATCATTATATCTGGAAAAATGGTGATATTCCCTCTTCTATAAAGTACGTTAAGGGTCTCTCAAGGAAACATTCATGTAAGAATACCCAATACTTACCTATACATTCGATAAAGGAAGAGAAAAATGACAAGGTACACAGTTGTAACAATTACGTCATGGGCCTAATTCTATCTCTTACATATAATGATAGAAGGAACTGCTAAATACACAAAAGCCAGTGAAACCGAAAAAGTTTCTATAATTACCATTCAGTCAAAAAGCATCAATTATCTAAGCTAATTCCTTTCACTGACTTAAATAAACGAATAGTGTTTCCCACAGAAAAAATCCTTACTTTTAACAGTAGTTTAATGGAATAATCTATTTTAGGAAACAATCTCAGAGGAGAATTTGCATGAGAATTAAAACTTACAGCAGATATGCTACATTTATTCACAGGTAAAACTCATTTAGGGCTTCCCTAGTAGCTCAGCTGGTAAAGAATCCACCTGCAATGCAAGAGACCCCGGTTTGATTCCTGGGTTGGGAAGATCCACTGGAAAAGGGATAGGCTACCCACTCCCGTGTTCTTGGGCTTCCCTGGTGCCTCAGATGGTAAAGCATCCACCTGCAATGCAGGAGACCTGGGTTCGACCTCTGGGTTGGGAAGATCCCCTAGTGGACGGCATGACCACCCACTCCACTATTCTTGCCTGAAGAATCCCCATGGACAGAGGAGCCTGGTGGGCTACAGTCCATGGGATTGCAAAGACTTGGACACGACTGAGCTACTAAGCAAAGCACAGCACAAAGCTCATTATTAGGAAGTGCAAGAATAATCAGAGAAGGGGAAAAGCCTTTCCTCTATATTATTTAAATTAAAAAAAATTTATTGAAGTATAGTTGATTTACAATGTTGTGCTAATTACTGCTATACAGCAAAGTGACTCAGTTACACATATACATATATTCTTTTCATATTCTTTTCCGAAACTCCAGTACTTTGGCCACCTCATGCGAAGAGTTGATTCATTGGAAAAGACTCTGATGCTGGGAGGGATTGGGGGCAGGAGGAAAAGGGGACGACAGAGGATGAGATGGCTGGATGGCATCAGTGACTCGATGGACGTGAGTCTGAGTGAACTCCGGGAGTTGGTGATGGACAGAGAGGCCTGGCGTGCTGCGATTCATGGGGTCGCAAAGAGTCGGACACGACTGAGCGACTAAACTGAACTGAACTGAACTGAATATAAAATATGACCTTGCTGTTTATCCATCCTATGCGATAGTAGTAGTTTTGAAGTGATTCCAAACGAACTCCAATAATTTAGTAAGTATTAGCTCATATAGTCTTGAGAAATGGAAAAGCACAAGAACAGGATCAACAAGCGGTGATCTAAGTGTCCTTTTAGACACACAATGCTTCCGGGCCCCTGCCTTAGGAAGCACAGTGTCTGCTGCATTTGTGTGCTTCTCCGCAGTGCAACACATTGCCTCCCCTGCTGCAGTTATAGAAGCAAGAGTTTCAGATTCGAGTAGAAGCCCAAACCTTCGTTACTACTAGCTGTGGCAAGCAGACAAGCTACTTAAATTCCCTAATGCTATAATCCCTTCTAAAAGAGCTGCTGCGAGGATTAAATGAGAAAACATACAGGAAGGTTCAAAAACACAATGGGACAGTCAGTTGTAAAATAACATTTTTCTAAAAAGTAATTATTGTGACAACACAGGATACTGATGAACACATAACTATTTGTCATATAGTTTTTTACATTTTTCTTTCTAATGTTTGCTTCATGAATAAGACACAAAGATATTATTTCTTAAAGACAACATAGTGTGTCAAGGATATGAAGCCACACTGAGGCAATGGCAAACAGACCTTTATTTTAGTGTAAAAACACTATCTCTCGTAAAACTAATCATCACAGCATATCTCCAATTCTGAATATTCAGCTTAATAGGAGGATGTTGGGTAAGTGAAAAAACTGTCTATCTTGAGCTAGCCAACAATCACTCCAAGTTTCTTGGGCTGTCTGACAATAGCCTGTGAAATTAGGCCGTTTAGGCACATTAAATCAAGTTACAAAAGTTTTGTCCTTTCTCTGTTCCCTTGTGTGCTTGAATGATTAGCAATGACAATAGTTTCTATTATTTTTAAATGACTGAAGACTCTTACCTAAGGACATTATATACAAAAATCAATATAATTTTTAGTCATCCCACCTTTGTAACATTTTTAACAATGTAATTCAATGTTAATAAATAATACTGTCTTAGGAAAACAGATTTGATTAGTTGACTTCAGATAAATATTACTCTAATTTCACAGAATACATTTCATTTCACAACTAGATACTTGTGTAGCCCTGTAGAGATCTTAAGTTTGTCTAAATATAATCTGGAGAAGTTAAGTTCTTATTTTCTCTGGGGCCCAGACTTCATTGTGGACCCAATCTAATAACCAAGCCTTTCTTGTCTTCTGATAACTGCTGTGGATGACATACAAAATGACATGAATCACTTGGTCTCACTTAGTTTGTCTCAGTTCCAGTCTGATACTTTCTCAACAGCAATCCATTGTTTCCCTGACTACTGTTACAGCCAGTAGCTGTATTGTGTAATCTATCGTAGTTATATCAAAATATCAAGTTTTAAATAAATTTATCAACAATGAACTAATTAAAATTATCTTTAAAGTATTTTATTGACTTTAAGATCAATAAAGTCTGATCTAAATAGACTTTAAGATTAGAATTACAGACACAAGAAAAAACAAAGCTGGGGAGGGCCCCCAAAGAATCATCTAATCCAAGCCCCTCCCTTTAGTTAAGAGAACCATTCAGAACAGATGATTACCTATTCTTGGCTTTATGGTCTTGCAAAGTATCTGATAACTCTTAGGTGTTTAACTTAGTTATTACTCAAACTGATGATCATACACTCTTTAGGTCCATTTCTTTATCAATTAGGACTAAATATTTAATATTTCTATCCATACTGCTTCAGAACACAGGTTTCTCACGAGGACTGGCTCATAATAAAGCCTTCAAAGGTCCATGGATAAATTTTAAAAAATAGGCAAAGTAGTCAATTTTCCATACAGATAAATTTTTACAATTTAAGGGGATGTCTTTTATTATAAAATTAAGAGCTTTTAAATTTTTGTTTTGAAAATGACCCTTATTTTATGATATAATGGTGAAAACAGATTCATTTTTCTTGCAATGTCCATATTTAGCCAAATGCAAACTGGAAGCTGGCAATCTTCTCTAGGTCTTCATATTCTCTTACAAAATAAAAAACTTAAAATATAAAAATTTTAATGGTCTGTGAGATTCGAAAGTCTCCAAAAATCTGGAGAAAACAATCAGGTTCTGGCAATATGGTTTTTAACTTCAAAACAAAGTTCACAGAAAGCTAAATGTCTATTATACTATAAGAAAATATCATACTTATGTATACTTAAGTGCACTTTTTAAATTTTAAGTATAATTAAAATATTATCTTGAAAATATTTTATAATATATGGTTTAATGACACGTTATTATATAGTCAACATTACGTCCTTCAGAATAACCTTCAATCACTTAATAAATTAATTCTTTCTATAATCTTTGTATAAACCAGAGAAAACACATGACATAATAAATTGCATTTCTGCCTACAGAATAAATTTTCAGATTATTTATAAAGATTAAAGTTTAATTCCTAAAATAAATCTTTCAGAAATTATATAAAAATTCACTTTATCAGCAGAAGTTTAAAAAAAAACTTAAACTTCAGAATTATTTCCAAATTTAGAGTGGAGGACCTGGAAAAAAACATTTCTCACTTTGAAAATATTCCATCTGGAAATTGCAATTCTGGGAAACCATAGCTTTATAAGCATGACTAGGACTAGAATAGGAAGTCAAGGAAAAGTGATGTAAGAGGAAAATCTAAAGATAATATACAGCTTAATCACCTTGCAACATTTAAGCATTATCATCTAAGAATTGGATGTTATTTAAAAATTTGTCTAGAACACTTCTAGCTTTGGGCTACTGAAGATTAAGTGGTGACTTCAAAAACTGTTTCTTTTTACTAAAAAGTATCATAATTATTCACTACCTAACTGCATTACCTCTATACTCATCTAAAATAAATCTAATGCTGAACAAATCTGGGAGCATCAATGTAAGCATGTTAATAGGCAGTATATTTTAGTTATACTGACTAGCATCCTAGGAAGTCATATGTCATACCAAAAACAAAATTCAGAAGCCAAAAGGGACATTATTATTAAGGTTCTAACTCTGTATTCTTATCTGTAATTTACAATCTTAACTCCATTTAATGAATTACTATAACAGACATAAAAATCACAAAGAAATCACCAAGTTAGATATTGTGAATATCAAAGAAAAGAATTACCAATGACAAGTAGAAAAGACTATTAACAAGGAGCTTCTTCAAAATAAAGTATTTCAGAAAAATTAATGTCAATTTTAAATAAATATGGAATACATATACATGAGGAAAACAAAGTGTTCTTGAAAATGAGCTAAAAAAGTTATTTGCTGCCATTAAAGGTGTTAAGGGCATGAAAATGTCAATTATGTAAGCAAAAACGATTCAACAAGATTTTTTTTTTTCTACTTAATATCTTCCACAGGCCAGAAATGTTTACTAACTATAGGAACAACAAGTAGAGCTCTTAATGGAAAAGGATGCAAAGTCAACTTACATGAAGTACCTGAAACATACAAACTCACTGAAGCAGAGACTTGAATGGTGGTTGCCAGGGACTAGGGTGGTGGAGAGGGGAGCTGCTAATTAATGGATTTCAGCTATGCAAAGGTGAAAGTTCTACAGACTTGTCATATCAGATTGTGCCTATAGATAACATTACTGTATTATACACTTAAAATTCTGTTAAGATGGTGGATCAGATGTTAAGTGAATAAAATAAAGTGAATGTTAAAAAATGTCTTCGTTAGGTACCACGGAAAGCAGGGAATGGAGACGCACCCCTACCTGTAAGAACAACTGTGTGTCCTCCACCACAAGCAACTTGGATCACCTTCTCAGAAATTCCAGGCACCAGCTGGGGCACTTTGTGATTGACCAGGAGCTTTGGGGGAAGACCTAACTTCCCACTCTCTGGTTCTCCAAAGGTGTACAGTTCTCCCTCAGCTATTGAAGAAAAAAAAAGAGGGCTCAATGATGACAGAGACATGAACAAAAAATACTGGTCTTTTTGGTACATGTTCTTATGTTTCATAAAAAATTTTGAAAATATAAACTTAATAAATCTGACCTTTCTTGAGATACTTTTACTCAATAGTAAGGAATAAAGGTAGATTTTCCCTTCTTCTTGATTATTCTAATCCAAATCTTCATGAAGAATTCATGACTATCACTACCAGTAACAACTAGAAAATTATTTTATCTGTTTCACAATACATAGACAAGATGATCTTACTTCTTCAAACCTACTTTTAATAAAGCACAATGACTAGACATTAAACCCCCAAAAGGACATGGATTTGTCTTGCTCACTATGGTATTCGCAAGAACCTAGCAGTGTGTCTAGTACATTAAATATAATACTTATTGCATAAATAATTGCTTTTTGTGAAACTTTCTGTAGAAAACTCATTTATGCGTGAAGCAAATATGGTGAGTAAGCCTAAAGATCGCAGGTTTTACTTAGATGGCACTTTTTCCAGACAGACGCTCCTGCTAAGGAACTCATGTCATTTAATTGCTGCCTTGTCCATACCAATACTATTGATTTGCTTCTGTAATCACACTTAGCACACTATACTATGAGCTTCATGAAATCAGGAACTATTTTCTATGAACTGCAGTGAGTTCTATAGAGCAGGAATTTTAAAACTGTAGTAAATACATAATCTAATCATAAGCTTCTACATCACTCATGTAGAAGAGATAACACAGCACGTCTTGTTGTATTACTCGCATGTCTCCAAAAGAACCACACCACGACTGACTGCTGACTAACCCCTGGGAATGCGGCCTTTGGGAGTGTTCTTTAAGCTGGTGATAGGTGATTCTGTTGCACACACCTGGAGAAATGAATTATGCCAGCTTAGCCAGAAGCTAAGAAAGGGTTGCTATGCACAAACATCAACACTGATGATGTACACCTGGTTTCACTGTTGAAGGGCCTGATTGCAGGTGCCATGATGAGTTGCTAGCATGATGTGCCTACATGACCAGCCACCCACAGCAAAGCCTCAGACCCTGAGAACAGAACAAGGCTTCCCTGGGCAGAGACATCACACACACATCACTGTAGTTCAATGCCAAAGAGAAAACACACCTCGTCTGGCCCTGGAAGAGGAAGGACTGGGAAGTGCATATGGGACCTCTCTGAAGAATACAGATCTTTCCTTTGTTGTAATAAATCTTAGCTATGAGTATAACGAGCTGTCGAAGACAGATCCCTTCTAGCAAATCAGAACTTAGGGAAGTTGTGTGACATCTAACACACATGGTAGGTGCCACTTAAAACTTGGTCAAATACTGCAAACACAGCCAAACTAATTTTCTAGATTGATTTGCACAAAAGTGAAGTTTTCTGTACCATAATTTTTTCTGAAGTACTCAGCACAGAAGTGCTCAGGAAGTCAGCATGCCTCCCCCTTTCCCCATGCTTCTTGCTTCTCATATGAAAGGAATTTCTAAGTCCAGACAAGTCTCTTTCTACTACTGTCTGTAAATTCCTGCTGCTCCCCACACCTTTGATGGATGAATTGCATGGTATGTGAACTATACATCAATATAGCTAATTTTTTTAAAGGCATAAAACAGAAAACAAAACAAAAAAGTTCAATGTAATGCCTATCAGTTAAAACGATTAATTGCACTTGTTTCTCTACTGGCTAAACCAGTAGTAAATAAAAATTGACACTGGCAATTTTATTAAGGCCTAAATATAAGACAATGCTTTATTTGTTTTTCCATGTGTTTTTCTATTTTTTGTTTCATAAACAAAGTAAGCACAGACTATACCAATCCCAGGAGCCCTAAAGTTGGAAGTAAGTTGGTATGTGGTATTGGCCCAAGGAAAACAATTTATCATTCATTCACTTACCTCCTCATTCAACAAGATTTATTTATTGTCAGTTTCTTCAAGACACAAACTGACACAGTAGTGAACAAAACTAGACAAGTCAGAGTTTGCCATTTCTTAGGACCAAACTACTACCAGTTCAGTTCAGTTCAGTCACTCAGTCGTGTCCAACTCTTTGCGACCCCATGAATCGCAGCATGCCAGGCGTCCCTATCTATCACCAACTCCCAGAGTTTACTCAAACTCATGTCCATCGAGTCGGTGATGCCATCCAGCCATCTCATCCTCTGTCGTCCCCTCCTCCTCCTGCCCCCAATCCCTCCCAGCATCAGAGTCTTTTCCAATGAGTCAACTCTTCGCATGAGGTGGCCAAAGTAATGGAGTTTCAGCTTTAGCATCAGTCCTTCCAATGAACACCCAGGACTGATCTCTTTTAGGATGGACTGGTTGGATCTCCTTGCAGTCCAAGGGACCCGCAAGAGTCTTCTCCAACACCACAGTTCAAAAGCATCAATTCTTCAGCGCTCAGCTTTCTTCACAGTCCAACTCTCACATCCATACATGACCACTGGAAAAACCATAGCCTTGACTAGACAGACCTTTGTTGGCAAAGTAATGTCTCTGCTTTTTAATATGCTGTCTAGGTTGGTCATAACTTTCCTTCCAAGGAGTAAGCATCTTTTAATTTCATGGCTGCAATCACCATCTGCAGTGATTTTGGAGCCCCCAAAAATAAAGTCTGACAGTTTCCACTGTTTCCCCATCTATTTCCCATGAAGTGGGACTACTACCGAGTCATTGGTAAACCTGGGGGGCACTAAGATGGGACAATAAGCATTTTCTAAACCTGAATCTGAGATGCACGGAATAAGAAGTAAATGTGTAACAAATACTTAGAGAGATATCTAAGAGGGTCCATAAAACTGTTTTCTGCTAGGTGTTTTTATTGTTAGAAAAACCATCAATAGGATGGAAAACCAAGATCACACTTTTGCTGTTACTACTAGAGTAGATGTAGGCTATAATAGATTCCAGCATTTAAAATATTTTAATTAAGGTAGAGAAGGTTGCCAGTGAGGCCAGGAAAAGGAGAAATTGGGGGACTTTTCCTGAGAAAAGTCCAACTGAAGGAAAGCATATCCCATACTGAACTCTCCTCCTTTGCCATCAAATCATCAACCCTATTCCTACAATGAAAACCTATGACTTATGTGCTAAAATGATAAAAGCAAACTATCAGGACAAGATCAGAACTGGTCAAAGTACAGAACCAAGCAAATCCAGAGAAAAGAGGCTCATAGGTCTTGTTTTTAATGCCAAAGAAATTTGAGGACCAACATTTAGAAGGGTTTTTTATATATAAAATTTGTTTTCCTAATAGAGCTAATTCATTAAAATCAGTCAGATAGTTTGAAAATGTCAGATAGGTTGAAATTATAAACATTCATTATTAAAATGAAGAAACACTGTGACCTAAAACAGACCAAAATAATGTCATTACATGGAGTACCATGGCGATAGTGCTATAGAAATATAGGATATTATGTCATTTTATTATTAATTTAGTAATAACTTAGACATGAGAGATAACATAAGAAATTCAACTGTCTGTCTTACTTGTTACAAAAGCTGAATGGTAATATCCGCAAGAGATCCAGGAGATAGGTTTTCCAACGGTCACTTGATGTGGGACACATATATTAGTTATATTTTGTAAACCAATTTGCCCTTCGGAATTGTCACCCCACATGAAAAGCTCACCATCCTCTATAGATAAAACATGAAGAGGAAAAAACATTTTAGGAGGTAGCAGGGATAGCAAGTTATTATATTCCCAACAGAACATTTATTTTTTAATTTAGAAAAACGATGTATCTTGAAAGAAAAGTACTAAGACATTTATACCAGGGAACTACTTAATAGTACTATTTCTATTATGAAATGTTTCTATAATGATAAAGGATAGAGAATAACCTAAAGTACATTACTTTAGTCACGCCCATATTTCTACCTCAATAGCAAAGACAGAATGTCCTTTCCTATAATAACCTTTCCTTATTCTAAAGTCTCTAAACAGAAGATGGTTCCCTCCTTTCAAGCAGTCTACTTGTAACTGAACTGAATGTCGGCATGAGTCACACTACACATCTCCCAGACAAGGCCCAGGTCAGAAGGCCTGGGACTACTTTGCTCTGAGAACACTGTGGGAATGACGCTTTAGAGGAAGAAAAAAATTAAATAAATTTATTTTGCTAACTTTTTTTTTTTTACAGTTGAAAATACATAATCTAACTTCAGAGACTAGGAGATACATTAGCATACCTAACATCTCAAAACTAGGCTAACTCCTGTGCTTTCTGATAAAGGTTGTGTTGTTAGGGGGAAAAAAAACCTAAGGGAAATATTCTAGAAAAGAATGATCAAGACTTATTTACTTGTATCTTTTAATTAAAAGTTTTAAAATCTGAAGTGTTTCATGATAAAGCAAATAAAAGGAAATATGAAAATAAGAACCAAAAGGAGGAGGTCTAAATGCTAACTGTGTGGGTGAGAGAACTGAAGGGATGGAACTGCAGATCCGACTCTGGCTCTCCTACTGGCCACAGCAACAGCACACCTCACACACCTCCCTAGACTGGAACAAAGAAATACACCGGCAGCTTCTTCAGTGAGACATGTTAATCTCAGCTCCAAATTTTAAAGAAAGTTCTCATATGGGCTTTTGATAGGCAGAGCAGAGTGATGCAATGACCATTACAAACTGTATTTCAGTAACATATATCCCACAGATTTCTGGGATGTTTCTGACTGCAACTTCACTAAAGCTGAAATACAACTTTCAGAACATGCAATGAAGGTACTATTTAAGAATATCTAAAGAAACAGATGGGTAGTACAGCTTAGAAGTTACTTAACAATTACCTTCGAAATGTATGTAATATTTGTCATGATTTTCAGTTCTATTTTAAATGTCTTCTGAAAACACATGGTAAATGAAAGAAAATGAAACAGGACTGCTGTCTTCAGTTTACTGATTCTGTATATCCTGGTCTGAAAAAAAGGGCTATGTCCCAGTTTGAAATGGAAAAAGAGTCTTACCAGTCAGTGCAGCTGAAGTGTTAGACCCAGCAGATAGTTGTTTAATCTTATGCTGGGATGTAAAGAAACTAATGAGATGGAAGGCACTTCTTTCGTCAGTATCACCAAGTCCGAGCTGTCCTTCATTATTTCCTCCAGTGGCATATACTTTGCCTCCTCCTGCACATGGAAAAGAAAACATTAGTATACCACAATTGTCATCTTTAGGAGACAGTCCAGTGTATACTAGATAGTATCACTATTACTAGTGAAGAAAGTTGAAAGCTGGCATCATCCTACAATTTGAACAGCTTCCTTTTGGTGTCAAAAATATAGCAAAATAAGCAAGGCTCTACATTTATGTGAGATTTTATAAATTATTCTATGGTTTAAGTAGCAACTGAAATGCCGAACTATTAATTCACAGCAAAAAAGAGGAAAGTAATTTCCAAATTAGTTTATAATTCAAATCAAAACTTTTTAAAAGAGATGTGGTTCATTAATTTTAACTTTCATACCATTAAGGCTAAGATATAATAGGTAACCATAAAATGAGGCAAATACAAGAAGAATCTAATCAGAAATGTGGAAACTCTATGTTGCAAAATTATTTTAATTTTCTATATTTAATTTTCTGCCTTCCAAGGCAGTTCAGCATTGTGTCTAGGCAAGAGGACACAGAACCAGATGTCCTGGGTGCAAATTCTGGCTTGCCACTTATCAGCTGTGTAACTTTGGGCAAGCTATCCTTAACGTCTCAGTGTCTCATTTTCCTCATCTATAAAATAAGATAATAATAATGTCTACTTCATAGAGGTGTTATGAAGACTACATGAATTAACATTTATGAAATTCTTAGAATAGAATTTGGGATACTACAAGCACTACACGCTGCTGCTAAGTCACCTGAGTCATGTTCAACTCTGTGCGACCCCACATGAAACTGAACCACACAATTTAAAACATATAGAGCATATCAGAGTTGGTGGAATGCTGAAGCACTTTAGAGAATGACACAAGGAAAAAGTTGAATAGTCACAAAAAGCTCTATGGAAGAAGACATACACTGGATCTTAAAATTCAAAAATCTGAATGAGAGAAAGAGAAAAGACACTTTAGCAAAGGGAAAGTATTGGGTGAGGGCAGAGAGGTGAGGTGGGGGCTGAAGCAGTGAGAGCAGCCTGAAGACAGAAAAAGCTATGTGTAGGGGATGGAGGTGGGAAAGACTGCTGCATGGTCAGGGCCTGGATATCTAATTGCTCCAGCAGGATTTGTTAGAAGATTACTTTTCCTCACGGAGTTGCCTTGGCACCTTTGTCAATTACTTGGGCATAAACATGTGGCTTTATATCTGGACTCTACTCCATTAATCTTTGTCTATCTACTTACTAATAGCACACTGTCTTGATCATTGTAGCATTGTGTGTGTGTTAGTTGCTCAGTCATGTCTGACTCTCTGAGACCCCATGGACTGTAGCCCACCAGGCTCCACTATGCATGGAATTCTCTAGGCAAGAATACTGGAGTAGGTTGCCATGCCCTTCTCCAATCCCTAGATCTTCCCAATCCAGGGACTGAACCCAGGTCTCCCACACTGTAGGCAGATTCCTTACCGTCTGAGCCACCTGGGAAGCCCCACTGTAGCTTTACAGTAGGTCTTAAAATCAGGACCTCCATTCTGATCTTTTCAAAACTGTTTTGGCTATTCGAGGTCCTTGGCTTTTCCATATAAACTTTAGAATAACCTTGTGAATTTCTACATACACACACTCATACACACACATGGCCTGTTTGGATTTTGATTGGAACTGTGCTAACTCACATCAAAAGCCTTTTAGGAAGGGCTTCCACTCACCCTCTGAAAAGAAGAGGGAAGAGCAAGATCAGGAGCATGTGGCCCCTGAAGGTGTGCACACAGGTAAGGAGATGCTGTTCCTTAACGTAATCCACAAGAAAAGAAGCTTTTTCTTCATCCACTTAACATTTATCTGCATATTTTCATGGGCAAACAAGTGTACTATCCATTTACATTTTTTTAAAAAATCCTAACCTTACTGTTACCAAGGCACCATTTCTATTAATTTTACAAAGTCACAAATGTTACTGGAGTGAGACTTCGGTCCTCAGATTGGACAGGAAGTCATACAGATTGAGTGAAGTGAAGTGAAGTGAAAGTTGCTCAGTTGTGTCCGACTCTTTGTGATCCCATGGACTATACAATCCATGGAATTCTCCAGACCAGAATACTGGAGTGGGTAGCCCTTCCCTTCTCCAGGGGATCTTCCCAACCCAGGGATCGAACCCAGGTCTCCTGCACTACAGTCGGATTCTTTACCAGCTGAGTCACCAGGGAAGCCCACAGATTGAATACTATACCTGTTAAAACTAGGGTGTGGTTCCTTCCGCAAGCAACAAATTTCACTTTTTCCGGTTTTAAAGCTAAAAATATAAAAATATGACAAGTAAGATATTTTATGATTATATGGAAATGACAAAATAATCCAGGTCAAATGATGACCAAGTTGTAGAACAGATTTAAACCCAGGCCTGTCTGACTTCTAAGTTGATTTTCATAACTAATAAATTAAAAGTTTTTGGAGGTAGTTATGTATCATAATAACTAATGGTGCTCTGAAAAAAAAAATACAGATAGCTTAGCCTGACCCCTGGAGAATCTGAGTCAGTAGGTCTGAGGTAAGACCTAGGCATCTATATATTATTTAAAACTCCACAAATAATTAGTATGTGCTGAGATCCACCACATTGTTATGCTGTCTTTTCTCCAACCTGATCTATTCCCTAATCTGGCATTACCGTCATCAAGTTTACTTTCTACCTCACACAACAAAGCACTAAGTTCAACATTCATAGGCATTTGTTGTTGTTGTTTAGTCATATACCTAAAGTTCTTCATTCATTCATTTACATACTAAAAACATTTACAGAACATCTCCTAAGTGCTCAGCACAGGGGCTGCAGATATCACTAAGACAGAGTCCCTGGCTCAAAGATCTCATAGTCTAGACAATCTTGTTAGCTTGTCTATTAGATATTGGACTTCCCTGGTGGCTCAGATGGTCAAGAATGTGCCTTCAATGCAGGAGACCTGGGTTCAATCCCTGGTCGGGAAGATCCCCTGCGGAAGGAAATGGCAACTCACTCCAGTAATCTTGCCTAGAAAATCCCCTGGACAGAAGAGCCTGGTGGGCTACAGTCCAAGGGGTCAAAAGAGTCAGATACAACTGAGCAACTAACACGTTCACTTTCATTCGATTTTGAACAGTAAGCATAGTAGGCACTATAAATAAACTCAAGGGTTTAGTCACCTGTGCTCAGTAAGTATTTTTTGACTTAGTGGAATACTTTAAAAGTTCCACAACAATATCTACAAATAGCATGTGTGTGTATGTGTTAGTTGTCCAATAGTGTCCAACTCTTTGCAACCCCATAGAACCCACCAGGCTCCTCTGTCCATTAAATTCTCCAGGCAGGAATACTGGAATGGGTTGCTGTTCCCTTCTCCAGGGGATCTTCCTGACCAGGGATTGAACCTGGGTCTCCTGCATTGCAGGCAGATTCTTCACCATCTAAGCCACCAGGGAAGCATGGATATGATAAATTACACTGAAATTCTGAGCTCAAATTAAAAATCTGGCTACAAAGATAAAGAATCCTATTCCTGTCATATCCCAAGGAGTCTCTATCACCATTCAAGTGTAACTGATGTTCATGGGTTAAACCAAACAGAAGCTTTTGCACATAATGGCGAGAAAGCTTTGTAAAGGTATTATATTTTCTGGGACAATCCTGATTTGAAACATTTTGTCCTGTTGTTCTTGTAAGAACACTGCTGCTGCTGCTAAGTCGCTTCAGTCGTGTCCGACTCTGTGCAACCCCATGGACTGCAGCCTTCCAGGCTCCTCCATCCATGGATTTTTCAGGCAAGAGTACTGGAGTGGGGTGCCATTGCCTTCTCCGTGTAAGAACACTAGTACTAATCAACGCCTAGGCCTGATGTTTTCTTCAGCACATCTGCTAACTATATACAGCAGGGTAAAGTGTGTTTTATAAAACCTGCAACTACATAGAACCATGATGTTCACAACTCTAACAAATGAGACAGAGCTCAAAACCCTATCATATTGTTTGTTCTCTGTATATACAATAACAGTAATATTTAAGTAGGTTTACAAAACAGGCAAAAAAAATGATGTTCAAGTGCACAGTACTACAGAATCATTATTTCTTTTGTGGTCTCTGGGTTTAAAATCAATGCGATTTTTAAATCCTAACATATAGAAGTAGTTCTGAATATCACATGAAAAATAAAGTTAAATGCCAATAATATTCAAGTAAATCTCAGTGAATAAAGAACTAAAGGCTTTATTATTTATATTAAAGAATTACACAATCAATAGAAAAGTACTTTATATAATTTAAGTATTTAAAGTGATAAGAAAAGACCCCAAACCTTTGATACATGTTGGCTTGTTAACAGTTGCTTTTGATCCTAATCCTAACTGTCCCCAGTTGTTACTGCCAAACATGAAAAGCTTATTATTTCCTGGTGGGAAAGAAACAGAAATAATAAACTGAAGCATCTTCAACATAATGTGAGATGAAGTCATCAGAAAACAATAAAAAAGCTGTACTTAAACAATGTTATCAGTTTTACAGGTTACCTTGCCCATCTACTTATAGCTATATTATGTTAGTTGTAAAGAGTTTCTAAGATTATACAGTAACAGTTTTTTTGATGTTATGAATATATTCAAATAGATTTATTCTAAGAAAGCAATATGCATAGAAAATCACGTGTCAGTATACTAAGGGAACTTAAAAGTCTTCCCTGATAAATCAATTTGTCAAGAATTCTCTGGCAAGGTAAAAAAAAAAAATTCACTTTCTGTATATCTTCAACATGTTTTGAACAACACATCTACAATACTTAGGATTCTCTAAGTTATTACTATCTTCATTTACGATTTTAACACTAACCTGTAGTAATAGCAGTATGTTCATCTCCACATGAAAGAGATACAGGTATATCCTTTTTAAACCAGAATTTGCTGGGAATATTTTCAGCAAATTTAGTTTTGCCAAATGTAAACACAGCACCCGAATCTGCAAATAAAAGAGACAAATATATGAGAGTTTTGAT
Source organism: Capricornis sumatraensis (assembly GCF_032405125.1). Lineage (NCBI taxonomy): Eukaryota > Metazoa > Chordata > Mammalia > Artiodactyla > Bovidae > Capricornis > Capricornis sumatraensis. Next base: position 105,339,080 of record NC_091092.1, on the reverse strand, counting down.
TTCACAAGTTTTATCATGTTGCCTGTTAACTAAAATATTTTTCCAGGACTTTATCTGCTCCACATGGCCTACACCCTCCTTCTTCCAACTTAACTCAGTTTAACTCCTCAGACTTCATTCTAGTTTTATTTATAAGATCTAATAAATCAAGTATATATTATCTGTTTACGGGTGTAAAGTAAGAAATATACTGTCACAATGACTAAGGAGTCCTGCTGCCACTAGGTAGACCATCTACTCCTTGGAAATAAGCTGATATCTTTGATGCCCCACTCACACTGGTGAACGTCGCATAGTCTAGCCTCTGACTGAAGGCTTTTCTCCACACGCAGAAACAGGACAGCACTGAGTTTCATCAGTAACATCGTGAGGACGCAAGATGTTGAGATTTGGACATTCTTAAATGAAGTCACTAAATACTACCTGATAAGATGAGTATTCACAAACTGGTTTACTCCAGTACCATTTTGGAGAGAGACTAAAAACTTCTATGAGATTCCCAAAGCTATTAATATCTAAACACACACACACGAGACCAGATTCAGCTTTTGAGGAAACCTCAAGGAGGATGACTACACACAAAGAGATTAAACAGGTATCAGAAGGAAAGACATAGAAAACCGAAGTATTAATAATAAATACTAATGCTCAAGAGACTTGCCACTGTGGAAAAACCTTTTGAGAACAAGTGTGACGTGTGCGAGTTCAAACTGATAACGATAGATATAGGAGGCCAGGTTCTAGAACAGGCTCTGAGTTTTTAATAGAATGAATAATTACAACTGTTTTGTCCTGCTCTGGCTCCCCAAGAAGCCTTCCCCCGGCTACCCCCACCCCAAGCCAGGGGGCCAGTCGCTCTGTGCTGCCCCAGTGGCATCTTCTGTCAATCGATACTGTCATTTTGCTTAGTTTCTTATATGTCTCACTACCTTGTAAATTCGAGGCAGGAACTGAATCATGTTTGAACCCAAGAGCCTGGCAGAAACAGAACGATTCTGCTCTAGTGTTTTTTTTTTCAAACTGTTGGTCGTGACCCATACAAGTGAAAGTCGCTCAGTGGTGTCCAACTGTTTGCCGACCCTATGGACTATACAGTCCATGGAATTCTCCAAGCCAGAACACTGGAGTGGGTAGCCTTTCCCTTCTCCAGGGGATCTTCCCAAGAATCTAACCCAGGTCTCCTGCGTTGGGGGCGGATTCTTTACCAGCTGAACCACAAAGGAAGCCCAAGAATACTAGAGTGGGTAGCCTAGCCCTTCTCCAGATCTTCCCGACCCCAGGAATCGAACCAGAGTCTCCTGCATTGCAGGCGGATTCTTTACCAACTGAGTTATGAGGAGTGGGTCAGCAAATCAACTTAGTGGGTCATAATGACCATTTTAAAAAAGTAAAGTATTACAGGAAAAATCTGAGCACATCCCAAGTGGCTAGAATAAGTACTGCTTCGTGAAACGTCTATTTCTGTTACAAAGAACGTACGTGGTACCCAGTCACAAAGCCAAAGGTTATTTCTGGAGCTCGGGGGTAAAGTCTCAAAAAACCACTCACTAATGGCTCCCTCCTTTCCCCATCCTCTTTTACCGCACGTCCCCCGGTCAGCCATTCTTTACTGCGTTCAATACACAATCGGGTTCTGAGGACCTCAAACGAAGTACTTTGGGAAGATCATAGGGCGGTGAAAACTGCCCCTGCCTTCGAGAAACTCATCGAAAACTTATTTTAAAAGAATTAGAAGAAGAAAGACCGGCACCCCCTTTCCCCGTAGTCCCCCTCCTCTCCCTCCTTTCTTTCTCCTCTCAGTCAACCGCAGGGGTGCGGCTAGACTCTAACCGTAGTCGGGTGGCCGCGGCCCAGGCCTGTCCCCCGACGGGGCCAGCCCAGAGGCGGGGCCTGGCCGTCCGCCAGCCCGCTGACCCTCCCTCCCGGCCCGCCGCCACCGCCGCGGGCGCCACTCACCGGGCACCATCTCATAGGGTTCCCCCATGGTAATTGCGCTATGGAAAGCCTGCTCCTCGGCCAGAAAGTCGGCGGGGTCGACTCGGCCGGGCCTAAGGCAGTGCCTCAGCTCCGAAGCGGGCGCCGGGAGCCCCTTGGGCCCCCATAGCGACTCTCGGAGCATCCGCTACGCCCGCGTTCCCGGAAGTCAACAAACGGCCGCTAGGGGTAACGGGGGCGGAGCGTTACGGCGCGAGGCAAGTGGAGGGCGGGCAGCCAGCGCGGCGCAGGCGCAGACGCAGTGGACCGTTAAGGTAGAGGTCGCGCGCCCTCTGGTGGCCGGAGCGGAGGTGTGGTCGCACCGCACGGTAATCTGGAAAGATAGTGACCAGCGTCACAGATAGTGACCAGCGTCACAAATGTCACACCCTGTCTCAAGCTACGTGGCACAGGCAAATGTCAGCACACAGCTGTGTTAATACTAGTACCTGTGACCATGTATACCTAAGTGAAATAAGCACTCTGCCCAACATCCTAAATCATATTTGTATCCCCATCACCTAACCCCAAACCTAGTATATACTAGATGCTCATTAAATACGTATTAGATGAATGAGTTCTACTACAGCCCTGCAAGGTGGTTAATGTTACCCCCGTTTAGAGATGTGAAGATTATACGGTGGAAGAACTGGGGTCCAGTTTAGCTAGTCCTGCTGGTAATCTGAACACCTCCTCCACCCCATCCCCACCCCCCCACACACACACAGAAGGCTGAGGTTTCCTGAAATCTACAACTGACTTGAACCTGCACAGAGATTCACCCACACTAGAACACCACTGTTCTAGTATTAGCCAGATATGTTAACATTTTTCTCCAGTTTCTCCTGTGGAGGAGAAATGTTGCCAGTCATATTAACAAACAAAGGATGGCCATCAAGCCATAAGGCACCTACCAGAGGCCCCAGTAGTGAGCCCTGAGGGAATTTAGGATGGATACAAAGGAGCTGCCCAGAGCTAAGCACCCCTCCACTGCAGCCACCCCCAAAGGTGCACCCTGAGGGGCCTCAGTGTGGGGAAGAACAGGATATTGGCCCTAGAGAGCTAAGGTGCATATCAAAGGAATGATTTCCCTGAGCACAGACTCCTGCATTACCCAAACATAGAAGAGAGCTAAATTCGTAAACTTGGGTTTCCCAGGTTGGCCCTAGTGGTAAAGAATCCATCTGCCAATGTGCAGGTTTGACCCCTGGGTCGGGAAGATCCCCTGGAGGAGGAAATGGCAACCTGCTCCAGCATTCTTGCGTGGAGAATCCCATGGACAGAGAATCCTGGTGGGTTACAGTCCATGGGGCTGCAGAGAGTCGGACATGACTGAGGGATTAAGCACACACACACACATTAATTTGAGCTATCTAACAGTAAACTTTTGACTGTCTGGTTTTTGTTATAAAACCCGTATATAATCCTGGCTCCTTCCTTACCTCTTTGGAACAGTCCCTCAGAGCTGGGAGGCTGTCTTCTGGGCTTAAGTCCTCCAAATAAAGTCCACCAAATAAAGCCTAATTTTCAACTTTAAGGTGTGAGCTCTAAAATCAGACAAAGTTGGATTCAAGGATACTGGACTTCCTGTGTGTACTAGAGTGAATACTGACTTTCTCAGGGAGTTTGCTTGAGTTTTCTAGAGTTTGTAGATTAGGAGGGGAGATTAAACTATCCAATATACAAATAATTGTTTACTTACAAAGCAAAGTGGGGGTTACTAAGAAAGTATTTAAGCCAGGAGCACTGACCTGGAGTAAGAGGTTAAGAAAAACTTACCAGAAGAAAGGACACTGAATCTAAGAACTGAGGAAGGAGAAGCTGGGAGGGGTGAGAGAGCTCTGGAGCAGAGTAAATCAGCTACAAAGATGTTTAAGGACCTTGGCTCTTTCCAGGAGCTCAAAGAGGTGACACTGGCCCATGGCAAATTGGCAGGATCTTGGGCCTATTGCAAATCTGAGATTTTATCCTGAGGACAATGGGAAGCTACTGAGGGTTTGTAAACAGTGAATTGACGGAATCAGGTATATATATTCCTGCAATCACCCTACCTGGCTTCTTTGTAGAAAATAATTTGGAGCAGGGAGGAGGATTCGGAGCTATTGCAGAAATTTAGATACTCATCACGCAGCCTTGAAATATAGCACATTTGGCACCTGAGAGGAGCAGACAGGTTCAAAAATATTTTAAGAAGGAGAATCAACAGGAAATGGTGTCTGACTATTGACTCCTAGGCAGGCCAGGGGCTCTTACAGCAACAGCAAAAGAAGGGTCCAAAATTATTTTGGAAAGGATCTGATATTCTGTTTTTAAAGCATCAGAATAGGCCCTGTGGGGAAAGCAGAATTTAAAAGACTTACTTTAGTTATGATATGCTTTAGTTTGTTTTTTTTATTTCAAAATAGAGTTAAGCACATTTTTGTGCTGAACCCTCCCAAAAGGATTGAGGCAACACTATTCCCAAGTTCCAACATAAGCAAATAGGCGGAGGCTGGTGCCATTTACTGAGATGGGGAACTCAGAGGATGGAGCAAGAGGGGTTGAAGTGAAGTAAGCAGAGACTTTTCCCAGGTGGCTCAGTGATAAAGTATCCACCTTCCGATACAGAATACACGGTTTGATCCCTGGGTTGGGAAGATCCCCTGGGGGAGGAAATGGGAACCCACTCCCAGTATTCTTGCATGGGAAATCCCATGGACAGAGGAGCCTGGCAGGCTACAGCCCATGGGGCCACAAAAGAGTCGGACACGACTGAGGGACTGAACATGCACGCACTGAAGCAAACAGAGGGAGAGAAGTTGATGATCCAGCCTTGTCCACACTAAGACGTCAAAGTGGAAGCATGGAACTGAGCAGGCAATTGGTGAGCAGAAGCTCCAGGTGGAGTCGCCCACTTGAGGGATGCCTGGGTCGACATAGTGATAGCAGCCTTAGCAAAGACTGCTAGGTGAAAGACTGAAAAGTGCCTACAGGGTGAGAAGAAAAGAGAGGCTAAGATGAGTTGTGACAAAGGCTAAAATTTAATCACCCAGCACCCGATGACGCAGCTGCAAAGGAGATAGTGACCAGAGAGGAAGAGCCTACAGCATGAGGTTTCATCAGGAGGCTGTGGATAATCTTGTCACGTGATGCTGAGAAATGATGTAAGGTGAAAACTGTCCACTGAATTTAGCCACATGGAGATCATCATCAGTGTTGAAAGTAGCTGTTTGGTAGAGTTGATGGCAGAGAATGGTATCGTAGCAGTTGGAGAGGGGGGACACTGAGGGAAGGAAGAAGAAATGGGTGGATGGCAGGCTTTTGTGAAGCTTGGAGAGATCTGGGAATGCTGAGGGACAAACTGAATAGAAGTGGGGAAAACACAGATTTGGGAGAGTGCAGGAATAATCACTAATGGAAGGGAGGAAGAGATGGCATCCAGATCTCATGTGGAGGCACTGCCCTACTGAGAAGAGACACTACTTCCAGCATAACAAGAGGAAAGGAAGAACACATCCTTTCACAATATATTACAGCTACACATAAAGCTACCATCCCTTGTTGGCTCAGATGGTAAAGAATCTGCCTGCAGTGCAGGAGACCCAAGTTCAATCCCTGGGTCTGGAAGATCCCCTGGCAAAAGGAATGGCAACCCACTCCAGTATTCTTGCCTGAGAAATCTCATGGACAGAGGAGCCTGGTGGGCTATAGTCCATGGGGATGCAAAAGAGACATGACTTAGCAGCTAAACAATAACAGCCCATATATCTATATCTACACAGCAATGATATCAAATACTATTGATACATATGATATAGATATCTCTCATATAGGATAATACTGTGATTTATCTCAGAAAGTTGTTATGGGGTACTGGGTACCTCTTACTGCTTGGTGTCTGGCAGAGTAACATGCAACAGTATTAATAAGGCAGAGTCTGCTACGCTCTCACTGCATCAGTCAGTGTAACCCAGGCTATGCTGCAGTGCGACCACCACCCACATCTCAGTGGCTTCACACAAACAAAACAGTTTCTCCTTCTTACCACCCATTGGCCAGATCCCGTATTCTGTGCTCCTGAACACTGCATGGTGGTGGGGAACTGTGGGAGCACTTCTGACATTGAGTGAATAGGAAATACCTCTGCCACATCCTTGTAGCAAGATGTTTTCCACCTGTGGAGTCACCTGCTTCGTGTTGCAGAAGGCAAGGAGTTTGAAAGTAAAATTTCATGACTCCCCACTGCAGTCATGTGCTCTTTGGTGCCCCCTTCATACATGGCCAGCCACTCATATGTGCTATGCTGTGCTTAGTCACTCAGTCATATCTGACTCTTTTCGACCCCATGGACTGTAGCCCACCAAGCTCCTCTGTCCATGGGGATTCTCCAGGCCAGAATACTGGAGTGGTTGCCATGCCCTTCTCCAGGGGATCTTCCCAACTCAGGGATCGAACCCAGGTCTCCTGCATTGTAGGCAGATTCTTCACTGTCTGAACCACCAGGGAAGCCCAAGAATACTGGAGTGGGTAGCCTATCCCTTCTCCAGGGGAATTTCCCAACCCAGGAATCAAACCAGGTCTCCTGCATTGCAGGCAGAGTCTTTATCAGCTGAGCTACTTGGAAAGCCCAACCACTCATATGCTCCTTAGCAAATCACGCTGATATACACAAGTCATCACACATCTGATAATAGATACAACTCTTGGCAATTTCCCCTGTTAATTCTTGCTGTGACTCATTTCTGGAGCATTTTGTGTCAACTAAAAATAGACACACTTATGAACAAGGAAGACATTTGATGGATTATACATCCTAGCTGAACTAGTTCCTTCCTTGATAGCATTCAACAAAACTTCCAAAGCGTGCATTTTGAATGTTATCACCACTCGGCTACTATCACTACTTATTTCTCTCTTTGGAATCAGATAAACAGATGTGTCTCCACTTTGAGAACCTCACTATGAAATCCCATAAACACGTGAATTTACAAATCAGATTCTAACGGCTTCTTTGATTTCTGAAATTTTGTAGTGTCCTTGGTAGCTCAGATGGTAAAAAATCCATTTACAATGCAGGAGACCTGAGTGTGATCCCTGGGTCAGGAGGATCCCCTGGAGAAGAGAATGACAATCCACTCCAGTATTCTTGCCTGGACAATCCCCATGGACAGAGGAGCCTGGTGGTCTATAGTCCATGGGGTTGCAAAGAGTGGGACACTACTGAGAGACTAAGCATACACACACACACACACACACACACACACACTCCAAGATATATGAATTGAGGACATACAGGTCCAAGGCAGGACTTTTATTTATAAAGAAGAAAGAGAAAGGTGGGGATTACTGGGCTATTACCCCAGGTAAGAAAATTTGCGTATTTCTTAATCATTTAATCTAGTATTTAAAAATCATTCACACACATACAGATCATCTACTTGTCTTGTTAAAATTTAGATTCTAATTTAGCGATCAGAGTGGGTCCTAGGAATCTGCATTTATAAACAAGTTTCCAGATGCTATCAATGCTACTGGTCCATGGATCACACTCGGGGTAGCAAGGGATTAACTTGTGGAAGAGCATAAGTAGTTTATAGACGCAGTAAAGGAAAAGGCTGATAAATGTGATTTTTGCTGTTCATCACTGAGTTGTGTCTGACTCTTTGCAACCCCATGGACTGCCAGGCTCCTCTGTCCACGGGATTTTCTAGGAAAGAATACTGGAGCGGGTTGCCATTTCCTTCTCCAGGGGATCTTCCCAACCCAGGGATCAAACCTGCATCTCCTGCACTGGCAGATGGATTCTTTACCACTGTGCTACCAGTGAAGTCCGTGGTAAATGTAATTATGGACATTTAATGGATAAAGGACTTCCCTGGTGGCTCAGATGGTAAAGCGTCTGCCTGCAATGCAGAAGACCCAGGTTCAATCCCTGGGTTGGGGAGATCCCCTGGAGAAGGAAATGGCAACCCATTCCAGTACTCTTGCCTGGAAAATTCCATGGATGGAGTAGCGTGGTAGGTTACAGTCCATGGGGTTGCAAAGAGTCAGACACAACTGAGCAACTTCACTTCACTTCAATGGATAAAGGATCTAATATTCAGAATATGTATAGAATACTAACAAATTGATAAGAAAAAGACAAAATCATAAGAAAGAAAAAATGAGCAAAGGACATTACATTAACAGAGATAAAAATTTAAGTGGTCAATAAGCATGTAAAAAGATATTTAATCTTACTGGAAATGAGGAGAATGCAAAATAAGTGATAATGAAATGATATTTTATATTCACATTATTGGCAATATAATAATATTGATAAGTGTATTTAGGAATACAGGAAACTTGCTAGTGAAAGTGCAAATTAGTACAAATGCATTAGAAAATAATTTGTCAAAACTGAAGTTGAAAAGATAACCTGTCCCAAAGAGGCATACATGAGGATATACATCTCAGCATTGTTTATCTTGTAAAAAAAAGTGGAAATAACCTAAATTTCCATCAGTTGAGGAATGGATACTATTCATTCACACAGAGGAATATCATATAGCAGTTATAATGTCTGGACATGAGGTTTTACATGTCTGGACATGAGGAATTCTCAACAATTTATCTGTTGAGAAAAATTTTAAAAATACAAAATATGTGCTATGTCATGCTATTTTATCTTATAAATTTTAAACACATGATAAATAGAATATTTGTATAGAGACATGCAACATGATCATTCATGGGAAGGAATAACATCATTTTAGGAAGAGTTATTTCCTCTGGAACAGGAAGGAAGGGTGAGAGATGAGCAGTGAAACTTCATAAGTTTCAGTCATGATTTATTTCCTTCAAAAGAACAGAGATCTCAAACAAATATGGTGAAATGTTAACATCTTTTCAATTAGGGTGGTGATGTGTGAGGGACTATTATATTATTTTCTGTACTAATTTCCTGTACTTTAATGTACAAGTGAAATGTTTTGCTTCAGGAACAAAACAATTTATTTCTCTTTAAGTCAACATGATTGAAGCGTGATTTACTTAAAAATGAATACACCCATTTTAAGTGAATACTTTGATGGGCTTTGACAATTGTATATACCATTATGCCATTTAACTACCACCCTAAGCCAGATATGTGTTTTCCTCCTCCACTTCCACCTTCCTGGAAAAAAACCCACCATTCTGATTTTTCATCATGCATAGATTAGTATTGTCTTTTGTACAATTTCTTTTGTGTCTGGTTTCTCTCAAGGAAATGCCTTTGAGAAGATATCATGTTGTACATATCGGTAATTTGTTCATTTTAATGGATATACCTTTATTTCTCTGTTTACCTATTGATGGACATTTAGGTTGTTTCCAGTTTGGGTCTCTGATAAACCAAGCTGCTATGGATATGCACAGGGTTTTTTTGTGGACAAATGCTCAAACTTCTTTTGGATAAACATCCAGTATCCTTTGTCAATTTATGTATTGCAAATATTTTTCCTTAGCCTATGGCTTGCCTTTTTTCAAATTTTAAAGACAAAAAAAGGAAAAAAATAAAATAAAAGGAACTCCAGCAATGGACAAAAGTAGGAAGGTTGTACCGAAAAATTCAAATTTTAAACATATGAAAAGATAATTTACTATTAAAAGTGCAAATAAAGCAATAATATTTATTTATTTTACCTATTAGACTGGCAAGGATTAAGAAGATTGCCAGGACCTAGTCAGCAGGAGAAGTGAGCACATTTCCTTTTCAAAGGCAATATAAATTAAACATATATATTTTAAAAGCATATAATTCTTACTCATCATAATCACTTCTGGAGATACGTGGTTTCAGAGCTTTTTTTTAACAGAAAGTTTTTTTTTACAGAATTTACAGAAATATACAAATTTGCACCAAAAATATGTACAAGGATGTTCATTACAGCATTGTTTAAGAAAAATTAAAGACACATAAAGTATGTCAATAAGTTAATGAATAAGTAAATTATTAGGCTTCCATACAACAGAATACTATGCAATCATGAAAATCAGTATAATGAGTTTATGTGTACTTATATGGGAAGATATCTAAGATCACATTTTTAGTGATAAAAACAAGTTGTAAAATAATATGCAGAGTATTACCCTACTATATAAAAGTAAATTAATAGATATAACTACATGAATAGGTTTGATATACACATAGGTAAATATCTGGACCAACCTTTACTATGCTATGCAGTAGTGGTTACCTCTGGGGTGAGGAATTAGAGGGGACTTCTAATTTCTAATTCATTTATATCTGTATGGCTTTAATTTTTAAATAATGAACACAATTTGCTTTTTCAATCAAAATCAAAGAGATTTGAAATGAAAATAATAAATAGAAAAGCTGATTGAAACTGACAATCATAACAGCTAACATTTAATGATTATTTATGATGTGGTACGCATTATTTCTCAGTACTTTACATTTATCAACTTATTGAATCCTCATAAAACTCCTTGGGTGCCGGGGTCCAGCCCCCACAGGATCCAGGGGAACCTGAAGGAAAAACGGCGTCGGCAGATGATTTAGAGAGAGAGATAAGGAAAGAATATTGTAGATAAGAAAATAGAGGAGAGACAGAGGCTGATATTCCTTGGTTTACATAGAAAGCCAATAAAACTTCGAGACGAGAAGTTTGCCCTGTTCACAGAGGCCACAGGTGCCTTCCCGGTCTCCCGAGGGAGTGAAGACACAGAACGTCTTCCCGTTCAGGTCTTAGAAACCCGGGCAGATAAGTGAACGCAGGGAGCCTCTATGCTCCAAGAGATCAGCCTGAAAAAGAAAGTAAGAGAGAAAAAAAGAGAAAAAAGAAAAACACAGGGTGACCAAGCTTCTTCAAGCGAGGCCCATTGTTTTTATTTTCAAAAGGGTCTTTTATAACTTTACTTGTACATAGGGGGAAATGAAAGATGCAAAGTCATACAGAGTCAGCCCAAACATTACATCTGTTTTGTCTTTATCGAAACCAGGATTTTTCTGCAAACCTTTCCCATAAACAATATTGTGTACATTATCTTCTGTCCTTGGAGGCCTGTGAACATTTTATGACCCTCTTTTGATAAAGGCTCTCAACCAGAAAACTTATTTTCCCTTGAAATGTTTTTTTCTTATATTTTTAATCTATGTCAGCCTCAAAAAGTATTAAACAAGTTACATTTCTCACGGAGTAAAGGTGCAGTGAGTTACAAGAAAGAACCAATTATCTCAAAAGTCTGATGTGGTTAATTTCAAGGCTACACTTGTTTTTCTTACATTCCAACTATGTTAACTAATGCACTCCCAGGTGCACAGTGGATAAGAGATATGGGAACTTAGCAACAAGCATTGGCCCAATAATGAAATCCTACATTAGCACTACTCTAATAACTTTTAACTCTTTGAAAGGCTCTATGTTTTAGGCTTTCCGTGCCTCTCACAGTTGGGAGGATGTAAATAATCATATGCGTAGCTGCAAGGGTATGAATATACCTGCCAAGCAAGCTATGAGGCTAACAGAGGGGTTTTGATTGGAAATATTCTTTTCATGTCCAGGAGACTTATTAGCTATAGCCCTAAGTTGATTTTCTCCAGAGAAAGGTGGTCAGGGTTAGCCCCCTGTTAATATCAGAGGAGTTGGTGAAAGTCATGAAATAGTGAAACAGACAGATTCTGGTTTTGGGGTAGATGCTCGAGAAAGCCTAGGGAGCCCGTTGTGTTCTGAAGCCTTGCTTAACAGTTCTCTTCCACATGATACCCTGTCATGGGTGGGATCTCCCGTGGTGGCTCCCGGCACTTGGGGTATATTTTATTGAGTCCATTTTACAGATGAAGACCCTGAGGTACAGAGCGATTAAGCACCTTGCTTATGATCAAACAGCTAGTAAGCAGCAGAGTCAAGATTTGAAGTCATACTGGTCTGTCTACAATACCCTAACTCTGGGGACTATGCTATTTGTCTACTGAGGAAAAATTAAAATATATTAGGAAGGAAAAGGATATCTTAGAAGATCCTAGTTCATAACAGTCCTGAACAACTGGCTATCCATTGACTACTGTATAAGTTGTGAGCATAAAGTAATAATGACTGTGTCTTTTTATTGGTTTCAGTGTATACCAGATACCTTATTGGGGCCTTTTACTTACATTATTCCTTTTGGCTACAGAATATCAAAATATATCTGCAAACTCCTCATATCTTATCACCTTCAAAATTACCTCCCTGCTCCAAAATACCATCACCTCTCATCTGGAGTACTGCCATCATTTCTTTTCTTTTTTTTTTTTTTAAATGGTCCAAGTTTTTATTTGTAGCCCTAGAGTACAACATACATTATCAATTATCTGTTAAAGTCAAATGTCACTGTAATTATTTTTTTAATTGAAGTATAGCTGATCTACAATGTTGTATCAGTTTCAGGTTTACAGTAAAGTGATTCAGGTGTGTGTGTGTGTGTGTGTGTGTATTCTTTTTCAGATTCTTGTCCCTTAGAGTTTATTGCAAACTATTGAGTAGAGTTCCCTGTGCTATATAGTGGATCTTTGCTGTATTTATCTCATATGTAGTAGTGTGGATATTTTTCTAATTATCCCACCCAACCCTTTTCCTCTGTGAACCTAGAGATTATCATACTAAGTGAAGTAAGCCAGACACAGAAAGACAAATACCATATGATATTGTTTATATGTGGATTAAAAAATAAAATGATACCAATGAACTTACATACAAAACAGAAATATACCCTGCATATCACTTCTTAATCACTGAACTGCCTCCATCCTAACAGTTTTCACAACCCAGGAGTCAGAATGATCCTTTTAAGGGATATGCCTTCCTCTTTTCAAGACCCTCCGATGGTTTCCCTACTCATTCAAAATAAAAGGCCAAGTCCAGCCAATAGCCTACTCGTTTGGCTCTCTACCTCACTGAGCTCATCTCCCATCCCAGACTCATAAGCAAGGAATCGTTAAATCACTCTACACGTGTTAATGATCTGTAAGTGATTCTATTAGCAAGTATTGAACCAGTAATCAAGCTGAGTTTTGACACTGGTTACTGGACTCCCTACATTACACTGTGCTTTGATAAAATGGTTATATTTTTTGCAGGAATATGAGACATAACTTAGATATCCAAATGAAATTTCTCCTTCTCTGTGCAGTTACTTGGTCTAGCATTGCTGAAACTGCTGGAGATGTGCTTTGACTCTTTTGGAAGAGACTCTGGAGCTTGAGTTACATTTTTGTAAAAAGCCATGGAAGTGCAAATCCTAAATCTCTATACTTGTATTAGATTCATAAAAGAGATTTATTTTGAAGAACAATTTGGAACTTAAATGAATGAAAACTATAAAAGATTTTCAAGAAAAAAAAAACATGCTTTGGGGTGACCAAAGTGACCATAAAGAAATGGACTTGATGATCTCCTGTGACTCATGGACTAACTCAAAAGACGATTCCAAAAGAAGAATTAGGAGAGGTATATGGTAGTAGTTGTATGACTAGGTTATTTCCTAGATGACTACTTTTAAGGTTCATGTGATGGGATGATAATGCCTTAGATTATGACACTCTTGTTTGTGCCAGACATTGGTTTAAGCACTCTATGTATTAATTATTTAAGTTTGCCTATCACAGAAAACTGAGGTACAGAGAAGTTGTGACCCAAAGTTAGCTAAAATGTGGTAGGGCTGAGGTTTGAATACAGAGTCTAGTTCCAGAATCTAAGCTCCAAATAACTACACTATGTTGTTGTTGTTGTTCAGTTGCTAAGTTGTGTTTGATTCTTTGTGACCTCATGAACCACAGCCCACCAGGCTCCTCCGTCCTTTGCCATCTGTTGGAGACTGCTCAAATTCATGTCCACTATACTGCCTTTTGAAAGAGCACAGAGTAGTGGTCTTCAAACTTGTAGATCACACATCTCATTCATAACCAACCAGAAGGCAGGAAAAAAAAAAAGAGCTCGTCAATGTACCCATGCACCTCAACTTTCCTAGGTAGATATCTAGCATTTGAAGCTCTCAGCTGGTAACAGAATCAGTGAAAAGTTGGAGGAATGAGGCTCAGAAAAAACAAAGGCAGAGATCAAGAAAAGCTACACAGGAGAAGCAATACGTGTGTGTATGCATGTACTAATATACTGTGTATATTGTAAAACATACACAAAAGCTTAAATGATGAGATAAAGAATAAACATAACTAAAAGCTCTAATATTTGGTTTGCTCCACCAAGATGGATTATCTTGAGCATCCCCTCGGTGGAGGAGGGGAGGGTCACACACCTCAATTGAGGAAATAGGCTTGCTATTGCATGCTTTTGAATTCTGGCTTTACCACTTGTTACCTGAGTCATCTGGGCAAGTTACTTATTCTTAGCCTCTGATTCTTCATCTGTTAAATCAGGATAATAACTCCTAACGTGCTCAAAACCTGTAGTGCCTGGCTTTCAGCAAGTCTTTTCCATATGGTTTACTTTCCCTCATAATACAAAATTCCCCTTATTTGCTTTATGGTCTGTGTCTTCAAATTCAGTATTCCATTAATGAAGTTGGAGGCCGCTCTGCAGTTTGATTTGGTGTGTCTAGGTGGCGCTAGATCAATAGCTTTGTCATGCTGCATAATTCCAAACACTGTGCCGCTGTCTGACAGCAAGAAAACTGTTGGGCAGGGACATGGAGAACCAGTGTGCATTTTAATTTGCACAGAACACTATAGGAACTGGGAGGGAAGGAGGACTTAATGACTGTCCAAACACTTAAAAAATGAATGGCCCAACTGTTCAGTAATTGTATATCTGTGAACAAGAGTTCCCTTTTACATATGCTATTTGCCATTGCCCTTACTACAGTCCATGGGATCGCAAAGAGTCGGACACGACTGAGCGACTTCACTTTTGTGATTGGAATCGGGCTTAAAGACTCTAAGAGTATTTTGAACTACTTTTATATATGCCTTTACACGGGTAACTTTTTCCTAACAGGGTCCCTTGGCTACATTCAGCCTCATTTATTGCCAGTGACTGAAAATTTCACCTTTGACCCCAACTCTGGGCTTTTGTTTCTTCTTTCCTCTCCTCCCAGATTGCTAAGACTGTAGGCTTTCTTTGGCACAAAGCTAACCGGAAAATAAATATACTTGAAGGCATGTCAGTTAGGTTTCCGACAAACAGGTGAAACCTTCTTATTAGAATAATTTGAAATGGATTTATTGACAAAGGAACAAATTTCAAAGGGTTGGAAGGGAGTTGGGGCACAACCACAAGGTATAGTGCCAAGACCCAGGGCTAAAAGCCGTGGAACTGTTGCTCTCCCTTGGCCCAAAGAGATGGAGGGATGGAGAGTTCATTGGAACTTGGAAGGAGAGTGGTGTAAAGTAGGTCACCTTGATAGGAACATGCATTTCTATCAATGAACAGCCAACCCAAGGCAATCTCATGGGAAACAAGGCGAGTCTGACTTGACTCTACGCCCCCTCCCAACTTTCCTGGGTAGGTATTTCGCACTAGAGGCTATCAGCTGGTAAAGAGAATTAATGGGAAGATTGGGGAATGAGGCTCATTAAAAAAAAGGCAGAGATCAAGGAAAGCTACCCAACAGGAGCAATCTGACTGGGATACCACTGCTGGATGGACACCTGCTCTCACTATGCTTCTAATCTCTTCCTTCATCTTTCAGTTACATTCTTGAGAGCAAAGTCCTGGATGGGAACATCCAATTGACTGAGGTTAGCTCACCTACTAGATCACCCTCTTTGCTAAGAGGTGGAGACAGGAAATTTCGCCTCCTTTGCTTTGTCGGGGGCTTCCCAGGTGGCTCAGACAGTAAAGCGTCTGCTTGCAATGCAGGAGACCAGGGTTCGATCCCTGGGTCGTGAAGATCTGCTGGAGAAGGAAATGGCAACTCACTTCAGTATTCTTGCCTGGGAAATTCCACGGACGGACAGTCCATGGGGTTGCAAAGAGTTGGGCATCACTGAGTGACTTCACTTTCTTTCACTTTGGCTTCCTTCATGGGAACTGGACTGCTACCTTCTTTTAAGACTCATACACTTGGGAATTTCTAGATATTCAGAAGGGCTCAAAAACAAGGAGTTTTCTGTCTCCTCCAAAAAAAGACAAATCTCCATTAACAAATGACTTGCTAAATATCTTTTGTAATCTGCAGCAGTAAGACTGTCAGACAAAAGTAGAGATTTGGTTTTTATTTCCAGTTGTCTGTTTTTTCTCTCTCATTTCCTTCCTTCCCCATTTCGTGATCTTAGGAAGTTCCCTTTATCTCTCTAGATCTTTCTACAAGAAAGCAGGACTAAGATCCTCAAATCTAATCGGGGATTCAACTGTTGGACAGCCAAGTAATATAATCAGCCCACCCAATAGAATGCCCTAATTAATGATTTCCTGATAGAACACCTAAACCCATTGTGCTGTTAATATCTAAACTTTATTGAGCATGTATTTCTCTCAATACAATGTTGAGGATTTTTTTTTTGTAGCTGCTATTTATACAGAAGGGCTTCCCTGGTGGCTCAATGATAAAGAATCCGCCTGCCAAGTAGGAGACTCAGGTTCAATCCCTGGGTTGGGAAGATCTCCTGGAGAAGGAAATGACAACCCACCCCAGTATTCTTGCCTGGAAAATCCCATGGACAGAGGAGCCTGGTGGGCTACAATCCATGGGGTCACAAAAGAGTCAGACATGATTTAGTAACTAAACAACATTAATATAGAAAGTGTTTATATTTATGTCCATAAAATTCAGTGTAGCATTTTTTTTAAACAGATACAGTAATAAATGAGACAGACATAAGAGACTTTTGCTTTTTTGTGTGTATCACAAGGAACATCAATATGTCCTCTGAGAAGCCTACTCACAATTTTCTTGAGACTTCCTTGTCTCCAGTCTTGAATCTTACTCCTTCCATGCACCCAATCAGCTGGCCAAATTAACTAGTGCTTATGAATCAGAACAGACCCATGCCTCAGGGCTTCTCTCCCTCCAGGTCAAGTGACAGGGAGGTATAAGGCTTGATACCTAGGAACATTTTCCTTCTTCATCCCTTGGATTCAATATACCTGCTCAATCTACAGTAATCTTTCATTATTGTATACAGACAATCCAAAATCACATTTCTCATCCTTGATCAAGCATCCTTAGGCTCTCTTCTCACACACACTTCCCAGAGTTTTTCAACATAAACTAGAAATCTGGGCGTTCTTTGGCCTTCTCTGGCTTTGACTTTGTCATTGCCAGCCTGCTCCAAGGGCCATGCTAGAATCTGACAATCTTGGGGGTTGGTGGGGAAGGATGAAGTGAACTGACTTCAGCTTGCAAGGCAACTCCCTTAAGTAATAGAATGTCTTCAATCAAGAAAAGGACAGTTTCATCAGATAAGCTAAGGGAGATTTCTTGTGCTGACAAAGGAGATTCAATGAGACTTAAGGGTTCAGCATTCTTAGGATTCTCTAAATCCTCTCATATATTTCTATGTCAATTTTCCAGCATTTGGTCTAACCCAAATAATGCCAAAATCTGCACCTCAGAAACCTGGCAGGGTTGTGAATACCACTGTAATTCATCAGCACCCAGGATCAGACCAAGGTTTGTGGTTATCTTTGACCATCTCAGATCAGTACAGGCAGATGACTTTTTCCTGCCATTAAGCCACACACTATAAGAAGCAGCCATTTCATTGGCTGTCATTGAACTTCTTCATGCCCTTCATACTATTCTTAAATCATATTCTCCATCAGCATTCCAGGTGGCCATAAGCAATGGTTTAAGCAGCTGTTTTGCCACTGTATTTCTAAGGGGGAGTTTTAATGTCATTTAATCATTCCAAATTTTTTATCACTTTTTCCCAAGTGTCAGTTGCCTGCAGTTCACTTTGTGGTACTGATTTCTGAATCAGTCAGAGTTCTTGGGGTTAAAAAAAAAAAAGACAGTGGGAAATCATCAGGAAACTCATAGAACCGACGAGAGGAATGCTTGATTAAGGTAGGCAAAGTAGCGAGGCAAGGTAGCAGATTGGGTTAGAATGGTATCGTGGCTCTGCTGTAGTCCACGGCCACCAACGGGTCTAGTCACTATGGCAAGAGTGTGCAAGTCACTAGACACAGCTAGAAAGGCTGGTAGATTACAGCATTGTCGACTCATCTCCCAGACTCTTTTTCTTTAGTCCTTCAAGATTCAAAGCCCCAGGTGAGAGAATCTGCTGGCTCATGTGCCCATGATCTGACTTTGCAAGGAGTGGAGAGAGGGAGAGAATGTTTTAACACCAAGGCTCTACACCAACAGTCACACAGTGAGAACTGGAAGGGGATTTGGATGTTGAGTACAGTAAGTCCCCTACATATGAACCTTCAGGTTGAGAACTTTCAAAGATGTGGACATGCCTTCGCATGTCTAATCATGTAAGTTAGTGTTCGTGCGTGGTATACACCTTGTCATGTGCGTGCATCCTGTATAAGTGGTTGTGCTTTCATGTACTTTACTGTACAATACAGCAGAGAGTATAGTATCTTTATTTCAAGCCCAGAAAGTCTGGAAGCAAGTATAAAAGCAGCGGTGATGTAGCTGGTACTGCTAAGAAGTGCCACATGATAACAATGGAAATAAAAAAGAAAATAATTGAGAGAGTGGAGTGAGGAGATAAGATGGTAGACATTACTCATTTTTTGTGTTTGCCTTTTATGTATTATTTGTGTGAAAAGTATTACAAACCTATAACAGTACAGTAATATATAGCTGATTGTGTTAGTTGGGTACCTAGGCTAACATTGTTGGACTTACAAGCAAATTGGATTTATGAAAGCGCTCTCAGAAGGGAACTCATTCGTATGTAGGGGATTTACTTAGTGAAAATTCCTCCTATTCAGTCATGGAAAGAGCGTTCACTAGGAGTCCACAAGCTGTTTTCTGTTTCTCATTCCCTCACTTGCTTTCTCTCTTTTCCCCTCCATTACCAGATTTTGAGAAAATCAGTGTACCTCTCTGGTTCCCTGGAGGAGAGAGCTGGACTAAGATATCCATGGTCCATCTGTCTAACACTCTATGATCTCAGATCTCTCAAGAATCTAGTAAGAAAGGTGCTATGCTTACATTAAAAGTTTAATAAAGGCAGAATCTAACATCTTTCCTTTTATCTAATGAGTAGTTTTAGACGGTCATTTTTGATACTGTTTCTTATTGTATATGAAAGTTCTACATATGTCAACAAGTCATACTCTGTATACAATTCCTCTTATAATAGTAGATATTGAAGCATTTTGACCTTACTTGCCTTTTGGCACTTCATTTTTATTTCAATAGCTCCCTTGGTATCTGTCTCCCCCTCATTCCCCACCCCATGATCCCACCCAAGTTAAAATATATATAAAAATCAAGGTGAACCTTAGGGAGAGCAGTGATAAAGGAAGTTAATATTCCAAGAGGCCTTAGGGTTTTATCAAGGTTGAATCATCAGTTTTACTTTAAATCTCTTATCTATCTAATTATTTCACCACTTTGATTAAGTGAAGCTAAAATGGGTATTGATAAAAAGAGAAAGCACAATCAAAGAAGCAGATAAGCAAATAATTGAATGCAAATAACTTTTAATTATACTCACTTAATAAAGTTAAAGAATAGTGTCAGGTGCCAACATTACTTTGTCAAATCAAAGGGCAGTGTTGGGATAAAAATAAAATCACAGAAGGATTTGAAAATTGTAATCAATTTCAAAATCATTAAATACTTTTATATGAATCTGGTTCCAAAACAACCCTGTATCCTGGGTTGTGAATATGTTCAGAGCTTCTAATGGAAACCCAGTTCTTTGCATCATGTCACATGTATTATTCATTTGTCAAATCCTACTAAAGTCCCTAGTCTTCCCCAAACACAAAGAATTAGATGGGCTTCCAGGTAAGGCAATTATACTTGGCTAGTTTAAACCACTCTATATAAAATAGATAACCAATAAGAAACTACTGTAAAGCATAGAGAACTATATTCAATATCTTTTAATAACCTGTAATGGAAAAGAACCTGAAAATATATATTTTATATACATATATATGAATCACTTTTCTATACACCTGAAACTAACACATTATAAATCAACTATACTTCAGTTAAAAAAAATTTTTTTTTCAGCTGTCCTATCCCAGGTGGCTCAGTGGTGAAGAATCTTCTTGTCAATGCAGGAGACAGAGGAGATGCGAGTTCGATCCCTGGGTCGGGAAGATCCCATGGAGAAGATGGCAACCCACTCCAATATTCTTGCCTGGAGAATCCCATGGACAGAGGAGCGTGGCAGGCTACAGTCCATGGGGTCACAAAGAGCTGTACACAACTGAGCAACCAAGCACACACACGCACATAGGTATCATAATAGGAAAACTAGCAAATAGCTTTTCTGTAAGTCGATTAAACAGTGTCTTCTAAACTCAATAATGCATTTACTTTGTCCTTTACCTAATCCAAGGTTACCTGGATGATTTCTTCTCTCTGTCCAGTTCCCTGCTGCTCTGAAGCAGGATGCATAGGAAACACCAGGTAGTGACATAAACTAACAAATACTTGCTGGAGAGATGCGGACAGCACATTCATTGCAGACAAAGAGCTTGCAGGTGAGGAAAGAGTCACTAATATCATTAGAAACTGAAGATGATGGTGATGTGTTATTCTCATATGGACGCTGCAAAATGAATTTGCTCACATCTCCAGAGTCATTTTATGTTCAATTGATTAGGGACACTGATACCAACTTTAGAAAATGACAGGGTTGTTTTCATGTCCCTCGTGGCTTTGAACAAACAGGCTATAGTTATAAATTTTAACTGGCAAAAAAGAGTAGGGTCCATGGTAGCAAAGAGATTTTATGATCTATTTTTATGATACCATTTTGTTATACTGAAAGGCAATAATGACTCTTGGCATTTAGAGAGTCCTTTACATCTTCAAAGCACTTAGCAATCAGTAATTCCTTTATCTCCCTTCCATCTGAAATGGGATAGGCTGGTTAGCATGGCAGGGTTTCAGAAGGAAAATACTATCAGACAATAAAAGATTAGAAACCTGAATAGTTAGGCAGTTGAACTACTAAGGGTGAATAAGTCCCTGGTTTTCCCATCATTTAAGGGGAAAGGGGAAAGAGAGAAGATAACACATCACAGGTCTTCACTGAGAAACATTGTTTTTGTTTCTTTCTTATTTCTGATTAGTTCAGAGGATAGCAATTTAAAAAAGGAGGGCACCTCCACATTTCCATTTAGGAAAGCGAAAATCATAAGGCAACAACCAGGGCAAGCATGGGGGCTCTCACCACATGTACTGATGCTAGTAACTAATAACAGCTAAGATTTATTAAAAACTGAGCGAGGTACTGTACTACAGGACTCTATATCCATTACCACATTTCATCTAAACAACAAAACCAAGGGATGGGGCTGCTGGTACCACCAGTTAAAGAAAGGGGAAATTGAGGCTTAGGGAGACATTTGCTCACAACAAAGAGCTCTCCAACAGAAATGGAATGACTCCCACATCCCTAGATTCATTCTCCTTCTATTGCTTCCCAGGTGATTTGCTTATTCCTTAGTAATAACATGGGCTTCCGAGGTGGCACAGTGGTAAAGAATCTGCCTGCCAATGCAGGAGACGTGGGTTCGATTCTTGGGTCAGGAAGATCCCCTGCAGGAGGAAATGGCAACCTGCTCCAGTATTCTTGTTTGGAAAATCCCATAGACAGAGGAACCTGGTGGGTTACAGTCCATGGGGGTCACAAAGAGTGGGACAAGACTGAGAAACTGAGCCCTAGTAGAAACACACTGTAACAACTGAGGATGACCTGGGAATCCATGAACTCCAGTTAATGAATGCTGGAGGATGAGGGACTTCCCTGGTGGCCCAATGGTTAAGGCTCTTCATTTCCACCATAGGGGGCGTGGGGTCAATCCCTGGTCCAGAACTAAGAACTCTCACTTGCTAGGAGACAAAATGTTAAAAAAAAAAATGCAGGAGGAATGAAACTGGTATTGGTAAATGCCCAATTTCCACAACCTAGACACCAAATACTCAGAAAAATTCCAAGAAAAGGGCTTGTTTCTCTCCTGTTCTGGAGGCAAGATTCCCAGAGCTAGTCTTCTGGATGCTGGGTAGGTCCCATCTTTAGAAGCCGCAGAATTATTACCAGTGGAGCAGCCTTAAGAGGAGAAGGCTGCGATTTCCTGTTGGCTTAAGGTGAGGACAAAGCCCTTCCTTAGCAGAGGTGGCCAAATACAACAATCATAATCAGGTCAAGTGAATTTTCCAAGTACTATCTAGAGGGAGACACCGACCACAAAGATGATTATAGCTTTCACCAAGAACTAGAAATGGGCATGGAAGTCATTCACTAAGCTGTGATTTTTGAGAACATACAGTATGTATGTCCTAAGCTCAGGAGAGAATATCCCTGTGGAAGTTATTATGGGGACAGTGCTTCTTTTGGTTTTGTTGTTGTTTTCTTTGCTTGTTTTTGGTCACACCTTGCAGCACATAGGATCTTAGTTTCCTGATCAGGGATCGAACCCATGCCCCAGGCAGTGGAAGCACAGAGTCTTAACCACTGGATCTCCAGGGAAATCCAAGACAGTGCTTCTAAGCCAAGTCCTGGGCAGCAGTAAAGTAATCCCCATAGCCTCACAGGGGCCCCACATCACTCAAACTCTAGAAAGATCTGGCTGTCCTAGAGAGCATCATGGATGATTGTTGAGATAGTGGTGAACTTTGAGCCTCTGTGATTTCCCTGTTTGCTTAATGCCTGATAGCCTCTGGTCTGCTAATAAATCTCCTTTATGCCCAGCTTGACCTCTATGCTTCCAAGGGGAGGAATTGGAATCAGCCTATGGGGGAAGAGAAGACTGTAGGATTCTGGGTGGGAGCTTGAGTAAACAAAAGTGCACTCCTGAAAGAACCTCACCTTTTGGATCTCATCTGCCATTGACATAAAGGTTGGATCAGATTTATTTACCCTTTATCTACCTCCTGAATTTCGTGTGAATTTCCCAATCTTGTTTTCTAATGCTGAAATTTACCAGATCACAAAATAAAAAGCCCCAGGCTGGAAAACTTGAGATTTTTATCCCTATCTAAGCTCTGAAAAATCCTAGGCTCTGCTTAAAATCAACAACTGCCAGAGTAAATGATTAACAGAAGAATGACTTCAGTGGAAATATGGTTTAATAAGACAACAGAGAAGAGAGATTACACTTGATGATCAGCATTTCACACTCTGGTTCAGAATTCTGGTCCTATTTTGGTCTTCATGTAGGACCCCGTCTACCTTCTTCATATGCCTTGGTTGAAAGGGTATGGTGGGAAAGGGAGTGGAGAGGGGATCAGAGATCTTCACTGATTTCACAATCTCCCTTAGGGCCTGCATGTTTGAACAAATACTTAGCAGTGAGGTAGCCAGAAAACACCCCTGAATCAATATTTTGACAAAGTCCTATTACTATCTGGTAATTAAAAAGTAATTTTCAGATTATCAGGTGCTCTGTGGTTGACATATTTATGAGTGGAGGGGAATATAATAGTAGCCAGTTGATGGGTGGTTTACTTCATAATTCTGATTTATTTTCTTTTGCCCATTCCTATGCAGATCCAGACCTCATAACAATACATTTTTACAATAGGGCAGAGGTTTATATTTTATGATATAATGGCTCAGACGGTAAAGCATCTGCCTGCAGTGCGGGAGACCCAGGTTTGATCCCTGGGTCGGGAAGATCCCCTGGAGAAGGAAATGGCAACCCATTCTAGTACGCTTGCCTGAAAAAATCCCATGGACGGAGGAGCTTGGTAAGCTATGGTCCATGGGGTCGGTCCATGAGGTCGCAAAGAGTCGGACATGACTGAGTGACTTCACTTCACTTAGTTTATGAAGCATTCCAGGGACATTAACACAAAAAGATTTTTTGGATTCTTCAGCAAATTAGATATGACCAAGGACATAGAGAGCTCTTCATAAAAAGGAAGCTGTACATTCTTATGCCCCAACTGCCCCCACAAACCTAAACCCCTTACCTTAGACAAGGCATCTCAAAATGGATCATAGATCTAAATGTAATTTATAAGGCTATACAATTTTCAGAAGACATAGAAAACATTTGTGACTTTGGGTTAGCAAAGAGTTCGTAAATATAGCAGCAACAGTGTAATCCACAAAAAGAACTTGGTCAAAATTTAAAACTTCTGCTCTGCAAGAGAATGAAGAGACAAGCTACAGTCTAAGAGAAAATATTTGCAAGTCACATATCCAATAAAGGTCTTGTATCCAGAATATATAAAAAACTCTCAAAACTAAAAAAAGAAAAAAAATCAGAAAACAACTCAGTTAAAGAATAGGCACATGAAAAGATGCTCGTTTCACTAACTATTAGAGAAATGCAAATCCAAACTACCTCACATTGGTCTGAGAGGCCATTATTTAAAACATCTACAAATAATAAATGCTGGAGAGGGTATGGAGAAAAGAGAATCCTTCTACACTGCTGGTGGGAGTGTAAATTGGTGTAGCCACTATGGACAACAGTATGGCAGGCAGTTCCTCAAAAAACTAAAAATAGAGTTGCCATATGATCTAGCAATCCTACTCGTAGGCATATATCTGGATAAAACTATAATTCAAAAAGATACTTGCATCCGACATTCACAGCAGCACTATTTACAATAGCCAAGACATGGAAACAACCTAAATGTCCATCGACAGATGGATGGATAAAGAAGATGTGGTCCATATATACAATCGAATACTACTCAAGCATTAAAAGAATGAAATAATGCCATTTTCAGCAACATGGATGGACTCAGGGATTATCATACTAAGCAAAAGTTAAGTCAGACAGAGAAAGACAAATACCATATGATATCACTTATATGTGGAATCTAACATATGACACAAATCAACATATCTTTGAAACAGACTCACAGATAAAGAGAGCAGACTTGTGGTTGCCAAGGGGGTGGGGGAGGGATGGATTGAAAGTTTGGGATTAGCAGATGTAAGTTCTTATATATAGAATGGATAAAAAACAAGATCCTATAACATAGCACAGGGAACTATATTCAACATAATGTGATAAAGCCATAATGGAAAAGAATATGAGAATATGAAAAAGAATATATATATATACAACTGAATTACTTACTGAACAGCAGAAATTAACACAACATTGTAAATAAATGATACTTCAATAAAAAGTTATAAATAAACAAATAAAGTAGCCCAACTTGTTAACAGATACTTCACCAAAGCTTCCCAAATGGCTCAGTTGGTAAAGAATCCTCCTGCAATGCAGGAGACCCCGGTTCAATCCCTGGGTCAGGAAGATCTGCTGGAGACGGGATAGGCTATCCACTCCAGTATTCTTGGGCTTCCCTTGTGGCTCAGCTGGTAAAGAATCTGTTTGCAATGCGAGAGACTTGGGTTCAACCCCTGGGTTGGGAAGATCCCCTGGAGAAGGGAAAGGCTACCCACTCCGGTATTCTGGCCTAGAGAATTCCATGGACTGTATAGTCCACGGGGTCGCAAACAGTCGGACACGACTGAGCGGCTTTCACTTCACTTCACCAAAGAAGATACATAGATAGCATGAGGAAAGATGCTCAGCATCATTAGCCTTTAGGGAAATAACAAACTAAAACCACAATTAGAAACCACTACATACCCATCTGGGCGGCAACTATGAAACATACTGATAATGCCAAGTGCTGCCAAGAGCACAGAGCAACTGGAACTCTCATGCTTTACTGGGGGAACCACAAAATGGCACAGCAACTCTGGAAAATATTTTTGCAGTTTCTTCAAAAGTGAAACGTGTACTTCCCATATAACCCAGCCATTCTACTCCTAAATATTTACCCTAGAAATAAAATTTCTGTTCACGCAAAACCCCATACATAAATGTTTGTAGCAGCTCTGTGTATAAGTTCCAAAACCATGAAACAACCCAAATGTCCCTTAATGGGGAATAGATAAACTGTGATATACTCACACAATGGAATACTAGTCAACAACCAAAAGGAGGAAACTAATGATAAACACAGCAATACAGATGAATCTCAAAGGCATTATGCTGAATGAAAGAAACCAGTCTCAAAAGATTACATAATGTATGATCCCATTCATGGTACACTCTGGAAATGGCGAAAGTATAAGGAGAGAGAAAGCTCAATATGCCAGAAATTAGGGATAAGAGGAGGATGTGACTACAAAAGGATTTAAAGGAAGGTTTTTGAGGGGAACTGTTTTGTATCTTGATTGTGGTGGTGGCTACATCAATCTATACATATGTTACAACTCATAGCACCACACACACACAAGTCATTTACTGTGCTAATTCTAAAATTTTAAAAATTACAAAGCATATCAAATACATTCATTTAACCAGGAGAATAGAGAGAGAAAAAGAATATTGTTTTCATTGGCAGATAAACTAACTTACGATGTCCAAGGTCATTCAACCAATAAATGATAAGTTCTGAAGTAAAACCTGGACTTATGAAATACATGATTCTTTTTCTGTTTTTACACAAGTATTAAATTTCAAAAACCTAGCCAAGTTTTGTATTAGTTAGCATGCATTTGGGTGTGTGTGTGTGTGTGTGTGTGTGTGTGTGTGTGTGTGCTAAATTGCTTCAGTCATGTCTGACTCTCTGCAACCCTATGAACTGTAGCCTGCCAGGCTCCTCTGTTCATGGGATTCTTCAGGCAAGAACACTGGAGTGGGTTGCCATGCCTTCCTCCAGGGGAGCTTCCCAACCCACGCCCCTTATGTCTTCTGCATTGGCAGGCAGATTTTTTACCACTAGCACCACCTGGTTGTTGGTAACAAAAATCCCAATTGGAGTGACTTAAAGAAAAAGATCATTTACCATTTTATTTATAATTTTATCATTTATTTTTATTAATGTTTTTGGCTGTGCTAGGTGCAGGCTTTCTCTAGTTGCTGCAAGCGGGGGCTGCACTTCCTTGTGGTGCTTGGGCTTCTCATTGCAATGGCTTCTTTTGTCACAGAGAATGGACCCTAGAGTGCACGGGTTTTAGTAGACTTGGCTCCTGGACTCTGGAGCACCGGCTCAGCAGTTGTGGCACACTGGCTCAGTTGTCACTCAGTTTGTGGGGTGCTCCCGGACCAGGGATCAAACTTGCGTCTCCTGCATTGGTGGGCAGATTCTTTACCACTAAGCCACCAAAAAAGCTCCTATTATTTTACTGAGTTGGCCAAAAAGTTCATTCAGGTGTTTTTGTAACATCTTATGGAAAAACCCAAGCAAACTTTGTGGCCAACACAATATTCAGATGGTAAAGAATCCGCCTGCAATGCGGGAGACCTGGGTTCGATTCTTGAGTCGAGATCCCCTGGAGGAGGACATGGCAACTCACTCTATATTCTTGCCTGAGAAATCCCATGGACAGAGGAACCTGGTGGGTTACAGTCCATGGGATCGCAAAGGGTTGGACACAACTGAGCGACTGAGCACAGACAGCACAGCAAAGCATAACAAGGTGTCCAGTGGTAGGGAGAGTTGTGAGATTGGTTGATTTTACAACTTGATGATGTCGTAAATGATCAAGATTCCTTTCTTCTTTCACTCTGCCAAACCACAGTTTCATTTTAAGGCTGCTTCTCCTCATGGCCACAAGATGCCTGCTGGTCTCAGACAGATACATGCTTCTTTATTCATATCCGGTGGAAGCAGACTACCGGCAACAACCCAACAGAGCTTGTAGCTGAAATGTGTATTGCATGCAAATGCTGTGGTTTCTTAGGATCTTAAAGACTCTAGACAACCCGCCATAAAAAGTATTTATGTAATAGTAACCCTTTGAAATAAACAGAGCCTCTCACTGCAATTAACAGCCATATGTCTTATTTCTACAGAGCTCAGATTTGCAATAGATCTTTGGCAAAAGAGCTATGTCAATGCTCTTAGACACTGAACCCCATGTTTGGTTGAAGCTGAAGGTGAAAGTTGCTCAGTCATGTCAGACTCTTTGCAACCCCATGGACTGTAGCCTGCCAGGGTCCTCTGTCCATGGAATTACTCAGGCCAGAATACTGGAATGGGTAACCATTCCCTTCTCTGGGGGATCTTCCCGACCCAGGGATTGAACCTAGGTCTCCTGCACTGCAGGTGAATTTTTTACCCTTTACCACCTGAGCTACTAGGGAAGCCCATGTTTGGTTAGCATGTTAAAATTTCCCAAGCAGTGTCATAGCCCATTTTGATAAAACCTTTAGTTGAGCAGATAAAGAGTCTGAGGGTCTTAGAGGAGTCAAGCGACTTGGCCAAATTCACCATTTGTTAGTGACTCACCCAGAGATCACATGTGATCTTCAAAAGTCCTTCCCATAATTCTTTCCTTTACGTAACATTGATTCCCTCTTCAGTGCTTAGATTTCACTAGGGAAGTGCAGAAGTGATTTCAAAGAAATATTGCAAGTTCATATATGATACTTACAAGCTCTAAATACCAGGAAATGATTTTTATATCCCTAATGGTGACATTTAGCTATTTGGAATTTTAGACCAAGTGTGACAGAATACACTTGAAATCCTGGAGTCTATTTAACTTCTCCATCTCTCTTCCCTTACCATCCACCCAATTGTCCTGATAGGTGGATTCTAAACCCTAAATCTCTCTTGCATCCATCTCTAGTTTTCCATTTCCACAGCTCTAGTATGTTCTCAGGCCTTTATTATTCTATTTATTTACCTTTACTTGGAGGATATTTGCTTTACAATATTGTGTTGGTTTCTGCTATACAACAAGGCAAATCAGTCATAACTATATATATATATACACACATTGAGCCTCCCTCCGACCCCCTCAATCCCATCTCTCTAAGTCATCACAGAACACTAGGCTGGGCTTCCTGTGTTATAGAGCAGCTTCCAAGTAGCTAACTATTTATACATAGTAGTGTAGTGTATATATCAGAGAAGGCAATGGCACTCCACTCTAGTACTCTTGCCTGGAAAATCCCATGGACGGAGGAGTCTGGTAGGCTGCAGTCCATGGGGTCGCTAGAGTCGGACACGACTGAGCGACTTCACTTTCACTTTTCACTTTTCACTTTCATGCATTGGAGAAGGAATTGGCAGCCCACTCCAGTGTTCTTGCCTGGAGAATCCCAGGGGCGGGGGAGCCTGGTGGGCTGCCATCTATGGGGTTGCACAGAGTTGGATATGACTAAAGCGACTTAGCAGCAGCAGCAGCAGCAGTGTATATATGCCAATGCTACTTTCTCAATTAGTCCCACATAATAACCTCTCTTTGTCTCCATTTTCTCCCCACTGTATTTCTTACACAGTGCTGCTGGATTAAAGCTTTCAAAACACAATGCAGACAATGGCATATGTCCCCCTGTCTGCCCCAGCTCTAAAACTTTAATAATCTTCCTCTGACTATAGATTAAATTCTTAATTGCATAATCTGGATTTCAAGGCCCTCAAAAATCTGCTTCCATTATTCTTTTCCAGTCCTGAGAGAATCCTCCTTTCTGGTGGGAGTTGTCAGCTCACAATGACTTGCAAGAGCCAATCTTACACCTCTCTTCCCAACTCTGCGTTCAGTGATGGGTGTCACTTTATAGCCTGAAGCTGTCCATGGTGGGAACATTTATACCACACAAATTGGTCAATGCCACAAGTCAGAACTTTTTTCTTTTTTGAAGAGCTGGTTACCAGCATATCACCAGGTACAGGGTAACAAGGACCAGACCTGAAAGTGTTTGAAATGGTATAGGATACAAAGATGTTGACACTGAAAGCCCAAATCAGTGATAGGAGGGTCCCGGAGAAACGAGTAAGAAGCAGAGCACTGAAAAACTGTTAAGAAGGTAGACCTGGGCAAAGACTGGGTTCCCAAAGAAGCAGTTATTGAGAAAGGGATTTGGGTTCAAGTAGTTTATTTGGGAGATGATCCCAGGAAGCACTGGTAGGGGATGGAGAGAAGTAAGACAGTGAAGGGAAGGCAGTTAATAGAGGGTGAATCGACAGGCAGGTGACTGCTGTGGGCGACCAGGGCTTAGTCCCACTGGGGACCTATGGAAGAGCACGTAAAACATGCCTCATGGTTGCCCACACAGGACTGAGGAATATGAGGACTTTATTCTCAGTCAGACAGCTGTGGGCCTGTGCATTAAGAAGTGACAGGGGACTTCCCTGGTGTCCAGTGGTTAAGACTCTGTGTTTCCCCTGAAGGAGGCCCAGGTTCAATCCTTGGCTTAGAAACTAAGATACTTGGATGCTGAACAATAAATCCAGAATTTTTAAAAAAAAAAAGTGGCAGGTATGCTTCCCCAACAACAAAAGTCATCACTCCCTCACCATGATCTCTGTCCTAGGAAACTCTTACAAATGATTTTTTTAAGCTTATTTCTATGCCAGTATTATCCTAACCAGTTGCTGTTTTATACATTTTATGTTATAAATTTCATCTGAAGTAATGCTTAATCCCAAACAATGATACTATGGATGAAAATTTCAAGTAGAAGAAAACTTTTGGGGGAAGGAAGGATTTTGTACCTGAAATCACCATAATAATAATCACTAATTATTATGGTGTGATTAATAATATGTATCAATAAATGTAATCACAATAATAATCATTTATGGGAAAAAAGACAATAGAAAAATAGTGTATTTCAATTATAGACATTCTCTATTTCCTTCATTTTGAATAAAATATTATGTTAGGAAATTTAAAAAAGAATCGGCAGGTATGTAGGGGAAGACCAAATACCAAGGGGATACAAACAGGACATGGATGCTCGTGGTTTTGTATTTTTCATAGTGGGCCTAGTGGTGGCGGGGCTTCATTTAAATGGTCAAGGATAGAGTGGATCCATTCCCCTAATTCTTGTTACCCCACACGCCCTATTTGTTCTGTTGGGTCTATCTTTTGTGGGCCCCCTCCAGTTTTGACAATTCCCTGATTCATTCCAGTTCACCAAGGATCAGTGCTACTTCCTCCAGGAACCCCACCTAATCCCCAACCACCAGTAGTGGAAGCTGGATGAGGGACCCTCCAAGCTGGAGGTCCCAAAGGGCCTGAAGCAAGGGCACAAGGGATAAGCCCTACCCTCTTGGTGAGGATGCACGAGGTCAGGGGACAGAGACAGAAGTTGTGCTCTGGAGTCATTCCAAATGGTGAACTCCCTGTGGGAAAGGACTCATGGTTCCTGGTTATCACTGTATCCCTCAGAGCCCGCCCAGCACAGAGCCCCGGCCTACTGGTGGTGGTGGCAAAGGAGAAGGAATGGATGAAGGGCTGGGTGAACAAAGGTACCAGGTCAGAAGCCAAAGCTGGCAGTTGAAGTGGAGTTAGAGGAGTCGGGGGGGGGGGGGGTGGTCCATAAGAGCACCTGGATGAATTCTGAGGGCCGATGGCAAACCCTGTATGCTGTCTTTCCACCTGTGACCCAAATGTTCATTGAGATAGCTTGTCTTCTGGGATTCAGTGAAATGACCTTTACGCTCATCGCACTTGTGGTACAGCACCTCTCTTCCAGACTCTCTGGGGGTTAAGTGGAGGGTAAGATTTTCTTAGTCCTTCCTGGGAGACTGAACTCCTACCTGCAAAGAAGGATGAGGGTTTGTGAGTCACTTTGGCATCTCAGCAGTACGGCCCACATTCTCTGGCATGTGGCATGGCAGACTGCATGGTTTCTCCCTGAGCTTTGTTCAGATGAATTGTTTGTGTGGGTAGCATCCTTGACTGAAGAGGTGGGCTTTACATCAGCACGCAGTTGAGTGCAGTTTGCCCACTTCTCTTCGTGTCTCCCTGCAAGCATCCAGTTTCCTTCCCTGTATTAGGTAGATCACATCTGTTCACTAAAAGCTCTCCAACAAGAGGCCAGTTTTGTCACTTCAACAACACTTTTAAAGCGATCTTTTCAAACAGAGCTGCCATCTCGTCTCCCACGTGGTGCATTCACTATCTACTTTCTCACCACCACCACCATTACCCCCTCCCCGCCCCGCCTCTGCAGTCTGCCTGGAATAGTCTTTCCATAACAGAAGATGTGGCAGAGGTTTGGAGATTTCAGTCTTTTCCTCTCTATCTCACCTCATTCTCTGTGAGTAGAAGGGAATCGTGTCAATAAATTTCCCTGCTATTAATTATGACATCACATCACAACTCTCCCTACCCTTGAAGTGGTCATAGTTGGTTTTAAAATGACACTATGTTTTTTTTTTTGCATGCCACAAACATCAAGCAAATGTTTACGTTGCCCTCTTACTCTGCCTCCCACCCTCCCCAGCTCAGAGTTATCCCTTATCTGTGATGAGGTTGCTCTTTACCTGGATGTCTCTAATAAGGTGTCCTCTATAGGCGTCTATTATGGTTATTTATTTACAGATCTATGACTTTTACCAAATTCTAAAGTGTGCAAAGATGAGATCATCTTCCTTCCCTGAAATTCCAGTCTCGCCCAGTATCCGCCACAGAACAGATTTTGAAAACATCTGATCTACAACTACGGATGAATGAATGAGTTGAGTGTGAACCTCTGGATGGCCCCTTAGTTGCCCAGATAGGTTGCAAGGGGAGGAACATTTGGTACCCCACCTCCTCACTTATGCAGATGATGGGTTTCTGCAGGAGTTAATAGGCAGCTCCTTACTTATTGAAGACCTACCATGTGCAAGGCACAATGGGAGCTCCAGGCTTGAGATCTTTTTACTCCATCTCCAGCCCCTCTCCAGCTTTTTTGCCACCAAAAAAAAAAAAAAAAAAAAAACCTTCCAGGGCACGTCTTTCTGTTTGTTTTTGTGGATAGGCTGAGGCTTAGGGGGAGGAAAGTGCTATCACTGGAAATACTCAGGAATGTCATGTCTACATCTGGGGTTTTGCATTGCCAATTCGCATTTTCTGAATGAGTTATTTCTATGTACCTTCGCAGCAGTCAGCCCTGCAGTCTCTTGCATATATTATACGCTCAGTGAGTACTTGTCAATTGATTTGGTACAAGTATGTGACAGCATAAATATATTATGAAAAATGAGGAATCTGAGCACCAAAAGTGTTAGGATTCCCACCCTCCACCAAAAAAAAAAAAACAAAACACAATGGTGGAGCTTGGCTTAAAGTTCAAATGCTCCTGGACCCTGCCCTGCACTATCTCCAGCCTGGGGAACTTGATAAGGTAGTTGAAGGGCAATATTACCTTTGCTCTCTCACTGTGATCGAAAGCACTCTCAGCTTTCAGGTGGACCCCCTGGCTACCTTGGTGCGGCGTTTTCAACAGCACAGAATCACCCTTTACACGATCAAAACAAGATGCTCTTTAATCTAAGGACCCTGTTGAACAATGCAGCTCTTAGAAATGGTCACAATTTCGTGGTTCGAAATTTTCGGTAAGTGATGGCCGGAGACTAGAGCCTGACTTGGGAGCCGTGGTGGTAAATGAAGCTCTATCCTGCAGAGGCGTGCCACCTTCTAAAGTCACTTTCTACTATAGTGTTTCTGTTATAGTGGCAAGTTCTGTCCTTATTGGAGACAGCTGTCTCTAATTCCAGCTGAGCTTTCATTCCTCAATCCCCTGTAATCAGATTTCACGGGGTGCTAGGGGGTGGGGTTGGGATGGGGGGACTGTGGCAGGTATAACAGACTAAATGTTCTTGACACCTTCCATTTGTGTACATTCTAAAGGAGCAAGTGGCTGAAGGAAATGAGAGAAACTAATTTCCATGGGGTCTTCTGCTTGTATTTAGGTTTGCCTGAAAACAATATATTATTCTAGAGCATGGAGATTGATTCATTCTTTAAAAAAGCAGACCCCAAAAGAATGACTAGATAAATACTTGCAAGCTGCTGGAAAGAAGCCTTATATGTGATGATGATAATGATATTTTTAAAAGAAAATCTAAATTTAAAATAGATTTCTGCATTTTTTGTTAGCATGTGAAAGGAGGCGGTCTCCAATGAATTCATTAAAAAGCTACATCCTGGGACTTCCCTGGAGGTCCAGTGGCTGAGACTCCAAGCTTGCAATGCAGGGGGTCCAGGTTCAATCCCTGGTCAGGTAACTAAGATCCTGCATACCTCCACTAAGACATGGTGCAGCCAAATAAATAAAAATAAATATTTAAGAAAAAAAAAAAAGCTACATCATGCTCAGAATTAGTCAATTGTTCATGCACACAGTCGAAGGCAGTGTTGAGCCTGTCCCCCAGCAAAGGAGACAGGAGTGATGGG
Source organism: Capricornis sumatraensis (assembly GCF_032405125.1). Taxonomy (NCBI): domain Eukaryota; kingdom Metazoa; phylum Chordata; class Mammalia; order Artiodactyla; family Bovidae; genus Capricornis; species Capricornis sumatraensis. Next base: position 105,304,900 of record NC_091092.1, on the reverse strand, counting down.
TTAATCAGGGAAGCAATGCTCTCAAATTTGGACATTGTTCCCAGAAGACTTCTGGAGTAGTTGCCTGTTAACAATCAGAATTTTCCCAGTGCCTCTTGACAACCTAAACCAACCTCAAAATGACCTCAATGACTTCCTAAAGTCAGAAGCTTCTAGTCTGAAGTTTTCTCCCACTGTTAGGAAGTGGCCCTGGGCCTCCCCTCTCTGGGCCACCTGACAGCTCTGGACTCTCTGGCCTCTACCTTTAGCACCACTCAGAAGCCAGAACGACATAGTAAATGATATTGTAAATTACACACATAGAATTAGATGCAGTTGGGACCTCAGAGCTACAGAATAATGCCTTCTCTTATTTTATAGATAAGGCAAATGAGGTCCAGAGAGATAATGAGGTTTACTAGTTAGTGGCAGAGCTAGACAGTAGAAGTCAGAGGAAAGCTCAGGTTTAAAGTCTAAAGAACTGGGTTTAAGGCCTGTCACCACCACTCATTGGCTATATGACCCTGAGCAAGCTACTAAACTTTTCTTTGATGTTGCTTCACTTACAAAATGAGAGAAAGTGTAATGCATGTTCTGCCTACATCACAGTGTGGTTCAATTATTTATTCAATAAATAGTTATTGAGTGCCCACTTTGTGCCACCCCCTAAGCAAGGTGTTGGAGATACAGCGGTAAGTAAGATAAAAAGTTATTTCATTCCAGACACATGAATTCACAGTCTAGCAGTAATCTGTAAGATAATTTGTGTGGAAACTGTAAAGTGACATGCAAGTGTTCATTATTTTATCATTCTAACCCACTGAGTTACATTTATTAAGAGTGTGATGAAATTTTATTCCATACTTTTTTAACAAAGGCTCATCACTGAGCTAGAAATAATCAACTGAGTGAACAACCAAAGGTTGGAGCTTAAATTTATACTTTTCTTTGAAAATCACAGTGATGATTTTTTACCATTGAAAGTGAAAGTGTTAGTCACTCAGTCGTGTTTGACTCTTTGTGACCTCATGGACTGTAGCCCGCCAAGCTTCTCTGTCCATGGAATTCTCCAGGCAAGATACTGGAGTGGGTTGCCATGCCCTTCTCCAGGAGATCTTCCTGACCCAGGGATAGAACCCATGTCTGTTATGTCTCTTGCATTGGCAGTTGTGCTCTTTACCATCTGAGCCACCAAGGAACCCCCGCCCCCCACCCTTTTAACATTATTACAGGTTAAATTTTTGCTAGTAAAACCTCTTCCAAGTATTTAGGTAGGAAATTGTTTGGTTGTCCAGTGGTTAAGACTCCACACTTCCACTGCAGGGGACACGGGTTTGATCCCTGGTTGGGGAACTAAGATCCCACATGCCACACAGCGCAGCCAAAACCAAAAATAAGAAACAAATATTTAGGCACTTTTGAGTATTTATTAACATTCTATTTTATATATCCAGTAGCCAGACTATGACTCTGAAAATCCTGGCTAGCTGTCTCTCAGTGAGTCGGGGCTGAGGCAAAAGTAAGACTGCTGCTGCTGCTGCTGCTGCTAAGTCACTTCAGTCGTGTCCGACTCTGTGCGACCCCATAGACGGCAGCCCACCAGGCTCCCCCATCCCTGGGATTCTCCAGGCAAGAACGCTGGAGTGGGTTGCCATTTCCTTCTTCAATGCATGAAAGTGAAAAGTGAAAGTGAAGTCACTCAGTCGTGTCCGACTCTGTGCGACCCCATGGACTGCAGCCCACTAGGCTCCTCCGTCCATGGGATTTTCCAGGCAAGAGTACTGGAGTGGGGTGCCATTGCCTTCTCCTAAAGTAAGACTAAATCAGCTCAAATCCATACTGGCTATTTGAAAATATGAAAGCCTCAGATCACCCATGTTATTAGAAACCATAGAGAATGAGTCTCTGTTGAAAAATGACTTAACATGGAAATGCTGTCATTTTCATGTGGCGTGAGTATTTTTCTTTCCTACTCTTTTAGTGAGCCACACTACCAGTTAGATGAACTCAGACTTGCTGATCTCCAGTAATACCTACTGGGGCTTCCCAGGAGGCACTAATGGTGAAGAACCCGCTTGCCAATGCAGAAGACATAAGAGACACAAGTTCGATCCCTGGGTGGGAAAGATCCCCTGGAGGCAGGCATGGCAACCCATTCCAGTGTTCTTGCCTGGAGAAATTCCATGGACAGAGGAACCTGATGGTCTACAGTCCATAGGGTCACAAAGAGTTGGACACAACTGAAACGACTTAGCAAGCACTCAATAATACCTACAGTCTTTGATGACCCATTAATATCAGAGAAAATCTTCCTGTCATCTCCACTTATATGATATTTTTACTTTGATTTTCAGCCTTCTTCAGAGATTCGGGTTCTTTTTCAACCCCCCCCCAGCCACCCCCCACCCATCTCTCTTGGAACGGTGGAGGGTCCCTGTTATGAAATATACCACATGAGTTTAGCACTAGAGAGTAGTAGGAAATATGTGGTTAAGGTTTGGCAATGCCACAAGTAGGGGCTTCACAGTTTTGAAGTGAGCAGCCATATGGCCATGGGCGTGATAAAATAACCACTTGAGTGAGGCTAAAGCCATCTACACCGGCTCCCAGATCAATCATTTTTAGTCAATTTTCTTTCTTTCTTTTTTTTTTTTTTTAACAAAATCAATAGGATCAGACACCAAGACTGTCGAAAACACCAAAATCCATAGGCTTTTCATCTCACAAACAAGGCTCGAGAGCCTGGCTGTGTTTGGATAATAGACAGTATTCCATGATTTGTTGCCTATTATGGGAAACACAGCTTTTAAAGAAACCACTAAAAAAATATCTTTCTTTATCAGAGAAGACCCATTTGTAAGTGCAGTTCAATTTCATCTCACAAATAGACATTTCTTCAGAGAATATTGAGCTAAGCCACCCAATTCTGTGGAGGTTATGGATTGGAGCTGGAGGTGACTGGTTTTCAGATATTTCATTCTAGACCTCTCTAAAGGCTTACAGAACTCATTAAGTTCCCTTCATCCCACACACATGCCCATCCACACACACGTGGACACACAGACACAGACATAGCCATTACAGGCCATCCATGCTCTCATGTTGTGGAGAGAAAACAGTCCTCTTTGATTATTCACATTTTCCTTCATAACTGAAAATAAATGCCTTTTAAAAAACATATTTCTTGACTTCAGAAAACTGCAAGGCAAGAGACCAAGAAAGGAATGGGGTTGTGATGTTTCCCTTGGCCAAGAGTAGAATTGGGGTTTTATTTCTAGTTTGTTATTTTTAGTAATTTAGTGATTTAACCAAGATAAAAGAAGGAGAGATGGCCACAGATTTTCAACAGTTTCTTATTTCCAGCCCTTTAATAGTAAGTCTACATGAAGCTAATCCTTATCCCAGTCTTCAATTTTCAGATGAGGGCTAAGTTTTGCAGTTTTAGAATACTGACAAATCTAAGTTAGCTTTGACATCCTTTAGTCACCCAGTTATCAGTAGCAATTTATACTGCATATGAGCATGTGGCAACAGTGAGAAAGGCTGCAAGTATATTTTTATTAATAAATTATCATTATGTTTAATAATAGAGAAATTTGGAAACAATTTGTGCTTTGATTTTCCAGATCAATAGGGTCATATTCAAAGGTTTTGTGAAAAAAGAGTCACTCTCCCTGGCATGCATTGCAATATGCAATGCATATTTTTTTTCTGAGATGGAAACAACGGGATGAAATGAAAGTTCGGCCACTGAGAATTCAGATGGCTCCAGTGTGGCCTGTGGGAAATCTTGTATGAACTTCATGAGTGTTGTGGAAGACAAAGACATGAGGGATCACTGATTTGTAGTTCATTTTCTTACTTTTTCAAATGAGGATTTAAGGCCAAAAATGGAAACTGATCATCTCAAGGTCATAGTAAAACTGGGACTCGAATTTGAGCATTTAAAACCACTGCTCTTTTCATTCCATTGCTTGATGACTTTGATCCTTCCACACTGATCAAATTGGCCAATCTACCCTTATTCAATATTCCACTCCCTTTTAAAGATAAGCCAAAATATCTCAGTAAAGAAGGAAAAAAACACCAAGAAAGTATGCCTTTTGTATCAGTCTCTAATGTTAAAGAAACCAAAAATTCTCTGCCATATCATCCATTGGCCCTCTCTTATGCCTCCAGAAGCTAAAGTCTTTATCTCAAATTCTCCATGGGGATCAAAATATCATTTAACACTGAGTTTTTTCCTACTCTGGCAAAGTCTGTTTCTCACTGACCACATTTTACTCAAATTAAGCACTTTCTCTTCCAACAAAATACAATTATACGAGGGAACACATCCAGGTCTTCCCCCATACTCCGAACAGTTTACTAGAGTTGGAAAATGCACTGTAACAATGAAAGGCTTCATTCTGCCAATAGAGAATTCTCTTCCATTTTTTAGCTAGGAAGATATTTGGGTAAAGCTAACACAAGGGTCTACTATTACCTTGGCCTAAGTTCTTAGCATTCAATGATCTAGGGTTTAAAAACATCTGTAATTATTTTTTGAAGGGATAAAATTAATGTGATGAATGAGTCTTGCCTTTTTTCAGAAGCTCTGGCTTTAACCTGATTGCCATGACAGTTTTGATGGAAAAATCTATACATGCTTCTCATTGTTTTCTCCAATATTATATCCTCCCTGTTATATGTTGGCTGAAGAATGATAATGTGGTTTAGGTCTGGTTTACCAAGGAGACACACTTGAGTACAAAGAGACCAAGCATTTTATGGAAACACTGAAACAGTGATTCTGGCCTTGGTTTGGGTCCTCATGAACCAGACTGGGCTGCTTCCAACTGAAGCACAGGGTCTCTATGAGAACTTAAAAGCCATTTAGGTCAGCAGTTTTATCTGGCTAACTAGAATGTGGGTTTATCACCAGAAAGCAAGAAATGCTTAACACAAACAAGAAAAAAAAAAAAGGAGGGTGCCTGTAATGGAGGCATTTTAACGTGGTACAATTGTGGAGGTTTTCAATTTTCCTCTAATTTTTAAGAAGCTCAGGAAAGAGGTGTGGCAACTCCATTTTGGAGCCAAGGGGAGGTCTATAAGGAGACAGTAAACAGGATAGGAATTTAAACTGGAACCATTGTGTTTGCTTTCCTTTCAGTGATAAACTGTCCTGGTTAGCTCTTGATATCTATGAAAAACAGTTCTTTTTCCCAAGCCAACATTTCCTGCCCCACCTCCTGGACAGAACTGAGAAACGTTGGTGGCTGCTCTAATGGTTTTTCAATGGTATAAACATTATGAACCCCTTAACCAGGTGAGATATAACTTAAAACAATTTTTCCAGTTAATCACTCAAACCCTCTCAGGCTGGTATGACAGATGGGCAGGAGCTACTGCTCCAATCTTTTTGTCCCCAAGAACCCTGGGAACTTATTCTGTCCAAAAGGGGTTCATGGAAAGAGGTAACCAAAATATTGGTATAGTTCATTATTAATGTATTTTGGATTTGACCCTCATGGTGCTATGGACAAAAACTCACCCACCAGGCACTCTCACCAGTTTTCTAGTTTTTGTACTTGTCTCAGGCTACTATCTGTAGGATTCAAGGTTATAATGCTTTTTTTGTTTCATGTGTATATGTCCAACTATTCTTCCCAGTGGTGCAAATACTGTAGAATCTTAGAGAATTTCAGCTTTAGCAACATACCAGGCCACAATCAATTCTCCTCCATGACTCTTAGGCCTTGTGTTCAGCCTGGACCACTACCCACACTTGCTCTTGCCTCAACATTAATTCTTTTTGGGGTGGGGCACTTTTAGTATCTTTTTTGGTCATCAGACTTCAGTCAGGGCCTTAAAAGTTCATCATGGCAAATCTCTCTAAATTCATGCCCAGAAATCTGCTGAATTTCTTATACAAATTGATTTACTTCTACCTCACTCAATCATTCATTTACTTAAGAAATATTTATTGAATGCCTACTATATTCCAGGCATTGCAAGCAGCACCAGGATATATTAATGTATAAAACAGGCAGGACCTCTGACATTGTGGGTCATGTAATTTAATGGGAAGATTAAAAGTAAGCAGTGAACAGGGACTTCCCTGGTGGCCTAGTGGTTGAGAATCTGCTTTCCAACGCAGGGAACTTGGGTTCAATCGCTGGTTGGGGAACTAAGATTCCATGTGCTGCAGGGCACCACAACTATGGAGCCCGAGTACCACAACTAGGGAGAAGTTTGTATGCCACAACAGATCCCATGTGCTGTGACTCAAACTTGATGCAGGCAAAAATAAGTAAATAAATATTTTTTAAAAAGATCTTTAAAAAAAAAAGTAAGCGGAGGACAGACACAAATATATTGGGTTGGCCAGAAAGTTCCTTCTGGTTTCCAACCTGAACAAACTTTCTGGCCAACCTGCTGTATTAAAAATTGTGATAGGTGTTTTGAGGAAAATGAAGCCAAAGCAGAGATTACTTGGTACAGTCAGGGAAGGAGTCTCATAGGAGGTGGTATTTAAGCCCCCAGCCTAAGGATGAGAAAGAGAGCTTGATAGCTGTGGGGCGAGTGTCCTGGACAGAGGGAGTAAGTAGTATGTGAAAGGAAGCCTATGGTGGAATGTATCTGGAGTACCAACAGTCGTTCCTTTGTATGGTCCTCACACGTAGGAATTTTAATTACCACAGTTTAGTAAATAACACCAGTCTCCCAAGTACACAGTTCAAATTTCAGTTGCCATGGGACATTAATTGGGTTTAGTTGCCTAAAGTAAAAATTTTATTGTTGGCTCAGTTCAGTTCAGTTCAGTCACTCAGTCATGTCCGACTCTTTGTGACCCCATGAATCGCAGCACGCCAGGCCTCCCTGTCCATCACCAACTCCCAGAGTTCACTCAGACTCGCGTCCATCAAGTCAGTGATGCCATCCAGCCATCTCATCCTCTGTCGTCCCCTTCTCCTCCTGTCCCCAATCCCTCCCAGCATCAGAGTCTTTTCCAATGAGTCAACTCTTCGCATGAGGTGGCCAAAGTACTGGAGTTTCAGCTTTAGCAAAGAGTCGGACATGACCGAGCAACTGAACTGAACTGAACTGAACTGAACTTCCAAAGAAATCCCAGGGCTGATCTCCTTCAGAATGGACTGGTTGGATCTCCTTGCAGTCCAGGGAACTCTCAAGAGTCTTCTCTAACACCACAGTTCAAAAGCATCAATTTTTCGGTGCTCAGCTTTCTTTATTGTCCAACCCTCACATCCATCCATTGCTGCCTCTTCAGTTCACAAATCACTGTGTACATAACAGATGCACTTCATGATCAGTGACCAATCACATCACTTCTTTCAAAATCTGTTGCTGATTGCTCACTGTGCAGCTGTTAACCAGTTCACCTACAGACATTAAAGAGTATAGTTGTTCTGCCTTCTCTTCTTCCAGTGATAAGCCCATGTGACATTTTAATAAAAAATGGATAATTATAAGACAGAGTTGTCTGAAAGAGGTGAAAATGCAGCAGAGAAAGAAAAATGATAACATCGACAAGTTAATTGTGGATGCAAATGTATTTATAGAAGAAATAGCTGACTGTGGGGTTGTTGACCCTGCTACTATTTGAGAGGTTCTAGCTATGTAGCTAGAGAAACTTAGTGAAGACAAACTTATCGACATAAACGAGTACAGTGGTGTGACCAAAAGTATGAAGATATTCCAGAGGAAGTGATACCAGTAAAACATTCCACACTAAAGGAATTCTCAGGACTTCCCTAGTGGTCAGGTGGTTAAGACTCTGTGCTCCCAATGCAGGGGACCCAGGTTCAATCCTTAGTCAGGGAACTAGATCCCATATGCTGCAACTAGAAGATTCCACATGCCATGACTAAGACCCAGAGCAGCCAAATAATAAATATTTAAAGAATTAAAGGAATTCTCAGAGAGATTTCACAATATTAAGAGTTCAAAGAATAAAATGTTGGAAGTTGATTCAAACTTAGAAGTATAACAATTCACCAAAGCATAACAAATGTGATAAGAAGACAGCATACACTGTTCAAACTACCTGATAATTTTTACAAAGAAATAAAACACTGTAATTCTTGATGTTTCTAATGTTTTAAATGACAATGTACTAAATATATATCAGTTTTACTCTTTTTTTTCATTTCCCTAAGCCTTTATAACTGACTATAAGAGAGTTTGTAATGTTTTGCCAAAAAAACTTAAGTCACAGAACAATTGTGATTTCTCCCATTGATTATTAAGGTTGTTTTACATGGCTTCAGATTTAATAGTTATTTACAGTCCCTCACTGCTGTGCAAAGCCAGAACTGTTTTTTTTTTAATAGCTTATCTGCTAAGATTTATTGGTTTATTGGAGGTGTGATTCCACAGTAACAGGAAGGAGGGCCACATATCAGCTGCCACCCTGTGGAGACTAGAGACACAAAGAGGTATTCTTCTGATCTCTTGTGGTCTAAGGAAAAGAATTTGAAATAAGGCTTCTGTCACTATATAAATTTGAAAATGAACGGTCTGGACAAGAAGGGAATATTCAAGCAGGATGTTGGTGACTTCTATTTTTAAACTCAAATCTGTCAGTGGAGAAATAAAAAGAGCCTCTCACAACACAATCCCAAAAGCAGAATATCAGCGCTAACTCTAACCCTACCTCCAACTTAGAAATTTCTTAAAGTTTGTAAGGACAAACTTGAGAAAGCTTCAGAGACCTTTTACCTCTTCCAATCTGTTTTCTGTTTGGGCAATAAAGAGCTGGAAGTTGAAGCTCTTTGGAAGCAGCTAAAGGTGTTGCTGCCCCTCCTCTTTCACCATTATTTTGCTATTTCCTTTCATGGGAAGGGGGGTGGGAAATCAGTGCTCTGCAAAATTTCCATTTCCTTTTCATTTCCAATTATTTTTCTCTGAGATTCAACCACACCACCACAATTCTAAAATCTATGATATGCATTCAATGAAGCATATAGTCCTGTGAGTATTTAGATCAGAGTAGATGCAACAAGGGCTTCCCAGGTGGCTCAGACAGTATAGAATCCGCCTGCAATGTGGGAGACCTGGATTCAGTCCCTGGGTTGGGAAGATCCCCTGGAGGAGGGCATGGACTCCAGTATTCTTGCCTGGAGAATCCCCCTGGACAGAGGAGCCTGGTGGGCTACACTCTATGGTGTTGCAAAGAGTTGGACATGACTGAGTGACTAAGCACACAAATATAACAAAACCCTCTAGGGGCTGAAAGTAAGGGAGGATACTGAATCTCTTAAGTGTTGGAGTTTGGCAACTCAGCTTTCGTGGGCTCCAGTATAGCCAGGAGTCAGAGCTTGAACTCTAGGGAATTAAAAAAGGCCTGAAAATTAGCTCATGGTTTGTTTTTCCTGGTTTTGATGGATGCAAATTCAACAACTATAGTGATATTTCCCAAATTTCTTGAATCTAGGGAGTGGGGTTTTCCAGGAAAGTTTTTTCCTTCCCCTTTACATATAATATCAGGTGACATCTTAACCCATGGAATGTTAATGTGTTATTGTAAGACATAGCGTCGAGAAAGCTTATCTTCTGTGATTTTATGTTGTTTGGACCTTATTCCAGAAGAAATTATACTCTCAGAGCTGCCTTAAATGTTGTTGACTTAAAAACGCACAACATGAGAGTTTTGAGTTCAGTTTTATTGGGGTGTGAATGCAAAATGAGGTGTGGACTGCAGCCTGGGAGAGAGCACCTCAGATAGCTCTAAGAGACTGCTCCAAGGAGACAGCGGGGAAGGTCAGTATGTATGAGATTTTGGTAAAGGGGAAGTACATGCAATCAAGCACATATTTTTCCAGAAGGTTTATACTAGTCTCGGGAAGCTTTTGCTAGTCATGAAGAACAGTCATCACTGTGAAGGATTTTAGTGCTTTTCTAAATATGGGGAGATACAGGAATTGGACTCGTAAAATTAGCTCCTGAATTTATCTAACTATCTAAAGATCTGTCCTGCCAGCTTTTCCCCTGAGCGCAGAGTGCCTCATTCCTGCTCTCCACCCTGAACTCCTTTCATGGAGTGTTGAAGCTCAGCACAGTAGCTCATGATTTAATCCTTGTAGAGGTAGATGGTAAGTGCCCATGGCAAGTGCCTATTTGTAGTTGACAGTGTGAATTGGGAAAGATTAAGCTGCCATGCCTCCATCCCAAGCCAGACATGTTAAACCTGTTTACAGATCCCTAGAAGGATCCAACTGACAGAGAAAAATGCATGAATACCAAAGAATTTACTTCTCAACAATATCAGTACCTGTATATTCCAAGCACTAAATAGTACTAGATAGTGTCACTAGTTAAATATTATCAGAGCCAAACATAAAACCAGAATACACACATAAAATTAAATTTCCTGCCTAATTGCCACATCTCTAAAGTTACCAAATTGTTTTCTGTTACTACCCAGATCTTGGACACAATTTTGTAAGCTTTTTACTAGGATTCCAATAAAGGAAGAAAATGAATATTTATTCTAGAAACTTCTTTAGCTAGCAATTTTTTTTGTATACTTACAAATTTATTTTTAAAATATCTGAATCTTATTCTACACTTTAAAATTTTTATTTCTTTTTTATGTTTTGTTATCTGCATAATCTATTAGGATAGTAATACATATAAGTAAGTAAACATATATTGTAGACCTATCTTCAAAATCTTTTAATGTTTTGCATCTGTAATAAAACAATTGAGACAATTGCTTTAAAGAATTTCCATCTGAAGAGTGTTTGAATCACACATTTTTAAAAGTTGAAGACAATGGTAGGTCTTAGGAATGTTGAGCAAAATTTTAATGCACATATAGGCTGAAAACGCTAATCCTTATTAGATTTGAATATTTCATTAGATCTTGTATTAAATCTATCAATCATTAGCCAGCTAACCCACAAACCCTCCATCTTTAAGAAAGCCCCTTTCCTTACTAATTAGAATCTCTGAAGGGCTTTATCTCATAAAAAGTCTACTGAAAAAAATCTATTCACCTTCTGAACATTAAACAAGCTCTGCTAGAAAGTTGGATACTTAGTAAAATATACATTTGTCTGAGTTATTTGACATCATGCAGTGAAAACAACAAATTGAGAGAATTTGTTATTTTCTTACTTATTATCTTGTTATCAGTGCAAAAAGACATAAATTCCACCAGATAATTTACTCTTCATCTCAAGTAGCACAAGCTTTTTTTCTTAGGCTGGAGTTCAAGCATGATTATTTTCTGACAGTCATTTTACTCCAAGTAAAATGAATGCTTAATATATGTGCTAAATCACAATTTGACCTTGGTTATTCATAATTTCTAATGGTATACAATACTAATTATTATTAAATAGAGAGAACACTGAGAATAAATGCTGTCCATTTTATATACTGATTATCCCAAATAACAATTACTGTCATCATAATGTAATAGAATGTTAAAATGGGACTCGGTCTCAGTTTCTGCCCAGGCCCAATAGGTTCTGACTCTTTCCTCAATCCGAAGTGAGATGCTAGACCACTAAAACAGGGCTTGCCAAGGAGGTACACAAGAATTAGTTTTGCAACCCACTGGTGATTGCCTCCAGCTTTTAAAATGGATTGTAGAAACCAGGAGGTGAGTTGTAGATTTGAAGAGGATTTTAGCTATGTGCCATTGTATAAAAAACTAAGATCGTGGCATCTGGTCCCATCACTACATGGCAAATAGAAAGGGGAAAAGTGGAAGCTGTGACAGATTTTATTTGCTTAGGCTCCAAAATCATTGTGGACAGCGACTGCAGCTATGAAATTAAAAGATGCTTGCTCCTTGAAAGGAAAGCTATGACAAACCTAGATAGCATATTAAAAAGCAGAGACATCACTTTGCCAACAAGGGTCCATACAGTCAAAGCTATGGTTTTTCCAGTAATGTATGGACGTGAGAATTGGACCATAAAGAAGGCTGAGCACCGAAAAATTGATGCTTTCAAACTGTGGTGCTGGATAGAAGACTCTTGAGAGTCCCTTGGATAGCCAGGAGATGAAACCAGTTAATCCTAAAGGAAATCAGTCCTGGGTGTTCACTGGAAGGACTGATGTTGAAGCTGAAGCTACAATACTTTGGCTACCTGATGAGAACAGCCAACTCACTGGAAAAGACCCTGATGCTGGGAAAGATAGAAAACAGAAGGAGAAGAGGGCAGCAGAGACTGAGATGCTTAGATAACATCACCAACTCAATGGACATGAATCTGAGCAAATTCTGGGAGACTGTGAAGAACAAAGGAGCCTGGAGTGCTGCAGTCCATGGAGTTGTAAAGAGTCGGAGATGACTTAGTGACTGAACAACAGCAACAACCATTGTATATGATGTGCCTCACATGGATGAGAATTATTCCCTCACCTCAAGATTAGGGCAAGTGGCTATGATGGCACTAATATCTTCAATAGGAGAGCTTGGAGACAGCACAGTGATGTCAGGCCTATAAGTGGAAAACATAGAGAGGGACTGGCTGGCTAGCTATTTTGATGGCAGAACAAGAGTCTATGCTGGGACAGACTCAACTCTAGTCAGAGCAAAGAACATGCAGGGTTTCCCATGAACCAATATGGATGAAGAAAGAGACCTATCATGGCGCTGTGTCACATTATGACCAAAAGACTTCCTGAAGCACCCAGGTTGGGGAGATCTCAGCAAAAAGAGTTTGGATATGTTTCCTTGAACGGCAAAGACGATGTAAATGTCCACCATCAAGAACTGCTATGAGAAATTCCCAGTGACGAGAGACTTCTTCCATGGATCCTCGAAAGTACCCCAGAAAAGAATCAGCCTCAAACACCTATACCAATGCTAGATTACTAGAACAGAACCAGACTTTGCCTGGCCCTTAACTCCTCACCTTCCTTTGACTTTACTTGGAGGAACTGAAGGTAAGGAAACAGAGGCAACAGTTCATGGTTCCCCTTCTCCTGTGGAGGAGGCCAGCTTAAATTAGGCATGAGCTGGAAGGAAAAGGGTATTAACCTGTAGTACATTTCTTAAAGTCAAAAAAATTATCATTATTGTTATACATTCTTTAACCAAGACTCTTTGAGGGAGTAAAGTAAGCAGAGAACTTTGTCTTTCCCTGAAAGTTACTAGAAAAGCCACAGGGTCCACTGTAGCTGACCGGGGACTACAAAGAACAATTCTTCAAGGATAGATTTGAAAGGCAGCAGAGGAAAATTAATGAAATTGTTTTCTCTTGTATGTACATACAAATTCTATTTGTACCATCTAATGATTTCAGTTACGGGGCTTCCCTGGTGACTCACTGGTAAAGAATCCACCTGCCATTGCAGGAGATGTGGGTTCCATCCCTGGGTCGGGACTGTCCCCTGGAGAAGGAAATTGGAACCCACTCCAGTATTCTTGCCTGGGAAATCCTATGGGCAGAGGAGCCTGGCGGGCTGCAGTCCATGGGGTTGCAAAGAGTCAGACTCAACTTAGTGACTAAACAATGATTTCAATAGTACTAGCTAAAATTTATCAAATACTTATTATATGCCAGACACTATCTGATTTCCATGTATCGAATAATTTCATCCTCACAACAAACTCTATAAGCTTCTTATACTCATTTTCTAGGTGAGAAATTTAAGTGCAGAGAGTTTGGGTAACTTGACTAACTATGAAGTAACAAAGCCACTTATGATTATTTTCAGCACAGAATTCAACCTCTTTCCTCAAGTTTTTCTTTCCTCTCAACATTCAAAAAACTGAATATCTAAAATGTAAACCACAGCCATATCAATTTGAAAGCATTAGCACTTTGCAGAGACACATGAGTTTACACATGATTTGCTATATTTTGTTTCAAAAATTAAACAATGAATTATCATAGGACATGGGTTTTGTTTTCTTAAATATATCTTTTTCTTTTTCTTTTTCATAGATGTGGGCAACCAGTACAGGATAAAGTACAGCTGAAGGGCCGTGACCTCCTCACTCTAAAGAACTTTACAGGAGAAGAAATTAAATATATGCTATGGCTATCAGCAGATCTGAAATTCAGGATAAAACAGAAAGGAGAGGTATGTGGTATTTCCATATTACCTTCCACTGTTACCAAGCAGTCTTTTTTTTTTTCTTTCTTTTGGCTGCATGGCATGGCATGAGGGATCTTAGTTTCCTGACCAGGGATCAAACCCATGCCCCCTGCAATGGAAGCATGAATTCTTACCTACCGGACAACCAGGGAAGTTCCAATCAGCCTTTTGAAAGACAGCCTTTACAAAGAAAGAGGAAAAAGAAAATACATTAAAATTCCTAAACAGTAGCTAAGTAATGAAATCACACAGGCAAGGTAATTGATTATCACTGAGTGCACAGGCATACAAAAAGCATAAAAATCAGTTATTCAATGACAAGTCATTGCATTTCTTTCATGTGAAATGTTGAAAGTCATTATTAACTGAATCAGAACCTAAGGAATCATTTCTCTGGAATGATTTTATTTTTACCCTTACCTTCTTTTCTGTCTTCTAGCAGATTTAAAATAAGGATGATATTTTTTTTTTCCTAGCAACAAATTCCAGTGGTGGATGAAGATCAGATATTTCATCATTAGGATAATTTCAAAAAATTCAGGATGATGTGATGGTGTTAAAAATTTAGATTAGCAAAGAACCAATTAAAAGGTAACCAAGTAGGAGAAGAAATGGGATATGGTGCTTAGCTGGAAGCATTATTCTGCATTTTGAGCAATTTATGTTTGAAACACAATTAATGCAGCAGCTTCATTTAGACTGCTTAACTGTGAAAGCATTTTCATATTCCAAGCTTGTTCAAAAGCATTTGAAAGAGCTGATTTCAGGTTGAGAAAGTTGTACACAACCTTGATTCTCTTATTTAGCTCACAAACTCTCCAAGTTCCTAAGAATGAACCCAAAAGAGGTGTGACTCCAAATGCTATTGGTTCCTATAGAACACCTTGAAATAAGGAGAAAAGCTCCCTTCCTCGAGACCCCAGGCTTTTGTTTTACACACTTTGTGGTGAGGAAGGTTAGCTGGCAGGAATCTATTTGTTCCAGAACTCATCCTATCAGGAAGTCCATCTGTAGCAGAGGAAGGAGAAAGAGCCCCACCCCACACCCAAACTCAGATTGTTTTCACATGACTTCTAGAAACAAAGCCTTTGCACTCTCCCAAGGATGCATATTGAAAGTGTATTTGAAACTCTGGGGTGTCATCTTTAGGAGTCTGAGTGCCCCATGTTGTGACAGAAAAAACATGTTCCTAGCTGAGAAGACACTTCCCAAACAAGCATCTTTGAAGTCATTGAACATTGGTAGAAGTTTCTTTTACTGCGTCTAAGCTTGCTCTGCTTGCCTCATGATAGGCCAATGAATTTGAGAGACAAGGGTTGAGGACAGGAATACAACTTTATTCGGAAAGCTGGCTGACCAAGAAGACGGCAGACTAATATCTCAAAATAGCCATCTTATCAGGGTCTGGATGCCAGGCTCTTTTCTAGAAGAGAGATGGGGGAGGTGAGGAGGTAAAGTAAAAAGGACATTAATCTTGCAAATATGTCCTGGAATGGCCAGACTTAGGGATAGGATATGTTAATTTCTTCCTTCCTGTAGCCATCCACAGGTGGACAGGGTCCTGAACAAAGGCATTTTGGTTTAACATTCAGGAAGATAACCAGGTTTCACCAAGGCAGGCCATTATATATGGACAGTATCTTTTTAGTGAACAAAAACAACTGGAAGCAAATGTTAAAGTAAAAGAAACAGATCCAACATGGAGTCAGTTCTTCCCTGTAACATTTCCACAGATTTAAGTAAGAAGATGGTTCCAATATGAAATATTAATACATTTTGGAACAAGTGTTCAGGTTGAGCCCAGAGCAACTAATATTACTTTCTCATTACATGTCAATAAGCTGTGGGATTCCTCTTTCCTTCCCCTATTTGTTTACAACAGGAAATAAACTCTTTGAATTCACTTTGTAAACAACATATGAATGCTTATTTGGGAGCAGTGTTAATTATTCTAGTTTCTGACAATGTAAAGAATAAATCTTAAAATATAATCTTTGCTAGTAGATATAAAATGTATATTTCATTTTAGTTAGTTTAATTTTATTATTATCCTTGACTTTCAGTATTTGCCTTTACTGCAAGGGAAGTCCTTAGGCATGATTTTTGAAAAAAGAAGTACTCGAACAAGATTGTCCACAGAAACAGGTGAGTTCACAGACAAACTTGGACTTGTGTTGAAGAGGGGGCCAACAGGTGAGGACCTGGGAGGAGGAGCCCAGTGGTGAGATTTATCTGTCTCTTTGGCAACAACAAAGGGAAAACAATGTCACCAAGAGTAGCAATGGAAGCCTCTGAATGTTCTTTCTGATTCTCACAGCAGCTGCAAGCAGGAAGATGAGCCTCATCTATAGGAATTCCATGAGGACTTGAGTAGACATCTCAAATAATTCATGTTCAGTACAGAATATTAGTGGTCATAAATTCTCAGGCTTTCAATTCAACGTGAGCAAGAAATGTGCATTTTTCTAATGTATAAAGAGCTTTTCCTTGTTTATACCAATTCTGCTGGATGATGGAAACAGTCTCTGCAATCCAAATCCTGTCATTTCATCGTTTACTTTGTCAGTTTAGGGTCCCTTCACACTTTCCCCACAGTCATGGTTAAGTCCTAGAGAGAATCTCAATGTCAAGGCATCTAGGGCTATAGGGATCTGGTCTTTGATCATCAGGACATCATCATCAAATGTCTATGTTGGAATCTGCTGGGACTTCTGTATCCCTACTGGACCTTGACTGGCTCCCATTCGATGTGGAGGAGTTTGTTTTACTCTGATCACAAGATCTGAGATAGCTCTTGGTTTGGCTCGCTTGTTGATGCAAGTTTGTGTGCCTGACTTCCAGTGAGACCAAACAAACTGAAATGTTGGAGTTTGGAGCGGAGAAAGGTTTACTGCAAAGCCATGCAAGGAGACAAGTTGGCTCAAGCCTTAAAACAACTTGAGCTTCCTGAAGATTTTCAATAAGTCATTTTTAAAAGCCAGGTGAGGGGGTGGGGTGGGGGTTGAAGGTACTTGATCGGTTTGTGCACAATGAGTGGCTGATGATGGTGAGTGAGTTAGAAGGGTAGTGTCACAGGGGTTAACATTATCAGTCCTTAGAGTCCAGGAGGCCTGGGGCTAGGTCATCAGAGTCATCAAGTAGTTAACATCTTCCATTTGGTGGGGATTTTTCACATTAGATAAACAACTCTGAGAATTTACTACACCAAATACTATATACACCTAATACTATTATCTAGGTGTCTCAGAGAGGAGCTGAAACAGAGGATATGGGGGAAGGTCTGTCCCTGAGATGATCCTATAGGGTCCTGCTTGGTTATACTCTCAAGCTCTTGTCAGCTCTCCACGCCACAGTGGGCACAGAGATATTGCAAGACTCTCTCTATTGTTCCTTCCTCTTTCTGGGTGCCAGGGAGTTCTAGAATATTTACTCCTTCCTTGAGCTCTGTCTTAAAAGAGACAGATGTTCTCAGCTCTGGTGTCCCCCAAACTCATCTTGTTATGCCCGAAGTCCGAGTCCCCAAAACTGAGAGAATAAGACGTCCACAGCAATGCAAAAGCATAAAGGGGTTTTATTGCTAGCTCGAGCTAGGGCTCCTGTCTCTTCCAGCGCAGTGGAGTCTTGACGAGAGCGCCGAGCTCTGAATCACAGCTGCTTTTATACAGGCGGTTCTTAGTACAGCTGGTGGGTAGTGATTGGCTGAGCCGTACACACGCGCGCACGCACGATTTTCAAATCCAGCATCCCTATCCGGATTGGCTCAGGTTTGGCGCCAGCGGGGACTTTCCCAGGGTGTGGTTTCCCGGAATCATGACTCAGGTTTTACAAGAGTCTGAATCTTAGGCCTAGTATAGCTTGTTGAGCCTGTCATGGCTCAGGTCTGGTCCCTTAACAATCTGAAATTTCCATGCTTCCCACCCTTCAGTACGTGGCCTGGGGGACAGACAGCAGAGTACAAAGGTCCACCAGTGTCTGTTTCTGTTGCTTTTTCGCTCTTGCTCTTCATCTTCTTCCCCTCCAGTTCCCAGGTGATAAAGGAGGAGGAAAAACTGGCTTTAACTACCTATGCATTCTTTCAAGTCTTTTGTTTGTACTTGAAATCCTAGCTGTTGACACTCAAAATATCTTTTTTCTCAAATTATGTTTGCTGTAATGAGTTTCAAAAAACCTATTTTGAAATTCATCACCTCTTTTTTCTCTTTGCATTTCTACTCCATCAGACCTCCCTTGAATCAATAACATGACTGCCCCAAAGGGCAAATGGATAGGATCGAGGAAAAGGTACCACAGACGAAAACATATTTGTTGATTCTTTGTGTATCTTATCCTACTTACAAGCATCAGAGCTTTCTAGGGCTCAGAAGCAAACAACTACTTCATGCAGTTCTTGCGTTGTAAGGACCAGTAATGAGGTATCTCAAATACATTACAAAATGGAGTTCAGAGGGATCAAGTGACTTGCTAAGTTCATGCAATTAATACAAATAGCACCAGGGTTCAGATCTCAAGTTTACTGTTCTTGTTAATGCACTCCCCTTGCCCCTTGAGAGAAGGAAGGAGGAAGAAAGGAAACATATAAGGTGTCACCTAATCTTTATAGTCCTAGGAAGAAAACTGATGAGAACATTTTGTTCTTTAAAGCTGGGTCCTTTAAGGTCACATTGACATCTGATGTCCAGCAATGGGAAAATGAATATGGCATAAACCAGTCAGTAGTTCTGAAATTCTTCTCCTTTTCAACACTGGTTATCATTTTTAAAAATCATTAGTACTTAAGAGAAGTATTCTTTTCTGAAGCCATCAAAGAATTGATTAAATACATACAGTTTTCTCAATGTTACATTTTTCTCAAATTATTTTTTTCTTAGCTGTTGATGTTGTCTACCATGTTTCTCTGTTCAAATGTTATTTTTAATTTCACATATCCCTGAATAAGTGATCAGTTTTACCATGCACATGTCATGTGGTAGATAAGCTACTAATAAAACCAAGAGTGAAGATTTAATAAGCTTTTGGGCACAGACCCTACACTAAGTGCTCTACATTAATTACATGGATTATCTCACTTAATCCTCAGGACAACTCCATGAGGGTGAGACCACTGAGGAAAATAGGCTAAAATAGGTTCAGCAAAAGTCCCACAGACATATAGCTAATAAATGGCAGACCCAGGATTAGAAGCTATTATTAAACATATTTTTAAACGTCTGATTTAATTTGAGCACATGTTAGTCATGTTTTATTCCAGCAAAATTGTTTCTACAGGTGTCATTAAGCATTTTGTTAAATGATGATTTTCTATAAAGAAGTGCTCTTTATAGAAATCTGCACAAAATTACAAACAACAAATAAATGAGAAAAGGAACATATGACCATAAAAGTTATGGTTCAGAGTATTCATCATGATCTTCAATAAATACCCATGGGTTTCATTGAGATGGCATCCTGCCAAACTCAATAGTAGGAGAATCAGTCAGAGTAAGCAGCTGATTTCAATGCATATAGAAATGGTAAACCTCAACCCAAAATATGGCAGTACATTTCTATTATGTACATGTGCATCTTAATAGTTGTCTGTTGGCACAATTTTTCATCAAAACCTATTACCCTGCTGTTTAGAATGAAAATAAGACATAATTAAAACTGTCTATTTCTACCCCAGATTTGTGCCAGCCTCTGGGATGGGGTGATCCTCACTGGATAATCCTTGAGGATTCTATCTCAAACCTGAGTTGCAATGATACAGCAGTATTAGCTTGTTAGTTGGTCAGTCTTATCTGACTCTTTGCAACATCACGGACTGTAGCCCGCCATGGCTCCTCTGTCCATGGATTTCCCAGACAAGAATACTGGAGTGGGTTGCCATGCCCTCCTCCAGGGGATCGTCCTGACCCAGGGATCGAACCTGGGTCTCCTGCATCGTGGGCAGATTCTTTACTGTCTGAGCCACTGAGGTTTCCCTAGTATTATCTTGCTGCTGCTGCTGCTGCTAAGTCGCTTCAGTTGTGTACGACTCTGTGCGACCCCATAGACGGCAGCCCACCAGGCTCCCCCATCCCTGGGATTCTCCAGGCAAGAACACTGGAGTGGGGTGCCATTTCCTTCTCCAATGCATGAAAGTGAAAAGTGAAAGTGAAGTCGCTCAGTCGTGCCCGACTCGTAGCGACCCCATGGACTGCAGCCTACCAGGCTCCTCTGTCCATGGGATTTTCCAGGCAAGAGTACTGGAGTGGGGTGCCGTCACCTTTATCTTAGGAGACAAAATAAAATTCTCCACCCAAATCAAGCCATATTTATTACTCATGTAATATTTTTATTAGAATGTAAGACACATATAGAAAAATGCACAAATCATTAATTACACAGTTCAATGAATTTTTATACGTCCTTGTAACTAATACCCAGATAGAGAAACGGTGTGAATAGCACCCAGAAGTCCTCCCTTGTATCTCCTTCCATTTACTACTCTCTGCCCCACCCCGCAAGGGTAATCATTATCCTGGCTTCTAACCTCACAGATTAGTTTAGCTGTTTTCGAACTTTATAGAAATGGAGTCATTCAATACCTGCTCTTTTGTGTCTGGCTTCTTTTGCTCAGCATTATGTTTGGGAGCTGTATCAATGTCGCTGTGTGTAGCTGTAGCTCATTCATTCCTCACTCACTTTTTGTGTATGCCAGCCTGGCAAACCAGGCAATTCTCCTGTGTGACTACTGATGATTATACTCCTTCATTGCAAATTAATTGAGCAGACAGACGGATACATTTATTAATCTCGGTAACCGCAGTATTGGATGGAAAAATGCACAGGGCATCCTAAGAGGTGGTTCTTTTCCTTATTTAACACTGGTATTTGACTTTCAAGGTAAAATAGAAGTTAGTGCTTTCCAAGCTCTTTCAAATTCGTCATTTTGCAAAGCTGGTAATATAGAAACCATGATACTATGCCATGGGTATGAAAGTAAAGCTCAGAGAGGGCAACAGTTGCCTTATCTCTACCAGCAAGAACCCCTGGAGCCCTCACATTTCCTATGTGAATTCTGTTTATACCCCTTCTTCCAAAGCTTGCAGGGATCCCTGAAGAAAGGAAAGAGCAAAGTAAGATGGACTTTTATTTTCTCAGACAGAAATTTAGATATTAACAGATGAAATCCTTTTTTCAAAAATATCTGGTATGTATGCAGAAGTGAAAGAGATAAAAACAAACTCCCTCCGGATGAAGAGTGAAGAGAGAATAGAGATTTGTCCCTCTGCCCTCCTCTCCTCAGCAATGGCAGCTCCTGGTGGCTTCTCAGAATGTCTGACATCTTCCATAAGCGTGCTGCATGCTAAGTCATGCTCAGTTGTGTCCCACGATTTGTGACCCCATGGACTGTAACCTGCCAGGCTCCTCTGTCTGTGGGATTTCCCAGGCAAGAATACTGGACTGGGTTGGCATTTCCTCCTCCAGGGCATCTTCCTGACCCAGGGATTGAACCTGCATCTCCTGTGTCTCCTGCATTGGCAAGCATGTTGCTTACCAATAGCGCCACTGAAGCACTTAATGCCATCCAGGTCAGCTAAACTGGCAAATGCTTGACCTGTGCTTTTGGACCTGGGTCTGAGGCTTCTTTCTGATGGGTGACCAAAAATTGCAGAGGTAATTCCTTTTTGGAGGCAATGGCTTCCCATTTTATCTCCTTCAAGAACTGCTGAAGGCTTTGTTGACTGAAAAACATTCCACAAACTGAAAGGTGAGAATTATGTTTTATTGAGTGGACTTGCTGAGGACTGAAGCCCAGGAAGCAGTCTCTCAGTTAGCTCTGAGGGACTGCTCAGAAGAGGTCAGGGAGGAGCCAGGATACATAGGAATTCTGAACTCAAAACCAGGTCGTTGGAACATCAAACGATTACCATTAATGAAAGACACCAGACATCTCAAGTTAATGAATTTAGTGCTTTTCTATGTATTGGAAGATACAAGAGTCTGGGCTCATGGCAACCATTCCTTTGATATGCATCTTAGCTATCCAGCGCCAGTATCCTGTTCTTAGGCTTTTCTGGTGGCTCATTCGGTAAAGAATCCACCCGTAATGCAGGAGATGCAAGAGACACAGGTTGGATCCCTGGGTTGGGAAGATCCCCTGGAGGAGGGCATGGCAACCCACTCCAGTATTCTTGCCATGGACAGAGAAGCCTGGCGGGCTACAGTCCATGAGGTCACAAAGAGTCGGACGGGACTGAAGTGATGGAGCACGCATCCTGTTCTTTCCCATCCCGAGTCCCCTCAGGGTGCACTGTTGGGGTGGCTGCAGTGGCTGAAGGCTTGGGAGTGGGCAGCCCTTTTGTCTTCATCCCGAGTTTCCTCAGGGCTCACTCTTGGGGCAGTGGTAGTGGCTGATGGCTTGACAGCCACAGCATCCTTTGTTTGCTGATATGGCAGGCTACATTTTTCCATCAGAGCTTCCACTGCTATTTCTTAACACTTTCTCTATGTAACCTTTCTTCCTACCCCTATCAGCTAAGTCCAGATTTGATATGAATCTTCTTTATAGCGCAAAGAAAAAAATGAAAACGCAACAAGCTAAACCTGGATTGTTAGCAAAATGACTTCTAGTCCAAGTAAGAGTATGACTTCAAGTAGACCAGCCAGGAGGTCTTAAACTGTTTGAAACCTTCCTCCACAGCCCCCAACCCTCAGTGGCATTTCCCTATGCCAGGAACATAGTAGGGGCCTAATAAATACTTTCTTGATGAATATGCAGTATTCATATTTGTTTAGGTGATTTCCCTTGTTTAGAAACAGATTAAGTGCTCAAGAGTGATTCATAATTATAATCATCACAAAATCCTGTCAGCTCACTTAACAGGTAATAGATAAGTCCATTAACAAAATTAGGAGATGTTTGCAAGTAAGAAAAATGACTTCTCTCCCCAGAGTCAAAATCCTTCCTACATTTGTTCACCAAGTTTGTGTTGAATACTTACTGTGTGAAAGAAATACTGAAAATGTTAGCTGCTCAGTAGTGTGTAACTCTTTGCCACCCGCCAGGCTCCTCTGTCCATGGCAATCTCCAGGAAGAACACTGGAGTGGGTTGCCGTTCCCTTTTCCAGGGGATCTTCTCAAACTAGGGATCGAACCCAGGTCTCCCTCATTGCACACTGATTCTTTATGTGAACCGCCAGGGAAGCCACTTACTATGTACCAATATTTATTCTAGGTTCTTGAGACTGATGTTGTTAATACAAGTTTGTGTGCCCAATGCACAGTGAGGCCAAACAAACTGAAAGGTCAGAGTTTGGAACAGGGAAAGGTTTATTGCAGAACCATGCAAGGAGAAGGGTGGATGATGGCCTAAAAGCCCCGAGGTCCCAGAATGGTTTCAGCAAAGCATTTTTAAAAGCCAGGTGCGGAAGCGGGGGTCACAAGGTCTGTGATCAGCTTGTGCAGGGTTCTCTGACTGGCAGATGGTGAGGGAGCAGGGAGATGTCACAAGCTTTATCAATCTTTAGGCTCCAGGAGGCCTGGGGCTTTGTATTCAAGGTCTTCAAGTACTTAACACCTCCTCTTTGTTGGAGAGAGGATGGCTTTTTACATCTACAAAACAACTCAGGAAATGTGCATCAAATACCATTACCTAGGTACTTCAGAGAAGAGCTAAAGCAGAGGATACAGGGGAAGGCTTGTCCCTGAAGGCCCCATAATGGTTCTGATTGGTTATAACATATCGGTGAATAAAAGATAGGAAAATCCCTGCCTTCGTGGAGCTGAGATTCTAGTTGGTACACGGACGATAAACAATAGACATAATAAATTGTAAGTGAATGATGTATCATGGTGGATGGTGATCAGTGCTCTCAACAAAGACAAGACTGCCTGCAAGTGAGGGAGAGATATATATCCTATTATTTGGACTTTGCCTTTTACTCTGAGTAAACAGGAGAATCTTTGGAGGGTTTTGAACAGAGGAGGAACATGGTCTAACTTGCATTTTATTTATTAAATTAAAAAATTAAAAAGAAAATTTATTTTCTTGGCCATGCCACACAGCATGTGAGGCCTTAGTTCAGTATATGAGCTCTTAGTTACCCAAACAGGGATCAGACCCATGCTTCTTGCATTGGAAGTGAGGAGTCTTAACCACTGGACCACAAGGGATGCTCCTAACTTCCATTTTAAATGGATCTCTCTGCTCTGTTGAGAATAAACCGGGGCACTAGGGGTGGAGAATTCCATGGACTATACAGTCCATGGGGTTGCAAAGAGTCAGACATAAAATAGAAGCAGTGAAAGCTGTCAACAGGTAGGTACAGTATATAGAGGCTGGGGCCATGGTTATGGCAGATTTGGGCCAGATAAGAGGGCTAGATTCAGGAAATATTTTGAAGGGAGAGTCAACAAGATTCCTGATGTATCGGGTTAAAGAGAGGTGTGAAGGATGTCTTCAAGGTTTCCATCTGAGCAACTGTCAGCAGGATGGAGCAGGATAGAGCCAATCAGGCAGGATGGAGACGAAGATTAGGAGTTCAGTTTTAGAAGTGTTGAGTTTGGTATGTCTATTAGACACACAGCAAAGATGATGAAGAGGCCGCTGGGTATTAGTTTGGAGTATGGGAGTGAGATGTGACAGAGATACCTAGAAGTCAGTCAGTCAGTTCAGTCACTCAAGTCATGTCCGACTCTTTGTAACCCCATGGACTGCAGCACGCCAGGCTTCCCTGTCTATTACCAACTCCTGGAGATGGTTCAAACTCATGTCCATCGAGTCAATGGTGCCATCCAGCCATCTCATTCTCTGTTGTCGCCTTTTCCTCCTGCCTTCAATCTTGCCCAGAATCAGGTTCTTTCCCAATGAGTCAGTTCTTCACATCAGGTGGCCAAAGTATTGGTGCTTCAGCTTCAGCATCAGCATCAGTCCTTCCAGAGAATATTCAGAACTGAGTTCCTTTAGGATTGACTGGTTTGATCTCCTTGCAGTCCAAGGGACTCACAAAAGTCTTCTCCAACACCACAGTTCAAAAGCGTCAATTTTTTGGCGCTCAGCTTTCCTTATGGTCCACCTCTCACATCCGTACATGACTGCTAGAAAAACCATAGCTTTGACTAGACGAACCTTTGTCGGCAAAGTAATGTCTCTGCTTTTTGCTTTTTAATATGCTGTCTAGGTTGGTCATAGCTTTTCTTCCAAGGAGCATGCATCTTTTAATTTCATGGCTGCAGTCACCATCTGCAGTGAATTTGGAGCCCCCCAAAATAAAGTCTGTCACTGTTTCCACTGTTTCCCCATCTATTTGCCATGAAGTGATGGGACTAGATGCCATGATCTTTGTTTTTTGAATGTTGAGTTTTAGGCCAGCTTTTTCACTCTCCTCTTTCACTCTCATCAAGAGGTTCTTTAGTTCCTCTTTGCTTTCTGCCATAAGGGTGGGATCATCTGTATATCTGAGGTTATTGATATTTCTCCCGGCAATCTTGATTCCAGCTTGTGCTTCATCCAGCCTGGCATTTTGCATGATGTAGTCTGCATGTAATTTAAATAAGCTAGGTGACAATATACAGCCGTGACATACTCCTTTCCCAGTTTGGAACCAGTCCATTGTTCCATGTCCGGTTCTAACTGTTCCTTCTTGATCTGCATACAGATTTCTCAGGAGGCAGGTAAGGTGGTCTGGTAGTCCCATCTCTTGAAGAATATTCCACAGTTAGTTGTGATCAACACATTCAAAGGCTTTGGCGTAGTCAATAAAGCAGAAGTAGATGTTTTTCTGGAACTCTCTTGCTTTTTCTATGATCAAACAGATGCTGGCAATTTGATCTCTGGTTCCTCTGCCTTTTCTAAATCCAGCTTGAACATCTGGAATTTTTCAGTTCCTGTACTGTTGAAGCCTAGCTTGGAGAATTTTGAGCATTACTTTGCTAGTGTGTGAGATGAGTGCAATTGTGCGGTAGTTTGAACGCTCTTTCTAAAATTAAAAAAAAAATTCACTGTGGAATGCAAAAAAAAAAAAAAAAACATGTTAAGGCTTCACTGGGTTGTTTCATGAGACTTTGGGTTGAGTTTCCGTTCATAGGTCTAACACTCCTTATCACCCAATTCACCATGCAATTAATGATTTCTCTCTTTCTCACAGGAAACAGGTAGGATCAGAAAATTGCGACTGTTGTATATTTTCCAAAAGACAAGTTAAGTAAAAAAGTAATGTTTCCAAGGAGGGAAAAAGTAATATTTGCAAACTCCCTCAGACAAGTCTCTATCTTGTAATTATACCTTTACATTGTATATGTATATATATCTAAGAAAGCCTGCCTATTGAACCTGTCTCAGATGAGAGAGTAAAGTTCTGATTGGATGTCATCATTTCCCATAATTTTGCCCCAGGGTGTGTGATAAATGGGTTCTCCTTGTTCCCACAGAGTTTAGCTATGGCTTGGGGCAGACCCCTGTCCGTCATCCTCCCAGACCAATGGGATGTGCTCTGAGGGTGGGAAAGGAGCCAGCTTCATCTGCTTAGATGTCTGCAGTAATCTCACATTCCATGGAGGGTTGACAAGTGGTGAGGGTAATATGTAAGTGGTGCTTAGCTCTGTCTTGGTTGGAGGATAAATAAAACGGTTGAATGACCTTTGATCTCACTAACTTTTGAAATTTTATTTATTTTTGGCTGGGCTAGGTCTTCATTGCTCCATAAAGGCTCTTCTCTAGTGGCAGAAAGTGGGGGCTACCCTCCAGCTGTGATGCGCAGGCTTCTCAGTGTGGTGGCTTCTCTTGTTGCAAAGCACAGGCTCTAGGCACCTGGGCTTCAGTAGTTGTGGCTCATGGGCTCTAAAACACAGGCTCAGTAGTTGTGGTGCATGCGCTTAGTTGCCTCACAGCATGTGGGATCTTCCCAGACCAGGGATTGAAATCATGTCCTCTGCATTGGCAGATGGATTCTGAACAACTGGATCACCAGAGAAGTCCGATCTTGCTGATTTTTAGAGAACTGAAACTGCCATTTCAATGCTCACTTTATTTTCAATTTTTTTAAAAAGGTATAATGTATATATAGGAAAATGCACAGATCTTAAGTGTGTGCAATTCAGTAAGTATTGAAGAATACATATACCCATGTATTGGTATGTAACCTTACCATCTCTGTCAAGGTATAAAGTACTTCTGTTACCCCAGAAAGTTCACCAATGCTCTTTTCCCAACCAATCACCCTCTCCGAAAGCAACAAGTGTTTTAATTTCAGCCACTCTATGTTTGTTTCACCCATTCTAGGACTTCATATGATGGAATTATACATTATGTACTCTTTTGTGTCTAGCTTCTTTCATTCAGCATGTTTGTGAGATTCATTCATGTTGTGCGTATAGTTCATTTCTTTTAATTACTGAGCAGTATTCCATTGCCATCCATGACATCCCATACTACAGTTGATGTTCCCATTTTCCTGGTGGACATCACTTATATATTTTAAGAATAAAAATGAGGTATAGCCTCCAGAAAGGAACAATGGCCCATAATCGCACAGTTCTGAAAAGATGGTGGAGAGATGGTCACAAATCTGAAGGAGAGTTAAGTGCTAGTACAGAAAATCTCATATACGTCTCTCAGTTCCTCATTTTGCTTTCCCTGGGAATTCCCTATTAGAGAGGCTGGTGAGATTGAAAGATTTTGACTTTTCAATTGAGATGGTGCTGAGACCTCATGATTTTGTTTGCTACTTTAATACTTCTTTTTCAAAAGGCCTTTCTTTTCTCTCTTTTACTGCAGGCTTTGCACTTCTGGGAGGACACCCTTGTTTTCTTACCACGGACGATATTCATTTGGGTGTGAATGAAAGTCTCACAGATACAGCCCGGTTTGTACATCTTCTCTTGGAAGCTTATTTCACAATTTATGAATACATCTTAAAAAGAAAATATGCTTCTCTTTAACTAGTGGTTTTCCCTCTCAGAATCCTTTGGACTGTTTTCGTTCTTTACCTTTTTACCTGATGTCCTGAATGAATTTCTCTCATCTTCTGGCCACTTTCCTTGGGTTAATTTTCTTTCTTTTCTTAGCAATTTGAAGAGGCTTCTGATTATAGAATTTCAAACTCCAGGAAATTTAGTCATCAAGCATGACTCTTATGTTTTTCAGTTGAAGAAATGGAAGGCTAGGGAAATTGACATGTTCAATGACCCATAACCTGTTAGCATCAGAGCAGGAAGTAATATTGTGAGCTAACATTTATTGAACATTTATTATGTGTAAGGCATTGTTCTGACTCATTTAATCCTTATAAAAACCCAAACAGATTGGCGTAAAGAAGTGAAACAACTTTATTAGGGACATACTAGCTACTATAAGACAAAAAATCTCAAAATGTCAGTAGCTTAACATAGTGCAAATGTTCCTGATTGATAAGACGGAAGGAGTGATTATTTATGTGACCATTTAGGGACTGGGGATGAAAATGGCTCTACTGTCTTCAACATGTGGCCTCCAAGGTTATCCTGGGTGTCAACATGCAGCCAGGTGCTAGGGAAGAGTGCCTGGGGACAGGATGCTCACTTCAAAGCCACCTTAGCTGGGAAGCAGCACAATCACTTCCACTCACATTCTCTCAGCGAGTACTAAGCAGCTCAGCCCTACCTGGATGAAAGTAGAGTGAGAAAAGGCTCTGAATCACTATCCTATAATTAGAGACTGAAACATAGGTCCTCCGACTCCCCATGCAGTCCTCTCACCATTGTATCATGCCTGATAGAGAAATACAGAGCAAATGTCTTTGTTTAAGTATCTCACACTTGATATCAAAGACTAATGATTATTTTCTGAAAATGATATGTCATAAAGCAACTCCCTGCAGACATTGCCTGCTTTTTATGGCCACTATCCTAGTATGTACTAAAGAATCCACCTCATTTGAATTGCTGAAGAGATTTGAAATAACTCATCTTTAAACCTTTTAGTTATATTATTTCAGATGAGACAGTGTTAGTATTAAGCTGTGTTGTGTTCGTCTTCTGGATGCAAGGGACAAAAAGAATAAACAAACATAAAAGAGTTTTTCTTCTAAATATGCTGTCACTGCTTGGAATTCTATTTGCCTAATAATTCTGTTTCCACCAGAGTGAAATATGCTTTGTTCCAGAATAATATTACAAGCTGGTTAGGGGATGAAGCCAGGGACACAACCAGGAAAGAAGTTTCAGTGGGGATCCTCTATATAGGACCAAGTGAATGATGCTGAGTGTCACATGTGAACTAGTGGTTGGAAGAAGGTACAGTTGGAGAAACAGATGAGCGTTCAATAGAGAGTGAAGGAGTGCAGAAGTGCAGATTGGCAGCCAGAAAGAGGTCAGGGCCCAGAAATCAGGGGAGTGGGCGGGACCCCCAAAGCAAGAGACAAATAGCCAAGCATGGGTTGAAAGCTGAGGACGAGTGTAAACATGTTCTTTTCTGTGCTTGCTCACCACACAACAATTGCCACTGGAAGTCCTTTGTTAGAGGAGCTCTACACAGATCCTAGGAGAAACAATCTGTTCAAAAGAACCCATCTGCCAATGCAAGAGACATAAGAGACGTGGGTTTGATCCCTGAGTTGGGAAGATCCCTGAAAGAGGGCATGGCAACCCACTCCAGTATTCTTGCCAGGAGAATCTCCATGGATAGAGGAGCCTGGCGGGCTACAGTTCATGGGGTTGCAAAGGGTTGTACACGACTGAGCAACTAAGCACACACGTCTCATTGTGGGAGAATTGCAGAAGGCTAAACCTCAAGGACAGGTACACTTAGGGAGGGACAGGAGTAAACTGTTAAGGTACAAGGAAAATTAGAGCAGTGCAATATCATAAGAGGCTGGAATGGGTGATGGAGATGTCAGAAATGGCAGGGGGTAGAGTAGATACTGTGGAAATCTGACTCTTTTGTGCACCCCATCACTGCTTCATCTGCCCAAATACCTGACAAACAAGATATGGCTGAGATTCAGAAATTCAATAAATCTAAATTGAAAAAGACAAGGGAAATCCACCGCCTTGCACAGAAGTAATTGAACAGGAGAAGCAATGAAGTGAATCTTAATGGCATCGACCCTGCCAATATGCACAGTACAACCCACTGCAATTGCCTCCTTACTTTTTGTAGCAGTTAAACTCTGTAAGATGCAAAGAGATTGCATGATGTTTAAATGATAGTGCTGGCCCTTTGGAATTGAGGCAAGCGTACACCTGACATTGATTGACGGTGTTGCTTCACTAATCTGCCTGTCTGGTTGCTTTGGGGGCCTGATGGAACAAAGAAATAGTGACTGCCCACTGGTGAAAAAAACCTGATGGGGAAAATACTGAATGTGGCAACAGAAAAAAATAAATAAATAAAGCAAATTGGGCCAGTGTCCTGAAAACTGCTAAGTGCAATTTCCAAAATGTCACTTATTTAATCAAACGATTTAATTATTCATTTATTCAAAAATATTTACCAAATGCCTGATTTTTCATCCAGGTGTTGTCTTAGCACTGAGAATAAAATGCTGATCAAATCAAACAAAATACTTTTTCAAGTGGAAATTATATTCTAGAGGGAAGAGGCTTGCAGTAAACAAAAAATAAAGCATGAATACAATAGAAGGTTGAAATAAGTGCTATGATGAAGTCAAAGCAGGGGGATCTGTGGGTAGAGTGGAGGCTCCTTTAGATTGGGTGGTCAGGGAAGGCCTCTCTGAGGAGGTGACTGTTGAGGGGAGTGCTCACTGAAAAGATAGAGCGAGGTATTCAAGGCTATAGGGAAAGCATCTCAGACAGCAAGAGCTGCTGGTACAAAAGCTTAAGGCAAGAACAAGTTTGATGCACTGGAGAACAGAAGGACAGCCAGCAACGTTTTTATATCAGCAAATAAACATATTTTAAACTTGCAAATTTAAAAAACAATGTACCCTTACAAGCTGGTCCTGTCTCAGCCACCAAAAGAAGGAAAAACCAGATCAAGAAGTAAAAGACCTACATACACATTCAAAATAAAATGTATTGCTCTTTTCTTGCATGGATGCTAGGTTGCTTCAGTCGTGTCCGACTCTTTGTGACCCTCTGGACTGTAGCCCGCCAGGCTCCTCTGTCCATGGGATGCTGCAGGCAAGAATTCTGGAGTGGCTTGCCATCCCCTGCTCCAGGGGATCTTCCCAACCTGGGTCAAACCTGCATCTCCTGCAGCTCCTGCATTGCAGGCCGATTCTTTATCACTGAGCCACAAGGGAAGCCCCATTGCTCTTTTCTTACATGATTACAGTAATTAAACCTGTTTACTTGTCAAAATATAGTCGGTGAGGGGGACAGGAGACTTCCCTTGCAGTCTAGTGGTCAAGATTCCAGAGGCATGGGTTCGATCCCTGGTTAAGGAACTAAGATCCCTGCATGCCATGTGGTACAGCCAGTATATATACAGCTGACTCATTGGAAAAGTCCCTGATGCCTGGAAAGATTGAGGGCAGGAGAAGAGGGCATCAGAGGATGAGATGGCTGTATGGCATCACTGATGCAATGGACAAGAACTTGGGCAAACTTCGGGAGATGGTGAGGGACAGAGAGGCCTGGCGTGCTGCAGTCCATGAGGTTGCAAAGAGTCGGACATGACTGGGCAACTGAACAACAACAACATAGCCAATATATGTATATATATATATCATGGGTGAATTCTCTTTTTAGCTCAGTCTCAGTTGAGTATCATATAATCTGAGGGCACCACTGGGGAGTGAAAGGGAGTACTCAGATGGAGCTGTTGACTGATATTGTGGAGGAGCTGGTATGTCAGGGTCCCAAGACCAACCCCAGGTTCAATGATCCATTAGGAGGATTCATGTGACTCAGGATATGATCATGGCTAAAATTCATTACAAAAAAGGATAGAAAGCAAAGGGAAAAGGCACATGGGCAAAGGCCAGGGGAGACCAGGCACAAGGTTGTAAGGGTCTTCTCCTGGTGGAGTCACACAGTTCATGCTTAATTCCCCCAGCAATTAGCTGTGGCTGCATGTGAGAAATGCTATTTTCCATGGAAGCCCATTAGACACAGAGTGCATAAGACTTTTACTGGGGACTGGTCACA
Source organism: Capricornis sumatraensis (assembly GCF_032405125.1). NCBI lineage: Eukaryota > Metazoa > Chordata > Mammalia > Artiodactyla > Bovidae > Capricornis > Capricornis sumatraensis. Next base: position 105,272,805 of record NC_091092.1, on the reverse strand, counting down.
TAGGCACCATCTGCCTAGCATGAAGCCAGCTTCTAGACTCCCAAAAGGATTTTGTTCAGCATAATCCATAGCACTTTTACAAACAATTTAGGGAGTGAGCCATCCTTATCGTTTCTGGGAATGGTGGAAACCCTCCCACCAAAGTTCAAGTTCCCAGGTGCCAGCCAAGGACCAACCTAGGAAGCAGGCCTTTTAAAGACAGCCATCTCAGGACTGCTGTGTTAACTCTTTCCCCCCCACCCCCACAAATGGGCTATGATTTCTCTTCTGAATTTTGCTAAACTAGTAAGGACGTGTATCCTACACCCATGGAAAGACAGCCCGAAGATTCAGTGTGGATCCTCAGTTCAGTGTGGATCCCTGTAGGGTCAGTCTCCCATTGGTGAAAATTGACCATTGCTCACTTCCCTCTTTAGAAAAGTCTCTCTAAGTAACTCTTTTCCACCCCTAACATATCAGAAGCTACAAAAGATATACATATGTATTCCATTACATTTGTTTCAAATTTGGTGTTATTTTCAGATTTTGTTAATTCTCAGATGCTCTACCAGGGTCAAGGGTTGGATGTTCTATTTTTCCCTTCACTCCAGGCTTGTCTTTTTAGATATGACACCTTGTGTGTGTTAGTTGCTCAGTCGTGTCCGACTCTTTGTGACCCCATGGATTGTAGCCCACCAGGCTCCTTTGTCCATGGGATTCTCCAGGCAAGACTACTGGAGTGGGTTGCCATTTCCTTCTCCAGATCACTTATTCTTTGGAAGTTTAAAAATGAATGAAACTTAGCAACAGCAGTGGGACATTATCACTCCACTTTCAAGCCTTTCTGTTTCTTCCATAATGACAGCTGTTCATGCCTAATGCTCTGAGTCCACTATTGAAAGGTTCATAATACAATAGCTTCACAGTCATTTGCACTTTAACACAGTACTTAGTAAAACAGCTTCAGGAAACATGTGTATGAAAAGCACCATATAAAACCAAATAATATAACATTGTTCTACTCTAATTAAGTCCCCTATAGAGGTAATTTACTTATGGCAGTGATTGCTGAAGTGTTTTCTGCCAGTGTAAAACCAGTAGGAAGGAAACTCAGCATAAACCACTGTATTAGTTTCCTAGGGCTGCCATACAAATTATCACAAACTTGGTGGCTTAGAAACAACACAGATCTATTCTCTCACAGTCCTGGAGGCTCCTGCTGCTGCTGCTGCTAAGTCACTTCAGTTGTGTCTGACTCTTAGCAACCCCATGGACTGCAGCCTACCAGGCTCCTCTATCCATGGGGTTTTCCAGGCAAGAGTACTGGAGTGGGGTGCCATTGCCTTCTCCAGTCCTGGAGGCTAGAAGCCCCAAATCCACATGTCAGCAAGGCCATGTTCTCCCTGAAGGCTCTAGGGAAGAATCTTCCCTCACCTCTTCCTAGCTTCTGGAGGCTCTCAGCAAGCTTTGGCACTCCTCAGCTTGTAGCTCGGCTTGTAGCTTGTCACTCCAGTCTATGACTCCACCTTGATCTTCTCAGTTTATCTCTGTGTTTCTTCTCCTCTTCTAAGGAAAACATCTGTCACTGGATTTAGGGTCCAGCCTACCCCAGCATGACTTCATCTTAACTAATAACATTCGCAAAGACCCTACTTCCAAACTCGGCCCCATTCTCAGTTTCCTGGTAGATATGAATCTGGGGGATACCATTCAACCCATTGGGCGTGGGGGTGGTCAGTGGTAAAGAATTCACCTGCCAATGCAGGAGGCACAGGTTCGATCCCTGGGTTGGGAAGATCCTCTGGAGAAGGAAATGGCAACCCACTCCAGTATTCTTGCCTGGGAAAAATCCCATGGACAGAGGAGCCTGGCAGACTACAGTCCATGGGGCTGCAAAGAGTCAGACATGACTTAGCAACTGAACAACAACAACATTCAACCCATTACACAACCACGTATCCACATGGCCCTGCAGCAACATGGAAGGGTTTCAAATCATTGTCATTCTGGTAGTTCAAATAATGGAAGTTACAAAGGAATTTGTGGATGAGACACAGTCCTTAAGAGTAGAAATGTGAACAAAAGAGTAGGAGTTAAACTATTGTCATATTGAAAGGAATGTTTTGAAAAGCTGAAATACTGTTCCTAAGATATTTATAGTAATGATTTTAGGACCAAAAAAGGTAATCTTATTTAGATTTCTTGGTAAAATGTTTTAAAATGTTGGCACATAATGGGAAATATGTACCTAACTGGATACTAATAAATTTGTATCTAAATAGGAAATATGATGTCTCCATGAATATTTACAGAGGCCACCAGGCAGCATGGCAGTTTTATGTCCTTGGGTAAATAGTAACAAAAGCCAGTTGTTCACAACATGAAATATGATATAGTTCAGGGGCAGTTTGCCATAGTGTAAGAGTAAGGGCTTTGAAGCAGTGTTGGACTTTAGGTCACAGCTCATACCACACTGGCCCTGTGGTTTGGACCAATTGCTTCTGAGACTTAGGTTTCTCAGTTGTAAAATGGATTTACAAATATGTATCCCAACGAGTTGTATGAGGGTAAATCACATAGTGCTTTTAAAGCACAGGCACACGGGAGAAATTCCTGTATTTTTCATTGAATCAAGTTACAGTCTAATTCAATCTCAGGAGAAGCTCTGACTCAATTCTGGCCATCTTCGTGGTCTCCTAGTCAGTTTACACTGACCCAACACTGAAATTCCTATAGCACATTTTGAGGAGGTCATTATGAATACCATTATGCCCTAACCATTTATCTCCGAGGTCTTCAAAACTAGGAACTAACATATACATCAAAATAGTCTGACCATCATAGAAGCCTACGTGAAGAAATTTCATATGGCAATTTCATTCAACATCCCTGGGCTTCCATCTTTGAGGGGAGCCAATCTAGGTGTGCTGAAGGCATTATTTTGTTTCCTTGTCATTCTTATATTGATATAACTAAAATTATAACCTGGGTAGAGAATATCAGAGCATTGCAATATTCTCAACCCCAGAGGGAGACTCAGTCAGCAAGTTTATTCCTTGGCCAGTTTACACTGGGGATAAAGTCTATGCCTCCTCTAGGGCCTTAGCCTGTTTCCATAAAAAATAAAAACAGGAAATGCCCATTTTTAAATGATTACAGGGTTCTTAATGGTGTCATTATACACAGCCCAAAATTCCTCCCACTGTTGGCCAATCAGTTATTCAACTGGTTGGAGAGAGACATCATTGATAACATACTGAAAATTAGGGGTGAGAAATGGAATATTTATTGCCATATCAGTAAACAAGGAAGTCACAGTCATCAGTGACTGCAACCCTCCAATGTGAGTTGGTGAGCCCTAAGGGCACTCAGGAAGGAGAATACCTGTGATCTAGCAGCCATCAGAATGGCGGCCTCTACCTAGGTGAGCCCTGAGGAAGGAAGCTCAGAGTGTGAGAACAGGATACTGGCCCCAGATAGCTGAGATGAGTATGAAAGGAATGATTTCAGTGAGCCCAGACTCTTGCATCTTTCCATACAAAGAAAAGTTAAGTTAGGTTAACTTTTGAATTAAGTTAACTGAATTCCTTGTTAGGTTACCTGGTTTTCTTTAATAACAACAATCTTCAGATGTTCAGACTACCTGCCCTTTGTTAACAAAACTTCTATATCATCTGGCTCCTCACCTCCTTGGAGCAGTTCTCTCCTGGTTACTTGAGATTTTATCTCCCAGCCTTGAAGTCCTAAAAATTCCCACCAAATAAAACATAACTCTCAACTTTCAGGTTGTTAATATTTTTTAGGTCAATGCTAGGACACACAGTAATTCAAGGCAGGATAGGGACATAGGGAAGAACGCATGGCACGACCCTATGAGAATACAACCGCTGTCTGCCTTCAGCTTTTGCAATGCATCCACCATGTTCTGATAGTTTAGGGACTACTCAACTCTTTCTGGGGCTTCCCTAGTGGCTCAGACGGTAAAGCGTCTGTCTGCAATGCAGGAGACCCAGGTTCAATCCCTGGGTTGGGAAGATCCCCTGGAGAAGGAAATGGCAATCCACTCCAGTATTCTTGCCTGGAAAATCCCATGGACCACGGAGCGTGGTAGGTTACTGTCCATGGGGTCGCAAAGAGTCGGACACGACTGAGTGACTTCACTTCACTTCAACTCTTTCTAAGCATATCAGGATTGTTGAGTGATTGCCCATCTCATCCATATCCATGTTTGCTCTTAAGATCTGGCCCAGCACACTATTTGGGTTTGGGGTTTTGTTTGTTTGTTTTTAGTATCTGTTTACCCACCCACATGGACTCTGCATCAGGTCTTCCTCCGGCCGTAGGAGACTTTGTTTACAGTATTTATTGTTTTGGGTTTTTTTTGCTTTATTTTGGCTTTCTGGGAGTTTTAGTTAATTTCTAAACAAGTTTTGATTTCATACCAAAGGGGAAAATATTAAAGAATAATAGAAATTTGAGATTTCAAAGATCTTTATGAGCTATTTTATATCAACCATCCTTTTCATGCCTCCTCCACACCATTCCTTCGAAATCATTCTTTAGCCTGCATGAAAATACCTAGCATCAGGGTATTCTTTATATACGGAGCTATCTTGTTCCATTTTTATACGGTCTGACTTTTCTGACCAGAATTCATAGAAACTGACAGAGAGTTCTCTTTTACATTGAATTAAAATAGATCTTACTATGGCTCTTCTCAGTGTTCCTCTGTTTTGTATTATCTTCATAAACTCATATATTTTAATATGTTAATACTTGAAGGTTTCGATTCATTGCAGTTAATACTCTTATTGGTGCTTAAATTGTACCCTATTTGGCCAATGTGATCTGTCTTCAAGTTGGCTACTGGGTCATTTTGACATAACGCTATTAGTCTTTGATAACTCCCTTGCACATTTCTTCACGAAGGCCAAGAATTAGCCATTACTCTAGGAAGTCCTATTTCATTTTCAATTACTTTCAAAATCATGTTTGGGAGAAATTTCCTTCTTTGAATGGTATTTTTTTTCTGGTTATTACAGTCATACTCTTTTTGGTAAAAAAAAAAAAATACTAAAAGAGATTTTTAAAATAGTTAGAACCACCAATACTGCCATTATCCAGAAATAATCAATGTTAACATTTTATCTCCTCAACTATCTTCCCATTTAAAATCTTATGTCATGCTCTTCCTCCTTTTTCTAAACAACAGGAAAAGAGACAATGGTGGAAAATAGTTGCCATTTTAAAACATTTAGGCAAAATCAAGTTGAATAAATATTTGAGCTTGTTGACTATTCATTTTAAATCCTCATAGCTAATCAAACATCCAGAGCAAATTGATCAGTGTCAGAAACTTTAAATTTGGGTACTTCGGATTTTGCAAAAGCTGTTTTGCTACCATTGTTGACAGATTCCTAAGACTGCAAAGCTGCAGGAATCCATTGGAAGGCAAACAAAACTATATGTTCAATGGAAATGAAGAGGGACCAAAATGAAAAGTCATTACAGAGCCAGAGAGTATTTTTAGCTTTGTCAACCTTTCATTTGTAACACATAACACAGCTCTTACAATATTTAAAGCTGGGATAATAAATTTCTGGAGGGCTATATAGAAAGCCCAGTGAATCCATGGTAAAGAATTCTCCTGCCAAGCAGGAGACCCAGGTTTGATCCCTGGGTCAGGAATGTCCCCTGGAGGAGGAAATTGTAAACCACTCCATGGCCCGAGGAACCTGGCAGGCTACAGTCCATGGGGTCACAAAAGAGTCAAACGTGATTTAGCAACTAAACAACAACACAGAAAGCCCAGATTACTGTTAGTGGGCCAGTAAGTCCAGCCCAAATTACAGGTTTGTCATTGTTTCCAGTGAAAAGTGTTTTCTTTTAAAGATTTTTAGTAGACTGGAAGAAAAATAAGAATGGTGACTTCTCTATGATTCATAGTGCCTTTAAACATAAAGCAGAAAGCAATATTATTGACAAAATAATATTGACTATTTAAAGATCTCTAATATCTTTGTTTTCCCAAGTGATTCCAATGTGAAAACAGCTTAGGAGTTGCTCCTTCCCTCATATCACTGAATCTGTTTCACTTGCAGCTTCTGTGGCTGAAGGATTGAAGTGACATTTTCTATTAAGCTTTGTCATGTTCCCCCTTGCTCATAGATTCTTTAATGTCCAAGAGACTCTTATTGTCTATAGAAATAGTCCCTATTCTTTGTACTTTGTTTTACAGTTCAATATCTTAATCTTATGAATTTAGCATTTCTATAAACATAAAAAGGGTAAACATTAGAAAAAAGAGCAAATATTTTTATTTGTTTTGTTTAGTCACTCAGTCATGTCTGACGCTTTGCAACCCCATGGACTATATAGCCTGCCAGGCTCGTCTGTCCATGAGATTCTCTAGGCAAGAATGCTGGAGTAAGTTGCCATTTCCTCCTCCAGGGGATCTTCCTGACTCAGAGGTCAAACCAGTGTCTGCATGTCTCCTGAATTGCAGGCAGATTCTTTACCGCTGAGCCACCGGGGAAGTCCAATATAATACTCTTATGAATTTAGCATTCCAATAAACATAAAAGAGCAAACATTAGAAAAATGTTATGGACTTGAAAAATATTCACAACCTAAAAGTTGAGAGTTATGTTTTATTGTGCAGGAACTTTTGTGACTTCAAGCCCAGGAGGCAGCATCTCAAGTAACCCCAAGAGACCTGCTTGGAGGAGACAGGTTATATGAAGTTTTGCAACAAAGGGCAGATAGTCTGAATGTAGAAAGCCAGATATCCCAAGTTAAGGAATTTAGTGGTTTTCCATGTATGGGAAGATGTAAGAGTCTGGCTCACTGAAATCATTCCTTTGATATGCTCCTCAGTTGTCTGGGGCCAGTACCTTGTGTTTTCACATCCTGAGTTTTTTCAGGGCTCACCAGCTCACTATCCGTGGTAGCTTTAATCACTGATGACTGTGATATCCTTTGTTTACTGATACTGCAGGGAATATTCCATTTCTCATATTCCTCAATGGTTCTCAAAGTGTGGTCCCCAAACCAACAACATAAGCAGTATGTGGCAGCTTGTTAGAAATGCAAATTTTGGGGGCCCCTAAAACAACAACCAGACCTACTGAATCAGAAACACAATTGGCTGTGTTCTAATAAGCCCTCCTGGTGATTCTGATGTTGTGTTTAAGTTTCAGAGCAATTGCTTTAAATGGTCACATACTAACTTATGCAGCCACTAAATCAAATACATATTAAATGAACAAAACAAGTCTCATCAACCATTTAAACGCTGATTGCAACTTAATCAAATGCTCTAAAACATTTAACTTAATCACAAGCCTAGCATTTCAAATTTCCTTGAATGCTCTAAATATTTTAAAAAGGAAAATATATACATAAAACACCGTATTCATTAGAGAGCTGATTAATTTTTTAACAATAAAACTAAGCACAATGCTATTAATATCATAGATTTAATTTTGTTTACATTCTTGCCCCTACTTTTATTCTTATCCTTACAAGATCCTGGAATTTAAATGCATGTGTGTAATTCTAGCAGACTGGTAAGAAGAAAAATCATCTCAAGAGGCTAGGAATGCAGATTAAGCGGATTGGTGATCACTTAATTTTGGTTGGGTTCGGGAACTGCTTGCTAAGTTCAGGATGAATTAAATTCAAGCTGCCATCCACTAGTTTGAATATAGTTTTATCATCTAGTTTTCCCTTTTAACAATGGGATCTGATACTGGTTTCCTATTGCTGCTTTAACAAATTACCATACATTTAGTGACTTAACACAAGATTTATTATCTTACACTTCTGCAAGTCAGAGGTCTAAAATGAACCCCCCAGGGCTGTGATCCTTCAGGAGGCTCCAGCTGCTACTGCTGCTGCTAAGTCGCTTCAGTCGTGTCTGACTCTGTGTGACCCCATAGACGGCAGCCCACCAGGCTCCCCCGTCCCTGGGATTCTCCAGGCAAGAACACTGGAGTGGGTTGCCATTTCCTTCTTCAATGCAGGAAGGTGAAAAGTGAAAGTGAAGTCGCTCAGTCATGTCCGACTCTTAGTGACCCCATGGACCGCAGCCTACCAGGCTCCTCCGTCCATGGGATTTTCCAGGCAAGAGTACTGGAGTGGGGTGCCATTGCCTTCTCCATCAGGAGGCTCCAGGGGAGAATCCAATTCCTTGGTCTTTCTGGCCTCCAGTGGCTGCCTACATCCTTTGGCACATGGTTCCCTTCTTCCATATCAAAGCCAGCAACACAGCTAGCATCTTCTCTTCTGACCTCCTGCTTTGCTTTCTTTCTCTCTCTCTCCTCTTTTTTTTTTTTTTTTGCCTCACTGTGCAGCTTACAGTGTCTTACTTCCTCAACTAGGGATTGAACCCATACCCCCTGCAGTAGAAGCACAAAACCCCAACCTCTGGACCACCAGGCGTGTCTCCCTCCTGCTGCTCTCTTATAAGGAACCTCTCTCTTAGATTAGACCCAGCCCAGGATAACCTCCCCATCTCAAGATCCTTAATTGAATCACACATGGAAAATTTCCATTGTCATGTAAGGTAACACTCATAGGCTCTGGGTATTAGGACAAGAACACCCTGTGGGGGTAGGGGGGCTTATCCTGTCTTCCATAGGATCCTTGCTTCTGTTTTTCATATGAATTCTCATTTATTAAAGAAGTTAAAAGCTGGGGTATCATTCAATTTTTATTTGTTTTCAGTCTCTGGCAGGACATGACTCATTGTAATATTTTTATGCTTTATTAACCTGGCCTAGTTTCAATGTTTTAAACTATATGCCTTTCTGATGGGCATTGTTTTATAATTAGTTGGGTCACCAAGAGTTTTCACTCCCAGAGTGACAGGAGAGTGAGTTTGAAAATTTAGATTTCTTCTTCAGGACAGTAAACTAAATATTTATTTTGGAATAAATGGTTGTATCATCTTTCTAATTGGAAATTGTGTATGACAACAGGTGCTAGTTAGCTGCAGGATTCTTCTTATACATCACTTCATGTAAGACCACAAATGCTGATGGGGCTTTTCCATTCATGTTATAGCTTCTACTGTTTCTAGGACAATTTAACTTCTAAGTTGTCTTAATTATTTGTGGTTTACACACACTAAAAATGGCAGATATCTATACTTTGCGAACAGAAATATACTTAACAAAAAACCACAAAATATCTATCTGTATCTACACAGTTACATATAAGCATTTTCCTACTTACTTGAGTAAATACATTTAAATGTAATGGTAATAGTCATCCTTCTTTCACATTACAATTATATTTTTGTACATTTTCTTTATATTCACTCTTTTCTTATGAGCTTCATGGCCTTTTTATAAGCACAGCTTGCTTTACTTAATGACTTTTGCTATAAATGCTCACAACTTGACAAACGGTTAAGCTGGTCCTTTTTTCCTTTTAGCACTGCCCCTGCTATTTTAAAAATATCTTTGGCTTCCTAGCAACAACAGGGTGTTACAGACTATACTGATTTTACCCTGCCGAAGGACATGGAATTAACTAGCCTCTGGTTTGTGGTTCCTTTTTTAGGTATAGCACAGTATTAACACCAAAATTTGGGCACTAGGGATGCTTACAAATGTTGAGGGGAAAAAAGACTACAGCTATCACCACTGCCATGGCACTGCTCTTGGTAGTGACTGTGTTGTAGCCATGCGTTCTGGGAAACAAACTCACTCAGAAGGACAATGCAGATAGTGGAGTGCAGTTTATTACACCGGCGGGCCCAAGGCAGAGTCTCCTCTTAGCCAAGGACCCCCACCAGCATTTGTGAAAATCTTTTATACCCATGTGTATGTGTCCGAACCCACCACTCCAAATTCCTTGAGACTTACATAAACCAAGGAAAATACAATCCCAATAACCCCATCATTCATGTGCTATGTGCTCATGTGCTCAAACAGTCAAACAATTAGCCAAAAATCAATAAACCCGAGGTTACACTCTGAGAGATACAGAAAAATTTATGGCCTGTCTGGAGGAAGGGGTGATTAGTGTATGTTTTCTCTTAGGCAATGAGTAACCTAGATACGATCTTCAAGGTTCCCCTGTCTGGAGGGGGTCTTATCCTTCTGTTGTTTTCATAGGCACTAAACACAGAGTTCAGAGTCCACTGGAAAGGTGGCCGAGCATGATCAGCATGAACAGGCCTAAGATGGAGTCCAGGCCCTATGAATTCCTTCTTCAACTGAACTGAAAGGAAAATACAGCAGACCCTTGAACAACACAGGAGTTAATCCACATATAACTTACAGTCTACCCTCTGTATCTGTGGTTCCTCAGCATCCATGGATTCAACCAACCATGGACTATATTCTAGTATTTACTGTTGAAAAGATGCACTTACAAGTGGACCTCTGCAGTTCAAACCCACGTTGTTCAAGGGTCAGCTGTACTTCTTTTAAGTGTGTGAGATCTTGTTCTTTCCAGCATAACATATTGTGTTGTTATCCCTTACTTTTCTTAAAGTCTGAGAGTTCAGCCACTACCAAGACTTTCCTCCTCTACACGGATCCATTGTTCCACCCAGAAGCAGAGTATCCCACTCTGCTGCCACCTCCTCACTATCTCTGTTTTCTAGGACAATGGTTCTCAGCCTTGTCTGTAGATTGGACTAACTTGGAGAGCTTCACAAATATGGATATGAATCCCCCACCACAGCTTCTGGTTTAAACTTCCAAAGGGCTGACTATGGCATCAGCATTTGTACACCTTCATAGGTGATACTAGTGTTCAGCCAAGATCAAGAACCCTTCTAGGAGGTGTTGGGCAACCTCAAAAAGCAGACCAGTCACTATTTTATGAGATTATACCATAAAGGTCCCAGGGATACAAAGTCCAAGTTATAAACAGGGCAAGTAAATACCTGCTTGCCTGTTGGCTTCTTTGCTTCCTGAACTCTTGGGATTGTTCAAGGCAGGGAACGATAACTGCCCTTTTTCAATATTCTTGAAAATTTCAAGTGTATAGGGCGTTGACTTCTCCAGTTGCTCTCCCAGTGTTTCCCTTGGTCAGCCTCACCTTTCTTCAATTTTTCCTAATCTTGCTGTAATTACTTCAAAGCTTTCAAAAGCCTTGGTTTTCTCAACTATGAGATTAAGATAACATTTACAAAACAGGGCATTGTAGAGTTCATGAACCAAGAGGTTGGCAGCCTACAGTACTAGTTCCCTAAAACTATCTGAGAGGCTACAACAGAAGTCAGGTCAGTTTTTCTGACTGGGAGATTCCAGAAAGTCAACTGCAATCTGCTAATCCAGATTTTTTTTTAATCCCATCTCTACACACTGAGGGAAGTGATGCATATTTAAAGATGTCCTTTGGGGTCAAACACCCCTCTACTGCTCTCTGATAGGATTTTAACTATCATAAAATTAACCAATTCTTCTGAAAAAGGAAATTGATAATTGTTTATAATTATATACCTTATTGGGATATCTACCGCCATCTAAATAACTTTCCCAACATAGAGTTTAAAACCTGTATTATGTAGTATGAAATGTCAGTATTTCTGTACTGTGAAGGAAATTTGTACTGTGATCTTGAAAAAAGGGGAGAAGATCTAAAATTCTTTTAATATAATAGCCTATGTCTTAGGACTATGGTTCAAAAACTTTGGAGGGTTATCTGAGTTACTTGGGGAACTTGGTAAAAGTACAAAGACCCAGCCTACTCTATTTCAGGAGCTTGGACCTCTGTGGTTTATTATTCACTTAGTTCTAATATACACCCAAGTTTGGGGACCATTTCCTCAGGGCATGAGACTGATCAAGCTAGGTGGTAACTCTAAAGATGGAGGCTTTAATGGAAGAGAGTAAATGATTCATTTTTCAGGATTTGAGGTGCTTTTTTCTTTCAACTGAACTAGAAAGTATTCTCTGCCAATGAGATTGTGGACATAGTCCTCTGTCATTGTGGGCTGCCATCCCTTGATCTCTTGATTTCTGTGGAGTGGGGTGAGGCTGGTTAGGTTTCAAAGAAAAGAAGGGATGGTACTTTTGAAAATATGGTGGCATCAATTTCCTCTTTATAAGGAGTCTCGAACTTTAATATGCAAGTGAATCACCTGGAAACCATGTTAAAATACAGATTTTGATTCAGGGTGGGGCCTGTGATTCTGCAGTTCTAATAAGCCCCAGGTTAGATGCTGATACTGTTGATGTGAGCAGTGAGGTTCCAGCTTTGGTTCTTAACCTTGGCTGCACACTGGAATTTCCTGGAAAGTCTTAAAAAGTGCTGATCAATAGGTTGCACCTCTAGAGATTATATTTTTCTGATGAAATTGATAGAGATTATGGCCTGGGCCTCAAGAGTATAAGAAATTCTCTGGGTGAATTTCATATGCAGCAAAAATGGAAGATCCTGACCTTAGTCAACCATCAAATATCACCTGTTTCACAGGAGAAACTCTGAAGTGGCTCTTTTAGTCACCTCTTTCAAACTGCAATAAACAATGTGCTTAGACAGCTCAGAGCACTGGTTTCCAAGTCTTGACCCCCTCCCCTGATGCCCTGCCATACGAATTTTTCATCTGAAGTTTTAAAATAAGAAAATAAAGACAACAGAGTCAATTTCATAAAGCTAAATCAATTCAAGCTCCAGGATGATTTTTGAAATTAAGTCATTCACACATTTTTTGTTGTTAAAATGTCTTCTTTTACTAAATGAAGATATTAACATATTTTATATGTTTATTTGTTTGTTTCTCATGTCCTTAATTTTCTAAACAAAAAGTTAGAAATCTTATGTTCATTGCCATATGGTTTTAGAAATTTTGCTTCCATGAAATCTGAAAATCTGGAAGCTATGGGTATGAGAAATTAGGAAAATATGAAAAAAAAAATGAGTCCAAGGACTTACAGTGGTTAGGACTCTGCACTTCCGCTGCAGGAGTCATGGGTTCCATCTCTGATCATGGAACTAGGATTCCGCGTGCCACACATCTCAGCTGAAAAAATAAATGCAAGTCTAGAAAATATTGTTGCTGGAATATGATTTTCAATCTTTGATTGTCTGATCTCTTGAAGAAAGGAATTTTTTAAGAGGTGCTTGAATTTTATAAGCACCAACAGTTTTCTATGGACTGAGTTCAGTCCATATCAGTTCAGTTCAGTTGTTCAGTTGTGTCTAACTCTTTGTGACCCCATGGACTGCAGCACACCAGGCCTCCCTGTCCATCACCAACTCCCAGAGCTTACACAAATTCATGTCCATTGAGTTGGTGATGCCATCCAGCTATCTCATCCTCTGTCATCCCCTTATCCTCCCACCTTCAATCTTTTCCAGCATCAGGGTCTTTTCAAATGAGTCAATTCTTCACACCCGATGGCCAAAGTATTGGAATTTCAGCTCCAAAATCAATCCTTCCAATGAATATTCAGGACTGATTTCCTTTAGGATGGGCTGGTTGGATCTCCTTGCAGTCCAAGGGACTCTCAAGAGTCTTCTCCAACAACACAGTCAAAAGCATCAATTCTTCGGTGCTCAGCTTTTTTTATAGTCCAACTCTTACTTCCATACATGACTACTAGAAAAACCATAGCTTTGACTAGAAAGACCTTTGTTGGCAAAGTAATATCTCTGCTTTTTAATATGCTGTCTAGATTAGTTATAACTTTTCTTCCAAGGATCAAGTGTCTTTTAATTTCATGGCTGCAATCACCATCTGCAGTGATTTTGAAGCCTAAGAAAAGAAAGTCTGTCACTGTTTCCATTGTTTCCCCATCTTTTTGCCATGAAGTGATAGGACTGGATGCTATGATGATAGTTTTTTGAATGTTGAGTTTTAAGCCAGCTTTTTCCGCTCCTTTTTCACTTTCATCAAGAGACTCTACTTCTTCGCTTTCTGCCATAAGGGTGGTGTCATCTGCATATGTGAGGTTATTGATATTTCTCCCAGCAATCTTGATTCCAGCTTGTGCTTCATACAGCCCTGCATTTTGTATGATTCAGAAAATGAAGATCATGGCATCTGGTCCCATCTCTTCATGGGAAATAGATGAGGAAACAGTGGAAACAGTATCAGACTTTATCAAAAACAGCTCCAAAATCACTGCAGATGGTGACTGCAGCCATGAAATTAAAAGACGCTTACTCCTTGGAAGAAAAGTTGTGACCTAGATAGCATATTGAAAAGCAGAGACATTACTTTGCCAACAAAGGTCCGTCTAGTCAAGGCTATGGTTTTTCCAGTAGTCATGTATGGATGTGAGAGTTGGACTATGAAGAAAGCTGAGTGCCAAAGATTTGATGCTTTTGAACTGTGGTGTTGGAGAAGACTCTTGAGAGTCCCTTGGACTGCAACGAGATCCAACCAGTCCATTCTGAAGGAGATCAGTCCTGGGATTTCTTTGGAAGGAATGATGCTAAAGCTGAAACTCCAGTACTTTGGCCACCTCATGCAAAGAGTTGACTCATTGGAAAAGACTCTGATGCTGGGAGGGATTGGGGGCAGGAGGAGAAGGGGACGACAGAGGATGAGATGGCTGGATGGCATCACTGACTCAATGGACGTAAGTCTGAGTGAACTCCGGGAGGTGGTGATGGACAGGGAGGCCTGGTGTGCTGTGATTCATGGGGTCGCAAAGAGTCGGACACGACTGAGCTACTGAACTGAACTGAACTTACTCTGCATATAAGTTAAATAACCAGGGTGACAATATACAGCCTTGACATACTCCTTTCCCGATTTGGAACCAGTCTGTTGCTCAGACATATAAAAAGGATTAATTTTCCAAATATACGATGATTTAAATACAAATCCATAAAATGCTTACTAAATGCATACTAGCTTTAGTTTTTATACAGTTTCTTTTGACATGGTAATATCACCAACTACTTTTTGATCTTTCATCACGAACAAGGCATCATACTATGCATCTTATGTAGGCTATCTCATATAATCCTCACAACAACACAATGAGATAGATACCGTTATAATGGCTTTCAGTTCAGTTCAGTTCAGTCACTCAATTGTGTCCGACTCTGCGACCGCATGAATTGCAGCACACCAGGCCTCCCTGTCCATCACCAACTCCCGGAGTTCACTCAGACTTACATCCATTGAGTCGGTGATGCCATCCAGCCATCTCATCCTCTGTTGTCCCCTTCTCCTCCTGCCCTCAGTCCCTCCCAGCATCAGGGTCTTTTCCAATGAGTAAACTCTTCACATGAGGTGGCCAAAGTACTGGAGTTTCAGCTTTAGCATCATTCCTTCCAAAGAAATCCCAGGGCTGATCTCCTTTAGAATGGACTGGTTGGATCTCCTTGCAGGCCAATGGACTCTCAAGACTCTTCTCCAACACCACAGTTCAAAAGCATCAATTCTTCGGCGCTCAGCCTTCTTCACAGTCCAACTTTCACATCCATACATGACCACTGGAAAAACCACAGCCTTGACTAGACGGACCTTTGTTGGCAAAGTAATGTCTCTGCTTTTCAATATGCTATCTAGGTTAGCCATAACATTCCTTCCAAGGAGTAAGCGTCTTTTAATTTCATGGCTGCAGTCACCATCTGCAGTGATTTTGGAGCCCAAAAAAATAAAGTCAGCCACTATTTCCACTGTTTCCCCATCTATTTCCCATGAAGTGATGGGACCAGATGCCATGATCTTTGTGTTCTGAATGTTGAGCTTTAAGCCAACGTTTTCACTCTCCTCTTTCACTTTCATCAAGAGGCTTTTTAGTTCCTCTTCACTTTCTGCCATAAGGATGGTGTCATCTGCATATCTGAGGTTATTGATATTTCTCCAAGCAATCTTGATTCCAGCTTGTACTTCTTCCAGCCCAGCGTTTCTCATGATGTACTCTGCATATAAGTTAAATAAGTAAGGTGACAATATACAACCTTGACATACTCCTTTTCCTATTTGGAACCAGTTTGTTGTTCCATGTCTTACAGATGCAGAAACCAAGTTATAGAGAAATTAAATAACATGTCCAAGGTCACACATCTAGTAAGTTAGAGAGTCAAAATTACAAAGTCTCACTTATAATAATAACTTATTATAAGACTAACTTATAATAACTAACTTATAAGGTATAAGGATACCCTATAATAATGACTCTGTATTTAATAAAACTAGTATCATGAGAGATTTTCCCTTTTTTGCCATTATAAAGAGTTCCTTAAAACTGAAATGACTAGAAGCCTCTGCTGTGGGGTTTCCGTTTAATAAGAAATAAGACATAATAATGAAAAAAGCAAGATTTTAAACAAAAAGCCATTCCTGTTATTTTTGTAAGGCTATAACTTTAGCTGAGGGACTGCCATCACTCTAATATATGGAGAGAACTTAAACTCTGGATCCCAGATTCTCATTCCAGGTTTTTATCATCTGCAGATATGAGGCAATGTATTATAATGGTAAGATCATGGACTTTTGAAATTAAACTGACTTTGGTTTGAAGATGAGTTCTTCCAACGTAATTAGTTGTGTGAGCTGGGGCAAGTTACTAAACTTCTTTGTAGTTCAGGTCCTTCAGCTATAAAATTTGAATAGTTATATCCATCTTCACTGCCCAACAGAGACAGACGTCCCATGTCAGGCAGAATGGCCCAGCTCTGGGGACCCCACTGTGCTTGGCCCTTGGTGGGAACAGGCTGGGGAGGTTGTGGCCTTGACAGAAATGCTGTGGCAGATCCCAAAGGTGCAACAGGTGGGGGCTGTCAGCTAATGGCACTCCTTCCAGAAGGTTCTCTCTTGAAAAACAATCTGTGTGTGTACCTCCATGGTTGCCACACTGCTACTTTCTATTTTGTAGTGAAACTGCATACTTGAGGGGTGATGTCCCCCCTCCCAAATGCCACAATCCAGTTTACTAATTTTTCTCTATATATCTTGTCTTTGGTCTTGTCCCTTTCAACTTTACCAATTGCCATATATCAATTATAGTTCATCATTACAATTGATAGGCCCACAGTTGGCTTCTTAGCACTGCAAAAAATACTAAAATCAAGGCTAAGACATCAGGGGAACAACATCTGGCTTCTGTAATGACTACATATTTATCATTAGCTTTTAAACCTGTCATGTTGATAGGTAGTTGTAACAGTAGAAATTCTCATGTATTAGCATTTCTTATGACTCTTTAAGATCCTAAATTAAGAAGGAATTATTAAGCCTAATCAACTTGGATAATCTTTTCTTCATTTGCCACAGTGTGTTGTCTAGCATGACAGATGCCGTGCTGGCGCGAGTGTACAAACAATCAGATCTGGACATCCTGGCTAAAGAAGCATCCATCCCAATTGTCAATGGGCTGTCGGATTTGTACCACCCTATCCAGATTCTGGCTGATTACCTCACGCTCCAGGTTGGGTTACTTCTTTGCCTCACACAAGAGCAAAATCAATAAATAATTCCTAAGTAGCTCTAAATGGAAGCATTTAAATTGTGGTACTGGTGTTTTGTTTTCAAATAACATCTTGGCAGAGAAGCATAGCATATGTGTACAACTTGATATCCAAGGAAGATAGGGCATTATTGAAAACAGACTAGAAGACACTTCAGTTCTCAAACCTTTGCTTTTTGGGTGCCATATTTATTTAACACAGTGGATGAACAGGGAGTGCTGGAGCACAGAAAATGGAAACATCTTTATGTCATGCATAATACGTCAGGTTCTATGATTTGGAAGTGAAGACTGATGGAGAGTGCTTTGAATATTCAAAATGGCCAATTACTAAATCACTTTCTGAGAAGAAGGCCATTTGCTATTATTTTAATAAACTGCTTAAGACTGGAGTTAAGAGCATGTAGAATTCATAGAATGGACGTGCAGATTTAGCCTTGTCCCTTCAAATTATGAACCTGAATAACTTTGAAAGATTCATTCTGTTGGATTGGCCACAGCCAATCTACATAGTCTTGCCACTGGGAATCCTAACAACCATGGTTTCTGCATCTATGAACTATTCTGGGAGACAGGGCAAACTGGACAGGTCCACCTTGCTCCTCATTTGAATATGCCACACACATGTAAATGTGAGGTTAAACTCAAAATGAAACTCTTTGATGATGAAGATAAGATGAATGCAGAGAGGATATACTATGTTAGACACCAAGCAGCTGTTTGTATGTATGGCTTTACGTATATGCCAGATAATTTAATGCTTCTCGCTGGGGTTTCATCATTCCTGTTTATATATTCATGAGGGACAGTGAAATGTTCTGTTCCTCATATTGTCCCC
The DNA here is from genome assembly GCF_032405125.1 of Capricornis sumatraensis. Lineage (NCBI taxonomy): Eukaryota > Metazoa > Chordata > Mammalia > Artiodactyla > Bovidae > Capricornis > Capricornis sumatraensis. Next base: position 105,254,595 of record NC_091092.1, on the reverse strand, counting down.
TGCAGGACCTGGTGCAATGCCTTCATAACAGACATGCTCAAAGTAGGAGTTGAATGAATAAATAGCAGCTTGTTAAGAGCATGGAATTTAAATCAGATGGACCTGGATTTACATCCTAGCTTAGCCACTTAACTAATTTGTGATCTCCAAATTAGTTAGCCTTTCTCTTTTAAAAATCTTAAAATCTTCACACTTACATTTAAATCTCTTTACATTTGTTAATATATAAATGTATACAATATATGAAACCTACAGACACTTCAAGAAAAGTAAACTAAACACCCATGTGCCCATTATGCAGTTTTGGCAAATCTTACTTTAGAATTTTTTGTTTTTAAGTAAAATATTACAGGGACTTCCCTGGTCGTCTGGTAGTTAAGACTCTGGGGTTCCACTGCAGAGGGTGCAGGTTCAATCCCTGGTCAGGGAACTAAGATCCTGCAATCTCATGCAGTGTGGCCAAAAAATATTATGGGTAGATTTGAAGTCCGCTGTGTAACTATCTTTGATCCCATTTCCTCCAACCCCTCAAAGACATTTTATCCTGGTGTTTGTATTTATGATTTCCAAGCATGTGTTCATACTTTAACTGTCCATGTCAATATCCATAAGAAATCAAGTATATTAATGGTTTTTCAGCTATATAAACAGGAACATTCTCAATACCCATGCTATATTGTTCTAGGTGCATTCTATTTCCCCTTTTTTATTCTAACAAGTATAAGCTTCATAAAAGCAGAGATTTTTGTCTCCTTTGTTCATTGTTATATCTCCAGGGCCAAGGACAGTGTCTGGACATGGATGGTTCTCAATTTGTTGAATGAAAGAACAAATGCCACAAAGATTCAGATTTGCGATATAGGAACATATGAATCTTCATATGTTCATATGATGTCTTGGCTTATATATTAGGATATTTTTTTTGTTATTAGGACTTCTTTTTGGTGATTGTACCTTCATGTTATCAAATTGCTCTGTATAACGCAAAAAAAAGAAAAAGGAGTTTCTTCATTCCAACAAAGATGTGGACTGTTTCTTTTATAGTAACTCTAATAATTGTTTCACAGAAGTGGATTTCCTCCTGGATGTAATTTCCTCCATCCCTTGCCTTTCAGGAACACTACGGCTCTCTGAAAGGCCTTACCCTCAGCTGGATTGGGGATGGGAATAACATCCTGCATTCCATCATGATGAGTGCGGCTAAATTCGGGATGCACCTTCAGGTGGCTACCCCAAAGGTAGGGAAACTTTCTGCCTTGAAACTAACCCCCCTTGGAAATCATTCCCAGATACAATCACCTAGTGAAAAACAGACCTCTCTTCCATTCAAGGAGAGCACAGTTGAGGCCACAAAATTTAGGTTATGTTGCTATCCCTACTATTATAGCTATCCAGCCTCTTGAGTGTCCAATTTCCCATCTCTACAAAAAGAGATAATCTTGGCTGATGCCTTTCATCTTGTGAGTTTCTGTGTTAAAAGCATGTCTGAATTATCCCTTTGAATGCCCTGAAACCAGCCATTATGATAACTGGCTTTCTTGTGTATTGCTACCACAAAGGCTGAAGAATATAATGAAATCCAGACAGGCTAGAAATCTCAAGGCATGGGGAAGATGCTGTCATTGTTCAAATATTACAGTTTGGTGAAAACAAATTCAATCAAATGTGAAGGACACAGTGATGGCGTCTGCATCAGCTCAGTGCTTCAAAACTCAAATCCAAGGGTCCTTCAGCCTTTTAAATCTGAATCCTGGCTGTGAAGCTGACCTACCCTACTTCCTATCCTGCTGTTAATCTCTCACAGGACGTATGGGAATGGGAACAGGCCTTCTTTTATAGGTCCAAAGTAACCCTTTTGATATACAAGAAACTAGTAATAATTGTTGTCTGTGAGAAATGAAGCTGGGAGGTTCAAGGTTAGAGGTAGGAGGGAGACTTTATTTCTGCAATATATCCTTTTATATGGTTTAAATTTCTTAACATGTAAATGGTTTATGTACATGATTACATAAGTCCATAAATAAATACACTAAAATTAAAAAGTGCAGATCCTCCTAGGAGAAGCCCTATGTTACAAAACTCCCAGCTTCGAGTATAGGATTAATAGATGCAAACTAGTATATATAGGATGGCTACACAATAAGGTCCTACTGTACAGCACAAGGAAATATATTCGCTACCCTGTGATAAACCAGAATGGAAAAGAGTATGTATATTATATGTTTACATATATGTATGTATGTTCTTTTTATATATAATGGAGTCTTCTTGCTGTGCAGCAGAAATTAACACACTGTAAGTCAACTAAACTTCAAAAAAATTCTAAAAAAGATACTCCTAGCTTCATACAGAATGAGTAGGCCTTTTAGAGGATAAAAACTAATCCTACAAGTGACCCATACACAAATCAGTTCTGAGCTATCCCCACAGAACCTTTTACATAACCCATCTCTACTAAGTTCTTTTCTTTGTTACGTTTCTATTAGTTATGATTTCTGATCAGGAGTCTTTTGGAAGGAAAATGCCCCTAAATAGAAGACATTGCAGAAACAAAGGACAGAATTGACCTTTCCGTTAAGGGACGATGATTTATAATATTGTGCACCAGTGTGTTTCTGGCTGAGCATGTGTTTGCTCTCAGTGGTCACTGCCATAGTTCACTCTGATAACCTAAGACATTCAGAGGTGAGTGTGTGAGGCCTAAAACTCACTCTCTGTTTCTGCTTCTTGAGTTTAAGATTGACTAAGGGATTTCTTTGGACATGGGACTATCAGTGCTAAAACCAGGAAGGCCACAGGCAAACTAGAGTGATCTGGTCACCCAAATGTCATGTCAGGCACAGTGCTTCAGGCTGATCCAACAAGTGAGCTCTGGAGTGTTGCCCCAACCTGAGACAGGGAGGATGGGCTTTTATCCTTGGAACCAGTCATTGGTCAAGGGCAGCATGGAGAGGTGGGTGGTGAATCCTCTGGCACTTTTTTTTCTTTGTTTTTTACTAGCTTCAGATTTTATCTTTGAATTCTTTTTTTTTTTTAATAATTGGAAGATAATTGCTTTACAGTATGGGCTGGATTCTGCCATACAACAATGTGAATCAGCCACAAGTACACATATGTTCCCCTCCCTCCTGAACCTCACCCCCCACCCCATCCCACCCCTCTAGGTTGTCACAGAGCATCAGGCTGAGCTCCTTGTGCCCATACAGCAGCTTCCCACTTTAGCAGGAAGAGCAGCTGGGGAGTCAGAGGGCCATTCTAAAGAAGAGCTGAGTGTTAGGTATTAAAAGCACACTGATGGGAACTTCCCTGGTGGCCAGTGGTTAAGAATCTGCCTGCCAATACAGGGGACTCAGGTTCGATCCCTGGTCGGGGAAGATCCACGTGCCACTGAGCAACTAAGCCCATGAGCTGCAACTACTGAAGCCCATGCTCTAGAAGCCTGCACACCACAACTAGAGAGTAGCCCTCACTCATGGCAACTAGAGAAAGACCTGGTGCAGCAGTGAAGACCCAGCACAGCCAAAACTAAATAAATAAGTATATTTAAAAAGCACACTGAAAAGGGAAGAGGGGGCAAAAGATACAGATCAGGGTCCTCTGAGGGCCTCTGGGTAGAGCACCAGCATTATCTGCTGCATCCTGCCAAAACCAAATGCAACAAACAAGGCAAAAGAAAATGTCTTCCCCTCGTGTTCTTGCTGAACCAGTTCAAGTCAATGTACCCTGCTGCCTTAGTCTCCCAGGACTGCCATAACAAATTTCCACAAACTGGGTGGCTTAAAACAACGGAAATGTATTCTCTCACAGCTCTGGAAGCTAGCAGTCCAAAATCCAAGTGTTGGCAGGACAACACCCCGCCACGACCACACACACACACACACACACACACACACACGTACACACACACACACAATACCTCTAGGGGAGGATCCTTCCCTCTCTTTCCCACTTCCGGTAACTTCAGGCATTGCTTGCCTTGTGGCTGCATCACTCCAGTCTCTGCCTCCATCCTTCCTTTATTCCCATTTTCTCTGTCCACACGCTCCTCTTCTTATGAGGATAGCAGTTATATTAAACTTCAGCTAAGCTCAGTCGCTCAGTCGTGTCCGACTCTTTGCGACCCCATGAATCGCAGCACGCCAGACCTCCCTGTCTATCACCAACTCCCAGAGCTTACACAAACTCATGTCCATCGAGTCAGTGATGCCATCCAATCATCTCATCCTCGGTCGCCCCCTTCTCCTCCTGCCTTCAATCTTTCCCAGCATCAGGTCTTTACAGATGAGTCAGTTCTTTGCATCAGGTGGCCAAAGTATTGGAGTTTCAGCTTCAGCATCAGTCCTTCCAATGAATATTCAGGACTGATTTCCTTTAGGATGGACTGATTGGATCTCCTTGCAGTCGAAGGGACTCTCAAGAGATCTTCTCTAACACCACAGTTAAAAAGCATCAATTCTTCGGTGCTCAGCTTTCTTTTTGGTCCAACTCTCACATTCACTGGAAAAAACCATAGCTTTGACTAGATGGACCTTTGTTGGCAAAGTAATGTCTCTGCTTTTTAATATGCTGTCTAGGTTGGTCATAGCTTTTCTTCCAAGGAATAAGCATCTTTTAATTTCATGGCTGCAGTCACCATCTGCAGCAATTTTGGAGCCCAGTATGACCTCCTTTTAACTAAGTACATCTGCAAAGACCCTACTTCTAAAAAAAGGTCACATTCTAGGACTGGTGGTCCAATGGTTAAGAATCCACCTAGTAGTGTAGGGTATGTGGGTTCGATCCCTGGTCAGGGAACTAAGATTCCACATGCCTTGGAGCAAATAAGCCTCTACTAGTGAGCCCACATGCTCTGGAGCCCACATACCACAACTATAGAGACTGTGGCTTGCAATAAAAGATCTCACATACTGAAACTAAGATCCTGAGCATGCAACTAAGACCTGACACAGACAAATAAACAAATATATTTTTAAAAGGTCACATTCTGAGGTTCTGGTGGGGAATAAATGTTTGGAAGACATTCTTCTACCTAATACACTTGCCATAGAAGAAATGCCAGGTAGGCAGCATAGGGTGTCACCCTATTGTATAGAGTAAACTTTGGGTACTCAGAGAGCTAACTCTTATAAGAGAGAATTCACTCTCATTCAGCAAAAACTGAGATAAAAGGTCAGATTTGACATGTGAATAAGGTAGTTCTTCATTTTATGGGAAAACTTAGCACACTCTTACTGCAAATCTAGTCTGAGGAAGGGCTCTATATTAATGCAAACAATTTTACAGATAAAATATATATTCACAATGATTGTTCCCTGCTATAAGGTTTTTTTGGAAAGGTTTTATTCTGTTGGGGAAATACATGATTTAAACATTTTATTGCATGTCCGAGATGTTTTATTAACATCAAAGGGAAAACTTCCAATGTTACAGAGTAATTTCAGTATCGTTCTTATGCAGAAACTCATTTAAATGATAACAAGCACTAAAACCTGGTTAAATCTGGGTGGGAGTAAGAGTTTTCAAAAGTCTTCTGGAAAGTCTGAAGTGTAGAAGGTGCTCCATCAATTTATAAGTAGACCCATTTCCTTTAAAGATAGAGCTAGCTTAAATTTATTATAAATTTAAGAATCACTGAAAAATTTCCAAGGCCATAATTAATCTATTTCCCCATCCTTTAACCAAGAATAACTTACATGTTTGAGAAAACATAAATTTGTCCTGGATTGTAAAGTTATTTCATAAACTATTGATGGTAATGATTTTAACATTGTTCTAAGTGAGTATTTAGACTGAACTGGGTCTGTTAATCACCTTCATCTGGTTTTAAGATTTATGTCAAAGCCAATGAGTGATTTAGTACTGAAAGCTTAGCTGTGAGTAAAGAATTCCTCTTTGTATTCTCAGTCATGGCCCAATGCATGCAAGGTTGGGTGATTTTGTAATTTCCAAACCACTCTGTTGGTTCTCTAAGTACTTATTGATTCCTTCTCTAAGAATGATTATACTTGGAAGTATAAAACCTGCTTTCCAGAGGGAAGGCTGAATTTTCAGGGCAGGAGGTACCTGGGGTAAGAGCCAAGCCTCTTCATTTATGTTTACCAGTATGAATGGTCACAACATGAGTTGCTAAATTAGCAAGCCTTTATTAATTACCTTCCCCAAATATAGATAAACAAAGCTCCAGAATTTATGGCTATTGAGGGTGATAAAGCTGCAAAAAGATCTGCAGGAATCATCACCATCTGATAGCTTCTATCCTCAAGAATTTTTTTTATTGAGAGAAGGAACTATGATAGATAAACATGTGTAAATAAACACAATTTCCAATGAATAAACCTGAACATCCCTGCTGTGGGCTGAGTTTCCTGAGAAGCAGACTCTGACACAGAGTTCAGCCTGCAGGTTGTTGATGACGGTGTGCCCTTGAGAAGGGAGGGGAAGGAAACAGGAGAAGTCAAACTGTGATGCAGGCCCGAGAGCAGCCTCAGCTGACCTGATAGAGAATTCTAGATCTGAGATGGTCATTTAAGGGTTGTTGCAGGTTGGGAGGAGGGAGTCAAGTTTTCATGTCCCCCTGTCAATCAGTCTCAGAATGCAGGTGGCCTTGGAAGGGTATGCGACCTTGGGTGCGTCAGCTCTCTGCAGCTGTGCCAGTGCCCAACTAGGGCTGACAGCTGAAAGCCACCTTCCAGGGGATGCGCAGCAGCTGGAGCACAAGTCCATTATTCATGAAGGGGATCTGGGTGGCTTACCACACCCATTGCTGTGCCCTGCTGAGAGTTTATAAAAAGAGGCATAAATCAATTCCAAGAATTCAGGAAAATGAGAAAGATGGGGAAGCTGAGAATAATGATGGTGTTTTGACTGACGAGGCTTCCACTTGGAGGGTCTGGAGGTGGGGCTGGCCCAGGGTTTTGACAAAGGAGGAGCTGACATGTTCCAATAAAGACGCCCAGGAAGGGACAGAGGGGGAAGTGTTCAAGGGTGAAAGGCTGTGATGGCAGCAAAGGGCAAGACGTGTACAAGTATGACAATTAGATTGGCTTTCCTGCAGCAAGATGTTGAGAAAAATTAAAAGAGACAGAAGCAAGAGATGTTGGCGGGAAGCCTTGATACCCTTAATCAGCTTCGACTTATGGAACAAGTGGTAAACATTGAAGGCTTTGGAGATTATTCATGCTGCTGTGTGTGGTGCACACTGGAGGTTGAGGATGGAAGAAGACGGGCTACCTGTGGGCTCTAGAAGAGCTGGGGGGACTTCAGCTGTCTCCACAGCATCCCCTCACCTAAAGTTGAGACCAGAGTGAGCAAGCAAGTTACCTAGGGTGCAAAATTCATGCTTGCACGACTGTCAGTGAGTGCCTCACTCAAGTCCTGACCCCGCCCTCACCAAACAAACCCAAACACATATTTTTCAGCAAAAACAGTATATTTGCTATGCAAAGGCCATTTCAAAGCCAGCTCCCTGCCTGCAGAACACTGGCTGGTGAGACTAAGATGTGTGCGTGGGCTCTTAATATTCAGCTGAGACGCTGAGGGAAGGTTTCTCTGAGGAGGAAACATTTGAGCTGAGAGCATTGAGACCTGAAAGCTTTATCCACATGGAGTGGGTGGGGAAAAGCATTTCAGACCAAAGGAAAACAAAACATTAAAAAAAAAAAAAAACAGCTTGTAGAAAGACTCTGAGACAAAAATGCAGTAAGTTGTAGACTTATGTATACAATCCTCTTAAACTATCAGAGGAACAACAAAAGGTGCTACCAAGAGCTGGAAAGCACCACACCCCATTTATCTTTAGGACTAAAGAGGTCAAAAATAATCGAAGCAAAATGGGGCAACTGATTACCTTTTTAAATTCCCAAAAGCACTCTTAAGCTTTGAAATTCTAGATGTCAACATCATATTCTACTGAACATGGGGAGTAGGCATGTTCAGTAGGTTGGGCTATGACTTAAAGCAGAAACAGGAAAGACAGCAGGAATATTGTTGAAAGCGACGCATATATAAGAAGGCGTGTATAATTAAAAAAAAAAAACACACACACACACCAAATAACAGTTAATTCTTTCACCTGCAGGGTTATGAGCCGGATCCCAGTATAACCAAGTTGGCGGAGCAGTATGCCAAGGAGGTATGCTCCTTATATGTAAAGGTGTCATTGTCTTTCCCTGTCTCATGAAGTTCTTTAACCAGCTTGCTTGTGTATGCCAGAATGGTACCAAGCTGTCGCTGACAAATGATCCATTGGAAGCAGCTTGTGGAGGCAATGTATTAATTACAGACACTTGGATAAGCATGGGACAAGAAGAGGAGAAGAAAAAGCGGCTCCAGGCTTTCCAAGGTTACCAGGTTACAATGAAGGTACAAATTGATGCCTCTCTGAAGGTTCATTAATCCCATTCATAAAGGCCAAAATCAGCTAATCACTCAATCACTTTTGGGAGAGCAGACCGTCCCTTCCTTCCTTATCAAGGACATGCTGATTGTACCCCCCCACCCCCCCAACCCCCCCGCCGCCCTGTGATTTCTTTCCTCCTAAAGATAAGCTCTGCCCTTTGGAAAGACACTTTTGTCCAGGATGAAGGAATTGAAACCCAGGCAGAAGAGAGAAGCAAGCCTTTCCCTCTCGCAACAGCAGAGGCATCAGAATGCTTGATGATCTGTTTAGATATACTAGGCAACTTCTGTTGCAAGCAGTTTCTTTTGATTTCTGCTCTAAGAAAAGCCCCATAGTTCTGTACTTCAGGCTAGCCCTTGCCTCTATTTTCCAAGGACTCAAGTCGTTTAGTTTTGCCAACTGCCTCCAGGGCTCTCCCAGGGGAATTCCATCTATTCTGATGATTTTCATTAAGCTCTGAAGCATGGCTTGTCAACCTTGAGCGTGACTGAGAATTGACTGGAGTTGTTAATACATAGCTGGCAGGACCCCCCTTCTCCAGGGATTCTAAATCAGTAGGTCAGGGGTGGGACCCAAGAATTTGCATTTCTGCCAAGTTCCCAGGTGGTGCAATACTGCTGCCCCAGGGTCAAGCTTTGAGAACCACTGTTCTGCAGGAATATCCTAAAAGTCAGGTGTACATTGGAATTCTGTCTGCAGAGCAACTCTTTTGTTTGGTGGAGAAAGGGATTAAGCAATTGCAATAGATGTTTTATTGATAAAATATTTAAAATATAAATACAAGCCTCTTATTTATACATGACAACAGAACGAAGTTAGAAAAATAAAGTGAAAATGTATTTGCCCTAGCCCCTTAACAGTGACTATTCCCAGAGGTAGCCACTGTTAACAATTTGATGTGTCTCTTTGCAGACCTTTTCTGTGTATTTACATATTCCTATACACACCCACACCCACACCCCTACACCTCTAATGATTTATCATAAATGGTAGATTAGACATATTATTCTGACTTACTTTTTCCACTTAACAAATCTTAGATTTTCTTGTCTATTCATTTAGATATCCTTCCTTCTTTCTAATGACTGCATAGAATTCCAAAGTATGAGTGGGCCTTATTTTATCTGTTTCCTGTCAAAAAATCAGGCTATTTCCAATTATCCCAATTACAAACAATGCTGCAGTGAAGATCCTCATATATATATTTCTTTGTGCAGGTATTATAGAGAATAGAGTTCTTTTAGGGAGAAGAATTTCTGGGTGAAGTAGTATATACTTCACTTTAAAATATGAGAAATGCTGCTAAACTGCCCATCCAAAAAGAATTGACAATTTATAACTTCCTTCCACACTGTCTCCATTTATTTGCTATTTACATTTGTAACTTTTAAAAATCTGTATCTCATGCTTTTTAAAATTTGTGTTTCTTTTACTGCTAATGAAGTTAAACATCTTTGAATGTTTTTTGGCCATTTCCATATGTTTTTCTATAAACTGCTATCATATTCTTTAATATTATATCATATCATATTCTTTGCCCATTTTCTATAGTTTTTTTTTTAACAAAACAAAAAAGGTTTAGCACAAAGGCAGTAATTTTGAGGGAAGAATTTATGAGGGAATATAGTTTTGAATCTGTAAGTGAACAATGAAAATGGATGGGAAAATGTAATTTTTAGGAATTAACTGTTAGAGAAAATTAAAATTGTTAGAACATTTACATGAAGAATGAATCACCTAGTGTATAGTGCCCATAATCCTGTTTAATGCACTATCTCAGAGCTCTTTTTCAACATTGTTTTAACTAGTAATTAAATTTGCTTGAAGTGCTAAAAACCATAATTTGGAGACAGGCTAAAAAATATAATAAAATCATGTAAAGGCAACCTTTAATATATTGGGTTGGCCAAAAATTTCATTTTGGTTTTTCTGTACCATCTTATGGAAAAACCCAAATGAGCTTTTTGCCAAACCCAATACGTTGGGGTATAATTGATGATTTTTGCTCTCATCCGCATCTTACCCTAATAGAATTCTTTACTGAAAGGTCCACTATCTCACTAGCCAGAGTACTAGAAAACTGAATTAGTGGTTTTATTTGGAGTGGTGATCTTCCAAATTAAAAAAATGACTAGAAAGTTTCTTAAGCTGAAAGTATATACATTTCTGCTGGGTGCCTTGAGCTGAAAGCCCCAGTCTGCCCCTTTTTCTCTCCCTTTGCATGGACCTTTGAGCTTCCTGGTGGCTCCGACTATAAAAAGTCTGCCTGCAGTGTGGGAGATCTGGGTTCGATCCCTGGATCAGAAAGATCCCCTGGAGAAGGAAATGGCAACCCACTCCAGTATCCTTGCCTGGGAAATCCCATGGACAGAGGAGCCTGGCGGGCTACAGTCCATGGGGTCACAAAGAGTTGGACACAACTGAGTGACTTCACTTGATTCCAGGTCAGAGACGCTGACTCTGAAGAAGACAAATGTGATAGCTACAGATCAAAACACAGTCTTATCTCCATCTCTTCTGTAGACTGCTAAAGTTGCTGCCCCAGACTGGACATTTTTACACTGCTTGCCCAGAAAGCCAGAAGAAGTGGATGATGAAGTGTTTTATTCTCCACGATCTCTTGTATTCCCAGAGGCCGAAAACAGAAAGTGGACAATCATGGTAAGCAAGAAATGGGGATTGGAGGATGGGGAATTCTCTGTGTGGACCCAACTTGGTCATTCACGCCTTTTGGTAAACAATAAGCAGCTGGTATTACCCATATACATTACTTGCTCATATGGTATCTATTTTTTTCCAGAAAGTTTGCAATATATCATTAGTGCTTAAAGTATGTATAGTGTATTTTTAATGGAGTAAGACTGACCCCCATGTAAATATACCTATTTTAATAAAAATTCTTACCATTGTTGATCAGCCTGAACACTAGCCACCACTGCCTGTCAACCCTTATAGGTTGTATAATTCTTATACAATAATTTTATAATCTCCTTGTTAATGTTTACAGAAGTCCCTAATTCAGTGTCTGGCACAAAATGGGCATTCAAAGAAATCTTATTTCCTTCCTCCTCTCTTTCTTCCCTTCTATCATTGCCTAGGTAATTGTTTGGTTCTCTACTGGCTTTAGACAGTAGAGAAACATTGTTCTTAGGTATAGAACATTATCAAAATTGCAGCAAGACTAATCTTAAAAATTATTAGTCCCTTTAACAAAATGCCACTTGTTTATCTTCACCACCACTATTCTTGGAAACATTAACCTCACATCTCTGCTTTACAATGTCTCAAATACCATGTTTTTCTCTGGAAAATGGAACACTCCAGGGCCATAATTTAGTACCCCCATTTTGGTGATTTAACTGATCTCCATTACTATATCAGCTAGGGTCTTACTGGAAAACAAAAATATCTACTTCGGGTAGAGAAATAAAAAGAAATTTGTTAAAAGACATTAGGCACTTCCCAGAATGATTCATTATTGTATATCACATATGCAGAAACACAGGCAGGAAAACTGCCCAACAACACTGTGCTTCTTTTGTAACCAAAACACCACTGACACAGCCTCCCATAGCCTGGTACCTAATGTCCTGGACACTAAATGCCAGATAACCCATTATAGCTTCCATGGAGGAGAAAATGGCAAGTGGCTCCAGTATTCTTGCCTGGGAAATCCCATAGACAGAGGAGCCTGGCGTGCCATGGTACAGGGGATTGCAAAGATTCAGACACGACTGAACACGCACATAAACAAAACATTTAGAATGTTATCTAATACACTGTAAATATTGTTATTATAATTATCATCACCACTGTCATCTTATAGTTGTTGATCTAATGCAGAGATTTGAGCTCCAGTATGGCTTCCCTGCTGGCTCAGCTGGTAAAGAATCCACCTACAATATGGGAGACCTGGGTTCAATCCCTGGGTTGGGAAGATCCCCTGGAGAAGGGAACGGTTACCCACTCCAGTATTCTTGCCTGGAGGATTCCATGGACAGAGGAGCCTGGCAGGCTACAGTCCATGGTTGCAAAGAGTCGGACACGACTGAGTGGCTTTCACACACACACATGACTCCCTTTGCAATGAAAAGTGGTATATCAGGCCCGAGTTGTCATATCTAATAAGAGGAATGACTTTTTCTTTTTTTACTGTACCTTTCAGCTTACAGCCTCAGGACTCTAACTTTGGCCAAAATGGCAATTATCATGTCAGTTAGACCAGTGCCTCTAAAGCTTTTGATCCATCTGAATCACCTAGGGACTTGTTAAGTGCAAATTTGGATTTGGTCTGAGATGTGGCCCAAGATTCAGCATTTCTAATAAGCAACCAGGTAATGAAGATGCTGCTGTCCTGCAGACCACATTTTGAATAGCAAAGATCCAGATGCAGAAAAAAAAAAAAAAAAGTGAGCTCTCCAACCATATACCTCAGGAAGAAACATAGCAATGAATTTTCCTCAAGCTCTGCTCTTTATCAGAAGATGACAGCAATGACAAAGATAGATAACCCAAATCTGTTAAAATAGATTCTTCTGTAGAAAGTCAGGGGCTGGAGGGGTAACTAAAAGTAAATTTTCTAAAATATAATTATGAAGATGCTCTGTACTTCTGAATTTTTAAGGAGCTTGTTATGCACTTGTGTGTATATATATTATACACACACACACATATATATACACGCATATTCACAGTGAAGTCTTATGCCCACCCATTTTCCACCATCTAAGTCCTACCACCCTCTCTCCATCTCCCACCTTCCTGAGGTATCCACTTTCCCTAATGGGTTCAGTTCAGTTCAGTCGCTCAGTCGTGTCCGACTCTTTGCAACCGCATGAATCACAGCACGCCGGGCCTCCCTGTCCATCACCAACTCCCGGAGTTCACTCAGATTCACATCCATCGAGTCAGTGATGCCATCCAGCCATCTCACCCTCTGTCGTCCCTTTCTCCTCCTGCCCCCAGTCTCTCCCAGCATCAGAGTCTTTTCCAATGAGTCAACTCTTCACATGAGGTGGCCAAAGTACTGGAGTTTCAGCTTTAGCATCATTCCTTCCAAAGAAATCCCAGGGCTGATCTCCTTCAGAATGGACTGTTTGGATCTCCTTGCAGTCCAAGGGACTCTCAAGAGTCTTTTCCAACACCACAGTTCAAAAGCATCAAATCTTCCACACTCAGCCTTCTTCACAGTCCAACTCTCACATCCATATGTGACTACCAGAAAAACCATAGCCTTGACTAGATGGACCTTTGTTGGCAAAGTAATGTCTCTGCTTTTGAATATGCTATCTAGGTTGGTCATAACTTTTCTTCCAAGGAGTAAGCATCTTTTAATTTCATGGCTGCAGTCACCATCTGCTAAATATATTTAAAAAAAAATAAGATGCACAGCCATATTAAAATGAAAGTAAAGAATCTAAAATAGAAAGAATGCTTGACTAGGAGTGAAAAGACTTGAATTCTGTAACTGTCTTTGATACTAGTCAGCCATATCATTTTGGCTGTGTGACTTCTCTGGGTCTCAGTTTCCTTCCACATAAAATAAGTAGGTTGAGCTATCTAGATGGCAAATGACTTTTAATCTTAGGTCCTCAATCTCATCAATGGGCTACATGGAGTCCTACGTTCAAAAGCTTCTAAGCCTGCCTGTGGTCTTGGAAGGAAAGGGTGACATAACTGACTAGTGATACCTGACATGGATTTTGGAAGGGGGTTGGTAACACACATGCTGTGCTCTTTATATCTCCAAACCTGATGATGTGGACGTCCCACTGAGTTAAGTTCATTTCAGCAACCATATACTGAGCATCTACTGTGTGCCAGGTTCTCTGCCAGGCACTGCAGATTAAGAAAAAAGAATATTATTCAGTCTCCGCACAGTCTGTACAATTCACAGAAGCATGGCATTTTCAAGTGGGATGAGACCTTACAGATTATCTAGTCTAAATTCCTATTTTATAGGCAAATAAATTATTAGATGGCTTATTTAGAATGGCATTTAGGCTCAGCACTGCTCTGCTAGATTCTTCTGGAATGTTCTAAAGATACAATACCTGTTTTCCTCTAGAATCTCCCTATCCAACACAGTAGCCACTAGGGGCATGTGGCTATTTAAATTTAGACTTCAGCTAACTAACTGGAGAAGGAAAGAGTACCCCACTCCAGTATTCTTGTCTGGAGAATTCCATGGACAGAGGAGCCTGGCAGGCTACAGTCCATGGGGTTGCAAAGAGTCAAACACAACTGAGCAACCAAACAACAAAAATGAACTAAAAGATAATAAAATATAAGATTCAATCCTCAGACATACTAACCATATTTTAAGTGTTCAGTAGTCACAGAGGGCTGGTGGCTCTACACTATTTCTATTTGACAGCATAGACAGGGAATGTTTCCATCATGGCAGAAAGTCCGACTGGGCAGCACTACTGTCTGAAGGGTGATTTCCACACACACAGTTTCATTTACAGTCAGGCTAGAAGAAGGAAGGAGAGACACCATCCAGCCTCAAGTTCTGAGGTGCCCATAATGACTAATGTAATAACTAAATAGGTGAAGGGCTTGTTCTAAAAGCACATAACGTTTTTAAAGCAAACGTGTACTCATTCAGCACTCACACTAGCTTTTTAAGGCCTTCATACTGGGAGATTTCCAGCAGTGCTTTTCAGAACATTCTGGTAATCACATCATTCTCTCCATAGTGCACAGGCCTTTGGATCTCTTTGTTTAAACCAAAAAAGAAAACAACACACACACACATACACACACCCCTTCTCCTCACCACAAAGCTTGCTTTTATATTTTTCAATAATTACTAAGGCTACAGGACTCATGAAATGTGAGGTGGGTTTCTTCCTCTGCCTACAAATTTTACTGTGGAGCTAAAGAAACCTAAAGGGACCCTGCAAAAAATCTGCCACTTCAAAGTACTACTATCAGGATGACCTTTAGATATACAACGCCATTGCAATGCAGTTCACAGTATTTTACCATCTCTTCTCTCCAAGTGAGGGGTGCCAGATAAAATGCAGGATACCCAGCTACATTGGAGTTTCAAATGTGGTGTGGTGTTTAGACAATCTATTAAGACAATAAATAATTGTTTAGTATAGACATGTCCTAAGGGCTTTCTTCACAGCTCAGTCGGTAAAGAATCTGCCTGCAATGCAGGAGACCTAGGTTCAATACCTGGGTCAGGAAGATCCCCTGGAGAAAGAAATGGCACCCCACTCCAGTATTCTTGCCTGGAGAACCCCATGGACAGAGGAGCCTGGCGGGCTACAGTCCATTGGGTCGCAAGAGTCAGACACGACTTAGCGACTAAACACCACCACCAGTAGACATGTCCTATGTAATATTTGGAACATTCTTATAGTTTAAGAAAAATTGTTGTCGACCTGAAATGCTTACTTATGTATGTATGTATATATGTATGTCTGTATCTAACTAAATCTGGCAGCAGCTCTACTCATAATTAACTTTCTAAGATTTAATATTTGAAAATAAATTTGACATATGCTATGACCATTAAAAACAAAACCAAACCTAAGAGGTGATCCCAGGAGCCCATAAAAAAGCTTAAAATATTTTACTGGAAGATGTTCTTATCCTAGTGTTTGACCTTTCTGTCTTCTTCCTGTCATTCAGATCTCAACTTAAATGTCACTCTTTAACAAGATTTTCCCTGTCCACCCTCTCTAAGTGGTTCCCCAACCTCCTTTATCCTGTTTTTTTTGGTAATTTTTTAATGACATTTATCACTCCTTGATATTTTATTTTTCATTTGTTACCTGTCCTCTCCCTATAATGTTATGTGCTCAATACATTTTTGTAGCCTGAAGGCAATACTGAATACTGTTTGGTTTTCGAACATGGGCTTTGGAAATCAAGATAAAATTCTGGCTCTCTGCGTGGTCTTGGGAAAGGATCATAACTCCTCTAAGTCCAGTTTATTCATAGGAAAATGGTGGTCAAGGAATAGGACAGGCAGGTACAGATCCACGCCTCACTGCCACCACTCAGGAAATACCTGTGCTTCAGTCTGCTCATCTGTATTTCCTGTCTCTTCCTACCTCCCACAGTAGAAAAGGATATTACGTAGTCTGGTCAAAAAGCAACAGCACTCAGACATAAAAAGGAATGAATCTGAGTCATTTGTACTGATGTGGATAAACCCAGAGCCTGTTGTCCAAAGTGAAGTAAGTTAGAAAGAGAAAAACAAGTATCATATATTAATGCATCTATATGGAATCTAGAAACACGGTACTGATGAACCAGTTTGCATGACAGGAATAGAGATGCAGATGCAGAGAACGGACTTGTGGACGCAGGGAAGAGGGGTGGATGAACTGAGAAGGTAGCACTGACATACATACACTACCGTGTGTGAAACACATGGCCAGTGGCAAGCTGCTGTAGAGCACAGCGAGCTCAGCTTGGTGCTCTGCGAGACCTAGAGGGGTGGCATTGGCAAGGGGTGTGGGAGGGAGGCTCAAGAGGGAGGGGATATATGTATGCTTAGAGCTGATTCACTTTGTTTTACAGCAGAAGCCAATACAACATTGTAAAGCAATTATATTTCAATGAAAATAAAATAAAAGGAAGAGGGAAAAAAAAAAAAAAAAAAGCAAGAGCAAGTACCTGAAAGGCAGTAAAACTACCTCTTAAGAGTGGAGTCAGAGAAACTTGGGTCCAAACCCAGTTCTGTGTTCTTTCCAGGCTTGAGTTTCTCATCTGGAAGTGATAATAGTAGAGATTCCCTTAGAAGGTTGTTGTGTTACATGAGCTAATTTACAAACACTTCTCTCTACCTGACTGCAGTACCTAGCACAGTGATAATATCAGCAACAGTGATGACAACAAATGTTGATGGTAAGACACTTAGTCTGGTACATAGTAAGCACTCAGTCAGCATTTGTTGTCATCACTGTTTCTGATATTATTACGATTGTTGTGATTTTGGAAGTTGGGAAGAGTAAAAGTGAAAATTCCTGTTTGCTGCTGATGGCCTGATGGGAAGCTGTACTCTAGCTTATAAATATTCTTTTAGGAGAATCCAGATTCAGAAAGACATTATTCATTAACCTTAATAATTTGCATCTAATTTATTCTAAACTTTTCTAGGTTACAAGTATCCAAACCACAGTGCAAACACAAGGATGGGAGGAATTCTATTTCTCCACAATCAGCCAATAGGCAGTCAGTTCAGTTCAGTCGCTCAGTTGTGTCCGACTCTTTGCAACCCCATGAACTGCAGCACGCCAGGCCTCCCTGTCCATCACCAACTCCCGGAGTTCACCCAAACTCATGTCCATCAAGTTGGTGATGCCATCCAGCCATCTCATCCTCTATCGTCCCCTTCTCCTCCTGCCCTCAATCTTTCCCAGCATCATGGTCTTTTCCAGTGAGTCAGCTCTTCACATCAGATGGCCAAAGGATTGGAGTTTCAGCTTCAACATCAGTCCTTCCAATGAACACCCAGGACTGATCTCCTTTAGGATGGACTGGTTGGATCTCCTTGCAGTCCAAGGGACTCTCAAGAGTCTTCTCCAACACCACAGTTCAAAAGCATCAATTATTCTGCGCTCAGCTTTCTTTATAGTCCAACTCTCACATCCATACATGACCACTGGAAAAACTATAGCCTTGACTAGAAGGACCTTTGTTGGCAAAGTAATGTCTCTGCTTTTAAAAATTTGTTTATATTTTGTTGTTTTTTAATTAACATGTTTAAAAGTGACAGCATATTTTATTATCTTAGATACTTACTTATTTGTGTGGGTATATATATATATATACATATATATACACATATGCATATATACATATATGTATATATGTGTGTGTATATATGTGTGTATATACATATATATCATCTGAGCCACTTTTTAATATGCTGTTTAGATTGGTCATAACTTTCCTTCCAAGGAGCTAGTGTCTTTAATTTCATGGCTGCAATCACCAACCACAGTGATTTTGGAGCCCAGAAAAATAGTCAGCCACTGTTTCCACTGTTTCCCCATCTATTTGCCATGAAGTGATGGGACTAGATGACATGATCTTAGTTTCCTAAATGTTGAGCTTTAAGCCAACTTTTACACTCTCCTCTTTCACTTTCATCAAGAGGCTCTTTAGTTCTTCTTTGCTTTCTGCCATAAGGGTGGTGTCATTTGCATATCTGAGGTTATTGATATTTCTCCTGGCAATCTTGATTCCAGCTTGTGCTTCCTCCAGTCCAGCGTTTCTTGTGATGTACTCTGCATAGAAGTTCAATAAGCAGGGTGACAATATACAGCCTTGACGTACTTCTTTTCCTATTTGGAACCAGTCTGTTGTTCCATGTCCAGTTCTAACTGTTGCTTCGTAACCTGCATATAGGTTTCTCAAGAGGCAGGTCAAGTGGTCTGGTATTCCCATCTCTTTCAGAATTTTCCACAGTTTATTGTGATCCACACAGTCAAAGGCTTTGGCATAGTCAATAAAGCAGAAGTGGATGTTTTTCTGGAACTCTCTGGCTTTTTTGATGATCCAGCAGTTGATGGTAATTTGATCTCTGGTTCCTCTGCCTTTTCTAAAACCAGCTTGAACATCTGGAAGTTCATGGTTCACATATTGCTGAAACCTGGCTTGGAGAATTTTGAGCATTACTTTACTAATGTGTGAGATGAGTGCAATTGTGCGGTAGTTTGAGCATTCTTTGGCATTGCCTTTCTTTGGGATTGGAATGAAAACTGACCTTTTCCAGTCCTGTGGCCACTGCTCAGTTTTCCAAATTTGCTGGCATATTGAGTACAGCACTTTCACAGCATCATCTTTCAGGATTTGAAATAGCTCAACTGGAATTCCATCACCTCCACTAGCTTTGTTCGTAGTGATGCTTTCTAAGGCCCACTTGACTTCACATTCCAGAATGTCTGGCTCTAGATGAGTGATCATACCATTGTGATTATCTGGGTCATGAAGATCTCTTTTGTTCTTCTGTGTATTCTTGCCACCTCTTCTTAATATCTTCTGCTTCTGTTAGGTCCATACCATTTCTGTCCTTTATCGAGCCCATCTTTGCATGAAATGCTCCCTTGGTATCTCTGATTTTCTTGAAGTGATCTCTAGTCTTCCCCATTCTGTTATTTTCCTCTATCTCTTTGCATTGATCACTGAGGAAGGCTTTCTTATCTCTCCTTGCTATTCTTGGGAACTCTGCATTCAAATGGGTATATCTTTCCTTTTCTCCTTTGCTTTTCGCTTCCCTTCTTTTCACAGCTATTTGTAAGGCCTCCTCAGACAGCCATTTTTCTTTTTTGCATTTCTTTTTCTTGGGGATGGTCTTGATTCCTGTCTCCTGTACAATGTCACAAACCTCCATCCATAGTTCATCAGGTACTCTGTCTATCAGATCTAGTCCCTTAAATCTATTTCTCACTTCCACTGTATAGTCATAAGGGATTTGATTTAGGTCATACCTGAATGGTCTAGCGGTTTTCTCCACTTTCTTCAATTTCAGTGAGTAGGCTTCACTTAAGACTAGAAAAGCCAGTCATGGCTACCGCCCTGGTACCTCCATTCGGCTCTCACCTGCACTGATCCTGGAATGAGGCCTAAAAAAGCATGGTGTTTGTGTATATATTTGGGTCATCATGATCCCTCATGAGCTCCCTTACTAAAAATAAGTATTAGTTTGGAAGCGACCCTTGATCATTTCCTTAGGAAAACACATGTCTGCCATAGACCTTCAAAGCTGTAACCCAGATCCTCTTCCATAGGTCCCTAAGCAGGATCTTGCTAATATTTACCCATTTCTTTCTTTCTCTTTCTCTGTGTGTCATTCCAGGCTGTCATGGTATCCCTGCTGACAGATTATTCGCCTCAGCTCCAGAAGCCAAAGTTTTGATGCACTGACGCTTCTCAAGAGAGAAACCATGTTCTTCAGGAACAGAATGAGTCAGTTTATGAGGGAAGGAGAAGAGAAGAGAACAAATCACAGAAATAAGCAAATTCTAACACATGGTATAGGTGAATGGTATGATATTGCTTTGCCACTATGAAACCTTCCTGAAGCTCCTAATTTCAGTGCTGATGCACTGTAACATGTGGCTTAACTTGGTTTAAACTTTCTAATTCACAATTTCTGAGTTACATTTGGGTACGATATTAATAACCATACACACTTGCTTCAACTAAACATAAAATACTGTGTTCATAACACATAATGCCTATGCCATTACAAGTAATCTATGCTTATTGCTCTAATAAATTATCACCCGTGCTAATTTATAAGTAAACATTTACCAGGAAGTAGCTGCTGGCAGACCTATGGGCTGTGCTCATATCCCCTAGGACCAACAAGGAAGCCAAATGATCCATCTTGCTGATGTAACCAATTTGCAGGCAAATGGGGTAGACACACATTCAGTTAGGGAGGCAAAATGATGAAATTCTTAGAAAAACAGCTATAATTGTGTCCAAACTCTGGAGTTTTTTCTAGTCATTTGTGGAAGGAGGGTCCTTCGAGAGCACACATCTCTCCTCTGTAATGAATACTTAATGCTACAAGCCTAAAGAAGCCTTTGTGAACAAGTGGTAAAACCACGGATACCTAAGTAGGAATATAATGTCCATTAGTGACGTTTTCATAGGTTCAAATTCTCTAGCAGGAGCAATTTAATTTTTTTCATGTTTGTGTTTGTCATGCAGCTCATCATAGCATACTGGATATTTCCATAAGTCCACTACTTGCCACATTTTAGTTTATATTTTCCTCTAATTTTTCTTCAAGCTAAGAACAATTTGCACCACTGGATTATTATGTAATTAAAGCTAGATGTCTCTTGTGGGTGAACGAAACATGTAGTATTGAATTATTATGATATAATTTAAAATCTTTAGTTCAAATGTTAAATAAGTGAAACTTTTCAAAAGTAATGTATTTTATAGAGGACAAGAAGAGTAATTAACTTGACATTCCATTTCTACTATTGGAAGAATGTTTCCAGCCTAGTTGACTGATATTCTTCAGCGGATAGCTGAGTTAAATAAGTGAGTATGAGATGAATTACAAATTAGATCTGCAATGAAGATACAGTAAAACATATTTAGTAGGGAGAGGGGGAAGCGCATAATATTACAGGGGAAAAATTCAATTTTTCTAGTAAATAACAAAGGTGACTTTCACATTGATGGCGATTTATTGGGAGCACTTGAGAAAGAAAGAGTGGAGTTTTGTAAGCTGTCTTCTTTCAGCAGAGAGTATAAGGACAATTTAACCAAGAGGTGCTGTGTGGGTTGTAGGGGCTTTCCCTCAAACTGCCTCCATACAAAGGACATGATCCTGAGTAATATTCCACTTTCTAAATGGTCCCCTATAGCAGGAGTCCCTTAACCTTGGAGATCTAATGCCTGGTGATCTGAGGTGGAGCTGATGTGATAATAATAGAAATAAAGTGCATAATAAACGTAATGCACCTGAAGCATCCTACAACCACCCCCCACCGCCAGTCTATGGAAAAACTGTCTCCCACGAAACCCATCCCTGGTGCCCAAAAGGTTGGGGACTGCTGCCCTATGACAATGAACTCTCATCTCTTTATTGGTTATTCTTAGAACCAAAGAGGAGGTACAATCTTCTTTCCTCAAAGGGAAAGAACTTTTATCATTCCCTTGTCAAAATGTACTCACTACCTCAAAATGTCCCAAAGCTTTCTTTTTTCTGAACACACCATTTAACATGGTTCTCGACCCAAACCTATAAGCCTATAGGAATTTATTTGCTTTCTTAACTTTTCCTCTTAAGAAGACACTATTTATATTGTCAATTTATAAAGAAAACTAGGGAAGGAAGACTTAGTACTATTTTTTTTCCAAAGCTATTTTATCTCCTGTTTCATTTTATCTTTTCCTCCTTCATTCCCTTTCCTGTGTAACTACTGCAATGACAGAGATTAACAAAAACTCCAGCAATGACCTTTGGGTCACTGGTGCAGTAGATCCTATCAACTTAATTAATATAACTAGTCAAAGAGTGCCTTTCTTCCAGGCTTTCTCCACTGTAACACTGGAAATAAAAAATATCATATGATTATACTGCAATGGGGGCTTCCCAGGTGGTACTAGTGGTAAAGAACCCCCAGGCCAATGCAGGAGATTTAAGAGATGCTGGTTCAATCCCTGAGTCAGGAAGATCCCCTGGAGGAGCCATGGCAACCCACTCCTGTATTTTCGCAGTGATGAGTTTCTAGGAACTTTGGAAAAATAATTCTACAACAGACATTTTGAATGAATATTGTGCTAACGATTTGACTATTATAATGTCCCCAAGCAGAAAGATCTGCCTAGATTAACATGGTAATGCCACATTTGATCTCCTACATAAATAAGTGACTCTAGAACTTCAGTTAAAATGGTGAGAGCCTCTTGATCAATGCTAAAGACCTAAGGCAAACCTTGCCACATAATAAAAAGGTATAAAGAATACATACAGACAGGGTGTCCAGAACAGTCTTTCTTTGGGCCTTTTTGTCTTGGACATTCTCATCAATGAAGATGAGCTGCAGGATGTCTTGAGACATGGCATCACTCAGCAATTTTGTAGGCTTGATGACAAACATGAAAGGTCACACCAAAGAATGGAAAACCAGTCTGGTTACAATGATTGGACACCTACAACTGGGAGCACCATATACTGACATCCAAGATGTACTCTGTGCCAACGTCTCAGGTAAAGGTGTGTCTGAAGAATCTGCCTGAAATGCAAGAGACCTGGTTTTGATCCCTGGGTTGGGAAGATCCCCTGGAGGGAATGGCAACCCACTCCAGTATTCTTGCCTGGAAAATCCCACAAAAAGAGGAGCCTGGCGGGCTACGGTTCATGGGGTTGCAGAGTCAGACATGACTGAGCAACTAACACTTTTACTTTTTCAAAGGTAAGGGCTAAAACCTGGTCTACACTTCAAATATCAAGGCTTGTGCCTCCTTAGAGCTTTACAGCCAGGAGGAAGGAATGACTTTTTTAAAGTTGCCCACCCAGAGGGTATACTTTTCAGTATTTTATAAGCCTGAATAGGTGCTTTAAGTCACAAAAAAGGCACCCAAAAGTCACACAGAAGTATCTGGTAGGGTTAACCCTACTTTCAATTATTTACATCAGGAATTTTTTTCAATATCACCTTGTACTTGTTAAAGTGAGACATATAGGGACACTTTAGTGAGGATTTAGGCATTTTGCCTGTTTCTGTCACAGTTTCAAAATTCCAGAATGGAAATGATAGCATCTGTCCATTTTTGTGTGGCAGATACATGACACATCATGGAGGCAGGAATCTGCAGTCAACTCTGAAGTTCTTTAATTAAAAAAAAATTAATCCCTAATAATTGTCCCGAAAATTTAGCATCAATTATTGAGAAAAGAATCTTGGTCAGAGCAAAGGGAAGTGCATTCCTTTATATGAATTAAATCTTTTCACAGACTGAGGAATGCCTGACTTGTATCAATGACACTAGACTTAGTTTCTAACTGATGTTCTTCTGGAGCTCATTCCCAGAGGCAAGGCAAGCACAACAGCTGCCTTCTGGAACAAAATCATTAGGTAAAAAAATTTTTGAACTGAAATGAGGCTTAGAAATAATCCAGATCATCCCTTCAGTTTACAAAAGAAGGAAACAGGAAACAGCAACAAAATATTCCTAGGAGAGAAAGATATTCTACAGGGAGGGATTATGCATGTGTTCAGCACCCCTCCACAAACTATCTGGGATCCTTCAAAGGCTGAGTGGGGAATAGGGAACTGGCTGGTCCTGGACTGTGACTCTGTGAGGCCAGCAGATGAGAGGAGAGCTCACACCTAAGCCGAGATAGATACAGACATTTAGAGGTGTAAACAGAGATCCAAAAAGCATTCATGGAGTCGATGCTGTTGGTGTCCCATCCAGATGTCTGTTATCTGGCCTCACCCATCCCTCAGCTGCCATCAGGGCTAGATACTGATGGCTCACAGCTGCTCGTTTTTCTGAAACACTATCCTCAACCAACCAAGAACCACTTAGCCCAGGATGTTAGACTCTCGCCGACATCCGTCATCCCACTACTGGCAGTTCACAGCCAATGAGTAACTGACAGAGAGGATCTCTTCCCTCCAGGCAAGACGAACCCAGTGGTGAAATTCATGCCCCAGGCTGAAGTCAGTATCTGTTGGAGACCACATCCTTGGTCGTTGTTATTTTTGCTGTTTCGTTGCTCAGTCGTGTCCGACCCTTTTTTTCAACCCCATGGACTGTATGTAACCTGCCAGGCTATTCTGTCCATGGGATTTCTCAGGCAAGAATACTGGAGTGGGTTGCCGTTTGCTTCTCCAGAGGATCTTCCCAACCTAGGGATGGAACTTGTTTCTCCTGCTTTGGCAGGAGGCTTCTTTACCATTGAGCCACCCGGGAAGCCCAAGCTGATGCTTAACCTTCTTCCCTCGTTTCTAAGAGTGCTCCTTCAATAAATCATTTGCACAAGAGTCCCCATCTCAGGCTCTGCTTCTCAGGAATCTGATCTGATACGTGAATAAGATTTTTCAGAGGTTTGCACTGCTCTGCTGATCCTTCAGGCATCAAGGGAGGAGTAGGAAGTTAAGTGGCCATTAGACAAATGGTGAAGAGCTCAAACTTCAGCAAGCAAAAATGTTTCCGGTTACCAGGATCAGTCTTCCTTAAGAAGGAAGCAGACCATTATAAATAACAAATATTTTCCTGTCACATGTTCAAATTCATAATGAGGGATTTATTAGCTGTGTGGAATAGACCTATTTTCTTTCCCCAGAGAGGAGTACCTCTGAATTAACTGACACAATATTGCAGGTTTATTTATGTGATAGTTTAACACTTTTAGAGGTTGGTGCCTCTGGCACCTCATCTGTCCTTGGTCCTTCCTTCCCCACTTCCCTTCAAAGCTACTTATTCAGCAGGTCTGGACCAGGGCCTGAGAATCTGCATTTTTAACATGTCCCCAGGGATTTCAATGCTGCCAGTCCAGGGACCACACTTTGAGAACCATTGGTATGAGGTACTGCTAAAGAATTATTGGAGGTATCTTTATCTCCACATGCATAAAGCACCATCATAAAGCATTTGACATAACCCAGATCCTCTGACTATTAATCTGTCTTTGGAGCCACTGAGGCCTGGATTTTATCCCTTCTCTGCTACACAACAGCCATCTAATCCCACTTTCCTTATCTGTAAAATGAGAATTATAATGCCCATCTCATAGTGTTGCTGAAATATTTAAATGAAGTAACACATATAAGGGTATTTGGCTTAAAGCCAGTGCTAAATAAACACCAGCCTCCTTTCATTTGATTGCTTGTTTCTAATACTTTTATATTTTTTCTTTTACCTTTATAACGAAATTATATCCCACCATCCGCAACATTGAGTTGAACAGCTGGTGTCCAAAAAAGGGCAAAGAATGAGTTTGTCCTCTGAAGTTGGCAGAACCCAGCAGTTAATGCTTCAGTAGAGCTATACCTTTCTAGAAGCTGGTTTGTGAATACATATGCTACCCAGGTGAGTGGCTTGGCTCTTTGCCCAGCTGAATCATAGAAGCCAATAAGTCCCCAAATCTAATCCAACTGACAACTCTTTTGCTTAGGGAAGCATGACAGGAATGTACATTTATGTGAAATAAATGTGAGGCATTTGGCTTTGGGGCTAGCTGATAAAAGGGGAAAGGGATTAGGGAGCACTCATCAGGGTTTATTTATCTTTGTTTGAGGCTAGAAGGGCTCAGAGGAAGAAATTTTCAAACTGTTCTTAAGGCAGCAGCTCTTAAATGTTTTGTTCTTAGGACCTCTTTATGCTCTCATAAATTAGAAAGATCTCGAAGATATTCCTTTATGTGGTATATGTCACATTAGAAATTAAAGCTGAGAAATTTCAGAAATATTTATATATTGATTAATTTACAGTTAACAATACTAGACCTATAATAGTTTATGAAAATAACAAAGTTCATGAATAGAGTGGATGACATTGATTTGTTTTTCGCATCTTTGCTGCCTGCCTTAATAGAAGACATCTGTATTCTCATATCTGTTTCTGCTTTCCACCCATGGTACTATGTTGGTTTGAAGTAAAGTGAGATGATCCAACCTCACAGATATAAGCAGTTAAAACAGGAAGTAGCTTTTCAAATAATCATCAATATTCTTGGATGTTACACTGAAACTCTGCAAGTGATAGCTCCTTAGAGATGAGTTGCAATGTGGGATCTGACCACATCAGTGAACTTTTCTACACTGTTAGGTGAAACTTCACTTTGAATAAATCTTTTGCACATGTGTGATTCCACATCAGTCATTTGGAAAATATTAGGTCACTGATTCATGCAGATCTTCCAAATAATGCTGTATTACATTATGGAAAATAAAAAAATTGCATTTGTTCACACCACCACTGCTTTGGTCTGAATGTTTGTGTGCCCCCAAAATTCATATGTTAAAATCCTAGCCCCTAAAGATTATGGTATTAGTACGTGGGGCCTTTGGGAAATACTTAGGTCATGAGGATGGGGCCCTCATGAATGAGATAAATGCCCTTGTAAAAGGGACTATCCAGAGTTCCCTAGCTCCTTCTGCCAGGCTAGGACACAGAAGGCACTGACTATGAACCAGGTATAGGGTCCTCACCAGAGCATAATCATACTGGGTACATTTATCTTGGACTTCCCAACCTCCAGAACCATGGGAAGTAAATGTCTACAGCCGCCTGAACAGGCTAAAACAATGACCTATCTCATTAGAAAAATATTTAAGTATTGCAAAGGGGATAAAAATTTTACACAATTCTGATTTTCTCCTGAAGGCTCAAATTTTATCTTTGGCAACAAATACCTTCAGTTACTTTGCTTGACAGGTTCACCTCGTTCATTTTCAAGATGTCTGCCAAATGACTATCGTTTGTGAGTTTTTTTTTTTTAATTAGAACTTGTGTATCATACAAAAGGCAGCTAGTTTAACATACATCTCAAAGAACTGCACATGTTATTTTCTTCAAGACAATCATCACATTTTGTTATGCAACAGACTTAGTGCTTACTTCTTATGTCATCACACAGAATATTAAAGAAACATGTATTAAAAATTTAATATTAATAATTTTTACTGATTCATCAAGGGCATTAATAAGTGAACCTTTTAAAAAAATTCTTGGATGTGATAACAAAGAGTAAAATGACTTTTGATTCTATTGCCTTCATTTGTGCTAAGGTGTCAGCAGTCTTGCCTACCCTTCCTTCTGTACCATCTGCTGATGCTGCTAGTGCAGGGACCACCCACTGTGAAGCAAGGTCATGTACTGCCTTCAGAGAACCATGGAAGGCCAAGTGGAAAGAGCTCTAGAACATCCATTTCTGATTAAACCAGAACAGCTGACTCAAGTCTAATTTTATCTAATTTAATATTTAGCAGCATTCCCCAAAGGGCTTCCCTGATAGCTCAGTTGCTAAAGAATCTGCCTGCAATGTAGGAGGCCCTGGTTCAATTCCTGAGTCAGGAAGATCTGCTGGAGAAGGGATAGGCTACCCACTCGAGTATTCTTGGGCTTCCCTTGTGGCTCAGCTGGTAAAAAATTTGCCTGCAGTGCAGAAGACCTGGGTTCGATCCCTGGGGTGGGAAGATCCCCTGGAGAAGGGAAAGGCTCCCCTACCCACTCTAGTATTCTGGCCTACAGAATTCTATGGACTGTATAGTCCATGAGGTCACAAAGAGTCGGACACACCGAGTGACTTTCACTTTCACTTCAGAATTCCCCAAAAGGATTCTTGTGAAAAATAAAGTTTGTGACTCACTTTTATAAAGTGAGTCTTGGGTTCATTATGAATAAAAATCCATTTTATTCATCCTATTGAGAGTGTTAATAGCCTTGGTAGGGAGGTCCCCAAGCACCAGGAGGAAATAAAACTCCAAGTTTCAAACATTTTTTTCTTTTCTCTTTTTTTTTCTTTTCTCTTCTAATCCTGTGTTGTCATGGCAACACCTGGTTCCACCAGAACTTAACTTTATTTCAAACCTTGAGCTAACCAATGCATTTTTCTCATGGAAATGTTTTCCTTAAGCTATGTTAATGAACCAAGTATTTGCTTGGAAATCTGCCTTTCTTCAAGATTCATGTCAACTGTTTTATGGCCAGGATGACTCACCTTGTGCCAATGCTATCTCAAGATGCATGTTGTGGGTGAGGGACCTGGTGCCACTCCCTCAGTTCTGAGGCATTTCCTTTCTCTAATTAGCAGGTTTTAACTCTTTGCTAAAAACTAGCAAGGCGGCACTCATTCTGTCCCCTTCTGATGTCTATGTCAGAAGCTTTTTCTATCTCTTTTATACTTTAATAAAACTTTATTACACAAAAAGCTCTGAGCGATCAAGCCTCATCACTGGCCCTGGATCAAACTCCTCTCCTACGGAGGCCACAAATCCCGGCATTGTTCAAGGCTCATAGCAAGCTTGTCGTTCAAGCTTGTAACTTGTCACTATGCATACTGAGCCTATTGTTTAGAGTCCTAGCTTTGCGCCCAGCACTTGTTATATGTTGGGAATATAGCAACTGACAAGAAAGACATGATCCTTGCCCTCATGGTGTTTATAGTCTAGTAGGGCAGACAGACAACCACATGGAAATAGATAGTGTGATAGGAGCTGGGAGAGAAACAAACAGAATGCTCTAATACAGAATAAAGGGACGGAAGAAAAAAGCACACATTTGGATCAGTAGTTCTCAAACTACAGTGAGTATCAGAATCACTTGGAGAGCTAATAAAGATTACAGAGACCTTGGCTTTTTGACATATGGAGGGCCTTGGTTGATTGAAATAGGGAGGGCCTGGGCTTCTGTAGTTTTACCAAATTTTGAGTAGTGCTGCTTTAAATACAGTACTCAGAGAAAGCCTCTCAGAGAAGGTGACCTTAAAATGGAATCCTTAGTGCTGAGAATAATGGCAGGGCCCAGGCTTTTAACTGGATTTGGATCCAGTCTTTCTGAGGTGATGCCAGATCTACAGCTATAGGTTGAGCCATCAGGCTGGTGAGTTCATTTACTGCTTAAGTGAGCCCCTTCCATTTATTATTACAAAATTATTTTATCACCAAAGTAAATAACTAAAAGTTCCTATAACAAACATGTTTTATAAGCAGACTTGTATTTACAAGTCATATCAGAGAACATCTCATCTCATTAACAAGGAACATAGCATGTATCTTTATATTTAAAAACTTATGTTCTTATTGGCTATTTTTCCAACAGTGCCTTTTTACATGGTCACCAGAATTTAAATGTCCTCCGAGTTCTCTCAATTATCTTCCTGAGAGTTGTACCAACCATTTGACATTTTGAATTAATTCTCAAAGTACTTATGCTAATAAGATTAGCTCCCCTCAAGACTTTTCATTAAATATGATTGTAAAAATTACATTTCTTTAACTAAGGTCAGTAAAAGAAATTAAGGTATTTAATTTCTGATCCTCACAGAATTAAGTGAAGAATGGAAAAGAGTATTCCAGCTAGAGGGAATAGTGTACAGGTTGGTCCTGAGGTAAAAAGGGGCTTGACTTCTTGAAGGAACTGGAAGAAGGTGAGCAGAGCTAGAGTTTAGTGAGCAAGGGAGAGAGGAGCAAGTCCAGAAAGTTCAACAGGGATTAGTTCACACAGGCCTTTGAGGTCAAAGTAAGAATTTTGGTTTTTATTCTAAGTGCAATGGGAAGCCACTGATAGGATGTATCCATTAGAAGTGTTTTATGAAGACAGCTATGAGTTGATTGTATTGTAAAATAGTGTCATTGTGCATGAAGATGGGCTTCCCGGGTGGCTCAGTGGTAAAGAATCTGCCTGCCAATGCAAGAGACACAGGAGATGTGGGTTTGATCCTTGGGTTGGGAAGATCCCCTGAAGGAAATGGCAATCCGCACCAGCATTCTTGCCTGGGGAATCTCATGGACAGAGGAGCCTGGTGGGTTACAGTTCATGGGGGTCACTAAAAAGAGTCAGACATGACTGAGCAACTAAGTAACAACAACAACAACAACATTAATATATGCTATCTGGTTTATCCATCAATCTCAGACATTTGTTTGGTATGAGTTAGCCCTCAAAGTCTACACAACTGCTGATAAACCTGGAAAATGGCATTTGTACAGCTTTAAAGCTGAGAACCAAATAGGTGACTAAATTTGAGCCAGTTAAGAATCTACAAATTTACAGTTTTTTTTTTTTTTTTTATAAAAGGAGGACCCTGGAAGACAAATGTTGACAAAGCTAGCAAAATCCTAAGCTCCATTGTATTGGCTTATGCTTCAATCCATCTTTTCATTGCTCTTTTGTTAATTCTTGCCCTCCTCTGTTTCTCTGTATTCACCTTCATTGTAGTCTTCCATTGTATTATATCCCTTTAATCTCCCTCTCTTCTTCCTGGAGGAACTGCAACTTGGGATCACATCTTAAGTGCACTATACCCTAAGGGATAAGAATATGGGCTATTCAGATGCCCCTCTCCTCTTACTGGTTGGATGATCTTGGCTATATCCTATAATACATCTAAGCCTCAGATTTCTAACCTGGAAACAGAGGCTAATAATACTGCCTATTTATAGAAATAAATATGCAAGTCCAGGAAAACAATGCATGGACTGCTGTATAGAAAATGCTCAAAATGTTACTAACATGTATTTCATTTCCTAATTAAATTTTCCACTTCTATTGTCATCTCACATTTTGAGTTCTTTCAGTTTACTGCTGCTGCTTCTGCTGCTAAGTCGCTTCAGTCGTGTCCGACTCTGTGCGACCCCATAGACAGCAGCCCACCAGGCTCCCCCGTCCCTGGGATTCTCCAGGCAAGAACACTGGAGTGAGTGGGTTGCCATTTCCTTCTCCAATGCATGAAAGTGAAAAGTGAAAGTGAAGTCGCTCAGTTGTGTCCGACTCTTAGCGACCCCATGGACTGCAGCCCGCCAGGCTCCTCCATCCATGGGATTTTCCAGGCAAGAGTACTGGAGTGGGGTGCCATTGCCTTCTCCATCTTTCAGTTTAAGGAGCATAAAATGTATTTTCAAATCTACCATGCCACTTTCATCCTGTTGTTACTCTGTAAGTAATTTGCTGTCTCCTTAATACAACT
This sequence comes from Capricornis sumatraensis, assembly GCF_032405125.1. NCBI lineage: Eukaryota > Metazoa > Chordata > Mammalia > Artiodactyla > Bovidae > Capricornis > Capricornis sumatraensis. Next base: position 105,223,057 of record NC_091092.1, on the reverse strand, counting down.
GAGACATGTCGCAGGAGTTCAGAGAAGGAGAAAATACCTGATAAGGTCAGTGGATGGATATGACTTCATCACTGAAGACCTGGCAACATTTGCTTAGACAAAGGAAAAGGAAAGGGAATTCAGGTTGGCAGGTCTGTGAGAAAATGTGTGAGAGAGAATTCTTATATGATGATCAGTAAGTAGTTTATATTGTTTGAAATGGAGGATTTGTATATAGCAGTGTTTGGAAAAAGTTTGTTGATACAAGACTGAGGAGTGTCTTCATCCAAAAGCTACTAAGTGTGGAATTTTTCCTGCAGGCTTTGGGAAGCCAATGAATAGTGTGGCAGGAGAGAGGGACATAATGAAAGCATGTTTCATCAAGATTGGTATGGTGATACTGCGTAGATTTATTTGGGAAACAAGTCTTGTGGCTATTGTGTTCCATGAACAAGAGTAGCAGCTGTGGAAATGGAAGCCTTGATCCAAGAGAAAACCGACAGGGCTTGACAACTTGAATCTAAAAGTCAAAGGAAGAGAATAAACACTTTGAACTTGAAATTATAAGGAAAAGTACAAAAGCAGGTCATTTCGCCTCTTTGTCTTAATAGTTCTATCTTTAAAGCAATGTTAATAAAATATAACATAAATATAATATAAAATATAATCTCTTAGCTTCACAGGGTTGAGAAGAACTGAAGCAAGATACTTGGCGTGAAGTGTAAATGTGATAATAGATGCAGGAATCCCAAGCCATTTACCTAGCACAAAGAAAGTAATTAATAAACATTTGCTCACTTTTAATTATTTTAAATCAAAATAATTTAGGAATAGAGCCCCACAGACATATCAAGGCCATTTTAGAGGGTAAGAATAATTAAGGAAAAGGATTAAAGGAGATGATGGATCTCTATTTCTTGTCTTCAAATCTTGGTTTACAGATTAATAGATCAAACAGACATATTTCCTGCTCAAGGATCTGAGAGCAGAATAGAATGAAGTATGGAAAATACTTAGTTATAACTATTCACGGCTTCCTTGTCCTTCCTCTTTCATCAGTAAAAGCTCAATAACAGTAGAACCTTATCAATGTGAACATCTCTCTTTCTCTGACCTAAGAAAGTCCAAGTCCTTTGATGATTAAATTATTAATCCTTTAAATGCCACTGAGAAGAAGTTATGCACATTTAAGCAAGAATAGACAGTTGTTCTAAGTAATAAAATGCATGATCCATTCCTTCCTCTGGAGCCAACAACTTCTCTGGTCCCTGAAGTGGCCATTTCCCTCCTTGTACCACTTCAGCTTGGGGCACAGTCTCAACTTTTAGTTTTCAGGAATCATTTCCAGTGGCTTTTCCAAAGGTGTCTGAATTTATAGAACTGTTTCTTTCGTTACTTCCATAGGTCTGCTTACAAAGAACCAAGAATATTATAATAAATAGTCAATAAAAAAAAATATATATATCACAACCTTGTGTATCCAGTGGAGTAAAACCATCCCAAGCTCTTTACGAGGTTCTGAGAGCACTGACATGCCTTTGTCTGACTGATAATGGCTCAGTTAATCTTACTTAAAAGTGGAAAGTCTCCACCAGAATGGCCCAAGTTTAAAGGAATTACAGTATCTACCATCTGTTAGGCCAGGATAGGATAGCAAACAGCTAAAACTTTGACACCTTACTGATGGGAGTGAAAACTGGTAGTACAACCACATTATAGAGCTATTGGGTAACATTTAGCAGAGCTGAACACACATATTTCACTGACCCAGACATTTCACTTCTGGATGTGCACTTAAGAGAAATGAGCACTCGTGTCCATCAAAAACCATCTTCAAGAATCCAAGCACACACCACTGTAAATAAAACAGATAACCAACAAGGGCATACTGTATATCACAGGGAACTATATTCAGTATGTTATAATAACCTGTAATGGAAAAGAATCTGATAAAGAATATACATATATATATATAGAGAGAGAGATATAAAACTGAATCACTTTGCTGTACTAACACAACATTATAAATGAACTAAACTTCAATTTTAAAAATTTTATAAGAAAACCAAATAAACAAACCAAACAAAAAAAAGAATCCATAGCAGTTTTTTCCATAATAGTTTCAAATTGGCAACAATGCTAATATCCATCAATAGTAGAATGGGCTAGTAAATGATGACTGCAGTGGAATACTACACAACAATGAAAATAAATAAAGTACAGTCACCCACAAAAGCATGGATGGATCTCAGATATAATGTATAATGGAAAAAACCAGAAACAAAGGAGTTCATGAAGTTTAAGGACAGGAAAAATTAATCTATGTTTGCAGAAGTCAGAAAAGTGGTTACTTTTATGTGTGTGGGGGATGCTGAATGGGAAGGAGTATGAAGGAGCATTCTGGAAGCCCTAGAAAATGTTCTGTATCTTGACCTGATTGGTGGTTACATACATAGGTGTGTAAAAATTAATTGAACTGTTCTTTTAAAATCTGTTCATTGTGAATTATGTAAATTTCACCTCAATTAAAGTGATAAATAAATAAAAGTATTGGTAAACATTAAAACAGGTCAGTAAGTTCAGTCACTCAGTCATGTCTGACTCTTTGCAACCCCATGAATCACAGCACGCCAGGCCTCCCTGTCCATCACCAACTCCTGGAGTCCACCAAAACCCATGTCCATTGGGTTGGTGATGCTACCCAACTATCTCATCCTCTGTCATCCCCTTCTCCTCCTGCCCTCAATCTTTCCCAGCATCAGGGTCTTCTTCAATAAGTCAGCTCTTCATATCAGGTGGCCAAAGTATTGGAGTTTCAGCCTCAGCATCAGTCCTTTCAATGAACACCCAGGGCTGATCTCCTTCAGAATAGACTGGTTGGATCTTCTTGAAGTCCAAGGGACTCTCAAGAGTCTTCTCCAACACCACAGTTCAAAAGCATCGATTCTTCAGCGCTCAGCTTTCTTCACAGTCCAACTCTCACATCCATACATGACCACTGGAAAAACCATAGCCTTGACTAGACGGACCTTTGTTGGCAAAGTAATGTCTCTGCTTTTCAATATGCTATCTAGCTTGGTCATAACTTTCCTTCCAAGGAGTAAGCGTCTTTTAATTTCATGGCTGCAATCACCATCTGCAGTGATTTTGGAGCCCCCAAAAATAAAGTCTGACACTGCTTCCACTGTTACCCCATCTATATCCCATGGAGCGGTGGGACCAGATGCCATGATCTTCGTTTTCTGAATGTTGAGCTTTAAGCCAACTTTTTCACTCTCTTCTTTCACTTTCATCAAGAAGCTTTTTAGTTCCTCTTCACTTTCTGCCATAAGGGTGGTGTCATCTGCATATCTGAGGTTATTGATATTTCTCCCAGCAATCTTGACTCCAGCTTGTGCTTCTTCCAGCCCAGCATTTCTCATGATGTACTCTGCATATAAGTTCAATAAGCAGAGTGACAATATACAGCCTTGACATACTCCTTTTCCTATTTGGAACCAGTCTGTTGTTCCATGTCCAGTTCTAACTGTTGCTTCCTGACCTGGATACAGGTTTCTCAAGAGACAGGTCAGGTGGCCTGGTATTCCCATCTCTTTCAGAATTTTCCACTGTTTATTGTGATCCACATAGACAAAGGCTTTGGCATAGTCAATAAAGCAGAAATAGATGTTTTTCTGGAACTCTATTGCTTTTTTGATGATCCAGCAGATGTTGGCAATTTGATCTCTGGTTCCTCTGCCTTTTCTAAAACCAGCTTGAACATCTGGAAGTTCATGGTTCACGTATTGCTGAAACCTGGCTTGGAGAATGTTGAGCATTACTTTACTAGCGTGTGAGATAAGTGCAATTGTGCGGTAGTTTGAGCATTCTTTGGCATTGCCTTTCTTTGGGATTGGAATGAAAACTGACCTTTTCCAGTCCTGTGGCCACTGCTCAGTTTTCCAAATTTGCTGGCATAGTGTGTGCAGCACTTTCACAGCATCATCTTTCAGGATTTGAAAGAGCTCAACTGGAATGCCATCACCTCCACTAGCTTTGTTCATAGTGATGCTTTCTAAGGCCCATTTGACTTCACATTCCAGGATGTCTGGCTCTAGGTGAGTGATCACACCATCGTGATTATCTGGGTCGTGAAGATCTTTTTTGTACAGTTTTTCTGTGTATTCCTGCCACCTGTTAATATCTTCTGCTTCTGTTAGGTCCATACCATTTCTGTCCTATATCGAGCCCATCTTTGCATGAAATGTTCCCTTGGTATCTCTCATTTTCTTGAAGAGATCTCTAGTCTTTCCTATTGTGTTGTTTTCCTCTATTTCTTTGCATTGATGGCTGAGGAAGGCTTTCTTATCTCTCCTTGCTATTCTTTGCAACTCTAGAGGAACTTAATACACAGGGATCAAATGAGTTGTGCAGGCTCATTCTTTGCCAGGATTTGTAAATGTATTCCACTACACTCTTTCAACTGCACTGCTTACCAAGAATGAGTACCATATTGAAAACATTTTATTTGATTAAAGAAATTGGGCATCTTGTTTATTAGAGCAAAGGTCTGGAACTGGTACTGGTAGATTCACCAAACTTCTGCTCTGCTAAACTATGAGACAGGAGAGGGTTTCAAGATTGAAAAGCCTTCATGGCTTCCCAGTCCTACTGTTAAAACTCTCCCCAAAATGGGACTATTTTGGCTTGGATCCTTATATCCAGTCAAGATATTCAGATTATCCAATTATAGAGTACTGTATGTATTAAGAGGCTATAGGCATTCATTTTAATGAAGAGGATACAATACATTGTTAAGGAATCTGTGTCTTTTGAAGATATGCTGCTTGTTTCTCAGATAAAAACCCACAGCAGTCTATTCTCATTAAATGACATCAGCAGTAAATTCTGAAAACAGGTGTTCTTAACCACCCATGCAATCCAATGAATGGACTTGAGATGGTCCATGAACCCCATGAAATTGCACACATTTTTACATGTGCGTATTAGTATTCTTTTCTGTGAAGGGAAACAAAGCTTTTGTGGCAGCCATGAAAATAAAACCCTCAGATCCTCTAGTGCAAGGACCATAAGTGACTGATGGTCCCAGCTGCTGCAGTGAAATGTATCATCGTATAGATGCCAAGGTCACGCTTTCCACAGCCTGTTCGAAGCCAATGATGCAAGACTTTTCTCTTGTTTCATTATATTCATTACTTTTATTTTTTAGATTCCACATATAAGTGATAACATAAAGTATTTGTCTTTCTCTGACTTATTTCACTGAGCATAGTATTCTCTAGGTCCATCTATGTTGGATGCAAGACTTTTCAGATAAAATCTCTGGCTTGGGACTTTCTGACAGCCTTGCAGAACTCCTTCAGAGCTGCATTGCCATCTAAGATGCTTCCACCCAACCTTCCTCCTTTCTTCCTCCCTTCTCCCTTCCCTTCACACAGAGGTGAGTCTGCTTTGAGGTCTGCATCCAGCATCCCTTGGTTCCTTCCCCATTTTCGGTCTTAGGCACTGTCTCTAAGAAATCTCTTGCATGCCTAGTTCTGTTGTGGCATCTACTTCCTGTAGGACCTGGACTATATAAGCGGTACTGGAGTGGTCTCAGAATATAGGCACTAAGATGTGGAGTTGGAACTTGGTCACTCACTTGCCTGCAGGTAAAGATGACACTGTTCTGGTTGGTAGGTGAGACATGCTGAGTCTCTGGCTCAAAGCCATAGTAACTTACTTGCCAAAGGTTTCACTGGTGGTGATCCCAGTGGAGGAGTCCAGGGTTCAGGGGTGTGGTGGAATACCGACTCTAAAGTGAAAAACAGTGCTGAATCTTATATCCCCTACCACAGAGAAGAAGCATAGCATCTGGTCAGCCTCTTTCGGTCCTGGAGGCAGGACATTCTACTCTTAGCAATATTACTCTGGTAGAGAAGGCTTCCAGCTTTAAGTAGGGACCAGAGGAGGAAAGTGTTCTACAGGAGGTTCAGGTTATGATGCAAGCAACATGGCCATGTGGGCCATACAATCCAGCAGACCTTAGGGTGCTCCAAGTGTCAGTGGTGGAAAATGATCCAGTGTGGAATTTATGGCAGGCTCCAGTGGGAGAAAAAAAATGTAAGTCCTTGGAGTCTGGAGCAAGGGTATGCCATTCACAGCATAAAAATAATCTGCCTTTTGAGAAACAGGTCCTGGTATGTTAGCGGGCCCTGGTAGGGACACAACATTTGACTAAGGACACCAACATGCAGCTGGAACCACACATTATGAGTTGGGTTCTTTCTGAACTGTTAAGTCATAAAGTAAGACAGGCCTTGCATCAGTCTATAACAACATGGAAATGTTACATCCCGGATAGGGCTTGAGTAAGACCACAGGACTTAAGTTAATTGAATGAGCAGGTAGCCTAGATCTGCATGTCATCTACAAGAGTTATACCAGTGCCCCAGCAAGGATTGAACCTTATAGACCCAGGGGGAGGGTTCTCATACACACAGCTGAAGGAAGAGCCTAAAGCTCTTGCTCAGTATGTGAAGAAAAGCTAAAAATGAATGGTGGCCACATTATATCACATTCGACAACAGCCCTAAATGAAAACGGGAGGGATGATTTTCCAATGGGTAGAGCCAAAGTGATACATCTAGCCATCCAGTTTGTGTAGAAGGAACAGCAGTGTGAGGTGAGAATATTTGCACTCATGGAAGTGGCCAATGGCCTGGAAGGGAATCAGGGAATCAGATCAGATCCAAGGATGGGAGTGGTTATAAAATATGAAGGTCTTTGTATCACACATAAATGTCCACCAGAAATCATCCACCACAGACAAGGCACCTGACAACTGAGGAGACAAAATGGCTCAGACAGTTGACATCAGCTAGCCTTTTATGGCCACTCACCCCAGAATTGGCATGATGGGCACATTCATGTAGTGGCCATGGTTGCCAAGATGGCCACAATAACGTGGAATCCCACTGACTAAAAATGATCTTATTGGTGCCTCCAATATCCAACTAGCTTATTGGTGCCTCCAAATGTCCAACATATTGGCATTAGAGACCTAAACTGAGCTCCCATATCTGGCACTATCTCTTGGTCATTTGGTATCAAGTAAACAGCATTGAGTCCCTTCCATCTTTTGTCCTCACAGGTATAGATCCTTATTCTAGACTTGGGTTTACCTTTCCTGCCTGTAGAGCCTTAGCAAGTACCACTATCCAGGGGATTATGGAAGGCTTAACCTACAAATATGGAATCCCATGCAACATGGCATCTGACCAGGGGACCCATTTTACAGCAAAGGAGGGGGTAGGAGTGGGCCCATGACCATGGGATCCACTAGTTGTATCACACATGACACTATCTAGAGGCACTCAGCCTCATAGAACACTCCAAGGAATACCTAAATTGTAGTTTGGGGACAACACTCTGAAAGAAGGGAGTGCCCTTCAGGATACAGTGTCTATATTTAAAATCAGAGACCTCTATCTGGCTCTACATCCAAAGAATACATGGATCCAGAGATCAAGGGGTAGAAGCATGAGTGGCCCCACTTACCACTGGAGGTCTCCATGCTTCCAGTCCCATCAACTCTGGACATGACAGAGCTGGTGGTCATGGTTCTCAAAGAGGGCACATTCTTGCCAGAAGATGCAGGAAAGGGTCCCTTTGAATTACAAGCCATGACTACTACCAGGACGCTATGGATTCCTTGTGCCCAGGGACCAGAAGGTAAGAAGAGGAATCAACTGTGACAAGAGCAATTGGCTCTGATCAGCAGGAGGTAGCAGGGCTGCTTTGACATAATGGTGGAATGGGGAATGTGTGTGCTACCCAGGTGATGTCCTTGCACACCTCTTGGTACTCTTTTACCCAATTATGACTGTGTTCAGTTCAGTGCAGTTGCTCAGTCGTGTCCGACTCTTTGCGAGAGTCTGTGTATGACTGTGTATGGGCAAGTATATCCACCCCAGCCTCATAAGGGTATGATTCCCAAGGGCTCGGACCTCTCAGGAATGAAGGTTTGCATCTGGAAAGATATGTCAACACTGGGAAAAAGTTTAGGCCCAAGAGTGATTTCTCTTCCCTCTGGCTAGGCAGGTCACCTTTCCAACAGAATCAGCCTTATCATATAAACTACAGGGACTTAGTGGAATGTCGCAAAAGCACTTAGGGTGGAGAAATACTTTGCCTTAAATTTACTTATTAAAGTAATACATTAAAGAGAATAAAAATCCTTCTGAATCATCCAAGTCACAATGCTATCATTCACTCCAAGAACTTGAAGTGTACCACCAACCAATACAAAGGCTTTCTCCATCCTGAAAAATGTAGTGATTAGGAAAGATGATTGCAAACCATTTCTGAAGAAAATTAAATACATACATTTCAGGTTTTAGACAGTTAGGCTTTTTTGTTTGTTTGTTTATAAAATGTTAATTCCCCAGCCACCATGGAGCTTTCTCCATGACATTAATCGTGTTCTGCTGCTGGATCTGCTGCTGCTATCTGCCTAATGGATCTGTTACCCATGGGGTAGTGTTTCAGAGGCTGGTGACATCCTCCTCTCGTATTGGTGACAAGACTGATTCAGAGTACTCCTTCCTGACCCATTTATTCATGGGTATGTTATCAAAAATAAGCTTTCTACTTCACAGCATAGTAAAAAACAAATAAACTCAAGCCAAATTCATACTCTATCCTCTTTGTGTCCCACTCTTGTCCTAGTAATATTTCCTCCCAGGCCTTTGCTCCTCCAAACTGCAAAATAAAAGTCTTATTTTCTAAAATTTCAATGTCTGAAATCCCACCAGATGCCAGTCCAACTTAAAGAAACTGAAGATGGAAGAGCAAAGGTGAAGGAAGGAGACACAGGTTTACCTATGGCTGATTCATGTTGATGTTTGGCAGAAACCAACACAATTCTGTAAAGCAATTATCCTTCGATTAAAAAATACATACATTTATAAAGATTTAAAAAAGTAACTGAAGGTATGACGCTCTTAGGCTGATGTACAAGGGGAGGAGCGACTGGAGGTGGGGCCCAGCATATAGGTGGCAGTGAGGCCTTTTTAAAGCACAGGAAATCCAAATGATCCTTTCTCAAGAGTCAGGTCTCATGGGGGCCACCAAGGTGTTCACATGAGATATTGTAACTGAGCAGGACCCTACGGGGCCTTCCCAGAAAAGGACTCCCCCCATGTCCTCCACCTCCTTTTGTCTGTAGAAAAACTTTAGTCAAAGAATAAATTTAATCAGAGAACTGGAAAAATGCAGAAAGAATGGAACACAGTCAAGCAAGACAAAAGAATAATAGTTTAGCCATTAAACAAAGTCAAGGACCTTTAGTTCCTCCTTCAGGGCTATAAATAATATTCTGAGGCCAAGTCCTTTGTGCGGTTTTGCAGAGACTGAAATCCCCGCCAGGTGGAAGAAGTTATCTGTTTGCTACCCACAAGCACAAAGACTCCAGACTGGTTGGAATCAGAAGGCTGATGATGTTGACGCCCTGTTACCTTACAACTGATCAGTCAGAAGGATATTCGTGAGCTGATCACGTACTGCACAACTCCCCTCCCTCACCCTGTCTTTAAAAATCCTTCTATGATAAGCCTTCAGGGAGTTTGGGTTTTTTAAGCACTTAGTGGCTTTGTACTCCTTGCTTGGCACCCTGCAATACACACTGCACTTAACTTCATCAAAACCCGATGTCAGTAGACTGGCTTTACTGTGCACAGGCAAGTAGACCCAAGTTTGTTTCGATAACAATATTAAGATGAAGAAGCTGCTGGAACATCTGTAGGTTAATGATATATTCTCCTCTTATATCCGTAGCTGATCCAGTTGCCAAAAACATCTGGGCATTTTTTCAAGCATAAAAAAATTACTGCACGTCCAGTTTAATGAATCTGGAGACCCAATTCACCAAGTGACCTTGCTGAAATTCATCCATGTGCAAAACTAAAATCATATGACTTATCTGTTCCTCATTCCATAGGTTCGGTTGCAGGGGAAAGATGACCCAATTTTAATTGAATCAGGTTATACTGGTCAAGATAAAGTGTCAAATGTGATTCATGGCAGTCTTTCAACATTATTCATGTTGGTTTTGCATTCATCAAAAGAATGCTTAGTAGCTCTGACAGACTCTGAAGATACAGCTTCAAACATCTCTTGAATACCTTGACGGGAAAGGCATAAAATAAAATGTCACTAGTAAATATTACTAGTCCAGACACAATATTATAAAACCATTTCTCACATGGTGAAAGAGCGTATTTCATACAACTAAAGGTATGTCTTTTTTTTTTTCAACCAAAGGTATGTCTTAAATAGGTTAATTTCTTCTTGTATTTCAGCACCTCCATGAAGGGAAACATGTAGTCCTCAGCAATAAGCCTTCAAATGCCCTCTTTCAGTCCTCTCCCATACACTCCCATCAGACACCACAGGTGCTCCCTCATTTCTCTCTTTCCAATCAACAGCTCAACATTAGCAACCCATGCTTACATGAATGTCTTGTCCACATGTAACAACTCATGATCCCATGAAACCTTTATCCACACACTCTGCTTCACCATTTCCTCTGACTCTCCAGCACAGAAGCTCACAAACCAGCTTGTGATCAGAAGTTATTCCTTAGTGAGCAGAGAAAGGAAAGAGCAAGAAAGCAGTTCTTCTTAGAGGGAGGGTAATGGCCAGAAATTCTCAAGTGTCAAGAATTTTTACTCCACCATACTCTGATCTGGCTCTCATCAACCATATTCAGTTCAGTTCAGTTCAGTTGCTCAGTCATGTCCGACTCTTTGAGACCCCATGAATTGCAGCACGCCAGGCTTCCCTGTCCATCACCAACTCCTGGAGTTCACTCACACTCGCGTCCATCGAGTCAGTGATGCCATCCAGCCATCTCATCCTCTGTCGTCCCCTTCTCCTCCTGCCCCCAATCCCTCCCAGGATCAGAGTCTTTTCCAATGAGTCAACTCTTCACATGAGGTGGCCAAAGTACTGGAGTTTCAGCTTTAGCATCATTCCTTCCAAAGAAATCCCAGGGCTGATCTCCTTCAGAATAGACTGGTTGGATCTTCTTGAAGTCCAAGGGACTCTCAAGAGTCTTCTCCAACACCACAGTTCAAAAGCATCAATTCTTTGGCACTCAGCTTTCTTCACAGTCCAACTCTCACATCCATACATGACTACTGGAAAAACCATAGCCTTGACTAGACGGACCTTTGTTGGCAAAGTAATGTCTCTGCTTTTCAATATGCTATCTAGCTTATAACTTTTCTTCCAAGGAGAAAGTGTCTTTTAATTTCATGGCTGCAATCACCATCTGCAGTGATTTTGGAGCCCCCCCAAATAAAGTCTGACACTGTTTCCACTGTTTCCCCATCTATTTCCCATGAAGCGATGGGACCAGATGCCATGATCTTTGTTTTCTGAATGTTGAGCTTTAAGCCAACTTTTTCACTCTCTTCTTTCACTTTCATCAAGAGGCTTTTTAGTTCCTCTTCGCTTTCTGCCATAAGAGTGGTGTCATCTGCATATCTGAGGTTATTGATATTTCTCCCAGCAATCTTGATTCCAGCTTGTGCTTCTTCCAGCCCAGCATTTCTCATGATGTATTCTGCATAGAAGTTAAATAAGCAGGGTGACAATATATAGCCTTGACATACTCCTTTTCCTATTTGGAACCAGTCTGTTGTTCCATGTCCAGTTCTAACTGTTGCTTTGTGACCTGCATATAGGTTTCTCAAGAGGCAGGTCAACCATATTATGTATTTGTAAATCTTAAAGTATTTCCTAAATGGTTTTCACTGCTAGCTTCTACAAAAGCAATAGTTCTTGTTGGAGAAAGAAAGCAAACTATTTGACATGAAAATAACGATAGCCTCTGTCTCTGGGTAATCAGCCTCAGTTATAGCAGTAAATGAGGTGGATGGTTTTTAAGTCTTCATTCACCAATAATTGTTCATAATGATGTCTATGAGAGACTTTGCCTTCTAATTTTCACATTAAAGTGAAAGTGAAGTCACTCAGTCATGTCCAACTCTTTGCAACCCCATGGACTGTAGCCCACCAGGCTCCTCTGTCCATGGGATTTCCCAGGCAAGAGTACTAGAGTGGATTGCCATTTCCTTCTCCAGGGGAATCTTCCTGACCCAGGGACTGAACCCAGGTCTCCCGCATTGTAGGCAGACACTTTACCGTCTGGCCACCAGGAAAAATTTCACATAGCAACTTTCAAAACAAAAAAAGAAAAATGTGTATATATACACACACACACACACACACACACACATATATATATATATATATATATATATGTATGTATGTATGTATGTATATGTCAGAGAAGGCGATGGCACCCCACTCCAGTACTCTTGGCTGGAAAATCCCATGGACGGAGGAGCCTGGTAGGCTGCAGTCCATGGGGTCACTAAGAGTCGGACATGACTGAGTGACTTCACTTTCACTTTTCACTTTCATGCATTGGAGAAGGAAATGGCAACCCACTCCAGTGTTCTTGCCTGGAGAATTCCAGGGAAAGAGGAGCCTGGTGGGCTTCTGTCTATGGAGTCGCACAGAGTCGGACACGACTGAAGTGACTTAGCAGTAGCAGCAGTGCTACATGTTGAGGGGAGGCATTTTAAAGAGAAAAAGCACCAACAAAAGTCACAAAAGTTGGGAAAATGTGGCACTAAATAGACCACAAAAAAGGACATTTGTTTACAGTCCTTTTCTTGCTGAAGCAAGAAAGCAGAGCACTGCCATGTTCAGCCTCAGCTGGGGACATGCACACGGAGTAACAAGTTTTTCATCACTCTGCGTATGTCTGTGAATGACAGCAAAAGCACCACGAGTATTGACTTTTGTGTTACAAATACATTTAACTGAGTAGGCAAACTCACAAATATGATATCTGTGAACTATGAGGATCAACTCTATTTCATGGTCACCCTAGTTACTACGTGACAGAAATTGTTAGGTCTTTTCATGGATAGAAAGAATAGGAGCTCTGGAAGAATTAGTGAGAGAGGAAGGAAGATTTGGAGTTTTGACAAGGTCCTGTTGAAGCAAATTAATGTGCAAAATCAACTTAAAGGAATTGCAAGGGGCCAGAGAGACTGGATTTGTTGCAGATTTCATTTTACTCTCGAGTCCCTGAAGCCCACAATTCTAACCAAATCTTGAATCTCACTATGGATATTTTAGTCTGCCAGCTGGCAAATGGGATAAACAATTAGGGTCACTGCAGCCTCCATCCTGTGGACTCTGTTGGAATTTATTGCAACACCAGCCTGATTCTTATTGGTTTTCATTAGGGAGAAATTGAGAAATTCTGAATGCTGAGAGCATCCTTATGAAGTCTGGTCTTTCACTCAGGTCTATTAAAGAATTGGGCTTCCCTGGTAGCTCAGCAGTAAAGAATCCGCCTGCCAATGTAGGAGATGTGGGTTTGATCCTTGGGTTGGAAAGATCCCCAGGAGAAGGAAATGGCAACCCACTCCAGTATTCTTGCCTGGAGAATCCCATGGACAGAGGAGCCTGGTGGGCTACAGTCCATGGGGTCACATAGAGTCAGACATGACTTAGTGACTAAATAACAACAACAACTAAAGAATCAGGCTGGTGCTGAAAGGATTCATCACTTGTGTGTCAGATATTCTCTGTGTGTGTCAGATATGCTCTATTTATCTTCCCAGTTCTGTCTCCACTCTTCTCTGTTCTGCTCTCTGCTCCAGGAGCTGACTTTTATAGACTCCATAACAGATTTCTTTGTCCTCTGGCTTCTGGTTATCCCATGGTAGATACCCATATATTATCGGGCAGGAAGAGAGTAAAGTTGAGGTATATATCTCCCTGCCTGCTTTCCTGCTTGGTTGTCACAGGTTGGCAGTGGTTACATTTCTCTAACAGAGTCCACAGATACCACTGGGTGACCTTCTCTTGAAGCTATAATTCTCTTTTAAGGTTATGGTAATTGCACTTTTTCTTTACCTCTTCAGGCGTAGAGTCAATGGCCCCTGCTCATGAGAATCCTTGGATACTTCATCATTTCATGTGGGTTTTCCTTAACCACATCCATACTTTGCCAAATAGTCCTTTAATTAAACTGTCCTAAATTATCTTATTTGGCTTATATGACAATAAGGTCCTATTGTTTCCTTTTGTGACTTGACTGATGACATGGGGTTCAGGTGTTGCCAGACTCATCCTTCCATTATAAAGGTTCCTATTGACATTTGTCTAATGATTTTGACAGCTAATAATGATTTCCACTAGAAATGCTGTCCATCAACTATGTAGTTACCTCAAAATATAGCTTGTACAAGACACACATATTGGATTCTTTCTCTTTATTAATCAATTTTAAAATAATAAATTGATGTCCTGGTAACTGTCAAAGAAACTCATTTTTTCCCCAAATATTGTAAAATCGTAGATATGTATGTATTTGGTGTGCTTCATCTTTCCTTTTGATACTCGTATCATCCCATTTTTCACTAGCACGAACCTTTTGCGTCATGACTCCAACAGACTCTGATACTTCCTTAATTTCTAAAATAACATAATGTCTCAGATTCCTTGTATATATTCCCTACTCCAGACCTGGAGCTAAACATTACTCTATGGAGCTCTGATTCCTTGGTTTTCATTGATTCTACAGATTTTTAGCGAACAGAATTAGGAAATACGGATACTTTTAGGAAGTGCAAAAGAAATCATGCATTAATTCTGATAGTCCCAAGGCAAATTTAAGTTTATAGGTCTGTTAACTTATTTAACTTTATATTTGTATCCCCTTTTCTCTTACAGTGAAACATTTTATTCTTAATTATATTAAGATAATTAGTAACTTGATTGATCCTACTTCACATACCATAGTCTCAAAAATAACAATATTATTATGAAGAATAAGACTATTAAGTTAGTCATTGAGTTTCAATAGCTCTGTAATGAGGGTGTCCGATTCCCCACAGCCTCACCAATGGAGTATACTGTCAAACCTTGACAATTTTTGCCCCTCTGATAGGTAAGAAGCAGTGTCTCAGTGTAGTCTTAATTTTCATTTCTCTTATCATGACCAACGTAGAGCATTTGTATATACTTAAGAGCCATTTGCATGTCTATTTGTATAAACCTCTGTCTTTATGAAACAGGAGGGATTTAGATGTTCCTCGAATTATGTAACATGAGGTCTTAGGTTAGGTTGCCACAGGCAGATTTTGAGATAAAGATTCATGTGAAAGTGAAGTAATAGGAGGTATTTCTAGGAAAAAGCAGTAGCCAAATCGAGAAATGGGACAAGAAAGAAGGGAGGTCAAGTCAGGGTATGATAGCAAGCAAGGTTCCAAGACAGTCCTTTGAGTCAGTCTCAAAGAGGAGTTACAGAACCAGTGTAAATACATCTAAGAACTGTCCCCATTAGGGAGCAAGGGAGCTGGACTATTTCTTTTCTTCACTGTCAGTCGCTGGTTACAGGTTGCTCTCAGGGGATACAGATTCCCAGGCACTTGCAGCTTTCCATGTTTCCAGGCAAATCAGGCTCTAGCTGCCTGAGGCTAGTCAGCCAACTAAGAGATGTAGGTGCTGGCTGTTGTGAATGAAAACCCACAGAGAGCTAAGACGCATGGAAATGGTCAAGGGATTGGGTGGGGGGATTATGGGAAGAGCACCTGCAGCATCTGCTTCAATGAGTGACAACCATCTCACACGCGTGGGAGGGGATGAGTACTGTCCAAAGGGACATTTACCAGGCATGATTTCAAAATCAACACCAGAGTCTATGACAAATGAGAGTGCATCACTGGCATTTTATTTACTTGATTTGACTTCAGTAATATTTTCTAATCACACATGGTAAAAGAAAATTACAGTGTATTTGCTATAACCAGTTGTCCCTAGTCACACTGTGTTGAGTCAGATGGCTCCTCTGAGGCTGACTCAGAACTTCCACAGATGCCTAAGCGAATCCCTCTGTGTGAAGTCAACGCCTAGACCTGTGTTGGAATGAAAGCAGGATCCCCCTGACACTAGCATGAGGAATAAACAGAGTGTTGTTTTCCCAGCTAATGAGAGCAAACAGCTCTATCCCAGGTGGCTTCCCTTAGAGGTTTTGCAACTATAAGATCATCACATGGAGGCCAGAGGTGCAGTTCAACAATCCTGAATGAGAAACTAGGAAAGGAATAGAACAAAAGGCCTTGCTTGAGACTGTGCTGTGCTGTGCTTAGTCGTTCAGCCGCGTCTGACTCTGTGACCCCAAGGACTATAGCCCACCAGGCTCCTCTGTCCTTGGGATTCTCCAGACAAGAATACTGGAGTGGGTTGCCATGCCCTCCTCCAGGGGATCTTCCCAATCCAAGGACCGAACCCAGGTCTCCTGCATTGCAGGTATATTCTTTACCGTCTTAGCCACCAGGATATGTGTATTAACCCTGTGGCCAAGAAGTACAGACAAAGCAAAAAGATTTTACCTTTTAGGCCTTTCACTCTGGACTCTGTGTCTTGAGGACCTAAAGGCTGTAAGATCTCAGCATCTCAGAGAACAGAGAGCTGTTCCACATTTATTTTCTTAATGCTTAAAATTAGTGAGTGGAAACAGGCTATAAAAGAAGAGCTAACATTAGTAGACAGCTGAATCTGTTTGCCAGTGCAGGAGATTCGGGTGTGATCCCTAGGCTGGGAAGATCCCCTGGAGAAGTGAATGGCAACCCACTCCAGTAGTCTTGCCTGGAGAATTCCGTGGACAGAGGAGTTTGGTGGGCTATAGTCCAGAGGGTTGCAAAAGAGTCAGACACAAGCTAGCGACTAAAACACAACCCAGAAAAAATAAATAAATAAAAAATAAAAAACAACCCAGAGTATAATTTTCTCACCTCCATATTTTTTTCTCTTCAATTCTAAGGTTGAAGTTTGGTGAATTTTAGAGTGACCAATTCATGTTGATTTGCTTGGGACTTGCTTGGCTTAGGACTAAAAGTCCTAAATCCAGGATAATTCTGCAGTCCAGGGAAAACTGGAATGCTTGGCCACCATAGCAATATCTTGAGTAATTCTGTGCAACACTGATGGTGTAGGACAGGGCTTTTCAGGCTAAAGTGCATCTAAATTCTCTGACATTTTGTTAACATGCTGATTCTGATTCAGGAGGTCTGGGGCGGGGCCTGTGAGTCTGCATTTCTAGTTTCCAGGTGACGCTGATGTTGCTGGTACCCATGTTGCTGGTACCCATGTTGCTGGTACCCATGTATACCCAAGGGCAGGTATAATATTGATGCCGTAGTTTTACTGCAAATATCTGAAACTAAATTTTAGTTCATCTCTGCTTTTAACTTAAGGAAGGAAAAGTACTTGTGTGATAATATTATTCCTTTATGAATATTCACAATGAAGAGAAAGATTAATTTACTCACCAATAGTTTGTGTTTAGGAAAAACAGTTTAAAGGAAAGGTACTCAACTTATAATGAAGCAAATTTTAATTGATATAAAAATTACAGATGATGGTTATTATTCTTTTTATATTGTACTCTTCACCTGTTGTTTAGTTTTGTCTTGGATTTTGAATAAATTTTGAACTTGATATTTTTAGATAATTTAAAAGTTATTAACATATCTGCAGTACCCATTTCTATCACAATTATATACAGGTACCATCTGTGTGTACAATAGGAGCTGTGTTTTTTTTTAGCCTGATTTCCTTAATCTTACTTTACAGGAACATATTTATATATCAATCTTACATATCCCATATATAAGATATGAAAGTACTTGATAAAGGTTCTTTGTAGATTTATTTCATCAATTCCTTATCTAAAACTTCATATATTTACTTTTCTTTGAGCATATTCCCCAATGGCAAATCTCCTTTGAACAGCACACTTCATCAGTTCCATGAGACAGCTTTGATTTTAAGAAAGAAAAGCTGATTTTGAGTATTCTGAAATACCATAGCAAGGCTTATTTCTATTAATCTTCATTACCACCACTAACATGATAAACTATCTCAATACACACCATATTTTTCCAATGAATCTCTCGAAATATTTCTTGCCAGCTTTCTCAACTACAAGGTGTCCACTGTTAGTCATATTTGGTCAAGGTTCTATCTACTTTAGGAAAAATTTCATAGAAACAACAAATATTTCACTTATTAGTCCTAACATAACTAAGGACTATTCTCTCAAATCCACCAACTTTATTGGATTTCTAAATCTCTTAATGGTTAGCAATTTTGTGTGTATGTGCATGTGTGTATAAACATATAAGTATAGTGAGGTGAAAACATACATTTTTGTCTACAATAAAAGAAACCCAAATACGCTTATTTGGTTTTTAAAAAGATTTTATATTCTACCTTGTACTAGAAAGGATTTCACATAACTTGCATGAGCACATCTCAATATCAAGAAAAAATAATAGCAAGCATTAAAAATGGGGTATAAAAATCAAATAAATCAGAGGACAAAGTAGAACTAAGACAAAAAAAAATAAAAGTAGATACAATAATATTTCCATCTAGAGTACAAGCTTCTAGAATTAGATATAATGTCCAAGAGATAAACGTAGGTCAACTGATCTATATCTTGCACAGGACTAGTTCAACGTAATATTTCATCTAGTTCTAGTATCAGTGCCAAGAACAAACTGTTTATCCTAAGAAAATGAAACTCTTTAAATAAACTAAATTGACATATTGTTTACCTACACTAAAATCAATTTAAGTGTATATTTTTATGAGCTTGGATAAATTTATAGACTTGTGTAACCATAACCACAATCAAGATGCAAAACATTTCCCAAACCTCGAAAGTTCCCTTGAACCCCATCCTAGTCAATCCTCCCTATCTCCAGCCCCAGGCAACCACTGATCTGCTTCCTATCACTGTAGATTAGATTTGCTTTTCTAAAAGTCACAGAGTATATGATCTTTTGTGTTGAGCATGATGTTGAGATTCAGCCATGTTTTTGCATCAAAAATCCATTTTTTATTGTTGAATAATATTCCCTTGTGTGGGTATACCACAATTTGTCTATCCATATACCAACTGATGGGTTTCCCTGGTGGCTCAGTGGTAAAGAATCCACCTGCAATACAGGAGGCTTGGGTTCAATCCTTTACTTAGGAAGATCCCCTGGAGAAGGGAATGGCAACTCCCTCCAGTATTCTTGCCTGGGAAATTCCATAGACAGAGGAGCCTTGCAGCAGTCCATGGGGTCTCAAAGAGTCAGACATGACTTAGCCACTAAACAACAACAGCAAGATACCAACTGATGGACAAATGGCTGTAAAAGAAGGAAATCAGAAACAAATAGAACTGTAAGTCACCTTGGCATTATGAATAACAGAAGATATAAACAGAGTGGGATTCTTGTGAAAATACTCTTTACCTCAACAACTGAATTTCTGCCTCCTTTTCTCTCTGGGCCTGTTGCTTTACAAATAATTGGAACTAATTTTATTACACAAACCTAAAATACTTTAGATTTATGTAAATTGTGAGTGGCAGAAATCAAAGCATGTCATAGTCATCACCTTTGGCTCACATATCATCCCTGAGTGGCAGGCGGATGGCAGAACCAATTAGCCTCCCTCAAAGGAAAAGGAGACTTCTGGAAGGACACTAATATTTTGAGCTATAGCAGAAATCTTGGATTGAAATTGAGAACACAATACAGATTTCCTAAGCCCAAAGTTATCCCTCTACTCTCTTCTTGCTCTCTTATTCTGAAAGGGTACAGGTGAGGGGTACGGACTAAACAGGCAAACACAGCCTCCTTCCCCTCACCCTCACCTCAATCACCTCATCTCACTTCAACCCAAGCAGCTGGTCTTCAGTTTTACCTACTGAATTTCCATCTAAGTTTCCATTTGCTAAGATTGTTCTGAAGTTAAAAAAAAAAAAACAAACTGAAAACCTATGGAATCAAATCATCCCAAGAAAACAGGGGCTCCCTCTATTGTAAAATGCAAACTTTCAGTGATATAATGATGCCTTCCACTTATATGACACTTTTACTTCTTTATAGAGCTTTCAAAGATATTTCATCTGGCCAGAAGAACAAACTTAATCAACAAAGGCAGTTAATTAAGACTATGCATTCACAAATGTGTTAAGTTCAGTCAACATTTAATCATCATTGTTAATGGGAAATTGACCCAGTATGTGTGTGCAAAAGCCACACACCAACAGGAAACTTAATTTGAACAAGTCATTTCTAACTACTCTCCCATTAAACTTTGACAGAGGTCCTAAAAAGTATCCACAGTGGGGGAGAAAAATGCAGTGTATGTGGGTTTCCTTTCCTGTCTGTCTTGCAAGACAGTGGTGATGCAGAAGTGATATAAGAACCTTGGGAAAGTAGATTGTTTTAAACACTCCCAAAATGACTTTCCAAAACCAACTGCCAAAATTTCACCGGATAAAAGCACATTTTGAAAAAGTGACTTACAAATCTTCTAATGGGCAAATATTAAAACATCAACAACAGTATAGTTTAACTTTGGGCCATTACTGAGACCAAGAGGAGAGGCAGGCCACAGCTATAAGTGGAGTGGCAACTGGTCCCAGTTTGCCTAGACAGTTATAGTTAACAACTGTTGTCCTGGCATGATCGTTAATAGCTCCCTTGTTTCACTTTCACAAATGTCCTGATTTGGATGATAAATTATATGGCTATCCTAGCTATAAGGAAACAGCAGTAAAGCACAAATGACCAAAACGAGAAAATTCTCTCTCTTTTTTTCTATTTCTCCTTCTCCCAGAGATGCTCAAACTGACATCTTTCACAATGTAAACTGTAGGTATAATGAGATTTCCGCTCTCTTCTATTCATTACAACCAATCATTTGCAACTCTGTGGGCTCATTAGAATCACTGAAAAGCTGAAAAACATTGGTTCCTGAGAAACATTTAGGAATAATTAAATCAGAGTATCCGGAGGTGGGACTTGTCATCAATACTGTGTCAAAGCCTCTAGGGTACTTCTAATGTGCAGTCAGGGTTGAGAACCACTGATTCTGACAGTAATCAAGTAATTATTTCTACTATAAGGCACCTGATATTCTGAGTAACATACATAACAATATCTCCTTGGGGAAGAAGGATGTCCCTGCCCGCCACCCTTAACCAAGGACCATGGCATTTTCCCTTTTGCTCCATCCTCTGGGTGGCCAAAGGTCCTGCTCATTCTTGTTATCCTCTGTTCACACAAGGATAAATCATTCTACTTTTTCCTCTGAAAATTTCAATGCCTGTAGTGATAATATAACAAAGCTTGAACTATAATAGTCCAAATGAAGAGCTCCTTTGTCCTGGGATAAAGGCATTTGAAGTGTTGAGTGATAAAGGCATATGATGGGACCTTCAAGTTGGCCACTCATTATTTGATGGCAGCTCTGACATTCTGAAAGCTTAGCAACTGAAGCTAGGTGGCAGTCCTGCTTAGGCAATTAAAGGAGACACCAGAAAGACAATTATGAAGAAGATCCACACAGAAGAAAACAAACAAACAAAAATTACCATTGATTTAATACAAGCATGAGAGCTAAGGGGAAAGCTAACTTGTTAATATCGTGCCTTTAAATACAGTCCTCCTTATCAAAGTTGGGGAATTCCTGTAAAATTATGGGCATGTCTTGAATTTTTGAGTGCTTCTCAATATTTTCCATAGCTTCTTCATATTCCAGGTTTCTAGCTATTGCCCCTGTTACCACTGTTCAGGCGACTGCCTGTAAATGGACACTGGCTAATCATTTTAATTCTACAAAATGAGAGAGTGTCAAGAGGTTATAGAGAATATTCATAAGCATCAGAAATGAAAATATGTGTTACAGATACCCAAAACAGTGACAATGTGATTCTTTCAAAAGGATAATATCTATATGTCTTGAAGGTTGTTTACCAAAATATTAATAGCATTTATCTCTAAATCAGGGGATTTGTGGAGATTGTTATCTTTTCTGTTTTATGTAACTTGTTTTATAATAGACATATGTCCCTTTATTTTAAAATTTCACTGTTTTTACGAGAGTCATAATGTCCTTCAGCTCACTAATGTCCATTAGTGACTAGACAATTAGCAGATCATGACTGTTTTCTGTCATGTTTATTCTCAGCCCAAGGCCTGCTTTACTTTAATTGATGGCTCCCCTAATTAGAGTTGTTAATGGATGATGCCAGTATGTGTGTTCAGCCCAGACAATCAATAGAGTGTGCTTGTACATACTCTAATTTGGAAAGCTAACCAGAAGTTGACGTTTTGGTTTGTTTGCTATTATTTTGGGGGAATACCCAAGATGAGGCTAGGGTGTATTGAAATGTGTAAACTTCATGTATCCTAAAATGTTTGACAAACTATTCTTTAGAGTAGAAGTAATTTTAGAAATTACAAGGTAAATTACTATACCAGAACGAAGAATGCAGAAAGATACTACAATTCTTTTAAACATATATTCATTTGGTTAGATATGAGTTAAACACAGTCAGTTAAGAAGTTTAGTTGGGAATACAACTGACAGTAACAGTTGAGCAACCTTTCTCAAAACTAATGCTTTGATATGTAATCAGGTGTTGAGTGGGTTTTCCTGTTGTCCTGGAGTTATAGTTAAGGTCCAACACTGATAACAAAAGACTAATTACTCTAAATCTAAGTTCATCAAGCCATTTAGAGTTGGGGCTAGCCACCCCTCAGAACTGGAGAGAGAGAAAAAAAAAGACAGTACCACCACCCACCCTAGTAGTAGTGTTAGTCACTAAGTTGTGTCCGACTCTTTGCAACCCCACGGACTGTAGCCCGCTAGGCTCCTCTGTCCATGGGATTCTCCAGGCAAGAATACTGGAGTGCATTGCCATTCCCTTCTCCAGAGGATCTTCCAGACCCAGGGATTGAACATGGGTCTCCTGCATTGTAGGCAGAGTCTTTACTGTCTCAGCTATAGAGAAGTCCTTAGCACCCACCCTACTCAATCCTAGTTTTAAAGGAAGAACTAACAGAAAGCCCATGGCCCTTGTAAAGTGAGCAGTTTTAACCTGTCACCGTTATCAAACATCCTTTCTCTGACTAGGTTGAAGGAGGATGCTCCCCTTTTTCAAAGCCAAGATGGAGGTTTCAAGAGAATTACTCATAAAGTCATGGATGCCTACTAGTAAGGGAGATTGGACTTTGACTTTCTCATTGGATGTCTCCTTAGCCAGAGGCTTCCTGGACTGTTCCTTTACTATTGGAGGAGAGAAACAAAAATTGAAAAGAGATGACAGAGTGAGGGACTACTAAACAGATAGGGTTCCAGAAACAAACCCCAATTAAGTTCACATTTCCTAAGAGGGACAGAAGATGAATCCCACATGAAGAGAGAGAAGATGCAACTGGGGGTCCCAATCCTGCTGCACCACTGCACGGTGAGAAGAAACAGGCTTAGCCATCAGGAGAATATGTTGTAGCAGCAACAGGTAGGAGAATGAAAGGAACTCCCTAGAATGTAGTCCAGAGACAGGAGATAAAAACTATGAAAGATTAAATGACCTGGAGGAAAGAAACTATTTCAAGAGATCATGAATGAGAATTTTCCAGCATAGTTGACATACACCAAATCTCATTATGAAGTCTTAATGAATCCTAAACAGGATAACTAAAAAGAAATCCACATCTTCATAGATCCCAGTGAAATTCTGAATTAACAAAGAGAAAAAATATCAAAATTAGCCAGAGAGAAAAGACTAACAGTCACTTATAAGGAATGGTTATTTAATCAATAGCCACAATTGAAACCAGAAGGCCATGGAATAGTATCTTTAATATTCTGAGATTCAATGACTGTTGGCTTAGAATTCTGTATCGTCAGAAACTACATTTCAAGAATGCAAATAAAATAAAAAAATTTTTCAGGGAATTGAAAATTAAAAGATCTTTATCAACAGATCCTTAGTAAAGTAAATTCTAAAGGATTATCATTCAAGCAGGAGAAAATAATCTCAGATGTAAGATCTGAAATCCAAGAAGGAAAGATAAAGGATAAAATCCAAATTGAGTATATAAAACAATAAAGCAAGTGAATATAAAGTCTAATATCTTAAATGAAAAATAAGATATAACTAAGATATTGGACAAACATGTAAGTATAGAGAGTGGCAATCACAAATAATATTAGGGTTCAGGAGGAGGGTATCATCAAGATAATATAAAACTTCTAAATTTATATGTGCCAGTTCCAAAATCACCAAGGACAGTGACTGCAGCCATGAAATTAAAAGATGCTTTCTCCTTGGAAAGAAAGCTATGACAAACCTAGACAGAGAGACATGTTGATATAAGGCAGAAACCCAACCAATATTGTAAAGCAATTACCCTTCAATTAAAAATAAATAAATTTTAAAAAGCAGAAACATCATTTTGCCAACAAAGGTCCATATAGTCAAAGCTATGGTTTTTTCCAATAGTCATGTACAGATGTGAGAGTTTGACCATAAAGAAGGGTGAGTGCTAAAGAATCAATGCTTTTGAACAGAGGTGCTGGAGAAGACTCTTGAGAGGGGCTGTAAGGAGATCAAACCAGTCAATCCTAAAGGAAATCAACCTTGAATATTCAAGAGAAGGTCTGTTGCTGAAGCTCCAATACTTTGGCCGCCTCATAGGAAGAGGCAACTCATTGGAAAAGACCCGGATGCTGGGAAAGATTGAAGGCAGGAGGAGAAGGGGATGACAGAGGATGAGATGGTTGGATAGTATCAGTGACTCAATGGACATGAATTGAAGCAAACTCTGGGAGATAGTGGAGGACAGAGGAGCCTGGTGTGCTATAGTCCATGGAGTCGCAAAGAATCGGATATGACTTACCAACTGAACAGCAACAATATATGTAAAAATATGAAACAAGGTGAAATAAAGAAATTCACTGCATCAGTGAAGAAATGTTAACACATCTTTCTCAGGAATTAATAAATTAAGCAGAAAAATTAGTAAAGATATGGAAGATTTGAATATGATAATCAGTAAGCTTGGTCCACTGGACATTTATCAAACACTACATGGCCAAACTGGAGAAAGCACATTTTTTTTCAAGCACATAGGGAACGCTTATAAAAGCTTATTATATGGTAGACCATAAGATAAGCAGAGAAAGAGGGAATACTCCTCAACTCATTGATGAGGCTAGCACAACCTTGACTTCAAACACAAATCAAAAATAGTATAAGAAAGGAAAGTTACAGTCTGCTCTCAATGAAGAATATAGATATAGGAACCACAATCATATACTAACAAACTGAATTTAGCAATATTTTAAAAGACTGTCATGTTTAGTTGACCCTGTAAACACAGGATTAATTTAATGTTAGAAAATTGATCAATGTGGTTTACCACATTGACAATTTAAAGGTGAAAAATCATACAGATACATAAAATCAATCTGATAACAAAGTCAATACATAATCATGATCATAACAGTTAGAAAATTAGAAATAAAGAGATCTTCTCTTACCTGATAAAAGATATCTATCACTACTGATAGGAATTATTGCACTTAATGGTGATAAAATGAAAGGATTTCCATTAAGATCCAAAAGGTGAAGGGGCAGGGGAGACAAAGGGTCCTTCTATCACCACTTCTATTCAATTGTACTGGACATCCTAGCTAGTACAATAAAACAAGGAAAAATTAATGTATGATAATCAAAAAAAGGAAAATCTATAATTAGAGCAGACAATGTGTTTATGTAGAAAATCTGACAAAATTTTTAATTTATGAGAGTTAAAAGTTTAGCAGGTTTCCTGAATTTTAGAAAAATATCTTCTCTACTTCTTGAGTTTTGTTAATAATTTTTTGGCTTATTGTCATATTTTATGACATTTGCAGTCTATCATCTTACTTGAGTGTTAGGCATATATTTAAGAGAAGTGGATGGGGTTGCAAAGAGTCAGACATGACTGAGCGACTGAACTGAACTGAACTGAATGCCTATTGCCAGTTCCTATTGCCCATTGCCAGTTCCTATTGCCAAATGTTTCCATCTTTTGAGAAAATGTTTTATTTTAGTTTCATCAAGAATATTTCAAAGTAATATATTTCCTGAATTGTGTGTCTGAAAATATTTTTCTGTTGGCTCTATACTTGAACAACATTTTAGATAGTTATAATGTTTTAGGACTCTTTTTTTTCCCCTTAGAAGTTTATAAGCATTGGTGTATTTGCTATCTTCTAGTACTCTTGCCTGGAAAATCCCATGGGTGGAGGAGCCTGGTAGGCTGCAGTCCATGGGGTCGCTAAGAGTCGGACACGACTGAAGCGACTTAGCAGCAGTAGCAGCAGCAGGGTTGAATATTATTGTGCAGAAGTCAGAAGTCAACCTTGTTTTTTTCCTTGTAGGTAGTTTTGTCTTTATGTTTTACTGCCCACAGGACACTTTGTTTCTGAAGTCTGGGAACTTTACTAGAATATGTTTCGTTCTTGCTCCTTCTATCAGCCAGGGTGCTATCATTAAAAGACATCCTGCTAGGTATTTCAACAGAGGAGATTTAATATAGGAAACTTCACATGGCTGTCAGAGGGCTGAAAGAACAAAAGGAGAACACTGAGGGAACCCAGAGTAATACCTGTGGCAAACAACTATCACTTCTAAGACTGGAAAAAATAAAGGGAAGAGGTGATCAGAACCTAGAAGTTTAGAGAGAGGGACTTCAGTTCCCGAGGATGGGGTGCTACCTGGCTGGTGTTGCTACCTCCAGAGCTTGAAGAGACCCTGCAGAATTGAACCTCAGACCTCTGCTGCTGCTATCTCAAAGGGGCAGGACCAGTCAGTCATGGAAATACCAAAAGAAGCTGGAGACAGGAACTGATAAAGCACCTTTGCTGGTTCTGTGCTTATGGGGAGTATCATACAAAGAGAAGGAAGGATGTTCCCTCTCTCTGCCTTCCAATATTGGTAGAGCCTAACAAGAAACTGGGAAAGCTCCAGGAGCTGGTGATGGACAGAGAAGCCTGGCGTGCTGCAGCCCATGTGGTTGCAAAAAGTCGGACACAAATGAGTGACTGAACTGAACTGCACAAGAAACCAGCTTGCAAGTGAAAAATGTAGTTTGCCCCAGAATCACCAAGTAGAACATAAAAGAAGGGTATGTTTGGAGATGAGAGATTAATAACTAGCATGCTCATTCAGTATCAAAATGTCCTAGGATATGTCAGGCCATTCCCTTATGCATATTCAAAGGTTTTTTAATTTCAGCAATGTTTTCTTGATTTCTGTATGTGAATTTTTTTCTTGTTGCATTGTTTCATTCTGAGGTTTTTTTTTTTCCTTATGGGCTTCAGATTGGTGAAAAGAAACTGTCTTGTTCACATACGATATGGCTAAATTAATTCCAAGTTTTTAACCATGGTACATACAAATGTAGAAGCAGGAAAGTGCCTACAGAGTGCAGCATGGCTCTGCATGGTTTTCAGCGGTCACTAACACCGCCTCTATCACTAACTCTACTACAACAACAAACAAAACAAAACGTCTTGAAGATGAAAGTCATATAGTGACTGGTTTTGAGATCCTTTCATTTGGGGTTCTATTTAGAGCCTTTGACTTGTCCCCAGATCGTTATCTTCAGTCATTGGGTACATGGAGTTCAACTGAAGGCTATTTTATCTGTGTGTTGGTATAACCTTTAGTTAACACGGAAACCAAAAATGAGATGTGGAAATTGCATTTTGTTCTAGGGTAATTGCTCTCCTCCATAATGATGAGTGTGGTGGGTGGATTTGTGAGCTTTCCCTGCTAGTCATGCATTCTGTCTTCCTCACCCTGATAGAGTCATCTTTTGCAAATTACCCTCTCAAATGGCAAGCTTCATCTGAAATTAGACACTTTACTAGAGACAAGATTTGAGTAACAATTTGAAAGATTCAAAGTTTAAAGGGAATGAGATTGCGTGGGGTTGGGTAGGGGGTGAGATGACAACCACATCAACCACAGGGAGCTGTAATGAGTTATTTCTCTGAATACGTATATTCTCTTGACCTCAGTTTCTTCTGGTGATATTTTGGATCTGATTCCATCAATATATATTTTAACTGCTCTTGTTTTATTGTCTTTCCTCCTTGCTTACATTTTTAGCTTTATCTTGTATGAAAATGAATTAGAACCTACCTCCCACAAGCTACCAAACTCACAGCAATCAAACTTCTTGAATTAACTCTCATAACCTGCTCATTGCTTATCCCTTTGACATGTGGACTCCATTTGTACTGCCCCACTGAGACCACTCACTAATGTTACAGATGAACTGCTAATTGTCAACCCCGCTGCTGTCTCCTCCCTCTTCCTCTCCATCTCTCTCCATTTTTTCCACGTTCTTCTCTTTGAGCCTCTCTCTTCTCCTGACTTTTATGACACTGAAGTCTCTTTGTTCTACTTCAGACTGCTCCTTCTCTGTATTCTGCACTGATTTTCTTTATCCTCTTGTTTCTAAATGCTTTCCAAGACTGCCACTGGTCATTAGTTTTATCTCACTTTTGAACCATGAGTTCATCTATGTCCATGCTTTCATCTGCCAAACCCGTATCTCTTAATTCAGTGATTTCCTCAAGTTCTATCCCTATGTTCACAGCTTCCTGAAGGACATCACTCCCTGCATAACCCAACAGTGTCTCAACAGGCCCCTAGTTAAATTCATACATTCTCCCGCAAATTATCACCTTTCCCAAAGCTTGGAAGCCTTTGTTCCTCATTTTATCCAATCAATTGCTAAATCTGGAAGCTCTCTGACTCTGAGACATCTGCATTTGCCCTATTCCATTCTCACTACTCTACTCCAAATCCTTACAATCACTCATGTTGCTTTTGTAACAAGCTTCTAATTTCTCTCCCTCTACCTTCCTTTCTTGCTCTAATCCATGACTTTCAGTAAAGTCAAGTTAATTTCCTAAAGCAGAGTGATGATAGCTTACTTGTTTGAAAACCTTTAATGGCTCTCCACTTCCAAGTACAAATTTATTATCCCCACATTCAAGCTTCTTTGCGATCTATCCCCAACCCATTCCATGCTTGGTTTCCGCCCCCCCCCCCCGCCCTTTATTCCTACTATACGCTATAAGACAATGGAATTACTTGCTCCTTAAATCTGTCCCCATATTCCCTATCTCCATGCCTTTGTTCATACCACCTCCCTCATCTCTGCTTGTTAAAATTTTGACCCATATTCAATATCATTTTGGATAGATGCCTTCTACACTCTCTTGTAAAAATCTGGTTGAAAATTCTGCCAAGACCCTATCTGAAACTTCAATTATAGCAACGATTACATTAGGTATCTAATTACAGCTTTCTGTGAACTTGGTTTACCCCCCTGCTCAGACTGGAAGCTCCATTTTTCAATTGGGTGATAGGTTGGATGGTATCTGTGCTCTACCCAGATTCCTTTTGCCACTTGACTACTCTGTGGTCTCCATCCACCAATGGCAGCGTTCCTGGAATTGCCAGGCCAGCACCTGTCTTTGGGCTCTTCTTTAGCGAGCTGCCCTCAGGCTACCAGAGTCACTTTGTCCACAGGCCAGAGGGCTACCACTCTACCCTGAAGTGGGTGAGTGTTGACCAGCGGATATCAAGCATGAGTGTATGAAAGCACAGCTACCTGACCTCAAGAAGATACCACTTGGAAGGCTAACTCACACTGAGAGTTCCTCTGCAGGATCATGCTGAAGTTAACCTTTACAGGATTTTGGTTAAGGTATCACCCTGGCTTGACTGCCTCTCCTCCCCTGATCCCTAACCCATCAGCCTGCCTCTCAGGGTGCTGCTAGGAAACCCTAGCTAAGACAAGGAACACTTCAGAGTACCTACCTCATGCCAGGCACCATGTTAAACATGTAAATAAGTAAGTGCATTTATAATTAAATTAATTTTTTTTTCAATTGAAGGATAATTGCTTTACAGTACTGTGTTGGTTTCTGCCAAACATCAACATGAATCAGCCATAGGTATACCTAGGTCATTTCATTCGAATTTAACCCTCAAAGCCACCCTGAGAGCTAAGTACTGTTATTATTCTGAATTAACAGATTGGGAAACTGAGGCTTAGAGAGTTTAAATAACTTTTTCAAGACCATATAGCTACTATATTGCAATGCCAGGAATCCAACCAAGGCTTCAGAGGCATTTCAGTCAACCAGTTTTGCTTTGCTATGCTAAATGGAAGCATCTACTCTAAGATGCTCCCCCTCCCCCACTCCACAATCACTGTTTCTTAGTATTCACACCCATCTGCTCTCCTAGAGCGTGAACTGAACCTAGTGATTCACCTCTAACAAACAGAATATGGTGATGGGATGAGGCTTCCATGGTAGTTCCAAGATTTTGAATTCCTTCTTGTCAGCTTGTTTTGATGAAGCTAGCTGCCATGTTGGTGAGATTGATGTGACAAGGGATTCCTAGTTAGTGGCTTCCAGTCAAGAGCCAGCAAACAATTGAGGCCCTCAGTCCAAACACTCGCAAGAAACTGAATCCTGCCAACAATCACATGGGTGAGCTTGGAAGTGAATCCTTCCACATCTTGACTGTAGCCTATGCGAGATCCTAAGCCAGAGGGCTCAGTTAAACTGTGCCTGAATTCCTGACTCACAGAAACTGGGAGATAATAAATGTGATATTTGGGGGCTTCCCTGATGGCTCAGTGGTAAAGAATCCGCCTGTAATGCAGGAGACCCAGGAGACCTGGGTTCAATCCCTAGATCGGGAAGATCCCCTGGAGAAGGAAATGGCAACCCACTCTAGTATGCTTGCCTGGAGAATCCCACGGACAGAGGAGCCTGGCGGGCTACAGTCCATGAGGTCACAAAGAGTCAGACACGACTGAGCACAGCACATTAAAAAAAAACAACCCAAACCCAGCCAGAATTAAACCAAAACAACAACAACAACAACAAATTGCTACCTGTAAAGCAGAGGCATACTTGTTATTCTGTGTAACGCTTGCTACTTCTGGCTCAGTGACTTACCAATAAAAATTCTAACCAGTAATCTATCATCTCTGGTGATTTTACAATCCAATAAACTTAGCTAGGATGGTGGCCATAAACCACTAGAAAAGCATTAACTTTCCAGTGTGATCACTACTGGGTGCCCTTAGAACCAAGTAAACAACGAATAAATTAGGAGTGAGGATTGGGTAAGATTTTTCTTTTTATTGCATCTAAAATAAACTTTTGGTTTTGTACTTATTTCAATCAATCAATCAGCCAATCAGTAAGGGACAATGCAAATTGGGTACCAGCTGGCTTATTGCACAATGATGAGTAAAGTTATGTCGGGCGCCTCCCAGTCAACATCATGTTCTTCAGTGTGTGCCTCTCCCGGCCCTGTCTCCCGGCCCACACGTAGCACAGTTGTCATGTAAATGGACATCAGCCAAGCATAATTTCTCCAGCTCTCTATGCCTCTTGTTGCCATGGGATGACAGATTAAAACTCAGAGAGGATAGAAGTAAAATTGAAAACCATGCAGCCTTTTAACTCCTACAGCAAGAAAAGGTAATAATGGAATGAATGACACTGAACCATAGTAATCCACTCTGATGGTAGGAGTAGAAACAGTCCAGAAGACAAAAGCAATTGCATAACGAACTGCGGGGAAAAGTGCACACCTTCTCCATCCTTTTCAAACAGCAGTTGGCAGCAACTGTCCTGAGTTGTCTGAGATTGTTCTCGTTTTAGCACTGAAAGTCCTGTGTCCAGGGAAACCGCTCAGTCCCTGGCAAACCAGAATGTTTGGTCACCCTAGCAACAACGATTAATTCCCAAAGGGCTCTGCTCCCATTGATGTTTGCTTTTTAATTGGAGGGTCAATAAAAAGTCATTTTCTTAAACTTTTCTTTTTGAAAGCTATAAATATCCTATTGGCAGAGCTTATTTTTCAAGGTAGTGCCATAAATTCTATTTCTTCCACTAAAAAGTGAAAAAGACATTGGAAAGACTTTCCTAATCTTACTCAGATTTAAGCTGAAAGGTGGGGGATGAAATATGGGAGAAGTTTTGGAAGACACAAAGCTTTCAAAAATATGGACTAAAAGTACATTTAAATTTATCAGTATATTATTGATTGGGGGAATCATTTGGCTGAATATAAAGGTACAAGTTGGGCTTCCCTGGTGGCTCAGTGGTAAATAATCCACCCGCCAACACAGGAGACATGAGTTTGATCCCTGGATCAGGACGATCCTCTGGAGAAGGCAATGGCTACTCACTCCAGTATTCTTGCCTGGAGAATTCCATGGACAGAGGAGCCTAGCAGACTACAGTCCATGGGGTCTCAAAGAGTCGGACATGACTTACTGACTAAACAACAACAACAAATGTACAGTTAGTTATTTTTACCCCTAGCGATCTCGTCCTACAGTTTGCAAATCTTACAACCAAAAGATTACCTTGGAGGTAATCTAATTCAAGCTCCTGATGTTTAGATAGCATTCAAGGAAGCCTGAGCTTGTGTTCTGCTGCCTACTACAGACCCCTGGTTCTGGGAGATCTTAATAAGTGTTATATAATAAAAGAATTCCTTAGTCACATGTTTTGGAAATATAAAGGTAAGTTTCTTGACTGAAGACATTTTCTAGGCATTTGATATGTTCACAGTGACTCACACTCAAAAAGTACATTAGAATCACCTGGGGAACTTTTAGAAATTACAGATGACTGGGCCCCACCCAGATCTAGGTAATAAGAGAAAAAATATCACTCTCTGGATAGTTCAGATATTCACTTGGGTAAGATCACTGGCTAATGTACGCTGTGAATCTCTAAGAGTAAGAAAAACCTGAAATATATTCCAACCTGACTTGTCATATAAATGTTTTTCCTTCCCTCTCTCCCTCCCTCCTCGTCCTCATCCTTCCTTTCCTTCCCTTTTTACTCCTTCCTTCCTTTTCTTCCCTTTCTTTCCCTTTTGTTTCCTTTCCTTTTGGTTTTGGGAAATACTGATCGTATTTTTGAGGTACAGTTTGTCTGATCAACTATTATAAGGAGGAAAAATGAAAAATTCTAGTGATATCTGTAAATACAATTTGATTTATTTTAAAACAGGCTATTTTACACTTTCTTTATCTATTTGACATGAAAATTTAGAAACATCTAGGAAAGTAAGGAGAGGAGGTAGTATCGTGAATCTCCTTACACCATCACCCAGTTCAACATTTATCAACACAGGGTCATCTTATTTCATCTATATCTTCAACCACTTCTCCCCTCTTTCCACCACTGGAGTTTTATGAAGCTAAACCCAGATAACCATATTATTTTATTCATAAATATTTCAAAATATATCAGTAAGAGATACTAATTCTTTTTAATATAATTGCAATACCATTATCACATCCAATAATAATAATTATTCTTTGATATTATTCAATATTCAGTTAGAATGCGAACTAAGAAATTAAGGTGAATTGACATCTTACTAATAATACATTTTCCTAAACAGAATATGGTATCTTTTTATCCATTCATGTATATTTTTGTGTATCTCAGAAGTGTGTTATAGTTTCTCTCATATAGGTTTTGGAGTTTTAAAAAATAAGTTTGCTACTAGGTATTATATCTTACTTATTTTGTTTTATTATTTGTTATTTTAAGTGGGGTCTTCCATTATATTTTCCAACTTGCTATTGCTTCTATATATAAAGTTTATTCATTTTAATCAATACTATGAAGGTATAATTTACATGCAGCAACATGTACTTTTTAATAAATGTATATATCCACTTAACCACATCCCAATTATTGACTTTTATATGTATACACTGATTTTATAACCTACTAATTTATTAAATTTCATTGTAATACATACTTCCATAATTCTTACCAGCTTTTGGATATTCATTTGAAAATGTGTCACATTCCAGTTTTTTGTTTGTTTGTGTTAGTTCTCTATCCCATCATGTCAAAAAGATTTTCCAGTCAATGCTGTTATAGAAATAAATTCAATGTCAAAGACTGACTGCTCCTAGAGATTTAAATTGTTGTTACAGGAATAAAGAAAAGTGATCCTCTTTGCAACAGGTGTCATGCTAAATTCAAGTTTACTGATGCAAGCAGTTAATAATAATTGGAATGTGAGCTGACTCAAGAATAGACATCCGGCTCATTATTATTTGCTTCAGAGAAATAGGCTCAAATGTTCTTCTTGAGTCTCGGTGGGTCCATGACCTTGATGTTTAGATGAATACATTTATAGCTGATCCCAGTACTAAGGCTGTCATTACTCAGAGAATTCCAAATGACCGCTCTCTGGAAAAATGTGTTTACTAAGCTCCAGCTGTTATCCTTATGAATATTTAGGAAGCTACAGTGACTGGCAATGATCTCAGTGCCCCCAAAATGTGATGGCTTTATCTGAAAGTTGAAAGGCAGCAAATCGCCTCCCTAGCAGATACCAGAATAAAAGCAGCTTTGCATGGGAGTGGGAGCTTTACAGACTGAATTTCCTGGGAGCATCAACGCTATGAAGATAGATTGCTAGGTATCTAGGGGCAAAGTAATGAGTGACATACGGAGCAAGGTTGTGGGGACAGAAGGGTAAGCCACACTGTTTGGAGGATACAGGGAGGACAGAATGGGTTCCTCTGGCAGTCCCAAGGGCCAATAGAGACTGTAACACATCATTTAGTACTTCATCTTTATCTTAGTTTGGGGTTCTGAAAAAAGGCCGGATCCTCAGAAGGATCCTAGGAAGGAAGGAAAATGGATAAAATATGTATAAATGAAAGAGTTACTGTTGCGAGAAACCAGGGCTCAATCTCACTGGGCACTTTCTGAGACATTGTGTAAAATATGTTTCAGAATTGGCCTACTAAGAGCTGACAACACTAAGATGTTTATAGACTGATTTCCATTCCTTATCAGTTAAAGGTCACTGCAAGGGAAGTGGCAAAAGTTAACACTCAGCACTTCTGAACCCTCCCACATGTAGACTGAGCATGCCTCCCTGGCCAGAGAGCCCTCTGGCAAAGACTTGAATGGGAACTATTAACAAGCAACTTCCAGGGGGGAGGAAGAGGATGTGCGTGCTATAATTCTATATTGTGTGTGTTACTCTCTGGTTGTCTCATGGGTGAATTTCATTTCACCAACAGGAATGTAAACTTGTTGAATGCATGGGTCACAGCTTATAGTTTTTGTATTGTTTTCTCCATAAATTGTGGTGATCTCCTTGCTACTGGGAGATTAAATCCACTAAGCCCACCATGAACTGGGCCTTCCTGAGACTCACTTTCCAGAATTCTCTTTGCAGTCCACTCTCTCATTCCAAGCACTCTAGTCATTTGATTTAGAATGTCTAGAATACCTCTATTCCCTTTGTCCAACTGGTCAATACTGATCAACTTTTGAGAATGGCTAAGTAATTTTTCTTTCATAAAAATGTTTCACGTCCCATCCAAGAAGAGTAATCCTGCCTTTCTGTGCAAGCTACTACCTGGCTCTTACTTCCACCACATAATTTACCTACTGTACTGAGGTGTATGTTTTTCTGTGTTAGTCTTGCCTACCAGAGTGTGTGCTTATTGAGAAAGCAAAAGGTGTCATAAATATTTCTTCATCTGTTAGCACTTCGCTCAGTGCCTGGTATAGGGTATTTTTTGAATGAATAAATGAACATGACCAATCAATACTTCCTGATTAGATGAAACAAGGGGCTGAACATACCTATTCCGGGCATTTCTAATAATACTATCAAGTATTTTTACATTGAATGGAGAATATTCCCCAGAATAGCATGCCCTTGCCCTTCAGTCAAAGACAACCTAAAACATACCTGTAGCTAAAACAAGTTAGAATTTTACTCAGTGCAGACAAAGAACACACATCATGAGGACTATGGGGTGTCTCAGTGAGAGAATGTAGGAAGAAACTATTATAGGATTGGGGCTTTGGATAGATGATTTGGGGGAGGGACCAAGAGGCAGAGATTTGCTCTAGATTAGATGCTGTCAGATAGCAGGGACAATCCTATGATTGGATATTCTGTGAAAGGCACAGTGACTTTGATTTTGTCTGTGCTTAGAAAAAATTATGAACTGCCCTTGTTTTGCTTCATTTTATCATGGTCTCAGAGTAACTTTATTTGAGTCTGGTATTCTGTGAGATTGTTTAGGTCCAACAGAACAAGATGGCCCGGCTGTGAAAGTCTGACCAGCTTGTAATAATACTGAGGTCTAGTTGTGAACATCAGGTAAGTTTTGAACACCAGAGAATGTATTTTTTGAAATGATGAGCCCAAAAGAAAGGTTATAGTATGTATATGTGCTGATAATGTTCACAGGTATGGAGTGAGAGCTGAAAAGAATGGAATGAAAGTGAAAATCCTGCTCTATGACCTTTGCAGGTTGACAGGAATTTAAATTCTGAAGCTCTGCATAGTATTAAAGGCATATTATGGCTGAGAGAATTTTTTTCACCAGAAAAGCAAGTATTACAGATTATTCTTTGAAGATATCAACCATAAAGTCTGGAAAATTAAAATACTTAATCCAGCAGAAATATCACTTGTGTAGTGATCAAGTAATAGGATTTCCTTTTCCTTGCCTCCATGTTCTGGCTACTCTCTTTAAAAAAAAAATTATTGACATCCTTTTGGGGGATGAAAGCTAGATAAGAAACCTGAAAGTGTAGAATTTCTGTTCAAGAAGGAAAAAAGAATTTGGAGTTTTCTGGTAGTTAAATTGGTTATGAAGTCCTGTGACTAGAAATCTAAGTCCACAGGGCCATTGAAAGACATTACAATATTCATCCAATAAATTATTTCTGAACACTTAGTATAACTAAGTTGAAAGTCACTCAGTCATGTCCAACTCTTTGGGACTCCATGAACTGTAGCCTACCAGGCTCCTCTGTTCATGGAATTCTCCAGGCAAGAATACTGGAGTGGGTTGCCATGCCCTTCTCTGGTATAACTATGCTAAATGCAGTAATTACAGGTCTAAACAATCTGGATTGACTTTGTAGGAAAATTTCTCATTTCAGATATAAATTCAAACTTACAGGAACGTTGCATCAATAGTTTACCCTTCTTTCAGATTCACCAGCTGGTTTTCCTAACCATTTTTGAGTAAGTTAGAGAAACTGTGCTCAGCTATACCCCTAAATGGGCTTCCCAGTGGCTCAGGGGCAACGAATCTGCCTGCAATGCAGGAGACACAAGTTCAGTCTTTGGGCGGGGAAGATCCCCTGGAGAAGGAAAGGCTACCCACTCAGTATTCTTGCCTGGGCAATCCCTTGGACAGAGGAGCCTGGCGGGTCCATGGGATCACGAAAGAGTCGGACACTATTTAGTGACTAAACACAACACATACCCTTAAGTACTCTGTATATGTTTTCTAAAACCAAGGACATTCTCCTACATATCATGAAATTATCCTTATCAGGAAATTGAACATTGATACAATACTATTATCTAATCTATCATCCATATTTAAACTTTAGAAATCGTCTCAATGTCCTTTATAGATTTTTTTCCCCTACACAGGTCCAATCTAAGATCATTTAGTTGTCTTGTTTTTTAGTCTTCTTTAACCTGGCATAACTCCTTAGTGTTTCTCTGCTTTTTTCTTTTTTTTATTGACGTATAGTTGATTTATAATGTTGTGTTTGTTTCAGGTGTACAGCAAAGTAAAATAGATATATATATTCATTTATATATTCTTTTTCTAAATCTTTATTATTATAGATATTGAATATAGTTCCCTGTGCTATACAGTTGGTATCTGTTTTATGTGTACCTGTTAATCCCAAACTCCTAATTTCTTGACCTTCACACTTTTGAGAATTATAGGCTAGATATTTTGTAGAAAGTGAAACTGAAGTTGTTCAGTCGTGTCAGACTCTTTTTGACCTCATGGACTGTAGCCTACCAGGCTCTTCTCTCTGTCCATGGGATTTTCCAGGCATGAGTACTAGAGTGGGTTGCCATTTCCTTCTCCAGAGGATCTTCCCAACCCAGGGACTGAACCTGGGTCTCCTGCATTGTAGGTAGACGCTTTACTGTCTGAGCCACCAGGGAAGTCCCTGATATTTTGTAGAATGCCATTCAATTTGGATCCATCTGATGTTTTCTCATTATTAGATTCAGGGTATGAATTTTTAGCAGGAATATGTACTTGATTTTAAATCCTAGAATGGCTGCCTCTACCCACATCTCCCACACTTTGACCTAACACACCTCATGCAGGTGAGGGCCCTTTGAGGTCTCCCGATGAAATCCAGGCTTTTCTCTGCTTTCTCTTATGATCCCTAATTTAGCCATCAGAATTGCTAAAATCTGAAGAGGATGTTTGCTTCCTGGGGTGTTTATATTCAGCTGAAACCTTATATTAATACAAAATTCTTTCCTAATGTGTGTCCTCTCCCACCTTCATGAATTAGTACCAGCTTCATTATTATCATGAAGAATAAATTATCCATCAAGGTGAATAAATTGCTTATAGAGATAAATAACATGACATAAATGTAGTAAAAATGTGGTCCTTTTCTAAATAAGTAGCATTTTAAACCTAATCCTCTAAGACTGTACATCTTTCTGGAGAGAGTCAGCTACATAGTACTCCAAAAGTACTGTTGGCTCTCCCAACAGAAAAGAAGTTCAAGGCTTCAGTGATGCCTGGACTTTTGACTGTGCCTATTCAGCGCCTGCTCCCTCAAGCTGACACATCCTAGGCTACCAGAAAGTATAAGGAGGAGAATGTGTGGGTGGGAAGAGTGGGCAGAGAAGACTCCCAAGAATTGGGAACTATGTAGAGAGTAGCAGCTGGCAGCTAATTAGTTTCTGAAATGAACCCTTTGTGTGGCTTGTCCTTCCTGAGAGAGAGGTTAAGATGCTGTTAGGCCTCCTTTAAGCAGTAATGGTAATTAAAACAAATAATCCCAGGTCCTAATTAAGGTGGCTCCATTCCTTTGGCTAAAGAGAGCGGTCCTTCTTCATTTTCTTTTTTTCCCCTCCTGCGTACTGAATGTCACATCTAAGAAATAAGCAAATTTCTACATTTCACTTCTATACATAGGGCCTGTGTAGAGGGAGGAGTGATCATTAAGGGCTTCCCTGGCGGCTTAGATGGTAAAGAATCTGCCGGTAACGCAGGAGACCTGGGTTCAATGCCTGGGTCAGGAAGACACCCTGGCGAAGGCAATGGCAATCCACTGCAGTAGTCTTGCCTGGAGAATCCCAGGGCAGAGGAGCCAGACGGGCTATAGTCCATGGAGTCGCAGAGTCAGACACGACTGAGTGACTTCCACTCTTTTCAATGATCATTAAGGAGGATTCTAGAATTGAAAGGTATCTAATTGCCTAAAACTTAGGAGCAAGTTTATTTTGAGATGTTACTATCATAGCTCTTTACTAAGCTCTACTGGGATAGACAATCAGGTGATGGAAACAGCTAACAATTATTGTGCATTTAGTATGTGCTGAGCCTTAGGGATCTTACATGGCTTATCTCATTTAGAAAGTGAAGTCACTCAGTCCTGTCCGACTCTTTTGGGACCCCATGGACTGTAGCCTACCAGGTTCCTCTGTCCATGGGATTTTCCAGGCAAGAATACTGGAGTGGGTTGCCATTTCCTTCTCTAGGAGATCTTCCCGACCTAGGGATTGAACCCAGGTCTCTCGCACTGTAGGCAGATGCTTTACCATCTGAGCCACAACCCCCCCCCCCAACACACACACAAAAAGATTTGAGTTGGATAGTATCATCTTTATTTTGATCATATCCAGATTTTCAGAGGAGAAGATGGGACCAACAAAGGTGAACAGACTAGACCAAGATGAGTTAGAGGCAGGATCTGAATACAGGTAGTCTGGTCCAGAGCTCATTGCTCAACCATTATGCTTTCTGCCTTTCAGACTCCAACCTGCCCATAGTCTAGTGGATACAACCAAGAGACAACTAAGAGAAGGAGTGGAATCCATGTCAGATGACTGGTTTGGGTTGGTCAGGGAAATTTCACAGGAGGCAGACTGGAACTAGGCTGAAAAACAGACTGAGTTTGATTCAGTGAAGATGAGTATGAGGAGCTTTCCAGGCGAAGGGAACCACATGAAAATTGCTGGCATTGGGATGGCAAACTGAGAGCTTCAGCTATGGCAAAGAGCTCCTGCAGTCATTTGCAGGATTCCTCAGCCTCACACTCTATAAAGAGAGGAAACTTCCACTTCAGTTTCTAACAGGGGGTTACTAGAATGAAGGTGGAGAACTTTGAGAGCCTGGTGTTTTTTTGGTGCATACTAGCCATAGTACAGGTCACCGTAATAACAAAGCAATGGGGCCTACCACGTCCTCTCCACTTCCCTTGGGCCACCAGTACTGTCCTAGATTCCAGTCTCCATGGAGTTAGCAGAAAAGGCTGAGCCTGCCTCCAGCCAGTCCAGCCTGGTTTCTTTTCTGTTTCCGCTTCTGTTCCCAGAACTGGGTGGTTTGAGTTTAATTCAGGATGTGGCAATAGGAAGCCCTAACACAACTCCAATTTGGTTTTACCACCAATAAAGCCATCTTGATTTCCATCTGGCTTCCTGTGTCCTAATTAATTTGAACTTGGACAAAAGGAAAGCAACTGGGACTCCCCAAACTTCCAATAATAGGGAAGTAGTGGAAAATTACATTTAAAAAATAGATTAGACATGGTAGACCAAGCCTTGAAGGCTGGTATAAGGAATTTAGCCATAGCCTAAAGGAATCAGTTGTTATAATTCTGTGCAAGTGCACTAACACACACACACTCACATATACCTACAGTGGTTAGCAAGAGAAAATCACTATGGGATTTGTTTCCAAGTTAATCTCCATAAGTTTAATGTCATCAAATCCTCATTTTCTATAAATGTATTTTCTAAGAAGCCTAAAGTCATTTTTAAAAGCTAAACTAATATTTCATCCATATGTCTTTGAATCATTTGTTGTCTGACCAGCCACTTGTTTTTTCAGTAATTGTTTGTCAAAGAATAATTCAGCCTATTTGGGAGACTCTAATAAAGCTTTCTCCTATAGCCCCATTCTTGATGTTAAAAGACACCCATATAAGTAAAGGTGTGACAAATATGCCATTATTTGGAAACAAAATTTTATATCTTTATTCCCAAATAATCTACCAAATATAGTCTTTCAATCAGTCTAATAGTTATGTGTTTTTTTCTCATTCAGATTTATGAGTGAGAAATGATTCAGATTTATAAATGAGAATGACGTTTCTCATTCAGTGGTTATATGAGTGCTAATTTTAAAATAATTTTAAGTATATACTTTAAGTATGGAGATCCGAGTCTTAATCTAAAGTTGAAAATTATTAGCTGCTTCCTTATGCCTCTTACAACTAACTAATCATCAGCAAATGGGCAAAACTCTTTTCTGTAGGAATGACTTTTCCAGTACATTCTTTTTTATCAAAAGATTTTGCACAAAAATAGGAAGATAAGGTTTTCTCCTTAACTGAGCAAAATAGCTGTCCCAATCTCTGTAAAATATTCTTCCTATGCCTCTGACCCTTCTAAGATAAAAGAAATGATAATATGCCTTTGGTCTTCCTGCTCTGGGAAGGAAAGTTACTGTAGGAAAAGAACTGATTTTTTTTCCACTTCTGTGGTTTGAGAACAAATTATAACTCCAGCATTTCAAAGTGCAAGGAAAATAATACACAATTATTAGATTGCTATTTGCAGGACACAAACATAATGGTTTAGTAGAAAACAACTCACCAGAAAAATGAAACACATTTTTAAAAGAGTGCTACATTTTACTGTTTCTCCTTCTCTTGGCTTCTGGAATGTAACCTCCATCTGACCCATCTCCATTCTAAACATTTTGGCTCTCTTAGTGCTTCCTTAAAGTTATCTTCTCTTTTCACTAAAAACAAACACAGAGCCATTTTAAAATCTGCATTTTAAAGTTTATTTACCTGTTTATACATAACCTTGTTCTAAAAGGGTTTAAGGTGGCTTGAAAGAAACCATAAAGTACACTAAGTAATTATAACATAAGAATCAGAAAGGAAACTATGCAAATTGCTTATACAATCCTATTCCTTTGCTCTGGATGGACCACAAATATCGGTCTAACCTTTTTAGCAGGCAGTCAGAAAAGGAAACTTAATTAGTTACATCATTTAGTGTCCATAAAACAAAAACAAACCAATTACCCAAGCAAAGCACTGTTATTCCTACTATTAAGACCAGAAAGAAATTTCTCTTAAGAGGCTTCATGAAGAGGTCAGTGTATGATGTAATAATCAGTGTTCTCAGTAACAACCTAATGGGAGACACAAAGATGAATTTCCTCTTCGACACAGGCAGATGGCATCACAGCAACTTGAAAATCAGGAAAAACGATTTTATCACGAGTCTGGGGGTTGAGAGGGGAACACAATATAATACGGTCCAGGTACTCCATTCTCTGCTCGGTGAAGCCAGATACGTTTTAGAACAAGAGAGTTGAAGCCAGTACCCAGAGTGACTCCAGAGAAGTCCTGAAACCCCTAAAATTCTCTGTAACATATTCAGAATAGCTGTTTCAACAATATCTGAATCTTCTTGACAGAGAAAAACACAGGTTTTTTTGTCAGATACTCGATGTACCCAGGTGATACACACAAGTTAGGAACCATTTCTTTAGATAATCTAGAGAATTAAGCAGACTACAAATTATACACGCTATTCAAATACTTTTCTTACAATCTATTTCCCCGCCTCTGCAAAAAGAACCTTTTTTGTTGCCATTTGGTGCCTTGTCTCAGGTTGCGGCCCCGGCTGGAGGAAGGGCTGGAGCGGAGATCTCGAGGCCAGGGGAGGCAGAGGGGTCCCGCCGACGCAGGCGGGCTTCGGAGGCTCCTAGTCGCACTGGAAGGAGAGCTTTTCAAAGAGATACTCGGCCACCCCGGCCTGCAGCCCAGCCTGAGGGCTGGTTATCTTGCGCAGGTTGGCCAGGTGGTCACCCATCTTCTTGAGGAGCATCGTCTCCTCCTCCAGGAAGCGGCACTCCAGGAACTCGCAGAGCTGGACATCAGCCTTCGCACGACCCAGGGAATGCAGATCCAAAAGCGCCTGGTTCAGGCTCTTCTCCAGGGCCACGGCGGCCTCCATGGCGTCCACGCTGGTATTCCACTTCTCTGGGGACAGCGTCTGTCCACTCTGGACCAGGGTGCCATCACCCCAGGACTTTCGCATCTTCAAGAGAAGCTGGGCGCTCTCCTGCTTCTCCTTAGCCAACACCCTGAAGAAGCGGCCCACACCATTCATAGCCGTTCCACTGCCTTCAAAGTTAACGCTCATGGAGAGGTAGGTGGATGAGACCTCTAGGTGCAGTTTGATCAGGCGGCTGGCCGCTGCTTCCATCTCAGGAGAACCCTGTTGGATCTGGGTGCTCATGGTTAGCAGGCAGGAGGACTTCTCCACAAACTGTGCTGCGAGGCTGGTCTCAGAAGTGGGGGATAAGTCCAGAAGATTGTGCCGGAAGTTGTGGTTGAAGGGGTGGGGCTAGAGGGTGGTGGGAGGCAGGAGGAGGGGGGAGGCAAGACCCGGATGGGAGCATGCAGATTGTTCCATCCAAAGGAGGAAGAGACTGATCCAGGAGGCATCCAGGTACATTGTCTCTCACTCTAGCTTTTGGGAAGATGATCTATCTTTCCTAGTTACTGGAAAGGAGTCTTTATCATTTTGACCCATTTCTTTCCATAATTCCAATATGAGAGAAGAACGTCCAAGGTAACAACCTCAGAAGAATTGATAGTGAACCTCTTCCAATCTTCATTTGTGACTTAACACTCGTTTGTTGCTTATTTTAGAGCCTGTTTGAATAGATTTCCCCCTGCT
Source organism: Capricornis sumatraensis (assembly GCF_032405125.1). Classification (NCBI taxonomy): domain Eukaryota; kingdom Metazoa; phylum Chordata; class Mammalia; order Artiodactyla; family Bovidae; genus Capricornis; species Capricornis sumatraensis. The sequence continues at coordinate 105,179,271 of NC_091092.1, read as the reverse complement.
CCTGATCCCTGATGGAGAGGTTGACTTTGCCCAGAGCAGTCTTGCTGTCCTGATATTCATAGTGCCCCCTAAATTAATTAATTATTTAATTAAAAAATAGCATGCCCCCTTTCACACTCAAAAGGGCCCTTGTTTGGAATATACATTACATAGTCAACTTAGTGATTGAAAAGGACAAAATCCACACTATGGAATGTGAAATGGTAGCGTTTACAAGACACAGTACGAATTAATCAGAACAGTAAGAATCCCATTTCTACTGTTCAGCCTTCATTTTCTTCATTTGTTGATCCTTTTATTCCTTCTACTAAAAGTTCTAAATACTGATTATGTGCCAAATGTTTTTATAGGGTAAGGAACAGATCACCTTTAATGAGGCGAGAAGGGGCAGCAGTCAGATTAGTGAGCTGCTGCCCTAACCCAAGAAAATAAGTATATATAGGCATATATGTGGGAATCTACTCTTAAGGGGGCCTGTTCTTCTCCAAGGTTGTTCGGAGTAGTTATCTCTTAAGGGGCTGGGGCAAAGAATACTGGAGATCGGCCAGAGGCTGGACCAGCTGGGAGCTGGGTGTAATCAACTTTAATGTCCTTTTTTTTTTTTTTCCTTTGGATGAGAGAGTTCTTTGTTTTGCACAGAATGGTGGGGAGGATCTGGAGGGGTGTTTTAACTCCAGGCTATTCTGAGCCCTGTAACTTTTCCTCAGTTTTCTTAGGTACTGGTGGCTTCCTGTGATTACCCAGATATTCAACCATTAACTGACACACGTCATGTAAATGGGCATTAAAGATGAAAATGTAGACGTATAAATTCTACCAAAATAGAAAAAAAAAAAAATCCCTTACAGGATGAGTTAGTCATTCTCAGAAGATGAGGGCAAAACTAGATGTTTTCATAAGGGTTTTTCCAGCTTTGTGATTCCATGCTTAACATTTTATTTTCCGAAATACCACCTGCCTGGGGCTGTTGCACAATTAGAATGCTTTCATGTGTTTTCTGTCAAACAGGAAGGCATATTCTACTCAGGGTAAACAATATTTGAACCCCAGAGAAGTGAATTTTGCTCTAAACTTTGAATCTAGGTCTAAATGAAAATAAAAATCCACTGTTTTGCAGCTACTTTCCAATTTTACTATCTCTGTTGTTGAAAACTGACATCTTAAAATTTCAAAAAGATATCTGCAGTCTCCTTTTACTGCTTAAGCTAAAATATGAATACATATTCTGTATCTAAATAGAGGATATATCGTCCACTTTTTTTTCATGAAATGCTGTCATCCCAAAGTGGTCTCATATTGCATTTGAAATTTGCAAAAACAGTTAGAATTCAAGAATAGCACATTTTTCAAACCTGGAGGGAATTTACTGGGTAAAACAGGAGTAGTTCTGCAGCCTTTCTGGCCTTGGTTCTCCGGCCAAAAAGAGGCTGGGGGTGGAGAGGAGGGGAAAAAACAGAAATTCAAATCCAAGAACAATCCTAGCACATTCCCAAATAGAGAAATTATACTAGATGCCATACCTTCCAAATAACTGCAAAGAAAATGATCATTTCCTACCGTGTGCATAAACCATTAATCATTGTATTGACCTTGTAACAAGAAAATGCAAAGCCTGGAGAAAACCTCACCATATAACATACTTTATATATTGCAGGACGTCAGGCTCATTTAATATATTTCAGTTTCCCATACGTTTACTTGGAAAAGAAAAATGTCTATATAAACCTTCTCAGATGGGATCATTTTCTGCCTTGTGCAAATGTTTATAAATCTTCCCCTCATCACTTCAGAGAGAGGAGAGCCAGTGTGGAAACTACTCTGGTGGATGGTTAAGCACATAGTTGTCAGAATCAGAGTAATGTGGGCTCCAATCCCAGCTTTGCCACTTGTTACAAGTGTAACACTAGGCAGGTAGCATAACCTCTCTGGGTGGACCTCAGTTTTCTCGCCTATAAAATGTCAGTGTTAACATTTCACAAGCATACCTCAAGGGATCAATGACATAATAGATGAGAAAAAAAAAAAAAAAAAAACGACCAAACAAGTAGAAAGCACCCCCCAAAATAGTGCTGTGTCATCAATCAGATTTTGTAATAAGATTATAGAGGCCCTGTCAAGCCCTATTGTATCAAAAGCATATCCCAATATGTTTTTGATCCACATTTCCTCACTATCTTCCTCTGGTAGCTCAGTTGGTAAAGAATCTGCCTGCAGTGAAGGAGACCTGGGTTCGATCCCTGGATCAGGAAATAGCAAACTACTCCAGTGTCCTTGCCTGGAAAATCCCATGGACAGAGGAGCCCAATGGGCTGCAGTCCATGGGGTCACAAAGAATCGGGCACAACTGAGCAACTAACACACAACACACTTTCCTCACTACAGACCTGTTCTGCTGAATCACTTGTCTTTCTGTGGCGATGTCCTTTCAATTATGAAAGCATAGAGGCACAGCTTTGGGTGTCAAGATCAAATTCATTTAAAGCATGAGCAAAGCCAGGTTCTCTGACTTCCCTGGGCTAAGTGAGATTCAGCAACACCTCCTGAGGTCCTTTGTGGCCCTGCCAGCTGTGGAGGGAGGGGAGCAGTGCATAGATGGTAGAGGTCTATTTCTGTTCTCAGCTCTCCAACTCAAGATGGTCACTACAGCAAGAAACATTTAAGGAATGCCTACTTTACAGTGTTGTAGCCATGCGTTCCGGGAAACAAACTCACTCAGAAGGACAATGCAGATAGTGGAGTGCAGTTTATTACACCGGTGGGCCCAAGGCAGAGTCTCCTCTTAGCCAAGGACCCCCACCAGCATTTGTGAAAATCTTTTATACCCCATGTGTATGTGTCCGAACCCACCACTCCAAATTCCTTGAGACTTACATAAAACAAGGAAAATACAATCCCAATAACCCCATCATTCACGTGCTATGTGCTCATGTGCTCAAACAGTCAAACAATCAGCCAATAATCAATAAATCTGAGGTTACACTCTGATAGATATAGAAAAAACTTATGGCCTGTCTGGAGGAAGGGGTGATTAGTGTGTGTTTTCTCTCAGGCGATGAGTAACCTAGATACGATCTTCAAGGTTCCCCTGTCTGGAGGGGGTCTTATCCTTCTGTTGTTGTTTTCATAGGCACTAAACACAGAGTTCAGAGTCCACTGGAAAGGTGGCTGAGCATGATCAGCATGAACAGGCCTAAGAGGGAGTCCAGGCCCTATGAATTCCTTCTTCAACAGGAGAGGATAAGATTACAGAACGTCCCATGCAAATGGTAGAATTCCCCTTCTACCACTCAAATGTAGACTGTGGAATGTTTATGTCTTGGGTCAGATTCTCCAGATGCAGACCTTGAGATGAGAATTCCTATCCAAGAGATTTATTGGGAAAGTGCTCCCAGAGAGACCAAAAGACAGTGGTGAAGCAGGAAAGAGAAAGGAATCCAAGAAGCAAAGTTACAATTTTAGGCAGTGCTCAGCTTCAGAATCATCCCACAGTGTAGCTTTGGAGCATAAATTATACCTAAAGTTTATTTCAACATGAGGCAAGGGAACTGGACTTTTATACTCCCATCTATTGGCTATGGGTATCTTTAGGTGGATATAGATTCCAGGGTCTGTGTACAGGTTAGGCAACTTCAGTAGCCCAAAGGAACAGTGAAGAAGGTCACGGGTGCTAGTCATTAAGAGAAAAGCACACTGGGCTAGGTGCGGAGCACATCTGAGGATTTGGGCAGGGATCAGACAGTATCCACCACCAAATTGTTTCCCCACTTGACCTTGGAAGGTATTGGAGTACAGCAGAAACGAGAAACCCCAATTAGTACCTTTAGCCAGGAATCCAGTGGATAAAATGAAGACTTCATCATAGTTTCTAACCCAAATATATACCTCTTTGCTACTTCTATTTACAGGGAATACAGGGCTTTGGGCACCTATCCTTCAATCTCCTTTTCGTTGTTTGGTGTTTAATTGCTAAGTCATGTCCAACTCTTTTGCAGCCTCACAGACTATAGCCTGCCAGGCTCCTCTGTCCATGGGATTTTCCTGACAAGAATACTGGATCGCCATTTCCTTCTCCAGGGGATCTTTGCAACACAGGGATTGAACTTGTGTCTCCTGTATTGCACACAGATTCTTTACCACTGAGCCACCAGGCAAGCCCAGATCTGAAAATCTGTAACACTCTTCAGGGGTCTCATTTGCATGTTTTCTCCAACTAAGAAAGCATTTGCATCTTTTATTGAACCCTCTACTTTCATGGACATCATTCCCCATATTGAAACTGCATATTGATTTTTTAAATAGCTGCACAAAACTACTTAAAAGTCAAAACAGCATGAGCAGTCCAGACACTGAGAGGCTGTGAAATGACTGCTTAAGGACCTGTCATCCAAACTGAAGTCACCTGAAAACAGATGGTACACAAACAGCAAAACTGTCTTTGTGTGCTTGTCATTTTTAAAAAAGGAATTGTAAACAAGTACAACTTAGTTCTGAGCTGTTCCTCTACTTTGGACAAGGGACACCTGCCACCAGGCACAGAAGGACTGGGTTCATCATTTTTCTCTCCCCAAACACACACACATACAGCCTCCTCTTCATCCCACTTGTGCCATCTATTAAACTCTAGAGCTCACTGAGAAGCTTGGCAACAGCCTACCCTAACAGGTCTGCCTCGTAAGGCCTCTTCTCTCTGTGCTTCCCATGGACACTTCAGACAAGCAGGGGTTCTCAAGTGGATCTGAGTTTGTCTCCTAGATGACATTTGGCGATGCCTGGTGACATTTGTGGTTGTCATAACTAGGGGGAGGGTACTACTGGCATCTAGTGGGCCAGAGATGCTGCTGAACATGCCACAGTGCACAGGAAGCACTGCTTCTCCCCCAACAAAGAATTTTCTAGCCCCAAATGTCAGTAGTGCTGAAGTTGTGAAAGCCCATGCTAATGGGTAAATAATGTTGGTATCTTGGTTTGGATTCCTGCAAAAGCAGACCAGGAGATAAGGATTTGAGTATAACTGGCCTGAGTGATGGTCCCTGAAAGCACCAGTAAGTGAGAGGGTAAATGAGACAAAGAAAGGGAATAAAATCAATAGAGCATGTTAAAGAGCAAGTTACTCCTATGGGCAACTAGGACTCAGGCCTCCTGGGGAACTCCAGGAGACTCAAGGAGGCATACCTCAGAGGTGTTTCAAACAAGTACAAGGAAGCCAAAATATTTATCTTGCAAATCTCATCTGTTATTAGCTGTAGACTGCTCCCAAGCATGCTAAGTTTCTGACACTTCCAGCCTACCTTTCAAGAACCAAAAGAAAGCCCCCTCAGGGGGAGAGTTTGGTGCTTGTCGCAGAATCCCATGGGCATGCACGGGTGGGGGGTGGGAGTGCTAAGCGTTGGGTAGGGTGCCAACAATACGTGCTAGAGTTAGTCTTCCAAGCAAACACTCACGGGGATATATCTTAAGTGGCTTTCTCTGAGGAAGATGCCCTAGTCAAAAAAAGTAATTCTAATCATGACTATAGTAGATGTCCTAGAAGATAAGCAGTCATGATATATTTTAGTTCGAGAGGCCTCATTAGGAGAGGCAACTGGAAAGATTCTTAGAAATTGTGTGTTCCAGTTCTATACCAATACATGGATCTCCTCTTAAGAATGTCTCTGACAAATGATCACCTAGTCTTTGCTTAAATCCACCCAGGTTACCAGGACCACACTAGCTCATAAGGGATACACGTTCCATTTTCAGAGTATGATGTGGAAAAACAGAGCTGCTTGAGAACCAAACAGGTCAGAGTTTGAACCTGACTCACTTTGTGAGTGAGTGAAGTCGCTCAGTTGTGTCCGACTCTTTGCGACCCCGTGGACTGGAGCCTACCAGGCCCCTCCGTCCATGGGATTCTCCAGGCAAGAGTACTGGAGTGGGTTGTCATTTCCTTCTCCAGGGGATCTTCCGGGCCCAGGGATCAAACCCAGGTCTCCCACATTTCAGGCAGATGCTTTAACCTCTGAGCCACCAGGGCAGAAGTATTACTTAACCTCTCTGAATCTTACTCTCTTTAACTATAAAATACCACTAGTCATATTATCCTTAAGAATGTTATTCTTAAGGATACTGTAAAGATTAAATGGTATAATACAAGGAATTGAGCACAACTTCTGACATATAGTAGGTGCTAAATTAACATGAGCTGCCTTCACTGCTTTCTCTTCTCTATCTTCTCTAGTCTCCTGTGTCAGCTGCCTGCCTCACAATAGGCTTGATCCTTTTATTCTGGTTCTAGCTTCCAGAAGAATAGAAAGTAAGTCCAGCCCAGCTTCCCACTGATATAAGATTCCCCTTCTCCATCAAAACAGGCCTGGCTGGCTTCCTTTTACCACTGCTCTTACAGTCTGACTCTGTGGGCCTGTGTTCTCTAGTCACTCTCCAGAAGGGAGTCGAGTTCCCCCAAGGAGACAGTTTCAACTACCTCCTTACCTGGGACAACACATATCCTTTTAATTTTGATTCAAAATGGGATCTGTATGGAATAGTGTTCTCTTTTAACCAAAAGAAAAAAGTCTGCCTATATGGGAAAAATTTTTACAAAGAGTGGATGTATGTATAACTGACTCACTTTGCTGTACACCCAAAACTAATGTACATTGTAAATCAACCATACCGTAATAAAGAAAATCTGTGTAGTCAAGAAAGGAAGGCATAAAATGATGTTTTCTTTCCTTACCATGCTCCATTTTAACTCTTGCAAATGTTTCTTCTAGCCTGCACTTGCCCCTTAGCCTTCCATGATGAGAAGTGCTTTCTGTTCATTTTCAAGGGGAAAAATGTAATGTTTCATAGAAAGAAACAAGATTCACATTCTGAATAGAGGTGGCCTTCTATTTCAGAAGTGCTGGCAAGCTGGCCCTTGGTGGTTGCCAAGAGTTGGGTTGGACTGACAGAGCTTGTGCTGGAAAGAACATCCAGCCTTGAAATCTGAAGTGGCAGCTTTTGCAATGCCACTCTCCCTTTTCCTGCTTGAAGCCCCTGGATGTTTCTTCTGGTCATGCTACCATCTGGCTGGCAAAGAGAATTACCCAGCAAGGGGTGTTGGTTTTCATTATCTGTAACATGATCTCATTTGTGAGTGTGTGCATGTGTGCATGTGTGTGTAGATGTAAAGACATATACCAAAATGTTAATGGTGGTCTGTATCTGCCTGTGACCAATTTGTTACTTTCTACCTTCCGACATTATCCAAATTATTTTGGCAATGAGCATGTATTTAAAATTACTGCCAACATGAAAAGATGTTCAACATTGCTAATTATTAGAGAAATACAAATCAGAACTACACTGAGGTACCACCTCACACCAGTCAGAATGCCCATCATTTGAAAGTCTACAAATAACAAATGCTTGGAGAGGCTGTGGAGAAAAGGGAACCCTCTTATACTGTTGGTGGGAATGTAAGTTGGTACAGCCACTATGGAGGTTCTTTAAAAAACTAAAGCTAGAATTACCTCCTGATCCTGGGAATATACCCAGACAAAACTAGAATTCAAAAAGACACATGCACCGGAATGTTCATAGGAGCACTGTTCACAATAGCCAAAACATGGAAACAACCTACATGTCCATCAACAGAGGAATGGATAAAGAAGATGTAGTGTATATATACAGTGGAATACTGCTGCTGCTGCTGCTGCTGCTAAGTCACCAGTCGTGTCCGACTCTGTGCGGCCCCATAGATGACAGCCCACCAGGCTCCCCCGTCCCTGGGATTCTCCAGGCAAGAACACTGGAGTGGGTTGCCATTTCCTTCTCCAATGCATGAAAGTGAAAAGTGAAAGGGAAGTCACTGAGTCGTGTCCGACTCCTAGCGACCCCATGGACTGCAGCCTACCAGGCTCCTCCGTCCATGGGATTTTCCAGGCAAGAGCACTGGAGTGGGGTGCCATTACTACTCAGTCATAAAAAGGATGAAATAATGCCATTTGCAGCAATGTGGATGCAACTAGAGATTATTATACTAAGTGAAATAAGTCAGAAAGAGAAAGACAAATACCATATGAAATCATTTATAGGTGGAATCTGAAATATGGCACAAATGAACCTGTCTACAAAAACAGAAGGAGACTCAAAGACATAGAGCAGAGACTTGTGGTTGCTGGTGGGGGGAGTGGGAGAGGGTAGACTGAGAGTTTGGGATTGGTAGATGTAAACTATTATATTTGAAATGGATAAACAAGGTCCTAATCCATAGCACAGGGAACTATATTGAGTATCCCATGATAAACCACAATGGAAAAAAATATATAAAAAATGCATATATGTGTATAACTGAGTTACTTTGCTATAGAGCAGAAATTAACACAACACTAAATCAACCACACTTCAGTTAAAAACATTTTTTTAAAGGTCTACAAATAACCAGCTCTGGAGAGGGTATGGAGAAAATGGAACCTTCTTATACTGTTGGTGGAAATGTAAATTGGTGCAGCACTCTGAAAAACAGTATGGAGGTTCCTCAAAAAACTAAAAACAGAGTTGCCATATGATCCAGCAACCCCACTCCTGGGCATATACCCAGACAAAATCCTAATTCAAAAAGATAAATGCACCCCTATGTTCATTGCAGCACTGTTTACAATAGCCAAGACCTGGAAACAATCTAAATGTCCATTGACAGATGAATAGATAAAGAAGATGTGGTATAAGCACGAACAATGGAATATTACTCAGCCATCAAAAGAGTAACATCATGCCATTTGCAGCGACATGGATGGACCTAGAGATTATTATACTAAGTGAAGTAAGTCAGAAAGAGAAAGACAAACACCATATAATTTCACTTATACATGGAATCTAAAATGTAAACAAATTAATATATCTATGAAACAAAAAACAGACTCACAGATAGAGAGAGGACAGACTTGTGGTTGTCAAGGGGAAGGAGGGGTGAGCGAGGGAAGGATTGGGAGTTTGGGATTAGCAGAGGCAAACTACTATATACAAGATGAAAAACAACAAGGTCATACTGTATAGCACAGGGAACTATATTCAATATTCTGTGACAAAACATAATGGAAAAGAATATGAAAAAGAACATAAACGTATAACTGAGTCACTTTGTTGTACATAAAAAATCTACACAACATTGTAAATCAACTATACTTGAATAAAATTTTGTAAAAATTAAAAAAAATTACTTCCAAAAACTCAGGAATTAAAGACATGTTTCTATTTTCAAAGGAAAAAGGAAAATTTGTTCCCCCTCTTTCAAGTAGGTTATGTGCTCTTGGTCCACAAAGCAATGAACAGGACTCACTGTCTCCAGAAGCCAGAGCTGGCTTGATGAATGGCACCCTCCTGCCTTGTAAGTATCAAGCTATTGTACGTTGCATTTGAGCAATTAAAATTTAAGAAAAATGAAGGATGTCTCTTTCCATGTCACTTCTCCTACTCCCTTGGAACTTCACTGGCAGTCCTTTTACCCCTTACTAGCCACCTGTAACCTGCGGTTCAGTCTAGGGACTGAGAAGAAAAGAGAATCCCCTCTGGGACTGAGGTGACCTGTAGGGCAGGGTTGCTGCCTTATACTTCTTCCTTATTTCCTGTTGGGCCTGGCACTGTGATTGACACAAAGAGTCACAAATTCTCACAGGTGATGAAAACTCAAAGGTCTCTTGATCCCAGTGTTTATCCCCATTGTCAATGCTTAGTCATTACTTCATGAACAGATTAAATGTGACTATCGATCCCATTGGCTGCTCAAGAAGTTTGAGCCACAGTCAGATGTCCCAGTTCACCTAGACACCATCCCCGGCCAGTCCCTTTTGCCAATGTCCAGATGAAAGGTTGTTGCTGAATGAAAAGACGGCCAGGATTCTTGGCCTCCGGAGAAGAATTCAATCTGGGGCCAGAGACGAGGCTTGATTGCTCAGAGCTTTTGTGTAATAAAGTTTATTAAAGTATAAAGGAGATAGAGAAAGCTTCTGACAGAGGCATCAGAAGGAGGCAGAAAGAGTACCCCCCTGCTAGTCTTCAGCTGGATGTTACATAGTCACTCAGTTCAGTTCAGTTCAGTTGCTCAGTCGTGTCCGACTCTTTGCGACCCCATGAATTGCAGCACGCCAGGCCTCCCTGTCCATCCTAGCAGTCTGTTAATAAAGAAAGGAATGTCTTAAAACTCAGAATGGCACCAGGCCCCTCACCCATAAGATGCATTTTGGGATAATCTTGGCACCAAATGATTCATCCTGGGCCATAAAATGATTAACTTGAATCTTGTAGAAGGACAGATTACCATACAAATAGTTTTGTTTACAAAGATTAGGGGAACAATATCTGAGTATAACACGCTGGTTTGTCAAGTAGGTTCTGAGCCATTAGGCTGAACCGACTTAAATACAGAGTTTGGGGTAAATGCATAGTACATTAACAGAGCTTAAGACAAACATTTCCATAAGAAAAATGCATTGGTTAACTCAAGGTTTGAGAATAGTTAACTTCAGGCGAAACCAGGTGTCATTATGGCAACACAGTATTTTAAGAGAAACCTCCTTTTAAATTTGTATAGAGAAGGAAAAAAAAATCACTAGTTTGTTTCCTCCTACTGGCTTAAGAGAGATAAAAATGTCTGACACTTGCAGCCTATTTCCTCCGTTTGGAGACCCCTGGCCTTCCTGTCTGTTACCCTCTCACAGGTATTCAAAGACATGATTCAGCATTTTATATCTCTATGACTGGGGAGGCAGAAGAAGAGGCCACCAACCCACGATGGAACCAGCACCAACAACAGGTCCCATTTACAGCTTCGGGGGCTGGGCATGATTGCCTGTCTGGCATCGGTACAAAGCTCCCCTCCCACGTTCCTCCTGCCTCCCTCCTTGGGGTGCCTGGACATGGCTTCAGGCCAAGACACAGCACTATTCCCCAGTTCAAGATAAGGAAATATCTATCTGGGCCTGATGCTCTATATAAGCACCAGATGGCAATGATTAAAATTAAGTTAAATTAATATTTGACAGTCCGTGAAGGGCATAAATTGCATGATGTGCTGCTTGTCCAATCTGTCATCTCGTTTCCCTTGGCTCAGGTCAACAAACAACAGTCGAAAGCTCACTCTCTGGGTCAAACAGTAGCTTATTTCTCTGCTATGGAGATGGCTGCTCAGTTTATCAGGTTGAAGGCTCCTATGCTGCTCAAATCATAATTAAGATGCTTTCAAAGGGAGAGAATTGAATTCTATCTTCTTGCCACAATCTCCAGCAGCCATCACCCCAACACAGTATAACAGCAATTACTGGTTAGAATTCAGAAACTGGGAAATCGGAACCTGGCCTAAGGAGCAAACCATTGCTAAAATCACAAAGTAATTTTCAGCTCTAATGACAGCCTTCTTTATTCACATGGTTTCTAGAGCATGTGGGCAGTGCTGATGTGTTATCAAGTTGCAAAAGGATCCATGGTGCCGCATTTTTAAATCATCCATATGCCAAGTACTCCTTTCCAGAGAACTGGCAGATTTAGGCTTTCACTCTTTCCCTCTGTGTTATTTGGGAATCAGCATTCCAATATTTACATTGTCTTTGGAGCTACTTATATCCGAAGTAACATTTCAACCTTGGTGCTTTTGCACAGCAACTTTGATGAAATGTGCAAAATGTTTAGCATATATTCTTTGGTGATAAAGATCCATTTTTCCAAGAGTTAAGCCAAACGGTAGGACAAGGAACTGAAGCACAAACAGAGTGATGTAAGCTGGGATGTGCCACCCAGATGGCGTGTGTGTGTGTGTGCACGTGTGTGCTAGTCGTGTCCGACTCTTTGCGATCCCATGGACTGGGATTTGTAGCCCTGCCAGGCTCCTCCATCCATGGGATTCTCCAGGCAAGAATACTGCAGTGGGTTGCCATTTCCTCCTCCAGGAGATCTTCCTGACCCAGGGATTGAACCCACGTCTCCTGCATTGCAAATGGATTCTTTACCACTGTGACACCTGGGAAGCCGTTAAGGAATGAAACACTTATTCTCTGGGCTGCTGGGAATGCAGCCAGGAGGCGGCCTTCAACTGTCAGCCCACTTTGGGGATCGCCTCTGCTGAAGACCACTGCCCTGCCCCAGATCTCCTCTCCCTCTGAAGATAGCCCACATCTCCCAACTCAGCACAGCTCTAAGGAGCGGGCTTTTCTCACTATTTTCTCTGCCTGGGCTTGTCTTCCAGATTACTACCTGACTCCTTCCCTGACACATCCAGGCCTCTGCTCAAATGTCACCTCATCAGAAAGGCTTTTCCTGAGTTCTTTTTCTAAAGTAGCACACACTTGCCCTTTCCCCACAGCCTACCTCCACAGCTTCCTGTGCCCTGATCCTGCTTTCATTATTTTCATAATTCTTATCACTACCTGACATGATTTAGATATTTGTCTATCACTTAGTTGATTATCTCCCCACTAGAATATGAGCTCTGGGATAGCTGGAACATTAGCTGTCTTGTTCATAGCTTTTATCTCCACTACCTAGGAAAATGCCTAGCACACATATATAGAGGTACTCAGTAAATATCTGTGAATAAGTGAATGAATGGATGATTATTTGCCTAATATATTAGCTACTTCCTAGTACTTAGGCTGGTTAGGTCTCTCTCTCTCCATGTCCTGAGAATCTGCATCCTGCCAGGATAGCATAATAGTCAAGAACATGGGCTTTGGAGTTAGGCTGTCTTATTCATTTAGTTCACATACAACCACATAGCTCTTAAGCAATGCAATTGCTTGGTATTTTATTGATATTAATGCATTTAATGCTTACAACAGCTGTAAGAGATAAGTGTTATTATTGTTCCCATTTTTAAAGATGATACTGAGCAACAGAGAGGTTAAGCAACTTGCCCCAGGTCACATGTCTAGTAGGAGCCAAAATTCGAACCCAGTCAGTCTGTCTCCAGAATTTCTCCCACTTACTAGCCATGTGATTTTCAATAAGTTTCTCTCTGAATTTGTTTCTTTGTCTATAAAAATGGAAATGGAGATGATAATGCTTGCCATACAGAGTTGCAAGCTGGAAATTAGATGATGTGTATGTATCAAGTGCTTAGCAGGGTCCTTGATCTACATAGTTCAGGTCAGTTGCTCAGTTGTGTCCGATTCTTTGTAACCCCATGGACTGCAGCACACCAGGCCTCCGTGTCTATTGCCAACTCCCGGAGTTTATTCAAACTCATGTCCATTGAGTCAGTGATGCCATCCAGCCATCTCATCCTGTGTCATCCCCTTCTCCTCCTGCCTTCAATTTTCCCCAGCATCAGGGTCTTTTCAAATGAGTCAGTTATTCGCATCAGGTGGCCAAAGTATTGGAGTTTCAGCTTCAGCATCAGTCCTTCCAGTGAATATTCAGGACTGATCTCCTTTAGGATGGACTGGTTGGATCTCCTTGCAGTCCAAGGGACTCTCAAGAGTCTTCTCAGTTCAAAAGCATCAATTCTTCGGCTTTATAAAGCCATTGTTACCATTTTTGTCCCAGTGCATAACCTTCCAAGTATTACCCCCACCTGACTTTTGTTTCTTTTCTTCTTTCCTTCTTTTTTAAAAAAATCTTTTGGCTGCACCATGTGGCACGTGGGATCTTAGTTCCCTGACCAGGGATTGAACCCAAGTCCCCTGCATGGGAAGTACAGAGTCATAACCACTGGACCACTGGGGAAGTCCCTGTTTCATTTTGGATGTCCTATATTGATGGCTTGACTCTATTCTACTCTGTGACAGATATTGGGCCAGGTCCACAACTAATCACTTCTGCTCTTCCCTGTCAAATCTCAAAAGAAAACCATTCTTACAGGCAGAAGGAACCAAATTCAGGCTGCATGACTTGTCTTTGACAACTAGCCTTGCAGTCCTTCTGGGTTGCCATTAACTTGGCAGATCACTCAGATAAGCCACAAGCCCAAATATGACCAGGTGTGGTGGCCACTTTCATGCACTACCCAGTTCTTCCTTCAATGAAGTCCTTGTTGTCCCAGCTGCCAGGAGTCTTGGGGGTGACAACCCTGAGCTCTCTGCCTCTTCAGGGACTGCCTCAGGTGCAGAGAGCCACAAGACCCAAAGGCAGTGTCCCTGATGACTTTCTGACGTGGTTCCTATCCAGTGTTCAGTGCAGAAATATCCACTCCCAGCCATTTGAGCCTAGCTGAGGACAACTCTGAAGGACCATTCCAGCTCCCAAGTTGCTTGTGGGTCAGCCGAAGCTGTTGCTGGGCCCACATCACAGCTCGGCTTCTTCTTCTGCCCATTCTTTCCTCCTTCCCCTCCTTTCCCCAGGAGTTGATCTCAAGAGCACAGCGCAAGAAGTATCCTGCCTCCATGCTCTGTCTCAGAGTCAGCTTTCCTGAAAGCTCAGCCTGCAGTACACCAGGTCTAGGCAGATTCACTCACACTCTGTGTCATGATCTCTGGAGTCCTCCAGAAACTACTAAACCCAAGACACAGAATGGCCTCCCAGAATTACAGCTCCCTGGATAACTTCCCAACTCACCCCCCATCAGGTTTTACTTTTGCTCAGAGGCATGGCTAGAGAAGCTTGCCTGCTTACACAAGCATATAAATGAAGTCAGAAAAATGATCTTTCTTCCTAATGCCTACTAATCAATGTTCTGCCTGCTGTACATTGCCTCAGCTCGGAGCTTTTGGTTCCTCAAGGAAGTGAGACAGATGATCACAGGATGCATTCAACACTGGTCCTTTCCTTTGACCTATTGAGTCCTAGGAGGATTTGTCACCAAACAACAAGCTTGTGTGACTATACATCAGAAGCAAACAAAGAGTCAGTCATTAAGGGAATATAAACAACGAGGTGCTTCATCCGTTTTGTAAAGCTGATATATTTATAAGCATGCCCTAGGGCAAGGGTCAGCCTCAATGATACCTCCTTTGGGAATAACAGATCCCAAAATACGTATTTGTCATGATCATAAATGACAGTTTGATCTGAGTTATCATTAAAATAGTTTTACCTTTAATGGTCCATAAAATCATGACATGCTTCCTTACATGTCAGATTTCCTAAACTACAGTTGGATAAACCTTCCATCTGGTCTTGAAGAATAGAAAAAAATAACTCCCCTATTTCAGTGTGCAGTACTGTGTGTCTGATAAGATAATGAAATCATAAATGGTGAAAATGCAGTAGAGTATAACTGCTTATTTTCTTCAGATTTTCTGTGGAAAGATGCTTTGTCTTATTAAGCAGATCTTCCTAATAAATCCTCTTCCAGCATGCAGCCTCGTTCTTACAAAGGAATTAAAGGAACACCTGATAGTCTATTGGTTTCTCATATTAGTTTTTGTTGTATTATGGCCCTTTGGAAATATCGTTTCATTTTTGATATAAGAGTCTGTCGAGATATCCAAAATGAAGCTGGTATTGTTAGGCAGGCTTAGGTACTGATCAGTATTCTGTCCTTTCTGTGAAAAATGCTCTAATTGATGCTGACCTGAATCTGTATGGACAATTACAACTGTAAAAACAGATGCTTCTCTCCCAGGCCCACCCCAGCCATTTGTTTTGATTCCTGGTGCTGGGCACTTGGCAGAGATGGGCATTTTGTGTCAGTCAGCCTCCGAGACTCCTGGACTGCCTGAAGATTATTTTTAAAATGTTATGATTCACTGCCGATGATGCTAGCTGTTTCTGTTGCCTTTTAGGATTCCGTGATTCCTATGGTTCATGCTCTGAGATTGTTTTTGCACCCTAGATAGGTATAACCACTTCATTTCAGGTTCTCATAAAGCGGTTTCTGGGATCACTGGAACAGTGAATTGAAAGGGCATTTTAAAAACATCCAGTATAAAAAATATCTATGGTTGTGAACATCGCTATAGGAAAAATTACTGAAGTTTAACATCTGCCCTTAGAAGCTTCAGATGTATTGAGGGAGACAAAATTAAGACAGAGTGATGTTTGCCATCACTGAAACAGGTTGGGTTGTATGACCACTCAGAATCTCAGAGTGCATCACGAAGTTCCTTGTTAAGATGCAGTTCTCGCAGATCTACTGAATACAAATATAGGCATTGGTGCTGGAATCTGCATCTCTAACCAGCTCTCTAAGTGATTCTCATGAACACTAAATGTTGATAACCATGGCCCTAGAGGCTGATTATTTCAGCCTGGGCATGGTTCCTGCAACACCACCGATAGTTAGTGGTCCTCTATGTTTTGGAAAGAAATCGGGCATTCAGCGATGATCACCACTGAAATGTATGATTAATCCTTATAATAATGATGCTGACACCCCACCCAGAGCTCCTTTACCACTCTATCCCGTCCCCCAGCTCCTGACTCCATCTTCCCCAGAACCAAGATCAGCTCTATTTATTTTATATTTAGCAGCTGTGAGTGTTGGCTGCTAATGGCTTACAGCTGCACTCTTCTCTGGAGACGTGTTCTCTGCTGACAGAACCCACCACACTCAGAGATGCCTTGTTGTTGTTCAGTCATTCAGTCGTGTCTGACTCTTTGTGACACCTATGGACCATAGCTCGCCAGGCTCTCTGTCCATGGGATTCTCCAGGCAAGAATACTGGAGTGGGTTGCCATGCCCTCCTCCAGGAGATCTTCCCGACCCAGGGATTGGACCAGAATCTCTTGAGTCTCCTGCATTGGCAGGTGGATTCTTTACCACTGAGTCATCAGTGAAGCCTCAAAGATGCCTAAAAGGTCATATACCCACCAACACAGCCAATGAGTGACTGGTATTAAGGAGCACAGGGCCAACCCCTTTGCCTCAAGGGAGACAACTCTGGTGCCATCTTGCTCTTGAGCTCTCTATGGAATCAAGGCTGATGCTAGACCTCTGCTGAAACCACTTCTTTGCTTAGCTTCTTCTCCAGCTTTTCCTGCTTCTTCCCCTTCCTTCCTTAAAGGTTTCTCCTGAGAACACTCTTTCAGTAAGAATCCTAGTCTCCTTATCTGCTTCTCCATTACCTAAGGCAATATTGCTATTCAGGAGTTGAGAGGATTTTCCAAAAAGAAAAAGTTGTAAAAATTACAAGAGAGATTCTATGAATAAATAGAGAGACATATTTGTGGCAAGATATAAAAGAAATAGGAGGTTCTGGTTTCAAGTAAAATGGGGTAACTTTGCCCTGTCTATCTCGCTCAATACAGCTGTAAAACCTGGACAGAATGCATAGGGCAGCTATTCGAGGACTCTGAAAAGTAAACTGCTTGCAGATTTGGAAAGAAGACATATCCGAATCCAAAGCACTACCAAACTGGTCCTGAGCTTATCATTTCTTTTTTCTCTGCTATCCTTGGCCTAAAATCAAGGCAAGCCCAAAGCTAGGAATGGATACTAGGCAGGGACAGAGAAAAGCCCTGTAGTTCTGTCTGGAAGGTCAGGAAAGAGATCTCCTGAGGCTCAGAGAGAAACAGAGAAAATCTCCCGAAGGAAACCATAATTCAAAAAGATACATGCACCTCAATGTTCATTGCAGCACTATTTACAATAGCCAGGACATGGAAACAATCTAGATGTCCACTGACAGAGGAATTGATAATGAACGTGGTACATGTATACAATGGAATATTACTCAGCCATAAGAAAAAGAACAAAATAATGCCATTTGCAGCAACATGGATGGACTTAGAGTTGATTATACTAAGTCAGAGAAAGACAAATATCATATGATATCACTTATATGTGGAATCTAAAATATGGCAGAGATGAACTTATTTACAAAACAGAAACAGACTCACATTTCGAAAACAAACTATGCTTACCAAATGTGAAAGGGAGGGATAAATTAGGAATTTGGGACTAACATATACACACTACTATAAGGAAATGGCAACCCACTCCAGTATTCTTGCCTGGAGAATTCCATGGACAGAGGAGCCTGGTAGGCTACAGTCCATGGGGTCACAAAGAGTCGGACACGACTGAGTGACTTCACTTCACTTCATATATAAAATAGATAATCAATAAGGACCTCCTGTATAGCACAGGGAACTCTAAATACTCTGTAATAACCTATATGAAAAAAGAATCTGAGAAAGAATAGATGTACGTATATGTGTAACTGACTCACTTTGCTGTACACCTGAAACGAACACAACACTGTAATCAACTATACTCTGGCATAGAATAAAAAGCAAGAATAGTTCTTTAGAAGAATAATTTTCTACCTTTTATATATCACAGCACACATAGAAAGTGATCATATTTGTAAGACATTCTGGGACACGAACAGGAGAGTGCTCCTGGCCAGAGGGGTTTTAGTTCCTCTATGTTGCACTGAGCTAACCTGAGGGCCATGGGGATCCAATATATTTCCATACCTGTAACTCACTGGTGGAAAGCTGCAATCAGAAGGATGGGAACAATTTTACCACAAAATGTAAGTTCTTGTTATAGCAGTCACTGTGAGTTTCCCTTTGAGTTTCTATAATTTTCTGCTTAATTGTACTTAATCCCTTTCACTGTTTAAGACTTCAAGAATGTAAAGTAAAAGCAAATATTATGTACAGGGATTTATTCACAAATAAATATCAGTACAGAGCTATGTATTTTAACTTCCCATAGGAATGATAGAGAAATGATATGGATTTGGGACCCAGTTTCCAAAATTTTGGAAAGTTCAGCCCCTTTATGACTTCAGTTTTCCCTTATATAATGGAGATAATATCACCTATGTGATATGGTTGTTGTAAATATTAAGATGCCTTATGAAGATGCAAACTAGTACATATAGGATGGATAAACAACAAGGTCCTACTGTATAGCAGAGGGAACTATATTCAATATCTAGTGATAAACTATAATGGAAAAGAATATGAAAAAGAATATATATGCATATAACTGAGTCACTTTGCTATACAGCAGAAATTAACATTATAAATCAACTATACTTCAATTAAATTTTTAACAAAGATACCTTATGAGATGTGCTTAGCATAGTGCCTGGCCCATAGTGAGTACTCAATGAACATAGGTTGCTTCATCTTCATTTTCATTCCCTAGAGTTATTTTTGCTAAAGAAATTGAGAGTAAGGAGATACCAAGTCAGCTTTGAAGTTCCAGGGAAGGCTTTATGGTGGGTATGTAATGATCTTGGCTTTGAGGGGAAGCCGAGATTTGACAGACAGTGAAAAAGAAGAAGGGCCTCCCAGGGCCTGGTAATAAGATGGGATAAAGATAATCTTTGAAGTCTCAGGCAACCAAAGGTAGGATTAATGAATAAAGAACACTGGATAAGGAGGAGAGATACTGATTTGAAACCTAGCCTTAAGGAAACACAATGAAAACATCTTATTTGTGTTGGTGCGAGAGCTGACTTCAGGTTAGCTCACAACTATGTGGTAAAGCAGGCAGAATTTTCCTTTGGTGATTTTCCAACATGGCATTTCGGCCTCTCCTTCCCTTTCAGCATCACACCTTCCAAAGACTCCATTATACTACTTATGCTCACCTATTTGGGAAGAAAGTGGGTTACACAAGACCCAATTCATACTCAAGGGTTTTTGACCTAATGGGTTAATCCTCCTAGGTCATCATTAAAACAGAGTCTTGGATTGCCTTAGGATTAATCAAGAGAAAAGCTCTCCAGTGATTGAATTTCCAGCACTTCTCCTGAGTAGGGAAGATAGCTTTGATTACTGAGGCTACTCACTCAAATCATACCACAAAGATAACATCCCACTCCATCTATGGGTGATAAGGACCCTAATTAATAGACCTGGGCATGCACAGTCTAGACATAATCATGCTTTAATGTCAACATTCTAAATGAAGCTCTGGAAGAATTTCTCTGAATCACCCCCTATGTGAGTATCAGGGTTGAATAACAGGGAGAAGCACTGCAGGGATTCTGGGCCAAAGTAGCTGTTGGGTACAAAGAAATGGAGCAAAAGTAAGGGGAAAAAGGCCAAGACTCCGAGTAACAGTATTAAATCCAAGCTATGGCTCAGACGGTAAAGCGTCTGTCTGCAGTGCGGGAGACCCGGGTTCGATCCCTGGGTTGGGAAGATCCCCTGGAGAAGGAAATGGTAGCCCACTCCAGTACTCTTGCCTGGAAAATCCCATGGATGGAGGAGCCTGATAGTCTACAGTCCATGGGGTCACAAAGAGTTGGACATGACTGAGCAACTTCACTTCTGTAAGGGTGTGAGAGTCAGACCATCAAGACAGCTGAGTGCCAAAGAATTGATGCTTTCAAACTGCGGTGCTGGAGAAGACTCTTGAGAGTCCCTTGGACTGCAGGGAGATTAAGTCAGTCAATCCTAAAGGAAATCAACCCTGAATATTCATTGGAAGGACTGATGCTGAAGCTGAAGCTCCAATACTTTGGCCACATGATGTGAACAACTGACTCATTGGAAAAGACCCTGATGCTGGGAAAGATTGAGGGCAGGAGGAGAAGGGGATGGCAGAAGATGAGATGGTAGATAGCATCACTGACTCAATGGACGTAAGTTTGAGCAAGCTCTGGGAAATAGTGGAGGACAGAGGAGGCTGGCATGCTGCAGTCCATGGGGTTGCAATAAGTCAAACTCGATTTAGCGACTGAACAACAACTGAATCCAAAGGGCTGGATGCATGATTGCCAATTATCCTCCAAGTTTGGGAGTTAGGGGAGGTGGGGTGCAAAAATGGGGACTGGTCAGGAACAAATGTTAAGTCCAAGGGGATTGTGGTGACCAGTCCATCCATGACATCTATGGCTCATGTTTCTTATTCAATAGCTGCTAGCTGTGATTGGCCACTGGATGAGCTTAAAAGTCTAATGAGCATAGAGGATGCAGCAATGGACTTGTGATGCTATGGGATAATTTTTAAATAAATATTAGAGAAGAATTAGTAGCTATTAAAATACAGAAGCTAGGAAGCTATTAGAATACAGAAGTTATGGCACATGCATCCAGAGAAGGTAGTAAAATCACTACTTAAAGACTCATTAGATGCCCATTTATTTTTAAGACAGGATTTAAGAAAAATAATGAGATCTATCTTCTGGTTGTGCTGAGATATGAGCTAAATGACCCATGAGAGGTTTCTTCAAACCCAAGAGATTCTGTTTAAACGTTAGAATCCATCTGCCGGAATGGAAATTAAATCCGATAAGCATCCTCCTCGGAAAAACATTGCTTTATATGAGCAGTGCTCTATTTGCTCTTCTCTTTCTTTCTTTTCATCCCCTCCAAATTAAAAACTGGCTCAAACCTATCTCAAAAGTAATTTTCTTGACATTAACCCCAAAGAACAGGATTCATAGCTTAATATACCAAGAATGGCAAATAGACTTCATCTTGATAGAGGTTTCCTGAACTTTGTGTTGGGAAATATTCTGAAGCTGCATTCAGAGGGCTACATCTGATTAGCCATGCCTGCCCCATGCAGGAAGCAGGGATTAGACCATGCTTTCCAAGTGTTTGCTACTCCTGCTTTATAACAACCCAAGCAATATTTATAATTAAAAGCAATAAAAAGGCAATATTTTAATATTCAAGGCATATACAATCTCACAGGTATCAGTGAGATTTAGTGCATGATATTAATATAATGGACCCCTTCCAAGAATATGGAAATAAGGGGCTAGATATTGTTCAAAAGAAAAAGACCTGGCAGAAGAGGGAAAGACCTAATACTGGTGCATTAAGAATAGGTAGGTAGTTTGCTTTTTTCAAATCCTCTGGCCTAAGGTTCGGACCCTAAGGAAAATATTTAGGTGTGATTTAAAGGAGAGAGGAAACAGAATTGATATTGTTATGACCATAATGAACACATAGGTAATATTCTTCTAGTATTGATTACAAAACCGATTTTATAAGCAAAGAGATGAACTGCAAGTATCATTCACTTCCAGAACCATCTTGTTAACCAGAACTATACTACCTAAATTGTTGCTGCAACTCTGATCCCCTCGCCATGCTTAATAACTATTATTTCTTTTGATAGCCAACCCTACTCAGCTGCCTAATAGCCTTTAGGGTCCAGCAGGTAAATCTTTCTGGTAAAATCACTTTTGGTTTCCTGAAGAGTTCTTTCAAGGGATTCAACCCGGAATTTCACAACCCTGGAGTCAGTCCCCACTGTACCATCTTAAGTTATGGCAATCTGTCATGTGGTCTGGTAGCTGGGGTAACATGGAAGATCCCAGCATAGTACATAGATTCCTCCAGCCTTCTATCAGCTTTACCTGAAGTGAGTCAAAGGGATACATGTGTGGCAGTTGGGGGTGTTGGGACAGGGGGACTTGAGGGGATATTGCCTGATATATTGTTGGAACTCAAAGATTTATCAAATTAATAAACACTTGAATGAATGAATGGAATTTTGGGGAAAAGTATCTTCTGGCTTTGGAAAAACAAATATAGCAAGCCAGAAAAATAGAAGCAGGCCACTGTATTTAAGACCAGTGTTTTCTTATCCTGCTATCACCAAACATTCTCTTCCTAATAAAGGAAAACTAGGAGAGCTTTGCACTGAAGGCTTGTCTGTCAGTGGGAGAATCCCAAGACAGGAGGTTAACCTTCCAAAGAGCAGGGGGAGGTTTACGCGGGCATGATGAAATCTGGCAGCACTTAATCTTTGAGTTCTCTAGAAATAAAAGGGTCATGCATAGGATCATTAAAGTGTACAGTTTGTTCTAATTGCAAATCTGGGCATGGATAAATAGACTTTTCCCTCTTTAACAATACACTGGCATGCTGGGAGATAAACAACATCTAAAATTCTGCACCCTTTAACAACTCTATTGGACGAAACAAGTGTGCTTAGTTTTAGTAAGCAGAGATGAACTTGAAATAGTTTCTCAATAAAAACTTGATTTTTTTTTCAATTTCAATCTTTTCTGAATGGTTTATTTTGGATTTCAAGCCATGCTGCTATTGTCACTTTTAAAGAGAGAGAGTTTAGTGATGTTTGACCATCTAAGAAAATTAGTGCATAAGGCTATAAGTTAGTGCATAAAGTTGTATGAAATTGGTATGTTTAGGCTTCATTTTATATATAAATATACATATTTATATAATATATTTATTAAGTAATTAAGTGAAAGTCAGTCGTGTCCAACTCTTTGTGACCCCATGGACTATACAGTCCATGGAATTCTCCAGGCCAGAATACTGGAGTGGGTAGCCTTTCCCTTCTCCAGGGGATCTTCCCAACCCAGGAATCGAACCCAGGTCTCCCACATTGCAAGTGGATTCTTTACCAGCTGAGCCACAAGGGAAGCCCATAATATTTATTACATTATATATATCTATAGCACCTTTGCAGAGGATATACAGGACAATCTTCGTAAAATTGGTGCCTAGAATCCAAGTTTTACCTTGGCAAGAGCGAGTTTTGCTTTACAACAACTTGGACAATGCTTTTACCTTTTACGTTTCATCAGTGTCAGTTATTTACAAGCAAAATATTAATTATGGAGTTAAATATATAATCTCCATTTAGGTTTTCATACCATTCTAACTGAAATAACTAGCTACTTGGTGGGGGTGTATAGAAGCAAAATGCATTCTCATCTCCAACTTACCCATTAGCATGAATTGTTGTCAATTGAGAAAACCACTTCATGCCCCCAGCTCTGTTCCACAAAGGCAACGTAGTTTGAGCCTAATGCTCTCCTATATAACTTAGATTATATAGACTGCTTAATTCAATCCATTGGAACATAGGTAGAAACATTTAGTTTATTTTGCACTCTTGGGCTCAAAATGGAACTGAGTTTTCTCATGAATATAGAAAACTAGGAGTTGGTAAAATTAGGAAACTATGTATTTATGTCATTTGGAGTTGAGAATGAACTAGCACAGGATTCAGAATACTTGAATGTTCTGCAGGGCAGGCTATAGGTGCTGGGAAATGAAAGTCCGCCAGGATCAGCCCCCATGCACTGGCCGTGGGACTTGGTGGATAAGGATGCCAGCTCTCAAGCCTCTGAGGTGAGATACCTCAGAGGTGTTTTCTACATCATGGGTAGCAAACCACTTTTGTAAAGGGACAGAGAGTAAACATTCTAGACTTTGCCACCACATGATTTCTACTACAACTATTTTTAAACACTTTAATTTATGTATTTCTGATTATTTTTGGCTGTGCTGCATCTTCGTGACTGCGTGGGCTTTCCTCTAGTTGCAGAGAGTGGGGGCTACTCTCTAGTTGCGGCGTGCAGGCTTCTTGTTGCAGCAGCTTCTCTTGCTGTGGACCACGGGCCCTAGAGTGTGCAGGCTTCAGCAGTGTGGCTCCTGGGCTCTAGAGCACAGGCTCCATAGTTGGGATGCATGGGCTTAGTTGTTCCATGGCATGTGGGACCTTCCGGATCAGGGATCGAACCCGTGTCTCCTGCTTTGGCAGACAGATTCTTTACCACTGAGCCACCAGGGAGGACCCCTCTATGGCAGCTATTCAACTCTGCTCTTGTAGAGTGAAAACAGTCATAAACAATTCGTAAATGAATGAGCATGGCTATGTTCCACTAAAACTTTATTTATGGACACAGAAATCTAAATTTCACATTATTTTATGTGTCTTCTTTTGATGCTTGTGACAATTAAAACATGTAAAAAGCCATTCGGAGCTCATGGGCTGTATAAAACCAGGCTGGATTTGGTTTATGGGTTATAGAGTGCTAATCCCTGGTTCTGTAGTTGTTGCAGTTTCCGTTGGGGATTCCATAGTGACATCTTTCTGGGAAATTCACCCTTTATTGATTTCCTTATCTTCCCTGTCTCACTCCCCCATTCACTTAACAGTCTTCCCAGGAATCATCTCCAAATGAGCTACTTGCATTTGGATACTTGTCTTCAGGTTTGCTTCTGGGGGAAGCAAAATTATGACAACCAGCTTGGCCAATTAATCACCGACTTGAACACTCATTGCTTTGACATCATGAAGATCCTGCAGAAAGACTCCTGGGATCCTAAGAGTAGAGTCAACAAAAGGCTCATTTCATTATATTCTCAGACTGACAGTGCAGTGGGTTAAATGTGTAAACTTTACCATTCCAGTCTTCTGACTTGCACCCGAGGTAAAACCAAGAGTGGTAACACCTGCAGTGAGCCCAAGGCAGCCATTCTGTCTCAGATCCATCACTCTCAAACCCTCATGTATCTACAACAAGGACATCAAGATGCTTTACAGCAGCATGTGCTGGTGAATCAGAGTCAACTGAGCCTTGTAACAGTGCACAGGAACCCAGAGGCATGGAGGGTGGGGGGTGATGATAACCACTGAGCAATCTCTGTAGCCATGGGGATTTGTGAAATGGGTTTTCTTCCCAATGCTCCTTGACAATAACCAAAGGACTGCATGATTTCTAGATCAAGAACAGTAGGTGGGTAGATGGGGTGTTTGTTTTTTGGTCCCATCTTGCTCATTTTATGTAGTAATTTCTTTCTTGGCAAATTGAAAAAGCTTTCCTCACTCTGTTCCAAGCTGTCCCAGGTGGCTGTACCCTCTCAACCTGGCAGGTGCCTGTATACTGGCAGTGAGGCTGTGAATTAAGTACAGCAATTTCTGATCTTCAGACACAAATGATGCAAAGTAGATTCTTTATTAATGACCAGCTTTTCTAATAGAAGGCTAGGCCCTGACATGTGGGCTACAAAGAAATTGTGTTTCCCTGTCTGGCTCCGATGTGCTAGAGTCTTATGTACTGTCTCAAAATTGATTAATAGACAGAGGGTTCTCCTAGCCCTACTTGGTATGCAACATGCAATAACAACATAATTGTAAACTTAAAAGGGAAAAAAAAAAAAGCTGACATTCTAGAACTAGCTCTGGGATGTTTACAAGTTCTAACAAAATCCTTCAAAAATGTGTTTTAATTGGGTTTCTATTAGCAAGACTGATCCACCAGGACTCCTTAATTACTAAGGTAAGTCTTAATTTGCTTTTATCATTATTTTCTCTCTTTCAGTCCAAAATAGAAAGGAAGACATTTTCTTTATTAACATGTGAATTTTAAATTGAACTTGAGTCCAGCAAAGAAAGCTATCACTGTTTTTTTCTGACCTAACCCTCTGGAGGGCTTCATTTTAAAATTCAAATGCAGGGAGATTATTTATCACTGTGGTTTTTGCACTAACATAATTGCCCCTTGAAGAACACAAATTGGCAGACTTGCAAAAGAGGAAGTGATTTTTATTTATTTATTTATTTTGTACAGGAATTAAGTTCTGCAAACAAATACCTCTGGCTACTGAGGCTTAAAACATGCTGTATGGTGTTAAAATTAAAAAGCAACATGAAGCCAGTAAATGGCTATGGTCACAGGGTGTGGGAGGTGTTACCATACTAATAATAACCAGGTGTCAGGGAGTAGCAAACCAATGCCCAGATCTATAAGGCAGCTGAAATTTCTACCCTAGGCTCCACATTCCTGCTTGAAAAAAAACATCATTTAAAAAAAATTGTATCTCACATTTTATTTGTATATTGAGATATACTAAAATTAAATTAAAAGGACTCAAGTAATTATTCAGATATTTGACTATATCCAGACTTAGAAATATCCAAGGAGAATTAGCAACATTTTTCTGATATTCCTTACCTTGTAAACATGTCCCTGCTGCTGCTGCTAAATCGCTTCAGTCATGTCCGACTCTGTGCGACCCCATAGACGGCAGCCCACCAGGCTCCTCTGTCCCTGGAATTCTCCAGGCAAGAACACTGGAGTGGGTTGCCATTTCCTTCTCCAATGCATGAAAGTGAAAAGGGAAAGTGAAGTCGCTCAGTCGTGTCTGACTCTTTGAGACCCCATGGACCGCAGCCTACCAGGCTCCTCCATCCATGGGATTTTCCAGGCAAGAGTACTGGAGTGGGGTGCCATTGCCTTCTCCAAATATGTCCCTAGAGGCTGCCTTTACAGTAAATTAATGAAACAAATTAAAGAAGCACAGATATTCAAGGCATTATAATTTTAAATGGTTGTAGTAGCTGGATTTTAATAATTAAAGATTTCCCATCAGAAACCTTTCCTAAAAGATTTCAACAAAAGTGAATCAATGTATCTAAATACACTGAGCATCACACGTTCCTGAAGGGACACAGGAAGGCCTGTGTTTCTGTGATGTAAGATGCAGCTAGGGGAGAGTAAAGGGAGAAATGGCTTCTTTCTGTCCATCACAGCCTCTCCATCCATATGCTGCAGGCTAAGCGGGAGGAGAGAGAGGAGCTATTTCTTACCATCCACCAGCTTCCCACCTCTGGCCTTTTTTCATCAATTTGCATAACTGGGAACAGCAGGTATATTTCAGAAGCATATGGACCACTGCCCTACTTCCCCATTGCACACATACCTTCACCTAGGTCTCCCTCCAGGCACACTCTATCATGTACACTCCCATCCGCTTTTTAATGCTGAAAATTTCACAACTAGGTATGGATGTAAGGCCGTGTTTCTTAGCAATATGCATATAATCCTGGGATGTAGCACGCCTTAACCTCTTAGTTTTGGAATTTAAACAAACCCATGATGTTCCTTGAAATAACCACAAAATTAAAATGACTAAGGTCTATTAATTGCTTACATGTTACTGAATATACACACGGGGAGGATTAGGCAAAGAAGGAGACAAAAAGGGGAGATTGTGTGATCTCCATCACGATCAGGTAAATGGAAATGAAAACTGCCATTGATCTATTCAACCCAACCTCTCACTGACATAAGAAAGAAGATTCTACATAGGTGTTCACTTTTTATACTTTCTAAGGTGTACTCTCTTCTGTGGATGAAATACATAATAAATATACATTAAAAAAATAAAATTCTGCTCAAATCCCCTGCTTGGAAGCTAGAAATGAAATTCATTGGAAAAACTGTTCATGATTTGATTTTATCCGTTTGGCCAATAGAGATATTGTTATATGGCATTTCTCCAACTCCCCAAGCTTATTTATATCACTGAGCTATCCTCATAACATCTGTGCTCTTAGGAGAGTAGGAATATACTTCCCTAAATACATTTCTGTATAGCTGGGAGAAGCAGCAGTAAAAATGTGGAAACCTCATAAACAGTTGGTGAGAGCATAAGTTGGAGGAGAAATTTGACCATTTCATCAAACCATCATGTGATATAATTTAATGTAGTGGTATATTTTCCAGAAAGTTATTGTATAGAAACACCCTAACAAACAAGTGAACCAAGGTGTAAAATATATGTGAGAATAAGAAGTATTCATTGTAACATTGTAAATGGGGCAAAGGCTGGAAACATCCTGTTTGCTAGTTGGTTAAATAAACTATGGTTTATTCACACAGTGGAATATTATGCAGCCAATAAAAAGTTAAGTTTATATGTACTGATATAGAAAGGTACCCAAAATATTTTAAAAGTAAACTGTACATACACACACACACTCTTTGGCTACATGATGTGAAGAGCCTACTCATTGGAAAAGACCATGATGCTGGGAAAGCTTGAAGGCAAAGAAGAAGGGAGTGGCAAAGGATAAGATGGTTAGATAGCATCACTGACTCAATGGACATGAATTTGAGCAAACTCTGGGAGATAGCGGAGCAAAGAGTAGCTTGGTGTGCTGCAGTCCTTGGGGTCACAAAAAGACACGACTTAGCAATTGAACAACAACACATATATCTACACACACACACAATCATTATATATATGTATATATGTATACACATATATATGTATATGTATATATGTATTATATATGTTCAGTTCAGTTCGGTCACTCAGTTGTGTCCGACTCTTTGTGACCCCATGAATCACAGCACGCCAGGCCTCTCTGTCCATCACCAACTCCCGGAGTTCACTCAGACTCACGTCCATCGAGTCAGTGATGCCATCCAGCCATCTCATCCTCTATCGTCCCCTTCTCCTCCTGCCCCCAATCCCTCCCAGCATCAGAGTCTTTTCCAATGAGTCAACTCTTCACATGAGGTGGCCAAAGTACTGGAGCTTCAGCTTTAGCATCATTCCTTCCAAAGAAATCCCAGGGTTGATCTCCTTCAGAATGGACTGGTTGGATCTCCTTGCAGTCCAAGGGACTCTCAAGAGTCTTCTCCAACACCATAGTTCAAAAGCATCAATTCTTCGGTGCTCAGCCTTCTTCACAGTCCAACTCTCACATCCATACATGACCACAGGAAAAACCATAGCCTTGACTAGACGGACCTTAGTCGGCAAAGTAATGTCTCTGCTTTTGAATATGCCATTTACGTTGGTCATAACTTTCCTTCCAAGGAGTAAGCGTCTTTTAATTTCACGGCTGCAGTCACCATCTGCAGTGATTTTGGAGCCCCCCAAAATAAAGTCTGACACTGTTTCCACTGTTTCCCCATCTATTTCCTATGAAGTGATGGGACTGGATGCCATGATCTTCGTTTTCTGAATGTTGAGGTTTAAGCCAACTTTTTCACTCTCCTCTTTCACTTTCATCAAGAGGCTTTTTAGTTCCTCTTCACTTTCTGCCATAAGGGTGGTGTCATCTGCATATCTAAGGTTATTGATATTTATCCCAGAACAAGGAGAAATGGACAGACAGCTATTCATGTGATTACTTGTGAGGAGAAGGATGTGGGCAGGAGAAAATTTTATTTTACTTTTCATAGTCTTCTGAACTGTTTGAATTTCTTTTTTTAAAGTGCCCATTCATTACTTCTCTAAAACAATGACAACAAAATAGTGAAAATTTAAAAGGGGGGAAAAGATGAAGTGGATTGTCCCCTGGAAGCCTGTCTTGGTGTCATCTGAGCCTACATTCTCTGTGTGACAGTGGCCATACTGGGTTAGAAGAGGTCGGAATTTCCTTGCCATATGTAGCCTGAGTATCAGTGTTTCTACAGAGGTTATAGATTTGTTACCATGAAAGAATACCTATCCTGTTTGAATTAATATAAATTGCTCAAAGCACTGCTTGGGAATGACACGTTTCGTAAACTCATCACTCCCACTTTACATTCCTATCATGGGTACAGAGGGGAGAGGCCCCTAAATTTAGTCCTTTGAATCTTCAAGAGCTGCTTAGAATAGGTTTGATGTATAAGTTGGTGTTCATCACTCCATGTCTCAGAAATGTATAGTTTTTGACTCTATCTCCCACTCCAGCTTGCCTTTCCAGGCAGAAGAGTAAGAAATCTTTTCATTTGCCTTCAAATAGACCTTCTGTTTTTCTGGTCATTTTAGCTGTTGTTTTCCGGGCACTTTCTAGCTCCAGTATGAATTTTTTTGAGAGGTTTCAGAATCAGAATCACAAATGGTTTACTCAGCAGGGTTGTTCAGGGATCTTTTCCAGTGTTCACTGTGTCATTCCCACTGCTAAGCCAGCCTTCTGGAACAAGCTATCCAACTCCTTTTAGCCATTCTTCTCCCCCTGCAAGACCCCAGACCTCTAAGATGAAAATAGAAAACATTCAGATGTTTCTAAATCATAGAATCCCAGAATAGAACTCAAAGGGTCATTAGCTATAGTCTTGGCCACACTGTCCATTTCATAAATGGGGGAAACTGAGGGTCGGAGAGGTTAAGCAAGGACCCTACCTGAAATCTCCCAGTGTTGATGTCAGCCCCCTCTCCATTCCATCTGTGTGCATGATAGATATTAAAAAGATTTCATAGCTGTACATACTTCAGGCGCCAGACTGAAAGCCCACCCAAGTGTTGGCATTGAGTCCTGAAATATCCTACTGTGGTGAGTGATAACCTTTTATTTGCTACATCAACGAATGGTGTTTGGGGTTCTGGAAGGGGCGGACAGAGGTGACTGGGGTGGCAGGTAGGGGGAGCTTGTGGAGCTCAGAACAGCATCTCTTCACTAACGAATATGGAAGTTTTTAAATATGTTAACAACTGGGCCAGTCATCCAAGCGTGTCCCACTTGTGTAGCACTTGCATTCACACAGTTCTTCGGTCTAATTTAGATAAAACGAAGGTATAGTTCTTTTCTTTATTGGAATCCTCTGATGTGTGAAGACTCACGAGTCTCTGGCAAAGTGATATGCTTTAAATCTTTTAAAGTTTAGGCATCATGAAATGACTTCCAGGTATACTCATAATTAACCAAATTCTAGGGGTCACACACCTCCAGTGGCATTACAGTACTTGTAATATCAGTCATAAAAATGAAATATTTAAATTGCAAAATAGATATATCAACACAGAAATGTGAGCTTTCTAAAAATGCATGTATCGACACAGAAATGTGAGCTCTGTAAAAATGCATGAGCTGATGCTTATCCGTCTTCAAGGAAAAATGAGTCACTGTAATGTTTCCCTCTGTGCAACAGATTTTAAATTGTGATTTATGCAGTTGAAAAGCAGCTAAGTATACCTTGTCAGGAAGACTCTCACGAGGTTGTTTGATGGAGACCACTTTGTACAAATTACCTAATCAACTCAATTCCCCTTCCTCAGAGCAGAAGAGTGAAGAATATCCAGCCGCAGGAATGGGTGAGGGGGGCTGTGTGTATGAAGAGGCTCTTTGTTCTCTTACTGTTTTCCTCCCTTGAGCTCCTCAGGAGGTAGTGCCTGAGACACAGCATACGTGAAAGCTACACAATACTACGTACAGAAGTGTTCCTCCCCTGATCCCTAAGACCAAAACATCTCTCCTACAGCTTGAAATCCCAACATTCCTTTTTGTCTTTAAGAGTCTCCAAATAAACAACATTATTGCTGATGAGCCATAAATACTTCTTTCTCTGGTAACCTTTTCCCCTACAAAAAAAAACAAAAACAAATGGAGATCTGGGTTCTCACAAGAATTTATTTTCTCATCTATTTATTTAACAGGTATTTCCAGAATGTCAAAAATTTAATTATACTTAGTCATACTTTTTAAAAAATAGTCTTTGCTGAAAATAAAAAGATTAGATGAATAGAGGTATAGAAGAGGCTCAACAGAATATCTGTTGAATGCTGGATGAGTGAAAAACTAATATGTTTGTTAATTACATCTCAATATACCATTTAAAGCTTCCCTCATGGCCCAGACAGTAAAGAACCCACCTGCAATGCAGGAGACCTGGGTTTGATCCCTGGGTTGGGAAAATCCCCTGCAGGAGGGCATGGCAAGCCATTCCAGTATTCTTGTCTGGAGAATTCCATGGACAGAGGAGCCTGGTGGGCTACAGTCCATGCGGTCACAAAGTCAGACATGACTGAGTGACTAAGCACATACATACTGTTTAAAAGATCAATTCATAGGAACTTGCATGTTTGAACTAGAAACTTCTGATTTCAAATTCTGTATCATACAGGGTTCAATCAGAGAAGCAAAACCACTACACACACAAAAGGGATTTGTTACAGGGATCTGACCTTACACAATTGTGGAAGCTAGTTTAGCAGTCTCTGTAAGGATGTTGTCTTTGCTTCTGATGCTGGAGCTTAAAGCCCACAGAGCAGGCAGTGGGGGTAGGGAAATTGAAGATGGATATGAACTGAGGAAAAGCAAGAATGAGCTGGAACCCACAAGTACCAGCTGATCACAAGTATGGGTTGAAACCCATTGCCTCTGACCTTGGTAGAGTGGTTGTCTTGTAGAAGCCTGGGACCCTTCATCACAGAGCTAAATCCCACACACCTAGCCAACGAGTGGAAGCAGCTGGAGGAGGAGCTGGGGGAAAGTAGAGCGGTGGAAAACCCAGCTGCTGTCTCACTACCATGAGGTAAGAGAGCAAATGAGTGACAATATGTGTGAGCTACAAAATGGCTGCTGTTTTCTTCTCCCTCCAAGTCTCATAACAGAATCTCTCTTGTGGTCCACCATAATCAGACACATAAAGGAAAGGAATCTGTAGCTCAGCCTAGGCAAGTTGACACATTGCAAGGCCATCGTTGTTGTTTAGTTGCTCAGTCATGTCCAACTCTTTGTGACTCTGTGGGCTGTAGTCTGCCAGGTTCCACTGTCCATGAAGTTCTCCAGTCAAGAATACTGCAGTGGGTTGCTACATGGAGGGGTCACCTGTAAGTGTCCAGGCCAACAATCCCTGCTGGAGATAGTTTGCTAAGAGGCTACAGGAAACTAATGACCTCAGTATGATCAACACTTGCAATCTCCATTCCTTCCATCCTTTTTATCCTAGTGATTAGAAAAACAGACTAACTTAAGTTTTATCGCCATTACTTTTACTTACCTATTTTTTTGGCAAGCAGCTAATGAAAGTGTTTTTTTGAATAAGTCAGCAAATTGCTTCAATCCCCAAAGGAGCCTCTCAAACCCAGGAAAGGGAATTAAGTGTACTCTTCACAGCAAAAACAGGTTAGAAAATCTTTGAGAACCAAAGAATTTGTATTTACTTGTTTATAAAGCTAATTATTATTATTAGCATTACTTTAGAGATGCCAGAATACATTTTAATAAAATAGTTTGTCTTGGGCAAATTCTGTTTTTACTTGACTAATGTTCCTGAGTCTGTTGTTTTTGTTTAGTCACTAATTCATGTCCAACTCTTTGCAACTCCATGGAGTGTAGCCCTCCAGGCTCCTCTGTCCATGGCATTTCCCAGGCAAGAATGCTGGAGCAGGTTGCTATTTCCTACTCCAGGGGATCTTCCCGACCCAGGGATCAAACCCACATCTCCTGCATTGCAGGTGGATTCTTTACCACTGAGCCACCTGGGAAGCCCTTAGTCTTCAAATATGATCCCCCAAATTGATGCCAAAATGGAGCAGAGAGATGAATCTCACTCAAATTACAGATTTGAGGCAAAATAAATGTCATTATTTCAAGCCACCCATGATTGGGAGTAATTTGTTATACAGCCTTAGTAACTGAAATAGGCTCTGTGCCAGACCAATAGGGGATATGATTACATTATTATATCCTAAATCCTTTTGCTAGAATATCAGATCCATCAGCTTGAAGCTAAGTTTTTAATCAGTGAAAAGTGGAAGTGTTAGTAGCTCAGTCGTGTCCGACTCTTTGCAACCCCATGTACTGTAGCACACCAGACTCCTCTATGCATGGAATTCTTTAGGCAAGAATACTGGAGCGGGTAGCCATTCCCTTTCTCCAGGGGATCTGCGTGACCCAGGGATCAAACCCAGGTCTCCCGCATTGCAGGCAGACTCTTTACTATCTGAGGCACCAGAAAAGCCCCTTTTAATCAGTACTTTTGTATAAATAATGGTATGTTTTAAACTTTATCCTGAAGTAATTATAGATTTGCCTGCAATTTTAAGAAATAATACAGAGGGATCACAGATACTGTTCATCTAGTTTACCCCAATGGTGGAAACATTTTCCCTAACTAGAGTACAGTATCACAACTGGGAAATTGAGATTGATGCAACTGAGTGATTTTCTTCAGGTTTCACCAGTTTTATTCATAATGTGTGTGTGTGTGTGTGTGTGTGTATTTAGTTCCATGCAATTTTATCACATGTGTAGTTGTATGTGAGACTCATTAGAGTCAAGATACAGAACAATTCCATCACAGAGGATCTCTTCTCCACCCTTCATAGCAACAACCACCTCCTTTCTACCCCACCACCCTACTCAATCCCTGGCAACCATTAATCTGGTCTCCATTTCTATTAATTTTGTCATTTCAAGAATATTACATAAATGAAATCATATAGTATGTAAACTTTTGAGATTATCTTTTTTTCACTCAGCCCTAGAAATCCATCCAGCTTGTTATGCATATCATTAGCTTGTTCCTTTTTGTAGCCAAGTTGTGTTTCATGGTATGGATGTCACTTTAAGTTCTTTAAGCATTCACTTATTAAAGAACAATTGGGGAGATTATGTTTGGGGAGATTATAGTTCTTGAACATCCACATACTTTTTTTTTTTAATGTGAACATACATTTTCATTGCTCTGGGATGAACGTACAAGAATGAAACTGGTGGGTTGGATGGTAAGCAAATGTTTAGTTTTGTAAGAGACTGTCAGATTCTTTTCTAGAGTGGCTCTATCATACATTTCCATCAGCAGTCTTTGAGTGATCAAGTTCCTCTGCATCCTCACTAGAATTTGGTGTTATCACTATTTTGAATTTTAGCTATTCGATAGATGTGCTATAGTGATATAATAACATATTTTATGATATGATTTGGCCAGATGTACATGAACTCTTGTCCCCTCCTGTTTATATCCATGTTATATGGTGGGAGAAAACTCTTTTTTTCACTACCACTTCTTCCCTCTTGATCATCCTCTCTGAAATGGACAGAACAATGAGTTACTTGGGGTCTGTAGCTAATGGCTGGTTTTATTTTCTTAGAAGTCATCCCTAATACCAATGCAGAGGCAGAATTCATCACTTAAAAAAAAAAAGATTTAAATAAACTTTCTACAACAAGATATTTTAAGTTGCTGAGGAAAGTGAAAGTGAAGTCACTAAGTCGAGTCTGACTCTTTGCCACCCCATGGACTGTAGCCTACCGTGCTCCTCCATCCAGGGATTTTCCAGGCAAGAATATTGGAGTGGGTTGCCATTTCCTTCTCCAGGAGATCTTCCCAACCCAGGGATTGAACCCAGGTCTCTGGCATTGTGGGCAGACGCTTTACCATCTGAGCCACCAGGGAAGTTAAAGATAAAGAAAGATAAGCTTGGGCAAAGATTAAATCTGGAATAAGGTTAAATATACAAAGTGCATAAGCTCTCTTGAAACCGAGTCACAGGTTTGTCTGTGCATTTATAGAGTTTAGAGGGAGATGCAGGAAGTGATCTAGTTCACGACACTCCTAAGGAATTAATAAACTGGCAGCTCAGAAGAGGTGAGCCTGGTTCTGAGACCAGGATCAAAATTCACCCATGCTCACAGAGGCTACATAGGTACTGTAAGTGAGTGAAACAATTTGGGACTAAGATGAAAAGGGAGGATGGTGCTGAGGCTGTGCTAAACTGGAAACCATGTGCTTCATCTAAGAGGGCAGCTACTGCTCAGTTTTAGCTGATATTTGCCAAGAGAGTAAAATCCCAATGTATTCAGATTTTCCAATTTCTTAAGTGAGGCAATAAAGTCAGATTTTTCAGAGTTATCGCCTCATAAAAAATTAGCAACTATATCAGTTAAAATACTGGCTTAGCAAGCAGTTTTGCTTGTTAAAGTTGGCCTACCACTGTCAGTTGAAAACCTGTGGCCTTGATACATAGGCAGGAACATGTAATGTGAGACCATCTTTATAAATATGACTTTATATCAAAGCTCAGCTTTGTCACTTTTGGGTAAACAGAGAATGTCACTGAGTTGGTGGTTATGCTCTCTGACGTGGATATAGAATCACAGATTTTCTGTGTAGTCGGTCAAGTATGGTGTCACAGATTTTCATAGTCAGCCAACAACAATAAAGTAAACAAAAGACTTGAATAGTCACTTCACAAAAGGTATCCAAATTGCCAGCAAGCATTTGAAAATGTTCTCAACATTATTAATCATTGGGGAAAGATAAAACTATATACCCACTAGAATAGAGAAGATCAAAAATACCAAGTGTGGGTGAATATGTGGAACTGAAACTCTCAGACATTACTGATAGAATGTAAAATTGTACGTCCTAGTTTCTAATACAATTTAATATATTCTTCTGCTTCAGCATTACTGGTCAGGGCATAGACTTGGATTACTGTGATATTGAATGGTTTGCCTTGGAAATGAACAGAGATCATTCTGTCATTTTTGAGACTGCATCCAAGTACTGCTTTTTGGACTCTTGTTGACTGTGATGGCTACTCCATTTCTTCTAAGGGATTCTTGCCCACAGTAGTAGAT
This sequence comes from Capricornis sumatraensis, assembly GCF_032405125.1. Taxonomy (NCBI): domain Eukaryota; kingdom Metazoa; phylum Chordata; class Mammalia; order Artiodactyla; family Bovidae; genus Capricornis; species Capricornis sumatraensis. The sequence continues at coordinate 105,142,607 of NC_091092.1, read as the reverse complement.
ACAATGGTCATCTGAGTTAAATTCACCCATTCCAGTCCATTTAGTTCGCTGATTCCTAGAATGTCGATGTTCACTCTTGCCATCTCTTGTTTGACCACTTCCAGTTTGCCTTGATTCATGAACCTAACATTCCAGGTTCCTATGCAATATTGCTCTTTACAGCATCAGACTTTACCTCCATCACTAGTCACATCCACAACTGGGTGTTGTTGTTGCTTTGGCTCCATCTCTTCATTCTTTCTCGAGTTATTTCTCCGCTGATCTCCAGTAGCATATTGGGCACCTACCGACCTGGGGAGTTCATCTTTCAGTGTTCCATCTTTTTGCATTTTTATACTGTTCATGGGATTCTCAAGGCAAGAATACTGAAGTGGTTTGCCATTCCTTTCTCTAGTGGACCACATTTTGTCAACTCTCCACCATGATCTGTCCATCTTGGGTGGCCCCACAGGGCATGGCTCATAGTGTCATTGAGTTAGACAAGGCTGTGGTCCATGTGCTTAGATTGTTGTTTTCTGTGATTGTTGTTTTCAGTCTGTCTACCCGCTTCTCTGGTGGCTCAAAGGGTAAAGCATCTGCCTGTGATGCAGAAGACCCAGGTTCGATCCCTGGGTTCGGAAGATCCCCTGGAGAAGGAAATGGCAACCCACTCCAGTATTCTTGCCTGGAGAATCCCATGGACAGAGGAGCCTGGTGGCCTACAGTCCATGGGGTTGCAAAGAGTCGGACACGACTGAGCGACTACACTTACACGTACTTACCCTCTGATGGAGAAGGATAAGGGCTTATGGAAGCTTCCTGATGGGAGAGACTGACTGAGGGGGAAACTGGGTCTTGTTCTGATGGGCAGGGCCATGCTCAGTAAGTCTTTAATCCAATTTTCTGTTGATGGGCAGGGCTGTGTTCCCTCCCTGTTATCTACCTGGGGTCAAACTATGGTGGAGGTAATGAAGATAATGGCGACCTCCTTCAAAAGGTCCCATGCACACACTGCTACACACTCAGTGCCCCTAACCCTGCAGCAGGCTACCGCCAACCCATGCCTCCACTGGAGCAATGGAAACAGTGACAGACTTTATTTGGGGGGGCTCCAAAATCACTGCAGATGGTGACTGCAGCCATGACATTAAAAGACACTTGCTCCTTGGAAGAAACGTTATGACCAACCTAGACAGCATATTAAAAAGCAGAGACATTACTTTGCCAACTAAGGTCCGTCTAGTCAAGGCTATGGTTTTTCCAGTAGTTATATATGGATGTGAGAGTTGGACTATAAAGAAACCTGAACACTGAAAAATTGATGCTTTTGAACTGTGGTGTTGGAGAAGACTCATAAGAGTCCCTTGGACTGCAAGGAGATCCAACCAGTCCACCCTAAAGGAGATCAGTCCTGGGTGTTCATTGGAAGGACTGATGCTGAAGCTGAAACTCCAATATTTTGGCCACCTGATGTGAAGAACTGACTCATTTGAAAAGACCCTGATGCTGAGAAAGATTGAACGTGGGAAGAGAAGGGGATGACAGAGGATGAGATGGTTGGATGGCATCACTGACTCAATGGACCTGAGTTTGAGCAAGCTCCAGGAGCTGGTGATGGACAAGGAGACCTGGCATGCTGTAGTCCATGGGGTCACAAAGAGCTGGACATGACTGAGTGAATGAACTGAACTGTTGCCCACTACAGCCTTCTAAGGAAAAAGGCCAAAATATCAGTTGGAAAATTGCAATATATCCAAAGTTTATTTTAATTCAAAAAATTTTACCAGTCTTTCCTATATGAAATTTCCTCAGCTTGAGAAAAACCATGTACAGCTATGCTAGAATATTTTTATATTCAGTATGAACTTAATTGCAATAGTTTTTTAGTTCAGTTAATGTGTGCATGTATAAAGTCATTGTGAATTTTGACAACTGCCTTTTAGATTTTGAAGATTATAATATCATAGCTTTTTAGACTCAGTTGTGTGTCATTTGTGCATGTCAACCAATTCCAAGTACGCTTCTGCTCCATCTTCACTTTGTAAAAATCTTTTTGCCATGACACTGAGCTTCACAAAGTGTTTTTTTCATTCTGTATCATAAAAGAGAACTGTATCATCAATGCTGAACTTTCTAACTGAATCTTCAATTGAATTTATAATAATGCCATATTTTCCCCTTTGACAGAATGAACTTCTAAAAACTTCACTTTGATTCCATGAACTGAGTAAAAATAAAATTAAACCATCAAGATTACCAGATTTTCCATTTGAAATTTCCAATATTACTTATATAAAACTGACCTCATTTAACTCTTTTTTGCAGTTCTTCTTTCTGCTAATGGTGTTAACACAGTAGCATCTATCATTTCACTTTTAATATGTGCACATGAAAACTTGGAGTAGAAATGAATGGCATTAATTTAGTAAATGACTGATCTAAATTAAAAGTCATGCTTCACTGTGTGTATATAAATACACCTTCTGACATGATGTACATGTTAAACTGCTGACCTCAGGCTCAGGCTTCCTAAATAAATTACTAAGTTTCAAAACAGATATCTATGTATTCCTCACAGATTTATATCTCAGGATTTTATATAATCAATTATATTATTTTGGCTCCCAGGGTGGATGGTAAATGTGGCCAATATTTTGTGCAATTTACATGTCCATGATCAACCTTCTTGAGAAGTGGAAATTCAATAGTTCATTTGCCATTAATAATCACTTACTTTATTTTTTAAAGCTTATGATAACTGAAAGGATTTATTACAAAATAAAAAACATCTCTAAACAAAAGAGCTGTTGATAGCATCATAAAATAAAGGACAAAACAACTGTAGCAGTAATGTTTAGGCTATTCCTCTGTATCTGTGGACCAAATCCAGCTTACAACCTGTTTGTGAAATAAAGCTGTATTGGAACATAGACTTTCTCTTTCATTTATGAGTATTGCCTATGGTTGAAACAGAGACTACGTGATCCACAAAGCCTAAAACATTTACTACCTGGCCCGCTAAAGAAAATGTTTGCCAATCTCTATACACAACACAGCAGAGTCGGTCAGTTTCTATTTCCTGTACATATTTTAAGCATTTGATGTTGTTCAGTATTTGATGTTGTCAGTCACTCAGTGGTGTCCAACTCTTTGCGACTCCTATGGACTGCAGCCCGCCAGGCTTCCTTGCCCTTCACCATCCCCTGGAGATTGCTCAAACTCATGTCAATTGAGTCAGTGATGCCATCCAACCATCTCGTCCTCTGTCCCCTTCTCCTCCTGCCTTCAATCTTTCCCAGCATCAGGGTATTTTCCAATGAGTCAGCTCTTCACATCAGGTGGCCAAAGTATTGACGGATTGATGTATTGGATTGAGTATTGACGTATTGATGTATTGATGGATTGAGTATTAGAAGGATTGATGCTTCAGCACCAATCCTTCCAATGAATATTTAGGATTGATTTCCTTTAGGACTGACTGGTTTGATCTCTTTGCGGTCCAAGGGACTCTCAAGAGTCTTCTCCAACACCACAGTTCGAAAGCACTGGCGCTTTGGCCTTCAGCCTTCTTTATGGTTCAACTCTCACATACATACATGACTACTGGAAAAGCCAAAGCTTTGACTTTATGGACTTTTTGTTGGCAAAGTAACGTCTTTGCTTTATATATATTCTAAGTATACCTAACCCCAAGTTTCTCAGCCTTGAGACTATTGCTGTTTGTGGCTGGATAATACTTTGCTGGGGGAGTGGGGGTTGTCTTGCATGCTATGGGATGTTTAGCTGCATCCTTGGTCTGCCTGGATGCCAGTAGTACCCTCCCATTTGCATCAACCCAAAATATCTATAGACATTGCCGAATATCCTCTGCTGCTAAGTCACTTCAGTCGTGTCCGACTCTGTGTGACCCCATAGACGGCAGCCCACCAGGCTCCGCCATCTCTGGGATTCTCCAGGCAAGAACACTGGAGTGGGTTGCCATTTCCTTCTCCATTGCATGAAAGTGAAAAGTGAAAGGGAAGTCACTCAGTCGTATCCAACTCTTAGCGACCCCACGGACTGCAGCCTACCAGGCTCCTTCGTTCATAGGATTTTCCAGGCAAGAGTACTGGAGTGGGGTGCCATTGCCTTCTCCGGAATATCCTCTAGTGGGCAAAAATCACTGACCTAACCTATAATTTCCCACTGATTGGGACTTGCCAGTTTCCTGCACCTTGCAAGGTATGGCTTAACACATACCACAACTGACTGGTACTCCTAGTGGCCACCAGGGGCAAAGCAGTGTCAGATACTTTTCCCACCACCTTCCAAGGCATTAGCTGTCTACTCACTGATGAAGCACACTTCTTCAGTGTGTGAATTCTCTTCTTGGAAAGGATGTGTTAGTTACTTTGTGTCTGAAAGGGTCAGAAAAATGAGTCCTGGGTTATTGCTAATCATTTTTTAAATTTAACATTGAATGTTAAACCGAGAATATGGTACACTTCTTATGTTTGTATGGTTCAGTTCACTTCGCACACTCCTGGAAGAAAATATGGCAGGAGTTCTAAGTGTAAAGTACCAAGAATGAGTGAATAGGTAATGTATAACCAATCCACTACAAAATTTCTACCTTTCTATCTTTGGATTCCTTCATCTATATCATACTAAGAAACTTTCAGCATCTCAGCTTCCTTTACTTGTGCGTGTGTGCTAAGACTTCAGTCATGTCTGACTCTTTGCGACCCTATGGACTGCAGCCTGCCTGGCTCCTCTGTTCGTGGGATTCTCCAGGCAAGTACTCCAGGCACCTTAATTGAGTCCAGCTGAACAAACCATTGAATTCCCTTCCAGCATCTTAAGCTGGCACAATGAAATCAGAATCTCCTCATAAGTGCTTCTTAAATAATGAATTCAGCCTGATCTAGTGTTTTGTTCTGCTTTCCTTAGTATAGCACTCAGTGAACCTAGTCTGATTTTTGCCAATATACATTAGTTAATTCACAATTTGCCAACTGGAGCCTGTCACAACTTGATTCTAGTTTAGGTGTGGCAACAGTCAGAAGGAGTGGGCTAAGACGTCAATCAGAAGGAATTTTCTCTCCTTTTCAAACACTCTCCCAAGGCTGTTACAGACTTTTCAAGGAATGAACAGCCTCATCAACCAGGAGAGGAAAGAAAACTCCATGGGGTTTCAAGTACTGAGTTACCTGAGTCCCACCTGTTTCCATTCTAATTCTTTTTTAGAGTTTTTTTTTTTTTTAATGTGGACCATTTTTAAAGTCTTTATTGAATTTGTTACAATATTGCTTCTGTTTTATATTCTGGTTTTTTTGGCTGCGAGGCACATAGGATCTTAGCTCCCCGACCAGGTATCGAAACTTCATCTTCTGCATTGGAAGGCAAAATCCTAACCACGGGACTGCCAGGGAAGTCCCTCCATTCCCATTCTTGGGATCCCATTCTCTCTCAATGAAATCTACCTTTTATGTAAAATATCTGGTAAATCAATGTTTTTATACAACAGCCTGAGAATCAAAATTTAAGTGTTGGTTTAGCTATCTCAGCCCAGTGGCTACAAGTGATAAGAGATTCTTTGAATAAAATCATAGAAATTCTACAAATTTCTGCTTTTTCTTTGATATGAGCTCTCATCTTGTTTTCAACTGTGACGTTCAGGTAGAAGCAAATACCTTCCACCACAAATTTTGCATTTCTTAAGCTTTGCATATTATTCTATGACAACTGCCTCTGCATACCTTAGAACCTTACCCCAAATGAGCATGTTATCCCTAGTGAGAACAGGTAATAATTTAATTAGCTATTTGATTGATTCATGCCTTGGACTGACTCAGTACCAGTCAGGTTTACAGAGACATCAGCAACAACGAAAAGAGATAATCAACCTGAGATTTCCCTCTACTTTCCTGAGGTTCCTTTGCCTGTGACCATTTCTTGTACCATTTTCTTGATCAAGTTGATTATTAAGCAGAAAAGTCACTCATCCACAGTTCTCCCAGTTGCTTGGAGGGCTGCAGAATTGTCTAGGAAAATAACTTGCAACTATACCTCAAAGCAGACTTGGTAAACTACTGTCAGTGATCCCGAGAGGAAGCCCTCATTGCTGCTATCCTGATGCCAGATCTGTGGCAGGAATTCAGTTTTGCAACCACCAAGAAACTACTGTCATTGCCACTGCTAGAGGCTAGACACAGTCCAGAAGAAATGGAAGCATCAGATTGCTCACTTCTAAACAGATGTCTCCCACGGGTGCCTCTGATTGAGGGAGTCTAGGTCCCATCTCTATATCCTAGATGCAAATAGGGCTGTAAATTTGAGTGTTTACTCCTATGTTGGAAAAGTTGGACTGAGATATGGTAATTTCTTCATTCTGGTTATACATGGGTATGTGTAAACCATCCAAAAATTCAGTGGTTTAAAGCAACAACATTTATTTTGCTCACAAATCTGCAATGTGGATAAGGTCTGTTTGACTCAGTGTAACTGCAGGCTAGAATCATCTGATGGCTCACTCACTTACAAGTCTCTTGACTGATGATGGCTTTCAGGCTGTGACTTTACCTGGGGCACTGGCCAGACAGCTACACATCTCCTCTCCATAAAGAACTTACTTTCTACATTCAACTGACTTTGCTGCTGCTGCTGCTGCTAAGTCACTTCAGTCGTGTCCGACTCTGTGCAACTCCATAGATGGCAGTCCACCAGGCTCCACCATCCCTGCGATTCTCCAGGCAAGAACACTGGAGTGGGTTGCCATTTCCTTCTCCAATGCATGAAAGTGAAAAGTGAAAGTGAAGTCGCTCAGTCATGTCTGACCCTCAGCGACCCCATGGACTGCAGCCTTCCAGGCTCCTCTGTCCATGGGATTTTCCAGGCAAGAGTACTGGAGTGGGGTGCCATTGCTTTCTCCATAAACTGACTTTGCTATTCCATTGTAATTGTTAGCCTAACTTCCTGTTACCCAGGAAGATAAAAGTTGCAGACAAAATCACTGTTCTTTATAGGAACTTCCTGAAAGACTTACCATTTCTTCGGTGGAAGAGTTTACATGCCAAAAGTTTTTGAGCCTCTAACCTCAAAATACTCAGCTTGTGGCCACCAATCCCAAGATCCTTACCCAAACAGAATCAAGCCCGTATATGGAAAGCTCCAGTTTAAAGCCAACCTGCTAACTCTCAAGATAGCACCAGATGTATTGTCTTCTTTCTTTGAGACTCTCTCAGACTCCGTGAGGTAGTGTTTTAAGCAATGGGAGAGAGGAATCAAAAACTTTCAGGTAGGTTTTAAAATCATCATATTCTCCAGCTATAGAAAGACTATCCAGCCTGCATCCCTATGTTCACAGCAGCACTATTCGCAATAGCCAAGACATGGAAACAACCTAAATGTCCATCGACAGATGAATGGATAAAGAAGCTGTGGTACATACAATATATACAATAGAATACTACTCAGCCATGAAAAAGAATGAAATAATGCCATTTGCAGCAACATGGTTGGATCTAGAGATAGTCATACTAAGTGAAATAAGTTGACAGAGAAAGGCAAATATCATTTGGAAGTTGTACTTTGGTAGAGCTCTTTTTCCGAGAAGGCAATGGCATCCCACTCCAGTACTCTTGCCTGGAAAATCCCACGGACGGAGGAGCCTGGTGGGCTGCAGTCCATGGGGTCACTAAGGGTCGGACACGACTGAGCGACTTCACTTTGACTTTTCACTTTCATGCCTTGGAGAAGGAAATGGCAACCCACTCTGGTGTTCTTGCCTGGAGAATCTCAGAGATGGGGGAGCCTGGTGGGCTGCCATCTATGGGGTTGCACAGAGTTGGACACAACTGAAGTGACTTAGCAGCAGAGCTCTTTTTCTAAGGTTTGAAATTGAAAAGGCAGTTGTCCAATAGCTGGCAAAAATTTAGTTACTTTAGAAACCTTGTAAATTACATCCTGACCACCAAATTGGATCAGAAGAAACAACATACAAGAGGACTAAATATATGCTGGGAAAAAAAAACAAATCAATACATTTAATACATGTCTTTACCACTGGTTCAAATTCTGGTAGCATTGAATACTGTCTTGCCTCAATTATCTAGGGATTGGGAATCAAAATACAAGAGCATATTTTCCAAAATGATAGACACAGGGTTTTATGAGATAAGCAATTTGTATTTCAAAGGAAGGTCATAGTTCTGGATTTTAATTTCACAACCAAAATGCAAGTCATTTTAACATTTTATCTGCATGTGGGTGATTTTATCAATGTAAAATAAAACAGGTAGCTTAATTCAGCAAACATTTACTGGGCATCTGCTAAATGAGGCCCTGTGCTAGGTGAGGCAGGGAATATAAGGACAAGAATAATTGTTCAATTGTGGCTTATTAAATAAGATAACAGATAACCCAAGTGTTGAGACATGCAGGAAAATTTTAGGAGTTAGTACTGATAAGCTCGATTCTGTATTCTGCTAGTGAATGGTAAAATTGTATAAGAAGATATAAAAATGAAACTGTTTCTCCCTTTGTTTCGGCTGAGTCCCCAAAGGAGGAGAAAAACCAGTATATTCCAAATACATTCCTGTGCCCAAGGACTTGCAAAGAGGATGGAACAAAAACAATATTTTTTGATCCTTAGCATATCATCTTTTTTGAAGACATATAAATGCTTTAAGGGGCCCACTTGGCTTCACACTTGCCCCTGGTTTTGGGAGACTGATGTCTGACCCTCTCAGAGATAAGTTCAAATGCTGAGAAACCATTTTTTCAATTATTGGTACATTTCCTTATGCAAAGGGGAGGACTGAACATATGTATTTTATCTCTACTTTTGAGAAAGTGTGTATTCTGTTTGCTTGTTTATCCTACCAGTGTTTGAACAGAAATATTAATATTTCTTCCCTTTTTGCATAAAAGTTAACAGATGTACTGCATTGCATCTTGACATTTGTACTGAATGATATATTTTAGAGTTTGTAGTACATCAGCACATAAAAAGCAACCTCAGTCGTTTCATAATGGCATAGCATTTTACCATGTGGGTGTATCATAATTTCTTAAACCAATCCTAAATTGACAGACACTGGATGGCTTTCAAACTTTCGTCTATTACCAAAATTAAAAAAAAAATAAACACTATAATGAACAACCTCGCATATAAATTTTCTTATATATGTGTGTGCACACATATGGTAAGTAAATGTTCACTTTGATGCCTGTAAAAATTTTCTAAGTCTCCCTAAGTCTGCTTAGGGATCCTGTATTATCTATATAATATATTCAACTACAAAAGAAACATTTGACAGAATAAGTGACACTTATGTTCACACATGTACATGCCCAGAAGAATTCCTGGGTCCAAACTGCATATGGAATTTTGATGAAATACTGCCAAATTGCCTTTCATAAAAGATATACTATTTTCCACAAGAAAGTACATGAGTGCTTATTTCTTTACAGAGAAGGCTATAGTTTTCAATGAACTCGTTTTTTTTTTAACTAAAAAAAATTAAAATAAAAACTAGTTTTACAATTCCTCGGCCAGAATCAGGCTTTATTCTTTCCATATGTAGGCAAATTCATTCTTTTAATCTATAGAGAGGCTAACCCAAGTGAAAATAGGTTCTTTTCTAAATATAGGCTTCAAGTTATTATATTTTAAAACATCCTTTCTTTTGGTTTCTGCTAAAATTTCTGTTTACATGATCCATTTAATTGTTTCTCCTTAAAATTTTGAAATATTTGATCCATCAAGACAGCGTGGTAGCAGCTCCAAATGGAGATACAGACTCGTGTTAATACAGACTATAAAGTCACTACACTTCTGTCCTCAAAGAAGAAATGTCCCTGGAGGTAAATATCATCAAATTCTCCCTTACAGTCAGAATATTACCAGATTGTGACATACAAAGAACTAAAACCCCTCACTTATTTATAATTTTATCTTTTATGTTTTTCCACATACCTAAAAATTATTTAAAATATTAAATCACTCATTTAGAAAAAGATCTTTTGATAATTTTCCCATAAGGAAAAATCAATTTTTTTCAGAGGAAAAAAAATAAAAACAAGCTTGGTGATACTATTAATTATAAAATAATGACATGATCAAAAATTCATAATGCTTTGATATATAACCCTATATGAATAAGCAGGTCCCAATAATAATAAGGTCCTATTAATGTATAGTGCCACCTTTTCTTAATATCTTCTGCTTCTGTTAGTCAAGGCTATGGTTTTTCCTGTGGTCATGTATGGATGTGAGAGTTGGACTGTGAAGAAAGCTGAGCACTGAAGAATTGATGCTTTTAAACTGTGGTGTTGGAGAAGACTCTTGAGAGTCCCTTGGACTGCAAGGAGATCCAACCAGTCCATTCTGAAGGAAATCAGCCCTGGGATTTCTTTGGAAGTTCAGTTCAGTTCAGTTTCTCAGTCATGTCCGACTCTTTGCTACAGCTGAAACTCCAGTACTTTGGCCACCTCATGCGAAGAGTTGACTCATTGGAAAAGACTCTGATGCTGGGAGGGATTGGGGGCAGGAGGAGAAAGGGACGACAGAGGATGAGATGGCTGGATGGCATCACTGACTCGATGGACGTGAGTCTGAGTGAACTCCGGGAGTTGGTGATGGACAGGGAGGCCTGGCGTGCTGCGATTCATGGGGTCACGAAGAGTCGGACACGACTGAGTGACTGAACTGAACTGAATGTGTAGTGCTAAAACAATAACCACAATGGCTCACATTTTTATGGTGCTTTATAGATTACAAAGCACTTCTGTGTACATGACACTAATTCCAGCTGCTGTTGATTATATGTGTGCTTAGTTGCTCAGTCATGTCTGACTCTTTGTGACCCCATGGACTGTAGCTCGCCAGGCTCCTCTGTTCATGGGATTCTGCAAGCAAGAATACTGGAGTGGGTTGCCTTACCCTCCTTCAGGGGTTCTTCCCAACCCAGGGACTGAAACCAGGTCTCCCGAATTGCAGGTGGATTCTTTCCCATCTGAGCCACCAGCAAAGCCCACTGTTGATTATATAAACCAGGTATTTTGATAAACTGTACCCTAGAATGGGACTTCCCTAGCTTCCCAGGTGGTTTTAGGGGTAAAGAACCTGCCTGTCAATGCAGGATATGTAAGAGACATGAGTTCGATCCCTGGGTTGGGAAGATCCCCTGGAGAAGGGCATGGCAAGCTACTCTAGTATTCTTGCCTGAAGAATCCCATGGACAGAGGAGCCTGGCTGGCTATAGTCCATAGCATCGCAAAGAATCAGACATGACTGAAGCGACTTATCACACACATACACTAGAAAGTATTAGTTTCTTTTCATTCAAAATGAGGGGAATGAAAACACATTGTTTTCTCAAGGTCAAAAAGCCAACGAGTGGTAAATCTTAGAGAAGGGAAGTAGAATGATGATTCTGACGGGCTAGGTAGGGAGGGAGATGGGGAACTATTGTTTAATAGGCATAGAGTTTTATTTTTGCAAAGCTGTAGAGTTCTTTAGATGGATGGTGGCGATGGTTGCACAACAATATGAATGTGCCTCATACTACTGAGGGCTTCCCATGTGGCTCAGCAGTAAAGAATCCACCTGCCAATGCAGGAGGACATGAGTTCGATCCCTGGGTTTGGAAGATCCCCTGGGAAAGGAAATGGCAACCCACTCTAGTATTCTCGCCTGGAAAATCCCATGGGCAGAGGAGCCTGGCGGCCTCCAGTCCATGGGGTTGTAAAGAGTTGAGCATGCCCACATGCTCATGAACTATACTTAAAATGGTTAAGGTGATACATTGTTATGTATATTTCATCACACACACACACCAAAAAAAACTGCAGGGAAAAAGCCAGTGAATTGGGCTTCCCTGGTGGCTCAGAGGTTAAAGCATCTGCCTGGAATGAGGGAGACCCAGGTTCAATCCCTGGGTTGGGAAGACCCCCTGGAGAAGGAAATGGCAACCCACTCCAGTACTCTTGCCTGGAGAATCCCATGGATGGAGGAACCTGGTAGGCTACTGTCCATGGGGTCGCAAAGAGTCAGACACAACTGAGCGACTTCACTTCACTTCACTTTTGTGAAGCCTGAATTTGATTTCATTTTGATCCAACCCTTTTTACAACTCAGAGCTGTTATTACTCTCATGTTGCAGATCAGGGGGCTAAAGCCCAGAAGGACTGAACTGTCTTATGTCACACAATTATCAAGTGGCAGAGTTGAAGTTCAAGCCAATGGAAGTGATTTTATAGCCAGAGGGCTAAGCACAGGAAGAAATAAAACTAAGGACTCATCTAACTGCTAAGGGTTAGGTAATACTGGGTTAATGACTTTACCTTCTTGGGCTATAGTTTACTCAGTTGTAAAATGAAGGAATAGATATAGATCAAACTGAAAAAATTTCAACATTTTTGACCATGACTTATAGTAAGAAATGTTTTATATTGACCCATTCTGCAAACACACATACACATGCACATACACCATGGTTTCCCAGAATCACACCTTGAGATAAGGATTTGAGTGTGAGTGGGATTTTCTAGGCAAGAGTACTGGAGTGGGGTGCCATTGCCTTCTCCGGATTAATCAAAGATGCTTTCGGGAGGAAGTGGTATGGGAATAGACAAGGCAGAGCAAGAAAGGTGCAGAAATCAACCAACGGTCAGATTTCAGGTGAAGTCTCAGCCCCAGCCTAATCTCATGGGGAGCTCTGAAGCATAAAATATACCCAAGACTGACTCACCCTGAGGCAAGAGAGCTGGTTACAGGCCACCCCAGCAGGATGTAACCTCCCAGGAACTGAAGCTCATGCTACCTATGATAGCCAGTCCTCAAAGATGGCCTCCAATAATCCCTGCCTTATACAATTCACATCTTTGTGTAGTTTCCACCTATGCTGTCCCATGGTTGGTCACTGCAACCAATGAAATACAGCAGAAGTAATGGTATGTCACTTCTCAGATTAAAATATGAAAGACTGTGGCCTCCATCTTGGACTCTGTCTTCCCTGTCTCTGGGGGAAGCAAGGTCTCATTTTATGAGCAATCCTATAAAGAGGCCCATGAGATGGACTCTTAATAACAAGGACCCAAGGCCTTCAGCTGACAGCCAGCAAGGAACTGAGGCCTGCCAACAGGCACAGAAGTGAATCTGAAGGCATTTCCTGCAGCCCTAGTTATCAACTTTACTTAAATCTTACGAAACTCCCTGAGCCAGAATCACCCAGATAAGTTACTTCCAGATTCCTGACCCTCAGAAATCGTGTAACATAATGAATGCTGTCATTTTAAGTCACTAGATTTTTGAAAAATTTGCTATGTGGCAACAGATAGACAATACAAATACATTAGGCTATGGTGTTTCCAGTAGCTGAAGGGAAGTTTTATGAAAAACTACAGGGAAGATTCTTTAGGAGAGAGGCACAAAGACACTGGAGGATGGGCAGAACCAGCGAGAGACCGGAGGTGATGTGAGCTCTGCTCTCTCTCCAAAACAAATGTTTCACGAAACAACACTTACTCTTACTGCAGGCAATGCACTTTGATAATTTCTATTTGATTATACTCTTATTTGGTTTATGAAGTGCTGGAAGTGAGCCCTTAAATTGATTTCACAATTCATTAACAAGTTGTGACCTGCAGTTGAAAAATAGTGAACTTAATCATCTTTGAGATCCCTTTTAGATCAAAACTTCTGTAACTAGGAGACTTCACAGTGTTATTACAACGACAGCTAACAACACTCACTATGCCATAACTATTCCAAATAAGTTAGTAACTATTGATGGTCCCATTTTACAGATGTTAAGACTGGTAAGTGGCAGAGGACAGGAGGAAACCCAGGAAGTCTGACTTCAAAACAAGTTGTCAAGAGTGCAGGCTCCTAAGTGAGACTGGGTTCAAATCCTGATGCCAGTGCTTGATCAATAATTACTTGTAATGATGATCACAATATACTGCAATCATTGGCAGCCATCAGCTCAGTGATGGGGAAAGTTCTAACAAAAGGAATTTAGGATCAAGGTCATGTATATTGACTGAATTTAGAAGTTAGTCATTGATAATCAGCTCAATATTCTGCTCTGTTTTAGCCATGTTGGCCCAGTCTTCATCTTGAATTTAGCCACTTATACCAGGTGGGGCTCTGGCCTGGGTTATATAACATCTGCATGCTTGAATGTCTAGAGTTTATTTCCCTGTAACTAGATAGAAGGAATTTCAACATACTCATTTTTATGTATTGTTTTATTAAAGTACTCCTCTAATAAACGAATCCAACTAAAACACATTAGTCACCATTAGGTAGAGGATACTCTTACTGAAGTCAGTGAACAGTAATCACTCTCTGGATGTTAAAAATAGGGTCAATAAACGTTATGATATAAATGACTAAAATGGTAAACAACAACAACAACACTGCACAGAATCTGGATACCTGGAACTATTATCTTTTTGGCTGAATTCCTCTGAGCCATGTCTCCATCAATCATATCTTTGATGTCACAGGATAAATACAGCATTTATCACAGGTAGTAAAGTCAGTATAGAAGCATAGCATCCTTTTAATAAAAGATTATCAGTGATCAAAGATTTATACACCTGCTGAGTGAATTATCTAGAGCTGGACACATGTAGAGGATACATGTCAGGAAAGATATTTCAGCAGCTGCTTTGTTGTCAGGTGACTTGAAGGATTTAAAAAGAAAGAAGAAAGAAAAATTGGTTTATGCTCCAATTCATATGCTACTGTGTGATGAGAAATTATAGGGCAATAACAGTGACTGCAACCTAGCTTGGGATACTGTTAGCAGATATAAAACACTGTTCTCCTGCCACCTATTTTTTTAAAAGTCATTTTGTATATATTGCTAAAGAGAGAGTTACATAAAACACCATGGTTCCCCCAAACATCAATCCAGATGCCCTTTAAAATTAACAATTTAAGATTATTTCTGGACAGAAGACCTAAATAGATGTTTCTTCAAAGAAAACATACAGATAGCCAACAGGCACATGAAAGGATGCTCAACATTGCTAATTACTAGAGAAATGCAAATCAAGTGCCATGAGGTACGACCTCACACCAGTCAGAATGGTCATCATTAAAAAATCTACAAATAAAAAATGCTGGAGAGGGTGTGGAGAAAAAAAGAACCCTCCTACACTGTTGGTGGGGTCACTGTGGAAAACAGTATGGAGGTATCTCAAAAAACTGAAAATACAGTTGCCATATGACCCAGCAATCCCAATCATGGGAATCTACCCAGACAAAACTACAATTTGAAAAGGTAAATGCACCCCGATGTTCATAGCAGCAGTATTTACAATAGCCAAGACAAGGAAACAACCTAAATGTCCACTGACAGAGGAATGGATAAAGAAGATGTGGTGCAGATATATAATGGAATATTACTGAACCATCAAAAGAATGAAATAATGCCATTTGCAGCAACGTGGATGCAACTAGAGATTATCATATTAAGTGAAGTCAGAAAGAGAAAGGCAGATATCATATGATATCATTTCTTTGTGGAATCTAAAATATGGCACAAATGAACCTGTCTACAAAAACAGAAGGGGACTCACAGACATAGAGCGGAGACTTGTGGTTGCTGGTACAGGGGGAGTGGGAGAGGGAGGGACTGAGAGTTTGGGATTGGTAGATGCAAACTATTACATTTAGAATGGATAGACAACAAGGTCCTAATCCATAGCACAGGGAACTATATGGAGTATCCTGTGATCAATCATAATGGAAAAAAGATAAAAAAGAATGTATATATGTGCATAACTGAGTTACTTTGCTGTACAGCAAATTAACACAACATTGTATATCGAGTATACTTCAATTAACATCTTTTTAAAAGATCTACAAATCACCAACACTGGAGAGGCTATGGAGAAAAGGGAACCCTCTCACACTTTTGGTAGGACTGTAAATTGGTGCAGCCACTGTGAAAAACAGTATGGAGTTTCCTCAAAAAACTAAAACTAGAGTTGCTTTTTGTACTAAGCAAAGCAAGTCAGAAAGAGAAAGGCAAATACCATATGATGTCACTTATATGTGGACTCTAAAATAGGACACAAAGGAATCTATTTATGAAACAGAAACAGTCTCACATACATGGAGAACAGACTTGCGGTTGTCAAGGGGTGGGGATGCAGTGGAGGTTTGGGATTAGCGGATGCAGACTAGTAGATTTAGATGCATAAACAGCAAGGTCCTATTGTATAGCACAGGGAACTATATTCAATATCCTGTGATAAACCATAATGGAAAAGAATAGGAAAAAGAACACACACATGTATATAACTGAATCACTTTGCTATACAGCAAAAATTAACACAACATTGTAAATCAACTATATTTCAATAATGGAAATTAAAATGAAATTTTTTCTAATTATAAGGGAAGCACACACTTTTATAAAACATTTAATAAATGCAGAAAATGTAAGAGTAAAGGGAAAAAAATCACAAAGTGATCAGATATCAGATCACATGAGGTAATAATTATCACTATTAAAATGTGATATGTTATCTTTAAATTAGCATCATACTATATGTACTTATTATAATTTCATATTTTCACTTTTCAGAGAAGGCAATGGCACCCCACTCCAGTACTCTTGCCTGGAAAATCCCATGGACAGAGGAGCCTGGTAGGCTGCAGTCCATGGGGTCGCTAGAGTCGGACACAACTGAGCGACTTCACTTTCACTTTTCACTTTCATGCACTGGAGAAGGAAATGGCAACCCACTCCAATGTTCTTGCCTGGAGAATCCCAGGGATGGGGAAGCCTGGTGGGCTGCCATCTATGGGGTCGCACAGTCGGACATGACTGAAGCGACTTAGCAGCAGCAGCAGCATTTTCACTCAAAAACATACTACAGGAATTTTCCTGTGTCAACATATTCTACTTGAACATTACTCTGATGACTGCACAGAATTCCATTCTATGGACATAGCATTTTAACAGTCAGTATCCAGCAGGCAAACAGAAACCACTCTAAACATTTAATACAGAAACAGACTTAATGCTAATATTTTGCTATAAAGTTATAAAAAGTGCTGAAGAAGAAAAAAGGAGAAAGGTGTGTCTTAGTGAGCTATCACTGTGTGACAAACCACTTCAAACTTACTTGTGTAAAACCAGAATTTAAGAAAAATTCTTTGGCTAACAATTTAGCCTGGGTTCATCTCAGCACTTCTGTGGTCTCAGTTGAGGGCTCTCCTGCATCTATGGTTGGCTGTGGGCTGGCTTTGCTGATCTTGGCTGGGCTCCTTTACATGTTTGGGGATTTTAGCTGGCACAAGGTGACTGGCTAGGCTCAGACCCACATGGTTTGTCATTCTCTGGCAGGCCAGCGTGGGCTTATTCCATGGTAGTCAAGGGGCTCCAAGAGAAAGAGCAGAAGCCAGAGGGTCCTTTTGGGGCCTAGGCTTGGGACTACCACAGTGCCTTTTTCTCTGCCTTCTACTATTCTAAGGAACAAGGCCAACTCAGATTCGAAGAGTAATGAAATAGATTCCACTTTTTATGTGGAAAGTTGTAAAGTCGCATTGCACAAGGGCATGGAAACGGGGAGAGAAAGAGTTCTGGCTAGTTTTGCAAATGACTGATGACAGTGTGTCTTACCTAGGAAACCTGAAGGCTGCCACCTGAAACCTGAAATGCAGCCTGGGGCTGGAGCCCATATGTGGGTGATGGCACTTGTGGCACTTAATATTGATCTGTGAGAGGTACTGCTGCTGCCTTATTTGGAGGTACTGCTATCACTGAGTAGAAACCTAGGAGTCTAAACTTTATGAATCTGTTAAAATGCCACAGATGTTTTGGGAACAAATAGTTGCCTGTAATCATTGTTGCTGCCTCTAGAGGACCCCTTGAGACAGACTAAAAGGCTATTGTCTTTTCCACCTTATAGTTTCCCCACCAGTGCCTCCCAGTAGCAAGCCTAACGGGATGCAAGCTGAAAGGGACCCTGCAAAAGGGAGTCTACTGCTTTCTAACCACCTGTGATACAGAGAAGAGCATCAAAAGTATAGCTGAGACTCAAGTGAAAAGTGACTGTACAATAATATCATTCATTTAATGGATCCCCCATTGCTGGATGTTTAGATTATTTCTTTGGAAATACAACATAAATGTGGAAAGCAAATCCATCAATGGGATAGTTTCTGAACCCCATGGACAATGATATTTAATTTCTAAGAAAGGCATTTAAGAAGGGATGTATCCTCCTTGAGCTCAGCAATAAACAAATGATACATAAAACAGAATGGCTCAACATAGCTCTGCTCTGTCCCTCCAAGGGTAGATTTATGTCTTCGAGACAGGATGAACACCAGAGTTCTGTCCATGTGGAGCTATCATCACATAGTTTACCTCCAAAATTATTTCCTTCACATTGCATTCCCATTTGGTTGAGGTGTAAAGGAAATATTCTGAAATTATTATTATAATTTTTGTATCCAAAAAACACCATTGTATGCAAAAGCTTTAGCTGCATTTCCCTATGTCCAATAGTCACAGGGTAAACATAAAATCCCAATGGCAATGTTACAAATAGCATTTCAGCCATGAAATTAAAAGACGCTTACTCCTTGGAAGGAAAGTTATGACCAACCTAGATAGCATATTCAAAAGTAGAGACATTACTTTGCCGACTAAGGTCCATCTAGTCAAGGCTATGGTTTTTCCAGTAGTTATGTATGGATGTGAGAGTTGGACTGTGAAGAAGGCTGAGTGCCGAAGAATTGAGACTTTTGAACTGTGGTGTTGGAGAAGACTCTTGAGAGTCCCTTGGAATGCAAGAAGATCCAACCAGTCCATTCTGAAGGAGATCAACCCTGGGATTTCTTTGGAAGGAATGATGCTAAAGCTGAAACTCCAGTACCTAGGCCACCTCATGCGAAGGGTCCTCTCATTGGAGAAGACTTGATGCTGGGAGGGATTGGGGGCAGGAGGAGAAGGGGATGATCGAGGATGAGATGGCTGGATGGCATCACTGACTCGATGGATGCAACTCTGAGTGAACTCCGGAAATTGGTGATGGACAAGGAGGGCTGGCGTGCTGCGATTCATGGGGTCGCAAAGAGTCAGACACGACTGAGCGACTGAACTGAACTGAACTGAAGGTTTAGCCTCTGTACACAGTGTTTCATTTTACTAACTTATTTTTTTTATTATAAATGTAATGCTGCTTGTAAAAAAAATTAAACAAACGTTTTCAGGGGTGAAATTCCATCCTAAATAGCATTCAAAGATTTATCATGTATATTTCATCTTGACTTTTTCCTATGAACACTCTAATACATTTTATTATTATAGTCACAGGTTACAATTCTCTTCTATAAATTGCCTTTGTAAGTAAAAGATTAGATATTATGTATTATATTTTGATGAACCTTTTATTTTAATACAGTTAAATATACATAATATATAAAAACCATATCATAGCATTCTATAGGATGGATATGCTAAAATTCATGTTACTGTTCATTTTCCTCAGTAGAGTACAAGCTCCCTGAGGACAGGAGCCTGGTTTGGTTTGGTCACTGAATCTCTAATGCAGATGTTTCAAAACTGCGTAGAATGAGTGACTAAATGACAAAACACTATAGATGAATATTCATATTATGCTCCATCTTTCACTATTCCAATAATGAATTTGGCAATTAGCAATCTTAAAAATATATGTTGAATGCATTGCCAAGACAAAAACAAACACACACAAAAACTGAAGCACTTCAACCTCTCTCAAATTCATCCCAATATTTTCAGGAAGTCCCCAGTGAAAAGGGAGATGCCACTTGTATTTACAAATCTGGTCTTCCTAGCTATTACTTAGACCTGCCAGTACTGTTTCACAAATGTAGTCCTGTTACAAAGTAGCATGGGCCTTTTCCTTTTTTTTAGCTTGTGTTGCTTGGTTAAGTCGTCTGAGTCTCTTATGTTTCTACCCCATGTTTTGAGACATCTGGCTGTCATTCTGTGGAAATGAGAACAGTACCCTTTGTTCTTGCAATTTTTTGTTAAGCAGGCTATACTGGCTGTAAAACTTTGTGCTCTCAATATCTCTATGAAAATTTTTTCTTATCTAGTTTTTATTTTTTTATTTTTGGAACATCTGCTTTCCCCCAAGGCTCAGGGTTAAATTCCCAATGAGGAAATACAAGGGCCTGCCTCATTCATCGGAGAAGGCAATGGCACCCCACTCCAGTACTCTTGCCTGGAAAATCCCATGGACGGAGGAGCCTGGTAGGCTGCAGTCCATGGAGTCGCTGAGGGTCAGACATGACTGAGCGACTTCACTTTCACTTTTCACTTTCATGCACTGGAGAAGGAAATGGCAACCCACTCCAGTGTTCTTGCCTGGAGAATCCCAGGGACGGGGGAGCCTGGTGGGCTGCCGTCTATGGGGTCACACAGAGGCGGACACGACTGAAGTGACTTAGCAGCAGCAGCAGCCTCATTCATTCCATGTATAATATATATTGAGCTGTCCTCAGAACAACCCTCTGATGCTCACGTTAAAGCTCCTTAAACTAAATTTACAAACCTTAGTTCTCTCCTCTCTTTGGTTGAGTGCTTTCCTAAGTGACTTTCACAGATATACATTTAGCAGGTCCAATCTATGTCCTGTAGACATTTCTGAATCCCAGGGTAAAAATCATTTGTGATGTTCAGGTGGGAACTCCTGGAAACACATAGATATATTAATAAATACAGAAATTTAGATGAATGGACAAATGCTCAAAATTCACTTCAGCAAATTCTCAAAACAGTTAAGGTTTCCCCCTTTAAGCCCTAAAATTTTTAATACTTTAACCTTTTATGTAGAGGGCTTCCTTTATAAAAATATCCTTTTTATGATAATTGTTATATATGATCATTTAGAAACTTGAGGAAGGGAAGTAAATATAAAACATAGGAAGTAAAATCACCTATAACCCCCACCCCCAGAGCTACCAGTGTGAAAATTTTATACATATTTTCTTCCAATTTCTTTTCTATATGTTCTTACCTGGTTCAGATCATAGTACATATATATTTTTCTACTTTTATATTTTTCCTTAATATTATAACAAAAATGTCCCTTTGCGACTAAAAAAGTTCTTCATCTACATACCTGCTAACAACCATAAACAAGTCCCTTGTTTGGATGTACCATTTATTGAGATCATATGGTATTTTAAAAGCCATCCTCCAAGTTTACTCACACTAGAAGTCAGTCATATTCAATTCCTCCTTTTCCTTCATTACCCAAAGCCACTTAGTCTTGACGGCTATCTATTCTATTTCTGAACAATTTCTTTTACCTCTCCCAGTGGTTTCAATCCCAGCTAGAACATATAGGGAGCTTTAAAAAATAATGATTGCTGGGGCCTCACCAAAGACTGAGCTAATCAGAATCTCTGGGGGATGGAGACCAGGTATCCACATGTCTAAAAGCTTCCCAGTGAATTTTTAGAGAAGGACAACACATTTAGGTTTATTTCAATCAAATCACACTTTCTTTTCCAACTGTTGCAAAGTGTATCTACAATTTTCTATTACAGATTCACTTTTAAAAAGTATTCTGTGACATTACAGCAAGCTTTTCTTTTTCAGACAGAGGAATATTCCCAAATTCTTCCTCAAGTGAAAATAAAAACTCCACTCTAGTAAATGGCAATACCTGAAATTACAGTAAACCAGGCACTTGAAAGGATAGCCAGGAAGTCTTCCAACAGTTTATTAGAAAGAATGTAGACATTTTAAAAAAATTCCCCATTGCCATGAACATATATTGAGGTTTTCAGCCCAGGTACAAGCTGAATCAAAAAAAAAAAGGAAGAAAGAAAGGAATAAAAAAATCCAATAGTGCATTAACATTTTTTCCCACTCATTTGTCATAATGACAGTGCAAATACAAATTTGGTCTAAATGTACAGACTCTCAAGCAACAATGTACAGCCTTTCTTCATCCTCTGTGCTAAGAAATGTAGAAGTTTAAGTATCAAGCAATACCAAATGTACAGGCTTCAAAACCATCAAGTTACAGCATTTGCTAGTTTTAGCCAAGATACATCTGGAACACTGACAAATGATCACTTGTGCACAATAATGTGAAGCAAATTTTTTGAAAAATAAAACTTTAGTGAAATAATTCTGAAAGATATACCAGAGAAACAACATGTTACTAAAGTATCACCCAATTGTTTCAGCCACTTTTGAGTCCATGTTCTAAAATCTAAAATTTAGTTCCTTTCCCTGAGCTAAGTGCTTCCTATCATGTCAGTATCTAGGCTGTGAAGTAAAGGAGACTTTGGTGAACTGTTTTTATTTATCACAACTGCTTTATCAATTGCCTAGGACCTCAACAGCATCATGGAAAAAATGGTGGCGGTTTAGTCACTCAGTTGTGTCCTGACTCTTGCGACCTCACGGACTGTGGCCAGGATCCTTTGTCCATGGGATTCTCAGGCAAGACTACTGGAGTGGGTTCCCACACCCTCCTCCAGGGGATCTTCCTGATCCAGGGATTGAACCCAGGTGTCCTGCATTGCAGGCATATGCTTCACCAACTGAGTCACCAGGGATGCCCCAAAATTGCCCAGTACAATGTTACATATCAACCCTTAGTGAAGCCTTTAAGAAAGCAAACAGGTTGAAAAATGGGTTATAGGAGGCAAATATAGTATCTGCCTTTAGAGCTATCAACTCAGGAATTCTCTCAATTACAGAATCTTGCAGAGAAGTTATTTTTCTTTCTCAAAATCCAGTGATGACAACATTCCTTACTCCAGATCTGGCAATTTTTTTCATCACTTTCTTGTGAATCATCACCTGCTCCATCTACTTCTGGTTAATCTACATTCTCATCACCACCCATGTTGTTCACCATCTCAGAGAAATGATCAAAATTAGACATGTCTGCAACTGAATCACCTGCAAAGTCTTTCCAATTATTGAAGTTCACACTAAGCCAATTAAGCTTTGCCCTCTCTTTTGTTAACCTCGGCCATGACTGGCCAGATTCTCCTTTTCACAATATAAAATTGATCTGTCCGTTCTTTTATGCTTGGAATCATTTGGATCAATACAGTGAAGAATATCAATTTCATTTAAATGTCTAAAATGATCAATTCCTCCAAGACAACTGAATGTAAGTTTGGAGTTCTCAAAATTTACATTAACATCTTGACTGTCTTCAACACAAAATTCAGTGAAGACATAGTTCCTTTGATCGTACCACTTTGGAGAAGCAGGCTGTATCATGAACAGGGCAGGGGCACTGACTAACGGGTGGGTGAGCCTCTCCAGTGGCCTGGAAATGGAGGTTTTCTCCTCAGTGAATTTTAATACAGCCAGAGTTGAGATGCACTGTTCCAGCCCCTCCTCTAGCCCCATGCCACTTCCCAAGGCCCAGCCCTGATCAACTCCCAATCAGGTTATTGCAGTTACCTCCTAACTCTTTTCTTGTTTCCGTTTTGTACATAATTTTCTTTATTTATCTAGGCTGTGCTGGGTCTTCATCGCTGTGCAGGCTTTTCTCTAGTTGTAGAGCTGGGCCTCTTGTTGCAGTGCCTTCTCTTGTTGAGGATCACAGGCCCTAGGGTGTGTGGACTCAGTAGTTGCGGCACATGGGGTTGATAGTTGAGGTTCCTGGGCTTTGTAGCATGGGCTCAGTTGTTCCATGGCATGTAAGAGATTCTTCCTGGACCAGGGATCAAACCCTTATCTCCTGCATTGGCAGACAGATTCTTTACCACCAAGCCACCAGGGACGCCCCTCTCTTCCTGTTTCTAGTCTTTCTCTTCTGCAACCTCCACTCCTGCATACTGCTTCCCAAATTTCTTTGGGAAGTAACTGCTAAAACATGGGTCAAATCACATCACTCCCATACTGCCTAAACAAGAGAGTCAAACTTGGCCTGAGCAAGATCCTCCTCCAACCAACATTTCTGCATCCTTTCCTCCTCTGGGTCTTCCACTGCTCAAAGACTACCACTATCCTCTTCTTACTTTGACTTCTATTTCAATTACTGTGGGGCCCTAAATGGGAAACCTTAAAAAGATAGGTTAGCTTTGCGGTTGGAAACTAGGATGGTGCGCCTGGCGGAAGAGATAGGGGCGTGGTCTATGTTAAAGTTTTTGATTGGCTCTCTTGATTTCCGTGCACGTGGACAGCACGTGATCACCATAGACTCCTGTTATAATGAAGGCACATGACGATTTGACCTTTAACGTGATTGGTGCAACTATGGCATATTACAATTTGACCTTTAACATGATTGGTGCAACTATGGCACATGACGATTTGACCTTTAACGTGATTGGTGCAACTATGGCACATGATGATTTGACCTTTAATGTGATTGGTGCAACTATAGAAAGTCCCTCTCAAAACCCCCCTGCTTGCCTATATAAACCAAGAGTTTGCGGTAATAAAGTGGAACTGCTTAGAAGGAACCCCTGTCGTGGCTGATTGCCTCTCGCTTGCAGAGGGGCTGGGTTGGCGGACAGCAGGCTCATTTCCTCGGGACCCCTCAGCTCTGCTGAGGGAAATTTCACTGCCTCTCTTTTTCTGCGGAGCGCCCCCTGCAGAAACCACATCCTCCTTCTATCAGTCAACAATTGTCTATTGAGTGGCTACTATATACCACCCATCTACTCAGTACATTTTTTGAATTGCTACTGTATCTAGGTATTGGGGATATGGCAGTGAATAAGCTTGTTTAACTTATATGCAGAGTGCATCATGAGAAAAGCTGGGCTGGAAGAAGCACAAGCTGGAATCAAGATTTCCGGGAGAAATATCAATAACCTCAAGATATGCAGATAACACCACCCTTATGGCAGAAAGTGAAGAACTAAAGAGCATCTTGATGAAAGTGAAAGAGGAGAGTGAAAAAGTTGGCTTAAAGCTCAACATTCAGAAAACTAAGATCATGGCATCTGGTCCCATCACTTCATGGGAAATAGATGGGGAAACAGTGTCAGACTTTATTTTTTGGGGCTCCAAAATCACTGCAGATGGTGATTGCAGCCACAAAACTAAAAGACACTCCTTGGAAGGAAAGTTATGACCAACCTAGATAGCATATTAAAAAGCAGAGATATTGCTTTGCCAACAAAAGTCCGTCTATTCAAGGCTATGGTTTTTCCAGTAGTCATGTATGGATGTGAGAGTTGGACTGTGAAGAAAGCTGAGTGCCGAAGAATTGATGCTTTTGAACTGTGGTGTTGGAGAAGACTCTTGAGAGTCCCTTGGACTGCAAGGAGATCCAACCAGTCCATCCTAAAGGAGATCAGTCCTGGGTGTTCATTGGAAGGACTGATGCTGAAGCTGAAACTCCAATACTTTGGCCACCTCATGTGAAGAGTTGACTCATTGGAAAAGACTCTGATGCTGGGAGGGATTGTGGGCAGGAGGAGAAGGGGATGACAGAGGATGAGATGGCTGGATGGCATCACTGACTCGATGCCCATGAGTTTGGGTGAACTCTGGGAGTTGGTGATGGACAGGGAGGCCTGGCGTGCTGCGATTCATGGGGTCGCAAAGAGTCGGACATGACTGAGTGACTGAACTGAAGACAAAATTACCTGCTTGGTGGAGATTAGTGGGAGAAGCAGACAACAAAACAAGTGCACAAATAAGAAAATGTTAGGTAAGTGTGATGCAGAGAATTGGAACATATAGCAACTAGGTGGCTATTTTTGACTGGGTGGCTGTTTCCATCTGAAATGGCCTTTCCAAGGAGGTGACATCTATACTGAGATTTAAATGACAGGAAGGGAGGGGCCAGCTATTCAGAGTTTAAGGGGCAAAGCATTCTAATCATAGGACCAGCCACTGTGAGGGTTTTCAGGCAAAATGAAGTCTGATTGAAGGGCCAGAAGAAGGCAGAGCAGCTGAAGCACAGGGGTAAAGGGTGAGCCGTGGGAGATGAAGTTGGAGTCAGCTCACATATGCTTTCTAAGTCAGGGTAAAGAGTTGTAATTTGATTCTTTGGGCAATGATGGGAAGCCACTGGAGGGCTTTAAGTGAGAAAGTGACATGATGTGCTTTGTGTTTGAACAAGATCACTCTGGTTGCTGTGGGAACAATACATTGGGGGAGACAGTAGGAGCAGGGAGCAGGTAGGTGCTTTGGTGGCAGTCTGGTTTTCCTAGAAGTACTTGCTCCATTTAAGACAAATAACAAATCAAAAGCTCCTCTTGTTTTTAAGCAAAATATTAAAATTCTTATTATCATCTAACAGGACCTGAATGGGCTGACCTCTCTCCAGCCTCCTGTACACCATCTTTGCCCCTGCTATTGAGCCTTGTGGACCTTCTGTCAGTTCTTCAAATGTAGTAGGCCACAGGACCTTTGGACTTGCTGTGGTTATGTTATTTGCATGTGTGACAAAATATACATACCATAAAATTTACCATGTTAACCATTTAAAAGTATACAACTCAGTGGCATTAAGGATATTCACAATGTTGTCATCATCACTCTCTAGCTCCAGAACTTTTTCATCATCTCAGGAGGAAACACTGGACTGTTAAGTAATCACTTCCCATTCCCTCCTGCCCCAGCCCCTGGGAGATCATTAATCTGCTTTCTGTCTCTAAGGATTTGCCTATTCTGGACAGTTCACAAAAATGAGTACAATATGTGGTATTTGTGTGGCTTCTTTCACTCAGTAAAAAGTTTCCAAGATTCATTCATATGATAGCATGTGTCAGTACTGCATTCCTTTTTATGACTGAATAATATTCCATTGGATGGATTTATCACATTTTGTTTATCGATTCCTTCATTGATGGACAGTTGTTTAGGTTATCTTCACCCTTCAATTAATGTGACTAGTGCTGCTGTGAACACTCATGTACACATTTTTGTTCAAATCCCTGCTTTCAATTCTTGGGGGTGTATACCTAACAGTGAACTGCTGCGTGATATGACAGCTGTGGTCATATTTTGAGGAACGAGATCAGTGAACCTTTGACATGGATTAGTTTCCTGTGGCAACAAAGTACAATTAAAATAATTGCAGAAAATTTATTTTCTCCCAGTTCTGAAGGCCAGAAGTCTGAAATCAAAGTGTCAGGAGGGCCAGGCTTCCTCTGAGACCAGGTAGAATCCTTGTTTGCCTCTTCCTAGCTTCAAGTGGTGACAATCAATCCTTGGCACTTCTGGCTTGCAGCTACATCATTTCAATCAGTCTCCTGGCCTTTACCCTGTGTGTGTCTGTGTCTTCACGTGGCCCTCTTCCTGGGTCTTTTCTTCTTTTAAGGACACCAGTCATATTTGACTAAGGGCCACCCTACTCCAGTATGACCTCCTCTTAAATAATTACATCTGCAATAACACTATTTCCAAATAAAGTCACATTCTGAGGTAAAGGGGAGAGGACTTTAACATATCGTTTTGGAGGACACAATTCAATCCATGACAAACTGACAGACATTACTGTGCTTCTGAATCCCCTGGGGATCCTGTTAACACGGGCTTGGTGTGAGGCTGAGGTTATGCATTTTCAATCAGCTCTCCCAGCTGGTAGCCGTGCTGCTGGTTCATCGATATGGTGGCCAACTAGTCTTGGTTTTACCAATAAAAATCCAGAGTTAAAGGAAAGCCTTCAGTCCTGGGAAAACTGGAATGTTTGTCACCCTATTATATCACAGACCACACTTTGAGTAGCAAGGCTCTAATTATGAACTATGGTGATTTACCCATTAATTACATTACTGAATACTCTTATTTATCTTTACATTTAAATTATTTTTTGCTAGAATAGCCCAAGATTTCAAGAATCTTGACCCCCAAAAAGCTTCAGACAAACTGTGAAATGGTGACCTAGTTGAGTTCATGGGTGCCATATGTGAATATTGTATATTAACTCATGAAATTATCTATGATGCTCAGCGTTGTCCCAGTTGGGTTGAAAACTGAGGTTTTTGACCCCTTTGCAGAGTAATTATGCACGGGAAAGATCTTTTTGTATAAGACTACTTACTGGGTTTGACGTCTTCAGTATCCTTTTCTTGTGCCACCCAGGGACTGTGAAAGTGCCTTTCTGAGGGTGGGTTTGAGCATGTTGTGGTTTGAGCTCTTGATTTCCATTAAGACCACCTGAAAAACTTTGAAAACTGCCACGCCCTCACTCCAAACCAAATGATTCAGGCTACCTGGGATTGGGCACAGGCAGTCAAGTCTTTGTGGTTAGTGTTTAAGTTCTCCAGGTGATGCAAATAAGCAACCAGAGTAGAAAATCCCTCTGCAAGATCTTCGTTTATAAGAGAAACATTGCCAATCTGTCCCTAATCTTTTTTTCCACCTGCATCCACATTCCTCTCCACTCCCCTCTATGCCCACTTACCTCTCTGTCATGGTTGGTCATTACCTTAAGCAAGTTCTCCTCTTCCTCATATTTGTGTCCTATTTATACAATGACCTCACTGACCTGGGACCATGTAGAACCCACTGGCGGTAATAATTACTCCTGCAACTGACCTTGGCAGGCTTTCTTCGAGCTTTATTGACTTTGTTTTTCATTCTTTCACAAAAGGCATCCTTAGCATCATCCACAATAAAGTTGCGACATTAGCCTGTGATAATGTCGCTGTTTTGACTGCAGAGCCTCTTAGGAATCCAGCGAAATCTCCCACAGAATCTGTACTGGGTGTTCCTCTGCAAACCAGCCACAGGAAATCTGGGTGGAGTGTACATTGCTTTTTTATTGGGATATAATTCATGTGCTATAAAATTCACCCTTTTAAAGTGTCCAATTCAGTGGTTTTTAGTATATTCATGAAATTATGCAGCCATCACCACAATCTAATTCCAGAGCGTTTTTGTCACTCCGCAAAGAAACCCCCTACTCATCAACAGTCGCTCCTCATTCCTGTTGCCCCCTGCAAACTAATCTATTTCTGTCTCTATGGATCTGTCTATTCTGGACATTGCCTATAAATGGAACATTCAGTATGTGGTCTTTTGTGTCTGGCTTCTTAGCATATTTTCAAGCCTCAAACATATTACAGCAAATAGTGCTTCGTTGTTTGTGTGTGTGACCAAATAATTTTCCATTGTATGGATGTGCTACCTGATGTTTATCTATTCACAAGTGATGGACATTGGGGTGCTGTGAACATTCATGGGCAGGCTTTTGTGTGGACGTTTTCATTTCTCTTGGGAGTGGAACCACTGGGTCATATGGTTAACTCTGGATTTAACATTTTGAGGAACTTCTGAATTGTTTTCCAACCTTATTTTTTGACCTTAAAACAGTTCTTTCCTGAGTGTGAACTGGTCTGTACTTGTTAGGGTGGGGAATAGGAGTCTCAGGGACTTTAAACACCTTTTTTTTTTTTTCTGTTATACATTTTATGTGAAGAATGAATGGTACTTTCACATAGAACCTTATCATTTGGCTTCCAAAATGTCAAGAAAGCATGAAGCGCCTGTGGTGGCAACGATTGGGGGTGTCTGTCTGAGCTCCCGTGTTCCTAACCATCCCTCCAGCTGTATCTCCGGCCACCTGTCACAGTCTGTTACTGGCACAGACAAGGCCAGCTTGTTCCAAGGACACGACTACTGGGCCACTTCCATCTCAGATGGCCTGGTGGGCCGTCCAAATGTAGAAATCCGATTGCTTTCCGGGGATGGCAATAAACCAGGTGCAGACAATCCTGCAAATGGAAAGCCCTACTGCGTACAAAGCAAAAACTCTTCTACTCACTCCCGGAGGCCCTGCCCCACTCCTCGGCTGGCTGGCTTAGCCTGTGCGGACTCGCGCGGGTGAACGGCCTCCTCCGCATGCGCAGTTTCCGCCGGTCGGTTCCTTAAGTGGGCGCTCTGCCGGGTGCGCGCTCAAGCACGCGCGCAGTCTCGCGTGCACGCGCGCAGGGGCCTCTAGCCGCACGCGCCCCTGCCCCGCCCCGCCCCGCCCCGCCCCCTCCCCCCTCCCGCGCGCCCGCCCGCCTCCAGCCGCCGCCGCCGCCGGAGCTCTGTAGTATGGCATCGAGGAGAATGGAGACCAAACCTGTGATAACCTGTCTCAAAACCCTCCTCATCATCTACTCCTTCGTCTTCTGGGTGAGTGGCCACGCCGGACCGGCGGCTGCGCTGCCGTCCATCGGTCAGTGTAGTGATGCTCCGGGAAGGGATGGGGGAGGAAAAAAAACCAAAGCAAAAATCAAATCTCGGTCTCCTTACGGAGATAGGTGCAGGGCTGGGGCTGCAGGATGGCAGGGTGCAGCCGTGGGGCTGCTCGGACCCTGCACCTCGCCCGGTGTAGGTTGCAAGGGGCTGCGTGGTGGCGATGACTGCAGGTTGTCGAGCTTTCCAAAATATTTTAATGCATTGACTTATTCTTTTAAGCTCGCGGGTTAGGGTCAGCCTCTGGGGAAAGTTGCGGTTTTATTCGGCTGTTTTCCTCGCTGGATCCCCTCCTCATCCTCCCTTACCAGCCTGTTCGCGGCGCCTCTTGGAGCTAACCTGTGGCCGGCTGGGAGCAGGAGCGAGAGCGCAGGGTTTGATCCCAGATTCCCGGTTATTCCCGACGCCCCGGGGCTGCGAGAGGCAGGCGCCGGGAGCCGTGAGCTGCTTGGCTGGGCAAGGGAGATCAAAGGCCCCCCCAAGCGCACTGATAAGGGGTGGGCGCCGCCGCCGCGCCGAAACGCACGAAGGGAAGAGGGTCTTACATAAACCAGGGGCATCTTTGCGCTTTCTCGGAGACTCAGGTCTTAGGACCTTTTGCCCACTCGCCTGCACCCTTACACTCATCTTTCTGTCGTTGTGCGAACCCATTCTGCAGAGCCCCAGGGAAGGACCCCCACCACTTGATGACAGCAATAGCGCCCCAACTCTACTCCCCATCTTAATTGGTGCTGCTATCGGTCCTTGAACCTCAATGCAGAAGGGTGACGTCAGCCCCTCAGCAGAAGCCTCTGCGAGCTGGAGGAGGAGTGGGGGGGCGGACTCCAGGCTTGTGCCTTACCTCATCCTGTTTGGCAATTCGTGGAATCAGTGCAGGGCTGACACTGCAGTGATTCATTTGAAGTAGGTGGTACCTAAAGACCATTACCCGTATAGATGACTCCCTTCTCCCCAAGTTTTCCTTCCCTGAACCAAGCCACAGCCACCCTACAGGAGAATGAATGTCACTACCCACCCCCCAATAATCTGGGTCACTTCAGCTTTCAAGGCAGTCATTTTGAAACCCGAGGCTCTGCAGAAAAAGCCAATCCCAATTTTTGGTGGTTTTTCCTCTTTGCCTTTGCCCCCGCCCCCCAATTAGCCCTAATTTTGGTTTGAAAGTGGGGCACAGTGCTTTATGAGGTACTTAGACTTGGCCTGATGGTGAAACAGGCTGTTTGTAATGACCAAGGCAGGAACTGAGATTTATTAAGGATAAAAAAAATTCCTAATGCGCTCCCCGCCCCCTGCCCCCCGCGGACATTCCTTGTCATTGGCAATTCTTCAGGTCGGGAATCTGTGGACTCTGGGGATCAGGCATACCAAGAACTCTGCAATGAGGTAAGATAGATTAACTGGTGTATCACACAGGCAAGCACAGAAATGGAATGTATTTGGGCTGAAATTTCAGTAGTGTAATTGTGAGCTCTGCCCAGATCTTATATTATGTTCTTCTGGGTAAAAGCAAGAATGCATGCTGGTTGCTGAAACTTCCCAGTAAGCTTTCCTGGGAACTGGTTTAGCTTTTTTGTTTGTTTGCTTCATTATATCTCTTTGTGTTTGCCCCTTCCTATTTACTTGACTTCCTATTTGTTCCTGGAGTAAATCATATGGGTAATTATTTTTAGCTTCCTGAAAAATATTCCAGCATCTCTGCTTGCTGGTAAAGAAGGGAGCCTTCTAGAGGAAGGCTTTTCATGGGAGCTTTTAAACTCTTCTTGTTTACTCCCTCCCCTCCCCAACCTCCTGAATCCAATTACTTAATGCACCCTAATACATCGTAAGTACAACAGTTTATGCCCTCTGAAGTTCCTTGATGCCTGCATTTTCATTTTTTTCCCTACTTTCAAGATTTCTGTAGTCTCTTAAATGTTTACCTGACGAATTTAATAGTTTAAATAGCATTCAGTAATCACTTCATACTTCACAACCAACAAATGAGATCTCTCTAGATGCAAGGGTATTTTTAAATAAGACTTTTTCATGAATAAACCATGGTACAAATGCTGTGTTTTCTATTATACCTTAAATGACAAGAAAAAAAACAGCTTTATTGAGATCTAATTCACATACTTCACCCCTTTTAAAGTGTACAAATTAGTGGTTTTTAGTATATTCACAGATATGTGTAACCATTACCCCAGTCAATTTTAGAACATTT
Source organism: Capricornis sumatraensis (assembly GCF_032405125.1). Classification (NCBI taxonomy): domain Eukaryota; kingdom Metazoa; phylum Chordata; class Mammalia; order Artiodactyla; family Bovidae; genus Capricornis; species Capricornis sumatraensis. Next base: position 105,110,294 of record NC_091092.1, on the reverse strand, counting down.
TCATTACCTGAAAAAGAAACCCCATACCTTTTAGCTATCATTCTCTTCTCTGCCCTCAATAACCCTCACCACCCTGCTGCTGCTGCTGCTGCTAAGTCGCTTCAGTCGTGTCCGACTCTGTGCGACCCCATAGATGGCAGCCCACCAGGCTCCCCCGTCCTTGGGATTCTCCAGGCAAGAACACTGGAGCGGATTGTCATTTCCTTCTCCAGTGCATGAAAGTGAAAAGTGAAAGTGAAGTCGCTCAGTCATGTCCAACTCCTGACGACCCCATGGACTGCAGCCTACCAGGCTCCTCCGTCCATGGGATTTTCCAGACAAGAGTACTGGAGTGGGGTGCCATTGCCTTCTCCGCTCACCACCCTAAGCAGTCACTAATCTACTTTTTGTATAGATTTCCCTTTTCTGGACATTTCATCTAAATGAAATCATACAGTATGTGGTCTTTTGTGAATGGGTTCTTTTGCTTAGCATAATGTTCTCATTCATGTGTATTCCTTTTAATGGCCAAATAATACTCCACTGCATGCTTATATACTGTATCCCATTTTGTTCATTCATCTGTCCACTGATAGACATTTGGGTTATTTCTGTCTTGTGGCTATTATGAGTGTCAGTGCTATAAACATTTATGTGCAAGTTTTTGTGTGAACATATGTCTTCGTTTCTCTTGGGTATATACCTAGGAGTGGATTTGCTGGGTCATATGGTAACTCTGATTAATCATTTGAAGACCTGCCAGACCGTTTACCAAAGTGACTGCACCGTTTTACATTACTTCCAGCAGTGTATGAATACTGTGATTTAAAGTATTTCTCCACTTTCTTGCCAACATTTGTTATTATCTGACTTTTGAAATTCTAGCCATGCTAGCAGATATCTCATTGTGGTTTTGATTTGAATTTCCTTGATGAGCAGTGATACTCAGCATCTTTTTATGTGCTTATTGGTCATTTGTATATCTTCCTTTAAGAAATGTCTGTTCATGTCTTTTGCCCAATTTTTATTTCAGTTATTTTTTAAACATTGTTGTAGGTGTTGTATGTTGTATATGTCCTTTATATATTCTTGATTCAAGTCTCTTATCAGATACATCATTTGCACATATTTTCTCCTGTTGTTCAGTTGCCCAGTCATGACTGATTCTTTGTGACCCCGTGGACTGCAGCACGCCAGGTCTCCCTGATTCTATGGGTTGTTTATTTACTTTCTTGGTGGTGTCCCTTGACGTACAAAGGGTTTTTTTATTTTGATAAAGTCCAATCTACCTATTTTTTGTTGCTGTGGTTTTAGTATCATATTTAAGACTTTTTCACCAAATGAGAGTTTATGAAGAAAATACTGTCTATAAGAGTGATTTGTCTATTCAGTAAATGCAGTTGATAAATGTATCTTTCTCTGGCATGTAGTAGGTACTCAAATATTTGTCAAAACTTCTGGGATTATGTTAGGTAATTTACAAGGATGATCTTGGTGTTCTTTTAAGTGGAAGATGGACAAAAGATTAGGCAGAATTTTTTCCTTCCTTTTTTCTTTGAATCATTTTAATGCAATTACTTCTCTTCCCATACCTCGGATTTAGGACTAGAAGACATTTGAGCTTAAAATGGTGGTAAACCAGCAGCATCAAGAGATTGATGTACCTACAGTTATGAGAGATCTTATATATGCGATAACATACTGTATTGGTGTTTTTCTTTCTGACACTTTAGAAAGTTGGTAACGATGACTCTGTATGCAAGACAGCAAGAGACACAGATATAAAGAATAGACTTTTGGACTCTGTGGGAGAAGACAAGGGTGGGATGATTTAAGAGAATAGCATTGAAACATGTATATTATCATTTGTGAAATAGATCGCCAGTCTAGGTTCAATGCATGAGACAGGGCGCTCAGGGCCAGTGCGCTGGGATAACCCAGAGGGATGGGATGGGGAGAGAGGTGAAAGGGGGGTTCAGGATGGGGAACACATGTACATCCATGGCTGATTCATGTCAATGTATGGCAAAAACCACCACAATATTGTAAAGTAATTAGCCTCCAATTAAAATAAATTAAAAAAAGAAAAAGAGATCTTTTTTTATCTGGCCTCTTCTATTTATAATTACTCTCCCTCTCTGAGATGTTCCTCTAAAGCAGTGGTTCTCAGCAGCAAACAGTTTTGCCTCTCCCCTCCCCCAGTATTTGGCCATGTCTGCAGACATATTTTGGTCACAGCTGGGAGTGGGGTGCTACTGGCATTTCATTGGTAGAGGCCACAGGTGCTGCTAAGCATACTACAAGGCACAGGACAGCCCTTCACAAGAAAGAATTATCTGGCTCAAAATGTCAACAGTGCCCACAACCTCTGCACTAGTGGACTTTACATAGTAATAAGTTAATATGTAGAAAAAGAGAATCTTCTGCAAAACTCCCTATATTTACCATTGTTTGGAACCCCCATACCCAAGCACTCACAGCACAATTGCAAGTCAGAAGAGAAACATTCTCCTTTTTATTTGGAGATAAAGGTAGGTGGTTCTTTATGTAATAGTATTGAAATAGATAGGATGATCCTCCGGTTAAATAGTATCACCTGAATGTTAGGTAAGTGGCTCCATTATGGTCCTTGATTTGTATGTTTCATTTTCAGAGGAGGAAAAAACACACCTAGTAGTAAGTTATCCTGAGTTTTAAGACTAGCAAACAGTGCCTGACGCGTGGAAGGTTTACTCTGGAAGTATTTAACAAATGAATGAATAAATGAAATTTTATTAACTACTCTTAGGCTCATGTATTTATTTCAACTCACCTCAATTGGGAGGGTTTTTAAAAGTGATATTTTCTGTCTACCTGTGGTGGTTTAAACGTGTTCCTGACAGTGATGTGTGGAAAGGTGGAGTAGAGAACTTTGAGACTTGATCTTCTAATGATAGTTCAGTTATTATATTTTTATGATCAGCTAGTTTGCCAGCCACTTTAATTATCTAAAATTTTAATTGGAATTTTATTTGTTAAGCTTGAATAAAAAAAGATATCTATCTTACTCTAATACAAAAAAACCCTCCATGACAAATACAGTTTTTTCAACAACAAACAGGAAAACTATAAATGTGATGCTTACAATGTAAATTTTGTTTTGATTTAGAAAATTTTTTAATGTATTTTAAACAGTCATCTGAGTTCTAAGCTAAGATTGAAATCCACTCTAGTTACATCCACTAAATAATATGGTAGAGAGAAATATCCTTGCTTCATTCCAGTGTATATTGGATTTGGTTTCTTCTTTGATAATCCAAAGAGGAAATTATGATACCAAATTCTCTTATGGTGAAATGTCAGTGGTTTTTTTTTTTTTTTTTTTAAATTTTGGAAGCATCTCTAATCTTTTTAGGGAGAAGATTAAAGGAAATAATGGTCAGAATATTTCTTTTGTCATCCAGAAAGTTTAGGTACTTGGATTAAATAGAGGGGAAAAGTCTTAAAGAACAGCCCCTAACATTTTACAAAGTGTTTGAATTTGGGCGCACACTAAAGGCTACACTTACCCTTTTGCGTATCTTTGGAATTCATTCTTTGAATGTCTTGTATGCCAGGTATTTCAAATGAATGTTTACCAACTTTTACTAGCTGCTGCTTTTACCATGTTACCTTCGTTTCTAAATAAAGCAGTTAATCTATTACTTTTTAGTATTAGGTGTTATATATTGTCTTCCTACTATGGAAGATCATGATCTAGTTCTCTTACCCCTTTCTCCCTCCCTCACATTTTTCCTAAATTGGGTAGACCCCCAATATATCTTCTATCAGTATATCAACTTGGTTAGAGCAGTAGTCAGTGATCATATTAATTAGGTAAGCTGAGTCACAGCTGAACCTTGTAGTGTTTGTATTACGATTGCTTGCACAGCTTTTCCCCTTCAGTTAAAAGTTGCCTTGTTTTATCCTTCACTTGTTCATTTTCTTCATTCACCACTAAATTATCCTCATATTCTCCCCCAAGAACTGCATATCTTCACTTAGTGTATTGAAGCACGTTGTGTATCCTGTCAGTTTCTTATTCTTAAAAACCAATCATTAATATTGTTAGAGATGTTTCTCCCAGAGTAGGCTAGTGTTCGCTGTGCCTTTGAAAGAGCTGACATCATTATAATCTCGCTTTACCATTATCCTGGGGAATCTTGTCTCCTTTTGTGTTGAGTCTTCAGTTTCCTAGATGTCCTGTCTTCCTCTTTTTTGCTCATCCATTTTGGTGGAGCAAACCTTCTAGTAACTGTTTGGAAAAGAGTTCATGAGAGGTTAATTTGTTGAGGCTTTGCAGGTATGAACATCTTATTATGCTCTTGCACATAATTTGATAGTTTGGCTGAGTATAGAATTCTAGTTCATACATCAGTTACCCTCAGAATTTTTCTGTCACTTCCTCTTCTCCCCCAGGTCTCGCTCTTGTTGCTGTTGAGAAATCCAAATGAGTTTTTTAAATTATTATTCTTAAATTCTGCTTTTCTTTGAAAGCATCTGGAATCTTTCTAGTTCCTAGTGCTCTGAAATTTCACTATATTACCTCTTGCCATATGTTTATTTCTATCTTTCCTCTGTACCCTTTCAATGTGCAAACTCAGGTCCTTCCATTTGGGAAAATTTTCTTGAATTGTTTTGTTTTGCTTTATTTTAAATTTCCTTTCATTTTCTCTGTTGTGTCTGTTTCAGTGTTGGACCTCTTAGATCCTCTAATTTTCCTCCCTTCTGTTTTCTAATTCTTTGTCTTTTTGTTCTGCCTTCTGGAAGATCTCTCCCAGTTTACCTTGTCTGCTATTGGATTTTTCATGTGTTTTATATGTTGATTTTTAGGAGCTCCCTGTTGAGGTCTGAGCATTTCTTCTTCTAGCATCCCACTCTTGTTTCATAAATGTAATATTTTAAGATCTTCTGACAATATTAATGTTTTTTTTTTTTAAAGTTTGCTTCTTTCTGCAGTTTCCTCCCAGTTACCGTGTTATCTGGCATACTACAGACTGACCTCAAATTTCTGGTAACCATTTGCTCTCTGTTCTGTGTATGTTTAAGAGTGGAGCTCTAGAAACGTTGACTGGAACCTCTTAGCATGAAGTGAGAGTTTTTAAGTTGGGTGATTTAGCTGGGTCATTGAGTTTTGTAACTGAGTCTTTTCCTTTGGTCTAATCAGATTTCCTGTAGAAGAATCTTCCAGTCTTCTCTCTGGATGAACAAGGTTAGGGATATAGATGTCTCCACGTGCAGTATAAATACACTTTTGTTTAAGCTCCTGTTTCAAGTGTAGAATCCAGTGTCCACTGTGCTTTTGTTCTCTAGTTCATTCTCCCTAGATAGTAAATCTGAACCCATGATAGAATGGGGGAGAAGACAGAGACTGGAAGTTGGAGGGGATCTAATTGCTTTTCAAAAAGCTTTTCCCAGATTCTCCATATTTTAGCTCCTTTTTGTTCCTGGTCCCAAGAGTGCATGGAGTTGCCTTCTGGGGGTGCTTGTGTGCAAATATTTTATTCTTGGATTTGCTCACAGCTGCCATAAGATTTGGCTTTTTCTCAGCTTCCAAAATGTCATTGTGGTTGTCTCTTCTATTTGTTATTGTGGGTTTTTTTTTTTTTTTAAATCCAGTCATTTCAGTGGACTTTTGGGAGCTAGCCAAGGTAAATGGATGTGTTCAATCCATCATCTTTAATTGGAAGTCCTTTATATCTGTATCTCTACCTTGCAGGTAACTAATTAAATACGGAGTTGATTGTGAGTGATTGAATAGAGCATCTGAGATGGCAACAGTTGGGATGTTCTAATAGATATTGGTACCTACTTTTCAACTTTTAAAGAGCTTTTGGATGTTAAGGGGGGTGTTCTAGGTTGGAACAGGCTTACTAAACCACATCCTCTTCAAGGTTATCTGGTCATTAGGGAATGGAGTTGGATAAATGGGAACGAAATTCTGAAGGTTGCTGCTGTTTTTTTCTGCTCATTGAATTTCTTCCCATCAAGTGGAGGCCCATGTGTCTTCTAATCTAATTCAGACCTTGCTGGATTAATTTAATGTGGAAGCAGCAGAATTTCAAAGTATGGTGGGGAACTTGATGTTACATGGGTCAGGGCTCTGTTTTTCTGTGACCATAATGATAACCCTCTGTGTTTATTATACAACTTGTGCATTATAATCTGAAGACTTTTTTTTCTTATTTAATACACTTTACTTCCTGTATGCAGCATGCAGTTAGGCCACTTGCACTACCTTTTATAGCATTTGTGGAACATTAAGTTTTTTCCACTTCGTAGTTGCTTAGAAACAAGCTGAGTTTTTATCCAGATAGATTCAAATACTCTGCTCAATTTTAATTACAGCTAGAGTTCTTGATTTGACCCTACCGTGGGCTCCATTCCTGATGATTCATTGACTGTTCAGCATTATGTACTGTTTTAAGGAAGCACTTAAGAAGGTGCTTTGAATGGAAAGTCATCTGTGACTGTTTCTCTGTTTAAACATGTTAAACCTTTGACATAGGTGACTAATGCACTGCTAAAGCAATTTGAAGTGCACTGTAAAAAAAATATTCTTATGTCTTTTTCTCCTTTGGACCCATTACAGCAGCTTCCAATTTGGCTTATCTCCACATGACAGGCAGATCGTTGCATTACTGCTGTTAAATTTCCTTTTTTGGCTGTTATCCTACTTGCCTTGACAGAATGCTTTTCATTCTTGGCTGAACATTTTTATACCTTTTTATAGAGTCCCAATATTCATCAAGAAAATGACATAAAGGGGGGAAGATAGGAAAGAGATTTTCTTTGTCTTGATTTCCCTTTGGTTATTTGATCACTTGAACTTGTAAGCCTGTGAAAGAGTTTGGTGATAGAATTAAGGATCCCAGTTCTACTGTGGAAGATTTTCTTTGTGCTTTTTATAAGGTATGATAGGCTTTTTCATCATCATTTGTTGCAGGAGAAATTGGAATTGCCTTGTACTGAAATAAAAGATGGGTTGGGTCAGGTGAGCAATCTACATTTATGGTTATCAATCCTATTTGCCCATCAGGGTTGCCTAAGGAGCCCTAAAATACTATATGCTTAGACTTCATGGTAGAAGGTTCTGATTCATTTCTTCTGGAGGAGGGTGCCAGCTTTCATAGTTTTAAAATAATCTTCCAGGTGATTCAGCTGTGCAAATAGGATTGAGAGCCACTGATTCAAAAAGAGAACTGTGTAATAGCAGGCCTGGTTCCTCTTGGATCTGGAGATAGCTAGGGAATATCTAGCTATTGAGTAGCTTGTTATTGTTTAGTTGGTAAGTCGTGTCCAACTCTTTTGCAACCCCATGGACTGTAGCCTGCCAGGCTCCTTCTGCCCATGGGATTTCCCAGGCAAAAATACTGGAGTGAGTTGTCATTTCCTTCTCCATGGGATCTTCCTGACTCAGGCAAGTGGATTCTTTACCACTGAACCACCAGGGAAGCCCTATTGAGTATCTAGCATGGGACTATTGATTTGGTCTGCTTTGCCCAAAAGTCTGAGGCTAGGTGTCCAGCAACTCTTAGTAAACCAAAATGGCCTTGTCACTCTTAGGAGACCTTGCTAATCATTCCTAACTAGAGAGTGCTCATCAGAATAACTAAGGGGCTTTGAAAACACAGTTATTTGCTCCTGTCTCATAAAGTTTCCATTTTAATTGATCTGCAGAGGGACCTGGGTATGTATTTTTTTTTTTAACCATTCCTAAGGTGATTCTGATTTCTGGGATATGACTCTGGCCTGTGATAGTTTGTTATAAATCTTAACATATGCTTTCCTGCGATCTGTAGTACCATGAGGCTAGTTTGAAAAGGTTCCATAAGCAAGATGCAACCAATCTAGTATTTTCTCACCCACTGAATTAGTGTCTGCCACGTGTCTGCAATTGAATGCTTGGAGTTTGGAGTAGTTTCCATTCCTTTAGGGGGAATGTATTTGTTTATAGTTGCACTGAGAAGTTAGGAAGTCTTAGTTTTCCCTTTATCAAAAGATTAGATTGTTATTCAATATGTAAAACAAAACCCTGAATTTATTACTTAACAAAGTAAGAGAGCAGTACTAGTCAAGCAGAGTTTGAAACAGATTGCTGTTCTTTTGGGGAAGCGTGGTGGTGTTTGATGGTTGCTTTGGTTACGGAAGGAGTGGTTGCCCTTGGCCTTAGAATCATGGCTATTTGGGTGAGACTGTTGTTGATTGCCTCTGGGAAGCATAGTCACTGCTGTGCTGCTGGTTGGTTGACCTTGAGTTGTGTGAGGCTGCCACTGTAATTAGCTTCTAGAAGTATGTTCCCTGAAACAAGGTGAGTTGTCATTGATGATTAGACTAAGCTGAGTTGCCACTGATCGAATTGGTTTAGGAGTGGGTGTTGGTAGTTACCATGCCTACTGAATAATCAATCTTCTTCCCCCCAGGAGTATAGAGACTTTTATTCTTGCTTCAGATTACCAATGCTTATTTCTCCGTGAGATGAGTTTATCTCTTCACAGATGCAATTGTTGTATCAGAAGAAACCTAATGGAGTCTAAAGATAAACTAATATGAGAATTTGGTAAAGTGGTTAGATGCAAAATAAAAATACAAAAATTAATTGCTTTTCATTATTTTACATAAGCCTTAGAAAAGAAAAGGGAGGAAAAATTTCAGTCTCAGCAACAGAAATCATAACGAATTCAGAATAGTTAAAAAAAAGTAAGGCTCTTATATGAAGAAAACTAAAAGCTTATTGAAGATTATAAGATCTGAACAGATTGTGTTCTTCAGTGGGGAGATTTAGTACTATAAAATTATCAGTTTAAAATGTGTTTACTGTAATTCCAAATAGAGTCCCAATGGAATTTTTTTGGGGGATGGAGTGGCACTTGATAAAAACAGTGTTTATGTAGGAGAATAAATGCCTGAGAAGGCAAGAGACATATGGGACAGGGGGAAGGAAGTATATGCCTTACCACTGTTATCAAAATATACTATTGTATATAAGATGGCCACCGTCATCATCCTCGTTTCTGGTATTCATGTTCTTGTGTAATCTCCTTCATTTGGGTTTGGGCAGGACCTGTGACTAGTTTCTACCTAGGAGAATACAACAAAGGTATTTCAATGTGTGTGAATACATGTACATGATTATGTTAGATAAGATTGTAATGTCTTCCTGAGAGACTTTGTCCCTGGCTGGCTTTAGAAGACTCTTGAGAGTCCCTTGGACTGCAAGGAGATCCAACGAGTCCATTCTAAAGGAGATCAGCCCTGGGTGTTCTTTGGAAGGAATGATGCTAAAGCTGAAACTTCAGTACTTTGGCCACGAGATGTGAAGAGTTGACTCATTGGAAAAGACTCTGATGCTGGGAGGGATTGGGGGCAGGAGGAGAAGAGGACGACTGAGGATGAGATGGCTGGATGGCATCACTGACTCGATGGATGTGAATCTGAGTCAACTCCGGGAGTTGGTGATGGACAGGGAGGCCTGGCGTGCTGCAATTCATGGGGTCTCAAAGAGTCGGACACGACTGAGAGACTGAACTGAACTTAACCCTATGGAGAAGACCGCATGGCTGGAACTGAAGGCAGTCTTCTGCTGACAGTCAGAAAGAAACTGAGGCCCTCATTTTGGCAGTGCACAAGTAACAAAATGATTCTATCAGTCAAGTGATCTTGGAAGCACATCCTTCCCCATTTTGGCTTCAAATGAGACTGCAACCACCCAACAACTTGATTGAAGGATAATGAGATCTTGAAACAGAAGACAGAGTAAAGTTGTGCTCAGACTCCTGACCCCACCAAAACTCTGAGGTAGTAACTGTGTTCTGTTTTAAGTCTCTACATTTATTATAATATTGTTACATAGCAATGCATAATTAATAAAACTATAAAGTCCCTAGTTAATTCAGTATGATATTGACTTATAAAGAGACAAATGGGTCAGTGGAATAATAGAGAATCTGGTAATAAATTCTAGTGTATATAATTTAATATATGAAAAGGGACATTCATTTTAGAGAAGGCTAGATTTAAATGATTCTAATACTACTGTATATTTGGAAAAAATAAAATTGGAGCCCTTACTTGAATTTTATTAAAAAGTCTAGTTAGCTTAAATGCTCAGATAGGAACACAAAACAAAATTCTGTAAGAAAGTATAGAGATCATATATAAATACAGGAATCAGAGAAATTTCTTTATCCAAGTTGGAGCCTCAGAAGCAATGAAGTTAAAAAATTGGACTTCCTGGTAGTCCAGTGACTAAGATTCTGCCTACCAGTGCAGGCGACACAGGTTTGATCCTTAGTCTGGGAAGATCTCATATGCCATGGAGCAACTAAGCTTGTGTGCCACAACCTCGCCAGTGCTCTGGAACCTGTGAGCTGCTACTACTGATGTCTGTGCACCACAACTAGAGGGTATCCCCTGCTCATTGCAACTAGAGAAAAGCCCAGGCACAGCAATGAAGACCCAGTGCAGCCCTAAATAAATAAATGTATTATTTAAAAAATCATTGTATTTGCCTATACAATTTTTTAAATTATGTGACATAAGTACAATAAAATCAGTTAAACAGTTATGGTGAGACTCAGACCCAGTGCCAGACTATTAGCTAATATACTGCTTTCTTCATTAAGCAAATCTTCTTACAGGAAAAAAAAAAATTCTATGTTCTGATGGAACCTCCTTCTCATTTGAGACTGATAATGGCTTGCTGACCAGCTTTGGCCTACTGACCACACTTTGTGAATTACTGCTCTGTGGAAGGAATCGGCAAACTGTTTCTGTAAAGGGTCTGATAGTGAATATTTTAGGCTTTGTGGGCCATATGGTCTCTGTTGTGTCTACTCAACTCTGCCATTATCCTGTGAAAGCAACATCAGTTCAATTCAGTTGTTCAGTTGTGTCCAACTCTCTGTGACCCCATGAATCGCAGCATGCCAAGCCTCCCTGTCGATCACCAACTCCCAGAGTTCACTCAGATTCATGTCCATCAAGTCAGTGATACCATCCAGCCATCTCATCCTCTATCGTCCCCTTCTCCTGCCCCCAATCCCTCCCAGCATCAGAGTCTTTTCCAATGAGTCAACTCTTTGCATAAGGTGGCCAGAGTACTGGAGTTTCAGCTTTAGCATCATTCCTTCCAAAGAACACCCAGGGCTGATCTCGTTTAGAATGGACTGGTTGGATCTCCTTGTAGTCCAAGGGACTCTCAAGAGTCTTCTCCAACACCACAGTTCAAAAGCATCAATTCTTTGGCGCTCAGCGTTCTTCACAGCCCAACTCTCATATCCATACATGACCACTGGAAAAACCATAGCCTTGACTAGATGGACCTTTGTTGGCAAAGTAATGTCTCTGCTTTTGAATATGCCGTCTAGGTTGGTCATAACTTTCCTTCCAAGGAGTAAGCGTCTTTTAATTTCATGGCTGCAATCACCATCTGCAGTGATTTTGGAGACCAATAAAATAAAGTCTGACACTGTTTCCACTGTTACCCCATCTATATCCCATGAAGTGATGGGACCAGATGCCATGATCTTAGTTTTCTGAATATTGAGCTTTAAGCCAACTTTTTCACTCTCCTCTTTCACTTTCATCAAGAGGCTTTTTAGTTCCTCTTCACTTTCTGCCATAAGGGTGGTGTCATCTGCATATCTGAGGTTATTGATATTTCTCCGGGAAATCTTGATTCCAGCTTGTGCTTCTTCCAGCCCAGCGTTTCTCATGATGTACTGTGCATAGAAGTTAAATAAGCAGGGTGACAGTATACAGCCTTGACATTCTCCTTTTCCTATTTGGAACCAGTCTGTTGTTCCATGTCCAGTTCTAACTGTTGCTTCCTGGCCTGCATATAGGTTTCTCAAGAGGCAAGTCAGGTGGTCTGGTATGCCCATCTCTTTCAGAATTTTCCACAGTTTATTGTGATCCACACAGTCAAAGGCTTTGGCATAGTCAATAAAGCAGAAATAGATATTTTTCTGTAACTTGCTTGCAACATAGACAAATGTAAATGAATAAGCAAAGATATTAAAATAAAACTTTTATTTACAAAAAGAGGTGGCCAGCTCGATTTGACTCTTAGGCCTTAATTTGCTGACTTCTGCTCTAGATGATACCAGTATAAGGAAGGTATAATAGCCTGAAAAACTAAAGTTTAGAAGGCATCCACATGGCCAACAGGCATATGAAAAGATGCTCAACATTGCTAATTATTAGAGAAATGCAAATCAAAGCTACATTGAAGTAGCATCTCACACCAGTCAGAATGGCCACCATCAGAAACTTTACAAATGACAAATACTGGAGAGGGTATAGAGAAAAGGGAAACCTCCTGCACTGTTGACGGGAATGTAAATTGGTGCAGCCACTGTGGAGAACAGCATGGAGGTTCCTTAAAAGACTACAAATAGAGCTATCATATGATCCAACAATCCCACTCCTGGGCATATACCCAGAAAAGATGAAAACTTTAATTTGGAAAGGTCCATGTGCCCCAGAATTCATAACCACACTGTTTACAGTAGCAAAGATATGGAAGCAACCTAAATATCTATCAACAGATGAAAAGGTAAAGATGTGGTTTGTGTATATTTATATACATATATATATATATATACACACACACACATATATACACACACAGTGGGATATTACTCAGCCATAAAAAGAATGGAATAATGCCATTTGCAGCGACACAGATGAACCTAGAGATTATCATACTAAATGAAGTAAATTAAAGACAAATATCATATGATACCACATATGTGGAATCTAAAAAAAAAATGATACAAACGAACTTATTTACAAAACAGAAACAGACTGACAGACATAGAAAACAAATTTTATGGTTACCAAAGGGGAAAGAGGAGGAGTGATAAATTAGAAGCTTGGGACTAAAAAAAAAAAACTAAAGTTTAAAGTCTTAACATGGGCTTATGGAGTGGGAATGAAGGAAGCAGTGCCATCTTTAGCTCAAAAGAGCTGGTCATGGCTTATCCAAAAAGGCAGCCACTTGAGCACTTCCAATATGGCTAGTTCACAATGGAGATATGCTCTAAGTGTAAAATACTGATCAGATTTTGAAGATGTAATATGGAAACATATAAAGTATCTCACTTTTTATATTGATTACACGTTGACATGGTAGTGTTTTTGACATTGAGTTCAATATTATTAAATTTCATCTTTTCAATTTGAATGTAGCTACTAGAAAATTTAGACACATCTCTACTGGACAGCACTGGACTAGAAGTAATAGAAGTTTCAATTAAGTGCTATGGGACCAAGGGAGAGAGCTCATTGTGCTGGGGAGTTTGGAAAGGCCATGTGCACAGAATTGACCTTGGAGAATGACAGGATTTTGGCAAGTGGTGCCCTAGAAGGATAATAAATGCTATCAGATGGAGGAAGTGTTATAAAGAGAGGTCTGGAGATCACAGAATGGTTTGTGTGTTGGGACAGAAGCGAGTTTAGCTGTAATAAGGGACAAAGCATGTGATGAGTCTGGGAAGTAGGCATAAGCCTTATTGTGGGTCGTCTGCATGGGTTAGCGTTTGGACCTATTTTGGCTGCCAGCAGGGGAAGGAAGGGGGATGAGAGGACTAGACCGTAGCTTTGAGCAGGGAGTGGTAACTTTGAAAGTTGTTTATAGATCTAATCTAGGAAAAAATAAACTGATTGGGTTGGAATAAGAAAGGCAATAAACAGTGAAACCAAGTTAACTAAGAAAAACCAAAGGTCTAATACAGGGTGAAATGGAATGGAGAATAGAGGACAGTGGAAAGCCACTTTCTATTGTGGCAAGGATGTCTGTGAATGAGTGAGAACCCCAGTGTTATTGTGCTTGATGAACTGGATATTAGTAATGCCTTCATGAAAATGCAGACCTTAGAAGTTGGTTTGAGACTAATATATGTTTAGCATGAGTTACCAGTAGCTTTAAAAGACCAGCCAGCTCTCAGAAGCTTGATCATTTTAGTCTTCTGCTGGCAAAAGTGGCCTGGGCAGTTCTTTAGATTTGGCTCTCTCTGTACTTCTGACCCTTCCCACCATCCACCACGGTTGCAGTTAATTGATCAAGAAAAAGGATCTGAACTTGGCTATTTGCTTGTTGGCTGGTCCGTGGAACTTGAGATGATTAGACTTGAAAGAGCCAAATGGAGCAGTTCTTTTTTAGGCATTTGAACTTGAGATACAAGAGGGACAGCTGGTGTAGGGACAAGAGAAAGAAACAGGGAGAAGTCACGGGGAAAAAGTTTAAAGTGCGTCAGTGGGAATGATGGAGAGGTGAGTGGGATCAGTGAACTCCTGGCCCACTAGGCTACATAGATTCCTGGACATATCTGCCGCATCCCATACTTTTCCTTTCCAGCCTGGAAGAGTGCCTTTTCTAGGTTCTGCTGAGGCATGGCCAAGTGGGCATGATTCCTTTCCTCCTTATCCCCCTCTCCTTTTTCTTTTTCCTAATAGTAATGAGGGGCAGGAGGAGAAGGGGATGACAGAGGATGAGATGGCTGGATGGCATCACTGACTCGATGCACATCGAGTTTGGGTGAATTCCGGGAGTTGGTGATGGACAGGGAGGCCTGGCGTGCTGCGATTCATGTCGCAAAGAGTCGGATATGACTGAGCAACTGAACTGAACTGTAATGTTCCATGGCCAAGCAAGAAGGGTGATTAGGCGGATGTTTGGAGTTGTTAGAAAGGCAGGTTTGGAATGAAAAGAGGAGGTTTTTGTGGAGATACAAAGTTGAGAAAAGCTCAATTTGTTCATGTAAGAGGCATGAGATTATAAACAATATTCTTTCCAGCTTCCCAGGAGGCTCAGTGCAGTTGATGCTAAATTACTTGCTGATAAGAAGTGTAGTAGATGTAGCTCAGCATTCAGCCAGCAGCCATTAACTCTTGCTTAATGGAACCCTGAGTTTCCAGTAAATCTTGTTCAAGGGATGAAGGTTCTGCTATAGGGTAGGTGCAAGTTATTGGAGCAAGTTACTTATTAATCTGTTTAACAGCAGCTGCTCTGTTTGCAAAGTAAGGTTGGCAGTTGTTTTAGTTTTTATCCTTCAGAGATGTTTTCATAATCAACAAACAATAGTTTTGTAGGTTGTATTTTTCATTAGATAGTCCTGGTCTACAGCAGTGGTAGCTAACCTGACACTTTTTATAAACAGCTTAGAATAAGCAGCTCTGAGTGGTGACTCAGTGAGGCTTTGAGGAAGCTTCGATTTGGTCTAGATGACAAATGGAGGTGAAATGCACTTCTCCACTTGGCTGACAAGTCTGATCAAAGTCTTTTAAGCTGTCAGGACTGAAGTCTGTGTATATGGCCTGTGTAATACTTTGAGATAAAAATCCAGGAAAAGAGAGGTGTATCCATGAATATTCTAATAAAAAAGCTGTTCAAATAAGCTGTCTACAAAACAGAATGTATATATGGTATACCATTTTTGTAAGTAAAAGAATGCACATAACAAATCCTAGACAGCTACTCCCACCAGAATATTAATAGTTATGGTTGGGTGATAGGGTAATTCATGGGTAACATTTTTCTTTGTTTTTTTTTTTTCCCCCAAAGTTTTTCTTCTCCTCTTATGCATAGCATGAATTCTTTTATAATTAAGAAAACAGTGAATGCTGTTTTAAAAACAACTTTTTTCTAGGTGTTTTATAGTACGTAGTTTTCTTTCTCAGAGTGTTTGTTTTCACACCTGGACTCCTTTATAATGTAGCAGTTCTTTAGTCCTCCGTCTGTTTTAGCGATTGGATTAGATTAATGCAGAGCAAAAACACATTTAATTTGATTCTTAAGCCTTGTCTCCTCAAAATAAAGGTAAATGCCTGTTCTTACTAAACATTTAAAAATAAAGTTTTGAGATGTATTTCAAATATAATCCTAAGACAGGGAATAATGTGATTATTAGCTGTCTCTCCCACCCAGCTTTATCAGGTCTTGGCATTATGCCTTATTTGCTTTGGAGTTGGATATTTGGATTTTAAAGAAATATAAAAAAAATTGCGGTTGATTCTCCTACATCTCTCTGTCATGAACTCAAGAGTTTATCAGTTGAGCCTGTTGTACTAATATGTACATTTACTATTATGTACATATACACAAATATTAGGAAGTAGTTAGTGCCTTCAGATATTTAAACATTGTGTTAATGAATCATACCATGCATATTGTTTTGAAACTTGCATATTTGGCTCTACATTGCTTGACGAGTGTCCGTTTTGATGGATGTGGATCAAGTTCAGGGGTTAACAAACTGTGGCCTCTGGGCCAAATCTAGCCAGCCACCTCTTTTTGTAAATAAACTTCATGTATTATCTACAACCATTTCACACCAAGCAGCAGAGTTTGTGACAGAGGCTGTGCTGCCTGGAAAGCCTAAAATATTTACTATCTGGCCCTTTGCAGAAAAAGTTTGCTGACCTCTTATCTAGTCCATTCTTTGTATGGATATATCATTATTTATCCATTTTCCTGCCTGTGGACACTATTTCCTGTTTACTTGTAAGAAATGGTGTTTTGTGAACAGTAGTATATATATTTATCTTCTTACCATGTGACTTGAGAGAGTTTCTAGTGTGGCATATGGATCATGAAGCAACTGAGCTTTTACTATATTTTGGTATGTTTTTCATACTTAGCAAAACAAACAAACAATAATCCAAGGCAGATTGGATTACCAGCCCTGTAGCTGATAAGTATGTTATGTAGTGGTTTGAGATGGAAAAGATATTTTAATTCTTGATTTAAATGGTTTTTCTACAAGTGAATTTTTATTGCTGGAAGAGAGAAAGGTGCTGAGTGGTCCAGATGGAGCAAAGCAAGATTTACAAAATGGTCCTGGTAGCAACACGGGACTACCGACTGTATGCAGTTAAGTGTATTCAGGTTTTGGTGATGTTGTTGTTATTGTTGGTACTATTAATAGTTGCTACACGATTATTGAGCATTTCTTAAAGGACAAGGATAAACACTTCACATGCATTATCTTATTTAATCCTCTTAACAGCCTGTTGAGGTAGTAATTGCCATGCCTCATTTTGAGAAGAGGCAGCTGAGATTCAGAGTTTCGCCCAAGGTCGTGTTCACATGAGGCTTTGGTTTGGACCTCTCCAACCTGCCCTGGCCTGATGCTCAATGTCCAGGGGCACAGTTCTCCGAGGTCGACCTTGGTAGATGGGTTAGAGGGTATATTTTGAGAACCCACACTGCTGTGAAGTAAACTCCTCGTTGGTTTCAGCCTTGGCTCCCACAGGCTGGTCAAGGCTTCATACACAAGGGAGAAGTCTAGGTTTTCCAGAAAGGTCAAAAGTTTACAACTTCAGTGGGAGTAGTTCTCCCACATGATTCCTTTGTAGAAAATGGAAGCCAGGGCCATCTTGTCACATTTTTTCCTATCCTGCCCCCTCAAAACTTGTTTCCCAAGTGAGATTTACACTGTTTTGCAGATAGTGGATGCTCAAGACTGCCTAAGGGATCCTAATGTTAGGCTCAGGGTTCCTCCTGAACAGCTGGGCAACTGCCGATTCACTTCCAAAGGTTTGAACCTGTAAGTGTCTTTTCCCCTGTATAGTTTGTGGCTTGTGTTGTCAAGACATAAGAAACCCTGAGAGTCTTTCCACTCTTATTTAAAAAAAAAAAATCATATGCCTGAAAGGCTCCAAATTACTGGCCCAAACTGCATGGGTATAATTTCTCCTGCTGCTGGTAAGAATGGTAAGGGTATGAACTTGTCTTTTATGCTCCCAACCACTTTGAACAAGATGGAAGCCAAGGCATTAAAAACTGATGGAGATGCAGTTTCTCTTTGCTTTAAGAAAACAAAGCTGAAAGCAGTGGGCATCATCAGGCATTTTCCTGTGGAGCTGACACCAGCATAAATACAGTTATCTAATCCACAAATAGACACACAGATAAAGCTCACAGGCACCATTACCAAGTAAAAGTTTGTTAGCTAGAGTGATCTTGCTTCCTCCCTTGAACTTGCTTTCAGGCAGCAATCTGACCAGTCATTTTTACTCACTATGGGTGGCAAAAGGAATTCTTGTCTATATGAGGGTAATTAGCTATCTTTGCGCCAATGAAAAGAATTTAAGACATTGGAGTGCACTGGAGAAGATATAGTTTTAAAAAGGAAGTCCTTTCCAGGCTGCTAAAATCACATCCAGTAGATGGGCCTCCTTTTCTGCTTGTAAGATCGGTCAGTCAGTTCAGTCGCTCAGTCGTGTCTGGCTCTTTGTGACACCATGAATCGCAGCACGCCAGGCCTCCCTGTCCGTCACCAACTCCTGGAGTTCACCCAAACCCATGTCCATTGAGTTGGTGATGTCATCCAGTCATCTCATCCTCTGTCGTCCCCTCTCCTCCTGCCCTCAATCATTCCCAGCATCAGGGTCTTTTCCAATGAGTCAGCTCTTTGCATCAGGTGGCCAAAGTATTGGAGTTTCAGCTTTAGCATCATTCCTTCCAATGAACACTCAGGACTGATCTCCTCTAGAATGGACTGGTTGGATCTCCTTGTAGTCCAAGGGACTCTCAAGAGTCTTCTCAAACACCGCAGTCAAAAGCATCAATTCTTCGGCGCTCAGCTTCTTCACAGCCCAACTCTCACATCCATACATGACCACTGGAAAAACCATAGCCTTGACTGGATGGACCTTTGTTGGCAAAGTAATGTCTCTGCTTTTGAATATGCTATTTAGGTTGGTCATAACTTTCCTTCCAAGGAGTAATTGTCTTTTAATTCATGGCTACAATTGCCATCTGCAGTGATTTTGGAGCCCCCCAAAATAAAGTCAGCCACTGCTTCCCCATCTATTTGCCATGAAGTGATGGGACCAGATGCCATGATCTTAGTTTTCTGAATGTTGAGCTTTAATCGAATTCTTTCACTCTCTTCTCTTTCACTTTCATCAAGAGGCTCTTTATTTCTTCTTCTCTTTCTGCCATAAGGGTGGTATCATCTGCATATCTGAGGTTATTGATATTTCTCCTGGCAATCTTTGTTCCAGCTTGTGCTTCCTCCAGCCCAGCATTTCTTGTGATGTACTCTGCATATAAGTTAAATAAGTAGGGTGATAATATATAGCCTTGATGTACTCCTTTTCCTATTTGGAACCAGTCTGTTGTTCCATGTCCAGTTCTAATTGTTGCTTCCTGACTTGCATACAGATTTCTCAAGAGGCAGGTCAGGTGGTTTGGTATTCCCATCTCTTTCAGAATTATCCACAGTTTATTGTGATCCACACAGTCAAAGGCTTTGGCATAGTCAATAAAGCAGAAATAGATGTTTTCCTGGAACTCTCTTGCTTTTTCGATGATCCAGCGGATGTTGGCAATTTGATCTCTGATTCCTCTGCCTTTTCTATTTTTTTTTTTTCCAATCCTGTAACTTTTATTTTTTTTTTCCTGTTCTTTTTTTTTTATTTAATTTTTTTTTTAATTTTAAAATCTTTAATTCTTACATGTGTTCCCAAACATGAAACCCCCTCCCACCTCCCTCCCCATAACATCTCTGTGGGTCATCCCCATGCACCAGCCCCAAGCATGCTGTATCCTGCGTCAGACATAGACTGGCGATTCAATTCTTACATGATAGTATACATGATAGAATGCCATTCTCCCAAATCATCCCACCCTCTCCCTCTCTCTCTGAGTCCAAAAGTCCGTTATACACCGCTGTGTCTTTGTTCCTGTCTTGCATACAGGGTCGTCTTTGCCATCTTTCTAAATTCCATATATATGTGTTAGTATACTGTATTGGTGTTTTTCTTTCTGGCTTACTTCACTCTGTATAATCGGCTCCAGTTTCATCCATCTCATCAGAACTGATTCAAATGAATTCTTTTTAACGGCTGAGTAATACTCCATTGTGTACATGTACCAAAGCTTTCTTATCCATTCATCTGCTGATGGACATCTAGGTTGTTTCCATGTCCTGCTCTGCCTTTTCTAAAACCATAAGATCAACCATATACAGGCACCAGTGATAATAACCTGTCATACATTACAAGGATAATTAACAGAAATTAGCCCTTGAACTCTATTAGTTAACGTGCATGTGTTCTACTTCTACCATCATCCAAACTGGGATACTGTTCTCCTGTCCCAGATTACCGTCCCAGATCAATCAGGTGGCAGAAGAAGTGATCTGAACCTTGGGGCCTGTTGACTTGGGGCCCAGCTTCAAGGGACCTGTCTTCAGTCTAGTGTTCCTGTGTAACCATGGCAACATTTTCTGACCCTGCTCTGGGGCCCTCTCACGTTCCCTCTGCATCAGGTCCCTACAATTGTAAAGTTTAATAAAGATTCTGGAGGACATTAAAAAAAAATCTGTTTGTAGATGGGGCCATTGATCAGAGAGACAGAAAAAGCTGCATTCAGGTTAAGTCCAGGTTGAGCAGCTTATGCCAAGTTATGTTGTCTTTTGTTTGTGAGCCTCCTAACAACCCCCTCCAGCAATTAATGAATGGAGTTAGTCTTGTTTCCCCCCCTTTCATTCCTACCTCTCCCAAATCTTTTTTGCTTATATATGTATTTGTTATTTCCAGTTGGCTAAGTTATAAATGCTGGATTTTTGCTTGGCCTCACTTTCACTCTTATCCTGTGAATCACTACGCCCTGATTCTCTAATAGCTTGCATATCACTTTCCTTTTCTCCATCTTACTACCACTTGTCTCTCACCTTTACAGCATTTTCCTGTTTTCCCTGTCTCCTCATTACATCCCATCTCTTACTCTGAGGCAATTGTTTTGAAATAAAACAATCTGCTGAAAACTGGTAGTTCTTTCAGGTTACCTGCCTAAGTTAGATTTATCTGTCTCTCTGTGTGTGTTTGCTGATAGTACTTGTATGATAATTATTTACCTGCTTACCTGCCAGCTTTCCCTATTTATTCATTGCATTTGCTCAAGGAATCTTCTGGGAATATTGGGTGCCTGTTCTATGTCAGTTTCTGGGATTTAACAGAATGAACAAGATACTCTGTTAGGAAGGGAGGAAAATGGACAATAAAAGGAAAGCAGAGATGACATTTTCAGTGATATGTTCTCTGAAATGCAGAGTTCATGGGACAGTGGCATGGGGGCTTACTTGATACTGTGATCACAGGAAGCCTCCCTAAGCAGGTGACATTTGAACTGAGTCCCAAAGAAAAAGGAGGACCCAGAATCTTGCATTTGGATGATGCAGAATTCAGTGTGTGATTTGCAGTTTGCTGACCATTGTTAATCTGATCAGTCCAGTTATCTGTGCTGAAGTAGGTCATTTAGCAAATTCTTTTGGGTGGCTGACACTGCCCCCCACCCCCAATTGACAGCAGCACCAGATTTGTATTCCTAATTATTCTTTTAGCATGAGAAAACACAAACCTGATTTTTAAATTTATTTTAAAGAGAGGTATATAAACCATGGAGTAGAAATGGAAAAGGACTGTCTTCATTAATTTACACCTGGGGAATGAAGAGATGGTAATCCCATGGACAGAGGAGCCTGGAGGCTACGGTCCATGGGGTCACAAAAGGGTCAGACACCACTTAGCAACTAAACAACAACAAGCAACATGGTATAAAGCACTCTGGTGTTAAATATAATTGTGATTGGAATGAGCAAATAAAATTAGGGTGAGCCTGCCTGCCATTTCCTGAAACTTCTGTTTTGGTTTTCATTCAATGTGTAGGGTGAAAAAAACACACCAAACCAAACCAAACCAAACCAAACAAAATAAACTCTTAAAAAGTGATTGTAAGTTGGTGGGAATTCTAATTATTTCACATCTTCTCCAGCACTTGATCTTGTTAAACTCTTCAACATTTTTCCAATCTGCTGGAGCATCACTGTGCTTTTAATTTGTGTTCCCCTGGTTAATAATGAGCAAGTCTATATTCTCATATGTTTCTTGTTGATTCTTATATCAATTCTGGGGCCATATTTCATTTCCCTATAAAAAGGCATCTCATTTTTTCCCTAACTCTGTAATGTGATTTTTTTTAACAAATTATACTTTGTTTTTATAGATCTGATTGTTCATGTTTATGTACAATATATTATGTAGTATTTGTGTACAAATAATAATTCGTATGCAGTACAAAAATATGTAATGGCTAACCAGGTCATTTATCCATTTGACTGTGCTTGTTTGTTTTTCTGAATCTTGCAGCTTAGCACCACTACCTGGATGGTACCATTTGAAAAAAGAAAAAAAAGTTCTGCAAATGGCCAGTAAGCCCTCTTTCGTACCTTCAGGTCCCCTCAGTGGTTTAGAGACCAGGCACTGGACTAGAAACTCAGGTTTCTTTCAGCCTGCATCTATGTGTCTGATAAAGTATTATGTCTGTTGCTTTGCCCTAGTTTGTAGCACTGGGAGTTGTGCAATAATTGCTATCAGTAATGCTTTGAACGTTTGTAATCTAACTTCTTTTGGGAGTTATTTCCTTGGAATATATTTCCAAACATGGAATTATTAAATAGTTTATTTCTTTTAACCTTGTTTTCTCTTGTGTTAGGAGACGAACAGTTCAAACTAGTTATTTACTGTGTGTCTCATATATGGCCTTACTTAATAGGGATTTTGTTAGTTTAATTTGTGGGCAGAGGTGGTGTCCATTTTGTTTCTTTTTTAGAATGCATTTATGTTTAATTGGAGGATAGTTGCTTTACAGTACTGTGCTGGTTTCTGCCATCCAGCAACATGAATCAGCCATAGGTATACATATGTCCCCTCCCTCTTGAACCTCCCTCCCACCCCTCTAGGCTGTCATATATCACTGGTTTGAGCTCCCTGCATCATACAACAAATTTCTACTGGCTATCTAATTTTGCATATGGTAATGTATATGTTTTAATGCTGCTCTCTTAATTTGTTCCACCTTCTCTTTCCCCCACTGTGTCCACAAGTCTCTTCTCTATGTCTGCGTCTCCTTTGCTGCCCTATAGATAGGTTCATCAGTACCATCTTTCTAGATTCAATATATATGCGTTAATATACCTTGTCTTTCTTTTTCTGACTTACTTCACTCTGTATAGCAAGCTCTGGGTTCATCCACTTCATTAGAACTGAGTCAAATGTGTTCAATTTTTATGGCTGAGTTATGCACCATAACTTCTTTGTCCATTCATCTGTCAACGGACATCTAGGGCTTTGAATGTCACCAAATGTTGAAGTTAAGGACTTGAGTTTTAAAATGTCATTTTCATTGGAAGTCTGGGGCTTATTTCATTCTGTCCCCAGAGTGTGTAATCAGTTCTTTAATTCCTTTATGTTCCACTAGAACAAATGACCACTTTACAAAGTTATTGAGAGAGTTGATCCATGGTGATGATGTATAGCTATGAACCTTAACAACAAAAGGTGAAAAAATGGACTTGAAGTGTTTTCAGATTTACCTGTCTTCTTTAGCTATGGAGGAGGGCATTGATTGTATTCATTTCCTATATTTGAAAGTGTCCTGTATAATTCCTAAGTCATCATCATTCACCATTTTTTTTTCTTTTTCTGTGATTGTTACCTTTCACCTCTAACTTTAGCTGAATTTACATAATAGATCTTGTAAAAAGGAACTATGCAGAGTTCTCAACTAGGCGGTGGTTTTCCTCCCAGGGGACATTTGGCAATGTCTGGAAACATTTTCAGTTGTCACAATCAAAGGGGGAAAGATGCAACTGGTATCTAGTGGGTGGAGGCCCCTGATGCTGTTAAACATCCTGCAAGATTACTCCTCCACAACAAAAGAGCATCTGGCCCCAAATGTCAGTAATACTGGGGCTGAGAAGGCCTGCTGTAGTATAAGTTAGTTTTCCTCTTTGCCTCTCAGTCACTGTTATATCCATATTTTATGAGTGAATTATCAGTTCACATTCATGTTCCATGGAGCTCTAATATGATTCATATTGTTGGAGAGATTTTATACACACACACACACACTTACACAATAAAATTTGCCAATTTTAAGTGTCAGGTTTGGTGAATTTTGACAAATGTATACCTTGTGCAACCACCGCTGCAATCATGGTTAATGTGTTTAAATTTTAATTCTGTAGCTTCAAATATACGTTTATTAAATGATACTATCTTCCAGGGCAGAAGGAAACTTAAAGTAATTCAAGTATTAATGAGTAGCTCATGGCTAATGGGTGGAATGTATATGGTAGTTTGTGAAGGATAATGCCCTTGAGCTGAGTTCTGAATTTCACTCTATTTTAATATGAATCTAGTAGGTGCTTTATTTTTACTGGGGGAGGAGTCACTTTCAGACCTCTGAAAGACTGGCTTAGATAATAGTTCTTTCACTGTAAAACGGAAAACCTATATTAGCTTCTATCTTTAGTACTGAGTTTTATGGTCTTCAACTTTCTGGATTCCCTTTGCACTTTGTAGTGTTTTTTTGGTTCATTCAGGTTAAACTAAAATTGGCATTTGAAAGCAAATACAGAATATGCATTTTTCTCCTAGAGGCTAATTTCCAGGATGTTGGCTGTTTTGGTGGTTGGCTTTAACCTCGGTAACTAGTAGCAGTTGTCTGCGGTAAAGCGAATGGAAACCCTTGCTTATTTTGCTGAACCACATTCTTAGAGGGGGAGCTTTGCCTTGACCACTAATTGCTGTAATTGGAGTTTGGGAGATGGTTTGAGATGAGACTTGGAGTGATAAGTGAGTCTGAGTGCTTGGCTAGTGTTTTCACTTCTCCCCTTTAGTTCTCTTTCTAGTAAAGGTGGTATTCATATTTCAGGTTTCATGGGGATTTTGTCCACATGTCTCAAAGAGAAAAACGGAAAAGTTAGCTAGAAAGGTGGTGTAAGCAGTTACTCTTGATTTATGGTCATATTGTGCTCTAATGAGAATATAACAATTGTTGTGTAATAAAAAATGAGGTAAGAAAAAAAAATGAGGTAAGGATTGGAGCATCGCAGCATTTAGGAGGTATTTAAACTTTGTTTTAACACTATAGGTTATGGCTTGGAACAACCATAGGAATCTTGCTGGTTTTATTTGTGGTTTGTTTTAGGCAAACTATCAACAGCATTGAAATCATACTCTGTGAAAAGGAAAAAAAATGTACACCCAAATTGAAAATGCTGTGTTTGCTGATTTTCCTTTGTTGGTCTTATGTGCCCATCAAGAATGGTTGGATAAAGTCATATTGAATAATTCTGCCAATTCCACCATGTAATCTTGGGATCATTTCTGTCATCCCTTATGGTAATCTTAGTATTTGAGAATACTCAGGATGAAAAGGCTTCTGACTTGAGAAAATCAGGACTCTTTGGAACAACATTTCAAATGCTAAGAAAAGATTTTTCTGTGGGAATGTTTGTCCTTAGTCCTTTATTGCTTGACCTCTCAGCCCAAGGTGGTGCCATCTTGGCAATTGAGTTCCAAGAGTGAATGTTTTATCACTCTTGGAAATGTGTGATATTCGCTTGGAAGACGTGATATGATATTTTGGAATGACCTTATCTTTGTTTGAAAGAGGGTATTAATATTACAGAATGATCCCAGATGATTCTTGATAGTGGACTGGAGTCTGGGCAAAAATCTCAGGCATTTGAATTTCCCATTTGCACCTATTTTTCTTCACTGCTTATTTCCTGTCCCTCTTGACATGGAGGGTGTTTTGTTAATGGACCTGTGGTTATTTAACCCCCAGACTGATGCCAGGTTAGCATTAGAAGGATGGATTGGATTTTCTGAGTTCAGAATTGTTTGATGATGCTCAGGCCTTTAGTTGGTTAGCCATATGGTTGGCACTAAGCCACTAAAAGATCAAATTTGATGAAAGTACTTAAAGAGCAGGGCAAAACTTTCAAAATCTGGAGGAGTGAGAGATTTGGAATCATGCTGTTCTAAACAGATTTGTGTCCAGATATTTCTCATTCAATCAGAATTTTCCCATGTTTTTTAAAAAAAATTCTTTAAAAATAGCTTTAAATGGCCATGTATTTTTCCATCCTGAGGTTCATTTATTTAGAAGTTTCCCTGCTGTTGCATTTATAGGTTGTTTCTAGTTTTTTGCTAATAGAAAATTGTGATTAGTAACTTTGCATTTAAATCTTTTGGTTTACATTTCATTACTTGCTTAAGCTAATTTATTTATGGTAGAATTAAATATAAATGTTTTTAAATGTTAAAAATTTTGGCTTGAAGAGCTTTCAGGAAAGATGTTTGTCAATATCCCTCTGCTAAATGTGTAAGAAAATGTCAATTACAGTACTCTCTTGCCACTGATAAATATCTCTAAAAATTTAGACTTCATAGATTAAAAATGGTAAATTATATATAAATATATTTAATTATAAAGTGGTACTTTATACTTTGTTTTTCATTAATTGTTCTTTTATCTGACTGTGTTTCTGTTAGTATATTATTGTTTTATAAGAGTGTTTATAGAGTAAAGCTGTCAATCCATTTTGTTATTGTTGTTGCAAATTACCTAATTTGTCATTCCTTTCTAATTTATGAGGTAGGAGCCATATAAATTATGAATTTGATAAAATAAAAAGTAAACTCATATATAGCTATAATGCTGTATTGTATATTGGCATAAATGTCCATTTGCTTCTCTGTGATCCAACTGGTCATAGTCCTAAGTCGTTATAACTGAGCACTTCTGGTCTGGTCTGGATTCTCCTTTTCTCAAGCAATTTTATGCCCCTCACACCCATTGTTTCCTAATTGTCTCATACCTCATGAGCTGGATTAAAATTGTACTCTATTGTATTAAAGTCATTACTTTTTTTTTTTTTACTTTATTTTACTTTACAATACTGTATTGGTTTTGCCACACATTGACATGAATCCACCATGGGTGTACATGCAACCCCAAACATGAACGCCCCTCCCACCTCCCTCCCCACAACATCCCTCTGGGTCATCCCCATGCACCAGCCCCAAGCATGCTGTATCCTGCTTCGGACATAGACTGGTGATTCCATTCTTACATGATAGTATACATGTTTCAATGCCATTCTGCCAAATCATCCCACCCTCTCCCTCTCCCTCTGAGTCCAAAAGTCTGCTATACACATCTGTGTCTTTTTTGCTGTCTTGCATACAGGGTCATCATTGCCATCTTTCTAAATGCCATATATATGTGTTAGTATACTGTATTGGTGTTTTTCTTTCTGGCTTACTTCACTCTGTATAATCGGCTCCAGTTTCATCCATCTCATTAGAACTGATTCAAATGTATTCTTTTTAACAGCTGAGTAATACTCCATTGTGTATATGTACCACAGCTTTCTTATCCATTCATCTGCTGATGGACATCTAGGTTGTTTCCATGTCCTGGCTATTATAAACAGTGTGCGATGAACATTGGGATACATGTGTCTCTTTCAATTCTGGTTTCCTCGGTGTGCATGCCCAGCAGTGGGATTGCTGGGTCATAAGGCAGTTCTATTTGCAATTTTTTAGGGAATCTCCACACTGTTTTCCATAGTGGTTGTACTAGTTTGCATTCCCACCAACAGTGTAAGAGGGTTCCCTTTTCTCCACACCCTCTCCAGCATTTATTGCTTGCAGATTTTTGGATCGCAGCCATTCTGACTGGTGTGAAGTGGTACCTCATTGTGGTTTTGATTTGCATTTCTCTGATAATGAGTGATGTTGAGCATCTTTTCATGTGTTTGTTAGCCATCCGTATGTCTTCTTTGGAGAAATGTCTATTTAGTTCTTTGGCCCATTTTTTGATTGGGTCATTTATTTTTCTGGAATTGAGCTGCATAAGTTGCTTGTATATTTTTGAGGTTAGTTGTTTGTCAGTTGCTTCATTTGCTATTATTTTCTCCCATTCAGAAGGCTGTCTTTTCACCTTCCTTATATTTTCCTTTGTTGTGCAGAAGCTTTTAATTTTAATTAGATCCCATTTGTTTATTTTTGCTTTTATTTCCAGAATTCTGGGAGGTGGATCATAGAGGATCCTGCTGTGATGTATGTCGGAGAGTGTTTTGCCTATGTTCTCCTCTAGGAGTTTTATAGTTTCTGGTCTTACATTTAGATCTTTAATCCATTTTGAGTTTATTTTCGTGTGCGGTGTTAGAAAGTGATCTAGTTTCATTCTTTTACAAGTGGTTGACCAGTTTCCCCAGCACCACTTGTTAAAGAGATTGTCTTTACTCCATTGTATATTCTTGCCTCCTTTGTCAAAGATAAGGTGTCCATATGTGTGTGGATTTATCTCTGGGCTTTCTGTTTTGTTCCATTGATCTATATTTCTGTCTTTGTGCCAGTACCATACTGTCTTGATGACTGTGGCTTTGTAGTAGAGCCTGAAGTCAGGCAAGTTGATTCCTCCAGTTCCATTCTTCTTTCTCAAGATTGCTTTGGCTATTCGAGGTTTTTTGTATTTCCATACAAATCTTGAAATTATTTGTTCTAGTTCTGTGAAAAATATCGCTGGTAGCTTGATAGGGATTGCATTGAATTTGTAAATTGCTTTGGGTAGTATACTCATTTTAATTGCATTAAGTTATTAATCTTTGCTACTTGAGTCATTGATTGAAGTTAACTAATAAATGCTGTCTTTTAATTTCAAAGAAAATTTCCCTTTAGCTTTACAGTGTCATGGGCTTTGGAAATGGTTCATGTCTTTTAGCCTGGACATGAAAGTCTAACATACTCATTGCTCTTAAAGGAGTTTATATTCCAATGGTGGGTGGCATGAAATAAACATGGAAATGAAACATAGGATTTTGTTTGTTTGATTGTTTTTAATGATATTATTAAGATATCATTGACATACAGTTAACTAAACATATTTAAAGAGTACAATTTAAATTCTGGGGTGTGTGTGTGTGTGTGTGTGTGTACACACACATACATACATACATACCTGGGAATCACCACAGTTAAGAAAGTGAGCATATTTATCATGCCACTCCCCATTCCCAGGCAACTACTGACCTGTTTTCCATTACTATAATTTACATTTTCCAGAATTTTATATACTTGGAACATGCAGTATGTATTTTTTAATCTGGCTTTTTTCACTCGCAAAATTATTTTGAGATTCATCTTGAGGCAATGTATATTTATTTCTTTTTAAATTTAATTTCAAGTTTATTCATTTTTATTCCCGAGTAGTTTTTCATTAAAAGGTTGTATCTCAGTTTGCTTACTCATTCATTTGTTGATGGACAGACATTTGTTTTATAAGAGTGTTTATAGAGTAAAGCTGTTTTTTCAATTTTTGGCAGTCAGCAATAAAGCTGCTATGTATATTTATGTACAAGTGTTTCTCTGGACATAAGCTTTCATTTCTCTTGGGTAAATACCAGGAGTGGAATCGCTGGATCATATGGTAGGTATCTGTTTAACTTTTCTAGAAATTGCCAAACTGGTCTCCAAAATGATTATAATGTTTTATATTCACACCTAAAGTTCCAGTGTCTCCATATCCTCAGCAACGCTCGGCATGGTAAGTTTCAAAATTTTTATATATTTTAAAGATGTGTAGTGATATCTCATTGTAGTTTTCCTTTGTATTTCCCTAATGGTTAATGATATTGAGCATTTTTCCATGTGCTTATTTGCATCTACGTGTATTCTTTGGTGAGATGTCTATTCAAATATTTTTCCCATTAGTTTTTGAAGGGTTAGTTTCTTAAAGTGGAGTGTTGAGAGTTTTTTTTATATTTTTTCCATACAAGTCCTTTATTCGATATGTGAATTACAAATATTTTTCCCCAGTCTGTGGCTTATTTTTCATTCTCTTAACAGTGTCTTTGAAAGAGCTTGTGTTTTTGATCTTTATCAGTTTATCCCTCTAAGGATCATGTGTTTGGTTTCATATATAAGGAATCTTTGCCTAACCCAAGGTCACTAAAGCTTTCTCCTGTGTTCTCTTCTAGCTCTTCTATACTTTATGTTCTGTATTCAGTCAGGTCTATAATCAATTTTGGTTTGATTCTTTTTGTATAGTATAAAGTGTGGATCTAAGTTCATTTATATATTTTTTGTGTATGGGTATCCAGCTGTTTGAACATCGTTTGTTGAAAAGACTGGGGTTTTTTTTCCCCCCCTGCCAAATGGACTTTGCACCCTTGTTGATAATCGGTTCTCTATTTGTATAGAGGTCCATGTCTACACTCTCTATGGTGCTCCATCCATTTTTCTATACTTAGTCTACCCCCATACTGCCTTGATTACTGAAGCCTTATAATAATGCCTAAAATCAAGTGGTGTCATAGTCAACCTCCTGATTGCTCTTCCTTTTTATTCCGTTTTCTGAAAGTGATCATACAAAATTGGTACTAATTCCTCCTTAAATATTTGATAGAATTCACCAGTGAAGCCATCTGGGCCTGTATTTTTCTTTATGGGAAGGTATTGAACTATAAATTCAGTCTCTTTAAAAGGCATAAATTTTTTCAGTTTATCTAATTTTTTTTGAGTGAGCTGTGGTGGTTTGTATCTTTCAAGGAATTAGTCGATTTTATGTAGGTTATCAAATTTATCAGCATAAAGCTTTTTAATAATAGTCTCTGATTATGCTTTCAATATTTGTAGAATCTATAGTGATGTTTCCTTTTCTCATCTTCATGTTGTAATTTGTATCTTCTTTCTCTTTTTCTAGATCAATATGCTAGAGGTTTATCAACTTTATTGCTCTTCTGAAAGAGCAAGTTTTTATTTTATTGATTTTTTCTATTGTTTTTTAACTTTTTCAAATTTTATTGGTTTGGCTCTGATCTTATTTCTTGTCTTCTACTGACTTTGGGTTCAATGTTTTTTCCCCAAGTTTCTTAAGGTAGAAGATGAAATCATGGATTTGAGATCTAAGATCTTTTCTCCTTCCTGATATAGGCATTGAATGCTGTAACTTTCCCCCTAAATACTGTTTTAGCCGCATTCCCAAATTTGTAATATCTTGTATTTTCATTCAGTTCAAAATTTTTTCTAACGTCTCTGATTTTTTTAACTCATGGATTATTTAGAATTGTGTTACTTTGTTTCCAAATAGATGGAATGTGTTTTATTGATTTCTAAATTAATTTCTTTGTGGGAAAGACATACTTGATATGACTTGAAACCATTTTAAATTTATTGAAAGTCGTTAAAACGCCCAGAATAAGGTCTTGGCAAATGTTTCATGTGTGCTAGAGAATAATATGTATTTTTCTCTTGTGTGGAATGTTCTATGTATGTCAACATTGATAATGGTCAAATTTATCCTTAACTAGTTTTCTCAATACTTGTTTTCTCAATTGAAATACTCTTTTGAAATCTCCAACTATAATTCTGGATTTGTCTAATTCTCCTTCAAGTTCTATCAGTTTTGCTTCATGTATTTTGAAGCTCTGTTCTTAAGTGTCCTTGTGATAAATTGAGCACTTTTTCCATTATGAAATGGACTTTTTTTTATCCCTAGTAATATTCTTTACTTTGAAATGTACTTTGATATTAATATAGCTATTCCAGTTCTCTTTTGACTGTGTTTGTATAATACATATTTTCTATTCTTTTAACCTATTTGTGACTGTATATGTAAAGTATGTATCTTGTACTCAGCATATAGTTGGATACAAGATACACACTTTGCTTTTTTATCCAAATTGACAATCTCTCCCTTTTTATTGGGGTGTTTAAACTACTTGCATTTAATGATTATTCACATGATTAGGTTTAAATCTAAATGTTATATTGCAGTGTTTCTTATTTGTCCCACCTTTATTCCTTGATTCTGCCTTACTTTTGATTATTTCTTAATGATTCTGTTTTATCTCATCTGTTGGCTTATTAGCCAATATTTCTAGAAATCTGTTTTCTGTCCCTACCCTTTCTTGCTGCCTTTTATTGCAGAATGGTATTTAGAAGTTAGGGCCAGGGTTCTAGTGTCCATTTGTGGTACTGGAATGTTATTGCTTCTAGGCCCTCCTAAGGGTTAAGACATAACCAACCATGCAAACACATGTGTCTATATCTGTCTTCTTTCATTCTTTTGTGTGTCTGTTCTATCTATCTATTATCCAGTCATGAGCTCATATTGATACCTGTGATTCTAATCCATGGCTAATTCTAGCCTTCTTTCTCTGATGTGAGAAATAAGACTCTCATTATCTATAATATATGTAAATATATTTGCTAACTTCCTTAATCCTAGTATACAAAAGTGGTTTGAGAATTTCTAACCCAAACTCTTGTGGGAAACACATTTACTAGTTAGAGGACAATTCTAGGCACAGTTTCTTTTTGGTGTTAACAGATTCAAGTTAAGATACTATTTCCAGTTGCTAAGACTAATTCTTCTTTTTTTCCTCATCCTCTTCAGTGTGGTTACATTATTCACTTGTGATACAGTTGAATTCTTAGTGTTTGCATTCCATTTTGCTCTCTTCCCCTAAAGCACACACATGCTGGTTGATTTTCATTATCTATATTTTTGGTACGTCAACATCACCAGAGTTACACAACAGGGTGAACTCACAAGTGTCAGTCCCTCCTCATCCCTACTGTTTCTTCCCATTGCTCCCCTTTCATCCCTTCCTGTCCATCTCACTAGATAACCAATTTCATTAGTTTCTGGTTTAGGCTTACTGTATTTTTTTTGCACAAATGAGCAGCTACACGAATGTTTTCTTATAGCCTCTTTTTTCTTACATGAAGTGTAGTATAACCATAGATACATTTTTTTTTTTTGCATTTTGCCTTTTCACTTAATAGTCTATCCTGCAAACTATTCCATATCAATTTATGGAGATCTTCCTTGTTCTTTTTTATGGTAGCAAAATACTGCTGTGTGGCTGTGTGTTTCACAGTCTAAGCACTCAACTGTGTATTGATGTTTAGGTTGTTTCTGATATTTTATAATTACAATGATTTTACAATGAGTAATCTTTGCCTAAATATTTTTGTATTGGAGATGTCTCCTTAGTATAGATTCCTAGAAGTGGGATTCATAGAACACAATATCCCTTTTCGTCCTTCTGTCTGCTTGAAGAATTTCTCATTAATATCAGAAAATAGTAGCCTGTCTTTGCGTTTCCTTCCTCTCGTGGTTTTGAGGGAAGCAAAAATAAATTCGTATAGGAATGTAGTTGAGGACTTCTCTAATGTGTCTGGTATTTCAAATAGGGCTTCCCTGGTGGTTCAGTCAGTAAATAGTCTGCCTGCAATGTGGGAGAGCCAGGTTACATCCCTGGATCAGGAAGATCCCCTGGAGAAGGAAATGGCAACCCACTCCAGTATTCTTGCCTGGGAAATCCCAGGGACAGAGGAGCCTGGTGGTTACATGCAGTCCATGGGGTCACAAAGAGTCGGTATTTCAAATACACCCCTTGTAATATCTAATCTTCATCCCTTGAGCATTAGATTCCTGTAGTCATTCCTCCCTCTTTCTTTAAATATCTGTTTTCCTAGACCTCTCTTATGTATGTTCTGAAATGTCCTTAATTTGTAGCCAAAGCTGGGATTGGCTCCTAGAAGTATAATTATCTGCATTTTGTCAAGTTTAAAAATACAACAAAACTGGGGTTACCGTCATGATAGTCAATTGAAGATAGTAATTTTTTCTTCTTAGTTGCATCTGGTGCCATGTGTGCTGATAGAAACTTAGTTTAAAGGGAAAAGACCACTTTGGATAGTTTTCAAGTGGCATGGAAAATCAGACTTGCTTGCCTGATGGAGAACCCTAAGCTTGGTCTCAAATGGAACTTGGTATTTTTAAAATTGCAACTTGATACTTTGTATTTACAATCAGTAGCCTGGAAGGATCAGTCTTGAATAGCCCCAAAGGCAGTTCTTCCTCTCTGCCTTCCATTAATGTCTGCCCATCTGAAGCAGGCTTCCCTGATAGCTCAGCTGTCAAAGAATCTGCCTGCAATGAAAGAGACCCTGGTTTGATTCCTGGGTTGGGAAGATCCCCTGGAGAAGGGAAAGGTTACCCATTCCAGTATTCTAGCCTGGAGAATTCATGGACTGTATAGTCCATGGGATTGCAAAGAATTGGACATGACTGAGCAATTTTCACTCACTGAAGCACCAGTGAACCCACTCTTCTTTTTATCTGCTGTGCTGTTATTTTTGCAGCTTTGCAAATCTTTGTGGGAGACTAATGTTCCTCTGAACTCTATCTTGGGAGCCACATTTCCACTGGGGCTTTTGCATCACACTGTTCTTGCATCACAGGCTTCTTGGTGCCAGATTTCCTTCTACAATGACAGGTCACCAGATATGCACTTCTGCTGTCCTTTATTTCACAAAGTCATCTTTGATTGATAGTGTGTATCTGGGGGTAAGAGCTCAAAGGCAAGGAGAAGCAAATGCCTGTATCTGCAGATAACAGCTTCCTAATAATCCTAGCCCTTATCTGCATGTTAAAATGGTCAAGTGGTACTTTGCCCACTTATGTCAGCTGCTAGGAGATGAAGCATTCTGTACCTTTCAGATGACTATTCCTTTACTTCCTTAATGCTGCTAATGGTCCGTTAGAAGAAGAGAAAAATACCCCCAAATCTGAGGTCTTATTTGGAAAGCAATATTGAGATTCTAATATGTTTGCTCAGTTGAGTCCGACTCTGCAACCCTATGGACCATAGCCCGCCAGGCTCCTCTGTTCATGGGATTCTCCAGGAAAGAATACTCGAGTGGGAGATTCTCCAGGAGAGTTTCCTGAGCTAGGGATCAAACCCGTGTCTCTTAGGTTTCCCAAATGAGCAGGTGGGTTCTTTACCATTAGCACCACCTCAGAAGCCCTTCAGAGATTCTAATACTCTGTTTTAATTTCCCTACAACACTGACAGACTTTGGTAGGAAATTGAATGCCATTGTTTAGACTATTTTACATATAGCACTGTTGATATTCTGACAGCTTAGTTACATTTTACTATGTAATCATAATCTTAAACTGAAGTGCTTGTTTTCATTTTTTTAAAATCTAAGGCATGATTGTTGAATATAGGTCCATGGTGGGGCTGATGAATTTCTTGAGGAGAAAGAAATTTTGCTGCTCAAAATATGTGCAACCTTGGCATCATCTGGGAGTTCTTAGAAATAAAGAATACAGACTTCCTGAATCAAAATTTACATTATTTACAAGATTCCCAGGGAATTCATAAGCGCAGTAAAGTTCAAGAAGCACTAACTTAGAAAATGAACAATTTGTTGAGGAATCAGGGCATCAAGAATTTCTTTTTGGTTCTTTTCATTTTTCTTTTTCTGAAACAAGAACATCTTTCTTAATTCTCCAAAGTTTTGCTTTTTCTAATGTTTAAAAAGTGATTTATAGGGACTTCCCTGGCTGTTCAGTGGTTATAACTCTTCACTCCCAATGCGGAGGGCATGGATTCTATCCCTGGTTGGGGAAATAAGATCCCACATGCCAAGCAATGTGACAAAAAAAAAAAAACGGATTTATAACTGGGTTTTTCCTGGCTCACAGAAGATGAACAAAAGGGTCCTTTTGATATAATGTCTAAAGAGACACATTTGAACTCATCGGGGGGAAGTACATAGCTAAAATTTGGCATTGTGAAGGAAATCCCCCTCACCAAAAACAATCCGAAAAACAAGGGATTATATATATATGGTTGATTCATTTTGCTGTACAGTAGAAACAAACACGACATTGTAAAGCAACTACATATAGCCCAATAAAAATTAAAAGAAGTGAAATAAAATTACTTGGGAAATGGTGAAAAAGATTTCACATTGTTACTGAATCCCTGTTGATACCTTAAGGTTGAGAATGATCCCTTGGAGATGTAGTCAGCCCTCATTTTTCATGGATTCTGTATTTTTGAATTTTTGCTAAAATCCACTTGTAATCCCCAAATCAATACTCACCGTGCTTAAAAAGTTTGAGTCACCTGACATACATACTCCCATTGGAGGCTGAAGGAAGCAGCGCTTGGCCTTCTTTCAGCTCTCATATTTTAAGTAAATGTCCTCTTCGCAGTCTGCTAAGTACCACTTTGTTCCCATTTTTGTGCTTTTTGTTGGTGATTTTACTTCTTAAAAATGGCCCCCCAAGTATAGTGCTAAAGTGCTGACTAGTGTTCCCTCAGCATGAGAAGGCTGTGATGTGCCTTACAGAGAAAATGTGTGTGTTAGATAAGCTTCCTTCAGGCATGGGCCCTAGTGATTTTGGCCATGAGTTAATGTTAGTGAACCAACAGTCTATTTTAAAGTAAGTGTCTTTAAACAGAAACACAGAGTTTGAGATGGACAGGTAAAAGGGATAACCAACAAGGTTCTACTGTATAGCACAGGGAACTCTGCTCAATGTTATGTGGCAGTCTGGATGGGAGGGGAGTTTGGGGGAGAATGATTACATATATGTGTATGGCCGAGTCCCTTTGCTGTTCACCTAAAACTATCATAACATTGTTAATTGGCTATACACTCCAATACAACATAAGATGTTAAAACCCAGGAACACACGTAAACCCAGGTTATATGTTGATTGGTTATTCAAATTGTGACCCAAAGTTCTTAGGAAGCAAACTGTATTTCCATTAGAAGCAACAGGTCAGTATTTGTTAAATTCAGTGTTTATGACGACTTAATAGAACATAACTGCTGCAAATAATGGGCATCTAGTGTATGTTGAAAAATCAATTAGG
This sequence comes from Capricornis sumatraensis, assembly GCF_032405125.1. NCBI lineage: Eukaryota > Metazoa > Chordata > Mammalia > Artiodactyla > Bovidae > Capricornis > Capricornis sumatraensis. The sequence continues at coordinate 105,073,737 of NC_091092.1, read as the reverse complement.
CTAGGCTTCCAGCTGAGCATCATTTTCTCTTTTATGGATGGTGACAAGACTAACTTGTTATAATAAGAAATTTTTAATTGTATTCTGGGAGTGCAATTTCAAGTAAAGACACATGGTAGTTTACAGTAACCCACCTCATCAGTATTTGGAGGGTTTCTTGGGACAGAGGCAATGTGATAAGGAGGCTTCAGTCTTCCTGTGTGGTTGCCTTCTTTGAGGTGTGGCATGTGAAGGCAATTGTCCTACAGCTACTTTCAGACCACCACAATTTGTGTGTTAAGCTCATTTTCTTTTGGGTCTGTGTTGTCTTTTTCAAAATCCACATCTTTCTTCCTGCATCCATGATCGATGTGGCTGCCTCAGTCCAGATCCACATCTTTTATTGCCTGGACCCTAGACTCATTTCCAAATGCGCTTACTTACAGTCCAGTTTCCAGTGCAGCCCACATGCTACTATAGTCAGTTGGATCCTTTCCCTTCTCCCTGTGAAATCTCTCAGTGACTCTCGGTTACCTTGGGATAACGCTCAAGATTCTCTGAGAGATGACCTCTGTCTCTCTGCTTCCCTTTCTTCTTCATCTACCAGGAAGTCGCCTCTGAGTCTAAGATGCTGAAGAGTACCTCTTGTGTTGGGACTGTAGAAAAAAAAAAAAAATTTCACTGTTAGAGCCTTGATGGAAAGGAACGTTCAGCTAGGTGTCACTTTCCCTTTCATAAGAGTATCCAGCCATGAGGTCACTCTCAGTATTGAATAAATGAGAATTTAGGAGTGAGTCTGATCTGATTAGTATCATAACAAACTAGTTTTGTATCAGCAGCCCATTTCTCATATCACTTATCTTCAAGGAAACCCAGCACAGAATAAATCCACAATGAGCATTCAATCCTAGAAAATAAAAAAAGAGGGTGAAGAGATTAGCTATGAAGTACAATTAAAACAGTAGCAACTTGTTTTATGTGGTCAGTTGTTTTAAAACATGTGATGTTTAGTGTAGCAACTGTTCAAGAAGAACATAGAGTGAATTAATGTAACAGAGCATTGATATACTCTAGATTTTAATTCCTCCTTTCTCTGCTTCACATAGTGAGTAATATATGGCAGTCAAAAATGAATGAACTATTGCTGTATAGAACACTATGAATGAATCTTATTAATGTAGTAAATGAAAATAAGTCCCTCAGGATTACATGATGTGTGTGTGTGTGTGTGTGTGAATGTTCAATATAAGATTGCAGATAGTGGTTACCTTGGGAGGAGGGAGGTGTGGGGAGGGAAGGGGGATGACTATGTAGAAAGAGATAAGTTAATGTCCATGTTCTCGTTTCTGTGTTAAGTAGTGGATTCGTGTGTGTGTGTTTATGTTAATATAATAAACACTAATAAACAAGGCCATGATGAGTGGTCAGGAACTAAAGACTTTGATTAATATGACTTATCCAATTCTCTTTACCTGAGTTCCACAGTGAAAAAAATCCCTGTTTGGAAATGTTAGGGACGCTTCCACCATTTTACCCTATCTAGAAGGTGAATCAAGCACATATGTAAGAATTTTAACTATTGCATATAGGGAAGAAGGTGAATAAAATGGTGATATAAAACGGAATATTAACAGTGAATTCCAAGACAATAAGCATTATGAAAATGAGTCAATAAAGGGAACAGGGCACAAAGACCCTGTCTTATTTGAGTCAATCAAGTCCTGGAAACGTGGCGATGAATTGCAATCAGCTTTAATGCTGTCCCTCGTTTTGTGGTGCTCGTATTAGCTTGTCCTACATTTTCTTGGCAGGAGGAAGCAAGCAAAGGGCACTGTTCAAAGAAGAGCAACGGTGTGCGGCTTGTAACAAAAACACGCATCCTATCTTTTGCCCATTGCAGACCACAGAAAAAGAGCCTTGTCTTCCAATTTTCTGAGAAATGTCCTTCCTTTGAAAATGATTTGGTTTTACATTTCTCCCACCAGTACTTGCTCTCATGCTCAGTTTCTCGTCACTCTTACATTCCCTTTTCTGCTACAATCCTTGAAATCTCTTTCTAGTAGCAGTTGGTACAAGACAATGCACATTTATTTTGGTGGCAGCCTTTTCGAGTTTTCATGCCAGAATGTCTGCCTTCACAATGAGCTCATTTTAAGGCCCTTTCGATTTCAGCTGGTTCCCAGGAGCTGATGCGAACAGACAAAATTCTATCTGAATTCTCTCTCTCTCTTTCAGCAGGAGCTTTCGTTAGTCCTCTTGGTGGAATCCAGAGAGAGGAACTGAGCGTTGCTTGGATTCCAAAGTCATTTTTAAAACTATATCATGAGGGTCTTCCTGTCTCCTTGGTGACTTGTGACCATTTTCCTCCTGGAATAGCTCGTCCATGTATTTTTAGTAACAGCAGGAGAGGATAGATATTTGGGTGAGCTGTGTACCCAGCTGGGAAGCCTAAGCAGACAAAGGGTCTTAAGTTTCCCTTGATCTTGTTTTTCTCCCCAACCCCCTACCTTCTTCTTCTTCTTTTTTTTTTTTTTTTTGTAAAGCACAGAAATGGAAGGCCCTCTTGTGAAAAGCACCTCAGCTTACTGGCTGCCGATCTCTTCTTTCGCCCTTTGTTCTGTTTCTTCTCTCTTGTAAGGGAAGCTCTTAAGCTCTGCCAGCTGTTTGTCACCTCCAGAGATATTATGCTGTTTCTGTCGTGCCTGTCCAGCCCAGCTAAAAGGGGAATCTTAACTGTTTGCCTCTGTATAAATAGGAGGCCCGAGAGAGTATAATTTAGCAATGGTTTTGTGTTTTCCAGGCCTCATTGCTCTTGTCTGGGCAGCCAGCAAGTGTCATAGACTTATTGCCTGATTGAATTTGGGTAATTTCTAATTTAAAGGGATTTTTCCCCCCTAATTAGCAGGAAAGCTGCTCTATGTTCTTTCTAATAACAATAGGCATTATCTCCTCATTCTCTCCTGTCCTCCAGGGGACCAGCTTGAGCTTTTTCACATCTTAGCAGGAGAGTTCCTGGCAGTAACACACTAGCACTCTTCACGCCTGGATCTCCCTTATATTTACCAGAGTCCCACTCACCACAGCAAGTCCCATCACCACACCCAGAGGCCTGGTGGGAGGGAACCTTACACAGGGGCTTGGATAGGGGAGGTGTAACTTGTTGGGGGGTGTGAATGTCATTATCTCCCACAGTGGACTTCGGGAAGGATTTTGAGCCAAATGCTTTCGGTGAAGTGGAAGCAGATCTTCTCATTGCTGTGATGAAGGATGAGAGCTGAGGAGAGAGGAAGATGAAGTTTCTTGGGTGATGTGACGCTCTGGCAAATGGATTTATTTGGAAAGTCTCTGAAATAGAAAACCGAATCTTTTGGCTTGTTCTTGAAAATAAGGCCCCCAAAGCAGTGAATAAATGTAACGACTCATAGATTCTCTGCATAAAGATGAAGAACTCTTATATGGCAAGCGCTGTGAATGAATAAGGAAAATACAGCTGGGAAAATTATAGACAATAGACAAAGGGATAATAATCCTAAAAATTAACAAGAAAGACAAATCTGTCCACAGAAAAAATCAGCAAAGGTCATGAAGAGGATGTTTACAAAAGAAGAAATATAAATATACACATGGCTGGCAGTATACACATAAGAAAACATTCATGTCAACCAGTAATCAAAGAAAAAACAAATTTAAGGTTCTGACAAAAAAAAAAAATCAATTCCTGAAGTCTTTTCAGAGCACTTATATAAAGGAGGGGTTCGATCCCTGGGTTGGAAAGATCCCTTGGAGAAGGAATTGGCAACCCACTCCAGTATTCTTGCCTGGGAAATCCCACGGACAGAGGAATCTGGCAGACTACAGTCTATAGGGTTGCAAAGAGTCAGACATGACTGAGCAACTAAACAGCAACATATAAAGGAGGGGCAGGGGAATGCAGAGGTTGGGGTTCAGTTCAGTTCAGTCGCTCAGTCGTGTCCGACTCTTTGCGACCCCATGAATCGCAGCACGCCAGGCTTCCCTGTCCATCACCAACTCCCGGAGTTCACTCAAACTCGCGTCCATTGAGTCAGTAATGCCATCCAGCCATCTCATCCTCTGTTGTCCCCTTCTCCTCCTGCCCCCAATCCCTCCCAGCATCAGAGTCTTTTCCAATGAGTCAACTCCTTTGCATGAGGTGGCCAAAGTACTGGAGTTTCAGCTTCAGCATCATTCCTTCCAAAGAAATCCCAGGACCGATCTCATTTAGAATGGACTGGTTGGATCTCCTTGAAGTCCAAGGGACTCTCAAGAGTCTTCTCCAACACCACACTTCAAAAGCATCAATTCTTCAGCACTCAGCTTTCTTCACAGTCCAACTCTCGCATCCATACATGACCACTGGAAAAACCATAGCCTTGACTAGATGGACCTTTGTTGGCAAAGTAATGTCTCTGCTTTTGAGGTTGGGGTAGGGAGTTGCAATTCTAGGGCAGGCCTCTCTGAGCTGGTGCCATTGGAGCAGAGGCCTGAATGAGGGCACAGCCCGTGTGCTCTAGAAGCATTTCAAGCTGAGGTCAGAGCCCGAAAAGGTCCTGAGCTAACACCAAGCAATGGGAAAGCTGGCTGTACGACTTGAGCTGGAAAGCAATAGAAGATATTTTGATACTGGCTTGGCCAAAAAGTTCATTCAGTTTTAAATAAAAAGACATTTTCACCAAGAACTTTATTTATTTAAATAATAGCAACTTTATTGTAAATCTGTTGTGATTAGATAGCTAAGTCCATGCATATCATTGTATGAGGAAACATGTCCAAGTTTCAAATAACTGATTTAGAAACTATCTTTTGGGAACCTGGCTTTTTTGTGAGATAGAACCTCCTACCGCACCAGCTCCTCTCTGAGGCTTGGTGTGGATCCAGAGGAGGACAGCCTGAGAAAATAAGATAAGGAGCTGCTGTTCTTCTGGTAGATTCGTGCATCATCAAATTCCTGATCTAGTGTTTGCTGGTCTGACGTTCTGGGAGCTAATGTAGAAGTCGGCTCTTGAGCTTGTTGAATGTGATTTCCTTGCAGTCACCATCCACCAGCAATTTGTAAAAAGAGTTTGAATTAAATGCTTCTTCACACTCCAAAGACTGCATTGGCCTGCTCTGTCTTGGTTACCTCAGTTTCTCTAAGTGTAGTGATGGAAAAGGGAAAAGATCGCTAGGATGGAAAGATAATCTAGAGACCTGTAGGTACAAGATTTGTGGATCTTGAAATGGGATAATAGCTTTATTTGGATGTCTCACTTAGAACAACTGCTTTTTCTCTCTCTTAGTTTTGTGAAGACAATTATACCCTCACTGTGCTTCTGTTTCTTTCCCCTGTGCATGCTCAGTCATGTCTGACTCTTTGTGACCCCCTGGACTGTAGCCCACCAGGCTCCTCTGTCCATGGGATTTCCCAGGCAAGAATACTGGAGTGGGTTGCCATGGCCTCCTCCAGGGGATCTTCCTGACCCAGGGATTGAACCTGCATCTCCTGTACTGCAGATTCTTTACCTACTGAGCCACCTGGGAAGCCCCTTGCCCTTTGTTTTCCCCTAGATGATCCTTAAGCACATGGAGAGCTTGCAGACACCTGGACCCCCCACCTCAAAGTTTCTGGTTCAAAAGACCCGTGGTGAAGCCTTCAAATTCATACCCAAGCAATGCCGCTGAACTCCCATGCTTTCGGTCACATTCACCTGTAAAATTGAGAAGGCCCAGTTCAGCTCTACAGTTCTGTAAGTTGATGTTTCAACACAGGAGGCGTGAGCACTGCCTGATCATTGCTCAACCATCTTTAGGACTCACTTGCTGACCCTGCGGAAACCAAATCATGCCATGCTTAGGGTCTACAGACAGACTGGTTTCCGGTCTTATTTTAGCCTTGAGAGAAAAAGAGAGGACAAGCCAACTCTGACTTGGAATTAAGATTACCATGTGAGTCTTGAATGGCTTCAATGTTCTATCTTTTTGCCTCCCAGGCATCCCCAAATTCTGGCATTACCCAATCCTCCCTGACTTAAGCTCCTGGTCCTTGGTAAGAAAGGATCCCGCCTATGGGAAAATATGGGAGAATTGGAGAAATAAAAGGGAAGATGAAGAGGGCAGAGAGTTTAATAAGTCAAAGTAAGTGGAGGACACTAAGCTTTTAGTTCCTTTACATGTTTGTTTCTTATAGACAGTTCACACCCCCGGGAGAGTTCTTGAGATGCCATTGAAAGAAAAGAAAGCAAGGGTAACTGAACTGTTAGCATTTGTCACAGCCAGGGTCTTGAGAACTTGACATTCCAGAAAAACTTGGCTCCTAACCACCCCAGCAGCAAAATCCAGTGTGGAAAGTGCTCACTTTAGAAGATACTGTTTGGTTTGAAATGTTCATTCCATCTGTCTGTCTTTTTGGCCATTTCTTGTGAATAAGAGTCATGTGATACTTCCCTTTCCTAGGTGTTATTCCTGAGGCTTATCATATGGAGCACTTGTGAAATGGGAGAAAAGTTAAAAAGTAGTCTACTCTCTTCTTTATTATTTTATTCACTGTCTATTGTTTAAAATGTTTCATATTCTATTCATTTATTTCATTGAAAAACCATATATAATAAAAGTCAGAAATTACTCCTCAGAAGAGAAATTCCCACAGTCCTATTTGTCAGAGAGAATTTACTGTAACATTTTGGTGTAAAGCCTTTCATACTTTTTTGAAGTTTCTTTTTTTTAAGGTTTTATTCAAATATGGTTGATTTACAGTGTTGTGTTAATTTCTGCTGTACAGCAAAGTGACTTTTCACATTCTTTTCCATTATGGTTTATCACAGGATATTGAGTATAGTTCTCTGTGCTATACCGTAGGACCTTGTTATTCATTCATTCTATAGACAGTAGTTTGTATCTGCTAACCCCAAACTCCCGATCCTCTCCCTTATTCCCCTCCTCCTTGGCAACCACAAGTCGGTTCTCTGTTTCATGTATAGGTTCATTTATGTTCTATTTTATATTCCACATTTAAGTGATATGTGATATTTGTCTTCCTCTTTCTGACTCACTTCACTTAGTATGATAATATCTAGGTTCACCATGTTTTTTTCTGTGACTTGTTGCCATATTTTCTACAGAATGAAGTTGCCATATTTTCTACAGAAATGGAGTTTGACTACTCAAATAATTTAACTACCTCTTTTTGCTAAGTTTATTGCAGATATTTTTCTGTCTAGCTCAATACATGTCTGTGCCCCATGACTCTATTGTGAATATATCATCCTCTAGGTAACCAGTGCTCTTTGATATTTTGCACCCTTTTTTGCTATTAAGCAATGTGATAACCTTCCTGGAACGTGAATTTTTACATGTATGTCCAGTTAGTTCTCAAGGATAAATCCTTAGAAGCTGGTTCATAGGATATACAGTCTTTCCATGCTTTTGATTCCCAGTGCCTAACTGCACTGTAGAGATGTTGCCTCCCTTTACACATACTCTCAGCAGTGTCTGGTTAGTAATCTGTGTGTTTCAAAATGAGTTTTTAAATTATTTTTAAGATGCTACTTCATGGCATTAGAGGATTTAAGTGATGGTTCTTGAATAAAGCTTTAGCGAGCTGAACACGTTTGAAGGATTGCTGGTGTATAACATTTGGAGCTTTCTGTTCACACAATCTTTCTGCAGCATTTTTGCACTGCCTTGATGAAGCAGTCTTGATTAATTAGTAGAAGCCAGTGGGCAAGACTCTGAGATGTTTACTCATCAGGCTTCCTCTGTATTTAGGAGCTGCGTGTATAAAAATATCTTTCCTCAAATACTATTTTATATTTATTTGTGAAGTTAAAAAGCTTGTGCAGCCCAATATCTGTTCACACATACATTTGAAGGCTATATTCAGTCTTGATCTCCTGTTTTAAATATATTTTTAGAATGAATGGTTTCCTGTGCGTGGTGCTTGGCATACAGCTTAAAAAAATTGAAGATAGAAAAAATTCAGGGACCAGTTTTCCTACAGCAGTGCAGAGAACCCTTTGGAAAAAATACTGCTTTATCTTTTGAGTGAGGCAGGGATGTATTCCTTTTGAAAAGACAAACTTGGAATTCTAAAGCCACTCTTGCCAAGCCCTGCAAATACATACCTCAGATTTCACATCAGCTTATTAACAAAGACATGGATGTCTGAAACGATGAAGAGAAGGGTGGACATGGCAAGAGAGAATCTTGCCATGTTATGTTAAAGTTCCCTCTTGACCTCAGAAATGCCTCTTTCACCAGAGCTGAATAAAGTTCTTTATAAAAGTAAGAGGTAGTGGAGACAACTTTAGGAATTTTTGTTCTCTGGATGTGCAGTTGGCATCCCAAAGAAAGTTTTATCTGATTCTGAATTATTTCAGTTAACACAATTGCCAATTTCTTTTTTAGTTTCTCTTGAGGAGGCCTTGACAGAAACCTGGCTTGATGTTTTATTAAACAAACATTTCTTTGTTATAGAAGGATCATTTTACTTTATTATTAGAGTATAGTTGGTTTACAATGTTGTGTTAATTTCTGCTGTACAGCAAAGTGAATCAGATATATATACATATATACCTTCCCTCTTGAGCCTCCCTCACACACCTCATCCCACCCTTCTAGGCCACCATAGGGCACTGAGTTGAGCTCTCTGTGCTCTACCCCAGCCTTTTCTGTGTCATAACTAGCATTGTAAATATTCTGTAAAAAATATCATCTAATTTATTGGGCTGGCCCAAAAGTTCAGTTGGATTCATCCGTAAGATGGTATGGAAAATCCGAACGAACTTTTTGGCCAACCCAATACTACCCATCATCCTATGAGATCTGGGTACTAACATTAGTTCATTTCACAAGCGAGGAAACTGAGGCACAGAGCAGCCTAATAAATGGCCCAAGAATACTGAGTGATACAGCCAGTAGGCAAATCCAGGCAGCCTGACTCCTGATCCCTTAGCTGTGCTGCTTGGCAGGTAAACAACAGTGATGGGTTTTAGGAAATGTTAGCCTATATTTTTAATGGAAAGAAACTGGTCACCATTATTCTCTAATAGACTAGTAGTTCTCACTTTTGGCTGCACACTTCAATCAGCTGGGGAGCTTTTCAAATTCAAGGAGCCCCCAGCCACACCTCTGACCCAGGAAATAAGTGGGACCCAGGCCTGGTAGTTTTTAAAGCTCGCCAGGTGATTCCAGTGTGCAGCCAAAGTTGAGAAGTCCAGGTCTAGGAGAAGATACATTACTGATGGCCCTGACTTTTGCAAAACATCTCATGAAAGAAGCATGGCGGCCACATCTTGATTTGCTCCAGAGGTGAGCTTATTCACAAAAGAGCAGTCTTGTTTCAAGTAGAGGCAGTTTGAGCGTGGGAAAGAATGATTCCTTCTGAAGATTCTGGTTCTGACACTATTTGAGACAAGTCTGGGGAGGGGTCTGTGAATCCATCTGTGGTCATATAATTCAGCCAGCTGTTTCACTTTGTTACCTGGGTGAGTGGGATCGATGCCCTTACTTGAATCTGAGCCCAGCTGGTTTTGATCTCCTCCAGCTGAATCTCACAAGAAGGAACAAAATCAATGGCAGTCGGGAAGGAAGGCCAGGTCTCAGGCAGATGGCAGAACAGCAAGAGGCTCAGGCTGTGGCCTCTTCTGCTCTCTGTGAAAAGCTGGAGTACTCTTTCTTTAACCGGCCAGAAAAGGGAAGGTGAGAATTCGGAAAGAGGTTTTCTGTTGGAGTGACATTGTGAAATTGAATAGCCTTTCAAGAATAATGCCTTCCAGCCATGGCGGGGTGAGCAGAGCAGCCATAGCAGTTAAGGAAATCTACCAATGCTGGGTCAGTAGTTAATGGTCAACATGGCTGCTGTTCCATCTGAATCATGCTGGGAAAGTGAACCTGTGGGTCGGGGCATTTATTTTAGAATTGGCAGCCTGTTCAAACATGACTAAAATCTGTCGAGGAAATGGTGAGCACAGTCATTTCTCCTGGACACTCGAGTTTGTCTCAGAAGTCCATCAGGCACGCAGGGAATCCCACTGGCAGAGGCGCGCTAGGGCATTTCTCGTTATGGCTGTACACAAAAGCTAATTACACAGGGTCCTTTTTCTCTTTGTTCCTGTTGTCAAAGTGTCTTCGAGAATTGCATTTGTGTGACGGCTGTCTTAGGGCATATAAAAGGGATGCTGGTGATGGGAATAGATGCTGTCTACCACTGTTTAGCAGAGACAAACAGTACAGATTCTGTGGGATTTGTAATATAATCTGTGACCTTAATCATTTCCCACATGTCAAAGATTGGTGCATGTGAGCTCAGTTGTGTCTGACTCTTTGCAACCCCATGGACTGTAGCCCACCAGGCTCCTCTGTCCATGGGATTTCCCAGGCAAGAGTACTGGAGTGGGTTGCCATTTCCTCCTGCAGAGGATCTTCCCAACCTGGGAATCAAATCCGCATCTCCTGCATTAAAGGCAGATTCTTTACCACTGAGCCACTGGGGAATTCCCTAAATGGCAACATATATGCTAAATACAGAAGACAATTTCGTAGCTGGAACTGGAGTATAGAGAATAATAATCTGCCACGTGCCCACCCCCCAGTTTAAGAAATGGGACCCTAGTAGCTCCCTAGAGACCTCTCCCCTCTGTCCTGCCACAGCTGCATGGTACCCCCTTCCCTCCAGAGATAACCATTGTCCTCCGTTGTGTTGCTCATTTTCTTATTTTTTAGTATCTCTGGGTGTGTGTGTCTCCCTACACACTGTATTGCTTTGAAAACCAAGTAGTGTGCACACACCTAGCTGTGGAAGGAAAGGGAGACCGTACTTCTTGTCGCTGAAGGTCCCAAGGCGGGGGTGGGGATGGGGGTCAGTTGAGCCAGGCCTCTGGGAGAAGTTGGGTTTTAGGTTCCCTGAAGTTATTCTGGGGAAGTTGATGGGCAAGGCCACGAATGAATCTGAGGAATAATGGGGGCTTCTCTGTGTCAGGACCTCTGACGGTGCTGTGGTGTAGGGCCAGGTACTAGGTGCCCAGTAGGAAACGGGGGGGAGATGGGCACCTCAGCATTTTTCTTCTTTTTAGCTCACTGGGGCCTGCTCCCAGTGCATAGTAATAGGTCAAAGCAGAATGCTGCTGGGGAGTGCCCGATGGGGAGAGTGGGGCTGACATCAGCCAGTGGTCAGGAAGAGCAACACAGGATCTGAGGATCTGAGCCCTGCTGGGTCACTCTGTCCTCAGCTTTATCGGCAGCAAGGGTCTAGTGAGGACAGCCCTCACTGTGCCCATCTCTACAGTCTCCTTGCTCCCGTCTGGACTTCTTTCGATGTCTGGCTGGCATCCTGGGCGCCTCCTTCTCTGTCATCCTGGGTTCCCTTGACCTTTCCTGGGTTAGAGGTGCTTTCTTAAAAAAACCTGTTTATTTTTGTATTTTGGCCATGCTGCGCGGCATGCAGGATGATTCAGTCCTACGAGGGACTGAACCCGGGCCTCCATACTAAAAGCGCCAAATCCTAACCACGAGGCCATTAGGAAGTCCCCTAGAGGTGCTTTTCCTTCGATCTTGTCTTCCCCTTATTCTGGTAATGCACATCCTCCAGTAACTTTGTGAGGAAAGGTTCGTGGGAAGTAAATTTTTTGAAGCTCAACTGGCCTAAAAATGTCTGTTCTACCATCACACTTGATTGGCAGTTTGGAAATAGAATTGCTGAAATCCAAGTCCTGAAGGGAAATTAACACATTGCTGTTTGTTCTCTCCACTGTTTCTGTTGCAAAGTACGAAGTTCTTCTGATTTCTGATAGGCTACTTGTGACCTGATTTTTTTTTCTCTCTGGAAACTTGTAATGTCTTTTTTGTCCCCGAGGATCTGAAATGTCACACTCATGGGCCAAGACATGGGTTCCTTTTCATTCACTGTGCTACATGGTCTCTGACATACTATGTGCCATTTCCCTCTGGCACCTCACTTCCTTCAGTTTTGGGAATCTTTCTTGAATGTTCTTTTTGTTCTGCATGTTCTCTTCTCATCCTGCCGGTAGCATTCAGGAGCTGGACTCTCCATAGCAATTATTTGATTTTTCATTTTCTCCTCTTTTCAATCTCTTTATACTTGAATTTTTAGAAGATACCATCTAACACTTCTAGTTTTTAATTTCTCATAATATTCTTTAAATTCTGCAAATTCTTTGGTTTTTAATTTTCTGGATTTTGTGATTTATCACTTTTTTATTTTCATGGATACTCAATCTTCTTTAACAATATCATTAATACACATTTGCTTGAAGCTTGGGCTTTCTCCAGCTTGCTCCCTTCTTTTTGCTTGTTTTGATCTTTATCGTCTTTGTAGAGGCTTTTGCCTGCAATACGGGAGACCTGGGTTTGATCCCTGGGATGGCAAGATACCCTGGAGAAGGGAAAGGCTACCCACTCTAGTATTCTGACTTGGAGAATTCCATGGACTGTGTAGTCCAGGGGGTTGCAAAGAGTCTGACATGACTGAGTGACTTTCACTTTCAGAGGGTTTTCACAGGTGTTTGATAATCCTTGGTTGCTTGGGGTCTAGAAAGCTATCTGGAAAGCTGTTCTGAGCAGGTGGGTGGACCTTGTCAAATTTATTTCCCCATAGAGTGATCCAGGTTGGGTATTTGGTGGAAAACCCCAATGTTGGTCTCTTTAGGCCTTCCCTCTTGGTCTGCTTAAATGTCCTCGAGAAGCTTTCAGTCTCCTCCCGGGAAGGGTGGCTCTGGAGTTCGGCCTGGCAGCTCCTGGGGGGAAGAGATCTGGGGTGGGTACTGTCTGTGTTCAGGGTTCAGTGTGCATGTCTGCTCATGTGACACCCCATTTTCACCAGACTACCCATGGCCTCGTGATGCCTCCCAGGCCAGATGGCCCTGTATTTTACCCTCTTCAGGAAATACATCTCTCTGGATGTTTGCCTTGGTGGAGAAGGGGCAGTCACTCCATGGAATGGAATGAGAAGCTAGAAGTTAACAGCTTCTAAAACAGCTTTCTTTCCAGTCTTTTGCACTTTTCCTGTCCTCTGTTTCCCCAGCTCTGGAGGAGCAGCATGCCCATTTTCCGCTTTCCTCCCTAATGGCTTGAGATCATTTTTTTCCCTTCACCTCCTGAATCGCTTAGCCCTCCTCTCTCTGCTTTGCAGATTCTGAAAATTTGTTGCTCTTTACTCCTCTTTTCTCCTAAACTTGTATTTTTAAAACAGCAGTTCCTTTATGTGGTCTTGATGGGGTTATAGGAGAGTGAAATTAGATGCATGTGTTTACCAATTTATCAACTTAAGTTGGAACTTCTTGTTGTTTTTTTTTTTTACATCATTGGATCCAGTACACATCTTACTGTCAGAAGCCAAAGGTGAAGTCCATTAACAAGGTTTCTGACCATTCAGCCAACACCTTTGTGCCAGGTGCCATCCAGCCCTTGCGGTGTGTAGACATCCAAGTAGGAATGGCTGTCATCCTTAGTTTACAAAAGACGAAACTGACATCCACTTCAGCCCGTGCACCCAAGGTCACTGCTAAAAGAGTGGCAATGCTGGGATCTGAATCCAGTCCAAGATTTGCTTTTTGAAACCCTGTGAAGGTTTTTAACAAGCCCAGGAATTTCCTTATCCTAGGAGCTGATATGAACGAATGCCTGTGAATTCTATGAGGAGCTCTGAGTTCATTGGCCTTTGAAGGAGCAAAAGATTTTGACATGTATGGGGCTGAGTAACCTAGCCTGGGCTTTTGAAAAGTGAATGAGGGGGCACCCACAAAGCCTGAGAAGCATCTGCTTTCCCCAGCCGTAGCACCTTGTGCCTCCTGGCTAGCTGGGTGTGCAGCTGAAGGTCTTTCATGGGCACTGTTGTACCGTCTGTCTGAGAACAAAGTGTACATGATTTTCTGGACCACCCAGGAGAAGGTGTGTCCTCTGGTGAGACTGTGTGGTGACCAAGGGCTTCTTCTCTGTCTAGCCACAAGTCTGGGTAACTCTGTTGTCCACTCAGCGTCCTGAGCACCAGCATCTCATTTTCCTATTGACAGTTTTGCTTCTGCTCTGCAGCATTATGAAGGCATTGATTTGGAAAAGACATGCAACCAGAAATAGAAGCTTTAAAGTCTGTACAGATTTAATTATTTATTGTGTTTTTTTGCAATGCCTATTCCAGCCAGAATTTTCAGACCAAATTATGTGTCCCAAAGAAGTGTACTTCAGAGCTTAAGTGTTGCCTAAAGCTTTAAGATGGGACTTGATAGGTTTGCATATTCAAGTATTAGAAATATTGGTAAACAATGAGACTTTTTTCCCAAATGTGGAGAGTGTTGTCATTCTTGTAGCAGGTTTCAGCTTCACTGAGCTTTCTAAACATGGCTGCTTGGCTGTTAAGAATACGGTTCTGTTTGTATTCTTTCCCATAACTAAAGGTAGTCCTTTGCCTAGAAGAATGTAATATAAAACACAAATGGTCAGAAATAGGTTTTTTTAAAAAAATACAAAGCACTATTAACCTGCCTCTGCCTATGAACCCTTGAAATTAGCTGGGGTTACATTTTAATACAGCATTTTGAGCCAAATTATTTTTGGTCTCTGTGGAGAGAACCCTTTTCATTTAAAGGGATTAAAAGAGTGCTGGACCAATTTCAGCTGCTTTAAAATGCACATTTGGGGCCTTTTTTATGTTCTCTCAAGTTCTAAAGAAAATAACATTCTAAGGGCACTCTGTAAACTGCTTTACAGTATTGGCTTTCAAATGCAAGTACAGCTTTATCTAGGAGAGAAAATGATGGATAACATACGCCTTGAATATTTTCTTTGGGAGTAATAGAGTTATACCTTTATATTTTAATTTCTTTTTTTAAACATTTTTCATCATGGAAATATCATCTCCTCTGTTCTTATTACCCAAAGGAAAATATTTAGATGCCTCATATCAGAAACATATGCTATACCATAGCCAAACTTTGAATCAGAAATTTAGAACATCTTGTCAGCATAGACCTGCAATCCCGAGGTCACCATCTCTTTAGACCTTGCAGGAGGGAGCTTCTACTGAAAAAAGCCTAGAGTTCGGGATTGTAGGTTTCAATTCTGCCCGTACCTTGCATTCTGGGAAATGTCATTTGACCTCTCTGGGCTTGTTTCTGCAGCAGTAAAATGGAAATAAATCTCAACTTGCATGGTAACTGTACAGTTTAGAGAGAATGCACATGGGGAGTCTACTGAAACAACTGGTGTATAACTGGGAGCTCTAGTCATAGTATAGCAGTAATTGACAGTGTTTACTGCCTACTAGCCTTTGTTCTAAGGGTTTTATGTGTAACTCATTAAAGCCTCATGAAAACCTTCTAAGATAGATACTATGTTAATATCCCCATTTTATGAGAAAACTGAGGCATACACAGTAACATCCGCATTTTACAGATGAGAAAACTGAGGCCTGGAGAGTTTTGTGTGCTCTGGGTTATACAGCTAGTAAATGCACGCTGTATGCAACAACAGTAGGTGCCCCATACGTGCTTGTTGAATGAGTATGTGAAGGAATTTCCATAACTTCCTAAGATGGGAACTTTTTCTGGAGGTCCATGATTCCTCCACAAAATGAGTTTTCTTCAGAGCCCCGTACTCAATTTTCCTGTGTACCTCCTTTCACCGTAGAGAGCTGGTGCCAAACCCTGCATCAGCATTTCTACTGAGTTTTCTGCAGCACAGCTGATCCGCATAGCTGACCTGAATCTTATTGCCTTGAAGGGACTGTGAAAGATTCACTTGGTAAATACAGATCTTTGAAAGCAACACCCCTAGAGCAAGAGCTGCCACCGTGTTTCTATAAAGGACCAGACAGTAAAGATTTTCAATTTTGCAGACCATAGCATCTCTGTCACAACTTCCCTGTTGTAGGTTGAAAACAGCCACAGATAATAAATAAATGGATGGGTGCAGCCGTGTTCCAAGAAGACTTTATTTACAGAAAGAAGCTGGCTGGTCACATTTGACAGGAGAGCTGTTTTTTGTCAACCCTGTTACACAGCAGCACTTTTCCCTACTTTGCAGTGCTTAGGCATACCTTCTTAGATAGAGATGCCTGGGTGCTACCCCAATAAAAGGCTGATACTCAGAAAAAAGTAAAATGATTTCTCTCACGCAATTGTGAAAATGAACACAGGTTACCGATTCTGTTTTACTTGGGTTAAGGAACTTGGCAGACACTGTAAGCAATTCAAAGGGAAAAAGTCAAAAAGCATAAGCTTATATTGAATGAAGGGATTGAATTGCATATGGTGGCAAATCTGATTTTTTCCTGCAGGGTGGGGAGGGAAGTCACTCAAAACTGGACAGTGACCATTGTAATGTCTACCAGTCACCTATCATTTAAAGAGTTGCGTGTGTGGCTTAGTGATAAACAATCTGTGTGCAATGCAGGAGACGCAGGAGATTTGAGTTTGATTCCTGGGTCAGGAAGATCCACTGGAGGAGGAAATGGCAACCCACTCCAGTATTTTTGCCAGGAGAATCCCATGGACAGAGGAGCCTGGTGGGCTACAGTCCGTGGGGTTGCAAAAGAGTCAGACATGGCTGAGTGACAGAGCGGCTGAGCAGCCACACACAGCTGAAAGCTCAAGGGCAGTGAGAGCTTGGAGCATGATGGTCTGGAGGGGTGTGCCGTGTGTAGACAATGCAGACCTCTCCTTTGAAACACGTATTTCATACACCTCCAAGACACTGGTCCTGTAGGTTCTATGTTATGCTTAGAAACCTGCATACTCCAAGTGATGGTCCAGCAGGAAGGCTTCGTACCAACTTTGAGTAACATCATATGAAGGTTCATTGTTTGCCTGCTCTTTTTCCTTCTTTCTGCTCCATGCTCCTCTCCTCTGATTTCGGGAAACCTACCTCATCTTGTGAGGTTCTCCCATACAGTTGACCAGACAGGTGCCAAATACATTTTGTTGTTGTTGTCGGATGCAGTGGGGACAGGGGAAGTTTGGATATTGAGCAACGTTCATTCTCATCTTCTGTCTTTACTGTTTGCTCACGTCAGGGAGAGGGACTGAAAGGATGGAGGGGGAGACTTAACCTGAATTGATAATAAAGATAGTTTAGAGGAACTAAGGAAAGGATGCTTGCCACAGAGGATGAGTGAACCTTGAATGCTCTTGGTACAGTTGGAGGAAGGTAGAGAGAGACTGGGAGAATTAGGCCAGTGCTGGAAAGGGCTGTAGGGTGGACACAGACTGGGAAAGCAGGAAGCATGAGTTTTAAACAATCAGGAGTACAGAGACTTCAATAAACACATTAGGGAACTCAGAACTCATTAAGTTGGCCCTCGTTTATATGTTTGCTTTCTCTCACATCTTTAACCACCAGCCCTGTCTTGGTCCATCAGATGCTGTTCCTCTTTGGCCAGACCAGCGAACCTGTCTTGTGAGTTTCCGGAGCATGGGGAAGTCCAGAAAAATCTGACTGTCAGCAAGCTGACTTCCTTTTGGCTAAGTTTTCTCTCTGTCTGAAAAAGCATAGGGGCGGATGGGTGGGTGTCCATGATACAGAGTATCTGGAAATTATCGGCAAGTCAGGATGGTTGAGATGGAAGTTCCCTCTGACTTGCTTTCCAGTGAGAGCAGTCCTTTGTATCAGAGTGAAGGTGGGAGAGAGAAGAGTTCAGTGTCCCCTGCCCCTTCAGAGCCTTTCATTCAAACAGTTCAAGCTTCTCAGATTGGAGCCCTAGTCCCAGAGCGACCTTGGAAACGGTATCATTTCATGCTAGTGGGAGAGCCCTCATGTGAATTCCTTAGCTTGGTGAGTTCAGCATTTAAAGGGCAGACATTTTTCCATCCCCTCATTCTCTGAAAGATGCTGTGCAGGGGCTTTCAGGGAAAAGGGGGCACAGGGACACAAGGGAACACAAGGGAAAACGGCTGTGTGGAGCTGGGAGTTGGTGGTGGTAGGTGAGGTAGGTGTGGACAAGGGGCTGGTGATACTGCAAGCTGAATGGCTTTACTTCCTGGTGTCTAAATGCTGGCTTTGAACACAGTATGCTCCTTCAACACCTGCATCTTACTGAGGGTTTCATCCCTATCTTGTCTTCTGCTTGAGAGTAAATCTCAGAACTTGCCTGTGTTGCTGGCAATGTCGAGTTATATTTACTCTGAAGTCTAAGTCAAAGATATGAGTGTCAAGAACTTAAGTGATAAGGATGCCCTGGCAGTAGGCACTGCTGCCCCTGGTCTATCCCAGGTCTCCTGCTTGAGCAGAAGGCAGAGGTGGCAGCAGCCATGGCAGCTGTCTGGGCCCTACTTCCGCCAGGAATGTCTCACCAGGGCCTGCCCTGCCTGGGTCAGGGATGCCCATGTGTGCCCCGCAGGCTCCCACCCAGCATCTGCTGCGTTCGCTCTGCTCACAGTGCTTGGTGCCTCCTGAAAGAACCCGGCGAGTGTGCTGTTCCCTTTTTGCAGGACTTATTCTGCCCGCCTTCACCTTGTTTCTACTCCAGGGCACCTGGGATGGGGAGGGTGATCAGTGGTGTTCAGCTAAGTAAGGCATGCCCTCCACCTTGGGTCGCTCTCAGGAAGTGACTCAAAAGGTCTTTGGGTTGTTTCTTAAATGATCCTTGGCCACTTAGTTTTAGAGTTAACCACAGAAGCTGAGAAGGAGCTGATAGCTGCGTGAGAGGCAGGAGCCTGTTTCCAGGCAGGACAGATCGTCCTCTGAGATTTGGAACCCTTACTTCCTAGTTTGGACTGGAAATCCAAGGAGCTCCGTGACTTCCACGTTCTGTGTTGTTATTCTCTGTTCTGTATTCATGGACTGCTGGCTCAGCGTACTGAGACTCAACTGCAAACTTGTATACAGTTGAAGAATGGAATTTTAGGAGTGTTTGGGGCTGTCCTGCATTGTATACATCATCTTTTTATTGGGAGGTTGTAGATACCAATGGGCTTCCCTGGTGGCTCAGATGGTAAAGAATCTGCCTGCAGTGCAGGAGACCTGGGTTCAATCCCTGGGTCAGGAAGATCCTCTGCAGAAGGGAATGGCAACCCACTCCAGTATTCTTCCCTGGAGAGTCCCATGGACAGAGTAGCCCGGTGGGCTACAGTCCATGGGGTTGCAAAGATTCGGACATGCTCAATTTAATGACTAAACAACAAACAGATGTAGTCCTCTGCTTCTAGAGCTCTGAAGCGAGTCCCAAAATTTTCAGGCTGCCAGGCCTCGGCCAGTATATTGATTATCAGTCTTGAAATTAGTTTTTTTAAAAAAAATTTGAAGTTTTTCCTGCTTACTTCTAGGATCTAAACTTTCTTTAATTTGCCTGGGACTGAAAGGCTACAAGTACCTGAATTTCCTTGACACTAAATAAAAAGCTGTAACTTTGGTTAAGACTCTGCTAGTACATGATATCTTGCTTTAGATCAGGATTGAGTCCTACTTGGAAAGGTAGAAGTGAGGTGTTAGTTGCTCAGTCATATCTGATTCTTTGCGACCCCATGGACTGGGGCTCACCAGGCTTTTCTGTCCATGAAATTCTCCAGGCCAGAATGCTGGAGTGGGTAGCCATGTCCTCCTCCAGGAGATCTTCCTGACCCAGGGATCGACCCCACGTCTCCTGCACTGCAGGCAGAGTCTTTACCATGTGAGGCACCAGGGAAGCTCTGGAAAAGCAGAGGAAATGATGATCCTGTTGGCAATTCAGCTTCAGTAGAGTGTAATGTAAGATGATGGTGAGGCAAAGAAAAACAGCCATATTTCTTGCATCTGTTTAATTTTGCTTTCAATAACTCATTCAGTTGAGGCTTGGTTCTTTTCTTTCTTTCTTTGGTAATGAGCACATGATAGCATGATCCACTAAGCAGTGTGCAAATATTAGTTGTGTACTTCTCTGTTTCTGGGAGAAACTGGCCTACTGAGGTTTAGACGAAGCTGTTTTTTTCCTCATTTACACAGCAAGCAATATGATTTGGGAGATGGAATCCAGGGATCTGAGGTCAGAGGAGTCAAATTCTCATCAAGCTTTTCTACAGTCTGAAATGGCTGACTTTGAATAAATTGCAATGGAATTAGGTTTTTTAAAAAAATTTCAATCTGCACATTTGCGGACAACCCCTTCTTATGTCACAGGGAGGTTGTAGGGTTCTACGGGGAGCCTGTGTGAGAGAGCACTTTGTAAATATCGAAGTGTGATCCTGGTCATTCAAAAAAATTTTTTTTAATTTTATTTAATTAATTCATTTTTCAATTGAAGTATACTTGATGAAAGTGAAAGGAGAATGAAAAAGTTGGCTTAAAACTCAACATTCAAAAACTAAAATCATAGCATCTGGTCCCATCACTTCATGGCAAATAGATGGGGAAAGAGTGGACACAGTGGCAGATTTTATTTCCTTGGGCTCCAAAATCACTGCAGATGATGACTGTAGCCGTGAAATTAAAGGACGCTTACTCATTGGAAGAAAAACAATGACTAACCTAGACAGCATATTAAAAAGCAGAGACATAACTGACAAAGGTCCATCTATTCAAAGCTATTGTTTTTCCAGTGGTCATGTATGGATGTGAGAGTTGGACCATAAAGAAAGATGAGCACTGAAGAATTAATGCTTTTGAACTGTGGTGTTGGAGAAGACTCTTGAGAGCCCCTTGCACAGCAATGAGATGAAATCAGTCAATCCTAAAGGAAGTCAGTCCTGAATATTCATTGGAAGGACTGGTGCTGAAGCTGCAATACTTTGGCACCTGATGCGAAGAGCCGACTTATTGGGAAAGCCCCTGATGCTGGGAAAGACTGAAGGCAGGAGGAGAAGGGGATGACAGAGGATTTGATGGTTGGATGGCATCACCGACTCGGATGGACATGAGTTTGAGTAAGCTCCGGGAGTTGGTGATGGACAGGGAAGCCTGGAGTGCTGCAGTCCTTGGGGTTTCAAAGAGTTGGACACGACTGAGCAACTGAACTGATAGTTGATGTACAATACTGTATAAGTTTCAGATGTACAAGACAGTGATTCATAGTTTTTAAAGGTTATATTCCACATATATTCATTATAGAATATTGGCTGAATTCCCTGTGTTGTACAAGATCATGCTCCATTTTATTTGTTCCCCTTCGTAAGTGTGACTGGCAGACCCGATGATTTCTGAGAAGCTTGGCTTTCACTGGAATGATGAGATAAGCTACTGGAGCGAAGGGCATGTGGTAAGTAAGATCAAAGGCCTTCCTGGAGCTCAACTTCCTTTCCGCCAATTAAGCAAGAATAGGACTGAACTTCAGTGGGTGACGGTTTTAAAGCTTGCCATACATTTTAGGAATTTTTCTTAACGTGGCTTCCAAAGGACCCCGTTCTCTGGCTTTCCCCTACTCGCTGGTCTGCTCAGCCTCCTTTTGCAGCTCATCTTCTTCTCAATCTGTATGTAGCGGGGTCCCAGATCTAAGTGTGTGCTTCTTTTCTTGAAAGTAGTTCCCTCAGTGACTGTATTCCAGGTCACGACTTTTTAAATACTAAGTAAATCCCCCAGACTCCCAGACTGTCTCCTGAAATCCAAACTCCTGTCCCGCTGTCTTCTCTGTTTCGATGTCTCCGACTCAGTGTGTCCCTAGTTAAAACTGATCCTCTTTCTTTCAACAACAACAACGAAGACCCGCCAGGAACCAGTTCTACTTGCAGTTGTGCCCTTTCTTAAGCTCCCACTTCTTTCTCTCCCCAATTATTTTCTAGATATTTCTTCATGTTCTTCCCCCTCCTCACCAAGGGTGACATGAAGGAGAAATAAGTATCCCAATTTTAGAGTTGAAACACATTGTCATCCACTTATTTGAAGGCTGAGGCCACGAGTCCAGGGTCTCCCAGCCAGGTATCATGGATTCTTGTTTTCTCAGCGAACAGCTGTGTGAACTTTGGGGTGGTACCTTTCCCAGCCATCTCAGTGGAATTATGTATAAAGTCATAATAGCCCAGGCTGGCTCCAGGAAAGAGGTGTACCCAAATAATATATCAGCCATAATTTTCCATTCAGCATTTCCATTTTCTCTCTAGTCAACCACAATCCTCAGCCCTCAAGAGTGCTGTTATTTAAAACTGTGAATCATATGTATCAAGCCTACCAGCCAGAGGAAATGTTGCCAGATGGTTTCTGACCAGGTACATCTCTTGAGACCCTGAAAACCAGCTTCATGATGCAAGGTGCTTTGGAAGGGCAAATTATTGTATTTATTTTCAGGTTAGTAAATTATTTATGCATGCTAGCGGTGGAGATGCTTTCCAACTAATAAATGTTGACCCTCCCTACTAGGGTCTCAATAGGACTGAGTAAGCTCACAGTAACCTGTGAGTTCTGAGTAACCTTAGAAGTAGGTTTCAGTGTTAATGGCCTCTGAACTAAGAATCGTTGCCTAGAAATATTTCCTAGACCCTAAAAGATTAAGGCGAGAAGAAACAAATCAAGACAGAATCTGGCTTGATTATAAGTAGTATATTTAATCTTTCTGTAGCTTGCTTACTCAAATTAAAAAGCAAAAATATAATAAGTGGCCCGTCATTGCAGGTGATGGTTCTCAACTTTGGCTGCACATTGGTGTCCCCAGGGCGCTTGAGGAACCCTGCTGCCTGGGTTCCACCCCCCAGAGAGTCTAATTGAATTGGTTTTGGGTGGGAACCAGGCATCAGGATTTCTGAAAACTCCCCATGTGCTCAGATGCTCAGTCATGTCCCAGTCTTTGTGACCACGTGGATTGTAGCCTTCCAGGTTCGTCTATCCATGGGATTCTCCAGGCAAGAATACTGGAGTGGGTTACCATTTCCTCCTCCAGGGGATCTTCCAGACCCTGGGATTGAACCTGTGTCTCTTAGATCACCTGCATTGGCAGGTGTATTCTTTACCACTAGCGCCACCTGGGGAGCCCTGTGTGATGCTGATGTGCAACCAAGGGTTGAGAATTCTATCAGGGACCTAAAAATACTTTGTAGACATCACCTGTCCTATTTCTTTGTTTTCTGGAGGAGACCAGAGCCTCCTGGGATTTTCCAGATCTTTTACTTACTTGTGGGAGATATGAAAATGAAAAACAGTTCCCCTTCGCCTGTAAACATGATACTTTTGTAGACTTTGGAGCATTAGCCACATGTCCATCCCCAGTTCCCATGCCATGGAGCAGATACATTTCATGCCCTGTTCAGTGTAACAGGTTCTTATTAGCATCTCCCATAATGTTTGTAAGTCCTGAGACCAGCTCACCATTACCTAGTTGGTAAGTGGCAGACTTGACATTTGAACCCTGATCCCATATCATCCTCCATTGTTCCCCATCTGCTGGCTGCAAGAGAGGATGTCTTTGCTAAATAGCCACCATATAATTCCACATGAACAAGAAAAATAATGGTAAAGGAGACATTTGGGGGGCTTAACTGTCTGAGCAGCTAGGTCTACATGAAGGTAGCTACTGTGCATTGATGACTCAGCGAAAGACTGAAGATTAAGTGGGTGGGAGAAAGAATGGAGTAGACCGCCTGGGACAGGGGACTCAGAGCATAGGTGGAAGTGTTAGTCTTGACCGGGTGGAAGGACACATCTTAGGGAGGGAGGAAGGAGCAGTGTGGTTACAAGAACTTTTAGAGGTCTGGCAGGAAGTTAAGGTGAGCTTTTTTTCTGATGACTTCCATTGTTCTTTGTGAAATCCCCTACATAGGTACGAGTTCTATTCTGAGAGCATGTTCGAAAGTCCAATTTATAAGTCCAAGAGTTAACGGAGGTACCCAAGTAACACAGTCAGCTATATAGTACTCTACTGTAGTAGGTTTATAATACTTGTCATAAAAAGCAAACAAAAAATATATATTTTTAATCTTATAGTATGATATCTTGAAAACTACAGAAGTACCAGCTACACCACAGCTTTTACACTTGCTTCCAGACATCCTGGCCTTGAAATAAAGAACTGTGCTATTGTACTCTATGGAGTCAGTTCAGTTCAGTTGCTCAGTCATGTCCGACTCTTTGTGACCCCATGAATTGTAGCATGCCAGGCCTCCCTGTCCATCACCAATTTCCGGAGTTCATCCAAACTCATGTCCATAGAGTCGGTAATACCATCCAGCCATCTCATCCTCTGTCATCCCCTTCTCCTCCTGCCCCCAATCCCTCCCAGGATCAGAGTCTTTTCCAATGAGTCAACTCTTCGCATGAGGTGGCCAAAGTACTGGAATTTCAGCTTCAACATCAGTCCTTCCAATGAACACCCAGGACTGATCTCCTTTAGAATGGACTGGTTGGATCTCCTTGCAGTCCAAGGGACTCTCAAGAGTCTTCTCCAACACCACAGTTCAAAAGCATCAATTCTTCGGCACTCAGCTTTCTTCACAGCCCAACTCTCACATCCATACATGACCGCTGGAAAAACCATAGCCTTGACTAGACGGACCTTTGTTGGCAAAGTAATGTCTCTGCTTTTGAATATGCTATCTAGGTTGGTCATAACTTTCCTTCCAAGGAGTAAGTGTCTTTTAATTTCCTGGCTGCAGTCACCATCTGCAGTGATTCTGGAGCCCCCCAAAATAAAGTCTGACACTGTTTCCACTGTTTCCCCATCTATTTGCCATGAAGCGGTGGGACCAGATGCCATGATCTTAGTTTTCTGAATGTTGAGCTTTAAGCCAACTTTTTCACTCTCCACTTTCACTTTCCTTAAGAGGCTTTTTAGTTTCTCTTCACTTTCTGCTATAAGAGTGGTGTCATCTGCATATCTGAGGTTATTGATATTTCTCCAAGCAATCTTGATTCCAGCTTGTGCTTCTTCAGCCCAACGTTTCTCATGATGTACTCTGCATAGAAGTTAAATAAGCAGGGTGACAATATATAGCCTTGACGTACTCCTTTTCCTATTTGGAGCCAGTCTGTTGTTCCATGTCCAGTTCTAACTGTTGCTTCCTGACCGGCATATAGGTTTCTCAAGAGGCAGGTCAGGTGGTCTGGTATGCCCATCTCTTTCAGAATTTTCCACAGTTTATTGTGATCCACACAGTCAAAGGCTTTGGCATAGTCAATAAAGCAGAAATAGATGTTTTTCTGGAAGTCTCTGGCTTTTTTCATGATCCAGCGGATGTTGGCAATTTGATCTCTGGTTCCTCTGCCTTTTCTAAATCCAGCTTGAACAACTGGAAGTTTATGGTTCACATATTGCTGAAGCCTGGCTTGGAGAATTTTGAGCATTACTGTACTGGCGTGTGAGATGAGTGTAATTGTGTGGTAGTTTGAGCATTCTTTTGCATTGCCCTTCTTTGGGATTGAAATGAAAACTGACCTTCTCCAGTGATAGAGTGATGTACAGTAAAGTCCAGAAAAGCACAGTCACTTGTAGAGGATGCATGCACGTGACAGTGTTCACCAGATACGTGAACTTATGTGATTGGACATGTGAACACACGTTCACATCTTTGAAACTTTGCAACTTGAAGGTTCGTATATAGGGGACTTGACATATTAAGAAATAATAGTTATCTGTGGGAACTTCATGAGGCGGGGTGGGTGGTTTGAGGGGCTGTTTGAAAAAGAGTCTTGTGGAAAGTGGGAAAGAGATACTAGGGAGATAATAGAGGTAGTGTCAAGAATTCATGAAGGATGGAAATTCTGTGAAAGTTTCACTGCACAGACAGTGTTTCTTGCTCACTGCTACTTTCTCTTTCAGTGCTCAGCATTGTGCCTGGCAGATTTTGAATAAATGGCTAACTTACCAAAGAATAAATGTAGTAACACTAAGGAAATGAGAGATGGGAGAATGGGAGGGTATGGACGCAGAGTGGGATTTTAATTTGGTCTTCTGGATGGTGAGTGTTCCAGGTGCTGACAAATTTTGGGTTGTGGCCACAGGAGTAGATGGCAGCAGTGGCATGGAGGTAAAGACCATTGCCACTGGGGGATACCTCAGGCCTGAGATGCTCAAAGTAAGAAGTCACCCTGGATGGTAGGGAATGGGTGGGTGGGTGTTAGTCGCTCAGTCGCATCTGACTCTTTTGCAACCCATGAACTATAGCCTGTGTCCATGGGATTTCCCAGACAAGAATACTGGAGTGTTCTTCTCTAGGGGATCTTCTCAACCCAGGGGTGGAACCTGGGTCTCCTACATTGCAGGCGGATTCTTTACCATCTGAGCCACCAGGGAAGCCCCATTAGGGCATGGAGTGGAGAGTAAAACTGCCAACCACCTGTCAATCTTCAAAAACATACAGAGATTGGTACTTTATAGGAAGAGGTAGAGTGTGGTCTGAGCATCAGCTGTTTACAAGTGGAAGGACAATGGCCTAGAAGTGGTGTTGGGCCATAAGATAGATTCTAAGAAGCTTCATGGCCATGAGTGTGTTGGGTAAAGGAGCAGAGGCCGCAGAAGACATGGTATCCTCAGAGGAGAGCTGGGTTCTGCAGAGGGCAGGAGTTGAAAGGGACATTCCAGGGAGAGGAGCTTATTCCTCAACAAAGGAGCTGAGGTTCATTAAGACTTTTTTTCCCCTCCAGGAGACCTGCAGTTGGAGTCACTAAAGCATTGGTATACGTTTGAGACATCCAGACTTTACATGATAATCTGGCCCCGACATTCCTCGACATGGCTCTGAGAATCTTGGCTGGGCTTACTCACATGCAGGTGGTTAGCCGGTGATCTATGCACACCTATCCCCACACCATAAGTTCATCATTCATGAGATGTTTTCAACTGTATTACCTCATTGTGATTTTGACAATCTGAAAAATGTTAACATCTCCAAGATACATAGACTGAGAACTCTGACCTAGTGTGCTTTCTTCTTCCTAAATTCTGTACCCCATTGCTAAATTCTGTTCCCATTTGCTTTTCTAGACCACCTGCCAAAGTGGCTTTCTTGGGTGCATGCATGCTAAGTCGCTTCAGTTGTGTCCAACTCTTTGCAACCCCATGGACTGTAGCGCACCAGGCTTTTCTGTCCATGGGAGTTCTCCAGGCAAGAATACTGGATTGGGTCGCTGTGCCCTTCTCCAAGGGATCTTCCTGGACCAGAGATGAAACTCACATCTCTTACATCTCCTGCACTGGTAGGTTCTTTACCACTAGCACCACCTGGGAAGCCTGGCTTTCTTGGGAGACAGGACTAACAGCAGGGGAGGGGGGTTATGAGAGCTTTACTGAGAGACACCCAGAGCACCTCTGCCTGTGGCCGAATACAAATGAGAACCTCTGACCTAAAGAAATTAGTGGAATGAGGGATATTTTGCATTTTTATAGCTGTTTATCATGGCCATTCACTTTTAGGTCTTAGATAATCTTTGGCTTGGGCTAAGTAGCCTAAATATGGACAAGAACTATGCTGTGTATTTCAAAATTTTCTCTTTTATATTCTTATTAAAGTTTGCAACAGTTTTGTTCAATAGAAATAGAATGTGAAAATACTAATAGATAACCAACAAGGACCTACTGTATAACACAGGGAACTATATTCAATATTTTCTAATAACCTATAAGGGAAAACAAAGTGAAAAATAATATGTATAACTGAATAATATATTCAGTGATTCAGATATATATGTGTGTATATATATGTCTGTGCTGTATCACTGTGCTGTACACCCAAAACTAACACAACATTGTAAATCAGCTGTACTTTGATTTTTAAAAATGTTAAAAAGTGGGACTTCCCTGGTGGTCTAATGGTTAAGATTCCACGCTTCCATTTGCAAGGGACATGGGTTCGATTCTTGATCAGGGAACTAAGATCCTGCATGCCACACAGCATGGCCAAAAATAAGCAACATTTGTTCAAAAACATTTTAAAAAGTAAAATATATATGTGTGTGTGTGTATATATATGTATATAAAATACGAGCCTCATTTTTCTGGTGCCCACATTGAAAGGTAAAAAGAAGTAAAATGCATGAAATGTTTTTCATTCTTATTTTGCAGGCTGTCTTTGAAACCCAGTGTGTAGGTTGCACTAATGGCCCATCTCTGTTTGCATTAGCCATGTTTCAAGCACGTGGTGGCCACAGTGGCTGGTGTTTCTTCCTATAATGGGTAGGGCAGACCTGACAGTATTAAGAGGGTGGCATGTCGTGGAGAACCTTTCACCACAGTTCTCATATTTTGTTATGTTAGCTGAATCATTTTGATTAAATTTGGGCTGATAAATTTCAAGTGTCTCAATTACGTCCATAGTCATCACACTGTTCCTTTGATTATCCTTCAGCACCTTGTTGCTTTTTGAGTAGGTTTGGAGGAAACCTTGTGGAGAACCACTGCTGTTTCTGAAAGAGCTCAGAATGGCAAAGCTAATCAGAAATAATTCAGCCTGACTGTGATGCAGGACTGCATTCATGTGGCCACATAGGCATGATTACAGATTCAAGGCTATAGTCACTCCTCGTAGGAAACTGGGCGGGAGATATGCACAGCACAAAAGTATCTAAGAGCATTAGAACTTGTTGCAGCTTAATGCTGCTCTGACCTAAGCGCCTGCAGTACCCTTAAGCTAGTAGTACACGTGTAGGTAGAACTTTCAGAAATCTGGCCCTTCTCATGGCCATTTTTCCACCCAGACTTGTTTCATCTTTAGATCTCTGCTCAATTTAGTATTTGTTGTTGTACAGTGGTGGTAGAGTTTCCTCTAGAGCTGGAAACCAGGCCATTCTCCTCTAAATGGCATTGGTGGGGGGAGGAATAAATTAGGAGTTTGGAATCAACATAGACGACACTCTGAGCACCGAAGAATTGATGCTTTTGAACTGTGGTGTTGGAGAAGACTCTTGAGAGTCCCTCAGACTGCAAGGAGATCCAACCACTCCATTCTAAAGGAGATCAGCCCTGGGTGTTCTTTGGAAGGAATGATGCTAAAGCTGAAACTCCAATACTTTGGCCACCTTGTGCAAAGAGCTGACTCATTGGAAAAGATCCTGATGCTGGGAGGGATTGGGGGCAGGAGGAAAAGGGGACAACAGAGGATGAGATGGCTGGATGGCATCACTGACTCGATGGACGTGAGTCTGAGTGAACTCCGGGAGATGGTGATGGACAGAGAGGCCTGGCGTGCTGTGATTCATGGGGTTGCAGAGAGTCAGACATGACTGAGCAACTGAACTGAACACTATTGCATATAAAATAAATAAACAATGAAGACCTACCGTGTAGCACAGGGAACTAGAGGAAAAAATAAATGTCACTGGCCTTTTTTTTTTTTTTTTTTTTGGTAAAGGGAGAGGCCAGAGGAACTCAGGAATTGGTCTGACTATATAGTTATGGCCAAATGAGTCTGGCTTCTAGCTTCTACAGTATCGTACTATGGTAGGTTTAGGATTCTTGCGGTGGTGCTTGAGAAAAAGAATGAGGCATTTCCAAGCTTTGGATTGTTTGTTACAAAGGAGAAAAGAGCAAAAAGCGATCATTTTAGTTCAGCTAGTTTATGTCAGTTACAATCCACAAGGCTTCCCAGGTGGCACTAGTGGTAAAGAACCTGCCTGCCAATGCAGGAGACATTAGAGGCCCAGGTTCAATCCCCGGGTTGGAAAGATCCCCTGGAGGAGGGCATGGCAGCCCAGTCCAGTATTCTTGCCTGGAGAATCCCATGGACAGAGGAGCCTGGCGGGCTACAGTCCATGGGGTCACAAAGTGTCGGACATGACTGAAGTGACTTAGCACGCCCCCACACACAATCCACAATGTCCAAGTCAGTTTAGAAAATTGTTGTGTCCTTCGTCTAGTCTAAAATGTGTTGCCATGCTCTGTTACGTTTGTGATTTTGATTTATGGTCGAAAGGGTACTTGTTTCTAGGAGAAAATAGGTATCAGATATACCTCTCTGGTCTATAGCTATTTTATATTAATGATTTTTAAAAATCAACAGACATGGGTTTAAAGGGTGGTAAATGCACAGGCTTTCCTAAGAAATATTGTTATAAATGGGTTTGGTGTTTTTGTTTTATTTTTAGTTTGTGTTTCCCGTGGTAGGACCACATTTACCCTCATTTAGACTCAAAGTTGGGCCCAATAGTGAGGATTATGCCACAGTGGTATGCCTGGGTAAAGACTGTTTCTGGCTGTAGCAATATCCTTAACATAATGTGATTTAAAACCAAAACATGTCTTCAAATGGGAACTTAATATATATAGGGCAGTTTTTGCACATAGCTCAACAGTTCTGATGGAGAAGGTGATGGCACCCCACTCCAGTATTCTTGCCTGGAGAATCCCATGGACAGAGGAGCCTGGTAGGCTGCAGTCCGTGGGGTCACGAAGAGTCGGACACGACTGAAGTGACTTAGCAGCAGCAGCAGCAGCAGCAACAGTTCTGATAAAATGATTATCTTATGTTTATAATATACCTTTAGACCATTTAGGGGGTCAGCATTTCTGTCCTTCTAAATCCCCCTGATTTTTTTCCTTCTACTTTTTATAGTTTTCTTTTTGGTGTAGTCTAGGATAGATTTGGGCTTCCGTGGTGGCTCAGATGGTAAAGAATCTGCCTGCAATGTGGGAGACCTGAGTTCCATCTCTAGGTCAGGAAGATCCCTTGGAGAAGGAAATGGCAACCCACTCCAGTATTTGTGCCTGGAGAATCCCACGGACAGAGGAGCCTGGTGGGCCACAGTCCATGGGGTCGCAAAGAGTCAGGTATGACTGAGTAACTAACACACACACACACAGAACAGAGTCAGATGATCTGTTATTCCTGAGTCACCTGGAGACGACCACTATAATACTGCATCACTGTCGTGCAGAAATGTCCCATCCGGGTCAAGTGACCAGTGCTCCTGTCCATATGTACACAGTGCAAGAGCAGGAGAACCAAGAGCTGAATTCATCTTCATTTATACCTTTCCTTGGGGCAAAGTGAGACAGCTAGACTCCCCCCACTCTGGCATTTTTGCTTCTGAATTTTATGACGTTTTTTCCCCTTTAAATCAAATAAGGGATCAGTTTGCTAGATTCTTCGTTAATCATAGGTGTAAGAACTTTTAAAACACAAACTGCTTTAAATTTTCTTATTTTTTTTAGTCCACTGACCTTAGAAGTATCTTCCATCTGAGTCTTTAAACATCAGTTAAGAGTTTATTTTTTATTCTAGCCTCCTAATGGTGGTGGTCTCAGGGCATTTTGTGGCAGGAAGCTTGGGGACAAATTAAAGGTGAACTGGTGAGGATCAGCCTTTGAATTTCCTCAGTCCTTTTGCAAATTTCACTTCCCCACCTATTTGCATAGAGATCATTCAGTGAGCATTGTCTCACTCTTTGTTTGGAAGTTTCTCCAAAATGGAAAAGTTGCTATGGTTTTAAGATATTGCCTCTATTGCTCTCCTAACTTGGGAGATGCAGGTTGAAGAAAGAGCAGTTACTTCTTAGCTGTATGATCTATTTGTCATTGTTTAGTCGCTCAGTGTCTGACTCTTTGCGACCCTATGGACTGTAGCTCGCCAGGGTCCTCTGTCCATGGGATTTTCCAGGCAAGAATACTGGAGTGGGTTGCCATTTCCTTCTCCAGAGGATCTTCCCGACTCGGGGGTTGAACCAGCTTCTCCTGCATTGGCAGGTGAATTCTTTACCACCGAGCCACCGGCGAAGCCCATGTGATCTGTTATACCTTAGGATAAAGTTGAATGTATTTGCTTAAACTCTCAGCTTTCATTGGTGTTATGACGTTACTTGTCCAGGACAGTGGTTCCAATAGGTGTTAAACTTCCAAAGGCTTTTGCAGATCTAATAAATCTGTGCTGTATCTTAAGCAATGAAATCTATAGTCTTAGGACTGTGTAGAAGACACATCAGTTAGAGAACATTCTCTAGTGAATTGGTCCTAAAATTACACCTGTCTTAATTGGTGTAAACTGCTTGCCATCTAATTGAGCTAATACCATTAAGGTTTCATCAGTCCGGCATTCTGAAGTCACCCCAGACAACTGATCTTCATTTTGTACCTATAGCAGTGATGATGCTAATTGGTAAAATTCCACAGCACAGAGTTGTAGGATTCCAGGATAGTGTTTCTTTGGTTGGTTTGTATAAGACTCTCCTTTTACATCCAAATCAGTGGCTATTAACCCTTTTTAGACCATATTTTATTTCAGAGCAATGCTGCTAGAAGATAATCTACAAAGTAGAATCATCAGAATATTAAGTTTGAGCTAGGGGCAAAGAAAATTGTGTTAACAAGCAGAGCCAGAGTTCATTTTAGCTATTAATTCTGTTGAGCTACTGTACTTTCCAGAGTTCACTTCCATTTGCCCGCTGGCAGCTAGAAAGGAAGGTTTGAAATGGTTGCCCTTCTGGCATTTAATTAATCTTGGAAAAGGTTGAAGTCCGGTTTCATTTCATGACTGAATGCTGTAATAGCCGTTGACTATCATTTGTCAGTGTTACATGGTCAGGAAGCTATCTCTACCAAGTGTGACACGTGTGAATATCTACAAAATGGCTCTTATCAGGGAAGGGACACTTTGAAGATCTGAATATTGAATGATTTCATTATTGTCATCACTATTAATGAGAAAAAATTTTGCTCTGCTATTCAAGAATATAAACCAGATTGTTAACTGATAAAGAGGAAGAAAAATCATCTGTAGGAGGGCAAACCTCAGGGAGATATTCAGCTACATAGGGAGAGAAGGCTAGAGTCATTTGGTTTAGATTTTCTTTTAACTGAAGAAGTCTTTCCCACTGTTTCCTGGATCAAGGAAAATCCAACCTCCAGAGATGGGGCACATATAACACCACGAAGTAGTCTAAGGCAGTCGACTATAGGTTTATATACAAAGACATTTTATTGTTTTGTTCTTTTTAAAAAATTTATTGACATATAGTTGATTTCTTATACAATGTTTTGTTAATTTCTGCTGTATAGCAAAAATTTATTCTTTTTCATATTCTTTCCTATTATGGTTTGTCACAGAATATTGATTATAGTTCCCTGTGCTATATAGCAGGACCTTGTTGTTTATCCATCTTGTATATAATAGTTTGCAGCTGCTAATCCCAAACTCCCAATCCTTCCCTCCCCGCCCCTCCCCCTTGGCAACCACAAGTCTCTCCTCTATATCTGAGAGTCTGTTTCTGTTTCATAGATAGGTTCATTTGCGTTGTATTTTTAGATTGCACATATAAGTGATATCATATGATATTTGTCTTCCTGACTTGCTTCACTTAGTGTGATAACCTCTAGTTGCGTCCATGTTGCTGCAAAGACTTATTTCATTCTTTTTTATGGCTGAGCAATATTCCATTGTATGTATATATGTATGTGTGTGGTGTACATCTTTATCCATTCACCTGTCAATGGACATTTAGATTGTTTCCATGTCTTAGCTTTTGTAATTGGTGCTACTATGAACATAGGGGTGCATGTATCTTTTTGAATTAGAATTTTGCAAAGACATTTTCTTGAACGTGCCTTCTTAAAACATTTATCTTTTTGGTCTTGGTTTTGTTTTGGGGAGCAAAGTAGAATAAGTTCACTTGTATTTGCATGTGATAAACAAATTTTTTAAAGAGATCTTTAACGATTTGCTGATGCTAAAGCCAGCTCAGTTTAAACTGTTAAGGAGAAGATGTATTTTAGTTTTCTAAGAAGCAGGTCATCCTCATTCATTCAACCATCAGCTAGTTATTGAGTACATCCTTTGAATAAGACCTTACTACAAAGTTAGATAATACCTGAATTTGGCTTTAAGAGCCATAGTCCAATAATAGAAGCTATGTACACAAATGGTGGTTACAAAGTGGACCAGTACGCCTATAGATGGTAATAAATTTAAATTTTAAAAGTGCTTCTAATGTTTTTTAGTGAAGTAATTTTTGCATCGGAAAACTTTTGTTAACTGGTTAGTATAGAATTTACAGTGTTGGCTGAGGTAGAGATTCAGCTACTTCTCCGAGTAAATCTAGATGGTGAATTTCATCATGAGAAATTTCTTCAACATACACATTCACAAAGAAAGTATATTCTCTGAATTTTTTAAAAAAACTTTTTTCTCTTTATCCATTTGTTATGGAATTTGAAATTTGGATATTTTGTTCATGTCATTGTGAGCTAATTATTGGATCATATAGCTAATGGAGCATTTCTTATTTATGAGTTAGTGCCATCCGGTCTCTTAGGTTTTGTTTTCCTTTTATATTTCCCAGGACTTTCTCAATTTGGATCAAGTAGTCTTCCCTGGGAGCTCAGATGGTAAAGAATCTGCCTACAGTGCAGGAGACCTGGGTTTGATCCCTGGGTTAGGAAGACCCCCTGCAGAAGTGAATGGCAACCCACTGCAGTGTTCTTGCCTGGGATAATAATCCTCAGGACAAAGGAGCCTGGTGGGCTACAGTCCATGGGGTTGCCAAGAGTTGGACATGACTGAGACACTGACACTTTCACTTTCATGCAGACCATAGAAAACATATATTTAATACCTATAGTTTGTATTGCTGTTTTGTTTTTAAAATGCTTATCATTTTTAAAGATCTTTTATTCTGGGTTTTTAGATATCTACCTCTTTGCTAATATATATATTTTTAAATTTTGTGACCTAACTCCTGCCTTCAAATTTTATTATATTAGAGATGACTTACAGATGCCTACGTCAGAACTAGTTCATTCATATTAGGAAAAGATTGATGTCAGATAGCACTATTATCCTAGTTCATGGTGGTTAATACTTGGAAAGTATGCTAATCAAAATATTTAGAATGAGTCATTCTCACTTTTTAACTTTTATTTAAAATTATCTTTTGGCCACGCCTGTGGCATGTGGGATCATAGTTCCCTGACCAGGTATCGAACCTGTGTACCCTACATTAGAAGTGCAGAGTCTTAACCACTGGACCACCAGGGAAGTCCCTTGGGTGGCTTTTAGGAATGGGCAGGAGAGAGTCTCCATGATAGCAGCATTCCTGATTCCTCTGTCTGCTTAGGGACTTTATTCTCAGCATCCAGAGTTTTTGCCTTCTTGCCCCCTTTCCTTCATGAGGGGCCTCACATTTATTGACACAGCTCTTTACAGTATCCAGAGGGTCCTCATAAAACTTCTTTCCAGCCTCTTGGTGCTTTGTGAGATAGGCCAGGGACATCACAAAACTGAGACTCAGAGGTGTAAAAACTAGCACTTGAACCTCAGCTGTCTGATGCTGCTAACCCTCAACTGCCTGTTATATAAGCTGATATGAAGCCGTGGTCAGGAGGTGTCTGGGAAGTGAGCCCTTCTGCTCACTTGAACAAATGTGAGGACACTTACCTCAGACAAAGGCCACAAGAGAAGCAGGGTGTGGTCCAGCAGGCAGGGCCATAGCCCTGGTTCTGACTGCACCATGAACATCCAGGCAGGGGTCACTGTCTAGTCCTGGAACTTTGATATCTGCTGACTGGATTCCATGCAGCTTCTATTATTGCCCTCTCAGATCTTCCTGGTTTGATAGCAACCTTCCACAGAGGGTCCTTCTGTGATTTCTGGGGCTTCCTCGATGGCTCAAGCATTAAAGAATCAGGAGATGCAGGAGACTCAGAGTCGATCCCTGGGTCAGGAAGATCTCCTGAAGGAGGAAATGGCAACCTACTATGATTTATGATTTCCCACTACAAAAATAAAGGACATCTTTACCCTGAACCCCAAAGTCTGGAAAAGAGCTAATTAATCTAGTCAATGAAATCGATTTGAGGTTAATTGTGTTTATTTTATTTTTACTTGGCCATGCCATGCAGCATGCGGGATCTTAGTTCCCTGACCAGGGATTGAACCTGTGCCCTCTTTATTGGATGTGCAGCATCTTCACCACTGGACCACTAGGGCAGTCCCAATTTTAGATTAATTTTAAAGGAAACATGCCCCAAGACCTAGTTTGAATTTTGCACTCAAACTTGAGTGGAGGAAGGATTTTCCAGGAGATGCGCCTTTAAAGAAAGTAAACTGTCGTGGACTATCTCTTCTGTTAAATTTTGTTGAATTTTGGCACGACTTTTAGGGGCAGAGGCAATGTCCGAAAAGGATGTTGCTTCTGAACTATTTCCATTTCCCTGAGAAAGATGGTGTAGGTCTCTGGTTAAATCACTTGTGAAACTGACACCACTTCCCATCCTTTATTGATGAAAATTAATGATATTTCACTTTAGAAATGTCCTTGCCAGAAAGAGAAGAAAAATAAAGCAGGCTTTGGAAACCTTGAGAAAAGTGATACTTAATGTTTGTTGATAATTAAGTGATACTTAATGTTTGTTGAAAACTTACTGTATGCTCCACGCTGTGTCACCCCATTTAATCCTTTGCAGAACCTTGTATTATGCTACCTTTTTAGATAGTAATTTAACAGATAAGGAAACTGAGGTAGAGAGTGTGTGGCTCCCCCATTGCAAACTCCAGAGAGGGGTATACAGGCCTTAGATGGTGACTAGTACACCCACAAATTTCACTGCAAGCTTCCAATTTCTGGTCAAGGATTCAATTAGTCATTTCCAGATAAAACTTGGAAAATTCCTTACTGGAAGCTCCACGTGTGTGTGTGTGTGTGTGTGTGTGTGTGTGTGTGTGCGTGCGTGCGTGCGTGCGTGCGTGCGTGTGCACGTGCACGCGCTTAGTCACTCAGTTGTGACCAACTCTTTGCAATTCCACAGACTATAGCCCGCCAGGCTCCTCTGTCCATGGGATTTCCCAGCAAGAATACTGGAGTGGGTTGCTGTTTCCTTCAGGGGATCTTCCTGACCCAGGGATCAAACCCATGTCTCCTGCATTGGCAGGCAGATTCTTTACCACTGAGCCACCAGGGAAGCCCTACCTACTATCATGCACACGCTTGCTGATTGGGAGGTTATTTTCCAAACTTCTGGATTGTACTCTAGCCTCAGACAGGCCACATTTGAGGCAAATAGTGCAAAACCCTCTTGCTGTTGATTAGAATAAGAATATCTGCCCTCTCCACACTTGAATGAGTCAAGCCACTTAGCCATAAGACAGAAGCTGTTTCTTTTTTGTTTTCTTTTCCTCTTGCTCAAATTGTTTCATAACCAGTACTCTGACTTTGAGTCAGAATAGCTATTATTCACCCTTTCCTGGTAGAGAAACATTTAAAATTGCAGATTAAGCTCTGTTCCAAAGAGTTGTTGCTGTTCCCAGTCAAATGTCTTAACACTCAGGATCAGTGAGACCACCAGGCAAATCTCCAAGGTTATGTTTGGATGAGAATTAACACAAAGACAGTATGGAAATGTGCAAAAAGTTGGAACTCTATTCCTAAGGCCACTGATGATACCAATATTGAGGTCAGTGCTGAGGCACCTGCTGGAATGTGCCAGGCCGGGGGTCTCCCAGGTCCTGTATCCCCTTGTGACCAATAGTCAGGATGAGGGCCAGGCAGGGATTTTTTTCCCCATTCCTTCTCTCATCAGACTATTGTCCTGTTGTAGAAACATCCCAGGGCACATTGCCAAGCTGTCACAAAGTGTGTGCCTGTAAGAAATTACCCCTTCATAACTCAACATCATTGTTGCATCCTGATTTTCTGAGAGGTTTTTCCTTAGCTGGCCAGACTGGGAGTTCCTGTGTCCTGCCTGTGATCTCAGCTTACTGCTGCTTTATTCTGCAAACTGGCCTTTGGGTATCCTAATGGGCAGATTTCATTCCTGTCAAATTCCAGAAGTGCTTGTAAGTCTCTTATACTTCAACTAAAACAAACAAAACTCAAAGTGCAGTTTTTAATTCCTGTGACCCATGAGTTCCCGTGAATCCACTTATTCTGATACGGCTTTAAACCTCAGACACTATGGCACATATTTGCTTCCGCTAAGACTTCCCCAGTTGGCTTCCATTTTACATGTTCAAGGTGGTGTCTGTATCTAAGAGATACATAATCTTGCACCTTCGGTCCTAAGCTTAGAAACGTCATGACGGGCATTGCCTCAATTCCATTCTGAGTCCCTAGGGTGGCCCAGTTCAGTAGAGCTTGTTTTCCTTCCCGCACCGCTTTATGATTGTTATGGTTGGGGACGCTGAACTCAGATTTTCCTTCCCGGTTGCCTCTTGAAACGCTGCCATCTTTCCCCACAGGAGAGCAAGCCCCTGCTGATAGGAAATCTCTCCATGTGCACGTGGCTGCTTGCCAGCATCGATGGCTGCCAATGGTTTTGTCTAGTTCCAAGCAGTTGATTTTCCCTGGATGGTGGACTGGGCCACACAGCTGGCCCGTGGCACAGTAGGCTCTTTATTGAGACATGATTCTTTGTGGAGAAGTTCCTCTGGTGTGCTTAGGGTTCCCACACACATTTGTGACAGTTGAGTGATGCAAAAAAAAAAAAAAAAGCTTTTCATGTTGCTGTGGTTTGGGGCTTATTGTGAGGCAGAGGATATGTCAAGTTTAGGGTATGCTGCAGGCCCCTCAAGACGTAATGGATTGTCCCAGCCCCAAGTGGGCCAGGTGGCTGTTACATTGGTGCTGGAGCCGCCCCGTGAAACCACTCCCCCCACTCTCTAGAGCCTGTTGAAGAAAAGTATTAAGGATTCCGCACTGTGTGCCCTGACTTGGGGCCCTGGCTAATAACTCTGTGAGGGCGAAAACAGGGCAGCTCCCTAGAACTGGGGGCACCTTTGGGAGCTGAACCTCTCTCCCCTCTCACTCCCCAATTCTGGAAAAATGCTGCAGCCTCTGATCTTCTATTTTTTAATTGAAATTGTATGGATTTTTGTCCTTAACTCTATGTGGTGCACTCTCTAAAAACACAGAGGGCAGGAGGCCCTCTGAGGTACAAGGAGTGCTACTTATAAAAAAGTTTTTCAGTAGAGTAGAAAACACTAGGATACATGCTCAGAGTGAGGGTAAGTATTGCTTTGAGAAACCCTCATTTACGTTGTATATACAGGGTTTCGGTATAAATCTTATTTCTTACATAGATTGATCGTGGTCAAGTCTGAAACCCTTGACTGTGAGATGAATCTCAAATTGTCTCCCATTCCCATAAATAGAGTCCCTGGTGGCTCAGATGGTAAAGAATCTGCCTGAAATGCAGGAGACCTGGATTCGATCTCTGGGTTGGGAAGATCCCCTGGAGAAGGAATTGACAACCCACTCCAGTATTCTTGTCTGGAGAATTACATGGACAGACGAGTCTTGGTGGGCTATAGTCCATACTGTTGCAAAGAATTGGACACGACTGAGCAACTAACACTTTTCACTCTCCCAACAACTTGCTTTTCCAAGTGGCCCCTCTTCTATCCTGCAAAACCTCCAGTGTGCAGAACCAGTCTTAGTTATATAACCTGGGGCACTGCTAGGTCTTAAATCATCAAAGATTAAATCATGGCCACACTGTACTCTCTGAGGTGAAGGATATACTCATGGACTTAAGATGTTTTTATCAGTTACAACACATTGGTTTTTCTATTAATTCTCAGTTAATAAGAAAGCTGGGCCGCAACACAACACTGTAAGCACTTTGGTTCGTTGCCGCTTCTCCCTAGAACCCAGTAGGAGGGTAAAGTGAGCAGCAGGCCGGGACCTTCTCTGGGGAAAGGGCAGGCCTTGGTCCCTTTGGTGTTCATGCTGTGATAGGCAGGGCCTTCCTAGTGGGAGTGGTACAATACCCTGGGCCTCCTACCCAGAGCATAGGTAAGGAATTGTTCTAGCAAGCTCCTCTGAGCCACATCTAGAAAGTATCCTCAAAGACATATTTATTTAGTCTTTAGGAGAATGAAATGAGAACAGTGGCAGTTGCAGTTGCTTGGGTGTTGATTGTTAGGCCCATTATTTCATCTAATCTGCTTAACAACCCTCCCAGGTGGCTGTCATCATCCCCCTTTGAGGAAAAAGAAAACTGGGTGTTAGAGAAATTGAGTAACATCCAGGGTTGCACACCTGAGTGCCAGAGCAGGAAGCCCAGCACATTAAGCCAGCACTCACATGCCATGGGGAGCAGGGGGGCCCCTTTCTACTGATTGTATAGTCCCTCCTGTCTGGAATGTTCTCTCCTGCTTATCCCTTGCCGTCAGAGTCTATTCCATCTGGCAGGCACCAGCCTAAATGTTAACTGTCGTGAAGCGATTTCCTGTTCTCTGTACCCACAGGGCACGTGTTTGTCCTTCTTGCGGCATGGCACATTCTGCTGCATGTTGACTTGTTGTTGTTGCACATAGTACCTGCTCTTACAGTGCAGTTCTCAGTGGATGGCTCTATTGCTGCTGCTTTGGTTTCAGTGAGGAAGTACCCACTCGCATCGTCAGTGGGGCCTGCTTTGGCAATTTCAAGTTCAGGTTCCACCTTTCCTTCATCTCTGAGCAGTGATCCTTGTTCTTTTTTTTTTTTTTTTAATTTGTATTGGAGCATAGTTGCTTTACAATGTTAGTTTCTGCTATACAGAAAAATGAATCAGCCACATGTATGCATATATCGCCTATTTTTTGAATTCCCCTCCCATTGAGGTGACCACAGAGTGCTGAGTGGGGGTTCCTGTGCTACACAGTAGGTCCTCATTGTGCTTGTGCTCACTCATGTCTGACCCTCTGTGACTCCATGGACTCTAGCCCACTAGGCTCCTCTGTCCAGGCAAGAATACTGGAGTGGGTAGTCATTCTCTTCTCCAGGAGATCTTCCTGGCCTAGGGATTGAACCCAGGTCTCCGGCATTGCAGGCAGATTCTTTACCATCTGAGCCACCAGAGAAGCCCCTCACGTTCTCATTGTTTCTATAGTATGTCTGTACTAATCCCAACCTCTCAGTTCTTCTCACATGATTCTTGTTCTTGAGGGATGAGAATATTTCACCTCACAGGAATCACTGTGAAGTGATTTTATATGACAATCATTGATTTTCTGATTGTCAGAAAAGTTCTTTTAGGAACTTCAGCTGTACTGGGATTTTTTTTTTTTAAATATATACCCAAACAAAAATGAACAGATCTGGTTCACTTTTTGCTGTTAACATACCTTCAAGAGTTTTGAAGAGGAATGGGGAGGAAGGCAGGAAAAATAGAAGTAGGTTTAAATATGCCAGTATCAAAACTGGATTTTCTTTGCATTTTGAAAGTCTGAAAGGTAATTGAAAGGTAATTGAAACTTGTTTTACCAGGATTGGACGTCTAGAGAGCTCTCTTTGTAAGGTAAGGAAAGCTCTAATTTCTTGAGCCCCTGCTCTCTGCTGGCTCCACATTCAATGTGCTTCTGTTCCTTCTGGCTTCCCCCCATCCCCCTTTGAAAACTCATAAACATTAAGAACAAAATATGGGAACAAATGGGCCATTCCCAAGATCACATCTTATCACTGTTTTTAGAGTGATGGAAGCTGGCTCCAGGGTACATCAGCCCCAATCTGATAAAGCTGGCTTGACTGCAGGCCCACCTTCCCCTGGGCTTCCCAGGTGGCTCAGCGGAAAAGAGTCCGCCTGCAATGCAGAAGACCCGGGTTTGATCCCTGGGTCGGGAAGATCCCCTGGAGAAGGGAATGGCTACCCATTCCAGTACTCTTGCCTGGGGAATCCCATGGACAGAGGAGCCTGGCAGGCTACAGTCCATCGGGTCGCAAAGAGTCAGGCATCACTGAGCAGTGAGCACACGTGCATACCACCTATCCCCAGAGCTCTTTGTCCGCAGCATTTGTTGTTCAGGGAGAAGCCCTGGAATTTTCTGTGTGGAATAAGAGACTCTTCCAGTGAGTCTCTCCTGAATAAGCTCTCTCCACCCTCTTGCCAAGACTGACTTGATCAGATCACTTGCACTTTGAGATGAATTGCTGTTTTATTGCCTGTTAAGGGTATTTTTTTCTCCCTTAATGCCAAAATTTAACTATGAAATATGCCTTTTAAAGTGACATTTCAGGGACTCTGACATTTATCTGGGAAGGAAAGATTAGAGCAGGATCCCACCTCATGCTTCTCAAATTACATTAAGTAGAAGATCTGCCTGAGAGTTGTGGAGGACTCAGCTCTGGAGGTTAAGTCACAACAGTGAGCAATACATTTCTTTAACACTTTCTAGCTTTTAGGTAGAATCTCAAGCCTGTGAGCCCCTATTTCACGTAATCCTGACTATCATGAGCTAAGTCTGTGATCCCCAACTGACACATGAGAGATGGGGGGCTTTGCCCAAGGTCACACATGAGGGCGTCACATGCGTGCATGTTAAGTTGCTCCAGTCCAGCTCTTTGCAACCCCTTGGACCATAGCTCACCAGGCTCCTCTGTCCATGGGATTCTCTAGACAAGACTACTGGAGTGGGTTGCCGTGCCCTCCTCCAGGGGATCTTCCCCACAGAGGGGTGGAGCCCACCTCTCTTGCCTCTCTTGAATTGGCAGGCAGATTCTTTACCACTAGCACCACCTGGGAAGTTACATTGTGACAGTTGAGTGATGGGGAAAAAAAAACAAAACCACTTTTCCTGTTGCCGTGGTTTGAGTCTTATGAGGCAGAGGACATGTCAGGATTGGGTATGCTGCAGGCCCCTCAAGAGGTAATGGACTGCCCCAGCCCCAAGTGGGCCAGCTGACTGTTATGTCAGTCCTGGGGCCCCCAGGAAACTACTGCCCCTACTCTCCAGGGCCTGTTGAAGAAAAGTATTAAGGATTCCCCACTGTGTGCCCGGACTTGGTTGGACATGGTGTGCAGCCCTGGCTACTAACTCTGTGAGGGCAAAGACAGGGCAGCTCCCTAGAGCTTAAATGTCAGATTTAAATGTAGGGGATTTAAACCCTAGGAGAAATTATGACCCAAGTTGGGCTTTAAAGGATGGCCAGAATATTGATAGGCAGGAAGGAGTGCTTTTCAGGTTGCAGAGAGTGTATGAGCCAAGGTATAGAGTTGAGGCTGTTGGCTCAAATACAAAAGAATATACAAAAAAAGATCGCAAACGGGGGTCATTTCCAGCCACGTGGTTGGTTGCTGAGTCTCAGGAGAAAGGACTCCATGCTAAAACGTGGAATTGAGATGGTCAGGTCAGTCGCTCAGTCATGTCTGACTGTGACATCTTTGGGATTGAGATGTAGCCTAAAATAAACTTGAGTTTCCCTGATTTTACTAAAGAAAGGAAAATTGTTGGGAAGGATGCTGGGCATGAGAGGAAAAAACTTGGTGACAAGAGGACAAAGCACAGGTTAAGAAGGAAAAATTGGGAATTTAAGCCAGTTTTGCTTTCCTGGTAATGAATGAAATGTCGTGAATGCCTTAGAAGTGAGGGCAGAGAGGATGGTTGGTATCTTGCTGTAAAAGACTAATGAGGTAACTCGCCAGAGTTCACAGCATCCCAGGAATGCTCCACGCTTCTGTCACTCCTGTGGTATGAATTTTGCTCTCAGTGTAGGATGGATGCTTCCAGTGGTTGCGATAAAATGAGTGGAGCCCAGACTACACCCCGCTTCTTCTCAGACTGCGCTGACCTCAGTAAACTATGCACAGGAGAGAGACTTGGATTCAATAGGGTGATGCATAGGTTAAAATTATTCCGAGTCACCTGTTTAGGGGATCATTTTGCTGAGAAACTCTGATGCTTCTGACCTTGAGTTTAAGCAGCAGCACTGTTATTCTGGTGGTGCTCTGTGATACATGGGCTTTCCTGGTGGTCAGACGGTAAAGAATCCACCTGCAATGCGGGAAACCTGGGTTCAATCCCTGGGTTGGGAAGATCCCCTGGAGAAGGGATCTCCAGTATTCTTGCCTGGCAAATTCCATGGACAGAGGAGCCTGGCAGGATACAGTCCATGGGGTTGCAAAGAGTGGGACACGATATATGATGACTTGGATTCTGTGATATATAATCTATTTTTACAGCCTTCTGTGACTGCAGGACAGTGATTGGGAATGGGGAGAAATCACACTGACATCAAAAGAAATCTTCGTACAGTATGCCCATAGCTTGGTTTTCACTAATTCAATGTGTTTTTTTAAAAAATTTATTAATTTAATTGGAA
This sequence comes from Capricornis sumatraensis, assembly GCF_032405125.1. Classification (NCBI taxonomy): domain Eukaryota; kingdom Metazoa; phylum Chordata; class Mammalia; order Artiodactyla; family Bovidae; genus Capricornis; species Capricornis sumatraensis. Next base: position 105,029,931 of record NC_091092.1, on the reverse strand, counting down.
GATAATTACTTTACAATATTGTGATGGTCTCTGCCGTACATCTACATGAATCAGCCATAGGTATACATGTGACCCCTCCCACCTCCCTCCCCACCCGATCCCTCCTGGTTGTCATAGGGCACCGGTTTTGGGTTCCTTGCGTCATATATCAAACTCCCACTGACCATCTATTTACATACGGTAATCCTTTTTAAATTTGTGATGTTTTCAATTTTTTAATGATGTTTTAATTTCAGAGTAAATGGAATAGTATCACTGTACACAGCCCTGATATTTTAATTTGTGACATTTGCAATTTCTTGATGATTTTTAATTTCAGAGTAAATGAAATATTATCACTATACATAGTCCTGATAAATTGACTCATGTTCTCCAGAAACTCTCTTACACCCTCCTCTGTAAACGAAATTGTTTAGAGGCCTTTAAAGGGGACACTTTGAAGGTGTCTGGATGGATTGATGAATGACTTGGATTCTAGTCTTGGCTCTGTGTTTTGTTTTTTGGTGTCTGCCTCTAACTAGCTGTGTGATCTTGGGCAAACATTTTGGTTCTCTGGGCCTCAGTCTTCTCATTTATCAAATTGTGGGAGTTGGAGTAAGTGATGATGTTGATGAAGATAATGGCTCACATTGATTGAAAGCTTCTGATGCAGTAGGTAAGTACATCGAGTGCTTTATACATCTTAACTCAATCCTCCTATCAGCGCAGTCAAGGAGGTACTATCACCCCTCACCACACAGGTAACTTGCCACACGTTTGGGTAACTTGAAACAAATCTCTCAGATGCTAAGTGGTATAGACATGATTATTCTAACCCAGGAAAGCTGCCCCTGAGCCTGTTCTCATGGCCACCGCTGCCCCCAGCCTTTCACTCCTTCCCTGATGACATAGGTGACTTCTAATGTGCTATCTGAGGGGGAGAGGGCAGAGGGCTAGGAAACGTCCTGACCTCAAGTGTTGTAGTGAAGCCACCCCAGTCATCTGCACTCATCCTCTGACAATCCCAGGTTGAACCTGCTCTGGCGGTTCATTGCTCCCTTGATGTGTGGCATCTCCTGAGATGCTGGTTCTTTTAGGAACTTTTAGTCCTGCTGCCCTAGAAGCCCTTTGCTGCCTGGCCGAGTCCAACCCCCCCCCCCCCCCCGCCAGCCCTTGACCAGGATCCCTGCAGAAGAATCCCAAGCAGACCTGCAGTGGAAGGAGCTGCCAGACCCTGTGCCTGTTCCAAGAGCTCAGGTTAAAACAACTTGTTAGCACAGATTTGAAAATGAATGAAAACAAGCCTTTTCTCAAGAAGGCAGAAATTTGGCCATGCAGAAAATGAGGAGATGGGTATTCTCTAGCTGCAAAAACCATATGTGGTTTGTTTTTTTAATCCTAAAAGCCAGAGCAGACTTCTGGACCCATAACTATCTAGATGCTTAACAGAATGAAAGACGCTTCCAAGGGGCAATTCGAAACGTAAAAGGATTCTAGGCAGTCTGGGTTCTTGGTAGCATTCATGACTGCGGAAATACTTGAAAGAGTTAATAAGGTCAATATTAATAGAATAACAATGGAATAGATGTGATTTTTGTTTAACATTTCCTGCTTATCAGGCATGAATGGCTACTGAGTACATTAGCCATATTGTCTGTTTCAACCACTCATCAACCTAATGAAATAATAGAGCCATTGTACACGTGAAGAGCTCGGAAGTGTAGGGTTGTGTTTTTTGGTGTCTGCCCAATTTTTGTTCAACTTAGAGTCCTGCGTGTCTGTCACCTGGCAACAAGTTACTGAACTGACAAGTTTCAGACTTTTTATTGGTCAAATGGACTTAAAACTATGGACTTAAATTTTTTTTTTAATTTAAATCTTTTTTGTAATGAAGTATAGTTGATTAACAACGTTGTGTTAGTTTCAGGTGTACAGTAAAGTGATTCAGTTATACATATACATGTATCTATTCTTTTTCAAATTCTTTTCCCATTTGGGTTGTTACATAACACTGAGCAGAGTTCCCTGTGCTATACAGTAGGTCATTATTGTTATCCATTTTAAATATAGCAGTGTGTACATGTCCATCCCAAACTCCCTAACTATCCTTTTCCCCCTGCCTGCCCCCCTCCCATAACCATGCTAGTTCTCTAAGCCTGTGAGTGTCTGTGTGTTTTGTAAATAAATTCATTTGTATCATTTTTTAAAAATTCTGCATACAGGCGATATCATATATTTCTCTTTGACTTACTTCATTCAGTATAACACTCCTAAGTCCATCCATGTTGCTTCCAATGGCGGCATTTCATTCATTTAATGACTGAATAATATTCGGTTGTGTTATGTGTACCACATCTTGGCAGAAAACTCTGACAGAAATCATAACAATTATATTTTTGATCTGTCTCCAGAGTAATGGAAGTAAAAACAAACAAATGAGGCCTAATTAAACCCAAAACCTTTTGCACAGCAAAGGATACCATAAACAAAATGAGAAGACAGCTCACAGAATGGGAGAAAATATTTGCAAACGATATGACCAATAAGGGGTTGATTAGTTTCCAAAATTCACGAACAGCTCATGCAGCTTATAACTATTGGTCATTCATCTGGCCCTTGGTGGCATGTTTTCGAATGAAGCCTTAAAGCTTTGGGGAAAGTCTTCTGGCAAAAAATATAGATACAGGACCATAGAGCTTTTGCTCTAATAGCATTTGTATTGCATGTTCACTAATGAAAGGAAAAGCCCCACAGTTTTGTGGAGAATGGAATGTGGCTGTGGGTCTTATTAGTAAATTTGGTGTGGCCAGTTGGCTCATAGAAATAAACATGTAGAGCTGTGTGGTTTTGTGAAGATGGCATTTGTTTTTGGGCTTCCCAGGTGGCACAGTTGGTAAGAATCCTCCTGCCAATGCAGGAGATGCAAGAGACGTGGGTTCAGTGCCTGAGCTGGGAAGATCCCCTGGAGGAGGAAATAGCAACCCATTCCAGTATTCTTGCCTGAGAAATTCCATGGACAGAGGAGCCTCGTGGGCTACAGTCCATGGGGTCACAGTCAGACACGACAGAGTGACTGAGCACGCATTTGTTTTTACTCTTTCCCTAAGGTGGCAGTAGCTTTGAGTGGAAGGATTGGGAAGGGATGGGTGTGTGCAAAATGGAGGTCCTCAACCAGAGATGTCAGAAACCAGATGAGAGTGATGGGTGTAGCTGGAGAAAAGGAGTTCACACTTACCATTGCTTGGAAGAGTTTTTGAAATTCCAGATTGTCTTAAAGGAGGGCGTGAGCTTTTTTGTGCTTGCCAAAAGGAGTATAATTTTAAAAGATCAGATGCTCCAGTGGCTTCACAGTTTAAGCACATAATGATGTGATTTATGTGCTGTAATTATTTGCATTCCTCTGAACTGAAATGTCTGTAAATTTTAAATCATTGCATTCAAGTGCAATTTGAATGGGGTGTTATTCGATTTTAAAAATTTCACCTTTCAGAGAGAGCAAGTGAGCTGGCGCCATTGCAACATCCTTGCTCTCTTGACTTCCAGAATATTTGTTGCCAGAAATTGGTACCCATGGGAGAGCAGGTTGTTGCAACTCAAGAGTTCTTTACTAGGGTCACTCACATCCCTGTGTGCTCCACTTAGAAAGAACAAAACTGATGTGTGTCTTAAAGATAACTCAACCCCAAAGCCATCTGACCTTCAGAGAGAATTAAGATGCTCTGAGGAAAAGATAGGCATTGAAGTTTGAAAAGGGCTGTCCTGACTAGAGCTTTTCTTCTGATGATGCTCAGCTAGAAATGCAAACATTTGAAAAATTATCCTCACTGCTGTTCTAACACAGAAATTCTGACAGGTTGGTTTCACTAGCTAGAGTCCTTTGGTTACACTCTGTCAATTATTCTCCCACTGGATTAAAGGGAGAGGACACACACAATTAACATACAAACCATCATAGTAAATTTGTCCTGAGTTTTACTGAAGTACATTTCTGTGATACAGAATTTTGTGTCACAGGATTCTGTTTTTAACCCTGTTAATTTTGAAAAGATACCAAATCTATTGATAAAACAAGCATTTGTTCAGTGGGTACTGTAAGCAGGGTGCCATACTGGGGGCTACTGGAAATGTAAAACACAGTGGATCGGTTCCTGACCACTACTGCTTGCATGCTGTTAAGATGACAAAGTGTTGGGATTGACACACACACACTGCTATATATCAAATGGATAACCAACAAGAACCTACCTTGCAGCACAGGAAAGTGTACTCAATATTTTGTAATAACCTATAAAGGAAAAGAGGAGAAGGTGATGGCACCCCACTCCTGTGCTCTTGCCTGGAGGGTCCCATGGACAGAGGAGCCTGGTAGGCTGCGGTCCATGGGGTCACGAAGAGTCGGACACGACTGAGTGACTTCCCTTTCACTTTTCACTTTCATGCATTGGAGAAGGAAATGGCAACCCACTCCAGTATTCTTGCCTGGAAAATCCCATGGAGAGAGGAGCCTGTGGGCTACAGTCCATGGGTTGCAAGCGTTGGACATGACTTAGCAACTAAACCACCACCATATGTAAAACTGAATCACTTTACACCTGAAATTAACATGATATTGTAAATCAATTATACTTCAATATAAAAAAAGAAAAAAGAATAAAATTATATGACATGACAAAAAAAATGACAAGATGGACACTTGGAAACTTTCAAGACAGATCGAAACTACAGTTTATGAACTGACGTGGTTGTAGCAGTGTTTATTGAATAGGTTTTATTTTAACTCTTTGCTTTGGAGTCTTTATTCTCAGGGTTTGACTACTCGAGAGCCCTAGACACCGGATTTCAGCACAGATGGAGTTCTGTAGTTGACAGCAGGTTGTCAACCCTGATTCCTATACATTAGGGTGATGTTGTTAATAAACTCCCTTCAGAGGAACTTCATGTTTGGAGAACCAACTCAGGCCCAAGTCAGATACACAAAATAAAATGAATTAAACTAAGTGTCAGGCAAGTTAGTTTATAAAAGTTACTAATATGGTATAATCAAAAAGACTTGGCCTCTGAACCTGAGCTTTGGGTTTTAGTTCTGTCTTGGGGTCACAAAGAATTGGACACGACTGAGGGACTGAACTGGTCCCTTACGGAATGCGGGACTTTGGTGAACACTTAATTTTCTCTGCACCTGCTCCTTCATCTTGCAAATGGCAGTGTGAATTGTGTGTGCCTCATGGGGTTGTTACGAATATTCAGTGGAATTTTCTGAATGAAAAAACTTTCGAGATGGCAAAGCACATTTCAGACATGAGGTGATATTTTAATGTTACTACTTACATAAGATCCAAGAGCCATTTTCTTCCTCCTGCTGTCTCTAATGATGATATAACACCATTTCTTTCCCTACTCTTTTTCTCCTTGTGTTTTGCAATCCTTCCTCAAAACACATCTCAATCAAGATAAAGATCATCTCTATCACCCCCTCCTGTTAGTCTCATCCCCTCTGTGGATAATCACTCTTATGATCACTATCAATGTAGGTTAGTTTAGGCTCTTGCAATTTAAATGACTGAAGAATCAACAGATGCCAATATTATGTTATCCCTGTGGTGTAATGGGGGGCCCCTGGTGCAACCTCAGACTTGTTTGCCTTTTTTTTTTTAACTGTATCATTTACTTAAAAAAAATTAATACCCTCTAGCATTTTGGAAGAAGGCAATGGCTCCCCACTCTAGTACTCTTGCCTGGAAAATCCATGGATGGAGGAGCCTGGTAGGCTGCAGCCCATGGGGTCGCTAAGAGTTGGGCACAACTGAGCGACTTCACTTTCACTTTTCACTTTTGTGCATTGGAGAAGGAAATGGCACTGCATTCCAGTACTCTTGCCTGGAGAATTCCAGGGATGGAGGAGCCTGGTAGGCTGCAGTCATGGAGTCGCTAAGAGTCAGATACAACTGAGCGACTTTACTTTCCTGCATTGGAGAAGGAAATGGCACCCCACTCCAGTGTTCTTGCCTGGAGAATCCCAGGGACGGGGGAGCCTGGTGGGCTGCCGTCTGTGGGGTCGCACAGAATCGGACACGACTGAAGTGACTTAGCAGCATTTTGGAAGGTGCTTGTTTCATATGTGCTTGGTCCTCAGGCTCTTGCATCTTCCCAAATGGTTGTGTTAACAGATTGCGACACAGCGGGATGCCTTTTCCTACACAGTATTCTCCACAGTTGCCCATTTCTCTCCCGGCAGCCAAGCTCTCATCCTCCTGTCGGCAGAGACCCGGCTGCAGTCCTGGGAGCCGCTGTCGGCTGAATTGGCAACAACCTCAGAAGAGGGCTGGGTTTTAACCCACTGTGGCGATAGGGGCAGTGTAGGCGTGAGGGTGTCCGCAGGAGCCCGCCAACCCCATTGGAAGATTTAACAGAGAATGGCTTCGGTCCATAGAGTGGACTCTGTTCTGGAACCTACATGTTATGTTAGGGTTGTGTCTTCATTGATTTGAGGTCCCTTGGCAGTGAGCTTCAGGTGTGGTCAAGGGCCCAAGCCACATTTTGAGGGAGGAGCTTAGGACAGGATCTGACCTCCTGGGAGTTGCTGACGGTGTACTTTTCCCACCAGGCACCTCAGTTAGGGGTCAGGACTTAACGCTCATGTAAGCGGGTTCTGGCTGCCCGACTGAGGTGACCCCAGGCCCTCTTCTGGGCAAAGGCTTGTGCTGGTGATGGCACTCTCTTAAGAGGCAGTGGCTTGGTTTTCCTTCCCCCAGAATGTCCTAGTGCTGCACACATTATAGAGCATCTAAAGCGAGGCCAAGAAGGTAGACTGCGTTGCAGCCCCTCTCCTTTGTTCCCTGAGGAAGGCCAGGCTGATCAGTGCGTTGCCCAGCTCACAGGAGGTGCAGCTTTGATTCCTGGTTGGGGAACTAAGATCCTGCATGCTGTGTGGTGTGGTGGAAAAAAAAAAAAGAATAAATTAAGCAGCGTTCAAAGGAGATAAGTACAGTGGAGAAAAATAAAGCAGGGAAAGAAGGAAGTGAGAAATGCTGGAGGACCAGGGTTCCCACTTTAAAGAGTCACTAGGGAAGGGCCCATGGAGGAGCAGAGACTTGAATGAGTGATCTTAGAAGTCCAAGCAGAGGGAAAAGCAAGTTGAAAGCCTCAGATAAGATGAGGCATGGGGACATGGTCTTGCCCCCATCGCAGCCGGTCGTGTCAGAGGTCGCCTGACCTGACTCTGGACTCCTCACATTCTCTCCGCCACAGATCTGAAATCAGTGTCCTTCGATCTCTGTTGGATGTTTGCCTTAGGTGGTGTTCTCAAGGGAGGCTTTTGTCACTGTGTGGAGAGACCCAGTCTACGCACATGGAGAAGAATGTGGCAAATGTACAACGGAGGCACAAGCCAGAGCGCTTGCTTCTAGAGGAGGGAAAGGGTACGTCCCTGGTACCTGCCCCCAGAGCTGCCCCCTAGGGTGCCCAGGGCCCTCAAGGAAACCCCGCCCTTTTGCTCCAGATGGCTGATAACACTTTTCCCTGCAACCTGGCAGTCCAGGCTTGTGATACTTTCTTGTTGAACAATGCGAGGTCAGATGAGTTGTAAGAAGAGTTTAGCAAAAATAACAATAGCTGTTGGTCTCAGAGGTCACAATATACCCATGGTGCCTGCTGGCCCACCTGGGCAGAAAGGCAATCACTCACAGTGTGTGCCAAGCCTTCAATGGCTCTTGACGTTGAGTGCCAACATAGAAGATCTGACAGCTTCCCTTGCGCCCAGGAAGGAATGTTGTTGGTCCTTAGCTCGTGTGGAGTATGGGGGCCTCAGCTGATCTCATCCCTTACACGTTCCTTGCAGTCACTTTCAGCCAGTACTCTCTGTCAGTGGGGAAGAATCTCTGCTTTTTGCTGGGAAGCCTTTAAAAAGTTTTTTTTATTATTTTTAAATTTTTATTGGCGTGTGTACAGTGTTATGTTCATTTCAGGTGTACAGCAAAGTGAATCAGTTATACATATATCTACTCAAAAAAGAGTCTTTTCCCATATATGGGAAGCCTGTTTTTCAAAAGAAGGTAAATGGTGACTGTCAGGGAAAGAGGGGACTTAGATTAGTGGCCCCTGAGTTTGGGGTGCCTGGTGACTTTTCGGAACAGCTCATTTGCTAGAGCCCCTGGCAGTCATGTTTGTTTCTAAGCACAACATGGAGGCAAGCATTAACATTTGATGTGGGTACCACACCCGACTGTCGGTGTGTCTTCAGTCCTTTTTATTTGTCCAGACCCCCACCCACCTCTCGCATCCCAGGCCCTCTCAGTAACCTCAGGGCTAAGGTCAGGTGCCTTTTGATTTGTCCTCCATGAGGCTTGTGCTATGAAAGCACTCTCTCTGATCACATTTAGTCATCGAAAGCAAGTGCTCAATGTCATAGTTAACACTCGAGGGGCACATCTGGGGTTGGGCTGGAAATGGGGCAGTGACTTGGTTGCCAGCAGAATGTTCTGGTCCACAGAGTGTTTAAAGTGAGGCTGACCAGGGAGCCTGCTCACAACACCTCCTCTCCAGTGGGAAGGGATTCCCACCTTCAGTGGGAAGGTATTCACAGAAGCTTAGGGTGCAAGGTACTGGGTTGGCCAAAAAAATTGTTTGGTTTTTTCTTACCATGGTATAGAAAACCCAAACGAACTTTTTGACCAACCCAGTGAAATGACAGTCATATGACATAGGTGATGAATCCTAATCGTGTTAAGGAAATGATTATTACCTTGGAGCATCAGGGAAAGCCTCTGGGTGGAAAGGGCAATTTAGTTGTGTTTTAAGGGTCCGGAGGACCTGGCTGGGCAATGATGGGGCAGGAAGGTCTAGCACACAGAAGCAGCCTGTGACAGGCAGGGGTGAGCTTCGGGTAAATAGTGGCGCTGTATTTGTCCACACATAACCAAGTCCTAATCACACAGCTCTTCTGAGAAGCTATGTGCTTATTTTAGAGAGAAAAGATTTCTGATGCAATACACCATTACTAGTAGCATTTTATTGGACACCTTCTTTTTTTAACTTTCAATGTCAGGTTTTTGAAAGAGTCTTTTCCTCTATGTGAAAAGTATGAGGATTGCCTCTGTAGCTTTGTACATTTATCTTTAACCAGCTTCACTGATGCTGAAAGCCAGCCAGGAATGCCTGGCTGAGAAATTGTGGAGAGTGTGCCTATTTGCCTGGGGAAGATGGTGGGATTAGAATAATCAAACCTTCCTTCAAGTGCCATTTCCCCTTTTTAAAGAACACAGTTCATGTTAGTTGTGATGTCATTTCACTGAGCACGTATTGCTCTTACTCTTCATGTGACAGAAGTATGTGGCCTAGCATTTATGCTTGCAGATCAAAGGAAATGTTGTGGGACTTCCCTGGTGGTCCAGTGGTTAAGACTTCACCTTCCAATGCTGGGGGTGAGGGTTCGATCCCTGATTGGGGAACTGAGATTCCCACATACCTCGCAGCCAAGAAACCAAAACATTAAACAGAAGCAATAATGTAACCAATTCAATAAAGACTTTAAAAATGGTTGGGATGATCCTCAGTTCATTTCCAAGGCAAACCATTCAACATCACAATAAATCCAAGTCTCCGCCTTAACCACTAATGCTGAAGAAGCTGAAGTTGAACAATTCTGTGAAGACCTACAGGATTTTCTAGAACTAACACCAGAAAAAAAAAAAAAAAAAAAGGTCCGCACACACTAAAATGACTTCTTTAAAAAAAAAAAAAGGGAAGGAAAGGTTGCTTGGAGTCTGAGAAAGTGGTTGCCCTGGTTCCTGTGTTGCTGCAGGTACTGTTCATTCATGTATGAAAATCTAGGGAGGTAATCAGCCAGGAAAAGCAGAAGGCTTCCAGGGCACTAGGCAGGCTCAGAATGACTTTTCAGGCAATTCTGCATTTGCTGCTAGCTTCCCATCCATAGGACTTCCTTGTTTGGAGACAACAGTCTTTTTCCCTCTAACTTTCCCCATTACTGGCTTAAATAGAGATCTTTGAGGACTGGCCTACTAACACAGGTACCAGGTCTAATACAGTTTCCAACAGAAAATGCATTCTGAGTTACACACTAGTGTATCAGTAATCTGGAATGCAGCCCCATTCATCCATTGGAACATGCCCAGTAGGGGGCTTAGGGGAGGGAGGCCCAGGCCCTAAGAAAGGAGAACGGGAAGACCATTGCTCCCAGGGGCAGTCTGTAAGTTCCATCTCTTCCCATCCCTGCCTTTCCCCATATTTCCTGCATGTTGAACATTAGAAATTGCCTAAAGAGCTCGTGGAAATTGATTCAGAAAGCTGGTTTTCTCATCATGCCCTCTTAAGGTGCACTGGGGCAGTGTAAAGAAAACCAGGCTTGTCTTTCCATCGCTCACCCACCTAGAGGGGAGGACCAAGGACTGGGTAATATTGGGCCAAGAGGACCCCTGCTCTAGAAGGTGGCCCACACAGAAGGCAGAGATGGTGATGGTTGGGAAACTGCCTTGAGGTAGGACAGAGATGAATTTAACTCAGGCCTGTACCACTTAGCTTTGTGGCTTTGATTGAGCACATTGCTGAACCTTTCAGAGCCTCAGTTTTCACAGCCTGCTTTTTATCTGCAAAACAGATGACTAGTAAATGTGACAACCCTATATAGAGGGCACAGTGTGTGCGTGCTCAGTCCTGAGACTCTTTGCGACCCCATGGACTGTAGCCCGCCAGGCTCCTCTGTCCATGGGATTTCCCAGGCCAGAAGATTTGAATGGGTTGCCATCTCCTCCTCCAGGGGATCTTCCCCACCCAGGGGTCAAACCCATGCCTCCTGTGTTTCCTGCATTAGCAGGCAGATTTTCTACCACTGCACCACCTACTCAGCAAATGCCATTCATCACAGGCCCATACACCCAGTTAAGTGTATTTCTGAACTGTGCCCTTAGTTCATGAAGGACTGATCGCATCTCCCTTCCGGGCTGTAGGGCAGTCAGATACGATACCGCTACCTCAGCTGGTGACTCAGCCCATCGCTTTGGGTCACGCCTACTTTGAAAATCAGATGACTCCACAGCTCCATAGTGGTTCTCCTCATGTGTGTTTCAGCCATGGCCTCTCATTCCTCTTCTCTGGGGGAAAACCCAAACTCAAAAGTACCTTAACTTTCCCCAGAACGTGCTACAGTTCTGTTTGCATGTCAAGCTTTACTGATTCTTCAGATTTGTATCTGATGTTTGTGATTGTTAACCTTTCTAGCTCATTCCCATATACACATCTGTTTGTTTTTTTTTTTTTGTCTCCTGTTTTTTAAAGTATCAAGCTGTAGCTGGAACAGAACATGTTTCCATTTCTCTAGCTTTTCCTGCTTGAAATGGGAGAAATAATGGACAGCATTTTTTAGATAAATAAATTGGAAACCAGCCTGCGGATTTGAGTTTTTAATTCTGGCAGCCAAATTCTCAGGGTTGGGAATCCAACCTGGCCTCTGTGCCAGGATGCAGGATACTGGCTTGTGAGCTTTTCTTTGTTAAGTGTCGAGAGTTTGGGAGAAAGAAACTTAAGCAGGCCACTTAAGAGGACGTGCAGGGAAGGCAATGGTTGAGGGCCAGTACTGTGAGTACCTATTCTGCCACTTGGTGGTGACCACCTCAGGCTAGTTTCATAGAGTTATTAGGAGGATTGCGCTAGATAAAGCATTAAAGCCCTTAGCCTCATGCTCATGCCCAGCACATAGTAAGTGCTTGTCTCCCCCACCCCCTGCCATAGTACATTTTTCTCTTTAAAAGAGAGAGAAATCTTGCTGGTATAAGCACTGCTTATTCTCTCAACTCTCAATCATCAATTATAGTCGTGGAGTTACAGCATGCTAGGCTTTGATTTATGTTTCCATTAGTGGTGATGGATTTAGGTGGGACTGTTCCATGCTTTCTCACTTAGTCCCCCTTGTGGTCAAAAGCAGACACGGATGAAGCAATGTGCTGGATAAGAAGCCAATGGGCCAAAGACTTGAATTGTATCTCAGGGCAACTGCCCGGGCCTTGTAAGAGTCAAGTCCACCACATGGCTTCCTTAGTGCCAACCCATCTCATGGCCTCCAAAGCTTTCCCTTGCTCACCTGCCTGTCATCTTATATTCAATCACTTAACTATTTACTGAGCACCTACTATGAGTGGGGCATTTCTATTGGCTCTGGGGCTACATGAATAAAACAGGGCCCAATTCCCAACCCTCACGGAGCTTGCATTCATTTTTGGGAGACAGACTAAGAAAGTAAATTAAGGAACTTCCCTGGAGGTCCAGTGGTTAAGACTCCACGCTTCCACTGCAGGGGTGCGGGTTTGATTCCTGATTGGGGAACTAAGATCCCGCATACCATGTGGTGTGACCAAAAAAAAAAAAAGAGTAAATTCAGCAGTGTTCACAGGAGATAAGTACAGTGGAGAAAAATAAAGCAGGGAAAGGAGGAAATGAGGAACGCTGGAAGGCCAGGGTTCTCGCTTGAAGAGTCATCAGGGAAGGGCCCACGAGGAGCAGAGACTTGAATGAGAGATCCTGGAAGTCCAGGCAGAGGAAGGAGCAAGTTCAAAGTCTCAGAGGCAGGAACTAGGTCAGGAGTGGTGGGGGCCGCAAAGAGGCCTGTGGAGCTGAAGTGTGGTAAGCACGGAGGAGCCGGTGGAGGTCCTGTCAGAGGAGTATCAAGGGGTGCAGGTCAAGTAGGGTCCTGCAGGCCAGGCTGAGAACATTGGCTTTGGTTCTGAAACCTGGAATGTGTGGAAGAATTTTTTTGCTGTTGAATTTTTTAAAAATTTATTTTTAATTGGAAGGGGAGGAGTTTTGAGTAAAGGACTTCGGTTTGAACAGATCACCCCGACTGGGTTGGAAAGAGAGCATGGGTGCAAAGCTGGAGGCAAGGAGAGACAGAGGAGATGGTGGCGTAGCCTAAGTAATACTGCTGGAGATGGCAAAGTGTCTTCTTTGTACTTTTCTGAGATGACTGAGGTTAATTCCCCTCCCCCACAGTATTCTGCTCCACTTCTGAAGTTTTCCTGTGTGTCTTTTTAAAAAGTATTTCTTTATTTGGTTGCCTGTGTCTTCGTTGTGGCATGTGAACTCTTGGTCGCAGCATACAGCACTTAGTTACCTGGCCAGGGATCGAACCCCAGGCCCCTGTGTTGGGAGTGTGGAGTCTTAGTCACTGGACCACCAGTGGAAGGCCCCTCTCTGTGTGTCTTACTTGGTGTGTGCAGTGTAGATATTTGATGTTGGAAGTTACTTAAATCACTAATAGAAATGGGTTTTTTCTTCCCCCATAAATCATCTCAGGAGGAAGTTGGGACCACTAAAAGGACAACACTATCTCATCATTGGTGTAAGAATCTTGTTATTGAATACCACATGCACATTTCTCCCACAGATGATGTTTTTACTCATTTAATACTATGTCATCTGGCATGATGTCTTATCCAGTTTCACCTGCAAAGAGGCATGAGTTCCCTCTAACACCCCACCGCCTCCACCCCCATCAACACTTAGACAGAGCACAGGCTTTCAGGGATTTCTTCACCGACTGACTTCCAGCTGCTTCTGTTTCCTTTTTACCTGTATGTATAAGGCACATGGATAGGTGTAGATGTTTGAAAGATGATGATCTCATATAGAAATTATGCAAAGAATGTTTTCACTTTTGGAAAAAAAAAAAAACGGAACTCCCAGGAAGCTAAATCTGCTCAACAACATAATCCCGAGAGAGACGTGTGCTCTTCGGTTACAGATTGGCATTCTGGGTCGTGTTTAAGGAATCATTGTTAGGACTAGTTTAACTGGCTTCATTCCCATGCAGTGACTCCCAAGGCCTTGGGACAGAATGAATGTCTGATTGACCTGTTGTCTGGGAAAATCAGGCGCAGGATGTGGGTGAGGCTTTGATGGAGACAAAGGACGTAAAGGACCTTATTTCCTCCCATAAGACCCTTCGAATCTTGATGGACACACAGTTAACAATACAGGGCAATACAACAAGATGCAAGGCAATACAGGGCAATACAACAATACGAGATAAATGCATGGTCAGCACCAACTGTCTGTCAACACACATCAGGAATAGACTTGTAGCTCTTGCTTATACACTTATCCCGATGTGAACTTCTTTTAAAATATCTTTTCTTATTAGCATGGAATTTGATCCCTATTTTCAGAGCACTGATGAGGGGACATGGTGTCTGTCCACAGCTCTTCCTTTGGTTGGTCGGCCCTTGCTAAGGAGGCTACGGTTTGGGACTCCTGCCACTCTCCCGCCTTTCTGTGTGTGAACTGGCCCAGCAGACTTTAAATATGAGTGAGATCAACTTGGGGGTTCCATGGAGGAGGCGTGGCATAAAGCGGGTCCCCCCAACATTGAGCTTCTGTCATTTTAGCCACTGCAGCTGGTCCTGATTTCTAAGCACTTAAATCTCCTTGTAAGTGCTGGCCCTCATTCTTAACAGGCATTCACCTATATGCCATCTATTTAAATATCTGAGTCATTGACAAAACCAGAGGTCTGAACTACATCCAGACAGTCTTAACCTCTGGTTTGCTCACTTCTTTTTACATGCTCCTGGCGCCTGGAAGTCAGAGTAAGATGCTTCCTATTAGTGTAAATAAAAGCCCTCAGTTTGTTTTAAACATTTGCAGAAACAGTAATACTTACCAATAAAAAGCCACACCAAGAGGCTCAGAAAAAGCTGCCTGATATAATGGAATGTTTCTCAATGTGCTAATAAACATGGAGGATTTTCTTTTTTATTCTGGGGCCTTTCTTAAGAGATTTGTTTAAGAGAGTGGAGACCTAAAGTCCAGAATCTTTTAGAATAATATCCAGGAAATGTGAAACCAATTCAGGACTGCCCATTCTTTATCATTTCCTAATGGGATATACAGAGTCCCTAATAACATGTTTGCAAATTTCCCATGACCCTTTGTTGAATAATGGAAGTAAGTATCAGGTGGAACTGCTTGGGCTGCATTCGAAGGGGGTGAGTTTTTCAGCTAGTAAAAGGCTGTATTTTGATAAAGTGGTCTTTATTATGATTTGAGCAGCAGCAGAGCCCTGATTTTCTGTACTAGGCCTATTTCAGGTGTCTCTAATGTGTTCAGACCCAGTTTTTAATTCAGAAATCACTGTGACCCTATTGATCCATTTCCACTACTTTCTGGGTCTCTAGGACATTAGAGAGATGGCTTGGTCTCCAGCCAGCCACCTGCATGAGCCAGTCCCCAGCTGGACTCCCCCGGGCTGAGCACAAAGCCCAGTCACACCGGCCCCTGGTAAAAGCTATTGACCAATGTGGTCTGCTTCCACCTCCTGAGATACACCCCTCCCTCACTGTCACTTCCAGCCTCAGCTCTCACCTGCATCTCGGACTCCCTCCCGAACTCCAGTCCCACATCCACAGCTGCCTTCAAACTCAGTCTTAACAAGTCAGCATTTAAGAGCATCTCAGTTCTCTATCTTCCTCTTCACAACTTCCCTAAATCTTTTTAATGATACCACTAACCTCCCTGCCACGGAATGTGTGTCCTCTTCTGTACATGTACACATTCACCCATGCACATGTAAACGTAAAAGTGACAGATCAAAGGGTTGAACTGGCTAATATACTTGCCTAGAAAGAAATTGTTGTTTGCTCACTAAGTCCGTGTGACCCCGTGGACTGGAACCCACCAGGCTCCTAAATAGCACAATGCATACATCTTATTGCTCTTAAGATGACAGTGTCATCTTCATATAAAAAGTAAAGCTTGTTGATATGCTGGTGATCTTACACATTCTTGGATGTCTGGGTATAACTACAGTGCATGACCCTTTTTCTCTTTCCCAGCAAGCACTTGTCACCTTGGAAAGCTGGCAGAACAGTCGACTAGCCTTGAATCCAGACATGAGTTGACCTTCCTGTCCCCACAGCTGATGGTTTGTCAGTCACAGGGAGGAACTAATAAACTTCCTGGTGCTTATTTGCCCAGTGGCACATGTAAAAATGCATTTCAGAGAGAATAGGCATGTCAAGTTTGAAATTCGGACTTGTATCCGAGTGTAGTTGCTGGAGGAAGCCCCGGCAATCAGGTTTTCCCACCTCCTGATCTTACTGAAGGGGGAACTGAGGCCCAGAAAGGTTAGGCAATCTGCCCAAAGTCACACAGCTTATTAGTGACAAAACTGCTTCTGAAGTGCTAGTATTGTAACCCCAACTCTAGAGCTCTTGCACTCACCTGCCTTTTAAATATGTTGAATCTCTTTCTGCTGCTCATCTGATGTGAGTCCTCAGGCCCACTGAAAAACCCCAGTAAATCCTGGTCCTTAGTCTATTTGAACGTATTAAACATTTATACAAATAACTCATAATAATAGCTTAAGTTGTAAATATGACAGCTTTACACTGTTACTTCTTCACACTTAAGAAGTAAACTTCCATCAGCTCATGGGTGGAAGCTGCTGGCTTCTCTGTCTTTCTGATTGCTTTATCCATCTCTCTGAAACCAGGTCAGCAAACTGCAAAGACTTGCTCTCCCCCACTGTCCTCTCAGTACACACACACACGCGTAAGTGAACTGAAAGCAGAGTTGGTTGGATACTTTTCCTTTTAAACCCTAACTTCCAAGGACCTGGGTTTTCATTATTGATGATGTATATGGAGTTTCTGTGTCAGGCATTTTTTCCTGAGTTACAGAATCATCTGGAATGGGGGAAGAACATTTCCCCATATCTGGGTGTCGTGTAGAGTGAATTAACCTATAAACCTCTGGGATAATTGAATTGTGGCTTTCACTTAAAATGGCTACCTAGCTGAGATTTCTGCCCGCAGTCTCTTCTGCCTGTTCATTTCTGTTAGCTTTGGATTGTGTTTTCTATCCCATAGAGCTTCTTAGGGAAGGGTGCAGCTTCTAGATAGCTTGTGCTTCTAGAGTTCAATTTTCTGTTATCTTTTTCCCCTTAATTTCATAATACATGGCTCATAAGCCCTGCCTTCTACATGAGCGTCTTCACATTATCCTAATGATGCCACAAACTCCTATTTAGTATATTGTGTAGTTAAAGAAAAAGAAAATATGTGGGTTTTACTCTGTCAAACCCAAACCTAGCACAGCCTTTCATGGGCACGAGAGGAGTGGCTACAGTTGAATCAGGAGGTCTGTGGTCTGCATGCAGAAAGGGAGTAGGCTCAAGAAAATGCCTCTTGATAAAGAAGATGTGGTATATATATACAATGGAACACGACTCAGCCGTAAAAAGAACAAAATAATGCCATTTTCAGCAACATGGATGGACCTAGAGATGGTCATACTGAGTGAAGTAAGTCAGAGGAAGACAAATATATGATATCACTTACATGTGGAATCTAATAAAAGAGTACAAGTGAACTTATCAAAAAAACAGAAGTAGAGTTATAGATGCAGAAAATAAACTTATGGTTACTGGGGGGTAAGGGTAGAGGAGAGATAAATTGGGAGATCATATACATGTGGGCGTATAAACTGGGATTGACATATACACAATCCTATATATAAAATAGATAATAAGGACCTACTGTATAGCACAGAGAACTCAATACTCTATAATGACCTATATGGGAAAAGAAGCTAAAAAAAGAGTAGATATATGTATAAGAGACTCACTTCATTGTACACTTGAAATTAACACAATATTGTAAATCAACTATGCCCCAATAAAAATTTTAAAAATAAAACAATTTTAAAAAAGCCTTCTGGGTGTGTGAAGTGGATGGCACTGCTATGTCCGTGGCCACTCTCTGAGGATGAGGGTGCTGTGAGGAGACTTCCCAGTGTCCGCAGTGCTGACCTGTCAGAAGCAAGGGGGCTCATTCCTCTCTGGTATCTGTTCCCCCTCTGTATCCACTTCAAGATGAACATAAACCTCAGGAAGTCTCTTCCAGAGCATTTCAGACACCCCTTGGTACAGTGGCAAACCCATCTATGGTTTTCTTTCAGTATAATTTTCAAGTAATGTGATCACACCAAACCTTGTCTAGCTCTGATCTACCTTCTCTGATGCTGCCATTACAGTTTTCTCAGTCTCCTCACCAAGCCTAAATTAGTAGTAGCAGGAGGTGCTCCGCTCCCTGTATATTTTGAGCTGTGTTGCAGGCACGCAGAAAATACTGAGCCACCATGAGATGCTGGGAGTTAAAAAAGACCAGATTCAGCCTGGCTGCTGCTGGTGGGCACCAGGCCTGCCCTCGTTGTTTGTGGTCGATGCAGGAGCATGGAGGTGGCAGGGCCTTCACCAGGCCACCCAGCGTGGGTTCGGCTCTAATCTGTTCCCTCCTTGGCTGCGCTGTTGGCTTCTTGCAAATTGATTCTTCTGAGAAGGAAGCAAAAGTTCCATGAGAAAGCCAAGTCAGTGACATGCTGCTTGATTTCAGAATTTAAGGTCTCTTAAGAGCTGAGACTCAAAATTGCCTTGGTGAGCTTTGAACCCACTTATTCACTGCAGCCCAGTGCATAAGAGAGAGATCAAGAGAACCTGTTCTTTACTTTGTACTCTGTGGGTGCTCACCAAGGCACATGTAGGCGTGAGTGTTGCTGTGTGTGTTAGCAGGGTTCAAGGAAAGAACATCTTGGGACTTCCCTGGTGGTGCAGTGGTTAAGATGCCACACTTCCAATGCAGAGGGCACAGGTTCGATCCTTGGTCAGGGAATTAAGATCCCGCATGCCCTGTGGTGTGGTCAAAAAAAAAAAAAGAAAGGAAAGAAAATCCTATAGTATGTTTCTTTGTCTTGCTAAGAAGCATTATTATAGTAGGAAAGATGTAAGTAAGTGCTCGTTTGCTGTGTTTTATGGGGCTTCCCAGGTGGTGCATTGGTAAAGAATCCACCTGCCAGTGCAGGAGACACAGGTTCAATCCCTGGATCAGGAAGATCCCGTGAAGAAGGAAATGGCAGCCCACCCCAGTATTCTTGCCTGGGAAATCCCACAGACAGAAGCACCTAATAGGCTGCAGTCCAAGGGGCCGCAAAGAGTCGGACATGACTCAACACACGCTCACATGCATTGCCTCTTTAGCCCTTTGCTTGTGTTTTTTTTCCCCTACAACTACCTGGCAACTTCTTCCAAGGCTCATTCCAAGTCCACCACCACTATTTCTAGCAAATACAGTTTTAACTCACTTCAGGGTCCATTTCGACCTAACCCCTTTCCTCCCTTGTCTGCTTATGCTTTTCCTCTTTCTCCTTAACAGTGTTGTGTTTGTTTGCGCCCAGTGGCAGTCTTTAAGAGGTACACTTGGAGGTCTGCAAAAATAGTCCTTTTGCCAAAAAATTTAAAAGAGGATTATTTGTATAATTGACATTATATGAACATTCTAACAAGTTGATATTATATGAGGAGACATTTTATACTCAAAGCAATGGCTACATTTGCAGAAATTATTTTTTGAAAGAAAAGGAATAAAAATGTCAACACTGCTTGTCTTAAAATCAGGATTTGTGTTAACCTTGACATACTGCATATAATCTTTGTTAGGTTATTAAATGAACTTCATGAAATCACTGCCCACAGAAGTAAAAGATAATATCAAACTCTTATACTTGGTGAGTAGTATACACTTGCCTTAAAGCCATCATGTTCCAATGATAACTGGCAATAATAGTATATAGAATACAGCTACTCAGTGTATGTATGAAGGGTAACTAAATCTTTGGGGGCAATCATGAAATCACAGGTGTCTGGATGAGACATATTCAGTCTAAACAATGCTAATTTAATGGGATTTTTTGTTTTGTTCATTACACTTACATTGTTAATATTTACATCTTTAGGCAGTTAATGCCAAAGAGGGAATTAGGGGAGAAAGATTCTCTTTAGTTTCATTTTAAGTTACCTCTCAGTATTTACTTGATGGAAAAGTTTTGTAACTGTTTGGCATGTGAAAGACTCTTTTATAAAATAGAGGTCTAAGACCCAGAAAAAGAAAATGTGTTTGTTAATGAATATTAAGCATTTATTCTAAGCCTGGCACTGTGCTAAGCGTTGAGTAATAAAAGATGGCACCATCCATACTACCTACTGTTCACTGCAGTCTTACCTCTAAGGCGTAGAGTTGAATCTTCTATTTTGATTCTAGTGGACGAAAAGCATTCTGTTTCCCTTTGGATTAGAGTGGCAGAAAAGGTGTTCAAGGGAGGTACTTTCTTTAGCAACCACCAGGTGTCAGCAGAGGACTTGGAACTCGACAACAAATGTGTTCTTGGTTTTCCTGACTCACTAAGGCCATCCCTCTTGACTTTTCAAAGGCGGTAGACGTCCATTGGCCCGCTTTCTCCCAAATATTAGTGTCAAACACTTTCTCCTCAAAATTGTATCACATTCCTTCACCTTATAAAAGTAACACAAATTCCTTGACCTTTTTCTACTTTAAAGATTTTATTTCTGTCTTTCATGGTGATGGTTCTCCAAAGTAGGGGTAGGGGAGATTCACCAAGCTCCTGTTGTTTCCACTGATCCCATTCCCCAAACTGCCAAAGCCCACTGTCAGATGATATGGGGAAAGGTGGAGTGTCTGTTCTTTTTCCTGCACAGAGAAACAATCTGATGGTGGAGCTTGATGGCTCCAAACTGCAGAAGGAAGTGTCAACAGAGAAAGTCCTGGAGATCCACTGGTCCAGGCATTTGATTCTCGTGTAGCCTGTGTTCACTTACACACATTAAGGAACGGTATGTTAATTGACAGGGGAAACCTTGGAGAGGCTGGTATTTATTTGTTTCATACAGATTTTCTTCAGTTTCTTATCTTGCCTCCTCACTCGATATTTATCTGTCTGTCTACCTATCTGTGCTTGCTTGCCTGCTAAGTCATTTCAGTCGTGTCCGACTCTTTGCTACCCCATGGACTGTAGCCCACCAGGCTCCTCTGTCCATGGGATTCTCCAGGCAAGAATACTGGAGTGGGTTGCCATCCCCTTCTCCAGGGGATCTTCCTGACCCATGGATCGAACCCAGGTCTCCTGCATTGCAGGCAGATTTCTCTATCCAACTTACTTCACTCCGTATAATCATCTCTACTTCCATCCATTAGTTCATTCTTTTTATTATTTGCCTCCTCACTTGACAAGTGGTAATAGATTTAGTAAAGTGAAGAATCTGTATGTTGCCATGCCCTCCTTCAGTCCCAACCCAGGGATTGAAGCCGCATCTGCTGGGGGGCCCTTGGTGTCGGTCATCAGGGTATAGGGTGGGAGAAGGTGCAGAAGGGCTACCGTGGATACTCAGGCCTCTTTTCAAGCCTTATAAGATGTCAGAAGTGGTGGCAGTTGGAGGGATATCCGTTCAAATGAGCTGCTCAGCTGTTGGTATACTGAGGGAGAGGCGGACTGGGAAGCTAGAGACACAAAGTCAGCAGCTGGCTTCAGTAGCTAAGGCTGCCAGGGTGCGTGACCTGCAAGGGTTGGAGAGTCAGACATGGTGCACAGCCCCAAGTCTATGCCCTGAAGTAAGGGCCCGACTGATGGACGGGTCTGTGGTTTAGTACACTGTGGGGATTTCCTTCTGGCCAATCAGAGCAATTTGACAAATCGTATTATAGCTAACTCCAGGAACTATTCAGATTCTTCTGTTGTTTTATAATGAATGAAGTATCACAAATAAGGCAGCACATCAATAGGGATTCAAAAATACTTTCAGTATTTTGCTTTTGTAGAGATTTTTGTCATGATAGTCAAAGAAGGTCACCTTGTTCTTGAAAACATCATGCAGGATATCCTTAAAGTATTCCATAAGAGATGTTATGGGGAGGGAGGTGGGAGGGGGGTGCATGTTTGGGAACACATGTAAGAATTAAAAATTTTAAAATGAAAAAAATAAAAAATAAAAATAAAAAAAATAATAAAAAAATAAAGTATTCCATAAACACATGTGCCATTGAAGAGGTCAGCTGATGTTCTCACTGTGGTCGTGACCAGTTCTGTGTTGAGCAGCAGCTCTCAGACCAGACCTGGGAAGGTGCTCAGACCTGTATCAGGATGTACTTTTAAACACATCATTGACCTGACTGAGAGATTTTTCAGAAGATAACGCCTGTGGCGTCAATAATGTGTTGTTGGTTTTCAGTTGCTCGGTTGTGTCCAATTCTTTGCAACCCCATGTACTGTAGCCCGCCAGGCTCCTCTGTTCATAGGATTTCCCAGGCAAGAATACTGGAGTGGGTTGCCATTTCCTCCTCCAGGGGATCTTCCCAACCCAGGGCTTGAACCCACACCACCTGCATTGGCAAGAGGATTCTTTACCACTGAGTTACCAGGGAAGTCCAATAATGTGTTAAGCAGCTTTTTTTTTTTTTTTTAAGTTCTTGAATGTTGGCTTGACTTCCAGTTAACATGGTACCTGCCTATGGGATTGGGTAAGGGACAGATCGAATTGTCCACAATCGCAGTGTCTTTCCTATATGATGGCTTTGGCTTATGGGCTCTGGCCTTTCCCAGTGCTTCAGGGACTCCTACAGCAAGTGTCTGCTTGTTCCCCGGAAACTGGAGTCTGCAGATTCTGGCCACGTTGCTTGGTGTTGATTCTTGTGTCTCTCAGCAGCAGTCTTACTGTCCCTTCTCCCTCCTGCCCTTTTCAGATCACTGGGGTGATCCTGCTGGCCGTTGGAGTCTGGGGCAAACTTACTCTGGGCACCTACATCTCCCTTATCGCTGAGAACTCCACAAATGCCCCCTATGTGCTCATCGGCACTGGCACCACCATCGTCGTGTTTGGCCTGTTTGGATGCTTTGCCACATGCCGTGGTAGCCCATGGATGCTAAAACTGGTGAGTAGGTCACAATGGAATACTGCTTTCGGATTCTGTT
Organism: Capricornis sumatraensis; assembly: GCF_032405125.1. Classification (NCBI taxonomy): domain Eukaryota; kingdom Metazoa; phylum Chordata; class Mammalia; order Artiodactyla; family Bovidae; genus Capricornis; species Capricornis sumatraensis. Next base: position 105,007,134 of record NC_091092.1, on the reverse strand, counting down.
TTGTAAAAATGCAAATCACGTGAAAGTGAAGTGGCCCTTCTTGAAGCCACAGACGAGACCTTGATATTCATTGACTCTAATTTTAGTCCAGACTCTTACCTAACCTACCCTTTAGTCCCCTAGAGAGACAGACAATCCCAGACACAGCCTGGCACAAAAAATCCAGTCCTGGTCCCTCGAGGTAGATGATGACAAAGCAGTGGCCAGCAGTTCCAATAAGCCATTTATAGCCATTTATAGCAAGATGCCCTGTTCTAGTTTTGAATTCAGTCTTAGAAATCTCTTGAAGCATGTGATATGCAGCCTTGGTGGGTGAGGCAGTATCTTGAACATAAGCATCCTTTCATGCCCAAGTTCCCAGTGGAAAAATACTTCTCTGCCTCCTTGAGCTTGGCCGTGCTTGGATGCACGGGCGTGCTCTCCTCTACATCTGCATCCCTTGGCTCCATGTGGTGGGAGATGAACTAGGCCAGAGCTTCCCCACTCAATAGAGGGTTGATATGGGACCAAGTATTGGCTACCTGGACCTGGTAATAGGACAAACACAGCAGTGATGTTTCCCAAAGAGTAAGGCAAGCTGTTGAAAGATGGTTACTGCCAGTCTCAACTTTTTGGTAGACCAGTTGCCTAATTCTCTACTCTCTTGCCCATTAATGTGGAAGATTTTCATAGATAAAAGTGACTTCCCTGGTGGCTCCAGTGGTGAAGAGTCTGCCTGCAATGTAGGAGACCCAGGTTCAGTCCCTGGGTTGGGAAGATCCTCTGGAGGAGGGCATGGCAACGCACTCCAGTATGCTTGCCTGGAAAATCCCATAGACAGAGGAGCCTGGTGGGCTACAGTCCATGGGATTGCAGAGTTGGACACAACTGAGTGACTAACACTTTCAATACTTTTCATAGATAAAAGGCCACAAGGGGCTCTCCTCAAAAGACAACTTTATTTAAAAGGATGTCTCTCAGACTTCTTGTTCTCTGAAAGGGGAGAGTGGAGATTCCATGAGTGCTGTGTCTCCTGTCCTTTCTTGTTTAGCCCTAGATTGTAGTAACCCTTAATACTGTCTAGTGACAGATATGGGTGTGAAGATGATTCACTCCAAAGGACCCATCTTCCCAGTCTCTTTGTTGACAGCCTCATGGAGGTTGTGCTTGATTTGGCCACTTTCTGCCCTGCAGATCATGTGGGAAGCTGATGCCCTGGACACCACTGATCCTCCAGGTTGGTGGAAAAGCTGTAGTGAGACCATACTCAGGCACTTCTGTTGCTGTCACCTCCACTAGGCCCCTGAGTCAACCTTCACTTCTTACAGGCACTAGTGTTTCCTTTGGTCTAGGGTTGGTAGTCTTCAACTTTGATCCATGTCTAAGTCACCTGGGCAGGTCTGCCAGGGACCCACCCCCAGCCAATGGAACCAGAATCTATAGTGGTGAGGGTCTGGCTGCATATTTTCCTGAAAGCTCTCCAGGGGGCGCTATTGCACAGCCAGGGCTGAGACCCTCTTCCTGGGTACAGTGATTAGCAAGGGGAGAATTAATTCCAGAGGCAGAGACCTCTGCAAATCCACCTGTCCAGACAAGAAGGGAAGAGACTTGGAGACCTTGACAGGCCCTGACACTAACTGGCTTAAGTCTTGACGGCAAGGACGTAACCTCTTTGGGCCTCTGTCCCCATTTATGAAAGAACGCTATGGGACTAAATCACCAAGGTTTCTTCCACCCTAAAGACTATGACTGAAGCAGAAGAGGGCATGCAACAATGAAACAGTCATCTCTGGCCTCTTCTGAAGGTGGTTTCACACCACGCTTCCATTTTCTCCTAACACTTGTGAGCTTACTGACAAGCAAGCCTTTTGGGGAGTAGAGAAGTTTGGGGGTGGGGGATGGTTGGTTCCTGTTCCCTGCTCAGTGTTGTCCTGTGGGCGTACTACATTTTATTTATTCCTCACCACCACTGTAAAGTGCAGGTTGTATTTTCATATTATGTGATAAAGACTTGGAGGTGTGTGTGATCCTTGTGCAGGTTCACCAACTATGCACAGACCTGGGTTTGGAACCCAGAGAAGCTTCTTTCCAAAGCCAGGACTGTTTGTACTGCAGTATTTTCATTTGGAGAAAACTTGAACCCTACCACCTGAATGTAATGCAGGCTCTCCCAGTAGGCCTTCTGAAGGAGCAACAGCTCTTCTCTGGAAGCTTCCAGAAGCAGAGAACCTCCCAGGGACGCGAAACTGCTGATCTAGCTGAGCAAAGCAGAAGTCACTTGATTAACTGTCTCTCTAGAATTTTACAGTCCTCATTTAACCTCATTAATTGCAAAACAACTAAAAATAGCTGTTTTTACTTTATGGAGGCTCAGAGCAGTGGCCTGTTGCCTAATAGTTACTCTACAACATGGCCAGGACTCAAATCCAGGAGGATTTCTGACCACAGAGTCAAAAGTTCTTCCTCCCACCTGCCTCCTAACAAATACTCTCTCACAGTACTGTCTCGTGGAGTCTAGGCCTGGGGTGAGACTCTCCCTAGAGTAAAAGGTGTTTCTAATTGTGCATTGTACCAAGTTGAGAGAGGAAGTTGTATACATGGAGCCTTCATTTCATTACTGTGTGTTTGGTAGTGCCTGTGCTTTCAATGTGCAGAGAGACTAACTGGCATTTTAAGGCTGTATTTCCTCCTTTGAATATAGATGCCCCTAGCAGAGAAAAATAATTTATGATCCCGTGCACAGATGTGTATTTTACAAGTAAGCAATATGGCCATGTGCAGGGTACCCAAATTCCAGGGCATCACCAAGGACCATTCCCAACATTCGGGACTGGTGTATTTCATTTCAGGATGAGAAGAAGCAGATTGTAAGACATATGCCTCGTAGGAAAGGAATCAATTCTCTTTCCTTTTATCTGCTTTTCAAAGTCACAAAAATGGAAAGCCTTAATGTCTCATAAGTACCGTGTAATATCCCTGAACTTGGGCACACATGCTCATGTACATGCACACGCACACACACACGCATGCACGCACGCACACACACACACACACACACACACAATCGCCTTGGAAAGTACAAGAAGCATGAAATGTATAAGAAGCAGTGAGGGTTTTTGATGCTTGCAAACATTATTTGTCAGTAGCATAGCCGATTTGCTTTTCAAAAGGCTATCGAGTCTGCAGAACAGAGAGGTAAGAGGCCCATCGCTGCAAGGGCTGCATTCAGGCCAGAGCAAGGAAGGATGTCATGTCGCCTGTGCATATCCTGGCCGTTCTGACAAAGGAAGAGGGTTTGAAGCCACTTATAGGAGATGTGCTTAAGGAAATGGGAGGGGATGCCCGAAGGGAGAGAAGCAGCTGGGTCCCTCCGTGACTGGGTTCTCATGCAAAGGGCTGTAGCATAGAAGAGAAGTTGGGCTGGTTCTGGTGTCTCTTGAAGGCAGAGCCGACTCCAACCAGTGGAAGTTACAAGGAGGCCCACTGTGGCCAAGGGGAAGAAGGCTTTCTAGCGATCAAAACAGTTTAAAACCTGAATGAGCTGCCAGCAATGGGCAGGTGGTGGGAGTGTTCTCAACTTGCAGACTCCAAGTGACCTTGATGAAGAATGTGGTATAAAGGGCTCACGCCCCCCTCCGCCAGCACACTCTACCTCGAGGAGCCTAACATGAAGAATAGCGGATGAGAAAAGTAAAAGTGTTCGTCACTCAGTCATGTCTGACTCTTTATGACCCCATTGACTGTAGCCCGCCAGGCTCCTCTGTCCATTCGGATTCTCCAGGCAAGAAAACTGGAGTGGGTTGCCATTTCCTTCTCTGGGGGATCTTCCTGACCCAGGGATTGAACCCAAGTCTCCTGCATTGCAGGCGGATTCTTTGCTATCTGAGTCACAGTAATGGATACTTAGTTGTAAAACGCCCTTCCAGATTTCTCCCGGTGGAGCCAACCTGAGAGGCTTGATATTGGTCCCTGGATGCACTGTCCTCGGCCCATGTGCCCCCAGATGCTTATATGTATTGAATAGAGGCAAGCTAACATGGAGGGTCATGTGGGGACATCTGGCGAAGGGAGTTTTCCCACTCTTCCACCCAGGGAATAGAACAACTTGTCTAATTCCCTCTGCCAAGGAGGGACTTAGTCCAGAGAGGCAGTCTGCTCGCTCCCGCCATGTCTGACGGCATCCATGTCCGCTTGCCTTGCAGTACGCCATGTTTCTGTCCCTGGTGTTTCTGGCTGAGCTCGTGGCTGGCATTTCAGGGTTCGTGTTTCGTCATGAGGTGAGTATACACCAAGTGGAGAACTCAGTTCAAGGGTCTCTGGGGGGAGACTTTCAAAACCTCTTGGAATGTGTAAAGGGTACAGAGAGGCTAGCTGGCATCTCCAGTGATATTTGCTAGTTTCCAAATGCCACCTACTGTGAGCTGAAATGCCCAGAAAATTCTACATGCAGGAATTTTACCAAATCTGAAACCTTATTTGTTGACCCTCACTGTTTCTTTATTTAGCTGCAACATAAAAGGATTCTCTGGCTTGTTTTAAAACAGTGACCTTCCATATAGGTTAAATACCTTAAAAGCCTCTGCAGCGAGGCACGAGTGTGTGTCTGTATATCAGGATTTCTCAGAGGGCAAAGGCAAACCAGATGAGTCGTTTGCCAGAGTCCCTGTGGGGCGCCTCCTGCCCACCAGGGTAAAATCTACACCCCAGGGGTGAAGAGCCCTGTGGCTTTGCTTGGTGGTATGGGGCAAAGGAGAGAAGACAGTCATGGTTGAAAACCCCTACAGCTGCACTTTGTTTTCTATTTACATGTAAAATTTGAGACTTCTACAGCTGGTGGAAAATCATTCTGAATCCTGTTTTGTGATCATAACTGCTCGTTTCAAGGATACTGCCAGCTGTCCTGTGTCACGTGTGGCCATCTTTCCACCATTGCTGAGGCTGCTCGAGACAAATGTAGAGATGCTAATGCAGAGATGGGATGCTCTCATACGATCTGTAGCCACTGCAGTATCACTTTTCAGATGTATATACTAATGAGAGGTCAGAAAGTGTATATGCTACAGTAAATTCTGGTTCTAACCACCCCCCCAAATTCATTATTGTCCCTTCTAAACCAGGAGTCCTCATCATTTTTGGCACCAAGGACCAATTTTGTGGAAGACAATTCTTCCGTGGACCTAGGGTAGGGGGGTGTTTTCAGGATGATTCAAGCACATGACATTTATTGTGCAGTTTATTTCTCATCTCATGCTGCCACTGATCTGACAGGAGGTACCAGTCTGCAGCTCAGAAGTTGAGGACCCCTGCTGTAGATAACAGTAAAGATAGAAGCTGCTATACCTGTGTTAGGAGGGAAAGAAATAGCAAGAGGGAGGTGAGAAAGACAGCGAGGTGGCGTGTTACTGGGGCTTCTGAAGTCTGGCATCAGCTGCTCGCAGGCCCTGCCTTTGCGCTTGGCCGAGTCTGGTGAGCCTTCCTTAGGCACTGTCTGTGCCTTTCCCCTACAGCCCTGCTTTTGTCTCTACCAAATATGGCCTCTCAGATGCCAAGGCGGACTTCTAGAACTGTTTCATGTGGGTGCTGCATCTGAAGTTAGAGTCCCCCATTCTTATTCTCAGCTGACCTAAAACCTGATAAAGTCACAGCCTTGATAGCCCAATAGGTGTCCCCAATGCCTGTGTGAACCCCAGGCCCAGCTCCTTCCCGTGTGCTGTTGGGACTGGCTTCCATGTAGGGCTCTACCCCTCACGGTTCCTGATATGTAGGACCTGAACCTCCTCAGCTGCCTAAACTCTCTTCACTGAAAAAAAAAAAAAAAATACAGTGGAAAGGGGTGGCTGGGGGTTGCAGCACCACTCTTTGGCCACAAGTAGTGGGCTTCAGTTTGGCAAACACATATGAATGTGAAATACACATGATAAACACATAGGCAAACACATACGATGAGATTAGGTCACAACCTGGCAGTGTTGACTGCGAAGGGTATAGTAAAGGAAATACTGCTGCAGGCAGGGCAGCAGTGGGTGATTTCTTCATCAGGAGCCCTCAAAATGGCCCAGGCTCAAGCCTGTGTAGACATGCCCCTGCCTAAGGCACAGGCAGTAAAATTGCCCTCCTTGACCTAGGAACTCCCTGTGGAGTTTTTTTTTATCTCTTGTAACTGTCCCACAGGCATAGAGTCCAGTATTTCAGCAAGGAACATCTGCCTTGTTAGCAGAGTCTCCATGTTTAGCCCTAAGCTTCCTGCCAGGTAATAATTGTCATTTGCTCTCCTCCAGGCCTGAGTCATTTCACCAATCAGGGGGCCGTTTTTTTTTTTTTACCATAAGCAGGGTTGCTTGGTAACACACTCTGATGCTCCGCCTTCAGTAGGTTTCCAGGGAAACAGAACATGAAAGTTAACCCAAGGTCAAATGTGTTCACAGAGGAGAAAGGGTTTGGTTAACCATTTATTAACAAGTAAAGTCCATGTCCTTTAGCCTTTATTTTTTATTTCAGTAAAGACAGGTAAGTGAAAGCTGGTTTTGCCTCACTCCTGTATGGTAGACCAGGGGTCTGATTTGAGTCAAAACATCAGTCTTTTCGCCTCCCCTTGACCCCTGCCCCACCAATGGCTTGTTCTTTGTCATTCTTCTGAGAAAGGGCAGAAAAAGTCTTAGAAAGAAGGATAGTCATTAACCAATTCAAAGAAAATAACTAAAAAACCATCAGAGCCCTTCTGAATCTGACCACTTTCAGTGGCTCATTTAACTAGGCAGGGTTCCTCTGAATTGGGGGTAATGGAAACAATTTGTTTAAACTCCTGAGCTAATAAACCTCTTGGTGAATTTTCTGAGCTCTTCTGTCTCAGAAAACAGGGCATCCCCTCCCTGGCCTACATTTATTCAGAAGAGGCTATTTTGGGGGTGTAAGTTGGTATAAATCTGTGTCCACCTGGACCGTAGTAGACTGGAACCCCATCCCTCATTTTCTTCCCTAGATCAAGGACACCTTCCTGAGGACTTACACGGACGCCATGCAGAATTACAATGGCAATGAAGAGAGGAGCCGGGCGGTGGACCATGTGCAGCGCAGCGTAAGTTCCAGCTGGGAGGTGGGGCTTGCAGCTGCCTGCGAGGTTGGGGGACTTGTGGGCTGCTGGTGACACTGGACCGGCAGTGTTTGCGGTTGATCCCCACTCCCCACCTCTCGGCTCACTTCCGTTTCCAAGAGTGGACATACAGTACTTGTTCAGGGTCCAGTGATCCAGGTAATTAGTGTCAAGGAGCACTCCTGTCTGGTTTGCTTTTCATCTGTAAGGATGTGAGCATCCCAAAGACAGCAGAGCTAGTTTGCCCTTAAAATTGCTATATGTAAAATAGATAACCAGTGGGAATTTGCTGTATGACTCAGGGAACTCAAACAGGGGGTCTGAAGTAACCTAGAGGGTGTGAAGAGATGGGACATGGGAGGGACATTCAAGAGGGAGGGGACATGTGTATACTTATGACTGATTCAAGTTGCTGTTTGGCAGAAACCAATACAATTCTGTAAAGCAGTTGTCGTTCAGTTGCTCAGTTGTGTCCAGCTCTTTGCGACCCCATGGACTGCAGCACGCCAAGCCTCCCTGTCCATCACCGACTCCCAGAGCCTGCCCAATCGCATGTCCATTGAGTCGGTGATGCCATCCAAACATCTCATCCTGTCTCGTCCCCTTCTCCTCCTGCCTTCAATCTTTCCCAGCATCAGGGTCTTTTTTAATCAGTCAGCTCTTCATATCAGGTGGCCAAAGTATTGGAGCTTCAGCTTCAGCCTCAGTAAAGCAATTATCCGTCAATTAAAAAATAATTTTTAAAAACATCTTAAGCCTTGGAAAGGAGGTAGACAGTGAGTGTAGGACAACTTTACTTTGAGTTGCCTCCGTAAGACCAGCCTTCTGGAAGTGGTGTCTTGAGGCTGGGCAGAGAACTCACTTGAGCTGCATTCGTGGGCTTGGGGGCTACAGTGGGCATGGGGGTGGGGAGATCTCAGAGAAACTGGGGATCTTGCACACATGTGAATGGTTTAGGCTGCATGGTGATCTTTACAGAGGATATGAGGAAAGTAGGTGTTTCTTGTCTGGAAACAAACCTGGCTTGTTTCAAGCCTGACTGCCCATCAGGATCACCTAGAGACGATCTTATTTTTTATGTTTCTGGTTATTTATTTTGGTAGGATTTCAAATCTACCCAGAAAAATTGCAAGTATAGTGCAAGGAGCTGAACACCTTTTACCCAGATTCACCAACTGATGATATGTTTTGCCCCATGTGCTTCCCTATCTTCTGTGTCTGTCGTTGGCACATCTTTGCTGTAAAGGGTCAAGCTTATTTTAGGCTTTGAAGCCCATCACAGCCACTCAGTTCTGCTTTTGGAGCACAAAAGCCTCCCCAGACAACATGTAACGCATAGGCATGTCTGTGTCCCAGTAAAACTTGATTTACAAGACCAGGTGGCTGGGGGCCTGTGGTTTACCCACACCAGCTCTCTTCCTCCATGTGCGTCTTTTTCTGCTCTAAACCACTTATGTACCTGTTAGTGCAGATCCTGGGGAGAGCTTTGTAAAAGATTTTTGTCTCAGCTCCCCATCGACCATCTCGATTCAGTTGATCTCTATATCAGTCTCTTTAGCAGCACCCAGTCACACACTAGCTCATTTTGGTGCTTAGCCAGGCCAGAGAGCAGCTCTTTGGCTTTGTGGAGGTGCTAAGGAAACCAACACGACATCATCTAGAACTCACTTCCTTCGCTGAGTTCACATGGCCTGGTCAGTAAGTAGAATTGTTAGCGGTGCCTCAGCACATCTTGGCTCACCAAAGCTGTGCCTGTCGCCTTAGGACCTGGGCCCATGTTTTTCTTTTAAAAGCTGCAAGGCGCTCAGTGCGGAGACCACAGTGCCTGTGATGTGCCACCCTTAATTCTTTCCCTTTCCCTGTTAACAGCTGAGCTGCTGTGGCGTGCAGAACTATACCAACTGGAGCACCAGCCCCTACTTCCTGGAGCACGGCATCCCCCCGAGCTGCTGCATGAATGACACCGATTGCAACCCCCAGGATCTGCACAACCTGACTGTCGCCGCCACTAAAGTGAACCAGAAGGTACTCGCTCCCTCTCAGCCCCAATGGGACTCAGTGGTGAACATCTACAGAGGGCTTTTTTGTCTCTGTGAAATGATGACAGATGGGTTAGAAATGGTCATCTTGGAGAGAGTCAAGAATCTTCCTCTGTGGTTCTTTCTGGGTAGGGAGAGGCTCTGGGTGCCCCATTTCTGAAGGAGAAAGCTGTGCCTCCACTCACCTCGCATTCCTGTCCCTCAGTGAGACTCTCTGAGGCATAGTTAGGAAGGGTTTGCAAGTGGTTCCTGTTAACCCTGATGCTGATGTCAGGGAACACTGCCTTTCTTCTTTCTGGGTGTCTGTCTTCTGCTTAATATACCTTCAAAACATGAAATTGTTCCCAGTTGGGTGCCAGTCCTCAGCAGAAAGAGGGAGTCGAGTTGACAGACAGCATGTGGTTCGGTGGGGGGGGGGGGCGGGCTTGATTTTAGGGACGTCACTGCTATAGGAAAAGGAATCAACGACTTCAATTCAGCTCACTATCAACATCCTGACTCCTAAAGAAATTAGAGAGAGGAAAAAGCTGTCCAAGAGAAATCTGAAAGTTAGTACATAGTAGAAATGAGGGAAATGAAATTTAGGTAGTCAGAGGAAAAGGAAAATCAATTCTGTATTCCATTCCGAGGGCATGGCACAGCTGTGTGTGAGGGCCGTCTCTATTTTTAAAGATTTAGAGAAATGCCACATAGGAAATATGTTTTGGTGAAACAAAAGGGAGCAAAACCCTACTGTTGCGTTTACCTATGGTTATGCCACCATCAGGTAAATTTTTTCTTTTCTTACTAAGGTCAGGTGAAGATCTTCAAAATCCTGTGGGATCTGGGCCAACTACTGAATGATTCACAGAAAATAGCCATCCTTTCAAGATTTGAATGTAGAAAGATGGTTTCTATATTTTACCCATGTAATGTTGATACTTGTAGCAGAAGTGCTACAAGGCATTGTTGCCATTCTAGAAGCTCAGTTTGTCATTCTGGGCTTATTATTTCCTGTCAATGTGGTGAGGTAAGATGTTCAGTACAGACAGCTGCTTGTCTGAGCTAAGAGGACATTTGTTCTGACTGGAATTTTTGAGGCCGCCTTCACCTCTTGACAGTGAGGTGACCCCCGGTTTCTTCCTGGACGCCTCCACTAATCACCTATCTGTAATTTTGCTGCCATTGTATGCAGTGCTGAGCTGACCTGGCCCTCAGTGGATGCGCCAATGTATAAAAGGCAAGATGTGCTTTATGGCCCTGAGATAGTGGTGCAGCCGAGCAGATACAGCAGTCATCACTCTTGAGAAAAGCCTTTAAAAAAAAATTTTTTTTTCTTCACTCAAACTATTTTTGTGAAAGTTGAGGACTTTAGAAGTCAGGACCATCAGACTGCAGTTAAGTTCTGGCTCAGCCACTTGCTGGTCGTGTGATCTTGATCAAGTTACTGCAGCCTCGCTTTTCTCATCTGTAAAATGGAGAGAATAATTCTTGCCCCTTAGGATTGATAGGATTGAGTGAGATAAAGTGTCTAAAGCACAGTGTATGGTAGACAGTAAGCACAAGACCATTTTAACCATCATGTTAAATGGTGGCCGCGGTGTCAATGTCATGACAATGACAGTGACATCTGTCTTGTACTCTACCACACTGTACCTTTCATTAGAAATGAAGTAGCAGGTCCTTGGAGCCAGGGTCTTTTGTTTGTATTCAAAAGCAAGTTTAGAGGCAGCTTCTAGATTGCATTTCTCTAATCCTGACCGTGATTTCCAGAAAGAAAGATTGGGGAGCATTTTTTTCACTCTACTGATAACCTACAAACTCACCTCGCTCTCAGTGCCATCCCCCCAATCCTACTTTACATTTTCCTGAACATCTCAGATACCTCGAAGAGGTACTTTCCCTCACTTCCTGTTTACTCTCCTATCTGACTCCCTCTCTGGAGAAAAAGTGAGTGACAACTGAAATTGGCCTAGTTTAAGTTTCATTAGGCATTCTCATTGAACACCCACTTGAACTTTGAACTTCTCAGACTAATTACTTCCCAGGTCTGAGTCTCTTGACACCTTATCTATAAAAGGTGGGTGAGGGACCTCCCTGGTGGTCCAGTGGTTAAGAATCTGCCTTCCAATGCAGGACACAGGAGTTTGATCCCTGGTTGGGGAACTGAGAGGAACTAAGACCCCACATGCCATGGGGCATCTAAGCCTGCACACCACAACTAAAGACCATGTGCCCCAGTGAAGCCAATGGCACCAAATAAACATATAATAATTTTTTAAAGGCGATGATGCATATGGGTGGGATGGTCTTGTCCAAATCCCTGGAAGAGAGCAGGCAAGAGGTGAGAACACTTAAGCAGGGTGTTTATTGTCTTGAGGACAGTTTTGGTTTTGCTACACACGATGATGAAATGTCTACAGGTTCAGTTAGCTAATAGCACTGACCAAGCCCCTCCCACCTAGGAATTTCTTGCCAGTTTTTAAAGCTGCCAGGGCAAGAGGAAGACAGAAAGTTATTCTGAGATGCTTCCTCCCAGAGCCTGCCCAGGAGCAGCCGTCTACTCTTGGTGCTGAAAAGCCTGCCACTTCCAGGTGTTTCCCATCAGAGACCCTGTTGATTTAGACTTGCTGAGAGGCTGAGCAAATTACGTGTGCTGTTTCCGGATGTTTCTTAGGACACTTAGCAGGTCTCTGTGGCTGGATCTCACACTAGACAACCAGGCTTGCATTTTAGGACATGAAATGAGATCGTTATGGGCAGATAAGATCGTGGTTTCCCAGAGAATTTAAGGTGGAAGGCAAACATGCACTGGGGTTGTAGGATCAAAGCAGTTTGGGCAGAGCTAGGCCAAGTCCCAGGAAATGGGCTTGTGGGTCCACAGAGTGAATGACGAGAAAAAACTGGAGACAGAAAGCATTTACTGCAACCTGGGTCTTGTGTTGTTTAAACAACAAAGAAGCTAATCACTTTCATCTTCTCATCCTAACAAACTCTCTTACTGCTATAATTTACTTGGTTCTTTCTTTGGAGTGAAAAGTAGTAGGGGAACTTAGGGAAGAGTGCTTCTCCAACTTTAATGGGCACGTGAAACATCTAGAGGTATTGTTAACATTTGTGAAAAGTTATTAAAAATGAGTGACCCCAGGATCTGATTCTGATTCTGTAGGTCTGGACTGAGGCCTCAGATTCTGCATTTCTCACAAAATCCCCAGGAATACTGCTGCTGCTCATAGAAAGCCCCACTTAGAGGAGCCAGATTTAAAAGGAATGATTTTGCCACAGTTGTGCTAATGCAAAGCCCTTACTTCATTTTTCTGGTTTCTCTTACTGGTTGGAATGGACTTATCAAAAATAATGTGACTGACTGAATGGAGAAGAAATCATACTTTAGGGAAACATATTCACCTTATGTGTAGAAGTGAAGTTCACAGCAAAAAAACAAAACAAAACTCTATTCCAAAAACAAACCTATTCCATACTATTTTGCAGAGTAACAAAATAGACCACATGACTTCTGTCTGGTTTCTATTATTGGGCTTGTGCTTCTGTATTTTGAGCTGATGTAGCACTGGTGGTCTGAACTTCATCTCCCCACCTCCCTCACATCACTGTGGGGAATAGATACAGCAGTGAACAATGACCAGCACAGAAAAACACTATCTTAGCTGTTGCCATTTGAGAAAGTGCTATTAGTGCTATTATGAACAGAATATCTACCTCTCTTCTTATTTGACTTCTTAGCCTGAACTGACCTCCTTTCTGATACCTGTTGGAAAAGAGTGCGATGTATAATTTCACTAGGAGAAATGAAATTAGTGAGCAAGCTTCTCCTATAAAGAGAGAATCACAGTTCAAAACTTCCCATGAGCAACAATACACTTCCTTTGCCCCCCGGCCCTGCCCTGGCCCTCAAATTTGCACCAGGTAACTGAGGAGCATAGTTTTGTTCATTGCATTGAAAACATGTGTCAAAGCACTGCTGCTAAATGAATGCATCTTTCTTTGCAAACAGAATATTAATCGTAAAATATCACTTACTAGAAGATACAGCATTGATGGGATTTTCCTAGGCTCCATGAGAAATGTTAAATCATTACATTTTGAATTAAAAAATGGGAGACATGTTTTTTGTTTTTCTTGTTCTTCAGATGTTATTATAATTCAGTGGGCCTTTCTTGATAAACTACAATCCTCTTTACCCTGCTTTTGAAATGAATGTCTTGATTTTTCACAGGCTTCATGCATTCAAGTTTGAAGCCCTTTTCCAGAGAACTGGAAAAAGACCATGTTTTCCAAAGCTGAATATAATATATCACTTCAGAAGTCTTGGTTGATTTGGCCCAGTTCCCCAAAAAATCAAAATCAGATCATTTGTTTTAAAGAAATGGAATTTTATCCATTTTAAACTAAACAATTGAAATTGGTAAAATTGGTGTTGGTTTTAATCACAACATGGGCTCTGCCTGCAATGCAGGAGACCCAAGTTCAATCCCTGGGTCAGGAAGAGCCCCTGGAGCAGGAAATGGCAACCCACTCCAGTACTCTTGCCTGGAGAATCCCGTGGACAGAGGAGCCTGGCGGGCTCCAGTCCATAGAATTGCAAAAGAGTTGGATGCGACTGAGCACAGCACAGCTGGGGAATACAGCAGCTTAATCACAACATGCAGAGACTTCACAGGATGGCAAAGGGACACTCCATTTTACAAATGAGGTTATTGACAGAGGGAAAGTGACTTGTTCAAGGTCACATAGTAAATCTGTGGAAAAGTGACTCTCGAACATCGGTTTTTCCCTACTAAAAAAAAAAAATAAAGTAGCAGCCTTTGTATGAAGAACCCTAAAGTGCCATAAAGTTGTCAGGCATTCAACCACCTCCTTCTAATCAGATTTCACTGTATCTACGATTTTGTCATTTTTTGTGAAAATGCTAGTAACTGTGTTTATCATGCTGAGCTTTCCTGGTCAGGGATGCGGGATGCTTTTTCATCTGTTCAAATCTGCCTCTCTATCCCTACAGTGTTGGTCTCATAGATCTTACAGCTTTCTTGTTCAGTTTCATCCTATGATGGAAACATTTGTGAATGAAAGCGTATATCTTGGATTTGCTTTTAGATACTCCAGCCAGGGGGGTGAGTGTTGAAGCAATTGAGGTGAAACAAGTCTGACCATATGTTCATTGTGATGTTAGAGGCAGGGTCACTTGGGAGTTTGTTGTACCACCCTCTGTTCCTTTTGTTTGTTTGAAATTTTTCATTGTATTTGCAAAATGAAGATTGGGGTGTATGTGTGAGTGTGGCAAGATAACCCAGGCCCATTTGGCCTGGATAAAACATGTCTCTGAGACTGTGTCTCTGTGTTTTCAGGGTTGTTATGATCTGGTGACCAGTTTCATGGAGACCAACATGGGAATCATCGCTGGAGTGGCTTTTGGGATTGCATTCTCCCAGGTAATCCGTGGTCGGGTCTAGCCTTTCCTCTGTCTCCTGCTCACTTTTCCTGGTGTACAGATTCTCTGGCGGCCTCCCTGTGCCTGGGGAAAAGCTGATGGATGGGGTCAGAACTCCTTGCTCATTAGTCCTCAGGTCATCTGTTTATTGATTTTCCTTTTTCAGCTTAAATGAAGTTTTGCCATCGAGGGAATATCGGTTACAGTTCAACTAATGACTAGCTCCAGAAAAACAACTCGTTTCTTCTGTAGGTCAAATGGAGGTTAGCTGAACAAAGTACTGCCTTAATTGGAGCATAAACAACTCCAAACATCAAATGGCTGATTTGGATTTGGGGGGAGAGGGGAGAGGCTCTTTTCCTGGTTGACCTGTCCCTTTTTGATTTCTTAGTTCCTGGGAATTGTACATGAGATCTCTTCCTTAACAAAAAAAAAAGTAGCCAACTTCATCTTGTGATCATTATTTTGATCTGAAGGTCTGATTGTTGTTTCTTAAGAGGAAACTGAATTTGTATATAGGAAATGTTATATCCCTTTATCTCCACTTGGCCTCCAGAAAAGAATGAGAGAAGCAATTACTCAGACTAAGCAGGCCACATATACTCAAGGACGGAACATGGTTAAGTGAAATCTAAAATTTTGCCCACCTCCACCAGGCAGTGTGTTGTCCCTTGGGCTTCTGATCTCCCAGTCAAATGAGAGAGCATATATACCTAACAACAACAACAAAAAACATAATGCAGAATTTCTTCAGATGAACAGATCATTTTTTCCAACAAAGCCTAATTAATGTCACCTCAGTCATGTTGCCATGGCTCTGGTTTTACCTGCCTGAATTCTACATCAGCCCTCCCAGACTATAATTACTATCCCCCTGCTCCTGCAGCCCCCAGACCTCTTTCCTTCTTGCTGAACCAACACAGATACACTTTAATCCTAAATTTGTTCCTAAAACTTCGCTATTGAAATATGGCATGTACAGAAAAGTGTAGACATTATAAGTATACAGCTTAATAAGTTATCATAAGATGAGCCTATCTGTGTACTTACCATCAAGGAATAGCACATTAGCCTAGCAGTTTTTGCATATGGAGGGCCTAGCCTGAGGTAAGTCAAAAAGTTTTTCTGTGCTGCCTAGGAGAAACCCTTGATGCGGGGCTCACTGAGTTGGCTCTGTGGCCCTGTGGGCAGTGAGAGAGGGAAGCCCCAAGGAAGCCTGAAACAGACTCTCTCTCCACAGAGACTTTAGGTCTCATCAAGGTACTCCAGAGTTGTTGGGATAAGAAAACAAAACCCAAAACCCAGGAGCATCACAGAGGCAGTAGCATTCACCCACGTGGCTGGTCAAGTGCAGAGATTTGAGATCTGCCGTGTTCACCTTGGGGTAGGGAGAAGAATGGCCTTGGGCAGCTCTTGGTAGTCAGATGCACTGGGAGCTGCAGCTTTGAATGGTGCCAGGAGCCTCAGGGAACCTGGAAGTTGAAGCGGGCTTCCAGATGCCAGTAGATCCAGGGCCTCTCTGGGACCATGGTGGCCACTTAGCAGATGCGTGTTCAAGAAGAACCAGCCCTGCTGATCCTGGTCACTGACCTGGCACCAAAGCTTCAGCCACATGTGTTCAGAAATTTTAGGACAAGTGTCAGAGTGACACTAAGCAAATAAATGTTGGCCTATGTCTTGAGCTTCCAGTAATAAAGCGAGCTTTGCTGAGGAGAGGCCACAGGGAGATCAAAGTAGGTAGAAAAGAATAGCCCCCGCCCCCCGACTCCCCATTTGCCCCCACCTTCTCCTTACCCTTCTCCTCAGCTGCTCTCATGACATCCATGCTGTCCTTGGTTGGAACAAACCAGTCTTGCACACCTGTTGTCTGAGAAATTAAACATAAGTGTGGTATAATGTACCTAAATGTGGTATAGTGGACAAGGAAAACTAAGCTGAAGTCTAACCTTTTAACAGACTTGTGAGTGCCTGGTCCCCTGTTAACTAACTTAGCTAACTTAAAGACCTTGAGTGCTGGTTTTGGACAGTAGGGATTTGGCAGGCATTAAATACTTCTCTCCACAAATTCCCAGGTGCCTTTACCCCCTCAAGGAAAAGCCTGTTTGTCCAGACCTGATAGGCAGGTCCTGCTGCCCTGTCAATTTATAGCAGGTAGTTGAGTGTGTTTTGATAGGGTACCTCCTCCCTTGCATCTTTGGCAGCTACTCTTTTATTTGAAGGAGCTTGGGGATGGACACACAGACACACACACACACACAGACACACACACACACAGACACACACACAGACACACACACACACACACACACACACACACACTTCTGTCTCCAATGTAATCAGCTTCACTAGACTTGGAAACTGTTAGGCTGGATTAATCCCCTCAAAGCACAGAACGTTACAGTCCCGAGTAAGGATGGGAGAGCTGTTTTCCAGAAGGGAGAGTTAAGCGCCTTGCTTGAGGCTGGGTGAAATAGAACCCTTGTTCTTGACTCACGTAGCACCTAAATGGAAGTCAGTCTGTGCCTTTATAATGAAAGTGTTTGAGTCTGTGAAATTGCAAGGAGAAAGGTACTCATCAAAAAATACCCATCCCTGTCCTGCCCATCCATCCCCTGTCCTGCCCAACCCTTTCCTCTGCAGGGCCTCCTCCAGGGCCCACAGGCTGCTGCCATGATTTGTTATGGACCAAGGGTTCTTCTCCAGGACTTATTTATCTTTTCTGTATCGAGGACAAGACAAAGCTGTCAGTAGCCTCGATGAGATGAGACATGGCTAAATAAGGCTAACAGGATTTTTACCTATTCACTGTTTTCAGGCTCTGAAACAGTCTCTAAAAGTATTTATATGGTTTTGTTTTAAATCAGATTCCTTGGCATGTTCCTAAAGATGTAGAAGTTTTGTTTACTTTCCCAGTTAGGCCATCAGCATAAAATCTCTACAGGCATTATGAAAAGTGAAAGTGTTAGCTGCTCAGTTGTGTCCAACTCTTTGGGATCCCATGGACTATAGCCCACCAGGCTCCTCTGTCCATGGAATTTCCCAGGCAAGCATACTGGAGTGAGTTCCCATTCCCTTCTCCAGGAGATCTTTCCAACACAGGGATCGAACCCAGGTCTCCTGCATTGCAGGCAGATTCTTTACTATTTGAGCCACCAGGGGAGGCATTGAGAAGACTGAAATTTTAGACCTATTGTTAAGCAAGTTGTCTTTTATAGCTTTGTTACCTGGCCTCTCTTTGCCCCTCAGGGATCAGGGACTGGCCCGTTTGGTGGCCACGGTGATTGCAGGGGAAGATACCCCTGCCCCATTTCCTCTGACAGCCCTGGTCTTGGTTGAGCTAGACTCCACCCTCTCTCAGCCCCTCTCCCCCACCCCTTGGCCTCCTCCCTGTTCCTGGGGATCTGCAGAGCCCCGTTGACATGATCCCTGTTACCAGAGCTCTCTTTGTGGGGAAGCTTTGAGAAAACTAGAGTTGGCCTTCTGTAAGTCGAAGGCCTTTTTTCTCTCCTTCCCTCTGTGGCTTCTCAGTTCTTGAAGGTCCTCCCAGAGGCTTTCGTGACCCAAAAGAAAGCAGAATATAGTACAGACAAGGCTGAGTGGTAGAAATAAAATGTTACTTCCAACAATTAGACGAAGGCTAATTACAAAGTCTTAGATGACCAAATACCAGGAATCTGATCTCAAACTCCCTAGGCTGTATGGGATTTGGCATTTCACTGGCCATGAGGAGAGGGAGAGGTGGCTCTGGAATCTCCATCCTGAAGCTTTTTTAGCATAAGAGGCAAGCTCTCCTCTTCCTGTCTCTCTCTCTGGGGGTTAAAGCAGAAGTTTGTCCCTGTGCCCACATACTCCTGCCTTAACACATCAGCCCCAGTGCATACCTCTGTTCTTGAGGAATTTACATATATTTAACCTAAAGAACTGGTCTCAAATAGGAAAAGGAGTACGTCAAGGCTGTATATTGTCACCCTGCTTATTTAAGTTATATGCAGAGTACATCATGAGACATGCTGGACTGGAAGAAACACAAGCTGGAATCAAGATTGCCGGGAGAAATATCAATAACCTCAGATATGCAGATGACACCACCCTTATGGCAGAAAGTAAAGAGGAACTAAAAAGCCTCTTGATGAAAGTGAAAGTGGAGAGTGAAAAAGTTGGCTTAAAGCTCAACATTCAGAAAACGAAGATCATGGCATCCGGTCCCATCACTTCATGGGAAATAGATGGGGAAACAGTGGAAACAGTGTCAGACTTTATTTTTTGGGGCTCCAAAATCAGTGCAGATGGTGATTGCCCCCATGAAATTAAAAGACGCTTACTCCTTGGGAGAAAAGTTATGACCAACCTAGATAGCATATTCAAAAGCAGAGACATTACTTTGCTGACTAAGGTCCATCTAGTCAAGGCTATGGTTTTTCCTGTGGTCATGTATGGATGTGAGAGTTGGACTGTGAAGAGGGCTGAGTGTCGAGGAATTGATGCTTTTGAACTGTGGTGTTGGAGAAGACTCTTGAGAGTCCCTTGGACGGCAAGGAGATCCAACCAGTCCATTCTGAAGGAGATCAGCCCTGGGATTTCTTTGGAAGGACTGATGCTAAAGCTGAAACTCCAGTACTTTGGCTACCTCATATGAAGAGTTGACTCATTGGAAAGGACTCTGATGCTGGGAGGGATTGGGGGCAGGAGGAGAAGGGGATGACCGAGGATGAGATGGCTGGATGGCATCACTGACTCGATGGACGTGAGTCTGAGTGAATTCCGGGAGTTGGTGATGGACAAGGAGGCCTGGTGTGCTGCGATTCATGGGGTTGCAAAGAGTCGGACACAACTGAGTGTCTGAACCGAACTGAACTGAACCTAAAGAAAGGTTTCATCTAAATAAGGATGGATTTTTCTATCTACAGAATAATTGGGTCTAGTGGCAAGTGAGCATTTGGTCCTGATTTAGACTGAGGAAGAGCCTGTGTCTTTACCTTTAATAGGCTTTCAGTTACGTACCTAGAAATAATCTGTTAATAAATGGTATTAAGTATAGCATGTTCCTCCCCCTCCCCACTTTCCTTTAACTTGGTGATAAGGGAAATGAGAGATCAAAATTCTCTCTCAAATATGATGAAACACTATAGCAAATGTGAAATCAGTCACCCTGCAAATAATTCAGAACACCCACCATATCCCAGAGTCTAGTTTTTCTTGCACCAGAATTAACTAGAATAAAAGCCAATATATGTAAACTACTGTTTTCACAAAGCTTGTATATACCCCAGCTCAGGACTTTTTTAAGGAACAATTTCTTAGTAGATGTTAAAAAAATAATTTTTTAAAATCGGTCTTCTCCCATGGACTAACAGAAAAAGGTATGTTCTTGCCCTAGAAATACAAAATACAGTTTGAAAGCAAATAGCTTTTATTTTTACTTATATTTTTAAAGTTATTATTTCTGTGAGAAAGTCTGTCCAGTGCTTTAAAAATGATACTGTTTCTGTTTGGGGGTAAAAAGGTGGAGGGACACATTATATTCCCTTGAAAACAGGCATTTTAGGTACAAGAAATACTGATGCATACTACAGAATGTTTTGGCTGTGTGGCTTGTGAACTGCCATGGGGGCAGAGAGCACTGCAAACCACTGAATGCAGGAGCATTGCAAACTGTGAGGTGGCATGCTGACTACTGTAAGTGCTAAAACATACAGGAGGTCAATGAAAAAAAGAAACCTGAAGTGCTAATAAGCTTTACAAAGAAAGGAGTGTCTAGGAACTTGAGATCAAATAAAGTGATGCCCACTGAAAGCCCACTCCCTGAAGTTCACAATGTAAGGCAGGAAGGAAGCCCTGGTGGTGAGAGGCAAAGGAGTTAGTCTGGAGAGGAAAGGGTCTAGGCTGGAAAGGGGTCTCTTCTTGGTTAGAAGAAGAGGCTGGAGCCATAAACTCTGTGTGAGCTTCCTGTATGGGTTGAGGGGTGTTCTTTAACCTCTCCTGAACCCATTTACTTATCTGGAAAATTGGGATAGTAGTACTGCCCAGGTATGTACTAGGAATTAAATAACTCAGTATTCCCAAGTGTTCAGTGTGCCTCTGGTTTTTGGCTGGCATCTGATTTTTGAGAGTATCTAAAGTATGATCTGGTGTATGTTGGTCCTGAAAAATAGCAGTTGTAATGAAAAGAGACAAACTATAAGGTTCAAAATCCTTGTACTCATGGAGGGGATTTTATTTTCTGATTTGGCACAATATTCTGGTAGCTCAGAGGGTAAGGAATCTTTCTGCAATGCAGGAGACCAGGGTTTGATCCCTGGGTTGGGAAGATCCCCTGGAGGAGGGCATGGCAACCCACTCTAGTATTCTTGCCTGGAGAATCCCCATGGTCTGAGAAGCCTGGCTGGCTACAGTCCATGTGGTTGCAAAGAGTCAGACACAACTGACAACTAACACTTTTCTGGAGGTTACAGCTATGGTTACTTTGGCCACTTGGTATAGGCATAATACTGTATATTTTGTGGCACAAAACGATGGCCAGAGTCTTGGTAGAAAATGAGTCCAGTAAGGTGGTGACTTTTCCTTACCTGACAGAGGTTATAATCTGCATGTTTCATAGCACAATTTCCATTTGATAAAGGAAGAGAAGAATCTGGGATTTGACCAAGAGAGGGAATCAGGTGGGTTGCAGCCTGCAGGGTTGAGCAGAGAGGAAGGAGAACAGAGTTTGGGTGTTGCCTTGATCAATAGTAGGACCCAGTGTGTAATCTGTAAGATAAGGGTGACCAGATAGACTGGGTGAGTGGTTCTGTCACCTAGAAGTCTGGTTAAAACATCAGTTTCTGGGCCCCACTCCTAGATGATGCTGATTTGGGTGGTCCTGGGGCCACAGAAGTGTATGAAAGTCACTAAGTTGTGTCCGACTCTTTGCGGCCCCAGGGACTATACAGTCCCTGGAATTCTCCAGGCCATAATACTGGAGTGGGTAGCCGTTCCCTTCTCCAGGGGATCTTCCCAACCCAGGGATTGAACCCAGGTCTCCTGAATTGCAAGCAGATTCTTTACCAGCTGAGCCACCAGGGAAGCTGACATTATACTAGACTGTCTCTCAAGGTCATTGCCACCTCTGAACCAATAACACATGGCCAATTGCTTAAGAAGAAGCGACCCTCACCTGGCCAAGAGAAGCTGCAGACGGTCAGACTCAAGTACACAATCAGGGTCCTGTCCAAAAATGCTGATCTTCCTGAGTCAGGAATGAGAACTGTGGTCTCCAGTGAGCAGAACAGATACAGTGAAGTAACAGCTTTTTATCAGACTCACTTGTGTTAGAAGTTAAATCAAAGCACAAAGTAGGTAGAAGATTGGGAAGGTGGAAGTACTCTGATATTCGTTGTGCTGAAAAACCAGGGGGTAGACATTGGGTGTAGATGGGCCCATTTAGGCCTAAAATATCTACATGGTTTAGAGATAAAGAGAAGTTCAAACCCACTGCCCCCCCAACCTCACAAACCATGGCTTACTTACTTCATGACTTACTTACTTGGCAAACTCTCCAAGTCAAGAATAGCATCCCATTGTCTCAGGGAAAGAACTATTATCTTGTCAGCCAGGTATGGCTGGGCTATCAGCCTATGCTGAGATAGCTTCCCAATGCATGTGGTTATGGTTCTAAATTCAATCCTGGCATTCAGTTCTACCATACTAATGCCAGGTAGTTACTACTACCTTGCTGTAGTAACTTAATTTTTTTCATTACTCTCAGAACATAGGAACACATTTTAATATTACTTAGATGTCAAAAGTCATTCTTCAATGGCCAACGTGAGCTAGAACTGTAACATTATGGCCAGTTTGAGCCTTTCTAGCTGTCCTTCACCGGCACTTAGACTTCCTAAGTCTTTGCTCCAACTACTGAAATGAGGCTTGACTATTTTCCCTAGTGCCCTTTCCCCACTCATGTTCAAAAGCCCTCAGTCGTTAAAAATTATATCTGGGTGGAGGGGGGCAGGTCAAAGAAATGTGTTAGCTCAGTGACTTGAGAGCCTGTTGTCTTCTTCCTTCTGCCAACAGCTGATTGGCATGCTGCTGGCCTGCTGTTTGTCCCGGTTCATCACGGCCAACCAGTATGAGATGGTGTAAGGAGGTGAGTGGCGGTGGGGAGGGCTCTCCCTTGGGGGCCTGGACTCCCCTTTCAAAGGGATGAGGGTACTGCTCGGTCACTTCACTCCTTGTTCTTGGTGGCACTTGGCCATGTGCCAAAGCCTCATTTCTCTGGTGCTGGGTAAGAGATGTGATTACTGCTATTGTGGAAAACATCAACATGCTCTCTTCAGCTTGTTACCTTAAGTCCTTCTTAATGGTGTCATTTACATGTTTTAATTTCTCTCTTAGTCTTTCAAGAATGGCGGAATAAGAGACCTGTTTTCAAAAGGAACTGCAGCAATCTTTGAAAGACTTCCAAAGAATGTTAGAGCACAGTACATAATACACCTGTCCTAACCCCCACCCCACCCTGCGTGCAACTGCAGCTGACACTCCCACACAGCCTCTGCTCCACCTTTCAGCTTGCATCGTGCCTAGCGTTCCATTTTGTGAAGCCCTGTTGTGCCAGAGTGTAGCCAGGTTCCCTGCATCTAGTCCTAAGGGACCCAACCCAAGGCCCTGTGCGTGCCAGCTCCTCCATCTGTACTTGGTCCAACTGCAGCTCATTGTAGGTGACTGGTTCTCCACACCATCACTGGCCCTGCTGGGCCCTGCATGTAGTGTGGGAGGCTCCTGTTAGCCCTTGATCATGATTGATAAACGCTGCACACCCCCTAGATATAGATAAGCAGATAGCTATCTGTTCTTTTGGCTTAATCTCCTTTGGTTGGGTTTTCCCTTTTACTAAGGCTCTTTCCTACCTTCTTCAGGCTGCCTAGGGCATGTAATACTTTGCAATTGTCCTTGAGGAGAAAAGGGCATATGTCATGCACGGAGGAGATTATCGAGCTTTGGGTGGCCTCCTTGCTCCTTGCTGTTACATGCCTGGGAACATATAGAGGGTTTAGTGCACCTGTATAACCCTGTTACAAAGCTGTATTGTTGCTTCCTTTGAAGGAAATAATTACTTCTGTTTTTCCCCAATTAATTGCTATTGTGTTATTTTACTTCTTTCAATAATTTTTCTTTGCATTGACATTACAGACATCGAGGACCTCATCAAAATCAATTTAAAAATGAGTGTGAAGGGGGAACAAAAGTCAAGATATTTTTAAAATATCTTAAAAAATGCCTCTGTCTCGCATGCCAACAAGAATGCATTGATATTGTGAACATTTGTGATACATGTATTAATAAATAGTCATTACAAATTACTGTGTTCTGGCCTTGTTCTTAAAGTTTTTAAACACATTTCTATTCCCTTCTGTTCCATAGGACAGGGGTCCCCAGCCCTCGGGATCTAATGCCTGATGATCTGATGTGGAGCTGATGTAATGATAATAGAAATAAAGTATGCAATAAATGTAACACGTTTGAATCATCCCAAAACCATCCCCCCCCCCTTCCCCCTGGTCTGTGGAAAAACTGTCTTCCATGAAATTGGTCCCGGGTGCCAGAAAGGTTGGGGACCACTACCATAGGGGATTGGAGATGGACCATCTTACACACTGACACATCCCCCCTTACAAGCTCCAACTCCACTAAATAGCATTGAACAGTATAAAAACTGAAGGGGTAGATTTTTTTTAATGGACATTCCAGGAACTTGAATCATTTATCATAAACAGGATGTATTGTTGGCTCCAAAAATAGAATCTTCATATTTCAGGCTAGAGGCAGAAAGATTTCAGAGTTTTTAAGTCTGAATGTCACTTTAAAAAAGGAAATGAACATCTACTTTCCCCTTTATTGTTCCTAACAATCATGTATTCTTCCCTTCCTTCATTCTTCTCTGGATTGAATAAACTCAATCTAGAGAAGAGATGACATCATACCATTCAGTTGTCTCAATGCCATGGCTTATATTAATACTAAACTATGAAATCCTTATACTTGATTTAAAGAGCATTTTAGCAATAGGTACAGTATATATTATCTGCAATCTATTTTTTTCCTTCTTTGTGTGTGTGTGTTAGTCACTCAGTCATGTCTGACTCTTTGTGACGCCATGGACTATATAGCTCTCCAGGCTTCTCTGTCCATGGAATTCTCCAGGCAAGAATGCTGGAGTGTGTTGCCATTCCCTTCTCCGTTCCTTCTTAACGGATCATCCTTAAAAACTAGTAAAAGCATTTATTCATCTTTTCCCAAATAAGTGGATCTTCTCTGATGGAGATGGTGTTCTAACTATATCCACATATTAGTCTGAACTCTACAGGAAGTAAACCCTAAAAGGCTTACAGTATCTGACCCGCACCCTCAGATATTCTCTCTTCAAAAGGTCAGCATTTTTAGAGAGTTAGAGATCTCTTCTCTATAGCCCCAAACTTTTCAAAGTTTCATTTACATTTCTCTTTTGTTATATAATAAAATGAGGCTTTTCTGTAAAATTCTAAATAGAGCCCCATCCATGGTTCACCTTTTTGCAAACTATGCGTTCACTAGTATACTCATACTGTTATACTTTGGTAAACAAGAAATCTATACACTTTCTAGATTGAATTTGGATCTCACCATTATATAATTTCAGTGTGAAACATTTAACAAAGATTTACTTGACTTTAAAACTATAAAGTATTTATGTTTCAACCTTGCTCAGAAATAAGGTATATTTAGCTTTAAAAGGTATTGCCTAACATTACTCCAAAGTCATTATGCTAATTCATACTCCCACCACAGAGTAGTAAAGTTCCAGTTTGTTCATATCCTCATCAACACTTGTTATTCTCAGACTTAGTTTTTTTGCCATTCTGAATGTGTGGTGGTATCTCAGTTTGACTTCACATTGTAATTAGTAATACTGAACATTCACTTTGTCATTGACTACTTTGATATCTTTATTTATTTTTTGGCCACACTGTGTGGCATGTGGAATCTTAGTTCCCTGGCCAGGGATCAAATCTGTGCCCCCTGCAGTGGAAGCATGGAGTCTTAACCACTGGACTGCCAGGGAATTCCCGATATCTTCTTTTATGAGGTATTCAAGTCTTGTGCTTTTTTTAAAAAACTCAGTTATCTTAATTGATTTGTAGGAATTCTTTATGTATTCTGGATGCAAATCGTTACCTGGATGTATCAATATTTATTGCAAATATTTTCTCTCAGCCTATCATTTGACTTTTCACATCTGGTCAATTAGTTTTTTCCAGCTTTATGGGCTTCCCAATGGCTCAAGTGGTAAAGAGTCTTCCTACAGTGCAAGAGACACGGGTTTAATTCCTGGGTTGGGAAGATGCCCTGAAGGAGGAAATGCAACCCCTCCAGTATTCTTGCCTGGGAAGTCCCATGGACAAAGGAGACTGGCGGGCTACAAATGGTCAGACATGACTGAGCATGCATACACTACTGAGATGTATTTGATATTGTATAGGCTTGAAGTGCGGAGAAGGCAATGGCACCCCACTCCAGTACTCTTGCCTGGAAAATCCCATGGACGGAGGAGCCTGGTAGGCTGCAGTCCATGGGGTCGCTAAGAGTTGGGCACGACTGAGTGACTTCACTTTCACTTTTCACTTTCATGCATTGGAGAAGGAAATGGCAATCCACTCCAGTGTTCTTGCCTGGAGAATCCCAGGGACGGAGGAGCCTGGTGGGCTGCCGTCTATGGGGTCGCACAGAGTCGGACACGACTGAAGTGACTTAGCAGCAGCAGCAGCAGCAGCAGCAGACTAATGGAAATAAAAACAAAAATAAATGGTACCTAATTAAACTCAAAAGCTTTTGCATAGCAAAGGAAACCATAAGCAAAAGGACAACCCACAGAATGGGGGAAAATATTTGCAAATAATTTGACTGACAAGGGGTTAATCTCCAGAATTTACAAATAGCTCATATGGCTCAATACCAAATAAACAACATAATCAAAAGTGGCAGAAGACCTAAATATACATTTCTCCAAAGATGACATACAGATTGCCAAGAGGCATATAAAAAGATGCTCCACATCATTAATTAGAGAAATGCAAATCAAAACTACAGTAGGACCTCACTTCACACTAGTTAGAATGGCCATTATCAAAAAGTGTACAAACAAATGCTAGAGAGGGTGTGGGGAAAAAAGAACCCTCCTACACTGTTGGTGTGAATGGAAACTGGCACAGCCACTATGGAGAACAATGCAGAGCTTCTTTAAGTAACTAGAAATACCATGTGATCCAGCAATCACACTACTGGGTATATCCAGAGAAAACCGTGGTTCAAAATGATACATGCATCCCAGTGTACATTGCAGTTCTGTTTACAATAGCCAAGACATGGAAGCAACCTAAATGTCCATAAACAGATGAATGGATAAAGATGATGTGGTACATATCTACAATGGACTATTACTCAGCCATTAAAAAGAATGAAATAATGCCATTTGCAACAACACAGATGTACCTGGAGATTATCAAACTAAGTCAGAGAGAGAAAGACAAATATCACATGTTATCATTTACATGCAGAATCTAAAAACAATGATATAAATAAACTTATTTACAAAACAGAAACAGACTCACAGACTTACCAGTAGAGAGAGGGAAGATGGGAGGGGAAAGATGGGTAGGGGATTCAGAGCTACAAACCACTAAGTATAAAATAAATAGGCTGCAATGATATATTGCACAACACAGGGAATATAGCCAATATTTTATAATAACTATAAAGGAAGTACAACCTTTAAAACTGAAGCACTATATTGTGTACTTGAACCTTGTATAATATTTACAACTATACCTCAAAAAAAAAAGGTAATCAAAACAGTGTGGAACTGACAGACCAATGGAACAGAATAGAGAGCCAAGATATAAACTCACACACTTATGGTCAACTAATACTTGACAAAGGTGCCAAGTGTATAAAATGGGGATAGAATAGCCTCTTCAATAAATGGTGTTGAGCAAACTGTATCTACATGCGAAGGTATGAAACTGGACTATTATACTTTACTCAGAAGTCACATAAAAAGTGGATTAAAGACTTACATGTAAGACCTAAAACAGTAAAATTCCTAGAAGAAAACAGAAAAAAGCTTCTTGACAATGGCTTCAGCAATAATTCCTTGAATATGATACCAATATTACAAGCAACAAACGCAAAAATCGACAAGTGGGAGTACATCAAAACAACAAGAAAAGGCAATCTATGAAATGGGAGAAAATGCCTGCAACCCATAAATCTGATAAAGGGTTAATATCCAAATATATGATATATAAGCACACCTACAACTCAATGGCAAAAAACAAAATACTTGATTTAAAAATTGACAGAGGAGCTCAATAGAAATTTTTCCAGTGAAGATGTACACATGACCAATAGGTATATGAAAAGGTGTTCAATATCACTAATCACCCAAGAAATGCAAATCCAAACCACAATGAGATATCATCTCAGCTATTAGGATGGCTATTATTTTTAAAGAAGTAATTTTTGCCAGGGATGTGGAGAAAAATGAACCCTCGCCTACTATTGATAGCAAGGTAAACTGGTACAGTCACTATGGGAAAAAGTACGAATGTTCCTAAAAAACTTAAAAATAGAACTGCCATGACCCAGCAGTCCTACTTGTAGGTTTGTATTGAAAGGAATTGAAATCAGGATCTCAATGAGCTATCAGTACTCCCATGTTCACTGCAGCATTACTCGCAATAGCCAATTCCTGGAAACAACCCAAATGTCTATCATTGGATGCTTGGATTTTGAAATGTGATGTACACAAACAGTGTAATATTATTTAGCCTTAACAAAGAAATTCTGCCATTTGCAACAACATGGATGAACCTGGAGGACAATATACTAAGTGAAATAAGCCAGATACAGAAGGACAAATACTCCATGATATCACCGCTATTGTGAATTTAAAATAGTCAAAATCACAGAAGCAGAGTAGAATGGTGGTTGCCAGGGTCTAGGGGAAGGAGGAAACAAAGAGGGATTAGTCAAAAGATAAAAAGTTTCAGTTAGATGAGATGAATAACTCCTAGAATAACAGCATAGAGATTACAGTTAACAGTACTGCAGTTTACTTAAATTTTTGCTAAGGGTAGATCTTATTTTAAATGTTCTTATCACAAAAATTAAGTAGGTAAATAAGTCAGTTAGTAAGTTAATAATAGAGTGCAGGAGGGAAAAAAGTATCTTTCCACAAAGAAAACTCCAGGTCCAGATGACTTCACTGGTGAATTTTGCAAAACTTTTAAGAAAGAGATAATACTAGTTCTACACAAAATATCCCATAAAACTGAAAAAAAAGGGGGGGGCATAATTTCCAAATCATTCTGCAAGGACAATATTACTCTTATTCCTATTCTTATTCCTTATTCCTATTCCTATTCCTTATTCCTCTTATTCTTATTCTGAACAAGATATTAAAGAAAACTACAGACCAATATCCCAAAGAACATGGAAAAATATTCTAAACAAAACAGTAGCAAAGCGAATCCAACAATATATAAAAACAATGTTTTAACTCATAGTACTTTATCCCAGGAATCAGCACTTCTCTTCTACCTTGTTTAGAAAGTTCTAGCCAGAACAATCACACAAGAAATGTGTCTGCAATATGGCTGAATCTCAAAATCATTACACTAAGAAACCAGTCAGACAAGGTCATATGTTGTATGATTCTCTTTATATAAATGTAATTAACAGGCATATTTACAGAGAAAGTAGACTAGTAGTTGCCAATGGGTGGATGGATGAGGGCGTGGATGTTGGGGAGAAACTAAAAGTGTTAGAAGATACAGGGTTTCTTTTTGAGGTGATGAAAATGTTCTACATTTGATTGTGGCGATGGTTGCACAACTCTGAATATACTAAAATCACTGAATTTTACACTTTAAATAGGCAAATTTTATCATAAGTGCTTGTTTGTTATTTTTAAAAAGGTAGATTTTGTGTCACTGACTTCTTCTGAGTCTTCCCCTAAGTATGGGTGACTGGAAAAGTGAATAAAATCCTTGTACAGATTAGCAAGAATTCTTTCTCCATTTCCTTGTGTCACATTTTCTTAAGTTTCTTCTGGCTGTACCATTATGCAAAGATTTTTTTTTTAATTCTTTGAATTCTGAGCTTACCTCCTTTGCCAAACAGTCATTTCTGTTTGACTGAATAGTCATTTCTGCTGTATATGTTAGTATTTTAAAACTCTGTTTCCATAAGCAGTTGTTTGCTTTGCCTGGCTATGAGGTTGCAAGCTTAAGTCTCTGAAGGGAGTATCCTTGTTTTAAACTTTTCATAGATGTGTAAGACACAAACAGGAAGTACTCCTATCATAAACATGTTTTTGATGATTTTTGACTAAGTAAACACACTCGTGTCACTGGCACCGAGATCAAGACATAGAACTTTCCCAGCTTCTTGGAAAATCACTCTTGTTCAGAAGAGATTTTTTTTTTATTAACTGTGGTAGAAAATCACATAAAAGTTATCATCTTAACTATTAAGTGTACATTTTATTAGTATTAAGTGTATTTTCCCTGTAGTGCAATCAATCTACAGAAATTTTCATCTTGTAAATCTGAAATGCTATACACATTAAATAAATCTTTTCATTTTTCTCTTCCCCCACCATTTTACTTTCTGTTTTTATAAATTTGATTATTTTAGATATTTCATGTAAGTGGATTCATGCAGTATTTGTCTTTTTGTGACTGGCTTCCCTTAGCATGAGCTTCCCTGGTGGCTCAGACGGTAAAGCATCTGCCTGCAATGCGGGAGACCCAGGTTCGATCCCTGGGTTGGGAAGATCTCTTGGAGAAGGAAATGGTAACCCACTCCAGTACTCTTGCCTGGAGAATCCCATGGACAGAGGAGCCTGGTAGGCTACAGTCCATGGGGTCACAAAGAGTCAGACACGACTGAGCAAGTGCTTTGCCTTTTTGCCTTCCCTTAGCATGATTTCTTTGCATGAAACAGGATTTCCCTCCTTTATAAGGCTGAATATATTCCATTGTATGGGTAGACCACATTTCGTTTATCCATTTGTCTTGTGATGGACATCTGGATCACATCCACTTTTTGGCTATTGTGAATGGTGCTTCAGTGAACATGGGCATGCAAAAGGAGAATGTCTTTTGGTACTAAAAATATCTAATGTTGATTGATGATATTCATCTCAGGAACTGTTCTAAAGGCTTTATCCCATTTAATTTTCACAGCAACAATATGAATTAGAAAGCACTCTCATTATCTCCATTTTACAGATTAATAAACTAAGCAATGAGAAGGTTAAGCAACTTTCTCAAGGTCACCCAGTAGAGTTGGGACTCTCAATCAGTCTGGAACCAGTACCACACACTTAGCCACCATGCTATGCTGCTGCTGCTGCTGCTAAGTCGCTTCAGTCGTGTCCAGCTCTGTGTGACCCCATAGATGGCAGACCACCAGGCTCCTCCATCCCTGGGATTCTCCAGGCAAGAACACTGGAGTGGGTTGCCATTTCCTTCTCCAATGCATAAAAGTGAAAAGTGAAAGTGAAGTCGCTCAGTCGTGTCCGACTCTCAGCGACTCCATGGACTGCAGCCTTCCAGGCTCCTCTGTCCATGGGATTTCCCAGGCAGGAGTACTGGAGTGGGGTGCCATCGCCTTCTCCACCGTGCTATGCTACCTCTTGCTTGTTTTCTATAATGATGCTACAAAGCAGCGGTCTCCAATCTTTTCGGCACCAGGGACCAGTTTCATGGAAGACAATTTTTCCATGGACTGGGGGAGGGGATGGTGGCTTCAGGATGATTCAAGCACATTATGTTTGCTGTGCACTTTATTTCTGTCTTCGTTACATCAGCTCTACCTCAGATCATCAGGCATTAGACCCCAGAGGTTGGGGACCCCTGTGGTAAGTATATCCTATGAAGTTTTGCTCGTGTGTGCTCATAAAATGTTCAAGTCTCAGGATTACATGCCCCTTTAATTAAAAACATGAGCATTCCCTCTTGAAGCCCCGAATTTCTTTCAGTTTGGGCTCATTTACAAATGGCAGTATCATAAAGCATACTAAGTACTCGACCTTCTAGAGCTTCTTTTCTTATTCTGGCCAAGCATCTCAGATATGCTGCACATTGAAAAGAAGTAATCGAAATTAGCTTCATGTACTCCATTCTATTAAAAGTTATTAGCAATTAATACAGATTTAAGGGAGAGGGGACTTATTAGCCCTCTTGCCCTGAAAATTAATGTGTCCTTTTCATTATATTCCTAAGGGGTATTTTACCCAATAACATTCCATTTCAGATTAATGTAAAATGAAAACTACATTATTTGAGAATGCTGGCTACAAAACGATTACAAACCACAAATCTCACAAAGATTAACAGGGAAGGAAGATCAAGCAGAACAATGAACTATTAATAATTCTAGACAAGATGAAGGTAATAAAATCAATGTGTCAATCATTCTACAAGAATCAAGAAGCCACAATATTTTTTGAGGGCATGGTCAGGCTTATGTAAGGGTTAATAATGTTTTTTTTTTTAGGTTAAACTAGGCTTTCAGGAGTGGGTGATTTCTGGATAGTTACAAAAGAAATAAACTATAAATTCTAATTTTAAAAATGCAAGGGTCTATATACAGAGATACTGTTCTCTTCATTTCTAGGCAAAACTGTCTTCCCTTTCCTGCACAAGGTGCCCCAAACTGCTCAAGGTTAAGCATGTCAACAACTCCAAATGAACCACTAGGGGGCAGAAGCAGACAGAAGCTGACCAACAGCTGTGAACCCATTCACATTTGGAGTGACTTGAAAGACTGCTGATAATTGCATCCTATATGTTAAGCTGAATCTGAAAATTTATCATATTTCCTTACTAAGAACCTGAAACCAAGATAAAATTGCCTAATTCTTTCTTCTCTATTCTGATGCTAGAGTTACTATTTGATAAGAAATACTGACCCAGGAGCCCTGATAGCAGCCACATGAATACAAGGCACTGCTGTTTTGCTTTCTCTTCCTCTCCATTGCCAGTTTTATAGTCCTCTTTATCCTGACAGCCACTTGATTTATTCTGGCTTATGCTCGTGGTTACCCCCTCAACATTTGGCAACTTGCTCTTATCCCAGAAGCAACGTCCAGACAAATTTGATTATATAAGCAACCTATTGCCACACACATTTAAGCTATACCACGGTCATTTCATAACAGGCACAGAGTTCACGCCTCCCACTCTCTCATGCTGTGTTTAGCCAGAAAAAGTTGCACAGGAACAAACAAGTACCCAATATATGTAATAAAACATGGCATTGACACCAATTCTAAAATCTTTATCCTACATAAACTCACAGACATATGTTCTGTAAGGCAGTAGAAGGTGGATTTATAAAGCACCATAAATGACTCCATCAATATATCACTCATGGCAATTGTTTATATCCTGAGGAGGAACAAACACTGTTGTGTTTTCATTCAGCAGAGTGGGTGCTTAATGTATGTCAGATTAAAGATGCATAAAATACAAACCCTGTCCTCAGGAGCTCGCAGTCAAGTGGGAAGCCAGATACAGAAAAAGAAAGATCGCGTGAATAAACAGAAAGTTGCATTCTATGTGAAATCACAGCGATTTGGATGGGGCACTGCTTAGCTGGGAGTAGGGGGCTGAAACACAAGGGATCAGATATAAACAAATGCTGCACTTCCTGAAGAAGAGTGCCCGGAGACCAGTGCTAAAGGACAAACAGAGCTGGCCAGGCCAAGAGGAGGTGGAAGGTCGGCACCGAGGCAGGCATTTGGAGCAAGAGACAGCTAAGAATAGCGTGGGTGTGGTGTGGGTGAGCAGAGAGCATCAGCTTTGTGTGCAGCGGGAGTCCCGAGGCACAGAGCTCTCTGGGGCTTATACAGCTGGTTGAGAATTGAGGACTTCACCTTGTAGGCAACAGAGAGCTGGGGAACTGTTTTGAATGGGGGAAATTTGATCATTCTGGAAGACATTGAGAAGCAGGAGATTAAGGTCAGACAGGCTAGTTAAGAGGCTACAGTTGTCCGGAGCTAAGGCACTGAGAGTTGGGGTAGGAAGGGGTGACACTAGGGGGTTCAAATGGGCAGGGTTTGATATGTGAGGAAGAATCATGGATGACACTTAGATTTCTAGCTTGGATGACTAGGAGGGCAGTGGGGCCACTGGCAGAGATAGGGAATGCACAAACAGGGCTGGGAGACAGCAAGGAGTCTGGTTTCAGATGGGCTGAGTTGGAGGTGCCTCCACGCTGTCCACCTGCAGAAGTCTGACGAACACGTGACTATAAGCCAGGTGAGCCTGAGTTGAACTCCAGAGGTTGACTAGGCCTCTTGTCACTGCTGGCAGAAAATATGGAGTCAATGAGATTTTTCCTGAGGATGAGTAGACCAGAAGAGTGAGGACTGAATGGTCAGAGAACCCCAAGGTTGAAGGGATAGGTGGAGGACATGGGTCACCAGGCTGAGGCAGAGAAGAAACGGTCAGAAGAAACCATCTATGGTAGAAAGCTCTGACAAGGACCTCAGATTACAGGCTAGAAGCACCCAAGTTCCTACTCATATCCAGTCAATAATTATTTGAAAGCTCGGCAGTGTGACAGGCCCCATGCAGGAGGGGCCCACTAAGAAATCGACCACAGGACTCTTGACTTCAGGAGCCTCATAATCTAGTTGGGAAAACGAAACACACTTCCTAAAAGAGGTAAAGTGAAAGCCTAAGGAAGAGGCAAACAGCTGTGAAGGGTAAGATCTAGAGGGACCCTGTGGGAGTGAGGGAACCAAGATTTCTAAAAGAAGCAAGACCTGGCTGACCTTGGGAGCCAGGGTGGAGATTCTCCTAAGAATGGAAACTTGACCACAAAGGCCAAGAAGACAGCAAGGTAATGTCTACTGTGGATGGAGCAGCCACTTCACATTCAAGAAGAGAGACAGATCCTGCTGGAAATGTGGCTCAAAGCCAGGGCTGAAAGATGCCTGAATGCCCACCTGGGCCATGCAGATTGTGTATAGGGGAAATGAAAGTTCAGAGCAGGAAAATGTTGCCTTCACTAAGAAGCAGCTAC
Source organism: Capricornis sumatraensis (assembly GCF_032405125.1). NCBI lineage: Eukaryota > Metazoa > Chordata > Mammalia > Artiodactyla > Bovidae > Capricornis > Capricornis sumatraensis. The sequence continues at coordinate 104,972,486 of NC_091092.1, read as the reverse complement.
CAAGTATGCATTCTCCAAAGAGAAGAAAGAAGAAATGTTTCCAACCCTCATAGAGAAAGGAAAGCAGTGTGTTTATGAAATTAATACAATACTGATGTATCTCTTCTTTTCTACTTTTGAATAGTCTGACAAATCAAATTCTTATTTTCAGAAGGTATCAGTTCAGTCGCTCAGTGTCTGACTCTTTGAGACCCCATGGACTGCAGCACGCCAGGCTTTCCTGTCCATCACCAACTCCTGGAGATTGCTCAAACTCATATCCATTGAGTCGGTGATGCCATCCAGCCATCTCATCCTCTGTCGTCCCCTTCTCCTCCCACCTTCAATCGTTGCCAGCATCAGGGTCGTTTCAAATGAGTCAGTTCTTTGCATCAGCTGGCCAAAGTATTGGACTTTCAGCTTCAGCATCCAGTGAATATTCTGGACTAATTTCCTTTAGGATGGACTGGTTGGATCTCCTCGCAGTCCAAGGGACTCTCAAGAGTCTTCTCCAACACCACAGTTCAAAGTCATTAATTCTGTGGCGCTCAGCTTTCTTTATAGTCCAACTCTCACATCCATACATGACCACTGGAAAAACCATAGCTTTGACTAGACAGACTTTTGTTGGCAAAGTAATGTCTCTGCTTTTTAATATGCTGTCTAGGATGGTCACAGCTTTTCTTCCAAGGAACAAGCATCTTTTAATTTCATGGCTGCAATCACCATCTGCATTGATTTTGGAGCCCCCCAAAAATAAAGTCTCTCACTGTTTCCATTGTTTCTCCGTGTCTATTTGCCAGAAGATATAGTTCCTAATTCTTTTGGTTATCAAGTTCCCTGGTTACTGTTATTTTCTGCCTAAACATCAGACTTGAAGAAAAATAAGAATTGTATTTCAGTGAGCTTGAGCCTGTGAGATTTTATAAACGTCATGCTTTTAATAGTAGTTTTTCTCCATCAGAGAGCCTTAGACAAATATATGCTCAGAATCTTCAGAAATCACTAAATATGTGTATTTTATCATTCACCTGACTAAACTGTGATAATGGGGTGCTTTACAGCCAAAGAACTTTCTAAAATATGATTGTATTTTAATCCTTAAGCCTCACAATTCAAGAAAGGCTAACAAGTTAATGAAAAAGTGGGGGAAGGGCATGACAAGGCAATTCAAAGAAAACAATTGCAAATAGCCATAAGCACATGAAAGATGCTTCTCATTCACTTTTACACTTCACTAACATTTAAAGAAATGCATATAAAAACAGACACTTTCATATCTGAAAGTATTTGCTATCATCCTCTTGTCGATGTTAATGGCAGTTTAAGATTGTTGCATCTTCTGGAAAGAACAACTTGGCATTGGCTTTCACATTGTAAATGCGTACACTCTTTGACCCAGCAATTCTACTCCCAGATGTGTCCTAAAGATATTCTTGCTCAAGGGTTTTAGTATGTGTGTAAAAGTTTCTCTGTTGCAGCATTTTTTTGTAGACTTTTTTTAAAAAGAAAATCTAGATCATCTAGTAAGGTGGGGGGTTGATTAGGGACTTCCCTGGCAGTCCAGTGGTTAAGACTTAACCTTCCAATGCAGGGGTTACAGGTTTGATTCCTGGTAGGGAAGCTAAGATCCCATCTGCCTTGTGGCCAAAAAAAAACCAAAACATAAAACAGAAGCAATATTGTAACAAACTCAGTAGGCTTTTTTTTTTTTTTTCTTGAAAAGGTCCATATTAAAAAAGATCTTAAAAGAGGGGGCTGGTTCGAGTCACTATGCTATCTGCAGACACTGTGCTGTGCTTAGTCACTCAGTTGTGTCTGACTCTTTGTGACCCCATGGACTGTAGCCCACCAGGCTCCTCTGTCCACAGGGATTCTCCAGGCAAGAATACTAGAGTGGGTTGCCATCCCCTCCTCCAGGGGATGTCCCCAACACAGGGATTGAACCCAGGTCTCCTGCATTGCACACGGATTCTTTACCATCTGAGGCACCAGGAAAGTCCAAGAATACTGGAGTGGGTAACCGATCCTTTTTCCGGTGGATCTTCCCAACCCAGGAATCGAACCAGGGTCTCCTGCATTGCAGGCGGATTCTTCACCAGCTGAGCTACCAGGGATGCCCTGGAGAGTCATAAACCAAACTGTACAGATCAGGGCATGCTGTTGTGGCCTTGGCTGTGATCTACAGTCTTGGAGACCCATCACATCCTCCCTCGTAGACTATGATTTGTTCCTGAAAGCCTGGCCACTAAATGAAGAGCTGTTTCATGAAAGAGTATCTAGGTTAATTGTACCAGGGTCAACTGTGTTGTGCTCTAATCTAACTTTAAATACCCCCAAATGTTTTGTGAATTAAAAGAAGAAATCAATGGAACTATGAAAACAAGTTTCTGGAAATAATACACATCCTTTTGCAAGTGTGCACATAATTAAGTTCATCTTTCTTACCCACAGTGGATGCTGGGTGGTGGAGGGGGCACAAGGAAGCTGTTCCTGTTAAAAATTCTGCTTTCTGTGCCACTTTCTTCACTTTTCTGTGGCTCAGTTACCTTGCCCTGAGACTGTTCTTAAAGTCATAGCACACACAAAAAAAAAAAAAATAGTGAGAGCAAACTAAAGGCTAAAACACAGAGTGCTTGGGTCACGTGGAAACAGACCACCTGAACTCCAGACTGAAGATGTGTGGGCGGTGCCAGTGCTTCACCCCTTTCTCTGGGTCCCTGTGCACAGAGCAAGATGCTTTTGGCTTCATCCCAACCCCGTACACAGTTTAAAGTAGTTCATTTCCAACTAGAAACTGCTGTTATTCAAGTCGATTGGCGAGTATGTCTTTGAAACCACAGTGTCAAAATTCTCATTATATTGCATTTATTTAGTATGTTTTGTGGAGGAAAGTCATTATTTTATACCAATTGTAAAAAGGTAGTGTTCCCCCAAATGATGTGGCTTCTCAAGGGCAGTTATAGAAAAGACTAGTAGTTAAGTGAAGAAGAAAAAACAAATTGCAGTATCATATAATATAATCTCCTCTTAAAAAGGACATCTACCCATAATGCTTACATGTTTCTGGAAAGAAAACTCAGAAAATACATACAAGAAATTGCAGCAGTGGTCTTTTTGGAAGAAAGGAGTGTGGCAAGAAAGAGTTATAGGCACTATTTTTAGTATGAAAGTAAGATTTTTTAATAGCTGCTGCTGCTAAGTCACTTCAGTCGTGTCTGACTCTGTGCAACCCCATAGACGGCAGCCCACCAGGCTCCTCTGTCCGTGGGATTCTCTAGGCAAGAATACTGGAGTGGGTTGCCATTTCCTTCTCCATTTTTAATAGCAAAACAGCAAAATAACAAATCCTTCAGTGATTTCCTACAGACTAAAGAAAAGAGATTTTGGGTCCAGGCATTGACACAGAGCACCCTGCAGGATCTATCTGGCCACACAGGCCTCACCCATGCCCCCATGTGTCTCCTTACTACTCCACCAAATTACTTGCCACTCCCGGAATGCACTAGGCAGCCCTGAACTTCTGTGTTTTTGTGCTAGTTGTCTCCCCTCTCACCAGAATGCCCTTTCCAATCTCACCTGTCAGAAAACTCCCTCTCATTCTTCAAAATCAAGGTCAAGTGCACTGTCCTATTGTTATGTCTTTCCTGACCACCCCGAACCCCGATCCCGCCCCAGACAGGTATGCCCAGATGTGTTTTCCTCAGGTTGAAAGCTTGTGATTCAGGTGATATGCTATGAATGGGCTCCTCCTGAGCCTGCCCAGCTGCTTGGGTCACCATTTTCCAGTTGAAGGAAGGCTGAAGGTAGGGTATGGGATGCATGCGACACCCACCCCAGGCTGGGTGGAGCATTCACTCACAAATGTCAAGGCATCTCTCCCAGCTCTTACTCAGAGCCAGAAAACTGCTTCCTGAACCCTGTCCCTTAACACTGTTAGACCTGAAGCCAGGGCCTTATTGGCTTAACCCATTCTAGGACCAGGGAAGATGGTACTCTGACTACCATTTGTTCACCTATGCTATTTTCACTTGGTAAGACACGTTAATTCTTCATAACAAACTTACTTGGGGATATGTTAGCCAATGCAAACTTAACCTTAGATTCAAAAGAAAACTCCCCATCAAAACATTCAGCCTCAGTTTAAAAAAAAAAAAAAACAAGGAGAGAAAAAGAATCTATATAAAAAAGTTTCTATGACATATGCAGAAGTTTGCTTCATCCTTCATGTCATCACACCCAAGGTTAAATGATCACAAACAAAAAACTATAAGAAACACTCACTTAAAAAGAAGCAAGAGTAGCAAGTGAAATTCTGAAAGAGAAAGACCATACAAGGACACTGACCCTATCAGAATTAAAACATACTGGGATGTCTCAGCAACTTAAAAAGTGCTTTCAGACTTCCCTAGTGGTCCAGTGGCTAAGACTCCATGCTCCCAATGCAGAGGGCCTGGGTTCAATCCCTGGTCAGAGAACTAGATCCCTCATGCCTCAACTTAAAGATCCCGGACACAGCAATGAAGATCTCGCATGCCACAAATAAGACGCAGCACAGCCAAATAAGAAAAAAAAGTGCTTGAATAAAGAATGAGACCAATGGAAGAGAATTAGGAAGTCCAAAAATTAAACCATGTACATGATGTTCAGTTCAGTTCAGTCCCTCAGTTCAGTTCAGTTGCTCAGTCATGTCTGACTCTGCAACCCCATGAATCATGGCATGCCAGGCCTCCCTGTCCATCACCATCTCCCGGAGTTCACTCAAACTCATGTCCATTGAGTCGGTGATGCCATCCAGCCATCTCATCCTCTGTCATCCCCTTCTCCTCCTGCCCCCAATCCCTCCCAGCATCAGAGTCTTTTCCAATGAGTCAATTCTTCACATGAGGTGGCCAAAGTATTGGAGTTTCAGCTTTAGCATCAGTCCTTCCAATGAACACCCAGGACTGATCTCCTTTAGAATGGACTGGTTGGATCTCCTTGCAGTCCAAGGGACTCTCAAGAGTCTTCTCCAACACCACAGTTCAAAAGCATCAATTCTTCGGCGCTCAGCCTTCTTCACAGTCCAACTCCCACATCCATACATGACCACTGGAAAAACCATAGCCTTGACGAGACAGACCTTTGTTGGCAAAGTAATGTCTCTGCTTTTGAATATGCTATCTAGGTTGGTCATAACTTTCCTTTCAAGGAGTAAGTGTCTTTTAATTTCATGGCTGCAATCACCATCTGCAGTGATTTTGGAGCCCCCCAAAATAGAGTCTGACACTGCTTCCACTGTTTCCACATCTACTTCCCATGAAGTGATGGGACCAGATGCCATGATCTTAGTTTTCTAAATGTTGAGCTTTAAGCCAAACTTTTCACTCTCTTCTTTCACTTTCATCAAGAGGCTCTTTAGCTCCTCTTCACTTTCTGCCATAAGGGTGGTATCATCTGCATATCTGAGGTTATTGATATTTCTCCCAGCAATCTTGATTCCAGCTTGTGCTTCCTCCAGCCCAGCATTACTCATGATGTACTCTGCATAGAAGTTAAATAAGCAGGGTAACAGTATACAGCCTTGACTTACATGATAGCATTTGCTAAAGATGTCATTTCTAGTAGGTAGACTTATAAAGGACTTTATACTACTGGTTTGTGAACTGAAAAAAAAGTAAAAAGTTGTATCTATACTTCAAACTGTATAACTGAACAAGTTTCAAATGAATTGAACATTTAAATGTAAGCAAAAAACAAGAAAAGCATAAAAGCATGTCAAGAAACATGGTAAATAGACAAAGAATATACATAGTTAACACATACCAAAAAAAAAAAAAGCCCGATATAAATGACCCTTAAAACATGTAAAAATATACTGAACCTCAGTCATCATTTTAGAAATGCAAGTTAAAATTACACTGAGGTATTATTTCTCACCTGTCAAGTGGACAAAACTCTATAAACATTTAACAACACATTCTGCAGGTAAAATTGTGGGGCAGCAGATATGCCCACACAGTACATGTGGAAGTATATATGTTGTAACCTGCATCAAGGGCAAATTGACAATATCACAATTACCAACATATTTACCTTTTGCACCTATTACACAGATGCAATCGTCCATGTAAGAAGTTATACATGTTCATGATTTTTCATTGCAGCACTGTTCGTAATTGCAAAAGATTGAACACAACCCAATTGTCCAATAATAGGGTATTGGTTAAATAAACTTTACCACATCCACACAATGGAATACTATGCCATTGCTCAAAGTGAATGAAAGTATTATTTTCTATGTACCAATATGGAAAAAAATTTCTAGGTTATATTGTGAAAAAAGAGAGGCGGAACAACATCTAGAGTATGCTTCCTTTTGTACAAGAAATGGAGACTATAGGAAGAATTACTCATATTTGCTTGTGATTGCATGAAGCACTGCAACACAATGGAGTAGGATGACTGATTGCCTAAAAGGGACTGGTGAGAAAGAAGTAGATGGAGACAGCAGAAGGGATATGCTTTAATATATGTCTTTCCACATTACTTTAACTTTTGGCTACTGTGAATACATTTCCTTCTCAAAAATAGAAATAACATTTAAAAACATACTCTGCAGAAAATTTTTGCCAAAGTCAGAGCTAAATAACACAAAGGCAGGGTAGATTTCTTCTAAAGTATAAGCTCCAAGTAAAATGTGTTTCATTGTTTTTATTAACTTTGCTTCCTTATTAAGATCTGTTGTGATCCTTTGCTTGGTGTGATGGCTCTGACATATGTCAAACGATGATGTCAATATTGGCTGGAGAAGTGTGAGGAATACTATAGTACATTACTAGGTCCAAGATTATAAAAAGCTACCTATAAAATGTATAACAGATTTCCATCAATTATTCATTGAGAATTTATCTGGCATAGGTCAGCTGAGTACTTTGTGGGTAAATAAAAAAGTGATTCTTGGCTTCAAGAAAGTGACATTTGATGGTCAAAAAGCAATTAATCATTTCCAAGTGTGAACTTAAAACCAGGATTTCCTCACTAAGATTAAGCCACTAAACATCATGATTGTTAGGGAAACACACTTTGAAATCTTTTTCAGGCTGTGTGGCCCTGAGGCTGATTTTATCCTCCGCTGTACCAACCCAGGTTTTACAATGGTGTTTTGGATCAGAGGGGTATCATAAGTCAAGCTTTCCTTTTCACATCTCTATTAACATCTTTTCCTTCATCTTCAGCAATGGGGCTGCTCGGTCCTCACTCTGGTTTTTGCCAGCATATCTCTATCTCCCATTCTCTTTGACGTTGTTCAGTCGCCTAGAAAGATGTGCAGTGGCATTCACAGGCAATGATTGGCATCAGATTTCCCTCATTATTCTGCCATAGAGTCAGCACTGAAATCGATGGGAAACCAAGTGCAATCACATAAAGTTGATTGCCATTTGGGTCCTATTGATTATCCTGACAAATCTATGACAAGAAGAATAGCTGCACTGGATGGCAAAAAGGTAGTGACTACACATGCTTCAGCTGCCATTTGAGGTTGGCTCACATAGCATCTGCCCATTGATCTAGATCAGAAAGTAAGAAAGAGATGCCCTTACAGAAAAGCAGGCTAGTGGAGGGAAAATGCTTATTCTTGTCCACTAATGATGACCTCTTAAACTTACCTTCAAGGACAATCATTCAACAGTGCTCCTTTTTTCTAACCTAGAAATTTGTTGGAGAACTGAGGACCTCTGGGGACCATCTTGGACTGAGTTACTATAGATTACCCTCTCGCTACAGACACACAGAGATGCTGAATAGAATAAATGAACAAGAACTTGCAAATATGTAGCTTAGTTCAAAATAAAGGAAAGCAAATCCTTACAATGCAAAACTAAAGAAATAAAAAACAAGGCTCCACAGGTTTGGGCTGGGGATAGGGTGCAGCATCTGATCCAGCTAAAGTTCCTTGTGGCCAAGTATTGGGATTTAATGGCCATATAGGGACAGAAGATATGGCCTTGGGTCAATTAAAGATGAGATGGAATGTCTTTTGTTTTATAAAACCAGATTTCCAAAAGAGTGGTCCCTTCATTGAGGGTAGAAGAACGCTGATTGGGTCAAGGATTTACAAGGAGGTGGTCTCCACCCACAACTTTAAATGGATTTAAAGTTTCTAAAAAAATGAAGCCACAGGTTTCTTCTAGAAGTGTAATATGAATTTTCACTACTTATATGGTATGAGAATCCCTAAGCTGAAAAATCAATATTGGTTTCAGATCAATAAAATCCGAGCCATCTGGCTGAAAGAAATGGAAACACATCCTGTAGGGATCCTTCTACAATCCAGGACACACGGGACTTCAGAAATGTGATGGTTTGAAAAATATTGGTCAAAATATTCTTGATATTCCACTTAATTCTGGGCCGGCTCATGACTGCATTGACCAGAGTACAGCTGAAATGATGCTACATTATTTTTTTTCATTCTTTAAAAGAGAATTTATTTTATACTGGAGTATAGTTGATTGACAATGTTGTGCTATTTTCAGGTATACAGCTAAGTGATTCAGTTATACATATACAAGTGTCTATTCTTTTTAAAATTCTTCCCCCATTTAGGTTATTACAGAATATTGAGCAGTTTCCTGTGCTATACAGCAGGTCATCATGGCTTATCTATTTTAAATATAAGCAGTGTATACATGTCAATCCCAAACTCCCAGTCTATCCTTCCCTCCCCACCATCCTTTCCCCCAGTAACTATAAATTCATTTCCTAAGTCTGTGTTTTTGTTTTTATAAATAAGTTCATTTATATAATTTTTTATATTCTAAGCTGGTTTTAGAAAAGGCAGAGGAACCAGAGATCAAATTGCCAACATCCGCTGGATCATTGAAAAAGCAAGAGAGTTCCAGAAAAACATCTATTGCTGCTTTATTGACTATGCCGAAGCCTTTGACTGTGTGGATCACAATAAACTGTGGAAAATTCTAAGAGAAAGGGGAATACCACACCACCTGACCTGCCTCTTGAGAATCTATGCAGGTCAAGAAGCAACAGTGAGAACTGGACATGGAACAACAGACTGGTTCCAAATAGGAAAAGGACTACGTCAAGGCTGTATATTGACACCCTGTTTATTTAACTTATATGCAGAGTACATCACATGAAATGCCAGGCTGGAAGAAGCACAAGCTGGAGTCAAGATTGCCGGGAGAAATATCAATAACCTCAGATATGCAGATGACACCACCCTTATGGCAGAAAGAAGAGGAACTAAAAAGCCTCTTGATGAAAGTGAAAAAGTTGGCTTAAAGCTCAACATTCAGAAAACTAAGATCATGGCATCTGGTCCCATCACTTCATGGCAAATAGATGGGGAAACAGTAGAAACAGTGTCAGACTTTATTTTTTTGGGCTCCAAAATCACTGCAGATGGTGACTGCAGCCATGAAATTAAAAGACATTTACTCCTTGGAAGGAAAGTTATGACCAACCTAAATAGCATATTCAAAAGCAGAGACATTACTTTGCCAACAAAGGTCCGTCTAGTCGAGGCTATGGTCTTTCCAGTGGTCATGTATGGATGTGAGAGTTGGACTGTGAAGAAGGCTGAGCGCCAAAGAATTGATGCTTTTGAACTGTGGTGTTGGAGAAGACTCTTGAGAGTCCCTTGGACTGCAAGGAGATCCAACCAGTCCATTCTAAAGGAGATCAGTCCTGGGTGTTCATTGGAAGGACTGATGCTAAAGCTGAAACTCCAATACTTTGGCCACCTCATGTGAAGAGTTGACTCATTGGAGAAGACTCTGATGCTGGGAGGGATTGGAGGCAGGAGGAAAAGGGGACAACAGGGGATGAGATGGCTGGATGGCATCACCGACTCAATGGACATGAGTTTGAGTGAACTCCGGGAGATGGTGATGGACAGGGAGGCCTGGCGTGCTGCGATTCATGGGGTCGCAAAGAGTCAGACACGACTGAGCAACTGAACTGAACTGAACTGATGAGGTATTTTCTTTCTCTGACTTACTTCACTCAGTATGACAATCTCTAGGCCCATTCATGTTGCTGCATATGGCATTATTTCATTCTTTCTTATGGCTGAGTAATATTTTATTGTGTGTGTGTATGTGTGTGTGTGTGTGTATGCAAGGCTTCCCTGGTGGCTCAGCAGTAAAGAATCTGCCTCCATCTGTTTGTGTCATCTTTGATTTCTTTCATTAGTATTTTATAGTTTTCTGCATACAGGTCTTTTGTCTCTTTAGGTACATTTATTCCTAGGTATTTTTTTCTTTTCATTGCAATGGTGAATGGGATTGTTTCCTTAATTTCTATAATTTTTCATTGGTAGTGTATAGGAATGCTATGGATATATGTGTATTAATTTTATATCCTGTGACTTTACTATATTGATTAGTTCTAGTAATTTTCTGGTCCTTAGGGTTTTCTATGTATAGCATCATGTCATCTACAAACAGTGAGAGTTTTACTTCTTTTCCAATCTGGATTCCTTTTATTTCTTTTCCTTCCCTGATTGCTGTGGCTAGGTGGGATGGGGTGGGAGCTGGCAGGAAGGTTCAAGAGGGAGGGGACATATGTAAATCTATGGCCGATTCATATGGATGTATGGCAGAAAACAACACAATATTGTAAAGTAATTATCCTCCAATTAAAAATAAATAAATTAACTAGAAGAGGTCTTGAACCTACCACCTTGTTTGCTGAACCAGTTATGCTAGAGCCCTAAACCTCCATGTAAAGAAGTACATTCTGAGACTGCCATGTCGGAGAGTTCACATGTAGGTGCCCCCCACTACATGTCAGCTGAGCTGTTAACTGAGAGCCAGAATCCAGAACCAACTGCCAGCTCTGAATGTGAGCCATCTTGGATGTGTAACCCAGTAAAGCCTTCAGATGACTCTAGGCTCAGTTGGCATCTAACTGCCAAACCATGAAAGAACTCAAGTAAGAGCTACTCAGTCAAGTCCTTCCTGAACTTCAGACCCACAAAAACCTTTGACTGTGCAGGTGAGCAACATAGTCATTTTAAACCACTATGCTCTGGAGTACTTTGTAGCAATAGATAATCAGAAAAGATAGGGGGAGAAAATCTGAGGAAGAGATGCTCACTAACACAAATTATGAACATGAGCAGAAAGGATCCTCAATGAAGGAGAAGTCCACAAACAATATTCAGGAAGATACTAAGAACTAGAGACATTGTAATAATCTAAAAGAGATAATGTGATGTATGTTAAAATGATTAAAGATGAGATCAGACATTCAGGGTGGTAAAGAATATATATGTATAACTGAATCACTTTGCTATATACCTGAAACTAACACAACATTATTAAATCAACTATAATATAAAATGAAAAAAAATTTTAATTGTTAAAGAAATTTGACACATACTCTGCTAGTGATATGGGCTTCCCAGGTGGCTCAGACAGTAAAGAATCTGCCTGTAACGTGGGAGACCTGGGTTTAATCCTTGTATCAGGAATATCCCCTTAAGAAGGGAATAGGAACCCACTCCAGTATTCTAGCCTAGGGAATCCCGTGCACAGAGGAGCCTGGTGGGCTACAGTCCCTGGTGTCGCAAAGAGTCGGACACGACTGAGAGATTAACACTTTCATTACTAGTGATACTGTGGAGAATCAGGAAGGCACATACATGATTGTTGGTGGGGCACAAGATGTTCTAACCACTATGAAGAACAATTGAGTTATATCTATTAAAATTACAAATATAGTTATGCTTTGACCCAGCAATCCCACTCTGTGACTCTATCCCATATAGCTGAATGCTCTTAAAATGACATTCACTACAATATTATCTTTAAGTGTTAAAAAAAAAAAAAAAAACAACTAGAAACAATCCAAGTGTAGGGTATTGGTTAAATTAACCATGATATATCCACACAATGGAAAGCTACATAAAGGCATAAAGGAATGAGGTCATGTTTTTACATACAAAAAGCAAAACAGACCAATGTTATTATAGTATATAAAGTTGCCTTACGGTAAACAAGGGAGAAAAATCAATACACATTTAAAAATCTTTATATTTGTATAAAGAAACACTAGAAGGATACATAGCAAACTACTTAATGAAGTTATTATTGAGGGAGTAATGCACTGACTTTTAAGCTATATATAAAAGGAGACTTTAAAGTGAGACGTTTTAAAATAAAAGTTAATAATGAAAAACATGAAAAAAATAGTATCTGATGAGTTATTTGAAAAAGAGTAATCAAAATTGAAATTTAATGTCTATGTTAAAGAGCTGAAAACAAACCTGTGAAAATTACTTATAATCCAGCAAAGAGAAATGAAGAGTTGGAAAATATAGCCAAAAAACCTAAGAAACATGGAAGCAAGAATAAGAAGGTACAATACACATCTAATTAGATTCCAATAGGAGAGAGTAGAGAGAATGGGGTAAGGTCCACACAGTGAAACTGCAAAATACCAAAAATATGGTAAAACAGGAAAAAAGACCAAAGAACAAAAATTAGACTGAGGCTTAACAATAATGTCAAAAGATAACTGAATACTATCTTCAACTGTTAACTTCAATTCTATTGTCAGCAAGATTGAGTTCATTCAAGACTGAGTCAAAACAAAGATAATTTTAGAAAAACAAAGAATGAGAGAGTTGACATGCATAGAACTTTGCTGAAAAAACTCTAAAGGATATATTTCAATAAGAAGGAAACTGAACCCAAGATAAAGAACTGGGATGTAAGAGTAATATGAGTTGTCATTGCTCAACATGGAGTTCAAATCTAAATAAATATTAACTATAAAAACAATAACAATGGAGGTTAAGAAACAAGGGGCAACTAAATACTAGGCAACGAAAACATGGAAGATAGGAGGATTATGCTTAGAGTTTGTGTTCCCAGATCTTCTCTTGTTCAGGTGGAGGGTAAAGATACTAACTTTTTAGGCCAAGTATGCATGTTAAGCATTTAAAGGTTTGCATTAAAAGAAAGAAATGGAACGATAACTTACAAATGAGAAAAAAAAGATATTTTTAAAAATCAGTAAAAAATAGAAACCATGAGAAGGCATGATACACAGAAAATGAAAAAGATGTTAGAAATAAAGATATTAGTAATCACAAATATATGTAGTTATTCAACTCAGCTATAGTTTCTCACCTCAGATTTTTTCTATCAAGAATACTTTTTATTACACAGGTTTCATATATTCAACAATTATTTAGGGGACACTGAGAGGCAAAGAGTTCAATTCTAAAACTCCTTGTTCACCCACACAGACATCTTTGGGTTCAGCCCAACAGAAATGAGATAAAGTTATTGCTTTGTGAACTGAAAGCTTCAATTAAATATGTCTTCCAGAGTCAAGAACAAAGCTCAGGATCCTCTTAACTCTTAATAGGAGTGTACACACAAATAAAACCTAAAAATGTACCTTAGATTACCCTGTCACCTTTAAAAATTAATATTAAAATCAAATCCCATTTCTCAAAACATCATGAGAAGTGCACCCATATTTACAGACCCCATTTAATTATGCATAAATAAAATCTGTAGATTCAATGCAGTTTCTTAAAACACAGAGCCTCCTCTGGGACTTGGGCATGACAGACAGCAAAAAAACAATGCTTCATGCCTCCCTTTTCAAGTTTCTTCGAAACACCAAGACGTGAAATAAATATGCAGAATAAAGCTCTGTACTTTAAAAAAAAAAAACAAACATGTCATTTCAAAGAGTCTCCTATTTGAAGAGTTAACTTTCAAAGTTTTTTGTTTTAAGGAAAACATAAAATCATCAGTAGGCTTTGTTTCTACAAGTTTCGTAAAACCCAAAGGGCCCTTTTGAACAAGGGGTTTTAAAGTGTGTCAAATACCACCTATTAACCACTGGTTATGTGGGGATAGGATCCTTGCCTTCTATGGTATGTAAGATGAGACTGAAGAAGCTATATACTTTTAGCTTAACACTGAAAGTTATTGTTGATCTGAATCATATCATTTGATATTTCAACAGCCAAGTGTGTGTGGGTTTTTGCTAGCCCGGGGAATTTATTTAAGAGGTTCTAAAACTTGTACCACCACTTACAGAGGAAGGAAGAATGGAGTTCCACAAAAATAAAAGCTTAATGGGTAAAGAACCAGCACTTACCACCTTCTGACATCTCGTCCACAGAGTTATGGAGACACTTCAGCACTCCTTAATTACTAAGGAATCCAGGTGGGCATGTGAAGACCTGGAAATCAACTGAGGCCTTTTTCATAGGAAGGTGGGTAACAACTCTGTCCCCCAGGCAAGTGAGGTGCCAGTCTGCCCTGGTGGAGATGGTTTGGGAGTCCTTTTCCTTCTAGACTCTTTGGCCCTTGGTTCACCACCACTTTACTTCTTGTGCTTCTCCATCTTCTCTAGGGTTTTGCTAGGATGGGCTGGACTGTGGTCTCCAGGATGGTCCATCTCTCAGGGCTTCTTTTATGTAGTTCTGCAGGGAAGACACAGCAGCACAGATGGCCTGGTTGCCAAGTCCATGGATAATCAGGCTGAAATGAGACAAGCAGTTCTGGATGTTGGTCTCTAGGAATGGGGTGGGCTGGTTGTTCCCATTGGGAGTTCAGCCTTGATTGAGAAGGTGTGTGAATCCTTTACACACTTGATGTGCAGCCAGCAGCATATTCTTCCTAGCTGCCATCACATGCTGTCCTCCGAGATGCTGCTGCTGCTGCTAAGTCACTTCAGTCATGTCCAACTCTGTGCGACCCCATAGACAGCAGCCCACCAGGCTCCCCTGTCCCTGAGATTCTCCAGGCAAGAACACTGGAGTGGGTTGCCATTTCCTTCTCCAATGCATGAAAGTGAAAAGTGAAAGTGAAGTTGCTCAGTCGTGTCTGACTCTTAGTGACCCCATAGACTGCAGCCTACCAGGCTCCTCCGTCCATGGGATCTTCCAGGCAACAGTACTGGAGTGGGGTGCCATTGCCTTCTCTGGTCCTCCGAGATGAGGTCTGGTTAAATACTCAGCCATGGATTTACTAGGAAATTCTGCTTTGCAGACATGGGCAAAGTCCTAGGCCAAACGAACAGCCTCACCTTCTACTAAAGATGCCAGGAGGGTGACATGAGGGGTGATATGAGTAGTTTTCTGTCCCTTGGCTGAAAGATTCAACTCATTTTTGTCCAACTTCTCCTGCAAGGACTGGCCAACATTTTTACACTTGGCTTTTCTAAGAATACCGACTGGGGCTTCCCAGGTGGAGCTAGTGGTAAAGAACCTGCCTGCTAAAGCATAAGACTTAAGAGATGCAGGTTAGATTCTTGGGTGGCGAAGATCTCCTGGAGAAGGAAATGACAACCCACTCCAGTATTCTTGCTTGGAGAATCCCATGGACAGAGGAGCTTGGAGAGCTACAGTCCATAGGGTCACAAAGAGTTGGACACGACAGAAGTGACTTTACACTCACATGCAAGAATACCTACTAGTAATGATGCATCTGAGTACTCAGATGGGGACAGTCACTCAGGACTTCAGCAACTGCCATTATGTATTTCCATGCAGAGCTGCAGATGGACAATCTTCCAGGGACCAAGCAGAAGACCTTACTGAGATTTATCAGAGCCCCCACCAGCTCCTCCTGACAAAGCAGAGTCAAGGGGTTCTTGGTCATTGAAATAGGACCTTTGCTGAGTAATTGTCTGATCATGCAGAAATAGATGCTGGTCGTGGACATACTACACTTGTCAACATTCTGCATCTCCTCCACCTGGGGCCCCGGTTCTCAGCCAAGCCCATGGTGTCCAGGGTGTGCATCACCTTAGATTTTTTTTTAATCAATAAAAGTTCTTTAAATATGATGACAAAAGAGATGAAGAAAATGGGCCAACCCCAGAACAGAAAGAAATGAGATATCCACAATATGCATGTCAAATGAAATAATCCTCAAGTCAAAAAGGTATTATTTGGGATAAAGTAACTTGTTACATAGTATTAAAAAGGAAAAAAAAATAAATCTATAACAGTCGTGAATTGGAATGCATCTAACAGATCTTCCAAATATATTAAAAAAAGCCAGTACTGCATAGAGAATTTTAAAACTATTTTTTAAATTTAAAAAATTCTAAAAGTGCAGAATTTTAACACACCTCATTCAGAGAGATATAGGTTAAGAAGAGGAAAACTTAAGTGTATAGAAGAGTCAAGCAACACAATTAACAAGCTTGAGCTTGGATTATGTAGAACCAAACCCAACAGCTTGTGAACAGATATTTTTCTCAAACACTGGAGACTGCTTACAAAAATTGACTACATACTTAATTATAGAAAATCTCTCTAAAGTATTTTTTAAAAGTCTCAGAAATGTCAAATAGGACTTTCCATGGGGGTCCAGTGGTTGAGAACCTGCCTGCCAGTGCAGGAGACAGGAGGTTTGATCCCTGGTCTAGGAAGATTTCACATGCTGCAGAGCAAATAAGTCCACGCACCACAACTACTGAGCCCACGTGCCGGAACTCCTGAAGCCTGAGCACCCTAGAGCCCGTGCTTCACGACAAGATAAGCCACCACAATGAGAAGCCTATACACCACAATGACGGGTAGCCCCCATTCGCCACAACTAGAGAAAGACTGCAAGCAGCAAGGAAGACCCAGTGTAACCAAAAAATCAATATAATAAATAAAATGTCAAATAGCATCTCAGTCTTTACACTATCTTACATCATCTACCGTTTGACTTATTTAGTGTTTGTTCACACATGCATGTGTACATACACCAAAGGCACGTATCTTTGGAGAACAGATGGAAAGCTTTCTAAAAAGAAAGGTTATTTTTGTCCTGTTTTCTCGAGATACTGTCTCGTATGATTCGCCATCCATGTGTTGCTATTTTCATTGTGTTTTTCAGCTGTTCATCAGAAGGGTAGTGTTGGAAACATTTGTTCTACATATCTATGAATGAAATTTGTGAGCTCTCAGTTTGACCTCAACTGCAAGTTTTGGTAGCGGGATGAAATGGAGGATAGAAGACAAAAATAAGAATTCTTAAAAATATTTTTTCTTTCTTGTCAACATATTTAAACAGCCTCATTAGCTTTGTAGTCTAAGAAGAAAATAGCTGGAAAAGAGAAACTGATTCCTTTATTAAATACTCTCTTGATATTAGACCTGTTAACTTGATGGCCTAGGAGAACCTGTATTGGCAGGATGATGACAAAAAAATAATGAATTGAATTTGACCTCTTTCTTTATCATAGGATGAGTTGCTGTATTGATATGGTAGAAAGACGCTTCTGTTCCTTTTTACATCAAACTCAGAACAAAATTCTACAGTTCTGAAGCCTATAATTACTGCTTTGCATGTAGGGCAAGTTTAAGAATTAGGACCATATTTTTAAAAAAGTTTCAGATGTTACAATTTTCAAACAATATTCCAATGGTACGTGATGGGGGCTTGGGAGGAAAGATCTCGTCTATGTGACAGGAAGCTAAAGACATTCTCTAGATCTGTCCCATAACTACAGAAACTTTGGGGGCCCTAACACAATTTTAGAACAACATCACAAAGCTTGTATAATAGTACCAATTAATACACAATGTTGAGACTTGTAAACCTGTTGTATTGAGCTGAATTGAGAACATAAAATGAGTGCAAACCTGTAATTGTACACAAAATAGATATAAAGACATGAGGCAGATTGAGTGATGCTCATTAACTTCTCCAAGACCACCTAGTTGGTGAATGACATCTCAGCATTTGATTCTAGGTGCCCCTTCTTCCAAGGCTTATATTCTTCCTACTTCACGATTTTGCTATATGCTTTACAAGCTGTATATTCTGAGGTAGGAATTTAACTCACTTGAAGGAACATTTTGTATCAGTACCAGAATCCTTATTTACCTTGCAAAAGAAAACCAATATGGGCCAATATGATTATATCATTTAAATCTCAGAAGCAGTTCCACTCTCCCACATTTGGAAATATGTGCAAACAATTTAATCAAATTTCAAGTAGCAAACCAAACTTCAGTTCAGTTCAGTCGCTCAGTCATGTCTGACTCTTTGTGACTCCATGAATTGCAGAACGCCAGGCCTCCCTGTCCATCACCAACTCCCGGAGTTCACTCAGACTCACGTCCATCGAGTCAGTGATGCCATCCAGCCATCTCATCCTCTGTCATCCCCTTCTCCTCCTGCCCCCAATCCCTCCCAGCATCAGAGTCTTTTCCAATGAGTCAACTCTTTGCATGAGGTGGCCAAAGTACTGGATTTTCAGCTTTAGCATCATTCCTTCCAAAGAAATCCCAGGGCTGATCTCCTTCAGAGTGGATTGGTTGGATCTCCTTGCAGTCCAAGGGACTCTCAAGAGTCTTCTCCAACACCACAGTTCAAAAGCATCAATTCTTCGGTGCTCAGCCTTCTTCACAGTCCAACTCTCACATCCATACATGACCACTGGAAAAACCATAGCCTTGACTAGACGGACCTTAGTCGGCAAAGTAATGTCTCTGCTTTTGAATATGCTATCTAGGTTGGTCATAACTTTTCTTTTTAGTTTGCAGCAATTGAGCTCTCTAACTTCATTTGCTCACTTATTTCTTCCCTTTTTAACAAAGTACTTATTAGATGTCCATTGTGTGCCCAGTATCACATTCTATGTTAGATAAGATAGAAGTTACATCTTCAATTGTCTTTCCTTGTGGAAATGCTTATAGTTCAGCTGGAGAAAAGCAATATACAAATAAACACTCAAAACAACTGTAGACTGGTTCTACAATCATATATAGACAAATGAAACTGTGTGTTGTGGACTTCAGAATTCAAAGAAAGGGCAATGTCACTATAAAATGGTATTGAGGAGGTAAGGCTTAACTAGTAAGTAGAATCACTAAGACTTGATGAAGAGTGTGATTTAGTTAGAATCACTAAGACTTGATGAAGAGTGTGATTTAGTTCAGCTTGGAGGGCAGCTTGAGTTTAGAAAATAGAAGGAACCAAAGTCAGAGTGTGGACCCAAGCCCTCTCTGATCTCCCAAACTAATACAGCTTTCCTTCTTTTGGTCCCTGATTGAGCAACAGACTGGTTCCAAATTGGGAAAGGAGTACATCAAGGCTGTATATTGTCACCCTGCTTATTTAACTTACATGCAGAGTAAATCATGCAAAATGTCAGGCTGGATGAAGCACAAGCTGGAATCAAGGTTGCTGGGAGAAATATCAATAACCTCAGATACGCAGATGCCACCACCCTTATGGCAGAAAGCAAAGAATTAAAGAGCCTCTTGATGAAAGTGAAAGAGGAGAGTGAAAAGTTGGCTTAAAACTCAACATTCAGAAAACGAAGATCATGGCATCCAGTCCCATCACTTCATGGCAAATAGATGGGGAAACAATGGAAACAGTGAGAGACTTTATTTTTGAGGGCTCCAAAATCACTGCAGATGGTGACCACAGCCAAGAAATTAAAAGATGCTTGCCCCTTGGAAGAAAAGCTATGACCAACCTAGATAGCATATTAAAAAGTAGAGACATTACTTTACTAACAAAGGTCCATCTAGTCAAAGCTATGGTTTTTCTAGTAGTCATGTATGGATGTGAGAGTTGGAGTATAAAGAAGGCTGAGCACTGAAGAATTGATGCTTTTGAACTGTGGTGTTGGAGAAAACTCTTGAGAGTCCCTTGGACTGCAAGGAGATCCAACCAGTCCATCCTAAAGGAAATCAGTCTTGCATATTCATTGAAAGGACTGATGCTGAAGCTGAAATTCCAATACTTTGGCCACCTGATGCAAAGAACTGATTCATTTGAAAAGACCCTGATGCTGGGAAAAATTGAAGGTGGGAGGAGAAGGGGACAACAAAGGATGACATGGTTGGATGGCATCACTGATGTAATGGACATGACTTTGAGTAGGCTCTGACCCCTGGACTGCAGGCCACCAGTCTCCTCTGTCCATGGGATTCTCCAGGCAAGAATACTGGAGTGGGTTGCCATGCCCTCCTCCAGGGGATCTTCCCAACCCAGGGACTGAACCCAGGTCTCCCACATTGCAGCGTTGCAGGCAGATTCTTTTCTGTCTGAGCCACCAGGGAAGCCTGTGTATGTATGTATGTATGTATATATATGTGTGTGTGTGTGTGTGTGTGTGTGTGTATTGAATTGCTGTGCTGTTCACCTGAAACTTACATGATATTATAAGTCAACTATATGTCAATTAAAAAATTAAAACAATGGTGTATCTTTTCTAGGGGTTGATTGGGTGACTTTTATCTGCTTTAGTTATCCCAGGGTTTACTACTTTGCCAGATTTGGAGAATGTAATGGACATATTTATGTTCTCAGCTAACAAGACTCATAAATGGAAGCTTTAATGAAGGTTTTTATTTTTTAAACCAAATTTTAAAATTGTAATGTTCAGTATATAAATGAGAGCACATGTGCCCTGCCAGTTACAATAACACTACTTTTCCTATTGTTTACTTCAGCCTCTTAGATAATATATGCCTGGATAAAGACAGTTCAAGAAAGCAGTCCTTGGAAATTTGGTGTTCAGTTCAGTTCAGTCACTCAGTCATGTCCGACTCTTTGCGACCCCATGAATCGCAGCACGCCAGGCCTCCCTGTCCATCATCAACTCCTGGAGTTCACTCAGACTCATGTCCATCGAGTCAGTGATGCCATCCAGCCATCTCATCCTCTGTCATCCCCTTCTCCTCCTGCCCCCAATCCCTCCCAGCATCAGGGTCTTCTCCAATGAGTCAACTCTTCGCATGAGGTAGCCAAAGTACTGGAGTTTCAGTTTTAGCATCATTCCTTCCAAAGAACACCCAGGACTGATCTCCTCTAGAATGGACTGGTTGGATCTCCTTGCAGTCCAAGGGACTCTCAAGAGTCTTCTCCAACACCACTTTTCCTATTGTTTACTTCAGCCTCTTAGATAATACATGCCTGGATAAAGACAGTTCGAGAAAGCAGTCCTTGGAAATTTGGTGTAGTACTTACCTAATGGTTAATGATCCTGTAATAAATACATCAAACCGAAACATTCTTGTCAAAGCTTCTAGTTGGGGCCAAGATCATGTTGGCAATATAGTTTTTTAATTTCTCCAAGTCATCTCATAGCAACTAGGATAGCAAAACAAACAGTCCACAGGCAACATCTTCAAGCAAAGCAAGTGACTGGTACGCCCATGAATTCCAGAATTTTTGAGTGAGTGAGTCCAAACTCTGACATCAGCAGGATCCCTATGGGTTTAATAGCTGTGCGAGTTTAATAGAGGGAGGATAAAGTGGCGTTCTGATCATCTTAGCAGTCCCAGGACACAGAAATTGTCAACAAATCCTTCCAAAAGAAGTACTCCACTTTGAGTGGAATGTTCAGTAGGCAAATCTGAGAACAACTGAGAAACATCTTTATAGTTTCCATTTGCAAGTAAGTCCAGAAAGAACTACAAGAACCCACTAAGGGCTGTCATAGGGTACTAAGGTAAATTAAATCGACAAGAACTTCAAAAATACACAATATCATCTCCCATCCAGAAGAACTGAGACTCTCTCTGCGAAAGAAGCTTGTTGGGAGTGGAATCTGAATTGAGCAAGCCAGAAACATTGGTGGGAGACAGAAAGTTTTCACACACTGGCCAGGAGAGGTTCTGAACTGGGCAGGTGGCTACAAAAAGGCCATGGTTTTTAACAATCTGTGGCAGGATCAGTTATGTCATTTGCAGAGTACAGTGCAAAGTGAAAAGCCAGAGCTCCTTGTTCATAAGTGATTAAAAATTTCAAGATGGTAACAGGAAAGCATGAAACCTGGAGCAGGACCCTGTGTGGCTATACAGGCCACATACCCATGAAGCCAGCCCTGCTTTGGAGCCAAAGCAGAAAGGGGACCCTCGAGCAGGGAAGCTAGAAAAGCAGCTCTGGTTTGCCTCTTCCCTATTTAGCACCCATCTCCTAAACACACAGGAAAACCCATCTACTTTAAACATGACCAGTGATTATGATCAAACCTTTTCCAATGATATAATAAGGAAAAAGAGGTGAATTTCCCTGGTGGTCCAGTGGATGAGAGTCCGTCTGCCAAGGCAAGGGACAGGGGTTCGATCCCTGGTCCAGGAAATTTGCACATGCCGCAGGAACTGATCCCGCAACTCAACTACTGAGCCAGCATGCCCTTGAGCCTGTGCTCCACAACAAAAGAAGCCATCACAATAAGAAGCCTCCACAGGCAACTAGAGAGGGGCCCCGCCCCGTCCCACAACTAGAGAAAGCCTGTGTGCAGCAACAAAGACCCTGCTACTGCTGCTAAGTCGCTTCAGTCATGTCCAACTCTGTGCGACCCCATAGACGGCAGACCATTAGGCTCCTCTGTCCCTGGGATTCTCCAGGCAAGAACACTGGAGTGGGTTGCCATTTCCTTCTCCAATGCATGAAAGTGAAAAGTGAAAGTGAAGTCGCTCAGTTGTGCCCGACTCTTAACAACCCCATGGACTGCAGCCTACCAGGCTTCTCCGTCCATGGGATTTTCCAGGCAAGAGTACTGGAGTGGGTTGCCATTGCCATTTCCAACAAAGATCCAGTGCAGTAAAAATAATAATAATAATAATAATTTTTTAAAAAGTAATAAAGGAAAAAAGAATCAAATAACATGCCAACAGATAATGAAGGCACAGCAGAAAATTATGATACAAAACCTTTCAGGTAATAATACAAAATGAGGTTAAAAGAAAGTGATAAAGCTATGGAAAAGTGTTACTGAATGGAAGTTCTAGTGCCCTTCACCCAGTGAGGCCAAACAAACCAAAATGTCAGTTTGGAGCAGGAGACTGAGTGGTTTGTGCTCAAAAAACCTGCAACTTCCAGAAGGTTTCAGCTAAGCATTTTCAAAGGCAGGTGATGGTGGGGCGTCCCAGGGTAGTGATTAGTTGGTGCACAATTCTCTGATTTGTTGATGGTGATCACTTAGGTGTCAGAAGGCCTGGGGGCCAGTGGCTCAGGATTATCATCTGGTCAATTAGTTCCACTTGGTGGTGGTATTAGCGTCTGAAAAACTCAGGAAATTTGCATCAGATACTATTACCCAGGTACTTCAGAGAGGAGCTACAGAAGATGTGTGTGTGTCGGGGGGAGTCTGTCCTAGGGAGGGCCTGTAGGGCTCTGTTCAGTTATAATTCCTCCCTTTACTTTGTACCCCTCAACCTTGAGGAGAACAGGTGTTGGACAAGAAAGGGAGTAATGCGAGAATTCCCTGGCGGTCCAGTGATTAAGAGTCTGCCTTGCGATGTAGGGGACACAGGTTCAATGCTGCAGGGGTAACTATGCCTGTGTGCCACAACGAAAGATCCTGCATGATTCAGTGAAGATTCAGTGAAGGGCTGCAACTAAATCCTGATGTGGCCAAGTGCATAAATAAATAAGTATATTATATAAAGAAAGGGAATAATATTTTGGATAGAGGTTCATCGTAAACTCGGCAGAGAAACTTGGTTTCCATCTCCAATCCTGTTTCATCCTTCCTCAAATCTTTCAGGGGATGGGGAAAGAACTCCTCTGGCTACTCCCTGCTCAAATGGAGCGTAGTCCTGTCTTAACTTGGGGAATGGATGTAACCAAGCAGAACCTTATGGGGCCTTCCCAAACAGACCCCTCCCTTACATCCTCTGTTTTCCGCTGAGGTACCTAGATAATAGGATCTGATGCATATTTCCAGAGTTTTTCAGTTGCTAAAACCACCACCAAATGGAAGAAATTAACTGTTTGATGATCTGAGCAGTAGCCCCAGACCTTCTGGAACCTAAGGATAGATCACCATCAACCAATCAGAGAATTGTGCATGAGTTGATCACATACCATGGGACACCCCTCCTCACTTGGCCTTTAAAAATGTTTTGCTGATGGGAATTCCCTGGTGGTCCAGTGGCTAAGACTCTGAGCTCCCAGTGCAGGGGGCCCAGGTTCGATCCCTGGTCAGGGAGCTAGATCCCACATGCTACAACTAAGACCCAGAGCAGCCAAATAAATAAATAAAAATTAAAAAAAAAATGTTTTGCTGAAACGCTTTGGGGAATTTGGGCCTTTAGAGGAACAGCCGCTTGTCCTCCTAGTATTGGCACCTTTACAATAAATGTTCCTTTTTCTTCACCACAACCTGTTATCAATAGACTGGCTTCACTGTATGGGGGTGAGCGGACCCAAGTTTGGTGCAGTAACATGGAGACAGAATTGGCAACATTTCCAAGTTTCAGGTCCTAGATCCAAGTCTTGTATAATTAAAATCTCAGTCCCTTACTCCACACTTTTGGAGCCAGCCGACTCAATTAGAAGTAGCTGGAGGAGGGACAACTGAAACTTAATAGACAAGTGTTGGGCTGCATCCCACAGGCCTACAAATCCTGTACTTGCCTAGTTTTAAGACCAAAGAAAGGGCCTGGAGACAGCACCAGAGACATCAGTGGGTTAATAGGTGGGGGAGCTCACATGTCTGAGACAAGATCCTGGAGCAACACCTCACCATGTGAAGCAGATGGTGGGCAGGGCATGGTGGCAGTTTTTGCTCCCAGGGGGAAGGGTAAATTACCAGTTATAGGGTAACTGACTTCAGGTGGGCTCATTGGTTGCCAGGAAAACCAGTATAAGAACAGTCAGTAGTTGGGGTCTGGGACAGGTATGTAGGAACATCAGTCATGTGGGTCTAGTATAGGTGAAGCAGACACTGGTTGGGCAGGGGTTGTACAGAGAGCAAGACAGCAGCCATTTTGAGTAGCCTGACCTTACACCAAGATAGATATCATTTCCTGAAGACTTCAGGAGAATAAGTCTGAAAACCAGTCTGGACCTGGCAGTTTGGGGGAGACTTGTAGCCGAGGAGCCAGCTGTCTACTTTTATCTAAGCTGATTTTAACTTCTGATGTGGTATTAACATATACATAACAGGAGCTGATGGTCACTACACGTCTCCTTTTTTCTGCTAACATCTGATCTGAAGCAGTTTCATTGTCTAAAAATTTAAGAGTTACAAGAGAAGACCTTGAGGTTATAAGCTTGCAGCTGCCATCTGCCATCAGACACTGCTGTGAGAATGGCTGGTGGAGTCCTAAGTATGACACAACTCAGAAAATTCGAGTTCCCAACAATACAGTAACGTGCCAGAAATCATGTCCGTAATGGCAACCTAGTTTTACCTTAGATGTCTGAACCACAGCTACTCCATTTTGATTTTCAAATGCATTCCCCATCTCAAGACCCAAAAGCAGATGTACAGTGCATGTTCAAAAGGTTATAAAACAGGCTACTTTGGTCAGTAAAGTTAAACCAGGTATAAGCCAGAATTACTTCCCCACACCTCAAAATGTGTGGATTTTTCCATCATTTTCCCTTTTGATTGCAAGTCCCCGAAGGGTTTCAGCAAAACATTTTTTTTTTCAGCAAAACATTTTTAAAGGCAAGGTGCTCACGATCATTAAGTAGTTAATTTCTTCCATTTGGTGGTAGTTTTAGCAGCTGAAAAATCAGGGAATAAGTGTCAGATACTAATGAATCAGGCTGCCAAGGTGACTCAGTGGTAAAGAATACCCCTGTCAACGCAGAGCCATGGGTTGGATCCAATCCCTGGGTTGGGAAGATCCCCTGGGGGAGGAAATGGCAGCTCATTCCAGTATTCCTGCCTGGAAAATCCCATGGACAGAGGAGCCTGGTAGGATATAGTCCATGGTGTCGAAAAAGAGTTGGACATGACTTAGTGACTAAATAACACAGCAATAACTAATGTATTATGTGGGTACTTCAGAGAGGAGCTAAAGCAGAGAATATAGGGGAGAGGTCTGTCCCAGGAAGACCCCTATAGAGTCCTGCTCAGTTACAAAAGCAGTGTAAATCAGAAATGACAAAGCTCTGAAATGCTATGGCTAACCAAAAGGAGGGTCTGAAAAGAGCTTTCAGGGCTTAGGGACGAATGAGCAGATAAAGAAAAAATAAATTTCAGAAACAAAGACTCAAAGTAACACAAGAGTAAATAGTCTCCATGTGAAGTATAATAAGAGAAATAGGGGATAAGAAAAGAAAATGAAAGAAACAGAAATAAAACCCTTCTGTGAAAAGCAAATTTCACACCCTCTAACCACTTGAATCCTAGTTGACAAAAAACATGAAGTTTGTTTTTCTCCTTTATTTGTTGAAGTTTGATTAATCTTACCCAAAGAGGTTATAGTTAATTAATTTTTTAAAAAATCCAGTTTCAAGGAGATATTCCAGCAACCAGTTCTGCATCCATATTCTTTGTAATTCATTAGATAATTTGAAAACATTAACAAAAACATTTTTAATCTGCTTTTCAAAGGGAACATCTGTGTGTTATTGTTTGTGACAGTAGCTTTGTTATAGCAAGTGAAACATCTGGAGAGACTTGATTACTTGTTGACAGAAACTCCAATGCAAAATGTAGGTAAACGGCAGTGTATTTTCACTGGCTCAAATAAAGAAGCCCAGCCAATGAGACTGTCCTAAGCTAATACATTTTGGAACATGGGAGTACTTGGGATCTTTATCTCTGAGCCATTTCTTGTAGTGGGTCTAGATCTGTGGCCAACATTGGTTTGGACCCAATTTAAAAGAATTAGAATTAAGACCTTTTAGCTTGTGACTTTTATTCTGGTTGTTAGGAGTGGCTTGTTCAGTCTCTAGCTTAACTCCCTGCTAGAAACAAAGAAAATCCAAGTCTTAACAATCCAGGTTGTTTGAACCCATGTTAATGGAATTTTTTATTCTTTCTTTTTAATACTGGTTTTTAATTCACTTGATTATTAGAATAGGTTGGGTAGTATTCTCATTTGCCAATGAATAGCTCAGGAGTTCAGAGATAAACAGATGAACAAGTGGCCTCTAAGACCCCAACAGGTAATTTATTGACCATTCTAACTTGATTACAGCTTAACTAGGTAAGTAATGTAAGGTGCCTAGCAATGTGTGAAGCCTGGGCTAAGACCTCAGCAAAAGTTGAGTCTAAGTGTAGAATAACACTGCTGATTATCAGCACAAAGGCCATCTCCTTCTCCTTTCTTGATGGCAGAGAACCTCTCATCCAAGAGATTGAAAATGCCAGCGTCTCACTTTCCAGCCTCCCTTGCAGCTACGGCAGGGACATGTGACTCAATTCTGGCTAATGATAACTGAGGAATGGGGCTTCTGGGGAAGACTTCCTCCCTAATAAGAAATACTTCATGAGTAGAAACATCTTTTTTATTTAGTTGGGCATTATTATGTTTGCACTCAATGCTTGGGACCATGACAGCCACTTTGCAACCATGAGGGGACATGCCCAGGTACCCTGAGTGGGACAGAGCAGAAAGATGGACGGAGTCTGAATTCTTGGTACCATTGTAGAGCCACTAAACTGACTCTGATCCCACCGACCTCTGGATTTTTTGTGTGTATTAAATAAGTCAAAGCTATAGTTCTTCCAGTAGTCATGTATGGATGTGAGACTTGGACTATAAAGAAAGCTGAGTGCCAAAGAATTGATGCTTTTGAACTGTGGTGTTGGAGAAGACTCTTGAGAGTCCCTTGGACTGCAAGGAGATCCAACCAGTCCATCCTAAAGGAAATCAGTCCTGAATATTCACTGGAAGGACTGATACTGAAGCTGAAACTCCAGTACTTTGGCCATCTGATGTGAAGAACTGACTCGTTTGAAAAGACCCCGATACTGGGAAAGATTGAAGGTGGGAGGAGAAGGGGACGACAGAGGATGAGATGGTTGGATGACATCACCAACTCAATGGACATGAGTTTGAGTAAACTCCAGGAGTTGGTGATGGACAGGGAGGCCTGGCATGTTGTAGTCCATGGGGTCGCAGAGAGTCAGACATGACTGAGTGACTGAACTGAACTGAACTGATTAAATAAGTATCCTAGTGGTGAAGCAATTTTAGTTGGGTATATAATTATCTACAGCCAAAAGCTTAGCTAATACATATTAAAGGAGCTCTCTCCTTTCCAAGTATCTCAATAGAACCTAAACCCAGTTTTACTTTAATGTGCTGGACAAAATGTGCAGAAGTTGCCACTGAAGGGAACAGACTCTTTGCAAACCCCCACCCATTCCCACATTCACCACTGTGTGTCCTCAAGTCTTCTTCATCCACAAAATTGAGATGGTTCCTGTTTCTCAACTCATTAAGTGTTTATGATGATTGGTAACCTAATTGATTTGTGCCGCCCCCCAGTTAAAGGCATTAGAAAAGACTTTTTTAAATGGTAGTTTTCCATATGAGCTCTGCACGTGCTGTGTTGTAATTTATGGATGTGCTAACAGGGGAAAGGACAAAGTGATCTGTAATTCACTGGCAGAGCCCTGAGAGGCTGTAGAATGTCCGTCCCTCCCCATCATCACACAAGTAATAACCATCAAGCCCACTGGTGGGCACTGAGGGACTTCCTTGCTTGTGAGCTTGTATCCTGCTTTGGATCTAAGCCCCCTGCCCAACAGCCTTTGGTGATGACATCCCAAAGAAATCAGCACAGTGTCTCACTGAATCCAGCCCAGATTGAAAAGTAATGAACAATTACAGGATACCAAATTAATATTTAATGAAGATGTAAATTATTAGAGTCAATACTGAATTGCTCAGTGAAATCTATTCCAGCCAGAGAGAGCAGCAGTGGTCTGAAGAGGCAGGAACTGTCTTTCTTATGAGCCATTGTTCTCTAACTTCTCCCCAGCTCTAGCTGAGGCCTTGGTTGATTCCCCTAACAGCTGATAGTTGCAGCTAGGTTGAAATCAATCTTAGAATTCTCCTAGCCATTTTATTCCTAATTTCCTTCTTTGTCCACTCTTTCTCTCTGCACTCTCTGTGCACTCCGAAACAAACTCCATGTAGGGTTTCTGACATTAGACTTGCCAACTGCCAACACTCTGTCCCTGTGTTACCTGGGTGTCTGCCCCGTTGAGAGGGACACGATGACTCCAGGGCAATTCCACATCTTTGCAGAGTGGGAAGAGTGGCTGAGCCCGCTGTGTCAAAAGAACCTGCAAATTCCTCAGTCAGAGCTGGGGGTAGGTGTGAAGGTGCTGGTCCATGAAACTACATGGGACACAGGGGGAGGAGGCAGGGGAGAGAGAATCCTGGGCTGCAGGGTGTATGGAGAATGACAGCTGGTTGTGCAGGACACTGAGCCCCTGAAGGGCCAAAAGATGCCCAGGGCTGTGTCTGTTGCTCAGTTTACTCCCAAGCCCCCATTCAGAAGACGTGATAACAGTACTAGGGGCTGGAAGCAAAAATAATCTCCCAGGAAAACAGTTTCCCAGCCAAGAGCCCCTGCACTCAACCAAGCTAGGGACTGAGAGATGAGGAAGTTAGCCCAAAGGCTTCTCTGCTGTTTTCCCGGTTGGTCTGGCAAAGAGCTGCTTCTTTGTCCACTAGGGATAAAGAAGACAGCACCTTTGCCAGGGCACAAGTCCTCCAGCAGTCTGGAGAAACTGTTTCAACACGATGCAGGCTGAACTCCATCCCCAGGGCAGCTGGGCCACGTGTAAGCAGTATGGAGCCCACAGTGAAGCCATCTAAGTCCCAGAGGAGGTGGGCTCTGCTTCCTAGGATCATGAATGATTGTGTCCACAGCTATGAGACCGCCTCTTGCCCTACTGGAGCCTCGGGGAGCCTCAGCAAAGGGGAATCCCCAGGATAGTTGCAGCCACTGGGGAACACATGCTCCGGCTCACACATCCTCTCTCCCTGGCCGAGAATGCTCACTGCAGACTGGAATGTGAGAAGGGCTGCTCCGTCACTCTGTCATCACCTTTCAGAGCTGTTACTGTGCTATCTGGTAGTTCAGCAGGTGGCTTTCTGTCTTAACCTATTTTATTCATGAAGACTGATTCTAGGACCTACAAGGCTCTTAGTCCCACACTAATTTCTTTCTCTCTCTAAACAGCCTTGTGAAGGCTCAAGTAAGCCTGCGTGTCACAGAAGATGGAATGTTTCCCCCTGCATTGCTAGAAACCACTCTAGGTATTTCAAACAGAGAGGGGTTAACACCAGTAGCTGATTGTGTGGGTCACAAAAGAGTAAGAAGGCAAAGAGTGGTCCATCAAGCAACATGGAGATTGTTGTTGTTGTTTAGTTGCTAAGTTGTTTCCAACTCTTTGCAACCCCATGGACTGTAGCCTGCCAGGCTACAGTCCATGGGATTCTCCAGGCAGGAATACTGGAGTGGGTTGCCATTTCCTTCTCCAGGGCATCTTTCCAACCCAGGGATCAAATCTGCCTCTCCTGCATTGGCAACACTTTAGCCATATTCTATTTGTAAGAAGGGGGTCATTAGGTATAGCCCACACTCAAGAAGAAGGGATCACCAAGGGCATGAATGGCAGGAGGCAAGATCTTAGAGGCTGTCCATCACAGGATTGTAGCCAGAGGTACAGGCAGCTTTTGGTTTGGGAGTCCACAGCTTATGTAATCTGGAGAGCCCCTGAAATACAAAGCATTTTGTATTTCAATTTGTAAGCAATTTGTAAAAATTACAAATAAAAAATCACGGTCAGGTTTAGTAACTGGTGAAAGAATAAACAAAGTGGGGAAGAGCCATAGAATAGAATACTGTTTGGCAATGAAAAGGAATGCAGTATTGATTCATACTACACCATGGATGAACCCCGAAAACATTCAGTAAAGGAAACCAGTCACAAAAGACCACATACTATTTGACTCCATTTATATGAAAATGTCCAGAATAGGCAAATCCAGAGAGACAGAAAGTAGATTAGTGGTTTTCAGGGCCTGGGAGCCAGAATTCACTGAAAAGTCACAAGGGAAATTGGGGGTGGACTGTGGTGATGGTTGCAGAACTCACTAAATTTACTAAAAACCATTGAACTGTACACTGACAATGGGTGATTTTCATGGTTTGTAAATGATATTTCAATAAAGCTGTTAAAAAATTCTACACACAGGGCATTGGAAGAGGCCTGTGCAAGGGAGAGGCCCCGGAGCTTAGGCTTCACTGACTTTTTAGAAAATGTATCTCTGTGGAGGGGATAGAGCTATTGCAGAGACACTGCCTGAGGCGGTAAGGGGAGGAGGCGATCGCTCGGCTTCTTCCTTCCTTTCTCCCTGCAGTCTGCTGCCTAGGCCTCCTATTGGCCAGACCTGCCCAAAAGCCAGGGAAGTTCATGGTACTGAGTGGAGATACTAGGGGCTGGGAGGAGATCTGAGAGCAAGGAGGCAAATGACAGCTTCGTGGGCCCCATCCTGCAAGGCTGCCTCCACACCCCAATGCCAAGGCAACTTGGACCAACTCTATCTTTTGCCGTTGAGCCATGTCTCAAGAGGAAACCCATAGAAGGCCCATGTTTCCAAATGAAGACCTAAGCTGTTGATTATTTATCATCAAACAGTATAGACAGCTGGGTTGGTTGGTTCACTTGAGCTAAAGGTTCAAAATCATTTCTTCATGCATATATATGTATGGAAGGATGGAGAGCAGGCTTTGGGTGGGAAAGAGGAAGGGAACAAGGAGATAACTCATGGAAGAAGAATATTGGATGTGTTATTCCCTGGTGGCTCAGAGGTTAAAGCGTCTGCCTCCAATGCGGGAGACCCGGGTTTGATCCCTGGGTCAGGAAGATCCCCTGGAGAAGGAAATGGCAACCCACTCCAGTATTCTTGCCTGGAGAATCCCATGGACTGAGGAGCCTGGTGGGCTGCAGTCCACGGGGTCACAAAGAGTCGGACACGACTGAGCGACTTTACTTACTTACTTACTTACTTACTCACTTGCTTACTCAGTGTT
Source organism: Capricornis sumatraensis (assembly GCF_032405125.1). Taxonomy (NCBI): domain Eukaryota; kingdom Metazoa; phylum Chordata; class Mammalia; order Artiodactyla; family Bovidae; genus Capricornis; species Capricornis sumatraensis. The sequence continues at coordinate 104,940,759 of NC_091092.1, read as the reverse complement.
GGACGTATTGTCCTGGCTGCTTTTCTCATTTAGTGGTTTCAGGCAACGGGTAATAGAGCAGGCAGTGGGAGCAGTCAGCCCCAGAAGAGAATTCATTGTTTGTGGAGAACTGAAAAAAAATAATAAAACCTACTAAAAGTTGGTGTCTTTTATTATCAACATGTCGAAGTACTTCTAAACAATGTAAGTCATAGTATTCCTCCCCGCATATCCCAAATACCTTATTAAAGTTCTAAAATTGCTGAAGTTACTGTTGAACTTTAAATAATAATATATAAGCTTCAGATGAGCACATTTTCATTACTTATCCCGTAAGAAACATTGTTTTCTGCATGGGAGGTGATGCAGAGAGCCCCAGTTATATAGTAGGTGATGGACACAGTGATCTCAGCTACACACACACTTGATTCTAGAGTAAGATCGTGTTGGTTTGAAATTGTGTGGGCTTACCTGGGCTGACGTCTGTGTCTCCAGTCCTGGTGGTACTACAGATTCCTTCATTCCAATGGGGGATTCAGAAACACAATGATCGCACAGTGACTGTGAACACGGAGAAACAGAAGTTGAGTTGCTTCAATCTGTCATTCTAGGGGCAGTGACTCTGAACCATGAGGGACTTACTCTATTGGACATGTTTTTTCATGTGGTTTCCCCCTCCTTCAAAAAGACATTAACGTATGACAACCTATATGAGAAAGGAATCTGAAAAAGAATGAATATATGTGTATGTCTAACTGAATCACTTTGCTGTACACCTGAAACTAACACAGTGTTGTAGGTCAACTACACGCCAATAAAATTTTTAAAAATACATTAACCTAAATAAAATATTAATCCAATTAATACAGTTTCTTTTTCCTTTCGGCACTATTTCTTTTTACTTTACTTGTATCTTTATTCATTTAATAATTTATCTTTTATTTTTATTCAATTTGCTATTTCTACTAGAAGGAAAGTTCAACAAAAGATAGATTTTCACTCTCTGTGTTTCTTTCTTGGCCATTATAATCATTTGTTTTATTTCATAATTATTACTGAAAAACGATTTTATCATATAGAGGAAGTGTGTGCTCAGTTGCTTCAGTCGTATCCAACTCTTTGCGACCCTATGGGCCATAGGGCACCAGGCTCCTCTGTCTATGGGATTTCCCAGGCAAGAACACTGGAGTGGGTTGCCATGCCCTCCTCCAGGGGATCTTCCTGACCCAGGGATCAAACCCACGTCTCTTATGTCTCCTGCATTGGCAAGCAGGTTCTTTACCACTAGCACCAGCTGGGAAACCTGTAGAGGAAGGGAGATTTAAAAATAATGTGCTCTGAGTGTCAAGTATTGATAGGTATGCGACGCATAGAACCCAAAGGTATCTTCCCCATAAATAAGGAAACTCAGGCTCAAAGAGGTGAAGAAATTTGCTGAAATCCACAAAAGTAGCAAATAAGAGACCAAAGATTCAAACAAGATTATATAGTCAGCAGGAAACATGTATTCTTTACATGTATGAACTCATTTGGTACTAACCACAACCAGTATCATTGTTCCCAATTGACAGATGAGTGACAAATGACTTGCCCAAAGGCCCATAGCTAGTAAAAGGCAGAACAAGGATTTGAACCCTGGTAGCACTGCGGACTCAATGGACATGAATCTGAGTGAACTCCAGGAGATAATGGAGGACAGGGGAACCTGGCTTGCTACAGTCTATGAGGTCACGAAGGGTTGGACACAACTTAGCGGCTGAACAACAGCAATAAAGCAGTGCCCGGAAGCAACCTGTGTAAACCCTTACTCTAAGCTTCCTCATCAACCAAGGCTCCCTGGCAAAGCCATGCTCAGTTCCCGTGGCTGCTGCGCTGTCCTCTCCACCATCTACTCCTGTCAAGAAGGAAATCTAGCAGGCGCATGTGGGTGATTTCTAAGGACACAACTGCCATCTGGTCTGAAGTTAGCTCAGCCTGGCTGTTCACTTGGTTTACTTTGAGGAGGGAAGGATGAGAAAGAAGACTGACTTTTTAGACATCGATCCTTGGGGGTTCTAAGATATATTTAACTCCTACAGACTCAGACGTCTTGGCAAGCTTTCATAAAGGCTGAAGCAAAATGCATGGTGCTTCCATCACAGGTAATACTGACCTGCAACACTAGATGGCAAAATGGTGCCATGTCACTGTGCTGTTATCCGAGAAAGCTTGGTATAAAAGTGTTCCCCCAAATCCAAATCCATTGAACTGTCCTTTGAAAAAACAATGTTTATTTTTGGAAAATAAAGTTCTATGTGGAGTTAATATCTTATTTTTAAAAAATCATTGTTTAGAAATGCCCTATTTTGGACAGTCTCAGTCGCCTAGGCTCTATCAAGTAGGTAAATATATGTCTCTTTGCCTAATGGCCCCCTGGTCAAAAGCTACCTCCTAATTGATCAGATAAAAACGGGAGGATAACAGAAGATAATGGAGATAGTACGAAATGTACTTTCAAAAGCTGCATGTTAACATAAATGTGACATAAATGTGACAAATGTATAAGGCACAGATGTCATCTGTCATGGCCTCTTTTGTTGAAATAAACAGAGAAGCCAATAACAAATTGGACACACTGCTCTTTCTCATTTCATTCATTCAAGAATAAGCACTTCTTACGTACAAGGCAGTTGTAGGCAGCACAGAATACGAAGAGAATTTTCTTCTGGCATTTAAGAAATCTGTGTTCTAGAGGGAGACAAAAGACAAATGTGCCACTACTGTCAACCATCAGACCCTGAATCATTCATTCTCTGGAGCCTTACAGGTAGAGCTGCTAGTCCCTTCCTCCCTCATCCCCTGCAAGCTGTGGGACCACCCAGGGTCCTGACCCAGGCAGGCAGCACATCAGCCTATCAAGACTGGCTCCATCCAGGGGCTCTGGGCTGAGTTGATATTGCTCAGTGAGTTGCCTGGGCAGATCAAATCTAGCAGAGTCCCTGTTGTCAGAAATGCAGAAATAAGCAGGAGGGAGGGAGGAATCAAGGTGTTCAGCTGTTGAAGAGAATTGGTCCAGGAAGTTTCTAGAACATTGCCACGGGCAGGCAATGAAGAGAAGATGCAACTGTTGTTTAGTCGCTAAGCTGTGTGTCTGACTCTTTGTGACCCTATGGACTGTAGCCTGCCAGTCTCCTCTGTCCATGGGATTCTCCAGGCAAGAATACTAGGGTGGGTTGCCATTTCCTCCTCCAGGGGATCTGCCCGACCCAGGGATTGAATCCGTGCTTCCTGCATTGCAGGCAGATTCTTTACCACTAAGCCACCTAGGAAGCCCCTGAAGGTGGAATTACAGGCCCAGAATATTATCCACACAGAGGCAGAGAGCTCTGTCTTGGTCAGGGGAACCTACAGGGATTAAAGCAATGGTCCTTAAAAGTATGGTCCAGTCACCAGCCTTAGCATCTCTAGGAAATTGTTAGAAATGTATATTCTCAGGCTCCACCCTCGATCTACCGACTGAGAAACTTTGGGGGTAGGGCTGAGCTGTCCCTGTGTTAGCAAGTCCTTCCTGCCATGTTAAAGGCCCAGATCCACTGGGTTAGAGGATGGCCCCTGCCAGGGAGGGGTGATAGACGAGAGAAGCTAAGCAGGGATTAGACCTTGAAGCGCTTTGTGCTAAGGAGATATTTTGTTTCTGTTTGTTTTATCTTGTAGGCCACATGGGAGCCACCGAGGGTTTCTAAGGAAGGAAGTGGTCAGAACAAATCTGTGCTTCCAATCCATCATTCTCAGGATGGCGTGGAGGAGGATGTGGAGAGAGGGGAGATACCTTCCCATCGCCACCACCTTCAGAGCATCACTAGTTTCTCTTCTGCCTCCACCACAAAGCCCCACCCCTGGCTCTCTTTGTTTCTTCTGTAGCCTTGTCTCCCAGTGATCTCACCAGCTCTCCTGGTGTCAGCCATCCCCTCAGCAGGTGACAACCAAACCTACTTCTTTAGTCTATATCTTGCACCAGGCGGACTGATTCGACTTCCTGAATGTCCACCTCACACTCAGCACAGCTGAACCTGAACTCACCATCCACAAACTACAGCTTCCTCTCCTGCCTTCTCCACTTCTGTTAGTGGCATGGCTGTCTATACTGCCATTTAGTCAACAGCTGCCCTGGGGGGTCATCCCCCAAACTTCTTCAAACCCAGGCTGACAATCACAGCCTGTTCAGCATTCTAGGCATCCCCGGCACATACTTTTATTCCAACACATTGACATGAGCGTTGGAGTCTGAGGGTGAGCACCTTAAAGTTAAACAAGGCTCGTTTGCATATGCATCAAGGTGGCATGCAGCAGAGAGGCTGGACAGGGTAGAACTAGGATTTTTAGTGAACAAAGGAGTGAATTCCACCCCTTAAAGCTGAGGGTAGAGACAGACCAGAGAACAGTAGGGAGATGCATGTGACGCCAATTTGTATGGTGACTGCAAACCCATAAGGGTCCCTGGTAAGCCCTGAAAGAATGCACAGCTCAGGGGCATGAGGAAAAATTGGTTATGAGGAAGTGGGAGGAAGTTACAAGAAATGACAGAGGGAGTGGGTATGGAAGCAGAGGCAGCAGGTATAGATGAAACCTTCTAGAAGACTGGGGAGGAAAGAAAGGGAGATGGGCTAGCATTTCATAGGAGAAGGAAGAGAAAGGGAACGGTGTTTGGGCAGGGTCTTGTTTCAAAAGGTAGGGGAAACTTTGAATATGCAATTCAACAAAAAGCAAAAACAAAAAATCAGTGGAGTAGGAAAGACTTAAGATGACAGACAGGATTGAGGGAGTGCTCAAAACTCACAAAGACCAGGATAGATGACATCATGGACACAGAGGGAGGGGCTGGTCTTGGAGCAGAGGATACCTCTCCATGGTGGAGAGCAGGCAGGCTGAGTCGATGCTTTCTGAACATGTCATCTCTGAGGTTGGTGAGGAGAGGTGGAAAAAGATCCAGAGATGTTGAAGTGGTGAGAAAGACAAGTCAGCAAGTTCACAGAGCTGTCTTGTGATGCTGGGGAGAGAAAAATGGAGGCAGGAAGAGGTGGGTGGTCTTTGAGAGAATGGAAAATGTTTAGAACTTGCAGAATTTGATTGGCAGTCAGTAAGAGGTCCCAGATACAAGCTTCCCAGCATCATCTACACTGGGCCCACACCCTGAACTGCCTTCGTTTCTCCCCTGCCTGTTGGAAGCCTTCTCCTCTTCAAGCCCCGGCACCAAAGTCACTGTGGTTCTGAAGTCTTCTTTGGGAGCCCATCCCCAGGCACAGCTGTTCTCGATAATAATAACGTTTATGTAGTGCTTTACAGCTTAAAAGCAATTACGCATATCTTTTCTTACATACATTATCTTAATTAACTGCTCTCTCTGTAGTTACATAGCACTCTGTTCCTTACAGGAATGTTAACACTTTATCAGTTTCATATGCCCCCCAAAACTAGATGCTCATTTTGTCTACTAGATTGCGAGTTTATTAAAAGGCAGTGCTGCACCTGACTTACCTTTGTAACCCTGTGTCTAACATAGCACGTGGTCCTGATTAGCAACACAAAGGCATGGGTTCAACTAAACGAATGAATCTCTGCTGCTGCTGCTGCTGCTAAGTCACTTCAGTCGTGTCCGACTCTGCGCGACCCCATAGGCGGCAGCCCACCAGGCTCCTCTGTCCCTGGGATTCTCCAGGCAAGAACACTGGAGTGGGTTGCCATTTCCTTCTCCAATGCATGAAAGTGAAAAGTGAAAGTGAAGTCGCTCAGTCATGTCCGACTTTTAGCGATCCCATGGACTGTAGCCTATGAGGCTCTTCTGTCCATGGGATTTCCCAGACAAGAGTACTGGAGTGGGGTGCCATTGCCTTCTCCAAAACGAATGAATCTCTACTCAAAATATATGCTTACAACAATCCTATGGATCCTTCAAGACCTAGTTCGATGACAATTTATTCTTATATCCCATTAGTAGTATCTTCAGAGTAAATAAACATGCATGTATGCATGCTCAGTTGCTAAGTCGTGTCTGACTCTTTCTGACCCCGTGGCTTATAGTCCGCCAGGCCCCTCTGTCCATGGGATTTCCCAGGCAGGAATATTGATTGAAGTGGGTTGCCATGCCCTCCTTGAGGGGATCTTTCCAACCCAGGGATCAAACCTGTGTCTCCTGCATTATAGGCAGATTCTTTGCTGCTGAGCCACCTGGGAAGCCCTAAATAAACATAATTCCTTCTATTTTTTTCTCAGAAACTATGTTTTCATTCTTTAGGTTTCACAGTGATTTTATTCAGACTTCTTGAAATTATTCTAAAACCTTTAATGTTAAGGAGTCAGGAAAGACCTCAGCAAGTTTTGAGCCATCAATGCTTCATTACTCCTGAATGAAGTTTGGCACAGGCTTGGGATCAGCTTTGGGTAACTTTTCCTACTGGTTACTAAAAGATATTAAGAGGCACAATGAGGTTCTTGACCCTAAATTCAGTTAGCATTACTCTTCATTGTTAAATAGTAAGGGCTTTTGCCTTGAAAGACAGAGTAGAAAACCACCCTGCTTCTTGAGATGAGCCAGAGTCGATTCTAAACATGTGGTTCAGTTTTAAGACATCCTGGTGATTTCAGTCTGTAGGCAACTCAGAACCTTCTACTTAACCTATGGCATCCAAATGAAAATAAAAGAGAATGGCCTCCTAAAAGTCTAAAAAAATACAAGGGCAGGTTGCCCCAATCCAAACTTCACTTACAGTTCCCTAGAGTTTGTGGGATTCCTAGCAGGAAGAAGGTGGTGGAAGCCATATTTTACAACTCCATTGATGGCTGCCATGTTCTGGAAGCCATTCCTAGCTTCCCTTCTCACTGTTGAGATCTGCTGGGAGGCAGGGATTGTGGTGAATGGATGTAGTGTTTCCCAAACTGGGTTACACATGAGGATCACTTATATGTGTTAAAAATATGGATTTATTGCAACTGACTTCCCTGAGATATGGATGCAGTTGATTTGAGGTTAAACCAGAGAATATATATATATTTTAATTGTCTAAGGTTGGATTCACTTAGAATCAGACCTTGAGATAAATGGGAGAGCAAGGAGTTTTTCTGAGCAAGAATTCCAGGGGAGTAATAATAGGGAAGTGAGGGAGGAGAGACATCCAATAAGACATGTGTGATTGAGCAGTCATCTTTGTTGATGGTTGTTGTCAAAGGATGGAGTGTGGTCAGCAAGATCATGGAAAACAAGTGGTTAATAAAAACTATTGAGTAGTCACATAAAATCCTAGTGAGGTTTCCCACATCTGGTCTCTTGTGAGCCTTGGCTGTATCCAAAACACCAGGACACTTGTTGCAGCTGACACTTTTAGTGCCTGCCTGTATCCCTTGGGCATTCAACATTCCTGTGCAAGCCAATCATGGCTTTCAACTGATCACATCTGAAACTCTTTGCCTTTGGGCAAGGGAGCCAGAGCCTCCTTGGTTCACCTGTCAGTCAGGCTGGCAGTGCCAGGAAGTCAACAATGGAAATTGACTAATACTCCAGCTTATACCTTCCTTGGGTGGAATATTTCTAAGATGTGATCCGTGATTTCCCACAAAGATGACTCCAACCTTTTACACTGAAATGGACTTCAATCCACCTGAAATTTTAACAAGAATACTTTATTACCAAACAACTCAGGTGAACAACACACAGCTGACAAGAAATGGATTAGACAAAGGGAAAGATGAAAGCACAGTGTCTCATCTATTCCTGACGAGGAGGGAAAGAAGGGTCCCAGTCCACATCGAGGTGTCTCAATTGTCTCAGCAGCTACGAAGCCAAGGACGTTGACATTTTCTATGCATCAAGACTGCCTGGGATGCCTTCCAGCTGCAGCATTGGGACCTTAATAAACGAGCCATATTATGTTTATACTTTACTGTTTAAGTAATGCTATTTCACTCTGTGTAAAGCCACTTAAAACACCAGTGGAAACACATGCATGGACCATGAAACAACTTTAAATGGATAATCAATTTTTATCACATATTGAGGGTTAGACTGCTATATCTGAGTGAATTATGAAAGTATGTGCTCTGGCTAGGCGTGTTTGCATACCAAATCTTCTTCTTTGTCACAGAACCAATCTATTGTAAGCACACTGGGAGTTTTGAAACTCTAACACTGAAAAACTTCCATTCTGAAAGAATTTTTCAGAACTCTGAAACCGTGGATGTATTTTATTTGGGCTTAGCTGTGAAACACTGTCTTAGAACATCTTAATTCCCTTGTACAATTCTCCACTAAAACAGAGAGAATAGGATCAACATGTAAAACATAAAGAAAATACGGCCAGCATGAAGATGAGCTTACTGATGGAAGTATAGACTGTACAATGTACCCTAAAACTTATGGGATATGGTTTCAGAACAAACATGGAGAATTTGTTTAGGCAGTGACAAGTAAACACATGGAATTCATTACATCTGCAAAGCAGGGCAGGATGAGAAGGTAAATGTGGTCAAGGAGAATTTGGACCAATTCATGGATAACAGACCTTTAACAGTTCACTGAGGGGAAATTAGGGAAGTTCGAGTTACATCCTTAGCCCCTGAGGTTGATGTCATGGATGCAAATTGCCGGTTTCTTACAAAGGAGTGGTATCACCTTCAGATAGAGAACACAAGATTGGTGGACCACTGATCTGACATGTTGTGACATTTCTTATGTGAACTAGAGGATGTTGAAAATGTCATAAAATCTGAGAGCCCTGAACCACCAAGAAGCTGTCAGCTCTTTGATCTCTCAGGTTCCTTGAAGCACTTGCTGTTCTTTTTCTGGTCCCCAAAGTGAATGGAATGGTCATGATTACTCTTCTCACACACCTGATACAATACACACCAACTGTCAACTTCATAAAGCACTCTCAAAATTGATGATCTCCTCTATTTATAAATAAGGATGCAGAATTGTGAAGGGTAATAGGCCAATCTTATTTTTTTTTAAAAAACTGATCCATACCTCAGACAAACATTAGTTCATTTATTTAGCACATTTGACCACATTCTAAGTACTAAAATAGAATCAGGATCAATACTCCAGCCAAGATAGCTTCATCACCAGTTGGCTTCACTTTTTTTTTTTTTTTAATCTTTTGGCCATATTGTGAAGCATGCGGGATCTTAGTTCCCTAAACAGGGATCAAACCTATGCCCCCTGCATTAGCAGTGTGGAATCTTAACCACTAGACTGCCAGGGAAGCGCCGCCCCCCCTCCACCGCCGTTTCAGTTTTTTAAAAAAATTTTATTGAAGTACAGTTGATTTACAATGTCATGTTAATTTCTGCTGTACAGCAGTGACTCAGTTATATATATTCTTTCTCATATTCTTTTCCATTATAGTTTATCACAGGATATTGAATATAGTTCTCAGTGCTATACATAGGACCTTGATGTTTATCCATCCTATATATACTAGGTTGCATCTGCTAATCCCAAACTCCCCATCTATCCCTTTCCCAATCCCCTCCCCCTTGGCTGACTTCACGTTTAAAACCAGTATTACATTAAGTTTGACTATGTGACAAATCAAGTGAGACTATTTCAGTCAAGTCCCCATTTGATATGTGACCATGTGACATGTTCACACACTTAGGGACAACCACAGGGGCTACACATGTTCCTCAGATCTGAACTGTCACATCATGATAGGTTTACATCAAAAACTCTCATGGTAGAAGATATAATTTTGTGCATGTGATCATTTTAACTTGTATTAATTGATTGTATTAAATCATGGAATATTTTTTTAACCACAGTCTGACCTGTGTGCTGAGATGAATAAACATGTGTCTTAATGTAAAACATTCTTACATGAGAAAGAACATTCTGGTTTTGTTTTAGGTCATTGTTCATACAGGTCTTTTCTAACTCATATTATTTTTCAAAATGTTCATAACCCTCTGAGAATTCATTTCTATTACCTCTGCCCCCTTTATGATTTGCAGGTCAAGAAGCAGGAGGAGAAGGAGGAAGAGGAGAGGGAGAAGGAGAAAGAGGGTGAAATTTAAAGAGATGGAATTTATTACCAAAGAAGAAATGATTTGTGAATAACAAATGTGCATTCAATCAGCACATGACATAGGTCAAACCTCTGTTTTAAGTGATAAATACATTAAGTTCATTAAAAAAGTAAATGATGGTAGTATTCATTTAATCAACATTAAATTCATCAAAATAATTTATAGATTTGGGTTTAAGAGAAAAACCACTAAAAAATTTCCATTTAAAAAAAGTTATTATCAGATGCTGGACTTTCTGATACATGACAATGATTCTCGTTAAATCAAGGAGTATGAAAATACCCCTTGTTTTGAGTTTTGAGTATGAAAATAATGCATGAAAAGCATTTTAAAAATTAAAATGGAAATGACTCTTCCTGCTTAGTAAATGTCATAAAAAAGGAGCAAAATTATATTTTCATTTACTTTCAGTAAAGTCTGAAACATCTAGCTTTCATGCAAAATTGGCATAAAGATATAAGAAAAACACAAACAATTGAAGAAAATATGAAAATGATTGCTATAACTAAAGCCAGGAAATTATAGTGTTCTAAAGTTTTCTTTTTAATATTCCTGCACCAATTCCTTGAACTCTGAGTATAATCTACTAAGATAACTCAATGGTAAATAACAGCAAAAAAAAAAGTCATTCCTTTATTTAAAAGCAGATTTAAGTACCTACATGTCTTGTGTATTTAGTATTTTATGGGAGTAGCAGATGGGGGGGTTACAAAAGAAGTTTCAAATCATTTCTAAGTTGAAACTAAATTGGGAAGTAATATACATAAAACAACCAGGAAATTATAAAATAATACATTAGTATGGAAATATAAAATAATATAGCATAATCTGTCTATACAAATGTAGAAAGAACATAGATGGAAATGTCTGATCTCAGGTTAGAGAAAGAATTCACAAACCCTAGTAATTAACCAAATTAAAAAAAGATGTATTGTATACATATACACTCTAAACATACACACATACACAAGCACATACATATAATTAGACATTCCTGTTGCTTCCAGATTACACTGATAGGTATTTTTCTAGCTAAAACTGTATCCACTGCAGTTTCTATTTTTGAATTCTCTAGTTGGTGTTTGATAGTAATTCGGCAGTATTCAACAAATCGTAAATTAAGGGGAAATAACAGATAATCTTCCTAATGGGGAAATCCCTGTATACCCCTGAAATGAACTTCAGCTCTGCCAAATTCATGTAAAATTCCCCATGTATTTGTTTCCAATTATTCCACATTGGGCAAAAGTATGCAACATGACTATGTTCTGCCCTAATATTCTTCTTCTTTACGTCTCTAAATCCTAACACATCTCTAACATTCATGTAATGAATAATAACATTTTGGTGCACTAGGTAATACATATGTTTTTTATTTGCCACAAAGAACTGTATTTCCTCAACTGATTTATGTACCACCTGGACAAAATTATTTTTATTACAGTTTATTTCATTTTCTCCAGCATCCACGAAAACACTTGTAAATAGTCAATGACAATGGCAAGAAAGAAAGAAGGAAAAGAAAGAGAAGACAAACTTGAAATTAAAAATCAAAACTCCACATTTCTTCAGAGAACCCCAATGAAAAATGCAGCTGGAATACTTTTAAACTAACAAATTCAAGGTAAAATTAAACAGTCACCTACTTTTTTTTTCTTCTGTGATTCCTTATGAACAACTAGATAAAATTCACTGGCAGTTCCAAATGTTTCCAAAACAGAAATAATTATTTGGTTTAAAGTTTGCAGAAGGGACTTATAAAGAAACTATACAAGCGGCAAAAAGTTATCATGACATAATACAAAGAAAGTGAATGATATTTTTTTAATCGCATGACTTCATTTCCTGAATTATATTTCATCTAGGACCTGAGAAAAAGTGCAGGGAGTATTCTACGACTTCTAAATTAAAAGTACTCCATGGATTATTGTGTCATGTATCATTTTGATGACTTTTATGGAATTTTCTTGATAATTTTTTAACCAACAAAATTGCAACATGTTAAAGTCAGCAATTCACAGAATGTTTGGAAAACATACTCTCTTTGGAGGCCTTTTGCTTAATGAATATAACATGGACTCATTTCATTCCTCCTTTCCTGGAATAGCTTTGAATTTCAAACATTTGTTAGCCATTAACTACACTTTGCATCTAATACTTCATATGTGTATAATGCAATTGGGAGTCCACACGTAAAACTAACTTATTTGTGATCCTATAACTCTAGCAATGGCCCTGACCAGTAACCACTCAGGTCAACCCTCCCTTCCTCCCAAATCTGAACAACTGATTCTGACTGGAGCTAAACAGATTAACAGGATTTATCATCCAAAGATACTTTATGTGCCTTTCAAAGTTACCCAAGCCAAGTCCTCCAGAATCTTCTCTAAATGATTCATTGCTTTGTGTGTGTGTGTGTTTTTTTTCTCTGTTTAGCTTTAAGTTCTACCCAAGTCAACATTTGTATCACTACAAGCCTGTCTTCAAAATCTGGTGACATGAGTTATTTTTGCATGATTCTCTGAAGCAATGAAAATAAGAGACGCTGGTTTGCTAGTGAACAGGTTCCCAGATACAGGCCATAACATGTACACGTAAACATAAACATACATACTCATAATGTAGGTATTTCTTGACTCAGAAATGCCTAACTTATGAATCTCGTATACATAGAAACAGCTTAACCAGGGATGGTATCAGCTGCTTTTGTTAGCAGCCTTAAGTCTTTTCTGTTGCCCAGTTTCAGCCTCTCTTTACACTGATCCACAGACTTTAGGGAGAGGACCAAGGTGGAGGTCATAGACATTTGGAAGATGTGGATTTACCAAGTGATTGCACACGTACATCCCCACCCCCAACACACAAAGTGGTGGCTCTTTGTGTGATCTCTAAATGTTCACTCACATGCAGATAAGGTGTCTTACTATATGCATTAGGAATTACCCATTGGCTTCCACAGCCTTTCAGATATGTTCCACAGAACTGATTTGGGTCACTTAGCCCAGGACAGGGTTTCCCAGCTGGCGCTAGTGGTAAAGAACGCACCTGCCAATGCAGGAGATGTAAGAGACATGGGTCTGATCCCTGGGTCAGGAAGATCCCCTGGAGGAGGGCATGGAAACCCACTCAGTATTCTTGCCTGGAGAATCCCATGGACAGAGGAGCCTGGAGAGCTACAGTCCATGGGGTCGCAAAGAGTCGAACAAGACTCAAGTGACTTAACACACACACACACACACACACCCCCCAGAATGAGCAGCACAGAATGACCTGTGTAACCTAGTTGAGGGCTACAGGCCAGTTCCCAAATGGTGCAACCCAGCTCACGTAATAGCCAGTAAAGTCTCCTGCAGGGGTTGAGTTATTCTTCAGTGTGCCCATAACAAAAAATGACTTTTTTTTTTTCCGTTGACAAGCTTCTGTTTTAAGTCCCAAATAGCCAAATGGATAATCATTCATCTACTGAAGAATGAATTTATTCTACATTTATTGAGCCCCTACTGAGCTCAAACTCAAAACCATTTCGCTAATGAAGAAAGGGGGGACACACACACTACCAGAACAAGAATATAGTAGTTGTTGTAACAGAGGCTCAAATGGAAATGAGAACTCAAAAGAAGATACTACTTTGGCCAAGGAATTCAGGGATGCTTTCCTTAAGGAAGTCTTGGTTTGACTATGCCTTGAAAGATGGGTGTGAATTAAATTGGTGGGAATGGGGTTGGGAAAAGGGGTCCACTTAGGCACAGAAGTGGAAAAAGTACAAAGTCACTGAAGAGCATCATATGATCAGAACATGAATTACATGATGAGGAGAAGAGGGGACCCGACAAGGCCAGGGAGCAGATATGAGGAGCTCTGATGAATAAGATGAGGCAATGTGTGGGCAGAGACACATAGCAGGGTTTCCCTTTATTTGTCTTTAAACCCTTTTTGTAATAGTGAAATATAAAAATTCAGAGAAGTGTATAAATCATAAGTTTAGCTAAGGGAATTATTATAAGGCAAACATCTCTCAAGAGCTTCCCAGGTAGCTCAGTGGCAAAGACTCCACTTGCCAAAGCAAGAGACTTAGGTTTGATCCCTGGGTCAGGAAGATCCCCTGGAGGAGATGGCAATGCACTCTAGTATTCTTGCCTGGAGAATCCCATGGACAGAGGAGCCTGGCTGGCTACAGTCCATGGGATTGCAAAGAGTTGGACATGACTTAGCAATTAAACAACAACAACAACAACAACAATAACAAACACCTCTCCAATCACCACCCAGGAAACAGAATGTTCCCAGTGCCTCAGAGTCATCTCTTCATGAGTCCTTCTAGTCATTCTCTCACCCCCTTTAGTTCAGTTCAGTTCAGTCGCTCAGTCGTGTCCGACTCTTTGCGACCCCATGAATCGCAGCACACCAGGCCTCCCTGTCCATCACCAACTCCCGGAGTTCACTCAGACTCACGTCCATCGAGTCAGTGATGCCATCCAGCCATCTCATCCTCAGTCGTCCCCTTCTCCTTCTGCCCCCAATCCCTCCCAGCATCAGAGTCTTCTCCAATGAGTCAACTCTTCGCATGATGTGGCCAAAGCACTGGAGTTTCAGCTTTAGCATCATTCCTTCCAAAGAAATCCCAGGGCTGATCTCCTTCAGAATGGACTGGTTGGATTGCTTTGCAGTCCAAGGGACTCTCAAGAGTCTTCTCCAACACCACAGTTCAAAAGCATCAATTCTTCAGCACTCAGCCTTCTTCACAGTCCAACTCTCACATCCATACATGACCACAGGAAAAATCATAGGCTTGACTAGATGGACCTTAGTCGGCAAAGTAATGTCTCTGTTTTTGAATATACTATCTAGGTTGGTCATAACTTTCCTTCCAAGGAGTAAGCGTCTTTTAATTTCATGGCTGCAGTCACCATCTGCAGTGATTTGGAGCCCCCAAAAATAAAGTCTGACACTGTTTCTACTGTTTCCCCATCTATTTCCCATGAAGTGATGGGACCGGATGCCATGATCTTCGTTTTTTGAATGTTGAGCTTTAAGCCAACTTTTTCGCTCTCCTCTTTCACTTTCATCAAGAGGGTTTTTAGCTCCTCTTCACTTTCTGCCATAAGGGTGGTGTCATCTGAAAATGACACCTTTAGTTTTTAAAATAATTTTACTATCTAGGTACGCACTCCTTAAACATGGTTTAATTTTGCTTGTTTTGTGAACTGTATATAAATGCTATAAGTTCATATATATTCTTTCCTGTGTCTGGCTTCTTACGTGGTGTTGTATTTTTGAGCTTCATCTGCGTTACTGTGGTAGCTGTGATTCATTGATTTTCATTGCTCTGGAGTATGCCTGTGTGTAAATATATCACATTTATCCACCCTACTGTTGATGGCTATCTGGATTATTTCTAGTTTGGGGCCATCACGCTTGGTGCCTCTAGGAACCTTCTTGTGCCTGTCTCTTGATGCACATACCATCACCTAATGTTGGCAGCATCACAGCAGCACCTGAACTGAAGAGTAGCCTATATAGACACTAGTGACAAAGAAACTCCTTAAAAGATCAAGAAACTAGTTAGGCCACTCCTAACTAGTTTCGAGTATCTGACTCGGGATGTTGCCTCACTTGTCAAAATCTTACTAGGCAGAAAGTCTTCAGTTTCTAATATTAGAACCAAAGTAGGAATATTTTCTTTTATTTTCACAGTGGATTATGGGAGCAAGAAATCAGATTTATCATAATCCTTGGTCCACAATGGACTCTATTATTTGTCCATTCCTGGTCTACTTCAATTAGTTTTTTTTTTTAATTGTTTACCTGGTTAGTTTGAAAAATAATCACCTGCGAATCTACAGTTCCAAACAAAAGCCAGGACCCTGGTAATAACTACAGCTCACTCTATGTTGTCTCCATCATTCCATCCTCCGGCCTCTCCCTACCTGGAGTAGAGGTATTTTTGAACATTACGTAAAACTCTCAAAAAGGACTATTGACCCCAAGTAAGTATCCATTTGTGCTAGGCAAGTAGAAAAGAATATTGATTTCATTCTCTTTATGTCCTGCTATTTCCAGGGAGGTAGATAAATGATAAAACAATAAGTTGTGTGAATCATGTGAACACATTCTCCCCAGACAAAGCAATTGCAAGGGCTCCACAATTTTTTTTCATAGGTAACTACTCACTCCTTTTAGAAAGGTAGCAGAAATATAGCTTATGACACAACAGACTGAAAGACAAGCCAGATGTGAGAAATGTATTCCTTGATGATAAAACTGCACAGTGCCATGCAGTCTAAATCCCTTTTTATAAAAATATGGTTACACACCATTGACATTCCTTGATAGTAAAATTCAACTGGATTATTAAAACTCATTTTAATGGCAAAAATTCCTTTTTATATGTTATGCCAGCCAATTGCTTGCTTTTCAGTTTAACCATGAACATACACCTTTGGTGGACGGAGTATTGCCAGGACAGAGTAAAGGAATCTGAATGTCATGGTTTTGAGAAAACAACGACAAATCCAGTATCACAAAGTTACAGTAGATGGTGCTAGACGGGTGCAAAAGACGCAACAGCCATTTGTGCCACCTTCAAGATTTCTCCTGAGCTTAGCAGTTTAGAAAATGTGCAATTTAGATTATATCAATTCAAGAGAGGCACTCAGATAAAACAGTTGAATTAGTGAGATCAATGAATGCAGAACCCTATAATTAGACAAATGTTAAGGTTTTCATGGAAATTAACAATGAAGACAACTTTAAAGTTAAGGTCAGATCGTCTGTCTTTCTGGGGTATTGGTGCCAATGTTAAACTACTAAAAGAATGATCTTTTATTCATTTAAAATAATGTCAGCTATAAAGTTAATTTTTAAGCTACTTTGTTCTGGTATTAGTTATTTATCACTTATAAGGTATTGATACACTATGTAGGTTGACTTGGAGATTTAAACGTCCCATATAATGCATACAAAGTGACTTACAAAGCGTGACCTAATATAAATTCTTCTATAGACGTAAATTATTATTTTTATTACTATTTACTTGAAAGGTTTTTTTAAAAAAAAATTTGTTCATTACTTTTTTAGAATTTTATTTATTTATTTTTGGCTGTGCTGGGTCTTCATTGCTGCGCATAGACTTTCTCTAGCTGTGGTGAGTGGAGGCTACTCTCTAGCAGCGGTGAGCAAGCTTCTCATTATGGTGGCTTCTCTTGTCGCAGAACACAGGCTCTGGGGCACATGGGCTTCAGCAGCTGCAGCTCCCAGGCTCTAGAGCACAGGCTCAGTAGTTGTGGCGCGTGGGCTAAGCTGCTCTGCGGCATGTGGGATCTTCCTGGACCAGGGATCGAACCCATGTCTCCTGCATTGGTAGGCAGACTCATTACCATTGAGGCACCAGGGGAGCCCTCATTACTTTTTAATAGCCACTTTGGGCTGGGTATTCTTCCTCTGATTTTTCTTTCTTTCTTTTTCTTTTTCTTTTTTTTTAGCTTTTCAGATGAAATGGCTGAGTCATAGGATAATGAAGTGAATAACTTGGAACATGTCTCTTTTCTCCTTGTGGCCACAGTACAAAATGACTTTCAAATCAATGAGCCGGAGATCAGGCAAGCACCAGCCCTTAATGAGAGAGTGATCCAGGGTTAAGGAGAGAGGTTCCAAACCATCTCACCGGGCGCATCTCGGTAATAGATGCTTCCTTCCCACGATCCGCTGAATGCTCAGTGGATGCTGGTCCTCGGCTTCCCTGAAGAAAGGAGCAACACGCCAGCACTAGCCACACTCTGGATGTGACTTATCTTAGAATCTGTCAGTGACTGTGGGGAAATGTCACATGGAGCGTAAGTCACCCCTTGTCTCTCGCCAGAGCCATGTTCAGTCTAGATTCATTTGTCGGACAGGGCACGGAGGAAATTCCTTTTCTGAAAGGTAACCCACATTGTCTAGCATTCAATCATATGTCCAGCTCCAAATACTCTCTTAAATGTATACTTGTATTGCATATTCTTGGAACTCAGAAGGCTTTTTCAGAGGCTGGGAGGTCCTATTTCTCAGTGAACTTTCTATTTATGAATCATCATGGCCTATTGATTGAATGTGTGGGCTGTAGTTCTAACACATCTGTCTGCTTTATCTAAACAGAACAGAAAATGTCCTGTGGGCAGGGATACTGTGTAAAGTGATAGGGTTTTGCTAGAATTTTGCTTTCTATAGAATTTAGAACCTAAGTGGTTAAAGAAATATTAGTAATAATACTAAATAATATTACTGATATTATTAGTACTAATTATTAGTACTAATATTACTAATATTATTTAGTACTATTATTAGTACTAATAATAGTACTAATATTCAAATAGTAATATGAATATTTCTTTCATTTTTTTCCAATATGTGTTTATTGTCTCTAGAAGAACGTTTCTCATCCCAGCTGCAATCAATAATGACAGAAGTCACAGTGGCCATGGCTTCTTCAGCTGCATTGATGGTATATCCAGAAACTAATATGCGATAAGTCTGTCCAGTAGGAAGGAGGAGAAAAATCCATATTTTTAAATGTCATACGAGTGATTCGTGTAGTTGCCCAGCAGCTGACTTTCATGTTAATAATTAGGCTGCAGGCCAGGCCAATGGCTCAGTGGCTAACGTACTGTGTGTGCTGCACATGGGAGACCTCAATCTGATGCTCCCTGGATGCTCTCCTATCTCCCCCCTGGGAGGAGGACCCCCACGGAGGTGACAGCGGGTGCCTTCAGAGGAGTGATTGGCGTGATGTATCACCACTCACCATCCCTCACCAGAGACCTGTTTAGAGCGAGATTACAGTCTCCGCAGAGCCTCTCATTTCTCCCGGTCACGGGGTGACGGAGCACTTCACAACTTGCTCTCCAGGAAGGCAGGGAGGGATTTAAACGTGAGGCTACAAGGGCCCCTCCATAAACCTCAGCCAGATCAGCTCTGATTCATAAGACGTTTCTGCTTCCTCTGCCTTCTAGCCAGCCAGATCAACGTTTATGGAAAAATGTAAACTTGAAACGTGGAATGGAATACGAGTCACCCATATTTCATCTGATAGCAAATTTAACAGACAACTGGGGAAGCTTCTGAAGTTCTGGAAGGAAAATGGCTCTTTCTCAGAATTGAGGTATCTTTACTACCCATCTCTATGGAGCCCCTACTACCACTAATGGGAGAACAGCCCCTATAAGGTCAACAAAAATGTTCTTGTAATAGTGTTCATTAACAGCGCTGCTCAGTGACTGTTTAAAATCGTTCCTGCTACGATCTTTCCCAGGGATGAAATCATTTGTTTCATTTTTAACCATTGCTGGTAATTCTAGGATTTCCAAATCTTCCCCTATGCTCCTTATCTTGAAGACATGATCTAAAATTATTATTTTTATTATTTGAGGCTTGCTATTTCTGGGGATGGTCTCTCAGTGGTTTTTTGAAAGTTAATCCATCACAATGATTAATGAGATAATATTCTTTTCTTGAGATTGCTATCAAAGGGCCCATCATCTTCCCAAATTCAGAACTTCATCCCTTTTGTTTCCATCGTACCCTTTGCTTCCCACATATAATTTACTACAAAGCCCAGCTGTTTAATTTTTTCCTCTACAATATCTCTAATATCTATTTGTTAAGTCACTAAATATATATTAAGTGACAGGAACAATTCTATAAATGGGGGTTTTGTGCTTGAGCTAGGCCTGGGATCTGCTTATTTTCATAGTCACTATCCTGGCGGATTAAAGATGGCCACACATTCTTTGACAGTTCTCACACTGAGAGGTTTTATATATCTAATGACAATATAAGCCTTTTAAGGTATAGACTTCATGTTCTATACATGGACTAAACTGGTGACACACAACTGACATTTAACAAACCAGAAATATCCATGTCAATTAGAAGCTGACAGAATCCCATCAGTGTTGATGTAATCTTTGAGGTCTTCCAAAAAGTCTGCAAAAACTAGAATCAGAAACTCTGTACAGCATTGTCTTAATTTTTATATAATTCCCTTGAAAGAGCTCATTATAATGCTTTATATGATGCTTAATAAAATTTGAGGATTCTTTTCTTACAGCAGAAAGAAGTAAATAAAATATTTCCAAGGATTTTCTAGTGGATTCTGAGAGATTAGATCTGTATACCTTTTAAAGAGACCTCATAAATGATCTGACTCATTGGAAAAGACCCTGATGTTGGGAAAGATTGAGGGCAGGAGGAGAAGACTGCGACAGAAGATGAGAAGGTTGGATGACATCACCAACTCAATGGACATGAGTTTGAGTAAATTCTGGGAGATGGTGAAGAGCAGGGAAGCCTGGCGTGCTGCAGTTCATGTGGTCACAAAGAGTTGAACACAACTTAGCAATGCAACTGAACAAGAACAATAAATGGTTTGAATCTGCCATATCAATTTCACAAGGAAATGGTAATTCATGTCCTTAAATTTAAGTGTTGATTTTCAGTTATCAGTAAACCACTTGAACTCTACAAGTGCTTGGCAGTCATTCTGGATAGAACCTAACTTAATTTGAAATTTAGTGTAGCTGGCAAAAAGCTATCAAGAGGAAGGTTGATGTGTCAAAGCATGGTAATTTTAAAACTACATAAATATGCTGTACAAACAAAAAAACAACCTTCAGTTGTTCCGAGAATCCTTATTTCTCCAGGAACTGCTTTGGGCCCTCACCTGACCACCCAGTGGTGTAAAACAAAGCAAGTAAAAGGATGAGTGAGATTCATTTTTTTCAAAGCCATAAGCTATGTTGGCTCTAGTTATTATGTGTGCTTTATTTTTACAGACATCTAGTAAAAACAAACAATTCAATGAGTATGTATTGTGTATTTAACCATGTAAAAGCTCTGGGTAGGAATGGCTTTTTCCATAATCTACTGGTAAGGGGGTGAGCATGGGGGGAGAACTGTACATAAATAACCAGAAAACACTGTATGATATAAATTATAAAAAGTGAAATATAAAAATACATGCACAATGCTTTGGAAAGACCATGTGAAGTGATTAATTTCACTTGGGGGAAGGTGTGGGTGGAGACAGGAATCAGTGAAGGCATCCTAGCGAGATGTTTTCCTTCTAGGGATTCAGAAAAAATTCCAATCATTGTGCAGGGGAGAGGTGGAGGTGGAGGGGCAGCAGGGCAGGGTAGTTTCAGTTGAGGGCACTGCATGAACAGTGCTCAGTGCAGTACATTTGGAGAATGGAGTGGGCAGGTTCCACTGTGGCTGCCACACAGGATTACGAGGTGGATGGGGGAGAAACCAGGTAGGGAAGGTAGATTGCGATAGACTTTAGAAAGCCTCTTAGGGCATTTCACTTTTGCAAGCAACGGAAAGCCATAGAGGTTTCTGAGCAGGGAGTGACATGACTACCAATTGTATTTTTATTAAATTTGTTGTCAGTAAAAGGATTTGAAATAACCCAAATGTTCAATACGGAGACTTGTTGGAAAAGGAACAGTTCATCCCCACAGTGGAATATTAAGCCACCATAAAAACAAATGAAGACAATTTCTATACATAATACATCTCCAGGATTTGTTATTATGGAATAAAGGTACAAAGCAGTGTATTTACCATGTTATCTTATATTTTAAAAAGGGAGAAAATACAACTAAACATATGTCCAGATACACATTTTTGCTGTATTTGCCAAAAAAAGAAATCACTGGAAAGACAAATGAGAAACTAAGAAAAATATTTACCTATAAAGTAGAGGAAGGAAGCAGAGTGGAGAAAATAGTAACTGAAGTGAAACTTTCTGAACACAACTTGTTAAATTACTTTGACTTTGAAAATAGAAATACACTTTAGGTCATTAAAATCAATGTAATGAACAACCAAATTGGTGGCAAACATAGCCAAGAGACTGGAAACAAGGATGTTGCTTAACAGGTTATTGAAAGAATTCAGCCCAGATATAAATGGGCTTTCCAGGTGGCTCAGTGGTAAAGAACCCACCTGCCAATGCAGGAGACTCAGGTTCGATCCCTGGGTGGGGAAGATCCTTGGAGAAGGAAATGACACCCCACTCCAGTATTCTCGTCTGGGAAATCTAATGGACAGAGGAGCCTGGCAGGCTACAGTCCCTGGGATTGCAAAAGAGTCAGATACAACTTAGTGACTACACAACAACAATCTGCTGCTGCTGCTGCTGCTGCTAAGTCATCTCGGTCGTGTCCGACTCTGTGCGACCCCATAGACGGCAGCCCACCAGGCTCTGCCATCCCTGGGATTCTCCAGACAAGAACACTGGAGTGGTTGCCATTTCCTTCTCCAATGCATGAAAGCGAAGTCACCGAGTCGTGTCCAACTCTCAGCGACCCCATGGACTGCAGCCTACCAGGCTCCTCCATCCATGGGATTTTCCAGGCAAGAGTACTGGAGTGGGGTGCATTGCCTTCTCCACAACAACAATCTATTCAATATTTAACCAATGATCAAAAGACTGTTCTACTGACACCTCAGGAGAATTTTGAGATTTTCTTTACCTGGATTCAGATCCCAGCTCCAACATTTACCAGTTATGTGAGTCTGAGCAAGTTATGTAACCTCTCTCAGCCTTTATTTCCTTCTCTGTGAAATGGGAACATCCTAGTACCTCACAGATGGTTCCAAGTATTAAATGAGAAAATCCATGTCAAGCGCTTAGCCAAGTAGTACTGGGTACAGAGTAAATGCTTATTAATATTCACTAGAACTTAAAATACAATGATGATGGCAAATGATAGCACAGGAACATGCTTATAATAAAGTGTAGAGTGGAATAAGAAGTCTAAAAGACTCTAATTGCCTTAAACTTTTATATTATATATGTATACATAATATAACATAAAAATAATATCTGGATGTTATGCATAGGAATAACACTGGAATAAAATAAGACAAAATGTTATCAGTGATATCTTTTAGGAAGTATGATTAAAGGTGATTTTCTTTTCTTTTTTATACTTCTCTATATTTCCAATTCACTACCATAGGATGAAGTTACTCTAATCATTTGAAAAAGAACAGTAAAAGTTATCTTAAAAGGAAAAAAGAATGACTGGGGTATCCTAGATGTGGTGGACCAGCAGTGAGATGACACTGGAAAGCTAAGTAAAAGGCAGGCCACGTCAAGCCTTGTAAGCTATCTCAGGGCTTTGAGACTCTACCTTTGGCATTGGGAGGCCAGTCAAAGGCTTTTGCCATGGGAAGGGCAGTGCCAAATCTGGATTTCTAAAAGCTCACACCAGATTCAGAGCTTCCAACAAAAGATGGTGAATTAAACGTATATTTGTTACACCCTTTTGCTCCAAGCCCGCAGATTTGAATGAAGGAAAACAAAAGAAAATTCTACCCGTGCTGAAAGTAAGACATGATTACTATGCCCCCATATAGCACAGTGAAGGATATTTGCCAAGTAAAGGGAACCTTGGGCAAAGTTATGGGCCAATGCCAGGGGAATGGGGGGAGCTAAAAAATAACTCTCCAGATCTCAAGCAGGGTTCTGCACATAAGTGGGAGGGTTTTGAGGCATCTACAGGCAATGGGTTGGTTGAGAATGGGCTGAGAGGGTGAGTGGGCCATGATGGACTAGAGACCATCACTGAATAGACTTATTTCCATCCTGAAGAATTACAAGGAAGGCAGCGGTAAAGAAAAGACAGTGTGGACTTCCCTGGTGGTCAATGATTAAGATTCTGCGCTCTCACTGCAGGGGGCACAGGTTGTATCCCTAGATCCCTGGTCAGGAAAGATCCAGCATGCCGTGCAACATGGCCAAAAACAAAAAACACCATGGATATGCCATTTTTGTTTTCCCCAGACCAGATAAATTTTCACTAGATGAGGCAAGAGTAATAACAGCTTGCCATAAGGCAGCTAGTAGCCAGAGTTGTATAGCAAAGAAAAGTCAAACCAAACCAAACCAAATCAAACAAGACGAAAAACATAAACTGATGAAAGAAAAAATTC
Source organism: Capricornis sumatraensis (assembly GCF_032405125.1). Taxonomy (NCBI): domain Eukaryota; kingdom Metazoa; phylum Chordata; class Mammalia; order Artiodactyla; family Bovidae; genus Capricornis; species Capricornis sumatraensis. The sequence continues at coordinate 104,916,747 of NC_091092.1, read as the reverse complement.
CAATGAGCTGAAAAGTTAAACCAACCAGTTTAAACAGTATCTACTCCTTATCCTATAGAAGAGAGAGAGATTTGGATAGTTTTCTAAGCCATCATACCCGATTTAAAGCTGCAGGCTACCACAGCATACTTCCTTTTATTGTCCTCACAATATTCCTTTTGTTTGTTTGAAGTAAAATTTACCTACAATAAAAGGCACAAATCTTAAATTTACAATTCAATGAGTTCTGGCAAATGTATACACCTCTGTAATTCCCATCCTGATCAAGAATACAATAGTATATTTCCATCATGCAAGAAAGCACTCTTGTGCCCCCTTGCAGTCAACTTCTACTCCTCTTTCCCCCTCCCTCCAATACAATCAATCACTGTTCTGATTTCTATCACTATCAATTAGTTTTGCCTATTCTTCTACTTCATACCAACATAATCATTGAGTATGTACTTGTTCGTGTTTGGCTTCTCTTGCTCAACATAATGTCTTTAAGATTCATTCATGTTGTTCCATGTATAAGCACTTCATTCATTTTTATTGCTGACTGGTATTCCATCATGTGAATATACTGCATATATCCAGTCTTCTGTCAACAGACATTTGTATGGTTTCCAATTTTTGGTTATTATGAATCAAAAAAGCTGTAAATGGTCTTAAACAAATCTTTTTGTGGACATAAGTTATTTCTTTGAATGAATTAGAGTAGAATCAATGGTCATAGTACAGGTGTGCATTTCACATTACAAGAAACACAGTTTTTCGAAGTGGTTGTACTATTTTGTGCTCCAGCTGTAATGCTGGATTTCAATTACTCCACATCTTCACCAAAATTTAGTGTTTGCAGACTTTTAGATTTGAGCCATTTTAGTGGGTATGAAGAAGTATCATATTGTGATTTAATTTCCATTTCTCTGATGACTGATGATGTTGAATATCTTTTCATATGCTTATTGGTCTTCATATATTTTCTTTTGCAAAGTGTCTTTTCAAGTATTCAATGCATTTTAAAATTGGGCTGCTTCTTATTTTATTATTGAAGGCATTCTTTATGAATTCTGGATATAAATCCCTTGTGAGACATATACATTATGAACACTTTCTTCTAGACCATAGCGTACCTTTTCATTTTCTTAGCTTACTTTGAATGAGGAGTTTTTACTTTCAATGAAACCGAATTTACAATTTTTAATGATTAGTTTCTTTTGTGTCCTGATTTGGAAATCCTTGCTTCTTTAAATTCATAAAGATAGTTTCCTACATTTAATTCCAAAAGTTTATAGTTTTAGCTTGTTTGTTTAGGTCTATGTTTCATCAAGAGGCCAAAAAACAAAATTAGTTGGATGAATAGTTGTTTTGGAAAACTTTTTGAAAAGACTTTCCTTCTTTCCATTGAATTGTCTTGGCCTCTTTATCATAGGGTTTATCATAGGGTTTCCCTGTAGTTCAGCAGTAAAAAATCTGCCTGCAATGCAGGATCCCCAGGAGACACCTGTTCAATCTCTGGGTTGGGAAGATCCTCTGGAGGGGGAAATAGCAACCCACTCCAGTATTCTTGCCTGGAAAAATCCCATGGACAGAGGAGCTTGGTGGGCTACAGTCTATAGAGTCTCAAAGAGTCAGACATGACTGAAGCAACTTAGCACACAGCACACTTTATCATAAATGACTTGACTGGGTATCTATATCTATTTATGTATTATACTTTGTTTTATTAATCTATTTGTCTTTATGCCTTGATTTCTGTCTTGATTTGGTAGCTTTATATTAATGCTTGAACTTGAATAGTTTGAGTACTACAACTCTTTTTTTTTAATCCCAAGACTATATTGGCTATTCTAGGTCCTGTTCTGCTCTGATCTCTCTTTAGTACTCTGTCAGAAAATCCCATATGCTCCGGCTGCCCCAAACTCTGACCTCCTCAACTCAGTAACATGAGCATCTTCTGCTTGGTCTGCACCATGATCCAAAAAGTACTCTAAGTCAGAAAGGAGACGTGAATTTGAGGTTCCCCTCCTGTGTTTCCATCCTCTCAAGGATAATCCATCTCTACCACTTGTGGTCTAAAGTCAGCAAAGTCTTGTCTCCTATATATTGTCCAGTTTTTTTTAGTGTTTTATGATGGATGTTAAGTTCATTTCCAGTTAGTCGGCATGGATGAAAGCCTAAAGCTCCATCACATTTTTATTAAGTAGTGGTCTTTTTCAGAACTGCCACCATATAAAGATAAGCAAAAGGAAGGAAGGACCCTGCATGGCCTATATCAATATTAGCACCACTTCTACTCCTCCACCTGCAAAACTAGGGGAAAAAAGAAGAAAGTAAACATAAAACACAAGTTGGAGGAAGAATTCACATCAGAAGAAACAGCCTCAAAAACAAAAAAAGTCAGATACTCTAGAGCAGCACTGTCCAATAAGACTTTCTGCAATGATGGAAATGACCTATTTCTGAGCTGCTCAGTATGGTAACCACCAGCCATATGTGGCTGTGGAGGACTTGAAATGTGACAGTGCAACTGAGGAACTAAATTTTTAATGATATGTAATTAATTTAAGTTTCTGCTTCTGCTAAGTCGCTTCAGTCACGTCTGACTCTGTGTGACCCCATAGATGGCAGCCCACCAAGCTCCTCCGTCCTTGGGATTCTCCAGGCAAGAATACTGGACTGGGTTGCCATTTCCTTCTCCAGAATTTAAGTTTCAGTTAATTTTAATTAGTTTTATATTGAGTAATTTAATTTTGGCTAGTGGTTACCCAAGGTCAGGGGAGGCGGCTGAGAGGAGCAACCCCACATCCAAGGAGCAGCGGCTGTGCCGGCAAAGGAGGGTCGAGAGGAGCTACTCCACGTTCAAGGTCAGGAGGGACACCCGTGAGGAGATACCCCTCGTCCAAGGTAAGGAGCAGCGGCTGCGCTTTGCTGGAGCAGCCGTGAAGAGATACCCCACGTCCAGGGTAAGAGAAACCCAAGTAAGATAGTAGGTGTTGAGACAGGGCATCAGAGGGCAGACACACTGAAACCATACTCACAGAAAACTAACCAATCTAATCATATGGACTACAGCCTTGTCTAACTCAATGAAACTAAGCTATGTTGTGTGGGGCAACCCAAGACAGGAGGGTCATGGTGGAGAGGTCTGGCAGAATGTGGTCCACTGGAAAGGGAATGGCAAACCACTTCAGTTTTCTTGCCTTGAGAACCCCATGAACAGTATGAAAAGGCAAAATGACAGGATACTGAAAGGGGAATTCCCCGGGTTGGTAGGTGCCCAATATAGTACTGGAGATCACGTTTGGAGAAATAACTCCAAAAAGACTGAAGGGATGGAGCCAAAGCAAAAACAATACCCAGATGTGGATGTGGCTGGTGATAGAAGCAAGGTCCAGTGCTGTAAAGAGCAGTATTGCATAGGAACCTGGAATGTTAGGTCCATGAATCAAGGCAAATTGGAAGTGGTCAAACAGGAGATGGCAAGAGTGAACGTTGACATTCTAGGAATCAGAAAATTAAAATGGACTGGAATGGGTGAATTTAACTCAGATGACCATTATATCTACTACTGTGGGCAGGAATCCCTTAGAAGAAATGGAGTAGCCATCATGGTCAACAAAAGAGTCTGAAATGTAGTACTTGGATGCAATCTCCAAAACGACAGAATGTTCTCTGTTTGTTTCCAAGGCAAACCATTCAATACCATGGTAATCCAAGCCTATGCCCCAACCAGTAACACTGAAGAAGCTGAAGTTGAACAGTTCTATGAAGACCTACAAGACCTTTTAGAACTAACACCCAACAAAGATGTCCTTTTCATTATAGGGGACTGGAATGCAAAAGTAGGAAGTCAAGAAACACCTGGGGTAACAGGCAAATTTGGTCTTGGAATACAGAATGAAGCAGGGCAAAGGCTAATAGAGTTTTACCAAGAGAAAGCACTGGTCATAGCAAACACCCTCTTCCAACAACACAAGAGAAGACTCCATAAATGGACATCACCAGATGGTCAACACCAAAATCACATTGATTATATTCTTTGCAGCCAAAGATGGAGAAACTCTATACAGTCAGCAAAAACAAGACCGGGAGCTCACTGTGGCTCAGATCATGAACTCCTTATTGCCAAATTCAGACTTATATTGAAGAAAGTGGGGAAGACCACTAGACCATTCAGGTATGACCTAATCAAATCCCTTAGGATTATACAGTGGAAGTGAGAAATAGATTTAAGGGACTAGATCTGATAGACAGAGTGCCTGGTGAACTATGGAATAAGGTTCATGACACTGTATAGGAAACAGGGATCAAGATCATCCCCATGGATAAGAAATGCAAAAAAGCAAAATGGCTGTCTGGGGAGGCCTTACAAATAGCTGTGAAAAGAAGAGAAGCGAAAAGCAAAGGAGAAAAGGAAAGATATAAGCATCTGAATGCAGAGTTCCAAAGAATAGCAAGAAGAGATAAGAAAGCCTTCCTCAGTGATCAATGCAAAGAAATAGAGGAAAATAACAGAATGAGGAAGACTAGAGATCTCTTCAAGAAAATTAGAGATACCAAGGGAACATTTCATGCAAAGATGGGCTCGATAAAGGACAGAAATGGTATGGACTTAACAGAAGCAGAAGATATTAAGAAGAGGTGGCAAGAATACACAGAACTGTACAAAAAAGACATTCATGACCAAGATAATCATGATGGCACGATCACTCACCTAGAGCCAGACATCCTGGAATGTGAAGTCAAGTGGGCCTTAGAAAGCATCACTACAAACAAAGCTAGTGGAGGTGATGAAATTCCAGTTGAGCTATTTCAAATCCTGGAAGATGATGCTGTGAAAGTGCTATGCTCAATATGCCAGCAAATTTGGAAAACTCAGCAGTGGCCACAGGACTGGAAAAGGTCAGTTTTCGTTCCAATCCTAAAGAAAAACAATGCCAAAGAACGTTCAAACTACCACACAATTGCACTCATCTCACACACTAGTAAAGTAATGCTCAAAATTCTGCAAGCCAGGCTTCAGCAATACGTGAACTGTGAACTTCCAGATGTTCAAGCTGGTTTTAGAAAAGGCAGAGGCATCAGAGATCAAATTGCCAACATCTGCTGGATCATGGAAAAAGCAAGAGAGTTCCAGAAAAAACATCTATTTCTGCTTTATTGACTATGCCAAAGCCTTGGACTGTATGGATCACAATAAACTGTGGAAAATTCTGAAAGAGATGGGAATACCAGACCACCTGACCTGCCTCTTGAGAAACCTATGTGTAGGTCAGGAAGCAACAGTTAGAACTGGACATGGAACAACAGACTGGTTCCAAATAGGAAAAGGAGTACGTCAAGGCTGTATATTGTCACCCTGCTTATTTAACTTCTATGCAGAGTACATCATGAGAAACGCGGGGCTGGAAGAAGCACAAGCTGGAATCAAGGTTGCTGGGAGAAATATCAATAACCTCAGATATGCAGATGACACCACCCTTATGGCAGAAAGTGAAGAGGAACTAAAAAGCCTCTTGATGAGAGTGAAAGAGGAGAGTGAAAAAGTTGGCTTAAAGCTCAACATTCAGAAAATGAAGATCATGGCATCCGGTCCCATCACTCCATGGGAAATAGATGGGGAAACAGTGGAAACAGTGTCAGACTTTATTTTTTTAGGCTCCAAAATCACTGCAGATGATTATTGCAGCCATGAAATTAAAAGATGCTCACTCCTTGGAAGGAAAGTTATGACTAACCTAGACAGTATATTCAAAAGCAGAGATATTACTTTGCCAACAAAGGTCCATCTAGTCAAGGCTATGGTTTTTCCAGTAGTCATGTATGGATGTGAGAGTTGGACTGTGAAGAAAGCTGAGCGCCGAAGAATTGATGCTTTTGAACTGTGGTGTTGGAGAAGACTCTTGTGGGTCCCTTGGACTGCAAGGAGATCCAACCAGTCCATCCTAAAGGAGATCAGTCCGGGGTGCTCATTGGAAGGACTGATGCTAAAGCTGAAACTCCAATACTTTTACCACCTCATGAGAAGAGTTGACTCATTGGAAAAGAGCCTGATGCTGGGAGGGATTGGGTGCAGGAGGAGAAGGGGATGACTGAGGATGAGATGGTTGGATGGCATCACCCACTCAATGGACATGAGTTTGAGTGAACTCCGGGAATTGGTGATGGACAGGGAGGCCTGGCGTGCTGTGATTCATGGGGTTGCAAAGAGTCAGACACGACTGAGCCACTGAACTGAACTGAGTGGTTACCCAAATGTTTGGTGAAACTAAATTACTGGGGAAGTCCCAAGATTTTGAACTTTTTGAATTGACAGTATTTGTATGAGATTTTGGATTTAGAGTCAATGCTGAAATGTGACAAGACTTTTGGGTATATATTTGCATGCAAGACTGATGTGATATTTTTAGAAGGAGGTGCAGGCAAAGGATAGACTGTTCTGGGATGAATGGTGTCCCTGAAGAATTCATGTCCACCCAGCACCTCAGAATGGGACTTTATTGAGAAATATGGTCTTTGCAGATGTAACTGGTTAGGTTAACATGTGATCATGATGCATTATAGAAAGCGAAGTCATTCAGTCGTGTCTGACTCTTTGCAGCCCCATGGACTGTAGCCTACCAGGCTCCTCTGTCCATGGGATTTTCCAGGCAAGAGTACTGGAGTGGGTTGCTATTTCCTTCTCCAGGGGATCTTCCTGACCCAGGGATCGAACCCAGGTTTCCCGCATTGTAGGCAGATGCTTTACCATCTGAGCCACCAGGGAAGTCACCATAATGCATTATAGTGGGCCCTAAATCCAATGACTGGTGTTTTTATAAGAGCGCCATGTCAAGACACACAGGGAGAAAAGCCAGGTGATAATGGAGGCAGAGACTGAAGTCATGTGTTTACATGCTAAGGAAAGCCAAGAATTGCCTGCTACCACTAGAAGCTAGGAGAGAGACAAGAGAACCTCCCACTTAGAACCTCCAGAAAAAAACAGCCTTGCTAACACCTTGATTTCAGATGTTCAGAATTGTGAGACAATAAATTCCTGTTGCTTGAAATCATCCCGTTTGTGGTACCTTGCTATAGCAGCCCCAGGAAATGAATACAGTGCTCTAGCTGAGCCCCTCCTTCAGGTCTAGTTAACCCAAGTGGGCTTTTTTCCATTAAATAACACTTGTTGGGGCTTCAGTCACATGTCCTTTGCCTGTGACTTCTCATTTATCTCTCTCCTTTTTCAATTTTGTAGAGGTATAATTGAAATGCCCTATTTCACTTCTCTTTTGCACGCACTGAGAATTTGGGGGAAGCTCTGCACAGTGTCAAGAGATGATCCGCCTCCCCCACTCAACTTTCTAATGATTACACTGGCTTAGTGAGCACAGCAGTGTTTCTAGAACCGTTTAGTTCAATAAGTATTTAAACATTAAAAGCAGCCTCAAACCAAACTTTTGCATGACAAAGGATACCACAAATAAGTGAATAAACAAAGAGCCAGAAAAATACTATATGGCATAGGACAATCAAAGGTACAGTTTCTATAATATACAAAGTGTTCTTATAAATTGATAAGAAAATGAAAAGCAACTCAATAGAAAGGAGGAAATGATATAAACAGACTAGTAACAGAAGTGCAAATTCAAATGGTGAAATCATATGAAAAGATGCTCAAATTCATAACCAGTTAGAGAAAGGAAAAATGAAGCAGTAGTCATTTTATATACAACAAAGTGGTAAAGATTAATAAAGAGCAATGCTCCCACTTCTTAGGGGTAATGTAGGGAAGAATGACATAAATTGTTGATTAAACTGAAGTGCTGAAGCTTTATTTAAAATGTAACCTGGAAATTTCTATTAAATTTAGCAATACAAATAACCTTTTACCCAGAAGAGACTTTTTTTCTGTATCGTTCAAAATGAATAACCAGAAAAAAGGAAACAAATTGAATACCCATCAGGAGAGAAATGGTTAAATAATTATAGTACATCTACAAAATGGAATAATATGCAGCATTTAAAAATTGAATCAGAGAGACTTCTCTGGCAGTACAGTAGTTAGGACCGCACACTTCCACTGTAGGGGGCATGGGTTTGACCCCTGGTTGGGGAACAAAAATCCCACAAACTGCTCATGGGGTGCAGCCAACAAAATTGAATCAGGGTAACGAAAATGACTTGGAGGTATTTCCATGAGCATCACTGAGAAAAGAAAGATGCACACAAATTAGTGTAAACCTTTGTTCGTAAGGGCTTCCCTGGTAGCTCAGCGGTAAAGAATCCACCTGCCAATGCAGGAGACGTGGGTTTGACCTTTGAGGGGAGGAATGACACCCCATTCCAGTATTCTTGCCTGGAGAATTCCATGAACAAAGGAGCCTGGCGGACCACAGTCCATGGGGTTGCAAAGAGTCAGACAAGATTTAGCGACTAAATAACAGCAACATTTATAAAGCAAACACTCACCAGATGCAGGCAGGTATGTTTGTTTATCATATCTGTGTATAAGATAGATAGCATCATGGTTCCAGTTTTGTGCTCTTTCCTGTACTCATGCCCTTGCCATGTAATTTCACAATTTCTTCCATCAAGAGATGAAATACGTATGTATACCTATGGCTGATTCATGCTTATATTTGGCAGAAAACAACAAAATTCTGTAAGGTAGTTATCCTTCAATTAAAAAATAAATAAGTTAACACCAATACAGTATACTAACGCATATATATGGAATTTAGGAAGATGGTAACGATAACCCTGTGTGTGAGACAGCAAAAGAGACACAGATGTATAGAACAGTCTTTTGGACTCTGTGGGAGAGGGCGAGGGTGGGATGATTTGGGAGAATGACATTGAAACATGTATAATATCATATATGAAACGAATCGCCAGTCCAGGTTTGATCCATGATACTGGATGCTTGGGGCTGGTGCACTGAGACGACCCAGAGGGATGGTACCGGGAGGGAGGAGGGAGGGGGGTTCAGGATGGGGAACACGTGTATACCTGTGGCAGATTCATGTTGATGTATGGCCAAACCAATACAATAGTGTAAAGTAATTAACCTCCAATTAAAATAAATAAATTTCTATTTAAAAATAAATAAGTAAATAAGTTAAAAAAATTTTTAACCCCAAAACTTCAAAATGAAGAAAAACAGATGAAACTGATTCCCCTGCCCACTGATTATGATGTAAGCCGAAGGGGTGTCCGCTGATGTGGCACAAGCAGACACTTGAAAAAGTGCCTGGGCGACTGAGCCTGCCTGCCTCTATTTCTCCTATCCCTATGGGAAGGCTATTCCTGGGTGAGCTCACTGATTCCAGGAGGATGATGAGGGATCTTTGAATCAGAGCAACTCTAGCAAAGATAAAAGACAGACAAACCAAACCTAGAGTAGAGTCCCTAGCTGATCCTGAGGTTTATGAGCGAACCTATCCAAGAAGAACCAAATTCCAATCTCATGAGCTATGAACTACAATATTATGTAGCTGCCATATTGAATTACTGAGTTTGGGGGTAGTTTATTATGCAGATTAGCTGACCAGTACTGTGTGTGTGCATTTATCTGTGTAGATACATTGTGTTTGCATAGGATTAGATCTCTGTGAATAAAATAAAAGTATTTACAATAGACTAACTTGATTTATGGATTATCAGTATGATGAAGTTTAATATGGGAAGAGAGAAAGGGAGAATTAAGCCAAAAGTAAAATATAAAGAAATAAATTCATAAATGAAAGGACTGCTCTAGAACAAAAAATACATGTATATTATCCTATCTACACACACACACACACACACATAGAGTGAGTTAGTATATTCAAAAGCAGAGACGTTACTTTGCCAACAAAGGTCCGTCTAGTCAAGGCTATGGTTTTTCCAGTGGTCATGTATGGATGTGAGAGTTGGACTGTGAAGAAAGCTGAGCGCCGAAGAATTGATGCTTTTGAACTGTGGTGTTGGAGAAGACTCTTGAGAGCCCCTTGGACTGCAAGAAGATCCAACCAGTCCATTCTAAAGGAGATCAGTCCTGGGTGTTCATTGGAAGGATGGATGCTAAAGCTGAAACTCCAATACTTTGGCCACCTCCAATACTTTGGCAAAAAGTTGACTCATTGGAAAAGACTCTGATGCTGGGAGGGGTTTGGGGCAGGAGGAGAAGGGGACAATGGAGGATGAGATGGCTGAATGGCATCACCCACTCAATGGACATGAGTTTGAGTGAACTCAGGGAGGTGGTGATGGACAGGGAGGCCTGGCGTGCTGCAGTTCACGGGGTCACAAAGAGTCGAACATGACTGAGCAACTGAGCTGAACTGAACTGAATATACATGTTTCACTGCTATTCTCTCAAATCATCCCACCCTCACATTGTCACAGAGTCCGAAAGTCTGTTCTTTACATCTGTGTCTCTTTTGCTGTCTTGTATACAGGGTCATCATTACCATCTTTCTAAATTCCATATATATGTGTTAGTATACTGTATTGGTGTGTTTTTTTTTTTTTGACTGACTTCACCCTGTATAATAGGCACCAGTTTCATCCACCTCATAAGAACTGACTCAAATGTGTTCTTTTTAATAGTTGAGTAATATTCCATTGTGTATATGTACTACAACTTTCTTATCCATTCATCTGTCGATGGACATCTAGGTTGCTTCCATGTCCTAGTTATTGTAAACAGTGCTGCAGTGAACATTGGAGTACACATGTCTCTTTCAATTCTGGTTTCATCGGTGTGTATGCCCAGCAGTGGGATTGCTGGGTTGTATGGCAGTTCTGCCTGCAATGCAGGTTGTATGGCAGATCTGCTTGCAATGCGGGAGACCTGGGTTTGATCCCTGGATTGGGAAGATCCCCTGGAGGAGGACATGGCAACCCACTCCAGTATTCTCGCCTGGAGAACCCCATGGACAGAGGAGTCTGGTGGGCTACAGTCCATGGGGTCACAAAGAGTCAGACACGACTGAGCGACTAAGCACATGGCAGTTCTATTTCCAATTGTTTAAGGAATCTCCACACTGTTCTCCATAGCCATACGAGTTTGCATTCCCACCAACAGTGTAAGAGGGTTCCCTTTTCTCCATACCCTCTCCAGCATTTATTATTTGTGGACATTTTGATGGCAGCCATTCTGACCAGCATGAGATGGTACCTCACTGTGGTTTTGATATGCATTTCTCATGTACCTCCAACCCAATTTTATAAAATATTGACATATTCACCATGATTTTTAAAAATCTTTCTTTAAATGAATTATTTCAGAATGCAATCACATTTGAAAGACACAAAGTAGAATAGATGTTACTGATATCAGAAGAAAGTAATATGGAGATGCCTTGAAAACAAACTGTCCAATTTGAATCGAAAAAGGGGAAATAAGTGAAACTAAATAGGGAAAAAAAGTAACAGCTATGAATGGGAGACAAAAGAATACTGATAAGCACCAGAAGAAAAGGATAGAAAACCTAGAGGAGAAAAAATATTCAGTGATAAAATTAAAGGAAATTCGCTTGAAATTAAGGAAGACATGAATCTGTGGATTGAGTGTATACTAAATTCAAGGGAAAAGGTGATATAGAGTGAGACATATACAAGTAGTTACTGAACCTCAGTGAATACATAGACTCTTACGTGTGTGTTAGTCACTCTCATGTCTGACTCTTGTGATCCCATGGACTGTAGCCCACCAGGCTCCTCTGTCCATGGGATTTCCCAGGCAAGAAGACTGGAATGGGTTGCCATTTCCTTCTCCAGGGGATCTTCCCGATGCCAGGATCAAACCAGGGTCTCCTGCATTGCTGGCGGATTCTTTACCATTTGAGCTACCAGGGAAGCCCTCAAATCTAATGGGCATCCATGAAAAAGCTAGAATAAATCAGGGAAACTTCAAACTTTGCCATAGCAATGCTCAGAGTTCTGGGGCAGGGAGTGGGACCCCATCATGTTATAGTCAGTCTGTTGTCCAGATATAAAAAAAGAAATGTATTTTAAAACATATAAAAACTCAGAGAATATTGCACCCACAAGCTCTTCTTGGGAAAAAAATCACCTGATGACAAAATCAAGTCAACCAAGAGATGAATTGAAATTAAAAAACCAAGGACTGGGGAAGCTGGCAAAATCCAATTACTACAAAAACAGTTCAATATACAGAGATTTAAATTAAAACAATGGGCAAAAACATCAGGCAAATGGAACCTAAATGAAAAATTGGTCACCAAAATTAATATCCTGTAAGGTTAAATTTTTAAAAACACATTAAAATGACAAAGAGAATCAATTTTTAATGATAAAAGGTACGATTCAAATAATGAACTAACACTTATTTGTGCAACAAATAATGTATATTCAACATGCATACATTTAAATACTGAAGGAACTACAATGAGAAATAAACAAGTCCAAAAATTGGATACTTTGACTTATTCTGCAGTACAACAGATTGAGTATACCAACTCCTCATGTACCACTATCATCAAAATCTAAGTAAGGTTTTACTAAGGATTTAAATAGCATAATTAAGATAATTGATTAAATAGATATATGTTAAACTTTATACCCTGAAAAGAGGTAGTACTTCCTTTTTTTTTTTTAATGTATCCGTAGAACTATAAGACTTTGTCTTTCATTGTAAGATTTCATCAAAATAAGATACACCAATGATTCAGTAATAGCTGTAGGGAAAAAACCTAATAGCTGTCAAGTTTCTTTTCATAGAGATTTTGAGGCATGTTACAATTTTAGAGTGATTTAAACAAAATATATTCATTATATTTAAGATGTCATCAGACTGTAAAATCTAACTATTTTCTGTCCCACTAAGAAAGTAAAAACACTACCAATAGGTAACTGCAAGATACCATTCATTGTTGGTAAGATGTCACATTTCATAAATATTAAAATGTCTTAGAATCAATAAAAAGAGCAGTAAAATTAAAGTTTATATTAGAATTGAAGGAGTAAGGCATAAGCAAAGAAAACTTCAGTAAGTCCTCCCAAGTACATTAATGGAGATTATATTTGTTGACCCCAAATAATGAAGCTTAAGTTAATCACAAGCATAGAATCTAAAATAACTTAATTATATAGAAATTAGAGCTTCCCCTGTGGGTCAGCTGGTAAAGAATCTGCTTGCAATGCTAGAGACCTGGGTTCGAAGATCCCCTGGAGAAGGGAAAGGCTACCCACTCCAGTATTCTGGCCTGGAGAATTCCATGAACTGTATAGTCCATGGGGTTGCAAAGAGTCGGACATGACTGAGCAAATTTCACTTTTAAAAAAATCTCAAGTAACTTTTAGGCCAAAGAAGATATCAAAGCCACAGAAAGAGTCTATCTAAAGAAGAACAATTAAAAGAAGTGAAGTAGGAATCAAGGAAAAATCCATACACTTAAGCAGTTTCATTACTAGATAGAAAAGATGACAACAAATGAATTAAACAGCCAACTTAATGTTTTTAAAAACAGGAAAACAACTGATAAAAGCAGAAAAATACATTCATAAGATAAAAATATAGTGAATTATAAAAAATGACAGAATTCACAAATTAATCAAATGCAGTTGTTTCTTCAGAAAGGGGACAAAAGCCTAAAGTACCCTAAATAAGGAAGAATACGAGAATGAACCAAAAAATCTATGAATGAGATTAGGTTTATTATCATAGAAACAGAGGATTTTGAAAGAACTAGAAGAAAATACTTGGCACAATTCTGCTGATAACATGGATAAATCTCTAGGAAAATAAAAAGTATTGAAAATGACTTAAGAAAAGATGAAAAAACCCCAAATGGACTCATAACCAAAGTTGTTGTATCAGTAAGGGCCCATTTGAGAAAACAGAAACTGCCCTAAGTATTTTAATAGAGAGGTTTTAATATTGGGATTTAATTATATAGGTTGTGGAGGGCTGAAAGGACAAAAAGGCAAAACTGAGGCAAGGCAGAGAAAAGAGCTGTAAGAAACAGCTGCCACTCATATGTGTTACAGTATTGCTTCTGTTTTATGCTTCATTTTTTTGGCCCCAAGGCATACAGTATCTTAGATCCCTGGCCAGAAATCAAACTTGCACCCCCTCCATTGGAAGGCAAAGCCTTAACCACTGGACCACCCTGGAAGTTCCTAGAGACACATATTTTTGAGTCAAACACATATGGATGATATTTGACACCATGAATGGACGACACTGCCCAGGGCTAAAGAACAAGGGGAAAAGAGGCTCTAAGAGGGAATCTTTATGAACTCCAACATTTAAAGACTGGGATGAGAAGGATAAACTAGCAATGGAGGCTAAGCAAGAGAGAAAGGAGAAAAACTTGGAAGGTGAGGAAAGAGCACATCCCAACGAGGATGTCGTTGGTCGGCAGTGTCAAGTATTGACAACATTAAGTAGCAGGAGAGCTGAAAACTTGATCTGCACTCTGGACAGTGACTAGTAGCATCAGAGAAAAGTATCTGTAGAGAGACGGCACTAGAAGCCAGCGCGGGTGGGTTGAGGAGTGAATACGGGGTGACAGATGCTTAGACAACTCTGAGGAAGGCAGCTTGTGCAGGGTACAAAAGAGATGGTGTGGCTGGTGAGGGGGTCAGGGATATTTACTGTTGGTGGTGGATTTTTTTATCATCACCTTTTGGATCCACTGCACTCTTACGAAAATAAAAATCTGGGACAGCACTTACTATGATTCAACACTGATATGTGACCACCTATGCAGAGTGCCTGCTTGATGTATAATAGGTATCTTGAAATTAACATATTTAAAATTGGATTCTTGATCTTCTCACTCAAACATGCTCTGCCAGCAGCCTTTCCCATTTCAGTGTTAGCTCTTTTTGGTTGCCTAGATCAAAAACTTGTCTTCCTTGATTATCTTCTTTTTTTCCTGACACCTAAATGCAATCCATCAGCAGATTTTACTGGCTCAACTTTTTTAATGTACCTAGAACATAACCACTTATCACCACTGCCATCTTTGTCTAAGCCACTTTCATCTCTCTCCTGGATGATTTCAATGGTCTTCAGACTGCTCATCTAGCTTCCACTCTTGCTCCTCTGGAGATTATTCTCAACCTGGAGAATAACAGAGGGTTCTTTTTATATGTAAATCAAATCATGTCATGCTTTTGCTCAAAACACTCCAATGACACTTCTTCCTCCAGTAAGAGTGAGTCTTTAAAATAGCTTACAAATCCCTCTGTGATCTGACCCCATCGCCTTTTGAATTTCACCACCTAATACTCTCCCCTTTACTCTATCTGCTACTGGCACACCAGCCTCTTTGTCATTCCTTGACTATTTCAAGCACATCTCTGCCCCAAGACCTTTGCACTGGCTGTTTCCCCTGTCTGACTTGCTTTTCCTCCAGCTATTCACATGGCTAACTACCTCTCCTTCTTTCATTTATGACTTCTCTCTAAATTCCTGCTTCTTCAAATGTTTCCTTTCTTGGCTAAATAAGTTTAAGAGATTTAAATCATGAGTACTGTAAATATTCACATTATGTATGATTAGGAATTTGTGAATTGTTTTAAGAATGTATGCTGAGAGAGCATAGTGAGAGAACGGAAAAGAGAGAGAGAGGAAACAGAAGGAAGGAGGGAGGAGAAAAGAAAAAAAAGGCATCATGTAATCCCAAAATTTGCAAGTGTAAGAGGTTCAAGACTTCCCAAAATGCTTCACATTACAAAAGATAGATGAGCTACAAGAAAGTAAAGGTATTTACTGTCATTCACAGTCTTCATATACAGCCTCATGATACAGACTAATACAATATACTGTTCAGTTCAGTTTAGTCGCTCAGTCGTGTCCGACTCTTTGTGACCCCATGAATCGCAGCACACCAGGCCTCCCTGTCCATCACCAACTCCTGGAGTTCACTCAGACTCACGTCCATCGAGTCAGTGATGCCATCCAGCCATCTCATCCTCTGTCGTCCCTTTCTCCTCCTGCACCCAATCCCTCCCAGAATCATTGTCTTTCCAATGAGTCAACTCTTCGCATGAGGTGGCCAAGGTACTGGAGTTTCAGCTTTAGCATCATTCCTTCCAAAGAAATCCCAGGGTTGATCTCCTTCAGAATGGATTGGTTGGATCTCCTTGCAGTCCAAGGGACGCTCAAGAGTCTTCTCCAACACCACAGTTCAAAAGCATCAGTTCTTCGGCGCTCAGTCTTCTTCACAGTCCAACTCTCACATCCATACATGACCAATGGAAAAACCATAGCCTTGACTAGAGGGACCTTAGTCGGCAAAGTAATGTCTCTGCTTTTGAATATGCTATCTAGGTTGGTCATAACTTTTCTCCCAAGGAGTAAGCGTCTTTTAATTTCATGGCTGCAGTCACCATCTGCAGTGATTTTGGAGACCCAAAAAATAAGGTCTGACACTGTTTCCACTGTTTCCCCATCTATTTCCCATGGAGTGATGGGACCGGATGCCATGATCTTCATTTTCTGAATGTTGAGCTTTAAGCCAACTTTTTCACTCTCCTCTTTCACTCTCATCAAGAGGCTTTTTAGTTCCTCTTCACTTTCTGCCATAAGGGTGGTGTCATCTGCATATCTGAGGTTATTGATATTTCTCCCAGCAATCTTGATTCCAGCTTGTGCTTCTTCCAGTCCAGTGTTTCTCATGATGTACTCTGCATAGAAGTTAAATAAGCAGGGTGACAATATACAGCCTTGATGTACTCCTTTTCCTATTTGGAACCAGTCTGTTGCTCCATGTCCAGTTCTAACTGTTGCTTCCTGACCTGCACATAGGTTTCTCAAGAGGCAGGTCAGGTGGTCTGGTATTCCCATCTCTTTCAGAATTTTCCACAGTTTATTGTGATCCACACAGTCAAGGCTTTGGCATAGTCAATAAAGCAGAAATAGATGTTTTTCTGGAACTCTCTTGCTTTTTTGATGATTCAGCAGATGTTGGCAATTTGATCTCTGGTTCCTCTGCCTTTCTAAAACCAGCTTGAACATCTGGAAGTTCACGGTTCACCTATTGCTGAAGCCTGGCTTGGAGAATTTTGAGCATTACTTTACTAGCGTGTGAGATGAGTGCAATTGTGTGGTAGTTTGAGCATTTTTGGCATTGCCTTTCTTTGGGATTGGAATGAAAAGTGACCTTTTCCAGTCCTGTGGCCACTGCTGAGTTTTCCAAATTTGCTGGCATATTGAGCATAGCACTTTCACAGCATCATCTTCCAGGATTTGAAATAGCTCAACTGGAATCCATCACCTCCACTAGTTTTGTTCGTAGTGATGCTTTCTAAGGCCCACTTGACTTCACATTCCAGGATGTCTGGCTCTAGGTGAGTGATCACACCCCACACTAGAATTTCTTAATTTAATACTTCATAGATTCTGAAGAATCTTCAATTTGGAATATTCTGGATTCTGAATCCAAAGCACAATTATTCCAATGATTTAGTTAATCTGCTAGTGAAGGAGACTAAATGAGAGAGATAAGTTTTCATACATAGCAACTCTATTCAATTTGTTCTCTTACAGACATTTTGTTAAGTAAATGAAGCTTGTTCTTTCTAAAACCCAAATCTAATTACTATATGAATTACCTCAGCATTTCCACTTATAGTTTAAATCAGGATTGGAATATTTGACCCCCTCCAATAGAAACCAAATAAGTCATTTCTAAAGGCACCATGTAGCTCAAAATAAACATTTTTGGTAAATATTGCTGACTGAACTCTACGCCACAAACACTTTCAACTTCCAGCCAAGGTAATCACCCACTTGGCACAAAATGAAATTACACAAGACATTCTGTGTCTTAAAGATGGAAAATGTTTCCCTGTCTAATATTCTTCCAGGAACAAAATGACAATTATAACAATGAAAAATATGACAAAGTCACTTATTAATAGTGTGTACACATGAATTAATTTTCAAATTTCTACTAATTGTGAAACTATTTAGGAAAAAAATGAAATTGATTATGTGTCCCAGTTGAATTTTCGATTACACAGGACCAATGTTGATCTAGAGCCCAATCTCTGCAGGCCAGTGTGGCCAGGATAATCTTTACACAGTAGCATGGAAAACAGTATATACAGTTGACCCTTTAACAATGTATGTTTGAACTGCCAGGGTCCACTTATATGTGGATTGTTTTCAATAGTAAATATTATAGCACTATACAATGTGCTGTTGGTTGAATCTGAAGATACAAAACCTCAGATTCTGAGGGTCCACTATGGGACTCAAGCATCCAAGGATTTTGGCATAGGCAGGGGCTCTTGGAAGCAGACCCCCGCAGATAATGTATGATGACTGTATATACTGTAGATAAGTAATATATTATTCTGGCCAGGTTCAGGATGTAGATGAGTGGGTAGGAGACTCTTAAAACTCCACTAACACGAACTTTTCTATTTTTAGAGTTAAAAAAGTGCAGACTTTACAAACAGAATAGTAGATGTCAGATTTCCAGATATTTCGAATCATCTTAACAGATGAACAATAGAATAGTGTAACAGAGGCAGATACCTGTTCATAAATGTGCTGTACAAATGTAGTTTTAGAAACAGTATTTAGGGGGTTTATAGAAAAACAGTGTTTTAATGGAACTGCCTCAGAGAATATTATCTCTCTAAGACCAAGGCTTGGAAGCTCCAAACATTGGCTTTCTTAAATTGCAAGTTGACAGGAGCAGACAGCAAGAACAATAGTTTTTACCTAAAGTTCAGAGCGTTTACTGCTTTTTTATTTCCACTTAATATTTGGGTTCACAAATGTTTTTACCAAAACAATACTGAGAGCATTTAATTCCAAACCAGATCACTATATCAGGCTGTTGTCTCTCTCATACACACACTCTCACTCTTAGAGATTTTTATATTAATAGAATTTCAAAAAATATATTCAAGTACAACATATATGAAGAAAAATGTTCAAATGTGTCAGTTTAATAAATTTCTGCAAATTGAACACACCTCTATTACTAGCAGCTGGCACTCAGATGAAGCAATAGAACATTATTGTGCATGCTACTTTAAATGAAACGTGAAAATTAATTTTACTTGAATTTTTAGTAGTGAGATGACACTGAAATACTGAACTTTAGAAGAGATTCTTGCTACAGAATATATTGGTTCCTAAAAGATTCCTATAGGCTTCCCAGGTGGCTCAATGGTAAAGAATCTGTCTGCCAATGCAAGAGATGCAAGTTTGATGCCTGGGTGGGGAGGATCCCCTGGAGAAGGAAATGGCAACCCATGCCAGTATTTTTGCATGGGAAATATCTCATGGACAGAGGAACCTGGCAGGGCTACAGTCCATGGGGTCACAAAAGAGTCAGACACAACTTAGCAATTAAGCAACAGCAAAAAGATTCCTATAAGTCAAGAAAAAAATATCTTGAAAATTACTAAGATGTTGGTGTCTTCATTTTTTAAATGGCACAATTTGGTTTTAGATTCACTGATAGACCTGCTATGATGAAAGCTGATTAGCTCTGCCACTCTTTATTCCCTCATCTACCAATTTTGTTGCTAGCATTATTTTTACACTGTCAGTGTTTAAAGTATTTATTCTGTTCTGAAATCATACTACCCTCACTCGTTAATCTTATTTCTATATTTCAGAGGATTCAAGTTCACCATGAATCTCTTCATCGGAGTTTTCCATTCCTGAGTTATTTATTTTGATTTCTTTTTTGTTGGCAGAATTTTATCACTGAGTATTCTTTTTCAAGAAAAGCTCTGAGTTCACATTTGAGAATGTCTGAGTATTGTTTTCACTTGAGTAATATCATATTCTTGAGTTACATTTCTTACTTATAGTTCCACTGTCTCCTGTCATTGAATGTTTCTGTAAAGTTGGTTTGATTCTATCCTTTCCTGTAACCACCATCTTTTTGACGACTTCTATTCCTGCTTGGATACTTGAAGACTTTTTTCTTCTTTCTTGAAGTTGAAAAATATAACTAGCTTGTTTTTCAATGTCAGCTTTTCTGAATAATTTTACCTGGTATACAGGGTGCTTATTAAATCTACAGAGGAACATGTTTGCAAAGTTTTCTATATCATGCCCATATTTTTTTTTCTAATTTCGATTGTTGAAATCTCTACCTCAGTCATGTCAATTAGGTTTATATCACGTTGTTTTTGTTTCTATATCCAACATTTCCTCTCTATTTTCTTTAATTCTCTGTGATTATCTAAACCCTCTCCCTATGCCAGTAATTTAACTTTTTGTCATGACTACTTTGTTTATAATTTATTTATTAACTTTCTACTAGTTTGTTTGCCTTTGAGGGGAGGTGTTTAAATTTTGTTCCTTTGCTCTGCTATTTCCTTTTTAAAATCTTCCTAATGGTTCACTGTTTTTCGTATTCTTACTAAAGTCGTCTAGAGCTGGAAGGGTCTATGTGTTGTACTTACTTCCAGACTTATATCTTCTGCATACTATCTTTTGTTTGCTTGTTTTAGTTTGCCATACTATTCTTTTCTTCCGGCTCGTAATTATGAGACTAGCCTAAATTCTCTACCTGGACCTAATATGATGTAGAAGGATTCCCCTCATCTCCAGTGCTTCTTGTCTTGGTCTAATTCCCTTTATTGTTAGGGTTAAAAGAGGAAATTATGGCATAGAACTATTGAAGTTTTGCATCAGATAGCATTGCATTAATGACATTGTAGCTTCAATTAAATGGGTTGTATATATATAAGCCTATATAAAAATGTTATATAAAAACAGTAAAGTATGACATATATATACACATATATATGACTCAGGTTAGGACTTGAACATACGAAATATTGATAATTATGTCTTCTCTCTCAATGTTACTTTAGTACTAGAAATTGTAAACGTTGAATTTAATTTAAGAATTCAAACTAAGCAAATTGACACAAACAGAAGGGAGGAAAGGAAGACCACTTCCATCGTCCCTGCTATGCTGATGGTGTAAGAAAGTCTTAAAATTCTAAGAGATCTAGGAATAATCAGATGGAGAAAAGCCTATATGGTAGGTAAGCAAACCTATAAATTGATAAAAAAAAATGTAGTGAATTATAAAAAAATTATAGAATTCATCAATCAATCAATTTTCTTATTTACCACATTCAAATTAAGTGCCTCATTTTCCATGTGGTTTAAAATCCCCAAAGATGCAGAAATACTAAGAGCAATGTACACCCATGGTGGATTCATGTTGATGTATGGCAAAACCAATACAGTATTGTAAAGGAAAAAAAATTCAATTAAATTTTAAAAAATAAATAAATAAAAGGTAGTCTTTAGTAGTCTCAGTTTTTCCTTTGCTCTACTCCTCGTGGATTCAAGTCTAAAAAGGCTTCTTAAAAATAAGATGGGGACAAAGTGCTAACCACAACATATTCGGACATGCCAGAACCTGCAAGCTCAAGGTTGGAGGCCAGCAGACTCACTACTGCCATGTTCTCATGTTTTAGCATCTCCTTATCTTTTCCCAACTAAATCTTTGTGAGAGTGTTTCCTATGATGACAATTGCACTGAGATTAATACCACCTGTTTGCAAATTTAACTCAGAATATTATGATGCCATTTCTGCATTTTTGTATCATGTGACAGTGGTCCCTCCATGGCAGATGACAAAAATACCCAACTTCCCAATTCCATAAAAGAAAAACTAGCTATTAACTTGGAACTCTAGCAAGGCACTTAGCAGGGCCTCTCATAATATTCTGTGGTCAAGAAGAAAAATAAGGGCTAGATGATTATACAATTAACATGATTCATAGCTGGCTGAAACAACATATGCCAAAACGTGCTAATTAATTAATTATTTAAAGATGCTAATTAATGGGTTGATATCAAGCTGAAGAAGCTTTCCAGCTGTTCCAGAGTATTTTGCCCTTTGCCCAGACAGTGTTCCCTGTAAATTATCAATAACTTGGATCAATATAAAGTATAGTTATCAAACATATGGGTAATATCCAAACACACTAGAACATTCTCTAACACCACATACAAAAATAAACTCAAAACAGATTAAAGACTTAATGTAAGACCAGATATTACAAAACTCCTAGAGGAAAACATAGGCAGAACAATCTGTGACAAAGATCGCAGCAAGATCTTTTTGGATCTGTATCTAGAGTAATGGAAATAAAAACAATGGGACCTAATTAAACTTAAAAGCTTTTGCACAGCAAAGGAAATCATAAAATGAAAAGACAGCCTATAGAATGACAGATAACATTTGTAAATGATGAAACCGACAGGGGATTAATTTCCAAAATACATAAATAGCTCATATAGCTCAACATCAAAAAATGGGTAGAAGATCTAAATAGACATTTCTCCAAAGGAGACATATAGATGGCTAACAGGCACATGAAAGATGCTCGATATCACTAATTATTAGAGAAATCAAAACTACAATGAAGTATCACCTCACACGGATGAGAATGGCCATCATCAAAAAGTCTACAAATAATAAATTCTGGAGAGTGTGGGGAGAAAGGAGAACTACACTGTTAGTGGGAATGTAAACTGGTACAGCCACTATTAAGTATAGTATGGAGGTTTCTCAAAAAAACTAGAAATAGAGCTACCATATGATCTAGCAATACCCTTCCTGGGCATATATCTGGAGAAAACCATAATTTGAAAAGATACATGCACCTCAATATTCATTGCAGCACTACTTACAATAGCCAAGGCATGGAAAAAACCTAAACATCCATCAACAGATAGATAAAGAAGATGCGGTGTGTGTGTGTGTGTGTGTGTATATATATATATGTAAAAGTCATAAAAAAAGAATGAAATAATGCCATTTGCAGCAACATGGATGGACCCAGAGATTATTATAGCAAGTAGAGTTAGCCAGAGAAAGACGAATATGATATCACTTATATGTGGAATCTAAAAAACAAATGATACAAATGAACTTATTAACAAAACAGAAATAGACCCACAGATATAGAAAACAATGTTACCAAAAGGGAAATGAGGGAGGAGGGATAAATTGGGACTTTGGGATTAACAGATACACACTACTGTATATAAAACAGATAATCAATGAGGACCTACTGTAGAGAACAGGGAACTATACTCAGTATTTTGTAATAACCTTGAAGGGAAAAGAATCTGAAAAAGAACTGAATCACTTTGCTGTATACCTGAAACTAACACATTTTAAATCAACTATACTCCGATTAAAAAAAAAACAACAGGATACACAGAGTTTTGTTAATCAGCTACATATGGATGTAGCAGCTAAAAGAAGTCCATTTAAAGGACTGGCATTGTAAAGAAATAGATGTTTGTTGGGTAGTGGAAGAAACATTGGTTCAGGCACCAGCAAACTAGGTCAAATCCCAGTTCTGCTACTTGGGCCATTCAAATTCTGTGATCCTTACTTTCTTCTCAGAGTTGTTGTGATGTTTAAATGTGTTAACACATCTAAGTTCCAAGCATTTGTGGGCAATAAATATGATCTAGAAAAGCTACCATTTAAAGTTAAATGGGTGGCCATGCCACTCCATTTTGTCCTAAAAAATGATGGTGCTTGAATTAATTCCAGGTGCCACACTTACAAGCAAAGTGGAGCTACTTCCAAAGACGGTGGCCAGGATGGATGAGTAACTCCAGAGAGACCATGAAGAACTGCTGCAGGAACTTGGAATAGCTGGCTTGAAGAAAGTTGACTGGAGACCCTATCTACCTGCAAACACCTGACAGTCCTCCATGGCTTCCTGGAGGCCTGCTCCAAGACAGGAGAACTAACCTAGAAGATGGAAATTACAAGAATGTGGGCCAGGGTGACCACTTGGTGGGGATGTTGTGAGCAATTTCAGCACAAGTGAATGGTTGGACTACACGGTCTTAAGACAGTCTGATTATCATCTTTCTAGGACACTTAGCATAAAGTGGTTCCTTCTACATTTTGCCTCATAGTAACCTAGAGTCTCCACTTTCTTGAGCTGAGCTGGTTTCTAGCTTTACAAGGATACCACCTTCACATCAGCTCTAGGCCAAATCTCAGCTTTCTCCAATCTGTCTTTTTTGACCAGTTTACTGTTGACCAGTTTATTGCATTTGTTTATAAATTTCTGGTTACTTGAAATGCCATCTTTCCCCAAACTATTCAAAGGACACAGAAGGGGGCATCTGTGAACACTTATTGGGAGACAGACCAGCAAGATGTGACTTTCTGGTTGCTGAAGAAGGTAAACGTGGGGGAATTAAGAATCTGAATTGAGCTCCCGAGTTGGAACGGTGGATCAAGAAGTCGGGTGGGTGCCAGATTCCAGACGAAGCTTTTACAGAGAATTGGGCATATTTGGGAGGAAGCCCTGAGCCTGCTAGCCTGCAAAAAGTACTCAAAAGTTGTTTGCTCACTAGATGACTTCT
Organism: Capricornis sumatraensis; assembly: GCF_032405125.1. Lineage (NCBI taxonomy): Eukaryota > Metazoa > Chordata > Mammalia > Artiodactyla > Bovidae > Capricornis > Capricornis sumatraensis. Next base: position 104,892,424 of record NC_091092.1, on the reverse strand, counting down.
GTTTTCCAGAGGCAAAATAAGGCCTGGGCAGGTTATTCAGTATCTCCAGCCTGTTCCAGATTGCAACTGGTAAAGTGCCTGAGGCAACGGAGAGGCTGTTCGCCTCCGGCCTGGCCAGGCCCACCCGCTTCCCTCCCAGGTGACCACAAGGAACCATTTTAATTTTTTTTTTTTTCAGCCTCTGTGCAGAGGAAAATTGGCGGCGCTCCGGTTGCCAGGGACGCCGCCGCCAGTTCGGCGCGGCTGGGGTGAAAGAGAATGCTGGAGGGAGGGGGCCGTGTCTCCTGACTGGCTAGGGCACGAAGGGTTATTTGCATAATACTCCCGGACAGCACCTGATTGGCTGAAGCCGGAGGGGCGGTGGTGGGGTGATTCCAAGGGCCGGGAGCTCTGGATCCCGACCTTTCTGTTCCGGAGTTACCCCGGTGGGCATGAGTTCTTGTTCTGGCCCTGGGGGAACCGAGAAGGCCCGGTTTGGGAAGTTTTGCAGGCAGGTGCAAGAGCCATCTTTCTCTTACAGTGTTTAAGAAATGTGAAAGAAAAGGAATCAAGAAACTGGGGGATAGAGTGTAACCTCAACCCCAGAAGAAGGAAGGAAACAGCTCAGAGTGGAGAGTGGAGACCGAAAAGAAGGCATTAGGGGCTTTCTCTCAAGCTGGGAGGGGTTTTGCTGGAATTCCTTTGCTAGATCACTTGAATTTCCGTTTTCTGTGAGTTATTGTCACACTTTGCTGAAACTGGGAAGAAAAGAGGCAGGATCCCAGCATTTAGTAACTCAAATCTGAATGCTAAATTTTCATCCAGAGGCACTTAAAATATCAAGCCGGTCTGTCATAGGGGACAAAATGTGCTTTAATTTATAGATAATCAGTTATTGAAAACCGGATGTGTCTTTTTTTTTTTTTTTTGAGATTTCTTGTTGCAATGTTTTTTGTCTGTCATTGTGCATAAGGGCTTAAATTCAAGCTGGAGTGTTTTGTACTCACCAGTTGCCTAAGCATTGGGGGCGGTGGGGAAGGGTCTGCGAATCATCATGAACCATTTTCATGTTTAAGGTTTCTGACCCTTCAGGTAAAAACCTTTAGACTATGAAAAGATCCTATACTAAGTACAATTTCACCTTTATACTTTTCAGTTTACATAATAATTTTTATATCTATTATCTTATTTACCATTAACCAAAATTTGGCACAGCCCATGGGAGAAGCTCCATTTTATTGAGGAGCAAATTGGGGCTGAAAGAGTTTGTAAGTTTCCACATGTGTAAACAGAGGATGAGATTATTTTAATGCTTGAAATTTATATAATGCTTTTTTCGTCTACATTTTTCTTTCCAATGATTCTCCCAAAGACCCTGATAGTTTGAGCCAGTAACATGATTCCAGTTTTACAGATGAAAAAACAAGGGCTATGGTCTGGCAGAACTAATAAACCCTGGGAGAGGGGCTCCCCTGGCTGGGCTCTGTCTCCTCTGTCCCACCCTTGTAGCACTCAGTCAGATTTTCATTCAAAAGACAATTAGGAAGATGGTTTGCCGTGGGAAAAAATTAAATATAGATTATTCAAGAGAAAGAGAGGGGAAAAAATAAACTTATTTTGTGCTTCTCCCTTTTGGCACTTTTGTCCTGTGAAAAAACAGTACTAAAAGCACCCTTAAAAGGTTTTAGAGAAAAGAGATTAAAAATTAGAAACTTGAGTCTGCTTGGATTATCTGTAGGACTGTTGGAGAACACTGTTGGATGAAGGACATGGCATGGGAATTGAGATGGGAAAAACAAAACTGAAAACGGGCTGTGGTTTAGAGTCTCAAACTGAAATTTAAGGTGCAAGACTGAAAAGTTAAATCCAGCAATTTGGTACATAGTTTTCGGCCCTATTGAATGACCTTGCGTTTTAAGAACTATTTTTGGAAAGGAACATTTCAAACTCCCTTCCTAAAAGAAAATACTGGACACCTCCCCCACTTTTATGTTAAATGTTGAGACACCCGGCACGACCCTACCTACTGTCACTCTCTCCTGGCCTTTTGGCAGCCGAAAAGGCCACGGATCTCTGAGTAGCGGGATTTGGGCGAAAGTCAGGAACTTGGCTACTTCCCATCGCCACATCTGATCTCCTGGAAGACTGTGCAGATACAAAGATGGGTCGCTCTTCATCCCTTGGCAACGGATGTTACTGGAAATATTGCGAAAGACCCAGCCAGGAGGGAGGCAAAAGCCTCTGAGGCTCTTCTCCCCGCCCCCGCAGTAGGCCAAAGCCAGGGCAGTGGCAGGAGCACCAGACGTCCACGTGCAGCCGGCATGCCCCGTCACCCTTCTTTCACCCTTCTTACGTAAGAGTCTCGGGATGGAGTTGCTGCTACTGCGGGTCCCTTTTCCCCGACGTCTATTAATAAACCAGATTGGTAGTTTCCGGGCCACTGCCAGCATAGATGCGGGGTTGGGGGGAGTTGCTCACTTTACGACCAGGGCACCAGCAATTCGGTCTTCCCACCCCCGGAACATGAGCAAGGCCCACCCATCCCCCGCATTCCAGCCCGCCCACTGGCCGGAGGGGACGCCGGCGCCTCCTTTACCCACAGAGCGCCTGACCTTCCCCCTAAACTGGCCTGCTCTGCACTCGGCGCTGGCGGGTGCGGCTGGCTGCTCCATCTCTCCTCTGCCCTGCCCTGCCACGGCGCCCTCCCTCCGCCCGGGTATCAGGCGAGAGGCGGGGCTGGCCCAGCACGCCCCGCCCCCGCTGTAGAAAGGGCCCAGAGAGTGTTACTCCCGGTCATCCTCAGCTTGGGCCTTTTATCTCGGCGCTGCCGAGGAGGCGGGAGGAGGAGACACAGGGGGTGGCCCTGAGCGTCGGCGACACCTTTCCGGGGCTCTATAAATTGAGCACCTGGGATGGGTAGGGGGCCCACGCCACCACCACCGCCCGCAGACACAGTTCGGCCACTGACCGCCGCAGCAGCCGCAGGCAGCAGCAGCCGGGAGCGGGAACACTGAGCTACCCAGCAGCAGGGGATCTCGAGGCGCCGGAGGAAGTGCGTGCCCCCTTCCCATTTCTGCCGGGTCTTCGGGGGTGCTTGGACTCCGGCTTTGCGGAGGGAGACGGGAGTGGGGAGTCCACCTTCTTTCTCTCAGAGGCACTGGGTGCGCTAGGAGGTGGGACCGCCTGATTGCTGGGAGCCACCCGGGCGCAGTCCCAGAGAAGCAGTAACCCGGGGGATGGGGGGGAGGGGAGGGGCGGTGCGCGCAAGCTAGGGTACCGGGCACCCTAGCTGGATGAATAATCTCTTTCGTCCCCGTCTTCCAAGCAGGCAAAGGGCTCGACCCAGGGACCACGAGCTGATATCGCGAGCTTCCGGACGCCAAAGCCAGAAGTCGCGCATCCCGCAGGGCCGGGCTGCGATCAACACGAGAGTTGGAGAGGGCGGAGGAGGAGCCGGGAATCCCGCCGCACCGGCAGTAGCCAGGCTCCCGGCGCGGGCCTCACAGAGCGCGTGAAGGCGGGCAGCCCCTCGCCCTAGCCGGCCATCCCGTGCCCCTGCGTCCCTGTGCTTCGGCGCCCACGCGGCCACCATGATGCAAATTTGCGACACCTACAACCAGAAGCACTCGCTCTTTAACGCCATGAATCGCTTCATCGGCGCCGTGAACAACATGGACCAGACGGTGATGGTGCCCAGTCTGCTGCGTGACGTGCCACTGGCCGAGCCCGAGCTGGACAACGATGTCGGCGTGGAGGTAGGCGGCAGTGGTGGCTGCATGGAGGAGCGCACGCCCCCGGCCCCCAGCCCGGGCAGCGCCAATGGCAGCTTTTTCGCGCCCTCCCGGGACATGTACAGCCACTACGTGCTGCTGAAGTCCATCCGCAACGACATCGAGTGGGGGGTCCTGCACCAGCCGCCGGCGGCAGGGAGCGAGGAGGGGAGCGCCTGGAAGTCCAAGGACATCCTGGTGGACCTGAGCAACCTGGAGGGCGCGGACGCCGGCGAGGAGGACCTGGAACAGCAGTTCCACTACCACCTGCGAGGGCTGCACACTGTGCTCTCCAAACTCACGCGCAAAGCCAACATCCTCACTAACAGATACAAGCAGGAGATCGGCTTCAGCAATTGGGGGCACTGAGGCGGGTCGCCCGCGGCTGTCCCGCACCCTTCCTGGCCCCATCTCTCACCCTCTCTCTTTCCTTAAAGCTATTTTCTTTCTGGCTGTAGGGCGCGATGGGCGGACTGCAAAGTTGGGGGGCTGCGTACATGCTGGGGGCGCAGCAGGGTAGCATGGAGGAAGGGGCTTCTTTGGCGAAAGCAGAGAGGAAAGTGGTGGCCAAAGAGGTGGGATAGTGCTCAAGGACTTCCTTCTCTTCCCCGGCGGGGTCGGGTGGAGGTGGGGGAATGAGGGGGCTGTGTTCTACTTTGGTGGGAATGGGCCTGAGTTGACGCCCTGCATTCAGTCTGTGCCTTTCCTGGAGTTTCTTTTCTTTCCGGAGGAGAAGGGCCGAGAATAGGCCATTCCGGGGCGCGGCGCTGGGTTGCCACCCTTGGGAGCGCTGCCCGGAGCTGGGCGCTGGGGAAGGCTGGGCGGGTGCACAGCCTTCCGCCGCCCTGCCTTTGGGCTGGCGGAGGCCGCAGTGTTGCTAAGGTTGCATCAGTTTTCCTGTTTGCACTATTTCTTTTTGTAACAGTGGCCCCGTCCTAAGTATTTCGAATGTCCTCTTTGCTCTGAAACTTCGGCGATTCCATTGTGATAAGCGCACAAACAGCACTGTGTCGGTAACTGGTACTAGTTTATTAATGATTTTCTGTTACACAGTATAGTTAGTTGTCCTGTGGCACCTCTATCCCATCCCTTTCACGTCACCCCCACCCCAGTATGTGTAAGCTGGCACGGTGCCAGCTTGTACGAAGCTTGCCACTTGGTGAAAATAATAACATTATTATGAGAAAGTGGACTTACCCGAGACGGAACCAACTGACATTCTATCCATGTTGTACGTAGAATGATGAAGGGTTCCACTGTTGTTATATGTCTTAAATTTATTTAAAACTTTTTTAATCCAGATGTAGACTATATTCTAAAAAATAAAAAAAGCAAATGTGTTAACAAAACTTGACAAAAGTTTGTTGCTTTCTGATCTGCCAATGAATGGCTTAGTCATTAAATAAAAATAAACTTTTTTTTTTTTAGCAAAAGCTAATTTTCTTTTTCTCTGGTATTTCGAAGTGGTAGATAATCACCTTTGTAAGTATTCAGATTTGTTTGGGAAGAAGCTACCAACAAGATTTACTTCCAAGCTTTTTCTTTCTAATTCAATACCAAGGTAAGTCTCAACAAAAAGTTCATAAATACTGAGTATTTATGGGAAGTTACATATATTAGAGTTTTCAACCAACTTGACTAGCTTATCAGAGTGCTTAGTTAACATTTTGAATTTTTCAAGAGGCTCAAGCACACATGGATTTTGAGGCCTAGAAACCTATCTTAAAGGCAGAAATTTCACTTGGCTACTGAGAGGTAAAAATTGGAAGAAAAACACTAGCTAATACTAGAGCACTTACCTTGCAGGTCTTGTATTTACAAGTCTTCTATGTTAATCGTAGGAGAGACTTAAATGTGTTATAACACTCTGCTGTGGCCTCTTGGACTATTCCCAGTGAAGTGCTAAGCTTTGTGAAGCAGTGTCCAGCAATGCTTCCAGTTTTCCAGGGAGACAGTCTGCAGCTGTGGACAGCAGATCTGAGCAAGACTGCAGCAGGGCCCTTCCGAACACTTCCTTAGATGCCATTGTGCTGCTCTTCTGAGATGGTGGAATAGGCGAAACACAATGCTCTGTGTTTTATATTTCACGATTTGTTTAGGTGGACATAAGTATTTAGATCAACTTCAGTTTGGGATCTTGGGAGTCATGAGACATTCTCTAAGCTCACAGAGCTTGAGTTTAAAATACATGTAACTTTGAAGTTTTTTTTTTTTTTTAAAAAAAGCAAGTTTTTTTGTGCTGTGGGTAGCTCAAGACTATTATCAGTTTTCACCAGCCGTGAAAAAATGGGGAAGTGTCAAGGCTGGTTCCTGCGTTGCCAGAGAAAGTTAATGGTTAATACATAAAGATAAGCTAGGCAGCACCAGAAGGAAGGTATATGGCCTCTTAACCTTGTATCCCCTTGAAAATATCAAAGTGCAAGCAAAAAATACAAAAAAAGGAAACTACGGAAGCCAAGTGGTAGAAATACCAAGACTTGGAGCCAGGAATTTGTGTGTTCAAGTCCTCTTGTTATCGTCTTTAACTCTCCAAGCTTGTTTCCACATTTGAAATTAGACATAATAATAATACAAGATTTATTTCGTGGAGTTGTAGCGAGAATGAAAGGAGATTGTATCTAGAATGTGTGCTGCTTGGAAGTTTCTTTGAGCACTACAGAAGGGCACTGCAGGTTCTTTCCAGCTCTCTGAATGTTGCTTTGTATCTTCATCTCCCTCCTTGCCTTTCTCGAGGAATATATGAACCTTAAAACAATATGTTCACTTTAAGGAAAAGCATAATTTCTATTACATACATGAAACCACAGGTAAACTCTTAAGTCTCAGGGAAGAGACTGAATTAAAATCAAATAGTCATGGTTTAGGCAAGTGATAGCAAGAACGTTATGAGATGTTAAAATGTTTTCAGAACATTCTTGTATTTAGAATACAGAAAGGCAGATGTTCATAGCAAAACTAAACTATAAAGCTGTTAACTTTATTTTTGAAAATATTCATGGAGAGTATTTTTATATATAAATAGTGATTCTGACCTAGGAGTAGTGATGATCACTGTTAAAAGAGGATTGGACTTTTTTCATGAACCAGTATGGTTTCCCAGGCCCAGTGAGTGTTATTCCATTGATATAACTATTCAAGTTTGGTTTATGCAACAATACAAGATCAAATCCCTTTGACCAGATTTACCTGTTAAATTTTCTCAAGCCATTTAAATTTTTGCTTAACTTCGAAGGTCAAGTGATTAGTGAATATATTTTTAGGTCTTTCCTGAGGAAGCTCAAAGTACTTTATAGATTTCAAAAGTTGCAAACACTGCATGGCCCCTCCTTCAAAGAGCTCTCAGAGATCAAGGTTGTCTACTAGCGCCCATCTCGGTGGCAATTTGAGACTAAAGGGAAGGCAGGGGGTAGATGAACTGGGCAAAAAGGAACAGCTTAGGTGGGAATTGATTACCCTCCAGATATTTACATTTAATAAGCACTTTCTACATCAAAACCTCACACCAAAGCCTTTGAGAAGGACTGTTTTTGCCTCTCAAAACAGCTTTCTGCTTTGCTCACACGGGGCTTTTGGGGTTTTACATTTACACAGTGTTCCTTAGTGGTCTGGTCTGATTTAATCTTTCTCTGAACCTGAACCCACTGTTAGCATGTCACAGCTACAGGGATTATGCTTTGGACCAACTTGAAAACTAGTTTACTGTTAACAATTGTTTTAAAAAATGAAAGTCATTTGCATATGCCTCCTCATTTTTAGCTGCTGAACAAAAATCTTCTGGGAGATGGCAGTTCCTCTTCTTCCCCCATCACCCCCCTCCTCTTATTCTGTGAGTCTCAGATGTTTGCAAATTTTACACAGTCCTAATGGACTGAAAGCTCAAATTTTATATACCTTTTTTTCCCCAAAGGTAATTATCGTTCTATGGGACATCTAGTACATTTATACCAATCCTTGTGAGATATGTTTTGAAGAATTTTGAACAAAATAATGACAAATGTTTTCTTTAAAGGTAATTTTCACCCCCAACAAATAAAAAAATTCTGGATCAGAAACTTATGAAAATTATAAACATGTTGACTACTGGTCTCGTAAAATGAATATTAATCTTTTTAAGATTTGAAACTTTTTGTAGTTTCTGATCAAGGCTAAGTTGCTTTAATTAGCAAGATAATTTCAACTTAAAATTATTTCTTTTTAAAATGTTTTTTTGTTTGTTTCAAGGCCATGGTCAATTTTTTTAATAATTAAATGAATTTTAGAGGTTGTTCTCGAGTTACTCTAAACATTAGGCCTCCAGTTAGTTCATCTGGAAGTTCATCCAGTAGAACTTCCTGATAAGTGGTGGAAATAATGATAGTCTACGACCAATAAGGGCTTCCCTGGTGGCTCAGTGGTAAAGAATCCACCTGCCAATGCAAGAGATGTGGGTTCGATCCCTGGGTCTGATCCCTGGGTTGGAAAGATTCCCTGGAGAAGGAAATGGCAACCCACTCCAGTGTTCTTGCCTGGAAAATCCTGTGGATTTTCCTCTTAGGCTACAGCCCATGGGGTCACAAAAGAGTTGGACATGACTTAGTGACTAAACAACACCATGACCAATGTAATTACTTCTGTATCTGGAAGTCAGTACTGTTTGGCCTTTGCCTCATGCAACCAGGGCTCCTTCCTTGGGACCCTCCACTTTAGAGGGGGCCCCATGCTGATTCTTTGTAAGGCCTTTCGATTCCCCATGAGTAAGGAATCTTCAGAACCAATAGAGTGCCCAGAGCTTGTGCCCTTCATCTATAACACACTTGGCCCTGTCCAGGTGACCCTGAGCCCATTGCAGGGATTTCGTATGCGTTTGCCCTAAGTTTATCCTCCCGATAGTGGACATGCTTAGTCAGCAGACAGGGCTTGGCCATGCAAGCTGGGCTATCCAAGGATGGTGCTTAGGTGGAAAGATAAGAAGGTGGAATGGAGGCTGGAAGTTCCCGTTTATTCTCTTGGCTTGGCCTCCCTGGGTTTCAGGGTGAACAAGTGTTTTGAAAGCCTGCAGAAAGGAAATAAGAAGTGAAAGCAGCTCAAGCTTTTAGGCCTCTTCCAGTATTGACAAATGGAGATTCCATGGTTCTTCTATTTTCCACATCCCTCAGGAGTCTCCTTGCTGCATTGAAAGAATGTTATTTAATTAATGAAATGCTGGTTAAGGAAAAGGAAAACTACATTGATATACAGGCCTTTTCCAGCTGCTTGCTATTCAGTGCTTGAACTGTAGTGATTATGGTAAAGATCTAGATGGATACATCTTCCATAAAACCATGAAGACTTCACCTCCTCAAATATTCTTTTTTTTGTTTTTTGTTTTTATTATTTTTATTATTGAGTTAGCTGTTTTCTTTTTAGTGTCAAAAGTCTTGGCCAAGTTAAAGCAGAAAACTAATGGTTGTGCATCTGTCTAAACAAAGCCTGCCAAAACCAGAACTATCTCATCAGCCCTTCCTGTTTTGGCATTCTCTATTTTTAAGAGGAAAAATTTTTATATCTTCCCATTCTTTTTCTTTTATTACTTCTTTGTCTATTGTTTCAGAATGCTTTGACTAGCAGTCTTAAAAATATATCTGCTGGTGTGCCCAACTTTAATAATCCCAAATTGGTAAGAATTTTGATTGGAGAAAGTTCTTATCATTTAGTTAAGAACAGAGTTATAGAAGGCCACTGTCTGACTATGAAGTGTCTAGAGAAAGTGCTTTCAAATCCAGTAGACAGGAAGACTGGGAAAATACTAGCAAAACTAGAGCCCAGCTCTTTTATTTTCGTGAGGAAATAAACAATGTTGGGGGTGGGGTGTTTTCTCAAATCTATTTTACTTTTCAATTCCAATCTTACTATTGTTGATATGTGCACTTTTATCAACAAGCACATTCAGTTAACAGAATGAAACTGAACATGATTCATTTGATGTTTTCAAAGGTAGAAACTAACTTTGTAGTTTTTTTTTTTTTCCCTTTTGAATACCACACTGCTGAGGCAAAGAATGTTGTAGCTTGTGGGTGAGCTCAGTAGGACCAATTAAAACCTGACTACTCTTCCGCCATGTTGAAATACCTGACAAGACTTGTTGTGTCCTTGGATAATGGCATTTTTTTTCTACTTAGCATACATCTAATTGAGGAGATTTCCTGTTTGGTAGTCAAGGAAGGATGAAAATGAAAGTACCACACTATTAGTTCTGATCAAGTTATTTAAATTGTTCACAATGTGGTGTTAATTTGAAGTCCTTTTTTTTTTTTTTTTTTTTGTAATGAAAGATATATATCGTGAAAAAACATGGCTATGTTCCCTAGCAGTCAAACTATGTGTAGAATGCAAGGAGTGTAGTTAGTGTACATTTGGTCATTCAAAACAAGGTGTAGTATCTCATGGCATCTAATTAACATAGCTGCTTGTATGGATGCTTTGGGGTATAATTTAGTTTCTGTTGTGGTAAATACTTGTTGACAGTGCTTTAATAGTTTAAGTGTTTGAGGCGTAAATGCCAGAAACTTAGATGTTTATCTCAGAAACCAGTAGCCCTTTCCATTTAGTGGGTTGGGGCACAGAGGAAAAGACCTAATCCCTGCAGCCAGTTTGGCCCCAAGCGAGAAAGCCAAACTGAGCCTGTCTTTCCAAATTTATGACATGTCACTCCACCATCTCTGCCTGGGTTGATGTGATAAGGGAAGTGATGAAGAAGGGCAAGGTATCTCTCAGGATCTTCCCACCCACTGGACACCTGAGGAGCGGGGAGGTAATCGTTGTCTTCTCATAGTAGGTTGTGGTACCTTTTTCTCTGCCTAGACAGGCAGTCAATGTTAGGTTGAAGCATATAAAATCACCATTTCTGTCAGTCTCAAATGGTTGAATAATCTCTGATTCCAGCAACTAGATGTCCCTCTGTGGACATCTTGCATCTTACATCACCTTATGAACTCGAGGTTGACCTGATTTTGAGACAGAAGGAGTGACGGACAGAAAAAGGGCAAGGTGGGCAATTATATAAAGGGAGATAAATAGAATGGAAGGAAGAGGGGACTTAAAATGAAGAGAAATGGAAAGTGGCAGAGAAGTTGTGGCAAACTGTATTTTCTCAAAGAGATGCCAGTTATTTGTGGCCCTAAATGCTCTTCCTCAACCTTGCTACCTTCCATCCAGAGTAGAATCTCTGTCTCCTCACCTTGAATTTAGGTGGGGCTTTGGTGCCGCCTTGAAAAATCCACGTGGCCATCATTTCCAAGGCCAGATCATAAAGGGTCAGGCATTTTCCTCTTATATGAGATACATGGCTGTCTCTTAAAGAGAGCCTCATCCTTGGAACCCAGATGCAGCACTGTGAGAAAGCCCAAGCCACATGGAGAGGCCACATGTAGGTGTTCTGCTGACAGCCTCACTGAGGTCCCAGCCAACTGCCATACATGTGAGCAAGCCTTCAACTGATTCTAGCCCCCAGCCTTGGAGCTACTCTAGCCAATGGCATGTGGAGCAGAGGCAAACTGTTCCCATCCATCACTGCCCAAATTTTAGACTTGTGTGCAAAATATTTTCATTCTTTTAAGCTACTATGTGGTCTGTTACTCAGCAATAGATAATGGGAACAGAGACTTTTTATTTCCAAATATCAGGAGATGGTAGAACTAAGTGAAAACAATTGAAAGTAGAATGTAATCTATGAAACAAGGTCTGTGTTTATCACATTTACCTGAGTAACAGCTTGAGATAAACCCAGAACCTTTGGAAACATTCATCTGATGGCTGATGTAGAGAATAGAAGGCTTAGAAGTGATGGATGATGACAGAGGTAAGTAGCATTTTACAGTTCTGTTAAAGCTTGACATGGTAGGCAAAATAATGGTCCCCCAAAGAGGTCTGTGTCCTAATCCTTGTAACCTTTGAATATGTCACCTACATGGCAAGGGGTGGTTAAGAGTGGCTGCAGCTGGAATTAAGATTGCTCATCACCTGACCCTTAGATGCTGAAATTATCCTGGATTATTGGGATGGGTTGAATCTAATCACAAGTCTTTCGAAATGGAAGTAGAAGGCATAAGAGCCAGAGTCAGAGTGATGCAGCATAATAAGGGCTCAATTTACCCTCAATGGCTTTGAAGATGGAGAAAGGAGCCGTGAGCCAAGAACTGTAGGCCAACTCTAGAAGCTGGGAAAGGTGAGGAAACAGAGTCTCCCTAATGCCTCCAGAAGAAACATAGCCATTCCAGCACCTTGATTTTAGCCCCATGAGACCCATCATCAACTTCTGACAGTCAGAACTGTAAGAGAGTAATTTTACATTGTTTTAAGTCACCAAGTTTGTGGGAATTTGTTACAGAAGCAATAGGTTACTAAATCACTTGGCCTCTAGCCTGTGGCCAGAAAATGAAAGGTTATATACTCTTGGCACTTAATCCATTCATTGCTTTTGGGGCTAGCTAAAATATAGAATTTCAAACACAGCAAATTGGTGAAAACAAGTCTGAAAGGTACTTTTAGTCTTCTTTTGTGAAAGAGACTTTATTTTTCTTTTAGGCTCTTGTCCTGGTGTCAGTGGCCCCGCCTAAACAGACACTAAACAGACTTATGGGGCTACCACTGTCTTACTAAAAGGTTACTTTTAGTAAAGGTAAACCTTTAAATGTCAACCTTTTACTAAAGGTTACCAAAAGGGTTCGCTTCAAACATAGCAGCATTATTACCTATTTTGTGATGAAGATCTTAGATCCACTCTCAATTTTTTAAATTCTTACTTCTTCCCCTTTAGAAGATACCCTTGGATCTTTATGTGGAACATTTATTTCTGCTGCTTTCCCATCTCACTATTATTTTTTTATTGACATTTTACATGCAACCAACTATATAGATCTGAAGTGTATAGTTTGTTAAGATCTGACAAATGCTTGCACCCATGTAACTGACACCTCGGTAAAGGTGCACAATATTCTCATCACCCCAAGAAGTTTCCTTGTGTTCTTTTCTGATCATCCCCTCCCCCTCCCCAGGCAACCACTATTCTGATTTCTATCCTTATATATTAGTTTGGCTTGTTATTGACCTTCATAGAAATTGAGTCATACAGTATGTACTCTAGGGTCTGGCTTTTTTCATTCAACACATTTCTGAGAGTCACTCATGCTTTTGCATAAGTAAGTAGTTCATTCCTTTTCACTCCTGAGCAGTATTCCATTTCATAAATTTTCACAATTTATCTATTTTCCTGTTGATGGACCTTTAGGTTGTTTCCATTTCTTATAGCTTTCAGGAATAAATATATAAATAACATTCTGGTTCAAGTCTTTTGGGAGGGGTGATAAATAGTTAGGCATGGAATTGCTAGTTCATAAGAAGGGTATATATATATTTAACTTTATAAGAAACTGTGAAAGAGTTTTCCACAGTGGTTATACCATTTACCCTCTTACCTGTAATATATGAGAGAGTTATACAGCCACATCTGATTAGTAATGTCCTCACCACTATGGCACCCCACTCCAGTACTCTTGCCTGGAGAATCCCATGGGCGGAGGAGCCTGGAGGGGTGCGGTCCATGGGGTCGCGAAGAGTCGGGCACGACTGAGTGACTTCACTTTCACTTTTAACTTTCATGCATTGGAGAAGGAAATGGCAACACACTCCGGTGTTATTGCCTGGAGAATCCCAGGGACAGGGGAGCCTGGTGGGCTGCCGTTTTATGGGGTCTCACAGAGTCGGACACGACTGAAGCAACTTAGCAGCAGCAGCAGCAGCAGTACTCCTAGTTCTCAGTGAATGGTGAGCAGTTAGTACTGGGATGGAACGTAAAGGCTTTTCAATGGAGAAACATATCAAATGTTGTCTTGGTGAACACGACAGCCATAATAACGGAGGTGGTTGTGGTGAGGGGAGGTAGAAGGAAAGGTGGTGCCCAGTAGTGAGAGAAAACCAGGATTTAGAGTCAAAGAATCTATTTAGTCTCAGTTCTGTCAGTTCATTCTGTGTATCCTGGTGAGACAGGCTGGGACCTGGGATCTTTTGCTGCAGTGCTTGCACCTGGACATCAGTTCAGTTCAGCTCAGTCGCTCAGTCGTGTCCGACTCCGTGACCCCATGAATTGCAGCACACCAGGCCTCCCTGTCCATCACCAACTCCCGGAGTTCACTCACACTCACGTCCATCGAGTCAGTGATGCCATCCAACCATCTCATCCTCTGTCATCCCCGTCTCCTCCTGCCCCCAATCCCTCCCAGCATCAGGGTCTTTTCCAGTGAGTCAACTCTTTGCATGAGGTGGCCAAAGTATTGGAGTTTCAGCTTTAGCATTAGTCCTTCCAAAGAACACCCAGGACTGATCTCCTTTAGAATGGACTGGTTGGATCTCCTTGCAGTCCAAGGGACTCTCAAGAGTCTTCTCCAACACCACAGTTAAAAAGCATCAATTCTTTGGCACTCAGCTTTCTTCATAGTCCAACTCTCACATCCATACATGACTACTGGAAAAACCATAGCCTTGACTAGACGGATCTTTATTGGTAAAGTAATGTCTCTGCTTTTGAATATGCTATCTAGGTTGGTCATAACTTTCCTTCCAAGGAGTAAGTGTCTTTTAATGTCATGGCTGCAATCACCATCTGCAGTGATTTTGGAGCCCCCCAAAATAAAGTCTGACACTGTTTCCACTGTTTCCCCATCTATTTCCCATGGAGTGATGGGACCAGATGCCATGATCTTCATTTTCTGAATGTTGAGCTTTAAGCCAACTTTTTCACTCTCCTCTTTCACCTTCATCAAGAGGCTCTTTAGTTCTTCACTTTCTGCCATAAGGGTAGTGTCATCTGCATAACTGAGGTTCTTGATATTTCTCCCAGCAATCTTGATTCCAGCTTGTGCTTCTTCCAGCCCAGCATAGAAGTTAAATAAACAGGGTGACAATATACAGCCTTGACATACTCCTTTTACTATTTGGAACCAGTCTGTTGTTCCATGTGCAGTTCTAACTGTTGCTTCCTGACGTACATATAGGTTTCTCAAGAGGCAGGTCAGGTGCTCTGGTATTCCCATTTCTTTCAGAATTTTCCACAGTTTATTGTGATCCATACAGTCCAAGGCTTGGCATAGTCAATCAAGCAGAAATAGACATTTTTCTGGAACTCTCTTGCCTTTTCAATGATCCAGCAGATGTTGGCAATTTGATCTCTGGTTCCTCTGCACCTGGACATACCTCTCCTCAAACAACAAAATACAAAGAAACTACATGGGACTAAAAACAACTGTATGCATGCACATTTGAGGCAAATTCTGGACCAAAAGATACAAAGATAGAACAACCAAGTGACACTTCTGAAGAGCTGGGAGCAAAAAAAAAAAAAAAACAACAACAACAACAACAACAGGGTGTCAGGTGCAAAAGCTGGTTACTGAGCATGCCCCTTGCACACAGCACCACCTAAGGGCTGAGCAAACCACCTAAGCCTCCCATCCAGCCTGACCCCTTGACACACTCTTACCCCCATCCCATATAAAGAACAAGCTTGCCCTTACCTTGGAGAATGAGCAAGGGAACCTGTTACTTGTTCTCACTTTCCCCTTGCTACAGCAGGAGCCATAATAAAGCCTTACCCTGAATTTCTTGTCTGGCCTGTAGTCAATTTCTATTGATGGGGGTGGCCAAGAACCCTGGTTGGTGTCACTAGGTAAGTTGACTTTTTGGATGTTCGTTTTTCCAAATGAGGATACTCCCCACAGGTTTCATAGTAATAGTGATGAATTACCATTCAGTGCACACTTATTATATATACTTTCTTCTTTTTATGAAGTCCTTACCATGAGTGATGCACACCTGTGTTATCTCACTTTCTACCCACAAAACCTCCGTGAAGTACGTATTGGTGTTTTCCTCATTTTACAGAGAGCAAATTGTGTCAAAGACTGCTTGTTGTTTCCCAACATCTGTTCTCTCCTTATCCTTCCAACTTCAGCTGGGAACTGGGTGACCACAAATAAAAGCTCTAATTCTCAGTTTCCCTTACAGCTAGGAGTGACCACGTGACAAGGCTGTAGCCAATGAGCTGAAAGCAGGAGTTTCACATCTGACTTTCAAAAGGTATCTTTAAAGGATAGGAGAGTACCTTTGTTCCTTTCTCCTTCTTGTTGAATGGAATGGCATGAGATGGCTGGAGCTCCAGCAGCCATTTTAGCTAATAAGGTAGCAGCAACATGTTCAGAACAAAACAACAGGAGAGAAGGAACCTGGGTTTCTGATTGTCATGGATGACCTACCTCTGAACTTCATTTTCAAAAGCCAAAAGGAAACTGCTATCTTGTTTAAGCCACTTCCATGTCTGTTGCTCATGGCCAAATCTAATCCTAATACTGAAAGAAGGGTTTAAAGAAGTTGTTACAAGGAAAACCAAACCTTTAAGATATTACAAAGATTAAATTATAACTTGTAAAATCTTAAAGTAAGTGTTTGCTAGTTACTAATTAAATATGAGGACCAGAGAAAGGAGAAAAAGGAAACTCTTGAGGAAGGAGTTCCTTATCTTTCACCTGATTAGTTCATTTAGGTGTCATAAGACAATGCAGTCAAATTTTGGATTATTCTATTTAATCTGTGAATATTTCAGGCCTCTTTTTCTTTCTTCTCTTTTTTCTTCCTTCCTTTACTTCACTGCTCATTAGTATATACGGTGAGGAGAATTCACACTAGCTGCTTCAGAATCTTGTTAAAAACTCTCATAAAGAGCAAAAATTCAATCTCAAAGCAACCATTCCTGAATTGGGGCTGACAGCAAGTTGAGAAGGCAGCTAAAGCAACTGGAATGGCTCCCAGCCCCACCCCTCCCCCAGTGTGATGCTGGAAAGCAGAACAAACATGAAGTAGGGTGCGAGCGCAGGGGTGGCTGGGAGAGAAGTTCCAAAACGCTCTGTACCTGCTCAACACAAACTCAGAAGGAACACATTTCTACGACAAAAGACCTTGTCTCTCTCCCTCCCTCTTTCCCTCCTTTCTTTCCTTCTGTGTTAAGGTGTACTGGAAACAAATGCAAGAGCTCAGATGTGGTTCCAGGCATTTCCAGTCTAGCAGGGAAAACCATTTGTAGACAAACAATCTAGCAACACCATGAAAGAGATAACGGAGCTATGCAGGGCACGGGGAACATGTGCAGCAATGCTTCATTCAGTAAATATTTGTTGGGCAACTGCTATGAACCAGATCTTGGGCTATGTGCTGGTGACCATAGTGAGCGTTACGCAGTCCCTGCCTTAAATGTTTGCCATCCAGAGGATACAGACAAGGAAACGGGCAATTACTACGCAGCCTAATAGGTGCTATTAGAGGTGGGTGCAGGGTGCTATGAGAGCTCAGAAGAGAGGCCCCAAACCAGGCCTGGGGACCCAGAAACAGTCTAGTTTATGCTGGGATCTGATGGAACAGCATGGATTAGCCAGGTGACAATGGGGCTGGCATGGATTATCTGGGGCTATGCCTGAGAACTTTGCAGCAAAGATGGGTAAAGGGTGAGAGATGAGGATGACACATAAGCAACATTATGAAGAGACTTTAAAAATGTGCTAAGGCTCTGCCTCTTGATATGATGCACTGAGAAGGATGTGTCATTTTCATGACTGTCCTGCCCAACAGGCACAACCAAAATCTACCCATGAGGAAACACCAGAGAAATCCAAACTGAGGGGCATTATACAAAATAACTGCTTTATACTCTTTGAAAGTGTCCATATCATAAAAGGCAAAGAATGAAGAACTGTTCCAGAATAAAAGAGACAGGAAAACTGAATGCCACATGTGATCCTGGATTAGCTCCCGGGCCAGTAATGCCAACAACATCTCTATCTACATCTCTATCTCTTTTGCTATGAAGGAGAAAAAGGACAATTTGTTCAACTGAAAAAAATGTAAAGTTTGTATATTACATAGTTGTTTTGTAACAGTGTTAATTTTCTGATTGTAATAACTGTGTTACAGTTATATAAGTGATTGTTCTCATTCCTAGGAAAATATACACTGAAGTATTTATGGGTAAAAGAGTATTATTTTTACAATGTATTGTCTCTCTCTCTCTCTCTACATATATATATATATAAATTCCATCGACAGAGGAGCCTGGCTGGGTATAGTCCATGGGGGTCACAAAGAGTCAGACATGACTGAGTGACTAACACACACACACACAAACACACACACACAAACACACACACACACCACTGTATATGCTGTATTGTATTAACACTTTTGAAAATTTGAATTGTGCCCAGAAGGGAATGTTCAGTATAATTATATATATTGTATAACCCACACATATTTATATATTAGTATGTGTGTGTGTTAGTCATGTAGTCAGTGCAGGAGACCCAGGTTCAATCCCTGGGTTGGGAAGATCTCCTGGAGAAGGGAATGGCTACCCACTTCAGTATTCTTGCCTGGAGAATTCCATGGACTGAGGAGCCTGGTGGGCTACAGTCCATGGGGTCGCAAAGAGTTGGACACGCCTGAGTGACTGACACTTTCACTTTCATAGCTCTCTCCATATAGAGATAGTAGTAAAATGGATGTCTGGGTGAGGGGTATATGGAAAGTTTTTGTACTATTCTTCCAAATTTTCTGTGAGTCAGAAATTATTTCCAAACAAAGAGTTAAAAAACTACACTTAGCACTTTGGGCTGAATCCAAGGACAATAGGAAATGGTGGCCATCGGAGGGGTTTGTGCTTTCAAATGCGGAGAAGTGAATAGTGCAGTCTGCAGTGGTTGTATCGCCAGCTCAGAGGTTCTTGTGATAATGCAGGTGAGCAATGCTGGTGGCCTCGAATAAAGTGATGGCAATGGATGAGAGAAGTAGATGGCTAAAGGGGATTTCTAAAGTAGAAATCAGAGGACATGATGGGATGTTATGGAGATTATGGAGAGGTTCGAGTGAGGGTGGGATTTTTTTGGATTCTTCCTGGAGTCATTGAGTAGATCTGCACTGACTTTGTGAGCTAAGCACCAGAAGCAAAGGAGCAGATTTTAGGGGAGGAGGGGATGATTTTAATTACCTTGTCAACAAGGCAGCTCTAGCTACAGCTTTCCTCATCTAAGTTGATGGCAACTCCAACCTTCCAGTTGCTGAGGCCCAAATCTTTGGAGGTACCCTTGATTCTTCTCTTTCTGTCACATCTATCTGGAAATCTTGATGGCTCTGTATTCATCAAATGCCAGATGTCTAACCTCTTCTCACCACCGTTACTAATATTATGCTGGTTCAAGCCACCATGATATCCTATCTGGATTATGTCATAGCTTCTTAACGGGTTTCTCTGCATCTATACATTTTTATGTATTAATACAATTACCAGATAGATATTATTGAAACATTAATCATATCATGTTACTCCTCTGATCCAAACTCTGCAACAGCCCCCAACATCTCTCTGTGTAATAGCTGATGTCCTTCTGAAGGCCTTTAAGACTGCCTGGAGTGCCTTCCAGTACCACTCGATCTCATCTCTTACTTACCCCCTGTTCACTCTGTTCCAGCCACATCAGCCACTTTAATTCTCCTTAAACTTGCAAGACACACGCCAGCATTGAGACCCTTGTTTTCACTGTCCTCTTTTCTAGAACAGTCTTTTCTCAGATATCAATATAACTAAAATTACAAGGACTTAGAATCTCTCTGCACAGAGGAAATATGAAGCCAAAGTGTCCAGGGATGCTACTGTGTGACCCCATGGTGTGCCATCAGGCTCCTAGCTCAGAAATTTACTCCTTAAGGATACTTCATGGCACAAGGTAGATGGCTGGAGCCCTGGATAGCATGTTCATATTTCACACTCCCGGCAGGAGGGTGGGCAGAAAGAAACTCTCAGTTGAGTCAGTTCCTTATGAACAGCAATCCTCGCCCTTCCACAAATAATTCTGTGTAGAGTTTATTGGTTACATCTTATTCACAACTTACTTTTAAAGCCTTTGGAAGGACTATGGCTTTACATTGAGAGACATATTTAGTTGCTAAGAATGCTGAAAAATGCACTTGTTTATTTCAGGTGGCAACGTGCCCAGCTAAAAATTAGAGTCGTGTTCCTAAGGAGAAAGGGGAGACTGTATTTTGGCAAAGGTAGCTAGCAGGCTTTGCCACAGATATCTTGTTTCTAACGGTGATGACTCCACCACTACCTTATCCTCTGCCAGCACAGTCACAGGGCCTGAGGCCATACTGCCCATTTCATTGTGGGTGGGCGGTGGGGAGCCTGGGTTTCAAGCCACACTGGTGCGGTAGTCAGAAGGACAGACAGGCTGAGAGAGAGGGCGGGGGGCAGCAGGGAAGCCCTGGACACGGAGGAAGGGGAAGGGGAAACACAGGCAGGAATCAGAGCTCTGATCTTTGATGAGTCTAAGACTAAACTGAGGTTTGAGTCTTATGGTTGTGTTTATCCATGTGTCTCTTTCTGCTGTAATCATTCACACTGTGTGGGATCTGGCATAAGATATAGGTGTTCTGCTAGGCTTGCGGATGAAATGTTCAGTTTCTTGTGTTTCCCGTTCCTTTTGCATTTTCATTTCCGTCTAGGATATTGGTAGTGCTTTTTAGCCATGTGCTATTATTTATTGTGACTTGTAAGAAGAGCCCCAAGTGAAGGCGAAGCTCTGCCGACAAGAGGTAGAAAGGGCTTACGTTACCATAAATTATAATTATATATTTCCTGAGATGTAAATTTTTCGTGATGGCATCATTGACTCAATGGACATGAGTTTGAGTAAACTCCGGGAGTTGGTGATGGACAGGGAGGCCTGGTGTGCTGCAGTCCATGGGGTCACAAAGAGTCGGACACGACTGAGCAACTGAACTGAACTGAACTGAAACTTTTTCGTGAAAGGAATGTATAATGTATCTGTTTTAAAAAACTAGCAGAATTGAGGGATTGTGGAAGTTAAAAAAAAAAAAAGATAAACACCGGGAGATTCAGTTCAGCTCAATTCAGTCACTCAGTCGTGTCCGACTCTTTGCAACTCCATGGACTACAGCAGGCCAGGCCTCCCTGTCCATCACCAACTCCTGGAGTCCACCCAAACCCATGTCCATTGAGTCAGTGATGCCATCCAACCATCTCATCCTCTGTCATCCCCATCTTCTCCTACCCTCAGTCTTTCCCAGCATCAGGGTCTTTTCAAATGAGTCAGCTCTTCGCATCAGGTGGCCAAAGTATTGGAGTTTCAGCTTCAACATCAGTGCTTCCAATGAACACCCAGGGCTGACCTCCTTTAGCATGGACTGGTTGGATCTCCTTTCAGTCCAAGGGACTCTCAAAAGTCTTCTCCAACACCACAGTTCAAAAGCATCAATTCTACGGCACTCAGCTTTCTTTATACTCCAACTCTCACATCCATGCATGACCACTGGAGAAACCATAGCCTTGACTAGACGGACCTTTATTGGCAAAATGTCTCTGGTTTTGAATATGCTATCTAGGCTGGTCATAACTTTCCTTCCAAGGAGTAAGCATCTTTTAATTTCATGGCTGCAATCACCATCTGCAGTCATTTTGGAGCTCCAAAAAATAAAGTCAGCCACTGTTTCCCCATCTATTTGCCATGAAGTGACGGGACTGGATGCCATGATCTTAGTTTTCTGAATGCTGAGTTTTAAGCCAACTTTTTCACTCTCCTCTTTCACTTTCATCAAGATGCTCTTTAGTTCTTTTTCACTTTCTGCCATAAGGGTGGTGTCATCTGCATATCTGAGGTTATTGATATTTCTCCCTGCAATCTTGATTCCAGCTTGTGCTTCCTCCAGCCCAGGGTTTCTCATGATGTACTCTGCACAGAAGTTAAATAAGGAGGGTGACAATATACAGCCTTGACGTACTCCTTTTCCTATTTGGAACCAGTCTGTTGTTCCATGTCCAGTTCTAACCGTTGCTTCCTGACCTGCATACAGGTTTTTCAAGAAGCAGGTCAGGTGGTCTGGTATTCCCATCTCTTTCAGAATTTTCCACAGTTTTTTGTGATCCACACAAAGGCTTTGGCATAGTCATTTCATAGAATTTGACATGTTCACATATACCTTTAAAAATCAAGGCAGGCAAAGTATACATCTTGGAGTATAGCCCATAGAAAAATTTCCTTAGGGATAGCGAATATTCTCCAATCACTGGGTATCTCTGTGGGAGTGATAGGAGGAATTCTACTTTTATTATCTCCTTTCAAAATGGTTGGTTTGTATCATTTTTTAAAATGTACCTCAAATTGCACCCTCAAACCCAACACAGTACAAATAGCCAAGAGGCCTCTAGATTGGCTCTGTTCAAAATCCCAGGGCACAATAATCAGGCTATGGCTAACATAGATGATTTGTTCTAAAATGTTCAATTCATATCAAGATTGACCATGCAAATATCCATTTAGGGGAAGACTGGGGAAAGAATAAAGAACACCATTTTAAGTGTGGAATAGTGGGCAATGAAGATGGTTCCAAACTTTTTTGCCAACAGTGCTATGGACACGTGGAAAAACATTGCAATGTATGTTGAATAATAAGCGAAAAAAGAAGGTGGGAGATGGGGGCTGAACCATGGAGAAAAGGAGGCAAAGAAGATGAGCCAGCATGACTGGCATGGAAAGCAGCTCTGCCGATAGCAAGCAGACCACGAGGAAGCCCAGCATCGCTGGGCAGGACACACCTGCTGCTGAGGAGACGGGGGTGGGGCATCCACATGCAAGGAGAGAGCTAAGGTATACATGAAGAGAAGACAGGGGTCACTCAGCATACCTCCTCTGGAAGATGCCTCCCAGAAAGACAGAAAGAAACATCTTGCTATCTAGGATCCAACACATTCCCATCTCAGCAAGCTAATTCCTACCCTCAAAGATGTATTTGTAAATGTGAAGAAATGGCCTAGTTCTATAGTATGATGTCTGGTAGGAATTCTAGCCTTTTCTCGGTATAGGTCAGTTTCTTACTAACAATTCTTCTGTTACGAAAACACACTATAATCCAAAGTGGGTTAGAGATCTGATGATTATTGCCAGGTAAAAATAATTGTCTACATTTGTTCATTTAAATCTTTTGACCAAAGAAACCATTTCTTTTTTCAACTGAGAAACAATGTTGTCTACAAAACATTCTTATGTGTGCTTGAAATTCCCTTTTCAAGATAAGCCTATGACTCTGCGCGTTCATGGCATCATGATCAGCAATGTTACATCAGAAAGAAGCCCTGTGGGTAAATTTCACTTCTGGACTCACGTGATAATGTTACCTTTATAGCAATGGTAGGGTAATTTGTTTTCTTTGGTCATTTTAACAATATAATTATCTCTGCTCATTCTGAACATCATAGTTTTCAAACTATGGTGCATTATATGCCTGCAGCCAATATGTTTGGATTTTCTTCAACTTAAAAGGACAGTGCCTTTTGTTTTGTCAACTATGCATATTAAAATGCAGAAAGATAAGCCACTGTGACAATCAAATCTGATATTTTAATCACTTAAGTCAGAGAAGTCAAGGTTCCATTTTCATGGCGAATATAATTTGCAGATGACCTTATTGTTTATTTGCATTTGTCCCTTAGGTGAATTAGGGGCCTTAAAAAAGTCTTCACACCAAGACAGTTACTGTGGTTCACACTATTAGGCTAACATCACAACTGTCCACTCCAATAGGTTTTTCCCCAGTTGAAAAGCAGATGATGTTATGATTTGAATAAGGGATATACCTCACTGTGGGGTATTGTGTGGGAAGAGAGGTGTCAAATACAGAAAACACAAATATTTAAAAAAAATGTGATGCATGGAAAAGTTGTCAAAATGGTAATCCTGGCTATATGAAAGGGAAACACCCAAGAGGCGACCTTAGTTATCCCTTAGGAACGGAGGCCATGCACTCTGCAGGAAGCTTGCTCTGACAATAGTGGTACCCCTCTCAGCTTCTCATGATGGTTTCAGATTAAGGTGCCATATATTCCCTTCAAAGTGAACTCCATTTGTACACACTTTCTTCCCGAAGCAATTTCTTTCCATTTAAATAATCCAGACAGCCTTTAAAATGTCTCCCATGAGAATTGACTTGCATATGATACTTAACCACTTAGTAAACATCAAAGTGTCATGTGAATGCTTAACCTTACAATAAGGAGACATAAATCTACCTAAAAATAAAGATGTAAAAGGTAATGTAAATTTTTCATCACATTGTAACTAAAAAAAATTAATGAAGGCATTTAGTATTATAATTCTTGCAAGGTGAATAGTAACTCTATGCTAGAAAAGAATTTAACAAATGCTTCGAATTTCATGCTCTGCCCCCCATCTCCAGGATTACTTTGAAGGGAGTTAAAACACTCTGATGAAAAGGTTGTTTATACAAATACATGTAGTCTATTATTTACATGTGTATTGAAAACTAGACAATGGAATTCAAAAAAGGTTAGAGTTGAAATGAAGCTTAGAGATCATCTAGCATATTTTCCATTAACTAGTCTGTGACAGAGGCAAGACTAGAGTTTAAGCCTCTCAGTTTCTAGATCTCTGTTCCTTTCGTTACAGAGTTCTTTATTGTTCTAACTTCTTTATTTTTTTTGAGAAAAGTAAAAATTTCACCAATGTGCTTTCAAAATTTTATCTTTGGTTGTGAATTTCTAAAATTTGGGGGATATCACTTACTAGCTGCTAAGAAGAGGGATCATGACTATTATAAACAATTCTTAAGCCTAAGAAATAGCTTTATAGCTTTCTCTACCTTAAACATGGGTTAGGAAGGCTTATTAGCAAAATAAGTCTTTACTTTTAACCTTGAAAAGATTTCCTTTTTCTTTAGTGAATTCTGTTAACTTTTTCTTCCTTGATGATCATGTGGAGACCTTATTAAATTAAACCAAACATTTAAATTAGAGATTAAATCCCCCAACTGATTGTAGGAAAATAAACATTCAAAGTTTTGGTAATACAACTTTAAGGAATCTAAAGTCCTTTCTTTGTCGTTGTCTCATTCAGATCATAATAAATATTTAATTCCCAATCTAATGGATTTGGCTTGGAGGTACCTTACATAGCCATATTGTGATGTTAGGGTTTGGTTTGTTTTAAAAATTTATAGCAGTTCCAAGAAGAAGTTAGATCTGTTCTCACAACTGCCAATACCGCAGGCCATTTTCTATAAACATCTTCTCAAAAAAAAAAAAAAAATCAAACACACATTACCCAAAGAACCAGAGACACAGCTGTTTCTGGTTCTGAACTTAAGAGACATCAACTTTTGCTTGGCAAAGTGCAAGTGAGAAGGGAATTGATGAAGTCTGATCACTCTTGCCTGGAAAATCCCATGGACGGAGGAGCCTGGTAGCCTGCAGTCCATGGGGTCGCTAAGAGTTGGGCACGACTGGGCGACTTCACTTTCACTTTTCACTTTCATGCATTGGAGAAGGAAATGGCAACCCACTCCAGTGTTCTTGCCTAGAGAATCCCAGGGACAGAGCAGCCTAGTGGGCTGCCGTCTGTGGGGTCACACAGAATCGGACACGACTGAAGCGACTTAGCAGCAGCAGCAGCAGATCACCTATTCCAAGCAATTCTGCCTGGGGATGGAAACAATGGAAGAGAATGTCCCTGACACCACTTTCTTATTTAATTCAAAACTTCTTTCCTAGCTGAGATGAGAAAGAAGCAGCAGTGAGAGAACCCATTTTGTCTTTCTTATTTTAAAAATATAAGCCCTTTGAGTTAAATGTACACTTACCATATGACCTAGCAATTCCATTCCTAGGTATTCATACAAAAGAACTAAAAACATCTGTCCACACAGAGACTTCCTAACCATTTTCCTTTTACTCCTAAAATCCCCAAACTGGAGCCAACCCAAATGCCAATTAATAAAGTATAGTATAGCCATATAATGGAATACTGTTCAATAAAAAGGAACAAACTACCGATACATAAGACAACATGGATGAATCTCAACATTACACTGAGTGAAAGAAGCCAGAGATGAGAACAAAGTCTTACTCCGTCTATATGATGTTCAAGTGCAAGCAAAACTGCTCAGTGGTGAAAACCAGGACAGTAGTTTCCAGGGACAGGTAGTGGGGGATTGACTGTAAAAAAACACAAGAGACTTTGGGGGGGGCTGCCAGGTCTTTACTGGGAACAGTGGTTACATGAGTGTATATCCACGTTTCTCAGCCTTATTACCACTGACGTTTGGGGCTGGATAACTTTCTTGAGGAGGGCTGACTTGTGTCTTATAGAATATTTAGTGGTGTCCCTAGCCTTCACCTACTAAATGCCAGTAACACCTCCCCTTACCTCAGATGAAACAACCAAAAATGTCTCTAGACAGAGTCAAATATCCTCTGGGTGACAAAATCACCTTGGTTGAGAACCACTACTGTGGTTTGTCAATTCATGTCAAACTGTACACTTTAAAGTGTGCTCAATTTATTGTATATAAAATATGCTGCATTAAAATAAATAAAAATCAGTGCTTTGTGGAAAAAAGAGTAATTTTGCCATGGGGAAGCCTGACAAACACTACCTCAGTCAGGTGATTACACTCAATATCAACAGTGGTAAGTCATGTTGATAGTATGTAAGCTAGATACAATGTAATGAGAATGGCAATCTTCCTTCCAAAGACAAATAACTCCAGTCTAGTCACGAGAAACACACCATAAAAATTCCAACAGAGGGGCAATCTATAAAATATCTGACCAGTACTCCTCAAAACGGTCAAAAACAAGGAAATTCGGAGAAACTGTTCCAGCCAAGAGGAGCCAAAGGAGACATGACAACTAAATGTAATGTGGGATCCTGCAACAGTAAAAGGGCAGTATATAAAAATTAAGGAAATCTGAATAAAGCATGGGCTTTAGGTGACAGTAAAGTTGGTTGTTGGTTTGTTAATTATGAGAAAGGTACCACAGTAAGGTAAGTTGTTAATAATAGTAGAAATTGAATGCAGAGTGTGTGGGAACTCTGGTATATTATCTATGTATTTTTTTAATAAACCTAAATTTTTTCTTCAAAAAAATCTTTTATTTAAAAAAGCCCCTTTTGGGCTGGTGCATGGGGATGATCCAGAGAGATGGTGTGGGGTGGGAGTTGGGAGGGAGATTCAGGATTGGGAGCTCATATACACCTGTGGTGGATTCACATCGATGTGTGGCAGAGCCAATACAGTATTGTAAAGTAAAATAAAGTAAAAATAAAATTAAAAAAGAAATAAATAAAAAAGCCCCTTTTAATATTTACACTGACTTTAGTGTACAGAAATCTACACTTATGCTTATTGTTGTTTATTTTTAATACTGCTTAACCACAAACATGCCAAAGACATTTTATTAGTCATTGCCATCTACCCCTAGACTTTTGAAGTCATTTTGTTGTTGATCAGTTGCTAAGTCATGTCTGACTCTCTGCGACCCCATGGACTGCAGCACACCAGGCTTCCCTGTCCTTCCCTATCTCCTGGAGTTTGCTCAAATTCATGCCCATTGAATTGGTGATGCTATCCAACCATTGTATCATCTGCTGCCCCCTACCTGCTTTTGCCTAATGAATTGGCTCTTCGCATCAGGTGGCCAAAGTAAATAAATGAACTTAAAGTCTTCTCAGGACATGTTGGGACTCAATAATACTTAATTAAAATTAATAAAAGAATTTAAAGCACTTACTATATGTCACAAATTAAACTGGTTATTGGAGACATGAAGATGGAGGCTGGACCCTGCTCTCTAGGAGCTCAGTCTAGGAGGGTACCATATGGTGTTATGGTGAAATGCCTTTTTATAGGAACATCAAGGTAGAAAACATTTTATAATGGGAGAGTGTTTTTCTTCCCACAACACAGATTATAGTGATTCTGGCCTAGGGTGGGCCCAAGCTTGGATTAAGGTCAGTTCAGTTCAATTCAGTTGCTCAGTCGTGTCCAACTCTTTGTGACCCCATGAACCGTAGCACTCCAGGCCACCCTGTCCATCACCAACTCCTGGAATTTGCTCAAACTCATGTCCATTGAGTAGGTGATGCCATCCAACCATCTTATCCTCTGTCGTCCCCTTCTCCTCCTGCCTTCAGTCTTTCCCAGCATCAGGGTCTTTTCAAATGAGTCAGTTCTTCGCATCAGGTGGCCAAAGTATTGGACTCTCAGCTTCAACATCAGTCCTTCTGGTGAATATTCAGGACTGATTTTCCTTAGGATGGACTTGTTGTATCTCCTTGCAGTTCAAGGGACTCTCAAGAGTCTTCTCCAACAACACAGTTCAAAAGCATCAGTTCTTTGGCCATCAGCTTTCTTTATAGTCCAACTCTCACATTCACACATGACTACTGGAAAAAACCATAGCTTTGACTAGATGGACCTTTGTTGGCAAAGTAATGTCTCTGCTTTTGAATATGCTATCTAGGTTGGTCATAACTTTCCTTCCAAGGAGCAAGCGTCTTTTAATTTCATGGCTGCAGTCACCATCTGCAGTGATTTTGGAGCCCCAAAACATAAAGTCTGACACTATTTCCATTGTTTCCCCATCTATTTCCCATGAAGTGTTGGGACCAGATGCCATGATCATAATTTCCTGAATGCTGAGTTTTAAGCCAACTTTTTCACTCTCCTCTTTCACTTTCATCAAGAGGGTCTTTAGATATTCACTTTCTGCCATAAGGGTAGTATCATCTGCATATCTGAGGTTATTGATATTTCTCCCTGCAATCTTGATTCCAGCTTGTGCTTCATCCAGCCCAGCATTTCACATGATGTATTCTGCACATAAGTTAAATAACCAGGGTGACAATATAGAGCCTTGACATACTCCTTTCCCTATTTGGAACCAATCTGCTGTTCCATGTCCAGTTCTAACTGTTTCTTCCTGACCTGCATACAGATTTCTCCAGAGGCAGGTCAGGTGGTCTGGTATTCCCATCTCTTTCAGAATTTTCATAGTTTGTTGTGATCCACACTGTCAAAGGCTTTGGTGAGTCAATAAAGCAGAAGTAGATGTTTTCCTGGAACTTTCTTGCTTTTTTGATGATCCAGTAGATGCTTTCAATTTGATCTCTGATTCCTCTCCCTGTTCTAAATCCAGCTTGAACATCTGGAAGTTCATGGTTCACATACTGTTGAAGCCTAGCTTGGAGGATTTTAAGCATTACTTTGCTAGTGTGTGAGGTGAGTGCAATTGTGCGGTAGTTTGAACAACATTTGGCATAGTCTTTCTTTGAGATTGGAATGAAAACTGACCTTTTCCAGCCCTGTGGCCACTGCTGAGTTTTCCAAATTTGCTGGCATACTGAGTATAGCACTATCACAGCATCATCTGCCAGGATTTGAAATAGCTCAACTGGAATTCCATCACCTCCACTAGCTTTGTTTGTAGTGATGTTTCCTAAGGCCCACTTGACCTTGCATTCCAGGATGTCTAGCTCTAGGTGAGTGATCACACCATCGTGGTGATCTGGGTCATGAAGATCTTTTTTGTAGAGTTCTTCTGTGTATTCTTGCCACCTCTTCTTAATATCTTCTGCTTCTGTTAGGTCTATACCACTTCTGTCCTTTATCGAGCCCATCTTTGCATGAAATGTTCCCTTGGTATCTCTGATTTTCTTGAAGAGACCTCTAGTCTTTCCCATTCTATTGTTTTCCTCTATTTCTTTGCATTGATCACCGAGGAAGGGTTTCTTATCTCTCCTTGCTATTTTTTGAAACTCTGCATTCAAATGGGTATATCTTTCCTTTTCTCCTTTGCCTTTAGCTTCTCTTCTTTTCTCAGCTATTTGTAAGACCTCTTCAGACAACCGTTTTCCCTTTCTGCATTTCTTTTTTGGGGGGATGGTCTTGATCACTGCCTCTTGTTCAATGTCATGAACCTGTGTCCATAGTTCTTCAGGCACTCTGTCTATCAGATCTAATCCCTTGAATCTATTTGTCACTTCTACTGTATACTCATAAGGAATTTGATTTAGGTCATACCTGAATGGTTGAGTGGTTCCCTACTTTCTTCAATTTAAGTTTGAGTTTGGCAATAACGAGTTTATGATCTGAGCCACAGTCAGCTCCTGGTCTTGTTTCTGCTGACTGTATAGAGCTTCTCTATCTTTGGCTGCAAAGAATATAATCAGTATGATTTCTGTATTGATCATCTGGTGATGTCCATGTGTAGAGTCTTTTCTTGTGTTGTTGGAAGAGGGTGTTTGCTATGACCCATGTGTTCTCTTGGCAAAACTCTGTTAGCCTTTGACCTGGATTAAGGTAGTAAAGGGCTACTTTGAAGAAGAGAGAAGTACAGTTCGATGGAGAAGAATATTTCTTCAACAGGTTCCTATCATTCTCAGTACTCTTTCAGT
Source organism: Capricornis sumatraensis (assembly GCF_032405125.1). Classification (NCBI taxonomy): domain Eukaryota; kingdom Metazoa; phylum Chordata; class Mammalia; order Artiodactyla; family Bovidae; genus Capricornis; species Capricornis sumatraensis. Next base: position 104,862,357 of record NC_091092.1, on the reverse strand, counting down.
GCTGGCCTGTGGGAACAGTTTTGTGAGCCATGACACTGGTTTTCTGTATGATAGTACAGGAATGATTGCATCCTGCCAGATGGGCTTTTCTAATTGATTGTGATCTGACCTCCAAGTCTTGTGGCTGTGCTTATGCCCAGGTCTCCATATCTAGGCAGACCTGTGGAAGGTTCAGACCAGATGTTTCATAATTCCTTGAAACTTCCTGCATCTCCATTTTCTTACCTGCAAAGAAAATTCCAAACCTCATGGGATGGTTGTTGGAATTTCCCTGGTGGCTCAGATGGTAAAGAATCCACCTGCAATGCAGGGGACCCAGGTTCGATCCCTGGGTCAGGAAGATCCCCTGGAGAATTCCAGGAACAGAGGCTACAGTCCATGGGGTTGCAAAGAGTCGGACATGATGGTTGGAGTAGGGTAAATGAAAATTGTTTATAAATAGTAGGTGCTTCACAGATGTTGGTTCTTCCAACCTATGGATGGAAGCTGTGTTTCCACTGGAGGTTCTTGAATTTGATGAGGATTGGATGAGTTAATATATAGCTAGGTGCCAAGTATAGTCGCTGGTGGAAGAGCAAGCACCTGATTATGGAAGTTGTTACTTTATCCCATTTTTTTTCCATCTACATTCCACTAGAATGTAGGCTCTATGAAGGCAAGAATTTGTATTTATTTCATTCACTGATATTTCAAGTATGTAGAACAGTAGGTAGCATATGGAAGGTAATTCTTAAATACTTGTTGAATGAAGGAAACTGTGGGCCTCAGTTGAGGCTCTGTCCACCACACACAATAGAGAAGACTTTCTGGTAGGGACAGAAAATCCTCTCACTCAAGGATATGTGTGCAAGTTTCTAATATCCCAATAGTCCAATTGCCTCAGGTAGGCGGATAATCCAAATGCCCCAGTTGTGGTGGGCTGAAGATGGCCACAAGCTTTTGCCACTCCTTCCACAGAGAAATGGGGTCAATGTCTCCTCCCCTTGAATCCAGGCAAGCTTCATGACTGCTTTGACCAACAGAATGCAGAATTAAGCTTGTGCTAGCCTCCATTTTCTGTCTCCTGGAAGTCAGGTCCCATGTAAGAAGTGTTACTACTATGAGCCCACCACTGTCAGAAGTTCAAGACTTGAAGAATGATGCCATGTGGAGAGAACGGGCAAGTGGACCACCAGCCATGGAGAAAGTTTCTAGCAGTTACGCCAGGAACTTCTCACTTAGGTTTTCTTAGAAGTTATTTTTCAAGATGAGTGATTCTCTAAGGGTTCAGAACTAATTAATCAACCTGGGGCAGTTGTCTACACCATAGAGATGAAGCTTTTCCTGTGGACTTCCTCATTCCCCATTTGTCCATATGGTTAAACTTCTCAAAGTTGATGAGTGCCTTGGTATAAAGTGATCAGGGGTGGTAGAAAGGAGTCCTAAAAAGTTCTGTCCCATGTTCATGGAGAGGCAAGAAAGGACAGACTTTGACAGGACAGGGCTAATTTCGTCAGGTCTTGAAAAAAAAACTTTTTGTCAACTGGGGCAAGAGAACCCAAGGATGGGTTTCTGAGCTAGGGGTGTGTTATCACTCCAGAGGAACTTCAAGATGTGAATTAGCAGAGATCTCTCCAAATGGGTTTACATTAGTTGTCCTATAAGTAGGACACTGGATCATATTATCTCAAAAATACCTTGGTCCAACTTTAAGTTTCCATGAAAAGTCCACCTGGTATAGTCGCTTCTCCAGATAACATAGAGAACCTAGGAGCTTTAATATCTGCTGTCTTTATTCTTGCTGCCTTGCGCGGATGTTGTTATAGTAAAGAAAGTTGATTCTCTTTTCCTCCTTCTTTCTCTTTGTGCAATTTCATAAGGCAGGTTTATGCCCAATTAGACCAGCTCATGAATATGTAAGGAAAAGTAGTTAATTACGTTTGCATCAAAATAGGTTCAATAAAGCAGAGCAGGAAGAGCAATAGAGGTTAAAAGTAACTCCAATTCATGGACTAGGAACAGGATGAGAGGGGAGATAATTTATAGCCAACTGGCAGCTGGAATGGTAGTGAATTGATAAGGCCACAGTGTGCAGACCTTTAATTGATAGCCCTACCATCTGTATACAAACTGTGTGTTTGTTTGGGCACAGAACTCAATGTGACTCTGCAATTGAGTCACAGAAAAAGAGATGGCAAAAAAAAAAAAATCAGTTTAATCCTCCTAGTTTATGTGGCTCAGTCTCTTACTAGTTAAGAAATGTTTTCTCTGCATGGCTTAATGAATATCTTATTTTTATGAGTCAAGTGGAGAAGCTTCTACAACAATGCTATTACAACACCACCACAAAGCTCTACCTGACAATTATCCTTTGCAGTCAAGTTGCTCAAGCAAGCAACGAAACAACCACCATACAGATGCTATGTACGCTTTTGTGTGGACTTGGATTCTGCCATTTGTCCACATTTCTTTAGCTCAGGCTGTATTCCCCGTGCAGGTGACAAAAGCTCTGTATTTTCAGGGCTCTCCTGTGTGGCATGTCTGCTGTGACTCAGGATTAAGATCTGCTTAATCTGACCCCCAACCATAAGGCCACCATGTGCATTTCCATCACATGGTGAGTGGACAGGGCTGAACACCTTCATAGGCGACAGGTGTGTGATACCTGTTAGCTTGAAGGGGTGAAGAGAAGGCATCTTACAACCCACGCAGCAAAGCAGGGATTCAGATAGAAAATCTACCTCCATCCATCCACATGACACATACTCACGGATGGAGATACAGAAATGAAAACCAAGAAACAGACGTCACTTTGGGATCCCTACAGAGTATGCTGGTGCTCCTACCACCAGACTCCAGAACAAGTGATGAATCTTTACTGTTGTATAAGTCCATGTTTATTTTTTCTCTTTATAAAAGTAATTTGTTAATAATAGCATAAATGTAGGAAATAGTCCTAAACTATAAAGTAGAAAATAGCTGAGAACATAGACCATCCCTTCAGAAATAACCACTGTTAATAATATTTGGAGTTTCCCAGGTGGCACAGTGATAAAGAATCCACCTGCAATGTAGGAAACCCAAGAGACGTGGGTTCAATTCCTGGGACAGGAAGATCCCCTGGAGGAGGAATTTTCATGAAAACGTTTTTCCAGTGTGTGTATATTACAAAATTAATGTTGAATATGTACATTTCTTTATCCTGTTTTCACTCAACATTAAAATCTTCCCCTCTCATTAAAATTTCATTTGAATGCATCATATTTCATAGACTAGAAGTGCTGTGTGAGAAAATGCTATGGAGTCAAACAGATCCCAACTCTGCTCCTCATCTTTCAGGTTACAGTTCTGCCAAGGCGCAAATGACCTCAGTCTCACAATTTATAAAATGGGGATAATATTAGCTACTTCATATGGTTTCTGTAAGGGTTAAATGCGATGCCTGCAAAACCTTAGTTTCTTTTTTAAAAATTTTGTTTTTATTTTTGGCTGTGCTGGGTCTTCATTGCTTTGTGTGGGCTTTAATTGCGGTTCATGGGTTCTAGTGTGTGGGCTCAGTAGTTGTAGCCTATGGGCTTAGCTGCTCCTTGGCATATGAGATCTTTCCGGACCAGGGATTTGAACCCATGTCCCATGCATTGGCAGGTGGATTCTTATCCATCCACTGCACCACCAGGGGAGTCCCTTACATAGTTTCTATAGATAATAAATGTGAAATATACATTGCCTAGTACTGAATCATTGTTCAATTGCTGGAAATGGAATCTGTTTCCAATATTTCTTGTTCTTTATAATGTTGGATGTTTGCCTACATCCAAAATTATTTCCTTAGGATAAATTCCTGGTAGAGAAATAAAGGGCATAAACATTTTAAAGGCTTGATTTGAATGCCTTTCTAAACCAGTTGTATCTATTTGTACCCACACAAATGTTGCCCAATATTGTCATCTGGTTCCACCCTTAAGAGCACTGTGTATCATCTTTTGTAACCATGCTAATGAATAGGCAAATAATGATATTTTATTTAAATATGAATGTTGTTGGTTACTTAGTGACATCAAATATTTTTCATATGGTGTTTTTTTGGTGAATTATCTTCCCATCAATCAACACATATTATCACACCACTTTTATGCCAAACATTGCTAGACATATCATGAAATATATTTGTTTCGACAGATATGAACCAAGCTCTGATCACACACTATTTACTGAAGGTGCTCTTCATGTCAGGCACTGGAGTGCATGCTTAAATTGACCATAGTGTGAAATACTTTGAGTTTCCTGTTAGTAATTAGACTCTTTTGGCTAATTCAAAGTCTGTTTTGCCACTCCTTGTTTTGGCCACACTCTTCAGAATTGAAGTATATATTCTGGCTAAGTAACTGCTGTGATACAAATTTAAAATTCATACATATACATGAAATGTAGATGGATGGATGGACTTACTGCAATACATATAGAGAAGAGATGTGTGGTGTGGCATGCATGCTCAATCATGTCTGACTCTTTGCAACCCCATTGACTGTAGCCCTCCAGGATCCTCTGTCCATGGGGGTCTCCAGGCAAGAATACTGGAGTGGGTTGCCATTCCCCTCTCCAGGGGATCTTCTTGACCCAGGGATTGAACCTGGGTCTCCTGCATTGGCTGGTGGGTTCTTTACCAGTGCACCACCTGGGAAGCCCATATAAACCATGTAAACCAAACTAAACAATTTTAGTGTAAAGTTCATGTGTAAAAAAAAAAAACAACTTATGTGTAAAATTCGTGCACTCAATCCAAATTAAGGCGGTGTTCTTTGAATCCTCAGGTTGAAAAGCCTGTCCTACATTTTGCAACTCAGGTGGAGGCATCTTTTGATAGTCACCCACCCATTTGCACAGCCATTGTCTAGTTATAACCTAGATTAAAAGGTCAGCATTGGTTTCACAACTGTACCATGGCAGTTTTCTTGCCTATGTAGGTGAATGAGAAAGCCCAATGGCAGGTACTGGTGGGAAAGTTTCTTGTTCCAGTGGTGGGTTATAGAAGTCCTCAACACCTTGCAATACTTTCAAGGAGTCATCATTCAAAGAGGTGTTTACATCCCCTTCTGGCACCTTCCAATTTAGCAGGGTATTATTTATTGCCTATTGCAAAGATATCACACAGGAGAGAGGAAAGGCTAGCCCATGGTCATTCTACCAACTCATTGGTTCATTCCAATTCAAAGCATTCAAAACATTTTCACATATATTATCACAGTGACTCTGGGAGATGTTGAAAGCTGGCTCCCCCAATATCACCAATACATGATAAGACAAAGTTGAGTTTCTTGTTTTGATACTGTATCAGAGGGCTTCTCTGGTGGCTCAGATGATAAGGAATCTGCCTGTAATGCAGGAGACCTGGGTTGGATCCCTGGGTGGGCAAGATCCCCTGGAGAAGGGAATGGGAACCCACTCCAGTATTCTTGCCTGGAGAATTCCACGGACAGAGGAGTCTGGTGGCCTACAATCTAAGGGTTGCAAAGAGTCAGACACGACTGAGCAACTAACACTCACACAACAATACAGAGGGATGAAGGTAAGCTTAGAGTTTATTGAGCATTGAAAGTCTGGTTTAAGGCAAGTGTTTCAATGTAGGGAGACTTGATTAGGATTGGAAAGAATCACTATATGTCCAGGATTGGTGAGAAAAGCCAGATGATGATTTTGAGATGAGTGATTCAAAGAATACCAGAGTACAAATTATCTATTCATGCTTTCCATCAAAGAGCTGATGGGTCTCTTGGCAAGATCCTATAATAAACAGATCATCCTGGAAAAGTAAAGTAATACTAATGAAGACATAGGATAGCGAAGTCATGTTAGTGTGGCCAGTAAGGTATGGTTTGGGTTCTCAGTGTCCAGGCTGAATGTGGGGTAGAGAGTTTTGGTTCTCAGAGGAAAAGTGGTCATATATCCATTTTATTGATGAGACAACTGAGACTTGGGGGGATTAAGTGGCTTTCTAAGTTCATGCACTAATTAGTTCTGGAGAGAGAACTAGCCCTTGAGCTTTTTTTTTTTTTTTTTACCTTGTCCACTAAGAACTTTCCCTCTTACACTGTTCATCTTGCCCTTTGTCTCAAAGTCTCTTTGGGCACTGATGAACTGCTAGAGCAAAAGAAAGCTTCAAATTGACCTTAAGGCTTAAGCCACACGGTCTTACTTGATAAATGGTAAAATACTTTGCTGACAGTAAGTTTGTCCAGTGGGTCTAAGCGCACTCCACTCTGTTTCAAAGATAAATCATGGATGAAGAATAGGAAATCGTGTCCTTAGTTAGAAGTATAATGTGACATAGTAATTGTTAGTCCAGTGCTGGCTACTGTATCAACAACATGCAGGGGACAGAAATCCTTTACTGGCTTTGCTAATTTTTTTCATAGGGGTGTCTTTAAGTGGGAGCCAAGGAGGAAGGGAGAGAGAGGGGGAAAACTGAAAATTGAGAGAGCTGGTCCTATTCTATTTCTTTCACATACTTGTGGTGTGTGTATCTGGATTTTCATTTTCACCACCCTGGCTCCTGTCTCCTCCTAATCCCCATGTTTTACTATAGCATTATTCACAATGGCCAAGACATGGAATCAACCTAAATGTCCATTGAATGTACAGGCACATTTACTTTTCCATAGTGACTGCAACAATTCACATTCTAAACCAATACTGCATGAGTCTTTTGGTTGTGGGTTCCAGACCTCTGAACTTGGCCTTTTCCTTTTTCATTCTTATCAGCTATTTAAATGAATACCCCAAAATCACATGAAGCAAATTTGGAAGTGAACCAAAGCTAAGAGAAATAGGCTGGGAGTGTTAGGTAATATATTAGATGATGAAATGAAGATTGAAAGATAATTGTCATAGACTGGAATTGGGAAACAAAAACAGCAAGATTAAAACTAACAGAGATAAATGGAAATTTCTCTTTAAGTGTTCATAATTTAACGACATAGGTATACCATGGAGGAGATCTCAGAAGTTCTTAGGAAAATAACCTGGCAGGATTTAATTGGCCTCAAGCGTAATACAAACCAATAAGTCTAGAAAACTGTCCCAAAGTTATCATTCCTCTGGTTCTGTAAGTTGCTGAAGGAGGGATAGCCTGTTTTCCCTCCTCTGTTTCATCTGCATCTGGGGAGGAGGAGTAGTGTTTTGGATCCATCTGATTCTGAGACATGATTATACCCTATTTGCCAGTAGGCACGGTCACTGTATGTTAACAGGTCAGCTCTAGGATGTGACTGGTTTGCTACTCTCCGTAAAACACTGCTTGAAGTGGGAGGAGTCAGGGCCTACCCCTCCAGGGGAGACATTTTTCCTTTCTCTTTGTGCTTTGCCATCCATATGGCAGAAGTGATAAAGCTTACTCAGGGCTACCATCTTGAATCATAGCCAACCAACTAACTCACTTCTTTTTTTTTTCTTTACATGGGACTGGAACACGGTAAGATCTCAAACTTGGGAGGCAGGTTAAGCATTAGCAGGTTAAACTCACTCACAGTCTGCTTTGCACTGAAGGTATGTTAGCTAAGTAACATAGGAAAGGTTATGTACCAAATGGCCAAGCCTAAATATTAGAGTATCTTTCCGGCTGGGTGTTGGGGTTTAAGTCCATAAAGTGATGAGGATTTAATTTTTCCTTTTTTATTATTTCTGAGTGTTTGTTTCTTTTTCATGAACCTCTCAAGGGAGGATGACAGTGTCTCGAGTGAGACACACATATTCTTTGATTTATCACTCAAGAGCACAACACTCAAATCCCTCCACTGTCTCTAAGAGCTGAATTAAGGGGACAATATAGCAGATAATGAGTGTCCCTCTATACTCCAGACACATTTTTTTGACTCTCTATTGCAAATCCCTATTTGAGTGTCCCATAGGTACCTCAAAAAATTTAATTTCAAAATATATCTCTTTGAACTCTCTTACCCTGATTCCCACCACTATTACTAATTTGCAAATGCATTTGCTGCTGCTATCTGAATATTACCCATTTCATTGAAGACATCGATTCCCACCTTACTGCCTGGCTCCTTGACCCTCCATATTTAGTTGGTTATCAAATTCTGTTGTTAAAAAGTCTTCTGAACATGTTTACTTCTATCTTCACCTCATCGGCCTTCATTGCTTGTCACCTGGATTAAGGCATGAGCTATGTTTTCATTCATGCCCTAATGCTTGGCACATAGTTTGTGACTGATTATAGAAAATATAGCTTCTGTGTTTATCTTCAAAATGTAAAAGAATCTGATATTCAAGAGATAAAACACTTATTTTTGATTGCTTCCGATGTTAGAGAGGCAAATTCTCATTAATATAAGATAGAACTGAAGATAAAATGACTCCAACTGGGGACTAAACTATTTCATAAAGCTTTGAGCTCTTCATTATTGGGACTATTGAAGGAGGAGCTGGGTAGACATCAGACACGGGTTCTACTGAAAGGATTCTGGCTTTGGTATAATGCCAGACAATATGACTTCTAAGGTTCCTTTCAGCTTTAAGATTTGAGGATTTCTATATTAATTTTACACTTTTGTGTAAAATCCAAAGTATTAAGAGCATTTGTTCTGATTGGTAGAATTAGAGAGAAGTGAAAGTATTTCTTCTTACTGCTTTTCTGTATTTTTTAAAGCTTTCCAAAAAAATGTATTACTTTCACAATCAGAAAAAAAATTTATGAGTAAGCACAAAAATTGTTTACTTTTAAAAAATATTTAATCTCCTTCAAATACGAACATAACCTTTGGTTACAGCTATCAAATAAACATTTTTGTAGGTGTCTATGCCAACTGTTAATTTGTTCTAGGTCTGGCTGCATATAACAGGAAATAAATTAACAGTGGCTTAAACAAGCTAGAAATCCTGTCCTCTTTTATGTAAAAGCAGTTTATGTGTAGACAGCCAGAGTTGGTATGATGGTTTCACTGTGGCATGCACTAACACTTTTTATCTTGTTCAGCTGTCTGTGGCTTTGATTCCCAAGGTCACCTTGTGAATCAAAAAGGCCACCAAATACCAGCATTACATACGTATTTCAAACCGCAGGAAAGAGGAAGGAGAAGAAGATGGGTTGGACTCCATTTTAAAAATCTTCCCCAGAAATACTAGACAACACTTCTATATACATTTCATTGGTGAGAACTTAGCCGTAAGGCCATACCTAGCTGCAAGGAATTCTGGGGAAGGAAATCAGAGCTTTGTTTCTCATGAAGAAGAGACTAGATATTGGAAAGCTAATAGGTGTCTGTGCTACACCTAATGACTTAGGATAAGCAAAATAGACTCATTTAAAAATATGTCACTGGCTACTGCTTCTTTGTTAATAGTTCTGGGAACTTTCTATTGTGTGTGTTAGTTGCTTAGTTGTGTCCAACTCTTTGTGACCCCATAGACTGTAGCCTGCCAGGCTCCTCTGTCCATGGAATTCTCCAGGCAAGAATACTGAAGTGGGTTGCCATTCTCTTCTCCAGGGGATCTTCCCAACCCAGGGATCAAACCCTGGTCTCCTAAATAGGAACTTTCTATTGGGCTCCATTTATTTAGATCAACCAATATTTACTAAAAACTTGCTGTTCATCTCATTTTATTAATTTGTAAAGTGATTTGTACATTCCTCATGGGGCTGTAGTGAGTATTGAGATGGAACATGTAACATACTTGGACCAGGATCTTGGAACAGATACATATGAAGTTCTCAATTAATGTTAGTCATCACCCTAATTAATATGACTGTTTGCAAAAGAAAATAAGTGAAATTGAAGACATAGTTCCTGCCTTGGAACTATGTGGGATCTTCCCAGATTAGGGATAGAGCCCATGTCTCCTGCATTGGTAGGTGGATTCTTTACTACTGAGCCACCAGGGAAGAAGCCCTCATGATGACTTCTTAGTTTTCTCCCTTGAGCAGTCACATAATTTGGTTATGCCTCCCAGAGAAGCTAATGGCCAATCTATGTCATGTCAGACTGGGAAGCATCTTCCTGATTCTTAAATGTTCCACGTTAAAGGCCATCTCCCATTTTGATGCCCGTTTGTGGAACTATTAGTATTTTAGGAGAAAAGCTCGTGAATTGAAGTAAGAGCATTTTTTTCTTAGTTTAAGAATATGCTACCCCCCAAAAAGTGCATCAATTGAGTGAACAACACAGATGGGGTGAAAATGGATTATCTATTAGAACAGATATTGCCTGTGTTTTTTTTTTTTTTTTTGAGAATGGAAGTCTTTCCTGGCATTGCCTTCTATTTTATGCAGTACATTTGCTAAGAGAATTCAAAAGAAGAGATCAGGCCCATTGTCCTTCATTCCAGCAGTACTGAAGGCCCAATTTCGTCTTTTGAGGCTCTTAAAGAGCATACTACATAAAAAGGAATGGACTGCTTGCTATTCAACCATAGCTAGAATAGCAATACCAATCATTATACTGTTATCTATTTGAAAAATGTGGATTTTACTTGGAGATGGTATTTATTGAAGCCTGCAAGAAATCGTTTTCTGTCTACCTGGCAAAAGCAATTTGAAATGGAAAATTCGAGCTCAGAGATCAGTTGAAATTTGAACTTCTTTCTATCGTCGTGGATTTTGGTATGATGGTGTCTGCAGGGGTGGAGGAGAGGGGTGTCCACTAGTTTGCAATCCTGTGCTGGGTTCATCTCCTACTGCACAATAGGGCAATCTAAGAGAAACCTTCTCCGGCTTTATTAAAACGGAGAGGGGGGCTGTTGGGGCTGACGCACTTAAAATGCGCTTTGAGGCATCATGGAAATTTTGCAAAAGACTTTTATGTAGCAACAATTCTATTGATAAAGTCAATGAGAGTTTTGTCTGTGCAAGAACTGCAGGATGGGACCCCAAGTCACATGCTTTCAAAATTATTCTCCCTTTGTTGGTTATCACAAAGGATATTTTCCCATGAAAACAAGATCTTTTGTTTCTTATGAATTCATTCTAATTGTGAAGCTGGCTGATAGGGTTACTTCATGTTCTTCTCACACTGGCAGGTGGCCTGAGGGAGCTGGTGAAATGGGCTCAATCATATATTAAGGCTTTTCCTGGTCTTAATGTCATTTGCTTCTCATCTAAAACCATAGTCCTTGATGTTCATTTCCAAAGGTGCTAAGAGTGAGGTCAGAGAGAGTGATTTGTCCCTGTTTAGTTTTTAAAGGCAGCAGGCCAGATGTCTCTGCCTTCCTGGTTTCCCTACCATTTTGCACATGTGTCCAGATGACAAAGAAAAATGCAGAGACAAGATAGATAGGTAGTGGAAGTTCAGACAAGTGAGAGCATTCATTTGCAAAGGAACTTATTAAATTGCATGTGCTAAGTTTGTGCAGAAAATAAAGCATGATACAGTCCCCTTATCCTGAGCATGCACCCTTGATCCAGCCTGTGTGCTGTGTGAAAACAGCTAACAGCAATTTGGAAAACATTTATGTAAATGATGTGCAGAAGATCTGTGCTAACTACTGATGATTCAAGACAGATAGGGCCTAGGCTGGGCCCTCAAAGAAGTCCAGCAGAAAATGCTATGCTATGCAATGACTCAGCGGCACTGTAGCAGAGAGATGAATTTCAAAGTGCTATAAAACTTTGATGAAAGGAAATTCAGCTGAAACACTTGAAAGACTGCAGTCTAAAGTTCACAATATATTAAGCTGATATAGGAAATATATATATTTTACAATTTCTTCTGTAACCTATTGTGGAAAACCTTGGTCAAGCCCTTTTTTGCACTGAGTTCTTTAGCAGCACTACAGTAAGAGAAGAGAGGGTGCAGGCTATGCTGTGTTATAAGATGGGGTTGTGGGGTGTGAGTGTCTCTACATACTAATAGTAATCTATAGACCACACCTGTGTATGTGCACACACATGACTGTATGACCATTCAACTATCAATCAGCATCTATGTGGAGTGAAGGAAGATGGGATGAAGGAGCCACTCACTTTGTATCTTTGATCTTTGGGACATCTATTGTACCTTTTGTTGGCTGATTCCTCACCCAGCATGAGTTATCATTTTCTTCGATCTTGGAATGTGCACTGGCCTTTGATGTCCAGAACAGCTCATCTATGGAGGCTTTTAGGGCACAGAGTGGGGCAAGATATGGTTGGAGGCAGAGATGACTTGAGACTATCCTACATGAACTATATACATAGTGTCACTTTTGGATCAAGAAAAGAAGACTCTTGCAGTGGGTGGGATGTGAGTTGCTTTCTTGGTCGGAGAAGAATAGATTTTCTTCCTTTCTGATGAAGGCAAGGAAGGATGTTCTGGTTAACAGGGATGAGTGGAGGAAAGAAGTGTCCTTGGCTCAAGCATGGGGGTCAGGTGAAGCATGGAGTATTGGACAGTCATCAAGTCCAGTGTGACTACAAGTTCAAGAACAGGGATGGGCCACTGAGACAGAGGCTGAGTGCCAAGCTGGGACTTAATACAATGGTATCATGACTGTGGCCTTGAATCAGAAACAGGTACATGTGGTCTGATGAGAGACTATCCAAAGATGAAGACAGGCAGTGTAGGCAGGGTATGTAATTTTAGTAAAGGTGTCAAAGAAATACCCAGAGAGGGATTGTATTAAAAGTAGGGTTTCTAGTGAAGGCTGGATTGCAGAGAGAGAAAACTGTTGTTTTATATTTATTAAGCAGCATCTACATGAGATGTTCAAGTTCTTTAGATGGTATCACCTGCTTATTATACTCCCTTATCAACCTTCAGAAGGCCCTGGCCACACACTAACCTATTAAAGCCAAATTCAGAGATTGGTATGGAGAAGAAAAGCTTTCATTTTTCATGGGTTGTTTTGAAGAGGGTGTTAATGAACTCAAATGGGTCTCGCCTGCAGCCCTGCAGTATAAAGGGACTTCCATTTGAAGGGAAGACACAGTCAGGGTCTTTAATGATTTTTCTTCTCTATTCCTATTCCCTCCCTTTTTCCTGACCCTAATTCTGAACATCTTTAAGAAAAGCACTTAGAAAATATAAAATAAAAGCAGCCAGAGGAAAGGCCTGCCTTGAATATTCTTTGTCAAAGCTGCAAGTGCTAAGTGAGTCAGGCGGTGTGCAAAGAGCTCTTACTTTCTCAAGTGGCTAAGGATTTCACTCCAGATCATTTCTTAGAAAATCTCCTTGACATAACCTTAATGTGTCTTCTATCTCTTAGATGACATGTGGCTGTATCTGACCCTTATTTTGTAACTTGCCAGAGGCAGAAGCTGGCAGATGCATCTTCCTAACTTCAGCTGTTTGAATTAGTGTCGCCACAGGTGGACTAATATGGCTTTCAAAAATACCCAGAATTTCACAGACTCAAGGCCAAAGAGCTTCAGTGGGCCAAATCTATTGCAATTCCTTATGATAATCCTACTGAGCGCTAGGTAGGATCCTTTATTGCCTAGATGCCAAAGAAATAAAGGACAGCAGTCATTTCATAAACATGCATCCAAGTAGGGGCTGTTACAGAATACAGGTCCTTAATGCTAGACTGACTGAATATATATATATATATACTCTTAATAAAAGCCTTTGTAGAGACTTCTGATCTTACAAACCACTTGGCTGCTACAACTGTACAGAGGATAATATGGTAAGGATCTAATAGCTTGTTGGTTTTGTTTGTTGTTAAGTTGCTAAGTTGTATCTGACTCTGTGCAACCCCATGGACTTTAGCCTACCAGGCTCCTCTGTCCATGGGATTTCCCAGGCAAGAATGCTGGAGTGGATTACCATGCCCTTCTCCAGGGGATCTTCCTGACTCAGGGATCAAACCCAGGTCCCCTGCATTGCAGGTGGGTTCTTTAGACCACCACCGAAGGGTTCCTCTTGCTTCTGCTGTCAGTCCTGTGCTGGAGCCTCCTCAAGTCAGCTCACCAGAGCCATTTGTGAAATTTTGGAAAGAATTTTGAAACTGGCAATGTTGGGAGTATTTATACCACAAGAATTAACAAATGCTATAAATCGGGGCTTTTCTTTTTTTCTTTCACGGAGTCAGTTGTTAAACATTTGCCAGTACACCACTGGCTTGACTCCATTCCTGGAAACTACTAAACTAATTTAAAAGCTACAGAAACAGCATGGATAGATCTCAGACATGATTCTGTGTGAGAGAAGCCAGACACAGAAGATCCTACACTGTATGATTCCATTTACCTAACGTAAACTAATCTATGCTGAAAAATGCCAGGTTGGAGTTACCTCTGGAGGGGGGAGTTGACTGTGATGGGGCATGAAGAATTTTCTGGGGTGATGCAAATATTCTCATCTTAAGGTGGTTACACAGGTATATGCTTTTGTCAAACACTTGTCAAATTGTATACTTAGTATCTGTGCAGATGGTTGTATGAAAATTCTGGCTCAAGATTAAAAAAACCCCACAAACAACTGTTGAACCCTACTTAATAGGCTTTCTTTGTACAATTGTAAGGGTTAGCAATTTTGAAGTTATTTGTGGATTTTTAAGTTTGAGCAAATGAGAAAATATGTTGAGAATAATGGGAGTTGGGTTTCCCACTGTTGGAGAAAAAAGGTCTGCAAGTAGGAATCCCAAGACAGAATGCAAGCTGTGACAAAAAGAATTTAATTGCATTACAAATGGATGAAGCAACCTCACTGAAGTTTCCTCACCGAACGGCCGAGGAGGGACTGACATAAGTAACTGAGGAAATGACCAGCTTCTCTAAGAGGAAAGGCAAAAGGAACTGCACAGAAGCACTGTACCCGTGGGGTTCCAGATGAATTCTGACTCTGGTACATATATATACCAGAATTGAACAATTTCAGTAAATGGATGGTAGGTGGTGAGAGCCAGGTCTCTCACTGCTGGAGAGAGAATCATCAGCAAGGGGAGGAGTCTGGAATGATACACACGTTAATAGACTAGAGTTGGAGACAAAAGTATAAACTCTTGTTTAGCTTATAGATGTTATAAGATGTACAGATGTTACCTCTAGAAATATTTATGCATGTATATATTCACAAGTTACTATACACATACATTTCTTTGCTCTGTCAGCTGAAAGAGGCTAGAAGCCATGATACCCCAGTAACAAAAGCACATCTAGTGTCATGATCATAGTTTCTAATACAGCACTCTAACAAAATGAAATGGTGCAAATTAATTCTAGGCCTGTGGCAGGAAGTATACCAAGTGAGCCTGGAGCAGCTTTTAGTGCCAAAAAGTAAGGAAATGCTAAAAAACAAAACAAACAAACAAAAAATCATTGATAGGACTATATCAAAGGGACACAGGAGCCAACTGAAAGTTCCCAGTGGCCAAAGCTGGAAAATTTTGAGCAACAAAATAAAGTAGTACTGGATTAGTAACAAAAGTGTAAAATAAATATCTATGAATCCATTCTGATATAAAGAAGTCATTGAGTAAATAAATAAATGCAGGAGAATAGACAAATCTCCAATGCAGAAGAATTCCAAATAATTTATGTAGATTCTCTGCCCTCAGGGATGTGGTATGTAACTCCCCACACCTTCAGGTTAAGCTGCAGGTAGTAACGTCTTTTCAAAGAGTGCAATGATGGAAAGGGGTGGGGAGGGAAAGAGTAAGTTTAAAAAACCCAACAAACACTATCCCAACCTGGTGATTGATCACCAGGTCAAGATTAGCAGTGATAAATCACATTGACAGTATGTATCTTGGTTATGATGTGATGATAATTGCATTTTATTTCAGGGATCTTTCTCCCCGTAACTCTAGTCGAATCCTCAAAAAAACATCAGACAAATTCTAGTTGAGGGGCATTCTACAAAACACATGACCAATGCTCCTCAAAATCTTCAAGGTTATTATAAACAGGGAGAGCCTGAAACACTGTCACAGTCAAGAGGAGCTTAAGGAGTCATGATGACTACATGGAATGTGGTATACTGGATGGGATCCTGGAGCAGAACAGGGATATTAGGTAAGAGTCAACAATATATGAGCAAAGTGTGGATCCTTTTAATAACAGCATATCAACATTGGTTCATTAATTGTTACCACACAAATGTACCACACTAATGCAAGATATTAGCAACAGAGGAAACTGTGTCAGATATATGGGAATTCTGTGTACTAACTGTAACTCAATGGCTATAGTTTTTCCATAAATCTAAAACAGTTCTAAAAAAAGCCCCCAGTTACAGATTGCTGGCAGTCAGCAGGAGAGGAAAGTGGAGAGTCCGGCAGATAGGAACAACCATGATGGTCCCAGTGTGCCCTTCTGGGGGATTTTGAAAGTTCTCCTCTGTCCAAGTAGTCTTTTCTTGGAGAATTTGCGCAGCACACCTTTTTAATCTGCCAGCAGAGAGTGGGCTTAGATTAAGGCCTGCTTAACAACCTCAGGATGGTGGGGAGTCTGAGTAGACCCCCAAGACAGCCTGAAGCAGAGGCTGGGGCACCTCCCCCTGGCAGAGCTCTGCTGACCCAGCAGGCAGAGCAGCCTACCTGGGTGTATGGGAAACAATGATGCTGCCTGCCTCCCTGGGCTGTTTTCTTGGGGCCTCATAAGGATCTACATTGGGTGAACGAAGAGGTTCGGCTTTGACCGTTCCATTGTATTCTCTCCATGTGATGTGATCTGGCCATTTCAACTGAGAAATTTCCAAACTACAGAACTGAAGGAAGCATTTCAGCTATGCAGACCCTTATCAGGCTGTTGCTGCGGTTTGTGGAATCATAACCTCTAAATAAGAGCTGAAGGTGCTGATATCTTGGGTTTTTTTTTTTTTTTTGAGAATCATGAATAAATTATAGTCTGTGTTTTCACTCCACAGGTGGCCAAGAGCAGAGATTTCTTTGCTTATTAACTGTCTGGTGTGTTTTGAGCAAGACTGACTAAATGGTTAAGAAAGTTGACCAACCTCAACCTGGTCAGTATGCCTCGGGACAGCCATGTTTACCATAAAATCAACCCCACCTTCCAGGATTCCAGCCATGTATGGTCAAGAGCCAACACTCTTTGAGAGTGGCAAACACTTCCTGGTTTTTCCAATTTCCCTTTTGAACTGAAAAAATGAGAGCCTGCTGTCCTATTGCCAGAAGGTGAAGCGTTAGGTGGCAATTAATATAGGCCAAGGGTTCCATCTCCTCTCCACATTTGTTTTGAGAAAAATACTATTGAGTTATGATTTGAGTTTATATCAGACTAGTATAAAACTAGAACAATTAAGATGGAACAAAACATTAACAACAAATGTTTCTATCTTCCTCCTCTCTTGCCCAACAAGGATTTCCTTCACCAATGGGACTGGAGAAAGGGGCCTTGGAAAAAACATTTCTCTCTGACTTGTTGTCTAGTCCACTATGGTGAGCAGATAACATCAATAAAACTTCATTCCATAGACTCCAATTAAAATAAATAAATTTAAATTAAAAAAAAAACCACTTCATTCCTAACTGAATTTGATGATCAAGCTTTCGTATACACGTAAGTAAGCCCATAAGAGCTGGCAAGGGAAGCCTAGCACCTATACTTGTTGATCTAAGATTGGGATTTACTGCTGCCTAGAAAGTTCTAACCAAATTCAGCTTTGGCACTGCACCCAACAGAAGGAAATGATAAGTACCACTGTGCCGTTGTGGCTGTCCCTTTAGAAAGCATCATGAATGATGATAAAGACAAACACAAATTCCAGAAAAACTTGGATTGGTTTTCCTGTCAACACTACTGAAAGATGGGAAACTACTGATGGAAAGCACTGAGTGTTCCTGATAAAATGTTGTCTAACGACTATGTAATGCTGAGGTATGTTTCACTCTCTCTGGAAAAACAGGGAACATGTCTTCCTTGAGGAGCAGGTGATCAGTGATCAGTGCAAAGAAATAGAGGGAAACAATAGAATGGGAAAGACTAGAGATCTCTTCAAGAAAATTAGAGATACCAAGGGAACATTTCATGCAAAGGTGGGCTCGATAAAGGACAGAAATGGTGTGGACCTAACAGAAGCGGAAGATATTAAGAAGAGGTGGCAAGAATACACAGAAGAACTATACAAAATAGACCTTCACGACCCAGATAATCACGATGGTGTGATCACTCACCTAGAGCCAGACAGCCTGGAATGTGAAGTCAAGTGGGCCTTAGGAAGCATCACTACGAACAAAGCTAGTGGAGGTGATGGAATTCCAGTTGAGCTATTTCCAATCCTGGAAGATGATGCTGTGAAAGTGCTATACTCAATATGCCAGCAAATTTGAAAAACTCAGCAGTGGCCACAGGACTGGAAAAGGTCAGTTTTCATTCCAAACCCAAAGAAAAACAATGCCAAAAAATGCTCAAACCACCACACAATTGCACTCATCTCACACACTAGCAAAGTAATGCTCAAAATCCTCCAAGCCAGGCTTCAACAGTACATGAACCGTGAACTTTCGGATGTTCAAGCTGGATTTAGAAAAGGCAGAGGCATCAGAGATCAAACTGCCAACATCTGTTGGATCATCGAAAAAGCAAGAGAGTTTCAGAAAAACATCTATTTCTGCTTTATTGACTATGCCAAAGCCTTGGACTGTGTGGATCACAATAAACTGTGGAAAATTCTGAAAGAGATGGGAATACCAGACCACCTGACCTGCCTCTTGAGAAACCTGTATGCTGGTCAGGAAGCAACAGTTAGAACTGGACATGGAACAACAGAGTGGTTCCAAATAGAGAAAGGAGTACATCAAAGCTGTATATTCTCACCCTACTAATTTAACTTATATGCAGAGTACATCGTGAGAAACGCTGGGGCTGGATGAAGCACAAGCTGGAATCAAGATTGCTGGGAGAAATATCAATAACTTCAGATATGCAGATGACACTACCCTTTGGCAGAAAATGAAGAATTAAAGAGCCTGTTGATGACAATGAAAGAGAAGAGTGAAAAAGTTGGCTTAAAACTCAGCATTCAGAAAATGAAGATCATGGCATCCAGTCCCATCACTTCATGGGAAATAGATGGGGAAACAGTGGAAACAGTGTCAGACTTTATTTTGGGGCTCCAAAATCACTGCAGATGGTGATTGCAGCCATGAAATTAAAAGACGCTTACTCCTTGGAAGGAAAGTTATGACCAACCTAGATAGTATATTCAAAAGCAGAGACATTACTTTGCCAACAAAGGTCCGTCTAGTCAAGGTTTTTCCAGTGGTCATGTATGGATGTGAGAGTTGGACTGTGAAGAAAGCTGAGTACCAAAGAATTGATGCTTTTGAACTGTGGTGTTGGAGAAGACTCTTGAGAGTCCCTTGGACTGTAAGGAGATCCAACCAGTCCATCCTAATGGAAATCAGTCCTGAATATTCATTGGAAGGACTGATGCTGAAGCTGAAACTCCAATACTTTGGCCACCTGATGTGAAGAACTGACTCACTGGAAAAGACCCTGATGCTGGGAGGGATTGCGGGCAGAAGGAGAAGGGGCGACAGAGGATGAGATGGTTGGATGGCATCACCCACTCAATAGACATGAGTTTGAGTAAACTCCGGGAGTTGGTGGTGGACAAGGAGGCATGGCGTGCTCTAGTCCATGGGATCGCAAAGAGTCAGACATGACTGAGCAACTGAACTGAACTGAACTGAGGAGTAGGTCTTTAGAAAAGATTCTTATATTTTCCTTCTAAGGGAAATCAAAGCAGAGAGAGAATGGAACTTGAAAAGTTTCAGAGAAAGCTTAGGAAACCATCAGGAACCATAAGGTTGTGTTTAGGAAATTCTCTGACTACTGTAGCTTCCTAAGAAATGACTTCATATAGGCTTTGGGAAAGTGGTTTGGACTATTTTTTTTTTAATTTTTATTTTTACTTTATTTTACTTTACAATACTGTATTGGTTTTGCCATACATTGACATGAATCCACCACGGGTGTACATGCGTTCCCAAACATGAACCCCCCTCCCACCTCCCTCCCCATAACATCTCTCTGGGTCACCCCCATGCACCAGCCCCAAGCATGCTGTATCCTGCATCGGACATAGACTGGTGATTCATTTCTTACATGATAGTATACATGTTTCAATGCCATTCTCCCAAATCATCCCACCCTCTCCCTCTCCCTCTGAGTCCAAAAGTCCACTCTACACATCTGTGTCTCTTTTGCTGTCTTGCATATAGGGTCATCATTGCCATCTTTCTAAATTCCATATATATGTGTTAGTATATTGTATTGGTGTTTTTCTTTCTGGCTTACTTCACTCTGTATAATAGGCTCCAGTTTCATCCATCTCATTAGAACTGATTCAAATATATTCTTTTTAATGGCTGAGTAATACTCCATTGTGTATATGTACCACAGCTTTCTTATCCATTCATCTGCTGATGGGCATCTAGGTTGTTTCCATGTCCTGGCTATTATAAACAGTGCTGTGATGAACATTGGGGTACATGTGTCTCTTTCAATTCTGGTTTCCTCGGTGTGTATGCCCAGCAGTGGGATTGCTGGGTCATAAGGCAGTTCTATTTGCAATTTTTTAAGGAATCTCCACACTGTTCTCCATAGTGGCTGTACTAGTTTGCATTTCCACCAACAGTGTAGGAGGGTTCCCTTTTCTCCACACCCTCTCCAGCATTTATTTCTTGCAGACTTTTGGATCGCAGACATTCTGACTGGTGTGAAGTGGTACCTCATTGTGGTTTTGATTTCCATTTCTCTAATAATGAGTGATGTTGAGCATCTTTTCATGTGTTTGTTAGCCATCTGTATGTCTTCTTTGGAGAAATGTCTATTTAGCTCTTTGGCCCATTTTTTGATTGGGTCATTTATTTTTCTGGAATTGAGCTGCATAAGATGCTTGTATATTTTTGAGATTAGTTGTTTGTCAGTTGCTTCACCTTGACCAGTCTTTTGAGTGACTTGAGTACTTGCTTTCTCTGTTGCCTGATGAAGGCAGCAATACTGAATTGTCTTCATGGACAAATGCTAGGCTTCCTTGGTTTATCTGCTCAAGGGCCTCTTGGGGTGCCTCAGGAGCTTACACACTTCTTGGCAAGGCAGCTCAGAAATGCTGGGGGATATAAGGGCCCAGAAGCAATCCTCAGCCAATAAGAAGTGGGATTTGGCATAAGTACTCCGGCTTCCCCATCCCTTATTGTTGTTCAGTCACACAGTCATGTCCAACTCTTTGCAACCTCATGGACTGCAGCAGGCCAGACCTCCCTGTCCTTCACTATCTCCCGGAGCTTCCTCAAACCCATGTCCATTGAATTGGTAATGCCATCCAACCATCCTGTCCTCTGTCATCCCCTTCTCTTCCTGCCTTCTATCTTTCCCAGCATCAGGGTCTTTTCTAATGAGCTGGCTCTTTGCAGCAGGTGGCCAAAGTATTGGGGCTTCAGCTTCAGCATCAGTCCTTCCAATGAATATTCAGGACTGATTTCTTTTAGGATTAACTGGTTTGATCTCCTTGCTGTCCAACAGACTCACAAAAGACTTCTCCAGCACCGCCTAAAATTGTGGTACAATTCTGAGGCAAGTTCTACAAGATTCTTCAGAGTTTTCACCAGCAGGATCAAGCTCCAATTGCCCATTGTAGAAGCTCTTTCATTAAAATACCCTTTTCTTATCTTCTTATCTCACTTTCTCCACACTCTCAACTGTGTTTCCTGAGATGACTTCCTAAATAAAGCGCCTGAAGCTAAGCCACTTCTCAGGTCTTTTTTTTTTTTTTTTCTGAGAGACTAGAGTTGAAACAACTATCATTGGCTTTACCCACTGCTGAGCATGGGAAGTGGAGCCATAGAAGGTTGTGAAGCAAAAGTCATTACTTGTTACTACACGAATACTTACCATGTGAAGCCAAATTTTCGATTTATAGAAAATTACCATAAATTATTGCAGCAATAAGAAATTAGGCTTTTGGGACAGTGGCTACAGCTAGAAACCAAAGAAAAATGTTCATATACACTAAACTGGAGGAAGAAGGGGTGTCGACATTATAACATGTAAATGACTCCTGTGCTCATGGGCCCATAAACTTCGTCACTTCCGTCATGTTCCAACACGGACAGCCAAACATATACAGTATTATAGTGGTCTGCAAAACTGCATTTGCTGCATAAAAAAAAAAAAGTTTAAAAAAGCTGTTCAAGGCTTTTAGTTCAGTATAAACTCATTCCTCTAAAGGAAAATGCCACCCTAAACATTTTTTACTTGCAAAACAATCTTCAAGATATAGAGTAATTTATTTCACATGACATTTACAGAAAATCAACAGAAGTAGCTTTTATAATGTGTGAATCCACAAATCATGTTTCCTTGCTATGGTTATGCATTGAAATCTCTTGAGTTCTCCTCTGGTGCTGCCCCTGGGAGAGGGCCTTTACAGATGATTGTTTCTGTTCACGTTAAGTATCCTTTTCTCAATGGAAAATTTGTATTATTCTCTACTGGGGCCCCATTGCTTTCTCCATTCCCAGGCCCACAAAGACAGTCATTGACAAAGGTTGCTACATTCTGCCTTAATAGTTCCATTGTCTCCAACATTTCGTATGGTTTTTCTTGAAGCAAACAAACCAAATTTTTAAAAAGAAATGTAAAAAGGCACACCAAAAATGCACGCAATAGTAATGCAATGCAACTTAACTGGTATAAAAATAATTCAAACATGAAAATCTGGGTGAGTTCCATGAGTGTAATTATAATAGAATCTAGGAAAACGTGGTGACAGCATTAGTGTCCAACCTAAGCATGTTGTTATTACAAATGACCTTTCCCCTCCTCGCATTTACTCCCTTCAATACTTGGAGGATGGCTTTCATAATGCCAGCTGAGCTCAGGGCCAGAGTGGGCTCTCATCTGGGGATGTATAACCACAGCATTGAGTCTTCAGCCTGGGTTATTGCTATTTACCATTTAATGTTGGTCAACAGAAGACAGATGGCAAGCAATTATTTTCTGATGGCTTGTTCAGAAATAATCATTATATTTAAAATTTTAATTTATTATAGATTTTTGCCTAATTAGGTCTATATCCTTCATCAGAAGGATCTACAGGTTTTGAGCACAAGCACAGTGGTTGCCAAAACAAAGGAAAATTAAAACATAGTAGTGGCCAGATTTCAAATGAAGGTGGTGTTGGAAGGGCAGAGGATGTGCTATTAATAAAATGTAGGTGAGTACAGGATTTGCTTGTGATCTGCATAGTCTGTTTACAGTATTCAAGACATCTGGAAATGCTCAATAAGAAAGTGACCCCATTAGTCAGTCTGGGTTGCTATAACAAAATACCATAAGCTTGGGAGCTTAAACAACACATTTCTTTCTCATAGTTTTGAAGGCTTGGAAGTCTAAGATCAAGGTGCTATGATCATCCTGGTGAGGGCCCATTTCTTGGCTTGCAGATGGTTGTCTATATAATCATATGATAGAGAAAGGGCTCTGTTTTCTTTCTCTTCTTATAAGGGCATTAATCTCATCATGGAGGCCCCACTCTCAGGACTTCATTGAAAACTAATTAACTTCCAAAGGCCCCAACTTCAAATATCACATTGGGCAACTAGGGCTTCAACATATGAAATTGGGGGGATGTAAATATTCAGCACCTCCAAAGACAGGTTCTTGTCAAATCCTCTTCCATCAGCTAACTTTCCTGGCACTATCAGCAGACTTTAACACATAAAGCCTCTCTGTGCAAGTGAACTGAGACTGCTCTAGGTTCTTTGGAAAAGTTTGCACTCAAGAGCCAGTAAGTTCATGTCAATGTATGGCAAAACCAATACAGTATTGTAAAGTAAAATAAAGTAAAAAAAAAAAAAAAAAAAAAAGAGCCAGGAAGGCTCTTGTTCAGATTTGATGGAAAAATTAAAAGCTTTACAGACAAGCAAAAGCTAAAAGAATTCAGGGCCACAAACCAACTTTACAACAAATGCTAAAGGAACTTCTCTAAGTGGAAAAGAAAAGGCCACAACTAGAAACAAGAAAATTACAAAATGGGAAAGTTCACCATTAAAGGCAAACACAGAGTAAAGGTAGGAAATCATCCACATACAAATATGACATTAAAACCAGCCATCATGAGAGGAGAAGAGTATGAATGCAGGATATTTGAAATTAAGAGAACAGTAACTTAAAACAATCATATATAATATGACTGTCTATTATATATATGTGTGTGTGTATGTAGACTGCTATATCAAAACCTCATGGTAACTGCAAACAAAAAGTCTATAATATGTATAAACACAAAAAAGAAAAAGAAATCCAAACCTAACACTAAAGACAATCATCAAATTAGAAGAGATGAGAACAAAAGAGGAAAAGAAGAAAAAAGACCTACAAATCCAAAACAATTAGCAAAATGGCAATCAGTTCAGTTCAGTTCGGTCGCTCAGTCGTGTCTGATTCTCTGCGACCCCATGAATCACAGCACGCCAGGCCTCCCTCTCCATCAACAACTCCCGGAATTCACCCAAACTCATGTCCATCGAGTCGGTGATACCATCCAGCCATCTCATCCTCTGTCGTCCCCTTCTTCTCCTGCCCCCAATCCCTTCCAGCATCAGGGTCTTTTCCAATGAGTCAACTCTTCACATGAGGTGGCCAAAGTATTGGAGTTTCAGCTTTAGTATCAGTCCTTCCAAAGAACACCCAGGACTGATTTCCTTTAGAATGGACTGGTTGGATCTCCTTACAGTCCAAGAGACTCTCAAGAGTCTTCTCCAACACCACAGTTCAAAAGCATCAATTCTTCGGTGCTCAGCTTTCTTCACAGTCCAACTCTTGCATCCATACATGACCACTGGAAAAACCATAGCCTTGACTAGAGGGACCTTTGTTGACAAAGTAATGTCTCTGCTTTTGAATATGCTAACTAGGTTGGTCATAACTTTCCTTCCAAGGAGTAAGCATCTTTTAATTTCATGGCTGCAGTCACCATCTGCAGTGATTTTGGAGCCCCCCCAAAAATAAAGTCTGACACTGTTTCCACTGTTTCCCCATCTATTTCCCATGAAGTGATGGGACCAGATGCCATGATCTTCATTTTCTGAATATTAAGCTTTAAGCCAACTTTTTCACTCTCCTCTTTCACTTTCATCAAGAAGATTTTTAGTTCCTCTTTACTTTCTGCCATAAAGGTGGTGTCATCTGCATATCTGAGGTTATTGATATTTCTCCTGGCAATCTTGATTCCAGCTTGTGCTTCTTCCAGCCCAACGTTTCTCATGATGTACTCTGCATATAAGTTAAATAAGCAGGGTAACGATATACAGCCTTGACATACTCCTTTTCCCATTTAGAACCAGTCTGTTGTTCCATGTCCAGTTCTAACTGTTGCTTCCTGACCTGCATATAGGTTTCTCAATAGGAAAGTATATAATAATAATTTCTTTAATTTATTGTTTGGCCAAACCACATGGCTTTTTGGATCAGTTCCCTGACCAGGGATTGCACTTGGGCCCATGGCAGAGAAAGTGTCAAGGTCCAAACCACTGGACCACCAGGAAATTCCTGATAATTACTTTAAATGTAAATGAAATAAGTGCTCTGACCAAATGACTTAGACTGGCTGAATGGATACAAAAACAAGAGTTATATATTTTGTCTACAAGAGACCAACTTCAGATTAGAGATACGTACAGCCTGTAAGTGAAGGGATGGAAAAAGATATTCCATGCAAATGAAAATCTAAAGAAAGCTTGAGTAGCAACTGTCATTCAAACAAAACAGACTTTAACATGAGGACTGTTATAAGAGACAAAGAAAAACACTACATAATGATCAATCCAAGAAGAAGGTAAAACAATTGTAAATATACATGTACCCAACACAAGAGCACCTGAATATATAAGGCCAATACTAACAGCCATAAAAGGAGAAATTGACAGTAGCACAATAATAGTAGAGCACTTTAACACCCCCACTTACATCAATGTACAGATCATCCAGACAGAAAATCAAGAAGGAAACACAAACCTTTAATGACATATTAGACCAGGTGGACTTAATTGATATTTATAGAGCATTCCATCCAAAAGCAGCAGAATATATATTCTTTTCAAGTGCACATGGAACATTCCCCAGGATAGGAACGTGCTGGGCCACAAAGCAAAGTGTTGGTAAATTTAAGGAAATTAAAATTGTATAGAGCATCTTTTTTGACAATGTTGTGAGATTAGAAATCAATTATAGGAAAAAAACTTAAAAACACAAACACATGGAAGCTAAATGATATGCTACTAAACATCCAATGGATGATTGAAGAAATCAAAGAGTAAATTAAAAAATACCTAGAGACAAAAATGAAAACACGGCAATCCAAAAATTAAGGGACACAGCAAAAGCAGTTCTAAGAAGCAAAGTTTATAGTAATACAAGCTTACCTCAGGAAACAACAAAAATCTCAAACAATCTAACCATATACCTAAAGCAACTAGAGAAAGAAGAATAAACAAAACCCAAAGTTAGTAGAAGGAAATAAATCAAAGATCAGAGCAGAAATAGAAACTAAAAAGACAATAGAAAATATCACTGAAACTAAAAGCTGGTTCTTTGAAAAGATAAACAAAATTGATAAAGCTTTAGCCAGACTAATCAAGAAAAAAAGGGGAGAGGGCACAAACCAGTAAAACTAGAAATGAAAAAGGAGAAGTTACAACTGACACAACAGAAATACAAAGGACCATAAGAAACTACTACAGACAACTGTATGCCAATAAAATGGACAGCCTAGAAGAAATTGACAAAGTCTTAGAAAAATACAATCTCCCAAGACTGAACCAGGAAGAAACAGAAAATATGAACAGACTGATCACAAGTACTGAAATTGTGTCTGGTGTTTAAAAACTCTCAAAAAACAAAAGTCCAGGACCAGATGGCTTCACAGGCAAATTCTATCAAACATTTAGAGAATAGTTTTAACACCTATTCCTTCTGAAACTATTCCAAAAATTTGCAGAGGAAGGAACATTTCTAAACTCATTCTATGAGGGCGCCATCACCCTGATGTGAAAACCTGATGAATATACCACACAAAAAAAGAAAATTACAGACCAGTATCACTGATGAAAACAGAGGCAAAAGTCCTCAACAAAATAATAGCAACTAAATCCAATAATACATTAAAAGGATCATACACCATGATCAAGTAGGATTTATCCCAGGAATTCAAGGGTTTTTCAATATTTACAAATCAACCAGTGTGATACATCACATTAAAAAAAAAACTTGAAGAATAAAAGCCACACAATCATCTCAATAGATGTAAAAAAACTTTTGATAAAATTCAACATCCATTTATGATTTACAAAAACTCTCCAGAAAGTGGGCATAGAGGGAGCATACATCAACATAATAAAGGCCATATATACAAACCCACAGCTAATATACTCAACAGTGAAAAGCTGCAAGAATTTCTTCTAAGATCAGGAATAAGACAAGGATGTGCACTCTTGCACTGTTATTCAACATAGCTTTGGAAGTCCTAGCCACAACAATCAGAGAAGAAAAAGAAATAAAAGGAATTCAAATTGGAAAAGAAGTAAAACTGTCACTGTTTGCAGATAACATGATACTATACATGGTGCAGAAGTTAAAGTGTCCGCCTGCAATGTGGGAGACCTGGGTTCGATCCCTGGGTCGGGAAGATCCCTTGGAGAAGGAAATGGCAACCCACTCCAGTACTCTTGCCTGGAGAAGCCCATGGACGGAGGAGCTTGGTGGGCTACAGTCCATGGGTCGCAAAGAGTCGGACACGACTGAGAGAATTCACTTTCACTTTTCATACATAGAAAATCGAAAGATGCTGACAGAAAACTACAGAACTCATCAATGAATTTGGTAAAGTTGTAGGATACAAAATTAATACACAGGAATATGTTGTATTTGTATAGACTAACAACAAAAAATCAGAAAGAGAAATTAAGGAAACAATCCCATTTACCATTACATCAAAAAGAATAAAATACCTAGGGAATAAACCTACTTAAGGAGGCAAAAGAACTGTACTCTGAAAACTATAAGAAACTAATGAAAGAAATTAAAGATGATACAAAAAGATGGAAAGACATACCAAGTTCTGGGATTGGAAGAATCAATACTGTGAAAATCACTATACTATACAAGGCAATCTACATAGTCAGTGCAATCCCTAGCAAATTACCAATTACATTTTTCACAGAACTAGAACAAAACTTTAAAATTTGTGTAGAAACACAAAAGAGTCAAAATAGCCAAAGCAATATTGAGAAAGAAAAACAGAGTTGGAGGAATCAGGCTCCCTGACTTCAGACTATACTGCAAAGCTAGAGTCATCAAAACAATATGGTGCTGGGACAAAAGCAGAAATATAGATCAATGGAATAGGATAGAAAGCTCAGACATAAACTCATGTACCAATTATCAGTTAATCCACTACTCAGTCATGTCCAACTCTTTGCAACCCCATGGACTGTAGCCTACCAGGCTTCTCCATCCATGAGATTTTTCAGGCAAGAGTACTGGAGTGGGCTGCCATTTCCTTCTCCAAGGGATCTTCCCGACCCAGGGATCGAACCCAGGTCTCCTGCATTGTAGGCAGACGCTTTACCCTCTGAGCCACCAGGCAAGCCCTTACAAAGGAGGCAAGACTATACAATAGAGAAAAGACAGTCTCTTCAGTAAGTGGTGCCTGGAAAACTGGACAGCTGCATGTAAAGAATGAAAATGGAATATTTTCTAATACCATACATAAACATTAACTCAAAATGGATTAAATATTTAAATGTAAGACTGGATATTATAAAATTTCTAGAGGAAAACACAGGCAGGACACTCTTTGACATAAATCGTAGCAATATCTTTTTGGATCCTTTTCTTGGAGTAATGGAGGTAGAAACAAAAATAAACAAATTAGACCTGCTGCTGCTGCTGTTAAGTCGCTTCAGTCGTGTCCGACTCTGTGCAACCCCATAGACAGAAGCCCACGAGGCTCCCCACTCCCTGGGATTCTCCAGGCAAGAACACTGGAGCGGTTGCCATTTCCTTCTCCAACGCATGGAAGTGAAAAGTGAAAGTGAAGTTGCTCAGTCGTGTCCGACTCTTAGCGACCCCATGGACTGCAGCCTACCAGGCTGCTTTGTCCATGGGATTTTCCAGGCAAGAGTACTGGAGTGGGTTGCCATTGCCTTCTCTGAAACTGGGCCTAATTAAACTCAAAAGCTTTTGCACAGCAAAGAAAGCCATAAACAAAATAAACACAACCTACAAAATTGGAGAAAATATTTGCAAACAATGCTACCGACAGGGATTAATCTCTAAAATATACAAATAGTTCATATAGCTCAGAATAAAAAAAAAAAAAACCACCAAACAACCCTACATGTATATGTATGGTTGAGTCCCTTTGCTGTTCAAGTGAAACTATCACAACATTGTTAACTGACTATACTCCAATACAAGATAAAAAGAAAAATCCAATTGAAAAATGGGCATAAGATCTAAATAGAAATTTCTCCAAAGAAGACATTCAAATGACCAAAAGGTACATGAAAAGATGCTCAATATCACTAACTGTTAGAGAAATGCAAATCAAAACTGTAAGTATATATATATATTACACACAATGGAATATTACTCAGCCATGAAAAGAACTAGATAATGCCATTTGCAGCAACATGGATGGACCTAGAGATTATCATACTAAATGAAGTAAGTCAGATGAGAAAGACAAATATCATATGATATTGCCTATATGTGGAGTCTAATAAAAGACAACTAAACTTTTTTCTAAAACATAAGGACTCATAGATACAGAAAACAAACTTGTGGTTATTAAAGGCGAATGGGGGGGGGAATGGCTGGAGGGATAAATTAAGAGGTTGTGAATAATACTTCTACATATAATATAGATAACCAATGAGGACCTACCATACAGCACAAGGAAATATACTCAATGTTTTGTAATAACCTGTAAGGGAAAAGAGTCTGAGAAAGAATATATAACTGAATCCCTGTTGCTGCACCTGAACTAACACAACATAATAGACAATACTTCAATAAAAAATAATAATAAAAGAAAAAAACTATGTGGAGACCTTCAAACTCGTTATATAAAAAATACATTTATTAATGACCACATGGCCTTCTCAGGAGGGTAGATCTTCCTAAACCAGAACCAGGGCCTCTTCTTTTTATAACCATGGTAAAATTCACATAAAATTCTCTATTTTAAACCAGGACTTCTCAATCTTTCTTGTGCCATGGATCCTAGTGGCAGTCCAGTAAAATCCATGGACTCCCTTCTCAGAACCATGTTTTTAAATGCACAAAATAAAATACATAGAGTTTCAAAGGAAGACAATTGGTTTGAAATTTTGTTGTCAAATTTTTAAGGATTAAATAGTGAAACAGTAGAGCTTCCCAGGTAGCTCAGTGGTAAAGAATCTGCCTGCCATTACAGGAGATGCAGGTTCGATCCCTAGTCCAGAAAGATCCCCTGGAGAAGGAAATGGTAACCCATTCCAGTATTCTTGTCTGGAGAATTCCATGGACAGAGAAGTCTGGTGGGGTACAGTCTGTGGGGTCACAAAAGAATTGGATATGACTTAGCAAATAAAAAACAGTGAAACAGTAATATATGTTTCTTAATTAATGCATTAATAGTAAGAGCTAGCAGGCAGGACTAATAATTGGTACAATTTCAAAGTGGTGATGAACAAAGATGATTTAGCTGTAACAACTATAATCTGACATGAAAATATCTAATTTATTATGGTGGCAACAGACTCAGGTGTTGCTATTACTACTAGGGTTTGTTGCCTAGATACACAGTAGAAGCAAATATTAAATATTGGAGGTTCATGAGAATAAAGAAGTAACATTTTTCTATCCAAATTTATGGACCCTCTGAACTCTTAGCTCCAGATTAAGAACCTTACAGGAAATACAACCAGGTTTGTCTGGTTATCTAAGTTTGGAAGCAGATTCTTCTGTTAAGAGAGGGAGGGGGAAGCACTTGGTGCTGAGAGGGTCCAGTCTGCAAGGAATGCCCTAGGTGAGGGCAGTGAAATCATGGTGGCGAGATGGCTATGGGGCAGTCTCAAGTCAGTGATGCCTACTCTCGGTTGTTTTTTTTTTTTTTTTTTTTTGCAACATTTGATATCAACTACTTATCTGTCTCCCTTTGAAATCTTCATTAAAGTCTGATATATTCTGGAATGTGTTATGAGAGTGGACTTTTTGTGGCCTTTGGATGAGGACCTGTTTTACACATTTGAGAATTGAAGCCTAATGACCACCTGGTCAAAAGTCAGAGCCCCCAAGAACTTTGGGCCTCTGGGGAGTCACAAAGGTCCTGAGGAGGGCCTTGGACTCCAGGTACATAGAGCTGCGGGCATGGTTTATCTAGATCCCCAAGGAACAGAGGGCCCCAGATAATGTCCAGTTATACTTGTTTTCTATGCGTATGTGCATGCTCAGTTGCTCAGCCATGTCTGACTCCTTGTGACCCTATGGACTGTAGCCCACCAGGCTCCTCTGTCCATGGGATTTTCCAGGCAAGAATACTGCAGTGGGTTGCCATTTCACCCTCCAGGGCATCTTCTCAACCCAGGGATCGAAGCCACGTCTCCCACATCTCCTGCATTGGCAGGTGGATTCTTGACCACTGAGCCACCTGCAGAATAAGTAGAACTACAGGAGGTGTGAGTCTGACCCATTTAGACCCAGGGCCCTCCTACTTGAACTGACCTCTGAAGTCTGGAAGCAGATTTCTGCTTTGGAGCTGAGCTGAGGGGTAGAGACTAGGATTCTAACTGAAGAAGTCTCTTTCCTGCCCGGACCTTACACATCACTGCTTGGCCCAGTACTTCAATCACTCCTCTGCCATTTGTTTGCTGTCCCCTACTGCCAAATAGCAAGATGGTGACAATGCAAGTGGCACACTGCTGTGGAGTCAAGGGCCTGAGGGAGGTGATGGAGTGTAGTGGGCAAGAACTCGCACTTTCGAGTCTGATCTGAGTTTGGACTCTGGCTCTGCTGTTTATATTGGTCAAGTTCCTTCACCTCTGCAAGAAACAACTCTCCCTATGTTAAATGAGGAAAACAGCTACACCTGATTCATGTGGCTTGCATGAGAATTAAACCCAACAATATGTGGAAAGCTGTTAGTGCAGTTTGTGGAACATAAGCAATGTAGTTATTAATAATGTTGTTGTTACTGGTGTTATTATGATTAGATCAAGCTTCCCCTCATAAGAAAGGTCAGTCTCGGTATTTTTTAAAATTTTAGTATAAACTAAGAAAATCCTTACACAAAAAAGACTAAAAAATTACAGCAATGTTTTCTCTCTACTCTTCCTCCTATCCATATACACCCACCACTTCACTTGACTTTTATCCTCTTTACCTTCCTTCGGAATGACCCAGGTGAAATATTTTTCATAAGGGGAAAAGATTTCTTGAGAACATATACTTACCCTTTGCCCCAACTCACTATCACTATAAACACCCCTCCCCCACCTACACACACAAATACACAAACATATGCATACACACACACATACAAACACACACATTCCTCTCTTCCTGTGATAAGAGAATCAAATTCAGGCCTCCTGCCTGGAACTGCAGAACATTACCATCAGGCTGGTCCATTAAATATCATTTGAAAGTCAATTTTATCCCAGAGTGGTAAGTAGTATGCGTGCTTATGTCTTCATCTACCTTAATTAGGAAAAGCAATTTGCTGCACATTTCTTAAGAAAAAGAAAAAAAAAGCTGATCAAATTTGAGCTCCTGATAGATTGAAACAGCGTATGTTGTGGTGGTGGTACAAAGATGTGAAACCACTTCCCACATCTAAATTATGGCTTGGTCTAAAAACAGTCCAGCCTTATGACTCCTGTGTTTTCTAAGTAACTTGCGCAATTGCCCGTAATTATGGAAATAGGGGCTGTCTCCTGAAAGCCAGCCCCTCCTCATTTCTGTTTCTCGACCCAGAATAGAAAACTCCATTTTGAGACTATCACTTGAGATGTTTCCACTCCATCATATTTTCTGCGATTCTCTACCATTAACAATCTCAAGACCATTTTCACATATCTCCTTTTGCCAAAATGGTTGGAGTGTCTGAGAAGCTATAGTTCTGTTGAACGTAGGTGTCTGCTTTTCTCATTTGTTTCTTTTAACCAGGCCAGACCAATTTGAACTTACAGGGGTGCTTCTGACTTGAATCCTCCTGAAACTCTGGCCTGGGAGTGCCTGCAGTGCTGCAGGGATGAGCCTGTCAGAAGTCTTTGTGTTTGAGGAACTAAGCAGTCTCTTAAGAGGGCACAACCCCGAAGAGAAAGATGAGCCAGGGAGGAAGCAGCCAGGCCTAGGGAGACTGACCCAGTAAGAGAATTCTGAACTTGAGGAGGAGGAGGTGTGGTTATGACTGCACGTCTCGTGCTCAGCAGCACTCCACGCTGACCCCTGTGTACCTCTGAACTCACGTCTGGGTCCTGTTGAGAGATGAGCTGTCATTCCCCTCCCACCCCCTCAATATTCCATTTGTCATACAGCAGCCAGATTTTCAAGTCATAAATCAGATCATGGTACTCCTTTGCTTAAGAACCTTCTATGGCTTTCCACTCGATGTAGCAGTAAATAAAACTCCCCTTGTGAGAGCTTATAAGACTCCACCTAGGCAGCTTCTGTCTACTTCTCCCGCTTCATCTTGTGTCTCTTTCCCCTTTGCCTTGTTTGTTTCAGCCACAGGGCCTTCTTTCCTATCCTAGCCAGGCCCGCTCTCACCCTGCTGCTTCTGTATTTGCTGTTCCTTCTGTCCTGAATACTCTTGCCTAGAGGCTGCCTCCTCATCCTCCAGGTCTCAATCTAAGTATCACCTCCTTATATTGTCCTTTTCTGAGCCCCATAAGTGACAGCTCTTCTCGTGCCCCATAACTCACTCACATCATCTTTCTTGTTTTGTCCTTAGTCCTTGTCACAGGCAGACATGATTTTGTTTGGTAGCTAATTTATTGTCTCTTCCTTCTTGAGGACAGGACCCAAGTTAACTTCCCTTTCAGAAGCAAAGTGAAAGTGAAGTCGCTCAGTCGTGTCCGACTCTTTGCTACCCCGTGGACTGTAGCTTACCAAGCTCCTCCGTCCTTGGGATTCTCCAGGCAAGAATACTGGAGTGGGTTGCCATTTCCTTCTCCAGGGGATCTTCCCGACCCAGGGATTGAACCCGGGTCTCCCGCATTGCGGGCAGACGCTTTAACCTCTGAGCCACCAGGGAAGCCAAGCCAAAACAGATGTTAGGTGCATGGACTTTGTGTTCAAAGACAGAGCTCCGCTAAGTATTACAGAAATAAAGGGGTTTAATATACAAATCAGAGCTTTCCTGAATAGGGGAGAATCCAGAAGAGTGAAGGTCAATGAGACTGAAGCTGCAAGGTCAGGGACACTGACACTGATATCTCAGCCTGGAGCAAAGCACCGACATAGTTGGTTCTTGAGTGTTCTCTGGGAAACTCTCCTATTTGGCTTCCATAACTCTCCAAGGATAGCCTTTTGTAAACTTCTTCCTTTCCAGTTCCACCCAGGTTCCTCTCACTGGCAAATTCAACCTGCACCAGGGGTTAAACTGGGTTGACGCCTGTGTGAAACTGTTGGCTATAGTCATGACTGTGACCAGAAATGAGGCTGACTGGATAGAAGGTGCCTGTCACTGGGAGTCTGCAGGGTGCTTGGTGTATCATAGATGCTTAGTAAGTGCTTCCTGAGTGACTGATTCACACAAGGGCCAGAAATGAAAACAGTTGTAACATTGAGTTTGGGAAGCCAGTGGCACACAAGCCACATTACTATGGGATCCCTCTAATAGAGGGTACCTTGAAAGTCTGAGAGGCAGTCTCCATCTATTGGTCCAGACACTGGGCTCTACCAGCATGTAAAGGTCCTGGGCTTTAATGGTGGTGATAGTGGGAGATAATAGAAAAATATGGCTCTGAGTGAGGAGTCATGGATAGGCACAGGGACATCTGAGTAAACTTGTTTAGGAGCACATGTGAGACACCTCAGGGACCTTCTAGAACTACTACAGATAAGGGCAGGGGTGAGTGAAACCGTTGCTATTATATGTGATAAAAGTTTATCAGTACTACTGGCTTGGCTAAAGGAAACCCAAGTAAAAATATTTGCAAAAGGAAAAAAAATGTGTCATGAACAGAGCACCCAAGGATGGGGTACATCACTGAAAAGTTTAGAATCTCCTAGAATAGCCTGTTTGCCCATGGGATGCTATTAGCCAGTGAGAAGCTGTACTGGCCAGGAGGGGAGAGGAGGATATGACTGGTTTAATGGTGTCATTCTTGTGTCTGTTGATAGTGTGGCCATGAAAGTTAGCATGAGTCCACGGGCCTAGGGCCTGCAGGAAATCGAGTGGTGGACAGATGGATTAGAATGTAAATCAAGCAAGCAGACCAAAGCACGAATGGTGTAAAGGGCAGTGCATTAACCCCCCTAAACCTCTATGTAGTAAGTATGAGCCTGCTGAGGTCTGGAGGATAGTTAATGAGTTCGACAAGTGCTGTTCCATGAATTCCATAATGGAAAGTGATGCTGTCCCCAGTTATTCAGATAAGATTTTTATAAACCTCTAGGTAGTGTATAGGGAGTTTAATTTTCAGCTTTTACTTGAGTCCTCCTGGGCATGAAGACTGGTCTTCATAACTTTGAATATGCTATTTCTATGTTCAGTCATTCAACAAATATTTATTGAGATCTTACTATGTGCCAAGCAATGAGCTGAATACTAGGGATGTACTGGGGAACAAAACAGGGCTGACATCACACATTTGTCCAAAAAGAAATGAAAGCACACATCCATGCCAAGACTGGTACGCAAATGTTCATCATAGTTTTTTTTTTTATTTTTTTCATAATAGACAAAAATAACCCAAATGTCCATCACTTGGAGAACAGATCAACAAGCTGTGATATGTCCACTTCATGGAGTACTATGCCGATAAAAAGGAATAAGCTGTTGGTGCGTGCAACCACATGGATGAATCTCCAAAAGTATCATGTCAATGCAAAGAAGCCAGCCACAAAATACCACACACCATACAATTTTGTTTATAGCGTATCATCCCGGAAAAACCATTATAGGGATAGAAAACAAACCTGTGGTTACCAGTGCATGTAGGGGATTGATTGTTAAAGAGGCATGGAGTTACTTCTGTATTTAAAAGAACCACTCTGTGCCCTATGATACATCAGTCCTACTCCTGGGCATCCTGGGCATATGTCTGAACAAAACTATAATTTAAAAAGATACAAGCACCCCTATGTTCATAGCAGCACTATTCACAATAGCCAAGACATGGAAGCAACCTAAATGTCCATCAACAGACGAATGGATAAAGAAGATGTGCTATGTATACACAATGGAATATTAGTCAAAAACTAGAATAAAATAATGTCATTTGCAGCAACACGGATGGACCTAGAGATTGTCATACCAAGTGAAGTAAGTCAGAGAAAGACAAATACCATATGATGTCATTTACATGTGGAATCTAAAATATGGCACAAATGAACCTATCGTGAAACAGAAACAGGCTCACAGAAAACAGACTTGTGTTTGCCAAGGGGGAGGGCAATGAGGGAGGGAAGGATTGGGAGTTTGGGGTTAGCAGATGCAAACTACTGTATACAGAGTGAATGAACAACACAGTCTTACTATATAGCACAGAGAACTATATAAATATCCTGTGATCAACTATAATGGAAAAGAATACGAAAAAGAATGTGTGTGTGTGTGCGTGTGTGCGTAACTGAATCACTTTGCTGTGCAACAGAAATTAACAACATTATAAATCAACTATGCTTCAATAAATTAAAAAAATAAGAGGGCAATTCTGGCAACTGTGCCACAATGAGATTGTAGGGGTCAATGGTAGACATGGGGGGAATAATCAAGAGCCTCTTCAACTGTGCAAGTAAAAAATGATGGCAGATGATTCCCTGGTGGTAGTGGCAACTTCTGTTGAGAAGTGGTTAGATTCTGAATATATTTTGCAGATATAACTGACAGGATTTGAAGATGGATTGAATGCAGGGTTTAAGAAAAAGGAGATGATTCCGGGTTGATATCAAGATTTTTGTCCTAAGTTATTTGAAGAAGGGTATTCTCTTCTGCCTTGTGGAAGACCCCAGGAGGAACAGGTTTTGGTGAGGAAAATAGGGATTCTGGCTTTGAGAAGCCTAGCTGACATCCAAGAAAAGATGTTGAAGTATGTGTGTTCAGTTATGTCTGACTCTTTGCGACCGCATAGACTAGAGCCCACCAGGCTCCTCTGTCCATGGGATTTCTCAGCCAAGAATACTATAGTGGTTTGCCATTTCATCCTCCAGGGGATCTTCCAGACCCAGGGATTGGACCTGGATCCCCTGCATTGGCAGGTGGATTCTTTACCACTGAGTCACCTGGGAAGCCCAGATGTTGATGAGGCAATGGGAGAAACAAGCAGGGGATTCAGTGACTCATCAAGGCTTGAGGTTTAAATATGGGAGTGAAGCTCTCAGCAAACAGATGATACTTAAGTTCCTGAGATTCAAGATGACAGCGCATAGGGAATAAGTGTGGACAGAGAAGAGAGGAGGTCCCAGCACTGAATGCTAGATCACTCCAATATTTAGAGGTCAGGAAGATGAGGAGTAGCCAGCAGAAAAGACTGGGAATGAACATCAAGAAAAGCAAGAAGAGATCCAAAGTGGGGTGGCATCTGCAAGGCCTAGAGAAGACAATGGTTTCAGAAGGAGAAATGGGGCTGATGGGTTGAGTTCAGGTCTGAGAATTAGTCTTGAACTTGTCAGCGTCATTGGTGACCTTGAGAAACGCAATTTCAGTGGGATGGTGAGGATGAAAGCCTTATTCGAGCAAACTCGAAAAGAGAAGGAAGTAAAGAGAACAGAAGGAAGTCTTCAGTTTTGCTGTACGAGGGAGTGTAGAAATGGGGCAGTGCTTGAAGGCAGATGGAAAATTGAAGGGTTTTGTTTTATCTGATTTCTGATACCACAGGAAGTTTGCATACTGATGGGAAGCTCTAGAAAGGTGGGCAAAATTAATAATGTGGGAGGGAGCAAGAGAGAAGTCTTGAGTAGGCTGGAGGTGGGGGGAGTCCAGTTCACATACAGATGGTTTGGCTTTAGACAGGAGCATGGGCAGTTTATTTACTGTAGCAGGAGACAAGATGGGGTATATGGTCACAGATGCAGAGAGGCTGAGGCATTCGTTTCTCAGTGAAAAAGTCAGATCATTAGCTGAGACTGAAGATGAAAAGTAGAGGTTGGACATTTGAGAAGAGATGAGATAGAGAGGAAGAGCTGTTTTAGAGACAGAAGGAATAGACTGATTACGGAAAAGTCAGACTCTTGGCAGCATTACAGACCTACTTGAAATTTGTGCTCATGAATTTAAAGTGAGACCAGTCATCACAGAGATGCCTCAGCTCCTTGTGTGCAGGTATCAGGGAAGTGGAGCAGTGGATTTCAACAGCACTGAGCTGTGAAGGAAGGAGAGATCTGTGAGGGACTGATGGGACTGAAGTGGTGGGAAAGGGGATGGGTGTTATGATGGGATCAAAGCCAGGTGTGGAAGGAGCTGAGAGCAGAAGCGTACTACAGGGAGTGGGAAGTTGCTAGGATCAGTGGATAAATAAGACTCCCAGCAAGACAGGAGAGCTGTTAGGGTTGGGGGATTAGAGAGAGTGATGTGGAGAGGTAGAAGGTGATAGCTGCAGAGGGGAACACATAAAACTGAGATTATGTTGCAAAGTCATTGGTGAGGACCTGGTCTAGGATGTGACCACAGGAATGAATGGCTGAGATAGCGTAGGACATACCCTTGGAGCAGAAAGTGTCAGGGATCTCAGAAGCAAGAGAGTTGGAAGGATCATTTATGTTGAGTATTGAAATCACCAAGAATTATGATAGTTGCAATGGCAGAGAGATTAAATAATTCAAAGAAAAATGGGTGACTAGATGCGTAATGGAGAAGGCAATGGCACCCCACTCTAGTACTCTTGCCTGGAAAATGCTATGGATGGAGGAGCCTGGTAGGCTGTAGTCCATGGGGTCACTGGGAGTCGGATACAACTGAGCGACTTTGCTTTCACTTTTCACTTTCATGCGTTGGAGAAGGAAATGGCAACCCACTCTAGTGTTCTTGCCTGGAGAATCCCAGGGATGGGGGAGCCTGGTGGGCTTCCGTCTATGGGGTCGCACAGAGTCGGACATGACTGAGGTCACTTAGCAGCAGCAGCAGATGCGTAAATGACAGCAACAAGGCGTTTTTCATACTCTAACGGGTACTGCTTATTGTTTTGAATATTGTTTTTTCTTCCAACCTCTTCCCACCCTGTTCCCAACTAAGGATGCTGTGAGTGCACAGAAGAAAGTGTCCATGTTGTGACTATTTCTGTAGCTAAGCTAATGCTTAGCCTAGAGGTGCTGGTTACTAGATTGACGGAGAGTCCAGGACCTTCTTTCCTCAGATGGCTTCTAGAATTTCTGAAACATATGTCCAGATGTGCTTCAGCTCTTGTAGCAACCACATGTCAAAGATAGTGCAACCAAGTCAACTCTCAACTACTGGTTATGTTCAGTACTCAATTAACCCAGGTAAGAGTTTCTTCAATTGACCATAGGTGTGGACCAAAGACTGAGCCTGAATAAAACTGGGAAAGTCCCTTGGACAGCAACCCTAAAGGAAATAAACCCTGAATATTCCTTGGATGGACTGATGCTGAAGCTCCAACACTTTGGCCACCTGATGCAAAGAGCCGCCTTATTGGAAAAGACCCTGATGCTGGGAAAGATTAAGGGCAGGAGGAGAAGAGGACAACAGAGGATGAGATAGTTGGATGACATCACTGACTCAATAGACACGAGTTTGAGCAAGCTCTGGGAGATGGGGAAGGATGGGGAAGCCTGGTGTGCTTCATGGGGTTTCAAAGAGGTGGACACAACTGAGCAACTGAACAGCAAAATTGGGAAGCAGTCAGTGATGTCTCTGATGATTTTCAGTCTCACTGAAAAGTTCAGGGCCCAGTTCTCAATCACTGGGGTCTATCAGTGTATCACTGTGTTATTTCTGCTAAAGCAGTGGGTTTCAAATGTCAGACAACTGTGCAAACTATCAATTCCTGGTCTTTACTCTTATTAAAACAGATTCAGTGGGGTAAGGCCCAAGAATCAACATTTTCCAATGCTTCTCAGGTGCTTTTCAGTAGCTCAAATTGACAAGCCCTGCACTAAAGTGGTGGTTCGCAAGGTTGGCCCTTTGCCAGGTGTTTTTATACTTTAACAATGACCTCTTTAATGGGAGACCCCCTCCAGTCCAAAGGAGCAGGTTGCTAATGGTGGAATTTGAGGCACCTGTCAAGATCCTATTAAGAAGCAGAGGGCTGTTAAATTTTGTGAGTCAAGATAAAGTGCAGGAGAAGATGTTACTGTGTGTGGTCAGATTTCAATGGTCTAATATGTGGTTCCAGGAGCAGCTGCAGAAGGATCACCTAGGAGCTTATGGGAGATCCAGTTCAGTTCAGTTCATTCACTCAGTCATGTTTGACTCTTTGTGATCCCATGGACTGCAGCACACCAGGCTTCCCTATCCATCACCAACCCCCAGAGCTTACTCAAACTCATGTCCATTGAGTCGGTGATGCCATCCAACCATCTCATCTCTGTTGCCCTCTTCTCCTCTTGCCTTCAATCTTTTCCAGCATCAGGGTCTTTTCAAATGAGTTGGCTCTTCACATCAGGTGGCCAAAGTATTGGAATTTCAGCTTCAGCATCAGTCCTTCCAATGAATATTCAGGACTGATTTCCTTTAGGATGGACTGGTTGGATCTCCTTGCAGTCCAAGGGACTCTCAAGAGTCTTCTCCAACACCACAGTTCAAAAGCATCAATTCTTTGGTGCTCAGCTTTCTTTATAGTCCAACTCTCACATCCACACATGACTACTGGAAAAAAACATAGCTTTGACTAGATGGACCTTTGTTGGCAAAGTAATGTCTCTGCTTTTTAGTATGCTGTCTAGGTTGGTCATAGCTTTTCTTCCAAGGAGCAAATGTCTTTTAATTTCATGGCTGCAGTCACCATCTGCAGTGATTTTGGAGCCCCCCAAAATAAAGTCTGACACTATTTCCATTGTTTCCCCATCTATTTCCCATGAAGTGATGGGACCGGATGCCATGATCTTAATTTTCTGAATGCTGAGTTTTAAGCCAACTTTTTCACTCTCCTCTTTCACTTTCATCAACAGGCTCTTTAGTTCCTCTTCACTTTCTGCCATAAGAGTGGTGTCATCTGCATATCTGAGGTTATTGATATTTCTCCTGGCAATCTTGATTTCAGCTTGTGCTTCATCCAGCCCAGCATTTCTCATGATGTACTCTGCATAGAAGTTAAATAAGCAGGGTGACAATATATAGCCTTGATGTACTCCTTTCCCTGTTTGGAACCAGTCTGTTGTTCCATGTCCAGTTCTAACTGTTGCTTCTTGACCTGCATACAGATTTTTCAGGAGGCAGGTCAGGTGGTCTGTTGTTCCCATCTCTTTCAGAATTTTCCACAGTTTGTTGTGATCCAAACAGTCAAAGGCTTTGGCAAGTCAATAAAGCAGAAGTAGATGTTTTTCTGGAACTTTCTTGCTTTTTCAAATATCCAGTGGATGTTGGCAATTTGATCTCTGGTTCCTCTGCCTTTTCTAAATCTAGCTTAAACATCTGGAGTTCATGGTTCACATACTGTTGAAGCCTGGCTTGGAGGATTTTGAGCATTACTACATTTTGAGCATATTACATTATAAGAGATGCAGATTCTCAAGCCTCACTGGAGATCTGATGAATCAGAAAGTTTGGGGGTTGCTTTTTGTATGTGTTTTCACAAACCAGAAAGGTGATTCTGATGTCCACTCACAGTTGCGTATCACTTTTCCAGCCTGTGAGCCCAAGCTGGTGCATGCCCCTTCCGACAGGAGGGGACTTGAGGCAGGTTGAGCTCACTCACTCTCTGGATCTCCTGTCTCCCTCTTTCCAGTGCTCTGGGTTGTCGGGAGTGGGAGAGATGCTCTGCTCTGATGAATTATGCCAAGGGGTGTGGCAGTGATGGCGTCTGGGTGTTTGACACTACTGGGGCAAAGATACTTGCAAAGGAGGCAGCTCTTCCACTCCCCCAAATACCCTGAACTCTCCTCAGTGGGTGGTCACCCCATCTTCCTCTCAGAGAAGGTCTAGGGTAATACATTCTGATGTGTCTACACATCAAACCATCTGTTTTAACCGGGGGTTGCCTTCTGAGGAGCTTCATGACCAATTCACCTCTTGGTTTGGATTTCAGGGCTGAAAGCCACAGGCTAATACCTCCCGGAAACTGCCTGGACTATTTGACCACAGCCATCACTTCCCTAAAGAATGTCATTAGTTTAAACACTTAGCTTAACACAGAAGTAAGAGTGTCCATCTTATGCAAAGTCATATACAAATGATTTGGA
Source organism: Capricornis sumatraensis (assembly GCF_032405125.1). Taxonomy (NCBI): domain Eukaryota; kingdom Metazoa; phylum Chordata; class Mammalia; order Artiodactyla; family Bovidae; genus Capricornis; species Capricornis sumatraensis. Next base: position 104,819,918 of record NC_091092.1, on the reverse strand, counting down.
ATTACTTCCATCCACTGCCTCCTTCATTAATCCAGAAGACAAGGGTTCCACTGAATTATACAGGACTCTTACATTGGCTGTTGATTATTTTTAAACTTGCTCTATTATTTAAAAGTAACAGAGATTGCAGTTTTATATGATCTGATTTTTATTCAGATTTGAAAGTCATTCACATCAAATTAAAATTCCTTTGGGCCCTTTAAAATGCCTGAAATTAAAGTTTATGATTTAATAACTAAAGGGTGCACAGGGAATGCGAACTGACTTTCTGAATCTTCGTAATACAGAAATTTCCAGAAGATACCCAGCCTCTCCACATTACTCTTTCCTCCATTTAGCAGGCACAGTGGTGATGGGGAAGATCCAGGACTGTTAGCCAAGATACTTGGGTTTCAGTCCAGGCTTTGTTAAAAGTGAGTTAGTACAAAAAAATGAGCCATGATGTTTGACCACTTATTGTCCTTGAAGGACTTGGAAAATCAGAGTGCAAGAACAAACGGGAAAAGGTTGGGGAGGGAGTGTATAAAGGGCTGATGGAATCAAACAACTCACAGAGAATGCAAACTGATGACTACTTCACACAAACGATGCCTAGTTCTAGGAGAAAGAGCTTCCTCTTTCTCTTCTCCTCTCATATCTTCCTTTCCTCTTCCACTTTTCTTCCCTTTATCCCACATCTCCTTCTTTTCTTCTTCCCTCCCCTCTCTTTTATCAAGAAATCCAAATAACTGAGTAAGAGTTCACTAAACATCTCTTGGTCCCAGAGGTATGAGAATTACCATCCTTCCTTAGACCAGAGCTAGAGGGATGTTTTCCCTGAGTCCTGGGGCTTTAGACCTTTGCTACTGAAAGTGTGGTTCATGAGCCAGCATCAGCAGCATCACCTGGGAGCTTGTTAGGAATGGAGACTCAAATACCATTCCAGACTTCATGAATTGGAATGTGCGTTTTTACTAGCTCCCAGTTGACTCAGGTGCACATTAAAGTTTGGGAAACATTGTTCTAGAGGCCCTCTCCTTTGACCATGCCCCTCTGCACCAAGCAGGATTCTGAAAGGTGAAGGGGATATGCCCACTCAAAACTTGCCCATTCTAGAACCAGAAATTCTCTGGGTTCCTGGACCCTTAAATTCCCTACCCTAAACTCATAAGTCTGCTTCCAAAGCCTAATGCACAGCCAGTATGCATTCCTCTAAGCCTGAGAAGCACCCAGATGTGGCTGGGTTGGAGGGTGGAAATAGGGAGGTCTGTGGAAGAAGCCTGGCCACACCATGCGGGATGGCTCTGTGGGTGGGAAAGGGAGGAAGTGGTCAGGTGCTGGCTCTCTCTACTCCTCCAAATTCCAGGGTAAAACTGCAAGGAACCCCAGAATTCTAAATTCACGCCTGGCCTTGCAAATTGTTATGACAGTTTATTTGTCAAGATAAGAGGAAAGAGGCTTTTTCTTTTAAACATTTGTTAGCTTGATGTATAACTTTCCAACATTCAGACACATGGTATGTGGGCCTCCCTTCGTACTCTTGACTCAGTTCTGCAGATGTTAGGGGTGAGTCTGCTGGTGGGGTGAGGGGACAGCTGAGATTTTCCAGCACAGCAGGCCCTGCTTGTCTTCGGGAGACACAAAGTGAGAGCAGCTTTGTGTGCTTGGAGGCTCTCCCTAAACCTTGAGGTCTTCTATTTAGGGCATTTCCTTTAGAATGTCCTTAGAGGGGCTATTCGGGCTTCCCTGGTGGCTCAGTTGTAAAGAATCCTCCTGCCAATGCAGGAGATGTCGGTTCAATCCCTGGGTGGGAAGATCCCCTGGAGAAGGAAATGGCAACCCACTCCAGTATCCTTGCCTGGAAAATCCCATGGACAGAGGAGCCTGGTGGGCTACAGTCCATGGGGTCACAAAGAGTCAGACACGACTGAGCGACACAGCAACAACAATGAGAGGAGCTTTTTGTCCATCCTTTAGCCAAAAATCTCTTCAAGTTCTCTCTCTCTCTTTTTTTAAAAATAATTATGACATCTTTATTCGGCACTGTAATTGTTTATTACAGTTCCTTAGAAAACAAGCCAAAGAATCAGCACAAATTAATAAAAATAATGGCCCAAGGGCCACACTCACATGGAGTTAGACCTATCAAGGCGTTGCCCCAGTGTGCGCATGCACGCACACGTTTGCACGGGTGCGCTTGTGCAAACACAGACACTCGCGGCTCCAGGTGAGATGTTAGTAAGCTTTGGGGAGTGTGCACGGGGCTGCTTCCATGTTTTGGCATTTTTAGGATGCCCTCCCTGCCCCATCCCCATGAACTAAAGGTGACTGGTACAGCCAGTAAAATAGCAGCGTGTGTGCCTGGCAGCTTTATTTTTCTTCACAGGATGTCTCAGAAAATCACCCTGCATCCGGCAACTGGACACTGTGTTTGATTCATTCTTTTGGAGATTCAAGCTCGTGTTAGAAAGTTACATTTTTTTCAAAAGTGCCTGCCCAGTACACGGCGCAGAGCACAGGTTCTTCAACTTAGCACCTTGGGTACCATCCCTGAAATTCTTAGTTGCCAACAGGGAGGCCCAGTGGTCTGGATTGTTAGCAAACACCCCGGTGATTCTGATTGTGGTGGTTGTCTGGCCACACTTTGAGAAATCTTAATAAGGAAAGGAAGTGGTGTCACAGTCCCTGCAGTGGTCTTGTTCTGCTTATAGCCTGGGCTATGGGTGTTAATAATCTGTACAGATGCTGGTGACTCATTAGTGGCTTGGAGCTCATGAAATCCCTGCATTTAATTTAACAAATATTTATTAGGCATCAGCTCTGTATGGGAATGTAATGGGCACTGAGAACTCACCAAAGTATAAGGTATAGCTCCAGCTATAAGGAGTTTGAATGCCTTTTCTGTCTGTTTACATTGTCAGGACTGTCATTAATGTAATTTAGGATTATCTGTTTTGTTTCATGGGTAGAGTCCTGTGTTGGAGAGAAAAGAGGAACGAAACAGAATACAGAGGAATGATGCAATATCTATTAGTTAAGCACAACGCATTGAATGTATCTATAGTTACAAAATATCCTGACAATCCCAACTGCAATTACAGTAAATCTGTCTTAATCAAAAACCGTCAATTCAAAGCCTTGCAGAAAAAAAATTATGCCACTAAAAATGAACTTTGAGGCTCATATGAAAGAATTTTTAAAAGGAGTTATTACTAAGATGAAGTCTATATAGCTACAATTATGTGATAATGGGGAAGATAACCATTTAGGCTGTATTATTCGAATAAAGGAAGAAACCTTTTTTGTCTCTAGCCATTACTCAACTTGATTATCTGTGTTGTCCCCCAAATTCCGGGTAATCGTTTTGCCTTGGCTTTCTTTGATCTAGCTTGAGTTTGGAATTAGAGATGTAAGCAATATCCTCTTTGTTAAATTCCGTGCATAGCTTCTGAGGCCTAATTCATCGGCCGACATCCCTGGACAGAGCATAGAAACCCACCTGGACACTGTTGTCAAGGCTTCTCACACATATTTCACTGTGGAAGCTGTAAGCCTCTGAGGAAGGGTTTGTTAATTAAATGCCTTTTAGTCATAAGGTTTAATGAGACTGCTTTTAAGATATATTTGGGGAATTGATGGAATATCTATTTTCTTTTCACACCCTCTCCTACCACATAGATACACACACTCCAGTCCTTGACTTCTAGCTCAGAAAAATCAAAGCTGGGTTTGTGATTTATTCTCAAACTGGAGTTAATGATTAAAAACCCCTCCCAGCTGAAATCTGGGGATGAGGGATTCTGCCTGTGTTCACTTGGAGAAGGAGGAAAATTTCATTTACAGAAGTGCACCTGTGGAAAAATCTTCCACTCTTGTCTGAGAACTGCCCCACCCCTCAGTTCTCCACTCTTGGCATCCCCTCCTGCTACTTTTCTTATCTCTATTCAACAGAGGTCTCTTGAAGAGACCGAAGTGGCCTTCAGCTGAAATTCTGGCCCCCAAAGCAGATTTCAGACACAGGCACCATCTGGCTTTGGGGGCTGTGAATTCCAGCCACATTTGACCCTTACCCCTACAGAAGGGCCTTTCTTTTGAATGCTGTGGGCCATGCACTGTCTTATGACACCAGTCAAGTTCTCTGGGGTTTCGAGTGCGGGACCCTGAAAGGAGTCCCAAGCCTGGAGTCTTTTCTGCTCTTTTGTTGATAGATCACTGTTGCATCAAAGTTTCTGAGTAAGGAAAGCCCATTCATGGGCCACCTGGCTGGACATGTGAGCTTCCTACACCACAGCCTATGACTCAGGGAGGCAGTGGGGCGGCTCTTCACTCTGCACCACAAGCAGCCTTTTCCAGGTCACAGCTGCCGACAAGGCAGCCTAGAAGGTGGTTTGCTGCTGCTGCTGCTGCTGCCAAGTCACTTTAGTCATGTCCAACTCTGTGTGACAGCCCGCCAGGCTCCCCCGTCCCTGGGATTCTCCAGGCAAGAACACTGGAGTGGGTTGCCATTTCCTTCTCCAGTGCATGAAAGTGAAAAGTGAAAATGAAGTGGCTCGGTCGTGTCTGACTCTTCACGACCCCATGGACTGCAGCCCACCAGGCTCCTCCACGCATGGGATTGTCCAGGCAAGAGTACTGGAGTGGGGTGCCATTGCCTTCTCCGAGAGGGTGGTTTGGAAAGTAGCAAAAGGTGAAAAGGCAGCAGGCTGAACCAGCTAACCCAGCTTTCCTCTTTCTCCAAACCCTGATGACTTGTGTTTTCTCCCAAACAGCTGCCATTTTGGTCTTCCAGCCACTCTTAAGAACAGAATTGTACAGCTTCAGGCCAGGGCAACTTTTCTGCATGTCAGAGGTGAGGGGAAGCGAAAAGGATTCTGGACTAAGTGCCACCTCTCTGCGAAGTCACGCAGCCCTGTATCAGTGAGGGGGGTGTGGTTTATGTGGGGGAGGGATGTGAGTTGGGGATGGGGGAGGGTCCAGTCTAAAGTCAACAAAATCCAACTGTTCCTCCCTCAATTCTTCACTCTCTCGTTTTCCTAATCTGTACACACACACACTGTCCCCGGGCAGGAATTCTTTCCACAGTACCCCTTGTTGTTGGTCATTCAGACCCTGCTTAAATGCTTCTAGTCATGGGTATCTCATTTTCTTGTGAAATTGTGCCTTATAATCCTGTATACTAATATCCCAGATCCCCACTTGTAGGCAATGGGTTTAATGGCATGAGCTCAACCAACCCAGGCCCTCTGAGGAGCACTGGCTTGGACTAAAAAGGCTTTGACTTTTAAGATTAAACAGTGAACCCAGTTGTGCCTGGGTTCAGGCCATACCACTCTCTGGCCTCAGATAGCCATTAATTCTTCAGGGAGCCTAATGCTATAGCCTTTGTGTGTTTAATGTAAACAACTCTTTTGTGCTTTAAATGCTACAACCACAGTTGCTTCTTGTTTGTGCTAAAAGTCGTGTTCTCCTTGCATTGGGTCCAAGTGGCCCAGGTGGAAAGTCTTGAAGAAACTGAAGAAGAGGTACATTTTCAAATGAAATGAAGGCAGATGGAAGCTGGAGTCATACAAAGGACATTTGGGTTGGATTTTCCCGGAGAGACTTCAAGACTGTGATACCCATTTGCCATGTTTTATGTTTAATTTTCCTCAGGCGTTTGTTTTGCTCCATTCGCCTCTAGGCTGTCTCAGCTGTTGTTCACGGATGGTACTGCGGATGTTTCTGCTGCAAAGTTTGATCAGCTAGAATTCTTTCTACGTGTCAAAACACCCAGCTTCAACTGTCTTGAGGGAAAATTCAAGAAGGTACTGGTTTACCTAATGGGGAAGTTCAGGGTGGGGGCTGGCTGTAGTTAGAGCTTGATTCGGAGGCTCCAGGGCTGTCACCAAGAGGCACTGCTCTCTGGAGACTCAGCCTCGCTCTCCTCCATCCATCAGTTCACTTCTCAGATTTCACAAGATGGCAGGGTACTGGCAGTGGCTTCTCACTATTTTCTCAATTGCACATCTTGTTAGTCCAATCAGAGGGACACTTGATACTTTCACAGGAGCTCCCAGCATGTGACCCCCTCTCTCTGTGTTTTCTACATCCTGGTGTGAGAGGTGGAACCCACCTAGACCGTTTGTACTTCACCTCGACAGAGGGATCTCTGCCCAAGCCTATCTGGATTGTTGTTCAAAGAGGAGCTGACAGATCCTGGGTGGGAGATTGAACATGTGTATAGCAGGGGCAGCTTTCAATTTTCTTCTTGGGTGATTTTGCCCCCTCAGTGCAACTCATCTACACATCGACATGGGAAACAGACAGCACTGGAAGCGGTGGCTTCAAACACAAGAGGGATAAGATAACAAGAATAGTTTTGAAATCAGTGCCAATACAAGGAGGGAGATAGAGGGAATTCTACTCTGGGTGGTGGGAGAGGAGGAAGCTGAGAAGAATCAGAGGATACAGTGTGAAAGTGGTTTGGCCACAGTATCCTCCAAAACTGTTAATAGTGATAAGAATAACAATAACAGGAATACTTAGCAATAATGCATATTGAGCATAATGCTGGACAGAACTTTACATGTATTAACCCATTTAATACAAGTACTTTACATGTATTAACTCATTTAATCCACACAATAGCCCTATAAGTCAAGACAGTTATTATCATCATCATCCCCATTTTATAGATGAGAAAATCAAGGCCCAGAGAAGTTAAGCAACTTGACCCACAGCTAGTAAGTGGCACAACTAGGATTTCAACTCCGATAGCTCTTAACCCAGGCTTCCCTGGTAGCTTAGCTGGTAAAGTATCCACCTGCAATGTGGAAGACTTCAGTTTGATTCCTGGGTTGGGAAGATTCCCCTGGAGAAGGGATAGGATACCCACTCCAGTACTCATGGGCTTCCCTAGTGGCTCAGATGGTAAAAAATCTGCCTGCAGTGCAGGAGACCTGGGTTCAATCCTGGGTTGGAAAGATCCCCGGGAGAAGGGCATGGCACTCTACTCCCGTATTCTGGCCTGGAGAATCTCCATGGACAGAGGAGCCTGGCAGGCTGCAGTCCATGGGGTCCCAAAGAGTTAGACACAACTGAGCAACTAAGCACAGCACAGCTCTTAGCCCGCACATTATAGTGTCCCCAGTGAATGGCAATGTTCTGGTGGCTCCAGGGACAGGAATATGCCTGAAGGAGTGGCTTGAGTCATTCTCTAGAGCTGGCAGCGGCAGCGGACTCAGAAGAAGGACATAAGAACAAGAGCAGGAGGCTTCATTTATTCTGCACGAAGTAAACAAGATGATTATGCCCCATACAGCACAATAAAGTATCAAGATTGCTGTCTAACAGGAGGAATGTCAGGAAGTGCGGGTGTGGTTTAACTCCCAGTCTTCTGGAGGCTAGCCACTGACTGTAATGGTAAGTGTGACTGTGGGCAAGTCACTTAGCCTCTCAGTTCCTCAGTTTCCTCTTCTGTAAAATAAGGATGACTGTGCCTTGTCTCCCTTGTTGTATCATTATGGAGATTAGACAAGATAATGTAAGATGAAACACTTTGTATAGAGAACTCGCAGTCATAATTATGCTTTCTATGGGCACTTAAAAGCTTATTTGCAGCAATTTATGGCATTGTCATAGGGATACTTTTATTAAAGAAAAGCTCTGTGTTATATATTATCTTCTAGAAATAACATACATTTTAAAAATTACATATTCAGTGTAGATAATTTCAAAACCAAAAATGAATATAAAATGAAGAAAACAATAAAATTGCCTGGAAAAATCTACTCAACGTTTTGGTTAATATTTGTTTCAGTTCAATTTCTATGCCTATCTATGCTTTTTTTAAACCTAATAATGTTTCAGTTTAATATTTTATTTTACATATATACACTGTCTTTACTCTTTTGTAACTCACTTTTCCCTATTGAATTTATTAAGAATATATTTCCTTGTCATAAATCTTATATAACAGTGACTTCTAAATGTTTTGACCATGATCCATAGTAAAAAAAAAAGAATACATTTACATCACTACTCAGTAAACACACACACACACACAGATGCACACACTCGTACATATAATTGCCTGATACTTGCCATTAGCATGTATGGTGTAGTCTGTTATTTTCTATTTCATATTAAAATGAAATAGTATATAATAGATAGAATACACTATTTCATGATTTACGTATAGCTTCTATGACCCGCATTTAGATCACAATTTGTAGTTTGAAAAATTTGCAGAGATATACCACAGTGGTCATGGATGGATGTGAGAGTTGGACTGTGAAGAAAGCTGAGCACCAAAGAATTGATCCTTTTGAACTGTGGTGTTGGAGAAGACTCTTGAGAGTCCCTTGGACTGCAAGGAGATCCAACTAGTCCATTCTAAAGGAGATCAGCCCTGGGTGTTTTTTGGAAGGAATGATGCTAAAGCTGAAACTCCAGTACTTTGGCCACCTCATGCAAAGAGTTGACTCATTGGAAAAGACTCTGATGCTGGGAGGGACTGGGGGCAGGAGGAGAAGGGGACGACAGAGGATGAGATGGCTGGATGGCATCACCAGCTCGATGGACGTGAGTTTGAGTGAACTCCGGGAGATGGTGATGGACAGGGAGGCTTGGCATGCTGCGATTCATGGGGTTGCAGAGAATCAGACACGACTGAGCGACTGAACTGAACTGACCATAGGATATGGTATAGGATTTGTGGAGATATACTGCAATTATTTAACAGATCTCCTATTGAGCTTTATATATATTTTAAAATATCTTGCCATTCATTCTTTTGTTCATTAAATTGTTCAATAAATATGTATGAAGTACCTACTATGTACCAGGCACTGTTCTAGTTGCTGGGGACACAGTGGCAATCTAGAAGGATAAGGTCCCCATGTTATTGCCCTTACAATCTATGGGAAGCAGGAAAATAGGCAATATACATATCTACAGACCAGGGAACACTAAGGTAATGTGATGAGGAATGATGGAGAAAGAGCTATTTTAGGTCATGGTCAGGAAAGATTTCTCGAAGGGGTGGCATTTAAGCTGGTATTTCAGTATCTAGAAGATATTGGTTTTTAAAAATTTTTTTATGTATCTATTTTATTTAGCTATTTTTAGTTGTGCTAGGTCTTTGTTGCCGCATGGGCTTTCTCTAGTTGCGGTGAGCATGCGGACTACTCTTCATTGCAGTACATGGGCTTCTCATTGCAGTGGCTTTTTTGTTGTGGAGCACGGGCTCTAGGGCACACAGGCTTCAGTAGTTTCAGCTCCCGAGCTCTAGAGCACAGGCTCCACAGTTGTGGCACATGGGCTTAGTTGCTCCTTGACACGTGGTATTGTCCTTGCCTAGGGCTTGAACCTGTGTCTCCTGCAGATTCTTATCCACTGTGCCACCAGGGAAGTCCTAGAAGATATTGTTGAACAGCATCTTGAAAAGATTTGGTGTCAGAAAATTTCGGCTGGGAAGACAGGTAGCAGAAAGACCCAAAGGTGGTCAGGAGCCTGGAATGTTTCAGAATCAGGAGGATGACCAGTGAAACCCCATAAAAGTGAGCGAGGTGGAAGAGGGAGGGTCATAAAGGTTGAGGTTAAAAAGGTTGGCAGGGGTCAGATCATCCAGGACTTTCTGTTGCAGACATGCTCCGTCTTTGTTTACATCCACTGGTATGGTTTGAGGGAAAAGCTTGAGAAGCATCTTGACTAGTGACAGCTGTGAACAAGCTGTCGTTGGGTGTTGGGTGGTAGGGAGAATGAGAAAGTGACGTACTTTTCTGAATGAGGGCTTCTGTATGAAAGACGATCCAAGTTTTGTTGGAGGAGTGTGGCCCTGGCACAACACCTTGTTCTGTCCCCAGTACACCTTTTTGGGGAGATTTTAATCTCCCAGAAAAGAGGATCTTTGACTAATGTGCTTCCATGTCCTCAACACCTAGCACAATGCTTGACCCACAGTAAGTGTTCAATGAATGTTTCTGAGGCAAACAAGTAAATAAATGACATCTCTCACTCCCAGGCACATAAGCAAAGGATAGAGGCAATTTGTGACAAGTTTACATGTTCTCGTAGTGTGACCTGCTAATCCTCATGCTAACAGAGGAGAAAGGCCCTCCAGGTGGTGAAGGGGGAGTATTTCTTTAGTTCCTTCATGATGAAGTCACAAATTCTCTCTCAGAAGGTATTATTTATTTTACTTGGTCTTAAAAAAAAAAAATTATTGAAATGGCATGACGACTCACCAGCTGTTTTTTGCAGTGAAAAGAGATAACACATTGTGATTGCCAGAAACAGATGTTGAAGAGGGCTGGAAATTTGATTTTTCCACATCAGGGACCCTGTTGTGCATTGAAAAAAATGGACAGGGTTATTGGAAACTAGATTGTTGGTTTCTGTGAGGTTTTTCACTCATTTTGTTGAAAAAGGGATGGTGGGAATTGCAAGAAAAACAGACGAGCCCTGGAGGAGCCGCTTTGGCTCTGAGTGGCTCCCTGAAACAGCCTTCCCCTGCCCTGCTTACTTGTTGCCATCACCAACCTGTGCCCTGGATAAACATGGGGGAGGCAAAGAGAGACATTTTATTCTGGTGGTTAATGAAAGCCTCTCTTAATTGTCTTCCAATTTCAGAGTAAATAGCCTGCTGCTGCTGCTAAGTCGCTTCAGTCATGTCCGACTCTGTGCGACCCCATAGATGACAGCCCATCAGGCTCCCCTGTCCCTGGGATTCTCCAGGCAAGAACACTGGAGTGGGTTGCCATTTCCTTCTCCAATGCATGAAAATGAAAAGTGAAAGTGAAGTTGCTCAGTCGTGTCTGACTCTTCACGACCCCATGGACTGTAGCCTACCAGGTTTTCCGACCATGGGATTTTCCAGGCAAGAGTACTGGAGTGGGATGCCATCGCCTTCTCCAAGTAAATAGCCTAGTTTTTTGAAATATAGAAAACATTCCAGAAAACAGTGCTGGGAAGAATATGACAAGTAAGGAAGAGATCTCTGAGAGAGCAACGTAATACTTCCTTCCCTAAGGAATTTGAAGCAGATCACCACCCTAAGTGTGGTCACAGGGTTAGAAAACTGTTTTATCTTCTCCTGGAAGATAAAGACAGCCAGTCTATGGGGTGGGGACTTTCTATCTTTTTTAGCAAAATTGTTGTCTGTCATTATTTGAGCTTTTTTTAAAAAAAATAGTTGAAGTATAACTGATTAACAATGTTGTGTTAGTTTTAGGTGTACAGCAAAGTGATACAAAGTAATACAGATTCTTTTTCCTTACAAATTATTAGAAAATATTGAGTATAGTTCTCTGTGCTATACAGTAGGTCCTTGTTGATTATCTGTTTATATATAGTAGTGTGTATATTTTAATCCCACCCTCCTAATTTATCCCTCCCCTACCTTCCCCTTTAGTAACCATGTTTGTTTTCTATGTCTGTGGGTCTATTTCTGTTTTATAAATAAATTCATTTGCATCTTTTTTCCACATTCTACATATAAATGATATCATATGAAATACATCTTTCTCTTTCTGGTTTACTTCACTTAGTATGATCATCTCTAGGTCCATCCACGTTGCTGCAAATGGCACTGGTTCATTCTTTTTTATGGCTCAGTAATATTCCACTTGGTGTATGTGTACACACACACAGACACTGTCTTCTTTATTCATCTGTCAAGGGATAGTTAGCTTTCTTGCATGTCTTGGCTTTTGAGGTCTTTATTGAAGCATAGTATTCATACAGAAAATGCACAGGTCATAAGTGTACAGTTTGATTGATTTGCATAAAGTCAACACACTGGGTGCTGAAACCAGCACCCAGATCATGAAACAGAACATGACCAGCCCTCTAGAAGAACCTTCCTTCTGCCCTAGTCATCTCCACCACAAAAGGTAATCATTGTTTTTCTTTAAGCACAATAAATCCATTTTGTCAGTTTTAACATATAATGTAAATAGAATCTTATAGTATGTGCTCTTTTGTGTCTGGCTTCTTTCATTCAGTATCATGTTTGTGAAATTCATCCATGGTTTTATATATAGTTATAGTTCAGTCATTCCCATTGACATAAAGTCATCTATTGTGTGACTTTTCCTTTCTTTTCCTTTCTACTTTTGATGAGCGCTTGGATAATTTGCAGTTTATTTATTTATTTGTTTTTTACGGTTATAGCCAGCGCTACTTTAAACATGTCTCTTGGTGGACCTGTGTACCCATTTCTGTTGGGTATATTCCTAGGAGCTGAATTGCTGCGTTGTGTATATCCCACTTCAGTAGATGCTACCAAACAGTTCTCCAAAGTGGTTGCACCAGTTTACAATCCTATTAGCCATGTGGGAGAGCTGTGGCCTCTGTCTTTTTGCTGTTGTCACTCCCTACCCCCTTGCCTTGAGTAACTTCAGTTGCTGCCACTGTGCTTCCGAAAGTGTGATGTCACTTGCAGAAGGCTGTGCTCCTAAGCAGTTTTCCCTACTCTCTTTCTCCCTACTGCAGTGCAGACTGCTCAGCATCTGCTCAAGTATGAAATTAACCTTTACATAATGCTGGCTGGGATTGGAGGAGGTGAACCTGGAGGAAATCATTCTGGTTATTGAGATTTGTTTTTCAGGATTGTAGTTTCAACATGTCCCTGATTCCCCAGATATTAAAGCTAACAGAAGGAATGAGTAAAAGCTTAACTTGCCTTCTGAAAAGGAATATAGGCAGGTGCTAATAGAGTTATGAAAATCAATATGAATTGTAATTGGGGTTGGGCTGTGTGGGTTCAATTCCTGGCTCTATCACTTACTGTGTGACAGTAACCAAATTACTTAATATGTCTGTGTCTTGATTGCCTTGGCTGCCAAGAGACAATACTAGTAACATCTACCTCAAAGGTATAGACTTGTGAGGACTAAATCTGGCACTACATGTGAAACACTTAGAAGAACTCATGGCATGGGGTACGTGCCATGTGAGCATTAGCTGAGTAACTGCCTGTCTTAAGTCTTGAACCCTAGAAGTGGTGCCTGAGAAGATTCTTGTTTAATGAGGAAGTATTCTTGAGATAAAGGAAGGCCAAGAAGCAGGACAGGGCAGGGGAAGGACCTAAGCAAGGATGTGGTCCATCCAAAGTCCAGCTTTAGTGTACCCTATGGTGGCACTTGGGGCTTCGCTGGTGGCTCAGATGGTAAAGCATCTGCCTGCAATGCAGGAGACACGGGTTCAGTCCCTGGGTTGGGAAGATCCCCTGGAGGAGGATCTTCACCCACTCCAGCATTCTTGCCTGGAGAATCCCATGGACAGAGGAGCCTGGTGGGCTACAGTCCATGGGGGTTGCAAAGAGTCGGACATGACTGAAGCCGACGAAGCAGCAGCAGCAGCAGCAGCATGGTGGCTCTTGGAACATAAATGGCACCAGTTGCCCCACCTTGAAGCAAGGGAGATGGCTTTTCATACCCGCCATTGTGATCTGTCATTGACTGTGGGCTGCAGGGGGTGGAGCACTCTTAGACTGGGGACTCTGCTCCTATTGGCTGAGGCCAATCCTCCAGAGAAGAGGACATCTATAAGCTCTTACCTGGGGCTGGGTGCACCTGCCAAAAAGAGGATATGAGTAGGGCACGAGACAGTCTATTGTTCCTAAGCAGGCTTTTATTTGTAGTCAAGTCAGAAACTGTCATGCATTGGAGAAGGAAATGGCAACCCACTCCAGTGTTCTTGCCTGGAGAATCCCAGGGACGGGGGAGCCTGGTGGGTTGCCGTCTATGGGGTCGCACAGAGTCGGACACGACTGAGGTGACTTAGCGGCAGCAGCAGCAGCAAAGTCACAAGTTCAGTGATTCTAAATAAAGTCTTTGAGGGGTAAGGAAGGTTATCTTCCTAGACATTCTTTGCCAGGGACAAGATGTCCATGGGCACCCAGAAGTTCATGTGGGCACCCACATGAATAATAAGCATGTGCGTGTATGCCCTCCACACAAGCAGCTGCCTTGGTACAGGCTCACAGCATTAAGGCTCCCTTTGTAATCCTGGCCCTTCCATTCAGTGGGGCCCTCCTTTAGCCTTGCTTCTCAGGACAGTTTCCTTTACAGGCCACCACTTTTAAGTTTTTCGCTGCCTTCTGGCCATCCCTGTCCCTGTGGGAGAAATGAAAGGAAATACACAGAGAGCATCCTCTATCTGAAGGTCTGGATCTATGGTGCTTCCTCGTTGGAGGAAATGTTGGAGGAAATGTTGCCATACCAACATCTTGTGACTTAATCAGAATTTACATAATCTGCCCTTCTTGGTGGGAGATGGAAGCAGGTGACCTCTGCCAGATGTGCATTTGGTTTCTAGGAGATGGTTCTGCTGGCCATGCTTCTCTCAGGAGTCAGATTTCCACTCACACAGGACAAAGCAATATCAAAGCAAGATGAGTCACTGCTTGGACAAGCGGGAAGCCGCTTCCTTCTCTCACTCTGCACCCAGGGAATGCAGGGGCAGCCTGTGCCCTCCTGGGTGCCAATGGGGGCTGGGGACTGAAAGAACATGAGAGAGCCAGTCTCACCCTGAAATCTGCGCTTCCTCGTTTCAGGCAGATGAACTGAGGGAGTTGCATCTAGCCTGCCTTGGCAGTAAAATCTCGGAAAGGGAGATTGAAGGGACAGCAGTACTAAACTGAAGTCTGCAACATATATCATGTCTAAGCATTGGTTTCTTGGGTAGTAAGTAGCTCATCCGTTCGTTTGTTCATTAATTCGTTCAACTGGTGTTTAGCAAGTATCCTCTGTGTGCCAGTTTCTGCGCTCCACAAGTCTACCTATCAAGGAAATTAGCCACAAAATAAATAACTATAGTCGTGATGAGTGTTAAAAAGCTGAACCCACCTGAAATGGGAAGCTCTAGCGCATTGTTCAGGCTTCGCTGGTGGCTTAGTGGTAAAGAATCCGCCTGTCAATGCAGGAGACTCGGGTTTGATCCCTGGGGTTAAGAAGATCCCCTGGAGAAGGAAATGGCAACCCACTCCAGTATTCTTGCATGGGAAATCCCATGGACAGAGGAGCCTGGCGGGTTACAGTCCATGGGGTTGCAAATGAGTCGGACACAACTTAGTGACTAAACAACAACAACAAAGGACATTGTTCAGTACTAATAGGAGCAGAGTTGGGAAGTTTTTCTAGCATAGGAACAGCTGCTTCTGAAACACAGGAAGCCCATGGGCAGAATAGAAGGTGAAAGCTGGAAAAAAAAAATTAGATTTTGCATTCCAGTGCTTTGGTTGCAAGGAATGACCACATGGATGCCTGCCAGTTCATTTTCGCATTTGTTTGACAAATATCTGAACACCTCCAGGATATACCAACTAGACTCATTTCAGATTCCACAAGATTATTTTCATAATCTATATAGTGGCATCATTCCTCGTATCCTCCTGGGGCCGCTCTATTCAGATATGCCAGAAGACCAGCTGGGTAGGTGAGAAGTTAAAAGGAAAGCCTGATGGAAAACTGAAATGATTCCATCAAGAAAAATTGCTAATTGTGGTTTCTAAACCTTTCCCCCAAGGATGTTTTAAAGCAGGTAGTGAATTTTCATGTGCCAAGCAGGAAGTTTTGTTTATGGCTTTACCCCTGAGGAACAGCAGGAGAGGTGGCCAATGTTCCGTGTGATTGTTGGTCACTACGTGACTCAGTGGTCAAAACAAAACCCGTGGGACCTAACTCCTAAGGCCTGTGCTTCACCATCAGCTGTAACTTCCTCATTTCTTTTTATGGCTGGTGAATCTGGCTCTTCAGATGGCATCCAGTGCAGCTAGAGCAGCCATGGGTTTAGCATTTAGAATTAAAAGGAGGCAAATAGGTGAGCTAGGCAGCGTAATATATTGGTATAGCCACAGGAAGAGCAGCAAGAGCAGTAATAGTAAGAATAGGAGCTGCTGCTGCTAAGTCACTTCAGTCGTGTCCGACTCTGTGCGACCCCACAGACGGCAGCCCATGAGGCTCCCCTGTCCCTGGGATTCTCCAGGCAAGAACACTGGAGTGGGTTGCCATTTCCTTCTCCAATGCATCAAAGTGAAAAGTGAAAGTGAAGTCACTCAGTCGTGTCCGACTCTTAGCGACCCCATGGGCTGCAGCCTACCAGGCTCCTCCGTCCATGGGATTTCCCAGGCAAGAGTACTGGAGTGGGGTGACATTGCCTTCTCCACAGTAACCACTTATTGTACATGTTGAACACGGTATTTAGCACTTGTTTGGATAGGTCTTCCCTGGTGGTACAGTGGTAGAGTCTGCCTGCCAATGCAGGAGACACTGGTTCCATCTCTGGCTGGGAAGATCCCCTGGAGAAAGAAATGGATCCCACTCCAGTGTTCTTGCCTGGGAAATCCCATGGACAGAAGAGCCTGGCAGCCACAGTCCATGGGGGTCACAAAGAGTCGGACACGACTGAGTGACTAAACAACAACAACTGGATTATCTCATTTAATTCTCTTAACAGTTCCAGGATGTGGGTTCTGGCTTTCTTCTCCAATAAAGGTCAGTCAAGTTGCCCATGGTTACAACCATTTAAGTGGCAGACTCCGAACTGGATGCAAGGTCTGGCTAACTGCAAAACCCATTCTCTTAATTGTTTCATTTGATTACCTCTCAAGAAAGTGAGCTTTGGTGTAAAAGAAAAATAAATCTGCCAGTTTAAGCAGTTATTAAGACTGTGGTGAGGCTATTGAAACACTTTGTCTTTTGATTTTCTTCCTTGGAAAATACACACAGCCTAGTGGGGTGGTGAGGATTAAGAGGATTAATTAATTGAAAATCTGACACACAGTAGGCACTCAATAAAGGACAGTTCCATTTCTTTCTGTGAAAGCCACTTGAATTCCATTGCAAGAAGGAAATCAAGGAAGTATTAGCTCAAATTAAGTCTTTCCAGAGGTCTTAAGCCTTGCCTGTGTTTTCCCAGCTTGGTAAGGAGGCTCAAGAATATTACAACCCTCAGTGGAATGCCTACTCCTGAGTAAGCCCTGACCCCTGATGCTTCACAGGAAATGGTGGTGGGTGACTACTTTCATTAAATTGAGTAACTGGTATGAAAATAAGCTCATATATAGCTATTTGAGGATTTAGTCTGTAATCATATGATACTATAGTTACTATGAGAGAAGAGAGCTAAAAAATGAACTCTCAGCCAGTGAAAATGTTCACATTTGATAATAGTGCTCCTTCTGGTTTGAAAGACTCCTTCTCTGCTTGGTTGTTAAAGATTTCAGAAAGTGAGCCCAGTGACCTCTCATCCACTTTGTTATGATCAGGTACTGAGTCACATTCTTACCTCTAGTCCCCAATGGCACTCCCTAAATGGGCTTCCTGCCTGGTTTCCAAACCAGGGCCTAGTCATATTCCAACAAAGCTGTTGATGGCTTCCTGCAACGGAGGCCACTTGAGGGGTGCTTGCTCAAGGCCTGGCTTTACATCATGACTCTGCCTCAGGCCAGGTGAAACTCCTGTCAGTCTCAACAATTGTATTTAGTCTTTTCAGAGAATCAGCTTTAGCTTTGTAGAATTTCTCTATTTATGTAAATGTTCTTGTGCTTGTCTTTATTATTTCCTTTCTTCTATTTTAATTTGCTATGTTTTCCCTTAGTTCCTGAGATGAATACTGACATCACTGACTTTCAGTCTTAATTTCTAGTTCATGAATTTGAGGCTATCAATTTCCCTGTAAGCATGGCTTTAGCTGCATCCCACGAGTTTTGCTATATTTTCATTATCAATCAGTTCAAAGTATTTTCTAAATTTTACTATGATTTCTTCTTTTACCTAAAGGTTATTTAGAAGTCTAATACTTAATTTCAAAATATTTGGTAATTTTTTAGTTAAGCCTATTTTAAGATTAATTTCTAGTTTAATTCAGGTTAGGGAACATATTCTAAATAATTTCAGTTGTTCAAAAGTTGTTTTGATGTGTTCTGTGACCCAGCATATATTTAATTTTAATAAATATTTCATTCTCAGTTGAGATATCTGTGTGTATACATGTGTGTGTGTGAGAGAGAGAGAGAAGTTTATTTGTGGGGGGACTTTATTTGTGTGGTTCAAATCTTCTATATTTTTCCTGATTTGGGGGGCTTGTTTTTTTTGTCTAGCATGTGGAGGGAAATAACTGCCAAGATAGAAATTATAAAAATGATCCAAGTCTCAGAATGAAGCACACACACCTGTATTTTTCATCCCTTAGAATTATTTTAGATAAAACTCTTGCTTGCAAGAAAGATGTATATTTGGAAAAGCTTGGTCCAAAGTCTTGCTAATAGTCTTAGATTTTCAAGAATAAGGGAGTTACATTAAAATTCCTCATGATGGTGCATTTGTCTGTTTCTTGTTTATTTCAGTTCATGATTTTGCTTTATATTTTGAGGCCAAATGTACATATATATATAATATGTATATATTTTTACAAATATTATTATACACATATAGGCTTCTTTTATCTTCCAAGTAGACTGACCCTTTTTATCAAATGTTCTTCTTTATCTCCTGTAATGCTTCTTACCTTTAAGCCAGGATTCTTGGGCTCACTTCAAAATGTTTCCCTTTTCTCTGAAATCTTGGCCCCACAAATTCTGGCCTCCTGGGTAGCCCTGAACTCCAACAAGTTTTTTTTCTTCCCATGTTATGAGACTTCCAAAAGCTCCATTTGGGTTCCCAGTCTCTTAGTTGCCATGTCATACTTGGCTTCTTCAACTCTTGGCCCCAAGTTTCTTATGAATCAGCAGATACATCAATGAGGAAATTGGGAACAGAGGCCAGATTCATATTCCCCTCAAGGCACTTCCCTTTTCTCTGGGATCCTGAATGTTTGTGCCCCGCCCTCAACTCATGTATGCAAATCCTGATCCTTAATGTGAAGGTATTAGGAGTGGGGGGGTCTTTGAGAGATGATTGTGTCCTGAGGGTGGAGCCTTTATGTATGGGCTTAGTGCTTACATTAAAGAGACTCCACAGAGCTCACTTGTCCCTTCCACCATGTGGGGATGCAGCAAGAAGATGGCCATCTATGAACTAAGAAGTAAGCCCTTAGCAGACACTGAATCGGCCAATGCCTTGACCTTGGACTCCACAGCTTTCAGAATTGTGAGAAACAAATGTTTGTAGACAGAGGAGCCTGGTGGGCTACAGTCCATGGGGTCGCAAAGAGTCAGACACAACTGAGTGACTAAGCACACACAGATTGAAACCACCTGCTACTATTTTTATTACAGTAGCCTGTGAGGACTAGGAAACTGGCCTTTCAAGTCCTTGCTGCTTTGGAAACTCTCTGAGGCCTTCACCCATGTTCTTTGTATTTTCGACCCATTCTTCTAGTCACTCTCATGAAAGGGTTAGTCTGCAAAAAACTACTCCAGCTTTATTGGAAGTGGGTGCCTGGGTGAAGATTTTTGGATGGTCCTTTGACCTGGGTAAGCCTTAGTTTCCACATTAGTAAAATAGAGGCATACAAGACATAACTCAAGGGATTGCTTTGTGGCTTAGATATATGTTAAATGTATGTTATAAGTATGAAAAGGCAAAATGATAGGATACTGAAAGAGGAACTCCCCAGGTCAGTAGTTGCCCAATATGCTACTGGAGATTAGTGGAGAAATAACTCCAGAAAGAATGAAGGGATGGAGCCAAAGCAAAAACAATACCCAGTTGTGGATGTAGCTGGGGATAGAAGCAAGGTCTGATGTTGTAAAGAGCAATATTGCATAGGAACCTGGAATGTTAGGTCCATGAATCAAGGCAAATTGGAAGTGGTCAAACAGGAGATGGCAAGAGTGAATGTCAACATTCTAGGAATCAGCATACTAAAATGGACTGGAATGGGTGAATTTAACTCAGATGACCATTACATCTACTACTGTGGGCAGGAATCCCTTAGAAGAAATGGAGTAGCCATCATGGTCAACAAAAAAGTCCAAAATGCAGTACTTGAATGCAATCTCAAAAATGACAGAATGATCTCTGTTCGTTTCCAAGGCAAACCATTCAATATCACAGTATCCAAGTCTATGCCCCAACCAGTAATGCTGAAGAAGCTGAAGTTGAATGGTTCTATGAAGACCTACAAGACGTTTTAGAACTAACACCCAAAAGAGATGTCCTTTTCATTATAGGGGACTGGAATGCAACAGTAGGAAGTCAAGAAACACCTGGAGTAACAGGCAAATTTGGCCTTGGAATGCAGAATGAAGCAGGGCAAAGACTAATATAATTTTGCCAAGAGAATGCACTGGTCATAGCAAACACCCTCTTCCAACAACACAAGAGAAGACTCCATAAATGGACATCACCAGATGGTCAACACTGAAATCAGATTGATTATATTCTTTGCAGCCAAAGATGGAGAAGGTCTATACAGTCAGAAAAAACAGGACTAGGAGCCGACTGTGGCTCAGATCATGAGCACCTTATTGTCAAATTCAGACTTAAATTGAAAAAAGTAGGGAAAACCACTAGACCAATCAGGTATGACCTTAATAAAATCCCTTATGATTACACAGTGGAAGTGAGAAATAGATTTAAGGGACTAGATTTGATAGAGTGCCTGATGAATTATGGACTGAGGTTCGTGACATTGTACAGGAGACAGGGATCAAGACCATCCCCATGGAAAAGAAATGCAAAAAAGCAAAATGGCTGTCTGGGGAGTCCTTATAAATAGCTGTGAAAAGAAGAGAAGTGAAAAGCAAAGGAGAAAAGGAAAGATATAAGCATCTGAATGCAGAGTTCCAAAGAATAGCAAGAAGAGATAAGGAAGCCTTTCTCAGCAATCAATGCAAAGAAATAGAGGAAAACAATAGAATGGGAAAGACTGGAGATCTCTTCAAGAAAATTAGAGATATCAAGGGAAAATTTCATGCAAAGATGGGCTCGAAAAAGGACAGAAATGGTATGGACCTAACAGAAGCAGAAGATATTAAAAGAGGTGGCAAGAATACACAGAAAAACTGTAAAAAAGAGCTTCATGACCCAGATAATCACGATGGTATAATCACTCACCTAGAGCCAGACATCCTGGAATGTGAAGTCAAGTGAGCCTTAGGAAGCATCACTACGAACAAAGCTAGTGGAGGTGATGGAATTCCAGTTGAGCTATTTCAAATCCTGGAAGATGATGCTGTTAAAGTGCTGCACTCAATATGCCAGCAAATTTGGAAAACACAGCAGTGGCCACAGGACTGGAAAAGGTCCGTGTTCATTCCAATCCCAAAGAAAGGCAATACCAAAGAATGCTCAAACTATTGCACAATTGCACCCATCTCACATGCTAGTAAAGTAATTCACAAAATTCTCGAAGCCAGGTTTCAACAGTATGTGAACCATGAACTTCCAGATGTTCAAGCTGGTTTTAGAAAAAGCAGAGGAACCAGAGATCAAATTGCCAACATCCCCTGGATCATCGAAAAAGCAAGAAAGTTCCAGAAAATCATCTATTTCTGCTTTATTGACTATACCAAAGCCTTTGACTGTGTGGATCACAATAAACTGTGGAAAATTCTGAAAGAGATGGGAATACCAGACCACCTGACCTGCCTCTTGAGAAACCTGTATACAGGTCAGGAAGCAACAGTTAGAACTGGACATGGAACAACAGACTGGTTCCAAATAGGAAAAGGAGTACGTCAAGGCTGTATATTGTCACTCTGCTTATTTAACTTCTGTGCAGAGTACATCATGAGAAATGCTGGGCTGGATGAAGCACAAGCTGGAATCAAGATTGCCAGGAGAAATATCAGTAACCTCAGATATGCAGATGACACCACCCTTATGGCAGAAAGTGAAGAGGAACTAAAAAGCCTCTTGATGAAAGTAAAAGTGGAGAGTGAAAAAGTTGGTTTAAAGCTCAACATTGATAAAATGAAGATCATGGCATCTGGTCCCATCACTTCTTGGGAAATAGATAGGGAAACAGTGGAAACAGTGTTAAACTTTATCTTTTTGGGCTCCAAAATCACTGCAGATGGTGACTGCAACCATGAAATTAAAAGATGCTTACTCCTTGGAAGGAAAATTATGACCAACCTAGATAGCATATTAAAAAGCAGAGACATTACTTTGCCAACAAATGTCTGTTTAGTCAAGGCTGTGACTCAGACGGTAAAGCATCTGCCTACAATGCAGCAGACCCGGGTTCAATCCCTGGGTCGGGAAGATCCCCTGGAGAAGGAAATGGCAACCCACTCCAGTACTCTTGCCTGGAAAATTCCGTGGACAGAGAAGCCTGGTAGTCTACAGTCCATGGGGTCGCAAAGAGTCGGACATGACTGAGTAACTTCACTATGGCTTTTCCAGTGGTCATGTATGGATGCAAGAGTTGGACTGTGAAGAAAGCTGAGCACTGAAGAATTGATGCTTTTGAACTGTGGTGTTGGAGAAGACTCTTGAGAGTCCCTTGGACTGCAAGGAGATCCAACCAGTCCATTCTAAAGGAGATCAGCCCTGGGTGTTCTTTGGAAGGAATGATGCTAAAGCTGAAACTCCAGTACTTTGGCCACCTCATGCGAAGAGTTGACTCATTGGAAAAGACTCTGATGCTGGGAGGGATTGGGGGCAGGAGGAGAAGGGGACGACAGAGGATGAGATGGCTGGATGGCATCACTGACTCGATGGACATGAGTTTGAGTGAACTTTGGGAGATGGTGATGGACAGGGAGGCCTGGCGTGCTGCGATTCATGGGGTCACAAAGAGTCGGACACGACTGAGTGACTGAACTGAACTGAACTGATAAGCCTAAAAGCTATTTGAACACAATTAAGTGTTTACATGATTGAGGTTCCTGATGCAAAAATGGTGGTGGGTGTCCATATGGGGCAGTTGTTGACATGGACAGGTCTACCTAGGGGGTGTGAATAGAAGTGACTTTGGGGGGAAAAAAAAAGAAGTGACTTCAGCTGGGAGCTTTGGTTGTTGTAGCTAGTGAGTTCATCATATTTTCAAATAGCCAGTCACCTCCTCGTGGTGTTTGGAGGTCCCAGAACACTATTCCAAACACTTTCTCCAAGGACTAACTTGAAAAAATCCAAGGCCATCTACAAGGTCCTTGAACTACTCTTTCCCAAGTGGCTCAGACGGTAACACATCTGTCTACAATGCGAGAGACCAGAGTTCGAGCCCTGGGTTGGGAAGATCCCTTGGAGAAGGAAATGGCAATCCACTCCAGTACTATTGCCTGGAAAATCCCATGGACAGAGGAGCCTGGTAGTCTACAGTCTATGGGGTCGCAAAGAGTCAGACATGACTGAGCGACTTCACTTTAAGCAGGAATTTATCAAAAATTATTTGAAAGAATGGAAAAGACAGGTATATGTACTTCATTCTGAGATCTGGGCCACTGTGATCATTTCTACTCTGTTAGTTACAATCTTAGGGTTTATCCATGACTTTTCCCAGTGAACGAGTCTTGCTCAGTTCAGGTTAAATAGGAGAGTTGCACAACTTGTTGGTCTATTCAGAGTAAACATTTGCATCAACTTTAATTCTTTCCCTTACGGATCTGACAGTTCCACACTTACCCTACAAGTTGCAAAACTCTCTGGCTTTTTTTCCCTGTGCAAGGTCAACATCATTCTTGCAGCACAAAGATGCATTTGTCCATCCCTTGACTAGTCTTTTGGAGAAGACCACTTTACTTCTTCCCTGCTGAGTGGTGGGTGTTAAGACCTGCTTCTAGGCCATTCTACCTGGCATTTGAAAAATCTGTTCTGTCTGAAATTTGAAAAAATTGCCATTTTATGCTTATTATCATTCCAATCTTTTAGAAGTCCCAGAATCCTGATGTCTTTTTGTCCATACAAAACCCACTGTGACTTGAAGCTGCCATTAAGGTCTGCACAATGCAGTCACCAATCAGGCCTCAAATACACTTGACCTACAAATTTTAGTTCAGAGGGGTATCAGCTTGATTCAGGGTCACCCATTAAAACTTGAACTCCAACCAGCCCTTTGAATTGGCTAAAAAGCTCCTTGATTGCCCTGATGAAATAGACCACCAGACATTACAGGGGTCAGTGAGAGGGGAAATTCTGGATGCTAAAGTCATGGTTCTCATTTGGAGGGTGTGGAGGTGGGGAAAACACTTTCCAAATCCCAATACCAGGCTATCCTTGCCTAATGAATCATAACCCAGAGCAGAGGCACCTCTTCCCTTCCCCTTGTTTTCCTATCCAGAAAAAGCCATGGTGCCAAAGAGCAGAGGGGGTTGAGGGCACCAGCATCTGTGGTGGTAAGTCTGGCACCATTTTGATTGTGCCAAGGTTCAACAGATGTCAAGAGAGAAATTACTGGACAAGAAAGTTCCTGGGTACAAGAGACCTGATTTAGCTCTACTGTTCATTCCCTGTGTCTGAAAGTAATTGACTTACTCTCTTAACAAATTCTTAAATAGGAAATGTGCTAATGAGAATAGGTGCTTGATAAAAGTTTAGTGCTTGACTGTTCGTTCTTGTTGTTGATGCTATTCATGCTATCAAGGAAATGATGAAGAATTAGGTGTTATTATCTGCAGTGCCTTTGGAGAGTCCAGATGAACACTGGCTGCCTGGTTGAAGGTTGATTTATACTCAATACTTCCTCATTATGCTAACCACAAATCTCATGACCAAGTTGATTTCCCCTTTCCCCATTCTCAAATTTTTAGGAATGCTCATTGACAGCATATTAACTCTCTTGAAAAGAAGTTTGGCAATATGTATAAATGGGATCAATTAAACAGAAGGTTTCCCTGGTGGCTCAAATGGTAAAGAGTCTGCCCCAAATGCAGGAGACCTGGGTTTGATCCCTGGGTTGGGAAGATACCCTGGGGAAAGGGGTGTCTACCCATTCCAGTATTCTGGCTTTGGAGAATTCCATGGACAGAGGAGCCTGGCGGGCTACAGTCAAGTGACTTTCATTTTCACTAAACAAAGAGCTATCTAAAGAAATTGACAGACTCCTAAATTTTTTCTGTATCTTGGACAGTTGTTAACACTAAAATGTTATTTGGATGAAGTCAGGGTTCCTTTTTGTTCACTACTGAATTCTCAAGACCTAGCACAATGCTTGGCACAGGAAGGTATTCAATAAATATTTGTTTAATGAATGAATAATTAAATGCTACCTACATGTTTCCGGATAAATCATTAATGTGTCTCACCCTCATTTTTCTCTTCTATAATACAGTATTAATAATACTTAATCCTTGGAGTATTTGAAAAAAAAATAGAGGTAGGGGATGCTTTGATTTGCAGCCTGGATTCTCTTGAAAGCATGAAGCGCTCATTCCCCCCACTGTTGCGAGTTTAACAGCTGACAGCTCTCAACTGAGTCCCACTTTGTGATCTGTCTCAGTTGCAGAGAGCCACCTAGCCCAAGGTCATGCTCTGGGGCATCCCACCCCCAGTGCCTATCCATCACAGTATATGAAGTCTCAGCTCCCTTCCTCCAACTCAGGATAACTCTGTTGAGCCATTTTAGCTCTAGAGTGCCCCCTGAGATCAGCTGAGGCCTTCAATGGAACTGCATTGTAGTGCAACTTCTTGGTCTGCCTACTTCTGCTTCTCACCCCTCCCTTCCCTAGGTGTTGATCCCAAGAGCAAGCCCTAAGAAATTTCCTGCATTCTGATCTCTGTCTCAGCCTCAGTGTCTGCTTTCACAGAATCCAACCAGAAATGGAACATTGTTATTGTTGTTGTTCAGTCACTAAGTCATGTTCAGAGCATAGTGTATGCTAAATAAAACTCTTACTGGGTCTGGCAGCCAAAGAGGGGCAAGCACCCACTAGAATACATAGCTGTTCCTCCCAGCCCAAGAAGTGGGCTCTTTCATGAGTGCTGACAGTCCTAATAAAAGTGTTTGCTGTTAAATCCTTATGGATGAAGATCAGGGAAGGAGTTACTGTATTGGCCTACCCACCAATGTCTCTCCAGTCAATACAGTGCAGTAGGTCAGCAGGTGGACTTGGGAATCAGACAGCCCTGAGTTCAGATACCAAGCCTGTCATTCACCAGTTATACAACTTTTGGCAATTCATCTTTCTTACCCTCGGTTTCTTCATCTACAGAATGAGGATTATAAGAATTCTTAACCTCCTAGGGTTGTTATGAGAATTAAATGAGATAAAGTAGGTATTGCTCATAGCATGGGGCTAGTTAGTGCTTCATAAAAAGAGTTGTTATTATTCCATGATCAATGGAGATTTATAACATAATCAAGGCCCGGAAATGACTTTACAGATATAGAGAGCTGGGCTCTGATCATGTAGGCAATTGTAAACATCTCTGCGGTAAATACAGAGATGTATCAGGCCTAGATCCCACTCCAGGGGAGGACTTTGTACTCCAGGTGTCAGCTTGGTCTGGGTTTGCTTTCGCTGTGGGAAGCCACCTCAGCCCAAGAACACATGACCTTTACAATGACCGAGGGAAAAGAGGGGAATCAAGTCCCAACGGTTTCAGTCCAACACAGGAGTGCTCCTGGGCTCCCCAGTAGAGGGGGGATTGATAGAGATTTTGTCCCCAGCCTGCAACACATTTCAGCTTCTCGCTGTGACCCATCCTGCTTCTGCATCCCCCTCTCCAGAGCTGTGGAGCCCTCATAAATAGGCTTCACCCCAAACCCCATTTCAGGGTCTGCTTCAAAGAATCCAGCCTATGACAAAGACAGAGCGCAATGAAAGGGCACCTCTTCAGGCTCCGCTCCCCCATAATGCCCTCCCCCACTCCCTTTGTTCATCCTTTTATCTTTCAATCTTATCCCTTTGTCTGTGTTTTGTACTCTCCATATTCAGAGCATTTCGTTTTAATGGCCTGTTGTACACAGCTTGTCCACGAGCTGTCAGGTCGTGGCAGAAGCCTATTTAGACAAGTTGTCAGGTTGAACGGGAGAAGAAAAAAAAATCCTAAATCAATGTGTTTTCACATGCAATCACACGTGGGCTAATTTATCTGCAGCCGCGTTCTACCCTGCCAGTTTGGCATAAGGGTCCTCAGACAAGGGGGCTGCGAGTTGGCTGATTAACAGAGCGATTTTTATTGGGAGAAGGACAACACCATTGTTTTATGGTAATTATCACCATTTGAACCTGTGCACACGCTCATGGGGAAGATTAAAGGAAAGCCTCTGTATGGATGATGAAGCAGCTCAAAACACGCACGGGCTCGAGGGCTAGAACTATTTAGAATATTAACGTTCTCTACCTTGGAAAAAGCCCCTGGGAGGCGACAGATTGGCTAACTTTTTAAATAGTCCTTGTGCCTTATCTGTGGGACTGAATGCAAGTGGGTTCTGTTTCCAGTGTTGGGAAAACAGTAGGATGGCTTGCTTGGAGATTAACAGTCAAGTCCATTTCAAGGGTAAGAACAGAGCCAGTCTTTATGAGGTGTGAACTAGGCCATTCAACATCCTCCCTTACACGTTACAAAAACCAAAACCAAACCAAAATCCAAAAAGCAGCACTCAAACATGCATATGAGGTTTTCTTTTTTTCAGAGAGTGTTGTGGCTGTGGTGGTTTTACACTTGAAACACACCACAAACTTCAAAATACTTACCAGGTGAATTGAAAACTCCAGCTGGGGAAAACACAGACTTGAGTAATTTTTTTCTTGGATATTTGATAATTCTCTTTGCATCTTTGCCCATTTCCACTGACATATCTGAGTTTAGGACAAGGACAAAGCGAAATAAGTCTGTCACTGCAAGGCAAAGCAGACAAGCAGAGAGCTATAAAAATGGCTTGCCGACTGGAAATGGCTGTTTTAAGGGTTTGTGGTGTATGATTAACTTAAAAGAATCTTGCTCAAATTGTTAAGAACAAACTCTTTGGGGTCTGCAGGTGTATCGGTGGCTAGAATTAGAAACACACGGTAATGGGGACTATGACTTTTGGAGATTGCCCCACTTCTACGACTTTCTCTGCTTTTTATTTTTATTCCCTTTACAAGTAAGAATCATTAAATTCTCTTCTTGTGGCTGGAGCAGGAGAGAGAAAGGGCAGGGGCATTTCTGAGAATCATTTTGTTAAGAAAACCCAGGCTCACGGATCAAAACAGCTCTCTTCCCTCCCAAACGAACAAGAAAGATACATGTCTGGGCACTCTGGAACTCCTACCCAATCAAGAAATGCTTGCCCCATAAGGGAACATTGGAAAGTTGAGCTGCTAAGAGCTATTTTAGAGCCCACAACCAGGCTTCCATTCTGCTGCCATTTCTAGAATGTCTTAGAAAGACAGAGAGATTTCATAATTGAAAAATAAAACATTGAACATGCAAATGTAATAGTTTGTTTTCACCTTTTATAAGGCCACTGAAAATTTTTGCTCAGGGAGAGGAAATCAATTCTCCATTAAAAGAAGATGCTCAGTGTAAACAAGGCATATCATTTGCTTTGTAATTATGAACTTAGATGAAACTGGTAATAGGATATGAACCAGATATGTTTCAGCTGTAGCTTCATGCCTGAGTTTTTTTTTTTTTAATCATTATCTGATTTCTCTCGATTTACTGAAATTTTCTAGAAAACAAATTTTGGCCTCCATTTGGTTTTTCTCAAAATCACCAATGATCATTGATTTACTCACTGATTCCTGTGGTATAGCCAGCCAGTGTCAAGTACTGTGCTAGACACAGGAAACAGAGCTAAAGCCACAGCCTTTGTTTTCAGGTTGCATACGGTCTAAGGGAGGAGTGGGCAAAATGAGAATTATTGAGCCAGTGAGTTATGAGAACCGACACTTTGACAGAGCTTCCCCACTGTCCCCCAGCTACTAGTCTGAGTGCTTCCATGTATCATCACTTCATCCTTATGACAACCCTGTGAGGTTGTTGCTCAGTTGCCAAGTTGTGTCCGACTCTTTGTGACCCC
Source organism: Capricornis sumatraensis (assembly GCF_032405125.1). Lineage (NCBI taxonomy): Eukaryota > Metazoa > Chordata > Mammalia > Artiodactyla > Bovidae > Capricornis > Capricornis sumatraensis. The sequence continues at coordinate 104,791,115 of NC_091092.1, read as the reverse complement.
ATGAACTGTTGCACGGCAGGCCTCCCAATCCCTCACCATCTCCAGAGTTTGCCCAAATGCATGTTCATTGAATTGGTGACGCCATCCAATCATCTCATCCTCTGTCATCCCTTCTCCTACTGCCATCGATCTTTCCCAGCATCAGGGTCTTTTCCAATGAGTCGATTATTCACATCAGGTGGCCAAAGTATTTGAGCTTCAGCTTCAGCATCAGTCCTTCTAATGAATATTCAGGGTTTATTTCCTTTAGGATTGACTGCTTTGATATGATGTGACCTCCCCTGTGAGGTAGGTAACCTTATTAACTCCAGTTTTCACATGGGGAGAGGCACAGAAAGGTTATTTGCTGAAAATCACACAGCTAGTAAGTGGCAGAGCCAGAATACAAAGGCAGTCAGACAAGTTCAAAGCACATGCTCTTCCCCAGTACTAGGGGTTGGGTGGGATTGAGGTAGGGGCTTGGAATGGGGAATAGTCAAGGCAAGCTCTCCAGAAGATATAACATAACAACCTCAAAAGTATCTCCATTGGCCATATCAGAATGAATATGTATGGAAACCTAATTACTGTGTAAGGCAGAAGGCTGAGGGCAAGGAGCTATTTTCCAGGACTTGGCTCCAGGGAAGAAGGATCCACAGTGCCTGAGGATGGCAGTGCTGTAGGCCAGTGTTTCAACAACTGTGGTCTTGAAACCTTAGTGTTCTCTGAGACAATGGTGCACACTTGGACAAAGAGGGTTCCAGGATCAAATAAGTTTGGGAAGCGTTTGGTTCAACAGAGGAAAATGGGTTTCTTCAGATTTGAAAGGCCCTTAACAGACTCATGTACCCTGTGGAACACCAAGAGGGAAATAGAATCCGAGCGCAAATACTTCATAGAAAGTCCTATGAAGACCTCATAGAATAAGTGGGTCCCAGAGAATGCAGTCTTTGAAATGATGTCTTCCAAGAGGCATGGAGGGGCTCAGGCAGGCTGGAACCCCAAGGCCTGGTCTGTCCCTTGACTGGATGGTAAGGGAAACCCTACACTGGGTGGCCGGTGCTGGGTTTGGTGTTCAGTGCCTTTATTACTTGAGCTCTCTCCCTGCTCCTTTGGTCCCTGATCTCCTCCTCAAGGTTCTGGACTGTTCTAGTTCACCTTGAGGACCTGTGAAGCCAGCCTGTTTCTCTAGCAGATGGTCAATTTCTGAGGTTTGCAACCAAGAGAGCTGCCTGGTACACCCAGGATGTAGACTCCATCTCCTCTGGGCCCTTGTAGATGTTCCAGCTCCAGATCTGATGGCCAAGTCTAGTTCCTCTGGACTTGGCCTTTGAACATGAGCAATCTGTTAGCCTTAACTTTCTAGTTGGCTGAGCTTCTCCTGCTAGTTTTTCCTAACTAAACCTGCCCTGTTTCTCCCTGCTCTTTCTTCCTCCTTTTCTCTCTCCCTCCTTCCCTCCTTTGACATTTACTATGCAGGTTCTATGGGAGCCACTGAATTAAATTTTAGTACCGTCTCACATAATTTCTGGTTCCAAACCAACGAGCTAAACTCAGGTCAAATGACTGCACCATAGGTTGGTGGGTTGAGGGGCATAGTTACTGTAAGGGCATGTGTGAGGGGCTGTGTGAAAGACTAGACAAGAAGCATATTCTTCACATATGGTTTGCAAGTGCGTGTAGATCCTGTTGTGTGTAGATACTACTGGGATTCATAAAATATATCTTAACTTGTATGAATTAATATTGCTTTTGTCATTATGTATTTTTTAATCAAAGCATACTATAAGTGCTATTATCTTGTTCAGTTCAGTTCAGTTCAGTTGCTCAGTTGTGTCCAACTCTTTGTGACGCCATGGACTGCAGCAAGCCAGGCTTCCCTGTCCATCACCAACTCCTGGAGCTTACTCAAACTCATGTCCATTGAGTCGGTGATGCCATCCAGCCATCTCATCCTCTGTCATCCCCTTCTCCTCCTGCCTTCAATCTTTCCCAGCATCAGGGTCTTTTCAAATGAGTCAGTTCTTCGCTTGAGGTGGCCAAAGTATTGGAGTTTCAGCTTTAGCATCAGCCCTTCCAATGAATATTCAGGACTGATTTCCTTTAGGATGGATTGGTTGGATCTCCTTGCCATCCAAGGAACTCTCAAGAGTAGTGTCTACGAATTCTTTGATATTGAAAGGGGGGGGGTCCTTTATTCTGCCTTAACCTCAGGCTTTGGAGTCATCCAAACTTGGGGTCAGATTTCACTTCTGTCACGTATTAGCTCAGTGACTTTGGGCAAGTTGCTTAACTTTGAAAACCTTGATTCCCTTACCTGAAAATGGAAATCATACCTCCTTCATGGGTTTCCATGGAGATGAAATGAAGTCATAAACGTAAATCATCGGACAAGTTGCATTGTGGCTTGATAAATAATTATTGATATTGTTAGGAAGAAATAGGAGGTGGGGGAGGAAGAGAGAGGAGAGTGATGGAAAAGCATTAGCCATGAGCTAGGTCGGAGATGGGGATACCGAGGGAGATTGAAAACAGCTTTCTCTGCTATTATACATCTTCTGCCATATCTTTGACTCTTCTGAGGTTTAGCAGAAGTTCATAAACTGAAAAGAACAAGCAGCATTCTGACAGACATGCTGACCAACGCTAGGAGACACTTGTGTTTTTGCTACCCCACATCTGAGCCACGTTCCTATATTCCTGGATGGAATTTGGTGGGAGAAAAAGGAGAGGGGTGGCACTCAGTGTTTAGTGGTGACCTCTAGTGATGGTGGCAGCGATCAGAGGTGGCAGTGCTTGGGATTCTTGCTGCACTAACCTATATGTGCTGGCGGTCATGAGCTACTTTTATCGTCTCATCTTCTTGCTTTTTTGTCAAGTCTGTGAGCTAATCAATATCTTACCCACAGATTCTTCTTCAGCCTCAGTTCTCTAGGGTCAGTTTCTGAGGTTTGCAAACAAGAGAGCTGCCTGGTACACCCTGAATGTAGACTCCATCTCCTCTGGCCCCTCTTAGATGTTCTGGCTCCAGATCTGATGGCCAAACCAGAGCCTTTCTGCCCGGCCACATTTACATGGCAGAGACATTGTGAATGACACTCTGTCCTGGTTCTACAGCCTGTCTGCCAGCATGGTTGGTGCAGAGACTCCGTCACACTGTATTCTCTGTCCTTCTGCGTCTGTCTCTAGCCGTCATGGCAATGGGACTGGGTGGTGGCGGGGGAGGGGGGGGTGGCGTGGGGTGGAGCACAGTGGAGGAATGATTGCAAAGGCTGCCTAGCGCCATGTGCAGCAAGGTCCTAACTGGTGGCTCTGTTTTACTGATGAATTATCCTTGTAGGGTCACTTTGTTGCAGAGATGACAGCAGTTAAACCCACATGTGGGGTGGCAGACGATGCTAATTCTCCCTACTCTGTCCTCTTCTCCCTCCCTCCACATATGGTCCCCCAAATTTGGCCCTCCAGGACACCCTATGGATGCCCTGATCCAACTCACGCTGTTGTTTGTTGTGGGAGAGGACGAGGCAGGGGTGAGTACTGCTCTGAAATCTCAGGCTCCCTGAAAGTGCTCCATGGATCCCACATGCCTGCAAAGCGCTCTTGTTTTGTTTTCGCATTTCAGGTGTTAATTATAAGGAAGAGAATTAGGCATATAAAACAAATTACATTGGCAGCGTTTGCTTCACTCGTTCACCATGGGGCCCAGGCGCCCCTAATGAGATGTGCCTACAGATCATCGTGCTTCCTGCAAACAGCCAGTTGCTTCTAATGTGGCAGAGCCTTCCTTGTGTTGCCTGAGAATTAGCCACAGGTGTAGCATTTGACTTGGGCGAGCATCACCCAGCCAGGGGTGATTGGTTAGGTCAACAGGAGGAAGAGGAAGGGGGAGAAGAGAGAAAGCAAGAGGCAGATACCCAAGGCTTTAGAGCTTCCTCATAATTTCCATTAGGCGCTCCTCTTCCACCCCAAATAAATGCATAAGCCAAGAAAAAGCAGTGTATCTCTGTCCTTTCTATAGCAAGCAATTCTGCACCTGCCACCAGATACAGGCAGTGAGTGGTGTTTTTTTTTTTTTTTTTATCAGCATTTAATAATATTAATGTCCCCAGTGGAGAACAAACATGCATTCCACCATGGGTCGAAAACTGTTTGTGGGCTAATTGGAAAACATTACTTAATGTTTTCTTTAATTAGAATTAATTACAAGACCCGAGTAAAGAAATAAGTCCATACGTGAGATTCTAAGACCTCACACTGTGATGTGAAATTTCCCTAGGAGAATTTGTCCTAAGAGAATACCTGTGGCAGCCTATAGAATATGTGTACGTAAATATTTGTCTTCCTCATGAGCGTGACTCTTCTAACATTATTGAGATCAGCACAGGTATAATTGACTTATTGGCTTAAAAAAAAGGAGAAATATGATATTGGATCAGATGAGCCTACTTAGAGAGGGGCTGTGACTTCTTGGGTCAGTCAGCTACTCTAATGGCTGTGGCATTTGGAGCCTTGGTTCTTTCATCTGTAAATGGCTGGACTAGAGTTCTCTAAAGTAATCTAAGCTTGAGCATTCCAGGTTTCTCGTTTCCTACCCCACGATTTTGTTTTGAGATTGCTAACCATGAGACATCAGAACTGAGGTGGGGTCAGGAAAGTTTTTGAAATAATGGAACAGATCTAGAGAAGTTATTTTGATGGGAGTTCCAACTTTTTAAGATAGTCAATGTATTTATCTCTGAAAACTGTGTTTTTAAAGGAGCAATACAGCAGTTTTTGAGCTGAGTCAAATGTGCCTCTGAGAACAATCCATTAACAACTTCTGACTACATATGAGTTTGGATGAAACAAACTGTATTCTGCAAAACCATATGTGCATGTAGGTACAACCATCCTGCTCTGTAAACATCTCCCAGACCATGTTCTGAGGACCAGAAGTATTCTGGGATCTCTAAGTTTGGATGCAGTGGGGAGGGAAATTCTGTGGTTAAAGAAATTTTGGGAGTGTTGAAACAAATTATTTTCCAGGTTTCTTCATAATAGGATCCACAGAGCATTTGTCATGCCAAGGGGCTGTGTGATTTTACTGGGACATGCAGTTTGTGGTGTGTGATCTTATTTGACTTTTGAACCCCTTTATGAGTATGTCAACAATTCATGGCAGACCAGTGTCCTGCAGAATCAATTTAAGAAAAAACATGTTACATAATCAGAACAGGTTATTTTAAGATTTCAGCCTTAAGTCCAAGCAGAAGAAGCTTAGAAGAAAGAGTAAACTAGAAAAATACAGAAAAATGTGGACTTTGATCAGTTTCCTTAGTGAAAGGATTCAAATAAGAATAATTATTGTTAGATTAAGTACAATCAAATGATTTTTTTATAAGTGGGAAATGCAAAACCCAATGATATGTTAAGTAAATTTGATTTCTTTAAGAGATAGAGAATTCTGTTTTGCTCTTAGAACATTTTTAAGTTGTGTCATTTAGAGGGCTATAGAAAAGATACATGATTGATAGCAATTTTATTTTTCCATTTTAATAGCTAGTAAATCAAAATCTCGGAGAAGGCAATGGCACCCCACTCCAGTACTCTTGCCTGGAAAATCCCATGGATGGAGGAGCCTGGAAGGCTGCAGTCCATGGGGTCGCTAAGAGTCGGACACGACTGAGCGACTTCACCTTCACTTTTCACTTTCATGCATTGGAGAAGGAAATGGCAACCCACTCCAGTGTTCTTGCCTGGAGAATCCCAGGGACGGGGGAGCCTGGTGGGCTGCCATCTATGGGGTCGCACAGAGTCGGACACGACTGAAGCGACTTAGCAGCAGCAGCAGCAGCAGCAGCAAATCAAAATCTATTCACATAAAGAAGGAATTGTATTTTCCTTGTGCTAAGAAACCAGCGGGTAAATGTCTTAGTGTCTTAAAAGGGATTGTTGGTGTGATGTTCTTGTTATTAACATGAGTTAGGTATGATATATCCAAAGAAATTCTGTTTTGCAAATAAGCATTAAATAAGGCCTCCTCTAGAGAACAAAGATGACCCCTGGAATGTAGCTAGCAAGACAACCAGTAAAGATGTAAGAGTCAGAAGTTACCAGGATAAGGATATTTCTTATGCAGGTAGAAAATTCTTTTTTCCCAAAGTCATAAGATTGTGCCTATCAACAAAACAGATGTCTCAGGAAGAAATTTTAAAGCGAGTAAAAAATTTCATCCTGAGCATGAAGAGTTTGTGTACTCATTTGTTAGAAATGCCATCGCAAACTCAATTTATTATTTTTTATTTTGATTAACAATATGTCTTTGTTCCTCTTTCTTTTTCCCTTCCCCATGTTGCTTAGCACCCATTATCGGTGATGTCAGGAGGAAGGGAAAAAGAAAGGATTAAAAAATACCACAGAATAATTTATCAGAAGGAGTACTTCCTGAATGCACTGTAATTTTGCTCTCAAGTAAGAATTTTAAACCTTCACTGAGTGATTCTTTGTCTCCTGGGAAAAGGAGGTTTCCCTTCCTGGGTGGGTCAGCACTCCCGTCTGCCTCACACCAGACCATCCCTCATCATAACTGCGGCTATTATGGTGCTAGTTGAAAAGACCCTGGATTTATGCTGTACAGCATGGGCAAATGGGACACCGGCCTGTAAAGTTTGATTGATTGGATCTATAGGAGGCCGTCTGAATGCCACCGAGGCGTGTGGCTGGTGTTCCTTAGTCCCTGCAGCAAGCTGCCATGGTGGGGCTGAGCTGGGCCACTTCAGGCAGCCTGTACTTCTCAACCTTACTCAGCTTAGCTGTGGTGACACAGGCCAGGGGCAGTGCAAGCTGTTTGGGGCTGTGTGCTAACCATGAATGACAGATACCTTTGCCCCTGGCTCGTGCTTCCCAGTGGTAGATTCTTAACTAGAAACAGTGGGAAAACCACCCTTCTCCTCCAAAGGGGACTGCAGAGGTGAGGCCTGACTTGTATTTCACATTGTAATGAAAAGATGGTTACATGCCAGCAGGATATTAAAACTATAAATACTGTAAAAGATGACTTGGCAAACACTGTTTCCTCAGAGCAGTCTTTTCTTATGCCTCAGACTGGGTGAGGACCCTCTGTTATATAATGTCCTGATTTCTTCCTTTGTGGCATTCACAAGTATTGTCATAAATGAATGCATTATTTAATTATTTCTTGTGCTAAGTCACTTCAGTCGTGTTTGACTCTCTGCGACCCTGTGGACAGCAGCCCACTAGGCTCCTCTGTCCATGTGACTCTCCAGGCAAGAATACTGGAGTGGGTTGCCATTTCACTTATTTCTTATTGGCCCCCAAATATTTAATGTTAATTCCATATGGATAAAGATCTCTCTGTCATGCTTCCTAACACTCAGGGCAAAGTACAATTTTAGCCCTGCCCTGCCCTCCCCTCCCCTCCCCTTTCCTTCTCTCCCCTTGCCTTCATGAATAATTTAGTCCTAAAGCCATTAGGTGGGGGCAGAACAGGATAGGTGTCCCTGGTGACAAGGGGAGTGGCTGTGGAGGCCTACACCTGGATGTCAGAGTCCTTGCATGGGGAGGATGGCATCCATGCCCTCACACAACCGGAGGAAGGGCCTCTATAACTTACATCCTGTACCAGGAAACTCTTGGCCTACTCAGCCACTTTGGGAAGCAGGGAGAGGGCCATCAAATTTTGAGTGCAATTAGACCAAACATCTGTTAGACTGATTTTTTTTTCGTTGTTTCAACCAGTTCTTGTGGCCTTGTAGAGACAGACCATTAGTTAATTTAGTTTGATGGCCAGTAGTGTATGTGCTAATTGAATTTTTGACTGGATGTTTGGGAACCATAAAAAGATATATGTGTGTGTGTGTGTGGTGTAGCAAAAAGACCACAGCCTTTGAAATCAGACAGATTTAGCTTTAGCCTCAGTTTCCTGATTAATATAATAGGAATGATAATAGATTTGCTTGCAGAATTGTGTTAATTACATAAAATAAGCTGTCCATATTCATTCATTATAGACTCTTGACATAAGATGCTCAAAGACAGGGGTGCTTCATATTTTTTGTGTCATGGACCCCCTTGACAGTCTTGTGAACCCTATGGATACTTTCTTAAAAGAATGTTTTTAAGATGCTTCAAAAGTATACAGAATTAAAAAGGGAACCAATTACATTGAAATATGGTTATCAAAATATTAGTAAACACACTAGTGATATAGTAATTTATATGTTCTATTGATATATTCAATGGCAAGATCTAGCGACAGATCCCATAACTGCCAAAACTTTGAGGCAGAGATGGGCATAAATGATACACTGAGATATTCTGAACAACTGTAATGATACAAACAAATCTGTGATATTTATTGGTAGCAAAGACATAACAACTACTATTAAAACTGGGGTCTGTTTCCTATACTTATAAACAAACAAATGCTGCATTTTAGTTAGCGGTTAGCTTCTATAAAAATGTCAGAGTTTTCCCATCTAAGTTCACAGATCTCTGAATGCTAGTGTCAAATTTCTCCATGGAGTTCAGGTTTAAAACCCTGATTCAAACTAACATTGGGCTTCCCTGGTGGCTCAGTGGTAAAGAATCCTTCTGCCAGTGCAGGAGACGTGGGTTCAATCTCTGGGTCGGGAAGATCCCCTGGAGAAGGAAATGGCAACCCACTCCAGTATCCTTACCTGGAGAATCCCACGGGCAGAGGAGTCTGGCGGGCTAGAGTCCATGGGGTCGCAAGAGAGTCGGATATGACTTAGCAACTAAACAATAAGATACCGCTGACTTACAGAAATCTTTTTACGCCTCTCACCTTTTCTGAAAGTTAGTACACAGAGCCTCTCTGATGGCTGAAGAACTTTCTGCCCTCTAACTGCCATCATGGGTTTGTCTTCACCTGGGATTCTGGAGCCAAGTCCTGAGGCCACCTGCGTCCACCTGCGTCCCCCTCTGTTGTATATTTGATGTGCCAGGGCCTGACCCAGTGGAGCCTGGGTATGCTTAGACCTTTGAAATGTCCAAAACAAGGTGCCTCTGCTTGCTCATTGAGGCCGTGTGTATGCCCAGCATTCTTTATGCTTTCTAATTCCCATCACTTGCCAAGCCGGCTAGGCTTGCTTCTGAGGAAATTCTAATGTAGCCATAGCCACTTGTATTAAAAAATGATCTCCCTTGCCTCCAGCAAACTATTTGTCCTCTGAACTTTATTTATAAACACCCCCATGGTTAAGGCATCTGTTTCTTCACATTCATTTCCCCAGCTCCGGTCTTCCTAGCCCAGAAGGACAGTTTCAGCCTGTGGGTAGGCCAGGTGAGAGAAGCAGGTAGCCTGTGAATGAGGCTGGGAAAAGAAAGGCTCACCACAGGCCCCACTGAACAGACAGATGGAAATGTCAGGGAAGCGCTCTTTCCGTCCTCACCTCCTCTGGAGGTTCGGGGGAAGTAAAACTGAAACGTGAGTTTTGCCTTTGCTCAGGCTGTAGAAACAAAGGAGGTGGAGCAATGAAGAATCCCAGAAGAAAATAAAAGCCCCAGTTTCTACATCAGAAAAAAAAAAAAGCGACAAAAGTTGGAAGAAAATATCTCCTTGCTTTTATCATTGATAAGGTTAAAGAACATATGTGGCTTTTTCTGCTTGGAAGCTGGCCTCTCACGTCAGCTCAGAATCTCACGTCAGCTTGGAAGAAATGATAAAGAAACAACACAGACTTTGCAACTTTGCAGTTCAGTTCAGTTCAGTTCAGTTGCTCAGTCGTGTCCGACTCTACGACCTCATGATTTGCAGCATGCCAGGCCTCCCTCTCCATCAACAACTCCTGGAGTTTACTCAAACTCATGTCTATCGAGGTAGAGATGCCATCCAGCCATCTCATCCTCTGTCGTCCCCTTCTCCTCCTGCCCTCGATCCCTTTCAGCATCAGAGTCTTTTCCAGTGAGTCAACACTTTGCATGAGGTGGCCAAAGTACTGGAGTTTCAGCTTTAGCATCAGTCCTTCCAATGAACACCGAGGACTGATCTCCTTTAGGATGGACTGTTTGGATCTCCTTGCAGTCTAAGGGACTCTCAAGAGTCTTCTCCAACACCACAGTTCAAAAGCATCAATTCTTCGGTGCTCAGCTTTCTTCACAGTCCAACTCTCACATCCGTACATGACCACTGGAAAAACCATAGCCTTGACTAGACGGACCTTTGTTGGCAAAGTAATGTCTCTGCTTTTGAATATGCTATCTAGGTTGGTCATAACTTTCCTTCCAAGGAGTAAGTGTCTTTTAATTTCATGGCTGCAATCACCATCTGCAGTGATTTTGGAGCCCCCCAAAATAAAGTCTGACACTGTTTCCATTGTTTCCCCATCTATTTCCCATGAAGTAATGGGACCAGATGCCATGATCTTCGTTTTCTGAATGTTGAGCTTTAAGCCAACTTTTCCACTCTCCTCTTTCACTTTTATCAAGAGGCTTTGTAGTTCCTCTTCACTTTCTGCCATAAGGGTGGTGTCATCTGCATATCTGAGGTTCTTGATATTTCTCCCAGCAATCTTAATCCCAGCTTGTGCTTCTTCCAGCCCAGCGTTCCTCATGATGTACTCTGCATATAAGTTAAATAAACAGGGTGACAATATACAGCCTTGACATACTCCTTTTCCTATTTGGAACCAGTCTGTTGTTCCATGTCCAGTTCTAACTGTGGCTTCCTGACCTGCATATAAGTTTCTCAAGAGGCAGGTCAGGTGGTCTGGTATTCCCATCTCTTTCAGAATTTTCCACAGTTGATTGTGATCCACACAGTCCAAGGCTTTGGCATAGTCAATAACGCAGAAATAGATGATTTTCTGGAACTCTCTTGGTTTTTTGATGATCCATCGGATGTTGGCAATTTGATCTCTGGTTCCTCTGCCTTTTCTAAAACCAGCTTGAACATCTGGGAGTTCACGGTTCATGTATTGCTGAAGCCTGGCTTGGAGAATTTTGAGCATTACTTTACTAGTGTGTGAGATGAGTGCAATTGTGCGGTAGTTTGAGCATTCTTTGGCATTGCCTTTCTTTGGGATTGGAATGAACACGGGCCTTTTCCAGTCCTGTGGCCACTGCTGAGTTTTCCAAATTTGCTGGCATATCGAGTGCAGCACTTTCACAGCATCATCTTTTAGAATTTGAAATAGCTCAACTGGGATTCCATCACCTCCAGTTACTGTTGTTATGTCCATCTCTGTATCTAGTAGCTGAGCTTTTCAAAAACTCCTTCATGCCTCTTTTGGGAAGGAAGTGGAAGAAACTGGGTCACTTGGAGTCGAAAGCAGAGAAGGGAGAGAAGTGTATTTTTGTGCTGGAGAGGCCTGGGCAAGGACTCCCTGAGGTAGCTTCTCGATGTATTACATTAACAGTGCAAACTGTTCACTGAGAGAGCAGAGAGGGCTCTTGGCAGGCAGGAGAGGAAAAAGATGGTATGCTAGACAGCTTCCAACTCTGTCTGAGGAAAGGATTGCCCTCCACCCCCGCACCCCGCCTAAGGCACCAAGCATTAGTAGCAGTTCCAGGCCCCTGGGTAAAAGAGGACAGAAGGAAGAGAGGATGATTAATTAAAAATGCAGGCTGACCCTGAAATGACCAAATGAGTACTAATGACTCCCATAGCTTCCTTGGTAGAAAAGAAATTATGCTAAATGCTTAGAACCACCATGAAGGTCCCTATCAGGCTACTTTTCTGACTTTTCTAGTTTGGCTAAAATCTCATGCCTGATTTTTACCATGCAACATAGTCAAATTTCAGGCCTTTGGAAATGTCAGTGTGTTTATCTGTAAGATAAACTTTCTCTGACAATAGTTATAGCTATCCTCAGTCAAGGACATGTTATACAACCGAAGTGGGGGCCTTCTGAGATAGAATGAAGGGGAAGATTCTGTAACCCCGACGCTGAGATCTTTCCTCTTCTTCTGTTTCTGTAACCAATGTTGCCATTTTCTATGGACAAAAGCCATACTTCTTCACTGTAGATCATTAAGTACATAAAGGGAAGAAGAGAGAAAGGGAAAATGTAGCCTCTAGTTTTACCACCCAGAACTGCCCATGGTTAACAGCTTATCTTCTTTATTTCTTCTCTTTCCTTGGTTTCAATTTTGTCTATAACATTACTGATTAGATTAGATTTATTTAAAGCTATTTGTTGATGGGAAGAGAAACTGATAGAGGTCACTCCTTTGGCTTCAGGTTGCTCACAGTTCAGTGCATCACACAGTTGGTCACTTGCCTGACTTCCCCCATTGGATGATGAGTAACTTGATTGCTACAAGCAGTTAGACCCTCCTGCTTGGCGCCCCTTGCCATTTGGATGGCCCTCTCTTATCATATTGTCAGTTCTTGAAGTGCTATTTTTTTCAAAGACCATTCTTTTAACCAACAAGTTTCAGCTCCTACTTTAGGTCAAGGCCAATGCCAGCTGCTTTAACATACTTTATTTTATTTAGTTTGGTTCATTTTTATATTCTTAGGGTGGGGCCAGTGCCTGGCACCCAGGAAGTTGAATTTTAAAACTAAGGTATTTTGGAAGGAATGTGAGCACTGGAGTTAGACTGGGTTTGAATCCCAGCCCTTCTGTATAGCTGTGTGACCTTGGGCCAGGGGTTAACCTCTCTAAGCTTCAATGTCCTCATTTGTAAAATAGGTATAATACAGTCTTCAATAGAGGCCCATGGTGAAGATGAAACAAAATGATAAATGGAAAATTGTGGCTCATGCTATGTGTTCCATACATAGAAAATAAATGAATGAATGAAAAAATAATGAATGACTGATTAGAGTCCAAGAAATCAATCCAAGGGCTACTCTGTATCTTTACATGGAAAAAGAGGAAGAACTGAGACTCAGCCTTTGGGCCCCAGGGCCTTCAGTCTCTCCCCTTTAAACCTGGTCTCAGGAGAGGTACTAACATGAGCCACTGAATTTTAGGTGTGAGTTTAAATGGACATGCCTCTCTGAGAAACATTTGCATTTTCAATCAAATTTCTAACTGTCTTGTTTAAGTAATGTTTTAGAAAATTTTAGAAGGTTCACGGTTTCCCCTGGAGCCCATTTGTGAACCCTCTGCCACCCATTAAGGACCCCTTATGTCTCAACAAGTATTGATTGGGAGGTCACAGAGAAGTGATGAGAGACTTGTCTGGTAGGATGTATTTTAATTGCAAGCAAATCAAGATACAATTTTAGTAACTGAGGCAGGAAGCAATAACTGCCTGTACTCTGGTGGTGCCCATCTGTGTGGAAAGGAAAAACAGATTCCAGAGAGCTTAAATGGTGAGAGTTGAGCATTGTGAGGTCTAACCAGATGTGAGGAGAGAGACAAAAAGAACAATTCGGAGAGACTCTTAGCTTCAAACCTGAGCAGCCGAGGTAATGGCACTTCCCCTGGGACCTATAAGATAGCACAGAGGGGAGCTGGCTCTCTGGGTGAATAGGTGATAAATATTGTTGTGCATGCTTACGTGCATACTCAGTTGCTCAGCTGTGTCTGACTCTGCTACCCTATGGACTATAGCTTGCCAGGCTCCTCTGTTCATGGAATTTTCTACGTGAGAATACTGGAGTGGATTGCCATTTCCTACTCCAGTTGTAGCCATGAAGAATTTGCAGTGGTTGGGAAGCAGCCAGGGTAGGGGGGATATCTACCAAGCAGTTGTCATTGTTCAGTCACTCAGTCATGTCTGATTCTTTGTGACCACATGCACTACAGCACATGAGGCTTCCCTGTTCTTCACCATTTCTCCCAGAGTTTGCTCAAATTCATGTCCATTGAGTCATGATGCCATCCAACCATCTCATCCTCTGTCACCCCCTTCTCTTCCTGCCCTCAATCTTTCCCAGAGGGAAAGAGTCAGCTCTTCACATCAGGGGGCCAAAGCATTGGAGCTTTAACTTTAGCATCAGTCCTTCCAATGAATATTCAGGGTTGATTTCCATTACGATTGACTCATTCAATCTCCTTGCTGTCCAAGGGACTCTCAAGAGTCTTCTCCAACACCACAGTTCAAAAGTATCAATTCTTCAGTGCTCAGCCTTCTTTATAGTCCAACTCTCACATTGGTACATGACTACTGGAAAAACCATAGCTTTCACTAAACCGACCTTTGTTGGCAAAGTGATGTCTCTGCTTTTTAATATGCTATCTAGGTTTGTCATAGCTTTCCTTCCAAGGAGCAAGCAGTTAGAAATGCAAGGTCCTCAGATGGCTTCACAGCTAAGTTCTGCCAAAAATTTATAGAAGAGCTAACACCTATCCTACTGAAACTCTTCCAGAAAATTGCAGAGGAAAGTAAACTTCCAAACTCATTCTATGAGGCCACTATTACCCTAATACCAAAACCAGACAAAGATGCCACAAAAAAAGAAAACTACAGGCCAATATCACTGATGAACATAGATGCAAAAATCCTTAACAAAATTCTAGCAAATGGAATCCAGCAGCATATTAAAAAGATCATACATCATGACCAAGTGGGCTTTATCCAGGGATGCAAGGATTCTTCAATATTTGCAAATCAATCAATGTGATACACCACATTAACAAATTGAAAGATATAAACCATATGATTATCTCAATAGATGCAGAGAAAGCCTTTGACAAAATTCAACATCCATTTATGACAAAAACACTCCAGAAAGCAGGCATAGAAGGAACATACCTCCACATAATAAAAGCCATATATGATAAACCCACAACAAACATTATCCTCAGTGGTGAAAAATTGAAAGCATTTCCCCTGAAGTCAGGAACAAGACAAGGGTGCCCACTCTCACCACTACTATTCAACATAGTTTTGGAAGTTTTAGCCACAGCAATCAGAGAAGAAAAAGAAATAAAAGGAATCCAGATTGGAAAAGAAGTAAAACTCTCCCTGTTTGCAGATGACATGATCCTCTACATAGAAAACCCTAAAGACTCCACCAGAAAATTACTAGAACTAATCAATGAATATAGTAAAGTTGCAGGATATAAAATTAACACAGAGAAATCTCTTGCATTTCTATACAAGAACAATGAGAAAACAGAAAGAGAAATTAAGGAAACAATTCCATTCACCATTGCAACAAAAAGAATAAAATACTTAGGAATAAATCTACCTAAAGAAATAAAAGACCTATATATAGAAAACTATAAAACACTGATGAGAGAAATCAAAGATGACACAAATAGATGGGGAAATATACCATGTTCATGGATCAGAAGAATCAATATGGTGAACATGAGTATACTACCCAAAGTAATCTATAGATTCAATGCAATCCCTATCAAGCTACGAACAGTATTTTTCAGAGGACTAGAACAAATAATTTCACAATTTGTATGGAAATACAAAAAACCTCGAATAGCCAGAGCATCTTGAGAAAGAAGAATGGAACTGGAGGAATCAACCTGCCTGACTTCAGGCTTTACTACAAAGCTACAGTCATCAAAACAGTATGGTACTGGCACAAAGACAGAAATATAGATCAATGGAACAAAATAGAAAGCCCAGAGATAAATCCATGCACCTATGGACACCTTATCTTTGACAAAGGAGGCAAGAATATACAATGAAGAAAAGATAATCTCTTTAACAAATGGTGCTGGGAAAACTGGTCAACCACTTGTAAAAGAATGAAACTAGAACACTTTCTAACAGCATACACAAAAATAAACTTACAATGGATTAAAGATCTAAATGTAAGACCAGAAACTATAAAACTCCTACAGAACATAGGCAAAACACTCTCTGACGTAAATCATAGCAAGATCGTCTATGACCCACCTCCCAGAGTAATGGAAATAAAAGCAAAAATAAACAAATGGGACCTAATTAAACTTAAAAGCTTGTGCACAACAAAGGAAACTATAAGCAAGGTGAAAAGACAGCCTTCAGAATGGGAGAAAATAATAACAAATGAAGCAACTGACAAAGAATTAATCTAAAAAATATACAAGCAACTCCTGCAGCTCAATTCCAGAAAAATAAGTGACCCAATCAAAAAATGGGCCAAAGACCTAAACAGACATTTCTCCAAAGAAGACATACGGATGGCTAACAAACACATGAAAAGATGCTCAACATCACTCATTATCAGAGAAATACAAATCAAAACCACAATGAGGTACCATCTCACACCAGTCAGAATGGCTGCTATCAAAAAGGCAATAAATGCTGGAGAGGGTGTGGAGAAAAAGGACCCCTCTTACACTGTTGGTGGGAAGGCAAACTAGTACAGCCACTATGGAGAACAGTGTGGAGATTCCTTAAAAAACTGGAAATAGAACTGCCTTATGACCCAGCAATCCCACTGCTGGGCATACACACCAAGGAAACCAGAATTGAAAGAGACACGTGTACCCCAATGTTCATCGCAGCACTGTTTATAATAGCCAGGACATGGAAGCAACCTAGATGTTCATCAGCAGATGAATGGATAAGAAAGCTGTGGTACATATACAGAATGGAATATTACTCAGCCATTAAAAAGAATGCATTTGAACCAGTTCTAATGAGGTGGATGAAACTGGAGCCTATTATACAGGGTGAAGTAAGCCAGAAAGAAAAACACCAATACAGTATATTAACACATATATATGGAATTTATAAAGATAGTAATGATGACCCTATATGTGAGACAGCAAAAGAGACACAGATATAAAAAAAAGACTTTTGAACTCTGTAGGAGAAGGCGAGGGTGGGATGATTTGAGAGAATAGCATTGAAACATGTATATTATCATATGTGAAATAGATCACCAGTCCAGGTTCAATGTATGAGACAGGGTGCTCAGGGCTGATGCACTGGGATGACCCTGAGGAATGGGATGGGGAGGGAGGTAGGAGGGAGGGTTAGGATGGGGAACACATGTACACTTATGGCTGATTCATGTGAATGTATGGCAAAAACCACCACAATATTGTAAAGTAATTAGCCTCCAATTAAAAAAAAGAAGGAAAGAAATGCAAGGTCCTGCAGGAAAATGGTTCCTTTCAGCACTGACGACATTGTGATTCTATGATGACTGGGCGGTGGGGGAGGGATAGGGCCAGAACTTTGATTTGGAAATCTTCATCTCACCATGTGAGATGGGAGGAGCCAGGAAGGTGAATACATTGCCTTAGAAAAACAATGTGGAAAAATTCATATAGGACCAGGTACTGAATTTTGAAATAAAGCCAATTTTAGGGTCCAAACTACAAGAAATTAAGAGAGAGAGAGAGAGAGAGAGAGAGAGAGAGAGAGAAAGATTGCCAAACAGGGGGATATCTCAGCAAAGAGTGGACTACCCAGCCAGAAGAACGAGGACACAGGCACATTTCAAAAGAGTGAGACAGATGGAGACTAAGAGGGGCCTTACCTCCTGCTGATGCTGAGCCATGAGCTGAGATCCTGCCCAGGAGAAGGAGAGGGGGAAGCTCAGGGAATTCAGAGTTTGTTTGAGTTTTAATCTGGATGACTGAGAAAATCACTGAAGTGTCTGACAGCCCATTAGTGATCAGACTATGTTTTCTGCTTCAGACAGATGGGAGTACCAGATAGAATTTAAGCCCAGTTTATAGGAAATTTTTAAAAGGTACAATTTTGTATAACTTGAGTGACTATAAAATTCATACTGTCCAAACCATAATAGCTTGAATGCAGAGAAATACCTATTGTCTTTCCTCTTGACAGGTGTATTGATAAAGCACCCTTCCATTATCTGATTTGATTTTCCTCATGAAACAGGCAAAGCAGGTATCAAAGTTCCATTTTACAGATGTGGAAACTGAGGCTTGGAAAGAGAAAGGAACATTGCCAAAGTCACAGGGTTTGTGAGTGACCATGCAAGAACAATAACCCAGGGCTTAGGCTGCTGAGTCAGAGTTTCTTCTATACCAGAACCTCTTTTAAGGATAAGGGCAGGGTTTCTTAACAGCCCCTTAGGAAAAATCTATTCAGTTTATTTCTTTCAGGTTACATAACCCAAGTGATAGAATCTAAAGGATCTTTGGGGTTAATGTGCTGACAATTGTGCTTATTAATTGTTGTAAAATAGGAGTGTTGCATGTGTGTGTGTGCGTGTGCATGCATTTTGGATAAGAGAATTCAAAGATGATTTTGAACCATGGGCCTTTCAGCAGCTCTCAAAGTATAGGATAAGGTAGCAGTCAAAAGCACTGGCTTTCTATGTGAATCTGGACACATTCTCTCCCTTCCCTTTGCCTCTGCTTGTTACCTGTAAAATGAGGATGATAATACCTATTTTGTAGGGAGGCTAAGAAGATTAAATGGGGTTATTTGCATAAAGTCCCTGGCTCTCAGATCTTCCTGTTGTGAGCACACCACACCCTGTGGCCAATACAAGCAGTACCTGGTGGAAGGCCGCCCAAGATGATTGCTCTCCTTTCAGGTCCCAGATCATGTTAGGGGGACTTGAGCTGCTCAGGTATGACAAGCTGTGGCCTGGAGCTTGGCCATCTTCCTAGCCCCTGCTTGAACCTTGTGGAAAAGCTAATTAGGGCAAAATGGGGAGCGATAGATACAAAAGTAGGGCTTGGGAAAATTATCCAGCTGGATGTCATAGAGATACTTGCTTCACAAAAGAGAATTTTTTTCTGGAAAAGAAAAATTGACTACCTTTTAAGAAGGTTAACAGCAAGGGCTGGGTGTTCCATGGTATTTTTGACCAGCCCTTTCCAAGTAATGGCTACAATTCTCCTCAGGCAATGAATCCATAAGGGCAGAGAGTTCAGGGAGACCAAAAGGGAGATAAAGAAGGAACTTGCATGCTGACAGCCATGGAGTGGGCAGGAAGCTGCCTCAGCCCTGGAGAGAGAGGCGGGACTCTTGAGGGCTTTCTAGGGACTGCGGGCATTCAGAGAAGGAGCTGGAAGGAAGAGAACTCTGTGGGGGAGGGAGGAGGGCGTGAAGAGGTATCAGAAACCTTAATGTTTCCATCAGTTTTAGATAAAATGTAACAGATTTTCCTGCGTGACCCTAAAGCTGGCTAAGGAGATAGTCTTCCAAAGATAAGCTAGAAATTAGTTAGAAGAAAGCAAAGGGGGACCCTCCAAGGAGATACACACAGAAGGCAGTCAGTCCCTGAACTTCTGTCAAGATGTCGTCCTTATTACACCCTGGTTCATGGCAGGGGCCCAGTAAATAATTGCTGGCGAAACCCATGAATTGTATATACCTCACACTGGCCATTGGAGGTAAAACCTCCGTTTGGTTCACAGGTAGAATGAAAGGCTGGACCAGCCCTGCCAGTTTGACTTGAGCTAAATGAAACCATGCCCTGAGAAAGAAGTGACTTAGAAAAATAGAAATCATTACTGTGCCATTTATATTGCACCTCTTGAGGTGGGTTACATCTCCCTGCTCTCCTGATCTAGATAGCAGGGGGAAATAGGAAAGTGTGGGCCAGGCAGGGCCGAGAGAACTGTAGTGCCCTTCTTCTGTCAAAATTTCCTTTGCTCAGTGACTAAGCTTTTCCCGTCAAACGTGTTGTCAATTTACATCTATGCTTCTTCTAGAGGTGTTTGCATTTTAAGCTTCTTTTACAGTGGAAAAAAAAAAAAAAAGATAAGCATGTCCCCGGCTAAAGGGATTTCTGACATTAGGGAGCAGGTTGGGAAGGTTTTGTGAGTAAGCATGAGGGCTCCCGGAGTCCTGGAGGATGGGCTGCTGCTGCCCATTGAACCCCCACTGCAGCTGGGCCTGATCAGTACACTTGCGAGAGTCTCTAGGCCCTAGCAGCCCTGAGTACAGTACTTTGGTCTTTCTATCATTAACTTTGGTTGGAGAAGACAGTTCACCTGCCTTTGGACTGCTTAGCTGGGTAAGGGTAGCCCGCTGGAATAGAATTCAGAAGGGGCCGATTTTACTCTTCTAGCATCAGAGTCCTGAGTGCCCTCAGGAGAGCATGGTGCCGGCTCAATCCTAGTCATCTTTCAGCAACCAACCAGTCTGTGCCTTCTGGTTTCTTCTCAAGCCCTGGCTTGCCCTACTCCTCATCGAGATCTCCTTTCTCTTTCATGTAGTGGTATCTATAGTCTATATCAGCAATTTTCATAACCGGTTATATGCCTGAATCACCCAAGAAACTGACACAATATTGGGGATAATGGTTCCTGCTTATTACATGCTGGGCATTGTTCTGAGGAGCCTGTGTATGTTAACTCATTCATTCTCACAACCACCTTGTGAAATAAGATTCCTCTTAGTGTCACTACTTTGCAGATAAGAAAACTGAGGCTCAAAGGGGCGTGGTCCCCTGATGTGCATCACAGCTATGATGGTGTCAAGATTCAAAATGGAGAGTATGCCTTCAGACTTCATGCTCCCTACCACTCCACCCCACTCTCAAGAGTCTGCTTTTCAGAATCCTAGTACTGACCTCCCAACTCAAGAGCTCCTTGGAGCAGAGAAAGAGCAAGATGTTTATTTTCAACACTTCACAGGAGACTCTGATGTGAACCAAAAGATGAGGGTTGTTGTAAATAATGAGAACTAATTCTATACTTGGCCAGAGGAGAATATGTAGAATTTTCCAGGAGCTGGTAAATGCCCTGTAAGTGTCAAGTTTCTAGGACAGAGGGCAGCCCACCCTTACCTTCTCCTTCTGGAGAACAGAGACTATACCTTTGTTCATTCATTCATTCAACAAAATGTGACAGGAAGCCTACTATGTGCCAGGTGCTGTTCTAGATCCTGGGGAACATGGAGGTTATATTCTATTTGAGGGAGGCAGACACTGAGCAAATGAATGTATAACCTTCCATGTAGTGATTAGTGCTACGAAAAACAGTAATTCAGGTGAAAAGATAGATGGTGGAGTGGGGAACATGTGGATGACTTTAGATAAAGGAATTTGGGCAGACCTCTCTGGTAAGGTAACGTGAGCAGAGACCTGAATGAAGTCAGGAAGGAAGAAATGCAAATGTAAGGGAAGAGTGAGCTAGGCAGAGAAAATGGAAAGTGCAAAGGCCCTGTGGTGGGAGCAGCTCAGGCAGGTTTAAGGGCCATCAGGAAGGCCAGAGTAGCTGGAGTGTTCTGGGACATCCCAAAGTTTAGGATAAGGAGAAGTGAGGGGGGATTCGGGGAGGTGAGAACTGTGTCAGAGGCTGCCAAGGCTGAGCCAGATGAGATGGAGCACAGGTCACTGTGCTTGACAACACAGAAGTCACTGGTGGCCTGGGGGAGGAGAATTTCAGTGGAGTGAGCGAGGCCGGAAGCCAGACTGGAAAGGGATCCAGAAAACCTAGAAGGGAAAGTGGAGGCAGCAAACTTGACTGATTTCATTTTAGTTTCACTATAACCTGGAGCAAGGAAATTGAGCAGTAGCTGGCAGTGACAATGGGGTCAAGAGAGCTTGTTAAAGGTGGGCCGCACTTCAGAATGTTTATAGGCAGATGGTGCTTACCCATTCAGAACGGGAAATTGGTGATGGCGAGCAGAGCATCTCTGAAGAGCTGAGAACCAATAGGATTCCAGAGCACAATGGGAGGAGTTGATCTAAGGGTGTTGTGAGAAGACCCCATACAAGGCAATGTGGAGCAGAGCGTTGAGATGCAGGGAGGTGGGAAGAGTTGGTGGTCAGTTCATGTGTGATTTCAGTTCTGATGACTTCAGTTTTCTCAGTAAATAAGAAAGAAGGCCCTGAGCCAAGAGCAAGGAGGGAGTCCTCTATCCTATTCTACTGTGTGGAAGAGCCAAGAATTTTAATTTAAAAGTTATCCTTATAGGTTTATCTTTTAGATACATTAGTAATCACTATAACATTTCTATGAGTTTTCAAGCACAATTTTTGGGGGAACTCAGCAATTTCAGGCATGCATGGTCTTTGAGGAAGTTCTCTTCATAATCAAAACTAAAAGCACTGGTCTCCACCTCCCCCAAGAAAACATCAGATAGGGTCTTGTTAACATTATAACATGAATTTGAAACAGTTATTCTTGTTGTTTTTTTTTTTTTTCCTCTAGTTTTGGCCGTTTTGCTTTTTTTTGTAGATATTGATAACATTCACTTCATTCATTTTCATCTCATTTCAGAAATCATATGAGAACCCACTATGAATCCTAGTGTTTCTATCTCATTCTCTGACACACTTTAAAAATGCTCCTTTAATTGACACTTTAGTAGATATCCTTGCCTTGTTTTTCCTGATACAGTGGTTGTCAGACTTGAATGCATAGCAATATCCCAGGGAGGGTTCGTTAAAACCTAGTGCTGGGCCCCACCTCCAGAGTTTCTGATTCTGTAGGTCTTGGGTAGGGGTCCCAAGATCCTGTACTTCTGACCCGTTCTCCGGGGCTGCTGCTGTTGCCAGGCTGTGGACACACTTTGAGAGCCACTGCCCTAAGCGCTTCTGTTTATAGTCTCTTCCAGTCATTTTGAGGCGGACTAGGCAGCTGCAGGGCCTCTCTCTGGACCTGCAGGAGTGATGGGGAGGATGAGAGAAAGGAGGACAGCTCACCAGCTTGCTCCGCCCCTCTCTCTTCCCCATAGAAGCTCTGGAGCCACCCCTGACAGAGGAGACCCTGGACTGGGTGGACCTTTGGTCGCCCCCGCAAGCATCTCTGATAATTCTCCTATCTGTCCTAGCCTGAGAGCAGTCATGACTACAGCATCCCAGGATGCTTTCATCTTTCAAGTCCTGATTCCTAGTGCCCCTTCCCACCCTCCTCTCACCCACATCGCCCGGCCCTGCTCAGATCCCTGATCTCTGGCTTCCCCCTGTCTGCTGCCAGTTGCTCCCAGTGAGCTCTTGGTACAGGGGCCTCCCCTTTGAGGCTGGTGTGTCTTTGATTTCTCGACAGATTAGCAGCACACAGAAGCAAAGCCCGTGTAAAAGGCTGGAGTAAAAGGACCAGCTCGCCACATGACGTGTGCCTGTAGTATACCGTGACTGGCAGGTAAGGGGAAAAGCTATTTGCAGCGCCCAGCAAGCTCAACGCTTGTTCTTGAAGAGCCTGCACGGCCTAAAAATACCACAAAGGGTGGGAGGGAGAGAAAGGAAACTTTAGCATGGAATATTAAAAAAAAATTAAAAATAGAAAGGCTTTAGTAAATGAGAGTCACCAGTCACCGTGCCACTCCCCACCTACAAGGCTTTTAGGATTCCCAGTAGCCAGCCAGTAGCCGATGTGACAGGAACAGTGAAGTTATTTCGGGGACATCCCGTAGATGGATGGCGGAAGCAAGGGCGGAGAGATGAAAGCGCCACGTGGTGGGCTGAACTGATTGGGATTGACAGTAAACTGGTCTGGAAATTAATGAGATCCAATAGATATGGGGTTTGCCTCCGATTTGATGAACCGCTTTGTCAGGCTTGCTTAACCTTGGTCTCAAATCAGTGCAATTGAAAGTCAGCAACAGGACTGATTCTGCTCCTCTTCTCATGAGAGTGCTACGATGCCACCCTAGAGCTCTTGCACTGATTCCTACTCCCTCTCCCCTCCCTACACCCTCTTCATTCATTCTGAAGCTCCAGCTTTGGTTTAGTTTCATTCCTCTTGCCTTTCTTGGGAAATGCCTAGATGAGCGAGGTAAACAAACGTCCTCCCCATGAATGAGTTACCCTGATCAAGGACCTCTTATGTAGACAGACCTGGCCTGGCATGAGCAAGATATTGAGGGACCAGAATAATCATGTGCTAGCAGAGTCCAATGGCACCCCACTCCAGTACTCTTGCCTGGAAAATCCCATGGATGGAGGAGCCTGGTAGGCTGCAGTCCATGGGGTCGCTAAGGGTCAGACACGACTGAGCGACTTCACTTTCACCTTTCACTTTCATGCATTGGAGAAGGAAATGGCAACCCACTCCAGTGTTCTTGCTTGGAGAATCCCAGGGACAGGGGAGCCTGGTGGGCTGCCGTCTATGGCGTTGCACAGAATCGGACACGACTGAAGCGACTTAGCAGCAGAGTCCAGGTTTACCTTGTACCTCTGTCCACTTCTAGGAGAAAATGGCACCTGGAAAATGCCCAGAATTATGCAGAGGAGGAAAATGGATTTCTGCTCTATAAGGAGTTCAGTAATTTAGCCCATGGTGGGCCGTAGGAGTAAGTTGGGAAAGGTTGAAAAAGGGGGTACATGCTCTTAAAAAATACCTCCCTGAGGAAGCCCAGAGAGGAAACGTAGACTGCAGGCTCTGGAGACAATCTGACTTATTTTTCAGTTGCCATAGAAGAGATGAAGCAGAGAGTCCCCCCAATAAATGTTGGCTAATTTCAGATAAATGAGTGATGAACTGGGCAGGCATTTGCGCCCAAATCTGGGACTTAACCATCAAGGTTGTTGCATTTGGCTAAAGTGTTTTCAGTGAAGGATGTGATGTACTGTCTTAGGGTACTATGAGGACTGACTGCTTATCACCCCAAGAGTGCCTGGGTCACACATTCCCAGCTCTCAAATTACCAACTGCATGCCAGGGGTCAGGGCCAGCTCCACGCAGGGAGACAGTTGGCAGGGCCTCTGTGCCAGCAACATGGGCTTGGCATGACCTTAAGCTGCCCTCACAGTCCAGCCCCCTCCCGCTCAGCTCTTGAGCATTGTTGTCAGGCCAATGTGTATTTGAAAACCCCTCTTCCCATGAATGAATTAGGTTAATAAGTATTAAAGGTTGTTGAGTTTTCATGGCAATCTCTGAGGATTTCAAAAGACTTCATAGCATGGAGATTCTTAACATGTAAAATGTGGTATCATATGTTGTTGTTTATGGTCACTCAGTCGTGTCTGACTCTTTGCAACCCCATGAACTGTAGCCTGCCAGGCTCCTCTGTCCATGGAGATTCTCCAGGCAAGAATACTGGAGTGGGTTGCCACTTCCTTCTCCAGGGGATCTTCCCTACCCAGGGATCAATCCCTCGTCTCCCGCATTGGCAGGTGGGTTCTTTACCACTGAGCCCCCTGGGAAGCCATCATATATGATGCATCAAAACCCTCTAGGAGTGTACTAGGAGGCACTTAAGTAAACAGATAATCTGGGCAAAATAACTGTCTCCTTTGGAGTTGATAGTTTAGCACTTAAGGGTTAAAATTAGCAACCTGGGCTTAGAATGGAAGACAATTTCATACGTCTTTCTATGCTACCACATGACTGTTCCTTTTCGTGATTGGATGTTCATGGTTTCACAAGCAGCAGTGGGAGGAGGATGAGGAAAGAAAAGGTGACTGAGCATGTTTTTCTGTGCTTTGCATGGGGCCAAGTCTTTCATATACATGAGCATGTGCATGTATGCTAAGTCACTTCAGTTGTGTCTGACTGTTTGTGACCCCATGGGCTGTAGCTCACCAGGCTCCTCTGTCCATGGGATTCTCCAGGCAAGAATACTGGAGTGGGTTACCATGTCCTCCTCTAGGAGATTTTCCTGACCCAGGGATCGAATCCGCATCTCCTGCATTGGCAGTCGGGTGCTCTACCACTGAGCCAGCAGGGAAGCCCATACATGAGCATATCTAATTCTTAATGTTCCCTTGAGGTAGGTATTAAAAGTAATATTTTGCAATAAGGGAAACAAAGATTCAAAGAAGTGGCTAGACACTAATTTTTTGGCAGATGAATTTGACTACAAAGACTCTAGTTAGTCTACATAACCACACACCAGACTGCCAACCAGATTAATCCAGAGGGCTCAGTTGATAGGCTAGAACTGCTCTGGTCAACTGCCAGAGGACAGAGCACTGAGTTATGAGATGGGAGATATCACCTTGCCCTTGATACATAATGGAAGCCTCGCATTCCTTCTTTGGTGAGCAGTAAAGCCACAGCAAAATTAAAAATAGAAAAGTTACTAGTAAAGAATAGCAAATTGTAAAGCCTAAGACACAAAAAGGTGTTTGACTCATCCTAAGGCCCTAGCTGCTGCTTCCATCCTTTTTAAATTCACCTGCTAAATGATGACAGTTGGCTCCAATGTTGAAAGAGCTCCTATAATCTTTGCAGAGTGGCTGAATGAAAAAAAAAAAAAGTTGTTTCCAAGAGTCTCAGAGTTCAAAAGGAGGACCAAGAGGTGGGAATTAAAAGGAGGTGGCTTCAAAGCTAACAGGAAGAACTTTCTAGCAAATGGGTCCCTTTTAAAGGGATGGGCTACTTCAGAATGAGCAAAGTTCTCTCCCTTGGACATGCTTAAACAGAGGCTTGGAAATACCTTGGGGATGTGGCATTGGCTAAATGGACTCTGTGGTCTCTTGGAGCCTTTAAGGATCTGAGAATCCATGATATATGGCACCAATTTTCAATTGGAAATAAATTTCATTCTTATCTGAGCCAACTCTGGTCTACTATTCAGTGCACAAAAAAGGGTTTGGGGACTAAGACCCAAGCCAAAGGAGTATGTCTGGTTCTGCTTGAGGATTTGGAGATTTAAAGGGAAGAGTGGGTGGATGTCACAAGGAGTCAGGTCTGTCCAAATTCTTTGGAGGTAGTAACTTCTGCTTACTAAAGGCAGCCCAGGTGAGAGCAGCTATGGCTGGAGCTAAACTTGATATGACTGGAGTTGATATGGTGTGGGAGGCCAAGTCATTGCCTTTAAGGTCTCTTCCAATCAAAGAATCTATGTTTTTTGGGTTTTTTTTTTTAATGAGGAGCCATTTAGGAACAGGAACAGTACTCCCTGCCAGCCTTTTCAGGTTAGAGAAACCCTTACCCTTTTGTCCAAAGCAATGAGTCTAACAAAGGAAACTGTATGCGAGTATGTGAGTCCTGTAATTTACCAATCCACTTCTGGGTACATACCCTACAGAATATATATCTGAGGGCTTTTACATCCTCCAAAAGACATCGTTAAGAATGTTCATAGCAGCTTTATTCATAATATCCCCCAAATAGAAACAACTTACAATGTACATCAGCAATGAAATGGGTGAGAAAATTGTGGTGTATTCATACAATGGGATACCATGGAGCAACAAAGACATGGTAGCTCCTGATACATGCAATGCTGATGTGTCTCATAGATGTTGAGTGAAAGAAGTAAAAATATAGATTGTATAATTTCATTTATATAAAGTCCTAATTTAGGCAAAAAAATTATAGTGAGAGAAGTCTGAACAGTAGTTGTCTTTGGGAGGGTTGAGGTGGTAATTAACTGATATGGGGCATGAAGACAGTTTGGGGATAGATAGCTGGAAATGTTCTATGTCTTAATCTGAAGGCAGATAGATACAAAAATTCATGTAACTGTGATCTTTCCATTTTGCTCTATATAAGTGCCTTCTCCCGCTCTTTCTTTCTTTCTAGATAATAGATACATCTGGAAAAGAAAAAAAAGAGCAGTTTTTTTTCCCATGGAGACTGGGTTATATTCTGGATTTTTTTTGGCATTCCCTGTTAAAGGAAAATAAATGATCTTATGGCTTTGGTAAACTGATCTTCAACAAAAGAAAGTATTAGATTGGTACTACCGTAACCACTAAATATGAATGATAATATAGTATTATCACATGCATTTCAAATTCTTTGAATCAAATTTTAGCTTCTAGACTTGAGTGTTACTTCCAGGTACACCTCTTACTTGTTGTACGTACTCAATGTTTTTATCTTTGAGGACTCAATATTCTCATGAATAAAATGTGGGTGATTCATTCATTCAATAAATATTGAATGCCTACCATGTGCAAGGCTAGATGTGTGGGAGAAACAGATAAATCAGCTCTCAGACTTGAGAGACTCAACTGGAACACTACATGTAAAATCACATTATAAAGAGGAAGAGTTACGGCAATGCAAGAATTTATTAAGGCATGACAATTATGGCAAATGCCCGATTCAGTGCAATAAAGTAATTCTTTACCCTGGGAAATTAATTCTTTTGCCAAAATATTATTTTTAGTCTTCTGCATATACAAACATTGGCATCTAACTGGAAATTTTACTCTTACTGAGATTTTTCAAGTTCAACAGCATCTTTAGATGTTAATGTGATATGAATCGAGGAAGATTTAACATAGAATTTAGTGTGTTGGATGTAATACAGTTGTTCAGCATTTGGAAACCAAGTGTGTTTTCTGTCTAGTTGCCTTTCCATGTTCTGGAGACCTACAAAATGCATAAGTAAGTCACAAATGCAAACAGCAAGTATAATATGATACCATTTATATAGAGTTCAAAAACATGCCCAAAATGCTATCCATTGTTTCTGAATACATGCACACACATCAGTGATAGAACCATGCCTGCCTGTAAGCAGTAGGCAATTAGAGGAGAGCCATGTCTTAAATTGCATTCCTCTCCAGCAGAGCCTGAGACCAGGAGTTGAGTGTAAGGCATTTATTAAGGGGTGATCCCAGGGAGTAGGAGTGAAGGAGCAAGGAGAGGGAGACAAGAAAGGGGAGGAAACCAAGAAAGGGCGTGTAACTGCGGTCATAGCTTTAGGGAAAAGGACTCAGCCCCACTTCTTAGAATTGCCTGTCCTAAGGGCATTTATACAAGGCTCTGACCCATGGGTTGATGGTTTTCCTGGGGGTGCTAATTCTCCCATACATTTGTGATTTGCTCACGAGGGTTGAGTGCATTCTTGAGGGTTTGCAGGAAAGCTTTGGAGTAAAGAAATAGAGTCATGGGTTCTGGAGGTGGGAGACTGCCAGGATGACTGAAGGCTGAAAGCCAAAGGTGTGCTGAGGGCATGCGACATGTTGCACCAATCACATCTCTTTTAACTTCCTACCCCTGGGGAAAGATGGAAAGGAATGGGATAAGAAAGGGTTACACAGGGAACTTCAACTGGATCTTTAATGTGTTATTTCTTAAGAAAATATAGCGAAAATATTTTCCAAAAAGCTGCATGGTAAGTGTATGGGTGCTCATTACATTTTTCTTGGTGCTTTTCTGTATTCTTGAACTATTTCAAAATAAAAAAATTGGGTTGCATCAGCATTAATTTGTTTCAGGGGAGCTTTGATTGAATAATTATGCAGAGCAGTAATGTGTCAAATAGTAATATAATTTGCCACTAGTTCTTAAATTAAGTTAATGTACCTAAGTATAATTTTGATGGAATTTGACTAACAAAATACTGAGTTTCACCCCAAATGTCATGGTTTAATTCTTATTCTAGTTGAGAAATCTCACTTGATAAACTTTTGATTGTATTTCCAGTTGTCTTAGCAGGGCACTTTGTAAACAGGGGATGATTTATCCATTTTCTGGTTGGGAAAGCCATAACTCAGAGGAATTCAGTAATTCATTCAAGATCACTCAGCAGTAGAAAGGCAGGAGAATAATGCAGGAGCTTTGCCCTTTTAATCTGCAAGTCCCTCCTTGTTTTACTCAAATCTTTGCAAAATGATCAACAGAATCATCTAGGGAGCACACAGTGGTGTGGGCACTGTGTAATTGTTTGCAGTATACATGTATGTGATTCAGTCAACACAAGGGTATTTGATGGGGGTGAGCATAAGGTTTATAGTTTCTGCATTCCAGGATTTTATACTTTAGTGAAGATAAGATGAAACATAGCTGTATTGTCTCTCCCAAGTGTGGGAAATGATCACCTTGGGTTTTACGTGCAGAACAGTAGCAGTGGCCACTGCCACCACACAGCTGTTGACTGGGCATCCACCGTGCATGGGGGCTCTTGTTAGCATTGCTCACTTCTAGACTAGCTCAAGGTTACCAAGTTCCTCTTAACTTTTCCTTAGCTTTGTGTACACTTTGTCCCCTGGGCCAACAGCACCTTGTCCAAGGGCAATTTGTTTGTAGCAGGAGGTGTTCTGAGGAGCAAGCAAACTGAAACCCCAACAACCACAATAATAACCACAAAACCCAACACAGCCCAACCTTAAGGAAACTCCCCCTTCATAAGGCCACTTTTGAGACTTCATGGCTCCACTCAAGTCAAACATTTCAAGTGGTTGAACTAGGAACTTGGACTCAGAACGTTGTTTTTCAGAAGGAACTTGCTCGGCTGTTTAAATGGTCACCAGTAAGACTGCAGAATAACAGCTGCAGACCTCTGGGCTTTTGACACTTAAAACAACTGATGGAAAATGCCTTTCGCACTCCTTGGATTTACATGAAGAAAACCCATTGCTAAATTACAGCTGAAAGGATTGTTATTCTTTCTGCCTCTTGTGGCTGAATGGCATCTTAATTGAGGCATTCTTGTGGCACAAAGGCAAGCCGACTGGCTTGGCCTCCTCTATAGACTTTCCAGCCCCATCACTGAACTCGTGAATGATTAAATATCCCCTTCAATCCTGGCTCCCTGAGAGCCGCGCCCTACTTTCTCAAACTGCTCTCCAACCGTTGGCAATTCCAGCCTTCCGCTTGGTCTTTGAGTTGTCAGGGCAGGCAGTGTCAGAACTGGGGAGCTCAGAGTTAGCACAGGAAAACAAGGCACCCTGACTGCACTTCCTCACTGACAGCTCAGTTCCTCAGTGGCTACAGCGGGGACCCCGGTGGAGGAAGCTCTGCACCCTCAGTGTCTCCATCACTTCCCACTGTGGACATGGCACTGTGCTGTTTGAGTTTTTCCCCCTCCTTTGCTGGCAGATATTGTTGATGCCCTAGCTATGTCTTCTGGTTCTCAAACCATTGGCAGTCATCTGATGGTTTCTTACTGCAAACACCTGCACCCTCTCTGCCTGAGGGTGTTCTGGACCACGTTGTTCTTAGGCCTGCAGGTGGTGGGACAGGGTGAACAGGTACTAGGTGACTAGATAGACCAGAGAGTTAATGCCCCCCAGAGTGATCCTCAACCAGTGAGGATTCCCCAGCTCGAGTGGGCCTATTCTAGGCTATGTTCCTCAGGGTTTCTCAGAGGCACTTCAGCAAGATGGAGCTCCAGTTGGCCATCTACCATTAACGTACATTTATGCCTTTTCTCCCTTCCCTACTTGTTTCTCTACTCCCTCTCCAAGTTTCCTGAGATCACCTCACAAATGAACTTCTTGAATGCAAACCTTTGTCCCACGGTCTGCTTGGAGAGGAACCCAAACTAAGGTAACGTCCCTGAAATTTTATGCACATTTTTGTTTGATATGATGAATATGAGGAGCCTTCATTAACTTTTCAAAAGGCTCTAGGACCCCAAAGAAGTCAAGAATCAACGCCTAACCCCTCTTCTTGAGATCAGCTCATCTACTCCCAAAATCCAGACACAAAGAGCCAGGTGCTTTCTGTATGTATCCCACTGCAAGTCTCCCCAGCATTTCACACTCAGATGTCACTTGTGGGTGCTGTGCTTGCCCCCAGCACCCCCACTAGGACAGAAGGACCACCTCCTCAGCTAATGGCTCAGCTGTCAGCCCTCCCCAGGAACTGCCTTCAGCTGAAGGGAGTCATGGTTCCCTTCATCCAAGGTTCCATGCTGCCCACCAGGGTCATCTGTATCCAGTGGCTGGGTGATGTAGACCGACAGGAGTCTGAATCCCTTGTCCCAACTCAGGACAGCTCTTGTGGCACCCCCGTCCCATGAGTTTGGCTGTGGCCTTTGTAGAGACTTTGTCACAGTCTAATTTCCTTCCTTTTCTGCCAATAAGAGTCAATCCTGAGGGCACTTTGCAATAAACTTCCTGCATTCCAATTTCCAACTAAGAGTCTGATTCCTGGGGACCCAGACCTGTGATAACCTGGGGATTATCTCTGCATCCTCTCTTTTCATATCCATCCCTGCATGATTCGTCACTCACCCAATCAAAACTTGAGTCTTATTGATTGTGATTTTGGATATGCCCATGTCCTCCCTCTCCATTCTGATGATCTCTCTCCAGCTATAGCCTGGATATCTGACACAGCCTCCTAACTGCCCCCAGACTCCTATTTTGCTCCTCTTAAACATGGTCTTCCCTCTGCAAACAAAGCAGTCTTTCTAAAGAGTAAATCTGGTCTTGTCACTGTCACCTTTCAGTGGTTCACCATTACCCTGAAGATCAAGTTCTTAATGGGATTTACACTTTTATGACTTCCATCCCTTATGGGCCCCTCCAGCTTTGCATTTCCCTATGACCTGCCATATGTGCACTGCACTCCAGCCAAACTAGACTGCTTGCTGTTTTTCAAGTTCACCACAACTTGGGACCTTGGTTCACACTCCTCTCCCACTGACAGTTCTGCTTTCCCTCCCCTACCCAACATACATGCACACACACAAGCATACGCCAGTGTTGCTGCTTCTTAGATTTCTCTGACCCCAGTGTACCCCCCGCCCCCACCAAGGGCCTCCACAGCCTCACTTTGGTATTCCACAACTGGTGCATGTCTTAGGTTGGCTTTCCCAGAAGTAAACCCTGAAGCAAGGATTCCTCAGAAAGCAATTTGTTAGGAAGTGTTTCTAGGACTTTATTTTTGGGGGCTCCAAAATCACTGCAGATGGTGACTGTGGCCATGAAATTAAAAGACGTTTACTCCTTGGAAGGAAAGTTATGACTAGCCTAGATAGCATATTCAAAAGCAGAGATATTACTTTGCCAACAAAGGTCCCTCTAGTCAAGGCTATGGTTTTTCCTGTAGTCATATATGGATGTGAGAGTTGGACTCTGAAGAAAGCTGAGCACTGAAGAATTGATGCTTTTGAACTGTGGTGTTGGAGAAGACTCTTGAGAGTTCCTTGGACTGCAAGAAGATCCAACTAGTCCATTCTGAAGGAGATCAGCCCTGGGATTTCTTTGGAGGGAATGATGCTGAAACTGAAACTCCAATACTTTGGCCACCTCATGTGAAGAGTCGACTCATTGGAAAAGACTCTGATGCTGGAAGGGATTGGGGGCAGGAGGAGAAGGGGACGACAGAGGATGAGATGGCTGGATGGCATCACTGACTCGATGGACGTGAGTCTTAGTAAACTCTGGGAGTTGGTGATGGACAGGGAGGCCTGGCATGCTGCGATTTATGGGGTCTCAAAGAGTCGGACACGACTGAGCGACTGAACTGAACTGAACTGTTTGTAGGAATAACCAGTAGGGAGTTGGGGAAGTAGGAGATAGAAGGAAAGAAGCTGAGCTGCGGTGAATTTATCAGCTCAAGTCCCCTAGAGGGTAGATAATATGATTTTAGTACCAATTCCAATGTGTGTGTTTTCCTCCACACCACCAAGGTGTTCTCTAGTAGAACTCTGTTCTGACACTATCTACCTGTAGCGTCCAATTGCACAGGTTAAGAGATTAGCCCTAAAAGGCTGTCGGACTTCAGAAGCCAATTGCAGATCCAAGATGTCACCTGTACTTCTGATATAAATTAGAGATTCTTATGACCCCCCTCCTTGGATTCAATTAATTTTCTAGAGCAGCTCAGAGAAACATTTTACTTACTAGATTACCAGTTTATTTTAAAAGGGTTTAAGTCAGGAAGAGCCAGAGGGAAGAGATGCATAGAGCAAGGTGGGGAGAAAGGGGGCGGAGCTTCTGTGCCCTCCCTGGGCTCACCACTCTCCCCACATCTCCACGTGTACACCAACCTGGAAGCTCTCTGAACTCTGTTCTTTTAGGTGTTTATGGGGACTTCCTTACTCAGGCATGAGTGATTAAATCTCCAGCTCATTCTCCCTTCCCAGAGGTCCAGGGGAGTGGGGCGGGGGGACTGAGAGTTCTAACCCTCCAATCACAGGGTTCTTTCCCCTGGCAACTAGCCCCCATTCTTAAGTGTTTTCTAAAATCACCTCATCAACATAAGAAAAGACAAATTCTAAGGGCCTTAGGAGCTCTGTGCCAAAAATGAGAACAAAGACCAAATATATATTTCTTACTGTCAACCACAGTATTACAGTAGGTGACTTTTGCTTGGTCCTGGAGGGGCGCTCTGGACACAGTGAAGACCACACACCTCACTACTGTCCCAAACAGGAAGAGGAAGCTGGAGAAGTTATATTGATCAGTACTTGATATGTATGGAGTATTTATATACCCCTTAGTCACCAGAAGCACGCTGGCTGCGATGGACCACGCAGAAGCGCCCCAGCTGCAACGGATCGTGCAGAAGCGTGGCCGAGAGGAGTTACCCTTGCCCAAGGTCGGGGTGGTGGCCGAGAGGAGCTACCCCACGCCCGAGGTCAGGGGCGGCTGAGATGAGCTACCCCACATCCAAGGAGCAGTGGCTGCATGGGCGCAGGAGGGCTGAGAGGAGCTACTCCACGTTCAAGGTCAGGAGGGGTGGCTATGAGGAGATACCCCTTGTCCAGTGTAGGGAGCAGCAGCTGTGCTTTGCTGGAGCAGCCGTGAAGAGATACCCCACGTCCAAGGTAAGAGAAACCCAAGTGAGACGGTAGGTGCTGTGAGAGGGCATCAGATGGCAGACACACTGAAACCATACTCACAGAAAACTAGTCAATCTAATCACACTAGGACCACAGCCTTGTCTAACTCAATGAAACTAACCCATGCCGTGTGGGGCCACCCAAGACGGGCGGGTCATGGTGGAGAGGTCTGACAGAATGTGGTCCACTGGAGAAGGAAATGGCAAACCACTTCAGTATTCTTGCCTTGAGAACCCCATGAACAGTATGAAAAGGCAAAATGATAGGATACTGAAAGAGGAACTCCCCGGGTCGGTAGTTGCCCAATATGCTACTGGAGATCAGTGGAGAAATAACTCCAGAAAGAATGAAGGGATGGAGCCAAAGCAAAAACAATGCCCAGTTACGCATGTGACTGGGGATAGAAGGTCTGATGCTGTAAGAGCAATATTGCATAGGAACCTGGAATGTCAGGTCCATGAATCAAGGCAAATTGGAAGTGGTCAAACAGGAGATGGCGATTGAATGTCAACATTCTAGGAATCAGCAAACTAAAATGGACTGGAATGGGTGAATTTAACTCAGATGACCACTATATCTACTACTGTGGGCAGGAATCCCTTAGAAGAAATGGAGTAGCCATCATGGTCAACAAAAGAGTCCGAAATGCAGTACTTGGATGCAATCTCAAAAATGACAGAATGATCTCTGTTCGTTTCCAAGGCAAACCATTCAATATCACGGTAATCCAAGCCTATGCCCCAACCAGTAATGCTGAAGAAGCTGAAGTTAAACAGTTCTATGAAGACATACAAGACCTTTTAGAACTAACACCCAAAAAAGATGCCCTTTTCATTATAGGGGACTGGAATGCAACAGTAGGAAGTCAAGAAACACCTTGAATAACAGGCAAATTTGGGCTTGGAATACAGAATGAAGTAGGGCAAAGACTAATAGAGTTTTGCCAAGAGAATGCACTGGTCATAGCAAACACCCTCTTCCAACAACACAAGAGAAGACTCTACACATTGACGTCACCAGATGGTCAACACCGAAATCAGATTGATTATATTCTTTGCAGCCAAAGATGGAGAAGCTCTATACAGTCAGTAGCTCAGATCATGAACTCGTTATTGCCAAATTCACACTTAAATTGAAGAAAGTAGGGAAAACCACTAGACCATTCAGGTATGACCTAAATCAAATCCCTTATGATTATACAGTGGAAGCAAGAAATAGATTTAAGGGACTAGATTTGATAGAGTGCCTGATGAACTATGGACTGAGGTTCGTGACATTGTACAGGAGACAGGGATCAAGACCATCTCCATGGAAAAGAAATGCAAAAAAGCAAAATGGCTGTCTGGGGAGGCCTTACAAATAGCTGTGAAAAGAAGAGAGGTGAAAAACAAAGGAGAAAAGGAAGGATATAAGCATCTGAGTGCAGAGTTCCAAAGAATAGCAAGAAGAGATAAGAAAGCCTTCCTCAGTGATCAATGCAAAGAGATAGAGGAAAACAACAGAATGGGAAAGACTGGAGATCTTTTCAAGAAAATTAGATATACCAAGGGAACATTTCATGCAAAGATGGGCTCGATAAAGGACAGAAATGGTATGGACCTAACAGAAGCAGAAGATATTAAGAGGTGGCAAGAATACACAGAACTGTACAAAAAAGATCTTCATTACCAAGATAATCACAATGGTGTGATCACTCACCTAAAGCCAGACATCCTGGAATGTGAAGTCAAGTGGGCCTTAGAAAGCATCACTACGAGCAAAGCTAGTGGAGGTGATGGAATTCCAGTGGAGCTATTTCAAATCCTGAAAGATGATTTTGTGAAAGTGCTATAGTCAATATGCCAGCAAATTTGGAAAACTCAGCAGTAGCCCCAGGGCTGGAAAAGGTCAGTTTTCATTCCAATCCCAAAGAAAGGCAATGCCAAAGAATGCTCAAACTATTACACAATTGCACCCACCTCACACGCTAGTAAAGTAATGCTCAAAATTCTGCAAGCCAGGCTTCAGCAATACATGAACCGTGAACTTCCAGATGTTCAAGCTGGTTTTAGAAAAGGCAGAGGAACCAGAGATCAAATTGCCAACATCTGCTGGATCATGGAAAAAGCAAGAGAGTTCCAGGAAAACATCTATTTCTGCTTTATTGACTATGCCAAAGCCTTTGACTGTGTGGATCACAATCAATTGTGGAAAATTCTGAAAGAGATGGGAGTACCAGACCACCTGACCTGCCTCTTGAGAAATCGATATGCAGGTCAGGAAGCCGCAGTTAGAACTGGACATGGAACAACAGACTGGTTCCAAATAGGAAAAGGAGTATGTCAAGGCTGTATATTGTCACCCTGTTTATTTAACTTATATACAGAGTACATCATGAGAAATGCTGGGCTGGAAGAAGCACAAGCTGGAATCAAGATTGCTGGGAGAAATATCAAGAACCTCAGATATGCAGATGACATCACCTTTATGGCAGAAAGTGAAGAGGAACTAAAAAGCCTCTTGATGAGAGTGAAAGAGGAGAGTGAAAAAGTTGCCTTAAAGCTCAACATTCAGAAAATGAAGATCATGGCATCATCTGGTCCCATCACTTCATGGGAAATAGATGGGGAAACAATGGAAACAGTGTCAGACTTTATTTTTCTGGGCTCCAAAATGACTGCAGATGGTGATTGCAGCCATGAAATTAAAAGACGCTTACTCCTTGAAAGGAAAGTTATGACCAACCTAGATCTCATATTCAAAAGCAGAGACATTACTTTGCCAACAAAGGTCCGTCTAGTCAAGGCTATGGTTTTTCCAGTGGTCATGTATGGATGCGAGAGTTGAACTGTGAAGAAAGCTGAGCACCGAAGAACTGATGCTTTTGAACTGTGGTGCTGGAGAAGACTCTTGAGAGTCCCTTGGACTGCAAGGAGATCCAACTAGTCCATGCTAAAGGAGATCAGTCCGGGGTGTTCATTGGAAGGACTGATGCTAAAGCTGAAACTCCAATACTTTGGCCACCTCATGTGAAGAGTTGACTCATTGGAAAAGACTCTGATGCTGGGAGGGATTTGGGGCAGGAGGAGAAGGAGTCGACAGAGGATGAGATGGCTGGATGGCATCACCCACTCGATGGACGTGAGTCTGAGTAAACTCCAGGAGTTGGTGATGGACAGCGAGCCCTGGCGTGCTGCGATTCATGGGGTCACAAAGAGTCGGACACGACTGAGCAACTGAACTGAACTGAACTAGTCACTGGTTAAGGGGAGGGAAGAGGAAAGTTCCTAGTTTCTAGCTTTCTTTGATGCAGGCAAATCCAGCTCCAGCAGCCTAAGGACAGTCCTCTTACAAAGTGGCATGGGTGATCTCTAAAGGCGAAAAGTGTGTTTAGAGCAGGCCTACACAGAACTGGCAAAGAGGTCCAAGGAGATGAGGTAAAGCTGTCCAGGGGGGCAGAGACTGGCAGCATCTGCTATGGGGTTCTTACCACACTGGACTGTAATGGCCTGTTAACTGCCTGTATTCCCCTGCCTTACCCAGCCAGGCAGTGAGTCCGTTGTGAGCCTTTGTGTTCACCATTGTCAGCCCAGCACATAGTAGGTGCTCACTCTACGGTTGTTGAATGGATGAATGCCTACATGGGTGGCTGAATAACACCTACCTTGAGGGAGATTCTGCAGTGAGAACATCATCGTATGGGTCTAGTTTTCCTGCATGTGGAAATAATTTACCCTTCTTGTGAGAGGAATGTGCATATGTACTTAGAAAGAGAAGTTTTTGGTTTTGTTTTGTTTTTTGCAGGGACCTGAGTGGAATGGGGTTTATGTTCCATGGCAACCACATGTTTCACAGAAGTCTCACTCTCCCAGCTAGAGAGGTCTGATACCAGCAGGCAGCAGGAGCTTCAGATCTCACAATGAAAAAGCAACAGGTAGCTCTGGGGTTCTTCAGGTTGGAGGGCAGCCAGGAACCAGGTCTGTTAGCTCTGGAAGGGGCTTGGAAATAACAGTTGTATGAATTCCTGCCCTTTCTCAAAACACTTTTTTCAGTAAATTTTTTCAGGATCAACTTTATTGAGGTATAATAAATATGAAGCAAAATGTGCCACTTTTAAACACCCAGTTTGAAAGGTTTTGTCAAATTTATATACTCACATGTGGTATGTACTGCCACTGCAATCAAGATATAGAACATTTCTAATGCACCCCCCAAATTTGGCTGCCCATTTGAAGCCAAACCCATTCTAATTCTCAGCACCAGGCCACCACTGATCTTCCTTCTGTCAGTACAGTTTTGTGAGTACTCAAATGTCATATAAAGAGACTCATACTGAGATTTTTGTATGATTTTGTGGTCAAGTTTCCTCCATTTAGCATAATTATTTTGAAATTCATCCGTGGTGTTGTATGCCTTAGTAGTTTGTTATTTTTGCGTTTCTTTGTATGGAGGCACCAAAATGTGTTCATCCACTCCCCTGTCCTTGGACTTTTGGGTTGTTGCTAGTCTTTGGCTCCTATGAAGAAAGCTGCCATGTGTGTTCTTGTACA
Organism: Capricornis sumatraensis; assembly: GCF_032405125.1. NCBI lineage: Eukaryota > Metazoa > Chordata > Mammalia > Artiodactyla > Bovidae > Capricornis > Capricornis sumatraensis. Next base: position 104,752,437 of record NC_091092.1, on the reverse strand, counting down.
AGTCTTTGTGTGGATATATGTTTTCATTTCTCTTGAGTAAATACTTAGAAGTGGAATGGCTGAGTCATATGGTGAATGTGTATTTAACTTTATAAGAAACTGCCAAGCCGGTTTCTAAAGTGGCTAGACCATTTCACAGTGTCAGTAGCAATGTAGGCCAATTCTACTTCCTCTGCATCCTTGTCAACACTTGGTATTGTCAGACTTTTCATTTTTAGCCATTCTAGAGGGTAAGTACTAATATCTCATGTTTTAAATGGCATTTTGAATAATGATGTTGAGTACTTTTTCATACACATCTTGGCCATTTGTAATTGTCTTTGGGGAAGTGTCTGTTAAAATGTTTTGTCCATGTTTTAATTGACATTTACTTTATTATTAAATTCTAAGAGTTCCACGTTCTGGATATGAGTTCTCTGATAAATCTATATCAGCTGTTTTCTCCCAATTTGTGGCTTGCTTTTTCATTTTCGAAAAGGTGTCCTTTTAAGAGCTGAAGTTTCACATTTCAATAAAGTTCATTATCTAGTTTTGCTCTACCATCCATGCTTGTTGTTGTTGTTATCTAGGAATGTTTTGCCTACCCCAGTGTCACAAAGATGTTTTTATTTATCTCTAGACATTTGATCACCCTTGTAGCTCAGTTGGTAAAGAATCTGCCTGCAGTGCAGGAGACCCGGGTTCGATTCCTGGGTTGGGAAGATCCCCTGGAGAAGGAAATGGCAACCCACTCCAGTATCCTTGCCTGGAAAATCTCATGGATAGAGGGCTGCAGTCCATGGGGTCGCAAAGAGTCGGGCACGACTGAGCAACTAACACAGCTTTTACATTTAGCTCTATGATCCATTCTTGAAGCCCTCTAACTCTCCAAACTCGGAAGGCATTTCCACACTGAGAGCTGAGGGTCTGAGCAGTGGGTTCAGGGGCAACAACGTGCCACTAAGGTTTGTCTCCTCTTAGGCCTTCAGTACACTTGGGATCAGTCTCCAGTAACACAAGTGCCATGTGGTATCCAATAAGGTGTCTCTGAAACACTGTGGAGTGCTCACCAGATGAATGCAGGGTGATCATCTGACCTTTCCAAGACTGTACTTTCATCTGTAAAATGGGGATAAGAAAACCTGTCATGCAGGGCAGCCACCAGCATGAAGTGGAGAGTGGATGTAAGGAAGCACTTAGCAGGGTCTGACCCATGGAGGCCCTCACTGCTGTTGTGGCTGTGTTGCCTCAGCGTTATTTCAATGCCACACAGATGGCTTGGCCTGGGTTTTTATAAAACTGAGCTGATGGCATGTGTTGATAGCTTTCTGCTAGCTCATTGGAACCTTTTTAAAAATAGGGCGCTTGCTATATTTGGCAGGTTGCTGCTCTGGTATGAAGGGACTTTTAGGGCCATGCTGATGAAGCAGCTGAGCATGGCTCAGGGGTGGCTACCAGTGAGCGATGAGTCAGGACGCCTTTGGCACGCTCCTAGCAATATTTGAAAAATGAGTCCACGTGGGAACTTTCTGTTTATTCTCAGGAGCAGAAACAGATGGGAATTATGGGAAAGCCTTAGTCTTCACTCTGACAGATGATGTAGTCACGTCGTCTCCTCCCCAGCCTTCCGCAAAGTCAGAGACTGTGCCCCCAAGGGTAGTTGAATAGAGGCAGCAGGACAGAAGTGCTTATGGATCTATTTTCAGGCTTGTAGTTTTATGCCTTGGACTTACTTTCCTCTTAAACTTTACCTGTGCAGCTGAATACTCTTTCTCAAACTGCTCTGAAGAGTGATGCTTTAATTCTGGCAGTTCTGATTGAGTGCCTGGTTTAGTTCATCCTGTGTGCACAATGACGGCATACAGAAAGTCATGTCATCCTCTGTGCCTCGGTTTTCTCATCTGTAAAATGGGGCTGAGAGTAATGCCCTACGGATTTGTCTGAGGATTAAATTGGTTACTACAAATGAAATGTTTGGAAGAGTGCTGGGCACGTGGTAATAAACAATCTAAGTGCTATCTATTAGTATGATTTTTTTATTCTACTTGAAGTTGCCTTTTATCCCTCTGTGAGTATGTGTGCATACACATTGAGTATCCGGTGAGTGTTTGGGAGAGTCTTATCTGCACTTACATTCTTCCTTTGATCAACTGAGTGTCTGTTTTGGAAGTCCTCAAGTGGTAGGCAATTAGCAATTAACAATAGCCGAGATTCCTCTTAACTTTTATTTAACGTACTGAAATTCTCCTTGCTTCAGTGACATTGTGTGGCTCCCCTCCCCCACCCCAAGCAATTTCTGGAGAGCTGCAGGAAGTTTGGGTTGAGTATAGCGTAGAAACATGAATTCCTGTCACAGCCTGTTGAAAAGTACCTCTTCAGCATTCTTAGCACTGTATGTCTTCCTACTGAGAGGCGCTCCTTCCCTCGCATTGTTCCTTCCATCTGGTCAGAGGAGCCTCGCCCTTCTCTTCAGTCTCTCAAATGTTGTGCAAGGCATCATCCCATCAAAGTAGTTGGAGAGGTGGGAAAAGTTGAAGTGCGTGATGAGGGTGGAATAGTGGGGGGCGGTGGGGTGCCTCTTCAGCTCCAAAGTGTCCGAGAAAAGTAGAGGTGGATAAGCTCCCCTGGAGAGGGCTGTGGGGGCGGGGGGGTGTGTAGAGTTCTTACTCCATACCGCATGTGGGAAAACTGGCTCACAGGGAAGAGGAGAGAAAAAAAGGCTGAGGTCTGTGTTCTGAGCTTCCGCCAGGGTCTTCCTACCCTAGGATGGTGAAGGTGAAGGCTGCCACCCCACCCTGGTTAGGAAGCCATAGATCTCTCAGCCAAACACAAAGAGCCAGCCACCCTGGCTTCAAGGGCCTGCAGCCTGTATAGGAGAAGCACAGAGCCCCGTGTTCAGAAGGGCCTCATGCTTGGGGATTAATGTTCTGCGATTGTTACCTTGAAATTCTTCATGATTTTATCATCAAGTTTGTATTTTGTAAATGGAACACAATGGTACTGGGGCTTAGGGCATCAGCTCACAGTGGTCTTGCCTCCTGCTCCCCAGGTTGGGTTCCTGGCTGATGGTTGCCCTGCCCACACCCGGAGACTCCTGCCACCTTCTGCCTTCATAGGGGCCCTGGGTACAGGTGCAGGGAGGGGTGGGACCAGGAGCATGTGCCCCGCCCAGCTTGCTGTAGCTGCCTCTGCTCTGAGATTACAGTGTCATGGCACTTTGGGAGGGCACAAGCAGGTAGGGGTCGGGGTGACTGGTTTACCGGAAGAACCTGGCTGGGGCATAGTATGTGGGTCACACATTTAGCAGAATGGGGGAACTTAGCAGCTGGCGGGCCATGCACTTTCACTCTTACCCTCACCTCCCTCAGCTCCCTTCCTCACAGTGGCCATGCATTCATCCCCACACAGGCTTATTCAGAGACTGCTGTGTGCCAGGCACTGTGCTTGCCAGCAGAGCGTATGAGACTGAGAAAGCTTCTGCCCACTTGGAGCCTATCCCAGTGGAGGTGGTTGGGAAACAGAGAGAAAGCAAGTAAATGCCTCAGGTATGAGTGAGTGCTCTGAAAAAAAAAATACAGCAGGGAAAGGGGTTAGACAGTAACTAGGGATGGGAGAGGCAGGGTACTATTTTAGAAAAGGCTTTGCTGATGAGGTGACATTTGAGTCCCAAAGGAATTGAGATTGAGAGCCACACAGCCATCTGGGAAGACAGAACAGTTAGTTCAAGCACTCTCTCTACAGTGGAAACAACGCTTGTCTTGGGCCTGGAACAGCCAGGAGACAGGGGCGGGGGTGGGTGGGGAGACTGGAGCAGAGTGAGTCAGAGAGAGGCTGCTGCAGAGAGGCTGGGGAGCCAGGCAAGGCCACCTTCCTGAGGGACCTTGTAGACCATGGTCCAGACTCCACATTGTGTTCTGAGGATGACGGGAAGACACCAGAGGGGTTGGAGCCGAGGGAGGGCATGAGCAGTCTGCCACTTTAGGAGGATCACCGTGGCTGTTGTTTGGAGAACAGACTATAGCGCAGGGGCAAGGGAAGCAACAGGGAGGCCACTTGGGAAGTGATTTCAGAGATCAAGTGAGAAGTGGTGAAAGGTTAGAACAAGCTGGCGGCCCTGGGAGTGGGCAAGTGGTCAGATTTGAGTTGTACTTCGAGGGTAGGATTAATTCTGATAATGTCTCCTTCAGACTGAAAACACTTTGATGGCTTCCTAGTGCCCTTGCTCTTGGGATCAAGTCCAAAATTATGAACGCAGGCCCAGTGCCTACCTGGGCTTCCCTGGTGGCTCAGATGGTAAAGAATCCAGGTGCAATGGAGGAGACCAGGGTTTGATCCCTGGGAGGGGACAATCCTCTGGAGAAGGGAATGCCAGCCCACTCCAGTATTCTTGCCTGGAGAATTCTGAGTACAGAAGAGCCTGATAGGCTGCAGTCCATGGGGTCACAAAGAGTCAGACAAGACTGAGCAATTCAATACAGTGCCTACCTACCTCTCCACCTGGTACAATGTTCTCCTTCAGGTTCTGTCTTTCAGCCCCAGTTTTTATTGCTCAATTCACATACTGGTCCCTCTGCCTGGAACAGTCTCCTGCTGCCCCTAGTTAAGTCTTACTCTTTTTCTCAGATCCCATCTCAATCAAAAGTCCCTCAGAGGACAGTTCTCTGACTTCCCTCACTCCAGGTGGCCCCTCTTTGGCCTTCCTAGTGCACCACGCTGTCCCCCATGGTCCTTATCACTCCCTTATGTTCCCTTGTATGACGATGTGACCACCTGTCACCCCTAGAAGGCTGTAAGCTTCAAGAGGGCTGGGACTCTGTTGTTTCTGTCATTGTACCCCTTGCCCTGATACATGCTAAACTCGCTGACTCTTGTGGAATGAATAAAGATACAAATGAGGAAGTGTGGATGGCAGGAACAGAGACGTTGCCTCTGGAGCACCCCCGAGCCAGTACCATGGGAAACTGGCCAAAACAGCTGAGGGAAGAGGGAGCCCTTTCCAGGGTTCTCATTGTAGTGATTGGATTGATGCCAGCCTGTGCCTCAATACTGAAGACCAGGCAGGGTGGCAATCTCATTTGAAGCCACCAGCTAACAAAGGCCTGTGGCACACATTATAACTTGTGTTTTACTTGTAGCTCGACTTGTGTGGGGAGGTAAAGAGAAAATTATTCATTCTTCCTTCCATCGCCTTATCAAACATGATTTCTCAGATAGCTCTTTCTCTCTCCTGGATGAAATTTCAGGCAGGTCCCAGAGGTTTTCAATCCCCTTCAGTCTCAAGTACAATCTTGTTTCAGTAAATAAAACGTCCCATCCAGTCTAACCTGCAAACTTCAATCTTTTATTCAATTTCTAGCATCTTCTCGCCCTCCCCTACTCCAGCCTGCCTCTGACTGGGACCTGTGCAAAGGAGGGGACAGAGAGGAGCAGTGATGTCCTCTGTCCCTGCTTTTCTGCCTTTCACTCTCTCCCCCAGTCTCTGGCTGCCCTTTCCAGTCCTTCCATAGTTGGTACATAGGAAGGGGCTGAGGACAGGGCAGGGCATCCCTCAGGAGATGGGTGCAGCTGTTACTGGCAAGGGAACTTCCTGAGTGTAGATTGTGTTCAGTGTTGACTCTTGGCAGTTGTCACAGACTTCCCAGGTGGCTCAGTGGTAGAGAACCCACCTGCCAATGCAGGAGATGTGGGTTTGATCCCTGGGTTGGGATGATCCCACGGAGGAGGAAATAGCAGCTGCCTCTGGTATTCTTGCTTGGGAAATCCCATGGACAGAGAAGCCTGGCAGGCTGCAGTCTGCTGCTGCTGCTGCTAAGTCGCTTCAGTCGTGTCCAACTCTGTGCGACCCCACAGATGGCAGCCCACCAGGCTCCCCCGTCCCTGGGATTCTCCAGGCAAGAACACTGGAGTGGGTTGCCATTTCCTTTCCAATGCATGAAAGTGAAAAGTGAAAGTGAAGTCGCTCAGTCGTGTCCGACTCTTAGCGACCCCATAGACTGCAGCCTACCAGGCTCCTCCGTCCATGGGATTTTCCAGGCAAGAGTACTGGAGTGGGGTGCCATTGTCTTCTCCGAGGCTGCAGTCTATGGGGTTGCAAAAGAGTCGGACAGGACTGAGTGACTGAAAGAACAAACGGTCCCTCAGAAGACTTCAAGTTGCTGGGAATCTCTCCCCAGCAAGGCCTCTGGCGAGGGTGAGCATTCTCTGGCTGGCTTTGGTACAGTCCATCCCTTGGTGGGATCAGCTGCCTTCTAAGTGGTCCTCCTGGGCAAGAGCCCTCTCAGGACCACTAAGTCCAGATTCCTTCCAAGGGCCACATTTGGTTCAGGGAAAATGTGAATGCATCTCGGACCTTTCTGTCAAGGCAAGTGCTTGTGGTTCCAAGAGCAGTTAGCTCTCCTTACACTGCTTCCAGGGTAGGTCAACCACAGGCTCACACCTTCATACTTCCCCAGGAGGGAGTCAGGTGGCTGCATTTGTGTCCCTCAAGCTTCAGAGAGCATAGGTCAGGCTCTTCGTGGTTCTCATAACGCCCTTTTCACCTGGTTTAAGGTGAAGAGAAAGAACCCGATTCCCCTCACTCATGGCAATGGGGGCACCAGCACTCCAACCAATCTCTCCCTACCTTCACTTGGCTTTTCCCATATGGCCTGTAGTTGGGCAATGGGCAGGATGACCTTATACTTTATCATCCAGAAAGGCTCACCTTTTCTTTTTTTTTTTAATTTGTAGTTGTTTTGTTCATTTGCTATCAAGTTTATTTTTAAACAAATTTGAGGTGTAGCATTCATCCAGCAAAACGGATGGATCACAAGTACACAGCTTGATGAATTTTCACATAATGAACCCATCTATGTAACTAACACATAGATTAAACAACAACAAAAACCGGACACCTGCTAGCCCCTTCATGTCCTCGCCAGTCACAACCCTTCCCTCTGGGGTAACCACTATCCTAACTTCTAGGACTGTAGATTTATTTTGCAGACCAAGAAAATTCTGAGAGTGGAAGGGGCCATGTGGTACCTTGTCCCCCAAAATGGCTGCCATCAATCCCTTCTCTTCCCATAAAGAGGTGCTATGTTTCCATTAAGAGGAGTTAACCATTCTTACACTCCCTTGAATCTAGGCTTGCCTGTGACTCCTTAGACCAATAGAAAATTGCAGGTATGATGCTTTGCCAGTTGTGGGCCTAACCTTTAAGAGGACTGGGGGTTTCTAACGCCAGCCTTGACCTTGAACATCCATAAAAGAGGTCCTGGCTACTTTGCTGAAGAGACAGGCCATGTAGAGGACCACTGGGGTGCCAGACGTGTGAGTGAAGAAGCTGATCTTGAATGTTCAGCCCACTGAAACCTTCAGCTGACTCCTGCCTCAGCCGCCATCTGACTACCAATGAGACTCTCACCCTTGGATCTTTAAGCAAAAAATTTGGTCCCCAGCTCCTTTAACCCCATCGAAGGGCAGGAAACATGACTCCCTAGAGCAGAATTACTCACTAACTCCTTTCTCATTTCCCCCAGATGCCTTCTGCCTCCTTGAATAAGCCTTGACTCTCATTTCATCTACAGAGCTTTGGCATGTAGGCCATTCTGTGCTTCTCTGATGAAGCAAAGAGGCAAGTCTTATTGACGGATGGGAATTAACCATAATGAGGATGCCTTGAGGGTATCATGGACACCGAATATATCTGCTCACAAGCAGACAAAAGTCATTCAGTGACAGATTGTGGTATAAAGCTCAGTGATACTGAGCTTCTGCAGAGAGACTCAAGGGCAGCTCTTGTGCAGTTAAATGTAGTGGCATCAGAGAAGGGCAAATAACAGAGCACCTGTTGGCCCCACTCAGGCCTCACCCTATTTCCCCTCCACTCTTCCAAGGCAGATAGCGGATGGGCTGCCAGACAAATGCCCCCAGAGGGCATTTCCTCAAGGACAGAGGAAACTAAGTAGATGTAGCCAAGCTTGGATGGGAACCAATGGTAGAATGATTTGTACTCATCCCTTGGAGAAGAGCCATTTTTCCTTTCTGCAAACTTAGGGTGTGTTATTTTTCTTTAGGCTTTGATGTGAGGTAGCAACATCTCTAGGTTTCACTGTCAGTTTTTCTCCTGGAATTGAGACTTCTTCTTATGTAACTTTTTTTTTTTTTCAAAATTGTATAAAAAGTGCTGGTTAATTGTAGGAGAAATATGCAAGTAGAGACAAAATATCAGCAATTTTTGGAGTCTGTGTTTCCCTACTGTTGGGCATATCAATCCCTATTCCCTTTCACTACTGACATTTTGAATCCATGATCATATCACTTGGAACTTTCTCTTATTGGCACTACAGAGCTTATCACTTATCAATATTTACATGCCTGCATAATGTGACTGTAACAGGTCATATCCTGGGAGGGGAGCAATTCACATACAAAGTTCATTTGGCATTTTTTCCACAGGTTATGCTTTTCTACAAGGCAAATACATACTCTGCCCACATGGCATCAATGATTTGAAGTATTGTGATTGCTTGGGTTTCCTGTTGTATCATATATTTTTGTACTCTGTGATGTGTCTCACTTGTTTCCTATTATATGAAGTAATTTCTTCTGAACCTTATCTGGAAGACACGCTAGAAATGTGAAGAACATGGAAGAAAGGAAAATGAATAAAATGTGTTTTAATTATCTGTTGCTATGTAGTAAACCACTATGACACTTAGTGGCTTAAATAGCAATGATTTATTATATTGTGTGATTCTGTGAGTTGGCTCAACTTAGCTGGGCAGTTCTTCTCCTCTACATGAAGCTGGCTGAAGTCACTCATGTGGCTGCATTCAGCTAATGGCAGGGCTGGAGCTGTCAGTGGGATGCCTTGATTCTTCTCCGCATGGCCTGTTCATGTTATTAGCTTGGACTTTCTTGTACAAAAGTGGTCTCAGGGTTCTAAAAGCAGTCAAGTAGAAGGTGCCAGCCTCTTAAGGTCTCAGCCCAGTACTGAGAAATTAAACTGTACCAAGTACACAGCACGTTACTGGTCACAGTGAGTCACCAAGTCAGCATTAGATTGAAGGGGAGAGAAACAAATTCCATTTCTATATAAAAAAGGATCAGCATGTACATGAAGGATGGGAGAAATTTTGGGTGGCCATCTTTGGTGATAGTTAACCACCAAGGAGGGGGAAATATAAGGGAATGGTGAAGAAAATAAAACCCACAGAAATTAAAGAATGAAAATGCAAGAATATAATAGGGATACTCTATAAATATTCATTCATGTGTATGTTACCAACATTTAGCATAGAGTGTGTTACAAAGAGGCTCCTGGTTAATGTTTGTTACATAAATGAATTTCATAAAGTTTGTGTGGCAGAGCCTGGCTAGTTACTCATCAGACTGAGTTACATTCTTCCTGGGCACATAGACAGACCTTTTTCCAGCCTCCCTGTGGTTAGGAATGGCCTGTGAGTTCTATCTGATGCAAATTCAGTGGAAGCACCATTTCCAAGTTAGATCCACAGAGACTTCTCAGATTGCTTCCTTCATGCCCTTTCCCTCTTCTAGATTCCTAGAATGGAGACAATCTCCAGGGTGACCTTTTGAGGACAGTTAAGCAACAAGATGGAAGGAGCCTAAGCCTAATTATCACTTTCAGGAAACCCACCTGATGAGGAATGCCCACTTTACATGGTTATTAACCTAGTTTATGTTAAGCCAGTGACATTTTAGAGTTTATTTGTTATAGAAGTCAGTATTATCTGAAGTAACACATCTCTGTCTCCCAAGCATCCTGTCATTTTAAGGCTTACAGTGAAGTTCAAATTCATTATAACTGATATTGTTAAGCTCTAGTTGGTATAGTGACAAGTATATTTGGAATCACACTGGGGAAGGCAGACTTCTAAATGGCCCCCAATGATTCCCACCTCTTGAAATTCATATAATCCTCTTCCTCTGGTTGTGGGGGCTTCCTTCATGGCTCAGTGGTTAAGAATCTGCCTGCAATGCAGGAGATGTGGGTTTGATCCCTGGCTCAGGAAGATCCCCTGGAGAAGGAGATGGCAACCCACTCCAGTATTCTTGCCTGGGAAATCCCATGAACAGAGAAGCCTGGTGGGCTACAGTCCATGGGGTTACAAAGAGTCAGACACAAATGAGTGACTAAACAACAACAACCTGGATGGATGTGGACAGATCTAATGACTTGTTTCTAATTAATGAAAGTGAAAGTGAAGTCAGTCGTGTCTGACCGTGGGATTTTCCAGGCAAGAGTACCAGAGTGGGTTGGCATTCCCTTCTCCGGAGGAACTTCCCAACTCAAGGATCGAACCATGGTTTCCTGCATCACAGGCAGATTCTTTACCATTTGAGCTACAGGGAAGTTTCTAATTACTAGGTCAAAGATAAAGGTCACTTTCATGATTAGATTACAAAAGTTTGTGCCTTCCCTTGTGCTAGCAGATTCTTTCCTTGGCTTTGATGAAGCAAACTGCCATATTGGAGAGTCCCATGTGGCAAGGAATTGAGGATGGGTTCCACCCAACAGCTAGTGAGGAAGTGAAGTCCTCCATCCAACAGCCTCAAGGAACTGGAGCCTCCCAAGAACTCCATCAATGAGTTTGGTAATGGATCCTTCTCCAGTTAAACCTTGAGATGAGACGAAAGCCTCAGTCAATATCTTGGTTGGAGTCTTGTGAGAGACTTTGAGATAGAGGACTCAACTAAGCTTTACCCAGATTTCTAACCCACAGAAACCGGGAAATAATGAATGTGTATATATTGTTTTAAGTTTCTAACATTTGGGATAATTTCTTCTGTAGCAATAGCCAACTAATACACTCACATATTTGGGGTTTAATCTGGGGTTTACCTGCAATCTATTAACATTGGTAACCTTCTAATTTCAAGTAGGCAGTCTTCGAGATAAATGTATGTTGAAATGTTTCTGGTTCCTGTTTGCATTTTTAAACCATGGACTTCTGGAAAAATTGCCCTAGCACACTTCTCTGGTTACCTAATCCATTATGTACTATGAAGAAAGTCTGTTTGGTTTAGTGTCTGAAATTGTAGCAGGAAAAAAAGTCTGTAAGAAGAGAAGCAGGGAGAGGCAGACAGAACTGAAACATGAGTGTTGTGTACCCAATGACCTAGACTGAAGAAATCTGGAACATTCTACATCCATCTGAAAGACAGGAAAACCAACAGGTGCTTCAAGAATAACAGAGAGACTCTAGGAAAGTTATTTATGCCTTCGTCCTGGTCAACAGCCTATTTTCGGGAGATGAGTTAAGGTCTGTGGAAAGAGCATGGAGCAGCCTGTAGGAGAAAGAAAAAAAAAGTAAACACATTTAGAAGGTCTGGCAGCAATAGCTTCACAGTCCTTCAAGACAACTGTTGTCTGAAGCTATGGAGAAGCTGACCCTTCTGCATGGAACTTGTCCAGCTAGTTGTCGAATTAGTTCCCTACTGACCCCCACCCTGAGGTCATATCCTCTTATCCTGTTTATACTGGGTGCTGCTCTTCCCTGTAGTCAGAAATATTATTTTGTTTCCATATTGCTATCAAAGTGTTGAAGGGGAGGAGAGCTAGACCATGAAGATCATGCGATTTCAAGACAAACAGAAGGGGGCACATTTCATATTGGTGGAAATTCAGTGTTTAAAAAGCAGATTCAATACCCGCTGTCATCGCTGATGTTATCTACCACATCCCTGAAGGCATTTGACTGGGAATTTGATTCAGGCTCTCTACACTTAACTAACCTCATCTAAATAAAGAGACTAGACTAGTTGGACCTTATGGTCTATGACTGCCCTAAAGTTTTATGACTCAGTGACTCTTATGGTAGAAATTTCAGGCCAGGGGGAAAACCCATTATAAGGTTTCTTTAAAAGGAGAAAGAAGGCTGACTGGAGAACAGCTTTATAATTAACTTGACTGATGATGCTACAGGGCAAGTTGAAATTATACTAGGTGATAAGGATTCATCCCCAACTGTCCTTTTAGTACAACCCTGATATCATTCTTGTTTGGCTAAACGAAAGGGAACTTTTTCTATTCTGGCAGCTGAGCCTCGTCCTAAGAAAAGATTAACTGGACTCAGTCTCTTCCCCAGTGACTCTGCATTTCTCAAGTGCTGAGTCACTTGGAAGAGACTGATGGTGCTGAAAATATCCAATCCACCAGGCTTTGAAATATCCAAGTAATTCCTTCATTCAATATAATCTATGAGAACATCCCAACATGAGCAGTCCTCCCACAGGGATTGTGTTAACATGTCAGCTGAGCCTCTTTATATTACATTACTCCCAGTCTCCTTTTAAAAATTGAATCATGATCATACTTTTTACTTCCTCCCCTCGATTTTTGGACCTCTCCAAACAACCCATACTCACCTGATATTTCAACATATAAAAGTCTTTCAGGGTCTGTATGCAGTTGGTTAACAGATATCAAACTATTAACACTACTCCAGGACTTATTCTTGTTTCTCTTCTCTCTTCACTCAGCATACTTTCCATGACTTGTTTTATCTCAAGGTTTCATTTACAATCTAGATGTAGATATCGTCTAAATGGACCTCTTCTGTCATAAACTGTACCTACACTTCAGTCAGCTCCACACCCTTCAAACCCTACATGTCCCAGAGCAGAATTCATCATTTTCCCATTTAAGCTCCTCTTCCTCACTTCTCCATTTTGGTGAATGGCTCCATCATTGATCAGGATGTCACCTAAGGCTCATCTTCCCCCTTACTCTCTACAGCCAGTTACCATACTCTGGCAATTTTCCTTTTAACTATTTCTTGTATATGTTACCTCTCCTTAGCTCCCACTCTTCCTCCTTTGCATTAACCCTTATAATCTCTAAACTCACACCACTGCAGTGGACCTTTGGACTTCCTTCGGCCACAGAGTCTCAGGATGAGAGTAAAAATCACTGCCGGAATATCTATCACAACATTGCCTTTCTTTCGCTCCGCCCCTAACTGTCTAATGGAATTCCAGATTCGCTCAAATGAGTTCTAAATGGTCGTGGTATTCTCCAGGGAGCGTTTCAGAGGCAGTCTGGGAACCAGTCTTCTTGGCTATGCCCCAAGAGCTGCCATTTTCCTATTTTCCTACTTCAGCTAGCTCTGCGGCTGCTGCTGCTAGGTCGCTTCAGTTGTGTCCAACTCTGTGCGACCCCATAGACGGCAGCGCATCAGGCTCCCCCGTCCCTGGGATTCTCCAGGCAAGAACACTGGAGTGGGTTGCCATTTCCTTCTCCAGTGCACGAAGTTGAAAAGAGAAAGTGAAGTCGCTCAGTCGTGTCTGACTCTTAGCGACCCCATGGACTGCAGCCTACCAGGCTCCTCCATCCATGGGATTTTCCAGGCAAGAGTACTGGAGTGGGGTGCCATTGCCTTCTCCCAGCTAGCTCTAGTGATATGCTTTATCATCATTGTCAAAAACAGCAAAAAGTTCAGTGCTGCTGGTGTCTACCAATGCCCTCGGCCTTGCCCACTGAGGTGTGGTCATTACTGCTGATGCCAGGACCCAGGGCACTGTGTCTCATCCCATGGAGAGTATGGATACTGATGCTGCCAAAGGACAAGTTCTTACTGCCTCATGGGTATTTACGCTAGTGAAGTGCATCCTTTTTGAAAATATTTTGTTATTTATTGTAGCCCTCTAACCTTAGGACTTGAGTATGACTCCATGAAGCCTGAGACAGAAGGCGATCTTATTGATAAACTGATCTCTTTTAGAATCATTACCCTTCCCTTACAGCTTTATCCTGTTGCCCTTGAATAAACATGGCACATCTATTCTGTTTTCCCTTAAAAAGAGTTATTTTCTAGGATGCATTTCAGCCCCTCAGACAGTTCCACCCCATCCCCCAGCCTTGCATGAAAACAGGCCTGAACCATGGGAAGAACACACTATATGCTCAGGAGTGGACTGCTGGGAGCTAATAAACACAAACCACAGTTTTCTACAGAGATTTTTTTTCATCTGAAGACAATAAACTTATTGACCAAGCAAGGAAAACAAAGGTTTAGTAGGCTTTGGGATACCAGTCCACTCTCCACAATGTTGGTAGAGTCATTGCTCCAAAAAATAAAACAGCTCATGTTTCAAACTTCCCTGGTTAAAATCTCCCCTGATTAAAATCTTTAGTGATTTCCTAAAACCCAAAACACAATCCAAAGTCTTCAACAATGCAAGTAAAACTCTTCAGAAATCAGTCATAGCTTCCTTCTCCAGTAATTGCTTATGAAACCAGAAAAAGTTTCCCTAAATCAGCAGGTTCTTGATCATTGTTTGTGCGTGCATGATCCACCTGCAGTATAGCAAAGAGATTAAGAGCATGGGCTACTGGTTCAGACAGGTCAAAAATCAAGTCCTGCCTCTGCCTTTCCCAGCTATGTGATTTTAGGGACGTTAACCTCTCTCTCTAAGCCTCAGTTTACATATCCGGGAAAATGGGAATAATTTTAGTGCCCATGTTGTGGACTAAAAGAATTATAAATGTTTTCAACATGCTTTTTTTTAATCGTTGAGAACTGAGACATTTTATTGTAGTAAAATATACATAGTATAAAATTTAGCACTTTAACTGCTTTTAAGTGTACAGTTCAGTGGCCCTAAGTACATTTGAATTGCTATGCAACTGTCACCATCATCATCTCCAGAATTTGTTCATCATTGTTGTGAAAGTGTCAGTCACTCAGTCATATCTGACTCTTTGTGACCCCATGGACTGTAGCCTGCCAGGCTCCTCTGTCCATGGGATTCTCCAGGCAAGAATACTGGAGTGGGGTTGCCATGCCCTCCTCCAGAGGATCTTCCCAACCTAGGGATTGAACCTAGGTCTCCTGCATTTCAGGTAGATTCTTTACCATCTGAGTCACCAGGAAATCCTCAACATAACATTAAATACTAACTCCCCATTTGCCCCCTTTCCCAGCCACTGAAAACCATTATTCTACTTCCTGCCTCAATGAATTTGACTATTCCAGGTCCCTCATATAAGTACAATGATACAATATTTGTCCTTTTGTGTCTTCCTCGTGTCACTTAGTACGATGTCTTCAAGTGAACTGTGTCTTCTGAAACTCGGATGCCGAAGACAGAAGCAATAGTGAAAATGGAACAGAGTGGAATGGTATCAAGGAAGAAACGTTTCCTGAACTCTGAAGTTGGAGTGTCTGCTCTCAGAGAAGTGGCGGGGTCCTTGAGTGATCCTGAGTGTTGATGTGGAGCAAGCCTCAAATCAGAGTATCAGATCACCAGCTGCAGTACAGGTTTCTGGAGGATAAGAACTGGGTCCTTTATTTTGCTCATAAGGACCATTTCATACATGAAACAAATGGGTCCATGCATGCGGTGACTTACGGTTTGGACTCAGGGTTGACATGCACTAAAAGAAGCGTGAGGGCAGAGGGGGTGTCCTCTGTTGCTTGCTTGGCTTTTGAGGTCTCTGTCGGCTACTCAGGGTAAGGAGAGGGGTTGGAAAGAAGAACGGTAGCGCTATTTGTGAGCACAGATGAGATAGGGAGAAGAAGGAGGAGAAAGATAATCAGACAAAGCAGCACTGGGACAGGAGCTGGAAGGCCAAGGGAGAGAGAAAAGATAAAAAGACCCTGGAAAGAACAGGGGGTGAATCAGATTCTCATTAGTCTTCCTATATGCTTCATGATAAAATTCCCCCTCCCCAGCATCATCTCAGGAGATCTTCAGTGCTTTTAAAGGCTTTTGGTAATTAGATTTTTGTTTCTTTTGGATATGCTCAGACAGAGGCTGGCCTCAAGGCAACCCAATTTTATTTGGGTTACACTTAAAACAATCAGGTTACTCAGGGCTACAGGGTAAATGACCAGTTTCTTTCCAAGGGAGACAAATTATGATGGAGGTGAATATAATGCATATAATTTTCTCATTCAGCAATTTTAGAAGTTGTCTTTATCTTTTAAGAATTCAGGATTAGAGCCAGCCTACTTGCATTCAGATAGATCTTCACTCTTCCGCTTAGTAGCTGTGAAAACTTGGGCAAAGTAGTCACATTCTCTGTGTCTCAATTTCTTTATCTGTTAAATGGAAAAACATGATAGTTTATCCCACAAAAAAGCTGTTGTGGAAATTAAATGAGCTAAAACCTTTAAAGAGCTTAGAACAGGTCTTAGTACATAGTAAGCACACCAACAAAGTTAGCTATTATAGTATTTTTAGTTATCTTTCAAAATAGATAAATTAGAGCACACAAAAAACATTAGAAATTAATACACATATACATATATTTATACAATTATATTTTATATATTTGTTAATACATATAGGTATACATGTGTGTGTGTGTTAATCGCTCAGTCATGTCCGACTCTTTGCAACCCCATGGACAGTAACCCGCCAGCATCCTCGGCCCGTGGAATTCTCCAGACAAGAATACTGCAGTGGGTCGCCATTCCTTTCTCCAGGGAATTGTTCCGACTCAGGGATTTAATCCACGTCTCCTGCATTGCAGGCAGATTCTTTACCATCTGAGCCACCAGGGAAGCCCATAGGTATACATAAATACGTGTGTGTGTGTGTGTGTATGTGTGTGTGTGTGTGTGTGTGTATGAGAGAGAGAGAGATGAATGATGCTTTAGTAATTAACCTCAAGAGACTTTCCAACACTTATGTATCCATTCATTCAACAGATTTGTAACACCCCTCTATGATCCCAGCTAAAAAGCCAAGACTCTAAAAATGTGCATACCAAAGGTTGTAGTTGCTGAGGCCAGCACCATCTGAGACTCCAGAGAACACTTGATGATGTTAACAGAAAAACGAAGAATGATCTGGGGAGAGGATGAAGTGAAATGATTTGTCCAGAGCCATATGTTTTACCAGCATACTTTGGAATATAGCAGGTCAATCTGCCAGTCCCTTATTCTCTCTGCTTCTCCACCTGTGCAATGGAAATGATCACAGCAGCTTCATAAAGGGATTGTGAGGATTTGTGAGTTAAATCTGAACTCTTACTGGCTCAAGGATCATCCTCTACATTCCATAAAACAACTTTGTTTTTAAAGCAGAAGGATAATGACAGATGGCACATTTTCTGTGTGCCTCGTGTCGGTGTTACAGTCACGTCTTGTTTTCTATTAGCACTCATCCAGGGATGCCCATGGAACGCCTTTGGCTTGTTCTGTAGTTGAGGCAGGGTCTGTTAGGGGATTGGAGGCAACCATTAGAATTCAAGGGTGAGGACAGGAAAGCAGCACTGAGACTATTAACTAATACATAGAAGAAACCCAATCAGATAGTCCTCTGGCACATGAGCCCTTTGTTTATCAGCAGCCTGCCTCTCTGCGTGTTTGTGAAAAGATATTTGAGGGCCATGTATACTTAGAATTCTTGCTTCTGCGCTGAGAGATCTATGTCAACTCCCAGCCCTGTTTCACTGGGTATCAGGTTGAATTCTATGATAGCAGAGATGGGGAGTGAAAAAGGAGAACTATCTTCATCAAATCTTGACCACGGTATCCTCCTGTAAAGATTGCATCTGGGAGAGCGCAGCCCAGCTGCCTTTGCAACTTCACATGTGTAATGGGGCAGTGCTGGTTTTGAGTGGTATTTTCAGGAAGAGACTGTCGCCACTAGACTTCCTAAAATGAGAATCTCATCTGTGTCATTGCGTTGTGTGCAAACTTTCGGTTGGCTCCCTGTTGCTTTTGCATCCAGAATTTCTTCATGTGATGCAGCATAGCCTACCCTTCCAGTGTCATCACTAGGCATGGCCCCTTCCACACTCCATAATCCAACCAGCCAGGGTGATCTGGGATTAAATGAAGCAGTCCCCATGGTGGCTTAAAGCATAGGTTTGAGCTTTGACTCTTGATTTGAATCCAGGATGTCTCTATTGGGTAGACTCAGACAAGTTACTTACTTCTCTGTGCTTCAGTTTCACCATCTATAAAATGAGGGGAATAATAGTGTCATAAGGCCACCGTGGAAAGTACATGTGATAATACAGATAATGTGCTTAGAGTAGTACCTGACACACAGCAAATACCAAGAGAGATTAGGTAACGTTATTATTATTTGCAGCGATCTGAGTATGTCCTTCTCTCTGTTACCTCTGTGCCTTTGCGCATGTGGTTTCCAAAGCCTGTCACGCCCTGTCCCCTTTGGTGCCTAAGAGCTAAGTGGCTTTCAACACTTCTCTCAAGTGTCACAACTTCTTTGCCTCTCTTTGTGCAGCCCACTGTTTGACATTTACCACAGCATATTATCGCAGCTTTTGAAAAACAATTTTTTCTTTCCCTATATGATTGTGGCTTCCTTGAGGGCAGTGGTTGTCTTCATTTCTGTATCTCTAAGCCCCAGAAGTTTTGGCATGAAACAGGCCTCAAAAATTATTAATGAATCCACCAAAAAAAAAAAAAAAACAAACACCTTGTATAAAATGTCCATAGCACCATTATTCATAAGAGCCCAGAAGTGGAAACAACTCAGATACCCACCAAATGATGAATGAGTAAACAAACGTAACCTGTCTGTACAATAGAATATTACTCACCCATAAAAAAGAATGGAAAGACTGATGCATGCTACCACATGGGTGAACTTCGAAGACATTATGCTAAATAAAAGAAGCCAGACACCAAAGACCACATACTATATGATTCCATTCACATATTATGTGAATTGACAGGAACAGGCAAATCTAGAGACAAGGCAGTTTAGTGATTGCTTAGGGCTTGGGTTGGGAATGGTAGGACTAGGGGGTTTAGTTAAAGGCCGTGAATTTCTTTTAGGAGTGATGAAAATGTTCTAAAATTAACTATAGTGATGACTGTACAACTCTGAATACTTGAAAACCTGTCTAATTTTATACTTGAAATGGATAGATTGTATGGTATATGTATTATATCTCAATGATGCTGTTACCGAAAAAAAGGGAAAAAAAGTATCAATAGAATGGTGAATGAATGGGTGAATGGAGGGCATTTTGAGTTAGTGTTTAAAAATAAATACATACAAGAACAAAATCTCAAGTGGCCCCCTCCCTGAGCCAGGGTGGTTATTGAGGTTTCTTGCCATCCAGCCTTCCTGATTCCACATACCCCTTCTCAAGCACCTGCTTCCTTGCTTGCTACCCCTGGCTGCTTGCTCCCCCTGGACCCTCGCTCCCATTCTGTTTCCCCTGTTCTCTCCTACTTAGATTTTCTTTTCCTCCTTCACAGTCAACCAGCCCCTTCTGGCAGTTTCTGCAATATCATGAATGGTATGGGGCCTTCTTGGGGAAACTGAAACTTGAGAACCCAAGGGGACCCTAGGACAAATTCTTTTGTGGGAACATGGCTTTACAGGTAAATAAATGGAGACACAGATGGGTCAAGGGTATTTGTTGCCTAACCTCATACATGTCTCCTGTTCACCTGCTTAGTACCATGCTTAGCACAAGGTCTGCCTTCTTCACCTCCTACATACCCACTTCCAGGCCAGAATGCTCTGGAAGCCAAAGCAGGTGGAACCAAACTACATAATGAATCAGTCAGTTCAGTTGCTCAATCATGTCTGACTCTTTGCAACCCCATGGACTGCAGCATGCCAGGCTTCCCTGTCCATCACCAACTCCCGGAGGCTGCTCAAACTCACATCCATTGCTTTGGTGATGCCATCCAACCGTCTCATCCTCTGTCATCCCCTTCTCCTCGTGCCTTCAATCTTTCCCAGCATCAGGGTCTTTTCCAATGAGTCGGTTCTTCGCATCATGTGACCAAAGGATTGGAGTTTCAGCTTCAGCATCAGTCCTTCCAATGAATATTCAGGACTGATTTCCTTTAGGATTGACTGGTTGGATCTCCTTGCAGTCCAACGGACTCTCAAGAGTCTTCTCCAACACCACAGTTCAAAAACATCAATTCTCCAGCACTCAGCTTTCTTTATAGTCCAACTCTCACAGCCATACATGACTACTAGCAAAACCATAGCTCTGACTAGATGGACATTTGTTGGTAATGTCTCTGCTTTTTAATATGCTGTCTAGGTTGGTCATAGCTTTTCTTCCAAGGAGCAAGCGTCTTTTAATTTCATGGCTGCAGTCACCATCTGCAGTGATTTTGGAGCCCCAAAAATTAAAGTCTGTCACTGTTTCCATTGTTTCCCCATCTATTTGCCATGAAGTGATGGGACCGGATGCCATAGTCTTAGTTTTCTGAATGTTGAGTTTTAAGCCAACATTTTCACTCTCCTCTTCCACTTTCATCAAGAAGCTCTTTAGTTTTTCTTCGCTTTCTGCCATAAGGGTGGTGTCATCTGTGTATCTGAGGTTGTTGATATCCCTCCCAGCGATCTTGATTGCAGCTTGTGCTTCATCCAGCCTGCTATTTCACATGATGTACTCTGCATATAAGTTAAATAAGCAGAGTGACAATATACAGCCTTGATGTACTCCTTTCCCAATCTGGAACCAGTCTGTTGTTCTATGTCCAGTTCTAACTGTTGCTTCTTGATCTGCATACAGATTTCTCAGGAGGCAGGTCAGGTGGTCTGTTGTTCCCATCTCTTTAAGAATTTTCCACAGTTTGTTGTGATCCACACAGTCAAAGGCTTTGGCATAGTCAATAAAGCAAAATAGATGTTTGTCTGGAACTCTCTTGCTTTTTCCATGATCCAGTGGATGTTGGCAATTTGACCTCTGGTTCCTCTGCCTTTTCTAAATCCAGCTTGAACATCTGGAAGTTCACGGTTCATGTATTGCTGAAGCCTGACTTGGAGAATTTTGAGCATTACTTTACTAGCGTGTGAGATGAGTGAATTGTGCGGTAGTTTGAGCATTCTTTGGCTTAGCCTTTCTTTGGGATTGGAATGAAAACTGACCTTTTCCAGTCCTGTGGCCACTGCTGAGTTTTCCAAATTTGCTGGCATATTGAGTACAGCACTTCCACAGCATCATCTTTCAGGATTTGAAATAGCTCAACTGGAATTCCATCACCTCCACTAGCTTTGTTCATAGTGATGCTTAAGGCCCACTTGACTTCACATTCCAGGATGTCTGGCTCTAGGTGAGTGATCACACCATCGTGGTTATCTGGGTCATGAAGATCTTTTTTGTATAGCTCTTCTGTGTATTCTTGCCACCTCTTCTTAATATCTTCTGCTTCTGTAGGTCCATACCATTTGTGTCCTTTATTGTGCTCATCTTTGTATAATGAATGGCTCACCACATATCAGGTGTTTTCTGTTCATTCTCTTCCAAGAATATTTCAGATAAAGATAACATCTCGTCACACTGAATTCCAAGAGATTTATGATTTTTCCTTTTTGGCACTTTTTTCAGTTGTATTTAATTGTATTGCCATGCAATTCATGAGATATTGGAGAGACTGCACTGCGGGAGTACAGAGATCTAGACCCTGGTTCTCTCGTGGTCGCCAAGTAGCCACGTGACTGGAGCAAACCCTTTAACAGCTCTGGACCTCCCTTTCCTCAGGGAGCTTTACATTTTCCCTGTAAAACTAGAGGTTGGGTGAAATTCCTCCTCCACTCTCTCTTTCCCCAGCCCATGGCTCTATAATTTGATAACTCTAGGTTGAAATAAAGAGACTATCAGCTAAGGCTTGGAGCTCTTTTCTCTGTAGAGATTTTCTTCCAGAGATACTTGTGGTAATTGAATCTGACCAGTGTGAACAGTTCTTCAACAGTGTATAAACCCAGGAATAATTGAAGAAGTATATTTTGTTCATTCTGAGTATCATTATGCTAATTTGGAACATGACTGCTATGATAATAAGCAAATTAGAACCAAGATATACTGAAATCAATGCTAGAGATATACCAGGCACCTTCATTTCTCAGTTTAACTCCCACAGGAATCTTATAAGGAAAAGAATATTCACCCACTGTACAGATGTGAAGAGTGAGGTTTGGAGACATCACCTAACTTTCCCAGGGCAAGAGTGAGTTGTGGGTGCCACAGGGATATGGCACCAGGCCTGCCCTACCCTCTGAGTTATGTTTTTCTCTACCGCACTGGCTTCTCAGAACAGTAACTCTCTTAATAAAGAGTCGGGGATATTAAAAAAAAAAAAACAAGCAAACCTAAAACACCTGTTTTGGAGTCTTGATCCCGGACACTGTCATTACTTCTAATACTTCACTCCTTTATATAAGATACTTTATTGATCAGATATGTTACTTGGTCCCAGCTAATTTCTACTTTACAATAACCACTCTGTGGCATTGATTGACCTAGTTTGGCTAGGCAGAGTTTGTGGTGTAAATGGATGTTGAAAGAAACCTACCAGACCTGTAACCCTTTCTGCCATTTGAGGCTACTGGGCTGGCTGCAATTGTAGACCTAATGAGAACTGCCCATGGGAGACAGATAATCTTAGTAAGAAGAGACCCTTTCCTGGGGAATTTTCTAAAATTAGGAAATTCTTTCTAAAAGTGCCCCAAATTACAACACACACAATTTGAGTCTTTCCTGTCCTCCTGTCATCTTGTCACCAGGGCTTCCCTGGTAGCTCAGCTTTTAAAGAATCCCCCTGCAATGTGGGAGACCTGGGTTTGATCCTAGGTTGGGAAGACACCCTGGAGAAGGGAAAGGCTACCCACTCCAGTATTCTGTCCTGGAGAATTCCATGGGGATTCATGAAAGTATAGTCCATGGGGTCACAAAGAGTCGGACACAACTTTCACTTTGTCACCTTGTACCTTGATCCGAGACCCAAATAGATGCTTCAGGTGACTATGAGGCTCTGAAAATAGTGTGTGTTGTTTTGTAAATATATGAGTTTGTTTGGGGTGGGGAGAGAATCCACGGTTTCATCAGACTCTTAAAGGGCTCCATCAACCAAGAAAGGCTAAAACCCTTGGCTAGTTTCAAGAAGCCTTTCCTGATCGCTATCTCTTAGGGCTATTCCTCTTGCAGAATTTGTGACTTGTCTCCCCTGGGGGAAGGTCGACTTGGCCCTGCATCAACCCCAGCCCTCCTAGAAGCAACCTGGAGAAGAAGGATGTTCGAAGTTAGCAGAAGTGTGCTCCAATTCTCCCCTCACCACTGTCTTAAGATGTTTTTGTAATTGAAGTCTGTTCCTAAGTGTGGTTTGAAAACACAGACTGGAGGTGCTAAACGATTGGCTGTCTTTGTAAGATTTAACTTCACGTGTGACTCTTCTCATTGACAGATGAAGTTAAAATATGCATTTTATAGTACACTGTTGGTAACTGGTCTACATCCCATCCAAGTCAGTGATGACCTATGGTGGCGCTGACTCAGAGTGCTCAGGGGTTAACCCCCTTGGGAGCGTTCCTGACCCAATGTCAGATGGGAGTTAGCCACAATTACTCTATCTTCCCCCACTTGGGTAGGATAATTATTCATACCCTCGCCCAGAGGTCCCTAACAGGGCTGAGCCCTGACTCCCCCACCATGATTTTTATTGAGCCCTGCCTTGCCTCTATACCCCTCCGTGTGTCACTTCCCCACCTCCCAACCAGTGCTTCCTGGGGTCACCTCGCAAATAAACCACCAGCCCCAAATCCTTGTCTCAGGTTAGCTTCCGGGGGAAACTCAGCCAAAGACAAACTTAAGAATAAATATTTACACATATGTTAATGCATACATCATATTTTATAAATGTTGGGAGAAGAAAATTTTTCATATACAGTCTTCTCCCCAACATCAATAAAAAGGCAAATTGAGAAATGTGAGATTTAATATTCCACAGTGAGCTGTCAGCAGTTTCAAAGCCCAAAGATGTCTGATAAAACATGTAATTTATTCAACCTCATTTCCTATGATCCTCCAATATTTGCTTAACTGTATTAATACTGTGGGACTCATCTGCCTTAGTTGGAAACCCTCTCCTTAAATTCTTTTTTAAATTAACTAACAAAAACTTCTAACAAAAACCTCTGCTTCTGAAATGTATATCATCCGATATTGTTCTATGCTCTGGAAGGAACATGTGAAAGAAATAGCCCTGTATTTCTCATAGCATGTGATAGATGTTTGCTTACCACTTTTCTCACTCCCCTGCCTGCCCTTTATGAGCTGTCCCCAGCCTTTCCTTAGCATCTAGCTACATGTCAGGAGAGATAAATAAATGAACGTTTTTCATCCAGGACTTAAGTACGCAGGATGCTTTTCAAGATTCAGCCACAGCTACCCAACCTCTCCTGGAGCATCCATCTGTAGGGTTATATGGTTAATGGGGCTACTCTGGCTACATTGAAATTAGTGCTATGCATGTGGTTTTCCAAAGGACCCACTGCTATTGAGGAAGAGCAACAAGAAAGCGAGCTGTGGATTAGATGACTCTATTCTTTGTTCTACGGGTCCTGTGTTGCCACAACACAATCCAAACAAAAGTCTTGTTTATAAGGCTCTAAGTTATTATTGGCAAGAATCCAAACAGCTCGTCTTTGGAAATCCATGCTTATTTGTCCAGTGGAGGGAATGAGGGGAGAGAAATGGGTAGTTAGTGAGCAGAGAAGGGCCACAATAAAGTTCTGTTCCTGTTCATCCCTGTCATAGCTACCTTGGCCTATCTCAGACAGCTGTCACTGTGGGCTGCGTAACAGATGACCCTAAAACTCCATGGCTTAAAACAATCATTTATTTCTTGCTTGAATGTCTGTGCATTGACTTGAGGTTAACTGATCCGGGCTGATTCCCACTGGGTTTGCTTCCAGGGTGTAGATTGGATCTGAGTTTGCTCCTCTGATCTCTCACCCTCCTTGGATCTGCAGAATATATGTGGCATGTTCTTTTCATGACAAGGAGAAATGCAAGCTCGAGGGCTCACTTTAAGCCTCTGCTCATGTCACATCTGTTAATCTCATTGGTCCAAGTGAGTCACAGAGTGAAGCTCAAAGTCAAGGGGCAGGGGAGTATTCCACCCACAGTGAGGCCATGGCAAGGTTGTATGTGTAGGTGGAGAATATCAGAGTAGTGAAAAATTGGGGTCAGTCATTGGGCCTACTAGATATTGTCATCTGGGCACCAGCACTTTAGACAGGCCATCTCATGGCACCTCTGCAGTGCCTTAGCCTTATGTGTCCATATTCCTGAATGTGCTACCAGACTGAGAAACCAGAGCTGGGCTTATTTATCTTCGAGTGCCCAGGACCTAGGAAAGTACTTAGTGCACAGTGCCAAAGCAGTCCAGTGTGAGCACATGGACACTCAGTAAATGGGGTCTTCAGAGTAGAATAGAATAGAATTGAAAGGACTTGAGGAAAGCCTTGCAAAATGTGCTTTTTATCCACCCCTTAGACATTTCCCCCTTAATATAGTATGTATAAAGCACCTACGAGTTTCATTTGAATCTTCTTACATTCACAGTAAGATGCAATTTTAAGTCATCTATCAACTAATCTTTCTTTTAAACATGAGGTGTTTGAATGGCAACATATGAGAGTCATTGTGAATGTTGACTTTCCCAGTCTAATCTCGTCGTTCAGTTTGGCCCCCAATTCTCTTTTTATTCCCCCTTTTATAAGAACTGTCATTCCTCACTCCTTATTAGTCAAAATTCTATGGTCTATCTTTTTGTTGCTGCTAAATTATTTTATTACATCAAATTTGTTTCTAAACCACGCATCCTTATCACTCCCAGAACGTACACCAATTTCATAAAATATAATTGACCCACTTCCATCTGCATTGCATAATCCATATATGTTAAAACTATAATGGCTACATTTTAAAAGAGCTGACTATGTGCCAGATACTGAGCTCCATCATCTGTATTAGCTTATTGTGTGATAGTGAGACTAAGGATGGGGTATACCCGGAACCTCCCCCAGCCAGGCTATCTGGTTCTAAGTCCACATGCTTAACCACTAGGCTATATTGCCTTGAGATCTTTAATCTCCTGAGTATTAGCAGGAGCATGGACCATGGGCAGGAGACCTCAGCTCAAGTCCACCTCTCTTTCTGACTACCTTTGTGAACATTGGAAAAGCATTAGACCTCTGTGAGCCTTAGTGTCTTATTTTGTAAAAGTAGGAGCTCACAATTACCTTACTTACCATGCAAGGGAGTTCTATGTGGAAATATTTTAAAAGATGTAGCATCCAGCTCAAGCTTTAAAGAATCTTGACTGTATTCTCTTCTACTGTCCACTAGATTCCTACACTGACCATACTTCCATCAGAAGTGATCTTGCTCCTTGATTTCCTCTCCACATTGGCTGACAAGGCACATTTGGTCATCTGTCCTGAGAAATTTCATTTCCCTTGAGCCTTCCTATCTGTTTGTTGGACAAACCACACATCACTAGCAATGTCATATTCCCAGACTTTCTCAATATTTCTTGATTAATTTCCCCCTTGTCCTTGTGGCTTCACTGTTCTCCCAGGCTCTTCCCTCAGAGGAGCTGCAGATTGTGTCTGATTGTGTCTGCACTTGCCAAAGGCCAAATGGGAATTTGAGAGCTTCGGTTTTTTTAAGTTAGTATTTCGTCTAATTGGCTCCAAATATTTGATTATTTTCAAAAGATAACAGTCTCATTAAAAAAAAAAATCTTTGACCTAATTATTCAACCTTATAGTTTCTCTTTGGGAATTTCATCTCTCACTCCATCTCTCAATTCCTGGGTATGTAATGGGGACCAAAATCAATAGAACCCTTGCTTCCTGTATTTCACAGTCTCAGCTTGTGTGTGTATGTGTTTATGACTGACCTGGTGCTAAGTATTTCCACTTAACTTGTGTTGGCCTAATAAGAAAACCACAAAGGCAGATCTTATATGTTAATGAAGCATTTGTGCCGAATGCACATTGCTTGAGCCAAGGTTTCCTAGTAATTTGAAAATAATTTGCAAAGCACTGGGAAAATTGAGCCATTGTTTGACCTGTGGTTGTGTAGGCATAATGTCGCCTCTCATACTCTTAGTGACAGTTGCAGTTTAGTTTCAGCAAAACAATCTTATCCATTATTTTAAATCAACATTGTTAATTAGAATTGCACTGCTGTTATAGTTCCACTTACATTGATTCGTAAATGTTGAAGGGCTTTGAATATGTAGACAAGCTAAAATGAAGGAATCTGTATTATGTTTGCATGTAATGAGCAATATTTTAATCAAATATTTGTATTTGAGTCAACATCTAAGAAAATTTTTTCTTCAAAAAGGTCTGAATATTATTCAAATTTGAAACACACAAAAGCTTCAGATTTTTCTCTGAACCATCACCAATAGCAGATACCAGTGAAGAATACATCCCTCCCTCACCTCTGCCATCACTGCCTTTTGCTATATAGAATTATATCATATATGGTATAGTTATCTATGCTACAAATAAAACATGCATACAACTATTACTGTATCTACAATATATATGTGTGCCCATGTGTTACAGTACAGAGTCACATGCCCCAAAATATGTGCATGGTACTTTGGGGAAATGCCTTAAGAAATTTTTCATGGGAAATTGGCTATAGATTACCTACTGGATTTAGAACTTCCATATTAGATGTCTCAACTCTTTTTGCATTTTGTTGTTGATTTTTAGTCACTCAGTTGTGTCTGCTTCTTTCGTGACCCCTCGGACTATAGCCTGCCAGGATGCTCTCGCATGGGATTCTCTTGGCAAGAACACTAGAGTGAGTTGCCATGTCCTCCTCAGGACCCGGGGATCGAGCCCAGGTCTCCTGCATTGCAGGCGGATTCTCTACCACTAGCACCATCCAGGAAGCCCAAGACTTATCATAAGATCTGATAATCCTGCTCTGAGATATTTACTCAAAAGAAATGGAAACATGCCCCCACAAAGACTTTTACACAAATGTTCGCAGCAACTTTATTCGTAACTGCCTAAATATTCCCCAACAAAAGAATGGTTAAAAAATTCTACTGTGTTCATACAGTGGAATACTACCTAGCAATAAAGAGGAATAACTTGCTGCACAAAAGCAATGTGAATGAATCGCAAAGCCATTTTGCTGAGTGAAAGAAGCCAGACACACACACAGAAACACATACTGTGTGATTCCATTTCTATGAACTTCTTAAAAGGACAGATCTTACCTGTAGTGACAGAGAGCCATCAGTGGTTTCCTGGGGCTAGGGAAGTATTAACTGAAAGAACATAAGGAAAATTTAGAAGTTGATGAAAATATGCTGTATTTTGATTGGGGCAGTGTATGTATTTGCTAAAACTAATGAACTGTACACTTAAAATTTTGTTTTCTGTTGCTTATATTTCCCAAGGTTGTTTGTAAAATTGAACAACAGTTTCTAAATTAAAAATAAGCAATGTTGAAAGTACTCATCATCGATTTCAATGCCTTTGAAAGCAATGCTTTGTTTGTCCCCATGGTCCAGGCATTGCTGACACTCCACTGCCTTCCCTTGTTTCAGAAGCACAGACCTGGTGCTTACCTGCTTTTTCTGAAATGACAAAACCAGTGGCCAAGGTCAGTCTCAGACCCCTGCCACTTTACCTCAAGCCTAGTTCATGGATTTCTCACCACCATCTTCATAAATGATTCCCCTGCTTTCTCAACTAACCTGAAAACAAGGCTGCCCTTGGGACTAACGTTGGAGTGTTCACCCATTTCAGCTCAGAGCTGGCACTAAAAGGGTGCT
Source organism: Capricornis sumatraensis (assembly GCF_032405125.1). Classification (NCBI taxonomy): domain Eukaryota; kingdom Metazoa; phylum Chordata; class Mammalia; order Artiodactyla; family Bovidae; genus Capricornis; species Capricornis sumatraensis. Next base: position 104,723,899 of record NC_091092.1, on the reverse strand, counting down.
TGTACACATGTGTGTGCTTAAGTCTAGATTTTTTTCATTAGACTAATAATCTTGGTTAATTTCCTGGAATTGCCATTCTATACCTACCTTGTTTGGTGGGGCTCCTTAGTCCTAGGTGACTTTATCTAGCCTTCCTTGTTGCTGGGTTTGTCTGGGAGTCCAGCTATGATGGAAACTGTTTTGATGTTCATGTACCTGATATGGAAAGAAAAAGTGCTTGGAGCATCGCGCCATCTTTTTCCTTGCTTGCTGTCTTCTTCAGCAGGGAGGGCTGCTGACAGCTGAACAGCCTGCCTCATTAGAATTCACTGGGTGAGCTGATTCTCTATTTAACTGATGAGGGAATTCTGGCACCAAGGGGGTGGAAGAGAGACTGATTCTCTCAGAAAGCTGTTTTCTTCCTGTTTTGCTGTAGAGGGGGCAGGGAATGGCTGAGAGACAGTCTCAAATGACTTGCACAGGAGATACCAGGAAACACCAGACCACTCTTCCACCAAGAAACAGTGCAAATTGTTTCCAAAGATCTGCTTATTTTGTCATGTCACACACACCATATCTTCCTTTTGAAAAACGGTGACTACATTTTATTCCCCTTAGAGAGCAGAAAGCCTATGCCAAGTTGACATCCCTTTACTCCTGAACATGCCTTATGCACAGAAACTTTGGTCCTTCACTAAAGGGGATGGAGGAAGGAGAGGCTGTCCTATTAGGTCACGCTGAGGCTTCAATATCATCATTCCATGGTGATCATACCATGGAAAATTCCTTTCAACCACTGACTTGTCTGACATGTTACAGAGTAAGACCTGGGTTTCTGCATTTGCTTCAACCACTAAGCTTCATAACTACAAATGGTCTTCAAGACCAAGTCTAAGCTCTTTGTTTCATGAAGGAAGAAGCTAGAAGGGGACATGAAAATCTCCGAGTTACAGAACAGAAGACTCTCTGAGATCTCTGCTGAGCTGAGATTCTAAAGACCACGTTCTTAACACTCTTCAAAGTCACATCACAAAAATTCCAGGTTATGGACTCCAAAGCAGTTGCTCCTCTTTGTTTTTGGCTTGGCTTGAGCCAAGTCAGTTTATGGTATGGCAAACTGAAGAGCATGGGGATACGTGCAGAATGATTTATCAATCCCCAAGGAGTTTGTGCTTCTTGTCTCTGCATCTCTGGAGTGCTTTGCCCTGTGCTTGCAGCTATTTGGAACAGGATCTATTTCCCATGAGATGACAAGAGGCATCAAATGGTGGTTTCCTTCAGATGAGGGAGCTGAATAGCCTGTGACAGTCTAAGTTAAGTGTACCATAAGGGAAGGTGGTTGGAGAAGCTAGTAATATGAAAAGTGTACAGAAGATTTCCTCTCTCTTTTAAAAAAAGACTTTCTTTTCCTTTAACTTTCCTTTCATTTTTCCCTTTTATTTTAAAATTAAAAAAAAAAGGTTTTAAAAAATTCAAACAATACAGAAGTGCACTTTTTTTAACCGTTACATATTGCTATAGAACAAACCCCCCAAAGCTTAGTGCCTTAAAAATAGCATTTATTGTGCTTTCAAATCTGCAATTTGGGCAAAGATAATCAGAGATTCTCCACCCCACGATGCCTGAGACTTCAGCTGGGAATGTCTGGGAGGCCTGGGGGCTGGTTGGGCATTTCTCCCTTTTTCCTCCTGGAGTCTCAAGACCTCTATATGTGGTCATTTCTTGTGCCCTTTCAGCATCATAGCCTCGAGGTGGTCAGCCTCCTTCCATGGCAACTGGCTCTCCTATAGCAAGCATCCTAAGAGCCCTAGCAGAAGCTGCAAGGTTTCTCATACGTAGCCTTGGAAGTCCCAAACCCTACTTCCCCTGAATGCTATCTGTCAAGTAAGTCACAAAAGTGAGCCCAGTGCAGCAAGTGAGGCATTGATGCCACCTCTTGATGGAAAGAGTAGCAAAGAATTTTTTACCATCTTCAATGTCCCACATGGTCATCTTTACAAATGCTGAATCACACACCCTAGAGGCAACTTCTGTTAACACTTTGGTGTGCATTTTGAGCATGTGTATTCTTTGAAAGTGTAAATACCACTATTCTGCATGTGACATCTGTGTATTGGGATCTGAGTTAGATTTGGTTTTTATTTTGTAGGGATGTGGTAATGAGTGGGAGGGGGCTGTGAACTGTAAGTTCTGCAATTATGCCATGGGCTTTTGCTTTTCCAAATCCTAAAGCCCTGCTGCAATGGTGCGGTTCTCTCAGGAGTTTTATCTGTGGGTGAGCACCAAAAAAATCCACGATAAATGTTCTTAGTGGTCCTTGTGGTGCTTTGAGTAACTCAGAATGGTAGAATCACATATATCATCTCATTTTGTCTTCCCAGCTGCCCCACGAGGTCAGTACTGTGGAATTGTATTGTACCTACTATTAACATCTGCTGATACTTCCAGTCTCATTTTTTAGATGAGTTAGAGAAGTTAAGTAACTCACCAATGTCACTTAACTAGTAACTGGGAAATCTCAACTTTAAATTCTAGTTAGCCGATATCCAAACCCATACCCCGAATCCCTTCCATTCATCTTAATTTTATAGAATAAATAACTAAAGGTCAGAAAGTCATCTGGCAAGTTTCATTTCCCAAAATGGATGTAACAGGCACAGGAACATGGCCATCTGATGTCGATATTCTGGAGGGTTAGCCTCTCATGAAGTCTGTTTTATGTTGCCTATAGCAACAGTCTATTGCTGCTTCCACCTGTGGGAACTACGTCCACAGGCTTAGCATCTTGAGTAATCTCAGAGCAGTGGGAAAAGTATTAGGTGGAGGGGGCTGGAAAAATCCAGTGGATTTTCTAGCAAACTAAGAGATAAACCTGCAGAGAAGGCAATGGCACCCCACTCCAGTACTCTTGCCTGGAAAATCCCATGGACAGAGGAGCCTGGTAGGCTGCAGTCCATGGGGTGGCTAAGAGTTGGACACGACTGAGCGACTTCACTTTCACTTTTCACTTTCATACATTGGAGAAGGAAATGGCAACCCGCTCCAATGTTCTTGCCTGCAGAATCCCAGGGAGGGGGAGCCTGGTGGGCTGCCGTCTATGGGGTCGCACAGAGTTGGACACGACTGAAGTGACTTAGCAACTTAGCAAAGAGATAAACTCGAGGAGAACTGGATCCTAAGTGAGCAGTGGAACATATATATTAGGAAACAGTTAAATTAATCATAGACACAAACACAATTTCAAGCCATCATGACTTGAGGGTGGTTTTTTGTATTAATTGTGACTTCCCTCCCATTAGAGCTATGAGAAAGCTCTGGATGCATCATTAGGCTGATTCTGGAACCAGTCCCCTTTATCTTTTGTCACACATTTCTTCATTGTGTTTTGACTTGATTCAACGCTCACATGCCACCAGTTTCATCCAGATAGTAGTCGGACCGGTCACATCCCTACCGACAAGTCGAGCCATTGCTGCCAGGGGGCTTTCCGGCCCTCTGTTGGCAACCGTGCAGCGTTCAGACCAGAGACCTGCTCCTTTGTTCTGCGTGGACTTCCCCAGCTGTGTTTCTATTCCCCTACTTCTTTCTGTCCCCACGCACTCTTTCTTAAATCTATGCAGAGCTGGAGTGTAACTCTCAGCGCAGCCCCAGTCTACAAAGTAATGAACTCAGCTGGGGCCCACTGCAAAATGTTTTCTACAAAAATGCCTGCTGCCTCTGGATGTCTATAAATGTCCTTGGCCCATGAGTCTCTGCCATAGCTAAGACGGGATGAGTCTGGGTAGCTATCTCAGGCTTTAAGAGAGAAGAGAAAAAACTTCAGCCCAGAATGCTGCCTGGAAGACTTTCCCGCATTGTTCATTAATCCTTTAACCTATAGCTTGTTCTATTGTTACCTCATTCATTCAACAGGCGTTTTTTGAGATCTTCTTCTGTGCCAGACACTGAATGAATAGATATTGGACATGTAAGTTCAAATAGAAAATGATCCTGAGACGCATGCTGTGGGAGCTTACAGCGCAGTGCTGAAGCTTCCATATTCTGCTTTTAAGTGTTCCTTCTTCCTTTCCCTTTTTTCTCCTAATCTCTTCCTGCTGACCATTTTAACAGAAGTTACCTCACTTAGATTTTGCTGTTAAATTATTATATTCACTCTAAATTTCCATGCCTGTTCTTGTAAGGTTTTATTATTATTCTTACAAGTTATTATTTCAAATCAAAGTGATTTTTATTCATATTATTTTTGCATTTCTTGAAGATATCTACTCTTTTATTTCTTTAATCATTTTCAGGATCTTTATTTTATATTCTCCTTCAGATCTTTCAGTTATTTGCTGTGATCAAGCTATATTCTTTCTCTTTTGTTGCAACTTACAACTATTCCTTATGGTAGTTCATTTCCTTGTGCAGCTAGTCCTTTTTTTCTTGTGAGTACATCTTTAGATTTTTTTCCCCTCTGGTGGGGGGGGGGGTCTCTGTAGTCTTCAGAGTGATTTCACACTTACTTTTGCCAAGGCTCTAGGGTCTCCTAGGCCCTGGACCAGTTTTTATGTTAATTTCTCAGCTTGAGTTTTCTACATGCGCAGGTAGCATTACCTCACACTTCACATCTACAGGGAGCAGAGGCTTAGGTTCTTGATTTTGTCATAGATGTATTTTGTTTAAGTTTTTAGTTTGTATTGGAGTATAGCTGACTAACAATGTTGTGACAGTTTCAGGTGAATAGCAAAGGGACTCAGCCATACATACACATGTATTCATTCTTCCCCAAACTCCCCTCCTGTCCAGGCTGCCACATGACATTGAGCAGAGTTCCATGTGTTATACAGTAGGTCCTTGTTGGTTATCCATTTTATTTTATTTTATTTTATTTTTGGTTATCCATTTTAAATATAGCACTGTGTACATGTCCATCCCAAGCTCCCTAACTATCCCTTCCTCCATAGATGTCTTTTTTGATTTACCTGCTTAAGGCCCAAACAGATAGCAAGTATCTTTATTGCTCTAATGAGTCAATGAACATTATCATTGTGTGCCCTTTTCATGAACAAGAAATATTTCTGAGGCTCCAAGCTCCATACATGTGCCTCAGTTTGAGCTCTCACTTTGCGTGGGCCCAAGGCCACAGTTTCTGTGTATGAGGAGGGTATTGAAGCCTCTATTGCAGACACTGTGCTAAAGCTCCCATGGGACTCCACGGCACCAGCATGCATTGGCTGCTCTGGATTTCATTTCCCTCTTCTCATCTGAAATTTGGGGGTTTCTCTTTCTTTCAAGCCAAGCTTTGTGCTTTTCTAAAATTTGGAGAGGAATAGTCCCATATTTTGGTCACCTGATGTGAAGGGCTGACTCATTGGAAAATAACCTGATGCTGGGAAAGATTGAGGGCAGGAGGAGAAGGGGACGACAGAGGATGAGATGGTTAGATAGGATCACCAACTTAATGGGCATGAGGTTGAGGAAGCTCCGGGAGATGGTGAAGGACATGGAAGCCTGGTGTGCTGCAGTCCATGGGGTTGCAGATTCAGACATGACTTAGTGACTGAAAAACAACAGCAGTACTGTATTTTATCTAGATTTTCTATGTGTTGTAGTGGGAATGATTTTTTTTTAGTTTGTAATATTTAAAAATGTATTTGGGGTACCTATGACATTCTAGGCACTATGCTCATTTATATATTGTCATCACTTGGAGCCAATATACTTTCTTCAACATGTTTCCTTAGAAACAATAAATTAGAAGATGGAGTGGCCAGTGCTGCTGGGGATAGGTACAGTGACACTAGCAAATAGAACTGAAAGCTGATAATAGCAGAGAGACGAGAGGAAATGCTATTATAAGCAAACACACAAAAGCTATGACGTTCTGGAACCAGACACTGTGAACAAACCAAGCTGAATGTCTATATCCATGATATCATCATCTCATTACATCATATTAATAGTACAATAGCTGATGTTCCCAATGATGTCCCTGAGGGGGAATACTCCCCTAATGGAAACTCTACCTGCTGTTGTCATCATATGTTTAAAGCATATTGATATTGTGTATCAGCCACCTAAGGACTGTGAAGGCTGTATGCACAATTAAGGGTGTGAGGATGGGGACCATGTGTTGCAGTGGTAGAGAAACGAATTAGTTACCAGGGAGAAAGTGGATAGGAGTTGATCCATTGATGATCATTCAATGGACTTGGGTTGTGTTAATCACATCTGTCCTACAAGGAAACATCAAAGGCAGCCTCATGGATTTCAGGGAACATGGCAAAGCTGCCTTAAAGTCTCAGGCTGCCAGGAAGCCTGGGCTGGTAGCTTAAAATAATCGGCAAGAAGCCCAGCCTCGCCTGGGGCCAGAGCAGCCTTGGCAATTTGCAAGTGAACTCTTCAGGAATGAGACAGAAGGGGTCAAGAGGAAAGGGAGGAATTCTAGAGACCAGGCGATGATTGACCTCAAGGGAGCAAAGATGATACCTTCCAAGACATTGGCAGCCAGCTAGGACAGTGCCTCCTCGGCTGGGCAAGGACCAGAGGAGGACACTCTAGGTCCAGACTGCTATGGAAGATATGGATGATGCTATTCTGAGACTAAGTGGTGTCTGGGGAGAGTGCTGAGCTCTTTACCCAGAGAAGTGAAGAGAAAGCGGCCCTGTGACCTAAGTTGGTAAAGAATCCACCTGCCAATGCAGGAGACATGGGTTCAATTTCTGGGTTCGGAAGATCCCTTGGAGGAGGGCATAGCAGCCCACTCCAGTATTCTTGCCTGGAAAATCCCATGGACAGAGAAGCCTGGTGGGCTGCAGTCCATGGGATCGCAAAGAGTTGGATACGACTGAATGACTGAGCATATATTCTTTCTAACCACCTAGGCAGCCTCTTTAAACCAGTTTTTATTCTTGGACTTGCCTGGAGATCATCTGTCCTGCCTACTCTTCTTCCATTGGACTGGTGGGTAACTTACAAATACACAATTGTTGGGTGGAAAGTATTGGGAAGCATAGTGTTTCCTTAGAAGCTGCCCATGATTACTCTTGATTACATGGGGAGAGAGATGCCGGGACTTAGAGCTTGATAAATTGGCAAACATTACTCCCACTTCCCTCCTTCCTTGCCCCCTCCTCTGAACTCTATTGAATTTGTAATGACGTGATCTTTCACCTCCCCAAATTGTATTGTAAAACCAGAAAGCATACATTCTCTGGAATTGACATTCCCATCTCATGACCTCATTTGGCCAGGGGTTCAGCTACAATTTGCCTCAAGGTTCACATCCCCCTGCATGGGGCTGAGCTGACATCGTGTAACCCATGACCTTCCCACCACTGCAATCTCTTGCACATGGATATTACACAGAATGCCAAGTGCAGGTCAAAAGAGGCTGCCGGGAAAACATTTTTTAAAAAGCTTCCTTCTTTTCTGTGCTTGTCAGGTTGCAAACAGAATGCTGCATTTGATATTTTTTCCAATGTTGTCTCAAACCTTTTGTGCAAGAAAATGAGGCAGAAATAAATAAACACATAAGTAAGTGTTTATTTCAAGGCAGGGAATTATAAGTTAACCTCTGTCTTAGCATGTGAAGTTGTTCTATCAAAGATACAGTTAAGATGGAGGATGCTCATTTATTTGATCTAAAATCACTAGAAGAGAAAGCCATTGGCCCACGTCTCACTTTTTAAGATAATCAGAGAGCTTCAATGCTGACACTTAAGATGTGCCCTGGAGTGCCGCTCTGAGAGTCAGAGTTGGCCTTGGAAGGAAAGCCAGGTTTTAGCAGAGGGCCAAATGCATTTGCAGTAAAACCAGAGAATAGACATGAAGCCCTGCTTCTGTGACTGGGCTGATTTGTACCATTCATTTGACAAATATTTCTTGAGCACCAGATTTGTGCCAGACATTGTTCTTGGGCTCTCAGGTCCTTGTGTGTGGTCTGTTATATGCTGCTTTTAATTCTGTACAGTTTAGCTCTTCTGCCAGACTTTGACACTTCTGGTTGTGTTTTGTTCTATTCATTCTAGCAGTTTTTCACCTCTGTTATTTTACTGGGTGAATCTCACCCTCATGGTCGGTTAAATGCTGATTTCTGTGACTATGACAAAAGTTTAACAATGGCTCAAATGACAAACCATGGGAAGGTGGCAAGAACAGCAGCTGGGGGCACAGGCTCCTGCCAGTTGGCAGCTGCTAATTCCCCCTTGAAAAGTCAGGCAGGCCCTGATGGTGCCAATCCAAGAGGTGCCAGGTTCTGGAAAGAGATGAACTTTCTTTGCTGTAGCCTTGGATTTTGAATCACTACCTACAGTTGCTAGTCAGTTGGTATGCCCGTGTGCATATATTGCTGGCTAACTCAGGTGGTGGGCTGTGTCCTTTATGCTTGCTGGCCTGGGTGAAATGTCTCAAGTTGACTTGTTGATAGGAGTTTGTAGGAAGAGGCTATGAGACCATGGCCTTGTGTTCAAATCTAGGGTCTGCTAATGGCCAGAGTCCCCAGATGAGTACCCTTTACTCATCCTTATTACTTTGCCACCTCCTTGCTTATCTACTCCAGATTGCCCTTCAAAAGCCAATCAACAATGACACAAAGGGCAACCATGAGTTGACTGTAAATTACAACCAGAATAATTCTTGAAATTCTTCCCTGAGGAACTAGCTCCTCTTGAAGTCAACTTCATTTGTTTTAAAACAAGTTTTATAAAAGCTGGTGCTGTTGCTCTTCCCTGAATTTTTTGAGTCTAAGGATATATCCACATTTGTATACATTTGTGTGTGTTCTAGGGTGAGCATATATGTTTGCATGACTTTTCAAGGTTGTATGTGTGAAAAAGAGGTTGTTCAGCATAAAATTATAGTAACCATTTGTATCAGTTAGATTTGGTGTGTAACAAATCAACCCCAAATTTAGTGGCTTAAAGCAGCAAGCATTGATTTGCTTAAGATTTTGTGACTTCTGCTTTGAGCTGTCTCCACTGAGACTGGATGGTGCAGGATGACCTCACTCAAATGTCTGGAGCCTCAGTGGGGTCGGCTGGGACAGTTGGGATTGCTGGGGCCTTTCTGTCCACGGAGTATCTCATTCTCCAGTAGGCCATCCTGAACTTCTTCACATGGCAATGAAAGTATTCCCACCAATGAGAAAAAGCAAACCTCAGACTTCTGTTTACATCGTATTTGCCAATATCCCATTAGCCAAAGCAAGTCAAATGACCAAGCTTGGACTCTAATGGATGGATTAAGATGCAGGTTCTTGATGGGAGAAGCAGCAAAGAATTTGTGGCCATTTGTTTATAATCTCTACCACACTGTGGATGATGAGATGTGGATAAGCACAGGTTTTAGAGATGGAAGACAATCAAATCACAGTTCATCTGCTTAATTGCTAAATGACCTTCAACAATCTGCTACCTCCGCTGAATCTGCTTTCTTATCTGAATGTGGGGCAAATCACCACATCTACCTCAATGGATGAAATGAGATCTTTCATTTAGCCAGTTTTACGGTAAACATGTCCTAAGCCCATGGTGCCAGGCCCATACTATGTCAGGCTCATCCTCAAAATATCTTTACTGAGTATATTGATTATAATGTCATCTCCATGAAGGTGAGATCTTTGGAAAGTCATTTAGGCTCTCTCTCACTTTTTCCTCATCTCCAGCAAGCAAGAGATGATATTAGCAATTTTTATAGGGATCTTGGAAGAATCAAATGAGAAAATCCTTGCAAAGCAAGTTAGCACTGTGCCTGACCCATAGTGAGTGTTTAATAAATGTTAACTTTTGGTATTGCTACTATTACAACAGCAAGGTTACCTTCCTTCTACCACCATAAAGCCTTCCTCAAATTAAAATGACAAAGGTGGGTGCCCTCCTCCTTCCACTGTCACTCTCTCCCCATTGCCGTCCCTCAACCCCAACCTCCAGGCATGTGATAGAACTGGGCTGTCAGGAATGCCCCCTCCCTCAACTGTCCCCAGTCCCCAATCCAGTAAAACAGAGATCAGTGCAGGGGAGGGGGCAGTTCTGAAGGGTTCTCTCTCCTCCAGTCATTCTGTTTCCTGTCTGGGTCACCAATAATATAATCGAGGCATGAAATCCCAACAGAGTTCTGGTGGAAGGGTGCCCTGCTTCATCCAGAACATCTAGAGCTGCAAAGAACACATGAGACAGCTTCTGGCATTATGGCAGACTCATGGGAGAATTTTCTGTGTATTGAACGGAAAACTGTCTCCCTCTTGACTCAGAATAAGCCTACCATGAGTCCAAGGCGTCTCAACCTGTAGGGCCCATCGGAATCCCCTGGGGACTTCTTAAAGCACAGAGTGCTCGGTCCCGCCCCAGAGGGTCTGATCCAGTGAGTCAGGGCTGGGGCCCAAGAATTTGCCAGTTCAACAAGGTCACAGGTTTTGTGGATGCTGCCATTCTATGGATCATATTACAAGTAGCTTTATATTAGTTTGTTTGAGAGCTTTCCAGATATTTCAGGACAGTGAGTGGGGCCTGCACTTCTTTACTCAGTCACCTCTTCTCCAGGTTAAACATGTTAGGCTCCTTACTTTTCCTTATTCTATGTCAGACTCTGCCCCTAGTTCTGAATATCCAAAGATGGAAAATATTTAGACCCCATCCTCAGGGAGCTTACAGTTAAGTGGAAAAGAGAGAGAAAAAGAATTCACAATAAGGTGACCAAAATAAGTATTTCCTTTGTGCCTACTTTGTGCTGTGGTTGTCCCCAAAGGCTGGTAATTCAACAGTGAGCAAGATGGCAGAATCCTCAGGCCAGGAGGTGGAGACTGGCCAGTGAACAGGAAGCTACAGTCCAATGTGGTAAGAACATGGAGAGAAAAGGTCAGAAAGCTCTGGAAGCAGAGAACAAGGACCTCAAAGTCCAACACGTGGCCAGAGTGTAGGGGGAGTCTTCTGGGGGAGGTGATGCTAAGATGAAACATGGGTGATAAATAGGAATTAAACAGGTATGGGATGGGGTGGATGATTCAGGCAGAGAGATGTACAGGAACCTGGTACCATTCATGACTGGTGAGATGTGCTGGGCAGCCCCAAAGAGGCTGTGCCTGGGATCCTGCGAGGTAGGGTGGGCTGGAGGAGGGATGGCGAGAAGTGAAGGTAGAGCAGGGAGAAACTGCCACTTCCCAGGTGGACACTGATAATCCCTGCCTTCAGCAGGAGCACCTAGTTTCCTCCCTGAGGGTGGCCTTTGACATTACAGAGCCAGACCCCACATCCATTCCATTCTCCATTTGGAAGGTGGAAGACAGGTTTGTTCCACATGTTATCCGGACACCTAGAAGCATGACACATGGTGGGGGAGCATTGGCCCAGGATTGAACATTGTCTAGCGCCCCGGCAGGGCATGTCTGGCCTGGGGACCTCATTCCTGCATCAGGGCCAAGTGCATTATCGTGGGGTGTGTGTGCACTGCAGTGTGTAAGGTGGGTAGGGTGGTGAGGCAGTGAAGGCGAGCTTAAGGGGAGTTCTATGAACAGAATCTAGAGGAGACTAGAAAAGATGAACTGAATGCAGCCTTCCAGGCATCCCATGATGCTGCAGTCTAAATGAAAAGTTGGAAAGCCTGAGCTCCATCTCGGACACTGACTTACTGTGTGACCTTGGACAAGTTGCTTACATTTTCTGTCTCTCAGAATCCTCAGCTATGGGAAGAAATAATAAACTGCAATTCACAGGGTCATTAGGAGACTTACATGAGGAGAAGTTCCTGGCGCAGAGTCGGCACTCAGGAAACCTGTGTTTCTGAGTGTGTCCTTCCCCAGCATCCAAAGAGAAGGTGGTCCCTGCCAGGCTGGGAGGGCCAGCTGAAAGAATTGAAATTCTATGGCTGAGGGAGCATTGATGGCAGGAATGGTTTCCTGCTTTAAACTTCTGCCAAGCTAAGTGTGGCCCTGTTTTGTTGTCCTATGAGTTGAGCTCAAAGTGGCATGGGGGCACCAGAAGTGCTGGGGAAGAAGAAGGCTGGTGCTGAAAGCCATGATCTTTGATGGAGAGAGAGCAAATCTAAGAGTCACTATTAGGAAGATGGAGCCCTGAGCCTTGTACTCAGCAAGAATATGGAAGGATCTGTCTTGTCATCTGTAGTAGACTATACCTTGAAGGGCAGTGTACTACAGTGCACTGTAAGCTGAGGAGAATGATTTGTGCCTCATCTTATATTTTGAAATTACTTTCATAGACATCATTTGCTCAGTCATTCAACCAACACTTATTGAGTGTCTAGGTTGGTGTCAGACCCTCATCATCCTGGGTGTTCACCAATAGTTGTTGTTATTCAGTCGCCGAGTTGTGTCTGACACTTTGTGGCCCCGTGGACTGCAGCATGCCAGGCTTCCCTGTCCTTCACCGTCTCCTGAAGCTTGCCCAAGTTCATGTCCATTGCATTGGTGATGCCATCCAGCCATCTCATCCTCTGACACTGTCTTCTCCTTCTGTCCTCAATCTTTCACCAATAATTAGTCCTTTTCTTAAAAAAAGTTATTCACTTGGCTGCTCCAGGTCTTAGTTGCAGCATGTGGGATCTTTTTCTTTTTTGGGCTGTGGCATGTGGGATCTAGTTCCCTGATCGAACCTGAGCCCCCTGCATTGGGAGTGTGCAGTCCTAGCCATTGGATCGCCAGGGAAGTCCCACCAATAGTCCTATTAAATTGACTCCCTTTGGGGATTCTTCTTGCTTTCTATTGATGTGAATAATCAGGAGTAACCCTGTTTTCCTTTCCACTTCAACCAGGCCTGGGGAAACTTCCATTTGCATTCCTTCCCCTTTGGTGATGCCCGAGTAGTTAGCTCATTGTGGTTAGTCAATTCGGTTGGTTAATGAACTGAGCAAAGAGGTTAAGGTCATAGTCGCCATCCTCATGGACTGATTTACCGCTCTACTTGTGTACACCATCCTTCCTCCACTACCTCCAATGTTTATGCTTCTTCCCACCTCCAGGCCTTTGTACGTTTTTTTCACTCTACCAAGGACCATCTGGCTCTAGCCCCTAGTTACTGAAATCCAATGTCATTTGCTCAGCAAAGCCTTACTTGCCCCTCAAACCTGGTCAGGTGCCTGAGTTTACATTTCATGGTGCCCTGTACTTCTCTAGTGTGGCATTTATTGGTATTTATAATTATATATTTATATTTTATATTGCTTAATGTCTATCTCCCTGTATTAGTTAAGGTAGTGTTCAGCTGCAAGTAATAGAAAACTTGTCTGATTGCAGTTTAGATACATGTGGGTTTATGTATCTCCCATAAATAAGACAATACATCCAGCAAAGGTCAAGTGGCTCAATCATGCCACACAGGACACAGACTCCTTTTCTCTTCTTCCTCTGCTATCTAAAGCAAGTATATTCAGTTCTCATGTTTATAAGATGACCACAGCTTCTCAGGCATAAGTATCTGTATTCCAACCAGAGAGAAAGGAAAACATGAGCATGAGAGAAGAAAAATGAGCAGGAACTGACTACCATTTATATCTCATGGCCAGGACTGTGTCACATGGCATCTTCTAGCTGCAAAAGAGTCTTAAAATGTTAAGTTGTTGTTTCTGGTTAGCTTTTACAATTTATAGAATAGAGGCAAGCCAGAGAGGAAGGATAGGCCAATTACAGTGGACCAACCTCCTGTGCCTTTCATACTCCCTTACTGAACTTCAATAAGAGAGGTGGGACCATGTTTCCTTAGTTAGCCATTGTCGTCGGTCCACCTTGTATAATATCTGTCCCATTGTACGTACCTGATAACCATTCTGTAAAATATTAATAAATGAATTCTTGCGGAGAGCATCTTCTACTTTAGGTCTTAAAAAGCACTAGAAGAGGATGGATGGATCAATACCACCTTAACATTATGAGTGAGAAGAATTTAAAATGGACATCATCAGGGGTCCCACTAGCCTTTACATTGCCTCTGCATGAATTAGGAAAATGTGCCCACCCCTTCCTCAAGACACATTACTGCCATCTACTGGAAAATTATCTTAATGAAATGATAAATCTACCACACCTACCATGTGAATGGTGCCCCCATAGATATAGTGATACCATGTATTACCAGTAGGATGGAGGTAGTCAGTGAAGAAGCCATCACACCTGCTTCCTAGAGCAGGGGAAGGGGGTACTTCCTGTGGATCAAGCCTGAAGATTTTCCTAGGGCTGATGAGAGCTGCTGCTACTGCTGCTAAGTCGCTTCAGTCGTGTCCGACTCTGTGCGACCCCATAGACGGCAGCCCACCAGGCTCCCCCGCCCCTGGGATTCTCCAGGCAGGAACAATGGAGTGGGTTGCCATTTCCTTCTCCAATGTATGAAAGTGAAAAGTGAAAGTGAAGTCACTGAGTTGTGTCCAACTGTCAGCGACCCCATGGACTGCAGCCTACCAGGCTCCTCTGTCCATGGGAGTTTCCAGGCAAGAGTACTGGAGTGGGGTGCCACTGCCTTCTGTGATGAGAGCTAGCCATATGTAAAGACTTAGTATTCTGAGATGGCAGGGGTATGGTGAGAAGACCAGTAAGTGTATTTGAGTTCTGCTGTTCACATTCTACCTCTTTAATACTGTGAGAATCACTTAATTCTTCTAAATTTCCATTTCCTCATCTCTAACTTAGAGGCAAGAACTCTTGCCTCAAGATATGTGTGTGTGAGTATCCAGTGAGACTGTGTAAATGAAAGGGTTTGGGGATCTGCTCAGAACTAGAAAAATGTCAGCAATTGTTAGCATAGAGAGCAGACAGGAGATATTTAATGATTGTTCCAATCTTATCTCTACCACTGTCCAGCTACATGGCCTTGGGTATGTTTCTTAATTGTTCTGGGGCTCAGTCTTCTCTTCTCCAAAATAAGTCTGATGCTATTAGAACCTACTGCCCAGGAAAGTTGTGAAGATTAAAAATAGTAGTAAGTGTTTAATAAATGTTTAAGTACTAACTTTGAGGCATTTGTGCCTTGTATGATACTCTGCATTTTGCCTTTAGTATTTTATTGAAATTGTTTAAAAAAAAAAAGTCACCTTTGACGTTAGCGGGGAAAAAAGAAATGTAACAAAAGGGTTCCTAGGCCCATTTGCAGGGAGAGCCAAGACTGTGGGAAAAGTGATTCAGCATATCTCTGTGACTCTGGGTCTGTTGTGATGTCTCTGCTCTGGGAAAAGAAAACCTTTGTGTAGACCATTTCCTCCCCATCCCCATACCGCTCCACCTCTGAACACTCTTGGCCAGATCTGGATGCTGGTCCTACTAGGTTGTAGGTCAGATTTCTTACTAAGTGGCCAGTGAAGTTGATTTTGTGGAAATTTCATTATTTACAAAGCAAAAAAGAACCAATGGGAAGAGGGCCAGGCAGGCAGATGGAGTAGGTCAAATAGCATCTTGGTTCTCACGTGCTCTGGTTCTCCCCTCCACACCTGTCCTCCACAACCCCTCTCGGATGGAGCCCTGTGGCTACAGAGAAAATCCATCAGATACTGGAGCAGAGAAACAGAGGGCAGAGGGTTCTGAAATAGGAAGCAAGCAACAAACTTGTGAATTCATCTGCTGTCTGCTAGCTGGCTTTCTCATGCACAGTCTCCCAGAGCCTGACACAGTTACCTGTCTGGTAATAATATTTTATCCTGTCTTGTTTTCCATTTGTCTGCCCTCCACCACTGCAGTGTCCCCCTCCCCTTCATTGCTCCAGGGTATAGAATTATGGGGGAAACAAGATGTTTTCCCTTCATTTTTTCACATCACATTTCACTGGAGTAAATAGTACTTCATTTTCTTTCCTTCTTCCCCACAGAAGGAAAGCCGCGCTGAGCACCCTAGTTTCTGGGCTTGGTTACTATGTGGCCTCAAGCTGACATCTTTTGTGCATGTCATGGTTTATAGTAGAGTGGTTAAAAATCAGCTCCCATTCGGGTGACTAAATTTTATTGACTTTTCCAGGGCCTGTGGTGGGACTGACATGTCCCCCATTTAATTACTTCCTCCTTTCTGACAGCAGATTGAGTTAACCAGAGGACACACAGGTGGCTCTGGGGCGAGGGAACTTGGAGTGGCCATGGCAAGGCAGTGGAGAGGGGGCTCGGGTGAGCACAGGCTGGGGATGTAACAACCTGCTGGCAGTTGTGAGCTGTGGTTTTACAGTTGCACTGGGGGCAATAACCAAACAGTGGGGCTTTTGGACTAATTTGAAGAATGCTTTGCATAAATCCCAGCTGCTAGCCATATGTCCAACTCTTGTAGAGGGGAGGGTGTATTTCCCTGAGCTCTTGTTTCCTTCCCTGGAAGTCAAGACTAACCCAGCCTCTCAATGCTCAGCCCCCGTCTTTAGGGGAGGATGCTGCTGCTGCTGCTAAGTCACTTCAGTTGTGTCTGACTCTGTGGGACCCCATAGACAGAAGCCCATCAGGCTTCCCTGTCCCTGGGATTCTCCAGGCAAGAACACTGGAGTGGGTTGCCATTTCCTTCTCCAATGCATTAAAGTGAAAAGTGAAAGTGAATTAACTCAGTCGTGTCCGACTCTTAGCGACTCCATGGACTGCAGCCCACCAGGCTCCTCCGTCCATGGGATTTTCCAGGCAAGAGTACTAGAGTGGGGTGCCATTGCCTTCTCCATAGGGGAGGATGGTTGGCCACAAAAGCTTGAACTGATTTAATCACAACCTAAATGTATATGATTTACCACGTTTTCCCTTTCAATAACATTGTGTCATTTTGTCCTAATAAAACCCTACAATATCAGCCAGGTAGGAATCCTCCATTTACAGATGAGAACACTGAGGCCCAGAGAGCCTGTGACCAAAGGTTGGTGCTTACTAGGTGGTGTCAGGCAGCCTTCTAGACCCTTAAGAGATATTAATTCACTTCATGCTTGGATCAGTCCTACAAGCCAAGTACTATTATGATCCCTGCTTCATTGAGGAAGGAATTGAGCCCAGAGAGGTTACTTAGCTTTCCCATAGTCACACAGCTAGTAAGCAGTGGAGCTGGAATATCAGCTGAGGTAGTGTGACTCCAGAGTCTGTATTTATAACCATTATACATGCCGCCAGCCGGCTTGGTAAGGGCAGCTAGAATTCACATGCAGGTACTCACACTCCAAGTTCAGGTTTTCCCCTGTGCCACACTGATCCTCTGAAATTTGCTCCTTAAAGATCCTTAATTCCGGGACTTCCCTGGTGGTCCAGTGGCTAGGACTTCGCCTTCCAGTGCAGGGGGTATGGGTTTGATCCCTGGTCTGGGAACTAAGATCCCACGTGCCTCTGGGCCAAAAACGAAAAACATAAAACAGAAGCAATATTGTAACAAATTCAATAAAGACTTTAAATCAGAAAAAAAAAATCTTAAAAAAAAAAAAGATCATTAATTCCTGGAAGCATTAGGCTCAGCCATTTACATTTGGACTCTTTCATCTCGTATCGTGAAGTCTTTCAGTTAAATTTATTCGATTAGTCCCACCCTACCTATTTACCATCGTCAGAGGCATGCCCAGTTCAAAGAAGCTGTAATGTGTTAGGAAATTACTCCCAAACCAAGACTTTGGAAAAACACTGGTATCTAGGCATCAAGAGTTGTAAAGCTTGACAGCCTAGTGCTTGGAACAGGTATTTTCTCGCCTTCTTCCATGGAAGGTTGGGTGTGGCTGGCTGACTTTGTGAGCAAGTGCACTCTAAACTTTCACACACCCAGAGAGTCAGCCTCTCTCTTTGAGAAAAGGTCACTCCAGGCCCCACTGCCCTGACAAGTATGGGTTTCTTAATTAAGGTATCTCCCAGCCTGTAGTAAGTGTGAACCAACCAGGCGGAAGGGAAGGAGCTGTTTACAAGTGATGGTAATCTTCAGCTTCTCAGGTCAACTTTCCCACAACAGAAAAACCAGTAAAAGCTTTGCTCCGCATTCACTGGTGCCCCAGAGAGAACCTCAGGGCGTGTCCAGACTTTATTATTTCATAGCCAAAACCAAATGTAGACCAAACCCAAATTAGAGTTTGGGATAAGGGCCAAAAAGCAGGAATATGACTCCCACTTTCAGCTGTGAACAGGGATTTTCTTTCCTCATTTGCAAACTCACTCTGTAGCCAGGCATTGGGTAAGCATGAAACACAGTGCAACCTTGGCTGAGAAACCACAAATGTTGACTATTAGAAAGGGAAGGACAAAATGGTTTGCATTGTAGTCATCGTTGGTTATATTTATTTAATTTGGGGGCAATGGTCTATTCCTCTAGATTGGATTCCCCCAGAAACTGACTCTGTAACAAAGGTTTGGGTGCCTGTAGTTTTCATGGGAAGTGATTCCAGGATGTATCACTAAGGGGTGGAGAAGTGAGACAGGGACGAGGAGGAAACCAACTTACAGTGTCAAAACAGGTTACCACTGTAGGTGACAGTCCCACTGGGGATCTCAAGGAGATGGTGTGGAATAAACCTCCAGGTCCCACCTGGGGGCCAGAGAAGCTGGGATATCTGTCCACCACCTCCTATTGGTTACTGGCTTAGAGCTACCCCTCTAGGAGTTACCTCCCAGAGGTAAGAGAGAGACTCTAGTCTCTCCCACCTATGGGCTTGGAGGATCTCATTTACTTACAGTAAGAAGGTGTTAAGCTACATTGGGTCAGTGAGTGCCAAGGTGACAGGAGCAGGACACTGACATCATCTGCTACTCTTGGCTTAATTGCTGAGCCAGTTTATGCAGGCGGAGGGTCTGAGGGAAGACAATATATTGGAATTAGGATTCTTTTGGTTGCAAGTGACAAAATCCCTGCTCAACTTAGCTTAAGAACAACAACAGCAGAAAGTAGTATTAGCTCCAGGTACACAAGCAATGCTGTCTGGGCTCTGCCTTCTGTCTGCCTCTTGCTTCTGCTCTCTTCAGTGTTGGCCCTATTGTCTGGCTGGCTGAGAAGAGATTGGAAAAGGTGGCAGCTCTAGGCTTACATGATCCTTATTCCTCATGGTCTCAGGGGAGAAGAGCATCTTTCCTGACAGCTCTGGTTAAAATCCTGAGGAAGGTTTTGATTGGACTGTTGTGGGCCACATGCATATCCGATGTGACCAAGAGGATGGAGCAGTCTGACTGAGAACACTCAGGTCATGTGTTGGGGAGGATGGTGTTATCCTACCCAAATATCAGGGACCAAGCACAATGTGCGGGACCTGAGGGAGGGGTGGATCTAGAAGTAGACTGATAAACCAGCTTTTTACCAAACAAACTGACAAACAAAAACCATAGGCCTCAATATATAGTGGATGTCCAGTTCAGTTCAGTTCAGTCACTCAGTCATGTCGGACTCTTTGCGACCCCATGAACTACAGCATGCCAGGCTTCCATGTCCATCACCAACTCCCATAGTTCACCCAAATCCATGTCCATTGAGTCGGTGATACCATCCAAAAATCTCATCCTCTGTCGTCCCCTTCTCCTCCTGCCCTCAATCTTTCCCAGCATCAGGGTCTTTTCAAATGAGTCAGCTCTTCACATCAGGTGGCCAAATTATTGGAGTTTCAGCTTCAGCATCAGTCCTTCCAATGAACACCCAGGACTGATCTCCTTTAGGATGGACTGGTTGGATCCCCTTGCAGTCCAAGGGACTCTCAAGAGTCTTCTCCAACACCACAGTTCAAAAGCATCAATTCTTTGTGCTCAGCTTTCTTTATAGTCCAACTCTCACATCCATATATGACTACTGGAAAAACCATAGCCTTGACTAGATGGACCCTTGTTGGCAAAGTAATGTCTCTGCTTTTCAATATGCTATCTAGATCATAACTTTCCTTCCAAGGAGTAAGCATCTTTCAATTTCATGGCTGCAATCACCATCTGCAGTGATTTTGGAGCCCAGAAAAATAAAGTCTGACACTGTTTCCATTGTTTCCCTATCTATTTGCCATGAAGTGATGGGACCGGATGCCATGATCTTCATTTTCTGAATGTTGAGCTTTAAGCCAACTTTTTCACTCTCCTCTTTCACTTTCATCAAGAGGCATTTTAGCTCCTCTTCACTTTCTGCCATAAGGGTGGTGTCATCTGCATATCTGAGGTTATTGATATTTCTCCCGGCAATCTTGATTCCAGCTTGTGCTTCTTCCAGCCCAGCATTTCTCATGATGTACTCTGCATATAAGTTAAATAAGCAGAGTGACAATATACGGCCTTGATGTACTCCTTTTCCTATTTGGAACCAGTCTGTTGTTCCATGTCCAGTTCTAACTGTGGCTTCCTGACAGGCATATAGGTTTCTCAAGAGGCAGGTCAGGTGGTCTGGTATTCCCATCTCTTTCAGAATTTTCCACAGTTGATTGTGATCCACACAGTCAAAGGCTTTGGCATAGTCAATAAAGCAGAAATAGATGTTTTTCTGGAACTCTCTTGCTTTTTTGATGATCCATCGGATGTTGACAATTTGATCTCTGGTTCCTCTGCCTTTTCTAAAACCAGCTTGAACATCTGGAAGTTCATGGTTCACCTATTGCTGAAGCCTGACTTGGAGAATTTTGAGCATTACTTTACTAGCGTGTGAGATGAGTGCAATTGTGCAGTAGTTTGAGCATTCTTTGGCATTGCCTTTCTTTGGGATTGGAATGAAAACTGACCTTTTCCAGTCCTGTGGCCACTGCTGAGTTTTCAAATTTGCTGGCATATTGAGTACAGCACTTTCACAGCACTGTCTTTCAGGATTTGAAATAGCTCAACTGGAATTCCATCACCTCCATTAGCTTTGTTCCTAGTGATGCTTCCTAAGGCCCACTTGACTTCACATTCCAGGATGTCTGGCTCTAGATGAGTGATCACACCATCGTGATTATCTGGGTCATGAAGATCTTTTTTGTACAGCTCTTCTGTGTTTTCTTGCCACCTCTTCTTAATATCTTCTCCTTCTGTTAGGTCCATACCATTTCTGTCCTTTTTGAGCCCATCTTTGCATGAAATGTTGCCTTGGTATCTCTAACTTTCTTGAAGAGATCTCTAGTCTTTCCTATTGTGTTGTTTTTCGAGCCCATCTTTGCATGAAATGTTCCCTTGGTATCTCTAATTTTCTTGAAGAGATCTCTAGTCTTTCTTATTGTGTTGTTTTCCTCTATTTCTTTGCATTGATCGCTGAGGAAGGCTTTCTTATCTCTCCTTGCTATTCTTTAGAACTCTGCATTCAAATGAGTATATCTTTCCTTTTCTCCTTTGCTTTTCACTTCCCTTCTTTTCATAGCTATTTGTAAGGCCTCCTCAGACAGCCATTTTACATTTTTTGCATTTCTTTTTCTTGGGGATGGTCTTGACTCCTGTCTCCTGTACAATGTCACGAACCTCCATCCATAGTTCATCAGGCACTCTGTATATCAGATCTAGTCCCTTAAATCTATTTCTCACTTCCACTGTATAGTCATAAGGGATTTGATTCAGGTCATACCTGAATGGTCTAGTGGTTTTCTCCACTTTCTTCAATTTCAGTCTGAATTTGGCAATAAGGAGTTCATGATCTGAGCCAGTCAGCTCCAGGTCTTCTTCTTGCTGACTGTATAGAGCTTCTCCATCTTTGGCTGCAAAGAATATAATCAATCTGACTTCGGTGTCGATCATCTGGTGATGTCCATGTGTAAAATCTTCTTTTGTGTTGTTGGAAGAGGGTGTTTGCTATGACCTTGCGTTCTCTTGGCAGAACTCTATTAGCCTTTGCCCTGCTTCATTCTGTACTCCAAGGCCAAATTTGCCTCTTACACCAGGTGTTTCTTGACTTCCTACTTTTGCTTTCCAGTCCCCTATAATGAAAAGGACATCTTTTTTGGGTGTTAGTTCTAGAAGGTCTTGTAGGTCTTCATGGAACCGTTCAACTTCATCTTCTTAAGCGTTACTGGGCATAGGCTTGGATTACTGGGACATAGGCTTGGATTATTGTGATATTGAATGGTTTGCCTTGGAAATGAACAGAGATCATTCTGTCGTTTTTGAGATTGCATCCAAGTACTGCATTTTGGACTCTTTTGTGGACTATGATGGCTACTCCATTTCTTTTAAGGGATTCCTGCCCACAGTGTAGATATATGGTCATCTGAGTTAAATTCACCCATTCCAGTCCATCTTAGTTTGCTGATTCCTAGAATGTTGATGTTCACTCTTGTTGTCTCCTGTTTGACCACTTCCAATTTGCCTTGATTCATGGACCTAGCATTCCAGGTTCCTCTTTACAGCATCGAACCATGCTTCTATCACCAGTCCCTTTCACAACTAGGTGTTGTTTTTGCTTTTGCTCCATCCCTTCATTCTTTCTGGAGTTTTTTATCCACTGATCTCCATTAGCATATCAGGCACCTACTGACCTGGGGAATTCCTCTTTCAGTATCCTATCATTTTGCCTTTTCATACTGTTTATGGAGTTCTCAAGGCAAGAATACTGAAGTGGTTTGCCATTCCCTTCTCCAGTGGACCACATTCTGTCAGACCTCTCCACCATGACCTGTCCATCTTGGGTGGCCTCATACGGCAGGGCTTAGTTTCATTGAGTTAGACAAGGCTGTGGTCCATGTGATCAGATTGGCCTGATGTCTGTGATTGTGGTTTCAGTCTATCTGTCCTCTGATGCCCTCTCTCAGTGCCTACCGTCTTACTTGGGTTTCTCTTACCTTGGATGTGGGGTGTCTCTTCATGGCTGCTCCAGCAAGGTGCAGCTGCTGCTCCTTACCTTGGACATGGGGTAGCTCCTCTCAGCCACCGCCCCTGACCTCGGGCGTGGGGTAGGGGATGTCCATTGTGTAGATATTCCCACCATGACTGATTTCAAGCTAGCAATGTGATGTCACTAAACACAGGGTTGGGAAGAGATCCATGCAGTTAGTCCTCATGAGACGGCGTGAGCTGGCTCCAGTGCACCCTTGAGTGATTCCCATACACAGGGCCCCTGGGCCAGCAATGTGCCCACTATGACTGGAAAAGACAAGACCTGGGTCTAAGCTGTAAAGCCTTGGTAGCCATGATGACCCAGGTTAAGAACTCACAAGACAGCTTTCTTTGTTTGGCATGTGTGATGTTTGTATGTGTGTGTGTGTGTGTCTGTGTTAGTTGCTCAGTTGTGTCCAACTCTTTGCGACCCCATGGACTGTAGCCCACCAGGCTCCTCTGTTCACAGGATTCTCCAGGCAAGAATACTGGAGTGGGTTGCCAGAATGGACTAATATATTAAGATCAGCATTCTTCCCCCACACTCTTCATCTTGCAAGCACTTCCAGGAAACACTTAACTGACCATTTGATGATCTAAAAATAATGTTTAGCAGCGTGTACTCTACTCCTGTGGATGCTCCAGGAGGCAGGGAACTTTGGCTGGTTAGTTTATCCCCAGGGTCCAGAAGATTGCTCAGGAAAACACATAGGCATTCAGGATTTGTCAGTTAGGATGGATTCCCCAAGAGCACACATGTACACACCTCATGAGTCACTAGGCTCTTGCTTGTGATGTTCAAGGTGTGCTGAGCTCACTGTATACCTCAAGGCTGCCTCCACAGGCCTGCCAGACTTTCTCTTCCTAATCCTGGAAGGGCCCACAGTTGGTGACTTATGCCCATAATCCCTACGCCACACTGATTCCTGGTGTGACAAAAGTGTGACTTGGGCCCTTTGTCCTATACTTGCCACCTGGTTCTCCTTGCTGCTGGATTTCCTCGGCTTTGTGCTGCCTGTTGTTTGACACTAGGAGGGAAAGCTCTCTCTTCTCTGACTTGGGTCTCAGCCCTTCCCCGGCAGGGACTGACCATGACCACCATGGCTCCCTCCTCATTAAGTCACGGGGAGCTGCCAGGGCTTGTCTGATTAGAGTCTCCTTACCCGTTGGTACAGAGAACTCTCTGCCTTTGCAGTTCTTTTGTTTGAAAATAAAAAGCATAGCTAGGATGCTGCAAGCTTGGAAAGTTGTTAACCACACACACACACACACACACACACACACTCACACCAAACCAGATTTGCTGATAACAGGAGAATGGGAAGGCCTGAAGCTGAGGGAGCATTTCAAGGTCACGGGCAAGGAGGGGCCTGCGGTGGTGGCGATGGAAAAGATGAATAGACAACAGTTGAATGCATTATTTAGTGTGTTCCACATCGCAAAGCCAAGAATGGTTCCTTCGCACCAGAAGATTTGATGTATCAGGCTGACTGTCTCCTCAGAGGACACCCCCCAGTCTCCTCTGGAGTTCATGGAGACATGGTTGTCTAGGTGACAACTGTCAGGCAAGAAGCTGCAAGCTGGAGAATAAAATCACCTCGGCTAATAGACCAGCGTGCTATTATGTACCTGAAGGTTTAACTGCTATATTACCCTGAAAGAGTCATTTGGAGGGGAGGAAGGAGCTGGCTTTTCCCAGGGCTACATCAGTGAATTCAATTTCTATTGAAGAGAGACCAGCATTTTAAAAACCACAGTGTGTGGAGCTTCAAGTCCTTTTCTTCTTTCTGTGAGAAATGATTTAATAATGAACTTACAACTGCAGGGCCTGCAGTCAGCCCCCTGGAGCCTGAGAAGAGGGGAGAGGCAGTGTGGAGGCACTGGTGGCTGGCAGGCTCCATCCTGTTCTGGTCCTGCTCGGTCCCGGGCTCTGTGACTGAGGTTACCCGGAGCAACTCGGTGCAGACGCGGGTGGAATCTGAGTGCTAATTTTCCTCTCGCCTAAGATTGCCGGGTGCCTCTAATTAATGGTTGTGAATTCCTCAGATGGCATTGTTATCAGATGGAAAGGGGCTAATTGTACTGGTCACAATAGTTAACCTCTTCCAGAAGGAAGGTTGTGTGTGTGTATGCGCGTGCATGCACGTGCATGTGCATCTTGGTTCTTTCTGCAAATGAGGCAGAAAAGCTTGAGAATCATTCACATTCTTTGGCATCAAGACACCAGCCAATGAAAAACTATATTCACTAAGACTTTCACCAAGCAAAGAGTGGTCAACATTTACTGGGCTTTTCCTCACTAAGCGCTTTACCACCTTGATCACGTTTAACCCTCAGCATTCTTGAGCCTTAAGAGTGATTATTATCCTCAGCCAACAGATGGAAAGACCAAGGCTTAGTGAGTTTAGGAGACTTGTCCAAGGCGCCACCCCTGCCAGCAAATGTCAGAACCTTTTACTGAGGAGAACTTGGGATTTCTCCATTAAGAGAAAAGTAGATGCTCCCGTGCAGGAACCTGGACAACTTGACTGGGACTATCCCACCCTCCACATATCCGGGGGGCAATCTCTTGCCTTAACTACTGCCCTAATTCCTGGCTCTACCCCATTTTCTTTGAACGTGTTCTTGGACTACACATAATATCTTTGTTCTACTCCCCCGTGGCTCAAGTATCTGGCCTTCAATTTGCCTACAGTCTGTCATAGGCAGCCCTGCTCAGATCCACATGTGTTGTCTGGTCTTTACCAGGAATGCTGCAGAGAAGCCAAAGAGGCCAAAAAAAAAATGGCATCAAGACAGTGCCTTGAGGAAGCTCACAGACTAGAGAGAGAAGGGGATGTGAAACTGCACAGTCAACACAGCACCATCAGAATACTACTACTACTGGTGATAATGGAACGAATAACATTAACAACAAAACCACTGTTTTTGGCATTCTTCCTATGTAGCAGGCCTTGTGCTAAACACTGGAAACAAGGCTACGACATAGGAACTATTATTATTTCCTCTGTAAATGTTAGAAAATGAAAGCACATGGAGGTTAGACCATATGTCCAAGGTCATACCTGTAGTAAATGGCAGAGCAGGAATTAAACTAAGGCACTCTCTCTCCAAAGCTGATTCTATTAGCCGCTATGCTCTATTGCACATATATAGACCAGGGCATAAGCATGTATATATTATAAAGAAAACCCAGATGAAGGACATAAATTCCTTCCTAAACAGAGTGGCTTCCTGAAAGAGAAAGAGAAAAGGTATAAATAAGAGAGGGAAGGGCCACATGTCCAGAACATTAATGATTGGGCTTCTGTTTTGACGTTATGGCCTATATCTAAGGTAGTAGAACAAATCACTCCAAAGCTTAGAAAGTGGAAGTGTTAGTCACTCAGTCATGTCTGACTCTGTGACCCCATGGACGGTAGCCCACCAGGCTCCTCTGTCCATGGAATTCTCCAGGCAAGAATACTGGAGTGGATTGCCATGCCCTTCTCCAGGGAATCTTTCTGACCCAGGGATCGAACCTGGGTCTCCCCCATTGCAGGCAGATTCTTTACCATCTGAGCCACCAGGGAAGCCAAAGCTTAGTGACTTACAATAACAAAAATTGTTTTGCTCCTGGTTTCTGTGGGTCAGAGATTCAAGAGTGGCTCATTTGCATGGTTTTGACTCAAGATCTCTCATGAGGTTGCACTTATATGTCAGCTGGGAATGCGGCCCTCCAATACAGCAGGGGTTCCCAACCTCCGGGGTCTAATGCCCGATGATCGGAAGTGGAGCTGATGTAATAATGATAGAAATAAACTGCACAATAAATGCAATGCACTTGGATCATCCCAAAACCATGCCCCTATCCCCTGGTCCATGGAAAATTTGTCTTCCACAAAGCCAGTCGCTGTGGTCAAAAAGGTTGGGGACCACTGCATACAGCTCATTCACATGGCTGGGAAGTTGATGCAGTTGAAATGCTTGAGTATTGAAATTCTTCTCACTGTGGGTCACTCTACAGGGCTGCTTGAGTGTCCTCACTATGTGGTGGGTGACTTTCCCAGAGCATGGGATCCAATAGACCAAGGTAGAAACTGTAATGCCTTTATGACTCATATGTAAGTCACACAATGTCACATCTGAAACACCAGCTCTGATTCAACATGGGAGGGGACCGTAGAAGGACCCTAATATCAGGAGGCAAGCTGATTGGGAACTATTGTAGTCCACCAACCAGAGTTTAAAGTTCTCATGTACTGACTGCAAAAATCTATTAAAATACAGTCCTTCCAGCCCCTACTTGCCTTAGGTTTGCTATTCAAACCTGTAGTCTTATGATTGAGGGCTGAGTATTTATGAGGAGACAGTCTGATGTCTTAGAAATCTGATTGTCCTGGACAAAATGGTGGCTTTGATGAGAAAGAAAGAAGCAAATACAGGGCTAATAGGGAAACTGGGAAGAGGCGCTGGAACTGGAGATACCTGTACGTGTTTTGGTAACTAAGCCAAAGTGCCAAACCTTCTTTAAATCTACTGTTATTAAGACTACTGGTCAGACCCCTGTTCTGGTCTGTGAATCCTATAGGGACAGGATCTATTTAAACAGATCCTTTTGCTTCCAGATTGGATGTATGCTTGTTGATGACACGCAGAAGGAAGTCACAAGCAATGTTTTCTGTGGAAGAACTTGGACTCGACTTTCTTTGTTCTGCTCTGAGGTATGTGTATCTGGAAGTATCAAAGCCATTGATGAATAAGTGGCTATTCAATGGTGAGTTAAAGTACTGTATTGGATTCAATAGACTCAGTACTTTGTCATACCTACTATCATGAACTGAGATAAGCACTATAAAGGAAAGGATATGACATCAGGAGATTAAAAGTTGGAAGCACTGAGGAGGTGGTACTTGAACTGAGAGCCAAAAGATAAATGGGTTTTAAACAATGGGAGGAAGGTCACTCCAAGTAGCGGAAACAGCACATGCAAAATGTGTTTGTGAAATTGAAAAGACCCCAATGTGGCTGAAGCAGAGGGAGTGAAGGGGGTATGATGTAAGATGAGGGTGGGGAGGTCATTAGGGACCGGGTCATGTGGGATCTTATATAGCCATGTTAAGGATGTCGGTTGTAAACCCACTGAAAGGTTTTAAAGCAATACAGTGACATGATCGCATTTGCACTTTGAAACTATCACTGCCTGCCATATGGAGCCTGGATTAGAGAGGATGAGACTGGAGGCAGGAAGAGCAGTTTGGAGGGAGGCTATGTCAAGAAGAGAGATGTTGGCAATGGAGACAGTGGGAAGAGGGTAGAACTGAAATGTATTTAGGATGTAGAAGTGACAAGTCATTGTGGCCTGGAAGGCAAAAACAGGCATCAAATCTCCAAGGCCAGGCGAGAGTATGAGAGGTTGAGGATTCAGAATGGAGGCTCTAAGAAATAAGAGGAAGAAGGTGGTGTGTGAAAGCCACGGTGGATGGAGCAAGGCAGGACTTAGTCTGCAGAAGGAAGGCTGTGTAGTGCCTGGAGGGTTTAAGCAATGAACTTTGTTGGAAGTGGCATTGGCCATTCCTATAAAGGGTTCTGGTAAGCAAGTTATCCAATACATCTGTAATGATCAATATCGCTATTCCATCAAACAGCAGCCATGTCATGTCACCAAGTGCTCCCTGGAGGCCTTCATTGAATAGAACAGTTCTTCTGGTTGCTTTTTATTTTACAGCTTATTAAACAGGACAAGAGGTATCAAAGATGGGTTTTCATGTGGGGGCTTTAAGAATAACCAGTCCTTGAGGGTGACTTCCAGCTGCATATCTGAAATAATTATGAAATTTAATTTAAAATATAGGTAGTTTATAAATAGGCAGACCCAAGACCAATGCAGCAGATTAGAAACCCTAGAGATGGAGACAAACACATATAAGAATTTAGTTATAAAGGTGGCATCTCCAACTAGTGTGGGAGAAGAGGAAATGGTTAATAAATGATGTTGGGACAAATAGTTAACCAGCTGGATAAAATTGAAAGGAATCCAGTCCTCATATCATGTAACAAGACAAATTTCAAATTTGATCTAAGATTCAATGCAAAAAGATGAAATTTTTTAATATTGCTAGAGGAATACATGGGGAAATTCTTGTATAATCTTGGAGTAAGCAAGGCCTTTATCAGTATAACTGGGAATCTGGAATCCATAAGAGAAAAGG
Source organism: Capricornis sumatraensis (assembly GCF_032405125.1). Classification (NCBI taxonomy): domain Eukaryota; kingdom Metazoa; phylum Chordata; class Mammalia; order Artiodactyla; family Bovidae; genus Capricornis; species Capricornis sumatraensis. The sequence goes on along the minus strand of NC_091092.1, from coordinate 104,695,100 downwards.
GTGATAAATTTAGTTACATGAAAATCAGATAAAACTCTCCATATGGCAAAAAGTACAATAAACAAAGTGAAAGGAAGGAGGGAAGGAAGGAAAGGAGTAGGACAAACTAGAAGAAAAGTTGCCACCCAAATCAGAAGCTACAAATCTCCCTGAAAAAAAAATTAATAAGAACAACAACCTAATAGGAAAGTGAACAAAGGACACAGACAGTTCACAGAAAAGGAAATATAACTGCTCTCATAATTTGAGAAATATAAAATAAAATCATAGAAAGGTACCATTTCTTTTTACTTATCAGATATATGAAAAACAACCACAGCCTACTAAACGTCTCTTGGCCAAGCTGTGGGGAACAGGCACACCTATACCTTAATTGTGGGAGGGTAAATTTAGTATGACCCCCTATGGTGGACAGTTTGGCAATATCCATCAAAATTATAAATGTCCATTTTATAGTGTCCAGCTGTTCAACTTTAGTGCTTTATCCTGTAGAAATACTTGCCCTCTTATGAAATGCTGTACATGCAAGGCTATTCATTGCAGCATTATTTGAAAGAGCACAAGATTAAGCACAACCCAAATGTCCACCAGTTGCAAACTAGTAAAATAGATTATATCATGTTTACCCAATAGAATGAGCTTCCCAGGTGGCACAGTGGTAAAGAATCTGCCTGTCAATGCACAAGACACAAGAGATGCAGGTTTGATCCCTGTGTCAGGAAAATCCCCTGGAGAAGGAAATGGCAACCCACTCCAGTATTCTTGCCTGGAAAATCCCACGGACAAAGAAGCCTGGTAGGCTACAGTTCACGGGGTTGCAAAGAGTCAGGCACGACTGAGCACCTGAGCACACATGCTCCCAATAGAATACTGTGTAGCCATAAAAATGAATGAGGACCATTTCTCTATACTGATAGAATCAGATCACCAAGATACACTTCAAAGTAAAAAACCATGAGGAGACCATTATGTACTCTTTGCTATGTTTGTTGTTGTTGTTCAGTTGCTCAGTCATGTTCAACTCTTTGTGATGCCATGGACTGCACCATGCCAGGCTTCCCTGTTCTTCACCATCTCCTGGAGCTTGCTCAAACACATGTCCATTGAGTCGGTGATGCCATCCAACCATCTCATCCTCTGTCATCCCCTTCTCCTCCTGCCTTCAATCTTTCCCTGCATCAGGGTCTTTTCTTAATGAGTCAGCTCTCGAGTCTTCCCCAGCACCACAGTCTGAAAGCATCAGTTCTTCGGCATTCAGTCTTTATGGTCCAACTCTCACATCCATATATGACTACTGGAAAAACCATAGCTTTGACTAGATGGGACCTTCGCTATGTTGAAGATGTAGAAATGACATCTGTACTCCTATTTACATGTATTTACATAAAGAAATTAGGAAACATACACAAGGAATCTGGAGAAGGAAATGGCTCTCCATTACTCTTGCCTGGAGAATTCCATGGATGGAGAAGCTTGGTGGGCTACAGTTCATGGGGTCGCAAAGAATCAGACACAACTAAGCAACTAACGCACACACAAGGAGTCAGCCACATTTCACTGATTCTAACATATACATTTTTTCTCCTTTTGGCATCTATGAAACAGAAACATCTTCCATTATATGACATTTTAGAATATAATTAGCTGAATTTTTCTTTCTTAATGGTACATGACATAATGATGCATCTTAAAACTGATCATGTCTTCGATTGCATGGAATACAGTAATAACAATGAGTACCTATGAGGAGGGGAACCTGGGGAAAAGGACGGGGGAGAGTCTTTTCATTGACATGTTTTAAAATGTTTTTTGTTTGAGCATATGAATCTATTGCCTACTCAAAAGTTGAATAAATAATATTAATAAAAATTTTCGTGTATATATACACACACACTCGTATACATACATATGACAATAGATTAGTTCCTGAGGTCTCTGCCCTTCTATAGGGATGTTCTAAGTAAGAAATTCAGTTCTAAGATATTAAAATGGGATACAAACTGACCCATACTTGGAACATGTTAATCGCTAAGAAGACAACCACTGTGTGCTGTGCTGACCTGGGTCCACTTGAATAGCTGCTGACTCCTGAGCATTGCCCCAGATTTTGCCAGTAGGCAGGACACTATTATTTTTCTAGATGTGACTAATGCACCTTTAGTTTGGGAACCAGGAAGACATTGGCTCATCATAAAGCTTTATGAGAGGTGGAGGCATGCTGTTAAGGCTTCTGTGATGACCTCGTAGACATTTTCAGAGCTCTCAGACAAAAATCAATGCTTGGGAGAACACACAACTAAACCAGGAACTTGCTTTTATTTTATTTTTTTCTCTCTCTTCCAAAGGCTAGATAAGCTTCGAATTAGATAGGTTTTTCTTTTTGGCATTTATTTCAGTGATGAGAGCAATTGCTTCTTTTCCCTTCCTCCCCACTTCCACAAACCTTTATCAGCCTCTTTTTGGTTAATTGCCGTTTCTAGGTAAGACATTGATGAGAAGCAGGGTGACAAATGCCAGGGAGGGTCAGATGTGTAGCATCTTGTGTTCCAAACTCACCTTTCTAATGAAAGAGAGAGAGAGAAATCCCAGAAGGGATTTTTCTTTTGTGAGAAGACAGGCTCATAACCTTGTGGAATGCCTAGCTGAGGTTCAAGAGACCTGAATTCTAGGTCTGGACTCTTTAGCAAATGGATGTTTTCTGCATCCTCTTTTAGTGGCTCTTTCCCTCAGTTTTCTGATCTGAAAAATGGATGCAATAGTACTTATTCTGCTTTCCTTAAAGGACTACTGTGAACTGCTTGGGAAAGCACTGAAACACATGTCTATCAAGCGCTACAGATAGAGAGGAGGTTCTATTTTTGTCATCATTTAAAGGCCAGTGAGAACATGTGCAGAGAGGCCATTTGACAGACACTCATCATGTCTTAGGCATGTGACATGTGACAGTTAGAAACCAGCCCTGAACACAAACAACTGGGAGCATGGAGGGGCTAGGCTTGTCACCACCTGATGCGGTAACAACAGTAATAACTAACTTGTCCTTCCCAAAGTACTTTCACACTCTTTACATCCCATCATCTTCTAACAGTCTCATGAAGTAGGCATTAACATTATTATTCCCACACTGGGTTTCCCTCATAGCTCAGTTGGTAAAGAATCTGCCTGCAATGCAGGAGACCCTGGTTCAATTCCTGGGTCAGGAAGATCCGCTGGAGAAAGGGTAGGCTACCCACTCCAGTATTCTTAGGTTTCCCTGGTGACTCAGCTGGTAAAGAATTCACCTGCAATGCAGGAGACCTGGGTTCTATCCCTGGGTTGGGAAGATCCCCTGGAAGAGGGAATGACTAACCCACTCCAGTATTCTGGCCTGGAGAATTCCATGGACTGTATAGTCCATGGGGTGGCAGAGTCAGACACAGCTGAATTCCCACATTACAGATGTACAACCTGAAATTATGAGTGAAGCTGAAATTTGGACCCAGCTCCAAACTTTTCACTCCTTCCGCAGTACTGTCCTGCCCGCTCTCCTCTCTGCTCTGAACTGATTGATCTCAGCAACTTGTCACAGAAACCACATAAAGCTGGGGCCTGCGCTGCTCTGGGGATCAGAGATGGGAATAGGGAGGGAGGCAGTGGAAACCTTTCCCACTTCTAACACAGGCTATTAGCACACAGGTAGTAACTAGCACATATGGTGACCATCTGGAACTGCAATCACTTAGGTCATTGCTGAAACTCAGCTGAACAACACACTCAGGTTGGTTAGCATTGTAAGGCCCTATAAGCATGCTCAGTTACTTCAGCTGTGTCCGACTTTTTGTGACCCTATGGACTATAGCCCACCAGACTTCTCTGTCCAGGGGATTCTCCAGGAAAGAATACTGGAGTGGGTTGCCATGCCCTCCTCCAGGGAATCTTCTCAACCTGGGGATCAAACCCACATCTCCTGTGTCTCCTGCATTGCAGGCAGATTCTTTACCACTGATCCACCTGGGAAGCCCTTGTATTGCCTTGCACAGTGCTGTGCTTAGCCACTCAGCTGTGCCCAACTCTTGGTGACCCTGTGGACTGTAGCCCACCAGGCTCCTCTGTTCATGGAATTCTCCAGGCAAGAATACTGAAGCGGGTAGCCTATCCTTTCTCTGGGGGATCTTCCCAACTCAGGAATCGAACAGGGGTCTCCTGGATTGTAGGTGGATTCTTTACCAGCTGAGCTACCAGGAAACCCTCTAATGCCCCAGTCCTCTAAAATTTTGCCTTTGGGGAAAATGCCCTTGGCAAATGATGAGCAAGAGTACCAGTCATCTGTTGACACAAAATAAAACATCAGCCAATGTATGGGACCTTGGTACTAATTTCAGTTCAGTTCAGTTCAGTTCAGTCGCTCAGTCGTGTCCGACTCTTTGCGACCCCATGAATCGCAGCACGCCAGGCCTCCCTGTCCATCACCAACTCCCGGAGTCTACTCAAACTCATGTCCATCTACCTGGTGATGCCATCCAGCTATCTCATCCTCTGCCGTCCCCTTCTCCTCCTGCCCCCAATCCCTCCCAGCATCAGAGTCTTTTCCAATGAGTCAACTCTTCGCATGAGGTGGCCAAAGTACTGGAGCTTCAGCTTTAGCATCATTCCTTCCAAAGAAATCCCAGGGTTGATCTCCTTCAGAATGGACTGGTTGGATCTCCTTGCAGTCCAAGGGACTCTCAAGAGTCTTCTGTACCTTAAATGTCTTCAGGCAGCTTGTGTCCTAATCTAACCACAGAGGTCGCTGTTAATGATCTAGGCATGCAAGGTTAGACAAACAAAAAGTGTACTCACAAAGGGATCCAACTTAGTTCCATAAATCCGGCGCCCCTACTGACGAGCCAAATAGTCAGTTCCAGCTGGTGGTGGATAGTGCTGAACCAGGGATAGATAGACTACAGTCCTCAGGCCAAATCTGTCCCCTGACCTGTTTTTGTAGATAAAGTTTTATTAGAATGCAGCCACACTTATTTGTCCAGTATTGTTGGCTCTGTGCTATAACAGCAGAGTTGAGTAGTTGATAGATTGACAGACTGTGGGGCCTGCGAAGTTGAAAATATTTACTCTCTAGCCTTTTACAGAAAAAATTTGCCAATCTCTGTTCCAGACAGTGAATGTGCAGGTGAGTTCAGACTTGTGAGTGTAGCCAAAGCCCTGGTCAGGTCTCCATATGATGAAACACAGAAGAAAAGGGCAGTAGGAATCCCTAGCTAACTATGCCCAAAGGAGTACTCCTAGGAGCCTGGCTCCAGGTGAAAGGAGGCAATGGTCCTGTAGACCTAAACCTCAGGGAACCCTAAACTACATGTGTATAGTTCATCAATTTCACTTAGGATCAGAAGAGCCTCAGAGACCTGCTGACCCCTCTGTCAGCTGCCCAATCTCCCCACTTCTGTGGTGCTTGAGTTAAGCTGGAACAGAGTGAGCCCTTGTGAGAAGGCTATTGTGAGTGATGTCCCTGGGACATTGGAGGCCTGTATTAGTGAACTGACTTGACAGGCATACTAGAGAAAGCAGTGACAGCCATGAGTCAGGTTCTCACAGCCCTTGAGAAACCTTTTGAACCAGAAACCCAAACTAGTAGACCTTAAGGGACCCTCAGAGATCATCCAGAGGCCAAAAGAAGGGAGAGGTTTGTTCAGGGGCCCACCATGAGTTAAGTGGCGAAGGGGTCTAGTCCCATTCAGGGTGTTTCTCACCCTTCTATGCACTGCGAGCTGATATCAGCCCATAGCATGCCATTGTCTCAGAGAGCCAGTGTCGTGCATGTGTTTATACGCTCAGTCTGACCTATCCCTTGTGATCTGGACCTGCTAGGTAGAGATGACTGTTTTAAGGAAGCCACAAATCTGGGGTAATCCCTGAAGCTGAGTCTCTTACAGAGGGTAGGGGGATGGGAAGGGTTGTGAATAAGCCTTTGTGGACCTGTGGGAGAGGGAAGAAGGAACTGTCTGAAATGGTTGATGTATAGCTCTTAACTAAAAGTCTGGATGACTAAACCTGGGGCAGAGCCAGAGGGGCAGGACATTGGGAAGAAAGGCAAGACAACCCAAGAACAGTGCTAGGGGCTACACCCTGGATAAGCAATCAATCAGATTAGATTCCAAATCCAGTGTCAGAGTCACTGAGAAAAAGGACAACCAAAGGAAAGGAAGGAGCTCCATTCTAAATACTGGGATGAGGCCCACAGGCAACAATACAAGGCATGTTGGATTAGAGATTCCATCGGCTGATAGCATACCTCCTCTCCATCATAAAGATTAGCCTGGGTTCACAGGGTTCCAGAATGTCAATGTTGTTTTGTAGGTGACTGTAAGAGTCTGGAAGAAAGATGTGCAAGTTTGGTCTACATGGTGACCAGTATTGCTACAGATGCATAGAATGCACAACCAATTAAAAACACAGTCCCAGTGACAGGGTACGTATAGAACTTGCCAAAGGTCAGGATGGTTGCAGAATTGAGTGTCACATGCTGTTTGGCAGGAACTGAGCACCCATAAACCAGCATAAGGCTGGATTAGTAGAAGACCTCAGGTGTTAGTCAGTCAGTCGTGCCCAACTCTTTGCGACCCCATGGACTGCAGCCCACCAGGTTCCTCTGTCCATGAGATTTTCCAGGCAAGGATACTGGGGTGGGTTGCCATTTCCTTCTCCAGGGGATCTTCCCAACCCAGGGATCGAACCCTGGTCTCCTGCACTGCAGGAGCATGCCAAACCCAAAAGTGAAATAGTGGACTATCAAAGACCTTGAGACATGAGTTTCCGGGTGCCCCACTCAGAGTGGAGCTGTCACCCAGCTCACTACAGGCCATTTTGAAATTTGGCTGTTCTTCTAGAAGAGGGGCCTTCGAGTAAAAGGGAAAAAACGCGTGTGCTTGGAAATAAAATCCTGAATAAATTATGAAGCTAAATATTGGCCTAATTTGCCTTCAGTATTTGATCCAAGCCAGTTGAACAAATTTATTGCGTACCTGTGGATACCACATTCTGTAATAGGTACTAGGGGCATGAAGATGAATGGACACAGCCACTTCCCTCTCGGGCCTTTCTCCTTAATGAGGGAAACACACACACACAGACAGATCATTCTGGTATAATTTAGTAAGGGCCAGAGTGTCAAAGGAGCATAAACGAGAGTCATATAACTCAGAAGAGGGTGTTAGGGAAAGCTTCTGAAAGGAGAGGACCCTTGATTTTCCAACGGGGTCAGGCATGGGATAGTCAGTGAAACAGGCGGAGAATCAGCTGACACAGAAACCAGGGAACGAAGCAGTGAAAAGGCAACAAAGTCCAATACAGCAGATGATGAGGGAAAAGTTTTCACTGGACTTGAAAACAAGGGGGTCATTGGTGATCTTAAAGACAGCATGTCTCATGGAGCACGAGTGGGAGGGGAGAGCCAGGGCTGGGGGCTGAGTGGAACTGATGAAATGGATGCAGCCAGCGTATGCCACCCTCGGAAGGCTCATGACTGAAAAGGAAAGGAGAGCAATGGACAGTGGTTGCAGAAGGTAAAAGGGAAGTGTGTGTGTGTGTGTGTGTGTGTGTGTGTGTGTGTGTGTGTGTGTGTGTGTGTGTGTTGAGTTTGGGTTTTTTGGATTGGAGGGATATTTCTTCTCTTGTCTTACACACTGAGAAGAGAGTGACTAGAAAGGGCACAATAACAAAGAGAGGAAAGAAGGAAGATGGCTGCTGAGGCAGAAGGGGAGATGCTGGCCCTGAACAGGAAGGCTGACCCCATCCTCTGAGATGAGTGACTTAGGGGTAGTAGGTGCCACGGAGTTAGGTCATAGGTGGGAAGAGCTGGTGGTGGGAGGCAGTCTCAGTGGCTTGTCTTTTAGTTGGCGGGGTTTTAGTCACCTTGGTGTGGAGGTCACACTGTTTGGCATGTCTCCCTCTCTGTCAGCATCTCCCTGTGACAAGTGTCTCTGTATTTTTGGGGATAGGTTTAACTTTATAGTCATTGGTCCTGTGTGTCCTCCCTGTGGAAGGAGAGCACCCTGAAGACTTGGAAATAACCAGAGGCTAACCAGTAGGGCAGAAGGTGGAATCGCAGGAGTCTCCTGACTTCCTGCAGTCGAGGTCAGGCGCCACATCTGTCCTGCCATTCTTCCTGAGGGCTCTGCCCTTCCTTGACAAGGGCTTATTCTGAACTGTGGCACAAGCCAGGCAGGAGCTTTGCACAGACTAGAGGCCTCTACTGCAGCCACCAACCCCCATGATGGCTCAGTTATGGTCCCTCTTGCTCCCAGTTTTATAGCCTACTTGAACGACCCCCATCTTCTCCGCCCAGCCCTGAATGCATGAGTTCCCATCCCAGAGGTGCATAGTTCCCATCCCACCTCCCCCAGGATCTCAGGCTTACAGATCTCTTTTTTTCCAGGTTCAAAATTTTTTAATTAATTAATTTAATGGGAGGATAATTATAATATTGTGATGGGTTTTGCCATACATCAACATGAATCGGCCATAGGTATACATACATGTGTGCCTCTCATCCTGAAACCCCTCCCCCTCCCTCCTCCCCACTCTACCCCTCTAGGTTATTCCGGAGCACTGGCTTTGGTTGCCCTGCTTTGTGTATCAAACTCACACTGGTCATCTATTGACTGCCCTCTCCCCTCTAACCCCATTCCTGTTATAATACACTTTCCTTTGCTTCAATGCTGTTACAACAACCTTCTTTGTTTCTATCATTCCCCTGGCCTTTATTAGTTACCACTTTATTTCTGCTAGTTTTTCATGTTGGTATATCTTATTCCTTCCCTCCCAACAAAACAGTGACCTTCTTGACAGCAGGTATGGAATCTTGCACAATTCGTTTCCGCATTCCCCAACACCAGCCTCACAGTGGCTGCTAAATAAATACTGCTGATTTATTGGCTGAGCTGATGGGTAAAGCAAGCCTGGGTATGCTCAACCTTGGGCAGGCTGGTTCTTTTCTGACCCACAGAATACCAAGGCATTGAGAGCAGACTCCCTCTCTGGGTGGAGCCAGGGCAGGGGTAAAGTTGTCAATAAATATGACTTTCTCAGTGAAAAGTGTATGGATGGTGATTAACAGCTGCCCTGGTGTGCCCTGACTGTCTGGAACATACTGCTACAGGAAGGCATCTAGAGGGGAAGGATGTGGCGTGGAAACTAGCACCCTCCATTCCTCCCTTGTCTCCTGCAACCCCCGGGCACTCCCGCACTTGTTTCCAGATTCATTCATTCCTGTGGGCAAAGCCTCCCAGTCACACAAGTTGGCCCCGCAAAGCAGAGGGCGTGGTCACCCAACATTCCTTCTGCTTGCAAGTAATTTGTCCTATTGCAAAGGTGAAACAAGATTTCTTTTTTTTCCATCTGATTTATGGGGCAGGGGAAAAAAAAGGTTGTGTGAATAAGAACTGCAGAGGTAACTACTATCCTTCTTGGGTGCTCCATCAGAGAGATTTCAAGATTCGTTCTTCGTGAACCTGGGCTTCACCTGCTGAATCAGTTGCACTTGGATACAGGGCCGAGAGTTAGGAGGCTGAACTCTGTTTAAACGGTGATCTAAACAAAGCCCTTTTTGGAATTTTCAGAGGAGGAATGTTACTAGATGAATAATGGTTTTGAGCATTCTTATTAGAGAAGATGTTTGGATTTGGTCTTAAAACTGGAACAAATCAAAAGCCCATTTCATTGCTCCTTGTGGTTAGATGTGAATTAAAATCATGGATTTTCTGATTCATTCAAGGCCAGACTATTCTTCATTTCAAGCCTTGATGTTTTTGCATTTATGTTGGTTTCTTGGGTTGTTTTTCACACTAAAAAGGACAATGTAATACTTGGGTAGTACAAAAAAATGTTTCAAGGTATTTCATTAGAAAAACTTCATATCTCCTTTGTTCATTCTAACTCCAGTCCAGGCCACAGGCCAGGTACGCTTTACAACACACTAGAACAGGATTTTTCTGTCACTTCTTCTGAAACAGCACTACCTGGAACCAAGTTTGAGCACAAGGTCATATATTTAAAATAATAATGAGGAAGTGAAAGTGTTAGTCACTAGGTCATGTCTGATTCTTTGTAATCCCATGGACTGTAGCCTGCCAGGCTCCTCTGTTCAGGGAATTCTCCAGCAAGAATACTGAAGTGGGTTGCCATGCCCTTCTCCAGGGGATCTTCTCGACTCAGAGATCGACCCCGGGTCTCCTGTATTGCAGGCAGATTCTTTACCGTCTGAACCACTAAAGGTTAGGAATGGCAATGCTCTCATCTTAACCACCCTAATTCCTCCCTCCTCTTAACATTAGATTAGTAAGTTCCAGAGCATTGGTTTACTTCTGTGATGTTTGATCCCAAGAATCAAAAACACTCTCCTATCCTCACAGACACCATCGGGTCCTGAAATGCAAGTTCCTATGGTAGTTTAAGTCACTAAGTCATGTCCGACTCTTTGCGACCCAGTGGATTGTAGCACACCAGGCTCCTCTGTCCATGGGATTTCCTAGGTAAGAGTACTGGAGTGAGTAGCCATTTCCTTCTCCAGGGGGTCTTCCTGACCCAAGGATTGAACCTAGGTCTCCTGCATTGCAGGCAGACTCTTTACTGACTGAGCTACCACTTCAGGCTAAATGCAGCTTCCTGATTCGCCTCGGATCTCCTGGATAGCAATTGTAGGTCTTTCTGTAACCACTGGAACCTATTTGGCAGAGGGGACAGTCTTCATGGCTGAGATTGTCTCCATAAATGTGGTCATACCTGTCCCATATTTGGATTGTGATATCTGGCTATCAATAGCATAAGACAGTAACAAAGCAATGTTTCGGTCCACTCTAATGTAGAGCAGTGATTCTCAAATTCGAAGGCACTTGTGAGCCACCTGGGGCTCTTTTTAAAATGCAAGTTCTTGTTCAGTAGGTCTGGGGAGGGGACTGCGACTCTGCATTTCTAACAAAGTGCCCAGGGGGGACATGCAGATCCAGTCTCCCTTAAGGTAAGTTCACGTTTAAAACTGAAGACTCTAAATAGGTATTTTTAAATTGGCAGAACAAAGCCATGTAGAGGCGTGTAGCTTCTGATTTAGTTTCACAGCCCCTTCTCCTCAGCTCTTAGTTCACCTACATCTGACCCAAGATAACTTGAGTTATTTGGCTTTTAATTCCAGGAGACAGGAACCTTTGGGATCTGCCTGTTATTAGTGCTTGATGAATGTTGTTTGTTCTTATTGAAACTGATTATGAGTGTCCTTTGAATGTTAGGCTCTAAATCAGCCTTGCAAACCTAGTGGCACCTAACTAATTTTGGTCCTGGCTCATCTCCATTCTGTCTGGCCTCCAAGGCCTTTCATCAAGCTACACTATTTACTTAGCTTCAGATATAGCTCATATCTGTATATGTTAAAACTTTATAATTCACCTGCTTCCTGAATTCAGATAAGCTTTCCCCAGTTAACCCAATATGGAATCATAGCATGTTGAGATCGAAAGGGACTTCTAGGGCCAGGGCCCCGCACAAACCCTGGTAGATCATTCTTGAACTTTCTTTGAGATTCTTAAGCTGACTGGGAGTTCTCTGCCCCATATAGCAGCCTGTTCCATGGTTGTGATGCTCGGATTGAGAGAGAGTTCTTCAGAGCTTCAGCTACATGTTACCTCTCTATAATTTTCGCTGTGATGTTGCCTGCTAGAACTAACCTCGCTTCTGCAATATGGCTCTTTGACCAACTTGAAGCTACTCTTGTGACTCCCTGTTTCTTATTTCCAGGCCCAAATGTTCCATTTTTTCCACTTATTTCTTGTATATTGAAGTTTCCAGACCTCTTACCTTCCTAGTCCTTGGGTTCTATATGTTCTAGTTTGTCGGTGTCCTGTCTTCCCTAGCCTTCTCTGATATAGGCTCACCAAACCTGATTCTGAGCATTTATCTTGGCAGCCATGTTTTGCTGTTGGCCCATATTGAGTCAAGAATCATCCCCTGGACTAGAGACATTGACGATCTGAATCTAGGTCAAATGCTTCTATTTATCTTTATTGCATTTCATCTGGTTTCTTTCAACCAATCCTTCCACCCAATTGAGATCTTGAGTTCTGCTTGCAAACTGCATCCCTGATGGCCTCGTTGTCATTAGTATACTTACATCCTGTTGTTGCAAACTGAGCAGGTCTCATTTCTATAGATTGGCTTTGTTTTTACATCTAGACTTTATTTTTTAGGGCAGGTTTAGGTTCGCAGCAAAATTGAGTGGAAAGTACAGAGATTTCCATACACTCCTGTACCCCCAGCATCAACCTCCCCTACCAGAGTGGTTCAGTTGTTAAAACTGATGAACCTGTATATAGAAATGTCATTTTTACCCATAATCCATAGTCAGTCTTGCTATGTTACATGCCATGTTTTTTTTTAAATAACAATATTTTGAGTGTCTTTCTAGTCTTTGTTGTATAAATGTGTTTAGTTATCATCACTATTTACCTATCGTTTCAATTACCAACAGTATATGCTATTTTTAAACAATAGTGAGAACCAATAGATACTATTTTTTCCTCCTGCCTTTTTTCCACTTAAGTTGTGAGCACTTGCTCATGTCACTAAGAAAAAACTTGATTTTTTTTTCAGAGACCAAAGAGGAAAAAATGCATCAGTACACAGTTACTACGGAGAAGGCAATGGCACCCCACTCCAGTACTCTTGCCTGGAAAATCCCATGGACGGAGGAGCCTGGTAGGCTGCAGTCCATGAGGTCGCTGAGAGTTGGACACGACTCAGTGACTTCACTTTCACTTTTCACTTTCATGCATTGGAAAAGGAAATGGCAACCCACTCCAGTGTTCTTGCCTGGAGAATCCCAGGGATGGCGGAGCCTGGTGGGCTGCCGTCTATGGGGTCACACAGAGTCAGACATGACTGAAGCGACTTAGCAGCAGCAGCAGCAGCAACACAGTTACTAAGAGCTAGTATACGGACTCTTGATAATCAAGAATTCACTAATTCATTCAAAAAGGTGAGTTCAATAGATATTCGGTATTTTTTCCGTTTGTTCATTTAAGTAACATTCTAGCCATAAAGTACATCTTCTGTTTTGCTACCTTATCCCCTTTTGTTTTTCATGATCTTTTTTTAGTTTCTTCTCACCTTCACCCTCACGGATAAACAATTACTGCTTAGCATTAATATCATAATTTGTATGTGTGTGTGCCTTTTCAAGTCACTCAGCTTGTCTCCGTTGGATCTTCCCTGCATAGCCAGAGATTGGTAGTAACAATATTTCATTCCATTTGACTGCCACAAAGATTCATTTTTATGGACTTGACACATCTTGTTTTAAAGTGGCTTTTGGATCTGAGCATTATATATTTGTTCCACTTTTGCTATTATGCTTTTTTTTTTTTTTTACATTTTGACCCCTTCACCCATTCCCCCTGCCTGACCTCACCCTCTGACAATCCACCGTGTTGTTGCACATGGCAAGATTTCCTTATTTTTTATGGCTGAGTAATATTCCATTGTATCCATATACCACAATTTCTTTACCCATTCATCCATCAATGACCACTTAGGTTGTTTCCATATCTTGGATTGTAAATAATGCTGCAATGGACATGAGAATGCAGATATCTTTTCAAGTTAGTGTTTTGATTTTCTTCAGATAAATACCCAGAAGTGGAATTGCTGGATCATATAGTAGTCATATTCTTAATTTTTTGAGGGATCTCCATGCTGTTCTCCATAGCAGCTGCGCCACTTTGCATTCTCACCAACAGCGCATGAAGGTTTCCTTTCCTCCACATCCTCACCAGTACTTGTTATTCTTGTCTTTTTGATAATAGCCATTATGACAGGTGTGAGGTGATATCTCATTGTGGTTTGGATTTGCTTTTCTCTTCTGATGATAAACATCTTCTCATGTATCTGTTAGCCACCTATCTGTCTTCTTTGGAAAAACACCTATTTAGAACTTCTGCCCAATCTTTGATCAGATTGTTTGTTTTTTGCTGTTGACTTGTACAAGTGCTTTAAATATTTTGGATATTCACCTTTTGTCAGATATATGACTTGCAAATATCTTCTCCCATTCAGTAGCTTGCTTTTTCATTTTGTTGATGGCTTCCTTTGTTGTACAGAATCTTTTTAGTGTGATGCAGTCCCACTTGTTTATTTTTCTCTTGTATTGCTTTTACTTTTCGTGTCAGATTAAAAATATTATCACCAGCCTGTGTCAGCAAGCTTACCACCTATGTTTTCTTCTAGGAGTTTTATGGTTTCAGGGCTTACATTCAAGTCTTTAACCCATTTTGTTTTTGTTTTTTTTGGTGTGTATAGTATATGATGGTGGTCCAGAGATGATAGATTATAACTGTCTTTTCAAGTTGTAACTGAGCAATTAGAATGTCCCATGCAAGATGTTAAAAGTCAAAACTCCAAGCTTGGCTTAGCATTAAAGGTTTTCCCTGCCTGCCTCGGGCCTCTTATAGCCTGAAGGGCTGCAGTGGAGAGGTAGGTAGGGAACAGAACTTCGCCCCCCTTGCTGTTCACTAGTTCCGTTTGTTGGTTGCCATTTTGCTTCCTCCACTCCTGAAGCTGGGAGAGGGAGGGTATAGAAGATGAATAAAGCCAACTCCTTCTTTCCTGTAGTGTTCTCTGGGGCTATTCCAAGTTTCCCATGGTCTGATATATCATCATATAAAGGGTGTCATCCTATAAAAAGTGGTGGCTGTGGGCTGCTCCCCAGTTACAAATCTGGCAGGACACCTCCAACCTCCTGCTGCTGAGGTTGCCTTGCACTACTGGTCAGGATCCAAGTGGACCCCCACATCAGCTCTCTGTGCCATGGCCACTTTGAATTCATGGGTCACACTTTTCCATCTCTTCTTCCAACATAACCAGAGAGTCCAGGGTCAACCCAAGGCAGCAGTCACTACTGACTTGGCCACCAAAGCACTCCCCTAGATGGCCCTGGGGCTGCAGGTACTTTAGCTCTCATGGGCATCAGTGAGGATCCCTGGGACTCCCAGCTTCAGGGAACACCCTGCCAAAGCACCTTGAAGGCCCCTCACTGGGCTTGTGGTTGAAGAGGAACACCCTAACCTCTGCCTTAAAAGGGGGAGAAGAGGGTGTTCACTCCAGAGCTACTGGTCTTCACCATTCTCCTGGTATACAGTCCCCTTTCCCCCTACTCTGACTCTGAAAATGGGGATGGGGCTCAAGAGTCCTTATGTGTGCATGCCCAGTGGCTCAGTTGTGTCCGACTCTATGACCCATGGACTGTGGTCCACCAGGCTCCTCTGTCCACGGGATTTCCCAGGCAAGGATACTGGAGTGGGTTGCCATTTCCTTCTCCAGGGGATCTTCCTCACCCAGGGACTGAGCCTGCATCAAGAGCAGCCATTTAAGAAAGCAGTTTGTTTTTCCTTCTCAAGTCAAATAGTCACACACGTAGGTATAAACCCAAGAGAAACCCTGGCATATCCAATAGGAGACACGTATAGGAATGGTCACAGCAGCTTCATTCTCAAGGTAGGGTTGCCAGATAAAATACGGGATGCCTAGTTCAATTTGAATTTCATACAATGAACGATTTTTTGGTATAATCATTTTTGACTATTTTCTGGGACAAATTGATATTTAAAAATCCAATGTTTATTTGAAATTCAAATTGAACTGGGTGTCCTATGTTTTTACTTGCTAAATCTGGCAACTCTATCTCAATCCAAATGCTCATTGAAGGTGAGTGGAAAAATAGAGCATGGGATACACACATAGTGAACAATTACACAGAAGTCTAAATGAACGAACAACAGTTACATAAAAATATGGATGAATCTTAGCAAGAAAAAATCTGAAAAAATAAGCTCTGAAAGGTTACATATGGCATATTGTTCTTTTTGGTTGAAGTTACAAACTAAAATAAAATATTTATATTTCAATAGGAATATAGCTATAGTAAAACTATATAAAAAGAAAAGAATTGGAATGATGAATGTGTGATTCAAAATGATGATAAATTATCTTGATTCTAAGAATAATTTAAAATCATTAACAAAGAAATATTAATGGACTCCCTTGATGCTGTCTCTGGATTTCTCATGTCTTACCTGCAACACTCACTCCCATGCTTGCTCGCCTGCTACCCATGGACTTTGTCTTTCAACTTATTCCATGCCATTAGCAAAGCACATCCACTACCACATGTCGGGTAGTATGTTGGGTGTTGGAAATACCAAAATGAGAAAATTATACCTCGTGTCTTTATTTTTTAATTTATTTTATTGAAGTATAGTTCCCTAGTTCATGTCTTTTTAGTTTCTGCTCTAAAAGGTACTTTATTTTTAAAATTTTATTTTATACTGGAGTATAGTTTAACAATGTTATGCAAGTTCCAGGTATAAAGTGATTCATATATATATACATATATATATATTCTTTTTTAGATTCTTTCATATTTAGGTTATTACAGAGTATTGAGTAGAAGTCCCTGTTTTATACAGTAGGTCCTTGTTGGTTATCTGTTTCTTTTTTATTTATTAAACTTTTTATTTTGGATTGGGGTATAGCAGAGTAACAATGTTGTGATAGTTTCAGGTGAACAGCAGAGTGACACAGCCATACATATATATACATGTATCCATTGCCCCCTAACTCACCAAGGTTGCCACATAACATTGAGCAGAGTTTCCTAACATTGAGCACAGTATACAGTAGGTCCCTGTTGGTTATCTCTTTAAAATATAGCAGTGTGTATGTGTCTTTACTGGAGTTATAGCCAAGCAGGAACACAAACCATCAGCAAATAGTTATACTAATGTTTGGAAAGTACTAGAATAGAGTTACATACAAGTTCCTACAGAAATATAGAACAGGGGGTGGTTGGTACTGCCCAAATAGGGGGATGTCAGAAATGAGGGGGATGTCAGAAATAAGATAGCGTTTGAACTGGAGGTTAAATGTTGAGCGGAAGTTGGATGAACAGATGGAGGGGGCATGCACAGAGAACAGCTAGAGCAAAGCCGTGAAGGTGAGGCTGCCCAGGGTAGGCAGGAGCCAGGTTGGGACAGGCTTTCCAGGTCTTAGGGAGGAGCGTGAACTTTGCTCTACACGCCATGGTTTTTAGGCAGGCTGGGGCCGGGAGCACGTCTGGGTCTTTGCAATAAGCCTCCTGGCCATGTGTCGGGGATGGAATAGAGAGAGCCCTGGTAGATGTCTCAGAGGACAGCTGGCGGGGGGGGGGGTGGGGTGGCGGGCTGCAGCTGGAGGAATTCCTGTGAGTTTTGATGACAGAGGGGCTGTGTGGAGGGTCACTGCTGGGCCCACAAAAAGCCTTGATTGTGAGATAAGTCCTTCCCCTCCCTGCTAGCCACATGGGTGGACTACGGGTGAGGCACATGGGCTTCGAGGAGGAGGGAGCACGGGCCAGGGAGGGAGTGGATTTGGGAAGGGCTGCAGAGACAGGAAGGGTGTTTCCCCGTCCACCTGCCAAAAGAAACCTGTGACTCAGCGGATGGCATGTCTGATTACTCGAACGATTTTATAGTTTTAGGTTATCCTGACTCCTATCTACTTCCGCAGTTCCACACCACCTCAGAAATGGGATGGCCGCCAAGGAGTGGGTTCCAACGCAGTGCCTTTCCTTGAATGTAAATAATTCCTACAACCAGGCATGAGCCTGTTGTAGGGAAGCTCCTATGTAGGAGGTGCATACCAAGGGAAGACTGATAAAGAGCAAGAAAAACATCTGTTTTAAGGACTGCAATTCTCACACCCGATTGAATGACCCAAAGGAGTGACCGTCCTTGTGGAAGAATTGAGTTATATCAGTCATAGATAATAATAAGGGTTAGTCGCTCAGTTGTGTCTGACTCTTTGCGACCTGATACACTGTAGCCTGCCAGGTTCCTCCGGGATTTCTCAGGCAAGAATGCTGGAGTTGGTTGCCTTTCCCTTTTCCAAGGGATCTTCCTGACCCAAGGATCGAACCTGCGTCTCCTGCACTGCATAAGATTCTTTACCATCAGAGCCATCAGGGAAGCCCCGTAGATAATATCAAGGTACTGCCTATTTAGAGAGCTCTATGCTGGAAGCTGGGTTAGATAATGTACTACACTATCTAATTGATTCCACAGGATACTTCCTCGTGGCAAACATTACTAGCTGCTGTTTACAATTGGGGAAGTAAGCCTGAGAGGGTCATCAGATGGTGTCTAGAAAGTTCCTCCCTATTCCAACTGGTGATGGTACTGCTTGTAATCTGACCCATAGATTCATTTACTTTGTTAGTGATCAGAACACTTGCCACAGTCATCTTAGATGAAAAACGCCTTCCTTTCCTCCCACCTTCAAGTACTTTTTTACAAAGTATTTGAGACATGTCCTTCTGAGATACCCATGTTTGGTTGCAAGATCTTTAGAAAACCAACCACTGTGGGAATTACATTAGTAAGAGACGGGGGCTGTGGTGCCATTCAGCTGTGCCTGGTATTCTGTTTGCTTCAGCTGATACTTAACAGTCCAGCAGTTAGAAGATGGAAAATAATTATTCCGTCTAGCCAGGAGATTGGGTGATAAAAGGAAACTTTGGGCTGCTGATTAAATTGTTTATTTCAGCATGAGCTTAGCCGTGTCTCCAGCATAATGTGCTGTAGGAAGATGAGAAGGCTCTGTCCTCACCAAGAGACCCCCACAGGGCGGCCGCGATGCCCACCCCTGCCTTTCTCTGCAGCTTGCTCTGTCTTTGTTTCCTGCCTGACTTCGGCTTTGGAGGACTTGGTGAGGCTGGGATTGGCACTGTCTGTGTCCCCTGATTCCTGGGCACATGTTCTCTATTTGTCTCACGCTCTCCAAGTGTGCACCACCTCTCCAAGACCTGTTTTACCTTCTCCTCCTCCTCCCAGCTCGTCCTGCATTCTTCCCCGAACCCTCGCTCTGGCCCCCCACTGCTGATGACAAAAAAATTGGCTGTCTTTTCTTTTTACCACTCTTTTCCTTAATTTCCTTCCTCCTTCTCTGTTTGAACAGGTATAATATTTTTGTAATGAATAATTTAAGCCCTTAGTTTGCACATATTTTAGGCATAGACCAGTCCAACTTTCTAGGAAAGTGTAAGACCAGTGGTGAGCAAATGACAACCCATGGGCCAAATCTAGCCTGGGCCTGTTTTTGTAAAGTTTGATTGGAACACAGCCATGACCGTCAGTGTATGGACTGTCTCTGGTTGCTTTTGGGCCTCAACAGCAGGCTTAAATTGTTATTGCAGAGACTGTATGGCCTGCAAAGTCTAAAATATTTACTATCTGGCCCTTTATGGAAAAAAAAATGCAAACTCCTGCACTAGACAAAGATAGTACAAGCTACATTCTAATTTAGGTCATTCTTGCCCCCAGAAAGCCACGGGCCTCACTTTTATTCCTGCAGAGTAATGGGCGACCCAAGCCACATTTACAGTGAACCATGGAGAGGGTGAGAGCTGAGCAAGAATGCTCCATTCGCTAACTACATTAGGACTGAGTTTCCAAACTTTAATTGTTGATATTCTGAACCTTAAGAAACCTCAGATTCAGTTTCCTCTCCTACTTTTTTTTTTAATAAGGAGTTTCATGTTCACAGCAAAGTTGGGAGGAAGGTGCAGAGATTTCGTATACATGCTCTATACCCACCAGGCATAACCTCCGCCATTGACATCCACCACAGAAGGGTACATTTGTTACAACTGACAAACCTATAATACATTAACCAATTAATTACCCAAAGTCCATACTTTACCTTAGGGCTCACTCTTGGTGTTGTACATTCTGTGGATTTGGACAAATGTATGTGCCGTGCTTAGTTGCTCAGTCATGTCCAACTCTTTGCAACCCCATGGACTATAGCCCGCCAGGCTCCACTGTCCATGGGGATTCTCCAGGCAAGAGTACTAGAGTGGGTTGCTGTACTCTCCTCCAGCGGATCTTCCCAACCCAGGGATCAAACCCATGTCTCCTGCATTGCAGGCAAGTTCTTTACCATCTGAGCCACCAGGAAAGCCCATGAATACTGGAGTAGGTAGCCTATCCATTCTCCAGGGGATCTTCCTGACCCAGGAATCAAACTGCGGTCTCCTGCATTGCAGTTAGATTCTTTACCAGCTGAGCTACCAGGAAGTCCTGGACAAACATATAAAATACTTGTATACACCATTACAGGATTATACAGAATATCTTCACTGTTCTAGATATTGTCTGTGCTCTGCCTGTTCTTCCCTCCCCGCACCCCAAACCCCTATTTATTCTCTCCATAGTTTTGCCTTTTCCAAAACATCATATAGTTGGAATCCTATAGTATATGTCCTTTTCAGATTGGCAACTTTCAGTTAGTAATATGATTTACGATTCCTCCATGTCTTTTCACAGCTTCATAGCTCATTTTTAAAAGCATTGAATCATATTCCATTGTCTGGATGCACCATAGTTTATTTATCCATTCACCTATTAAATATCTTGGTTGCTTCCAAGTTTTGCCAACTGTGAATAAAGCTTCTGTAAACATCTGTGTGCATGGTTCTTGTATGGACATAAGCTCTTCCCCAGTTTTAAGCCTTCCACGCCTCTTCCTCCCTAGGCTAGATTACGGTCATGTTGGCCCTCCTGCTGGCCTGCCTTCACACCTTGGAGATTCTCTGGCTGGGATGTGAACTACCTTGCTCTGGTCAAGGCATAACACATGCCCGAGCTGAAGGGGAACAAAATTTCTCACCCCCAAATATGCTTTGGTGGCATAAGGATTATTTTAGGCTGAAAATTTTTAAGAAACAGCAGACATAGGAAAAACTTTGAAAACAGAGTAGGAGTTACCCTTTCGTAAGGGACATTTATAAGAAAAATCTCCATTTGTTAGGATGTCTACCTCTGTGTACCAAGAGGAGAAAGATGACTCTAAACTCTAGAAATTCTTATCAATAGAGAAGGCAAGGACTTAAATCTATAGAACAACCTTATCCTTGTTTACTGTGCTTTCCCTTTTAACCTCCCATAACTGGTTCTCCCATCCCAATATCTTTTTTTAGCTAGAGATGTCATTTAAGGTGATGAGTTGAGGCATTTGGGGGAGGTACTCAGTTTTCTCGGTTCTCTCCCATATACAGAAGGTAAACACGTTATTAGACTTCTGTTTGGTTTTTCTCCTGGTAATCTGTCTTTTTTATTACTGGCATGGGTGGTGGGTGGTCTCAGCTGAGAACGTAGACGGGTAGAGGGAAAATGGTTTTTCCTCCCTCAGACAGTCATACATCTCACAAGGCAGAAATCCAGAGGGTGTAATTTCAGGACCATGGCGGTCTTGTTCAGCGTGGTACCACCATCCCTGTCCCACAATAAATAAAAATCCCTTCCTCCTAGCAGTGTTCTGAAGGAAGGTATTCTTCTGGCACTTTCCTTTCCTTCCTTTCTTTGCTTCTCACATAATGCTGACATGGGATTGTCTAGCATTAGATTTTGATGATATTCCCCTAAGAACACAGAGTTTTAGAGAAGATCAGATCCAGCCCCCCTTCTCTTTAGCGGCTGCGTTCTCTCTCCTCTTCATTTCCTTGGTCATAAATGAGAGTCTTTCTTCCCATACAATTTTATTTCTTTCAATTCCTTTTCTGCATTTACAACTCTCTGTCTTTACTGTATCTGGTCTTTTCCTGTCTCTCCCCTCCAGGGTCCCTAAGAGTGCAGTCTGCAGAGAGCATATTTTGCAGACAGTGCTTCACAGATGACAATGCTCACGTTTATTTAACCAGAAAGGTTTTCATTAGGTTGTATGAGAGCATTCTGGAATCACCTGGAAGGTGAGCCCCTAGTGAATATGTTTTGGATCCAGATTGTTAATTGAACTGTGTGATTCCTCAGAATCTTTCTGCGACCTCCTGGGACTGCTCAGCCTGATTGCTGGAGACGGAGGTCAGACTTTGTCACCTGCTGTCACTGCCTCCATCCTCCCGGCCTCAGGTTGGGAGGGGGTGGGAACGAGGCGATCTGTGCACACCCACAGAACAAGGAATTCGTCCAAGGACTGCGGCCAAGACACTGGACTCTTTCCAGCTTGTGGTGGCTCCGACATTGCAGAAAGCACCTGGGCACTCTTGGTACCTCTGCACACAATGTGGGTTGACCTGGCTGCCCAGTGAGGAAACAAACAGACACTGTTACTGTGATAAAGATGCTCCCAACAGTTTCCTTTGGGCCAAACCCTGGGTTTTGTGGGTGAGGAAACAGGCCTGAGGTCAAAGTCACTGCAGTGGCTTTGTTCTGTGGTAGCCAGACTGGAACTACATCTCATGGAACTCTTTTCATTTCCCACTATGGTTCGGGTGGGCCAACAGCGAAATGCGGTGCGATTTGGAAGGTGGGAGGGAAGGAGCAGGCATGTGTATGCTTGGTGTGGGCGGTGGTGCCTGCAGCTCCCCTGAGCACCTGGGTGGGCGGGCGTGTGTGTGGCTTAGTGCTCGAGGCCACCCATCTTGCCCTCCCAAGGGCTGCGGGCCAGCAGCCATAGCACTGCTTAACATCTGCAGCCGTGGAGGGTTCTGTGCACCTGTGTGCAAAGTCGCTTCAGTTGTGTTTGACTCTTTGTGACTCTGTGGACTGTAGTCTGCCAGGCTCCTTTGTCTATGGGATTTTCTCCAGGTCAGAATACTGGAGTGGTTTGCCATGCCCTTCTCCAGGGGATCTTCCTGACCTAGTATTGAACCCGGATCTCCTGCATTGGCAGGCAGATTCTTTACTGCTGAGCCACCAGGGAAGCCCCCCTGGAGGGTTCTGGCCTCTCATAAATCCCTTACTCTGTAGGCTCGAAGCAGTTTCTGCATCAGATGCAACCCTAACTCATACAGTCCCACGACTTTGTTGGCCACAGATCCCAGGGCCCTAGACTTCCAGGACAACTTCCTGCCTCCAGTGTCACCTCTATTTACATGTTCTGGCAGCCTGGTGCAATGCTGCTGCTGCTAAGTCGCTTCAGTCGTGTCTGACTCTGTGTGACCCCATAGACGGCAGCCCACCAGGCTCTCCTGTCCCTGGGATTCTCCAGGCAAGAACACTGGAGTGGGTTGCCATTTCCTTCTCCAATGCATGAAAGTGAAAAGTGAAAGTGAAGTCGCTCAGTCGTGTCCGACTCAGCGACCCCATGGACTGCAGCCTACCAGGCTCCTCCATCCATGGGATTTTCCAGGCAAGAGTACTGGAGTGGGGTGCCATTGCCTTCTCTGGGTGCAATGTTAGTATCAATAAATGCTGAAAAGCAAATGGGGAGGTTCTGGCCAAGGAAACTTCAGGGCATCCAGCCAAGAATTCGTCATCAAAATGCCTGGTTCACACCCGAGCCCCATCTCACACTGTACAGGGTAGATGGTATTGGCAGTACTCTTTGGGCCAGAGCAGAGTACATAAGTATGATAGACACTGAATCAATCCTGGGTCTTTGGGCAAGAGATTGCAAGCACCTTTGGGTGGGTCCAGGGTGCAGTTAATTCTCTCCAGTGCTTTTGCCATTCTTTGTGTGGAAAAGGTGCTGAGGAAAGGTCAACCAGCTTGTATTTAATTGTGCTGTGCATGGTGACACCTTTTGCCATGGGACTTGGGGAGTTAAGAGAGGGCCACCTTCCCTCTTTTCATATGTCTCCATCCCCAAGATGAAATATTAGGAGGACTGAAATCCAGGAAATCAGAGGGGTGGAGCTGAATTCTACCCTAATTAATAATTAAGCAGAACTGTATCAGGGATTAGTTGTTAGTTAATAGAGAACCAGAGAGCCCCACAGGGCCCCAGAGGTGGCTGATGGGTGGCGTGGGGCACCTGCTATGATGTTCTGTGAGCCTCTACCGCATTCAGAATCTGTGGCCACGCCCCTTTCCTTTCCACTCCAGCCCCATTGGCTCCCATGGTGTCCTTTGCCTCGACCATGCACTCTTCTATCTCAGGACGTTTGGCCTCAACATTCCCTCCACCTGGGTCCATCTTCCCCCAGAGAACCTCCTCTCAGGACTCACTCCTTTTCATCTTTGCTCAAGTCACTTCATCTCGATGATCCTTCCCTAACTACCCTACTGCAAATCCCCATTGCTACCGCACTGTATAATGACTGATTCAAATATAAGCTTCGCTGGGCCAGAGACTTGCTCTCTCTTCACCGTGGTTGTGGACACTCACTGGGTGTCTGTCTTAGCACTGTATTCACCCTTGACACCTCCTAACCCACAGCTCCGTAGACTTCGATAAGAATAGCGCCTCCTAGTGTGGCGTTAACACTGCGATATAGAGCCCATTGTTTGTCAAAAGGAGGCCACAGGTAGCTTCTTCTCTCTGCTTACCTTCTCAACTCCCTGGCTGCTCTAAAAATCTGTCAACAGCTTCTAAGGCTGCAGTTCATTTTCGAAAGCTGCCCCATGTCAGGACTGGGAAGCTGGCATGAAACACCAGGCCGATTGTGTTTGTTCGTGGTTTATGTTCAAACTCTGACATCTCATTTCTGAGAGATGTGAGAAAAGCACTTGATAGGCTGTCTGCGGCAGTTTCTCCTAAGGGGTCTGCCAAAAACTGCATGCGATCTCAGGGTCTGGTTTTCTTCGCCTTCTTCAGGTGAGCTTGTTTATAGGGAAGAAACGTTTGTGCTGCTCAGCGGGTTTGAGAAACCCAGTGGGAATGGCTGTTTGTTTGTCTTTTGATCGCAGAGCCTGGGGTTTGGCTCCAAGGCTGAAAGGTCTCCAGGCCTGTTTATCTCCTCCCCTTGAGACTCTAATCTCTCCTCTGACATTCCTTTGGCCTACAGGGTGGCTGGGGAGTGGGGGTGGGGCCCTTGCAGGTGGACAGAGATTCCACAGCTGGTGCGTCCTTAGACTGACCTCCCAGCAGGGACTGGGGTTTCATTCTGAGATTGGCTGCAGCGCCTAGCCGCTCCCTCCTTCTTGGCCTACAAACAACCCAAAGGAAGGGATACCTGAGCCACCCACCCTTTCCAAACCCCAGTTCACATTCCTTTGGGGAAAGGAATCTTTTGTGTTTTAAGCCACATCTTATCACTTGCCTTTTATGGAATGGGAGCACTGAAGTCAAGTGAAGGGTCGCCATGTGCCGAATCCCACCCCCCTGCTCTGGTAACACTGCCAGGCCAGGCCCCCCACCCCACCTCTGTTGTGTGATGCCCCCCACCTTCCTGAAGACAGATTGCTGGGTGCCCCATAGCCCAGTGCAATGTGAGCTGCCCATGCCTGGCCTTAAATCTCAGCGAGCAGAGACAATTTTCTTTGAATCAGCATGCAGTACCACGCGGCGTTCCCCACAGGGGGACAGAGTGAGAAAATGAAATTCAAATCACCCCTCTGGTACACTTTTCACTCCCTTTCCTGATAAGGCCCAGAGAGAAGCCGATTCTGTAGGTGACCAGGCGGGTGTTTATGAGGGCTGCTCTCGGGGCTGAGGACACAGTCGCCTCCAGATCTTGATCTTTGACCCTGGGCTTGTTTCCCCAGATAGCTGCACCCGTGTCCCACCCCCCACCTCACTGGTACCAGGTGGAGTAAGCCCCTGGATATCCGGCAACCTTGAGAGACTGAACCGAGTTTGAACTTACTTCCTCAAGTCATCCCGCCCCAGAATAGACAGCTTTACATCTTTCTCGAAAATAAAGTAAATAAAAACAAATGAAAAGCCCTCAGCTTGGTGCAGTGATTTTGCTCAGGCAGAAAAACGTCAAGGTACAAGCCTACAAGCCGAGCCGACAAGAGGCAGCCTTTGTGGTCTCCGGGAAAAAGAGGGCAGGCCAGGCTTGTGTGCAAGAGGCAGGAGCTGCTTTTGCAGAAATGGAAATGCTCCCCGGTCTTTCCTTCCACACTAAGTTGCTTCATTATATTTTCAGGCGAGCGAGTCATGGGTTCCTGGTGCGCGGGGCTGTCTTTTTCAATTAATGCTTTTCACAGAAGTTCAGGTTTTAAACATCTCCCCCTCTCTTCCCAGGTCTGTTATATTTCCCAGAATGGTTCCCAGCGCTGGAGATAATTCCTTTTCGGAGAACCTACATTTCTCACCTGCTGATTGCAATTAGCCACTGCCAGCTGGGGCCTGGTATGCAGCTGAAACGCTAACAAGAAGTGGAGACCACGCGGAACCCAGACAGGGCAGACGATGTGAATAAGTAAGAAATGGTGCCGGTGTTTATAAGACACTCCTGTGAATTCGAGGTTTCCCAACCCTCTGCCTGGCCCTCCCTCTTCAAGCTCTGGGCTCCTCCCCCCGCCTCCCCTAACTGGGGTTTTGTTTTTTTTTTTTTTTTGTCTGTGGGTTTGTAGCCTGCACTTAACATCACAGTCACGAATTTACCACTAAGTACATTTTGTTAGGCAATAAACAGCCTCAGAAGAAAAATGAAATTCGACTAGGACTTCTGTTCCACTAATATTTGTGAGCTGTGGCAGATTCAGGCAGGCCCTTCATGCGGGTCTTAGAGCTAACCTTGAACATGAAGGCTGGCAGGGCTTAGAGAGGCCTAGGGGACAAGTAATCCGAACCTTTCATTTTATAGACAAAGGCACTGAATCCCAGATGGGAAGCATGGCCCGTCCAAGGTCTTAGAGGAAGTCAGAGCGCTGGCTAGTCAATGTCTCCTGGCCCCCAGCTCAGGGCTCTAACCACTGAACTGCCTTCTCTGTGATCATCATGGGTAGCCAACCTGTAGAGTTCGTGAGGAAAACACAGAGGAGATTGGTTGGAAGGTAGTCTTTGGTGAGCAATGTGCTTTCCAACCTAAGGAGACATTTATTTCCTCTTGCCTGAGCCAGAACCAATGTTTTACCCCTGGACATTTTCATCCACGGTTCACACCCATCTTCCCTTGGCTCACAGCTGCTGACCGTGATCCCCTGTAGTTGTTGTTGTTGTTTAGTCGCAAAGTTGTGTCTGACTCTCTATAACCCCATGGACTGTAGCCCGCCAGGCTCCTCTGTACATGGAATTCTCCAGGCAAGAATACTGGAGCATGTTGCCATATCCTCCTCCAAGGGATCTTCCCAACCCAGGGATTGAACCCAGGTCTCCTACATTGGGGGCAGATTCTTTACCATCTGAGCCACCAAGGAAGCCAAGAATACTGGAGTGGGTAGCCATTTCCTTCTCCAGGGGATCTTCCCGACCCACGGATTGAACCTGTGTCTCTTGCATTGGCAGGTGGATTCTTTACCACTGAGCCACCAGGGAAGCCCCCATGATACCCTGCCTGTTCCCTAAGGGGAGACTGCTCAGCCTCTGGGGCTGTTTTGGGTTTGTTCTGCAGGCATCTGTAGGCAACAACCCACCAGGGGAAATGAGCAGCTGTCCCTGGGAGCTCCACAGGGAACATGGAGGGAGGCTGGCCTGGTTCAAGTCTGTGGCTTCTGGTGCAACCATATCTGCTCAGGGGCATTGAGCTGTGTCCTTTGCAGCCATTTCTTACTTCTACTTAGAGGGTTAGGTGTTCCCTGCCCAACTGACTTTCCACGGGGAGAGGCTGCCTTGTAGGCTTTAGTGTCAGAGAACTGGATAGGCTTCCAGGGCAGTGGGCAGCAATGAAGAGCCCGGATGTGGATTCTACCCACATCGCTCTTCTTTGGTAGGCATGTCTCTCAGCCTCTTTCTTTATCCGAAACTCGGACACTCATTCTGTGTGGCTCATTGGGCTTGCTAGAAGATGAAGGAAGGAGACATAGGTAAAAGTAGGTTCTCTGTAAGTATTCATTTTCTTTTCCTCTAGTACCAAGTCTCCAGTTTACAGATGAGGAAAACAAAGGCCCAGGGAAGTAAAACTACTCTCCCAGGGCCGCAGGCTCTTCCATTGCCTCTGGCATCCACTATGTCTTCCGTGAGGCACTCAGAAAAAAACTACACCAAGGTTTACTAACACAAAGTTGCTTCTCCAAAGAGAAGTGGATCTGTATGCTGGTAAGTGTTTAGCAGCTAGCTGGGGTGGTGGAGGGGGGAGGGGGGTAGGGAAGTGGGGAGGAAGCTCTGATTTGTAGGGTTGTTGATTTTTATTTTGAAATAATTGTAGTGTGTGCACTAAGTTGCTTTAGTCAGGTCTGACTCTGTGCATATACAGTTAAAACAAATAATATAGAAAGATCCCCTGTACCCTTTATCTAATTTTCCCCCAATGGTAACATCTTGCAAAACTATCATACAGTATCACAGTCAGGATACTTACATGTTATAGCTCACCAGTCTTTATATTTTCCCAGTTTTGCTTCCACTCATTTGTGTGTTTGCATGTACTTAGATCTGTGCAATTTTATCACGTGTAGGTTTGTGTATTCACCACACAGTCAACATATAGAACAGTTTCATTACCACAAGGATCCCTCTGTTGCCATATCTACTTCCATCCTGCTCTTCAGTTCAGTTCAGTTCAGTTCAGTCGCTCAGTTGTGTCCAACTCTTTGCGACCCCATGAATCACAGCACACCAGGCCTCCCTGTCCATCACCATCTCCCAGAGTTCACTCAGACTCACGTCCATTGAGTCCGTGATGCCGTCCAGCCATCTCATCCTCTGTCGTCCCCTTCTCCTCCTGCCCCCAATCCCTTCCAGCATCAGAGTCTTTTCCAATGAGTCAACTCTTCACATGAGGTGGCCAAAGTACTGGAGCTTCAGCTTTAGCATCATTCCTTCCAAAGAAATCCCAGGGTTGATCTCCTTCAAAATGGACTGGTTGGCTCTCCTTGCAGTCCAAGGGACTCTCAAGAGTCTTTTCTCCAACACCACAGTTCAAAAGCATCCATTCTTCGGCGCACAGCCTTCTTCACAGTCCAACTCTCACATCCATACATGACCACTGGAAAAACCATAGCCTTGACTAGACGGACCTTAGTCGGCAAAGTAATGTCTCTGCTTTTGCATATGCTATCTAGGTTGGTCATAACTTTTCTTCCAAGGAGTAAGCGTCTTTTAATTTCATGGCTGCAGTCACCATCTGCAGTGATTTTGGAGCCCAAAAAAATAAAGTCTGACACTGTTTCCACTGTTTCCCCATCTATTTCCCATGAAGTGATGGGACCAGATGCCATGATCTTTGTTTTCTGAATGTTGAGCTTTAAGCCAACTTTTTCACTCTCCTCTTTCACTTTCATCAAGAGGCTTTTCAGTTCCTCTTCACTTTCTGCCATAAGGGTGGTGTCATCTGCATATCTGAGGTTATTGATATTTCTCCCGGCAATCTTGATTCTACCTTGCTCCATCTTTTTTTCAAACCTTTTTTATTTTGTATTGGAGTATAGCCAATTAACAGTGTTGTGATAGTTTCAGGTGAACAGCAAAGGGACTCAGCCATACATATACATGTATCCATTCTCCCCCAAACTCCCCTCCCATCCAGGCTGCCACATAACATTGAGCAGAGTTCCCTGTGCTATACAGTAGGTCATTTTTGGTTATCCATTTAAAATATAGCAGTGTGTATATGTCCTTCCCAAACTCCCTAACTATTGCTTCTCCCCCCTATTCTTCCTCTCAGTACCTTGCCCCATATTTAACCCCTGACAACCTCAAATTTCAAAATTTTGTCATTTGTTATATAAATGGAATCATATACTATGTAACCTTTTTGGATTGACTGAGTGAGAAACTCAGCATAATTCTATCAAATTTGAGTCAAGTTTTTATAGGTATCAATAGTTCATTCCTTTTGATTATTGAACAGTATTCTATACTGTGGGTGTATGATGGTTTGTTTAATCATTCACTTGTTGAAGAATGTCTGGGTTGTTTACAGATTTTGGCTATCATGTATAAAACTACTATGAATATTCATATACACATTTTTATTTGTATTTATTTATAGGCTTCACTTCTTTGGAAACTTTGCACTCCACCCCAGAGTGTCACTGTTGAATTGCATGCTAGTGGCATGTTTAGTTTTATAAGAAATGGTCAAGTTGTTTTCTAGAGTAGCATAATCGTATTCCATTCTCACCAGCGATAGATGCATGATCCATTTTCACCACACATCCTGGCCACTATTTGACGTTGTCATTATTCTTTATTGTAGCTCTTCTTTAGATAGATGTATGCATGCATGAGTGCTCAGTCGCATCTGACTCTTTGCGACCCCGTGGACTGTAGCCCACCAGGCTCCTCTGTCTGTGGGGTTTCCCAGGCAAGAATATTGGAGTAGGTTGCCATTTCCTCCTCCAGGGGATTTTCCCGACTCAGGGCTCCAACTCACATCTCCTGCATCTCCTTGCATTGTCAGGCAGATTCTTTACCATTGAACCACCTAGGAAGCCCAGATAGATATATAGTGATATCTCATTGTGAGGTTGTGTGTGTGTGTGTGTATTTTCCTAATTGCTAATGAAGCTGAACATCTATTCATGTACTTATTTGCCATCTGTTTATCCTCTTTGGGCTTCCCTTGTGGCTCAGCTGGTAAAGAGTCTGCCTGCAATGCAGGAGACCTGGGTTGGATCCCTGGATTGGGAAAATCCCCTGGAGAAGGGAAAGGCTACCCACTCCAGTATTCTGGCCTGGAGAATTCCTGAGCAACTTCACTTTCACTTTATCCTCTTTGGTGAAACACCTCTTCTTGTCTTTTGTCCATTCTTCTAATCAGTCTATTTGCTTATTTTTTATGGGTTAT
Organism: Capricornis sumatraensis; assembly: GCF_032405125.1. NCBI lineage: Eukaryota > Metazoa > Chordata > Mammalia > Artiodactyla > Bovidae > Capricornis > Capricornis sumatraensis. Next base: position 104,664,496 of record NC_091092.1, on the reverse strand, counting down.
CTCTCTTTTTAAAATTATGTATTTATTTATTTTGGCTGCACTGGGTCTTTGTTGCCGCTTGTGAGCATTCTCTAGTAGTGTGAGCAGCGGCTTCTCTTGTTGCAGAGCACAGGTGCACAGGCTTCAGTAGTTGCGGCATGCAGGCCCAATAGCTGTGCTGACGGGCTTATTGCTCTGAGGCCTGTGGAATCTTCCCAGACTGGGGATCAAACCCATGTCCTCTGCATTGGTAGGCAGATTCTTACCCACTGTACCACCAGGGAAGTTGGTCTATTTGCTTATTTACTGTTGAGTTTTGAGAGTTCTTTATATATTCACATATTAGTCCTTTGTATCTAACATGTGATTGGCAAATATTTCTCCTTAGTATGTAGCTTGTCTTTTTATCCTCTGAATGGGGTGTTTTGTAGAACAAGCATTTTAAATTTTGATGAGGTCGAAGTTATCAATTTTTCCTTTAACTGATTGCACTTTTGGTGTCAAGTCTAAAAACTGCTGTTTTCTTTTTCTGAATCTTTCATAGTTTTGTATTTTATCTCTTGTGTTAATTTTTGTATAAAGTATGAGATCTAGGTCAAGGGTTGCTTTTTTTTTTTGTTTTGCATATGTTTTGTTCCTCCCTACGGATGTCTAATTACTGCAACACTGTTTGCTAAAAATACTATTTTTTCTCCATTGAATTACTTTTGCACCTTTATCAAAAATTAGCTGGGCATATTTGTGTGGGCCTACTTCTGGTTTCTCTATTCTGTTCTATTAACCCAAATATCTGTTTACCCACTAATACTTGAGCACTCACACATGCACGCTCTATTTCCTTGTTTACTCTAGTTAAATACTAGGCCTTAATATTGGATGGATTAACTCCTCCCTTTATCCTTCTTTTACAAGACTGTCTTGGCTATTCCAGGGCTTGTACTTTTCCATATAAATTTCAGAATAAGTTTGTCTATGTCTATAAAAAAATCTTGCTCACATTTTGATCGGAATTGCATTAAACTTGCATATCAATTTGGAAAGAATTGACATGTTTACTCTATGGAGTCTTCTAATTCATGTAATGGCATATCTTTCCATTTATTAGGTCTTCCTTGATTTCTTTTACCAGTCTTTTATAATTTTCAGCATACAAATTGTGCATGTTTTGTTAAGTATTTCACTTTCTTTGGAGTAAATATAAATGGTATTGTGTTTTTAATTTTAGTGTCCACATGTTCACTATTAGTATATAAAATGTAATTGATTTTTGTGTGTTGATCTTATATACTGAAACCTTGCTGAACTCACTTATTGGCTAGGAATTTTTCTTAGTAGATATCTTGGGATATTCTGTATAGACAATATGAAAGTGGGGACAATTTTATTTCTTCCTTTCTGATCTTTGTCTTTTTTTTTTCTTGTCAATTGCATTAGTTAGAACTTCCTATACTCTGGTGAATATGAGTTTTGAGAATGAACATCCTTACTTCATTCCCTAAGAGGAGAGCATACAGTTAGTTGTTCACCATTAAGTGTGATGCTGATTGTACTAGAAGGGGTTCTGGGTTGCCTTACCTCCTTGGTTTAGTCCTGGGGTTTGGTGCTGGTTGTGGAACCCCTAATTATCCTTACATCCTCAAGATAAGAACACATCCATTTTGGCTTTTGATCTTACTGTTTTGATGGTATGAAGCTTGAAAAAGATATTCATTCAACAAATATTTGTTGGGTGGTTAATTATGTGTCATGTACTATGATAGACACTGTACTTATGTAGATGAATGAAATAGATTCCTGCCTCTGATGAATCCCGCATCTAGTCAGGGAGAGAGGCAACTTAACAATGTTTGGAATTCTCTGGCAGTCGAGTGGTTAAGACTCAGGACTCAGTCTTTCACTACCACAGACCCAGGTTCGATCCCTGGTCAGGGAACTAAAAATCCCATGGGCCACTTAATGTGGCCAAAAACCAAAAAAAGAACCAGTTTCACATGGTGTCTTAAGTGTTACAATATAACCATGATGCTTTATAAGTATTAAGGGTGGGTACCTAGAAATCAGAAAAGGCAACCCTAGGTAAAAACTCCCCAAGATGAACCTTACAGCCCAGGTAGAATTTTTCCAGGTGAATAAAGAGGTGGAAATACATGCCTGTCACAGAAAACCTGTACAAAGAGGAACAAGAACTGCTGTGTCTGTTAGTAACTGGAGAGGAGCCACGAGGAAATCTAAGGGGAGGGGTGACAGAGGAAATGAGAGAGGTGGGCAGGCTTCACATCACGAAGGGCCGGGTACGCTCTCTTCTTGAGCGTGAATTCTTTCCCGAAAGTGGTAAGGAGTAATTTAGACATTTTAAGCAGAGGACTTAGCGTGATTAGTTTTGGATTTTAGGACTATCACTCCAGATTGCAGAGACTTGGGGCTAGATACAGGAAATGATGAGAACGTGCATTCTGGCAGTCTTTAGAGGAGTTGGAGATGTGTAGGAGAGCTCTCAGGACTCAGACATGACTGAATTTAGTGATGGAGAGGCTGAGGACTGTGAGGATAGGCAGGGGTCAAGGACAATTCACAAATCTGCAAATTTTGTAATTGGGTGGGTAAGATGTTGTCACTGGAAATAAATGGGGGCAGATTTGTGGGGAGTTTATGGGAATGATAAGAAATAGGGGTTGGGATATGTTAAATTCTAGGAACTTTGTGGGTCTTACAGATGAAAATGTGCAGTAACAGGTGGACATGAAAATCTTGAACTCACAAGTGAGCTGTGAGAGGCAGGTGGAGAAGGCTGCTGATAAAACGGGCGCTTTGAATGTATACAAGCTGTTACAATCACCTCAATGATAAGGGCAAATGTAGACAATTTGTTTGTTTTCCATGTTTCATCCTTCTCACAAAGAAAGGTTGAAGATTCCCACCATCACTGATGAAAGAAGGGGATAGGACGTATGACTGTCCCCAGGAAGAGAAGATTTGGGATAGTCTTCCTATCTCTTGGAATGCAGTGGATTCCATTATCACCCAGTCTATTTACTGGTTGGATTAGACCCCTCATCACTGAAACTACCACCTGTAGCAAAATGTCTGATATCAACCCAGTTAACTTAGAACACAGGGATCTGACCATTCCCTAAGACCTTTCTACTGCATGGAAAAAGGACAGAGAATGGTAACCTGTGTACTTTAGATCACAGAAACAACAAAACAAAAATCTACTTTAGTAAAAGAAAGAGCTTTAGGTTAGAGACAGAGGAACTTTCCATGAGGATGTTAGCTAAGTACAGAAACCATTTACCAAAGTGTCAGGAAATTTCCTCCCTCAAATGCTTCTAAGAACAGAACAAACATTTGCTTTATTAGAAAAAAGTTAAGATAGCTTAGTCAAAGCACCAGCATTGTTTAGTGGCCCTTAGTGAACTCCGGGAGTTGGTGATGGACAGGGAGGCCTGGCATGCTGCAATTCATGGCGTCGCAAAGAGTCGGACACGACTGAGCGACTGAACTGACTGAACTGCCTGACTACTGCCCTTGGGATGAAATACAAAAGCTTAGCATGGCTTACACAGCCCGTCACGATCTCTTCCCTGCTACTCTAACTTCTCCTCCTTCTCTCCAGATCCAACACTGTTGCATGTTTGCGCTCTGGATGCTCCATTGTGCCCAACTCTTTGCAACCTCATGGACTATAGCCCACCAGGTTCCTCTGTCCATGGGACTCTCCAGACAAGAATACGGGAGTGGGTTATCATTTCCTCCTCTGGGGGATCTTCCCAACCCAGAGACTGAACCTGCATCTCTTATGTCTCCTGCATGAGCAGGCAGATTCTTTACCACTGCTCCACCTGGGAAGCACTGTCTTCAAAGGTCTATGTTCTAACCCCTTGGATCTTCTCTCTATCTGGAAATCTCTTCTGCCTGCCTTATACCTCTGTTGACTTTATCCTTCAAGTCTCTTGAAGGATACTACTTCCTTCAGGAAATTTTCACTGATCTTCTAAATTATAGTTGTCTCTCCCATGAACTTATATTTATTAATTAAATCATTTAGTTTATGTTTTTTTTAAGGGCCTACTTTCGTGTCAGGCACTGTGCTAAATTTTGAGAAAAAAAAAAATCCCAATAGAGTCTTCTGGAGAAGACAGACAGTAAAAAGTCAAACAATGGTATTATTTGGTACACAAGGCAAGCTGCTGTACTGAAATATCCACCAGTAATGTAGCATGAATGGACTATAACCCTCCCAGGCTCCTCTGTCCATGGAATTCTCCAGGCAAGAATACTGGAGTGGGTAGCTATTCCCTTCTCCAGGGGATCTTCTGGACCCAGGGGTCAAACCCGGGTCTCCCCCATTGCAGGCATATTCTTTACTGTCTGAGATACCAGGAAAGCCCCAGCATGAAGAACACATGTTTATTTCTCCTTCAACAGTCTGGGGTAAGTGTTTCAGGTCAATGGGCAGCTCAACATCAAGCAATTGTGCAAAAACCCAGACCAAGGCTGTGGCTGCCATTCTTCAGTGCATGGCTTCCAAAGTCACTGCAGTCCAGTGCTGTCCAACAGAATGTTCTATAACAATGAAAGTGTTCAATCTGAATCTGTGTGGTCCAACATAGTAACCACTAGCCACAGCGGCTGTCAAGCTCTTGGATTGTGGCTAGCACAACCAAGGAACTGAATTTTAACATTTAAAAAGCTCCATGTGGCTAGCTAGTGGCTACCATGTTGGACAGTGTAGCCTTGTTGTCACTCCAGCCAGTAGGGTGGGAGAAAAAGTAGAATTCTGAGGCCTGAGATTTTCTCTTATGCAAGTAAGGCTAATGTAGCACCCGTGGCTTCAGCTCACATTTCCTTGGACCAACTCTGTTTCCTTGCATCTAAGTTGTCATCAGTTATGTGAGAGATCATGATTTTATATGCCACTAATAAAGAAAAAAAATGCTTCCAATTAAACCCCTAGAAAATCACATGGACTTTTAGTTCTTACATGTTCAAAGAGCCTTTTAGATATACTAAGTATACATGAAAAGGAAAACATAAGTAAAATAAATTTATAAAGCTTAATTCTGACTCCTGAAATGCTTTTCAACTTAGAATTGCTGATAGTGGTAGTTTTCCACAGATCTTTCTCTGTGCCCCCTAAACCATCAGTGATGTGGCATTTCTTAAAATAATACTCTGTTATTATAGCCAGGATTTTCTTCTAAGATGCAGAAACCCATTTGGCAAGTTTTGATTCTGGTGTTTTGCTATTTGATCAAATTAATAGTATTATTTTCCCCTCAATTGAAACAAATGTTGCTAGAAGTTGAGCAGTTTTGACAAATGGATATTCAGTCTTAACAATGATCCTGCTTGACACATGAATTGGTCACATCAGCCTCTCATAGCTTTGAAATTTCTTTTGTCTATACTGAAGTGTTTGGCAATCTCTTCTGCTTTCAATTGCATTGTTCAACATGAGATCAGCAATCCTTTTGCTTGTATCTCAGAAGCAAAATGTAACTTAGCTTCATCTATTTGTAGATGTCTTCCTTTCTTAGGTCTTGTAAACACTTGGTTGTTACTTTGCAAGAAAATATGAAATCACTGCCATTCCTCCAATGATGAATATTTGCTTCGCTAATATCAAATTTATGCCCCATTGCTCTGTTTACACGCCTTTCTATGTACATGATACCTTTTCATTTCAATGCTAAATCATAGTATAATCTTTCTGAAGATGTTTTAAACAACAATTCAATTTAACATGTGTAGCATCAGCAATGCACAGATCTCAATTCAAGTGATGACAGTATGAATAGCCATGACCAATGCTGCGTATATGAGGCCCAGTGACAACCATTTCATGACTGGCATCGAGCCTACATCAGTGATAACATGATATTGATTGGAGGGGCAAGGGTCAGTGTCCCCCAATCAATATTGTGCCCCCTATCAATAGTGTTTGTTGGGGGGACAAGCCAAAGGCAAAGCCAAGCCAGTACAGATGCGGTAAGAAGATTCTGGTCTGTGGGGAAATGGAAGAAAAACCCAAATGTGAACTGAGAGGCAAAAAAGAGAGCCCACGATAGCCTTGAAAGGGAGACGGGAAGGAAAGAACAAGGGAAGAAAGGAAGGAGAATTGTTTTCTGAAGACTCCTCAGCTTGAGGCCAGTGGTGTGTATGTATCTGTTATATGCACACACACACACATACCTACACGTTTGTGTTTTAATCAACCAATTCTGACTTGACCTAGCTCAAGTGGGTTTCCGTACTTGCAAAAACAAAGACTAGAGCAGTAGCCTTTTAAGATCTGTTTTCGTTCAAGGGCTGACCTTCTAGAAAAAGTCCACAGAAGCTGATCTGACCACAAAAGGAGCTGCATCGGTTGGGTCAGTTTGAGGGATTCTGAGTAAAGAAGAAACATGAATTTCATGCAGCTTAATATGAGCTGACATTCAAGCATATACCCTCTATAGGATTTCACCCATGACTAACAAGCCTTTTAATCATGGCAAGAAGACACGGAGATTTTGCAAACACGCTTTTGCAGTACCCACATTTAGTGTTCCTGACCCTGTTTTCTTGCCAGATTGCGAGAAGCACCTGCTCCTTTTCAAGCAGTTGTCAGATCAATATTTAATCAATTGCCTTTTGATATTTGGTAGCGCTGAATAAATGGGATGCCAATATTTATGCTCAGAGGCTTTCCTCTGGTGTACCTCATTCCGTTTCTGTGAAAGCCTTCGGGGGCCTCTGAGCACTAAGTGGCTCGTCCTCCGAGTTCTGTGGTAGCGCCCCGCCCCCGCTACTGAGCGACCGAACTGAACTGAACTGAAGAGCAGGATGGAGGTAGATATGGCAACAGAGGGATCCTTGTGGTAATGAAACTGTCCTATATGTTGACTGTGTGGTGAATACACAAACCTACACGTGATAAAATTGCACAGATCTAAGTACATGCAAACACACAAATGAGTGGAAGCAAAACTGGGAAAATGTAAAGACTGGAGATACAGGATATGCTGGTGTCAGTGCCACTCTTATTAAAGCATCATCCAAACTAAGGCATGAAAGCAGGAGCGCAGGGCCGCGTTTGGGACACTGGGGGGCTTTGCCAGGTGAGGGCTATTTAATAGACCAGCCACATTAAAGACAGGCAATGATGTAGTGAAAGGAGCCTAATGAGCAGAAGTGAGGCTACCATATCTAAAGAGAAAAAATAATGAGCTGCGAAATATACCCCAAGGCGAGATTGCCAGCCTTCTGCAAGGAGGTCTCAGCCTATAGGTAAAAAAGGCTCATGTGGTCTCTTTTCCATGCATGGTAAACAGAAGTTCTCTGGGCAATTAGGGGCTGAGCTGAATGTGAGATTTGAGGACTACGTATTATGTTGCCCACTCTTTGGAGATTTCTACACCCAAGACCCCAGCCTTAATTCCCAAAGGCAACAGGGACATACTCAAACTCTGAATAGAAATTAGGAATGTTGCATCATCAAAAACAACCCTCTCAGTGTCTGTCAGCAGATGGACATCTGGATGTTAGTTTTAGAAATCTCAGGGACTGGCACCGCAGGGTCTTTCTAAAGCTGTCCTCAGGGGCCATGCCATGGGGCTGCCTTGAGGGCAAAACCACCTTCTAATGAGACCCTCTTGGTCTCTCAGTAATGACCCTTCCTAGAATGGGATCCAAGCTGGGCATGCCCTACCCGTGATCTTGTTTGTTTCACAGTTTGTGTCGGAATGCCAGGCTAAATTTAGATACATCCAAGTGGAAAAAAAAATTATTAAATACAAAGGGTGACTACATTGCTAATGTGAAGAAAAGAAAAGGAGCAGAAGGTTTGGTTCCTATGTTAAGAAACATATAAACCTCTCTCACATAGACAACGGATTATTTACAGAGCAGTTTTTCAAGTTCATATAGTGAGAAAGCCAGTGGTACCTGTGCTTCCCACATGAGAAAGAACAATGAAATACATACAATGAAACTATAAAAATAATACAACTTTGTGGTAACAGGTCCTTATTACTTATGAATATTTTCTTCAACATTTTCTAAATAGGTGCTCACAGGAACCCCATGAGATAGGCAGGGTTAGTATTGGGTTGGCCAAAAAGTTCATTGGGGTTTTTCTGTACTGTCTCACAGAAAAACCCGAATGAACTTTTTGGTGGACTCAATATTATTCTGCCATCTTACATGTGGGAAACTGAAGCTTAGTGGGATTGAGTCAGGAGTTCCTAATCTTTTAGCCACTGGGATGCAAGGATGAGTAGAGTTGCATGTGTAATACACTCCCATCAGTTCAGTTCAGTCGCTCAGTCATGTCCAACTCTTTGTGACCCCATGAATCGCAGCACACCAGGCCTCCCTGTCTATCACCAACTCCCGGAGTGCACTCAAACTTACTTCCATCGAGTCAGTGATGCCATCCAACCATCTCATCCTCTGTCGTCCCCTTTTCCTCCTGCCTCCAATCCCTCCCAGCATCAGAGTCTTTTCCGGTGAGTCGACTCTTCGCATGAGGTGGCCAAAGTACTGGAGTTTCAGCTTTAGCATCATTCCTTCCAAAGAAATCCCAGGACTGATCTCCTTTAGAATGGACTGGTTGGATCTCCTTGCAGTCCAAGGGACTTCAAGAGTCTTCTCCAATACCACAGTTCAAAAGCATCAATTCTTCGGCGCTCAGCTTTCTTCACAGTCCAACTCTCACATCCATACATGACCACAGGAAAAACCATAGCCTTGACTAGACAGACCTTTGTTGGCAAAGTAATGTCTCTGCTTTTGAATATGCTATCTAGGTTGGTCATAACTTTCCTTCCAAGGAGTAAGCGTCTTAATTTCATGGCTGCAGTCACCATCGGCAGTGATTTTGCAGCCCCCAAAAATAAAGTCTGGCACTGTTTCCACTGTTTCCCCATCTATTTCCCATGAAGTGATGGGACCAGATGCCATGATCTTTGTTTTCTGAATGTTGAGCTTTAAGCCAACTTTTTCACTCTCTTCTTTCGCTTTCATCAAGAGGCTTTTTAGTTCCTCTTCACTTTCTGCCATAAGGGTGGTGTCACCTGCATATCTAAGGTTACTGATATTTCTCCCAGCAATCTTGATTCCAGCTTGTGCTTCTTCCAGCCGAGCGTTTCTCATGATGTACTCTGTATATAAGTTAAATAAGCAGGGTGACAATATACAGCCTTGAATACATTCCCATGGTCATAGCCAAATGTAGAAGAAATTCACATTTCTAGGATAAATAAATAATGCTATAAACTTTTGTGGTGGGGGAAAGTGAGGCAGGGATAGACATTCATAACAGTTTTATAAATATGCAAACAATGAAATCAACCATTTACAAATATCAAAAATTTTTTAAGAAAAAAATCCAGAAGGATGACCAATTAGGGCTCATAAGATTACTATATTATTTTGAATCAGTCAGACAATCCTCAGACTCATTCATGAACCAGTGATGGCAGTGCATGTTCCATTAAAATTGTTATTTAACCAATTACCCCCAAAACTTAGTAGCTTGATACAACAGCAACTAGCTATCACTGTTTTTAGGGGTGATTCATTGATTACAATCAGCTGATGATTAAGGCTGGAACAGCTGATGTTTCTTTCTCTTAATATTATCTCAGGATTTCTCCATGTGGACTTGCCCTGTGGGCTAGTTTGGACTTCCTTACAGTATGGCTACTCCCGCCTGAGTGTTCCAGCGAGCAAGGCAAAAGTTGCATCACCTTTACTGACCTATATATTTTATTGGTCTCAAGTAAATCACAGGACCCACTTAATTTCAAAGGGCGGGTCAGAGATCCCCACCTCTCCATGAGAGGAGTGTCCAGGTCACATCATTGATGAGTAGGTGAAAGTGAGTTATAATTGTCACCATCTTTGGAAAATAAAACCTGCCAGAATATATCTTCATTTATTTATTATTTGGATGTATTGGGTCTTAGTTGTGGCACACAGGATCTTTTGTTGTGGCACAAGGATTTTCTAATTCTGGTGCTCAGACTCTGGAGTGCTTGGACTTCAGTAGTTGCAGTGTGCAGACTTAGTTGCTCTGAGGCATGTGGGATCTTACTTCCCTGACCAGGAATCGAACCCACATCCCCTTCATTGCAAGGTGGATTCTTAAAGACTGGACCACCAGGAAAGTCCCCTTGCCAAAGTATATCTTAAACTAATGATTATGATTAATTTTGTGCCCCCTGAGACCCATACAAAGAAAGACATGGTCAAGCAAATCTTCTTTAATGTAGCTTTTTTTTAAAAAAAAAAAAAGGCTTGAATTTTTCCAGACTTTCATTCCATACATAAATTTAATAAATAAGCAAACATGCAAATTGAAGGAAAAATAGAAATAAATATTATTTTATTATTAATATCACAAAAGAGAATTTATAAAGAATGAACATCCTATTATAAACATGAAGAGCAGTTTACAGTTTCATTGTGTTATCACTTTGTTTTGCCTTTTATTGGGAAGTTAACTGTTGTATCATAGACAGAAATGTTCCCCTGATCCTTTTCATTCATGTGCAATATAGAAGCCCATGCACCACTTCTTTTTTCCTCTTGTCTTCCCTTGCAGTTTGTTATTAAAAATGTATTATTGTATGACATAGAAAGGAAATGGAAGCAATTGTAAAATCACAACTCATGGGCACTGTAAAATATCTATAATCATTATAGCAAATACTGATAGGATAGTAACTGTCTGGTTTAACTGAGGCATGGTTTAACAGTTTCACAAACTTTTCCACTTCAGAACCCGTATCAACCAAGGAGAAAGGATGTACATCCTTGAGTCCTTGGATACATAGCCCCAAGTATCCAAGTAGCTTCAAGACTGAGTGATTTTTCTTGAAAATTCATGTACCTTTTACATTCTATTCAAGAAGACATCAGTGCTTTTGATTTAATATGTATTTTAATAGGATGTTTTAGATAGCATAAATTAGTGTTAAATGGCCATGTTTATGACTTCAAGCACCTCTGTTCATCCCCTCATGGGAGGCAATGGATGGATCATACTTGGTTCCCATTATGCCAGCTAACACTTTCTCTGTTTGAGAAAACACATAAGAATGCTGGAAAATTAGAATGATGTAATTATTGGCATAGGGCTTTCCCAGTGGTTCAGTGGTAAAGAATCTGCCTGGCAATGCAGTAGACACTAGTTTGATCCCTTGGTTGGGAAGATCCCCTGGAGAATGAAATGGCAACCCACTCCAGTATTCTTGCTTGGTAAATCTCATGGACAGAGGAGCCTGAGGGGCTACAGTCCATGGGATCGCAAAGAATTGGACATAACTTAGCAACTAAACCACCACCACCACCAATTATTGGCATTATTTTAAATTCACTCTATGTATTTTAAATTGCTTTCAAACTTCATCACTTGGCTATTGTTGTTAACTAATTACTTGAGGCACACCTCATAGTTATTATGACACCCTAGAATGTTCTAGGAACCTCTGCTAAGAATTTCTGGGATTAGTGATGAACCTAAGGTCATGTGGTTAATTAATAACAGTGCAGGTATTCAGACCATATCTTTGAACTCCTTATCTTGTGTTCTCTCTGCTACATTTCAGAGTCATAAAAACTACTAACAGAAACCCACATTCCTAAAGAAGCCTGGGGACCCAAGGGAGGCCTAAAAGAACATTTGGCAAAGAAAGTAAATTTAGTAACTTATGCTGTATTATTTACACATTCAATTACTTATTTATTCCTGAGAAGATTAGAGAAGAAACATATGGTACTAAAGAGTGTCTGTTTTTAAGCCAAACCAGACTCCACTCTCTCTGTCCGTACCCAGTTCCTCAGCAAAGCAGCTCCATGCTGGCCCTGCACCTCATGCCTAAGGGGTTCTGCAGGTGCTGGTGATGTTGAAACTCCACTGAGCCTTGATACAGTGAAGCAGAAAGGCTGCATAGTGGGTCTTGTGAAGTGAGGAGTGTCGTAATCAGTGCAGGGGAGGGTCCTGTCTTTGAATGGGTTTCACTTCACTCCTTATGGAGAATTCCCTGTCAGGGGCTCTGTGGCCCTCCATGAGATCATGCTTCTACCAGAGACATGCTAGATAAATGTCTTCTATATCTATGTGTCCAAACCCCAAGATTTTTTTTAACCTGGGAAACCTCTTAACTTCATTAAAACAATGGCTGTCTACATGGTGGTAGAGAAGGAAGACGTCACTATATTTCATTCACCATAAGCCTCCAAGTCCCACCTTTATATCCTCTAGAAGAACTTGTCACTCTGGCTTTAGGAAGATCTTTGGTGTCAGAGAGAGAGAGAGACTGGTGCTAGAACAGACTTGCTAAACTAGCTCATTGCATGCAGTTAAAACCACCAAAAAATACTGAAGAAAGAAATCAGAATACATGCCACCTGGGTATCATCGTTATCTTTGTTTGTTTTCTTTTTCTTTTTTTAATAATCTTTTTTATGTCAGCAAAGAGATGTTAGAAAAATCCTGAAAGCCAGAAGACCTGGATTTCAATCCTCATTCTCCTTAACTGATCTGGCTATTTCTTTCACCTTCCTGAGCCTTGGTCCCTCATGTTTCCTGGGGAGTTCAACTAAACAGTTTCCCAGAGACCTTCTGGCACTAACATGCTATGCTTCCATGAACTTGTGAATTCTGCCAAGTGATCGTGGTTGTGAGGTGTCAGCACTGTTACTCCCAACAAAGTCTCCTGTGAACCCTAGAAGAATGGAGTCTGCAAACAGCCAAACAGACTCACGTAGAAAGTGCACAGGGGTCGAGTCTCTAGTCGGGAGGGCTCTGCAGCATCCTAGAACTTGGACCCGTTGGTTACAAGCCCCTACATCAGTCTTAATAGATAAAAAACAAAGAAATTACTGGTCTTCTGCTACCTTAAAAAAGTCTGAAGCCAAGACGATGCAGGTAATCCAGAAACAAGATTTCCTGAAAATGTGAGTAAAATACAGGTTGTTTTGAACCCTTTGCAGAATTAATAGGCTGAGTCAAATGCCTTTGTGGCACAGATTTTATTGAAACTGTCAACAGGGCAAGAGAGTAATGCAGTGAGTTGCTAAGAAAAAGACCTGGATGAGGCAAGTGGCCGCTTGTTTGCACCTGGGTCCCCGGTCCCCAGAGACTCCTGGCGTAGGTAATGGTCAGCAAGTGGAGGGGAAGGGGCTTCCTTCACTGTTGAGTGATCCAACTCTGGGTTTATAGGACTTCAGGAACACTTGCTGATGACAAGCCAGGGATCAGCTCTTTCTTCAGGAAGTCCCACGTGTTACATCAGGAAAGAGTTTCTCAATCTTGTTTATGAAAAGATCCCAATTCCCTCACTAGCACCAAAATCATCTGGGCCTTCCAGGTCCTACAGTAAAAAAAAAAAAAAGATTATATTAAAAAGCCTTTTCTCCATTCTTCCTCTTGATCACTTCTCATTCATCCACCAACACTCAGCTCAATGTCGCATCTCCCTGGAATTCCCCAATTCCAGATAGGAAGAGGAAGAGGAATTCCAAGAGATAGTCTCTTTTCTCAGAGCACTGAAATCTCACAATAGCCCATCCCTCTGTATACAGGGCAGGTCACCTTATATTGTAATCATTTGATCTTATTTCTGTAGTAGTTAGGATGTTTTGATTGCAAGTGTTCAAAACCAAAACCAAACCAAAAACTGGCTTAAACCAAATGAGAATTGATTGGTTTGTGCCACTGGAAATTTCACCTTCAGGTGCAACTTGTAATTCAGCTGCCCTACAGTTATTCCAGAAGAAGGAAATGGCAACCCATTCCAGTACGCTTGCCTGGAAAATCCCATGGACAGAGAAGCCTGGTAGACTACAGTCCACAGGATGGCAAAGAGTCAGACACGACTGAGCGACTTCTCTTTCTCTTTACAGTTATTCCAAGACCTATCAGGGTGAACTCCATTCATAGGTTTCCTGTGCTCTCTGGCTTTTATAAGTTGTTCCTCCAGAGCTGTCAAGCTTAAATAACCTCAACACTCCTATGAAGAACAGAAAGAAACTCCTTTTCCCTGAAGCCAGGGAAAACTTTGAGACATGAGTCTCCTCGATCCTGATTGGCCTGCCTTGTGTCCTGTATCCATTTCTAGCCAATCACAGTGGTCTGGAGGACTGAAGTCTCTAATTGATTTAAAAGAGGTCACATGTCCCACTCATAGAGTCCAGACGTGGAGGTGAATTTCTTGAACCTTGTAGGCTGAGAGCAAAAGCAGAGGGATAGTTTTTACTATATATAAAGGATCTACTGAGACCGAGTTGCAAAAATAGTGTCCATTCCTGTGTTGTGAGCTCCTCAGGGCATAGTGCTGTTTGGCATACAGTAGGCACACATCCAGTAGTCATGTATGGATGTGATAGTTGGACTGTGAAGAAGGCTGAGTGCTGAAGAATTGATGCTTTTGAACTGTGGTGTTGGAGAAGACTCTTGAGAGTCCCTTGGACTGCAAGGAGATCCAACCAGTCCATTCTGAAGGAGATCAGCCCTGGGATTTCTTTGGAAGGAATGATGCTAAAGCTGAAACTCCAGTGCTTTGGCCACCTCATGTGAAGAGTTGACTTATTGGAAAAGACTGTGATGTTGGGAGGAACTGGGGGCAGGAGGAAAAGAGGACGACAGAGGATGAGACGGCTGGATGGCATCACTGTCGTGATGGACGTGAATCTGAGTGAACTCCGGGAGTTGGTGATGGACAGGGAGGCCTGGTGTGCTGGGATTCATGGGGTCGCAAAGAGTCGGAGACGACTGAGCGATTGAACTGAACTGAACTGAGGCACACGTAATAAATGCTGACTGGGTTCTTGAATGAGAAAGAGAATGAACATGGCCTGGCTTTACCTCATTTTCTCATCCATTGCCCACCCATGGCCAGTGGAAGCCATCAACCTTCTGGGGATTGGGGATTCAACAATTGACATCTTCCTATATTCTTTCCCCCCTCCTACAATTCTAGCCAATATAATTTTGATGGGTCATGATTCAATTGCTTTTTGTTCAGAAGCCACAGAAAGAAATTATTTCTTGCTAATATTGTTGAAGGATTTTCACAATATGACTAGATTATTGCTAATCTAATAAGATACCATATAATGGTGATATTAATAATATTATGTCATTTTTCCCAGCAATCATATCGCTCACTGAATGAAAATTTTCATTCTGAAAAGTTTTGGGTGGCCGTGATATAGATATGGTTCATTGTGTTGCTCTGTAGCCTTCTATACATTCATAAAAATAAGCAAATTTTTTTAAAAAACTACCATTGTTGTGGTAGCAAAATTATGAGTGTTTTGTTCCCTTATTTATGTATTTGCACTTTCTCTACAATGAGCATTCATCAAAATGTACTTTGGATACATGTTTTTTTTTCTTTTTTAGGGGGGAACTTTATAGGAGATTCCATTTTCCTTAACTATTACGTTGGGACAGTATCCTTCCAGACTGAGGAGGTGGACTGGATTTGGGGGTTCCATCCCCAGGCAGAGGCCTGTCTCTAACACATGCAAAAATCAGAGTACAAGTTCAAATGGAGGCCTGTCTACCTTTTGCATACTAGTTACAAGATGTTATTAAGCTTATAAATTATTCATTAAAATATGTCTGTCTTCCTACCTTGGCCAATACACCTTCATAATGCTCTGAAGTTCAGTTTTGAGTTTAGAATCCTTGGACTCCTCCGAGCTGTGCCCTGGAACATGGTGGCATGGGAGGGTGGGCCTCTGGCCTTTGTCATACTGTTCTCTTCCCATCCCTGGCTCCAGCCCACATTTCAAGAAGTCTTATGAGCCTCCAAGTCTAACCTCCATCACCCCCCACCCCCCACTTTGGAAACAGCCACTCCATGGCCACTTCTTGGGGTTAGGGGTACACATCGGCTGTGTGGTCCACCCTCAGGGGGAAGCTGTGCAGAATAAGCCTCCAGGTCTCATATACATTTTCTTGTTCTTCTGAACTCCTCACCCACGAGGAAGGGTATAGCCAGTGGAAGGCCAGGGTGGTAATCTTCTAAAACACAGGGCCCAGGGCAGGGAATCTCTCATCTGGAGCTAGGAGAGAAAGTGTCCATGACTGAGGATGCTGAGTCCCAGGTAAGACGTGGTGACCCTGTTATTATGACTGCTGCTCTAAGGATACCCCCATTCACCACACACAAGAAAGTGGCTACGTAGCTCACACAGCCAGAGCATATACTTGGCTCTGAGGCTACATAGAGAGAGACAGAGAGAGAGGGAGGGAGAGAAATGCCACACACACACTCACACACTCACATGTACCATGGTCTGGGTCTTAGAAATGATCTCTGTACTGAAAAGGAACCTGTCCTCAGATGGGGACATCATTGAATGTGGAAGCTGCTGTCAGGAAGCCCCATAGATCTGGGTGCTCTCAGGTTCTGGGTCCCTTAGGTCTTTAAGGGCCCTGCTGAGGGGCCTGCCTATAGTGACCAGGGCAGACATTAACTGAGCCTTTAAGATTGTTTTAACAGATGCTGTCACCACCCTTCCTGTATTCTTTCAACACTTACTGCTGTCCTTGCCAGCAGTCATTTTGCAAGCACCCCCCCCCCTTTTTTTTTTTTTTTTGGCTTTGCTGGAGCATGGGCAGGCTGGAGGTGTTACTGGGTTGATGCCTCCAGGAGCAGTGCTCAGCCAATGATGGTGGAGTTGGAGGGTTAGTACCTAGCTTCCGCATTCCTCCAGTGTGCTCATTCTGAGGCGTGAACTCTATATCCTTCTTAGAAGTGTTCAGCAGGGCCAAATTTCAGTTGCCTACAATAGTGGTTTGATCATTAACACATGCTTCATCAGTGTCCTTCCCTTCCGTGTCACACTTCTCCACCCCTCCACCAGTATTTCCTGAAACATTTTCTTTGGATATTTCCCTAATGAACTCCTTGCACCCAAATCCTTCTCTTGGGGTCTGCTTCTGGGGTCCACAACATGAGACAGTTGTCTTTTTCTGATTCCACTGATCTTGATTGCTTATGGCATGTCAAGCACTGGTCTCTGCATTTAACTATTGCTGTTTAGCCACTAAGTCATATCTGACTCTTTGAAACCTCATGGACTATAGCATGTCCTTCACGGTCTCCTGGAGTGTGTTCAAACTCATGTCCATTGAGTCAGTGATGCCATCCAACCATCTCTTTTGCTGTCTCCCTCTTCTCTTGCCCTCAATCTTTCCCAGCATCAGGGTCTTTTCCGATGAACTGGCTCTTCACATCAGGTAGCCAAAATATTGGAGCTTCATCTTCAGCATCAGTCCTTCCAATGAATATTCAGGGTTGATTTCCTTAGGATTCACTGGTTTGATCTCTTTGCTGTCCAAGGGACTCTCAAGAATCCTCCAGCACCACAAATCAAAAGCATCAATTCTTCAGTGCTCAGCCTTCTTTATGGTCCAAGTCTCACATTCATACATGACTACTGGAAAAACCACAGCTTTGACTAGATGGACCTTTGTTGGCAAAGTGATGTCTCTGCTTTTTAATACACGCTTTAGTTGTGTCATAGCTTTTCTACCAAGGCCCAAGCATCCTTTAATTTCATGGCTACAGTCACTATCCACAGTGATTTTGGATCCCAAGAAAATAAAATCTGTTACTGTTTTTACTTTTTCCCCATCTATTTTCCATGAAGTGATGGGACTGGATGCCATGAGCTCAGTTTTTTGAATGTTGAGCTTTCAGCCAGCTTTTTCACTCTCCTCTTCCACCTTCATCAAGAGGCGCTTTAGTTCCTCTTCACTATCTGCCATTACAGTGACATCATATTATCATCTCAGTTTTGCAGATGAAGAAACCAAGGCTCAGAAAAATCAAATAACCTCCCTGAACTCTCACAACTAGAAAGCAGCAGAGACAGGATGTGAACAACATGGTCAGACTCCAGAACCCAAATGATTGATCGTTGCACACTAATTGCATTGTGTGTGACCAAAAGACTCAGGCTTAACTTGGCCTTAGATTCAAAGAGAAAAACAGTACAGGTCTGAAACTCCAGTCTACCATTTTTACTTGTCTGACCCTCCATCCTCCTCCTCATACACTGACAATAGTAATAGTAAATACCTTCCAGAGTTTTGGAGAAATTAAATGACATAATACATTCATACTGCTTTCCACCACGCCAGGTACAAGACAGTCGGCTGCCCCATTCCCTCCTCCTCTCCATCAGGCCCCTTCCCCGGGCTGTCTGGAGGACAGGTAATAGTGGAGGAGAACACAGCCTCAAAAGCCCGTTGTTTCCAGCAAGGATCTGGCTAATTTATTTCAAAAGGTTTTGCTTCTGTGAAGTTTAATAGAGTTGATGAGTATTAAAGGAATCATTTAATCTTCATTTGAATGTGAGCAGTAAATGTGTTTTGGAGATTATATTCATTCCCCAGTGACTCCAAGTACTTTCCCATTCCAAAGCTGATTTTCATCCGTCAGAGCAAAGGGTTTTCAGGTCCGTGGGGTTGTCTGAATGAAAAGCAGGAGTTTCAAACCGAGGCTGCTGCTTTGGCGCGTCTCAAGCAAGATAGCAGAGTTTTCTTCCGGGCGTTGGGACACATATGACCCCTGCCTGAGCCCATTTATTCCTGTCTTCAGAGGCTCCCCAACATGTCCAAGGCTTTGAGGCTCTGTAAAGCGGGCTTCAGGGCCACAGGATGTAAAGACTGGTCTTCCTCCCCTTGGCAGCCTGCTGTCTCTTCTACTTTGCCGCGCCTAATGGAAGGTCAGCCACTTCCGCTAAAGGTGAAGCGGCTAAGCTCTGTCTGGGGAGGCATTTTTCCAAATGAATTTTAATAGGTTGGAATCAGGTTAAACTCGTGTCGAAGGAAAGAAAGAAAGCCTTACTCGTTATCAAATGTGTAAGACCACGTTTTTACATCCTGTAAGCACTTGGGATGTGCTTGTTGCTTCAAGAGTAGGAGGAATTTGTGCTCCCTGCTAGGAGCTATTCAGTCTTCAGTGGAGCGCAGTAGCATCTGAGGAAGGGCTCGGAGTTTAGGGTTTCTCCTCTCGGCTAGCAAACATCCCCACATCATGGCAGAATACTGATGGGCTAGTTATATTAATATGACACATATGCGTTGAGTCCAGTGGTGAGGTGTAAGGGCCAGTTGATCAAGGGGGAATGTGACCAAGGGTTCCCAAGGATGTTTAGTGAGTTTCATGGCTTCCTGCTGCCCACACTGGGTCTCTCATCCTCACAGGCACACGCTGAGCCTTGTGATTTTCAAATGGGAACCCATCATCGAAGAGATTAAACTGACCAATTCCAATCCCAGTTGGGATTCAAACCCCAACCATTCTGTGACTAAACCTGTGTTCATTGTCAGATGTCACGACACCTGTTGACCAGTGGGAAGATCTGTATTCAAGGTTAGTTCCAGCACTCCAGTGGCCCTGACCAGGTCATTTACTCTGTCGTACACCCAATTCCATCTGTAAAGTGGAAATGATAATGCTGATTAATATATATGATAAGATTGTCACGAGGAACAAATGCATGTGAAAGCACTTGAAAGCCAGTTAAACGCTCTTTGACTATCAGGCACTGCTCTATCAAGGATGGTAATCACTGGATCACTTGAGACACCCCAAAGAAGACCACTGTATGTGGGGACCCACAATAGTGGGTGGCTGTTTGTGGAGAAAGCCATGGGATGTAGTTTTTGGAAGGCTGCTGCTAATCAAGTAGAAAGATGAAGCCAGATGCCAGGGAATGAAAGGCAGTGTTGGGTAGGAGGAAATACAACCGTGTTCGAGTACTCTGCCAGTGAACCCAGACCAAGAAGCAAGAAATAGGGCAAGAGCTGGGGGTCAGCTGGGTCAGAGGCCAGCAAGGCAGCAAAGGAGGGGGCAGGGGAGCAGCCGGATGGGCTGTGAGCCCTGAGCAGCGGTGAGATCTGACTGTCTTTGTTAGCTGTCAGTTTCAGGTCATATTTTTGAACAGCAAGCGAGCAGCCTTATGCCAAAACCATCTGGGCCTGCTCTGGGACAAGCCCCCAGCTGCAAGAGTACATAGAGGTGGAGTCTTACAATATTTATGGATTTCAGATGCATGCCCTCTGGAGCTCCAGGAGGCAAAAGCACATTCCAGATGCATAAAGGCTGAGTATCCACGTGTAAAACACCACAGGAGGCTCTGGCTAACGCAGTCAGTCCCAGCTGAGGCTGGGTGGCTGCAGAGGGGTATGAGGAGCCCAGAGCCTCAGGCCAAGCTGGCTTCAGGGCAGGCAGGCTCTGGAGTGACTCCTCATGTTGCTTTTGGCAAAAATACCATGGGGAGACCATGACTCCAGGGCTTTCTTTCATGTAGCCATGTTAACGTTCTCCTGAGAAGGCATGCGTGTAGCCGTCTGTCGGCTCTTTCTCCCGTGTTAAAAAGTTGAACTCCTCTGGGTGACAGAAATAGGTTACCCTTGTTTCTGAAGGTACTAGAACTCAGTTCAGTGCTTCATCGGTGCTCATTAAACAAAAGGCGGCCTGTTCTCAGTGTTGAGGTGGCTGTAGCACCTTTGGCCCTGGACCTTGGTCTCAAGCCCTTTGGCAGAGAGATTTTTACAAAGGAGAGACTGTAAGACAACATAAAAGAGCACAGTCCGGTGAAGGTTAAGGGCTAAAGAACAGGAATTTTTGTCTTTTGGGGGCCAGGATGAACCACCTGGGGTTTCTCAGGTGTGAGTTTAATCTGCCCATGACTCGGATAAGGTGTCTGTCCTTCAGATACACTGTCACCTTTCCACACCAACCTGTCACAGCTGAGAGCATAGCAGGGCCCCTGCAGAGACTGTGAGGGGAACATCAGGAGAGCAGAAATTGGGCATCTGGTGATTTAAGACCAGTTCCGGTTCCGGTGGGTAAAATGGAGATGCAAGTAGGGCTGTGGGGCAACCGGTTCGCCATGAGAGAGGTTCCTGCTCACTTCCAAAAAGGGGGAAACAGTCCAGGTGGCACTTGTCAGTGAGAACAGAGGCCGGGGAGGGTCCTGGCAAGTGTGAGGACAGCCTTTTCCCATAACCTGGTGGTATTTGGAGCTCTCAATAGGAGGCCTCATCTAAAACGAGGAGCGGAGGACCCAAAGCAACAAGGGATAATCTGAAGTCTTGACCCTGAGACTTTTCCTGCCACCACAGAACCGAGCACGGCTGACCTCAATTGCTAAGCTCGATGTCTGTATCTGACCACCTTGGAGAGTGGGGAGCAGAGACCCCAGTTCTCAGCTTCTGGAATCCAGGCCATCCACTGCTTCTTTGTGTCTGCTCTACTTGGCAGGGTGCTTTTGAGGATAGACATAGCAACCTGAACAACCGCCACCATTGTGGTGTGTAATGAACTTGCTGGCTGTGATTTCACTGTGTAACAACCTTATGCGTTGAATTCATCCAATGGTGGGACTTTGAGAAACTCTTAACAATATTCTGCTGCTCAAGTTCACAGATCTGTGCACATGTCTCCCTTCCAGGGTCTGTTGCTCAGCTCCTGAGTATGGAATATGGAGCCTCCTTCTAGCGAATTCCTTTTTTTCTGTCAGAATTGATTTCTCTTGCTTCTAATTCTGCCAGAATTGACTTCTGTTGCTGCTAAGTGAAGAAAGCTAACTGATATTCCCATTCATTCATTCATCCAGTAATCATTTATTTAGCACCAATTTACCAGGCACAAGTATTATTACAGGTACAGCATGGCATCTGTCTTTGAGAACCTTAGAGTCCAATGGGAAGGAGAGACAAAAAAGAAAAGAGGCCGTAAGTATGTGTCGGAAACACAGGAAGTGCAAGAAGCTGAGACTTGATGGAGTCAGAGAAGGCTTCCAGAGGAGAGAATGCTTAAGTTCTGATGGGTGAGCAGAGGAGGCCTAAGCACAGAGAAGGGAGAAAGATATATCCCCTTTGGACTGGAAAGCAAAGGAAATGTGGCTAGAGGTGGCAAGAGAAGTTAGCAAGCAGGCGCTGGCCCAGGATGACTCCTGGTGATTAGCCAAAGAGACTGAACGGTGCCCTGGAGAAGTCACAGAAAAAAAATGGAACCAGAGAATGCTTTGGTCATGCCTGTGTGTGAGGAAGGTCCCTCCAGCCTCAACTGAAGACTGACTGGGGAGAGGTTTTGGTGCAAGAAGGGAGACCAGTCATACCAGGGGCAAGAATGGGGTCTGAACCAAGCCACTTGTCATGGGAATTAGAGCGCTAAGGTTCAGGCCAAGCAGTGAGCCATTTGGAAAGTGGACTGTTTAGAATATACTCATCTAGATAAACAAGGAGAACAAAGAAAAAGCCAGAAGATGGAGTCACACTGGGCTCTTTCTTCTCTCTTGCCTCCTATAGCCCTTCTGATCATGTCTTTTTTCTCTGGTAAATCTCTGTGACTTCCCTTAGCTTTCAGGAAAAAGTTCAAATTTGTAAGTTAATCAAATAAAGCTTTTTCTAATCTGGTCCCTGATAACCTTTATGTTAGCAGGAGGGGCGGTCTGTTTGATTCACCATGTTGTGCTTTAAAAAGGTATAAACCTGCAGAAAAGCTGAAATAATAGAACATGAATACCTCTGTATGCTTCCTCTTAGATGTGCCACTAGTTAACATTTTTGCTGCATCTGCTTTATCTCTCACTCTGTCTTTTTCAGTGTATGCACATTCGCACACCAAAACATTTTGTAACTGGACCATTTGTAAGTTGCCGATATCACAGTATCTCACATCTAGATGTTTTGGTGTGTAATTTCCTAAGAGCAAGGACATTCTCCTCCGAAGAAATTTAACATTAAATCCCATAATATTATCTAACATATAGTCCACGTTTACATTTCCCTAGCTGTCCCCAAATATGTGCTTAATAGATTTTAAAAACATGTAGAATCCAAGGATCATGAATTGCATGTGGTAATTACATCTCTTAAGTCTCCTTTAATTTATAAGTTTCCTCTGCATTTGTCATGACATAACCTTTTCTAAGAGTCCAGGCTAGTTGCCTTGTTGAATGAGTTGCAATCTGAGTGTGGATCACTGTTTCCTCATCATCAGATTGAGGTTATACATTATGGGTGAGATTTATACATAGGTGATCTGGGACATTGCTGTTTGTCCCATTAGTAATAATTCTAAGTTTCATCTGTCTCCAAAAATCCACCTTTCCTCCTTGTAACTAATAAGTAATTTGGGGTATGATATTACATGTAAATATCTTGTTCTGAACAATGTTTCACCCATTATATCTATTAATGGTCCTTGCTTGAATCATTTACTCTGTTGTTGGTTACAAAATATTGATTTCCTAAATATAGCACACTTTATACATATATTAACTCTTCATCTATAAAGAAAGCTTTCCTTCACTTCTCCCTCCACCCCTTCGCCATTTTGTAAAAGTATTTCTGTGGACTCCTGGATGCCTTTACATTTTTGTATTTATACATACATATATATGTATATATGGATGTGTGTATATACATATAGGTGTAAATAGGTGCATGTGTGTGTGCGTATATATATGTATATATATAGGTGTATATAGGTGTGTATACAGATGTGTGTATATATATGTGTGTGCATATGGTTGTGCATGTGTGTACATATATATATATGTTGTTGTTCAGTTGCTAAGTTGTGTCTGACTCTTTTGCGACCCTGTGGGCTGTAGCCTGCCAGGCTCCTCTGTCCATGGGATTCTCCAGGCAAGAATACTGGAGTGGGTTGCCATGCCTTTCTCCAGGGGATCTTCCCAGGGATCACACCCTGTCTCTTATGTCTCCTGCATTGGCAGACATGTTCCTTATCACTAGCACCACCTGGGAAACCCTCCTAACCCCACAACCTACTTTAAAGATGTTCCTTCTAGGCAGTTGACTGACATCAAACCTTAGCAGGGTTGAGGCTTTATTTTTATAAAGATCTCTTTTCCTCTCCCTAAACAAAAAACAAACCAAAAAGGTGCCTCTTTAAAAGAAGGTCCTAGGACTTCCCTGGTGGTACAGTGGATAAGAATCCACCTGCCAGTGCAGGGGACACAGATTTGATCCCTTTTCTGGAAAGATTCCACATGCAGCAACTAAGCCCATGCGCCACAACTACTGAGCCCGGGTGCTGCGGCTACTGAAGCCGGGGTGCTCGAGAGCCCGTGCTCTGCTACAAGAGAAGCCCCTGCGGTGAGGAAGCCTGTGCATTGCAATGAAGAATACCCAAGCTCACCACAGCTAGAGAAAGCCCGAGAGCAGCAAGACTCAGGGCCGCCATCATTAATTCATTAATTTTAAAAATAAAAGAAAGGGAGTATTTAGGCCTGCCAGGCGATGTTTCTGGTGCAAGAAGCCCACTTCCCCTTGCTCCACCTGGCAGTTGGTGGAGCAGCCTCCCCAGCCTGGGGGTGAGGTAGACCCTCTGATCCCTTAGCTTCCCTGGCAGGCAGCTGCGGGACTTCTGATTGGCTGACCCATTAGTTCCAGCTCCTTAGAGTCAGCATAGGAGGCTTGTGCGCACGTGGGCCCCAAGGTGCAGGGCAACACCTGGGACAGCCCGAGGTCTGCATTGTCTCTTCAACCGGAGTTGAGTCAGTGTCAAGGAAAACTGCCTCCCCGTCTGAAGCTGCAGGTGCACGTAGGCTGCAGGCTGGCTTGCCTTCTGTGTTCTGGCCAGGGTCTCTGCCACAGGCTTGGTGGCCTTGGAAGATCCCCTACCACCTGCCATGGGCACCACTTGTATCATGGTGCCTTTCCATTTCTGAGCCTACCTGGCTGGTCAGCATCATTTGGCACTGGCGAGCACCCTTCACTTTGAAAATGATGTTTCCTGTGGCTTCTGTGACCTCTTGTCCACTCGCTGGCTGCTAGCTGGCTCCTCCCCCACTAAATGCTCAGAATTCTGTCCTAGACCCTCTGTTCTTGTCTGTGGTGGTCTTGTCCATTTCTGGGATTGCAAACACTGTCTGCCTATATCCTGTTTGTGAAACTTCACCTCCAGTTCACACCTCTCTCCTGAGTTTCAGACTCTCTGTCCACCTGGAGTGCCACAGCCATCTCTAATGCAGTGTGTTGAAAAGGTGTTCATCTCCTGCCCTGGAGACCTGCTCCTGGCCTTTGTCCCTGATAAAACTTAATTGCTCTGCCACCCCACAGCCCTCAAGCCTGACTCCTGCACCCTGTGCTCATCCAGGTCCTCCGCCTCCCTCCCCATAGCCAGTGACTCACCAAGTCTGTCAAGTCCGCCTCCAAAATGTGTCCAGTTCCATGACCTCTATCCACTCCCCTTCTCACCCTCAGCCTAGCTCTGCATAAGCCCTCTCTGGTCTCCAGGTCTGAAATCACTCCATGTACAACTTTGTTTCGTTGTCATGCTTGAATCTTCCCCACTGCTGGCTAACCCCTCAGCTCAGGTGGCATCTCCTCTGGGCAGCGAGATGGGAGTGGGCACCCTGCTCCTATCTCTGTCCCACTCCAGCCCTATGTGTTGAGTCTGTCTTATTATTCACAGTTGTCCCTGTGCTCAGCAGGGTGGCTGGCATATAGGGGCGGAGAATAGACCAGACAGACATGCTGTTTTCCAGCGGACTTTTAAACCAGGTCAGGGACTGCTCTTAGAGCCTGGTGGGTTCACATGGAGACCCTCTGAGTGTGGGGCTGGTGGCTGGTTTTTTTCTAGGTTGGACTTTCTCTGTATGTCTGTGTGCTCTGTCTGGCATCATTACAGGGAGAAAAAAAGACCCAGCAGAACTGCAGGTACACCTGCACGCCCCCTTCATCTGAGCAGGTGACCCTTACAGGCTGGTGAACTATATGTCAGCTCTGATTACCTAGAATATTGTAACTGAATATGGAGTGATGAGAAATAGTCTTATCTGGCTCAGTAATCTTCAGTTCTTGAGTAAAGCGAGAACATGACACCTGTCTCCAAACGCTTGTCTGCCGTGCCTGGAACCCCCTTCTTGGACACTGATCACATTGGTTTGTAATTATGTCTTTACATCTCTGACCTTGGGAGCTTGGCAGGGACCAGATTTTACTCCTCTCTCAGGTCTCAGCTGGTGGCTTGGAGGGTAGAGAATAGCCCAAGTATATATGGTTTTGTTGAGAGAGAGGAGCCAAGAGCTGCTGGAGCCCTGTTCCTATTGCAGGAGGTGTGTCCTGCCCTCTCTGGGCGTTATTCAGGGGGAAGACTCCACAAGGTCCTTTCAGGGGTGTTGGCGCCACTAGTTATGTAATGACAGGTCATGATGCAATATTATGGGGTCAAAGTGTGATGCAAGAGCCGCTCAGAAACTCTCAGCAAGAAGGAAGCCATTTGAGAGGAGATAGGGTGGATGCCCCTGGACTGTGGCCAGAGCTTTCAGAGCCTGTGCTTCAGAGCTGATCTGGGTGGTGTTGCCTCTGTGAGTTTCACAAACCTGTGTGTCCTCTCAGGAAAGAAACTTGAATGCTGGAGCTTTTTTTTTTTTTTTGGATAAAGTTTGGAAAAGCGTTGTTGAAGTGGATTTGAGATTGAAATGAATGGGACCAAGGTTGGTCAGAGGATGTGGGGAGGGGCACGAAAGGGAAACCTGGATTCCTGGGACTTCTTGCTGTGGAGTTCTGCTCCAACTGCCTTGCAAAAAATTGCTGAGGACCCGGAGTTGCACCTTGCCCTAAGAGAGACCTTGGGTAGAAACAAGTCTCTCTGCTTTAGGCCACCCACTTGAGAAAAAATGACTGCTCATGGCAACCCAATCAGTGTTTAGGAGAAAAGAAGCAAAATGTGCATGTAGCTGGGCTTCCCCAGTAGCTTAGTGGTAATTACTGTTATTGTTGTTTAGTTGCTAATTTGTGTCCAATTCTTTGTGACCCCATGGACTGCAGCACACCAGGCTTCCCTGTCCTTCACTATCATGTGCATTGAGTCAGTGATGCCATCCAACCACTGTTGCCCCCTTCTCCTTTTACCTTCAGTCTTTCCCAGCATCCTGGTATTTTCCAATGAGTCGACTTTTCACATTAGGTGGCCAAAGTAATGGAAATTCAGCTTCAGCATCAGTCCTTCCAATGAATATTCAGAGTTGATTTCCTTTAGGATCGATTGGTTTGATCTCCTTGCTGTCCAAGTGACTGTCAAGAGTCTTCTCCAGCACCACTATTTGAAACCATCAATTCTTTGGTGCTCAACCTTCTTTATGGTCCAACTTTCACATCTGTACATGACTACTGGAAAAACCATAGCTTTGACCCTATGCACCTTTGTTGGTAAAGTGATGTCTCTGCTTTTTGATATGCTGTCTAGGTATGTCATAGCTTTACTTCCAAGGAGCAGGCATCTTTTAATTTCATGGCTGTGGTTTCTGTCTGCAGTGATTTTGAAGCACAAGAAAATAAAATCTGTCACTGCTTCCACTTTTTCCCCATCTATTTGCCATGAAGTGATAGAACTGGATACCATGATCTTAGTGTTTTGAATGTTGGATTTTCAGCCAGCTTTTTCAGCCTCCTCTTTCACCCTCATTAAGGGGCTCTTTAGTTCTTGTTTGCTTTCTGCCGTTAGAGTGGTATCATCTGCATATCTGAGGTTGTTTATATTTCTCCCAGTTGTAAAGAATCCACCTGCAGTGCAGGGGATGTGGAGACCCAGGTTCGATTCCTGGGTCGGGAAGATCCCCTGGAGAAGGAAATGTCAACCCACTCCAGTATTCTTGCCTGGGAAATCCCGTGGACAGAGGAGCCTGGTGGGCTATAGTCCTGGGGTTGCAAAAGAATCAGACACGACTTAGCAACTAAACAACAACATGCATCTAGTTTGCTACAAAGACACACAGATAAAATCAGCTCTTTGTTCATTTGAAACAAGATAGAAATTTCATCTGAATCATAGAGCCTCAGAGGTAGAAAAGGTCACTCAATCCAGTCATCTCATAGATGAGGCAACAACAAGTCCAAGGAAGCAGAAGCGACTTGCCCAGCTTGTTAGTCTCAAAATCAAAACTAAGCCTAAGGTCCCTGCCTGGTGGCTAAGCGCTCATTCATAACACCCAGCGTCTACGATCTTTACTGGGCTGCCTGTCTTCTTAAAAGCAACCCCAAAGTCCGGTAGAATCTGAATTTTCTAAGCCAGATTTTGTCGAAGGCAGCCCTCTCTCTTGGAAGCTCCTGTTCTTTGCAGAGTTCTGTGGCCGCTGCTCCTGCCAGCGGAAGGCCAGCCAGCCAGCCAGAAAGGCCTTGGAGACATTTGCATTTGGGTGAAAGGGGCTGATGGTCTTGGACTCACAGCTGAAGGTTTTCTGGGGTGGAAATTAAAGTGGCAGCAGGAAGCAGAATGCGACCTAATTAGCAGTTTGGTCTCTGAGGCTGACCTCCTTTCGGGAAAGCTGGCACTCGGAGGAGCATAAAGCAGCTGTCGCCTCTTTCCTGGCTGGCCAGGTGGGCTCAGAGCAGTGCCAGCCCAGCCGTCACCCCACGCCAGTTGCCCTCCTGGAAAGAAGTCTCACCTCGCCCCCTCCAGAGCACTCTGTCTAGAGCTCCAAGGGGTTGTGCAAACAGGCAGCACTCCCAGCAGGAAACCCTTAAAAGGGAGCAAAGGAAGAGAGAAGACAAAAGCCTTTCCTGACTCTGGGGTGGAGGCAGGGCTCTGAGGATTTGAATGACCCAGGAGACAGAGTGGGGGCGGGGCTCGGGGCAGGGAGCCCAGGGTGGGGCTGGGGGCAGAGGATGCGCACCTGTTGTCGGCTGCTGTGACCACACGTGCAGGCGACCCCAGGAGCGCCAGCTAAACAGGCGAGGAGTGTAATTAATCCATTGTTTAGTATTACTGGAGCTCACCGCTGTGAGGATCCTTCCTGGCAGTCCTCCCAGCCAAATGGGGGAGGTTCGGCAGCCTGATGGTGGCGGTGGTGGCGGCAGCTCAGGGAGCAGGAAGGATTGAGATGTCAGGTCTGGAGAGGGAGGTCAGAGCTGGGGTGAGGGGAGGACAGTGCCCAGCTCTCCTCCCTACAAGGGGCGTCCCACTGCTAAGAGGTAGTCTGTTTGGCGCCTGCTGAGAAAGCACGCTCTCCACCTTGATCCCCAGAGGCTGGCTGAGCTGTGGATGCAGTGTGGATGAGCTCTTCCCAGAGGTCAGGGCTGCCTCCTACTGCCTGGCTTCTCACCTGCTGTGGGGTCAGCAGCTTTTCCCTGGCATCAGTGGCCCAGCAACAACCCTGGCAGGATCTTAGTGGCCTCCGCAGGATGCCAGCTCTTAGTAAACACCAGGCACTGTTCTAGGCCCTGGACATGGATCATCTCATTGAATCTTCACAACAACCCTACAAGCTAGGTGCCCTCATCATCCCCATTTTTACAGATGGGGTTAGGGAGGCACAGAGAGGCTTAGTAACTTACTCAAAGTAGCACAGCTAATAAGAGGGAGAAGTGGGATTCAAATACAGAGCCTGTGCACCCAATCTCTGCATATACAGCCTCTTCCTGGGGTCATGGTTCCCAGCTCTTGGAGGAGCAGGAAGAATTCTTTTTAGTATCATAGCCTCCATCTCCACCCGCCAGGGGATATTTCCATTTCTGCCCTGTGGATTCAAGTCATCCATAGAGGGGTCTGGGAGTCTGAATTTTCAACTGGTGCTCAGCATGCCTTCCATTGAGCCACCAGGGAAGCAGTGGCAAAGTTGGTAAAGAATCTGCCTGCCGATGCAGGCAATGTAAGAGACACGAGTTGAATTCCTAGGTTGGAAAGATCCCCTAGAGGCGGAAATGGCAACCCACTCCAGTATTCTTGCCTGGGAAATCCCCCAGACAGAGGAGCCTGGTGAGCTATAGTCCACAGGGTCACAAAGAGTTGGACTTGACTGAGCACATATGCACTCTAGCATGCCTTCTAGGATCTGTTCTCTGGGAGATCCTAGAGAGAGGGGTGTCCTTCAGCTCGGTGGTTCTCAAACTTGGATGTGAACAACAAACACACACCATGAACATTACTAATAGTACCAGTGTCTGAGCCCTCAAGCCCCCAGATTTCTTTTTTAGACCCACTGGCTGGGTTTCATTCTCCCTCACTTTACAGGATAAAATACGACTGTGAAATCTACATTTTGATCGAGCAGCCCTGGGCTGAGCAGCCCTGCAGGGCTCACTGAGTCTCAGAGGCAGGGGGAGGACTGGCAGAGGGATCACAGGGAGCTCCAGCAATCGGCGCTTCTTAATTGGATGGTTATTGGATTGCCAGGGCCGGGCCTGCTGGTTTCTCACTTAAGAGCAAGCAGCCGCCCCAGTCAAGACAGCTAGGTAGGCTTTTTGCTTCACTGGACCCACGTGGACCATTGACGTTGTTCATCTTTCCCTTCCAATTCCAATGCTCTGGGAGGAGAAAGCACACTTCTAGAATTTGACGGCATCAAAGAATAAGCAAAAGAGTACCAGATAGAGTCGATTACATCAAGTCCCCTTGTTCCTTGATTGGGAAAGGGTCTTCCCATGGGTCCAGTGAGGGGCTGCTGTCACACAGCGTTCAGTTCTCATACCTCACGGGCAAGTGTGACTGTCAGTGACTAATTTTCCTTTCATAAGTTGTAGGGGTTGTGGCTGCCATAGTCCTGGAATGACCCCAGTCTGTTCCCTGGGGTCACTTGGAGCCCCTTCTGGGCTGAGTTGGCCACCAGCAGCTCACGGGAAGAAAGGGCAACTGCTCATCTGGGTGGGGGGCAGTGGGCAAAGTTTAAGGAGGCACCGACTCTCAAGGTTGTGCAAGTGCAGAGTTGATCCTTCAGAGTAAGTACCTCCTTAAATGTTTTGCTGGCCTCAGCCTAGTCCACTGCTTTTGAAGCTGTGGGGAGGACGTTTTCAGTGTATTGGTCTCCCTAGAAAACATTCACACTGGATGAACGATGGTTTCATTCCCTCCAGATATATGCTGTTTCTCGTTGCTCTGGTTTCCACCATTTCTTGTGGTGGAAATGGATAAGGTGTTTTCCGGGGTCCAGGAGTGGAGAGCGGGGAGGAAGAACTCTCAGGGCATGGATTTCCCTAGTCCCTCAGGTTTTCCTCTTCCAGCACAGGACAACTGTCCCACTGCAGGGCTGTGCTCAGAGTTCTCTCATGTTTCTTTGGGCCAGGGACATTTTTTTCAGGAGCTATTTATTTGAAGTTTCACGTCACTTGGAAATTATGAATACTCATATCAGTATTCATGGGATTCTTTTGTCCTGGCCATTCATAAAACAGCACCAGCAGAGTAAGTGTAGGAAAAGTATTTCCTAGTTCTAGTTTCCTCCTGCAATTTCTAAAAAAGTCCCTGAATCCAATCCCAAGTAAACTAATTTGCAAAGAAACGAGGACTTCTGGGAGCTTCCACAGTCAAGCAAATCATGCATGCTCCCAACTATGGGTTGGAGTGTGCCTTGACTGTCCTGAACAGAAAAAAATATTCTATTTTTTACGGTCTTTATGAAGGGAAGCTATAGTCAATGACAGCCCTAGTTTCAGTGGTTAGTACCCCAAGGCTGACTCATGATAGCATCTTCATCCCTGGAAGAAACAGTCCTTTCTGTATAATTGAAATTGTCCATTGATGGTGTTAGTGCTAAAGAACCTGCCTGCCAATGCAGGTAGACTTAAGAGATGTGTGTTTGATCCTTGGATCCCCTGGAGGAGGAAATGGCACCCCACTCCAGTATTCTTGCCTGGAGAATCCCATGGACAGAGGAGCCTGGCGGGCTACAATCCATGGGGCCGCAAAGAGTCAGACACGACTGAAGCAACTTAGCACGCACACAGAGACCTCACTTTATGTGGCCATTTCCAGCTGTTTCTACTTGTTCTGACCTTCAGAGACACAGAGAGCAGTCATCCTCCTTCATGTGGGGCCTTGGAAAGACACGTAGGCAAGTGCATGGTTAACGTGAGAGCCTGACTTCAATTCGTTCATACAGGGATCTCAGGAAGTTTTGCTGTCAAGTTTTTTTCCTGAACATCAATGGCGCATAATGAAGTCAGTGCAGGATGGGCTTTCAGCCCCAATTCACTTGCTTTGGGATCCGTGGCTCAGGCTCCTATATTAAAATCACCTTGGGGTCTATGGTAAATTTTATGAAATGTTACTTTCGTCTTTACAACTAGCATAAACATTTATTATCCATCCTGTGATATATGTTTCCAGGAAGTAAGGAAATGCTGTTGTGGAAAGATAGGATTCCCAACTGATCTGAAATATAGACGAATAGCAGGTTTTAGAAAGGGGCCGGGACTTTAATGGAAAAAAGTAGCTATCAGATTTTTTTTTCTTGTCTTTCTCTGCCTTCTCTTCTGGCACCAGTTAAAGGAACATTTCTCAGCCCTTCTCCCCATGCAGACAAAAGATGATACCTGATATGAAATGCTGTCAAATCCTGCTTCATTAAAGCCCACAAAGGCTAATGCACAGAGCTCCCCTCACACTGCCCTAAAATGGGAACAAAGAGGCAGAATAATGTCAAAATAGAACACAAAGAAAAGGAGTTTGTCCTCTGGGCCTGGGAGATGAAAGACAGCAGAAATCGTCTGTGAATGTTGGGCTGGGCGAAAGTTCCTAGGGCTTGTTTCAGAGATGATGCAGGATTGTCAGACTGGGCAGTTTGTGTAAACAGAGCGAGAAGGCAGTGAGGGCCCTGCAACAAGAGCTTGGGTCAGACTCCTGTTATCAGTTCAGTCACGGGCAGCAAGAAAGAGCATCAGGCTCAAGACGGAGCAATCAGGGTACCCGGACTTCCACTTACTTGCTGTGTAGCGGAATACCCCCAAGAACGGGAAAGAAGTCTGGGGATCTGAGCTGGGTCAGGGGACCAAGGAAACCAATGATTTTGACAGGTGTGCTGGGTTCTTAAAGGGAGGTGACTGTAAGAAAAAGCAAGTCACAAAAAAAGCTCTGTCACTACTGGTAGCCTCATCCACCAAGAAGACCAAGACGCTTGGCTTTGTGGCATATTAACAGAATACAGTCAACCACTGACAGGATAAAGTATTCTACCAGGTCAGAATACGGCCCCCAGAGCTCTAGGTGAGAGGACAAATTCTGGGTAGCCTAGTTGACACCACCAGCTGCTGAGTCGCTTCAGTCGTGTCCGGCTCTGTGAGACCCCAGAGACGGCAGCCCACCAGGCTCCTCTGTCCTTGGGGTTCTCCAGGCAAGAATACTAGAGTGGGCTGCCATTTCCTTCTCCAATGCATGAAAGTGAAAAGTGAAAGTAAAGTTGCTCAGTCGTGTCTGACTCTTAGTGACCCCTTGGACCGCAGCCTACCAGGCTCCTCCATCCATGGGATTTTCCAGGCACGAGTACTGGAGTGGGGTGCCATCGCCTTCTCCGGACACTACCAGCTAGGATTTGAAATCGAGCACCGTGGGATGCTGTTATGTGATACTGTCAGCAACAGCGGTGACAGAACATAGCCCAGACCCTTCCCATCATCCCACACTGCTTCACTGAGGCTCCTGCCCCTGCCCCCTTCCTCCTGCACTATTCCGCCAGCCACAACTATAGCTACTTGTTGTGGTGCTACCTGTGGGGCCTGTGAAGAGAGAAACCGTGAGGGCTGGACAACCACTAGGGTCATCTCTTTGCTTGGCAAACGAGGCTGTGTCTTACTTGGGTTATGTGAAGCAGAGCCTACAACAGGTCTGTGAGAACAGGTGGTTTGTTTGGGAAGTGGTTCCAAAGAGTGGGAATGTGGGAGCGGGGAGTGTGAGCCAGGGATGGAGAGAAAGCCAATATAAAGGTGCAGTATCAGGGACCAGTTCTGCCAGGACCTCCTAGAAAGCATCTGGAATGCCTCCAAAAACGGTTCAACTAGAATATGGGAGGCAGGAGCTTTCACTGTCTCCCATCCTCCACTGGACAAGCAGTGTTCTGAGCCTCCTAAGTGCCTTGGGGCAGAGAGCAAAGGCGTGGTGCTCACTCATGGTCAGGCCAGTGAACCTAAGCTCACAGAGCACTGTCCACCCCAGCCCCTGCTGGAATGAGCACTATGACCACTAGAACATGTGACTGGGTGCCAGACGCATCCACTACAGGATGTAAGTCTGCCGAGGGGTGAGACAACAAGGAGATAATTAATATACTGCTACAGGGAACCCACACACACACACACACAAAATGAAGGGATCTTGGACAAAAGTCCTCTCAGAAAATAAGCTGATCTGGGATGATTCAAACAGACAGAAGTAAGGAGGCTTAAAAGAGGAGTTGGAGAGGGTGACTGGGACCTGAGTGAGGGATACTGTCAGAGAAAAGGCTGGAAGTCTTTCTGGATACCCAGCATCCTGTGCATTAGAATGCACTTGAACCCTGAACCCACAGAGTCAGAGAGGAGAGGAGACCATACTACAGTGAGATTTTCTGGTTCCAACTGTAATCAACCCCTGTGGGTAGGGAACAGGACAGTCCATGTAGCGTTGATTTCAGGCTACAGCAGGGTCATGCCTTGTGAGGGTATTTTGAAAACTTGGAGTTTAGGGGATGGGGTATTGGAAAACAGAAAAAACCTGAACTGGAATCTTGGTGAGATTTTTGGAGCTGTTTGCCCTACAAAGCCAGAGTCTAGACAGTGTCCCTCTTTCCTGCAGCAAAGCACCTTGGGAGCAGTCGAAGGTCTCTGAGGCACTGCAAACCCAACTTATAAATAGAAAGGAAACCTCTCCTGTGCATCTATATTCTAAATACTTAAAGAGAAAGTCTGAAAATGCAAGCCTCCAAGATGAGTAGGAAAAAACCTGTTGCATCTGTGCTTAGTCGCTCAGTCATGTCCAACTTTTTGCGACCGTATGGACTGTAGCCCGCCAGGCTCCTCTGTCCATGGGATTTCCCAGGCAAGAGTACTGGAGTGGGTTGCCATTTCCTTCTCCAGGGCATCTTCCTGACCTAGGGATTGAACCTGGTTTCCTGAATCTCCTGCAACTCCTACATTGGCAGGTGGATACGTTACCACCTGAGAAGCCCACAAGTCTGCTGGGCTGAGCTAATTAAGTATATGAAAGGATCATAAATGATGCACACAGGAAACACCTATTAAGACATTCATCAGCAATGCACTTGTGCCTCCAAATACCACAGTCTCAGAAATTATAGCAGCCATATATTATTGGCCTCCTCCCGGTCTCCTCTTCTGGAGAAGTGACTCATCTCTATTCTATGTGGTTCTGGTAGGATGTTAATCACAGTGCCTTATTGCCTACCCACCTCCACTACTACTTACTGCAGCCACAGAGGGGTCATGGAAGGAATGGCCAATCAAATATCTCCATTCCTCTGGTTACAGTGATTCATTCAAGGATGGGTGTGTGAGTTAAGCAGGAATAATCACAGTCTTCATTGAGATTTGATAAGTGGATGCTGGCAGAAGGAAGGTCTCTCATCTTTTTGATGGTAGATCTTGAAAATAAAGTGGCACACAGAAGGAAGAAGAGTTGAAAAATGGAGAGATTAAAAGATACTATTGAGTCCTTGGATGCAACCATGTCTGATGTCAGAAGTACCCTCCAACTTGCCAGTTGTGTGAACGAGTAAATTCCCTTTTTGCTAAAGCTAGTCTGATTTGAATTTATATCATTTGCAGTGGAGAAAAGTCTGACTCATACAGTATTTACAGAGCATATAATATGGTCTACGCTAGGTATAGTGAGTTAAGATATGTCCATGTCCCAGAGGCTATGAATGTGACTTATTTGTAACAAGGGTCTCTGCAGACATAATTACATTAAGAATCTCAAAATGAGATCTCCTGGATTATTGAGACAGACACCAAATCTAATGATCAGTGTCCTTGTAAGGAACACATAGATCAGAGACACACAGACACAGAAGAGGAGAAGACATAGACACACAGAGAAAACCATATGAAGACGGAGGCAGAGACTGGAAGTGATATATCCACAAGGAATGTTGACAGCCACCACACACTAGAAGACACAAGTAAGGTTGTCCCCTAGAGCCTCCAGAGGAAGTACAAACCTGCTGACAGCTTGCTTTCAGACTTCTGAGCTCAAAAACTATAAGAGAATAAATTTCTTTTATTTTAAGCCACCTAGTTTGTGGTAATTTGTTATGGCAGCCCTAGGGAACTAATACACTGGGTGCTTGACAATAATTCAAATTTGAAAAGAGAGAATCATTGCTCTGGAGACAGTGGCGTAAAATTATTATTTATTTTAAATAATTTTTATACATCATTGATTTAATGGAAGTGTGTGAAAAGTAGGGTGGGTGCAGAGAATGGCTCATACAATGGAGTCACATTATAGTTACAAAACTGTATAATAGTTAAGAGAACTTCTTGGGTTCAAATGCTGGCCCACTACTTACCCCACCATGTGTAGCTGTGCATCCTTGGGTAAATTGCTTCACCTTTCTGGGCCTCAGTTTCCCAATCTGTAAAATGGGAATGGCAATAATAATACCGTCTTTGTGGGGGTTTTGTGAGAGTTAAATGAGATAATACATGTAAAGTGTTTAGACTAGAATATAGCACATGGTAGGTACTTGGTAAATGTTATGCTGGAAGAACTGCCCTGTAATGAGGTATTCTATGCCAGAGCATCCCCACCAGTGCGCTTCAGATGCATTATGTTTATCTGACTAAAAAGGGAGCCCTAGGGAAGTGGGAAAAAAACTGGGCAGATCACAGAAAAGGAGGAGCTTGTGAAAGTGACCCTGTAAAGTTGTTTATGAATTCCTTGAATCGTTCCAAGTCTTTGTGTGCATGGATGTGATCCTAAACATCATACCAAAGATTTTGAAAACTGAACAAAGAGATAGAACAATGTTAAGGTCAAACCCTGGCCACTGGGTTGTGCTCACATGAGACAGATCCAAATTGTATTGCAAAGGCTTTGAAAATAGAACTGACGTTCAAAGTACAAATCACAGAAGGCTGGTGAGAATTTGCAGCCTGAATGCAACCAGGTTGATTACCTGCTAAAACAAAAAAACAGCAACATTCTTCACAAGATTTAAAGACCCAGAATCTAAGAAAGTAACATTCAAAACATCTAGAATACAATGCAAAAATACTCAATATGCAAAGAACCAGGATTTAATGGTAGGAAGACACAGATGCTAGAATTGTCAAACTAAGATTTTAAAACAACTAGTATAAAAATAAAGATGAACATTGTTGAAATAAATGAAAAGATAGAAAGACTAAACAACAAAACCAAATAGAAGATATATAGAAAAACTAGTAGAAAATGTAGATCAGAAAATATAGTAACTCAAATTAAAAACAAAACAAAACAAAAACCCCTCACTAGATAGGCTCAATAATAGAATGGAAATGATGGAGGAAATAAACAACCGAAGTCAACCAGTTTGAATAATAGGGAGAAAAGATTGAAAAAAATAAACAGAGCCACAGGAGCCTCAGGGACAATTGTTGTTCAGTCACTAAGTCATGTCTAACTCTTTGTGACCCCATGGACCGCAGCATGCCAGGCTTCCTTATCCTTCACTATCTCCCAGAGTTTGCTCAAACTCACGTCCATTGAGTTGGTGATGCCAAAAGGCCTAATATTTGTGTCATGAGAGTGTCAGAAGAAGAGGAGAAAGAGCTCTATGCTGAAAAAAATGGGAAAATAATGGTTGAAAATTTCTTCAGTTGGGTAAAATAGGTAAATCTTTAGATTCAAGAAGATAAGCACATTCCGAATAAGATAAACTAAAAAATACATAATCAGACACATCATCAAGACAATGCTTTATTTACAAGAGAACAATTGTTTTAGTGACTACGAATTTCTCCTCAGGAATCATGGAGGCCAGAGAAAGTGACACAATATTTTTGAAGTGCAGGGGGAAAAAGAACAGTTAACCTAGAATTCTATAATTGCAATTTGGACAGAAAAAAAATAAGGATAAGATAAAATAATGAGATTGAGAACAGAAAGATAGAGAAAATCAATGAAACCAAAAGTTCTTCTTTATTTATAAAATTAGTAAATGTCTATCAATATTGACAAAGAAGGAAAAAGGAATTCAGATTACCAATGTCAGAAGTGACAGCATTTAGGGACTTCCGTGGTGGGCCAGTGGTTAGGAATCTGCCTTCCAATGCAGGGGACACAGGTTGGATTCCTGGTCAGGGAACTAAGGTCCGACATACCATGGGGCAACTAAGCCTGCATGCCACAACTACAGAGCCCAGGTGCTGTGGAGCCCACAGGCCACAAGTAGAGAGAAGCCCAAATGCTTTCAAACAAAGAGGTCAAGTGAGCTGAAAAAACCCAGGTGAATGGGCAAACTATGCTACATCCATATGAGGGAATATTATTCAGCAACAAAAAGGAGTAAACTGTCCATAAACACAACTTGTATGACTCTCAGAGGGTGAGTGAAAGAATCCAGTCTCAAAAAATAACCTATTACACAATCTCATTTATATGACATTCTCTAAAAGAGGGGCCTTCCCAGGTAGCATTACTTGTAAAGAACTCGCCTGCCAATGCAGGAGATGTAAGAGATGTGGGTTTGATCTCTGGGTTGGAAAGATCCCCTGGAGGAGGACATGGCCGCCCACTCCAGTATTCTTACCTGGAGAATCCCATGGACAGAGGAGCTTGGCGGGCTATGGCCCATAGGGTCACAGAGAGTTGGAGAAGCAACTTAGCATACATGCATGCACTCTAAAAGAGGAAACTGTAGTGACAGAGAACAGATCAGTGGTTGCTGGGGGGGTTAGAAGCAGGGGCAGGGAGCAGCTACAAAGAGATTTTTGTGAAAGAGTTTCTTGGGCTAATGGAACTGTTCTATATCCTGATATTGGTGGTGGTTACATGAATCAATATATATGTTAAAATTCATAGAAATGTATGTCCTTCCCCCAAATCAGTTTTCCTTTATGTTAATCTAAAACATTAAGTTTTAAAAGTGCAACATACTAATTATTAATGTGGTGTTAGCATGATTTAGACAGCACTTAGGCTTCCCTGGTGGCTCAGATGGTAAAGAATCTACCTGCAGTACAGGAGACCCTGGTTTGATCCCTGGGTCAGGAAAATTCCCCTGGAGAAGGAAATGGCAACCCCCTCCAGTATTTTTGCCTGGAGAATCTCCGTGGACAGAGGAGCCTGGCAGGTTACAGTCTAAAGGACTGCAAAGAGTCAGACACAACTGAGAGGGTAACATTGGCTAGATAGTACTTGCTCTATCCTAGAAGGTGTTTTAAGGTCTTGCCATGTATTAACTCATGTGGAAAATAAGACCCAATGATTTGCCTAAGTCTGTGTTTCTCAGTTTCACCTGGGGATCTTGTTAAAATGCAGATTGGAATACAGATGAGTCCTGAGATTCTTCATGAGATGCCCATGCTGCTGGTCCACGGACCACACTTTGAGGAACCAGAAGCTAATGTTCCACCCCTCGTAAGACCAGGATTCACATTCTGATCATCAGAGACAGAGCCCAGTGTTCTCTCTGTTCCACTACTGCTATCTCCAGAGATACTTTTCCTCCTACTGTGGTTTGGTGGAAGGCAACACGACAGTTAATTATGGGCTGCTAGTTCCAGAGTGCAGTGCTGTGCTGCAGAGAACAGAGAGCACCCTTTTTCACAGTCAGTGCTCTATACCACTAGTTGCCCTAGCTAGGAGGGTGTAACCCTTGGTTGATTTAACCACAGGTACGTTGTGCTTCAAGACTGAACTTTCAGAAATTAATGTGTTGATATTGATAAGCCAGTTGTAGACATTGGTGTGGGCCTTTGGAGGAGAAGGGAGAGAAGGAAGAAGTGAACAGGCTTAAGAAAGAGAATTTGTGGACAATAGTAGAGGATGGAGGTTGGAGGGGGAAAATTTCTATCTTCCTTCTGTGGTCTGTTAGAGAATACTTACTCTAATAAGGGAATCACAAGGATGCTGTTAATGCTTCCTGGTTGCAAGCAACTCACAGCTGTTCAGGTGGCCTGCTGAGCGGTGCCTCTGCCGAAGGAGCATGAAGATTATTTATTTTCATCATGGAGGCCTCATTTTGCAGGTCCCGCTGTCTCAGCCCGCATGCTCACTGGCTGTCCAGACATGGTCCCATCTCTGATGGTCGTGGATTTCTGAGTTAGCCCCCTTCTCTTCCTTTGTAGCATACCATACACACATAAATGAGCATGCTGTAGAACTATGTGTGACCCTCCTGCTCCCGGAATAAGGTACCAAGGACTTATGAGAGGCTCATCTCAGCAGGGCCTGGCACGTTTGAGATATACACACAGAGCCCCTTCATCTTTCCTTGCCGGATTTTGGTTTAAAAGGAGATCCTAGGTTATACTGGCATAGGCTTTTTTTCCTTTCCTATTTTATTTACTTTTTTTAGGGAGGGGAGTTCACTCTTTTTTTTTTTTTTACTTTTTATTTTATATTAGAGTATAGTTGATTAGCAATGTTGTGACAGTTTCAGGTGTACAGCGAAGTGATTCAGTTATACATATACATGTATCTGTGTACTAGATTATTTCCCATTTAGGTTGCTACATAGTATTGAG
The DNA here is from genome assembly GCF_032405125.1 of Capricornis sumatraensis. Taxonomy (NCBI): domain Eukaryota; kingdom Metazoa; phylum Chordata; class Mammalia; order Artiodactyla; family Bovidae; genus Capricornis; species Capricornis sumatraensis. The sequence continues at coordinate 104,624,082 of NC_091092.1, read as the reverse complement.
CAGAGTTCCCTATGCTATACAGTCCATCCTTGTTGCTTATTTATTTTATTTCTATGATTTAGTTATTTCCTAACTTTTCTTTTTAATTTATTCTTGGCTGTGCTCAGTCTTCATTGCTGTGCATGGGCTTTCTCTAGTTGTGGTGTGCGGGTTTCTCATTGCAGTGGCTTTTCTTGTTGTGGAGCATGGGTTTCGCTGTCCCATGGCATGTGGGATCTTCCCAGACCGGAGATTGAACCCGTGTACCCTGTATTGGCAGGTGGATTCTTTACCACTGGACCACCAAGGAAGTCCCAGTCATCTATTTAAAATTTAGAAGTGTGTACATGTCAATCCCAAACTCCCTGACTATCCCTTCCCTCCACCCTTCCCCCGATAACCATAAGTTCCTTTTCATTTTTTTTTTGAATCACTATATTCCAGTTTTTATTTTTAATTTTTTTAACTTAAATTTATTTTAATTGGAGGCTAATTACTTTACAATATTGTTTTGGTTTTGCCATACATCAACATGAATCCGCCACGGGTGTACATGTGTTCCCCATCCTGAACCCCCCTCCCACCTCCCTCCCCCTACCATCCCTCCTTTTCCAAGTCTGTGAGCCTGTTTCTGTTTTATAAGGAAGTTTGTTTGTATCATTTCCTTTTAGATTTTGCATATGTGATATCATACAGTATTTCTCTTTCTCCTTCTCTGTCTGATTTATATATTTATAACCTGCCAGAGGCTTTTGAAACTCTGTATCAACCCCTATAGACAGAATATCTTCAATACTCATAGCATAGTGGGTATACTAACGGGAATCACTTTCATGGTAATGAACCAAAATCCACTAGCTCTTATCCTGTCAACCATAGAGGGCTCCTCTGCAAGTGCTCCTCCAGGATGTCTTCTTTATGTGCTCATAAAGGAGTCTTTCTTACTGCATCAGCTATCTCAATTCAGTTCAGTCACTCAGTCGTGTCCAACTCTATGTGACCCCATGGACCGCAGCACACCAGGCCTCCCTGTCCATCACCAACTCCCAGAGTTCACTCAAACTCATGTCCATTGAGTTGGTGATGCCATCCAACCATCTCATCCTCTATCGTCCCCTTCTCCTCCCACCTTCAATCTTTCCCAGCATCAGGGTATTTTCCATTGAGTCACTTCACATCAGGTGGCCAAAGTATTGGAGTTTCAGCTTTAGCATCAGTCCTTCCAATGAACACCCAGGACTGATCTCCTTTAGGATGGACTGGTTGGATCTCCTTGCAGTCCAAGGGACTCTCAAGAGTCTTCTCCAACACCACAGTTCAAAGCATCAACTCTTTGGTGCTCAGTCTTCTTTATAGTCAGTCCAACTCTCACATCTGTACTTGACTACTGGAAAAACCATAGCTTTGACTAGACGGACCTTAGTCGGCAAAGTAATGTCTCTGCTTTTGAATATACTATCTAGGTTGGTCATAACTCTTCTTCCAAGGAGTGTCTTTTAATTTCATGGCTGCAGTCACCATCTGCAGTGATTTTAGAGCCCCCAAAAATAAAGTCTGTCACTGTTTCCACTGTTTCCTCATCTATTTGCCATGAAGTGATGGGACCAGATACCATGATCTTAGTTTTCTGAATGTTGGTTTTTTTAATGTAAATTTATTTATTTTAGTTGGACGTTAATTACTTTACAATATTGTACTGGTTTTGCCATACATCAACATGGATCCGCCTCAGGTATACACATGTTCCCCATCCTGAACCCCCCTCCCTCCTCCCTTTTAAGCCAACTTTTTCACTCTCCTCTTTCACTTTCATCAAGAGGCTCCTTAGTTCCTCTTCACTTTCTGCCATAAGGGTGGTGTCATCTGCATATCTGAGGTTATAGATATTTGTCCTGGCAATCTTGATTTCAGCTTGTGCTTCCTCCAGCCCACCGTTTTGCATGATGTACTCTGCATATAAGTTAAATAAGCAGGGTGACAATATACAGCTTTGATGTACTCCTTTTCCTATTTGGAACCAGTCTGTTGTTCCATGTCCAGTTCTAACTGTTGCTTCCTGACCTGCATATAGGTTTCTCAAGAGGTAGGTCAGGTGGTCTGGTATTCCCATCTCTTTCAGAATTTTCCACAGATTGTTGTGGTCCACACAATCAAAGGCTTTGGCATAGTCAATAAAGCAGAAATAGATGTTTTTCTGAAACTCTCTTGCTTTTTCAATGATCCAACGGATGTTGGCAATTTGATCTCTGGTTCCTCTGCCTTTTCTAAATCCAGCTTGAACATCTGGAAGTTCACGGTTCACATATTGTTGAAGCCTGACTTGGAGAATTTTGAGCATTACTTTGCTAGCGTGTGAGATGAGTGCAACTGTGTGGTAGTTTGAGCATTCTTTGGCATTGCCTTTCTTAGGGATTGGAATGAAAACTGACCTTTTCCAGTCCTGTGGCCACTGCTGAGTTTTCCAAATTTGCTGGCATATCGAGTGCAACACTTTCACAGCATTGTTTTTTAGGATTTGAAATAGCTCAACTGGAATTCCATCACCTCCACTAGCTTTGTTCGTAGTGATGCTTCCTAAGGCCCACTTGATTTCGCATTCCAGGATGTCTGGCTCTAGGTGAGTGATCATACCATCGTGATTATTTGGATCTTGAAGATCTTTTTTGTATAGTTCTTCTGTGTATTCTTGCCACCTCTTCATAATATCTTCTGCTTCTGTTATGTCCATACCATCTCTGTCCTTTATTGTGGTCATCTTTGCATGAAATATTCCCTTGGTATCTCTAATTTTCTTTTTTTAAATTTATTATTATTATTTTACTTCACAATATTGTATTGGTTGTGCCATACAGCAACATGAATCCACCACGGGTGTACACGTGTTCCCAATCCCGAACCCCCCTCCCACCTTCCCCCCAACACCATCCCTCTGGGTCATCCCAGTGCACCAGCCTCAAGCATCCTGCACCCTGCATTGAACCTAGACTGGCGATTCATTTCTTATATGATATTATACATGTTTCAATGCCATCTCCCAAATCATCCCACCCTCTTCCTCTCCCACAGAGTCAAAAGTCTGTTCTGTACATCTGTGTCTCTTTTGCTGTCTCGCATATAGGGTTATCATTACCATATTTCTAAATTCCATATATATGTGTTAGTATGCTGTATTGGTGTTTTTTCTTTCTGGCTTACTTCACTCTGTATAATAGGCTCCAGTTTCATCCACCTCATTAGAACTGATTCAAATGTATTCTTTTTAATGGCTGAGTAATACTCCATTGTGTATATGTACCACAGCTTTCTTATCCATTCATCTGCTGATGGATATCTAGGTTGCTTCCATGTCCTAGCTGTTTATAAACAGTGCTGCGATTTTCTTGAAGAGATTTCTAGTCTTTCCCATTTTATTGTTTTCCTCTATTTCTTTGCACTGATCACTGATGAAGGCTTTCTTATCTCTCCTTGCTTTTCTTTGGAACTCTGCATTCAAATGGGTGTATTTTTCCTTTTCTCCTTTGCTTTTCACTTCTCTTCTTTTCTCAGCTATTTGTAAGGCCTCCTCAGAAAGCCATTTTGCATTTTTTCATTTCTTTTTCTTGGGGATGGTCTTGATCCCTGTCTCCTGTACAATGTCACGAAACTCCGTCCATAGTTCTTCAGGCACTCCTTCTATCAGATCTAATCCCTTGAATCTATTTCTCACTTACACTGTATAATTGTAAGGGATTTGATTCAGCTACCTACTTCCACAATATTTCTGCATAACATATTAACTCCAACACCTCCATGGCAGTCAACTATACTATTTATTGCTTATGTGGCTCTGGGTATGATGAGTATTGGCCAATCTAGGCTGGAATTGTCACACTTCTTGGCTAGATATTGGCTAATCTAAGCTGAGTCCAGTGGGGATGACTCAACTATGCTCCATGTGAGGCCAGTGGCTCTCCCAGGTATGTTTTTTCTCATGGCAGTGGACAGGGAAGCCTGGCAGGCTGCAGTCGATGTGGTTGCAAAGAGTCAGACACAACTGAACAACTGAACTGACTGAATGTCTAAAGGATGAGAAAGGAGACTTGAAGTTAGCACATCATCACTTCTGCCCCACTTTTTTGGACAAAATAGTAACATGGCTGAACTCCAATCAAGAAGCATGTTCTGCCTTTTGATGGCAAAAGGGGCAGATACAAGTAATGATGAAGTATATTGGTAATTAATGCCAGGCACCACAATTGCCCTTTCACCATAATCTCCCTCCACTGCTCTGCACCATGGAAGCACCAGACTCATGCCAGGGCCCAAGGTGTCAGGGAGGAAAGGGCAATATAGCACTCCTTCCTCTGATACAGTTTGAGAAATGGTTGTTTGTAACCGAGTATTTCAGAAACTTTGATGAGGTGGTCTTTACTTATGGCCCTCTTCTCCATAGGAACAATATCGCCCTTAGAGATGGGATAGGGATGAAATTAAGTGAGAGCCATTAGGTATATTCAAATTTACTAATTTCCTCCAAAAATGTCATCAAACTGTAGCCTATCTTTTTTCCTTCCCTAGATGACCTCAGGGAATACCAGCGAGGTTGTACCTAATATCCTTGCTTCATTAAAAGAGCTTTAGCTATTTCAGCATGATTCAGCCTTAAAATATATAAATTGACTTTTCATAATGACTGTTCAATTAATGACTTTTTGTCATAACAGCAATTAGACATGTAATATCACTTTTAGAGCAGTGGTTTTTTATTGTTCCTCTATTTAACTTGTTTTATTTTGGTATAATAATTTTCCCACCCCAAACATGCTAAATAAATATACTCTAAGAAGTTATATTTTGATGTTGCAATTCCAAGGAAAGATGCATTCACCAAATTAACTGACACATCAGCTTTTAGTCTGAGTATATCATCTGGAACAAATCTGTATTGCACACCATGTTTGGATAAAGCCAAAATGTTTTTCCTCTCATATACAGACCTAGCAGGAAGGATGAAGATGTAGCATCTTTTGCAACTGTTCTGTATGGTTCATGTATGTTAATTCCATGCTTCCAAAGCATTCTTTTGCTCCGTCTTTACTTTGTCTGAGAAGTGTTTTTTCCTACACTATAACATTATTTTTAAGGAATTCTGAATGTAAGATAAATTGAATATAAGATAAGTTGAAAAATTGATGAAGAAAATGGTAGAGAAGAAAAGGAAACAGCTTACAGAGAATAACTCCCATGTACCCTTCCTCCATCACCCACTACTACCATTAAACCTTCTCTTCTTCCTTTGATAAGAACACTAAACCTTCATGACATGATATTTTATGTACAAATTAGATTTATTTACTTTCCAGTTGTTATTTATAGAAACTTGTTTTATTGTTTAATGGATATATATTGTCTCTCTGGATATTTCTCCTTCATCTTAGGTTGAGATGGAATACATCATAATTTTCCTCATTAAAATAAATGGAACTTCTGGCATGCAACTCCAGACAAAATAGAATGAACATAATTTACCCTTTTTCCCTAAAATCTCTGGGAAAAAATTTTGTAGAGCACATGTCAAAAGTCACTGAAAATTAGAGAAAAAATTGTGATCTGTTTAGGAACTTTAAAATTTGAAGAACAACCAATTTGCTTCCACTCTCTCCTGGCCTGGGGACCATAGAAGCTCATAAGCCAGAAACACCAACCACAGAAGACTCAAATCAAAACAAAACCATGAAACAAGGTAAAACTTCTTTGTCTATACAAAGGACTGGGAGAGTGGAAACACTTGCAAAACAAAAGCCTTTTGACACATAAGCCTTGCACTACCTGAACACCACAAAAAGCATGTGTCCTCTCCAGCCCAACTATGTGTGACAGCCAACACCAGGATTAGGTGAGCAGAGCCCTGACTGCCATCCCAGTCTGGTGGTAATATGACAGCAACTCTCTGTCTATTGATAGGAAGGCATCAACAGAGCCTATATGTGAGCACAGCCCTCAAAAGCATCTTGGCTCAGCAGTTATGAGGCAGGGTCCCTTCTCCTCCTGACTAGTGGAAATGCACAGAGGCTGTATTTGTGAACCAGTAATGAATAACCAAAAGTAAATAGGAACTCAGTCTCGTAACATAATCTGTGACGTTTCTAGGATACAACTGAAAACCACTTACCAACCTAGAAGCAGGAAATAAAACCCCAACTAGAATGAGAAGAGAGTATCAACAGAAGCCAACACCAAAATGGCACAGATGCTGGAATTATCTGACAGGGATTTGAACACAACCATCACAAAAATGCTACAATGACTAATTATGAACATTCTGAAAGAAAAGAAAAAGTATGACACAAAGAAATGAATGTTCTAAAAAAAATTCTAGAACAGAAAAAATAATTGAAAAAAATTTTTTTAAATTTCCCTGGAGGGCCTCAATAGCACAATGGAGATGAAAAAGGGAAGAATCAGTGAATTTACAGCTTGTTCAATAAAAATTACCCAGTCTAAACAATAGAGGAACTAGAATGAAAGAAAAATAGAGCCTTAAGGGCCTGTGGCACAGTCACAAAAATATCAAATGTTCACGTCATTAGAGACCCAGAAGGAAAGAAGAAAAAAGTGGGATTTTAAAAATATACTGAAAGAAATAATGGTTGAAAACATCCCAAATTTGGCAGAAGACATAAACCTTTTGGAAACTAAAGACAAAGAAAGAATCTTCAAAGCAGCCAGAGAGAAATGACACATTCCCTACAGGGGAAAAGCAATTTGAATAATGGCAGATTTCTCATCCAGAATCACAGAGATCACAAGAAAGAGGCGTAAGATTTTTCCAGTACTGAAAGACAAGAACTGTCAACCCCAAATTCTATATCCAGAGAAAATAGGCTTCAGGAATAAAGGTGAAATAAAGATATTCTCAGATAAAGAAAAACTAAGATAATTTGTTGTCAAAAGAACTGCCTTAAAAGAATTGCTAAAAGAAATTTTTCAGCAGAAAGGAAATGATAACAGAAGGAAACTTGGGACATCAAAATAAATAAAGAACAACAGGCTGGGTAAATATAATAGACTATTCTGCTTGAGTCTTTGAAATCATGTTAGAAGGTTAAAAGCAAAATGACAGCATTGTCTTACTCTATATTTATAGAAGAAATATTTAAGACAACTGAGCTATAAAGGAGATAAAGGAAGAAAATGGGTAGGCTTCCTACATTTAACTTGATGTGGTAAAATATTAACACTAATAGACTGTGATATGTTACATATTTATGTTGTAATTCCTTTAGCAATCACTAAAAGAAGCTAAACAAAGAGATAGACACAAATAAAGCAAAATACAATGCTGGAAAACATTGAAATAACCCACAGGAAGGGCTTCCCTGGTGGCTCAGCTAGTAAAGAATCCGCTTGCAATGTGGGAGACCTGAGCTCGATCCCTGGTTTGGGAAGATCCCCTGGAGAAGGGAAAGGCTACCCCCTCCAGTATTCTGGCCTGGAGAATTCCATGGACTGTATAGTCCATTGGGGTTGCGAAGAGTTGGACATGACTGAGTGAAATTCACTTCACATCACAAGAAGGCAGGAAAAGAGAAATAAAGGAACAAAAGCCAAATAAACAGAAAACAAATAATAAAATGCCAGAAATAAGTCCTAATGTATCAGTAATTGTGTTAAATAGAAATAGTATAAAAACACCAAGTAAAAGATAATGAATGACAGAATGGATAAAAATGACTCAGCTCGATGCTGTCTATAGGAAATTCATTTCAAATATGATATAGGTAGGTTAAAAAATGAATGGGAAAAGATATACCATGCAGATGCTAACCAAAACAAAGCTGGTTATATTAATATTAATATTAGTAGTAGTACTAATAATGATACTATACTATACTAATATCAGATAAAGTAGACTTAAGAGCAAAGAAATTACGAGGGACAAATATAGATATCCATAATGATAAAAAGATCAACCCCAAGAAGACATAACAATTCTAAATGTATAGTGCCCAATATTGATGCTACAAAATGCATGAAACAAAAATTAATAGAATTTAAAGGAGAAATAGACAAATCTACAATTATATGTTAGGATCTTAATACCCCTCTCTCAGTAATTGATAAAACCACTACACAGAAAATCAGAAAAAGATGTAGAAGAACTGAAAAGCACTATTAGCCACAGAATCTAATTGACGTTTACAGAACACTTTACCCAACAACAGGAGAATTTACATTTTTTTCCCAAGCATACATTAAGTTCAGTTGCTCAGTTATATCTGACTCTTTGCGACCCCATGGACTGCAGCAAACCAGGCCTCCCTGTCCATCACCAACTCCCAGAGTTTACTCAAACTCATGTCCATTGAGTTGGTGATGCCATCCAACCATCTCATCCTCAGTCGTCCCTTTCTCCTCTTGCCTTCAATCTCTCCCAGCATCAGGGTCTTTTCCAATGAGTCAGCTCTTTGCATCAGGTGACCAAAGTATTGGAGTTTCAGCTTCAGCATCAGTCCTTCCAATGACTATTCAGGACTGATTTCCTTTAGGATGGACTGTTTGGATCTCCCTGCTGTCCAAGGGACTCTCAAGAGTCTTCTCTGACATGACAGTTGAAAAACATCAATTCTTTGATGCTCAGCTTTCTTTATAGTCCAACTCTCACATCCATACATGACTACTGGAAAAACCATAGCTTTGACTAGACGGACCTTTGTTGGCAAAGTAATGGCTCTGCTTTTTAATATCCTGTCTAGATTGGTCATAATTTTTCTTCTAGGGAGTAAGCATCTTTTAATTTCATGGCTACAGTCACCATCTACAGTGATTATGGAGCCCAAAAAAATAAAGTCTGTCACTGATTCCATTGCTTCCTCATCTATTTGCCATGAAGTGATGGGACCAGACGCCATGATCTTAGTGTTCTGAATGTTAAGTTTTAAGCCAAATTTTCACTCTCCTCTTTCACTTTAGTCACAAAGATAGACCATATCCTGAGTAAAAAAAATAAATAAATAAATAAATAGAAAATAATTAAAATCATATAGAACATCATTTCTGAGCATAACTGAACCAAACTAAAAATCAACAGAAAGACAACTGGTAAATCTCCAAATATTTGAAATTTGAATAACGTGCATAGGTTGAACGATTCCTAGGTCAAAGGGGAAGTTTCAAGGAAAACCAAAAGCTATATAGAATTTCATGAAAGTGAGAATACAACATACCACAACTCATGGAATGCAGCTCAACCAGTGCACAGAGGGAAAAGTGTAGCATTAAATGCATATACTAAACAAGAATAAAGATCTCATTGAGTCATTCTTATTTGATCTCTGACTTCTCTTCTAGTTCCAGCCAAAGAAAACTAATTTTTACAGAGCTCATATGATTAGGTTAGATCCACCCTAAATAATTTTTCTATTATTATTTATTGTGGTAAAAGCACATAATGTAAAAGTTACCCTCTTAACCATATTTAGCTGTGCAGTAGTGTTAACAAATGAACACTGTGGAGCAATAGATCTCTAAAGCTTTTTCATCTTATAAAACTGAAACTCTGTGTCTATTGAACAAAACTCCCCGTTTCCCTCTCCTCTCAGCCTCTGGCAACCACCATTCCATTTCCATTCCTAAGAATCTGACTACTTTAGATATTGCTTGAGAAGTCTTTTTTAACTGGCTTGACTCACTTAGCAAAATGTCCTCCAGGTTTATCCACGTTGTAGCATATAGCAAAAAAATGTTTTTGTATTTTTAAGGCTAAATAATATTCCATTGTGTATGTATCTGTATTTATATACAAATTCTGATTGATGTATATCAATTGATTGATATAGCAATTGTGATCTATATATTGCAATTTCACTATTCATATGTCAGTGGACACTTAGGTTGTTTACATGTCTTGGCTTTCATGAATAATGTTGCAGTCAACATGGGTGTGCAAATATCTCTTTAGATCCTGCATTCAGTTATTTTGGCTATATACCCAGTAGTGGAATTGCTGAATCATATGGGAATTCTATCTATAAATTTCTAAGAAATTTCCATACTGTTTTCTATAGCAGCTGCATGGTTTTAAATTCCCACCAACAGTACACAAAGATTCTCTACATCTTCAACAAGGATTGGAAATCCAGATTCAAGAAGGAACCACTGCTCCCTGAACCCATTGCCACCAGTACCTCTCAATACCCAGCAGCCTGGAGAATGTACATGGGAACCTTGTATTTCACATTTCTCCAAAAAGATGTGCAAATGGCCAACAGGCATCTTTTGATGCTGGACACCACTGAACCATACTGTTCTATAGCAGCTGCACGAAAGTGAAAGTTGCTCAGTCGTGTCTGACTCTTTGCAATTCCATTGACTATACAGTCCATGAAAGTCTCCAGGCCAGAATGCTTGAGTGGGTAGCCTTTCCCTTCTCCAGGGGATCTTCCCAGCCCAGGTCTCCCACATTGCAGGCAGATTCTTTACCAGCTGAGCCACCAGGGAAGCCCAAGAATACTGGAGTGGGTAGCCTATCCCTTCTGCAGGGAATTTTCCCAACCCAGGAATCAAACCTTGCACCCATTAGGATGTCCACTGGGTTCAGGGGGCTGTGGTTCTTTCTTGATTCTGGTTTTCCAATCCCTGGGTCACAGCTGTACTGCTCTGTTCTTGAACTCAGTATTCCAGTGGTGAACTCAGAGACACTGCTACTCTGGTAGGTCAGTACTGTATTGTTCCAGCAAACATTTACGGTGGTGAGGCTTGGAAATTAAGGGCTCCCCTCGTGGCTCAGCTGGTAAAGAATCCACCTACAATGCAGGAGACTCAGGTTTGATCACTGGGTTGGGAAGATCCCTGGAGAACGGAATGGCTACCCACTCCAGTATTCTTACCTGGGAAATCCCATGGACAGAGGAGCCTGGTGGGCTATGGTCCATAGGGTCTCAAAGAGTCAGACATGACTTTGCGACTAAAGAACAACAAAGCTTAGAAATTACTCCTTCAGGCCTTCCAATGATATCTTAAGCCCTGAATTCCCTGTATTCAATTCCTTCTTTTGAATAAAACCTACACGGGTTTCTGTTTCTTGCAATGAATTGGACTGTTTCTTCTCAAACACCTGGGAATTAAGCATACATACTTATACCAAAATAAACAAGGGTCTCTTTGGATATCAGTACTACCTGGGCATTTCCCTACTCTACTTTCTGATATCAGAGCTATATTCTTATCCACCTTTACTCTGCGATTCCTGTTGCGTGTTCAGTCAAGTGGACCTGGAGGTCTAACGGGAGGACCACGCAGAGAGGCAAACAAGAATCTTCCATGTGGCTAGCACCTTCTGAGTCTCTAGAAAAGAGGGCTCTAAAACAAAGATCACAACCATGGAAGGTTTTATGGGTTAGAATTTGTTGCCACATTATGAAATAAGCACCCTCACCTTCTTACATTGTTCATTTCTTTTCCGAACTTTTTCTGACTGCTGGTTAAGCAGAGTCTTTCTAGAACTCAACTCAAGAGGTTGGGTGACTATGGGCCAATGTTTTGGTTTGGAGATGCTAACTGACTCCTGAATTATGGTGTGAAAAGCCAGAAGTTCATTCTCCCATGGATATTTTCTCCCTGTCTAGCTCCAGATTTCAGTAACAAATAAAACTCAGAATGTACGTTTAAGAGATCCCATCAAGGAAAGTGTTGTATTTCTATATGCCACAAAAATGGATGTAGCTAAAAGAACAACAGGAGATGTAGCTGGGCCAAGAAGCCTTGGTATGAGTGACAGGGGTCTTCATGTTGGGAATAAGCGGTGAGATAGTTTAGGAAGAAGTCCTTTGGATATTTGAAACCTAAATGCCTTTGAGTGGTTCTTTGATCAGACCTCTTCCTTCAAACATATTTCACTTTATAATAAATAGCTCTATAGAGATGACTCAGTGAATTAATCAAAGGACTAAATTATCTTGCTAAGCTAGAGTTGTTAAAACACATCAAATTTGCTCTTGTCTATATTTTTTTCAATCTGTAGAGAAGGGAAAATTATATGGACTGTAGTTGGATTCTGAAAATCGTTATCTAGGGTTTTATTTTAAAGAATATCCTGATAATGTGAGTAAATGGACATCCTTTTATACTGTTGGTGAGTGTAAATTGGCACAAGATTTCTGGAGGGTAATCTGTCAATACTTACCGAAATTTTAAATGGGCACTTCTTAATCTGGAGATTCAACTTGTAGAAATGTATCCTAAGAAAGAATCAGGCAACTGCATAAAAGATGTCCAAGGATGTTCATTGAAGGAGTCTTTATAAAATATAAAAAGTGGAAATAGCCAAAAGGTCTGTTGGTGGAAGATTGGTTTAATAAAATATGATGGACCTTTCCAGTGGAATATTATGCTGGATCAGGGGGATTTATATGTTTTAACAAAAAGATACCTGCCATAAACTGGGTATTGATAAAAGCTAGTTAGGGAAAGTTTTTTTTATATATTCTGTATATTTTTAATGATATGTATATTTTGCTATCATTTATACTTGACTCATGACAGATACTTAATAATATTTAGTAAATTAATTCATGTAAATCTATTTCCATATATTTATATATGCATTATACATTCTGGAAGGATATATGCCTATCGGTTAACCATGGTTATTTTTATCATCATTGGGTGGTGTTGAAGCTTGAAGCCATAGTGGAGATTATTAAAAACAACTTTTACTTTCCATTTTTTCTTTTGCATTATTTAAAATTTAGATAAACGTGTTACTTATAAATGGTATTTCTATTTTGAAACAATGTGTTGTTTTCAATTTTTATAACAGACCAGGCCACCTAGAATATACTAAAATTGCTGCAAACCAAGTAGAAAAAAGGAAAACAGCTCAACAGAATAAAGGGCAAAGAGTACAAACAGTTTATTCACAGAATAGGAAAACCGAGAGGACAACAAGCATATGTCAAGGTGTCAAAGTCATGTAATGGGGTGCCATTTCTTAGCCACTAGATGGGCAAAACTACAGGTCTTACAGTGTCACAGATTTTCAAGAATGTAGGGAAACAGGGAATGTCAGTCAAGGCTGGTGGAACTGTGAGCACAAGCACTTTTGGAGAGCAACTGGTAAGATGGAAACTGTCCATGGTTCCAGGAGCCCCAAATTACGTTAAGTATACACCTTTGAAAGAATGTCTCTTCCTTGCAGAAAGAGGTGCACACGTGTGAACCAGGCTTAAGTTGCTGTGCTCTCCCAGTATGGTAGTGATTTATGGAGGAAGTACCTAGCATCACTGACTCAGTGGACATGAATCTGAGAAATCTCTGGGAGGTGGTGAAGGACAAGGAAGCCTGGCATGCTGCTGTCCATGGGGTCACCAAGAGTCAGACATGATTTAGCGACTGAACAACAACAACCTTCCCCCCACCAGAAGCCAGGGAGGAAAAAGGGGTGCAGGATAAAGGAGAGAAGCATGGGTGTTTTCAGGTCAGGTTCCTGCAGCCTCAGCTGGCCCAGAAGGGGAGCTCTAGGCTTTCATTCCCTCACATGAGTCAGTCATTGGTGAAGGGCCCCCTGGGAGCAAATAAATGCCCAGGAACTTCTAACTTTCCGTGACTGCAGGCAAAGTGGCTCCAGAAACTCATGGGGAATCTCCAAAGAGTCTTCACTGTGGGCTGTTAGACTCAAAAGCCCAATAGAAATTTGGAAAAGGCAATGGCACTGGTGGAAAAGATCCTGGAAGATCTGAATGGAGGACTGAGAGCCTACATTCTAGGTGCAAAAATACACTGAAACCATATATGATAGATCCACGACTTTCATTGAGAGGTAGGAAAGAGAATGGGACTGTATCTATCTATAATGTTTTATTTATTTTTTAAAAAATTTAAAAGATCAAGACAACATAACAAATATGCATTAATAGCCAGTTCTGGACGGTCGAAAGAGGAGAAACCAGGGTCCTTCTTTGTGCTTACACTGGACGTCAAATACACCCAAGCGTGGCTGGTGAGGAGGTGAGTTGTTGTTGCTGTTTAGTTGCTAAGTCAGGTCTGACTCTGTGACACTATGAACCGTAGCCCGCCAGGCTCCTCTGTCCATGGGATTTTCTAGGCAAGAATACTGGAGTGGGTTGCCATTTCCTTCTCCAGGGAAAGAGGTGAGGGGGAGTCTCAAAACTGGATTCACAGTAGGAACCAGGGTGCTAAATAAGTAGCTAATGAGTGACGTAGCTTTGGAACCCTTTAAAATGATAAAGACCCGCCTCAGCTTTGCTACAGACCACAGCCTAACCTTGTTGCTTCAAGGACCTCACCTATTGGTGGCAACACACAACAGAGGTTTCAGAGGTTGGAAGGAGCAGACATGTTCATACACACCTGGGAGACATCACCTGTGTACTTCCAGAAAGTCCTGGGGCAGGGAGGCAGCTAAGGATGTTAATTTGTTAGTGACTGAAATACCTCAGCAGGAGTGGGTTCAAATGGGGTTCTTGGAGGGGAGGGTGATAGAAATATTCTGTAATTAGATTGTGGTGTTGGTTGCACCAACTCTGTAAACACACTAAAATTGGTTGAATTGTTTACAGAAAATGAGTGAATTTATGCTATGTAAATTATCCCTCAATCAAGCTATTTTTAAGAAAATGGAGTTATTCTTAAAAAGACCTTAGGAAATAGAAGAACTGAGATGCAGCAGGAATCCAGAGCCTCTGAGAAGAATCACTTGCGCTTGGGCCCCACACCATGACTTTCTATGGTTAATAGCTGTGTGTGTGTGTGCTAAGTCGCTTCAGTCACATCCAACTCTTTGTGGCCCTATGGACTGATCTTCCCAAGCTCTTCTGTCCATGGGATGCTCCAGGCAAGAACACCAGAGTGGGTTGCCATTTCCTCGTCCAGGGGATCTTCCCAACCCAAGGATCAAACCCGCGTCTCCTGCAGCTCCTGCACTGCACGCAGATTCTTTGCCTCGGAGCCAGCAGTGAAGCCCTAATAGTTGTTAATACCCTATTAATACAATTGTCATGTCACAAGTGGCTTACAGACATGCTGGGATGTTACTGAGCCTCACAGCTCTCCCAGGAAGGCTGTCTGGGGCTTGAGGCACAGAAAATCCTCTTGTCAGTTGCCCTTGGCCAAGAGCATCCACATACATTTGCCCCAGCGTGTCAAACAAATAGTGAAAATTGTCCTTGAGTGCCATGATGTGAAAGAGGCTAGAAAGCCTTGCCCTAAAGAAATGCTATATTTTTTTTTACCTTTTCTGCGTTTCTTCATGAGAACCGGGGTCTCACAGAGGTGAGAATGGTGGTGGGACTCCTGCTGTTGACAGATTCGGGCCTTTATGAAACCAAAGGGCAGGGGGCTGGCCAGCTAGGAGAGCGTGGGGGCTGCCAGCACAACTGTGGGAATCGACTTGGATGCCTCCTTTCCCCCTGCGGAGAATAATGTTTATTCACCTGGAAAGCAGAAACTGTTGCTAACTGGAGCAGAAAAGTAATTTCCATTTGGACGTGGCAAGAGAAGACCAGAGTATCAAGAATAGGAATCCACATACAAAAGAGACAGGCTCACTGGCGCCTCTATTTTCTAAGGCAGAAACCTAGTCTGTAGTAACTCAAGCCTGAGGGAGCCACCTAGGAGGTCATGGAGGTGTGTAGAAATGCAGAGTCTTAGGCCAGCCTTCAGTCAGATTGCAAAAGCCCCTCACTTGGCTTCTCTAGGGCTCCCCTGGTGCCTCAGATGGTAAAGAATCTGCCTGCAATGCAGGAGACCCAAGTTCCATCCCTGGGTTGGGAAGATGCCCTGGAGAAGGGATTGGAAGCCTTTCCAGTGTTCTTGCCTGGAGAACCCCACAGACAAAGCAGCCCGGCAGGCTATGGTCCATGGGGTCACAAAGCTTCAGGCACGACTGAAGTGACTGAGTGCAGAGCGCAGGAGTCTCTAAGCTGAGCTTCTTTCTCCGACCTACCTATCTTTGGAGAATATGAGAACAGGTTTCCCTCCCAGAATCTAGAGATTGTGAGGAATGTCAGAATGTAATTCGCTACCAAGAGTCCTTTCCAGGGTCTTAGTTTGGGTCTCCCAGAAGCAGGCTGTGAGACATTGACACCAATAGTTTATTCAGGAGGTGCGGGAGCCCAGGAAGGGGTGTGAGGAAGTGAGGCAGGGAAGAGAAGGGGGGAAGTGAAGAAAGAGTGTGTTATCAAGCAAGTGATCACTTGGGGCAACAGCAGCTGTGGCTGGTAATGTCAGGGAGCCAGGGCAGCAGAGCACGCGTCTCACAACTGTCCCCACTGAGGGGTGAGGCAGCGCCCCACTCACTCCCCATCAGTTGAGGACTACTCCCAGAGGCCATTCATCCCCCAGCCTTCTGGGCCTATTATAGAGGTGGGTGAAGTAGGGCCTGAGGGCAGAAAAGCCCTGGGGAAAGGGGTATGGGTGCTGGCGAATGTGATGCAGTGATTGAGGCGGTTATGGGTACACCCAGCCTCTGGTACACCCAGCTCAGGTCTTCCTGTGTTCTGAACATCCTCTGCCTCCTCTCCGAAAAATCACAGAACTACGTTTCTACCAACCATTGGTCCTCAGAGCATGGGCCCAGGATCCACTGACTCCTGGCCCAGAGCCTTGTGGAACTTGCAGCCACCCTGGATGCCACGTGTGCTGTTGGCAGTTCTCATAGCATCGTGGGTGATCCACCCAGAGAGAGGCTCGGGTGGGAGGAGCCTGCATGACCCTGTTGGGGATGTAGTTATCTGCATCCACGCACTGGCAGTCTCCAGCAACAAGCCAGAGCCTCCAGCCACAGCCATCAGATCTGATTTCTAGCCAGCCCTGTCTCTCATCTAGGGGAAACTCAGAGGCCAAAGAAAGTGGGCCACTTGGCTCTTGGCAGATGTTTCTTAACTGTCATGACATCCTTGTGGAATGATCGTGGGGATTTGGATCCTTTCTATACTCTTCCCTGCCCACCCCCAACAACACACTCTTTAGTAAGGCAGTGTAGCACAGTGATTGTGTGTGTGTGTGTGTGTGTGTGTGTGTGTGTGTGTGTGTGTGTGTACTCTGGGTTTAAACTATCAGACTTAATGCTAGGTTTGCTATCCACACGTCACTGAAATTTCTCTGTGCCCCAGCTTCATTCTCCTAATACTGCCTCAGACGACTGGCATGAGGATAAAGTTGTAGAAAACATCTAAAACATTCTAAGAGCTCCTAGGCAGTGCTTGGCAAACGTTGAATTTTTTTTTTTTATTCTGCCTGTGAGAAAATGAAGGCCTTCCCAGGTGGCTCAGTGGTAAAGAACCCACCTGCCATTGCAGGAGATGTGAGTTCGATCCCTGAGTCAGGAAGATCCTGTGGAGGAGGAAATGACAACCCACTCCAGTATTCTTGCCTGGGAAATCCCATGGACAGGAGAGCCTGGTGGGGTAGTCTGTGGGGTCGCAAAAGAGTTGGGTGCAACTTAGCAACTAAAGAACAACATGAGAAAATGAAAACCCTGGAAGTAGTAAGAGGTACCCAAGATCACCAGGCAAGTTGGATTTACAGCAGAAGAGAACTGTGCTTGGTAGGCTCTGCCCAACCTCTAGCCCAGCAGCTCTCTTCTGCACACATCAGGAGTCATCTGTCATCCCAATTCCCATAGCTCACCCCAGTCCCTATAATAGCTCCAGCCATGAAACCCAATTTCAGCATCAACTTCCTGCAACTGAAATTCGAATCCAATGTCCCAAACCCGATTCTCCCCCTGTTCTCCAGTCCCAGCTCCACACCCCGTGCCCTAGTTCCCATGCCTCGTGGGCCCTGTTTCCTTTCCTTTGTGCATTCAGCACCATGCCTGGCACCAAGTAGGTCCTTGGGCAGGGGACGTTGGTTGTACCTGTCTCTGCCTAAGCTCTGAGTACAAGGATCAGTACCTGGAACTAAAATCCTGCCAGTCACAGGGGACCCCTCTCCACTGCTGGGACCCTGGTGTCATACACTATTTTCTTGGACTTTTACGCCCAACCCACTGTGGGTTCCTGGGCCCCATGCTCTGTCTTAGCTCCCTTGTCCTGACTCTTGGATGTTTGCCTGGATGGAGGCCAGAAGTGGCTGTGATTTTGGATGCCAGACCCAGCTCCCAGGATAAATCCCTTCTAGCAGCACCTGCCACTGGGGCAGCACCCCCATAACTGCCCCAGTCTGGTGGCTAGGTCTGCAGCCCATTCCCAATTCCTCCTCACCTCTCCACTCAATTTGGTGATGAAGCTGCTGGTCTAACAGGTGCCTGGGGCCACGCAGGCTGCACCCTACTCATTTCTTGTCCCCAGATAAGAAACAAAATGCCTCAGAGTTTGGAGTCCAATTCCAGAGCCCGGACCTCTATTCCACCCCATCAGCCACTGGCTGAAAGCACTATATTTATTGATTAAATTCAAACTAGAGTCATTCTTGAGGCCCTACAACATATGCCTGTTTAAACTCACCATAATTTTTTTTCATCACCAATTCTGAGTGCCAGAGTTACCAAAATTAATAAGTCACATCCGTTATCACCTGATGGAGAAGGCAGATGTGTAAGCAAATAGCTATTATATGAGGTTATAAACTCTAAAATAAAACTATCATTAAAATGCTATGGGAATGTCAATAAAGGAAGAATTAGTCCTATGGGGAAAGGTCAAAGAAAGCTTCACAACGGAGATTATGTCTGAGCTAAGCTGGAAGGATGAGTGGGAGCAAGGCAGATGGAGAAAGAGGAAAGGGCATTTTATTTATTTTTCTCCTTTTGAGAGGGATATCTGTTTCCAAACCCTATAACATTGGAGCACTGAACTTTTACCTTCTGCTTTCTCTCTCTTCTTTAAATCTTCAATCCTCCACCTCCAATTTCCTTCCCTCAGAAGCACCCTCTTGAAGGTGTATAATAGTACCCTTAAATGTTCTTTTGTATTTGTATAACGTGTGGTGTTATGTTGTGCATATGTGTTTAATTTCCATTAAGAGTATTGTGCTAGAAGTGTCATTCTCTTTACTACATTGTACACTCAACACTCTTTTAAAAGTGCACGTCACAGTATGAACAGTTTGTTGTTTTCTCCAGCAGCAGCATCATGTTCTATGGTGTGCATACCCCTTGTTTTTTTCATCATCTCCCTCAATAATGGACACCTAGGTCACTTATAACTCTCTCCTCCCATAGAGAACCTCCTCCTAAATGTCCTCTCACAGATAGACCTGTGCATGAATTTTTCTCAGTGAGATTGTTCAGTTATGGGCCATCTACATACTTAATTTTACAAGGCATTGTTGCCAAACTGCTTTCAGAATGCACACCCACTGCAAAGCTTTATTGAGCACCAATCCCATGCAGGCACTGTTCTAGCCATGGGTGACTGAGGCATGAACAAAGTCCCTGCCTTCAGTGAGCCTGTAGTTGAATGCAGGAAGTGGCAATGTACTGAGAAGTGTACATGAAATAGTACATAGCGAAAAGGGCTATGAAGGAAATGAGGCAGGGCAGGGAACAGAGGGTGACAGGGAGTCACCTCTATGAGGGGTGGTATTTGATGGCAGGCCTGAATAAAGTGAGGGAGCCAGGTACTGGGCCTGGGGAAGAGCATGTCAGAACAGCGAGGCTCCCAGGTGGGAGCATGTTGAGTGCGTGTGAGCCAGAGGGCAGTGTTCGGAGCTTTTAAGCAATGGATTCTAAAGTAGTCGATAATGCTAGTAAAATGCTTTACACAGTGCCAGGTGCAGTGTAAGTGCTCAGTTTTGACGTGCTGAGTCATTCAGTTGTGTCCCACTCTTTGCGACCCCATGGACTGCAGCCTGCCAGGCTCCTCTGTCCATGGGATTTCCCAGGCAAGAATACTGGAGTGGGTTGCCATTTCCTCTTCCAGGGGATCTTCCTGACCCAGGGATTGAACCTGGGCCTCCTACATTGCAGGCATATTCTTTACCACTGAGCCACCAGGGAAAGCCCCCAATTTTGACAAAAAAAAAAATTACTGGTTTTGGAGTGTCATGATTAGATTGGAGGTGTGGAAAGATTGGAGGCAGAAGAAAGATGGAGGGATTAGAGCCCAGTGCCAGGGGTGGATGTCTGGCTTGAGGTAGTGGCAGTGGGATTTCAGTTTAGAGTTATTTAGATAGTCCTAGCTTTTAATTTTTTGGTTTTCACAAGCATTTTCTAAATGACCCTCTGGGTCTGGTTTTGGAGCCAGCAATTGAGCTGATAGTCATCACCCATCTTCATGGTCCCTACAGAATAGGAAGCTTCTCTAAGGACCAAGCGGAGAAAGCGATGGCACCCCACTCCAGTACTCTTGGCTGGAAAATCCCATGGATGGAGGAGCCTGGTAGGCTGCAGTCCATGGGGTCGCTAAGAGTCGGACACGACTGAGCGACTTCACTTTCACTTTTCACTTTCATGCATTGAAGAAGGAAATGGCGACCCACTCCAGTGTTCTTGCCTGGAGAATCCCAGGGACGGGGGAGCCTGGTGGGCTGCCGTCTATGGGGTCCCACAGAGTCGGACACGACTGAAGCGACTTAGCAGAAGCAGCAGCTAAGGACCAAGCGGTACTCAGAAAAGGAGCTGGACCAAAGTGCATCCTTTGCTTGTTGGGAGCTTAGAGAGAACGACATCTTGGCAGGATGTTCCAGCTAAATGCCCAAACAATCAACTAATTACTTGGGTCTGGACACAGCCAAACAAATCTACCTTCCCAAGTCACTGCCAGAGGTTTTAGTAACTTCATTCTGGCTGGATTTCAGCACCACACACCAAGAATCAGATGACTGGGCCAGAAGGGGCATTTCTTACTTACCTGCTTCTTTCTGTTAAAAAAAAAATACTACAATATAATCAGTTTTCCTACCTACAGATTTGATGAGGGCTTGAAAAAACATGAGGGGATATTCAGCCTCACTAGAAATCAGACCTATGCAATTATAAACAGAAATGAGGGGCCATTTTTCATCCACCGGGTTGGCAAACATTAAAAGGATTGATAATACCTAGTCCTGGGGAGAGTAGAGGGAGAATGGGCACTGTTGTGTGCTCTTGGTGGGAGTTTTAATTGGCAAAGACATTTTGGAGGGCAATTTGGCAGCTTCTAGCAACATTTAAAATGGTCATAGTCTTTGGCCCAGCAAGCCTTCTTCCAAACCATGCACTGGAAGCTTTATCCCATAAATATAATGGCATGTGTACCCAGATACTCACACGTACACATATATACAGTGAAAAATATGATTGATCTGAATTCTCATCCATAGAGCAGAGATTACATAAATAAAGCATAGCATGCCTGTACCATGAAGTCCTTGGTATATACTGATGGGGAAGATGTTCAAGATATACTCTCATGAAATAAAGACAAACTCTGGATAATATATAGGATAAAATCAAAGTTACGTAAAAAAAAAATCTATGTATGTTCATTTCTGTGTGTAAATACTTTTCTAGAAGGCCTGAAAGGACACACTTCAACTGCTCATTCCAACTACTCCCCAGAGAGGGGACTAGGAAGAGGAAAGGGTGGTTTGAAAGGTTTTATTCAATCTATTTCTATTTTAGCATTCATGTATTACATGTGCCTTTAAAGGTAATTTTATAGGAAAAGCAGAAAAGAAGGGACTCTGTGGCATTTGTGTTTAATAGGCTTCATCTTCTTCCTCTTCACCACCCTTCACCACCCTGATCATCACTTCAAATCCCTGAGCCTTTTCTCTTCCTTGGCACATGACAAACCCTGAGTCCTAAGCATGCTCTTATTGTGGCTGATAGCTCTGTCAGCTGTTAATTATTCATGCTAATGGAAGGGGCTGGAGGCACAGATAATGCAAAATCAAGAAGAGTAAATCTTTCAGAGTCTCGGTCTACTCCCCTCCTGGATCCCTGGGGAACACCTTGCATACTATAGGTATTTACTCAGCAATAAATATTGATTGATATGGATTGATATTTGTCTCTGCAGTTTTGAATTGCTCACATTCTCAGACTTGTATATACACACTCCTGGGCAGTGCCTTCCTCAAATCTTTACTGGCCTGACCCTGCGGGTGGGGACCTGACCCTTGAAGGCCCTCCCCTCTTCCACCACGAGGACTGACAAGCCCCAGGCATTATCCACCAGTGGGCTGTTCTGTTCATGGATAAAACAGAGATGACAAGAATCCTTGTTCTTATTTGTTTATTTTTTACATAAACTGACTGGTATGTTGACTGGTGGCCTTGCCTCTCTAGTGGCAAATCAGGTCAGGGTTAGAATGTCAGCATATCTTTTGAGGGACACAATTCAATTCACAACACCATCCAAATGGAAAATGAAACGATATAGTACAAACCCTTTTGTGGCTGGCTCCTTTCACTCAGTGCGATGGTCGTGAGACTCCTTCATATTGTCATATGTCGTTGTAGTTAGTTCAGTCTCACTGCTGCATAATATTCCATTTTGCAAATATACCCGCATTTAGTTATCCATTCTACTGTTGATGGACATGTGGTAGTTTCCTGTTCAATGCTAGTATGAATAGGGTTGCTATGAATATTCAAGTGTATGTATTCTGGTTAACTTATGTATGCATCTCTCTTGGTCTATATGTGGGGTTCACAAAATAGGCATTTGATCAGCTCTTGTAGAGAATGGCAAAGAGTATTCCAAAGAGATTTGACCAATTTACACTTCCACCAGCAGCAACTGAGAGTTCTGGTTGCTCCACCTCCAAGACTTGGCATTGTCTTTCATTCTAGCTGTTCTGATCGGTGTGTGTTGACATCACATCATGTTTTTAATTGGCTTCCCTTTGTTTTTCATTCCAGCCTCCCATCCCTCTTTGATCATCTTGGGCATTTCCTGATCTTTTCATCATCCATTACCATGAGTAGCATCTCAAAATCCCTTCCTTACAGGAAGATGTCTTGATCTATAGGAAAAACAAAGTGTTTCCCCATTTATCATCCTCTTATGGAAGAATCTCTCATGCAGCCACTTTGAACTGCCTCCGAACACATGCTGCAGAAGAATCCATGCCTGTTTATTGGTTGTGTGATTATTTTGTTTATTAATGCCTTAAAATCCCAACTGGAACAAACACGAAGTTGGAGAGCAAGATGCCTGCCATAACAAACGATAAAGTTTGTAGTGCATACAAATCTGCTTGTAACAAAGTCATCCCCCCAACTTGGCTCTATGGGTGTCTTTCTCATTGTATAACTGTTAAATGCATTTCATGGTGAAGTTATGTTAGGGTATCACATCTCTAATGGAAATGAAGCAATTCCTGAGCATCATGGGAGGGTGTGAGGCGCCAACCATTCCCTGTTCAAATTGCCAGGGCCAGTCCTATCACTTAGAGGAAGAATTGGGTCTCTCAGAGCAGAGACTGGAACTGGCCCCTTTCTTTCCTTCTGCCCCCACTATCCATCAGGAATGTAACATATTTGGGATAAATTTGAGTCTGTTATAACAAAGAGAGATGAAATGGCACCCTGGAAAAGATACGGGCTTGTGAGGGAGGGTCAGTCACCTTCACTTCAACCCTCATCCTGCCACCCCCCAGTGATGTGAGAGGGTGGCAGGGAACTGGGCAGATGGGCATCCTTGAGGAAGTAGGTGGCTCAGTGAGACTGAAATGGTTCAGGGCCCAAGACCAGAAGCCCACCTGCATGAGCCATAATGGACTGTGGTCTTGGTGAGTTCTGGGCTTGCTCACATTTTGCCCCCTCAAGTGTTCTCTAAAGTCTCTTTGAGGAGGCCAGTATGTCTGCATACTATCCAAACTGGGGTTGGAAATTTAAAGAGGAGCCACCATGATGGGGCCATGAGTGTGCTCTGTGGTTAAAGAGTGCTGGCATCTTGGTCCAGCTCTTCCTCCAAGTGTCTCCTCTCAAAACTGATAGAGAAGGAAGGGCAATGACCTACCAGCTCTCAGTTTTGAACAAGTGTCATTTCTAAAACTGGCCTCTAGTGAGTCAGGCTCTTGATATTTGCCATTTATTGAATGTCCCAGTGTGTTTGGTAGGGCCTCAGAATGAAAACAAGCGGAGCAGACCTGATCACCCCCCACCTCTAGCTTCAATTCAAGCTCAGCTGAACCACAGGTTGAAGAAGACTTGCACAGCCAAGCCTCACCCAAGTCCACTGATACACACACACCTGCAGATTCATAAATGTGAGATGAAATGGTGATTTTGTTTGCCATCGAGTTCGAGGATGTGTTGTCATAGCTGCACATCAAAGAACGCTAACTATTTTTTCATTTAACTCAGTAATGCCTTATGTGGGTACTACAATTATTTTCATTTTAAAGATGTAGAAATTCATCCTTAGAGAAGTTAATTAATTTGCTGAGGTCTACATTGCTAAGAAAGGTCACAGTGGTAATTCAGACAGGTGTGTGGGGTTCCAGGGCTTGGGCTCTTAGCAACTATGTTTTGTTCATAGCGTGTAAACCCACAGGGTGTAGGGCAAGGAGAGACCAGCTGCCTGCTGCATTTCCTGCATAGCTTAAATGTCAGCCAGCTGACTTCCTGCCTTTGCATCACTGGACAACTTGAGATCTTGAGATTTTGAACTGCTCTTCCCTATTCTGCCCAGAAGATGGGTCTTATTCTTAAGAAAACTAGAGCTTACAATATCATTGACTTTTCAAAGTTTGGAGAAATTTCCTGGTGATGTGTTTTCTCACAGAACATTAGTCATTTACTTGCCAAGAGATGTAAGGGGTGAGGAGTGTATGCCCCCTGGCAATTGGAGGTCAATCTGGAGTGAAGACAAAGAACCTCTGAAACTTTCATCCAAATCATTGCAAAAACAAGATTTAAAAAATAACATATCCATTTCACTATAATTTTCTAGGAATGTTGGTATATATAAACCCACTTTACTTTTACTGGCTTAGAATGTGGATTTTGGAAGCAGATGACTGAACTCAGTAAGTGACCCTGAACAAGTTACTTAACTTTTTATGCCTCAGTTTTTTCACCTATAAAATGGAGATAATAATACTACCCCCTCTAGGGTAGTATGTGGATAAAATGAGATTATGCATATAAAGTCATTACTTAACACAATATCTGGCTTAGAGATGCTTTGGGCTGTAAGCAACAGAGATCCTGAATGGAAATGGCTTTAAAAGTTAGGAAATGTATTATCTCATGTAGTCCAGTGAGGGAAGAATCCTCCAGGTATAATACAGCTGGGGCTCTGGTCCTGATCTATCAGCTATTTTCTTGACTTGGCTTTCCTCTCATTACCCGCCTTGAAGCAAGAGAGCTGTTGGCAGCAACCAGGGCAGTGGAATTGCTTGTCCATCGCCAACAGAAGAGAAAGAGCAAACCGCTCCCAGATATGGAAAGAAATACCTTCCCTTCAATTTCACTGGGCTGACCTAGGTTACTGCCATCTTCCTGGATCAATATCCATTGTCAGAGGAGCGCCCCATGGCAATGGACTTTAGGGTCTGTGAACCGATTGGAGGAGAAGAGGAATGGATGACTGTGATTGATTTCCATGAATCAGGATTCATCTTTGTTGATAGAGGTAGGGGTCACCTTTGCCTAAGTTACACGGTTTGGATGGAGAAGGGATGAGTATGTGAATGAGATCAAGATCTTATTGGAAAAGAGGATGCGGGAAATAGATTTGGTGAAGGCACTCCACAGTGGTGACCAGAGCTGGCAGAGAGTAGATACTCAACAGTTGCCAGCTCTGCTATTCCACTTTTGCAACCATAGTTTTTTTTTTTAAACAGTCAGTTGTGTTTCATGATAAAGCATCTACTATCTGGCCTCTAGCCATTCCCTAAAAAGATAAATTTGGGAACTCTGGGGTGACAAATGATTTGCATTGAAAGCTCATCTTGCCTCTTCTTTTTTTTTTATGGAAATTAATCTACCTGGAAAATAAACTCCAAGGGCCTGTTAAGACTTGGAAGGTCTAAGCTCAATTCTTCACATCATCATCACCTTGAAAGGGTAAAATTAACAATGCACAACAATTTTTTCCTCCTTGGGCCAACCGATACTTTCCTTAAAGATATACATCAACAGTTTTTGTACAAAATCTTGGCACTTTGTGGTGGACATCTATTTTTTCTGTCTACCCACCTACCTTTGCCTCTTTTCCACCTAACAGAACTTTCCTATGAGAAACCTATTCTGTGTGATTTGGATGACACTGACCTGATCTACACAAACACACACACACACGCGCGCATGCACAGAAAAGCCAGGATGACCAATCAAAAAACATTATCCCTTCCTTTGAAAAGGATGATTAATTCCAGGCTGGGTACATGACTCAGGCTCAGCCCATCATCTACTCTCTTTCCAGAAAAATTTGAACCTTGAGTTGAATAAACAAGTGTCAAAGGAGCCACAGCTAAATCTTTATAAATCTTCATTTTCCAGCACCTGGAAAATATACTTTATGCATTCTTTTTATTTACATCCAGAGCTGACATGATTTCCATTGGTCCCAAGTTCTGATTGTCTTGATTATCTAGCTCTGTGAGCGTTCGAGAATTCTCTAATAAAACTGCTATGGATTGAATTGTATCGCCCCAAAACTCATATTTTGAAGCTTTAACCTCCAATGTAACTATAATTGGAGATAGGGCTTTTAGGAAAAGTGAGGTCGTAAGGATGGGGCCCCAATCAAATAGGACTAGTGGCCTAATACATAGGAAAGAGGGAGCTATCTCTCTCTATCCACACACAATCACCAAGGAAAGACTATTTGAGCACACAGTGAGAAGGTGCCATCTGTAAGCCAAGGAGAGGGTCCCCACCAGAACTGACCATGCTGGCACCCTGATCTCAGACTTCTAGCCTTCAGAACTGTGAGAAAATTTCTGCTGTTTAAGCTACCCGGTCTATGGTATTTTATTATGGTAGCCTGAGCAGACTGAGACATACCATTTTCCTTCTTTAGTGTCAATGTCTATTACTTGCCAACCAAGTAAGTCCTCATTTAGGAGTGGCAAAACAGCTGGTTAAATTGTCACCCCCCTGTATCTTCAGAAGCAAGCAATATGCCTAGCCACACAAACTACTAGGCTTAGAAGGAAACTATCAGGATGATGTTGTGTGGGGTCTACTTCTTGTAGCTCTCCCCAAGGTCCTACAGGAAAGTCTATTCTACCTTAAAGCTTATAAGGAGTAGCATATGCCTCTGCTAAGATATGCTGCCTAATGTGGCCAACAACCCCAAATGGCTGAGAAACATGATCCAGACCCTTGGGAGAACTGAAGAGGCCCTATTTTCTGCCCTGATTTAAAGTTGGAGCTCACCAAGGCAGGGAAGATGGAAGCACAATAGGGGATAAAATTGGTCCCAGGAAGAGATTTGTGGAAAATTGGAAATCTTTGGCTACTTCCAAATATCTCCAGATGAGTACTCTTTGCCTGACAAAGGTAATAATTATCCTTATTGTAATGACTCATTCACTCAGATTGAATGGGAGCTTTGAACTTGGAAGCAAAGGGCAGATTAACCGGGCTTTGCAACCAGCCTGTTGTTTTTATTACCCAAAAGCCAAGGCCAAAATGGAAGCTTTTAGACTAAGAATGAGGGGTGACCTGCTACACACTGAGATCAATTATAGAAAAAAATAAAGAAGCCACAAGGCTAGGGTACAGGTTCAAGCACTATAATTCAACAAGGCCTTCAGCCTTGTTTAGAGCCACCCCTAGGCTGTGCAGGGGCACCCACTCAAGTATTGTTTTGGAGGTGGATAGGGGGCTATCCACACAAACATTTAAAATGTTTAATGTGCTACACAATTCATGGGCTTATGCGAGGTGTAGTGATTTATTGATACAGTGAGTGTAGAAGAGAAACTTACATACATGTTTACTGCCAATCAGTGCTTATGAAGATTCTTCACAGTATCCTGGCGCCATCTCTTCATGTTTCAGGCCCAGGAATCATTCTTTGTGCTCTTTATGGCCAAATGTGTCATTCTGGGACAACTTCTTATCTCTCAGTATAAAAAAAGGTGGCAATGCTGTTATTACTCGTAATGCCATGGCTCTTTGGAACCTCTTTGTATTGAAACTATATAGATTGGCTTACCTCTTCAGTTCCCTCCTAGTACTTATTTCATTTATTTAAACCTAGTGGGCTTCCCAGGTGGCTCAGATGGTAAGGAATCTGCCTGTAATGCATGAGACCCAGGTTCGATCCCTGGGTCAGGAAGATCCCCTGGAGCAGGAAATGGCAACCCACTCCAGGATTCTTGCCTAGAGAATTCTATTGACAGAGGAGCCTGGCAGGCTGCAGTCCACAGGGTCGCAAGGAGTCGGACATGACTGAGCAATTAACACTTCCACTTTCACATTAGCCAGGACACTGCATCATGCATAGTGCCATCCATGGACCATGGTTTCCAGTGATTCTCTCAAAGGTCATTACTGTGTTTCATTGAGGAGCATCACAAATACATCTTACTGACAAAGACATTTTCGTACTGCAAGGAAATGTAAATGATAATTCGTTGTCTGGTCATATTAAACCTACTGTTTAGAATTTTATAGTTTAAACATAGAAGAATGTTCCCTTGATCTCTTTTGGCTGCCATCATTGTGTTTCTAGAATGTGATCTCTTTTGATGCTGACCTTGCCCCTGCTTTTTACATATCACCACCAGTAGGGAGGACAGGCAAGGGTGTTCATGGGCAGATAGAGAAGAGAAGTCTCATTTGTGCAAGGACTGTCCATCTTTCATCCTGCACGGCTTGATACCAGCCTGGGAGAGCACGACATTGCATCCACTGGAGACAAGAGAAGACATAAATCAGAAAGGTCCATTGACATTACGGAACAACCACCAGATGCATCCTCTTGGCCAGGGTGATTGGCTCAGAGCAGGACATGTGTCTCAAAACAGACCAGTGGGTCTTCCCTGAGATACTTCTGCTGCAATAATCAATTTGGTATTCGGTTTTTGAGATTATAAGTTGTAAGGACAGAAAAAATGGAGCTGCTTGAAGCAATCGTTCCCAGCTGGTTTTAGTAAGAGTGATTGAGGTCTAGGAAGAAAAACCAATGACGAGCCATGCAAAGGCCAGAGATGAGAGCCCAATAAGTTCAGTTACTTGAACTCATAGATACCCTTGCACGTTTTTTTTTTTTTTTTTTTTCTGATTTCTGGTTTAAAATGGGTCTCTGCACAGATCTAGAGAACAGACTTGTAGACCCAGCAGGGGAAGGACAGGGTGGGATGAATTGAGAAAGTAACACTGACATATATATACTTATGTGTAAAATAGATAACTGGTGGGAAGCTGGTATATAACACAGGGAGCCCAGCCTGATGCTCTGTGATGACTTAGAGGGAGATAGGGTGGGAGGGAGGCTCAAGAGGGAGGGGATATCTGTGTATGTATTTATGATTGATTTATTTATTTATGATTAATCAATCATATTTATGATTGATTCATGATGTTGTATGGCAGAAACCAGTACAACATTGTAAAGCAATTATCCTCCAATTAAAAACAATATAAAATAAACAGCAAAAATTAATAAATTAATAAAATAAAATGTATCTCTGCCACTTGCAACCAGAAGATTCTTAACTCATATATTGAAAGAGACAGAGAAAGAGAAAATGTGTGTGTGCGTGTGAGAGAGATCCTAGCAGAAATTAAGAATGATTGAGAGTTGGATTTCTATGAAATTGGTAGTTAAGTGTTTATTTGTTTTGTTTTTATAGATGAAGAAGTGTAGATAAATAAACAGTGATCCTCCCAATATCACACAGATAGAAAGCAACAAATCCAGGACTTGATATGTTTTGTTCCTAAGCCCATATTCAATATGAATTCAAAGGGGATAATGAGATAAGAAAAAGCCTTCAGCATTTGGATTGCCCAAACTTATCTGGCATTTGGCTTGATGGGTGGGAAAAGGGTAGGAGCACAGCAAAAAGCAAAAATTCCCTTACTCAGGGATTCCTTTTTCTTTTCTGACGTTGTGCCCCTAGCTTAATGCTGGGAGGCCAGATCTTACAGCATCAGGCTGTCTCATGTTTAAATGCTCTTAAATTCTAGGCTCTGTGACCTTTATGGCCGAGCTTGCAGAACTTTAAATTCTTTTCTCTAATTATTTGCTCGATTATTTCTGCCTTAGGTCAACAAACATCACTGATTAGAAATGAAGAGTTCCTTGTGGAACTTGGGGATTTCTATCTTGTTTTGTTCATTCCTCCCTTTCTCCCCACTTCCTCCCTCCCGCCCCTCTGACTCTTTCCTCCCTTCCTTTCCTTCCTTCCTTCCTCCCCAAGCTGTGTACTTATTTTTTCAGCATGTGTGATCAGTTAGCCCGCTGTGTCTGCAGTGGAAGCATGGTGAGCACCATCCTCCTTTGCTCTGATCACTGAGTTATTGAAGCACCATAGATCATCTGCACCCCCAGCTTCCAGCAGGTCCTTGGTTCACTCGGACTGCCTTCATTCAGACTTTAAGGAAACC
The DNA here is from genome assembly GCF_032405125.1 of Capricornis sumatraensis. Classification (NCBI taxonomy): domain Eukaryota; kingdom Metazoa; phylum Chordata; class Mammalia; order Artiodactyla; family Bovidae; genus Capricornis; species Capricornis sumatraensis. The sequence continues at coordinate 104,593,658 of NC_091092.1, read as the reverse complement.
TGAATCTTGGGGTTTCCAGGTGTGGTATCAGGAGTGAGTTTGGAGAAGTGAGGCTGCAGGGCTTCGGATGGCCAGGGATAGATTGTGGTCTGGAGATGGCGAGCGTGGTCCTACTTCTATTCCCAGAGGCATCACATCTATCAGATAAAGCCTTTCTGTTACAGGAGCCCTAATTAATGCAGGCACTGATTTGTTCTTTCCTACTGAGTACTTCAGATGAATGATTACTGGGTGCCACTGGTGTTATCTCTCATGTATCTTTAATAAAAAGAACAATGGCTACAATTTCCAGTAGCCTTGCTGTGTTCGGGAGCCCTGGGCCAAGGCCTTCACATTCGTTATTCCATGTAACCCATGTGCCACCTGATGAGGCAGCTCTCAGGCTTGATTTCCCTCACCGCCTAGAGGAAGGAACTTAGGCTCAAAGAGTTTCAGTGAATTTCTCAAGGTCGCACTGCTAGAAAGAGGTAAGGCGGGTTTCACACCAAGGCTTGTTTGATTTCCTAGCACTTAACCACTTGCCATCATGCTGTTATGTTTTAATGTTAAGGGGAAGTGAGAAATGTAATAATAGAACTGGGGCAAGGTGGCAGTAAAAATGAGATAGCACTGTCGCATCACTCTTATAGCTACCCTCTCTCAGTGAGTCAGTCCCCTTATATCCCAGAGGGGCTCAAGTACTGATGAGGCTGAATGAGTGAGGAAGGTATCTTGGGAAGGCATCTGACTCCTGATTCCAGAGTTGGTCCAGCCAAGTAGGGGATTCCTCAAGGTCATGTCATGGAGGGAAGTGGAAGAGGGGATGGGCTGGGAACCCCTGCTGGTCTAGAGAGCTAGATACTCGTCAGCTCTGTGACCTTTGAGAAGCTTATTAACCTCTCTGGGCTTGCCTTTGTTTTGTACCACGGGGAGGCTAGGCTGTGTGTGTTGCTGGTTCAGGCAGCCTATGATGCAATGACTTTCAGAGAGGTGAACAGTGGGACTTCCCTGGTGGTTCAGTGATTATAACTCTGTGCTTCCTCTGCAGGGGGCACAGGTTCCATCCCTGGTTGGCAAACTCAGATCCCACAAGCTGCACAAATTGGTCAAGAAGAAAAAAAAAAAAAAGGAAAAGAGAGAGAGAGAGGCAAAGAGAGACAGCTGTCCTAGATGACACAGGCTAGGAAAGTGTCTGAGCATGCCGGCCCCACCTGGGTGCTTGCCCTCTAATGCTGTGTCAGTTCTTGGCTGCCTTGTGTCACCCTAGGGTTCCTCTTTGCTGAGAGCCATCAGCTGTCTGCTGGGTCCAGTGCTTTGCTCTAGCAGGGTGGTGAGGGGCTCAGGCTCACGTTTTGACACCCTCGTTTACGCTCTGTGCCTCAGTTTCCCCCTCTGCAAAATGGGAGTCATTCTGATGCTTTCCTTGTGGGTTTGTCTGAAGACTAAAGGAAACATTCATGTGAAATGCTCAGCCTTCTTCTTCTCCTGGTGCCAGGCACATGGATCTACTGCTTCAAAGTTAACTCTACCTAGGAACAGTTAGACTTAAGTCAGCAAACATTTGCCTCCCTGGAGCTAGCCCCATAGGTTGGTGCTGGGGGAATGCAGAGACACAGCCATGGTCTGTTATCCCGGAGTGGCCAGTTATGCTTGCCAGAAATAGAGGTTAATGTGGAATTTGGGGTATGAGGTGTCTGCTGGGGATCAACGCCTTTGAAAGGGAGGAGCTGAAAATAAGACGGCACACAGGAAGAACTGGGCATGTGCTGCAGGCCTGAGAACACTTTTGGCAGCCCAGCAGGGAACGCTGGTATGAGGTTGTTTTAAAGGGTGTCCCACGCTGTACACCTTCCTATCCCTGCTTTATCCACTGGCCAGAGGCAGGCCACCCAGAAAGACCGTGACCCTGGGAGAGACAGCTCAGGCACACAGTAGGGCTGACCCACTGGAGACTGTGCGGGCTGGAAAACATGTCCACCCTTGGAGGGGGATTTGAGCAATATGATGGGATATTGACCATGCTTAAGGAGTTTATAAACAGCAGAGGGCATGAGGAGATGACAGGTGGGCCAGGGAGAGGTTCCCGGAGCCTGGCTGAGCCAATGACAGCCTGGCTACGGGGAGAACTTGGATTCTTGTACAGACTCAGAGGTCAAGTAGACCCGTGTCCTGTGCCTACGGAGGGAAGTGAAGCCTAGGGTCAGAAACCTGGGGGAACAAGGGGGCGCTGGGAGAAGAAAAAGCCAGGCTGAGCAGACCTCATGTCCTAACCCCTGAGCCACGGATGGGTGTCAGGGGAGAGAGGGAGAGAGCATTTCTTTTGTTTGTGAGACATTGTTGTTGTTTAGTCGCTAAGTTGTGTCCTACTCTTTTGTGACCCCATATTAATGGGAGGAAAATTCAGAAATTTTTAGGCGTAATCTAGGTTGTGTCTCCCAGGAGGAAACCATACAAGTGATTTAGTAAGGAAGCACTTCCAGGGATGACCTGCAAGGGAGAAGGGGAAGCAGGAAAAAGAAAAGAGAAGGGAAGGAAGCAAGCAGGGGGTGCAGTCAGGCAAGTCCCCACCTGGCTTGTGCCATAGGCCTCCCAGTCTAAGGAAGCCAGGTTCCCACGCTTCTGCCCTCATCAGCCCATGACCAAGAGCCACCAAGGGAGTAGGCCAACCCCCAGGCATGTCCAGTTACCTGCACAGTTGTGCAGAGGGGCTCCCTTCTCGTAGGCTGAGGGTGGTCCTCCTGAAGCACAGTGTAGGTGCTGGGTGTTAGAAGGAAAAGCACAGTAAGAGGCAGTGAGCAGACAGGGAGCCCATACAAAGGGTCTAAAGGGATTCAAGGGGATGTGGGCGGGACGCCACGCCGGCTGCTGTCACAAGGAGCACTGTCTAGAGACACAGCAGCAGCTGATCCTCGCCCTCCTCCCGCCATCTGCTGCTTCGAGGAACCGAGTCTGGAATCCTGGGCCAGTGTCCATTTTGCTATTTCATCTGAGCTTCACCCTTTTCCATAGAAACTGGGGAGCCAGAAAGAACATTTCTTGATGCTGAGCACCTAACAGGCTGCAGGGAGACCGATGCTCTGGTTCGGGGGAGGCATCCATCTACTCCTGCTGAGGGCTCTCAGTTTCAACTCATTATCAAGCACGCTGCCGTGGCTTCAGAGCTGGCCATGAGTGCCTGGGGCCCTGGGCAGCCCTCTCTAGGCAACCGCTTGTCAGCAGCCAGAGCCTGGCCCCCACCCACTGGCTGATGCTTCTAGCCCATTAGAACTTGCTGGAAGACTCAGGAAACAGAGGACTCAGGTACGACCCAACCACACAGAAGTCGTGTTGGCCTGGACTACACTGAGCTCTGATCCGAAGTGAGTGAAGCCAGGCCCCTGGGTTGGGGTGGAGGGGAGGGGAAGGGTGCCACCTCCTTCCTAGGCAAAGAAATAACAATGAGAGCCCCATGAATACAAAGCCGCCTTCTCAGACCATCCCCCCCCCCCCCGACTTTTTCGGGCCTGCACTGTGAGTTCTGACAAAGCACAGGGCCAGGGCCCCTGAGATGTTAACTCCTGAAACAAAGGTCTGGATCCCGCTCCAGCCTCCTCCGACTGCTTTCTGTCCTGCGGGGTTCACGTCTAAGCCAGATCAGTTGTTCAGTATTTTGGTTATATGCCCTCCTGGTCCCAGTTCGGCAAGGCCCCTGACCACTTCACTCCTAGAGAGAGAGGGAAGCGGGACTAGCTTTGTCCTCAACATCTAAGCAGCAAACAGAAAAGAAGAGGCAGCCAGGAGTCAGGTGTCTTCCCCAAAGCCCCACCACCATTGCACTGCTCTATCCCCCTTCCTATGGGAAAGCAGTGCCCTGTGAGCTCACCGATGCCCAGCTCAGGGGCCACCTTGCCTCCCCATCCCACGTGGGGGCCAGCCTGGAGCCAAGTTGTCAAGGTGGCGCCTTCCCCCACCTTCACCGTGTGGACCATGCCGACATTTCTCAACACCTCCCACTCCCTCCCGCTCTCCGGTTTTTCTTAGGTTTGGCATCCTTCCAATCCCACAGGAATTCAGCTGATAAATGAATTCATACTCAAAGGTTATTGACTTAATTTGTCACCCCCATCCAGGAGCTATTTGCGCTGAAAAGCGATCCATGAGGGAGAGGGCGATGTTTACCTGCGAAGCACGCCTTTCTAAGGGGGATGGGGAAAGTCAGGCAGTGTGGCCTTCGGGCAGCCCCCTTCAGATCACCACCAAGGTGATCCTTTCTCTCCGCAAATTCCAGCCACAGAGACTTCCCCGTTTCGGGTGTGCACTGGGATGGCCTGGGGGGCAGATGTGATTAAGTAGGTGTGCAGGGGGCCCAGACATCTACATTTTAACCTGCTCATCACTTTCTGATGCAAATTGTCCACGGACCAAATACTTGGGTATTAGTTTCTTCGGGCCGCCCTAGCAAAGTACCATAGACTGAGTGGCTTAAACAACAGAAATCTCTTTCCGTGCAGCTCTTGGAGGTTAGAAGTCCAAGACCAAGGTGTCATTGGTTTCTCCTGAGACCTCTCTCTAGCTTGCAGATGGCTACCTTCTCGCTGTGTCCTCACATGGCGTTCGCTCTGTCCATGCACACTCCTGGGGTCTCTGTGTGTCCCAGTTCCTCTTATACGGACACTAGTCAGATGGGATGAAGGCCCACCTTAAGGGCCTTATATTAACTTAGTCATCTATGTAGCGGCTCTGGGCTCTGAATATAGTCACGTTTCTAAAGTCCTGGGGGTTAGAGCTTCAACAGATTAATTGCATGGGGAGGAGGGGATGTAATCCAGCCCATAAAAGGCATGCAGAAATAACAAAAATAAAAAGGTGTTTATGAAGGGTCAGCGGAAGTCAAGTTGTCCATTCTTTCCAGAAACTGCTAGAGAGAAAATCCTCCCAGGTTGAAAGAGATGGTGCAGGAAGCACTAGGGAGCCGCCAGTGAAGGGGAGGCTGCTGGGCCTTGTACAGCGCCCGCTGATGGCACTGCTGGCCTCTGTTTAGGCAACCACCTTGGCTCACCCTCTAAAGTGCCTTTCCTGCTGTTCTTCTTCCTTGGTTTTGAAACAGCCTTTCTTCCAGGAGCTTCTTGGGAGAGAACAGCATTTGGCGCTGGTATCAGCGCTGCCGCCTGAGGCAGCCCTCGCCTCCGCCTTCGAGGATGTTTCTTCCCCCAGAAGGAAGCCAAGGACCCTTCACCCTTCCCATTCATCATCACCACAGGCAATCTCATTACAGCCTTGTCTTAAAAGAGGTCCTCATTTACAATGGAGACTTCTTCCTTATGAAAATGTAACATCTTGAACTATGTTTTTATGGCCCCCTTTTTGAAAAATAAAAAAGGAAATTAATTAATTTCCTTGTACACGGGAAAGACTCATGAGGTCTTGCTTGGTTTTCGTGGAAAGGATGCTCTCTCCTCTCTCTCTCTCTCTCTCTTTCTCTCTCGCTGCCTCCCGCTGTGTGACAGTGAAATGCTAAAATGATTTTGGCAGGAGAATATTCTCAAAGGCTGTTTTTATTTCAGCGGCAGAAGAGTATCTCACAACGCAGGCTGCACCTCTGCCCTGTGGGGCTGTTTCTAATTGCACGAGGTGAGCTGCAGAAATCCTTCCCCCAGCCGGGCGGGGAGAAAGTGGCCAGGAACCTAAGAAAGATAATCGTGTCTGCCACACTCAGCGCTCACCACTTAAAGGAATTAACTTGTTGGAATAAAATATTTTTATGGGTTCAGAAAACTATGCTTTAGAATAATGAGGCTGACCCCTTCCTCACGCACTGCAATCACTGGGGTTTGTTTCTTCTCTCTGTAATCACAACATGCGATCTTCCTCTTTGCTCACACCTCTGTAGGCAAGACTGGCTGCGAATACTTTAGATTATCACCTTCTCATTTTCAGTGTGAAATAATTGCCCAAGGATGGAAACTGACAAACAAGAAGGTAGATTTCGGAAAGCAGCCCACTTGTTATTTAGGCTAGCCTAAGCAGATGGAGACAGGTGCGTTCTGTCTCATCAACTTCTCCCAACCTCACACTCATCCCTTCAGAAAATGAATTGTGCTTTCGAAGACCTGGATTGATGTAAAATTTTGAAGTCAGTGGGGATGCTGATATGTTTAATTAAAAACCTATACTATCTAGCAGCATAAAGGTACGAGGTTCCAGGGTGAGGAAGGGCAAACTCCAAGGGATTCGTTCTTAGTACCACTTATTACTGGCTGTGTGGCCTTGGACAAATTACCTAACCTCTCTGGGCCTCAGTGTTCGAATGTATAAGAACGACACAATGATAATGATACTTTATGAGATGGTGAGGGCTGAAACAATGATCAGCATATAGGAAACGGATATCAGCTATTCTTACTTATGCTTTTGGAAAAGAAAGAAAGGATGCCTTTTTTTCCTCTCCATCAAACGTATCTGTTAAGCACTGTGCTTGGGTATAAGGAAAAGTAATCAAGTAAAAGTAATCCCTGTCCCCAAGGAGCTCATAATTCATGCATGTGCCTGATATGTAAACAAGTTACTGTAATATACAACAAAAATTTTAATAAGTGCTGAGCGAGGGTAATAGCAATATCGAATGGGGGCCATAAGAGGAGAAACACTGAATGGGAGGAGAAGGTGGAAGGATGAAGGAGGTGCCATTTAAGCTGGACCTTGGCAGGATAAAAGATCTCTGAAAGCAGAAAACAAAAGAAAGATGTTCCAGACTGTGGGAGTGCCAGGAACACAGGCAAGGTAGAAGTCCATAGCACATTTAGAGAAAGGCAAGAATCCTGTGATGTTGAAAGGAAGGAATGGAGGGGACCTGGGGCTGGAAGGGTAGTTAGAGGCTCCCTCCCACCCCAGTCCTGCAACAACCTGGCATCCTGCTTTTTATTTCCAGGAGAAAGAAGTGGAGATGATATGGAGTAGTAAGCGTTCCTCATTTTTTTTTTTTCCCCTGAATGAGTTCGAGAAAAAAAAAAATTTGAATAATGAGCAAAGTCCTAGAGTTACCAACTCTCATTTAGTAGAAAGAGCCCCCGATTCTGTCCATACAGGTCATTTATTACACCCGGAGAAATCTTTGTAGTCACTACAAAAGTGCAGCTACCTCTAGGGTACGATGCAGCCGCTATTTAACTGTCACGTAACATGACAATCCAGTGTCCTATTAGAACGAAAATTTAATTGTGAAGACGGGTACCATATTTAACTGCAATCCTGGGGGGAATTTAGGTTGACAGGCTGTAATTACCCAAACTGGAATGTGGCCAGGACACACCTACTCTTTGCCAAAAGAGCTACGGGGGTTTCAACCAAGGCAGGCAGGCCGGCGGAAGCTGCGGGTTTTGGAGGGTGGGGAATCGGCTCTTGCGGCCCCACAGCGCCCCCTAACAGAGCTCCGGGCCAGCGCAGGCGCCGCGGGGAGCCGGCGCCTTTGGCCCCTACAGCCCCTCCCTGCCTCCACCTGGCTCCAGGGCATCGTGCATTATCAGAAACTTCCAATTTCAGGTTGCGAGGCTGTGGGTTCTGCAGGCAGGTTTTTGCTGTGTCTTATCTATGTCTGTCTGTCTGTTTGGCCCTCTCTGTATGTCTCTCCCCGCGTCCTGCTCCTGCTGTTTCTCTCTTATCATTGATGGAAGTGCTTGTCCTGATAAAATAATTACCCACCAGAGCACAGTGGTTCTGATCACCAGCTGCTGTTTCTACATGGAGATCAATTAGAAGCATGTTTTCACTGGGGAAGTGGGCTGGTAGGGCCCGTTTACTAAAAATCCCATTAGGATTCTTACTGTGAAATGCGTTATACTTTGGTCTTCCAATTCAGTTGCTACCAGCAAAAAGAAAAATTGGACCAAGATAAGGTGGAAATGTGGCTTGCTGATGTCATTGAAGGGTTAAAAGGGAGAAAGTTCTGGGCTGTGAGCAGCAGTGTGAATAAATGTGGTCTTAATTTAAGGTTATGGATTTTTTAAAAAGCCTTGCTTTTTGTCTTCAGAAGTCTTTGCATTCGTATCAGTTAAAAAATAATTTAGACAGAAAATAAATGTTGGAGCAAACTCAAATTATTATGTGCATTTTAAATAAACCTTTGTTTTCTGCAGCAGACATAGCATATGAATAATAACATTAATAATGATCACGATAATTTGTCACCCGATGATCTTTTCCCTCAAACCTTCCAGGCTCTTGGTTCCCAGCTTGGTTTTTTAACTTAGCTGATTCTTCCTCTTGAGAGGAGCTGATAATAACAACTTTTACTCCCTCTGCAGGGTAGAAGAGCCCCAAAGCCCAGGGTTTAGTCCAAATTCCAGAGTTCACTTTCACCCTAATAAGCTGTGTGACCTTGAGCAAGTTGCTTAACATCTCTGAAAGTGAAAGTTGCTCAGTTGTGTCCGACTCTTTGGGACTCCATGGACTGCATAGTCCATGGAATTCTCTAGGCCAGAATACTGGAGTGGGTAGCATTTCCCTTCTCCAGGGGATCTTCCCAACCCAGGGATCAAACCCAGGTCTCCCGCATTGCAGACGGATCTTTACCAGCTGAGCCACAAGGGAAGCCCCAAACGTCTCTGGCCAGCTGTTAAAGGACAGAATGGTCTTGCAAGGGGATGAATGGAGCTGAAATGTGAAAAATGAACAGCAGTGTGGTAGTATCACCTGGGAAGATACTTTTCCTTATTTTTAAGACAAAAGTTTTGAAAAAGCAAAAGCAACTTCAACAAGCACAGTTATTAGATGGCACACTGGAGAAAGTTAGATTAAGACAACTTTTTTTAAGGCTAATGGATATTTTCTATTTAGTTTCTAAGGACATGCACACACGTGTACACATGTAGGTATACTTTCATCATAGGGAAATTCACTGAAAATAGTCACTTTTTTGCTTCCCTGGAAAGAGATTTTAATTGCTCTACAAAGGCAACAATAGCAGCACCGAGGTATTAGTTTCTATTTAATTTTTCTCATAGTATAAAACTGTCCAGATATGACCAACTGAAGAATATGTAAGGTTGAACCATATGAAATTGCCATTTCTGTAGATCAAAAAGAGTTGAATGTAAGAAATTTCGTATGGTTCAAACTAAAAATGTATATATGTATATGGTATGTGTATGTATGTATATATATGTGTGTATATATATATATATATGCCTTTTTATATATAATAAGATACAGTTGAGAGAACTGTGATTCTTCTTATTTCTCTAGGGAATATTTTCTCAGTGGAAGATTGGTACATCCTTCATATTCTTATCCTCATATTAAGATGACATAAGACTTACTAACAGAAGACACTTTAGCATCCCAGGTTACATTTCTAAACATGGGGGCAGGCCCTGATTTGGTCCTGTAAGAATGGAATGAGAAGTCAATATGTGGAAAGATCACTTAGAGGCACGAGCAGGGCTGGCTTCTAGCAAAGGGAAAGCATGCCCTGTTCACCTGTTCACCTGACGGCAGTTATCCCAGTGGAGTTGGACCCAGCAGGACTCCTTTGCACAGCTTCACTCAGAGGATGGAGATCATAATATATGTCCCTGGGGAGAGATGTTTTTAGCACAGTTTATTGGCAATTATTTTTTATTAGAGATTTTAAAAATTAAAAATACAAGTATTATACCCAGGAATAATTTCAGGAGCAGTTAATGTAATAGAATGTTCTAGGATATTTTCAAAAGAAAAAAATGGGGCTGCTGGGGGTAGGGAAATTTCCATGAATAAAGTGAGTACATTCCAAAGTGAGTAATGATATAATTCCAGAAAGGAACAATCAAATTTTACTTCCTTATTTTTATTTATATACTTATGTCTTTATTTGTTGTTTTTTCCACCTCTGTAGAACAGCCAGAATAACCAGACCAAGTGCTCCTAAAACATATTGTTTTAGTGGAGATAGCTATAAATTTTCATTGTGAAAAGTCAATAAATTATGGGAAAGTATAAAAGAAGAAAGTAAGAGAAGAAAGTAATCTCACCCTTCAAGAAGTATGATTTTAGAGCACTTTCACTAAGATGTTTTTCTACATGCACACACTTTTTAAAATGCCTGAAAAAAAAACAATTCTACACCCCCAGTCTCCAGCTTTCTTTGTTTCCTTTAGTGACATCTAGATGTCATGGATGCCTTTCCATATTTGTAGATATTAAGCTACTGATGTTTTTAAAGGACTGTATACTTAACCAATCAGCCGCTGATACACATTTAGACAGCTTCCAGTTTTGCTACTATAAAACTCACTGAGGTAACCAGTCTTATCATACACATCTTGTTGTACTTGTTTGATTTATTCCTTAGGATTCATTCATAGAGGTGAAATCCATGAGTAGAAAGACAATGTTTTTGTTATTCATTGCCAAATTACTCTCCAGAAAGGCTATGCCTATTTACAATCTCATTAGTGGCAAAAGTAAATACCCATTCCCCCTCACTTGGCCTGAAGATGATCTGTATGTTTTATCTTTGCCAATCTGATAAATGAATAATTATATTCTATTGTTTAGCTTCGCTGGTAATCAAAGTGATGCCATATAAAACAGCATATCTTTACATATATGGTCAACTTGTATTTCTTCTCTTTTGTATTACCTGCTTAGGCCTTTGGCCCATTTTTCTGTTTGGGTATTCCTCACTTTCTTATTGATTCTAAGAGTACTTTACATATTAAGGATCTTCTTCTTTCAATTGCTGTCTGTGTAAAACATTTTGCCCAGGTTTTCATTTGTCCTCTAATTGTATATGGCATTTTATATTTTTTGCAATGCCAAAGTTTCAACATTTTAATGTGTTAAAGCAATTAATATTTTTCTTAGAATTTTAGTCTTCAGGATCACTCTAGAAAGCCAGCATATTCACCTGCATTTTATTTTTCCAGTCATACTGAGATACACTACAGTGATAGCTCTCTTTTCCCTCCAAATCATGTTTCTCATTAATTTCCAAAGGTTCTGGAATGAAGGCATGAGGGACTTTGCCTACCAGAGCAGAGAAAACATGACTATTAATAGTAATACTTGACATTTCTATTTTCAATGTGCTATAGGATGACTAATTAGTCCCCCTTTCAACTTAGACCCAAGGATCACCCTGGCTGCCATTCATTCACACTGCAGGGAAAGCTGTGACATTCCACTTGGTGGCTTACATTCTAACTGCATGCCTGTCCGTATGTGCTCAGTCATGTCCGACTCTCTGCGACCCCATGGGCTGCTGCCCACCGGGCTCCTCTGTCCACGGGATTTCCCAGCTCAAGAATACCTACCTGGCCAGGGCTGAAATACAAGCTCCGCATCTGTGCTTAAATTAAAGTGAGGCAATTTCTTCCACAGAGGCTGGCAGAGTTCCAGGATGCCCTCAGATAGTGGGGATGAGTTCTCTGGATGAAACCCCATAGGCTGTCTCTTCCTGCTCCCTGCCCAAGGGAAATCATATTGGCCTGGCCAAAAAGCTCATTCGGTTTCCCCATCTTCCAGAAAAACCCAAACAAACTTTTCGGCCAACCCAATATGATCTCTAAGATGGTTTGCAACCTGGAGTTTTCTGACTTTAACTTGGACCTCAGACGGGATTGTACTACTTGTTAATTCACTGCTAAAATTTGACTATCAGGATACCTATGGCAAGAGTCAGGGAGGATGAAGAAAAAAGGAGGAAATGAGTAAACAGAAAATGCCAGCTAATTTGGTGAAGGGTGGGCTCCCAAGCTCCCCCCACCCACCCAGGAAACTCATTCCTACCACAAAAGTCAAACTGCATGCTGGGGACTGGGCTAGGGGCTGAGTAAACCACGCTGTTTTGCAGCTGCCGTGAAGTCGGACATGGCCTGTTGTGTGGATTGTGTGGACAGGACAAGGCAGCACGGAGGAGAGGCTTGCAGGGGAGTGGCCTCTTTGCTGAGATCTGATAGATGCACCGGAGTTGGTCAGGAAAGGGCAAAGCTTTGCAGGCAGGAAGAAATGCAGGCAACATGCAATCTTTTGGGAAGAGTGGAATGGGAGGGACGCGGGAGAGCCAGATTCAGCAAAGATAAAGGCTGATAGCAGTGCTTTTCCTGTTATCTTTGGAGAAGGACTAGGCTTTTTCCCCTCCAGTGTGTCACAGATGATATTTTTGTAATAAGATGCAATAAAAATGGATTAACACAACATTAGCAGACATTCAAAATACAAACTTTATTATTAGATTCAGCAGACAAAAATCATTCTGTCAAATTGCTATAAAAGTTTTGATTATTCTTAGTTGCTATCCTTATCTCATTGCATATTGGCAGCAGTTTGCCTACTGATATGGGTCCGCAAAATGTGCTTTTTGAGCAGCACTGAGCAAGAGCTTTCTGGGAAGGTGATGGGATCAGCAGTGTCAAGTGATGCCAAGGTGGTAAGTAAAAGGAAGTTTGGTACAATGTCCTTCGAATGTTCCAACAAACATGCTGTGTTATGCTAACTTGCTTCAGTTGTGTCCGACTCTGTGTGACCCTATGGACTGTAGCCCACCAGGCTCCTCTGTCCATGGGATTCTTCAGGAAAGAATACCAGCGTGGGTTGCCATGCCCTCCTCCAGGGGATCTTCCCAGCCCAGGGATCGAACCCAAGGCTCTTACATCCCCTGCACTGGCAGGCAGGTTCTTTACCACTAGTGCCACCTGGGAAGACAGTAGCAACAAATACATAGTTGCAAAGAGTGCTTTCCCTGCAGTGGTTGAGACAGAAGGCAGAAGACTCCAGCAGCATTCACAGCAACTAAAACATGTGGACGTGAAGATGAACTAAACTGGAAATGCTTAGGCTTTATATTGATAAATATCAGCCTTTTAAAAAGGTATCTATTTATTTGGCTGCGTCAGATCTTAGTTTTGGCACTTGGGATCAGTTGCTCCTCGAATGTGGGATCTTAACTCCCTAGTCAGGATTGAACCCAAGTATCCTGCATTGCAAGGCAGATTCTTAACCACTCGACCACTAGGGAAGTCCCGACATCAGCCTTGTTTACATAGAACAGTTAACCCCCCCAAAATTCTATGTTGTGACAAGGAATAAGGACAGATAGTAACTGGATAAAGTCTATTGTGTAGTAGAAAATGTATTAGTTTGAGTCTGGGAAACTAGACTATCAGTGGAGCCAGGCAGTCATAAGCTGTGTGACCTTGGATAAGTCATTCACTCCATTCTGGTCTTCAGTTGCCTTCTCTGCCAGATGAGGGGATCATACAAGATGAACCTGTCCCCCAATCACTCCATTCTGGTCTTCAGTTGCCTTCTCTGCCAGATGAGGGGATCATACAAGATGAACCTGTCCCCCAATGTGAGCAACCAGAATCTGTGCTAAGACCCTCTACATTCTCAGTGTTGGTGTGGAAACCACTTCTGGGTCCAGCTGGGAAGGAGAAGAAAAAATCCGAAGGCATCCTGACCTGCTCTGAGCTTTGAGAAAGCCCAAAGCGAAGGTGGTGGGGGAGAGGGCGTGGGGAGTGAAGTCATGATTCTGATGCCAGCTGGGCAGGAGTCGAGGAGACTCAGCAGTGGGGCGCTTTTTCCTTTTCTGCCCAGACCCCTCTGAAGTGTCAGGGGTGCTGGCTAGATCACTGGTCCTCATCTGTGTCCCTTCTGTAGCTCAGAAATCAACCTGTCGTCCTGTCTTTACAGTCCCTGATATCACAGCGTCCAAATTCAGCACATCATGAAGTGTCCTGCAGGTCTTTCTCACATCCATTATGTATTATCTTTGAACATCACTTCTAGCTTTATAGACCTTACTCGAACTGTCTCCTGCATTTCCTTCTGGGCAGAATTAACAGAGGCACTGTGTGGTCACAGACACACACGCGTGCGCACACGCACACGGGCTTTGTTCAGTCAGAGCCCACAGAAGAAAGCAGTTCAGTGGGCCCAGGTAAACAATGAATTGCCACGTGCTCCCTGCAGAGTGGCTTCCTGACAATGGACAGGGTTGAACGCAGGGGCTCTTTTCCGTGGGTCTTCTCATAGCTGAATGTCGCTCCCTGCCATTAAGTGAAACTGGAACAAGCCATTTGGGTGACTGCAACCACATCTGGCTGAAGTGCCCAGCTGTTGCTCTTCCTCCCTCCGCTTTTCAGTCCCCGTGATGGGGGCTCATTATGGCTGCGATGCTTGCTGATGACATTAATGCACCGCTTCTCCATCGCACGTGCCATCTGCTCCCATAAGCCCCGTGGGGTAAGTGGTAGGTAATTGTTTCCCATCGGTAGTCCATTTTCTCAGATAAAGGATGCGAGATTCAAAAATAAACATCCACTCTGAGCCATTGCCGTGAGGCCAGTGTGGATCCGGGGGCAGCCACCCCATCTACTACGAATAGTGGGTGAGGCTGCTTTCCTCGTAATTTGAGTCGAAGGGCAATTTGATTCATTAACAGTGGCTCTGGGAGATGAAGAGGTTCAGGGAGAGAGCAGAGGCAAAAAAAAAAAATCCCTGAGAGTTCTTATAAAGCAGTAAGGTCAGTGGAAGAGAGCAGGGGAAAGATGGAGAGAAAAATTGGTGATTCATCAGCGAAGGGTTACTAGTGGATGGAAATGGAAGATAAGAGCCCACATAGTTTCAGCGGTGGGAACTGGGCCTGGGCACCACGACCTCAGCTTCTCAGCTGTAGTTAGCTGGGGCTTCGGCTCTCTAAGCAAGGACCAAGGTTCCAGAATGGAACTGAAGACATGGCATGTCAGGCAGCGCCAGGCGTGGCTCAGAAAATGGGCAGAGAGCGAAAGATGGGGTGATGCCAAAGAGGAATCAAAAGGCCAGCTTACGGCAATGATGTTGGGGGAGAAATGAAATTTAGCCGCATCTTCACAGACTCCCAGGGTGATTGATAGGGTTTACTTTTTTTTTTTTCTTAAGGAAATTGCATGCTGTGGTTCACTTTTAACCTGTTTTCCTTTAAGAACTGCCACACAGCATCCTCGGTTTGACTTTCACCTCCCCTCAAAGCTCATCCCCACATACATCAGTCACTTATTCAACAAATATTTATTTCGGTCCTGCCGGATGCCAGGCGCTATTCTCGCTGGGGGTTCGTCATGGGCCTCTGGAGCTGGGCAAGCCCAGGTTTGCCATTTGCCGCTGCAAATCTGTAACCCCTCCAAACTCAGGCTTTTGGATCTCTCCAGTGGGGTAATTGTACTGATTCCCTGTGATTGTTATGAGAAACAAGTGAGACTTTATGTGTGGCTCAGGCCAGAGGCAGAAAAGGCCCTCAATAAACATGGGGGCTAGGAAGACAAGCACCCCTCCTTTCCCGCACTGGACCCATCTCTTCGCATCCTTTCATCATCCCCGCGATCCTCTCACATATCCTCCACTTAGCTGAAGTCTGGTGCTCCTGTCTGCTCAGGCCCCTCCTGTGCCCCTCCTTCCAGGAACTCCCCCATCCCTCTGCAGGGCAGAGGAAGGGCAGAGCTCCCCTCCCAGGGGCAGCTGAGGTGGTCTGGAGGGGTCACCTTCCAGTAGCCTTCCTGCTTACCCAGTGCTCCTGAGTTAGGAGAAGGATTCCCTAACGCCAGGCTTCTTCCAATCGCAGTCAGTCTCGCTAATTGATTCATGTTCTTTTATTTTCTGTACTGGTGGTTAGGGCCTCAAGCAATTTTATGCAAATTAATGAACCTTATGCAAATGAGGGCATCCCTAGACTAATTGCACACAAAATGGAAGCTTTGTGGGCACCTCCCCCATTCAAGTGTGCCCTGACTCCTTCTCATCCTTTAAATTACTCCCAAACTCCCCCATCTCTGCAAGCCCCCAAGATCAACCGCCTCCCCTTCCACCAGCCTCCCTACCTGAGGCTCCTTGGCGGCCATTTTGGAATATTCAAGGTATGGCATCAACCCTGTTTGCAAGGGCTGGTGGCTGCCTGGTGTCCCAGGAAACCATAGCCTTGGGGGATACCCTTCCCTTCTAGCTCCAGGGGTCCCTGTTGCCAATCTTAGGCCCATTTTTGGTCCCAGCAGATTGACAACTAATCTCAGGAAGGTGTTGTCTTAAGTGAGGTTTCCTAGAAGCAAGCAGAGCCGGAGCTAGGAATTGAGGTGTGAGTGGAGAAGTCTGTGAGGAAGCAAGGGAAGGAGGATGGGGCAGGGGAAAGCTGAAAGGACTGAAGTTCAGGTAAGTCTTCATTCAGCCTGATTCCTTGGGAAGCTCTGGAATTGCTCACCCTGAGGCAACTACTTGGGTTTGTACCCACTTCCAGGCCCTGCTTAGAGAGACACTGGCTGTCAGTAGCCCCAGGCCCAGGGGGCAGAGATGATTATCTCCCAGACGTTTGGAGGGCAAGGGGGCGTCCATGTGAGAAGGAGTCAGTTAACACACAGCACTTGGGGGATGGGTGTTCCAGTTCAGGCTGGGCACCAATGTGCATCTCTTCCAAGCACTCCATGAAATGCTAGGTCATGACCACTGAGATCAAGGCCTTTCCATTTCTTTCTTTCTTTGGTTAACCTAATTTAATTTTAACATCCCTTCAAAGCAGGCACTTAAATCATCCCCTTTTTATAAATGTGATAGCTAGTGTTCAGGGCAAGTTGCCACCTGCTTCCAAGGTCATATGCCCAGCAAACCTCCCTGACAGAAGAGGGATTTGAACTTGGACTCATTGACTTTCCCGGGGGGAGGGGGGCAGGGGGCATAGGGCTTTTGCATCCAGCTCCTCAGACGTCCAAGGTCAAGGGTGTGCCACATCAGAGCTCATGCACACCTGGCTTTTCTCAAGAGTCCTCTTTCCCTGTGGCTCCTTTTTACAAAACCCCTCATGGAAATGTGTGTAGGGGAGTGTTGGGGTGCTGGGGTGATAGCAGACAAGAAGCAGAGCCCAAGATTTCCCATCCTTTCCCCCTTCCATCCTGCCCCTTCCTCTCCTCCTAGATCCCATGGTCCCATTTGCCCTTCCCCTCCTGCTCCCTCCCTTCTCCTCTCTGACCACTTTCCCCACCTTCACTTCCTCCTCCTTCCTCTCCCCTCTCCCCATTTCCACCCCCATCCTTCCCCTTTCTCTCCACCATCTTCCTATTACGTTTCTTCCTTAAGATGCCTTCACCCCCTCAACTGCTCCCTGACTCCCAGAGGGCTGCCACCCACTCCCCAGCCCTTTCCCCTAGATGAGCCAACGCCTGTCTCTCTGAGCCCAGGGCTCCGGGCGTGCTCAGCACTGTACCGGAGAAGGCAGCATCTCAGCTTCCCACCCATGCCCCCACTCCTGCTGGGGCAGGGGAACAGGAAGGGCCACCCTGGGCTGCCCTGAGTCCCAGGACGGCGCTTGCTTGCTCGGCTTGCTTGGCTCGCTGAGCACGCAGGGGCTTTAGAGCTGCCAGGACAGACTTGGAGGCTGTACCTGGATCCGCCTCGGCGTGGCAGTCTAGCTCGAGAGAGGGCGCAGGCCTGGAGCTGAGTGAAAGCGCGGCTGGAGGAGATCAGTGGATCGTGACTCGGGGAGCAGCCTGCTGCCAGGCAGCACCCGCGCCGCCCTCCCCCCGGGAGAATGGCCTAGGGAGGAGCGCGCTGCAGATCCACGTGGCTGCAAGAAGCTAAGTGATGAGGGGCTCCGCGCCTGGGCCCCACACTCCCTGCCCTTTGCATCAGCAGGAAAGCCCGAGTTGACCCGCCCTCTTCCTGAAAAGTGTTCCCAACGCTGGGCAACTGGCCAAGGAATGTAATCATTAAAGCCAGTAGCCAGTATTGCAAGAGCGCTTACCACGGATCTGGCATGGCGCTAAGTCCTCCCATTTTCCAGAGAAGGAAACCGGAAGCACACTGAAATTAAATCACACAGCTGGTAAGTCGTAGAGGCAGAATTCAAACACAGGAGGTCTGCCTCCAGAATCCGGATCCTTAACCACCACACTGACAGCCTCCCCGTGCTCAATCCGGACACTCCAGAGGTTCAGAGAAAGGATGAGAGAATGATCTGGAAACACTTTGTCAAGATAGCAGCCAGAGGGGCAATCCCATTTCTCTTGGGCAGGTGGCCACAAACCTGGGGTTTCTCTCTACCCTTTCGCTGCATGGATGGGCTGCATGCCCATGACTTCCTGTGTCCCTGGTCCTGCTGGCGGCTCTGGCTAAACGTCAAGCCATCAGGGCCTTAAATACTGTGTATTTCTTCTCTCCTTGGAGCGCTTCCTGGGGTCCGCCCACACCACTGCCTTAACCTTGTACCCCGCCCTCCCCCAGTGCGAATCCCTGTGGGCGACAGTGTAACCTACAACCCCTGCCACTCTTCCCACCATCACCCAGGTGACTGAATATCTAGAATGAGTCATCAGGGGCCCGGCTCTGCTGTAAAGGTGATATGCTCTGCAGCATATCACCATGTGTCCTACGTTGTCCCCTGTGAATGGAGCCCAGAACTGACACCTTCCAAGATCCCTTCTCATTCAGGCGGTGTGAAAACAGCAGCCATTTGTCAAGGCCCCCGTCCGTTCCAGGCTCCTTAGAAACATTATTGCTCTTCCTCCCAGCACCTCCAAAAGACAAGTGTCATTATCCTCTTTTCTCTACCACTTTAGAGGGAAGAAAGCTGAGACTTGGAAAGGTTAAGTGACCTCCTAGCCAAAGGTCTCTGCAGGAAGTCTCCTGATTCCCATGTGTGCTCAATCATTCAGTCGTGTCTGACTCTTCACGACCCCACGGACTGTAGCCTGCCTGGCTCCTCTGTCTATGGGATTTTTAAGGCAAGAATACTGAAGTGGGGTGCCATTTCCTCCTCCAGGAGATCTTCCTGACCCAGGGACTGAACCCGAGACTCCTGCGTCTCCTGCATTGGCAGGTGGGTTCTTTACTGCTGCGCCACCTGGGAAGCCTCCTCCTGACTCCCAAACCTCTCCTTTCCCCACATCGTGTCTCCCTAATGATATCAGAGAAGAGCTCTGAGGTCAGCTTCCAGGCTCTTCCTGCCTTTCTTGCTCCTTCTCCTTCCTTTCTTCTTCTAATTTTCTAAAAGTGAAATTTGTACCTGCCCTTGGTTGGGAGGCAGGAGAAGACAGGGGACCCTTCCTTCTGCCGAAAGAAGGAGCAGTTGGAATGGTCCCTTTCCCTTCCCTCCATCAGCACTCTGCTCCTGACAGTTACCCAGGTGTGATAGCATGCAGATATAAAGCTGGAGGTATGTCAGGGTCGAGGGCACCACCAGAACATGTGTGCGTGTGTGTGCACTGGAGGGCGTGCCTGGAGCAGATGTGCACCTGCACGCCCAGCAGTATCTGTAACAGGGAGCAGAGTAGATTTGAACAGATCAGGAAGGAATTTTTCCTGCCGGCTCATTCGACACTTTGTTCTCACGGTGATGCAGGTGGCTGAAAGCTGGAGCCGGAGAGCTGGGAGGCTGAGGGCTGTGTGCACCCCAGCTTCATGAGACCCATCTTCCAGCTGCCCACAGAGCTGAGATGCAAGGCTCTGGGTTGCCTTTGCAATGGAAGCGTATTTTGTTTGCTTGGAGTGTCCAAAGGGGACAAAGCTGGAAAGGAACTCTGGGTTCTGGAAAACTCCTGGCAGTTCTGGGTAGTGGGAGGGAAAAGAAAGAATCCTGAAGAAGATCAGACTTCCCCAGCCCTCTACCAGGGGAGACACCTTTGACTTCTGGGACTTCAGGGGTAGGGAAGTGTGCTCAGAGGACTGCAGTGGTAGTTTAAGCTTTGCAGGAAGGCCTTGGCTGGAACCTCCCAGCTGATGCTGAAGCTGACCCTCCAATACCTTGGCCATCTGATGTGAAGAGCCAACTCACTGCAAAAGACCCTGATGCTGGGAAAGATTGAAGGCAGGAGGAGAAGGGGGTGACAGAGGATGAGATGGTTGGATGGTATCACCGATTCAATGGACATGAGTTTGAGCAAGCTCCAGGAGATAGTAAAGGACAGGGGAGCTTGGTGTGCTGCAGTTCTTGGGGTCACAAAGAGTCAGACACGACTGAGCAGCTGAACTGAACTCCCAGCCAGTTGCCTCAGCATGAAACTAAGGCAGAAAGGAGAAGCAGGAGGGGCCAATTGTCCTGTCCTAAGAGGACCCAGATTGCATAAGTACTTGTGCCAAATGCCTGGGGAAACCTCTCTGTGTGGTCCAGTGCCCCACCCCCACATTCCTGTCCCTGCCAGACGGTCTGGACCTCGGTGCATTCTCATTACCAGGGCTGTCATCTGCAATGCATGCAAGGGCAAGTGCCTCCTCTCCTGCTGGTGTGCTGAGACATTAGGTCCAGGGGCACATCAATCTCTTTCAAAGCACAGTTTCATGCTAAGAACAGACAGCTTCTGTTAGGGAACCCCACAAATGCAAAGTCTTGGGTATCGTAGACACAGCTTCCAGAAGATAGACTGAGGCCTAATCCCAGCAGATGCGTGTCTCCATCCCTTCACGGTCACTCAGCTTTGGCACACACACCGGAGTTATTAGGGGAAGTACAATGACAAGGCCACCGAGTGGCCTCTGCACGTCTCATGGCCAGGAAGAGAGGAAAGCTGGGGACATCGATGTTTCAGATTACTGATCACTCCCTGGGAGTTGGAGCGACCCCCGAGCTTCCCACACACAGGGACAGGCAGAATTTCTGGAAACTAGAGTGGTTCCCCAGTCTGTGTCCCGATCTGACCTGGGTGGACCAGCTTTGCTGGAAGGAAAGCTTTTGCAGCCCTTACTCAGAGTTTTCTTTCAGCCAGTGCCTCCCCATCCTCATTCACAGGAAAGACGAGGGATGAAGTCTTAAAGAAAAGTGCTCCCTGCCTCCATCCTCCCCTCTGACCCAAGACAGTGTCCCTCCTAGAAGGCTGAGTCAGCCTGGCCAGGGCCCGCCTCCTGCAGGCCCCTGCTGACTCCGGCTTCTGAGTGGATTTGTAATGAAATTCAAATGAGATCGAGGTTATCCCGGGTGAATGAGGCTGCTCCTCATCCCTCCTTTCTCTGGAGGGGGCTGCAGACTGTAGATGTTAACCTCCTTCAAGAACTGTTTTTGAAAGTGGAGTTAGACTGGATGGAGAGGATACAGGTCAGAGTAGGAGAGGGAAAGGCCCTTGTGGTCCATCCTAGCCCCGTGGTTGCAATTCCAGAGCCAGAAAGAAAAGGAACAGGTCACTTCCACCCCTCATCAGAACACCTGTGTGCCCTTGAGATCTTCAGGAGGCTTCTGGAGTGAGCTTGCCACTGCTGTGCATGCAGACATCGCTGCATGCAAACCCCAGGCCCATTCCAGTCATCGGCTTGAGAACTGAACTCAGCACAGTGGGAAGGGCATAGGCTTCATTGCCTCTGCTGGCTGAGACTGCTGTTTTAATTTTCAGCTGCGTGTTTTCTTTTACCACCTGAAGCAGTAGCCCATCTCTGTGTTCTCCCTACACAGACAGGATGCAGTCTGCTGACCCCAGGAGCATCCACTGAGAACCACACTGAAAGGAAGTGAAAGTGTTAGTTGCTCAGTTGTGTCCAACTCTTTGTGACCCCATGCACTGTAGCCCAGCAGGCTCCTCTGTCCATGGGATTCTCCAGGCAAGAATACTAGAGCAGGTTTCCATTCCCTTCTCCAGGGGATCTTCCCGACTTAGGGACTGAACCTGGGTCTCCTTCATTGCAGGCAGACTCTTTACCATCTGAGTCACCAGGGAAGCTGAGAACCACACTGGCCAGGACTAAAAGCCTAGGGCTTTCTGCCCTGGAGTCGGCCCCATTTCCTGAGACCGTGGGGCAGGCCCAGCTTGGCCAGGCAGCGCTGTGGAAGTCTGGTCTCCAGCCTGCGGGATTCCAGCAAGGTGCCATTTCCATATTCTCTGGCAATAACTAATTAGCGATTATAAAGCTCTTTGAAATATGAAGTGTTGCATGATAATATCTGTAATGAGCCTGATTCTTTCCCTCTTGCATGCGAGGCAGGCGAGGTGGGGGGGAGTAGGTTTTACACCATTAAGGGGAGTTGGGCTGCCAGGCAGCTTCTTTCCCGAGGGGCACCAGAGTCCTGGTCTAATCAAGTGGTCCTGGGGAGGAGGCCTGGCAGTGCAGCCCACTGGCAAAGCAGCACTTTGATCTCCACCCTCCTCCAGTCTTCTAACCAACCCCATCAGCTGTTTACACACTTCAGACTTACCCTCCCCTGGGTAGGAGGAAGAAGGGGCAGTGAGGATGATGGATGGAAAGGGGAGAAGAGAAAGGTGGAGTTAGGGTGAGGAGAATGAGTTGGGCTCGTGGTCTCCTTAATGTGATTTAGAATTTCATATTAATATATCACCTCAGAAAAAAATTAATGAGAAATGTGAAGAAAATAGGATAATGAATATGATAATATATGGGGAATGCTTTGGGCTTCTTGGAACAAAGGTGCAAGGAATTATTGCTATGATTTTCTCACGGTGCATATATATTTTTATTAAACTCTAAAAAAAAAATGCCAGTAGATTCACTTCTTTGCAAGGTATTAACACCCCGCAGAGGAGTCGTTCTTCAATTAGTTGCCTGAGCCTCAGCCCACCTCTTGACTGTTTTCCTGTCACTCTTCTGGAGACTTCCAGCTTAAGGGACGCATAGTGTAGATTAGAACAGTCAGTGGCTTTGCCTGGAGCGTCTGGCGGGCACGTGCCTAGAGAGATGGTTTCCTGAGAAGGTGGGGCTCAGGAGGGCTGGAAGTAGGATGGAGGGGAATTGAATGCAAAACAGAAATAGCAGTCAGGGTTCTAGATGGATGAAAACTTGGGGAAAGAGCAACTTCCTTGTGTCCAGTCTCCTGGCCGCCCTGCCCAAGGGTCTACTCAGGCCAGACCTCTTTTTAAAGATTCAGACATCATTAAATGTCAGTTCTCAGTTGGAAGGGAATTTTGTGGGGCTACCTTACTAAGGGACCACAGAGACTAGAATGAAGATGAAAGTGAAAAAAGTGAAAGTTTTAGTCACTCAGTCATGTCTGACTCTTTGCAACCCCACGGACAATAGCCAGCCAGGCTCCTCTGTCCATGGAATTCTCCAGGCAAGAATATTGGAACGGGCTGCCATTTTCCTCCAGGGCATCTTCCTGACCCAGGAATTGAACCTGGGTCTCCTGCATTGCAGGCAGATTCTTTACCATCTGGGCCACCAGGGAAACTGAAAGACAAAGATGAGACCTTCACAATTGCTATTTCTCACTTCCCTATACCAGTGGTTCTCACCACACAGTCCCTAGACAGCAGCCTCAGCATCACCTGGAATGAATCAGAAATGCACATCCCAGGGGCCCCACCCCAGACACAGTGCATCGGAAATTCTGGGTGTGAGGCCCAACAGTCTGTGTTTTAACAAGTCCTTTCACACACTCAAGTTGGAGAACCCAGACTTAGGAATGAGTAAGCTCCAGAAGTTGCAGATTGTTCTGCTTCAAGAAAAAAAAAAAATTGGGGGGTGGACTGCCCTTGGTAAAAATGCATTAACTATGTGCAAAAGCTAAATAGGTAATGGGAAGGGCTGGAAACTGAATGTCACAAGTCAGATGTCCCAGAAAGCTGACTCTGAGATGGAGTTTAGCAAGTGGAATGGCTACTAGGGAACACCCTTGACATCTGTACCTTTGGTGAGGGCCAGGGGGAGGAAGCGGGAGAAGGCAGAAGAGAGTTTGAGTTGTGATGTAGGCCTGGAGACACCCTTGGTGGTCCCACAAGGAGCTCTGGAGTTTGAATGGCCCATCAGTGATACAATGAGTTGAGGCAAGATGACTAGACCTTTACACCCCATGTCAAGTGATCAGTGGGTGTGGGTTGCTCTGGGAGAGGCATGCTCTTGGTCCTATGGGTTCCACCAGTCAGTAGCTGGGTGACCTTGACCAAATTTCTCTCTGCCTCTCTGAGCGTGTTTCTTAGTAGGAATTGCTAAGTATTAGATAAAACTGTTCAGAAAGGACCTAGGAAATTTTAAATACTTTCTTTCACTCAATGAATGTTGAGGGCCAACTATAGGTCAGACTAGGAATGCCCTCCTCCCTGGCCTTATAGAACTGACAGTCTCATGGGGGTGATCAGAAGTCCACAAACACAAATATTTGACTGCAAACTGTGGTGTTACCACACTTCGGAACAGAACAGGCTGTCAAATAAGATACAAAAGGATCTATTTTAAATGGAGAGTTGGGGCTGGGGTCTCTCCAGTTGCTACATAAAGTGGAAGAATGAAGGATGAGAAGTTTTCTGGGGGTGGTGGGGGATGTAAAGGCATTTGGCACAAAAAGAGCAGCAGGTGCAAAGGGCCTGAGGTAGGCAGGGGCTTGGCTTATTAAGGAGCCAGGGTGAGGATAGAAGGAACTGGATGCAGAGCCCTGAGGGCTGTGCTTAGGAGTCTGGGCTTTCTGCCTGGTGGAGTGGGAAGCCATCAGGATGGTTTAAGTAGGGGAGTGCTAATGACAATGCCTGCTCTGGCTGCTAAGTGGAGAGCAGATTGCAGAAGACAGTGTAAGAACACTGAGGGATGACGGCTCTGTCCTGCCGAGATGACGGTGGCTGGGACTGTGTAATGTCATGGAGGTGGAGAGCTGTGGGCAGGTTCCAAACATCCTGGAGGGGGCGCTGATGGGACTTGGTGGTGGTTGTAAAGTGATGGGTGAAGGAGAGGAAGAAGCCAGCTCCGGGTCCTTGGTTTTTGACTGGAGCAGCTGAGCGGAGTCTAAATGTCTGTTGAATTGAATCGAGGAGGAGGGTTTGAGACAACTCAGGGGCTGTTGCAATACAAGCAGCAGAGAATTCGGATGGCTAACCGAAAGGAGCCTACTACACACAGTGAGAAGGAAAAGAACAAGGAGGAGGAAAAGGAGAAGGAAGAAAAGCAGATGATGAAGCAAGCCATCAACAACTAATAGTCACTGAGCACTTGCCATGGGCCATGTGCTGTTCTAAGCACTATCCTATCTTACTATCCTTGACAGCTGTTCAGTGAAGCTTATAAATTTATTATCCTCATTTTACATATGAGGAAAGGAGGACCAGAGAGGTTATGCAACTTGCCTGAGGTCACACAGCCAGCAAGTGGTGCTGTCAGCTTTTGAACCAGGCAACTCGGTTTCTGCAGCCTGAGCTTCAACACCCTGTACCTTTGTGGCCCTCACAGTAGCAGCTGCTGTTAAACATGCATTCACGTGGACTCCCTGAGCTGTCTCACATACCTTGTCAATACTTCTTCCACAACCCCCACTTCACTACTGGGAAACCTGAAGGCGCAGAGGTTCGATAACTTGCTCGAGGTCACTCGGCTTGAAAAGGGCTGAACCAGGGTTCAAACTAAAGTCAGTCTGACTTCAAAGGCCCAGTTGAAACCATGATACTGCACCTTTTACCCAGAGACATTCAGGCGATCTGCAAGAGGAAGGAGACAAAATAAGTTTGTTATATTTCATTCTAATGGCCAGCTTTCCTGCCTGTGATAGTACAGAGACACGCTGGCTGTCTTCCCCCTTCCTGTTCCTTGATAGGCTCTCAGAATCTTCTTGGAACTAAAGTCTTCACCCTTCGTCCATCTATCCATCTGTCAACGCATCTAGCCAGCTTACCTTGACACACAACCATGTGCTTAGTTCTGTTCTAGGTCCCATGGTGCATCCAAAATGAATGTAACCCAGTGTCCCTGACCTCAGGAATTTTACCATCTAGTTGGAGAAGAGTAAGACCCATTCTTTGGTATCCCAAGCACCTTCCCCTGTTTGTACCGTTGATTCTTATAATGTTTAGCACAAGCCCTTCACAGCTGAGGAGACTGAACTCTGCCAAGCTGTGCTCTAGTTCTTGGCCCACAGGAATGGTAAAATTGTACATGCTGGTGAGCCACTAAGTGTGTGGAAACTTCTGAATGGCCAAACAATGTATCCCATCGCACATCACCCCCTACAACTGTGACTTTGGCATTCCTCCCACCAAGAGGCAGAGTCCGATTCCCCTCACCTTGAGTCCAAATGAGCTTAGGACTCCTTTGACGATAAAGGACTGTGAACACCACACTGATTTTTCAAGACTGGGCCGTAAAAGGTGATGTAGCATCCACCTTGTCGCTGGATCCCTTGCACTTGGAGCCCTGAGCTGCCATGTAAGAAGTCTGACTACGCTGAGGTCGCCATCTTGACAGACAGCCCAGGCTCTACGTGTGAGAGAACAAAGCTTCCAGGGGCCCCAGCCTCCAGCCCCTGAATCACTACCAGCCCTCTCTTCTTTCCAACTGAAATTCTAGATATCATGGAGCAGAGACAAGCCATCCCCACTGTGCCCTAACCAAATTCCTGACCCACTGAATCCATGAAGGTAATAAAATGGTGGTTTTTTTACTTGATTAACTTTGGGAGAAGTTTGTTACACAGTAATAGTGATCCGCTGTGGTTTTTCCAGTAGTTATGTACAGATGTGAGAGTTGGACCATAAAAAAGGCTAAGTGCCAAAGCCGAAGAATTGATGCTTTAGAATTGTGGTGCTGGAGAAGACTCTTGAGAGTCCCTTGGACAGCAAGATCAAACCAGGCAATCCTAAAGGAAATCAACCCTAAAAATTCATTGGAAGGACTGATGCTGAAGCTGATGCTCCAATACTTTGGCTACCTGATGCAAAGAGCTGACTCATTAGAAAAGACCCTGATGCTGGGAAAGATTGAAGGCAGGAGGAGAAGGGGATGACAGAGGATGAGCTGGTTGGATGGCATCACTGACTCGATGGACATGAGTTTGAACAAACTCTGGGAGACAGTGAAGGACAGGGAAGCCTGGAGTGCTGCAGTCCATGGGGTTGCAAAGATTCAGACATGACTTAGTGATTAAACAGCAATAACAACAAACACTGATCAGAAAACAGGTCAAACCCAGGATCTGATAGCTTATAGTGAATGATGTCAGATTCGAGATCTTCAAAGAAGATTTAGCTTCGGGACTAGGGACCAGGCTTGACCACTTAGAGCTTTTGTGTGGCAGAAGTTTTATTACAGTGAAAAAGGGCAAGAAAGCTTCTGACATAGACATCAGAAGGGGACAGATAATGCCCCCCTTGCTGGTCTTATCAAGGCCTTATATAATTTTACCAGACCCACGCCCACAACATAGATCTTAAATTAACAAGATTAGAACTAACAATAGAGAGGTCTTACCAGAGCCACTCCCACAACATGTGTCTTAAGATAACAAGATGAGTCAGAAGATTCTTGTTAAGAAGGAGAAACATGTTCTTGAGCAAGACACATTGTTGTTATATAATCATTAGTGACTGTGTGGATCACAATAAATTGTGGAAAATTCTGAAAGAGATGGCCATACCAGACCACCTGACCTGCCTCTTGAGAAACCTGTACACAGGTCAGGAAGCAACAGTTAGAACTGGATATGGAATAACAGACTGGTGTCAAATAGGAAAAGGAGTACATCAAGGCTGTATATTGTCACTCTGCTTATTTAACTTCTATGCAGAGTACATCATGAGAAACGCTGGACTGGAAGAAACACAAGCTGGAATCAAGACTGCTGGGAGAAATATCAGTAACCTCAGATATGCAGATGACACCACCCTTATGGCAGAAAGTGAAGAGGAACTAAAAAGCCTCTTGATGAAAGTGAAAAAGGAGAGTGAAAAAGTTGGCTTAAAGCTCAACATTCAGAAAACGAAGATCATGGCATCCGGTCCCATCATTTCATGGCAAATAGGTGAGGAAACACTGGATACAGTGTCAGACTTTATTTTTGGGGCTCCAAAATCACTGCAGATGGTGATTTCAGCCATGAAATTAAAAGACGCTTAGTCCTTGGAAGGAAAGTTATGACCAACCTAGATAGCATATTGAAAAGCAGAGACATTACTTTGCCGACTAAGGTCCGTCGAGTCAAGGCTATGGTTTTTCCTGTGGTCATGTATGGATGTGAGAGTTGGACTGTGAAGAAGGCTGAGTGCCAAAGAAGATGGCTGGATGGCATCACTGACTTGATGGACATGAGTCTGAGTGAACTCCGGGAGTTGGTGATGGACAGGGAGGCCTGGCATGCTGGGATTCATGGGGTCGCAAAGACTCGGACACGACTGAGCGACTGAACTGAACTGACAGAGCTTAAGGAAAAACATACTCTTGAGCAAGATGAGTTATTTTGCTGTGTGATCATTCAGTTCAGTTCAGTGGCTCACTCTTTGTGACCCTGTGAACCGCAGCACGCCAGGCCTCCCTGTCCATCACCAACTCCTGGAGTCCACCCAAACCCATGTCCATTGAGTCTGTGATGCCATCCAACCATCTCATCTTCTGTCATCCCCTTCTCCTCCTGCCCTCAATCTTTCCCAGCATGAGGGTTTTTTCAAATGAGTCAGCTCTTTGCATCATGTGGCCAAAGTATTGGAGTTTCAGGTTCAACATCAGTCCTTCCAATGAACACCCAGGACTGATCTCCTTTAGGATGGACTGGTTGGATCTCCTTGCAGTCCAAGGGACTCTCAAGAGTCTTCTCCAACACCACAGTTCAAAAGCATCAATTCATTGGTGCTCAGCTTTCTTTACAGTCCAACTCTCACATCCATACATGACCACTGGTCATAGCCTTGACTAGACGTACCTTTGTTGTCAAAGTAATGTCTCTGCTTTTCAATATGCTATCTAGGTTGGTCATAACTTTCCTTCCAAGGAGTAAGCGTCTTTTAATTTCATGGCTGCAATCACCATCTGCACTGATTTTGGAGCCCAAAAAAACAAAGTCTGACACTGTTTCCATTGTTTCCCCATCTATTTCCCATGAAGTGATGGGACCGGATGCCATGATCTTAGTTTTCTGAATGTTGAGCTTTAAGCCAACTTTTTCACTCTCCTTTTTCACTTTCATCAAGAGGCTTTTTAGTTCCTCTTCACTTTCTGCCGTAAGGGTGGTGTCATCTGCATATCTGAGGTTATTGATATTTCTCCCAGCAATCTTGATTCCAGCTTGTGCTTCTTCCAGCCCAGCGTTTCTCATGATGTACCCGGCATAGAAGGTAAATAAGCAGAGTGACAATATACAGCCTTGACGTACTCCTTTTCCTATTTGACACCAGTCTGTTGTTCCATATCCAGTTCTAACTGTTGCTTCCTGACCTGCATATAGGTTTCTCAAGAGGCAGGTCAGGTGGTCTGGTATGCCCATCTCTTGAAGAATTTGCTACAGTTTATTGTGATCCACACAGTCCAAAGGTTTGACATAGTCAATAAAACAGAAATAGATGTTTTTCTGGAACTCTCTTGCTTTTTTGATGATCCATCGGATGTTGGTAATTTGATCTCTGGTTCCTCTGCCTTTTCTAAAACCAGCTTGAACATCTGGAAGTTCACAGTTCACGTATTGCTGAAGGCTGTCTTGGAGAATTTTGAGCATTACTTTACTAGCGTGTGAGATGACTGCAATTGTGTGGTAGTTTGAGCATTCTTTAATCATTAGCTCTGGGCTTTAAGAAAGTTAGTCTTAAAGATTGTTGTCAGTACAACTCAGAGGTTAAGAAAAAAGGTCTTATGTAACTAAGGCAAAGCAATGTAGAAAAGAAAACAACAACCATTTATCCTTTTCTCCTCCTTGAGAACCCCAGACCCCTTCTTCTCTGAGGGCCCTGGACTCCTTATCAACCTACCTAAGAATTAGCTCTCTCAGATCCATGGGGTGGGAAAGGAAGCTCTGCCTACTCCGATGGGAAATACTACAAATTCACATGGCGAAGGATGCACATGTATAATTTTCTAATAGCAACAGCCTGAAGGATGGGGAGCCATAACATGATCTATCAGACAGCCACAATCCAGTTATGTTAAGGATTCAGCTGAGACCCAGAGAAGGTTTGTGCTTTGTCCATAATCACACAGCATCAGCATCAGCATCAGCATCAGGGCTTCAGAGCCAGCCTAGGTGGGCATCTAGGACTATTCACATGTGTGTGTTTGCCACACCCAGAGCTGGGCTGGCTGAGTAAACTTGACCTGAAAATAACCTTTCCAGTGAAAGAAGAACCTAGTGAATGTAGACCCTGAAGGATTTCCTTAGCTTTTAAAAGCCCCAGGCTGGTACCTGTTGTAAATGATTGTGCAATATCGATATTTATTGGATTTTGCACTCTGTGAGTCTGTTTTGTGGCTGCACACCCATGCTGGGTCACCTTTTTTTTTTTTAAAGATTATAAATGTAACATGCAAAAATCATATTTGTTACACTTATACATATTTATATTATACATTTGCAGGATATAGAGGCACTCAGAGTATATATTATTTATAAGCATTGCTGCATCTCAGGTTTGTTAGAAAGGCTCAGAATAAGAGTGTGTTTGTGAAGTGCTCCAGGGTCCTCTGGGATGAGGGCAGCTATGTAAGTGTAAGTCATTATCATTAAACTAAACTGCCTTCCTCCGATTACTGACAGCACCGAAGAGGTTCTCCCGCTTCCCCGGCCCCTGCGCAAGGCCTGGTAATGCTAGGGTAATATAAAGATAATATTACTGTAATAAGTGCTTTGCAGCATTTATGCCTTTATTAGCAGCAGCCATATTGTAAGGAAGGGAGAGGCTCTCAAAAGTTCACCAGAGGGTTGGTGGGGAAGGCAGAACACTCAGAAAAGGCAAACAGAATTCTGGGTCCAAGCTAAGTGCAGGGCTGTGTAGCAGGAGGTAAAATTGTCCCTCCTCATCTCCACCCACAGAGCCAATTTTCAACTTCAGTTGATCCTCAAATATGCTGTTGAGTCCAGCTGAGTCGGGTATTAGGTGGTATGTAATTGATACAGGGGCTTCTGGAATTCTAGCACTAGGGACACCCTAGTGCATTTTAAGTGGTCTCCAAACTGAAGGGAGGCCCCAAATTGACAGCAGAAACCCTCAGTTTGATTGGGGTATAAGAGAGAGGGCCGCAAAGCCATGGACTTCCCCAAATGAAATGAATCTCCACAGCTGGATGGTTCCATTGGTTGCCCCCACGTAACCTATGATAGAGCCTAAAAATGAGAAGCAGCTTCTGAATAGTTCTTATATTTTACAAAAGGCCCCTTTTCCTCTTAGAGTTGCACATAGGTTACACTTGCTACAGATTGCATAGATTTTCTGGCCATAGACTTGTGATGGGGAGAAGCATGTTATTTATCTGATCTTGTGTCTCAGGGTGTTGGGAAATCTCAGCATTACATCCACCATTTCATTTGACCTTTATAACATCTCTGTGAAGCCAGCCTTAGCCACCATCCCCATTTTATAGATGTGGAGACTGAGGCACAGAAGGGTTGAGTGAGTGGACTGAGAAGATATGTCAGGAAGAGTCAGAACTGAGATTCATTCAGCCCTTTTGTCCTGAGGCCAGCAACCCATTCCTTCAGGCTGTCTTGTCAAGGGAGGGTTTGTACAGCCAAAGGGGACCCACTTTCCACAATGTTGCTTTGGAAGAGACAAAATCAGAAGGCAGGGGGCCAATGTACTGGTTATCTATTGCTGTGTATCAAACCACCCCAAACTTGATGGAGTAACACAGAAGCAGCCATTTTATCATTACCCCTCGAGGTTCTGGGGTGACTAGGCTCAGGGAGGTAGTATCTCTAGATGCTGCAGTCAGATGGCTGGAGGTAGGGATATCTTGAAGGCTTCTTCTCTCAGATGTCTGCTGCTTGGGCTGGGACAACTCCGACAACTGGGGGCTGGCACAGCTGGGCTCCTGTTCTCTCTGGGTGGTCTCTCCATGTGGTCCCGCCAGCGTGCCGGCTTTAGAACAAGTGGATCTTTCACATGGCTGCTTAGGGCGCCCAAGGTGGCTGTCCTGTGAGAGAGAGCCAGGTGGAAGGTGCATGGCCCCTCTGATCATCTATCCTTGGAAATCACCCAGCATCACTTCTGGTTATTTCTGTAACTCTTTGTTAGAGGTGAGTCATGAAATCCAGCCCACATCAAAGGGGAGGGCCTGAGGCTCCACCCTGTCATGGCAGGGAGTGTGGAAGAATTTGGAGGCCACTTTTAAAACCACCACAGTTCTGTTCAGACCACGACTCCTGCCAGCTGCTTTAGGACCGCAAGCAGCATGCAGGCAGGGGTTAACTGCCCCCTCCCAACCTTGCCTCCCACCTGCCTCCCAACTGGCCAAACAGCCCTCGTCTCCGGTGTTATCTCATGAGGCCACCCTGTCACCTTCTGCTTGTGTATTGATGACCCCAAAAGGCACAGCCAAACCAGACTCCCTGGGGACACCCTACTGCCTTTTAAGCGACTCATATCATGGTTAAGGAACCCCAGTGGCCCATCAGCAAAGTCTCTAGTAAGAGGACCTCAGCGGGAGCTGCTGGCAGGTGCGGCAACCCCTGCGACAGCCCCTGGGCCAGAGCTGCCAAAAAGGTGTGTTTGCCTTTTGCCAGAGATGCTTTAAAACCCCAGCGACTCAGTTTCATTTTGAACCTGACAGATAAAAGGCCGACTTTGACTGAGAATATTAACTTTCTGGCTCCTGCCCAAGAAAGCTGAACAGATGAGGAAATAATATAAAATAAAAGGCGTCTGCAAACACTGATTGTCGGCTGCTTTCCATAAAATACGCCCACTGTGATGTGTAACACTCCCCGAGTCTTTCATTCTTGGCCCCCTCCCTCTTTTCACTCCCAGTACTGAAGGAACTGCCTTCTCTTATTTAGGGGGGAAAAAAAGACAGAAAGAGAGGAGAGTATGTATGTGCTAAAAACAGCCCCTAGCTTCTCTCCTGGAGCCTCCGAGCAGGTGCGCCCACAGGCTAAAGCTTCCGGCTTCATGATGAGGATCGTGGGTGGTCCCTGGGCCAGCCCCACGGAACTGGCTTCAGAGGCCCAGGAAGAAGGCTGGGCCTTCAGGGCCAGTTCCTCCCCAGCAACCCACTTGCAGCTGTGTATCAGGCAACCAGGGGAACAACTTCTACCTATGCTCCAGGCAGTGCAGAGGGCCCTGGAAAGTTCTGCTACAGCCACCCTTGGACTGCCTGTGACTGGCCCCTTGAGGCTGTGGGAATAGAGGGGAGGGATGCTGAGAGCAGAGGCCTGGGGGAGTGTTCTGTATGGCCCCTCTCTGGTCCCCACCTCATGGTTTCTGTAGATGGCTGTCGTCTCCCCGTGTCTTCTCATGGCCTTCCCTCTGCACCATCTGTATCCCCACTTCTTCGTTGTATTGGATGAGGGCCCACCCTCATGACCTCATTTCATCTTAATCACTTCCATGAAGACCCTGTCTCCAAACACAGTCACTTTCTGATGTCCTGGGGGTTGGGGCTTCAACATATGAATTTGGAAGGAATATAACTGAGCCCATAACAACTCTGAAGCCTAAAAAGAAAAATGTTACAATAGGCACTGGGCCTCAGCTGTGTTTCAGAGCGGTAGTCTGGCCCAGCATGCTGCTCGGTGGACACCTCCCACTATTCATCACCCCGCTTTGGTCTTTTGCCTCTGCTGTCTGTCAGCCTTCCCTGCCTGGATCAGTGGAGGCCTGGAGCTTGCAGGCAGACAGCCAAGGGGCTACTTGCAAAGCAGAAGACTTGAGGGCATCAGCTGCCTGCTCCACCACCCTGGCTATTGCACTGTGGGCCTGGTTCGTGAGTGAAAGCCTTTTGGCTGTCTAGAAAGATCAGGTCAGTTAAGGACAGCAAGAACCGGAAGGTTAGTAGCACCCTCATGCATCTCCCATGCATGATCAGAGCAGTGGACAGAAACTGAAAATCTGCCACAGACCCTGTCTGGGAGACTAGGTACGTCACCAGAGTTCTCCACACCTATTTTTTTTTTTTTTAATCAATAAAATGAAGTAAAGGCTTTGTGACCTGTCCATTTGTGACTTGAAACCCCATTGGGTGGGTCCAACCTACCCAAGTTGGGCTGGACTCCTGAAGCCCAGCCATCCAGTGTGTCACCTGAGGAGAGTGGCTCTACTTCCACAGACCTCAGGGGAAGAGGTCAGGCATTCCCATGAAGCCAAGTTAGTGACGCTCTGCTCACATTCCAAGCACGCATTCCCAAGTCTTGGGCATCCAAGGGCTTGAAGCACTTGTGAGACCTGAGTCAGCCTTCCAGTGAGCAGAGTGGAGGGGAAATAGAATCGTTGCAAAAGCAGTCTTCTCACAGTTTTCTTTTTTTTTTTTTTCTTACTGCAACAGTAAGAAATTCTCATCACAACAACCCCCCAACACACACACACACACACACACACACACACACACACACACACACACACACACACCACAACCTGTACTTTCAAATTATGTCCAAAACTAACCACTTCTCACCTTTACTGCTTCTGCTTTGGTCCAGGCCACCATCATCTGTCACCTGGATTATCTGAGCAGCCTCCTGTGTGGTCCCCCTGCTGCGTCCTTCCCCACCCCCAGCTCCATCCCTATCATCCCCTTCAGTCATTTCTCAACTCAGCAGTGAGGAGTCTATTACAAGGTAAAGTCAGATTGCATCACTCCCTGGCTCCAAACCCTCTCATGGCACAGCTCCAAGGAAATTCCAGGTCCTCTCAGGGACCGACTAGGTCCCCTGCCACGTCTGTGCTCACTTCCTCTTCTTGCCTCTGCTCTCCATGCTCCAGCCACATTGGCCCCCTCACCCCTTACACATGCCAGGGCCTTCCTATTTCCTTTTCTAAGGACCCCTTTCTCCTTTTTGTTGGCTGCTTCTGAAAAGGCTGCAGAGAATGGGAAGGGTCTCCAGCCCTCTCCTCAGGAGCCGAGGGGAGAGTTAAGAGTCTCTTCAGTACAGAGCTCTCCATGCTCACCTCTGCCCTGTCCACAGAATGTGTAAAAGAACCAGTGCCTGCTCCTTGCAACTTCATTAAAAATCAGTTGGCCATGCTGCTGTGAGTCTATTTCTAGACACTCCATTCTGTTTCATTGATCTCTGTGTCTATCCTTTGCCAATAACACACTGTCTTGATTATTATAGCTATCGAGTGAGTCTGAAAACGGAGAATGATCATACTTGATATCTTTATTCTTTTTCAAATTTGTTTTAGCTCTTCTAGTTCGTTGGTCTTTCTGTATAAGTGTTAGAATCAGCTTGTTTGTACAAAGAGTCTGCTGGGGTTTTGATTGGTGTTGCATTAAATCTGCAAATCATTTCAGTGAGAATTGGCATATTTATTATGTTGAACGTTAACAATCCATAAGCATGGTCTATCATTCTGTTTCTCCAGGTCTTTTAGATCTTCTTTGATTTCTTTTATCCCTGCTTTGTTCATTCTTTTGACATGACTATACATTGCTTTTTAAAGTTTCACTTTACAATTGTACATTGCTAGTACATAGGATTACAGTTTATTTTTCTGTATTGACCTTATGTCTACACCTTTGCTAAATTTATTAGTTCTAGGAAGTTTTATTTTTCAGTTTCCTTAGAATTTTCTATGTAGGCAATCAGGGACAATTTTACTTCTTCCTTTCTGATACATATGCTTGATTTCTTTTTCTTGCCTTATTGCACTGCTTAATCCACTGGTTCTGAATTGGATGGGTGGCTGTGGACATCCTTGCCTTGTTCCTGATCATAGGGAGAAAGCATTCCATTTTTCATCAAGTATGATGTTAACTGTAGGGTTTTTGTAAAGATGCCTCTTTATCAAATTGTAAAAGAGCCCTTCTATTTCTTGTCTGCTGAGAATTTTAAAAAAATCATGAATATGTATTGAATTTTATCAAGTATTTATTCTACATCAATCAATAGGATCTTATGGTTTTTCTTCTTTAGACTGTCAATATTGTGAATTATGTTTGTCCATTTTTGAATATTGTGTTTCTGAGCTAAATCCCACTTGGTTGTGCTGTGGTTTTATATATTGATGGATTCAATTTGCTAATATTTCATTGAAGATTTTTGTGTCTATGTTTATGAAAAATATTAGCATGTAGTTTTTTATTTTTCTGCTCTTTTTGTCTTTGGTATCAGAGTAATGTTAGCCACACAGAATAAATTGGAAAGTGTTCCATGCTCTGCTGTTCTCTGGAAGATATTTTATATAATTGATGTTATTTCTTTAAATGTTTGGTAGAATTTATCATCAGATCCTAGAGATTTCTTTTTTGGAAGGATTTTAATGACAACTTTAATTTCTTAAATATTTAATGGACTATTCAAATTATCTGCTTCATCTTGAGTGAGCTTTGCTAATTTGTGATTTGCAGGGGATTGGCCCATTTTATTTATCAAATTCATATCCATAGATACCCATGCTATTCCCTTATTATCCTTTTAACATCTTCAGAGTCTGTAGTGACATTCTCTCTTTCCTCCCTGTTACTGGAAATGTGTTTTCTCTCTTTCCCTTTTTGTCAGTCTGCTAGAGATTTATCAATTGTTTTGATCTTTTCAAAGAACTAGTTTTTGGTTTGATTGGTTTTATCTATTGCTTGTTTTCTGTTTCATTGATTTCTGGTCTTTATTATTTCCTTCATTCTGCTTGATTCGGATTTAGATTATTCTTATTTTTCTAATTTCTTAAGATGGAAGCTATTGGTTATTATTTGAGAACTCTTCTTTTCTAATGTAAGCATTTAATGCTATAAATTTCCCTCAAAGCACTGCTATAGATATATCACACAAATTTCAATAAGCTGCCTTTTTATTTTCATGCAGTTCAAAATATATTTAAATTTCCCCTGATATTTCCTGTTTGATAAAAGATTATTTAGAAGTATGTTAGCTTTCCCAGTATTTGATGCTTTTTCTTTTACCTTTTTATTACTGATTTTTAGTTAAATTCCATTATGGTATGAGAGCAAACTTTGTATAATTTCAATTCTTTTAAATTTGTTAAGACACGTAGCATACTGTCTATCTTGGTGAATGTTTCATGTTCACTTGAAAATATAGCATATTCTCCTGTTATTGGATGGCATGTTCTATAAATGTCTATTAGATCCAGTTGCTTGCCATCATTGTTTATATGCTTGCTGATTGTCTATTGAGACAAGTATTACTGCTGCTGCTGCTAAGTCACTTCAGTCGTGTCCGACTCTGTGCGACCCCATAGACGGCAGCCCACCAGGCTCCCCCATCCCTGGGATTCTCCAGGCAAGAACACTGGAGTGGGTTGCCATTTCCTTCTCCAATGCATGAAAGTGAAAAGTGAAAGTGAAGTCGCTCAGTCGTGTCCGACTCTTCATGACCCCATGGACTGTATAACCCACCAGGCTCCTCCATCCATGGGATTTTCCAGGCAAGAGTACTGGAGTAGGGTGCCATTGCCTTCTCCGACAAGTGTTGAAAAGTTTCTAAATATAATTGTGGATTTGTCTATTTCTCTTTTCAGTTGTTTTCAGTTTTTGTTTCATGTAGTAGAAACTCTTTTGCTAGGTGCATGCACATTTAGCACTCTCGTGTCTTCTTGATGAACTGATCCTTTCACTGTTATATAATATCCCTCTTGATCCTTGGTACTTTTCTCTGCTGTGAAATCTGTTTTGTTTGATATTAATAGAGCCACTCCAGCTTTCTTTTGATTAGTGTTTGCATAGTACATCTTTTTTCTCCTTTTATTTTTAACCTACCCGTATCATTGTATTTGAATGAGTTTCTTGTAGACAGTGTATGGTTGGGTCATGTTTTTCTTTTATTTATCAATTCTGACTATCTTTCTTTTAATTGGTATTTTAGACCATTTCTATTAATGTAATTATTGATATGTTTGGATTAACTGTACAACTTTGTTATTTGGTTTTATTTGTTCCCTCTGGTTTTTGTTCTTCTGTTTGCACTTTCTTGCCTAATTCAGGGTAATTTGAACATTTTCTAAGTAAAATCTTCATTTAGAAAGCTTTCAGATTTACAGAAAAGCTGCAATGATAATACAGAGAGTTCTCCTATCCCTCACTCAGTTTCCCCTAATGGTAACAGCTTACATTACTAAGATATTTGTCAAAATCAAGAAACCAAAAATTGTCTCATTATTGTTAAAGTCCAGAATCTATTCGGATCTTACCAACTTTTCTGCTCATTCCATTTTTCTATTTTGAGATTCAATCCAAAATATCACATTGCATCAAGCCATAGTGTTATCTGAACTTTTTTGGTATTCAATTTTAATTTATCTATTGTGATTTTGACTATAACTAATATATTTATTTTAGTGATTGCTCTAGGTACTACAAATATAAACATAACTTTCCACCATCAATTTAGAATTAACAATTTGCCACTTTTATTGGAATGTACAAAATATAACACTGTTTAAAGTCTTTTATCTTCCCTCTTGTGTGCTATATCCATCTTATGTATTATATCAATGTATATTAAAACCCCCCAAAATAATGTTATAATTTTTGCTTTCAATGGGCAAGCACATTTTAAATATCTCAGAATAGAAGAATAATCTATTATATTTACTCAGATGTTGACCATTTCTGTTGTTCTTCCTTTATTTTTGATAGCCCAGTTTTCTTCTGTTGTCTTTTCCTTTTGGTTTGAAGAACTTCCTTTAGCAATCTTTGAGAGTTTTGTGGGTTACAAATCCTCTTAATTTTCTATCATCTGAGACTATCTTGATTTCACCTTCATTTATTTCTGAAGTATACTTTTGCTCAATTTAGAATTCTGTTGACAGGTCTGGTTTTTTTTCTTTTTAACACTTTAAAAATGCTGTCCCACTTCCTTTTGGCCTCTATCATTTCTGTGAGCTATCTGCAGTCATTGAAATTGTTGATTCCCACTAGGTAATGCATTGTTTGTCTCAAGCAGCTTTCACGAGTATTTTTCATTTTCATTTTTTTACCAGTTTATAAAGTGTCTAGTCATGGATTTCTTTGGGGTTGTCCTATTTGGGGTTCAATCAGCTTCTTGAAAACATTATATCCTTTGCCAAAGTTGGGGAGATTTCAGCCATTATTTCTTCAAATATTTTTTCAGTGTTGCATTCTTTCTCCTCTTTAGGTCTCTGATGACATAAATACTATACCACACAGTTCCCTGAGGCTTTATTCATTTTTTCCAGTATTTTTTTCTGTCTGTTATTCAAATTGGGTAGTTTCCATTGATCTCTCTTTACATTCACAGACTTCTTTGGCCCAGCCTCTACTATAGTCTGTTCTAAGCACAGCAGCCAGAAAGATCCATTTAAAACTGAAGTCAGAACAGTTTCTTCCTCTGCTTGGAACCTTCCATCTCCCTTAGAGTCAAAGCCCTTACAATGTCCTTACAGAGTTCAAGTCTTACAATGACTTACAAGAACCTGCCCTCATAGTTCAGTTGATAAAGAATCTGCCTACAATGCAGGAGATCTGGGTTTGATTCCTGTGTCAGAAAGATCCCCTGGAGAAGGAAACAGCAACCCACTCCAGTATTCTTGCCTGGAGAATCCCATGGACAGAGGAGCCTGGCAGGCTACAGTCCATGGGGTTGTAAGAGTTGGACACGACTTAGCAACTAAAGAGAGAGAGACACAATCTGGCCCTGACTACCTTGCTAGGTTCATCTCATAGTTCTAGCCTCCCTTGCTCATTTGATTCTGGCCACATGGGCCTCTTTGCTGTCCCTCTAATACTTCAGCATGTTTCTGCTTCCTAGCCTTTGCTTGGTTGGTCTCGCTCCCTGCGATTGTCTATCCAGATATTTATCCAGCTGACTCAATCACCCCTAAAAGTCTTTGCTTAACTGTCCTATTTTAATGAGATCTCTTATAACCAGCCTATCCAAAATTATAGCCCCACATTTGCTATTTTCTGCTTTTTCTCCTACTACATTATCTAACATAATATATAATTTATTTATTCATTATTCCTTTAGAATGTGAGCTCCATGAGGGTAGGGCTTTTTTGGGTCCTGTTTCCTCCTGTATGTTCATGGCCTGACACATAGATGTTTGATAAATATACCTTGAGAGAATGAGTTAAAATATCCCCAGGGTCTGCTTCAACCATAGCCTGTAGAAGACAGAAGTTTTAACTTCTTTTTGAGTGTTTTGAGTATGGGCATCGAAAAGTTCCTGAGTATTTACAAGAGCAGATGAACTGTCGTTGACAGTGTAGGATCCTCTAAAAGAAATCAATGGTTTTAGACACCTGCTGTTACTGCATCCTCCTTAGAACTGAGGACCAGAAATGCCAAGAGTGTGAGGTTCTGCACAGATTGACTCTTTGCAAGGTGTGGAAACAGGTACCGAATTAGAAACCGAGAGCTTTGTGCTTGGATTGATTCACAGGTTTCAGCGTTTCAACTTCCCAAGTGCTGCTGCTGCTGCTAGTTTCTGAAATATCTCACGAAGCGCCAGCATGGTGCTTGCGGGTGTGTGCACGTGCTCACACAGGCACACACGTGCTGCCCGAGCCCAGGTGCTGCTCTGACATAACCCATTCCATTCCCAATCCCAGCTGAAGTCTGGAGTGCTCAGATGACTGTTCAAAGAGGCTTCTCCCAGGATGGAATTCCCCAAGCTCCCCCAGTTCCCCAGGGAATGAGTTGTGTCTGATGGCGTCCACGGTTTCCACCCACATCTGTCGGCACAGTAATATATGGCAGATAATAGGATTTCACTGCATCGTGGTGGTTTAAACAGGCATGACAAAATTGTGATTTCAAACCTGTGTGAGTTGTAGAGACCTAGGTGATTGTGGCTTCTCCATCTTACTGGTTGGCAAGGTGAAACAGCTTGGTGATTCTTCAGGTCTGGACCTGACCGTCAACCCTTCCTTCCCTTCCACAGTGCAAGGCTGGCCTTGTACCCACCTTTGGAACCTCTCCTTTTCCACCATGGCCCTGCGCCTGCAGAAATCCTGCTCCCCAAAGCTCCCGAGTTCTGTGAAGAAAATCGTCTGCTGGGTTTGTCACATAGAATGGTTATTTGAGGTGCTTTGTTCTTGTGCGTCTATGTTAAAATC
This sequence comes from Capricornis sumatraensis, assembly GCF_032405125.1. Classification (NCBI taxonomy): domain Eukaryota; kingdom Metazoa; phylum Chordata; class Mammalia; order Artiodactyla; family Bovidae; genus Capricornis; species Capricornis sumatraensis. Next base: position 104,552,906 of record NC_091092.1, on the reverse strand, counting down.
AAGTTGCAGACACCCTTGTCAGAGTAGAACCTGAAAAAAATGAGAGCCTGTTTCCTGTAATATACACCTAGGCTCACAATCGTATATATTGTTTTATGGATCCCAGAGACTCCAGAGAGCACAGGTCAAGAATACCACGTCTACTGTGTCAGCGACTTATGTTCTTAAATCACCTTTACAGATGTATAATGAACATACGAAATGCACCCATTTGAAGTGCACAGTTTGATGAGTTTTGACAAATGCTTGCACCTATGTAAACACTACCCCACTAAGATAAAGAAAATTTCCATCTCCCTAGAAAATTCCCTGTGCCCTTCTCCAGTCAAAACATCCTCCAAACGAAAGTAATCACTATTCCAACCTCCATCACCATAGATGAGTTTTGCCTGTTGTAGAACTTTATGTGAATAATGGAATCACATTTTGTGTTTGTGTTCTTTTGTACCTGACTCCTTTCACTCACTGTGTTTTTGAGATTCATCCATGTTATTGCATGCATCTATAGTTTGTCCCTTTTTATTGCTGAAAAATATAGATATACCACAAATGGTTTATCTATTCATTGGTTTATGAACGTTTGGGTTATTACCAGGTCTGTGGTATTGCAAATTAAGCTGCTCTGAGCGTTCATGGACAAGTCTTTGAATGTATAATGTTTTTTTTTTCTCTTGGGTAAATACCCAGGGAGAGAATGAAAAACACATGTTTAACTCTTCAAGAAACTTCAACTTTTCCAAATTTTCTGAAGGTTTTCTTCTTTTTAACCATTTTACATTCCTGTTAGCATTGTAGAAGAGTTCCAGTTGCTTTTTGCATGTCAAAAGAAGATTTCAAGGGGAAGGCAAGGATTAGTTCTCAGGGCTGACTATAGCCATGGTGGAATTTCAGGTTTCAGCGGTGGAAGGGAGCATTCAGAGTTTAAGGAGTTTTTCAGAAGCCCACACATCACACCAGTTGCTGTTTGGGAGTCCTCTGGGAATGAACTTCCTGATGCATATTGCGCAACAAGAAGGGAGTCAAGGAAAGGAAGTGGTTGGACAGAGATTGAATAGGGCAGGGAAACATGGAAAGAGGATGGGACTTATAAAGGAAAGACCTAAGTTCAAGTCCCAGTTCTGCCATGGACCAGATCATGATTTGACCTCTGCCCTGTGTCTCAGTGTTCCTGTCTGTGGAATAGGGATCATTAGGAGCAAGCTGCCTGACTCACAGAATGACAGGGATCCCTAACCCTGACAGAGGGGACACATGTGCAAGGGCTTTGCCAAGGACAAGGGTTATGATGGCATTGATGGAACACATACAGCTGTCCAAACACTCAGAAATCTAGAGCTTTGGGATTCAGGGAGAGTGGTGGGAAGAAACTGCAGATGGCACCACTTCCTGGGCAGGAGCAGTCTCATGTAGAAGAGCATCCCACCACGCTTCCAGCCTAAGCCTTGGATGAGGTCTGAACAGGCTGTAGTAGAAGGATGGCTGGGGCTGGGGCCGGGGCTGTCCAGTGAGCCAAAATACCCAGACTTTCAAAGTCTGCTGAAGCCCCCATCCCCTGGCTAAACATTTTGAGCCTCAGGCCCCTGTGTGCAGAATAGAGTAGTGACATTCCGAGGGTTGAAGGATTAAATGGCTTGACTATGGATAAATTACCAGGCTCAGGGTTGAGCAAAGAGGAGCCTCTCATACAGGAAGTACTGGTCACCAAATAAGAAGATTGAAACTACCTCAACAGTGCACTTGTGACCTTGATGAGCTGGAGGTTGCTTATCCTCCTACCTCAGGTGCAATCCCTGGGGGACACACCCTGAGATGGAGATGAAGATGTGAGTGCAAGAGATTCATTGAGAAGGGCCTATGGGGTCCACAGCACTGGGGCGGGGTGGGGGGCAGTGTAAAGGAGGCCTGACTGGGTTAAGGGAAGAGTCGAACTGCGATGCAGTCACAAAGGAGACCTCAGTGGACCCCCAGGGAGCAATGGATCTCAGGTGGCCCTGTGGAGTTGTTCTGAAGACTTGAGGCAAGATGGCAGAACTTTCTATCCCTGAGTGAGCCTGTCTTTCAATGTGGGTCACCCTCAGGAAGGGGGAGTGACCTTAATGGCAGTTTCTACAGGGGCATTAAATGTTGTACACCTTAGATATATACAGTCTTCATTAAAAAAAAAACACTTTATATGTGAACTGTCTGCTGTCCATGCTCCCAGAAGCTGGAGGAGTGAGTGCCTCAGTCGTGAAAGGCCATCTGGGCAGCACACCACAACATTCATTATACTGTGCCTCAGTTTCCTCACCTGTAAAATGGGGATACTAATAGTGTTTCTCTCACTGGATTAAAATGAGGATTAAGAGTTCATTGATACAAAGTCCCTTAAACAGTGGTGGCTGCATATTATTCCTGGTACTAGCATTTTAGAAAACATTCAATAAGTCCTTTTTCATCAAATGAATACATAGATGAAGACAATCTCAAACTTGTCCAGAATAAAAGACAAATGCTGTGTCTGCCCATTCAGGGAATAAACCCACTGTCCAGGTGGCAAAACGTTTGGCTAGAAAGGAGAGGGTTCAATATATTTGAAACCTTGGGACTCGGACTTAGAGGAAATTGAAATCTCACTTTCCAGACCTAGCTGCACCTGAGGGTCCGGCTTTCTCTGAGTCGTCATTGCCAAAGTGCTTTACCCTCAGTGTTCTGAGCTGCAGTATGGGGATCTGACAGCTTGAAGACAGCTCGGCGGGGTGCAGGAAGGCAGACATTTAATGTGCTTTGACAATACAAAGGGTTATATAAACGACCCAGTTTCTGTAATTTTGCTATAACTGTCATGGGAATTGCTATAGACAGATACGGAGAAGGCCCTGTTTATGCACTTAAACTTTAAAAGGTTTAACCACTAAACAGTCTTTTTCTCTTCCCCTCCTCTCCTCCCAATCCTGCATTTAAATCATATCAGAGCTGGGGTGTGGGAAGAGGGGAAGGCAGTCGAAGTAATGACGTAGCCTTTATCTGCCCAGGTCCTGGATTAGAGCCCCTTTCCGACTCATGGGCCAATCTCCTGCCCCTGGCCAGGCTCCTCGAGGGAGACTGCTTAACCTGCTCCCAGCGACAAGAGGCAGAGATAGGGAGGGGTGGCAGGAAGGGAAATGCACTCGCTCTGAGCTCAGGGCTTTCGCCCAATTTAAATCTGGTTCCCGTCCCAGTGTTCAAAGCACGTCGCTGTTTGATTCTTGCCATCTCATCTTAGAAGACTTTTCCCGAGGTGGGGGTGGGGAGAGTTCTAAAGCCAGAGAGGCAGGAGGCGGAGGGTTTATCCAGGCAGATACCACAGGCTTCCAAGCTAAGTGCCTTAGCGGGGAAAGCTCCTGGCTGCTGCTGACATTTCTCAGACAGGAGATCAATAAGTGGGCAGAGCTTGAAAAGCAAATCATGCTTCCACCTGCCCTGGGGAACCCTCAGCAACTGTCATGGCAGAGGAGGCATCCCAGAGGAGGCCAGAAAAGACAGGGGGACTCAGATAGCCTTGATAAAGCCGAGATGGAGGCCAGGGAAATCGAGACTGCCCACGGAGATGAAAGAGGCAAACGCTGGGGTCCCCCACTCCACCCTTCCTTCACAGTTCTTGCTGTGTGTGTTAAGAGCCCTGACTTCTGCCTCCTAGCTAAAGCCAGACCCGTGGAGATGAGTTTGATGCTGATGTGGCTTTTCCAGCCCAAATGAGCCCAGTCCGAGCTTGGAAAGCTGCCCCAGCTGGGTGACCCTGTATCTGTGGGTGGGTCCCTCCAAATTCCCTGCCCCATTCACAACTATGAAGATTTCTACATGCTCTGCTCAGATCTTCCAGAAGATTTTCTACAGCAGACTGGGGCTTTCTTATGAGCCCAACATGCCTTAGCATATGCACACACATACACATGTGTGTGTGTGTGTGTCCATGGGAGGGCACAAGCACACACATGGAAGTAGGCCACGGAACTGGAAGTGAGTATTAAACTTGGCTATAACCTGGTAAGCTTCATCTACTCTAATCAGTTAAACCATCATTTTTGGAAATTCAGTCTCCTTTGCTTGAAATAGTTACTCTTTCCATTTTGTTCTCCCTATCTTGATCGTTTCCAAGATGGCGCCTGAGTATGGGGAAGGAGTATGCTACACCCTTATATTTATGGGGTCAGAGTCCATTCAGTGCCACTGTTCCACTCTCTGGGTCCCTCATGGCACCACTGTAATAGACGTCCATAATGCTGGCAACTGCTGAAATCAGTGCTTAGGGCCTTGAGGTCCTCCCTGCTGATTCAGGTCCTTCTCAGCCCTGGCTGCTATTGAAGATCCCCTGAGGCATGGTCATGATCCCTATTCAGTCTCCAGTTCAGGTAGCCAGGCCAATTTCCTGGACTCTAGGATCTTTTTCAGTCCACAGTGCTAACCCGCTCTGATGAGTTCTGCAGCCAGCATCTTGCATGTCTTGGATCCCTTGCCTGCCAGGATATTTCAGGGCTGCTCCCTTGGGTTTGCTCTCTGCCTGACCACTCCCTGCCCTAGGTGATCGCAGGTGGACTGTGCTGACCAGCTCCTCCCAGAGTCCCAGGCAGAGTGAGTGCCTGCTAGGTCACTTCAGTCATGTCCAACTCTGCAACCCCATGGACTGTAGCCCACTAGACTCCTGTCTCTGGGATTCTCCAGGCAAGAATACTGGAGTGGGTAGCCATTCCCTTCTCCAGAGGATCTTTCCAACCCAGAGATTGAACCCAGGTCTCCTGCACTGTAGGCAGATTCTTTACTGTCTGAGCCACCAGGGAAGCCCCTCCGAGGCAGAGTGGATGACTTCAATTCTGCTCTTGGCTTTTGCCTTTACTCCCATCAGATAACTCTCCATTTTGAAATTTGATCCAGAGAGAGCCAGAAGAAGTAGGCTTTTCTGGTCTGGTTGGGACTCCACTCGCATCACATTTTTGTCTTCCTGACCCAAACTTGGTTTAGCCTTAATGGCAAAGGATGGACAGAGAAAGGAATGGCCTCCTTCTTAGTCTGGGTTCTCTGGAAAGGAGAGCATGACACAACGTCCTGCGTGAAGGTAGTTTATTTAAGAGGTCATCCCAGCAATTAAGAGTGAAGAAAAGGAGAGAGTGATTTAGGGAGGAAAGAAACAGGAATATTACAGAAGTCCACAGTGAATGATTTCACAGAGAATACAGAGAATGCCTTGCAGAATTTTCCACTGGAAGGACAGGAGGTAGAGGTGTTTAGCCACTAGCTGCCATCCGACCCTGGTTGAGGATTGTCATTGGGGGTGCTAACTCCATCTGACTTGTGAACTGCACAGAGGCACATAGACTAGGCGAACAGTCACATGGGTTGAGAAGGCCCAGGGAGAGATAGAAGATGAACACCCTCAGCTTGAGGTGAGTATACCCACGGTAGATGCAGATGAAATTAGACTGCGGCCAAGGGGATGATGAGGGTCACTAAAGGTGTCTGATACACTGCCTCAAAGGAGATTTAAATGAGGAAGAAGTTTTTAGGACGTATTACTCATTGTTCCTGTTTAGTGGCTAAGTCATGTCCAACTCTTTGCAACCCATGATCTGTAGCCTGCCAGGTTCCTCTGTCCCTGGGACTTCCCAGGCAAGAAAACTGGAGTGAGTTTACAGTAGCCTTAAAGAGCTAATCTCCTTATTTTAAAGGTGGGAAAACCAAGGCCCTAAGACGTTGCAACGTCCCCAAGATCAAAATAGTTGAAAGCTTATCCAAAAGTAGAACTTGGATGCCAGAGACCCATGTAGAGCTCTTTCTGGTGTATCACAGATCCATTCAACCAACGGTTATACATTTATTGACTGCAGATGGTTTTCACAGGATTACAAAGTATAAGACAGAATTCCCGCTTTCAAGGAATTTGCAACCTAGCTGCTGAGAGAAGTTTGGTACTTCATCATCATGCATACTTGTTAGAAAGGAGACTTGCTTTTATACCCTATTCAATTGGACAGTGCTCCAGAAACATAAGGAAGAGACAAAAGGAGCCCAGAAAATACAGAGTACCTATGGTAAATCTATGAATACATTCAGCAAACTTTGAGTATTAATCCAAGCTCAGGTGTAGAACTTCAAGAAACCACCTCAGCACCATGATCCTCACTTTTGAGCATTCATGCCTTTGTGCAGGGCTTCCCACATGGTAAAGGGTCTGCCTACAATGCGGGAGACCTGGGTTTGATCCCTGGGTCTGGAAGATCCCCTGGAGAAGGAAATGGCAACCCACTCCAGTATCCTCACCTGGAGAATCCCGTGGACAGAGGAGCCTGGTTGGCTACTGTCCATGGGGTCGCAGAGTCGGACACGACTGAGTGACTTCACTTCCCAGGTGGCGCTACTGGTAAATAATCCACTTGCCAATGAAGGAGGTGAGAGAGACGTGCATTTGATCCCTGGGTGGAGAATATCCCCTGGAGGAGGAAATGGCAACCCACTCCGGTATTCTTGCCTGGAGAATTCCATGGACAGAGGAGCCTGGTGGGCTGCAGTCCATGGGGTCACAGAGTCAGACACAACTGAAGTGACTTAGTACACACGCATGCCTTTGTGAATTCCTCACCCCCTTAAGGACGGGCCAGACCCAGTGGCTCTCTTCTAACAGAATATGGCAGAAGTGTTAAGATGTCATTTCCAAGATTCAGCTGTGAAAAGACTGGCTCCTGTTCTGGGTGCTTTCTCTCACTCTCTCTTGCGTTGCTTGCTCTAGGAGTAGCCAGCTGCCACATCTTAAAGGAAGCCTGTTATGTCTTAAAAGAAGCCTGTAAAGAGGCCCATGTGCACAAGCTTGGAAGCAGATCTTCTGAAGCCCGCCAGCAGCCAGGCGAGTGGGCTTGGGAGTACATCCTACCCTAGTCGAGTCTTGAGATGGGACTACAACCCCAGTGAAATATCCATTGCAGCCTTGCAAGGGACGCTGGGCCAGAAAACCCAGTTAAGCCATGTCCAGATTCCTGACCATCAGAAACCGTGAGATAATTGGTTTTACTTTTTTTCTGTCTGTGTTTTTAGCCACTGTGTTTTGGAGTAATCTGTTGTACAGCAATAGATAACTGATACAGAAGGCATTGCAGTAGAAGTTGGCAATGAAGTTATGAGTAGTATGTGGACTTAAGAGGAAGTGATGGAAATCTATTCAAACTGTCTTAAGCAAAAAGGAGCACATATTGGAAGGGTTTGTGGTTGTCTCCCAGAACTCTCGGGCAGGAATGGCAGCAGGACTCATGAGGAATGTAACAAGAACTTAAAATCCACTGGGAAGCAGGTAGTGAGCCATTTCCCACTGATGCTCTCTATGAGGCCCTTAAATCCTATCTCAGCAACTGGCATTTTCTCTTTCTTCTTTTTGTTCATGGGAAAAAAATTGGACCTACCTTGAGGGCCTGACATGTGCTCTCCATTTAGGCACAACAGATACTTAAATTCCCAATTCCTGGAAAAGATTTATCAAACAGTACAACTTAGATCAGCCATCCATTCTTGGTCCCCCCCACCACCACCACCAACAGAGGCTAGAAGATGGGCTTATTGGGCTGACGCCCACCCATTAGGGACTTTGAAAAGAAGGTATGAGAAATGCAGGCAAAGTAACCAGCAAATGACTTGAACTGCCCTCAAGAAGCTTGTAATGGTTTTGAGCAGACTAGGAGTTTAGTAAGAGTACTGTCATCCAAGGTCTAGCTGGCTGGCTTCTCAAGAGCCAGTACTCTTCCCTGAGCTTTGGTCATCTATAAGATGAGCAAGTTGACCCCAGATGAGCTCTAATGGCCCTGGAAGCTTTGAAGTTCTGGGTCTCTAAGAGAAATAGAAAGCAGAGGTGGCATCTCCAGACATCCTCATGGAATTGCGATGCCCAGCATTGTATGACCACATGGTCTAGATCTCTGGCATGAGCTGAACATGATTGGCACAGGGAAAGGGCAAGGCACAGAGATTGGCCTGAAGAACAATCAAACTGCAATGTCCCAGCTTTTAGAACAAAAGCTATGTTTGGGGGCAAACACACAGATACACTGAGCTTTGCAAGCAACTCAGTGGCCTTGTATTAATACCTTGTATAGTCAAAAGCTTCCTGGAGAATTGACAAAGCAGAACATTTTTAAAATAGAAAACTAATTTCACCTGTGAGGTTGTACTGTCTTCTTAGAAGAGGTTCTTGGGATGACCAGAGTGACTTTTCAAATCGTGGGCTAAGGTGCACCCACTCTCCCACTTTTCCATTCTCACACACGCACATGCATGCTTGTCTACGTGCTCATTCTCCTGAGTCTTGATCTCAATCATTCCCCACCATGCTTTCTCCCAACCACTCAGAGCTCAGCGTGCCGCTGACACCATCACATCCAGACAGCAGCCCCCTTCAGCTCACTCCCTGCCTTGGGTTATTTGCATGTCATTCCACTGTTGGTGAAATTTGAGGTTTTGTTTTTATTATTCTCAGGGTAGCCCTCCTACCCTTCACATTGCCATTAGCTGGAAGGAGAAATGGGTGGAAATAATTACCTATGTGCAGTTCAAGCCTCAAATAGAAACGGTGACTCGGGTCTGGAATCTGATAAGAAGGTGCCTTTCTAGGAAACAGGGCTTGCACAAGGAATATCAATTTACCGTGGCAGATACGTTTTTCCTTTCCTGTTTTCCTCTTTCACATAGTAAAGCACAGTGTCTGCAAAGCAGCTGCGACCTCAGCCCCTCTTTGAGAGTGGGGCGCCACCTCCCTCATCAGGAAAGATGGGTTAGTTAATGCCTGTTAAATGCCTTGAAATGAAAGATCTCCTGTACCCCAATACTCAATCTGATTGTAGCCCTAGCTCTGATATCACAGGCAGGGAAATGTCGTTGCTGGCTGACATCACAGCTATCAGCAAAGCTATTTCTTTGCGGGCTCTGTGATGCCCGCTTCCTTGCTGATCTGGGAAAGTCACGTGGGAAAAGGGAAATGGCATTAGGACTTTGCCCAGTGGTAAGGGATGGGAGGAAGGGGGCAGAGAGAGAGAAAGAGACCCAGAGGCAAGACCCAGAGAAAAGGAAGGAATGGGGTAAAATGAGGAGTGGGGAGGGGGGTTGGAGGGAGAATTCCAATTATTAGCAGGATTAGGGAGTTAGAGCCTACTCTTCTATTTCTGTGAAACCTGATGAAAACAAATGTCGTCTTGGAAGAGATAAGGTTTACCCTGAAAAAGAAAAGCTGCTTTTCCAAGTTAAGGTGTCGGGGATGGTTTTACCTGGCTTTGCTTTATCTGTTTACTTATTTGGTTTGTAGGTGGCTTGGTTGGCTGCATTTTGTTGTTTCAGTTTAACACCCAACGAAATGGGATGCATTCACATTTTGCAAAGGGGGCTCTTTCTTTGGGTCTGCAGTGTGGCCTGATTACCCACCCCAGCTGTGAAAAATGCAGGCCTTCCCTTATATTCACACCAACTCCAGTCTGCCTGGACGCCCTTGGACTCTGTGCCTGTCTTTGTCCATCTCGGAAAGATGTGTGCTTGGCTGTCACTCCAGCTGCCCTCTGGTTGCCAGCAGCTGAGACTTGCTCTTCCCCGTTGGTCATGCTGAGCCTGCTAAGTTGGATTCCCTTCTTGATCTGTGGGGGAGAGGACACAAGGTGGCTCAGGGATAGCAAAGATAACGAGCAATGACAAGAGAGGATTCCTGTCAGGGAAAATCTGACAAAGAGAAGGTGTGCATGCTGCTGAGTCTGTGAGTTATCCACCCTGGAGGCTGTCAAGACTGAGGCCGGCCAATGCTCACCCAGAAGGAGTTGTGTGATCATTTATTTATTTATTCATTCTTTCCGTCATTCATCCTTTTCTTTCTCTCTTTTTCTTTCTTCATTCATTCATTCTGATTTTTTTATATGTGCATCCATTGATTCTGCATTCATTAATTATCATATTTATTCATTCTGCATTTTGAATGTATCTATTCTTTCAGCAAACATGCACTGAGTACCTTCTGTGTGCCAGTTACTATTCTAAGTTCTGGGCTTACATTTGATATGAAACTAACACAATATTATAAATCAGCCATTGTTGTTTAGTCGCTAAGTCATGTCTGTGTCTTCTGCGACCGCATGGACTATAGCCTACCAGGCTCCTCTGTCCATGGGATTTTCCAGGCAAGAATACTTGAGTGGGTTGTCATTTCCTTCTCCAGGGGATCTTCCCGACCCAGGGATTGAACCCAAGTCTCCTGCATTTGCAGGTGAATTCTTTACCACTGAGCCACCAGAGAAGCCCAAAACATCAACTACACGTCAATTTTTTAAAAAGATTTTAAAAAGATAACCATGCTCACTTAAAGGAATCAAACATACCTGTATAACCATAATATGGATAAAGTGTTATAATAGAGGCACCAGTGAAGTTCTCTGGGAGTTCAGACAAGAAGAGCTGCTTCAAGTTGAAGGGAGCTCAGAGACTCCATAGAGGAGGCAGCATTTGAGTTGAGCCTGGAGAGATGGAAGGAATTTTCCCACATAGTTATAGGAAATTGGCAAGAATACAACTGGCAGCAGTTCAAGGAAGGTCATGGAGACAAGATGTTGGGTGAATGCCAGGAAGGACAGGCCACTCAGGATGACTAGAGTATGGGACAGAGCTAGCGAGGCCAGGAGATGGGGTAGAAGGCTGGAGGAGCCCAGGAAGCTGCGCCACTCTCCTCTCCAACATGGCCCACCACACCCCGTGTTAAGGACCTGTTTATGGGACAGCAGAAGTATCTCAAAAGGTCACAGTGAGCACCTGGTCACTAAAGAGAAGCAGAAAGAAAGGCCACATGTGTGGTGGGCAGGTCTCTCCGAGCCTTTTTTTCATCTGCCATTCAGCCTAGATGAGTTTTGCACATTTGCTATTTTTTATCAAAGAATCATGTATCCTAGTCCAAGCTTGTACAGCAAAGTGATTAAGGGTGCTGGGCCTGGGTTTTGTATTTCACAGACCAATATAATGTTTTAGAAATCAAGGGGACTGCCATAATGATGTCAACTTTTAATTTTGGCAAGGAAGAATATACTCAGAAATTTGCCAATTTACTATCACCATCTGTGGTGAGGACTGCTAATTGCCTACTGAGTATCCATTTCCCTCTCCTGCCTGATAAACAGAATACTATTTTATTTGGGGTGGCAATATGGCCAAATCAAAACCACATTTTCCAGCCTATATTGGTCACTGGGTGGAGTGTCTGCGAAAGCTTTTAAAGGGGGCTGACTGGTCAGCATGCATTTTTACCCCCTTCATTTCTGTTTCCTTCTGATTTAAAATCACAACTCTGTGAGACCATGTATATAAGCATCAGGTTGAATATGGGGCTTACTCTGAGGGGCTTGCAACTTCCCGTAGGAGGCAAGGAGCAGCACACCCGCCCATACTTAGAACCCTCCACATCTCTCTCAGTGTTTCTAGTTCCTTCCATTGCCACCCTCATGATTTGACCACAGTAGGTGTGCATGGGGAGTGAGCGTGCTGACAGCTGCCCTCTGGCCCTTTTCTCTCTGTCTGAGACTCCAACTTCCATCACCATGTGAGCTTTCACTTGCTCCTATTGTCTGTTAGTAACTGCCCTTGAATGATGACCTTTTCATTTCATAGATGGCACTGTGCCTTTTGTTATCAGGGAATGTTCAGTCAAGACAGCATAATACACTCTAGGTATTTCAAAACTGGATACACAGAATTGGGTACCAAAGTATTGGATGGGCAGGGAGACGAGTTGTGTGGTGGACACCATAATGTTCTACCCACAATTCTAGGAAGGAAGGACTTTTGTCCCAGATGCTGAGAGTGTTGGGGGTCCTGGGGGAGAAAAGCTTTCAGATGTCAGCTCTCGTCAGGGTGGGTCTCAGCTGCAGAGAGCACTTGGTCAGGCCTCACCCTCTGAGATGCCATTTTGATGCACTGGTTGGATACCTCTGAAGGGTTCTACATCTGACATCTGTGGGGTTGGCCAAAGGTCAGTTAAATCAGAATCACAGTTTGACTTCTGCCTCTACCCCATCTTGCAGCCTCCTTCTCCCTCTCCTTGGTAAATATCCTCCCCCCAAATTCCACATCAGTATCAGCTTCCAGACAGCCCAACCGATGATATGAGGTAAGCTGCTGCTGCTGCTAAGTTGCTTCAGTCATGTCCGACTCTGTGGGACCCCATAGACGGCAGCCCACCAGGCTCCCCCATCCCTGGGATTCTCCAGGCAAGAACACTGGAGTGGGTTGCCATTTCCTTCTCCAATGCATGAAAGTGAAAAGTGAAAGTGAAGTCGCTCAGTCGTGCCCAACTCTTAGCGACCCCATGGACTGCAGCCTACCAGGCCCCTCCATCCATGGGATTTTCCAGGCAAGAGTACTAGAGTGGGGTGCCATTGCCTTCTCTGATGAGGTAAGCTAGAGATAAGCAACTCTTGGTGGAAAATCACACTCTTAGGCTGAGTGACAGACAGCAGGAGCCCAGAGGCCTGCTCTCCACCAACGCAGCTAGAGAATTTGCCAGAACAGAGCCATTGTTGAAACTCCAGAAGGCCCTCTAGAATCACCAAAGTCCCTAGAGCCTAGAGATGCCCCCTGCTCGTAAAGATGCCACTCTGAAGAGAAAAACAGAAAAAGATCTTCTGTCTCCTTCTCACCTTCCCAGTCACCTGCCACTTCTTGCCATTAGAAGAACCTGCCTGAGAGCCCACCCAATGAGTCTGGGAAATTAGTTTTGTAGGATTCCAACCCTGAATGACACAGAGCAGAGCACAGAAGGGCAGAAATGAAGCTGACAGAAAAAGAGCCAAACAACTGGCAATAAACCTCCACCTCAGGAAGGACCGAAGTGGGAAGGCAGGGGGATGGGCTTTCAGATGTAACAGCAGACCTAGCTGACATCTTGATTGCAGCCTCATGAAAGACTCTGAAACAGAGGACCTGGTTAAGCCACTTGGGCTCAGACTGTCAACCTCCAGACATTGGGAGATAAGAAATGCATGTTGCTTTAAGCTGCTAGTTTTGCGGCAATTTGTTACAAAGCAGTGGATGACTAATACAGTCAGGGATTAGCATCATGGGGTGGGGGAAGCCCAGGAAAGCATCTTAGCGAATGTCTGGGATAAAGAATAAAGCTTCAGTAGACAGCACAGGGAGCAAGAATATTGCAAGTAGAGAGAACAGCCAATACAAGTGCTTGGAGGTATGAAGCTGCCTGGGATGTTCTAGGACCTACAGGCATTTAGTACTGCTAGATTGCAAATGTAGAGTACACCCAAGGCAAGAGATGAAGCCAGAAAGTCAGGAAAGCTAGAGTGAGGTTCTCAAAGTGGACTTACAATTAATCAGGAAACTTCCAAAATATTGATGCCTGGTTCCCACCTCCAGAGATTCTGTTGTAAGAAATGTGGGTTGTGGTGTTGACACGGATTTTAAAAATTTCTCCAGGTAGCAGAAGAGGGACTAGAGTGAACCAAATGAAGTACTTGCTTTGCCTATGAAATTTAAGGGGACAGCAACAAACCCAGTTATCAAAATAAGCGATAGGTGAATGCAGTAGTTTAAAAAAATGAAAATGAATGCAAAAACCCCTAGAACAAAATATAAGCATTTTAAATAAAGGTAGAATCCTCAGGCGGTTCTCATGGGCAGCCAGCATTGAGAACCACTGTTCCAGACCCTGAAGGAACTTGTGTATCTTGCTGTAGATGTCAGGATTTATACTGGGTGAAGGAACCAGGCTTGGGTCTCATGCTGCAGGGAAACATGGTTAGATTGTTAGTTTGAAATCAGCAATGGTGAAGGTATTTACACCAAAGAAATTGGCCCACATACAAATTGTAGGTGGCTGTTTTTGTTTTGCTTTGCTTTTTTTTTCTTCTTTTTAGATAGAGCCCGTTGTTAAACATTCACAGGTATACCCATAGCCAAGGGGCATGTTTATAAGCATTAGAGAGGATTTGGTGATGAGTTAGACATATGAGGTAGAGAGAGAGATGGACTAACATGACTTACAGTGACTGTGTGGTGTCAGCCAGTAAATCCTGTAACTCTAAGGAGAGGAAACTGGCTCCAGGTTAATTGTTCATTGCACAGGGCAGTGTGCCCAGAGGCATCTGAGATCACCCTTAGTCTTATAAACTCAGCAGCTGGAAGGAATATTTCTATGGTGCTTTTTATTATAGTTCAAAGCAGTTCTGAAGCACCACAGGCCTTGAAAGATTTAGGGTATGCTAGAGGATGCTGAGAGACAGGCTGACTAGGAAGAAATTCAAGCCACCTTCTTTTCAGCCCTTGGTCTGTGATTTTGTGTCTGGGGAGGAACCGTGAGCACCGCTGGAGCATCATAGGTGTTCACTCAAGCACCATAGAAACCATTGCAGGATTAATATTATCTGGTTAACTAGGAATTAGGGTGAGAGTGTCCATTCCAGGGGCTGGCCTGCCAAAACGTTGTTGGCTAAGTTGGACAATGTATGAACCCTCCTGAGTGCCTCATTTCTCTTTATCTGTGAGATGGACTTACTAGACTATCCCACCTTATGGTATGATTATGAAAATAAAATGAGATAATCGCTGTTAAGGTCCCTCAAAAAATTTGAAGGAATTCTCCAAATACAGTAGATGATCTCATAATTATGGAAATCATCATTATGCTAATCACCTGATAACTTTCAAAGACCTCAATGGACCACTGTGAAGTCATGGAATCCAGGCTCCTAGAAGGATTTGGAAAGCTATATAAATTCTCTGGACGGCAACTCATTAAAACTTTGGTTTATTTTTCACTTCCTACTTCCTTTCTTTGGAATTTAAGAAACTACTGCTCTGCCTCAAAGAGAGGTAATTTATTTGGTTTCATGATAAGAAATTTCAACTTAGCTTGCCTACTTGCATTTGAGTTCAAAGTTTCTCTAGATATATTATCATTTAAACTGGAGGGAAACAATCTTCCTTAACTAGAGCATGGGCCATGACCTTGCCTACATGATGGGCAGCTAATCCACTTAGAACCAGTGACTCGCTTTGTATAATTTATAAGATCTCATGAAAAGACAGGCCTCCATAGATTAATATTTCAGCTGTCTTCCCTTCCATTTCATCCTCTGGATGTGGCAGCAACAATCACATGAATCATTCCTGAACTGAGTTGATATCAAACATCCGGAGCTTCATCTGCATTCGATGAAGGATCAGCTCATTCAAGGGAAGATCCTATAGGATTTCAAATACATGGATGATTTACCTTTGACACCTCTTACCCCTTCCTGGCCATGGTGGGTTTTTTGTGCGTTTTTTTGTTTTAAAAAAAAGCTTTAAATTTTCTGACACTCCTCTTATTTAGAGATGGGAGTTAGGTCCCCTCCCTTTGAATCTGGGCAGACTTGTGACTGTTTTGTCCAGTAGAGTATAGCAAAAGTACGTTATGTATGTGAGTTCTGAGATTTGGTCATAAGACACCCTGCAGCTTCCTCTATGGCTCTTGAAATGCTTATTCTTTGAATACTCTCTCCCTCTGGACGCTCCCTTTACAAACCAGTTCTCGTGCTGAGAGAATCCAAGCTACAAGCAGAGACCATATGTTAGATGCTTTGGTCAACCATCCCAGAGAAATCCAGACTTTGAATCATCTTAGCTCTGACACCTTGCATATAAGTGAAGAAGCCTTCAGATCATTCCAGACCTCAGCCACAGATTCACCCAGCCTTTCAAGTCTTCTTACCTGTGGCACATTGTGGAATAAAAACACTATAGGGCAAAAACAAACCATTCCAGTTAGAACGTGTGGCAGGGTCCAGACAGAGACGCTGGACTGCCTGGTCGAGAGCTGATGGAGGTAGGAAGAACTCAAGAATAATTGAAATCAATGGACCTGTTGGAAAATTCAGTGACTGAGGACACAGTCTAGGTTTGGTTAATTGTGGGAAAACATAGACAATGTAAAATTTTAATGTGTGTAAGTATGAGTTTTAGTTTATAAATCTGGATGTAAGAATTGAAGTGTATATTTTACTAAATTCAACTTGATCTGCTCTGAGCTGGTGGGGAAGTCAATCTCAGTTACTCCTAATTCTAAGTGCCTGCTTCCCAAGGCTGTGTGAAAGGTTTTAGTACTTTATACAGATGACATTTGAGGAAGGACCCTGGGGTGTTTAGTGCTCAGTAGTCACTATACACACACACACACACACACACACACACACACACACACACATCTTGGTGTTCAGTAGCCCGTTTTCCTGTAATTTTGAAGCACTCTGCCAGCATGCATAGCTCTTTGGTTCTTTTGGGTATGCCCTTGTAGCCAAGAGAAACTTTGAGACGGGCAAGCAGTAACTACCCTTCCTATAACCTTGCCCAAAGAATGCAAGTTTGTAAACAAATTCTGCCACTTGCACGGATATTTATTGACTTTTTTAAAAAAGGAAAGCACAGAAACAATTCTTACAACCTGGAGGCTTAGAAGCCCTGGGTCTCTGTCCTTTCTGGGGCTCCAATAACCACCTTGCTTAAAAGGTTTACTAAAGGTAAATCTCAAAGCTCTAGAGGCAGGATTTTTGAATGGTATGATTGAATCTCTCCTGTTCAAGGTTGGGTACAAGATCATTTCAAATTTCAATTTAGAACTGTAAGTGAATATGGGCTACAGGCCTTGCTAGCTTCTTATGGCCTGTTCATGCTTCCATTTGGGTTTTCCCATGAGCTAGATAGTCCATTTAGGAGGTGAAGGAACCACTGATAGGAGAATGGCTAAGGCCATTCAATAAAACGTGTATTATCAAGTCCATTACCACTGTAGGTGACTAGAAGTTAAATCTGTAGGCTAAATACTTAGAGCCAGTGTATACCACAGACTTGACTTGTCCCATTTGAGGGGCAAAGAAGCTGGGGTATTTATGCACCAACTCTGGTTAATGATTGATTGAGGGCTACACAAGAGGAATAAATTTCCTGATCCCTGTGACTAGACACATAGACAACAAAGTGGACTTCAATGACAAAATAAAGCCCACAGGCCAGGCAATGCAGCTACTGGCCCTTGGCAGTGGGCTCGTATGCCCAAAGTGTACAGGCGAGGGGACCACAGGTGGCATGCCAACCGCATCTGGTACAGGTGAGAAGAGAGCCCATCTCTGGCATTCCTCCTGCTAGCTAACAAGTCACTCATTCCACCCATGAAAATCCATTTCTGATATGCACTGTGTCCTAATTAGTAGGAAAGCCTTGAGTGTTTATTGGAACGGTATGGATGGCATGCTTGAAGGAGCCACCTTTCAAAGGTGACCTTTTTGATTGAATGTTGGCTAAGTACTCCTGGCGTGGGGTAACTGATGGCCCCTAGCACTGAAGCTTAAACTCTCACATACATCCAATCTCATGGTCTATGCTGAATCACTTAGAGTGAATGACGGACATCATTATACTTGCCATCCCAGAGCCCTTTAGTCAGAGACTGTGACCCTACTCGGTCACTGTGTTCAGGAACAGGGTTTGGGTGTCCAATGCTAGACCTGCAAGAAACCAGCCCCTTTCATCAAAGAGTCCCAGACAGTCTCTAATTCTCCTCCCTCTTAAGGGAGATTTCACCTTCTTAAAATCTTTGAACTCCAACATTCTCCTCCATTTCTTCCTGCCCACCTCCCCTTCTCCCCCCAGCACACACACACAGATACACATTTTTCTAAATTTACTTTTTATTGAAGGGTAATTGCTTTACAGAATTTTGTTGTTTTCTGTCAACCCTCAACATGAATCAGCCATAGGTATATATGTATGTATGTATACATATGTATATATGTCCTCTCCTATCTCCCCCCTACCCATCTCACAGACCCCCGTTTGAGTTTCCTGAGCCATACAGCAAATTCCTGTTGGCTATCTATTTTACATATGGCAATGTAAGTTTCCATGTTACTCTTTCCATACATCTCACCCTTCCCTCTCCTCTCCCCATGTCCATAAATCTATTCTCTATGTCTATTTCTTCACTGCTGCCCTGTAAATAAATTCTTCCATACCATTTTTCTAGATTCTGTGTATATGTGTTAGAATATGATATTTCTCTTTCTCCTTCTGACTTACTTCAGTCTGTATAATAGGTTCTAGGTTCATCCACCTCATTAGAACTGACTCAAATGTGTTCCTTTTTATGACTGAGTAATATTCCATTGTGTATATGTACCACACCTTCTTTCTCCATTCTTCTGTCAATGGACATCTAGGTTGCTTCCATGTTCTAGCTATTGTAAATAGTGCTGCAATGAACAATGGGATACAAGCATCTCTTTCAATTTTGGTTTGCTCAGGGTATATGCCTAGGAGTGGGACTGCTGGGTCATATGGTGGTTTTATTCCTAGTTATTTAAGGAATCTCCATACCATCTTCCCGACCTGCATATAGGTTTCTCAAGAGGCAGGTCAGGTGGTCTGGTATTCCCATCTCTCTCAGAATTTTCCACAGTTTATTGTGATCCACACAGTCAAAGGTTTTGGCATAGTCAATATAGCAGAAATATATGTTTTTTCTGGAACTCTCTTGCTTTTTCCATGATCCAGCGGATGTTGGCAATTTGATCTCTGGTTCCTCTGCCTTTTCTAAAACCAGCTTGAACATCAGGAAGTTCAAGGTTCATGTATTGCTGAAGCCTCGCTTGGAGAATGTTGGGCATTACTTTACTAGTGTGTGAGATGAGTGCAATTGTGTGGTAGTTTGAGCATTCTTTGGCATTGCCTTTCTTTAGGATTGGAATGAAAACTGACCTTTTCCAGTCCTGTGGCCACTGCTGAGTTTTCCAAATTTGCTGGCATATTGAGTGCAGCACTTTCACAGCATCATCTTTCAGGATTTGAAACAGCTCAACTAGAATTCCATCACCTCCACTAGCTTTGCTCATAGTGATGCTTTCTAAGGCCCACTTGACTTCACATTCCAGGATGTTTGGCTCTAGGTGAGTGATCTTTTTTGTATAGTTCTTCTGTGTATTCTTGCCACCTCTTCTTAATATCTTCTGCTTCTGTTAGGTCCATACAATTTCTGTCATTTATCGAGCCCATCTTTGCATGAAATATTCCCTTGGTATCTCTAATTTTCTTGAAGAGATCTCCAGCCTTTCCCATTCTGTTTTTTTCCTCTATGTCTTTGCATTGATCGCTGAAGAAGGGTTTCTTATCTCTTCTTGCTATTCTTTGGAACTCTGCATTCAAATGGGTATGTCTTTCCTTTTTTCCATTGCTTTTTGCTTCTCTTCTTTTCAAAACTATTTGTAAGGCTTCCTCAGACAGCCATTTTGCTTTTTTGCTTTTTCCATGGGGATGGTCTTGATCCCTATCTCCTGAACAATGTCACGAACCTCCGTCCATAGTTCATCAGGCACTCTATCTATCAGATCTAGTCCCGTAAACCTGTTTCTCACTTCCACTGTATAATCATAAGGGATTTGATTTAGGTCATACCTGAATGGTCTAGTGGTTTTCCCTACTTTTTTCAATTTAAGTCTGAATTTGGCAATAAGGAGTTCATGATCTGAGCCACAGTCAGCTCCTGGTCTTGTTTTTGTTGACTGTATAGAGCTTCTCCATCTTTGGCTACAAAGAATATAATCAATCTGATTTTGGTGTTGACCATCTGGTGATGGCCATGCGTAGAGTCTTCTCTTGTGTTGTTAGAAGAGGGTGTTTTCTATGACCAGTGCATTTTCTTGGCAAAACTCTATTAGCCTTTGCCCTACTTCATTCTGCATTCCAAGGCCAAATTTGCCTGTTACTCCAGGTGTTTCTTGACTTCCTTGAAAAGCAGAGACATTACTTTGACAACAAAGGTCCATCTAGTCAAGGCTATGGTTTTTCCAGTGGTCATGTATGGATGTGAGAGTTGGACTGTGAAGAAGGCTGAGCACCAAAGAATTGATGCTTTTGAACTGTGGTGTTGGAGAAGACTCTTGAGAGTCCCTTGGACTGTAAGGAGATCCAACCAGTCCATTCTGAAAGAAATCAGCCCTGGGATTTCTTTGGAGGGAATGATGCTGAAGCTGAAACTCCAGTACTTTGGCTACCTCATGTGAAGAGCTGACTCATTGGAAAAGACTCTGATGCTGGGAGGGATTGGGGGCAGGAGGAGAAGGGGACGACCGAGGATGAGATGGCTGGATGGCATCACAGACTCGATGGACGTGAGTCTGAGTGAACTCCGGGAGTTGGTGATGGACAGGGTGGCCTGGCATGCTGCGATTCATGGGGTCACGAAGAGTCAGACACAACTGAGTGACTGAACTGAACTGAACTGAACTGATACCATCTTCCATAGTGACTGTATCAATTTACATTCCCACCAACAGTGCAAGAGAATTCTCTTTTCTCCACACCCTCTCCAGAATTTATTGTTTGCAGAATTTTGATGATGGCCATTCTGACCAGTGTGAGGTGATATCTCACTGTAGTTTTGATTTACATTTCTCTAATAATGAGTGACGTTGAGCATCTTTTCATGTGTTTGTTAGCCATCTGTATTTCTTCTTTGGACAAATGTCTGTTTAGGTATTTTTCTCACTTTTTGATTGGGTTGTTTGTTTTTTTGGCATTGAGTTGTGTGAGCTGTGTGTATATTTTGGAAATTAATCCTTTGTTAGTTGTTTAATTTGCTATTATTTTCTCCCATTCTGAGGGTTGTCTTTTCACCTTGCTTATTGTTTCCTTTGCTGTGCAAAAGCTTTTAAGTTTTATTTCCATTACTCTAGAAGGTGGGTCATGGAGGATCTTGCTTTGATTTATGTCATCAAGTGTTCTGCCTATGTTTTCCTCTAAGAGTTTTATAGTTTCTGGTCTTACATTTAGGTCTTAATCCATTTTGAGTTGATCTTTGTGTATGGTGTTAGGAAGTGTTCTAATTTCATTCTTTTACATGTAGCTGACCAGTTTTCCCAGCACCATTTATTGAAGAGGCTGTCTTTGTCCCATTGTATATTCTTGCCTCCTTTGTCAAAAATAAGATACCCATAGGTCATGGGTTTATTTCTGAGCTTTCTATCTTATTCCATTAGTCTATATTTCTGTTTTTGTGCCAGTACCATACTGTCTTGATGACCATAGCTTTGCAGTATAATCTGAAGTCAGGAAGGTTGATTCCTCCAGCTCTATTCTTCTTTCTCAAGTCTGTTTTGGCTATTTGGGGTCTTTTGTGTTTCCATATGAACTGTGAAATTTTTTGTTCTTGTTCTGTGAAAAATGCCATTGGTAATTTGATAGGGATTGCATTGAATCTGTAGATCGCATTTGATAGTATAGTCATTTTCAAAATATTGATTCTTCCTACCCAGGAATGTGGAATATCTCTCCATCTGTTTATGTCATCTTTGATTTCTTTCACTAGTGTCTTATAATTTTCTGTGTACAGTTCTTTTGTCTCCTTAGGTAAGTTTATTCCTAGATATTTAATTCTTTTTGTTGCAATGGTGAATGGGATTGATTCCTTAATTTCTTTCTTATTTTTCATTGTTAGTATATAGAAATGCAAGTGATTTCTGTGTATTGATTTTGTATCCTGCAGCTTTGCTAAATTCACTGATTAGCTCTAGATATCTAGCTATCATTAGCTCTAGTATCATTTTCTGATACTATCTTTAGCATTTTCTGTGTGCAGTATTATGTCATCTGCAAACAGTGAGAGCTTTACTTCTTCTTTTCTGATCTGGATTCCTTTTATTTCTTGTTCTTCTCGGATTGCTGTAGCTAGGACTTCCAGAACTATGTTGAGTAATAGTGGTGAAAGTGGACACCCTTGTCTTGTTCCTGATCTTAGGGGGAATGCTTTCAGTTTTTCACCATTGAGTATAATGTTTGCTAGAGGCTTATCATATATGGCCTATACTATGCTGAGGTAGGTTCCTTCTATGCTCATTTTTTGAAGAGTTTTAATCATAAATGGATGCTGAATTTTGTCAAAGGTTTTTTACGCATCTATTGAGTTGATCATATGGTTTTTATCTTTCAATTTGTTAATATGGTGTATCACATTGTTTGATTTGCATATATTTAAGAATCCTTGCATCCCTGGAATAAACCCAACTCGATCATGGTGTATGAGCTTTTTGGTGTGCTTCTGATTTCTGTTTGCTAAAATTTTGTTAAGGATTTTTGCATCTATGTTCATCAATGATATTGGCCTGTAGTTTTCTTTCTGTGTGTGTTGTCTTTGTCTGGTTTTGGTAGCAGGGTGATGGTGGCCTTGTAGAATGAGTTTGGTTGTGTTCCTTCCCCTGCAATTTTTTGAAAGAGTTTTAGAAGGATAGGCATTAGCTGTTCTCTAAACGTTTGATAGAATTCTCTTGGGAAGCCATCTGGTATCATTTCTGATATCATTAGCTCTAGTATCAGCTTCAGTTTCAGTGCTTGAAATTGCCTTGTTCATAATTTCTATTTCTTCCTGGTTCAGTCTTGGAAGATGGAACTTTTCTAAGAATCTGTCGATTTCTTTCAGGTTATCCATTTTATTGCCATATAGTTGTTCATAATAGTCTCATGATCCTTTGTATTTCTGCATTGTCTTTTGTAATCTCTCCTTTTTCATTTCTAATTTTGTTGATTTGATTCTTCTCTCTCTTTTTCTTGATGAGTCTGGCTACGGATTTGTCAGTTTTGTTTATCTTCTCAAAGAACCAGCTTTTACTTTTATTAATCTTTACTATTGTTTCTTTTTCATTTATTTCTGCTCAGATCTTTATGATTTCTTCCCTTCTACTAATTTTTGGGTTTTTTATTTCTTCCTTTTCCAGTTGTTTTAGGTGTAAAGTTAGGTTGTTTTCTTTGTTTCTTGAGGTAGGATTTTATTGCTATAAACTTCCCTTTTAGAACTGTTTTTGCTACATCCCATAGGTTTTTGAGCTGTCATGTTTTGATTGTCATTTGTTTCTAGAAATTTTTTTATTTCTCTTTTGATTTCTTCACTAACCTGTTGGTAATTTAGAAATGTACTGTTTAATCTCCATGTGTTTGTTTCTTACAGTTTTTTCTTGTAATTGATGTCTAGTCTCATAGTGTTGTGGTTGGAGAAGATGTTTGATATGATTTCAGTTTTCTTAAATTTACTGAGGTTTGATTTGTGACCCAAGATGTGGTCTATCCCAGAGAATGTTCCATGTGCACTTGAGAAGAAGGTATATTCTTCTTTGTTTGGATGGAATGTCCTGAAGATACCAATGAGATCCATCTCATCTAATGTATCATTTAGGAGTTGTGTTTCCCTATTAATTTTCTGTTTTGATGATCTTTCCATTGGTGTGAGTAGGGTGTTAAAGTCTCCTACTATTATTGTGTTACTGTCAATTTCTCCTTTTATGTCTGTTAATGTTTGTCTTGTGTATTGAGGTGCAGCTATGTTGGGTGCATAGATATTTACAATTATTATGTCTTCCTCTTTGCTTGATCCCTTGATCATTATGTAGTGTCTTTCCTTATCTCTTATAATAGTCTTTATTTGAAGGTATATTTTGTCTGATATGAGGATTGCTCCTCCAGTTTTCTTTTGCTTCCCATTTGCATGGAATATATTTTTCTATCCTCTCACTTTCAGTCTATATGTGTCTTTAGGTCTGAAGTGGGTTTCTTGTAGAGAGCATATATATGGGTCTTGTTTTTGTATCCATTTAGCCAGTATGTTTCTTTTGGTTGGAGCACTTAATCCATTTACATTTAAAGTAATTATTGATATATTTGTTCCTATTTCCATTTTCTTAATTGTTTGGGGTTGATTCTGTAGCTCTTTTTCCTTCTCTTGTATTTCTTGACTATATAAGTCCCTTTAACATTTGTTGTAAAGCTGGTTTGGTGGTACTGAATTGTCTTAACTTTTGCTTGTATGAAACACTTTTGATTTCTCCATCAGTTTTGAATGAGATCCTTGCTGGATACAGTAATCTTGGTTGTAGATCTTTTCCCTTTCAGTACTTTAAATATATCCTGCCATACCCTCCTGGCCTGCGAGTTTCTGCTGGAAGATCAGCTGTTAAATGTATGGGGTTTCCCTTGTATGTTACTTGTTGTTTTTCCCTTGCTGCTTTTAATATTCTTCCTTTGTGTTTAGTCTTTGTTAGTTTGATTAGTATGTGTCTTGGTGTGTTTCTCCTTGGGTTTATCCTGTATGGGACTCTTTGTGCCTCTTGGACTTGATTGACTATTTCCTTTTCCATGTTGGGGAGATTTTCAACTATAATCTCTTCAAAAATTTTCTCAGTTCAGTTCAGTCGCTCAGTCGTGTCCGACTCTTTGCGACCCCATGAATCACAGCATGCCAGGCCTCCCTGTCCACCACCCACTCCTGGAGTTCACTCAGACTCACATCTATCAAGTCAGTGATGCCATCCAGCCATCTCATCCTCTGTCATCCCCTTCTCCTCCTGCCCCCAATCCCTCCCAGCATCAGAGTCTTTTCCAATGAATCAACTCTTCACATGAGGTGGCCAAAGTACTGGAGTTTCAGCTTCAGCATCATTCCTTCCAAAGAAATCCCAGGGCTGATCTCCTTCAGAATGGACTGGTTGGATCTCCTTGCAGTCCAAGGGACTCTCAAGAGTCTTCTCCAACACCACAGTTCAAAAGCATCAATTCTTCGGCGCTCAGCCTTCTTCACAGTCCAACTCTCACATCCATACATGACCACTGGAAAAACCATAGACTTGACTAGACGGACCTTTGTTGGCAAAGTAATGTCTCTGCTTTTCAATATGCTCTCTAGGTTGGTCATAACTTTTCTTCCAAGGAGTAAATGTCTTTTAATTTCATGGCTGCAGTCACCATCTGCAGTGATTTTGGAGCCCCAAAAACTGAAGTCTGATACTGTTTCCACTGTTTCCCCATCTATTTGCCATGAAGTGATGGGACCAGATGCCATGATCTTCATTTTCTGAATGTTGAGCTTTAAGCCAACTTTTTCACTCTCCACTTTCACTTTCATCAAGAGGCTTTTTAGTTCCTCTTCACTTTCTGCCATAAGGGTGGTGTCATCTGCATATCTGAGGTTATTGATATTTCTCCTGGCAATCCAGCTTGTACTTCTTCCAGTCCAGCGTTTCTCATGATGTACTCTGTATATAAGTTAAATAAGCAGGGTGATAATATACAGCCTTGACGTACTCCTTTTCCTATTTGGAACCAGTCTGTTGTTCCATGTCCAGTTCTAACTGTTGCTTCCTGACCTACATATAGGTTTCTCAAGAGGCAGGTCAGGTGGTCTGGTATGCCCATCTCTTGAAGAATTTTCCACAGTTTATTGTGATCCACACAATCAAAGGCTTTGACATAGTCAATAAAGCAGAAATAGATGTTTTTCTGGAACTCTCTTACTTTTTCCATGATCCAGCAGATGTTGGCAATTTGATCTCTGGTTCCTCTGCCTTTTCTAAAACCAGCTTGAACATCTGGAAGTTCACGGTTCACGTATTGCTGAAGGCTGTCTTGGAGAATTTTGAGCATTACTTTACTAGCATGTGAGAAGAGTGCAATTTTCTCATACCCTTTCTTTTTCTCTTCTTTTTCTAGAATGTTTATAATTTGAATGTTGGTGCATTTGATATTGTCCTAGAGGTCTCTGAGACTATCCTCGGTTCTTTTCGTTCTTTTTACTTTATTCTGCTCTTCATTAGTTATTTCCACCATTTTATCTTCCATCTCACTGAATCATTCTTCTGTTTCAACTATTCTGCTGTTAATCCCTTCTAGAGTATTTTTAATTCCAGTAATTGTGTTGTTTGTCTCTGTATGTTTATTCTTTAATTCTTCTAGGTCTTTGTTAATTGATTCTTATTTTTTTCCATTTTGTTTTCAAGGGTTTTGATCATCTTTACTATCATTATTCTGAATTCTTTTTCAGGTAGTTTGCCTATTTCCTCTTCATTTATTTGGATGTCTGTGTTTTTAGTTTTTTCCTTCATTTGTGTAGCATTTCTCTGCCTTTTCTTTTCTTTTTTTTAGATTTATTGTGTTTGAGGTCTCCTTTTCCCAGGCTTCAAGGTTGAATTCTTTCTTCCTTTTGGTTTCTGCTCTCCTAGGGTTGTTCCAGGACTTCCCAGGTGGCTCAGAGGGTAAAGCGTCTGCCTACAATGTGGAAGACCCAGGTTCAACCCCTGGGTCAGGAGGGTCTCCTGGAGAAGGAAATGGGAACCCACTCCAGTCTTCTTGCCTGGAAAATCCCATGGACAGAGAAGCCTGGTAGGCTACAGTCCATGGGGTCACAAGAGTCAGACAGGACTGAGAGACTTCCCTTTCACTTTCAAGCTTGTTCCAGTGGTTTGTGTAAGCTTTGTATAGGGTGAGATTTGTGCTGAGATTTTGTTTGTTTGTTTGTTTTTCTTCTGATGGGCAAGGCTGAGTGAGGTGGTAATCCTGTCTGCTGATGGTTGGGTTTGTAGTTTTGTTTTGTTTCTTGTTTAGATGAGGTGTCCTGTGCAGGGTGCTACTGGTGGTTGGCTCATGCCACATCTTGTATTCAAGTGGCTTCCTTTGTGTGAGTTCTCACTATTTGATACTCCCTAGGGTTTGTTCTCTGGTAGTCTTGAGTCTTGGAGTCAGTGCTTCCACTCCAAAGGCTCAGGGCTTGATCTCTGACAGTCCAGTGATCATGACTCCGTGCTCTCAGTGAAGAGGGTCCAGGTTTGATCCCTGGTCATGTAACTGCAGAAGCACATTTTGTCAGGGCCATTCTTTTCAGTGGCTCGATGTTTCTGTAAAGCAACAGACTGGAATGACATTTCCCATCCCATGTCCTGGGATCAGCATACTCTACTTTTCAGTCATTCTTCATGGAGCCCCTGAAGCAAAGGAACACAACTCACCTTTCCTTGGGGGACCCTGGAGAAGGAAAAATACCTAAAGCAGCAAGATCAAATTGCAGATGAATATCTTAATAAAACTAGGCAATTTAAAAATACATAACATAGATTGATGCATTTTGATGCCCAGAGCATAGATGCCAATCTATGGGATATGTTTTAGGGTCTATGATCAGATCAGTATATACATTATATCATCAAATTCTCATGAATTTTACATGAGGCAAAATTATTCCCTTTTTACAGATAAGGAAACTGATCTTTATACGGATTCCTTAAAAAAAAAAAACACTATGTTTTATAACCACAAAAAAAAGTTAATTGGCAAAGAGATTTAAAAACTCAAAGAAGGAAATGGAAATGCTTATAATCTCTCAATCCATAGATAACAATTTATAGTGTTTTGATATTATCATTCCATTGTTTATGTCTATTTGTGCGTTTATTTTGAAAAACTAGAACTGGACTCTTTTGGTAGCAGTCTTTTAACTGGACCTTCTGGGAAAGCTGAAAGACAATTTTCTGACATGGATTTTCTTGAGCCAGACACTAAATCTTCACCAGGGCAATCCAAAAGCATGCAGCCTTCAAATCATTCATGGTGTGAACAGCAATGTGGTGAAAAAGGAGAGGGAGGGCTTAATTGTGCCATTTTTGTGGGTTCTTTGTAAGACTGTTGGCCTGCAACTTACAAAACCTTTGCTTGGTTTGCTAAATAGCCCTGCTCACTCCGCCCGGGATCTTCCATCTGATTGAACATCAGCAATTTAGATTGCGTTACTTTAAAATTTGAGGCCCTGCTCATGCGTCATCTGGGACCATAACAAAAATCTACATGTTTGATTCTCCCTCTTTTCTGTTTTCTCAAATACAGACTAGTTGGAGAACTCCCATTAAGCAGAAAACAACATTTTTTAGAGAGGCTCTCAAAGGCTAAAAGGAAAGAAAAGAAACCCTTCTTGAGCCTCCTGGCCAAGCTCCCCACAAGCCCACGATTGTCTTGGGTTTGAGTCCCAGCTGAGCGAGCACATTCCGGCCTGGGGCGAAGACAGAGCCTGGCTTCTTCCCAGCCCTACTCATTGTGACTGGAGGCTGAGCCCCGCCACTGCCACCGTTGCCCTGGGAGGAGCAGGGAGGGTGGGGTCCTCACCAGGCAATGGGGAGTGGGTAGCCTCGCCCCTAGCAACCAGGCTCTCTGTGGCTACAGTTCCTCTCAGGGGCACACACAGCTCCCCCCTCCCAGCCTGCCTCCTTGCTGCAGACCATAATACCCCAGGCTGTGAATCCCTTTAGAGCAGGAACTCTGTCTGACCTATTTTTGAGTCAGTCCCTAGCAGTTCTCAAAGTATTGAATGAATGAAGGAACAAATGATCTAATTTCCATAAAACCCAGGCATTTCCCAGAGGTGGCCTTCAAGGATTCAAATGCACAGGCTGGTCCTGGTACCAGATTAAACAAACCCCTGGCCCCCAAGGCAGACCAAACTAAACAGAGCCAGAGATTCCAGTCAGGCTCACCTTCTCACTTTCTGTCCCCATGTCCCATCTGCCACCAGCTGACTTCAGAAGAGGGACTCAGATCTGGCCTCTGCTTGCTTGTTAACCTCGCTAGTCACTTTTGCCAAGACCCACATCCCATCTCTACTATAACAGTGTGATCTAATCAGTCTTAGAGCAAAACACTCCCATCCAAGGAAATTTTACCATAAGATAAACTGCTGGAAGCTGTTGTTCTGGATAACGGTGATAGTGTCCCACACAGCCTCATATGCTAAACCTGTTGTCAAGCTTGGGTTCTAAGAACACGCTTTGAAACCAACCAACCAAGACTTCTACAACAGCCTTGAACCTGGTCTCCCCGCCTCAGCCTGATAAAATGAGCACCAAATCATGCAACACTCCTGCTTAGAAGTGTATATTGCTTCTTTTTATGGATACCAAAGTCATTAGAAATGCTTAGCTTGCATCCAGAGTCCTTCTGGATCTAGCCGGTCTCTGCCTGCTCTTCTTGCTGATGATGGCACCACCCTGATAACACACTCTTATGTATTGGCTTGCTTTCCTTCCCTGTCTCACTCTTTCTGCTCCTTCATGCCTGATTCCTGGGATGATCTCTAAAATAAAATATCTGCCCTCTGTTTCAGACTCTGCTTTCTGGAAAAACAGCTGAAGACCCCAGGTTTGATGTGTGGAGCATCGCGTGACCCATGCAGTCGTGCTGGGCCTTCATGCCCACTAGTGCTTTAAGAAAGCTTCTCTGTTTGACCTTGGAGACCACAAAGTCCACAGCTTAAGGCTATTCCCATTGGAAGTGGGAACCATTTTTCTCTCTTTACCTTCTAGGACACAGCCTGGCCAGCTCCTTCTCTCACTTGTGATCTTTGTCTCCCCACACAGCTCCCAACACCCAAACCCATGCTCACCAGCAGAAGCCTGAGCAATAGAAAAGTTCACCTTCCTCCTTGAGGTAAGGAATTCTACTGGGGCCTTATTAGGCTTTCAGTGTCTGCTGGTCCTGCCTTCAATGAGCATTCCAGCATCTGCTGTTGTGATCACTGGAACTCCTTAAACAGATCTAACACATTTCATGGATGGAGATAATGTGACAGGAAGAAGATAAGGAAGGGCTGAATCGGTTTGGAAATCTGACTGGGGGAAAGTCAGGATCCCCACTGTGTTAGGAATCTGCTACTATGTAACCAGGGCTTACCTGGTGGCTCAGTGGTGAAGAGTCCTCCTGCAATGCAGGAGACCCGGGTTTGATCCTTTGGTCGGGAAGATCCCCTGGAGAAGGAAATAGCACCCCACTCCAGTATTCTTGCCTGGGAAATCCCATGGATGGAGGAGCTTGGTGGGATACAGTCCACGGGGTTGCAAAAGATTCAGACACGACTTAGTGACTAAACAACAATGCTATGGTACCAATTCCCACACCTTTAGAGGCTCCAGACAACACCCACTCGTTATCTCACATTTGCCACGTGTCGGGAGTCTGATATGGCTTTGACTGGTTCCTCTGCTCAGGATCTCACAAGGCCACAGTCAAGGTGTTGACTGGGGCTTGGATTCTTATCTGAGGCTCCCAGTTTCTCCCCAGGTCATGTGGTCATTGGGTGAATTGAGTCCCTTGCAGCTATAGGACCAGTGATGGCTTGCTTTTCCAAGGCCAGCAGCAGAATCTCTCTGACTTCTTCCATCTCAGACTTCTAGACCCTGTTTCAAGGGCTCATCTAATTAAGTCTGGTCCACCCACACTCTGAGGGAGGGGGTTACACAGGGCATAAGTCGTTGAGAATCTTAAAATTCTGCCTCACACCCACGCTGACTGGCCTCCTTTGAGAAATACAAACTGAGAGAGCGGATGGCAGAGTGAGGAGGAAGCTGATCTGACCTTAGTTGTTTTCTCTACTTGTCATTCTCTGTGAGGAATGCCTTCTCTAATGAGAAAACATTTTTCATTTTTAAATTAGCTATCAAAAGAGAGAAAAGCCCAAAGAGTTTTGAGAATACAATTAACTTCTTCAGTGAGATTAAGCAGAACCAACCCCACATGGCCCTCTTCACCTTTGCTATCACCAGGTTCTCAAGTCTAAAACTGGAGGTCGACCTTGAAACCTTCAGCTTCTTCTTCTGCCACGTAAATAATTAAATTCTGTCCACGGGCTTCCCTGGTGGCTCAGACAATAACGAATCTGCCTGGAATGCAGGGAACCTGGGTTCAGTCCCTGGGTTGGGAAGATCCCCTGGAGAAGGAAATGGCTACCCACGCCAGTATTCTTGCCTGGAGAATTCCATGGAGAGGAGCCTGGTGGGCTACAGTCCATGGAGTCACAAAGAGTCGGACACAACTGAGCAACTAACATGTTACTTCCTTAGTGTCTTATGAGTTCATGACTGCTACCCAGGCCTCCTGATTGTCCCTTGACTTCCACTCTTGTCCTCTCTATTCCATTCCACCCACAGGAGTCTGAGCTGGCTGACCACACTCTTGACCCAGAGTGATCCTCTGTGACCCTCCTCTCTAGCTGTTCATTTCAGATCCCTAGGGACAGTTCTGTGAGTGGCTCCATCACTGTATTAATTTCCTAGGGTTGCTGTAACCAAGTGCTGTAAACTGTTTGGCTTAAAACAAGGAAAATGGATTATCTCACAGTTCTGGAGGCTAGATGTCTGGAGTCAGGGTGTTAGCAGAGCCATGCTCTCTCCAGAGGCTCCTGGGAAGGATCCTTCATTGCCTTTTGAGCCTCTGGTGGTTCCAGGCATTCCTTAGCTTTTGGCTGCATTGCTCCATTCTCTGCCTCCATCTTCACATGGCTGTCTTCCTTCTGTGTCTCTCTGTATCTTCCCACAACATTCTTCCTAGGGGTTTGTCCAAATTTCCCCTTTCTATATGTATACCATTCATATTAGGTTACAGTCCACTCTACTGACCTTTTTTTTTCAATTGCAGTAGAGTTGTTTCAGGTGTGCACCAGAGTGTTTCAGTTACACACACATACACATATATATGTTTATATTATTTTTCACATTCTTTTCCATTATAGGTTATTATAAGATATTGAATATAGTCTCCTGTGCTATACAGTAAATCTTTGTTGTTTATTTTATTTAGAGTAGTGTGTGTCTGTTAATCCTGTACTTCTAACTTATCCCTCCCCACTCCTTTCCCCTTCGGTAACCATAAGTTTGCCTTCTACGTCTATGAATCTGTTTCTGTTTTGTAAATGAGTTCAATTGTATCATATTATAAATTCCTCATATAAGTGATATCATGAATATTTGTTTTTTTGACATACTTCAGTTAGTGTGATAATCCCTAGGTCCATCCATGTTGGCTGCAAATGGTAGTATTTCATTCTTTTTTATGGCTGAGTAATATTCCATGTTATATGGCACCATGGTACCACATCTTCTTTATCCATTCATCTGTTGATGGGCACTTAGGTTGCTTCCATGTCTTGGTTATTGTGAATAGTGCTTCTGTGAACATTGGGGTGCATGCATCTTTTCAAACTGGAGTTTTCACCTAATGACTTTGTCTTAATTTGACCCTCTGCAAAGCCCCTATTTCTGAACAAGGTTACATTTGTGAGTACTGAGTTTTAGGGCCTCAGCATATGTTTTTGTAGGAGGAGAAGATGGAGGGAACACAGTTCCTCCCACAGCAATCACTCTGAAAGAAATCCAGGTATCCCCCTGGCCTGTGGTTGTCCTTGCAGGGCACCTGGACAGTGGAACCCAGGCTTAAGGAGCAGCCTAGCATGACTCCCAATGCCTTACTTTTGTGAAGACTGGAGAGTAACCTGACTAGAGCCCGTGTGGTTGATGGGGGATTCCTAACCACAGGAAGATGGGATTTAGAGCTGGCAGGAATCTTAAGTGTACCTCTGGCAGTGGCCTTTCTCTGGCTTCCACCCCTACCCTATCCTGCCTTCAGATATCAGCTTCAGTCAGTTCAGTTCAGTTCAATTGCTCAGTCGTATCCAACTCTTTGCAACCCCATGAACCGCAGCACACCAGGCCTCTCTGTCCATCACCAACTCCTGGAGGCCACCCAAACCCACATCCATCGAGTCAGTGATGCCATCCAACCATTTCATCCTCTGTCATCCCCATCTCCTTCTGCCCTCAATCTTTCCCAGCATCAGGGTCTTTTCCAGTGAGTCAGCTCTTCATATCAGGTGGCCAAAGTATTGGAGTTTCAGCTTCAACATCAGTCCTTCCAATGAACACCCAGGACTGATCTCCTTTAGGATGGACTGGTTGGATCTCCTTGTAGTTCAAGAGTCTTCTCCAACACCACAGTTCAAAAGCATCAGTTCTTTGGTGCTCAGCTTTCTTTATAGTCCAACTCTCACGTCCATATATGACCACTGGAAAAACCATAGCCTTGACTAGATGGACCTTTGTTGACAAAGTAATGTCTCTGCTTTTGAATATGCTATCTAGGTTGGTCATAACTTTCCTTCCAAGGAGTAAGCGTCTTTTAATTTCATGGCTGCAATCACCATCTGCAGTGATTTTGGAGCCCAGAAAAATAAAGTCAGCCACTGTTTCCACTGTTTCCCTATCTATTTGCCACGAAGTGATGGGACCAGATGCCATGATCTTAGTTTTCTGGTATTTAGAGTTGGCAAGAATCTTAAGTGTACCTCTGGCAATGGCCTTTCTCTGGCTTCCACCCCTACCCTATCCATCTTTCAGATATCAGTTTAAGCTATCCTTTATCAGCAAAGCCAACCCTGACTCCCAAGGCTGGCTCTGGTCCCTTGTAACTTGCTCTCCAAGAGCCCATTCTCATTCTTCATTGCAGCTTTACAGGTTGTAATATCACACTGGTTTGACTATTGGATCTATGTCTACCTCTCTTTCTAGAAGAACTCCATGAGTTCAGGATCTATAACAATTTTTCTGGTTTTATCCCCTTACCCAGCACCCATGGAGGCACTTCCCTGGTGGCTCAGGGTAAAGAATTCACCTGCCAATGCAGGAGCCACAGGAGATGCAAGTTTGATCCCTGGGTAGGGAAGATCCCCTGGAGGAGGGCATGGCAACCCACTCCAATATTCTTGCCTGGAGAATCCCATGGAGGGAGGAGCCTGGTAGGCTACAGTCCATGGGGTCGCAAAGAGTCAGACATGACTGAGCAACTTCACTTTCACCATCCTTCACACTTAGGGCGAGTTCTTTCCCAGGGGTCTCTTTGATCACAAATGCTAATAGATTGGTGGTGCCCTCTCACCCCCACCACTCCTTACAGACATGACTGGATAAGTTGGAATTCTACCATGACAATACCCTAAGCTCAACCTGCAACACACTGTAGTCAGAATCACTGTTCTTGCATTCAACAAAGAATTTAGATTTATTTCACATAGCATAAGTGCTACACCTAATAGTTATAGTAGCTAACTCTTACAGAGTGCTTTCTTATGCCAAAGACTGGGCATATAATAAGCTTTTAGCTTATTTAATCCTTGTGACAATCCTGCAAGATAGCTGCTATTATTATCCCCACTTGACAGATGGGAAAACTGAAGCCCAGAGAAATTAAATAAGTGTCCCAAGGGCATACAGCTGCTAAGCAGTGGAACCTGGGCTCAAGTCCAACTTTCTGGCTCCAGAGCCCCAACTCTCTTCCCAAACATAAGACTTTTATCCCCTCATTAATGGATAAATAAAATTTGGATGCCAAAATCCATTAAGTACCTTTTGCTGTGTAACAACTACCCCAAGGCTGAGAGACTTAAAACAGTGATTTATTATTTTTCTTGATTCTGGGTGTTGGCTTCAGGTTCTTTGTTGATCTTGCCTGGGCTCACTCCATGGGCTGCATTCAGCTTGAGGGTTGGCTGGGCATTGGACTCAGTAGGGATGGCTGGGTCTGCTGAGCATCTTTGTCTATGTGGTCCTTCATCCAACATGGATGATGATGTCAGCATAGTGGCTTCAGGGTTCCAAGACAGCGGGAGGTGGAAGCCACAAGATCTCCTGGCTTCACAAGTTGTATAGCCTTTCTCCTGCTACATTCCATCAGCAAAACAAGTCACAAGGCCAGTTCAGATTCCAGGGAGGGGGACATAGACTCCACTTCTTATATGAAGAAACTGCAAATCACGCTGCAAAGGAGCGTGCCTACTGGGAGAGGAGGAATTTGTAGCCATTAAACTCTCTACCACAAACAGACATAAAACTTGATGCTTGGTAACATGTAACACAGCTCTTTTAGTGGGACCCATGGATGTCACATGACAGAACTCCAACTCCAACTGGCTTATCAAGGAAAAGGCAGGGGGAATTTATAGGGTCATTTTCCTTTAAAATCCAGGGGTTAGTCCAGCCTAGTCACCAGCACTTTGTATCTTATTCTTTCCTTCTTTCAGGTGAGACAACATCCATATAGTGGTGACTTTGACATTATCAGCTTCCTCTTTACCTTCCCACTAAAAAGGACTTTTTCTCCAAATTTTTTCAACAAACATCTCAAGATTGCTTGTCAGGGGTCTGGCTCTGGACGTGCATCCATCTCTGAACCTGTCACTGAAGCCAAGGAGGTGAAATAGGCTGATTGGCCATTCTTAGATCATACGGCTATGGAATGGAGTAGAAGCTCAAGGGTGTGGCTGTTAAACATTTAACAACAAGCTCTGGAGTGAGAAGAGGGAGATGCTTATTTGCAGAGTTTGCCAGGGTCACTGGTATAAATATTCTCACCATGGCTGATTGCATGTGGCTGTCATGATGCCATTGAACACGGAGTTTGAAGAGATGGCAGGATCACAAACAGAGCTAGTGGAAGTGATGGCCAGCACACCGCTACAAAACCCTGCCCAAGTTCCAGGACTAAGAGTGGGGGAGGGGTGATGTTCCAGGGGAAATCAGGAAATAGAAACTAGACAAACAAACAAAAAACCCCACTGGATTTCCAATCTAATTCCTTTTTTTTTCCCCCCCACAAATGGACAATATTTAAAAGACTAGTACTTTGCTTGGGATTCCAGATGGCTCAGTGGCAAGAATCTGCCTGCCAATGCAAGAGACATAGGAGACCCAGATTCGATCCCTGGGTCAGGAAGTTTCCCTGGAGGAGGCCATGGCAACCCACTCCCTTATTCTTGCCTGGAGAATCCCATGGACAGAGGAGCCCAGCGGGCTACAGTCCATGGGGTCACAAAGAGTCAGACACAACTGAGCAACTGAGCACACACACACACACACACAGTACTTTGCTTGCTATTCTGGTTGCTTTTAATAATCAAAGTCAAAAGGAAGTTTAGAGATAGAAGATGTTGAACATGATAAAATGTTGAAATGAACCATCTGCTCAGTGTCTTTCCAGGCTAAATCAGTTTTTTTCCAAGAATGTGAAGTTCTCAGCTTATCTTTGACCTTTGTTCCTTCCCTAAGAGGAGTGTAGGTGGATCTTTGATTTTAAAAACATCAAAATTCAAGTAACAACTCACCTATTTTGAGGGCTTATTCTGTGCCAAGTACTGTGCCCAGTGCCCTGCCTGGATTATCTCACTTGGTCCTCAAATCAACCTTATGAGGTTGTTATGATTATTGCCCTCATTTAACAGATGCAGAAATTGAGGCACAGAGTGGAGAGGTAACTTGCAAGTGGTCACACAGCTAGTTAGTGGCAGTGTTCGGGATGAGCCTCAGTGACAGTCCCTCTTGTCAGTGGTCTCACTTCTACCTTCTATTGCCTTCTCACCGCTACAGATGGGTATCTCATAACCTATAAGAACCCTTCATAATGTGTCTGTGACAGCATGTCCCATGGTTGAATATGGGTTTTTATTAAAGAGGGAAAGACATGCCTTTTGAAAGAGCAGTCTCTAGCTGGTTTCTTGGGGGAGGACACTGCGTCTGTTCACAGCAGGGAACTCTGGCCTGTGGGTGTGTGAGCTCTTCTGGCCTCTGCCTCAGGAGCTAAATCCCATCCTAAGCTCCTTTGGGTCAGGTGCCTGGAGTTAGCTGCCAGGAACCCACAATTCCAGGAGAGACTCGGTTCTCCCTAAGAACCGTTTCTTTGACCATTCACCAGTCCTGGGATGATCTGAGGAGAGTCGAGATGACAGGGCCCTGAGGCGGGGAGGACCGCTCCATGACTAGTATGTGTCCAGGAAGACCTTGGCTGGGATGGGTGTCTCCCTCAGGCTAGAAACAATGATTTGTGGGTCTGGGAGTTGGGATTTTATGACGTGAACCTTTAGCCTTTCTGGGGCCTGCACGAGAGGCCCAAGAGGAGAAGTTGCCAGAGGCAGTTAACGTTTGGCCTTGGTTTCATTTGTTCCAGTTGTTCCGCAGCTGCCCCTCAGTCTGTTGTCATCGATTGCGGGGAGTCCCTGGGCACCCAACTCCCCAGCTGGAGTCTGGCTGAAGGCAGAAGAAGGCAAGAAATAAAACAAGGATGAGGACCCCAGAAAGGAGGGCAAAGGGGAGGAACAGAGACCCGTATAGCGGCAGGGCATCTCTGCGGACCCCATGTGTTTAGAGCCGTTGGAGCTCAGTGGAGAGAGGGAGGGATGGAGGGAGGGAAAGCTTTTTGGAGAAAGGGGGCTTCCTGACTATGCAAAGGGCACATAGAGGCATCTCGAGAGGAAGGCAAAAAGCATTTGAGCTGAAGGAACAGCCTGTGGAGAGTAGAGGTGGAAGGTTCTGGGTGGGAGAAGGAAGTGGGAAGCAGAGGATAGAATTGAGGCCAGGAGATAGATAAGGACAGCTTCAAACCCATGGCAGAAGGTAGAGAGACCACAGATAGAAATGAAGGTAGGATCCCTGTTTGCCAGGAGCTTGCCAGTGAGTCTGTAATGTTTTTGAAGAGAATCCATGTTATCCAGGAAATTGAAGAAATTTAGAGGAACCCCTTGGAGGGAAGCATTGTCCAGGCGTCTGCTGTATAGGAAGCGTCTAAGTTACACACTCGGGTGCTTTTCCTCCACCCAGACAATGTTTTTCTTCTCCCATAACAACAAGCCTACAGCTGGGGAAGAGGGGGGTGGTGATTTAAAAAAACCGTTCCAAGAGATAAATCTTGTAATACTAACCACGGAACAGCTGGCCCTTTAAAGCATAGAACAGCCATTTAGCCATTAATCCATCCCTTTAAAATGCAGAACCAGCCCACCCCTAACACATACACACACACACACACACACACACACACACACACACAAGTACACACACAAAGGATAGTTCCATTTCATTTGGTGCAGCTACAGCAGCCGCTGCTCTTGTACTTTTCAGGTTCACAGACACAGTCCAGGGTCCAGTTGAAAGAGTTTAAACCAGCAACGGGAACCAGGGGTGGAGAACAAAAGAGAAGTCACAAATTCTAAATAGCTTTTCACCCAATTCTGGCCTGGATCCTGACGCAGCAGTACCTGGTGCCCTTTCTAGAACCTCCTGCCTTGCCTGAGCGTCTCACTTTCCTGGAAATGATCTGCCAGGGCAGCTGTCACCACCAGGCCCCACAGCTCACCAGACACTCGCCAGATCTCTCCTGCAGGCCCAACTCTACTGCTTCTCTGTCTTATTTCCAATGGTCACCTTGAGTGATTGATACCACGTGTTGTCCTGATGGTGCCTAGTTGCTGTAGGACTTAGGTGAGACCACTCTGTCCCTTCCAGCTTGCCATTGGGGTAGTCTCTTTGCATCTGTTATTTGTGACCTTCCTGAGAGGCAAAGAAATACAATGAAGCCCCATCTCTCTCTCACACACACACGCACACACAAACACTCAGGCATGCACATGCATGCACAGACACGGCTGTGACTGACAGGTTTGGAGGAGTGTGGGATGTGTGTGTGTGTGTGTGTGTTTGGGGAAGGGGAGAAGAGGTGAATCAGATGAGTAACTGTTTGGGTTGGGAGAAATCAGTTAGCTGTCAGGTATAGGAAAATTAAGGCCATTAGCTATTTTCTATGGGCTTTTTTTTTTTTCTGTCCTGTCAACAAGATTAGCAAGCCAAATGCTCAAGGAGCACATTTGGGGGAGTTCTGAGTGCTCCATGAAACCTGCAAACCTCTGCTGAGGGAGATTGCCTGGAATCCTCTCCCGCCTGCCCTTTCAGTGGGTAATAATAACGGGAGAATTAGTGAGCAGACAGATGCTGCGCGCACTGGTGCACAGCGCTCAGCATTGTATAATAATGAATATATTCACAATGGCTGTTTCAATGGTTGTTTCTTAAAATGATAA
This sequence comes from Capricornis sumatraensis, assembly GCF_032405125.1. Classification (NCBI taxonomy): domain Eukaryota; kingdom Metazoa; phylum Chordata; class Mammalia; order Artiodactyla; family Bovidae; genus Capricornis; species Capricornis sumatraensis. Next base: position 104,514,388 of record NC_091092.1, on the reverse strand, counting down.
AGTTAATTTTGCGGGGCCCTTCTTTACTTTTTAAACCTGAACCTCACAAAAGATGGAAGCTGAAATCACCTCTTATTCTTTTACTCACAATGGTTTTGCCATGACATTTGGAAATACAAACAAACAAAAAATAATGTGTTCTGCAGGGAGCTAGCAAACACGGAAAGCCTGGTATGTTCTCCCCGCATCTGGATGTCCACTGATTTTCGCTTTGTTTTGATCTTGGTTGGTATTAAGATAAGTAAACAGGGTCCTTGGGTGGTGGGATGCTATTATCAGTATTTACTCAAAATCTGAGTAGAGTTTTATACTTTTTACAGTGTGATCTCCATAAGATGCTATCTCAATAATAGTCACAGCAGCTGTAATGGTACATCGGGTGCCTACAGTGGTCATGTCAGTACACTACATGCTTTTCAGTTATTAATTTAAATCGTCACATCAACCCTGCAAGATAGGTCTTAGGTTGAACCACATGAAATTGCCATTTCTGTAGCTCAAAAACAGGCGATGTCATGTGATTCGAATTAACGTTATTTCTCCATTTTATAAAGACACGGTCTCAAAGACGTTAGGTAAGTGGCACAAAGTCAGCCAGTGAGGAACAGGCAAAACAGGTTTAGACCCAGGCCTGCAGAGCCTGAGGGTTCTTCTCTGTGGGCTCCCCATTGGTCACTTGCTTGTATCAGTGTTCTTTCTTTCCCCACCTCATTTCTTCATTCCTCTATCAGAGCTTCCTAGGATTAACTTTGAAATCAACTCCTCACACTCAAATCTGTGTCTTAGGATCTACTTCTGGAGGAACCAATGCTGAGACAGTGCCCCAAACTTCCTCCACTAAAATGCCATCATTCCAGGGTGGCAAAGATTTGGGGGTTCAGGAAGAAGTGGGGCTTTCTGACTGAACAAGTTGTGAATGAAACGTGAGACAGAAACTCAAGATTAATCCTCTGGGCAAGGATGGGAGTAGCAGGTGTGTTGAGGGGGCTGGGGGGACTAGGTACATGAGGTGTGATTCCACTTGCTGATTACCAAGCAGAAAGGTTCCGGCTCATCTTTTATTGCAGTTTTGCTTGGAACTTATCCTATTTTGGGGTTTTCATTGTGAAATAGGAAAGATGAATGGGTTCCCTTAAGACCCAGGGTGTGAGTTTTGCCTTGCCTCCTCCCGGGTGTGTATCCTAGTCATCTTGTTTCTCAGTGACGTTCTTGGATGTAAGATGATGGAGATTGTAATAACACACACTGAACTAAGCTACAAAGAGCTTGGGATAGAGAAGAACCCTCAGGCTCTGCAGGCCTGGGTCTAAACCTCAGTCTTGCCTATTCCTCACTGGCTGACCTTATGCCACTTAACATCTCTGAGATCGTCCCTTTATAAAATGGAGAAAGAACATTAATTAGAATCACATGATATCACCTATTTTTGAGCTACAGAAATGGCAATATTCTACTATTGCCAACAAAGGTCCATGTAGTCAAGGCTATGGTTTTTCCAGTAGTCATATATGGATGTGAGAGTTGGACTGTGAAGAAGTCTGAGCACCGAAGAATTGATGCTTTTCAACTGTGATGTTGGAGAAGACTCTTGAGAGTCCCTTCGACTGCAAGGAGATCCAACCAGTCCATTCTGAAGAAGATCAGTCCTGGGTGTCCTTTGAGAGGAATGATGCTAAAGCTGAAACTCCAGTACTTTGGCCACCTCATGCGAAGAGTTGACTCACCGGAAAAGACTCTGATGCTGGGAGGGATTGGGGGCAGGAGGAGAAGGGGACGACAGAGGATGAGACGGCTGGATGGCATCACTGACTCGATGGACGTGAGTCTGAGTGAACTCCAGGAGTTGGTGATGGACAGGAAAGCCTGGCGTGCTGCGGTTCATGGGGTCGCAAAGAGTCGGACACGACTGAGCAACTGAACTGAACTGAACTGAACTATTGCCCCAGTGTTATCCCAAGCAAGAAGTGAGGAAGTTGGTGTATATATCCACCAACTCATTGGTGGCCGATGGCTTCTCAGGGTATTAACTCCAGTTTGCCTTCTCAGCCCCCTAAATCTGCCCCCATGGCCAGAATCCTTGGCAGGCATTCCTTGTAAATGCATGCAGGCTCTAGGAGCGAGTGCCAAGGGCCTGAGCCCAGAGTATCACCACATCTGCCACAGGCACCTGAACATCATCGGAACTTAAAGGAATGATTCTGTTCATTAAACTCAAGAACTTCTCTAAGCTCAAGGACAGGCAGTCAGGTCAGGACATCCTGAGGCTTGAGACCCAGTGCCATTCACCTGGTACCCCCAAAAGCCACTTATTTCTAAAGTGTATCCTGGCCAAAGTAGATCTTCCAGCATTTCACTCCCTCCTTTTTCCAGAGCCCCTTACCCACAAATGTGAGACTTCTCTGGAATCCATCCAATCGGATTCTTCAGCCCATGATCTCTCTTGAGGTCACCCTCACGCTAGTAAAATGGGTGATTCCTTGGGGGAGATTGGGAGAAAGCACCTTGCAAGTTTCACAACTTGATTGGTGATGGAATTTTTTCTGTCTCTTCCCGACTTTAATGTGGCTCTAATTCTGACTTCGTTGCAGAGCCGTGAAATCAAATTAGGAAATGGGAGGAGACGAGCAACCCCTTCAAGCACAATCAACTTCTGATGGCTTCCCCAAAGCTCTAATGAATCTGCATAGATCTCCAGTAATACAAGATTGCTTTTTGCTGCCCTTTGTTTTTCTCCTCTAATAAGAAAATGGGCCAGAGCATAGGGATGCAGGTAGCTAATGCAGCAAGCAGATGGAGAACCTTGGCTCTTTACTGCAGAGTTGGGAAGCCTTGGTGATGGTGAGGAGGCCAATTAGAAGGAAGGGATGGCGGGAGCAGCACAGCAACTTCCAACCCCAATGGTGGGTCTGTTATATCTCGTCTAACGTGTGGAAACCAAGAGAAGGAAAACATAATCCCTGATCTTGAATGGACAGCAGGCTGTTTGCTCAGAGTCTTGCAACTCAAAGTGGGAAATAGCAGCAACACCATCACCAGAGAGCTTGTTAGAAATGCAGAATCTCAATCACTCCATCCAAGACTTACTGAATCAGAATCTGAATTTTAACAAGATCCCCAGGGGATTCTTATGCACAAAAAGTTTGAGAAGAGCTAGCCCAAGAGATTCTAAATCTGATCATGTCACAGCCATGCTCACAACTCCATTCTGATCTCATCCTAACTTCCCACCCTCAGTTCTCCCCACTCCTTATCATCCCTAGGAACCCTCCACTCCAATCTTGTGATCACATCACATCCTTCCATCCATCCCCATGCTGTTTCCTCCAGCAACAACGTCCTCATCTTTGTCTCTGCCTATCAGAAATCCTCTTCATCCTCAGGCCCAGGTATCGCCTCTGTGCAGCCTGATCCAATCCCCCAGTCAGAAGGCGTCATTACTATTCATTTGCCACTGCCTCACTGCTTGACTTTCTTATTCTTAGATGTTTGCATGAAGTATGAAGGTTAGAAGGATGGGCTTTAGAACCTGATCACTCTGAGTCTGAGTCCCAGCTCTACCTGTTTTGATCTGTGTATGCAGATTAGATCGCTGGTTTTCATTTTCTTGCACCCTCCATTAGAACTATACACCCACAGCCTTTTCTGTGCGACTTTGCGATTTCTCCCACCTGGTTGGGCATAAAGTACTTCCTTGTCCATTGATATTAGTCTTGACATATGACTTGTACTGGTTCATAGAATATGAGTGAAAGTGACAGTGTGTGAGTTCTGGGCCTACCGTGTGCTTCCAGTTGTCTCCCTGTGATTCTACATTGTCATGGGCAGTCTACCCCAAGTTAGCTGTTGGGTCCAAAGAGGATGCGATACACAGGAACAGACTTGAACTCGACCTGTGGCCAAGTCAAGATGACCCACATCTTGAAGCAGAACTCCCCAAGTGGACTCACAGATCCATGCTCAAAAAAAATAAGATTTACTATGGTATGCCACTGAGTTTTGTGGTCGTTGGTTGCATAGCATTATTTGTGGTACTAGGTAACTGATAAATATATATATATATGTTTGTATGTATGTATGTATAGCTTATATATAGGCTTCCCCCAGTGGCTCAGTGGTAAAGAATCTGTTCACGATGCAGGAGCTTCAGGAGACATGAGTTTGATTCCTGGGTGGGGAAGATACCCTGGAGGAGGGCATAGCAACCCACTCCAGCATTCTTGCCTAGAGAATCCCATGGACAGAGGAGCCTGGCGGGCTATAGTCCAGAGGGTCTCAAAGAGTTGGACACAACTGAAGCAACTTAGCACACATGCATATATATACAAATACTTATTTATGCTATGCCTCTTTAAACCTCAGTTTTCCCATCTGTATAATGGACAGATAAATATCTGCCTCATATTATTATTGTGATGATTACAATGTAGTAATGTATGTAAACATTATTGTATATTCACAGTACAGTTCGGTTCAGTTGCACAGTCATGTCCGACTCTTTGCGACCCCATGAATCGCAGCACGCCAGGCCTCCCTGTCCATCACCAACTCCCGGAGTTCACTCAGACTCACGTCCATTGAGTCAGTGATGCCATCCAGCCATCTCATCCTCTGTCGTCTGCTTCTCCTAGTGCCTGGTAAATACTAGGTAACTTACTTAATAGTATCATAATGTCTTCCCACTAAACTGGAGACTTTGTTACAGTAGGATCTTTGTCTTATCCATCTTTTTATCCTCCCAAATGCCTATTGGGCTCCTAGAAAACACTCATTCTATGAATAGATGCAAGCATTAATATAGAAAGTTGCCCTTTTGCTTGGGCAGCTCTTGCCCTGCAAATCCTCACTCAGCCTTTAGTGATGAGCCCCAGCTTGTCAGAGCAGATGAAAGCTTCAGGATTGAGGGTGTTCTGTTCAAAGCAGTGGTTATAGTAGGCCTTGGGGGTATTCTGCTGAGTTTTGTGTGTAGTTAAGGAATCTAATAGTGTTTTGATTTGTTTCTCAATTAGAAATGTTGCACATAGAATTTCATGGAAAAGAAGCATTTCTTCTTCAAAGGAAGTTGTGGGAAATACGGAAATACCCACCCCTCTGCTTTCCAACTTCAAGTGTGAGCCTTACCTGAATCCTTCACCCAGCCTGGAGTTTAACCTCTGAAAAGCTGGCTGTGGAGGTGGGAAGGAGTGATGACTGGGGCAGGGCCCCATGGCAACTGTCTCTTTAAGAAACAGAAATGAAACCTAATTAGCATAGACTGGCTTCAATTAACATATAAGTCCCAGTTCTGGGAGTTGGAGGAAGGGAAAAGGATAGAGCTAAAACTTAATGGGGTTTTGTTAGACAAAATTAGCTTCCACAGAACAGCCATAAAAATATCTAAATTATGAGAGCCTCTTGCCATTTGCCATTAACACAAAGGGACATGCTAATATTTAGTGGCGCCATGTCCTGGAAATTAACTGCAGTGAAGAAAGCCCCAGGGGCATCCCCGTGAGCAATAAGGGCACGTCCACTGACTCAACTGTTACCAAACTGCTTGACTAAATGTTTTACAGAAACTTAGACTCTACAAATCACACAGGTCTCAGCCAGTCTTTCTGGCAATGGTTCCAGAACTGTAGGATGACACCCCCATGGGTAATATATGGAAAACTGAAGTCTCTTTGTATAGTCTTTGAATTTGGCTACGATTTTCCTCCAAAGAAGACATTCCTAAGATTGATTTCTGGACATTTGAAGATGCCTCCATTTCTACCTCTCTCCATCTTACCCTCTCAAAGAAAATTGGCCCCTTAGCTTTTCGTATAGTGCCAAAGCAACTGGTGTGAATTTCACTGTAGACTCCTCCCATGAGTTTACTTCTTGCTTTCCCTTGAGGGAAAGGGGTAAACCATTATCCCGTATTTTCTTCTCCTGAAAGTCACCAATGGTCACCTAAACATATAAAGGATGTTTTTCATGGTCCTCAGTCTCTTTTACCCTCGTTTCATTAGACAGAGTTGACCCACCTCCCCTGTCCTAATCCCCATACCACTTTCTCTGAGGCTCTTTCACTCTGCCCTTCCTCTTTTAGTGGGTTTTCTTTCTCCTTTCATATCTATAGTCATTGATCGTGACTCCTAGCCTCTGTCCTAAGGTTTTCTCTTACTATTCTTTTTGAAGATGAATTGCTCATCATTTGATGGTGTCCACCATTACTTATAGGCTGCTGCTGCTAAGTCGCTTCAGTCGTGTCTGACTCTGTGCGACCCCATAGACGGCAGCCCACCAGGCTCCCCCATCCCTGGGATTCTCCAGGCAAGAACACTGGAGCGGGTTGCCATTTCCTTCTCCAATGCATGAAAGTGAAAATTGAAAGTGAAGTTGCTCAGTCGTGTCCGACTCTTCACAACCCCATGGACTGCAGCCTACCAGGCTCCTCCGTCTATGGGATTTTCCAGGCAAGCATACTGGAGTGAGGTGCCATTTCCTTCTCCACTTATAGGCTGGTGTCATTCAAATCTGAAACCTAGGTCTAACTATTTAGCCCTGTGTTTCAAACTTCCACCAGGACATCCACATTTGGAGTTCCTATTTTCACTTCCGATTTGGCCTGCCCACACCCCCATCCATTATTCTCTCCTGTTTTATGGAGATGCTCATCAGGATCTTCATTTATCTTGACCACCAATTTATTTTAGTCCCTTTCAAATTAATATATCCTACATATAGCTTGGTTCTTCCCTGATGTTTCATCTTTAGTTATATAATGAGCCATTCCAAATTTTAGTGATTAAAAATGGTACCTATTTTATTTAGCTCTTAATTCTGTAGGTTGGCTGGATATGGCTTCTAGTCTAAAATAGCTTGGCTGGTCTCTCCTGGGTTTGCTGGTAGATAGGCTGGAGGTTGGACCATCAACAATGATCTCCCTCATATATCTGGAGGTGGCAGACTGTTGGCTAGGGTGCCTTAGTTTTTCCTCCATGTGACCTCTCCAATAGTTTAGTTCAAGCTCGTTCACAAGTTGACCTAATGGTCTCAAGTGCAGCAAGAAGACAAGTCCCAAGGTGTAAGTCCTTTTGAAACCACTGTCTATGTCTCATTTGTTAATGTCACATTGGCTAAAGCCAATCATACACAACCCAGATTCAAGGAAAAGGGAAAGAGGCCCCATCTTTTGATGGAAGGAGCTGCCGTGTCACATTGCAGGGGAGTGAATGCAGAGAGGCGAATAATTTGTAAGCATTTTTCTAATCTACCACAGTCAGCATGAACTGGGAATGGGTCTCATTAGTATTCTCATCTTGTCTATCCTGTCATGGGAATATCCTCCCTCTCTGCTCTTTTCCTTTAATTCAAACCTTCTTCCCAAAGGTTAGGGACAACTCACCTCCTCTTTGAACCCTGCTCGAAGGATCCCCAATAACCCCTCCAGCTCTCCAGCATTTCTGGTCTCTGACCCCACTCCATTACTCTTTGGTCATTTTCTGATCATTTCTTGAATTCATGTCTGTTTTCTGAATTGGAATACAAATTAATGTATCATTATGATATGTTACAAATTTTCATATCATTATTTATGAAATATACATTTATAGCTTTCTTTTTCATATATTTTCACTTTCTGTTCTAAAAAAATATTTATTTATTTGGATGCACAAGGTCTTATTTGTGGCATGCGGGATTTTTAGCTGTGGCATGTGAACTCTTGGTTGCAGCATGTGGGATCTAGTTCCCTGACTAGGGATTGAATCCGGGCCCCCTACATTGGGAGCTTGGAGTCTTAGCCACTGGACCATGAGGAAATTCCTGTGTATCTTTACTTTCATATCTAGTACAGGCTCCAGTGTCTTCTTCTTGTTGCTGTTCAATCGTCCAGTCATGTCTGACTCTTTGTGACCCCACGGACTGCAGCGTGCCAGGCCTCCCTGTCTCTCACTGTCTCCCAGATTTTGCCCAAGTTTATGTTCATTGCATTGGTGATGCCATCCAGCTATCTCATCCTCTGATGCCCTCTTCTCCTTCTGTCCTCAATCTTCCCCAGCATCAGGGACTTTTCCAGTGAGTCGTCTGTTCACACCAGATGACCAAAATACTGGAGCTTCAGCTTCCACATCAGTCCTTCCAGTGAATAGTCAGGGTTGATTTCCCTTAAGATTGACTGGTTTGATCTTGCTGTCCAAGGGACTTTCAAGGAGTCTTCTTTCCAGTGTCTGGGCAGGGCCAAATATCACTTGTTAGTTATTTGCTATCAAGGAATAGCTCAGAATTCTCCTCAAAGCCGTTTTTCTCTTAAATTCATTTAAGTAAGAAAAAATAAATTTATGCCCCTAGCAGTCTAAAGAAGGAGACAGGGAAAGCTCAGATGGTGTAATGTTTTCAGCTTTCTGACTAGGTGAGACTCACAACTCCAATCGGAATGCGTCACCTAACCTTGGCCTCAGTGAAATCTTGTGTACCTCCTCAACCAGTTTTCTTCAACCTCCTCAGCCACATGACCACTCTTGAAGGCTCTTAGCTATCACCCTGTAGGCTCAATGCCATACTCCACGGCTGACCATCAACATCTTTCTCACTCTTGACTTGCCTATTAAAAGAATCCCATGAAAATTACCAGTCTTCCAGGCCTCAACAAGACAGTTTGGGGACCACAATCTGAAAATGCCTTTTGCCTGAAGACTGTAATTTTCCCTGGGCTCCTGCTCAGACAGTTAGGGCTTTATTATTTTGTTCTCCCAGGGACCCTTCACAGGCAGGTTGGCATAGAATCTGTCTTATGAAGGCCTCTGCTCCAGTCAGATCTTTCAAGGTTCCCGTGCTTGCTGATCCAGGGGCCTGTTTTCCCAATTAGTTTGATCCTAGCGTATGTTGTTTGTCTCTTGGGTTGCATAGCAGGCTAACTCTCAGAAACACCTTCTGAAATCTGATCGGTGTCTCTTCTCTCATTTCCCTTTCTGGGAATTTGGAAAGGAATCCAGGGAGCCCTAGTCATGTTTAGCCACTGATTTTATTTATATCACTGTCAAAAATAAAAACAGTTACCAAACAGCAAAACAAGGCTCAACTTCTCAGCCCCTGTGGTGACATGGAATGATGGATCCAGCTCAAGGATGCTGTACTGTTTGTGATGCTAACACTGAGTTTTTACACTGAGGGTTCTTTCTGGTGATGTAGGACATTATATGCCTCTGGGAAGATGGAGAGGAGTGGATAGAGTGGATAAAGAAAGCACACGTGCATAAATGTGTGTGTGTGTGTGTGTGTGTGTGTGTGTGTGTACAGAGGAACAGTAGGTCTCCCAGTCTAAGTTTTTCAGCTGAGGGATGAGATTTGCATGCCCTTCTGTGTCGCAGACTTGATATGTTTGCAGCACGTCGTTGGGGTGCTTGCATCTCAAATCGCTGGCTCTGTGCAGCCTTGATGAGGCACCCAATTTACATATTCTCAATTTAATCTAAAGTAGGTACTAATTGATTACTGCTGAATGTCTGCACGCTCTGATTATCTGTTCAGATCCTGAGGGGGGGGTGGTAGAAGAAGAGCAAGAGATCTTTCTTCTATGAGTAAGATTTTGTTTTCTCTGATCCAAAAAGCACTTATTTTCTAGGCCTGGAGATCCAGCCAACCCCTCCCCCCCCACCTCCAGCCTCTTCCCACCTTCACCCGCAATTGCTGAAAATACCACCAGCTCCAACACTGGTTTTTTTTTTAATGTTGTAGAATAAACTATTCTCTATTCAGTTATTCACCATTTATCAAACAAGTATTTTGGAAATGTCTCCCACATATATGTTACTGTCATCTCCATAAAGGCAGGATTCCGTGGGGCTTGAGAGTACAGACTGGAGCCAGATTGCTGGGCTTAATCCAGGCTCTGTCACTTACTAGCTGTGTGACTTTGGGCAAGTTGCTTAACTTCTCTGTGCCTCGGTTTGGCTGCCTATAAATGGGATGCGTAGCAGTCCGCACCTCACAGGGTTGTCATGAAGGTGAAAAGCGTTCGCACATGTATTAAATCACCCAGCACAGCATCAATCCGCTATAGAGGGCTGTTTCCTCACAGTTCTGTGGAGGATTTGCTGGGGAAGCAGGCAAAGATCTTGATTAAAGTTCCCCTGGGGAGTTTTAGGATCTTCATTTGTTTTCACCTCACCTGTTCTGCATCATCTCAGGTATCGATGATGACAGGGAGCGTGTATGAGAAAATATAGATCTTGCTACGAGATCTATATCAGCCAAGAGCCATCTGGGTAGGCTCTTCTGTAGGTTGGGGTAAGGAGTAGGAAGGAGAAAGGGGAGACTAAGGGTTGGGGGGTGGTCAGTGAACACTCCCTGGATGCCTTCTGGATGCCAGGCTCCATGTTGGTACTGGTGACATGAACATGAAAACTATGGCCTGTCCTCTGAGGGACTTCACAGCTGAGAGGCGCTGCTCCCACTGGTAGAATACAGCACGTTTCCTCTGTTAGTGCTCCTCAGGCATTTATTTTAGGTTCCAACCTAGCAGCTGAATGGCTGGTCTGCTTTTTTTTCTTGTTGTTATTGATGTGTAGCAGAAGAAATGCAGAGGTCATAAGCGCACTGCTCCCTGAGTCATCAGAGAGTGAACACGCTGTGTGAGCAGCACCCAGATGGAGAGAAATGGAACATGACTGGCCCTCCGAAGCCCCCCTCCTGCCCGTGCTCCCCTCCAGCCACTGCTATCCGCCAATAGGTGATCAGCTTCCTGACTCTGAATCCCACGCTCAGGTTTCCCATCTGGGTGCTAGTCCGAGGCCAGACGAAGCTCAGGGAGCAGGGTCGGGAGGTGTGACAAGATCAGGCATGACTGGGAAATGTCTGGATCATTAAGATAATGGTCCAGCCCCTGGTGTCTGTGTGGCTCCCCTTAAGACTGCTTTGACTTTTTCAAAGGGAAGGAAGGGATTCTTGGCTGCTTTCCACCAGAGCTGGATCAGGCAGAACAGGGCAGCATTTCTGTGTGTCCGAGCAAGCCCCCATCCAGGAATGCATTCAGTGAAAGGCCAGGATTTCTCACTCTTGGCCAGCCTGGCTCCAGGGAACCCTTAGGAAGACAGGCATGTTACCAAGAGAAGGCCCTCTGAAATCTTGGAAGGCTGACGATTAACCAGGAATTAGCTTCACAGGGACGAATGTAGTTAACCCTCTCAGAATTTCCCTCTCTCAGCAAGAGAGTTCTGGAGAAGGAAATGGCAACCCACTCCAGTATTCTTGCCTAGAGAATCCCGTGGACAGAGGAGCCTGGTGGGCTGCTGTCCATAGGGTGGCACAGAGTCGGACTCAACTGAAGTGACTTAACAGCAGCAGCAGCAAGAGAGTTCAGGGTCTTAAGCGAATAGGAAACATTGAAGACACAGCCTTTGCCAGGACCATCCAGAACATCACAGTGGGGAGTTCTGATCAATTGAGCAGGGAGGCGGGCATTACCTGGAAAGAACTGATGGAGAATAGCAGAATAGCTGTTCCAGTTATCTATCACGGCATCATTACGAATCTCTCCAAACCTGGTGAAGTGAAACAACCATTTTATATGTTCAGTGAGGCTGTGGGTCAGAAATGCACACAGGGCACAGCAGGGGCGCTTGTCTCTGCCTCACCTGGGAAGACTTGATGGGTGGAAGGCTGGATCATCCGGAAGCTTCTTCACAGCATGTCTGGCACCTGGACGAGGTTGCTGTGACTGTAGACAGGTGGTCTCCATGCAGCCTCCCCATGTGGCCTGGGCTTTTCAGAGCACAGAGGCTGAGTTTTCAGAAAGAACACTCCCAAAGAGAGTGGCTAGAGAGCAAGTGTCCCAAAAGCCTGGTCAGAAGCTGCAAGGCTCTTTCTCTCTGACCTAGCTCAGAAGTCACAGCACCATTGCCACCGCATTCTACTGGTTACCTGCGAATCACTAAGGGTGGGGAGGGGATGTGTCGCACGTTCAAGGGGAGAGGAATACGATTCCACCTCCTGATGGGAGAGTGGCAGGTCCGACTGTAGAACTCCTTGTGGGGATGGGAGCTTTTGTTGCAGCCTGCTTTGGAAAATACCATCTTCTAGTATAGTTAGTAGCTAGGACTTTGGAGTAAGAACTACCTGATTTCATTTCCTGGCTCTGACACATACATATTAGTGGTGTGACTTTAGGCACGTATCTTAACCACTCTGTGCCTCAGCTTCCATGTGAGTGAAATTGGGATAATCATCCTATCACAGGGTTATTGTAAGATTTCAACAATGTGAGCCGTGCATGGTGTCAACAGAATGCCTGAAACATGGCAAGGGCTCAGAAACGTCACCTTTAACTGAGACCCAAGGAGGCGATTGCTCAGGACCAGCTTCACCTATGACACCCTTTTTAAGGCTCATCTTAGTGACAACATTAATCACACAATTCCCATGCAGTTTAGTTCAGTTCAGTCACTCAGTCGTGTCCGACTCTTTGCGACCCCATGAATCGCAGCACGCCAGGCCTCCCTGTCCATCACCTACTCCCGGAGTTCACTCAGACTCACGTCCATCGAGTCAGTGATGCCATCCAGCCATCTCATCCTCTGTTGTCCCCTTTTCCTCCTGCCCCCAACCCATACCAGGCTGTATAACAGCCCAGAGCCCATTAGCACTAACAAGGACTACAGACACTGTGCATTAGGGAATAGCACTTTACAAAGCCCTTCCATCCTCATCCCTCATTCCATCCTCCAGACAAGTCTGTGGGGCACCCAGGACTTCCATTTTACAGATGAGGCTTATCAAGATGTGACTTCTTCAAGGTCATATAGCTAGTAAATTGCAGAGCAAGGTCACCATCCCAGAGTTCCTCCCTAAAGCCCTGGCTCTTATCTTTTCTGATAATCTCAAGGGCATTGCAAGTTATCAAAGGAAAAATGCAATTTTATCAGAATTTAATTAATTTGAAAAGTGCCCTTGCAGGGGGAGAAGGCAATGGCACCCCACTCCAGTACTCTTGCCTGGAAAATCCCATGGACGGAGGAGTCTGGTAGGCTGCAGTTCATGGGGTCGCTAAGAGTCGGGCACGACTGAGCAACTTCACTTTCACTTTTCACTTTCATGCATTGGAGAAGGAAATGGCAACCCACTTCAGTGTTCTTGCCTGGAGAATCCCAGGGAAGGGGGAGCCTGATGGGCTGCCATCTATGAGGTCACACAGAGTCGGACACGACTGAAGTGATTTAGCAGCAGCAGCAGTAGCCCTCGAAGTGAGGAGAAAAGAGGGAGGTCAGATTTCCAATAGCCAGAGAATGTCAAAGCCAGGGCAGGAAGGTGACTGCCATGTGCGAGAAGGGCCGGAAGTTACCCCTCTCCTCCAGAGGTAGTCCTGGAAAATGTCCCATCATGCCTTTCAAATTTGAGAGCTAATCACTCAGTCAAACAGCACCTTTTACTGTGACCCCAGTATTCCTTCATTGCCCCTCACTCCCCTAAAACCGAGAAGCTAGTGGTGGCCTCTTCCTGCTGTGTTTCCCTTCTGATTTCAGTCCACCCACACCAACATCAAAATGCACAAATGCTGGGAAAGCACTGTAAATCCTGCCTTTCTGGTGTTTTCCATTTATGTGACAGGAGGAAGGATGGTACTTTCCTCCACTTTTGGAAACAAACCAAAATACCCATAAATATTCAAGCTTATAATATTGACTTAAAGCTCAGTTAGAGCCCAGGCTGCAGTCAGCTGCTGATTATCCATGTGTGACTTATCCACAGCTAATTTGAAAACTCAAAATTACTTGCTTCAAACTTTCAGCGCACCCTTGGCCCCCTCTGTGGGTGTGGGCTCGGGGGCGCAGGGAGATGAGGTGGAACTGTGCCAAGCCGAGTGTCTGCCGACCCTGCTTCTGCTCTTGACACAACTCCTGATTAACTGCATGACCTTGAGTGCTTGTCTTTACCTCCTGAGACCTCCTAGGTTTTTCAACTGTAAAATGAGAAAGCTTGGCTTTATGCTTTTGAAGATCCTTTCTTTCTCTAAAATTCCAAGAGGTAGCAAAGTATTTAAAAGAAATGGGAAGGTAAGTTTGCTGCAGAGATATAACATTGAAGTCAATAGTCCAAAAGGTCTATTTCTGGTGAATGGCAGATCCAAGCCTAGCACCCAAGACTCTAGTGGTTATTTCATGAATTCTGTGGCCAAACATGCAAGATTCTTCCATTTCTCAAATTAAGATTCTCCTTAATGAGCACAGACAGTCAAAGAATCAGCTTTGCCTGAACCTGGAAAGGCTAAATATATATATATATATATATATTTTTTTTTTTTTCCAGAATCTTGGCCTTCTCTTCTGATGGAGCCAAGATGAGGACCCAGAGTTGTGTGGCTGTTGGAGTCAAGACCACTGTCCACTGCTCCACCCCCAATAGGGCCCAGTGCGGAGTATTAACAGGAAAATCCCTGGGTCCTCTTACTATCCTGTCCTTTCCCTCTCACCTTGTGCTATTTCTACGAACTAGAAGAGACCCTTCTGTCTTTTAAGGGAGACGTCTCCATGGTCTTCTTACTCCCTGCCTCAAGCTGAACCTCACAGACCCAGACTCTCCCTACAGAAGGAAGGATGAGCAGTGTAAAGGTTAGAAGAGACTTGAAAGCAGGGATGCAGCGGATGTGGCAGGATCCCACCACCATGCCCTTTGACCAAACACATTGCAAGTGCGTGCTCTATGCCCCACACCCAGGTGATAAAGAACGGATGTTCATTCACCTTGCAATGAGATCATGGGTTCAGGGAACAGTATGGTGAGACCTATGGGAACCTGGTTTTCATGAAGTATTGGAGATTCTGTGAAGTGAAAGTTGCTCAGTCATGTCTGACTCCTTGCAATCCTATGGACTGACTATATAGTCCATGGAATTCTCCAGGCCAGAATACTAGAGTGGGTAGCCCTTCCCTTCTCCAGGGGATTTTCCCAACCCAGGGTTCAAACCCAGGTCTCCCACATTGCAGGCAGATTCTTTACTAGTTGAGCCACAGGGAAGCCCAGATTCTGTGAAAGGAGGATGTATAAGACCGGAAGTTGGTGAGGATGGAAGAGGACCCAGGTGAGGAAACAGTCAACCTCATCCAGGGTGTGGGGTATCAAGAACCACTACCTGGGGAACATGGTGCTTGGTCTTTGAGCTGAAAAACATTATGTCAGCAACATTTTAAATGATTGTTCAAATCTTCCAGAAGCATAGTAGTAGCTCTGTGGTTCAGTTTGATCAAGAGATCATTAACATCAGAGGGCTGGCCGGCAAACCCAAGGACTCCTTATGTCACTTTTGTGGGACGAGACCTTCTATGTCCTAAACAACTTGGAAACAATCTTTAGAACAGAGACTTCTTTAGATGTATACTGCCTGTGTTGTTCAGAAACAGACCAGCACCTACCTGAACAGTACGTGGTGTGAAATTGCGAAAGCATGATACAGTTGACATTGGATGTTTTGAGATCTGAACAAGTGCTTCCCTATTTGATTTCCAGCTAGCTGTGGTGTGCTTGGAATGAACAACAGATGAAAGAACACCCTGGGTGGAAATTCTACCACCCAGGTGCAATGTGAGAAGGGAGGCGTCCCCTGCCTCTTTGTACATTTGTTTATGCTCCCTCTGGTGGCTGATTCAGATCTGCCTGTTCCGTCCTTTTGGGTGTGGAACAACCACACCCTATCTGATTCAAGAGGCCCAGGCACTGGGATCTCTTCCATGTCCACAGGAGCAAACGTCCGCAGAGTCAGCATCTGTTCTGGTTTGGGTTTTAACCACCTGTTGGTTTTGGTGTTTGGAAACTCACAACTGAAATGAATATATCTTATTCTTTTTGTACCTAGCACACTATCTGTACCCATGTGTGCATGCCAAGTCACCTCGGTTGTGTCCAGCTCTTTTACGACCCCATGGACTGTGGCCTGCCAGGCTCCTCTGTCCATGGGATTTTCCAGGCAAAAATACTGGAAGTGGGTTGCCACACCCTCCTCCAGGGGATCTTCCTGACTCAAGGATCAAACTCACGTCTCTTATGTCTCCTCCATATCACCTTGCAAAACTTCATAAAATTATAGATTTCAAGCTCCTGTTCTAGTCAGGCTCTTTTGTGTTTCAAGAAGAGTAATTGAGTAAGGTTCCCTCAAGATTACCTGAGCGGGATTACCTCTGTGAGCAGAAGATGCTGTAAGGCCAGGCCCTGAGAAGTATGAGAGTTGGAAGTACAGAGAGTTGGAAGGCTCCAGAGCCAGTGACAATACGACCCTAATAACAGGGATTTGTGGACCCAACAAACTCCCATCTCACTTCCATTTCCCTTTTTTCCTGGACTGTCTTGTCATCCACTAATCTTTATTTTGCAGCTTCTGCTTGCTGACGTTCCCTTCTCCTTTATCATGTTGACTTGAAAGGGATCCTTGTCCTCTGTGACTTCTCTCGGAAAAACGATTCTTCAGCTCTAAATTTCTCTTTTAATTTTTAAAAAATGTTGACTGTGTCATGCAGTATGCTAAGATCCTACAGAAATCAAACCAGGAATCAAACCCACACCCCCTGCGCTGGAAGGCAGACTCTTAAACACTGGCAAGACCCAATCCTTCAGCTTTAGCTCCCTTTGCAAATGGATCCTTTCTGTCTTTGAATCAGCCAAAGGCACAGGCAGCCACTGTAACTGGAGTATATAGTACTCACCTGAAAGGAAACACTGGACTCTAGTTCATCATATGGGAAAACTGGTACCCGAATAAGCTAATGAGACTTACCTAAGATTACACACATAACCACAGAGTGGTGGTGATAAGAGACCCCAGTTCTCCTACAGTCACAGAGGCCATTTTCACACTAAACTGTGTCATCTCCTATGGAAGTGTGTGTGATAGGAGGAACGTTCTCTTGTATGTGTGTGCACTTAGTCACTCAGTCATGTTCTACTCTTTGTGACCCCATGTAGCCTCTGTCCCTGGGGATTCTCCAGGCAAGAACACTGGAATGAGTTGCCATGCCCTTCTCCAGGGGATCTTCCCAACCCAGGGATCAAACTCAGGTCTCCCGCATTGCAGGCGGATTCTTTACCATCTGATCCACCAGGGAAGCCCTGTTCTCTTGTATGGGTATCTTCTTAATCATCTATTGTGCTTGCCATTGACAGACAGATGGTCTTCTTTATATTTTAATATAGGACCTATACCAGTTGCAGAAAAACATCTATTTCTGCTTTATTGACTATGCCAAAGCCTTTGACTGTGTGGATCACAAGAAACTGTGGAAAATTCTAAAAGAGATTGGAATACCAGACCACCTGACCTGCCTCTTGAGAAACCTATATGCAGGTCAGGAAGCAACAGTTAGAACTGGACATGGAACAACAGACTGGTTCCAAATAGGAAAAGGTGTACATCAGGGCTGTATATTGTCACCCTGCTTATTTAACTTGTATACAGAGTACATCATGAGAAACGCTGGGCTGGAAGAAGCACAAGCTGGAATCAAGATTGCTGGGAGAAATATCAATAACCTCAGATATGCAGATGACACCACCTTATGGCAGAAAGTGAAGAGGAACTAAAAAGCCTCTTGATGAAAGTGAAAGAGGAGAGTGAAAAAGTTGGCTTAAAGCTCAACATTCAGAAAAGGAACATCATGGCATCCGGTCCCATCACTCCATGGGAAATAGATGGGGAAACAGTGGAAACAGTGTCAGACTTTATTTTGGGGGCTCCAAAATCAGTGCAGATGGTGATTGCAGCCATGAGATTAAAAGATGCTTACTCCTTGGAAGAAAAGTTATGACCAACCTAGATAGCATATCCAAAAGCAGAGACATTACTTTGCCCACTAAGGTCCGTCTAGTCAAGGCTATGGTTTTTCCAGTAGTCATGTATGGATGTGAGAGTTGAACTGTGAAGAAGGCTGAGTGCTGAAGAATTGATCTTTTGAACTGTGGTGTTGGAGAAGACTCTTGAGAGTCCCTTGGACTGCAAGGAGATCCAAGCAGTCCATCCTAAAGGAGATCAACCCTGGGATTTCTTTGGAAGGAATGATGCTAAAGCTGAAACTCCAGTACTTTGGCCACCTCATGCGAAGAGTTGACTCATTGGAAAAGACTCTGATGCTGGGAGGGATTGAGGGCAGGAGGAGAAGGGGACGACAGAGGATGAGATGGCTGGATGGCATCACAGACTCGATGGACGTCTGAGTGAACTCCGGGAGTGGGTGATGGACAGGGAGGCCTGGTGTGCTGCGATTCATGGGGTCACAAAGAGTCAGACACGACTGAGAGACTGAACTGAACTAAACTGAACTGATACCAGTGGCAGAATGGTGCTTAAGGGAAAGGTATTTAAAATTAGCTCCTTTTAATAGCATTTGTTTCTATTAGAATTCATGGGTGGTCTATGTGCCAGTGATTTCAAAGTCACTAAATTCAAACCAGGATTGACAGTGAAGTGTCTTGGTTGCCAAGTAAGATTCATTGAGAAAAGGGGAATTAATACAGTAAACCTCAAATGACAAAACTTGATAAATGAACTGAATTCCAAGCTGGAGAGGCCAACTAGAATATAGGTAAGCTGTCAATTGAAATATTTCACCCTTTATTTATCTTTGCTTAAAGGTTTTAGAATATCATTTTGGGGTCATCCAGATTTAGAACTTTAGATAGTTGCTTTCAGTAGGTTGGGCTTGCATTTAGATATAGAAGTCTATACAACTTATGGTTTTTCCAAAACTTGCTTACTAGAAAAGAAACTAAGAAAATCCTGATATAGTAATCACGTTGACAAATTTGTTCATACAACTGGAATTCTGCTGCCAATGCAGTGGCACTTTTGGATAGAAAAATAAAGACACTATCATATTCACTACTGAGTTTAGCAGGTCAGCATGACTCAATGAACCATCCATATAGTCACTTGTTCCTTCATTAAACGTTTGTTGAGACGTTCCTATAAGTTTAATGCTGGGGAAATGAGGGTGAATTAGACACTGTTGCCTATAAGAAACTTACTGTCTACGGAGAAATACAGACAAGTAAAGAGAATGATAACACCATATCTGCGGAGCTTGGATATATCAATGACAAAGGTTGTTGTTATTGTTCAGTTGCTAAGTCATGTCCAACTCTCTGTGACCCCATGGACTGCAGCATGCCAGGCTTCCCTGTCCATCACCATCTCCCAGAGTTTGCTCAAACTCATGCCCGTTGAATTGATGACGCCATCCAGCCATCTCAACCGCTGCCATCCCTTTCTCCTCCTGTCTTCAGTCTTCTCAGCATCAGGATTTTTTCCAATGAGTCAGCGCTTCACGTCGGGTAGCCAAAGTATTAGAGCTTCAGCATCAGTCCTTCTAATGAATATAATGACAAAGGACGCCATGCTAAGTTGTCTGGTCCTCCTGTGGTATGACTGACTGGGCTATAATCCCATCAATCTTCTGAAAAAACTGTCCAGATGTCATGACCTCATAGGCAGATGACCCTCATACCACAGTCAACTTCCCTTGCATGGAAATTTCAGTAATTCTGTTATAGACCTCAGGTCTCATGGTCCCTGAGGTCTTTCATGAAGATTTAAGCTTTGATTTAATATGGTCCCAACTACTCCTGCTCACTTAGACATGTCTTCCAATATCATATACTTGGAGATGCTAGCTTTTATTGTCCCCTAAATTTGTATTTTATCATCTGGACTCTGGCATTCCCTCATAACATCTCTTTCTTCAGAATGTCCCTGCATTGTGCAATTAGTTTAGAGCAGGGGTTGACAGACTTTTCTATAAAAGGTCATATTGTAAATATTTTCCACACTGTGGGCTATGTAGTCTCTGTCACAACTACTCAGCTCTTCTATTGCAGTGCAAAAGCAGCCATAGACAATACTAAAACAAATAGACACAGTTGTATTCCAATGAAACTTCATTTACAGAAACAGGGCCTGGTAGGATTTGGCCCGTGGGCCATAGTTTTCTGACTCCTAGTCTAAGCCAGTAAGCAATGAAATGTATGTCGCATCTCTTTATGTTGAAATACTCTGCCTTTTATTAGTGGATTAGTTGCAAGGAATGGAAACCCACTTAAGTTACCTCTGGTTCTCAAACTTAAATGTTTATTTGAATCTCTTGGAGGGTTTGGTGAAACACAGATTGCTGGGCCCACTCCCAGAATTTTTCACTGAATAAATTTGGAGTAAGGCCCAAGAATTTGAATTTCTAACAAGCTCACAGATGATTCTGGTCCAAGGACCATACTTTGAGAGTCATTGCTTTAAGGGAAGTGGAAGAGGTTATAGAAGAAATTCATGTCGGAATTCAGAGTCTCAGCCATGAGGTCAAGAGCGCAGGACCCAGATGTCCTCCCTTACACTCTAGAAATTGGGTTATCGTAGGAGCTAGTCACCCTTACCATCATGGAATTCTCTCTCCTCTAGTTTTCTGCTTCAATTAGAATGATTATCTAAAACTGAAATATGATCAAGCCACTCCTGCTTTTAGAAGCTTTATAAATGTTCTTAAAGTCCAAACTTCTTAACCTGGCTCACAGGGCCTTTTATGACCTTCCTACTCACTCTGTTCCTCTATCCTCATTCCCACCATCCTCTATTGGCCCACAGAAGAGACTCTGCATTTTTCCTTCACCACACTCTCCACACTGTCATGTACCCCTTGTGCAGACTGCCGTGTGCCCTGATGACTCTGAGCTTTATGAGGATCAGAGCTGAGTTTTTCTCATTTTGTCTCCAGTGGCTGGCACAGTTGATGTTCAGTAAACATTAGATGAATGAATAGATCAATGCTTTCTTCCTTAGATTTGCTATAAGAGAAGGGTGAACTCAGGGGCACAGTAAAGGCAAAAACCTTTAGGGGGCTAATGGCCCAAGAATCTTCATAGTAACTATACTTGAAAGTATAGGGAAACCACATGAGATGCCATGTCACATCCACTAGGATAGCTCTAATTTAAAAAAAAAAACCACAGGTAAAAAAAAAAAACCCACAGATAATAGCAAAAGTTGGAAAGGGTGTGGAGAAATTGGAACCCTCATATATCACTGATATGTAGTCATTTTGGAGAGCAGTTTAAAAATTCCTCAAAAATTTAAACATAGAGTTACCATATGATATAGTCATTCTACTCAAAGGTATATACTCAAGAGACATGAAAACACATGTTCACACAACAACCTGTACACATACACTCATAGCACCATTATTCATAAAATCTCCAAAGGAGAAACAACCCAAATATTCATCAAATGATGAATGGATAAACAAATGTGGTATATCCATACAGTGGAATATTATTTAGCCACAAAAAGGAATGCTACAATGTGGATGAACTGCAAAAATATTATGCTAAGTGATAGAAACCTGTCACAAAAGGCTACATATTGTATGATTCTATCAACATAAAATGTCCAAAATAGTCAAGTGTACAGAGATAGAAAGATTAGTGATTGCCAGATGCTGAAGAAAGGGGGTAATAGGCAGCTACCGCTAGTGATACGGGGCTTCTTCTGGAGTGATAAAAACATTCTAAAATTAGATAATGATGGTAGTTACACAAAGATAAATATATGATGATTTATATAAACATGTGATGACATGTAAATCATATCTCAATGAAACTGTTAAAAAAGCGTGGGGCAGAAGTGCTCATATTGGTCCCAGAAAAGAGTTGGCTTCACATCAGAACATGCTACTGTATCTACAGTGCTATCCTTTGACAACAGTGTATAGTACTGGTATGACTAACAGTAAAAGTCACACTGGATTTATTTATATCCCCACACAGCTTGGAACACAGTGAATTCTAATGAAAAATTTTTTTTATTTATTGATCTGCTAAGAGAAACTCCTAATTTTCTTTTTTCCATCAGAAATATTCAATATCTTGAGTATCCAGCACAACTTCATGTACCCAATAACTCAGTCTCTTCTTATTGATGAGAATGATGAATTCTCTCAAAATGCTAAAGTTGTTTTGTTGAAAAACAAAGCAAAGCATGATCTAAATTCATCTAAGACATCCATGGAAAGAGGCTTGCATTGTTTACAGATCTGTATCTGCTTTGAACACAAAGAGCTTTTATACCAAGGCCAACTGTTATTGTTTTCTTTCTTTATCATGGAACCTTTCCTAAATTCATGGTTCTGAACAAGCACAGTTTAGTGCATAAATGTAGACCATCAGCTCCCTTTATTTTTATTGATCTTGTATGACAGGAGTCCCCAGTCCCCAGGCCATAAACTGGTACCAGGCCACACAACAGGAGGTGAGTGAGTGAAACTTCATCTGTATTTACAGCCACTCCTCATTGCTTGAATTACCACCTGAGCTCTGCTTCCGGTCAGATCAGCAGCAGCATTAGATTCTCATAGGAGCACAAACCCTACTGTGAACTGTGTATGCGAGGGACCTAGGTTGTGCACTCCTTATGAGGATCATTCTGAAACCATCCCCACCCCAGTCTGTGGAAAAATTATCTTTCAGGAAACTGGTCCCTGGTGCCAAAAAGGTTGGGAACTTCTGTTGTATGATACTGAAATTCCTATTAACTCTTTATCTCATTAGTTATATTACAGACTAATTCCTATCATTTCTCTAAAGCAAATAAAGGATGGCCTGTGATCAAAAACATTTTACAGAAATAACACAACCAATTCAGAAAAAAAGAGCGACATTGCCATAAATGGATGAAATCATGAAAACACTCATATTTGGCAGGGGTGGGGGTGCTTAATAAATGGAAAAGAAAAGATATAGCAATGTTAATCTAATGTCTGTTTATGAAAAATGATACTATGATAGAAGTGTTAGAAATTGCCATGTTGGCTTTCATTACATGTGGCCTTAGTAGTCTTATAAAACCAAACTATAGCCCACAGCTGGACAGTGGTTTATCAATGGCTTTGGGTCAGTTGGTCATCTTCCAGCTTGACCTCCAGCTTCAGGAAACAGGGACTGTCTTCTCTAAGAAGTCTTTTCTTTCTCGATCAAAATTATCTCTCCTGGAATTCTACCACTAAGAATTAGTATCTTTAAGTCTTTAAGGGTTTTTCTATTTAGTAGAGTCCCCTATTAAACTAAAAGTTGAACCATGATGGGCTTAGTTGGCAGTCTGTGCCAAGAGAATTGGAGCTCAGAAAATATACAAGATCTAAGTTGATTTTACGTTAGACAGGGCTTCCTCTCAGACTCCCAAGCAACCTTGACAATCCTTTAGATATGCAGTCCCCTTTCAGTCCCACTCATAATAGTGAGAAGGAGTTATTTCTGAGGACCCTCCTTGCTAGAGTTTCCTTAGTCAGACAGTTGTCACAGGTGATAGATGTGACCTGAGTGATGTGTGGTTTGTATAAGGTGAAGATAAAGAATCTAACCTCCACTTGGGTGACTGTGTCTTAAGGTTCCACTATTGAAGCCAAGGAAAAGACTAAGAGTGGCATCTCTGTAAGTTTGTGCAACAATTTATTAAACAATAATTGACATTTTAAAGGTAATTAAGAATTATATATTCAGGTCTTTTATAAACCTCTTCATCTCATTCCAAATGAAGAGCAACTTAAACACATAGTTTATAAAACTGAAGATCTTATGATTCTTCTCTAGTCTTTCTTCCTATAGTTCCTTCACTCAGCTTCAGTCTGTCCCCTCTCTCCATGCTTTATGAATATTTTCCTTCTTCTGGAGGCTATTCTAGTCATAACTCTTTTCTTACTTTCTTCTTTATCCTTCTAGCTTTTCTTCCCTCCTCCTCTTTTTCTTTCTTCTGTTCATTCTACCTTTGCCTTAAATAACATAATATGAAGCATATGTGTTAGAAATAGCTTTTTAATAAAGTTTTATTTCTTTTCCTTAACTTTTGTTTTAGATAAAGTGTATTTTAGTTCTATAATTTTTGTTTTTCATAGATTCTATGCTAAGATTTTCTATTTGTTTATTGTAAGCATATTTTCCTTTAAGTTACTGAGCATAATTATAATGGCAAGTTTAAAATCCCTGTTTGCTAATTCTAATATCTGGGTTGCCTTGAGGTTAGTCTTTATTTATTGTCTTTCCTCTTGAGAATGGGTGACATTTTTGGTTCTTCACAGCTCAAATAATTCTATGTTATATCCTGGACATTCTGAATGTTATTAGGACTCTGGATTCTGTTATATTCCTTCAAAGAGTACTTCTCTTTTTAAGCAAGTGATTAAATTGGCTGGACTTCAACTGCAAACTCTATCTCATAAGTGGTGTCTCAGATCTCAATATAATTATTTTGTCCTTAGCTGGAATACTTTGGGTCTTCCCTGTGTATGTGGTTCAGGGATCAGCTGGAGGTTTGGGTGAAGGATACGCATAGCATTTAGACTTTCTCTTCTCCCTATACCTTCTTTATAGGATTTTTCCCTCACACTCTAGTGGCTATGGGTATGAATTGCCCTGAACACTTCAGGCTAGAAAAACTCGATTTTCTTCTCTTTTTTTGTCATACAATGCCACATGGCTTGCAGGATCTTAGTTCCCTAACCAGGGATTGAAACTAGGCCATATCAATGAAAGTGCTGAGTCCTAACCACTGGACAGCCAGGGAATTCCCCAAACTGAATTTTCTATAAGAGTTTTAGTAGCCCTTTGCAATATTGACTATAGCCTCATCTCAGACTAATAGCTATAAAGAGCAGGAGTTCATTCCGTATTTTCCCCTGATTCCCAAGGTTGACTCCCCAGCAGAATTTTCTTATTTTTGCTCACTTTCCAGAGCCTTCAGGTAGCTGGGGTTTTTTGTGTGTCTGTTTTTCCCAGAGTTTATAGCTGTCAACTATGGGAAGTTTAGTCCAGTAGGAGCTTACGCAGCTGTACTGGGAGCACAGCCACCTTTTGTTGATTTGTGAAATGATATGAATTTAGCCTTTCCTGTGTCTTTCTCTAAAAGAATGCTAATTTACATTGCAGTTCAGAGCCCTTGATTGATTTTTGTGGGTCAGTGACTTTCAATAGTGAGACAGTTCTATAGCCCAATCTAGGGATAGATGTTACATCAAGCTTCATTTCAGTTTATTCAACAAAGTTCATTGTCCTCCTGTTATGAGAAAAACCTTGGGTTGTCTGCTGTGGTTGTCTAGGGACCATCCTTGGATTTTGTGGGAAGAAGGCAAAACTGACTATCAGAATAATTATATGCTTCATAGAAAAAAGATCTTATCTTTGAGAAACACTGATTCTATCTCAGGTAATCATTTTACAAATGCTCTCTTGTTTAACCCTCATAACTCTGCCAGGTGGGTATTATTGTCCACTTTTTATAGAGGAGAGAAGTGAGGCTCAAAGCTTGCACAGCTGGTAATTTCCATAGGCTTTTAATTAAAACATGAGTCAATGCTAAAAAAAAAAATTGGGTTGCTTATCATACTGCATCCCTGAAGATAATATTGATAATGATAATAAAAATAATGACATCCAAGTGCAACTTTTCTTCTTAGCAAAAAAGTCTTGTGACTCAGTACGGCCCTTGACTTTTGATTGACAAGGTTTCATAAATGCTAAGTATAGTTATCTATTAAGATTGAAACCTATGAGAAAAAAGCCATGGGCTGACCCATCTTCAAAGCGTCCATTTAAGATTATTGTCTGTCAGCCAGGTGGCTAATGGGCTGTGTTAGACAATGGATAGATACTGTATTCTGTCTGAAACCATAGAATTGGAGAAAAAAGAGCAATTCCACATTTATTTAGCTTGTCTACTGCCAGGGAGCCCAAGCTGCAAAGAACATTTATTTCATTTTAACAAATGGATGGCACCTCCCTGTTTTAGGCTAGAAGAAAACCTTTGTTCTGGCCTCAGTGTGAACAGGGGCATTGGTGAGGGAATATCCAGTGTGAGTCATTGTCCCCACACTGGGCAAAAATAGTTAAATCATTCTGGGGAAATTCTAAGGGAAAATGTTCAGTTATTGGTAGGTTTATCTAATACTGGATTTGAAAAAATATCTTGACTACTTTATGTTTTAGAAGGGGAACTTGCAGATGACAAAAACTGAGCTCCCTATTGAATTGAATAATGACTCTGTTAAGAGATGGAACAAGAGAAGAGATGTTTTAAGCACAGTTGAAAGAAGGAAGTAATAAACCTGACTCGGACAAGAGACTTGACTCGGACAACTGCCTTGGCCTGGGCAGTTGGAGATACTGGGAAAGCAGCGGTTTTCAACTTCCAGCCCACTTAGTCATGGAAGTACCATGACCTATAGGGTTGCATTTCTCCTCCAAGTTCTGCGACTCCCTTTGCGGTTAGTCATTTGACCTTGGGGAAGTCATTTTACGTCTCTGAGCATCAGTTTCTTCACCTATAAAGGAAAGCGGTTGGGTTATCTTTTAGATCCCTTCCAGTTTTCATTTTTAAATATCCAAGACTCTTTCTCTACTTTTGTACCCAGGTTGGTTTTTTTTTTCCTCTCTCTCTCTATCCGAGTCAAAAATTCTACATGTGGGAAAACAAAATAGCATCAGACTAGATGAATGAGTTAAAACCTTTGAACTAGAATGGAAACAAATCAAAATAAAAGCAGGAAAAAAATACATCTTTCTCACCCGAACTAGAAAATAGATGGCAGGTGATAAATGAATAGACTTTGGACTACTCTCTGACTGTAAACTTTCCTATACTTTTATGTGAAACTAACAGTTCACTTTAAATATCTACAATGAGTTCTGACAGAGAAGAGCAGGCAGCTCAAATAATGAAGGTCAGCAACTGATGCCCAAATCCCACTGCTTTCGAATGTGCTCAAAGACAGCCTCAAATGCATGGAGAGGAACACACACATTTGTCCCACCCATGACCCTGTCAGTAGCAGCCTGGTCCAGTGGTGGACATGGCTGCAATTCAAAGGTCAAACAGACCCAGAGGGGAGGGCACTCAATTTGGGGAGGTCTCAGTGTGACCTTGATGGAATAGATGGAATAAACAGTTCAGGCTTAAAAGCATGAGATCATGGTTTGCTTTTGAACCATCATAGCTTTGAGATGCTTTAGCAGTAAAAGAACTGGAGGTACCATGGAAAAGAGGCAAGGTTGTTTGTTTCCTGAGGAAATTGTGTTTCTCAGAACATAAGTAGAAGCCAAACCTTTCCTGTCTCAATGTTTTGGTTTCTAAGGGATAGATGAATCCTCCGTCTAGTTGTATAGAAGGAATGAATGAATCAAACACCACAGACTGAAAGAAACCAAGCAGCATGAAAGAAGAAGGAAGAAGAGGAGAGGTGGCATAGAAAGAAGAGGGGCAGAGTGAGTTAACCTAGTGATCTAGCATTTATGGGAATTTTGCATGATCCCACTATACCAACGGCACAGCTAATCCAGCATTAATGGGCTTTCAAAGAGGGCAGCAAACTTTGGTCATAATATTACTGGTCATATCTGGAGTTACTGGCAGAAGCAGTTCCTTCAATATTCATGTCTTATTTTTGGTTCTCCCCAAAGCAGATCTTAGGCAAGGACTTGAATGCAGATCTGACATAGCTCAAATGAGGGAGCAGGAAAAGTGAGACAGGAAAAAGAGGCCAGTGAAGGATATGTTAAGGAGTCCTTGTGGGTGACTGGAGCTCAAATCCCTGGGAACTCTCTGCGAAACTATGTAAAAACCTATATTAGTTTCCTAAGGCTGCTATAATAAATAACAAATTTGGTAGGTTAAAACAACAGAGACTCATTCTCTCATACTTCTGGGAGCCACAAGTCTGAAATCAAGATGTCAGCAGGAACGGTTCCTTCTGAAGTCTCTGAGAAAGAATCTGTTCCGTGAGTCCCTCCTAGCCCCTGGTGGTGTGCCAGCATTCCTTAGCTTACAGGTGCATCACACCAATCTCTGCCTCTGTCTTCACGTCACCTTCTCTATCTGAGGTCTCTTGTCATTAGATTTAAGATCCACCCTAATCCAGGATAATTTCATCTCAAGATCCTTAACCATGTCTGCAAGGACCTCTTTTCCAAACAAGGACACACTCACAGGTTCCACTTGAATATCTCTTGAGCGAGGAGGGGATCATTCAACTTACTCAGTTCAGTTCAGTTCAGTTGCTCAGTCGTGTCTGACTCTTTGCAACCCTGGGAACCACAGCACGCCAGGCCTCCCTGTCCATCACCAACACACGGAGTCCACCCAAATCCATGTCCATTGAGTTGGTGATGCCACCCAACCGTCTCATCCTCTAGTCCGCTTCTCCTCCTGCTCTCAATCTTTCCCAGCATCAGGGTCTTTTCAAATGAGTCAGCTTTTCACATCAGGTGGCCAGAGTATTGGAGTTTCAGCTTCAACATCAGTCCTTCCAATGAATACCCAGGACTGATCTCCTTTAGGATGGACTGGTTGGATCTCCTTGCAGTCCAAGGGACTCTCAAGAGTCTTCTGCAACACCACAGTTCAAAAGCATCAATTCTTCAGTGCTCAGCTTTCTTTATAGTCCAACTCTCACATCCATACATGATCACTGAAGAAAACATAGCCTTGACTAGACGGACCTTTGTTGACAAAGTAATGTCTCTGCTTTTTAATATGCTGTCTAGGTTGGTCATAACTTTCCTTCCAAGGAGTAAGCATCTTTTCATTTCATGGCTGCAATCACCATCTGCAGTGATTTTGGAGCCCAGAAAAATAAAGTCAGCCACTGTTTCCACTGTTTCCCTATCTATTTGCCATGAAGTGATGGGACCAGATGCCGTGATCTTAGTTTTCTGACAGGATCCCTTAGAATTGTCCCACCAAGGAAGCTGGAATATGTCATCCACCAACTCTGATCTCCTACTGATTAAAGATTGCCCCTATGAGGGCATCAAATCTCCTGTCCTTCTGGGCTGTCCTTATTTAGGGCTGAGCAAGCTCCTTTGATGCTAGTGAAATTCTCAAGAGAGAGAAGCAGAAAGAGGCAGATGTTTGAGGTGGAATGTAGTGAGAATGCACAGAAACTGACAAGTCCAGTTGCAGGGGACCTTAGGCGTGAACCAGGGTGGTGTGAGGCATCAGCAGTGACTGCCTCAAAGTCAAACAAGGGCTTCCCTGGTGGTGGAGTGGGTAAGAATCTGCCTGCCAATACAGGGGACATGAGTTCCATTCCTGATCTGGGAAGATTCCACATGCTGCGGGGAGAGGGGGGTGGCAACTAAGTTCATGTGCCACAACTACTGAGCTTGCGCTCTGCCACAAGAGAAGCCACCACAGTGAGAAGTCCGAGAACCACAGCTAAAGAGTAGCCCCCACTTGCAACAACTAGAGACAGCCCAAGAAAAGCAGTGAAGACCCAACACAGCCTAAATAAATAAATAATTTTTTCTTTAAAAAAGGCAAACAAAACAAAGACACTGGATGAGGTGACTGCCAAGCCAGTTGATAGGAATGGATGAGGACAATGTGGGAAGGCTGGCAGGGCTGGCGAGAGTAGAAAGAGGCTGATGCTAGCACAGGAGCAGGACTCATGCAGGCTCAAGCCGGCCGTCCTCTGGACCATCGGCAGCACTCGGCCCCCAGGAGGTGCTGGAATAGTTACTTGAGGAACTGCCCACCTACCCTGCAAAAGCCATCTAAAAGCCCAGGTGGTGTCCTTTGGGCACTGCAGCCTTGTCTCACTTTAAGAACTTTTTAGATGGGTCTCAGCAAGCACTTCTGAAGTTGGTTAAATCAGAATCTGCCTGCAGTGAGGGAGACCCAGGTTCGATCCTGGGAAGATCCCCTGGAGGAGGGCATGGCGACCCACTCCAGTATTCTTGCCTGGAGAATCCTCATGGATAGAGGAGCCTGGTGGGCTACAGTCCATGGGGCCATGAAGAGTCAGACACAACTGAGCAACAAATACTTTCACTTTCATAGCAAGGACCTCCAAAGTTGTTTAAATTCTTAGAGGCTGGGAAGATGTTTCCTGAACATCTGTCATTGGTGAAGATCCCCACCATTTGAATGCCCAGAGACAGACTTCTTCCCAGAGAAAAACAGGAAGTAGCAAAAGGCAAACAAGGTGGTCAGGTCCCAGATCCATACCCTCGGCTTTAGGATAGGGCTTTGTTCTGGGTGAAGGGAGAAGAAACAAGAAAAGAGCTAACCGAAAATAAGAGTGGGGTCCTGGGTAGGACTCTAATCCTGCTGGCTGATTCAAGTGCCTGGAAGAGGAAGGAAGAGTCAACACGATGACCCAGAGGCTTCACAGGGTGCTGAGCTCATCTGGGCACCAGGTTAGAATCCCAGGGGACAGGACAGCATCAGTGTCGTCAGGCTAGGTGGCCAGGTCAGGGATTATCAGAAGGTTCCTCTCCCTTATCCCTACCTGAATTCTGTCTGAATCCTGAACCCAGGAAAGGGGTGGCATTTTCTCACCATCTTGCCATACCTAAACCTCATCAATCCCTGGGGCTGGGGGAGTGATAAGTATTTTCCTGCTCCTTATTGTTACTTCTGGATTATTTGTCCCTTCCTCTCTGAAAGAACCCAGACTCTTGGAAGCAATTGTAGACCACACACCTCATTTCTTCTCCATGCTAGCTCAGGTCTTCTGAGAAGCTAACACCAAGACAAGATTATATGTGTGAGAGACTGATTGGAGAAACCAACTTCAAGGGGAATAAACAGAGAGGGAGCTGGGGGGAGGCAAAGGATGCTGGTCTAATCCTGCAGAAAAAAGGAAGGTGGAGAAGGAAAAGTCTTAGACTTAACTGCATGCCTGGAAAAAGTTTTGGCAAAGCTGATAGGGAGCTTTGGAGCCAAAGCACTATCTCCCAGGGGTGTTTCTGCTTTCATATCCCTGTGTTGCTCTGGCCCCCAACTGGGAACACCCATGTGAGGCGGGTCTTCAGCACAGTGATGGGTTTCAAAGCACAGTAGTGGGGGCCATAGGTCAGTGGCACTGGCCAGTCAGAGGTCTGAGAGGGCCATTCTCATGGTTGTAGTAACCTTCTATCCTCTGACCAGACACCCCCCACCTTCACCCTATACTTTCTTTTCACTGAAGACTTTACCACCAGGATCACGGTATTACACTCCACCACTATGACTTTCTTAATTCTTGGTCGTTTCAACATACGCATCGAGAGTCCTTCCAACTTTCTGGCCTCTTGCTTCCTTGACAGCCTCACTTCCTGTGGTTTTTACCACCTTTGTCTCAGCCATTGCCGAGGTCTCATTACCAAGCATTGGTCCATTTCCTAACGGTTGTTTCCAGCTTCCCACATTCCCATCTCTCATCATCCCAACTTACCCTCTCTAGTGTTCTAACTCCAACCAACCTTAGGGCCCCTTAGGTCCCCCCAGTCCTGTGACTGTGCCAACTTTTCGCTGCTACTCACCTCCTTCATGTCCTCCATCTCCACCATTTTTATTAGAGTCCAGACTTCACTGTACATACCACTCGTACACACTGTCAACTCCTTCTACATTCTCTCTCAGCTCCTTCATTTTGCTCAACTTTGCCTTGTTTAATTCCAGCCTGCCACCTCTTCCATCCCCGCTCCTAAACAGCCAAAGGTGGCTGGTGAAAAACTTTCAACCATTGCTGACTGGTCTCACTTGAAATTTACAACAGCAGACCTCAAGTGGGGCTTCAGTACAGCCAGGCCATCATACCCAGTTTTCCCCAATCAATTCGTTCTCTTCTTTCCCTATGACGACTATTTCATACTTTTTCATCTGTCCTCAAAGCCCTAGAAATTCCTCTCTTGTTCCTTCTCAGCTGATGACCTTGTTTCTTAGTACTCTGAGAGAGAAGCAATCAGGGGAGCGCTTTCCTACTGCCCACTGCTGTATCTGTCTACCTTCCTGCATTTGTACTCACGATTCTGCCTTTTTTATTTCCTGATAAAATGAACAAACTGTGGGTTCTTCTACCCAAGACCAACTCCTCCACGTGTGAACTGCATCCCACCCCCTGTTCCTCACTCAAGGCTTTGCTCCTGCCGCTTCTCCCATATTTCTCTCCCTTCTGAATCATTTCCATCAGCATAAAAACATGTTGTAATACCTGCTATCAAAAATAAATAAAACCTCCCTGATGCACACACCTCTCCAGTTCTCTCTCATTTCTCCTTTCCACTTTACAGTACAGCTCCTTCACAAAGTTGTCTATATGTGCTATCTTCGCTTCCTCTCCTCCCATGACTCTTGAACCCCCTCTAGTCTGGTGTCAAGGAAATGAGGACCATTTTTCCAGCCCCACTGTTTGATCTGTAGCAAATGTTTCAGTGTCAGCCTACTTTCTTGCCTCTAATGTTCTTCTCCAAGAAGGTCATCTCCACCCCAGGAGACTCCTCCTGGGTAGGGAACCCCCCAGACTCTAGCACCTGCTTGGTCTGGGGCTGAGTTGATCATGATGGAACACCACTTAGACTCCCCTGGAGAAGCCATTCTGAGTCCCTATCTCACCCTGGACATTTCTGTGCTCACAGTTTTCATGCCCCACCCTTCGCTCCAGCAGTAAAGAAAAATGGGTCCCTCTAAGAGTTCCTCTCTGTTACAGTCCCAGGACTACACAGCACCCCGTGGCTGAAGATGCTCACCTGTTCTACTCAGATCTGGTTCCTGTTTTCATATGGACCATCTTCACTTCTGTTTTAGAAAACATGAGAGCTCTCCTTGGGTGGTTGGTGGCGGGGGCGGGGGGTGGGGGGCGGGGTAGGGAGGAGTCTTCCCAGGCAAGAGATGTAGAGAGACAAGTACATAAAAAATAGCAAAGCAACTGGTTTAATAAATATTTGTTAATCAGCTGTCCCATGCCAGTTGCTGATTCCCAGCAGTAGGTTCAGTTCAGTTCAGTTCAGTTGCTCAGTTGTGTCCGACTTTGTGACCCCATGGACTGCAGCACACCAGGCTTCCCTGTCCATCACCAACTCCAGGAGTTTACTCAAACTCAAGTCCATCAAGCTGGTGATGCCATCCAACCGTCTCATCCACTGTCATCCCCTTCTCCTCCTGCCTTCTTCAATCTTTCCCGGCATCAGGGTCTTTTCCAGTGAGTCAGCTCTTCGCATCAGGTGGCCAAAGTATTGGCGTTTCAGCTTCAGCATCAGTCCTTCCAATGAATATGCAGCACTGATTTCCTCTAGGATTGACTGGTTTGATCTCCTTTCAGTCCAAGGGACTCTCAAGAATCTTCTCCAGCACTACAGTTCAAAAGCATCCATTCTTTGGCACTCAGCCTTCTTTATGGTCTAACTCTCACATTCATACATGGCTACTGGGAAAACCATAGCTTTGACTAGACTGACCTAATGTCTCTGCTTTTTAATACGCTGTCTAGGTTGGTCATAGCTTTTCTTCCAAGGATCAGGTGTCTTTTAATTTCACGGCTGCAGTCACCATCCGCAGTGACTTTCGGGTTTGTTTCACTAGCTGTGTTACCTGCATAGAAGCACTTGGTGGCCTTGTGCTGATCACAGGGAATAGTAAAGTCCTCTGTCTCGATCTCAAATTTGTGCCTAAGTAAAGATGATCATATCCCATTTACATGTATCTCAAGCAGTAGGAGATAAGGTATGCGGTGTTGTTCTTTAGTTCTTTATTAAGTAGCCATCCAGATTATTTTATTTCCAATTTATCATCATACATGTTTTTGCTATTCAAGAATGAAACTGTGGTAGTATTTACTGAGAAACTAATTCTAAGCATCACACAGATAATAGAGTTCATACTTATTTTTGATCATGCTAATTTCAGATATGTAATTCTGAGGTATATATTGTATGTATTACCAATATGTAACCCCTGTATAACTCTGATCTCTAATAGTTAAATATCTTTATTCTTCAAGATCGCCCAACACTTGATGAGGAAACTGTAAGTCAAAACATGTGGTCTCTAGGGGGAGCTCAAGTCTTCTCTCTCCTCCCTCTATCCTCTGGGGAAGATGAGGATGGATGAAAGGCAAGGACATTATTGGACCCAAGTGTAGACAGGTAGCCTTTGACTGTGCCTGGCCAGGAGGTTAGAGGGCTCTGGATGTGCATAATGAGGGGCTTTTGACCTTACCTTGGGATGCAGCCTTTTCAGAATTCTCCCATGGGCTGGTGTCATAAAGGGGGCCCTTTCCACACCCAGGGAACCATGACAGGAAACAGATGGGGCAGAGGAAAGGATGACACATGGACATGTGTTAGTTTGGGCTATAACCCTATGACTTGCCACAGCCCAACCCTGCTCTCCAGATCCAGGGGTTTGACACAGGGGTAAATGGGGATTACTGTCAAAGCCATATGGCATCAAGCAGAGAGACTTTGCCTGGAAGCCTCTCTGTTGACCTCTCAGAGGAGCCCAGTAAGGCTCTCTGTGGCCGCAGTGGCTAATGTTTGTGGATTTGACAACCAGGAGGTCTGACTTACCCCTTCATTAGTGATGCAAGTAACCTGAACCAATACAATGATCCAACACATAGTGTAGAAACTGCGTCCTGAGAGAAAAATACATGACATAAACAGAAATACAGTACTGTGTGTTTGTGCAAATGAGTTATAGAAAGTATATATTGAGTAAAGTTGCAAGTATTACAACTCTCGCTCACTCTCTCTATATATATATACACACACATATATATATTTGTTCTCTCTATATATATATTTTAACCAAAGTGAATGCATATATTTAACCAGAATGTATATATTTTAACCAAAGTGAATGCATGTGTCATGGAATCCAGTCCGTGGCCTGGAGCTCAAAGCACTGAGACACATAAGCACTTAGTGAATCGGCTCTGCCAAATCAGTGACTCTTCACGGATAGGAAGGTCACTTAGTGGGAAGAAGGACCTTCCAGGGGAAAGAAGCAAAAGATCTTTAGCTTCTCTGGGTCCCTATCTCAGTTTGGATTCCCTCAAAACAGATGCTGAGTGGAGGACTTGGGTGCCGGTCATTTATTTGTGAGGTGGTGCTAAGAAGCACCAGTGAGGGAGTGGGGAGAGTGGTAGAGGGAAGGATGAGGAGTTACTAGATGTGAGGTCGCGAGCAGATTGCTACTCATGGCAACTAGGGCTTGATCCCGTGATGGACCATGCGAGACAACATGTGGTTCGTACCTCGGAATCTCCTCCCTGGAGAATGGGAAGGCTATGACACTGTTGCACTAGCTGCCATTTCCCACTTTCAAGGGTTCCCCTCTTGGGCATCAATTTACCTGCCTTTCTGGGTTGTACCCATGATATGAGTTTGCTCTGTACTCTTGAGGTGGGAAGCTGTTAGCATGCCTAAGATTGTCCAAGACTTCAGGAACATGGGCCAGGCCATCAACAACGTGCTCATATCAAGAAAGATGAGTTAGTCTAGATGACCTCCAAGGCTCCTCCCTGCTATTATGTTCAATGATTCTCTAACGTATAGAGCTGCCTGCACCACGGGTTTTCTACCCTAGGTGATGAGGAGTTGCCCATTTCTGGAAATAACCAAGCAGATGTGTGATAAGCACTTGGAAAGTATGTTCTAGCATCAGATCTGTGATTGGAATAAGGAGCTTTTAAAAACACACTTGCTGCTTAAGGTTGAGAGCCTGGGAAACAGACCCTACAATGAGGAGTCAGGTGTGAGTGATTTATTAAGGAAATACTCCCTACAGAGGGCAGGAAGGGAGTGGGAGAAGCAGGATGAGAGGGGAAGGAAGCCAAGCAAGGGTCCCATGTTGGGAAAAGTTCCAGCCTCAGCCTGACCCTAGCAGGGAGTGCTGGAGTGTGTGCCAGAGCTCACATCCTGTGGGACTTCAAGCCAGGGAGCTGGGTTTTCATATTCCCTCACCCATCGGTCATTAGCTAAGAGCCATCCCAGGAGGATGTAAAGTCCTAGGCATATCTGGCTCTCTATGAGTTTGGGCAGAATGGTGCCAGTTGCCTGAGCACAGTCTTCTGAGGAGAGCAGGTGCCGGCAGCCAGGACCAAAGGCACAATGAAGGCAGAGAGGTGCTCGGCACCAGCAGTACAAGGAGTCCAAGAGGACACTGTCACCATCTGCTAGTTACTATGAGGATGGCAGTCACACTGGTGTGGCAGTTTGCTCTGTTCTGCTACAGATTTACAAGTCCTGGTGAGCAAAAGCCTTGGCCCCAGGTCTCCTAAAGTCCTTTCCGTGGCCTCCTCTCATGCTGCAGACAGCCGTCATGCAGGAGACAGCATTTCAGAGCTGAAACTTCCAGAATCCCATGATGCTGAAGAGGGCAACCTGGGGACTTTTTTTTTTTTAATAGACTGGAAATTAGAGTTTATAAGGTACAGAAAGAATGACCCCAAGCCTTCATGCAAACGGTGTGGAATCTTTTCAGTCTGAGGTAGATTTGGGACTCAAGACAGTACAAATATTTCTGAAATGAAGGGATAAATCTAGCTACGCAGAGATGCCGCACGGTGCTGTCATAAAAAATCCACTTTTGTCCATGCCACAGCCCTGAACCTCCCGTGCACTCGATCAGAGACCCTGATAAATCTGGGCTGCTAGAAATGCCAACCAGCTCATATGTTTTCAGTGAGCGATGACAGGGAGCCAAATTGCTTTATTCCGATTAGGGAAG
Organism: Capricornis sumatraensis; assembly: GCF_032405125.1. Taxonomy (NCBI): domain Eukaryota; kingdom Metazoa; phylum Chordata; class Mammalia; order Artiodactyla; family Bovidae; genus Capricornis; species Capricornis sumatraensis. The sequence continues at coordinate 104,477,928 of NC_091092.1, read as the reverse complement.
GGCCTCTGACTGTAAAATATACTGTGTGAAAAAAAATATTGAGTTTTAGTTCGCTGACACATCAATTTAAGAGAGTTATGGCTCTCACACGGAGGCCAAGCAGGTATCTTCCCACATGTATGTGCAATAAAAATTAATTGTGGCCTTTTATACAGGGCACTGTTCTCACTTGTGGGACCAGAGGGTGACCTGAGCGTCACCTCCAGTGGCAAGCTGCAACACCAGAGGTGGTGGTTCTTTTCTGCGAAGCCACAGAAGGAAACAAACGCCAAAGGCCACAAACAAGCTTCACATGTAACTTTCTGAGTTTTAAAAAAGATATGCAGCCATGCCCTGTTCATAATTTTTTTCTTTAAAGTATACATGTGTTTGGTGGGTATGTGTATATCAGTTAGAGCTGGGATAAGAAAACAGAAACTTTAGCACGTCTTTCAAATTAATTCGGGAACCTGGTTATAGCAGGGGTCCCCAACCTCTGAGATCTAACACCTGGTGATCCGAGGTAGAGCTGATGAATAATAATAGAAATAAAGTGCACAGTAAATGTAATGCACTTGAATCATCCCGAAACCGCCCCCTACTCCTGGTCCGTGGAAAAATTTATCTTCCACGAAACCCATCCCTGGTGCCCAAAAGGCTGGGGACCACTGGATAGGAAATGGAAGAGTGAAAAAGCCAAAGAGAATGATCAAGCAACCCAGAAGTTTGCAACAGCAAAGTAAGCTGCTACCACTTCAAGAGCTCAGTGGACACAGGAAGAAGGGGGGTTATGAGGACCAGGAGCTGAGGCTATCCAGGGAAGCTTGAACCATGGCGGAACCATCCCAGGAAGCTGTCACCACAGACAGAGCAGCTGGGTTATCGCTGCTGCCGGAGACGCCACAGGAAGCGGAGACTGAGGGGGCAAAACACCCTGGCTTCTCCCTTCTTCCTGCCCCTGGTGAAGCTCCGTGGCAAAACTGAACCGGAAGCAGGAGGGCAAGGGAGTCTGAGAAGTGTATTTCCATGGGATACAAGACACAGCCAAGGGGAGGGTGAGGAATGGATCCAAGAACAGAAGGGCAGTTGATAGGCCGGCTATCTCTGTAAATCTCCTTTTGCTGGTTTGGATCCCAATTTGACAAGCCTGGAAGACTCTGCTTACTATGCAATTTAGAGAGAAGGGAGTTGACCTGATGTTGAGCTAACTGTGGCATCTTTGGTTTAGGCATATCTTGTACCTGGTTGGCATTGCACAGTGGCAAGGCCCTTCAGAAAGAGCTTCCAGATGGTGACGGATGTATCACACATCACAGGGATACTGTTTTAGTAATACTTCCTAGCAGGCCTCCCTTCTTTATGAGTCCATTCCTTTGACGACACCCTCTTCATTGCCGTTGCCAAGGTATTGGTTTTATGGCTTTAGGGGAGGATGAGCTCCACCCAGGACAAATAGATCCGTGTTCTGTTCTGAGAGCAGGTGACAAGGTAGAGAGAAGGGAGTCAGGAAGAGCTGGACAAAGCAGTCAGGTGCCAGGGCTGGCTTCCTATTGAGCAGGGGGAGAGTGAGACCCCAAATATAAGGAAATATAAGGAAGCCAGCAATAGAAGATTTTTGTTTCACTTCCTGTCCGGCTTCTGGGAGGAGGCCCCCTCACTGTTGGCCCTGCACCATCATGGGGGTGTGGTCACAGCAGGAGATAAAGGTGATGGCATGTAAATAGGCAGAAAGATGGCTTTGGAGCCATCTCAGCTTCTGGGTGGTGTGGCAGGGATTCGGATGTTCCCAACTCATCCAGTGTGGTCCTAGAGTGTAGCAGGGTAGAGCGCAGGAGCACTACGTTGGGCCTCCATTAGGGGCAAGAGACCCCCACAATAGTGGCACGGGGTGGAGAAAGAAAAAACCAGAAGCAGATGAAGGGTGCAGCTGAGGGCTGAGAGGGGCTGTGGCAGCAGTGACAAAACAGAGAAGTCAAGAGAGCCTGCCAGTGTAGGAGATGCAGATTCAATCCCTGGATCAGGAAGACTCCCTGGAGGAGGGCGTGACAACCCACTCTAGTATTCTTGCCTTGAAATTCCATGGACAGAGAAGCCTGGTGGCCTACAGTCCATGGGTCGCAAAAGAGTCAGACACGACTGAACAAGTGCTAGCTGGCTGGCCTCCCCAAATCCCTACAACGGGGCTCCTCAAACTTCCCAACTGCGCATGAGGCACTGTCTTGGTTCCTAGAACTGTCTGTTGAGGCAGTACGTTTTCAGTCACCCTTGGCTTCTATCGGTCCTTGATCTGAAGCCCACCTCCCCTAGTCAACAGGCTGACCAGGAAGTAGGGGCTCTCCTGGTCTCCATCTCTGGGTTTCAGAGTTGAGCATCTGGTGGAAGCTTGCCTTGGTCTCCCTGCAGTCCATTTTTTTGAGTTCCCAAACCCAAGCCCAGTCAGTATGATTATGTGGGGCCAACACTCTTTAACCATCTGCTTGCCACTCATTCCCCCTTTCTTCCTTGCTCACAGAAATTCAGTTTTGTTTGGGAGCAATATGTCATCCCTGGGCATGGGATCATGATTTGTCTAAGCTAGTTATGACAATTTTCTTCTCTATTTTCCCAGACTCCCGGGAAGCTAGGGATATCACGTGGCCCAATTCATCTGGTCAATAAAATTCTCTGTGTGTGAGTGTGTGTCTGGGTGTGTGCATGCAAGGGTTGAGGGGATATGTATTCTTCCTGATAAAAAGAATAGACAAGTTTTACATGGCTCTCCCCCAACTTCTCCTTGTCTTCAATTTAGGTTTGATGTCTGTGGTCCCCCCTAACCCCACTAGTTCATAGCTTCTAACCTAGGTATTTAGACTTGAACAAAACTGAGCCATCAATTTGCTTCCAGCCTGCTCCTTCTGAAGGTTCACAGTCCCTGATTTCAGCTTGCTTCCTGATTCGCCCCTGCTACCACTCCCTGCCAACCCCCAACTATCAGTCACCACCTCTCATTCATTCGACCTCCTGACTGTCTCTTGAATCAAGTTTCCTCTCCATCACCAGGGCCACTACCTTGGTTCAGACCTTCATCCCACCTCGCCTTGATTGCTGCACTGGTCTCCTAACTGCTGTCTTCCTTCCCTCTGAACTCTCCAATCAGACCTCCCAAACTGAATTTGAGTTTCATTTCTAAAATGCAAATCTGATCAGGTCTTTTCTCTGCATAAAATTCTTCCATTACCTCCCTAGCTTTAGCTTAGGCACCTTGAGGATCTGCCTTTCACCAGACCCTTTGGGCTGTGGTTCCTACCTACTTACTTCTCCTACCATCGCCAGAGGTACCCTTCCATTCAACTTTATCAAATGCCGTGCACCCTGGGAACCGTCTCTGCTCTTTCTCACGATGAGCTCTCTGCTTGGATTTGTCCTTCTCTCTGGTCCTCTTTGGTTACTGGATCTTTAACTCAGGTCAATTTGTCACTCTTCCCTTTCTCAGGAAGATTTCCTCAACTCTCCTCCTCTTCTCCTCTTCTCTTGATCTGTCATTTCTGGCTATTTTTTCTAGCTAATGCTTGTGTAGATTGACTTGCCTATTTACCAAGGTCAGTGCTTCTCATTGCTTTCCACATCGCTACCTTTGGGGCTTAATTTCTGAGTTCTTTTTCCTTCTTTTAAAAAAAATTTTAATGGACTATAGTTGATTTACAATGTTGTGTTAGTTTCAAGTGTACAGCAAAGTGAATCTGTTAGACATATACATATATCCACTCTTGTTAGATTCTTTTCCCTTATAGGTCATGACAGAGTATTGAGTAGAGTTCCCTGTGCTATACAGTGGGTCCTTATCATTAATAGTTATATATTGTATGTATATATGGAGAAGGAAATGGCAACCCACTCCAGTGTTCTTTTCTTTTAATTTTTTTTTTTTTTACTTTACAATACTGTATTGGTTTTGTCATACATTGACATGAATCCACCATGGGTTCTTGCCTGGAGAATCCCAGGGACGGGGGAGCCTGGTGGGCTGCCGTCTATGGGGTCGCACAGAGTCGGACACGACTGAAGCGACTTAGCAGCAGCAGCAGCAGCAGCATATGGTAATATGTATATATCAATCCCAATCTCCCAATTTATTTCTCCCTCTCTTTACTCCTGGTAACCGTGAGTTTGTTTTTTACATCTGTGACTCTATTTCTGTCTTGTAAATAAGTTCACTTGTACCATTTTTTTTAGATTCCATATACAAGTGATATCATTTGATATTTGCCTTTGACATTTCACTTAGTATGATCATCTCTACTTGCATCTATGTTGCTGCAAATGGCATTATTTCATTCTTTGTGATGACTAATAGTGCATTGTATCTATATGACACATCTTCTTTATTCATTCCTCTGCTGATGGACATTTAGGTTGCCTCCATGTCCTAGGTACTGAGTTTTTTTCTGAAGTAAATCCTTTAGTAATTTTTCCAGTTAAAATCATAAGTGTAAAATCTCAGTCTGTTTTTAAATTTCTATACCTATTTCACCCTCACTTCTTTTTACTTTTTATTATGGAAAATTTCAAACATACAGAAAAGTGCAAAATAGTAAACATATATTCTTCATCTGGATTTAACAATTGTTCGGTTCAGTTCAGTCATTCAGTCATGTCCTACTCTTTGCATAGCACATGCCATATCTGTTTAATCTATTTTTCCCTAAAGTATTTTTAAGTAGATAATGGGCATCCTCACTTTTACCTGGTGCAGAATATTTTTCTTTTCCCTATTCCTTTCTCTATCCTGCTCTATTCTAGAGAAAAGAAAATTACTTCTAGGAGCTGGATCTCCAGACTCTCTTGCCCTCTGGCTCTTGGTTAGGCTTGATTAATAGGAGGGTCCAGGAGAAGATTAGAAGATGGGCCAAAAGTTGGCAGTGGTTGTCTTTCTCCACTGAAGCCCACAACTTCTGCTGGGTTCTTTTACAACTACAACCACAGTTCTTTCTCCGGGTCTGAGTAATTGCTCCCTCCTCTATCCCTTTAGACCCATGACTGAGAACTTCTATAGCTCCAGGGTGCTATGCTTTGTTGGTTTCCCTATATTCTGGCCATACCTTCATGAATAGTTTCTTTATTAAACTCTCTTCTGTTATCCCTCTTGATTCTGACTGTGCACACTTCCAAGCCCTTCAACATGCATGTCTAAAAGAGACTTTTAAAACATAAACATAACACCACTAACAATGCAAACTAAACAAAATTAACACTACTCCCCTAATATCACGTGATATCTAGTCCATATTCAGATTCCTGTAATTGTTCCAAAAGTTGTCTGTTATTGCTGGTTTGTTTCCCTTAGAACTCAACCTGAGCACCACATACTGTATTTAGTTGTTGTGTCTCTTAAATCTCTTTAAATCCAAAGATTTCCCCATCCCTTTCTTTTCAGGTTAAACATTTCTGACAGGAATACTTCACAGCCAGTGTTGTCTATTTCATAGTGTCATATCAGGAGGCACGTGTGGGCCCACTGTTAGTAATGCTGTTTGATCACTGTCAAGCTCACTCTTGAATGATAATTGAGATGGGTATACAATTTTTGAATTGATGGTTATCTCTCCTTGCTTTTTTGCCATTTTTTCTCTCCTTTATTGATGCTGCTGCAAAATCTACTGCTGTCATTCAGTTGTTTCTCCTTCTAAATCATCTTCTTTTTCTCATGGACTATTTTGAGATTTTCTCTTTTTTAGTTTTTATGGTACACCTAATTGTGGATCACTTTTCACTCACTCTCACAACTCCCTGTATTTTCGAATCTGAGGTTTCATGGATTTCATTAATTCTAAAAAATTCTTTGTCATGAGTGTTTCCAATTTAGCCATAGCCCTCTTGTTTCTATTTCTAGAAACTTTATTAGATACATGTTAAACCTTCTCATTATATCCTCCATGTTCTCTAACCCTCTGGTATGGTTCCCGTCACTTTACCCCACTATACATTATAGGTGTTTTCTTCCACTCCATCTTGGAGTTCATAAATTCTTTCAGCTGTGTCTCTAACTCTGTTTAACGTATCTGTTGAACTTTTATTTTTATCTTTTTTATTTCCAGAAATTTTATTTGCTTCTTTTTTGAATATGCTTCCTTTTATGTTAGCATAGTGCCACATCTTTTCGTTAAGACTTTTGCATCTTTTACTGATTTAATTATTTTAAATGTATTTACAGTCTCACTCAGTTGTTCTATTATCTCAAGTTCTTGGGATGCTTGTAGGAATTTTCATTTGTTTATTTGTTTTTTTTGCTGCCTCTCCCTCACCGTAAATTATGTTCTCACGTGGTTTGTAACGTGTTTTACTGTGAAGTCATCTTCAACGTGCTTTTTTTAGGAGCTTGGATTTCACTCTGGAATGTGGCAGCATCGTCACAGAGGATTTTTGCATTTGCTTTCTCAGCTCAGTTTTTATGCAGTTTTATGGTTTGAGAAATTCCTATATCATGTATGTAGGTTAACTTCAGACTCCATGGGGCTTTGAATTCTCATTGAAGGCTTTTAATTTACTACCTAAAGCTCTGGGGAAAGAGAAGAGAATATTTGCCACTCTCCTAGACTCATGGCAAAGTTGTCTACTTCCCTTTTTCATCCTCATAAGATATCAACTTTACGCAAAGACCTCACCTTCAGCTCTCCCATTTTCTGAGGGCCCACAACCATATTTTCTGACTCTACATCCGTGTTCAAACTCTGACTCCTAGCTCCTAAAGTCTATATTCTTTCTGATAGATTCCCTGGATGCCACAGGATCAATTTATGCATTTGTTGTGCTGGCTTAATTTTTTATTTGATCCTGGCACTTTGGGAGTTTCATTTCCAGCTGGGACTTATTTTGTAATATTTTGTTACTACATTATTCCAAATATCTAGGTGCTAATTTATTCTCACTACAACTAGGCTGTAAGAACTTTGAGGGCATCATCTATAACAGATTCAACTCCCTGCCTGCTAAGTCACTCCAGTCGTGTCCAGCTATTTGTGACCCTATGGACTGTGTAGCCCACCAGGCTCCTCTGTTCATGGGATTCTCCAGACAATAATATTGGAGTGGGTTGCCATTCCCTTCACCAAGGGATCTTCCCAACCCAGGGATCGAGCCCACATCTCTTACATCTCCTGCACTGACAGACGGGTTCTTTACCACCTGTGCCACTTGGGAAGTCCTGTGGGTGCTCTATGAATAATATTGTAATGTCTGAATGCATTAAGGTGTTTTTTTTTTTGTAATTGTGAAGTCAATGTTTTCCTAGGCATTGATTTACAGTTAGTATATCCTTGTGTGAACATTTTTCACTAATCCCCTTTGACCCATTGTATCATGAAGTCTGGGTGTTGACTTTATATGTTAGTGTCCATTCTTTCTATGCTTAGAAGAAAACATTTCATGCACATATTTATTATGCACATTCCACTGCCTTCTCCTTTAATATATTTTCTTATTAATTGCTAGCATACCATAATGTGACAGTTCTATTGTGATAGTTCTAAAAAAATAAATAATAAAAAAAATTCTTCTGCCTGTAAGAAAAGGAAACCCTTTCAGGCTACCTCCCAGAAGAAGGAGGTTTACTTGTGAATATACAGATCTTACAAAATCCCAAGAGCAGGAAATGGAGAACAGAAAATGTGCTATAAACTGAGATCAGGAATGGAAATTCAGGAACTGAAGGTCTCACTCTTTCAGGGGTCACGTGATCTCTTTCATCCTGGACTCTCTTTGTGAGCCTCACCCAGGCTCCCTCTCCCTTCAAAGGGCTTCCTTCAATTACTCACTTGGAGCATAGCCTGTCAGAGTCACCCCAGCCCTGAATCCACATCCCCTTGTATTTTCAGCAGCTACTCAGCAGGGTACAGACACAGGGAGGCTTGACCAGAGTATGTACGCTGCCTAAAACAATATGTGGGGGCTGCACATAGGAGCTGGTGGGGCTCGACAGGGGTTTACAGAATGATTGAATGAAAGAATGCACATATGAGAGAAACCTGAAACCATGGGGGTCATTCAGCAGGGTGCCTTGAAAGCAGATCACAGCTCTGTTCCTAGCGGCATCAAGGAGGCAGTGACTTCGTCCAAATGAGCAAAACCAGCCTAACCTCAGTCACTCCTAGGAAGCACATCCACCCCCCAACTTCTGAGTACCTGCTCTGGTAAAAGTTCCAATAAGACGTAAGCCATAGAATCAGAGACTGTTTAACAGAGGATGGTACCCTAGAGGCTATTATGGGAATTACTTCATTTTGCTTCATATTCTGTTATTTGTGTAAATGTCTGTCTCCCCTAATACATTTTAGAGCCCTTGAGTGCCAGAAATTTGTCTCATATGAGATCTATGTCTCCAAAGTACCAAACACCTTGCCTTGCTCACATCCCAGTTCCAGGCAATCCGTTTACTAGTTGGCGTGGCTTTGGACAACTTTGCCACTCTCTACCTCAGTTTCTTCATCTGTAGATGGAGGTAATAACAGTGCCTCCCTCTTAAGGTTGTCATGAGGATTGAATAGCCAGCACATGGCAAATAATTTAGAGCAGTTCCCAGAACATAGCAAGCTCGTAAGAAATGCCAGCCACTTATTAATCCATGCTGTTTTCCCACTGGGTTGGATTTTTAAAGGCTCCTGAGATCTATTGACTTATCTCCATGTTGGCTTTGCCACTGATCTCTCCTACATATGGGGCAGCCATACCTGCACCACCTCATGGGCCCTCCTGACATCTGGGGGTCACTCTTGTGGTCCAAAGCTGTGTCCAGTCAGAGCTGGGTCCTGGGTGGGAGGGAGGCTCAAGATGGAGGGGATTTATATATAGTTATGATGGATTCACGTGGTGTACGGCAGAAACCATCACAACATTGTAAAGCAGTTATCCTCCAATTAAAAATAAATAAATAAATAAGAACTGAGCCCCAGGCAAAGTGTTTATCATTGAGTCTCAACACTGGCCTAGGACTCGGGCCCTTCCTCACCTAAAGGTTCCCCTGCATTCTGCCTGGAACTGTGCAGTCCCCTCTACCAGCACACACACACACACACAATCTGGGGCACACTCTCAGCCGCCTGCCCTTGCTGGTGTCACTCCTGTTGAATCCTGCTTCCCCAGGGCCTCTTTTGCCCTGTTCCTTCCAGCCCCTCTCCCCCCATCAATAATCTTCCATCTCTTGGTTTTCCTCTCTCCCTGCCTTCCCAGGTGATAAATAACTCCCCTGATGAAACTTCCACGTGAACAGGAGAGAGGGGAAGGGTTTTTTCTCCCTCACTAAGTTATATGCATGCATTTTTACAAGAGCTATTGGAAGCTGCCCTGCCTTTATCCTACTCAATGATACACATCTGTCTTAGCTTCTGGAAGCAGAATCTGAGGCTAAGACTTGGGTGTAGAGCACTCAGTTTGAGAGGTGATCCCAAGAATCAGGAAAGAGAAAGCAACAAGAGGGAGACGGGAAAGGAGAAAAGCCAGTTTAAGTGTGTGTTTGGCTTGCTATCACTGGTGACCAGGGTTTGGCCCTCCTGGGACACCCTGAGAAGTATGTGGAATGCTTCTGAACTTGTCCACCTGAAAGAAGGACGGCAGGAGCCTTGAGCCCTGGCACTTGTCCCCCTAGTTGGTTGAAGACATTGAGTGTTAACCTTGCACTTCTGTATTGTACTTGTGCACTGGGCAAGGAGGCTGCTGCAGTGTCGGAGGGACCCTAGGGCAAAAAGTGGAAAGATGAGAGGTCCAAACCTGAGGCAGGATGCTACCAGCTGGAAATCAGTCTGAGCTTACAGGAAACTGCCTGCCAGTAGCTGGGGCTAGCCGGAGGATGTGACTCTGGGGACCACACGGCAGGCCAGGTAGGAGGCGTGTGAGTGTAGGCATCGCAAAAGCAGTGGGTAGGGTCCGCCCTCCCTGTATCAGAGGCACAGGGTGGGAATAGCCAGGAGTATACTCATAGACCCATTATACCAACTGCCTCCTTCTCCCTGCTGCCTGCTCTTTCTGGAAGGACATCAGAGATTCCAGATTGTATCAGGTACAGTTCCATCCTGCCTGGAGCTCTGAAGCCTGGCTTAAGCATCACAGCACTAATGCATGACAGCCCTTCCCACCCAGTCATAGAGTTTGACTGGATTCTGGGCTGGAGCCATATGGGCAGTCTCCCAGATTTTAGGGTTAGCTGTGCTTTTGTGTCCATTTTCATCTAGACCAGCTTCTAACCTGGCTAGAGGAACAGCAGAGGGAGGTCTGGAAGGGCTCCATTATTTCCCTTCCTCCGGGGATCAGAGAACCTTCAGGCCAGCCCACCAAGACTTAAATGGGAGCCCCCCGATAGAAGCAAGGGAAGGTCCTCTTTTATCAGCATGAGAGACCTCAAGCTGGGTGACTGGAAACTGACATGGCTTCTATTTATTTATGAAATTTGTAACTGTGAAAATGAGCCTTAGAAGTTGTAGACCCATTACTATTAGCTTTATCGTCCTCCTAAGACATACCCTGAGGCATTCCTCCAGATTGAATCCTATTGTGCTTTGCAATAAACCCATAATTGATAATGCCACGGAGCTTTAATATGGATGGAGAAATGAAATCTAGAAAGTAAATACATTCAGAATTTTGCTAGCAGGCTGAATTTAAAACTGATTTTCTGAACCTACCAGGATTATTCCTCCTCAATAATGATTTAATTTGAGTGAGCCACCCTGAGAGCTCTTGGACGGGAGGGAGGGAGGAAGGACCAGCGCAGCCTGCTTTCTATGGGGGCCCCTTAAAGAACTTGATCCTGCATTTTGCACCTGTAAGTTTGTGAAGATAAAATTAAACTCTGAAATTATACATGATGGACCAGTAAATAACACAGGCGCCCAGGTGCTGGCTGCTGTTCCAGTGTCCTGATGTGATCACTTGTCACTAACACTGTCAGCAGAGGGTCGCTGATTCAGGTCGCTTCTAGAAGGTGAGCAATTACACCGTGTTTCTCCGTGAGCTGAGCAGCAGCTGGGAGGGCCAGTTGAGTGGAAGGGATGCTGCCTTCATAACTCCTGGCCTGGAAAAAGCCACTTGGGCTGCAGGTGTTGGGGAAGCCTCCATAGGTGGTCTCTCAGACTGCCTTTTAGGAAAACAGAGCCCTGGTGGACCCCTGAGGAAATCTACTTTGCTTGCCCTCTAGTAGCCTTGCAGGGAGGCAGGAGGGGAGAGTCCAGATTGCAACCTTCTCCAGGTCACATTCCATCCTAGAAAGGACTGGCGCTCAGCGATCCAGCAGACAGGATTGTGTGGTTAAAAGTATGGATTCTGGAGCCAGACTGCCTGGGCTCTTGTCCCAGTTTCATCACCTGCTAATGGTGTGGCCTTCAGACAGTTGCATAACTTCTCTGAGCCCCAGTTTCTTAATTTGTAAAAGTGGGGTGTTGAAGGTTCAGTTTTCAAGGAAGCCGACTGTGAGATGGAGATTAGCCTGCATTAAGGTTATGAGGGTGTGCTCTGGGGATCGAAACATATGCAAGTTCCAGGTTATGTCCTCTGGACCTTTATACTTCAGGACATGAAAATAATAGCTTTTGATAAACACTTTACTAGAGAAAAAGAGCAGGAAGTATTCATGATTAAAGCTTACTCAGCAGCATCAGGGAAGGATTCTCAAAAGAGAGCATTTGAATTGGGTCTAGAAGACATCTTGTGTTTCACCGGTCATTCCACACAGAGGAAACTATCTGATCAGAGGCTTGCAGGGAGTGAAGGACACTCTCAAGCTTGGGGATTGCTTGTAAGGGTCTGGGACTTCAGGTGGTGGGGATGGGGAAAAGGCTGGTAGGAGATGAGGTTGGACAGACTCCCTGGGACCCGTGTTGAGAAAGACTGCGTCCTATGTTAGGGAGGTCAGACTTCATTCCCCAAAGCCAGAGCCATCAAAGTGCCAGCACCATGATTTGTGCTTCAGAATAATCTCTGGTGACAGTCATTAAGCTGAGACAGTGGGAAAAGACAAGAGGCAGAAAAACCAGTTAGAAGATGATTGCATTCTTCTAGATAAGAGATGACAGGGATCAGGCTGTGGGAGTACAGAGGAGATGACAAAATTTGAAAACAATTTAGGTGGTTGGGTCATTTGCATTAGTGGAACTGAGGTTTCTACAAGGAGCCACAGAGTTGATGGTGAGGTCACTTGTTAAGAGGGGGACCTGAGCAGGAGGAAGCAGGTGGTGAAGACAGAGGAGGAGAGAAGTAATTGACTGTGTCTTGCCTGAGTGGTACCCAGGTGGAACTGGAATACTGAGGCAGTGAGTATTCACTTCAGAGCAGAGGAGCGATGCCCTTCGGGTCGTGGGTGTGACTATGAGCATTAGGGCTGCTTAGAAAGAGGAGAGGACAAAATAGAATGCGGGTTCAGCTCCTACCGTGGGCAACAGTGAACACTCACCTATGGAGGCTGAAAAAGAGTAATCAGAGAAAGGGGAAAATAAGGAAACTGGAGTCCCAGGTGCCAAGCAAGATGAGTTTTTCATAAGCATGGTCATTATGTTGTGTGTTAATCTTATTATTTAACTTTCTATTTTGAAATAATTTTAGACTTACTGAGAAGTTGCAAAAAGAATTGCAGCATGCTCATATTCCCTTCACCTAGCTTTCCATAATTATGACAACTTACATAACTATAGCACACTTAGCAAAATCAGAAAAGTAACATTGGTACAATACTATTAACTAAATTACAGACTTCATTCAAAGCTCACCAGTTTTTCCACTCGTGTCATTTGTTTCTGTCCCAGAATCTAGTCTATGATCCCACTCTGTATCTAGCTGTGTCTTCTTAGTCTCTTCCTGTGGTTGAAACGAGGAATTAGAGGAGAAAAGCAAAGCCCAGGTCAAGTGTGAAAGACAGATCTTGAGGGATTTACCATGCAGATACCATTCGGCTTGGCAGTGGTTGGGACTCTATCCCAGCTACTATTATGTGCTAAGTCGCTTTAGTCATGTCTAACTCTTTGCAGCCCCATGGACGGTATCCCACTGGGCTCTGTCCATGTGATTCTCCAGGCAAGGATATTGGAGTGGGATGCCGTTTCCTTCTCCAGAGGATCTTCCCAACCCAAGGATCTAACCGGCATCTCTTGAGGCTCCTGCATTGAAGAGGGATTCTTTACCACTGAGCCACGAGGGAAGCAGCTACTATTGCTGTGTAACAAACTAGCCTAAAACAGTGCCTTAAAACAACCATTATTTCATTATCCCTCATTGTTTGGCTTGTCTCTGCTCCACAATGTCAGGGCCTCACCAGGAAGACTCTAAGCCTGAAGACTGCCAGCTTCTAGATGCATCTCCATTACCTGTCTGGTGGTTGATGCTGGTTTTTGGCTGGGACTTTAGGGGGGCTATCAGCCAGAGCACCATCAAACCAGTAGATAAGATGGGATAAAGGTGGGAAGCGCTCCCCACCTTTAAAAGAAAGGTAATAATAGAGCAAACATTTCAGAGCTTTTATAAATATTAATAGAAGATAAAATATTGCTACTGTGGCTGGCACGGACTGAATTGCTCAGTACTCATTATCTCCAGAAAGCTAAGAATCAGGAGTGGAGGTTCTATCCAGCACAAGGAAAAAGGAGTTATTCTTGGCAGGGAAAGAGGATGCTTTTCTTTCGAGATAGATGGAAAACAGGCAAAGGAAAATTTTGAAGACAAGGAGGACAGTATCTAGAGAATTTATGCCTCAACTTGCCTCTGTTTTTTCTTTGATTAGGATATCAGAGCACCTAACCAGATTGGGGAGCAGACGGTGGGATCATGAGCTTGAGGAGGGTGGAAAAGGAAGCAGATGGCTGAAAGGATAGCAGTGGAGTTGGGGAAGGACCGTGGGACGTGGGACATGGGGAGCCATAGGCTGGGTGAGAGGTGGCTGCCCCTTGTCAATAGTTCACTGAGGTGGAATAAGATCAGTGTGTAATATCCTTCTTGGATGCACTTGTGAGATTCTCCCCAACTGGTATCAGAGTGGGGGTTTGGGTTCACCCAGGTGCTCCACTCCTGTGGGAAAGCCGGCAGGGAGGGTCCCCAAACTAATGATTGCTGCAGGTGGAGCCCAAGCCAGTGTGAAAGGGAGGAGGGGAGGGAGTTTACTGAGGAATGCAATGTGGAGGGGGGCAGGGAGGGGCAGCCTGGAGGCCTAGTGAACGCAGGAGGGTTAGATAAAGGGAATGAAAGTATAGTGAGAGGCTAGGAAAGAGTGGTCAGGGAAGGCAATTCCTGAGCTCCAGCTTTCCACATCCACAGATTGTGGTCAGAGAAGAGATGTCCGCTGCATATTTGCAGCAGCCCTTGACGGCCCTCTAGGGTTCTGCCTTCACCGACTTCCTAGCTGGCCTTTCTCATGAAGTCTCCACCGCTCAAAACACACACACACACACTCAAGTTTCACTCAGCTTTTCTGAGCCCTGTGTTCAAGGGGTTTTTGTAGAGCATCCTCCAAAAATTTCTCCCCCTGTCTTCAAGAGTGGGAAGGACAGTAAAGGAGTCCTGCAGGGCTAGGGCACCCAGAAATCCTGGGTGCGGGGGTTGAGCCAGCCCCTCGGCACCCCTGAGATCTCACTGCATGAAATGGGGAGAGTTAGTTCCATGTGAAATTTCCCACAGTCTTGTCACCTGGCACATCCTGCCCGGGTGGTGTTGATATAAAAACAACTTGAAAGAAAAACAAACCAGAAAAATGAGGAAGTTCACATTCATTAAACAAAGCAAACATTTTTTTTCCCCTTCTAAAATTAACTTTTTGACACTCTCTCTTGATGATTGTCTGTGAAGAAAGGAGGGCAGGAAAGAAAGAAAAAAAAAAACAGTGTTGTTTGCATTAAAGGTCTACTTCCCAGTCTAAGGCGTTCATCAGGTTTCTAAAAGGATAGAGTCCTTTGCCTTTTATGAAATTTCAATAATGACAATCATAAAAATCTGACTCTTATTGATGGCTTCCTATGTGCTGGGCACAATAGCAAGCATTTTCCTTATATTCTGCTTAATTCTCATAACACTCCTATGAGGCAGATGGTAACATTCTCAATTTGCAGAGGAGGAGACTTAAAAAAAAACTAGGATTTGAACCCAAGATTATTTGATTCCTCCAAATGCAGGCTTATGCTCATGGTATGTGGACAATTTGGAGAAAAAATTATCCTCAAAGCAATACTATGACAGTGTTTGGGTGGGTTTTCATCTTGCCTTTTTACGTGTTTTAATTTATGTGTGTGTTTGTAAGTAGAAACCTATGTAATTATCATAGACTGCTTTAAGTGAAATTTCCTCTTCTTTCCAGTTAACATTATGCCACTTTCTTTTCCCATGGTGCTAGCGAATCTTCCCAGCCATCCTTTTTAATGGATTCATAATGTTTCATCTGGTAAATGTACCACGGTTTATTCTATCAGTCCTTTGTAGCTGAAAGTTGAGATGTTGGTATTTGAGAGTCTGCTACTATGGATTCCTGGCCATTTAGTGTTTTTCCCCTATGTATCATGTTTATGATCATTTCCTTAGACTAGATTCCTGTGGGTTGGAGTGGCATAGCTGGGTTTAGGCATATGAACATTTTTATGGCTCTTAATTCATATTTACCAAATACCTTCCCAACACAATTGCATTCATTGACGCTCTCATCAGTGACAATTGCCCTGCACCCTCCACAGCACTACATAAGATTTTAGGTAATTTTATTGCAGAAAAATGGCACCTCATTATTTTAATTTGCAATTATTTCCTTCCTAATGAGGCATGACATTCTTCTAAATGTTGGTGAACTAGTCATGTTTTCTCTTCAGTGAATTATTTGCTCATGCTCTTTGCCCACTGAAATGTTAGCAATGGGGCATTTTTCTTGTTCACACATTTTCTGATCTCTCTTTTATAAATATTGTTTGCACAGAGGTGATTTATATATAAACAAATATTTTTAACTATGAATTTAGGCTGGTTGATCTTCTTCCTTTCTGGTTCATTCTATCATTTCAACACAGAGAAAGTTCTGCTTCCTCTAGAGGCTTGCTAAGTATACACTTCTATTTCCTTCTGCTTTTTCTACTAGATTGAAAAAAGATCTCTCTTTTTTTTCCCATGTGATATTTTTTGGTGTATTTAGTGGAAGGGGACGCCTAACTCGAAGAAAGACCAGCAGCCCTAGCTTGAATGATGAAATTTAGAGACCACCCAACAACAACAAACAGAAACCAACGGTTCATTTCAGATTGTTCATCTGCTAAATCTTTCCCAAGATCTGATAGATTATGTCATAAAATTGACTGGGGAAAGTTTATTTCCCTTGTCCATCCTTTGGTTGAAGGGCTGATAAACTGTGAAAGGAGTCAAAAAAGAGCAGACAAAGGGCCTGGGGAGCCCATAAATGGGTCATTAACCCTCCTTTCCCCAATGATTGACAGATACACAAGGAGCTCCAAGCATCAAGTCAAGAACTTGCCAGGATGGTAGGAGGGTACTGACACTAGTGTTCAGTCCTCACTTCCCTGAAATTCTTGGCAGAATGTGATCCTGTTGGTCAACTCATGGAAGCAAACTTGACTTCCCTTCTGTCATTTCCTGGTCTCCTCTGGTCTCTGACTAGTCCACCATCCCCTCTGCAGGCTCTTCTTACATGGCTCACTCCTCTGATACTTTTTTCCCCTGGAATTTGTCTTCAGCTTCCTTTGTTTCTTCCTCAGCTCACTTGCCTTGGATGGATTCATGTGCAAAATCCATGTCTTCCTTGAGATCATCCATCCAACTGCCTGCAAGATATCTCCATCTGGAGGTCCCCACCTGTGTTTCGAATCCACCAAACCCCAAATGAGCCCACCAGCCCATCTGCCCACCAGCCCATCTGCCCACCAGCACCAAATTAGCCTCTTATATTTCTGTCCCTTGGACTGACGCAGGGGGAGGCTTCATTTTCTACTTAGTCACAACAAAGTGCACAGCTTGGAGTGAGAGCCCCCTGACTTTTCAAACTGTTCCTATCCAGTCCTTTCCATCTCACCTTCTTCAGATCTCTTAAATCCTTCTCTTCCCGCTTTACCCCTGTGCGGCCTCCTTGGTCTCAGCACTCATATGGACTGTTGCAAAAATCGTCAAACTGGCCTCGTTTTTCCACCTTCAAGGATTCCTTGGGGACCTTCCCTGCTAAGATACGTGGGGCCTTTTATGATCGGCCCCTATTGACTCCCCTCTCCATCACTTATGCCACCCATAGCACCATGTATTTGCACCTGCTATTTTTACTGCCTATCATGCCGTCTCATATCCCTGTGGTCCTCATTTCCAAACCTTGGTTGTCTCGTTACCCGTGAACCCTGTGAGGGTAAAGATGAGACCAGACCCCACCAGCCTGCCCCCATCTCACTCTCTTGGGGCTCATAATATTCTGTGAGCCTTGCTCTAATGAAGGTGATGGTTGGTCTGAATCCAGGTCACAAATCTTGGCTAAAATCTTCTTTTGCTTTTTTAGGGCTTATTCGGGGGCTGCTGACTGGTGAGAAAGCCAAGATGAAAGTACAGTTTGATTTCCATTTTTTAAAAAAGAAAACTCATGTGTGTTTCATTCTTCACACTTGGATGCTCTTTAGTATTCTTTGTAAGATTCTTTCTCCAGGGTGGCTTAGCTGAGCTGTGTGGCTCTCACATAAGCTGTGGGGCCAGACCTGCATTTGCATACATAATCAGAGCTGCCTGTCTGCACTAGTCTCCCCAGCAGGCAGCTCACTTGGGAGAAGGCTCGGGCTGCCCCCAAAGATGTGGGTGGCATCTTTCCGGATAGGAGGGCACTTGGCAGCTCCCATCAACACAGTTCCTGAAGCCCAGCATGATCTGCAGCAGCCACATTGGGCCAGTGCATTCTGCATCCTTGATCATGCATTCTTGTGACATTTACTGGGCACTTGTTATATGCTGGGCACTGCATGGCTGTTGAGGTCCTTGTCTTAGTTGGTCTTCCCCCCAGAGCAGACCCTGAGACAGAGTCTAAGACACAGATAGTTTAATCAGGAGAATACACAGGAGGCATAAATGAGGGAAGGAGAACAGTGAGAAGGAAAAGAAAGACAAGCCAATGAGGGCTGCTTTCATGAGCAAGGGACTGCAGTGGGTAACTAGGGTGCAACCTCCCTGAGGACCCTCTGAGGCGCCATGTAGAATCTGCTGGAACTCTTTTCTCTGGAGGCCAGGAAGCCTGGAGTCTCATTCCACCAGCTTTCTCCCCAAGGCTGTTAACTCCTTTGGCCACAGGAGTATTAATGTCCCTGCACTTCCGACTTGTGCCTACTTGCAGTAGAGCAAGCTTCTAAGGTGCTGGGAAATCCCTGTGGCCCAGAAGCCAATAGGAAACTGTCAGTGGAAGCTGCCCACCATGGCTGCAGTTAACTCAGGTGGGTCAAGGCGATACGTAGGTCAGGGCGCCAACAGCATCTGCTACAGAGGGAGAGATGAATTAGGCATGGCACCTCTGCCTTCAAAGAACTCACCACCTTATGAGAAAGACAAATAGGCCAACAAGCCAACTATTCACTGGCTCAGAGCTCCATACAGACCGCACGGGGGCGTGTTGATTCACACCTAGAAGATGAGAGACATCTTCCAGGAGCACATGATATTTGGGCTGAGACTTGAAGGATGCATGTGCTTCAGGCACGAAGGAGGAACAGCGAACTTCAGGAAGTGCAGGCAGCAAGCCCCGAGTGTGCAAGGTGGTGTGCAGTGACGTGCAGGCTGCCTGGTATGGTCAAAGCTTTGGCTGGTCTACAGGGAGCAGGGAGCAAAGTGGCCAGAATGCAGGCTGGGGCCAGATCGTGCAGGAGCATGAATATACCGGAAGAAAGCATTTGCATGAAAGCCCCTGGGAGGCAATGGGGGCACATCAGTGCTTAACTAGTGACTGGTTTGGAGTTTTAGAAAGTTCCCTTGGAGAGCAGCTTGGAGGGTGAGCTGGATGGTGACAGATGAAATCAGAGCCCAAGGATCATGATTAGGAGGTGTGGCGGTCAGGCCCTGGGCAGGAAACAGATGGCATTGTCAAAAGGAAGGGATGACTCCCAGCCCCTGGAGAGTCCCCTGGCCGCAGAAGCCATTTCAGCCAGCCTGACCTCAGCAGAAAGGGTGAGGGAGCCGGGGAAACACATCCTCTAACTTCTCTGCCCACCCACCCTCTTAACTCCAGCCAGAGACGCCCAGTGGTCTCATCCAACCAGAAGCCAGATGGCAGGGCTGCCCGGTTGATGCAGCCCACAGAGGTCAGACTTTTGGGGCTCAGAGCAGGATGCATGTGTGGTAAGTCACCTCAGTCATGTCCGACTCTTTGTGAGCCCATGGACTGTAGCCCACCAGGCTCCTCTGTCCATGAGATTCTCCCAGCAAGAATACTGGAGTGGGTTGTCATTTCCTCCTCCAGGGGATCTTCCCGACCCAGGGATCGAACCTGGGTCTCCTGCATTGCAGGCAGGGTACATTGGTAGCCACAGGCTAACAGGAGGGGAACAAATGCAGTAACACTCTGGGGACAAAGGGCTAAGAGGGTGGGAGAACCTGAAGAAAAGCTTTGCCTGGGCCACAAGAACCAAGGCCTGATCTTATCTAGGAGTCCGTAGGAGCCCATGGACTGCCCTGGTGGCTCAGACAGTAAAAAATTTGCAATGTTGGAGACTTAAGTTCAATCCCTGGGTCGGGAAGATCCCCTGGAGGAGGAAATGACAACACACTCCAGTGATGTTGCTTGGAGAATTCCATGAACAGAGTTGCCTGGTGGGCTACAGTCCATGGGGTCAAAAAGAATTGGACGTGACTGAGCGATTAACAGTTTCACTTTCAGGATCACAGAGAAGGAGGTCCGCTTCTGGGAAACCTACCCACTGAACACACGCAGTGCCTGCTGCCACACACACAGGCAGTACACAAAGGTCATCCCTCCCTAGTAGCCTACTGTAACCAAACACTACAGATGGGGTGACTTCAACACCACGAGGGTGTTGTCTCACAGTTCTGGCAGTGACAAGTCCAAAGTCAAGGTGTGGCAGGGCCTTGATCCTTCTGAAGGCACAAGGGAAAGATCTGCCCCAGGCCTCTCTCCTAGTTCCTGATGGTTCCTTGGTGGTGGCAGCAGAATTCCATTCTTCATGTGGTGTTCTCCCTGGGTATGTCCGTTGGGTCCAAACTCTTCACTTTTATCAGGACACCAGTCAGTGGATTGGGGCCCACATCAATGATCTCAACTTTATTGTCTGCAGTGACCCTGTTTCCAAATAAAGTCACATTCCGAAGTAATGGGGGTTAGGACATATCTTTTGGAGGTGACACAGTTCAATTCATAACACCCCTCCATATGTTCACATGGAGTTGACATGACCCACATCTCCTCAAGTCAGTCTTGTATATGGTGCAAGGAGTCTTGGGAATGCTGAGACCGTTAACTCAGTAATCCTCCCCAGGACCACACAGCATAAGGCTGAATGAGCCTGAAGGAAGAGAAGTCCTTCCTGGAGGGCCTCAGGGGAATTTTTAAACAATTATACACACAAAATGTAGGCCTAGGCACCCACAGTTGAATTCCTAATATCCAGAAACTACGAGTGGAACATAGTACCATTTATGAAGTGTTTGAGTTATGCCAACATCTGGGCTTGGATTCCCCCCCAAGCAGACCCTTAGACAAGGATTTAGGAACAATCGTTCATTTGAGAGGTGATCTAGGAGGCATGGTGAAGGGTAGGGCAGTGAGAGAGGCAGGGGAAGAAAGCCAGTGCGAGCGGGGTGGGTGAATGAGTGTGTTACTGCGGGCAGGCGACTGGGCTCAGTGCCTCTGGAGGCCTCTGAGAGACTGTGTAGCACTTGCCTGGGTGCGGAAGCTGGGGTTTTATCCATCAACTCCCATATCTCACTGGTGGAGGGGCTTCAATGCCAAAGAAGCTGCTCAGGCAGAAAGATGCAGGAAGCCACAAGCTGATAGGAGCTGATGGCAGTTCGCCTCTGGGGTGGGCCCCA
The DNA here is from genome assembly GCF_032405125.1 of Capricornis sumatraensis. NCBI lineage: Eukaryota > Metazoa > Chordata > Mammalia > Artiodactyla > Bovidae > Capricornis > Capricornis sumatraensis. The sequence continues at coordinate 104,456,955 of NC_091092.1, read as the reverse complement.
GGCATGTGAGTGGAGCTTCTGTTGGCCCCTTAACCTCAGCACAGACATAGGAAGGAGACACTATTACCCCCACTTTGCAATGAGGAAACTAAGGCTCAGGGGATTCTAAAACATTCCAAAATTCACTCGTAAGTGGTTTATCCGGGATACAAACTCATTTCTTTATGACTTTCAAGCTATTCTTAACCACAGAACTTTATGACTGTTAGACTAATATGTGTTTTGTACCATATTATTCCAAAAAGATGAGACTTTTTATTTTCTGAATTAAGCTGAGTACTTAAAGCTGATACAAATCAGAGACAGAGTGACCGCCGGCAGACTGCTCACACCTCAATAGCCAGGCTTTTGAATGTGAGCTTAATTCTCCTGCGTTTCTTCATAAAACTGCTTAAGATTTGTTTCTGAGAAGAGATGCTACAGGGAGAGCCTCCCCTCCCCACCCCCCACCCCCTAGCCTGGACCCGCTGCCAAGGACTATAGGCAAGTGTGGCTAGACCTCAGGACTGGACTGAGGCCCATGTCAGCCACGCCCAAACTCCTGTTGGAGCCATGTGGCCCTTGGCTTTTGTGACTTTCCCTTTCTCAGACTTGCCTCTGCCTGTCCCTTCCTAGCTGTTCTTGAGGCCTAGGGCAGCGGGGAGACCCTGCCAAGGGGCCTGCTTAAGTCTCTCACCACCTACCGCTGTGATGACATTCTCCCCTGGTTGGCGTGGAGTGACAGTGATAGATTAAAAGCACCAATTAAATTAGATCCTATTTTAAAGAGCTTGAGCTGGATTTACTTTTAATTATAGTGCTGTGCTCACTGATGAGGTATTGTCGAGGACTTAACAATTGGTTGATTGTGCATCCGAGTGTTCAGAGTGCAGTTTCTGGGGACAGACTGGGGAGGGCTTTCTTCCTAAGGAGCTCCCTGGGATAAGACAGAGGGAGGAAGCAGGCAGGGAGGGAGCTAGGACCACGTGTCCTATCTCCACTGAGAAGCCATCTCTCTTCTCCTTGTTTTCTGCTTTATGAGTCCCATGATACTTGGAGAGGGAATGAGCGCAGAACAGGGTAGAGAAATGGGCCAGAGGCCATGGAGTTGCACTGGCTCGGGGCCCATCTTGCCTTTGCCCTACTTGGCTTTAATGTGTTCCCTGGGCCAAGGTAACTAATCTATCCTATCTCCCTTCGGTGACTCATTAATTCATTTCAACAAGGACTTACTGAGCTTCTAGAATGTACTGGCACTATTCTAGGTATCAGGAATAGACAGGTGGACAAAACAGGAAAAGAAAATCTCTGTCCTCAGCGAACTCACTTTCTAGTGGTGGGGGGTGAAGGGGGCGGCAAGAAACAAACATATTACACGACATCAGGTGCTGATAAATGCGGAAAGGAAAATAAAGCAAGGTAAAGGCATGATGGGCAGGAGGGTCTATTTCAGACAGCAGTCAGGGAAGCTCTCTCGGAGGGTGCTTTTTGAACAAATTCCTGAAGCAATCTGGGAATCTTTGAGGGGCTGAGCCATGCGGATGTCTGGAGGAACAGCATTCTAGGACAAAAGAGGAACACCCCACTGTAGCCTAGATCCGCTGTCATGCTACCAGCTAAGCCCTATCCTGTAACCACTTCTCTCCACCTTGAGAAAAGTGAGTTCTTAGATCTTTGTGATCACCCTCCTGGGGGTCCACTCCCTAGAGGTGCTGATTTACAAACATGTCTGGCTCTGTGAGGGAGGGCAGCCACCATGCACTGATTCAAAGACACATCCTGCCAATCCCCTTTGAGGGCACTACTTTCAGGACTCAACTCTTTGTTGTAATGAGAAAGAAGGAAAATTCAGAACAAAAGCCCATGAGCCAAGTTTTCGTGCACAGATATACTTGAAAAGTACCTTGGATCGTAAATCCAAATGCTTGGTTTGGGGTTCCTGCTTTGCCATTTGCAAGTCAAATGAATTTGGGTAAATCTCTCACCCTCCTGAGCAATAGTTTTGTCATCTGTAAAATATAAAGCAAGTCCATTAGGCCTGTGGTATCATGTAGCTAAGGATGCCGACAGGGGAGTAAGCCTTTGAAAATTGTAGAATCATGGAAAGGGAGAGGGAAAAGGCCTAGAAAGACATCAGAGGACCCCCAAGCCTTAGCCCCTGGACATGGAGAGTTTTCAGAAAGCTCTCTCTTCAGTTTAGAAGTGACAGCCCCATCAATGGTGAGAGTAGGACAGAAGTTCTTCCCCTGACTCTGTTTGGGTCCCCAGAAGCAGAACTGGGGTAAGGATTCAAGTGCGAGCAGTTAGTATGAGAGATGAGCCCCAGACACACTAGTAGTCAGATTGGGGACATGAGACAGCACCTCATTCAGGCAGTGGCCAATGTAGGGACACTGTGAGTCCACATAGATCCTGTGCCTCAGCGTCACCCCACCTGAGGGCAGGAAGCTGGGCCATTCATACACCCAGTTCTGTCAGTCAGTGGTTGAGGGTTGCTCTGAGGCTTTAGGAGGGGAGTTGATTATCTGGCACTTCTGACCCCCAGCAGCAGCTGGCAAAGTACATTTCTAGGCTTCAGAAATCCCTGAGATGAAGGAAGGAGCTGGTACCTGAAGGTTGAGTGGCATTCACCAAAGTCAATATGGGTGAGCCTCTGACAGCAGGACTTCCACAACTCCCAAAACATGCAGAATTTCCCCATATCGGCCTGCAGGCAGAGTGCCCTGAGCTGGGTCTCCAGACCCACACCATAGAGGATGACCCCTCAGCAGCAAGTGGCAGGGTCTGCGCCCTAGCACATGTGGCCTGGCCTCTAGCCTTTGGAAAGTAGCACATACAGGATTCAGGAAGGAAAAGCCTGGTTGAGAGACTGAGCTTAGTTTTCCAGGAAGTTCAGGATGCCTTGGAAACACCATGAGCTCAGTCTCTCAGATACCGGAGGAGCCTGATAGGTGGAGGCGTCTCTGAGTGCTGCCCTCTTTGGGGGACGCTGTGCCCTGACTTGCAAGAGAGTGGCTGGAAGTATTACTATGGCAACCAACATAAGCCCACCGGAGGATGCTGTAGCGATAGAAGAGAGGAACATGGAGACCAGGATTCCAGGGAGTGTACCTCTACGGCAGGTGGCCAGAGCCAAAGATAGTTGGTTTTCCTTGCTCTTGACGTTGTAATTTTGACCCATGTTACACACACACACACATACACTCCGCCCTAAGCTGGTTGGAGCCCAGGAAAACACCTGTCACAATGTTGTGCCGACTGGCTGTGTAAGCAGAAATGAGTGGGTGTCTCTGTTTTCCCCTCCATCAAATGATTCAGATGGTACCAGTTCCTTGGCCTCCACCGTGGGAGGCAGTAAGAGCTGATGCAAGAACGTCTGGGAGGCATTTGGAGCATCTTGAAAGAAAGAGGTTGTCAGGAATTCCTCTTATGAAATGCTCAAGTTTTTTTTTTTCATTTTCATGTGAAACCTTATGAGTTTTCAAATTGCATTTGCGCTCTTTCAAACCAGCAGCTGTTCTGAGACGGCAAGCCATCCAGAGCTGCTGACCACAAAGTTAAGGTAAAAATCAAATCGGAATTAAGAAGATATTCTGAGTCACAGCCAGATTCCAGGTTGTAGCTTAAAAGCTTCCTCCCTGATCAGCTTCCTGCACCGACCCCCAGGCTCAAAGAGCGCTGGGCCGCTGCGCATTCCTTGCCATTAGATATTGAAAACAGGAAATGAAGGGGCCAGTCGGGGGATGGTAATGCTTGAAACAACTTCAGAGAACAAGCTGATGAAGTCATAGATCTTATCTCCCTTGCCTTTTCCATGTCGGGTTTCTTTTAAAGATAAGGTAGTGAATCAAAATGCTCTGCCTTTTTTTTTTTTTTCAAGATGGAAGCAGAGGAGGATTTCTTTAATATCCCCTTCCCTCCCAGTGTTTCCAAAGATAACCAGATGAGAGAAATGCCTCATGATCGGGTGCACGTGCATGTAAAATGCGATTATGGGACAATTTCCCCATCTTGGTCCCCGAGGGCTGGCGGAAGAGCAGGAGGAGGGAGGAGGCCAGAGACGGTCTAGGAGGCAGGTAGCCCCTGGGGCCTTGCATGATGGTTGTTGATGATGATGTCTTTGCTGTCTGTTTTATTAGGGCAGGGCTCAAGCCAGAGGGGACCTTGTGGGCCTCTGGCCAGTTTGTGCTGTAGAACTGAAATGAAGGTGACTGTCAGGGGCTGGGAGAAAGCAGTGTGTTTAGGTCCTGTCTGTGAGATGTGGGAGACCTGGCAGGAATGTGAGCGCCATGACCATCCTGAGTCCCAGATCCCCCAGGCTGGGCTGGGTGGGGCAGCAGTATTCTGTTGAGAGTGACTTGAAGCAACATTTCTGTCCAGGAGAGCAAATATGAGATGGGGTGAGGAAGGCAGGAAGGCATACCAGGTGGCCACTCAGGTCTGAAGGATGAAGCCAGGAAAATAAGCCATGTGGCATTAAGGAGCGCAAGGATGGTGGGAGGCAGGGGTGCAGCAGCTCATGGGGAACAAAGGCCTTAGGGTGTCGTGACTAAGGACACAGGCTTTGGGACCAGCAGCCCTTGGTTCTGGTGCCAGCTCTGCCAAAGGCATGTGACCCAAACCTCAGGGTTAGTTTGGTTTGGTTTTGTTCCTAACATTGGTCAATACCTGTATCATGAGGTTGTTATGGAGATGAAACCGGAAGGGTGTATTTATGTAGTTCCAGGGAAATCGTGCTGAGGAAGAGGGTAGGCTGCCAGGTAAAAGGGAAAACACAAAGGTAGACGAGATGCTTATCTATGAAATAGCTTTGATGGCCTTTTGGTGACCCTCAAGAACAATTTACATCTGGCAAAGCAAAACTGGATGAGCAAGAGAGTATGGTTTCCGTGAGCTGTTGAGGGCAGCCCCCTGAGAAAGGAGGCCCCTGTCCTTTTTAAGCAGTAGGTACCTGGCCTTGGCCCTGCCCTACTCTGCCAAGTGTGATGGATGTGGGTCAGGCCCTAGAGAGGCCAGGCTTCCCTCCCGAGGCAGTTAGAAAAGAGGAACTTGCAGGAAATGAGGTTAGAAGAAGTGGTCTCCAGGGGAGAGGGACTGGAAAAGGATGGCAGAGAGAAACTAGTAGGACTGTTGTCGTGAGGATGGAATTGTGCAGTGCACTACATGTGCTGCTGTCCAGATGAGCCCAGGAGTGGGGATGCGAGAAGACACGGAGCAAATCAGAGAAGAGAAAGGCAACGGGCAGGGCAGTAGAGAGGGACACAGGGACTGGCTGTTCTGGGTTTGGTTTCGTGCACATCCCAAGAAAATGAAGTTGTTTCTTCCACTGAAAAGTTTAACATAAATGAAAAAGCACTGGCCACAGGCCATGTGCTTATCCCAAAAGAAGGAAGAAGAGAAGATGAATTAGTATCCCTTTAATGTCCCTGGGAGAGGGACTTAAGAAATGGGTTATTCTCGCCTCTCCCAAACCCGGCACATCTCCTGGGTGTATGGGAGCATGGGAGGAAGGCTCCTTCAAATGCTATCTCATCTCTGCTCATGGGCCCCCTGTTCCCACATATGTACAGCCCCTGGGCCCTGGAGAGATCACTTCTGTTTAGGGCAGAGCCTCTTAATGTTCACATTTGCAGATGGGTATTGGCCTTTGAAACCCCATTCCAGGTGAACAAAAGCTGATGAGTGAGGCATTTGAATAACCTTTATTGGAGCAGCCTAGCATCCCCACTGGACTCCTGTGAGCCAGGCTCTTCTGGGTGGGGTGGGGGTGATTGGAAGCCTCTATTTGCAGCTCCTGCGTGCTGGATGCATCCACCACGCCCAGGAGGAAACACGTGGCACAGCCTTTCCTGTTCATTCTCTCTGGCCTCCTCATTAGTGATTCTCAGCTCTGATTGCCCATTAGAGTCACCAGGGAAGCTAAAAAAAAAAAAATTCCTGTACCCAGTTCCCACCTTGAACCGATTAGAATTAGCATCTAATGCCAATTAGAATTAATGTCTCATAAGCATCAGGCCCAAGTATCTGTATTTCTTTTTTTAATTATTATTATTTTAGTTATTTGGCTGTGCCAGGTCTTAGTAGTTGTAGCATGTAGGGTCTAGTTCCCTGATCAGAGATCGAACCTGGATCCCCTGCATTGGAAGCATGAAGTCTTAACCACTGGATCACCAGGGAAGTCCCTCTGTATTTCTTAAAAGCTCTTCCGGGTGCTTGTAACAGCCAAGTTTGGGAAATGAATACTCTAAACACTGAAGTGATCCAAGTGCAACTCACATTCCCTGTATGGGCCTCAGTTTATCCAACAGCAAAACGAGGGAGTTGGACTTTGTCATTTATAAATCCTGTCAGTCCTAATACTCTGCAACTCTGTGACCTAGCAGCATGTAAGACACCTGAATACATGAGTACATAGGCACTCAAAACATACACGCACGTGCACACACTCCTGCTCTAGAGTGTAACCTTCACCGTGTCTCTCCTAATGTATGGAAATACTAGATCTCAGCTAGTCTTCCCACCCCACCTTTCTTTTCCAAAAGAAACTGTCAGAAAATTCCAAAAGCATTTTAGATAGAAGACCAAAGGCTAGAAGTTCTAGGGCAATAATAAAAAGTTGAGTTTGCAAAGAGAACTGAGGGGGCAGACAGAAGTTCCCAGCCTGTATGTGCCCTAGAGGTCCCCTCTGACCCCTCTTTTTGTTCCTGGAGAAACTAGGCCCTAGTAGGTGAGGTTCATTGTCTAAGGTCACTTAAGTAGTTAGTGGCAGAGTCAGGGCAAGTTCGGTACGACCTTCAGTATGATCTGAGGCAGATCATTCTGTCTCAGAATGATCCAGAAAATGGTTTCAAATGCATGTTTCTGGGACTTCACATATTTCATTCCTCAGGTGTGCATGAGGGTAGCAGGAATTGGATTTGAAATCTGCTCTCCTGATAAGCCCAGAACCATTCTGTGTCCTACCATATTGGTACCCAGGAACAGACCCTGTCTCCTGGAGCAGGGATCCCCAACCTCCAGGATCTCATACCTGATGATCTGAAGTGGAGCTGATGTAATAATAATAGAAATAAAGTGCACAAAAAATGTTATGTGCTTGAATCATCCTGAAACCCTCCCCACCACCCCAGTCCATGGAAACATTGTCCTCCACGAAACAGGCCCCTGGTGCCAAAAAGATTGGGGATTGCTGTGCTAGAGGCCAAGTACAGTAGCCCTATGGATACCCACATGTACTTGGTGGCCGGAAATTCTCAGCGGATGCCACTCTCTTCTGGAAAGTTGAGTGGCTCAGGGGTGGAAGGTGGGGAGGCCGTGATGGAATGAGACTGACCCAGCTGTGACCCAAACCTGGTGTATGACTGAATGGGCTGAGGCCACGTGCCATTATTCCACCCCTTCCCCCATCAGGAGCCCACTGGAGGGGTGCCTGTGCTGAGGGGAGCCCCAGTCAACATCCAGCCCAGCCTGTCAAGGAGGGCAAAGCTGAGTTCAGGGGTTCAGCCATCACATGAGCAAGGCTGGGTTGTGGTCCAAGTCAGGTCATATGTTGTTCCTTCTTGTGGCTCACCACATGTTAGAGCTGCTGTCTTTGGCTCCTGCCCCCACTGTAATCTGTCAGTGAAACTTTAAGCTCGAGGGTCTGCTCTGTACAATGCTTTCTGCCAGCCTTTTCTGTTCTTGGAAGGGCATCATAAAAAATAACCGTGGGTGGCGTGAGCTGAGCCCCTGTTACATGCCAGGCTCTGTGTGAGATGCTTTACAGACCTTTTCTAGCTTGATCCATGTGAGTCTGGTAGGCAGGATCATGGCTCCCAGAGAGGTCTGCTTCCTAATCCCCAGAACCTATAAACTTTATTGTATCTGACAAAAGGGACTTTGCAGGGATGGTTAAGTTTAACTCTCCTAAGATTGGGAGATTAGCCTGGATTATCTGCAGAGGTTCAGTATACATCTGGAGGAACCTTGTTAGAGAGAGTCAGGAGGCTCAGAGTCAGAAAAAAGATGAAGATGGAAACAGAGGTTAGAGAGGAAAGAAGACACTATACTGCTCCCATTGAAGGCGTAGGAAGGGGCTGTGAGCCAAGGAATGTAGGTGGCCTCTAGAAGCTGGAAACGCAGGGAAACTGGATCTCTGACTTTCCCTCAGAGAGCCACACTTGAACCAGTGAAGACTTGCCTCTTTTTGCCCACATTTGAGCCTCTAAGTCAATGCTGGAACCTGTGGGTGGTAGAGGGATGAGAAGGGGAAAAGATCCCTCTTCCTTCTTCAGGAGCTACTGAATCTGGCAGGCAAATTCTTCACCATCTGAGCCACCAGGGAAGCCCATCCTGTGCCTAAGTAACCAATAAATATTTGTTAAATGAATGGATGGATGGTTGCTGAATGAGAGCAGAGGGCAGCTAGGAGAACAGCAGAGCGAGCATGTTGCCCTATAGGAGCTGGTAACTTATCTTAGGAGGAAGGACCCATGAGAGAGACAGGACTCCAACTTTGGGGGAATGGAGGCTAAGCTGAGAGGGGGCAGCCATGCCTAGCTGGGTGAGTGGATGAAAGTGGATGAAAGCCTCTGGACAGAAACCATGGGGGTGGAGCTGGGGCAGACTCACCCTAGGCCATCCTGGAGTAGGCAGAGGGAATTCTTCAAATGTCCAGGACCCTAGAATTGAAGCCAGAATTCTAGAAATTTCACTGAGGTGTCCAGAGTCCACTGACTGTTCTTGGACCTGTTCTTGGGGGCCCTTTCTCATTCACACTTTGGCACCATGAAGAAAAAGATCAATGATTTGACAAACCAGATCCAGCTTCCTCAGTCTGAGGTATGTCTCTTTTCATGTTCAACTCCCTCTGATGGCAAACTCTCCTCTTGCCATGTCTCTTCTCTAGCACCCACAGCTGCCCTCAATTATTTCTCTGCAACCCATAATATGTTCAGCCACCACCTGACCTCAATTGTCCAAGGAGTCATGAAAAAAATTAGGATATCTTTTCAACCACAGTTCCATTACCATCAGTCACCAAATGGTCTATTTTTTTAAATGTTTCTTTTATCAAATATTTATTTATCTATGTATTTGGCTGTGCTGTGTCTTAGTTGAGGCACTTGGGATCTTTAGTTGCGGCATATAAACTCTTAATTGTAGCATGTGGGATCTAGTTCCCTGACCAGGGAAGGAACCCAGGCCCCCTGCATTGAGAACACAGAGTCTTAGCCACTAGACCACCAGTTCAGTTCAGTTCAGTTCAGTTCATTTCAGTCGCTCAGTCGTGTCTGACTCTTTGCAACCAGATGAATTGCAGCACACCAGGCTTCCCTCCCTGTCCATCACCAACTCCTGGAGTCCACCCAAACCCATGTCCGTTGAGTTGGTGATGCCATCCAGCCATCTCATCCTCCGTCGTCCCCTTCTCCTCCTGCCCTCAATCTTTCCCAGCATCAGGGTCTTTTCAAATGAGTCAGTTCTTCACACCAGATGGCCAAAGTATTGGAGTTTCAGTTCAACATCAGTCCTTCCAATGAACACCCAGGACTGAACTCCTTTAGGATGGACTGGTTGGATCTCCTTGCAGTCTGAGGGACTCTCAAGAGTCTTCTCCAACACCACAGTTCAAAAGCATCAATTCTTTGGTGCTCAGTTTTCTTTATAGTCCAACTCTCACATCCGTACATGACTACTGGAAAAACCATAGCCTTAACTAGACGGACCTTTGTTGACAAAGTAATGTCTCTGCTTTTCAATATGCTGTCTGGGTTGGTCATAGCTTTCCTTCCAAGGAGTAAGCATCTTTTAATTTCATGGCTGCAGTCACCATATACAGTGATTTTGGAGCCCAGAAAAATAAAGTCTGACACTGTTTCCACTGTTTCCCCATCTATTTGCCATGAAGTGATGGGACTGGATGCCATGATCTTTGTTTTCTGAATGTTGAGCTTTAAGCCAACTTTTTCACTCTCCTCTTTCACTTTCATCAAGAGGCTCTTTGGTTCTTCTTCACTGTCTGCCATAAGGGTGTTGTCATCTGCATATCTGAGGTTATTGATATTTCTCCCGGCAATCTTGATTCCAGCTTGTGCTTCCTCCAGCCCAGCGTTTCTCATGATGTACTCTGCATATAAGTTAAATAAGCAGGGTGACAATATACAGCCTTGACGTACTTCTTTTCCTATTTGGAACCAGTCTGTTGTTCCATGTGCAGTTCTAACTGTTGCTTTCTGACCTGCATACAGGTTTCTGAAGAGGCAGGTCAGGTGGTCTGGTATTTTCCACAGTTTCTTGTGATCCACACAGTCAAAGGCTTTGGCATAGTCAATAAAGCAGAAATAGATGTTTTTCTGGAACTCTCTTGCTTTTTCAATGATCCAGCAGATGTTGGAAAGTCCCCAAATGGTCTTCATATGCACCACATTACAGATTATTCTCAGCCAAGCTAAAAGCAGCAGCCCTATGTCCATCAGTAGGGGAGTAGACAGATAAATCAGGATATATTCATGCATGAAGGAAAATGAGCAGCAACACAGATGAAGCTCACAAGCACAGTATTGAGCAAAAGAAACCACATCGAAGATTCCAGACTGTATAAGTCCATTTGTGAAGACTTTTCAAAGACAGACAAAAGGAAAGTGTGATGGTAGAAATTAGGATGAGTAGAGTGGAGGGAAGGGATGGGGTTGGATGAGGAATGAAGGAGGCTTCTTGGGCACTGGGAAGGTTCTATGTTTTGACCTGAGTCACTGTTAGGGAACATCTGCTCTGTGGTCATTCACTGGGCTGGATACTCATAGGCTGCCTGCTTTTTTGTATGTGTGTTTTATTTTATGAGAAAAAAGTTTGGAGCCCATAATGACATTCCCCAGGAGAAAAAGAACATTTCCATAGCCAGAGCTGCCTAGCTGGGGACTTACTTTGCTATCTCATGCTACAGGGACCAAGGCACATGATTCTAAGAGTTGCACTTGGCTCTGATACTTCCAGATCACAGTAGACCTGGTCTTCTTGGCTCACTTTTCTACATCATCCATCTCATGGAGATGCAGTTTTCCAAGGGCACACCTGTGGTTTTGAATATGTGGAGTGAAGTTCAGCAGTGTGGCCTCTTCTTTCCTCCTTACCCACAGACTCCTCCTAATCACCAGACTTCTTGATTGGCAATTGACATTAGCTACACCCCTCGGTCCATCAGGGATGGTCTAAAGCCACTGTGAACCCCCAAAGAAATGGGGTCAAGGTTTCAACCCCCTTTCTTTGAAGTGATCTCTTTGGTTGGAGGGGACAGCATTTAAACCCTTCTCCATAATAGTGGCATCTACTTGCCTTAAAGACACAAAACTGACATGAATGATGGGTCCCTCATGAACAAAAAGATCTGCTCCCTGAGGATTTTCAGTCTCCTCTACTAGAAATGAAGCTGATAACTCTTCGGGATTAATCTCTCTGCCCCCTTGGTTTCCTGACTGTGTAACTTCCCATCTCTGCCCTTTGCATGGGTATAAAGATTTCTACAGCCACCTGCCCGTGATGACCCCACCCTAACAAAGTCAGTTGAATGAGTAAGGGAATGATGGGTAGATCCATGATTATCCCCATCATCTAGCCGCTCAAGGTTTCAAGGAGTGTGGCTGGAGTGGAAAGCCACCTGTTTATTGTATCTTTTTATTAAAGAACATAGATAGAAGGAGACAGGTAAGGGCAAGGAGGAGAGGAGGGGGAAGGACAGGGAGAAAGGAGGGTGGGGTGAAGACAGGAAGGGGAGGGAAGCTAGAGGGGAGGGGGGAAGCAGGAGAGGAAGAGGGAAGAAAGGGGACAGGAAGGGATGGGGGAAGCACAGGAGGCAAGGGAAAGGAAGACAAGAGGAGGAGAAGAAGGAAAGGAGAAAGAGAGGGGGCTGCTGTGAAGAGCTGAGAAAGGTCATTAGCTCCGTGGAGCACATCCGGCTTGCAGGCTTCCCTGGTGATTAGCCTTAAGCCAAAGACTCCTATTGAACCAGCAAGAATGCAAAGCCCTTGCAGCAAGCCAAATTCTATTACCCAGGGAGGAGGCATGTCTCCACATGGAAGAGCCTGGCTACTTACTCCAAGATTTTGTCATGCAGTTGAAAGGTTTCGCAATCCAAGTGAAGCATTTCCCAAGTGAGGAATTCTCCAGATTTAGTCTGAAATTGATGTGTGTCAACCCACAAAGACATATTCCTCCACTACACACACTCCCACTTGCTCTCTCAGACCACACGAGGATAGAGCCTTGATGACCTGCAGGCCTTTGCTTCCCTTCTCCTTCTTCCCATCCCCCACCACACAATGCTCTTCCTTTAACTGCCCTGGTTTCTCAAGCATTTCCTAGATACTCAGGTGGGAAGCTGTTCCTCATCCCTGACGTGAACCTCTTTATTCTTCTCCTACCAATAGTCATCTGTCAGCCAGGAATTGGTCAGGACCTGACTAGAGAACACATTTATGGAAATACAGTTGCCCCGTGTATCAGTTAAGACAACACCAGCAAGAGCTTAATGCAATGGAAGTTTATTTCTTTTTCAAAGAAATGTCTGTTGGTGGCAGAGGCCCAGACTGCTTCACACAGTCACTGAAGCACTTAAACCAATGGAGAACTCTGCCTCTCTGACAGCAGAAATCCTAATTCCATGGTTCAGGGTGGGATGTGGGCACCTATTTTTTAATGACTTTTTTATGTTCCCCTGGTGACTCTAAGGGGCACCCAGGGCTGAGAAGCTCCTGTCTCCCAACTCCATCCTGAGAACCAACATCCAACCACCAAATATGGGAAATGGAAGAAATAGATCAAGACTATGTGGGAAGTATTTATGCACCAGGACTGGAAGTAAGATGCATTACTTCTGTGTACATCTCACAGGTCAGAAGTAAGTCACATGGCCACATTTCACCTGCAAGAACTGCTGGGACATGTAGTCCAGCTGAGTGCCCAAGAACAAAGCAAGTGGGTTAAAGATCATTCAGCTGATTTCTCCCCACCCATATTGCTATCTCTGAAACATGATTGCTAGCTGAGAGAAAACATGTCAGTTATTTTTGTTTGCTTGGATATGGGACCTAAGAGTTAAGAGTTTTAGAAGTTCCCAAGGGAGTTAATGGCACAGCCCTCTCCTGAGATAATCTGACTGGGAGATGGTAAATGGTACAATGTTCATTCACCTTTGAGCTGAGCCAGGGCTGGAGCCACAGAACCAATGGCTGCTTGAGGTGGGTGTTGTGGGGAGTGGGGAGAGAAGAGTCCCCTAGAATTTGATGTGAAAGGCAAGACTGTGCAAGGCAGAATGGAGCCCAGGGACAAAAGAAACAACTGTAAGGAGAGAGAGGGAGGTAAAAGCCCATAACTTCAAAAGTAGGTGACACATAGCCCCTGCTGCCAGGGGTTCACAGGCTCTAGGAAGAGAGCTAGGTGTGTATTCCCAGCTCCTTGTAGTCAAACACTAATTGGACGGATGGCTGGGTCTAACACGTAGCCTGGTCTCTCAGGCCATGACTGGTGTGAACCAGAGAAGACAGTGTGTGAGCCAAGGGGTAGGGGAGGGGCCAGAACACCTCGCTGCCAATGCTGGCTTGCCTGACGTGGTTGAATAAACCACTCTTTAGGTTCTGGGAGACTCAAATTGGCAAGATATCTGTGCTTGGGAACTGAAGGCATTCAGAAAGCTTTTTACATCCAAGGACTGAGTCAAAGTCATGTGCTGACTGGAACACATTTGTTGCCCTTAGGTTTTTGCACCTCAAAGAAGGTTAATGAACTAGGACCGATCCAGAAAAGACTGTCTTGGATGTTCCATGAGGAAGAACTTGAAATGTGGGGCATCTTTAATTTGGCAAGTATCTTAGTCAGTTCAGGGTGCTATAAGTTGCCACAGACTGGGTGACTTAAACAACAAACATTAATTTCTCATGGTTTTGGAGGCTGGAAGTGTGAGATCAGTATAGCAGCATGGTCTGGTTCTTGGGAAGCACTCTTTTCCTGGTAAACAGAGAGCTCTGGCCCATTTATCTCCTTATAAGGGCACTAATCCCATCATGATGGGGCCCCACCCTCATGACCTCATCTACACCTAATCACCTCCCAAAGGCTCCACTTCCAAATGCCATCAGACTGGGGTTTGGGACTTCAAAATATGAATTTGGTGGCAACATAAACATTCAGTCTATAGCAGCCAGTTAAGGAAAGAGAAGGCTTCCCTGTGGCTCAGTGGTAAAGAATCCACCTGCCAGTACAGGAGACATGGATTTGATCTCTGAGTCAGGAAGATCCCCTGGAGAATGAAATGGCAACCCACTCTAGTATTCTTGCCTGGGAAATCCCCTGGACAGAGGAGCCTGGCAGGCTACAGTTCATGGAGTCCCAAACAGAGTCAGACATGACTTAGTGACTAAACAACAACAAAGGAAAGAAATGAACACATGTAAATGCCTGAATGCAGCATACCAATGAAGCTCAGACCAAGTGAGGAGGGGGCAGCATCACTGGAAGATGCTAATGAGGCTATCCTTAAGACAAGAAGAAAGATGTACACCAGAGGAGGAAACTGCCCAAGTGGGGCTACAGGCCTCAAACTTGAGCAGAACCAATAAGGCAGGTGGAAAATGGGTGAAGTCAAGGGATGGTGTGTGAGTCATGAGTAGGAGGCTATATTATTCTCTCTTCTTGCCCAACTGAGATAGACTACAGAAAAGCACGCAAATCACATGTAAAGCTTAATGGTTTTTTTGGTTTGTTTTTTAACAAATTCAACACATCTGTCCAACCAGTTCCCAGATCAAGAAACAACATGACCAGCATTCTAGAAGCCCCCTTGTATTCCCTTCTTTTCACTACCTATACCAATCAAGGTCATCCTGACTTCCAGTAGCATAGATTAACTTTGCTTGTTTCTGAACACTGTATAAATGGAATCATGTGAACCTTTTGTGTCTGACTTCTTTCATTCAAGATTGTGCTTATGAGATTCATCCATATTGTTGCACTTACTTGCCATTTGTTCAGTCTCTCTGCTCGAGAGTTTTCTGTTCTGTGAATATACCATGCTTCATTTATTAATACCTCTTCTCCTGTTGATAGACACTTAAATTGTTTCTAGTCCTTGACCATACAAATATTCTTTTTTAAATTTTATCTATGTATTTATTTTTGGCTGTGCTGGCTTTTCTCTAGTTGTGGCATGTAGGAGCTACTCTCTCATCGTGGTGTGCAGACTTCTCACTGCGATGGCTTCTTTTATGTGGAACATGGGCCCTAGAGTGCATGGGCTTCAATAGTTGCAGCATGTGGGCTCAGTAGTTGCAGCTCCCAGGATCTAGAGCACAGGCTCAATAGTTGTGGCACAGGGGCTTAGCTGCTCTGCACTGTGTGGGATCTTTCTGGACCAGGGATTGAACCCATGTCTCTTGCACTGGCAGGCGGATTCTTTACCACTGAGCCACCAGGGTATCCCCTATTATGAATATTCTTGTAGTGACTCTTCAGTGAACATAAGCATGCATTTCTGTTAGGTAGACACATGAGTGGAATTGCTGGACAAGGGGTGTGTGTTTCTTCAGCTTTAGATACTGGCAAACAGTTTCCCCAAACCGCTAGATCACGGAGACACTTTTGAGAGTGAATGGGTTGCTAACTGATTGAAGTGACAGAACCTCAGGAATAAACTGGAACTGTCCCTGGCAAACTAGATCAGTCATCTCCCAATCCACATACAATGGGGATAGTCGGCAGGGCGCGCTTCTGAAGAAGACGGATGTGGCTCGGGGCTGGAGGGGGCACTCCTGCAACTGTGTGTGTTGCATAAAGCTGAGAAGCTGCAGATGTCCTTGCGATAAAAATCTATAAACTAACACCTTCCCCTCAGCAGATAATGGGTTCTGGACACATATCCTCTGGCTCAGCCCTTCTTTTATCATTTGTGAGCATTCTCCCAACATCTCCTTCTTCAGCCTTCATAGAAGTTGGTTGAAGCTGAGACTTTTGGCAGGTCCCTGAACTGCACAGCCAAAAAATTATATGCTGTGCACATCTGCAGCCAGGAACATGAAGCTTTCTAGGGGAGATTTATTGCCTCCTTTCCCTCCCCCTTTTGGAAGGTTTCTGGATGCTGCTCCTTGTGTATATAGCATGTGCCTCCAGCTTATCACTACAGTAAGTATAAAAGCAATTAATTTTTCCCCCTTTCGGAAAGCGGAAGTTTTAACCGCACTTCAATACCATTTGCATTTCTGATTTCTATCAAGTTCACACTTCCAGCAAAGAAAGTCCTGCTGATATAATTTGTTTTTTTAATTGCATATTCTCTGGCAGGAAGCTGCTTCTTTTGCCTCCAAAGCAGAAAACATGTACACATTTGGAGGAGCTCGACTCTGACCTCTGCTGCAGGGTAGCTCACCTTATTGGCATTAGGGAGGTGAGGACAGGTGTGGGAATTCAGAGCAGGAGCCGTCCTGCATTTTTACACAGACCTTCACATATGCTGAGCTCGTGTAAATCCGTTGCCTGATTTGGGGGAAGTGGGCAGCTTCTGAGAAGCAAGTCTTTATACCTGGTTATAATTGACTCACATGTTCAGAGAAATTTTCCTAAGACAGACCGGATTTATTTCTTGCTCACTTTCACTGGTTAATATCCTTTAACACTGTTTCCACATCATTATTTAGACTTACAGAATGGTAAGGCTATAAGGGACCCAGGCTACCATATGACCCGATGATCTGGTGACCTACTTGCGTTACAGTTTTAGATTGCATGAGTGGTGCCAGCGCTTCACTCTGCCCTATTTCATGGCACTGTCACGTCATTGCCAGAGGTGGAGGGTACTTCCCTGTCCCTTGATTTGATGCAGAGCCAAGCAACTTGGTTTGACTAATGAAATGGGCCTTAAGATAGTTCTGAGCCTAGACCTCAAGAGGCCCCACATCCTTCCACATCCTCCTGGTGCCTCTGCTGTTGTATGAAAAGAAGATGTGCACCTAGCCCACTGGGCCAGGAGGAGAGGAGACACATGGAGTGATGGAGTTGGCTCAGCCAAAGCTCAGTCCTGTGACACGAAGCAGAGCCACCACAGCCTACAGTGTGTGTGCTTAATCACTTAGTTGTCTGACTCTTTGCAACCCCATGGACTGTAACCCTCCAAGCTCCTCCATCCCTGGGATTTCCCAGGGAGAAATACTGGAGTGGGTTGCCATACCCTCCTCCAGTGGGTCTTCCCAACCCAGGAATTGAACCCGCATCTCTTTCGCTTCCTTCATTGACAAGTAGACTCTTTACCACTAGCACCACCTGGGAAGCCCCATAGCCTACAGTACTGCTGCCAAACTAAGGCCAGCCTCAATCAGCTAAATAAACTCAGCTGCCCCACAGGGCCATGGTACTAGTTGCTTGTCCTTGCATGCTACTGAGACTGTGGGTATGTTCCCATGGTGATTGTTAACCAGTAGAGACGCTGGCTCATGGTCGCACAGCTGGCTTGTGTCAAAGGCAAGTCTAGAACTCACGTCCCCAGTCCTCAGGTTTGCAGCACATACCCTGGGATTTTCACGCGCTGGGAAAGATACTGCTTAGTTGTAGGTCTTGCAGCTTTTGGAAAATGTAGCTTGTAAAAAAATCGTTGAGAGAAAACAGATGAAACTTTACATGGCTCCAGGGATTAATAATGTAACGGGGATTGTTCCACTTCTGGTTTGAAGTGAATCTGAACTGGCTGTTCCACCCATCTCCTCCTCCTCTCTGACAGCTGTGGAGTTCCCCAGGACTGAGAGTTTAATGGCTTGGGAGCTGCTCCAGACAGCATTTGCAAGAGCCAGGGCTTGACTAGCGCTGGAGGCCATCAGTGACTGGAGCTGGGACTTGGCCCTTTTCTGGACAAGCAGGAAGCCGAAGCTCCCACTTCAGTGCCTGCAGACCCAGGCCAGCCTCTGCGAGAGTCACAAGAAAGATCCAAAAAGATAAACCACCCCATACCCCAGCTCTTTCCCCCAAAGATCAAAATCTCAGGTTTAGAATCTGCTCCTTTATGCCAATGACCTCTGAAATGCAGGGACTTGATGGGGGTGGACATGGAGACGGAGACATGTCACATTAGAAGCTTATATCACCCATTGACACCTCCCTGTAAATAAAGGCTCCTGCCACCCTTTCTGGGGCTTGCCACTCACTGACCGGTCTTGCCTTGGCCTGCAGAGAAAAAGTGCCAGGAATCCTTAGAATGCTGAGTGTTAACGTTTGTCGCTCAGTCATGTCTGACTCCTTGTGACACCATGGACTGTAGCCTGTTAGGCTACACTGTCCACGGGATTTCCCAGGCAAGAATACTGGAGTGAGTTGCCATTGCCGTCTCCAGGGGAACTTCCCGACCCAGGGCTCGAACCCAGGTCTCCCATGTTGCTGGCAGATTCTTTACTGAGCCACCAAGGAAGCCCAGAATGCTGAGAGATAACAGAATTTCCATGTATTTTCTTTCCTTCTCAATGACTGCTACGGCTACCTTTCTCATGGGATCACTCCAGAGGAGCTCTTAGAATGCCAAAGAACTCTATTTTCTCCACTCTTGATATGCCCTGTCCTAATATGGGCTTGGGCCCCAGATACAGGGTGTGCATGAGAAATGGGGGAAGGGGGAAACCCGGCTGCCGTATAATTATGTGTAGTTGATACTTGATCAATACCTGCCTCCCATTCTATATGATCAGTTCAGAAAAGTGCGAGATCACATCTATGTTGTTCCCTGTTGTAGGCCTAGTTCCTCCACGATGCCAGGCACATAAGCATCTTCGATAAGTATTATAGGAAGGGAGGAGTGAATGAACGCACACAGCTGTTCCGGGAGATAACCCACAGAGGACATCTTTGCACACCCAGCTGGACACAGTTCAGCGTGTCGGACCTGGGCCAGTGGGTCCTTCGGCATCTGGCTGTGGTCCTTCCCCATGGCGCCATGCCATGCTCAGATTGTCTCAACAGATCAGTCACTGCCGAGATGACATCTCCATCACTCAGGGTTCCATTGTGACTGGAGGATACAGGAAAGAGACTGGGAACCATGGCAGCCACGGCAAGTGATAAAGCTTTCCTCTCCCTCTGGGGCAGCCCTGGTCTCTTACTCCTGCTTGGTCCTTACCCTGGACTCACTGGCAGGAACTGGTGAGCTGGCAGCATGTGCTGCTCTCTGGACCCAGTGCTGCTTATCTGGTGCCTCGTGCCAGCTGGGCAGCAGAACAAAGTCGCCAATACAAAAGAGAGTCCAGACTGGCAGGTGCCACCAACCACCTATAACAGGAATGAGAGTCTGACAGGAGGTGTCTGATAAGGAGATCACGTGGCCTTTATTCTTGCTCACTGCCAGGAGAGGTTATCTGAGTCCAGTTCAGAGAGGATGAAAACAAATGTTTATGAGCACTTCCAACTTCCTCTGATGCACGCATGCTGCCTTAGGCTGGTTCACCCAAAGGCCGACGCTAAGACAAGGCATGAGTGCAGGTGATTGATTTGAGATGTAATTCCACAGAAGGGGAGAGAGGGAGCAGGGAGGGACAGAGAAGGGACAGAAATTCAGTTTATCATGTGCTGAGGAGATGTGGGCACCTGGTGGGGATCCGCTGAGAAACCCTGGGAAGTCGACCTCAGTCAATGGGGAGGCCAGGCATTTACCCTCTACCTCCGGCCCTTAGTGCTTGAAGGCTGCCCCCTGGGCCCTTGCCTCCCTCACATTTCCCAGTTGCACCTGTGCTAAGTGAAGCAAGGGCTTCCCTGGTGGCTCGGATGTTAAAGAATCCACCTGCAATACAGGAGACCCAGGTTCGATCCCTGGGTCAGGAAGATCCCCTGGAGAAGGGAATGGCTACCCACTCCAGTATCGTTGCCTGGAGAATCTCATGGACAGAGGAGTCTGGTGGGCTATAGTCCTCATGGCAGGCTACACTCCATGAGGTCTCAAAGAGTCGGACATGACTGACCAACTTTCACTAAGCGGAGCAATCTCCCATGACACTGGAGCAAGCCCACAGACAGAACAGCTGAGGGATGGAGGTCTGGGGGTGGGGGGGCTAGTGTGTGCCCCAGAACTGTCCCCCTCAGCTACAGTGAACTCAGGAGGGTCTAGAGGGTACCGGTGGGACATCCCTGAAGTCTCCAATTTGCTTACAACTGGTCTGGAGCCAGAAGACATGAATCCCTCTTCCATTGAACTATGAGATCATAGTCAACTCACCTCAGCCTCAATTTCCCCATCCAGGAAAAGAAATAATAGATTTTGCCCATCCAACTTTGAAGGGCTGTTGTGGGCATCAAATTAAAGTAGAGAATCAAATAGAAATTATCTTTATGTGTATATGAAATCTTGTTCCTTTCATTCATTTTCCACTCTGTGCCTTATCATTTCCATTCTTGTCCTTTTACCTTTAAGGGCCGGGCACTTTTCCATAGCTTAGACCAATCTTATGCCTTTCTGAGTTTCCTCTGCCTACTGCAGTATATGACACATAGTAGGCACTCAAAAATGCACCCTTAAAAATATCAAGTACTGTTTTTGAATTTGCTTGTGAACTGGAGTATGGGCTGAATCTAAGGGAGAGAGGCCCAAGGAATGAGGTCTTTCACCCAAAAATTCATAAAGGGAATTCAGAGCTGGCTGGTGGGAGAGAAAGGTGCTGGATAATTGGACTCACTCTCCCCCAGCTTCAGTTGAACCTCCTTGTATTTGGAGATGTTGGGAAGCTGCATTTTACAGACTCCTTCAAACTAGGGTTCTATCTATCTGATAACAGCCCTGAGAGATTTGGAAGGCAGAAGGAAGGAGGAGGCCGCCTCTCTGAGGCAGTTCCAGTGGCCCAGTGGGCTCTTCCCACATGTGTTGGCCGCAGCTGAACTGGACTCTGTGGTCCACTGTCGGTCAACAGCTTTTTATGGATGTGGGTGGCCTGGAAGGAAGTGAGCAAACATTTCCGGACCTCTGGGTTAGAGTTATAGTGGTGTCTGTCCAATGACACGAAAGCTGAAATACCTTTTTTTTTTTTTTTAACTCCTTCTTCCTTCCAGTGATTTTGAAAGTACCTGATTCCCTGTATTAAATCCCTTTCTACTTGAGATATCCCTATTACTTTCTGTTTTCTGCACTGACTCCCAAGGCAAGCATGCTGATTGGGAACAATTAGTGGAAAGAAGGAGAGAAACGTCTTGTAGAGGAAGAGGTGGGACAACTCTGGGGAGGAGCTGAGAGGCTTGGCTGGCTAAGTGCTAGGCAGCATAAGGGCCTGGCATGCGGGAAAACGTCATTGGCCCTGGCCTACTGAATGCTGAGAGCCCTGGAGGCTAAGGGTAGGAAAAGCTTCTAAACTAGGGGAGATCTGATTGGGTAGCATGATTCCCTCATGTAAAGGGTAGGTCCAATCAGAGGATGCCTCTTGGGGCTTCATGGGAATAGGGAACATGGGTCCCAAAGTCAAGGTCTCCACATATCATCTAGAGAAGTGGACAACAGGAGCTCAAGATTGGGACAGGCAGACTCTGAACCTGGTCAAGAAGGACTGAGAAGAATCCAGGCTAAAACTCAAAGAGTAGGGCATTGTTGGATAAGCCTCAGGCCCTATATAATCAGCCACATTTTACAACATGGCATTGATGGAGCTCTAAGTGGGGGCAATGATGGTTTGTTGAAGGTGTGTATTTTCCCAGAGGTCAGAAAGTAGAATGGAATTTAATCCATTTACTTAACAACAAGACCCTGAGCCCTTGCCGCAAGGTACGTGCATGCTGAGTTGCTTCAGTTGTGCCTGACTCTTTGCGACCCCACAGACTGCAGCCTGCCAGGCTCCTCTGTTCATGGGATTTACAGGCAAGAATACTGGAGTGGGTTGCCAGGCCCTTCTCCAGGGGATCTTCCTGACCCAGGGATTGACCACACATCTCCTGAGGCTCCTGCATTGGAAGGTGAATTCTTTACCACTGAGCCACCAGAGAAGCCCATTTATATCCATAGTAATATGTTTAAAAAAAATGATGAAATATTTATTTTTAGTGACTGGCAATAATAAGATTTAATATTTATTTATTAAGGATTTCAATGTGCTAGATACTCTTTGAAGCATTTTATATGCATTCAATCATTTAAGACTCTCAACAGTCCTATAAGGTGGATTCTGTTATCACCCTCATCTTATTCTAGATCAGGAAATGCAGAGCTCAGAAAGGCTAACAACTTACCAAAGGTCACACAGCTAGCAGGATGTTGAATTCAGGTTCGACCCCAGTTGTTCTGGCTGACCAGCAATTAACCATACCACCATAAAATGCCTCTCATTTGAAGAATATTCCAGGACAGTTTCAAGATCAAAACTTATTTGTAATCAGGGATTGTTCTGTTATTAAAGAACTTACAAGGGAGACTAGAAAAAGAAATATATTGCTCGTGTGAGTAAATATTTACATACACCAAAATATTTATGTTCATATATGTGAGTACTGCTTTCCACAGGGGGAGAGGAAAATGTGTAAATATTTGCTCACTGGAAATAGCTGACAAGTAGTTAGGAAACAGGAATATTTATACTGTACATTGCTTTTGTGCTGTCGAATGGTTTCATCTGGAGTCTGTGCACTAATTCCCCAATTGGACATGCAATACAAGAATCCTGAAATGGTAAATTCTAAGATCCTTTTGGAGGTCCCTAACTTCTGTGAGACCAATTTCCAAATAAAGTTAATTCCAATTTTCCTAACTCATGTTTTCTAAAAATGTACACTGCCTTTTAAGATGTCTTGATTCTTTCCAGGAGGAATTATCCCTAAGCCCTAAATCAGAGGCTCTGTCATTCTGCCCAGAGTCCCACATTGTGGGTTTTGACTGAGAGACATACTCAGGGGACCATTTCTGGACCAGCACTTGGAAGCGGTTAGGGAGCAGATCAAATACTGAATTGACTGGACAATGGTGAGAACCAGACAGCACCAAAGACAAGAAATTTTTCAAATTTTAAAAAAAAAAGCATTTTCACATGAATAATGAGGATTTTAAGAGAGAATATGGCATAATGGAATTCAGTGTGTGTGTGTGTGTGTGTGTGTGTGTGTGTGTGTGTGTGTGTGTATATAAAATGGGCCTGAAAGTGAAAGTGAAGTCGCTCAGTCGTGTCCGACTCTTTGAGACCCCGTGGACTGTAGCCCACCAGGCTCCTCTGTCCATGGGATTCTCCAGGCAAGAATGCTGGAGTGGGTTGCCATTTCCTTCTCCAGGGGATCTTCCCGACCCAGGGATCGAATCCAGGTCTCCCGCACTGCAGGCAGATGCTTTAACCTCAGTATATATTATATATTATGGGCCTAGTGTATTGACTTTGGGTTGGTGTTTGTTTTCACATGTCACTGTGTTTAACCCTTATTGTGGCGGATAGCCTTGGTGTCAATTGGATGGCCTTTAGCTGCAAATAACAGAAAGACTTACTGCATCAGATTTAAACAACAGAGGATGTATTACCTCATGTAATAAGGAAATCCAAAGTGGGAATGTTCTGGGGTTGGTCTCATGTTTCTTGCATCTTTCCCTCTGCATTCTTGGCATAGTGTCCTTGGTGAGAATGCCTCATGAAATTGCCTCTGGGAGTCATTTGCTGATACCACAAAGTCTAATAGACATAGAGAGATTTTTATCTTCACACATCTCTCTTTCTTATCTAAATATTGCCCAGAAGGCTTCAACAGACTTTCCCTCATAGATCACTGGCCAGAATTAAGTCACATGCTCATGTCTAACCAGTCAGTACCAAAGAGGCTGGACCACCATATTTAAGTTAGTCGAATCATGAGTTCTCTGCCTTCTGAGGACAGGGTTGAAGGCTGATTCCTTTGAAACACGTGACCTCCTTGAACAAGGGGGATTCTTGAATGATAGTGAGGTTTGGTAAGAAGGGATAAAGGTAAATAGTCATGGGGTAGGCAACCAACAGGGTCCATTTCATCTCATTTGAAAGATGGGGGAAACAAGGCTCAAAAAAGGTGTGACTATGCATTTAGGAAATGCAAGAGCTGTAATTCAAACCCAGAGCCTTTTCTGTCATACCATGCTGCCTTAAGTACCTCCAACTGCTGCTGCTTCCCTGTTACTGGAGCAGTGAGGTGCGTGGGCACAATTGATGTTTTCCACTGAGCTCCCTTCTCTATTTGCTGTCTAGACAATTGTGAAAGGGCTGTTTGTATAAATTTAATTAATTCATAGTCATTACCCAGCCACCATTGGCTACAAGCCTCCTTTCCCCCTCCCTCTTCAGCAATTCTGCCAGAGGCCCTACTTGCCTTAGCTTGGAGACCTGCCCAGAAGAGCATCTTTGGACCTGGGCAGAAGAAGAGTGAGGAGCCAGAGAAGGGACTCTGGTTCCTTGGCTAGCACTGTTTTTTGCTGTACATTAAATCCCCTACATACAAGCGAGTTCCGTTTTGAGAGCACATTCGTAAGATCAACAAGTTAGCTTAGGTACTCAGCTATCACAATCAGCTATATAGTACTGTATTGTAATAGGTTTATAATATTTTTCACACAAATAATACCTAAAAAGCAAACACAGAAAATACAGAAAACACTTTTAATCTTACAGTACAGTACCTTGAAAAGTGCAGTAGTACAGTACAACAGCTGGCAAATAGGAGCTGGTAGAAGTACCAGCTCTGTGACTGCTGCTTTCACACTTGCTTCAGGACATCCTGGGCTTGCAGTAAAGATGGGCTTCCCTGGTGGCTCAGTGGATAAAGCATCTGCCTCCAATGCGGGAGACCCGGGTTCGATCCCTGGGTTGGGAAGATCCCCTGGAGAAAGAAATGGCAACCCACTCCAGTACTCTTGCCTGGAAAATCCCGTGGACTGAGAAGCCTGGTAGGCTACAGTCTGTGGGGTAGCAAAGAGTCGGACACGACTGAGCGTAAAGATACTATACTCTGTATAGTA
This sequence comes from Capricornis sumatraensis, assembly GCF_032405125.1. Taxonomy (NCBI): domain Eukaryota; kingdom Metazoa; phylum Chordata; class Mammalia; order Artiodactyla; family Bovidae; genus Capricornis; species Capricornis sumatraensis. The sequence goes on along the minus strand of NC_091092.1, from coordinate 104,432,045 downwards.
TTCTACAGTAAAATGCACAAGAGCTCAACCACTTGTAGAAGATGCACGCACGTGATAATGTCCGCCAGACACATGAACTAACTTACATGATTACCCATGGGAACACGGATCTTTGAAAGTTCCCAGCTTGAAGGTTCACATGTAGGGGACCTTACTGCAGTTCTCTGATCCTATCCCACATTCTGTCTGCCCCAGGCTTAGATTGTGGATGCCCTGTGCTCAGTCTCTCCAGCTTGGATTGTATATTGCCACTCACCCAGCTGTCTGCCACTCTGGTGTCTGGAGAATATTTGCTCTTCTCCTTAAGATGATGTCTCCAGTATCTCTTAGCTGCTGGATCCCTAACTCCTTGACACAGAGCAAGGTGTTCCTTCTTTCAGTTCCCTTTGTCTTTAGAACTTTGCCTCTCCTCCACTTAGGTCATTGTCTTATATCAGATTGTCTTGTATTAGTCTCTTTCCTTATTATATTGTGAGTTTCCTGGGGGCAGAGTCCAAATCTCTTTATCTTGGCTCAATGAATCCCAGTGAAAATGAAGATCTCTTTAACATGGCCACAGCCATCTTCCTTGCAAGATCTGTATACATGGCCTTTCATATGCATGGGAGCTTTTGTGTTTCAGCTAATCAAAAAGAAAGGAGATTCATTCACATACGTTTGTCTTGGTTGTTTGGTTTGCTTGTTTATTTATGTCTAATGCCAAAACATAGGAGCATAGAGAGAAGGAAGACAGGGAAATGGAGAAGAGGATATAGCCTATGTTCTACCATGGCAGAGGCTGCCGGTGGTCTACCTAAATATCTTAAATATGCTCCCCTATTTCTTATTAACAGAACCTTCATTTTGTTCATGGTGGCAATATGCCCACCTAAAAGTCTACCTTTCCCAGCGACCATGCAGCTAACGGTAGCTACATGCCATCATTGAGATATAAGTAGAATTCATCATCTGGGGCTTCCAGGAAAGCTTATATGGGAGACTCTGTGGTTCACCCCTAGACCTGCCTTCAGGAATAAAGAACTTGTTGTTTTGGCTATTGGAAAAAACTGTTGGCAGACATCTGTTGGCTGTTAGCAGGTGCATGGATTGCCTCAGCTGAAGAAATCATCTTCCCAGGACGCTAGCCACCAATGACTTTTCAATGTGAAGTCTGGTCCCTTCACCCCAGTTGGAATCAACTCCAGAGGGCCATCAAGCTCTGTAGTTCCCATTGGGATTGGTTGAGACCATCATGGGGCTTCCCTGGTGGCTCAGAGGTTAAAGCATCTGCCTGTAATGCAGGAGACCTGGGTTCCATCCCTGGGTCAGGAAGATCCCCTGGAGAAGGAAATGGCAGCCCACTCCAGTATTCTTGCCTGGAGAATCCCATGGACAGAGAGGCCTGGTGGGCTACAGTCCACGGGGTGGCAAAGAGTTGGACATGACTGAGCAACTTCACTTGAGACCATCGTTGTGAATGCATCATGGCCCAACTTCTCCCTCTGCCCACTCTTTCCTCCTTCCCCACCTTCTCCATCTGTTGATGCTAAGAGATGTTTTTGTTGTGTTTAGTTGCTCAGCCATCTTGTGACCATGAGACAAGAGACATGAGAGTAAAGCCACACACTCAAATAAATAAGTAAAATGAAAGCCTAAAAGCATCTCCATTGCTGGTGGTATTGTGGAACCATGGTACAGTCCCAAACTGACTGACTACCTCTGAAATTTTTTGTCCCATGAAAAAGAAAAACAAATCACAATTTGGCTAAGCCACTGTTGAGGGCAGCAAAATCTATTTCTAACTGAAACAACCATTGATAATGCCTGAAGGCTCATTCGCTTAGCAGTCAACAAAGAACCAACATGCTAAAAAAAAAAAAAAAAAAAGAACCAACATGCTTCTACTATTATTTCCAGATTTGTGCTAAGCATTGGGGAAACAGCATTAAATAAGATAGACAAGGTTCCTGTTCTTATAGGGCTTAGATTTACTTGGAGGGGGAGACAGATAAACGAGATAAAGAGACAAGGTAATTGCAGAGTGTGATACAGGCTATGAAAGTAATAAACATTCGTCTCTGCTAATGCATAACTTGCAGGGGTCTACTTTTAAAAAGGTGGTCAAAGAAAGGCTAAGAAGGCCATAACACGATCTCTAAAGAATGAGAAGGATTCCCAGGTGGTTCAGTGGTAAAGAATCCGCCTGCCAAGGAGGAGACACGAGTTCAATCCCTGGGTCGGGAAGATCCCCTGGAGGAGGAAATGGCAACCCACTCCAGTATTCTGACCTGGAGAATCCCCATGGACAGAGGAGCCTGGCGGGCTACAGTCCGTGGGGTCATAAAAGAGTCAGACACGACTGAAGCGACTTAACAACAACAAAGAATGAGAAGAAGTAAGTGATGGGAAGATCTAGGGAAAGCATATGAAAGGCTCTGGGGAGGGTGGGAACGCGTCCGAGGAATAGAGAGGAGGTGTGTGCACCTGGATCCTAACGAGCCTGGGGAAGTAGTGGGGGCCAGAGGACACAGGGCATTGTAGACCAAGGAAATGTACTTGGACTTTAGAGTAATTCTTTCAAATGGGAGACCACAGAAGCAAAGGCCTGCGACATGTTCTGAGCTACTTTGTGAAGGATCACTTTGGTTGTTGTGCAGAATCAGCTGTAAGGTGTCAAGGATGATAGTGGCGAGGTGATTCAGGAGACCAGGTAAGAAAGGACGGAGGCCTGGAATAAGGTCATATCTGTGAAGATGGAGAAAAGTAACGGATTCAGGATTTTCGGGGGTAAATCCAACAGGACTCACTTGTGGATTGAATGTAGAGAATGAGGGATTTAAAAAAAAAGCAAGGATGAGTCCTAGGTGTTTGGATTTAGCATATGGAGGAAAGTAAGGTCATTTATCAAGATGATGAACACCTAAGGGGAACACATATGTGGTGAAAAGAAGAGTAACATTTTATTCTGTGTTAAGTTTGAGATGTTTATTAGAGATTCAAGAGGAAACTTCAGCTAATATTGGAGATGTCATTGCCTGAGAGCGGCCTATGGGACACTATGGGATTGAACCCATGTCCCCTGCATTGTAAAGTGTATTCTTAACCACTGGACCCCCAGGGAAGTTAAGATCTCTTGTTGCTGGAAGCAAAATTGACTGCTGGTCTCAGCTGCTGCACTGCACACTGAGGCCACATGTCCCATAGGCCACTCTCAGGCAATGACAGAATACAGTGGGTGACGAAGGCAGGGCCACTCCTACAAGATGCAGGGACATCTCTCACAGGTGACTTTGGCTCAAGGACTCCATATCGACCTGACTGAACATTTTCTGGAACAGTGCTGCAGTCCAAGACTCTTCCTATCCAAGTGTCCTTCCTCCCACCCTCCCCCCCCACCACCTCCTCCACCAGTGTCAGAAAAGCACCACTGTCTGGAGCCTCTTCCTGCCTTCTCCAGCTTCCCGCCTGCTTTACTTCACAGCTGCTCCCCACCCCATGTCCAATCCAGTCTGCTTCTTGGAGGATCTAAATGAACACAGCTGGGCAGGTAGAAAGATGAGCCTGGAGTGCAGGGGAGAGGTCTAGGCTGGAAATGGAAATCTTGAATATAGATGGTTGAGTACATAAAATCGTGTTACTGGATGAGATGACCTAAGGAGTATGAGTGTAGATTAAGAGAAGAATGGAAGCAGAAGTGTCAGTCACTCAGTTGTGTCTGACTCTGCGATCCCATGGACTATAGCCTGTCAGGCTCCTCTGTCCATGGAATTCTCCAGGCAAGAATATTGGAGTGGATAACCATCCCCTTCTCCAGGGGATCTTTCTGACTGAGGGATCGAACCCAGGTCTCCTGCATTGCAGGTGGATTTGTTGCCATCTGAGCCACCAGGGAAGGGAATACCTCAGACTAAACCTTGGAGTTCTCTTCATAGAGGTTGTGTGCAGGACAAAAGGCAAAAGTGACATGGAAGCTTAGAGATGGGAGTATTTAAAGAAGCCAGGTGGAGGGGCTTCCCTGGTAGTCCAGTGGTTAAGACTCCATGCTCCCAATGCAGGGGGCACAGGTTTGATCCCTGGTTGAGGAAATAAGATCCTGCATGCCACACAGTGCAGCTTAAAAATATAAATAAATAAAATAATAATTTTAGATAAAAATAAACAATCAAGGAGGAGCCAACTGTGCCACATGCTCCTGAGACAAGATGACGTTAGAGGCATGTCCACTGGATTTGGTAACTTGGTAACATGGAGATCAGAGCAGGTAAATTAGTTGGTTTGGTGCTGAAAAAAAATAGAGGTCCTGTGTAATTATTGCTGAGCTCATAAGCTTGAGGTAAGTGAGGAAAATATAGAGGGTTTGAAGAAAAAGAAGAGAGTATAAAATAGTTTTATCAAAAGGCAAAGAACAAACTGCCTAGGGAGGCTTGCCATGTGGTTAGAGTGTCTTTTTGAGGTTTGTGGTCATATGTTTTAAGTGAAACCAATCAGTCCATTTTGAGTAAAAGTCAACAAGCCAGACAAGGACCAAGCTGTCTAGAACTCAAGGGATAAACAGCCAACCAAGTTAGGAAAGAGGTCATTCTTCCCCCATCTCTCTTCACCCCAGATTTCAGTGCAACTTTGACATCCTACAAGTTCAGGGTTAACACCATCAGGAAAGAAATCCTGTGTGCTGAAGCCTTGGGTATGAGCATGGCCCTCAGAAAGGTCGTGTCCTCTGGGAAGCCCTGGAGCAAAGTCCCCAAGGAAGGGACTTGTTCCCATACACAGTTAAGGCTCTTTCTGGGCATTCCCAAAGATATTTGGGGAAAAATTTTGTGATTCTGTAGCCTTTTAGATCAAAATAATGCATTGCTGCCCCTTAGATAGTGAGATGGATAATCTAATGTGTGAACTAGGACAGTGCCCAGGTATTTGGTCAAAGGTTAATCTGGATGCTTCTGTGAGGGTGTTTTTGAATGAGATTATTATTTAAATCAGTGGACTTTGAGTAAAGCAGAATTGCTCTCCATGATATGTGGATGGGTCTTATCCAATCAGTCAAAGGCCTGAATGGAACAAAAAACTGGTCTACTCCAGTAAGAGAAAATTCTGCCTGCAGATGGTCTTTAGATCTGCACTGCAACATTGTTTTTTCTCTGAGTCCTCAGCTTGATGGCCTTGGAACTTGAACTGCAGCAGCAGCTCCTCCCTGGGTCTCCAGGCTGCCAGCCCACCCTGCAGATCTGGGACTCAGCAGCCCCCATAATCATGTGAGCCAGTTTCTTAAAACCAATTTCTCTCATCTTTCTTTCTGTGTGCTTTTCTCTGTCTCCATCTCTCTGCCTGTTTATCCCTCTCTCTGTATGTCTTTCTCTGTGTGTGTGTGTGTGTATATATATATATATTATATATATATGTATATGTATATATATCTATTGATTCTGTTTCTCTGGAGAACCCTGACTAACACAAATATACATTCTAGTATGACCTCATTTGTCCTCAAAGCCTGGAGAAGCCTAGGTACCAAGATTACATGTTTGTTTGTTTTTTTAATCTTCAGAACTCAGAACAATGTCTGTCACATAAGAGCCCACTGAGTATTTGTTGAAAAGATGAACGGATAAATGGATGAATGAATATAATAGAAGGATGGATGGAGAGATGGATGACTGAATGGATGAATGATTGGAGCGATAATTGGATGATACTGTAGTGGAAAGAGCATTGAACTTGGAGTCATATGTTTTGTGTTTCGTCCCCAATTCTACCACTTACTAGCCTTGTAATTTTATTTCTTTATAATAGAAATAGGAACAATGATAAATAACAATATTTGACCTGCCAACCACATAGGAATATTGTGGCAATTGAGTGAGATGCCCAAAGGAGCACCACCCTAGACTGCATTCATAAACCTACAATACTCAGATCAAAGACGTAATAGTTCCATGGTGCTCTGCAGCACTGAGACTGCATGTGGAGTACATATTGTGTGCTCTTGAGAGCTGATGATGCTCTACAAACTGTGAAACACTTTGTACCACCAAAGCACTTTTATTATCATCATTATTTTTTTTCTCAGTCTCTGAGCCTGCATCTGAGGCCTTGCTGTAACTGACCTTCTTGAAAATTCCGAGACGTTCCTTGTTACCTGTCTTCCTGCTAAAGAAGCTAAACTTTTGGGACCACATCTCGGGTTCACTTGACTTTGTCTTGTTCTTCAATGGAAAAGGGAGTTTATTGGTTTACAGACCTGAGAAATAAAAGGCTTTGTCTGGATCTGGGAGTTCCAATTCAGAATCTGTCTCCTTTTCTCCATCTCATTGCTTTCCTTGGCACTAGTTTCACTCTCAGACGACCTTTCCCCACATAGAAAGATGGTGCTGACCTTCCCTACCTGCAACATTCTTTGAGTCTAGCTCAATTTCTGATCCAGTCCCCTTTTCTCTTAAGCCGCTCTCTCACCCCAAAACAGAAGCACATATATTCAACCGGCATTGTCTTCTTACTTCATCTTATGAATGAAGGCAGCCCAACAAGCCGCAAAACTGATAGAATATCCTCTACCATGCTGGCCCTGGGATAAAGCAGGCAGCGAACTCACTGGGACTCCAGATTGGCTGATTGCTCATGATCCTGCGATAAAACATCAAGTTGTGCTGAACCCTTGACTCAGTGAGAAAAGATACCCATGAGCTATCATGGGATGACATTGAGAACATTGGGTTCTATTTCCAAAACTAAGAAGTAGTTTTGAGTCAAGACACCTCAGTCCAAGAGCCTCTCTATGTCCACCCTGAAAGGGAAAAGCCTCAACAGTCACTGAGGTATGCTCATCATGTCTGCTTTAAGCAATTCAGAGAACAGCCTCACTCCAGAGCAAAATAATAATATCTGTCCACTTATGGAGCCATCAACTGCTTTCCTCTTGTCCAGAAAAAAAAATGGGATTGGGCTTCTCATAGTGCTGACTTCTTTAAAGGATGCATATGCAGACAGCCTAGAGAAGAAAGCTCATGTCTTCACATAGCCTAAAGCAGAGCTCAGTAGACAGTGCTCCATTATTTGACAATCTGACCCTCACCATTGACCCTGTTCTATTAAAACAACAGTGAGAAGGGCCCGAGGAATGACTTTCCACAGGCCAGGATCTGACAGGATTCTGAAATTGGAACTTTCTGCCTTACTTCCACAGAACAATGTGTTCAGATTTTCATTCAGGGTCATGAGTAAAGCATGATATTGGCAAAAAGTTCCCTGACCTAGCACGGCAGTGCGGGCTTGAACAAGCGGCAGGAAGCTGGGATGCCATGCCAGTGCCTATTCTGAGTGCTTTTGCCCTGGCCCCTGAAACTGGAACCCACCAATGGAGGTCGCCATTTTGGCTCTCTATATTAGCAAAGAACTCCAGCACATTTTCTACTTAGAATGTTAGTGCTGGAAAAAATCTTAAAGATCCATCTAGTTCCATGTTTCCCAACACAAACTATACCAAGGAGGGGGTAAGCTCTCTAAATTTTCCACTATGGATCAATTAAAATTATATAGATGTAATATATATTTATTCAACTCTTCAATAAACAGTGGAAATCTATTTAAACTCTTTCCCATTCATTTCTTTTATCACTGAAATAAAACATTAATTCACATTAAAGACATTTTATTTAAAGATGAATTTTATAGATTTGAAGAAGTAAAGGTTTTCAGTGATAAATTTGCAGTCTGGAAAATTTGTCCTGGCCCACTGCCAGGTTGAATGTCAGGGGACCCTGAATCTATTCAACCCTTTTTGTTTCTTCTGTGAAGAGATGGACTTGGGGTCCTGGATCACAGAGCTGGGACCTAAACTGAGCTCTCTGCACACCACTCCATTGAACTCTCTACTGTCCTGGGCTGTGTCACAATGGAAGACAATAGATATTAATCGATCTACAAATAGATTTGGTGTCAGTAAAGCTCAGCACTCCACCTAAGCAGAGAACAATTTGTACTTTACCATTTTGTAGAACTCACAGTACATGTTTTCAACTTATTGACCACTCTGGTGCCCAGTTCCCATCATCAGCATGAAGTAACAGGATTTATTTCAGTACAACAGAAAAAAAATCTGCCTAACAGTAGCCTTTGCCATGAGTACATTGATAGATTACTTTAAGTAGTCTGGCTGTGGGGAGTGGCAATATTGGTTCAGCAACTTAATAAGGCCCCTCCATGTCTCCGTCCTCAGCCCAATACTTTTATCCTTGGGTTTTCTGCCTCATGGTCTCAAAATGGCTGCTACAGCCTCATACATCATCCTCATATGTCAGCATGTAACTTAGGAAGCAAGGAAGAGGCAAAAGGCCTTACTCTCCTGTGGCCAACTGTTTTATCTAGGGGATGGTATTTCCCAATATCCCTCTGTCACAGATCCTCTTACATCTCATTGGCCAGAACCAGGTCATAAAGTACCAGTCAATTGTGAAAGAAAACAGAATTGCTCTAGTTGTATGGGTCTAATCATAATTTATTCCCTGAGGCTGAGCACACTGCCACCAAACAAACCAAGGTTCTATTAGCAAGGGAGAAAAGGGGACAGACTTTGTCTGAACAACCATCGGGGTCTCCCACATCTACTCACCCAACCACTAATACATAAAAACTAAAAGGGTTTACACTGGAAGAAACCACTGTGAACTGATGCTCCACTTCCTTTCAACATTTTGATGCCATAACTAACTTGTCTGTAAAAGCATAGCATGTCCTAAGCCCACAGTGCCTTCCCTGGTGGCTCATCAGTAAAGAACCCACCTGCAATCCAGACGGGTTCAATCCCTGGATCAGGAAGATCCACTGGAGGAGGAAATGGCAACCCATTCCAGTATTCTTGCCTGGAGAATCCCAGGGACAGAGGAGCCTGGTGGGCTACCGTCCATAGAGTCAGACATGACTGAGCACGCACTCACGCACACAAGTCCACAGTGATCCATCAGATGAGCATCTGTAAGCCCCTCTCTTAAACACAACATCAGCTCAGAGATACTGTTGCTCGAGTCAATAGGGCAGCTCCCTCTCTGTGCTTCTAGAACCTTCCACTTTAGCTGCCACTCTGTTCTCTTCCAACCCCTTCGAGGCTTCCAAAAGGAAGTCTAAGAAACTGCTTAACACCTCTGTGGGGTTTCTCACTGCATCCCCAGGAGTTCCCTTCATTACAAACTGGGTGCCCAAAGAGGCCCTGGGCATCAAGGGAGCCGATGCCAGAGGCAGCCAGAGTAAATGCTTTTGGGGCTCAAGGCATGAAGTCCCCTGCAGAGGCAGGACATTCTCTTTTAAAAGTTCAGGGGAAGTATTTCTGTCTCATTGACAGTTTGGATATTATAAGACAGAGGTGCGTGCAGGGAGAGGAGCTATCGAGGGGCTGTCCTGTAGCCCTAAAATCACCCCATCAGAGGGCACTGCTTCTCATGCCCAAACGGAAAACCTCTTGCCTCATATGGCCTCTGGCCCAGCCTCAGTCTCCCAGGCAGCCCCGCCTACTCCAAAACTCAGTAGGCCAGCAGCTCATTACAGACCCATGTGCAGCCCTGGGTGAATGCACCCAAGCCTCAAGCTGCATCCTTGACCACGTCCATCTCATCCCCAGGTGTCTCGAAGGGAACACAGAGGGCTTGCCTGAAAAATCCCAGGGACAGAGGAGCCTGGTGGGCTACAGCCCTCTTTCACAGAGGGCTGTCAATGGGTGCAAGCATATCACAGGCTTTGTATTCTAAAATCGCACACCTTTGGTGACTCTGAGTGATGTCACCGAGCTTCTGGTTCTTTGGCATGGCATCCCCATGATTGGATGGCACGTGAGCACACCCTTGCCGTTCTGGCATCTCTCTCTGCCATGGACACACTTTCTCTGAAGGTCTCTCTGCTTTCCCCTCCAGACCAGGGGCTCCTGGAGACCGGGGCTGTCATCTTACTTTGTGTTTCCCTCGTGCTTGCCTCTCAGAGTGGCTGTAATAGCTGTTGCATTAATGACGAATGAACATGTAGACCAAGAGGGAGGGTGCAGCTTCCATGGATCTAAAGGCAGGGTTGAAAAAGAGAGGGAGACAATGAGCGCCTCTGCTTTCTGGCCACAAACCCAGCGCGATGTCCTGTGGTCCAGAATCAGAGTGTGTTCTCCTGCACACACTCTGAATCCCACTTGGGCCTTCCGAGCGACCATGCCCCCGTGGCCAGGGCGGTTGTCTGTGTTTGATTTCCCTCTATCAGTAGAACACGCTTAGAGAGTTCCACTTTGTGCTTCCTTCTTCCCTCGGCACTAGCGACATGAATGTCCTTATGACAGCCACACACCAGCCCCCAGTCTCTCACACTTTCTGCCACATGAACTCACAGCTCTAGGAACTGACTCTCAATGTGGGTCTTTTTTTTTTTTTTTTTTTTAACCAAAAAAGGCAGAGATTATAATCGCCTCCTCTCTTTCCCAACCTTGACTTTAGATCCGGGGAATCTGAGCCTCTCTTCTGATCCACATGTTGATGTCCTTTTGTTTCCTTATTCTTCTGTGAGACACTTCTTCCTGTCTCTCTCCCTTTCTCAGACTGCAACTGCCTTATCCCTTATCACAGGTTTTGAGGGGCAAGGAACTAAGGACAGAGAGGTGCTCCCCGATAGGATCAGGATTAAGCCGCCTGTATGTCCCCAGGGCTGTAGAAGATGCCACAGGCAGGAGAGCCAGCTTTGCATTGTCTGTATCGTGAGAGAGACACAGGCTGCTTGAACTGGGCCCCATTCTAGCTGCGATGAAGGGAGGGGAAGGCTCAGGGTGTACTATCCCCACCCCAAAGCTCCTGCCCCCAGGCCACCTGATGGGCCCAGAGCTCCTGGCTGTGCACTCAGGCTGAAGCATCGACTTTTTCTCCTTGAGCTCCTGCCATTCGAAACCGCTGGGATGTAGAAGACACACACATATACACACACACATTGGTGTTTCCAGCTCTGCTGGAGCCTGTAACACAGAGCTCCCTGAAGCCAGCCTGTGCTGGCACTGAGCAGGGTGAGACCAAGGGCTGTGAAGAAGACAAGTTGAAGGAAGCAGCCGGTAGCCAAGGAGTCAGTGTGTACAAGCTTCCTGGGGCCTCAGCTTCTCCAGCTCTCAGAGAGGGCCCCCCACTCCCCAATGGCCTTACATGTGTTTTGTAAGAACCTCATAACCTGTCACCTGCTAAGTGCCTGACACTGTTTCAAAGGCTTTAATTTTAGTAATTCATTCACTACTCACTGCTATCCTATGACATAGGAACCATTATTAGCCCCTAGTTTCACATAAGAAGTGGGCTTCCCTGGTGGCTCAGAGGTTAAAGCGTCTGCCTCCAATGTGGGAAACCCAGGTTCGATTCCTGGGTCGGGAAGATCCCCTGGAGAAGGAAATGGCAACCCACTCCAGTATTCTTGCCTGGAGAATCCCATGGACAGAGAAGCTTGGTGGGCTACAGTCCACGGGACTTTCACTTTCACTTTTCACATAAGAAATGGAGGCACAGAGAGGTTAAATAGCTTACCCAAGGACACACAGCTATAAGTAGCAGAGGGGGGATTGAAATCCTGGCAATCTGGCACCAGGGTCCGTGCTCAAAACTACCACACTATACTGCCTTGTGTGAAATGTAAGTGCTTTCCATAGTCAAAAGTGTCATACACATGCATTCTCACAAATGAAGTCAAAGGGAGATGCTGTTGCTTGGGAGATATTATTGATTCAGTCCACAAACTCCAGGACTGTTTAGGTGGGCAGAGGAAACAGCTCTCTACCAATGTCAGATGGGAAGCTGGTGCATAAATGCTCTAAGATGTGCTCCCCAGCCTCTCCCTGAGGAACCCGAGGGACTAAGCACCCACAGCAGCAACCACTCATGAACATACCTTTGACTGACTGCCTTCCCCTCCCTGCTACCCTTCGGTACCCCTTTCTGTGCTTCCTGGATCACTTGCCATAGAAATGACTTACACTTCAATCCTATCTCAGACTCTGTAGATAGACAGGTAATATAACCAACCCACTTTTACAGTTGGGGAAACTGAGCTCCCAAAGCATTCCGAGATAGAGTCTGGTTCTCTCAACTCTCAGAGTCTGGGATGCCTACCTCACATGGCTCTGAGGTTCCTTGGGACAGTGACATGCTGTGGGCAACAAGGGGACATGGTTGAGCATTTTCCACTGTCAACAAAGACATAGTCACAATTCCTTAGAGATGCAGTCCATGACTTCTGGGGACCAGTATCCTACCTGTGATACTGTGACAATAAGGTGTTATTTCCAACCTTATTGATTGCATATCACATCCATAAAACAAGTGGCTCCATTAGTTGTGTAACACTTATAAATTACATCTATGTGCTTCTAAGTTATATAAATACATATCACTGTACTAACATGATAGGTACAAACAACGGTCAATTGAATTATCGGTTCCAAACCTTGACTCCTTTGTAGTAGTATTGTGTACTCGCATCCGTACATCCTTGCCATGACCTCATGAGAGTCAGTGTGTACATCCTCACCCCTTGGCTCTGGGCTTGAAGCTGTGACTTGCTTTGGCCAATGGGATGTTAGTGGATGTGAGGCTTCTAGGCAAACCAAAGCCTCCACGGTTCAGATGTGGTGCTGGAGACGTGGCAGTGGCAGGCCAGACTGAAGCCCAGTGAGGCGAGATAGGGACACTTCACAAATGCATAGACCAGAGAAGTCACTGAGGCTGCTCTGCCTGAGAAACAGAGGTGTCCAAGGGCTAAAGGGAGGGAGAGATGGGGCCCAGCTGAACCAGAGTGGTGCCTAAACTTGGTCTGAAACAGTTCTTGAACATCAATTCAGAAAATCAGACCAGAATTGCCACGAAGGGTTATTGTACTGGGAGCTGGGGAGCTGGAATGGTTCTTCAGAGATGGGTTGAGAAGACCAAAATTGCTATTTCTTTTTTTTTGCAGCACTTCACAGCATGTGGAATCTTAGCTCCCTGACCAGGGATCAAACTTGTGCCCCCTACATCACTGCATTAGGAGCACAGAGTTTTAACCACTGGACTGCCAGGAAAGTCCCCAAGATTTCTAATTCTGTATCAATCTGTCACCAGGCCACCAGCAAGGGGTGTGCCCTAGGTACTGTCTGCCACTGAGGCCATCTGTGAATGACTTGAGGGAGTCCGTGGCTGGAGCATGTCCACTGCACTGTTGGCACTCCCAGCTCTGGGCAACAAGTCCTTCCACAATGGGGGAGCTGGGTGGCTTGTCAGTGCATCCACCAGACTGTTTATGTGTGAGAGTGTGTCTGAGCGTTGAGCGTGTTGTTGTGTATGTGTGTGTTCTCTGTCCTCTCTGTTTGATTTGGGTTCCAGCACTGAATTGCCACAAGAGCCATCGGCCCCCCCAGCTTCACTTGTGGTGCCAGTCTGGGCAGGGTCTGAATGGCAGAGCAGCTGTGAACAGCAAGCCTGCCCACAGAGGAGCTGCCAGACGGAGGCTCAGAGCCACCCATTGGCAGCTGGCGGGGCAAGGATTCGCGTCCGAATCTGAGAGCCAACCGCGCAGGGCAGCCAAGTATAGACACAGGGATGTGAGAAGCCATCTTGCCAGAGAGCGACTCAGGCATGTGAAACTCTGAGAAGACAGACAGAAGGCTCAAGAAAGACACACATACATACGCAATGAGACACGGAGAGAAACGTGGGGAGAGACAGAGTCCCACAGAGTCTGCACAAATTCAAAAAGGATCAAAGAAAGAGACAGACGCCAGAGGACACAAGAGAACAAGACCAAAAACCAGGGAAGAGAGACGCAGAGAAAGCAAATAGAGAAACATGGAGGGAGCCAAGACAGAGAGACCCAGGAGAGAGACAGTAGTGACTGAGAGGGGGGTCCTTGGCTTCTCACCCTCTCTTGGAAGAGGGGGTGACCAGTTGATGGCTTAGTTCCCTGCCAGCTCTTATTCCATACACTTAGAGGTTTCTGTTTTTAATGCAAATATCTAGCAAGTTTAATCTCTTCCATATCTTGATGCTGCAGCATGAGAAAGATGTTCCCACTTAGGAGCTGATGGGAAATTTAAGAGACGGGACAGAGCTGCTGATTAAGGAGTCATGGCATGTTGAAACCAAATGGACCTTGGAGATCTAATGCCGTCAGACTCCTTAGTGTTGTAAATTAGAAAACCGGGAAGAACTCAACTGACCTGCCCTTTTTTTCTGATTTAAAAGAGATGATTGGACATCAGTTGCTAAATAAAGAAAAAAATTTTTGAGGGACTCCCCTGGTGGTGCTTCCCCGGTGGCTCAGCTGGTAAAGAATCCGCCTGCAATGCAGGGGACCTGGGTTCGATCCCTGGGTTGGGAAGATGCCCTGGAGAAGGGAAAGGCTACCCACTCCAGTATTCTGGCCTGGAGAATTCCATGGACTGTATAGTCCATGGGATTGCAAGGAGTTGGACATGCCTGAGCAACTTTCACTTCACTTTTTTCTTGGTGGTGCAGTGTATAAAAATCTACCTGCCAAAGCAGGGGACACAGGTTCGAGCCCTGGTCCAGGAAGATCCCACATGCCCCAGAGCAATGTGCGTCACAACTATTGAGCCCACGCTCTACAGCCTGTGAGCCACAACTACTGTAGCCTGCAAGTACTGGAGCCTCTGCTCCACAACAAAAGTCATTGCAATGAGAAGCCCACGCTCTGCAAGGAAGAATAGCCCAACCTCGCCACAATTAAAGAATTCAAGTGTCCTCAAAAAGCAATGAAGACCCAGCACAGCCAAAAAAAGCATTACAAATATGGAATCATAAGATATGCAGTGTGTGTGTTTTTTTTTAAGTTAATTTTAGGGACTTCCCTGGTGGTCCAGTGGTTAAGACATCACATTTCCACTACAGAGGGAATGGGTTTAGTTCCTCATCAGGCAACTAAGATCCTGCATACTGCATGGCCAAATTAAATAAATAAATAAATAATTTAAAAATTTCAAAGTTAATGTTAGCACTTCCTGCTCAGTTACCGTCCATGGTAGACTATGTGTTTGTCTTCCCATCCCCTAATGTGTTGCCTTCCTTGTGGACTCCCCTCTCACACTGACGTGGGGACTGGCAATGTGACTAGCATTGGCCAATGGGACGCCAGCAAGCATGAAACAAGCAAAAGCTTAATGATTGCTTGCACACTGGGGCTTGCCTTCCCTTCTTCTATATTCCCTCTTGGAACCTACCTGCCATGCAGGTAGAGAAGCCCAGACTATCTGGAGAGGCCACGTGGAGGAGAATGGAGGCTCTGGATCACAGCTCCAGCTGAACTCCCAGCTGACAGCCAGCACCAACTTGCCAACCACACGAGCAAGCCCTCTTGAATGTGGCTCTTTCAGCCATAGTGGAGCCCCCACCCCCAGTTGACACTGCATGAAGTGGAGATGAATCTTCCCCACCCATCTCTGTTCAGATGGCAGAATTGTGAGCAAAGGAATGATTGCTGTTGTCTTAAGCCACTAACGAGGAGGGTGGTTGGTTACCCAGCAACAGACAGCTGACAGACCTCATTCATTCTCAGAAGAGTCTGGTCCCACTCCCTGGGTCTGACAGAATTCCTGTTGGAGTCTCCATAGGGTTTCTTCCAGAGATTCGAGTGCCTTCAATCCTATTCAGGTGAGGCAAAGGAACTGCTAAATGGCTTTCAAATCCCACCTTTGCAGTGATGGGTAAGTTGGTTCACCGTGTATATGTCCTTTAGAACATAAGTTTGTTTTCTTTCCCAAGATAAATATCTATTTACATAGACAAATAAGGGCTGTTGAGATAGAAAGAGCTGATTTAGGTTTGCTTGCTTATCAGGTGCTTATGGGGTTTGAAAGCATCAAGGTCCCAAACCTAAAGGTTAATGTTGTGACACTAAGAATCCATCAGTCAAGGGGTGAGGATGGGGGGACAGCTCGCATTAATTATTAGTCTGACTCTTAATTTGAATCAATGAAAATGCCAGCATGACGGAAGTGTTTGGGCTGAATGATAATTAGTGAGGCTGACATGTGCCTGAACGCAGCATTGTAGGAGAGGAGGACAGAGTCTACTGGCAGGGGATGGTTCTGGAGGCAGGCCTGGAGCTGGACAGAAAAGAAAAGCAAGAGTCGTAACTGGAGGTCTTGGCCTTGGTTGCAGTCATCAGGGAAGGCTGGAGAAGAGGCAGTCCATGGAGCAGGGCAGGGAGAGCTGGCGCTCTGTGGATCTGGGCCACAGGGGATGCAGTCTCTGGAGCATCTCTAGTATCACTGAGCAAACATGGATTCTGTCTGAAGCCACTTGGCTTCTGAATGTACCAATTGCCTTTTGAGACATGAGCCAAGTTGAGGATGCCTCCCTGTATCAAGATGTACAAATATCATATATTAATGCATATACATGGAATCTAGAAAAATGGTACTGATGAATCTATTTGCAGGGAAGGAATGGAGACATAGACCTAGAGAAGGGACTTTTGGACACAGTGGGGGAAGGATAGGATGGGACATTTGGAGAGAGTAGCATTGCCATATATACTCTACCATATGTAAAATAGATAGCTAATGGGAAGCTGCTATGTAACACAGGGAGCTCAGCTCGGTGCTCTGTGATGACCTAGAGGGGTGGGATGGGGTGGGGTGGGAGGAAGGCTCAAGAGGGAAGGGATATATGTATACTTATGGCTGTTTCACACTGTTGTACAGCAGAAACCAACACAATATTGTAAAGCAATTTTCCTCCAATTAAAAAATAAATTCAAAAAAAGATACACAGTCTCATTGGAGGGCCCAGGATGTCCCATCAGACCATAGATACCACCTGTCCTGCAGATGGGTGAACCGAGCTCAGAGACTAGAGGGGCCTTGGTCAAAGTCACACAGCTGGCAAGGGACAGGACACCTAGGTCTCTAACTCCTTCCCTAATGTGTCCTTCCCCCAGGCTCCTGTGTTTGAAAGCTCCCTATAAATTAATTATCCTGCTGCATTTTCACCCTCTGGCTAGGAGCAGGGCACTGAGCAGTTAGGCACTTCCCTGGCGGGGAGGAGGATGGGATGGTATGAGAGAGATGGATGTTGATCACCTGGTTAAAAGGGGCTTAGCAATAGCTGAAAGAGATAACTAGGAAATTGCTGTAATTTACAAGAACCCAGGTTCTTTTGCTCCAAAATTGCTTGTCTAAAATGCCACTGGAAAGTCATTTCTTTGGATGAAACATTTCTAACTTCCCATGGTCCTTTGAAAAATAGAAATGCTCCTAGAAGAGAGAAAATAATTAATTCACATCTTAGTGTGAATTAACATAATTAATCTCACAGATGTGAATCCAGAATCTTCTTTGCTCCAGACCCCAGGACCCCAAAAGTGGAGTCCTTGCATTGAGAGGCTCACCAGAGACAGACATATGAAAACTGTACAAAAACTGCCCTTTGCCGAGCATCTGCCTGGTTACAGACACTGCATAAAGAAACCCAGTTTGAAGCAAACCCATCCTCCTTCACAGTGTTATCTCCAGGTAAAAAGAAATGTGGTACCTTCATGAGGTTACATAGCTAGTGGGTAGTGAAGCTAGAGTTTGGGCTTCAGATCTGTCTGATTGCCAAGTTGAGCATTTTCCATCACGTCACACAATGGCCCATGCCTCACTGAGACATGCACCAGATATGATGGGAGGGGAGTGAAAGTAGCAGGTCTAATTGCTTGGACTTCAAGGCCATCTGGGCTGGTAAGGAATGAGGGGGTGGGGAAAGGGTACCAGGCACTGTTCAGAGGAGGGCATTAGAGACAGATGGAAGAGCATGGGCAAAGGCATAGAGGGATGAAAGGACTGTCTGCTTTTGGGAAACTACAAGTAGTTCAACATGACTGAAGCCAAGGGTATGAGGGCAATCTGCCTAGGAAACTAAGTGAGGCAGGCAAGGCCAGCTCCCCCAGGGTGCTGCTAACAAAATCTGGATTTTATCCTGAGCTTGTGGGAAATCCTTGGCAAATGTTAAGCAAAAGAGTGTTTGAAAAGACATAAAGTCCAGGACTCCTGGAGCAAAATCCTCAAGAACAAAGGCCCTGGTACTGGAGCTGGGTACCATTCTACTTCACAACTATTTATGTAATCGATTCATTGCTCTCTTTCCCCTTGGAATCCAAGTTCTCTGAGGTCAGCACCATGTCTTCTTGATTGTAGATGTGACTGTGGCACCTGGTGTATAGGAGATGCTTATGGGACACTATTGGTTGCTCTTCAAAGTCCACTCTTCCTTTCCTCCTTGGACACATAGGCAGCCAGGTAGAATTATCATTTTCCGCCTCCCTTGCAGCTAGCTGGCCTACACAATTAAGTTGTCTGCAGCAGAATAAAAGTGGCAGATGTGTGTGGAACTTTGCCTAGCATGTTTTAAAATTTTCTTGTCCTAAAATTCCCCTTTCACCTTCCCACAAGCTAGGACACAAATATGCCCCTGACCAGGTTTTGCCCTCACAGATGAGAGCAACACCCTAGTGGGTAGAAGGGCACAAGAGCAAAGGATCTCCAGTTCCTGAAGAACGACATAGAATTGAGCTGCCCTGCAAATCTGGACCACTGACCTTAGAGCTGTAACATGATCAACAGACAAATTCCTGTTTTGTAAGCCATGCATTAGAGGTCCTTTTTCTTACAACTCCTGAGCCCTTACCTTAACTAATACAATGTTGAATAAATATTTTTTGCATGAATGTATGAAATACAGTTGCCTGGTGAGCAATGGGGGCCAGCAGGCAGGGAAGTAGAGGCTCTGATCCCCACGAAGTCAAAAATCTGCATAGAAATTTACAGTCAACCCTCTATATCTGTGGTTCCCCATCCACGGATTCAACCAATCTCAGATCACACTGTAGGACCCATTTACAGAAAAAAATGTACCTGTAAGTGAACCCATGCGGTTCAGACCCATGTTGTTTAAGGGTTCAAGGTATGTTGTTCTGCAAATGTTATGGAAATCTTCTATTATTTCTCCGACAAGTTCATACCTTAAGGGACTCTATCTCTGTTTGCCATCCCCAAAGCATCTAGGTTGGGGCTGAACTCTTGTTGAATTGAATTAAATAGAACAGACTCATTTCTAACTAAAATTAAACCAGCCATTTTAGTTGTCTGCTCTGCCAGAAAGGAAGAGGATTATCTCTAGACCAGTAATCGAGAGTTTAGGATGTGTGTGAGGCTCTTTGGGAGGAGTTACCATGTGCAAAAAAAAGAGTCAAAGTGGTATGATTAAGGTAAAAAAACCTCGTGGGTGACACTAGAAAATTTGCAGAATTACTGCTGGCAGCACTCAAGCATTTGCACAGCGGCTGAAAAGTCACAAGGGAGAAAGGGAACCCCTCTCTGTGGAGAGAAGCATCGTGCATCGAATTTAACAACATTGCCACATGCACACACACACGGGCACACACAAAACCCTGTTCTGCTGAGAACTCGTTAGTTACATCAGATGTGACATATGGGTGGGTAATATAGTCTGGAGCCTACATTTCTTTAATTAACCAATAGCAATCAGGAGCGAGGGCAATTCCAGGGGAATGGTAATTGTCTGGAAGTTCTGGATGCCTGCAGGCAGAGCCTCGGGCCAGAAACCCAGCCAGCTCTGTCCCCACAAAGCACACAGAGCCAAGGTCCCACTGCCATTTTCAACAAGGGCCTGTTTCAAAAAGGTTGAGATCACAGCTGATTGTTGTGGGCAAGGATTTCCTCTGTGATGCATAGAGCCTTGGGAAAGTGAGCGAGCTATAGGAGGCATCTCATGGTGCTACTGGAGGGAACTTACAACCTGTGGGGGCTCTAGGGACCAAATTCTGCAGGTGCTGGATGACCAGTGACTGGGGGAGGGCAGTCCGACTCAGTGTCCTCTGGTTCAACAAGTGCTTACCGTATAACTAGCATACACCAGGCTTCAGGCTAGGGCTAGAAACACTTTTAAACATCTGAGAAGAAATACAAAACAAAACATTTTAATGCAGTGATAGCATCCACTGTGATTGTAAACTCCTCATGCGTAGAGACTACACTGTTCTTGTCTCAGTATATCCCACAGGACCTATCTCAGACTCTACAGGGACAAGGAGCTCAGTAAATGTCGAACTGAATTGAAGTTCACAGAGCGATGCCAACTAGACCACCAGTGTGTTGCTTTAAAAAGTATTTTGAGATCAGCTTTAATAAACTGATGAGAATGTCACATGAATTTTTGCCTGTAAACTGATGCTTTTAAAATGAGAGAAGGGTGTTTTGCCTCCTTAGAGTTGTTGAAACAGTTCCTTTACAATCATGCTCACATTCTCTGTTGGCTTGGCAGGCTCTTTTTTTCCCTGATAATGCAAAAGTAAACAAACATCTGCAGGGCCCCTCTCTGGATCATCACAAATTCCAAATAAGAACACTCTGAATTAATGAGGTTTTTTATTTACTGTTCTAAGTGAAGTTGAAAGATAAACAGCTCTCTTTGTCTGAGCCAAAGGACAGTGAGCTCAGAACATTCCCAGGCTTAAGACAGGACACTTAACATCACTGAGGAGTTAAACTGCCAGAGAGGAAAGCAAGAAGGTGGTTCTGGGTCCCTGAACTTCCAAAGAGAGCCTCAAGCATTAACTTGAACTTGAAAGGAAGTTGAATCTTTCTTTCCATCACAGGTTGTGCTTTCTGGAAGCCAAGGTGGAGTTTGTGGGGCAAGAAGTTTGTTTGAGATAGACACCTGTGGAAAGGGGGAAGGAAGCAGGCATGGGGGGTGGTGCAGAAAGGGAAGAGCTAGCTGGTATGTGTGCCTAAGACTCAGCCAACCCAGTGGAGTGCTCTGGACAAGGATTGCCCATAAGAAGTCTCATGTTAAATGGCTGGCCCTTTACACTTCCCCACTGCTCAGTTGGTGGCTCAGACAGTAAAGAATCTGCCTGCAATGCAGGAAACATAGGAGATGCAGGTTCGATTCTTGGGTCAGGAAGATTCCCTGGAGGAAGGCATGGCAACCCACTCCAGCACTCTTGCCTGGAGAATCTCATGGACAGAGGAGCCTGACGGGCTACAGTTCATGGGGTTGCAAAGAGTTGGACACGACTGAAGCGACTTAGCACACATGCACAATCCCTTGGGATAGGCAGGAAGAGGAGAGATTGGCAGGGCAGAAGAGGGTTTAGAAAGATGAGCAGATGGGCATGAGAAGAATGGGAATATTCTAGGCAAGAGAACTACATGAATAAGGCTTGGAAGAAATATTTGCAAGATGTGTGTCTTAGTTTAGAGGTAAGGATTCAAGTGCAAGTAGTTTATTTGGGACATGATTCTAGAACATGCCAGTAGGAGAGTGGGGTAAGACAGACACGGCAGGGAAGGTAGCCAGCAAAGGAAGTGTTACCAAGCTACTAATCACTGTGAGCAACTAGACAGCAATCCCTCTGTGAACCTCTGGGGGGCAGTATAGGACACACCTCAGTTATCCCCGCCATGGAACAAGAGAGCTGGGGTATTGATCCACCAGATCCTGTCAGGCATGGGGGGAGGGAAGGGGGGGTGAAGGACGTCAAGTCCTTGGCTCCTCCCCCTGGCCACATACACAGGCAGAGCAGGCTCCAGTGGCCAAAAGCCGCTAGGCAGAGAAGCAGGTGGCAGCGGTTGGAAATGGCCCACATTCACAAAAATATTAAGTACCACAGTGGTATAGTTAGGACATGGGCAGGGGGGGTGCTGGGAAACATTCTGTGGCTGGTACATGAAACAGCTCCATTAGAGAGGGAACAGGTTTCATGAGGGGCTGAATAATGGCCTTCAAAGAAGCTCTATTGAACCGCTGCATCTAAGACTCTTTGATGGGGGAGGGGAGGCATGATGCCAGCCCCTTCCTGTCACCTGCCCCTTCCTTGTCACAGCTCACCCCAGAAGGTGTTAACTCCCCCACACCTCCAGGCTGTGTTCGTCAGCCTCTCCAGGAGCTTCCAGGGATACCAAAGCCTCCGTGGTTCAGACCTGTCTCCAGCACCAGGCGGAAACCCAGTGAGGACAGGTGGGGGCACTTCACAAATGCAGAGACAGGAGCAGTCATTGAGGCTTCTCTGCCTGAAAAACACAGGTGCCTGAGGGCTGGAGGGAGAGAAAGTTGGGGTCCAGCCGAACTGGGGTGGTGCCTCAACTTGACCTGAAATAGTCCAGAAAATCAGACCAGAATCACCATGAAGGGTTATTGCACTACATCCTCATGCAGAGTCAAAGCCTGAAATGTCACCTCCCTTCTTGCATTGACCCTGAAACTGTCTGACGAGGCTGGAAAATTCTGGAGGTTAGCACTGGCATAGAATGCTAGGGAAGTGATTCAGCGATCCTTCGCTGGACCATGTTATGACAAGATTGGGTTCGAAGACAGTCCCTCAGCCCAGAGGCAATGCATCTTCTAAGCTATTGAGGCTCATTCTGCAGATGGCCTTCTTCATCTTCTGGGAAGTTAGCAGAGGGATACAGAGCTTCCCTGTGTGCTCTTGGACCAAAACTGTTGTCAGGAGAATGTGCCCGGGGCCAGCCTGTGAGAAGAAGAAAGATGTGAGGAGCAGAGCCCAGTCACCTCAGTCACACCCAGGGAAGCCCTTCTAGACCAGCGGCTAACAAGCAGACCCTCAGACATACGAGGCAGCACAGCCAAGGTCAGCAGAGCCATCCAGATGATCCACAGCAAACCCAGCTGAGAGCAGCTGAGCCCAGCCCAGAGTAGCCGAAACTCACAGACCTAGTAATGAAATAAATGATTATTGTTACGTGCCACTGGGATTTTGTAAGGGGGGCACGGGGCAGCCATGCAGAGTTATTGTGGCAATAGCTGACTGACAGCATTCCATCCATCCCAAGCTGAACTCTCCCTCTGTGAATTCCCATTGGCTCTTCCTGTAGCAGTTTCTCATTTGTCTAATCCTTTCACCTCCCAAACCCGACTGCAGACTCAAGTGTTCAGGTTTACATTTGTCTGTCTCCTTATAGAATATTTAGCAACCGCACTGAGCATGTAGTAAACCTTCAAAGTGTTGGTGTCATTTCCATAATAAACCCATGTGGCCTGGACTATTTGCCTTCATTTCCAATGCCACTGCTATGTGTTTTCCATAATTTGAGAATATGAGACTAGCAGAGAAGTTAAATG
The DNA here is from genome assembly GCF_032405125.1 of Capricornis sumatraensis. Taxonomy (NCBI): domain Eukaryota; kingdom Metazoa; phylum Chordata; class Mammalia; order Artiodactyla; family Bovidae; genus Capricornis; species Capricornis sumatraensis. The sequence goes on along the minus strand of NC_091092.1, from coordinate 104,408,937 downwards.
GCATCAGCCCAACGCCCTCCTTTGGCAGATGGGAAAACTGAGGCTCGGAGAGACTAAATTATTTGTCTTTGGCCACATGGCTGTAGGAAGCAGAACTTGACGCAACAGCCAAGTCTCCTATATCCCTGGTGCTCCTTTCCAAAGTACTGATATCAGTTCCATAATTGATTCCAGGGGCTGTTGTCACCGATGTGATGAGAAGGATTCTGGGCATAGTAGGAGAAAGCTCCAAGATCAATCAGCCATGTCTTCCAGGAGAGAGGAAGACGGAAGTAGGGCTAGATATGCCACGCGACCACTGTATCTACTACATCTGACTGCTTATTGGTTAGTCTGTCATAGTCCTCAACCTTCTCCACATGGAGAATTAGAATGTTTGGGATCCCTTTGTGACTTAGTGTCATCAAGGTCCATGTGTTGCCACCCAGTATTGGTCTCAATACTATCACCACCACATCACCCATCATCTCTGCCTCCAGCTGCTTAGCTCACTTCACAAAAGTCTTTTACATACTTGAATTCATGCCATCCCTACAAAGTCTCTGCAGGTGAGAACTGGAGTTATTTTCATCCCCACCGTATGAATGTGGATTTTGAAGCTCAGAGTTGTGAAGCCACTTGCTTGAGTTCACATGGCCAAGTCACCGGCCAATGTGGTACAAGGTCCCAGATAGTCTGACTCCCAGTAAAATGCTCCCTGTGTAAACTTTCCTTACATCCATTCTTCATGGAGCTGAAAATCCATGACTCACAGAAGAGGAGAGTGCTTGCACTTGGGCCTTGAAGGGAAAACGACGAAGGTTGGAACCATAGCTCTGCGACTTCCTAAGCGGTGGGGACCTGGGCTAGCGCCTCTCCTTCCCTGGGTCTCAGTCCTCGTCTAGAAATTGGGACTATCATACTGCCTTGAAGGGCTGTGGTGAAAATTGAGTGCTGCAAATGAGCTTGGTACAGTACCTGGTTCATAGTGAGCACACAGTCATTGTTACCAATTATTGCAACATTATATGTATGAAGGTCCATGCTTCCTCCAGTGGGATATACAAAACTGATAACTCCTTAACAGAGGAGAGAGTCCACAGACATCAATAGATACAGTGCAAGAGAATGTCTAATGGATACTAGAGAAGAAGTAGGGTAACCTAAGGAACTTTGCCAACAAAGATCCATCCGGTCAAGGCTATGGTTTTTCCTGTGGTCATGTATGGATGCGAGAGTTGGACTGTGAAGAAAGCTGAGCGCCGAAGAATTGATGCTTTTGAACTGCGGTGTTGGAGAAGACTCTTGAGAGTCCCATGGACTGCAAGGAGATCCAACCAGTCCATTCTAAAGGAGATCAGTCTTGGGCGTTCTTTGGAAGGAATGATGCTAACGCTGAAACTCCAGTACTTTGGCTACCTCATGCGAAGAGTTGACTCATTGGAAAAGACTCTGATGCTGGGAGGGATTGGGGGCAGGAGGAAAAGGGGACGACAGAGGATGAGATGGCTAGATGGCATCACTGACTCAATGGACGTGAGTTTGAGTGAACTCCGGGAGTTGGTGATAGACAGGGAGGCCTGGCGTGCTGCGATTCATGAGGTTGCAAAGAGTCGGACACGACTGAGCAACTGAACTGAACTAAGCTGAACCTAGTGAAGAAAACAAGATTGCATTTGGTTCTACATATACAAAGGTATTGAGGAGTTTTATAGAAGGCAAAAGACCATGGTTCTTTTCAAGGAAGGAATTAGGAGGAGGTGAGTATCAATCTGGTTCATGAAATAGACAATTTAGAACAGAGTGGAGTTGAGGGGGTGCTTCAGGTAAAGGGAACAACATGATCAAAGAGATTAAAATGATTATTGTATATTAGAATGCAACTAATATATTAATATCAATTAGGATTATATTCAGTTGCAAGTAAGAAAATATCCAAGTGGTACTAACTTAAATGAATAGAGGTGAGTTTCATATAACAAGAAATCTACAAGTTGGCAGTTGCTGGTGTTGGTTGATTCAGTCACTCAAGTATATCAGTGGTGACATTTCTGCCACTTTCTTAGCCTTTCCCTCATACTGGTCCCAAAAAACTGCTTGGTTCCAGCCATCACATCTGTATCTACACTTGAGACAGAAGAAAGAGGGAAGATGATGCCAACTATTTTAGTTTCAGTTGCTCCCAAATCAGATCCCAAAACAAAAACTCAGGCCCACATACTTTATTTGGCAACTGATTCCTGGAAGCAGAAGAGGAAGAATGGGGGGGGGGGGCAGGGAATAAAAAGATAGGAGATGTGCTGAGGAGTTTGCTGCCTTGGGTAATGGGGGCTCAGTTCCACCTGGACCACCAGAGAAGTGTATGCAGTGCCTCTCAGAAGTGTACCCCTGAAAGATAGGACTGTACTTGTGTGCCGGTCCACTGAGCTTACATAGCACCAGAGAAGCCCCGGAGCAGACAGCAGGAAGGTGTGCAGTGTACACTTGAAGTTGGATGCTGTCTGCATGAAGTGGGTCCAAACAACACAAAACTGTCCATTGCAGCTGCAGCTGAAATCCGAGGTGGGCTAAGGGCATGCAATATGGGGCGCTGCAGCCATCTGCCACCCCAGCGGACTTCCCTGTGTCTTGTCAGCCACAGCTGCATCAACTGGCCACTGCCAGCGGAAAGAGAGCCTGGGAGATGAACATCTTAGCTCATCCAGCCTCTAGGATAGAGGCGAGAAGGGAAGAAGACTACTGATGGAAAGGAAAATTGTAAGATTGCAGATTCTTGAAGGACATGCTAGATAAGACCATCTACTCGGAAAGAATCATTTTATACACAAAAAAAGAACCAAGTCCTGGATAAAGAGGGTAACTTCCCTGCCCCGGTCCTTTCGGCTCTGTAGATCTTTCTACTCCTCTTATAATAACCCTCTTAGGCTACAGAAGAATGTCTGACCTGGAAAGCTGTGTTTTAAAAAATGAAAGCAAAGAAAAAACTCCTGCGTAACTAAGGTGAAGTCTGTTGTCGCAAGACCTAGAAAAATAAGCCCAGGCGCTTGGACTTGCTCTGAGGGACAATGGGGAGCCGTTGTAGAATCTTAAACAGGAGCCTGGCAATTGGAGTCACTTGTAGGTGGATATTATATAAATATAAGGGGTTATTTCTCTGTTGATTACGGCTGCTGATTCAGCCAAGGGAAAATGGAGTTCTGGACAGGCCCATACCTCCAGCGGTGACTGCAGGTGCTGTCGAGGGGAGGTGCAGGCCGCTGTCTGACATCCTCAAAAGGCCCCTGATCTCCTGAGAATGGCTTGATGCTTATTGCTAATAACAAGGCTGGCAGCCGGCTGCAGCTTTCACTCAAAATTCTCCAGCTTTCAGTAATCAAAGCCAGGCCTGGGTTGTTCCTTGGCCCTCGGCTGCAAAAGGAATTTCCTTGATTTTTAAACATGGAGAGAATAAAAAGAAGTACAAGTTGTTTTATAAGACAAGTGGGGCAGCAATTTGAAATAGGCATTTAGGCATCTCTTAGGGATTAACATCAGGACTCATTTAAGGGCTTGGAGTGTTAATAAGGATGAGATGTATTTACTTTTCCCTGGGTTCTTTTTAGGAATCCCTGGGCAACGTTCTGGAATTGATCTACCCTGGTTCAAATTTCACACATCCCCCCATTTTCCATGCTGATTCTCCCACCCCTCTTTTATTTGAGTTGCACCTCCTTTTAACTTGGAGAAAATGCCTGATCCAGGGTGCACAACTGGGCATAATTGGTACCCAGAAATACTGTACATCAGGTCGAGGGAGCTCAGCAAACAAAATGGCCTTCTTTTACCTAGGGAATCTGGTTGGAAAATTGGACATTAAGTTACACTTCTAATTGAAATGAATTTGATGGTTTCAGAACAGTCCCCAGTGAACCCAGCCCACATCATAAAAACCACCATAGGCAAATTGGCACCATTCGGCCTTGGCTCAAATAGGCTAGGGAGTAAAAGAAGATGTAAACTGAATTTGTGGTTGTTTTTATCTTCAAATAGACAGGCTGGTGGGAGCTTCCAGAAGAGAATTCTTGGGTCAGATGACATAATTTTCCTGACAGTCTGGGAGGCAGTGTGGTATAGTAGGAAAGCACTAGGTTAAGAGTCTACTCTTATCTCTGCCCCTTATTGATGTGGCATTCTTTGGTAAGTCATCAAATCTTTCCATGCCTCAGTTTCTTTGTCTGCAAAATGGGGGTAACAGCATCACCATGCTCATCGGTTGGTGTTGCACTCAAGTGATGGCGGCTAAGAGGTTTGCTCAATGGACCAAGGTAGCCCCCAGAACCCAGGGCTCCTGACAGGCGGATATTCCCTGGGGGACATAGCCCACGGTGATGTTTCTCATCCCATTTCCTGTAACCCAATAAAAACAAAAATTCACATACACACACTGCATTCTCATGGTTATTGTAACGTAAATATGTACCCCAGGGTTCCCAGGTGGCGCTAGTGGTAAAGAACCCACCTACCAATGCAGAAACCACAGGAGATTGTGGGTTTGATCCCTGGGTGGGGAAGATTCCCTGGAGGAGGACATGGCAACCCACTCCAGTATTCTTGCCTGGAGAATCCCCATGGACAGAGGAGCCTGGTCGGCTACAGTCCATGGGGTCGCAGTCAGATACGACTGAAGCAACTTAGCATGCACGCACTGCACAAGGTAGCTAAGACTCCCTTTCTGTCACTTACAACCACAAGATTTTGAACAGATCCCAGCAGTTTCTGAAAGGGGCACTGTGTTACCATTAATATCAGCATTGCCGAAGAAGGCGGATTAATGAGTGTGAACCCTCTTCCTTCACTTCTCTTGGGGGCGGTCCACGGAGGATTTCTCCCTGAGCCACTAATGAATTTTGCAACTGTCACAAAACAATGCAAATAAGTAGGACCCACATCTGCTGAACACCACCATGAGGTCGAACTGTGTGTAAATAAATGCTTGCATCAAGGAGAGGGGAAATCCTAAGGTGAGGAGTGACAGGGCTTTGTTTGCATAAACCCAGCAAGGTATTATGGGTAGGATATTAATTAAATCATGCTCCTGGGCCTCACGGAGGCCCAGCTCAACGGCTTCAGCTTGTTGACAAACTGAACGTGCAGCCCCCAGAGAGAGCACTAACATTTTGATGAACAGGGTTTGTTGGGGGTGATGTTTCCTAACTAGCATTTTAATACCATTTTTGACGCTTTGTCTGAGCACCTGGAAAAGAATGCTCAGATTAAAGAGTGGGGTGAATATCAACTGTCCGGGAGGTGACTTGCATCTAATCTTCGTCTACTGGCCTCATTTCCTGGGAAGAATGTTCTGTTACTTCCACCCTGTCCCAGGCCCCCCGGCGCTCCCCAATCTTACGCCTCCTCCCAGTTCACACGCAGCTGGGAGAACATCTCAGAAGACTGTTGAAGCTGCCTCAGGTTTAAATGAACTTTGAATGCTTCTGAGAGTCTGCCTAAGACCCCTTCCATCTGGCCTTTGGTTCATCCTTGCTTTTTGAAGAAATTAACCTGATGGTAGATACTGTACTGTCTTCACGGAAAGGGCTTTTAAGGTTGAAATTAAAGAACCCATCTCAGCTGGAGTGGGAGTGTTGGTCATTGAAAGCCTGTGACCACCAGATGTGCCCACTCTCTGAGAGATGCTGACACTCCGGCTCCTTGGTAATTGACTAATGACCCCGGTCCCCCCATCCCAACCATTCCCGTCTTCATTTGCACTACATGGCCTCTTTCAGCTCAAAATTTCGTGCTTCGTTTGAGGATTATAAAGGCTCTTTTATGTGAGAATATGCAGGCAAATATGAACTAATTAATGATTCTACTATCTCCCTGGGAGGGTGCAATCGTCCTATGACCCACCAGCTTCCCTGGCATTGCTTGACTTAGGCTGGTGTCTGGTATCAGAGGGGTCCCTGTTTCGCCCCCTCCCACCCCTCACCACCCCCGGCCAGCAACTCTCAACCCTGTTTCCTCCAAAAGACATTAAGAAACCATCTACTTCACACCACCTCTGCTTCCCGGCTGGTTGGTTGCCTTGACTATAAAACCGGACCCCCACTTCTTCTATTGCCCCTTCCAATCTATTACCCAATTCTCTACCCAGCAGGCAGAGGGAGATTTCTAAGACCTATATCTGGAAAAGCCACTTCTTGCTTAAAGGCCTGCAGTGAACTTGTCAATGGAAACCCCTCCTTTCCATCCCCGACCTCTCCCAACATTGATCTTTTGGCTCTTCAAACACATCACGATCTCTTCTGCCTCAAAACCTTTGCATACATTGTTCCCTCTGCCAATATTTGGACCAAGAAGTGCCCAGTTGTGGCAGATCTCCTCCATGAGCTTAAGTCTAAAGAAATATTCTAAGCCTCTGAATTTTAGGGTGGTTTGTTACACAGCATTATTGTGGCAACAGCTAACTGATGCTGCATCCATTATCCTTTCTTCTAATAAAAGTCCATGGATTCTGTTTCGGAGATTGCTCCTCTCCCAATCTCCATGGCCACGACTCTGGTGGGGATGATGCCACATCCAGCTCCAGAGATGACCAATCAGAGCATTCCATCCCTCTGGCCGGCGGGACTGGGTCAGACTCAGTAAGTGACCCAAGCTAAGTCAATGAGATATAATCCTAGAACCTTCTCTTGGGGTAATAATAATTTTTTAAAAAAAGTTTCCAACAGAGTTTCTAAGAAGATTATAGCTACACCAGGAAGAAAGAGGATGCCTGAAAATCAGAGGGAAATAGCTGAAAGGCAAGGCACGGAAATATTTAAGTGTCTGGATCCAGCGATTCCTGATGATCTAGCCCTGGACTTCCCAATTTCATAAGCCTATGCATTCCTTATTTGTAAGTCATTTTGACATAGTTTTTAAGTCACTCACGAATTCATAACTTTTTACTAGTACAGGTTCCTGGTTGCGTCTAGTAGAGCCCTGACATCATACTGCCCATCTTCAATCTTATACGCTCTGACCAGGTCCTTATCTAAATTTTCTCCTTATTTCTCTAGTCATTCTGTCTGTGGCCTTATTTTTAGGGACAGCCCTATTCCTTCCTTCTTTCTAAAAGAAAACAGGAGTGGTATGCCAAGGTCCCAACCACTTTCTATTTCTCGCAGGAGCATCAAGACAAGTGGCCTGATCTAGACCTGGCAGAAAAAAGGAGGCAGATACTATATCCCACTGCTCTGAGAATCTGTTAGTTGCAAAATCTAGAGAAAGAGTTCAAGTTCCAAGAGGGATCACTGGATAAGTTGGGCAGCCTATGGAACAGCAAAATGTCTGATCTGTTTGCACCCAATGGGACTGTCTTTAGGTGAGCTTTGGGTAGGGTTTCTCATAACTGCTGTTTTCCAAAGTGCCCCTGGGTTCATGTTGTTAAGCCAGCAAAGTTAATCTATCTTTTTATCAACTAAAAGATGGGCTGCAAAACCAATGGTCCTACATTTTAAGCCAGATAAGTAAATGAATGAATGATTTAAAGAAAAATAAAAGTAGGGAATTCCCTGGTAGTCCATTAGTTAGGACTCTGAGCTTTCACTGCTGAAGCCTCGAGTTCACTCCCTAGTCAGGGAACTAAGATCCCACAAGCTTCATAGCGCAGCCAAAAAAAAAAAAAAAGTAAATAAATAAAGTATGCAAGTGACTGTTTCCCTTTCAGAGATGTCATCAATGGAAGCTCTATACTTATTGTGATGGTACTGCCATTGCTCTCAGCATTTCTAGGGTTCCTACTTTGAAAGGCAACTCTCTTTAGGTAGTATAAAATCTAGTATGGGCTTATCAGGTGTGATAAAAAAAACCTTGAGATTTTTTTTAAAAAACCTTCCTTTTCATCCTTGCCTCTCTTAGTGTTGGAGGACCGGTGATACTTGATCTTGATAACTGAGTAATTCATGTTGGTAGATGTCACTTAAGCCAGCTGAGATTGCTTTGTATTGTACCTTCCAGACAGAAACAACGTATTTGTCTTAGATCGGCAGTGGGGATTTATTGGGGAGGTAAGCTCAGAAAGCAGGGGTAAGAAACAGGGAAAGGAGGAAATGCCACCAGAAGCATGAATTATTGAGGTCTGTAATGTAGGAAACTGGGGGCTCAATTCTGTCGGGACCACTAAGAGACATGGGATGCCTCCTAGAATCGTCAGCTGAGAACACAGAAGGCGGGAGTTTTATTCTGCATCAGCTGAGTTCAGCGTTTGCCTGCAGTAGAGTTATCTCCCCCATGTTTCTGGGCTTTGCTTCCAAGCTGAGTAGATTCCCAAGCCTTTATAAAGACCTTGAGGCAGGAAAAAAACAAAAACAAAAACAGAAACAGATGTATGCTGCAGCACATTTGAGATGAAGCATGATTGCAGGATGAGTCTGGGGCCAGTATCAAAGGTATTCTGAAGAGATGGCACTTGGGGTACCAAAAACATCTGCCATGGTGTATGAAGAGCCTGATCCTTTATAAACATCCAAATGGCCAATGTTAGAAAGGTGACTCTATCAAGTGCTGATGAAGATGTACAGAGAGGGATGCTCCCAGGCATGGCTGGTGGGTATGTAAAGTGCAGCAGTTTTCCTGAAAAGGAATCTGATTCAGTTTAATGTAATTTAATTGGCATATGTGCTAGGACCACTCCCTCTCTGCACCCCATCCCCCCCTCCCAAGGAGGTGGAGAGGAGCCCAGAGGAATGGTCCCATGCCCAGGTCCCAAAGGACATGGTTATTAAGGACGTTGTTGGGTACAACTTGGAGGAGAGTTGAACACAACCTGCATGCCCATCCTTAGGGGAATGGATAAGAAAACAAAGGTGGATGGACGTTATGAAATATTTGTGGCAGGAAGAAGCAACACACAAAATCCATATACAGCAAGGCAGGAGCTCTCCATAACGTGCGGAGTGAGTGAAGAAAGATAAGGAAATGAGCGAGATTTACAACACGATGCTGGCCATGATGCATACCAAGCACCTACCAGAGAGACGATGCTTGTAGGGAGAGGGGAATGAAAGTGAGGATTGGAGATGATGGAGGGAAGAGAAAGAAAGAATAAGGTGCAAGCTGGGTTTTACCTGGTCCAGGGTTTCTTATACGCTAGGAGCCAAGGACTATGGTTAACCAGCTCCTTGGACCTGAAGGTCTAACTCTATTTTAATAAGTAAATAAAATGCCTGGAACACAGTAGGTGTTCAACAACTGGTCCCTAAGAATGTGGCTGCGAGGACAACTGAGTGATTTTCCAGAAAGATAAAAGCCTTAACATCTCCTCTAGAAACTAGAAGGCAAAAAAGGAATGGCTTTCTCCACCCCATGGCTCATATCCTGGGGGGGAGGGGGTAATATTGACAGACCCAAAGGGGTCTGTCAATTTGAATAGGAAAAAAAATCACTTTTTTATTTTCACTTGCCTCTGGGAGCAATTTAGCAAGTGCACGATTATATTAGGAGTATCTATGAGTTTATCACCAAGAGAAATCATAGATATTTTTATATCATGTTATATAGCTGTTGCAGGTATCTTGAAATATGCTCAGCATGACTTGGAAATTATAGTCATTATTAGACCTGCCACTAGATCATACTTAATGCATTAATAAATGTGCATTTATCATATATCTGTGTTTTTAATATTTTTATAACTGCATTTCAACATAATTAGTTTTATTTTTGATCTTTCTGTTTTATTTTATGTACTGAAAGCTGCTTTCTGAGAAAAGGTCTGTAGGCTTCCCCAGATGTCAGAGGGACCCTTGGCATGGCAAAGGGTAAAACCCTGTCAATAGGCTTTATTATTGCTTCCTTAAGTTGGAAGACTCGTGTGAAAATTCATTTAGGACTTTCCAATACCCTATCCTCACCAGACAAGAATGAGTTAAAGGGTGGCCCCAGCTGTGTGGTGTCACCCAGCTGGTTGCTGCCTCTCAGGCCTGCAGGGACAGGGAAGGACAGAGCAAAGAGGGAAAGGGAGGAAGGAAGGAAAAAGAAAGCAATTGGAAGATAATTTCCCCGGCTCCTTCTCATCACTGAATTGAACTTTACTTTTAATAAAATTATTATTAAGTGGAAATGGCGTGCTCGTTATTTTGCATTTATTTTCAGAGACACAGTCCCAGTAATTACTTGCACTGGGGAAGGCTGACACGGTCTATTTTTTCAAATGTACTTGAACCAGCATCTCCCATTCCAGGCATAGCTTTTCCCCGGACTACAGAGAGGCGTAGACAGTCACTGCTGGCTTCTTCGTCTTGCCTGACTGAGACCAACGTGCGGCCTTAATACGGCCCAGAGTTCTTGAAGTCGTCATAGGGTACCTCACTCTGCATGGAGAAATACCCCACACCCTGAATTGTGATATTTGTATCGGAAAGCACCCCAGAGAGAGGCACTCTCTTCTTTGTACAGATCACAGCTATTCAGATCTGGGCTAAGTGGAGGTTCTCTCCAAGGCAGACCCTACCTCCAGAATTGAAGCACAGCTAGCTTATTTGGGAAACTCAAGAAACCCTTGTGGAGACACGGGGCAGCGAGACAGGAAAGGGAAGGCAACCAGTAATGGGGACATTGTTAATCCAGCCACGACAGTGGGCAACTGAATCTTAATATCCTGGAGACACTCTGGGAAAGGTGTAGAACAGGCATGTCAGCGTTCTCCCACCCAGTGGGGCAAGGGAGCTGGGGCATTTATACACCAACTCCCAGAGTCATTGGTTGAGACTCACAGAGGGTGTCGCTTCTCAGTTCTTCCAGTTTGTATGGACAACATGTCCTTTTGCATTTTTTAATTTAAACTTAAAGAGACTTCCCTGGTGGTCCACTGGTTAGGGCTTCTCACTCTCACTGCTGAGGGCCTGGGTTCGATCCCTGATCAGGGAACTAAGATCTCACAAGCCACACAGTATGACCACAGCAAAGCAGACCAAAAATTAGGCACAGAACTGCAGACACTGGCTCTTGGGGCTGAAGAGAGCCCAAGGCACTGGTGAGTGGGGAGGTGGTGGGCCAGCCATAATACCTGCTGCTCCTCCAGGTAACAGTCTCTCCACCCCCCACCTCAGCTTCCCCATCTCTGCAAGAGGCAAGGACTCTCCAAAGATTGCAAACTGGAGGCCTATGAGCCAGATGAGTTTCTTGGGTGTGTTTTGTTTGGCCCAGATGGCTTTTATTGATAAAATTTTTTTATTACAATTTTTAATTATTTTTATAGTTGAATCAACTTAAAATGAGGAGGTTTCTCATGAAAACTTTTTTTTCTCTCCAGAAAAATCTATTTGGCAACATTAGACCTCAAACTCAATGACCCCCAATACCATATGGGTCTGGGAATGTAGACTTTTTTCTACCCAAAGTCAAATTGTTTAAGGAAAAACTTTTGCAGCTTGCTGGCAAAGTCTCTCCTATCCCCTTTTTTTGTTAATTTTTTCTTCCTTTTTTTTTTTTTTTTTTTGCTGTGCTGCACAGCAAGTGGGATCTTAGTTCCTGATCAGGGATCGAACCCATGCCCACTGCATTGGAAGCACAGAGTCTTAACCACTGAACCACCAGGGAAGTCCTTCCTAGTCCCCTTTTTTAAAGTGTTTTTTTGTTTCTTTTGTCTGTAAAGGCAATTGCAACTCTATCTTTTTACAGAGTTTTGAGGTGGCGAATTGGCTTCAAACCCCAGGTAGCCTCAGCCCGCCCAGCCAGGGTTGAGAGCCAGGATGTTTGAGCATCAGCTGGTAGGCGGGCTGCTCACTGGGAAGGCCCCGCCATCTGTTCCCAGAGATGGCGAGGGAGCCATCTTCCTCCCTGCACACCTGCCCCCAAACTCAGGCCCAGGGACATTTTATAACCCAAGAATGGTTCTGGTCTGAGCCAAGTATAGGACCCCCAATACCTCCATTCTTTGCTACATTCTCCTTCATCTCCTGGAGTACGAGATGAATCAGCTGTCTCCAGCTCAAAGCATCTCTTTTCAGCTGCTGGGTTCCAGCCAACCCCCAGAGGCCACCAACTGTGCCCATCAACAGAAGTGGAAGTCGAGGGCTCTCATCCCATTGCTGCTCTGCCCTGGGAGTCGGCAACTGATGACACAGGCTGGCCCCTGATTGCCAATCTAGATGGCGCTTTCAAATGTGCCATCCCTGGTGATACCCTCAAACGCAGCTGTGATGAGTCTAGTCTCCAAGGCCTTCAAGAAAAACCTCAGTGACTGAATAATAATGGGAAAGTCAGTCTAAAAGGGTGGGGAATCTGAATCCGAGACTCTCTTTGAGTGAAGTGAACTTTTATTCATTCTACACGCATGAAATAAGGGCTAACAGGATGGTCAAGGAGCAGCTCTGACTTCATGAATGGAGAAGAATCATCAACAGAGTCACTTTCTTTTTAAGAATACAAATGGGTGCGAGGGAAATGATGTTTGCATCCTTAGAAGCAATTGGCATTCTTGACTGAGCTGGGAGTTGCCTTTCCAAACGTGGAAAGAACGTGGCTCTGGCACCAGACTGCTGTGTTTCCAATTCAGGCTGTGTGACCTTGGGCAAGTCTTACAGAGAGGTTACAGGGTTGCTTTGAAGATTAAATGAAATACCCATATAAAGTAACTCCAGCCCCTTCTTCAGAGTCAGAACTCAGTAAACGTTGTATATTATCACTGTACTATTAGGAATTTTTTTTTTTTTTTTTTTCAGAAATAGCGCCAAGATTAGCATCAGTTCTGGTTCTCTGTGACAAAAAAAAATACATCCACATTTCTGAAAAGTGAGGTCTGAATGGATGAGCTCTTACAGGCCTTTTCCTTTCCCCTGGCCCTTGTCGCAGTAATGGGGCTGGCAGCAGAGCCCAGTGTCGGCGGCTGGCCTGGGTGGAGCGAAGGGCTGGGGCAGGGCCACGGCGGAGCAAGGCCTCCGGGCAGTGCCCACGGGCCCCGAGAACTTGTGTATGCAGCTGGCCTCCCTGCTGAAGTGCAGGTGGAGGTGAAACATCAGAATCCAATTTTTTGTCACCTTGTGAAATTATGAGCCTCCATACCTGTTGCACTGCTATCATCAGAGCACAGCGGACACGTGGGGTGATGGCTGTTGCTGGGTTACTCCTTGTAAGTTCAAACAGTTCCACATGCTGAATGACAACAGATTTGCCGTGACCTGGGTAAATTCAACCGATGCTTCCTGCCTAGGTAGACTTTGACGTGATGCTGTACATCTGCTTCTGATGAAGGGAACACCTCACTCAGTAAAGCAGGAAATAAAAACATGGTCCTACCTTGGCAGTTGGTTTCCATCTCTCCTCCCTCCCTACCTCCCTCCTTCCCTTGCTCCCTTCCTTCCCTCCCTCTCCTCTCTCCCTGTTTCCTCCTTTCTTCTTTCCTATCTATTTTTCTTTCTTGGTTTTCTCTGTCATTTTTTTTTCCTAAGAGAAGAAACACCAGTGCCGAACTGCTCTGTGTTCTTGGCGCCAGACCCTGCTCTCCGTGTGTACACAGTCTGAGTCCTGCGTCCAAACAGAAGACAGAAATGTGATCAGGGCCCAGTAGAGGGAGGGATTTGACAGGCCTTCTGCAGCCCAAATCTCCAAGATGCAAAGGTAAAGTCAGGCTCGGTTCTTAAAGGTTACATTTCACATTTTAATTGCCTCACACGAAGGCCACTCTGAGCAGGGGCTCCCCAACCCCCATCTGCTTGGCAGCCCTCCCAGCTCCCCGAGGCTGAGCTCTTCCGCCAAGCACCTCCCTCCTTCCTCCAGCTCCAGGAGAACTGGGGCCACGAAAGCCACAAATACCAAGGAGCTGAACAGTAAGTGGTAGTGTTGGACGGATCTCGTGTTAGCCCTGCAAGCTTGTTCTAGCTACTACCTGTCTCTAGATAACAAATCACAGTATGACTTGGTGGCTTAAAACAATTATAACTGTCTCCTGACTTCTCAGTTGACTGGACTCAGCTGTATCGTTCTCACCTGGGGTCTCTCACACCCTCACTGGGGCTGGGGCTGAACTGTTCCAGAGGCTCAGCTGCGCTGAGCATCCAAGATGGTGTGCTCCTGGGGATGGTGCTTGGGTAGACCTACAGGGGATCTCTCCATGTGGCTTGGGGTCACTGAGCTCCAAGAATGTCCTGAGCAGGAGCTCGAGCAGCTGAACAAAGACAAGCATTCCAGCAGAAGCATTCCATAGGAACTGAGTGGAAGCTGCATGGCCTTTGATAACTCAGCCTAGAAGTCACATGATGTCCTTGGTGAGCCATTGGTCAAGGTGGTCCTAGAGGGCCACCCAGCTTCAAGGAGGGGGGCATAGACTCCACCTCTCAGTGGAAGAAGTGCCAAAGAATTTAGGGGGCATATTTTAAAACTGCTACACCATTCAAAACAACAGTTCTGGTCATTTTCTTCAACTGAAAGGTCCTGATGATGCTGAAGTCTTCAACACCAGCCTAGCTCTTTGCATCCAGAGGGAAGGGTGGAGGATTTGAAGGGAAAAATGAATGGCACATTTTATTTCTTATCTTGCGGTGGTTCTTTTCAGGTGCAGGTGACAAATCAGAAGTCTCCGATATGCTCACAGCCTGAAATGGGTTTAAATTCTTTTTACTCCAGTATTTTAAAGGTTGAAGTTTTTTTTTTCTTAAAATTCTGAATTTTCAGCATCTCTTACAAAATCAGATCTGAGCTGAATGATGGCTGCTCCCCTTAGACAGGGCTGACGTACAGGAATGCCACAGTGCCCACCCATTCCTACTGGTCCAATACTAAGAGTGAATATCAGCAGTTATCCATCTACATGGCTGCACTGTTTTCTTCTTGTTGCTCTTGTTTTCACTTTAGTTAGAAAAAAAAATTATCGTGGCACCATGTCTTTATCCAAAGTGAGAAGACACCACTAGACCAGAAGGGGTACACATCCACCACCAATGGAAATGGCATTTTTAATGGATATAAGAAAACATCTTGATAGTTTAGTCACTCAGTCGTGCCCGACTCTTTGTGACCACAGGGACTCCAATCCACCAGGCTCCTCTGTCCATGGGATTCTCCAGACAAGAATACTGGAGTGGGTAGCCATTTCCTTCTCCAGAAAATACCCTACATTATTTTTAATACACACCAAAGAGGATTATGTTGATTATTCTCATGGCCCTCCCTCTCCCCTCCTGTCTTTCCTCTCTTTCTCTTTCCTGTCCTTTCTTTCCTTCCTTCATCCCCTCTCCCTTCCCCCTCCCCATCTCATCTCTGTCTCTTTCTTTTTCTTTCAATAGTTAGCAGGAGAATGAGGAGAGGTGATCGATTCTTGTTAATTACATTGAATTGATTTCATTTTTAGTCTTTGCCTATTACTTGAGTTAAACCAGTTTTTCTCTCTCCTGCTGTTTGTCTTTTACATGACAGCCAAACGAATAAACACTTGGGAACCTCAAAACACTATCTTTGGTATAACAGACACATCAAAAGGCCTCCCGGGCAAGCCTAAAGTGGTCTCCCAAATGATGTGGGTGGTCTGCTCTCCCCAGGGAGAGGCCCCTTGCCAGCTCGACCCTGGGCCTTTTTGACTGTGTTTATGTTCCAGGCCAGAGAGGTAACTTCCCCAGAACAACCCCTCTGACTGTTCAAAGTGCAGCCAACTACAAGACAACAGACAAATCACTTCCCTTGACTGATGACCCTCATGTCCACATTTGGCATTCAGTACTTGGCCACGGAGTCCAGCCCTTGTGGTCTGAGAGAGGTCTGCCACCTCCCCATACATAGCTTTAGACTTTTCTGTTCATACACATTTTCCAGCTCTCTTTTGATTGATTCCAGAGTCTGTTTTCCTCTCTCTCTTTCTCTGTCTCCCTCTCTATTCCCTGGAAGCTTGAGGCCAACCCTGTTTGCCCCTTGTTCCCTGTTGTCCCTGGCATTTGGTTCCGGTTCATCTCCTGCATTTCTGAATACCTTTATGCCTTTCCCATAGACAACAGTCTTTAGAGCATCTCTCCTAGATTTATCTGAGGAGGAGAGGTTCCTTTGAGCAGGAGCCTCAGAATGTTCAAGTCCTAAGTAGTCCTAAGGAGAACAAGGGAGGGGATGAACTAGGAGAGGGGATTAACGGCCACGTAGACCCAGCTGGAGGACACTCAATGGCCCAGGTCTTTGTGGGACAGCCACCTGCTCCGGCTCACAGTGGAGCCCCATGAGTCTCAGGTAGAGGAGCCAAGCCAAGATGGGGGGAGGGGTTACTTGTCTCTACGTCAAGAAAACAAATGTTTGGGCAGGAAATTTCCCTTCGAGAATGATCTGCTTTTCGAAGGCAACATTTTTCTGAGTTATTTCCTCAGGGGAAACCTCTCAGCTATCTCAGAAAGGAAAATATTCCTCCTTCTGTGCTCAGTACGCTACTTTGACTCATAGGGGAGATATGCCTGCGTAGTAATGAAACTGATTTCTCCACTCCTGCGAAAAGCAGCTTGTGTGCATGCGGGTCTGCATTTGTACATGGGCATACTTACGTGTATGAGTGATTGTGCGTGTGTGTGTGACGTGTCAGCCATGTGTGTATGTGTACATGTGCGCTCGTGCATCACAGTAGATCACAGAGACACTTAAAGGGAGAGAGGGAGGCTACAGGCTCCTGAAAGATGGGTTTACAGGGAGGCTGTGAACTCGGCACAGGGCCGTCTCTAGCAGGCTCCTCCCATAACCGAATGCTTCCAGGATCCAGCACCATGAAAAGAGAGGAGAAGTCGTTTCATGTGTCCACAGGCCCATTGCTGGCTGAGGCTGAGTCATCAGGGAGGCATGTCAGACTGTCCCCCAACCTATGTCACTCCATGCCACAGGAGAATCCCATCACCAGATGTTGGCCCATGATACCCCTCCACCCCCCTACCCAGAGCATCCTATCATTCTGGGAAGTTCCTATTTTATGACATAAAGAGTCCTTGACCAAGAAAGAAATGATTTGAATTTGAAGATTTGGGGCAAGGACCCTTAATTCTCTGAGTGTCAGTGTCCTCCTTTGTAAAATAAAGATAATTGTATCCCCTGCCAAGAATTCAGTGTGTATGTAGCTGGCTGGAAGGTGTGCATAAAGCTAGCCTAGTGCATGAACTGACGTGGATGGGGTCCTAATAGGAAACAGAATTTTCTCCAACACCTGCCTTTACACCTGTAACCATCTGGGCATCCCACCCCCACCCTAGATCCCTTGACAGTTTCACCAGCTCCCAAATATTCGAGTAAACTTTGGGGATGAAATTGCACAGTCTGCTCTCCTAAGGCTCGACCTGACGTTTGGGGACCCACACAGAGAACAGGGAGCAGAGGCTGCGTTTTCTCTGCAGTGCCATTTCCGCTCCTCTACCCCTCTCTTTGGCTGTTTCAGAGTCTTCCTTCTTTCCTTCCCTGGTGCACTGGAGTCTGGAAGGAGGGAGGGGAGAAGAGCGCACGTTTCATACTGGACTAGCCTGCCCATTATCCTATCATTGGGCTCTCCCCAAGGAGGGACCCAGATGCTGCCTTCCCAGGGGGCATGTTTATGGGCTCTTGGGAGGCTCCACACAAAGCCCTCAGCTGCGCACCATCCCTGACAAGCGTGGGTGGCACACTTTCTGGCTGTCCTTACATGGCACCCCCTCAATCCCTGCCTGCTGTGGCTCACTCCATCACCTCTCACTGTGGCGCCCCTACCTCCAGCAGGCAGCTTACCTTCCATGGAACTCACGAGGTCCCCAGAAAGCTCATTCACCCTTGCCATGCCAAGTCCTGGGAGTGTAGTCTTGCTGCCCTGTCCTGCCCTCTTTCCTGCACCTGCCATCATGGGTGGTGATTTCAGCCATCCCTTCTCCTTCTGGATTCTCCAGACAGGAAACCGGTGCTGATCTTACTCTCAAAGCTTCCTCCTCCTGGGGCAGAATCAGGGTCTTGCAGGAATTCCAGGGCACTGGTGTGGGCAGCCCACTGATCTGCCGGACATGGAATGTTTCTGATGGGCAGCCTTTGCTCCGGGGTTCCCCATGGGCCTGGCTGAGACTTTCTTAGAGCTGCGCTGTGTCTGAGGCTCTTCCTACCCCCATCTTCCTTACTTTCCCCTCCTTTCTCAGGCATCAGAACTACATCTTGGCCTGAAGGCTCTCCCACCTACTTCTGCTCCCTCCTCTTTGACCCTTCACGGGGTCTAATCCCATCAGGGCTCAGCTCAAGCTTTATCTCTTGGAGGTACGGGGGACCAACCTTCTCCTGATGCTCCATACCTTCTCTGGGCCACCTCAGCCAGAGCCCTCCTCTTCTGCTATACTCATCCATTTCCTGCCTGTCTCACCCAATGGCTGAGTTCCTCCAGGGAAAGAACTAGGCACGTAGTAGGCACTTAAAATTTGTTGAATGACTGAACAAATAACAGAGGAAGACCAGCTAGAGAACCTGTGAATAAGGAGCCTGGAGGATATAAGCATGGGAAACATTCTTTAGAACAAAGAAAAAAATATATATAAAGGGTAATTTCCATACTGTTCATGAATTTCAAAAGCCTGACTTCTAGGGCCTGACCCTAATCCTAAAGTTTCATGACCCCAAATACGTGTCGCTCAGTCGATTATTGCCAGTCCTTTTTGTCTTTTCATGAAGACACATCTCTTATTTGAGGATGAAAGTTGCTGAGAACATAGGAACTGCTTTACAGCAATTTGCTCCCCGGTTCTCTTAGAATTCAGAGGACCACCAGTTTAAGCGAAGATGGCTTGATTTCAGAAAACGGAAGCCCTCAGAGCTAGCTAAATAAAGGGCCTTAAAGTAAGGAAGCTGGGGTAGTTCAGAGGCCCCAGAGAACACATCTCAGGTAGGTCTTAGGAGAAATGGCAGCCAAGACCTGGGAGGTTAGGAGCCAGGAGCCAGGGCCTCCTAGCCCAGCAGGCCATATACTTCTGCCCAACAGGAACCCCTTCTGCATAAAGCCAGCTGTTCATCAATTCTCAGGCAAGCATTCAAGTGAGGAGACCAACTAAACTCCATGGGTCCTGATCCCAGGGTATTGAGAAGGGGCCTGCTGGCTGTCAGCTAGGTCCCAGGGAGTGGTCTCAGATCCCATGAGCAGGGCTCCTGGGAGGACACTGGGCAGAGGGGTGGGCTGACAGGGAACCCAGCCACCCCTCATCCCTACCTTGCAGCCACAGAGCAGCCTTGAGAGGCAGAAAGGATGCCGCATTTTCCTCATCTCAAGGATAAGGAGGTGGAGGGTACCACGTTTAAAACTTGGTTTCCTCCAGAGCCAATAAGTTCATCGCTATGCCACACCCTTCCCCTGAACTTTAAATTAATACCCAGCAGCACGCTCCCACATTCAGCAAAGCCATGAGCTCTTAAAAAAAAAAAATACTACATTTAACATTTTAGGACAAATTTTTCTGTAATTCCCTCATAATACCCCAAATCATTCAAAGCCACTTTACTGTCAGAAAAGAAACATCTATGCATACACTTAGATCATTTACACCAAATGCCTTTTTAACAACATTTCTCAATTAAATATTCAGCAGAGATAATTGTAAGCAAAGATAATCGGAAGCATTTCATCCAGTTGGAAAAAAAAAAAAATACGTTTGAGGTGAAAGAATCCAAAATGGGGAATATCAGAAATTAGAATGAAAGGACCACAGCAGCTCACGCCTGTCCAAAGGGCAGAATCAGAGGTCAAAGCCACATCTCTCTGGATTTGTTGGCATTTAACTAGATGCAAAATGTCAGTGCAGAAAATGGCTTGTTCAGTGCAAATATTAACAAGAGAGGAGTGTGTCAGTGTGGAAATGGAGCTTCAGCCGACCACAGCCTTTCTGACTCTCCCCCTAAAGCCACTCTGAAGCATCAAGGGAACTTCCTTTTGGTTCATTTTCACCCTCTTTGCTGGAGGTAAAGCTGCAGGGCATTTGTTTCACAAAGGAAAGGCTGACTCAGGAAGCACTGGGCAAGATGTTTGTGTTTGCCTGTAGTGAGGTCAGTTTATTCTATCCTAGCCTACTACCAGGGTTTCCCTGATGGCTGAGCAGGTAAAGTATCTGCCTGCAGTGCAGGAGACATGGGAGATGTGGGTTCAATCCACGGGTCAGGAAGATCCCCTGGAGGAGGAAAATGGCAACCCATCCAGGATTCTTGTCTGAAAAATCCCATGGACAGAAGAGCCTAGTCGTCTAAGCCAGAGTTAGCGACTAAGCATGCATGCTCGCATTCTACTATCCTACCCTACCTGTCCCTACCCTATCCTGTCTGAGCCTACCCTATTTTATCCTATCCTATCCTATCCTACTTTACAGCTTCCCAGGTGCCTCAGTACTAAAGAATCCTCCTGCCAACGCAGGAGACATGGGCTCGAATCCCTGGGTCGGGAAGATCCCCTGAAAAAGTAAATGGCAACCCACTCAAATATTCTTGCCTGGAAAATCCCATGGAGAGAGGAGCCTGACAGGCTACAGTCCATGGGATCACAAAAGAGTCAGACACGACTTCGAAACTAAACAGCAATCACATTTTACAGCACGAGACTGTGCTAATCTAGTCTAGCCGGCTCCTATTGTCGTTCGTTCTCAGTCATGTATGACTCTTTGCCACCCCGTGGACTGCAGCACACCAGGCTCCCCTGTCCTCCACCATTCCCCGGAGTTTGCTCGAATTCATGTCCATTGGGTCAGTGATGCTATCCAACCATTTCATCCTCCGCTGCCCCCCTCTCCTTTAGCCTTCAGTCTTTTTCCAATGACTTGGCTCTCCTACTCTACCCAACTCCTATTCTAGTCTATTCTGTTCCTTCTGCATACATTCAGAAGAGGCTGGCACTTAGCAACATTAATTTTATCAAGACCAGGAAGAAGGCGAAAGGGTAAGAGAATGCTTTCCGTTTTTTCCTCTTTGCACTGAGGATTCTGTGGTAGCTCCAAGCTGCACGTTGAGCTTTCTGTCATTACCCTCCTCTGCGCAGTCTCCTCAGAAAGATGTTCCTACTGGCTTCTTCCCCAGCTCACGGCATTTGCCATCTTGTTCTGAAAAGGGAAGCTCACCTGGGAGTCTGATTTGGTGACAGGTGGAAAGCTTCGGGCTGCTCTTTCAAAGAGGAAGAGTGTTGATTTGCGGGCTATGGAGGAGCCAGGTCTGGCCGTCGTCCTCCTCTGAGGATGAATCCGCTGGCAGCGGCAGTCAGATCCTCAGCCGGACAGCTTCAGAAACCAGATGCTCTCCCCACACCACCGCCCCCCCCAATCCCTGCCAACAGATAGGCTCACTGGTCCAGCTCAGCAGAGACTGAGATCCGCAAACCAGGATGACTAGTCAGACTGATGCAGAGGGATGCCAGACGTTCTCGCCAGCCCAGCGACCGCATTCTCTGCTCATGATCAAATGATACGGACAGCCACATTAGTAGACTGTGGCTTGGTATTTAGCACGAAGTCTGGCTTAATTGGAGCATTAAAGGAATTGTTGAAGTGATATTAGCTGGTTCACTCGCCACGCTGCTGGGAAAATCGCTGAGCTAGCCTTGGAAAGCAGGTAGCACCAGAGGGCAGCTGGGGAGCCAGATCCAGGCCAGAGAGAAAGCCGGCTTATTCTGGCAACAGATGACACACGCTTGACTCCTTTGCTCACTGGTATCTGCTGGAAACTGGATGTGGCCGCCACCATGGCAGCTGCCAGAAAGAATTCTCATTGTCTCCAGCTCCAGATTCAAATCTGTGGCAGGTGGATCGGACTGGCTGAGCCTAAGTGTGCATGGCTTACCTCGAGGAATGTTGGAAAGGCAGTGTCCTAGTCTGGGTCTCCCCAGATGAGAACCCTGCAAGTAGTTTCCTTGAGAGGGATCCCAGGGAGCACCAGTAGGGAAAAGGGAGGAGCCTGCTGTGGGCAATGGGGGCTCATCCTTCTTGGGAACCTCTGGGCAGCAACCTGGAGTTGTCCCACCTGAGGAGTGAGAAGGGCTCTCCAGGTGGCTCAGCTGTAAAGAAGCTGCCTGCCAATGCAGGAGAGGTGGGTTCGATCCCTGGGTCAGGAAGATTTCCTGGAGAAGAGAGTGGCAACCCACTCCAATATTCTTGCCTGGGAAATCCCATGGACAGAGGAGCCTGGTGGGTCACAAAGAGTTGGACATGACTGAGGAACTGAGCACAGCACACAGCACCTGAGGAGTGAGGAAACTGGAGGACTTATTTAAGGGGAGATTGTTTGTAGAATATTTATTTGGCTGCAGGGTCGTTCTTTGTGGCACACGGGCTTCTCTTGTTGTAGCCTGAAAGCTTTGTTGCCCTGCGGCATGTGGGATCTCAGTTCCTGGACCAGGGATAGAACCCATGTTCCCTGCATTTCAAGGCGGATTCTTAACCACTGGACCACCAGAGATGTCCCAAGAAACTAGAGTTTAAATCCATCCATTCCCATCTGTCATTGGTTGAAGGTGGCCTTAGCCCTGCCCCCTCAGGGGAGGTCCCCTTCCCCACCATTGCAGCGTGCTTACATTGGCACATACAGAGGCCATGCGTTCTGAGAGTTTCTGCATGGGCACAACAGCATCTGCTACAGCGAGTACCATGCAGTTTTAGCTGCTCTAGTGCCAGTGGGGGCTCTGCCTCCTACCTAGATTCTGAGAAAGGCACGCCAATGCTGGGCAACCAAAACTATGACAACATTCTCTACATGTGGATGCCTGTTGCTTTATCTGCAGACTCTCCTTCCTCCTCTGCCCTGCTGCTCCCCCCAAAACCTGGTAGTTCCCATAGGAGTGACCACTTCTTACCATGGTCACTGGATGCTGTTAATTGGTCCAGAGTAGTGCCTGACTTAAGACAAGGCAAATTAGAACTCTTTCCTGGAATTTTCCAAACTAGAAAGGAGTTGATTTTTCTTTTTTAAAAAATCATCTGAGGTCTGGAACTTAAGATACAAAATTCAGAAGCTGTGAATTCACAGACCTGAGCAAAAGAAGGCATCTAGGTGGTATTCTTTTTTTTTTTTTAGGTGGCATTCAAGTCTCCAACATGCTCAGCTGTGTCCGACTCTTTGTGGTCCCATGGACTGTAACCCACCAGGCTCCTCTGTCCATGGGGTTCTCCAGGCAAGAATACTGGAGTGGGTTGTCAGTCCCTTTTCCAGGGGATCTTCCTGACCCAGGGATCAAACCTGCGTCTCTTGCATCTCCTGCATTGGCAGGTGGATTCTTTACCACTGTGCCACCTGGGAAGCCCCCATACTACACTTGATCTTAGCCAAAAGCCAAAAAACATCTCTCAGATATGTCTGAACGAGGATTCCCTCCTCGTGGAGAAGACTCCTTGTCGAGCTAGTCGTCACCCATTCACTGCAGGTTCCGTGCTTAGTACTCGGCAAGGAACATCCTTCTTTCTCCCTCTCTGAGATTGGAACTCCATCCCCATGTTACAGATGGGAAAACTGGAGTTAGAGATTTAGGAACTGGTTTGAAATCACAAAACTAAAGAGTGCCTAAGCGAAGATCCAAAACACTCCTCCCAAGTCCGGGTCAGGTGTCTTAGCCTCTGTGCCAGGGCTGGGACTTAGGTGGAGCAAGTGAGATACCAACAGCACATTCACGGTCAAGTGCCCATGTTGCACTTCCATGACCTTGACAGTGAGTGCCTCCTGAAATTCGTGCCCTGGGTGCCTTGCTTGCCTCACTCAAGTGCCAGAAGCCCTGCTCTTGGCTCCTGAGCAGAGGAAAGCCACCTGCTCAAGGACCCTGAGCCTACTTCTGCTCTGGAGTTGCTCAATGGGCTCCACCAGCCTCTACATCTGGGTCTCATTTTTCATGAAGTTTCCATGGCTAATCAGCCTTTTTTTTTTTTTTTTTGGTCTTTTTTCAAAACAGAGCTTAAGATAAAGGATTGAATTAATTAATTTAGCATTGCCTAAGCTTCCAATCACATTCCAGGGCTGCCTCCCAGAGCCTGCCCTTATTCACCTCAGGTGGGCATTTGGGAGCTCATTTGCCCTTCAGCCAGCCTATCACAGCCCCTGGGTGGGGCTTCACACCATAGCTAACAAATCACAGCCATTCTGTGCACTTGTCCCAGTTTAACTGTGAGGGTAGCCCTATAGCTACTATCTGGTGGTGTAGAGGGAGCTTCACAGTGGTCTCCACGTATGGACAGCCCCTGATGGTTTCTTTTCTGCCTATAAAGGATCCTCAGACTTCACTGACAGTTGTAGCACACTGCATTGGAATTGGCATCAGCCCACCTCTCTTCCCTTCCAGCTGAGTCCTTGCAGACCCAGTGGCATACTGAAGCTTCCCCACCCAAGGGTGCTCAAGATATATTTCTTGGATGAAGATTAACTGGCCCTCTCTAGAGCTTAGCTCAGGTGAATCCACTGTCCCAGCTGGAGTGAAAATCATGCCAGGCCTCCATCTGCTTTGAAATGATAAAAGGGCATTCCTACTCTTTGGGGAGAAACTGCAAAGATTTAATGAAATGTTTCTTCTGTTGAGGCCACGGATGATCTGTTGACATGGTCTAAAGGGTTGTAGGTAGTTTAATGTCTTTCTGAACCATCAATTCTGCACTTTGTACCGACTCAGCAAATTGGTCTGAATTTAGGCTACTGACAAGGACCTTGGAAATAATGTGGCTTCTGCAGGTTTAAGAAATGAAAGAATTTGAAAGTGGTCTTAACAAAGTCTGAAAGCGTAACCTCTGCCATCCAGAGCCTCCAACAACTCAGCCCTGGATCAATTGTAGCAGCACTCATGGGTTTCCTGGCTCTGGTGCCCCTGCCTGAGGGCTCCAAACCTGCCTCAAAGTGCCAGCCTGGAGACTCTACAACCCTCATCTGCCCCCAGCCCTGTATTTCTCCTTGCAGTAAGAAACCCTAAAGGCACACTATTTCAGGGTAGGCTTCCAACCCTGGACGCAGTTGTTCAGCTTGATGCAGTGCGACAAGCAGGCTTTGAAATTAGAAGACTTAAATATGCTCCTGGCATAGCCATTGACTAACTGTGACTCAGCATTTCCCAAAAAAGTTCCATGGAGTGCTATATTTCTATGACATATTAAATAGGAATAGTGCATCAGGTAGCTAGTGCCACTGAAATGATGCTGTGTAACAAGCAACCCCCAAACTCAGTAACACACAATGATAAGCATTTGTTTTTAACTCGTGCATCTGCAGGTTGGCTGGGGCAGCTCTGCTCCAAGCGTCTCATTGTAGGATCCAGGATGGAGGGGCAGCAGTGCACCAGGGAATATTCTTCTCATGGAGAATAAAACAAAAGCATGGAAGACAAATTTTCACAGAAACATGGAATGCCCATTAAGGCCTCTGCTTGAAACTGGCACACTAGAGAGTCACACACTGAATTGGGCAGGTACTGGATGGTGGAACCAGCTATATAAAGAGAGAGAAAGGTCTCCTGAGCACTGACAGTGGTAACATACATCAGGGGCCTCACAGATGGAGGAGTCTTAAGAAGTCATAGGGTTGTGGGGCGCCAGGGTGGGGGGCACGGTCTGGACTAACAAGTTTTGAGAGACTCTAGGCCAAACTGGTGTAACTAGCAATGGGCCGTGGTATTTCAGGGAAGGCTCCAGTGGACTGCTGGCCTGGATTGACCCCTGACTCCGACCCTGTGGAAAAGCTAAGCCTTCAGGTCAGAAATCAGAAGCCCCAGTCACAGGGCAGAGAGCTATGGGGGCAAGAAGCCATGGATGCCGTTAGACCCCCAGGCTTTGAGCACAGTCTGGTTTCAGTCAGAACCCTGCCTTTCCCTGCACTCTTCAAAATCTGTGTCCTTTTGCTTCTGTCTTATCCTCCCCCAAACCAAGTGGGAGGCCAGGTCCTCTTTGCCTTCATCAGAGTCTTGTTCCAAAGCAAGGCTATCTCTTCCTGTGATTTCCACAAACAATAAAATACCACTGTTGCGAGCATTAAGGCCATGAAGGCAGAAACAAAGTTCACAGAAGACTTCCATTCCTTTCGGGTATGAGTCGGAAATTCTCTATGGAGTGGCAGGCTTCTCCTTAGTTACACACGTGGTTTTCATTTCTTTGGGGAAAAAAAAAAGACTCCAGGTGCTGTTCTCCAAAATCTCACCCCCACCCCTGCCTTGGCAGGCTCCCAGCTGCCCTAGTCTGTAGAAGTGCCAGTCTGGGGCTGACGGCTTCCAGCATCTTCCACAGTTGCAGCAAATAATATGAAAGACTGTTATGCACACTGGCTTTTCTTTCATCAAAAACACTCAGATATTTGTCCTCGGCATCTCTCAGGGTTGTGCCTCATCTTTTCTTTGCCTGTGGCCATGATGAGCAATAGTTGAATGATATTTGTTTGGGTTTCTCCCCTTGTATGGAGAAGGCAATGGCACCCCACTCCAGAACTCTTGCCTAGAAAATCCCATGGATGGAGGAGCTTGGTGGGCTGCAGTCCATGGGGTCTCTAGGAGTCAGACACGACTGAGTGACTTCACTTTCACTTTTCACTTTCATGCATTGGAGAAGGAAATGGCAACCCACTCCAGTATTCTTGCCTAGAGAATCCCAGGGACAGGGGAGCCTGGTGGGCTGCCGTCTATGGGGTCGCACAGAGTCGGACACGATTTAAGCGACTTAGCAGCAGCTCCCCTTGTAATTCAAGGATCTTCACCCTAAAATCCCAGGTAACATGTTTCAGAGGCCTCCAGGGTGGTACCCTGGCTCCCAGTGTCTCTGAGCCACCAAGATGGCATAAGAGCAACTCGTGGGGTTGGGTGGGGGGAAGTTGTTGTGTTTTGCTTTTGATGTTTTTTAAAGGGAATGGATACCACATCTTCTTCCTTTGGGGAAATAGCTTGGGAGGGGAAATGAAACCTGCGAAATATGCGGATGCATCCTAAAAATGGAAACATATTGTGGAAAGAGAATTATAATAGTAAGAGCAACCTCAACATATCAATTTGAAGGAAATATTGTCTGAATGAAAAGCAAGATATCTGGGCAGGTAGGATCACCCAGTGCTCAGGAAGCAATAACTTGTTATTTGGGGGGTTACATTAAAGTGTTTATGAACACAGCCTCTGCAGCAAAAGGTGGCTGGCTGGAATTGGGATCCCACCTCTGCTACTTATCCATCATGTGACTTTGAGCAAGTTATTTCATGTCTCTGTGCCTCAATTTCCTCCTCAATCAAATGTGCCCAGATATCTTGCATTTCAATGGCTGAGAAAAAATAAAGGTAAAGGAATGAATCTCTAATTGTAACATTTGTGGTTGCCAGTGAGGAGACAGCTTGGTGAGACAGGGTGGCAGGCTGAGAAGGGCTGAGGTGGCAGGGCTGAGAAGGATATGAGGGGAGGACAGAGGATCAGTATGAAATTCCTTCAAGCAGGGAGCTGCCTACCAGACCTACCAGAAACGCCAGCCCCTACTGTGTATGAGGAAACATACTTCCCTTTAGGTCACTCCCATTCCAAATGGAAACCCACGTATGTCCTGGACCAGTTCTTCCAATTATGGAAAAGGCCCCCAAACATCCTCTGATTGGCAGACCACAAAAGCCGCATCCCCGCGATAATGATGATGATAATAGCGTTGGTAATAGCCGCGATGCAGCTGTTACTCAGCCTCGTGCATCTTCAGAGCCTCCTGGGGATTGGCAGTGTGCTAAGAATAGTCCTAGCACCAGCATTCAAGAGCAATCGGCTGACCCAAGTGAACCCCACAAGGTAGGATCCTGCTTGCTGAATGGGCTGCCAGGTGTGAGGGGAGGGATTTGCTGCAAAGCTGAGTCCAAGAGGAGCTATGAGTTCAGGCTGTGAGTTCAGGCTAGAAAGCCCTGGAACAAGGATGGGGGAGAGACTTTTCCACATTGCCGCAGTCAGATTAACCCCACTGTCAAATCCCACCTGTACCCTGGCTCCTAGGCCAGCTCTTCCCCATTGACTTCACTGCCCAGAACAGGCAGACGAGTCAGCCACACATATAAATAACACGGAGAAGATGCGGTACTGTCAGGGTAGATTAGCTCTAAGTGATGGAAAATACCAACAAAGACTGGTGAAAGTTTTTTACTCTCTCACGTAAATAAGATTCAGAAGTGGATAGTTCAGGGCTAAAAGAGTGGCTTCACAAAGTCCACAGGATCAAGGCTATCATTATTATTATCATTATTGTTGTATACTTTGTATTGTACTACTATATATTTTGCATCTGGTGAAATACACAGATCGCGAAGGTATAGATTGATGAGTTTTGACAAATGTATACTCCAGGTAAGCAACAATGCAACTGAGATTCAAGACAGTTCCATCATCTTAGAAAGTTTCTTCATGCCCCTTTCCAGCTGACCTCCACCACTCATAGGCAACCACTATCCAGACATCTTTCACCAAAGAGGGAGTGGTTTTACCCATTCTAGAATTCTATATACATGGAGTCATAAAGTGTATAGTCTTTTGTGTCCAGTTTCTTTCACTCAATATAGTACTTTATGAATTCACACTGGTGACTCAGTGGTAAACAATCCGCCTGCCAATGCAGGAGACTAGGATTTAATCCCTGGGTCGGGAAGATCTCCTGGAGGAGGAAATGGCAACCCACTCTTGTATTCTTGCCTGGAAAATCCCACAGACAGAGGAGCCTGGAGGGCTTCAGTCCATGGGGTCACAAAAGAGTCAGACATGACTTAGTGACTAAACAACAAAATGTTGTCATATCTACCAATAGTTTATTCGTATTGCTGAGTAGTACTCTATTGTATGAATATTCCACAGTTTGTTTAATCATCCATTGATATTTGGATTGTCTCCAGTTTGGGGCTATTATGAAAAAAACAGTTATAAACATTAGTCTGCAAATCTGTGTGTGGACATAGGTTTTTAATGTCTCTTGGGTAAATACATAGAAATGAGATTGCTGAGTGTAGCATATGTATATGTTTAATTGTATGAGGAACTGTCAATTTTTTGAAGTGGTTCTAACATCTCAGGATCATTCTATCTTGTTCCTCTACCATGGGGTGTACATGACTTCCACATTGTGGTATTAAACGGCTGCTTGAACTCCAGCCATCACATCTACATTCCAGCCCACAGGAATGAAGGTGAAGGTAATCCTATGCTTCTCTTAATAACACTTCCTGGAAGCTTCTCACAATAATTCTGCCTACATTCCATTAGCTAGAACTTAGGCACATGGCCAAACCTGGCTGCAAAAGAAGTTGAGATGTGTAATTTTTATTCTGAAGATCCAGAATAAAAGCACCCAGCTAGATACTGGGAGTTTTATTATTGAGGAAGAAGGGGTATTGGATAGCGGGGGGTAAGAAGCAGCATCTGCCAAGACAGGTGGCCAGAAATCGGACAGGGACTATTTCTATGTTGCTCAGAGAGGTTCCTGCAGAATCTTTCTTGGGCCTTTGCTCACGGTATGTACTCAATAAATGTTCAGGACTGGTGGAAGGAGAGAGGGTGAAGGAAGAGAGGAAGGAAGAGAAAAATAGCCCTGGTAGACAGCCTCATGACTTGAGAAAGTTCTCTGGGATCATAATAATGTTCATCTGAATAGAGGGTTGTTTTTTTAAAAGCTTTCGTAATTCTTAAGTTTCTGAAGTTGTTTCCAAATATCTCTTGGAGGCAATTAAATGTCACTGTGTGAATTGTCAAGAGACTCCTTTAGTGGCCTGATAGGTGAGGGGCATTTTGACTTCTCTTATCTGATGGAGATATTTCAGGCATTTTGTTTTTCAGTATAAAGTAGTGTGTGTGTGTGTGTGTGTGTGTGTGTGCGTGCGTGTGTGTGCGTGCGTGTGTGTGCGCGCGCGCACACATGCAGGCAGGCCTGCACACAGCAGACCTTCTTTGGACTTTTTCTTGTCAGAGTCTCACAATTTGTGAGGTGATAAACGCGGTGTCTCTCGGGGCTTGTGCCTTAGATATTGAAATGAGGGCTGAACTGCCCGAGGGGAGGGAAAAAGAAGCCAAAGAGCTGGAGGTTGCTGGAGAGCCGGGCTGTGGCCTCAGCAGGCAGGCAGCAGGAACTTTTGCGAGAGGAGGCCTTGGTGTTTCCAGCCGGGTGCCCCTTCAGCAAATGAGGGGGTCATCGGGTTATGTTATTTTATGGTCCAAAAGCAGATATGGTCCGCTGCCTCCGCTCTACCCTGATAATTTTGTTTTCCTGGCGGGTTTGCCATCAAGGATCTGACATGCCATTAGGTTTTTATCTCTGCTGCCCAAAGGAGGGGCCACGGTGAGCCGGGGGTCTGCTTTTCATTAAAGTGAGACGGGTTGCACGAGCACTTCTTTGAACAAAACAAGCACGGTTCACGGCAAGGTTAGGGGAAGGCGGGGCGGAGGGGAGGTTATTAGTTATTACCTCTGCTTCCTTAGCACGAGTGGGGGGCTTCTCTCCTGCGGGGTTGAGCCCCCTCCCTGAAGGGAGGGGGGCTGAAAACTAATTCTACGCTCGAGCCATGATCCCCAAGCCCGCCTAAGAAGCGGCGCCTTTTAATCATGCCCAGTCACCAGGCTGATTCGATGACATCAACTGTTACCCATTAGAGAACTGGCTGACACCAAGAAAGGCATTTTCGCTGACAATCGGGGCCAGCACCAGAGTCGAGGCCCTGGAGGTGAGAGGCCCAATTTGGCTGGAGGGAGATCCCTCCCAGGGGAAACTCACCCCATCCTGCCAGGGACAGGACCTCCCGCCGCCTCTGAAGCTTCTGTGTGGTTTCTCTCCCCAAGTGAAAGTGCTGTCTGGGAGGACACATGAGGAGCGGGGGTAGGTGGGGGGACTGCCTCCGCCCCATATAAAAGGGCCTGGTACATTCCAGATCTTTCATCTACCTCACTCTCCTTGCAGCAGATCAAAACCAAGCAGAGACTGCACTCAGTAGCGAGTCTGAGGGGAAAAATATTCCACAAATACCTTCATTTTCTTCTTTACAGATGCAGGAGATGATGTTGGTGTCAGGAGGGGTCCCGGCTGTTTATGGTGCTTGCATAAACAGCCTGGCTGACTTTAGTCAGTCCTGATAAGGGCTGTTTTAGTCAACCCAGGCACTCCAGGCCACCTTTTGTGTCATTTCCATCAGCGAGATCACACTGGGCTGAGGCTCCGTGTGGCGCGTTAGGCTCCCAGGAAGCCTTGCCATCCTCACTGCGGGACTCTGAGCCTCCCTCCCAGCCTCCCCTGGCCCCCTCTCCACCCCCTCTGCCCTCCTCCTCCTCCTCCACACTCTCACCCCACCCACCGCTGGGTGCGATTTATAAGCACGGAAATCCCCTTAATCTCTGGGCTACGTGGTTGACTTCATCCAGGAATTCGGAGAGCTGCGTTGTCTCCCTCGCAAAGTGAATTATAACACGAGCATAGAATATTGATTCCAGGCATGTGGAATTGTAATCCCCAAGTTCCCACGAAATGCTCCCATCCGTGGAGAATTGGGCCACCCTTTCCACGAGTCCAAGCAGCCAGGACAGAGGCGCTCCTCTGGCCACTGCCATTCACAGTCATTTGGAGGGGCCTCTGGGCGCCCCCACATCTAGCTTCTATGACTTTCTATCTGCTCTCACACGTGTGATGTGCAACTTTGATTTGTATTTCTGTGGGGACCGACATCCATCGTGTATTTGAAAATCCCCCTGATGCCGCCAAAGCCAGGCGGCCACCTTCACACCGTCACCTGCCTTTAGGACTGCCCTGGTGGTCCAGTTTAAGACTGCCCTTCCACTGCAGGGGGCATCGGTTCCATCCCTGGTTGGGGAAGCTCCACATGCCCCGAGGTATGGCCAAACAAAATAAAAAGGAAATTACAATACAATAATAAAAGGTTGCTTTAAAAAAAAAAAATGTCACCAGCCATTAACTGCAAGCAGGGACGAATTCTTGGCATCGCCATGGCCAGGTGCACTGAGAAGGGAATTCTAGCTCCAAACCCTTCCTGGGGTTGCCTGGACCTCCATCCTGGGTTTCCAGAGGTATCGTGGCTCTATTTGCAGTTAGGTTGGGTTTATTGGGTACTAGCCTTCCCGGGTAACTCTAGTGGGAAAGAACCAGCCTGCCAATGCAAGAGACATAAGAGACACAGGTTTGATCCGTGGGTCGGGAAGATCCCGTGGAGAAGGGAATGGCAACCTACTGCAGTATTCTGGAGAATCCCATGGACAGAAGAGCCTGACAGGCTATAGTCCATTGGGTCACAAAGAGTTGCACACAACTGAGTGACTTAGTGCACAGCACAGGATTCTCTAAGCTGATCTTCCTTCTCTGACCTACCTATCTTTGGAGAATATGAGAACAGGCTTCCCTCTCAGAATCTAGAGATTGTGAAGAATGTCAGGATGTAATTTGCAACCAAGAGTCCTTTTCAGTGTCTTAGAGTTCCCCAGAAGCAGGCCATGAGATATTGGGTGAATTCCCTGAGAGCACAGCCCCAGCCTCCAAGCCTTTCTGATGGCAGGCTGGTTTGCTGTGAATGACAGCCAGGGAATGTCCAAGAGCTGGTCCCACCCTCTAGCTGAGCTCTGTCCAATAGAATTTTCTATAGTCGTGAAAATGTTCTAGAGCCGTGCTGTCCAATGTGGTAGCCCCCAGCCACCTGTCCCTACTGAACACTTGAAATGTGGCTAGTGAGACTAAGGAACTGAATTTTTCATTCTATTTACTCTTAATTTATATTTCAATTTTAAAGCCACACACAGCTAGTGTCTATATAGGACAGCACAGCTCTAGCTGGTTGTACACTGCAGAGAGGGAAGAATACAAGGGTCAACCTTGTCAGGGGATGGCAGACTTATCTGGGTGTGGGTGGCCACTGGACAGCTTTCCCATACCGACAGGCAAAGGGGAAGAAGGATGGATGGCATAGCCTGCCTCAAGGCCTTTGCACCAGCTGTATCTCCTACTCAGAGCACTTGTCCCCAGACACTCACATGGCCCACTGCCAAACTTTCTTTACACCTTTATTCGAGTGCCACCTTTTCAGTGAGGTCTTCCTTGGACACCTATTTAGATTTGTAATGTCACTGCTCCCTCAATTGCCCATCCATTTTCCCTGGTCTGTTTTTCTTCCCTGCCTTATCAGTTTCTGCCACACTTGATTTTACTTACTTATTTGGTTAATTATCTATCTCCCTCCACTTGAATGTAAACTCTATGAAGATGGGTGTTGTTTGTTTATTTTCTTGCTTTGTCAACCTGGTCAGCCTTCAGTGTCTAGAATGGTGCCTGGCACAATGTAAGGTATGAATAAATATGGGAATAAGAGAATGAAGAAATTAATGAATGAAAATCACCCATATCTCACCACCTAAAGATAACACTGCTAAGGACTGGCTGTATTCCCTTCCAGACTTTCTTCTATTGAGCCTTGTTTTGACTGAATTAAGTAGGAGTCCTGTCATTACTGAGAGAGAAGAAGGAGACAGCTCTCTCAAGATCTGTCTCCACCTACGATGACTTTCGTGGAGGTCTGGGTCTCATCATGGCAAGCCCAGAAATCAATGCTTTTAGTTCTCGTAAGGATAATCAGCCTCTGAAGTACTGACCTACACTAACCAGACTCACAAAGACCTAGTGGATAAAACTGAAAACTACTTTACTAATTCTTACCCATTTCCAGTAATCTTGCCATCAAAGAACCCACACACTACACTGGGAATCAAGGCTTCAACTGAAAGAGATGAGCTTTGTTGATTGCCCACAGGGGCTGAATAAAGATTTTAGGGACCTCCAATCACTGAAAATAGTATGGTGCCCTGCACCATTCCATGTGTTATTCAAAATAAAAGTTATGCTCAAGTATAAAGCAATGAGATTGCAATGAAAATAATATTCTTATGTTTCCCATTATGACAACTTCAATGCTTTAAAAATGTATTTTAAAAATCAAATTTCTTCTTTTAACAATCACGTTTTTTCCTCTTGCTTTGTTGGTGCCCTGGGCATATGCTTAGGATTCTTATGAGACATCTGATGTAAAGATACTTAAGATGTGTTGTTAGATAGAATTCTGTTATCATAGGAGAGTCTTGGAACAAGTAGGAGTTGGAGCCAACATAGTATAATTCAGAGAAGACAGATGAATAGAAACCAGGTCCTTAGTAGAAAGATTTGTGCTGCTGGATCAACCTTTGCCTAAAGTCCACATTTCTGCTTAACTTTTTTTTCCACTTATGTGAACCAATAAATTACGTTTGATTTCAAGTTAGTTTGAGTTAAATTTTCTGTCACTTAAAACCTAAAGATTCCTAATAGATATACCTTAGAAATAAGAATCATAGCATAGAGAATTGAACAGACTTTAGCACCTTTCTAGATGTATTAAGACTGACATATTTTTATAATGTTTTCTTTTAAACTCTATGAAGAATCTTCACAGTCTTCCTTTCTGTTAAGAGTTATACCATCTTGCTTGTGTTATAACTAATTAGATCACTTTAGAAATTCCATGAGGGCAAAAAATTTGGTCTGTTTTATTTATTGCAGTATCTTCAACATCTAAAGTGATGACTGGCCCCCAGTAGGCATTCCATAAATATTGCCTGCCTGCCTGCCTGAATGAATGAATGATGAAAGTGAAACAGAAGAGCGTCATCTGCCCAAAGTCACATAGCTAGTTATTGAGATAATAAGATGGGAAACCCAGCATAGTACACCAGCAACATACTTATAAATACTCTTAATTCATCAGAAAGAGGGGAAAGAACTAACATTTGCTGTTCTCCTTCCCTAGAGCAGGAAGAGTTTGGGTATGTTTATAGCCAACATTGTATTATGGGAGTCCCCGGTGGCCCAGGGATAAAGAATCCGCCTACAATGTAGGAGATGTGGGAGACGTGGGTTTGACCCCTGGGTTGGGAAGATCCCTTGGAGGAGGAAACGGCAACCCACTCCAATATTCTTGCCTGGGGAATCCCATGGACAGAGGAGCCTGACGAGCTACAGTCCATGGGGTCGCAAAGAGTTGGACATGACTGAGCAACTGAGCACTTGTGCGCGCGCGTGCGTGTGCGCGCACGCACACACACACACACACACACACACACACACACACCGCATTATTATATGCGAATACCCCCGCATAGACGTACCATACCAAGAGCTGAGTATTATTACTCTTGTTTTGCAAATGGAGAAACTGAAGCATCAAAATTCAAGCTATATTCCCAAGATCATGAGGCTACAGTGTGGCAGAAAATGCAGCTCAGCTTCTCCAACATGGAAAACACTTACAAGGGTGCCTAAGACATAGGCAGCTCTTGGAAGATTCTGCAGATAATGAAAGTTATATGTACCAGGTAGCTTTTTGTTGTTCTTGTTGAGCTACTAAGTCATGTCCGACGCTTCTGCAACCTCATGGACTGTAGCCCACCAGGTTCCTCTGTCCGTGGGATTTCCCAGGCAAGAATACTGGAGTGGGTTGCCAGTTCCTTCTCCAGAGGACCTTCCTGACCCAGGGATCGAACCCGCATCTCCTGCATTGGCAGGCAGAGTCCCTGAGCCACAAGGGAAGCCCAGGTGGATTTTTATTAGACTCCATTTCAGAGACTATTTTGTGACCAAGACCCTCAAATCAGAAGAAGACAGCCTCCCCTGCACAAATTACACATGCGTGGGTGGGAGGCAAGGGAACACACAGCAGTGTGGCAGTTGTGACAGTCCACATGAGCTATGCGTGGGTATGTAGGGAGTGTGTGTGTGTGTGTGTGTGTGTGTGTGTGTGTGTGTGTGTGTGTGCTTTCGCATAGTCTCAGAGCCACAGGACTATTATTTCTGTGGTCCTGCCCTGGTGCAATGTAGACGCATCACAATGAAGGGAAGAGATAGAATCTTCTGGTCACATCCAAACATGACTATGTGTTCCAAGCACAGCCATAATTTAAGCAGAACCTGCTTACTAGCTCTGAACAAAAAATGGCAGAAGAGTCTGGGCACTGTTGCCTAGGGGAGCTCAGCAAAAAACCACAACAGAAATTTGACCCTGCCTCCCACCCTAAGTGGCGTGAATTCACACCCCCGGTCTGTTTGGTTGCTTTCCTGTGCGCCCTTCGTTCTCAGAGTGGCTTCATTTCGTAACACTTCTAAGGGCCATGGTGCGAGGTGGGGGGAAGACACCGAGCTCAGTTCTTCGGGAAAGACCCTGTGGGGGGTCAGCAGGACCCCTGGTGACCCTTCCGCTGGGTGACCTCAGAAAAGCCTCTCCACTTTCTGGTCCTCGGCACCCTTATTTAGGAAAGGGGGAAGGATATGGAATTTTCCAGCTCCCTTGTTCCACAGCACCAAAACAGAAACTTTAGGTCACAGAGATGAAAACATAGTAGGATCACGGCTCTTCAGATGGGAAAGACAGGGGTCTGGTCTGGATCATCAACCGAAGGGCACCCAGAATTCTGAGCGTGCTCAAGGCCTCACCCTCGGCCTGGCTCAGAGGCTGCAGGTGGATGTACTGAGGAGACATCAGACGGGAAAGGAAAAAGTGGGAAGGGAGGGATGGAAGGAATGCCCAGATTTCACAACATTGACTGCAGAGGCAGCTGCCTGCTTCTCACCACTTTGCGGGGGAGAAAACATAGAAGTGTGGTGTGTGTGTGTGTGTGTGTGTGTGTGTGTGCGTGTGTGTGTGTGCGTGTGTGTGCAACTCACGCAGGTCACAGGGGAAACTGAGAAAGTAAACATCTAAGAGAAAGAAGAGATTTCTCTCCTTTGTGTTTTTTCTTCTGTGGAGCCAAGCGCCCCAGAAGGTTGCAAAGGGAGGGGCCTGGGGCCCGGGGAGAGGGCAGGGTGCTATGAGCACTCCCCTCTCATCTTTGAAGGCTGCTGGGCCTCTCTGTAAACACAAGTGACTTCTGACTTCTCAGGGCTCTAAAAATAATCAGAGTGTGGGGGTTCTAAATCAGGAACAAAGAAGAAACAAAGGGTTAATGAGAGGACATGAGTTTGATGTTTCATTGGATAAACACACAGTCAGCTAGGAGCAAAGGCGCCCGGGGCTGGCCTTTGCCAAGAGGTAACCGGCAGAGTTCTGTGCATTGCCGTATTTTCCTCGCATTCGAAAAGGGCATCTCACACCCTTTTCTCTAGACCAGCCCCCTTCAAAACCCTTACCCCTCCCGTAACTTCCCCCTCCCGCCTCACCACATCAAAGCCTCACTGTAAGCTCTAACTCATACTAACTTGTGAGTGACTGATATGGCCTCAGCTGCCCCAGAGGCTTCTGTTTACAAGGAGGCTCCCTTTCTCCACATGCTTCTCACTGCATTCTCACAACAGTCCTAAGGATCTCATTACCACACCCATGTTACAGAAAAGGGGATGGAAGGTGATCTTAACTTGCCCACAGTTCCAGCTCCAAACAATTGGATCTAGGAGACCAAACTCTAACCGTCACTCATCCTCTGCATTTCAAGTCAGGGCACTGAGTATTTGAAAGCATTCCCTAGAGGCTGAGAGACCCAGGGTTAACGTGCAGGGCAGGCATTCCTTGTGCCTCTTAAAGACCCACCCTCTCAAAAGGGGCAAGCTGGTGTCCCCTAGTGGTAATGAATTTCGACGGATGTCCGTTTCCCACCAACCTAACCCCACACCCTGTACCAGGCTCTTTCAGGAATCCAGCGCATACACACCCATCGGGCTGTTAGCAGTCTAACAAGTAGGTTCCTGTCCCAACCAGTGTCGTGTACCAGCAATCCCACGGTGTGTGCGATGTGTCTTCTGGTCGTGGG
This sequence comes from Capricornis sumatraensis, assembly GCF_032405125.1. Taxonomy (NCBI): domain Eukaryota; kingdom Metazoa; phylum Chordata; class Mammalia; order Artiodactyla; family Bovidae; genus Capricornis; species Capricornis sumatraensis. Next base: position 104,371,310 of record NC_091092.1, on the reverse strand, counting down.
GGAAGTAAGGACAGAAAATTGCTGGAGGAGGGGAAACAGGAAAAGCCCGGTGGTTAATCATCACCCTGGGTCTCTTTACTAATCCCATTTAACTAGCAGGTCACAGCTCGCAGCCTAGAGGGGGCACTCAAAGAATACTTGTTGAATGGATGCATAGAGGAAGGAAGGGAGGAGGAGGAGGGAAGGAATGAATGAAGAAAGGAAGGAAGGAAGCAACAAAGTGACCAATAACTACCCGCCTTCTTTTCTTCTGCTATGTTCCTAAGTCAACGATATTTCCTCAGCCCGTGATGGGGTCGTATTCATGAGATACGATGAGACTTTTGAGTCAGGGTCTGGGGTGGCACCGGAGACTGTGCCCCTCTAGTCAGCTCCCAGGAGTTATCAATGCAGCTGGTCCGGGGACCACACTTTGATAATAAGGGTCTAGGCCAGCTGGGTCTTACTCCTGGCGGATGTCAAGAGTTCAAGGTCACAAAAGAAGAGAGTCTCATTTTTTTCCACGGAATTATTTGGGTTAAACTTCACCAGTCATTTCATCATGTTTGTTTTTATTCTGGGGAGACAGTTTTGGTCTGAGGTGTGTGAAGGAGATTTCACCTCTGTTGTCTTTTATCTCCTGAAGCCAATGCAGCTTAAACTTCAGGACCCCTCACTCATCCAGGCCCACTTTTGCCCATTTGCAAAAGTAAAATTGTGGTGTATTTGGACAAACCTCGGGCTCTGTGTGAGCCCAACTCCACTTTTTCACTTGCCCTATTGAATTTCATAGAGCAAATAAATATTTCTGTTGTATCCATGTTTGTACCAAAAAGGGAAAGAAAAGAAAAGGTGGCCATGAGTTTTAAGAAAAATGTGAAAGAACATAATTCTTTGAGGGAGGGAAAAAATACACTTGTGTATTTAAATATGCAAACCTCTAGCTCTCATTTATGATGTGTGTAGCCCGCCCAGGCCTAGGTAGACACCTGCATTTGCAACAACTAATCTGGTCATTACTAAAGAAGCATTAAAAACAAAGAATTCCACCAGTGTCAGCCTGTTAAAGTCGCCAAACCCCATTAGCCTTGGGCTCCTGGACAAACAGGCTCCTGACCTGTGTGTGGGGGTGAGTGGGGGGGTTGCGTCCATGACACAGCCACCCAGTGCAGACCCACGTGGCAGTGAACTGCATCTGCTCTATTTAATGGCTTGTCACAAGGGAGCCTACGAGGGTGACAAACCTCAAAATAGCTGATTCCATGTGCAGAAGCCACGTGGAGCCTGTAGCAAGTATCCCTCAGCCTTGGCTGCACCTTGGAATCACCTGGGCAACTTTAACAAATAGCACCCTCAAAGATTCAGATTTAATCAGTCTTGGATGTGGTCTGTACTATGGTGTGTTTTAGAAATGCAGAATCCCAGGCCCCATCCTAGACCTACCCAATCTGAATCTGCATTTTTAACAAGACCCCAGGGGATTTGCATTCCCCCTGATGTTTGGGAAATGTCGGCCTTAGATGTCAGTAGTTTCTGGATCAGCCTCCTCCGTTTCTTGGTGCAGAAATTGGAAGCCAATCACATGAAATGATTTGGCCAAGAGGTGCCCCAGAATCGTGCCGAAGCCCCAGGTCTCCCATTACCCAGCTACAGCCAGATTTCCTCTGGTTCAGCTGGACTTTGTGTCATTCTAGAAGGGCACTCAGAAGACTCAGAGATCCCCAGCCCCTTGTGTGGACAGCCCCAAGTGGGAGATGCAGCTCTCGTCTCGGAGTTGTGGAAACCATATATACGATCAGTTCACTGCAGAATTTCTGGCTTTTTCTTGCTAGGGGAAAAATATGTCTCAGTAAAATCCATTATGTATTCTGGGTATACGCAATGAGTTTGTCTTGAGACATATTTATGCCCAAGAATATTATGTATTCTCTTTATATACCACGCAAGGTTAAATTTTTTGAAAATTTATATTTGCTTTTTATCACCCAGACATATAAGCGATTTATAGCCAGGCCTGAATGGATTGGAATCAGATGGCAAAACCCAGATTAACCCCCTGCATCCCGGTGTCCGTTGGTCAGTCTTTGAGATTCATGATATTTTCACCTGAGTGAACGCATTCAAGACTTTCCTTTTAAGATAAATATGCAGGTGGGTATCATTTTTGCAATGCAGGCTCTTCCTCTTGCTGCTTTAAGTTCATCCAGCATTTTTTTTTTTAAGAAAAAGACAGACATATTGAAACAGTCATACACTGAATAATTCATGTGGAAAAATTTGGGGGAGAGCTAAATAGAGGTGACTCGTGGTATATTCTTACTTGCTGGTTGTTGGAAATTGGAGAGTTTCTGTATTACATAATTGCTATTCACCAGAAATGTAGTGGTTGAAGCAGCCAGGGACGCTTCACGTGATTCCTTTTGCTCCTACCCTTCAGTCACTCTCCCAACTCTGAATAGTCCTCTTTTGGAAAGAAAAGATGCTCAGAGAACATTGGTCCAGCCCCAGGGAGGTCAGGTGGTGCACCCATAGGAGCTTCCTGCTGAAGGCACGATGTGATCACACGTACACGTGCATGGGCCCAGGCGCACACGCCCAGCAACCAGTGTGATCGATCACCCACCATTCTCTGCTAGACCCAAAGAGGGTCTTTATGACCAAATGCCTGGCCCAAGGTGGTCCGGTAGAACCGCTCAGCATTCACCCAGGTGCAAAAGGCAGCTAGGGGATGAACCATTATTATTTTTTTAATCAAGTAACAGACCCAGGTGTAGCAGCAGCCCAGCTTTGTAATATCACTGTGGCTTTGATAAATATGTCCCATTCCTTGATAACTTTTCCAAATCCTTTAATATCCTGCTGCTCAGTCCCTGAAGTCTGCCTGTCGCAAAAATGTGTGAAGGGAGACCAAATGTCAATAAAATCTCCCTGCCTGCCTCAACCCACCACATAATCAGCTCCAAGGTAAATAAATGGTAAGTTAGTTATCTGCTGCTGGGAAGGGTGGGATGTTCAGAGTTTATCTGGCTTTCATTTTTGGCTTCTTATGGAGCTGACCAAACTGTCTTCTTAGTCCAGTGTCTTCTGGGGGGAAGGTGTGGATTTTTTCCCCCTTTTTCTTTTCTTTTTCTTCCCCTTGGAGGGATAGCCTGCTCCGCTTGTCTGAAATGGCTGCCTGCTTTCTGCTTCTCTCTCCTCAACTCCATTAAATCACCTTTCATCATATTAAATACAGGTCTTTGGGGTGGTCAGAGAGCTTCGCTCTGAGGGATGATATTATAATGAGGGTGACATGTATGAAAAATCATTTTTCAGCTCAATCCCAGGCAGGCCACAGGGAAGACTAGAGCGGAAGGGCAAGACACTGAGCAGCTCTCACTTCAGACAAGAGCCAGGTTCCTGAAGAAAGATTTTAATCATTCATTCATTCATTCATCAAACACATGGCAAGCACTCCTCCGAGTCAGGCTCTGAAATACATCAACAAACAAAAGTCACAGAAATAGCCCTTCCCTCATGAAGCTTCCATAAGTAGAAGCATTATGAAAGCCTTTGGGGGAACGAGCTTAAAATCAGACTCAGGAAAGCAGAAGAAGGGGCTGAGTTGAAGGGTTTTAGGCAGCCCTGCCCGTAAATTTCTCCCATGCCAGCACCAAAGAGTGGTATTCTTGCAAGAGACACTCTTTCTTTTGAACAAAATCACCCTTTTTTTTCCAAGAGCAATTGCCCTTGGAAGGGATTAGCTGTTATCACTCTCCAGCACCTTCATGTGAATTTATTTATTGGCTCCTCTTCCTGCCTAGATAGGAGGGCCTCCAAGGCTGCCAAAGACAGGAGAATCCTGAAAAGGCAGTGCCAAAGGAGATGAGGAGAGTTGGGGCCAGCCTTTCTCCTCAGAGTCCCTTGGGGCCCCCTCAACCCTGCTGGGCCCCCTCAACCCCGCCTGACCCCACTGAGGAAGGGTCCCATTCCATAGGCCGGGAGCCTCATCATAGGCTTTGCTCACTGAATGACCCAGGGACATTAAAGGAACTCTTTAGGGAAAAGGCCAAGTGACATTGAGGTTCTCCAAGTTCAGATAACTTCTAGCTGCCCTTCCTAGCAGTGATGACAGCTCCCAACCATTGCTTATCCAAAGATACTGTCCCACATTTGGTGTCTTCATACCCTACCAATACCATTGTAACCAGTTTCATGATTAAATCCATACCTTCTTTGAGCGTGCCATCTGTTTACTGCCCAAACACAGATCCAAGAGGCAAAAGGAGAAGCAGAGAGATCAGACCTAGACCACTACCTGGACATGAATGGGGGGAAAAAAATCTATGCCTACAGAGCCTGATGTAGACTATTTTTTTCCACATGTAGTGGGCATAAGAATGCCCATAAAATGCAGATTGCTGTCTCATAGCCCCTTCTGACTCTGTGGTCTGACTAATGACCTGGGAATGTGGATTTTTAACAAGCATCAAAAATGATGTTGAAGCATGTGACCTGTGTATCACAATTCAATATGGATTTAATAGGTCCTAACTAAACATGCAGAGAAGGTGATGGCACCCCACTCCAGTACTCTTGCCTGGAAAATCCCATGGACAGAGGAGCCTGGTAGGCTGCAGTCCATGGGGTCGCTAAGAGTCGGACAAGACTGAGTGACTTCACTTTCACTTTTCACTTTCATGCATTGGAGAAGGAAATGGCAACCCACTCCAGTGTTCTTGCCTGGAGAATCCCAGGGACAGTGGAGCCTGATGGGCTGCCGTCTATGGGTTTGCACAGAGTCGGACACAACTGAAGCGACTTAGCAGCAGCAGCAGCAACAGCAACTAAACATGATTACTTCCTTTTGCTGCCATGTCATTCTAGTTTCTGCTTTCTCCAAAATCTCCATCATAGTTGCTAACAATGTAAACAGCAGATGAATATCAATAAAACGCAGAAGAATAAGTGCTAAAGAAAGAGCTATTCCGTTTTCAAGTGAAATTTAGACAAAAATGTACAGAAGCCAGGACTTGCTGGGTTCAAATATAAAACAGTTTTTCTTCCATGGTCTTTTCTGGCAAAGGTCTCAAAGTCATACTTGGCATCTAGACTCCCAGTAGGAGGGGGTATCAGGGTAATATTAGACCAAGGGTACAATCTCAAGACCCTTTGTTGAGATCTCAAAAGGCCTGATCCAGTGCATTACAGACTATCACATGTAGTCAAATGTTTTCTAAGAGTCTTGAGAATGAGTCCTATAGTCCTGACTTCTAGACTAAAGTACAGATGTGCCCATCTCAAAGAAATTTGTGGATATAGTTTTTGTCTAATGGAGTACATTATAACTGGATACATAGGAAACCCACTAAGTTTTAAAAAGAATTGCATTCGCTTGGACTATGGCTAGTATAGCTGCAAGTCACTGTGACCTTTGCCCCTGGAGTTGTCCTTCCACCTCTTGCTCCAGGTAGTACTGCTGCATAACCTAGTGCTCCAAATTTAGTAGCTTAAAACAACAACTGTTTTATTATGTTCATGGATTCTGTAGGTCAGGAATTCAATCAGGGTGTGGCAAGGATTGATTTGTTTCTGCTCCAGGATGTAAAAGTTTCAGCTGGGAAGATTCAAAGGCTTGGGGTGACTTGCAGCTGGAGGTTGGAATTGGGAGTCACCTGAAGTTTCCTTCACTCACCTGGCTCTCACTTGGGCTGGGAAGACTCAAAGACTTCCAACCAGATGCCTACCAGACACCAAGTTAATTTGGCTTCTTTACAGCATGGTAGCCTCAGTGTAGTCAGACTTTTTATATGCCAGCTCAGGGCTTCAAGTACAAGTGATTTGGTGACAAGGTAGAAGCTGTATTGCCATTTTTAAAGAACTTTTTTAAGATTTATTTTTATTTTTTTATTTGGCTGTGGCATGTGGGATCTTTGAGTTTTGTTGCAGCCTGTGGAATTTATACTTGTGGCATGTGAACTCTTAATTGCAGCATGTGGGATCCAGTTCCCTGACCAGGTATTGAACTTGGGCCCCCTGCTTTGGGAGGGCAGAGTCTTAGCCACCTGACCACTAGGGAAGTCCCTGCATTGCCTTTTATGATGCAACCTCAGACGTCACCCTGTATCACTTCCACTGTACTCCATTGATTGCAGCAGTCACAAGCCTCCCATCCCATATTCAAGGAGAAGGTACATAGACCTCACATCTCAGTGAGAGGAGTGTTAAGGTCATATTGTGGAAGAGCCTGTGGGTTAGGAGATATTGTTGGCTGCCACCTTTGGAAAACACATTCTGTCAGTCTGCTCTCAGACCACAGTTCATATCCCCTTTGCTATCTTTTCACACTTAATCTAAGCCCTCTCTTCCAGGAAGCCTTCTCTGATCACTGCCGCCCACTTTAACTCCTATTTTCTCTCTGTCAATTCTACTTAAAATCACAGGGTGGTAGAGGAGTCATAATACTAGTACCAGTAGTATGGCTGACAGTATGAGGCATAACACTTCATTCATACTAACTCATCAAATCCTCCAAACAATCCCGTAACGTAGGTGCTATTATTATTACCCTTTCACTTCATTCATACTAATTCATCAAATCCTCCAAACAATCCCATAACGTAGGTGCTATTATTATTACCCTTTCACAACATGAAGCCACAAAAATGAGATTACTTGCCAGAACCAATCCGGTAACGAGGCAAAGTCAGTGTTTGAATCAAGACACCCAACTGCAGAGTCCGCCTCCCCCCAGCCTCCTAGCTGGGCTCTCAGTAGCTCTTCCTTATCACAGTGACTGCTCCCCAGCCAGCCTGCAATAGCTACAGCCCATGATCCACAAGGTGCTGGACTCACCTGCAACCCCATCGAGGGATTTCTATCTTTTTTTAAATGATTTATTTTTGGCTGCACTGAGTCTTCATTGCTTTGTACGGGCTTTCTCTAGTTGCAGTGAGCGGGGGCTACTCTTCATTGCAGTGTTCAGGCTTCTCATAGCAGTGGCTTCTCTTGCTGTGGGGCACAGGCTCTGGGTGCGTGGGCTTCAGTAGTTTTGGCTCACGGGTTCGATAATTGCAGCTCACGGGTTCTAGAGGTCAGGCTCTAGAGGTCAGGAGCTTAGTTGCTCTGTGGCATGTGGGATCTTCCCAGACCAGAGATCGAACCCGTGTCCCCTGCATCAGCAGGTGGATTCTTATCTCCTGGGCCACCAGGGAAGTCCTTGGTGAGGGATTTCTAAATGTGTGTCTATTCATACCAGCCACCCTCAACCCCAGAACTGAACACGTTCCACAGGTGCCAGGGTGCACGTTCCCGCAACCAACCTGTTGACCCAAACCTGATGGTCAACAGGAATGTCCAAAGTGCCTGCATACACACCAGAAAGCCATACAGAAAGGAGTTGCGAGATGGAGCAGTAAAAATGAGATTTCAAGGTGCTTTTAATTCTGGGCTCTGGGAGTCCTGGGAACCTGAGTTGAGAGAGAGATGATTTAGAAGTGCAGGGTTTTTATGAACAGCGGGGCCTCTTTCAGCCTGAGCAGGCAGATGGAGAAATCCACAAACAGCTATAAGGAGCAAGACCCAGATAGAGCATGCCATCGAACAGGCAGAGGAATAGAGCGCTGGAGTCCAGGGAGGCCTTGAGCCACATGGAAATGATTCAGGGCATAAAAGACTGCACCCGGGCACTCTGAACAAAAGCATTCCATGTGCACACAGAGATGGCTTCAGAAAAAAGAACAGGTTTTTCCTGACTTGCCATTCTGGCCTAGAAATTACTGCCCCAGACCTTTCTCTCAAGGCTGCCCTGGCTCTGGAAGAGCCAGCCTTGGAGGTGAAGTGGAAGGCATTCACTATTAGAATATCAGCCATTTTTGGTAGCCTAGTGCCTGAAAGCGAGGCTTCCATCAGCCTTGGTCAGTCTGCATGACTCCACAGAAGCAAAGGGCAGTGAGGGCAATGACCTTGGCCTTGGCCATGGAAGCAGGAGGAAATGTATAGAGGTGGGCAGATCACCTTGTCATTCTTAATGAGCTACTTAACTCCTTGCGGTCTCTTGATGAAAGTGAAAGAGGCGAGTGAAAAAGTTGGCTTAAAGCTCAACATTCAGAAAACGAAGATCATGGCATCCGGTCCCATCACTTCATGGGAAATAGATGGGGAAACAGTGGAAACAGTGTCAGACTTTATTTTTTTGGGCTCCAAAATCACTGCAGATGGTGACTGCAGCCATGAAATTAAAAGACGCTTACTCCTTGGAAGAAAAGTTATGACCAACCTAGATAGTATATTCAAAAGCAGAGACATTACTTTGCCAACTAAGGTCCATCTAGTCAAGGCTATGGTTTTTCCTGTGGTCATGTATGGATGTGAAAGTTGGACTGTGAAGAAGGCTGAGTGCCGAAGAATTGATGCATTTGAACTGTGGTGTTGGAGAAGACTCTTGAGGGTCCCTTGGACTGCAAGGAGATCCAACCAGTCCATTCTGATGGAGATCAACCCTGGGATTTCTTTGGAAGGAATGATGCTAAAGCTGAAGCTCCAGTACTTTGGCCACCTCATGCGAAGAGTTGACTCATTGGAAAAGACTCTGATGCTGGGAGGGATTGGGGGCAGGAGGAGAAGGGGACGACCCAGGATGAGATGGCTGGATGGCATCACGAACTCGATGGACGTGAGTCAGTGAACTCCGGGAGATGGTGATGGACAGGGAGGCCTGGTGTGCTGCGATTCATGGGGTCGCAAAGAGTCGGACACGACTGAGCAACTGAACTGAACTAACTCCTTGGGGTAAGTGTCAAGGAGCTCCCAGGGGCACGCCCTGAGCAGCAGATGTCCATGTGGGCTGCCTTATCTGAGGGAGTGTGCCTGAGTTTGGGTGGTCCCAGAAGCCAACCCTGAGACAAAGACAGGAGTGCCAATGAGTCACTTATTTGGGAAATGCAAGAAACACTGGTGGGGTTGGGTAGAGAAGGGAGATGGCAGGCAGCCAATAATGGATGTGTTATCAAGCCAATTGGCGCTGCAGGCAACTGGGGCTTCATCCCATTGGGCAAACTAGCAAAGAAGACCAGTGCTTCTAAAGAGTCAAGGCCAGGTTTTAGGGGGTTGGTATCAACCCTTTGTAGATAGATAGTTCTGCAAAGTACAACACAAACATCACAGCAATGTCAAATCACTCTAAAAGTCCTTAAACAAGGGCTGCTCTCTCTCTTTGTGGACTTGTCTCCAAGGGAATGAGTAATAAACACTTCTCTGCTCGTTACCAGTCAGGTCGGAGGACCACACTTTCAGTAGCACTGGTGTGGAACACAGACCTCTGAGTTATCCCTGCCGCCATTCCATGGTTTTGCACTATTTGTACATTAACTCCCATTCGTCATTGGTTGAAGGGGTGTTTTGGGGTGGGGGTAATTCCTTTGGGCACACCAACAGGGTGGTGGTGCAGTTTCTATTGGGCTAAAACATGCAGACACTGGCAGCCTGAACCTACCCACGAAGGAAACAGGATGGAATGTCAGCAGCATCTCTTACAGGGGGCCAGCCCATCCTTTCCACCATGTTGCCCAGAACACAGGGAACTCAGAACCCCCAAGTCAGGATTTTACTATGGCTGGTTGTAAATAGAGAGGCAATATTGGAGGACCCCATTTTAGCTGCCTAGCATAGCATCTGAACTCAGATCTTACCCAAGCACTATTAAAAATAAAAAGCAATGCCAGCACCCCAGGTCAGCTCTGATAAACCCTGAAATGCAGAGGGGGGATTTTTTCCTGCCCGGAGCTTGTGTGATGGCAGTTAGTGTATTTGCTCCATGCCTTTTCTGCTGCAGACTTGTCTTCGGGGGACCTGGCAGCTACTTCTGGTTGTGCCATGGACTCTTGGTCTTCAGGTTGGAGGCACAGGGGTGACTGCAGTCATGGTTAGGATCAGAGGATTGCAGAGTCAATCTTAGTCACCCAGCTGTCCTCAGAGAGAAGCTGGACCAACGTGGCCACCCTGCCATCAGCAGCACTCTTGGGATGGCTAATTTCAAGGCACAGGATAACAGGAATGCTAAAAGGATGATGGTATCAAGAATGGATGCCTCCAGACTCCATCTGGCATTGAACTTCTGTTGGGCCCTTTATACACCCTATTTGATGGTTCACTGAGTACTTCTGGCTTCCCTGTTGGCTCAGATGATAAAGAATCTGCCTGCAATGCAGGAGACTCAGGTTCGATACCTGGGTCAGGAAGATCCCCTGGAGGAGGAAATGGCAACCCACTCCAGTGTTCTTGCCTGGAAAATCCCATGGACAGAAGCGAGTGGTGAGCTACAGTCCATGGGGTCGCAAAGAGTCAGACACAATTGAGCAACTAACACTTTCATGTTTGAACAGTTCCAAGGCATGTGTTAGTGACCGAGAGCTACAGCTCAGCTGTCACACTGCCTGGGTCTAGATGCTGGATCTGCTGCCTCCAAACTGTGTGACTTTGTGGGCCTCAGTTTCCTCATCTGTCAAATGGGGTTCTACCTACCCCCATCGAGTTGTTACTGTATTAAATGAAGTAGTATCTGTGATCTACCATGGTCAGGGCCCAAGCTTAGCTCACTGGCAGCTGTGGGGCCTCAAGCCAGCAGGGCCCCAGCTCTCTGGGGAAGTGGCAGGTCAGCTGGGCCCCTCTGCAGCACAACTTCCCCGTTGTCACACAGATGGCAGCCAAAGAAAAGAGTGTGACTGAAACTTTCCACTTTCGACTGTTGGCTCTGTGATGACATGCAGGCCCCAGATCTTTCCGCCAGCGGTGGCTGCTGCTGCTGTTGCTGCTCCTCCTGTTATCGCCACCTGGGAAACTTCTTACTCTCACTGCCTCGAAGGCCAGGGGGCTTTTCACCTCAGGGGACAGACCCTGGGGTCGTGGTCATCCCCTTAACCTCTTAGGGTCACATTTCTCCCCCACCGTCCTCACAGTCAGCCATATACAGTGCCCAAGGGGATGATGGGATGCAAACCATTCCCAGATTACAGAGGTTAAAGGTTAAAGGTTCGCAGAGCTGCCTTCTCCAGCCCAGAGACACGCATAATCCAGGCCTCGGTAATCATTCCCAGTGGCCTAATTAGTTTGCCCTTATTTCCAATCACAGTTCAGGGTGCCAGATAGAATACGGGATGCCAGGTTAAATTTGATTTTCAGATAAACCACAATTTTTTCAGTATAATTATACCCCTGATAGCACATAAGGCATACTAAAAACGTATCCATTGTTTACCTGAAATCAAAGTGTAATATTGTAATAAATACTGGGTGACTTACAAACAACAGACCATAGACATTTATTGCTCCCAGTTCTGGAAGCTGGAGAAGTCCAAGGTCAAGGAACTGACAGATTCTATGTCTGATACATGTTCATAAGACGTCCATCTTCTCACGGTGTCCTCGGTGGAACAGGCAAGAGAATTCTCTGGGATCTCTTCTATAAAACCACAAAATCCATGCATGAGAGCTCCACCCTCATGACCTAATCACCTCCCAAAGGTCCCGCCTCCTACTGCCATCACACTGGGGGTTAGGTTTCAGCATACAAATTGGTGGGGGGAGGGACACAAACATTCCATCCATAACAGGTCCTCCTAGAAACCAACCCTGGCTGAGTTCGATGTGGTCTTGGGTGTCCCAGTTTGGATGTCTGCACAGAAGACGGACTGGATGAGCTCATGTGGGGCAAGGGTGTAGGCAGATAAGAGAAGGGATATGGGTGAGTCCCTGGGTGCTGCGAAGGTGAGAATGATGCCCTGGGAGTCAAGTAAAGGATGGGGTGACCTTAGGATTAAGGCATCATGAGTGCCAATGCAACCACAAAAGTTTCCCCAACAACGATTACAATCCTTCCATGGAGATGGGACTCCTTGCATTCTGTCTGCCTAGCTCAGTGCTTTCCCAGCATCCCCTTGTAAACAAGGTTGCACCTAAGAGCCCCATTGCCTGGTCCCTGTTTATTTTAATCTCTTACTGCTTGATCACCTGCACATGTCTAGTCTTGGCTTCTGTCCTGCCCTTTTGTATCATACCTCTTGGCACCTGGCCCTGTCTTCGGCCAAGCACCCATGAGCCTATCTGTGTGTGTCTGTCCCAGGTCCCCTCTGGTTCCCTTGGTTCTGGACCCATCAGCAACCCCTCCAAATCCACACTTGCCAGGGTTCGCACCCACAGCAGCCTCAAATAACATGGAGACGCCTCCAGGGCGCCCCCTCCCAGCACAAGGCTTGTGATTTGTGCTCTCTGTTGGCTGATGCAAGCCTCATTCTTCTGGACATTCTCCAGCAAGAACACCTTCTTGCCTCCCACGTGATCAACACGAAAGCACCCAGCACTAAAAAGACCTAATAAGCAGAGCTAACTTGGTTGTGAAGAAGCACAGTTGCACCCACGCACACTCATGTGTGCACCTGAGTGTGTACACACACACACACTCACGTACCACCAACATCATCTTTTGCAACCAAACTCATTGCTGAACCACTCAGCTGTCAACAGCTATTGGGAATCATGACTGAAGAGGCCCAAATTGCGTGTGTACCTCTCTCCTCTTCTTGCCACTCCGAGGCAGCAAGAGCCCTTAAAAACCGATTAGAACATCCTCCCCTCCTACAGAGTAAATAAATGCTGGTCTCTGAGGAGGAAGCAGGGAAGGGAGGCTGGGAGGCATTGGGTGGGTTTTTTCCCTTGTTACAGCAACCTCTTCACTCATCGGAGGCTGCCTCAGAGGTTTTAGAGGGAGGCAGCGCCGTAACTCACGAGATTAAAACATGCCCGCTTCTCCTCAGACATGTATTCTATATGAAAATGTGGTTTATGGGCATCAGGTCCACAAATCTAAAGCCCAAGCAATTCTACCTATGACCATCAGTCATGGAAGTTACACTCACTGAGAATGAAAATTTACACGACCACTGTTAGCCCATAACCAGCAACGGAGCATCCCCCCTCCCCGGGAGCCAGGTCTCCCTGACAACAACTACCCGCCCGTTTTTACTGGCTGGTACCCAGGCTAGTGGCAATGACTCTCAAATGTGAGTATTTATCATGAGATGCTCTCAAGGCCCATCCCTTTTACTTTGTAGAGGGGGGACTAGATTAGGAATCAGAGGAAAGAGGTCAATTTCCACCTCTGCCACTTACCACCCAAGTGAAACTCAGCCATTCACCCTTTCTGTCCAAGCTTCTCCCTCCATCCTGACAACCTCATTTGCAACAGCTGTTACAAGAATAATCTTAAATCACTGGAGCACAGCAGCAAAGCCCTAAGGATCTGGAATCAGACTGCTTTTCTTTTTTAAATATTTATTTATTTTTGGCTGCATCAGGTCTTAGTTGAGGCACAGGGGATCTTCGCTGAAGCATGCAGGCTTAGTTGCCCCGAGGCATGTGGGATCTTAGTTTCCCAATCAGTGATTGAACCCATGTCCCCTGCTTTGGAAGGTAAGATTCTTAGCCACTAGACCACCAAGGAAGTCCCCAGAGTGCCTTTCAAATTCTGACTATCAGTTGCTCTGCAACCTTGGGTAAGTTACTTAACCTCTCTGTGCTTAAATTGTCTTCTTCCTAAAATGAGGATAATAATAACACTTGCCTCACAGTGGCATTATGAGAATTAAAGGAGTTAACATTTGTGTAGGGATTAGAACAGTGCCTGGCATATGGTAAGGACTTTAAAAAAAAAGTGTGGCTTCAAATTCATTTATTCAAAAAGCATTCCTTGAGCACAGTATTCGTTTCCCAGCACTGCCATAACAAAGTGCCAAAAATTGAGGGACTTTCCACAACAGAAATATGCTGTCTCAAAGTTCTGGAGGCTAGAAGTCCAAGATCAAGGTGTCGGTAGGGTTGGCTCCTTCTGAGGGTGTGAGGCAGAATTCGTTCAGTACCTTTCCCCTAGCTTCTGGTGGTTTGTTGGCAATCTTTGGTGTTCCTGGGCTTCTCGAGGCATTCACCCCAATCTCTGCCTTCATCTTCACACAGCATTCTCCCTATGTCCACATTCCCCTTTTTATTAGGACACCAGTTATATTGGATTAGGGCCCGCCCTAGTAACGTCACCTCAACTTGACCATATCTGCAAAGACCCTATCTTCAAATAAAGTCACATCATGGAATCTTGATAGGACTTCAGCCCATAACAAGCTCTTACTAAGGATCAAGGACTCTGCAAGGCACTGAGAATACCTAAATTCATGAAATGTGGTCATGCCTGAGGAAGTTCATATCTGAATGTGGGAACCAAACTCACTCACATTAACTCCATAAGTATTGTACCAGGGAATCATACAAAAGACAAAGATGAAAGGAACAGGGGCAGTGGCACCAGAAGACGGATATTAAAAGTTTTCCCATGTTTGCTGAGCCTTCAAGGATGGGCTGGATTGACATGCCCCAAAGGGGTAACACATGGGTGGAGTCACAGAGAGTCTGGAATCACACTGTGTTTTCCAAGAACGCTAGTCCTTGATGTCACATACAACCCAGGAAAAATGAATCCAGAAACATTGTTAGGCCAGATTTTGAAGGGCTTTGATTTCCAAATTTAAGGGGTTTTTTTTCTCCTCAAATATTTGTCTTAGGTCAAAGTCCCCAGAAGCTGACTCAGAGACAAGGGTTCTTAGGAAAATGATTTATGAGGAGATGTCACCAGCAAGAGCTAGAAAGAAAGTAGGAAAAGGGCAAAAGCCAAGACAAGGGGCCATACTAAGCCAAGCCCTCCAAAGGCAACGTTAGCCTAATCCTCTGAGGGAATGCTGGGGACAGAGCTCTCCAGATGGCAGGGGGACAGGGGGGCAGTGGTGACTTGCAACTGCCCACCCACTAGTCACTGGTTCAGGGCTGCCTCTTTGGGAAGTTGGGCTGTCCTTGCTCCACGGCAGAGGTGAAGTGGCTGTGGCAGACTGAGTGTAGTCCTTCAGCAAAGAGTCACAGGCCATCAGGAGGAAAGGCGCATTGGATGCCCGCGTCTGTGCAAATGGCGAAGAGATTGGAGGGCAGAGTGCTGGTAGTGTCTGCTACAGTCATGGAGAGTTATTCCACTGTTTTAAATCGGGGATTTCAGTGATCTGATCTCCATGTCACAAATCTAACTGGTCATGGTGAAGACAGATGGAATGGTAGGGAAATCGGCTGGCACCCAGGAAAGCTTAGAAAGCCATGGCAAAGGTCCAGGCAGGAGCTACTGGGATCTGAGCAAAGAGAGGAGAGGAGAGGAGAGAGTGGGGATTAGAGAAACATTTCCAGTTAGGATCTGATGATCATTTGGCTTTGAGGGGATAAAAGGTGGAAAGCAGCTTTACTGAGGATTGTAGAAGGATGGTTTTGAACATGGTGAATGTATACAGGATCCCCAACTCAAGATGCCCAGTAGGCTGGTAGAAATATGGGTCTGGAAACTAGGAAAGAGGCTGGATCTGGAGCTATAAATTTGGAAGGTATTGGTATGTAGATAGACAATGATAGTAGGAACTTGGCAGGAACGTGGAGTTTGAGAAAAGATCAAGAAGAGAACAGTAGAGCATGTCAACCTTTACTGCTGCTGCTACTGCTGCTGCTGCTAAGTCGCTTCAGTCATGTCCAACCCTGTGCAACCCCACAGACAGCAGCCCACCAGGCTCCCCATCCCTGGGATTCTCCAGACAAGAACACTGGACTGGGTTGCCGTTTCCTTCTCCAATGCATGAAAATGAAAAGTGAAAGGGAAGTCGCTCAGTCGTGTCTGACTCTTAGCGACCCCATGAACTGCAGCCCACCATGAGCAAAGAAAAAGGGAGGAAAGAAGAGCAATAAAATGGGTTCCGAGCTATAAGAGATGTGTAGCAGGAAGCAAGGGAGAGGGAAGTTTGCAAGAAGGAGAAAGTGGTGAATGGCATTGAATGATACCTAGATGTCAAAGGAGGGTAAGGAGTGAGCAGAAGTCACTGGGTTCAGCTCTTATACAATCCTGGTGGAGGGAGAAAGCACACTGTACTGGGTTGAAAGAGGAACAGAAGGACAAATGGAGGTGCCAATATATACCAGTGCTACCAAAGCATGGTCTACAGATCAGCAGCATCAGCAACATCTGGAAGCTTGTTAGAAACACAATCTTGGGCCTTGCTGAGTCACACCTATTGAATCTGAAATTCTGAAGGTGGAGTCCAGGAATCTGGTTTTTAATAAGCCCTCCATGTGACTCTGATGCAGGCTAAAGTTTGAAACCACTGATGCATATAATTTTCAAGAACTTCGTGAGCAGAAAGCAGGGTGACAGTTAACTACAGGGGAGCCAGTGCACAGTTAGAAGTAAAAATTGGACCGTAATTCTCACATAAAAGAAAGTGTTGAGAGAACATGCAGATAGTCCGGGCTTCCCTGGTGGCTCAGACAGGAAAGAATCTGCTTGCAATGTAGGAGACCCAGTTCAATCCCTGGGTCAGGAAGATCTCCTGGAGAAGAGAATGGCAACTCACTGCAGTATTCTTGCTGGAGAATTCCAGGACAGAAGAGCCTGGTGGGCTACAGTCCATGGGGTCACAAAGAGTCGGACACGACTGAGCAACTAACACTTTCACCTTTGCAGATAATCCATTGGTTTTGCAACTAACCAAGTACAGACAACCTGCAGGCTAAGATTGACATCCATAGATGAGCTTCTACGACAATGGGATGCTGGTTTCTTTAGGAGCACAAAAGCAACATTTGGTTTGTAGTTGTTACCTGTGTCCCTCACAGCATTTTCTAATCAGACCAGGAACTGATTATGGCTTTGTGTACCCAGTGCAAAACCAACCATCAACCAGGTCATGAAAAATAATTAAATCTCTTGGGTTTTAGAGGCAGATAAGTTGAGATGCTGAAGTGAGCTTGTTGTGGCAAATCTTCCCATAATACCTAGACTTCTAAATCCTATTGTATGACTTCTTTCTAGTTTTCTGTTGCTGTGAAACAAGCCACCCTATTAGTATAAAACTGCAACAATCAGATGGGGATTGCCTGGACTTGGGCAGGTGATTCATTGTAGTTTCTGTCACATTGTGGCCAATGCTGGAGTCATCTCAAGAGCTTGCTCATTCCTTGTCTAGCTATTGATGCTGGCTGTTAGCTGGGGGCTGTTGTCAGGATCATATCCATGTGGCCTCTCCATGCAGTGTGCCCTTTCTTACAACATGGCAGCTAGGCTCTGAGAGTTGTGTCCCAAGAGAGAAGCAGGCTGAAACTGTACTGCCTTTTCTGACCCAGCCTCAGAAGTCACATAACCTGACTTCCGCCCTACTATATTCATAAAGGCCACCATAAGGCCTTGCCCAAGTTCTAGGGGAAGGGACATAGATTCCACCTTTGCATGTGAGTGAGAGAACATTCCCGGAGAGTGTGTAGGGCAGAAACTATTGTTTTAGCCATTTGTGCAAAATACAATCTGCCACAGGAAATAAATTCTCAGTGGTCAACCCCATTATGACCTTGCTCACTCTGGCAGGTAAGCTCCAGCCCACCTCTAATTACCCATGACCAGGCTGATTTGTCATTCCAGTGACCTTCCTTCAGAGGAGGGGTGTGGACAGTTGGAAGACAAATCCTCAGAAGGTCTCCATGGCCAGAAATACTGCCTGCCCTGGGTCCAGGCTGGAGGCTCTGGAAAACCCCCACAGAGAGTCCCTTCCTCCTTTAGGAGGTAAGCGCAGGGAGGGTGTGGTTGCCCGAGGGACAGAAGGAATTGATCAACAGCCGGAATTACATCACCCCCCTCTTTGTTCATTTTTCTTTACTGTTGTTCTTTTTTTCCTGTGTTTAATTTCTCTCCTTCCTCACTCTCCCCTAGGACCTCCCCCTGAGAGATGGGGTTGGGGGGTTTGATTGATTGGTGCTGAAAGCAGGGAGGTTGGAAGTAGAGAGAGATCACCTTACCCCAGATAGTTTCCATGGCAACAGGGACAGGTTGGTGGGAGGGGTGGGCAGATAAGGGCCCCACTTTGGGGTTCAGTGTGCAGTGGAGGTGAAGGCTGGAGTGTTTACAGTGGAGCGAGAGAAAAACAGCCTGTTCAGCTGTGTCAGGGAGTGGAAACCTAATTCGAGACAGCTTCGAGGCTGGCCTTCACTGGCCTCACACGCCCTTCCCTCTCCCCTTGTTCATTAAACCCACCAACCTTAGCAGTGGCATCTGCACGGCTGCCACCCCGCATCCGGACTTGTAGCCCTTCCGGTCGTTATTGCCTCCAGGAGAAGCTCTCTCTTTCTCTTCTTTTCCTCCTTCCTCTCTCTGCTCTCACTTCTCCTGTTCTGTCTTGGCTGCTTAACTGGAGAAAGCAACAAAGCCCAATTCATATGCCGCCAGAGTCTTGGGTGAGGGAAACAGTCCAGCTTGCTCCCTGCTGCAGCCTGGGGTGGGAGGTTTCTCCTGGTCCACCCTCCCACCTCCCACAACAGCCTTCACCTGCCATTGTGGGAGGGGGGCAGGGTGAAGGTCACAGGGAAAGAATCTGGAAAATCACCAAAGGCTGTTAATTAGCTCAGAATACATAGGAAGCCCCTGAATGCTGACCACCTAGGCAATGAGTACCCTCCCATTCCTAGCAGTTCAATTCTGCCACCAGACCTGGCCTCCTTGGCCCAGGTGCAGCCCAGCAGTTCCACTTGAGGGCAAATAGGGATTTTACCCTTTTACTTCAAGGCTACTCCTCTTTTCCCGAGGATGGATCCAGAAATGGACTCTCCCTCCCTCCCCTCACCCCACGTCTCCCTCCCTCCATCTCTTGACTCCCTGTCTCTGACGCCAGCTCTCCACTCAGGTTCTTTAGCCCTTGTTGGCTCCTTCAGTACAACTGAGCGACCCAAATCTCTGGAATTGGCTCATCCTACAGTAAATATTCCCCCAGGTCCCCAAAGGAGGGTAGAGAGCAGAAGAATGCAAAATGATGCTCTCCAGCCTGGGCCAGCAACCAAAGGGACCGAGCAGCACCTGGGCAGGCAAATGACTCACTATGGAAGGATGCTGGCGAGGGCAGAGTCCAGGTGATGTTTATCTCTGGATCCAAAGGGTCTTTTCAGTGCCCTACACACAGGGGGACTTAATGTGTGTTGTTTTCTCAACAAATTAAACACAGAACTCCCACATGAGCCAGCAATTCTGCTCCTGGGCACAGATCCTGAAGAACTAAATGCAGGGACTTGAACAGGTACTTGTACAGCAATGTCCATAGCAGTATTATTCACAATAGTCAAAGGAGAAAGAACCAAAATGTCCATCAAAGGTTGAATGAATAAACAAAATGTCTCTGCATACAATGGAATATTATTCAATCATAAAAAGGAGTGAAATTCCAACACATGCTACAATGTGTTTAAAACACTATGTGAAGTGAAACAAGCCAGATACAAAAGACCAGGTTCTGTCCATTCTATTATTTGAAATATCCAGGATAGACAAATCTATAGAGAGAAAGTAACTTAGTAGTTGCCAAGGGCTAGGGAGGAGAGGAGAATGAGAATGATGGCCTCTGGGTATGGGGCTTCCATTCAGGGGCATAGGAAACATCTGGAACTAGAAAGTGGTGATGGTTGCAGGACATTATGAATCTACCTAATGCCACTGAATCATGCACTTTAAATGGTACATTTTCTAATATTTGTATTTGTAACCACGATTTTTTAAAAATTGCTTATTGTGATGATGCTCTGCCCCAGAGACTGGGCGTTCTCTGCACTTATGATGCAAATTGAACACGCACTGGTTTTCCTGGGGCCATGTTGCTTTTAGCACTGAAAGCCCCACAGTTCTGGTCACAGAGGGCTGGGAGCTGGGGCAGCATATCTGCCTTGTCTGAGTCTCAGTTTCCTGCCCTATGGATATGCTGCAAGAGTAGACAGATAAAAAATAGTAACACTCATCACAGTCAGCTCTTAGAGCACTTACTGCACTCCAGGTGCTTTTTCCACCCAGTGTTTATAGCATCATGTGAACCCCCTGGGGGTCAGGGAAATATGCAGATTTGGATTCAGCAGGCCTGGGACAGGGCTGGAGACTCTGCATATCTAATGATAGATGCAGATGTCGTGGGTCCACAGACTGCACTTGAAGTGCGTGCGTACGTGTTAAGTCGCTTCAGTCGTGTCCAACTCTGTGTGACCCTATGGACTGTAGCCTGCCAGGCTCCTCTGTCCATGGGATTCTCCAGGCAAGAATATTGGAGTGGGTTGCCATGCCCTCCTCCAAAGGAGCTTCCTACCGACGGATCTAACCCAAATCTCTTACATCTCCTGCATTGGCAAGCGGGTTCTTTACCACTAGTGCCACCTGGGAAGTCCACACTCTGAGTACAGGGGTTCTAAAATATGAGAGAAGAACAATGATATCCCCTTCCTTCAGACAGCCAGAGAAGGTTCCATGACTCAGCCAAGGTCACGCAGCTGGGATATGGTGATAGAGTCAGGATTGAAACCTAGGGCAGCGTGGCAGCAACAGGTCACGGCGGTTATCAGCACCCTTTTCTGCTGCAGAGATAACGGGAAAAGATGCAGCTCCAGGCCTGCCACGGGGTGACCTTTCAAAAACTGGTAGCTATTGTCATGAATTAGCGACTTAACTGCAACAATTGTCACAAGTTACATTGGAAGCCACATTGTCCTCGAGAAATCAGTCATCTTTGATCCCTCACCAGACCACATAATGGTCCTCCAGTTCTCATCTAATCTACAGGCAAGGGACAGCCCTTCCAGCCACGAATTCAGAGCAGTCTTCCTTCTCTGGTCTTTGCTTTTCACTCAGTTGTATGGGACGCGCCCCAGGGATGGACTTCTCTGCAACTCTCTCATCTACAGATCACAAAGCAAAGAGACGGAGCCTCCCACCCTCTCAATGAGCAATAAGCCCCTCACCTTCCCAGAGCCAGGACTGATGACATCCTCATATTTGTCATCTCCTGTGCCAAATCCTGGGGCTTCCCAGGTGGCACTAGTGGTAAAGAATCCGCCTGTCAGTGCAGGAGACTTAAAAGATCCAGGTTCGATCCTTGGGTCAGGAAGATCCCCTGGAGGAGGGCACGGCAACCCACTCCAGTATTCTTGCCTGGAGAATCCCATGGACAGAGGAGGCTGGTAGGCTACAGTCCATGGGGTCACAAAGAGTTAGACACGACTGAAGCAACTTAGCATGCACACATGCACACCCATGCCTAACCTGAGCCTGGCATGAGTACTCAACAGACACCCAAGTACTGTGAGCTACCTCTGCGCTCCCTCTCCAGTCTCAATTTCCCAATCTGTAAAATGGAGCCATCAGTACCTACCTCAAATTCCATCCCATGAAATTGGATGTCCAGTTAGAATTGGACATGGAACAACAGACTATTTCCAAATAGGAAAAGGAGTATGTCAAGGCTGTATATTGTCACCCTGCTTATTTAACTTATATGCAGAGTATATCATGAGAAACGCTGGGCTGGAGGAAGCACAAGCTGGAATCAAGATTGCTGGGAGAAATATCAATAACCTCAGATATGCAGATGATACCACCCTTATGGCAGAAAGTGAAGAAGAACTAAAGAGTCTCTTGATGAAACTGAAAGAGGAGAGTGAAAAAGTTGGCCTAAAGCTCAACATTCAGAAAACGAAGATCATGGCATCCGGTCCCATCACTTCATGACAAATAGATGGGGAAACAGTGGCTGACTTTATTTTTCTGGACTCCAAAATCACTGCAGATGGTGATTGCAGCCATGAAATTAAAAGATGCTTACTCCTTGGAAGAAAAGTTATGACCAACCTAGACAGCATATTAAAAAGCAGAGACATTACTTTGCCAACAAAGGTCCGTCTAGTCAAGGCTATAGTTTTTCCAGTGGTCATGTACGGATGTGAGAGTTGGACTGTGAAGAAAGCTGAGCGCTGAAGAATTGATGCTTTTGAACTGTGGTGTTGGAGAAGACTCTTGAGAGTCCCTTGGACTGCAAGGAGATCCAACCAGTCCATTCTGAAGGAGATCAGTCCTGGGTGTTCATTGGAAGGACTGATGCTAAAGCTGAAACTCCAGTACTTTGGCCACCTGATGCGAAGAGCTGACTCATTGGGAAAGACCCTGATGCTGGGAAAGATTGAGGGTAGAAGGAGAAGGGGACGACAGAGGACAAGATGGTTGGATGGCATCACTGACTCAATGGACATGGGTTTGGGTGGACTCTGGGAGTTGGTGATGGACAGGGAGGCCTGGCGTGCTGCGGTTCATGAGGTCACACAGAGTCGGACACC
Source organism: Capricornis sumatraensis (assembly GCF_032405125.1). Taxonomy (NCBI): domain Eukaryota; kingdom Metazoa; phylum Chordata; class Mammalia; order Artiodactyla; family Bovidae; genus Capricornis; species Capricornis sumatraensis. The sequence goes on along the minus strand of NC_091092.1, from coordinate 104,349,107 downwards.
ACTGAGCGACTGAACTGAACTGAAATTGTATGGCTGAAGAACAACCCTTTGGCAGGGTCCTGTGGGTGTATGATGAAACACGTACTGTGTGCCTAGAACTATGGTGCAGCCAGAGGAGAGAGACAGATATCTGAAACAGAAACCTTAGCCCCCATCTGGCAGTTCTGTGATTGCTCCCAGCAGATGGTTCTAAAGGAGCCAGGAATCAAGAGAGGGACTGCGGAGCGCAGTGGCGTGTTTTTCAGTTTCCTGACCAGGCTGTGGGAGCCCAGGATGGCTCCGTGAGAAAAGGAGGAGGACAGACTTGATCTGCGTTTTGATCAAAGTCCAAGACAATATTTGGATTTACAGGATGGAGGAGGTTTCCCAAGCCAGACAAATACCAGGAGCTGACAGCTGTCACCCCGTTCCCTGGAGGCCCAGTTCGGAGTCTCCCGGACAGCTCTGGTCTGGGAGGGAACGTGGGGCTGGAAGGCTTGCAGAGAAGGCAGCCGGGAGGACCTCCGCAGGCTGGGGCTCAGGTTTGTGCCAGAGAGGGTGGTCCCAAGGTGGTCCCCTCCTGCCCTGCCAGAGCCAGAGCCCCTGCAGCCTTTCCAGCTCTGGCTCCCCCTCCCCCAGCCCGGGCCCTCCGCAGGGACTGCTTCCAGAGGTCTCCCTGGCTCCATATGTGGGTTTTGGCTCTTCCTGTTTTTGGCTCTGCTTGGCGGCAGGGGATTTGAGGGGTGGTTGTGTGATTTGTACAGCTGTCATTAGGGTAATTGCACGATATTTTCCCAAATTTCTCCTGCAGCTTCAGACTGGGTTTCCAAACTTCCTGCCCTAACAGGGGCTCCGGTGAGAGGGGGGCTGGCTCCCAGCCTGCCCAGCAGCTGTCGATGGCACCCCAGGGGCAGCCCCCGCACTTTCCCCAGCGGACCAGGCACCAGGGCGCCAAGAAAGAGATGGACTGGAGCCCCTGGATCAGAAGCCTGGTGGCTTCAGATAAAAGACACAACTGCGGCCACAGCTCTTGGTACCCAGTGTCCCTTCCCCCTCTCAACATGGAAACAGATACAAATCAACTCGTGTCTTTTCTGACAAAGCAAAGACCCCTTCCTGTGACACTGGGATTTGGAAAGTTCTTTAGTGTCCCTGAAAGAAGGATGACAGGCCAAAACCCTGCACCGTCTTGCTCAGCAGCTTATCAACCTAGAGCCTTAATGATACATAGAGTGAGGGTCTCAAGCTGGCTTAGGTTAGTGCCAGACAGTTGCCGTTGAAACAAAGTAGGGAGCTGCATGGGCCTGGCCCAGGTGGGGTCTGTGAGCCTCTCAGCAGGTAAATTGATGGACGGCAGGATGAATGGATGCCGGGACAACTTTGGATTTGACTGATGAAGGATTACCTCCCTCTTTTCTCAAGTACGTTTGCTCACTGGCTTCCCACTCAGCCTGACAGGTTAATACCCTAGACTGACCTTCACACACACACACACACACACACACACACACACACACACACACACACACACACACACACAGAGTGAAAAAGAAAGCAGCCACTTTTTTCTGCTTGTGTCTAGGAGCTGGGGATGATGTTCTTCGGGTCTGGCTACCTGGACTGCCTGGGAAAGGTTCTCCTCTGCCCAGGGTCCTCCGAGGCTGGAACAGCCAGGGAGATCACAGGGCAGATCTGCTGGCTTTAGGCCTCGGGGCTCTTGTTCCTTTTGACCTGCTGACTGGGGAGTGGGATGCACGATGGAGAGCCTCGTCACTTAGCATCGCGTCTGCTCCGACATGATGCCTCCGAGTAATGCAATTTATATTTCATGCACAATTGAAGCAGCTAATGGTGTAATTCTCCAAGGGGGAAACAAGTTGTTATAGTGTTAATTACATTGCAGGCGTGTTCCTTCTCCTTTGCCCCCCAAGTGATCTAGGGGAAGTTACCAGGTAGCAAGTGAGAGTGGGTGTCAGAGACACTGGCTTTGGTGGGCTTCACTGATGTCAGGGCCAAGGATGACGGCTTCTTCCCTGCAGAGGCGGGGTGGAGAAAGGGACAGGATGGGGGAATGGCTTAAATTGCCAGGTGGTCTGGCTTTCCTTGTCCACCCTGGTGTTGGAATCCAAGTGGGTTGGGATGCTTCTTTCTATTCACTGGGACACTGCTGGCAAGGGGAAAGTAGAGATGATACATTGAGAAAAGGAGGAAAAACACCATCAAAACAAACCAAACACAGCCTACAGATCTGCCAAGGCCACCATAGAGGGTGATGGTTGAGCATGTGGCCTCTCAGGATAGGCCGCTGGGATTTGAATCCCAGTTCTGCCACCAATAAGGTGGGAACCGCCCCCATTCCAGGGAGATAGCTTCACCTCTCTGTGCCTCAGTGTTCACAACTGAAGAATGGGAATAAGAAATCACCAGCTTCATAGGGTTGCAGTGAGGATTAAATGAGTCAGTACGAATGCAGTACTTAGAACACTGACACACAGCAGGCACCCAGTAAGTGTAAGTTATTCTGGCAGGAGGGAATAAATGGAGTTAAACTGTTACAAGGTTCTGGCATTTTCTGTGAAGTGGTCAAAGTACATATTTTTCTACATTCATGGAAGCTGAAATCTAGTGAAAAAGAATAAATGTCTTGCTTTTCCAAAAAAAAAAAAAGAGAGAGAGAGAGAGAACTGTAGATTTTTGAGGAATTATATCACCATAAAATTGAGAATGATTCCTAGGAAAAAATTTTTCAACTATTTGAGGTGTGTGTGTTTTTTTTTAATTCCTGCCAAAAGAATGAAAGAAAAAGAGGCAGAGGAAGGAAGGGAGGGAAGGAGGAAAGCTCATTGAGAACCCACAAAGATTCATTATACACAAGTCAGGCCAAACTTACGGTATATCTTTTTATAGATAAATCAGAGAAAATCACTCATTAGTACAGGGGAAAATAATACACATAATGATTCTTGATGTAAGAAAGCATTTCACAAAATCTCACAGCTTATTCTTATGGAAAATATGGACAAAGTGGGTTGGCTGGTACTACATTTTGCTCAGTTATAGCCGACTAATTAGCTTTATGCCTATGTGGGTATAAACTCCACTCCTGGTCCCCATTTTGGTATCAGTCAAGGTAGATTACATCCCCCAACTCTCAGTAACTCAAGCAACAGAATTGCCTGCTTGCATCACATGCATGCATGCGTGCCAAGTCGTCTCAGTCGTGTCCTACTCTTTGCGACCCCATGGACTGTAGCCCGCCAGGCTCCTCTGTCCATGGGATTCTCCAAGCAAGACTCCTGGAGTGGGTTGCCATTCCCTTCTCCAGGGGGGTCTGCTCGACCCAAGGATAGAACTCGCATCTCTTATGTCTCCCTGCATTGGCGAGTGGGTTCTTTACCACTAGTGCCAGCACAGTGTAATCAGCAAGAGGGGCTTTGGCCTCACATAGTCATTGGGACACATGGGTTCTTCCATCTTATGATGCTGCCATCTGTAATTTCTGGCCTTCAAAGCTTTCAGAGAAAGGAAAGATAAGAGACTCTTGCAGGGGAGATTGTTGCTAGCCAGGACTAGAAATGGTGTACAGCATCTCCACCCACATTCCACCAGCCAGAGTGCAGTCACATGGGACCATCTGGCAACAAGGCTCTGGGAGATGAGATTTAGCCATGGGACTGGCAAGAAGACAATCAGGATATCGGTGAGCACTAGCCGTCCACAAGTATGGATATCCATTGACGTCAGTCTTCAGGGAGGTCTCCAGTGGCAAGCCAAACTCCATCACTTGCCTTCTACTAAGCAATATTTTTTTTTCAGTCACTCAGATGAAGACATAAGATGTGCCATACTTCCTGTTTTGTGTTTAACTCATTCAGGCAATCTTATGTAAAGGCAGCTCAGTCGGGGTGTCCAGCAAGAGAGAGACGTTCAGCCAGATCTCACAGTGACTGGATTACTACAGAAATGGAAGAATCCAACACATCCGTAGGGACTGGATTATCACATAGACCATCCCCTCTCCCAGAGGCAGCAGAAGTTCATGCATTTCCACTTGCTGTCTTATACGTGACTTAGTCACTCTCTTGACTCACCTTGCTCTCTCTTGGTCCTCTCGCCTTCCTCTCTGCCTGCCAGGCCACCAGCTCTCCAGCATGTCCTGAATGAGAGAGAGGGGGCACATTTCATCCCTGCATTGTTCGGGGGTGGGGGAGGTGGTGATCCCTGCTTAGGCACGGGGCCGGGGAAAGCTTTTCACCCCAGATCCCACTGGAAGCACTTGGGAGTTGTAGGACTTGTCTGACTTCGGACAGGAAATGCGGCTTGTTTGGCGAATTTCCAAGTAGAACAAAGCTGGAAACAAAAATTTCATTGGAGCAGAGGCTCCTGCTGCTGTTCTTAGGAACTCGCTATGAGAACCACTGAACTGGCTCAAAGAGGGTTGGAGGAGCATATTCTGAAGAAAGAGAATGGCATGTTCAAAGACCCTGGGGTCTCCGGAAGGAGAGTCTGAGGTTCAGGGAGGCCAGCATGGCTGGAGTTTGCTGGGCACAGGGGAGTCCCAGAGGAAGAAGATGAGACTGAAGATGTCCACAGAGTCTATAGACTGTACGGCACAACCACCCCAAGTTTTTAGCCCGAGAGTTAACCGAAGCTACTGGGATCAGTGCTAACAAAGTTTTACTATATAACACAGGGAATTACAGTCAATACCTATAATGGAAAATAATCTCAAAAATAATATGTGTGTATATGTATAACTGAATCACCTTGCTATGCATATTGTAAGTTAACTATACTTTAATAAATATATATATACATATATATATATAAAAAACCAACAACAGCAAAAAACAGGTCAGTGCTATGATCATATTTGCATGGTTCTGACTGCTTTGCAAAGAAAGAATGTGAACGGACAGCATTTGGCCAGTTTAGGCAGCCTCAGGGTTACAAATGCTCCAATGAAATTTTTGTCTACGGCCTGGTTGCTGCTACCAAGAAAACTAACTGCAACACAAATTCCTACCCTTTGCCCATTGAAGCAGAAGGTTTTGTTGCTGTTGTTAGCTACAAGGTAAAAGTTTTTCTCAGGGGCTGGGCTTACAGAGAAGGTGTGGCGTCTCTCCTTTAGGGTTCTCTCTCTCTCTCTCTCTCTCTTTTTTTTTTTTTTTTTTTGCTATGCCGTTTGGCATTTGTCCCAAAAAAGTAGTAAATTTAAGACCAAAGCTGTAAAATGTGGGCTTTTAAAAACATCAAAACCACTGCAAGAATCAGTATGAGTTGACATTCAGAGTTTATTTCTTAAAAATGGAGTGTTTGGGGAGGGATGAAAGTCAGTGTTTCAGATGCTGGGGGATGGGGATCACTTCCATGTATTTCCCACCATGTGTGGGTGGAGACTGGGCATAGCATGATGGTTATGTATGGAACTCTGGAGTGAATCTTCCTGGGTACAAATCCCGGCTCTGCCACTTATTCACCATGTTTCCTGGGGAGACAATCTCTCTGTGCCTCAGTTTTCCCCATCTATAAAGTGGGGATAATAATAGTAATTAATTCATAGGGTTGTTGTGGGGATATGATGAGTAAATAAGCATAATGTATGACTTTCATACCATCCAAACCTGGATCAAGGGGGTCGTATTTGCCTCCCATGGGTAGACATGAATGCTCTCAAGTCAAAAAATTAAAGAACCCAGGAGGAAAGAACAAGGTTCCTAGGCAGGGGAATGGCCTTGCTTCTGGGATGCACTCATGTGTGCACATGTCTCCACCCTGCTCAGAGAGCTAAAGCACCCAGCCAGCAGACCTGGAGCTAAATGCGGGAAAAATAGCTTGTGTGCCCCGGAGGCGAGGCTGCCACATCTGACTGTAGCCCTTGCTCACTGCTAGGCTGGGAGGACTGGGCGGGCAGGGAGGCAGACAGGACTGAGGGAGATGCAGGGTGAAGAAAAGAAATGCTGTGCTGGGCTCACTGGCTCCATACTCTCCTCTTGCTTGCCACAGGATCCAGGAGAGAAACTGGAAAAACGGAGAGAAATTGGGGTGGAGGGAGAGGCAAAGAGAGACAGCAAGAAAGAGACAGGTGGAAATAGAAACACAGAGAGAGATAGGGAGAAGGAGTGAGAGAAAGGAAGTAAGAGACACAGAAAGAGAGAGGCTGAGATATCTGGGGACACAGGTTGAAGTCAAGACACGGAGAGACAGAAAGGACAGAGACCCAGAGAGATGATGAAGGTAGGGGACACAGAAACAGGAAAAGGAGATTCTGAGAAACAGGACAGAGGAGAGAGAGCGGGGGTGCATAGAAAGAGTCTGGGCACGGTCTCAGGGGCTCAGGTGGAAGCAAGCAGCCCCAGAACTGAGGATGGTGACTGCCCCCCAACCCCTCCAGCCTAGGGACAAGGCTGCACCATCGTGACTCACCTTGAATCAAAGGCAAGGGTCCCAACATCCTAAAAAATCCTTAGGGTCCTGAGGACTAACCCCCACCTCAGCCCATCACCCCCACCTCCAGCTTCCACCCCAGCTCAGGGGCTCAAAGAGACCCAGCGTCAGCACCTACACATGGAGTCAAAGCCCACAGAGCACACAGTCTCCATCTCAGAAATCCCCTCCTTAGCAGCAGGGTGAGCGGTGGAGAGAGTCCAGGGAGGCCAGCGTTGTCGGGGAGCTTGTTGGCCAGGGAGCTGGCGCTGTTCAGATGTGCCGTGAGCAATTGCCACTCCAGCGTTCAGAGCTGAGCTGCTGTAAGTGCCAGAAATCATGTACATTAAGCCCAGAGTGACGGCAGGCTTATGGATGGACTTACCTTCAACCAGAGGCCGCCAAGGTGCTCGGCGTGGGGGGCGGCACTTTATGGATGCGGCTCTCTGCTTGTCGAGGCCTTAAGCGGTCAAGTCGGTCGGGTAATCAATTTCTCATGTAGGCCTGGCTGGGGGCCATGTGCTCCCAGGCAGGGATTTGGGATTCAGCCCCTCGATCCATATCCCTGCCTCCCCCCAACCTCCACCCTGAGTTGGGTGTGTTTCTGTCTGCCTGGGGGTGCTGCTGGCAGGGGACCAGCCAGGGGAGACACTGTGCCAACTCAGACAAACAGAATTCCAGAGCCTGCCTGTCCTCAAAGCCCTTTCCCCAGTGCCCCTTGCAAGGGCGGCGAGCATCCTCAATGCCAACTGGCCATTCTGGGTCCGATCCCCACCCTTAGACCCTCCCCTTCTCCAAAGCAGAGTCTGAGCTCAGCTTCTCTTGGCCCACTGATTTGGGACGTCTGGGTCACTGGCTTTGCCATCTCCCCTGCACGGCTGTCACTCAGCCCCTCCCCTCTGTCACTCAGCTCCTCCCGTCCCTTGGGACTCCTTTCAATGCCATCCAGCCCTGACCACCCAGGGTGCCTTCTCCAGGCAAGTCTCCAGCTGACATTTCACTGAGCAGTCCTCTCAGGTACCCAGGTACCCAAGCTCTATAGGGCTCACACGCTCTCCTGGAACCCCTGCCATACCTCATCTGTGGCAGACTGCATTTTCCAAAGATGGCTCATTCTTCTTGGTGACTTGGCCACTGCTCCTTCCATGGAAAGGTGAGGTCTATGTTCCCTTGTCTTAAACTGAACTCTGGTGGAAGTGACCCCAGGTGATTTCCAAGACTAGGTCATTGAAGATGATATAGCTTCTGCCTGGGTCCATGGAACACTCAGGCTTGGGACCCTGACCTATCATGTCTCAATAGACTGAGGGCAACCATGCTGGAAGGAAGCCTGAAGTAACCCAGGCTGAAAGACCACGTGGAGAGGTCCTCAGTTCACAGGCGAAGAGAGAAATGGCTGTGTAACACCCCTACTCCCTCCATTCTAGTTCCAGCCCCTTTCCAACTGCGACCGGATCAGAGACCCTGAGCAGAAGGACCCAGCTGAGCCCTTCCTGAATTCCTGACCTGTAGAAATCATGAGAGATCACAAAATGGCTATCACAAAATGGCTGTAGCCCAGCCAGCTTCGGTGTCGCATAACCACTTTTCAAAGGTCGATGAGCCTAAATACAATAAAAATAGAAGATGTATGTGCGTGCATGCATGCTCAGTTGCTTCAGTCATGTCCAACTCTGTGAGAGCCCGTGGACTGTAGCTTGCCAGGGTCCTCCGTCCATGGGATTCTCCAGGCAAGAATACTGGAGTGGGTTGCCATTCCTTCTCCAGGGGATCTTTCTTTCTTCCTAATCCGGGGACTGACCCTGAGTCTGGCTGCATCTCCCACACTGCAGGCAATTCTTTATCCACTGAGCCACCTGGGAAGCCCCAGAAGATGTACAGTAATTACCAATCCAAGACGAAATAATTCAACAGATGCAAGGGTCCAAGCCACAATGACTCCCAGACCCTACCTAGGTTTATTCACAGTACGTACAGCAAACCAGAAAGCACGTGAGACCAGAACTGTTGGCTTCTTAACTCCTCAGAAGTAATGAACAAACAAATGACCTAAAGGCAGGAATGGTTTCCAAAAGCAGTGCCTATGGGTCAAACATATTCAGGCCAACAATTCCAGATGTTCTCTTTGGTGCCAGAAACTGCGTCCTCTACTGACTAGAGGGGTTTTGGTAACTGCTCATCTGGGACCTGAGGGATCTTTTTCCTTTTTTTTTTTTAACATGAAGCATGGATTTTTCCCATGGCCTGGGCACTGCTCCGGGGCTCTGCAATGGGAGCTTTACATAAGTCCACTCAGGCCAAAGGCTATGCGGAAGTACCGAGGGGTGCTGACAGACCCTGCTGTGGAATGGTTCCAAGTATTCACACTGCCACTTCAGCATGAATTGCCTGAACTGAGTTACTTAGCTACTCTGTGCCTTGGTTTGGCCATCTGTAAACTGGGATGATAGTAGGACTTTCTCATGGGTGTTGTCTCATGGGTGTTTGTTTATTTTCTTGTTTTTTAAGTCATTCAGTCATGTCCAACTCTTTGTGACCCCGTGGACTGTGGTCTCCCAGGCTCCTCTGTCTATGGAATTCTCCAGGCAAGAATAGTGGAGTGGGTTGTCATTCCCTTCTCCAGGGGATCTTCCCAACCTAAGGATCAAATCCAGGTCTCCCACATCACAGGAGGATTCTTTACCATCTGAGCCACCAGGGAAGCCCAAGAATACTAGAGTGGGTAGCCTAAATGATTTTAAATACAAAAAGAGCTCAGAACAGGACCTGTGCATAGCAAGTGCTATTTAAGTGTTATGTATTATTATTATTGAGGCTTCCCTGGTGGCTCATTGGTAATGAATCTGCCTGCAATGCAGAAGACCCAGGTTCAATCCCTGGGTCAGGAACATCCCCTGGAGAAGGGAATGGCAACCCACTCCAGTATCCTTGCCTGGGAAATCTCATGGACAGACGAGCATGAAGGGCTACAGTCCATGGAGTCTCAAGAGTCAGACACAACTTGGTGACTAAATCACCACCAATTATTATTATTGCTGTTGCTTTCAGATTCTAGGGTATTAGCGCTGAGAGATCTTGTTCATTCTTGAGAAATGTAGCATTCCTGACACTATCCTGTCCTCAGCATCAACTTCTCTCCCTAACGTGCCTGCCTGCACACACGTGCACACAGACACACACACATACACATCTACATTCAATAACTGGTGCTGTTTGCCACAGGCCACACCACGGTCATGTATCAGTGCAGGAGGAACAAGCTGCTTTACCTTCCTCTCCAGGCAAAAGCACGTGTGTGGAAGATGGATGCATAGCATCTGCCTGCATCGACAGAGGAAAACACATCCCAGCCGACTCCACAGCCCCTAGAGAAGCAGGGCAGAGGCTGCCCTTGGGGTCAGACCTCGTGAGTCCTAGGGGATTTGGGGGCCAGGGCCCATGGGTTGCTCCCACTTCTAACAGCAAGCCCAGTCTCCCGGCACCTGCTCGATTCCAAAGTCCCCCTCCCTTTTCTGGCTGCTGTGTCTGCCCCTGGCTTTCTGCTGTGGACACAGTCTCCAAGGGGACAACATGCGGGCTGCTGGGCAGGGGTGGGAGTGAGCCACAGAGATCAAAGCCTTCCAAGGCCTTTCCCTCCAGACACAAGGGAGCCTCTGCTTAGATCCCTGACTGGTGGCAGATCTGACCCCAAGGTGGCTCTGCTGGACCAAGGCCCTTGCCCAGTGAGAGAACGCAGCAGGGCCATGCTGTCCACAGACAACAGAAAAGGCCCCCGGCCTCTCACCCTGTGAGACTTTTCCCAGCAGGCTACACCAGACCCTAGCAATTTTTGCACACATAGATTAATGTCACAAAAGGGAAAAACCTTCAGAAAGAAAGGAATGAATCTCATTGGGAGGGCTGATTGAGCAAAAGGAAAGCACACGTTTCAGTACGGATTCACTCTGCACCTCTGTAGTCACTGAACAAATATTTATGGAGTGACAACTACAGGCAACGTACTGCCATTGGCTTGGGGCCCCCATCCCAACTGAATCCCCAGGCTTTCCCCGTCTGGTAGGCACATGATTGGAAAGCGACTGTACTGGAAACTGTATCTCCCAGCCCTCCAACTTTAGGGAACGTCACTGCACCAGGTTTCCGGCTGCCCAGCGCTGAAAAGCATTCCAGGAATTGGGTTTGAGGACAGCATGCCAGTCTCGTGGAACCTTCCAGAGACTGCAGGACAGTCTAAGATGTTCCCACCCACCTCGCTGCCCTCCCGCCTTCACTGGGCTCAGACCACATCACAGCCTCTGCGCTCTCCCAGGTTGGCCAGCTCCCTCCCGAGTTCTCTCACAGCCATCTCTGCTAGTAAAATCCTGGCACATCCCCTACTGACATCTGCTTCTTGGAGCACCGGGACTACCCCAGAAGCCCTACTATGTCCTCCTCTTCCATCCTCCACACAACCTTCCCGGAGAGACCACCCTGCCTCTAGCCAGTACGAATTTCTTGCAGACACCAGAACTGGCTCATTCCTTAGGAGTCTCTTGATAACTTGGCATCTCCCCAGTAGATTCTCAGCTCTGTAAGAAGTCACAACATCCGGAAGGCTCCTTGTTCAGCTACCTCTCAGAGGCGTTGCTGACCCACTGCAGGGAGGTCTTAGCCACCAAGCTCTTACGTCAGATTTCAAGGAAGCTGTGTGATTTATTAATATAATTCACAATTACTATTGCATGAGGAATCTAAAGCCCAGTGCTAAGCTGTTCATGTGCACCACCTCACTTGCTGTTTAACCCTCTCGGCACATACCCCTATCACCCACCACACACCCCTATCACCCACCTCACCCCCCATCCATCCAGACGATGCCCTTCTTCCCAACACACTTCGATGGTTTACTCTCACTTGGCAGCCCCTCCTCCTCTGCGACTCTAAATCAAGATATTTGCAGACAGAACACCAAGATCTGATCTTACCCAGCATGAGCACTTTCTAAGAAACAACTGATACACAAGTTGAGCAACTCCAGGCACACGGCTTAGTAACAAAGTCCAGCTTTGCCTAGGCTTACAGATGATATAGTCAACTCCTCTATTTAATCCTATCCTGTTTTACGCTGCCTCTCCCCCCGCCCCACACCCACCAGCCATTTCTTGCCTCCGTGTGTCTCAGCTTCTTGGTCCTTGAAAACCCACATCCTAGGCATCCTCCAACCCTCTGAACTTGATCCATCACTACCCCCACCCTGGCCCCCACATTCAGAAAAGTTCTCTGGCTCACTTTGGGACACAGCTCTACATACTAAATAGAGAGCTGAGGGCTGGCCAGCCGTGAGACCTCACATAAGGTACTTGGCATCTCTGAGCCTCAATTTCCTCGTCAGTGCAACAGGGTCATTATGAGAATTAAAGGAGAACATGCATTTGCAAGTTCCTGGAGATCCTTACTACTCAAAGTGCAGTCCAGGGACCACCAGCAGCAGCCTCCGCAAGCATGTTAGAAAGGCAGACCAAGGCCCCAGCCAGACTCACTCAATCAGAACCCCTGGGCTCGCAGCAGCTTTTTCTTCCAGGTGATTCAGGCACACATGGACAAGCCTTGTGAGAAGCCTTGCTCTTTAAGCTGTGGACCTTTACCATTATTCTCTCTCCCCGGGAGACGCCCTAGGGAAGGGCTCCAGAGCCCATCCTGCTACTTTTGCTATTTCTCCTGCTCCTCCCGGTTATCCCTCATCTTTCTCACATTCCCCACTCCCCCTCACCTCCTCTCCCCCACCCCTTCCGGACTGAGATCTCCTCTCTACCCTCTTCCATCACTTCCTCTCCTTGGGCCAATTACAGTCAGCACTCCCCCAAACCCAGCATTTCTACTGGCTCAGCAAAAAGGGGAAAGCAGGGGGAGACTTGACAGTGGATGTACACTCGGAGGGGGCCACTCATCACAGCTCCGCAGCCTGCAGGGCATGGAGAGAGGGCTGGAAAGGCACAGAGGGGCCCAGGCAGGGAAAACAACCTGGGGCCAGCCTGAGGCGTCCATTCACCTCTGATTCCAGGCCGTGCTGGGCGGTGAATTGCTCCCATCCCATGTGCCTGATGTGTAATATATTTTCTGTAATTATGATGATGCTGTCTGTGTATATGTTAAATGACTATAGCAGTTAATTATTTGTGGGTAAACAAGGGATGCCTCTTTGCCCCAGGAGAGACTGAAAGACACTCAGTTAAAGAGCCACAAGATCATAGAGAAAGGGAAGAGGGGGAAAGAGGAAAGGCCTTTCTTCTCCTGGGAGCTCCTGAGAAGGAGGAGTAAACCAGTTTGGCCTTCAAGAAGACCTCAAGGGATCCAAGCCAAGGTGTGGGAATGATTTCCAAAGACAGGCAGAAGAGCCCCCAAGGCCTGGCAGTCCACACACAGCCTCCACCCTCCCCAGAGGTCTGCACTGCCTGGAGGAACTTTGTGGTTGGCACACATCCAGAGCCTACTAGTCGTTGCAAATATCCATCTTCTTCTCTCTTAGACATAAAATCCCCAGTATGTAACTGAACACGAGCCCCTCTCCCCAAATAAAGACCACACATACCCCAGCCTCAGTTTGCAGCCAGTTGTGGCCACGTGACCAAATCTGGCTAATGGGATATAAGCAGAAGCAAGTTCTGGAATGTGTTCTAGAAGAGAAGTGAGTGCATGCCTCTTCACCCTCTCCTTTTTGCCCACTACAGCAGGGAGGTGATGGAGGGAGCTCAAGCAGCCGTCTTGAACCATGAGGTAATTTTGGCACTGGAAGCCAAGCTGAGTAAATCAATATGATCAGAGGCACCTGCATCACTTATCTTACTTCTGACCTCTGGGCTTTTATGTGAGAAATCCATCTCTGGCATGTTTAAGTCATTGTTATATTGGAGGGCTTGTTATTCACAGATGACCAAAATCAAAATGAAAAAGCTATGCAACATGGCATCTTAGATCAGGCTCTCCAGGACATACACAGACTTTGAGATGGAAATTTACAAGGAGTAGGTTTACTGGAGTATGATCTCAAGGTCAACACTTGAGTTGGAGTGAGAGAAAATTAGGCAGAGAAGTCAAATGGTAATGAGATCACAATAGTGGCCTTAGTGGACCCCACTAGAACCTCCAGAGTGCAGATGGCCCTTCGAAGTTTTTCTGGATTGAAACAAGAGAGCTAAGGCTTTGGACTTCTCTGGGCTTTGGTTTTCTCACCTATAAAATGGGTATGTTTCTGATCTTGTATTTGGAGTGGGGATAAGACAGTGCGTGTGCAAGGTCTAGCTCACAAGTGAACAACCACAAAGACCAGCCTGAGAAGGACTTAAGAACTCTGTCCATGTCCTCTAGGGCCTGTGTCTATGTCACAACTAAGCAACCTCTCGGTCCATTATAGAAGAAAAAGCAGATGAGTGTCCTTCTCTGGAACCTTCTCTAAAACTGTCACTTTCCCCAAATGGGAGAATTCACAGTCTCCTCCTCCATGTTCCCATCGTACTCCAGTCTTAACACCATCGAGACTCTTACCTCATTGCACAGGGCTGTTTTCCTGGGGCTTTGAGCTCCAGTGCTCTTGCCTGGAAAATCCCATGGATGGAGGAGCCTGGTAGGCTGCAGTCCATGGGGTCGCTAAAAGTCAGACATGACTGAGCGACTTCACTTTCACCTTACACTTCATGCATTGGAGAAGGAGATGGCAACCCACTCCAGGGTTCTTGCCTGGAGAATCCCAGGGACGGGGGAGCCTGGGGTCGCACAGAGTCGGACACAACTGAAGCGACTTAGCAGCAGCAGCATCACCTCCGTATCTCCAACTCGCAGCTCTGTGCAAGCCAGGCAGAAAATGTCTGATGCGCGATTGTTAAGATAATAAGTGTCGCTGAAGGGGCCAAATCCCCCTGATGTCAAGAAGACAAAGATTGTTTCCCTAAAGCCAGGGGACACGGCTTAGAGTCTCTATCTTATAGTCTCCCCAAGCCTCAATGGGGATCATGACAACACATGGGACTGTTGTGATGATGAACTATTTGTTTAAAAACTTCAAAACATGATGTAGATGTTATCCTAGTGGTGGGGGATGGGGTGGGAGAGGTTTTCATCAGTTGAATCTAAATATGTGATTCTGAGGGATTGTTTTCAGTCCATACACCCTGACTACACAGTTCTGCAAAATTAGGCAGCCACCAAAGTGAAGGTCCAGGGATAATTGGCAGCATCCCAAGGGTAGCCCCAACTCCAGCCTCTGCTGCCTGGAAATACAAACTGTTTGGCTGCACAGACCACCAGGTAAGGGCCTTCCAGTGGGCCCAGCCCTGGAATGACAGAGGGAGAGGGTCAGCTAAGAGGCAGCAGTTCGATGGGGAATTGGAGCAGCTCTACCAACCACCCACAGTGGTGAGGGGGTCCTTGCATAATGCACACAGCACTCAGGGACAGGCCAGGCTCCCTCAGAGCACGGCTGCGAGGGACCATAAATAACCCAGGCTCTCTAGTTTTTCCAAAGCAGGCACAGGTGAGGTGCCACCATAAATCTCAAGGGAAGTCATGATGCTGCTATACCCATCTGGCAGGAAGAGGTGGAAGCACTGAGGGCCCTCGAAGGAACACAAAGCACCCTGAACCAAGAAAACAAGTGGTATATCAGCCAAAGTTGCCAAAGGCTCTGTTGGTCAGTGTCTAGGAGCAAACTGGCCTGGAGTCAAAGCTTGATCCGCAACCAATGAACTTAGGTCGAGTGTATAATGTTCCTATGCCTCAGTTTTCTGATCAGGAGAATGGGAACCATCATAATTCCCACCTCAGGTACTTGTAAGGACTGGGCCGGCATAGGCCAAGCTCTTGGTGCCTGGCACCTAGTAACTGTGCCCTGGTGCCAGAAACTGCGAGGAGGCCATTAAAGGGGGACCATCTGCAATCCTTCCAGTAATGAACACCCACAGGCTGCTGGCGCACAGCACAGAGGCCCCCTCAGGAGGGGCTCAGGCCAGTTAGAGATAGTTCTCCCCACCAGAAAGAAACAAATATCAGTGCAAAGTCAGAGCCCAGTAAGGGGTAGGGGAAGCGACGATCTACAGATGCAAATTGAGAGATGTCTCTGACTGCTGAGGCAGGCAGGGCTCTTCTGGTTGTAAGGCAGAGAAGTGCCACTCAAGCTGGCTGAGTGGGGGAAATAAACATGGAAAGGACAGACTCCAGAAACCAACATGTTAAAAGGTTTTTGGCTTCTGGCATGGCTGACTCCAGGCGTGTATCCCAAGTGGTGACAAGATGGCCACCAGCAGCCTCAGACTCACATTTCATCAGTAGAGCAACTGTGACAGGGAGGACACACTTTCCCAACGGTTCCAGAAAAATCCCCACACCTGCCAGCTCGGGTCAGGACCCACCCCAGGGTCCTGGGCACATGGCTGACTTCATCTGATCCCTAGAGGCTGGGAGGATGATGGGGAAATGGATACTGACTGGTCAGGCAGAACGACAGCTCTCCCTTTCCGGAAGGCTTCTCTAAGGAGGAGAGACTTGAGCCCACCCCATGCCCTCACTCTTGTTTAAATAGTAACCAGTATTTGTTTAAAGCCACAAATTGCAAAGGGCTGGCACCTACATCATTTAATCTCTTAGCTTGCTGGAATCATTTCTAGGCTGGAGGATGCCTGACCATGTGAAGGCCCAGAGGAAAGTTTAATCTAGCAGCTGCATGTAGGAGGGACCAAGGGTCCAGACCCTGCTGGGTTTAGTGGGGATGGTGGGGTATTCATTTCAGCCGGAGGGCAAGGGGCTCATTCCCGTCTCTTTCCAGTTCATCAGTAAGGTCCCAGGGTGACGGGGCAGGAGGGACTAAGAGAGGGAGGGGGTGTAGGGTTAGTGTGACAACCAGCTCGGATTTGGAAGCTGGCTTCAAAGGAGGGGGCGAGTGAATCAAATATGATTCTCAAGTGTGAGCGGAGGGAATAGTGACAGAACCAGAGAACTCTGTGGGGAAAGAACGCGGTGGGGGAGGTGAGTTGATTCATTTGAATTGAAGGCGCCACGAGAGCATCTAGGTGAAAGTGATGACAAGGGGAGCTGAGGCCAGAGCTGTGGATTTCAAGGTCCCGAAGTCACCACTGAGCCCTGGGGATGGTTTGAGCTGACTCCAGGGGGAAGTGTGAGGAGAGAGGGAAGCAGGACATGGGAAGTGGGCCTTGGGAGATGTCCACATTGAGGGGATAGAACAAGGAACACGGCCACTAAGAAGCCAGTGAACGCTCAGCTGTTCTTTAGTCTCTCAATCATGTCCGACTCTTTGTGACCCCATGGACTGTAACCCACCAGGCTCCTCTGTCCACAGAATTCTCCAGACAAGAATAGTGCAGTGGGTTGCCATTCCCTCCTCCAGGGGATCTTCCCGACCCAGGGATCAAACCCACATCTCTTGCACTGCAGGCAGATTCTTTACCACTGAGCCCCTGGGAAAGCCATGAATGCTCAGTAGAAGTACAGAAAGATGAATGGAAAGGGGGCGGATGCTTGGCGGAGCTGGGGGCAGAGATGTGGGTAGGAAGGGCTGTTGATGAATGAACAGTATCCTCACTCCAGTGGTCCCAGGTTATTGGAATGAGGCACCTTAGTGGCCTTACTGCTCTAACAAGGGTTGGTGGACTAGGGCTCATGTCCCTCCAATGGGTACATCCTCAACAGAATTTGTCTCAGCCTGGAGGTGGGGGCAGAAGGGTGTTTAATGCTCTCACGCTAGTGACTACAGAGGAAGAAAAAGAAAGGGACAGAACACAGGGGAGAAATAGGAGGAAGGAAATAACTGTGGGGTCCCTAAACACACACATACACACACAGGGGCTTGAAAAGGGCAGAGAAATCATTTCTGTCCCCAAAGAATTCCTTGGAGAATTCTCCCCAGAAGTCATCTTCTCCTGAAACATAAGGTTTTCACAGGCGGGCACGCATGCACACACCTACAGGGACCAGGCTGCTTGGCTCACACTCGGGTGGCTATAGAATGACACAGCAGTGAAGGGGAAGGAAGTGAGATGGGGCAGGGGGGTGGGTGGTGCCCACAGACTCCCCTCTGTGCCCAGCCTTGGTCGAGATGGCAAGGGCTGGGGCCATCAGTGGGTGGACAGATGCTCAATCCTCCCCGCTGGCAGGCCTGGGCAGGCGCTGTCCCCAGATGTCAGCACTAATGCCTTGATAAACAGGGAGCTGGCTGGAATGTGGCTGTTAATTGGGGATAGCGCCGCAGCCTTTAGCTCTGGGAGCAATGGTTAATGACGGGCCCGCTGGGGGAAGCCGCAGACGGTTGCCACTGTTCGGATTCTGTCCTCTCTGCTTCTTAAACAGCAGTTTATCTAAAACTTAAAAACACTTTCCTGGGAATAATTATTTCTTGGAAGCTACCGTACTACTATCAGATTTCACAGGCTGCCGGCAGGCTGACCTTCTACAGCCCAAGGGCCGGCTGCCTTTGTGGGGCACAGCTTTGTGGCTGTTCTTCCCCGCATCCATCTCTTTCCTGGGTCCCCAGCGCACAGCCACTGTGGGTGGGTTGGAAGGGGCTTTGCCGCTCATTTTAGTGCTGAGCGGGAGGGTCATGAGGTGCATGTGGGCGCTAGAAGAAGGAACCCCAGGAAGGCAGGAGAGAGTCTTCAGCCTTCCAGGGGAAGATGTCCTCAAGGAATTGAGGGGAGGATTCTCCAAGGAATTCTGTGAGGACAGAAATGATTTCTCTCCCCCTCTTTTAGCATTGCCAAAACCCCTCTGGAGCCTCACAGGGTCGGCACTGGCTCCGGGCTGAGGTCGAGCTCCAGGTCTCCCTGTGGGAGAGTGTCAGGGAAAAGGGCCTGTGGTCAGCATATGACCCTCTGTGGGCCCCACTGGTTCCTCAGAGGCTCTTCCTAGAGTGCCAGCTCGCAGCAGCAGTACTTTCCTTCCACACTTGGGTCTGAGTGCAGCTGCCCAGGCTGTTAAAGGAGGCAGGGGGACCGATGCCAAAAGCTGACCCCACATGTGTCCTCCTAGGGTCAGCGCAGGCCAGACCACTACAGGGCACTCAGCCTGGAAACATGGCCGCAGGCGGTATCCTCCTTGGATGTGGAGGGCAGTGACACAGGCGGTTAAACTCAATGTGCTGGCCACAGGCCAGCCTTCCGGCTTGGCAATTACACACTGTCTACCTCCGCCTCTCCCGGCTGCCCCATCACCTCCCTGTCAGACAGCTTTAATGCCGCTCGCCTCTTCCTGTCAGCAAATGTTTGTGTGTGGCGTTGCTGGGCGACAGTTGAACAGGGCCTGCATTCTCCTGGCCCCTGGGCCCCTGGTGGAGCCTTCCCTCCAAGGGCTTTGCAGGTCTTACGTGTCAACGCCACAGAAGCCACAGCATGGAGAGGCTCTGCGCAGGCTCCTGCAGGAAGGGTCGCTCCAGCCAGATGGCCCGAGGATAACTGCAAGGTGAAATAGGCCCTTTCTCAGGCTCCCAGCTCCCCAGGGAACTGTTCGTTTGTCCCCTTCACAGATACATCCGGGGAGACTGGAATTCATTTTGCCAAATGTTGATAAGGACAAAAGCCATGGCTGTGCCTCCAAGGGAGGTCCCATGTGGCTTCCTGCCCATAGGAATCTAGACAGCAGGGTGGACCAACAGGGCATTTGGTAACAGCGTGTGTGTATGGAGACAACCCGAGATTGAAGAGGCAAACTTGGATTTCAAGTCAGGCTCTGCCAACCCACCAACTGTGTGGCCTCAGCCTTTCACACCTCCTGTGTGGCTCTCTGTTTTCCTATCTGTGGTTCAGTGTGGTAATAAGAAACCCTACCTTGTTCAAAACCAACGGGGCTTCTTTCTTGCTGTAAGTGCCAATGGCGAGGCCAGGATGAGGAAAATGCAGGAGAATCAGTGAGCCAGGAACTGGGAAAGGAAGAGACAGGGCCAGGGAAAAGGAAACCAAGTAATCACCTGGTCTTTTTTGGTTTTGGTGGGGGTGGGATCTGAAAAAACAGCACCTAATGGGAGAAGATGCCAATGCGTTAAAATAGCTGACGAGCTTTGCTGAAGATGTGGCAGGCCTGGCTCAAGAAAGGCAGCAAAAAATTCGGGTCTTCAGGTCACACAGGCCCAAACCCAAGTTGGACTGCATCCCCTCCTAGCTGTGTGACCTTGGGCAAGTTGCTTAATCTCTCTGAACCTCAATGATCAAAGGCACTTCGAGTCCTCACCTCACAGGGTTGCTGTGACATCACAGCCTGAGGGACAATTGTGCAACTGCAGGTGTGCGTGTGTTTAGTAATGAAGCTGGCTCCTGGGAGCAGAAGGTGCCCCCCGCCCCCGACCCCGCTCCACCACGAGCTGGGAAGGCAGACCCAGAGGTGGCTAGGATGGGAGATGCTGGGTGTGGAGGCTGAGGGATCTAAAGCTCTGGAAACCGAGAGCCCAGCTAAAGGAGCAGAAATTAGGGTGACCAACCATTTGGGTTTGCCAGGGACTGTCTTAGTAATAGCGCTGAGAGTCTCATGTCCTGAGGAAACCCTCCAGCCCAGGAAAACTGGGACAGGTGGTCACTTTGGCCGAGCCAGTCTGGCACCAGCTTCCAGGGGAACGCAGATTCTGAGCAGAGAAAGCAGAACAGAACCTGCCTAGACGGAGCAGACACACTAAAAGAGAAGATGGCTCAACATCCAAAATATCTTAAGAGAAATGCTTGCCTCCAAAAATACACACACCAAGAGGTCTAGCCGCCTCATTTGTCATGTTGAAAAATTAGCAGCACCGTAATTATCTAATAATAGGAGAGTAATAAGGAACGGTTAAAGAAATGGTGTATCCAGACTGTGGCATCCTCGGCAGTTAATGACAAGCAAAAAGTACCTCTCGATTGTCATAGTTTGGGTTTCTGCAGAAACAGACCCTAAGACAAGCATTAGAGTGCAAATTATTTATTCAAGAGGTGGAGGAAACACAGGAGAGGTGTGGGCGGGAGGTGGAAGAGAGTGGGGAAGGGAGGCAGGGAAGGGAAGGCAGGTTTAAAGAGGTGTGTTCTCAAGCTAGTTATCAGGGGAGTTCGAGGGAATGCCCCAGAGTTATCATGCCCAAGAAATAGTGCAGGAGCTGGCAAAATTAAACAGCAACTCCTGAGATTCCTAGGTTGAGGGCTGCTCCCTGGGTAGTTAATTCCCTGGCACTTCCAGCCAGCCCTCTCTGCTTTTGGCAGAGCATTGGGAAAGCGCTCAAGCCCAAAGATGCAGACCCTGGCAGTTAGAAGGCACGCCGGGAAGTGGGAAGACTCCAGGGATACAGCCGGTCAGGTACCAACAGCATCTGCCAAACATAAACTTCTTCTGATACATTAAGTGCGTGTGTGGTGGAGGTGGGGGATGGGGTGGGGTGGGGGGCGTTGATGAAGATGGCTGTGCAAGGTACGATTGCATTTTATTATTAAAATGTACATGTACACATGGCTGTTTCCAGGTGCACCTGTGCGCATGCATAGGAAAGAAAAATACAGATACCATTCTGTGATCAAGAGCTGAGGCAGGATCCTTTATTTTCATAATCTGAATTTTTCTAAACAAGAATTAATCTTGTAATCAATCATGATTATTTTTGTTATTATTTAAAACGAGGGAAAATTAAAGAAATTGCATCATCTATGAGGAGGAAAAGGAGATAAAGGTCTAGAACCCATTCAACCCTTTGGGTCAGATAAGTTTCCGAATTGAGAGGTTTTTCTATATTAGAAAAGCAAGATCTGTAGAACCCATATCTTATGAAACATCCCCTGGTGGGTAATCAGACATGTTAATAGTGCTGTGTTCAAACATATGAACAGTCACACAAAGTAGGATAAATAATGACTATAAAAAGCCTCACATCAGCTCAAACCAGGTTTTGCTGCCAAACACATTTGTGCAAAACTTATGTTAAAACCTTGGCCTTTCTGTTACAGATAAGGGCTTGCAGATCGGTAGTAAGGAGAGTTTCCAAAAGTAGGGCGACGTGACAGAGTCAAGAAGGTGGAGTGGGCTTCCCTGGGGGCTCAGTGGTATAGAATCCACCTGCCAGGGCAGGAGACATGGGTTTGATCCCTGGTCAGGAAGATCCCACATGCTGCGGAGCAGCTAAGCCCGTGAGCCACAGCTACTGAGCCTGAGCCCTAGAGCCTATGCTCCTCGACAGGAGAAGCCACCGCAACGAGAAGCCTGTATACTGCAAGTAGACAGTAGCCCCTGCTCGCTCCAACTAGAGAAGAGCCCGCGCGGCAGCAAAGACCCAGCACAGCCAAATAAACAACAGAAGAGCCATTTAAAAACAGGAAGAAGGTGGAGCAACTAAGCCCTCATGGAGTGATACAGCAGCAGAACACTTCTGCCCACTCCTACCTGGGGCACAGAGGCTAGAAAGCAGCCACCTGGGCCCAGGTGCTCCTGGGGATGCCTACTTCCTGAGAAAGTCCCCGTGCCACCTTAGAGCCCCTCTTGGTGTTATGACCTAAACATTATGGGCAGTTGAATCCCCTGGGGATTTTGTGAAAATGCAGATTCTTATGCAGAGGGTCTGGGATGGGGGCCCAATTATCTGAGATCGAAGCTGTTGATCTGGGGACAGTGCTTTGAAGAGTGATGCCATAAAGTCTACGCGATTGAACCAAAGTGGGTCTCCATATACTTGCAAGCATCGCTCATGGCAGTCACAAAGAATGTGTCCAAATATCCTATAAACCCTTAAGGTTTGTTTGATAGGGTGCCAGCAGGGAGAACATGACCAGGCAGGAAAGACCATCTTACTTCGGGAGCATAAAGACTTGAGAGATGGTGAGACCAGGACCAGGAAACTAATAAAAGCTTCATGAGAGGAAAGCAGAGGAGCAGATTCCTGGGCGTGACTACTATAGTGTTCTTTTATAATCTGGGTTTCTGAAGGTCCTACCCAAGAGCAGTAAACAGGGTACTGTAATGTGAAACTGTATCTCTAGTCAACCTCAGCAGAAAGGGTTTATATTCACTCACTCCTCCGCCTTACCCTGGGTGCTGCAACCTTGCTTCTTACTTCTCTTCCTGCTTGGCTGCAGTAGACAGGAAGAGAGGAAGGTTGCCTGAAAAAACACAGGTAGAGAGCAGAGGCCAACAGAACAGGTCCCCTTTGGAAGAATCTGCACAGCCTGAAAAGAATCTATTATCGCAATGGTGATAAAACTCATGGTTACTTCTGAGAGTGGGCATTGGTGGAATAGAGGCAGCAGGGAACCTTCTAGTTGGGGGTAATCCTGAAAATGTTCTCTAACTTGATCTAGGTAGTGGTTACATGGACACATACATCTGTAAGAAGTCATTAAGCTGTGTGCTTAAGCTTTGTGATCTTTACTGTGAGGTTGTCATATCTCAACTAAAATTGGAAGAAAATGAAAAAGAACCACAACCTTGGGATGAAGTAGGTATGCCAGTCCTGCGCCCTCTCAGAGCATTGCCCAAGGGACTGTTGGACCACAGGGGAGTGACATTTGCCTAGGGGATTTTGTGCCTTTACCTGACCTGAACTAACTAGATGACATGAATCCACCCTGCTGCTGCTGCTGCTGCTAAGTCACTTCAGTCATGTCCGACTCTGTGTGACCCCATAGACGGCAGCCCACCAGGCTCCCCCATCCCTGGGATTCTCCAGGCAAGAACACTGGAGTAGGTTGCCATTTCCTTCTCCAATGCATGAAAGTGAAAAATCAAAGTAAAGTCGCTCAGTCGTGTCCGACTCTTAGCGACCCCATGGACTGCAGCCCAGCAGGCTCCTCCGTCCATAGGATTTTCCAGGCAAGAGTACTGGAGTGGGGTGCCATTGCCTTCTCTTCTAGGTGTGACAATTAAGCTAATGAGACTTATGCAAAGATATCTCATGATTTCACAGTCACATAACATGTTTGTTAAATACCTTGTTTGGCAAAGATCCCCCACATCCATTCTGCTCATCCTCCTTAGTCACAGGAAATTTAGTAGAAGTATCAATGTGCCCCAGCTTTTTCTGAGCCTCCCTTGCAGGTAGGTGTGTCCTGTACCCATGAGGATCACTAATTTCAGACTAGTAAAGAGGCAAGAGTGGATGAGACTTAAGAAGCTCTCCTTTAAGAGAGAGTATGTCCTTCTTCTACCTTTCTTCCATATGACTGCCTACAGATGTGGTAGCTGGAGCTCTGGCAACCTTTTTAACCACGAGGACAAGGAAAGTTGTCCAGGGAGTGGTAAATCAATGAGCTGGAAGAAACCTTGGTCTCTAGCTGTTTAACCTCAGAGAGAGAACTTTCTATTCTATTTAAAGCCACAGTTATTTGGATTCGTTTTTGCTGTCATATAGTGCCTGCAATGAGGGAGACCTGGGTTCGATCCTTGGGTCAGGAAGATCTCCTGGAGAAGGAAATGGCAACCCACTCCAGTATTCTTGCCTAGAAAATCCCATGGATGGAGGAGCCTCGTGGGCTACAGTCCATGGGGTCGCAAAGAGTCGGACACGACTGAGCAACTTCACCTCACTATTCCCAGAGATGGTCCCTTTGCCTATGTGTAATGGCATCTGAAATTTCTCATCAGTTCAGGTCAGTTGCTCAGTCGTGTCTGACTCTTTGAGACGCCATGGACTGCAGCACACCAGGCCTCCCTGTCCACCACCAACTCTCAGAGCTTGCTCAAACTCATGTGCATTGAGTCGGTGATGCCATCCAACCATCTCATCCTCTGTCATCTCCTTCTGCCTTCAGTCTTTCCCACCATCAGGGTCTTTTCCAATGAGTCAGCTCTTTGCATCAGGTGGCCAAAGTATTGGAGCTTCAGCATTAGTCCTTTCAGTGAATATTTCTCATACTGTAGTACAAGTTGGCCCCATACTGACGGTGTGCCCTGGATCATGGGGTGAGGGGAGGTACACTGGGGAAACCCTATGCCAGAGAAGTGGAAGAGAAAGGCTAGGATTCAGGAGTGGTGGGGTGCACAAGTGACTCCAAACTATTCCCCTCCCTGTATCCCCATCCTTACAATGTGACTTTATAGCTCCTCCCATCAAGGAATAAAGCCTATTTCCCTACCCCTTAATCTGTATTGGCCGTGTGACCTACTTTGGCCAATGAGATAGGATGAAAGTGACCCAATCAGAGTCTGAAAAGCACTTGAGCATTGAGACTTGTTCCCTTGTTGCTCTTGGAACCCTACGATGGCCTTATGAACAGCCCCAGAGCTAGCCTGGTAGAGGGAGAGAGATGCCCCAGCCAACTTACCAATTGGATGGACCCATGAATGAGCCAAGTGAAGATCCACAGAGCCCAGCCCAGACTGGAAGAAGCACCTGGCCAAGACACAGACAAGCAAAAAAAATAACAAACAGTCATGTTTTGGACCACTACGTCTTGGGGTAGTTGGTTAAACGGCAGCAGTTCACTGAGGCAGGGGCCACGGCTCTTGAGTGTTCTCACCATCTTAGTTTAGAGTGAGAACACTGAAGAAGGAACCAAAGCTGATCTGGAAAATACAAGACGCCCCAGTCCTGTGTCCCCCAAGGCTCCACCCTTGACCCCCGATTCTTCCCATCTCTCAGTGACATACATACCTCCTTCAGGGGCACAGAGAGAAGTCCTGGGGAAACCTCTCTGTTCTTCAGCAGTGGGCCTCGGGGTAGGGGGATAGCAGATGGTCACAGGGGCATGGTCTCACATGCATCACTTTCCTTGGGAAAAAGGCAGGCTCAGCTCCAGGAGCTGAGAGAAGGGTGCAGGTGGAGGAAGACACAGACCTTGGGGCTAGTTGATGCCTTTAAAACATGCAGACGTACAGAGAGAACGAATGCATCTTTTTTATTATAAAATATGTGCTTAGCATATTTATGTAATAGTTTCACCATGTGCAGTAAATTGAGTTCCTACAATAGGGAAGGAGGTTTGCTTCACTATTTTGACACACTTTGTGGGTCCCCAGCCTTTGTGCAGTGGTCCTCACACACTGAAGGAATCCCTGGTGGCTGAAAGTGATGGGGGGTGGCCTGGGATAGGAAACTGGACCCTGGGCCATGCCTGGCTTTTAGCTTCACTTTGATGGGCTTTTGTATACTGCCTCCATGAAACACACATGTGAAGGTGCTTCCTGTAAAAAGCCCCATTCAGGGTACTGGGGGTGAGGGCTGCTGTTTCCTGGGAGCACCTCCCAGAAAGATGGGGTGCTGGGAAAGTTGGAAGACTGCCAGGATCCTGAGGCTCTGGCCTCCTGGGGCTGCAGGTCGGGGTGAAACGGTATGAGATGTGGGGCTCAGCTGGCAGAAAAGACCCACCTTGCCACGGTGGGTCTTTGTCCTGCCCCACCTTCTCCCCATAACAGCCCCTCATATTTTCTTCCCAATTCTTTCCCCTCTTACTTTCTTTCCCTCTCTCTCTTCCAATCTCTTTCTCTTTAACTTTTTCTATCTTAATTGGCCATAACGTGGACGTGAAATTCTTTTTATTATCTGCTATATTTATCGAATACAGTTTTATGTTCCTTGCTCTTAATTTTTAAAGTGGATGAGCTGAACATTTTATGGTTTTCTTTCAAAAAATTTTTATATCTCAGCGGGAGTCATTAGGGCTGTTCACAAATATTCTGCGTCTCCATTTGGGCACATGGCTGGATGGGACATCCCCCCCTGTTGGGGGGTTAGCTCTCTGTGTGTGGCTTGTTTGGGCCAATTAAAATCGAGCCCTCCTGGGTGGAGCCTTGACAGCCCTCAAGCTTAGAGGCCTACTTGCTCTCTGCTGCTGTAATGATGGGGGAAGCTTATGTAGGAGGTGAAAACTTTCTCAGCCTGGGTGTCTGAGTGACTACAGTGGGCATACTCTCCTGGCCCATCCACATCAGGCACGGAGAGTAAGGAATAAGCTTTTTTATATTAAGCCACTGAGTTTGTTACTGCAGCCTAGTTTTACTTATTCTGTCTAATGCAATTGTTTTACTAGGTATCTTCCTCATTTGACTATCTCCTCTAACATAAAATCATTAGCTGTGATGCTCGTACCAAAATGTAGTGACAAAGCACTTGACCATGACCCTTCAGGCCTGTTCACCTGGATTTCTTCGTGCTGAGAGCACTTCCTTGATCTCTGGATGCAATTCTTTAATCTTTGGTGGTGGCAGGGGGAATGATCAGGACTCCTATGACAACTGGAAAACAATGAGCTCCCGACCCTCCAAAATGTTACACGAGACACTTTGCATACAGTTGCAGGTGTTTGCACTCCAAAGTGCAAATGTCTTTTCTCATATGGTAGATGCTAAGTCACCACCACTCCTGCTGGGTTTCAGCAGTCCAAAGTGTTGGGATGGGTCAGGTCCTCTTTCCTCCATGTCCTGGCTCCTGCCTACGCATTGCAGGGACAGGATCCTGACCATTCTAGTGGCATCCTGATGACAAGAAGCTGAGCATCATTTCCATTGCTGGAGCAGTGGCAATCATTGCAATATGGATAATTTGGTTTCCATGGAAGTTTCTCAGAGCAAGAATGAACTTCTTACAGAGATGCGCTTGGCAGCAGACAGGGATTCAGACACTTCCAGGGCAACACTGCAGAAAGCCCTTGTCAAGGTAGAACTCAAAATAAAGGCTAGCAGGGTGTACACCCGTGGCGGATTCATGTTGATGTATGGTAAAACCAATACAATATTGTAAAGTAAAAAAAATAATAATAATAAATAATAAAATAAAATAAATAAAGGCTAGCAGGGAGTAGAAGAGTTGGGCAGAATGCAATTGCAAAGCATTTGACCATGACACCACAGGCTTGTCCTCGTGGATTTCTTTGTGCTGAAAGCGCTTCCTTGATCACTGGCATGCACCCTACATCTAGAGGAATGCCTTTTTTCACTCTGACACATGTGACACCTTTTGGCCTTTCTGAATGTCAGTTTCATCATTTGCCCAGCCTAAATTAGTGACTGAAAAAATTCCCTTGCAAGCTGGTTGTTCAGAACTGGGAACAAATGTCCCCCATGGAAACAGTGGTCGGTCTCCTTAGACAAATCACCAAAGTCTGTCACATGCAGCTGAATGCTAGAAAATGGCAAAGCCAAAAGTCTGTGTAATGTGACAGAAGAGGGGGAATTTGCCTTCCTCGCCCATTTTCCATCTCATCTCCCTCCCTTCATCCAAGGCCTCAGACCCTGTAAGTCTCTTCACCTCTCTAAGGCACATTGTTCTAAACTCACCCCCTCTTCCTCCAAATCTCACTTTCTCACTATAGCTGAACTCAAAAAGGTGTTCAGAGGAAAGCAATTTTATTGGACTAATTCTCACTAAAATGTGACTGACTTGGTGTGAGGGGGGCAGGGGTGGAGGCAGGGGGTGGTAGGGCTGGAATGCCTTCATCCTCTCAGAAGAATTCCTATTTTTTAAGACAAATCTCAGAAATCCAATTGGATGCCAAATCGGTAGGCCAGGTAGCAAAGGAAAAGAAAACCTGTCAAGAGCAGTGAAGGAACGTGTTCTGAGAGTTTGTCTCCTGGGATCAGATCCCCAAAGCACAGCTCTTAATTATTAGAGCTCCTTTCCACCAGCCCACACAGTTTCTAAAACAAAAGTATTTTTCAAACTCACTCTTAAGGTCACCATACTGAAGTTTCATGTATACGTGTTTGTATGCACGTGTGTGTGTGTGTGTACACGTGCATGCACAGGTATAACTAAGGAGCCCTGTAGACAGAAGCAGCAGCTGCTACCAGCCACCCTGGATAAATCTCAGTTCAGTTCAGTTCAGTTCAGTCACTCAGTCGTGTCCGACTCTTTGCGACCCCATGAATCGCAGCATGCCAGGCCTCCCTGTCCATCACCAACTCCCGGAGTTCACTCAGACTCGCGTCCATCGAGTGTCCGTTAAACCAGAGGACAGCCTAGGACAGGAGTAATGATGCCTTCTCCATGCCAACTTCACACAGAATCTCCCGTAACAAGTGAATGGCATTGTCTGCAAAGCAATCTGGCATCTTGGGAAAGGGAAACCCTTTTCTGAGGGAGTGGGTGGCTGAGGGTAGGAAGGATAGATTTTTTCATTCCTCAAAAACCACTTGTACAATATAAAATTAGTCACAGCCCCTTGATAGTGGGAACAGCAATCAGATTCACGAGGTGGGTAATTTTGCCTAAAAACAGTTCTCTGTGCCGTGGGGCTATGTCCAGAGTCCTGACAGAGCACACAGGGCTCTGGTCCCTTCCATAGGGGTTCAGGGAGACACCTCCCGGAAAGAGGCTGGAGGCCACAGGGGACCATTTTACTCCTTCATTCAGCAGCTTTGTCTGCAAGAGTGGGGAAAGGCTACTTGGTATATTTCAAGGGAGCAAATAATTAGCTCTCTTGGAATCTCGTTTTAGATTTTAATTCTTAGTCTCGGAGCCAAACTCTAGGAGCAGAAATTTCTATCCACGGCTGCAGGGACTCAGTTCCGGCGCACTAAAAAAAGGCCATGCTTCAGAGGCATTTTTCCATGCATGAATCAAATTATTCCAGCTGGGTTTTACCAACATGTAGGCAATCAAAACCTACTTTAACTTGCTATTTTATTCTTTATTTACTAGTTCTATAAATACGATGATGGGTGTGCTTTTATATTGGGCCTGGGGGCGGGGGTGTGAGCAGAAAGAGCAGCAGCTGTTTGCAACAACAGGTCACATGGATGTCCAGGGTTTGCGGCCAGACAGGCCTGTTGCCATTGCCGTATCTGCGGCCATGACTCCTCCACTTGCCCAGATAGTGATCTTCAAAGAACTATAGGGGGAAGAAGTCTTTTGCTTCTGGATCTGGTTCTTCAAAGAGCCGTAAAGAGCTTCTTTGCCACCCTCCCTTCTTCTTGGGATGATAAGGCCAAGGTGATTCTGCCGAAAGGGCATCCAAGCCTGGCAAGGAAATAAGAATCACATTCTATTCAAATCCAGGAGAGAAACAGCCGCATACAAGTGGCAGACAACTCCGGCCAAGGCAGGAGAAGGACCTTAAGATGAGGGGTTGGCCTTTGGTGGCCCTCTGCTCTGATAGCCGACGATTTGATGAATTATACTTGCGCGCCAGGCCCCAGTGGATAAACCAGGATTAAGGGGTGAAGTGCCAAGGAGGCAGATTCTGACTCAGCCTCAGGACGAATTTGATAAAGATTAGAGTTGTCTAAAATGAATTGGGCTGCCTTGGGGGCAGCAAGTGCCCTGTCTCTGCGATTTTTTTCAAGGATGGGGTGACCCTGAGAAGAGACCGTGGAGAGAAGACTCAAAGCTCCGAGGAACGTTAGATTTGATGACAGTTAATGTCATCTCTGCCTCGGGGAGGCAAACTTCCAAAGGAGGTGGTGCACATGCTCCTTGGGCTCCCTGCCCCCTTTCCTACATGGACATGGCTCCTTCTGCCCTTGGGGACCAGAGCCCCTCCTATTACAGCCAGCATGGGGGGAGGCACAGAAGCAGGAGGGGGCCACCAAGTCTCGAACGCAAAGTTCCCACAGCAGCAAAGGAGGGTGGACAGGTGCAAGGCCACATGTATATGCAGCACTGGACGGTGATATTTGAGGCACAGGCTCCTGAGGGCCCCTGGGGCGTTAGCTCAGAACAGTCAGAGCTTCATCAGGCAGATTATCTATTTGCTCCTGCTTCTCCTCCCAGAGTTTCGTTCTCAAGCCATATAGCTCATGGTTTCTTTGTTACAGCAGCCTTAGGAACCGAATCCAGTCAGCCTGGCTGCCCTCCAGCTTCAGTGGGCTCTCGCCAGGCAACTGTCCGCCCCATGCCATGACTACCGCCACCCATGCACTTTTGACTGATCTAGATTTCACTGTATCAAACATTATTGAAAGGGGAGAAAGCAGCAGCATCTGGTGGAAGTAGTCCCAGGAAAAGGGAAGAACCAGATCCAGAAGCAAAAGCCTTCTTCCCCCTATAGTTCTTTGAGAATCACCATCTGGGCCCCCATGCCCTTCCCAGTCCTCTGGCCCTTTGATACAGCCCTGTCATCTGGATCATGTCTGTCTTGAAAATGTCACTCTTGGGGGAAGATGGCAATCCTGCCTTGAAGGGGACTACCCCCAGTGAAGGCCTAGGGGCACAGGTGCAAATCGGGATCCACACCCTCATCTGGCCTCTATATATAGCATTGTA
Source organism: Capricornis sumatraensis (assembly GCF_032405125.1). Lineage (NCBI taxonomy): Eukaryota > Metazoa > Chordata > Mammalia > Artiodactyla > Bovidae > Capricornis > Capricornis sumatraensis. The sequence continues at coordinate 104,318,590 of NC_091092.1, read as the reverse complement.
AAAAAAAAAAATGTGAATTAGAGCCAACTTTTCAAAACTGAAAGACTTTATGTTAAAATAATTTCCCTGTTTCATTTGCAAAATTAGAAAATCTGATCTCAAAAAAGAAGAAAAAAGAAAATCTGATCTCAGCAGCTAAAGCAGAGAACCCATGTTCTGTCTGGTGTTTCACAGTCCCCAGCACCCTCTTTTACTCCTTGACATTGAGGCCAGGTATCAGTTGCCATAAATCATTTCTCTTCATTTGGTGGGTCTGGTATGGTGTTACTAAGAGGAGAGTGAAATATTCCTTATATACCCATGTCTCTCTCAAAAGTTCAGAAGAGAGACAGCCAAGTCTTTAAAGGAAAGTGGAAATGAATGTATATCTTGGCGGAAATGGAGATTCTTCTCCCGTGATTACTATGCAAAATGTATCTGTATCTCACACACAAAGCCTATCGTGCCATTTGGGAAAAAGAAAATTCCAGCCTGCTCCCTCCGTTACATCACCCTCTCCATCCCTCTAGGAGGTTGACTTTGAAATTTCTGCTGAAAAGACTAAAGGATGGACTGCATTTTCTCTTCCCCAGCTCCAGCGACGTGACCCAAACCAGTCAAAGTGAAAGCGTTAGTCGCTCAAGTTGTGTCTGATTCTTTGCAACCCCATGTACTGCAGCCTGCCAGGCTCCTCTGTCCATGGGATTCTCCAGGCAAGAATACTGGAGTCGGTTGCTGTGCCCTTCTCCGGGGGATCTTCCTGACCCAGTGATCAAACCCGTGTCTCTTATCTCTCCTGCATTACAGGTGGATCCATTAGCATCTGAGTCACCAGGGAAACCCTAACCAGGGTTCCCTCTCATCTCTCTCCAGTCTCCTCCATCTTCCTCAAGACTTTCAGCAGAAACTAGATGAAGTTTGGAGGATGCCACTTCCCCTTTTGAATGGCTTTTCTGGTTCCCACCTCTTACAAGGCAAAGCCCAACCCTCTTAGCCACCATCTGTTCCCTCCAACAGTGTCATTCACCAGCCCCGACCATTTCCACTGGCCTAGACCCACTGAGCATGTTCCCCCAACACCTCCGCCACGCATACCCCTTCATGCCTTTGAGCAAGTTTTCACTTCCATCTAAAATGCCTTTCTTTATGGAGTTGTCCTGCTGACCTCATCAGTTCATCCAATTCAGAAGCTTAAGGGTGTCGTGGCAGACTCCCCAGAAATCGCGTTTTCACGAGCACCTTTAGATCCCTTAAAAGATGACTTTAAGACCTTGGAGTGTTTAATCATGCCACCCTGAGGGATTTATTATGCTTCTCTAAAAATAGAAGCTCTCACCAAAAGTTGACCCAGTCTCTGGGAGGAGAGCAAAGACTCCCAGGAGGCAGGGATCTCCCCCACCTACACAGGGAAGGTAGATGAAGGGAAGACATCTTGGCTGATCATGTGTTTGAGCCCAGGGCTGGGGATGTCAGTTTTGGGCCCCAGTTCCTGGAAAAGTCAGTCTAAGTTACACAGTTTGGGCGTCTCAGAGTTTTATAATCACTCAGAGATCAAACCACATAATTTCAGCAGTAATTACTCAAAGAGGAAAAATCCTTGAACCTCAGAGGCAGTAAAACCTCAGTGACCTGCAAAATAGAGAGGCAGCTGTGGACAGCAGGGTAGCCTGGAGCATCAAACAGAATGCTGGCTTGTGTTGGCATGTGAATGAGTCAAAGATAACAACTGCAGAAATTTTATAGGGAAAGGAGAGGTCTGTGTGCCCCTGGAATTATCACCCAAACCCCTGTAACTCCTCTTCCCACCATCTAACCTCCACATACTTGACAAACTTCTACTCACTAGCCATGCCCCAGTTGGAATGCCTTCTTTTCTGGGAAAGTTCCCCAGATTCACATCCCTTTTCCTGTCCTCCAACTTGATGACCTTCAAGGAGCCTTCCCTGCCTCCAACTCAATGCAATAGAACCCCCATCAAGCAGCCTTTGCCCTCCAAACTCAGGCTTCCAAAAATCACTATAGGTTTCGCTTCCCCAAAGTCTCACTCGTGTTTCTGGTTTTCTGCGCCAGCCCTTTGATAAAAAGCCAGTTCTCCTTCTCCATTGCTCTCTGCTTTGGACTAGGTACTTTCTTTCTGGAGCAAACTTGCCCCAGCCCAGGCACAGATTCAATTCCTTTTGCTCTATGCCTCACAGCTGTGGGCCAGCTCGGCTGCTCCCACATGCAGTCCTGGCCTCCAGAAATGAAGCCTGGACACAGTTCCAAGGGCCTTGGTTGCACCATGTGGGAGGGTAGACATCCCAGGAATGGGAGCCACTCCCACCTCCATGCTCCTGCTTCTCATTTGCCCTCTACTCATCCATATCACCCTCTTGTATCTTTGTCTGCCTGTATTGTCAGTCTGTGTGTCTCAGAGGCTAAGACCCTGTTTTATCTTCCTTCATCTTTGCAGGATTTCATGTGTAGCCTGAAACCTAACAGGTTGGGATAAATCGATAGATAGAATGATATTTGTCCATTCTTCTTTCTTTACTCCTTGCCTCTGATACTGTTTACTGTGGACAGAATATATCTCCCCGTCCTCTGACTTTGAGCTTGGCCATGTGAATTGCTTTGGCTGGCAGAATGTGGGTGAAAGTGACAGTGTGCCAATTAAAAGCTGCTGCTGCTGCTGCTGCTACTGCTGTTGCTTCAGTCGTGTCCAACTCTGTGCGACCCCATAGACGGCAGCCCACCAGTCTCCCCCGTCCCTGGGATTCTCGAAGCAAGAACGCTGGAGTGGGTTGCCATTTCCTTCTCCACTGCATGAAAGGGAAAGGTGAAAGTGAAGTCGCTCAGTCATGTCCGACTCCTAGCGACCCCATGGACTGCAGACTACCAGGCTCCTCCGTCCATGGGATTTTCCAGGCAAGAGTGCTGGAGTGGGTTGCCATTGCCTTCTCCTCAATTAAAAGCTAAAGTTTTACATTTCCACCAGCCCTCTTGAATCTTCTGTCCTCCTTTTTGAAAAGAGCATGTCCCAGGTAGCCCTTGCTTCAGCCTAAGTCTCCAAATGAGTCCATGTAGGACAAACATGAACCCAAACTGAAGCCTGGGCTCAAATCTAGCCCAGATAACCTCCAGATCTGCAACTGTGAAATAAACATTAGTAGTTGTAAGTCATTGAGATTTGGGGGGACTGTTTGTTACAGAGTGTGATAACACAAAATAAAAAACTAATACACAATCCTTAAGGATACTTTTGAGGGATAAACCAAGAGGGAATGAATGAGTGAAAGCAAAACGTATTCACAAGAGTGTCAGCTCAACCCCAAATATAGTTCATAGTAACTCAGTGTTTCTCCAGCTGAGCTCCACAGACCAGCAGCATCTGCATCACCTGGGAACTTTTCAGAACTGCAAATACTGGGGCCTTTCCCTGGACCTACGGAAATAGAAATTCTAGGGGCAGGGCCCAACAGCCTGTGTTTTCACAAGCCCTGCAGGTGATTCTGATGTACACTTAAGTTTGAGAACCACTTTAGTAACTGCTGAAATAGAAAAGCTTTTTTCAATCTAAGAACCATTTATTTCCTTAAATGCAGACACTCTAGAATTTTAAATAATGGAGCCCAATTAACCAAACGCCTTGACTATCTCCAACACTGTCATCCCATTTAATCTAAGGTGTCCGGAGGCATTCCATCCAGGCACGGAATTTTTTGTCTAGTGGCTCTCAACTCTAGGTGCATAATAGATTCTCCCGGTAGCTTTTAAAAAATTCTGTTTTCCAGATCACACCCTGACCCATGGAAACAGAATCTCTGGAGGTGAGACCCAAGCATCAGGATTTTTTTTCAAGCTTCCCCAGGTTATTTTAATGAGTGGTCAAGGTTGAGAATGATCTTCCCTTTTTAAGGGACCCGAGCTGGCCCAGCATTGTATGTATCCTCCATGCCCCAGCTCTTAAGAATCTAAAGGTTTATTGTTACATATGGAATAGATAAACAATAAGGTCTGACTGCATGACACAGGGAACTATAGCCAACATCCCGGGATAAACCATAATGGTAAAGAATATTTTTAAAATGTATATATGTATACAACTGAGTCACTTTGCTATATAGCAGTAATTCACACAACGTTGTCAATCAACTATACTTCATTTTAAAAAATTAAGAGTCTAAAGATTTGTTAAATGTCCTATGTCTTGGGCACATTTGCAGTGTTTTTAAGAGACTGGATCCCACCAGATAGGCCTTGGGGAAGCATGGCGCATGGGCTGTAAGGATGCGGAGTCACTCCATTTATTCATTCATTCTTCCTGCATATCCAGGGTACCTTCTACCGGCCAGGCAGCACGCTAAGCACTTGCTAAGTCTTACCAGTGGCCAGACTCAGCCAAGCAGTCTCAGAGAGTGACGGCGGGTATCTGGCTAATAGGCCTTCAACACGAATTTGCACTTTGGAGCATCACTGATAGCATTGGGTTCCCTGGCAAGATGTAGGTGCCTAGTCCCCTCTCAGGAGGCCAATGGCTGTCAACCCTTCCATTCTGGTGTAGCCAGGAAGGAATCAGGAATCAGAGTGGCTTAATTTCACTGGCTCCCTCTCCCATATATAGCTTTTCTCCCTGGAAGCTTTCCCCATTGCCTTTCCCTTCCCTCTTCAAAACTCCATCAGCTCACCCACCCCCTGAAGACCCCTCCCTTGCTTAGCTGTCTTAAGCAGAGTTCCCGCCCACCCCCCCACACACACCCCCCACCCCAAAGCAGACCTTGAGCTGAGGATTCCAGAGCAAATAACTGCCGAAAGAAGTGCTCCCTGGAGACACTGGGAAGTGGGTGGGGCAAGCAGGACAGGTAAGGGGAGGAAGCCAATTGCTTGTGCATGCGTACTCTTAGGCCCACCAGCTCTGCAGAAGGGAGCTTCACTCTGACCTTGCCTGACCCAGGCACCAGAGCTAGCCTTTCACACTCCTGTGCCCCACAATCTTTGGCGCTTGGCTAAGGACCACCCTGGAGCAGGGTGGGGGGATGTGTAAACTCCCAGGCACTTCTACTGTCCACATCTGCAGGCAAAGCAGCTCCAGCAGTCCAAGAGCAAGCCTGCCAAGAAGAATCAGAGATGCAGCCCACTGGGAGCAAAACCACTGGAAGCTGCGGGGATGGGCGTGCAGAAATGGCAACAGGGATCCAAGGTAAGGCTTCCAGATTTAGCAACTAAAAATACAGGATGGCCAGTTGCCTTTGCATTTCAGATAGGCAATCTTCTTTTTTAGTATAAGGATACCCCCAATTCAGGCTTTCCAGGTGGCACGATGGTAAAGAATCCACCTGCCAATGCAGGAGACGAACGAAATGGGGGTTCGATTCCTGGGTCAGGAAGATCCCCTGGAGGAGGAAATTGCAACCCAAACCCACTCCAGTATTCTTGCCTGGAGAATCCCATGGATGGAGCAGCCTGGCGGGCTATAGTCCGTGGGACACGACTTAGCAACTAAACAATGACAACAACACGCACTATTGGGGATATACTTGTACTAACAAATATTGTTTATCTGAACTGCAAATGTACCTGGTCGTCCTGTAGTCTATCAGGCACCCTTAGTTCAAAGGTGACACTGTAGGCCTTTGCTGCTGTACACGTGTTCTGTAGAAACTCTGATATTGTCCTGGGCCACTGCTTAGACAATTGGAGGATTAGCCACTGTGGTGTGGCTAGGGGCAAAGTTCTAGGCTAAAAAGACAGTGGCAAACTAGTACTATCTTGTTAGCCCCTGTGACACCTCTTTTGTATTAGTAGTGAGGCTTACTCAGAACCACCCTATCCTAATGGCAGGGATAAAACCATGTCTGGATGCCCAATCTGTCCACCTGTCCTGTAATCAGAGATCAAGATGCTAATGGCCTTCTGACAGCCTGGGCCTCCAGTCCTAAGCCAGTGTGTCACTTGGTCAGCTTGATCTTTTCATTAAGTATTTTTGTATCCTTTCACCAGTCTTTAAATAACAAAAAGAAGGCTCCAAGAGTTCTGGGAGTCATCCTGATGGCTGGCGGGTCCTGAAAATAGGTTGGGATTGATTGATTGTGGTTATAACCAGCAGGACCCACCATAGGTGCCCCCGGCCTGTGTATCATATAAAATATACAAACAGCAGACAGGGAACAAAACCAAGACTGTAGCTTTTTACTTTGATTTGTGATCGGTTCTTTTGAAATCCCCTGTATTTAGAAGACAGAATGAAAATGATCCTTCTTCACATCCCTGGTCTTTCCCTGGGTCCCCAGAACTCTGGGGCTAAGGAGATAGATGCAAAATATAGGCAATGTTTGAGGCTTTCATGGGGGTAAAGCAGGGAAAAGGGAGTAGAAGGCAGTAGGCAGTTGGATGGTTTTGTGAAATAAAGGTGTGGATGGGCTTAGGTCATCACTTTCCAGGAAGTCTCACTCATAATAATTTTTTTTTAATGAGTGAAGACATAGGAGGGATAGAAAATGCCTCCTGATGGAAAACCTGGGTCAATGGTGATAGCGCTGAATTACCCGACCCTGAGTACTGACTGAGCTTCTTAAACTGGAAGAGAAGACATTTTTTCTTATTATTTTAAAACAAAAGAAAATGCCTCCTGAATGATTCTAAGGGCTCTTGAAGCCTTAGGGCTTTGTGAAAGGGTATTTCCATATAAAAACATTAGGCATTTCATCTCCTAAAGTATAAACACTTGAAAAATCACAGAATGTCACTGGGTTCTAGAATAAATTTGACAGAATAGGAATCATTGTCTTAGGTTGGGTTCCCCCTCGAAGCAGACCCTGAGGCAAGAATTTGTGTGGGGGGACTTCCCTGGTGATCCTGCGGTTAAGAATTTGCCTGTCAATGCAGGGGACACAAGTTCGATCCTTGGTCTGGGAAGATCCCACATGGCCATGGAACAACTAAGCCTGTGAGCCGCAGCTGCTGAAGATCTCACGCCTAGAGCCCATGCCCCACGGCAAGAGTATGCACCACAATGCGCCACTTGCGCATCTATTAGAGAGTAGCCCCCACTGGCCACAACTAGAGAAATCTTACACACAGCAGCAAAGACCCAGAGCAGCCAAAAATAAACCTATGAATAAAAATACTTTTAAAAGAATTTGGGCTTCCCTGGTGGCTCAGTGGTAAACAATTCACCTGCCAATGCAGGAGATGCAGGTTTAACCCCTGGGTTGGGAGGATCCCTTGGAGGAAGAAATGGCAATCTACTCCAGTATTCTTGCCTGAGAAGTCCCATGGACAGAGGAGTCTGGGAGACCACAGTCCATGCAGTCACAAAGAATCAGATACGACTTAGCGACTAAACAACAACAAAGAATTTATGTGTAAATGGTTTATTTAGGGGGATATCTCAGGAAGCACTGTAGGTGATGAGGAAGCAAAACAGGGAAGGGAGATTAATGACAGAGTGTGCATTACTGAGCGATGGGACCCAGGACCGAATTTCACTGCTGGGAAACTGTGGACAACAGTTCTCAAACTACCTATGGTGAAGGACTAGGGTTTGTTTTTTTAATTTTCAGTGGACTAGTACTTCCCCCCCCCCCGCCCCCGTACTTTTTTCTTTTTTTGGCAGCGCCACATGGCATGCACAGAGAAGTCAATGGCACCCCACTCCAGTACCCTTGCCTGGAAAATCCCATGGACGGAGGAGCCTGGTAGGCTGCAGTCCATGGGGTTGTGAAGAGTTGGACATGACTGAGCGACTTCACTTTCACTTTTCACATTCATGCATTGGAGAAGGAAATGGCAAACCACTCCAGTATTCTTGCCTGGAGAATCCCAGGGTCGGAGGAGCCTGGTGGGCTGCCGTCTATGGGGTCGCACAGAGTCGAACACGACTGAAGGGACTTAGCAGCAGCAGCAGCATGGCATGCAAGATCTTAGTCCCCGTCCCCCATTATACTTTTAAATAGACAATAAAAATGAATTACTCTAAAAATTTTAAAACATGAAATATACAAGCTCCAATTTAAAAAAATAATGCAGGACCCATGTCTACTCTATGAAATTACTGCGGAAGTTTCCAAATGCTTACTATCAATTTTGGTTCTTTTTGCAAACCACTGAAAGACAGTGCTCAGACTGGCACCAGTCCAAGGACCACACTTTGAAGCCATGTCTCAGAGCTCACTCAGGTGAGGGGTGAGAGAGCAGTGGTATTTATGGACCCATGCATTGGTTGAGGCTTGGTCCCAGGCAAAGGTTGACACCAGTACTCTCTCACTGTGTGTGTAGGCGCAGTAAAAGCTCTTGGACAAAGAGATGCAGAGGGGTTGGCAGCTGGAAGGGCAGGGAGCACATCACACCAAAGGGCTCTGGGTGGGGCAGCCACAGCATTCTGGATTCCTGTGGCAGGAAAGGACCATGAAACAGTTGGACCAGGCTCTTCTGCAGGGGATAGAAAAACTGGTCCCTGAGCCACTCGTTGCTCCACTGGAGCACTCAGATATCATTGAGTAACACTGCTGCCTGGACTAGGGGAGAGGGACGGGCCCTCCCCACTTGCCTACCTTGGCATTCTTCTAGACCTCTGCTTGCCTAGTCGCTGGCACCAGAGGGACAATAGCCATCTGGGAGACAGATGGTGTCATCTGCAGCAGCACCATCTCCCACAGGGACGAGGCCTGGTTAAACTCTCTTCTGCCCACAAATCTGCTGGGGAGTGGAGGAAAGGTCCGGGGGTTAGCACAAAGCCAGGGCAAGACCACAGATCTCCAAGCCTGAACCCATGGTGTGACCCTCTGAGGCTCTGTTTCCTCATCCATAAAATGGAGATACTAACCTATGCCCTACTTACCTCACAGGCCTGTTGTAAGGATCAAGTGAGATAAATAAGTGAAAGAAGTTTTTGAAAAGGTTAAAGCCCTCTAGAGCTGTCAATCCTGAGAAACACTCATTATTTGTAGATGAGTCGTCAGGCACCCTCAGCTCACAGAAAACAGACCCCAACTCAATAGTGATTTTACAAGGTCTCTGATGAGACGGGATCTTGATTTGGATCCTGGTTCAGAAAACCAATGCTGTAAAGTACATTATTGGACAAATAGCACTATATGGATAAGACCTGAAGAGTAAATAATAGTCGTCTCAATGTCAGATTTCCTGTGGTGGCATGCGAGAATGTCCATGTGCCTAAGAGGTACACGGAGAAGTATTTAGGATTAAAATATCACGATGTCTGTAATTTACTCTCAAGTGGTCAGCCGTAACAACAACAATAATACTAGTAGCAACAATAAAAATAACAATCATATATGTGTATCGATCACAATAAACTGTGGAAAATTCTGAGAGAGATGGGAATACCAGACCACCTGACCTGCCTCTTGAGAAATCTGTATGCAGGTCAGGAAGCGACAGTTAGAACTGGACATGGAACAACAGACTGGTTCCAAATAGGAAAAGGAGTACGTCAAGGCTGTATATTGTCACCCTGCTTATTTAACTTATATGCAGAGTACATCATGAGAAACGCTGGACTGGAAGAAACACAAGCTGGAATCAAGATTGCTGGGAGAAATATCAATAACCTCAGATATGCAGATGACACCACCCTTATGGCAGAAAGTGAAGAGGAACTAAAAAGCCTCTTGATGAAAGTGAAAGAGGAGAGTGAAAAAGTTGGCTTAAACCTCAACATTCAGAAAACAAAGATCATGGCATCCAGTCCCATCACTTCATGGGAAATAGATGGGGAAACAGTGGAAACAGTGTCAGACTTTATTTTGGGGGGCTCCAAAATCACCGCAGATGGTGACTGCAGCCATAAAATTAAAAGACGCTTACTCCCTGGAAGGAAAGTTATGACCAACCTAGGTAGCATATTCAAAAGCAGAGACATTACTTTGCCAACTAAGGTCCATCTAGTCGAGGCTATGGTTATTCCTGTGGTCATGTATGGATGTGAGAGTTGGACCATGAAGAAGGCTGAGCGCCAAAGAATTGATGCTTTTAAACTGTGGTGTTGGAGAAGACTCTTGAGAGTCCCTTGGACTGCAAGGAGATCCAACCAGTCCATTCTGAAGGAGATCAGTCCTGGGATTTCTTTGGAAGGACTGATGCTACAGCTGAAACTCCAGTACTTTGGGCACCTCATGCGAAGGGTTGACTCATTGGAAAAGACTGTGATGCTGGGAGGGATTGGGGGCAGGAGGATAAGGGGACGACAGAGGAAGAGATGGCAGGATGGCATCACTGACTCGCTGGATGTGAGTCTGAGTGAACTCTGGGAGCTGGTGATGGACAGGGAGGCCTGGTGTGCTGTGATTCATGGGGTTGCAAAGAGTTGGACACGACTGAGTGACTGAACTGAACTGAACTGATGTTTACTGAGGGATAAGTGGGCTTCCCAGCTGGCACCAATGCAGGAGACGCAAGAGACATGGGGTTCAATCCCTGGTTGGGGAAGATCCCTTGGAGGAGGAAATAGCAACCCACTCCAGTATTCTTGCCTGGAGAATCCCACCAGGCTACAGGCAATGGGGTCACAAAGAGTTGCACATGACTGAAGCCACTGAGCACACACATTTTGTAATAAATCACTTTCTGCTTAAACAACTTAGATTGAACCCTTTGTTTGCAAGGGAGGACCTTGAGCTACTGGAGAGCAATTTAAATATTCTGCCAAATTAAAAAGAGATAAAACTACTGTCTTTTTAAAAAATATATTTTCTCTCGGTAGTGTTTACTTTTTTTTACCATTTTTAAAGTTTTTATCCAATTTTTTACAATATTGCTTCTGTTTTATGTTGTTTTTTTTTTTTTTTTTTGAAGAGGCAGGTGGGGTCTTAGTTCCTCAAGCAGGTATTGAACCCACACCCCCTGCATTGGAAGACAAAGTCAACCACTAGACCACCAGGGAAGTCCCTAGTGTCTTTTTTTAAATGCAAGCATTAAGACATACAACATTGCCAGCAGCCTGGAAAACATCCTTGTACCCATTCCCGATCAGTAACCCTCCAAAGGCAACCATTGCTATGATTCTTATCACCATAGATTATTTTGCCTGGTTTTGAACTTCATGGAATAAATCATACATTCTAACTTTACTCTTGTGTCTGACTTCTTTGCTCAGTATTTTTATTTTTTACTGTGACATTCATCCCTCCTCTTATTTCAATGCTGTGTACAGTTTATTTCTCCATCCTCATATTGACAGACATCTGAGTGGCTTCCAGTCTAGGGCCATTATGAATAAAGCTACTGTGAACATTCTAGGCATATACCTGAAAGTGGAATTGCTGATCTGTCAGCTTAGGACTAACTTTAGCAGATATTGCTAAACAGCCATCCAAAGGGGTTGGAATTTACATCCCCACTAGCAGTGTACAGGGTAAAGGTCTTTGTCTAATATTACAATAACCTTGAAGAGTAAAAAAGTCCACATCTATCTGATCATAGTGGAAGTGATACTGATTACCAGAAGTTAGAGGTGAAGACCTCAAAGAAGTCTATGCCTGATTCTACTGCAGAGAGCCTGGGCTACACAAGTCCAAGTGGAAAGTTCAGACTTCCAGTACCTAGACTCGTGGGACAGGCAAGATGCAATTGCACAGAGAGAGAACAGAGCCCTACAACAAAAATGATCTTAAAAGGTCAAGTTCTGGCACAATGGAGTACAAAGGGAGTATTTTCCACTCCTTTCCTTTTATCCCACCAATTCCAGGTTAGAGTTCTTGTTTCTTCGCTCTTAACTCCCTATTCATTCCATCCAATCAGTCCCCTACTAAAGAAAGAAAAATCCCCGGGCTTTCGTTTAGGAATGTAGACTTGGAAAGTGTATAGATGTGGGCTTGAATCCTGATCAGGGCCAGGGTCAGGATGAGGCAAACAAGGTGACCACGTGCAAAATTTAAGGATCAGCATTCTCTTGACCCTGAGAGTGAGGGTGTCCTTATATTTTACACCCCAAGTCCTCCCTTGCCTCAACCTAGTCCAGACCCCGATCCTGATTGTTACTAGTTATATATCTTGGACAAGTGGCTTAAGTTCTCTAAGCCAGTTTCTCCATCTGAAAAATGAGAATAATACCTACTATAGACCTACTCATCTTATCAAGTGGTAGCACAGTGCTAGATTCACACAAATGCTCAGTGACATTTATCTTTTGTTATACTTAAACCCAAACCAGGTTGACTTTTGCTAAGAATGAGATTGTTAGAAACTTAGGTGACCCTGAGCAAAAATGATTATAACCCATACCTCTTCCCTCCTCCTACTCCACCTAGTCTCATGATCATCCCATCTAGTCACATGATGGTCCTTTTCCTCAGCATTCCCTGGACAACTCAGTTTGAGACTAAATTAAAATTTTTACCTTGGATTGTTTTGGCCATGACAGACCCAGTGCAGCCCACCTTCCCAATTCAGAGACTCACCTCAGTCTGCTTGGGGAGATGGTCTGCCAACCTTGGGTGGGGATAAGGGTCAAACAAATCAATAAGATGATTCCCTGTATTCTATTTATCTGGGAATTCAGGAGGAGGTCCACAGAGGGAGACAGATGAACTAATTGAGAGCTTTGGAGACAGAGGAAATATCTAAGCCCCCACATCTTCAAAAGTGAAGTCTCATTCATTTCCTTTGCAGTACATCACCAAGATGTGTGTGAACTGGCTCATCACGTTCTGATGAATTTTCTCCCCTTTTCCAGCCCAGAATGTAGGGAAGATGAGAGCAAACTCTCTTACACAATCTTGGAGATCTCCCCCACTCCCATCAAGTATTCATAGCATTTATGTGGTATCAGCAAGATGCATGATGTGAGTTAGAATTTTTTCACTTTCATATGGAAAACTTGAAACATCCAAAAATAGAAAGAATCATATAATAAACCCTCATGTAGCCACTGCACCACTCCAACCATTACTAATTCATGATCAATCTTCTTTCACACCCTCAGCCACTTCTCCTGTCCCTATATCATTTTAAAGCAAGTCCCAGACCTCATACCATTTCATCCATCAATATTTCAGGGCACATCACTAAATATAAGGGCCCTCTGTTTAACATAGCCATCATTCCATTATCACACCCCCAAATTAACAAAAATTCCTTAATGCCATCAAGTACACAGTGTCTGAGTTGTCTCAAAAATGTCATAGAAGTGATCATGACACATTGTTTTGAATCCAGATCCAAACAGGCTTGGGACTTTTAATTCCTCTTTACTGTTAGTCTTTTCTCCTCTCATGGGATGATTACATCATAGTTCTAAAATTCCTGCCCCAAATGTGCACATAGCTCACTTTGCTGATACCACATAAATTCCATGAATACATGATGGAGGAATCGGGAGGGGCTTAGCACACACTCCTAATTGTAGCCCATCAGACTGTTATGTGCTGGGTCTCAAACTGTCGACACATCATAAATTCTCAGCATTCTCAGCAGGGGGTGGGGGGGCTGGGACCCTTTTGATTGCAACCTCTCAGGGAACATTGTGTTCCCCGGTTCTCTGCTTTGCTAATTCAGCATCCATTCTGCCAGCGCAGGGAGGGCTGGGGGACAGACTGGTTTCCAGAATGGACTATCTCTGCCTCCAAAGTGGTTTGGCTGGCTCCATCAACCCCCACAAAGTTCCCAACCTCCCTCAGACCCCTTTGATCAACCAGCCCATGGATGTGATGGTCAGCCAAGGCGACAGGTGTTGGCTTGAGGGCTCAGGCAGCCACCGTGCCGGGGAGTGCATTGAGGGAGACCAGGACGTGGGAGTGGGAGTGTCTGGTGCTGCAGCAGCCCCAAGGAGACCCTGTGGCTGTAGCAAAGACTCCCACGTGTCTTCTCACGGGTGCCACTACACCTGCACTTTCTGTGACTTCATTTCAAACAACTACCCCCCACCCTTCTAGATTCTGGAACCCACCTCCACTCCAAGAAACAGATATGCCAGCCAAAGCCTTGCCTCTCAAAATACGGTCCGTGGGGCCCAGCAGCACTGGCAGGTTTGTTGAAAATTCAGCATCTCAGGCTCTACCCCAAGCCAACTGAGTCAGAATCTGTGCGTGAACAAGACCCCCAGGGCCTTTGTGTGCGAGCTCAAGTTCCTGAGGAGAGGATGGCAGGGCGAGAGCTTGAGGGCTGGGATCGGTTTTTCTCTCCACATCCTTGCGTTTCACCTGAGCCGCTGCTTCTTAAAGATGTGAAGGCGGGGCTGGTGAGAACTGGCAACCTGGTAATCAGGACTAATGGGTCTCAAAATGGAAAATGAGGTTCTCCTCTGCCTGTGCCCAAGGGCACAGTCCCTGGCCCCCCTCTCCCAATGCCCAACAGCGCCCTTGGAGATCTCTGTTCTGGGAGAACTTGCTTTTAAATGAGAGTCAATGGACCAGGTCGCGAAGCTGTCAGAGGCAGGAATTTCTGGTGCTCGTGACTGTTGTAATTAAAATCATCCGAGTTGACTAAATTGGCCGAAAAGGAACCAGGCCCACATGACTGCTGTTCAAAGGGGAACAAAATAGCTCCTAATTTGTTAATTAAAAATATGAATGCACTCCACACGGAATGGCTGTGCGTTAAATTCTATTCAGATTCCATTAGAAAACAAATAAGCTCTGTGCCCTGATTAGAGGGACCCAGTTCCCCCAAATCTGTGCGGATTTGGCCGGCCTTTTTTCAGAGAACACATTTAGAGCTTGCAAAGACCTTGCAATGAAGTCAAATTCCTGGGGAGACTTCTCTGGTAAATCAATCTGGTAATTAGAAAAACACGCCAATAGATTAGATCTGCTCTCTGTTTCTTCATCATACTGATGAGACGGGTTCAAAGAACATGTATTTCCAGAGAGATGGGGGAGGCATTCCCTACTTGCTTAGAAATTCATGCACTATGGAAACTGACAGCTTCGAGGCAGGAGGGGGAAGACAGAGACAGAAAAAATAAAGCCGAGTTATTTTATAGAGAAGGACAAGGGAGAAGCCACACCTGCCTTCTGCTCAGCGTGCCCCGCTCGGCCCACAGATTTGAATTCCCAGCCCCACCACCAAGCAACCCTGGGTCGGGCAGTTGAGCCTTATGCTTCTGAGAGTCAACGCTGGCTTACGGGCCCTCCTGGGTCATGCCAGCATTGGCCAGGTCCTGCCGCTCCTCAGGCCCTGAGTGTCCCCGAGGCTGCCTCACTGAAGCTCTCCACTGCTGAACACCGATTCCCCATCTCAAGCCCGGCCCACTGGGGCCCAGCGCTCCCAGGCAGTTTCAGGATCACTTATAGCCTGAGGCTGGATTTGCAAGGCTCTCTCCAGAGGAGCAGGGTTAATCTCTGCCTCCATGGGGTTCATGCTTTCCTGAGGCCCAAAAAACACCAGAGCCCTGCCGGCATATCTGCCTTGCCATCACCGCCCTGCCCCCTTCCCCTCCTTCAGTGGCTGGATTCTGCTTTTCCCCCACACTGCCAACCTCCCTGCCCCTTTTCCTGCCTTGGGGCCATGGAGACCATGCTGCGGCCCCAGCCCGCAATGGAAATCTGGGCTGACCAGAGGCCATGTGTCCTAAGCAGCCTGGATGGACGAACCGCACTGTGTTCACACCTTCAGCCTCCTGTAGCCTCTAAAGGCATTTATAATGGCCCAACTCGCCCAGCCCTCAAAAGTGAGGCCTTTGATCTCAATCCCCGCCCCTGGATGGGTGCCAATCACACCCTCTCAAGACACATGAAGCCAACCCGAGGCCGTGCTGGCCTCTGAGGGCCTCCCTGAAATGGCAGATCTGTATCTGCTGGGAGCATTTTTCTTAAACAGCTACAGCTCAGGGATGTGTCATGATGTATTTATTTTCCAGACTCGCTGGGGTTCTTGCAAGGTGTGGAAGCTGTGGCTTTTGCCCCGATTGGAATGAATTATTTTAACACCCTTTAAAATGGGTTGTCAGGGAAAGGTGCACACACTTAGAGTCAGGCCCACTGGGTTCAAGTGGCCGCTCTCGTTTCCTCTGGCTGTGACCCTGGGCGAGCACTTAACGTGGCAGATGCTGCCAATGGCCTGCTCGCGTGCACCCGTTGCTCACTATTCCCAGGCAAGCTGGCAGCTGCTTACTGCAAGAACCTGTGAGAAGCCTGAGGGCTTTCTCTGGTGGTAGGAGCAAATGCCACTTTCTACAGGGCAGGACTGTGGTGCCAAAAAAGTTGAGACTCCCGGGAGCTGTCTTCAGCCAATGAGGGTGGGAGTTAGAGAATGAATCCCCCTGTGCCCTTGCACTTGGGGGAAACAGCTCTGAGGCCTGTTCCACAGTCTCCCAGAGTTCCCCGGGAGGACAGGGTCCCAGTTGCCCACAGCAGTCACCTGCCCATGGCTACTCTGGCTCCCCACCTCTGCTTCCTTCTGATGCCTACTGGAAGCACCACTTTTTATTTGCCAATGATGCTCAAATCTCAGCTTAGGGTCTGATTCAGGGAGGGAGAGGGAACGTCACCTAAATCACTTAACTGTCAAGTTTGCGTGCATGCTAAGTTGCTCAGTCATGTCTGACTCTTTGCAACCCCATGGACTGTAGCCCACAAGGCTCCTCTGTCCAGGGGATTCTCCAGGCAACAATACTGGAGTGGGTTGCCATGCCCTCCTCCAGGGGATCTTCCTGACACAGGGATCAAACTCATGTCTCCTGCATTACAGGTGGAATTTTTACCACTGAGCCACTGCAGAAACCCGTCGTATGATTACGGAGGCTGACAAATTCCAGATCTGCAAGGTGGGCCAGCAGGCTGGAGATGCACAGAGAGCTAATGGTACAGTTCAAGTCCAAAGGCCATCTGCTGGGAGGATTCCCTCTTGCTCAGGAAAAGCCAGTCTTTTGTTCTGCTCAGGCCTTCACTGATAGGGTGAGTCCCACTTATACAAGGGAGGTTGATCGCTTTATTCAAAGTCCACCAATTTAAAAGTTAATCTTATTCCAAGGCACCCTTACAGAAACATCCAGAATAATGTTTGAGCACACATCCGGGCATACCGAGGCCCCACCAAGTTGACACCTATAATTAACCCTCACAGTTAATTTCTCAAATGATAGCCAAGGTGCTATGACTAGATCAAAGGGAGGCAAAAACACCAACATAGACTAGAATTACAAAATAAATAGTGGAGCTCAGCAAAACCATCTTTCGAGTGTCTGAGGGATGGTTACTTGGGTCTCCCTCGGCTCTCCCTCTAGGCACTCGCTCCAGCTGCATGTTTTCAGCCATTTCAGTGTTTGGAAGGAGTCTTCTTAGAGGGGAAGATACAAGAAGCAAAGCTCAAGTCAGTAAATTTTCTTACTTGCTGATAAACTGGTTCCAAGTTCCATAAAAAGGAAGATAAACAACTCTGTAAGATAGTCAGAATGTTTTGTGGTAATTATTATTATTATCGGCATCATCTGGTGATTCTGAGTATATTATCTAGTCATTTCTGAGACCGTAAGTTATCGAGAATTATTTCCAACATGACACAGACCTTCTTTCTAACGATGGAGAACGGAATGTATCCATATGAAAGGATAGCTGTTAAGAAGTAAGGGGAATTCCCCACTGACAACTGAAAACTGGTTGTCACAAGTTCTATGAACAGCTGTTGCAAATGCTATGTAGGACTGCAGTGCATGGTACCCGGCAGGCAGTCCCAGGAAGCCGAGGACGGGGCAGCAGTGTCATTGGACCAATAGCCCCTTGGAGCAGGCTAGGAGACAAGGAGAAACAGAAGCAAAGAGAATTCGAGTCCATCTCAAAGTCTTCAAAAGGTGAGGGGTCCAGGGCACTGTTAGCAAAAGAGAACTAAAACCTTGGCTTCACAGGGGCCTCTGAAACTGGAATGACCTTCCGAGTTGCCCGCCTCCCGCCACCACTTTGGTCAGTATCCTACTGATTAGTCATTGGACATGAGCTGTCCCAGAAAGGGTTGTGACTGAGGGTCCCTCTCTCTGAGGCCATCCCTGAAGATGCAGGAGACTCAGTACCACCACCACCCCATCCTTTCCTAAAGGGACCCCGGGACTGGCATCACAGTGCCCACCCCAAGTGCTATCATTTGCACCAGACTTCATGGAAGATATTAGATATGTAATGAAAATAGCACTTGTTACTGCATCTTACACGCCACCAATGTCTCCCGTAACACCTCAACATTTAGGAAAAGAGGTTGTAGCAGAATGTTCTGTTGGAGATTCAACTTGAATTTTCAGCTTTGTTATGTTTAGAGAAGGACCAGGGAAACTCTTGGGCTCCCTATGGGAGCGTGAGTCAGCACTGGGGCATGACGTCCCACCAGGCTGGATAAGAATTGGCTTTTTATGTTTAAGGACCAAAACTAGGGAGCCACCAGGCCCATGTGGGCCTCCCTGAAGCCAGTGTATAAAGGGCTTTTTGTGACTTAAAGGTCTGCACCCAGTTGTAGATAATCAAGAACAACCGCCTGAAAAAGAGGGAAGATCAGCTCACTGGGGTCAGAGGCTAGAAAGGAGGGGTCTCTGGCCCTGAGGAGCCTAAAGGGGGCAAGGGAATGGCCGGGAAGGGGACTTTGGGGCTCCAAACCTAGTGGAGGAGACTGCCCTAGATCGTCAGCGTTGGTTTCTGGTCCAGGAGATTAGGAGGCCTGTGGACATGGGAAGCAGACACCATGTTAACTGGCCATTCAGAACAGTGGCTATATTTTCCCTAATATTCAGGAGACTCAGGCAGGCAGGCCATCAACCCAGATAGATCCCACCCATTTCTGTGCATTGGAAACAAGTTCAATAGAGCTGCTATGCCTCTGTCTTGGTTCCTGACCCCTGCTTGCAGCCCACCCGTCTCTGCTCCAGGAGAAAGTCCAAATTCCTGGTGTGGGAGGGATTTGGGATAACCTGCCTGTTCCCCTAAAACTCTTCAGTTCTTCTGCCTAGTTTTACTCACAGATCTTTTTACAGGAGATAATTCTTTTATTCCACAAGACGGAGATGAAGTTTCAATTGCAAATAATCCCAGGGGAAGCAGCTCCTTTATCTGAATTCACACTAAGGTGTAAAGGACAGTGAAAAGGAGAGCATCTAAAGGAAAAAAGAGGTTACATGGGTGGAGTGGGGGGTGGGGAACAATAGTAAAAGAACAGAAGGAACACTAAAACAAGAGGTTGTATACCAAAAACTTCATAGTTTTGCTTACACCACCCCTGATTAATACATGTACGTATGGGCTGCTATGATTTTGGTAGTCTACATACATTGTTCTCGACCCTGGCCGCACCTTGGAAACCTCTCCCCCTATGGTAGCTTTGAAAAACTACCAATGCCTGGGCCCCACCCCAGACCAATTCAATTAGAATCTCTGAGAAGGGTAATGCCTGAGGATAGGGATATTTTGAAACTCCCCAAGCATCCTAAAGAACAAACAGTGTTAATGTATTAGTTAGCTATCACCATGATACTCCTGCATAACAAACAAACCCCCAAAGCCAAATCACTTATAACAGTACACATCTGTTTTTCTCACTCATAGATCTGCAGGTCAGCTGCAATGTAGCTGATTTCAGCTGGACTCAGTTGGATTCAACATCAGATTATAAATTGGATTCGGGTCTGCTGTGCTTGTCTTATCCTGAGACAAATGGCTACGCAGGATAAATTTCCCCCACAGGATAGTTGGAACTAAGAAACCAAATCACACAAGCATGTGTAAAGCAGTTCACATCACAGTCATTATCGTTCCATTGGCCAACACAAGTCTCATGACCAAGTCTAGCATTGATGGGGTGCAGAAATATAGCTGACTCTAGTGGTAGGAAGTACCACAAAGTTACATGGCGCAGGCTATGGCTCATTTCCTAACAGGGAGGGAGTAAAGAATTGGAAATAGTAATCTAATCTATCTCAGGAAAATCATTAGCCTATGGAATAAGAATAATTATCCTATAATTTGTATACATTTATTTAGTTCCTTGCATGGGCCTTTCTCTAGTTGCAGTGACTGGGGGCTACTCTGTAGTTGTGGTGCATGGCTTCCCATTGAAGTGGCTTTCCTTGTTGAGAAGCATGGGCTCTACGGTATGCAGGCTTTAGTAGCTGCAGCTCCTGGGTTCTAGAGCACAGGCTCAATAGTTGTGGCACACAAGGTGGCTGGATGGCATCACCAATGCAATGACCATGAACTTGGGCAAACTTCTGGAGATGGTGAGGGACAGGGAGGCCTGGTGTCCTGCAGTCCATGGGACCACAAAAAGTTGGACATGACTGGGTGACTGAAAAACAACAACAATGGGCTTATTTGCTCTGCAGCATGTGGCATCTTCCCCAATCAGGGATTGAACCTGTGTCTCAGGCAGATTCTTTATCACTGAGCCACCAGGGAAGCGCCCGCTGCCTTCTTGCTCCGATTTCAGAACAACTCTGCAGGGCTCTCTTGCTTCCAGAGCTCCCTGTGGGATCAGTGGAGCCTCTGATGCAATCATGTTGCATGCAATTCAATTTCTCCTCTGCCCATCCTGCCGCCTGTACCCCCTTAGAGATGCTGTTCTGAGAGTATTCCTCCATCAGCTCTGCACGTGCAAATCTCTGAGCAGAGCACAATTCCCCGGGGGAACTCCACCTGGAACAGTCACCAGGTTCTTACAAGACCAGAGGGTGCCTTTACCTACGTCAGAGACCATGGAAGCCCTGAGAAATTCCACCATAGGTCACTGGTCTGTGTGGTGTGGGAGGATACTGTGTGGCATCAGATGCAAGAGTCAGTCGGAAAAGGCAGAGTATTCGGTAGAGAGACTCCAGCTGTAGCTAAAGGTAGACCCCCCCCTAGCACGCTGCCTCCCTGCTGTTTGTGCTGAGTGCATGTGCACACGTGTGTATCTGTGTGGTTGGAGTGAATAAATGTTTAAATCAGTGTGCCCGTTATAATTAGAGTGACTCTCCCTTCTCCCCTGAGGAATACAATTCCCCCACCCACATGCACCTCCCCATCCCCCAGATGGGATCTGACACTTGAGCCCCAGCCTTTTGAGTTGTACTCACCATCCTTAGCATCCATTCCCCCATCCTGAGCTTTTCAAGGACATCCGCTCTGTGCTGGTTACACAAGGAGTGATCAAAAACAGGATGGATGAATGAAAAACAAGGCAGGGAGGGAAGCAGTTAATTCTGGCTCTGCCACCGGAGAAAGCACCCTAGCTGTGATTCAGGGGTTCCTGTCCCATAGAGCTTTTCCTGGAGCGGTAAAATTCCCAGCATTCAGAAAGAAAACAGACCCACCTGCACGTGTCCTCCCAGACCCCACCCCCACCCCACCCCACTCGGTTAGCGACCCTCTGGGCAAAATATTAATACCTGACTTCCCCGTGTTAAGTTGTTTCAGTCATGTCCGACTCTTTCCGACTCCGTGGACTGTAGCTCACCAGGCTGCTCTGTCCATGGGATTTCCCAGGCAAGAATACCGGAATGGGTTGCCATGCCCTCCTCCAGGACATCTTTTGACCCAAGGATCAAACCCACATCTCCTGCGTCTCCTGCATTGCAGGTAGATTCTTTACCGCTGAGCCCTGGGAAAGCCCCTGACTTACCCAGCACCTGGGAAAAGGCTGGAGCACAGCTGCCCGCATCCCACCTGAGCACAAAGGAGGGGCACCCTAGACCTCCCTCCTCACCACCTCATCTTTCTTGACCTAGGGACTGCCGCCTGCAGGGCCAGCCACGGAGCACTCAGGGCGCGGCTGCCTTGGGCTGACAGAGCGATGCGTTATTTCACCTGATCAGCTTATCAACACACAGTTTGATGTGTGTTTGGGTCTGGTGTTCACCCAGGAGAAAAGCCATAGATTTTCACTTGAAATAAATCCAAGCAGAAAGGCTCACCTTGCTGAAGGCGCCTTCCCTTACCCCACGGCAGCACGCCCCACTCCCATGCCCATCCTCAAGGAGGATCTCCTTAGGTGAGGAGATGAGGCAAGACCAGATCTTAACCTAATCCTCTCTCTCAAAACCACAGCTGAGGCAGCCAAACGTGCCTGCCATTTGGAAGGGTCTTTCAAACAGCAGCTTGTGTCTGGGGGACTTTGTTCTTTCTTAGTAATGTTCTCCAGTGACTTTCCATGGGGAATCAAAGAGCCATGGACTCTGAGCCCAGGCTCAGAATGCACAGGACTAGGGAGACCTCACTGGAAGGTGGGCTCCCGGCTAGAGCAATATTCCTCCTGCACAAAGCTGCACAGCAGAGCCTGGGTGGGGGCTCAGGCCCCCATCCTTCTGGGGCCTGCCTTCCTCAGGGGAGAAATAATTGGCCTGTCTATAGAGCATCAGGATTCAAATAAAGCTTAAAAACACATGCAGCCCTGCGAATTCTATAAATGTGGAATTATAAATGATGGCCCGCCACCACATACACACGTGCGCACACGGCGCTGAAGGCTGCCTCTGCTTTTCTGTCTGATTGTTTCCCAGATCTACCTGATTCAAATAAGCCCACTCTCATTTGAACTGGAGGCAATCAGGGTGGAAACTACCCTGTTCCGTTGGTGCGGGTCCAAACTATCACCATTTGGCATCGTGACATGCCGATGTCCCCATCAGCTGTTCAACATCAGCCCAAGGGGGCCTCCCCCAGCCAGCAAATCAGAGATTTCATTAAGCAGCAAAGCCTCCCTCCCGGAAGGATGGGTGACCTCACGTGGGCCTCCCCCATCCCCTCCCCCGCCCCTCCCCCCTCACTTCTGCTACACAAACAGGCTCGCAGCCACTAGATTGGATTCAGATCTTGTAGATGAAGAAATTCAGAAACGACAGGAGCGCCTCGCCAGACCCCGAGCGAGGGCCGAGCCCTGCACGGCAGCTGGGCTGCCTCGGTAATAACCACTCGTAATATCTGACAGAAAGAACCCACGCTGGTCACATCCGATCCTGCCACATGAAAAGAAGTATTACATCGGCTTCTCGGGGGCTGGGGCTAGGGGAGAGCCTCCGCACAAATCAGAAACATTTTCCATGAAGCTGCTATTCAAGAGCTGGAAAATCAACAGGGGCTGTTTTCCTGACATCCTGGGAGCTGCTATTATTCTCTGGGCGGCGCGGCTCACAGAACGCAGCAAGGCCAGCTTAACCCGAATTCACTGAGCGTTTGGCATTTCTGAGCTCAGAGGCCTTGGCTGGGTGGGACTAAAAACCCATGCTGACTGCGGGAGCGAGCTGCAGGTCTCCACGGGGGATGATAGCAAAATATTTAACAACTAGGACAACCTGGGTCCCAGCCTCGGAGCCCCAGGGTGGAAGGGGCACTTGGGACAATGGATGCAGATGCATTTCAATTCTATGGCAACTAGTAAGGCAGATAGGTGAGCCCCGGTTCTGAAGCTCCTTCCTGAGCCAGGCTTGAGGGCACCATAGTACCTCATCATTTGGTGCCCAGGACAGCCATGAGTGAAACCCCTGAGCCAAAAGCTTCCAGATACAGGGTCATGCCCTTGTAGACAGGATTAGATGACTGGCTCTTCCAAGGTCCCTGCCCATCTAAAGCAGAAACTTATAACTGGCAGTTCCCAGCATGTTTCTCCAAGGCTGGATTTTACATTCTGAGCAATTCTAGACACTTCCAACCACCTATGACAGCTACCCAAAGGGATGGCCCTGCCAATACTCCCCCACTCCCCAATTTTTGTCCTTCCCATCTTCTCATTGCCATAAACATGATCCTAACCAGGAAGAGGGGCTTCCATGGTGGCTCAGATGGTAAAGAATCTGCCTGCAATGCAGGAGATCCAGGTTTGATCCCTGGATTGGAAAGATCCCCTGGAGAAGGGAATGGCAGCCCACTCCAGTATTCTTGCCTGGAGAATCCCATGGACAGAGGAGCCTGGTGGGCTACAGTCCACGGGGTCACAAACATGACTGAGTGACTAGCACACACACTAACCAGGAAGAAAGACCCGTCCAGTCCCGTTTCTGTCTCTACAGCCCCATGCTCCCAGTTACTACTTCTGGCTTCATCTCAAACACCTATGTTAGTCTTAGGGGCCACAGTTACTTGGGGACACTGGGTCCACAAGACAATGCCTTTTTTACATAAAGCAGCTTCAGTGTCAGGGACCTTGTAACATGTCTGTGAGGTGAGGTCACCTTGATTTTAAAGCAATGGATGTTGAGCTGGTTGATAGCTAGTAGATGATGTATCCTTAAAACTCATGGGTTGGGATGGAAACAAATGAGGTGTAGGCAGTTTACTTCACTTTGCTCTTATGCAATTTCTCTGCGGCTGACATCAGGCCACTTCTCTTTGCCTCAGTTTACTCATCCAGGAATTGGGATGGATCTACATCCTGTACCACAGGGTTATTGTGAGGCTCAAAGGAGGTTGTGTATGAAAGTGAGCCCCAGAAGCTATAAGAACAGACACCCCAAAGGAGCCCCCAAATAGCCCGAGCCCCTGCACAGCTAAAATGCCCTCTCTGCCAAACCTGTTTCCTTGGGGAAGCAGAGTCTGCCTGAGTTCCCTTGGCCGGCATTGTTGAAGTGCAATTTTCCGAGGACAAAACAGCCCCGGCGCTCAGGCAAGGACCCGCCACAAGACAGTCGCGTTACCTCAGCGTTTCTATAAAAAGATTGCTCGGGTTCCGGAGCCCGGCTGACAGGCAGGGCTGGGAGGGTGTGTGCGTGTGTGTGCAACGAAATGCTCTTGGAACAGCTGCCCCCGGCCGAGAATCCACGCTCGCCCCAAAGCCCCCAGCCCCACTGGCAGGAGGGGGATGAATGCAAGGAGAAGAGAGGCAGAGAAAGAGACAGCTAGAGAGAGGATGCTGTGCCCTGAAGAATGGGGCTGAGCAAAGAAATTTCTGTGGTGTGGATCTGTCGTTCCATGCAGCCAACACAATGGACCTCTGGGTGGGCTCAGAGACCCCACCCCCACCCCCCAGCCTCCTGCCCATGACAGAGATAAGGACCTGGTGGACGGCTCCAAGCCACTGCGTGTGCCCTGGGCCAGCCAGCAGCGAGGCCAGCCTGGTGTGAGTGGCAGCAAAGATAAACGGCGGCCGCGCGGGCATTGACTGGCCCCACACAAAGGCCGCCTCTCCCTGAGTCCCTCTGAGGCCCAGATGGTCAGGGAAGCCCTTTCCCGCCTCACAAAGAGGATCGCTGCGTGTCTTTTTCTTTTAAAATGGCATAAAAAAAAAAAAAAAAAGCCATTGCTCACAAAGGACCTGGATGAAAAATAAACCCTTAAAAAAAAACCCAGCCTCTCCTCGCTCAGCAGCCCGGCATTTCTTCCGACTGTCAGACTTAGCAGATTGCTTTCTGGAAAGAATCCAATTGGCAAGACCTGCCGCTGTGCAAATGAAATTTTAAAACCCCGCTCCTTGTTGCACTCAAAGAGCTTTTCTCTCTCTGCTTGTTCGACACGGCCTCGTCGAATTATTCTCTTGTCTCTCGTTGTATCAGGAACTAATATTCCCCTGCTTTCCCGCCCCATGTGAGGGGTCCTCACCCCAGCTGGGGATTTGGGTAATCAGGGGGCACCTGGAGCACCACTCCAGACCCCCATCTTCATTCCCCACCTGGGCTTCATCTCACAGAATCACCTACTAATTAGGAGAGAATCTCGCTCCTGAAGAGAATAAACACTTCCAGGCTGCCTCCCTCCCTCCCCGACCCCTCCACCACCTCCCACCCCACCACCGGGCCCCTCCGTAATGAGATAAGTGTTTGGGGGAAGAGGGAGGAAGGGTAATGCGCCCGGACGTTCTTCACACGCCAGCCTTGACACCCGTCAGACCCTGACACCCGCTCTGTTTGGCTGGCATCCCCCTGGTGAAAAGTCAGCGGAAAAAAATAGCCACAGGACTTGTCTGGGTTTGACAAGCTGCCTCAGCGTGTGATGAACTTGTACTGAGCGGGCAGTGTGATGTGTCGGAAGAGTCCCAAGCCGGGGAACCGGGCCACCTGGCTTCCAAGTGCTAAGTCTGCTCCTCCTAACAGCGTCCCGGGCACCGTGCAAGGCTCCCATCGTGGGTTCTGTCCCGCTCTCCTCTGTGCTCGTGCCATTCGGGGACAGGTGCCGGTACTGTGAGGTAGGCACTAGTTGGCCACGATATTGCTCCGTGGGCCCCGTTATTGAACCCCATTGCTCACCTCTGCCTGTAGCCGCACCCTCCAGTGTAACTCTTCACAGCTCCTCCCACTAAAGGAGCAAAAATATCAGGTTGGCCAAGAAATCCGTTTGGATTTTTGTATGCAGATATGGAAAAACCCAAATGACCTTTTTGGGCCAATCCAATACATTCCCCACCCTTTTACTCTGGATTCGTTCCTGTAATCTGCTTTGGCCCCTTGAATGAGACAAAGCAGACAGGGCTCCAACAGCACGGCCAGGTTCCCCTTGGCCTCTTGGGTCTTTGCATCCCCCGAGAAGAAATTCCTCCAGTGGCTGTGGCCTCCTCAGCCTGACACCCCTCAAGTGAGTACATGTGAAGTGGATCCGGCTTACAAATGCCCTTTGGGGCAATAGCACCCCCTCCTCCCACTGGTGGCTGCCTGCCTTCTGCTTTTGCAAAAGAAGGTACCCCTTCTGCAATCCCGAGGATGTCTGTTAAATTCTACTCTTACCCTATTTGCAGGGGGAGCACTAACACCTAATTATTCATTCATTCATCACTCACATATTCACTGAGTACCTATTGTGTGCCAAACACCCCCAGGAAGGAATATGGGCTGCCAGGCAGTGACCGTGCCATCCCCCAGGAAAGGAGGTCCTTGATCAGTTGATCCATCAATCTGTGAGTCCTGATGTTCTCAATCATAAGGTATTAAGAAAAGAAAGGGGCTAAATGGGCTTCCCTTGTGGCTCAGATGGTAAAGAATCTGCCTGTAATACAGAAGACCTGGATTCGATCCCTGGGTCAGGAAGATCCTCTGGAGAAGGGTATGGCAAACCACTCCAGTATTCTTGCCTGGAGAATCCCATGGACAGAGGAGCCTGGTGGGCTACTGTCCATGAGGTCACGAAGAGTCAGACACGACTGAGCAACACTTTAATTTTTCAAAGAAGGCAAGGCAGGCAGGCAAGACTACATCAAATGGAAATGATGGCATCCTGATTTTGGAAACAGTAAAATGCAAAGTGGAAGTAGGAACAGGGGAGCCCATTCTCTATTGGGCTGCAGTGTTCAGGACCCTGTCCACTGAGACTGCAAAGATGTTGAACCCGAGTTTGGGGTTCAGAGCTCAGAATATTGGAAAGAGTCCCCAGAATTGTTTTGTTTTCAGTGATTCACAAGAGCTGGCTCACCTCTCCAGGTGATGTAACATACCCCGTGTCACATCTAGATCCCCCAACATGTTGACCACCCCAGTGCCTTCCCACAAGTGGGGGCTGTGCTGTCATTCGGGATGCAGGGCTGGCTGTGTGAACCATCAAGCCAGGGCTTCAAAACACATCAACCTGACAGTTCAAATGGCCAGTGGAAAGTTCAAACGACTGGCCGCAGGGTTCCCTGGAGAAGGAGGGACAAGACTGGGGAAATGTCAGGCACATGCAACAACTGTTCCCCACCAAGGGACAAACCCTTCCCCGGCTACTAATACAGACAGGATGGTGTCTCCTCCATCGCAGCCTTTCTAAAGGAACCAAGCACACCCTACCTCACCAGCCTCCCCACCCCATCCTGGCTCCTTGGATCTATGACTCAGGATTTCATTTACTAATTTGAACCTCAACATTCCCAAAAGACAGTGGCGAGCGTTGTGCAGCTTGCCCAGGTTTTCCTATGGTCCCTGATCTAAATCACAGGCAAGGCACTAAAAGTATGAACAAGTATCAATTCCCTTTATTCACCTGCAAGCATCGGGGTGCCTTGTCAAAATGAGTGATGCCACCCAGGACAGTTGTCATCACTTGGCCCAGCTTTGCCTGCTGCCCTCACTCCCTGGGGGTTTCGAGAGAATCTGTGCTACTCTGTTAGGAGGGGAGGACCCTTGAGTTCACGTCAATTAAAGTACTTCCCCCACTTCATGCCCAAAGGCATCTATTTGATGGTTCTGGCCATTTGGGCATAGCAGGATGGTGAGAGGAATGTGCCCAGGGAAGGTGGCTCAGTTCAAAGCCAGCTCAGCATCTGGGTCTCCATGGGTGGGTTACAACTAGGGCAAGTTCACAGACAGGGGCAGAACCTCTCAATTTAGTGCCTTCTCACATCCTCAGTTGCCACTCTCACTCTCGCCTGACCAGAGCTGGCTTCCTGAACAAAGACTCTGGGTGGAGGTTGCTGGAGCTGGGGTGGCACGTTCTTGGCGCAAGATGGTTGGTTCCCCTGCAGCTCCAGAGGCTGAGATCCAGGTGCAGTCTAGCCAAGTCCCTCTTGGGGTAGAGTTAGGCAAGTTCTTCAGCCACACAAACATCCAGGTGGAGACCAGATACCTGGCAGACCACATCCTCTTCCTGATGAAGTCAGCTATGGGGTCAGTTAGGAGGGAGATGTGGGGAGCGTCATCAGTAATATCTGGCAAGCACACAAATTACACCCTCAATGTCACTGGCTGAGTCAGGGGCATAACCCTCTGGAATCGCTGACACTGTGTCCACTTCTGAGCCCTTAAGCATCTCTGGATGTTAAGGATAGATGCTTCCACAGCCGATTTAGGGCTGCAAGGACCAGAGTTTCTGACTGATTCAACTTGAGGAAACAATTCAAGATTGCATTCAGGTAAATGCTGACTCCTCTGTCATGGGGAGAAGAAAACAGAGGAGCTGAAAGGTGCAGGGGCTTTCCAATGGATTTGAACTTTCAGAAGTACATGTAGAGGACAGTCTTCGGAAGCCCCATTTAATTCTACTGGGCACCAATTAATACCAGGCACCATCTAAGATCCAGAGGTCTGGGATCAGCTGCAGAGAACAGAATCCACTTTTGCTAATTTGAGTAGAAAAAGAATTATTGCAGACTGTTTGGCGCGGCTATAGCAGCAAGTTCTAGATGGAGCATTCAGGAGCAACTAACTCTCCAAACCACACCGCAGGAGCGGGCTGCCAAGGCTCTGTTGTGATGAGGATCAGAACACCACTGCCTTGGCTGTTGGACTGCATGAGCCACCCCACAGAGCAGATGCCTGTCATCACGTGCACGTGAGTCAGCGCAAGACTTGCTGAGTTCCCTCATTGATGAAAACCAAAAGCATCTCCAGAACCCGAGCTACATGTCGCAGAAGCCAGTCCTCTCTGTGTTTGCCACAAACGGTGAACAAGACAGACCCAGTCCCTCTTCCAGGCAGCTCACCTTCTAGCTGAGGAAATGGATAGTAAACATCCAGTTACCTAATTAGTCATCTGAGGAGAACTGGGAGAAGTTCCAAGTAGGGGAAGTACCGGGGAATATGACAGGGAATGTTATTGACAGTCTAGGGACGGTCAGGGAAGG
Source organism: Capricornis sumatraensis (assembly GCF_032405125.1). Lineage (NCBI taxonomy): Eukaryota > Metazoa > Chordata > Mammalia > Artiodactyla > Bovidae > Capricornis > Capricornis sumatraensis. The sequence goes on along the minus strand of NC_091092.1, from coordinate 104,289,271 downwards.
TTTGCCTGAGGAAATGGCTGAAGGCTGAGAAGGAGTTAGTCTGGTGAAGAGAGTGGGAGAGAACCTTGCCGATGGAGGGAATAGCTCAGGGGAAAGAAGAAGCCCGGCATGTCTCATCCAAGTGGGCGAAGCATTGAAAGATGGATAGAAGTTTTTGTGTATTGCGCAGAAGACATTCTCAGCATCCGTGGGTTCTACTGAGAAACAGGCAAACCCAGACTTAATAGCAATAGCTACTCCTTACCTCGTGCCTCTTGTGTGCCAGGCACTAGCTGAAACACATTTCATCCATCAACTCATTTCATCCTGGCATCACTGCGTTATTAGTATCCTCACGTTCAGATGAAGAAACTGAAGCCTGGAGAGGTAAGACAAGTCAAGACTGACTTGTCCACAGCTACACAGCTAGTAAGTGGTAGTGCCACTTCAAACCCAGTTTCCAACCCAGATTCAAACCTAGACAGTCCACACTGTGGGATATGCCATCTCCAGCCCTCTGTTCCGTGATCCCTGGCATAATGCGGGGGTCGGGGGGAGTGGGCTTTGGATGTCAGAGGGAGGAGGAGCTTCTGGAAGTGTTGTTAAATGTTAAAATATAATGAACACTGTAAGACAGAGTTCAGTGAATAGCAAATGAACAGCACACTGGCAATATGCTGAAGGGGTCTGTAGCAGAAGCTGTGGGAACCCCACCTCTGTCCCCTCCATCTCACCATGACATTGGCGTGTGCTCTCAACTCCCAGCTGCCTGCTGCCCACCCAATCAGCTGGCCAGAAATGCCAGGGAATTACCACCACTGCAGGGGTAATGCCTGATGGGAACCACAGGACAGATACCCCCATTGCCTAGCCCCTAGGATGGAACAACTATGAGGCTCCTACTCCACAATCACTCCCAGAGTTTCCTGCCGGGATTCAGCCTCAGTCACTCACAATGGTAACTGGTTTGCACTAAACCCTATCTTGTCTTCCCTGGCCCATGACTCCAGCCTGACCAGTGCTTCCTGGGGTCACCTTTCACATGAATTACTTCCACTCAAATCTTTTTTTTTAAGATTTTTTTTTATATGGACCACTTTTTAGAGTCTTTATTGAGTTTGTTACAATATTGTTTTGGTGTGTTTTCTTTTGGGGGGAATGGTTGGCTGCGAGGTACATGGGTCATACCCACATTGGAAGGTGAAGTCTTAACCACTGGACTGCCAGGTACCCACACAAGGTAGAGGGTCTGAAGTGGCCTGGACATCATTCACACAGGCCTTGATGTGTGTTTTTTACCAGCTGGGGCGCTGTCTGGAGACATGGTACTGTCCTAGGTCCCCCTGCCCCTGGCAGGGTCCTGCTTACTCCCATACCAAGCCTCGGCCAGACCCGAGGGCCAAGCATTTGCAGGCAGCCAGGATGCCTCTGTGAAGGTCACACTCTGATTCCTTTTCAGGACTCTGTTCGAAGTTGGGACTTCACCTCACTCTCTCTAACAAAGGTCACTGGAAAATGTCACATAAATTGGCTACTGCCAGCTTCCTGGCCCTCCTCCTGTCACTGCCGTCACAGTTGAGTGGGGGAGGGGAGGCACCCTCACCTCTTCTCTCCCAAGCACAGACCTCCAGGGGACCACGTGAGACTCCTAGTGTGGCAGATGGATTTTTCAAAGGTAGCCACAAAAATGTATGTATCCCATCTCTCACACTCGCTAACGCTGACTGTCATTCTTCCCACTAGGAGATGGGGAGCTGTCCCCTCCCGTTGAATCTGAGCGGGTCTGGTGACTGTTCTGACCAATAGATTATGGGAAAGGTGAAGCCACATGACTCCCTAGGCTAGGTCAAAAAGGATCCAGCTTCTATTTGCTTGTCACTTCCCCAGAAGCGCACTTTGGGCACCCATAGTGAGGGAGCTCAAATCAGCCCCAGGAAGGCATTCACACAAAGTGGGGCAAAGGACTGCGGGACCCCAGCCGCCAGCCAGCATCAGCCATCAGACATGCTCGTGCACAAGCCTTCAGATGGTCCCAGCCGCCAGTCTTCAGGGCTTGCAGCTGAGCCCCCCAGAAACCTGCCCTGTCCAAACGTCTGATCCACAGAATCTGCGAGTGTACAACACGATGATTGTTTTAATCCACTAGGTTGTGGAGGAGGAGGGTGTGATTGGTCATGCAATCATAGGAACAAAAACACCAAGCTTCAAAGAGCCTGCCACACAGACGAACCTAGAGGACATCACGCTAAGTGAAATAAACCAGACACAGAAAGACAAATACAGCTCGATCTCACTTATAGATGGAATGTCAAAAAGTCAAATACATAGAAACAGAGAGATGAATGGTGGTTACCAGGGGTGGGGAGGTGGAGGGTATGGGGAGATGTTGGTCAAAGAGCACAAAGGTACAGTTCTGTAGGAGGCATAAGTTCCAGAGATCCAACATGCAGCCTGATGACTATAGTTAATAATACTCTATCATATGCTGGAAATGTGCCAAAACAGTAGATCTCAGGTGCTCTCATCACACACACACACACACACACACACACACACAAAAGGTAACTATGTGCAGAGATCGATAAATAAATTCACAGCTGATGCTGGCTGGCAGCTGGGGTCCCGCAGGCCCCACTTTGTGTGAATGCCTTCCTGGGGCTGATTTGAGCTCCCTCACTATGGGTGCCCAAAGTGCGCTTCTGGGGAAGTGACAAGCAGGTAGAAGCTGGGTCCTTTTTTTGACCTAGCCTAGGGAGTCATGTGGCTTCACCTTTCCCATAATCTATTGGCTAGAACAGTCACCAGCCCTCTCAGATTCAAGGGGAGGGAACAGCTCCCCATCTCCTAGTGGGAAGAGTGACAGCGTTAGCGAGTGTGGGAGATGGGATACATACAGTTTTGTGGCTACCTTTGAAAACTCCATTTTAGTAACCATTTCCCTGTGTATGTGTGTAGCAAATTGTCATGTTGTACACCTTAAACATATGCAATGTTGACAATCAAATTAAACTAAATTAATTTTTAAAGTTAAATAAAAATAAAATAAGCTTCCTGAATTCCCAGGTTTGGTTTGCCTTTTACAGGGTTTGTCTAACATTGGTCCAGCCCTGTGGGGACAACAGCAAAAGGACAACCTCTATGTGGGGGTTCCGGGCCCCATCCCCCCTTCCCTAACACCATCCCCTGACTCACAGGTCCAAAGTGAGCATGCCTGGTGTTTCTGCAGGGATGTCCTTTGTAAGAACTGGGGACAGCAGTTTGTCGGATGATAATGGGACCAACTGGGGTGACTTACATCCCTGCCTTGTCTCTTGATTAGTTCTGACAATAACCTCATGACAACACTGTCCAGGGAGGCCACCTGTCTTTTCCCACCGGGTCCCTCAAGCCCCATCAGCGACTTGGCAAGTTCAGAAAACCCTCTGCATCTACAGAAACAAAGCCACACGGTTGGGGGAGCAAGTGTCTCTGGAATTTGTTAGTTTTTCAGTTCTGAAAGTCAGGCCCCTCTAGGGCTTGCTCAGATGTTTTTCATCTCCCTTTTGGCTGTTCCCATTTGCATGGCCCACTCACGCTGGAAAGACTCTCAAAGCGGCAATGCTCAGCCCAGGGTCTAGCCCAGCCCCGTGGACAGATGGCGTTTTAATGGTGACCCTGGCAGTGACACTGATGTTGAGCAGTCTAACTCACCCATTATCCCCTCCCCACAGACACCTGGCTCAGTAAGGGGCCGCCACTGGAAAGCTGCTCTCCTAGGCTCTTCCAGCAACTAATGCCAGGAGCTAAAAGCGCCGCGATCATGCACTAGGAAACAAAATCACTAACTCCTTTTGAAACTGCTTTTTGCTTGGGGGCCGGGACGCCACTAACTAGCTGTGTGACTTCAGGCTAATTATGTAAACTCTCAAAGCCTCATTCTCCTTATGTGTAAAATATGGCTGGCACCCACCTCAAAAGGTTCATGAGTGAATTCAAGGAGATAATAACATGTGTTTGCTGAGTGCTCACTATGTTCTGGAAACACCACCACGTGTGGGTAGCCTTAGTTACTTCTGTCCAGGAGCCAGTGATAAATTTCTGCCACCATAAGCCTAGCTGGGCTCTAAGAAACTACACAAATTATTTGCTCATGATCAACACCAACTCTGTGAAAAGGACTTGAATCTAGTGAACAATCAATGGTGACAGGAACATATCTTGAAAACAGACTTTTTTCTGTGTAATATCAATTGCACCTGACATCAGGAAGTCCACCTTAGGGCACTGCCCCGGCGGTCCAGTGGTTAGGACCCTGCACTTCCGCTGCAGGGGGCACGGGTTCGATCCCTGGTCAGGGAACTAGAATCCCACATGCCATGCAGCATGGCAAAAAAAAAAAAGGAATATTTGACCTTGGTTTTGGCTGTCAAGGTGGCAGTGTGGAGGGAGCACTGACTTCAGAGTGTGACAACAAGGCCTCTCCTTCCGCATAGGCTACACAGCAGCCACAGGGATAGGATTCTCCAGTGGTTCTCATGATCTGAGGGACACAATCCAAAGCCCTCACCACAGCCACTAAGCCCTGTGGGAAGTGGCCCCAACTCTGCCCCCAACCTCATTTCACCTCTGTCCCCCTGGCTTCTTTGCTGTTCTTTGAACAGATGAAACCCACGCTTGCCTCAGGGCCTTTGCACTTGCTGTTTCCTCTGCCTGGAATGCTCTCCCACCCCAAACAGTCCCAGGCTCACTCTCACTTGTGCAGACCTCTGCTCAAATGACATCTTCCATCATCTCTCCCCTTAACATGCTTTTTTCTTTCTGTCGCTACTTATTCTGACATTATATTACCTCTTTTATGTGCTTATGGTCTACCTTTTCTCATTTGAGTATGGTGGTGGTGGTGGTGGTTTAGTCACTCAGTCGTGTACTCCTCTTACCATGGACTGTAGCCCACCACGCTCCTCTGTCCATGGGATTTTCCAGGCAAAAACACTGGAATGGATTGCCATTTCCTTCTCCAGGGGATCTTCCCAACCCAGGGATCAAACCCAGGTCTCCTGCACTGCACGCAGATTCTTTACTGACTGAATTACCAGGAAAGCCCCCATTTGAATATAAGCTCCCCAAAGACAGGGATTTTGTTCTTATTCACCATTTCATCCTTGGAATCTGGAATAGGCTATGACACATACTAGGTGCTCAATAAAAATATATAGATGAGTGCATGGCTTTTCTAAAATGTCAACCTCACCCTTCAGTTCATTGATGACTCCCTTATGTCCTAAGGGTAAAGTTTTCCAGAGCCTACCATGATCTGGTCTCTGCATAGCTCTAGTCACCTCCTGACCCTGTCCATTCCCACCACACACACATACACTAAGGCACACATGTAACTACGCAGACACACACAGATACACAAATATATGATCACGGAAGACACAAACATATCCACGGACATACACAGACCCACACAGATGTACATAGACAAATATGCACACATGTACACATACGTGAACACACATACATACAAACACAGACGTATCCATAGACATAAACAGGCACACCAGGAGGACACATATACACAGAGACACACACAGATATGCATATACACAGACTCACACAAACAGACACAGGAAGACACATGGATACACAAATACACACATAGAAACACACAGAGATATGTGTACAGAGACACACACACATTCTAGGCTACACACCACACTCATAAGTCATAGACACACCACATTCATTCTCACTCGTGGGATTTTACCATTTTGCATGTGCCCCTCCTTCTACCCAACTGGTCTCTCCTGTATAGCTCCACTTCTTTTGAGGTCACAGCTGTGATGTCATCCTCCCCAGAGAGTCAGTATCATATGGTGGTAAAAAATACAGACACAATATTGTAAAGTAATTAGCCTCCAAATAAATTTAATTAATTATTTTTTTTTTTAAAGTACAGACTCTGGAGCCAGAGTCCCTGAATTCAAATTCTGGCTATGCTGCTTGCTAGCTGTGTACCCTGGGACAAATTACTGAACCTCTCTGAACCTCAGTTTCCTCCCCAGTAAACTGGGAAGGTAATGATAATAGGAGCTGTCTCACAGGGTCGTCAGAGTAGGAGTTAATTCCTGCAAAGTGACCCAGAGTGAAGATGAATTAGTTATTATGGTTATTTCCTGACCACCGCTAAGACTGGATTTAGGGCAGCCACCACTTCTTAGCATCAGCACAGCTGATTCTATGGAGTGTGGAACCATCTGTCTTTTCTCCACAGCAGACCTAAGAGACTGTCCCATGAACTTGGAGCCCCAGTGCCCAGCCCAGAACCAGCGTACCAAGATGTTCAACAAATACTCCTTGAGGGAGAGCACTTCTTTGAGTGAGCCACTGAGCTGCCCTGGGGCTTCATGGTCTCTTCTTTAGAAAGGAAGATCCCTGGACTACAAGTTTCCTAAGGCCCTTCTGGGTCAAATGGTCTGTGATTCTTCAATTCCATGCCTGATCCCCTATGGGAAAAAAATTACTTCTTCCCTCACTATACCAAAGTTATAATCGATATCTTCATAAAAGCTCTTTCAACTCTTCCAGATCTTTTCCCAAAGGGAACGTGCAAAATGATGGGCATCAAGGGTCCTTAGAAATGAGATCAATCCTGACTGTTCTCTGAGGCCCAGAGACTGAAACCGGCTTGTTCAAGGTCACTCAGCAAGCTAACAGAAGATCAGGGGCCACAATTCAGGGGGCATGGTTTACTGCATTAATTTTTTTCTGCCCATGCGCACAAAAATGATTCGGGGAGATTCTTTAGCAAAAGCAGAAGACTGAAAGCTAGCAGAAATTGGATGGAAATTTGAGAGAGGATGAGTCAGATCTCTTTAAAGTATCACTCGGTGCTTTTGCTATGACAGTACCATAAAAATTACGCGAGCTAACTGGTTTAGTGCATTATCACCACCAGCCAGACACTGCCTTCAACACTTGACACACTGTTTCTCATTTAAGTCTCCAAATGATGTTCTGAGAAGATACTCACTTTACGGATGAGGAAACTAAGGCTGAGAGAAGAAAAGTAACTTTCCCAAAGGTGTCCAGGTTGTAAGTGGTAGAACCAGAATCTAAAGCAATGTGGTGTGATGATAACTCCAGGTACCCAACTCTGGCATTACCAACACATCTTCTCAAATTAAATTAACATCCCTAGATAGACTGCTGCATATGTCAGAAATGAGTTCACACAGCAAACTTTGAGCCGAGCATTTCTGTGCTGTAAATTTTCCCCTTGTTTTTCCATTTTTTTTTAATGTGATGACTTATAATGTAGACAATATGTGTGTCTAAGACCCAAACTCAGAGAGGTGGAAGTGGGAAGTGGATTACAGAAGATACCAGTGGTATCACTCAGCTATTGCTAGTAACAAAGTACCTGAACTCTCAGCAACATAAGACAATAAGCATGTATTCTCATAATCACAGGTCTGAGGGGCAGCTGGAGTGGCTCGGCTTCACCTGTGCAGCTGCCAGGTCCAGGCTGGACTGAACTCCAACCTCTGGGTTCAGCTCAGGCTCACACATCTGGTTCTTCCGAAACCAGCTCCCTGGGGCACGTTCTCTCATAATGATGACAGAAATGCAAGAGGACAAGTGCCAACTCATGATACCACATAAGGCTTAGGCTTGGAACTCGCAAGTCATCACTTCCACCTATGCACCCATGGCCACAGCAAGTTACATGGCCAAGTCCAGCGTCCATGGGGTGGGAAATAGACCTCCACCTCAAACGGGAAGGATGACAGTGGTACAGAGAGAGGAAGGAGGGAGAGATTGGAAATCGCTATGTAACGTACTGTGGGGTCATTTGAAAATTCGGCAAGATCTGGTCATCATCAGCACGTTTTTATTTTGTGAAGAAGGGGCAGAGAGGGAGGAGGAAGAATGGAGACTGGTGTTACTTTGTCTGTTAAATTCTGGGACAAGATGTCCCATTGCATCTTGAATTCAGGCCCAAGGTTTCCACAGGAGTGCCAAGGGAGGCAAGGAAACTTCTGGGCTCAACAGAGGACGTGGGGACAAAACGGAGCAGTGGTTTTCTCTGTTGTTAGTCTCTCAGTCACATCTGACTTTCTGCAACCCCGTGGACTGTAGCCCGCCAGGCTCCTCCTGTTTATGGGGTTCTCCAGGCAAAAATACTGGAGTGGGTTGCCATTCCCTTCTCCAGGGAATCTTCCCAATCCGGGGATCAAAACCAGGTCTCCCGCATTGCAGGCAGAGTCTTTACTATCTGAGCCACCATTCAATTTTTCTGTTGAATCAGACACCCCTTTGGAGCACAGTCGAGGCCCTGGTCACTTCCGGGATGCTCACAGGGAAAGTGGGTCAGCAAACTCAGACGACCTGAATGCCAACCAGACACGCCACACTGCCTCTTGTGCCTCCTCCCTGAGGCCACAGGTGCCTACTCTTCCTTCCTCTCTGTCTTGAGTTAGCAAGGGGATCATCCCATCCACACAGGGCTGAAAATGGAGCCAAGGGATTGCCTGAGCTCCTCCTGCCCCGGATATGCTGTCCTTCTCACTGCCTCTTATCTGCCTAAAGAAACGAACTGCTCTCTCGATCGGGCCTCAGTATCACCACCTGTAATGACAGATGTAGAATCCTCTTCATCCCCCAGCCCCCACCAGCCCTGGGGGCTGTGTGAGGCACCAGAGTGCTTCCAGGACATCAGTAAGGGTTTGAAGCCATGCAAGTGTGATCAGGGCGATTCTGGTCCCAGCCTTGGAGTCAGGCTGGCCAGAACCAAATCCAAGCCTCGCCACTGTGTAGCCTGGTGACCTCTCAAGCCTCAGTCTTCTCATCAAGAAAACAGTTGAATGACGCTCAGTCACATTCAACTCTTTGCAACCCTATGGACTGTAACCCGTCAGGCTCCTCTATCCATGGGATTCTTCAGGCAAAAATACTGGAGAGGGTAGCCATTTCCTCCTCCAGGGGATCTTCCCGATCCAGGGGTCAAACTTGCATCTCTTAAGTCTCCTGCATTGGCAGGCAGGTTCTTCACCACTAGCGCCACCTCCGCCTTGGATATGATGATACCTAGCTCAGAGGAATGATGTAAGGAGCGTTTTTTGAGGAAAACATGGACAGTGGCAGGAACATAATAACACCCTGTAATTCATGGATATTCTCATCATACATCTCAGATTTCTGACACCCGAGTTGAGCCTTGTATTAAGCCTATGCAGGCACCCTCTGCTACTGTGGCAACCCTGTTCTAAATATCTTATGGAAGCCCTGCTAAACTGCAGCATTGCAAGTGGGCCCTCAGAAATCCATCCATTCTTTCATTCAATCAATCAATAATTTTTATAAATTTTATTGGAGTATAGTTGATTTACAATGTTGTGTTAGTTTCTGCTGAATGATTTTTATTTATAAAAATTACATACCCAGAACCAGTCCAGACAGTGTGGGAAATAAAAAGAAATTTAAAACACAACTGGTCTCTCAGATAACTCCCAGTCTACCTAGGAATCAATGCCTTTAAGTCTAGCACAAAACTCTGAGAGACAGGAGGGGTCTATAATGTCCCAGCTCAACTCCCACCCAAATCAAAAGCTCCTCACTCTATTCCCCATAGATTTATTTCCCCTGCTGAAATAAACCTGGAGACAGGAAGCATAGGGCCTGACCATGCAGGAGGCCAGATCTTTTCAGTTCTAATTGTGAGGGGAAAAAATATCTTTTTTTTACTTTAAGATGAAATTCAGCTTCCTGTGTTGTTTGCCCTCCTGGCACATACACAGACAGCTGTCACATCTCCCCTGAGCCATGCTTGTGCCCTAACTGGTTGCTCAGACAAGTTCTCACCATCCATCTCCAGGTGCCAGTTTCTTCCCGCAACACTCCTTTTGTGTAAGGTGTATAGGGGACGTCACAAGATACCATATTGATTAATTTGCTAAATCTGTGCTTTCTGGGGTGTTCCGTGGAACACTAGTTCCACAGAGCTTAAGTAAGTACGTGTTCCAGCAAAAATCAGTGCTCATCCATTATTCCATTTGAGAAATTCTAGGTAAAACAAAGCCAACCAGTCTCAGTTACTGAAAGACGCCACCTCGAAGCCTATAAGAAAACCATTTGAGGCTGCAGCGTGTCCCCCAGTCTTTGGATCCCAGGCTTGGACTCTGCTCACGGAGCATTTCCCAGGGACAGTGTTCCTCAGAGAACACTTTGGGGGATAAGTAAGTTTAAAAAATAAATGAATCCAGATCATGAGCACAAAGGCAGTAAAGTTTCCGAGTTGGATGGTGTAGCAAAAGCTGTCACAACCTGCCTGCCTGCAATCGGCACTTAACAAATCGGTGCCCATGGCTTTGACTTTCAATTGCCAGCGCTGTGTATTTGCTACTGGATTTCCCGGCTTCTGGAGCGCACTGTGCCCGGGAAAGGCAGCAGGCAGGAATTCCTAGATATCTAGCGACCCCCTTCCCTTGAGCAGCTGTCAAGCCCTGACTGACAGCCCAGCTCCTCCACCCTCGGTTGGCATAACCGAGTGCCCGATTCCTCTGGCAGTTCCTTTCCATCCCTTCTCATTTCCCCGCTCCCCTGCTGGTTTTTCCTGCAATCTCCTTCCAAATAAACTATTTGTGTTCAAGTCCCAGTCCAGCCTCTGTCATCCTCACCGCCTCCCCTCTGCACCAGACACACACACGCCTGTCAAGTCTTTCGCTCCCTACCTCAGTTTCCCCATTTGTTTATCCATGGCTTGGGGATCGGTCTGGCTGCCGTGGGGAGTGGGCGGGGGGGGGGACTCCAGGCAAGGAGGCATGAGAAAGGAGGAGGGGGTCTCTCGGGCACATCAATCACTCCGCAGCTCAGACACCTGGCGTTCCCAAGCCTGGAAGGTAATTCCCAAGGCTGAGAATAACTTGGCAAGCACCCCCAAGTCAGGGCAGGACTCAGGGCCAAGCTTCTGGGTCACTTTTCTCCATTTTTTACTGTGGGTGTAACCTTGATCCCTCTGCAGAGGTAAACAACAGGGTCTGAATTATTCGGTTTGGAAAAGGAAGAGGCCCCAGGGAGGTAAATGCCGCAGTAATAAATGCAGAGGAGAGACCGCTGTGCACAGCACGCCCGCTTCCCCTCCCTTAGCGCAAACCCGGGGCATCTCTAAAGGCAAAAAGGCATCACTCTTCTCTCCCTCTAGCCTGGGCCTAGAGTGGCTGAAGCTGCAAATCACCAAGAAAAGTGCAGAAGAAAGTTCGCCATTTCTTGGAATGGAAATAATAATAAATAATAATAATCTGTTCCGTGTTATTTAGCCAAGACATTTTCTCCGAGGAGTTTTGCACTCAAATTTATTGTAAGTCCCCAGGGTCTGGATATGTTTTAATTAAAACTTTTACTGGGGAAAACATACCTGGAGAAAAAAGAAAAAAAAAAAAAAAAACCCCAGAAGTGAGTTATGTGGAGGTGATCACCATCTTGCCTTTCTTGAGCATTTGTCTTTTAATTCTTTGCTGTGTGAATGGTTACCCCCTGATCAGTCCTGCAGGGTTGACTGTCCATTGCAGTAGAAAGGAAACATAAGCACATATACCGGATGCCCTGGAAGAGGGAGGGGAAAGGCGTGGAAATTCATGGACCATCTCCTAAGTGCCAAGCACGTCAGACACACATTATCTTCTTAATTCTCACTGCAATCCCAGGACTTGGCATTGAAGTGATTGCTATATGCCTGCTAAGTGCTTTCAAAGTGTTACCTCATTAAATCCTCGCGAAGTCCTCTGAGGTGATTTGTTTTTTAGCGTCCCCATGTATCAGCAAAGGACAACTGAGGCTTCGAGAGGGTAAAACATGAGGAAACTCTCACAGAGGGAAACAGAAGGAAGCCAGGTCTGCCTGGTTCCAGGGCACTAGTTTTCCCTCAGGGAGGACGACGTGGGGGATAGCATTTGGTGTCGTGCCTCAGGAAGGGCAGAACAGAGGAAGCCAGGGGAGGGTGTCAACTCCAGTCCCAGACTCAGCCTGATCCCACGGGAGGACTCTGGGAGACAACCTACATGCCAGAGCTGGTCCTGCTCAGGGAATGGACCTGGAGTTCTTTATTCCACACCAGCCACAGGCTGATGGGCACCCTGGGGTGGAGGTGCAAAGGGGAGACACCAGTGTCCAAGGGCAACCCTCCGAACGTCTCAGCCGTTGGCAGCAGAGCCCCCTGAAGCTGGGGGCTTGTCCCTCAGACCTGGCAAAAGAGATGGGAGTGAATCTGGGCAGAGTACCAGCAACGCACACCGCAGTTGACAACTTCATTGAAAAAGGAGCACCCAGATAGCCAGGACGCTGGCATTCTTGAGTAGGAGACCCTCCTCTTGCCCCATCTGTGTGGCTGGGTGAAGAACTTTGGGAGTGGGCTATGATGTTCTGGACAAGACGGTCAGTAGCCTTCCCCACCCACCCAATGACACAGAGAAATGAGACTCCTGGCTTCTGCTTAACCGAGACTCTGTGGCAGCCAGGAGCCAGGGGACAGAGAAGTCCCGGAGAAGCCAGCAAGGGCAGCCTCTGAGAGCACACATGTCACTCTAGTGGGCTGGGTTCCAGCCCCAGGTCTGAGGAGCCCAGCAGTACCCTGGTCCCTGTGCCCCAACGCTGATGGCGGCGGCCTGACAAATCGTGGTTGTCAGTGGCAACCACGGGTCCTGACAGACGCAGACAGCCAAGAGTCCGAGTCACAGGTATCTGACAAGAAAGCAGCATAGATGTGGGTGCGGACGAGCCACAGCAGGGGCAGAGCACAGGGTTTGGGTCCACCAACCCCTGCTGCCAGGGCTTTGGGCCTGGTACTGCCCCATGCCTCTCCTCGGGGCTCACAGCTTGCTGTGAAGGCTTTCCGGGCCCTGGTGACAATTCTTCCTTTGAGTCTGGCCTGGTTTGAGTGGGTTTCTGTGCCTAGCCATCCCAGTCTCTGACCCTTGGCATTTTAAGCTCCCAGAATAAGTGAACCTCCAAAGGGCAGTGCAAGACACGCTGAACTCACATACAAGGGCTCATATACACACACACACACAATCACAGACACATCCGTGCAATCCCTCTCACCCACCTCTCACACCTAGCCTGTCAAAGTACCAAAAATCCCATATCAAGGCACACATCATGTGTTCTATATTTATACGTGTTGATATGTGTTGATTTCCTTCTGTCAATGGAATATTACGGGATGTTAAGATTTCCACCGCTTTGCTATGGCAAACAATGTTGAGTGAATAAAAGTAAGTTTCAATAGGGTATAGAAAGATGCTTCCACCTTTTGTAAAACTTAAAAACATTCAAAACAATGATGTATGCGGTTTATGGCTACATACCTCTGTAGTACGTCTAAAACATAAAGATGACACACCAGCCCCTGAGGGGAGGAAAGCAGGGAGGGAAGGAGAGAGGCGTTTTTCACTGTACAGTGGACCCTTGAACAACACGGGGTAGGGGCACAGACCCTCCTCACAGTCAAAAATCCAAGTATAATTTAGAGTCTGCCCTACGTATCTGAGATCCCTCCGTACTCACGGTTCTTCATCTGCAGATTCAACCAACATGGATGGTGGAGTACTACAGTATTTACTATTGAAAAAAAACCACATGTAAGTGGACCCAGGCAGTTCAAATCCATGTTGTTCAAGGGTCAGCTGTATTTAGGAATTTGTATTGTTTAATATATGAAAGAGAAATGAAGAACATGTGACAAAATATTAAATTCATCCAACCTCTGTGGTAGGTTCATGGGTGTTTCATGTTACTTCCCATAATTTTCTGTGTTTGGAATGTTTCTTATTTTTCAATGTTTTAATAATTTTGAAAAGTTCACCTAAAACTGAATATCAGCATACCCTGTGACCTAACAATCCTACTCTTAAGTATATACTCACTGCAACGCATCCATATGCTCACCAAGACATGTGCAAAGAACATTCATTCCAGCACAATCTGACCACGCCCACTCGGAAAACAACCCCAGTGCACTGGTCATGATTTTTTTATTCTCCAGCTTCATTGAGATGTGCAAGCTGAGTCACCTCATTTTTCTGCCCTTGGAATTTCCCAAGCAAGAATACTGGAGTGGGTTGCCATGCCCTCCCCTCAGGGGATCTTCCCAACCCAGGGATGGAACCCATGTCTCTTAAGTCTCCTGCTTCAGCAGGTGGGTTCTTTACCACTAGCACCACCTGGGAAGCCCATATGAGGCATACTTGACAAATAAAATTATATATATTTAGAGTACACTGTGGTGATTCGATATACATATACTTTGTGAAATGATTACTCAATCAGGTTAATTAACACATCCGTTAACTGTAGTCACCATGCTGTACATTCGACCTCCAGGACTTACTCATCTCATAACTAAAAAGTTCGTACCCTTTGACCAGCATCTCCCCATTTTCCCCACCTCTCACCACTGGTAACCACCATTCTATTCTCTCTTCCTATGAGTTCGACTTTTTTCTTAAAGATTTCACATGAAATCATCCAGTATTTGACTTGTTTCACTTAGTAAACCTAGTGTCCGGGTTTATCCATGTTGTTGCAAATGGCAGGATTTCCTTCTTTCTCATGCCTGAATAATTTTCCTCTGTGTGTGTGTGTGTGTGTGTGTGTGTGTGTGTGTGTGTGTGTAAGCATAGCTACACATGTGAGTATAGCTACCCTTGCTCTCTTTTGGCTTTCATTTGCATGGAATATCTTTTTCCATCCCTTCAGTTTTAGCCTATGTGTGTGTTCTTAAACTTGAATGAGTCTCTTGTAGGCAGCATATATAGTTGGGTGTTATTTTTTTATCCATTCAGCTGCTCTATGTCTTTTTATTTGAGAAATTAATCCATTTACACTTGAAATAATTACTGGTACATAAGAACCTCCTAATACCATCTTCTTAATTGTTTTCTGGTTGTTTTATAGTCTCTGTGTTCCTTTCTTGCCCTCTTACCATCTTCCTTTGTGAATCTGATCCCTTTTTCTATAGTGGTAAGCTTTGATTCCCCTCTTTTCATCTTTTGTGTATCTACTGTAGGGTTTTGCTTTGTGGTTACCATGGGGATTACATAAAACATCTTAGAGTTATAAAAATCTATTGTAAGCTGATAACAACTTAACTCTGATGGCATACAAAAACTCTGCCCTTTCACTTTCCCCCCACATTTTATGTTTTTGATGTCACACTTTACATCTTTTTATACAGTGTATCCATTAACAAATTATTGTAGCCACAGTTATTCTTAATACTTATGTCCCTTAACTTTTATAGTTCAGTGATTAGCATACCACCAGATTACAATTTGAGAGTACTCTGGTTTTGGCTACATACTTATTTTTACCAGTAGGTTTTATATTTTCATGTTACTAATTATCATCCTTTCATTTCAGCTTGACTAACTCCTTTCAGCATTTCTTATAAGGCTGATCTAGCAATAATAAGTCGTCTCCCCTGGTGGCTCAGAGGTTAAAGCGTCTGCCTGCAATGCAGGAGACATGGGTTCGATCCTTGGGTTCGATCCCTGGGTCAGGAAGATTCCCTGGAGAAGGAAATAGCAACCCACTCCAGTATTCTTGCCTGGAGAATCCCATGGACGGAGAAGCCTAGTGGGCTACAGTCCATAGGGTCGCAAAGAGTCGGCGGACAGGACTGAGCGACTTCCCTTTCACTTTCACCCCCACCCCCACCTTCAGGCAGCACCCCTTGAAGCCTTCCAGAGACTGCCCTGCACATGTTTCCAGGTCTCAGTCTAGAGAGGTGAGGCGAGATCTCCCAGAGTCCTCAGGGTTCGGGGCACTAGAACTGGGATGGGGGGGGTCCCTGTCCCCGATCCTGGGACCGGAAGACAGCTCCAGGAGGCAGCCCTCCTTTCTCACCACTCTCTGTCCTGTCCTGAGCTCAGCTTGTGACGGTCCGTTGTGATGTCCACACATGGTAAATCCTCAGGCTCCTGGAAGGCAGCTGCCAGTTTGGTGCAAGAATCATCTGTCATTCGTAGACTTTGTGCGTCTTCCAAAGCCACTGGCCTGTTTCACTGCTATCGTCATGGTACTCAGACGATACCCACCCTTGATCAGAGGCTGCACATGGCAAGTCAGTGGCTCTTGAGGGACGAATCTTCAAGTTTCCTGCTTCTGTACCATGAGGCGAGTAAGCATCCCCTTGGCCTCCCTTGTGGCTCAGCTGGTAAAGAATCCGCCTGCAATGTGGAAGACCTGGGTTGGGAAGATGCCCTGGAGAAGGGAATGGCTACCCACTCCAGTATTCTGGCCTGGAGAATTCCATGGTCTATATGCAATGGCACCCCACTCCAGTCCTCTTGCCTGGAAAATCCCATGGATGGAGGAGCCTGGTGGGCTGCAGTCCATGGGGTCGCTGAGGGTCGGACACGACTGAGTGACTTCACTTTCACTTTTCACTTTCATGCATTGGAGAAGGAAATGGCAACCCACTCCAGTGTTCTTGCCTGGAGAATCCCAGGGAAGGGAGAGCCTGGTGGGCTGCCGTCTATGGGGTCACACAGAGTCGGACATGACTGAAGTGACTTAGCAGCAGCATATAGTCCATGGGGTCGCAAAGAGTCGGACACGACTGAGCGACTTTCACTTTCACTTTAGAGGTGATAAACTTCCTCAGCTTTTGTTTATCTAGGATAATCTTATTGTTTCCTCATTTCTGAAGGAGAACTTTGCTGGGTGAAGTTTTCTTGGTTGGTTTTTTTTTTTTTTTCTTTTTAGCACTTTGACTATATCAGCCCATGCTATCCTGGCTTGCAAGGTCTCTCCTAAGAAATATGATAGCCTTATGGGCGTTCTCTTGAATGTGATAGCTTACAATCTCTGGCTGCTATTCTTTCAGCTCCTCCCTGCCCCTTAGTTATGCTGCTCGCCTTGCATTCTAGGTGTGACCAAAAAGAAGTGACTTTCTGTGGCAGCATCCTACACTGCCAGGGGAGCCAAGTGTTTACTCACATACTCTCACTTCTTCTGTAGAAGAAAGCATGGGCTGATGGGATCTTTCTTGGTACTGAGATGTGCCACCTTGGGAGAGGGATGATTCTCCCCTTGGGAGAGGGGTGATTTATGTAAAATGAACCTGTTCCTTTTATCCTCTTCAAAACATCTAATCTTGGAAACTTTTGCCCCAACAGTGTGCTGACTCTGAGACTTCCACAAATGCAGTGTCATCCATGAGAGAATATCAAAATCTGGGGAGGAGGGGCGGGGGGGAGAATGGTAGGAAAGTCTTATTCTACTCTTTATGGTCCATTTCTTGATCTGAGTGAGGTTACCTGGGTATGTTCAGTTTGTGAAAATCCATCAAATGTATACTTATGATTTGTGCACTTGTCATCATTATCTCACATTTGAATAAAATTTACATTCATTTTGTTTCCAATAGTGAAAGTTAAGGCACATTCAACATGATGCTCAATGCCCAGGCTATCACATGAAGGTCATTGTCAGCCATTAATTTCTCAGCTCAAAATCATCTATTGATCAGTGTTGTTGTAGCATATTCAATATCAGACATGAAATTATCGACCTGGAATAGTGTCTAAGTTGCTGCAGTAATGGGAGGTGGGTGGTGTGGGAGCTATGTTAATGGTATTTCACAGGAAATATCATAGCATCTTTGCATCCCTTCAACGGAATGTCCATTTTTAGTTCAGACCCCATCAGAAAAGGACTCATCCTAACCCAAAGGAAATTAAACTCTCTCTCCCAGCTCTACTGGAGTATGAAATGGCAACCTATTCCAGTATTATTGCCTGGAAAATTCTATGGACAGACGAGCTTGGCAGGCTACAGTCCATGGGGGTCACAAAGAGCCAGACACGACTAAGCAACTAAGTGCTCCCTGCTCCATAGCAGTGGACTGACCACAGTTGGGAACCAAGGTCTCAAGTTAGAGGCAGGGCTGATCTGGCCAGTCCTCAAGAGAACAGACTTTCCTAGACATCACCTGCAGATGCCTGGGTCGAGAGGAGCCTTTGAGCATGAGCTGAAGTAAGTGAGCAAGTCTGGCACACAGAGCCTTTCAAGATAGGGATGGCACTTACACAGCATACATGCCCCCAATCTCCCTGCCAAACCCCTGGCAGACATCACTAATCAATCAAGGCCTTCCGAGATGGGACAAGACCTCAGAGTCCTTCTCAATGTCTCTCTGGGAAAACTGGAAGACAATTATCTAGCAAAGAGACTTTCCTGGGTTGTATGTATTGAGGGGGGTAAGGATCTTAGTAGTGAAAATCATTACTAGGAAGAGCAGTTGGGACTAAGCACAATGCACTGTGAATTTCTATGAATTTGATGTATGCAGTTCAGTTCAGTCACTCAGTCGTGTCCGACTCTTTGTGGTTATTCCTCTAATAACTAATTGAATAGTGTATATATACTTGAGGATGAGATGGCTGGATGGCATCACTGACTCGATGGACATGAGTCTGAGTGAACTCCGGGAGTTGGTGATGGACAGGGAGGCCTGGCGTGCTGCGATTCATGGGGTCGCAAAGAGTCGGACATGACTGAGCGACTGAACTGAACTGATACATATTATATATATACTTACACATACATATACTTTAATATGTGTGGTGTGTGGGTGTGTGTGGGTGTGTGTGTGCGTGTGTGTGTGCTATTTTCTTTCTGTGGGCTTAATGTAAACTACCCCTTTGGTGTATTGTTACTTTATAAGGGAAAGCAGGTGGAACCTACAGTAGCAGTAAGGTGTACCTTCCACCATAGTGGGAACAAGCCAGGAGGGGAAGAAGCTGGAAACTTCTCCTACTTCATAATTATGTACAAGCTAGACCAGGGCAAGACCCTAAGACCAATTGACTCCTTAAAGATATAAGTGATACCCTTCCTGTGCAGAAAATGTGCCCGAAGGAACAGGTTACAATGGGCAGGGCTGCCATGTTGTTCTTGGGGATATCATTCATGTTGTATTTTATGAGAGCTGCTTTTCTTAAAGCTGTGTGACATGGCAGCTCTGCCCAGAAGTGACTGAGTCAAGGTCCAATGGGAAAGACTGCCAATGACCCACAACCTGGGAGAGCACATGGCTCTGGGAGGAGCCATCTCAGGCCAAGACCAATCTACCCAGTGATGAACAAAACAGCCATGTCTCCTGTTTAGCTGTCATTGCCCATGTGTCCTGCTCCCCAGACAGGGGAGGAAGTCAGGGAGGAGTCAGGCCCCCACCCACCCTCTGCAGCCTCAACAGATTCTGAAGCTTGACTGCAGGCAGAGAGGGGAGTTGCTGACTAGCCTGCAGACAGCCCTCTATTATCACTTCCCCACCCTGGGAGGACTGACAGCCCCACGCAGCCACAGAGTCACTCCCGGGCCAGCTGCTGATGTACGGTGTGGCTCGGATCCAACCATCAAAATGTCTTTTTTTCTTATGGCTGAGGTGGCAGACTGAGTCTTCCTCTCCTAGGGGAGGTGAAATGGTGACTCAGTCACTGTTAACCCCGCGTTTAACCCGTCTGTACTCCTGACATGCAGAGCCAGCCCGTCTCTATTCATTGCAGCGCCACCTGCTCCCTAAGGTGACTGCGGTGTGCGAGCTCATCTGCTGCCACTTAGCCCTCCATTCCTCTCGTGGCTCCTCAGGGACATCCCTTCCCTCCCCTCACCCCTGCCTCCCTGCCTTGGAACTGGACCTGAAAAAAAAAACCTCCAAGGACTTTGCAAGTTTCCACCCCATTTCATTCCCCGATTCTAGACCCAGCTCCTTTGGGCACTTGTTGATAGGATGAATCCCATGTCTTGGCTCTCCCTCTGGGTTGGGTGTCGAAAAAGTGATGAAAGGGGGAAGAGGGGTGTTTCTCTCCAGCACCTGGGCACTGTGTATTTTCTGCCCTTGGGGCAGGATCAAACTTCACAGAATGGAGCATTCTTCTTCAAGTCCCATTTGGCCTCTCAATGAGAAAGGTCCAAAGAGGTGCTAGGTGAGGTTACGGCATGAGCAGTGCAAGGGGGCCACACCTGGAACTGGATCCTAGATAGAGAGCCTTTAGCACCTTACCAATATATTTGGGCTTTGATTTGTACCAATTGCGAACCACTGAAAGTTCTTGAAGAGTGAAGTAGATAAGCAGAATGAAATTTTAAGAAGACATGCCAGAGAAAAGCCTGGGGCCAGAGGACCAATGAGGGTTTCCACATTAGCCCAGAAGAAAGGAGAGGAGGATCCGACCTACGGGAAAAGTCTAGAAAGCTCCAAGAGGCAGGGGCAAGCTGCAAGGCTGGGCAAGCAAAGAAGTCAAGACGGTGGTCTGCTTCTGAAGCCCACCCAAAATGAAATGTAGATGCGTGGTAGTGATGCACCCTTAGAGAGCATCCAGGCCAGTCACCTTGTCTCAGGGATGAGGAAACTGCCCAGAGCCCAGAAGTGACTCTGTTGAGTTCTGGGTCTGCACCAGAATCCACTGAGCCATTTTTCTGGGATTGTGAAACTTGACACAGAGAGGTTCACAGACTAGCCCCGGGCCAGAGCTAGAAGCCAGCCTGCACTTCACTCCACACCGGGCCATCTCTCTGAAGGAATAGGGTTCAATCTTCTGGAAACCAACAGTGTCTTGAGAGAAAGGGCCTTCAGTTTTAGATCAAAGGGCCATAGTGGGAGTGGCCATAGTGGGAGGCCAGAAGCCCGGTGCCCACCAAGGGTGGAGAATATAAAGGAGGACCCGGAGGCAGGATCATGAGAGCAACTACCAGTTGAAAGTCTGAAAAGAGCAGCGGCATGATGAGTCACCAGAAAACCAGAAAGCTCAGTTCAGCTGTGAACTCCTTTCATGAGTATGGGAGCCCCTGCCCGCAGCCCAAAGCACTTACTTGTGAAAACTGGCCGGCACTCAGAGGGTCAGGACCAGGGGCAAAGGGGCGGGGCTGGAGTGGGGGCGGAGCTTGTGCCCATGATTTATTAAAGGCAGGCTCTCCGGAGAAACCCTTACAGGAGTGAGGGCAACCGGTGAAACAGAGATGTGCTTAGTTGAAGGTGGGGGCAATTAACTGTCCTGGTTTGCCCAGGAAGGAAGGTTTCCCGGGATGTGGACTTTCAGAGTGAAAATTGACAGTCCCAAGGAAACTGAGACAAACTGAGCTCCGTACCTCTCTCTCTTCCCACAGGGAGCTCAGGACCAGGAAAGTCACTATGGGGTTGTCCCCTCCCCTGAAACCTGAGTCCACACTTTCACATCCCTGGTAGAGGTCATTGGCTGTGCCTCCCCTCGACCCCCGGGTAGGGAGTAACCTCCCAGATACCGCTGGGAAAAGTGGATCTTATTGACTGAGAACAGTCCCCCAAGAAAGAGGCAATTGTGAACTGATGATAGCCGACACCAGCCCCTACCTATGGGCAGATGCACCAAATACATAAAGGGGATCTGGGCAAGGCAACAACAGTGTCCACTATGTGAAGAACATGGCTTCTGAAAAACAACCTCTTCCCGTGGCCCCTCACCCCTTGAAGTCACAAGTCACCCCCCTTCTCCCTTGAGAGACAGCAAAGTTGACAGAGGTGCATGTCCTGGGGAGCTGCAGGGGGCATGTTTCCAGGTAGGCTGGTTCAGTCCCTTGCCTCCTGTGGGAGCTAACAGCATTGTTGGAGGCTTTCACCAATGCCTCTTTGATGCAGATGACAAGGCTCCAGGTGAAATATGTGCTTCTGTGAACTGTCAACAACACGGATCAGAATAGCACACCAGCTACAAGTCTACATTTAGCTGAACTTTAAGAAAATTGAGAAAATCTTCAATCATCAATAACCACCTATCACCTGTCATATTTTTTTTTCATACTGCGAGGGTTCTTAGGACTCCTTAGCAGTCTATCAAGTTGGATGAAAGTTATTAATTAATCCCTTTAAAAATATAGCTTTTGTGGAATGAATAAAGGTGTCAAATACAACATATTCCTAAGGTTTATATTAGATTTTTCCGGGAATTTGCTCAATAAGCATTTATGGAGCACCTACTATGCACAGCTGGCTCAGTGCTACATGCTGGGGGGAGAAGATGAATAGCGCAACATCTCCACCCTCAGAGAGTTCACAGGCAAGATACAAAGACAGATAAATCCCAGAGAAAGTCCTGAGGAATTATAGAGTACAAAGCACCTGCGGGACGTGGGGCAGGGCATTAGGGGTAAGGGGTCTTGAAGGATTTTTTTTGAGAGTTGATCTTTAAAGATGAAGAGTTTCTCAGGTTGAAGCAGACACTGTGTACATCCTACCAATAACGGTCCTACACTTTTTCCTGACTTTTGGTTGAAAAAAAAAAAAGTCATCTAGAATAAAATCTACATGTCCCGAACTCCTTTTCATCCAGGGCTGGCCATGTAACTAAATGTGTTGGTCAATGGGATTAAGTTGCCCTGTGTGGCTTCCAGGAGATGTCCTTAAGTGGAAAAGCCACACCTTCTTCATCTCTCCCTCCTTCCTGTTGATTGTTGGACTGCAGAGCTAATGGCTGGCACTTTTGCCACCATCTTGAACCATAAAGTGCACTTATTCGCTAAAGAGGGTAGATCAAAAAGCTGGAAGAAGCGTGAGTCTCTGACAACTTTGTGAGACTACTTCAACAGCCTTGGGCTGTGTAGCTCCAGCTTCATTGACAGAAATCTACTTCTACTGTGTTGAAGCCACCATTATTTGGGGTTTTCTATCACTCTCTGCCAAGCTGAATCCTAGCAGGTAAAGTGAAGGTGTGAGTTATTTTTCTTTCCCCTTCCAATTTCCCATTAGTACTTCTGCTTTTTCTCTCTTAACCCCTGCAGTGGGTTCCAGGGTATACTGACCAGAGCCCTTTTCAGGAGGGAAGGACTTGCTGCCCCAGCCTCTGAAAGTGGTGTCAGCAAATAGCCTTTGACTGTCAATCTTTTGGGGCTTCCCAGCTGGCACTAGTGGTAAAGATCCTGCCTGCTAAAGCGGGAGACCTAAGAAACATGGGTTTGATCCTTGGGTCGGGAAGATCCCCTGGAGGAGAGCATGGCAACCCACTCCAATATTCTTGCCTGGAGAATCCCATGAACAGAGGAGCCTGGCAGGCTACAGTCCATAGGGTCGGAAAGAGTCAGACATGACTGAAGCGACTTAGCACACATATCAGTCTTTTAGGGGCGAGTGTCTCCCCTAAGGTCATGCTTCTTACCAGTGTGACTGACCAGTGCAGAAATAGGGAGGCCTCACCATCTCAGCCCAAGTGAGGACCCGTCCAATGGACCATCCCTTAGCTCCAGAGCTCCCTGGGGCATTAGCCAAGGCTGTTTGGGAATTTGCATTGCACAGCAACTTCTGCCTACTCCTGTTTTCTCCACCTCCCTTCGAAGGGAGGAGAAAATCAAGGGTCATTCTCAAGGGTCCTCCCTAGTTTTATTGTTCTAAACTTTTAACTCCATCTCAGAGACTGATTCCTAGACCTAAGCTGCAACAACCCCAGTTTCTTGGCCCCTGGCCTCTGTCCCAATCCTTCAGCCTTTCCTTCCCACTCCATCTCTTAATAGCAATTTAGGGCCAGTGACACCAATACCTGACGCTCGGTGCAATTAACACCTAACACAATTAGCTCTTAATATGAGCTTCCCAGGATGCTAATGGAAGCTTCTCAGCTGAGCGCTACGTTAGTATTTTCTCTGGCCTTCTCCAAGTGGCCCACAGCGGGGCGACTTGGGTAACCTGGGAAAATCAGGAGATCTGGGTTCTTTACCCCACTTTGCCTCCAGCATGCTATGTGACCTCAGAACAGCCACTCAACTTCTCTGAGCTTCACATGTCTGAACCACACTTTGACTGTGGGGGGCATTTTTGTTGCTAAATCGGGGGTTAGCAAATTATGGGTCATGGGCCAAATCTGGCCTGTCAACCTGTTTTTATAATTAAAATTTTATTTGGACATAACCATGCCCATCTGTTTCAACATTAGTGATGACTGTTTTTAGGCTATAATGGAAGAGTTTAGTAGTTGTAGTGGAGATTGTATGGCTCACAAAAGCTAAAATTTACTATCTGGTCCTTTGCAGAAAAAGTTGGCTGCTCCCTGGTCTGTTGAATTAAGGTGCTGTTGTATGTCTTGCCTCAAGAGTTAGGGCTGGAATCTGCCCACTCATTCAATATTTATTGAACACCTACAAGGCGCAAGCCCCTGTTGTAGACACTGGGACTGCAGTAGTGAACAAACCTGCTCCCTCAGGGCCTATACTCCAGTGAAGGGGCTAGACAGTAAATAAACTAGTAAATATATGCCATATGTCAAGGGGCCATAAGGGCTATGGAGAAAATTAAAGCAGGGCATGGGAGAGAAGGATAGAGGTAAGACAGGCCTGAGATCTTAAGTTGAATGGTTGGGGAGGACTCCTCTGGTGGGGTAGCATTGGAGCAAGACCTGAAGGAAGCATGAGAATGAGCCATGTAGATATCTAAGGTAAAAGCATTCCAGGCAGAAGGAACAGCCAGTGCAAAGGTCCTGAGGCAGAGGCACAGCTGGTTTGTTCATAGCACGTAAGAATCCCAGTGTGGTCACAGCAGCACTATGTACAATAGCCAGGACAGGGAAGCAACCTAAGTGAGTGGATAAAGAAGATGTAGTGCATATATATCGTGGAATATTACTCAGCCATAAAAAAGAACAAAATCATGTCACTTGCAGCAACATGGATGGACCTTCAGATTGTTCTAGTAAGTGAAGCAAGTCAGAAAGAGAAAGACAAATATATGGTATCACTTATATACATATGATATAAAAATGATACAATCTAAAAACTCGTTTTAAAAAATGGTACAAATGAACTTATTGACAAAACTGAAATATAGTCACAGATGTAAAAAGCAAACATAGTTACCATGGAGAAAAGAGGGAGGGATAAACTGGGAGATTGGGAATGACATGCACACACGACTATATATAAAATAGATAGCTAATAAGGACCTGCTGTATAGCACAGAGAACTCTAGTCAATACTCCATAATGACATATACGGGAAAGAATCTAAAAAGAGTGGTTACAGGTATATATGTATAACTGGTTCACTTTGTTGTACAGCAGAAATTAATACTACATTGTAAATCAACTATACTCCAATTAAAAAAAAAAATTTTTAAAGGATCCCAGCTTTTCCCTTTCATGCATTGGAGAAGGAAATGGCAACCCACTTCAGTGTTCTTGCCTGGAGAATCCCGGGGATGGCGGAGCCTGGTGGGCTCCTGTCTATGGGGTCGCACAGAGTCGGACACGACAAAAGCGACTTAGCAGCAGCAGCAGTGTGGTTGGAACAGAAAGGGGGCAGGGGGTGACAAGGAGGAAGTGAGGCCAAGGTGATCACAGGGGCTCACATCCCAGAGGGTCTTGCAGGGCATTGTAAGGACTCTGGCTCTTACTCTGAGAGAGATATAGTGTCACAGCAGGGCCCTGAGCAGAGGAGGGACATGTCTGACTTGGGCTGAGGGATCCTTCTTTCTGCTGTGTGGGAAACAGACTGTAGGGGTCACGGGGGAGCAGCAGGCAGCCCAGTAACAATTCAAGTGACAGATGATGGTGTCTCAGACCAGGCAGGAGGAAGCAGAGACGGGGAGAAGTGGTCAGACTTGGGCTGTTTTGAGCAAGATGTGGAGCCAAGAGGCAAGCATGCTTGTTCCAA
This sequence comes from Capricornis sumatraensis, assembly GCF_032405125.1. Taxonomy (NCBI): domain Eukaryota; kingdom Metazoa; phylum Chordata; class Mammalia; order Artiodactyla; family Bovidae; genus Capricornis; species Capricornis sumatraensis. The sequence continues at coordinate 104,263,639 of NC_091092.1, read as the reverse complement.
GAATGGGGCTTAGAGTGCATTTACCCGCTTTTGCCCTTTCCCCTGTTTTTCCTCCAATAGAAATATTGTGCCGGCAGGTCATTTTCAAGCTGCCTGGCATGGTAAGCACTTACTGACTCTGGAAGCCCACCTTGTCAGAAATTATGTACATGAGCGCCAGCCACGAGGGGGAAGGTCTGCCCCCACCAAAGGGGTTTTCAGCAGTGAGGGAAGGTGGCAGAAGTTCCCACTGGTTCCCCCTCCTTGCTTATTCACAGCAAAGTTCCTGTGGGGTTCAGAGCCAGTTCTGGAGCAAACAGGCAGATCAGGGAATCCTTAAATTGAAGTCAGACTTGTCCTTCCTCTGCTCAGTACCCTCCTGTGACCCCCTAGGTCAGAAGGTAGGGCCTAGGCCCCTCTTTTTGAACTTGCACAAGCCTCAGTTACTCACCATAACCCAGAGAATGGAGCAGAAGTAACATTGCATGACATCCAAAGGCAGGTCAGAAAAGGCCATGTGGCTTCTGCCCAGCTGTCAGAACGCTCACTCTGGGGGTTGCTAACTGCCATGAAGAAGTCAAAGCACCCTGAGACTGTCATGCTGGAGGGTCCTTGCAGAGATGACCCCATCCACAGGGTCAACTGAGCTCCAGGCTGACATGCCAAGTCAACGCCAGCCCTGGGGGTGTGCCATCTTGAATGTCCAATATGGTCCAGCCTTCGGATGACTCCCAGCTGGCAGCTGAGTGTGACAGTATGAAAGACTCCAAGTGAAAACTGCTCAGCCAAGCCCTTCCTGATTTCCCAGCCCAGGAAACCATGAGCAAAGAAAAGCTGCAAAGTTGCAGGATGAATGGTTGCCCAATAGTAATAATTGAAACATCCTTGATTTTGGAGCCTCACCACCAAGGATCTGTAGGTAGACTAGGACTGGTCACATGACATCCCCAACACACGTGTTCGGGGTAGAGGCCACTAAGGCAGCATCCATTGGGGGCTCTTCTCCTCCAGCTTAATCCCCATTGAGCACCCAGGGTGATGGGCCTTTGGCATTCTGTACCCCAAGAGACAGTAGAGATTGCTTGGTTTTGCCCCTTCCTTCAATCAACTCTTCTACAGGGGCGGTGGCATGGGAGGGGTGGGTCCCAAGCCCCAGAAAACTTCCCCCACGGGCTGAGCAGCGTCTGATGCAAAACAGAGAGTGGCGGGCCACAGAGTCCAACGAGCAAGAGATTTATGCCTCTTACTCTCCATCTGCAAAGCAAAACAAAAATAGCTGAAACGCCGGTTTTCTGCTTTATCGGCTCTGTGAATAAGCATATAAATTTCTATGACATTTCTGGAGGCTTGCTGAAGGGGAAAAAAGCCATCCCCCAGGACGTGGCCAGCAGCAGCGGCAGCATATGGTTTGCTGAGAGCGGAGGCAGAGCGCGTTGTGTGTCTGTGAGCACTAAAAAAGGTGACATTGCGGGTAATTTCAGACTCAAGGCAGTGTTTTCACCTTTTTAAAGTAGTTTTTTCCCGTTTTTTCATTATCAAAAGTCTTGCTTAAGCTCAGGCAGTCGTTATGGCCAGTCAGTCCTCAGCTGGGAAGCCGGATTGTGCTGGGCCATAGGCTCCAGGGAGCCCAGGGCACCATGTTCAGCCTCTGGAACAGAGGGAGAGCATCCCATGAAGAAGCTCACATAAGAGAAAGGAGGGGGCAGTCTGCAGGACCCAAATAACTGAAGAACAGAACAGGAGTCTGGCTTTTTGCCTCACTTCAGCGATTCCTTCCACTGGTGAGGACTCAGGCAGGAAGTTCTGCAAAGATGTCTCCAAAATCAGCCTGGCAGGGAGACAGGCCCCGCTGCTCCTGCCAGGAGGCAGAAAGGGCACAGTTGCATGGAGTTAGGGAAGTCCAACAAACTGTTCAGTTCATTCCGTACTTAAATTCTACTATAAGATCGATTCGTCCCCTTTTAGGTTGTAATTATGCTTTTTACCTGATGTACATTAATATGTTGGTTTCCTACCAGTCATTTACACTTTAGTATACACGTCTCTATTAGAAACTACCCTAAAAGTAAATTGCATGGAAAGGAGAGAGAAAGAGAACATGAAGACATTGAGTGGAGGGAGGGAGTTATGACAAAGAATGGGCAGAGAGGTTCAAGGAAGGAATAGAAAAGGAAAAGGTATCCTGCAGACACACCTAGCTTTTGTCATAATTTTATCTAGGACTCCATCGTCCTGAAGGGAGAAAATGGCTAAAAATCCTCAGAAGAAGGAAATAGGGCAAACAGAAGCAGTGTGTCAGGTGTAAAGAAACAGGCTGTCTTTCCTCCCTCTTTTCCAGGAGCACCAGCCAACAGTCGGAGAGCAGGCTTCATCCTACTCCTGCCTGGATACTCACTGCAGTCACCTAGACCCCGCATTCAAAATATTTGCAGGACAAAGTGAACACATTTGCACAATAAAATGAAAACTTCTTACATTGTGATGGGCACGGGATGCTCATCACAACTTGGATTTGACCTTTTATCCAGTCTTAATCCTACAGCCTCTCCTCACCTTCCCAGCTTTATGCACGTGCTCTAATCCCCACTTCCCTTCTCCTAATTCCCTGTCTATTTTGATATTTCCCCCATCTCTCTCTTTGCTGTCCCTGGATTTCTGCTCTCCCTGGACTTCCCTTCCCATCCTTGATGCCTGTCGAATTCCTACACTTCTCCCAAAACCCAGATCGAATCACACCTCCTCAAAGTTTTCCCAGATCTTCCCACAGACTTTCTTCCTCCACTTTCATCATTCCTTGGCAAGCTATTTGAAGGTCCCTTGTCATGCTTTGCCTGAGTCATAGTTTGGCTCCCCCCAAAAGCAGAGCCTGAGTCAGGATTCGGATGTAGGTCATTTATTTGCGAGATCGTCCCAGGGATTACAATGAGGGAGCAGGGAGAGTGAGATCAAAGAGAGAAGGAGGCCAATAAGAGATGACTCCTTATGATGGTTCATTATGTGTGCCAACTTGGCTGAGCCATCGGGTACCCAGTATTTAATCAAAGATTAGTCTGGGTGTATCTGTGAGGGTGTTTCTGGATGAGGTTAACATTTGAACCTGTAGGCTGAGTAAAGCAGTAGGCCTGTGGGTGGGCCTCATCCAATCAACTGAAGGGCTGGTGGACCAAAAAGGCTGAGTAAGAGGAAACTCCCCCTGCCTGTTTGAGCTGGGGACATTGGTCTCTTCCTACTTTTGAGCTTGGATTGAAACATCTGCTCTTACTATGCTGCCAGCCTGCCAGTTCTCAGGCTGGAACTCACACTCTGAACTCTCCTGAGTCTGGCTTGCCGACTGAAGATCTTGGAACTTCTCAGCCGATATAATCACGTGAGCCAATTGCTTACAGTAAATGTTCCTTTACATTGAGAGAGCTGTCCTATTGGTTCTGTTTCTCTGGAGAACCCTGACTAATACACCCCTGAAGGCAACTGGGGCTCAGTCCCCCTGGAGAGCCTCTAGGAAAATAAATGACACAGACCTCAGAATCAGCCCCTGCAGTGGATAGTTCCAGACACTTCAAGGGCTTCCTATCTTAGACATTCATCTCTCTGCGTCCAGGTTTTCTCTGGTGGCAGAAATGTGCTCAGGGCACACGCAGGCAGCCCAGAAGTGCTGAGAAGCCAAACCCAAGGCACAACCCTCAACCAATGGGAAGTCGGCACAGAGGAACTGCAGCTTCCTCGCCCCTCTGTGGAGGGCAACTGGGGCACGTTCCTCACAGTTCTCCCAAAGGTACCAGCCACCCTGAGCCCATCACCCACCAGCCCCTCAGCACACCTGCACCAGCCCCTCAGCACACCTTGCCTCTCTTCCCTGGCTCGTTTTCACATGCCCTCACTGTGAACCCTGGGATCTCTTTGTCTCAGGGTCTGTTCTGAGAGAACACAGACTGGGCCACTCACCGTGTGCAGTGTACTGTGCTTGGAGCTGGAGATTCGGAGCAGAGTAAGCCCTGGCAAGGTGCCCAGAGTCACAGAATGATGGTCCCAACCATCGAGGAATCTGCAAAGGCGGCTCCCTCGGAAACATGGTGCTCCTTCTGGCAGTGGGTATCAGTGCTATGAACTCCAGGGCCATGCTAGAGAGCTGACATATCACTCAACTATTTTCTGAAAACTTCTTCCAGGGCCATCAACCGGCCAAGCAAGAAAGTCAAGGTCATCCAGCTGTGGTAATTAATCACACCTCACTGTGGATCCTGGAAACAGTTTGTTCATTCCTTGATCCCGTAAATATCTTCTGGGAACAAGCCAGGCAGACCCAGATTCTAAGATCTGCCATCACTGAAGCCACATGGAAGCACATGGCACAGGCCCCAAAGGCACGTCCTCGAGGTGTTGTTTAGTCACTCACTCATGTCTGACTCTTTGCAACCCTATAGCCTGTTGGGCTCCTCTGTCTATGGGATTCTCCAGGCACGAATACTGGAGTGGGTTGCCATTTCTTGCTCCAGGGGATCTTCCCAACCCAGGGATCAAATCCGTGCCTCCTTCATTCCAGGCGGATTCTTTACCACTGAGTCGCCAGGGAAGTCCTCCAATTAGCTTGCCCTGGGCTAAATGCAACTACCACCAGGTGAGGGCCAGTTCTCCCAACCATCCTTGCCCTTCCATTCCTTCTCCTGCAGCCTCATCCTCCAAAGGGCTCCAGGTGACTCTAGGGAACTGTTACCTTCTGAGCCCCTTCATGTGAGCTACAGGCAGAAGCTGTAAGGGGAGGCCCAAAATCTCCTCCCGGCTTTCTCCCAGCACCGTGGTGGGTGCCTTCCTGCACTATTTGGACCACTTGACTTTCTTCTTGTAGAATCCTCAGCTTCTCACCTTTTGTTTAATTCATCAGGAGCCGGTGGCAGGAGAAAGGCTCCCAGAAGATCAAAGGAAGAGGGAAGAGCTCCCTGGAAGGAGCATCAGGCCTCTATGGGACAGAAACATGTTTTAAATCCAGAAAAGAAAAATCCTGCATTTTAGGCAGTGGTTAAAGACAGGATATTCTGTGTCTCCCAGGGTTGAGGAGGAGGAAAGAGAGGAGTTATTTATTTTTTGAAATGCCACCCAGTGCAGAAGGGGGTATTCACACTCTGAAATTGGACAGCAAGGTCAGAGGAGCCCCCGAGGCAAGCAGCCCTGTCTTGGAAATTCACGTCTTCTCCCTGGTGAGTAGGGAGGAGGAGAAAGAGGTGGAGAAGGTTCTTATGTAACAGCACAGATGTAAGATGCACTCCTGGGACTGACTGCCCAGTGCTCAAAGCTACTGGTTCCTCCATGGAAAGGGAAGGGTCTTCCATGGGAGCCTTTCTGGGCCCTCCAGCAGCATCTCCTGTGAGCAGGCACGCAGTCCGCCTTTGGATGGACACTCCTGCTGCCCTCAGAAATATCTTTCCCTTGTAGATATGTGCGAGTGGTCCCCTTAGCTTCTAACAGAAGCCCTAGCCATAGTTTGGATTTTCCCAGAAGACTCAGGGACAAGGACTCTGATGCAAGTCATTTACTAGGGAGGGGACCCCAGGAGTTATCATAGCCGAGGGAAGACAGCAAGTCCAGGTTGTGCTCTGAACAGGTCGCTGCTGTGGACAGCTGGGTTTATCCCCTGGAGGCAGTAGAGAACACACATCAGGGTGTCCCACCCGAGGGAAGGAAACTGGGAGTGAGGGCCCATCAGTTCCCACCTGGTCCGAGCAGAGCCCTGTTCCCAAGGGCCATGCGCGCCATAGAACTTTGAGACCACCCAGCCAGGACTCAAGCACATTTCTAAGTGGAGAGAGTGCTTTCAGGTAGAAACGTCTAGGCTTCTAAGGGATGAGTGCTAAAGGGTTACCCGGAAAGACCAAGAACACCAATGCAGCCCTCCTAACTGAATCCCTCTTAGAGATGCATCTGGACCCTACCCAGGCTGGGTACCTGCTACCTGTGATTCACCCACCACTGATCTGCACCACCACCAGCCCTGACTCGGGTAGAAATATTGACACGTGTGGGATTTTAGTCCACAGCTCCTGGATCTGCTGGGGTCAAGTATCAGCATCATCAGGCTCTCCACGTGGAGCGCTTACATCATTCTTTCTAGGCTCTTGGCTAATGCTCTTCCCCCATTGCCCTGTCCAGATATTTTTACCTTCTGTTTTTGGTGGGGGCTCCCAGCAAGAGACCAAAGAAATCTGCCCATGGAACATCCAGTGTACCCTCTCTTCCCCTTTTACATTCTTTTCTGGGTTTGAAGTCCTTTAACTGGTTCTTTGATATTTCCTTTGAAGATATCTGCATTTTGGTCTCATGTTGAAATTTCTTAGCTATTGACTTTGGCGCCACAGGTGAAATGTACAATTTAATGTTCTAACTGGGCAGCTCAGCTCTGGAGGTGGAAGGGTGCTGCCTACCCCCCTGTCTCCATCCCACACTGGGCTCTGGGAAGGGGGAGGGAACGAGCCCTCCTCTCCACCTCTGGGCACCAGAGCCACTTGCTGGTGCCCCTCCTTGGGAGAATCAAACCTTTCAGGAGAACAGCTTCTCTCCCATCAACCTCAGTCCAAGCTCAAAGGGGCCAACATTAAAGACTGTGGTGGATTGAATGGTGCCCCAACCCCCATAAAAGATGTGTACACTCAGAACCTGTGAATGTGATCTTATTTGGGAAAAAAAGGTCTTTACAGACCTAATCAAGTTAAGGATCACAAGATGAGATCATCCTGGATTAGAATGGCCCCCAAATCCAATGACATGTGTCCTTAGGAAAGAAGGGCACAAGGACATGTCATACAGCACAGGAAATTATAGCCATAATCTTGTAATAAATTTTAATGGAGTGTAATCTGTAAAAATACTGAATCACAGTTCCGTACCCCTAAAACTACTGTAACACTGTAAATCAACTGTACTTCAAGGGAAAGAGAGTGAAGAGAAGGCGAGACAACACAGAGGACAAGGTGACATGAAAAAGGAGGCAATTGAAGCGATGTGTCTAAAGCCAAGGAAAACTTTGGCTTTTTGTCTAAAGCCAAAAAAAAAAAAAAAGATTGTCAACAGCCACCAGAAGCCTGAAGAGAGGCCTGGAATAGATTCTCCCTCAGAGCCTCCAGAAGAAACCAATCCTCCCAATATGTGAATTTCAGACTTCCAGCCCCCAGACCTGCAGAGAATACATTTCTATTGTTTCAAACAACCTCGTTTGTGACATGCTGCTGTAGCAGCCCTGGCAAGCGAATACAGGTGCAAATACCCACCCAGTATGATGGTTTGATGAGACAATAAAATTAAGGGGGCAGCTGGCCCAAGGCAACCACCAAGAGGCAAGGTGGTCAATGGAAGAAGATGTGAATCCCTGAGGTGGGCTCCCTTGAAGGTCAGGAGTTTGTGGGTCCATTTGTCAGCGTTCCCACTCATGAGGACCAGCTTTTGATGCAGGTAGCCCTGCTTTCAAATCTCGACTGAACCAAGCCCAGCTGTGGGACTCAGCTCAAGATTCTGTGCGGACCTTCCTAATCTGAGAAATGGGAACACATTCCACTTCCCAGGGTTGGGAGGATTAAATGTAGCTAACAAAGGTCCATAGGAAACCCTCTGTGTTAGCTGCCTTAGATTGTTTCTCCTAGAACTCTAGAGGAGATTGCGTTTCCTTGCCCTTTCCAGCTTCTAGAGACTGACCATATTCCTTGGCTTGTGACCCTGAATTATTCTGATCAACTCTTGTCACATCTCCTCCTCTGCTTCTTTCATGACATCCCATTTTCTGACTCTGACCCTCCTGCCTCCCTCTTATAAGGACCCACCTGGATAAGCCAGGATAGTCCCCCCCATCACAAGATCCTTAACTTAATCACATCTGGAAACTCCCTCTTACTATGGTGGTGGTAGTGTTTAATCCCTAGTTGTGTCCAACTCTTTGCAACCCCATGGACTGTAGGCCTCCAGGTTCCTCTCTCCATGGGATTTCTCGGGCAAGAATACTAGAATGGGGAGCCATTTCCTTCTCCAGGGGATCTTCCTGACCCAGGAATCAAACTTGAGTCTCCTGCTTGGCAGACAGATTCTTTACCATCTGAGCCATCTGGGAAGCCCCCCACTTCTTACCAAAAGGTATGGTAATCACAGACTCTCAGGATTAGGATGTGGGCATCTTTGGGAGCCTTCACTCAACCCACCATATGGGGACTTTCTAGAGCTGCCTTCTGGGGCCAGTGTACAGACAAGCTCTCAGGTACAGACAAGCAGATACACTGAAAGTTTCAAGGAATACGAGCAGGGCACTGACCCTGAGAAACGTACCTGTCATTGACAGTAAACAGCAGAACAGCAAAGATGCACGAGCAAAACCACTGAGTGGGCAGAGGTTGAGCAGGTGGCCATAGCAGCCTCAAAATTTTTTAGTCTGAAGGTGGTGAAGAGAAAACCAGTGGCCTGAACAATCAAAAAGGCCAAGCTCACACATAAATATCTTGGATCCTCCTAAGACTGTGTGCTGGGGAGGGCACCTACAATCTTTCCCATCATAGAGCCAAAGAAACTGAGGTCCAGTGACTTACTCTAGGTAGGGCTCTCGCTGCCCTACCTAGCTACAGCATGGCTTGGAACAATCTGGAATGAGCCAGGGAGATGCCAGCCCCTGGGGTGATTCAGCCCCTGGTGGGATCCCATGATGTCACATCGTCTTCTACCTCTGAGGCTTTGAGGGTCTGGCTGAGCTTCTGGAGTCAAGAGAAACCCAGCAGGACTGTTGACGAATGTGATTGCTTTACCAGCACTTTTGAAACATAGCTACTATGGTTGAGCATTGTTTAGAATCGATCTCCGGTAATTTGCCTCCCACATGCATACATTCAAGATCAGATGCCAAATTCTGTGGAATCTCTCAGTCTCTCTCTCCCCATCTGTCGCCTCTTCTTCCTCCCCACTGTCCCAGCTCAGACCCCCAACGCTTCCCACCTGGCCCATAGCCAAAGCCTTCTTGTGTGTCCCAGTCCCCTGAGTCTCCCTACCCCAATCCATCTCACTCCCTGCCCACCTCTAACTTCAGTGGAGGAGAGGCTGACAGTGCTATTTCACATTGTTCCAGACTTTCCAGTTTACGTGTGTTCCAGCAAAGTTCTGACTGCCAATATCAGAACCTCTGATCCTGGCTAGCAGGCAAACTATTTACTCCACACAATAACCCCAAGAAGGAGCTGTTATTTTTATCTGCAACTTAACTGAGGCTCACAAAGATTAAGTGACAATCCCAAGGCCACACAGCCAGGAAATGGCAGATCTGGGAGAGAAAGCATGGCTGGCTGGCTGCTTCCTCATCCCTCTTCCTTCTACTGTAGGGTCTACTGGAAACGCTGTTTCTGGTTCTCTGAACGCATGAGAAGTCACCCCCCACCCAGGTCTTCACTGCTTTTCCTGAAGAGGGCTTGGCGCTCACCTGAGCAACAGAATGCCAGGCCCGAAGTCTTTCTCTTCATAGTCACGGGGCTTGGCACCCAGGCCTCCCCAGCCCCGCTGCCCCCCACCACACAACACCTGCAACCTGCAGCCTTCCCAGCTGGCCTCATCTGGCCGGGTGGATTCAGCTGCCCCCAGCATCCTCCAACCAGCCATTCCAGGCCACCTTGGGGCTGCAAAGGAGACCCACCAAGGGGTGCAGGTGGAGTCCCCTTGCTGGGTGCTTCTCCAACACTGCCCATTGCCTTCCCAAACCAGCTCTGCATTCTGCAGTAATAACACAAACCCATCAAGAGAAAAAGAGAACATGAGATTGTGTGTGTGTGTGTGTGTGTGCGCGCGCGCGCGCGAAGGATTTGCTTGGAAACGCCAACCCCTCACCAAAGATGTTCCCAGCCCTCATTTGTACACACAGTCTTCAAACATCAAAGTGTTTGTTAAGTGTAAATATTTTTATTCGCTCCCCTTCTTCTCCTCCCTCTCCTCTCCCATCCCGGCTCTGAGCTCAGAGCCAGCAGGGATGGTTTTGAGAAAGGGCACTTCCAGGTCCCAGTGGGCTGCCGGGCAGCTGTGCCTGACAGCCGCCCAGGACTCGGCTCCCAGCCGCAGGCTCCTCTCTTGGCGCCTGTTTCCATAGGAACGGGCAGGCCCGGGATTGGCGGCCGTGGGAGCGTTACCCACGCTGGCTGCTTTTCAAGTGGTCCCTCCATGTAGCTCCCCTCGCCTCCCTTCCCTGCGCCCAGGTCTGCCCTGGGAAGGACCACAGGCCTGGAAACATGCCCAGGTATAGGGGAGCTTCAAGGCTCCCCCCAGTCCCCTGAATTCCTCCACAGGATACTCAACAGCATGCCCAGGTTAGCTTTCCCAGCCTGGCCAAGAACAGAGAGCCGATCCAGAGAATCCTCAGGACCGGGTTCAGAGGAGGTGGTGGCGGCCACTCATTCCCATCTAGGAAAACCCTCTTATTAGGCACCTCTCTGCTCCACGGCTTCCTGTGCCCTACAGGTCAAACTGCGTTCTGCCTCTTCGTTTAACTGCCAGCCCAGTGTTGTGCGTCTCACAGTATTAAACAGAAGGCCAGCAAACAGAGGACCTCCCTGGGCCTCCCACGCCAGCACAATCATGGCTGTACCAGAGACCCCGGAGAATGAGCACACGGATTACTGCCTCACTCCCAAGGCTGAATCCCCACTGCCAGCACATCTCCTGTGCCCCTCCTTTGAGGAGCCCCCATGGTGAGGGGTGGGGGGAACCTTCTTTGATGCTTGTTCCAGCTTCTGGCTGTCATCACACTTTGAACCCTAGTCCCCTGTTGTGGTGGGTCTTCTCGTCATTATCAGCCTAGCCCGCAGCCTTCTTAGGCCTCCCCCAGATGGGACCTCCCGAGGTAAGAGCTGATCTGAGCTCTGCAAAGTTCAAAGGGCGCTCTGGGAGAAGCCTGGGGTTTTGCTGATGGGCTTGAAGAGTCTGAAAACTTCTGCGCAGAACTAGAGGTTGAAATGCCAGCCCATCAGCAAGGACTAAACAGCTCTTAAAGCAAGAGGACACTCAGAACTATTGATCAAGAATGCACAGACTCCATCTATAATTAGACTTAGAAAGCTGCTTGCGCATCAGAAAGAGCGAGAAAGACATGACCGTGGCTTCGCTAAAGCCAGATCTGCATCAGGATTGCACAAAACAAACAAAACCCCACAGCTGAAAGTGCCCGTGCTGTTAATTCCTCCCTCTAAAAGGTTCGCTGTGAGTCACACACTTCAGTCCCATAAAAGCAGGCAGATGTTATAAAGATCCTGTTGATGAGGCACCAACAGCTGACTCTAGCCTTCTCAGCTCCATGGTGGCCGTGACCTTCCAGACCAGGGCAGCCCAGCAGGTGGTGCCCTGGAAACCCCGGAAGCCGAGTTACTGTTGAGAAGTTTAGTCTGTTTGTTGTTGTTTTTTTTTTTTTTCCCATTATTAAAAGTGGCAGGAAAAGGCTCAATTTCTGGGCATTTTGCGGCCTTCCTTTGCTCCTTTGTGTAATGAATCTGATTTGGGAACTGCAGCTAAAATTTGGAGGGGGAGAGTCCATTAGAAAGAAATACTGTTTGCTGGGGCCGGGGAATGCTGGTGGCAAATTGCCCTTCCTAAGTGCTGTTTTTTGAAAACTCATTCCTGCGGTAGGAAAATAAAGCAGATTTCCAACACTTAAGAGATCATTTTCGGAATGGTCTAGATGCGCGCCGCTATGCTGGTACATTTGCTTCTCATTGTTTTTTAATCACTATTTTGTCAAGTTTAATTGCTGCCACGCTAACAACCCAAACGGGAGTGAAACAAAATAGGGGATATCTATCACTGGTGAGAGCATTTTGATGGAATCTATATCTATTTGCATCTTCTCCCCAAATTAGGAAAAAGGAAAATAGAAAAGGTTATCTCCATTGCTGGTAGAAGGATTCTTTTCACTGGTCTGGGTGAGGAAATCCCCAGAGGAACAGGCGAACGGGGCAGCTTCCCCCCAAATCGGTTCAGCCTCGTCAGAGCTCCATCTGGGGCTTTCTTGCCTGGATTTCCCTTCTAAAGATATTATGAATTCTGACCAGTTCTACTGGGTGGTGAGAGCCTGGAAGGCAGGGAGGGACCTTGCCTTAATGATGCATGCATTTCCCGGGACTGCTTCTAATTTTCCACTGGGGTCTGGTGACAGACACTGAGGCATCACTCAGAGAGCCTTCAGGAAAGGATTCCGCCCAGCTGCCCTGAGTAGGGTGAGCTGACAGCCTCCAGCTGTTAGCTTGGGTAGGGTCAGCCTCAGCAGAGGCACTGGAAAAAAAAGTGAAAATGTTTGTCACTCAGTCGTGTCCAACTCTTTGCCACCCCGTGGACTGTAGCCCACCAGGCTCCTCTGTCCATGGGATTCTCCAGGCAAGAATACTGGAGTGGGTTGTCATGCCCTTCTCCAGGGGATCTGAACCCAGGTCTCCTGCATTGCAGGCAGATTCTTTACCGTTCCATCTGCGCCACCAGGGAAGCCCTTAGGAGGTGAAATGACCTTTTTAGGGTGGCCCTTTCCAATGGCGACTTCTCTGGTGGCTCAGACGGTAAAGCGTCTGTCTACAATGCAGGAGACCTGGGTTCGATCCCTGGGTCGGGAAGTTCCCTGGAGAAGGAAAAGGCAACCCACTCCAGTACTCTTGCCTGGAAAATCCCATGGACAGAGGAGCCTGGTGTCCATGGGGTCGCAAAGAGTCAGACACGACTGAGCGACTTCACTTTCACTTTCCAATGGCTGAGCAAGCTGGTGGCATTTGGGACTGGCCGTGTGCACCCAAATTGGGGCTCTAATGGGCACCCTTCACTGGGAACTCCTCCTGGGAGGGCAGAGGCTCTTTAGATGGCCTGCTGGCTCCCTTGCCTAATCTTGCTTCTCCTTCCAGGGGCGCTCCCCGTGTGTTATCATTCATGCCCAATTACATTCAATCCTTCCCAGAAGTCACCGAAAAATTAAAGCAGCTCTCACGATCACTCCATCTCTGTGGAAAACCCAAACTGACGACTTTTTAGAGCTCAACCGGCAAGTCTGGGATGGCCTTTTCCCCCTCTGTACTAAGAAAGGCCAAAGCTATTTTCTGAGTAAAGCCTTGGCTTGGCCTAGGACACTGCCTTAGGACCCCTCCCCATGGCTCGACTAATTCATGCAAATATATTATTAGGTGCTTTGCTGGGTACCAGGAACACTAGGGGGGTTTGCCCACCAAGGGCCAGTGCCAGGCCAGATGTTTGGAACGATTGGAGGTGAAACCAGTGTGAAGTTGGGCCACTCTTTAAGGAATTTCCAGGATGGCCAGTGCAGGGCTTACATCTGATGACGAAAAAGCGCCTCAGTACCCAGGGTCCACTCTGAGAAGGGGATTTTGGAATTAGGGTTTGTGTTCCCACCCACAGGGCTGGTGCTTATGATCACCTGAAGGTTTAGCAAGTCCTCGGCTCCCCAAGTAGACTGCTCATCAGTAACTTGAAGGCTGAGACTCGACGGTCTTATTCACCACCTTTTATCGGCAGGGTCTACAACTGTGCATGGCTCACAGTTGCTGCTCAGTGAATACTTCATGAATAAATGAATGAAGTAATGATCAAAACTAGTACGTATCACTTCATCACTACCACCCCAATGCTGCCCTGTGGCCTTGAGGATAAAATCCAAGCTTTTCACGGGGTAGACAAGAATATTCTAGATCTGGCCTTCGTGGACCATTCCTCCCTCCAGCCACAACTCGGAATTTGCAAATGTGGTTTCCTCTTACTTGGCCTCATTTGCCAGCAGCTGCCTCCCCTACACATTTTAGAGACGCTAATGCCTGTTCATGCTGAGACTTCCCTATGCCTTCTCTTTCTGTCCTCAGCCCCCTGCCCTCTGACCCCTGGACTTTGGGATTACCTAGGACAGTGCCAGTGTGGGAGGTTAAAAAATCCCAGGGCCCCAGGCAAAAATAATAATAAACTGAATTCTTTCCCAGGCCACGTCCCAGGAAGTTCTTGGCCGAAAGCCCTCACCAGCACTCTCTCCCATGCTGAGTAGTAATAAAGCTTCACACTTTTATGGGGATTTACTCTCTCCCGCGCGGAGAAGGACATGGCAATCCACTCCAGTATTCTTGCCTAGAGAATCCTGTGGACAGAGGAGCCTGGTGGGCTGCTGTCCATGGGGTCTCACAGAGTCGGACACGACTGAAGCGACTTAGCAGCAGCAGCAGCACTCTCTTCCGCACATTATTCTAAACAGCTAATGTAGGTTAAGTCATTGGAGCCCTATAGCATTTCCACGCTGCTGCTGCTGCTGCTAAGTCGCTTCAGTCGTGTCCAACTCTGTGCGACCCCATAAATGGCAGCCCACCAGGCTCCTCTGTCCCTGGGATTCTCCAGGCAAGAACATTGGAGTGAGTTGCCATTTCCTTCTCCAATGCATGAAAGTGAAAAGTGAAAGGGAAGTCGTTCAGTCGTGTCCGACCCTTAGCGACCCCATGGACTGCAGCCTTCTAGGCTCCTCCATCCATGGGATTTTCCAGGCAAGAGTACTGGAGTGGGGTGCCATTGCCTTCTCCGAGCATTTCCATGAGGTGGGTCTTATTCTTACCTTCACTTGGCAGGTGAGGAAGCTGAAGCACAGAGGGGTTCAGTAACTTGCCCAAAACACACAGCTACTAAACACTGGAGCTAGGATTTGGGTCTGGGCAATCTGACTTGCAAGTCTATGCTACGACCAGGTCCCCGTCTCCCCACCTGTGTGGCTGGTGGCTGCACTGAGGCCTGGTTCACGGAAGGGACTCTGACCACGCAGAGACAGTAGGATGAAACGAGCTTTCCAGACTGGCCTCCGACCAGACCCGGCTTTATCTGCCTTCACCCTGCCAGGCCTCCTGGCACACACACCTGGCACCTGGAAACCTAGGCCATCGACTGACATCTTCTGCCCTTAGGGGGAAGAGGCCAAAGAGGAAAGACGTGGGCCACGTGGGAGAAGTGTGATCAAGGATAACAGCCTCCACGCTCCCCTTCTGCCCAGGGGTCCCGGTGTGAAGGAGAACTTGGGAGGAACGCCTGCTAGGCATCAAGCGTGTGACCAAGCACATTTCCCCCTCACATCACCCCCATGAGGGAGAAACTCTTAGCATCCTCTTTATCTCATGGATTTGCACTTAGGTGGTGGCAGGACTGAGGTTTGAGCCCTGGCAGGTCTGGCTCTGGGCTTCTCAGGTGGCACTAGTGGTAAAGAACTCGCCTGCCAATGCAGGAGACACAGGAGACGCAGGTTCCATCCCTGGGTCGGGAAGATCCCCTGGAGGAGGGCATAGCAACCCACTCCAGTATTCTTGCCTAAAGAATCCCCATGGACAGAGGAGCCTGGTAATTTATAGTCCATAGGGTTGCAGAGTCGGACACAACTGGCGTGACTTAACATACATGCACAGGTCTGGCTCCATTACACAACTGCTATTCACTGCGTTCTAACAATAGGAGCGACCAGCAGCACCCCCAGCCGCCCTGTGAGACCAAGCCCAGCCCCCTCCCCTACTCACTCCCATCTCCCTTCACACCTTTACCATCCTTGTTCCTGTCTAGCCAGTCTCTCTTGTCGCTCTCCTAGCCACCCCCCATGCCAATTCCACTGCATTTGAGTGTCCTCTGCTGACTTTGGGTCCCAGCTGGAGGCTGAGCACAGTCCCCCTAGTCCTAGATGCCGCACAGCCTCCTAAGTAACAGCTGGCTGGCCCTGCTGCCCTGCTGCCCAGCACTCTGTGACAGTCCGGCAGGCGGACACACCCTGGCTCGAGCCTGGGGAAACATTTTGCCTCTGCCCTCAGATGAAAGGAGAACTAACATCTATTGGCTCTTCTGCACCTGGGGAGGCACGCACCTTCCCAAGCTTTTGTAGATTTTGCAGATTTCATTCATTCTTTCAGAAGCAGGTGATGAGGCTCCTGCTGGGTGCGGACTAGGAATCCTAGGAGCTTGCAGAGAATCGCAAGTCCATTTAAATGTGCTGGCAGAACCCAGAATCAGAGACCAACACCCATAAAACCGAAAGAAGGCAGCATAAAGGCACAAAAGGCACTGCTTCAAGAAGGGGGAGACCCCTACAGCAGCTCCTGCTGACACTCCAGCCCATTTCCTCTCTGGATGCCCAAGTTCACCAACATCTGTGATGGTGAATCTGTACTCTAGAAGCTTCCCACCTGTACTGCCTGCTTTCTCTGTCTCAGGGCTTCCTCCAGAATCAGGGGTGAGCCAGCTACATAATTTGTAAGACGTGGTACCAAAAGAAAATGTGGCCCCATGGCCTCGTCTCCAAAAAGCATGACACAAACTTTTGATGGAGCGCACTCGCTATCTCTCTCTCTCTCGACCTGTCATAGTGATTTTTAATTGCTATTTAATGTTGCATTCCCTCTGGCACAAGTGTTATTCTCCAGACAAGATCAGACCTAAGCAAAGCCTTGCTTCACAACCTGGTGCAGCACAATCCTTCCCATGTCCACGCCAGGCTCCAGCCGAGGCAGAGAACAGCCAGAATGCCAGGGTCAGGTGACGGAGCAGGCGGCCAAGAACCCATTTCCATAAGGTAGAAGGTGGGGAGGCGGGGAAGCGGACAAGGTAGGATCACGATGAGCATATAGGCTCCGTTGTCCCACCAGACTTCACTTACAAAACCTAGTTTCAAAGGTAAAATTGTTAACAATTGCAAGATCGTGAGTGCAAGGCTCAATCCTAAAGTGGAAGGAAATTAACAACCATGGGGGCAATCCACCACCCACGGGGGCAACAGTCAGCAGGTGAATGCCAACCTGCCGTCCAGTGGAGCAGTTCTGAGGTACATTCTGCTTATTCTACTCCGCAGGTCACGGTGGGATGGAGCCCAGCTGCCCACAGCAGCAAATTGCTTATGAATATATCCTTTACTGGTCTTCTTCCCATCCGCGTCGGTGCTTCCCCCAACCTGTGCCCGTTGTGCTTATTTCGATGTCTTCTTTAGAGCAAACTCAAACTAAGCCCCCCAGCAGTTTAGGGACGTCTTTGGTTTCCTAGGGCTGCTGCACGACCTGATTGTTTTTATCACACTCCTTTTGTTGTTGTTGTTGTTGGCTTCTCTGGGTCTTTGTTGCGAAATGTGAAATTTCTCTAGCTGCAGTTCTCTCAGGCTTCTCTAATTGCAGCACACAAGCTGCTCTTGTCGACTCTCAGATATCAGAGAGTCTCAGACTCTCAGGTCCTGCCCTGACATCCCAAATGAGAATCTGCATGTGGGCACAATTCCTAGGTGCGTCACCTGCACAATAAAGAGAAATATTGCTTGGAGGCATAGGTCAAGTTTTCCTCTTCCATGAAGACTTTTCTCATGACCTCCTGTTAGGAATGGATAAACAGAGAGGAGAGCGGCTGGGTTCTGTACGCTAAGAGACATAGATGAGCCTGACATCATTTTCCGCTGGGCATTCCAGAAGATGCCATGGTGAACCACTGGTGGCACCCCACTGGAAGGTGCTGGTCAAGGTGAGCACCCATGGACATCTTCTCCCTGTATGTCTCTGAGTCTCTTCTCCTCTCCTGGGGACATCAATCATATTGGATTGGGGCCCATCCTACTCCAATAAGACCTCAACTGAACTAACGACAGCAGGCACAACCCTATTTCCAAATAAGGTCATGTTCTGAGGTAGTGGGGTTAGGACTTAAATGTATCTTTTGGGGGGGACATATCATTGGAGATCATAATCCCAATGGTATGCCCCATGGCATATATGATTTTAGTTCCCCCACCAGGGATCAAACCTGCATCCCCTGCATTGGAGGCAGATAGGTTCTTAACCACTGGACCACCAGGGAGGTCCCCTTTATCACACTCCTTGATGATGTTGATGCAGCTTTCTTATAAGGCTCAGAGAGGGAAAATGGTAGACAGGCCTGTATTCATCTGCCCTGACTTGGTTCTAGTAAATATCACACTCGAGGGCTGCTACACCCTCCCCACTTGACCGGGGTAGGGAAGCTGTCGCTTGTCAAGCCACGAACAGAAGACACCTCTGTCCAGCACCGCCTGCCCTTCCCACTCCCTGGCTCCTTTCTCTCTCTTGCAGTCTGAATGCTGGTAACCTACTAATACCGCTGGTCCCTCAAAGAACTAAAACCTCTAGAACCCCCCATATTCACTGGGATTATATAAGGCTCTAAGTGATCTCACGGCAATTCAGGCCAGGTTTTCCCATCAAATGAGTTTTTGCCAAAACTTCATGTTCGAGGCTATAGGGATTTTAGTTCTTTGGGGGACCAGTTGTATTAGTAGGTTACCAGCATTCAGACTGCAGGTGAGGGGAAGGAGCCAACGAGTGCGAAAGGCAGGTGGTGTTGGGCAGAGGCGTCTTCTGTTTGTGGCTCAACAAGCACCCTTTTGGGGTAGAAGCTGAAGGAAAGTCAATGTGAAACTGACTGAGGGTGGTGGGAAAGGAGCGCAGATTGTTCCTGCATTTTGAGTAGCATCATTTTGCCCCCCAGAGGCCTGAAAAATATTCATTCCCAGACCCCTTCAATCAGCCACTGAATAGCTGAATAAATGGATGCAAGGCCATGAATAAATAAACAAACAGAGAGGACAGCGGCTGGGTTCTGTACCCTAAGAGACGTAGATGAGCCTGACACCCATTTTCCACTGGGCATTCCAGAAGCTGCCATGGTGAACCACTGGTGACACCCTGCTGGAAGGTGTTGGTCAAGGTGAGCATCTCCCGATCACCAGCCCTGGGGCAGAAGGAAACAGAGCTGGGATGACCCCTCAGCCAAAGAAAACTGGCCTAGGGGAACTATCTGGCCCTGGAGTTTCATAAGCCCCAGGCACTAAATAATTCTATTATCCTGGGTTTTGTTCCCAGGTTCCTGATAACAGCCTCTGGTCGATTGTTAGTGCATGGTGCATGCATGTGTGTGTGTGTGTGTGTGTGTGTGTGTGTGTGTGTGTGATGTGCCTGTGTAACAACAGAGACACACGGAGAAAAGAAAACAATGGTTTTTCTCTGAGCCCCAAAGGGAGCAGCCCCGGTGCTCCGGAGCTGAGCCAAGGGAGAGAGAGTTGCGTGTCCTCCTCTCCGTGTCTTTTCTTATTTTGCATTTCTCATTACATCCGCATGTCACGGGGCTGCTGGCTGATTTATAATTTATTGGTTTAGTGTCTCGCGGCAGGGAAAGGATGCTACGCTATATTTTTCAGGGACACTCAATTCAACTTTGCTGAAGCAGCCAGGGCCACAGCTGCGAGGGGCACGGGAGAAAGATGTGTGAGAAGAGGAAGACTGCGAGCCCAGGGCTGCCCAGGCTGTCCTGGTTAAGAGCCGTTTGCCATCAGAGATGCTGACCTGCAAGGGGGTTTTATTTAAGTGGAGGTTTTCTAAGTGGGTTTGGGAGATTCCATCTCAAGCAGGCCTGCAAATATGCATCCAGAATGCGGGGCACCGATGGAGCCCTGCTTTCCTGGGTTTCCCATGTCAGGTCCTGAGACAAGGATTCATGTAGGAGTGATTTTATTAAGAAATTCTGCCAGGAAAAGGAGTATGGGAGTGTTTTCCTTTGCTAGGACTGCCGCAACAAAATAGTGCACACTGAGTGGCTTAAACAACAGAATGTATTGTCCCGTGCTAACAGAAGTTAGAAGTCCAAGATCAACGTGTCAAGGTGTTGGCAGGACTGATTCCTCCTGAGGGTGAGAAGGAGAGTCTATCCCATGCCTTTCCCTTAGCTGCTGGTGGCTTGCTGGCAGTCTTTGGCATCCCTTGACTTGTATTGAGTTGGCCAATAAGTTCATTCGGATTTTTCTATCTGATGTGATGGAAAAACCAGAACGAACGTTTGGGCCAACCCAGCAGAACCGCCACCTCCATCTCTGCCTTCGTCTTCACTTGACGTTTTCCCTGCACGACTGTCTGTGCCCAGATCTCCCTTTTATAAAGACGCCAGAAAGATTGGATTAGGGTCCATCCTAATAAACTCTTTGTAACTTGATCACCACTGTAAAGACCCTACCTTCCAATGAAGTCACATTCTGAGGTACTGCAGGTAGGGACTTCAACATATGGATTATAAAGGGACACGATCCAATCCCTAGCAGCAAGTGAGGAAGTGATACAAAGAAAGGAGGGCGACCAAGTGAGGATGTGATATCAAGCATAGCCCCTTAGAGGGGAACTGGGGCTTAACCTTGAACAGCATTCTGGTGCAGGGAAGGGAGGCCATCCTCAGAGGTGCCTGATGGGGGTACAAGGGAGCTGGAATAGCAGTTAGAGGAGGCCCCCAGAGGGACCTTAATTGCCAGGTACTTCCAGCCCTCCTAGGACACGGATAAAATGAGTGCTGGCTATTGCGAATGAAAGCATATAGGAAAGGATGTGCTAGAAAATGGAAGATGGATTTCGAGAGGGTGGGGAGAGTGCTGACATTTGCTGTGAGCTTTCAAGTCCCATTTCTACCCAGAAGTGACTAGTTGCCTCTTTGGTGTGTTGACATGCCCACACCAGGATATGAAGGGGAGGGGAAAACGAGGAGATGAGAGCATGAAGTCCCAGAAAAGCCCAGATTGATATTGAAAAACCAGTTGTTGTTTTGCTAGATTTTTGTCAGTGGTAGATTTTAATTGCAGGGAGGTGACCTTGGGTAGTAGGGGGTGGGGGAGTGGGGGTGGAGGATGGGGGAACAATGTACAGAGAGGCAAGAGGGCCGGGCATTCTTGTGGGAAACAGGGAAAAGGAAATACACTTTGGGAAAAGTGGTCATGATCGACTCTTGGGGTTAGAATCACGGTCTTTGATTGAATAACATGGCAGGGTTCTGATTCAATAGTAATCCGATTTGGGCGGCACACCAATCATAAATTCTCCAGCAAACTGAAAAATTCTGTAGGGTAATGGAAAGTGTTCGAACCCCACGGTTTTCATTGAATTAAATATGAAAATGTATCATACAATCGATATTGCAATATTTGATTCAATCAGCATTTGGGGATGAGAACCGTTTTCTCCCATTTGTTTTTATGCTGTCGAAAAATATTTCAATTTGCTTCAGAATTTATTATTGACAAATCACCCTAACGGTGGTTGGTGGTTGAGGTGGGGAGCTTGTCACAGAGGATTGGCAGCTGAGAGATGGTGGGCCAAACCAGGCCCCTAGAAATAGCCAGGGACTGCTGAATGCTCAGCTGAAATTCTAGAAAGGAGCTGATTATGCACGGCAAGGAGGGAGATGAGGACATTTGTCACTGGGAGAAAAGAGACAGGACAGGGGGCCTTGCCTTTCCTCTGGATGGGCCTGCTTTCAGCAGCAAGGGCCAGCCCTGAGCAAAATTTTGAGGCAGGCAGAAGGGGCACCCCCACCTCCTCTGCTTACTGTCACCCTGGCCCTCAAGAAGAAAGGGTTCTTCTCTGTAACCCTGCAGTAAGTGGTCTGCTGCTGTGTTATAAACACCAGCATGGAGACTCAGAAACTTGGGTCTGATATGGGGTGGGGGTGGGGTGGTCTTCCACTAATTAGCTGTGAAACCTTGGGTAAGTGACTTAACGGATAAAATCTGACCTTTATCATAGAACTCTTGTAATTATTAAATGAATGCATATTAAATGAACATGTATATGCTCAGGACTTCATATGCAAACAGAAAACAAGTTATTGTTATTATTATTATTATATCAGTTATCCATTACTGTGTAATTCACTTACACTCCAAAATGTAGCACCTTCAAATAATAATGAATCTACCAGTCAGTTCTGGGCTGGGCTGGACTTTGCTGATTGTGGCTAGGCTCACATACGTGTTTGTGGTAGGCATGTCAGCTATGGGCTGCCTCGTTCAGAGCGGCCTCACAGGAGTTTGGCTGGCTGTTGGCAATAGTGGTGACAGGGCCAGGTATCTCTCAGCCTCCAGAAGACCCTACCCAGCTTGTGACATGGTAGAGTCAAGTGTAGCAACAGGGAAAGCTTTGATGTGCAAATTTTATTCAAGTGTCTACTCGGCACATTTGCTAATGTCCCCCAGTGGCCATGAGAGACACAAGGACAGCTCAGATTCAAGAGGTGGAGAAAACTTCTCCTCCTGATACGTGTATACACATTTCAAGAACATACATTCAAGGAGAAGAAGAATCTGTGGCCACTTTTGCACAGGGCCATTATTATCATCACCATTTCTTTTGAAGTGCTTGTCATAGCCCACCCCTCCCCATGTAAACGCCTCCCTCACTAGCCCAGAGCTCCTTGAGGGCAGCATCGTATCTTTGCACCTTTTGTACCCAGCAAGGTAGCAGGCACTTGAAAATGCATCCTGAACGGTTACGTAAGTATAATTATATAATCTTATGAGAATACTTTTGAAATGCATTCATACTAAAGAGTTGTCATCAGAATCACCTGCCTTGCAGAAGTGATTGAATTTTTAAGCTAATGGCAGGAAAGGGGCATGGCTTAATATAAATAGAAATTCTGGGTAAAATGTTAGGAGTCATTGATGGGTGGCTGTTTTAGAAAGAGTGTATCTCTCATATTCCTCACATTAAACCATTGGACAACTTTCAACTCCAGTTACAACTATGGCCGTCTGTTTGTATCTCCTAGGGAGAAGGGGTTAGGGTGGCTCAAGTGGTAAAGAATCCGCCTGCCAATGCAGGAGACGCAGGCAGAAGATGTGCGTTCAGTTCCTGGGTAGGGAAGATCCCCTGGAGGAAGACATGTCAACCCATTCCAGTATTCTTGCCTGGGAAATCCCACAGACAGAGGAGCCTGGTGGGCTGAAGTCCACGGGTCACAAAGAGCAGGGGGGGACCCCCTGCTCCCCCCAGGCCTTGTCTTCTGCATAATCCTTGTTAAGGCTCCCTGTTCTGTCTGCCCAGTTGCCCATGGTTAATACACACACACACATACATACACACCAACAAACACACGTGCATGAACAATCACACTCTGTTTCCTAGGGGAAGATGAGTCAACCACTCCTCGGGGCCCTGTGACATCCTGTGCTCAGGCCAGGAGGTCACAACTCCTGGTCACGCAATGTTGCCTCTCTGCAGGCAGCCCTGCCAGTCTGCGGCTTCGCCTGACATCTTTGTTTTAGGGGAAATGAACACAGAGTATTGCTGGGCTCCTGCCAAACTGGGTCAACCGTGTTCCCTCTTCTGTCCCCTAATGGGCTGAGACCCATCCGAGAGCTGCTTCCTCTCCTGCTTCTTGTTCTCATCCAGCTCCTCGTCTGGCTTATCCCTTTCCTTGGCTTTCTGCTTTGAAGATATCACCCTGACAGCATCTCCTCTCCACCATCTTCACCAAGCAGCTACTAGAGTAATAGCTGAGATGCCCTAGGGGGTATCCACAGCGCAAAGGCCTCCCAGGAACACATATTGTTGGGGCCCCTTCTGGGTGTCATCACTACCATTCCATATGGTTTTAGCCTGGCTCTTGGTCCCACCATCTTACGCCCCCTCTCCAACCCCACCCACCAGGCAACAAGAGACTTCGTCCTGACCAGTCAGCACAGCCCACTCCCCTGGACATAGGGCTCAGTTTGGGGCTGGGCCTGAGTTCCAAGCACGGGCAGTCACATTGATTTCCTGCAATGGTTTCACAGACACCAAAGCAGCAGTGTGTTGGAGCCCTCCTTCCACCAGCTTTTGAGAGCCAAAGATGTGCAACCCTTGGGTACCTTGAAATGGACCACAGTGGGAATATGTGTACTAGGGAGAATTCAGCAAATGCTACACATCAGAGCTTTTTCATTTGGAAAGTCAGTTGTTAAACATTTACTGATATACAACTGGATGGTAAAGAGAAGCTCTGTTTCCATGAAGTGGCAAAACTGGAAGGCTCTGGAGACAGCAACTTCTTGCGCTGCATGGAGAGCTGTCATGCAGCACCAAAGAATGAAGACAATGCAGAGAGAAACAGAGTCAAGAACAATGAAAGCGAGAAAGAAAGAGAGAAAACTAACAATATATTTGCTCCTGGATCCAGCCATGCCTGAACTCCAACCTATCCTGATGATTTTTTTTTAATTGCCTGGTTTGCATTTGCTAATTTGAATTGGATTTTTCCCCTGGAAGTGATTTAGAAGGAGCCTCCCCAAAATGTGCCACTTTGGCATGTGGACTATTTAGAGTTAAATATAATTAAGGCCTAAAGGACTGAAGAAGAGCTTTTTACTCCCCTTTTTAACTATCTAGAAGAACATAGATAGGGGGTGCCTGGCTCAGAGAAAGAGCTATTACCAAAGATAAGTTTTATCTGAATGACCCATCTGCATGGCCATGCAAACATCTAATTGCCAAACATCTGCTCTTATTATCATCCTATGAATGACCCTCCTGTCCTTGGAAACCCTGAGTGCCTGTCTCATTTTGTAGCTCAGGAGGGCATACAAGTCTCAACTGCCCTATTTGCCCTTGGGTCTTATATTGTTATGGGGATCCCATATGTACAAGATTAAATTTGTTTTTCTCCTGTTAATCTGTCTTGTGTTAATTTGACTATTAGACCAACAGAAGGGTAGAGGAAAATGTTTTCCTCCCCAACACCCCCAGGCAACTTTAAGATCCCTGACTGAAATGAAACTTCAGAGAAAATTATATTCTGCTTGGGCATTCCTAAAATTATCAGCACAAAAGGGGAAACAGTGCAAAAGAAGATCCATCTTCTCTTGGTTCTGGGGTGCAAGGAGATGGAGATTTGATGAACCCTTGCCAAGCAGGGTGCGGGGCATGTAGGGTGTGGCTTGCCAGTGTCAGACCCACACCTTCAGCCATGGGCAGAGATCCCAACCTCAGGGCCCCAGGGCTTGGGTGATCAGCTTGGAGAATCCCCAGCACTGCCATCATCCCCATTCTGAAGCTGAGGTTGAACCCCTCTGGTTTCTATTATTGTGAATCAGACACAATTGGCCCTGAAGGGGAGCCAAATCTGCTACCCCCAAAATATCCCATTTAGGCATAAAGATTATTTTAGGCTGATTGCTTTCAAGAAACAGCAGTCACTGGGGAAGCTCTGAAAACAGAAGTTTTGTAAGAGACATCTCCGTGTAAAGGAAAACTCCCTTCACCAGTGTGTCTCTTCTCTGTACCAGAAAGAAGATGAGTGGAAATCTCTAGACACTCCTATGAAGGAAACAGGCATGGACTTAAATCTGTATAAAAACCTTACCTTTGTTTACTGCGTTTTTCCTAATACCACCCCACAACAAACGGCCTGGCCATACAGCCCACCCCCAGCATCTTCCTTTGTCTTTAGCTGGAGATGGGATTTAACGTGGTGGTTTGAGCCATTTCCAGGATTACTCATTTTTCCCGGGGCTCTCCCATGTACACAGACAGTATACAGGTTATTAAACTTCTGTTGATCTTTCTCCTGTTCACCTGCCTTCTATTACAGGGGGGGTCTCAGCCAAGAACCTAAAAGGGTAGCAGGAAAAGTATGTTTCCTCCCCTACAGCCCCTTCCAGTGAGAAAATCTCCAAGGGCAGCGATCCTGCCCATGCTGCTGGCACAGACCAGCTGTGCCCACCGGCCCTCTCAGAAGGAGCAGAGCCAGAGAGCCCCAGGAGACCCCCTTATCACTGAACCTTGATTCTACATGGCCTAGAGAGGTCCTTCTAGGACCTTTGCCCTGGGACAATGACGATGCGCTCCAGGCTACTGGCAGCCTCAGTCCCAACGCAGGAAAGGCCACAGATTAAACCCCTCCATCAAGGGCATCCTGTGCACTCGGGCCTCAAAAGCACCCAGTTTTTCTTACGATCCTAAGAAACCCTGAGCCTTTCTGAAGTGCCCACTCGTGTCATTTCTGAGCTACCACCCCCGATCAGGAATATCCCTCTCTTTGGCCACAAGGTAGTCACCCACCCCTCCTCCCCTATCTCCCCCCACCCCACCAACTCCATGGTGATCAGCTCTGAAACCCTGACATCAGAGGTTTCTGCGAGTGTTCCTACTAGGAATGAGAAGAAAGAAGGGGAGAGACTGTGACTCATCCCGCAGCCCAGCCTAGGTGGGGAAAGGAGGGTCCCCCACCACAGGCAGAGGGCAGCGGGCTGAGCCCCAGGTGCCTGGGAGAGGCAGGCAGGCCTGGTGTGGACAGCGAGGGGCCCTAGGCTAAGAGAGCAGCTAGCAGAGAGGGCCCCGGAAGATGGAGTGGATTCAACCCTGAGCCAGAACCTGTCTGGCCTTGGCAGTCCAACACCCAGACACATTCACACACGTTATATACACACCACTCAGAAACACACCCCATGCATGAACATAGACCATACACACCCACACACCCCACGCTCACTCCTGTGCAGATATGAACACACAAAGACACACACACACACTCACACATGCACTGACATGCCCATATATACACGCACGCACTTACAATCCTATATGCATAGACGTACACACCCAAATATGTTTGTGCTCACAAATACACCTGTCTATTGTGAAATCCCAGCTCACAGAACACTCTTAGGACACTTCCATGATCAAACTCCTTCCCTCCTCGCTGACCCCAGGTCATTTTTCCTCCCCCTGTTACTGCCCCAATCCACCCCCCTCCTCTCAAGCTGGACCATTTCACCCACTCCTCCCCCCACCCCCGGCTTGTTTTCTTTTCCTGAGTGATTTTAAGTTTCCAGCTGTCATCTGAGGTCTTTAATCCCAAGACGGAAGGCCACAGAAGCCTACCCCACACAGCCAAGCCATTAACTAATTGCAAAAGGTGCGCACATCCCATCATATTAATCCCCCTACAGCAGTCCATTCCCTGAGCCTCCCTTCCGGAGTTGTGCTGATCAAAAGGACAAGTCGCCTGCTACTGTCCTGGATGGCATTGCCATGATGGATGGCCCGTGTCCAGAAAGGGTGGAGGTCAGCCTCGGGGACTCACGTGTCAGGCTGAGAAGGGGCTGAGAGGTAAGCAGGCTGGAGCCAGTGGCCGGCTGCCAGGGTGAAATTTTTTTTTTTTTCCCCGCCAGCGGAAAAGAAGCTGAGACTTCCTGTGTCCCCAGGCTGGCTGGCCTAGACCACTGTCCCAGGGTGGTCGGGCCTCCAACAATCTTCTTGTCTTCTTATCTTCTCCAAGGACAAGCACATGTGAGAAGACCTGAAAGGTCCCCAACCCCCTCTTTCCAGCAACTCTGCTGTCTCGCTAAGTCAGCAAGTTCAGGGAGGCTGGCTTTCAATGGACTGCCCACAATTTGCGGACACAAACCTTCTTCCTGATGGTGGTCCTGGAGGGTAGGTGGTCTCCCCAAGCTTCCCTTCGCCTCCACAGGGGACTGGCAGGCCCTGCCGGCAACGTGCAGGGACTGTCTGATGACCTATTTCCCAGCGGGAATTCTCAGCGAGTCTGTGAGCGTGCGTGCACATCCTGCTTTTCCACTTCTAGGGTGGGAATAAATTGCCTGATTGACAAACCTCCCCTGTAGTTCATGCACACTGTGCCCGTGGGTTGGCCGCGGCTACAGTTGCAGTCAGCTGACCTAATCCATTTATCTTATTTATACTGTGTTCCATTTTCCATATGCAGAGTCGGGGCCTCCTGGATCTGGTATGCAAATGAGACACAGAGATTTGCAAATGAGCAGAGGCCTGACACTTTTAAAAATTATCATTAAGAACCTTGCCACCCTGGCACTGTGTAGGAGGAGAGGGGCTGGAACTGAGGGTGGGTGATATGCAGCATCCTTCCCTACGAGCTGGTCTGCACTCTCCGCCTCCTCCCAGCCTTCCTGAAGCCTCGTGGAGCCCTGTCCCCTTCCACAGACACTCTATTGTTGGAGGGTGATCGGCACAGGCGTTGCTGGGGACAAAAAGGCTGGCAGTACATTCATAGGGCATTAAACGAGGCCAGACGGGGATTCCAACCGGCATTCCCTATCCACATGCCCCGGTCCCCAGAGTCCCACACCCCGCTGCTTCAACAAACAAAAGAGAGGTTTGTCCACCCAGTTTTTCCTTTTGGGGGGTGGTCCGTGGATGAGCTTTCTTTAGAGCAAGCAGGAGGTACCTGTAAGTCACCAAATAAGATAATCATGAATCAAATAGCCCTCAGACAAGAACCACGACCATGTAACTTTACAGAATCTTCTTTCTCCTCTTTCTCTGCTCCAAACCCCCTTGAGGCAGATATGTTTGTTCAAAATTACAGCCAGCGTGGTCTGCGCTGTGTGCTTAGTCGCCAGTCGTGTCCAACTCTTTGCAACCTCATGGACAAGTCTTTATCGAACGCCCCCTGACTCAGAAGCAATCGCGTAAAGGAGGCCAAGTGGGAACAACAAATCTGAATCCTCCTCGGGAACTCCAAGTGGTATGTTGGCTGTGAGACACCCGATGTGGTCCAACAAGGCATCCTGGAGAGTGAGTCACCACTGGTGGGCCCAACGGAGGCCTTCTGGGGAACCCAAGTTTGAGAAACAGGAAAGCACAACCACCCAAAACTCCTCCCCACTCGAGCTTCCAGCAGCCTTCTCTGTTATTCTCTAGTGTGGTATTCTAGAAAGGAACCTCATTTGAGTTCAAAGTTTGGTGGATTAATTTGAAGCCAACGTTTTACTTTTCTTTTAAGACACTAGAGAAAAGAACATGTAATCCCAGCTTTTCCAAAGGCGGAGCAAGAGACTTCAATAACAAAGCTGTATTTCACTTGGCAATCGGGGAAAGCTGCCCCCCCCCCACCTTTTTTTTCAAGTGTTCTTGTGTTTTTGTTCTGCCTCTAAGAATATGCAGAAGAGACATCTCCAGGGCAGTAGGAACTCTTCTATCAGGAATTTCAAAAATGGCATTCCAAACATTTGGCCAATGGTTAGGCATCTGGGAGCTGATTTCCAAGATGCAAATCATGGTACCCGCCATCAGGAACGTAGGGCAAGTTGTCTCTGATGAATAAGACAACATTCGCAGAGGTTTTAATAAAATGAAGTACAAGATCCTGAGAAGATAACGCCAGATTTAGCCCCAAAGCCCCTGGCTTGCAAGAAGAATGGACTCCTCCCCATGCTAGCTCTCAAAGCAAACCTCCATGTCCTCTGGATTTGCCTTAATGTAATTCATTAAGGACAAGCCACCACTGGTGACCAGGCGATGTTTTTAATTACTGTGTTCCCATTGACGTCTGCATGGCCTTGTTATCATTCCAGCAGATATTTACAAATATGACTTCTAGGGGGGTTCCCTGTGATCTCCACAAGGACTACAGCTGCTAATGAGAGCCAGGCAGGCCCCCAGCCAAGGGGGCTGTTGATTATCAAGCCAAGAAACATCCAGACTCAGAAACTAATGAGCTGGCAGAGAGACCAAAACAGACTAGGAATGTGTGGCCCAGCACTGGGGAGAGAGGTCACCGAGACAACCTCAGGAGAGAGACAGAGCCAAGAGAGGAACTTTCATGCAAGCCAAACCTTTGTGGTTGCTAACTGCCCTAACGAACAGCAGTTTTATTCACCAAACGTCTATTAACTTCCCTCTGTGTGCCACGCATTGGGCTAGGTGCTGGGGAGGTGATTCCATCATGCTTGCCGCCCTTAAAGAAGAGCTGGGAAGGCCAACAAGAGAAGATTACTCAAGGATGTGAGAGCCCCTGTGGCTGTTCCACTCATGGAGAAAGTCATCATGTTCTGCCTTGTCACGGTATCGTCTGGATCTGAGATTTCACTCTGGAATGGCTTCAGACACACGCCTTGGGGCAGAGATGGGCCAGATGCTCACCAAAACTGTTTCCTCTCCTGGGCACGCAGTTAAACTAATTTTGAAACCCCTTTTTATCTTGATGAGAGACTAGCTTCCAACAATCAACTGTGAGCAAAAAGGATGAGGTACTGAAGAAGGAGAGTGCCTTCTCTCTCTCTCTCTCCCTCGCTTCTATCTGCTTGCTGGATGATGGCAGAGTGACCTTGAAGGCACATTTTGAAAATGGCAGTGCTAAAGCATGTTAGAAGCTAGGTCAGGTTCCCTAAAGGCAGAGCTTGAGATGGAGATTCTGATGCAAGGGACTATGTGACAGAATGCTCCCAGGTGAAACCTACAAAGAGAGAAGCAGGATAAGTTAAAGGAAGAATCTCAGCAAACAGGTAGTTTGGGATGACAGTTAGCTCTGATCCCCCAGGGAACTCAGGAAGATGAATGTCTCCACGGAGCTGTGTCCACTTGAGGCCATGGAGCCAGACATCTGTCTTCTGGGTCAGTCAATCTTTGGCTACGGGCTACCTCCGGGGGTTGCCTGCCCTCTCCAGCATTTCTGGGGGGAGTATCTGCCTGTCGACTCAGGGCAAATAGCGATCAGCATCCAACTTTTACAACAGGTGCAAGATGGGCATACCAGTCTGATAAAGGGGAAATTGAGAAAATACCTATTAGCATCTACTACAGTGAGCTCCCTGAATGACTGCCTGGGGCAGAGCCCCCACCTGCACTAGACTGGGACGTGAACAGGAAGTAACCCTTTACTGTTGTAACTGTTAAGCCACAGAGATCTTGGATTTGTTGCAGTAGCCAGTGTCAGACTAGTTGCACACCTAGCCTCCTAAACCAGAAGCTTAGGGGACTACATTGTAAATACTTTCAGCTTCTTGGGACACACTGGTGTCTGTGGCTGCTGTTGGCCAGAGTTGTCTTGTAGGTGCACCATAATCTGCCAATGCATGTGTGTGCTCTGTCGTGTCCAGCTCTTTTCGACCCTATGGACTGTAGCCTGCCAAGCTCCTCTGTTCATGGCATCTCCCAGGCAAAAATACTGGAGTGGCTTGCCAGTTCCTCCTCCAAGTGATCTTTCCAGCCCAGGGATCAAACCCACATTTCCTGAGCCTCCTGCACTGCCAGGTGGATTCTCTACCACTAAGCCAACTGGGAAGCCCATATTATACAATTGTTGTTGTTGTTCAGTCGCCCAGTCGTGTCCAGCTCTTTGCGACCCCATGGACTGCAGCACGCCAGGCCTCTCTGTCCCTCACCTCCCGAAGTTTGCCCAAGTTCATGTCCATTGCATCGGTGACACCATCCAGCCATCTTATCCTCTGACACCCTCTTCTGATTCTGCCCTCAATCTTTCCCAGCATTAAGGACTTTTCCAATGAGTCAACTATTTGCATCAGATGACCAAAATACTGGAGTTTCAGCTTCAGCATCAGTCCTTCCCACGAGTATTCAGGGTTGATTTCCCTTAAGATTGACTGTTTTGATTTCCTTGCTGTCCAAGGGACTCTCAGGATTCTTCTCCAGTACCACAGTTTGAATGCATCAATTCTTTGGCACTCTGCCCTCTTTAGGGTCCAGCTCCTGCAACTGTATGTGACCACTGGGAAGGCCATTGCCTTGATGTTATACAATATATTATTTTATACAATATATTATATAATAACGTTAAGTAAAGCCCAGGTGATTGATTTGAAAATGAAAACAGATAAATGTAAGGTTTGTGTTATGATTATTGCTTAATTTGATTTCATCTTCAGTGACCACAGGAGGGCTGACTTTCTGGGTCTGATGTAGATCGTTCTAGATTCTGTGTGGGCTCCTTATGAGTTGCTATTGGAGATGACTGGCTGCAGCTCCCTGTGCTTTGGAATCTCCTGTTTCAAGTCTCTCTCACCAGTGAGAACAGAATCAGCAAATTCTGGCTTACCAGCTGGGGCAGTGCTAACTGTGGAGGGCCCAGGTATGCTGATGGACCAGCATTACACATCCTAGAATCTTAAGGTTGATCCATCTAGTACTTAAGTCTCATTGGCTAAAATCTCTTTTTGGTGCTTCTACATCTAATTTTAATGGTAAATCGACAAATGTAGCAGCCATAGCCAGAGAAGAGCATGGTAACCAGAGGCCCAGACACATATATAATGAGAGTCTAGCTCACTCCAGTGGGGAAAGTGCCTAGAATTAGCAGAGGTGCTAGCCGAGTGTGAGGGAAGTCTTGAATGTGTGATAGAGGTGAGGGTGGTGAGCATCAGTTATGGCCACAAGATCAATCAACTCTTCTTTTCTAAGTTTCTCAGGAAATAATACCACTTAGAATCCTGGAGAAAGGCTTCCCAAATGGGGCAAACTCACCTAAGAAGCAAGTAAATCAGAAGAGCACACGGGTAGACTTAGGGGATACTGAGGACTCGTGACACTCCATGTCAGGGCCAACACATCCATCCCCCACTGGCTTGGAATATCAGCTGCTGGTCACTCACAGCTGGGTTCTTCACTGGGCACTGCCCTCAGTCACAGGAAACTGCCCTGCCCAAGCTTATGCCCTCTCTCCCAGGAGATGCCCTCAGCCATCCCTGGCTGATACAGGGGTACAAAGGCCTGGCCCCCTCACCT
This sequence comes from Capricornis sumatraensis, assembly GCF_032405125.1. Classification (NCBI taxonomy): domain Eukaryota; kingdom Metazoa; phylum Chordata; class Mammalia; order Artiodactyla; family Bovidae; genus Capricornis; species Capricornis sumatraensis. The sequence continues at coordinate 104,231,369 of NC_091092.1, read as the reverse complement.
CAATTTGGGACAATTCTGAAGGGCCACCCCAGCTCCAATGCTCCCATATCCGCTGAGGCCTCAGTTGCAACTGCTTCACCATCCTGCATCCCTCACTTCCTTGCAGGTGCCTCTCCCAAGACATTACCAATTAATCTATCGCATGCAGCAACTAACAAGTCAGTCCCAGTATGTATATGAAGATGTAAAGGAGTCAGAACAGCCAAAACAATTTTGAAAAGAATAAAGTGGGAGGACTTACACTTTTTGATTTAAAATACACTACAAAGCTATGGTGGCTCAGACCATAAAAATCTACCTGCAATGCAGGAGACCCAGGTTCAATCCCTGGGTCGGGAAGATCCCCTGGAGAAGGGAATGGTTACCCACTCCAGTATTCTTGCCTGGAGAATTTCATGGACAGAGGAGCCTGGAAGGCTACAGTCCATAGCACTGCAGAGTCAGACACAACTGAGCAACTAAAACTTTCACTTTTACAAAGCTATAGTAATCCAAATAGTGGGTTACTGGCCAGTATACATGGATACACGGAGCAGAACTGAACCAATGGAGCAGAAGCGAAAGTCCAGAAAAAAATCCTTATATTTATGGTCAATTAACTTTCAACATAGGTACCAAGATTATTCAGTAGGAAAGGACAATCTTTTCAATAAATGACGCGGGGACTACTGGATACCCATGCAAAAAGATGAATTTAGATCTTATATCTTACCATCCATACACAAAAATTAACTCAAAATAGATTGTAGATCTAAATGCTAGACCTAAAATTACAAAACTTTTTTAGAAGAAAACATATGACTAAATCTTTGTAGACTTCAATTAGTCTTTTCTTATATATGACACGAGAAGCATAAAATTTTAAAATTTGTAAATTGGACTACATTAGATTTTAAAACATCTGCAATTCAAAAGATACCATTAAGTAAATAAAAAGCCACAGACGGGGAGAACATATTTGCAAATCATATCTTACATACAAAAAATATTATTTTCAACTCTTAAAACTCAGTAATAGGAAAACAAAAAGCCCACTTTTTTTTTAATGATCCAACACATTTGAATAGCAGTTTCCTCAAAAAAGCGAAAGTGAAAGTGACTCAGTCATGTCCAACTCTTTGTGACCCCATGGATTATACACTCCATGGAATTCTCTAGTCCAGAATACTGGAGTGAGTAGCCTTCCCCTTCTCCAGGGGATCTGCCCAACCCAGAGATCGAACCCAGGTCTCCCGCATTGCAGGTGGATTCTTTACCAGCTGAGTCACAAGGGAAGCCTGAAGAAGATATACAAATGTCTAATAAGCCATATGAAACGATGTTCAACAGCGTTAGTCACTGGGGAAGTGCAAATCAAACTGACAGTGAGATACCACTTCACACCCACTAGGATGGCTGGAATCAAAAAGACAGACACTAGCAAGTGTCAGTGAGGATATGAAGCAGCTGGGACTCTCATAGTCTGCTGGTAGAAATGGAAATGGTGCAGCCACTTCAAAAAACAATTTGGCAGTTTCTTAAAGAGTTAAACATAAATTTATCACATAAGCCAGCAATTCCACTCCTTGGTAAATACCCAGGAGAAAATGAAAACTTATGTCTGTCCACACAAAGACTTGTGCACAAGTGTTCATAGAAGCATTATTCATAATAGCCAAAAGTGGAAACAGCCCAAACATCTATAAACAGAGAAACAGATAAATGAAATGTGGTATATCCATACAATGGAATATTATTCAGCTATGAAAAGGAACAAAGCATGGATACATGTTACAACATGGATGATGCTTGAAAACATTATACGTAGTAAAAGAAACCAGATATGAAAACCACATACTGTGTAATCCTTTTCACGTGAAATATCCAGAAAAGGCCAATGTATAGAGACAGAAAGTAGATTAATGATTTGCCTGGGGCTGGGAATGGAAATGGACAATGACCACTAGGGGACATAAGGGGTCTTCTTGGGGTGATTAGAAATGTTTTACAGTTAGATTGTGGTGATGGTTGCACAACCGGTTAAATTTACCAAAAATATCTTTGAAACATATGCTTCAAACACATGAATTTTACAGTATATAAACCATTGTTCAATAAAGCCATCTTGATTAAAAAAAACAAAACCTTCAGCCTACCTATCTTTAGCTCAAACTCCATTTCTAGGGAACCCAGTTGAAAACAACAGACATTGCATTTTATTTCTTTATTTTGGTTGCACTGGGTCTTTGTTGCTGTGCGTGGGCTTTCTCTAGTTGCAGAGAGTGGGGGCTACGCTCTAGCTGAAATGTGCGGAGCTTCCCATTGTGGTGGCTTCTCTTGTTGCGGAGCACAGGCTCTAGGTGCGTGGGCTTCAGTATTTGTGGCTCTCAGACTCTAGAGCCTACAGGCTTCAGTAGTTGCAGCTTGCAGTCTCTAGAGCTCGGGCTCAGTAGTTGTACCAAAGGGGCTTAATTGCGCCACAGCATGTAGAATCTTCCTGGTCCAGGTATCGAACTGTGTCCCCTCCATTGGCAGGTGGATTCTTAACCACTGAACCACCAGGGAAGTCCACATATATTGCATTTTAATAGAAATGCCTATTTCTTTGTATCTCTGACCAAATTTGAGAAAATTGGCCATTTCAAGATGAAAAAGCCCCCAAATATCTCCAAGTACACACACACACACACACACACACACACACACACACTCATCTTTCAAGCTTTCTGCCTTGACATATTACCATCATCATCACCTTTCCTGACCTGAGGTCTAGAATGCAACATTGGAATCCCTTCCCAGGAAGAAAATAACTCAACCCCTGCCCACAATGAAGCAGAGCCACAGTGGCCCATCCTACCACTCCTCATTATTTATAATTGTGAAATCCTATTTTTAATAGCTGTTTCCGTTTTTGTTATTTGTCATAATTCTTTGGCCTTAAAAGCCCAGCTACCCTGAGGTGTAAACAGTGGTGGTATAAATTGCCTGTGTTTGGTGGCTAGTGAGGGTCAACGGATTGGCAGGAAGGAGCCCGTGAGACAGACTAGGAAACAGACAAGGGAAGGAAAAAAAAAAGACGAGTTGATAAATAAGGACTCTGAGTTCATCCCCACAAGGCTGACTGGTCATTGCTCAATGTTGCAAGACACTGACTTCTGAGAGGTTTGCAGAAACAGCTCCCTCGACTTGGAAACTGCTGTGAATGTGAGTTCCACCCGAGGCTGAGCCTGTAAATAAGAGTTCTCGGGCATCCTCACCTGGCTGACAGGTCTGGGACGTCAGGTGTTCCTCTGGGGGTGGCTGAGTCTGAGCCCCAGCAACCCTGCCCCCAAGCTCTTGACCACCAGATTGATCAGCAAAGACCTTGCGCCATCTCACTCCCTCTGTCCCCTGGTTCTTGCTTCTGCCATAGGTTGCAGCACTGCCCACTGCCTGGAATGCCAGACACCCACTCAGTCACTCCCGAAACATTCATGGGACATCTACCATGGCCCCGTGGAACTACCTCTGGGCTAAGTTCCAGATCAAACAAGCCATGAATAACACAGCCTCTACCCACAGGAAGTTTGCAGGTGTCAGAATCAGTTATTTTTTGCACTGTGATAAAATATGGAAGGGGGAAATATCAGAAACAGAGAGGTGGCTTTGGGAAAGTCCACCTAGAAGGAGATGCCTGGGGAGACTTCCAAGAAGAGAGGACACTTAGATGGTCTCTTCAAAGAAGGGTGTCCTCTAGCACACAAGGCATTAGATTTCATTCAAAGGAGAGAGCGTATCAACTGAAGCAAAACTCCAGAACCATGCTGTCCATTAGAATTTTCTTCAGTGATGAAAATATTCTGTATCTGTGCCATCCAAAATGGTAGGCAGTCACAAATGAACACTCAAAATGTGGCTAGTGAGGCTGAGGAATGAAATTTTATTTTATTTTGTTTCGATTCCCTGTAACTTAAATATGCACATGTGGCTGCAGGTTAGCCAAGTAGACAGCACAGCTTCTGGGATACAAAACAGCAGGGTTCATTCCCAGAAGTGCCAGTGGTCATAGGAGACAGATTTGGGTGCTTGAGAGAGACTACTAGAAACAGCCAGAAAAAAGGGGGCCAGGTCACTGAGGAGCTTGTGGACCTGAGTCAAGCACCTGGGACGATGCCACATGGATATTGCCCTACCTAGTGAAGGAATTTGTCCCTTTCTGCCCCTCCATTTGAACACTACCGGCTGCCAGGAGGAGATGGGCTGAGAAAGGGCACAGATGAACGGTGTGAGCACCCTGGTCACTCTGACTAGCTGGACAAGTGTAAGTCCCATCAAAAGGGGGCAGCCAGTACTCAGTGTCACTTGTGCTCTTGTCTCCAAACGCAAGCCCCCAATTGCCCAATCTTCAGATGATTCAAGAGAAGCCAAAGTCGTGATCTATTTGGGGAAATTGTCCAGTATATCCAAATGCTGGCTACATTTTTGTTAAGGCTCCACAGTCCAAGAAAAACCAATCTGGGGGCTGGGATTTGGTCACTGAACTACAGATTTGCAACTAAGACTTCTCTCCAGCTGTGGCAGCCACCATGCTTCTAGTACGAACCTTGTGCTTATAATGCTCATCTCTCCCCACTAGGCACCCTATTCCTCAAGGGCAGAGATGGAAGTCTTATTCATCCATCACTCCCAGAACCTAGTCCAATGCCTGTACATGGTCTCTGCTTCATAGATGTTTGTTGAATGAATGTATGACCTCATTCATGGGTGAAATGATCCTGCCAGCCAAGGTAGTGGTTCAAAGAGACAGCGGCAAAGGAGTTAAAAGGCAAGAAATGAACTAGGCTTGGGGATAAAATCCCATTAATTGCCATCTTACCAGAAATCTTCTTTCCTGCAAATCTGCAGGCTGTAAATTAAAATCTGAATAGTTGTTTTGAGCGCAGCTTTCTCCAAACCACAGATTTGCAAACACGTCTCTTCCCGGTAGCTTGAGGCCTCACAATTGTCTTGTGCTATTAAATCTTGCTGAAAAGTGGGCTGAGACCACTAGGTCTCTTGTGAACATTACCAGACGTGTTGACGGTTGGTGTGGGATTCAGCGAGATGCCTCTGCCCCTGTCACCAGGGAGAGTCCAGCCATGAAGAGGCACCTTGGGAGAAGGATCTCTGATCTCAGGTGACCCCCAGAGCTAAGGGGAGGGGCGGAGATGGCATCCCAAAGTGGTAAATCCAGGTCCAAAGGCCCTGGCTTGTTCCGCTCCAAATTCCTGTAGCACATCAGGGGAATTTACGCTTCAGCTGTTCCAAGCCATGCCTGGGAATGTGTGCTCCGCACCACAGCAGCTTCCTAAGGCCAGGTGGATCTTTGTGCAGCGATGTCAAACTTGTGGCAGGAACAGTGAAAGCCCAGCCAAGAAAATGCACAGGGAAGCTTCCGAAAGAGGTGGGAGGGTGCGCCATCCCGACAACCCCACACCCAAACTCCCATGAGAAGCAAGAGACTACATTCCTGTGATTTTTTCCTTTTCGGGCAATTTTGGAGAGATTTTTTTAATGCCTGCAATTCATCTTGGTAAAATCAAGGCTAAAAAGCACCCAAAGGACTTTGAGTGGACCCCCTCCCCTGCTTACTGTACAGATGAGGAAACCGAGGCTCCCCCATTCTCAAGGACACGCAGATGAACTCTCAGAGCCAAGCCCAGCACTCTCTTATCTTTTACGGCACCACGGGTGCCCCTTGCTAATCCATACATCTGCGCACACCGCGGTGTCCTCTCGCGGTCACTGATGACAAAGGCCATTTTTCACAGGAGGATATAATCTGCTAAAATCTTCTCCCTCATTCCAGGGCAAGAGTGCCCATATTTCACCGAGCAGGTTAATCACAAACATCAAGTGATGAAGCAGGAGGAACAAGAGAAGAAAAGAAGCCCTCACAGTTTGTGGAAACTTCTGAAATGGGACATGTTTTGCTTCCCCTCCTCATACCGCAATGCAAACCTCCTAAAAGCCTGTAACATTTAGCAAAACTCTTTGCCATACCTGGATATAAAATCATATTCTCTTTAAACCTATAGACACTTAGGAAAGATAATTGATGAGTTATTTAGATTAGTCTCCAGTGTCCAAAGCCACCATCATTGAGATGAAGTGCTCAGGACAGAGTGAAATCCCTTAATTACTCTCACATGTGTTGCGTGTTGCAGAGAAAGAAAACAGAATGCAAAGTGCTTATATATTTCAGCCGCATAATAGCTTGATGAAGATTTCTAAATTTTTCAAAATGTCATTTCTTTCCAAAAGATGGATTATTTCTGTTGGGGTTTAGTCTACCTAATTACTCCTGCCTTGATTACTTAACTACTCCAGATATTTCATCCCTTCATGCTCTTATCATGTTCGGCATGTTAGAAGAACCAAGGCAGCTTATTAGCACAAAGTAGACAGTCGAGTTTCCTGGCAGTTAGTGTGGGAGCATGAGGGACAAAATTGAACACAAGGAATGGCTCCTGTGAAGCAGTGGCCTTTCTGCAGCTTCCGCCCATTTGCCGCAACCCAGGCTAGTCTGCACAGGGCATATGTGAGACCCAAGTCTCCCTGCCCCACCAGCCCAGGAGGCAGCATGTTGATTCCCCTCTGCTCTCCAGCTCTCTGCCCCATTCATTATGGAGACCTTGGGTCTGGGCTCCCTATTTCTTTCTTTAGAGGAGTCCTTCTCAAACTTCCACCTGGAGGACTCCTTAAAACAGAGAGGGCCCAGCCCCACCACAAGGTGGCTAGATTCGGCAGGTCTGGGGTAAGGATCAGAGAACCTACCTGTGTCTCTAACAAGTCCCCAGGCCATGTTGATGCTGCTGCTTCTGGGGCCACACTTGGAGAACACTGCTTTAAGACAATTTCTGTCTTTCTTTAAAAGAAATTTTTTTAACCACTCAAATCTGTGATCAGTGCCTGTAATTAGGTCAGAAATTGGGACCCCATGGCATCTATCTGACTTTAAAAATATAAGAACCTGCTTGCCAATGCAGGAGATGTAAGAGATGCAAGAACCATGAGTTCGATCCCTGGGTCGGAAAGACTCCCTGGAGAAGGGAATGGCAACCCACTCTGGTATTCTTGCCTGGAGAATCCCATGGACAGAGGAGCTTGGCGGTCTACAGTCCATGGGGTTGCAGAATCAGACACGACTGAGCAACTTAGCATGTCAGGTATCTAGCTCTGGATTCAATGAGCAAAATAACTATTTAGGTTAAAGGGAAGGGCCTCAAAATAAGAGAGAGAGGACAGAATGGAGGGAGGAAGAAAGGATGGATGGAAGGAAGATAGTTGAACAGGGCAGGACATCTCCGGAAAGTGTGATTCTACAACTATACTCTGAAGAGTCAGGGAGCAGGCACAGCTCTATGGCTGGACTGAAAGGAATATGGCTTTTCTCTGTGTTTTCCTATTACGTGGGGATCGCAGGGTGTGCTACCCTACCAGACACAGGTCCTTTTTCACTCTTACGGGACGCTGGGCCATGGGCAAGCCTGGATCCCAGAGCCTGCCTCCGGCGCACCTGTCACGCTGAGGGAAGGAGGCCCGCGCCCTTTGGCTGATCCCACAACCTGGAAAAAAGCCAGACTCCCCTGCCTTTGAAAGCCTGTTCCTTGGAGCAATCCTGACTCGCTAGGTTTAATTGTTCCGTCTCTTTTCCTCTGGTTTATGAAGCCGCCCCGCCTGGAGTCCGCCCTTGCGCAGCGGCCCGGAAAGGTGGGAGGAACGCGCTCAGCGTTCCCCGCTCGGCCAGAGAGGGTTTCTATTTCCTGATTATAAAGAAGCATTTGTTGGGAGCCGATGAATTGCGGCGGGCACCTGTGATGCTCTGCGCCTGCCGGGTTCTGTTTATGCATCAAATGTGGGCGCAGGTTTTTCCTGGCGCTTGGGGTGGTGGGGCGAAGAGGGAGCAGGCTTCAAGTGCAGCGCCAATCCATCCACCCGATCCCCCACTACCTACAACCTTGAAATCCCCCAGACCTGGCAACTCAAAACGTGGTCCAGGGAGCAGCAGCAGCGCCCGGGAGCTCGTTAGAAATGCAAATCTCGGCCCCACCCAGACCTACTGAATCAATCTGCGTTTTAAGGAGAGCCTGCAGTAATTCCCAATTCGGGTTAAGCAGGACACAGGAGTGCGTAGCACGAAAAAGGTGAAGCGCTCCTTCTTTCAGAGGAGGAAGGGCAGGGGAGGGAGGTAAAGGTCAGCCCCTGATGTGAAAAGGAGTAGGGGGGTTAACCCTGAGGTTTGCCCACTGGAGTGGAAGACAAATTAACATAGGGAGTGAGTTACTGGGAAAGTGGCCGAAGCTGGGGGTGAATATGAGTTGGGGGGGGGGGAGGGGCAGCCCAATTCGTCTGGGGGGAGGGATCCCAATTCGTCTGGGGGGAGGGATGGAAAGAAAAGAGATGAGGTAAGTGGATGCCACCCACACTCCCAGAAAAGTTGAGTATGTTGCATGCTGAGACCTTTTCCTCTGCCTGCTGCGCATTTTCTGAGACCCAACTGAGGCGGTTCAGCACGTACAATGCGTAATAGATGAGAAAACAGTAGCGGCCAGAGCTGATGGCAGGCCCGCAGCTGAGGTAAGAGCACCTGGGAACTTCTTAATAAGCAAGTTGACATGTGGTGAATAAAATTTTAATGCTGGAAGAAAGGGAAAACACACAGTCATAAAAAGTATGCCCAGCATCACTGCATCATAACCAAGAGAACGCGCCAGCCAGGGAGCGCCTGTGGAGCCGAAGTGATGAGGGCCACCCCATCCACTCAGCCTAGCAATAACTCGTGTCTGGGCCCAAGAACCAGCCTGTTTTCCAGAAGGTACTGAGTGTATTCAAGAGGAGGTCATCCAAAAAGAAATGATTTGGATTTGGTATGAGGACAAGAAGTGATGTGCACAAGCCTCTCTGGGTCCCCCTCTGACCATCTCTTGCCCTCACTTATAGGCAGCCCTGCTGAAACCAGGTGGTGGGGCCCGGGGGCGAGAGGGACGGAGGCTTCAGTTAAATCTCATAAAATCCAAAGTAGCTGATACACTTTCAGATTCCCCTCCAGGCCTCTTTCGTCAGGCCTGTTCAACAATTTTATGCATGGAGCAGGTGGACCGGTGGAAAACACACACCCATCAAATTCCTGGTTGCCCGCAAGCTGGTAGAGTAGTTAATCTACCAAGCAGATAATTTACTTGGACTTCAATTATGTTTCAACAGACTGTAACAATAAAGCGAGTCTATCAAGATGGTACTTATTTATTTCTTTATTAATATATGCCTTCTCCTCCTCTTCCATAAAGGTATTGAGGTGATTTGCAGAAATTGTAGTAAATTAAATCAAAATATTAAAATAACAATGTAAAAGTCAGGTTCAGTTCTGGTGTAAAGTAGCATTGGACATCAGGACTGGTGCGAATGGTGACATTAAACAGGAAAAAATCTAAAGTTCTGTCCTTGTTACAGAAAACAAAAGTTGGGGTATAGGATGTGAGCAATGTGGTTTAGCAACATCTCAGATTAAAAAAATAAAAAAAAGACTAATGAATAGTGACCTCAGTCTGAGTAAAGAGTAGGATACAGTGACTGGAAAAATTAAAAAGACAGATGGAAATGTCTCTAAAAAGGGAAGGGATGGTCCCATACCGCCCTACTCTTATCAAGACCACTCCTTGAATATTCAGCTCACTTCTGAAAGTCACACTTTGAAAAAGTCATTTGGCAAACTGGACACACTCTGAAGAAAATAATCTGGAGCGTGAAAGATCATGAAACACAGAAGTGGGCTATGTGCCGGCCCCTGTGTGAGATACCAAAGGGACAAAGTCATGGAAGACATGGTCTTGTCCTTCAGAAACTTACAGCCCAGTGAGAAACTCAGATAAGTAAACTACAGAAAGAAAGAAGGCTAAATCAGGCAGTGGAATGTTGGAAGAAATTATGGAAATTATGAAATATTTGGACTGGGTGGCATCCGGCACTCAATACTCTCAACAGCTGCAGAAATGAGTGCCTCCATGTTAAAGGGAGAATCCAAGTGGTACACGCGAGCAGTGCTAAATGTATCAAAAAAACCTTGACTACAGAGGCTTCAAAAAATATGATGGATTTTACTCAAACCACAAGAAGAGAGGAGGTAAGCAAATATCAGTCCAAGAACATCAGCACCTTAGACTCTGTGACTCTCTTGGCCCTTCCCTCATGATTACAATATGACTGCAACTGCTCTTGCCTTTTCGTCTACATTCCAGCAGGAAGAAGGGAAAAGGGCAACATGTGTATCAGGAAGACAAAAACCTTCCCAGGAACCCACATCAGAGATGCCTGCTTACAGCTCATCAGCCAGAACTATGGCCCCTGTTCCCCATGATGTGATTCATTATCAGTTCTGCAGTTTGGGTCAGGCAAACAACAGTGTCTGACACGAATGGGTTTTTGGTTTGTTTTGTTGTTTATTTCAGCCATACACTGCTTCAGGCCATTCACGGTGTTCAAGGCCTTCTTCAGCCCCTGTAGCACCATGTTGAGGCCTGGCTTCAGAAGCCCTCAGGAAAACACTTCCTGCAACTCTCTATCTGTGACAAGAGAGTCATCAGAATCAGAGTCTGAAACTCAGAGTGAGGTCGAGGGTGGGGGAGGGGGTGTCCATCTTGCCGCGTGCAAGTCCACACCCACAGGAGGAAGTCAAGGAGCCCAGGACCCCCGCACCTGGCAAAGGGTGCTCCTGGCCACCGCCGGCTTTCAGCCCCTTGCCCTCCAGCTGCGATCCACGTGGACTCCACGAATGGGTTTTGAATTTCAGGCTTGGGAGACTGAAGGGATGATGGTGCCATTCACAGAGACCAGAAATACAGAGGAACAGGTTTGCTGGAAGCGAGGGTGGCAGTTAATCAGTTCAGTCTGGCATATATGTTGAAAAGCCTGTGAAGTATCCCAGAACAGAGATGCCAAGTGGAGAAATTCGTTGTGAAGGGTTGGATTGTAACTGAAAGTGTTCTGTACTTCAGACATGGATTTGGGAGTCAGCAGCAAAGAAGTGAGGATTGCAGCCCTAGATGTAAGGTTAGGGTTTGAGTTCCCTCAGGGAGGAAGTGTGGAGTGAGAGGTCTAACCAGGCTCAGCGGGTACCAGTTTCACATTTAGGCATGAAGTTGGGGGGAAGAGAGGAATCTGAAAAGAGTGCTGGGAAGAAGCAGTCAGCTAGATGGGAAACCAGAAGAGAGTGGTTCACAGAGACGGTGGGAAGAGAGATTTTGAAGGAGGGAAAGAGAAACAGGTGCTGCCCACACTGTCGACGCCCCTCCCTTTATACCTTCTCTGAGCACACCTGCGGCTGGGAGCCTCTGGGCACGTGGCCAGCTTCTGCCTTGAGTGCCTGTCTCCCCATGTCGTGGGACTTTCTCTGGCCCCATAGGAGACTGTTTAGCCAAGTACAGGCACGGGTTGGAAGGTAGAAGCTGAAACCCCCAAGTTTGGGGAGGTGGTTGTGGGGAGCAGCAACCATCAGGTAAATCCCTCAGCCTTCTCAGTTCTGAGCTGGATCTCACACAGGTTCTTCGAGGGCCCAGAGGGGACTGAGCTCCAGTTGCCCACTGCAGTGAGTCGCCTTACTGGTTCTCTTCCCTTCTCCATTCACTGTCCCTACCCATCCAAGGGTGCCCATGGCTTGGGAGCCCCCACGGAGGTGCAGGGAACCACCCACCCACTGGTATCAGCATCTTGCTTTGATCCTTTGTATAGTTTGGTTGCTGCTTTAGAAGGAAACCAAACTAACGACAACCTTGAACCAGATCAAGTCGTCATTTTCTCCCATCCTTGAACTAAGACCAGACTCTAAACTAGGGTCAAAATACATAGGAGAAGGAGAGAAAAGGGAAGCTTGGCTTTGGCAAAGAGGGTCAACTTAGAGCTTGGACCAAGCAGTTTCAGAGATGTGGCAGTGCTTGGGACTAGATGTCAGTGAGATGAGAAGTAAATAAAAGAGAAGGAAATTGAGTCAGCTGGTGTGGACTACACGTTCAAGACTCTTGACTCCAAGAGGCAGGAGGACCCAGGATCGTAGCTAGCGTGTGACGTAGTCAAGGGAAGTTGTTAAGCCTTCTCTCACCAATCTAAACTTAAAAAAAACAACTTTGAGATGTATGAAGCAATTAAACTTGGAACACTGACTAGATACTTGAAAATATTAACAGGTAATTGTTAAATAATATAGTTACATTAGGAAAAGAGCCTTTATCTTTTAGAGATATGTACAGAGATCCCTGGGCTTCCCTGGGGGCTCAGAGGTTAAAGCGTCTGCCTGGAATGCAGGAGACCCGGGTTCGATCCCTGGGTTGGGAAGATCCCCCGGAGAAGGAAATGGCAACCCACTCCAGTACTCTTGCCTAGAGAATCCCATGGAGGGAGGAGCCTAGTAGGCTACAGTCTACGGGGTCGCAAAGAGTCAGGCACGACTGAGCAACTAACCCTCTCACACACACACACACACACACACACACACACAGAGTTACATATAAGTAATAGGATGTTTGGGATTTGCTTCAGAACAGTGCAATAGATAGAAGTGAAACCAAATTGGCATCAATTCATCATTGTCAAAAAGTTAAAAAAAAAGCCGGTGGCACGGGGTGCACTCCCACATGGGGGGAAAACTATTCGGAGCCACTGCAGCCTTGGAAGGCTCACAGCTTCACTTGGTTTCACCGCTAACTCACTGCCCCACAGCCCCTGATGTTCTCCAGACCTTTTCAAATGCCCCCTTGTGAAGCTTTCTCCCTCCATCCTGTTACTTGGGCTGGAAAGTGACACCTCGCACCAGAATTGAAAATAAGGAAAAAAAGTGTGCCCACAGGAAGCCTGTCTTCCTGGTGGCTCAGATGGTAAAGAATCTGCCTGCACTGTGGGAGACCCGGTTTGGATCCCTGGGTCGGAAAGATCCCCTGGAGAAAGAATGGCAACCCACTCCGGTATTTAGGAAGCAATCTAAACCATCAACACTGAATGTGTCAGAGCGAAGTCACCTTGAAGGAGTGGAATGCCCAGGCCAGTGAGACTTGGCAGCAGTCTGATTTAAGTTGTTAGGAAATTAGTATGTGTCCATCAAGATGGGGGTGGGGGATGGGATCGGGTGGACGCCTGGCTTTTTTCTCTCTGGAGTCATTCTCCTCCCTCCCTTGCTGGTGCTGGCCCCGGCAGGCTGATCTATATGGCTTCCAACATGCTTTGGTGGAGTTCAGCCAATGAGCAGCCCCAGAAGGTGGTTGGGGGGAGAGGAGTGGGGTCAACTTCCTTCTTCCCCCGGCTCTCCCACTGCCACCAAGGATCCCCCAGTGCTCCTCGTGAGGTTCCTTCTCCAACTAGGTTTCGCTAACCATTCAGTAACTGTGGGCTGAGGGATGCTTCAAGCCCATTCCTCTGCAAACACCACCTTTGAAATAAGCCTTTCTTAAAAGATCCCACCTGGAGGAGAAACTGGCAACCCACTCCAGTATTCCTGCCTGGAGAACCCCGTGGACATAGGAGCCTGACAGGCTCCAGTCCATGGGGTCCCAAAGAGTCGGACATGACTCAAGCAACTGAGCAGGCAAGCAGGCAGGTTATCCAAATGTGGGTGTTGCCCACCCTTTGCTGTTTGAACCCTGAGGGGAACTAAGGCAGAAACTGGAGCTGGGTTACCCACTCAAGCACTATCGATCAGTGAAGGACATGGCGTCACCTCTGACACATGGAGCCTTAGGGACGGGCTATCCCAGCCTATTCCCAGTAAACTCACAAGTCCTGGCAATCCTTACCCTTCCACCCTGGGCCACCCTGCCAGCCTTAGTCAATGAGGCAGTCCTATGACCAACCTGCAGGGCCCGGGCTAGCGAATGGCAGCAGCCAGTCAACCAGTTTCTGACTGCAAATGATGGCTTTAACCTTCTGGCTCCTTCTAGCAGCCTTGCTTTAACTTGGTTCCAGAGTTGACTAGCATGGACCATGGTGAGACTGAGTTTCTGAACCTACAAAGCTGAGAGCCACACTAGGCTGTGGACAGGCCACCAAGGTAATTGTCCCTCTGACGGGAGTTGTCTGAGGCCTAGTCAGCTCTGTCCGGGGTCAGTGTTCTGCACCGCTGAGCCTCACATGCCGTTTGAATTATATGCAGTCCTGAAGCCACTCCAGCCTTTGTGAAGGACACCGTGAAGCAGAAAAGAATAGCCTTATCGCTTTGAGAGGAAGGCGGGAGGCCACAGCAGGTTAATGTCCTCAAAAGCTGCGTGTCCCCACCTGGAGGGGGTAGTAAGGAGTTTTATAGTAATGGTTCAAAGAGAAGGGCGTGATCCGCTCATGGACATTCTTCTGATTAGTTGGTGGTGAGGTAATTGAGAATCAGCATTATCAGCCTCTGGTTCCAACTGGTCTAGGGTGTACGTGCCTGGGAGCAGCATACCTTTAACTTCTCCCACCTGGTGGGAGCTTCAGTATCTGCAAAAAGCTATTGTGTGTATGCCTTCTGGGGGAAACGGGACCCTGCCCCAAAGGCTACATTATTATTTCCTGGCTGCTCCTCCCTTATCTCCACATCTCCTCCCTTCTCTAATTAGCATCTGTTTGAACCTGCCTGTTGGAACTCCTGGAAGGTCACGGAGGTTGAAAGAAGCTTATTTCCTGTAATCAAGAAATGGGGGACACAGAAAGGCTTTTGTGCCCCAGAGCCCCACAGGGTCCTGCTCAGTATCGGTATCACCCTGAACATCACATAAAATCATAGACTTGTGGAGCTGGAATGGCCTTAGACGTGAGGGCCTGGTCTCGGCTCATTTGAAGGGTAAGAGATTTGGAGATCAGAGAGGCTGAATAATTTGCCCAGGGGTATTCAGAGAGTGAATTGGTCACGGCAAGCCCCGTCCCAGAGCAGCGTCCTTTTTATTTTTTAATTTCAGTTTTATTATTAACTATGTGCGTGTGCAGGTGCATGTGTGTTCAGACGTGTCTGACCCTTTGTGACCCCATGGACTGTAGCCCACCAGGCTCCTCTGTCCATGGGATTCTCCCAGCAAGAATACTGGAGTGGATTGCCATGCCCTCCTCCAGGGAATCTTCCCCACCCAGGGATCAAACCTGTGTCTCCTACCATCTTCTACATTGGCAGGTGGATTCTTTAGCACTAGGGCCACCTGGGAAGCCCATTATTGAGTATGAACGTGAATGTGAAGTCGCTCAGTCGTGTCCGACTCTTTGCGACCCCATGGACTGTAGCCTACCAGGCTCCTCTGTCCATGGGATTTTCCAGGCAATAGTACTGGAGTGGATTGCCATTTCCTTCTCCAAGGGATCTTCCCAACCCAGGGATCGAACCCGGGCCTCCCACATCGTAGACAGACGCTTTACCATCTGAGTATACTGACAAACAAACTTTGAATTAACATACCCATCATCTCACATATCTATCTCTTCCTCTTTTTTATTTTGGTGAAAACATCTGAGTTCCATCCTTCCCCCAAACCTCAACCATACTGTCAGTGTTACCAACCGTAGTCACCATGCTTTATAGCAGACCCTCCAACTTTATTCATCTTATAACTGAAAGTTGGGATCCTTTTACCAGCCTCTTCCCATCACTCTTCTTCCTAGCCCCTGGCAACTACTTCTCTACTCTGTTTGTAAGAGTTAGGCTTTCTTTCCCCTTCAGATTCCACTTATACAGGATACCAGTGGTATTTGTCTTTCTCTGTCTGTCTTATTTCGCTGAGCATAGTGCCCTCAAGGTGCATGTTGTCACCAATGGCAAGATTTCCTTCTTTTTTTTCTGGCTAGATAATGTCCCATTGTATGCATGTAGGCCACATCTTCTTTATCCATTCATTCACTGATGGACTTCCTGGTGGCTCAGATGGTAAAGCGTCTGTCTACAATTTGGGAGACCCGGGTTCGATCCCTAGGTGGGAAAGATCTCTTGGAGAAGGAAATGGCAACCCACTCCAGTATTCTTGCCTGGAAAATCTCATGGATGGAGGAGCCTGGTAGGCTACAGTCCATGGGATCACAAAGAATCAGACATGACTGAGCGACTTCACTTCACTTTCTATTGATGGACACTAAGGTTGTTTCCCTATCTTGGCTATTGGGAATAATACTGCGGTGATCATGGGTCGTAGAGATCAGTACCGCTTTGAGACCCAGTTTTCATTTCCTTTAGATAAATATCCAGACGTGGAATTGCTGGACTCTTGAGAGTCCCTTGGAGTGCAAGGAGATCCAACCAGTCCATTCTGAAGGAGATCAGTCCTGGGTGTTCTTTGGAAGGAAAGATGCTAAAGCTGAAACTCCAGTACTTTGGCCACCTCATACGAAGAGTTGACTCATTGCAAAAGACTCTGATGCTGGGAGGGACTGGGGACAGGAGGAGAAGGGGACGACAGAGGATGAGATGGCTGGATGGCATCACAGACTCGATGGATGTGAGTTTGGATGAACTCCGGGAGTTGGTGATGGACAGGGAGGCCTGGCGTGCTGCAATTCATGGGGTCACAAAGAGTCAGACATGACTGAGCGACTGAACTGAACTGATGGTAGTTCTATTCTTAAGTGTTTAAGGAACCTTTGTACTGTTTCCATAGTGGCTGTACCAATTTACTGCCCTGAGGGCAGTGTCCTTTGACCACACCCAGCACTGCCCATCTATAACAGCATATCTGGATTTAGGGGTCCTGGGGCCTAAAGGACTTCCCACCCCTCCCGGTTCTGAGCCATCCTCAGCACTGGTAAAGGGTGGGTTTGTTGAGGGGGTGGTGGAACCCTAGACTCACTAAGACAAGCAGTACTGGGTCTGTGTGACCCTCTGGAAGCATCTTAACCTCTCTGAATCTTTTCCTTATCTGCAAAATTCCACCTAATAATACCTATGCCTTCCTCCAGATCAACTTTCCCAGCACGCTTTGAAGTTAAGGCAAATGTCATGGATGCTGTCAGCGCCTCGCCTGCATCCCCTCCGCTTACGGGGTGGCGGGGTGGGGGTGGGGGACGGTCCACACAGCAGCTGCTTTTTCCATCCCTCTGCCTGAGGGCCACCTCTGGCTGCAGCAAAGGCTGAGCCCAGGTTTGGGAAGGGTGGAGGTGCCAGGGACTTAGCATCATCCAGGGCAGCCCTCCAACAACGCCGGCCAGGAGGAGTTGGAGAAATGCCCAGCCCTCTCAACTCTTAGGGCTTCCCAGGTGGTGCTCATGGGAAAAAATCTGCCTGCCAATGCAGGGGACATAAGAGACACAGGTTCGATCCCTGGGTGGGGAAGATCCCCTGGAGGAGGGCATGGCAACCCACTCCAGTATTCTTGCCTGGAGAATTCCATGGACAGAGGAGTCTGGTGGGCTACAGCCCATGGGGTCACAAAGAGTTGGACACAACTGAGAGACTTAGCATGCACGCATGCTCACTTCTGAATGGAACCATTTTGAGCCATATTTCAGACAGTCTCTGAGAAGGTCACCAATGGGACCGCACCCCCCTGCCCACAGTGGAAATCTGCTCTTTGAAATGCCCATCACTGGCTTTCCCTCCTTCCTTGTCTCATTTCTGTGCTTCTTGGACTCACCTCGCACTGAATAAACAACTTGCACCGAAACCCTTATCTCGAGTCTGCTTTGCGGGGAACCCAAGGTAAGACCAAAAACAGCAGGTGAAAGAAAATCTCACTGAGCTTAGTTGGGTCCAGCCCAGTGCTCCCCATGTCGGAGTAGCCCAGGAGGTTGGAGAATTCATCCCCAGGTGTTGGGGTGCTTCCTGAGGAGAATCAGCCTCGGAAAAGAGAACGGACTAAGCAGCTGGCTGGCCCCATGCCAGAGCACAGAGCAGCATCTAGGCTACAGCACCCAGGACCAAAGAGAAGAAAGCCAACTGGTACAAAAACTGCCTACCTTGGGAATCCCTGGTGGTCCAATGGTTTAAAATCTGCCTTCCAATAAAGGGGGTATAGGTTCGATCCCTGGTTGGGGAAGTAAGAGCCCACATGCCATGCAGCACAGCTGAAACATTTTTTTTTTTAAATGCCTACCTTGTAAGGTTGTTCTGAGGATTAAATGAGGCAATATCTGCACATAGAGGTGCCTAATAATGGTCATTGTCATTCGCCAAAGAGAAAAAGGGGTGCAAGTCACTTCCTCTGTCATGAGGGAATGGCTGTTCATGGGACACCCGAAGCCGTGAGCAGACATCTTTTTCTCTTTACCCTCCTATCCAGAATTTAACTTAGAAAGTCCTTGTGGATGCCCTGGCATGGCTTCAGCCTCAGTTCGCTCTTTAGCCTTCCTGACACCACTCGTACTGTTCCCTGCGATTGTTTTTATGCTTCTCGTTGGCTATCCACCAGCTCTTCGGCATGAGCAACAAAACTGAGGTCCCCAGGGCTCCTGGCATAGCAGCAGCTTAGTCAAGTCCATCATTTTATCTTCCTTAAGCTTCTTTGTAGTGGTTGATATGGAATTTCATTTTTGCATCCTTCCAACTTTCCGAGTGGCTGCTGTGGCATCTCAAGCTGTGAGTTGAGGAAAACCTCTGTTTCCCTCAAAGAGCCCTCTGCCCCCCACCCCCACAATAAGAACAGAGATTCCTGATCCCCGCTCCCAACAGACCCAATCAGAATCTTGGAAGCAGAGCCTGGTGGGTTGGAGGTGGGGGTTGTATCAGCCCTTGATGTTGTCTATGACCCTCAAGCCTGAGAACCACAGCTCCGAGCCTTTCGAAGTCTGAGCAGCCCATTCCCCATGGCTCTTAATAATCTGCCTTTAATGCAGGAGACGCCGGTTTGATCTCCGGGTCAGGAAGATCCCCTGGAGGAGGAAATGGCAACCCACTCCAGTATTCTTGCCTGGAAAAATCCAATGGACAGAGGAGCCTAGCAGGCTACAGTCCAAAGGCTCTCAAAGAGTCAGACTGAGCATGCACACACTTATTCTGAGAAGACCGACTCACCTTCTCCCAAGGTCTCGTCCCGCTCCCTCACCAAACAGTTCCTCCTTCTTGGTTTGAATTAACTCAAGAGTAGCAATTCTCCTTGTCAATGCTCAGTCTTAACAGGAGGTGAAACTGTCAGTAAGGTAAGTCAAGAGTTTGTTCAGACGCTCTGCTTCCAGCTGATGGTGACTCTGAGCAGCTGTCCAGCTAGTTCGCGCACCACCCTCCCCCACATCAGTAGGTGTCTCAACTCCAGGCCAGTTGTGTGGTCTGTCAGGAACCTTTCATCAATTACCCCCATCTGGTCTGGCAGCCTGTAACATGCTCCGACAACAATATGACTTCTGTTCCCCTTGCCTTTGATCTCCACCCACATGGTTTCCAACACCGCTCCACCCTCAGGACTATGGATTTCCATGTGGGTGTAAATCTTTTTATCATGTGCTCACTCTCCACCTCCCCTTCTAAAGATTTCTTTTTCACAAGATCAACCATCCAATCACACCGTTGGTTCCCCTGGCAGCCCCCAACTTTTGGTGCTTTCCAAAAGTCACCTCATTAACATAATCTTAGTTGTGATGGAGAAGGGTTTGTTATGAATAACAAGGCACCCATTTCGCCTTTATGGCTTTGAAGGGATTTCGGGAACTGAGGACAGGAGACAAAATATTAATAAAAGAAGCTCCCATTGCTCTTATCACTCAAGAAATTCTAAGAGTTTGGGGAGCTGTAGGCCAGGAACCGTGGATGAAACCAAATAGATATGAGAAATGTACTTTGGTCATCTAAATGATGAAATATATATTTCTTATAAATCATAGTATCCAAGCACCTTAAGCAAAGACGCTCATCACATTATGTATTGTATGTGAGAAATCCATTTGAACCCTGATCCTGGAATTTTTCCATGGCCTGAACTGAAGGTCAGTTTCCCACTGCGTCTTTGCAGCAAGTGTGTTACAGGCAGGCTGATGGCATGATCTTATGATGACTGATGCCTTATGTTCCTGCAGTTAGACGGACCCCAAGAGAACCTGTGAGAGCCCTAGAGACTCAGAGTCAGAGAGTTTCCCTTGGGCTCTTTACTCCATTGGTTTGATGGATCCTGGGACTCAAAAGCAAAGGTGTCACTGCAGTTATGGGCAACCAGGACCGAGTAACCAGCCTTGTGTCTGAATGCCAACTATCTAAGGCCTGGGTCTTATTCATTCTGGTGAAAGGTCTTCATCTCCTCGTTCAGACACCCTGATTTTAGGTTTTTTTTTTTTTTTCCTTTTCTACTCTTTATTATCATTATTAATTCTATTGAAGTATAGTTGATTTACAGTGTTGTGTTAATTTCTGCTGTACAGCAAAGTGATTCAGATATATATGTGTGTGTGTGTGTATTGTGTGTGTGTGTAAGTCACTTTAGTCATGTCAGACTCCTTGCAACTCCATGGACTGTAGCCCACCAAGGTCCTCTGTCCATGGGCTTCTCCAAGCAAGAAGACTGGAGTGAGTTTCCATGCCCTCCTCCAAGAATATATATATACGCTTTCCTGGTGGCTCAGACGGTAAAGAATCGGCATGCAGTGCGGGAGACCTGGGTTCGATCCCTGCGTTGGAAAATCCACTGGAGGAGGGCATGGCAACCCACTCCAGTATTCTTGCCTGGAGAAGCCCATGGGCAGAGGAGCCTAGTGGGCTACAGTCCATGGGGTCGTAAAGAGTTGGACACGACTGAGCAACTAAGTACGCCACATATATGTTCTTTTACATATTCTTTTCCATTATAGTTTATCACAGGATATTGAACATAGTTCCCTGTACTATACAGTAGGATCTTTTTGTTAATTCGATCCTAGTCTTAATTCAAACTCTACTCAGTGGGTCTGAGCCAGGAACCTTCAAAGAAGTCAGATTTTTGTGGTGCTTTATTTTTCCAACTTGCAAATGTAGCGCTATGGTAATACAAGGTCTTTTATTTAGCCAGAAATTCTGCCTTAACAGCATTTAATTAACACGTTACCTTAGGAGTTTCAAATATTTCTTGGAAGTAGGTGAGAAATTAATACAAAACTAAATAAATAAGCATTTTCTTTCTTTAAAGCCAGTATTTTTGACATGCAGCAAATGCTTACCAGATTAAAAACTCAATTCACTGACGCCTACGCTGATGAAAATCCTGAAATAATGGGATGTATTTTGGACACTGAGCTTTTAAGAAAAAAAAAAGTACAAATGAAACAAACAAGACAGTTCTCGAGCTAGGCTGGTACTCTTGAACCATTTGGTGATGGACTTCTATTTTTTTAATTTCAGTATCTTTAAAATTATAAAGTTAGCAGGTGATCATGCTAAAAAATTCAAAATATAAACAAAAAAAGTTCTTCCAACCCCTATCCTAGGCCCAGAGATATTTTCGACTAACAGTTTCTTCAGTGTTCATTTAGAATATTCCATGTATATTGTTGTTGTTCAGTCCCCAAGTTATGTCCGACTCTTTGTGACCCCATTGACTGTAGCACGCCAGGCTTCCCTGTCCTTCACTATCTCCATGTGTATACATACAGCATAAATTTAATCTAATAGAATCATACTTAGCATACTATTCTAATATTTGCATTTTAAACTTAATAATATGTAGATTAGCTCTTTTTTTTTTGGAAAAACAAATAAGGTATATATTGGACTAGGTATAAATCTAGGCTCTGTCTTTTAAACCCACAGTTTTAAAGAATCAGTGTTCAGTGTATGACCCCTAGAATTACAAAATGCCAATTCCCAAAACATTCCATTATGTTTAGTATCCTGTAGCAGTTAGCTTTTTCTGTGTAACAAATTACCCCATAACTCAGCAGCTTAAAACAATAACCATTTATTTAGCTCAAGAATCGGGGCTTCAACTGGTAGCTCAGCTGGTAAAGAATCCACCTGTAATGCAGGAGACTCAGGTTCGATTCCTGGGTTGGGAAGTTCCCCTGGAGAAGAGATAGGCTACCTACTCCAGAATTCTTGGACTGCCCTGTTTGCTCAGCTGGTAAAGAATCCACTTGCAATGCAGGAGACCTGGGTTCAATCCCTGCGTTGGGAAGATCCCCTGGAGGAGGGCATGGCAACCCACTCCCGCATTCTTGCCTGGAGAATTTCATGGATAGAGGAGCCTAGTGGGCCACAGTCCATGGGGGTCACAAAGAGCTGAACACAACTGAGAGACTAGCACAGCACAGCTCAAGAATCAGTGGACTAGCAATTTGGGCTGGGCTTGACTGAGCAGTTCTGCTTGTCTCAGGCTGGTTTATTTATGAATCTGTGGTGAGCTTCCAGGTCAGCCGAGGCCACAAAGGTGACTAGACCACAGGTCTGCCATCATCCAGCCTAACTAGCCCAGGGCTTACTCACATGCTGGTGGGGCAGGGCCCTCAAGACCACCTCAAGCGGGTGAGCCCCAGGGCACAAAGCACTGTGTCAGTCCCATCGGCTAAAGCGAGTCACACAGCCAAGGTCAGGGTCACGAAGTGAAGTGAAGAGAAGTGAAGTGAAGAGAAGTGAAGTGAAGTGAAGTGAAGTGAAGTGAAGTCGCTCAGTTGTGTCCGACTCTTTGCGACCCCATGGACTATAGCCTACCAGGCTCCTCTGTCCATGGGATTTCCAGGCAATAGTCCTGGAGTGGATTGCCATTTCCTTCTCCAGGGGATCTTCCCGACCCAGGAATTTTTGTGACCCATGGCCTTTACATCGGAGAAGGCGATGGCACCCCACTGCAGTACTCTTGCCTGGAAAATCCCATGGACAGAGGAGCCTGGTGGGCTATAGTCCATGGGGTCGTGAATAGTCGGACATGACTGAGCGACTTCACTTTCACTTTTCACTTTCATGCATTGGAGAAGGAAATGGCAACCCACTCCAGTATTCTTGCCTGGAGAATCCCATGGATGGAGGAGCTTGGTGGGCTATAGTCCACGGGTCGCAGAGTCGGACACGACTGAGAGACTTCACTTTCACTTTCACATATATATATAAAACTGAATCACTTTGCTATACACCTGAAACTAACACAGCATTGTAAATCAACTATACTTCAATTAAAAAAAAAGAAATTCACATTAATCAAAATCTCACCCTCACCCTACATACTTTGAATTCTTCAAATGTCATGTGAGAAGTAAGAATAAGAATGCCACCTATTACTCAGAGCTTGTCCAGTGCAGCACCAGAGTGAGCTATGCTCTCATTTGTGCTAGCAACCATAGGTGATGTACACATTAGAAACAGGAGAGGCAGCAAAGCACTGGTGTCTTCTAGCAGATTCTTCCTGATGATGTGCACAGAGAAAGGGGTACGATAAACAGAGGCCACCTAGAAGCAGTGCCCACAAGCCACTTTCTTTGGAGATATGGTCTTCTGGTTGACAACTAAAAAAGAACCCCATTGCCATGGTATAATATCTTGAAATAATAACAGAACTTTCTTTCCTACCTTTTTCCTCTTGCCTCTACAAACCTTCAGTGCATGGTGTCAGTGGCATTCATGGAATTGGGGAGAGAAGGAGGGGTGAGAATACAGCTGAAAACAAAGAAGTCATTTGAGTTTCCGCACCGATTTTTAGAAAACTCAGAGCAGAGGCCAAAGTTTGAAAGACAGGGCTTTCAGTGACAAGCACAGAGCTCTTGAGAGAGCAAAGGTTTCTGAGTGTCAAGAGAATAAGAAGCTAAGGGGCCGGGAACAGACACTGCAGCTGCAAATAACAGAGCAAGAAAGAATTTCAAAGTAGATCAAGGATAGGCCAGCTGGGCAGAGGAGAGAATTAGAGAGGAGGCAATTCAAGCTTAGATGCTCAGATGCTGGCGAGTCCACCAAACAAAGGAACCCCCTAGCCCATCCCCAACTAAGCCTGGCTGCTCCCTGGGCCAGGACAAGAAGAATTCCAGAGGAAAGGGCAGATGAGTTTGGGTGAATCCCTGAGCAGAAGCACCTTTCAAAGGAGCTCTTGGTCAAGCCAAGACAATGTCCAAGGGGCAAAGTGCACATATTGGTAGCTTGTCTTGGGGCTTGAAATGAGAAGGATCTCAGAGAGGTGATCACAGCTTAGCTTGGTCCAGAGTGGCTGAGAGGAGACTACAAAGGTGTGGAGTGGTTCCACAGCCAGACTAGGGAGCAGCCAGGTAATAGCATATACCTTGTGAGCTGGATACAGGTGTTTTCCAGGCACAGGCAGTATGGTGGGTGCTAATGACCAAATAAGCATCAAGCCCACATCTGGGCCAAAAAGCAGGGCAGGACAGAAACCAATCTCATACAAGAGACCTCACTCCCAGGCCTGGACCACCACCAGCCCACCAGAGCTTAGAAGCACTGGAAACTGGGGGCAAGACTCTGAACAGGGTGAGATTTTTACAATCTCTGACTCTGTTTATGTGGAGATATAGGTCAAGTTTTCTGCAATTTGGTAGAATGGAGTATCAGGCCAATTTCAGTTGAATCTCATAGAAATAAAAGATGTTATACACCTAACTCAGTGACTGTGAAATTTGTACTAACATTCCTTCATTCCCTAATCCCCCATCCGCTATTAGACTTGGGTGAGGCCCCATTTGCTAACTCCTGGGGGATAAACAGGTATTTGTTAAGTATAATTACAGTTATAAACAATTGAAATAGAACGCATTCTGATTACTAGCCTGTTGGGCATGTTTGACC
Source organism: Capricornis sumatraensis (assembly GCF_032405125.1). NCBI lineage: Eukaryota > Metazoa > Chordata > Mammalia > Artiodactyla > Bovidae > Capricornis > Capricornis sumatraensis. The sequence goes on along the minus strand of NC_091092.1, from coordinate 104,206,768 downwards.
TTTGATTCCAGAAGAAGACTCATGCAGACAGTATCCTTACACTCCAGGCAAAATCTAGCATCTTATAATTTGGTATGCTGACCCATCCAGCAGGACCTTGGAAACCAGATGGCCACAGCAAAGCAGTAACTCAGGAGTGGGGCACACTTGTACAACTGAGCTTGTTCTTATGTATCTGCCATCTCCCATCTCCGTGAGAAGAATGTTCTGGTCCTAGGAGGAGATGAGAAACGTATGACATGAACTGAATGGCCCCAGCTAAGCCTAGCTTAAATCAGTTGACCCCAGAAATATGAGTCCAGTCAAGATCAGCAAGATTGTCCCCCCAAGCCCAGCCTCAATAAGCTGGGCTCCAGCTGCTCCAGATTCATGAGCTAAATAAGTGCTTATTGTTGTATGCAGATGGGCTTTTTGGGGTTGGTTGTTACACAGCACTAGCTAACTGAAATAAGAACTGTGTGCAGTTCTGAGAGTCATACTTGATGAGGGACTTTGACAAACTAGAATGAATCTATAAGAGGGCAGCAGGAACCATGAAGGGTCACAAGAACATGGGCTATAAAGAGCAATTGATGACACTGGTATCATTTATGCTGAAAATGAGGAGTTGCGTGGAGAATGTAAAGATAGCCACCAAACATGTGATAAGCTGTCACACGAAACAGGGGGTGGATTTACTCTTCATCACACTTAGAATCCTAAGACCGGTTGAGAGAAACTACAGAGATAAATCCCTCCATCAGAACTGTCTGGGATTGGACAGTTTTCAGAAGTCGTGAGTTTCTCTTTGCTAAAATATTCAAGTAGAAAACAATAGAATCCCTTCGCAGGTTTATCGTGGAGGATACTTAACAATAGAGAAACCTCTGAGGGTCCTTCCAATCTTCTAGAACTTTGAGACCGCCACCTGGTCCACAAAACCTTTGTCTCACTACTGACCTCAAGGGTTCATGCTGCCGTCTTTCTCCCTGCTGGTCCCTGGCTTCCTGTCTGCTCCCTAGCACCCCTCCTCAGCCCCTGCTTAGGCTGTTTCACTTCTTCATCGGCCCCTCCCGGCTGCTGCATTCGAGGCTGATGTTCTCAGTTTCAATGATGAAAGCAGAATGCTACTCACCATAGTTGGGTCCACATGAAGGAATGGCTCCTGTGGTTTTCCTGAGCCGGTATTCACCCCAAAGAGGACCCCAGCTTTGTGCCAGCCTCTCTCCCATGGCCGAAGAAGTGAGGCTCTCTCTCCCAACATGACTCCCCACCCTTGGTCAGCCACAACCATCACGCTGGCCTTCCTTCTTCAATCAAAACCTGGTTGAGAATAACTTTCTAATATTAGTGATTTACAACTTAGCATGAATTGAAGCCCAGGTCTTCCCTCCCTTCCAGGAGCACTTGGATTTGAAGTGTTATCTCTTGCTGTGGAATGAAGCACGGTCGACCTTGCATCTTGTTCAAGGAATTTACAATAGCCTTGTTGTTTTCCTTTGGGAACCAGCCTCACCTGGGCCCCTCCAGCCCCTGTCTTTACGTTCATAAATAAGGATTTAAATAAAGTGAGACTCGCCTTGGGTAAGATACTGCCTCTGACACCAGCTCAAACAGGCGGCTGAAAACAGAAAGGATTAGTCAACAATCTGATATTTCCAAGTAATCCCACCTACTTAGTGCTCGGTAGAAATCGTCTTCAGCCTGGGTCTTTTCAAAGGTCATTTTTTTTCAGAATGCGCTAACAGTGGGAAAAGTCAGGGTAGAGAGACAGGCTTAGTGCCCCAAATTAGCGGCATAGTTCCTGTCAAGTGTGCGGTGTGAGAAGAAAACCCAGTGGTCATGGGCAAGTGTGTGGCCCCAGCTTGTCAGAACTATTGATTGACTGCTCACAATATTGCAGGTGACTTAAAGAGTTCCCCGCCACCTTGTTTGTTTAATGTCACCTCCATATGAGAATGTCAGCCTCTGACATGTTTGACTTCTCCACAGGACAAATGCCACGTGAGGTGGTCCCACCGACATAGATTGCTCCTTACTCTCTGTAACCACAATGATGACGCTTTTGAAATGCTTAATTTTAAAGAAGCACCGACTAGATCCTCGGCCCTTTCCGGATCGGGTGGCATAACGGGGATTATGGCATTGGGCTGAGGAAAGCTATCCCATTCGCTTTTCTTATCTATGCCTCTTTATCGTCCCAATCCTTGTCACACTTAGTGCTCCACGGGAGCCGCCCGCTGCTAGCTGATGCAGCTGGTGGGGGCAGGGAGCGGGTGCAGAGACGGAGCCGAGACTGTCTGGGGCCAGAGGCCAAACTTGGCCAGGCCAAGACAAACACAGACTGCAGATAAAAGAGGGAAAAGCGGGAAACAGAGCCAGAGGCGACAGAGACAACAGCGATAGAAAATGAACTGCACAGGGGGCTGGGAAATCTGTGCGGTGGGGTGAGGAGGGTTGTGGCGGAGTAGAGAAGGCAGGGAGGGAGGTGGAGCGGCTTGGGCTGGGGAGAGAAACGGACAGAAGAGAGAAAGATGGAGACCAGAAGCCCAGCGAGGAAGTAGGGAAGAGCTTGGAAGAGAGAAAGGAAGACCGGGAAGGAAAGGAGAAAGACTAGGAGGGAGAAAATAGGTGGGGGGAAGGAAGGAAGTGAGTAAGTAAGTGAAGTCGCTCAGTCATGTCCGACTCTTTGCGACCCCATGGACTGTAGCCCACCAGGCTTCTCTGTCCACGGGATTCTCCAGGCAAGAGTACTGGAGTGGGTTGCCATTTCCTTCTCCAGGGGATCTTCCTGACACAGGGATGGAACCCAGGTCTCCCGTATTGCAGGCAGACACTTTAACCTCTGAGCCACCAGTGGGGAAGGAAAGAAGAAGGGAAAAGTGGGGACAGCCCAAACATTTCCCGCCCAGTGAATACCCAGCCATAGACCCACTGATTATTTTTGATGGAAAAAAAAAAAAAAGATATCCAACCTAGGCTGGTATGTTGTTGAAACATAGTAAGTTTTTTTGATACTTTTAGAGCAAATATAAGGAGAGATTCAGTTCAGATTTAAATTCAAGGTGGTTTTTTTAATGTAAAAAAAAAAAACTCTGATTAAAAAAAAAGTTTTTTGTGTATGTCTGGAGTAGTGGTTCTCAATCGAGGGGGTGGATTTTGCTCCCCAGGGGACATTGATCATGTCTGGAGACACATGTGGTTATCACGGCTGATGATGGGGAGGTATGGGTGCTATGGCATGGAGTAGGTAGAGGCCAGGATGCTACTAACAGTCTACAATGCACAAGACAGTTCTCACAACAAAAAATGCACCCGGCCCCCCATGGCCAGTGTTGAGGCTGAGAATGGACTGGCAATGTCAGCATCAGCTGGGCCTACCTTGGAGCTATGGGAGTAGAAACTCTGGGGGTACCCAGCGCTCTGTGCTTTAAGCAGCCCTCCATGTGATTCTGATGCCTGCTAAAGGTTAAAGAATTCTGCCCTAGGGCTACACTCTCCAGTATACTAGTTATGAATTATTTTAATTAATTAAAACAAAATAAAATTAAAAATTCAGATTGTCAGTCCCACTAAGACAATTTCAAGCACTCAGCAGCTACATGTGGCTAATGGCGGCCATATTGGACAGTGCAGACATAGACTATGCCTATCCCCACAGAAGGTTCTGGAGCTCTGTTCAACAAGCTTTACTCAATGTCAGGAAAAGCTGACAAACACTTAGGCTGAGGAAGATTGTTCACCACACCATCTCTACACAGAAGCATTCTGAAGCTGAGCTACAGAAAAGGTAGGACCATATGGGATGTCTGAAAGGGCCCTGGACTGAGGTTAAGAAGACAAGATTTGAATCTCAGTGTCACATGTGAGCTTCAGTCCTCCATTCACACAGTGAGATACTATGCCATCCTGCCTGGTAGATGAGTCAGAGGAGGGAATGCTAGATGCCTGAACAAACACCTCCCAAAGCCCAGTAAATGATTTGTCACTCATTCATATCAGGATCATGGTGTCAGGGTCATGGTGCTCCTTTGGCAGTCTGGTGAAATCTAAGGGGTGCTTCTCAGAAAAAGGCTTGTAAATGCATAAAATAAAATTATAAAGAAAACCAATTACATTGAAACATAGTTATCAAAATTAAAAAAAAACACAGTTGTGATATATGATATATATGCCTCTTCATTAACGCAGTAATTAATAAGATAGAGCGGCAGGTCTAATAACTGATGCAATTTCTAAGAAGTGATATGTGAAAATGATATTTTGTGATATAGATAACAATGGTAACATGATATGAAATGTCTATGATTTCTACTGGAGACAAGGTCTCAGGGACCACTAATACCACCATGGTTTTTTGCTGCTGCTGCTGCTAAGTCGCTTCAGTCATGTCTGGCTCTGTGTGACCCCAGAGACAGCAGCCCACCAGGCTCCCTCGTCCCTGGGATTCTCCAGGCAAGAACACTGGAGTGGGTCGCCATTTCCTTCTCCAATGCATGAAAGTGAAAAGTGAAAGGGAAGTCGCTCAGTCGTGTCTGACCCTCAGCGACCCCATGGACTGCAGCCTTCCAGGCTCCTCCATCCATGGGATTTTCCAGGCAGGAGTACTGGAGTGGGTTGCCATTGCCTTCTCCGATGGTTTGTTACCTACGTTCATAATTGAAGGAAATGCACTATGCCAGGAAGGAGGATCCCTGAGATAGGTGGGCACATGGGGTCTCTGTGCCATGTAGCTACCTCAAAGCTCAGATAAGAAAATGGATGTGAAAGCACTCTATCAAAGCAGAAAAGAGTTTGATTTTCTGAGGCAAACTCATTATGAGAACCACAAATGATAATATGAGGGCACTTCCTCCAGCAGGGAGCTGGACAAACCAATGAGGGGAAGAGTTTGAGTGCTATTCCAAGACGTGAGGTCTCAGCTTTAACACCAAGGCCTCTCCATTCCAGACAACACCTTCCCATCCCCCTCCCCCACTGCCTCCCCAGAACCCAGAGAAGTTCCAGGACTTCAGGCCTGGTGTGGCCCACCTCCCTTGGTCATTCACATCCAAACCTGGCAGGCCCCCAGGAGGGAGGTAACAAAATTAAAAATAGCCTCTCCCCCAAGGAAAAAAATTAAAAATAGATTCCCACCCGCATGAAAATTTGGGTGGAAAGAAAGGAAAGGAAAACAAAATGAATCATCTTTATGTGTTTTGCGAGAGCGAGAGCCCGTTGCCATGGCTACGGGGCCCTGTGTGCAGGCCTGGTCTTTTCCAGCAAGTTCAAGGCCCGCAGAGGAGCCAATGGGGGCGGCCCCGTCACCAATATGTTATAACCATCGGATCTGTGATTCCCCCAATGCCGTCGCTGCCACCGCGCAGGTCATATTAATGACTGTGATAGTTAATTTAGTGTTTCTTTCCATTGTGATCTGTCTATCACTGCAATTGAGCAAACGAGAGGACTTGTGTAGGTCTCCCGGGAGTGTAGGGAAATCTGGCCTGGTTTTGCAATCTAGACAGTCAAGAAAGGTTATGCGAACTTGTGGAGGAGCCAAGTCTTAAATCACAGAGTGGGAAAGTCGGTGTTCCAGCCAGCCATTGCCTGCCTTCCTGGTGGGCTCGCTGGCGTGTACAGAAAAGTCCCCAAGAAGGCAAGGGAAGAGAGGAGGATGGATCAGCCAGCCGCATGGCCTCGGGAGCTGGTGAAACACATGGCACTGTTGTGCCCCCATCCCTCAGGCAGGTGATCCACTCTGAGAACAGTCTCCCAGATTAGGAAGGGCTGGATGGATGAGGTCCTTTCTCAGAACTGCAGTTTGAGGCCTGACCCCCAAACTAGAGAAGACAGCTTAGGGCTCTGGGCAGGCCTCTTGTCTCATACCCACCTTGGTAAAACAGTGTTCTGTCTTAAGAAAACCCAATCCTTTAAAAATCTAAATTTACAGAATAAATAAGTTGGAGGTGGGAGGAAAAGGAGCCTCATTTCATAAAGAATTCTTCACTTGAAAATAATTGGGCTGGAAATGTTCCACATAGGAGTAGAGAGAGATGCAGTAATTCAATGCAATATCTGATGCTGGACTAGACCCTATCCCAGAGAGGCAAATGCTATTAGAAACATGATTGGGCCAGTTGATAAAATGAGACTATGAATGGTAGATTAGGTAAAAAGATCATATTGATAAATTTACTGAAGTTGGTAACTTTACTCTCCTGTGGTTATATAAGAAAATATTCTTATTTTTAAGAAATACTGACATATTTCAGAGCAAAGTGCTGTGATGGATGCAACCTACCCTCAAAGAGTACAGAAAAAATTATATATGTGTATGTGTGTAGATAGAGTGATTGATACAGAGACAGAGGGTACACAAGTGATAAAGCATATGTGGTAAGATTTAAAATGTTGAAAACAGGTGAATATAGATAAATGGTATGTGGTTGTTCTTTGTGCTATAATCATTTTTGCAATGTCTCTGTTAAGGTGGAAATTCTTTCCAATTAAAAAAAATGTTTAATTGACTTTGATTTTCTTTTATTTTATTTGGCCATGCCACAGGTCATGTGGGATTTTAGCATGTGGGATCCTAATTCCCAGACCAGGGATCAAACCCACACCCCCAGCATTGAAAGTGCAGAGTCTTAACTACTGGACCACCAGTGAAGTCCCTTTGATTTCCTTTTAAATATACAATCAGCCTTCTCAGTGTGTTTAAGTATCATTTAATTCTGCAAAATTCTGCAAAACTCAAGTTTTCAGGGACGACTCTGGTATGTGAAACTCAAGTACATCTGGGATTATAGTCCTTCCATCTTTCAGATATAGCAAACGTACTCAAGACCAGGACTGTCCAGTAAAAGTTTATATGATGATGGAAATGTTCTATATCTGCACTGTCTGATACCCTGGCCAATAGCCATGTGTGGCTATTGAGCATCTGAAATGAGGCTAGTCCTACTGGAGATGAGTTATAAGTGTAAAATACACAGAAGACTCAGTGTGAAAAAAGAACAGAGTATATTTTGGATATAGCAGATTCAATATATTAATAAAATTAATTTCACCTGTTTCTTTTTACTCTAACGGTGCAATTAGAAAATTTTACAGTACTTACATGGCTTGCATTTGTGGCTCATTTTTTTATTTCCATTGAACTGCACTGTTCTAGAAAGTCATAGAAAATGGGCTGGGTCTGACTTGGGCTGTGGCTGAGGCTACCAGCCTCTCCTGGCCTGGGTATTCTGACACGGGGAATACCCTTGAGGAATAATGGCTGACTTTAAGATGTTCAAGGAGCTAGATCCTTTAGAGCCTGAGAACTGAATATCTAGGCAAGGGAAGGGCTTGGTGGGAAAGTGTTCTAAGTTGAGGCGCCATCTTGTAGAGGTGATGTTTTATTCAAAGCCCTTACAAGAAGACACCAGAGAAATAGCTTGCCCTCCCTCACCATGTGAAGACACAAGGAGAAACTGGCAGTCTGCAGCCCAGAAAATGGCCCTCCCCAGAACCCAACCATGCTGACACTCGGATCTTTGACTTCCAGCCTTCAGAACTGTGAGAAAGAAATTTCTATTATTTCTAAGTCACACGGTTCATGTTACAGCTACCTAAATTGACTAATCCAGCGGTGAAAGTGTTAGTCACTCAGTTGTGTCTGACTCTTTGTGACTCCGTGGACTACACCAGGCTCCTCTGTCCATGGGATACTCCAGGCAAGAATACCAGAGTGGGGTGCCATTCCCTTCTCCAGGGGATCTTCCCCACCCAGGGATCAAACCAGGTCTGCACTGCAGACAGATTCTTTACCTTCTGAGCTACCAGCGAAACTCTCTGGATAGGGATGTGATCTTATTGGAGGACCAGCAGGGACATGCCCCAATCCAAATCGAGTCTATAAATACCATTCTGGTAGTGCGTGGTTGAGATCCATAGTCCTACCACTGTTGGTTACCAAAGCAATCACTCAAGTCTCCATTCCTTTCCGCCAGAAGAGTATGACCAACAGCTCTCAACCAGAGAGGACAGGACCTCACCAAGGACAGTCCCAGTGTGGTTGATTATATTTTCAAAAGATGCTCATATTATGGTCCCATGTATTCTCCCAGTACCTTGCACTTCCCATCAGAGGTGGAGTCTGTGTCCCATGACTACTCTCATCAACTGTGTCCTGCAGAAGTGACATTATGTGACTTCTGTGGTTAGGTCCTAAAAAGATACAGCTTCTACTTGGCTCTTTTGGGGACACTGGTCCTTGTTGTAAGGAAGCCCAGGCTACACGGAGAGGCCACAGCCAGCTAAGATCTCAGCTGACAGCCAGCATCAACTGCCAGACACATGAATGCACAGACTTCCAGAAGATTCCAGCTCCCAGTCTTTCAGTCGTCTAGCTCAGGCTCCAGACATTATATAGTTATTTCTGCTATGCTCTGTCAGAATTCCTGACTCACAGAATCTGTGAGTATAATAAGTGTTTGTTTTAGGCTACTACATTTGAAAATAGTTTGGTTTGCAGTCCTGGTACCTAGAACACCCCAAATGTGGTCAAAAGTGTCCAAACATCACAGAAGGAAGGCAGCAGTTGCAATGAATGTTGGGGCATAGAGGTGGGGCCTAAGCAGTAGCCACTTACCACTAGCCTCTCACATACCTTGGAGCACATACCAGCTGGTATCCCACTGTGAGCTTAGCATTTAGCAGCTGGTAGGCAATGGCACCCCACTCCAGTACTCTTGCCCGGAAAATCCCATGGACAGAGGAGCCTCATATGCTACAGTCCGTGGGGTCGGTAAAAGTTGGACACGACTGAGCGACTTCACTTTCACTTTTCACCTTCATGCGTTGGAGAAGGAAATGGCAACCCACTCCAGTGTTCTTGCCTGGAGAAGCCCAGGGACAGAGGAGCCTGGTGGGCTTCTGTCTATGGGGTCGCGCAGAGTCGGACACGACTGAAGTGACTTAGCAGCAGCAGCCGCAGCAGATAGTTCTCAACTGGGTTTTCTAGAATTATCAGTGGCATGGGCAACTTTGTAGAGGAAAGAGTCAAAATGCAGAACAGATTTAAAAGTGCTAAGTTTGACATTAAGTAGGTGTTAAAATATGTGTCATCTATATTGCCTTTCAGCTCTAGAGAACTCCAATCATGACAATAATTAATATAATGGCTTGATTTATTGCTACTCTTCCTCAGCATAGTATTTATTTCATTATTTTAAAATGTTTGAATCACCCAGGCAGGCTAGCTAAGGTGAAAGATTGTGAGGGATGTTCTGCCAGGAAAAAAAAAAAGAGAGAGAGAGAGAGAAACACGATTTATAAAATTAGTAACATCAAGTAAAAGCAACTGTCCATATAGTTTAAAAATAAACTGGCTCTAGGCAATCTTGGAAGTGAGGTCAATTTTTAAAAAAGCATAGAAGAAAGCAAAAGCTGAATTTCGTAGGTGGTGAGATGGTGTGTTCTCTGGAATTAGTAGCTGGCATCTTCTGACCTGGCCTGCGTTTGTTAAATACCTGACGAGCACTTTCTTTCTATCCTGCCCTGGGAGAATGCACCCCTCTTGCCTGGACAAAATGCCCTCAAGTCAGCCCACTAAAGTGAGTCACTGGGTTAAGATGGGAACGGGGGAGCAGAGAGGAATGTGCCCTCCCAGAGAAGGGTAAGTCTGGAAAGACAGGACAGAAAAAGCCAGAAGACATCACCCTCCTGAAGCAGAGGCAGAGGGGAAATGCTGGGAACTCACAGGGGTGTTCTAACCCCAGCATCATTTCATGTAATCCTCACGACAAGCGTATGAAGGAGATCCTTGTAATCCCCATACTACAGACCAGAAAACAGAAGATATAGCTTGAATTTCCCAAGAACAAAAACATTAGAAAACAATAATAACCAGATATTAATAACAAATACTTTTAAGCCCTTACTATGATCCTAGGAAGTATTCCTAACAATTTCACTTGTATTACATGGCTATTATTATACGCATCAGGCAGATGAGAAAAGTGAAGCTGAGGTCATTTGCCAAAATATATAAAACCCCAGCTCCCAGCTCCCCTCCAACACCAAATTATCCCCAGGTTGTTTTTTCAGCTAGAGAAATGGGAGGGCTGCACCAGGGGTGTAAATGAGGCAGACCCTGGTGAGGCACCTGGGGGAGGCAGACCGCACTAATGGGTATAACGGAGAGAGTAGGTCCCCATGGAGACAGAAGCAACAACAGCGTCTCTGTGGATGGCGGGGCCCAGGGATTCACAGCCTAATGAACTAGATCATGAAATCTCATTTGCCTGTTCGATAGCTTCTGTGATGCGCTTAGGTTCACTTCGGACGAAAAGAAAAGCGGGGCTGAAGGAAGGGCTCATTTTGCATACTTTCAAAGCGTGGGAAGATTGATGGGGAGATGGGTCTCAGGGGGTCCGCCCAGGAGGCAGGCGTGGCAGGCAAGACTGAGACAGCAGAGAGGCCCAAGCATACACACCAACAGCCGGATGGATGTCCTATGCAAGCCATCATCAGCACAGCCGCTGGCGCGGAGCAGGGCTCTCGGTCCATAATTCATAATTTAATTTACTGAGAAAGCAGCTACACACATCCTCTTGTGATCTCCCAGCAGGAAGATGCTGTAGGAGGGCGGCCAGTGGACCCCACAGAGCCAAGCTTCTCAAACTATCTGTGGTGAGGCACCTGTTATTTTTTATTTGTTTGTTTTCCCAATCAGTCACAGACAAATCTTTGCTAAAATACAACAAAAATGAAGTATGTGGGGGAAAAATGAAATTTAAAAAGCCCCAAGTTTTAGTATTTGGATTCAACCAATGTAAAATTACTTTGTCATTGTGTTAAGTTTCAAAATTCTTCTTCTCACTTTCTGTCACTTAGGTTAACAAATCTTTCCCCAGCTGGCAGTGATCTGTGGACTACTCTTAGAGTAGCACTGCCACAAAGGACTCTGGGATGGTTGGCCAGAGCCTCTCAGGGGTTGAGACTTCCATGAGAAGGAGATCTCTGGGCAAAGGGTTTGTTAGGACAGGAACACATGATGGCCCCTAGTTGAGTGTTGCTGTTGTTTCGTAGCTTTGTCGTGTCTAACTCTTTGCAACCCCATCAACTGTAGCCCACCAGTCTCCTCTGTCCACGGGAATTTCCAAGCAAGAATACTGGAGCTGGTTGCCATTTCCTTCTCCAGGGAATCTTCCCAATCCAGGGATCGAACCAGCATCTCCTGCAAGTCTTCTGCAGTGCAGGCGGAATCTTTACTGCTGAGCCACCAGGGAAGCCCTGCTTATCACACTTCCACTCATGACATATTCCTGAGGGAAGGAGCCAGGACAGGTATTACTTTTTTTTTTTTTTTTTTTTTCGCAAAGAGGGTAAACCAAGACTCAGTATGGAACTTATTTAAGTAAAAGAGAATTTGTGAGGGCCAGGTCTTCCTCCCCATTTCCAATAACCTCTTGGGCTAGCTTTCTCATTCTGATGAGGGAACACCATTGTTCATGCAAGGGCACCCCAAGGAAAATCTTCTCTGCAGGGGATCCTCCTTTCTGCTGTTGCTAATGGTTTTAGTGGGAGTCTCTCACAGTCTTCCTAACTCTCTTACCTGCCTTCTTTAGCCCCTCTTCCATAAGGAGTGGGAGTCCCAAGCCCTCCCAAAGGAGAGAGCAGACCAGATGCCCAAATGAGAGAACCTTGTCTCATTGGCAACAGGAACCCCGAGATCCACCTCAGAGGTCTCCTCTCACTCCTGAAACTGAAAGGGCATCTGGAATCCCTGGAATCTGGACTTTCTGAGCCTTTAGTTCTGGTCCCTGCTGGCTGGACCTGTCTTCCACACCACACTCAGAAGGGGCTGTGCAACCCACTTCCCCAGCCACACCATCCACAAGCCTCTCACTATAAGTAGAAGGACCTCCATCTCCTGGCCCAATGGTGGCCAGCAACAGAAAAAAAACTGCTTTGTCCAGTGACACTTTGGCCAGTAGATGTCCCTGCAGCCTGACTTCAGGTTACCAAAAACAAGCCATTAACTTTCGTTTAGACAAACAGGCACCCAGAAGACCCACTCTTTTGGCTCTTTCTCTTCTCTTCCCATGTGGCCGACTTGCTACTCTACTGCCAGAAGGGTGCCTTTGATACCTCTGTTTCACCATCTGTAAAATGGGTTTCTTTCCACACGTTCCTTTCCTTCCCTCCAGAGATGCTGTGGGGTTCTGCAATGGTTGTGATGTTATAGAGCTAATTGGCTCCCCTCCTCCCAGAACCATGGCTATTTCTTCAAACAAGTTAAATTGAAGCACCCCAAAGATAACTGACTCACCTTGTATTTCCCTTAACAGGTATCCTGGAACCACCTCCACCAAATCTTGTTTCCATAGTAACAGAAGGGTCCAAAAGGAAAAAAAAAAAAAAAAAAACTCTAACAAAATAAGACATCTAAGAGGCATAAACAAAATATGTGATGGTGTGGGAGGCTGTAAAGTTTTTATGGCCACCTGTTTGGGAAGACCTGCATAATTCAATCGTGCTCCTGGCATTTGCGAGTGAAGCAATCACCCCAAAGTTGTGGCAATAAAGCCTTTATGGACACCCCCCCCCATGCTGGCAAGCCCCCTTTCTAGGTACAAAGCCCCAGTTTGATAAACTTCCGCTTGTTGCATTTGCATAATGGAAACGGACGAGATTTTAAACCTGGGCTGTTGGGAGGCATAACTCGCAGCTCTCCTGGAAGTGAGTCATGAGGTTGTCTGGATGGAGGTGGCTCGAGGGGTGGGGGTGGGGAGAGGGGCACCAAACCCCGCGACAAGACGGCAGGGCTGGGGAGGGTACCCGGAAAGACCTTCTCCCTCCCTCGGACCGGGGGCCGGGCCGGGTTCGAGTGCAAGATCACAATACCCTGCATCATAATAAAGGCAAAGTGCCTTCATGGTGAGCCCACTGGCTGAGGGAGCCTGTCTAGTGCCAGTTCGGGGCAGAAAGGGAGTTGCAACCCAAGTACGCATCTGATGTTCTTTCCTATCAGCCCCCCACCCTGCTCCCTTGGAGCCCTCACATTTTCTGGCACCCCCCTCTCTCATCTGCCATCCATCACCCACCACTCCCACGACTTTTTGCCGAGTGCACCCGTTGGGGGCAGGGGCAGGAGCGGGGAAGTAGCAGCGGTGGCTCTCGGTGCCCCCACCCCCCACCCCAGGAGATTACCGCAGCCCTGCCGGCGCTCCGTGGTAAAAGTTTGAACGTGTCTGCAGAGCTTAATCAAATGCTAATTCCGTGTGGTGAAAGAATTTGCTGGAATCTGCAAGGGAGCTCCTGGCAGCAAGAAAATGCGTTGATTCTCTCCCAAATCTGCTTTGCCCAAGCCGGGTGCGATTTAGACTCTAAAGCTGCATTAAATCACAAAGTGCTGTGTGGATCACACAGCCATCCTTTGTGTCGTTAATGAAGGGAAAAACAGGGCTTTATTCTGAAGCTTTGTGTATAATCAGATGCCATGTTGTAAAGCTCTGGAAAACACACCAGAAATCATAATTGGGAGGAAATAAAAGGGTTAGTCCAAAACAGCATATGATTTAAATAAGAAGGAAAAAGAAACTGCCCCCAAGATTTGTGCGTTTCAAGAATCAACTTTTAATTCATTCGCAGGGAGATTACAGAAGGGGAGGAGCAGTCTTTAAAATAGTATGAAAAGCTAGTTTAGATGTAAATGAGAGATAATGGGCTTTCGCCGGGAAATAAGCAAGGGGGCCAAGTTCGTGCCCAGGGCGGGGGAGCGAGGAGCACATCTTAGCAGGCCCGGCCCTGAAGACCTGGAGACCCAGAGACAGCGGAGAACACAGAGCTTTGCGTCCTGGTGGGAGAGGGGCGGTTTTGCGGCACAGGGTCTGGTAACCCGCATTCAGAGCAAAAGGAAGGTACTGGCTGTCCTCGGTGGTCCCCAAAGAGTCGGGTTTGGCCAGGTTGGAGCAGAGGGAGAGCTTGATTGGTGCTTTCACACAGAAGATCTCGATGTGAGCAGTTTGAGGTCGCTAAGGAAGGGGGCTGGGGCTTTTACGCTTGTCTTACAGCCTGGAGTTAAGGAGCGCTGCGTTGAGCCCTCCCCAGCCCTAATTCTCTAATGATTTGCTTATTAGTTCGGATCAGGGAGCCAGCTTCTGGAGAGATGTGAATTGGCATTGATTTAATCCTCTTCCCAGCACGCGCTCCCAGCCCAGGGTGAGGCTGGGAGGGGAGAGGGGGGCTGCCAGCCCGCTCAAGAGCAAGTTGCTGCTTCTCCTGCCTGGCTTTGTCTGCTCTCCTTACCATCTGCTCTCAGGCACAGAGGAGCCGCCGGTGACGAAGCCCGAGGTCTAGTCCTGGCTGAGCTCCGCAGCTTCCTAGGGAAGTGAGGGGTGTGGACGAGAAGCTGGGTGCGGTCCCTCAACTCCAGCATCTCTAATTAGATGCACTGAGGCCTTTGGAAAGTTTGGGAGGGGGAATAATTCTGCCCAACATGTATTCCGTATTCTCTAAGTCGGGTAGTGTCCCAGGTATTATGTCACTTAAACCACCCTGCAGCTTCTTAGGTAGACTTAGCCCCTAACAGACTTCTCTGGTGGCTCAGCAGTAAAGAATCCGCCTGCAGTGCAGGAGCCACAGGAGACTTGGGTTCAATCCCTGGGTCAGGAAGATCCCCTGGAGGAGGAGGGCATGGTAACCCACTCCGGTAGTCTTGCCTGGAGAATCCCAAGGACAGAGGAGCCTGGCGGGCTACAGTCCATAGGGTTGCAAAAAGTCAGACACAACTGAAGCGACTGAGCACACATACTTAACAAGAGAGGAAGCTGAGCTTCACAAAGGTTAAATAACTTGCCTAAGGTCGCACAGGTAAAGGATGAGTCTTCAGTCTTCATCACCGCACTGCATGCCTTCTTTGTCTTTGATGATGCATCCCTTTGTAAACTTAGTGATAGTCAAGGATTTGATGTTCTAGAGTTGCCACCCAGGCTTCATCCTAGTGACCAGTACCCTTTTCTGAACATGGCAAGAAGCACAGCCCAGTGATTATTTTCTTCCAACCCAACCGGACCTAGTTATAGTTCCAGCTCCACACCTGTGCTCAGATGGTCCCCGTGACCTGCACTACCATCCTTCTCATCCCACTCATCTAAGGCCCAGCAATATCACAAGGATTCCTTTCCCCTATTGGCAAGTTGAGAGTCACCTTGGCCCCACACTGACGTCTCCCGTGGAAAGTTCTCTGTTCTGGAGGGCCACTAGGTCCTATATGTGTTTACTAAGCATTTGAGGATTGGAATTGAGTCTTACACTTCTCTACATTTCTAATTCGACAGTGTCTTGAACATAGTAGGCCCTTGGAAAATATTTGCCAGTTGACTGATTAACAGAACCTGGGATTACACTTGTGGTTTCTTTGAAAATCTCTGGTGGATATCTTTTCAATCCCCATAAGCCCCACCACTCATCAAGAGAGATCCATTACAGATTTCACCTGCCAAGGACTCAGTTTTAGAATGCTATTAAGGGTCCAAGAAATCCCCAGAGTGGGCTGGTTCTAAAGTCAGTTCCAAAAGAGTCCAACCAGCACATGTTAAGCTCCTACTGTGTTCCCAGGCACTGTGCTAGGCCTTGAGGATACCAAAATAAATAAGATAGAGGGTCTATGGCTCCATCTGGAGGGCTGTAACCTGGACTAAATGGGAAACCTGGTAAGAACCAGGTTCGTGCACTAGTTGTATTCACCAGTGTGTAGCACAGTGGAACACATGCTCCGGAAATCCATGCTGAGTGAGAACACGCAGAGGATTTTGCCACGTTGCCTTGTTTAATCTCTTCCCCAACTCAGTGAAATTAGTCCGATGATTTTTCATTCCAACAATCAGAAAACAGGCAGAATGATTTTATATACACTTCTAGGGTGGAAGTGGGGGGGTTCTGATCCCTGTCGGTCAGACTCCCAACTCAACTATCACAGCCATCATCAAGGACTCCCAGGATGCCCTCCTGAGCTGGCAGATGGTGGGACAGCAAGGCACGAGCCAGTTCTGATTGCCACTGTCTCCTCCACAGCCAATTCACATCCCAGTTTAAAAGGCATCACTCAGACTGAGCTCACCTAGCCCTGGGTTTCTAAATACCATTTTCCCCATCAAAAGCAACCAGCTTCCTTGGAGAAATAGATGAAAGGAAGCTAAAGAGACATGACGACTAAATGCAATATTGATCCTAGATTGGATTCTGGATCAGGAAAAGAACATGATACAAAGTATAGTAGGGGGACTATTAACAAAATGTGCATATGGGCTATATATTAGATAATATGTTTGTATCAGTATTCATTCCTTGGGTGTTAAATTTTTTTCTTGAGGTTATGTAGGAGAATGCCCTTGTTCTTAGCAAAGAGGGGCTGAAATATTTAGAGATGAAGTGGCACCATGCCTTTAAATTACTTTCAGATGATAGGGGGTAAAATATAGGTATGTAGATCAATAGGAAAACAAATATAGCAAAATAATAATTAATGAGTCAAGATAGAGGGTAGTACGGTATACAGGTGCTCATTGTATTACTCTTTCTATTTTTCTGAAGGTTTGACATTTTTCAAAATAATAATTAGAAGGGGAGAAAATTACATAGAAATTGGCCTTGAAAAACTTTGCCTATGTCCACCTGGAGGGTCTGCAATGGAGGATGGGAGTCACAAATGCAGTTGCTTTGGCCACAGGTAATAACACAGCAGCCATGGGAATGGACGCCTTCACGGAAGTACATTCTTGCAAGAAAGCTCGCACAAAGCTTCTGTAGCAACCAACCATTTTTACAGGCGTTTTCAAACGTGAAACCAAATTAACTACTACATACCATTAAATACAGAGCTGTACGTGCGAAAACCCTTGAGTGGTAACCCAGGACAAGGTGGGAGCAGATTGGAGGTATCCCATCTCCACTTCAGAGACTAAAATCTGGGCCACTTATTACCTCGGGTAACACCTAAATGTCAAAAGGCACGGACAGAGCCAGAGAGCAAAGCTCGCCTGTGAATACAAATGGGAACAGGCTTTAAAAATAAAGCCGGGGTTCAGGTTCCAATACTCCAAATGCCAATCAAAAGACTCATTTATTTTTTAAATATGTGGGTGAGAGTTGAGAATTATGTCTGAAAGGTTGCTATCCAGGAATAAGTACAGAGATCATCCTGTAGATTTCGCAAGTTCTGTGTGTCTGCCTTGGCTTTAGTTTGGACTTTTTTTTCTTTTTTTTACTGATGTGGGGGGACAGTTTTGAATTTTTTAAAATGAGTATATATTTGTGAAATTTTTTTAATTAAAATTGAGTGAATGAAAAAGAACTGCTCAGACCTGGTTCTGAAAACAATCTGTCCCAGGGAGGTCTGGGGAGTGGGGATGCAGAGAATCAATGTAATTAAAGAAAAGCTGAAATGAAGTAAGTCAGACAGAGGAAGACAAATATCATGATATCACTCATATGTGGAATCTAATTTTTTAAAAATGAGACGAACTTATTTACAAGACAGAAACAGACTCACAGATATCAAAAAAAAAAAAATTAAGGTTACCAAAGGAGAAATGTCTGAGGAGGGGGGATAAATCAGGAGTTTGAGATTGACATGTACACTCTACTATATATAAAACAGATAATCAACAAGGATATAGCACAGGGAACTATATTCAATATTTTGTAATAACCTATAAAGGAAGAGTCTGAAAAAGGATATATACATAAATACATATATTTATGTATGTATAACATAACTGAATCACTGTGCTATACACCTGAAACTAACACAACATTGTAAATCAACTATAATAAAACTTTTTTTTAAATAAAGCAAAGCAGAGAACCCAGGGCCTATGATTAGCGATATTG
Organism: Capricornis sumatraensis; assembly: GCF_032405125.1. Lineage (NCBI taxonomy): Eukaryota > Metazoa > Chordata > Mammalia > Artiodactyla > Bovidae > Capricornis > Capricornis sumatraensis. Next base: position 104,188,924 of record NC_091092.1, on the reverse strand, counting down.
TATTGTATACTTAAAAATATGCTAAGACTGTAGATCTTAAGTGCTCTTACCACAAAAGGGAAAAAAGCAGGTAGAAGGAAACTTAGAGGTGATGGATATTTTTATGGCATTGGTGGTGGTGCTATTCTCACACGTGTGTATTTACCTCCAAACACATCAAGTTGTATACATTAAATATTTACAGCTTTCTGTGTGTCAAGCATACCTCAATAAAGCACTTTTCAAAAAAAAAAAAAAAGAAAGAAAAAAAATGGGGCGGATACATTTTAGATCTAAAATTCTGCCTAGTTGGAAAAATATTTGTCAACAAGGATGAATTTTGATATGGACACTTGAAGAAGTTGCCAAACCCAGGAAGGCTTTCTGAAGGCAGCATCCCTGCTAACAAAAGTTGAGATGCACTGGCTTGATGGCTTTGAATTTCTGTTGGGGAAATGCTGGTAGCTGATGGCAGAATTTCCTCCTAAGGCCTGGCAGTTGAGAGGCGGTCTCTGAAGCAACTCACAAATCCAGTGGTCTTGTTCTCAAGTGGGAGGGTCCAGCTCAAGGCCAAGGAGAGCCCTCATTGCTGCCAGGACCACTCCTGTCACCCCAAGCAGCCAATATGAGAGCCAGGAAGGGGCACAAGTTCTGCTCAGGGCTCAGGGGAGCGAAGCTTCTCTTTGTTGGCTAGGCACCATTTTGTTCCTCCTGAAAAGAAACTCAGAACAAGCGTAACAACAGAGCTGAAGAGAGCCTGGGGCAGACCCTGCCAACAGAAAATACTCCTATTTGGAAAAATAGGGGCAGCCCAGTTCATTGCATTGGCCACAGTTATTGCTGTTTGGATTTGGGGGGTGGGGGGTGGGGGTTAGGTGAAGCAGACTATTGCAGTCAAAAAGTCGCTCAGTCTTATCCTGCTTTGCCAGCTGAAAGTTGTCATAGAGAAGTCTCTGGGGGCTGATGTCATGGCTTTGGAATTTATTTAGGTTGCCTTTTTGGTATGTTACATTTTGTAAATGTGCTATGTGTGCTCAAAAAGAGTGTGTAATCTGTTTGTTGAGTGTTAAATTCTATTCATATGCATTAGTTGAAGTGTTTTAATTGTGTGCTTCAAATCTTCAATAGCTTAATTTTTTGTCTTCATTATTTATCAGTTTTCAGAGAGAAAAAACTGAAACTCTACAGCTACACTTCCTGGTTTCTCTATTTTATTTTTCAGTTCTGCTCACTGTTGCTTTAAATGCTTGAGGTTACGTTGATAATTGCATGGAATGTAAATTCTAAAGAAGATAAGTATTTCTGTCTGTCTTGGTCTCTACTGTGTCCCTCAAACCTAGAACAATGCCTGGAATATTGTATGTATTTCTTCATACATTTTGCTACATGAATAAAAAAATGTATGTTCATCATTGTTACATAATCTAGAACTACTATTCCTTTTCCTAGTATAAACTATCCCCTTTTGTATTTTAATGTTTATTGCCTTGAATTCTAGTTTGTCTGACAGTAAAAGTGCTACTGCCACATGGGGTGGCCAAAAAATATTAATAATAATGATAATTTAACAGAGTATGGAATTCTAGATACTGTTTTCAGTCACCATTTTGAAGATATTATTCCATTGTCTTCTGGTTTTTATTGCTGCTGGTGAGAAATCTGCTGCCAGTCTTGATATTCTTTCTTAGTAGGTATCTATCTCTTCTCTTGATTGCTTTTAAGATGCTCTCTTTCTCTTTAGAATTTTATGATAATGTGGCTCAGTTTCACTTTACTTTGCTGAGGATTTATTATGCATTCTGAATCCATCTTTTATCAATTCTGGAAAGTTCCTAGCTATTATGTCATTGAATATTGCTTCTTCCACTTTCTGTTTTTCCTTCTAAAACTCCTGTTAGTTGCATTTGGGACTTTTTTCCATCCTATCCTCCATATCTTTTCATTGTCCTTTCATATTTTTATTATTCTGTGCTACATCCTGTATAATTATCTGACATTAAACTCTGGCTCAGTAATTTCCTGTATCTGAGATCCAACTCTTGCCTCACAGGACCCAAGGCATCCGTTCCTGCCCCTTCCCCCCAGGTGATCATTAAATTGTCCACAGCCCTAGAATCCTGAGACTGTCTCTCCCCATTCACTCCTACCCTAAGTCAGTTACATCATCATTCACAAGCTTGCTGTCCTAGTTTCCAGCCCTAGTTTTCTCATTCACAGCCCCTGTCAACTTCCCATGTGCACATCAATTCATTCAAATAAATATTTGTTTCTTTCTAGATAGCTGTAGAAAATGGGTTTTCAGGTTATCTTTACCCTAGTACTGCCAGAACTAGAGGCTGAAATTTATTTATATAAGCAAATATGAAATCCACTATTTGCTGAGATTCCTGGCTGTGATATTGATATTCTTTCCTTATGTATCTCTGACAGATAAGTACACTGGTTTACATCTTTTGCACATGTTAATACTAAAATTGTACAGGCTCACCACTGTCCTAAGTTTCACTATACAGTGAGTTTAAACCCCTGGAATATTTGCCCTGCTGGTATTCTTGCTTTTATGTTTTAATAATACTTAGGTCATTGACAAGAGAGGCAGTGCAGAGTATGAGAAAAAAATATACATGAACTTTGTTACTTTCCAGCTGGATGTCCTTGGTGAAAAATAATTCTGTATGAGTTTCAGTTTCTGCCATCTGTAAAATGGGGATGATGAATACCTCCTTTGCAGGGATAAAGTTAAAATTAATGTTGATAAAGCATCCAACACAAAATCAGTTCTTAGATTATTATTTAATCTATCTTTGAGGTCTTTTAACTACATAAGTATCATTCTTGGCATCATCCACAGTGGCTACAAGGGTGTTCCTTCAATTATGACTTCCTTTATCTCACTAGTCACCAACTATTTCTTTTTCTTAACATTAATAAAATTTCCTTTTTTATATGCTTCTGGTCATTTAGGGAGCAGTCACCTTAACTTTAATTGCCTTTACTAAACCTCTGTACCCAATAAATGTGCCTTGTTTCAGCCATAAAATTAATCATAGCTTTATCTGCAAGTTCTTGGATGGGATGACGTAAGTAGGAAAGGTGAGGTAATTTATAAGTTTCTAGTTGGAATATACCTGATCCAGAAGATGTCCAGAGCTAGAAGGGACCATAGAAATCCTCAAGATAAGAAACCCAAGGGCCAACAAGGAAAGAGGACCTCCCCAAGCTTGTGCAAGCAGTGAGTGCCATAGCTGAGATCAAAACTCTGGTTTTCTGATGCTAGGAACAAGGCTCTAACTAAAATCATTCTCACTGACCTAACTACAAAGTTACAACTAACCTTCTGGAATACTCAGTTGGTAATCTGGAAGGAAACCAAATTGCTGTTGTTAATAATTTCCCTTCTACTGTTTCTGTGGCCCTATAAACCTATCAATTGTAGCTTTCCAGGGAGCCTTATGACTCAGTGTTCATAGTAGATGTTGAATAACTGTGTGTTCAATGAAATAATGAAGGACTGTCTTGCCATTATCTGACATTATGTGCTGCGAATTCTAAGCCTGAATTGAACCCTTTTACATTCCAGATTCATGTTCGAAGTGGCCCTTATTGTTCTCCTGGCATTGCTATTTTTACGTGTTTTTTTAATATTTTCCCCACATAGAAATTGAAAATAGGCCTTTCTTTCATTGCTGGGTGGTTAATCCCTCTCAACACAGTTCCTGTCAACCTTTCCATGAAGTGGTCGTCTCCAGGCTGTGCTCCGGGTAGTGACCACCCAGCTGAGTGATGGATGCCAGGCTAGGGCAGGAAGGGCGGGGGGCGGAATCAATGGAGATCTGTTACCTCCATGAGAGAATTCAAATGTTGCATCTTCCCAGCACTGGGTTGGGAATGCAGTGGCTCGAGACAGAGCCAGGAGGGTCTTGAGAATGGGAGGCAGAGGGTGAGCGAAAGCTTATGTCCGAGACTGTGGAAACAGCATCACCATCACCAAATATGGCAGCAGGAAAGCAGGAGATCCAGCAGTTCTGAGGATCTGGGTGGACAGGGGCGGTCACCAACACTGATGTACCTTTAAGGTCTGAATGGTTCATTGGTCTGGCCACTAGTTTGTTAGTTGCATCCTGAAATCAAGTGGACCATCCTCTGTTATGAAGGAAAATATGTCCTTCAACACACAGTGTAGTAAGGAAACTCAGAGGATTGGGCTGGGTCTGGCAGCTTATAATCAGACACAACTGAAGCAACTTAGCACGCACACACCCACCAGTGACTGATCCCCTCCCCTTTGAGTGTGGGCAGAGCCTGTGAATGTGATGAAATATCACTCCCGTAATTATGCTACCTTGCATGACAAAGGTGAGATCATCCTGGTTGGACCTGATGAATCCTTAAGAAACAGAGTTTTCTCTGGCTGGTCACAGAACAGGAAGGCAGAGTGGCACCCTCCAGGTGGCCTAGAAGAAAGCAAACATCCATTCAAACCGCCTATAAGGGTCACATGGCCAGAAGCTACTGGAGGCCTCTGGAAGCTAAGAATGGTCTCCAGCCAGCAGCATACAAGAAGATAGAGCCTCAGCCCTACAGCCCCAAAGAAATAAATTCTGTCAACTTTCCGTGAACCTGGAAGAGGACCTCAAGCCTTAGAGGAGAACCACAGCCCTGGCCGACACTTTAAGGTTAGCTCAGGGGAGAAAATTCGGTCACATCAAGTGAGGATTTCAGACCTACAGGACGACAAGATCCTGCATTAGAGTTGTTTTGAGTAATAGAAAACTAATCCATGGGGGGACTATGGATCCATCAGGGTAGGGATCAGGGCTATGCTTGGCTTAGATCCCTCAGATGCTTTTGACGGTGTCTGTGCACCTAACCTGTGTTCTCAGTTCCAACTGCTCACACCTGTAATTTTCTTTAGCTGGTTGGCTCAGAGCTTCTGGAGTTGCATTCCGCAGCTTGTGCAGAACTAGAAATGCTGGGAGTTCCTGCTCCCCCAGAGAGATACTTAGTCTAAGACCGAATGGTATGGGAGCATACACCCTAGATCCCTTGCCTCTAGTTGGAATAAACTCGGAGGATAACTCATACTCCAGAGTTCCCCTGTGGAATCAGGCTGAGCTAAGATTTGGCCCGAGATGCTACCTTGCCTGGCTTCCTTCCCTCCCTACCCACCTCCCCCAGCCCTTCATGGTCTCCCCTGGGAGCCTGTCTTTCATAAATCACACGCGCCTCAATCTTTGTTCCAGATTCTTCTCCTGGGTTACTCCACCTCACATGATCCGTTAGGCCGTTTCCTCTCTCCCTGGCCTCGAGTGAGATGATGTCTGTGACGGCGCTTTGCAACTGCCAAGCAGCCCCAGGTGACTCTCCTCCCGTGCTGTTTTTCCTCAGCCTTCCCCCTTCGGTGTGTCAGGGTGACATAATTATTTTAGTGCCTGGCAACAGAGTTCTTTTTTGAGAAGAAGGAGTCTTGTTTTAGGAAAAGACCTTGATGGGGGCAGAGGAGGGACTGAGAGTACTCTTTAGTGGGAGACTACTAAATCAGGGTAAATAAAACACTGTATATAAGGAAGGAACAGGGAGTCAGGAGGAGAAGAGAGCAGAAGTGACAGCTGGCAGAGACAGGAAACGGTGGCTGGATGGGTCACTGGCCTGGAATCCACAATGGTGCCCCCATGCCCCCGCCCCCCACCCCCAGCATAGCCTGGAACATCAGGAAAGCCAGCTGTGTTCAGAGTCACCTAGAAGAGTCGTTTTCAGGAAACCAGGTTCGTGTTCTTGGTCCTCAAGGGGCAGGGAAGCGGACAGCCCAGATCTGGCTCCAGGTTCTTGCCTCACACACCAGCTGCCAACTGGAGGGCTCCACAGACCCACCATCAGTCTGAACATGGCCCCGCCTGAACTCACCACCTTCCCTCCTAAACCCCATCCCTCTGTGGTCCCCAGCATTCCAGTGCTCTTATTATCTGGTGACAGTCTGTATTAGTTTTGCTCCTCCCAAAGCAGATTCTGAGACAAGGACGTAGGTGATCCTGAGTGAGGAGATGGGGATGAGAGACAGGGAAGAAAGAGCCAGCAAAGGGTATAGACGCTGGGGCTCCCTCCCTGGGGGCCCTCTGAGGAAGTGTGTAGAGCACGCTTTGGAATTTTCCAACCAAAGCAAGGGGAAGCTGACGTTTTTTCCAATGGTCCTCATTGGCTGAGAATTGCTCAGGGTGACTAAATTCCTGGAACTTCTGGGCTGCCCACTGCCTAGGCTGAGCAGCTCGCACAGTGCCAGAGAAAGACCTCAAACAGTGTGGGTACCAGAGGCAGGACCTGCCCACTGCTGCTGCAGGTGAACTCAGAGATGAGCAGAGGGGTGTGGGGCACAACATTTACAGCAGCGATAGAAAAGCATTGAGCTCCCACCAGCCCCTTCCTCACCCAGGCTCTTCCTACCCCATTGCATACGTGCATGCTAAGTCGCTTCAGTGGTGTCTGACTCTGCGACCCCATGGACTGGAGCCCACCAGGCTCCTCTGTCCATGGGATTCTCCAGGCAAGAGTACTGGAGTGGGTTGCCATTGCCTCCTCCAGGGGATCTTCCTGACCCAGGGATTAAACCTAGGTCTCTTATGTCTCCTGCATTGACAGGCGGATTCTTTACCACGAGTGCCGCCTGGGAAGCCCTTTTACCCCACTACTCACGCCTAACTGCTGGTCCCCTGCTTTTTTCCCCCATTCTCAGCTGATACCAAAACTCAGGCCCACATCATTTCTCACCTAGAAATAATGACTTACTCACTGAATTGCTCCTCCCCCAAATTCTTATGTTGAAGCCCCAGCCCCTAAGTTGAATGTTTCTGGAGACCTTCAAGGAGGCAGTTAAGGTTAAACGAGGTCATAAGGGTGAGGCCCTAATCCCACAGGACTGATGTCCTTGTGAAAAAAGAAAGAAAGAACTGCCAGAGCTGATGACTGGAGCTCACATGCACACGCATTCTCTCTCCTGCAAGGTCAGAGGAGAGGCCCTGTGAGGACACAGTGAGGAAGTGGCCATCCGTAAACTAGGAAGAGAGGCCTCAGGAGAAATCAATTCTGCCGGCACCTTGATCTGGGAATTCCAGCCTCCAGAACTGTGAGTAAATAAACGTGTGCTGTTTCAGCCACCCAGCCTGGGATATTGTGTTCTGGCAGCCCCAGTTGACACTTACCCATGAAACCCTCCCCCTCCCATCCGATTTGCTCCCTTTGTGAGTCAAGTGACCTTTCCGGAAGGTAAATCTGACCCTGTCAGTCCCCAGTGTAAACATTTTGGAGTGCTCTGCAGTGCCTCCAGGATCTAACAGGTAGCCTTGACATCGGCCCCAAGGTCCCACACGTTCTATCTAGGAATCCAGCCTTGTCCCTGATACTTCCTGGCTTGCTTTAGATATTCCAGCCACCCAAAACTATTTTTAGTTCCCCAAAGCTGCCATGTCCCTGAACTTACTCCTAAAGTGTCTTTCTCCCCCTTGTCTCCCTGACAAATCCCTGCTCCTTCCACAAGGGTCCCTGGCTCTCTCTTGACTCCTCTAGCCAGAGTTCCACATGCCATGGCCTTCCCCTGGCTTCTAACATCTGCTGGAACTGAGTTTGTCCCCTTACCTGTCTGCCTGCCCTCCTACATATCCTGAGCATGAAGACCAGCATCTGGCCCACAGTAGATGCTCACATATTCACTCAATTGATAAACAAGAAAGGAATAAAGACTTGTTCTTTTATAGGTTGCTGAGTGTCACGATGGAAAGGAACTATACAGATGCCATGGGGACTTCCCTAGTGGTCCCATAGCTATGACTCTGCGCTCCCAATGCAGCAGGCCCAGGTTCGATCCCTGGTCAGGAAACTAGATCCCACATGCTGCAACTAAGACCTGGCACAACTAAATAAATAAATATTAAAGAAAAAAAAAGATGCTATGGAGTAAGTAAGTTCCATATTTCACTGCAAGGAAAGGCAGTGGTAGTCAATGCCAGGCCCCCTGCACTCTTGGGCTTTCCTGTTCAGGCAGAGTCCAGCCCGTGTTGCCACGCCTGGGACCTCATCTCTGCCCCTACTTGCAGCAGACCAGGAATACCAGGAAGGAATGCCTACCACCACCCACCAGCAGCCCTCAAGCAATGACTGACGGCACTTGGTGGCTAAATACCCCAGCTCCCTCCCCCTCAGTCTGGCCATCAGGGAGGCATGTTCTAAACCATCTCCCAGAGGTTCCAGCAGGACTGAGCTGCCCACAGGAATGACTGATCTAAAATTCCCCCTTTACTGATGTCCTTCTCTTCCAGGCCTTACCTCCCCACTTACCTGCCAGTGAGTAGTTCCAAATAAACTACTCGCCCTTGAATCTTTGTTTCTAGGTCTCTTCTGGGGAAACCCAACTAAGACAGAGACTGAGGTCCAGAGAAGACAAAGAGCATGGCCAAGGTCACACTGCTGTTAAATGTCAAGGCAGAGCCTACATGTAGTATGTTTCCTGGCTCCTCCTGCCCACCGCTCACTATACCGCTCAGCTCACAGAACTTTTACGAGAACCCAGGCTCCAGGCTGGGAAATGTATGCCTCTCCGTGTGTGAATCAAGGAAAGAGCTCCTCGCCCCTAGTGAGTGGTGGACCCAAGCCTGTGATTCACCTCAGATGCCAGGACTAGAGCCCCATTCTCTTCCTTTACCGCCTGGCCCATGCTTTCACTTCCAAACCACTCCTCACCTCTTCTCTTTGGGGTTCCAAACTCTCATCTCCCAATTCAGACAATTCCAGCTGGAAGAGACTGTCTTTGGAGAACCTTAAAAGGAACAAGCTTCTCCCCACTCCAGCCCTCACCCCCACTCATCTTGATTCCGCCTGAAGTGGGTGAGAATATCCCATGGCTTTGAAGCTAAAGATACCAATTTCCAAGCAAAAGACGACAAATCACATTTGAAAGCCCATTTCAAACTCCTTGAGCTTGGGGAAGTTAATGCTAAAAAAAATAAAAAATACAAACTCTCATTCGCACATGGGCACACACACAGACATACACATACCACAACACACATACAATGCAAACATGGAGTGTATACAACACACAATACACAAACATAATACACACGTACACATGACCTACTTAATGCACACAAACAGGGGATATACAACCCACATAACAAGCGCAGCACATACATACAACACATACCCACACATACCAGAGGTGTGCACACACTTACATACCACCGCCACCTCATTTCTCCCAGTCCCTTGCCCACCTATCCAGGAAGAGATGTCTGGGACAGGCGTGGCACCAGCTCCTATCTTGTCAGCAGATCAAGGCTGCTCTGAGTGCCATGCCGAAGAGAAGGTTATGCCAGTTCATTTCCACCAGGCATTTTACCCGACTTTGCTCATTTCTTTCTCATGCCTCAGTATTAATTAGCCCCAGGATTTAAATCTGATGCATTAGGCAAAAACAATTCTAAATGCTTTTGGAGAAACAAGTTCCAAATTAGCTGTAGCTGAACGTGCATCTATTTGAAAGGCAGGCAGCATGAACACTGACAGCATAAAAAATAGAAGCAAAACCCTCTAAGAGGGAAGGCCAAGATCAGCAGTGTTTGCTGACTGCCTGGTTCACAGCCTGGGCCTGGCACAGGCAGTGGGGCAGGTTCCCGGACCACCAGAGGGTAGAAAGAGAAAAAGACATTTTCCATCTAGGTTACAGGTAAGGAGGGGGCAGCAACAGCCATTCTTTCTCCTTCCTGCTTTCTCATCCCCAGCCCTCTCCCATCTTTGGAACACACAGCCTTGCCTGGAAGTCTAGAAAAGATCAATTCTCCTAAGCATGCTATAGGCAAAAATCCATCTCCAATTTCTCCTCGCTCCAAGCAGTCATTTTCCTTACCTGCCTTATCCTTCTCTGAATGGCCCATAGGGTGTAGGGTGAGGTAGCCCACTGCGGGACCCTTCAACTTAGCTTAACACCTCCCACCAGTCTCTGACTGACTGGTGAAGCTGTCTTCACCCTCAGGAAGAATGGAAGTTCCTTAAATGCAGGTATGTGGCACCTTTGTGGTTAGGGACCCCAGGCTTGTGATTATTTTCGGTGTACCGTTATCTAGCTGGTTGTATCAGCCTGAGTTGATGGGGAAGCAGAATCCCTCTGAGTGACTAGAGAAGATGCAGTGGAGGGAGCTGGTTAAGCAGTCTCTACCTGGCTACCACTCCTGTGCCTGGTGATGGCTCAGAAGCCAGCAGTCAGGGAGGTAAGATGGATGTGAAGTGAGGGAGGCCAAGGGCAGGCTGAACCTGCCAGGACAAGCAGGGACTTGCATCTCTCTCTCACCACCTCCAACCTCAAAGGCTCAGAATGACCTGCGGGCCAGGCAGGTGGCCTCTAGCCAGAAGCCACACATGCATCTGCTTGCCCCAGGGCTTGGAGGAGTGGCGGGGAGGAGGCTGGCGGGTGCTGCAGGGGCCACCATCCCACACCAGCCATAGAAGTGGCTGCTCCTTCACTCCCACCTTCCAAGTCTCACGCACATCTCTCCTGTGCCCAACCCTAATGCAGAAATATAGAGGAAAGTGAATTCTGGAAGACATCACTCAGTCTCATTAGGTGACTGCAAAACCATCAACTGGAAAATTACTTTCTGGTCTACTCAGTGCCCCCTACTCGCTCACGTTTGCACCAGATAGTTTATAAGCTGGGTGGGTTATTGGTCTGTTACTGCTGCATGACAATCTCCAAATCATAGCAGCATCCAACAATGAGCATTGATTTCTTACTCACAAGTTCATGGGTTGGCTGGGGGGCTCATCTCTGCAAGTCTCTCCCCTCCTCCTGGGATGGGTACAAGCCATGGTGTGCTTTTCTCATGGCAATGGCAGAAGCCCAAGAGGACAAGCAGAGACTCATGAGGCCACGTGGAACCTAGGCTCTGGCCAGAACACTGTCCCTTCCATGCCACCCCCTTGGCTAGCATGTCACATGGCCAAGCTCAAAGTCAAGGGAGGAAATGTACATCTACCCACAGCAAGGACATGGATGCTGGCAGGGGGGATGAATTGGAGCCAATGACTCAACTCACCACAGGGGACAACTCCCTACATCTGGTCATATCTCCCCCACCATCTCCATCACCAACCCAAGGAGAGTTCATGTCTCCTGAAACCTCTCTTTCATCAGCTTTGCTCAATCAATGAGTTGCAGGCTACTTCTGTCTCCCTCTTCCTCCTAGTCTTCCAATCCCCTCTTCCAAATCTTGTCTAGGGAAAAAAAATCTCTTTTGCTTTTCCTTCATTCCGTATCTGAGCTAAAAAGCCATGTGATGGCCAAATTCTGCAACAGACACAATCAAATGGAGGAAAAGAAAGGCTATTCGTTTTGAAGTGAAATTAGACAAAATAAACAGTCAATGTCATCAATCTCTACCAACCTTTGACATTTCTGGAAGTGCCATGCATCATCACTGATGTCTCCATGAGCTTCCTCAGACCCAGCTAATTCATGCCTGTTTGGCTTCAAGCCACAGCACTAAGCTAGAAGAAACTTTCTCCGTTTCAAGTTACTGATGGTCATATTTGTATTTAGTGACTAAGATTACTTTCTATTAGTTTACAGCAGAAGAATGAATGAGTTAATCCATGGTACCTGGCATACAGTAAGCCCTGAACAACTGTGAGCCAGTTAGTAGTGGCCCATAGTGCTTTGAGCAGCTATTGCTGTGTAACAAATTACCCCAAACTATAGTGGCAAAAACCCCCACAACAGCCATCGTATTAAGCTCACAGATATCATCCATCAAGAATTCAGACAGGACACCCTGGGGTGGCTTGTCTCTTCTCCACGATAACCGGGTATCAGCTGGCGAGACTTGAATGGTTAAGAATGATTCAAATGACTGGGGGCTCATCAGGCATCTCTCGTCTCTCTCTCTCTCTGCCCCCCGACATGGCAGCCTCAGGGCAGCCAGGCACCTTACATGATGGTTCAGGCTTCCAACAGTGAGTCTTCCAGCAAACAAGGCAAAAGCTGCATGGCCTTTTGCAACCCAGTCTCTGAGCCATGAGATGTTACTTCTGCCATACTCTTGACTAAGGCAATCACAAGCCCATGCAACTCAAGGGGAGAGAACACAGACCCCATCTCTCAGTGGGAAGAGTATGAAAGAATTTTCTGCCATGTTTTATAGCCACCACTCAGCTATTTTTGGTGCACTAACAGTTGAATTGGCTTTTGTGGGTTACCCGAGAGCCTCATGACTCTTCTTAGCACTGTTTCTATGGGAACCATGTTTTGAGGTCCAAATTACAGACTTACAAGTTAACTTTGGGACACAATTTATTGATAAAGTGGGACTTCCTGAGTTCTCATCCCCCACCCCCAACATTAACACTATGGACGTAGCTACCCATGTTATTTATTAATTACCAATATATATTGAGCACCTCCTACGTACTAGGCTCTAAGCTTAGCACTCTACATGGATTGTGTCATTCAACCCTGCAAACAATCCTATACATCCTATAGCTATTTCCATTTTACATATGGGAAAACTGAGGCTTAGAGAAGCCAAGTGACAACCCGAAGGTCACAGCTAGGACTGTGACACGATTTTGAAACCAGGTCTGTCTAATCCTCAAGCCCATGCCTAACTACCACAGTGCATTGACTCTATAAAGACTCTGTGAAGAAAGGAAAGCTTCCTGAGATGTGTAAAGGCCAGAGGCCCTGGGGAGCCAGGTGATCAGACCTAACAAGGAAACTGCCACAGATGTAGCTATCGGTCACCACCATGGGTGACCCATTCTTGTGCCAGCAGGTCAATGCCCTCCTTCCTGTATGGATGTGGGTCACGTGGTTACCGCCAATGTACATCCCTGCCTCGCCCCTGGGCTGCCAGCCTTTTCTCTCTGTCCCCACCAGCTCCATCTTTCCTAGACCAGAGCAAACCAGGCCACACTCAGCTTTTTGTCCCCAGGCAAGGATGAGGAATGAACGGCCGTTTTGTCCCTTGCTGTACAAAGCCATTTGTGTGGGGCAGCTTCCCCCACCGCCCGGGGGGGCAGGGGGTCTGGGGGTTGGGCAGAAGGCAAGGCAAACACAACCCCATTCTCCCAGGCTGGTTAACAGACAGCAACTACACTCAGGCAGGAGGCAGGGCTCAGGCTGGAACCTGTGGCCCCAGGGGCTACTCAAGAGGAAAAAAAGCTGTTGCTGGTGGGCTGTCCCCAGAGGTTCACAGTCAAGTCTCTGTCCCCCCACTCCCTGTGTTTCCCCAGCACCTCTCCTCTGCCCCGCATCCTGAAGTTAGAGATGAGAAACCCCCTTGTATGGGGTCTTTGCAATAACCATGAAAGCCCTTTTTTTCCCCCCAAGAATTCATCTCTGCATTCCAGAGGGGGCATTTATCACCCCATGCCCAGGCTGCAGACATGTCCCTGCTTCAGATCCTCCTGTCCAGAAAGGCGGCCTTGTCAGACACATGAAACCAGCCCCTCCGGACATCTGGACAAGGAGCAACCCTTTGGCTGAGCACGAGGCCGTCCTGAATGCCACAGACAGTGAAAGGAGAGCCCTTGTTCCTGGTCCAAATAGCCTCGCTAAATGGATCCAGCTGGACACGGTGGGGGCAGCAGTGGGGAGAGGGGGAGTCAGGCCCTCTTGGCAGCCGCCCCAGGCACCTCCATGGGGCAGCCTAGAAGGCAAACAGGCAAGTTTGCTTTTGGAAGAAGCTCCTGGAGCTGCCTTAATAACACCATTTCCGCCAATAGTCAAGAAAGCTCAATGGGAAACCGTGGCTTTGTCTGCCCAGCACCCTCGCCTTCTAGAAACAGAATCTTTCTTGTGAGCATGCATGTGTGCTCAGTGTGTCCGACTCTTTGCAACCTCATGGTTGTAGCCCACCAGGTTCCTCTGTTCATGGAATTTTCCAGGCAAGAATGCTGGAGTGGGTTGCCATTTCCTTCTCCAGGGGCTCTTCCCAACCCAGGGATCAAACCTGTGTCTCTTGAGTCTCTTGCATTGACAGGTGGTTTCTTTACCACTGACCACCTGGGAATCCTTTCTTGTGGGCAACCAGTTCCAATAAAAGGTCTGAGCCTGCTTCCACTCTCTCCAGCTTCACCCCCACCCACCAGACTAGGACCCAGTCCTGGTCATCCAATCAGTGTACTCCCATACCCAGGCACAGTCATTGGGCGTTTGACACTAGCTTGGCCAATCAGAGCCTTTGTTGGGCATTACTCCCAGAAATAGGGACTCTGTTTCCACTAAGGGAGCAGCCATCTTGCCCACCATGTGGCTTAAAGCTGACTAAGAAATGGAATGACAGAGACTTAAAATTATTGTTTGAGTCCCTATGTCTGAAGCTATGGGCTGGAAATTTCCCTTCCCTGAACCAGTCCATTCTATGTTTTGCTCCAGTTAGTTTGATTAGGGTTTCTGTCATTTCCATCCCAAAGAGACTGACTCCTAATTCCTTCTCACATAAATATCAAGTCTTCAGGCCGGCATTGGAGACCCCCTGTGACAAAGCCACAGCATAGTCATCTTGGGTCCCTGGGGGTGCAGCTAGGCCAACCTCACCCTCTTGCTCCAGGAGGGCCCACTGGGTGCAGGCATGCCCCTGACCAAGTGGCCCTAGGAGAAAAATGTGAAGATCTTTAGGTCCAGGGTCTCTGACCAGGTGTGGCCCAGAGAAGCCCTGGGAGGAGCCCATCACCCTCATGCCTTGCCCTGTGGGCTGTGCTGCTGGTGGCAGGTCAGCCACCAATGCCAGACATGAAGCTCTCACCCAAAGCTGCATTCTCCATGGTCCCCAATGAAGGTGGCAACACTCAGGGATGTCCTGAGACTGCCCAGGCCTCAGCTGCTCCCAGAGGCACCTGGGAGGCAACCACCTTCAGGGGCAAGTTATCAGCCCTCCAGAACAAAAGAGACTCCTGGCTGGGAAACAAGGCAGGCATATAGGACCAGGAGACAGGGCCTAGGAGAGTTGGATTCTGATTATCTAGGCAGACGGGCTTGAGTTGTTGCTGTTGTTTTAGTTGATCAGTTGTGCCCGACTCTTTTGCGACCCAGTGGACTGTAGCCTGCCAGGCTCCTCTGCCCATGGGGTTTCCCAGGCAAGAATACTGGAATGGGTTGCCAATTCCTCCTCCAGGGGATCTTCCCAACCCAGGGATCAAACCCAAGTTTCCTGCATTGAGGGCAGATTCTTTACTGTCTGAGCCACCAGGGAAGCCCATGGGCTTGAGTGTTGAATTTTGTATTCCACTAATGGGGCTGGAATTTGCTTCCCCAACTCTGAAGCAGGAGACTGTGGTTACAGTGATAGCTCTTTCTACACCAGCACCCCACCCTACCCCATCCTACCCCACTCCCACGGCCTGCACACAAGCATTGTGGCAATGCTGCTGAAACAGAAAGTAACCTTTAAGCGCAGAACTGATTTTTAAACACAATGGTAAAGTCAGATCAAGTGTTAAAATATTGAAGTACTACATAAAGAGCAATTACCACTGACCCAAACCCCTTGAGGGTCACCCCTGCCCCCAGCTTTCTAACCTTCCTTCAATCCACCACCTTAAATATTAACTCCAAAACCCTGCCACAGCCCTGCTTCAGTGTAAAGAAGGCACCTTGTGATGAATGCATGCCCGGGCTTTGTGCAGGATATGCGCTAAGTCGCTTCAGTCATGTCTCACTCTTTGCAACCCTATGGACTGTAGCCCGCCAGGCTCCTCTGTCCATGGGATTCTCCAGGCAAGAATACTGGAGTGGGTGGCCACTTCCCCTTCCAGGGGATCTTTCCAACCCAGGGATCAAACCTGAGTCTCTTATGTCTCCTGCATTGGCAGGTGGGTTCTTTATCACTAGTGCTACCTGGGAGGCCCCTGCCCAGGCTTTGTGGCAGTGGTTTAGTCGCTAAGTCGTGTCTGACTCTTTTGCAGCCCCATGGGACTATATAGCCCGCCAGGCTCTTCTATCCATGAGATTTCCCAGGCAAGAATACTGGAGTAGGTTGACATTTCCTTCTCCAGGGGATCTTCCCTACCCCTGGGATTGAATCCGGGTCTCCTGCATTGCAGGTACATTCTTTACCAACTGAGCCATCAGAGAATTCACCACCCTAGCTCTACTGGTGCTTAAATATTCTCTCCTCTCCAGTTAAGCAGAAAGCCAGTGGCTTGGGGTAAGTGAACCCAAGTCCCGAACCCTCAGGCATGGAACACAGGGCCCCTGTCAAAGACTGAGGTAACCATCTTCTGGTCCAATGTGTGTGTGTGTTTGTGTGTGTGCATATACACAACCAGGCACAAACTCACCTGTGATGCATACAATCCATTTGACCTCATCTGCTTCCTTGCTCCCCTCCAGATCCTTTTCTACTTTATACCCACCACCTCTCATGCTCTTCGCCTAATGACCACATTTGCTAAGAAAATAGCTGGGAGACTACTTTACGGCTGACTCTTCACTCTTTCTGCTACTTCTAAGTTGGTGCTGCCACGCCTATTTTACAGAAGAGGAAATGGAGGCTCAAAGGGTTAAGTTCCCCCAAACCACACAGCAGAGTTGAGATTTGAACCCAGGTCTGATGGGACAGCAGCACCCACTATCTTCCACTGGATCCTACCACCTCCAATAGTCACGTGTGGAAAATGCTGCCTTCATTGTGGCTAACTATTCGGAATTGCCCTGAAAACAGCTTGGCTTTCCTGCCCCACCTGGACTGTAAAGCCCTCAAGCTTTACAATCTTTCTCTGTGCTTTAGAGCCTGTCTTCCTCCAGCACTGGCATTATTTAGGCATTCAGTCATTACTGATTACATCGAATATCATAAGATGCCCAGAAGTAAACCACGAAGTCAGGGGGGCAGCAACTCTCTTTAAAATCGGGAGCTCTGGGCCATGTTCCTTATTGTTGTGGGTCTATACAAGGGAAACCAGAGCAGTACCTACTTCATAGGTTTACTGTCAGGTTCAAATGTGGTGGGGTGGGGCATAGGGCTGGCACACAGTAAGGGCTCAATAAGTATGAGATAATATTACTGTTGTTATTACTTCTACCCAATGGTTCAAGCTTGAAGCAAGGTTCTTAATCCCCTTTACTCCATGATGGCTCTGCCAAGGCTTCGTCCAATGAGGCAGACACCCCAGAAGAGAGATGTACGCATCGCAGTAACTGTCTCCGGGGGTAGGGGCAGGGGGTGACGTGGCGGGTAGGGGATGCTTCCAGGGCAGGATGCAAGCGGCTTTTAAGGTTTCTCACAAACACATTGCTCTACTGAGACTCTCAGAGGACAGAGGGAGGGCTGGCTGAGTGAGTGATTTTGTGTCTTATTTAGAAGCAGTCTTGCACGCTGGTGTAAAGGTCACTGTCATGCCACCACGTGACTGAGCCTGTGCCCAGCCAAAGCCGCACGCCGGGATCTGCTGTTGAAGCCACTCCCACTTCCTGCAGGTCACCAAGCACAGACCTGCTGCGTGCCTGAATGCTAAAATCATTTAATGATTTAAAAAGATCAAGATCAATGGCTTCAGCAATTTCTGGGAAGCGGTAACTCAGCGAGCTGTGGAAGGTTCTCAATTTGCTGTCTCCAGCCTGGCCCTGTGGCAGGATTTATGCTGAATGGGCTCCATGAGGCAAATATATGCTGGGATGGGGCCCCATCTAATCACCCCACCCAGGAAGTGCTGGCCTGCTGACATCACCCTCACAGCTGCCAAGTCTCCCTTGCGCTGAGGGGCACTCTCTCATTTCACATTAATTAGAAGGCCATTTTCCAAGCATTTCCATCCCATAATGAAGGACTTTCTGCAGTGGTTCAGTGAAATATTAAAACAACTCACTTGGAATCTTAAAAAAAAAATCAACATCCTGCCTGCTCAATCTGTCTATTATATAAACCTTCATATTCGGGGTGGGGGCAGGATAAGCTCAGAAATAAGGACTGCTTGTCCAAGATACTGAGATGCTGACTGGGGTGGTGGGGGTGAGGGATCGCCACACCACTGCCATCACCACTGACCACTGTGCTGCCTCTGCCCACCCTACATGTGCCTCTGACGGGAAGAGCGGGCAGCTGGAGGCAAGAAGGGAAGTAAGAATAGGGAATACAAAATAACAGCCTCTAAGAGCACGGAAAGGGTTCCCAAGTGGCACAGTGGTAAAGAATCTGCCTGCCAAGCAGGAGACTCGGGTTTGATCCCTGGGTCAGCAAGATTCCCTGGAAGAGGAAACTGCAACCCACTCCAGTATTCTTGCCTGGGAAATCCCATGGACACAGGAGCCTGGCAGGCTACAGTCCATGAGGTCGAAAAGAGTTAGACACAGCTTAGTGACTAAATGACAACAAGAGGACAGAAAGAGCAGCCCCCTTGTGATAGTGAGGCTGTGGTAGCTCCCAGTAAACTGTACTTTCACCCTCTGGTCTAGTCCCCTCTCACTCTGACTGTGAGACTTGCTTTGGCCAATGGGACCTTAGCAAGAATGATGCGGGCAGAGGGGATAAGCAGGTTCTCTTAGATCACTCAGTCTTGGAATCCAGCCACCACACAAAGAATTCCAAGTTAGCTACATAGAGAGAAAGGCCTCAACCTCCTGACCACCTCTTCTCAGAGAACAAAACATGGGCATGAAGCCATCACAGACATTTCAGCCTCACCCACCAACTGATTTTAACCACAAGCAAGACCAGCAGAAGATACACCCAGCTGAGCCTTAGTCAACCCAAAGAATCGTGAAAAATAATCAAATTATTTTTGTTCCCAGCCAACAAGCTCTGGGGTCATGAGTTACACTGGCAATGAAAAACCAAAACATTCCTTTATTCTCTAGAGGCTTCCAGGTCAAGATCACATTTCCTGGTGACCCCTATAATGAAATGTTCCCAGATATCTGTCATTAGTATCCATTGATCTACTCCAGCTCCCCACTAATTGCCACCTTCTCCCTGTGGTAGACTCATCTCTCCTGCTCAGTAAAAGTGGGGTTTCTGTTAAACCATAGCATCTACATTTCCCACACAGTGAATCTTGATTATCAAATGCTTTACCATGGCCCTTTACTATAATAACAAACAAGGGCTCTGGGCTTGTAAGTATGTAAAAGAAAATCTCCTTCATTCCACCCTGTGTGGCAGAAGGTATGTTTGGGTAAGGTAGGGTATGGATGCTGAGAAATGAGATTTGAGTTACTAAAGACTGTAAATTTTACATATTTAGACATTTATCTGTGTGCATGTGTGTAATTACATATAGCTGTTATATATAGCGATTATATATGTAATTTCCCAGCTCATGCTATATCACAAACTAACTACTGGAAAGCTGTTTTGCTATGTGGAAATCCTTCCTATAATGAATTAATAAGAATGCTGTGCAATCAACATATTAATTGTATGTAAATGGTGTTTTTTAAACGCTTTAAAACAATTTATTCCCCTGAGCATTTTAAATAGGCCCCCTGGAAAGTTGTTTATGTAGTCATTTCCTTGGCGAACTTCTCTCTCCTAGTGGGTTCCTTCAACCCACAACTGAACACTTGCAGTGGCCCTTCTTCTTCCTCTGGAGGTCCTGGGAGCAAATGAATGTCCTGCAGGGTGGGGCCTGGGACCTGCCACCGTGGTTCTGAAATTTAAATCACCTGTTCTTGGTTCCAAATGCCTCTGGTCCCTTCTGTCAATTAGCATCTATCCTACATGAGGTCTAAGATGAAAGCATTGGTGACTACCAGGGACAAAAGAGAATGCATCAGTGCACTAATTTGGCCCTGTTGTGTCCCCACCTGGGAGTAGAAAGAGAAGTTTGCTCTGGCCAGGCATCCTACGGGTTCCCAAGAGGACCATCACATTACAATGCTGGACTTCCCTTTCAGCCCAAGGGTTGAGAATCCGTCTGCCAAGGCAGGGGACACAGGTTCGATCCCTGGGCTGGGAAGACCCCACATGCCACGGGGCACCTGGGCTCGTGTGCCATAACTATTGAGCCTGTGCTCCTCAGTGGGAGCAGCCGCAGCAAGAAGAAGCCCATGAGCTGCAATTAGAGAGTGGTCCCCGCCTTCCCCAGAGAAAGCTGGAGCAGCAATGAAGACCTAGCGCAGCCATAAATAAATAAAATTTTAAAAAACTTAAAAATTGAAAAAAACCTTCCTTCAGAAACTCCTGGATCTTTCCACCAAGCTAAAGCAATAAACCAGGAAAACCTACAGTGCCAAAACTAGATGTGTGCTAAAGAAAATGCCTGTGCTGAAAGCGCAGAAAGATCCACCATTCGACTTTTGGTTTTGGCTCCAAACAAATTAACCCCAATTTCCAAATTAACCCAGCTTTCCAAGGACTTTTCTGATAAGCAAGATTTCCAGTAAGTAAGGCTTGATCTGAAACAGGCCTGTTGTCCATCTAGAATTTTCCCACAAGCCCCACAGAAGTATAATTTGATTTATGTTCTCAAGATACGTAAGACAGTATAGAAGAATCATGCAGAGCCCCATCTGGGCGTGTGTTTAGAATCAACTCCTCTCACCTGAAATGTTTCAAGGTAGATCCTCAGAAAGGCTCAAGTCTGCCTTCCCCCTCCTCCTTCCCCCTTGTGCAGACTCCACTTTTCCTCTAGGTTCCCAAGAATCAGAGGCTTAAAGGGACAATCAGTGAAGCTACCGTACACTATGGCCTGGGGCCACAACTGCAGCCACATTGGTGACCAAGGTGGCATTTCTAGAAGAGTGGAAATGGCCATCCAGCACTCCTACAGGCTGGAAGCCACTCTTGGGGAGTCCGAGACCTACAGAAACCTGCAACCCTTTGCTGGAGCTAAACTCAGTTTGATGAGATTTGGAAAGACCTCTGTCACCCAGTGTCACCATGGCAGCAGGGCTGGAGAAGGCCTGGCCCTTGCACTGGTCAAATGCCAGTTTGCTTCCTGCCCCCGTTCTAACCTGCCCTGTACCACAGGGAATCACACAGTTCATAGGCTCCCTTGCCCTGGCAGAACATAAGAGGGCAGGAGGAAGGGAGAAGCCAGGGCGTTTCTTCCCCTCTCTGCTTCCTGTGGCCTCCCCAGCAGCAGCCTTGGTTCTTTTCTGTGTCTCCAAGGTCCACTTCCTTCACGACCCCACATGCCACACCAACCTCATTTCTGGGTTCCAATAATAGCATGTCCTCTGTTTAGCCTTCCACCCTAGGATAGTAGCAGCTCTGCTACTTCAAGTCTCTGGATTGATTGCCTCCCCTGCGGGGCCTCTCAACAATCCCATCACCTGTGTAACCAGTGCCCTATATTAGATTCTCGCAGCTGAAAGACCTAGTAGCTTTTTGCACTAGCCATCTACTCTATCTCTTCTGCCACCTTGTGCTTGTGCTTAGTCGCTCAGTTGTGTCTGATTCTTTGCAACCCCATGAACTGTAGCCCACCAGGGGTTCTACGTCCATGGGATTTTTCCAGCAAGAATACTGGAGTGGGTTGCCAATTCTTCCTCCAGGGGAACTTCCCAACCCAGGGATCGAACCTGCCTCTCCTTTGTGGATTCTTCACCCGCTGAGCTATTGGGGAAGCCATTTTGTCACCTAATTTAAACAAATTTTGTAATCTGCCACCTAATTTAACTCAAATTATCTATGATTTCTCCCACAGCCCAATGTATTGCATTGAGCTCATAAGTGCAGTGAGAGTTTTGAAAAGGGAGGGAGGGAGGGGTAACTGACACTGAGTGATTATTTTGTGAAATATATGCATTAACTTATTTAATCCTCACAACAACCTTAGGAGGTTGGGACCTTTATTATCTTCATTATACAGATGAGAAAACTGAGGCCCTGAGTTCCGCAATTGGCCCAGGAGCACAGAGCTAGGAAGCAGGGGTTCTGGAGTTCAAACCTAGGAAGGATCCTGAGCAGCCTTTCCAAAGGGAAATACTCCAAAGGCGGGTGGGACCAGCTTTGTATTGTCTGCTTCAGGAAACCTTAAGCAGAGATGAGCTGAGGGGCTTTCTGCTTTCCTTTTGGAACATGTGTGTGTGGGAAGGGGACAGGAGCCAGTTGTCACTTCCAACACAGTCACCCTCAGCAGGCTGTGATCAAACCCTGCAAAGGGGTTTAGCAGTTGCTCTGGATTTCCCTAAGCACAAAGGCCCGGGTGCTGAGAACCAGGCGGGTCCCCTCCGCCCTGCTCTGAGACTCTAACCTCAGGGCCCAGGGCCCCTAAAGGCCCCCCGCCCCAGACCACAGTGTCTGTGTCTTCTAGCTGTGCAGGCAGTTACATCATCCCCTGCATCTTGCCTCCCACTGGCTACCCCATGCCCAAGGCACAAGATTTGCAAAGACGGAGATGTAAAGAACATTTGAAAACAGGATCACAGAGGAGGCCGAAGCTGAATGCAAAACAATGAAATCATGGGAGAGATATTTGGAGCCTCTGCAGAAGGGAAATCTGAGGGTGAATTCAGTCTCTCAAGTTCACCGATAGGTCACCAACTGGCCACCTAATACTTTTAGTAAAAGCCGGGTCTGGGGGCAGCTGTAATCCTCACTGACCATTCCCACTGTCATCCCCACTGAAGGGAAGCAGGCTAGGGCAGGGTTCCTAACCCCTGTCCCGCCCTGCACCTGTTGTTAACCTTTTCATTGCTGGATTGGGAAAGGTCTTGGGAGCAGGGCATTTGGGGGTAGGGGCTGTTTACCAAGGAGCACAGAGGGATTTGAACAGGTGCCATCCAGGACAGATGTGGGAAGCCTCAGGGACAGAAGACTGCTCCTTAAGGCAGTTTCTCCCAGGCCACCGGGAAGGAGCCCCCATGAAGGAGAGTCCCTTCTGGAGCAGACGTTCTTTGCCATCCACACTGCGCAAATGCTGTGGCCTGCAAGGCTGGCACTCAGAGATGTCTCCCAGTCCCCTACTCGACCCCTGCTGGGAGGGCACAGTAATTGGCACCAAGCCTCCCAGGCTCTCCCTCTCTCTGCCTCTGGCCCAGCGCCTGGCCTCTGAGGCCAGTGTTAGTGAGCAGAAAGGCCCCCACTGGCTATTCTCTGTGAAAAGCTACGTGGCCTGGGGGGAGGGGGAGGTGATAGAAGGAAGACCTTGACCTCGGAGCCCTAAGCCATGGCTGACAGCAGACAGCAATGTTGGCGGGGGGCGGGGGGGGGCGCCTTGGGAACGGCGCTTTATTGAGGGACATTTGTCTTCATTTGAGGCAGCCTACATCTCGTCCCACAGGCGTGCCCCAAGGCCCGAGTCTCCCTGACCCCTACCCCACCATCCCTGCCCCTGCGCTGGATTGAAGGGGAAGTGACTTCTGAAAGCCCCTCAGGACCAAGGTGATAGATGTCAGGGAAGAGTTAACAGAGCCCGGGGCAGCATCCTAGAAAGCTCACCACCCCCCAACACAGGAGAGCAGACCTAGGCAGGGTGGGTGCTGCCCAGACTCGGCCCCCAAACTCCAGATCCTTCTCACCCAGAGCCGATTCTGGAAGTTCAGACCTCACATCCAGCATAATAAACCTAGATTTGGATGATGAAGAAATGTCACCTATTGTTTTTCATAATGCAAAGTAATAAAAACCAAGCCTCCTCCAAATCTTTGTGTCCAGATCAGGGAGGTCCCCAGACCCTGTTCTTCTCTTTCATGTAAAGAGACTCTGGTGGCAAGGAGTCTCCAAGGGAGCTTTAGAATTGGAAAATATCAGAGTGCCAGGTTTTAGCGGGGAGTTTTCTCCCTGAAAAAGTCAGGATGTTCAAAATGCTGGAAGACCACGAACTATGCCCTAGACGCAGCCACTAATCCGCGGAGCTGTGAATAAATCATTTCATCTCCCCGTGTCTCACGTTTCCAAATATTAAAAAAAAAAAAAAAAATCTCCTGATCACAAAAGGAGCTGGCCTGAAGATCGGCTACCAAGGCGCGATGCTGAGTCTATTTAAGAGACTGCGGACTCAGGCTCCCAGCTTTGCTTAGGAGGCGCGAGACCCTCTGGGCCTGGGGGCGGGGAGGGGGGCTGTTGAGGGGGAAAAGCACGCAAGGCCTGGGTTAGCTGCACCGTGCCAAGCACAACCCTACAGTCACTTTAGGGAGCTGCGGAGAGGGAGGCACCAGGCACGTGGCACTCCGGCTCCAGCTCTTTCCAAACGCCAAGCCGTGCGGGGCGAGCGGCGGGCGTTCCGGGGGCGACCCGGGCCCCATTGCCTTCATCTGCGGGGGGGTAGGAGGGTGTCGTCGCGTTCAAAACATGGGTTCGAAGGAGGCGAGCCGCGACCGCCTCGGGCGCCCAAGGCCGAGCAAGCCGCCGCGCTCGCCTCCCCAGCTCACCGGATTCATTTCCATGTGGAGCGCGGCGCGTCCCAGGCGCCCTTATCTCGCCGCCGCCGCCGCAGCGGCTCTGCAGGCGCGGGCGCCCCGGGCTCCCTCCCCTCCCTTCCCCGCCCGCCGCCCTCGCCTTTGTCTGGCCCGGCGGCGCGCTCGGAGCCAGCAGGGCGGGTAATTGGCGGCCGGAGGAGGCGAACGGGCCGGCCCGGCCTCCGCTAATGAGCGGGCGGAGCCGCGGGGAGGGCGCGGCAAGGTGCGGAGCGGGTGAGGGCTCCCGTGACTGTGCGCGCCGCCCCCCGATGGTCGGCCGGGTCCCCGCAGCCCCCTCCCGGGCTGCGGCGGGGACTGGCGTCCCGAGGGACATCCCCTCCCCCTCCCCCAGGCGGTCCCCGGCGCGCTCCAATTACCCTGCGGCCGTGCCAAGGCCTCCGGCTGCCCCCGGGCCGCCCTCGCGTCCCCGGAGAAGTGCCAGGGACGGAACGCGCGGGCGGGAGGGCCGAGGAGTGGGCTCCCTGGGGCTTCGCCGCGCTGCAGGAGACCCCGGCGGCCCAGGCGGCCCTGGGGCAGGGGCACTGAGGGGAGGGGATGCCCCGGGGGCCCGATGCCAGAGTGTTCACCTAGGGAAGCCCGCAGGCAGCAGCGAAACCCGCTCTCCGCATAGATGGCGATAAAAATCCACCCTCGTTTCTAAATTAATTACGCTGAATCCGCCGCGCTCGGCGGCTGGGGCTACGGCGGGCTTGGATGGTCTGAACCAAGGGATACCTTGCCCCTTCGCTAGGGGAGGGGGCATCATGTATTGTTGTCTCCAAAAACCCCCTCTGCAAGTCTGAGGGGCGGTGTGGGGGAGGGCACGGGAACAGGGCACTTGGAAAGAAAGCCTTTCTCCAGCCAGCTTGTGAAAGGAAGGGCCCAGGCTTGGGGAATTCGGGAGTCCTCCTGGGAACCCTACACTGGCCGGATGGCAGCCTTAGGGAACCACAACCAGCTCAGGACAGCCCTCGAGGGAGAGTTCTCCACTACGAGGCTTAAAGGGGGACTGCCACCTCCCAGGAGGAAAGGAGACATTTCCTTCCCACCTAGGAAGACTCTGCACCCAGGAATCCCACACACACACACCTTTTCCCAACTCTCCTACTGTGCCCACCTAGGAGCAACCCACACACAGTGAGCTTTTCCCCCTTTTTATTTGTTTTTATTGAGGTACAACCGTACATACAGTGTAAGTGGAAGTTTGGTTCAATTTTACATATGGATCTGCCTTCCCCGGTAGGGCTTCCCTGGTGGCTCAGGCGGTAAAGAATCTGCTTGTAATGCGAGAGACCAGGGTTCAATCCCTGGGTAGGGGAAGATCCCCTGGAGAAGGGAACGGCTCCCTCACTCCAGTATTCTTGCCTAGAGAATTCCATGAACAGAGGAGCCTTTGCAATCCATGGGGTCGCAGAGAGTTGGGCACAACTGAGCGACTAACACTTTCCCTTTCACCCTTTCTGCCTTCCTAATCACCACCCAGGTCAAGCTATAGAACATTTCCAGCAGCCCAGAAGGTTCCCTCAGGCCTCCTCTTAGTCAACATCCCCCAACTATTCATCACCATAGATTCATCTTGCCTGTTTTTATAAACAAAATCCTGCAGCGTGTGCTCTTTTGTCTGTGGCTTTTTTCACTCATTGTCTGCCAGATTCATCCAGGCTGTTGCATGAAACAGTGGTTCATTCTTTTTAATTACTGAGTGTTATTCCGTTGAATGAACATACCACAATTTATTTATCCATATGACTGTTGATGGACATTTGGATTGTCTCCAACTTGGGGCTGTCGTGAATAAAGTGGTTGTGAACATTCTCCTATGTGCCTTTGAGCAGAAATGAGGACCCATTTCTGTTGGGGATACACCCAGGGATGGAATTGCTAGGTCATAAGGTAGGTATGTGTTTATTGCCAGTTTTCCAAAGTAGTTGTACCGGTTAGCTTTTGAAAGCTGCAGTCAGGGTACAAAGGCTATTCAGAGAGTTAAGTTACAGGCACAGCATAATAGTAGTGTGCTAGGTACTGTTCTAAGAGATTGCATATAATTAACATGTGTGTGTACATGCTCAGTCGCTCCGACTGTGACCCCATGGACTGTAGCCCACTAGGCTCCTCTGTCCATGGAATTTTCTAGGCAATTAACATGTGCTTACATGCATTTGTATGCAGACATTCTGACAATGCCTGGTTTCATCTTAGAATGGGCACAAGATCTCAAGGGCTGGCATGTATGGATCTTTGCATTGCCCACCCCAGTTGGGATTCAGATACAATATTCTATGTTTGTGGAATAAATCATATCCATTTTACAGATGAAGAAACTGAGGCCCAGAGTGGTGATATAACTTGCTGAAGACTCTGGGGCTAGTGAGTGGCAGGACCAAGCCTACATCTCAAGTTTCCAGGCTCCTGGTCTTACTGGTGTTCTTACAAACATAAGCTTGTAAAGGCTCCCTTAATTTTCTCCTCCTTACACCCCCAGGTCAACACTGTCAGCACTACAGTGCTTGACTTCTTGGAGACCCTTGTCTTTCTTTTTTCTGTTATCTGTTCTTGTGTAACAAACAACTCCAAGGCTTAGTAACTTAAAGCAACAGTTATTGTTTCTCGGTTCTCTGAGCTGACTGGACTCGGCTGATCATTCTCATTTGGGAGTTCTCCAGAGGATGCAGCAGCAGTCACCTGCAGGCTGGCCTGGGCTGGACATGCAAGATGACACATACACATGGGTGGTGGTTGAGGCTGGCTGTGAGCCAACAGCTAAACTGGAACTGTCAACTGGAGCAGCTCCATGTGGCTCGGGCTTCCCACTGCATAGTGGCTGGGTTCTGAGAGGGCGTGTCTCAAGAGCAAGAGTCTCAAAAGGCAGGAAGAAGAAGCCACTAGGTCAGCTAAGGGCATAGATTCACTTCCATCATATTCAGCTGGTCAAAAGAATCACAGGGTCTCATCAGATTCGAAGGGGTGGAAACATAGACTTGATGGATGGGTGGCTGGTCCCACTGTGAGAATGACGGCTGTAGTTGTGGCCGTCTTTGTAATATATACACCTTCCCTGTCTAGTCACCTTGCTTGCCGATGAGGGGTCTGGTAAAGCCAAAAGCACCCCTCCACTTTTTTGGTTCTTAGATTCAAGGTTCTGAGGACTCCTTCCATTTCAGGTCAAACCACAGCACTGAGTCATCTCAACGCCAGGCCCTTGGCTGGCTCCCACTGTGCCCACCATGCATTGTGTCCTGAGCCAGCTCACCATTCCACTGGGCACTAGGCTCTCCTGGGTCCCTGCCCATAGTCCACTGTCACCACACTGGAATGTCCCAACCTAATTCTTGCCATCTTGGCTCCCTGGCCCCAGCTGCCCCCTGCTCAGGGTTTCCCCTAATGATAGTCATCTCATCTGAGACAAACATGGAACCCACTGGGCCCCCTGACCAAACTGGGATTTCCCTAATTTGAAGCCCCCTTAGGTGTCTGAGCTGGGGGTTGGCCTCTGCCCCTGTTTACCACCTGTTTGAAAGAACACAGGCTTTCCAGCTCGAAGACCCAGGTTTGAACCCCTGCTCTGCAGCTAACTGGCTGCATGGTCTTGGGCAAGTGATCAAACCTCCCTGTGACTTGGCATCTGTATCTACAGAATAGATGTCATTATTGGACCCAGCTCAGAAGACTGGTGTGAGGATTAAAGGTGGTAACATAAAAGCATTTGGGACAATGCAAGGGGAAGAATAGTCACTGGTGGCTCAGACAGTAAATAATCTGCCTGCAATACAGGAGACCTGGGTTTAATCCCTGGGTTGGAAAGATTCCCCTGGAGAAGGGAATGGCTACCCACTCCAGTACTCTTGCCTGGAGAATCCCATGGACAGAGGAGCCTGGTGGGCTACAGTCCATGGGGTCACAAAAGAGTCAGATACGACTGAGCAACTTACACTTTCAAGGGGAAGAATAGAACCCCCACATTTCAAATCTTCTTTCCCCAGATTCCAAAGGCAGGTGTTTTTTTTTAAGTAAACTTTTTCCATGTCATTAGATTTTACATTGGATGAGTTTTCCCAAAGCAAACACCCAAATCAAGAAACAGACATGACCAGCTCCCCAGAAGTCCCTGCCACCTTCTAGTTCTTACCCACCCTCCAGGATTATCCGGACTTGTAACACCCGAGATTAATCTCAGACCCCATTTGTGGCAGCCAATGCCCCTGCATAATTGGCAAACAAGATAGGTATCTATCTGGTGGGATTTAAAAGGAACCAGTAAATCCAGCTCCCACTGTGCCTAAATGTTCTCCATTGTGGAGGCTTTCCTTTGTGTTAAGCAATGTTCCCTTCCACGGTTCTCTTTTAAAACCCAAATCCATCTGGCTTGCGGTAACCACAGTTCCCTTGTCCCATAGAAAAAATATCTAGTCGACCTTTCCACACTGATTCCCAGGACAGTAGAACCTCCTTCACCAGCAAAGAAATGCAGAAACAGGGAGAGCACAGACCCAAGAACGTGGACTCTACCTGCTTCACAACTTTGCCCAAGGCCAGTTCAGGCTTTCAGCATTTTTTAAAGTACGTTTTAAAATCTAGCGTTTAAGGGATGCTTAAGGAAATTAAGAACCACACCCACTCCTCCCCTCTCCCAGCCTTCAACCCCAGCAATTCCAACAAGCCACCAACACACAGAAAAGAAGCAGGTAGAGATAAAAGTGAATCTTGGGGGTCGGCTGGGGCGTGACCCCACCCTGCTCTCCCAGTACACCTTTTCTAAGCCAGGCTGAGGAGAGCTTCTGGCGCTATGACGTCATCAGATGTCAGGCCTTTGACAAATGAGTCCGGCGTGCAGCTGGAGCCTTTGATAAGCCATTTGCAGGCGTCTGGGAGACATCCACGCTGGTCTTGGGAATGCATCCTAGCCCCATCTCAAATTCACATCTTTTCATGTTTTTTTTAAAAGCGTGCCATGTGTCTGTGAAGATTCATGTCTTCAAATATTTTTTTTTCTGACATTTCACTTTTTCTCCTTATTCTATTTTATTCTTTTTTTTAAGGAGAAGAAAATATTCACTCCAAGGTTTTTAGTTTCTGGGTAATAACTGTCAGATATTAACGGATAGCCCCATACATCCAGCATAAAATAATAGAATTTGTTGAGTGCATTAGACATCCAATAATGGGCAGGGCGGACAGTGTGGTGGCGCTGAAGAAAGGCTTCTGTTAAGAGAAGAGAATGCAAGCTATGAAAAACAAGGCAGAAAGGACGTTTGTCAAAATGCCCTCTTCTACCTTCATACATTTGCACACACAAGTCCACCGGCTTGGAAAATGTTGTCTTGACTTTCTCTCCCTTATGCCGCCTCCTCATCAAATCAGCCTCATCTCTTCCAGGAAGCATGCCCACTCCCTGCCTTCTGCATTCCCATCCATCACACCTGTCCCCGTAGAATCCTGGACTTGTTTCTGCCAAGGCACTTGTCACACTGCATTGTAACCCTCAACTGACCTCGACCTCTGCAAACTCTAAGTTTCTTGAGGGCAGGGCTTGAATTCCCGGCACCGAACAGTGAGACTCAGCAGCTGTCAGAGCCCCAACCACTTCAGTGAAGACTTTGCCAGTTCCACTGGGCAGCGTCTGCATCTTTGCCTGCGTCTTTTCTCTGGCTTCTGGAGCCCACTTTGTTGCTCCTGTGACAGACCAGAAGCACCAGGATATCTATGCCCTTCCCAACAGCCCTCAAATGATGCCTGGAGGGGGTTGGCACACTTTTACCCCTCCTGGTTGGGAAAACAGAGACCTGTGTTCAACGTTGACCTCAAAAGTTCACCAGTGGTGTTAAATCGTAGTTGTCCACAGAGGTAATGGGCTTGACAACACGCTCTTCATTGCCTGCCTGTCCATCCCTGTCTCACTAGCCTACTCTCCTACCACGTTTCCTGGAATCACCCCCCACTGCCGCCCCAAATAAACCACTTGCATTCAAATCCTTGCCTCAGTTTCTGGACCACATAATAGGTGCTCAATAAACAATCTTTGAATGAATGAAGAAATGAGTGATGGAATTTTTAGAGCACAAATGTCTAAAGGAGATCGTTCCGGTTGGACTTTCTCTAGCATCTATATTATCTTTTTTAAGTGATGGCGCTGAGTCAGATTTCATGTCTCCTTGAACAGTTCTCCTTCACTTTGGACCAAGCAAACAAGGCCAAGTGCCAAGGAATGGGGAAGATTGCAACGTGTGTGGCAGAAGCCATGCCAATTCAGTTTTGATTTGGGTCTGCCGGCTGCCCTGGTTCCCTCTTGTCTTTCTGGCGTCATCTGTCACACTGGACTTCAATTGGGTCATGGGGTTCTATTTAAGTGAGAAGCTGTCAGCCTCCGCATGCTAGTCCTTCCCTCGGGGAAGACATCAGTGGCTCAGGGTCTTTTCTCACTGCTGTCCCCATGTCCCTTTAGCTAACACCAGGGGCCGGGAAAGAAGGAAGCAAGTGAAGGCACTGTCAATAGCACACAGTCTGAGTTTACTGATTGCCCTTTTCCACAATGATCATCTGTCCATTAGACCCTAGTCTGGTTCCAGAAGGCCATTTTCCGCCCTGCCTGATGGTTCTGCCACTTTTATGGGGGCTTTTTCTGGAAGTACTCAAGCTTATTGAAGACAAAGCTGACCACTAATGTTCTTTCTACTTCAAAAACTCTTTGAAACTCTCATTATGTCCAGATTTGTAATCAACTGAATTTTCTTTGCCATTCTCAACTCCCTGTGTTTCCTGACAGAAGTCCAGAATTGATATTTTCTTTCTTTCTTTTTTTCAAAAAGCCTTTTTGTAGGCAAAAGTGGCTAGACAGTCACTTGAGCGAAAGGTGGGAAAGGAACCCAACAAAAGTAGAGAATTCTTATGGGGTGTGATACTATGCTGAGAACTCTGTCTATATTATCTTCTCTGACCCTCACCAACCCATAGGACACTATTATTATCTCCACTGGACAGATGAGAAAAGCAAAGCCCAGAGACTACAGAACTGGCCCAGGGTCTTTTCAGGGTTATAGACGTCAGGGCAGGGCATGCGCCAGAAGCCTGAGCTCTTAAGCATAGCTCTCAAATGCCCCAACACTCGCTGAGCTCCCATGATTGCTAGGGATGGTCAACGTAAACTTTCGTGGTTTTTCTTGTCTCATCTCCTACTCATTATGCCTGACTCAGTAGCACTGTCCTCATTTGTGTTCTCCAAAAGGACATTGTGAGATAAGGATGTGAGTGCAAGTCATTTATTTGGGAGGGGATTCCAGAAGGCACGAGGAAGGAAGTAGGGAGGTGACACAGGGAAGGGAAGGTGGCCACTCACTGGTATATTATTAAGTTACCATCATGGGTCTCTAGGACTGGGTCCTTCTGGAGACCTTAGGGAGATGTCCATTCCTGCCTCACACGCACAGACTCACCAGCCTGGAGTCTCCCTGGGTTTTGTGCAAGCCTGTTGGGAATACATAACACCTGAGATATGGGATGTGGCAAGCCTGCCATGTCTTTGCCTGCCTCCGTGAAGGTCTCTCTTCTCCCATTCTTTCCCCCTTTCAGTCTTTTCTCTGGCAGTTGTAGAACACGCACCTCGATTACCCCATTCCAAGCGCCAAGAAGTCCGGGGGATCACCTACTCTCACGGGTCATTAGTTGAGGGCTGGGCCCCTGGCCTGCTGTATGCAGTGGGGAGGGGGTTCTAGTGCCAGAGAAAGCCAAGAGGTACAGATGCCAGCAGCTGGAAGACAGGCCAGCATGCCTTGAAGGGCAAGGATGTGGGGAATGTGGGCAAGGTGCCTGCTACGTATTGTTATCCTCATGGTACAGATGAGAAAATGGAAGCTTTGTCATATACTGCAGAGGTTTAGGTAGCTTTATTTATTTCTTATAAATTTGTAAAGGTTGTGCTCCATTTACAGTTATTATAAGATATTGGCTATATTCCCCATGTTGTACAATATATCCTTGTAGCCTATCTTACACACAACAGTTTGCACCTCTCATTCTCCCAACCTTATGTTGCCCCTCTCCCCTTCCACTGGTAGCCATTAGTTTGTTCTCTATATTTGTGAGTCTGATTCTTGTTTGTTATATTCACTAGTTTGTTGTAATTTCTAGATTCCACATATAAGTGATAGCAAACAGTATTTGTCTTTCTCTGTCTGAATGTCTGACTTATTTCACTTAGCATAATGCCCTCCAAGTCCATCCCTGTTGCTGCTAATGGCAAAATTTCCATTGTTTTTTTATGGCTGAGTAGTATTCCATTGCATATATACACACACACACACACACACAGTGTTTATCCATTCATCTGTTGATGGACACTAAGGTTGCTTCAAGATCTTAACTATTGTAAATAATGCTGCTATTAACATTGGGGTGCATGTATCTTTTCAAATTAGTGTTTCTGATTCTTTCAGATATATAGCCGGGAATGGAATTGTTGAAGCATACACTAGTTGTATTTTTAGTTTTTTGAGAAACCTCCATACTGTCTTCCACAGTGGCTGCACCAAGTTACATTCTGCAGAAGCCTGGGTAACTGTAGATGGAGGCCATGGTAACTAGAAATCTTGAGACAACAAGGACAGACAGCACTGTCTCTGCCCTTAAAAGACTTCTCATTGTAAATCAGATCAGGGTGACTCCCTTTCCTAGGATTTAGGGTGTCACAGGGGTGCTGAGACCCCTTGGGGTGCCCCAAGGAAGACAGAGGCAGCAGACAATACTAGCAGAAGAAATCGATACAAATAACAAAAATCAAAAGAAAGATTCTCAGTATGCTTGCTATGATATTCAAAACCTAAAAGAGAAGAAAATTCCATAGAGCATGAGGGCAACGTTTTTCAATTTTTTATTATTTGAAAGCAACAAAACCAAATGGCCTGTGCTTAAAAGAACTATCTCCAGGTTTAAGAAAGGAAAAGGCATGTAATAAATGACTTTCCATTAGGGAATTGCTTGCTCTCATACCATGTCCTGGGGCAACAAACCCACTTTGGCCCCAGTACAGGAAAGAAGAATTGCCTTGAATGAGAACCCTTCCCTGAACTAGTCTGACTCCCAAAAGCAATGGTGCGCTCAGCAGAACGTTCCAAGAAAACTCCTTCTTCGTAAGGGAGAAAGGACAACTCAGCTAAGGGGATGGCTCTTGAATCATAAAAGTTCATATCCTTTCTTTTATGACTCTTAGCAGTGCTGTATGGTGTGGTAGGCAGAATAAGGGCCCCCAAAGATGTCCACATCCTAATCCCTTAGATGGCAAAAGGGACTTTGCCTGTGGAATTAAGTTAAGGACCTTGAGATGGCGAGATTATCCTGGATTATCCCCTGGGTTCAATGTAATCCCAAGGGTCCTTGTAAATAGAAAAGGGCAACAGGAGAGGAGGTCAGGAGGCTACCATTGCTGGCTTTAAAAATGGAGGAAAGGGGCCACAAGCCAAGGATTGTGGGTAGCCTCTAGAAAGTGAAAAGGCAAGGAAATGGCATCTTCCTAAGCCTCCAGAGGGGAACATAGCCCTACTAACACCTTGATTTTAGCCCAGTGAGACCCATTTCAGACTTCCATCTTCAGAACTATAAATGTGTGTTATGTTACTACCTTTATGGTCGCTTGTTACTGTAGAACACATCGAGTATAATACACCAAATATAACACCCCAAGCAGTATAACACACCAAGGTCCCTAGGGAGCTCCCGAGTTGGCAGGCTGTTCCCCTCCATGAGTGCTGTGGGGAACGCAGTAACCTCACAATTACCCCTTCAAGAGATTTCCCGAAAAAACTACAGAGGGTCCCCACTTCTGGGGAGACAGACAACCGTGGGCCCCAGGAAATGTCAAGCCTAAAGAGGATTCCCAGCGCCTGCATCCATTCGGGAGCTAAACACCATAGGAATTAGCAAACAGTTCCCTCACAGGGATTTACTGAGTTAACGAAAAACTCTACCCCAGCTGTTTCTCATCATCTTCAGATGGCTTTAATCGCATCTAGAATCATAAAACAGTGGTTTCCAAACCTGTTTGGGCCTCAGAATTACTTGGGAGCACTTGCTAAAGGAGCCTAAGGCTACCCCTGTGTCTGCCCTCAGTGGCTTCAACCCAGGCCTCTTGAGTCAGAGTCTCTGGGGTGGGGTCTGGAAATCTGTGTTCTGAACAAGCATCCTCAGAGATTCTGGCATGTATCTGTGGACCAGGATTTAGAAAATACTGTCCTAAACCGCTTAGCTTTCAGAGCCTTGTGGGATGTTTCAACCAGCTGAGACAGTTGGATTCTAAAACCCTCAGGAAAGTGAAAGTGTTAGTTGCTCAGGCGTGTCCAACTCTTTGAGACCTCATGGACTGTAGCCCACCAGGCTCCTCTGTCCATGGGATTTCCCAAGCAAGTATACTGGAGTAGGTTGCCATGCCCACGTCCAGGGGATCTTCCCAAGCCAGGGATCAAACCCAGGTCTCCTGCTTGGCAGGCAGATTCTTTACCACTGTGCCATCTGGGAAGCCCAGCACGTGCAGCTGAAGTATGTTCACATAGGTGAGAGTACATTCTATGCACCAGAGGACTGCCAAGTTTTTCTGTAAAGGGCCAGATAGTAAATCTTTTGGGCTTTGCAAGACATGTGGTCTCTGTTGTGACTACTCAGCTCTTCCATTTTAGCATGAAAACAGCTATAGGCAATAAGCAAAAGAATGGGTGTGACTGGGTTCCAATAAAACAATTTGTAAAAACAGGTGGTGGGCAGGATCTGGCTGGCAGGCCATCGTTTGCTGACCCCAGCTGTAGATCAGGGCTTCCCATGTGGCACTGGTGGTAAAGAACCCGCCTGCCAATCCAGGAGACTTAAACGCAGGTTCAATCCCTGGGTGGGGAAGATCCCCTGGAGGTGGGCATGGCAACCCACTCCAGTATTCTTGCCTGGAAAATCCCATGGAGAGAGGAGCCTGGCAGGCTACAGTCCATGGGATCACAAAGAGTCGGCCACGACTGAAGCGACTTAACACACACACACTGTAGATCAAGGCCATACATTCTACTTTCTCCCAAGCCTGATCCTTTCAGTTAGTCCTTGCCCTGATCCTCACGTCAGCCAAGAAGAGACCACTGGACCTGTTGTCATCATCCATCATGATGTTTCAGCCAGCCAGCATGGAAGTGGAAAGCACAACTTTCCGCTGTGCACTGAACCTGGGGCCTAACCCAAAACCTTCCAAAAGCCCATGGTTTCTCCCAGGGAGCCCAGACATCAAAACCATAAAGACTCTTCCCCAGGCAAATCGTTACCCCCACTTGACACTCTATTTAATGGAAAGCCTTTGCCAGAAATAAGTATATTAAAATAAGCTTTGCATTTTTTACATTAACTGAAATTTGATGCAAATTGATAATAAATTACCTTCCCCCTACTCATTCATTTGGGAATCACATAAACTAGTTTACAGTTATGTATTATTACATTTCACATTAATATAGCCATAGGAAGCTAGGCTTTGGAGAAATTTGCTTCCCAGCAAACCATCAGAAATTGAAGAGGTGAAAGTGGGATTTGGTGGGATAATCTGACTCTCCTAATGTGCTCACCACTCAGAGTTTGCAAAGTAAGGCATCAGTGCAGTGCTCAAGGCCCAATTAATTCATCAAATGACCACTGTTTGTCTTATTTATCTGGCATAAATTTTCCCACGTTAGGATCTTACAGTGTTCCTTCCTTCCCTCTTTCTTTTCTTCCTTTCTCCCTTCCTCCCTCCCTCTCATCCTTCCTCCTATCCTTCCTTCCTTCAAGTTACATGGATAAGCCCAGATTCAAGAAGTGGAGAGACCAACCAAGAGATGGAGACGTGGCAAGATCATATTGCAATGGGGTGTCCGTTCAGGGAGGAGTTATTGCAGCCATCTTTACAAATCATCTACCCCCGTAAGAAGCGAGTAAGTGCCACAGTATACTACACGACTCAGCTGTGGATATTGTTGACATAGTCATAATCATGTGAGCACTGACTGTTGATCTAACCTAGATTAGAATACGAGTATTTTGAGAGGAAGTGAGACAGGGAAGAATGAGTCTAGATGATGGTGGTGAAAGAGAGCTAATACTCATTTTCCATCTGAGGAAGTCAATAGTAATTACAAGATAGTAACGCCTTAAAGGAAAAATCATGAAATCACGGTGTAAGGGTATTATTTGGAGTTAGAGAAGTAAATACCCAAAGAGATTGTCAAGGAGATGAAGGGTAAAGGAGACAGGTTTGCCAGAGACCTCTGCTTGCTCCTAAAAAGCCTTATAGAACTCTTTCGTTGTTTAAAATACATGTGCGTATGGTACGACAAAAATTGAAACCAGTGTTTTGAAAGCAAAGTACACGACTTCTCCTGCAATAACAAAATCTCTCATTGACAATCCAAAGCCAATGCTAAAAACTGTGTTTTTCCCTCCCTAATATACAGGTAAAAATAAACTTGAAAGGCAATGTTTTATACAAATACATGTAGATAAAATGAAAAGGCCTCAAGTAGCAGAGAGGACTCTAAACTACATAGCCTGGAGGCTGATGAAAGGCCACCGTAATGTTAACAGGCATTTGCCTGATAGTTATAAAGGTAATTTATACCCAGAACATTCCCACCCATGTGAAAGAATGACCCTCCATTTTACTACATGTTGTATTAATGTCAATCAATATATGTTTGAGGGCTTTATACATTATGGATAATAACGTTGGAGCTTTGCAAACCTTTCCTCTTGGGGGAGCCATACAAAATTCTACAGGAGAGAATAGAGCAAAGCTTCCAAGACCTGAATGGTTGCACTCTTACTGAGGGGTCAGCAGACCTTAATCAGCTCAGCTATGCAAATGAGATCAGAGCCAGCCCACTCCTGGGCTGAAAAAGGAAATGCCCATGGGGGTGAGGCCATGTGAAATGGGAAAGCAGGGCCTGGATCTGCTCAGGAAGGAGGCTCAGTGGACCGGACTTATTCCTGGGCCATGCCGAGAACTCTGTGGACAGGCTGAGGGACTTGGGCCAAGTCATTTAGTTACTTTACACGCAAGCGTTGCTTCTTAAAATCTGATGTATTTGTTAATTAACTCAGTGAAGAGAATCTTTTTACAATATGTATATATATAACAAATCATCACATTGTATACTTTAAACATCTTACAATGTGATTTGTCAATTATAGTTCCATGAAGATGGAAAATAAAATAATAAAATAAATTAAAAGAGGACATCGTAATCACCTGTACTTGGAGTTGTTGAGAAGATTAGAAAAATCTATGTGCTACCTATTCACTTTAGAAATTTTCCATTTCCCCTTGTAGGAAATGAATTATTGGGCCCAATTCTTCCCCTTTGCCTATGTGTAACCTTGCAATCCATTGTACTTTTCTTAACTTGACTTTAGGCTTGGCCATATGACTTGCTTTGGTCCATAAGATGTTGCTGGAAGTAACAGTGGTCTGTTCTGAGCTCAGACTTAAGAGGTCTCACTTGCTTCTGCTTGCCTTCTTGTGCCTCTGCCATTGCCCTTGGAAGAACGTGCCCCCAGCTCTCCTGCTGGCCCACAGGGCATGAGAAACATGTAAAGCCAATCTGGACCCCAACTGCTGCTTAGAACCCAGCCAAGCTAATCCAATCTACATTAATAAGGGCACCCCAGCCAGCTCCCATATGTGAGAGAAATAAATGTTTATGATTGTGCCACTGAGACTGTGTGCTTGCTTCTTACACAGCGATAGCTGACTGATGACACATGGGACCAAACCAAGAGACTATAAGGACAAGATGACCAGGAGCTGGAAGGTGAGGAGCCAAATCAGCTCACCTGTAGGTGGTAAGCATCCGGAAAACACATAGAGTGATACAGTCTTAGAATAAGAGATGCTGTGTGCTGAGAAGCTCAGAGTATCTTACTAGAATTCTTGAAATAGGGAATTCATACTCCATAAGCAGATAGTCTCATGCCTTTTTTCATGCTTATATTTTAGGATTTCTTTTTTACTCCCTTGGCTTTTGCAGTGGCCTGTTGACTTTGCCAAGAACAAAAGAAAAAAAATCTGTGTCCACAATAGGCCTGGAGAAAAAGAGGAATTGTGAACTCCTGGGGTCCAGGCAGAGTCATGGAAATGAATATAAAAACGTTGCTGGGAGAAAAAGCAGAAATTCAGGGAGAGAAAATCAGGCAACACAGGTGTCTCTTCTTGCCTAGACTTGTTTCTCCTCAAAGGTCTTCTTTTATCCACCAGAGCACTCAGCACTGTGTTAGGTTTAAGCACATAATTCTTGTATGCAACCAAAATTTACTTAGATTTGAATCGAAAGCATGAAGCAAAGTCGTTTACTAGACCCTTAACTCCTTGAGTGGAAGAATGTCTTAGTGTTCTGTGCATCTTCTGTGCTTTGCTACATGGATGGATGGATGGATGGATGGATGGACAGATAAATACTTACTTCTTGGAATTTGTCGAAGTGTAACCTTATACAGAATAGAGGTATTTTTGCTTGGAGATAATCCTATTAAATAAATACTTCATCTAAATGTCTTTAAATCACTGTATACGTGCTCAAATATCTTTAACATCATTGCTAGCATTTAATAACATTTTGGAGCTTTCTCCACTATCTACTAACTAACAGAACTCATTTAAAGCAAGTTCTTTGACATCTAGGACCTTACTGTGTAATGGAATGTTAATGCAGTCTTTAAATTGCCATGGTATTCATACCTTCCGTTATATGTCATTTGTCAGTCTCATTAATTTCTATTTTTTGTACTCTAAATGCTAAGGTGTCCATGAGTATAGGCATGTTAGAGCTGAGGGCGCAGTGAACCAGATGGCTTCGGAAAACAGCTTCCCTGCTGCATGATGACAGAATACACTGGAGCCTCAGTCAGCTCATTCTCAGATTGGAGCTGCTGGTCATGAGGACGACATGAGAGCTGGGAAACTCATGCACTGAGCACATCCAGGTGAAGGTGACTGCCTATAGCATCGCAGATCAGGGACAGAGTAAGTTTTTCCAAATACCAAGTAGCCTCTGAATATTTCCTCTTTCTGATCCATTCCTTACCTCTCTGATACCCACGCTTCTCTCAACACTACCTGGTCCTGCCTCTAGGCTCCAAAAGCCCACACCTGCCTGACGATCCTCCTGTCTGCCACCTGCCCTCCTCTGCCACCTCAATCCTTAACTTCAGCACCTGCCCCATGCCAGACGAGTCCTCTCCCTGGCCCAGGACCTCCCAGTGGTGGCAGCGTAGCTAATGTGACTATGAAAAATATTTGCAAATGTCAAGGCATTTATTCCTGTTCCTTGATTTCCATTTGCTGTGGAGTCATTTCCTGGGCTCTCGTTGGCCCACACACTCAGAGCTGTCTTCAAGGTGCTGCTGAGAGGGACAGCTCAAGATCCTGGGGCAGGGTCTAAACCTTGATCGCTAGGCACAACCCAGAGCTTGACCAAAGCAGCTTCAATATGTGGGCCGCTGCCTAGCAAATGGGAAAACATTTTGAAGACGCAGGCGTCTCCAGAATTAAATATTTACTCATTTCGTGCCTTTCCCTCTGTCCACGGAGAATCCAGCTCAAACTAAATAACAAAGGAGGTCAGGCTTGTGATCTGCACAAAAATACTTACCCTGCAATTATAGGAATATTGGGCCATACAATTAATGCCAGGCCTGTAGAACTTGGAGAAGGCCCAAAGAAAAGCCACGGAAATGATGAAGGGACAGAAAGATAACACTGGTAAGAAAAACTAGAGAGGTGGAGCTTGTTTGGAATGGAAAAGGCCTTGAATAGTGCCTTAATGACAGTCTTCAATATATTCCTGTGCTGGAAAGTGGCAGCGTGGAGGCCCCACCCCACTGGAGACACGCTTACCTTCTACCACCAGGGTGGTCACCTTTTATGTTCAAACTTCTTGCTCTCAGTTCCCTACTAGTAAGGACCTATTGAGCATTCACTCCATAATATGGTTAAAATTATTTACTTTTAACTTATATCATTCTCCTGGGCTTCTGAAGTGGCTCAGTGGTAAAGAATTCCTCTGCCAATGCAGGAGACCTGGGTTCGATCCCTGGGTTTGGAAGATCCCCTGGAGGAGGAAATGGCAACCCACTCCAGTATTCTTGCCTGGGAGTCTACAGTCCATGGGGTCACAAAAGAGTCAGACCCAACTTAAGCAAGTAAGCAAAAACATTCTCCTAAGATTATCTTCATGATGAAACAGGCAGAAAAATAACAAATATTAAAGGGCCAGAGAAACACAACTTGAAATAGACATATTGTTCATCTCACATCTCAACCTAGACATCACACCCACTTTGGAGTCCACGGTATAGATTGAAAATTTGCCCAGCCATCAGGGACCTGGCCACATCTTTCTCATCCAGAACAGTGACAGTTTTCAACTGAGATCCTCAGGAGCAGATCCTGAGATGACAAAGTAAGGAAGCAAGACAGGGTTGGTAGGGAGTGGTGCTCAGTAAAATGTGACTTCCAATAAGGTCCTGGAAATGGGTACCTCTCAGCCTGCTCCTTT
This sequence comes from Capricornis sumatraensis, assembly GCF_032405125.1. Taxonomy (NCBI): domain Eukaryota; kingdom Metazoa; phylum Chordata; class Mammalia; order Artiodactyla; family Bovidae; genus Capricornis; species Capricornis sumatraensis. The sequence continues at coordinate 104,148,082 of NC_091092.1, read as the reverse complement.
GGTGGCTATGGAGTATGACTCAGACCTCAGAGCCTTCCTGACCAACGGCAAGGGAGCTGGGCTTTCATATTCCCTCACTGCCAGTCATGGGTTAACTAATGTGCACCTGGGAGCTGGGGGAGAAGAGGTGATGCCAGGCAGGCAAGGTAGCTCCAGCCGCCTGGGGGGAGATGCTCTGAAAAAGAACCTCCAGTGCTGCTGGAGAAAAGCACACTGCAGGGGTGAGGAGATGCGCAAACAAGTGGTAAAAAATGTATGCCAGGAGATCTGGGGAACACTGTGTCCCATGGTAACCAACATGGCATACGCGGAGCTGTTGAGTCCCCTGCCCCCAGGTCAGTCTTGTGCCCATGTGAGACTGAGAGGGATGAGGTGGGTCATTTTCCCTGCCGGGCTCTGGACTGTCCAGGAGGCAAAGTGAGGAGGGCACTCGACCTGTGTGTGTGTGTGTGTGTGTGTGTGTGTGTGTGTGTGGCCACCCTCAGGAGACTGAGACCAAGGCATCTCCTTTGTAAAACACCAACAAGGTACTACTCCAGAGGTACTGGAAAGCTGGAGCAGAACCAGCACTTTCTAAAAGCATCCCTCTAGGGTTGGCTCGGAGAAGGCAATGGCGCCCCACTCCAGTACTCTTGCCTGGAAAATCCCATGGATGGAGAAGCCTGGTAGGCTGCAGTCCATGGGGTCTCTAAGAGTCGGACACAACTGAGCGACTTCACTTTCACTTTTCACTTTGATGCATTGGAGAAGGAAATAGCAACCCACTCCAGTGTTCTTGCCTGGAGAATCCCAGGGATGGGGGAGCCTGGTGGGCTGCCGTCTATGGGGTTGCACAGAGTCGGACACGACTGAAGTGACTTAGCAGCAGTAGCAGGGTTGGCTAGGCAGGGAGGTACCTGCCGCCCCTGGAAATTTGGGCCAAGGTCCGAGCACCCCATTTGCTCCTGCTGCGGCCACGTAACGTTGGGGGAGGGTTTGGCTTTTCTCAGTATGGACATTCCTGCCTCTATTAAAACAAGGAGGGTTGTGCTCACTTCCTGCCTAATCCACAGAGAAATATTCTGTTTCTGGAAAACTCAGGAGACCTTTGTTGTTGTCGTTGAGTCGCTCAGTCCTGTCTGACACTTTTGCAACCCTTTGGACTACAGCCGGCCAGGCTCCTCTGTCCATGGAATTCTCCAGGCAAGAATACTGGAGTTGGTTGCTATGCCCTCCTCCAGCAGATCTTCCCAACCCGGGAATCAAATCTGTATCTCCTGCATTGGCAGGCGGATCCTTTACCAATGAGCCAACCGAGAAGCCCTCAGGAGCCCATGGAAGAAGGGAAATCACAAGTACCTGCAGCCGGGGCTGTATCATTTGTAGCTTGGATGGGCAACCACCCACAGCAGAGTGACCAGTTCCGTGTTTGACAGTGTTTTGAGGGTCCAGAGCTGGTCATGTGGCCATGTTCACAGAAACGAACACACGGGCTCCCTGCTATGGTGTTATTGTCCTCTGTCCTCCACTCATCCCCATCTCAGAAATATCACCAGGAACATTTCACCATTCTTGCAGCGATCTTTAATGAAGTCTATTTCATCGTCTGAGATGCTGTAGAGATAGTCCTGTGTGGCTGTGGGTTCTAAGGCGACTGAATTTCTGACTTACCAGACAATGATCACATTTCTTTTTTTTTTTTGCACCATCCACCTTTTTAGACGGTGTTTATGTTTCATGTTAAATATAATTCTCTTTAGCTTCCCTGGCTGCCTGGGGCCTAGTTCTGCTCTGTCCTAGAGCATCTCACCCGGGAGCTGCCTCTCCATGTGGCCTCTGGGGTCGATTCATTTTTCTCCCGATGCCTTAATGAGTGATGATTTCTCGAGACAATCAGATCGGCTGTGCGGGAGATTCAGCTCCATCATTACGACAGCCGGATACATCACAGGCACCATTTTTCAAACCCGTGTTTTTCATCACACAGATATGACTTGATTAAACCTTTGTGATATTACATTGGGATATTTGAAAATAGCCTTTAGTGGCCAGCATGTGGGTCTTGTTTCTGATCAATCTGTTACTGCCGTTGAGGTAATTTTACAAATGTTTGAGAGCAAAGACTAGAACCAGACTGCCTGGGTCCAAGTCCCATCTCTGCTACTGATCGCTGTGTAACTTTGGTCAAGTTACAGGCTCTCTGTGCCTCAGTTTTCTCCTCAATAAACTGGGAATAATACTACTACTAAGAGATGATACTAATCACAGCAAGATACTTACTTCATAGAACAGTCTCCATGGTGAAAAGAGATAATACTAATAAAGTGTTTGGCACATACTAAGAGTTAAAAGATGTTTTCTAGTATTGTCATTGTTATTATTATTTACTCCTCTCTACAAGTCCTCTAAGGTAGAGTTAATCTATAGATAAGGGAACTGATATTTGAGAAGGATTAAGTAACTCAATCAAGCGATAGAGACATGGCACCAAATTTTTTGTTCATAGTTGAATGGGCTCATGGCTATTTTGCTTCTCTTTTCAAAGTTGACTTTATGTGAAGGTAAAGCAAGGAGGTCCCCCCTCCTTGTAGAGGAGGGGGACCCCAGCCCCAGCCCCATCAACAAGCAAAAAGAGCAAATGAGACATACATTAAGTTAGTCAACTAGTCATTGATTAAGCACCCACTATGTGCTAGGCACCGTGCCAGGCCCTTGAGGATCTCATCAGCCATCTAGACACACAACTGGCCCCATACACCATAAGTGCCTACCTAACTAGGAATGCTGGGATTTTATTGAATTCCAGTTTGTCTGTTTCCAAAGGCTTAAATAATGTTCTCTCTCCATCTCTCTGTCCAAATTTTCTGTGTCATGGGAAGTTGGACTTGTTGGCCTGAGGATTTTGTGCTCTTTACAGTTTGAGATTCCCAAGAAAGTGAAAGTCTCCAACAACCTTCATATAATAAATCTCAGAGAACCTTCCAGTTGGTTCAGTTTACCCCATCCATGCGTCCCTATACCAATTAGTATCACAGAGCAAAGGGGGTGAAGAATTGAACTATTAAACACTCCTAGACTGAAAATGAGCACATCGAGTGAAGTTGGATTAATAAGTAAAGAATGGGGCTTCCCCATGTAGGGGAAGTGATTGTGAATCTGCCTTGCAATGCAGAGGACAAAGGTTCGATCCCTGGTCTGGGAAGATCCCATATGCCACAGGGCCACTAAGCCCGTGTGCGCAACTACTGAGCCTGTACTCTGGAGTCCTTGAGTCGCAACTACTGAGCCCACCTGCTGCAACTACTGAAGCCCTCACACCCCAGAGCCGGAGCTCCACAACAAGAGAAGCCACCACAATGAGAAGCCCATGCACTGAAACTAGAGAGCGGCCCCTGCAACTAGAGGAAAAGCCCGCACGGCAAGGAAGACCCAGCAGAGCCGAAACAAATACATATTTTTAAAAAGAAGTAAAGAATACTGTCCTGATCACTGCGAACGCCTGATCACTCACAGGCGTTCTGAGCTCTCGCTGACTTACCAACCTGGCTTTGCTCCATGGGACAATGAGAACCAAGCCCCAAACGTCCTCTTGCAGTCCATTCAGTTCTGAAGGAGCAGGAAAGAGCAATATATTAGGGCTCACCAAAAGTGGCATTACATAATGTTAAGTGTCTCAGCCATCATCGTGAATGAGGCCACGCTGATATTTGCAAGACACTGTGGGACGGGGTGGCTCAGTGCTAAAGAATCTGCCTGTAATGCAGGAAACACAGGTGATGTGGGTTCAGTCCCTGGGTGGGGAAGATCCCCTGGAGGAGGGCATGGCAATCCACTCCAGTATTCTTGCCGGGAGAATCCCATGGACAGAGGAGCCTAGCAGCCTGCAGTCCGTGGGTCGCAAAGAGTCGGACACGATTGCAGCGACTGACTGAGCACACACACATGCACATGGGACTCGTGTAAAAAAGGAACTTAACTGAGGAAGCAGCAGGGGTACCGCTGTGAGCTCTGTGGAGTCCCCCTCCTCCCCCACCCACCCCCACTTTCCTCCTCCTCCTCTCTGTCTGGCTCATGCCCTATCATAGTCTCGTTCCTTTTCCGAATTCCTCTTTTAGATTCTCTTGGTTTTTTTTTTTTTCTTTCCATTCTTTCAACCTGTCTTTTCATCCTTCAATCTCTTTTTCCTCTCCCCCTGTAGCTGACAGAACTAGAAAAGGAACTGAAAAACACTGAACATACACTCTTTTGTGGGTGGGCAAGCGGGGTGGGGGTCGCTCATTTGCTTCAGAACCATCCTGCTTGATTTTTTATTTTAAAAAGTAAGAAGTGAACCAGATTTCTAAGGGAAAATGATAAACAATATTTAAATCACAGATAGTCATAAGTATCCTTTGTCTGTGGTCTTCATTAGGTATTTGTCTGTGTTCACTCTTATCTGAGTAGATAAGGAAAACAGGGCAAAACAGTGGGGAAAAGGTCAAATGATACAGGTAAGCAATTCCTAGATAGGGTTAATGACTAACAAGAAGATGAAGAGACATCACTCCCCATAAGTGATCAGAGAAATGCAAATTTAAATAGCTTACACCAAAGACATTGGCAAAACTCACAGAACTGAGTAAGACCCAATCCTGTCAAAGATGTGGGGAAATGGGAACTCTCAGGACTCCTGGTGGGCCTGCAAGGTGATATGGTCATTCTGGAGGATTATCTGGTGGGGCTTGGAGAAATGAAGTCAGGGCAAACCCCATGACCTAGCAACCCCCTCTTCATCCCAGAGAAACAAATACAGCCCATGAAGGGGCATTTGCAGTGCCAGAGAGTGGGGCACAACCTAGGCATCACTCACAAGGGGATACATACAATGGTGGTAGACACAGATGATGGAATTTCTCGTAGCAGTCAGAAGCAATGGACCAGATTTACATACAACACATGGACAGATCTTTAAGACATAGTGTTGAGTGAAAAGGGAACAAGATCTATGGCTTTATGTTAAATGACTGTTCTTATAAATTAAAACCACATGTATGCCATACATCACATACATCACACAAAACATACCTTATATCTTTCAAAGAATATACATTAGAGTAGATGCCAGACCTGAAGGTAGAGAAGAATGGAGTAGGGATGGGAGAGGTAGAGGAGAACCAGAAAATAAGTAAAATAAGAGGGGCCTGTGCCTGAATCAGTGAGGATGGCAGTGTGACATGATCTGTGCTGTTTGATTAATTCAACATTCTGCATCTAAAGGCCAAAGGACAGAAGGGCGAGAAGAAAGAGAAGAAGGAAAGGAAAGAAGGAGAGCGGACAGCCGACCAACAGGGTCACTGTCCTCACGAAGTACAGAGCAGGTATGGTAGAGCCTCTTTTATGTTGTGATTTATTTATTTTATGTCTGGATTCTGTTGTTAATTTTTTGTTTAAATATATCTATTTATTTTAATTAGAGGATAATTACTTTACAACATTGTGACGGTTTTTGCTATACATCAACATGAATCAGCCATAGGTATACACATATCCCCTCATGCTGAACCCCCCTCCCACCTCCCTCCCCACCCCACACCTCCAGGTTGTCCCAGAGCACTGGCTTTGGGTGCCCTGCAACATACATTAATCTCCCACTGGTTATCTATTTTATAGTGGTAATGTCTATGCTTTAATGCTATTCTCTCAAATCATCCCACCCTCTCCTTTTCCCACCGAGTCCAAAAGTCTGTTCTTTGGGTCTGTGTCTCCTTTGCTGCCCTGCACGTAGGATCGTTGGTACCATCTTTCTAGATTCCATATAGATGCATTCATAGACAGTATTTGTGTTTCTCTTTCTGACTTAACTTCACTCTGTATAATGGGGGGGTATATATATATATCTCTCTCCCTTTAAAAAGGAGAATAATGAAGGTCAAAATGAAGGCATTGAAGGACTCATCCAAGGTCACAGATGAAGAGAGTCTTGGTCCTAGGTCTTCTCTTTTCTGGTGCAGGCTCTTCTCTCTGCCTCTTTCTCGTAATGCAAGGAAGCAGTATGTTCTCAGTGACCCAAATTCAAGCATTGTGGCAGATAATCAAGATGGTGGCCAAAAGGATGAAGGGAGAAAGAAGGTCAGCAACTAGACTTGGTTAAGTGAAGATGGACCTGCTCTGACCGGGTCAGACAGCTGGGTGGTGGCTCCCAGTGGCTGGTAGCCACTGCTAAGCAAAGGAGGAAGAGAACCAAGGCTTGAGTGTATACAACCCCCATATTCAGAGGCCCTCTTAGGAGGTTTCCTTTGCCACTCTTTTTGCTGCTCTAGGTTGTTCCAGACATTTCCTTTCATTCTAACTCAGCTTCATGTAAATATGTATGCCATCGGGACTTCTTCAGTTGTAAAGGACAGAAATTCCATTCTAATGGACTGAAGGGGAAAAAAGCACCAGGTGGGGGTTATCTGCTCATATAACTGGCCAGTTCACAGACTACATCCTACTTCAGCTATGGCTGGATCCAGAGTTTTGAGCAATGGCAAAAGATAGCCTGTTTTCTCTGCCTCTGTGTGTGTGTGTTCCTCTATTTTTCTTTCTCTCCCCTCCCTCATCTCCCTCTGTTTTCCTCAGTGCTGGCTTTATTCCAAGGCAGGATCTCTCCTCTCTCCCACCAGAGATAGTTGCTGGCTGGACCAGACTGAGAGTCTGCTCAGTCAGCAGTACCAGCATCAGCCCGTGTCTCTTTACTCATCACACTAACCCAAGTTGCAGGAAAGGCTTTCATGGTCTTTACTGTGCCTGAGCCCAAACCCATCATAGCAGCCGGGGGTTTTCCCTGAGCTCTGATCGGCAGGCCTGCGTCATACACCCACCCTCAGAGTGTATGTGGTGGGGGTGGGGGAGGTGTTCATGTCAACACCATCCCAACTAAAAGAACTGAGAATGGGGGTAGAGGTTACCCACAAACGAAATCAGGGTGATGTGTAGACACTAACAACAGATATCTACTACCACGTATATGTATTTATTTCTATTTAGTTAATTTTACACAGCTCATCAAGTCACATGGCTCACAATTCAAAAGGTACAAATGAATACACAGCGAAGTCTCCTGATCCTTCTCCTAGCCGCTGGGTCACCTTTCTGTGGTAGCCACTAGTACTGGGGTCTTACCTTTCTCCACAGACCCTGTATGGATATACAAGCCAATCTGTAAACCGGTCTCTGCCCCTTCCCTGCATGCCCTTTATACACAAATGCATGCCTTCTGTTCTAGGGTCTGTGACTCTAGGTGTTTATTCTGTGGTTTGAGGGGGAGGCAGTTTGACCCCGGAGGAGACCTGCCTCAGTTGCCCTCCCTGGTCCCCTTCCCACTTCACCTCCATCCCCACCAAAAAGCCAGGCCAGGCTGGAGAGGCTGCAGGGAGGCCAAGGAAGAGTAACTGGCTGGGCTCCACAGAGCTTCCTGCCCGCTGTCTTGGAGCCATTTGCTCTCTGAGGAGCCTCCAGCCCCTGAGGGAGAAGTTACAAGGAAATGCCACCTAACAGGGCAGTGCATCTCCGTATAGGGTATCCCGGCCTGCCTCTGACCTGACCCTTCCTTCCAGGCCAGCAGACCATGCGCAGGTCTCGGTGGTGGCCCCGCCCCCTGAGAAAGTGGGCAAGAGGCATTGGCTGAGAAGGGTTCTGATGGGAGGAGCAGTGCAGAGGAGGAGCAAAGAGAGAGGGGTCCGCTGGCCCAGAGCAGCCGTGGAGAGGGCAGAGGGCCGACACACTCCTGATCTTGGCGTCTCCTGGAAACAAGGCCCACCCTGAGAGTGGCCTTCATAATCGGCACGACCCCTTTCAACACATCCGTGATAGGGGCTTGGCTTTGGTGCTGGTTAAGGGCCAACCTTCCATAGGTGCTTTTTAATAGGAGCCCATTTAAATCTTACAACCGGTCTAGGAGGTAGGGAGTGGCCTGATTCCCTTTTTACTGGTAAGGTGATGAGCTTTAGCTGGGAGTACCGGGCGAGGATGTAGACCTGGGTCTGGGCTGTACCACTCGGTCTCCTTAATCATTACCACTCCCCTCACACCCGGCTCCCCCGTCCACCCCTGCTTGGAAGCCGTTCGGCAAAATCAGAAGCCTGAAAATGGCCAGTCAAGAGAAAGGGATGCTTGGACCACACCTGTTGATGCTGGAACCCAGGGCAGGTTTCCCAAAAGGACAGGGACAGGTCCCCCACTTCCTCCCTGTGACCTCGGTGGCGTGGAGAGGCGGGGAGCAGCGTGGGTCACGGCGGTTAACTGTTGTCATAATTCTCTCCCCTGGAGCAATGAACTCGGTCTCCCTCCATCTGTGTGGGAGGAATGTAATCCAGTTCTGCTTGGAACTCAGAACACATAGTGATGCCTTTTTCCTTTTGTGGTCAGGAAATGAGTTTTGCTCTGTTTTTCACTCGGGGGCTTATTATGCAATTGCTTAAAATATGCAGCGGGATGCAGATATTTATATGAGGATGTTGAAATGATGACTTTTTAATGGAAGCAATCTAATTATGCCATATCTGCGCCCGTTTCATTTTTTTAAAAATTATTCTTACGGTGTTTGAAAGAAGCAGCAATTTTTGGTGCGTGCGTCTGGGTTGTGTTTTTGTTTTTGTTTAGGGTATGTGGTTTTATTTAATCTCCCAGACTGTTTAAATGGATTGCAAAGAAAAAAAAAAATCCAAAAAGTATATGGCTGTGATTTAACAAGATAATTAGCAGCTGCACTTTATAACAAAATCTAAGACAATTATCACTTCAGGAGGACCCAAAGGAATCCCAGCTGCCGACATCCTGGTTCTCTGCCATAGGGGATGACATCATAACTGCTCCAGACAAAGGGGAGGTGGTTTCTGGTCACTGTGATGTCACTTGCTCCAACACACAGTCCCAGACAGCTGGAAGACAGGTGGCTGCTTCCTAGGACATGAAAGAGGAGAATGGACACCAGAAGGACGTCAGCTAATTACCAGCCCAAACCCCATCCCCGCTGCCTACTGATGGTGTCCATCCTCTTCCCCTACTCATGCAGTACCATCTTTTGAGAAGTCAAATCATTTGCTCTCCTTCTCTCCAAGGCCTCATTTCTCAATCTTTATCCCAATGAATCCAACATTAGTGGCTTACTGAGCCTTAACAGTCAAGTTTATCACTTAGCCAAAATATGTCCCTTCAAAAATGAGAATTCCTAAGTTCCGCTGGCCAGCAAATCAAAGCTAGCTTGAGAAGATTTGTTTTTTCATGTCAGTGTTGCTTTCTTTGACTCTGTGGGAAACAATCAATCAACCTAGGCTCCTAAATACTTTCAGAATCAAAGAATAGAGCCCTCTGATGCGGCATCATCAAAGTCCATGTAGTGAATAGGAATTTGTCATTGGTTGAATTGTATACGTAAAATTGAGTCATAATGGGCTCATTCCATGATTATCAATTCCAGTAAATGTTTAAATGCATTGTAGGATAGTCTGCAATGCACTTAAATATTGAACTCACGGTCAGTCTTTTGATGGTTCCAAAGGATCAGGAGAGCAGATCTGATTTCCTTGTAAACTGCAGGAGTCACAGACCAGCAAGCTGATTCTGGTTATAAGCAACCAAATGTGTGTCTACATCCCACCCGTTCATGAAACTATAAAGTGGCAGCCAAGGCCTTGAACGTCACAGTGCCAGATGACATTCTTGGTGCCCGGGTGGGAATCTGTCTTCCCTCCTTTGACAGATAAACCACAAAAAGATGAGGACTTGTTCTTGCTCAATCCCCCCTAGTCCTGAAAGCCATCTCCCTTGCAGCCAAGTTACACACTGGGGGAGGATAGGCTCAGAACATCTTTCCTCCCAGGCTCAGCTAGAAGGCATCTGGGTACACAGGAAATGAAATGAGACTTGAATAGCCCCAAGAAAGCCACCGACTGTCACGTCTCACTTAAACACTGATGCTGGCTAGCCCTGAGGTAGCGACCACAGGCCTGCCCAGAGTCCAGGGGGCTAAATGTGCAGCCCCACACAGCAGATCTTTGGCCCAGTGCCATTCTCAGCCTTCTAGAAAACTTCCTCCTTCCTTTATGGAAAACAGGTGTCCCTGTCTTCATGCATTAGGCTGGATGTCAGGCAGGACCCTGGGCTGACGGGCTGTTTCTGTTATCTCATGCTATTTAATAAACCACCCAACCTTAGTGGTATAAACAATAACCATTTTAGTATGCTCCTGATTCAATGGGCCAGAAATTCAGACAGGGCACCACTGTGGTGGCTTGACTCTGTTCTGTGATGTCTGGGGGCCTCAGCTGGGAAAACTTGAATGGCTGAGGGATGACTCAACAACTGGGGGCTGGAATCGTCTGAAGGCTCCTTCACTCACATGTCTGGCACTTGGGCTAAAATGACTCAAAAGCTGGGCTCATCTGAAACTGTTGATGGGCCCACCCACATGTAGCCTCTTCGTGTGGATCGGGCTTCCTCATACCATGGCAGCCAATAGCCACCCTTCTCATATAGCAGCTTGGAGTTCGAGTGTTCCAGCAAAGAAGGCAGAAGTTGCATGGCCTCTTATAACCCAGTCACACAGTTAAGTCACACAGCATCACTCTTGTAGTGTTCTTTTGGTTGGAGCAGTCACAAGCCCACCCAGATTCAATGGGAGGGGTCATTGAACCCATGACTTGATTAGAAGAATGTCAAAGGCTTTGCTGCCATGTTTCACAACCACTAGGAGGCTGACTTCCGTATGGTGCCCGCTTTGACCTTGAGCTAGGTCTTCAATGGCACTGGAACCCTAGGGCAACGTTTTTCCATGAGGATCAGTGGCATTGTTGTTCAGTCGCTGAGTTGTGTCCGAGTCTTTGCGACCCCATGGCTTCCCTTCCTTCACTATCGCCTGGAGTTTGCTCAAACTCATGTCCATTGAGTCGGTGATGCCATTAGGGCAACACTTGAGCAGGAGAATGGAGGAGAGGAGGGCGAAGTGCAACAATTTGGTTGCTTTTATCAACATCTAATTATTTCCCCTCATTTCTGAGGGTATATGAAGTTCCCTCAGACCCTCCCCCTTGCCGTTTTCTTCCAAAGTAGATGGAAAAGGATAAGCCATGTGACAGCCACATTTTGAGTGCAGAAAATGTGGCTGCTGTGGGACAGAGTATGGGGTGAGAGAAGGGCAGGAGGCCTGCCTGGAGAAAGCAGGTTTCTCGGTGGGCCAGGGGTAGCAGAGACCTAGACAGGAGGGGTCCTGGTCAAGTTGGAGGTACAAAGCCATTTCACTTCCTTCATTTCTTCTTCTTTTATTATTATTTATTTATTTATTTTGCCTGCACTGTACGACACGCAGGATGTTAGTTCCCTGACCAGGGATCGAACCCATACCCCCCTGCATGAACAGCGCAGAGTCTTAACCCCTGGACCACCAGGGAAGTCCCTCCTTCCTCTCTTCTGACCCTCAAAGCCTGACTGCAGACCAGGTTGGCCCATGGCTTCTGTCCTGAGAAGGAGAGTGTGACTATAGAATGTGATAGAGTATCTGAGATGACAGCCAGAGTTCTTGACAAGGCAGGGCTCTGGGGTGTTTGCTTTCCACTGCAGCCCCAGGGGTGCACCTGGTGGCCCACCTGGGCTTCTAGAAAAGCACTCAATGTTTCTACAGACCCTTCCAGGTGTTGAGATAGGCAACAGGAGAGTGATCCCAAATCAGGGCTTGGAAGGGACCTTCTGGCCCAGGGACCCCACCCACATCCTTTTCACAGCCCAGGGTCACCAGTGTGTCAGGGCAAGGCGGATGTCCACAGAGGACTGACCGCCAGGGGTTACACTCAGGAGAAAGCCACTAATCGCCAGCGTTTAGCCACCCCTACCAGCCCCCTCTGAGACTCTGGGCAACTCTAGGCCTGCTGGGCGGCTCCTGCCCACCCCCAGCTACCCGCAGAGGCGCCCCAGGCTGCCAGGGCCACGTCATCGTCACCGTCTCCGCAGCCTGCGGTCTGCCTGGCTAATGGCAGCGGCTGCAAGGGGAGCGAAGCCTCGGTAATTACAGCGTCAAGGAATCACAAATGACATTAGAAGCATTAGACCTGGCACGGCTGCCTCCGGAGAGGTCGCTGGGAGGAGGCCGGGGCGGGGGGCCAGGGGCCGGGAGACAGACTCGCCTCTGTCTCACCCCACCCCCTGTGCTCCCAGCCGGGCTGAGATGACAATGCCAGGATTCACGAGCCCTTCGCAGAAACCACGTCGGCCGCCAGTCTCGTGTGTGTCAGCGAAGATAACAGATGTCTTTCACGGGGAAATAATTGCCTGAAACACAACTGGACAACCCCCCAGGAGGTTGCATTAGAGGGAGGGAGCCTGGCTTCAGGGGATGGGGGGTGACCTAGTAGGCAGCCCCCTCCCCAGTTCCCATGATCCTTTGACATCCTAATGAGCTGAGCTGGCCCGGAAGATAATTATTATGTCAGCGGTGCCCGCCTGCCCCTCTGGCCGGCCTGATTGGGGGCGATGGCAGTGGGGCGGGGCTTTCGGGGGGTGGCGTGGGGATTTGTTACTGAAGGAATCCCCCAGGGGTGGAGGGGGTGGAGAAAGGAGGAATGGAGGGAAGGTCCAGGCCAGGATCAGTTACCATCTTTCAAAGCCTGAGAAATGGGTCTGAAGTGGAAAGACTGCCTTTGGCCCAAGCTGACACCAGTAGGTGTCACTATAAGGAAAGGAGGGGCCCCGGGGGCTGTCTGAGGACTGTGCTGGTAAAAATAGAGCTCGCCTGTGTTCCCACTGCCAAGTCGCCAAGCCTGGTGATTTATAAGGCTGGGAGCAGACGTGTGTGTAAATGTTTTTGCGTGCGAGATGTGTAGCCAACCGCGGGCTGGCTTTTTCTAACTTACAAGGAGAGAGCGAGGGAGGGAGGGGAGGGGAAAGAGCGCAGGCAGCCAGGGTGGGAAGCACATGGACCACTTTTATGTAACACTCCTCTGATACACGCCGCAGTGGGGATTTATGCTGTCTTTGAAGTAAATTGCATCCCGGTGCACCATAGCATGAAAGTTAAGATTTACCATGGCTGGGACCTCCGAGACCCTGCTGGAAGCTAGAATAATTAGCACAGCATTTGGCTGCCTCTCCTCCCGCTCTGCGGGCGGTGACAGGAGTGGCACTAATAGATCTTCCAGGCCTGGGCCCCGTGTGTTTGTTATGGGGTCCACGGCGGTGGCGGGCCAAGAGGGCTCTGGTCAACTGGGGACTTGGAGGCAGGGGAAGGGGCTGGGACTGGCCCTATTGCTAGGAACTGGGGGTCCCGCTCCTCCTGGAGGTGCTCCTCTGTCAAAGGGAGGGGTGGGGCCACCACAAGTGCTTCTGGAACCTGGGGAGTTCATTTATAAACAGATTCCAGTGCCAGTCTCCTGGCTCACTACAGGTGGGCGTCCTGGGGCGCCCAGCCAGTTTGGGGATCTGCCGGGTTAGATCAGCTCCAGGAGTCAGTGGTTTTCAGAAGGCAGTGCCTGAGTCCCCCACCAAGTCCTCCCAACTCTGCTCCTCCCCTCCCCCTGCTGCAGGCACCTTCCTCGGGGGCCTTCCCCAGATCCTTCCCCGGATCCTCAATCTTTCATGCTGCAACATGAAACATGAACTTGATCAGCAAATCCTGAGCCCCGTAGGGAGACTCTTAACAGCTGCCTGGTTACCCCAGCTCTACTGCTAACCAGCTGTGTGACCTTGGGCAAGTCGCTGTCCTTTTCTGGGCTTCAGCTTCTGTTTGTGTATCCTGATGGGCTTGAATGTTCACCAGATCATCTTGATGGACCTCCTAGAATATTCTGTGATATAGGTGACTCTCTTCCTCCCCAGGACACCTGCATGGAACTCTAAGGAATCAAAATGCAGAAGCAACGTCCAGTTATGGGGTCCCAGGCTCATGATAGAATGCTGGTAGGGGGAGTAGGGACCAGCCAGCACTGCTCACTGAAAAGATACAAATGCCTACTCAGCAAAGGCTTTCCTGAGGTGGCAGTGAGGTCATATGATCAGTTATCATTTCCACAGAGCAGAGCAGCTTCCCAGGACCCCTAGAGACCCGACTTCATAATATAATCAGAAAGCAACACTGGGTAGCATTTTCCAAAGCCCCATCTGATTCTCACAATGTTGGTTTACGCTTGCTAATCAAATTGTCCCCATTTCACATCTGGGAAAACTGAGGCCCTGGGAAATCGACTAGCCTCGGGGAATCAAAACAATGTTAAAGAAAGAGAGATTTTGAACTCAAAACCGCGTGTTAGTGCAAATCTCAACTCTGCCACACTAGCTGGATGAACTAGGGTAAAGGGGAAACTCTCAAGGCCTCAGTTTTGTCATCAGTGAAATGGGCATTAACTGGACCTAAATGAGGTCTAGTAAGGGCTCACTGACCTGCCGCTGCTAAGTTGCTTCAGTCGTGTCTGACTCTGTGCAACCCCATAGACTACAGCCCACCAGCCTCCCCCGTCCCTGGGATTCTCCAACCTACATTTCCTTCTCCAATGCGTGAAAGTGAAAAGTGAAAGTGAAGTCACTCAGTCGGGTCTGACTCTTAGCGACCCCATGGACTGCAGCCCACCAGGCTCCTCCGTCTGTGGGATTTTCCAGGCAAGAGTGCTGGAGTGGGGTGCCATTGCCTTCTCCGAAGGGCTCACTGAGCTGGCACACCCAAAAGGGATACACAGGTCAGCCTGCCCAGAGGAGCAGAAGTTCCCCGGTTCAGAGTTGCTCCACTGCTAACAGGAGAATCTGGCTTCAGGCCCAAGTCACCCTTGCCTCCCGGGCCTCGTGTGATGTCTGGCACCGGTCAGGCCCAGTAAATATTTGTGTTGGAGAAGGCAGCAGATAAAGCTGTGAGGGCTGCAGAAGTTTTTCAAAGGGAAATGTGGGCCTGTGGCATGGAGTGAGGGTAAGAAAGGGGTGGAACCCCGTGTAAATGCTCACAGTGCAGGATCTAGAGTGCCGTGTAGGTGGGGACCAGATCACAAGGGGACAGAGGTTCTTGGGTAGATTCTGCAGGCCCAGTCCCCAAAACACCTTGAGCTGTCTTTCAAGTCAATCTTCTAAGGCTCGAGATTTGGTGAAAATCTGCTCAATGAAGTGAAACTGGCAGCCACAAATGCCAAGTAGGGTTCCTGAATGAGCCGTCTTCCCACTCCTCTCCCTTGCCCCCACCACACCCTGAATCCCCCTCTGCTGCACAGACATCTGTGTGGGAAGGAGAGATGAAGTAGAGGCTCTCTCCCCTGTAAATCCTAGGCTCTGAAGGATCACCCCAGAAAATTGCCAACTGCTCTCCCTCCCCACTCCATGCTCTCCAGCCTCCGGTCTCTCCCTGATAGACCTGAGATGAAAGTGCCTAGACATCTCAAGCCCTAGAGTGTCCTGTAAGACCTGCCTTCTGCCCCACAGTGGGGAGGGCACCGTTTAAGGAGTCAGAGGCTCCCCTGCGTATTTACCTTATTTCCTCAGAGGCACCTCCCTTTGCTGAGGTCACTCCCAGGACAGGTGACGAAGGTTTACCAAGCAGATAGGCTGCCAGAACACCCCAGAAGTCTTTATTGCTCCTCAGAGATCAGGGATGGAAGGATGATAGATGGATAGATAGACAGTTGGGTGAGCAGAATTCCCCTGCCCCAGCCTCACTCCTGTTACAATCAGGAGGTTTTTGCAAATGTCTCGCCTACTTTCTGCCAACTGCAGCTTTAAAGCACTCCCTTTTCTCTGCTCCCTGAGAGACAACACAGAGCCAGCTGATCTCCTGTTAGAAACAGTCACTCGTAGTTAACTGCCATTCCACACATATGACATCAGGGAAAGAAGGAGGGTGTGGAGGCAGACAGAACCAGGCTTGAAACTAGACCCAATACCCCTGAGCTGTGTGACCTCAGGCAACTTACAAAACCTCTCTGAACCTATTTTATCATCTGTAAAATAGGGAGTCGTAATCATGACTTCCGAGGGATGTTATGAGAAAGAGATCATTCCCAAGAAGTACCTGGCATGTGGTAGATATTTTTTTCAGGGGAGTGAGCAAAAGGTGGTAGAAAATAGCCTGAGCTTTGTCATCTAAACAGGTCTGGCCTAGAATCTGCTCGACCACTGATGGGTACGGCCTTGAACCTCATCTACAGAAAGGGGTTATGATACATACCTTGCAGAGTTGCCATGAACAGTAGACATTTTCTGTAAAGCTCCCAACACACAGTAGGCGCTTAACAAATGGTAGCTGTTAGTACCTCTTGTGAAAGGAGGTGGGGAAACTGAGACACAAAATCACCTACTTGGTCAGTGAAAGTGTGATGGGGTCCAGGCCTCCACATGGCCCATGAGCCACTCAAAACACCACTGGGGACATTGTTCCATCATGCATGATCCCCACCCAGCAGCCCTTCAGGCTTCCCTGATTAGAATTCGGCCTGACCTCCAAGTGACTGCAGCTGGCAGGGTGGGCGGGGCCTGAGAGCTAATTTTGTCCAGTCTTCTGGACTCCCAACTCAGTGCTCTCCCCACACCTTTACAAGGCACCATAGCAGATGATGGAGAACACCGGAGACATGCCACCACTTGGGGCCACGTGACCTCAGGCCCCGGCCTAGCCCCTCTCTCTATGGCAGTAACGGGAGTGATACCGGTGCCTACCTCAAAGAGTTGTTGCGACTGTGAGACAGTGCCTGGCACGTGCAAAGTCCCCAATCAATGCTAGCTACGATTATTATTCGCTCTTTGCCACACAGAGCTTTGATCTTGCAAAGACCCATTAATCGCTCAGCCCCTTCTTCAAGGGATTTAAAAAAAAAAAAACAGCAAATGAAATTCTACATGAAATCATCGCTGTAATATTTCTGCTGCCAGGACAAATCATTAGGAGGGAAAAAAAAAAAAAAAACCTGGCAGTGATACCACTGGCCTGCTCAGAATGAAGAAGGGACATTAATATAGCAGCTTCCGGTCTAATGGCTAAGGAAGGGGGAGGGGAAGGGGAGGGCTGCCAAAGGAGGGGATGCTAGAAGGAAGGGGCCTGTCAATCAGGAGTCCCCAGGGGGTGGAGGGGTTTCTGCATCCAGCCAGGAGAGGCACAGAGCCAGCTTGGGTTTGGGGAGAAGAAAGCCCCACCAACACCTCAGGGACCACTGCCTAGCATCTGGTTTTGATGCCCCCTCCTTCAGGACAGGGGGCCTCCTCAGGCTGAAGGAACTTTCTTCACGGAACCGTGGACCAGGGGCTTGGCAATCCCTGAGGCTGGACCCAGGAGACCGCTGATCTGGGTTCGTGCCATCTCTGCCACTCTCTGACCTCCCCTGCCCTTTCTGGGCATCCATTTCCCCAACTGAAGACTGAGGGGTTGGGCTGAGGTCTGGTTTTGAAAGTTGTGTCAGAGAGCCCAAGGGTGTGTACAGGCCCCCCACCCTGCTTCTCCCAGAGGGGTCCCACCAGGGACCGACTGAGACCTGGGGTTACAGACAAATATGATTTTGTTTAGCAAAGGGATTCTGCTATTTCAAACTCAAGAATGTAGAAAGCCCCAGAGTAGCAGGTCCCCCGCAACCTCTCCCCCAACCAAGTGTCCTCTGGCCTTGGAGGCACCAAGGACAAGCAGGGGAAGCTGGCTTGGCTCAAGGTTCCGACGCCTTGCTGATCCTCCTTCCCAAGCGGCCACCAGGCCTTGAGTGCCACAGTTTATCCTCCAGCAAGGGCTGGCTGGACACAATGCCTTGGCCCAAGGCCTGCTTGCAGGAGCCAAGCCCAACAGTCTCCTTGGCATCCTGGCTTGTGCCAGCACACTCCTTGGCAGAGGATGTGACCAACGGGCAAAAGGAGCACTGTTTGGACTGGACACACCAGAAAAGTGTGGCCTTTCTGAGCTCAGGCCTGGGGTGTCTCAATAGGCAATCCATCCTGCTGGGGAAGTTGGGAGAGACAGTGGGGCTAAGGTGTGGGGCCTGCCTGAGCCCACCCTGGGACCTCCAGGAAGTGGTGTGGGTCACCAGGCCCCCACCCAAACTCTGAGCCCCCAATTCTGAATTCTATCTTGGGGTCCTTGATCAGCAGACAGGTACCCCCGGTTGAATCACAGGATGCATCTCAGATTGTTCCCTGACAACCATGCTTTGTCAGGGGCGAGGAAGAACACTGGCTTGTTAAGCACACCAAAGCTAGAGAGGGGCGGGATTTCCTTCAAGGAGGAAAAAGGGGGCCCAGGAAGGATGGCCAGGCGCCTGTACCCTTTTTACAGTTTTGCTGTGGTACAGATCAGCTCTCCTTGGTGTAGCAGTCAAGGTCCTCCAAGTGAGGCCCCCACCTACTCTCTCCCCCTGCACTCGGCAGCTGATCGTCAGTCAGGCCATTCTCATGCCCCTGTGCCTTTACACAGGCAAGTCTCCATCCTGCCCGTCTGCCTCCTGCCTACCCTCAGCTTTATCCGCCTGGCAAGCCCCTGCTCACCCTTCAAAACTCATTTTACCTTCCTCCGTGAGGCCTGATTCCTTCCATAGAGAGGTCCTTGCCTCTGTCTCCCCACAATATCTTACACACACATACATACACAGATATCACTTGTGGCAATTTATATTTACTGGGAGGATGTGTCTTTGGCCTGCATTACTGGACTGTGAGCTTCTTGATATGGACCTTTTGTATGCACAGATACTTGCATAGTTGTCTTATTTCCATCTTGCCTGCCTAAAAATTTGGTTGTGATGGCATCAGGAAGAATGATAACCAACACGTATCAGTGACCCAGTGTGTGCCAGGCCCCTCACGGGTATTTCCCACAACACCCCTGCAGTGAGTACGGTGGCGGGGGGGGGGGGGGGCGGGGGCAGAGCTATGACTCCATTTCACAAATGAGGAAACTGTGGCTCCGGAAGGTTAGGAATCCTTCCCAAGGTCACACAGCTAGTAAGGCTAAGCCAAGATACGATCGTCACTCTTAGATTCCAGAACCCATCGTTTTTACCCCTTTCTCTCCTTACTGGGCTGGTGCCAGAAGCTGCAGCCCAGGTTCTTGATTCCCAGTGCCTGCCAGATTCCAGATTGAGCAAATGAAGATCCACCCATGCCTGTGAAGCAGATAGAGCAGGCAAAGGAATGGACAGTCTGACAGTGACCCCCAGACTGGGTGGCTCCTGCTCTTCAAAGTGTGGTCCCCAGACCAGCAAGAGCTGCATCACGTGGGAGCTTGTACCAAATCTCGGGTTCCCCAGGCACCTGCTGAATCAGAAGTTCCATCTGAACAAGACCCCAGGGGATTCGTGTGCACGGGCAAGTCTGTGCTTTTTAGGCACCTGTTTCCTTGGGGAAGAAACCAGCGGAAGCTTCTGGCAGATAAAGCCCCTAGAGCAGGTGGAACAGATTACTTTTAAAAAGCACCACAGACGCTTTTGTCACTGCACAGGTGAAAACCAGAATTTCCCTTTCTCATTGCCCCTGATTACTTTGCTAATTTCCTCCACAATTTATTAGAATATAAAAGGTATTCCCCCCAAAATTTTAAGCTGATTTTTCTCCTTTCTTTACTATGTTCAGCCCTAGGAATGAAAAGCCAATATTCTAGAAGATAGTTTGGCCTCTTCAACTGAAGCTGGACAAACATACATCCTTAGTTCTCCCTCTAGGTTATCTGATCACAGTGGAAATTAGAAGTTCCCATCAAGAGGCGTGTCATAGAATGCCCACAGCCGGATGGATAAATGGTCACACAGCAGAACACTAGCCGGCAACAGAAACGAACAAACTACACGCAATAAAGTGCATCACGATGTTGAGTAAAAGACATCAGACCCAAAAGATGGCACACTGTATGATTCTGTTTATGGAAGGCTCAAAGATAGACATGTTCTTGCCTGGGAAATCCCATGGACAGAGGAGCCGGGCAGGCTACAGTGTATGTGGTTGTGAAATAGTCTGAGCAACTGAAACAACAAAGATAAGCAGACTGCTCTCCGTGTAAAATCAGGAGACCTCCCTTGGAGGAGGCAGAGACCTGGAGAGGACTGGAGAGCGGCTTCCTTGCGGGCTGCTGATGTTCTCTGTCCCGACCCATGTGCTCCTGCGCGCGAACTTTCAGCTCGTAAGAATTTCCAAGAGTACACTTAGCATATGTGCGCTTCTCTGAATGTAGGTTATACTTCAATAAAAAGTAAAAAAAAAAAAAGCTAATGTTGCCTAATAGCCTAAATTCTATGAATATGCAATAAACTTGCAGCCTAAGAATTTTGTCCTGCAATTTGCCGCTGACTTGGAGTTCTGGGAGGTGTCAGAGTAACAAAGCACCCCAGAGTGAGCATTTGACAGGAAGCATTAGCTGCCCCCCAGGAGCCTCAAATACCTGATGGGTTTTCTCCTGCTTAAAATTAAAAACCTGCCTGCAAAGATGCCGAGGAAGGGAGAATGCCTCTACAGCCCTCATTTTGTAATGTTATTAACTGTGGGAGTTGAACACAGTGGGTGTGGGACTTCTGAGACTGTGGGCAGGCACGAATGCTGGCCAGGCATCAGGTGCCTGTGCTGTGTGTGTGCACGCACACACACACAGCCTTATCCACAAGGGTGCAAAGACATCATTTGCTCAATAATGGTTGCATGCGGCCCACAGCACTAAAGCATTGGAGGGTAATAATATCTCACTTTGATTTTGTTCCTGGCACATTTAAGCTCTCTGTACCCACGATTTCGTTGAATCCTCACGACCACCCTGTGAGGGAAGGGCCATTATTATTCCCATTCTATAGATGAGGTTTGGAGCTGGTCTGGGGTCACACTCAGGTAGGGTGTGGATCCAGGGGCTGTCTTGCCTCCAGACTTCACTGCCTTGGAGGCCATGCTGTCTAAGCCCCCATTTTACAAACGTGGCCCCTGAGGATGGATTCCGGATTTAGCAGATGAAAATATGGGCTGTCCAGGTAAAGCTGAATTTCAGATAAATAATAAATATTCTCCAAATATACTTTTGGAGAATAAAGTGAAAGTGTTAGTCGCTCAGTGATATCTGACTCTTTGCAACCCCATGGACTGTAGCCCACCACACTCCTCTGTGCATGGGATTTTCCAGGCAAGAAGCCTAGAGTGGGTTGCCATTCCCTCCTCCAGGGGACCTTGCCGACCCAGGGATCAAACTTGGATCTCCTGCATTGCAGACAGATTCTTTATCATCTGAGCCACCAGGGAAGCCCCAAATGGAAGCAACCCAAATGCTAATGAACTGGTGGATGGATAAAGAATGAAGTACTGATACTATCTCTATCCTCTGGGCAACCAACCACATTGCTAATTTCCTTGCTCTTCAAAAGATCACTTGGTGGGCCTGTTAGCATTGTGACACTTGGGGTTTTCTGTGGATGAATGCCTTGTTTCAGTTCTGATTTTATTGTATTTTGCAGCTATGTTAAAAAGTGAAAGTGTTAGACATATCCGATTCTTTGTGATCCCATGGACTGTAGTCTGCCAGGCTCTTCTGTCCATGGAATTCTCCAGGCAAGAATACTAGAGTGGGTTGCCATTCCCTTCTCCAGGGGATCTTCCCGACCCAGGAATCAAACTTGGATCTCCTGCATTGCAAACAGATTCTTTATCATCTGGGCCACCAGGGAAGCCCTTTTGGAGAATAAGTATGCCCCATATAATATTTGAAACATATTTACAGTCAAATTATTTACTTGTTTATTTGAAATTCAATTTTTACTGAATGGCCTCTATTTAATCCAGTACCCCGACTGCTGGGCCCAAGGAAGTATAGGAACTTGAAGTCACAGCAGTGGTTTGTCAAAGTCAAGGATCTGGGCCCAAGACCCTGGACTCCTCATTTCATGCTGCTTCCACTGGCTGTGGCCACCCCAGCCCCAACTTTCTCACACTCCACATATTTACAGCCAAACCCATCAGTCTTCCCAGGGGCTGCCTTTCACACTCCTTGTGCCCTACAAAGCCAAACTTACTATACTGAGGCCTCCAGTGCTCACAGCTGGGGTCCCTGCAGCCCCACCCTGAGGCTCAGTCCAGGCCTAGTCTATGGGAAGCATGAACCTCCTCCTCAGGGGAAACCAAGGACTCCTGAATCTGTAGCATGGAGACTCAGCCTTGCCACAGCTTTACCATCTGCCTGGAAACCCAGTTCTAATAAGTCTGAGTGTCTTGCTATGTAATAAGCCACCCCTCTACTTAGAGGCTTAAAACATGACAATCATTCTTTTTGTTCCTGGATCTGCACTTTGGGCAGGTCTCAGTGGGGAAGACTCATCTCTGAACCTCACGGTGTCATCTGGGGCCGTTCACCCGAGGACTGGAGGAGTCACCTTCCACATGACTGCTCCCAGCTGAACTAGGACTGGTAGTGAGCGTGGAGCTCAGGCAAAGCCGAGGACTAGGGGCCATGGTTCTGCTGCACTTGAACCTCTGCAGGTAGCCCGGACTTCCTCACAGCATGGTGGCCAGGTCCCAAGGATAAGCATTCGGAGAGAGAGCCAGGTGAAAGCTAATCACCCTCTTATGTCCCAGACTCAGGAGTCATATATTACCACTTCTCTTTTAGTCAAGACAGCCACAAAGACCCACCCAGGGGAAGGGACATAGACGTGTCTCTTGATAGGGGTATGTATGTCAAGACTCTAGACGAGCATGCAGGACTGGAAATACTAATGTGGCTGCCCAGGGCTTGTTGTTTGGGACCATGCTCACACCTTCTAACGAAGCTCAGAAGGTCCAAAGGTCTCCAACCTTTGGAGACTCTGAGCATTGAAAATGTTATGAAACAACCTTCCTAGATGCTGGTTTGGAGCTCAAAAGTTATTTGTTAAAAACAGTACATTCAATATGATATTGTTCATATTAAAACCCATTTACAAAAATCCTAGGTTTTTAAGTACATGATAAAAAGCATGCAAGATAACAGTGGTCGTCTCTGGGGAACGGACTTGGATTGGGGGCCACCAGGAATAACAAAGGGGACTCTGGCTCTATCCACACAGCTTGAATAATTTACAATGGAAATGGACTCTTCTGTTAATTGGGTAATTTAAAATGGAAAGAAAAAAAGTGAGAAAGAGAGGGAAAGTGGGAGAGAAGAAAGATGCAAAGGTTTCCAGTTGGTGTTAGAATGAAAGCACAATTCTTAACCTGATTCTTATGCCCAGTTTTCCCCTCTACCTGAGATAGAATTACCTAACCATACCCTTTACCATCTGAGTGCATGTCTTCTGGTGGACGAGATCCAGAAGGTCTCCTTGTCCACTGAATTAGGCCTTATGACTGGCTTTGACCAGTGGAGTGTGCACAGAAGTCACAGTACATCAGTTCTAAACCTTGTCCTTAAAAAGCATTGTTTCCTGGCCAGAAAGAAGGAGAGGGTGAGATGAATCGAGAGAGTGGCATGGAAGCATATACACTACCGTATGTAAAATAGATATCCAATGGAAATTTGCTATATGAATCAGACAACTCAAACCGAGGCTCTGCAACAACCTAAAGGGGTGGGAAAGGATGGGAGGTTGGAGGGAAGTTCAAGAGGGAGGAGACATATGTATGGCTAAGTCACTTGTCGTGTCTGACTCTGTGCGACCCCATAGACAGCAGCCCACCAGGCTCCCCCGTCCCTGGGATTCTCGTATGAAAGTGAAAAGTGAAAGTGAAGTCACTCAGCCGTGTCCAACTCTTCGAGACCCCATGGACTACAGCCTACCAGGCTCCTCCGTCCATGGGATTTTCCAGGCAAGACATATGTATACCTATGGCTAATTCATGTTGAGGTTTGACAGAAAACAACAAAATTTTGTAAAGCAATTATCCTATAATAAAAAATAAATTTAAAAAAATTTTTAAAAAGCATTTTTCCAATTACCCTCTTGAGTTTACCCTCAGTCATGAAAAGAGCTGACTCCATATACCTGTTTCTCCCTTATCCTTGGTCTCAGAAAGAGAGAAACATGGAGCTGTCCTGCTAAGTGTTAAGTGTTTAGTCACTCAGTCATGTCCGACTCTTTGCAAACCCATGGACTGTAGCCCACCAGGCTCCTCTGTCCATGAAATTCTCCAAGCAAGAATATTGGAGTGGGTTGCCATGCCCTCCTCCAGGGGATCTTCCCAATTCAGGGATCGAACCCAGGTCTCCTGCATTACAGGCAGATTCTTTACCGTCTGAGCCCCCAGTTCTGAGCCGAACCCAAAACCAGGACCTGCAGAGCCACAGCAGAGCCCCACTGAACTACAGGCAATCGTAAGACCTATGAGCAGGAAATAAATACTTGACACCGTAAGCCATGCAGATTTGGGAGGCTGTTTGTTATGCAGTATTTATGCAGCAGAAACCTGACTAGACCCTGGATGATCTGGCCCTTGACAATCCTTCCAGCCCCATCTCCCTTTATATTGACCTTTTGTTCACCCAATTCTAGCCCCGCTGATCTTTTTTAGTGCCTCAAAAGTTTCGAGTCTTCTTATGAAATACTCATTCTACCTGGACTATTTTCTACTCTCCTTCTAGCTAATTCCTAGTCATACTTCATGTTGAGAGGATCTCATCTGAGCATCCAGTACCTCCCATTCAAATCAGCTTCCACCTCGTTTGGTTTTCTGACACATCTTGTCAATTCCTTATAGTCCTTAATCTGATTTATAATTTTACATTGCTATGATTGTTTTATTTATGTTTCCTCCCCCGCTGTCCTGTGAACTTCCTGAGGGCAGGGCCCACGCTTATTTTGTTCATCAGTGTATCCCCAAGGGTAATGAGCAAGGTGCCTGGCTCATAGTGCTTTATTGAATAAACTTGGCTGAGTGTTTCCAATCCTGCTGATTCCTAGGAATCAGAGAAGGGCTGCCTTCTCAGTGGGGATGGGCTGCAACAAAGGAAGTGGGATTTAATCCAAACTCTAAGGTACAGGTTGGATTTGATGCAAGCAAAGACATGGCCACGGGAAGCTCCAACAACTCTAGGGTGCAACGAAGGGTGGGGTAATTGGGCTAGGTCAGGGGGTTCATACCGAGACAAGGAGGTTCAGGGCCCTTCTCTACCCAAGAGTAGAGCTTCAACTTTGTCCAGCAGCCAGTAGGGAGTGATGGATGGGCACTGAGCAAAGACAAGGAGTGATAAAGAGTCAATAGAAGTCTCTTCTGGATGATGTCAACAGCGAGGCCGGTAGACTGGTGTGAGGTGAGGAGGGCATGAAGGAGGAGAGAAGAGGAATCTCTAAGCAAAGACAGTCATGGTTGGGAGGAGTAGCACAGAGTAGTTCTCCCACTAAAATAGGTCAATAAATATTTCTTGATGATAACAACTGGATGTGGTGGGATAAGCCCACATATCTGCCTTGAATGACTGGGGGAAATGATGTGATTACTTTGAGACTCAGGGAAAATAGGAGAACAGCCTAGTTTGATGGAGAAGAGAGTAAGTATCATTTTATAGAAGTCAAGTCTGATGCAGTCACAGGTGGTCCAGAGTTAGTTTGAGAATGAGTACCACCAGAAGTGGAGGGGAACCGCTAGAGGAAAATGCCTCAGTTGTCCCAGAAACAGACTGTGAGATAAGGATTTGTGTGCTGGTGTTTTATGAGGGGACGGTCTCTGGGAACACTGAGAGCAGGGACGTGAGGTGGGGAAGGAAGGAACCAAGCAAGGGTGAGTTCTCAAGCACATTAGCGCTGCAGGCAACTGAAGCTCAGTACTGCAGGGGACCTCTGGGGGCAGTATGGAGCACGCACCTCAGAGTGCTCCCATCTGAGGGCAGAGAGGTGGGTCCTTACACACCCACCGACTCCTATCCGTCCTTGCTTGTGGGCTGTTCTGGGGAACACTTATTCTTTCGCACTTCCGGGTGCTGTGCACACAGACAGAGAGCACTCTGGTGTCTGAAGAAAGTCCTCAAGTGAGGAGATACAAATTTTGATCATTGGAAGTAGGTAACCCTGCATGGAAATGGAACGGAGATGGGATGTTTTGAGTCCCAGATGCACCCCCTAGATAGTTAGAAATCTTATCACTTCCATCCTCACAAGAACCATTTTTTTTAACTTTATATTTTGTATTGGGATACAGCCAATTAACAATGTTGTGATTATTTCAGGTGAACAGTGAAGGGACTCAGCCATACATATACACGTATCCATTCTCCCCCAAACTCCCCTCCCAATCAGGCTGCCACACAACATTGAGCAGAACTCCATGAGCTATACAGGAAGTCCTTGTTGGTTATCTATTTTAAATATAGTAGTGCTTATAGGCAGCCTTAAGTTGGTTCTCTAAGTCTGTGAGTGTCTTTCTGTTTTGTAAATCCATTGTATCTTTTCTTTTTAGAGTCCACATATAAAGGTTGTCATATGACATTTGTCCTTCTCTGGCTTACTTCACTCAGTATGATCATCTCTAGGTCCATCCACGTTGCTGCAAATGGCATGATTTCATTCTTTATAAGGGCTGAGTAGTATTCCATTGGATATTAGTACCACATCTTCTTTATCCATTCCTCTGTCAATGGACATTTAGGTTGCTTCCATGTCTTGAAGAAAAACAGCAGCCAAAAGAATACAGGCATCCCCAATATTCATTGCAGCACCGTTCACAGTACCTCACAAGAACCTTTTTAAAGATGAAGAAACAGAGTCCCAGACTAGTAACTAACAGCTGTAAGTGGTGAGTCACTGAGACTCACTTTGCCAGAGGTATCCAGCAGGAAGACATGGGACCATGGTGTCTGAAGGGCATTGGTGGAACTTAGAGCCTTCCAGCCCCAAGAGCGCCCAGCAGCCAGAGGAAATGAAGACAGAGAGAAAGAACTCTTTCGAGAGCCATAGTAATAGCAGCCATGTTTAACTTCCTGGGTAATAACGTGTCACAAAAGACAAAGTTAGGAAAGACAGTGGAAACCCTACTCTTGTTAAGTCCGTAGGACTGAGTGATTATCATTCTAAGATTCTGAAGGAAATGAGGCATTTAAATGGCAGTGATGTAGACAGAGATGAGAAAGTTATTCAACAGTGCCTGTTCATGAGGATGAGAAAAGTGCCACCCTAGTATGTTTACTTAGAGAGGGGAGGTTCATCTAAGGGCTGTCCCAGAGATTAGAAACTTCAATATATGAATTTGCCAACCTGCAGAGTTTATCTCACTCCTGGGAAGAGAAGGGAAATGTTGACGGGCCAGGTATTGCCAACAGAACACTGGGCTTTCTCGGCCACATCAAGGGCAAAAATAAAGGAAATGAATTTATTGATGTCGTGCAAAGGCAAACAATTGGTTTAGAAGAATTGAAACAAATGGCTGAGAAAATATGGACCAGAAACCCTGGAAAGCTCAGTTAATACTAAACAAATGATTAATGATTAACAATAGTTGGAAAAAAGGCTCATGCAGGCAGACAAAAGGGAATGGGATGGAGAAGCCTCTGGAAAGGGGGGAGACACTCAACCATCTTTAAGCATGTGAGAGGTGATGAGTTCTTTCCTGGTAATTTGGTGATGATCGCTGAGGTAGTGTGGGTGGTAGGGCTGGGTAAGGAAGGCAAGGAGATTCTATCAGAATCAAAATACCGTTGACCCATGCCGCCTCTAAGTGTAGTAAATCTCTCAGGATGTCTAGCTCACGCTCACTTTGCTATCTGACATCTGTTGTCCTACAGTCTTGTCAAAACAGCTGTTTCCACATCCTGAGAGTGGGCCTCATCACATCTCCCCCTTCTGCTGGTTCTCATGAAAAACAAAGGGCTGCCAGAAAGTTCTTCCTCTCCCATGATCCCTCTGACCAGGCAAGAACGTGGAGGCCCCAGAACAAAACCAAGATGGCCTCCATGCATCCTTGCCCTGCTGGCCCCTGCACAGTGCCCAACACAGAGTCAGACACTAAATCATTGAGTGAATGACACAGGAATGCCCCCAACCCAAGAGGAATGACTGCTTCCAGAAATTTCCTCAAAAGGTAAATTACTGAAGGCACCATGGCCTCTCCTTAAGTGGAAAGAGTCAAAGGTGAAATATGCCCTCAGGGGTGGAGGGACATGGGGCCAATGACCTCTTAAGGAAAACGATAGTCATCTCAGTCACAAGAAGCAACAGCAGTAGTGAACCGGGGCCAGCCTGCACTGTCGCAGGCTTCCCATGGGTGTCCTAGCTCCGGCGGCTGACATGGTTGTCGTGATGGTCTCAGCTCCCTCAGGAAGGGCTGCTTAGAAAGATCCCAACCAGCCTGCCCTTGTCTCAGGCCCTGGGTGATTTATGGCCACATCCACATCCACACACTCACTCATCCTGTCCACAGACTGAATCTGGGCTGAGGCCCATAAAATAGGCAACAGCTATTGGCAAATTCATTAATTAGGATTCTGTTTGTACTTTTATTGTGAAGGAAAATCATTTGTCAGCTGAAAGTCAGACCCAGTGCCTGATGAGAACTGTTATTCTAAGAAGGTATCGACTGGCCACTCTACGTGGCGTTCCCTCACTCTCCTCATCTCTGCCATCACATCCCACCCCCACCTCGGCCAGAGAAAGCCTCGCGCCCCTCCGCTTGATTCAGGGCCTGTGTGGTGGATCCTGACAGTTGCCTTCCCCTTGGAACTACCCCCCCTTCTTCCCTGCTAGCTTACCCCAGGTTTTGTTCAGCAAAAGGGCTGTCAGTAGGTGACAAGAGCAACTGCCCCCATCCCCCAACTCTAGAGGGTGAAGCTTGTCATGTTAAAGCTAGTCAAGGCAACTCCATTTCCTGTACCAATGACGCTGTTCCCACGAGTGGGTGTGACTGGAAGTCTGCTAGGGCTCTTTAGGAAGAAGGAACATTCTCTCAGCCAGCCTTTGGACTTGTGTTAG
Source organism: Capricornis sumatraensis (assembly GCF_032405125.1). Lineage (NCBI taxonomy): Eukaryota > Metazoa > Chordata > Mammalia > Artiodactyla > Bovidae > Capricornis > Capricornis sumatraensis. The sequence goes on along the minus strand of NC_091092.1, from coordinate 104,119,319 downwards.
AAGGTGACATCTGGAACCAGTGATGTTCTTTTGTGACCACCAGCAGGCAAGACAGCGGACACCAGTGGCATGCTGAGGAAGACAGAGCAGAAAAGTGGAGGGACCTGGGTCTTTGATGCCACCAATGAGCAGCCAATTAACCACCCCGGGAATGATTCTGCCTCTAGACTTCTAGGTCATGGGAGATGATCATCTTCCTCTTGCCCAGGCCATTTTGAGTGAGTTTTTTGTTACTAGGACTGAAAACATTGGATATAGCTACAAACATTCTGCTCCACTGTATTATAACCAGCTCAAACTCAAACTCCCTCCAGAGAGATGCCCGTTCCAATAAATGGGAATGGCCCTGCTCTACATACTATATGTGGTTGTCCAACTTCAGACTCTTCCTAGACTCCAGTCGCCTTTGCTTTGTAGGGAAAGAACCAAAGGCCTCCCTGTGAACCACTTCCCCAACTGCCATCTTTTATCACTGGTGGAAATCACCCTGCTGCTGCTGCTGCTAAGTCCGCTTCAGTCGTGTCCAACTCTGTGCGACCCCATAGACAGCAGCCCACCAGGCTCCCCCATCCCTGGGATTCTCCACCAAGAATACTGGAGTGGGTTGCCATTTCCTTCTCCAATGCATGAAAGTGAAAAGTGAAAGTGAAATCGCTCAGTCGTGTCCGACTCTTAGCGACCCCATGGACTGCAGCCTACCAGGCTCCTCTGTCCACGGGATTTTCCAGGCAAGAGTACTGGAGTGGGGTGCCATTGCCTTCTCTGACCCGCCCAAAATTCAGGACCCTTTAGGTCAGGGTTTGCAGAGACAACACACACACACACAATCATCTCATATGTGGATGTCTTTGCTATGGACTGACTTGTGTCCCCCTCCCCCAAAATTCATATATTGAAGCTTCTAATCTCCAGTACCTCATAATAAGACTATATTTGGAAATAGTCATTGTAAATGTAATCAATTAAGGTACGGTCATACTGGAATAGGGTAGCTGCTGCTGCTGCTGCTGCTAAGTCGCTTCAGTCGTGTCTGACTCTGTGTGACCCCATAGACGGCAGCCCCTAATCCAAATGAGATGGTTGGATGGCATCATCAACTCAATGGACATGAGTTTGAGCAAACTCCAGGAGATGGTGAAGGACAGGGAGGCCTGGCGTGCTGCAATCCATGGGGTCGCAAAGAGTTGGACACAACTCAGAGACTGAACAACAAAAATCTAATATGACTGATGTCCTTATAAAAAGGGGAAATCTGCACACATAGCAACATGTGAAGACTGGAGTTACGCTGCCACACTCCAAAGAACTATCAGAAGCTGAGCAGCCCAGAACAGACCCTTCCCTACCCCTTCAGAGAGAACACAGGCCTGCTGACCTCGATCTTGGACTTCTAGCCTCCAGAATACTGTGAGACGATACATTTCTGTAGTTCAAGCCACCCACTGTGTCATGATTTGTTACTCCAGCCTGAGGAATTTTATCCAGTCTCTTGGATGAATATCAGGGTTTGTGTCATATCCAGAGGCAGACTTCACCTATTGAGGAACCATGAGGCCAAGGTCATACATTTCAGATACGGCCCAGGTCTTCTCTAAATTGCTAAGTGCCTCCTAGCATCCTCAGACACCAAGCTAGCTGGGCAGGACAGCTGGGCGGCCGTCCACAACCCCAGTCTATTAGAGGGTCCAAAATACCGCTGGAATAAATAGAAATACCTAGGCCGGTTGACGCAAGTTTCCACAAGTTCCTACCAAAGTAAACAGCAGCCTTATATGGAAATTTTAAAAACACCCCTAGCTGGCGCTGACCCCTCTCTTTGGGTATTTTTGTAATACACCCATATAGCTGTGATCACTGAAATCCCGAAACCAAATAAAGTGTGGCATAACTTTCTTACTTACCGCAAACAATAATTCATTTTATCGTATAATTTGTACACCCTTCAGTATGCTCCCGCCACCAAATTGTCTGCCTTGAGAAATTGCCAAAGGAAATTGATGTGAGTTAAAGAACTACAGAAAGTGTCAGAGATTTTTGCCGTATTTTTAGACCATTAATTTTTTTTTTTCTACAGCCAGGGGAGGTAAATTAGTGAGTAAATCTGTCTGCAGAAAATGTTTTAATTAATAAGTTTGGCAGAGTCTGCTTCTCAGCCCACAGTATCCTTTCTCTGTGCTAAGAATACCAGCTGGGCACACAGCCACCCCGAACAGACTCCATTTCCCAACTCAGCAGCAAGGAGTAACCATGTAGATAAGTTCTGGCCAATGAGATACAATCAAAAATATCATGTGACTATTCTGAGAACCCTCTGCTGTTTCTTCTTGATCCTTTCAGACCCCAATGCAGCTGCAATGGTCATCTTGGACCACGAGGTGCCCTGACCATGGGAGGCCATGCATGGCAGAGCAGCAAAATAGATAAGTGTGAGTTCTTAAGGGTTTCGTAAAGCAGAGCTTCATGCCAGGTATGGACCACTAGTGAGGGAAGAATACACCTTTGCCTCAATTTACTACTCTGTGACTGGAAGCCCATGCTATTCTGCTAGGAAATCCATTTTTCCCCAGTATGAAAGGGCACAAAATTCTTCCGCCAGGCAGAGTGCTGTTGTCTTGGTGTGGTCTTGATCAGAAAAAGTGTGCTTTCTCTTGGACTGGCTTCCATGAGGGCACTGCTGAGTGGTAGGTGATCTGAGGGTGACCCTCTGAAGATAGAGACAGGACATTGAGAAGGACAAGATCCCAAGTCCTGTGTGAATGGGAAAGAAGCTATGAACCACTGCGGTGGTTTTCCAGCATGGCTGCAAATTTGTTGACCTTCCTCCCATCAAGAGGTAGAATCCAATCCCTTCTCCTTGAATGTGGGCCGGCCTTAGTGATGGCTTCTAATAAATAGAATCTGCTGGATGTGACACAAGGTGACTACCGAAGCTGGATTGTAAAAGCTGTAATGGCTTCCACATGGCTCTCTCTCTTGGGACACTGGCCCTTGGAACCCAGCTGCCATGTTGTGAGGAAGCCAAGAGCCACTTGGAGAGGTCACGTATTGGCATTCTGATGGATCATCTAACTGATGTCTCAACCTTTAATCACACATGAGTGAGCGAGCCTTCAGATAATCCAGCCACTAGCTTCAAGCCACCCCAGCTGACACCAAACGAAGCAGAGATGAGCTGTCCCTGCTGAGCCCTGCCCACACTGTGTATTCATGAGCAAAACTGTCATTATTTCAAGCCACTAAATTTTGGGAGGCTTTGTTATATAGCCAACGATCATTGCAACAGCCACCTGCTCTGCCCTACAAGGCTATATGCCAGCATATGTGAGTCCCCTGCAAGCACAAAGATTTCTAGAAAGTTCCAATTTCATTTTAGTGGGCTCCTGAGAAAAAAGCAGGAGTCTTGAGCCACACCTACGCTAGAGGGCTAAAGAGAGCACAGGTTGGTGGTATCAAGTGTCCATAGTGAAGGAGAGCTGGGTAGAGGGAGCCACTCCCTGCCTGACAGCACTAATCTGAAAGCTTGTGCATGCTTGTGTGCACACACATGTACACTTACACACACAGAGAGACATGGAAGAAGATAAACCTCAGGCCAGAATCCCAGTCCCAGGGCTCACATGCAGCACTCCTCACCTTCCATCTTGCCACCTGAAGTTTTTTCTTCTAAGGCCACCTGACAGGGCCTGGGTTTCAATTCATTATGGTCAGCAGCATTACCTAGGTGGACCCTGACATTTCTGGGAGGATTTCTCAAAATGAATCCCTGAGCCCCAGCAGCATTAAGAGAGGGATGAGATGCCTCCTGAGACATCTATCTGGTGGGAGAATCTACACAACTCTGCTAAGAGTCAAAGGACTGAATTGCCCCACTAGGAGACAATTTGGGGAATTTGGGGGAATTGTGTCTCCCCCAAATTCATATACTGAAGCTCTAACCCCCATATGACTATATTTGGAAATAGGGCCTTCTGGGAGGTAATTAAGGTTAAATGAGGTCATGAGGGTGAGGCCTTAATCCAATAGAATTAGTGTCCTTATAAGAGACAAGCAGAGAGCTTGCTCTTTCTGCATGTGCACAGGGGAAAGGCCATATGAAGACATAGCAGAAAGGTGGCCATCTGCAAGTCAAGGAGTGAGGTCTCAAAAGAAACAAACCCTACTTGATCTGGGATTTCCAGTCTCTAGAACTGTGAGGAAATAAATGTCTGTTGGTGGAGTTGCCCAGTCTGTGGTGTTTTGTTATGGCAGCCCAAGCTGACTATGACACTCCCTCAGAGAAACAAAGAGGAAAGGAATATGAGAGAGACACCACCCTAGGCCCTTGTAGCTTGGCTGCTGGTGGCCCAGGGAAGGGCTTTGTCCTGGCATACACTCGGCAGCACAGTCCCACTCAGGGAACCCTGGCAGCCAGCATGACTGGAGGGACGTTCGCTGGGAAAGCCTCATCCTTACATCTCTCCCCTAAAATTGCCCCTGGTGTTAAGTATTCCTCTGTCTTCACAGTTCTATGGTCAGACGCAAACTGTCCCTGAGGGGTGTCATGCCCTCCGCCACCTGAGTGTTTATCTGCCAGGCGGCAGAAGCTAGAGGCAGCTGGGTGAACCCTCTGGCCAGAACACAGGGAAGATGACATCTGAAGACAGCTGCCTTAGTTCCCCTGCATGTTTTCCTGAAGCTGATAGCCTGGCAGCCTCTCCTCTGCTCAGAAGGAGCCCACCCACCTCTGTTCTAACAGCCCGGCTGGCCTGGCAATTCTGCGGCTCTGCAGCTGCCAACATCTGTAAGTCTTCCCTTTAGGCTGCCTCTGTGCTTTAAATGTAAGTGTATTTATGACTGATTCCCCAGCCTTTACCCCCCCCACTCTCAAGACTTTTGAGGAAAGGAAGGAAGGAAAAAAGGGAGGGAGGGAGGGAGGTTGGATCTGTACTGCAGGGCTGAAAGAGCCCTCCATCCCCCGACCCCATCTCATCATGCCTTCTCATTGTTTCCTCTAGCTCCCCTTTAAGGGCACCATGCAGGGACCCCTAAGCCACCAGGCTGCCATCTGCCCTATTGGCACACAAGCCCAGCAGAGCTGCACTGCAGCCAGCATAGACCATCTGGCAGAACTCCAAGACTTCCGGGTTAGGACCCCAGCTTGCAACACGTTACTAAGCAATCCTTCATCAGGAGCTCATTCAGCAAACTCTCAATCAATATTCACTCCACAGCCGTGGGCCAGGCCCTGTGCTAGGTGCCCCCAGCAAGTTACATGGGGTCCCTGCTTTCTTCTGGGGGAGACAGATAGCAAACAAATGAGCAAGGGGCAGATGGTAGTAAGTCCTATGCTAAGAGCCCAAACCAAGTGCTGCAGGGGAGCCACTGGGAGCTCCTTTAGCTGGGTGGGCAGGTTAAGGCCTCCTTCCCTGTAAGCTGAGGTCTGAAAGACACAAGGAAGCCAGGCATGAAGAATAAATGTATATTTTTTCATCTTCTTTAAAAAAGAAGAAAAAGACATGCAGTGATTGGATGGAAGAGCATTCCAGGAAGAGGGAACAGCTAATATGAAGGCCCTGAGGTGATAACAAGCTTGATATGTTCTAGGAAGAACAGGAAGCCTAGTGTGCCTGCAATTCCCACAAACATGATGGGAGATGACAGCACAGGCCTCAACGAGGGCCAAGACCTTGGGCTGGGCACACCAAGGTAAGGAGTTGGGATTTCAACTGAGGTTGAAAGAAAAGTGAAAGTGAACATACAAGTTGTTCAAGTCATGTCCGACTCTTTGCGACCCTATGGACTATACAGTCCATGGAATTCTCCAGGCCAGAATACTGGAGTGGGTAGCCTTTCCCTTCTCCAGGGGATCTTCCCAACCCAGGGATCGAACCCAGGTCTCCCACATTGCAGGCGGATTCTTTATGAACTGAGCTATCAGGGGAGCCCCAGGTTAGAGGAAGGAGGTGACCTAATCAGATTTCTAATTCTTAAAAAGTTGCACTGCCCATAAGATACATATAAATTATAAAGGGAAAACTAGTAACAAAGTGGAGAAACCCAGCAGACAGTACATTAACTAAATGATCAAAGCGAACATCGCCAGTCAGGGATCAAATGGACATCATGTGAAGGACACATATCACCTCAGTGGGGGTTCCTGCCAAACACGCAGAACCTGAATCTACTCAGGAAATATCAGAACCAAACTAAGGGACCGTCTACAAAGTCACCGGCCTGTGCTCTTCAGAAGTGTTCTTGTCGCAAAACACAAAGACAGGCTTAAGGGACCACATCAAATTAAAGGAGATTAAAGAGACGTGACAACTGAATACAATGCACGATTCTAGATTGGCTCTTGGGCAAGAAAAAAATTTTCTCTCTTTTGTTATAAAGAACAAGAGTGGGACAACTAATGAGATCTGAATAAGATCTGTCACTCAAGAAACAGTATTATATCAGTGTTCATCTCCTGATTTTGATAAACGATACTGTGGTTATTTTAAGAGAATGTCCTTGTTCTGTTTTTACTTTTTTAGGGAATACACCCTGAAATTTGCAGGGGCAGAGGAGCTTTATGTCTGTAAATTAATCTTAGAAGTTTCAGGGTCGGGGGGAGGAAGTGTGTATGTGTGTGTTATGTGTGTGGAGGAGTGAGCGCTCGAAAACTGGTAAAATGCTAATATTCAGGGCATCTAGGCTGAGGATGCAGAAAATTTTGGCACCATTTTTGCAGCTTTCCACAACTGAAACTATTTCAAAATCAAGTTTATCAAATAAAAGTTTTAAAGTTCACTCTGGCTGCTGTGTAGACAATAAACATCGGGGGCAGGAGCAGCAGGAGGAGACAAGGACCACGGCTTTCAGACTGGATTCAGAAATCAGGACCTCAGGAAAGCCACCGGTCCCCCAGGGGTCGGCTAGCAAGGGGCCCAGCCAGTGCCCGCCAGTTACTGCAATTTTCCTTCGCCACCAACACTGAAAGGCAATCAAAGTGGAAGCCCATGGAGGCCAGAGCAATGCAGCCGGTACTCAGCTCTGGGAGGCCCATGTGGGGAAGGCGAGACTGGCTGCAACCACTACTGCCTCCTTGCCTGCAACCCTGAGCATCCCACACTGCCTGTCACTCCCTTGGCCAGTCTTAGCCCCTTGGGAAATAAGGCTCTCTGAGCGCCAGCCTGCCTTGGTCAAGACCCTTTTGATCCAAGATAGAGCAGGTTCCAGAAGAATGAAGGATCAGGCCTCGGGGTGGATGGTGTGCCTGAGCCCTGAACACTCAGGATGCTGGGTGGTCTGCTGACTCCAGACAAACGTGCCGGAGCCTGCCATCCTCCTTTATCAGACGCAGAAACAAACAGCGCTGTCAGGAAGGATGAGGGAGGCTCACACATCCCACATTTGCTGGGCCTCCTTTCCCGGTTTAGCAGTTCACAATTTGACACCCACAACGCTCTTTGCTGGATTCAAGACATTCACAGCCCACAGGAAAAGAGGCCCAAGTGTACACGTGGTGAGAGGTCGTCATCAGCAGGCCCCTGGGAGAGCCCGTGCCTTTATTCTTGCTCAGTCTTTCACGGACACGCCCCAGGCGGGCTGACTCAGATGTTCCAGAATTGGGAGCAGCTTCGTGGAGCTGGGTGGTGATGTTGGCCTGCATGTCCCGCCTGGTCCCTGGCGCCCGACCAGCTGGGAGGCTGGAGGTTTTGCAGGCTCACAAAAAGAAAGCACTTGTCCCTCTGCCAGACAACGCACCAGGTTGGGCGGGGAGAGGAGGGCACCGCTGGTGCCGGGACGTTCCCGCCCAAGGCAGTGTCACCAGTCAGCTCTCATTCAGATGGGGAGGCCGGCGAACACGTGTGCTTCTTCAGGACAGGTGGCGGCAGCAACATCGCAGGAGGACTGAGCTGCTGGTCTTTTTGCAGGTGAGGAAAATGGGGCGACGGGAGATAGAATGACTTGGCCTGTGCCTGCTCAGTCGCTTCAGTCGTGTCTGACTCTGTGACCCTGTGGACCGTAGCCCGCCAGCCTCCTCTGTCCATGGGATTCTCCAGGCAAGAATACTGGAGTGGGTTGCCATGCCCTCCTCCAGGGGATCTTCCCCATGCAGGGATCAAACCTGCATCTCTTATGTCTTGTGCATTGACAGGAGGGTTCTTTACCACTAGCTCCACCTGGGAAGCCTTTGAAGCCCCCGTTAATACCTGTCTCCCCCCACCACCCCCGCTTCCCTATGGTATGTCTTGGAGACATAGAGCTGCCGTGACCCTCGCCTCCCAGTCAGCCTGCCCCTCAGCCTGCAACGCTGACGAGCTTTATCCAGGCAGGGGCAAGCTATGATGGCTCTCTGTTTTCCAGAATCTCTCCCTTCGACTTAAAATGGCACAGCAATGAAGCAGGGTTTCTCAAACTATCTACAAACGTAGGACCTGTCTGGTTTGGGTTTGTTTCCTTGTTAATTAATTTCAATCCGTCACGGATGGATACTTTTGGAAAGTACAATAAAAATGATTTGCTAGAAAAAATGAAATGAAAAGGAACTACAAGCTATAAAATACAAGCCCAGCTTTTATCATTCGATTTAACAGACATAAACACACTCCATCAAGCTGCTATCAAAGTTTCTAAACACTCACCCCAAGTTTCTGTACTTAGCTCACAGTGGACGGGTGCCAGTTTGTGAATGGACACTGGCCCAAAATTTTGAGGGTTGGAGGTGAAAAGTCAAGGTCAAAGCATGTGGGTTCTCCTGCCATCTCCAATGTTAACTGTCTGTGTGGCTTCCCCTTTGGAGCCACCACCTTCACTTACACATAGCAGACCCACAAATCAACTCACACTACAGTCAGATGAGTAAAGAAAGATGTCAGTTTTTTTTAAATTGGCCCATAGCTTCTCCCTTCCTTCTCAGCATCACTGGACAGGATGGGGTGATGAAATTTCAGTTGGATCCAGGAGAAAGAGTGCAGTGTGACTGTGTAAATGGTCTTTTCAGGCAAATGCCCGGGCTCTTTCAGCTTTCTACTCTGCACCTCTCACACAAATGCCCTGGGGAGATTGTTAAAAGGCAGATGTTGAATGAGAGGGTCTGGGCTGAGACCCGAGACTAGGCAGTGCTACCAATCTCCCAGATGATATCGAGGCTGCTGGTCCTGAGATGGCACTTTGAATAGCTTATGAAGGGGGAAGGAATCAGGGGCTCATGCAGAAGGAGGAATCAGGTCCTAGGACATGCTCTCCCATGTCCCCCAGCCCCACTCCCAGAAGCTTCCAGATCTCTGCAAGTGGCTGTTCTTGGCTGCTCCTGGAATGATGATTGCTCAGGTGTGGACGGCCCTGCCTCCCTGACTGACGTCTGAGCCTGGAAAACCCCAGGTCCAACTCTCTGGGCAAAGTCACAGCCCCAGCACTCCAGCCATCTCTACCTCCCCTTGGCTCTCATTGGTACCATGGAGAAGACTCCACGATATCCCCCATCTGGACCCTGGCCTAGGCCCACTGGCCCTCAACACAACTACCTTTCACTGAAAGAACCAGCGAGGACCACTGCCGGCCCCCAGGAACCAAGGGCAGCTCAGCTCCCTACATGTACCACTCTCTGAGTTTTCTTTAACATGGAGTCCACCAGGCGATGGGCTTCCCAGGAGGCGCTAGTGGTAAAGAACCCATCTGCCAAGGCAGGAGACATAAAAGACGCGGGTTTGATCTCTTCCCTGATTAGAAATTGTTCAAATCCACCCTTTGGAACTCAGGGAAGGTCATGGAGGCTGGAGTCTGTTCCCTACAAACAAAAAATGGGGGACATGGAAATGCTTGTGTGTCCAGGAGCCCCACGGGATCCTGGTCAGTTTCAGAGGGGCGGGGTCGATCCCAGGCCCAGTCTTGTGGCCCCACTCTTTCTCAGCACGACCCCAGAAAGAAATATGGCTTGCTCTCCCATCCCGTCTTCTCATTTCTGAGGCCTTGAGGGTGATGAGAGGTGGCTTCTCTGAGAAACAGAGCCTGAGATGGAGTTTAGCTGCAGGTGGTTTATTAAGGAGGGCCCTGGTGATCCACATCTGAGGAAGGAAGCAGGAGTGGGAGAGGGCAGAAGGAGCTAAGCTGAGATCTGGACCAACAGCAACTTCAGCCAAGCCCACAGGGAGCTGTGGGGCTCAATGGCCCATTAGAGTGGCCCCCAGGTGATACCCTGCAGCCATCAGTCAGTGGGGGTGCACTGCCCCCAGAGGGTGCCACCTTGGCACAGCTGCTCTCAGTAGCTAAGGCAGACCCTGTCTAGAAGGGGTTGGGAGCCCTCAGGAAGAGTAGGGTGGGCCTGACCCTTTGCTGCCTGGGAGTCAGCCAGCCCAGCTCTCTGGGTTTTCTTCCTGTCTGAGGGCTGAGGGGGTGGGTGGGGGGGAGTGTCAGAGCGCCCTGTGCCTGCAGGGATGATCATGATGAAGTCCAGGGGGCGCTAGTCGTAAAGAACCTGCCTGCCAATGCAGGAGACCTGAGAGACGGGGGTTTGATCCCTGGGTGGGGAAGATCTCCTGGAAGGAGAAATGGCAACCCACTCCAGTATATTTGACTGGAGAATTCCAGATAGGTCAGGGGCAGTCTGGTTGTTAAGGACTGAATTGTGCCTCCTGCCAAAAAATAAAAAAATACATTGGTGTCCTGCCCCCTCAGGACTTCAGAATGTGATTAAATTTGAGATAAGGCCTCTACTGAGGTGACTCAGGTAAAATGAGGTCACAAGGATGGGCCCCAGTCCAATCTGACTGGAGTCCTTATTGACACAGACCCACACGTGAAGATACAGGGAGGAGGTAGCCGTCTCCAAGCCAAGGAGAGAGGCCTCAGAAGAACTCAGCCCTGCTGGGACTTTGATCTTGGACTTCCAGACTCCAGAACTGGAAGGCAGTACATTTCTGTGGTTGAAGCCACCCAGTCTGTGGTCCTTGTTATGGCAGCCTGAACAGACTAATAACCCTGGTCGATTAAATGTATAGACAATTCCAAACCTAAGCCCTGAAAGGCTTCGTTCCATATGCGGAGGCCCAGGCACTGCTGAGGGGCTCCTGGCCGAGCATCTGTGGCTGCTGAGTGTGGGCTCCAGGCCAGGCCAGCCTCCTGCTCACCCCACAGCCAGGCTCTGGGAAGGCTGCACAGGAAGGGAAGGTGCGCACCGATAGCAAGGCCAAGAGCTGTTGGCTGGGACCCTGATGGTGTGGCTGGTGACTCCAAACCAAGAATGGGAGCAGAGAGAATGTTCTGAGTGGCTCTGGGCCGCCGCCACCGTCTGCATCTGTTTCCTTACCTCTGCAGAAAGGTTTCTCATTTCCAACTTGCATATGGCTTGTCACCCACTGTGGAAGAGAATTAAAGGTATAACAAGCTGTCCTCCCAACCCACAGACTCAGAGGGTATTCACATGGCCTGCTTCACCCACTCAAGGCACCCAGGGTGTCTCAGGACAGAGGCCCAGGACTACTCCCAGTGACCCAAGAGTGACTCTACTTAGGAAAGGCCCTTCTCTAAATATTTTCTCTCTGGGTTTGGCTGAAGACAGTCATGGCCAGTCAGGGGGCTTGGGGAGCAGACCAGGCCTGCCAAGAGCCTCCTGATGACTGTGAAGAAAACCCAGAGAGCAGGGCTGGCTGACTCCCAGGCAGCAAAGGGACAGGCCCACCCTACCCTTCCTGGGTTCAAGCCAGGGCACCCACTGAGGCTGGGGAGTTCTGGACCCAGGCAGACCCCAGAAAACAGCCCGCAGCCCTCCAATCAGCTGCCGTGTGTTTATTTTCACAGCTGCTCCTCCAGCTCGGCTGTTCCAGTGAGCAAAGGAATCTGTTTGTCTGCAAAAAAAGAATGTGGCAGAGAGGCGGGAGGCGCCCCAGGCAGCCCAGGCAGCCTCGGCAGCTACAGAGCTGGCCGAAACCAGCCAGACACTCAGGAGTGTCACTCAAAGGCCTAGAGGCCAAGTTCACAGACTCAGAGACATCCTCTGCCCTGTGCCCTGCCCAGGTAGCCCTGCTCTTCCCCGGGGCCTGGCCTTTACCTGCTGTCCTTAGGGCAGGTGCCAGGCTGGCAGCCTAAGGGCACGGAACACGGACCCACCCTCCTGAGGTATTTGCTTCTTTCTCCTTTACAGACAAGCCCCCAATGCACCCTCCCCCTCCCCCCCCCCCCCCCACTCTCTGAGAAGGAGGTCAGTCAGCTGAGTAGACGAGGAACAGGCACATAGGACACTTACAGCCAAGCCTGCCCTGGGCCTAGAGATAAAGAAAGAGGGAGGGTGAGAGACATCCTGGCGGGCCAGCTTAATCCCAGCCCAGTCAAGTGAGGCCATCTGCTGCACTGGAAGTTCAGCTATAGCTCCCAGACCTGTCAGCCTTGTTCTGGAACATTCTGGGCAGCCCAGGAGGAGTCTAAGCAAGGCCAGCCCAAAGTCACTGTCGTTTGGGTGGTTTTGGCCATGGGGGCACCTGGGGCCCCAAAAGAGGGGCTCTGTTCCTCCAGATAATCTTAATACCCCCTCTCACTCATACCCTTCACTAACCCCCTGGGCTGACCAAGAAACTGTCTTGGGGGCTGGGTGAGGGGTGGAAAAGAGACATAGCTGTCATGGTCTGGTTTATACTGAACCCCTCAGAGGTACAGGAATAGAATTGGTCATAGTTTATCCTCCTTCTAGGTCTTTTCCCTGGTCAGATGAATAATCTAGACGTAATTGAGCTCGTCCCCTGGGTTGGCCTCCTCACCCCTGAGGAGCTCTAAGAGATCGAGGGACTTACCCAAGGACATAGAGCAAGAGTGACCAAGGGAACAAGTCTTAGGCTGGGTTCTTCCAGACCTGAGAAAAGGATTTGGCGCCAAGTGACTGATTTGGGAGTAGGGGAGTGGTGGGGAGAAGGGAAGTAGGTAGTAAGGGAGGTATTGTCAAGCCAGTCTCTGGAATGAGACACTGAGCGTCAATCCACTAGATTTCTCTGAGAGACCCTGGATAAGACACCTCAGCATCACCCCATTCACTTGGGGAATGGGAAAGCTGGAGTCTTCATCTTCTTGTTCCCATTCATCAGTGCCTGGCAGATGCTCCCAGAGGCATTGCCTCAAAAGCCTCAGGTGGGGGTCTTATGTCCTTCGAGAATGTTCTAAACTCTTCAGTGCCCTCCAGCTGGTTTGTGAGGAAGTCAGCCAGCTGGGAGTGGGGATGAGGGGATGGGGGGAGGTGGGGGTAGAAACAGCCACCCCACATGCACACACACGAATCAGTGTGTACCACTAGAATGGGGTTTGGGCTTCTGTGCCAACTTCAGAGTGGAGGCAGCCCTGAAAATCCCTGATGCTGCACATGCTAAGTAGGTGGGGACCCTCTCAGAAAGGTCCCACACCTTGGGAGCAGATGCCCAAAGTGGATCCAATTCCCAAATTTACCACCCTGTGATCTTGGGCCCGGGACAGGTTGCCGGATGCCTCAGTGCCTATAAAATGAGGGTATGAAAACCTGCCTCAATCCCCAACGGCTTGGTCTAAGAGTTAGAAGTAACAGGGTGGTCTGCCTGCCACAGTACCTGGTCCACAAAAGGGGTAGTGGATCATATTTTTTCTTATTGAGTTAAAATTCACATACCATAAAAATTCACCATTGTGGGACTTCTCTGGTGGCCCAGTGGTTAAGAATCCACCTTCCAATGCAGGGGATGTGGGTCCAATCCCTGGCTGGGGAACTAAGATCCTACCAGCCTCACGGCCAAAAAACCAAAACATAAAACAGAAACAATACTGTAATGAATTCAATAAAGACTTTAAAAATGGTCTACATCCAAAAAAAAAATTCACCATTGTAAAGAATGCAATTCAGTGGCTTTAAGTATTTCAGTGGCTTTAAATATATTTACAATGGTGTGTGACCATCACCATTATTTAATTCTAGAATATGTTATCACCCCAAAAGAAATTCTGTAGCCATTCAGTAGTCCCTCCTCATTCTCCCCACCCCCACCCCTGGCAACCACTAATCTACTTTCTATCTCTGTAGATGTGCCTATTATAGACATCTCATATAATGAAATCGTACACTCTGTGGCTTTTTGTGTCTGGCTTCTTTCACTTAGCACAATGTCCCGAAAGTTAATCCGTGTGGTAGCATGTGTCAGCCCTTCGTTCCTTTTTATGGTGGAGAGCTATTTCCCTATGTGCAAAGACCACGTATTGTTTATCCACTCATCAGTTGATGGACATTTGGATTGTTTCCACTTTGGGGCTATTATGAATAGTGTTGCTATGAACATTCATGCACACTTTTTTGTGTGGACATACATTTTGAACTCCCTTGGGCATATATCTAAGAATGAAATTGCTAGTCATAGGGTAACTCTGTGTTTAACTTTTTAAGGAACTGACAAACTCTTTTCCACGGTGGCTATATCTTTTACATTCCCACAAGCAATGTAAGAAGGTTCCAATTTCTCCACATCCTTGCCAACACTTGTTATTTTCCATTAAAAAAAAAAACTATAGCCACTCTATGGATATGAAGTGGTATCTCCTCATGGTTTTGATTTGCATTTCTCTAATGATTAATGATGTTGAGTATCTTTCCTGTGCTCACTGGCCCATATATTTTTTTAAGATGTCAAGCATTCCCAGTAATAATTACCTTGGAATTAAACCAATACCTACGAGCGGGCTGAGGCCACTGGACTGTGGACTTGCCGAAGCCCTGTGTCTCCATCCCTTAGTCAGACATCACAGTCACTAGATGCCTTCCAGGGCCTAGGATGTGGGCCAGCATTGTGTCTAGGAGCAGTGGCTTCCATTGGCAGCCCACAGACAGAAGAGGAGGGGCATATACCAGCTAATTTATCTACTTTTTTCCTTATTTAGAATAAATTCTCAGGATTCAGATCACCCGGACAACGAGGATAAATGTTCTTATTGCTGCCCCTTTTTAAGCCACTACAAGCTACATATGTATGCAGGTTTATCCTTCTGACCTCTCAAGTATTGGTTATCATTATGGTATTTTAAATATTTCTGGTAATTGCATATAAAATTGCTTTATATTTTTATCTTAGATTAATATAATATAGACATAAGAATTACAGATTATATTTTCCTTTTTTAAGTTATATGTGTATTTTGCTCATTTTTTAATATTTTCTTATCCAGTTGGATGAGCTCTTTCCTAAAATAACTATATCAACCATATTTGTGGTCCTCAGTCTGCTTTCTCTTCATAAGCTGGTTGGAATGTGGTTTGAGTTTTTTGTCTTTCTGTTAAACATCTTTGATTATCTGTGCAGTTAACTTTTACTTTCTATTTTCTGACTCCTTCCATCACAACCAAACTTAAAAAGTCCTTCCCCGGGGGCAGAACATGGTTTCAAGATGAGATTCTTCAGAGGAAAATGTTCTAGCACCTAAGAAATTGCAAAATCCCTCTGACAGCTTAGATAACATTGGTTTCTTCCTGTCCCCGAGGTCCTTCCAGGGAGGGGGAATTGTTAAGCTTCACAGTTAAGAGCTTGAGTTCTGAAGCCAGACTGCTCTGGGTTTGAATCCCAGCTCTGTCAAGGGGGCCAGTTACTTACTTCTCTGTGCCTCAACTTCCTCATCTATAAAATGGGAATAATAATTGGTACCCCATTCATAAGGTTGTTAAGAAAACCAAATGGTACCCTAAGTAGATCTGAAAGTGAAAGTGTTAGTCACGCAGTCATGTCCCACTCTTTGCAACCACATGGACTGTAGCCCACCAGGCTCCTCTGTCCATGGGATTCTCCAGGCAAGAATACTGAAGTGGGTTGCTGTTTCCTCCTCCAGGGCATCATCCTGAAGTATATCAAAGCTTATCTAAGTAAAGTTTTGGATGTCCATATCCTCGGATCACCGTGGCAAGTAAAGTAGAAGAATGAGATGGGTGTTCCTTTTGGTCTTGCCCAAAGAGAGAGCCACCAACAGGTCCCAGCCTGGTTCAGCGAGGAGCCACGGAGGACAACCCTCTGGGCTCAGGGGCTTCTCTGCCAGCTTTTCTTTCTCCTGCCTTCTGTTTGGTTTGATCTGAGGTTGACAGACCACCTGGCCCACTAAACTGAGGCTGTAAACTCATCCCATCTGCCAGCTTACCTGCCCTGAGCCTGTCATTTGGCTGCGTTTTTACACCCTGAGGTGAGGCTGAGGATGCAAACAGCCCAACTTGTTTGGTCACTTGGTCTCCACTGCCAAAGCTGCTGCCCTGTCATCTCCCTCCCCACAAGGCAGCTCAGACCCAGGAATTTTAATTGATCTGAACTAGAAACTCCATGAACCAGAGTCACTGGAGGAAGATCTGAGGGGGATTCAAATGTCTATGACTTTTAAGTGGGGAAAGTCAAGTCCCCAGACAGGCAGTCAGTGGAGAATGGTGACACGGCTTCAGCCAGGCAAGCCTTGGGGCTGAGCCTTCAAGTATCCCAGCTGTGGATAATAATGATCTCCATGTTCCTCCAGCTGGAGTGGAGCTCAAGTCCCTCCGCTTAAAATGAACTCTCCCCTAACGCTCCCCCACCACCCCTCAAAATCCTGCAACAAAGTGCCTAACAAAAGCAATAGCTGGCCTTGCAAATGGTTCTTACATCACTGTTTGAGTCATTCCTCTCCCAAGGCAAGGGAGGTGAACGTTGTTGCTCCCAGTTTACAAAGGAATCAACTGAGGCCCCAAAAGGTGAACATGTAGGTCTGGGTGTGGCAGCACTGGGTCTCAATCCAAGGGTTCTCCATCTTTAGTGCATCAGAACTTCCTAGGGGGCCTCAGGGGCTGGCCCCACCCCCACAGTTTCTGATGTACTGGGTCCATCCTGGGGCTGAGAAATTGGAATCCTCTTACAAAGAATTAGTTTTCTTTCTTTTTTTCCCTATCCTCATCTTTATCCAAGTATAATTAACAAATAAAAAAGTGTACATATTTCAGGGGTCACACTTGATTTTTTTTTTCTTCTTTGGAACAGAAAAAGGTTTATCAAAGGGCCATGCAAGGAGAATGGGTGGCTCTTATCCCCCAAAACCCTAAACTCCTTGAACGACTTTAGCAAAGCATTATCTTTTTATTTTTTTAACTTTTTATTTTACATTGGAGTACAGTTGATTAACAATGTTGTGATAGTTTCAGGTGTACAGCAAAGTGATTCAATTATACATATGCATCTTTTTCAAATTCTTTTCCTGTTACCTAATATTGACCAAAGTTCCCTGTGCTATACAGTAGATCTCTGTTGGTTATCCATTTTAAATATGGCAGTGTGTACATGTCCATCTCAAAGTCCTTAACTATCCCCTCCCCCTCCCCTTCCCCACTGGTAACCATAAGTTCATTCTCTGTGAGTCTGTTTCTGTTTTGTAAATAAGTTCATTTATATTCATTTTTAGATTGCACATATGTTATCATTTGATATTTGACTTTCTCTGTCTGACTTACTTCACTCAGTATGATAATCTCTAGGTCCATCCATGTTGCTGCAAATGGCATTATTAAATGTATTGTGTGTTGCGTGCGCAGTTGCTCAGTCGTGTCCAAGTCTTTGCGACCCTATGAACTGTAGCCCGCCAGGCTCCTCTGTCCATGGGATTCTCCAGGCAAGAATACTGGAGAGGGTTGCCATTTCCTTCTCCAGGGGATCTTCCTGACCCAGGGATCAAACCTGTGGCTCCTGCGGCTCCTGCAGGCAGATTCTTTATGGCTCAGCCACCAGGGAAGCCCTGTTAAACGTATACATTGTGAAATAATCACCACAATCATCCAAGGGAAATGAAATCAGGATCCCAAAGAGAGTTCACTTTTCTAACAAGTTTCCAGACCATGCTGAGGGTCCACACTTGGAGAACCACTGGCTTAGAACTTTTGCCATGATGTTATACATGCCCATTGGGGTTAATAAAGAAATCCTTCCAACAGCTAGGGATGGACAGATTTGGGTGTTTAGGAAAAAAAAAAAAAACTGTTAATGGCAGCATATCTAAAACATAAGAAAGGAGCTTCAGCCTCCAGCTGCAGGGTATTTCACACATGAAGGGAAGGAGCTTGGATGAGAAAGACGGGTGTCCCGGGCCTGGGGCTTGAGCACAGGGGGTTAATTCTGGCTTCCTTCTGGTGAGTCCACATGACTGGGAAAGAGGAAGGTGGAATGATTGCTTATGTATAGAAGCAGCAAGGTCTTGGCTGTGTAAAACCCAATCATTACTTCCAGGTAGTAATGCATTTCAGGCAAAGTCTTCTGTTTATGCTCAGCAATGCACGCATCTCAGAGCGGTGGCCAGAGAAATGGCGAGTCGTCGGATATTGAGCGAGTGATAATGGAATCCAGGAGGTGGAAATTACAAGTCGAAAAGTAAAATCGATGCCCTGACTGTGAAATGACTGAATGCCTGGTGAGGAACTGTGTCAGGCTGCCCCCACCCCCACCTCACTCTGCACCAATCTTTAAGATGCTCACGGGTTCAGAAGTTCCTTGAGGGCAGGGACCATATTTTAATCACGGGTAATCATATCATGTCAGGGCAGAAACGGGCCTTAGAGAGCTTCCAGCCCTGGAATGGCAAATCGGTTTCATTTTGATGCCAGCTCCGATCGTTTAGCAATGGCTGCCTGAAGCGCTGGGCCGAGAAGCAGGCTGCCCATCTCTGGGCTCTGTGGGGAGCCAAGCCAGGATCAATTAGCCACGCTTACCACGGGGCCAGAGTGGGGGGGATAGGGCCAGGGAGGGAGCACTTTGTACCGATTAGCCAACACCGATCAAGTCCTACTTGTCCTGCTGACCGAGGAGAAAAGAACTGCTTCACAGTCCTTGTGTCCCCAGCCCGCTCCTGCCCCTAGCAGCCCTTCCCTACCAGCCAAAGGGGTTCTGGGCATGACATTCAAGGATCTGTGAACTCGGATGGGGGAAAAAAATTATATCTTCAGTTCTACTAACCTTTAACTGAAATCGAGTACTTCCTTCCATCATGAACACAGGCAACAAACCATAGAAGCCTCAGCAGTCCCTGTGACTGTCACCAGTAGAAACCACAGCTATCTTCACAGCACATCAGAACTGTCGCAGACTATCTCTAAAGATCGCTCACCCTCCTCACTAGGGTGAAATGAGAATAGTTATTAGATCGGCCACTAAATCTTGTTGTTGAATGCACTGAGAAAGAAGCACCTCTATGACTCCCTCACAGAGCTGTTTTTAAATATTTGGAGAACTGCGTTTCAATAGAATTGGTTTCCTCGGTGATGCTACATTATGCATTTAAAGACATGGTTCTGAGAAGGAGCTCATAGGCTCCAAAGGGGTGCATGGTCCACGATAGGTTAAAAAAAAAACAAAACTGCCAAGTTTGGCTGCTGGCAAGTCCCAGGTACCAGGGCCCCTCCCAGCCTCAACTTCAGTCACAGGAGCGGATGTGGGCAACGCGCGCTGTCTTTGGTACCCTATATGCTTTGCTGTGACTTGGCGGCAACTGGCAGCTGAGATAGTGCAAATTGGCCGCTCTCCACTCTGGGGAGACAGCTGACCTCGGGGGCTCCCTGGGCTCAGATGCCCAGACGGTGACAGCTCTGGCCCTGTGCCAGGCCTCCCCGGTTTGGCCTTCCACAGCAATGGCCAGTCTGGGTCACAGACACGGCAGCCCGATGTTTGGCTCCAGCCTTCTTTCTCCTATAGCAACCCTGCCCTTCTGCTGCGCTGTCCCCCAGGAGCCTGAAAGGCAGGCTTCGTGGATATCTTACTGCTGCGTCTGGTTGCCGGCTTCTCAGCCTCAGGGCGGGGGGAGAAAGACAGCCTGGAGATTTCAATTCTGGCGCACAGTCCTCGGGCTCACCTTGCTGTTTGCCTTTCATTTTCAAAATGCATCTATCCTCCTTCCTTTGGGCATGCAAATGCTGAAGTCTCAGTTATCTGTCCTGGAAGACACCTCCAAAAATTGCCTGTTCCAAGCACATCCCATCCCTCCCCCACTCCCACCCTTCACTGTACAAATCAGGACACAAGCTGGGAGGGGCAGCGTGACCCGCTCCTTGTGACACAGACCTGGAACCACCCGGCCAGTCCTCTCCCCATTGTGGCACAGCCTCATAAATAATGTAAGATTTTGGCGTCGTAACCATCTGTCTCAGGTCAGGGGAACAAATTGCAAATTCATCCCTATTCAAAATCGCCATTTGATAGAGTGGGGGGTGGGGGAAGCAGGGCTACTGCCGCTCCAGGGGACTCTGTTCCCAGTGGATTCTCTGTAACTGGCATGACTGAAGGTTCTGTGCCGAATTCTTATTTGTTTTTATTCTGAAAGACCCCCTGATGAGTTCTAGCAGGGTAGGGTAAATGGCAGATCCTGCCTATTTTTCTATCGGCATCACAGACAATGCTTTCAGGATGCTTCCAGTGGGGAGCTGCTCCTTTGCCCAAGAAATCTTCCCCACTGCCTTTCAGGTCAACAGCCACGGCTGAGCTACAAGGTCCTTCAGTTAGTGGAGACAGGCAAGGAGCTGTAACAAACATCCCCCAAATCTCCATGGCTTAATAGAATGTGCAAGAGGCTTATTTCTCATTCATGTCACACTCCAATCAAGCATTCCAGGGGCAGCCTTGCACATGGTGATTCAGGGATCCAGGCTCCCTCCATCTTGTGGAAAGTAGCACTATGAACTTCAATATGTGGCTCCCAAGATCAAAGTAGAACAGGAAGAGAAAATGGAGGCTGCTGAGTGAGAGACTTTTGTGGCCCAATATACTACTTCTGTCACTAGAACTCAGTCACATGGCCCCAACTTAACTGCAAGGAAGGCTGGGAAATGTAGTCTAGCTGTGGACTCAGGAAGATGAGGACATGGATACAGTGGGAACAGTGTTAGCATGGCCACCATCGTTAATGTTATACTACTGTCCTAGTAAAGGGTGCGTGTGATGCTAGCTTAAGTGAGGCATGAAAATATTGGATGGCAATGACCAAAAGGATGCTGGATACCTCGCTGAGTCCAAAGGAAAGTTGATCAAGGAGATTCAGGAGGGACTGGACAAGAGAGCAGAGATCATCCATAGCTTCCCATTCTATGGGACTCAGTGGTTTTTAACCCTTTTTCCTTTGCTACATCTATTCATTCGACAATTATTATTGAGCACCCACTAGATGCATTTATTGCAGTGAAGCAAACGGACTACACCCTGCCTCTCAAGGAGCTGATACTATGTTCAATTTTCTATGTAAACTTTTCTTTCTTCTTTGTGCCTATGAGACGTCACAATGCTGGCCTGTGACTCTCCAAACTGCTTTTTCTGTCTTCTTCCCCAGCTAATGGCCCTTACTTTCTACCTAGAAGATATCTGGACAGCTGGCTTGTGCCATCACTTGTGAGAGAGAGACTATTAAATAGGAGCTTCCTGCTTATCATGGATGCCAGATGTCTTCATTTAGGTTCCCCAAAAGTGGACCTTGAGACAAAGATTTGGGCAACAGTAGTTTACTTGGGAGGTGAGGTCAGAGAGTATCAGCTGGGAAATGAGGAAGTGAGATAGAGAGAAGAGAAAAGGCAATACAGGGTGAGTTTATGAGCTGGTTCCCACTGCGGGCAACTGGGGTTCAAAACCACTGGGGACCATGTGGAACACACCTGTGAACTGGCCCACCAAGGGGCAAGGAAGCAAAGTACTCATCCATCAACTCCTTGACGGTCATTGGTCATTAACCCCCACTGCAGGCAGCCAATCACAGACTCCCTCAAGAGGAAAGATTTAGGAAGCAATGGGTTGGGTATGAGCAGTTACTGCTGCACCAAGCATCAGAGCGCAGAGCCAAGCTTCTCAAACCCTCCACTTGGGAATCACCAGTATGACTCATTATGCCTTCTCCCAGCTAAGCAGAGCTTCAGCTTCTGAGTACTGAGGAGGGGCTGGAATGAACAATTTTTTTACCCACTCTCTGCTGCTGCTAAATCGCTTCAGTCGTGTCCGACTCTGTGTGACCCCATAGACGGCAGCCCACCAGGCTCCCCCGTCCCTGGGATTCTCCAGGCAAGAATACTGGAGTGGGTTGCCATTTCCTTCTCCAATGCATGAAAGTGAAAAGTGAAAGTGATGTCACTCAGTCGTGTCTGACTCTGCGACCCCATAGACTGCAGCCCACCAGGCTCCTCCATCCATGGGATTTTCCAGGCAAGAGGACTGGAGTGGGGTGCCATTGCCTTCTCCGTACCCACTCTCTAGCTAAGCTTATTTAACTTATATGCAGAGTACATCATGAGAAATGCTGGGCTGGAAGAAGCACAAGCTGGAATCAAGATTGCTGGGAGAAATATCAATAACCTCAGATATGCAGATGACACCACCCTTATGGCAGAAACTGAAGAGGAGCTAAAAAGCCTCTTGATGAAAGTGAAAGAGGAGAGTGAAAAAGTTGGCCTAAAGCTCAACATTCAGAAAACAAAGATCATGGCATCCAGTCCCATTACTTCATGGGAAATAGATGGGGAAACAGTGTCAGACTTTATTTTGAGGGGCTCCAAAATCACTGCAGATGGTGACTGCAGCCATGAAATTAAAAGACGCTTATTCCTTGGAAGAAAAGTTATGACCAATCTAGATAGCATATTCAAAAGCAGAGACATTACTTTGCCGACTAAGGTCCATCTAGTCAAGGTTATGGTTTTTCCAGTAGTCATGTATGGATGTGAGAGTTGGACTGTGAAGAAAGCTGAG
Organism: Capricornis sumatraensis; assembly: GCF_032405125.1. Taxonomy (NCBI): domain Eukaryota; kingdom Metazoa; phylum Chordata; class Mammalia; order Artiodactyla; family Bovidae; genus Capricornis; species Capricornis sumatraensis. The sequence goes on along the minus strand of NC_091092.1, from coordinate 104,096,652 downwards.
CGCCGAAGAATTGATGCTTTTGAAGTGTGGTGTTGGAGAAGACTCTTGAGAGTCCCTTGGACTGCAAGGAGATCCAACCAGTCCATTCTGAAGGAGATCAGCCCTGGGATTTCTTTGGAAGGAATGATACTGAAGCTGAAACTCCAGTACTTTGGCCACCTCATGAGAAGAGTTGACTCATTGCAAAAGACTCTGATGCTGGGAGGGATTGGGGTCAGGAGGTGAAGGGGACGACAGAGGATGAGATGGCTGGATGGCATCACTGACTCAATGGACGTGAGTCTGAGTGAACTCCGGGAGTTGGTGATGGACAGGGAGGCCTGGCGTGCTACAATTCATGGGGTCGCAAAGAGTCGGACATGACTGAGTGACTGAACTGAACTAAACTGAGCTAAGTGATGGCCACCAAAGTATCCCAAAGTCTCATTGTGGCCCTCAAGACACTCCTGATCTGGTCCTTCCTATCAATCAGGCCCTATCTTTCCCTCCCTCGACACTAGACAGCCTCTGTTTCACCTGGGTTGACCTGTTTCCTGAGCCCTCCAAGCCTGATCCTGCCTCTAGACACTTGCTTTTCCCACCAACCAGCTGCTCCACACTGTTCCCCATCTGTTTCACCTTATCTGGGTCTCAGCTCCAAATCCCTTCCCTGACCTGCTTGGCTATAAGAGCCCCCACCATCCCCTGACCAATGAGACTCCTTTCTGTGTTAGTTACATGAAACATTCATTCATTTACTTGTTTGTTGCCTGGTTTCCCATTGAGTGGGCAAATCCTGAGAACAGGTCCACTTTCTGGAGCACATAGTAGGTGCTACTGGTTAAATGAACAGACCTGGGCACCTCCACCTCTGTGATGATGTGACTTTAGGAGTAGTCGCATCTTCATATAAAGCAGAGGAAAATGGATTTGGAGGGTGGATGGTAGGGGAGGGTTCATCCAGATCTGCAGGCTCAGAGTCGAAAAAAGAAAAGCCTTTAACAGTGCTTCTTGCCCCTCCTCCCACGTACCCTGCCAACTCCCACAAACCTCTTACCTACCCAGCCCCTGATCTCTGGCCAGGTCATCAGAATCTTGAGTTGGGAAATAGTGTTTGGGGGTGAGGGGAAACCCTCTGTACCTCTGTACCCAAGTCCAAAGCACAACAATCATGAGTGCCAAAAATTACAAGGAATTCATTCGAATCCCACCTGGGCCTCTGTTTCCTCCTCTACGAAATGGATGGAATGCTCATCTGAGAGCACCGTTGTGAGAAGTAAGGGGGCTCATTAAATTCACATAAAAACACTCATCACTGTTCCCTCTGCATGGTAGGCCTTCCATAAATGTTAGCTTAGGACTCTTTTTTTTGTATTATTAGGATGCATGTGGCACACTAGAGGACCTGGGAAAGGTGGTCTTGAGTTGCTTTCTGAGTTGGGTTTTGAAGAACCCGACTGTTACGTATTGCATTGGCCAAAAAGTTTGTTCGGATTTTTCCAGACCATGGCAAGGAAACCCAAACGAATTTTTTGGCCAACCTAATAATTACCACCTAAGATGAACACAGTAATGGAGCTGGGGGGAGCTGGCTCCAGAACCCCGAGAAGAACGTGGAGGCGAACTTTACTGGTGGGGCCTCTGGGAGGATGAACAAGAGTCCGCTGAGCCACTGTTCTGTCCCATTTGCCTTGTGGTCCCCCAAGGGCACGGCTTGGAAAGGCTCTGAGATGCTCTGGGACAGTCGTTGTCACATAGCGAGGCTGTCTCTTCTATGTCCTTCACTGAGTCCCCACTTATGAGCTTGAGGAAAATGAAAGAAAATTCTCACAAACTCCATCTTTCCGCCTCGAACCTTGCTCCCTCGTATTTACTGTATGAATGTTATCTTTTGACCCTGATCCCTCCACTGGGAATTGGGGGCCCAGACACGGCCCAACTCTGTCCTGTTTCCTTTTGTCCCTTCTCTGGAGCCTGCCACCTCTGTCGGGGTGGCCAGCCGAAAGGGGCACAGGGCAAGATCTCCAAGGGGAAAGATGAGGCAATTTCAGTCGCTTCTGGTGTTTCAATCTCCTTTGTGATCTGGGAGGGGGGAAGAGGCGGCCCACGTTGGCGACTGGGAAAACAAGCCGAGATAAGAGCTTCACACCAGGCCCGGCTAGTGGGCCCCTCATTCACACCGCTTCAAAGACAAACACTTTCCGTTTGTCGATTTGTTTTAGGCCTTGCCGAATCTGCAACTCTGTGGCCTTGACTCTAAAAATAAATCTCCTGCAATAATGACGAGGCTGTTGCAAAGAGGAAGGCGTGCAAAGGAGGAAAGACCGGGGAAGCGGGAGATATACTGAATACCCACACGGGAAGAAGGGATGTGGGGAAATTGCCCTTGCTCTTTCCTCCCCACCACCGCCTGGCCAGGCGGACTGCAAAAGCCAACAGCACTGGGCCAATGCTCTGTCTGTTCATTAGAACCCGAGCACAGAGGAGGGAACTGTCCTGTGTAGCCCTTGTGACCCAGCTGCTAACTGCGGTCCAGGCACCAGCAGTGGCTTCAGCATCACCTGCGAACCTTTCAGAAATACCAGTTCTCCAGCCCCACCCCACCCCTGCTGAATCTGAAGCTGCATTTTAAGCAGCTCCCTGCATGATCCGTGGGCACACCACAGTTTGAGAAGTGGGCAGAGTCCCTGATGTTGTCCTGAGTGTGCCAAACAGATGCTCAATTCTCCTCCGTTCCTGCAAGCCAGAGGGGAGCCGCTCCCTCGCTGAGGGGCTTCCTTCCAGGGACTCTCCTTTGGAGTAAGGAACCTCTTAGCACGATCAGCTAGGTTCCTTGTGACCACAGCTCATTTTACTACAATGCCGCAGCTCCCCCACTCACCCCCAAGATAATTAGGAATATCTTTGGCCCGTCCTGTGTTCATCCAACATTCATGTGGACGCAGGAAACAGGCTCATTACACACCAGTTACTCCCCGGGGGCTGTCTGGGATTTGTCATTTGAGTCCTTGTCCTCCACCCCTCGTTGCTCTGTTTCTCCTTCCCCAGCTCCTGGGCTGAAATGTTTCCCTGTCTCCTCAACTTTATGAAACTCTATTTCATGGCCTCGGTGTGAGATTTTGATACATGCTGACACCCCCTTCATTCAGCCCTCCCCTTCGGTCTTGCTGACATATTTCAATGCTCCTTACTGTTCTCATCAGTTTTGTGAAGAGACCATTCTCTCCTCCTTTCTGCCGCAGCGGTCATAAACTCGGTTATTTAGTGTAGACTCCGGTTCCCCTTGCTTTGGACCAGACCAGGCAGGTGAGCCGTCAGGCCATTGTTTAGATGCTGAGTAGGTGACAAACAGTTATGGTCGGTCTTGCTGGAATTCTAAATAATGGCTGTCACTCCTCATTGACTATAAAATGTACAAATGTGAATGATAAGAAAGAACATAACTGTGGCCCATCTTATCAAATTTATTTTAGCTGTGCTTTAAAATCAATTTAATTTGTAAATTATTCATGGCGTGTAGCAACTATTACAGGCTTGCACTCCCCAAACCTATGCTTTAAAGATTGTACTTTTTCGAGACATTTTGTGGATGTTTTTATTACGAAGGTAATGCCTATCTATCTTAGAAAATGTGGATACGACAGATAAGCAAAAATAATTATTATATTATTATCACCTCTAATCCTATGACCAAGAAATAATCACTGTTAACATTTTAATATAAAGCCTTTCAGTCTTTTTTCATTCTCTACACACAAATATGCGTATTTATCTTCTTTTTTTCTTAGGGTCACTGTATATGTGCTAGCTTGTCGTCATCATCAATTTCTTCCCTTCTGTCCTTGAGCCCTCTTGTTCTGGAAGCTGCTCATACCAACTCTCCAGAGCTGATTGTGGGCATTTCTTTCCAACTCTGTGCTAAGCAACATCCTGTTGATAGCTTGAAATCAGCCACGGTGGTAAATGCTATCATTCAGGGCTCCCCCCCCCCAACTAGATATCTGGTTATTAAACGTTTACCAGCATACCGCTGTGTATATATAAGCCCACAGCCAACTTCATGGGCATCGAGCAGCTGCACAGGGGCCTGTGATCAAAATGGTGTCATGCATGATTTAATGTGATGCTGTCACCACCTTGAAATTCTTAATAACTTTATGTTTGAACCTGTGCTTTGTCAGTGAAGTCTGATAGGATGATGGGCTATCACGTGACGACAGGAGATACATAAAAGATGTATGTCCGCCATTTTTTGTTGCCCATGAGCACAGAATTCTGGTGAATCCACAAGGCACAGGAGTTCAGCGAGACTCAACACACATGCAAAGTGAGTGTGTGATGTCTACAACTGAGTAAGTTGGGGAGCTGATAGTCTTAAAAGGCTATGTGTCCCATTTGAAACAGTATTTGCTCCAAATGCAGGAAGAAAGCAATGGTGTTTGAAGAAACACAGACTATGGTTTTTCCAGTAGTCATGTATGAGAGTCGGACCATAAGGAAAACTGAGCACCAAAGAAATGATGCTTTCAATTTGTGGTGCTGAAGAAGATTCTTGAGAGTCCCTTGGACTGCAAGGAGATCAAACCAGTCCATCCTAAAGGAAATCAGTCCTGAATATTCATTGGAAGGACTGATGCTGAAGCTGAAGCCCCGATATTTTGGCCACCTGATGCAAAGAGACGACCTATTGGAAAAGACCTTGATGCTGGAAAGACAGGAGGCAAGAGGAGAAGGGGGCAGCAGCGGATGAAATGGTTCAGTAGCATTACCAACTCAATGGACATGAATTTGAGCAAACTCTTGGAGATAGTGAAGGACGGAAAAGCCTGCAGTCCATGGGGTCGCAAAGAATTGGACACAGCTGAGGCGACTTAGCACACACATGCATGCACTGAAAATGATAATGTAGAAGAAAACGGAAACACAGGGCACCCCAGAGCTCCTTTTCTTTCACTCCCTCCCCTCCTTATTTATCAGTGAGCAGAAGGTAGTATTGGCAGAATGCTCACATATCAAGAAGTCAAATAAAACTGTCTAGCTAGTTTCGTGCAGAGTTTCCACTGTTCTGCTAAGAACAAAATATATATGGGTGTACAAGCTTCAAAACAAATTGTGTAATTTCAGCAATTCTGCATAAGAGTGCAATGCTGTTATATTTGCACATAAAACTGACACGGCATGATATATAGATAAATGGTAAATTCATATTAATAATTTAAATCTTGTATTCTTTACTTAGAACCATATTAAATAGAAAATTTTAAAACACCGCACAAGTCAAGAGAGAGACCCTGGGAAAGAGCGGACAGGCTTTATATTTAAGTATCTATAACAGCACTTTTTCCTGGTTTTTCAAACAAGGGGCCCTACATTTTTATTTTGCACAGAGTTCCACAAATTGTGGAGTGGAGCCAGCCCTGTCCATGCCATTCCCCATTGAGGTGTTAGTCTATTCCTTCACCTCCTGAATTTAATCTGGCCTGCTACTGCTTTGACCAGTAGAATTCTGTAGAAGTGAGCTTCGTTGGCTGTACACTTCACCTTTAACAGAACTGGAGGTTTCTGCTTCCTGCTTCTTGGAGCCCTGAACCACCAGAAAAGATGTCCAGGTTACTCTGCTAGAGAGAGAAGTCATGTACAAGAGTCCTGGGGCATCAGAGATGTGAGTGCAGAAGCTGCCTTGAAGGTTCAGCCCAGTTGAGCCTTCAGATGACTCCAGCCCCAGCTGCATCCTAAATGTAACCTGTGAGACAACATCCTAGGGAAAAACCACCACAAAATCAAGAGAAATAATAAACTGTTGTTTAATTCCACTAAGCTTTGGGATGGTTTGTTCAGCTACAACAGACAACTACAACAGTATCCTTCCCCTTTCATAATGTATGCTTTTAGATCCTACAGAGAACGTTCTAGATTTTTTCCCCCAAGAATCAGAACACTAAGTGGACAATATCAGAGTGAAAGGCAAGCTGCAATGAAGCAGGAGAGTATGACCTCAAAGTTCAGTGTCCTTGAGATTCACAGGGGATGAGGAGGATTGGGGACACATTAAAAATACAGCTCTTCTGATTCCAGTCCCCCAGATTTGGATTCAGTAAATCTGGGGTATAGCCAAGGCATCACTCCTTTTCTAAGCCCTCCCTGCATGATTTGAAGGAGGCTTTTGATGGACCGCAGCTTGCAAAATGCTGCTTCAAGGGGTATTAATCCATAGTGTCAAGGGGTTGTTGATTTCAGAGTCAGAAGATTCCCCCAACCCCGAATTGCAGAACTCGATGATGGCCTGGGAAGGTGACCTGGAATAAAGATAGACTTGCCCATCACAGAACTTGCCTCATCTACTATTTGAAAACCAGCGGAGAAAACAAACAACAAACTATTCTTATTATTGGTTAAGCAGAATTTTCAGAAAAGGCATGCAACCATTATCGATTATTCTGTGGACCACGCATGGGAGCCGAGAGAGAGAAAACACCCATCTTCTATCCACATTAGACTCTTCCTCTGGGTTATCATTCCCAAAAGAGGCATGGGTGGCCCCCAAATGCCACTTGATTTTACCTCTTCAGAGGGAACTAAAAACTGTATGAATATTTTAGGTAGCCATACCAAAAGAAAAATGATATCCTTAAAATTCAGATTTCAGTTAGCTGATGACTTATGCATCCTGGCCTTCCCAGCCCCTCACATGGTGCCTGCCTCCAAGGCAGCGAGCAGTAATTATTTGCGAAATGAATTAATTTGAGTTACCAATAAATTCGAAGCATCAAACAAAGCTACAGCCTTGATATCATGCAGACATCACTGGATGTGATTAGCATTCAATGGACCTAATCTGATCCTTGTAGAAAATGTCCTAAAAGAGAGAGAGAGACGATGAACACATCCTGGTGAAATAAATTCACTCCAAGTTTCCCAGAAATGGCTTCAACCCTGGGAAGCAGTTTTGATCTGGCAGCTCTCAGGGAGAAATTTTAATGGAGCCAGGTTTGCTGAGGGTGAGAGATGGTGGGTGGTTCCAGGGCGTGGCCACAGAAAATGGGCATGACCAGGGACCCGGACCAAAGAACAAATGGGCATCTGTGTGGCAAGCAGAGAGGTGATGAGAACAAGCAGTGCTCAACCTCATCTTCCTCACTGTAAAACAGTGCAAAGAGTACACTTCTCACAAAGTTTTCACGAATTCAAGAACACGTAAGTACACTGTCTCTTGCACAGTACCTGGCACATAATAGCTACACAAAATGTTAACTCCTATTCCCTAAACTCTCTACCTACCCTGGATGGTTCTCTCATGCTTCAGCTTTCCCTGATGATACAGTAGTGTTTATTATACAGAAAGCTGAGAATGGGTGGTGTATAAGTCAGTGTGTGCTGTGTAACAAATCACCCCAAGCTTAACAAATGACCCTCCTCATTTATGCTTGCTTTTACATTTTTTAGGGCAGCTCATCTCAGTTGGGCTCCACTGGGCAGCTCTGCTTCTGGCTACTAGTCTGCCCAGGTGTGACTCCTCATCACAGATTGGGGTCAAGTGTGATTCTGGGTCGCAGGAGGAGTGGCAGTTATGGAGAAAGTGCTTTCTCATAGCAATGACAAAAGAGCGAAAGGGCATGCCCAACTGTACAACCACATTTCCAGTTAGAAAGTCAAAAGGAAGAAATGGTAGAAATATAGCCTTAGAAGCTGGGGCCACCTAGCAAAAGTTGCAGTCACAGTCTATCAGAGGGAACTGAAGCTGCGGAGGAGACCCAGCAGCTGCAGGGTTGTGGGAGGAAATACCCTGGCATATTGCTTCTTCCAGCCCTGGGACTTCCATCAGTGTCTCCTGTTGGCCAAACATATCAGGAAGTCAGAAAGCAAGGGAGCAGGAAAATGCAGTTCCCCATGAGACAGAGCCGGGTAGAAAAGGCAGGGATGGACCTGGAGACAAACTGGTATATATGACAGCATTTACTTAGCCCAAACCTGTATGCACACCCAGGCAACTCACTGCCCAAGCACGGCAGCAGTCACTCCCAGCACCCCATCCATACCCCTTGGCACTGACTGATCCTACACCACCAGTATCTTCCTGAAGACACCTGCAGCTCTGCCTGAGGCATGAGATACCAGAGACACGGGTTCAATCCCTGGATCAGGAAGATCCCCTGCAGGAAGAAATGGCAACCCACTCCAGTATTCTTGCCTGGAGATGCCAAGGACAGAGGAGCCTGGCGGGCTACAGCCCATGGGGTCACAAAGAGTCGGACATGGCTGAGCGGACAAACAGACAGACCCTTCACCTTGTGAGTGAGCTTTACATTGTCTCTTAGAGGTCCTCAGTGGAACTGAGCCATGATGGCATCCAGGGCAGATCTGCTCATTGTACCACATTCGGTGTCAACTTCCTTTCCTTCTCTCATATCTACTCCCATCACAAATCAACTCCTTCATCCAAGCTAAGACAGACACCCCTACACAACTCACAGCTGGCACTCTCTGGGGCAAAGCAGGAACAGAACGGGAGTCAGGGTGAGCAGGCAGGCTAAGGACCAGGCACTCCTGTGTCCTTAGCTGGGGATTCATAAGCCCCTCACACACACACACACACATATGCCAGGGCCTTATTTGGCCCCTCCCACCCACAGCAGAACAGCTTCCATTCCTTTCATGTGAGGAAGAGCAGAGTGAAAGAGGCTCAGGGGAGCCCCTCCAGCAAAAGTCACGGCAGACCTGAGCATAGCACGTTCCCCCAGAATCTCTACCCTGTTCCCACTCCCGCACACCCCCACCCACCCCCAGAACCCCCGCACAAGGCCACCCCTCCCCGGAAGGGAGCGAGTTAAGTCCTGCGTTACCAAGGAACTGCCACACTAGCCACCAAAGTGACTGCTCGTTATTTGAACACTTTCTTCTATTTGACTGAATACAGGAAAAATGTCACAAATAGAATATTCATCATCCCCTCGTGTGCCTTTTCTTCCCTGCTTATCTCCCTGCTGTCATGTAGGAATCCCAGCTTCAGGTTCATTTGGTATGTTGAGTGCGTGCCCGGGGAGAGGACGCTGCTGAAAGCCTGGCCCATGTGCTTCGTGCAGCGACAGCCCTCCCTCTCCACCAGTGACACCCCACCAGACGAACGCCACTCACACTGACCCCTCGAGAGTAGGACAACGTCTGCCTAAGCGGAGGGGCCTGACGCTCCACGCGGAGGGAGCATAAAGGACCCAAGGAGCCTTCGCAGCCATTTAGTGATTCTCGGCATGTCACTTTTACAGACACCTCAGCTTCCAGAGCTTTTATCCTCAGGTGCTTCTCGAAAGACGCAGGATGGCACCCCCACCCCACTTCAAACACCGTCTGTTTCGAGATCCTCAGAGGGGCCAACGCCGCCTGCCAATTTCTCAGCTACAGAGTCATCAGCGCGGAGAGTCGCTCCTCGGTCTCTTTTCCATCAGCGGCAGAGACGTGGTTTCCCCAACCCGGTCCTGCTGCTGCCAAGCCCCGCCTTACAGATTGCCCTGTCAGGCTGCAGGGAACACGATTGTAGGCCTGGCAAAATCAAAGTACTTATTGCCCTGACAATTAGATATTATGTTCAACTGAAGTAACACAAGCCTAAAAACTGATGGCTTCAAAAAAGAAGGATTTCTTTTTTTTTCTCCTCTGCACAGCCACCTAGGACCCAGCCCTTTTCTTCTCCATTCTGAGGAAGTTACCATCACCCCCTCCCCCCCCTGCTCTGAAGATGGCCACTGGAACGCCACCCTTCACATCAGAATTTCAAGCAGGATAAAGAGAAAAGGCAGAAGGGGGCTCCCAAGCTGATTCGGCCATCCTTCTAAAGAGCTTTCCAGAAATCCCACCCAAGAACTCCAGCTTAATGTCTCATTGACTAATAGCTACAAGGAAGGCTGGCAAATCTAAGTTTTAACTGGGTACATTGCCATTATCCATAAAATTGGAGTTCTATGAATGTTATGGGCTTATGATACCTTCTTACAATTTATATGGTAAAGTCCTAACCCCCAGCGCTTCAGAATATGATTGGATTCAGACATAGGGTCTTTAAAGAGGTGTTTGAGTTAAATGGGGTCATTAAGGACTGGCCCTAATCCAATGTGACTAGAGGCAATTGAGACACCAACAACACACAGAAGGAAGACCTCATGAAGGTACAGAGAGAAAGTGGCCAACTGCAAGCCACGGAGAGAGAACCTAGAATGAAACCAACCCTGCCAAAGTGCTGCCATCTTGATCCTGGACCTCACAAAGTGTAAGAAAATAAATTTCTGCTGTTTAAGCCACCTGGTGTGTGGCATATTGTTCCAGCAGCCCAAGCAGACTAAGACAAGAAGTAAGGAAAAGACAGAAATGGTCAGGGATAGGCAGTACCTGGCGCATCGAGGAATTCCTAGCCTTTATTCCCTGAGCTGCTTAAGATCCTTTTTGAGGTAGTTTTCATCAGATGGCATCCAGAGGCCTGCACCATCCCCACCCCTGCCTAACCAGTTCTCCCCCAACCTCCATTTCTCTTTTGTCTTTGCATGACTCTCCTCCCTGGAAATGCTTATATAAAACTGTGGCCTCTCTGGAATGATTTGCGAAGTCCTGAAATAGCCCTCCCTCCTTTCCACTGGCCATAAATAGCCTGAAAGTCTAAAGTCGGTGCTTCGTTCCTTTGGTTAATCTATTATTTCCTATGAAAGTGCAAATTAAATGGCAAATGATGTAGCTCTGGTCCACCCAGAGTGGGTTGTGATGGGGAGGTCACGGGGCAGGGCCAGAGATGATGGCTGGGCAGGGGCTACCAAAGAGCCAGAGGCCAGAACCAGAGCACAGGAGGCCCAGGTGGGGATGCTACCAGCAGAAAGGTCCCTGAACACTGCTGGGCTCATCCTTCTTTGCTAAAAGGGGATGTGGAAAGGGGTTGGGGTCAGGATCCAATGTTTTCCCACGGAAGACGCAGTACTTCATCCACGCCATCTCAGCCTCTGATGAAACCACCTTCAGAGGTCGCTTTCCTGCACATCCATTCACTCACTTTCCCTCCCCCGCCCGTCAAGCTTTTTCACAGGAAGTGAACCGGTGGTTGAATTGGGATGTTCTGCCTCCCCAACCGCACGCCTGCATGCCGTGATACTGGTTCCCTCACCGGGGATGCTACAGACATGGGGTCTCTGTCTCAGTCTTTGCTGTGTCCGACAGTTCTGTCTTCTCTCTTCCATCGGTTCACTGTACTGGTCTGATGGAGAACACCTGGAATAATTCATTCAGAAACTTCCCAAGTCCTTTTGTATCTGAAAACATCCTTCACTGGGACTTCCCTGGTGGTCCAGGGGTTAAGAATCTGCCTACCAATGCAGGAGAACTGGGTTTGATCCCCGGTCCGGAAGATCCCACATGCTATGGAATGACTAAGCCTGTGCACCGCAACTGCTGAGCCCAAGTTCTAGAGCCGGAGAGCCACAGCTACTGAGCCCGGGAGCCACAACTGCTGAGCCCACTCGCCTCAACTGCCGAAGCCCATGCACCCTAGAGTTCACGCTCTGCAACAAGAGAAGCCACCACAGTGAGAAGCTCGTGCGCCACAACTAGAGAGTAGCCCCCTCCCTCTGCAGTTAGAGAAAAGCAATGAAGACCCAGCAGAGCCAAAAATAAATAAAGAATCCGCCTGCCAATGCAGGGGACATGGGTTCGATCCCTGCTCCGAGAAGATTCCACATGCTTCAGGGCAACTAAGCCCTTGCACCACAACTACTGAAGCCCAGGTGCTCTAGAACCCCTGCTCTGCAACAAGAGAAGCCACCTCAATGAGAAGCCTGCAATGAAGATCAGCCCCCACTGGCCGCAATTAGAGAAAGACCAAGCAGCAGCGAAGACCCAGCACAGTCAAAAGAAAAAATCCTTCGTTTGCCACCCCTCCCCCACTCTAATACTTACTTGTCTCAGCCCTAAACCCGCCCTTTTAAATTTAGCTCCATACTGCTAGAGCTGGGAGCCTGCAAACAACATTTCCCAGCTGCCTTTCTGGTAGGTTCTGCCAATAGGAGGCACTGGCAGGAGGTGAGAAGGCAGGAGAAAGGAAGGAACTTGACATTTCTGTCTCCAACAGGACGCAGCCCCTGGTTTCCCTTTCCCTGGTTGGACCCTGACTGATACAAGCATGGAATTCAAATCTCAAAATAATCTTCCCTCAGAACTTTGAAGACAATGCACCATTGTCTTCTAGGTTTCCAGCTGAGGTGTTTCACACTAGGGTACTATTTTTTATCTTTCTGGAAATTTTGGATTTCTTTTGTAATTACCCTTGGAGTTCACAATCGTGATGCCTTTAAGGACAGGTCTTTTATAAATCTTCCTGTTGGGTACTTGGTCGGCTCTCTCAAGATTGAAGTTTTTCTTCAGCCCAGGGAAAGTGTTTATTCTATTATTACTTTGATAATTTCTTCTCCCACAAGCTCTCTGTTCTTTGCTTCTGAAAATTTCTATTCGATCGATATGTGAATTTCAGGTCGCGATCCATGTCTCTTAATTTTTCTCTGGTAGTTTTTTCTTTTTTAATCTGCTTGCCTTTTTATATTTGTTGAGGGAATCTTTCGGCCCAGGCATCAGCTCAGCCTCTGGCCATGGCTGGTCAGCCACTCCCTTCAATGAGCCTCTGATGTCAGCAGCTGAGTTTTTTTCTTTCCAGAACTCTGATATATTCTTCTGACAGCAATCCGCTCTGTATTTATGGATAGCACTTTTACTTAATTGAAATCTCTCTCCATATCCTGGGAGAATTCTGTGGGGATTAGTTCTCTTGTTTGTTTAGTTTGGTGCCTCTCTTTCACAATGTTGGTTTTCCTCGAATACATTTGATAATTCTCTACTGTCTGTTCCTATTAGAGAAAAGTGAAAAATGCCCGCCCTCAGGACTGTGAAAGCCAGTCTGGTTAGGGAAGCTGGGACTCTCAGGACTGTTTTGGTGACAAAGGCCTTGGATCAAGCCACCTTTCCTTGTTAACATTTGCTGGCATGTTCTCCAAGCATGAGGATTCCGTTCCCTCCTGCCCACCACCTGAGGTGGTGTACAGTTTCTCCAGCTACTGGGGTGTGGAGGGGGTTCCTGGGTGATAGGAGAATTGTCCTCGTGGCTTTAGCCTGGAGGCAAACATCTGGAGCCAGCTCTCTGACAACTGGGGTTGGGGACAGAGACTTTAACTCACCAATAACTCACCAGTAGTCCCACAGTTCCGCCTCCCCCCCTCCAGCCCTTACTGCCTCGGTCTTGGGATTCTTCCAGAGTTTTCCAGAAAACTCACCACTGACGGGGAGAGCCTCTTTCTCCTATGTAGAATTCTGGGATCTTCAGCACCACTGTGAGGATCCTATGTCCTTTACATCTTTCCCAAATTTCTGAACAACTAATAACACCTTTCCAGCTTACCCAGGTAGGCTTCATGTAACATTTCAGTGGAAATGTTACATTTCATGGAAAACTTCATGTATGCACAAAAATGGATAAAAATATCTAGTGAACATTATGCTAAGTGAAATCAGCCAGTTATAGAAGGACAAATACTGTAAGTTTTGGTTCCACTTATATGAGATGCTTAGTAATCAAAATCATAGAGACAGAAGGTGGAAAGAAGGTGGTTGCCAGGGGCTTGGCAGGTGGGAAGAATGGGGTGGGGGTGGTGTTTAATGGGAAGAGAATTGAGAGTGAAAAGTTTTCAAGTTTTGCAAGGTGAATAGAGGTTCTGGGGGTTGGTTGTACAATAATATGACTATATACTGCTGAACTTGACACTTAAAAATGGTTAAAATTGTACATATACACAGTGGAACTTTATTCAGCTATTAAAAAGAATGCATTTGAATCAGTTCTAATGAGGTGGATGAAACTGGAACCTATTATACAGAATGAAGTCAGAAAGAAAAACACCAATACAGTATATTAATGCATATATATGGAATTTAGAAAGATGGCAATGATGACTATATGCAAGATAGCAAAAGAGACATAGATGTAAAGAACTGACTTTTGCACTCTGTGGGAGAAGGCAAGGGTGGGATGATTTGAGAGAATAGCAGTGAAACATATATATTACCATATGTGAAATAAATCGCCAGTCCAGGTTCGATGCATGAGACAGGGCGCTCAGGGCCAGTGCGCTGGGATGATCCTGAAGGATGGGGAGGAAGGTGGGGGGGGGGGTTCAAGATGGGGGACACATGTACACCCATGGCTGATTCATGTCAATGTATTTCAAAAACTGCTACAATATTGTGAAGTAATTAGCCTCCAATTAAAATAAATAAAATTTTAAAAAAGAAAAAAATGATTAAGATGTTAATTTTATTTTTTGTGAATCTTACTACAATTAAATATTTTTAGTATTGTAATGAATCCCAGTGGACCCACCACCCAGCTTTAATGACTACAGATGGTGCATCAGTAGTCATACTTCCCCACAGGACTTCCCAACATTTTTTTTTTAATTTTTACTTTTCAATCATTTTGATGGAGTTTGAAGAAGGAAAACAAATGATAAAGTGGCAATCTTGAAACACAACCTCATTTCTTCGTAAATACTGGAGGAGGGACTGCCCTGGTGGTCCAGTGGTTAAGACCCTGAGCTTCCACTGCAGGGGACACAGGTTTGATCCCTGGTTGGGGAACTATGATCCCACATGCCGTGAGGCGAGGTCAGAAAAAAAAGTGCTGGAGGAGTTATTTAAGCTGGGTCATGAATACATGGAGGTTCGTTACACTCTTCCCTCTACTCTTGAGCATGTTTAAGAAACTCCATAATTAAAAGCTTCTGAAGAAAGTAAAAAAGTCAGTGTTTGAATCATAAATGCTAGTGAATAAAGTGTTTTCTCTAAGCTGTTCCTGAGGCAGTCTTCTAGCCCACTGAATCTCAGACAGCCGGACAGGGAGAGGCACCTTCCTTTCCCCTGTTTGAAAGAGTCACTGACAATCACGGTACTGCCTGAGACAATTTATGGGGTGAAGTGTTTTGTCCAGGTGAAGACAGCCGAAGCAGGGATGCGGGGTTGAAGGGCTGGGACTTCCCTCCAAGCCAGCCTTCAGCAGCTGCTGTGAACCCCAAGACACACTCCTTTCTTGATAGAAAATTCAGTGCCTACTTACGGCATGTACACACATATATATTTTTTTTTATTTTAAACTTAAAAATCATAATCACATAAGAGAAGCAAGTGGATAGGGCAAGACTGGCCATGAGTTGATGGTTATTGGGGCTCATTATTCTGTTTAATCTACTTTCAGGTGTATTTTAAATTCTTCATTATAGAATAACTTTTTTAAAAATCACCTTATTTTTCTAAATACGTATTTTCCCCCATGGGATGAGGAAGGATTGAGATTGTTGTTTTTAATTGGAAGATAGAGAGGAAAGATCCTAATTCAATGCCCCCTACTTCTTTCTAGTCCAATGCAGGTAGTAGGTTTCCTAGCCATGTGCACTTCTCGGCTTAAAGAGTCCTCGAGACTTGTCTCATTTCTTCTCTCATCTACCCTCCACAGCCCCATGAAACAGGCCTCTATACTCAGGGATAATTGTTTTCACAAGGAGAAAGCTGTCCAGAGCTTCCATTAGCCACTACACATTTTTATTGATTTATGTCTGCCCTGTTCCAAAGATGTGTCTAAGGTTTGCAAAGATGCATACAATAGACCAGCATAAAATAAATTACAAGTAAATAAGAAACAAATAAGAACAAAGGAGATAAAGGGAAAGCAAGGATAGAAAAGTAAGATGAAGCCAAGAGTGAGGTGACTATACAGAAATACTTGCCACAAAACACTGTACTCGCTATAGAAGTTCTTCTCACTACAGAAGTAGAGGCTGAGTTCCCTAGCAACCCATGCAAAGAAGGAAGCCAAGTCGCACTGTGGTTTACAGAATTAGTGATGTACAAACAAAGTCAACAGTCAGGAGGAGCACAACTATTCCTAACATGCAGATCAAGGAGGCAAGTTTCCACCATGGACTATCATAAATATAATGTCATGAATAAGAGTCTCATGTTACAGACAGCGACAGAACACAAGGCTCTCTACTCACATGTGCTCTGCTATCCAGCAGTGAAGGCGATCGAGGTACACCTCTACACAGCCATAGGGACTTTCTCAAAACTCCCTTTGAAATCAGCTGATGGAGAACTTCCGGATGCCATTCAAGGAAAAGCTTTCTCTGAGGACCCAAAGGGGCCTTCACACTGGGGTGGCTTCTCATGGGACAGACTTCAGAAAACTCAAGGCAAAGATTCGTAGCCTAGAAGCCACACACCAGTATTCAGGGGGTTCAGGACTCCTTGGCACTATCAGCAAAAGGATGTGCATTTTTTCCCCAGGGAATGGGTCCATAGCTTTCATTAAATTCACAAAGGTGTCAGTGAATTTGAAGAAAGTGAAGAACACCCCCCCAAAAGAGGCAGCACTGGTTTCAAAACTTCTCTGTCAAGGATGTGGAGAAAAGAGAACCCTTCTACACGCTGGTGGGAATGTAAGGTATAGCCGCTTTGGAAAACAGTCTGGAGGTTCCTTAAAAAAACTGAAAATAGAATTACCATGTGATCCAGCTGCCGACTGAAAAAAAAATGCACAATGGGAGAGTTGTGAGTTAAGTTTTATTTGGGGCAAAATGAGGACAATAACCCAGGAGACAGTATTTCAGAGAGTTCTGAGAAACTGCTCCAAAGAGCAGGGGAGAAGGTCACTATTAATATTATATATGATTTTAGTGAAGGGGTACGTGCAGTGTAGCACAGATTTTGGCAGAGGCTTGCTGCTACTCACAAGGAGCAGATGTCACCGTTAACGATTTCAGTGCTTTTCTAGATACAAAGAGATGCAAGAATTGGGCTCATAAAATCATCTTCTGAAAATATCTAACTATCTGAAGAGCTGTCCTGCCAGCTTTTCCCCTGAGCACAGAGTGCCTCATTTCTGCTCTCCACCCTGAACTCCTTTCAGGGGGTGTTGAAAGTCAGCAGCTACAACAGCTCATGATTTTAATCTTTGTAGAGGTAGACGGCAAGTGCCAATTTGTAGTTGGCAATCCTACTCCTGGGCATATATCTGGACAAATATTCGAAAAGATAACATGAACCCCAATGTTCGTGGAAGCACTATTTATAATAGTCAAGACATGGAAACAACCTCAATGTCCATTCACAGATGGATGGCTAAAGAAGACAGCGGTACATATATACAATGGAATATTTATCAGTCATAAAAAAGAACAAAAGAATGCTCTTTCCAGCAACATAGGTGAGCCTAGAGATCACCATACTGAGTGAAGCATATCAGGCAGAGAAAGACCAATATCACATGACATCTGTCCTATGTGGACTCTAAAATATGATACAAATGAATTTACAAAACAGAAACAGGACTTCCCTGGCAGTCCAGTGGTTAAGATTCCACGCTGCCACTGCTGGGGGCAAGGTTCAATTCCTGGTCAGGGAACTAAGATTCTATGTGCCTTGTGGTGCAGCCAAAAAAATCAATAAATAAATGATAAGTAAATAAAAGTACTTGATTCCTAAGGATTATTTAAAAAAAAAAAAAAAACAGACTAACAGACATAGAAGACAAACAAGGTTACCGAAGGGGAAGGAGGGAGGATAAATTACAAGTTTAGGACTAGCAGATACAAACTAATATATATATAATTAGCAACAAAGCCCTAATATCTGGTAATAAACTATATTGAAAAGAATATGAGAAAATATACATATATGTATATGTATAATATGTACATGCATAATATATGTATATTTTCTCATATTCTTTCCATTATGGTTTATTACCAGATATTGAATATAGTTCCTTGTGCTCTAACGGAATATTTTGCTGTACACCGGAAACTACCACAACATTGTAAATCAACTATATTTTAATTAAAAAAAAAAAACAACTTCTCCATCAATGATGTTTTCCTCAGGCTCCAGGCACGTAACTTCTCTGGTTGCTGACGAGGGGTGGAAGTGTAGCTTTAACACTGAATGGTACTGTAGATAGAACTGGGATCCTCCTGTGAGACTGAGCTGATGAGAACCATTTCCAGCTAGAAGACCGCACCCCACCCTTGCTCAGAGACTTGTGGGGGGATCCCCCAGGGGCAGGGTAACTTTGAGAGGACAGAGTAACCAAGGTGCCAGCATGCTTCCAGACCATCAAGCAGGGCTACAATGATCTCTACCAGGAGAACTTTTTTCTAATTTGAGACAATTATAACTAAACAACCACCTAAATCTTTTTTTTTAAGTCATTAATCTTTGCTGGTGTGACTTCCTAATGAATCCTCCAAGCTCAAATAGTGCCAAATGTGCTCCAGCGTGACCCAGTGATGAGTGCCCCAGGTTATAAACCAAACACCAGGAACAAGCTGGAAAATCTCTGCCACAAAAAATGGCTTCAGATTCAGGACAATTAAACTAGAGCTGTTTCTGCCAATAATTAGATAGAAGTTTTCTATGAAAATCACTGCTGGATGGCGTTACTCACAACAGCAATAGCTAACATTTATTAAGCATGTGGGCTTCCCAGGTAGCTCAGTGGTAAAGAATCTGCCTGCCAATGCAGGAGACACAAGTTCCATCCCTGGGGTGGGAAGATCCCCGGAGGAGGAAATGCAACCTACTCCAGTATTCTTGCCTGGAGAATCCCATGCACAAAGGAGCCTGGCAGGCTATAGTCCACGGGGTCGCAAAGAGTCAGACATGACTGAGGGAGC
Source organism: Capricornis sumatraensis (assembly GCF_032405125.1). Lineage (NCBI taxonomy): Eukaryota > Metazoa > Chordata > Mammalia > Artiodactyla > Bovidae > Capricornis > Capricornis sumatraensis. Next base: position 104,077,936 of record NC_091092.1, on the reverse strand, counting down.
TCGTTAAGCATTTATCATATGCCAGGCACTGTATGTTCTCATGCAAGCCTCACAATCTCACTGTAATTGGGTGGGGCCAGTCCGTAATTTCCATTTTACAGATGGGTGAGCCAAGGCTGGAAGAGGTGCAGCAATTTGTAGAAAATCAAATAGAAGCCAAGATTTGTCTGACTGATCTGCCTTTGCCCTCAACCACTATGCTGTCACGTTTGTGACTGTGGGAAGTTCAGCTCACCCACAGTGGTATGGAATGGTTAAGGAGTGAGTTTCAAAGGTGGGGAGGGGGTGGTGGTAGGGGGAAGAAATCCCTGCTTGTTCCCCTGAAAATAATTGTCATGTCCATGAAGAGAACATTCTCCCTGTCTCAATGATCTCTTATTGTATCACAAACCACCCACAATGTGATGACATAAACCAAACAGTAATGATTGCAATCAGATGCTCCCTGGAGGTGGAGTCCTCTGGAGGCTCAACTGGGCCAGACATCCAAGGTGGCACACGCACAGGCCTAGCAGTGGATGCTGACTGTCATCTGGGAGGTCAACTGTCAACCAGAGTGCCTATATGTGGACTTGGGCTATGACATTTGAATATCAGTCATTGGTTCAATTAATTATTTGATTGTTCAATTGTTTAATGAGTCAGTTTGTAATATATGTATATCCCATATCTGGGTCGGGAAGATCCCCTGGAGGAGGACATGGCAACCCACTCCAGTATTCTTGCCTGGAGAATCCCACAGACAGAGGAGCCTGGGGGGCTGCAGTCCATAGGGTCGAAAGAGTCAGACATGACTGAAGCGAGTGAGCACAGTGTGGCCCAGGACATACTGACACTAAAAAAAAGTAATTATTTCTCTGAAATTCAAAAAGAATATGTATTTATGCTTAAAAATATATTGGTAGTCTTGTAATAACCTATAATGGAAAAGAATTTGAAAAAGAGTATATATAGATATATATTCAGTATATATATATATTCAGTCTAACTGAATCACTTTGCTGTACAGCTGAAACTAGCACAGCATTGTAAATCAACTATACTTCAGCAAATATATATATGTGTGTGTATATATATGCGTGCATTGGTACTCAGTCACGTTCGACTCTTTGGAACCCCATGGACTGTAGCCCACCAGGCTCCTCTGTCCATGGAATTTCCCAGGCAAGAGTACTGGAATGGGTTACCATTTCCTACTCCTGTATATATATACACATATGTAATTTACCTGAAGTTCAAATTAACTGACAATCTTGTATTTGTATTTACCTAGCAACCCTACCCAGGAGACCACTCTATCTCCATTTTCAGCCACGTGTCTGGCATGGAGTCGGCTTTAACCCTGTTATTAGTTCTCTTTTGCTGCATCACGAAGTATTACAAACTTAGCAGCTGCAAACGCCACCTCTTTATTAGCTCACAGCTTCCATTGGTCAGAAATCCTGGCCCAAAGTGGTTCAGCCGGATTCTCTGCTTAGAAGGTCACAAGGCTGAAACCAAGATGTCGGCAAGACTTCGTTCCTTTCCAGAAACCCTGGGAAAGCATCCACTCCTAGCTCCTTCAGGTTGTTGACCAAACCTCGCTCCTCCTCAGATTTTCCACCTGGACCCCTCCATCTTCAGAGCAGCCACGGCACGTCAAGTTCTTCTCCTATTTTCAATCTCTAGGATTTTTCCTTCTTTGGCTTCTGGCACCAGTCAGAGACAGTTCTCGGCTTTTGAGGGCTCATGTGATTAGATTAGGTCCATGGAATCATCTCCCTTTTCCAAGGTCAACTGGGCCACATCATGTAACAAAATCATGAGTGAAATCTCATTATACTTACAGCTTCTGAGCAGGCATGGGATCTTAAAGGGCCATTCTTAGAAATCAATTCACCACATCCCCAGACCCCGGGGGGTAAGCCCTGAGAGTTTTGGGCCAGTGAATGTTTCTGATATGCAGCTTCAGCCCAGAGCAGTGAGACGGAAGGAAATGCTTGCCCAGGATTTGGGGAAAGAACTTTTCCCTTCTACAGGATTGAGCACTATCTGAGTAGAGCTGTAGAGGTACCACCATGGAAAGCCACAAGGGGTGGGCTGGAAGCCAGCAAGGGCAACCACAGTGAGCTAGAGATGGAGCCTGCCCAAGGGAGGAAAGCCAAGAACTGGGGTGGTGGTAGCATCACAGCCCTGAATCAAGTCCTTTTGAAACCCCACTCTCCTTGTTAACTTTTACTCAGGGGGGCCCAAGAAGTTTGGGTAGCTTTTTCCCATCAATTTCAATTGAAACCTTCTCTGATGCAGGAGACAACGTCACTAAGCTAGCTGGAGTAGTCCTAGCTGCTAGCAAACTGTGTCGAACCAGCTCCAGATGAGTCTTTCATTTACAAAAACAGGGCCCCAAACCCGTGCTTGACTACCAGCAATCCAGTGACAGGAAATACTCTCAATGTAGGGAGAGGATGAAGTAACTCTCAGAGAGCAGCGGGGCTCCTATAGATGCCAGAAGCCTGCTCCCCTAACTTGCCCAGTCCCTTCAGGGTGCAGTCAGGCTGACCCAAGGGTTATCATGCAGAAGAAAAGCAGCGTGCTTGGCTTGGCTCCCTGTCATTGGTCCTTTCTAGAACTTCCCCTGGTGTGTTACTCTGTGAGAAAGTTTCATGTCACTGGTCTTTGCTGTTAAGAAATATACAATCTACTAAGGAAGATGATTTGTATGCCCAAAAGGAGTTGGAATTTGGAAAGTGTCTTTTTCAAGTGAGAAAGGAGTCTGAGGCATATGTGAGAAACTGAGGACAGAGCATTCTAACAGGGCAGGAGGCAAAAGGGATGGCAAGAGCAGAACCCAGAGGCAGGGGGATGATAGAGTTCACAGCGGGGAATAGATGATACAGAGAATGGGGTGCTAACCTCATCATTGGAAGGCTACTACAAGCCTGATGCGTGTGACTTGTAATCCTGAATGAAGGAAGGAAGCCAGCCAGTGAAATTAGAGCTTCATCCCAGATGGGGGACCATCTCCATGGCTCTGGCAGATGAAGTTTCCTTATTCTCCATTTTGTTTCTCAAATGCTCACAAGATGGCACCACTTGAAAGTGGAGGACTCCCAAGTGACAGAGCCCATGAGGAGGCCAGTGAAAGTGAAAGTGAAGTTGCTCAGTCGTGTCTGACTCTTTGAGACCCCATGGACGGTAACCCGCCAGGCTCCTCAGTCCATGGAATTTTCCAGGCAAGAGTACTGGAGTGGGTTGCCATTTCCTTCTCCAGGGGATCTTCCCAACCCAGGGATCGAACCCAGGTCTCCTGCACTGCAGGCAGATGCTTTACCATCTGAGCCACCAGGGAAGCCCATGAGGAGGCCATTTGCTGGCCAATTTGAAGAAGGGGCAATCTTCTGGGCTCTTTTTTTTTTGGGGGGGGGGGTACTTTTGTTATATTGTAGTGATAGAAAATTCTCCAGTTCGATCACTGTGAAGTATTGACCCAAAGAAGACCAATTTTGAAGGGAACTTCCTTCCAAAAGGAGCATGAAAGGCACTGGAAGAGAGAAAAAAAATGACAGTAGAAAAATTAGATTTTAATTCAAGTTGGACCCGTGACTAGAGGGAAAGGAGAAGGTGGTTTTATTTTATAATTGAAAACACAAACCCAGGACTTCCTGAATGGTCTAATGGCTAAGATTCCACACTCCCAATGCAGGCAGCCTGGGTTCGATCCTTGGTCAGGGAACTAGATCCCACATGTTGTAAAGAGTTCGCATGCTGCAACAAAGGATCCTGCAAGCCGCAACGAAGACCCAGCACAGCCAAAGAAATAAATTAATATTTAAAACAAACAAACAAACAAAAAAACCCTTTTGTGGCTGGAAACAAGCGTTAACACAAGACGGGAAGGATCCTGGCTGGGGCCTCCCGGACTGGTAAGAGGCCTCCTGCCTGAGTTCTAATTGGCTTAGGCCACAGTAGTGTGGGAACACAAATGGGAGTGGGGGAGGGTGCCATATATAAAAAGTTACGGGACAGTTCATCTACCTCAAGTGTCTTAGAGCGCACACCTCTTGAATTTTAACGACCAGAGTTACGACTGGGGCAATTAACCCCATGTGCAGTAGCCCTCCACCCAAGACAGCTTGAGACAAAAGGCAGAGATGGGGGCCATTCAGTCAACAGGCCGGCCTCCACCCTCCTCCTCCTGGACAGAAGTGAATGGCTTTTCTTTTCACACCAGGATCTCCAAAAAAAAGTAAGCACACAAGCAGGGGAAGTACTGTAGAACCTATTGTCTAAAAAAAAAATATTGTTTCTTTCAAACGTACTATAATTCGAAATGTTTAGAGGACAAGTGGTAAAAATCCCTTTAAAAATACGAAAGGCCTGAAGCAGGTTTGAAGCTGTTGACTACTTAAAGATCATAATTAACTATTCAATGCAAAAAATCACTTTTCTCTCCAGGCTGGCACAACAGTGGGGGATGTGTGACTGAAAGAAGTTATGAACAGAGTTTCCAAGGAAATCCTTCTGCTTGCTCTGCAAGGCTGACTTCTGGAGGGTTTGCGCGACATCGTGGGAAAGGGTAGCATTGTGCCAATTGTGCTTCACTGGTCCCAGCCCCACCCTCTTCTGACCAAGGCAGAAAAAATGGAGTGCGGACTGCCTGAAGCTGACAAAGCTGCTCTTTTAAAACATGGGTGCCCAGGGTGGGATGGAACTGAGGATGGTCTCATTTCAAATAGACTGGCTCCCCCAATACCCAAGCTGCCATGGAAGCAGTTCCAGAGACGGAAAGGTTAGGACCAATATGATCCCAGTGCTCTAGGGAGAAAAAGAAAAACAGATTTATTAAGTCATGACCTCAACTCCCATCAAGTCATGGACCACACGCTCTGGAGTCTTTATTCAAGGCCCTCCCTGATCTTGTCCCTCTTGGTTATACACTACCAGAGACTGCTATGGGGGGGTTCGTTAAATAATTTATGTGATTGTTTTAATGAAAAGTTCACTCTCTATAGGAAAATCAATAATGGCTACATCATGTCCTACTTTGGTCCAAGCGTGAGCTGAATCTATTCTCTTGGACTCCCACGGCCCAGGGGCAGTGTCCAACTGGCTGGGCTGCACTCTGACTTGGAGGCCAAATACTGAGGAGATACAGGTAACCCCTTTAAAAGCAAGTCTTGCCAAACTAAGCCTTTTGAGCAATAGTCGTATCATCAGGCAGGGCAGGCTCCATTCCAGGTTGCAGAGGGCCCTGGGCTCATCCTGTGCTGGGGTTTAGTGCTCTGTGGTGGCCATCTTGAAATGCTGAACAGTTTCATCTTTGGATTTTTGTTTGCTAAATGAAGTCTAATAGGACAATAAAGCACAAATTGAGGACTTAGAACTTCAGCCCATGAGAGTCTCCCCCACTCCTTGCCCATCTACCCAGCAACCACTGTGGCTCTCCACCCCTAGTGGGAGGGCTCTCCCAGAACAGTAGGGAGGGGCATGGTGGAGGCCACGCCCACCTCAGACTGGTGGCACCACCACCACCACCATCCAAGTACTGAGCACATCCCAGCAGGGAGGCAGCTTAGGAAATTCCTGTGCAAAAAGAGGACACTGATTCCCCTACCCAAAGACCATGTAGGTCTGGCTGTAGAAGGGGGGAACCCGGCAGCCAGTGGGCCAAGGGTGCAAAACCATGAGTGGGGACCCCCAGGCCCTTGTGACGATATACAGAGGTATCCCCGTATAGTACCATATGTACAGGGGTATGCCCCAGGAGTATCCCCGTACCCAAGGAGACTCAACATTAAGTAGCAAATAAAAAACCTATCTGATTGAAAGAGACACCACGAAAGAAAGGAAAAGGTTCGTATATTAGTGCCTTTCACAGCACCTTTTTCCCTGCTTTTTGAATAAGGGGTCTTGAATTTTCATTTTATACCAAGTCCCCCAAATTATGTAGCTAGCCCTGTCCCCATGTTTTACCCATATTTTGGGTAATCTGAGTGCTGACACAGATTCTAGATTGCCCCTCACTGATTTCAATCAGTATTGGGTCCTCTGATCTGGGCCCTGACCCTCCCCTTTAGCAGCCATGCCTGGGTTCTCCAGTCAAGGTACCAGCCCAGTGGTGACCTGGGCCCAGTGGTGACCTGCTGATGATTAGCAAAGATTCTCCAGGAGTGATATCCCTGATTTGTAGCATGTGCCCACTTTGGTGACGTAAACACTCCCACCACAGGCAATTTAGAGAAGAGAAGCCCAGCGTCTGTTGTGTGCGCAGGTGGGCACTGCCTCCAGACTGCTGCTCACCCTCTGAATCCTCAAGGCATTAAACCAGGGCCCCAGGAAGCTCAGGGAGATAACAGAACAAAAGACCTTTCTCCTAGATGCAAAGTTTTCCATTTGGTCACACATTGGAATCACCCAGGGAGCTTTAAAAATGCATAGACCCAGATTACATCCCAGACCAATTACATCAGCATCCCTGGAAGTGGACCAGGCTGCCGTATTTTTTAAATCCCCAGGTGATTCCAATGTGGTGCGAAGGTTGTAAACCGGGGTTGGTCAGTGCTTCTCAATCAGAATCCCCTGGAGGGCTTGTCAAAACATCCATTCCTGGGCTCCCCACCTGGAGCTTCTGATTCTGAGGCCTGGGGTTAGGGCCCAGGAATTGGCATTTCTAAGCAGTCCTAAGCACCGTCTAAGTAATGCTGAGGCTACTGGTCCAGCGAGCACACTTTGAGATTCAGCGTTTTAGAAAAACCTGCCTGGCGTCAACCACCTGGGGTTCACTCTGATTAAGAAGGTGCAAGGCATAAAGCTTTTACTTAATTGAAGGCCCTGGAGTTGGGGTTTACAGAAAGCCTCCCTCCCGTGAAGAAGCTATTTGTTAGGAAGGAGAGGCCAGAGCCTGGTAGTGAAAGGCAACTGAGCTGTGACATGACACCTGCTTAATTAAAAATGCATTCATGGAGAGGGAGGCCAGGTTGATCAGCCCTAGGCGATCACCTTGAGGGATTTGCCACCAGGTGGGCAAGTGAGCAGAGGCTTCTCAACTCCCTTCGGAAGTTCTTTCCTGCGTGTGTCTATCTCAAATTCATCCTCATCTGCTTCTGCACTGCAGCCCCTTTCTAGGACTGAAATAGGGAACTGTGCTTGGCAAACAAACTCTGGTTATTAATAATCATATCAAATTTTTTTAAAGCTTCCGGACTGGAATTCTGTTGCCTTGTGTCTGGAAAATCGTCAGGTGTGACTGGGGAGGCATGTATGAGAAAACCCCTGGTTTATGAGCAGCTGTCCCACCTACCACACTAACTCATTCTTCATAGAATCCATCTTTTAAAAAGGTTAATTGGACTGGGGTGGGGGCGGGGACCTTCCCTGCTGGCTCAGTGGTAAAGAATCTGCCTGCCAATGCAGGAGATACAGGTTCGATCCCTGGGCCGGGAAGACCCTACATGCTGAAGAGCAACTAAGCCCATGCACCACAACTATTGAGCCTGTGTTTTAGAGCCTGGGAACAGCAATTACTGAGCCCGAGTGCCCTAGAGCCCATGCTCTGCAACGAGAGAAGCCACCACAATGAGAAGCCCACGCACCATAGGTAGGGAAAAGCCGTGGCAGCAATGAAGAACTGCTGCTGCTGCTAAGTCGCTTCAGTCGTGTCCAACTCTGTGCGACCCCATAGATGGCAGCCCATCAGGCTCCCCCGTCCCTGGGTTTCTCTAGGCAAGAACACTGGAGTGGGTTGCCATTTCCTTCTCTAATGCATGAAAGTGAAAACTGAAAGTGAAGTTGCTCAATCGTGTCTGACTCTTTCCAACCCAATGGACTGCAGCCTACCAGGCTCCTCCACCCATGGGATTTTCCAGGCAAGAGGACTGGAGTGGGGTGCCATTGCCTTCTCCAATGAAGAACTAGCACAGCCTAAATAAATAAATTTTTATTTTTTAAAAAAAGGTAACTGGGGACTTCCCTGGCGGTCCACTGGTTAAGATGCTACACTTCAGTTCCTGGTCAGGGAACTAAGAACCCACGTGCCTCACAGCATGACAAAAAAAAAAAAAAGAAAAAACTACCTGGAACTAAAAGGAAATACACACAAATATTCTGACCCAGGAATTTCACTCCTAGGAGTACCCAAGACAAAGGAGTACACATACCCACAGAAAGTCACGGATACGAACATGTATGGCAACTTTCTTCATAAGAACCAGAAAATGGAAACAATCCAAATTGCCATCAACAGGAGAATGGAGGGTATAAATTGTAGTATATTCATACAACGGAATACCACCTAGCAATGCGGAAGAAAGAGCGAGGAACACAGGTAACAACATAGATGACTCTTACAACCATTCGGACTGGAAAAAGCCACGCGTGGAAAAGTACCTACACTCTGATTCCATTTACATGAAGTTCTGGATCAGACAAAATTCATCAATGGTGATAGAATTCCAGATGGTGTTTTAAAAGGTGGGGTAGCACCTGAGACTGAGAAGGGGCAAGAAGGAACTTTCTGGAATGCTGAAAATGTTCTGTATCTTGATCTGGGTGGTGAGGACATGAATCCAGATATATGTAAAAATGTATTGAGTTGTACACTTAAGATTAGCATGCTTTATGATATATAAGTTAAAGTTTCCATTTAAAAAGATATTTTAGGCCTATGTGACCTCAGATGATAGTTTTTGATACCTGGGAACTAAGGGTTGAGAAAGCTTAACAAATTAGCAAAGATTTTTTTTTCTTCTTCTTCTTGAATCAGGCAAGTTAACGAAATGGTTCTCGCCAACCCAAGACCCCACTGGCCAAGCATGCTGGTGTTTGGCCACTACTGCTAGTGTGTATTGAATGCTTACCCTGAACCAAGCCTCCACCAACACTACATGTGTGCGCTCACCTTGTAACAGCCTGGAAATGTGGGGACAATTATTATCCTATTTCATGGACATGGAAGATGAGGTTCAGAGAACTAGAGAAACCGCTGAGAAGGAAACCCAGCCCTCCGGCCACCAAGGCTGAGCACTAAGCGTCACATCAGACTGAATCTACAGCAGGTGTCATGTGTGTTTTACAGACAGTGGTCCTTAAGAAGTGGCCAGACTCTCTTACAGAATGGACCTCTAAGGCATCCACGAGCTGGCGAAGCCTATGGACCCCTTCTCCGTATAATGCTTTAAACATATTCAATAAAACACCATGGATTGCAAAGCCAGCCAATTATACTGAAATAGGCATCCCAATGTTTTGTGATACAACCATATATGTGCTTATTTAATGCATTAAGTAGCAAGGCCAAATAACTGCTAGAATTTCAAAATACTGATGAGCATAAATGATATTTGGAACTATCTGCAATAACTGTAATGTGATATGAAAATATCTGTGATTTCTGTTGGTGACACAATTACAGTGACTGCCAGTCTCATTGTGGTCTCTCTCCTGCGCCCATTAAAGGCAACGCGAGATTTCAGTTAGAGGTTAGTAAAAATAAAGATGTAAATTTTTTCCCCCATCCAAGTTCACGGCCCTTCTGGCGTCCATCAGTTTAATAATCCTGCCTTCCAGGAAGCAGCCGGCGGCCCTGGAAGGAGAAAGGGCAGCTGGGCTGGATTCAGGACCTGGCTCCATCGGGAGCTCACTGGGTGGCCTCTAGAACACACTTCCTCCCTCTGGCTCTGATCCTCTCCTTTGGGGAACAAAGGAGGGCGCACTTAGGCACTCTTCGCAGCCTCTGGGTGTGTGCTTGTCCCCAGAAGCTCCATGGCTGCCTCTGGGGCTGTCTTCAACCTATCAACACATGTTTAATAGGGGCTCACCCAGTGCTAGGAAGCTGGAAGCCCCAAAGGGGTGCCCCTCTGCTTCCTAAATGCAATCAGGTCTCCCCTTCTGAACCCAGGAGTCAGCGAGAAGCCCCAAATGCACGACTTCCTTCCTGGCCAGCTCTCCTCCAGGAGTTTGGCGTGACTCCCAGAACCCTTATTGCTACCTGCCTTGCAATGGAATGATCCATGGGGGGCTCTCGCAGCCCCCAGACCACCTGGGAGGACCAGGACAGTTCTCCTCATTTCGTAACGCCCTTCATTCCCAAGCAGACCCATTTGTGGTTCAAAATTCTTCGTTGCATTGGTTCTTCACCCAACGGAAACAGGGGGTTAAGTGAGCGGAGGGAGTATGCAACCCGGCTTCAAGTCAAAGCAGTAAACACCAGGGAATATAAATAATAGTGCAGGGTCAGATCAGGTCCAGGAGGGAGTGATTAATTACCCCACACCCATTTCCAAAAGCAAGCACATGGCGAGAGGCGGGAACAGACCCTGTATCCAGCAGCCTTCGCAAATGGAAGGGCCGGAGATGGGCCTTGAAAGCTGGCCAGATGTGAACTGGCCAAGGTCAGTAGGTGCAGATCCAAGGCACCAGGTACATCCCTCCACACAGGTGCCCCCCCTGGGCCTCAGACCTGGTCACCCAAAAGGATCACCTAGGGTTTTTGTTTCATTGTGTCTTTTTTAACCAGTGCTGCCTGAGTCCCATCCTCAGAGTTTTGAATTTAATTTGAGTAAGGTCCAGGCACAGGGATTTTTTTTTTAATGCTCCCCTCCCAGATGATTGGAAAACGGGGCCAAGGCCTCGGCCCCCGGCTGGCAGTGATGCCCCGAAGCAGCAGACTGGAAAATCAATTTTCCTCTTCCACCTGTGGGTGTAGGAGGGGCGCTTCCAGGGCAGAAGAAGAAACCTGCAAGGAGGCAAGGGTCGGGCAAGGAAGATGAGAAGCAAATTTTAGGAATTCTTTGAAATCAGACTGCCCATCCCGCTTTGACCGGTATGGGCCAGTGTAGACATGTGCTGTTTTCTTTTCCCCTTTCACGCAACAAGAACAGAGCTAAAGTGTCTGTAAAGGCCCAAGCAGCTGGTCTAGGGCTTGCTGCTGCTGCGGCTGCTGCTCCTGCTGCTAAGTCACTTCAGTCGTGTCCGACTCATGGGACCCCATAGATGGCCTCCCACCAGGTTCCCCCGTCCCTGGGATTCTCCTGGCAAGAACACTGGAGTGGGTTGCCATTTCCTTCTGCAATGCATGAAACCGAAAAGTGAAAGTGAAGTCGCCCAGTCGAGTCCGACTCTTAGCGACATATAAAAGGATCCACATACATCTAACCTTACCTGCCAGCTTACGTAAAGAAAGCAGCCTTAGCAGCAACAGCAAAATGCCGTCAAGTCATTCCTCCACCCCACCTTTCAGCTGTGCCAGCCAAAGTCCCCCCGGGTATTTCCTGAAAGCCCCAGAGGGTCTTCCAGGAGCCCAGCACTGAGCTGTCTGCTTTACTGGGGTGGGGGGAGTGGGGGCTCCAGCCATGGTGGCAAGAGGGGTGGCCTTCATGACACCACTGCATACAGGATCCTCAGGGCACCTCATGGTAGCCAGGCAATGCCTTGTCGGTCAATGACATAGGGGTTGGCAACCTGGGTGTGGGGAGAGAATAGTCCTTTCGCCCCATCCAGCCCTACTTTATTACCCATAGGTCATTACAGTACTTGCCCCAAGCCCCACACATTCACATACTCAACAAAAATTTTGAACCTACTGTGTGCCAGGCACTGGATTAGATGCTGAAAATACGAGAGACAACAAAACAGCTTTTTTTATTTAAAAAATTCTTGTCCTCACGGAGGCTGGCTTTTTGGTGAGAATAATGCCATAGATAAGATAACTGAGGAAACAAAATAACCAATTAAACTATATTGTGGTTCAGATGGTAATAAATGCCAAGGGGTACAAGAAACAAGGAGGAGGGACAGGGTGTGCACTGCTAGGGTGGGGGCATGGGCGACAGCCAAGAAAATCCTCCCTGAGAAGCTGACATCTGCATCAAAACCTGAAGGGAGGGAAGTATCAGCCAGCATCAGTGGGGAGAAGCTTCTGGGCAGAGGGAAGAGGAAGTGCAAAGGCCCTGAGGCAGGAGCCAGCCAGAGCAGCCTGCTTTGTTCCAGGCAGGGCAGAGTGGCCGGAGCAGAGACATCAAGGAAGAGGGACTAGAAGATGAGGTCAGACCGGTGGCGGCCTGGGTCGTGTAAGCCTTATGGGACACCACCAAGGAACAATAGAATTGCCCTCAGCACTGCTCTCACCCTGAATGAGATGGAAAACTTTGAACGGCTTTGAGCAGAGGAATGACATGACCTGACAGGGGCCTGCTGCTTCTTCATTGAAACTCGGCTGCAGGGGGCAGGAGTGAAGCTGAGAGGCCAGCAAGGCGACACAGCAGAGCAAGGATCAGGGCTCAGCCCAGGCTGGTGCAGGCACCCATTAAAAACAGGCTGGGGTGTTTTGAAAGTGAGGCCCACGGGGTTTACTAGGCAAGCAGATGTGGAATAGAAAAGAAAGCGAGGCAGGGGGACTCAAAGGGTTTGGGCCTTTGATGTCAGAGGAAGGGGTAGCTGTTTACTAAGATGGAGGGAAAGGTGCTAGGGAGGGGGGTACAAGGACACGCTGGAGGGCCTTTCTGACATCTCCTTAGTGATGTCAGGGAAATTGGTGCCTGACTGGGCTTCCAGGCCCTGTTTCTGAGCTTTGGAACCTGAAATCACCTCCCATCCTGGGTTGGGGCATAGACAGCCCACATTCCTCCAGCCTCTGAAGCCTTTGCCCTCTCCCTCCACCAAAGAACAACAGAGCCCCCAGGCTCATCGGCTCCTGGAAATACTGGAGACCTTTGTCACCAGAAGACAGCCAACATGAGGCAAATTCACTTACTGTGAAACCACTTCACATAGAGATCAGTGTTAGCAAGGCCGTATGGGAAAATGTTTCAACTGGGACTTGATCTGGAAAATGACACTTGAGTCATAAAAATAAGTTATTTTATCTTTGATTTAATAAAATAGAGCTTCTAAGTACAACTGTGCACTATTTCTTAGCAGTAGCAAAGTGCTAACAAGTTTGGTTGGGAGTTCAAAGCTTTTCTCTTCCTCCCCCCTACCCACAGCCACAACCCCCGACACTGACTCGTACCAAAACATCTAGTGGCACAATGGCCTCCAATTCACCCTTGAATTTCACATGCCATCATAAAGAGGGCTGTTTGGCAAAAAGGTTCAAGGCCTCCATTAGTTAGTCCAAGTCTCTCTTGAGTCTTTTCTTCAAAGGGTCCTCTTTTGGAAATTCCCATCATGCTCTCTGTTTGTGAATAGTCTCTCCAGTTGAGAATCCAGCCAACTCGACCAGACCCCAATTAGTGGCTTCTTGTGTGATGAGAGCAAGTCTCTAGCATGGTTTCCGTTGACTTCAGGAAATCCAGCAGCTATATTGACTTCACTTTACTATTCAGTGCACTGTATGGGGCTGAAGCCCACGTCCTGGGGATTCAAGGATTTGGGAGGGACTTAACTGGTAAGCTTGAGTACAAACTGATTTCACATAGACAGTTCATTACCGACTATTTCTCTAATATGACAGCTTGTGCTTTCCTGTCCAATCACACAGCTGCAGTGATCCAGAAAGCAAACGCTTGGAGAATGAGGAGCCTGCGCACGTGGCCAAGGCCCTTCTAAATACTGTACCTGCATGTGGGGACTTCCCCTGCGGTCCAGTGGTTAGGACTCAGCACTTCCACTGCATGGGTGGAACTAAGATCCCAACTGCTGCATGGCATGGCCAAGAAGAAAAAAAAAAAAATAACAGACCAGCATTTGTACCCCCATTCCAACTGCACTAAGGCACCTCCAACAGTTACCATCCCGGACACAGAAAAACGCACGGAAGTTTCCCATCCGGCAGCTACGGAGTCTGCAACCCCAGAGTCTTTTGAAACCACAAGGCTGCATTTTCTCCTTTGTTTTGCTGTGTTTTTCTTCGCAACTCAAGAGGCAGGGTATTACCCGTGCAGCGCTCAGCGCCCACAAAGCCACGTTTATGTAATCATTCCAAAACTCACAACTCCTAAAAACTTTGAGGAATGTTATTAGGCCCCGTAGGCCAGAAGGGCCGTTTCCAGGGTAACAGCAGCTCCGCACTAAGGAAGCGAGGCCTTTCCTGTCCTGCTCGGAGTCCAGGCCGCTGTGGAGAAACACAGACCTGGAGCCCAAGGGACACTTCTCCCAGCCCTTGCGCCATGATGAGGACACATCGCCGGTCCGGGCGTGCTAGAAGCCACACCTCTGGCTTCCCATGCCTCTTCCTGTTGTCTTGCCATAAATCCACCCATTCTTGTCCATCAGCACGTCCCCATTTGTGGTCTGGAAAAGTCAGCATTGATGTGAGAGGGACTCCGGTTCAGAGTTTGTTTTTCCACCGTGGCGCTCGAGGCCAGCCGCCTGGCTTTAGTTTGGAGCAAGGTGGAAATGAAAACCATGTCTCCAAGGGGAAAGAATGCTCTTTCCAGGTGCTTGAGCGACCCCAGGCCCAGAGAGTTCAACTGCACCCCTTTGACCTCGGCGCGAAAATAAAACGTCAGTGTCCTTCTTGCCTGAGCAAGACACATTTTCCCCCATCTGATAAGGAAACTTGGAAATGAAGAGGCAGGCCCACGGGCAAGCTCTGTGAATTGCTATCCATGTCAGGTTTTCTCCGCTATGGTTATCGGCTTTCTTTGCTGCCTAATCCAGCCCAGGTCTGGCCGGACAGCTGAAAGGGGGTGCGTTCAACAGGGTGATAGACACTCCCCCACCCCCATCACTCCCCCAACCCTCCCCGCCCCGTGCGCCTCATGACCTCTCGCTAAGTCCAAGAACAGGGTGATAAAGCTCGTGGAGCCAAGGCAGGTCATGGTCGCTGGCTGTTCTACCCTTTCCCCGTTCCCGTCTCACTGCATCCTACCTTCCCTGCCCCCGTGGACACCAAACTTGGCTTTGGCCTTGCCTTGGCTTTCAAGTTTCTTACTCAGGAGAAGTCTGAGCTATGGCTGGAAAAACAGATGTTTCTGCCGATGACACCAAACTTCCCTGATTCACAGGGAGTCAGACCTTCTGGTTCCTCGAAGGTGTAGAAGAGGTAACTAACAGGAAACCCTTGGGATTGGATTGTGGGCCTTCACCCCTGGGAATGGGCAAAGCTGAGTGGCTCCATTTAAATTCAATAGCAATTCCAGAGCTTTCAGGTTAGGGCCGCTTGAGGGGGAGCCCCAGGCAGAGGTGGGAGTGCCCTTGGCCTGTGTGAGCAGAGAGATCAACCCACAGAAAAACGAGATTTGCTTACTCCATTTAGAGGATTTTCTGATACAGACTGGAGCCACTCAACGTTTACCAGGCATCTAATAAGTTTGAGAAAGCTCTGGGAGTTGGTGATGGACAGAGAAGCCTGGTGTGCTGCAGTGCACGGGGTCACAAAGAGTTGGACACGACTGAGCGACTGAACAACAACTATAATGTGACTGCCAGGCATCATGTTGGGACTTTCAGGGGATCCGAGGCTGGTTCAGCAAGATCAGGACAGGGCAAACAAGGACCAAGGACCGGAACAAAGTGACATGTCATCTGAGTTTGGGTCCCCTGGTAGCTGCCACTGAAACAAAGACAAGTGGTTTATCTGGTAGGAGGCAAGGAAATGAAGGCAGCCAGAGAGCAGGTTATCCTGCTCAGCCCCAGTGGGGAAGCACAGGACAGTCACTCCAGAATGTTCCACCACCGGGGGAGAGAGCTGGAGGGTTTCGCCCAGACGTCATTGGTTGAGGGCTGCTCCCAGGGAGCATTGATCCCCTGGCACTTCCTGTCTAGAGACAGCCCCCAGGTGTGGGGACACAGTGCTGGCAGCTGAGAACAGAAACAGTGAGCACGGGGACTTCCCTGGGCTTCCCTGGTGGCTCAGCTGGTAAAGAATCCACCGGCAATGCGAGGGACCTGGGTTTGATCCCTGGCTTGGGAAGATCCTCCCTGGAAGAGGGCATGGCAACCCACTCCAGTATTCTTGCCTAGTGGTCCAGTGGTTAAGACTCCGAGCTTCCAATGCAGGGGGCATGGGTTAGATCCCTGATTGGGGAACTAAGATCCCACATCCCACATGCAGCATGCTGCGGCCAAAAGAAAAAAAAAAAAAACAAAAGAAATGGTGAGCACGAGAGGATGATGCTAAGGTAAGCATAACGTCTGCTGCACACGTGGTTGATATGGGGGGAAAACGACATGGACTTGTAACCTCAGTAGAGACACCAGGACAGAAGTGGATTCCCAAAACAGTCCTCAAAAAGACCGTCCAGTGTCCAATGTGTGGATCGAGGTGGGTGGGGAAAAGCTGTATCATTTCACATAGATGGATCAGCATGAACAATGATAGGCAAGCAAGGCTCATGTCTGGGGGAGATGGAAAGGGGCAACTTGGCTGAAGCCCAGAGGCTGGGAAGGTCAGAGGGGAGAACTGGGTCACTCCATGGAGAAGGCAAAGCCTTTGTGCCAGGCAACAGCTTTCTTCCTCATCCATAAGCAATGGGGAGTCACTGAAGGTGTTGGAGCAGGGGTGGCATTGAGCTGTGTTTGGGGAACATTAACCTGGCCAAAAAGCATGGGGATAACTTGGAGGTGGGACAACAAGGTAAAAAGTCCCCAAATGAACCATTTGTTAGCCACAGCGGCAATTATGTTGCCGGGGAGAGAGATGAAGGGGGCTCCCTGGGGCTCTAGCCCCAAAAGAAAGGCCCTGAGAAGAACCGTGTGGGAGTTGCTAAAAGGGAGACCAGCCCCTCAGCTGCCCAGCCTGATTGTTCCTTCTGGCAGAGATGTGGGCCCACTCATTTCTCTCCTATTTTCTTTCCTCCCCAAAATGCTTTTGGCCTCTGGTTGGCGAAAGCTTTGCTCCGTGAGTTTAAACAGCATCGCACAGCATGGCCGAGCAATAACAAATGGCGCCTGGTGGCTCGCCTGCTGCTGGCTTAAAAAACAATTGATGACTTTTAATCAGCTGAATGAGCATGGGACAAATGACAGCATGGCCTGAATGCGGCCCAGACGTCATCGGCTGACATCAGTGGGGAGGAGGGAGGTGTCCTTCTGGCGAGCTCGGGAACAAACAGGAGCAGATCCTGGCCCAGGGCCTGGCTCCAAGGGGAGCCCGGTCCACACCCCAAAGCTGCAGCTTCTTTCACAGCTTTTGGGGAGACCGGGAGAACCAGCTTTGGGAAGGGTAAGCCCCCAGGAATTACAGAAACTTGTGCACGGTGTCGCAAGACCTGATGTGCAAAAGGCTGGGGCCCTGGAAGCCCCAGGCTCAGAGCCTCCAGCTGTCCTTTGTAACCTGCCCAAGTCAATTTCCCTCCAGACCTCAGTCTTCCCCTCTGGAAAATGAAGGCGATAAAGACAAGCTGGCTTCCACTGTCAGGTTGCCCCGTCGCTGTCAGGATGGCTTTGGAAGATGGCTGGATCTCTAAAGGACTTATTTAGGGGTCTGTGATTTCTGCCCCTCTCCCTCCTACTAATATTTCCGGACACACACCGACCCACACACCAAACATTTCTGATAAAGGGGTACAAAGTAAAGCAAATGAATCCAAAATGGCAGAACTGAAAATGAAGGTAACTATCGCGTTGTTTACCATATGGCAAGCCTCACGCTAAGCGTTTATAAGACATCTCCATTTTGCAGGAAACAGACTCTGTAGGGTTAAAGGCGTTTGCCCCTAGTTCCACAATATCTGCCATGCTGTAGCGTGAGGTATCCACACCTACCTACTTTCTAAGCCTCCCTTTCTCAGCTCACACCAGGCACAGCAGCCACCTAAGACAGAGGTCAAGGGACACGGGGCTCATTGTAGGAACGTATAAACTATATCAAGAAGAGCCCAGAGTCTAACTAGGCAGCTAAAAGTAACACTTATGGGCCACACCTCTGTCAGAAGCACAGGAATGCAAGACCTTTATGCCATGAATCCTCGATGACCACCAAAAATTAGGGATCAAGAATCTGCTTCCCAGGATTGTCTTTTTTTCCCCTCTAACTGCACTGAAGACTTTCCTGCTCACTTCTGTGCCCACAGGCCCTTCCTAATCTTCCTTATGCCCATCCGAACACTCCCTCCCTCCTCTGAGCTTCCCGGGACCTACTGTCAATCTCTGTCACCAGCCCATCACAGACCCCGTCCCCATGCACCGGAGGAAATCCGGGTAAGGCTTTGCAGGGCAGAGAACTTGACCTACTGTGCAATGGCAACAAAGGCCTCAGCCGAGCTCATGGAAAGTTCTGGTGCTGGGATGGCCCTTCAGAGATGTCTCCAATTAAGGCAAGGGGGTGAGCCCTTGTACCCCACTCCCCAAATACAAGTTGAATACAAATTGGCCCCCAGGGGAGGGGGGCCTTACATTGGATAAGGCAACTCAGCACCCATCAGCTAAGGGCAATTTTGAGTGGGCAGTGGTGCCCTCGAAACCCCCAAAGAGGGGATCTGAGGAGTACACCACCACATCCACTACCCCATCTTCACCAAATTCCGCACATCCTTCCATTAGCCGCCTGCCCCATCCTTGCCAGACTTGAGCTACACCCTGGGTTGAGCCCTGCCTCAGAAAAGTCAGATAACTCCTTATTCTCTGTGTCTACAGAGTGAGAGGCAGGGATCACCTTTACTTCCTAAGGAGCCCCCTGAGCCTGGAGCATGGTTCTTGGCACACAGATGTCCCTCTCTGAGTGCTGAGTAGATGGTTATGGCATGGGAGATGCCGGCAGGTCCATGGGAATGTTCCAGCTTCCACGATTTCCACTCTGTCACTGCCTCAAAGTATCGACGTGGCTTCTGCCCATGATAGGCAGGCACAGAGAAAACTTGTTCCCACAGCCAACCTGGCAACCTTTCTTGGGCTCGGGCCAAGAGAGTCCTGTCCTTCTTTCCTTCCCTGTCCGGCATGTTTGCTGTGAGTCCACCTCCTAGCTAAGAGGACCCAGCGCATTTAGAGACCTCCGTGCCAGGGAAAGCCCAGTACCATTGCCAACTGCGCTACATTGCCGTTCTTCTGAAGGAAATTACTATTGATCCCACAGCTCTCCTCCCCATGCTGTTTGCCGGGGACAGCCAAGGATCCCTGTGCCAGCTGGGCTCCCACACGGTTCCACTGTTTCTGCACCAGATGGCCAGACCAACACCCTCTGGCTGCCGCACGCCCCCGGGAGACGAGGCTCTGACGTCTATCTGCCTGGCTTTTCATGCACAGAGGGCAGCAGGGTCAGAGATGACAGGGCCAACCACATTACAAGAAAAAAATCTCTGCAAAAGGAAAAGATTTCCAAATCCCAGCCGCTATCAATGGAATCAATGAACCAACTTTTTCTGTAGCCCTGACTTTCACGGCTCACTCAATAGATCCCAGTCGAAGGCTTACTCAGCCAGAGGCATGCAGTGACCAATAAGACAGCTCCTACCCTCAAGGAAGTTACAGTCCAGCAGCATATAGGGAGGGAGACTACACCATTGACTGTTCAAGCCAGGACACTTTGGAGACTATAAAAGGTGTGCGATTGATCATTAAACAAAGGTTGGAGGCTTAAGGCAGGACTTGAGCCAGGCAAACCATGTCGCCCCAGGTAGAGATCCAACATGACCAAAGTGGGGGAGTTCCGACAGTGGGGGTGTGGTAGTGTTAGGTTGTGCCACAAGGTGGCGCAATTGAAGTACTCGTAGGTAGCTTTTCTTTGTTTTTGTTTTCTATCGATGAAAATTAATTTTTCTCCCATTGCCACGGAGCAAATAGAAGCCTTCCATGGCGTGCTGGAGCTGGATAGTACCGGTTTGTGAGAGCTGATCATTAAATTTTCAGGAGTTTTGTAAGCCAATCATTAAACACAACCCCCAATACAAATGAAATTAAAATCACTAAAATTAAATTACAATTAAAATAATTAAAAACTGAACATTGAATAAACCATATTAAACACAAAGGTGATAAATACTCACCACTCATGCCTTCCTGATGACTTTGCTGCGGTTTCTATTTTGTGTTTCAGAGATTAGCTAATCTGTCGTATCTGTGTGGGGGAAATGCTACTTAATGGTGTGCTATCACACATAGCTCCCCAACTCCACAGTCAGAGTCGGCGCCTGAGTAGCTTGAGACCCGCTGGGGTTGGAGTATTTACATCATGGAAATCAACAGATGCTACAGATCAGGAAGGGAGGTGGGTAGGGCAGACAGTTGTTAAGCATTTACCAACACACTGCTGGAACTAGCATTTAAGTTCATAGTTTATGTGGCTAATTTTCATGTACTTTGGACAGTTTTATCACATTCCCCCAAAATGATGATGGCGTCCCCCTCCCTCGAAAAAACAAACAGAGTGTTGGGAGAGGAAGGGCTCGTGTTCCTCCCATAACTGCATCCAGACACACAGGAATGGAGACCCCGCACAGATAGGCCAGTTCAGTGCTAAAAGCCACAACAGGGGTGAGTCAGTGAGTGAGCGACAGTCACTTAGTCGTGTCCGACTCTTTGCGACCCCTGGACTGTAGCCCACCAGGCTCCACTGTCCATGGAATTCTCCAGGCAAGGATACTGGAGTGGGTTGTGATTTCAGGTGGTCCAAAATCAGGCTCTAGACTGCTATGAAAAGTTTACCCCCCAAGTAATTGACACGAAGCATTTGCGTATTCAAACTGACCAAAGGTACTCAAGCTATCTTGTCTGTGATTGGTGAGATGACTTTGAGACCGCCCACAGCACACCTCAGTCAGGGCCCCAGCAGGACCCCATGGCACACTCTACCAGACAGTTAACTGGAAAGTGTTTATCATCGAATGGGGCTATTTACAGAGGTGTGGGCAGATTACAGAAACCACAAGGGATAGGAAAGTGCCCTGGGACTAGCAACAGTGGGAAGCTGCTACCAGGCCCGGGGCTAAGGGGCTAGGTGTGGGGGCTGTTAGTAGAACAGCAGAGAGCAATGGGTGAAGGCTGCTGTGGGCATAGCACACCCCAAACTGCAGCCCAGCGACAGAAATAAATACTCCCACCTCTTGAGTCTTCCTGCCAGCCAGGAAGCTGCATCTCATCGGCCAACCCTTAACCCAACTGGGGGTCAGTGGCCAAGGCCACCCAACTGATCTGGTCCATGGGGAGCAGCCTCCTGGGGCCCATGGACAGCAGATCTGGAAGGAAGAAACGGATCCGCCCAACAATATGGCACTGCCCTCACCAGGATGTGGGCCCCCAAAAGACGTGCCAGAGACCACTCACCTGCATGAGGCCTGGCCCAGCAGAACAAACAGCAGGCTGGTCATGGCCAGGCAGAGGTATACTAAAGAGCCAAAGAAGCTCTGTCCAAGAACATGCACCTGGCCTACACGTAACGAATGAACATGTCTCAGCTACACGTATGCCTATAATTAAGCCTCTGCAGGGGTGTGGACTTTACCTTGATGCTAATAAAACTTAATCTTCAGGCCACAAGACGGGGATTCTATTCCCACCATCCGCATCTGGAAGAGAAAAGAGAGCTGGACCATAAAGAAGGCTGAGCACCCAAGAATTGATGCTCTCGAACTGTGATGCTGGAAAAGACTCTTGAGAGTCCCTTGGACTGCAAGGAAATCAAACCAGTCCATCCTAAAGGAAGTCAACCATGAATACTCATTGAAACTGAAGCTCCAATACTGTGGCCACCTGCTGCGAAGAGCCGACTCATTAGAAAAGACCCTGATGCTGGGAAAGAGTGAAGGCAGGAGGAGAAGGGGACAATAGATGATGAGATGGTTGGATGGCATCACCGACTCAATGGACATGAGTTTGGGCAGACTCCGGGAGATTGTGAAGGACAGAGAAACCTGGCCCGCTGCAGTCCATGGGGTCACTAAAGGATCAGACATGACTGAGCAACTGAACAACAACCACCTAAGAAGTGGGCTCTAGGAGAGAAGGCCACAGCCCTCTGCAGCCACAGCTGCTCTCAGAGGACCCTTTCCCAAACTCTCCCTTCTCACCCGGTTCACGGAGAGGGTTAATAGATACAAGGGGGTAGGCGGAGGCCTTTTGTGGCCAAACACTCTGGAAAAGATTGGCAGTTTACCCCGCCCCGAAGATTCACAATGTACATTAGCATAGTAAAGGCGCCAGATAAAGACAACGTTTGGCTTTGTTTACCGTGGGGGTTGCCGGTACTTCTGGAGCTTAAGCTGAAAGCGAAAGGAAGGGTAGGAGTTAGATAAGAGTGTTTGAGGGTGAGGGCACGGCCCAAGTGAAGGCCCCGACAAGTCTGGAGAAGTGGATGAAGTTGAGTGCGGCCAGAGGAGCGGGCCTTTGACCTAGAGGGCCCTGGGCGACGATGCGCTCAGAGCTAACGCGCCGCAATCCGAGGCAGCTTGCCCAGCTCTCCGCAGGTTTGGCTGGCTGCCCCCTTGCATCCTTCCATCTGTAACCGACGTCTGGGGAGCGGCAGGAGTGGATGCAGACCACAGGATTAGCACGCCCTCTTGGAGTTTCTCCCCCATGGCCTCTGGGTCTCTTCACCCCACAACCAGGGAAAGCCACAGTGCCCGGGGGTCCCCTGACAGGGTTTGGAGATATCCCTTGACACCCAAACACCACTGCCCCTCTATGACCAAAGGTGCTGTCCCCAAGCCTTTGGCCATGGGGCTGCAGCCTGGCACCACCAAGTACAGTCTGACTCGGGGAGAAAAACAAAACAAATAGCCTGCCTGCAGTGGGTGGCACTAGCTGTCTCCGAAGCTTTACAACCCAGGTCCCTGGGTGCTGGCCTTGGTTCCGCAAGACTTCAGAGCCGCCAGTGACGGCAGAAGTGAGAGTTCACAGGTGTATCCTCTTTAGAAAGGTGGAGGGATGGACAGAGGTGCTGGGAAAAGCTGGCAGGACAGGAGACTGTCCTTTCTTCTTGGGTAATAGCATCTGTGGACTGCCTCACCCAGACCAGAGAGTGCTTCCCGGCCTCAAATTTACCACCCTCCTTATGTCAAATATAACACATTCTCTGAGCTAATGACCTCTGAACCAGCCTTAAAAAAAAAAAAAAAAAAGAAACAGCCCTCCACTTCATCTGTCTTTGGGCTGCTGACTGCCATTCCTGGAGCAGGCGGAGACTCTAGCAGTTCTTTTGTTTTCTAATGATACTTTTTCTCCTGATTCCCTTCCTTTTAATCTGACTTTGCTCCATGTGTCTAAAGAACAGGGCTGCCCAGACTCCTGCTCACCCTGACATCAGGCGAAAGCCAGTTAGGTGAGCCTCTGATTTGATGTACAAATTTGCAGGGTTGGCATTCGACTATCGGATTCACGCTCAAAGTGGCCATTCAAAAAGAGTCCTGGGCCTCACTCAGAGTTCAGTCTGGCCTGAGGACTGACTTTCCAAGAGCTGCGAGCTGATGGGTAGAGCCAGCCTTTTTGGCAGTAGGGGCCCTGGGCAGAGATGAGTCCGACTGTACCCAGGAGCCTGGGAAGAATGAGTACAAGTCACAGGCAGCATGATCGCCCAAGTGTGGCAGCGTGCCACCTGGCCTTAGAGATGCCCGAGAGAGCTCTGATGCTTACAACAGTCTGCAACAGGGGCAAAGGTGTGACCGAGAGCTCTCAGCTCCACCCTTGACTCTCTGTGACCCTATGCACACAAGGGTTCCATCTGAAATGCTGGAGGGCACAGGAGTCTGAGTGCTCATCCCTGTGGCAGTTAGGGTCCTCCAGGTAGCAGATACCAAGATGGAATCAAGTTCAGGATATGTATTGGGAGAGATGTGCCAGAAGGGTCAGGGGGAGGGAGCAGGAGTAGGTGGGAGAGACTTCAGGCCAAGACGCAGGTTTGATCCCTGAGAAACCAGGGGAAAGGAAGGTAGATGGGATGAGAAGAACCTCAAACACAGCGCAGCTCTGAGAAAATCTCCATCAGGCTAATGGGGAGCCTCGGAGCAGTTCTGGTGGCCCTCTCTGCTGTCCCCGGGTGGGGTCTGTGGCCCCCTCAGCTGCTGTGAATCCTGAAGGTGCAGCAGTTGGGGGCTGTCAGCTAAGAGCACCCCTTCCAGAACCTTCTCCACGGAAGGGAAGCCTGGGTAGTGCCCTCCCATGGCTGCCACAGTGCTTCTGTGCCAAGTCAAGAGGATATATCAAGGATGGTACAGGGTTACAGCCCTGGCTCTAAGCCTGGTCTCCTGACCACAGACAAACTTTCCCCCCTTTTCGTCTCAGTGTATGGACGAAGAGAATCAGCCGTTATCTGTCCTGTCTCAAGTCTGAACACCCTTGGATTCTGGTTGTTTTCATCTTTGAGCTCCTTGAAGATAGACACGGAGTCAGAAAGGACTCAGCGACTGAGGGGCCTCTACCCCCCCCCGAGATAAATACATTCAAGTTGGAAAAGGTCCCAGTCGTATTTGCAAGTCCAGAAGGGAGGTGGGGTGAGCTGAGACCACGCAGCTACCCATTGATTTGATTATTCCTCAAAGGTGTACTAAGTACCTGCTCTGAGCAAGTAAGGACTATGTCCCCAAGAGAGGCTGCGAGTCTCCTGAGGACCAGAGAGGCTGCAGCAGGAAGATCTAGCCACCCACCCCCTACCCCCCAAGGTACCGAGATGAGGGGTTCAGAAGTTCTCTAAAATAGAGTGTAATCCAAACGACCCTCCACACACACACTCCCCCTGCACTGCCAATTCACAAATATATGCGCACACACACGCACGCACAAAACACACACACACAGAGCCATCTTTGGCATCATGAATAATTTATCTTTGTAGAACCCTGTACAGTTTACAAATATTAAAGCATTATCTCATTGTTTTAATCACAACAACCACTGTGGAGCAGCCTCATTCTTCCTGATAATGAAGTTGGGCTCAGATAAGATCTGAGCAAGGTGAAATGGCTCAGTAGGTGGTTCTTAACCTTTGGGGCAATCTCAGCTCCCTTTAACAACCCTCTTCTCAGAAAAAAAAAAAAAATATATATATATATATATATATATGCTTACCATCTCAAAATTTCACCCAGGCTTTCAGGGCATTACAGTTCCCTCCTCCAAACCCTCCAAAACGGGGGTGAACACCCCACCCACCCCTAGTGGTAGGAGACCAGGCTACAGTTTTGCGCGGCTGGAGCTGAGGTCCACCAGGCAGCCCCTGGATGGACGAGGAATCTCTGTGCCATTACAGCAGGATAAGGGAATCTCCCACCCGAGATGGGCAGGGAAGGGTTAAAGGGAGGGTGGTAAGGGTTTTGTTTTTCACCTCGGAGGACTCTGTTCTGGGTCATTAAGAACACACAAGGCCGAGTGAGCATTCCATTCCCCGGGCCTGCCTCCAGCGCACAGCTCTGCTTCCCAACAAGATAAGTCCTGTGCGGAAGACCAGCCTGCTTCCCAGAGAGCCAGATGGGAACTCGCCCCAGATAAGAGCCGTCCAGTGCCAGTCACACGGGGCCTTACCGCTGCAAGAATGGCCAACCCCGAGGCTGCAGTTCTTGTAGGCTAAGGAGGGGGAAGCGTTTGTGTTGCTGTTCAGTCGCCAAGTGTGTCGACTCCTTGCGACCTCCTGGGCTGCGGCGGCCAGGCTCCTCTGTCCCTCACCGTCTGAGCGTTTCTGAGGGGCTCACTAACACACAGTGCCGGCCTAGGCTGCTCTAGAGGAGGAACCCTCCCCCGGGCTCTGTTTGGTACCGGGCCAAAGCGGGGCTGCCCCGGGTTGTGGACAGTGGGGCCTCGGCATCTATGCGCCCGCAATTTGGGGGCTGGGTGTGTTCCAGCGACGCCTCAACCACCTCCTGCTGGGCTCACAGACGGCTTAGCCATCCCACTCGGCTTAGCCATCCTACCCCAGCCTTGGAGCAATCCTATCCCCATCCACCACCCAGGTGGTACCTGGCCCCAGCGCAGGTAATGTGGAAAACACCATTACAGATAAGTAACAGCCGCTTTCAGGTTTAATGACACGTTGCATCCATCCTAAAGCTCTCAAAAAAAAAAAAAAAAAAAAGGGCCCTCTCGGGGGACAGCGCCTCGCGCCTGTAAGTAGGAACGACAGGCCGGGGCGCGCGCGGGGGGAGGGCCCACGGCGCGGCTCGGGTGTGTAAATTAACTGGGGGCAGCGGAGTAAATACATTACACACGGTATTTATTATGCGTCCGGACCTCGGAGGGGTTCTCTGGCTCCCGGACGTGGCAAATCTTGTCCTGAACGCCGCAGGCCGCGTGGCCGAGGGCGATGGCCAGCCGGTCGGGGCCCGGGGGTGGCATAGGGAGCGGGGTGCGGGGGGAGGCTTTTGGTTCTGTGCCCAAGAGCCCACGGGGAGCCCCCTCCCCACGGCTGAAGGTGGGGGTAAGGGCAGGGGCGGAGGAGACGTGGCCCCGGGCGCCTATCGGGCGAGGGGCCGGGCGGGGAGGGCGAAGGGGTGGGAACGGGCGGCGCGCCCAGCCCCTTAGCATTCCGCCGGCGCGCCCGCCATCGCCGCGTGCGCCCCCGCGCCCCGCTGTAATTACCCCGATTACCAAATGAATCTCGCGCTTTTGTGCTCGCCGGGCGGTGGGTGCGGGGAGGCAGTTCTAATAGTTGTCATTAGGGCCGGGGGAGGCGGGGCGCCGGGAGCTGGGGGTGGGGAGCTCGGGGGTGGGGGGAGGCCCGCCGTTCCCTCGCTCGCTCGCTCGCAGGCGGTCCCGGGCGGCGCACAGGCCGCTGCTGGCTGCTGAGTAATGATTTTTTTTCTAATTGGAGGCGAACAGCGGCCCTAATGGATGGAGCCGCTCTCGGCGCGCTCGCTGCACCCGCCCCTCGATCAATACTTCTCGCTGCGACCGCCTGGCCGAGCTCCCCCGCCCTTTGTGGTCCGAGATGCCGCGGGGGCCCCCAATCTCCCCCCGTCGCCGCGCCCCCCACGAAGCTTCTGCGCGCCGCCCCGGGGGCTGCCCCCACCTCCCCGGACACCCTCCTGCCCCTCCCGGACTCTCCATCCCCTCCTAGCCTCACATCACCTGCAGCCTAGTCCCCGTGGCTTTCCAGCCAGGGCAGGTTGTCGGGCAGGCGCAAAGATGTAGGGGGAGGACAGACTCTGGATTGCCCCCTCCACCCTTCCTCCGAGACCATGCTTCCCCCGAGCTCCCCAGGCCCGGGGGAGAGCCAGGCACGGGCAGCCACCTCTGAGGGTTTGCACCCGCTGGTCCGGAAAGGGTTCGCTGAGTCAAATTAAACCCCGAGTTTTCTCCCTGAGCCCTTTCCAGCTCAAACCCGCTCCTCCTCGGCCCTTTCAGCTTCTTGTACTAAGAGAACCATGGCGGTTAGACACACCCCGGGGTTCCGTTCTCCAAGAAGCCCCGGGTCTGGACAGGGCGAAGATTTCCCTGCGGTGTACGGGATCAAACGCGCCCCCAGTTTTGCCCGCCTGGTTCCTGCACTATTTCTAACTAGCTGGTGACCTTGGGTGAAGACTCAACACCTGGGGCCCCTTTTGTTACACCCTGCGGAAGTTTATCCGGCCCGGCCAGCTGGGTGACTGGGATGTGTGTGTGCTCAGTCATATCCCACTCTGAGACCCCATGGACTAACCCCCGCCAGATTTCTCTGCCCATGGGATTCTCCAGGCAAGAATACTGGAGTGCATTGCCATGCCCTCCTCCTGGGGCTCTTCCCCACCCGGGATCCAACCTGTGTCTCTTGTGTCTCCAGCATTGGCAGGTGAATTCTTTACCACTAGCCACCTGGGAAGCCAGACTGGGATACAGCATTCAAAGGAATGGCTGGAAACTATTGCTCCTCCCTGTAGTCTGCAGACCCTCCACCCTCTGGGGAAAATCTGAAAATCCAGGCTCCCGGGAGGCCCTGGATGCTCCAACCTCTATCCTCCTTCCATTCTGCATTTTCCATTGCTGACCATCATTCATGCTTAGCATTACCTGATATAGTAGGCTCCTGTTTGTTTATTATCAGTCTTCCCCACTACCATGTAATCTCCATAAGGACTGGGATTTTTGTCCATCTTGTATCCCCAGCATCTGAAACTGAGCCTGGAATGAAGGTGGTGCTCAATAAATATTAGTTATATGAATGAATTGAAGGAATTTGAACTCGGTCCAACTTTTTCATCTCTCCTGGAAGCAGTGGCTTCTTACTCCTTGGATTCTGTGGCATATCGTATTTTCCAAAAAATGGCAATAGCAATATTTCTGGTCTCACATGCCCTCCTAAAACCTTACCACTAGCTGCTTTTAAGGGTAGGAGTCTTCTTCCACTTGAACCAGGTCTAGCCTTTGTGACTACACCTCCATGAATAGAATGTGGCCCAAGTGATACTGCAAACTTCCTAGTCTAGGTCATAGAAGGTGATATGGCATCCATCTGACTCTGTTTCTCTCCTGGGATGGTCATCCTTGGAATCCAGCCACCATGTTGTAAGGAAGCCCAGGCCACATGAAGAGGCCAAGGTAGTATTCCAGCCAACAGTCTGATGTTCCAGCTAATGTCCCAGCTGACAGCCAGCACCAGCCACCAGTTACGTGAAAGAGTGAGCCTTCAAATGATTCCTTTGATCCACCCTAGTCCATGCCAAGTGGCATGACCCTTTAAGCTACCCAGCTGACACTGAGTGGAGCAGACAAGCTGTCCCTGCCAAGCACTGCCTAAGTAGCAGATTCATGAGCAAACTAAATGTTGATGTTGTAAGTCACTAAGTTTGGGGAGAGTTTGCTACCCAGTAGTAGTGAATAGATAGCTGGAGCTATAGATAATAGATAGTGGGAGCACTCAAGTGACTTCTCTTCAGCCCCCTATCTCCTGGGCACACCATGGAGCTGCTTGCCACAGTACACAGAATCACCCCCTCGGGGCTCCATCCGCTCAGCCCACCACTATTTTTGAGGGTCCTCAGTTCCTGTAGCCCATTGCCACAACTGCTTAGATACACATCAGCCCACTATGAGTCCAAGCTGGCCATTCTCTGGGCCAACTCCCAAGACATGGCCCAGCTCAATGGGAAAAAAATCGCTCTGCTTTGCTGGTCTGCACCACCACACCTGCTAATCCTGTAGCATCTTCCTAACCAGCTCGCTCTCACCCTCCACACACCTACCCCTCTTTCCACTCAGCTCCAACTTCACGGAGACCTCGGGAGTCACAAATAAGAGCCCAGCCCCCACCCCAGCATCTCACCACTATATGTCTGTCTACACCACCCTGTCCATCTGCATTCCAGTGCCAAGGAAAGAGCGTCCTCTCGTTCATCTCATGGCTAATCCTGTCCTTGAACTCTGAGTCCCAGAGGCTCCAACTCTAGGGCAGAGATCTATGGTAGATCTTTTTCGCAGTGATGGAATTGTGCTATGCTTTCCTAGCCACTAGCCACATATGGCTCTTCAGCACTTAAAATGTGGCTAGTGTGACCAAAGAACTGGATAGTTTTATTTTAATTAATTGAGATAATTGAGCGTGGCTAGTAGCTACCGTATTGTACAGTGCAACTCTAGAGATTAATCCCCAGCCTAACCCTCCCCATCGGCAATTAACGTGTCCTCTTCTCCAACTCACATCTCAGGCCGTGGCCACCCAGCACCCACTCTGGCACCCCTCCATGCCCCAGGTCTGCACACACTGTCAACTCTGAGAATGCTGATTCTTTTTGAAGTCTCCACTGAAAAGTCTGGATGAAAGAAAAGGCTTCCTTCCAGGACGCCTTGCCTGACACCCCCATCCCCGAATAGGTTGGGGGTCCCTGCTGTATGCTGCCATGGTTCCCAGTTCCCCGGGATTGCATGAGTAGTATTCCCTACAGACCGATTGGCTTACGGGGGTAGAGACCAAGCTCCCTCACTCGACGTCACACCCCTGTGCCTGGACCAAGCCCATAACAGAGACTCAGGACATATGTGTGGAAGAAGTGCCTTGGGAAGAGGGGGACAAAAAGTCCCAGCCTGATGGGGGAGACTGATGGTCTGGGCTCAGCATTCGTTCCTCTATTTGCCTTCTAGAATTCAGGCCTTACATGGCTGGGCGCTCACTACATGCATAATTCAGAAGCATTTGCATGATTTGGTCCAGGCCTTTCTCAGGGAAGGCTGTGCACGGGCTTGGCCACTCTGGGCCATCGGGAGGCGGGGCAGGGGGGCTGCTGGTTAGACCCCTGGGGCTGGGAGAATTGGTCAGGGTCGAGTTGAGTTCCACGAGCAGCTCCTAAAGCAAAACTGGCAACAGGGCTCCCTGTCTACAGAGAGACCGCTCGGAGCAGGCCTGAGGCCATTGGAAGCTAAAGGCCACTGCCCGACTCACTTGCCCTCAGACCATCTCCTCCAACTCCCATCCCCTCCTTGCCACTGCCTGAGTGACCCGAGACCCCTTTTTCTTTTTTTCTTCCTTCTTTTTGTGCACAAAGGGGAGGACAAGTCCTGCTCAGACCTGCTCCTCTCCAGGAATTGCTGGGAATTAGATGCAGTGACGCCTGCCTGCGGCAGAGGACAGGGCTGGTTCCCGAAGCCCCGCGTGGGCACCTCTGATAACCACCACAGTGGCTGTTCTTCATGCCGCCGGCTCATTAGGCTTTCTGGGGCCAGGCCAAGAAATTGCCAAGGACAAGACAGGCGGCGTCTGCCGGCAAACTCTGCGGAGCCCACTCCCCTCCGAGGCCCTTCCTTCAGTGTGAGCGAGGGGGTGAGTTCCGCTGAGCTAGAACCGCGCCTGACAAGTGACACTTTGACGAGCGACGTGATGACGAGTCTCTGGGGAGGCTGTGGAGTCTGGTTCCTGCAGACACTGTCTCCCCTGAGGCAGTCTCTGTGCTTGAGTGCTGAGTCTGTGTGTGTGTGTGTGTGTGTGTGTGTGTGTGTGTACGCACATCCTGCTTCTCTGAGGAAGATTCTCCAGATTCCACAGTCGACTTGACAGAGGCCCTCCTGAACACTCGTGGGGCCCACAGACGAGGAGAACAGATGTGACAAACCAGCCACTGGCTGCTGAATTCAGGTGATCCCTCCCGGAGTTGCCCCGTCCTCACCCCCTTGTTCCAAGCCGGTCCCCTCAGAACTGCAGCTCCTGCCCGGATGTGGTAAGTGCAGATTCAGCCTCCAGGCATGTGATCTGCTTGCTAACTCCAAACCCCTGGATCAAGCCCAAGCCATCAGTCCTGTGCTAGGACAGAGGAGCCTGGTGGGCTACAGTCCACGGGGCCACAAACAGCTGGACATGACTGAGCACACCCCTGGAGAAGGAAATGGCAACCCACTCCAGTATTCTTCCTGGAATAGCCTATGGACAGAGGAGCCTGGTAGGCTACAGTTCATGGGGTTGTAAAGAGTTGGACATTGGGTGGATGCAGAAATAAATGAAACAGGATCCCTTTCTTAAGAGAACTCGCCTTCCAGATACTGTAGCTGGTAAAGGTCATAGATTCCAAAGAAGCCAAGGTCACATGAAAAGCTTTCAGAAAGAGGTGGCGTTTGAACTTGAAAAGCACCTAGGTGAGGGAAAGCCCCCGGAGATGGGATAGGGAGGAGGGCTGGCTCTGCCTTCCAGCAGGGACTTGTGATGGGGTGGCAGAGTTCCCTGTGGGGGAAGCAGATGGAACGAATGTAAAGGAGAGCAAGGAACTGAAGAAGCTTCTTGCAGGACAGTGTGCCAGTTGTCTGGTCCCTGGGGTCCCCTTCCAGATGCCAACAAGCAAGCCTGGGCTTTCCCCTTGTGCCCTGTAGGGAATGCGCCAAGGTCTCACGTGGTCTAATTAGACAGCTCTCAGTGACTCAGAGTCCCCACCTCTATTGGGCCAAAAGGGGCTGCTCCCTTGCTGTGCTCCCAGGGGGCCTGCAAGGGACAATCTCACTCCCCTGCCACCAACAGCCCTTCAAATACACTTGGCCCCTGAATGACATGGGGGTTAAGAGTGCGGGACCCACACAGTCAAAAATCCACATGTGCCTTTACCAGCAGCTCCCCATTTCCACAGCTCTGCATCCGCAGATTCCACCAACCGTGGATTGTGTGGTATCGTAGCACGTGTTTACTGGAAAACATCTGCATGTAAGTGGACACAGGTTCACAGTTCAAACCGCTATTGTCGGAGGGTCAGCTGTATTTGAAATAGCAGCATTTGAGTTATCTACTGCTGCCTGAGAAGCACCTGAAAACTCCGTGGCATAAAACAACTGACTTTTTCTCACAATTGATGGGTTGGTTTGGCTCAGTGGGCGGTTCTTCTGTTCCACATCGGTTGGAGTCACTCATGCAAGCACACTCAGCTGGGAGTTTGGCTGGGTCTGGGACATCATTCATGTCTTTGGCAGTCAGTGCCAGCTGTCGGCTGAGGTGGCTCTCTTCTCCGCTCTGCCTGTCTTACCAACAGGGTAGCCCAAGCTCTTAACCTGGCGGTTCGGTTTGAGGGAACCAACACAGACGCTACCAGACTTCTTAAGGCCCTAGCTCAGAAGTCATATAACAGTGCTTCTGCTGAATTCTGTTGGCCCCAGCAGGTCACAAGGCCAACCCAGATTCAAGGGGAGGAGATAACAGACTCACTGTTTCTTCTTTTGGATGAGAGGAACAGCGGGCACTCACAGGGCTGGGAGAAATCAGTGGTGGCCAATTTTGTTGAGTCTGCCATTATAGCCCCTGTATCGGAGCTCCTCGAGGCTACATATCCCATATCCCTTTCAAAGCTCCTGATAGGCCCCAGGTTCTTTCTTCAAAGCCATCTCTCCCCCTCTGAACCCACTCTGGGTTGGGTACATCCTTTATAGACCTGCCCTAGAACCTTCTCCAGTGGGTGGTGTACAGCGGGGTGAGCAGCAGAATATTGAGGGCTTTCAGAGGAGATCTGGGAAGATGGCCAAAGCCAGAGCAGGCTCTCACTTCTGGGGCAGTCCCCAGATTGACTAGGGCCAGAGGATGGGGTGAGGGAGAGGGGCCTCTTGATGGAGAATGATTTAGAGCCCCCCGCTGCAGTCCATGGGGTTGCAAAGAGTCGGACACGACTGAACTGAACTGAACTGAACTTGTCCTAGAGACCCTTAGGAAAGAAAGCTTCCTGGCTGGTAAAGACTCTGAGAAACCTGTCACATAGCAGAACAAAGCGTTCTTTAAAAACCTTAAAGGCTCTCCCTGTCCCAGCTGGTCACTTGGAGCAAACACTGCTGGTTAGGAAACTGACTTGGCAATTAATCACTTAAAGCCCTATGACGTCCTACATATTGTCTTGGGTTGTTATTTAACTCTGGCTGTGTTTATGCTGCCATGGCTGGGTGGAGTCTCTTAGGACAGACTGCAGAGTGGCCCGGGGAACTTCTTCCTGGGAAGAAAATCTCTTCTCTCAATTTGTCTCTCTCAATGATAATTTTTATTTTCTTTTTTTATAGTCTTCTGTATTTTCCAAAGGTTTTCTATACCAAGTATATTGTACTTTCAAAACAAGAAATGTTAGCAAATTCAAGGAGCCCCTGACAAAGATGTTCATTGCAGTATTATTTATATTAACAAAAACTGAGAACAGCATCCATGTCTAGCAACAAGAAAATTGCTAATTAAGATGAATCCATGGGGTGCAAAAAAGCTATTTAAAATGATGCTCCAAACAGATTTGTGGTTGCCAAGGGTGGCGGTGGGGGCAGTGAAGAAGGGATGGATTGGGAGTTCTGGATTAGCCAATATAAGCTATTACAGATGGAATGGATAAACAACTAAGCCCTATTGTATAGCACAGGGAACTATATTCAACCTCCTGTGATAAACCATCATGGAGAAAAATGTATATGTGTGTGTGTGTGTATGTGTGTGTATAACTGAGTCATTCTGCTGTACAACAGAAATTAACATTGTAAATCAACTATGCTTCAATAAAATAAAGAACAGTAAAAAACAAAATGATGCTCTTGAAGAGTTTTTGATGATACAGGAAAATGCTTATAGTAAAACATTCAGTGGTAGCAGTCAACATTTTTTAAGGATTTGATCTAAATTGTGATATATGGAAATTGGCTGATAAGATGTAGCATTTTTTGAGCACTTACTGTGTGCCAGCACTTACGGAATCATCTCATTCCATCCTTGCAACATCCCTCTAAGGTAAGTACTATTCATATCCCCATTTTAAAGATGAGAAAGCTGAGGCACAGAGAAGTTAAATACCTTACGCCAAAATGACACAGCTAATGTCACAGGGCACACATTTGAACCCAAAGAGCAAGATTCCTCTCCCATACTCTCAACCACTATGCTGTGTGTACATGTATAACAGGCTAGAAGGAGATCTGTTAAATGTTCACAGCCGTGATGTCTTGCTAGGGATTATAGGTGTTTTTTTGCGTCTTTGTTACACTTCTCCATAGGTTCCAAATTTTCCACAATAGGGCATGATTTATTTGATCACTAAGAATCAAAACAAATGAGACCAGCCGTCCTGGCTCCCACTGGTTCCCACTCTTGGCTCTCCCCCTTGGGAAGCACAGGGATACGGCCCCCTCCTGTTCTTGGCAGCTCTTCATCAGTATTTGACTGGACCTCGCAGGTCCTAAATGACTACGGAGAGGCAGCTGCTTCCCCTACACTAAGCCACTCCCCGATCCTTTCCACCACCCCATCACCCGCACTCCCCCCTGGTTTCACAGCCCCAGCATCTGGCAGACACGTGTGTCTTATCCCCACTGCTCCCGGCGCAGACCGTGCCTTGCACACATCCTGCCGTCACCCGCAGCAGCTGACGTCTTGACATAGATAACCGCCTCGGAAAACACATCTCCCCTCTGGCTGCCCGACACTGACACCGGAAGCCCAGAAACACTTGGGCAGTGCAGACAGCTCGGAAGTTTATGGTGGGTGGGAGCACCGTGCCAGCCCCAGACATTCTCCCCAGGTGGGGGGAATCAAGGGCAAAGTATGTGTCTTGGACCAGACGTACCAGAACCACCAGATGGGCCAATTTGAGATAGGAAAAAAAAAAAGCAAGAAGGATCATCAGAAACTCCATTCCTGCCATAGCGCCTGGAGTGGCGGGGGCAGGGGTGGGGTGTGGGGGTGTGTCTTGCCTGTACTCACAGCAAGGAGATCATTGTCAGACTCACTGACATTCAAGCCAAGCCCCAGTGGGATTTGCTTTGTCCCCCTGAATGTCAGCCTGTATTTATCAGTCAGTCAACAAATATTTATTGAGCCCAAAGCAGCAAGTAACAAGGTACTTGGGTTAGGGCAGGGGTTCATAGGAGGTGGACAGAGGGCCCCTCATCTTCCCTACTCACTCCCCACCACACACATACACACACACACACACACACACACATATTTTGGAACCACTAACATAGGAATTTGGGAGGTTGGTTCGGGTAGATTTCATATAGTTTTAATGGCTGGTTTACAGGTTGCTGAAAAGAGCGGTCAATGGATCATTGTTCCCCAACTCCTCTTCCCTCCCTGCATTAACCCAAGTCCCTTGACATGTGATTTTGCAGTTTTTCTCACTGTGCTTAGTCGCTCAGTCGTGCCTGACTCTTTGTGACCTCATGGACTGTAGCCCACCAGGCTCCTCTGTCCATGGGATTCTCCAGGGAAGAATACTGGAATGGGTTCCCATTTCCTACTCCAGGTTTCTCACTGAAAGTGGAGTCTATTTCCCCACTCCTTGACTTTGGCTTGGACCTGTGACTTGCTTTGGGCAGTGGGGTGCCTGAAACATTCCTACCCACACTCACCACCATAACACTCACTCGCTTCTGAGACCAGAGCCACCTGAGCTTCAGCCCAGGGCTGCCAGAAGCAACCTGTGGGACTGAGCATGCCCCTGGCCCCGTGACAGAGGTCCTGGCTGCCCTGGGGACTGGCCTCCCGGTGGGCCTCACTGCCCTCTCCGCCTCCCACACACGCACACAAACACACACTAGAATTGGAAACTTCAGTTCAGTTCAACTTAGTCGATCACTCGTGTCCGACTCCGTGGACTGCAGCACACCAGGCGTCCCTATCCATCAGCAACTCCCAGAGCTTACTCAAACTCATGTCCATCGAGTTGGTGATGCCATCCAATCATCTCATCCTCTGTCATTCCCTTCTCCTCCTGCCCTCAATCTTTCCCAGCATCAGGATCTTTTCAAATGAATCAGCTCTTTGCATCAGGGGGCCAAAGGATTGGAGTTTCAGCTTCAACATCAGTCCTTCCAATGAATATTCAGGACTGATCTCCTTTAGAATGGACTGGTTGGATCTCATTGCAGTCCAAGGGACTCTCAAGAGTCTTCTCCGACACCACAGTTCAAAAGCATCAATTCTTCAGCACTCAGCTTTCTTTATGGTCCAACTCTCACATCCATACATGACCATTGGAAAAACCATAGCCTTGACTAGACGGACCTTTGTTGGCAAAGTAATGTCTCTGCTTTTTAATATGCTTGTCTAGGTTGGTCATAGCTTTTCTTTACCTCAGGCAAATAATAAAATCACCACCTTTCCACCTCCATCAGGGACAGGGCCTGAGGGTTTGGAGGTAAGGGCCTAAGGATAAGGTCTTATCTCCAAACCCCGAGGCCCAACACACAAGTCTCCAACTAAGCCTGAGAGCACAAGTACAGTGTGTTCGTTTAAAGGAGGAGATCTTTTCCAGTCCATAGCCCCGGAAGGACAGGGCAGGAAGGTGGAAGTCCTGTCCACCACTTAGAAAAGGAGACTTTGAGTTGAACACTAATTCACGCCGAGTCTGGAAGATGGCTAAACAGTCCTTCACTCTTTTTAAAGTTTCTTAAAAGTCCACACAGAGCAGGTCTCTGTGATTAATACATGGGTTAGTTCTGAGTAACGAAGGTCAAAAATAAGAGTGTCTTGAGATGGGAGGGAGGTTTAAGAGGGAGGGGACATATGTACACATAAGGCTGATTCATGTTGATGTTTGACAGAAAACAACAAAATTCTGTAAAGCAGTTATCCTTCAATTAAAAAATAAAGACAATTTTTAAAAAAGAAAGAAAAAAAGGTGTCTTAAGGAGTCAAAGTATATTTCTCAGTCAAATTCCAAGCTAGGTGGTTGGGGCTGGTATGGTGGCTTTCTCCTTGAAACTAAGGGAACTAGGCAGGTGGTATTTTCCAGAAGTGACCACCACCATATCTCTCATCCCTCGTGCTCTTGTATGATGTGATCCTGACCCTCTTCCTATCAAGATGGGAAGTCTAATTCCCCTCCCCTTGACCCTGAGCAGACGTGACTGTTTTTGGCCAATAGGGTTGGCAGAACTGATGTTGAGAGATTTGGGGGAGTGGGTCATAAAACGTCATGCAGTGTCCTCCTTGTTCACTGGAGTATTCCTGCTTGGGGCTCATGGAAGACACCCAGCTACCCTGAGGATGCCAAGCCACACAGAGACGCCATGTGTAGATTCTCTGGTTGGCAGTCCTAGTCTTAGTCACCCATTTTGGGGCCCAGACATGCAAATGAAGCTGTGTTGGATCTTCCAGACTAGTCCTTCAACCCACTGAGTACCACTGAGTGACCTTAGTCAATACCACCAAGAGTGAAAGAATTTCCCAGACAAGCCCTGCCCAAATTCCTGGCCCACATAATCTATGAGCACAGTAAAATGGCTCTTTTAAGCCAGGAAGTCTGAGGTGTTACACACCAAAAGCAATGGGAGTTGGGGGCTCAGGTTCCATCCAGTTCATGACTCTGCCATACCTGGGTGGG
Organism: Capricornis sumatraensis; assembly: GCF_032405125.1. NCBI lineage: Eukaryota > Metazoa > Chordata > Mammalia > Artiodactyla > Bovidae > Capricornis > Capricornis sumatraensis. The sequence goes on along the minus strand of NC_091092.1, from coordinate 104,040,437 downwards.
TGGCTGGGGGATGGCCTTGTCCTCATTGTTCAAAATGGTGTCTAGAGCTCCAACCATCACATCTGCATTCCAGACAGTAGGATGTTGAGAGTAATGAAGAGGAGCAAAGGGCATATAACACATCCTATTGGCTAATATTTAGTCATGTAGCCATACCTAGTAGTAAGAGAGGGTGGAAAACATCGTTTTTTATTCTAGATGAGTATGCAAAACTAAGAATCAAGAATTCTTAGAAATTGCCCAGCGGTCCAGTGGCTAAAACTCTGCACTTCCACTGCAGGGGGTATGGGTTTGATCCCTGGTTGGGGAACTGAGATCCCACATGCCACACAGTGGGGCCAAGAAACAATCAAACAATCAGGAATTCTATTATTGAAGAAAATGAAGATCACAGATCTGGCCCATAGCCAAAAGTTCTTTGCCCTCCTCCCTTTCCCCTCCCCCCACATTTATTTCTATACTCTCACCCACCTGAACATCAAGGCTGAAAAAACTATAGATCTTCAGCCTGAACATCCAAAAGACAAATGAGTGCTTCTCCAGCCAGTACTGAAGGCGCCTCTCAAGGCATAATTTCTGATGCTGACAAAGTCCCTATCTCTCTTCTTTCTAAAGACCCATTTCCACAAAGGATGAGGAAAGATGGCAAGTTGGGGTGGGGGTGGAGGACCTGGCCTGCCACATATATTAACTGAGCACCTGCTAACACGTCCATCTAATCCTCACCCCGAGATACGGCACTGCCATTATTTTCACTTAACAGGTGAAAAAACTGAGGTTGGGAAAATGTAAGTGACTCAGAGTCACACAGCTCATCCCCTGAGCACAAGGTCAGGCGCTAAGCTGGGGGCGGTGACTCTGTAAACACCAGTCCCAGGGTGGCCCTCCCTGAGGTCATCAGAGGGCCTGCCTGTGTTTTGCAAGATCCTTCCACTATGAAGATGCCATAGGTCTTTCTTCCTGCTTCTTCAGGATCCTCAATGAACGTGCCTGAGGCCTAGAGGTCAGTGTTGCTCTTAATCACCTACCATCTCTGCCGTTGACTCCTGTGAAGCAGGCAGGCTCCACAGTGGGGCTGTCCGAAGTCTTGAGCGGGCTGAGGATGGGGGTGGGGGTTGGCCAGAGCTGAGACACTAGGAGCCCCTTTTATTTCAACTCGGGCTGGGTCACGGTGCAGACCCCCATGCCCCAGCCTGAGCCTCCTGTCTGTCTCCCCTCAGAGGCGGACTCATTTCTGCGAGACAGTCAGGGAGGTGGGGGCAACCCCCACAGCATATAAATCAGTGAGCTTTGCTATGTAAAGAGCCATCACAAATGATGGGGACGGCGGCACAACGTGAAGGTATTTAATGCCACTCAACAATACACTTTAAAATGGTTCAAGTGGGGACTTCCCTGGCAGTCTGGTGGTTAAGACACCATGCTCCCACTGCAGGGGGCACAGGTTTGATCTCTGGTGGGGGAACTAAGAAACCACATGCCATGCAGTGAGGCCAAAAAAAAAGGTTCAAATGGCCAATTTTATGTAACATATATTTTACCCCAATAAAAGAAAATCCCTAAACTTAGTGGCTTAAAACAGCAACACTTTATCAGTTCATGAGCCTGTGAGTGTATAGCTTGGGCTGGGCAAAGCTGGGAAGTTCTACTGGACACACCCAGGTTCACTCATGTAGTCATAACCAGCCAGCAGGTTGCCTGGCACCGGCTGGCAGAGAGGGCTTCACTCCCGTCTGGTGGTTGGTGCTGGTTGTCGGCAGTCTGGGCCACATGCCTCCAGCTGCCTAATCCAGGCACGGGTTGCCATCACCAAGGTGTATTCACAGCTTAGCAGTTGTTGGGGGTCCTGAGAACACCAAGAGAAGGTAAGCCCCAGTGCACATTTTGCAAACCTCTGCTACTCGTGTCTGACAGTACCCTTTTGGCCAAAGCAAGTCATACTGCCAAGTCCAGAGTCAGTATGAGAGAAGACACCAGGGGATAAATATGAGGCAATGCGAGCACACTGAGGGCCACCAGCGCCACACGGCTTGTTCATGAATTACTGTTGTAACTACTACAACACACGTGTGTGATCACCCAGGCACATTCGTTTTCAAACCAGAGAAGAGAGCTGGTTGCCCAAACCAGTAGCTACTTGAGTCATTAAAGGCACAAGATGCCTCCAGGCAGGAGTGTGGTTTCTAAAAACGCAGACCAGAGAGAGCAAGCATTCTGGCATGAAGTCTCCCCACGGAGATCGAGCACAGAGCCCACATCCTCAGCTCTTAGGGTTTTCTGCAAGTCTAGGGGAGCAAGCCAGGTGCCCCCAGCTCTTCCCCAGACAGTTTTGTGGCTGTGCCATCCTCTCCAACCCATTCGATCCTTACAGGCAAATGATGATCCCCAGGCTGTGTCCCCCATCAATACTGACATGCTAAAAATCAGGATTGGAAAGTAGTGAGAAGGCAGCAGAAAATGAGTCTTTCCACAGTTTTCCTTTCTGTCCTGCCCTGGGAAAGAAGAGCCAGAGAATGCCTGACTGTGCCCTTTCATAGGTGACCCCCTGTCCATCTGGGTGGAAGGGGGAGGGGGTTATCCTGCCCCAGTCACCTGTGGAAGGCCAGCCGCCACAGCTAAATGGGTGGTGAGAGAGGTGGCCACACCCACAGTGCGAGTCTGCGCAGGGGTGTGGAGGACCTGCGTCAGCCGCACCAACCACTGCTGACTGACCTTGGGCAAGTTAAGTTACTTAGTCTCATCCAATTGGTTTCCTCACCGACTCAATGGATATGAGTTTGAGCAAACTCTGGGAGATGGTGAAGGACAGGGAAGCACTGCGTGCTGCAGTCCATAGGATCACAAAGAGTCAGACATGACTAAGTAACTGAACAACAAGAATAAGCCCTCCTGTGGGGCCATCCAGAAGATTCTATGCCTGAACCCTTGCATGAAACAGACAATCCAGAGCAAAAAGAAGATGTTTAACAACCACGGCTTGTCTTTCAAAATGGCTGTCTCCCCCAAGCCACCAGACAAGAAAGCTCCTGGGTAACAGAGCACAGATGTTGTTTTAAACTTTTGTTTCCGCAGCACATCTAGTTTGCCCTCAGCATGATTCCAGACAGCTCCCCTCCTCTGCCAGGAGCCATCCCAAAAGTCTAAGGATATTTCAACAGTCCCTTGAAAGCCTATTTCTCATTCACGGTGGCAGGGATAGGGGAGACATCTGACGGGAAGGAGGTATCACCATGGTGATGGTGGAGTTGGTGGGGGGGTCACAGGCCACTGTCATTGGGCACCCCAGCAGGTTCCAGAGAGCAGGTCAAGTCATGGCCCCATACACCACCTCTCCAAAGTCCAGAAGCTGTGTTATTGAAAGAGTTTTATTTTTTTCCCTTCCATAGACCTTCGCCTGTGCATGCGTGCTAAGTCGATTCAGTCATGTCCGACTCTTTGTGACCCCATGGACTATAACCCACCAGGCTCCTCTGTCCATGGGATTCTCCAGGCAAGAATACTGGAGTGGGTTTGCCATGCCCTCCTCCCGGGATCTTCCCGACCCAGGAATGGAATCTCTTATGTCTCCTGCATCAGTAGGCAGATTCTTTACCACCAGAGCCATCTGGGAAGCCCAGACCTTCCCCTCCACCCCACCAAATGCCAATCTCGGGGGTGGGGGCGTAGGGACGAGAGGGCATTCTTAATGACCTTATGTGATAGCAATGTCCTCCAGGATGGAGCATCCTTTGGGCGAAAAACAAATTAGTATTCTCATCAGCTGGAGAAAGAATCTGACACCAGGAAATGGTGTTCGGTGTTCTCTCATCCTATTCTGTGAGGCAGATAGCCTACCACCACGACCAAAGAGCCACCCCCTGCACACACACACACAATTCACATTCCCCTTGGCTCACCAGATTTACCACTGAGCATGTTCAGTCATCCAGAGCTGATCGTCAATGCACCCTAGATTACCCAGGTGCTGAAAACCAGGCTCCTTTTGCATGTTGAGTCATTAAACACTGCCCCCACCCGTTCAGTTGGTTTATTGCAAGTTTATTGGTCTCCCCACCCCCACTTAACTGTTTTAATTATTTCTCTATATCAGAAAACAATGTCTCCCTGCTCTTTCATGAGATAACCAAAAACGTCTCTACCTCCCAATTTTGAGTTAAGAGCTGGAGGGAGGGAGACAAGTGACGTCAGCCTGGCACTGGGGGAGATGTGGAAGCTTCCGCCGGTGGGCTGTCCCACAGAGGTGGAGAAGGATGAACTGCCATCTTTTCCTTAAGGTTCAGGCTAGCAAGGCTGCAGTCCTCCTGCTGTCCCCTGTGAGCTCCTGATCTCCTCATGCCTAGGGGCATCCGGCCATTGTTATATTGCGGAGGGGGCACCTAGGTACATATGGGGGGGCCGTGGAGGACCCTGATCAATCCATCCTGCCTTTGAAGTTCTAAATAGGAGCTACCCTCTGAAACCTGGACAAATAACTCCCAGCCTCCCAGGGCCGATGCCCAGATCCGGATGGAGGGGGAGGAGAGAGTGGGCTGCAGGAGGGAGGGGCGGGAGTGCCGCACCGCCGCCGCCGCCGCCGCCGCCTCCCCCTGTGTATAAAACTCCCTTTGTATGCAGGTCGCCGGCTGCTCCCCATGCCAGGTGCAGCTGCCAGGATTCTCAATGCGGTTTGAACACAATTTGCCAGTGTTGGTTCAGCTCCGCTGGCTTCCAGTTGGGGGGCCATATGCTGCCTTTAATCTGCCTGTGCGATTCTCACCGATGTCAATAGGCGCGGGCGGGTGGGTGGCTCAAATGGCCCGAGAGCTGGGGCTGGGGTGGCGCTCCCACTGCTGCCAGGCGGGCCCGGCTCTCCACGCCGCTGAGGACCACCAGCGGGTCCTCGAGGGAGGTCGTGGCGCTGGGCAGCGGGGACAGGCAGGACCGGCCGCTGGCAGCTGCCCGTATGTTTGGCTGTGGCGCGTGGGAGCCTCTCTGGTCGGCCATCCCCATAGCCATCATTGGCCGTCCCCTCCGCAGAGATTCCTGCCAAGGAAGTCGGCCAGGGAGGTGCCAGCACTCAGTCCAGACTTCACATTTCCCTCATTCTTTCTTTAATTGGATTTTTGGTCCTGCTGGGCAAAATAAGCTTTCCACTGGCACAGCACTCTTGCCTCTTCTGAACACACGATGGTGCCCGGCAGCTCTAGGGTGTTCTAGGCAGAGCGTCACCTTCCTCCCCCGCCAAAGCATTCATGGCTTCTCTCCAGGGACTCCAGAGCATGGTGTGCACACACGTGCATGCACACACACATATACTACGTGCACATACACCACAGGCACACATATAGCCCTTACCAAATGCACACACACATACCACAGGTACAACCTACATGCACACACATACCACATGCACTCTACCAGTGACAAACTCAGTCCCTCTCCAAGACCTTAATTCTGAGGCCTTCTTTGAAAACAGATTCTCACTAACCAGGTGAAGATCCCTGCTCCGAACGGCCTCGGCGGAACTGAGCACCGGTACTCTGAGCTGGAACCCAGAAGCCAGCAGCACCCTCTCAGCGGCTGCTCGGCCTCCTCTCTGCTAGTTTGACCCTCGCTCCCTGAAACCTCTCAAGTCCCAGCCACAGATCAAAGTGCCAAGAAAGCACCTCCCATCCTTGCAGGGCTTAGCTGCAAGGGGCTGAGGAAGAAGCAAGCGGGCAGGCTGGAGTCTGAAGGAGAAGTGGCATTTCCCCAGCAACCCATGACAGAAGACGGTGGGTACTCTGAGACTTGGACTGAGCCTTAGGGAAGAGAGGGAGAGGAGAACGGTGGGGAGAAAAGGAAAGGGAGGAGAGAGAGGAAGAAGAGGGGAGGAAAATGTCACTCCCCACCCAACCCCATCCGTCTTTAAAGGAGGTTCAGTTTTAAATGCAGGCAGCTCCGGGGGCAGGATGTGCTGACCACCCCCCATCCACCTCCCCCCCACCCCCCCCACTGCACCCCCCCTCCCCCCGCCGCCTGAGTTTAGCATATTAAGGAAATGCAGCCTATGGGATCCTCACTCCCGTGGCCTCCCAGAGCCCCTCATCTCTCTGCTGCCGGGCCCTTCAAGACCTGCAAGGACACCGTTAAGCAGCCCTCGCCCCCCGGGGTGTGAAGGCGCCTATTAAAATACACCGTGCTCAGCCCCAACCACGGCCCCCCGCCCCAGGAAAGCTGCTGACCATCAAATACATCACAATATTTCAGAGTCCCAGTTAACAAGCGCCCATTAAAATTTGACAACCAGGTAGTAGCGCAGAAAGCGCTCATTTTGAAAAAACTTGAGCGCTTTCTGCTGGTTCAGCAAGACAAAGCCGGTTTACCTGTCCCTGGCATTTTAAGCCCGGAGGAGCACGGAGGCCTTAGCTCCTGGGTGCTGCCTGGTTAATGGAATGCGGGGTGTTTATTTGCCAGGCCACATCTGAACCGGCTTGCTAATGAGCCTGCGGTGGTAAGCTCGCTGTCAGTCAGCCTGCCTTTTTTTAATCAAAAGATGAAACAGTCTGTTATCAAGGATTAATGACTCTTACAGCATCCATATGAGGCTCATATTTATCTTTTAAAAGAAAACGGAAGGAAGAAAAATGATTGGATTTTGTTTCAGTAAGCAGTTTAAATCTGCTCTGGTAAGTTGAATTCATTCATTCATTAATTCAGTCATGTGTCTGGGAGAAGCCAGCGGGAGCCCCTTCCATCATAAGAACTTCTGACTGTGAAATAAACCCCGAGTAACCAGATTAACTATGAAGTATGTCTCCGTCAGGTTTTAGGCATTAGTTCAAGTGTAGTTTCTGGGCGTTTCAGCTTATTGTAGTAACTTGCCGATTCTGGGGTTCCAGGCAGCACTTCTGGAGGAGAAAGAGTCTCTGTTCCTCATCTCTGGCTTCAAAATAGAGTTCCTGTATGCAGTGACATGACTGTGCAATGCTGACTTCACTGGGAAAGAATATCAGTATTTTAAATAGATTCCCATATGATTCGTATATTCCTGCATACCATAAAAAGTGTAAATAGCTCTCCATGTCTGAACACACAGAAGCATATGTGCACACACAGGCACACACATGGGCACACATACACACACCTGTATCACACATACATGCTTGTGACCATGCAGAGAAGATGGTTACCAAAATACTCCTTTGAACTGTTAGTGGGCTTTGTTTACAACAAATAGTAGGATACTAGGATCTCTTATTTAGTAACCCAAGACATATAACCCAACCCAAAGAGAAAGCTCTTGGCTTTGTTCTCATCCGAAGTGGGCCCGGCCATTTTCTAAGTTGGCTGTCTCGCTATCGGCCTCTTTCTTTGTATTCGCAGTCTTCTCTCTGAGTACCTATGTGCTCTGGGGGATGAAAGCAATAACTCACATGAGGATACTTGAAATCACAGCCAGAAATGTCAAGGTGCTCCTTCCCACATCATCAACAATGAGACACACTCAGGTTACAATGCCGACCATTTTGGAAATTAAATGATGTTTACGGCCCTGCCGCCCAGCATTCGATGGCTTCAAAGAAAGGTAAATACTGATTCTGGAGTTGGCTGGGGAATCACAGATAAATTCAGAAACCTCAATGAGGTCTGTCTACCGTGGTTTAATCTCACTGGGTCTCCGGCTCCTCTGTAATATGGTGATATTAACACCTGATCTACCAGCCAAGCTGGGGAGCCAGGAGAATTAGAGAAGAGAAGAGAAATTAAAGGAAGTGCCTAACGGGGATTATTTGAGGGTGGGGTAACTAATAGTTCAGTTCCCGTGGGAAAGGTGTCACCTGGTAGACCTGGAACTGACTGTTCTGCAGATTGATGTTCTGACCTCTGGTTTAGGAAAAGAGGTTGTTAGAGGGGGAGTGTACAGACAGTCCCGCAGACTTCCCTTAACCAAATGATGACTTCAACAAACCCCTCCCCCCAACACACACACAAAGCACTGAGAAGGACACAGCTCTGCTTCCGCCATCTTCTTGCCAGACATGCAGAACCTGAATGGAATCAGACGAACCCACGTCAAAGGACATTTTGCAAAATAGCTAGCCTGTCTGCTTTAAAAAGGTCAAGGTCAAGAAACTCAACGAAAGACTGTGGACCTGTTCCAGATTAAAGGGAGACGAAAGAGACATGACAATGAAATGCAATATGCAACTCTGAATTGGATCTTGGAACAGAAATTTTTTTTCTTTGGCTGTACAGAAGAGTAGTGGGACAATTGAAGAAATATGAATGTCTGTAGATTAGATAACAGTATTATACCAATGTTAATTTCCTGATTTTCATCATTGCATTGTGGGAATGTAAGAGAATATCCTTGTTTCTCAAGAAAGCTATGCCTAAGTATCATAGGTAAAGGGTGATCATGTCTGTAGTTTATTCTCAAATAGTTCATAGATTTCTGTATCTACAGCTATCTCTTTACCTACCTATATGCCTATCTATATCTGTCCAGAGAGAGACAAATGGAGAGGATAAAGGAAATTGGTAAAACACTTATTTTTGAAGAATCTGGGTGAAGAGTATATCAGAATTCTTTGTACTGTTTCTGCAACTTTTCTGTGAGCCTGAAAATTTCTTCAGCTATGGATTAATAAATATATAAAGGACTTCGGGTTTCTCTTTGAAGATGTAAGCAAAGAGGAAGTGAGGGAGGGGGCTGGAGCTCGACTTGGTGAGCACGAGGGTGGCCATAACCCAGCAGAGAAGAAACAAGACAGGGCACAGCACTAGCACTGACCTGAGCCAAGAGCTGCCTCTGGAACTTTCTGCCGCACGTACAGTGAAGCCAGCTGGGAAAGTGTTCTGTATGGCTCAGTACCTAGCATGGGGCTCACCACTTAGTAGGTGATCACTCCAGTTCTGTTGCTAAATGAATGGACGAATGAATGAATATACTCCTCCCTAGGCATCACAGGACTGCGGGCTCTACAGGTCTGACCAGGGCGTTAAAGGAAGCTTGCTATTGCATTTAGTGGCCCCAGTTGGGTGAGATGTCTTGAGTGGCAGTGGGAGTCGGGACTCCCTGCATTCATCCGAATGCTTATTTGAGATTCATTATTTAAGCAACAGTACATCCCCCAAATAAACACGTGCGTCTTTGCAGCCTGCAGCCCAGGAGCACTATTAAACACACAGCGGCAAGAGGCCCAGGCCCTCGCTGCTGCGTGCAATTTCCAGCCGGCTCGCTATTCTTTTGTCACCGCCTTTTTATTGGTTTTCTCAAAGTGGTTACAATGCTGTTATTGTAAAACCCTCACACCAGAAGAGAGAGAGAGAGAGGGGAAGCGGTGACGGGGAATGGAGCGATTTCTGCCAGGAGAGCCTGCAGACCCCCGGTGGGGAAAGCTACCTATCAAAAGGGGTGGGGGTGGGGGAAATGGAGCCCTTTCTTTGCTCCGGTCCACTTGACCTGCTCGTAAATCCACTGGGAGCCAGGGCAGCCCTTGAATTCCCTGGAGGGTAAATGGCCTTGGCGCTTTCTGCCCCTAGGGAGGCCCCTGTAAAGAACCTCAGCCGCCCCTCCCCCTTCACAGTCTACCCCTGCTACTGGATGCTCCACGAGGCCTCACCCCAGATCGGTGGGAGGAGGGAAGCTGGAGGACTGAAGCCATGCTCTTGGGGGCTGTGACTTCCCTAGCATCGCCACTCCTCACCTGCAGGAAAGACTTAGCCTCATCCTACCCCATTATAAATATTGAGGTATAATTTACACGCCATGGAACGTGCACATTTGGGGTCTGGACAACTCAGCGACTTTTCTACATCGCCTAGTTCAAGAAATAGAGCAGCACTGTCCAACACAATGTCGTACAAAGTTGAAAATGTTCTGTATGTGTTACATGTGGCTACTGAGCCTTTGAACTGTCACTGTTGTGACTAAAAAGACAACTTTGCAATTGCATTTCATTTTAATGTACACAGCTGCATGTGGCTAAGGGCTACTACGTTAGCATGGATAGAGAACATTCCCATCAGCCCAGAAAGTTCCCTCGGGCCCTTTCCAGTCAGCACACCCCAAGAGGTAACAACTTTTCTGACATCTATCGCCCAATACCAGGGCTACTGCACCTCAGATAGACATTTGGAGCCAGATAAATGTGGGACTGAGCTGGGCCCTGTAGAATGTTTAACAGATCCTTGACCTTGACTCATTACGTACCAACAGCACTCACTCCCAGTCGTGACAGCCAAAAATGTCTCCAGATATAGCTAAATGTCCCCCACTGGGGGTGCTGCTGGGGGATGGAAGGGTGGAGATTGACTCCTGGTCCACAAACACTGTCCTGAATTAGTCTTGCTTGTTCTTGAACTTTAAATTGGGCTTCCCCAGTGGCTCAGTGGTAAGAATCCGCTTGACAATGCAGAAGATGCGGGTTCAATCCCTGGATCGGGAAGATCCCCTGGAGGAGGAAATGGCAACCCACTCCAGTACTCTTGCCGAAGAAATCCCACTGGACAGAAAGAAGAGCCTGGTGGGCTACTGTCCATGGGGTCGCAAAGACTCGGACATGACTGAGCGACTGAGCACAAACTTTAAAGAAATGGAATCATACAGTGCATACTATGTGCCCCTGCTTCTTTTGTGAAAAAAAGGCAGCAGAAATTTGTTGTTCACAGTTCTGGAGGCTGGAAGTTGGAGATCAGGGTACCAGCCTGGTAGGGTGAGGGCCCCTTCCAGGTCTCAGATGTCTGTCACTTCACAGAAAGCCGATTCTTTTACTCGACGTAACGTCTGGGAGTCTCATCCAGGTTGTTGTATATATTGGTGGTAACACATTCCTTTGTATGGCTGAGTAGTCGTCCATTGCATGGCTATATGACGATTTTTTTATTGACAAACATCTAGGCTGTTCCCACTTTGGGGCTATTATGCACAAAGTGCTGTGAACATTTATATAGGGAATTTTGTGCAGATAGAGGCTGTCATTTCTTTCAGGTAAATGCCCAAGAGTGGAACTGCTCGTCACAGCTAGGTGTGTGTTTAACTTCATCGGGTGCTCTTTCCCGCAGCAGCTGTGCCATTCTACGCTCCCACCAGCAACCTCCGCTTGCTCCCTGCACCCTTGCCTTATGGCCTCACCCATCTTTCTCATTTTAGCCATTCTAGTGGGTGAGAGGGTGGCTTCCTAACAGCCACAAAGCTTGCCACAGGAGTCAAACGAAAACTGCCACCATAGCAACGACAGCATAAGAATTGGGAGGGGTCTCAGAGATCCCTGGCCTTAGTGAGCTCAGAGTCCAGGGTACATGGTACAACACCCACCCCCCCAGTGAGGGTGTGACCAGTTGCTTCCCCACAGTGCTCTTTCTGCTCCTCAGCTTGTAGGAGGGGAGAGGCCATGGCGGGGAGAGATGCCCTGGGACAGAGAAGACACAGACAAGGACGATAATTCCTGGGAAACAGTTTGCATCACAAATGAGAAGAGCACATAAAATGTGTTCAACCCCTCCCTCCCTCAGGCCCACCCCATTTCCAACACACATGGGTACACACACCCCTCCACTAGAGACACAGGACAGCAATTTGTTCTTTGAAGAGAGGAGGGGTGATGTTGAGGGTGGCGCTCGTGGTAAAGAACCCACCTCCCAATGCAGGAGACAAAAGAGTCTCTAGTTCAATTCCTGGGTCAGGGAGATCCCCCAGAGAAGGGCATGGCAACACACTCCAGTATTCTTGCCTGGAGAATCCCATGGGCAGAGAGGAGCCTGGCGTGCTGCAGTCCATGGGGTCACGAAGAGTGGCACACGACTAAAGTGACTGAGCGTGCATGCACACACAGGGTGACGTTGATGAAGGGGAGCTAAGACGGGTAACTTGGCTGCTACCTGGCGGTCCAAAATGTTGGGCCAAGGACATGCCTACTTTGGGAATATTATAAATTAGACACTAGAGAGTGAGAAATGCATCCAAGAAATCAACCTTGATCCTCACCTCGGTGCAGCTTCTGGTCTAATTTTCAATGGAAAAGAAACAATGGAGATCATATAATGTCACCAGGACCTGGACACAGAACCCTGCCCCCGTCAGGACTGACAAAATGTGATAGGTGAAGCCAGAGGGTCTACCACCATAAGTCGGGAATCTGAAGAGGAGCAGCTGGAATTAACCATAGGACAGAGGAAGCACCCTGACATCTGAATCAGAATCCGTGTCTCAGCACACTCTTTCATTTGGTGCTATTTCTGAGGGACTCATTAACTGCAATGCTCCCCTCAATTGTTATCTCAGGGAATTGCTATTCCCTGCCCACCCCCTGCCAAAAATCCCAATAATCGCTTTTTAGAACCTCAAGTAAACTCCTGGTAATGAAGCAACCGACACCTTCTACTACAGAAAGTGTCAGTCTCTTGTGGGCCATCAAGAAAGGTCTCTGACAATATTATCTTTTAGAAGTCAAGGTGTGTGTATGTGGGGAGGAGGGGCAGGGGGGGTCACCTGGAGGTGGGATGGGAGGGGGGTCACCTGGAGACAGCCTCACCTGTTTTATCAGAGGCTCAGAAAAAAATTTGGCTGAAACTGGGAAGCAGCCCTTCTGACATTTGGAAGGTAGACCTTGGTCGACCTAGAGAGGGGACTCAGTCTGGTGTTTCGGGGCTGGAACATTCCTAAAGGCACCCTGCCATAGTAGGGCTCCAAGCTGACATCTGATCAGGGAGAGATGTTAGCCAGCCAAGAAATCCTAGGGTGAAGACATCAAGCTAAAGATGGTAAGTCAGATGCTCCAGGTTCGTGTTTGTATATTTTCTCTGTGCCTACCTCCAAAATATTTATGAAAATATTTTTAACATTTTCATATTTAAAAATTAACTTTAATATTAGATGATATGTTCGGAGGGCATCATCTGTTTTGTTCACAGCCACATGAACAGCTATATATGTGCCCAGCACCTCGATCACTGATTATATGTGTTGAACTGCTGAAGAGCAGATCCCTGGTTCAATGCGGAGGCCTTGATTTAGCCAAGCAACTCAGTCTGAGAAGGTTCAGTATTCGGGAGCAGAGAGGGCCCACTCAGGGCGCGGCAGAGAAACACGAAGCACCTTGACAGCAGCATGACAGTCTCAGGGGTGACCAGCACCAGGATCCCAAGGGGAAGGTGATGTCTCTGAGGTTTCATTGTCCGGCTGTGTTCTCAGTCCCTTGGCGGTGGTTAAGCTTCCATTGCCAGTCTCCAGGGACAGTAGTTTTTATTTTACTCATCACTGCCCTTATGTGGCCTTTTTTCTTACACAGGCCCCTGAATCTTCAAGGTGTGAACACAAGCAAGTTTCTAGAAAGGAAAAGCTCCCAACAGACAGGGGCGGCTGGACTCTCAAACTTCCCTCCCGGAACAATTCTTCCTCTTGGGGTTTGCGCCTAGCAGCCGTGAGTAGGCTCCAGGAAAACTGACAGCACCCTGAAGGACAGAGTCCTTTTCTCTGTTTCACCTCAGCGGAGCCAAGACCGGCAGACATTCTTAAAATGAGCTTTGCTAAACACTGAATGAAAAACAGAAGCATAAGTCATAAAAAATCACAGTGCTTTCCCAAGTCTAGACTCCAGAAGATAGGCATGCCTGGACACAGAGTGCACTCTGGGATCCACGCCTGCACTCTGGAACCAGATAAGGGAGCTGGAGTGACGTCAGCGGGTCTGGTTTTACCTAAGTCTCCCTGCTCCCAGCTTAGAAGAAGCCGAGGCCACATTCCTCCAAGAGGCAGACATAATCTCTGTCGCAGGACCTGTGAGGAGAAGTTTCCTAGTATTTCTGCCTCGGGGATGGCACCTCCCAACTCCCCTTCAGCTCTCCCCCATGGTGTGAGGGCACAGCTAGCCTGTGGATGATTTGCAGGACAGCCGAGCTTGGCAGCCAGCAAATAATAAAGCTCTCTGGGTCTCTGTTATCTAATCCACCTACCTCTGGAGCTTCCCTTGGCAATTCACTCAGGAAGCGCCCCTCCCCCCACACCATCTGGAAGTGGTTTTTGAAAAATTGACTCATTATTGTTAACGTAGGCTTTTGCAAGATACAGTTGCAAGTGCAGCCCCTAAACTGTAAGTTCCTGGAAGGTAAGGGATTTTATTTTGTGCTCCACTGTAGCATTATCACCACCACATAGTAGGAGCTTAATAAGCAATGGTAGAATGAATGAGGAATTAATAAACTTATGAAAGTGTGATCCAGTTATTTCTGCATAACAAATTATTGCAAAGTGTAGGAGCTTAACGACTATTTCACATACTTGCAGTTTCCACGGGTTGGGATTTTGGATCTAGTAGAGCAGTGATGCCTTGTCTCCCTGCCCCCATGATGCCTGAGACCTCAGTTGAACAGAGGTGAAGGTTTGGGGGCTGGAGTCACCTGGAGAGTCCTTCGGGCATACATCTGGCACTTGGGCTGAAATAACTCAAAATCTGGACTCAGCTGGGACAGTCATTGTGAGCATGTGGCCTCTGTGTAGACTGTGCTTCCTCTCGGCATGGCCAACACAGGGTGATCAGAGTGCTTATGTGATAGTCACTCAGGGCTCCAAGGTGGAAGCTGCCTGGCCTTTCATGTCTCAGCCCTGTCATACTCTTAGTTGAGGCCGTCATCAGATTCAAGGAAAGGAGAAACAGATTCCACTTCCCATTAGAAAAAGCGTCAAAAAATATTGGGGTTATGTTTTTAAACCACCACAAAGGCTAAAAGATTAAAAAGCCTCATCTCCTAATGATTTTTAATTCATTCCCTCCACAGAATTTACCTTGTATGTCTACTACATGTCAAGCCCCTGGGTTGGGTGATGCATAAAGATTTAAGGGAACAAACAAAATAGACATTGTCTCTGCCTTCATGTAGCCTGCATTCCACTAAAGAAGACAGAGATTAAACAAATAAACATGCAAACAAATGCATAGTTACAGATCATGATGAACACTATTAAGCCAGTGGAGGCGGGGGCGGGGGGGGTGATCTGAGAAGGGAGACTTAATTCAGATGGGAAGGGCTTCCCTGATGACTCAGTAGTAAAGAATCTGCCTGTCTTGCCAGTACAGGAGATAAGGGTTCGACCCCTGGTCTGAGAAGATCCCACATGCCTTGGAGCAGCTAAGCCTGTACAACTATCGAGCCCGTGCTCTAGAGCCCAGGAACCCCAACAAGAGAAGCCACCACAACAAGAAGCCCACCCATTGAAACTAGAGAGTAACCCCCATTCTCCGCAACTAGAGAGAAGCCCGTGCAGCAACAAAGACCCAGCGCAGTCAAAAATAAATGATTTTTTTATTAAAAAAAAATGTTTAATGGGAAATATTTTGCTCCTCTAGAAGCAAAATCTGATGCAAGGTTTTGACTGTAAGGAGTTTCTTTCGAGGCGATTCTTGGAAGTACCATAGGGCAATGGGGCATGAGAGAGAGCCAATAATCATAAGTAGGGTACCACATGGGCAAATGCGTCACTGCCCGTTGACAGTGTAGAACACGCCTCAGACTATCCCACCTGAAGGACAAGAAACTGGGCCAGTGTTAGTAGCTCAGTCATATCTGATGATTTGTGACCCCAGGGACTGTAGCTCATCAGGCTCCTCTGTCCATGGAATTATTCAGGAAGAATCATGGAGTAGCCATTCCCTTCTCCAGGGGATCTTCCCTACCCAGGGATCAAACCCAGGTCTCCTGCATTGCAGGCAGATTCTTTACCATCTGAGCTACTAGGGAAGCCCTCTAGAAACTGGGGCATCTCCCCACCAAATCCCAGTAGTCATAGTTGGGGGCAATAGTGCAGGCTACCTTCCTGTGGGCACTGCCCATTCAGGCATCCAGTTAGAGCCCCAGGCAAAGGGCCCTACAAGTGCTGGTGGAAGGAGTTCTCACTTGACTCTGGAGCCAAGGGTCAAAGTGGTCCTCCCTGAGCAAGTGCTCTCTCAGAGAAGAAGTTCAAGCCTCAGGAACACAGGATTTGTAGACACTGTGTACTGTTTCTGTGTGTTATTTGTGGATTTTCACTAAAGAAGACCCCGGCTTCAGCACTTAGGACGTAGCCTTCCATAGCAATGCATTCAGGGTGTTCTTCTCAATGACTATGGGTTTGCAATGACTGGCCACACTGCCCACCCTAGCCCCCACCCACCCCTCCTCGTTTATGACTAATGGAAAAACATTGGCAAAATTGCCCACAGGCAGGCAAGGTGGAGCTGTTTGTGCCCAGGAGAGTTTTCCCTTTGTGTGAGGTTAACTGCCAGGAGTTGTGGGCGCCACACCCTGTGACTGTGACCTCAGCTGAGCTTGCAACAGGGAGGCTGGCCCACCTGAAGTCACCACCTAGCAATTCACAGGGCTCATTCAAACCTAGTCAGTTCCCCAGGAGGGGAGGATGTGCATATAGTGAAATCTGGGAAGCCCCACCTTTGTTCAAGGGTGGTCACAGCAGAAGACCATGCTCTTGACACGTGCCCAATTCACAGCTGAGGCTAGCAGGTAGTTCTCCGGCTCTGGAGCCCTTGGTGAGTTTCCAAGAGAACACATGCAGTTCCTCCGAAAACCTTTGCCAGGCTGGGCTCCACCAAATCACAGGGCTGCCGTGGACCGGGCATGATGCTACAAAAACAGCATTTAATAAGCTAGAGTAACAGGAGGAGAAAATAAGTGAGTAGCTGAAAGGAAAGGTATTTTTACTAAGACAATGTAGTCCCCTTTTATTTTCAAATAGCTAAGTAGAATTTCTATAAAATTTTCAACGAGCGTTTCTCTTAATGACCCTTTTAAAGCATCCTCTTCCAATTCCACTGCTACAGAATCTCAAATATATGCTATGCCCTGGGTTAAGCATTTTTTTTTAAGTTAAAAATAATAAAAATAACTGCTGAGGTAGTGAAGGCGCTTGGCAGGGTGGGTGAGTGAAGTCAGGAATGGAGCTCTTGCCACTTGTCAACACGTTTCCCTGCTGTGTGAGCACTACAGTCGTCACCTGCTGCTTACCTGAGAGGCGGCTTGCTTGGGGGCTCTTGAGTGCGTTCCCAGGCAGCGGCTCATCCCTGTATCTTGCCTGGGTCACTGCCATCCTAAGGACAGCCAAGCCAGGAAGGGGTGCAGGGAGAGGAAGAAGGAAGGAAAGGGAGTGAAGAGGGAGGAGGGGAAAAGGAAGCCAAGGTAAGGGAGAGGAGAGGAGAAAGGAGAGGAGGTGATGGGAGAGCAGACGAGGGGAGAGAATTCTACCCAGCTTGGAAAAGCCAGGAAGTCAAATTCCTAAGCCTGTGATAAATAGAATCCCAGCTGTACCAAGAACAGACCAGTGGTAAAATCATTCACACTTGGAATTCCTGACAGTGGAAAATAAACTCATCATTGCTGGCAAATGGAAACTTAGGTAGGGATGATGATGTCCGGGACTCCAGATCCCACATCCCGGGTCCTTTGGGCACAGACACTTTAGTGGGTTAAGAAAGCAGACTGGGGGCCTGCCTGATGTAGCTCCCCTGGAGGTCTTCAGGCCAAGTTGCCCGAAGTCCAGAAAGGCAGAGAAAAGAAGCCGGAAGGAGGCAGGGAAGAAGTTGGGAGTCCGAAGATGGGAAAGAAAGCAGGCTGGTCTGGAACAGGGAGGGGTAAGAAGCTGAAGCCGGAATGCAAGAAGCCGGGGCTGGGAGCGGGGCAGGCGTGACCTGAAGGAGAGGTCCAGGATGAGGAGTGAAAGGAAGGAAGAAGGCTGCTGGGCTGAGGGGAAACCCCAGGCCGCAGCAGCAATGATCAGAAGCCTCGCCTGTGGGGTGGACAAGACTTAGTCACTGGCATCCTGAGTCTGCCCACCCCCATGCACAGTGGCAGGGTGTCCCCGAAGGTTGGGCTTGGTCAGAAGCTCCTTAGGCTTTGGCCTCCTCTGCATCTGGCAACCCTTCCATCTGACATGTGGGGCGAGGCCTGGGCAGTGCCTCGCCTCCTGACGCCAACCATCTTCCCAGTCCCTGACATCGGTCTCATCCATGGAGGGCGGCTGGCCTCTGGGTCCCTTTTTGAATATAAGCGCCCTCCCCTCCACCTCTGACAGCCTGCACGTGGGACTTCTCTGCAGGCTGCCCTCAGCTCCTGACACAGCTCATCCAGTTTGTAACCTCACTCCCAGGGGCGCCCTGAGCAGCTGACAATGCCACGTGAGGGAGTGTGACAGCTCACTTCTCTTGCCTGGAGTCAGGACAGACTGTGAGGTGTGACTTACCCTCCAGAGCCCCCGCCCCCAAGGAATCACTTCCCCACAAATCTTGTCTCAGGGTCTGCTTCTGGGAAGTTCTAGGGCCCATGTGCAGGACCTGAACAACAGTTACCGTGAGTAGACACGATACCAATGGTGCTTCATTCAGTCCTCAGAACCGACGGCCCCGCTCGTACTAAGCACGCCACCCCAAAGAGGAAGCGGAAACTCCGTGATCAGAAAGGGACTCTCCCAGGGTGGCACAGCTGGTGAGCAGAGCAGCCGAGATTAAAGCCAGCTGCTGCCAGCTCTGAAGCCAGTATTTAGTCCTTGATACCCCACTGAAATGATGTGGGGGCTGCTGGCTCTCCTGCGCACAGCCTGGCTGCTTCAGAAGGGAGCTAACATCTCTGAGGACAGCCAGGTGCTTAGGACAGGTGACCAAGGAGAAAGCAAAAGCTCCATTCAAGCCCTTAGTGTAGCGATCGACGTGTCTGCCTTTACCAGCTCACCTGGACCCAGGTCCTCAAATTCCTGCTGGATTTGCCTGTGCACCCAGAGGTCTTCGGCTAGGGGCCAGCTGGCTCATCAACCCTCCCCCATTCTCCATGAGTGTGGCTTTTTTTCTTCAAGACAAACCCCCCAAAGCCAGCACTTACTAGGAAGAGGGCAAAAGCTGCCCCAAACGCCCCATGAATAAATGTTCAGGGCTCCATCCACAGTGACTGATGAGTCATTAGATGACCAGCTGTCAGCACAGAGTGTTATATATAGAAGGAGAAAGCCAGCGGGGTGTCTAGGACCTAGAGCAAAGAAGAGGAACAGGCACCTAGGAGGTGAAGCCCCAGCTAGGGGGTGAGTCTATAGGGCACCTGGAAACTGTGCCCCCCAGCTCCCCCAGATAAAGGAATCCAGATCAGCGGTGCCCCAGCACAGCATGCTGCTTGATCAAGAAAGAGACAGGGCCGGACGCGGGCGATGCCAGCAAGCTGACGATGATTACTGCTAATGATGCTAATGGTAGAATAATCGCTCGGAGAACTTCCCGCTCATCACCTAGTGTTCTTCCCATCAAACGCACAGACGGAGGATGTACTAACAGAGCTGCCACTTAAGCAGCCCAAATTGAGTTTCCGAACCCCAGGCTTGGTTAGGCTAGGCCTGCGCTATCCAATACAATGGCCACGAGCCATGTGTGGCTATGGAACACTTGAAATGTGGTCAGTCCAAAGAGAGGAATGCCGTAAGCATAAAATACACACCGGATTTTGAAGGTTTAGTCCCCCCAAAACAATGTAAATGATCTCATTAATTTTTTTTTTCTTGACGACATGTTGAAATGATAATATTTTGGATAAAGTGGGTTAGATGGAATATGTTATTCAAATTAGTTTCACCTGTTTCTTTCTACCTTTTTCATGTGGTCACTAGAACATTCCAAAAGGGGTATGCGGCTCACATTTGTGGCTTGCATTATATTTCTATTGGACAGCACTGGGTTACAGGCTAGAGGCCAGAACCTTCAGGAAATCCTGGCTATGCCCTCTCCTGACAAATAAAGCCTGCTTCCTGGTTCAAGGCTGAGGGAGGCCAAGGCTGCTCTCCAGACAATGCCAGTGGCCAGCAGCAGCTCCACACCCTGGCTACAGCTGGCCCAGGTGGCACCCAAAAGCCCCTAGGTATCTTGCCCTTCACATCTTCAGAAAATTCCCAGCCTTCTTGGGAAGGCTGATGAATCCTTTCTGGCTCTATCTGTCTTCCCCCAGCCCCCACTTCACCCCCAAGAAAGTTCAACTTGAGGCTGTGTGATTACAAAGAAGAGACTCATAAAATGAGGCCACTTCATAAATGAAGTACCCTTTCTCTCGCATATGCAAACAGCAGAGTCAATCAAAGGAAAGAAGGGAAATGAGAAACAGAAAGAGGAATGCAGATGAGAGTTATCACAATTCTCACCCAGAGGGAGAAACTGTATCCCTGCACAAATGTCACACCCTCTGCTCACAGAGACCTGGGGGGAAGGGGAACACGTGCATGCCAGCGTGTATGTGTGGGTACACCATGCATATGTTTCCTGAGCACAAGAGAGCACCAGAGAACGGTTTGAAAACGAGGCAGACAGACAGAAACCAAACAAGGAAGAGAAACACAGGAGGAGGCAAAGCCAAACAGAGGCTCAGTGTGAGTGTGTGTGTGTGTCTCTCTGTGTGGTAGGGGGAGAGTTGACAGCATCCCCTTTGTGGCAAGGGCCGCCCTTCCTTTCTGTGTCAGTTTAAATTATTCACGTCAGGACAATGGAAAGAATATAGCAAAATAAAAAATGCATCGGGGCCAGGCAGGCCCTGGATTGCTGAGTGGTGGAAACATCCCGGGGGAGGAAGGCTGCCTGCCTTGCACCCAGGAGTGGGCTGGGCTTCAGGTGGATTCAGTGGGTGGGGGGTGCCCTTCTGCTGGTTCCCATACCTCCGGTGTTGGCAGTGCCAGGGCTGCATGTGCTGCCCCAGGGGCCAAGCTGGAGGGTCCCTGCAGACCCCAACCCCTCGTGCTACCTGCCGTCTCCTTCCCACAACTGGCTGATGCTTTGTACCACCCTCCTGCCTGCCCTCAGCTGACCCCTCACTGGTGAGTCCAGAGATCCTAGATGGCTACCAGTTAATCCAATCAAAGCAGCTTTATGTGCTACCAGGACAGGGTGAGGGGCAAGGGGTGCCCCTACTCCAGGGCTCCCACTCCTCTCAGGTAATACATCCAGGGATAGGCCTTCTGGGAACCCGTACCCACCTTGGCCACCTCGCTGGAAGAGGGCTTTTCTAAAGGAGGATACAGGAAGAACATGTTCTTCTGTTCGAGCTGCCATAACAAATTATTAGATATTTAAGACCGGGGTGGCTTAAACAACAGAAAGTTATTTGTCACAGTTCTGGAGGCTGAAAGTCCAAGATCAAAGTGTCAGCAGGGTTGGTTTTTCCTAAGGCCTCTCTCCTTGCCTCTCTCTCTCCTTACAGACAACCGCCTTCTTGCTATGTCCTCACGTGATCTTTCCTCTGTGCAAGCAGGTCCCTGGTGTCTCTTCCTCCTCTTATAAAGATACACAGTCTCAGTGGATTAGGGCTGCACCCTTGTAACCACATTTAATCTTAATTACCTCCTTAAAGGGGGCTTCCCCAATGGCTCAGTGGTAAAGAATCTGCCTGGAATGCAGAAGATGCAGGAGACTCAGACTTAACCCCTGGGTCGTGAAGATCCCCTGAAGGAGGGCAGGGCAACCCACTCCAGAATTCTTGCCTGGAAAATCCCAGGGACAGAGGAGCCTGGCAGACTGTGGCCCATAGGGTCACAAAGAATCGGAGACTGAAGTGACTTAGCACGCATGCACACACCTCCCTAAAGGCCCTATTTCCAAACACAGTCACATTGCGTGGTACGGGGAGTTGGGATTTCACCGTATGACTTTGGGGAGACATGATTCAGCCTGTAACAACAAAGAACAGAGAAGGATAAGGCCAAGCCGACACAAGGACAGGGGCAGAAAGTGGGCACAGTTCAGGGTGAACCACTCCCTCTACCTGCCTTTTTAGGGCCATCTCCATGTTTGATTTCTGGGTGGGGAAGATCCCTGGAGAAGGAAATGGCACCCCACTCCAGTATTCTTGCCTGGAAAATCCCATGGACAGAGGAGCTTGTCGGGCTACAGTCCATGGGTTCTCAAGAGTTGGACACGACTGAGCGACTAAACCACCACTACTAATGTCCATTTGAAAAAACTGAAGAAGATAATTCTCTGGGGTAGGTGTTTGGGGGAATTTTCTCCTTGCAGCTGATAGTTGCTGTTTTTTCCTGGGACCAGGAATTTTGTATCCCCAATTCCACCTCAGTGTCTGGCTCCTAGCAGGGAAGCTATGATGGGGACAGAACAGAGGCTACTGAGCAAGTCTCGGGGTCCCTAGTCATTTAGCATCTTTTTATTTATTTACTTATTGATGTAACTTATTTATTCATTTTTGGTTGTGCTGGGCCTTCGTTGCTTCACGTTCTTTCCTCCAGTTGCAGCAAGCGGGAGCTACTCTCTAGTTGCAGTGTGCGGGCTTCTCATTGTGGTGGCTTCTGTTGTTGCAGCTCCCAGGCTCCCACAGGCTCAACAGTTGTGGTGTACAGGCTTAGTTGCTCCACAGCATGTGGGGTCTTCCTGGACCAGGGATAGAACCCGTGTCTCCTATGTTGGGAGGTGGATTCTTCGCCACTGAGCCACCAAGGAAGCCCTCATTTAGCATTTGGTCACTAATGGAAGTGACTCCAAAATGAATCTCGACTTCATTCACAGAGGCTCTTACAAGGTTCTTTTAAAAATTAAAGACAAAAAGTATAATGGCAGATTGCATTTTCCAAGATGGCCACAACAAGATCTCCCATGCCACAAGCCCATTTTACAATCTCATGTCATTCTTCCCCTCAAGAGCTGGGGTCTATGGCCCCTCCCCTTGACTCTGTCCGGATTTGTGACAGTGGTAGAAGTGTCACTATGTGACCTCTAAGGCCTCCACTCTCAGGATACTTGCTCTTCCAAACTAGCTGCCATGCTGTGGGGAAGTCTAGACTATACAGAGAGGCCTCATGGCGATGTTCCAGCTGAGATCCCTGCTAACCGCCAGCATCAATGACCAGATATGTGAGCGAAGAAGGAAGCCTTCCTTAGGACCTCAGCCCCAGGCGTTGTCTGATGCAGTGGCACCAGACAGACACAGAGACAGAGAGAGAACTGTCTAGCTGAGGACAGACAACTCCCAGAACAGCAGGAGATAATAATGAAATGATAGTTGTTTTATTTTTTTAAGTCACTAAGTTTTAGTGTGATTCATTATATAGCAATAGATAACTGGAACACAGGCCCAAAACACACACACACACACACACACACACAAGTGCAGAAAAACCCCACTTCACAGAACCTGTTTAGGGTCCCTGGGTGCTCGCTGCATAGGTCCTGTGGACAGGATGCCAGGATCAAGTCACTTTTCCAGCGCTTCTGGTCTACTACCTTGGACAAGCAAATTCACACACCTCGGCCTCAGTTTCCTCATTTCCGAACAGAACAGGATGGATATGACGGCAAAATCTGATAACCCACATTAAGTGCTCAGATCGGTGCCAGGCATGCAGTAAGCACTCAATAACTGCTTGCAGTGATGATCTTAGTCAACATCGCTCTTTCCGCTTCCTAACAGGTGGGCTGAGAAACATGCCATTTCTGGCAGATGCTCTGCTGACTGTCTTTTTCCATCACACTGAGGTCACTAGCTCTGCCCCACACTTATTTGTTTTGTAAAAATGTCAGCAGCTGGGCCCGTCCCTTCCCCCAGCCCTTGTGGGAAGTCAGCTCCCCTCCCCCTGCGGTATTTGAGCTCTGCTCCCTGCCACTGTCATCTCTCTCCTTTGCCTTGCAAACCATTGATTGGCAGAAGACAAAACACTAGCTAACAGCCGACCTGAGACCTCTTTTTACAGTCCCTGGGCCCGGCCCAGCTACCGAACTGTGGGACGCGGTGTGGGCCGGCGGTGGATGACGACGGGACGACAGTTGGCTAGACAGGCCTCGCCCTCTTGTCTCCCCTTTTGTGGAGTGACTTAACGGTACAGCCCGGGGATGCCCACTTCCTCTACACGCTGCTGGCAGGGGGACCCACCTCCCGGGGGTGGCTCCCGGAGCCTGCAGGGGACCAGGCCAGTAGAGGTTAGTTCCTGCTGGGGGGATGGTGGGAATCCTCGGGGTAACCACAGAGGCAGAGGCCCTGCCCCTTAAGAACTGGAGAAGCTGAGAGCAGAGCAGGAGGAAGTCAGCAGCAGGGGCCCTTTTCTGTCCAGCTGAGGCTTGCCTGGCCTGGGCAAGGGCCCCCTCTGCCTTTTTCTGAGGCAACCCCTTGATTCTGCCCCACCTGAAATCCCCTGTCTGGGGCACACCCCTGCCTCCTCTGACTTTGGAGCGAGGAGGGGGCCCACCCTCACGGTGAACTACCCACACAGTCTTCCTTCTCACTCTCCGTTGGCGGTAACTGGCTTCCCTACATAGCACCAGCCCCTCCCCCCATACCTCTCCCCCTAGACCTCCTGCCACATGCCTCCAAGTGGCCAGTGGGTCCTCAGGCCTCTCCCAGGCCTCCTTTCTTTGCAGCTACCAGCTCTGTCAATGGGACAATCCTCCCCAGGGCAAGATGTTAAGTGTCCTTGTCCCCCCTCCCTGGTCCCTAAATGTCAGTAGCAGCCCCTAGTCATTGTGACAACTAAAAATGTGCCCCTGTTTCCAAATCCACCCCCTAGAGTAGGGAGATGGTTCCTGAGCAGGGAAGCACTGTTCATCTCTGGATAAAATTATTTTGACTCCGGAACCATCACGGAGCTGCACCTGCCCGCAGGATCGGTTATGCATGGCCCTCCTTCCGCTGTTCCCACTCTCGCCTGTGCACCCTGAAAGCTGGGGCTCTGAGCCCCCTAGCTCGATTCCCCTTTACTAAGGCTTAAGTTTGGGTTGCCCCTGATAGATGATTCTCGGCCTAGTATTCACTGCGACATCCTTGGTAGAATTTCGCACCTCCCCTTCCATCGCTGGCATCACTTTAAAAACTAAATAAATAAATAAAAGCCACCATTGTGGGAAGTGTTCCATGGGAGTTGTTTGTTCTTCAAGGTCTATTGAGTCCAAATTCCCAGTTTAACTTTGAATGCTCGGCTCCACTGCCTCTACTGTGAGGTTGGCGTCCGTACTTTAAAAAGAGAAGGGAAATCTAGTCATCTAAAGAAAGAGAAAAGGGAATAAAATAATTCCCCCTCGACAGTGTCTACTGGATGCATCCACTTTTCAGTCTAACGTGGGGATGCTGGCCCCTTTCATCTGTTTCCTTTGAGCTACATTTTTACCAAAACCCATGGCCGGCTTGGCATAAAGTGTCCATACTTGGATCGACCAGGAGGGAAAGCATCCATTTTAAGAGGGACATAGCTTTGACCCTCCTGCTGACAGTGAAGCAAGTCTGTGGGTCTAGCTGAAGTAGGTCCAAACACCTTGGGCAGTTTTCCTTCTTGGAAAAACTGCTCCTAACGTCAGTGGGTTCTTGCTGATGTCTTAGATTCCCAATCTTATAGTCACAGCCTAGGTCTCACAGTGATAGAGGTTTTGTCTTTGGGGGTCCACTTTAACCTACAGCCTCTCTTCCCAGAACAGGTCATGTATGTGTACATGTGGGCTGTGCCCATCCCCAGTCCCACAGAACTTTTGCACACAATCACAAAGCTCCCGGAAGCTTGTTCAAAGGCGGTGGATTGAGAATGAAGCCTTCTTTTATTCCAACAGGAAGTCTGATGTCAAAACAGCTCTGGTGACACAGAGAGATAGGATATGCTTCCAGCAAGTAAGGAGATCGACTTGGTAGTGATTCTTCCTGAAACGAGCTGAGAGCCTCATGAAGATGAGAGCACCACTGGTTTGCAAATACAGCCAGAGATAGAGAAAGCTTCTAGAACCTACTGTTGCTCCTAAGCACACCAAATATATGTGGATTACTAAGGAGGGAGGCCATAAAACAAAATAACCTTGAAAAACTCAAAACCCATTGCCCCCAAAATGAAACAGTTCATCCTGATGGCAGTTCCTGGAGCTAATGATACTGCATTGATTCCACTTGGATGAGACTTTGCACAGTCCGTGTTGCTTTCACGGGCGTTACTCCATCAATCTCTCAACCATTCCATGAGGAAGCCAGGACCAATATTCTTACCCCCATTCAGGTTATGACAAAAAGGAAGGTTCAAAGAGCTGCAGCGGTGCCTGAAAGGACAAGTTGATGGGTAGTAGTAAGGCTGGAAGCTGACCCCCAAGTTCAACAGTCATAGGAACCAGAGGGGGTATTACACCATCATGGAGTAATCAGCTGATAATAAATATAATAACCACAATTCGCTCTTGTAAGCCAGGTCCCTAATCTTCTACCCCCAGTGCTTTAGCAGCCCCATTGGGTTGTGAAAAGGAATAACTCTAAATGTTCTTTTCTGAAATTTAAACTCCTGCCTCTATTTCCAAAGATTTTCCTGTCCCTTCCTTCTTTCAACCTGGACTCAGAGGATGTTGGAGTTGAAACAGCCAGAAAAAAGCAAAGAGAAAGGAAGAAAAGACAAAGGAAAACTCAATGAAAGATAAAAGAGTCACACAGATGCTAGTAACAAAACGATGGGATCTGTAAGCAGAAAGTGGGGCGGGGCGCATCGGGCAGCAGGAAGCTACGTGGATGGGGAAGGCCACAGTGGCAATGCTGTGCGCCCCCTTCCACCTCCCACCCCGCCCCCGGCCAGCAAGACTCAGTCCCAGCTTTAGCAAATGTTTAGCCACTGCCAAACGTGTGTCACTATCTTTCTGTTCTCTTTGCCATCTGCCACCCAACCCTTAGCCAAGACCTCATATCTTAGAGCTTTTGTTATAGCTGAATCCCACTTCTGGTACCAACTTCTATATAGGCTAGGTTATCCTGCAGTAATAATCAGCGCCCAAAATCGCATTCCTTAGTCCCCTCAAATCTTTTTTTTTTTTTGGCAGCACTGCACCTACCAGGGCTCAAACCCATGCCCCTTGTGGGGTGAGTGCAGAGTCATAACCACTGAACTGCCAAGGAAGCCCCACTTTTTAAAATTTTTTTCTTTTTTTTACCCCCAGCCCCTCAAACCTGAACCATTCTCTCTGTAGTCATCTCATCTCAAGGAGGCTAGACCAAGGCTTCTTCATATGGTGAAGGCAACAGGTCAAGTAGATAGGCCTCAGTGCCCAAGCACTTGTATCATGCTTCTTCATGTCCCATTGGCCAAAATAAGTCATGTGGCTAAACCTAAAGTCAATATGTGAGAGGCCTACCTACGGATGTGGATACTGGCAGGTATGATCCATTGGGGGCCATATTTGTAACAATCCCCCACTCACATGAGCAAAATATCTCCCCACCCACATGGTGCCTGAAATGTCATCATTTAAGTTTTAGACTTTCAGTCTAAGCATTGCCGTCTTTTGGCTTACTCTAAAAATCAAGCATGGTTTCATTGCATATCCTATGACCCAGCAATTTCATTTTAAGGCCTATACCCAAGAGAAACAAGTGCTTATGTTCGCCTAGCCCTACAAATGCACAGAGCAGTTTTATTCAGCACAGCCTCAAATTGGAAATTATCCAAATGCCCATCAACAGGAGAATAGATAAACTGACCATGATGTAATCATGCAAAGGGACGTGACACAGCACTGGAAAAAGAACAAATGACTGCTCCCTGCGATCACATGGACGGATGGACGGATGGACGGATGGACGGATGGATGGATGTCCTGGGCGATGTTGAGTGGATGGAGCCAGACCTGTATGAATATATATTGCATGATTCTAGTTAATGGGAGTTCTCAAACAAGTCTGTATTGTTAGAAGACAAAATAGTTCCTTTTGGGCATGTCAAAATGTCAGCTGCCAGGGGCATAAGGAACTTCTGGGCGAGTATTGATAATGTCCTGTATCTTTACGTATTGCAGTATAGTTGGGGCACAATGTTATATTAGTTTCAGGTATATAGTAAAGTGAGTCTGTTATATATACAATATATATCGTTTTTCAGATTATTTTCCATTATAGGTTATTACAAGATATTGAGTTCCCTGTGCTATACAGTAGGATCTTGTTGTTTATCTGTTTTGTATATAGAAGTGTGTATCTATAAATCCCAAAGTCCTAGCTTACCCCTCACCCCCATCTATGTCCTGTGCTTTGGTCTGGGTGATCATGAATCTATACTTATATAAAAAGCCATAGACCTGCACATTTAAGATTGGTGCACTTTACCGAATATGTTTTAAATCTTAATTGTTTCCAAAGTACAAGAGTAGAAGTAAGAATAGGTTTCTTAGCTTGGTGGCTCTGAATGTGGGGGGTGGGGAGAAGGCAGAGCCTGAGGAGTTGGGAGTGGGAGCACCTGACCCAGTTCTGCTCCACCTTTGAAACCAGCAGGGGAGAGACCTTGCTGGGAGGCGCAGAAGTGTTCCCCATCTCCAGCCCTGGGTGGGGGTACTTGGGGCTGGGGCCCAGTGCTGGTGGCTCTGTGGGCCCCTGTGGGGAGGGAAATGCTTTGATGAGCCTTTGTTCCGGGAATTGATCTAGGAAACGAGCTGGTAATGAACAGCAGAAATAACAATAATTAATAATGGGTAGAATAAAAATGGATTTCAAATCCTGCAGCTAATTTGCCAGGAGACTTATTTCTGTGGCAGTTAGCCGCTCTCCCCTCCTCAGACTGCTGTAAACCAGGAAGCGGCAGGACCAGAGCGGCCAGTTCTTGTGTGTGTGTGGGGGGGGCGGGGGGCGGATTGGAGAGAGAATAAAGGAGGTGGGGAGGAGGGTCAAGGCAGCACAGTAACTGTAGGGAGCCTGGACTCTGGGTCCTGAGCTGGGGCATGGGCTCTGCACTCTGCTAGAAAGGGTAGGGGACCTCAACTTTCAAGGATATCTCTCAGAGGCCAGGCAACCCTTCCTGCCCCCACGATGGCTGCCAAGCCCAGGGAACCACCCACCAGGGCCACCCCCTCGAGCCCTTGAACCCTTGACATATACCCCCCACCAGTTCTATCCCCTCCCAGGAGCCAAGGTTGAAGGGGGAGGGGAGCAAGACCACACAACAATGGAAGGAAACTCTTTGTCAGAGAAGAAAGATTCTAACTGGAGCCCTAAATGCTTCAGAAAGATTATCTTTCCGGTTCCCATTGCACAGAGAGCAACTAACAGTCACCCTGCCTGCTAACCCTCACCATCCTTTTCCACCCCCCTACCCCCACAAACAGGCTGACTTGTATAGCTTTATCACCCCAATAAAAAGTAAGTCCTCCGAGATCCTTCCAGCTTCTCCCCAGGATGGGCAAAACGCAGGCCAGGCCTGTTTTGTTGGTTTTTAGTGCCAGATCTTTGGAGGGAGATGGTCAGTGCTTGCAAGGGTGACCATCTATTGGCTGAGTCTAAGACCTGTTTGCACCAAGCTGCACTTAGGTACTCTTTCCACTAGGGCCCAGGCTGTTGCCCATAGCATCTACCCTTCTAAGCCCTGCCCCCCGCTTTTTTCCAGGACCAGCTTATCAGGTGCAGGGGGAAGCCCAAATCTATGTGTGCAGCGCTGTCTTTGACCAGAGTCCTTGGAAGTAGAACGTCTTAATCCCAAGACCGGTGGATGAACTGCTTGAGCGGCTGCCTACATTGACAAACGGGTCTCTCCCATTTCAACTTCAGCAAAGTGGATTCTTCTTGCTAAAGGCTAAGTACTCGCTGAGTTGCAAGTTTTAGAAAATGAGGCCATTGTGGGGCTATTTCTGAGGGAAAGAAAGGCCAGCGGTGCCAGCGCCAGCCCCATCCACCTCCCACAAGAATTGGGCACCATTATTTCTACATCGGGGAAAATTCCATCTCCCGTTTCAGAAAACAGCTGAATCTGGCTTCATCTTCTGCAAAAATATGCATGGCAGGGACAGGGCGAGCATTTAACATTAAGGACAGTTCAGAGCAGGTGACCAAAAGGAAGCTCAGAATAACCGTGACTAGGAAGGCTTGACTGGCAAAGCCCCTGCAGCGAGGGTGTCAGCTGTGGAGTGAAGGGAGTTGGAGAAAGACCCCAGGAGGGCAGAGAGCTGACAGCAAGGCTCCAGGCAAGGAAGCCAGGCCCCCAGGAAGGAGCCAGGAGAGGTGGGGCTCCCAGTAGTATTTGAAACCAGTGATATTAGTTGGCTCAGGCTGTTGTAACGAAGAACCACAGGCTGGGTGGTTTCAACAACCGAGTTTTACTGTCTCACAGCTGTAGAGGCTGGAAGTCAGAGATTAACGTATCAGCAGGGTTGGTTTCATTCTGAGTCCTCTCTCCTTGGCTTGGAGACGGCTGTCTTCTCCCTGTGTCTTCATACCATCTTCCCTCTGTGTGGGTCTGGGTCCTAATCTCTTCTTACAAGGACACCCATCACATTGGATTAGGGCCCACCCACGTGACCACCTTTTAACTTAATTACCTTCCAAAAGACCCTATTTTCAAATACAGTCACATTCTAAGATACACTGGGAGGAAGGGCTTCAACATATGAATTTTAGGGGAGACGCAATTTACCCATGACACCAGGACAGAATTTCTCTCTTGCTTCCATAATCACGACCTGTTCCCACTCCAATCAACGTAGTTGCTGGGTTGGGAGGAGCTGCAGGGCTGTGGACCCTACCTACACAAGGGGGTCCTTGTCTGCCCATTCCCTAGGCTCCTTCCTATGCAAATTCTCCTCAGCAGCCAAGTCCTGCCTCTTTCAAGAAGCCTCCCTGACTGCCAAGCTCACATGGAGGTTTCCTTTTGCCAAACATCACCGCACTGTGGGAAGGGTCATTAGGGTTCAGCTCTGTGACCTGAGTATAAATCTGCTTTCTTAAGTAAGACCTTTGAAGATACCCTGATGCTGGGAAAGACTGAGGGCAGGAGGAAAAGGGCGCGACAGAGGAAGAGATGGTTGGATGGCATCACCGACTCCATGGCCATGAGTTTGAGCAAACTCCAGGAGATAGTGAAGGAGAGGAAAGCCTGGCATGCTGCAGTCCGTGGGGTCACAAAGAGTGGGACCTGACTGAGAGACTGAACAACCCCAAAGCCCTCCCTCCCCTGCAACACACACACTGCCAGTATCTTTTTCCTCCCTTTCCCAGCCAGACAGTTAGAAGAGTTGGGGCTGTGTACCCCCAGCTCCAGGGATCAGCCTGATTGGTTTAATTAGAGGACATACATGACCGCATTGGTCCAATCAGAGTGAACATCAGGACTTTGGCTGGGAATGCTGGGTCTCTCTCCTAGGCTGGGTTTGGTTGAGGGAGAATGCCAGGCTTAGAATACACAGCTGCAACAAAGGTGGGGGAGATGGGGTGTGGCAGGGTGCTAGATGATCCAGGGATTTGGGTGGGACAGGGCAGGGCACAAACACTATATGCAGCCACTGAAGCTTATCCAGAGGAAACAAAGCAAATAATGGGTGCTAGAGTGATATCTAAGCCCTAGATCAAGCCATACCTGAAGCAGGGTACCCCTGGATCATTCAGTAACATAAAGCCATAAATTTGTCCTTTCGCTAACATTGGTTTGAGCTGAGTTTATAATGGAAAGATCACTAACTGATACAATTTCCTCAGATCCTCCAAAGAGCTTAACCCCATGATAACAAAGACACGCAATAAATATTGAGTTGGCCAAAAAGTTCATTCAGGTTTTTTTGTAAGATGGTATGGGAAACCCAGAATGAACTTTTTGGGCAACCCAGTACTGCATGCATGCTAAGTCACTTCAGTCATGTCCGACTCTTTGCGACCCCATGGACTGTAGCCCATCAGGCTCCTCTGCCCATGGGATTCTCCAGGCAAGAACACTGGAGTGGGTTGCCATGCCCTCCTCCAGTGGATCTTCCTGACCCAGGGATCGAACCCACGTCTCTTAAGTCTCCTGCATTGGCAGATGGGTTCTCGACCACTAGAGAGAAGCCACCTGGGAAGCCCCAACCCAATACTACAGAATCGCAACATGTGAAGACTCTATAGATGAGGAAACTGGGACCAGAATTAAAGGGATTTGCTGAGTCTAGTGGCAAGTGAGTGGCAGAGCCTGGATGAGAGCCTAGGCCTCAGCCAAGGGCCTCTCCCACTGCAGGGACAAAGGCCACTGTTTCTCCTGCCCTGCCCCCCAAACCTTGTCCCTGGGGGGAGAGGGAGGGGCTGGAGAAAGCCAGTGCGAAGCCGCAGCACCCTCAGCACCCCAAACAGGAAGACTCGGTTGCAAGCCAGGAGGCCAGAGGTGAGGTGAGGCAGGAAATTGAGTGGCTCTGTATCAACCACATGTGCCACGCCACCTGGAGACTGTGAGCAAGAAGCCGGTGCAGAGATGGGGAGCAGCTGCCAATGTGGGCAGCAGGCAGGTCCATGTCTCCAGGACCTCGGGGGGCCCCATCCCATGCTTCAAAGAGCTCTCTGCCCTCAGGAAGGCTGTCCTCAAGTGGAACGGTGGGGCTGGGAAAGCTCCAATAGGGGCAGAAATATATGGTCCCTGGAACAGAACAGTCAGACATTTGTGACAGACAAGTGCTTATGGCCATCTGCATAGCAATCGGACGCCTTGGATTTTCAGACCAGTTGGCATTTCAGTCAACGAATGTTAAGCTCCAGAAGCCATGTTGGGGCATGAAGTGACTTTAGGAGAAAGAGCTGAACCAGTTGTTTACTGCTATGTA
Source organism: Capricornis sumatraensis (assembly GCF_032405125.1). Classification (NCBI taxonomy): domain Eukaryota; kingdom Metazoa; phylum Chordata; class Mammalia; order Artiodactyla; family Bovidae; genus Capricornis; species Capricornis sumatraensis. The sequence goes on along the minus strand of NC_091092.1, from coordinate 104,007,978 downwards.
ACAAATCACCCCAAAGCCTAGTGGCTTAAAAGAACATCATATGATGGTCTTGTTTTGTTTTCTCATGGTCCGGGGGTTGACTGGCCTCAGCTCAGTGGTTCCTGCTCGTTTGTGTGTTTGTGGGCACATGGTGGCTGGGGTTAAATCAACTCCTTGCAATGCAGGAGACCAGGGTTCGATCCCTGGGCCAGGAAAATCCCCTGGAGGAGGGCACAGCAACCCACTCCAGTACTCTTGCCTGGAGAATCCCATGGACAGAGGAGCCTGGAAGGCTACAGTCCATGGGGTCACAAAGAGTCAGACATGACTGAGCGCTCAAACATACACACACACACACACACACACACACACCTCCTGCCTCTGTCTCCAATTAGGATCTTCCCTCGTAGTCTAGTAGCTAAGATTCTGTGCTCCCAAGGCAGGGACTCCAGGTTCGATCCCTGGTCAGGGAACTAGATCCCCACATATTGCAACTAAGACCTGGTGCAGCCAAATTATGTGTGTGTGTGTGTGTGTGTGTGTGTGTGTATTTTAAAGAAGAGTCTGGCCCATATACAAAGAGAGAGGACTTAAACTCCACCCAGTTGGAAGGACCACTGAAGGATGTTCGGACATGGTTTTCAACCACCATACAAGCCATACTTGGCAAAGCAACAAGGTCAAGGGGCCTGGGTCTCAGCAATGCTGGAGCTGCCCGGACTGCCTAAACCTGAACTTCTTAAACCAGAGAGAGAAATCGAACTCTGTTCTGAACATGCCGCTGTCAAGTGGGGTTTTTCGGTGACCCTCAGCCCAACTTGACCCTAATGAACAGAGAGTACAAACTGCCATGTCAGGTTCTTGGCACGGAGCAAGCTCTCAAAGGGAGGGAAGTTAGGGGGTGTGTGGCAGGGACGAGCAGGCCATCAGAGCTCGAATATTCCCCTGTCCCCTAAGTTCACGTCCACTATGTCCCCATATTGATTTGTTAAAATGAGAAAACACACAAAGGAAAGCTAAGGAAGTAGAGTGCAAACAGTAAGTGCCTATCAACGGAATCAATGAATGAATAAGTACAGAGGCTTAACGGACAAGGGAAGGTCTCCAAAGCAAAGGCTCTCACTTGTGGCCAAGGGGCCCAGGGTGGCTGAAGATCACATTGTGAAAAAGTCCTTTGTCTCAGGATTTGTCTCTGTTCCTCTCCTCCTCCTTCTCTTTCTTCTTTCCCTTCATTTTCTCCTCCGCTTCTCGCCCTCTCCCTCTCCCTCCCTTTCAGGTTCTCCTCCTCCTCCTTCTCCCCCCAGCGGCTTCTTCGGTCTCTCTTCCCACACCCACCTAGCTCCTATTCTTCCCAAGGAAACCAGGACTGTTCTGATGCCCTGGACAGAGGAAAGAGAAAAATCAATCCCTTCATCGATCCCATCTCTTTGGCAGGCCTGGCGGATGTGGTCCCAGCCTCCATCCTCCCCTTCCCTCACCATTTCCACCCACGCGCTCCAGTCACCTCACCACATTCCTCCCCGCTTCGTGCCTTTGCGCAAGCTGTCCTCTCTGCAGAGATGTCTGCCTCATCTCCCCTTTCTGTTCCAGCAACACCTACTTGTCAATCACCACCCAGCTCAGATGTCACCTTCAGTGGGAAAGGCCCCAGTCTGAGCCCTTGGGGAAGGCTCCTGTCCCTTGTGTGCCCAGAAGCTGGTGCTTGCATGGTCGGAACACTTGTTCCACTGGGTTGGTGCAGTTTGTCTCGGTCTTGCATTGCAGACCCTCTGAGAGTACACTTTCCAGAACATTTGCAATGCCAGCTCTAATGACTTCCTGGATCACAGCAAAGACTAACCCAGAAGAGGGTGTCGCCTGTGTTCCGACACCTGGAATGAACGTCTTCTTGGCATCTCTCAGATCAAGGCAGGGGGGCAGCCCTTATATCATGTCTGGACCCTGGGTGTTCCTTGGACTGGCTCCCTGAAATCTGAGTTTTTAACATGTTTGAGTGATGTCTTACCCACTTATTCCCTGGACACTTCTGTTATGATCAACTGTATTTTTCAAATACATCACAGCAATATTTCCAGTCCCATAGGTTCTTCCAGAATCTTGCCACTCCCATCAAGAGGTGGTGTGTTTTTGAACCTGGGTGGGTGTAAGTGATGCTGTGTGACTCCATGCTAGGTCATAAAATGCAAACAGCTTCACCTGTCTCTCTCTCTTTTGGGACCCTCACTCTTGGAACTCAGTTGCCATGCTGTGAGGAAGCCCAAGCCACCTGGAGAGGTCACGTGTAGATTTTTGGCCAACAGTCCCAACTCAGCTGACAGCCAGAATCAATTGCCAGACATGTGAGCAAGCCAGCCTCCTTCCTGGATGAGCACGCTTGCCTGACAAGCAGGCTCCCCCAGTATCTGCAGCAACAGAGAAGCCCCTGGCAGAAAACACAAGGCGCAGATGCGAGGTTCGCACATGGGGGGATAGGCTGTCAGGGTGAGTTGAGTGGAAGCCCTCATGGACCTGTCAGCCGCAGCCACAGCTGGAAATGGAGGTCAGGCTGCCGGGAAGTGAGTCTGGGCACCAGAGACAAAAAAAAAAAAAATCCGAGCAACTTCTTTAACCCCTCGGTCTCAGTTTCCTCATATGCAAACTGGCAATCCTCACAGAGCAGTGTGAGGATTACACTAGATGACCCATGCAAAGCGAGGGCCATGTCGGAAGGGCTCAATGAATCTTAGTCTGCTGGGAAGGAAAAGCTTCAGGGTCTCAGGAAGACTTCCGTAAATCTGTAGCAGATCAGCTGCTCTCGAGAGCCATGAATTCCCGATGCAAGCATCCAGGGCTCGGGACAAAAGCGAATGTTCTGTAATTCTGAAAACCTACCTTCTTAGATGCCTGGGATTTAATGTTCATTCTATACCATAACATGGAGAACAGGGAGGCATGAGAGCAGCTTTCCTGCCACAGGGAAAGGGAATAAAGGTTCCACCAGTTTGAGAGGTTGGTTAACTGGTAGAAAGGTCTCCAGGTCAAGTGAAGCCTGGGACAGGCCTGAGGCTCTTACAGGACACAGACGGGAGAGGCACGGAAAGCCCAGAGAGATTGATCAGCGTGGAGAGGAGAGAGGGGCCCAGGCCTTGCTCTGCAGCAGCCCGTCGGGACAACTGTACACCCTAGAGAATCCCATGGACACAGGAGCCTGGTGGGCTACAGTCCATGGGGTCACAAAGGGTCAGACAGGACTGAGTGAGCACACACGCACGCAGAGGTAAAGGGGCCGTGAGTGCGTGAGGGGCCTTGGCAGTGGTCCCGAGGTTGGCGAAGACCCTGCGCACTCCAGCACAGTGGGGGGAACAGCAAAGAGCACCCACGTACCCACAGTCCCCCTAAGGGTTAACTGAAGCCTCCCCCACCCACCCCGGGGCATGTAAGGAAACAGCATGCCAGGCCCCTGGACCCAAGGTTGCCAAGGACATCAGGCCCTGTGTTCTGGCCTAGGAAGGACAAACGCAACTCGTCCAAGGTCAGCGAGCCCAGGGGAGGGAGGGGGAGCAGGGTAGCATGAGGACCACAAAGAACTCCCTCCCTCCCTCCCCAACCCAGCCTTCCCCAACCCAACCCTGCAACTCAGACCAGGGCAGAAAGGGCAAGGAGACTCGGCCCCAAAGTGACCATGATCTCAACCCAAATGAGTTGTGCCTGGACTTGCCAAGTTCAAGCTGCCCGCCACCAGCAGAAACAGGGTATCAAGAGCCCCACTAAGCCTTCAGTTTGGGAAAAATAGGGGAAAGCACACCTAAGGGTCAGAACTCTAGAACTTCACCCCCTGCATGTCTTCTCTCAAGGCTTGGAAACCACAGCAGGGAATGAAGTCAGAAGGTAGAATCTGCTCGACAAGCTGGGACGTGCTCTCTGGGGGTCCATGCCCCCATGGGGGCACAGCCACCAGGTGGGGGCAGGCAGAGGGGGAGGGACAAGATATCAGGAGTCTTTCAGACAAAAAACGTGTGAGTCTCCTTTTTGGATCCTGCTGGCTCTCTCAACAACTCTTAATTACCAGCAATCAGCTCTTAATTACCTACAACAAGAAAGACCGGGAAAACACAGATAAATGAAATCCATAGATAATCCCCAAACCCCAATTTGGTCGATAATATCATCTAGCTTCCCCAAGCAACCTCTCGCCAGGACTGGTGATCTTCTGACAGGTCGTGGTGTGGAATGACCCCCAGTTCCCCAGCTGGCCTGACCTTTACCCCTGGTACAGGGGGAGAAGCCTGCGGGCCCCAAATAATGCCCACCTCCCTACTATGCTCTTTCCTGCCAGCCCAGGGTGGAGGTAGGGGGCGGCTACCAGGCTGCAAGCCTCCGGCACTGGACTGTTTTCACTGTGTGTTTGCCCAGCAAACAGGAATGCTGGCTGCAAAGTCACACCGCCTTGGAGGGTAGGAAGGAAGACAACAGGCCCCAGGGCAAGGGCCGCTGGGACCACAATGGTCCAAGGGCTCCTGGGGGCCACCGCGTATCCCACAGACCCAGAGGTGTCTTTGTCTACACCCCCCGGCATGGGATGGCCACCCAGAGCAGGGGACCCAACTAAGGCAGGTGAGAGCCTTGAGAAAGAGCAGGAATGGGAGCAAGATGGTGCATCCCAGGGGTTCCCAGTTTCCTGACTTTCCACACTCAAGGATTCTCAAGTGTTCCCTCCTCTTGAGTGGGCAGGCGGGGCAGACACCTCATGCCCCACGTCAGGGCCAGCAGAACCCTGGGAAAGCTGTCTGTACTGCAGAAAAAGAATGTCTTGTGGTCATCACTTGGCCAAAAAATGTCCAATTGTGACCCAAGAGCACCAAAAATGGTGCCCAGCATTAATTCAAATGGTGTAGGAACTGGCAACCCACTCCAGCATTCTGGCCTGGAGAATCCCATGGACAGAGGAGCCTGGCAGGCTAGGGTCCCTGGGGTCACAAAGAGTCGGACACGACTAAAGTGACTTAGCACACATGCATTAATTTGAAAGAAAAAAATAGAAGACAGGGGGATGCAGAGAATGAGCAACAGACCCCTCAACCCCCGCCAGCCCCTTTCTTCCCCCTGCACCCCACACCCCCAGTGGCAGCCAAGGCAGAGGTCAGCAGGAGTCCAGAGGAGTCGTGAAAGTTGAACACAAACCCGAATGCTGCTGTTTTCTGACTTTTCCTTTTTTCCTCCAGTCCAGTTAACACAGTGGACAAGCCAATCCTCATTCCCGCCGGCCTCGTTAATGAACCTGCAGTAGCAAATGTGCCTTGTTATTGCTCGGAGCCTGGAAGCAGCACGCTCCCCACCGATGTGCAAATACCACACAGAAGGGCCCCCCTCCCTTCCTCCGTCCCTGGCTGGGCCCCCACCTCTCCAGGAGCTGTTCTGAGGCTTAATGCCGGCAGCTGGGTCCCCTGAGCACCACTCCCCACCACTCCCATCCCACCCACGGCCCTTACCCATCCCCCCTCCCAGATTTCTCCCAAAATCTGGAAATCTGACAAGGGGGTGGCACACAGGGAGCCCCAGGGAGGAGGCTACCCACCTGAGGAAGGACAGGACGCAAAGCTAGCACTTCGCCCACGCTCAGACCTGCTCCCCCGCCTGCAAATGTGCAAATCGGGGCCAGACAGTGCATTGAAAGGGGACCACTGGGCCCAGGTTGCAAAGGAGACTAAGGGATGCTAAGAGCTATGAAGCCACAGTTGGGGGGGCATCCCCCCACCCTCCCAGCCCAGCCCTGACCCGGTCGCGGTCCCTTCCGCACTCTAAGTGGGCATTAATGTGGCCAGCGCTAACTCGATTTCATCACAGGGAGACAGGGATCATTTGTCTCCCGTCCTCTGCTTCTACTCCGTCTCCCTCCTCTGATGGGGACACTTGGCTCTACCTCATGAGGTCAGATTTGCAGGGGTTTTGGCCTTTTCTTGCTCGCATAATAACAACCTGGGTAAAGGAGAGGCCAAGAGAGAGAGATGGAGAAAAACACAGGCTCCGGGCACAGAGGACTTGCCTGCAATCCAAAGCTGACATGTTTCTGGGGGGTCGTTCTGCATCTCTCCCCTCACCTGGTGACCCGGGACGCCCGGGGGCCACATTGCACAGCAGGCGAGATATGCCAAGAGCCTGTCTCGCCAAATGGATGGGAAATCAAACAATGCAGGGAAGTGTTTCTAGAAGGGAAAAGAAGGAAGACAACATTTGATTTCCCCCCGCTGAGGAGGCTGACATCACTCTCTGCCAAGCAGAAAGTGCTGCCTTTCTCCAAGCCAGCATTCTGGAGCTGTTTTCTGATTATTTCAATCAGCCTAATAACATGTACATTTGAGACAGCTGCCTTGGCGATTTGGAGAGTTTGGCTCTTCTGCTGGCTCCTGCAGAAGCATAATTTTTGCTCCCCGAAGTTCACATGCAGCTAGGGAAAACGGGTTTGGATGGATTTCCTGACCCCAAAATAGAGCCTTCCTGGAGTTAGATTCTAGGTCCAGAAGTCTTTGCACGTTGACTGGTCAACTTAGAGACTCCACCACCAAATCCCCATTGGAGCATTTATTAATACATTCTCAGCTGCTTTCCTTCCCCCACAGTAGGAACTAGGTAGTCTGGGGTTCCGTTTCATTCCTGTTTGCAATCCGCCGGCCTCAGAGCCCCATGGGAGTGTGCTGGGGATGATGGTTCCCCTCGTGGCTTGTTACTTCATGCCAGGCACATGTAGAGCCATCCGCCACGTGCAAAGGAGCCCAGAGCAATGGATGCAACTCATTGGACTGCGCTTAACTCAAGGTGGCTCTCTGGGCAAGCAAGGTTAGACTCAGGCTCCTCTTGGGCGGAAACAAAAACATTCAGAATGGCATCAGAGAAAGTTAACCAAGGTATGCTATAGAACTCCATCTATTAGAATAACAACACTCACATTTTGAGCGCCTGCTCTGAGCCTTGCATACATTACCTCATTTAATCCTCAGGACAGGGAAGGCAGATATTACAATCACCATTTTCATTTCCAAAATCTGGAAAACCTTCCTGGGAGTTCATTTTTCTTCTGCAACTACAAAAGCTCCCTTCTCTGGGCCTATGTGTTTCCTAAACAGACACAATCCTAAATCAACCTTAAAAGATCATGGTGTTCAGAAAACAATGCAAGAAGTGGTCTGTCTTCCCGGAGGCCGGCCCTGATGGGAGGGGGAGATGGAAGGGCACCCGTCTCCTTGCTGTTCAGGGGAAGTCCGCTCTTTTATCCTTTTTCTTTTTTTCTTTTTCTGGCTACTCTGTCCCTGATTGGAAGTTGCTTTCTGACACCACTGCACACATGCACAAGTCGGTTCATATCTTTCCTCTTGGTTGCAAAGTGTGAACAGCAGCCTAACTGTCCTAAATATTTCCTGATGCCCATCATCCTGCAGGTTTTCAGACCATGAGGAGGAAGTTGTCACAGACCCTGGAAAAGCTGATGTCCACTGACCAGCGCAGGGGGAGAACCTCAGTCAAACAAGGTGTTCATGGAACAAATCTGCCCTGGGCTCCCCCAGAACTCACAAAAGCCCCCACCTGAGCAGGAAACCGTCCTGCCATCCCTGAGCAAAGCAGAGCCTTCTCAGGAGAAGTCACAAACAGGGAAGTGTGAGAGATCCAGAAAACTAACGAGCGCCCTAAAGGGTACCCCAGCGCACAGACACCCGAAGGTGTCTCCCTCACCGCTGACACCTGACGAGGCCACAGGTTTACTTTGATCATGCAGTCATCACTCACAACCTCGAGAAACTCCACTTTTAGAATCACTGCCAGAGGTAGTTGCCAGACCACATGAAAAATTTTGTTACATTGCATTAAGCTTAGCCTCGTACTGGCCCCCTCCCCAAAAGTATTATTTCCCACACATACGGGTAATCTCTTTGGGAGGTGATCCCAGAAAATACAATGGAGAGGGTGGAGAAACTGAGATAAGAAAGAGGGGAAAGGCAAAAAGGGGATGTTAGAGACTTCCCTGGTGGCCCAGTGGTCAAGAGTCCGGCTTGCCATGCAGAGGACTTGCATAGCAGGTTTGATCCCTGGTCAAGGAACTAAGATGCCACAAGCCTCGGAGCAACTAAACCCACCCACTGCAACTACTGAGCCTGAGTGCTCTGGAGCCTGTGTGCTGCAGCTTGAGTCCTTCGTCAGGCTCCGAACGATGCAATGAAGATCCCACGTGCCGTCATTAAGATCCGATGCAACCAAATCAATTCTTTTAAAAGGGTGCGTTAAGAAGTAGATTCGCCCTGTGGTGGGACCCTCCGGGAGACCGTAGACTTGTCCCATGGTACAGTGATGAAACAGAGATATTGATGCATTACCTCCTCTGCCTCACTGGTTAATAGTCGCTCCAAGGGTGTTCATTCCCCAATGCTTGCAGAGCCATTATCCCGCCCATAAGCCACTTGGAAGGGCCGTCACTCCTTCCAAGGCCAGACAGAACCTTCTGGCAGCGACATGCAGGACACCATCTGCAGGTACGAGAATGGTCAGCAGGGGCCTCTGGGCTGGGCAGAGGGCACACCGGTGCCAACAGCACCTGCTACAGATCTTGATGACTTCCGAACCATCAGCAAGAAATCCAATCCACCTTCACAAGGTAAAGATTGCTATCAGCAGAGATGTTTATGGGAGTAATAATAATAGCTGGAGTTTATTGAGTGCTTATTGCGTGCCAGCTGCTGTTGTAAGCACTTTATATGCACTAAGTCTTTTCGTTCTCACACATCTGTATAAAAGAGGCACCATTATTATAGCCTGTTGACAGATAAGGACATGGATGTACCACAAACTCCATAGGCAGTTAGTTTCACAGACCACTTGGAGCAGTGAACCTATCATTGGAATGAACCGCCATGCAAGGGATAGTTTTAAAGAAGGAGATAAGTAGATTTGTGTGTGTATATATAAATATATGTATATGCAAATGGATTTGGGTATGTTTGTGAAAAGCAAAAATAGTCTTATTATTTCTACATGAACCAATGAATAACCAATTGAATTTTGACCACCTTGCAGGAAACAGGAAGTACCTGTGCTGGGAATATCAAGAAAATCTTTATAGGAATGATAGGCCTAGACCTGTGGTTAAAAGGTGAGAAATTACCACGAAATAAGTCCTAGAAGCAGGATGGAAGAGAGCCTGGAGGGACTAGCTTATCTAGAATATTAGTCAAGATGGCAACCTACTGTTCACCAGATATTTCCAACTCTCTGCTTCCCTGGCATATAGTAGAATGACATTGTCTTGCCCTTCTTTGAAGTTCAATGTGGCCATTTGTTTGATTTGGCCAATGAAATGTTAGGGGAACTTACTTGTGAAACTTACTTAGAGTGAAAGTTTAAAGAGCCAGAGCACTATTCGCCATGTTTCTCCCCCCTCGGGGGTAATCACAGAACACAGACTAAGATGGGCTCTTCACCCTCCTGGCTACCTGAGTGACTGTGACAGGAAGAGCCTCTTCTCCTGCTGACCTACACAAAAACACGTAGCGTGAGCAGGAAGTAAAGCTTTGTTGTTGTCTTGTAAGCCAATGAGATTTGGAGTTGTTGCTACAGCATAACTCCACCTATTTGACCAACACGTTTGACTCGTGCTATCATAACAAACAACTCCCAGATCTCAGTGGCTCAACCAATGGACTTCATGCCCTTGCAAGGTTCACTGCAAGGCAATGGATGAAAGGGGAAAGGTGTTCTGTTCCATACAGATCACTCAGGGACCTAGGCTAATGAAGGCTCCACCCTCGGGAACATGTCCACTACTCACCCAGCAAGACTAGGAAGAAGTTGGAGAGTCCTACAGGGTCTTCCCATTGGCTCAATATAATGTATCATACATCACATCCATATGTATTAATATTTCATTGACCAGAACTGGGCACTGCCTCTACCTAACTGCAAAGGGACTGTAAGAGTCATCGCCCCATGCTGGAGACAGGCTATTGGTGAACACTAATAACATCCACCACACCCGGCTCCAGAGTACCGGGAAGTAGTGGGTAGTTGGAGAGCGTGGGCTCAGGTGAAGAAGGCTTTTGAAAGCTGGAACATGACCCATGAGGCATCAGGGAGCTACTGTAAGTGTGTGAGAAGGACAGGGACATGAGAAAGGCTGATTTCAGTATCACTGGACTAATCTAATACTGGATAGATGGGTATTCAGGGGGCCAATGGAGGTGGCATGGGGCCTGTATGCCTATGTTCAAGGAGGTTTGTTAGGAGGTTGTTATATTATCAACATCTATAGTGATGAGGCGGAGAAGGCAATGACACCCTACTCCAGTGTTCTTGCCTGGAGAATCCTAGGGACGGGGGAGCCTGGTAGGTCTATGGGGTCGCACAGAGTCAGACACGACTGAAGCGACTTAGCAGCAGCAGCAGCATAGTGATGAGGGCTTGGTAGCCACTGTTGTCAGAGAAAGAGATGAGGAGTGAATCCTGTGATAACCTAAGAAAAGACAAAGTATGGTGTATTGGGAGCCCAGGCTTCAACATCAGACAAACCAGGATTCAAATTCCACCTCTAACACCTACTAGCTTTTTGATCTTGGACAAAATACAGTAACTTCTCAAAACCTCAGTGTTCTTTCCTGCAAAATGTGAATAATAATATTACTTACCTTATGCAGCTACTGTGAGGATTGAAAGATTAGTGATTATGTTTGTAAATTGGCAGTAAAAAGGCGGAAAAGGTGATGGTGGTGGTGACGACGATGATGGTGGTGGTCGTTAGCGATGGTAATGGAGACAGATGGTGGTGGAGGTGGTGGGAATGGTAGCGGTGCTAGTGAATCATAAAAGGGCTAAGATTGAAGCTTAGGGGGATAAAGTATCTAGAATTATGGGCAAGGCAAGGAAGAGGCTCCCATTATGCAAAACATAGAAGTCATAGTCAGAATACAGAAAGTGAACCATGAAATCTAGGATCCTAGAAACCAAAGGGGAAAAGAGTTTCATTAAGAAGGCTTAAGGACACTTTAGGACACAGAAGATAGGAACAACAGCCATTAGATTTTATTACAATAAAATGACTATGACCTGGTAAAGGGGTAAATTGGTGGCAAGGGATAAAGAGGGACTAGGCATCTGAAAGTGGGTGCCCAGAGGGTGGAGACCTACCTCATAAGGAGCTTCCAGTGGAAGGAAGAACCATAAAAGGATCAATATCAGTCAGAAATGTTTTGGATGCAAGTAGCAGTACTTTTGATTAAAAAAGAAGTCCGTGGAAAGAAAAAGAGGAGAAATATTTGTTTAAATGCTTTGCTTTCACAGAGTTGAAAAGATCAGCCCTAGCTAGAGAGGGGAAAAAATATCAATAGCTAAAATTTAAAGTGGGGCTTCCCAGGTGGCACGGTGATAAAGAATCTGCCTGCCAATGCAGGAGACAAGAGACACTAATTTGATCCCTGGGTCAGGAAGATCCCTGGAGGAGGAAATGGCAAGCCACTCTAGTATCCTTGCTTGGAAAATCCCATGGACAGAGGAGACTGGCGGGCTACAGTCCATAGGGTCGCCAAGAGTCAGACCCGACTGAGCACGCAAACACACAAAATTTGAAGTAAAGCTCTATTTAACCTACAGCTCCTTTCTTATCTTAACAGATATTTACAGAGCATTCTCATTGAAGAATCCCAATATTTGGATGACATTGAGCCATTTTTAAAAAATATTTCTTTATTTTGGCTGTGCCAGGTCTTAGTTGCAGCATGTGGGATCTAGTTCCCTGACCAGGAGTTGAACCCAGGCCCCCTGCATTGGGAGTTCTGAGTCTTAGCCACTGAAGCACCAGGGAAATCCGAGCCATTTTTCATAGTCTTTGAACTTGTCCCTCAACATCTCCTCTCTCCTAGTTCCCTAGGAGAAAGACTCCATTTCCCGGCTAGGTGTGGTCACGTGACTAAGTTCTGGCCAATGTCCCATAAGTGGATGCATGATCTGTAAGTTTCCAGGAATCTTCCTGAAAAGACAGCAGGGCCTTTCCATCCCCTTCTCTCTCCTGTTGCCTTAACACATGAGTGTCATAGTTGCCATCTTGGACCACAGGACTAAAAGTCCCATTCTGAGGGCAGAGCATTGAGCTTGGGGATCCTAGATCTGTGAAAACTTCATGGTACAGAGGAGTCATTCCGGCTTTGGACTCAAGCCAAAGCCCATCCTCCCAGACACACTCCTCAGGGAGGGGACAAATGGCCTGGATACCCACTGGGGTGGCCTCTGAGATTCACCCAGGGAGAGCAGCCCTCTCTCTAGGGGTAGCAGTCTCACAGACGGCTGCCTGTTTCCTAGGTACCACTTTGTAGGAAGGAGCAGTAACGTCCACACTGTCCTCTGCCTCCTCCTCAGGCTGGAGAAATCTTAGAAGGAAGGTGCCCGAACAGCCCTTCAGTGCAGCTTGTGAGGCCCTGGGCCTCGGCGCTGGCTGGCTGGCTGGCTGGCTGGCTGGCAGGAGGACAGATTCTGATTTCAGTTGTGCATTGCTAACAAGCGGTGACTTCACATTGGCGAAGAGAGCCGATTTGAGTGCTTTCAAGGACAAAATGTGTCCTGCTATCTGGAGGTGAAAATCAGAACCCCGTCTCACCACCTTGCTATTTCTAGAGGCAAAGGAAAAGCTTTTAGAGGCTGATCCCACCCCTGCTCTGAAATGAAGGCCGCCCCTCAGTCACGCCAGCCCCTCGCCCCATAGAGTTTCTGCGTCATTTCCCCTTATGATTCACCCAGTACATTCCACCGACTGCTTGGTTCTGTGGTCATCTCTTGGGCAGGGTCATCCCTCCCATGACATGAACTCCAGGGGAACAAGGAAGGTGATTTATTCATTTTTGTAACCTCATGACATAGCACTGTGCCTGGCACGCAGCAAATGCTCGAAAAAGATTTCTGATTAATCATTCCTGCATTTCATTTGGGGATCTTTGCCTGCAAATGAGAGGCAACTCATCTGTGCTGATCCCCTGACGCCAGCCCAGCCAAATAAAGCCACATCTAGCCCATGTTGAAAACCTACCTCTCGGAACCCCTGAAGTTTCAGAGAGAACAGTCACCAGCCCACCTTGGTAAAAGGTAGTGATAGCAGTTTTCTGATGACTAGCCTAAATGTCTCCTGTCGCAGTTAAGAACCACTCCATCTGCTCTGCACGTCAGTGTGACAGCCCAGCTGCTCACTGCCACCTACAACCTGGGCTGACATTCAGCTGCAATGCACAGCTACGACAGCTGGACAGGTTGTTAAAATATTGAAATGCTTCTGTACCGTATAGTAAATAGCCCCTGTCCTCAGCTCCTGAGTGTCCTCATCTGCCACCCTAGCCAACCTCAGCTACTCCCCTGTGATCCCCAGATTCCACTCCAGAGCACAGAAGACCTCCAGAAATGGTGATCAGTGTCCACCTTCGAATCTCGCCCAGCTGTAGCAACTCACCCTTCTCCTCCCCAACTGAGTCCGGCAGCCCATCCCCTCCCCTTGGGCATCACCGTCCTATGACAGCAGCCCCTGGCAGACATGTAGGCAGATGTGCCAGTCGCAGGCTGGGAAGGGATACTGTCAGCTATCTACAACAGGAGGAGAGGTGAAGTCACTCACCAGAGACAGGTGGGGATCGAATGCCCAGAGGGAGGACAGAGGGGTCAAAGCCTGGTCTATGAAGCCATCAAAAGCCACAGTGAGGCTGGGCTGGATTCAGTGGGAGTTAGACCTGAGCAGGATGCCTGGCAGATACCAGGTTCTGGGACAAGGGTGAGGTCAAGACCAGCCAGACAAGAGACAGGCTTATCTAAGCCACGTGCTCCCTCTCCCAAGCCTGGAAATGCCCATGAAATGAGAAGGTACCCTGTATTCCAGAAGGCAGCCAAGACCCAGTGAGAAACTCTAGGAGAGCCTTGAAGTGGTATCTGTCAGGATGGTGGGTGGCCAGCGCAGAAATGAAGGAACACGTAAAGAAGCTTTTGAACTTCGGCTTTTGCATCATCTCATCTGCCCAAGACTTTAGAACTGTTATTTCCTGCCCCCAACCCATGGCAGAAATTGGTGGCACCAGCTCATAGCCGCCAATGGCAGGGTCGTGGGGATACAATCAGGTGACACAAGCCCACTGGATGAAGAACTGATGGAAAAAGGCGCTGGGCAGAGCAGTAGCCCCCAGGACCGATAGGCTAGAATCCAGCAAGGCTGCTCCCTCCTCTGCTGTGGACGTTGGAGGGTTGAAAGGAAAACCACCATCTGGAAGATATACCTGGTGACGTGGCTGTACACTCGGGTGACCGACACAGGTTCTGTGGTGCCTGGCTTTCAGCCCTACCCCATGGCACGTGACCTCGCAGAGCAAAGCCACAAGGCCCCTGAGGAGAACGCCCAGCACACCAGAAAGCCCTGGAACTGGACGTCAGGGCCAGCAGCAGCAGGCAGGCATGACTGGCACCGAAGGCCCAAGCGTTTAAAATAAGCACGAGGAGGGACTTTCCTGGCGGTCCAGTGGTTAAGACCCTAGGTGCTGCCAATGCAGGGGGCGCAGGTTCTATCCCTGGTTGGAAAACTAAAATCCCACATGCTGTGGTGAAAAGATAAAAAAAAGAAATTAAAATCAGGACAAGGACTCTCTTGAAAGAGGTAACAGGAGATAAGAGCAACTTCAGAGAAGAACACAGGATCGTTGAAACATAGCAAATGGAAATCAACAGAAAGAAGAGATGAAATTGAGACCATGCTGGTTGGGATAACTACCAGCACGGGGATAATTAGAGCCCAAATTGGAGAGTCCGTTCTTTGTAAGTCACCCATGTCCCACGCGTATCCCTCAGGTCCCTTTCACATTTCTGTGCATGCCCAGAAGCCAGCACCAGTGTCCCTTGGCCAGAGGACCCTCCTCAGGCTGCTGGACTCGCTTGATGTGAATTCAGCCCTCAACCACTCATCGGAGGGAGAGTTAGTAAAATTCTGGCCCCTCATCCCAGACCAGGGCCAACTTTGAGGTGTGACCTGCCCCGTCTCCCAGTTCTCTGTGAGACTGAGTCCAAGTGTCCTCCATGGGACTCTGCATGGCAGCATACTCTGGCCTGGCCCCCTCCCCTCCCCATCCCAGTTCCTCGCTCCCCAGTTTGTTTTCCCCAAAAGCAGGTTCTAACAAATCACTTTCACATACTGCCCTGGCTTGGGGGCTTGCTTCTGGGGTACAGAAGACACAGAGCAGTCTTTCTCAGTGAATACCACTGCCGTCTCTCCAACTGCCCAAGCCCCAAACAATGGAAGCAACTTGCACCCCATTCTCTCTTTCACCCCCACATCCGATCCACCAGATATCCTTGGCTCTAGCCCCTCAATGCCTCTAGAATCTTCTCTCTCTCATAGTCACGTCCTGCATGGACTACTAAAACAGCTCCTAACAGCCCATCTCTTCCTGTCTTGGCCCCTCCGATCCTTCCTCCAGGAGGTGGGCCCCAGAGGGGCTCTCTGTGACCCTCAAGCTAACACCCAGTCTTACTCATGCTTGCAGGGGCTCTGCTGCCCCGGCCCCCTGCCCTCATTCAGCCTCGTCTCTCACCACCCACCACCTCCCAGCCTCACTAAATGCATCACCTCCGGGTCTCACACAGGCTCTTCCTTCTGCCTCCAACAGCTATCTCCCCTGCAGCCTGCTCTCTCAGCTTGCCCTATTTCAGCTCTCCATCTAAACACCCCTGTCTTTGAACACCTGCCCCCCGACCCCCAGCCTGGGCCAATGCCCCTACCATTCTGGAATGGACACTTCATGTATTATCTGCCCCTTTTCCACAAGTGGCTGCCTTCCCATTCACTCGGTTTCCATGGACAGAATCGTATTAATCGCTCATAGCCCTGCCCCTTCACAGAAGTGATTGGTTTAGAGCTGGGCACCTGACCAAGCAGAGCCAGTGAACACCTGCCCCAGAAATCTTGGACCTGGAATGGAGAAAGGCGAATCAATCTGACTGGGTGGCTAAAGCTTCCCGGAGATAATACTCCAAAGCATCAGACGTATTCTCTGTCACGTGAAGAAAATGAGTCTTTGTGAGAGAGAAGAGAGCCACTAAAGAGCAGCAAGGAGACGGAGAGAAGAGGTTCCTGGGTTCCTAGTGTCCTGAGCCCAGACACATTACGGCCTTGAGTTCTCTGAGATGCCCGTTTCCCTGGAAATCATGGCGGAACTTGAACTCCATTTTCCTTGAAGCTAGTGTGAATTGAGTTTTGTCCCTTGCAACAAACAAGATGTAACTATTAAGCTAATGTCAGACTTTACTGTAAGCATCTGTTTAGTTGGCTCTCTTCTAGTCGGCAAGCTTCTGTCCCCATCTTCTTCCCTATAGAATCAGAGGACCAAGCGCCGTGCTTGGGTCACGGTAGGTGCTCGGCGTGCGTGAGGTGGCAGCGAGTGTGGCAGCTGCTCATGGCTGCAGAACAGGTGCAGGCACAGACTGGTCATCTCATCTCTCCAAAGGCTGCCCAATCTGGCAGCTCCTGCATCCCTTCTTGTGCCCTGCGGGCGGGCAGCAGGGGAGGAAGAGGCATGCGCACTGTGACTCAGTCTAATTCTGAGCTTTAGGAGTTTGAAAAGGGCTACCGAGGGGAACAGCAACCCACTTCAGTCTTCTTGCCTGGAGAATTCCATGGACAGAGGAGCCTGGCAGGCTGCAGTCCATGGGGTCGCAAAGAGTCAGACACGGCTGAGCGACTAACACACATACACACACACGCACATTGACAGCTTGAGCGACGCTTCTAAGTAGCTTCGGTTCTGGTGCAGGTTGAGTTATGCCCCTGCAGGCATCTGGCTGACCTCGACCACAGGCTCAGGAGTGAATCTGCTGTTATTGCCAGACCCTGATGAGGAGGACGACATAACCACATGGAAACCCATTACCACATGGCTCCAGACACGTTCAGAGAAATGGGATCCTATTCTCACAGACCAGCACATTGACATTCAAAGAGCCAAGGAACACATCCCAGCTCAAAGTCAGCCCCAAACGTGTCTGGAAAATGCCTGTGGCATCCTTTGGAAATGTCAGTGCCTGGTCATAAGTGAGGGTGGGGAATGTTCTGTCAGTCCCCAGGGACAGCACACCCCAGAAGCGGAAACACCTGCCCTTTCACCTTTAGAGAGAGGGTGTTTCCCAAAACAGATTCACAAAGGGCAAAGCAGGTTAGGTACCAAGGTTTAAATTGGGAATAATTACTCAGCCTCCCCATTGCAGGCTTGTCTTTTTTTTTTTAGATCTACGAAGACTTCTAAAAGCCAAGCAAGCCTGTGACTTTCCCTTTCTTTGCTCCCCACACTATTCATTTCTTATTTCTCTTTCCAGAGTTAATTTATACAAATACAAGCAAACACAAATACATATATTCTTATTTCTCTCCTCTATTTACATAAAAGGTAGCATACTATCCATACCACCCCGCACATGGCTTTTTTCACTTCAGCTACCTTCAGGATTTTTCCATTCGTGCACAGGGGGATTCTTCATCCTTTGTTCAGCTGCAAATGATGCCAGCTCGTGGATGCCTTAGTTTATTTAGTCCGTCTTCTACTGATGGCCATTTTGGTTGATTCTATCACAAGCAATGCTGTAGTGAGTAACCATGCACAAATGTCATCGCACACGTGTGGAGGACTGAACACATATGTCGTTGCATTGATGATCCCAAGCCTTTAGCTCTTCCTGTGTCCCTGCCCTTTGACCCTTGACTTTGCTGCTTCTCTCACTCAAAAGGCACAGTGCCTTTCCTTGACCCCTTAAATCCGGACTTTACCGTGTAACTTGTTTACCAGACTTGATGTAAGCAGAAACTTTAAAACATACTTGAGGTTTTAATTTCTTCTTTCATTTCTCTGAAATTGCCATGAAACATGCCCAGGCCAGCCGAGAACAAGCTCAGGCTAGCATGCTGGAGTATGAGAGCATGTAGGGTGCAGGGCCCGGTGGCCCAGCTGAGGCTGTCCTAGACAAGCCAGCTCTTAGCCAATCTGCCAGCTGACCACAGATACAGAAGTGAACTTAGCCAAGATTAGCTGCTGCTGCTGCTGCTAGGTCACATCAGTTGTGTCCGACTCTGTGCGACCCCATAGACGGCGGCCCATCAGGCTCCCGTCCCTGGGATTCTCCAGGCAAGAATAATGGAGTGAGTCTACCTTAAATCAGCAGAAACACCCCCCCAACAACCAAGTAGTGAGAAATAACTGAGTTGTGGTTTTAACATACTAAAATGTAGGGTGGTTTGTTATGCAGCAATGACTAACTGATACATCATACAATATAAAGGCAAGTAAGATAAATTCCCAGAAGTGGAATTGCCAGATCAAAGGATATGACATTTGAAATTTTGATAGATATTGCCAATGTCTCTGCATAAAGACTGGACTAGTTTACACTCCCACAACAAGGCATAAGAGCACTTGTTTGTAAACAGTATGTTATCCGTTTTTTGTCAGTCTGGTAGATGAAAAAGAATACCTCTGTGTAGTTTTGTTTGCATTTTCCTATCATAAGCATGAACACTTCATATGTTTACAAACCATTTCGACCTCCTTTTCAGTAAACTGTGTGTTCGTGTTTGTGACCCATTTTTCCTACTGGATCACTATTTTTCTTACTGATTTCTAAGAACTCTTTATATATTAGAAAGATAGCTCTTTGCCTATGATCACCATTCCATGAAAACATACACTCCAGATGAGAAGCTTAATGGTAGGCAAAGGGGGTAAACAAAGCAGAGCTCTAGCAGAAGGTAACTTTTCCTCAATCAGCAACTATGTCTTGAGTACCTCTTTTGGTTCAAGGTTCTGGGTTAAGCATCCCAGCATACTCAGAAAAAAACTGACATGATACATAAGGAATGGCTATGGTTAAATCCCCACATATATCTACCCATAGTCCCTGCCTAAAGAGTGGGCAAGGGGAACATATACATTCCTCATGGCTCAACTTCCCTGGCCACTGCTGATTGATCACAGCAATATGCTTGATCAAGGGCAAAACCAATTCGATTCTCTTTTGAGACTTTGAACTCAGAGACATAAAATCAATCTGAGAATGGTGGGCCCTGAAGGTATCAGATCACTTTGCAGAGGTGGTGCTACCATTTGGTGCAGCCCCACAGGGCCATGCACAAGCAGGCAGATGAACTGAGGAAGAGCCAGGGTGCAGACAGAACGCAGCAGTCACTCAGACACCGGCAGGGAGGAGCAGACACAGGCCCCAGCCTGAGGGAGAGACAGACAGACTGCCCCCTCATTCCCAGCTCTTCCAGACTCAGCTCCTGCCCCCTTGCCCCCGCCGACCAGCAGTTTCTTTCTAGCTGAGTTCTGTAAGAGCCCTTTGAATCCTATTACTAAACCTCCTTGTACTAATTTAAGGTGTTCTTATTCTTGGTATCAAGAGTGTCTTAAGACAAGGAATTTTCATATCAGCCGAAAAAAAGAATAGAGCCTTTTCATTTCGTATGGCATAGTTTTGATTTTAAAAGTTTCCTAGTTGCTATCACTTCTCATTTTATAGTGGAAGAACCTGGGCGATTAGCCAAGGTCACTTTGACCACAAATGGCAGAGCTCAACCATGAGGGGAGGGATTTGTTGCCAAATGGCCTTTCCCCTCAACCCCACTTTGCTGCCTCCAGGCCGAAGCATTGTATAAGTGCATGCTTAATCATGAGACTAAGACTCTAGGTGCTGAACAGCTCCCAGGAGAGGGTGATCAATATAGACTAGCATCGCCAGGGCATCTATCTACCCACAGTCTGTGGGAGGTAGGGAGGCTGTGGCCAGGCTCTGAGGACCTCTCAGGTTCCCACTACACCCCCCACCCCAGGACACTCAGGGACACTTCCCACGCTCACCAGTGCTTATTTATGTGTATGGCACCCTGCCTGGGAGGAGGGCTGGTTCTCTAAAGGAAAATCCCCCAAAGAGATATGCTGGCTGTTTAATGGCCCATACCTCCCACTCCACCCCCACCCCGCCCCCATCCCACCCTGGAAGGAACTTACAGACCCCCTTCTGTGGGGGCAAAGAGGTCCCCTGAAAGGAGTCCTCATTGTCCCATTGTCGACAGATACATCAGAGAAAAGAGTGAGTTCACCCAGTCTTTCCTAAGCACCCACTGCATACAAGACATCTGGCAGGGCACTGGCATTGCTTCTGGAACCTTCTGGGTGCATTCTCTAAGTGGGGGAGGGGACAGGGCTGGGGCCCAGGGGGAGGGGGAGCAGGAAATTAACCTCCTGCCAAGTAGAACGGAAATTGAATTTCTTCCCCTCCCCCTTCTTCTGCCTCTCTCACCACCCCTCCCCGACAACTCACTTTTTATCTCTCTCCAATTACAGTTTTAAACATTTAGGGTGCTGCTGTTTTAGTTTTAAAATTTGTTAGGCTCAATTTATGCCACTTAGTAAAACCTCTTTTCCAAATGAAGCCAAATTAGAACTAAAACACTGCAAGCCATAAAATGTGGGCATTTCATTTGGGCTGGGTTGGCTTTTTGATTGTTTGTGTAAATGAAGCAGAGAGAAGCATTCAGGAGTCTGTCTCAGGTCTGGGTGAGGGGAGATCCCCCTGGTTCCCCCGGAGGTCTGCCGGTGGCCTGGGCCAGCCTGTCCCCTGGCCCTCAGTTTGACCCTCTCGTGCCCCTGGGTGACTAGCAAGCCTTGAAACAGGTCACTCCATACTTTGGCAATGCCCTCCCATCCCTAAGTTCTCTAACAATGGGGATCACTTCCTGCGAGCCAATGACACCCACTGCCACCAAACAGTGTACAATAAATCCATGGCAAATTCAATCCAACTGGCTGTGACTGGGGGTGGGAGCTGGGGGCGCAGTCTGGAAATATCTCCTCTCACACCTTTGCAGTGCAATGTCTAAAAAAAAACCCCAGTCTCAGTGACCTTCTACTGGAGGGAAAGGTGAGCCCCACCCCTCTCCTGGTGGAGGAAAGGAGCCGGGAAAGGCGAGAGGCGAAGGGGGGTGAGGGAGGACATCCTGAGCCACTAATTAGGCTTCTGGTGTTGGCTGCCAAGAAGGTCAGAGAAGTTGCTGGCTGATGAGCTGCGCCTCCCAGGGGCCCTCAAGAGGTGACATCTGGGGTTCCCAGGCTGGCCCCGTCTGTGCCAGGGGAAGTGGGCAGCAAACACCACCAGGACTGAGAGCCCAGGAGGGGAGACAGAGGCAGCAGCGATGGCCACAGTGATGAGACGGTGACTAAGGGCCGGTGTGGACCTTGCCAAGTGATTTGGCTTGTCCCCATGCCAACAATAAAGGCCCAGTGTCTGGCAGAGGACGGGGTTTTGTGTGCCGAGGGACACCTTATGACTGACCCTGGCAGAAAGCCACAACCATCAGGAACCAGCCCAAGAAGAGAGCAGACAGGAGTGGGCAGAGGAGTCCTTTATGGGAGCAGGGGCTGGACTCGGGTTGCGGGCAGGGTGTCTGAGGAGGAAGGGCAGAGGGCAGGGTGAGAGGGAGTGAAAAAACACTCATGCTGAGGACCCGTGGGGGAGTTGCCC
Source organism: Capricornis sumatraensis (assembly GCF_032405125.1). Classification (NCBI taxonomy): domain Eukaryota; kingdom Metazoa; phylum Chordata; class Mammalia; order Artiodactyla; family Bovidae; genus Capricornis; species Capricornis sumatraensis. The sequence continues at coordinate 103,986,468 of NC_091092.1, read as the reverse complement.
TAACGAAGGAGACGATTGTGTTTGGAATAATCTGTGAAAGCAAGTGGAGATAAAACCCAGTCAGCGGAGGAAACTTTGGAAACCGTTTAAAGGAAACGGGACAAAGCCCCCAGAATAAAATGCCATCTGGAGTCCTACTGGTCCCTAGGATGGAATCCACGATCCAACGTGTAGGTGACCCTCTGTCACAGGCTGGGTTCCCCGGAAGCAGATGCTGAGATGGAGTTGGGGGGCAGAGGCGTGTTTGGGAGGGATCAATCCCTCTGAAAGGAAAGAGGTGGAGGGGAGCAGGACTGGGCAGAGCGGGGAGTCTAGTTGAAAAGCAAGCCTGACAGACTCAGCCGACCTGGAGGAGAGAGCTGGGGCGTGAGGCGTGTCCAGGACAGTGTCCTGCCTGGAGCCAAAATGGCCAGGTCTTTATAAAGGCTTTCCTGGTGGCTCAGAGGGTTAAAAAAAGAAAAATCTGCCTGCAATGCAGAAGACCTGGGTTCAATCCCTGGGTAGGAAAGATTCCCTGGAGAAGGAAATGGCAACCCACTCCAGGACTTTTGCCTGGAAAATTCCATGGACAGAGGAGCCTGGCGGGCTACAGTCCGGGGGTGGCGGGGGGGGGGGGGGTCTCAAAGAGTTGGACACAACTGACCAACTAACACTTTATAATGGCCCCACCCCACACCAGCTCAACCACCAGATGGGGGTCTCCCAGGAGAGGGGCCTCTGGGTAAGGTGTTCTCAGCTGCTGAGGCTGAGCCTGAATGGGCAGCAAATCCTTCCTAGAGGGGGCTCTGCTCCTCCATGTCTGTCACATCCTCCCCCTCCCTTAAGGAGCTTAAATCCCTCTTTTCCTCTGGGCCTGGTTGCCCCCTCCCTGTTCTTCAGGCTGCTGGATGTGTGTCTGGAACCTGGTCTGACCCTAGCCCAGCCCAGTGTTTTCGATTTGCTCCATTCTCCCAGGCCTGCGGAGGAGAATTCTGGTCTTTTTCTCCATCATGATTTCCTCCTCCACTCAGGCCCTGCGTCCTGGTAACCAGCAGCCATCACAGCTGTCGACTTGCAGGGGGCCTAACGCTCATGGCTTGTTTGGGGCTCAGCCTCGGTCCTGCAGTGCTAGTCATTAAGCTTCATTGTGCTGCCCGCCAGGGCACTGGCCGGCCCAGGATAAGCCTCAGATGAACTCAGCCTCGCTTATTAACTAGGACAAACCAAGCCGGACCACAAAACATCCACTGCTTGAGCCATCAGCTGCGGCAGACGTGGTCCTCTGCAGCCTCCAGCTCAGCCCCCTTCTGTCTGTGGCTTGCCAGCAACCAGCTGTTACTCAGCCCCATAGCTTCACGTCCACAGAATCCAGAGCACCAGTTCCACTTTAGAGCCTCGTTAGTGGAATCACTGGCACGTTCTCCAGATACAAGCCCGTTTCCTGATTTGCCCAGGCTGTTCAGAAGCGCATTTTCTCTCTCTGGACTCATGGGGAGGATGAGAGAGAGGGGGACAAGTCTGGGGATGCGTAGGAAAGGAGCTAAACATTCAGGCCTGTTTTCTCTTCCTGACTTCTGTTCTAACCTCTGCAGACCCTGAAGCCCATCCGGGATGACACAAGTTATAGCACAAAATGATCACTGTTGGAGGGCTAAGTGAAGGCAGAGGCAGCTGCCGGCTTCCTTCCGTGGTGGTGGGAAAGGAAGGCCAGGAGCCCTAACCTCTGATGAACTGGGGGAGCCACCAGGGGGAGGGCACGGCACACCCAGCATACATGTGCACAGAGACGGAACCAGTTAAGCCCAGCTCTACCAGTCTGCCCGCTTTGCCGGGCCCACCCCATGGCCCCAGGCCCCTGCCAGGAGGGAAGTCTTGCTTGGAGGTGCCCAGCCCGCTCTCACTTGTAACTCGGGTCAGCAAGAAGCTGTGGGCTTCTGGGGGTGGGATCCTGCAAGAGGCCTCCTACAGGCCTACTTAACCCCCATTACATTCGTTCCCTAATATACTTTTCACCTTCAGCAAATAGTGCAAATTTGAATTTTTACTCACTGATCAAATATTTACCCTGTGAGCTGCCAATCTGGCTGAGCTCGGTTTCTCCAATTCTCCACGTTTGTATTAGATGAATTAGCATTTTATTGTTGGTCCACTGGTTTGGGACTCGAAGGTAAGACAGGGAAAACCAGAGGAAGCCACTCAAGAGATTCTCCACGAAGAATGGGTTCAGTTTAGCCTTGTGTCAGGGCTCCCAAACAACTCACCAGATACTCAAAAACAGTTATTTTGGAAGCAACAGGCAATCGTGGCTTCTGAAGAACAACTACTTTCTGTACTTCTTATCTGCACGACATACATCTTTGAAATCTGTTATCCAGGAAGGTGGGTTCAAGGTTCATCTCATGGTTTATTTGCTGTAGAAAAGCAGACAAATCAGGTCATCTCTCAGTCTTGGTTGCCTTATCAGCATAGTGGGTACAATAACATTACCCCAGTCGGAAGGTTGTTGCAAAAGCCAAAAGAAATATTGGAGGTGACAACACCATAAAATGGAAGGCACTAAATGGAGAGTTGTATAAGTTCAGAAACTGAAGCTGTTTCAAAATATAGCCCCCAAATTCTCTGACACTCCTCACGCCAAGAATTGTGGGGTCTGTGCCCCTCCCATTGAATTGGAGTGGGCTTGTGACTTCTCCAGTGGCTAGGGTATGGAACGTGGAACATTGTGTGACTGTCCAGGCTGGATCAGAAAAAACCATGTAACTCCCCACCTGAGTCTCTTGCGACTGTTACCGTGGAGGAAGCCAGTAGCCATATAGGAAGTTAATCACCCCAAAACTGCCCTGCTGGGGGGCAGATGTAGATACTCCAGGCAACAGACATAGGAGAGAAGCATCTAGACCCATCACTGGGCAGCCTGAGTAGATGCTACAAGGAGCAAAAGAACCACTCAGTTGAGCCCTGTCTGAATTCTGACCCCCAGATCTGTGAGCATAATACAGTGTTTGTTATGTCGCTAAATCTGGAGTTGTTTGTCACACCGCAGTAGTAACTGGAACCCAAACAATTCATCTACGAATTTCCTATATTGGCTAAGAGATCAAAAGCCCTCATCGCTTGTTTTCTCTCCTTGTCCCTATTTGACTCTAAGCATCAGGGTGAGGTAGGATTTCTTATGACCCAGCTTTGTGGATACAGAACCACAACATGTCCAAGAGTCCATGGAATCATGGAAGGCTTGAAACCCAGGGGTCCTGCTTCTTGGACGCTGGCCTCTTCCACAGAGGACAGAAGAGCAGAAACCTCAAAAGGAAAGGCTATCCTCATGGGTTGTGACCTCATGAAAAAGAAAAACGAAGAAATTCCCAATTACCAAGCAGTAAAACAAGAGGGTACCACAGAACGCCCTCAACAGCCCATCATCCACAATTAATTTCTTCTGGACTTGGGAATGCTGGGGAGGTTGTCGTTGAAGCAGATTGTCTTCCCACTTATGTTTGGGCTCCTTCTAAAATGCAAGGGAAAAAAAAAAAAAAGGAAAGAGAGAAAAAAAAAAAAAAAAAGGCTGGCCTTCCCAGAACCTCCTCTACACTGCCTGGAAGGAGCTTGGTGTGGCCCAGCAGGGCGTGATAAGCGTGCCGGCAGTGGCCTGGCAGGGATCTTAAAAATACCCTGCCTCAGACAATCCGGAAAGTGAGCAACCCACACCTGGAAAGCAGGTTGCTGGCTACACAGAGGTTTCCAAGTATGGATTCCGTTTACACTTGCCGGAGCGCAGCCTTCTAATTCCAGCCGCTCATGAAAAGGCACGTAGGTCCTCCTTGACGTCAAATCGCTCTTTCCACTGAGCATAATTTCTTTCAATGATGGGCTTGGAGGGGTTTCAGCGACGGTGGGTCTTTTTTTTTTTTTTTAATGAATCATAGACATGCAGATCAGATTTAGTGTTATGACTGTGGTGCACAGAGCGTCACTGTTAATTCTTGCTAAGCGCTGACAGCAGGATCAACCCCCAAACAGCACAGGCAAATACACCACCCCAGCCCCGGGGGCTTAGAGACTGCATAATTACAGACGACTGCACGGTACTCATTACCGCCACCGGAACATCTCAGCCCAGGCACAGCAACCCCCCACCCGGATCCAGAGAGCCCCCTGGTGCGCCTGCCAGCTCGGGCCCTCTGAGCTCACTCCCCTTCTCCAGACAGGAACGTGGTCACCAAAAACGAGCTGGGCTGAGCTACAGCAACCCTTTCTCCTGTCCTGAAGGTTGTGGTCCACGGCGGTTGAAGCTTGCTCTGAAATGCCTCTGAGTTTGAGGTAGAAGGGAAGGGGTGCAAGGCTTGCTAAATGCTGAACAGCTGAACAAGTCCCCAGGGCTGAGGAAAGAGCGTTCTCCTTCCTTGTGAGCCAGTCGCTGGCTCTCCGTGTTTCTCATCAAAGGACAGGGATGGGGGAGGTGGAGGGAGGCAGAAGTCAGAGCGCTCGCCTGGGGCCCTGTCACTGTGAGTTGTCCGGGGATGGCCCGGGGTCGGGGTGGGGTGGGGTGGGGGGTGCAGTGGGAGTCACCAGCCCTCGGCTGTGTTCACACCGCTCAATCAGGGCATTAAAAAAAAATCCACATCTGGAGTTTTTGCTCCATCTTTCCTCCAAAAGGTTTAAAGGGAAAACCAAACTCCTGGGGTCTGTTGAACTCGGCAGGGTTCTCCTTGCTCCTTGTCTGTCGACCTGCAAATATTTAATGAGCCTCAACCACGTGCAAGTGATGGAGTTGGGCTAAGAAGGCTGAAAAGAAAATAGGCAGCCACCAGACCTGAAGGATGGGGAAGTGATTTTATATCTTTCGGTTCAATGTTTTCTGGCGCAGGAAGGCCAGCAATCATGCTTTAGCACCTGCTCTGTGTTCTTAGCTTCATGGACCCTGGCTCACTTGGCCCCCACAAACTCAGTGGAACATGGGTATCACCACCATCCACTCATCAGATAGGGAAACTGAGACTCCACTTCCACTGTCTACTTAAAAGGCATACAGCACATGAGGCTCTGAGTTTGAATGGAATTCTATTCCAGGTCAGACCCTGGAGGTAGGTGGTCCTGACTCGGGGTCTCACACTAGAGTCCTTAGAGAGATTTCAAAAACCCCCATGCCCAGGCCATGCTCCAGACCAACTGAGTCTGAATTCTGGGGGCTGGCATGCAGACATCAGTACTTTTTAAAGCCTCTTGCATGCGTGCTAAATCACTTCAGTCGTGTTTAACTCTGTGACCCCATGGACTATAGCCCGCCAGACTCCTCTGTCCATGGAATTCTCCAGGCAAGAATACTGGAGTGGGCTGCCATTTCCTCTTCCAGGGGATCCTCCTGACCCAGGGATCGAACCCAGGTTTCCTGCTTTGGAGGCAGATTCTTTACCATCTGAGCCACCTGCGAAGCTCCATTGAGTGCTTGCTGGGCACTAGATGCTCAATAAATGAGCTCCCTTCCTTGAAAGCAGTGGTTCTTCAGCACATGTGTCTGCATGTCCCACAAACAATCCCTAAGAGTGATGAGGGGTGACCAGACATGAGTGGGCTTGCTAGAGTGGCCTAAGTAGAGGCAGAAAACAGGGTGCAGACTCAGGACCCTCAAGGGCCCTGATCAGCAGTCCTCTGGCTCTACTCAGAGACTCCAGGAAGGAGATGAGGTGGGGGGGGGGGGATATGGCGTTGCTCACTCCAAGCTTGGAAATTTTATTCCTCAAGTGGCTTCCGTCTCCCCAGGAGGAGAAAGAGACACATCAATGGAGGCCTAAACTCAGCCTCAGGCCAATAGGGCCCCTATAACCAAAGGGGAGCCCTTGGGCTACCTCCACTGCTCCCATCCAGCCTCTGTGGTGAGCTCTGCTGGACCAAAGGGTCCCCTTCCCCATTGTCAGGGACAAAGGAGTGAGGAGCACTCTCCTTCCTATTGTATTACTAGCCCACCTGGAAGCCAGGAAACAGTGCTGCAAATCAATTGTTTTCAAACTAAAGGGTGCTCTGATGGGCATGCTTCTCGAATTCTGCGTTCAAAGAAATGCCAGGCTTCCTATGTCAAGTGAGGTAAAGTGAATTTTCTTGGGCAGCCAGCAGAAATTTTTTCATCTTTCAGAAATAACATGTAGGGAAAACACTAACCCCCTCGCTTAACCAGCATCAGGGAACAATGAGCTGTTTTCAAGAAATGAATCTGCAGGCAAAGCAAAGCTCCCCCTCTGGAAACACTAAAACTTCAAAACAAAAGTGCATGTATTTTTAAATAAACCATGTCCAGGGGGAGGGATGAATTAGGATTATCAGATACACACAACTATATATAAAAGAGATAATCAACAAGGACCTACTCTATAGCACAAGAAACTCTAGTCAATATTTTGAAAGAACATATAAGGGAAAAGAATCTGGAAAAAAAAACATATAATATATATGTAACTGAATGACTGTGATGTACGTCTGAAACTAATACAACATTATAAATCAACTATGCTTCAATTAAAAAATAATAAAAATTTAAAAAGTAAACGGCACTACACGTTGCCTCTTTCCTTTGATGGCACAGACACAGCTGAAGTGGTCTTGGTGGCTCACGCACTGGGTACATGGACAATCATGCCACGCTCACAGATGAGGCCATACCTTCTGCGACCATGTGCCCCATCACTAGATGGTTCCACCCTTGCCCTCCTCCTTGATGTCTTGTTTCTGCTTTCTTCTGTCTCTTCTTCTGCTCAGATGTGCATAATAACACCTTCCTGTGGCTGTCAGTATCCCAGCCACATCACCCTTCCCTCCTATCTGCTCCTCCTCCTCTTGTACTCCTGACCCTGGTCAACAGCACCCGTGTTCACCCAACCGTCGCCAGCAAAACAAAAACCAAAATGGAAGCAGGAGTTGGAGGGAACTTCAGGGTCATCTGATGTGTTAGAATAGTTTGTGAAGTAAGAGTCAAGAGACGCTGATAAAGAGAGATCCCAACATGTCTGTGGTAAACAGTCAATGAACTTCAGCACAGGGAATTCTCCAGCTATTTTGGCTCTTTTGGATGGTTCCCGATAGTTGAGGTCGCTAAGGCCAGTAACTTCTGGATAAGCAAGGTGTCATGGTTCACAGGTTTTTGCTTGTTTCCTTTGGCTTAAAGGATTGATTTTGTATTATTCCAGAAACAGGCTACAATTCAGGGACTTGATGAGAGCTTTTGACTTCTCACTTTCCCTATCACTCCATCCCCCAAAGGGCCAAGACTCCCAAATTGGAAAGGGCAGCTGTCAGACCAGGATGAGTGTGAAATGAGGGCAAGGCCTCCTTCATCATCCCTTCTCTCTTTCTCGTCCGTCTTTTCCCCACTCACAGCTCTACCTGTCTCGTACAGCAGTCAGAAACCAAGGCAGGAGGTGGCACTGCCCCGGAAGAAGGGCAAATAAGGCTCTTGATATTCCAGAGGGGAACGAGCTCTCAGAACAAGGGGCAGGGCTGGGCACCCAGCAGACCACCACATTCCAGAGCTGACTCAGAAATAGGATTTGGTCAGTGCACCTGGAGCAGAGGAGGGGTGGCTGGGCCTGACTCACCATCGCCACACTGAAGAGACTGATGCAAAAGTCAGATGCCAACACAGCCATTGGCCACAGAGCCTATTCCTTTCCCGGGGCAGGAAAACCCATGCTCGCCTCCCAACCATCCTCTTTGAGGCTCCTGGGACACTGAGTCAGTGTGTGATGCAAAAGAGAGGCTGAAGTGGAGGTCAGTGTCTGCGTAAATCCTGCTGTTGGGTGGTCGCTTTGGACCTCCTGGCTCTGTGCTGACCCACTCCCTGCCTTTGACACCATCTACCAAACTGATCCCAAAAAGACACACTAGGCAAGAGTTCTCCCTGACGTTCCAAGATGGTAGGCCTATGTTGTCGGTGGGCTAGACTGTCCCAGCCGCCCCCAGGCCCAGCCCCAGATGAGTGCAAAGGGGAGAGGGTTTGGTAGAGAGAGGAGAGTGGAGTAACCTACGGACAGCTACTCATTTTCCCAAACTTTGCGGGTCCTCACAGAAGGCCCCTATAAACCGACTCCAAGTGCCCCTGGTAAGATAAGTCCCCCCAGCCTTCCCCATCAGCTTCCAGGCACCTGAAGGCTAATCACTAAGATTGTGGATTCTCAGAGAAAGCCTGCAAGGAACTAGGAGCAGAGACAGCATGGGGGGCTCCCTACCATGACCCCCACCACAGTTCTCCTGAGCACCAGGTCGGTTCCCCCTGCCCTGAGCCATCACTCACCAGGGGAGCCTTTCTTGACCTCGTGGAAGTCGCCTGCCTGCCTGGGAGGCCAGCCTAGCAGAATAGCTCTCCCACAGCCTGCTGCCCACCTCCCGGGGCAGTTTTTCCCCGAGCTGTCTCTCTGGCTAACACAGCAGCTTTGGAATAAGACAGGGAGAGAAAGACGTGAGGGGTGGGGTGGCGGCCCTTTCTCCGAGCTTATTAAAAATCTTTTGTGTGCCATAGAATCAGTCCAGCCTTCTCATCCTGCTTCGCCGCCCGTCCCCCCACCCCCACCCCGCCCCGCCCCGCCCCGCACTTAACTTTTTCAGGCCTGAGGAGCATAAACGCTTCAGTTATTCCATGTAAACCAACGATCCTTCTGGCCTTCTGGGTCTCCTTTACGTGGCCTTTCACCATCAAGCAGCCGCCCGACCCCGTGGTCAGAGGTGCCGGCTCCGCCTCTCTACGGCCCCGTCTGTGTCTGAGGACCCACGCGTTGTGCCAGGCTGGAAGAACAGTCTGGAAGGAAAGCCCGTTGTCAAACAAATCATCGTTCTGGGAACACAAAGCCGCGGGGACCCTCCGGGTGAGGCTGACACTCGGGCCGGCAGCATCAGAGAGTCGCGTCTCCTGTGTGGCGCTAAAGCCCCAAGTGGGAGACAGAAAGCTGGCTGGCGGCCAAGAGCAGCGGCCGCGGACACCTTATCTAAATAAAGGGGAGCTCGCAGCGCGCAATGTTATCACAGGCGCACAACAGGCTCCGGGAGGGGAAGCGGTGGGTGGACGCTGCGTGGGTGGTTTCGTGTTGCGATTTTTCTTTTTTTCCTTTTGCGGCTGTTGTTTTCTTTTTTATCTATTCAGTTTTGGAGTATTCAACAGCCGGGGAGCTTGGCAAAGCCTGGCAGCGATACCCACACGGCCCTTTCCAGTCCAAACGGCTCCTTGTCAACTTTTACAACCCTGCGCTAAAACTCCAGGCACACCTCCCATTGCCGGCACCGGGTTATTTATTTGCCCGGCCTGTCTGGCCTCACATTTTTTCACGTGTGTGTTACCCCCACGGTGGCTACAACTTCCCTCCGGCTCTTAAAATGCCAGTAACTGCCCAGTCCCAGGGAGAGCTGGGAAGTGTTTCAGCCGATCATGGTTTCAGGATCCGGCACTGCTTCGTGTCATTTTCCTCTCCGCTCAGCGTTTTTGTGACCTGAAGGAAGAGGAAGACTTCTCCATTGTGAAAACTGCTCTTTTTCGCTGGGAAACCATTGTTACTAATAATAACCTCACCAGGCGCAGCTGTCAAAGGGCCCGCCGGCTGTCCCCTCCCGGCAGGGGTCGAGCACACACACAACTCAGAGGGGACACGGCTGGCCCAGGTCAGCGGGTGAGGGCCCCAGCCTCCGCCACTCCCGCCGCGCCCCCACCCCCGCCCCATCCGTGATCTGGAACCCTGCTCATGTTCTCGAGCTGGGCTTTTCATTCTTTTTTAATCCTTTACACAAACAGAGTGTGTGTGTGTGTGTGTGTGTGTGTGTGTGTGTGTGCGTGTTCCTCTGTGTGTGTGTGTGTGGCTTTGAAATCATCCCCCCCCAAAAAAAAAAAATAATAAAAAGGGTTTTCATGGTTGAGTCTGACCCGGTGCAATGCAGAATATATTATTTCTTTCAGAGCATGGATAGCAGATCTGCACGTGAAACCCAGATCAAACACGGCCCACAGAAACAATGAGAGGAAGCATAACCAGAGTGAATCAATTCCTTGATCCTGCTGTACCAAAAAATTAAAGAGGAGCACTCCTGGGGTTTTTAACCCAGATACGTCTTCAGCCACAGCTGTGTTTCCCATGTTCTGAGATCTCTTGCTCTGGCTCCCTTTTCATGTGTGTAATATGTGGAATACAGTAAGCAGTGTCGAGTTCTGTTTTTTTTTTAATTCAATACCTCCATCCAATCACCCTTAATACACACATACACACTCTCACATGCACGCGCTTGTTTTACCTTTTCCCCAGAACTCAACACCACACAAGACAATCTCTGCCAGTTCCCTCATCAGGACAACAAGAAACCAGAGAAGTGCCTGGCAGGCATCAGGAGGGAAAAAAATCCTTATAGCAAAGAAGGTTCTATTCCCCAGCCTGAGGCCCATCCTCTCTCTCCATCCCCAAGTGATAACATGCTCCCTTTGCTCTCAAAGGTCTGTTTTAAGATGTAGGTGGTCTTGCTCAAGTCCACTGGTTTTTATGTCGGCATTGACCCTGGGCTGACCCCAGCCCTGAAGATCCAAGATTGCCCAGCTTGGCTGAGTGCTGAAGGGTGGAGCTCGCAGCCCGCCCCCAGCCTTCTGATGGGCCACCAAGGCCACCCTGTCGGGCTGGTCAGCTGCAGCCAGCGTCCTCTCCTGACCTCTGCTCTAATCCTGAGGACGCCCTTTATTTAGACACCACAGTCCAGCCCTCAAGTCCCAGATTTGTTCACTGGAGACAGGCCGGCAGTGGCCACCGGCTGACTCCAGACGGCTCCTCAAAAGAGGTCTCAGGAGGGTAGGCCGGGCTCAGGCAGGTGCTGCCTGCTATGGAACAGAGATCGTAGGTTTGAGTCTCCAAGGATTCAACTTCCAGCTCTCTCACTGTCTGTGACCTTGGGCTACTGTGTAAACTCCCAGCTCCTGGTATCTGCATTCATAAAATAGAAAAGGAGAAGGTCACAAAAGGACGGAGCAGAGAGAGATAGGAAGATGCTGGCCTGGAAGTCTGAAGTGATGCAGCCACAGGCCAAGGAAGGCCGGTGGCTATGGGAAGCTGGCAGAGGCAAGGGACAGATTCTTCCCTAAATTCTGCAGAGGACACACAGCTGACACCTTGATTTCCACCCCAGTGAAACCAGTTTCAGACTTCTGGTCTCCAGAATTGCGAGGGAATAAATTGCTGTTTTTTTAAGACCTTGAGTTTTCTAGCATTTGTTACCACAGCAATGCTAGACCAATACTGGCTTCCATGAGATGGGCTATGACCTGCCTGTCTGATCTGAATGGGTCTCACAAACAGCCTATAAAATCTCTAACCAGTAATCCCTTTACTGATTAAAAATTGGAGATGCCCCAAAATTATATGTCTCGCTCAAGGTCACATGTGATTTGGTGGCAGGGCCGGGACTAGACTGATCATTCAGAACCTGGTTCCTCTCCACCGCTCACCATGCCCTATACCCACCCTTTCCCCTCTGGACAATTCTAAGCAGGTGGGAAAGAAGGCTCACCCCTAGTGGGAGCCGGACAAGGCCTCAGAGGGCCTGGAGGATGCAGAAACCACTTTCCCAGCCCTTTCCTGGCCCCAGTGTTTGCCTTCGGAGGGTGCACTATAGGGTGGATGCCACCACCCCACCCCACCCCGCCCCACAGAGTTGCATCTCTCTTCCTGGAGGAGAGGGAATCCAGGGACATGAATTCTCTTTCAGTGACTCACTTCTGAGCCCTGTCAGGTCTCCCAGGCCTCAGATTCCTCCGGGGTGACATGGAAATACTAACAGGGCTGCCCCCCCTTCAAGGAACCATGGGATGAGAGAAGGCACGCCTGTACAAAAATGCCTGAGGTCAGTGGGTTAGCAGGCCCTACTCTCCCCACCCGGACTCCTCAGGAACAGGAGGGCCACAGGGAAGCTCCAGACTGTGGGGAGGCCTTGCTCAGCCTGCACCCACGTGGGCCCCGGCCATGTCTCCTGGAGCTACCCAGAGAGGCTTCCTCTTTCTCCTTCCGCAGCTGTCTTATTCTCTCATGGCCTCTGCTGCAAAGGATGCCCCAGAACTCCCCTTCGGGACCTGACTGAGGCCAGACTTCTCATGAAATGGCATCCTTGCCTAACCTCTTCTCCCTCTCCTGCTTCCCTCACTCCCTCACTGGTTTCTCCTGAGAGCACACTCTCCATAAATCACATGCATGTCGCATGAAAAGGGGCTCAACGTCGCTCATTATCAGAGAAATGCAAATCCTAACTATAATGAGATATCACCTCACACTGGTCAGAATGGCCATCATTAAAAAATCTACACATAATAAATGCTGCAGAGGGTGTGGAGAAAAGGGAACCCTCCTACACTGTTAGTGGGAGTGTAAATTGGTGCAGCCACTATGGAAAATAGTATGGAGGTTCCTCAGAAAACTGAAAATAGAGCCACCATATGATCCAGCAATCCCACTCCTGGGCATATATCCAGACAAAACCCTAATTTGAAAAGAAACGTGCACCCCAGTGTTCATAGGAACATTATTTACAATAGTCAAGCCATGGAAGCACTCTACATGTCCACTGATAGGTGAATGGATAAAGAAGACATGGTACCTATATACAATAGAATATTACTCAGCCATAAAAAAGGATGAAATTATGCCATTTGCAGCAAATGGATGGACCTAGAGATTATCATACTAAGTGAAGTAAGTTGGATAGAAAAAGATAATTATCATATGATATCACTTATACATAGAATCTAAAATACGATACAAATGAACTTATTTACAAAACAGAAACAGACTCACAGAGATAGAAAACCAACTTACCAAAGGGGAAAGGCGTTGGCAAGGAGGGCTAAATTAGCAGCTTGATATTAGCAGATATACACTCTCTTATATAAAAATAGAAAAACAACAAGGTCCTACGGTATAGCCCAGGAAACTATATTCAATATCTTGTAATAACCTATAATGGAAAAGAATATGAAAAAGAATGTATCCATATATTGTTGTTGTTTAGTCACTAAGTTTTGTCTGACTCTTTTGCAACCCTGTGGACTGCGGCCCACCAGGCTCCTCTGTCCATGGAGTTTTTCAGGCAAGAATACTGGAGTGGGTTGCCATTGCCTTGTCTAGGGGATCTTCCCAACCCAGGGGTTGAACCTGTGTCTCCCTTGTCTTCTGTATTGCAGGTGGATTGTTTACCACTGAGCCACTGGGGAAGCCTATATGTGTGTGTGTGCGTGTGTGTGCATGCGTGCGTGTGTGTATGGAATATATACATATAATGTATATGTATATACATAAAATGGAATATATATATATATATAATGGAGTCATTTTCCCGTATATCAGAAACTAACACAACATTGTAAATCAATAATACTTTAAAAAGTAATAAAATTTAAAATACCATGTGCACATGATTGCCTGTCTCAGGATCTTCATCCAGAGAATTCTTATCTGAGATACCACCAGGGAATCAAAAGGTTCCAGGGAAACAAAACCAGTAAAGACATGCCCTGGCCCTTCAGGAGTTTCTAGCCTGCTGGGAGAAATCGCATGATGAAGGATACAGAGCAATCTCCTGTGTTCTAGATGCAATGATGGGGGTCTGCTCAGCCCACCATAGAGCAGGTGATCTGTCAAGAGTGTGGAGGGGTAAAGCAGGGAAGGCTTCATAAAGGAGGAGGCCCAGATTAATGAAGGGGCAGGGGAGGGAAGGGAGATGAAAAGAGAGGAGATAGGGCTACAGCCTAGCCCAGGAGGGAGCTGCTGTGTGGGGCTGGAACACGGGGGGTGACCAGGGTGGGTGGCACACGACGAGCTTGGGAAAGTCACAGGGCCTCATACAGCAGGCCTCCGGGGGCTCTGCTAAGGAGCTCCAACTTATTCCTGAGGGTGGTAGGGAGCCATTGAAGGTTTTAGAGAGATCCAGGTTTGTTCCTGAGAATTTAACCTGAGAACAGAAAGATTTGAGCAAGGCAACTGGAGGCAGGGGTTTGAACAAGATGGCCTCTCCGATGCCTTTCAACCTGAAAGTTCTAGAAGTCTCCAGGGAAGACGGGGAGAACTGTAGGACATGGAGAATAAAGAAGGGCAAGACCTGGCCAGTTAGATCCCCTGGACAGCGGCTCTCAGGAGAGACAGCAAACAGAGTAAGGAGCAGGCAGACGGCCTGTCCAAGTGCTGGACTGGCCACACACTGCCAGCAGCCTCCTGGCTCAGAGACACTCCTATTGGGGTCCATCATGTAGCCAGGACCTGGAGTGCCCGAGGCTGGCAACAGGGGCCAACAGAGCGATGATGGACTGGGGAGATGCCCAGTGAGGCCCTGGGATGGAGCCAGGTGGGCTCCAGACCCCGTTATTCCTCTGAGGGCCCTTCTCCAGCCCTAAGCACCGCAAGCCAGCATCCCTCCCCTTCCCCCAGGGGGCAGCTGCGAGGAAAGGTGTTCAGGCCACCTCCAGTGTCCCAAGAAGACAAGCCTGTGGCCTTTCTGCAAGTCTGGTGATGAGCAGAGCCCGGAAAGCAGACAGAGCCCTGAGAGCCCGCTTACTCGTTAGAATGCAAAGCACTTCCGTCCATCCGAAAGCCTCTCCCCAGAGCCCTGGCCACTCTTGCCAAGAGCTGTGTGCAGAGCTGTGGGGAATAGGGCAGGACAAGGCGCCCAGAACCAGGAGTCCCAGGAAGACAAGGAGATGCTTATCTGGGTTCTGGGAACCAGGGGAGGCCTCAAGGCCCAGCGCAGGGAGTCAGCACCCCACCCACTGTCCTTTTGGCCTGACTCTCTCTTCCCTGGCTTTCTAAGACCCCAGAGCTGAAGGAGACAGCTCTAATTCCTTTCTGTATCATTCTGCAAACAGAGATCTCCTTCTAAATGGGCCTGAGTTGGAGGGTGCGGGCAGGGTGTGGTGGGCGAGAGAGGTGGGCTGGGAGTTGGGGGGTCTCTACCATGCAGCTCTAAGTTTTTTTCACCCCTGCCCTCCAGAAGTTCCAGTCTAATGGGCGAGATAGATACAGTCACGACCACCCATGGTACAACCAGATACAGAGAATAAATGATATCTATACTTAGTAACACGGGAAGAGGGCTGCTCTCAGAGGCTGACGTGCATGAACATATTTCCTTCTCATTTTACAGGTGAGGCAGCTGAGGCCCAGAGACGCTGAGCAACTTGCCCAAGGTCACACAGGGAGAGTGGGATGTGTCCCGAATGGCCTGGTTCCCTGAGTTTGTGCTCTCAACCATCAGCCCAGACAAAGGAATAGTGACAGCACTGGTGCAAGACAGAGAGCTTGGGGCCTTGAGTCCCGTAGACCCTTGTGTCACCTGCAGTGGTCTTAGGCAAACCCCCTGCTGCTTTGAAGCCTCAGTTTTCCTCATCAGCAAGATGGGGATAGCAACCTTCTTGAGGGGCTGCCCAGAAGAGTATAGGAGAGCAGAGGGGTGCAGGCTCTCAGCACAGTTGAATTTGCAGGGCTCAGTCCCTGGGTGGGGAAGATGCCCTGGAGAAGGGCATGGCAACCCACTCCAGTATACTTGCCTGGAGTATCCCCTGGACAGAGGAGCCTGGCAGGCTATAGTCCATGGGATCGCACAGAGTCAGACACAACTGAAGCAACTTAGCACACTAAGAGCCTCAAGGTGTTTGTACTTGACCTTGATAGAGGAGGAGCCAGGTGGGGACTGTGGCAGCCTGGTATCAGGGCCCCTGGAGGGATGAGGGCTTCAGGAATGGCTTGTGGAGGGGGCCAGTGCTTGCTTCTCCCCTGAGAAATAGCCAGGTCCCCAGAGCGTCTCCCAGAAGCCACCTACTCTGGCTTCACCTCAAACCCACGAACTCCTGAGCCATCACACAACGGCACTGCTCACCCCTTCCATGGCAGGGAAGCCAAGACTCAGCAGCTCCCAGCACTTAAGAACGAGAGGCCTCCAGTCAGCTGCCGTTCAGAGGACAGACTTGAATCCGGGGAGGGAAGGGGGAATGGGAGGGGAGACCCACCTCCCTCCAGCACCCCTCACTGAGGAGCTGCAGAGCCAGCCTGGGATTAGCTTGCCACCGCACCCCCACCCCGCCCAACAGGAAAGCTGCCCTCAGGCCACCACCCCCTGAACGGGGATTTGCAGATGGCTCCCTGATGCGATCTAGGGCCCCCTCTGGCTGGCATCCACCAGCCAAGGATGCAATTAGGGGAAAATCATGTGTAAACAAGAGCTGGAACCTTGCTGCTGTGGGCAGGCGCCAGCGGCTCCCCACAACCTCTAGCTCCAACTTTGTTTGGGTGGCCACCCACCTCTGTGACCTTGAAGCTCTGTGACCTGGCAGTTCTACGACCTCGAAGCTCTGTGACTTTCCACTGGCTCTTCCTTTGCTGAAAACCACCCCATTTTGTCTGCCCAGAAATGTCCATTTCCAGCCCCATCTCCTCCATGGCAGTGCATCTGATGAAACCTCTGCATCTCACAAACACAGGCACACACCCAAGCTAAAGTCTCCCTTTCCTAACGCCCGGATCGTGGCACATATACACCTTGGTTGAAGAGAGTACCTCACAGTGTTACATTGTTTGCTCCGAGCTGTCTATCCCTCGAATCCCTCGATTCCAGTTATCTATTCCTTCCTAACAAATTACCCACAACTTAATGGTTTAAAACAGTGCCATTTATTTTGCTCACCAATCTGCGATTTCAGCAGGTGCAGTGGAAACAGCTCATCTCTGCTCCACTCAGCGCCAGCTGGGGCGGTCCCTCTCATGTCTGGGGGCTCACACTAGCCATTGGCTGGGATCTCAGCTGGGACAGGAGCTGTAGCCCCTACACATGGCTGTACACGTGGTCTCTGGGCTCCCTTTCAGCATGGCAGCAGGTTCTGAGAGGGAACACCCCAAGACCAGGCAAAGGCTCTAGTCCCCTTCCTGGCCTCACCTCGGATGCCATACAGCATTACTTCTCCCATAATCACAGGCCTTTTGTTTCCCAGGGATGGAAGGCAGACCCCTCATTTTAATAGGAGAATGTCAATGGCTAGTTGGAAGATGAACATGTGGGATGGCACGTGTTTTTTTTTTAATTTTAATTTATTGTTTATTCAAGTATCATTGAATTACAATGTTGTGTTAATTACTGCTGGACAGCAAAGTGATTCCATTAAATATATATCTATTCTTTTTCATGTTCTTTTCCATTGTGGTTTATCACAGGATATTGAATATAGCTCCCTGAGCTGTAGCGTAGGACCTTGTTGTTTATCCGTTCTATATATAATAGTTTGCACCTGCTAATGGAATGTCACGTATTGAAGCAGCTATCTTTAGGAAGGACAACCTGCCATATTCCCCTACTAGACTGTGATTCAGGAGGACCAGCAGCGTTCAATGGTGCTAAAAAAAACAATGCTTGCAGAAAGAAGGCAAGGACTGAGGAAGGGAGAGAGAGAAAATGGAGGGAGGGATTTTATAACAGAAGACTTTAAAACTGGAAGCTACTGAGGAGATTACCTAGTCTTCTGCTCCCATTTTACAGATGAGATAACTGAGGTTCAGAGGTGAACACACCCTGCCCAACGGCTCCAAGCCAGTTCAGTAAGATCTAATCTCTGAGCCCCTCTTCTCTTGATGGTGGAGAAGGGGAGAGCCACTGGACACTCACCTTTGGCACACCCACGCCCCTGTCCCTGCCTGCCTCCCCATGGGTGGGCTGGACTGGGCCCAGGGCCCAGGGCCCAATTCCACCTGCCCTGGGCCTGCCTCAGGGCTGGAGTCTCTCCCATCCTCCAACCAGCTGTCAGCCTTCCTGGAGCTCCACATGTCAGCCCATCCCAGGCGGCCTGACAGTCAGAAACCCCCACTCCCTTCCTCCCAACCCTGCCCCAGACAGTGTGGGGTCAGGGTGAGACCATTGGCTAAGGAGGCTGACAGACATCAGTCTAAACAGAGGCTCAGGTTGGTGTGACCCAGGCCACGAAGCCTCCCAGCAGTTGAACAGAGGGGATTAAATGGACTCTCATCCCTGAAGGACTCACCAGCTCATTGGAGGTGCCCGGAAATGGTAGTTCTTCCCTGCTTTTCCCTCATCATCAGGAGAGCAGCGGCACTCAGCCCACTGCTTTCCTTAATTCTGTAAATGGAGCTTGGGCAGGAAGAGGAAGTCTCGCCTCTCAGCCCCGGCCAGGGAAGGCAGCAGAATCCGGCCTGCTCAGCCACTGTCCCCTATGGAGGGGAGAGTGACCTGCCAGCCCTGCTCTCCGCTCCTGGTGAGAACATCCTTCAATATCATCCAACTCCCACCTCACCATTTCTACAGTCACCACATAGTTCAGTCATCTCTTGCTGGGTAACAAATGACCCCAAAACTTAGTGGCTTAAAACAACTGTTTTATTATTTCTCATGATGTTGGGGTCAAGAATTTAGGCAGAGCACAGCTGGGCAATTCTTCAGCAGCACCTGGCATTGACTGGGGTCACTGGGTGGCATTCCGCTACTGGCTGTGCTGTCTGGAGCATCCCTCCCTGGAAAGGGGGTATCGTCAGCTCTCCAAAGGAGTTTCTCCAACAGTGTGGTTCAACTTCTGACATGGAGGCTCAGTGCCCCCAGAGAAGCTGCTGGTCGTCTTAAATGCTAAGCCTAACACTGGCACAGCATCACTTCTGTCATCCTCATTAATCAAAGCTGCCAGGGCCCTGGTCAGACTCAAGGAAGAGATGACAGGCCCCGCCTCTCAGTGGAGAAGCAGCAAAGTACCCACGGTCCTCTTCGATCTGCCGGAACCAAATGACCTTCAGAATCAAGGCCTGAGCTCCTACGTAGGTCTGTCTGCCCACCAGGCAGCTCTGTGCCTGGGATCAGTCCAATGACTCACATCCAATGAACTTGTTATGGGCCCAATTGTGTCCTCCACCTCCTCAAATTCATCTATTGAAGCCCTCACCCCCAGGAGCTCAGAATGAGACTGAATTTAGAAACATGGCCTTTAAAGAGGTAATTAAGTCAAAACGGGGTTGTGTGCTTACGAGAGGAGGAAATGTGGACACACAGAGGGGCAACAGGGATGTGAGCGCAGAGGGGAAGCCATGTGAGGGCACTGTGAGAAGGCGGCCGTCCGCAAGCCGAGGGGAGAGACCTCTACAGAAACCAGCCCTCTGACATCTTGACCTTGGACTTCCAGCCTCCAGAACCATGAGAAAATAAATATTTGTTGTTCAAGTCACCCAGTCGGTGATATTTTGTTTGTCGGCCTAATATAAAGCTCCTCGAGGTAATTAACACATTGGCATTTTGGTATCTATCACTCTCTAGTGAATTTGGTGAAGAGTATACTGCTTCACTGCTTTGAGACTGTGATTATCGTAAGTTCCCAGAATGGGCAGAGTGGTAGGGAACTCAGTTCTGATCGTGCAGTGATGAGGCTTGGGCCAGGCCCCTTGGGGAGCCCAACCAGGAGCAGGCAAGGTATGTGGCAGCCAGTCAGTGCCCGCCTGTCTGCACCTCATCCACACTCCTGCATCTGGGTGAGCAGTCAGCCTTAGCGGGGCCTTGGCCCAGATCCCATGAGCCTGTTGGAGAGACCCTGAAGGGACAGATAAAGAACGTGGGTCTGAAGCTGAACATCCTGAGAGTCTAGGCATTGGCAGGGATAACAGATGTTTGTCTGGGCCACAGTGGGCTCCTCTATGGTCTTTGGCACCTTCCACGGCCTCTCACCCAGCTCTGTGCCACACATTCCCCCACCCACCCATGTGTACTGCTCAACCCCAAGGGAAAGTGAAGGCAGTGTCCATAGAGAACTGGAGTTTCCAGGGTGTGGGAGGTGACCACAGGGGTGGCGAGGACTGTCACCATTGTCACTTCCGGCCCCTCTCAGAGAGATGCTCACCTGAGGCCCAGCTCATCCTCCCCACCCTCGGTCAGCTGACTCCCAGTCAGCCTGTCTCACTGTCAACCACTGGGCTTAAATCACCTGCTTCAGGTTTTTCTGCAGCCAGAAAAACAGGCAGAGCAAGAAGACAACAGCCCTACTGGGAGCCCCGCCCCCGAGCCACCAGCTGAGGCCTTGGGCTTCTCCCAGAAGCCATCCACTCACTTACCCAGGGTGGCCTGGGGGAGGAGGGGCCACTGAGGGATGGGGTCACACAGGGCAATCGCTTCCTGTGACTGGAAGTTGAGCAGGTGGACACCGAGCAGAAGGGGAGCTTTCAGGTCACCCTTTCCAGGAGCGTGACTGGCCTGCAGCGGATAGAAGCAGAAGGACAACCATGAGAGGACAACCATGGCAGAGACCCACCGCCCCTGAGCAGGGAGCCCAGCCCTGGCCCGGGGCCCCACAGGCGGAACCGGCTTCCTCCTCACAGTAACTTCAATGGAGGATGTTTTGTTGTATAAGGTCAACCCGAGGCTCATCAGAGAGGGCAGGGGATAGGTTTGAAGTCACACAGCCGGTAAGAGGCAGAGGCCATATTCAAAACCAGACCGGTCCAGGAATTCCCTGCTGGTCTGGTGGTTAGGTCTCGGCGTTTACACTACCAGGGCCCAGGTTCAATCCCTGGTTGAGGAACTAAGATAAAAAATAAACCAGACTGGTACAGTCTGCATGCCCTTAAATCCTACTCTATGCTGTGTGCCAGGCAGGGTAGTGAGGCACAGTTGGTGGCTGTGTATCTCTGTGCCTGCACACACACACACACACACACACACACGTGTGTGTATGTGTCTGTGAGTTTGGAGTCATGGAAATAGATTTCAGCATGATATGAGAAACAAACAGCACTTCACTATTTTAAAAATTCATCAGCAGTTCCCGGCATTCAGGAATTTTTTCCCAGACCCCCAATTCATGGCCACATTAAAGGGCTTCTCTACTTCGGTAATCTCTTTTCTTCCTGCCCCTTTGTTTCTCCACTTGCAGAACACTCCCTGGAAAATTCTTCCTAATTTCTTCAGTTCAATTCAGTTCAGCCTCTCAGTCGTGTCCGAATCTTTGCGACCTCATGGACTGCAGCACGCCAGGCTTCCCTGTCCATCACCAACTCCCAGAGCTTGCTCAAACTCATGTCCATCGAGTCGGTGATGCCATCCAACCATCTCATCCTCTGTCATCCTCTTCTCTTCCTGCCTTCAATCTTTCTCATCATCGGGGTCTTTTCTAATTTCTTAGGCAGAGCGATTCTGTCTTCACTTAGGCTCCCCAGCCCACCCAGTCTCAAGAAGGCTCATCAAAATGTTGCGATGGTTTGATGGCAGCCAGAGGAAAACACTCTGGTCCCTGCCTATCCCACCCTCTCCTGCCTTCCTTACTCTCCACATTTCGAGACACTTTCAGCTGGAAAAGGCCAGCATCTGCTATAGTAACCATCTGACTTTACAAATGAGGACACTGAGGCCCATTCCAGGGACATGGCTTGTCTAATGTCAGGAAACACATTGTTTCTGGAAATTCGGGGCTAGCCAAACTTTATAGCTTGAAAGAGCAAACATTTATCATTTTGCTCAGTTTCTGAGGGTCAGGAATCTGGGAGCCACCTGGCTGAGTGGTTCTGGCTCAAGCTGCAGCCAGGTTACTGTCTGGAGCTACAGATTCTCAAGACTTTACTGGGGCAGAAGTGTCCGATTCCAAGCTCTCTCACATGGCTGTTGGCAGGAGGCCTCACTTCCTTGCTACACGGGCCTCTTCGTAGAGCTACTCATGACATAGCTCCCCCAGAGCCAGTGATCCATGAGAGAGACGGAGAACCCAAGACATAGCAGCAGTCTTTGTATAACCAAATCTCAGAAGTCATACGCCATCACTTCTGCCATATGCTACTGGTCACACAAATCAACTCTGCAATAATGTGGGAGGAGACTGTACCAAAGTGGGAGTCCCAGGAGGCAGTATCATTGAGGGCTATCTTAAAGGCTGCCTACTACAAAACACAAGAGAATCATGACTTAAGAGAAAAATATATTTCCCTTTCTTACAAGTAAAGTCCATGGAAGCAGTCAAAGTCGGTATAATGTTCCATCTTCATGGGATCTCCAGACCTTTTCCCTCTTGTTTTTCTGTTACTTCATAGTCCAAGATGGCTGCTCAAGCTCTAACCATCATATCTGCACTCCAGCCAGCAGGAAGGAAAGAAAACGTCACCTTCCCTTTGAGTTTCCCTGATGGCTCAGTGGTTAAGAATCCACCTTTAATGAAGGAGACATGGGTTTGATCCCTGGGTCAGGAAGATCCCCTGGAGGAGGAAATGGTAACCCACTCCAGTATTCTTGCCCAACAAAATCCCATGGACAGAGGGCTGCAGTCCAAAGTGTCGGAAAGAGTGAGCACGCACATACCTCTTCCTCTTAGGAACACTTCCTGGAACTTGCCCCCCTTACATGTCTATCTATATCCTCTTGACCAGCAATTAATCACATCTAGCCTGCAAGGCAGTTGGGAAATGGAGTCTGTATTTCACATGGCCTATGTGCCCTGAAATAATTCAGGGGCTCTATGACTGGGAAAAAAGAAATAGACAGATATGGGGGGGCAACTGCCAATCTTGGATAACTCAGTGAAGGCTATGAACTTTCCTTTTCACAGAAAAAAAAGAATCATATACATGAAAAATTGTGCATATATAGCTTCAACATCTTGTGGACACCTATGAAGTCAGTTCATGGATGTCACATGAAGAACCTCTGCAGTTGTGGCCAGGACCTCATTCTGTTCCTGCGTGTGAACAGTGTCAATGCAGACCCTTGGGGCAGGAATCTATGAGAGAACAAGCCATGCTCCAAGACAGCCCCACAGTTCCTCAACGCTGTGTGGGCAGCGTCCTCCTACCTGGTAGGATGCTCCACCCCAGGAGTCGCTGTGCCAGCATGCAGTGGAGTATGGACCGCACTCTCCATGACTTAGAGCAAAACAAGGGCTGATAAGGTGGGAACTGAAGCAGGTTAATGTCATGGGTTATGCTGAGAGTTGGTGTTGAATGAAGAATCAACAAATAGTGTTCCTTGGAGTTCTAAATCAGCTGTTCTCTGCTGATATTTCCAATGTCAGATTACAAGTGCATAGTCATGGAGCCATTCTCAACACTACTCGGATGAAGCATACTTTCCCTGGAACCTAAAACTAGTCCAAGGTGGAAACCACAATGAGATAGCTCTTCACATCCACTAGGAAGGCTAAAACTAAAATGACAGTTCCAAGTGCTGACAAGGATGAGACACAGCTGGAGTTGTGGGGCATTACTGATGGGTGTGTAAAATGGGACAGCCACCTTGGAAGACAATGTGGTAAGTTCTTATAAAATTATATATGCCCTTGCCATAAGATTCAACTATCTCATTCCTGAGGTGAAATGAACAAAAAAAGCCTGTTTTCCTTCTTTTTGTCTTCATAGTTTATGCCCCCCAGCCCCCCACCCAAAATCTATTTTGTGGTGGGAGTGGGTTTCCCTGCAAATGGATTACAGTCTGTTTGGGCCAGAATAAAAAATTTTTAAAGAGAAGGAAAAATTTTTAAATAAAGAAGCCCAAAAGTTGCAGGGACCTTAACTCAAGCCACAGATCAAAGGCAGTTAGTGTTTCCACACATCCCTGTCCAATGCGGTTAAGGTAGGTTTCAAACTGGCCAAGATTCAGAGAGTGGGCCTGTCAGAGAAAGCCTGCCTCCCCTCCCGCAGCTGGAAGATAAGGAGATAGCCAAGACAACGGTGATCAGGGAGCCTCAGAAACCCTCTTCCCTCCTCAAGGGGCAGGCACCTCTTGAATCTCTTCAGCTCACACTAAAAAGGACCAAAATGCCAAATAAAAAGTTCCTTTCCCCCAGACTTGAGTGACAAATGACACTCTCATGTCCAGGTATCTTGGAATTCCCTCCTCTTCTTCCTTCCCCTCTCATAGCTGCATCCATCTCCCTCCTACACACGTGCAATCTAGAAGCCTCACCTTGTCCCCTCTCCCCACCCCTTGTGACTTTCTAGACATGTTACTTCTGATACCAGAGCTGGTACATTTCATTGAGCTCCTTCTGTGCACCAGGCGCTGTATCAGTGAGCTAGAGTACTTAGACTACAAGCAACAGAAACAGATTATGACTAACTGGGGCAAAAGGAAATTTACTAGAAGATGATTGGAGGTTGGCATAATAGGTTGGAAATCTGGAGAAGAAACCTTGGTCTTGGTAGGGGCCAAAGCAGACCCAGAGACAAAACAACCTCCTACTACTCAAGATTCAAATGTCAGACAAGGGTATAAAATGGCAGGACCACTTTGGACAGTAGTCTGGCAGCTTCTCACAAGATTAAACATACAACTATCCCCCAATCCCATAATTCCACTCCTGGGTACTTACCCAAGAGAAATAAGAGCATACGTCCAAAAAACACTTGAAACGTTATTCATAATAGCTCGAAACTGGAGGCAATTCAAATATCCATCAAGTGGTGACTGAAACAACAAGTTGGATATAACTGATATAACCGTGTAATGGAATACTACTCAGCAATAGACAGGAAGGTTGCAACACTCACCATCGCTTGAATGAATCTGACAGATGAATAAGTCAAGCAAAAGAAGCCGAGCACAAGAGAACATAGGCCATATAGTCTGTTTTTATTTTTAATGTTTATTTATTTAATTGACTGTGTCAGATCTCAGTTGTAGCACACAGGATCTTTGTTGCATCAAGCTGGATCTTTCGTTGCAGCGCACAGATTCTTTGGTTGTGGCACTCGTGGGCTCAGTAGTTGTGGCAGAAAGTCTTGCTTGCCCCACGGCATGTGGGATCTTAGTTCCCCAACCAGGGATCTAACCCACGTTCTCTGCATTGCAAAGCAGATTCTTAACCACTGGACCACCAGGGAAGTCCCTGTATGATCTATTTCTATAAAATCCAAGTAAAGACAAGACTAACCTACAGTGGCAGAAATCAGGACAGGGGCCTGCCTCTGGTGACAATAGGATTTGATGGGAAGAGGATGGGGACTTTGGGGGAACCAAGGAAATGTTCTATATCTTGACTGGGGTGGTGGATCCACAGATGTGTATAGTTGCCAAAACCCATCAAACGGTACACCTTCTGTGCCTTTCAACATATGTGAATCAGGCTTTAATTAAAAAATTAAATTAGAAAGAATAGTAAGCAGGGCTTGTGCCAGGAGCTGGAGGTATGATCAGGCATAGCGGGGCCAGGCCTGTCTCTCCCCTCCTGAAGACTTGTGGCCCCCAGCACCTCACACAAGAGGGACATTTCAAGTCTTTATTTCAGAGCAGAAGAAATAGAAAATCTGCAGGCCCCGAAACCAGAATATCATTCAGAAAGCACCCAACCTTTCAAAGATTTTCTTATCCATTCTGGCCAGTGAAGAGGTTCGCAGAGAGAGATCTGAAGAAGAGTCATGGAGACCCTCAGAGACCAGGGTGATGGGACAGGCAAGGCATTCGCTTTGAGGGGCTGGGGTTTGCCGGTGACCATCAGCTGTCTCCTTAGCCTGAGTTCCTTAGAGCGTCACCACATAGCACTCAGTTACTTCATGATTGTGCATTTTGTCACTCTGGCCCTTAAATCCCTGGAGCCTGGAGTGGCCAGGATAGCCCACCACTGTAGAAACAGTCACCCGCAGAAGCCCCAGGTGTCCCAATCCTGGGGAATGTTCTCCAGTGTCATTCCTTACATCTCCTAGTGTTCTGCAGCTGATGTCGTTCCATCACCCTGCCTTTGAGGGATCAGTATTACTGTCCCTGTGGTTAGAGATGGGGAAACTGACTCTTTGAGAGACTTGTGTCTTTGCTCTGAGTGACACAGACAGGAAATAGCAGAGTCGGGGCAAGAACTGAGACCCTTCAAGTCGTGCATCTGAAGCTCTTGTCCCCACATCCATTGGTACTGACAGAAACTTTCTCAGGCCCCACAAGCTTTGAGGGCAGCAAGGCTGACCAAAGGCCTGACCCCTGTGGCAGGGAGCCCTCCTCTCTCTTGATATTCATACCCTCTGAGCATGGGCTGAACTCAGGGTTGAGCTTCTAACACACAGAACAGAGCAGAAGTGATAGGGTGTCACCTCTGAGATTAGGTTTCAAAAGACGGCGTCTCCCGACTCTGGCTCTCTCTGACCCACTCATTCTTTCTCCTGCGGGTCACCAGCTGATATGTCTCGAGGACACTCTGGCAGCCTATGGAAAGCCCCAGGTGATGAGGAGCTTGGGCCTGACAGCAACCATGTGAGCGAGCTCAGAGATGGATCTTCTGAGGCCACCTGCCAACAGCCACGTGTGTGAGCTGTTCTTCCAGCTCAGTCAAGCCTGGAGACAGTCGTAGCCCCAGCTGATATCTTGACAGCATTTCATCAGAGACCTTGAGCTAGAATCACCCAGCTAAGCCACTCTGAAGTCCTGACCCTCAGAAACCATAGGAGATAATAGATGCTTGTTGCTTTAAGCGGCTAAGTTGGGGGGGGGGATCATTTGTTACACAGCAAAAGATAAATAATACAGCTCGTAACAGTGCAATACCACCGCACGGATAACTAATACGCCCTCCCCTAACCAAGGCTTCTCAGGTCAGAGCATGTGACCCTGACTTTCCTGGCCTGACACATACACACACACACACCCACCCACACACACACACACACACACACACACACACACCCCTCTGATACCTTGGCATTATTTGACTTGCTTTCCTTTTCCCATTTTTGTCTCTTCCCCTTTCCCTAAAAAGCACAACCAAGTTGATCCTCCTACACAGAGAACATTTGAAATTGCAGGTGTGTACCAGTTACCTTGACCGCCTGAAATCCGTCCCCCCTGCCTTTGGCGTGACTGCCTTTGTTTCAAGCACACCCTCAATTGCCACCGTGCCACATGCTGAATGTGACCAGAAATGACACAGGATGAATAATGTGGCATATAATTATCACCACATTTCAGATGAGGGCAATATGCATTTTTCTCAGAGCCGAAGGGATGCAATTTTATTTTGTAACACAAAATGCTCCATTTGAGGGTCAGTTTTAGAGCAGCCCTTCATTCGGAAGCAATTTCATGTGAATAAAAGCATTTGTATTCATGCGCTGCGAACCGCACATTACCCCAGCCCCGCTCCTGGTGTCTACTTCTCCGCACGACTCCAGCTCTTTGCAGTGTCCCAGCCCCAGATCCGAACAAGAGAAGGTGACGATGAAGATATTTTTGACTTATTCCAGGTCTCTTGATCTTTTGTCTTCTTTTCTGCCCAATGGGGTGAGCCATGTATACTACTACCATATTTTCTCTATAAACTACTCTCAGACTCTGTCTCAGTGACTGGAAAAGTAGGCTCTGAGCCAGGGGTTTCAGTGCAGTAGTTTCTTTGGAAATTATATTCACCTTCTTGGGCTGCCATTAACAAAATACCACACGCTGGGCAGCTTAAGCAATAGATTTCTTTCTCGTTCGGGTTTCCCTAGTGGCTCAGACAGTAAGGAATCTGTCCACAATGCGGGAGACCTAGATTTGATCCCTGGATTGGGAAGATCCCCTGGAGGAGGGCATGGCAACCCACTCCGATATTCTTGCCTGGAGAATCTCATGAACAGAGGAGCCTGGCGGGCTACAGTCCATGGGGTCACAAAGAGTTGGACATGACTGAGCCACTTTCACTTTCACTTTCTTTCTCATGGTTCTAGAAGCGGGAAATCCAAGATCGGTGCTGGCAGGGCTGGCAGTTCCTCCAAGGCTTCTCTCCTTCGCTTGCAAATGGTAACCCTCATGTTTCCTCTTCACGTGGTCATCACTCTGCATGTTCCACTGGTATCATTTTGGGTCCAAATTCTCTCTTATAAGGACAGATTGGTTAGGACCTTCCTAATGGCCTCATTTAACATAATCACCTATCTCCAAATGCAGTCACATTCTGAGCTACTGAGGGTTAGGGCTGCGACATACAGATTGGCAGGGGACACAATTGGGCCCATAACAGGAGGTGAGCCAGGAAGCATGGTGAGGGGCCGGAAGTGAAACTGGGAAGGGAGGGTGTGTTGTTGAGCAGAGCTTTGTTGTGTGAGCAACTGAGGCCCAGAGGGGACAGCGTGGAGCACATGGCAGAACTGTCCTACCAAAAGACGAGGGAGCCAGGGCACAGATGCACCTACGGATTCTGGGTCGGTTAAGGGTTCTGTCCTGGGGACTTCCCTGGTAGTCTAGTGGTTAAGAATCTGCCTTACAATGCAGGGGATGCAGGTTCAATCCCTGGTCTGGGAACTAGATCCCACTTGCTTCGGGGCAACTAAGCCACAGCTAGAGAGAAACCCACAACCCTCAACAGAAGATCGTAGATGCCACAACTAAGACCTGACACAGCCAAATTAATTAATTATTTTTAAAAAACAGTTCTCTCTTGGAGGAATTTTCCCCCACCACCACCCCTGGCATTCCCAAAGGGAGCACTCTCCCACGAGTGGAGAACACTCTAAGGCGGAGCCACAGGAGACCTTGAGTGTACCCAGGAATGGCCTACAGAGGAAAAGCCTCAGAATTTCAGAGAGACCACCTTGAAAAGGAAAGAGAATATCGACAGGATTTTGATTTCCAGGCTTGAAACAATTCTCATAGAAAAGTTGCAAGTATACAATGACACCATGGGAGTTCCCTGGTGGCCTGGTGGTTAGAATTCTAGGCTTTCACTGCCGTGGCCCAGGTTTGATCCTTGGTCAGGGAACTAAGATCTCACAAGGAGCAAGGTTTTGCCAGTAAATGGATAAATAAATAAAATGATACCAACTCCAAGCTGGACCAGCTACCTGAAGCTCCTTGCGACACGGACAGACAGCTGGGGCCCACCAAGATTACCTGACAGGCCTGAAACTTGACAAAAGTGGAGGAGAGAAGTGAGGAGACCGTTCACTTCCAGACACTCTGGCCAGCGCTCTACTCACGCTAGGTGGCTGCCTCCTCATGCAACCTCCCCTCTCCCTGAGCAAGAGCAAGCTTGGATTGGCTCGTCCCCTTGCTGGCTAATAAACTCTCAGCTCACCAGAAAATGCAAATGAACAACACAGAAAAACCTAAGAAAGGTCAGGGGTCATCCCCTTCCTGACACATGCCATTTCCAACCTCCAAAGCAGCCAGATAGAGACCCCAGGAGGCCAGCTAATAAGAGAAGCCACCCCCCGCCCCAGTCACAGAAGGCTGCACAGCAAGCCAAGCCCAAACCCCAGATGCGAGCAGAAGAAACTTGGAGAGCTGCAGGATCTTGCCAAAAGGCACCAAATCCTTCCAGGATCCCACAAAGGTCCCCTCATCCTCCAGAGAAGCATGTTCTCCCTAGAGGGTCTGCCCCACCAGTAACAATAAAACCAGACACTTTTATAGATTTCCCAATTTATGGTCCTCATTTATTCTTCACACAACAACCACGTGAGGTCAGTATCGCAGGCCCCATTTTATGGATGTGTAAAGTGAGCGCCCTGGCCAGGGGAATGTCATCTAAGACCACCCCTTCAGGTAAATTAAACACTTCATCTTGAAATTGGGATGCTCACTCGGTGAGATGAGTTTCCTCTGAGGCAGCTTGAAAGGGCTGATAGGAAAGTGAGGCTTTCTGGTTTTCATCTCTAAGGAGCACCAAGGGCTGCTGGCATCCACGATGCAGTGAAAACTCATGCATCTTTCTCCAGGGTCCATGAGGTTTCTAGAACATTCCAAGAGCAACATCCCATCAGTAAGTCATGCAGAACCACTGCCAGTTATGAGCTATAGCAGAACAAGGGAAAGCCACAAAGACTCACTTGCAGCCTGCAGAAAAGGAAGTGGCAGAGCATCAGAAGTTGGCTGAGGAGGAAAAAATCGAATTCCAGGACAGATGACCACTGAGTTTGTGGAGTCTGTTTACTCGCAGACCTAAGAATGATGAGCAGGTTTCCTCCAGAGGTCAGCCTACATCCTTGGTCTCCGGACATTGCCTGTAAGACGGAAGTCAGTGGAACATTTATCCACCTGTCATCCATCCATCCATTCATCTTTTATCCAGTGAATATTAAATAAGTGCCCACTCTGTGCCAGGCATTGGTCTAGGCACTAAGGATACAGCAGAACCAAAGAAATGAAATCTCATCTTCCATTCTGACAGGGGTGGAATAGACAATAATCAAGATCAATGAGAAAGAAAAATGCATAATCTCATAAGTGGTAAGTGCTAAAGGAATACAAAGCAGGGAGGGGGCAGGGTGCTGGGGAGAGGGAGTTCATTTCTCAGTAGGGTGGTGGGAGAAGGCGTCGCTGATCAGGAGACATGAAGGAAGGGAGGGAAGCAGTCCTGCTCATAACTGAGGCATGAACCTTCTAGGCAGAGAGAACAGCAGGTGCAAAGGGCCTGAGGCTGGGGGTATCCAGTGAGTGGGAGGGATGGCAAGGAGGTCAGTTGACTGAGGAAGAGGCAGTGACGGGGAAGTGACAGGTGATGAGGTCAGAGAGGTGATAGGGACCACTCTGTATATAGTCGCAGGCACAGAGGACTGGAAGCCACCTTGAGGATAATGCCAAGCCACCAAGCGTTCTGAGCAAGGAGCGCCAGGACCTGACTTCAGTTTTAACAAGATCTCCTGACTGCTGAGTTGCTAGTGGAATGAAAAAGCACCCAAAGGGGAAACAGGAGGATCACTGTGGGGGAGGAGAGGATGCTGCCATAATTCAGATAAGAGAAAGTGGAGGGTGAAGGCTGCTCCAGGGTGGGGGCAGTACAGGTGGCGAGGCAGGAGAAGTGCTGAGATTCTAGATCTATTCTGAAGGCCAGATCTACAGAATTTGTTGAAGGATTGCACGCAGATTCAAGAGCGGACCCTTGGGTGACACTAAAGCTGTGGACTGCACAGCGAAAGGAAGGCTGGGGCTAGGGGAGGCAGCAGGAAGATCGGGGTGGGGGTTGGGTTCGGGACATGCTAAGTCTCTGATGTCTACCATATATTTCAGTGGAGAGCTGGATGTGGGAGTCAGGGCTTCAGGGGAGAAGTCCGTGCTGGAGTTAGACACTGAGGGATCTTCAACACAGAGAAACATTTAGAGCCTCGAGACTAAACAAGGAGTTAGGGGAGGCTGAGTGGGGGGCAGGGAGAGGGAGGGGGGACCCAAGGGTCTGAGAAAGACCAGGCTACAAGCCACTGTAGCAGGCTTCAAGAAAGTCCCAATTTGAAAACTCTCAGCCTCACCCAAGGAACCCCAAGAGTGACCGGACTCAAGGTCCAGGAGACCAGGTCTAAAGGAGAAGGCAAGTTCACCTCCGCTCAAGGTGGAATGCGCCCTTCCTTCAGCACTCCCGGGAAATAAGGCACAGTCCTCGCTCTTGGCGAACAGAACTCCTTTTGCCCTGGGGTGGGGCAAGGAGTCTGCTGGTGTGTGAAGAGCAGGGGGCGAGTGAGGGGTGCGCAGGACCCCTGGCATGAAGGATCCCTTCCTGTTTTTGCGTTTGGCTGGCTCCAGGTGAGGCATTAGCACTAAGACAGGCGGATCCTTAGTAACAACCAATTACATAGGTCTCTGATCGACTAAAAAGTGTACGACGAATGAATACATGGCTTAACAATTTATAGCCAGACTCAGGAGGTGACACCTGAGCTGCCTCCTGACAGGAGAATTAGGGTAGTCCAGGAGGGCCCAGGGAGAATTGTTCTAAGAAGAGGAGAAAACAAAATCCTAGGGACAGTAGCTTGAGACAGAGGGTGAGCAGAATCAAGCCTGGAGAAATGTATCTGAGATGAGACGGGGTGATAAACCACTGAAAGAAACTTGGCCTTCTTCTCCAAGCATTGGAAACCCCACAGAGGGTTTTCAGGAGGGAATAAGAGAGTCCAGTGTGCATTTTAAAGAGGTCATTCAGGCAGTTCTGAGGAGAACAGATCTGAAAAGGATGGAGCAGGCAGCCCAGAGGCGTGGGGGAGGCAGGGGGAGATGAGTTCCTCCCTTGATGGAATCAGTGGCTTTCCCACTTCCCCCTCCTTCCCACTGAATTCAGTGGGTCAGGAAGCTCTCTCACCTTCTCCACATAGCCACTGTCAACCTGTGAACCTCAGGAGAGACATTGCAGAAGGGACCCTGGCGGAGAAGCTGGGGGACCTACTGGCCAGGAACGTCATCCATCAGGCCCCTTGGGAATATTGGCACTAAGCGGTGCCCAGGCCGGGCAGCAGGGTGAGAGATGAGGCGGGAAGGTGCCCAGTTCTCAATTCTGCTTCCGGCTGGCCCAGGAAACAATTCAAGAGTCATCCATGGGGAGGGAGGATTAGTTTGCAACAAGAGTCGGTCACTGGAGCAGGAGGGAGCACCCCGATTCCAGACTTGGTCCCCCAAAAGGGAAGAAGGGCAGACCAGAGCACTCTGGGTGTGCACCCCCTTACCCCGCCCCCACCTCCCGATTCTGCAAGCTGAGAAGATGGATAATACGTTCCCAAAGCAACATCTTGCAGCCTGCTGGATAAGAGAAGGCAAATCAAGCAAACCCAGGCCAAGCCATCCAGCTGGACTCAAGACCAAGAGTCCCCATCACACCCCCGCTGCTCCCACCAACACCCCCTCCTCAGGGCCCCCTCCCTCTTGTGTCACTATTATTCTTTGTTTCCCCACTAGGATTCCTCATCCCGGTTCCGCAGAGGCCCCCGGTGCCGGAATTAGCTCGGGTGTGCACTGCAGGCCTGGGAGATTAAGGTTCTTTTCCCCAAAACCCAACAGCAAATCACAGCGACGCTGGGGCAGCCCAGAATCCCAAGCAGGAAGCAGAGCGCAAATCCCGGCCAGACACCAGGGAACCCTCCCTCGGCTCTTGCAAGGCCTCCGAAAGCCACGGGGCTGGCCAGTCCGAGACTTCATTAAAAAGCGCTCGGCGGCCCCGCGCTTGCTGCAAACCCATTAAACAGCCGACATAATCCATTCATACATAAAAATAAGGGAAGGGGAAGAAGGAGCGCAGTCCCACAGGATGTGTGTCTGAGAGAAACAGTTTCCATAAAAATCCAAACAGAAACGAGGTTCACGGGGAGGTTTTGGCTGCAGTCACTTTTGGCTTCTGGAAATTCTAGCTGGGGAAAGAGTCCCTTGGTAGCCCTCTGATTCGGAGTCCCAGAAACAAGCAGGGGGGAGCTCAGCCAGTCCCCATGCTGACCACCCTCCAGCTGAGGGCTTGTTCTAGAAATCTGGAGTACTTGTTCAAGGTGGCCAGTGGGGATTCTGCAGGAAGTAAATCGCAGATTCACGCAGGCCTATCTCAACCACCCCAGAGCCAGGCCGCTGGGCTGAGTGTCCGCAACAGCTGTGGCCATGGAGACACTCCCAGAGCTTTGGAAAAGGAGGAAGACTCCAAGATTTAAATAACTCAGGCAGCAGGATCCCTGTTCCTTCCCATGGGAAACTAGTTCACAGGCCAAGAAACCCCATGGAAGAGACCCCTCGCTCCAGCCCTCGCTGAAGCCAGCAGGCCCGCCATGTATACACATGCACAAACACACGTCGCCTCACAGAAGAGAAGGTCAGGAATCGCTGGATTAAGTTTTTAATAAGCTGGTGAACCAGTATTTTTATTCTCTGTCATCTTGAAAAGAAAAAAAAAAAAAAAACAGAAGAATGCAGCTAGTTTCTTAAATTAGAGATCTGTTGTGTAATTAGTCCATTTTATCTTCTGCGAGTTGTTGCTGTTTTCTCTCTGTGGTTTCCAGAAATGTCATTGGCTAGGCTTAAAAGTAGGTTTTTTTTCTTCCAGAGAAAAATTCTATAAATATTTTCTCCCTTTTAGCATGTTTTAAATTTGAACGACATATTGTAAAGATAGCAAGAGTTATGAAAGTCTCTCTTGGCCACCAATGAAATGCAGTGGGAAAACTGGTTAGAGAGGGAATTTGTGTCCGCAGAGAATGCCACTGGGCTGCTCCCTCAAGTTCAGGAGCCAGGGTACCCCAGCTGCTTCCGTTCGCTGGCATTCGGGCTTGAGAGCTGGAGCGAGGGGAGGGCCACTCCCAGGGTAAAGCAGGCTGACTCTACTCAGGGAAGCAGGGTCCCTTGCTAATGGTCAGAATTCCACCCTGATTCATTTCTTCAGAGAGATTTAGGCATGGATTTTGGGCGTGGATTTTACATAGATATGCCTTCAACACTTTTCAAGCTCAAATGCATAGTCTTTTTTCCAGTCAAGGTATACAGATCTACCGCATGTGAGTAAAAATCTCTGTAAAGGGTTGGTCGTAGCCATGTAATTTGCAGCTGCAAAGGATTAGAAACAACCTGAATGAATATCCATTAATAGGAGACCGTTAAATAAAGTCTGCCACATCCTCATAAGAGATTATTATGCTACCATTAAAAAGAATGCAATAGACTTCCCTGGTGATCCCTTGATTAAGGATCCCCCTGCCAATGCTGGGGACACAGGTTCAACTCCTGGTCTGGGAAGATCCCACATGCCTTGGGGCAGCTAAGCCCGTGCAGCACAGCTACTGAAGCCCGCATGCCCTGGAGCCTGTGAACTGCCACAAGAGAAGCCACCACAATGAGAAGCCTTTGTACGGCAACTAGAGAAAGCCCATGCAGCAACGAAGACCCAGCACAGCCAAAAATTAATTTTTTAAAAAGAATGCAATAGAGCTCGAGGTATTAATGCAGAATGCTCTGTGAGACACACTGTTAAGTGAAAAAACGAGATGTACAGAACTGTATTGTATGTTCACAGTGTGCCATCATTTGTCTTTTTAAAAAGAATATAACCTTGTATTAGAAGCTGGTAGCGGGAATAAGCCTTAAGGAAGGGGAATAGGGTCAGGAGGGTGACTTGCTTTTATATAGAGATATAACCACTCTAGATAGAGATATCCTATCAAACTTATAACATGTTATCATTTACAACTTTTGAAAAGGATATATTTGGATACAATCATGTACATATTCCAATATACCCCAAGTATCTCTAGAAAGATACTAAGAAGTCAGGGGGCACACAGGGGAACATCTCTTTATTCCAATGTATGTTCTTGAAATAATCTGATATTTTAAACAGGCTGCTCTCCCAGGCAGGTGGGCTTCAGATCCACACATGAAAGCACCAACATCCATTAACACTGGGAATTCCCTGGCGGTCCAGTGGTTAGGATTCCATGCTTCCATTGCAGGGGACACAGGTTCAGTCCCTGCTTGGGAAACTAAGATCCTGCAAGCCACATGCTCAGCCAACAGAAAAAAATGCATTAACACTGCCAGCGCTATACTCCCTAATGCCCCCCAGGTGCCCCTAGTCTGTGCCCCACATTACTCCGTGCCTACCACCATCACTGCATGTTGCTGATCTGATTTCTTTGTTTGTCTCCACCTCCGGGTGCTCCTTAAAGCTCAGGATCAATTTTATTTCTCTTTACAGCCCCGGGAGCCAACACAGTGTCTGCACCTTAGAAAAAGATGCTGTGCTGTACTGAGTCATGTCCGACTCTTTGCGACCTCATGGGCTGTAGACCGCCAGGCTCCTATGTCCATAGGGATTCTCCAGGCAAGAATACTCGAGTGGGTTGCCATGCCCTCCTCCAGGGAATTTTCCCAACCCAGGGATCAAACCCAGGTCTCCCACATAGTAGGCGAATTCTTTACCATCTGAGCTACCAGGGAAGCCTAAGAATACTGGAGTGGGTAAACTCTCCCTTTGCCAGGAGATCTTCCAGACCCAGGAATCAAACTGGGTCTCCTGCATTGCAGGCTGATTCTTTACCAGCTGAGCTACTGGGGAAGCCCCAGAAAAAGATTCTAGAGCCAGTTAAAACAGGGCAGGGCTGGGACAAGTGCCTTAAACCCTCAGAACCTGTTTCATCATCTGTAAAATGAGAATGATACTAATATCTATCTTTTTTTATCATGCCATGCGGCCTGTGGGATTTCAGTTCCCCAACCAGGGATTGAACCTGGGCCACAGCAGTGAAAGCACCGAATCCTAACCACTAGGCCACCAGGGAACTCCCCCTAATAGCGTCTTCATAATGCTGGTACAAAGGTGAAGTCAGATAACAAAGGTGCCTGGCACGTGGTGGGTGCACAGTTATAACAGCTGTTTAGTACAGGATAGACTAGGATCTCAGGAAATGCTTATTAAATGAATCAATTCATCCCACGAGGCTGAGATGAGTTAAAATGCAAGTATTCCTGATGCTAACACTTTCAGGCCCCGTCGCCAGGTAGGAATGGATTTATCAGATAACTTCTTGTCAGGGCCTCTTGGGCTGCCTGAGAAGACCTAGTACCTGAAGACAGAGGGTGGGCCCCCGAGGAAAGAGGGTGCTGGCGGAGGACAAGGGAGGCGATGTTCTGATGAGTAATGATAGCAACTCCATCACTCAGCACCTGCTACGTGACCGGCATCACACCCGGCTCTTATGAGCATTTTTTGAGTGAACTCTGACAACTACTTTGAAGGAATGTATGATAGTCCCCATTTTACCGACAGGACACCAGGGCTCGGGGAAGGAAAATCACTCACCCGAGTTCCCATCATGGAGCCGGGATCTGAACTCAGCTCTATCT
The DNA here is from genome assembly GCF_032405125.1 of Capricornis sumatraensis. Taxonomy (NCBI): domain Eukaryota; kingdom Metazoa; phylum Chordata; class Mammalia; order Artiodactyla; family Bovidae; genus Capricornis; species Capricornis sumatraensis. The sequence goes on along the minus strand of NC_091092.1, from coordinate 103,950,018 downwards.
GATTCCAAAGCTCCTGCCATCCACCAGCCCACTGCTGGGCCTCCAGGTGGTTCCATGTAGCCCCAGCCAGCTGTCTCTGTCTGTCACAGACCAGAGTGCTGGTTCACCAAGCGCCAGGGAAATCTTCCTGCCAGAGGAGTCTGAAAACCTCTCAGTCACACAGACCGAAAAGCAAATCTCTGCTCTGGACCTGTGCACTTGGCGGTAGCCAGGCCCTGGGGAGCGTTCCTCCTCCGAGCCACCACCTGGAAGGCAGGCAGCCTCCTCCACGGCTCTCACCCTCTCCCTCTCTGCAGCCTGCAGACCGCTGACCATTTGGAAACCACTGAGCCCTGATAGGCAATCAATCTGGGCACGTGGGGAATGTGTGGGGGCGGGCGGATGGGACTACGGGCTGTGTTTCCTCTCCCTTTCTAGTGCGGCTAAAGAACATTCCAGAAGTCCTGGAAGAAAACTCATAACTCCCTAAGGAGGAATGAATAAAACTGCAGGATGTCTGGCAACTTGTCAGCCGAGCCTCCCCAAGAAGCTCCTGTAGCTGGGCGATCCTCTCCCCATCTCACCCCCACTATCAACCCCAGGGCCGTCTTGCCAATGTTCCACCCCATTTGGACCGTAAATGGGTGAAAGGAGACACCCAGTCAGTAGCCCCCGGCCGCACTCCCCACTTTCACATGCTCAGAGGACTTTGCTGGGTCCTGGGAGAGGGCCCTGATACTCTACTGAGGGGTCTGCGTGGCCACAGAATAGCCTTCTTGGGCAGTGGTGCCAAGTCTCTGCCAGCCTGCCAGGAGCCGGGGTCCCAGCACTGGCAGGATACTCTCTCGGCCTGTCCCAGCGAGCCCATGACATGAGCAGAAGGGAAGTAAAGGGCATTGAAATTCGAGACGATATATCTATTTGGACTGCTTTTGTGTTTCCCCCAAGCGAAAGCTATGTGCTTTCCAGCACCTGAGCTCCTACAAGAAAGGGAAATGTTTCTGTTCAGTACCCGCCTTCAGAGGGAGGGCAACTGGTGGGAGTGGAGCGCGGAATGGCCACCCATGGCCAGAACCATCTGCCTGTTCCCTCTTAGCCCAACAAATGGCCAAACAAAGCTGAGCTTCTGAGTGACCCCAACAGCTGAGGGTGACCAAGGCCAAAGTCCATAGCGGGAAGCCAGCACTTCAATACCCGCTCCCTTACAGGTCAATGTCACTCTCTCTTCCTCTGTAGTTGGCCATAGTACTTGAGGCCAACCAGCCAGAAGGAGTTAGTCCAGACATCAAACTTTCTGAAAGAAAAACTTTTCAGTCAAGGTACGTATGCAGATTCCCTAACAGCAAAAGATCCGGAGGCCTTAGTGGACCCCAGACTTCATTAACAGTCGGCTATGCTAAAATGGTTTAAATTCACTTTTGGGAATTTGGCTTCCAAGTCCTTGGGCTACCCCTGGGCCTGCCCCTTGGCAAACTCAACCCTTCAGCATTGGAGTACACTCCAGTTCCTTGGTTCTGAAGATAGGCTTGCATCCAGATTCTTTCACCTACTGGCTATGGTCTTGGGAAAGTTATTTGAGCCCTCTGAGCTTCACTTTCTTCTTCTGCCATATGAAGCTAGTAACAATACTGATGTCAGGGTGGTGTCGTGAAGCTTCAAGAGTGTAAATGTGATGTTGGAAATTTAGCCCAGTACCTAGTACACAGTAGGCCCTCAAGAGATGTTAGTACTTCTGGCTCCCCAGAATGCTAGCCTAGCACAGCCTGGGGCAGGCTTGCTAAAGCTCAAAGGAACAAGACAGCTGCCAAAGTGAATTCTGCTCGCTGGCTGATTTTCCAAAAGGCCTCTTACACTCGATCCCAAAGAGGAAGCTGGACCCCCTGCTCATCAGTTCATCTCGCCCCACCTTCCAGCAGGTTTTCCCACTGCCCTTCAGATCAGGCAGCAGGGAGGGGGGCCTCTCTCTGGGCCCCCAGCAACGAGGGGCACCTATCAGCTGGGCACAGAGGATCTGGGCTCCTGAGCCCAGACAGGCCGTAGCCGTAGTCACAGCACACACAGGTGATGCTCCAAGGGCGCCGCTCTCAGATACATCTTGAGGGGAACCGCAAGACTGCACTGTTGTGCTTATTGGTGCCATAAATCACCAACTGTTCCCATCCTGTTGTACCTCCCTGCCCCCGCTCCCTTCCAGCCAAGCTGTCCCCAGGGCCCCCCTTCCCGCCCCCCCGCCCCGCTGCTGCCACCCGCCCAGCACGTCTCCCCCATTCAGAGGCCAGAGTCAACCGCTCCCTCACAAGCAAGAGGAATTCAGCTGAGTTTATTTTTTCTCTTTCTTATTCACGAATCTGAACCGCCTTTGTTCCTGCACAGTGAGGAGTGTACAGCCTTGGAAGGTGGAAGGGGCCTGGGGCCAGGGGTGGGGCGGGGTGGGGTGGGGTCAGGAACAGGGCTTGGTCGCTGTGCGCACCACAGACCAGCACCCTGCTGAACACTGACTCCTGGCCAGCCCTCCCGCAAACTGGTTTCTGTATCCAGAACATTTTCTCTATTACACAGTTCACAGCGCTTTTTAAAAATCAGTGAGAGGATTCGACTCAGCCTACCCAGACACAGACCCAGTTCCTGCGAGCATCCGGGAAGTCAGTGAAGAGTCTTGGGCCATATCACAGCTTGCCAATCTATTTGCTCCCCACCTGCAGAGGAAGTGTCACCTCTGGGAGTCCCTTCCCTCCAAGGACTGCTACCAGGTGATCTTCCGGATTTTCTTGTGCTTGCACAGAAAAGACCTGGCAGGCAGAGGCCTTCTCTTTGGTTTCAAGACCTAGGCAGAGGAGATTCTCCAGAGGTGTCCTAGAAACCACCCCCCAAAAGTAGAGGAAAAGTTCTAAATCAGAGCCAGAGACGGAAGAGAGAAAGGATGAAGGAGATTAACAGGGCATAAGATTTCATCATATATCTGGAACTGAAGCCCCCCCTCCTTGTGCACGCATGTGCCCCCCCACACACATACACACACACACATACCACAGTCAGGAAATCGCCATGACCTTAACAGTGGTCATCTCTAGGTAATTCTGGGCTGATGGGTGATTTTGATTTGCCTCCGTATTCCAGCTCCTCTTGACTAGCTGTGTGATTTAGGGGATGTTATCTGTGTTCAGTTTCCTCATCCATCAGATGAAGTCACAACAATCCATGTCTCGGTGTATTATTGGGAAGTGCCCATGAGATTATCCATATTAAGGTCTGAGAGCAGTGTCAGGCATGTATAATCACAGATTCAATAAACACAACTACAGTAATCATTTTTCTTGGCCTTTTACAAGGTGGTCCATGTTGCTTTTTAAATCTTGTAATATACATATATGTATATGTATATTTTTATTTTATATATTTTAAAATGTATTTTCTACATATATGTGTGTATCTACATATGCATTATATAGTTTGAATTTAAAAAGTAACGTGTGCTTATAAAAGTTCAAACAATTCCCCCCCAAAAAAGATGAACCTCTCCTCTCACTATTTTTCCTAATACCGCCCTCCCCTCAGAGGGACCCATGAGCCCCAGTCTGGCCAGGTAGCTCAAGACCTTTTTCCCTGCATTGATAAATACATGCACGGATTACTGGGTATAAAGGAACTCATACTGGATTTACAACTTGCTTCTCATTTCATATTTCTTGGCGAACATTCCATATCAGTACACACTAGTCTTTTTAAACAATATATTGTATTTTATGGCATAGATGCTCCCTATTTACTTAACCATTCCATCCTGCTGGACATTTAAGTTATTCTCAAATTTTTGCCATAAAACAATGATGCTGTGAACATCCCAGGATATAGGTCAGCCTGTTCATGTCGGTTTGAAAAAATGAGACTTAAAAGTAGAAATTCTGAGCCAAAGACTATGACCACACTTAAATGGGCAGAGATAGGGCTTCCCTGGTGGGCTCAGTGGTAAAGAATCCGCCTGCCAATGCAGGAGTGAAAGTGAAGTCGCTCAGTCCAATGCAGGAGACAAGGGTTTAATCCCTGGGTCGGGAAGACCCCCTGGAGGAGGAAATGGCAACCCACTCCAGTATTCGTGCCTGGGAAATCCCATGAACAGAGGAGCCTGGCGGGCTACAGTCCATGGGTCACAAAAGAGCCAGACATGACTGAGTGATTACACAACAGCAAATGTGCATAGATGTGGCCAAATTATTCTCCAAAGGGGCTGTCCCAATTAAAATCCCCACCAGCTTCTTCTCATAGGCTGTTGGTTATTTGTGTTAAGAAAGGCCTTCCTACCCTATGATTATTAAGTAGTCCACACGAGATTTCATCAGGTTTTTACAGTTCTATGAAATGTTTGGATTTTTAATCCACCTGGTGTTTCTTTTTGTGTAGGCTGTGAGATTAGGTCCTAATCTTATGCTAATATTACTTATAAATAATTCTTTACAAAGCTACTTTAAAAGAAAAGCCCTATATATGGATACCACACACACACACACACACACACACACACACACACACACACACACACACACACACACACACACACACACACACACTGGCTATGTGTATGAAGCAGAAAACCAGCTTAGTCAGTATCTGGAGAGCAAAGCACAGGGGGCCCCTGGGTGGGACATCCAGGCCAAGGAGCCTGTGACCCCGAAGAGCTGGGCCCCCGGCCCCTGCAGGCTGAGGCATCCCGGGGAACCCAGAAGGTGGAAACCTTCTGCCCTGCAGGGTAGAGTGGGTTTTCTGACCCTCGGGATTCAAGAAATTGCGGGCATAGCTCTTTCTCTTCACCCTGCCCCCAGCATGCTGCTTGAGGATCCCACAGCTAGACCAGAGCTTGGCAGGAGGACCTGTCCACAGACTGGCATTCCAGGGCACAGACGCAGAGGGAAGGTGAACCAGACACCCGGAATGCAGTCCGCCCCTGCAAAATAATGCTGCTGGCCGCCTAGATCCCCATCATAGAAGCTTAATGTAATTACACAGGACCAAGGAACTTCCGGTTGGAGTCAGGATGAAGGCATTCTAATAACGCCAAGCACCCCTGCCCCCCACCCTGCCAAGTCAGGAGGGAGGCAGCCCAACTGGAGGAACAACTTGGCTTCCAGACCCCCATCCACCTCTACCCCCTACCCAGCCCATCCAGAGCCTGCATGTCCACCCACCGCAGATGATGAAGCGCTTCGGGTAGCTTACTGTCAGGCAGGGCGCCTCGTCACCCACACCTCAGTGTTTACTGTTAGTCCCTCAGTCATATTCGACTTTTTGCGACCCCGTGGACTGTAGCCTGCCAGGCTCCTCTGTCCATGGGATTCTCGAAGCAAGAATACTGGAGTGGGTTGCCAGTCCCTTCTCCAGGGGATCTTTCAGACCTGGGGATCGAACCCTGGTCTCTCATATTGCGGGCAGATTCTTTATCATCTGAGCCACCACCCACACTCCATAGGGGCCCATAGACCTGGGTCTTATCTTCAAGAAGCCTCAGAAGGACTTCCCAGGTGGTTCAGTGGTTAAGAATCTGCCTAAGAAGGCAGAGGACATGGGTTCAATCCCTCATCCAGGAATATTCCACATGCACAGGGCAACTAAGCCCGTGTGCCACAACTACAGAAGCCCACACACCCTAGAGCCCATGCTCCGAAACAAGGAAAGCCACCACAATGAGAAGCCCAAGCCACGTGGAGAGGCCAGGGGAGGTGCTCCAGTCAGCAGTCCTAGGTCTTCAAGTCATCTCAAGTGCCCAACAGGTGTGTGTACAGCCTCAGGCAGTCTGCCCATCCAGCCCTCCAACTGAGTCCACAGACATCACAGACAGTTCACTAACCTTCCCTTCTGTGCCCCTTTCAACTTCCTAACCCATAGAATCTACAAGTATGACAAATGCTGGTGTTTTATGCCCCTAAATTTGGAGTGGTTTGCTCTGCAGCTATAGTACCTGGAACAAGGCTGGAGATGAGACTGAAGGGGCAGAAAGGACCCAAGCCTCTAAATTACAGGCCATGTCAAGAGGTGGGAATGTTGTGCGCGTTTACTCGGGAGTCACCGAAGGGCCGTAAGCGGGAGAGAGGATGATCAGATCTGTTCGCTTGCAGTGGTCCCTCTGGCTGCAACGCAGAGAATGGACTGGGGTAGGGAGGGGGGCATGAATGCGGAGACCAGGTAGGAGGCATCTCATTGATCCAGAAGAGAGGGAAGGGAGATTAGCTGAGGGAGGGTCGTGGCCATGGGCATGAGTGGAACACTCACTAGAGGTAAGATAGTCAGGGCCAGCAGTCGAGTTGGAGGTGGAGTGCGGGGTATCAAGGATGACTCCCAGGCTTTTGGAAAGATCCATCGGAGGAGCCATTGACTAAGGCAGGAAATGCTGAAGGAGCAGAAGGTTTGGGCTGCAGAGGTAGAGGCAGAGACGGGGTGTTCTGGTTTGGATGCACTAGGTTTAAGGTACCGTGAAACTACCACGTGGAATGCCAACAGGCAGGCAGGCTGTGGAAGCCCTGGAAAGAGGTCTGGTCTCAAGTTAGCACATGGGAGGCACTGTAAAAGCCATGAGAGGAAATGAGATCGTCCAGGGAGATCGGCCAGGGGAGATGTGGAGGGTTCAAGGACTGAGCCCCCAGGCAGCCCACACATGGAGGGCGGCAGACGAGGATGCCCAGAGGTCCTGACAAAAACCCTTCAATGGGGGAAGCCAAGTTAAGTGTGTGTGTGAGTGTGTACTCAGTCGCTCCAACTCTTTTGCGACCCCATTGACTGTAGCCGACTGGGCTCCTCTGTCCATGGGATTTTCCAGGCAAGAAGACTGGAGCAGGTTGCCATTTCCTCCTCCAGGGGATCTTCCTGACCCAGGATCAAACCAGCACCTCCCGTGTCTTCCGTATGGCAGGTGAATCTTTACCACTGAGCCACTGGAGAAGCCCAGCCAAGCTAAGAGACAGTTTAGGCATGCTACCAACTTTCCACTCAGGACCTTCACGTAGAAATGCAGGATATCGGTCAACTTATTTGGAATAATCTTCGAATAGGATTATTCTGGATACTACAGAGAGCTGCTCTGGATTTAAAGTCAACAACAAAACAAGGAGGCCATTTCCCTCTCAGGGCCCCATCAGAACCTTTCTTGAGAACTAAGTGCCAACTCAAGAAGCCTGTGATCTAATTGAACTAACAAGGCAAAAAACAGGGCCAGGAAGTGAATGGTAATAGCCCCTGGGACTGCTTTCTGGCCCCCAAGATCTGTTCTCCCCTCTTCCTCAGCAATCAAAATCTCCCATTTGTACTGCCTGGAACAAAGACTACATTTCCCAGACATCCTTGCAGGTAGGTTTGATCATGTGCTTAAATTCTGGCCAGTGGGTTGTAAGAAGGGGGAAGGTATACAGAGACCAGGAGGTGTAGAGCACAAAAACAGAGAGCTTAGAAGCTGAATGAGACTGCCTGAGCCCAAATCTTGCTTCAGTCACTTCCTAGCTGTGTGACCTTGCACAAGTTACTTAACTTCTCTGTGTCTCCATTTTCTCATTTGTAAAAGGAAGCTAAACAATAATTCTTACTTCACAGAGTTGTATGAAAAATAAACGCACTTGGAACAGTGTTTGGCACATGGTAAATGATGCATAAGTGTTTACTATTCTTATTGCTATTTTCATTATTACTAATCCTAAAGGGAGGTGGCATTCCTTTTTTCCCTTTCCTCCTTTTTACTAGCTGGAATGCAGTCATGATGGCTGGAGCTGAAGCAAGCATCTTGGTCCATGAAATGACTTTGGCAACCAAAGCTCTACATGGTAGGCTGAGTGAGCCAGGAACCTCCCTGGGGAGGTAGACTGAAAAAGAGTGTCTCCTAAAATCGATAGGGCGAGAGGAGCAGAGAGAGAACTAGATCACACTAGCTGGCGCATCCCCAGCTAGGAGTCCCAGCTGCTCAAAAAGGGAGACAGCGTCTGCCCAGGAGCTGTGGCAGACTTGGAAGGGAGAGTCAGCTGATTCAGTCAGGGGAGCCTCTTAATTAAATGTCAGGAGAGGAGGGCTGCCTTGAGCAGGCAGTGGGGAGCCACCGAAGATCTGTGAGCAGAGGAGTGGCAGGCTAAGCCCAGGCCCTGACGGATGGGAGCTGATGAATCAGAGGGTGACCGTGCATGGGGGAGGCCAGACAGGGGCCACCACACAAATCTAGGAAGGAGAGGAAAGTGCTGCACTGCGCTAGGAGACACCAGACCTCAGTGACTTTTCTCCTCTGCTGCCGTCGGCTTGTTTGCAAATCGCAACTTATTATTTCCGAGCTCCACCCCACAGCTGGGGCTGCTCCAGCTTCCTCCTGTCTCCCGAGGAGGTTTCCAAGCTGAGGTTACTGGCCCAGTAGCCTGAAATAAACAGGGAACCCGATGCCTGAGGCGGCACTGGCCCCAGGAGCCAGGCTCTGGCAGCAGCAGCAGCAGCAGCAGCAGCAGCAGCAGCAGCAGCAGCAGCAGCAGCAGCAGCAGCGAGACAGTTGGGAACTAAGGTGCCTACAGGGTGTGCGGCCACCCAGGTTGCAGACAGGGAGTAAAATGGGATCTGCGAGCTGCTGGCTCTACACCCCTGCAGGGTCTTCAGTTTGAGACCCTTTGGTGGTGAGGAATAGGAATCAGATAAAACCAAACATCAACAAACCAAACACGAGGGGACCATTGCTCCGCATAGCATGGCTCATGTGCATCCACGTATTGAGCAAAAGAAGAAGCAGGACACCAAAGGCAACAAGGCTAGCTGATTTCCTTTTACAGGTAAAAGGCAGGCAATCAATCTCCACTGATTAAGGTCAGGATAGCAGTTGCCTCTGTGGGCAGGGGTACTAATTGGGAGGGGCATCATGGAAACTTTTGGAACCATGGGAAGTCTTATATCTTTTTATTTTCCTTTTGGATTTTATTTTTAATTCATTTATAATGTTCTGCTGGCTCAGTGGTAAAGAATCCTCCTGCAATGCAGGAGACACAGGAGACGGGTTCGATCGCTGGGTTGGAGTGATCCCCTGGAGGAGGGCATGGCAACCCACTCCAGTATTCTTGCCTGGAGAATTCCATGGACAGAAGAGCCTGGTGGGCCACAGTCCATGGGGTCGCAGAGTCAGACACGACTGAGCAACTAGACAGCAAACAGCTCAAGTGTATCTACATGTTGATCTAGATAGTGGTGGCATGATATAGTCAAATGTAAGAAATCCATCAAGCCCCACACTTTGCGCATTGGACGCTCTTTACTGTATCTATTTATACTTCAGGAAAGAAGAAAAACTACAAAAAGGAGAGGGAAGTGGTTTGAGGGGAAGGAAGGTATTGGTACCCAAAATGAACCTTGTTATTTCCCTTTTTATGAAAGTCCTACACGGAAGCTGCAGCTACTTTGCCAAGCTCTGCCAGGCCTCTCTCCGGCAGTCCCTCTCAGAGTGTGGCTCCCCTCGGCTGAAATGCAATTAGAAAAAAAAAAAAACAAACACGTTGTCTGTGGCCCGGATGCCACTGCGGAAGTGACCGGGAGGAACAGCAGGGGATCTGAGGGCAGTCAGGAGCTGCGGGGAGAAAGCAGACACGTGGCCGAACTGCATCATCCAAATAGTCCGACATCCACAGATGCATTTTATTCCTGGAGCCCAGGCCTTGCAGGCGAAGATGAGACAGAAACCACACCATTGCTGACTCTCCAGCCACTCAGCTGAGGCGGCGACACAGAACGTGTTTAAACATAAATAAACGAGAGCCACAAAAGGAAAGAGAACAAAGGCAGAGAGGAAAGGCAAACAAGACCAACAGCTGGAAACCAAGCCCATCTCTTGCTGTAATCTGAAGGGTTCCCGGCTCCTGTCTGTCCACAGACACCCTGGACCCTGGGTGCGGGGAGCCAACACAGGTACCCCAACCCACAAGCGCCACACTGAGACAACCCCGAATTGCCCAAATGCTCCAACCCCATTTGTCCCGTCAATTTCCATTCCAAAATGACTACTGCAATTCCGTGGGGCCTCGGACTGTCTACCCCACCTGCCATTCCTGCCTGTCTGTCTTTACCCCACGTGCCCAGTCCTCACGTGGTCCTCACGCATCCCATGTGGGTGATATTGAACCGACAACATCGCTATGGCTGAGAAACTTGCCGTTTCAGTCTTTCCAATTATGCTAAGTATTTCCAGATCTGTCAACTCCAGAAAATCAAAACCCCATCTATTGATGTCCTAGTTTTAGATGTTGTCCTCCAAAGCAGCCCCTGAGATAAGGATATGGGGAGGTAGTTTATCTGGGAGGTGACCCCATGGATCATGAGTGAGAGAAAGAGTGGGGAAAGACAGGGCATGGAGGAAAGCTGTGGGGCCCTAAATGGGAAACCTTAAAAAAGATGAGTTAGCTTTGCGGTCGGAAACTAAGATGGCACCTGGCGGAAGAGATAGGGGCGTGGTCTATGTTACAGTTTTTGATTGGCTCTCTTGATTTCCGTGCACGTGGACAGCGCGTGATTACCATAGACTCCTGTTACAATGAAGCGCATGACGACTTGACCTTTAACGTGATTGGTGCAACTATGGCATATTACAATTTGACCTTTAACGTGATTGGTGCAACTGTAGAAAGTCCCTCACAAAACCCCCTTGCTTGCCTATATAAACCAAGAGTTTGTGGCAATACAGCGGAACTGCTTAGAGGGAACCCGTATGGCGTGTGATTGTCTATGGCTCGTTGAGGGGCCGGGTTGGGGGACAACAGGCTCACCTCTCCTCGGGACCCCTCGGCTTTGCTGAGGGAAGTTCCACTGCCTCTCTCTTTCTGCGGAGCGCTCCCTGCAGAAAGCCAATGAAGGGTGCTTTATTGAGAGGGTTCCCATGCTGGGCTACTGGGATGCAGTTCTGCTGGGACTCCCAAAGAAATTGTGTAGAAGACACATCCAGATTATCCTCTCAAGGGGCAAGGGAACCTGGGTAGGTATCCATTTCCTCTCACTGGAAGAGAGTTACTCCTGAGATATTAATTCCCTGACATTTTAGAATTGTCTGCCTCTCCTTGTGGTTACACACACACACACACACACACAGAGGCCAAGCACGGGCCAGAGGCCAGAGAACCTCAGACAGAGAGATGCAGGAAGCCACTGGCCTGTAAGGAAACAGTCTACCATGACCTTCAGCAGGGCCATCAGGGCACCACCAGCAACTGCTACATTTAGTCACCATGTACAGAAGCTATGCTGTACTGTTCTGAGATGTTAAAAGCAATTCCAAGTTAGCTCACTGCACTGCAAGCAACGCAAACCCAGTTCGAATGAGCTGAGACCAAAACAAGTGGAATTTACTGACTCTTAGGACTGGACAGTCCAGGCAGAGGAAGGGTTTCAGGTATAGCTGGATCCAGGGGCTCAAGTGGATCCAGAGCTCTGCCTCCCTTCATGGCTTGGCTCGACCTGACCCTGTAGACAGGCAGGCCTGCCAACCCTAGCAGAACCAGATCCACAGCCTCCCAGTTTAGCAACCCTAACAGAAAGAAAAGGGCCGTTCTCTCTGTTGGCTCTAGCAAAGATGCTCTCCAAAAGATTTTGATTGGCCTGGATAGAATCACATGTCCATTCCTTAACTAATCACTGTGTTCAGAGGAATAGATCACTGTCATTGACCAGGCCAGGCTCCATTCCTGTGGCCACAGGAGAGTGGGCCGCCATGATTGACAGCCCCCCCCCCCCAGGCCACAAGGAATGGTACAGAGGCTCTTTCACAAAGAAAAAAATCCCCCACCAGGCTGTTGTCATTAAGTTCTTCAGTCGTGTCCGACTTTTTGTGACCCCATGGACTGCAACATGCCAGGCTTCCCTGTCCTTCACTATCTCCTGGAGTTTGCTTAAACTCATATCCATTGAGTCAGTGATGCCATCCAACCATCTCATCCTCTTTCGCCCCCTTCTCCTCCTGCCCTCAGGGGTCTCTTGCCAAAGGCTATGCAATTAGTCAGAAGCAAGGCTGGTCCCTTAACCTAACTGCTTTTTCTGACCCAGGGTCCCTCCTGAGGTTGTAGTCATCCAAAGGCTTGACCAGGGCTGGAAGATCTGCTCCCAAGATGGCTCCCTCATACGGCTGAGGGCAAGAGGCCTCAGCCTTCGCCACGTGGGGCTTCCACATACCACCTCACCGTGTCCTCACCACATGGCCACTGGCCTCCCTCCAGAGGGAAAGAGCGTCAACAAATGTGTGGACACATCTTGCAAGCACCGTGGTGTCCAGTCCAGGGTGTAGTTTCCATCGGCTGTTTCCTCCCCTCCTCGCACCTGTCCAGTTGGGCTCCTGACCCCTCTCACCCTGCAGGGAGGGATCACATTATCCATGAAAGTGAGCTCCAGAAGCAGACACGGCTTTTGTCACAGAAGTGGCCATAGAGGTCACGGAGAACTGGGAAGAGCAGAGTGTTTCTGCGTGTGGGCAATGAGGAGACAGGCATGGGTACTACTGCCCCTCAGATGTCTAATAGCCCAGGGCACGTTGTGACTACATTTTGCACTGTATCTCTGAGTGGCCTCCTTGCTTTCAGCACCCACAGTCTCTTTCACAGGACAAAGTCTGTTAAATTGCCCTGTGGCCACAGTGGGCCCTGCCAGGGGCTAAAAATACGGAGTAGTTTCTCTGCCAGGAGCAGTGCCCCAGGGATGTCAGCTTGGACTGGGGGCACATGAGTAGGCAGGCCTGGTCCTGTAAGGAAGGAGCTGGTATCAGTGTCTTTTTACAGAGGAGGAGACTAAGGCTTAGAGAGGTTGAGCCACTCGCCCTAAATTACACAGCTAGTAACTAGCAGAGCCAGGCCTTGAACCCCAGCCTTGTCTTTTGCACTAAACCATTTTTACATTGTGTCTAGCATTTTATTTAGGGCAGGGTTCCTTAAACTTTGTTACCAAAGGGCCCAAGCAGCCTTCTGGGTGGTCTTGGGTTAGAATTCAAAGTGGCATTTCAGCAAATTGGGCATTCATGCCCATCTGCATTGGATTCCGTTAGACAGCACTGGGCTTCCCAGGTGGCGCTAGTGGTAAAGAACCCGCCTGCCAATGCAGGAGACTGAGAGACGTGGGTTCGATCCCTGGATGAGGAAGATCCCCTGGAGGAGGGCATGGCAACCCACTCCAGTATTCTTGCCTGGAGAATCCCATGGACAGAGGAGTCTGGCGGGGTGTAGGCCATGGGGTCCCAAAGAGTCAGACAGGACTGAAGTGACTGAGCATGCACGTGCTTGTTTTAATATAAAAGCGACCCTGACAGTCACTTTAAAATGAAATACAGTTTACCCTCCAGGAAACACTTCCACCCTGACCCCAGGGTTTCAAGTGCCCCAGCACCCTTGCAGAGCCAGCAGAGTACAGGGGCCCCTGTCTCAAATCACAGACGAAAGCCCCCAAAGGTGGGCTGCTGTTCCGGACCCCATGGCCCAAGTCCTGCCCAAGGTCTTCACAGCTTCTTTCTCTTTGTCACCCCCATCCACACCAGGATTCCCAACAGCTCAAAACTCAGGCAAGAACATGGAAGAGGAGGGTCAAGGTGGGGGGATTTCTTCCACCTTACTGCTTCATTCACACCTTCTCCTCCTCTTCTGCCCCCAGCCCAGGACAGAACTTTGCACATTCTGGAACTGAGCGGTTGCAGCTTGCACCAACGCCTGAGAGGAAGGGGTTAAAAACATCTTTCATCTCTCAGCAGCCCTTTATATAGTCTACGTGTGACTCTGAATGGTTATGGCTTTATATAGAGCGTGCTCTGTGTGGAGGGAGAAACCGCCGTAGTTAAGGGAACAAAGACGGCTCTAGTCTAACGACCTGCTTTTATTTGTAGGGACCGTATCTCCAAAGGGCGGCCTTCAGGTGACATCTGCCATGTTGAGTCTGCGCCTGAAGAATTACACCAATAAACCCCAGAGATGCAAATACGAAAGGGATAGGAACGCACAGAAATAAACGAAAGCCACTCCTGTTTATTGTTTCTGGGGGGGGGGTGGGGGGTGGGGGAGAAAGAGAGAGAAATCACAGGCTTTCCTTTGGATGTTTTCACACAGAGCCGAACCTTCAAATGTCAAGTTCTGCAGGGTGTTGACCTAAAAATAGTATAATTTCTGTGTCATTTGAAAAGCTGTTTAAAATGACAGACTTAAGCCTGATTTTTTTTTTTCAAACAGGCATCTAAGATGAGAAACCAAAGTTGCATTATTTAGGGGCACAGTCTCTGGAAAAGAAAAGCGAGTGGGCCTTCATTTTACTAAAATGTGCCCGTTCCTGTGGTTTCCGTAGGTACTATCTGCGTGGGATGTTTTTGGCCGCCAGATCTCCTCTTTGTCCCCTGATGATTAAGATAAAAGAGGAGGGGAAAAGAAAGAAAGGAACAGCTTAGGGGAGGTGGAGGGGGCTGGCAGGGATGTCCTGGGACCCCCACTCACCTTTGCATCTCTGCTCACTCTGGGGAACCGGGGGCACAGACCCACATTTTCTCTGCCCAGCTCTCAAAATGAGCAAAGCCAGACTCCTAACCCGGCGCACCTCTCGGGCCAGAAGCTTGTGGTTTGTTTAGACAGCTCAGGTCATTCCTGTCCACACCCCAAGCTGACGCGGCTTTTTAAACACGGGGCAGGGGGTGCGGTCTCAGAGATACGCACTGCACACAGGGCGGGGTGGGGGGGAGCTGTCAGGTGGGAGGGGTCTAACCAGTTCTGCTCGGAGGGAGATGCATTTCTCCCCCAACTTCCCACCAGAAGAACCCCGGCTGGATGCAGGTGACTCTCTCAGTGCAGTGTTGGTTAGTCGCTCAGTCATGTCTGACTCTCTGCAACTCCATGGACTGTAGCACGCCAGGCTCCTCTGTCCATGGGATTTCCCAGGCAAGAACGCTGGAGTGGGTTGCCATGTCCTTCTCCAGGGGATCTTCCCGATCCAGGAATCGAATCCAGGTCTCCTGCACTGCAGGCAGGTTCTTTACTGTCTGAGCTACGAGGGAAACCAGTCACCACAAGAGGTGGTCACATTCCTTGAACGACTCCAACTGGGACCTTCTGTCCCAACATCCACCGGAATGGACCCTCTCTGAAGGTAGGGGTAAGCTGGACTCCTCTCAGCAGCCCCCATAAACCCTGGGAGCTCAGGCTGGGAGGCTGAAGATGAGTCCTCCATGGCTCAGGACTGACTGCGTGATGCTGAGAAAGTCACTTAACCTTTCTGAACCTTCATTTTCCAAACACGGAACTTAGACTAGCTCCAAAAGTCCGACCATCCCAGTGGCGCCTCGGTTCACACTTCCATTCCGTGTAGGAAAGAACAAATGAATTCCTGAATAAACAGCCAATGAGAGGGGTCCCAAGCCAGAGCCACCTCGGCCCTGGGTCCAGCTTCTCACTTGCATCCCTTCCCTGAGAACCTCTCCTCCTGGAAAAAGTAAGCCCTTGGAAAAAAATGCTTCCTACAAACATGAATTCACAGACACATCTTCAATGCTTCAGTGCCCAAGCCTCCCCCAACCTGGAGCAGTTACCCAAGGCGGTGCCCTGCTTCCATCCGCCCTCTGCTTTCCGAGATGGAGCCCCAGGGAGCCCCGGCCGTGAGCTGCAGCACCAAACCGCGGGAGAAGAAACAAACCCACCGCCCTCTCCCTGCTTGCACTTCACCAGTGGGTTCGTCTCAGAGCCTGTGGGTGTATTTCAATGAGAACAACATGAAAACATGGGCGGATTCTTTTCTCTGGAAGAGGAAAAAAAAAACCTGAAACAATAAGCTGAAGTAATAACAAGGCAGAATATGGACATCTGCTCCCCGCCCTGAACGACTCCCCAGCTTGCTTCTTCCTGGGCCTTGTCACACCCCTCCCCCCCCCGGGGCCTGGATTGCTAAAGAGCCCAAATGAATTCACCTGCACTGACTAGACACTGCTACCTGCTGCTGTGGCGCTTGCTACTCATTTTGTTCATTCATTAAACTAAAAGGCAGTGCGCCCTTCCTAGGTGCCGGGTACTGCGTGTCGGGGGGCTGTGGAGGCTTCATTTTCAACAAGCCTTTAAGGAAGCTTGCCATCTAATGGGGGAGCTGAGACAAGCCCATTAATAACTATGATACAGGGAGAAACGAGGCGAGGCAGAGATGAAGGAAGCACTGGGGAATAAAAAAAAGAACATTGGTTTGTGTGTATTGAAGGCTAGAAGTAATGGGCCGGAAGGCTTCATGGAAGAGGTGGCTTCCACCTAGGCATTAAATTCTGGGTGATGTTACACAATGGCTGGAAAGGAATGCCTTCTGGGCTGAGGATATTGAGTGTGGAAGGGTACAGAGGTGGCAGGCATGGTAGCAGAGGTTCCAACATTAGCCACAGTGAGCGTGAGCGTGTGGGGGCAGTGACAGAGAGGGCCAGCAAATGGGCAGAGTAGTACCCAAAGCATGTAGGAAGACTGAGGTATTTGGAGTTTATTCTGTGGGTTCTTTGCCGGGGAATATGTAGAGTCATTTGTCTTTCTCCTCTCAGATCTATTCTCTGCCCTTCTCTTGCTCTGCTCAGTGTAGCAGGAAACTACATTTCCCAGGCTACTTTGCAACTGGCCACTAGATTCAGCCAATGGGAGATCCCAGATGGAGACAGGCGGGGCAGAAAGAGGGAGAAGCCAGAGTATTTCTTTCCACTCTCTTCGCCTTGGGTGGCATCCCCAGCATCGGCTGCTTCTCTGGCGTCTTCTCCATGGTTCCAGCTCCTGTTAGCTGACTCCGGCTTCCAGGTTCCTATAATACTCCTCTCCTTTTGTCCCTCCAGCCTGAGGGATGCCAAAAGCTTCCTGCTGTTACTAATCTCTGGATTGCTAACCTCTGCATTACCTCACTGTGCCCTGTTTGGCCTTTTTGGCTCCTCCAGAGCCTATGAAGTCAGTTTCCTGGATTAAATACCTTATGTTCAATACCTAGAGAGGTATCTGTTTTCTTGGCTAGACCCTCACTGATACCGGGTAATTGGATTCCACTTGGCTTCAGAAAGTTCACGTTGGCTGCAGAGGGCCCGATTCACAGTTTCTGCACACCTCCTGAGGAAAAAGTGAGGACGGGTGAGGGAGGCCTCAAGTAGGGAAGTGGCATGAGAATAAACAAGGGAAGACGTTGAAAGAGCCCCAGGGCCTCACAGAGGAATGGGCACCAAAGATGATGAGCTTAGCTTGAACACCCAAGGGAATGGCTGGGCCACCAACAGAGTTAGGAAGAGCAAGGGAGAAACTGAACTGCAAAGGAGCTGATGAGCGGGATTTTTCTTTATGCTTTTTCTCCTTTTATATTGCTTTTTTTTTCTTTAACTAATCCATGCACTTGGCTCTTGGGCTTTCCCTCATTGATTTTGGATTGGGGAGATTGATGGAGGAGACCTCTAGAGAAACTGAGCATTTGGAGGCAGCAGTGGGAGGCAGAGAACACCTTTAAGGCCCCAGGAGGGGGTGTGCAGGGGAAGTGGGGAGGGGACACATGAGAGCGTGGAGAAGAGCCACAAGGGCTGGAGGATCTGAGGAGTGGGTGGGAGCCAAGGGGCAAGGTGGGAGAGCAGTGGGATGGGGCATGTGGGCTGTCCCGGCCAACAGGAAGCACTATCAGGGGCACGGTGGAGGTCACAATGAGGGGGCGGTGGGTCCAGAGCGCTGGTGACATGGCAGAGAGAGACAGCAGAGGGAAGGCAGGGAGAGGCTTGATCGGGGACAAGGTCAGTCTGCACCTGAGGGAAAGGGCCCAACAAAGAGCAAGGGCCCAAAGGTGCCAGGATGAGTGCTTTCAAACATTCATTCATTCATTCACTCAACAAGTGTTTACCACACGCCTCCACGTGCTAAGCACTGTTTTGAGCTCTGCAGATGGAACAGTGAATGAAAGTTGTGAAAACTCGGGGACTCCCCTGGCAGTCCAGGGGAGTTAAGACTTCACAATCCCAATGCAGAGGGCACGGGTTGGATCCCTGATTAGGGAACTAAGATCCCATATGCCACATGGCATGGCCAAAAATAAAGAAAGAAGAGAAAAGTCCCTGCCTGCTTAGACTTTCTGTTGAACAAAGGGAGACAGACAATAAACAAAAACACATCGAACCTGTCACACCGCACATAACGGTAATGGCTATGGAGTGGGGCGGGGGAGGGGTAGTGCAGGAAGCAGGATGGTGGGGAGGGGCCGCTGGGATTTCAGCAGGATGGTTGGGGAAGGCCTGTCTGGAAAGGAGACCTAAGGAGGTGAGGAAGCAACACAGGGGGTGAGGGATATATGGAAGAAGTGCGTGCCAGGGAGAGGGAGTAGTTAGTGCAAAGGCCCTGAGTGCGTTTCAGAAATGACAGTGAGGCCGGTGTGGCTGGAGCGGGGTGGGGGAGGGGCCTGCATAGCAGGGCACGAGGCGGGGGAGTTAGAGAGGACGGGCCAGACCAGGGAGGCCTTGTCAGTTAGAGGAAGGACTTGAGCGTGCTGCTGCTGTTGTTCGCTTTGACTTGTTTTTACAACTGCACTCTGCAGCATGCACGATCTTAGTTCCCCAGCCAGGGATCAAACTGGTGCCCTCTGCACTGGGAGTGCCGTGTCTTAACCACTGGACTGCCAGGGAAGTCTCAGGACTTGAGCTTTTATCTGAGGTTCGTGGGGAGCCAGGGGAGGGCTCTGAGCTGGATCTTGATGTGATCTAGCTCAGGGCAATGACTGAGGAAGGGAGCTGAGTCATTTGTAGGCTGGAAAGCTGCAGCACTGAGCTACCTCCCCAGGGGAGCCACTGCCCCGGAGGCTCCCCTGAGAGCAGGTGGGGCAGGGACAGGGCCAAGGGGAACCTCTCAGGCCTTTGCTGTGACTGCACAGGTTACGCTGGGATTGGCCAGCGCACGGTAGGACCCTCCCACCCCGGGAAGGGCCCGAGTCCCATGCTCACAATTCCACAGCACAAATGAGCCTCCTGAAGACCTCCCCTTCCCCAGAAACCTTGAGCAGGGGTCTTTACTCTTCATTCTTGATGTCTGCTTGAAGAGATGTGAACCATGAGCCTTGGTGGTCTGGACTCCTCTGCTCCCAGAACCCCTTCTATACCAAGGCCTACCCTCACACGGGTCCCCAGGCTCCCCAGGCTCGTCACTGGCCTGTCAGAGGAGCAGTCAGCTGACTGAGGTAACTTCAGCGTGCCACCCATACCCTGGTCCTATGCCTGGAGCCATCCTCTTCCCCCTACACCTACCCGTCAGCATTAATGGGACTCAGTGAAGATACCTGTCACCCCTCACTCCTAAGATGGCCTGTCTCTGGGAAGGCCCTGGCTGTGGCTTCTACAAACTTCCCACCAGCAATGGAGCCCGCAGAGCCAAGGTAGTCAACCTTGTGACCTTGTTTGGATGTTTCATTCTAGAGCTTCAACCTAACTTCTCCCCCCCAGTTTTTTGGGGCATCCTCAAGAGTATGTATCTTTGTACCCTCGTACACAGACCCATTGAACAGCTCCTTTAGAAGAGAGGCTTCGCACAACCTGAGAACAGTTTCCCCTCAGAACTCAGAGAACAGTAGCAGTCTCTGATAGGCACTCAATAGCACTAATGGCAGCCATGTTGAAACTGGTGGCCATGTTGGAAAGGGTATATCCAAATCCAAACACAGGCATTGAAATCTCATCACTGTGGACTGAGCTCTTTGTAGAAATGGTAACTGCCATTCTCTGTCCTCACAACTGTCACAACCCCAAACTTTCAGTCTAAGGAAACCTAGGTGTACTCAGTTGGGTATGAAAGACACCGCCTTCAGATCTAGAGTCTGTTCCTAAATCCTCTGAAACAATAAAGTGTAGTCTCTCTGCTTGCCTTATGAAAGTTGACACTTTTGTACTCTACATAAACTTGAACGTTAAAAATAATAGCTTTTGTGTTGGAGTATACACTTTCAACATTCATTTTCTACACTTCAGAATATATGAACATTAAGTCACTACAATAAGTTGAAAAACAAGATTACTGTTTTCATATCCTCTGTGAGTTGCTAATAATCTTGCTGTTACCCTGACATTATGGTCAAGAGATATTGTTTTTAGTTATTCGGAAGGAATGTACCTAACACGATGAGTTTTTCAAAAGGAAGAGAAAAGAGGGGAGACTAGGATTTTACTGAAGTGAGTGTGATATCTTCTTATACTTTTCATTATGGAGAATCTCAGAATTATTCAAAAATCAAGGAAATATTACAAGGAACTGCTGGGACCCATCACCAGCTTCAACAACCTGCAACCCAGGGTCGGTCCTACCCCACACATCCCAACCCTAGGATGCTTTGAAGCGAGCCCCAGACACCACATACTGGGTTTTGTTAATACTGTAAAGGGTTACTGTTAAGGGGTAGGATCTCTGTTGGACTTCCCAGGTAGCTCAGTGGTAAAGAATCTGCCTACCAATGCAGGAGACATTGATCCCTGGGTCAGGAAGAGCCCCTGGAGAAGGAAATGGCAACCCACTCCAGTATTATTGCATGGAGAATCCCATGGACCGAGGAGCCTGGCAGGATGTGGTCCATGGGGTTGCAAAAGAGCCAGACAGGACTTAACAGCTAAACAACAACAACAACAACAACAGGATCTCTGTCAGCAGCTTCTCTCTTTGTTTCAGCGAAACCAAGAGATGAACTCCAGCTCCTCCCATCCCCAGGAGGCCCGGGATGCAAGTCAGTTCCCAGATCTGGGCCACCCGGACCTTTTGCTGCAGCCCGGACAGAAGGCCTATCTTCAACTTAATGAGGGGAGCAGGGATCGGGGGCTACATGCAAGGCCTTGTTCAAGTGCACCTTGGACCCCTCCCCCCACCCCATGGGAAAAACACTCCATCTGTAAGAAATGACCTTTGAAGAAAAACTCATCCGATCCCATCATTTAAGATCAGCTTAAAATGATGCATGGGGTTTTCCACAGCCATCATGAGTGAAACCAGTTTGGCCTTTGTGCTGCAGCTCTGACGGTCTGCCCCCCACACCACCCCTCCACCTTCATCTCCACCCAGTGCCTCCCTACTCATACTGAGCAAGTCACTCCAGGAGGCACCTAGCTGGATCCCATGTGCCAGGTCCTAGCGCCTTCACAGCCACTGATCTCTTTCCGGAATATACCACTCCCCTCCCACCAGCTACACACCTTCTAGTTCTTCAAAGTTCAGCTTTTGTCACCTCCTCCAAAAAGCCTTTACTGGACTCCTCAAAAAAATAAGCCATCCCCTGGGACTTCCTTCATAGTCCAGTGGTTAAGAATCTGCCTTGCAGTGCGGGGGACGCAGGTACAACCCCTGGTCGGGGAACTAAGATCCCACGTCCCATAGAGGAGCTAAGCCCATGAGCCAAAACTAGAGAGTCCGTGCCCCACGGTGAAAGATCCACATGAAGCTATGAAGATTCCATGTGCCACAACTAAGACTCGACACAGCCAAAGAAATAAATAAAAAACAAACAAAGCCATCCTCTGCTGATACAGCACCTCACATGCTTACCACTTTATCATTTTTTTCAACAAATATTTACCAAGCTCCCACTATGTTTCAGGTACTGTTCTACCCACTAGTGATATAAAAGTGTAAAGAAAAAATATAAACAAGTATGTGCTGTCCTGGAACTTCTATTCCAGTGGGGGAAGACAGAAAATAAACTTGTAATAATGAAGTAAAATAGCCTCAGGTTCTGATAAGTGCTATAAAGAAGATAAAATAGAGAAACATGGTAAATACGGAACAGGGGCTTCCGATTTAGGCAGTGTGGTTAGGGAGGGATATTCGGCTTGTGTCATGGCCTTAAAAAATGGCCACAAGATTCTTTAACATTCCTCCCACTGAGAGGTGAGGTCTACGTCCTCTGCTTTTCGATCTGGGCATGCCTCTGACTAGTTCAACCAATACAGTGCATCAGAAGTGACACCAGGAGAATTCCAAAGCAAGGTGGCAAAAGGCCATGGAGTTCTTGGTCTCCAAGAACATCCACAGTGAAGCCATGAGCTGCCATGTGAGAAGTGTGACTAGCCTGAGGCTGCCATGCTGTGAGGAAGTGCAAGGAGTAAGAGGGGCCACGCGGAGGTACTCTGCTAAACCGTCCCAGATAAACTGAGGGTTCAAGCCTTCCCAATGCAGGTGCCCGGAGCCTCCAGGTAAGTCCAGAGCCTAGCTGCAGGTCACCCCCAGACTTTATGCTTTCTCACCCATGCTGGAGCAGAAGCAAGCCAATCTGCTGTGCTCTGTCTGCACTCTTGTACTCCCAGTATCCATGAACATAATAAAACTCTTCCTTTGTGTCCTGAAGTTTTACAGTGGCTCATGAAGCAACAGTAACCAAAACATACTGAGTCTTGAATGATGAGGAAAAACGGACATGCAAAGAGCTGGGTGTGAGGAGCATAGCAAGTGCAAATGTCCTGAGGCAAGACCACGCTCAGCCTCTTGCGAAAGAGGTAGGGATGCGGTTATAGACCAAGTAAACAGTGAGGATTTTATTTTAAGTGATACAGGAAATCATTGGAGGGTTTTGAACAGGACAACAACATGACCTGATTTATCCTTTAAAAAGATCCTTTAGAGACTTCCCTGGTGGTCTAGTGGTTAAGACTTTGCCTTCCAATGCAGGGGGTGCAAGTTCAATCCCTGGTCGAGGAGCTAAGATTGCACATGACTCGCAGTCAAAAAACTAAAACATTAAACAGAAGCAATATTGTAACAAATTCAATAAAGACTTCAAAAAATGGTCCATATAAAAAAATTAAATTAAAAAAAAATTTTTTTTAAAGATCCTTCAACCATATCTATCAAGTGTTGTCAGGATATGCAGGAGCTAGAACTTTCATCCACTGCTGATGGGGGCATACAGTCTCTAAGGAAGGAATGCTGTGTTGTTTCTTTCACAAATGTCCCCAGAAAACACTGGCGGTGAGGGACAGGCTGCCTGGCATCCACAGCTCTGTCCTAGTGTTCCCGGGGCCTCTCCCACTGCCCTCGGAACCTCTGAACAGCCTCACCAGCCCATCAGTGGCACTAAGAGCTCTACCTTTTCCTACCTTCCTGCCTCCCCGCTTCCCTCGTCTCTTTTCTCACTGGTAGCCCAGCCACCTCACAAGTCTGCCTGCCTCCACCCTCCCCCATCATCTAATTCTCCATACAGCAGCCCAAGGGATTTTTGTAAATAAATTCTAATTCAAGCAAAATGTCCATGAAGTACAGTGCACATGTCATACGTGTACAGCTTGGTGACATTTCACTAAATGAACTTATACCCGTGTCCCCAGCCTCCAGATCAACACTCAAGAAGCCTCCTGGGGACCCTTCCAGTGGCTACCCTGCACCCTCAAGGCTAACTGTTGTCCTGGCTTTCAACAGCATAAACTAGTTCTGCCTGACTTTGAACTTTATAATCACTGAAATGTACAATTCGTGTTCTTTTGTCTCCAGTTCCTTTTGCTCAACATTATGTTTCTGAAAGTTTCCATGCTGTTGCATGGGCTGCTGCTGCTGCTGCTAGGTCGCTTCAGTCGTGTCCGACTCTGTGTGACCCCAGAGTTTACTCCTTTTTATTGCTGTCTACTAACCTGTTGTGTGAATTTGTTGTTCAGTCACTCCGTCATGTCCAATTCTTTGCAACCTCATGGACTGCAGAACGCCGGGCTTCCCTGTCCTTCATCATCTCCTGGAGCTTGCTCAGACTCATGTCCATTGAGTCAGTGATGCCGTGTAACCATCTCATCCTCTGTCATCCCCTCCTCCTCCTCCCCTCAATCTTTCCCAGTATCAGGGTCTTTTCCAATGAATGGGCTCTTCGAATCAGGTGGCCAAAGTATTAGAGCTTCAGCTTCAGATCAGACTTTCCAATGAGTATTCAGGGTTGATTTCCTTTAGGATGGACTGGTTGGATCTCCTTGCAGTCCAAGGGACTCTCAAGAGTCTTCTCCAGCACCACAGCTCGAAAGCATCAATTCTTTGGCACTCAGCCTTCTCTATTGTCCAGCTCTCACATCTGTACATGACTACTAGAAAAACCATAACTTTGACTATATGGACCTTTGTCAACAAGGTGATGTATCTGCTTTTCAATACTCTGTCTAGGTGTGTCATAGCTTTTCTTCCAAGGAACAAGCATCTTTTAATTTCATGTCTTGGGGCTTGGCAAGCCAGGCTGTCTCTGCTTCCCTCCCCCCTAGATGTGGTCGTTGTCAGGGCCTACAGCTCAGACAAGCTTCCATGCTACAGGATGCTTCTTCCTTCTGCTCAGATCAGCTAGGGTTGAGCTGGGCCTGGCCATTGAGCCAGCAAGAGAGAAGCAGGTAACCATGCAGGTGTCAAGAAACCCCTGGGCACACAGCCACCGGCCACTTAGAGACCCCTATGCAGGTGGGTCTCCAGACCCCACTTAGCACCACCTCCCCTCCCCACCCTGGTCCAGGCCTCCTGCATTATAGAACAATTATTTCTCAAAAAACATGACTATGCCATTCCCTCTATTCTTTTTTCCATCACTTTGTGTTCAAATTTAATAATAACTTGTAGTCACTGTAGAAAATTTGGAAATCACCAAAAAAGTATAAAAAAGAAATGTAAATTACCTATAATCGGAAGCTAAGGATTTTCCACTGGTAACATAACCCTGTGTTTCCTTTCAGTATTTTTTCTATGCACACATTTCGCTGCATGTATTTCTGATAAAATCATAATCTCACCACATTTCCAGGTGTTCCCCACTCAGAGAGAGCAACAGGTGTTTCTGGTGGGGTTTAGCCTGGGCCCCTGCCCTTCGGATCTACTTAAAATGAAGGGTGTCCTCTGGGTGGGCGGGCCCTTTGAGGGCCTGTGGAGGTGACCAGCTGGGCCTCAGCCCCTCCCCCACCTAGCCCGCCCCAGACCCGAGGCCTTTTGTGTGCCCCAGGCCTCCTACGATGGAAGCCATCGGGGCCCAGTGTGCTTTTGTAACCTGATCACCTTCATCCTTGCGTCCTTGCAGCTTTCCTTAACAAGGCCAAATTTATGTGCCCCAAAGGGAACCCAAGCTGCCGGCAAGCCCCCGCCCGGAACTCACCCACCACCACCCCCAAAAGCCACAGGGCATTTACAAAAGGGGTTGGGTGAGCTTTGATAAAACTGAAGCAGTCCCGGGTGTCAGGTCGGAAACTCCACCTCGCTAAGTTCTGGGGACACAAGACAGGGAGTCATAAACAGGAAGCATTTCTACCGCGCCTACTGGATGGCAGGCGGGGCTGCTGGATGAGTCGAGTCTGAAAACTAAAAGAGGCGCTGGGTGAGTGCTCAGGGCCACCTCACCTTAGCGCTGTCACTCTGCAGGGGGCTGGGTGTGGCTGCTAAGTTGCTACTTGGACTTGGCAGTTGGGTGAAGTCCAGAGCAGTTATGATGCTCAGCTCAGTAGAGAACGGACAGGCAGACACCCCACCCCGACCTCACCCCCAACCCAGGGAGGTAAGAGGGCAGTGCAGGTATCCAGATATGTTGAGAAGGGGAGTAGGCCCAGCTCCCAAAGCTCCGACTCTTCCATGGCAGGAACCTGGCCCCTGGCCTAGAGCTGGGGGAAAGGTGAGAGGCTCCATGCCCATGCCCAGGAAAGCTGTTCCTCACTCCAGTCTCTGGACAGCACCTTCCTGGAGCAACAGAACACAGGAAAATTGAATTTCCCAGCACAGCCATGCAGTTCTAGAACTACGTTTCTCAGAAAGTGATGCTTCCAGGAGGATTCTGCTCATCCCCAGCAAGGGTTAGACAAATGACTGGTGGGGAGAGGAGGGGAAGGTGAAGCACAGGAGTATCATGGGAATAGCTGGGAGGTACCCCATCTGATCACAACTTCACCCACAGAGCGTGGTTCCGAGGGAGCCGCCTCTAGTCACCTCTTCTGCCGCTTCTGGTCAAATCCCATCCACTGAGCTCCACCCAGATTTGCTATCAGATTCTGAAGCCGGAGTCCAGAATCAGGGTATCAGAACCGCACAAGATGTTAAGCCTTGCTACTCAAGCATTTCCCAAAGTATATGTTGTGGAAGCCAGTGGGATAGGCAAAGGAGTTCCTTGGTTAGGTGACTTTGGGAAACACTGTGTAGTAGAGGTGACCCCAACTCTTGACCCCTCCTGAAACCCACGCCCTTGCCCATGGAGTTTCAGTGTCTTCCTACGGCAGGTAGGTGACCTGCTCAGCTCTTAGCCGGTGGACTGATACATGCTTGGAGACCTGAGGGAAGCAGAGGTTTGCAGTGAGCTGGGACTTTGCTCTCTTGAGCCTCTGCCACCATCACAAGAACACGCCCAGGAAGGCTGCTGGAGGGTGGGATACAGGTGGGACAGAGCAGACCTGCTGTAAGCATCCCAACCAGAACCAATTCAGATGGCCCTCTAAGCAGCCACCACCAGCCACGAGGGTGCCCAGCCAATCTCCAGAAGATTTGAGACACTTGAGCAAGAAATATGTATCATTGTAGGCCATTGAGGTTTTCTAGCACTGTCAAAGCAAAAGAAAACTGATACAACCCTGCGTGCTAGAATTGTCCAGAGTCACAAGGTACTCTAGCATATTCAAGGCCCTGAGAAGTTCTGTAGTAGAGAAACCTGTTTAACTTTGCTGAACCCAACATTTCCCAAACACACGTGCTCATGGAACCCTTGTCTCCCAGGTAACATTTTACAGAAGTCATATTCAGAGGAATGCCCATCAGTAAACACTAATGAATGCTCACCGTTCATTTTCTAGACGAGGAAACCAGACCCAGAAAGGGGGCTCTCCTGGCTTCTGGGTCATCATTGCTTCCCCTCATGACATTCCCATTTCCTCTAGGCAATGGTGGTCTCTCCCTTTACTGAACTGAGGTCTGAACCACACAACTTCACATCTGACTATTTGCTGTATGTTGTTTTCTTTCTTTTATAGTTGTTTTACAATCTTGTGTTCATTTCTGCTGTACAGCAAAGTGATTCAGTTATACATACATGATATATATAAATCTATTCTTTTTCAGTTCTTTTCCATTATAGTTTCTTCAATTCAGTTCAGTTCAGTCGCTCAGTCATGTCCGACTCTTTGCGACCCCATGAATCACAGCACGCCAGGCCTCCCTGTCCATCACCAACTCCCAGAGTTTACTCAGACTCACGTCCATCGAGTCCGTGAGGCCATCCAGCCATCTCATCCTCTGTCATCCCCTTCTCCTCCTGCCCTCAATCCCTCCCAGCATCAGAGTCTTTTCCAATGAGTCAACTCTTCACATGAGGTGGCCAAAGTACTGGAGTTTCAGCTTTAGCATCATTCCTTCCAAAGAAATCCCAGGGCTGATCTCCTTCAGAATGGACTGGTTGGATCTCCTTGCAGTCCAAGGGACTCTCAAGAGTCTTCCCCAACACCACAGTTCAAAAGCATCAATTCTTCGGCGCTCAGCTTTCTTCACAGTCCTACCAGGTATTAAATGCAGTTCTCTGTGCCATACAGTAGGACTTTGTTGTATATCTATTTTATTATAGTATGTTGTATTTGTTAATCCCAAACTGTTAATTTATCCCTCCTCTCCCTTCCCTTTTGGTAACCATAAGTTTGTTTTCTATGTCTGTAGGTCTGTTTCTATTTTATAAATAAGTCCATTTGTATTATTTTTTTTAAGATTCCACATGTAAGTGATATGATATCTTTGTCTGGCTTACTTCACTTAGTATGATAATCTCTAAGTCCAGTATGTTGCTTTCTAATTCAACAAAAGAAGTTTTCTTGAGCAACTACTACATGCAAGATGCTAAGCACCAAGGACCTCCAGAAAAGACAGTCCTTAGCTTCTAGCAGCTCACAGTGCAGTGGAGGAAGAAGGCAAAGAAAAAGAACCTGTGAAGGGACACATTGGGTGCCATGGGGCAGGCAGGCTGCAGAGGTGACATATATATCAAGGAAAGCTTCATGGAGGAGGTAACATCTGAACTGAGTCTTGAAGAATGAGTAGGAGTTACCTGCGTAAGAAAGATAAGATTGGGTGGGATGGTGGGAGAGGCATGGGGGAGGAACTGGAGGATCTGAGAGTGGAAGCCTAAGTGAGTCAGGGGTCAGCTAATTGCAAAAGAAAGGGATTCCTTGTAGAGTATCCTCTCCAGTGATCCCCTCCAGCTAGTTGCAACAGAAAGGGATTCCTTGTAGGATATTAAGAGGCTAACAAGCCTATGTGGAGGACTGAAGAGACCCACTCTGTGCTGAACTTTCAGGAAAGTCCCCCAAAGTCACACCACAGAACTGAGCTGTCATGATCAGGGAGCCATTACATAATCAGAACCCATCAGTGCCAGGTTGAGAACCATGTGGCCTCAGCTGTGATTCACATCAACAAAAGGCATGCCTCTCTCCCTCTTTCACTGAGATCCAAAGTCAGGTCTCACACAAGAATGTCTGATTGGCTGAACCTCATCATACCTCAAACCCTAGCTGCAAGAGAGTCTGGAAATGTCCTATTTAGCTCTCTAACAGAGGTTGACATGGATGCCAAACATCAATTCACCTCATCTTTCTCAAAAGAGCACTTAAGGAAAGCCAGTTTGGCATGTATTTAAGGCTGATCTTTCCAGAAAATATTCTCAGCTCTTACAGCTCCTTTTTACTGTCTCCCTCATGATGCCTGCCCCCACTTCTGGGCATGCCATAGGCGCTCGTTAAAGACCTCCAAAAAGCCTAAGCTGATTAACCAGCCTCCTCACTGCTTGATCTCTGGGGTGGGCAGGTATCAAGATGAATAAAGGCAACCTTCTTTTTTTTCCAGTCTTGCCTGGAATAAATTGCTACTTTCTTGAACACATAGAAGGATGTATTATTATGAAGGGGTTCTGTATTATTACTGAGAACAATTGTTCAGAAGCCAGAAGCCTAGAGCTGACGAGGTTATATTCTCTGAGGAGAAATTCCAGAAACCATTACTCATTAATTTTTTTGCTTGGGAAAAGAAACTTTACCTTCTCCTGCATGGCTTGACATCCAAGGAGGAACTTGACCCTCCACATTTGCACTCATTGGTGAGTCAGTGACTGAGCAGGCAGTAGCCTCCATTCAGATGCCAAAGCCAGCAGGTGGTCACTGGATGAGGCCTAGTCATAGCACTCCATAGAGGTGCACTCTGGGAATGAAGGTTTGGCTTGGGAATGCCAAACAAACATGTTTCCAGGAAATTCCCAATTGCCCAGCCCTCCTTGGCAGGGCAGGGACTGACCCAGTGGCACAGTGCTTTTGTCACTGTCCGACCAAACCCCTCACGCTCTGCCCTGAAGATGGGGAAACCAGGGCCTCTGGAATCCAACATCTGTCCAGGCCCACAGGAGGCGCGGGAGGCCTAATTAATTTATGTCTGTGGAGCACCTGTACAGCCTCAAATGAGAGGTGTAAGGCGACCACAAGCCCAATTAATTACCACCATTGATGGAGGCTTCGGGCCCCACCTCCTCTTTCACTTCAGCTGCCTGGCCCTGTCTCACAGCAAAGGCAGGCAGATGCTGACTGAGAAGGAGAAAGTCAGCAGGTAAGCCAGAGATCCTGGCTAGGGTCTTAGCTCCCCACGGCAAGTTGCCATGAACAATTAGTCACTGGAGGTTTCCTGGATCTCACCATTTTCCTCAGAGAAAATGACTCTAGTATGAGTCTTCCTCAGATTATAAACCTTTTCTCTCAGAATGAGGTACTAGTGCCAAGCTGAGACACCTTCCTCAGATTTTGGCCTCTGCTTTAAAGTGGGCCTGGATCCCCCAAGAATATATACAAAGCCCTGCCTCTCCAAGGGCCATATTTAAACTCGCCACCATCAAGCACAGGGCAGGGAGGAAAAGGAGAAAATGTACATACAGAAGTATGTGGTTTTATGAAAGCAAAGTGAATGCCCAGTCATTCATAAATGGAGTGTGCCAAATGGGGGCTATTTCACATTTGATTCCTTGTACATTTTATGGCAGAAGAGCTCACTGGGTATTTCATTTTCCAGTTCCAGGCACGGGCTCCCTGGTGGAAATTCCAGACTGCCGGGGTGTCCATACCTTTGTCCACAGGTCACCAGAGCTCAGCCAGTCAGGAGGGTAGCAGAGCTGAGAAAAGCATGCGGGCGTGAAGCTAGGGTGGCCAGGCAAGGTTACACAGCCTGTGTCTGCAAGATCAGGGTCTACGTGGCTCGGGTTTGCATAGCACAGGTCTACAAGGCCAGATTCTTGCCGCATCAAGATCTGCATCATCAGAGGCTGCATGGCCCAGATCTGCTTGGCACCCATGTTGCCACCCCTTTAATCAAACTGAGACCCCCTGACCCAGAACAGAGACACTGCTCAGCTTCTAACAAAGCCTGCAGAAGGCAGGAATGGGGGCCACGCTGGGGAGCTGAGGGGTTAGATCTGAGCGCTCCCCTGGGGTCACAGGTCCTTCTGGGACCTCTGAGCAGGGAGACAGTTTCCTCCTCCTGCCCCAGGGGCCCATGGTCCATTCCATCATCTCAGGGATCCACCTCCTGCTTTTCCTTTCGCCACCAGCTGCTTCCCTGTCACTGGGGACAGGAGGGAAGACAAGGAGCGGAGCTGTGCTCAGCGGCCCAGGCAGGCGATCCCTGCCTCTGTGGGTGACAACGCGGGGTTGTTTACCTTACCTCTCCTGACCTCGGAGAGCAGGGGGCTCCAGCCACATTGCTCTGGCAGGGGAAGGGCCCGGGCCTGCTGGCCTCGCAGGCTGGGGAGAGACACACTCAGAACACCACTGCGAAAAGAACTGTCAGCCTTCATTATTAATATCCAGTGTTAATATTTAATGTCAGAAAACTGCAGCTCCCTTCTCTGTACCATCACCAGACTCGCACGGGTCATGTTAACCAGAACTCTTCCATCTCAGCACCCCTCTAGCTACGTGTCAAGACCCACAGAGAGGTTTGGGCTTGCTTAAAATACCGGGTGCCAAATGAATCCTAAAAAAAGAAAATGAAAACTAAATAAGACTCAGAAAGGATGTTATTGCTTTTGAAATCAATCCTGTTCCTTAAACATCTTTCATACTCCATGTTTTGATGCCAGAAAGTTTAGAAACAGTGTAAGGCAGAAGTGTAACCTTTAAGATAGGGAAGATTGGAGGAATTTCCTGGTGGTCCAGTGGTTAGGACTCCTTGCTTTCACTGCTGGGGGGCCCAGGTTCGATCCCTGATCAGAGAATTAAAGATCCCACAAGCTGAGCTGTGCTGCGGGGTGGGGGGGGGGGGTTGGGGGGAAGGGAAGATAAGAGCTCTGCAGAGTATTTTGTGCATTGTTGAGAGTCCAGATGTATTTCTTAATCAGCAGCAGCAATGCAGTATGGATACAACCAAAAAAATCTGAATGATCTGATGGACACTGCAAGATGAACGCAAGATGTTGATTGAATAGAATTATTCACCGCTTAAGCAATCAACTAACTCTTACCTATCAGAACCAGCTCGTTTCTCAACCTGGAACACTCTGTTGGCTTTTGGGGTAGGACAGTCCTTCATTCCACCGAGCTGTCCCACACACTGTCCCTACCCATTCACCCCATGCAGTTGTGACCCATTTCCAAACACCCTCCCACCAGCGTGGTGGGTGGCACAGCCCCAGGACTGGGAACCCCCAATCCAGGTACACTGGGCCACTGATGTGGAACAGGCACAGAAGTGTAAAGGCAAACTCAGAAATGACCCAGGCAGGGACTTCTTTGGTGGTCCAGTGGCTAAGACTCTGAACTCCCAGTTCAGGAGGAGCCTGGGTTTGATCCCTGGTCAGGGAATTAGATCCCACATGCCACAACTAAGAGTTCTAATGCCGAAACTAAAAAAAAAAGATCCCGCATGCCCCAACAAAGATGAAAGATCCTGCATGTGGCAACTAAGAGCCCGCACATCCAAATAAATAAAAAATATTTTTTAAAAAGAGAGAGAGATGACCTGGGCACCAGGCCAAGCCAGTGGAGCCAGGCCATGCTCATGCTAAGGCATTCGGGAAGGCAACAGAGTCTGGGACTGGCCTCCACAAAGTGACCCAAAGGGATAGCCTGCCCCCACACCCACCCTGCTCATGCCCCACCCCCACCGCTGGGCACAGGGCTCCACCCTTCTCCACTGGGAGTGGGCTACCACCTCCATCTGCAGGTGGGAGTGGTCATGGCTTGTAAAGCTTTCATCTTTTCGACATCAAAGAAGGACCTCGCAAAAAGGCCCTGGGCACAGTTTTCCAGGATCCAGGAACCCAGATGACTCACCTGTGTTGGCACCAGCCCGGGGTCCCAGCTTGTCTTCCTTGACCTGAGCCACACCTACCCAGGCTTGAAGCCTCAGCTCACCACCAGCCTTCCTAAAGGACCAGTTAGTTACCAGAGCTGAGTCCCTGCTTGGTTGGGAAAGCCACTTACAGGAATATAAATAGAAGATGATTTCATTTCCAGGGAATCTTCTCCCTATAAAGTTTTTTATAATATTTTATTGAGAAATAATTTATATCCAGTAAAATGCAGAAAACTTAAGTGTACAACCTGATGAATTTTTACATATGTATGCACTCATGTGCCTTATAAAATTTTAAGAAAGCATAGAAAAGAAATTTTAATTAAAATACACACACACAGTAGCTGGAATAGCTAAAACTAAAAAGAGTGATAACAGCAAAAGTTGGCAAGGAGGTAGAGAGATGGGAATTCCCATACATCTCAGATAGGAGTAGAAAGTGGTATAACCACTTGGGAAAATGACTTGGCAGTTTCTTATAAAAATTAAACAGATGCCTGCCCCATGACCTAGTCTGAGTACTTACCCAAGAGAAATGAAAATATATGTACATGAAAGTTCACCGCAGCTTTATTTGTCATAGCCCCAAACTGAAACAACCCAAATATTCACCATCAACTGTATGGATCAACAAATTGTGGTGTAGCCACACAGTAGAATACCAGTCATCAATAAAAGGAATGAATCCCTGATACACACAACATGGATGAATCTCAAAATAATCAAGCTGAAAGAAGCCAGAGAGTACTTACTGCATGATTCCATTTATTTTTTTTTTGTCTGACCCAATTTATTTTCAGCATAAACATATAACCTCAGTATGAGATGTCTAACTAAAGCAAGCACCAGCAACAAGACCAAGACAGCATCTCTTCTTCTAAAGTTTAGGTTTTGCCCAGAATCCTTGATACAGGGAATAGCCCAGACCAAGAGTCATTGCTCCCACAACCAAGCCTTGGGCTGCCACACGCTTGTGGATCAGGTGAACAGACATTTCAGTATTTCCCCTGCTCTTCAATCTACATAATCCATATGCAACAATTGCTGCAAAACCTGCCATTCCAATGGGGACAAACGGTGCCTCTCTAGCTTTTCGGATAAGTTTAGATCCCTGATCTTCATCATATGAAGAAAGAGAAATATCTGTGTCGCTTGACATAGTGATTGAAGAATCTTCCTTCCTGAGGCGGAAGAGAGTCACCCAAGGTGGAAGAGAACACCGGCCTGGGGACAGTCCATTTATATTAAACGGTAGAAAACGCAAACCATTCTACAATGACAGGAAGCAGATCAGTGGTTGCCTGCGGATGGGGTCCAGGGACAGGCAGGCAGGAGCAATGGCAAGGGAGGGCATGAGGAAACATTGGGGAGCAATGTATATATTCACGATCTTGATTATGGTGACGGTTGCACGGGTGGATGCATATGTCAAAACGTATCAAATTGTATAATTTAAATAAGTGCCATTTATTGTATGTCAATTATACCTCGATAAAGCTGTATTTTTTAAGATGTGTGTTTCACTGCATGAAAATCATACTTCAATTTTTTTTTTAATGCTGAATTCACCACCACTCCCTCCTCCTCCAAAAAAAAAAAAAAAAAACAAGCAAAACATACATACAACAAATATGGGTTCTTGGGATTCCACATATCCTCTCGTCTTTGGGATCAAGCAAGAGAAATTCTACTTTAAGCTCAAGGCAATGTAACAGAAGCGGGGCCACCACACCACAGCAGAGGCACGAAGGCAAATCGACGTGTCTGAGCCCAGACCTGTCTTCCTGAGACGTGGCTCAGACTCCTGCTTGTATTGTTAAGCTGAAGGGCACGTTATAACCAGACAATTATTCTCGGGGTTAGCCTAGTATAATGCGTTCATTTCCACCTTGTCCCCTCTTGGCTACTTCCTTCTTGGGTGAGTATTCATGGCTGGGGCATGGCAGGAACTCCACACCAGCAACCAAAATCCTGTACCGTGACAACTTCATCTCTTAATTACAGTAAACATTTACATAATGCTCGGGCCCAGCCAGTGCAGAAAGATTCGTTAATGCAGAAACATGCCCTTTAACCATCCCGTTTTATTACACAAACCCCCTGGGGACCCGAGCAGCCCAAGATTTGCAAAAGATGATGAGAAATTGGCTGAGATATTAAGCCCCTTTCCAGGTGCAATTAAAAGCAGGCTGGAGAAGCTCCCGCTTTCACAGATATGGATTTTTTTTTTCATCCTGAATCCACACAGTAAGGATTCCAGGTGCCTAGTTGCCGTCAGAATTCTAACATTCGCTGGAGATGGGGTTTTGTTTTTATTCTCATTTTCCCACTCTCCATTTCTGAATTGACAACCCTGCAGGTTTTGCTGGGAGGTCTAATATTTCCATGGATGCCCAAGCACAGGGCCAGTTGGAAATAAACCCAGCAGCAAAGACCGCCATGAAAATTATGAACATTCCTCTTGCTTCCAGCCTTTGATGCTTTAAAACAGACCCTCTCGGGAGAGAGCAACTTTAATCACATTTTCTCGAGTAAAACCCAGCTGGCCTGGGGAGGGACAGCCCAGGCCCGGCTCCAAGCTGGAGAGGAGGTGCTGGAGTGCCATGGCGGACTCCCCACTTTCAGGAGGATTCGGACCAGGGGACACCGAAGGTCACTACAGGAGGAGGAGAAGAGAGTGTGGGCTTTGGGAAAAGTCAAACCTGAGCTTCCTCCAACTTCCCACACCTCCTCTCCACTCCCAACCTCTTCCCCCTGTGTGATCTTGGAAAAGTGCCCCCTCCTCTGTGCCCCGGTTTCACCATCTTTAATGCAGGGATAACGCTCTCTACTCTGCAGGGATGTCGAGGGGCTTTGGTGACATAGCCCCGTACAGAGTCTCCTGCCAGGGCCAGCAAGTCAGAGCCACACACGCCACACCCAGTGGCTTCTCAAAGGTACATTATCATTTTCTTACTATGACCAGTTTTACGGCATCTTCTCAAAGCTCAGGCAGCCAGAAAGATCCTTCATGCCACCTTTCCAGCTATGAAACGATGCTTTAGGGCTCTCACAACCTTCTTCTCCCCTTGTGGTTGGAAAGGATGAGTTCTAGAACAAATCAGCTTGGGAAAGCCACCTCCAGTGTCGGCACCCAGACTGGCAGGAAAGGTACCTGGCCCCAGGCTGAGGGCAGAAGCGGCAGCACTGAGCAGTCCCGGGGTGGGCGTGGCTCCCTGGTGGGAGAGCAACCAGATGGAAGCAGGTTGGGGAGGCCAGAAGATAAGGCTGAAGATAAGACCAGCCAGAAACCCAGACGGAAGTTCAAAGTCTGAGAAAAGCAAGATCCAAGGCCAATCCTAGGGAGAGGCAGGTGCCCTGGCACGGGCTCTGCCTCACCCACAGACACATGCGATAGCAAATACCATATCCGATGACAACTCTCAGTTATTTATTTCACAGACGTTAATAAAGCATTTTGGTTGTGCTGGACACTGTTTCAGCACTTTACAATCATGACTTCATCTCACCCTCATAATGACCCCATGAGACAGAACTATAATGATCCCCATTTTACAGGTGAGGGAATTGAGGCTCAGAGAGGTTCGTTAACTCGTCTAAGGTCACACAGTAAGAAGGTGGCATAATCAGAATTCGAATACAGGGAGTAGGGCTACAGAGCCCACACTCTGACCCATCGCAGATAATACTTGCCAGGGGATTCACGGAAGGAAGGGGCTCAGTCAGAATGAGCTTAAGGGGTAGGTGGGGGGAAGTAGGGAGAGAGGCAAAGGGCTTTGCAGGTAGGGGCAAGGATGTATATAAAGACGGGGCAGAAATGAGTGCCATGTGGCTGGTCAGGAAGGACAGAGAGAAAAGAGTTTGAGAATCTAAAAAGGAATACAGGTAGATAGACGTAGATAGACAACTGAATCACTTGGCTGCATGCCTGAAACTAACACAACATTGTTATGACCCCCAGGGAAACTAGTCTTAGCATGAGGCTGATGTGGGGTTTGCAGTCGGGGTGACAGGGCTACATGTGACAAAGGACAGGGATCCAGAATGGCCACCCTAGGAGAATGCAGGGCTGTGGGAGTGGGAGGCACACCGAGACGGGCTGTAAATGAGAAAGGGCAGAGACAATCTCCTCCTTAGCAGCCTGGAGGCTAAGGATGGTGTATGTGTTGGGGGAGGGGTGGAGGTACCCTGTCCTTGTCCTATCTTCGGGAAATACCTGCAGGGAACACCCAGTATGAGGCAAGGGAACCAGGTGTCAGTATGTGGACAGTTGAGGGAAAAAGCACTATCCAGAGGACCTGGAAAAGTGGCTTCTGAGAACCAGACTGAGGGACTTCCCTGGCAATCCATTGGTTAGGACTCCAGGCTTTTACTGCTGAGGGCCCAGGTTCGATCCCTGGTAGGGGAACTAAGATCCCACAAACTGCACAGTGTGGCCAAAGAAAGAGACCAGATTGTGTTTTAAATGGTGTTCAGTTTACCAGAAGGAAGATAGAAGATGGTTTGGGTGGCTCCATTGCAGATAGATTTTAAGACAAGTATCCCAGAGCCAGAACCCCCTGTGCATTTCTGTTACCTACCACCAGGCAAGGCACCATCCCCATATTCAGTAGCTTAAAATAAATGCTTGCGTGGGTGCTCAGTAGCTCACTTGTGTGTGACTCTTTGCAACCCCATGGATGTAGCCCACCTGTAGGCTCCTCTGTCCGTGAAATTCTCCAAACAATAATACTGGAGTGGGTTGCCATTTCCTACCCCCAGGGATCTTTCCAACCCAGGGATCAAATCCGCATCTGTTGAGTCTCCTGCAGTGGCAGGTGGATTCTTTACCAGGGTGCCACCTTAAAATAAGCAACAAACATTTATTTGCTCACAATTCTGTAATCTGAGGATCAGCTGAAGCAGCTCAACTGGGGCTGGAAGAGCCATTTCCTAAAGAGCTGACAAGCTGATGCAGGCTGCAGTCTCACAGAAATTTGCTCTCTCACAGCTCTGAAGACCTCAAGTCCAAAATCAATGTGTCGTCGGAGTTGGTTCCTCCTTGGAGGCTCACAGGGAAAGCCTGCTCTAGGCCTCTCTCCGAGCTTCTGCGCGGTGGTCTTTGTTGTGTGTCGTCCCCTGATCTCTGCCCCTGCTATAACATGTCGTGTCTGTGTGTGGTCTGTGTCTTCACTCCCTCTTCTTCAAAGGACACTTGTCATTGGATTTGGGGCCCACCCTCATCCAGTATGGCCTCAACTTGATTAATCTGCAACCACTCTGCTTCCAAAGAAGGTCAATAATTCATAAGTGCTGGGGGTTGGGACATCAACAGATCTTTCCTGGGAAGGAGGGAGGTGAAGTGAAATGCAAAGGAGGCTTTTCAGGTGACTCGGTGGGAAAGAATCCGCCTGCGATGCAGAAGACTTGGGTTCAATCCCTGGGTCAGGAAGATCCCCTAGAGGAGGGCATGGCAACCCACTCCAGTATTCTTGCCTGAAGAATTCCACGGACAGAGGCTACAGTCCCTGGGGGTCACAAAGAGTTGGACACGACTTCAACAGATCTTTGCTGGGCGGGGGTTGGGGAGGGGGGGTGGAGGTAACCATTCAATCTGTACCATTCAATATTTCTTGGCAGGAGGAATGACAAGGACTTCACAGCCATCTTTAACCAGCCCCCTCCCCAGCAATCTGAGTGATGACAACAGGAAGGAAAATGAGGCAGCGAGCTGGAAGGGAACGAAGTCATAACGTTTATGTTATCACAGCAGCTGTTCCTGTGGGCAATGGGGAAGGGATACAATCCCACTGAGGACCTCAGGGGACAGCGTAGGAGAAACCTCAAAGTTTCCCCAACTGAGGGATGGGTGGTGGAGTATTAAACAGCTGATCCCCTGCATCGGTGCCCCGACTGTGCTGCCTGAAAAACTCCCTCAGGGACTTTCCTGGCGGTCCAGTGGTTATGACTCTGCGTACACTTCCACTGCAGGGAGCTTGCGTTCCCTTCCAGCAGCCACTGTCAGTGCCCCAACCAGCTGCCTGCAGCCTCGCCTCGAAGCTCTGAAGACTGCAGAGTCAGTGCCACAGAACACACCAAGGCAACCCAGCGAGAGGAGCCAAGCTGCCCCATAGCAAAATTCTAACTCCCCAGGCTTAGCTGCAAGTAAAGGGCTGTGAGGGGCGTGGACCACATAGGTGAACCCCAGGGGCCACCCCTCATCATTGAAAACAGACCACAGCGAGCCAGCGGGGCACAACACGAAGACATAACATGGGCTCCCCATGGAGGGGCCGATGGAGGTCGGGTTGGGGACACATCTATTCCGGCCCCGGGGCAGACAAGGAGTCCAGACTATGGCCTCAGCCAGGAAAGAGGGCAGGCCTGAGGCTCCAGGCTGAGTCTCGGGGGAGCAGCCTCAGGGCCTTGGAAGCACACCACAAGCATGCCCACTGCTGAGCCAAGGGGCAGCACGTTTCCCATCTAAGCATGGCAGGGCCTTAACCTTCACCCAAGCAGCTTTTCCTGCCCCAAAAGGCAGCTCTTCTGTCCAGGCCTCGGAAGGGGAGCAGGCAGGATGCTCTGCCTGCTCTGCTTTGCACCTTCCCTACCAGGCGCCGGTGGCCTGAGAAGCCGCCTGCAGAAAGCACAGCCATGCGTTTCTCATGAATGATTTTCAATGATTCTCGCTCTGTCCATGGGGGGACATCACGTATTGAAAATCCAGCAAAAGCGTAGCCAGCTGAGGGCTGCTCCAGACAGCTGCTTAAAAAGTGGACCGCCTGGCCACTGGCCTTCAAATTGCAAGGGGTCCTGGGAAAGAAACAGGCTCCCCAGGGCACTTCCCCAGAGATCCAGTGGCTAAGATTCCACACTCCCAGTGCAGGGGTCTCGGTTCGATCCCTGGTTCGGGAACTAGATCCCACATGCCACAACAAAGATCAAAGATCCTCCCTCGGTGCCTGCCGCAACTAAGACCCAGCACAGTCAAATAAATAAATATTTTTTTAAAAGAAACAGGTTTTCCAGGCCAAGGCCTGCACAAGCCCAAGGTCATACCCTCTGCAAGTCTGGCCCCTGTGCACCTACTTGGGGCCTCACCCTCGTGGCCCCACTTAATCCTCCCAACCTGTCATTCACTCGCTTGTTCGTTCATTATGCAACTCATAATCACTAAGCACTTGCCGTATGTCACTCGCTGTTCTAGGCTCTGGGAAACTGTTGTGAACAAAACAGATTTTTTAAAAATCCCTGTAGTCATGGAGCTTACATTCTTGTGGGGGAGAAAGGTAGAAAACAAATAAATAAGCAAAACATGCAGTATGTTTTATGGTGGGAAGTAGGAAGGAGAAAAATTGAGCAGGGAAGGGAATGGGGAACCCAGGGGCAGCGAGCGGTAGCGGGGGAAGGTTGCAGGTTTTAAAAGAGTCTGTGCTGAGAAGTAGTGGACATTCCAATAAAGACCTTGGGGAGAGGTGGGAGGGAGTACTGTGGACAATAAAGAAGAACAGGCCTGGCAACAACATACAAAGGCCCTAAGGTGCATTCTAGGACCTGCAAGGAGGCCAGAGTGGCTGGAGTGGAGAAGGGGAAAGCAACAGGCCAGGAACTCAGAGAAGTGAGGGGGGTGGTTCCCTTGGCTTTCACTCTGGTGCCGTTAAGAAGGCTCTGGAGGATTCTGTGTGGAAAGGGACAAGATGGGACTCGGGTTTTAGGAGACCGCTTCTTGGTTGCTGTTTTCAGAGCAGATGGTAGGGGTATGAGGGCAAAAGGCGGGGGAAACATCAGTGAAAAGACTATACAGCGCTTCTCTGTGTACAGATCATGAGGACCACAAATGTTGTAGTGAATGTTATTTCAGTAGGAATTGAGTTCAACCTCACCATCACCATTCTGCAAAACCCACATTCGTTCTACCTGCTTCAAAGATAAAGAAACAGACAAGTCACTTGTTCAAGTTACCCAGTTGGTAAGCTCTTTCACCAAGAAACATCTGATACAGATCTCCCATGAGGCCTAGCCACGTTAAAACTCACATTTATCTACCTCCCTCTTTCTGCTGCTCCCTTCTTCCTTTGGGTAAAACGAAAACGGACCAAAAAAATCCTATTTCATCTACTGGTCTTTGGGTTGACGTCTGATCCTTTCTGGGACTTCTCAAGCTTCTGGTCTTTCCCTTGGGAAGCAAAGCGGCATTAGTCTGGGTCAAGGAGTCTGGGTCGAGGAATCAGATGGGCTGGGCTGAGCTGGGGCTCTGACACCCACCCATGGGCAGGGCAGTTTCCAGAAGCATAAATCCAGGTTTTACCTCCTCCTGGGGTAGGTTTCTCTCCCCTCCATGGCCCAGACACTAGCCAGGCTTTGACATCCCCAGCCTTTGGGCTTTTGTGGGCAGGGCCATGGCTGAAGTTGCCAGGCACCCAGGGGCCAACCCCCTCTTAGGCTTTTGTTTTCAACTGAAGCCAAAGCTATGGAAGGATTATATGGGATCAGCCGTTCCCAGAGCCTGTTTTATATACCACTGGAGGTACACAGACCCGTGTTTCTTAATAATTATGGTTACGTATTTTGATGTGCTAGGAAAAAGAAAACCAGCACAGCCAACCCATGACTTCATGAATATTATTGCTCAGGAGAAGGCTAAAACATTTAGGGTATCTTTAAAATAAAAAGATGATTTAAGTTTAAAATATTATGTTAATAATAACATAAGTAAGTAAGTGTTACTTGCTCAGTCATGCCCGACTCTTTGCGACCCCATGGACTGCAGCCCACCAGGCTCCTCTGTCCATGAGATTTTCCAGGCAAGGATACTGGAGTGGGTTGCCATTTCCTTCTCCAGGGGATCTTCCCAACCCAGGGATCGAACCCAGGTCTCCTGCACTGCAGGCAGATTCTTTACCAACTGAGCTATAAGGGAATCCCAATAATAACATAATTAGTACAAAATACTGCAACTATCATGAAAGAGATACAGAATAATGCTGTGGTAGGTTGTTTCAGATGGGGAAGAGATGAAGAGGAGGGCTTTTCCCCCACCCCAGCCATCTGAAAGGGTTTTTGTTAAATATCCTCTTAATATAATGGATGGAACAGGCATGCTACAGAGCATTAGAAAATACAGACCACCAAAAAATGTTAAAATAGAAATCTCACACTCTCACCTTCCAGATATCACCACCATTAACACCTAAGTGCACATCTGTCTTGGTTTTCTACTGCTCTGCAGCAAATTACCACAAACTTAGCAGCTTAAAACACCATCCATTTATTACCCATCACTTCTGCATCTTAGAAGTCCAGGTGGACTTGGTTCTCTGCTCTGGGTATTCTAAAGCCAAAGTCAAAATGTCAGCCAGGCTGGGCTTTCATCTGGAAGGTCTGGGGGAGAACCCACTTCCAAGCTCATTCAGGTTATTACAAGAATCCGAGTCCTTGTGGTTGTGGGACTGAGGTCACCATTTCCTTGAGGTCTGTCTCTGCTTCCTGTACATCTTCAAGCCAGGAACAGCACATCTAACCCTTCTCATGTTCACATCTCTCTGACTTCTCCTACCTACCTCTTTTGCCATCAGTCAGGCAAAAGAGGTGGGCAGCAGAGAATGAGATGGTTGGATGACATCACTGACTCAATGGACACGAATCTGAGCAAACTCCAGGAGATAGTGAAGGACAGGAAAGCCTGGTGCACTGCAGTTCATGAGGTCACAAATCATCAGACACAAATCAGCGACTGAACAGCAAACAAGGGAAAACACTGATTTTAAAGAGCTCATGTGATTAGATTAGGCCCACCCAGATAATCTCTTTACTTTATGGTCAACTGTGCAGTGGTGCTAGTGGTAAAGAACCCACCTGCCATTGCAGGAGACATAAGAGAGGCAGGTTCGACCCCTGGGTAGGGAAGATCTCCTGGAGAAGGGCATGGCAACCCACTCCAGTATCCTTGCCTGAAGAACCCCATGGACAAAGGAGCCTGGCGGGCTATAGTGCATGGGGTCATGAAGAGTCAAACGTGACTGAAGCAACTTAGCATACACGCACAGGCCATGTGTGTGACACAATCACACGAGTGAAATCTCATCACAAGTGATGTGATTCACAGGTTCCAAGATGAAGGCATGAAATCTTGAGGGACTGTATGTTTAGAACTCTGCCTCCCACAATATCGTTCTGGATCATTCTCTGTATAAATATTTATAAAGATAGATTTTGGTCTTTTTACTTTTTTCATTTGTAATGGGGTATGGCCTATTAACAATGCTATGATAGTTTCAGGTAACAGTGGAAGGATATATTTGTATTGTAGATACAATAAGCCAATTATTTTTTTCCACTCAAAGATCTCCACCTTTCCATTTCAGTAAATACTCATCTCAACCAATACTCAGAATATATTCAGATTCCCTTAATAGACTCAAAATGTCTTTACAAACTAGTCCTGGCTCAACATTGCAATGCTGTTCTGAAAAAGTGTCCCACTTTCTAGATCTATCAAGTGACTTCCTTGTGATGTCATTAGCTTGTTTCTCTATGCCCTGTATTTCCTCTCAGTAGGAAGTTACACACAAGTGTGGTGGCAAATGTTTAACGTCTGGCTCTCTGAGAGCAAGGCTGGTGTCTGGGGTGTTGGTCAATATCCATGGTGTAAATACTTCCACAGTGGCTGATTTCAAGCCACCAATGCAATATCCCTGAATACACAGGGACTTCTCTGGTGGTCCACTGCTTAAGACTACACTCCCAATGCAGGGGGCCCGGGTATGATCCCTGGTCAGGAACCTGATTCCACATGCTGCAACTAAAGATCCCACATGCAGGAACTAAGACCCAGAGCAGCCAAATAAATAAATAAAAAGAGATTACTTTACATTTATCCCCCAGTAATATATTTTTAAAAAAGGAAAAGAAGGAGATGGGCACAATCTGCCAACTCAAACCAGGACAGACCAGTTAGTACACACTGCTTGATGGACGGGAGGAGGTTTGTCAAGAGGAGAAGGTAGAGGAGGCTATAAGAAGAAAGACTTAAAGAACCTTGCCACTCTCCTCCCCAAGACTGTGGAGGAGACAGGATGATAACATGCTCTAGGAGTGGAAGTAACCAGCACCCTCTTGCCTTCAAGAGGAAGGTCCAGGAGTGAAGTAGAACATACAAGCCTTGGTCACAGGAGACATGGTAAAGCTCCCTGTAGCATAGCCCAGCAGGGAAGCTAGTGTGGTGATGAAATCCCCCAGCACCCTGACTCCTCGGGTAGGTCAGTCTCCACTGACTGCTGGAAGTCCACATCAGAACTGAGCTCTAGCTGACCACTGGAATAATTTGTTTGATAGCCATTTCTTTATTGGTTTCCTTCGCTTCCCTGGCTCATCTCTGCATCCCTCTCCTGGGGCTTACTGGGATCGCTGCTGCTAAGTCGCTTCAGTCATGTCCGACTCTGTGTGGCCCCACAGACAGCAGCCCACCAGGCTACCTCCCCAATAAAGGGCTGGCCCCCGTGCCCTGTGTCAAGGCCTGCTTCCCAGACCAAAGCAGAGACAGAAAGAGGCAGCGGATGCGAAGCAGCGTGAAGCTTTTCACGTTTTCTGCTTTTTTACAAAGGGATGTATTCATTGATTATTATTGTCGCTGTTGTTGGTTCTGGCCATGCTGCACGGCATGCAGGATCTTCCCTAACCAGGGATCAAACCCATGCCCCCTGCGGTGTGAGCATGGAGTCTTAACCACTGGACTACCAGGGAAAAAGTCCTTTATTCATTTATTATTAATGCAATTAATCCATTTTAAATAAGAAACATTTTAAGAAGAAAAACCACAGTTGGAAGACCCAGAAGATTCACTGAGAGAGACCACGAACAAACCCTCCCCTGCCCCAGCACAGTTCCACCGACCCCCGCGCCTCCCCCTACACACCCCAAGACACGACAACGGCAGGTGATCATTTTAAGAGGAGCTGACATTTGTTGAGCAGATACTAGGCAGAACGCTTTGTGTGGATTATCTGTTGTACATACTTGGAGCACATGTACTTATCTCTCCTTCCTCCCAAGCTCCCTTTCATATGACGGTGAAGGAACAAAACAAAGTATGAACCCACAATAAGGAAAGGGTGCGGGGTGTTAGCAGATGAGGGATTTCAACACATTTCTGGAAGACAGAGAGCAGGAAGAAAGGTGGTGACAGGTGACGCAGAGCAGAGGGAGCCACAGCTGGAATCCTCCCAGGCAAGGATGCGCGAGGAAGAGGCTCCAGGCTGAGCCCATAAGGGGGAAGGGGGGGTGGGATCCCTGAAGGTGGGAGTCAGAAATGTGTCTGGAAATGGAACTGACTGAGGGTCTGCAGCTGGACAAGTGCCCCTCAGCACCACTCTGCCCACCTCTGGGAGCAGAAGAGCCAAGAACACCTTTCTCGGTTTCTTAGAGCCAACACCAGGATCATGCTTGCATTTCTCAACAACCACAACAGAGGGGGAAGACTGTCTTCTGAAGAGACAGAACACATTTTCTGAGGGGAACCAGAGTGGCTTGTGTGCCTATTAATGCCTTGGGAGAAAGCCTCCACCCCATGATTCATCATTGGGGGACATCAGCTACTCACCTGCTCCCCTAAAATGGAGCTCATCAACCACACCTCCACCATGCACACCAGGAGGATGGGTCCACATCCTTCCGCTACACAGGAAGCGACACCTTCCCTAGAGGTTCATCTAAAGAAAGCCTGCACCATTAA
This sequence comes from Capricornis sumatraensis, assembly GCF_032405125.1. Taxonomy (NCBI): domain Eukaryota; kingdom Metazoa; phylum Chordata; class Mammalia; order Artiodactyla; family Bovidae; genus Capricornis; species Capricornis sumatraensis. Next base: position 103,905,093 of record NC_091092.1, on the reverse strand, counting down.
AGATAGATATGGAAAAGAACAACACAAAAATGGATCCTGGCGGAAAGAGAGATAATTTCACCAACAGAGGAGAAAAAAGAAGAGGAGAAGAAGGAAGCTTTACCCTCAGAGAGATGTGAGACTCTTACATCCATAAAACAAGAAGGCAACACAAACAATTACAGAAGTAAGAGAACTTGGAAATTTAAAATATGGGTATAGAATGAAAGAAATCAATTGAAAGCCTGAAAGGAAAAAAATATATCAAGAGACTCTTCCAGGACACAATGCATGGTGAAAGAGACAGAAAAGACAAGAGACAGTAGAGAATCAGTTTGGGAGGTCCAACATGTGAAGAATAACAAGATTTTCAGAAAGACTGGAGAAGGCAGAGGGAAAGAGCCTGGTACCACCGCAGCCCTTGTGGCTTAGGACTGAGCTGGGAGGGACAGCCTCTGTGAGGCTGGGTAGGACCTGCACTTTATAACCCAGGCTGCCATGTTTTATATATTCTGTGTCAATTTCCCTTTTGTCCTGCCCTAGTATTTGGAGGTCTCAGCTGAGCCAAGATGAGCCAAAAGGGGGAAGAGTGTGTCCATACAGGGGACTCAAGTGTAAAATGGAGAGGGGGCAACACTGGGGACTAATGTGATGGAATCAGTGGGCATCAGAATGAGGGTCCCCCAAAGGAAGGAGACTCTGGGAGGCACGAAGTCAGAGTTGTTCACTTCTCATCCCACTAAAAGAGTCTTTCCAGATCTAGATCCTAGAGGCCCTAGGTTTTGTTTGAGAAAGGAGTGGGGTTTTCCCTTATATTTGATCTTGTGGATGGGGAAACCAACTTGTCCGAGGTTTCTTCTATCCAGATGGCAGTACTAAAGTCAGGAGATGAGCGCTGATTGGGGCAGAAGTTGTAAGAAACATCTGTTGGGAACACTGTAAAAGGAATTGGAACCCTAGAACACATAAATTCATAGAGATAGAAAGTACACTAAAGGTTGCCAGGGATTGGGGGTAGGATGGAATAGTGCTTAGTGGATACAGAGTTTCTGTTTGGGAAAATGGAAAAGTTCTGGAAATAGATAGTGGTGATGGTTATACAACATTATCGATGTACTTAACGCCACTAAATTATACACTTAAAATGGTAAATTTTACATTATGTATATTTTACCAGTTTACAAAATTTTTTAAAAAAGGGAATTGGAACCCACATACACTACTGGTGGAGATATAAAATAGTGCAACCACTGTGGAAAACAGTCTAGCAGTTTTCCATAAAGTTGAACACAGAGTTACCATATGACCCAGCAATTCCACTCCTAGTTATCTACCCAAGAGAAATAAAAACATATGTCCACGAATGCTCATGACAACATAATTCCTAATAGCTGAAAGGTGGAAACAGCCTAAATGTCCACAACAAAATGTGGTCTATCTAGACACTGGGATATTATTTGGCAATAAAAAGAAATGAATTACTGACACCTGCTACAACGTGGATGAACCTGGAAAACATGATGCTGAGTGAAGAACACAGTCACAAAAGATCATATATTGTATGATTCCATTTACATGAACTATCCACAGTGAGAAAATCTATAGAAATAGAAAGTAGAGTATTGGTTGCTAAGGCTCGACGTTGGGGTTGAAGGGCAACGGGGAGTGACTGCTAATGGGTACAGCGTTTCTTTGGGGGATGATAAGAAGTGGTGAGACTCGGGTTTGATTGAGGCAGGGTCAGGAAGATCCCCTGGAGAAAGAAATGGCAACCCACTCCAGTATTCTTGCCTGGAGAATCCCATGGACAGAGGAGCCTAGGGGGCTACAGTCCACGGGGTCGCAAAGAGTCAGACATGACTGAGTGACTAAGCACACACACATAGAAAAAATGATGATGGCTGCATTTCTCTCTGTGAATGTGATTTAAGAAAACCATTGAATTATACACTGTAAATGGGTGAATTGTATGGTATGTGAATTATATCTCAATAAAGTGGCTTTTTTTTTTTCTTAGTAAGAAAGGAATAGAAGTGTCCCACTGAGATGGGTACTAGGGCCACATGACCCCTTTCCATTCCAAGGTTGGGTGATTTCCATTCCAGACTCAGGGATCTTCTGATATCTCCCCCACCCAAGGTTGGGGCCCTAGGACAGCTTTCTCAGCAGCGCCTGGACACACTCACCCATTGAGGTGTCTGCCAGTGGCTGAGTCAGAGGCTTCGGGCAGCGCTGAGGAGGCACCCCCTGCATCACACTGTCAGCCTGGCCCCCTGAGTTGGTTTGTTTTTCCAGGGCATAAACTTATTTTATGGAGAAATAAAATGCACAATAATAAAAAGGGGGAGGGGAGTGTTTCCACAGGCTCACATTTTATCCAAAGGGGCCGTGATTTGGCATCCCTGGCTCGAATATGAAATTATTACACAAGAATTGACTCTCGGTGTCTCCGATGCTCCCTGGGATGATTGCTTCTATAACTTATGGAGACAGCTGAGCGTTTGCATTCAAGTGATCACATAAATTAATATCCATATGTGGAAATGGTGTGCTGGGAGCCGGTCTGCTTTAAGAATGCATTCCTTGTAATGATTCTTGCACCTGAAGAAAAATGCCCATCCCAGGTTGCGAGTGCAGGCCTGGTATGCTCTAGTCATGGTTCATAAGGGTTTGAAGTCAAATACAGCAGGCAATCTATTCCCCCTCTACAGTGGTGAAGAGCTCTGTGTTGTGTTCAGTGGCGATGTCATCAGAAGGAATGAAGGGAACTGCTTTTAGGAAAAAAAATTTTTTTTTAATAAATAAATCAAAAAGCATGTGCCTTAAAATGAAATGTTTTGCTCCTCGGGGATGGGTTTAGCCCAAAGTTCTAATTATATGTGTGGCAGTTTAAGGCCTCCCAGGCTTCGTGCTTGCCAAAAGCTTTTATTTTGCTACGTGACAGGAGACAAAATTACCACTTTCTCCTTCAGAGATTGCCAACACCATGCCAAAGAGGTGACGGGGGCAGCGGCAACACCAGCAGGAATTCATGATGGGCTTTGCGTGGGTAGGGCAGGCAACTGGGAAGTAGAAAACCCAGACCCTGCCCTCAGATCACAGATCAAGTAGCCAGCCGAGGTGACAAGCCACAACCAGGCAACGTGAGCCTTGGGGACACGGCACCCTACGCAGGTTGGGTGCTCAAAAGTATTTGCTGAATGAAAATACAGAAGGAAAGGAGCACGAGAAAACAACTTCCACCTTCACTCACTGATTCATTCATTCATTCAGGAAACGTCTCTCGAGCTCTCGAAGCCCACCACATCCGCCGCAAGATGAAGGGGAGTTTGACAGCAGAGTCCTCTCACGTGGTGCACATTTAATTCCATTCAATTCATTCTGGGGCTTTTCAACACCGGGTGGATTTATAACCTTTTCAGGCGATGGATGACAGGCGTGTGCTCAATAAAAAAAAAGAATAGATTTGGGCCGCCCCTGCAGATTCGGCCACTTCCTCCCATCTTTCCCACCACGGGCCCGCCTCTGGCCAGGTGGCAGGCCATCAGCCTCAGGCAGGACTGGCTGAATTTAAAAATAAAACGTTGGCAGGCTTCTTTTCTATTTTAAGAGCTGAACAAACATGGACGCACACAACTCCTTCATTTCTATACACACCCGCCCGCGCACGTGCGCCCAGGCACCTTGGTTCTCCCACATCCACCCCCACCCCTCATCTCACAAACTTTCCTTTTGCCTTTTTACCGGGAGCACAGTAGACTTCCAAGAAACCTCAAGAAAGACCCATCTAAAGTTCAATGGCCTGGACTTTTCCTCAGCAGCAGTAATATGCTGGTAAATGTTTAACAACTGGCTCTCCAGGAAAAAGAAAAGAAAAAAAACAAAACACCTGCTGGCAGTGTTTGCCGATTTCTGTAGTGTAAATACTCCCCCTTCCCCAGGTCAATTTCAAGCTATCACCTTGCCATCGCAGACTGGAGAGTTGGCAAGAGATATGTATCATCAGTTCCCTTCAGCTATTTAGCACCAGCTCCTGCAGCCCCTTCAAAAGTAAGCCTGCAATAAATTCATTGGGCAAAGCTAAAGGGGAGGTAGGAGTGTGATCATCAGCTGTCAGGGGACCGTTCTCAGTCTCTTTGAGAGGTAGCAACACACTGGGTCGCCCTACTCCCCACTAGAATCTGTTCTCACAAGAAGCAGGGAGTAGAACACCAAACCACAACTCTAGCCCCTCATCCAGACCACATTTCCTCTCTTCTGGCTTTCCAAGGACTTCAACAGCAGACACCTGAGAAAGACTCCCTATTCCAGAAGCTGAATTGCGATTGCTTTGAAAAGATTATGCCTTCCCACCATCCGATATTTCATAATAAGAAAACGGGAATCCAAATTCTGCCCCACTAAGGCTGAATGATGGAAGGAGAGGCAGAGAGGGGAAAATTGATTTGCGATGTCAATAGCAGGTTTGATGTCCTTACCCGCACCCGGAGGAATCCTCCACTTCTGCCAGATTGGATTTCTTTCAGAGCTGTGCGCAGTCTGACTACGAGCACTTTACACCCAGGCCATCATGGACTCGTGGCATGTTCTGATACCAGCCTCCAGCTCCCCATCACTGAGGACCCAATGAGAGCCCCTCCCTAGCGCTGCTTCCTCCTGGATCTTTTTGTGTGGTCCCAAGTGGCTCATTCCACCCTTCTGGCTCTAGGCTTTTGTAGCTGGGCCCTTGATCTTTGTTTGTGTGCTATATACACTGTGCTCAGCAAATATTCACTCCCCCTCCCCACTCCAGCCTCTCCCTGTACCCCCTCTTTGGCAGGAATCTACTTCCGGGCCCCACTGACATCGGTTGGCCATGTGACTTGCTATGGTCAATGGCATGTAAGTAAAAGATACAAGCAGAGGTTTGAAATGTGCTTACTTGGTTTGGCCCCGGCCTCCCGCACTCCTGCCAATGCCTCCAGGCAGCTGCTGCTGCTTCAAGCTAACACCCTGGAAAGAGAGATGCTGGGAGCTGACCTAAATCCAACGCCTAGCATGGAACAGAGAAGCCACAGCCATCCATAGGAGAGAAATGAGTGTTTGTGGTAAGCCACTGGGATTTGGGGGCTGTTTGTTATGCAGCTGGATTGTAGGGTTAGTCATAACAGCCACTTCAGGTCATGTTTAAAGATAGAGCCTTTATCAACTTGTTTCCATAGAAGACTTAGCTTCCCACCAACATGGTGCAGAGACCTTCCTGCAAATCAGCTTCCAGGTGTACCTGCACCTAAAGCATGCATGCGTACTTTGGGCGACCTGTCATCCCACACACCTCTGCCTTCCCAAATTAGCAACAGAGTTTGGTTTATTCGTTTCCTCCAACAATGTATCATGTACTAAGTAAGTACCTACTGTGTACCAGCCCCAATGTGTCAGGTACCTGGAACCCATTATCAAGAAGGTTACAGATATGCAGATGACACCACCCTTATGGCAGAAAGTGAAGAAGGACTAAAGAGCCTCTTGAAGAAAGTGAAAGAGGAAAGTGAAAAAGTTGGCTTAAAGCTCAACATTCAGAAAACGAAGATCATGGCATCTGGTCCCATCACTTCATGGCAAATAGATGGGGAAACAGTGGAAACAGTGGCTGACTTTATTTTTCTGGGCTCCAGAATCACTGCAGATGGGGATTGCAGCCATGAAATTAAAAGACGCTTACTCCTTGGAAGGAAAGTTATGACCAACCTAGATAGCATATTCAAAAGCAGAGACATTACTTTGCCAACAAAGGTCCATCCAGCCAAGGCTATGGTTTTTCCAGTGGTCATGTATGGATGTGAGAGTTGGACTATAAAGAAAGCTGAGCACCGAAGAACTGATGCTTTTGAATTGTGGTGTTGGGGAAGACTCTTGAGAGTCCCTTGGACTGCAAGGAGATCCAACCAGTCCATCCTAAAGGAGATCAGTCCTGGGTGTTCATTGGAAGGACTGATGTTGAAGCTGAAACTCCAATACTCTGGCCACCTGATGTGAAAAGCTGACTCATTGGAAAAGACCCTGATGATGGGAAAGATTGAAGGCAGGAGGAGAAGGGGACGACAGAGGATGAGATGGTTGGATGGCATCACCGACTCGATGGACATGGGTTTGGGTGGACTCTGGGAGTTGGTGATGGACAGGGAGGCCTGGCGTGCTGCAGTTCATGGGGTCGCAAAGAGTCAGACACGACTGAGTGACTGAACTGAACTGAACAGTAATACATAGGAATGAGAGTACATACAAGCATAACATTTTAAAGCCCAAGTGAATGATATAGATAAAGAGTGCTGGGAATTCCAGAAAGAAAGAATGATCACTTTTAGGATTACAGTGAGGAGTAGTGGGAACCAAGAAAGTTTTCACGGAAAAGGAAGAAACTGAGATAAATCTTAAAGGAAGAGTTGGTCTCAGGTGTGGGCTGGGGCTCGATATCCCAGGCAGGCCACAATTAGTTCTCAAGCTCATATGTGTCAGGGACAATGCTCAGACTAGTTAGAGGGGAAGAGGAAGGTAAACAGAGTCAGCTCACAGAGGCTTTCAAGATCAAAAGAGTCAGGGTTCTCACTCCACCTGATTTCTTTACAGCTATACCATCATCAAGGCTGTGGTACTGATGGAGGGCGAGATGCATACGTCAAAGGCAAAGGATACAGAACCCAAAATATACCCACACTTTCACTGTGCAAAAGTTTTCTTTATTCTTATGTTGAAACATAACATTTGTCCTTGTCATTTTCTATTAAGTCCACTTTATCCTCCTATAGATGTTAGAAATATGCTTCTATTTTTCCTAAGGTTTTTTGTTGTTGTTATGTTTTTATATTTAACTCTAACCCATCCAGAATTTTGGGGAGCAGGGTCTGGTGTGAGATCCAAATCCAAGTTAGTTCTTTACACCAAGAACTTGTGCTAATGGCATTTTTTAAATAATTATTAAATATTAAATAAGGTGATTTGGTAGCTTTGTTTGTCATGGATTAAGTTCTCGGGGTGTTTTCCATCTGTTTCTAGAATCTTCCCTATGGAGTGGATCAATTCCCTATTTTAGAGCCAATTACACTGGATCTTGGTCATCACAGTAGTATATTCATTCACCCCTTCACATTTGCAGGAAATTTTGGAAAAAGACTCGGGATTCTACTTTGTGGATAAGAAGAACCATTAGCAGTTTTTAAGCATGACTAACAAGCTTCTTATAATTTGGGTTAATCAGGGGGTAGTGTATGAAATTTAGAAAGTGAAGCAATAGATAAAAAACAAGGATTTACTATAATAGCACAGGGAACTATATTCAATATCTTGTACCAAACTATAATGGAAAAGAGCCCAAAAAAGAATATACATATATAAATGAGAAGATAAATATATACAGAGGATGAGATGGTTGGATAGCATCATCAACTCAATGGACATGAGTTTGAGCAAATTCTGGGCGATACTGAAGGAGAGGGAAGCCTGGTGTGCTTCAGTTCATGGGATTGCAAAGAGCTGGACAAGACTTAGCATCTGAACAACAACAAATGCATATAAAACATATATATATATATGTATTTATATGTATATATATAAACTGAATCACTTTGCTATACACTTGAAACCAACACAATATTATAAATCAGCTATACATCAATTAAAAAGAAAAAAGAAAGTGGAACAGACCTAAAAGTCAGGAGGCAGGGTAGCAATCTCAGACAATAAGACCTAAACACAGGCAGAGAAAGCAGAAAAGGACACAAAGCTATATTCAAAAAATCAGAATGTTAGCTATAAAAAAATCTTCCAAAGCACGTACTCATGAATATTCATTCTCCAAATGAGGAAACAGAGGCCCAAAGAGGTGAAGTCACTTTCCCAAGACCACACAATGAATTAGAGCAGAACTGGGAACAGAGCCCGGATATGTCGATTATACAAATGTTACGAGTAACAGAAATTCTGACAGTGGCCTGAGTAAAGAGTTAATTTTTCTCTTGCAAGAGAAGTCCAGAGGAACATACAGAATCCAGGGCTCATCTGCTCCAGTTATCCAGGACCTGAACTCTTCCTGTTCTTCATGCCAGTTTCATCCTCATGGTCTCAAGATGGCTGCTGCACGTCCAGGCACGGGATCCAAGTTCCAGACAGGAAGAAGACAGAGGGATTAAAATTCTTCTCGTTTCACGGTTTTGCCCTATTTGGGAAGCAAAATCCTTCCCAGAGATTTCTGCTTACCTCCCCTTGAGCGGAACTGAGTCATATGGCCACCACCAGCTCTAAAGGAGCCTGGCAATTTGAGAACTTCACTATCTGGTCTCTGTGGTACAGAATGAGAAAGCAAAAGAGAGTTGGAACGGGTGCGAGTGAGACTAACTAGAGTATTTGTCTGACACCAGGCCCAGACTCTTGGTATTTTATACTGACAGGGCTGGGGTAGGGAGGAAACAAGGCCACGCACATTTATCTGGGCCGGAGCCAGGGAAGATGGCCACCTCCTCCTCAGATATTGGTAAGATTTCATGAAAGACTTAGGACCTTAGGAAGTGTTCAAAAGAAGGGAGTAGTGTGTGAAATTTAGAAAATGAAGCAACAGATCAACAACAAGGATTTATTGTATAGCACAGGCAACTATATTCAATATATTGTAACAAACTATAATGGAAAAGTATCCAGAAAAAGAATATACATATATAAATGAGAAAATAAATTTATACAGAGGTTCAATGTCTGGTGGATGAGGGGAAAGGAAGCGATGTGATACACGCCGCAGCAAACGAACAATTACCAGGCACTTATTACTATGTGCTAAGCACTATTTCCAGCTCCAGGCTTGGGAAGTGTCTTGTAAGTAGAATATAGATCAGATTAAGGGAATGGATGGGAGTCAGGAAAATGTCCTTGGAATGAGGGTAAGAAAACAAAACAGAAAACCAAAAGAAAGGAAGTTAATCTTGGGAGGACAGCTCGCGAGAGGGCTTGAGAGCAAGGCATGAAATCTTGGACGGGCTCCACCAGAAATAAAAGCAAACATTCTCCCCTGGCATCAACTGCAAAGAAGATGCCCCAGCATACTAGGTTCACTTCTGGGTGGGTCCTTTAGAAAGATGTAAAGAGGCCAGAAAAAAAAAAAGAAAGAAAATTACAATGATGATAAAGCTCCTTGGGGCAAGCACTGTGGTAGAGAGATGTGAGTTCCCATCCTGGTTCCCCACCTCTTGGATTTAACTCTTCTGAACCTGTCTGAGGGTAGTGACCTTTATGCTTCCCTAGGATGGGAGGTAAATTAAGACTCTCTTGGATGTCCCTGGAGATCCAGTGGTTGAGAATCCACCTGCCAATGCAGGGGACACAGTTTCAATCCCTGGTCCAGAAAGATCCCACATGCCACAGGGCAACTATGCCTAGGCACCACAACTACTGCACCCACACTGTAGAGCCCGCGCTCCCCAACAACAGAAGCCACTGCAATGAGACGCCGACACACAGCTAGAGAGTAGCCTCCACTCCCTGCAACTAGAGAAAGCCCTTGTGCAGCAATGAAGATCCAGTATAGCCAAAAATAAATTTTTTAAAGACTCAGTTGCAAGTGACAGAAAACCCAGGTCCAAGTGACTTAAGCAAAGAAAGGGAATTTATTGGCACACATAACTAAAATATCCTGGGGCAGGGCTGGCTTCAGGCTCAACGGGATCCAGGGGTTCAAACAATGAAGACTCTGTCGCCTGGCTCTGCTCTGTCTTTGTTGGCTCTTAGCTCAGGCTGTCAGCCAGCCCAGGCTTATAGCCTATCTTTTTGGTAACCCCAGTAGAAAGCATGATTCTCTTTTCCACTAGAAACAGCAAGTTCTGAAACTGTCTCTCTGGGACCCACTCTGGTCACACCCCCACCTCTGAACCAATCACTGTGGCCATAGTGGGGTGAGGGGGCAGGTTCACACGCTCCTTTCATCCCACCTCTGTAGGCAGAAGACAGGGTCAGTCTCCTCCCACATAGCACCTGGGCTCAGTCAGAAAGCAGTGGTTCCCCCAGACAAAGTGTGGGTCCTGAATCTAGAAGGGGACCAAATGTTGAGCAAAGCTCAAGCTATCTACCACATCTGAGGAGCGGCCAACAAAGTCGTAAACACCAAAACCTCCCAATCAATCAAAACCTGCCATTTCCCTGGATCCTGTCTTGAGGATGCGAACCCTACCTCCTTCCTGCCTTGTCAAAGAAATTGCCAGAATGTCTGAGCTGAAAAGGTCCTTTGAAATCATCTCCCCCCACACACCAGGGTGCAGAGGCGGGAAGGCCTGCCTAAGCACGCAGAGCTAGATCAGCTGCAGAATGGACTAGAAAAGACCTACAAAAATTCAGCCAAGCATTCTTTCGCTTCCTCCTGCAGCCTCTCTGGGAATGGTGTATAAAGGACAAAACAAAACCCTGGAGAATGTCACCAGAAATGGGAACAGGCCTGGCCAGCATACTGTGATAGCTCAATGAAGAATTTCTAAAAAAAAGAAGAAGAATTTCTTGGTGGGTTGGGGGTGGGGGGTTCTCAAAAACTGAATGGTGCCAGGCTGCATAAAGGGCCAGGGCCAGCTTGCCTGCAGCCCTCAGCCCTGGATTGGAGACAGTGTGGCTAGGGACAGAGATGGTGGCATGGCATTTTTCCATGACAGGCTGATATGGGCTGCAGAGGGCAGGTCCAGGGCTGAAGAACCCCTTAGGGACAATCATGCAACAAACACCAATGAAAAAAGTTGGCTGAAGTTGCTCTGAGAAACCACACACCTTCTCTCTGATCCCAACAGAGTGTCTTATCAGCAGCACCTCAAACTCTAACCTGCTCCCCACAATGCGATAAGCCTCCCCCAGCTCCCTGAGGAGGTCAAGTGTCCCCTTCATGTTTTTACCAAAAGGGGAACTGTGGCCCCCTCGCCTGGGGGCTACAGCTCCAGCCCTGCCAGGCCTTTGATCTTTCTCTTTACCACCAACATCCAGGCCTGACAGTGCCACTTCTCAGAAACTTGGGGACACACTTAGGAAGCTTATCTGGGCAACATAGCCATGTCAGGGGGGTAGATTTCAGATGGATATGCTGGAATGTTCTTTATTACACGCTGCCTTCTTCTCTCCTTGTCTGTCTTTTTTTTCCAAAACAGGACTCAAGTGGGAACACCAAATGGCCTTAGACCCTAAGGAATTTCAAAGGATTATCATGATTACTTAAGCAAGGGTTTTCTGAAATTCCCAGCCAAGCAGGAGAGAGGATGAAACTTTTAAAGTTATACCCTTCCAGTGGTTGGTTAGATAAGTGTGAGGCCTGAGCAAACAGACAAACCAGGAGCAACATTTCTCCCATTAACTCTTTCAAGGCCTAGAAAGCACGGGCTGAAGGCCTCCCCGTGTCCCCTGAGGCCCTGGCACTCTGTAATTTACCAAGACAAGCCTTGGTTCCCTAAATAGAAGTCCAGGATCCAATCCTTTCTTTGCTTTTACTCCTCCCAGGCCCCCCTAAACACTACAGCTCCAGCCCTGCCAGGCCATGGCATTCTTCCAAGTGCAAAGCAGTCCCTTGGAGAAGGAAAGCCCTCATTTCCCAGGGGGTGAACAGCTATCTCTGGACTGGGTCCCAGGAACGCCCAACCTTACCTCGTTCCCTCCTCAGCCACCGCATGGCTGGGCAGAGACGGTCAGAGAGGCCTCCCAGCCAGTGGGCATGAAGAACATCCCAGCTGCCAGTCACTGGGGCCACAGAACCAGATAGAAAGGCTCAAAGTGGTGGCTGTTTGGCACATGCCTCACCTGGGTTGGAGGAGCACCTGAGAGGGAATCTCAGGCCACATACACAGCCAGAAGCTTTTGTTGGGAAAAGAAAACTGCAGGAAGCAATACCGAGATGAGAGCTGGCCTGTGTACAGGCATGCTGGCATAGAGCAGGGAGCCCCACTGTCAGAGCCTAAAGGCCAGGGGTCTCTGCTTTCACAATTGCCCCTCGAATTTGCAAACAAGAAAAAAATCCTACAAAAAGTGAGGCGAATCTGTATGAACCCGAGGGTTCAGGATCCAGATTCCAGGCCTGCCTGGGTCTGGGGGCCCCTGGATGCTCTGTGAAGGGAGACTCAACACTTGAAAATAAAAAGAAATGAGCTTTTAAATTTTTTTTATTTTTAATAGATGCTTTTGAATTCTGGAAACAAACCCTAAATCCTGTGAATGCATCATGACAGGAAGAAGCATTGTTTCCCAGAAATTTGCAACACCCCCTCCCCCATGGGCCTTGACAATCTTGGATCCCCAAAAAGGGGAGAGTTTATCAGCCCCTCTGCAGGCTTCCTATGAATAGGCACACCCCAAATCAGCCCTCAGCCGCCACAGACGACCTCCTGCCCTGGGAGAGGGCCGAGAGGAGCCTCAAGTCCCACGGCCAGGAGCCCCCAGAACCCGCCGCTGCCCCCGCGCCATTTCCAGTCCTACGGGCGAGGGGGGTCAATGTCGTTCAAGTAATTTCTCTGCGAACACAAGATGGCAGCCTTAAATAAATGCAACCCTGCGCAGCTTTTAATCTTACACATCATTAAATTCCTAATTTACACATTATGTTTTCGTGGGCCAACCCATAACTCATTAGTGTTGAACTCACGAGGTATAAAGACCAACGCACGACGGGCGCCAGGGCGCCGTCACCTGCCTGGGTTAACAGTCCCTGCCCCGGGTGGGGGTGGTGGGGGACAGGGAGGAAGCTCGAGAGGGACGCCTGGGAGCCCGCCGGGCCGAGGCTGGGGCGCGGGCGAGGCCTGGGTGCCAGGCCCTGCGCCGCAGGACGCGATCGCAGCACTGCAGCCGAGAAAAGTGGTGGGGCCGGCTTCCTCTCGTCTCTACTGGGGCTCGTGCGCGCGCGCGCGCGCTCACACACACACACAAACCACAAACACACCGCACGCACACCCGCACACTCACACACCCGGGTGGCCGCGCAGGCTTCCTTGGCAGACATCTTCCTGTGGGAGGATTGCAAACGAGCCGTGAAAGCCAGAAACTACACGGGTTACAAACTCTGGAATCCCTAGCCGGCCCGGGCCCCCTTCTCCCACCTCCGACCCGGCCCCCTCTGCTCGGCGCGGGGCCAGGAACCCACCAAAGGGCAAAGCGCATCCGCCGGCCACGCGGAGAGATCCGGGGGCGCGGAGAGTGCCTAGAGTCCCTTTGCCCCTCGACCAGGGGACAGGCGGCCCACTGTGCGCAGCCGAGCTCGATCTCGCCGAGCAGGGGTGGCCCAGGGAGACCCTCGAGGCGCGCGGGCTTCTGGGCTCGTCCGGGCCGAGGGTGGGGTGGAGGGTCTTGTAAGTCACCCGCCACCCGAGGATGGCCCCCCTGCCCCCCTCCAGGGAAAGCCGCTCTCGGGTGACCGATATCACCCGGGCGGAGCTGACTGCCCCAGGCCCGGGCCAGAGCACACCCTAAGAGGGAGGCCGGTGCCTGGAAGGGCTTGGAGGCCAAAGGAAGTGGCCCGCGCGCAAAAGGAAGGACCCAGGCGGGGATACCGAGGACGGCTGTCCAGGCGACGAGGGCCAGCACGCGCCTCGCCCTGCGCGGAGCCGGCCAAGCCCTGGAGGAGCTCTAAGCCTTCCCAGCCAAAAGCCAGCTTCGCGCCGGCGGCGGAGTGGGAGGGAGGAGGACCGGCGCGCGCCCCGCCCTCGCCGCCCGCGGTCACAGGGGCAATTACACTCCTCGCTGCAGACGGTTACCAGCTCGCCAGCGCATCCCTCTCCCGGCTCCCCTCGCCTCCCCTCCCCTCCTGTGCCGAACTGCTGGCTCCATCTTAGCGAGCGCGGCCGGGAAGCGCGGCTGAGGCCAGCTGCCTCTGGGGACGTCGCGAGGCTGCTCGCACGTCGCGCGCCCCCCAGGTCGCCGGGGAGAGGCCTCCGCACCGCGCAATGTGTCCCACTCGCGCCACTGCCCCGTAAGGGGTTGTCGCGGTCCCTTGAGGACCCCCTCTCCACGCGATGCAAGACCCTTGCGGCCGCGCTTTACCCCGCAACCCTGCCCCCAGCCAGTGCAGCCACCCTACCGCTCCAAATCCCAGGCGCGCCTCGGTTTTCCATATCTCTTCCCCCGTCCAGCCCGTGTGCTACCCAAATGCCTACTGGACGCCTAGACCACTCCGAGACCTTTGCGCTGCTAGGCCTCCCTCTGCACGCCAAACGCCTCTGCCCACTCCTCCCCGCTACGGCTTATAACTGTTCTGAAAGGTGTCTTTGAAGCTGTGAATGAAAACGCAAGTTTTGAATTAAGGGCTTCATTTCCAAGTAACAGCATGATTTGAGGCAAGTTTATTAATCTGTTTCCTCATCTGCAAAATGGGAGGAACGATGCCTCCGTAAATGCGCGACCGCGAGTTTTAAATAAGATAGACGTGTATATAAACTGCTTGGCACAAAGAGTCCTGGTGGTTAGCATTAGCATTACCATATGGCCAGAACTGTAGCGGCATTAAAAAGTGAGGTGGTCTTTTTCCGATTAGGAGTGAACCCCCGCGGAGCCCAGGGACACAACTCTCAAACCGTGGTGAGGCCGAGCCACCGGCTAGGCCTGAAGGGAAGGCCGAGGAGTCGAGGGGCAGCCAAGCGAGCGAATCATTCAGCCTTCCGCGTTTGCAAATGAATAGGGCTCTGTCTATGGCTTCCGCCATTCCCGCGCCAGGTCTGCAACGCCTGAGGCTTAAACCTGGCAAGGCGGTAAATTTAGCCTGAAGGCAGCGCCTCCTAAGGGGCGGGGAGGTCTCCTTGGAGGAAGGAAAGGGAACTGGGTAAGAAAATGGAGTTGCCTCTGGGAAGAAAAACCAGGGAGAGAAAACCTTCTGGGCCGCTGGCGGACCACTGACAAAAAGAAATCGGACGCAAAAGAAAGGCTCCCCCAGAAATTGGGCCACCGTGGGAGCCGTGAGACAGACTTCCCATCTGGGAAGGGCTGCCTACGGGTAATTGGGTTTGCTCGAGTTGCCTCTATAATTAATAAGTGATTTGACTTGGAGATTGGAAATAGTCGTTGAAAGGAAGCCACGGGCGTAGGGGTGCGTGGCCCCCAAGCCTCTCTCCGAAATGCAGTGACCGCGGAAGAGGACGGTTTAAGGAACACGAGGAATGCGATAATATTGGCATCTAACCTTCTAGTGTTTGAGTAATTCGTTGCTTAGCTACTTTGGATAGGCCATTATTTTGCAAACTGGAAACATTTGCAAGTGGTGATATTTTGCTCCTGCCTGACGCAGGGGCTGCAAACCTACCCCAGCTCTGCTGAACTCTTCGAAATATATATGCATAAATTGTTCCTAATGAGACCATCTGTTTTTTATGGCCCCTCTGGAAGCAGGAGGAACCCGAAGACTGCTCTGTCTTGCAGAAATCTGTGGCCAGGCAGGCCCGGGAAATAAATAGGGAAGATTAGAAGAGTGTGCGTGATTTAATATGCGGACAGGGGATTCGGTAGTCGAGGGGGTTCCCATTTGGGGGGCCTGTGGGCTGCTTGGGGCATGAAGGTTCCAGCCTGTGGGCCTCCTAGAAGGCCCAGGCACTGTGCGGGTTTTCACAGCACACACAAACCTCGCTTTTCCATGCCTGGAACATCGCCAGAAGCACCACGCAAAACCACGAGCCCGCCAGCTACCCCCGAGGCCCAGGGCACCTACCCTGTGGTAGGTGGCCCCCAGCGTCGCTCTCTACCCAGGGCCTCCAAACCTGCAGAAGTGAAGGGAGCCGCGCCTGGGGCTCAGAGCCTAAGAACGCGCCGCGCTCCCTCCACCCCCACTCTCTGGAGGGAGCGCCGCGCTCACCAGGGCCGGTCCCAGAAGCTGAGCTTTTCTGCCCGGCGTGCGTCTGGCAGGCCCAGCGGCGCGGCCTGAGCCCACACCTCGGGTGGCAGGGCAAACACTTTTCACATTATCCGGTGGCTGTTAATTGGGGCAGCGCAAAAGACGCCGAGCCTACCCTCTTTGTGGCGGGGGGGGGGTCAGGAGTGGGCAGTGGGGGCTGCTTAATAATAGAGGGGCTGCCCTGGGGAGCCTCAGATATCGGTAACCCCCATGATTAATTCATAACTCTCCACTGCGCCTGGCACCGTCTCGGCTCTTTAATCGGTTCTGAATGTCAGCGAGGCTTCCCCGACAGGCTGAGCGCAGCCTTTTGAATGTGTTGAAAGTCGCTGCGCGCACACCAGGAGACAAAGTTGCCATCTGCTCCGGGGACCACGGCAACTGGGCGCTGGGAGGGGCCTTTCTCCCGCGGCTCCGGCTGCCCCGGGCGGCCTCCTCTTCCCGGCCGGCCCCAATCCTGCCCCAAAGCCAACATCCCCGCCCCCACCCAGGGCGCACTCCTGATGGGAAACTCCGGCTCGCCAAGAAGTACAGTGCTGCGCCGGGGCGCGCGCGGAGCCTCGGGGTCACCCAGATTCAGGCCTATGCTAATAAGATTATGAACCAGAGTTGTTTGTGTGCGCGGACGTGGAAGGGGGGCCGATAAAGTGTGGAGCTGGGGATGACTTAGAGGGAGGAGGGGAAGCCCCGGGAGAACAAAGCTCCGGGCCGTCGGCCTCCAAAGAGTCGCCGAAGTGACCGCCACTAGCTCGTGCACGGGCGGAAGCGGGAGGGGAGGAGGGGAAGCCAGGCCTGAAGCGCCCTCGCGGGTTTAGGGAACGCGGAGAGGGCACGGGGGGCAGGTGGGGGAAGGCTGAACCCGTAGCTAAACGTTTAGCCCTTCGGCTATTTTTTAAGGACATGGATCTCAGGAAGGGGGGAGGGGGGTATCGCGCCCTAGAGAGGTAGGCGGGAGAAGCCCTATCCCCCTTCTCTCCCTCCCCCTCTCCCGCAGCCAGCAGAGGGGGTGCGGTGACCCACCTTCCCGCTCGGGACCTGGGAGGGGACGGAACCGCTGGGGGTGGGGGGATGCCGACCAGAGCCGGCCGGGGCGTCTCGTGGCTGCGGGCCTGGGCTTCCGCACCCCCGGGCTCTGCGCGTCGCCGCTTGCGGCGGCGCCTAGCCTCCCAACTGTAATTCCACACTCCCGCGAGCGCTAGGGCTGCGGAATCGTTTGAGGGAGTTGGAACTGCATCAGATGAGCACGCCGGGAGGTGAGATCGGGTAGAAAATAGACAAAACTTTGAGTTGTGCGCCGCTGCCCCCACACACACACACATCCACACATAATTTCCCTTCCCCCTTCACAGCCGCCACCTCCCCCACCCTCTCGATTCTTCAAGGTTTGCAGCCCAGTCCTGTCATATGGTTTTGTTTCTGTGCTGCTGCTTTTTTTCAGACACGAAAATTGGACACGTGGAGAATTAGCCCGGCTGGAGAAGCGCTGGGTGCAGACTCAAACAATGGTTTCCAGCAGCCAGACTAAGGCAGCACGTTTCCCCACCTCACCCCGCAATGACAGCGGCCTCGGGTACAGTGGGTCCACTCCCCCCCACTGCCGGCTCCCTCCCCCAGAGCCTGGGAAAGGACCAGAGGGGGCTGCACTTTCTGCCGCCCCTTCCTCAGAGCACATCCCTGGGTGAGCCTGGACTGCCGGGTCTGAGATCATTGTACCTGAGGCCTTTGGGGACTTCCAAGTAAAGGGCCTGCTGTTTTTCCCTGGGAGACGCCACCCCCAAATAATGTGTAAAACCCAAGCAAGCTCCAGGCTCCCTATCCTTTGGCAGTTCTACCCTCCCCAGGCTGTACTTTGCTAAGATGCTTGGACACCGCCCCCCACCCCCATCTGATAAGCCAGTCTCCAGGTGGCTGGGCCTCTTAGGGGCCGCTTCCTTTAGCAATTTTCTTTTCCAGACCCCCCATCTTCCACTGCTGCCCCAACCTTGGCCCTCAGCCTCTCTGTGAGCCCCCCTCCACTGCCTAATGCCATACACTGACAGTAGCCTCAGCTTCCCCACCACCAAAGGCTCAATGAACGGCCTGTGTGTGTGTGCGCGCACGCGCACACACACATATACACACACACACATCGCACAGAAGCTCTTGGCCTCCCGGAGCTGGTTTCCTCTTACAGGCTCCCGTCAGAGCTGCTGGGGCTGTGGCAACGCCTGCGGCTCCCTGTGCAACCCTGGGTCTCCCTGCAGCGGTGCGAGCTGTGAATCTGCCTTCACGTCCCTTCCTGCAAAGGTCAAGCCATCTCCTTCTCTCATGTGGCCCCAGTTCAGTTCAAGGCTATGGAGCTCCAACACTGCCCCTTGAAAATGGGAATGGGGTGGGCATGGGTGCAGGGCAGAGGCCAGCCCCCCAAGCCAACGGGCAGGGACCAAAGGGATTCAGGAAGAGCAGCACTGCAAACAAACCCCAGAGAGCCCCTAAGGTTTTGCAGGCAGAGACTCGAGAGAGGGAGAGAAAACCAGGCTAAGGCTGTTTGGGCCTTGACTCCTGAGCAGTCCAGGGCTACACTAGGGGAAGACCAGGGGAAGAGGCCCGGGTGTCCTGTGCCCTTCCTAGAACCTGCAGTCAGCCTGCCCTTTTTCACTCCAAGCAGAAATGAGAAGCAAGCCAATGGGCCAAGACTGCGAATTCAGTGGCCATGAGAGATCAAGTCAGCGGTGTCGTCCTCCCCCACCCCCACCCCAGGCACGGAGAGACTCCAGAGAGGCCTTTCTGCCACCACAACCCAAGAGAGGCTACTGAGCTCTGCAAGCTGCAGGAGGGAACGACTGCAACACCTCGCTGTGGAGAAAAATGAGAGGAAATGCCAGTAAACCTACTTCCTCTGAAGAGCGCCACCCCCAGTTTTCTCTGAACTGCACCTTAAAAGTCAGGAGAGAGAACTCGTTAACCTTGGTTTGGTTGAACATTGCCAGCTTCCAGTCAACCGTAGGCCCCCCAAAGGTTTTGTAAAATGTTTCACCTAGCTCAGACAATTTCCTGCAGCCCCCTAACCGGACCACCCCACTTACTGAGCAGCTGCCAAAAGAGCAGGCTTGACTAAGGGCTGGCAACCAGAGGCCTTCTAGCCGCCTGGCTGGCCTGTACCCTCCACTCAGCAGTCTGGACAAGGCCCGTCCCAGAATCCAGAGAGAAACCGAGTCCTGGATAACCCGAGAAGTGAAAAAAAAAACCGGAAGGAAGCAGCCCAGGAGAAAGAGTTAAAGACGCTCTTAGCCGGTGTGTGCTGTCCGTGTGAATTTCTACCCCTCCCCCCACCAAGTCTCTACAATAGGCATGCGGATGTCTCACGTATCTGGGGTGCTATGCATTTTGAAGGGCAGCATTGTGGGAGGGGTGACCCCCTGTGTAAACCTACCACCCCCCCGCCCAGCGCCCTCCACTTCCACTGGTTCACCGTTTTCCTCCGCATCAACTCACTAGGGAACAGAGCAAGCGGGAGTGAGAACCTTCGACTGCGCTGAGCCTCAACCCCTTTCCAAACGTGAGGCTCACGGGGAGAACTCCTGCTCTGCCCAGTTTCCACTCCCGCCTCCAGAATAACGAGCCGAAAACATGTGTACTGTAAATAAAGCCTGTCTAAATAAAGCACTCGGGTGAAGGCTGCCGAGAAAACACTCGGCATCGCTCTGTGTTCGGAGCGTGAGTCAGCTTCCCAGCTCCCGGGGAACAATGGGGACCTTGCCAAGGGTCCCCTTCTGTCGATCCCCAAAGGCCCCCAAGCCCAATTAGGTGGCGGAGACGCCGGCCCCTGGGGACCTTCGGCCTCGAGGTTTGGGAGGGGGAGGGGCGCTCCCGGCGGCCGAAGGCTGGGGTCCAGCCCCAGGATTAGCGCGCCGGGAATCCTTTTACCCGCAGCTGCCGCGGAGGGGTTGAGGGTTAAACAAACACGGAGCAGAGGAGCGAGCCTGGGGCGGTGTGGGGCTGCGGCCGGGAGACAGGAGGGTAGAAGATGCTGGGGAGCTCGCTAGGGAGCCTCCCCGAGCAGGGTGGGGGAAGACGTCCCCTCCCAGTTCCCAAGCCCGGCTCTCGCCCACTCCACTGGCCGCCTCTCCTCCGCGGCCTCCCCAGTCTCAGCGGAAACGATCGTAGCAGCTGCCAGAGTCACCCCACTCCTTTGAGTCCCCATAGGCCCATACACGTACACTGCCGCCCTCCCCCCCTCCACACACACACACGTGTGCTGAGGACTTGAGGTCCGACCCCAGACTTCGCAGCGTGGGCGCCAAGGCCGAATGAAACGGCACCCCTTTGATGGAGGGCAGTGTTGGGACCCGTGGTGGCCTCTGCCCTACGTCTTCTACCTCGTCCTCCGGGCTCCGTCGCGGACCTGCGCACCACCCAGGAGGGTTCCGACTGGAGCGCTAGCCTTAGTTCTGGCGTGGGCCGGTGGTTTCCCCGCGCCTCGTGACTTTGAGGGTCAGCGATCCGCCCGGCAGGCCCGCGGTTTCCGGAGTGGCGCGGCCAGCCCTTCCTCCCCGTCTCTCCGGCCAAGGCCGCCCTGGACCGCCCAGCCTCGTCGCGCTCAGCCGCCGGCTCCCGGCCCCGAGCCGGGACCCGGGGGTGAAAGCAGCGAGGACCTCACCCACGCCCTGCAGACACGCGTCCTGCCGGGGCCGGTGTTGGCTCTCTAAGCTGCCTGCGATTGCCAAATCGTCCCTGGACAGGGTGGGGGGGGGGCGAGGCTTTGGGAATGGGGTTTGAGCTGGAGAAGGCGAGGCAAACAAGTGAAACGGGAGGGGCGGGGTGGGGTGACGGCTCGTAAATCACCCAGCCCTACCCTCGGGCCACAACGCCGAGGCACCCCAGGCCCACAGGGGATGGAGGGTCACTCGGCCACTTCTGGCCGACCTCTGAGCTCTCCTGGAGCCAGCGCCCCACCCTGGGCTCAGGCTAGGACCAGCTCCCTGCCCGGATCGTAAACCACCCGCCCGATTCGGCGGGAAGCCACCCTTGGACGCAGCGCGCATCCGCCCAAGGGGAAGTTTATTTATAGCTTGTAAACGTAAAGGAAACCAGACCGCGCTGGCTCGCCGCGCTCGGGCTCCTACGCTCCCCACCTGCCCACCAGGGAGGGCGCGGCGGGAGGCGAATAGGGCGTCTCGGTTCTTTCCCTGCCCCCATCCCCACCCCCGCTCCGCTCCGGGGGGAGAAGTGTAAGGTCCTAAGAGGCTGGCAAGTCTTAAGTTCCCCTCGGGGAGCCTGCCCAGTGCCCTGCAGGCCGGAGAGGGTGGAGATCAGGGCCCAGGCACCGGCCTGGTGAGAGTGGGGGCTGCCGAACTGTCCCACTTGGCACGCACTGGCGGGCAGGCGCGTCTGTTCGCGCAGAATTCCGCAGCTCCCGCTCCGGGCCTGGGGAAGTCCTGGAGAGCCCGGGATGGGGGCGCTCCGGGAGCCTCTCGTAGGAAGGCGGGACGCTTCCTCGGATCCTCCCGAGCACGTGTCCTCAGCAGAGCAGGCAAGCGCTGCGCGCCTGGGGCTGCGATTCCCTGGTGACAGCGGCTTAGAGCGCTCCCTCCCCAGCCCCCAGCCCCGCCGTCGCCGCTTCTCCCGGGGAGTTCCAGGCTCCCGGGTGCGCTCGGGGCAGGCCCGAGGAACCGGAGAAAAGGAAAAGTGCCGGGGAGGAGATTAGGGAGAGAAGACATTTAAAAGCCCAGCCCTGAATAGACAAGCAGCCGAGCTGAAAAAGACGCCTGCTAGCCCCTTCTCTCTCCAACCCCCCAACCCCAGCGGCCTCTCCCTGTCCCGGCGGAGCGCACCCACCCCCGGCCTAGGCCCAGACGAATTCTTGTATGTGTGCGTGCATGTGCGTGCCTGTGTGTGTCTGTATGTGTGTGCGCGCGCGCGCGCCCGAGCGCCGGGCGGGCAGTTGCGAAACGGGCTCTTGGCTGCAGCGCGGCATAATGGAGGTGGCTGGAACAATGCGCGCTTTGTGCGCGCGGGGAGTTGTTTTCCACCCGCCTCGCCCCCCTCGCTCTGGCCGTATGGCACTTTAATCCCCGCCACGGCTCGGCACAAATGCACTTGTGTCCTGCGGGTCACCAGGGGCCGTGCGGCTGGAGCCGACCCCCTCCATCCGCGCGGGCCCCACCGCCCGCTGCCCCGTCTTTCTTCTTGGGCACCCCCCCACACACACAACCACCACCACCACCTCAATTCCCGACGTGGCCCAGTGAGCCGGCTTGGAAGCTTCCGGGCCCGCGAGCCACTTTTTTTCCGTGGAGACGGCGCATCCCCCACCCCTCCCTTCCCTTCGCGAGCTCACACAAACACACACCAGGGCCGACCGCAGGCCCCACACTCGCCGCCCTCCCTCTCCCAGTCTCGGCCCACCCGCCCCCGCCCCGTGCTCCGGACTCCTGCGAACAATAGTAAATGTCAACAGATTCCGCGCGGCGAGTGTCTGACTCGGCCGAGATAAGGGTGCGCGGTTGGCCCCGCGCTCCGAGCCGCCGCGGGGGGAGCCCGCCCTGACCCCGGCAGGAAAGAGCCGGCTGTGACGAAACCCGTGCCGGAGCAGGGGTGGATAGGAGGGGAGGCCACAGCCCCAGCCTGGTGGGGGAGTCTCGCCGGGAACCCAGGCCCTGCCCCACCCCCACCGGGCTTAACTGGTGCTAATACGCGGCCGGTGGGCACAGCGAAAGCGGCAGGGTCGACGTGGCGCTCGGCCTGCTTTCAGATCACGATTCCTGTGCCCTGCGGATGTCAGGAAAACGCTGATCCGGGTCAGGACGCAGACAGTTTTCGACTTACTGGCAGTAGGCACCTGAAAGACACAAGGATTCGAGTGCTGGTCTCCGGAAACTCATTAAAATATATTTTTAAGCGCTCACACACTCGCAGGTCCTTCCCGATCGTCCGCAACCCACCACCCAAGCGAGTTAAAATTCGCAAATTGATTCTCACGCGTTGGTATTAATGGGTTGTTCCTCTTAAATTGTTGCCAACTTTGCTAATGGATTATTATTTAAATGATTTCTTTTTTATAAAGTACGTGTTGTTTTATAGATGCGTATTTACTTAAAGAAATCAACTGCATCTATTAACATATTAAAGAGAGAATAAAGCATCGGGCCCGGTGTAATGTACTGTTCAGCCTTACTTTGGGTGCTCGCGAAGATAGGAAAATCTTATTTGTTTAATAATAAGTCACTCATGAATATGCAAATAGCATTGGTGCAGTACCTCACTTCTGTCACTATTAATGAGTTGCAAATTAATGTGACAACAAAAGAAAAATCTATTTAGTGGAGGAACTCGGGTTCCTACCTGGGGAGATCACAAGCAGGCCTGGAACCTCGGTCTCCAGGAAGGACGGGAATGGAGATTGACATTTCCTCATGCAGGCTTTTCCTGGAGACCACTATTGTTTGGACTCAGGGACCTGCTTTGTCAGGAGCCCCTTAAAATTCCTGCTCCAGGCCTAAGGAAGAAAGGCTGTTCCAGGGTAATTAGGGCCAAGTGTGATGAATGGAAATTAGCCCACAGTTTGAAGTAAAGCAGTTGGTGAAGCTGATTTGGAGGGGATCTCCTCCATCCAGCTTAAAGGTTCCCCAAACCCTTTTTGGTCTCTGTTGCTTTGGACAGAGTTAGGACTGTAAGTACCAAGTGGGGCCTCACAGGCCTGACTACAGGTATTAAGACAGCACCCTCTGCGCTTGCATTTTACGAGGTGACTCTGTTGATGGGAAGTTTAAAGAGCAAATTGGCTCATTTTCCTGGCGACCTACTTCCCAGAGGTTACAGACTGAAATCTGGTTGTCTTCCATTTGAGCCTCTGCTCTTTGCTGGCCTACACATCAGAGCCTGTTTTTATTCCATCAATGGATGCTGAAGAGAATGTTTCTAATCCAGTTACATTTGGACACGTCTCTGAGGAAAAAAAAAAAAAATCGCTGAGCTGCCCAGAACTGTGTTCAGGTGCCTAGGTAGTATTTCAAGAAGCTGTTTGACTAGGGAACCTTCTGGGGAGATGCAAATATTCTATATCGAACCTGATAGATGACTACTTGGTTATTTACAATGTAAAAATTCATCACTGCACTGTAAAAATTCATCAGGCTGTACATTTAAGATTTGTACACCGTACTATGTGTAAGTTATATCTTCTTCAGTTTATCGGTTACTATGTAAAGCCACCTCAAAGCTTAGTGGTGTAAACAACAGGGATCATTTATTTTGCTCAAGTATCTGCAATCTGTGCAGGGTGTGGCAGAGACAGCTCACCTCTGCTCGCTGCAGTAACTGGGGCGCCTCAACTGGGACTCAAGAATCCATTTTCAAGATGGCTCACACACATGGTTGGCAAGTTATTGCTGGCTCCGGTTCTTCTCCATGTGGGCCTCTCCACAGGATGGCTTGGGCTTCCTCACAGCATGGTGGCTGGGTGCCAACAGTGAGCACCTAAGAGACGGAGGGAATGGAAGCTGCCAGTTACTTAAGGCAACTAAGCCTGGAAACTAGCAGTGTCACTTTCGCCATGTTCTGTTGGTCAAGCAGTTACAGAGCCCAGATTTAGGGGAGGACAGAACATAGACCCCTGCCTTTTACCTCTCAACAGGAAGTACCTCAAACAATCTTGGGGCTCTGCTTTAAAACTGCCACCTAGGAAATTCCTAGTGGTTGAAGATTTGTGCTTTCACTGCTGTGCCCTGGGTTCAATCCCTGCTTGGGGAACTGGGATCCCTCAAACAGTGCTGCATGCCTGAAAAAAAAAAACAAACCCTGCCAAAATAACACATAACTTCATTTTTTGTCACATGTCCTACCCTTCTTTTTTTTGGGAGGGTCATGCAGCATGCCAAGTCAAACCGATATCTCCTGAATTTGGAGCTTGGAATCTTAACTACCAGACAGCCAGAGAAGTCCCTCCTACCTCTCTTTCTTCCAAATCATCAGTGGGAATTATTTGATAGCCCAGTAAATTCATGTGGAGATATATATATATATATATATATATTTAAATTCAATTTTGGGTGTTAAGTTACTATAGATTTAAGTTCCAGATTTTTTTAATATAATTTTATTTATTTATTTTTGGCTGTGCTGGGTCTTGGTTGCTGCGCAGGCTTTTCTCTAGCTGTGGCGCTCGGGCTTCTCACTGAGGTGGCTTCTCTTGTTGTGGAGCACGGGCTCTAGGCATAGGGGATTCAGTAGTAGGGGCTCCCGGGCTCTAGAGCATGACTCAGTAGTTGTGGCACACGAACTTAGTTTCGCCATGGTATGTGCAGTCTTCCCAGGCCAGGGATCAAACCTGTGTCTCCTGCATTGGCAGGTGAATTCTTTACCACTGATCTACCAAGGAAGCCCCTAAGTTTCAGATTTTTAAATCTAGACTTTCACAAGCCTTTAACTTCCATTTACTAACCTTGTTATTTTTATATAAAATTAGAGCAATCATTTTCAGAGAGGGCTTTGATTAAGGCTCAATCAAGACAAATCGAACAGACTAAAATGCTCTTAAACTGTTTCATCCCTTTATAAATTTAGCTAAATTTCCCTAAACACTATATATATATATATTTTTTTTTTTTCACACACACTCACACAATTTGTTTTGTTTTCTTTTTAAGCATTTGAATGCTTGAATGGGCAAATTTATGACCATAATACAGTATCCACAAGGGATTGGTTCCAGGACCAACTCTCGGATATCAAATGCAAGGATGCTCAAGTCCCTTATATGAAGTGGTATTCGTGCATGGGTGCTCACTCAGTCATGTCTGACTCTTTGTGACCCTATAGACTGTAGCCCTCCAGGCTCCTCTCTCCATGGGATTCTCCAGGCAAGAATACTGGAGTGGGTTGCCATGCCCTTCTCCAAAGGATCTTCCTGACCAAGGGATTGAACGCACAGCTCCTGCATTGCAGGTGGATTCTTTACCCACTAAGCCACCTGGGAAGCCCCACAAAGTGGTGTACTATTTGCATATAATCTACACATCCTTCCATATACTTTGAATCATCTCTAAATTACTTATGGTACCGAATGCAATGTAAATACCATGTAAATAGTTGTAAATACAATATAAAAGCTATGTAAATAGTTGCCAGCATGCAGCAAATTCAGGTTTTGCTTTTTGAAACTTTCTGGAACTTTTTTGTTCCTGAATATTTTCCATCTGCAGTTGGGTGAATCCTTGGATGCAGAACCCACAGACACAGAGGGCCGACCTAAACCAAAATCAAATCAGTCAAATGTGCAAATATAGTGAATATCCAGTTGGCTTAAACATTGGAACTCTTGCTTCCCAAGTCAAATTTTAATTCCTTTTACCTTACAATTGCAAGTCTATACAATTTTAAGTTGGAATCATAAGGCTAATCTGTTAGTTTCTTTACTACTCCCAACTTGTCATAAACACTACAGATTAGATCACATGCACAGATTGTTCCTGAGCTTAACACTAAAATATCAGTATAGTGTATTTGATTGATTTCATCTTCTCCATATTCAATTCTCAGTCTTCCCAAGGTTAAAAGGACACTCTCTAAGGAGTGTGTCTTGTCAGCTCAAGAGAGTTGAGGTTATTTGATACTAGGAATAATGTAAGGCTTTGAAATACGAAAAAGAGATTACTGGCTATTCTTTCAATGGAATGCTGGAGCCTGAGGGTGGAGGTATTTTCTGTACCTACAGCGATACACCTTTGTCTTGGCCAGGCTATTTTACAACTCTATAAGATGCAGAGAACTAATAGCATTGTGAGTACTTCTTGCCTTTAAATAACCAAATAACTTTGCTCAGAGGAAGTGACGACCACTATCCCCCCAACACCCACTCCAAAAGCCAATTTTGCGCCTATTTGCAAATTTATTTCAATACTCCCAATCTAAAAATGTTTCTGTTCTTGGGATGGTCCTTTGAATTAGTTATATCTCACCCATTCCCTCATTTAATTAATGAGTTGTATAAAACCTGTGACATGTTCATTTTATGTTTGTATGAGAGTCATGATTTTGCCTTCTTTTGAGACATCCTTTAACGTTGGTCAAGAGTTCATCACACTATACAGATAACATTTGTGGCTGGCTAGAAATTGGAGGGCAAGATGCAGGATACGACCCCTAAAGATCTCCAGGGTGAATTTGCTTACCCCCAGACAGATCACCCGGAGAAGGCAATGGCACCCCACTCCAGTACTCTTGCCTGAAAAATCCCATGGACGGAGGAGCCTGGTGGGCTCCATGGGTTCGCTAAGAGTCGGACACGACTGAGCGACTTCACTCTCACTTTTCACTTTCATGCATTGGAGAAGGAAATGGCAACCCACTCCAGTGTTCTTGCCTGGAGAATCCCAGGGACAGGGGAGCCTGGTGGGCTGCCGTCTATGGGGTCACACAGAGTCGGACACGACTGAAGTGACTTAGCAGCAGCAGCAGCAGACAGATCACCAGAGCCCTTCTTAATCTTGTTTGAAGTTACTATGACAACTGAAGATCCAAGACCATACCCTTGAGGTGGAATTTTTTCCTTGTTAATCTCAGGTTCCCAGTTCAAGGTAAATCCTACCCTGATTGTTTCTAACCCTCTGATCTCTCTGCCCTACCATCTGATTGAAGGAGAGAGAAATATGTAGCTACCACCCATGTTGTCTCAACACTTGATTGGAGTCAATTAACCTATTTACCACCTGTGGTGGTTTTTAAATATGTCCATAAATTCTTTGATTCTCCTCCCTTCAAAAGGTGGAACCTGATTTTCCTTCCCTTCCCTTGATTGTGGGTGGTGCTTACTGACCCACTCCTAATAAATGGAATGTGACAAAAGTGACTATATGTGGCATCCATGATTAGGATGGAAAAGGCATTGTGGCTTCCTCATTGCTATCTGGGGAAGCCACCTGCCATGTCATGGGCACATTCAGCTTCCTGAATGATGGGCACATAGCAACCCTATTGGGTGAGTCAAGTGTGGAAGAACTGAGGCCTCTTGCCAACAGCCACGTGAATGAGCCATCTTAGAAACAGATCTGGTTGCCCCAGTGCAGTCTTCAGAGCAACATCTCGACTACATCTTCATGAAGGCCCCTGACTCCTGAATTCCTGACACACAGAAACTGCGAGATAATGAATGTTTTGTTGTTTAAGTTTAGTGACTAAACTCACTAAACTGCAGGATAATTTGTTATGCAGCAACAGATAACTAATATATGAGTCAATCTTGCATGTGCACATAGCTCTAAACCATTCTAATAACGCTAAATACATTTCTGTTTTCCCCAAGTGGATGGATGTGCCTCTGCCAACCCCCAAAGTAAGTCACTCACCCAACTCTCAACCTGGAAAACCGTGTTCTGAAAGTGACGAGAAACAACCTAAATCACATTGCGGAGAGTGAGAGAAAAAGAGGGAACTAAATATATGGCCAATTAATGTTTCCGGCAATAACAGCAATGATAAACAAGCAGAAGCAGTAAAACAGTTTAAAATAGTTCTTTTGATCACTTCGCAGTTGAAAGTCAGATCTTTGTAAGAATTCATTACCATTTTAACTTACAGAGAGGAACCATTCTTGGAGATGGAGTCAAAATGAAACAAAACATACACTCATACCCTACGAGAAGTCACCAAAAATGTGAAAAGCTAAACTGGGATGATTAAGTTCTGGAGGAGCGAATCTCCTATAGGTATGCCCTAAAGTGCTACTTAAAAAGGAAATAACTTCCTTTCTGTGTACATGGTATTTTTCAATAACTGAAATGATAAAACATTTGGAGTATGACCTAAATGACTCAAGCTGCTTCCTGTTCCAGGAACAGGGACTTCCTAAGGTAGCTAAGACTGTCCTCCTAGAAAAGAGTAGATAGATCATCACATAGTCAAATTACTCAGTCCCACTGCTTTCTGAGTTTAGATGGGAAAAAGGAAGCCGTGTGTGTGTGTCATTCTTCCACAAAGGATTTTGAGTAAGTTTTTAATAAAAATGTAATAAAGTGTTAGGAAAATATAAATAGCAAATAACAAAATTTGGGAGAATTTAAGAATAGAAGGATGAGACAATACTTTTCTCCTAGCGATTTGGTAGCATTCAGTATTCATTCATTTGACTATTTATTGAACAACTACTATAAGCTAGATGATGATAATACAAAAATATATAAGACATAGTCCATTGTTAAAGATGTTCACAGTCTAATAGAGGGAAACAGTTACAAATTACAGTAATTTGCAATAAAATGTTGACAGTTGTTTTAACCTGTCTTTGTAGGTTACTAGGAATATATTCAACCAGAATTGTATTCCTCAAAAATGTTTCTCAAAAGACAGGGCTAACAGTAGTATGGTTGGTAAAGACCCCAACCCGGAAACTATCCACGTGCCCTACAACAGCAGCTGCTGCTGCTAAGCCACTTCAGTCGTGTCCGACTCTGTGTGACCCCATAGACGGCAGCCCACCAGGCTCCCCTGTCCCTGGGATTCTCCAGGCAAGAACACTGGAGTGGGTTGCCATTTCTTTCTCCAATGCATGAAAGTGAAAAGTGAGAGTGAAGTCGCTCAGTCGTGTCCGACTCTTAGCGACCTCATGGACTGCAGCCTACCAGGCTCCTCCGTCCATGGGATTTTCCAGGCAAGAGTACTGGAGTGGGGTGCCGTTGCCTTCTCCTACAACAGCAGAATGGGGAATGAAACGGAAGTGTCTTCACATAATAGAATACAACACAGCAGTGAAAATGAACAATCCACAATTGCACATGTGAGGGATCTCCTAAACCTGAGATGGAGTGGCAGAAGCCAGACATCAAAAAGCACTGACTAAGACAACACTGTAAACAACCATACTTCAAAATTTTTTTTTTTAAATAGCACTGATTGTGTGATTTCATGAATCTGAAGTTTAAAAGCAGGCCAAACTAGTGTTTACACTTAGAAGTCTGGACAACATTTACTCTGGGAGGGGAAGGGACATAGTTACTGGAAGGAGGCAGGGGCACCACTGGGGGATGGAAAGGTTCTGTTCCTTATTCTGGGAGCTGCTTACACACAAGTACAAGTCTCTCCAGTTCACAAAAATCCATTGAGCTATATACACTTATGACACATGCACTTTTCTGTATGTGTGCCTTCCTTCAATAAAATGTGTAAGAAAAAAAAATCCACCCCACGAGAGAGTGGGTGGAGCAATGAGGAAGGCATCATTAGTTACTCTTAGAGTGGGGAGCCGAGGAAAATTTCCTGGAGAAGGTGATGCTGGCCTGGTTTTCCCAGGTATACCCGCCTTTGCCTTGGGGATGGATTCTGGAAGGCATTGGATGGGGGCAGAAATGCAAAAGCAAACCTGGGGAGCTAAAAAAGCACTCCTAGCCTGAGTGCTGCGGAACCATACAGAAGTGTCAGAGAACAGTGGCCCGGAGACAGGGGCTGTTTCTGGCTGGTCTTTGTCAGAGAAGCTCTTCTCCCCATTGCTCACCAGTGTGGATGTGGACACCGGAGCTGGGGAGGACGGGGTTACATTTGTGTTCTAGAAAGTTCTCTCAGGCAGGAGGGCAGTGGATGCGTGGTACCGGGCAGGACTGAGAGAACCTTCTGCGTGGTCTAGGCCTGGGGCGTGAACAGTCGGGTTCTGGGAATGGAGAACAGAGAACACTAAGGAGACAGCGAGAGCGGCTGTAGGAGCGAAATGAGAGAGAACATCAGAGAGCGCAAAGAATGAAAGGAGGGGTATTTTTAAAGCTTCCGGTAAAACACATTTAAAAATACAGTCTGTTCAGCTGTCTATAAAAGCTGCTTCACTGAATTCTTAAGAAGGACAGAATCAGTCATCAAAGGGATGCCCCGATTTCTCTCTAAAATAGGGCTTCTTAACTTGGGATCCGTAGATAGAATTCAGAAGACTTGTGAACTCGAATGCGAAATCTTTCTATTTTTCTTTTCATTAACCTTTAACTGAAATTTAGCATTTCTTTCAGCCCTGCCAGTAGGCAACCATTATCATTGTATTTGCAGCACCTGTGACTTGGTCCCCAATCAAAATCACAGATATTTTCATATCATAGTATAGTTGGTGCCAATATCTCAGTATATTGATTACAATCATTACTATTTTGAAATTATGGTATTTGTTAGGCCTGCTGTTATATCTTATTTAATTCATAATTAAATAGGCCCATCCATTAGCATTCTGGTTATCTATGCTATGGAACAAATTGCCTCGAAGGTAATGGCTGAGGGACTTTCCTGGTGGTCCAGTGACCTAAGACTTTGGGCTCCCAGTGCAGGTGGCCCAGGTTTGATCCTTGGGTGGGGAACTAGATTCCACATGCCACAAATAAGAATTCTCATGTTACAACTAAAGACCCTGCATACTGCAACAAAGATTGAGGATCCTGTGTGCGGCAAGTGAGACCTGGCACAGCCAAATAAGGAAATAAAAATAATGACTGAAAACAGCAACAATCATTTATTTTGCTTTTGAACCTGCCATTTGGGCAGGGCTGTGTGGGCTGTCTCTGCTCCAGGCAAGGACGGGGGGCTCCTTTTGCATTTCTGTGTCTCTGTCCCTCTAGGCAGTCTCTGCCCAAATGGGCTATCTATCATGGAAGCCTCTGGGCACTGGAACTTCTTACATGGTGGCTTACAGCCCCCAAAATAGTGTTCCAGAGAATAAGGAGGAAGCTGCCAGGCACCCTTTCTGATCTAGTCTTAGAAATTCCAGAATGTCAAGTGGATGAAATGGGTGAAGCGGGGCTCAAAAGGTACGAAGTCCCAGTTATAAAATAAATAATCCCTGGGGCTATAATATACAGCATGATGGCTATAGTTAGTAACACTGTTGCATATTTGAAAGATACTAAGAGAGTGAATCTTAAAAGTTCTCATCACAAGAAAAAAGATAATAACTAGATGTATCATGGTCATCATTTTATAATATATACCAGTATCGAATTGTTACATTGTACACCTGAAACCAATAGAATGGCATATGTCATTGTTTCTCAGTTTTAAAAAGGAAGTTCCAAAATATCACTTCTGCCACATTTTACTGGTTGAGCAAATTTCTTATAAGGTCAGCCTAGAGGCAAGGGGTGGGGCCATAGACCCCACCTCTCTGTGGAGGAAGTGTCAAAAGATTTGTGGCCAAAATGACTGTATCACAAATTTGGGGGGTTTTGGTATTTTGATAGCATATTTCAATATAATTGATTTCCTCTGTAATCCTGTTGGGTTTTTTTTTTAAATATATTTTATTTATGTATTTAGGCTGAGCCAGGTCTTAGTTGTGGCATATGGGATCTAGTTCCATGACCAGGGATTGAACCTGGGCCTGCTACATTTAGACTGCGGAGTCTTAGCCACTGGACTACCAGGGAAAGTCCCCTGTTGTTTTTTTATATGCATTGTAAAGCATGATTCTGAGAAGGGGGTCATAAGTTTTATCAGACCAGCACAGAGTCCATGATGGAGAACCTCTGCTCCAAAATGTCCCTCTGTTTAAAAGCATCCTCATTCTATCCACTCCCCACGGCCTCAGCCTTGGCCCAGACTCCCATCATCTCTTGCCGAACCACAGCAATAGCATCCTGATTGGCTTCTGGCATTGGGCTCTTCATGTCAAATCCTTCTTCCAAAGTCTATCCTTTCTTAAGCTCAGATTCATTCCTTCATCTATTCATCCATCCATTCAATGAATGAAATGTCCTTGATGGCCAAATATAAAATGATCTATTATCCTAAAGAGACGGTCTCTGAACATCTTTTGTGACTACCTTGAACTTTTAGGCCTAGAATATTCAATGTAGTTCAGGGCTGCCGGGGCTGAAGAATCGCATAGCTGTAGGCAGGCCAGAACAAATCCCTGTGGACATATCCTCAAAACTATTAGTTACCTTTATTATTTAGAAGAATTTATTATTCAAATAATGCATGAATTGAGACTGTATTGCCTTTTCCACCATCATAGCCCAAAGCCACTTTATGAAACTTTCCACAAACCTTTGACATTCGTGATTTCATCAGCACCAGGCACTGAGTAGTTTGAGACCTTACACTTTCTGTGTGGAAATTCTATCCGAAGCTACAAATGCTCGTTGTCCAACCATTAGGCTCTCTTTTTCATGCCTTCTTTCTGTGTGCATTTGTGGCCTCCACAACTGAACCACTGACTGTGTTGCTTTTGAAAGCAGGCATTCAAGGGCTTGTCCACAACAACATCCAATATTTGTGTTGTAACCAGGACTAAAGACTAAATCTTGGTTAGCTTTCTTTACGTTTGCAAACGACTGAATGTTTGTGTCTCTCTCCAATTCCTGTGTTGAAACCAGACCCCCAAAGGGATGGCATCAAGAGACAAGACCTTTTCGAGGTGATTAGGTCATGAGAGTGGAGCCTTCAGGAATGGCATTAGTGCCCTCTATAAAAGGGACCCCAGAGAGCTTCCTGGTCCCTTCCACCGTGTGAGAGTAGAGCAAGAAGGCAGCAGTCTCTGAACCACTAAATGGGCTCTCAACAGACACCAAATCTGCCAGCATTTGATCTTGAACTTTGAGAAGTAAATGCCTGTTGTTCTAAGCCACCTAGTCTGTGGTATTCTGTTAATAGCATCCTGAACAGCCCCTCCTTTTCTTTCTTCTTCCTTCCTTTTTTTTTTTTTTTTTCAAATAAACCGATTCTATTAGATGACCTCTCCAAGCTTTGCAAACCAGCATTGATTGAGGCCATTTCAGGTTAATGGGTCTTCCCTAAACACCACTTTGTTGCTGGAAATAGTCATTGAGAGTACCCTCCAAATCGAGAGTTTTCTGGGACTGAAGTACAAGGCAACTGGCTGTCACCAGTCAAATGGATCAATGCGCTGTAAGCAGGCTTTCTCTAGTTGCAGGGAGCCGGGGGCTCCGCTCTAGCTGCGTGCACAGGCTTCTCATTGCAGTGGCTTCTCTTGTTGCAGAGCACGGGCTGTAGGGCTTCAGTGGTCGTGGTGCATGGGCTGTGTAGTGTGCAGGCTTTAGTACTGGTGGCACACGGGCTTAGTTGCCCTGCAGCACGTGGAATCTTCCCAGGCCACATGCAGATTAGGGATCTAACCTGTGTCCCCTTCATTGGCAGGCAGATTCTTAACCATTGGACCATCAGGGAAGTCCCAAACTCATTTATTGGGTTAGAAGACAAGCTAGGGGTTACCCTTGATAAGGAGGTGCCTGAAGGGGGCGTTGAGGGGCCCTCCGGGGTGCTGGTCATATTCTGTTTCATCTGCATGCTGCTTAGATGGATGTGCTCAGCTTGTGAGAATTCATGTATCCTTCAAGATGTATATTTATGATTTGTGTACTTTGCTGTATGTTACATTTCCATAAAAGTTTCTATGAGAAGCCTCTGGGGGTAGCTTCGACTTTCTGAGGAAAAATTTGGTTGCAGTACTACTCGAGTAATAGAGACAAGTCTGATCATATTCTCTTTAATCTACCTGTCATGCAGGACACCAATGTTCAATCCCTGGTTTGAGAAGATCCCCTGGAGAAGGGAGTGGCTACCCACTCCAGTATTCTTGCCTGGAGAATTCCATGGGCAGAGGAGCCTGGCGTGCTACGGTCCATGGGGTCGCAAAGAGTTGGACACGACTGCGCGACTAACACTTCCACTGCTCATAGCGATTTGACAAGATAGATACTTATGTCTCCTCCATTGAAAGACTGGTATGGCACTCCACTGTAGGGAACTGCTCTCCTATGTTTTTGTTTCAACATTTTAGGCTCAATATGGCTATTCAAGCTTCGGTCAGCACACTTGCATTCCTACCAGCAGAAAGGAGGAAAAGGAAACTCTACCGTTCCATCTCTGTCTCTCTTGCCCTCAAACCCAGTGTCTTCTAGGATCTGCTCTGGCACTAGACAGTTAGCACCAAGAAGCTGGGAACTGTCTGCTATTCTACTCCAGATTCTGATATGGTGCCCGGTCCATACAAAGTGTTAGTCACTCAGTCATGTATGACTCTTTGCAACCCCATGGACTGTAGCCCGCCAGGTTCCTCTGTCCATGGGATTCTCCAGGCAAGAATACTGGAGTGGGTAGCCATTCCTTTCTACAGGGGATCTTCCTGATCCAGGTATTGAACCCCAGTCTCCTGAATTGTGGGCGAATTATTTACCACCTCAGCCACCAGGGAAGCCCAAGTACTCAATAAATAATTCTTGAATAAAGTGAATATCAGGGTCCAAGTCTGTGAGTTGTGTTATGCTCCCACCTCTGTTCCTAGGCTCTGCCTTTGAAAGGCCACTGTCCTTCAAGACCCAGGTATTTTGCCACCTCTTCTAGAATGCATCTTTTACAAATTGAATTGTGTTCCCCCTCCCCCCAAATTTCTCTGTTGAAGTTCTAACTCACAGTATCTGAGAATGGGACCATGTTTGGAAATGGGATCATTGAGGATGTAATCAGTTAAGACGATGTCATACTGGAGTAAGGTGGGCCCTACTGCTGTAAAACTGGAGTCCTTATAAAGAGGGGACATTTGGAGACAGACACACAAAGGGAGCCTGCCATGTGAAGATGAAGGCAGAGATGAAGGCCATGCTTCTCCAAGCCAAGGAATGCCTGAGACTGCCAGCAAAGCCCCAGCGGCTAGGAGAGAGACCTAGAATAGACTTTCCATCTCACCCTCAGAAGGAACCAATCCTAGTGATAGCCTGACCTCAGACTTCCATCCCCTGAAATCATGAAACAATAACAAAATACCACAGATATGGCAACCTAGGAAACAAATCCAGCATATCACAGCAAACAGCTGAGAGTGCTGGTCTCTGAGTTCCCTGGGGGCCCTTTCACATCTCTGAAGGATGTTGTGAAATTCACTTTGGACAGGGCTTCATCTGCCTCATCCTGTGTGTGAGTTCCTGAGGAAGAAGAACTATGGATCCTACAGGGTATAGCGATCCTTGCCCAATACCCAGAAATTCACAGAAATTTGTGAATTTGGCTGGGCCACAAAAGTTCCCAGAACCCCGGGAGTTAGGCTATGTTAGATATAACGGTGTTATGCGGTCATATTTTTCCTTCTTGTTCTTAAAAAATATTATGAACGTCCTCCAGTGCAAGAGGAGTAGGACCTTTTTTGCTGATTTAAAGCCAAACAATTAGAACTCCCCTAGTGGTTCAATGGCTAAGACTCCAGGCTCTCAACGCAGGAGGGCTGGGTTCAATCCCTGGTCAGGGAACTAGATCCCACATGCCACAGCTAACAGTTTGCATGTCACAGCAAAGATCCAAGATCCTACATACCATAACTAAGACTTGGAGCAACCAAATAAACACATTTTTTTAAATAAAATAAATATGTATTTTAAAAACAATAAAATCCAGGAAAACTTGAAGGGGAGAGTGTTTGATTCTTTGTTTATTTTAGCAGTACTGCACCTTTCAAGAAAAGACCTGTCTGGTTTGTAGGTTGCCTGATTCAAATGATAACAGGCAAGGAACAAGAAAAACTTGGAGGGCCACAGGGATGGGCAGGAAGTGAACAGTTACCTGAGGATAATGTAGCATGAAGCTTCCAATGTTAAAGGCCCCGACGTGGGGGTGGCCTCAATTCTGAAATCACTGGACCTCTTGGGTCCAGAAAGATGCTGGATAGTTTAATTACTTAGAAAATAAATAAGCAAATAAATCATCAAAAGCTTAGGCCTCTCTGTTTTAGATTTTCCTGAGGGAACACTGACTCCTGGGTTGGGTCATTTCATATTCAGGCGGGGGCCTGCCCTGACTCAGGCCTGGTGCTCATGCTGAGGGAATACAAAGAAAGACATCTCCAGCTTCAAAGGTCTCGCAATATAGTGACACACAATGCAAATTCCTACAGGTAGATTGCCTGTGTATACAGATTAAGCGTTGACCAAGCGGCCATGGCAGGCGGACTTCTGAAGAGATTCAAGACTCAGGCAGGCTCAAAAAACTTGGCCACTGTCCTCAAGGAACTTATGACACCCCAGGGCAGAGATACAGTGTGCCTGTTCTGTTCCAAGGACCAGAAAAGACGTACCTTCCTCCTGGGTTTCCAGAAGCTTCATTCCAATCACGAATTTTTGCTGGTGGCTTACATTTTACTTCATTTATTTCCTTTTATCTATTTTGTTTGTTTGGGGATGGGACCTGGGCTCCCCTCCCCCCCACCAGTGGAAGCTCAGAGTTCTAACCACTGGACCTCCACAGAAGTCCCTTTATTTCCTTTTATAACTGCAGTTTAGGGAAGGGTTTCTGAGGAATGGGGCAGCTGTGAGGCTGAAGCCACAGCTCAGGGAGAAGGAAAGATTTGGAATGGTTGGTGCGGAAGGGCAGGGTGGGTGGTGGTGGTCAAGAGAGGGTGATATTTGAGGCCATCCAGCCATGCTGCTGAGCCCTGGCTAGGCTGGGTTCTAGCCTCGGGCCTGGAAGAATAAGAGGAGAGTGGTTCTGAGGGACATGGTAGCCAAACATGAGTTGATCTGGGGGTTGACCAGGAGGTCCTCAGGAAGCAAGTGCTGTGAAGGGAAGCTGAGACCTGAGATGGGGGAAGCTGAGAACGGGGAGGCATCTCATCAGTGAGGGAGAGGCTGGAGCTAGAAGTGGGAGAGTGGGCTGAGACTGAACCTAGGGTGTGGAAAATGGCACTTTATCAGTCTCACAGAGTTTCTTGAGGTGAAATTGAGTGTCTCACCTAAGGCTCCTGGGCGTCCAGTCTGCTCAGAACATCTGGTTCTGCCCTCTCCCCCAAGCACGGTGAGTCAAGAGGACAGAGTCACTTGTTGGAGATTCTGGGGAAAAGTCAGGGGCTTGGACAGCTCAGGGGCTGAGGAGAGGGGAATTCAGAGGAAGGGAGAAATTTAAGGGAACGCAGAAGTTTCAAGATGAAGACACAGGTGACGTCAACAGATCCGTCAGGCCTAAGGCTATTTTTTTTTCTTTTTAGCCTGTTTCAAAGTTTATTTTCTTGATTACATTTCTAATTCTTTCCAGATAAGAGTCTTTTTTAAAAAAAACCAAAAAACTAAAAAAATCCCACTCTTGGGTATATATCTGAAGAAAATGAAAACATTCATTTGAAATCATACATGCACTTCAATGTTCACAGCAGCACTATTTACAATAGCCAGGACATGGGAGTAACCTAAGTGTTCATCAAAAGATGAGTGCATAAAGAAGAGGTGATATAATATATATAATGGGATACTGTGCTGTGCTGTGCTTAGTTGCTCAGTGGTGTCTGACTCTTTGCAACCCCATGCACTGTAGCCCGCCAGGCTCCTCTGTCTGTGGGATTCTGCAGGCAAGAATACTGGAGTGGGTTGCCATGCCCTCCTCCAGCACATCTTCCCAACCCAGGGATCGAATCCAGGTCTCCTGCACTGCAGGCAGATTCTTTACCATCTGAGCCACCAGGGAAGCCCATACAATGGAATACTATTCAGCTATAAAACAGAATGAAATAGTGCCTTTTGCAACAACATGAGTGGACCTGGAGGGTATGATGCTTAATGAAATTAGTCAGACAGAAAAAGACAAATATTGTATGTTATCACTTATATGTGGAATCTAAGAGGCTACTTTTAAACAATATTTATTTATAATAATTATGATAATTTTTTTATTTGGCTGAGCCAGGTCTTAGTTGCAGCATGCAGGATCTTCAGTCCTCATTACAGCATGCAAACTCTTAGTTGCAGCATGTGGGGCCTAGTTCCCAGACCAGGGATGGAACTTGGGCCCCCTGAGCTGGAAGCACGGAGTCTTAGTCACTGGTCCACCAGTGAGGTCCCAGAAGCTACTTTTTAAGAGGGGACTCTGAGGCACTTGCGAGGCCTCACAACGTGTCCTTTGCCTCCATTCTAGTCTGTGGCTGTGTCTGGTCTTAATCCCACCTGCCAGGTCTAGGAAATGTTGCTCTTAAGCTATGGGAAGTGTCAGGGTGGTGGTAGTGGGTGACCAGGGGAACAGAATCCAGGACTCAAGGGACTAATATTCTAATTTAAAAAAAGGTGAGAAAGGGAGTTCAAGAAGAAAGCTACTTATAAAACACCCATATGGGACTTCCCTGGTGGTCCAGTGGTTGGGACTCCATACTTTCATTGCAAGGGCACGGGTTCAATTCCTGGTTGGGGAACTAAGATGTGTGCACACATGTGTGTGTGTGTCTGTGTGTGGTACAGCCAGGAAGAATTAAAAAAAAAATTTTAAACACTGTATAATATGAAAACAAAACGAAACAGATATATGAATAGAAAAAGAAAGTGAAAGGCTATTCACCAAAACCTTGTCTCCCCCTACCCATGTGCTTGCAGTAATAAAAAATTAAAAATTTTTAAATTAAAAGAATTTTTTAAGTTCATGCTTTATACTGGATTCACTTACTTATTCACCAGGAAATTAACCGAGACCCCAGGCTCAACGGCCTCACTGCACTGTTTTTCTGGGGGGCGTTTAAGGCAGAAGCTCTTGAAATTGTCTCTTTGATGGTCCAACCCCCCCACCAGGGGGTGACTCATCCAGACCATGCGCAATATGATAAAATTTGTATTTCATATTTTTGTGTGAAAGAAAAAGAAACCCTCCAGGGATTTACATCAGAGTTTGCAAACTAGTAGGCCTGGGCCTCCCTGAGATAATTCTGCTTGGCCTATCCATTGTTTTATCAATGTCATGAATGCTTGTGAGTGTTCACAGTAAAAGAAGTCCAGATTACTAGCTTCTCTTCTGAAAGGTCAGAAGACCTGGCAATCCAGGGTCCATTCGCAGCCATAGCTAGTCCCAGAAGCACACTGCCCCTTCCGACAGGGTATGGATGGTTCTCACAGCCCCTGTCACCATCTGCTCTAAGTAACCCAGTGTCAGGCACATGTGAGCATTCAGCCCAAACTTTTCTCCTTTATGTCGTTTTTGTGAAACGTAAATTCCTCTGTGGGTATTTCAGCAGGGTTCCTTGGTTTACACTCACTGAATGGTTTCCATTCCATAAAGATTTGGAGCAAAGGGAGTGTGATGGCTTAAAACCATGCTTCTGAATTCTCTGATCCTCTTCCCTCGAAAGATGGAGTTTAGGGAATTCCCTGGCTGTCCAGTGGTTAGAACTCCTTGCTCTCACTGCCAGGGCTCCAGGTTCAATCCCTGGTAGGGGAACTAAGATCCCATAAACTGTACAGCGTGGCCAAAAAAAAGTACAATAAAAAGAAAAAAAAAGATGGACTCTAATCCATCTGTTTTTGAATACAG
This sequence comes from Capricornis sumatraensis, assembly GCF_032405125.1. Lineage (NCBI taxonomy): Eukaryota > Metazoa > Chordata > Mammalia > Artiodactyla > Bovidae > Capricornis > Capricornis sumatraensis. Next base: position 103,865,039 of record NC_091092.1, on the reverse strand, counting down.
GCTGGACTTGGTTATTCACTTCTCAAATAGATGTGGGGAGAGTGACAGTGGGTGACTTTCAGAAGCAGGTCATAAAAAGAAAGCTTCAGAACCATCCCTGCTTTTAAGGGCTGCTTGCCCTGGGAGCCTGGCCCCTGTGGGAGGGAAATGTCCCAGGCCACAGGCAGAGTGTAGGTGTGCCAGCTGTCAGCCCACTTCCTTCACTGGAGCACCAGCTAACAGCCAGCTTCAACCACCAGCTGTGGGACAGAAGGAACCTCCAGAAGATTCCAGCCCCAGCCTATGGGCCACCCCAGGGGATCCCAAGTGGAGTGTAGGTGAGCTGTCTCGAAAGAGGCCTGCTCAAGTTATGAATTCATGAACAAAATGAATGTTGCTGGCCTTCTGTGTCTGGCTTTCTTCATTCAGCATAATGTTTTCAAGGTTCATCCACGTTGTAGCAGATGACAGTATTTCATTCCTTTCTATGGCTAAGTAATATTCCACTGTATAGATAGACAACATTTTCACATTTATTCATTCATCCATTGATGGACATTAGATTTATACTCAGTTTCTTTTTCACTCATGAATAACACTGCTATGAATATTCACGTACAAGATTCTCTGTTGCAGCATTTTCCTATCTCTTGGGTACATGTCTAGGAGTGGAATTGCTGGGGCATATGGAAAATTCTCTAGTTAACATTTTACAGTATGCCAAACTGTGTTCTAAAGTGGCTGCATCATTTTACATCCCTACTAGCAATGTACACAGGTTCCAATTTCTCCACATTCTTACTAACATTTTTTATTATCTGTCCTATAGGCGTAAAGTGGTATCTCATTGTGGTTTTAATTTGCATTTCTCTGAAGGCTAAGGATCTTGAACATATATTTTTAAGTACTTTTTGCCCATTTATATATCTGCTTTGGAGGAAAATCTACTCAAATCCTTTACTTATTTTGTTAATTGAGTAAGTTAATTTATTTTTGTTATTGAGTTGTAAGAGTTCTTTCTATAGTTTGAATATGAGTCCCTTATCAGATATAAGATTTGCAAATATTTTCTCCCAGTCCGTGGGTTATCTTTTCACTTTTTGAAAAAAATAATTTTTATTTATTATGTATTTATTCACTTGGGGCTTCCCTGGTGGCTCAGATGGTAAAGAATCTGCCTCCAGTGTGGGAGACCTGGGTTTGATCCCTCAGTCAGGAAGATCCCCTGGAGAAAGGAACGGCTACCCACTCCAGTATTCTTGCCTGAAAACTCCCATGGACAGTCGGCTGTGCTGGGTCTTCACGGCTGCATGGGTTTTTTTCTCTAGTTGCTGCCACTCTGTAGTTCTCACTGCAGTCGCTTTTCTTGTTGTGGAGCACGGGCTCTAGAGTGCACGGGCTTCAGTAGCTGCGGCTCCCGGGCTCTAGAGCACAAGCTCAATAGTTGTGGCACATGGGCTTAGTTACTCCTTGGCATGTGGGATCTTCCCGGGCCAGGGATCAAACCCGTGTCTCCTGCATTGGCGGGCAGATTCTTCACCGCTGAGTCACCAGGGAAGCCCTGATCTTTTTACTTTCTTGATCATATTATTTGCAGCACAAGTTTTTAATCCTCAAAAGGCCCAATTTTTTAAAAACCATCATTTAATTATTTTTCAATTGAGGTAGAATTGATTTACCTTGTTTCAGGTGTACAGCAAAGTGATTCATGTATATACATATATATATATATCAACTTATTTTTTTGCTTTGGTTGTTCATGCTTTTGGTGTCATGTCTGAAAAAAATTGCCTAACCTCCAGTACTCTTGCCTGGAAAATTCCATGGACAGAGGAGCCTGGTAGGCTGCAGTCCATGGGGTTCTGAAGAGTCGGACACGACTGAGTGACTTCCCTTTCACTTTTCACTTTCATGCATTGGAGAAGGAAATGGCAACCCACTCCAGTGTTCTTGCCTGGAGAATCCCAGGGATGGGGGAGCCTGGTGGGCTGCCGTCTATGGGGTCGCACAGAGTCAGACACGACTGAAGCGACGCAGCAGCGGCAGCAGCAACCAAGATTTGCTCCTAAGTTTTCTCCTAAGAGTTTGATAGTCTTAGCGCCTTTATGTAGGCCATTGCTCCATTTTTAGTTTATTTGTCAGTATGGTATGCAGTCAGGGTCCAACTTCATTCTTTGCAGGTGGATCCCACTTTCCCATGTTAAAACGGCTGTTTTGGGAGCTTCTCTGGTGGTCCAGGAACTGAGACTCCACATTCCCAATGTAAAGGGCCCATGTTCCATCCCTGGTCAAGGAACTAGATTCCACATGCTGCAACTAAAGACCTAGTGCAGTCAAATAAATAAATATTAAAAAAAAAAAAAAAAAAAAGCTGTCCTTTCTGTCATTGAATAGTCCTGGTACCCTTGTTGAAAGTCAGTTGACCATCTCTGTGATAGTTTCTTTCTGGACTCTTCTAGTTTATCCCATTGGTCTATATGTCTGTCCTTATGCCAGTGTAAACCATCAAGCTTGGGAGTGACTTTTATGCAACCATGGTAACTGGAAGAAGGAGGCAGCAGGGAGGGGAATGGCTAGAAGAGATCAAGTGTAAGATGGAGAAGGAGAAGGTAGCTGAAGGAAGAGACAGGAATCTTCCTTGCTCCTTTTTGAGACTCCTTAAGCCTATTCTCTGCTTAAATTTGCAGACCCTAAAAATGCCAGTCTTAAAAAAAAAAAGCCACCGTTGCACATGCACAAGTGGTTTCTTCCAACCCAGGCACTGGGTCATGAGGACTGCTCATTTCTGGGGAACTGAAATCTCGTGGCGTAACAAACAAGTAGGCCAATTTAGAAAGGTTCAGGCTTAGCCTTCTCAGTCCCACCCTTTTAGCTTGACGTCATTGGTTGAGGGCATTGTTAGGACTTGTGTAGACCTTGCAAATCTAGCAGATTTGGGGATGGGAGTGACAGAGGCAAAAGTTCAGCCTTGGCCCAATCGCCAATCGGCCAGACTCAGAGTTAACCTCCAAAACGTGTTCAAGGTCATGCACCCACCAGCTAACAAGATTAATCTGTAGGGGAAGGCCAGGCAGATAAGCAACAACTGCAAACTTACAATTTTCCTTCTAGAACTGTGAACATAGGATGTGCCTGAAGACCAGAAACTATTTGTTATTTTAAACATCACACAGGCTTAAGTCAAAAGGAATTTCTGCTTCCAGAGTTCACATCCTTAGCATTTCCTTCCTTCTTCCTCCTCCTCCTCCCATTCCTTCCTCCTTCTAGTAACCATTTCTCCTCCTCCACTGCCCCTCTACAACCCAAAGGCAGGAACTACCCTGAATTAAGTATGTATCACTCTTCTTGTTTTTGTATCCTTACCAACTGGTCAGAAACTCATTAAGAGCATAACATGGTACTTGGCCTATTTGGAAATGTTAGATAAATATGTCATGCTTTACCCATTCTTCTGTAACTTGCCTTCTATTTTGGTCAATATTATGTTTGTGACATGAATCTGTCTTGGTTGGTGTCTAATATCTCTTTGGTTGACTATAAACCAATTTATTTATTCATTTGCCTGCTCAAAACACCCCCTTCCCAGAGAGGCCCTCTGTCCTGATTATTCATCTAAAGCTGAGTTTTTCTTTCTTCTTCTTCCTCTGCCTCCTGTAATATAAACAAATTGAGGGAAAAAAAAGCAGTTTCCAAAAATCAAGTTGGTCCCCTGCTAATTTTGATCCTAGTCCTCTCTTATAGCACTTGTGGCTGAAGGAAAGTTGTCTACTTTTGGGTCCACCAAGCAGTAGATGCTAGGACTTCCCTGGTGGTCCAGTGATTAAGAATCTACCTGCCAATGCAAGGGACACAGGTTCGATCCCTGGTCTGGGAAGATCCCACATGCCACAGGGCAACTAAGCCCGTGCACCCTAACTACTGAGCCCGTGCTCTAGAGCCTGTGATCTGCAACAAGAGAAGCCACTACGCTGAGTACCCTGCACACCACAACTAGAGAGTGGCCCCTGCTTGCCACAACTAGAGAAAGCCTGTGGGCAGCAAAGAAGACCAAGTACAGCCGAAGAAAAAAAAGTAGATGCCAAGATGGGATCAGACAGGAAAATCAGTCACTGGGGAGGAAGGAGGAAAAGGTAAGGAGATTGTTCAGACCTCGATCAGGTCAGACACGTGGAAGGAGAGGTGAAGGAATATTCTCAGGCTGCAGCGTAGTTCCCAGCAAGCTCCAGCCAGGCTGTGGAGAGTCTTGAGCTAAAGTCAACCATTGGAGGAGCCCTGCATCTCGCCAGAATGAGGGGCCTCAGTATTGCTGCTGTGCTCAGTCACTGGCTGGGAACAGCCCCCCAGGGAAGTGTGACCTCGGCCTGAATGCAGTAGTGGTTCCTGAGAAGAAAGACAGCTGGGCCTTCCATGAAACATACTCCTCATGTGGCAGGTCTGAACGGTGGGCTCTCGTGCCTGCCATACCCCTCCCCAGCAGCTTGGTTCTGCCTGCCTGCCTGGCTGATCAGTCCCCCCATTTGTCCAAACCAGAAGGCTCTGGGAAGGAGGGTGTTGTGGACTGAATGTGGTATCCCCCTCAAATTTCATGTGTTGAAAGCTTAACCCTCAATGTGCTGGTATTTGGTGATGGGGCCTTTAGGAGGTAATTAGGTCCTAAAAGTGGAGAACCCTCATGAACGGAATTAGCGCCCTTTAAGAAGAGGCCAGAGCGCTAATTAACTCCTTTCTGCCATGTGAGGATGCAAGGAGAGGTTGGCAATCTTCACCCCCAAAGAGGGCCTTCCCCAGAACCCAACCATGCAGTCATCCTGATCTCGAACTTCTAGCCTCCAGGACTGTGAGAAAGAAGTTTCTCCTGTTTATAACGTCTCCAGTCTATGGTATTGAATAGACTAAGACAGGGAGTTACTTCAGCGTCAAACAAGAGAGACACCTCCTTCCCTGAACCAGACCGGAAGAATCCAAACCCCAACCTCTGAACCTGGGCTTTGGGAAGGGTCTTAGTGGAGAGGGACTGCACAACTTTTGGGGCCTTGTTTTTGACAGAATCCTAAGACCTTTTAGAAAAGGAAGAAGAGTGACAAGGTAATAAATGTTTTAACCTGTCTTTGTTTCATCTTTCTCTGCGACAGCAGTTATGAGAGACACTGAAAAAAGTCTTACATTTTCCTTTCTTTCCCCTCCCCAACTTATTATTTTGAAATTTTTCAAACCTATGAAAAGTTGGAAGAACAGTTTAATACATCCTTTGTCTAGATTCACCAGTTATTATTTTGCTTTTGTTATCTGTGTGTGTGTATAGCCTTTTTCGCTGAACCGTTTGAAACTAAATTACAGACATCATGATAATTCTCCCTTAAACACCCTAGCATACATCTTCCAAGAATAAGAACATTTTCTTACAAAACCACAATGCTGTTATCACTCCTAAGGAAATTTACATTTATTCAATAATATCTTCTAATTTATAGTCTTTATTTCAATTTCCCCATTGACTCAATAGTGATAGAAACCACATCATTGGTTGCCTGGGGTGAGGAGAATGTTGAAAGCAAAAAGGCACAAGGGAACTTTGGGGGGGTGATGGAAATATTAGATTCTTGATTGGGAGTGGTGGTTACATGGGTGTAGAATTGTCAAAACTCATAGAACTGTACATTTTAAATGGGTGTCTTTTATTTTATCTAAATTGTACCTCAATGAGATTGAATTTAAAAAATTTTCCCAGTAGTCACAAAAGTGTTTATTAACTATTTTTTCCCTGATCTAGAGAACTATCAAGGTTCATGCATTGCATTTCATTGTTTTGTCTCTTCAAACTTCTCTAATCTAGAATATTCCCTCCTGCTTTTTTTTTTTTTTTTTATGGCAGTGATTAAGAAACAGAAATATAGCCAGAGCACTTGTTTTGCAAAATGTCCCACATTCTGGGTTCATCCATTTCCTCATGATGGGATCGGGTTCTGCATTTTTGACAAGAACACTGTAGAGGTGATGCTGTGTCCTTTTTATTCTTATTCATCATGTTGGGAGGCATATGGTACCAGTCTCTTCCTCTCCAGGTGAAGCTCACATTGTCAGCTAAAGACTCAGGGTCAGCCATTTCTTTAAGCAACCCCTGGTTCTTGATAGTGGGGAATGGTATTTAGAAACCAAGAACTTGGTCCTGGATGTGTTCATTGCTACTGGGGTATCAATGTTTTGGAGGCCCTTTCAGTGGACACACAGAGCTTGGAAATCCAAGTTGTATTTGTTTAAATATAGAGTTGACAATTCAAATCCAACACCACAAGGTTCTTTCTCCCTTCTGTACATTTCAAATTCATATCTCCCTTCTCACACAGAGGGCATGACATTACCAACATATTTATCATTTGCTCTATCTTATAATGTGTATAAAATTATAAAATACTTTCAATAAAATACAATATCAATACAAGTATCACTACAAGAGATCTGCTAAGTAAATTTCATGATATCTTTGCAGTTATTTTTGTCCTTAGAATATATTCTACTATGGATGTACACTCTCTGTACTGTTTAAAACTGTCTTGAGCTAATTCTTTTCTCTGTGTGGTAATACTGTCAATAGGATACAAAGTTTCATTTGTTCCTGTTTATATTCAAATTCAGCATTTATCCTTATTCATCTATTTTTGCTTTTTGAATATTTAAAACATTAAAAACTATATAATAGGCGTACACAGAGTGTCTTGCCCCGTTCCTGAGCTTTTGTCATTGAGGACTAGCGTTTGCCATAATTTCTCTTTCAGACAGTTTTCCAGTGAAGAGGTCATCACCAGATGGTAGAGATAAAGAAGGAAAACAAATCTATCTATCTGCAAGAATTTACAAACTGTATGCGATGAGACAGGATCATTTCAGGGTCTTTTTTTAAGTATACAACTTTTTAGAAAGGGGAATCTAAGCATTTATCTAGTGCCTACTACCTGTTGGGCACTGTGATTGGTGTTCTCATTTAATCCTCACAACTCAGAAAGACAAGTATTGATGTTCATTAAAAACAACAACAAAAAAACTTTTATTGTGGAAAATTTCAACTATACCCCAAAGTAGAGAGAGTAGTGCAAATAAACCTCCATGTACCCATCATCCACTTCAATTACCAACTGATAATCAGCCTTGTTTTGTCTATACTTAACCTCCTCCTTCCCCCATCTCCTGGATGATTTTGATGCAAAATATCCTGTCATTTCATCCATAAATATTTCAGCATGTATTGTTAAAAGATAAGGTCTCTACCAAAAAAAAAAATAAAATAAAGCTTGCTGTTCCTATTTCCCTAGTTTTCACAAATATTTCCCAGTTTTAGTTTGTTCAAATCAGAGTCTAAGATCCTTATTATACAATTCTGATATTTCTCTTAAGTCTCTTGTTAGTCTGTGGTTCCCCTCACCTGTTTTTTTTTTTTTCCACTGACAACTTGAAGAAACTAAATACATGTGCCTTATAGAGCTTCAATCTGGCTTTTGCTGAATGCATACACATACTGTCCTAACATGTTCTTTTGTCCCTTTTATTTTTGGTAAATTGCAAAATAAATCTAAACACTGTCCATACAAGTAGCTACTGAGCACTTGAAATGTGGCCAGTCCAAATTGATATACATTGGATAATCCAATAAAATAGACATTGGATTTTTTAAAAAAGTTTTAGTAGAAAAAAAAAAAAGTATCTCATTAATAATGATTTTTATGGGCTTCCCTGGTGGCTCAGTGGTAAAGAATCCACCTGCTAATGCAGGAGACACGGTTTCGATTGGTGATCCGGGAATATCCCACATGTCATGAAAAAACTAAGCCTATGTGCCACAACTACTGAGCCTGTGCTCTAGAGCCTGGGAACTGCAACTACTGAGCCCACGTGCTGCAACTAATGAAGCCCGCATGCCCTAGAGCCTGTGCTTGGCAACAAAAGAAGCCACTGCAATGAGAAGCTCCTGCACCACAATTAGAGAGTAGCCCCCAACTTGCTGCAACTAGAGAAAAGTCCATGTGGCAATGAAGACCCAGCACAGCCAAAAGTAATAAATAAAAAAATGCCAGTCGAGATGTTATACCAGTAAAAAAAAAGATTTTTATTACTTTGCCGACTAAGGTCCGTCTAGTTAAGGCTATGGTTTTTCCAATGGTCATGTATGGATGTGAGAGTTGGACTGTGAACAAGGTTGAGTGCCGAAGAACTGATGCTTTTGAACTGTGGTATTGAAGACTCTTGAGAGTCCCTTGGACTGCAAGGAGATCCAACCAGTCCATTCTGAAGGAGATCAGCCCTGGGATTTCTTTGGAAGGAATGATGCTAAAGCTGAAACTCCAGTACTTGGCCACCTCATGCGAAGAGTTGACTCATTGGAAAAGACTCTGATGCTGGGAGGGATTAGGGGCAGGAGGAGAAGGGGATGACAGAGGATGAGATGGCTGGATGGCATCACTGACTCGATGGACGTGAGTCTGAGTGAACTCCGGGAGTTGGGGATGAACAGGGAGGCCTGGCGTGCTGCGATTCATGGGGTCGCAAAGAGTCGGACACGACTGAGCGACTGAACTGAACACATTGAAATGGTAATACTTTGGATACATTGAGTTAAAATATAAAAATTTTCATTTATTTTTTCCCCCCACTTTTAAAAATGTACTTGCTAGGGAATTCCCTGGCTGTCCAGTGGTTAGGAATCATGTTTTCACTGCCAAGGTCCTGGATTCAATCCCTGGTTGGGGAACTGAGAACCTGTAAGTGGTACAGCATGGCCAAAAAAAAAAAAAAAAAAAAAAACCAACCCTCTAGTGAAGAACTGAGCCTCTTGATGAAAGTGAAAGAGGAGAGTGAAAAAGTTGGCTTAAAGCTCAACATTCAGAAAACTAAGATCATGGCATCTGGTCCCATCACTTCATGGCAAATAGATGGGGAAACAGTGGAAACGGTAGCTGACTTTATTTTGGGGGGCTCCAAAATCACTGCAGATGATGATTGCAGCCATGAAATTAAAAGACGCTTGCTCCTTGGAAGGAAAGTTATGACCAACCTAGAGAGCAGATTAAAAAGCAGACATTACTTTGCCAACAAAGGTCCATCTAGTCAAGGCTATGGTTTTTCCAGTAGTCATGTATGGATGTGAGAGTTGGACTATAAAAAAAGCTGAGCACCGAAGAATTGATGCATTTGAACTGTGGTGTTGGAGAAGACTCGAGAGTCCCTTGGACTGCAAGGAGATCCAACCAGTCCATCCTAAAGGAGATCAGTCCTGGGTGTTCATTGGAAGGACTGATGCTGAAGCTGAAACTCCAATACTCTGGCCACCTGATGCGAAGAGCTGACTCATCTGAAAAGACCCTGATGCTGGGAAAGATTGAAGGTGGGAGGAGGGGACAACAGAGGATGCGATGGTTAGATGGCATCATCGACTCAATGGACATGAGTTTGGGTGAACTCCAGGAGTTGGTGATGGACAGGGAGGCCTGGCGTGCTGCGGTTCATGGGGTTGCAAAGAGTTGGACACGACTGAGTGACTGAACTGAAAAAAAAGAAATAACCCAAAACACCTCTAAAAAAATGTAGCTACTAGAATATTTTAAATTACACATTTGACTCACATTGTATTCCTATTGGGCAATGCAGCTCTGGAGGCTCATCCATTTCAGGTTCAATTTTTTGGTACCACTACTTTATAGGAGGTGAAGTGTTTGCTTATCAGGAGACTCAGAATGCCTGGTTGTTCCTTTTTGCGTTTTCTTTCTATTTTTGGTAATGTTGGCATTTATGACTGGTCATTGCCTAGATCTATTTCATTAAGGGTTGTTCATTAAGGGTTGTAAAATGGTTTAACACCTTATATTGGCTGTAATACTATTATAAAGCAAAACATTTCATGGAGGAAAGGCAGAGAAATGCTTCATTTTTTCCATTTGCCAGTTTTGAAATAATGAGGTTTTCCCTAACATTCCTCCAAAGAGATCAATGAGTTTGTTGTTTTATATACCATTATGAACTCATGGATTTGAACATATTTAATGTGTATAGTACTCTCCCCTAATCAATGAGGGATACATTCCAGGACCCCTCAGTGGATGGCCAGAAATTAGAGATTTAATGACCCAGTTGGCTACTAAGTGACAAAAGGGCAGGTAGCATACACAGCGTGGAAAAGTTGGACAAAGGGATATCTCCTGGGAAGGACTGAGCAAACTTTTATTATGCTACTCAGGACAGTGTACAATATGAATTGTTTCTGGGATTTTCCATTGAATGTTTTTGGACCAAGGTTGACCATGGCTGACTGAAATCTCAGAAAGCGAAAACTGCAGATTGGGGGTAGGATGGAGGGAACTACTCTGTATTTGTTGCAGTTACCCTCATTGATGCTTAAAGTGGCCTGTATTTATAGGGGCTTCTCCAAGGTGGCTACTGAAGCTCTGACACAGCCCCACCAGCTTATATTGTGTGTATGTCCATACTCCCTGCCAACTCTCACTGTAATCAACCATTTCTCAAAGGAACCTCAATTCTCTTTAGTGGGAAAAGGTATTCAGTATTCAGTCTAGGAGTTGTTCGGAGAAGGCAATGGCACCCCACTCCAGTACTCTTGCCTGGAAAATCCGATGGACAGAGAAGCCTGGTAGGCTGCAGTCCATGAGGTCGCAAAGTCGGACACAACTGAGCGACTTCACTTTCACTTTCATGCATTGGAGAAGGAAACGGCAACCCACTCCAGTATTCTTGCCTGGAGAATCCCAGGGACGGGGGAGCCTGGTGGGCTGCCATCTATGGGGTCGCACAGAGTCGGACCCGACTGAAGCGATTTAGCAGCAGCAGCAGCAGCAGCTTAACAGCAGCAGCTGGGAGTTGTTTAGTCACTAAATTGTGTCTGATTCTTTTGCGACCCCATGGACTGGGCCCCTCAGTTCATGGGATTTTCCAGGTAAGAATACTGGCGTGTGTTGCCATTTCCTCCTCTAGGGGATCTTCCTGACCCAGGGATCAAACCTGTGACTCCTGCATTAGCAGGCGGATTCTTTACCACTGAGCCAATGGGAAGCCCAATTCAAGATCTGGACTACCTGATTTCTTTCCTTTAGTTTTTGGCTGTGCCACACTGCTTGCAAGATCTCAGTTCCTTGACCAGGGATTGAATGCATGCCTTCAGCAGCAAAAGCACTAACCACTGGATTGCCAGGGAATTCCCAAGGGAATTTTTAACTTTTTCTTTAACCTTACCAATCCTATATTTGCATCTCCTTTCTTCCATGCAGAAAACCACATTTCTCAACCATGCCAAATAACTTTTTTGGTTCATCTCACAACACAAACAGGATAGTCTCAGCATCACAATGCAGACACTATCAACAAAGATAGGATTAGTGAAAATAAACTAATTTATTAATTATTTAAGAGTTTCTCCAGTCTTCTGTCCTTAGGGCAAGGGATTATATAGTCACTTTATTCTTTTTTAAAGCCACTTGAAATAGTTCCTTTCGGTGTGGTTACACTTCCAACTGGATGGTTAGGGTTTGTTTGTTTTTTGACATTGCTTTTGGTTTATAAATATGTAAACTCTCAAGTCGAATTGATATTGCAAGAACATTCAGAGGAGTGAAGCTTCCACCCCTTTCCCTGGCAGCATGTTCTTTACCCAGAGGTAACCATTTCTAAAGTGAATTAGAAGGCTGGCTCTCAATTCCTTGTACAGTTGGCTTAGTATCACAGTGCGGATGTATCACTATAACTTCAAACAGGGACTGGCTGATTGGCATTTGGGTGTTTTCAGCCTTTTGCTGTTACTATTGGGCCAACTTGACAAGGAAGATGTCCAAGGGCACACCTATGGTTAGCATATTAAGATGAGATTTGGTGGGAGTAGGAGAAAAACTCATAAGAACAGTGGTTTCAACAGAATTGTTTATTTTTCTCGAACATAAAAGGTAGGCAGAGCAGGGCAGCACAGGGCAGGGCTGATGTGATGGTTCAGGGACACTAGGTCGTAAGGGGCCCCAGGTTCCTTAAGCACACTGAATGCTCGACTTCCATGCTTCATGGTCCAGGGTGGCTGCTGTGGCAGTAGCTGTCACAACCACATTGTAGCCAGGAGATAGGATAGGACGAAGAGCATGCCCTCAATCTTTACACCTTCAGAATTCTATTCTATTCGGAGAATAGAATACTTCTATTCTCCACCTGTGCTATGAGGGATTCATTGCCTGGGAGCCTGCTACGGCTAGTACGATCTCACTTGCACTGTTATCTTCACTATGGAAAGCTACTCTACACCCAGTGGGATGTCGTCTCTACTGGTGTTCCCTCTGCTCCCATGGAGGGGGGCAGGATGCACCCACACCTATGGCACCTCCTCTTAACCGCTGGGGAGCTCCTTGACATCCAACCTTTCCTAGGCCATGAACAGCTCATTTCCACCTAGAATCAGTTCTTTAGCTGTTTTTCATCCACGTTTTCAAACACCTGATGTTTCTTACAGTAAGTGTTCTAACTTACCAATGGCTCCTCCAACTGCATGAACCATAACCTTCAATGTCTCCTAAACCAAGCCCATAACCTCCCCTGCACCCCTTAAACCTATGACTCTCACTTTTTTTTTTTTTCCCCACTAATTTTCTTAATTAATAGAATGACCTTCATCCAGGAAAGAACCTCAGTTGGTCGCCAGCCCACCCTTTAACTCCAGCCCAAATGCAAATACAAAGAGCCAAATACCTTGGAGTTGTTATTCTTTGCTTTAATTTGGGCACTTGGGGGCCCCTCATTGCCTGTTAATTCAGGCTCACCAGTGCTCTTTCATTTCAATCATTTCTGCAGGTCTCTTTTGCTTTGTGTGTGACCACTTCCACTTGCTATCTGAGATGACTTCCTAAAAAACAAAAGTTCAGCAAAACTGTTAACACTGATTTTAACTTTTCGGGTGGGGAATGGGAGAAAGGGTTGGTTTGGGATGACAAGAACCTCTATTTCTGAAATGTTGAGATTCTTTTTTGAAAAACAATCAAAGTGTATTTTTTTTATGATCCAAAAAATAAAATAATAGGGCTTCCTTGGTGGCTCAGTGGAAAAGAATCCACTGGCCAGTGCAGAAGACATGGGTTTGATCCCTGGGGCGGGTAGATCCTACATGCAACTATAAGCCTGTGCACCGCCACTATTGAGCCCATGCTCTAGAGCTCAGGAGCTGAGAACACTGAGCCCACACACCACAACTGCTGGAGCCCACATGCTGTAAAGCCCATGCTCTGCAACGAGAGGCGCCGAAGGAAGAAGCCCACACATTGCAATAGAGTAGCCCCGCTCGTTGCACCTAGAGAAAGCCCACGCAGCAAGACGCAGCAGAGCCAAAAGTAAATTTAAAAATATAATTTTTAAAACTAATAAATAAAGTGGATAAATTGAGAACACTGTTCTCTGATTTCCTTGTCTTCAGGATACATCCCAAACTTCATTTGGTACTCACCAACAATGGGCTCCTGATGTGAAGAACCAACTCATTGAAAAAGACCCTGATGCTGGGAAAGATTGAAGGTGGGAGGAGGAGGAGAAGGGGGCAACAGAGGATGAGAAGGTTGGATGGCATCACCGACACCATGGACATGACTTTGAGTAAGCTCCAGGAGTTGGTGATGGGACAGGGAAGCCTGGTGTGCTGCAGTCCATGGGGTTGCAAAGAGTCGGACACGACGGAGCGACTGAACAATGGGCTCTCATCTCACATCTGACAGTACTGGATTTCCCTGTTCCCACAAATGGCTCTTTCCCCACCTGCCAGGTCACACAGCTTACAGGACCCCTTCCTCTCCATACATTAAGACCCCACTCAAGTACATCATCTCCATGGCCCCTTCCATCTTCTCTGCCTAGGTGTTCTCAGAGTTCACTATAAGACTGAAAACCACTAACAGCATTCTGATCACAAACGGATTTGATACAAGGAATCTTTGGGAGGGCTGGAGGAACATGTCAAGGATGACACCAGAACCACTGGATTTAAGAACAGTCTACTGAGGTTGTCATCCAGGCATTACCACAATCACTACTGCATCCCATTACTCACAAAGCTAAAGACCGACTGTTAGAAAGGCTGATTGAGTCACTCTAACTGTTCAACATGTCTCCTTAACCGTAACAGCAGCTTGTAGAGCAGGAAGACACCTCTCCCTCACTATGCCTTCCAAACCTAACCACGATTCAGAATTCTAGCTGCAAGGGAGTCTAGTAATATTCAGGTTTCAAGCCTCTGCAGTGAAGAAAGGAATTAAAAGATGCAGGATGGAAACTGAGTGCCAACTGATACCCAACAGGAATACTGCTGTAAGAAGAAAGAGCAGGAGAATAGCAGAGTGGTCATAACTACAAGCCTTTATTGGGGCCAGGCAGGTCTGGACTTGATGCTAAAATGTAACAGAAAAACATGAGGTCTGGAGGGAAAAGTGACATAATAAAAGTCCTATTTCTGAAAAAATACTCCTAAAGATAAAGGGTTAGCCATGACAAAGCTTCTGTAGTCCATCAAGGTCAAAGGCAACGGAAAAGTTTTCTAGGGCATCAGAGATCAGGTAGAGAAGGATCTGAGAACCATCAAAATATAGGCCTATGAACTGAGCAATCGGGATAGAACTTCAAATTGTCTTCTGAGTCTCACTTCCCTGAAATCTAGTCTGTTTCAGTGCATAGAGAGTATAAACTGGCCTAAAGTTATCTATAGGGAACTGACCATCAACAACACTTAAAAAAAAATTGCCAACAGTAATGTTTTACGAAAATACATAGGACACAAGGTACTTCAATTTTCTCCTTTCCTCAACAGGTTTATTGCCTTTTAAGAAAATTTTTGTAAAATATAAATACAAAGGCAGAGAATTTACTTACAAAGTTAAAACACAGGTTTCATACATAAACACACACTTCAGAAAATTTTAGTTTTATGTACAATTTCAAGCAACCTCAACATATTATGTTAGTTTTCAATATTTTACAGGGTACAGAAAAAAATAGCTCAAAGTCTTCTTTAAATAAGAGCATAAAATGTTTAAACATATAAACAATCCGGTTTTGATGCGTGAAAACTAATTTCACAGCTTTTAAATTAGGATATAAAAGTTTCATACAATTAGTTGTTGTGTGTGGATATGGTTTGAATGTATATTACATACTACTGGATCACATCCAATAGCACTGACCTGGCCCGAGCAGGTACACTGTAAACAAAACATAAAGTTACGATATCGCCAAGTGCCTTCCCCGAATACAACCCCCCAAACCAACCACACAGTTCTGACCACACTCTCAACAGTTACGGCCTTTGTCGTGGGAGCTTTACATGAAATTAAGTCAAAGTGTGGAGCTCCTTTTCCTTGTTTTTTTTTTTTCTCCTTAAAAAAGAAAAGAAACAAATGTTCTGAGTAAAAACAAACATATCCCAAAGCATGTGTGCACTGAAAAGTAAAGAAACATTTTTAACAACTGCATAAAAACTGACTTAAAAGTTTAAAAAGAAAAAAACTTATTTCTGAGTCCTTCCAACTGGAGTCATGTCTCTTATATAAAGAAGAGATATTTTCATATGTAATAGTGTCCCTTCTTTACAGAAATAGTCGTATTATGACACATATGCACAAGGATAAACACTATGACACACTGTACACGGCGGGCCCTGGCGAGCTCACCAGCAGTCGTCTGAACCCATGTCGCTGGGGTGGAGCCACTCCACGGATGAGCCCAGCAGAGTCTGAAGCTCGTTTGTGAACTCCACCAGATCTAAGAGCTCCTTGCTCTCGGGGTTGAAGGCTTCTAGGTCTTTGGAGCAAGAGAACAAAAGGCTTGCTGACACTTGCCGGTAGAACTCAGCCTCCGCAATGGTGACAATTTCCACATTTGGGAAATTGCAGCGAAATATGCGGGAGGACATTTTCAATTTCTTGAGCACGTCTGAAAGCAATAGCCAGTTCCGAGGCCTGCACCAGAGAAAGGACAGTGGTTTGAGTTTCTCATAAAATTAAAAGCTCTCCCAACTATGAACTACCGGTCTCCCAGTGGTAACAAGGGCCAGTTACTTCTGCTTTGATTACTTCGCTCACTCCACTTCTCACTAAGATCTAACTTCTAGCAGGGAACTCTGGACCCATGTGCATGTATTAAGAAACTACCTAGGACGGATCAGCCAATTTAGACGTAAGTGGGAGCAGCACCCATGAATGAGCCTTGTCACAGGCCGCCCCGGCACCTCTAGAACTGATGGACACATCCCAGGCAAAGGCTTGGTCCCTCAGCTCCAGCTACAACTCAGGTCACCCTGTCCAAACGAGTCTCCACCCACCCATCCCCCCCGGTTCTAGTCACAAGGGAAAACTAGTCTGTTTGCGAACCCAAGGCAGATGGCAAACACCTCTGTGATCTCTCCTCTCTTCCGACCCTCATGGAGAGAGCATGAGAAACAGGCAAGGTCGCCTGTCTTTCCTTTCCTTTCTCATACCTCCAACCTGCCACTCAATGTTGCTGGGAGTGAGGCTTTCTCAAAGGAAGGGGGTACAACCTTTCCCTGCTGTCCCCTGCCACGCTTTATGAGCTCTATTCCTAAGAGACCGTCAGCACGAGGACAGACGGACAGACACGTTCCCAGGCTCACAGTCCAAGGAGGATGCTACTCCTTAAGCAAGGGGTCAACACACAGCAGAGCAATGTCTCCTGACGTGTTCACTCTGGAGGATTGGGTGCAGGGCCACAGTGGCCTGACTAATGGGGGCAAAACTCGATCTGACCCAGTCTGAGGATACAGAAGATCCCGGGTGCCACATACGGCTTTACCTAATCTCACACAAGGAGAGGCTACATTAGTGTTGTCCAGTGGACCTTGGGTGCCTTGGACAGCCCCTACAGTGGTCCTTTGTGGGGGACTCCCAAGGAGGATCCTTTCCCCAAGACTGTGGTGACTGAAATTGTGAGCAATTCTAGCCAGTGGCTCTTGTGTCCTTTGGGCTCTGGGGTGTATTCCGATGAGGGCAGTTTGCTGGGATCCCCCACTCCACCCCACCCCTTTCCTGGCAAAGTTCTACTGCAGTATGTGAAGTTGGTGGACACTTGGTGAGGAGTTCACTCACCCCCCACCCCCCGACCCTCATCTGCTGCTTCTCAACATTACGCTGGGCATGCTCACCCTTGAGCGACGGATACTTGGACATTATAACACGGCAAGAGGGGGCTTTCTGAGAATTCGAATTCGAACACGTCGCTGCAGGTGTCGTTATCATCGTCCTCGTCCTCTGGTCCTGGGGGGTTTGCTAAAACGTCATAACCACTTTCATCATCTGGTTCTAAGGGAGGGCAAATGAGAGAGAGGAGGGGATCAGTTAAGCCAGAGCAAGATTCTAGCTGTTCTCCAAACAGAAAGTCTTTCCCAAGCCAGCCCTGCTCATGGCACCCTCCCCAAGCCTTCATCCACACTAGAGAGAAAAGTTCTCTTAACTCCTGCACGTCTTCCCCACCCAACTGAAACGAACAAGGCTGCTCACCACACACAGAGCTGCCATAGAAATCCCAAGAGGCATTGCTGCTGCTGTTGCTGCTGCTGTTGCAGTTGCTGCTGCTGTTGCAGTTGCTGTTGCTGCTGTCATCATCATCGCGACCCTGCAGGTCGTTTAAATAATCTGGAGAGACAGAGGGAAACAAGGTTAACACCTGCTGGCTGGAGGCAAATGCTGGTGGAGGTGGGGAGAATCTCACGCTGGGGCTGGCAGGTTTATCTCCAGACAAGTCCCTCTGCACACGCCTCCAGGTATCGAACTATAAGCTGCATATGCATCTACCTGCCTTCCCAAGTGACAGTCCGCCTCACCGCCCCTGCCTGCCAAACAAAAGCTAGGCCTGGCCAGCTCAGAATTTCCCAGCCGTCCCATGCAACACTCAAGTATGTATCTGTTTGACAGACTAATGTTCCGCCAACTTTCCCAGTTAAGTGTAAAATGAGGTGGGGTGGGGGTGGGGGGAACCTGGCCCATCTAGATGCCTGAACCAGACGATTTTGTGATCTCTGTCATACCTGTTAAGAACTTTTCCATAAGTTCGCTGTGGGTCATTTTCATGATGGTTCTACCTGAGTACGTAGCCAGGGTGGGGTCAGCACCATAGGAAAGGAGCAAGCGGACAATTTCCAAGTGGTCATTCTCGACGGCATCGTGGAGAGGCCTAAGAGAGGCGTGGGGGATTGATTATACCTGTGGACATGATGTTTGCCTCTAACGACACAAAGGCAAAATGGACTGTGTGGTCAAGCCGCTGTTTCACCAAGGAGGGGAGTGTACAGTCACTGCCATTCCACATGGGGAAACTGAGGCACTGTGACTGGCCCACTGTCAAATGATGAATCACTCTATTATTATTTCTACACTTAACCTTTTATAGGACAGATGAAGAAACTATCTCAGGCCTAATTCTCGAATGCAAATCTCTCTTAATCCACTTAGCCTGAGGAGGATCTCAGGCCATGATGAAAACTTTCCCAATGAACTTAAATAGTGACAGACTGTAAGAAGATAACTTATGAGGGGAAAAAAATATCCCAGTATCATGGAAGCCAACATGACAAGCAATTATTTATACCATTAAAAAAAAAAAAAAAAAGATTGCCATTTCTAAAAGAAACTAGGGGCAAAGTAGAACCTCTCCTGAAACCAACTTGGAGATCAATGATCAACCCTCTGGCTCAGAAGCAGTCGGCAGGCAGGGTGAGTTCTCAGGAGGGTCCAGAGTCCTTCCTGTGTCTACTGGGATTGGAAACACAGCCCACAGTCCCATCTGGAAAGAATGCTTTTTGGAAACCATGAACCACCAAATACATTTTAGTTTTGCTCATTTTATGACTGTCAGGAAAGCCCTAGTGCCCCGCCTCCTAGTAGCATCCCAGGCACAATCCAGAAGATGCTTGGGCTGACTCAGACCTGGGCCTCTGGCCAATAAGCCAAGGTCAAGGACAGAGTGGGGGCCAGGGTGTGGGTGACCACTGCAGATCCTCTGAAGCCACTGGCCCCTGGCCCTGTCTGTATTCCAGGGACTTTCAATGCATGTGTACTTTAAATATGGTGATTGAACAGATGCTGGTAAAGAGTCTGGGGCCCTAAAAGGCAACACCCCTGATTATCCATGCAGGTGCAACATTTTCAGAGATTTCTGTCCATGAGAGCATCACTAAGTTTACATAGACCTATGTAAATTTGCCAGAAAGATGTCTGATTCCATCAGTGTGCTTACATGGTATTCACACTCCATCTTTCCTCCTGGGGTTCCCCACCACTCACCTGGTCCCATCCTGGGCACTGCAGTTGACATCAGCGCCATATTCAAGGAGGTGTCGTACAATATTGAGCCATCCCCTTGCACAAGCTTCATGCAGGGCACAGTAACCCGCATTGTCTCGATGGTTCACATCACAAATCTTATTCTCCAGGCAGTACAAGACCACTTCCTGTGGGAAGAAGGTAGGGGATGCCATCAGACCACCACAGTGAACCTTCTAAGGGTGGCCTTTCCATAGCTTGGCAGTGCCCACTTTCAAAGGCATACATCCTTGGATCTAACAGCTCACTGAAGTGTGGTGGGTGTCCTGGTGAGGGGGCAAAAGCTTGTGGGAAGGGCTTGGAGATGCAGATAGCGTTGTCTAGAGCTCTGCTGCCCCAGTGGCCTGGCCTAGGGCAAGCTGCCCTTGAACTTCTCCCAAGCTTCCACAAGGCTGCTGAGAGGATGTATTCAGAGAGCCATGAAACCCCTCAGCCCAGGGGCTGGCATGGCCCATACAGAGGTGCGACAGCTGCTAACATCTTAGATGACACAAGGCCAAGTATAGACCATTCTCCCTTGACTGGTCTGTTCTGTCAGTGGCAATAGCTGACAACACATGCACACATGTTTAAGCATTGATGACTGATGCTTAAAGAGAGCTGAAATCCGCTGAAGAACATCCCTCAGGTTAGAGAACGAAGGACAGACACCTAGGTCAGCCACATCCTCACGCCCCCAGTGAAGACCCCAAATCAGAACCTGGGCCTCAAATGCTATTTGTATGTTCAATAGCATCAAACAGAAGCTTTCTCTATCCATCCACAAGGAATGACACAAAATGCTCCAAATAACCCCACCCTCTATTATGCCTCATTCCCCCCGACAACCTACACATTTCAAGAAGCAAACAAAACAAGTCTACCCTTCCCCCTTCCCCGAAGGTGTTCTGTGTTAAGAGTGTGTGTTAGAATCACTGTTATTAATCTTACTTCTTTGGCGTGTTAAAGTATTAATATGAACCCCTCCCAGTTAGCAGAGCGGTAATTTATTCAATGTTTTATTACCTTGATTAAGAAAGTTTTCAAACACATCGAAAGCATTTGCCACCAGAAAACATGTTATACTTGTTTTCTTCCAAGTCATGCCCAGCAGAGAGCCAGGTTCTGAGAGCCAGGGGTAGGCAGAGTGTGCAGGCAGCCCAATGCACAGTCCACTTGGTAAAGGGGGATGGGACAGGGTCAGAGCAGATCTCCTTATGACAACTCTTAACTAACTCATCTGTGTAACCTATAACAGGGTCCATTCTAGCCACCCGTAGATGTGAGATGGGTTCTATAAAACCTTTTAGGACCTTCGGAGGACATGCCAATCAAAGGTGAGGCCACTCACTTGTGAGTGAACTTGCAAGTTCCATTTGCTTAGTCCATGAACCTAATGGGGCATGCTGGTAAACCTGGCCATCAGTGAGGTCAATGTGGCAGCTCCCTTCCAAAACAAGGGGAGGAAGGGAAAAGGCCCATGAAGGTGTTTCTTCATTCACATCCCAACCTGCCAGAAAGCCCACAATCCTCTGAGCTCCCGGGCCACCTATCCTGAGCCCTGGTATCCAGGATACTGCATGAAGCTGCTGCTCCCTTAGCAGGCCCTCAGTAGCCAGACTCAAGTGGACGGCTGCAAGCTAATGGAGCTGCGTGGCCCAGTCAGGGAGAGGCCCCGTCACGTGGCTCCAGATCAGGTCTGAACGCCACCAACTGTTGTGTACAGATCAGTTACCCCAAGTCCTGGTGGCCTGCCTGGGTCCTACCAACTGGGGATTTATTTGCTCTGACAATCATGACCTTCACCTGGAAACCTTCATTGCTACCAGGGCCAATTCAAGGGGACCTAGAAATGAAAGACCGTCAAAGTTGACGGGTAAGTCAAATCTCTGTTCCTGGAGGACATCAGCAAAGGCAGCAGGAGCCCCACAGCCCAGTCTGACCTAACGCAACCGTGCTGATGCTGCTATTTACACAGTGCTTCTTGTTGCCCCAGATAAGGACGTCTTCCACCATCCCACGGGAACCCAGGAGATGTCAGGAAAGGAAGGTAGTACTATCCTCATTGAACACTTAAGAGAAATTGAGGCCCAGAGAAATTAAACCCCAAGTTCAATTAACATGAAGTACTAGACCTGTAATTCAAGTCTTTGGTAGCTGGTTGGCTGGCAAGATTCAAAAGGCCCAAGGGATGCAATCTATCCATGATGAACATCCCACAGGCCATCTCTATTGGGGTCAGTGGGCTAACCACACTCTCCTAGCTGGGAGGGAGCTGGTCTCTAAACGGATGGCAACCACTGTTACCAACAGAGAGAAAGGTGATGAGGTCAAGTAAGTCTGTCTGCCCAACACATCTCTTGGTTTATTTTCTCTGCTAGAAATGGGAGTGTTTGAAGGGCAGCCCACCCATTTCCAAACAAAATCGAACTGTTTTTGTTGGACAACTCTCTGTTAAGTGGCTATAGCTATAAGCTGAACGCCATTAACCGCAAAATGTAACCATACAGGCCATAAACCCGACATTGTTAATTAATTAAATGCCTCATTAACTTTTTTAAAAACATGATTTATTCAATTCATAGAAAATTTAACCATTACCACTAAGCGCACACGCATGGGGTTGCACGTTGGGATTTTAGCCTAAGCAGCAGAAGCCTTTTTCTGGAGAAAGAAAGGTTTGAGGTCTCTGGCCATGCAAGTAATCTATTGAAAGCAGATCTGAAGCCAGAGTGTGTCTCCAGAACCAGATCATTATGACATAAAGCTCAGATTGCCTTTACTGCAACATGGTATAAGCAGAAAATCACCAACAATGAATGGTAAAGACAAAACTTCAGGAAAACCCTCCCCAAGTGTGTTCAAAGCACACCCTTATTTGGTTAAGTAAACTATCCTTCAATGTTAAAAGGTTTAAATTGTCAAATCTCCCAACTGGGCCATCATCCCAACATTTAAAATTCTGCCTAGAGAAATCCCAGAAAGTTGGATAAAAAAGTTGAAAGCATTCATCTACAAGTCACAATGATCAGTATCAAAACTGGTGATAATCAGTGTATAACCTACATGTTGAAATGTACATTTGAAGAAAACCAAGTCTGACCACAAACATTCCCATGGCCTCCTGTACAATCGAAGGCCAGGTAGGGTAAAAAAAAGTATGGATCAAGTGCCCCTTGGTCCAGACCTCAGAGTCACCAAACAAAAATGGAAACTTTCTTAAAAGACCAACAAGGGTCTCTTGAAGTCTCTGGTCCCAAAGGGAGACTGGTGGAAATGATGCCAAGCAGGCTTCCTACCCTACCCCCCATACCAGGAGTATATGTTCTCAACCACAACTAGTACTCAGCAAATACTTGGCACATGGGGCCTAGCTTAGCACCATGTGCAACAGCCACTCTGTCCACCTAGGTGCTGTTGTTCTCTGCTCTTGGGAAAACCACTTGGGTGCTCCTTGGACTTCATCTTAAAGTAACTGTGTGAACCACCACCAGAAAGTTCTCTCTAGCTAATGAATGGAGAGATCGCCAAAAGACATGTAGATATAAACAGCAGCACATTCAAGCCTTGAACTAAGCACAGGTGCTTCCAACGTCCCACCAACAGTCATGCCTTGGGGGGCTGAGGTGGACATATCTCAAAGGGCTTAGGGCATTGTGGACAAGGGGACAGGGGTTCCACAGAGCTGGCTGGGGGTGTGGGAGCTGGGGGTGGGGGAGCCAGGGTTCCCGGCCCGCATGGGTCCTGCCACCCCAGTGCTAGTCCACACCTCCACGCGCTCAGCCTGCTGAGCCACATTTTACTATGACCATTCAACTCCCAGAGGGCTGATGCCAGCTTGAAAAAATGCCTCTGCCCTGTGGGCTATTACATCACAATTGCAGCTGACAAGTGCGGTGGGGGAGGCGCACAGGGCAGAAGGAGTCATCTATCTCACAGAGGTTCTAAACTGTAAAAAGGGCAATTCCAATGTGAGCCAGTCTTGGTGAGGAGCGTGGTGGGGGAGGGTGGGCTGTGGAGCCAGACTGTAGATTGCCAGTATCAGTTAACCCCTGAGGCTCAGTCTCCTCATCTGGAAGTGGGCTAGTCGTAGCTACTGCCACATCAAGATGCCTCCCTTACAAGGGTGAAGGGAGTTACAGCGGATCACACAGGCTTAGAAAGATATCAGTTATCTTTCTATCTATATTGCCCTGGCAGTAGAGGTTATGGTTGTCGTCAGCTGTGCTGGGTTTGGGTTGGGATACAGCGGTGTGGACCAGGACTTTTGGATAAGGATCAAACCCCCTCTCCCATCAGCCCTGGGCTCCAGTACCCTGTCAAAGAGACCCCTCAGGTCTGCCCCATCACCACCCCTATTCTGAACAAACATTTCCTGCTGTTACCCCACGGTGGGGGCGGGGGTGCGGCGGGGGCGGGGGCGGAGGCATCACTGCCTCCAAACAGTGCAGCAGCCAAAAGCAGAGTTAATAACTTCTCTCCCCCTTGCTAATCAGAATCCAAAAGGGCTCATTAAAATTCCCCTAGTCGCCAAGCCCTGGGTTAGGTCAGATTTTATATCAGAGATAAGTGAGCCAGACTGGAAGATGCTGAAGCAGCCTACTTGCCTGAACACGAAGTAAACATCAGAGAGGCTTTTCTTTTCACACCGCAACTGAACAAGCCACCAAAGAGCCTGCAGCGTGAGCCGGGGCTAACGCAAACATCCCGTTGGAACACCCAGCCCAGCCCCCCACGTGGAGGAGAGTTGGGCTCTGAGGTTCCAGCCCCCGCCCCTGCCAATGGGGCCCCCACCCCCGGAGCAGCGGCCGGTATCCAGCGCACCCACGAGGATGCTCACCTCGTAGCCCAGCCGGGCAGCCCGCTGCAGGAGCGTCTCGCCTGCATTCTTATTGACAATAAGCCTCCGCGCTTCTGGTGGCATCGGGCGGGACTGGGTGGCCTCTGGCGGAGAACTTGAGGGGGGCAGCTGTGACGTGTGCGCAACTGGTAGCAGTTGCTGCAGACGGTCCAGGGGCTTCTGGTCTTGCTTGGCCGGTGACAGATCATAGTCAGAACTGGGGTCAGGCCGTTTTCGGAACCTCCGGACGGTCACCTACCAAGAAAGTGGGCAGCGCACACATTGTGGGATGTCCTTCCGCCATAGCGCTTTCCCCCACCTCTTTTGTGTGGGGATGGGGGTGGGGGAAGAAGGGGTTGGGTTTTCTTTAGCCCCACCGGGGAACTTTAGCACCACCCAGGAGACAGGCCCCCTAGGACAGGGCAGTGACATTTTGGGGGAAGGTGTTCAGGAAAAGGAAACCTTTGTCCCCAGAAGCGGAGAAGCGGGCAGGCAGGATGCGCTGGTACGACCCAGGGGGGAGTGCCGGGGGCAAGAGGTACCTTGCCATCGGCACTCTCCACGTAGTAGTCCCCTGGCAGCGGCAAGCTCCGCCTGGGCTCCTGCGGGATCAAATGCTTGGTTTTGCACAGTCGCTTCCCGGATGGTTTCTCGCTGTTGTCGGGGTATCTCTGCAGCAGGGAGGCAGCCTGGCAATCCTCCTCTTCGTCCGTGCACAGCACATCTGTCTTCTGGCTTTCTTTAATTTTCTGCTGTTTGGCAGGCAGCCTCGAGCCTGCCGTACAGCTTGGCTGACTCTGCTTTCTGCCGGTTAAATTGGTGGATGAAAAGCTCCTCATGGGCGGAGAGCCGGAGAACACAGGCAAACCTAAATCGGGGGGGGGGGGGGGGGGGGGGTCGGGCGAGCGGGAGGCAGGGGGTGGGGAAAGAAAAAGCAGGCGTTACACGGTGCGGAAAGAAAAGCCCATTGTTACCTCTGATCACTGGAGCGGCTTCAGTTTTTAAAGATATACCAATTATGTTTTCAAAGCATTAATATTTTAATTATCCCACATTCAAATGCCAAATGGCAAGTTGTTTCAAAGGGCCCGGACGAGGGGGGCAGAATCCAGCCCTTCCGGCTCTCCAGCCCCCACCCATAGGGGGCCTTGGGTGTTTGGGACATGGAAACTGGGGACTGCCTGAGCCTGGAATGAGGGTTCACCCAGGGCTTCCCTTCCTTGCCCAGCCATGAGCCGGGTGAGGTGCAGCCCAGGAAATGGAGCTCCCTCCTCACGGTATATTCCAGAAGGAAGCGTGGAGGCTGAAAGGACCTCATGGAGTAACTCCCCACCTGCCACATGCTACTCTGTCAACTTAGATGGAGCTCAGGTGCCCTCCAGGGCCCTTTCCCACAGAGGGCAGGTGACCCATCCTCCAAGATCCCCCCCCCCAAAACCCCGTGCATACCTTGTTCACTGTCACTGGATTTGAGGGACTCTTCCGACCAGGTTCTGTTGCCTTTGGCTTCTGCCCTTTTCCTGCCAGGTTTCTCTTCGGAGACGTTATTGCCCTGGGCGGCAACCTCAGGCTGAGCTGCCTGGGTCACTTCCTTCCTGCCCTGCCGCCCAGGTTTGCTCTCTGCTGCCGACACCTGCTGCTCCCACCGTTCTCTAAGGTGCAGCAAGTGGCGTTGCTTTTTGGGATGGAGCCCTGTTAATTCAATGCACACCTTCAGGTTGGTCAGCTCACTATAATGTGGCTCTTCTAAGTGGTTAGAGGAACTGTTTGTCATTTCCCTCTCAGGCCAGTCATCTAATGGAGAAATAACTACAAATTAATCAAAAAGCCCCCTGGGGCGGGGAACAAACTGTCTTATACATCACTGACGGGGTGGGGGAGGGGAGGGGAGGGGTGTGGTCACTGTGGAACCAAGTCTCGGGAGGGGGTAGCCTATTTGCCTTTGGTCATCTTTGGGTTCCTGTACCTGGCTTGGGACGGGGGAGGTGTGAGTGGCTTGCCCCAGGGCTCCAAGGTGGGATTGGAACCTTCCACTGCTCCACCCCCGGACTTCCCCTGAGTGCCCTGTGGAAGCCAGGCCAAGCTCACCTTTGGAGACCCGTCTTCGCTTGGCTTTCAGCAGCGGGTCCTCAGGGAGCTCTTCCACAGTGGTCTCAGTGTGGCTGCTATCCCCTGAGACCTTGTGCTTTCTGTCCACCCGGAGGGTGGGGCTGTGCGGCATGTCTGGGGTGGCCTGGTCGGCGGAGGGGTCGCTCACCGGCTGCCGGTCCAGGAAGTATTTCTCCGGGGAAACATCTTTGTCCTCTGGGGCTTCAAAGGGGTCGTGTTTGCTTCCGGCACTATAATCGCCTGCGGGTGGGTGGGTGGGGAGAACAGGGGAGGAAGGAACAAAGGTCACCGGGCGGGCAGGGGAGCAGATGGGATTCCTACGCGGCGCATCCCTACGCCGCGGCTCCCTACGCCCGAGGTAATCTGCTACCAACAGACCCTCCTTTGGAGACTGGGGTTCTCCTGTGCTGGAAGCACAAGACCCTCGGAAAGACCATGTCCCAAAGGAAGGACAGCTGAAGATACTCTGCCCAGAAAATGAGGGGTGTGGGACACTCACTACTGCTCTTCTCCATGTCCATAGTTGAGGTCGGAGAAAGTCAAGATGAGGCATCAGTTCACTCTTCTAAGCACAGGAGAGAACTGCCTGCCTGCCACCTCCCAGTTAGTCAACTTTGATGGCACTCAGGTCCCCTCCTAGACCTTTACCAACTGCGGGTGGGTGAGCCCGCAGCAAGCTTAAGCCAGGGCGGAGCTACCAGTCGCTATAGAAACAGCTGCTGAGGTCATAAAAGGATGATGTAATAAAGAGACCAAATGTCCCCCAAATGCCACAGGCACAGGGACAAAACCAATGTTCACTCCGGTCAGCAGGGGCAAGGGTGAAGAGGGCAGGGCAAGAATGGTGGGAGGCTGGGAGACCAAGGGAGGAGGAAGCCTGGCAAAGCCAAAGGCAAGGCTTCCTGTTGTGTGTACAAAGATGAAAGGCAGTTTCAAAGAACTCAACCAGATCACTACAAGTCCCTGTGTCCTCTTTCCACAACCATTGCAGGGAAAGCATTTCACTCCCACCCACAGGGGGGGCGGGGCACTCCTCCACGTTCCCAAGACAAGACTCCACCCCCTTCACTAGGGGCTAAACCGCTCACACCCCAGCCCTGCTTGCTTCGGCTCCCTCCACTCAACCTAGCACCACTTGGGGCTTTTCTTCCAATCACCCCAGCCTCACATCACTCCTCACTTTTGCTCCAGCCAAAGAACAGTTTGATTGCGTTGCTGATCGTAGTTTTTCCTAGCACACAAATAATTCCATAATGATTGCTGTGATGTTAAGGTGTTCCCCTAAGATGACCCTGACCATCACGGGGTGGGGGGGGCGGCGCGGGGGGCGGGGAGGATGTATGACTTTTGTATTTCCGTTAACACCCAAGCTAAGCGCCTTGAGCACATCTTTCTAAATGAAATCATAGACACACTCTGCATGTTCCCATATATCACATTTCTGCCCAGCTGGCTAGCCCCCTAATCAACCTCTCCTGTGGGGGCATTCCCAGCATTTAATGGCAGTCAGTTGTGGGGACAAATTTCACCCTGGCCTTGGCTAGCCTGGCCTATGTTCTCAATGCTGGAACCCATTGATCTTTTCTCCAAGGGCATCCCAAGGTGGGACAGATCCCCGTCTACCTTTGCCAAGGAATGGTGGAATCACCTCAACTGCTTGGGTTTCCTGTCATGGCAGCAGGAAAAATCCCAGACTCCTGGCCTGTGCTCAAGGGGGATATAGTCCAGATCACTGAGGGTCTGGGAAGAGGGTGCGCTGCAACTCTCTCTCTGGCTGCTCCGTGACCCTCTGAACCACTCTGGCAGGAACAGCGCCTCTTTACAACTCGGCCCCCTTCAGTTGTACAGTGGGAGTGTTAAAGCCTCCTCCTGTGGGTGGGCTTCAGAAACACAGGGAAAGGCTGGAAAAATTCCTTTAACCAACAGATGCCAAGATTTTCAGAGCAGCCTGAATTTCAGGCCTGAAATGTACGCTGTCTTAAGAGGTGAGCCCTCCTGGTTACACCACTGGACTTCTCTGGTTCAAACAGCCTTTCCTAAAAGCCCCATGGAAGGGGACCCATGGAGAAGTGTAACGGCTACTTTACGAACCCCCATGTCCAATTTTAAAGTTCATTCAAAGTGAGTTTCCCCCCCACCTACTTTAGCTAGGAAAGATGGTTCCAACTCGGTGGTTTGGAAGGAGAGGTAACTGGGTGATGTCAGCGAATGCCGTCAGTGTGGGGCCCTGCCCATCTGAGATGTCCCCAACCACATGAAGAAGCTGTCTACCCTCAGTGTTTCTGATTCCACTTTCACCTATTACATTTTAACCCTGTATGTGTAACAGTCTCTATCTAGGGAGGCATCTTGCTCAGGGAGAAGGTTTTCCATCTAAGTTTTCACCCTCAAGGCCAGCTACCTTGGTTAACAGTGAAATTACTTTGTATCTTTGGCTACAAAAGGCCAGTATTTCTTGCCCATAGAAAACCACTTGGGGGATCTATGATGACAGTTTCTCAGGTGTGGGCAGGCAGTGACTGTGGAAGCTCTTCCCTCTGTTCCTGGAAGAGTAAGTGCACCCCAATGAGTCAGACCCCTCCTGGGGGCTCCTCTAGGCTTCCCATCTGGTAAAAGCTGCCTGGGTGCAGAGGGTACCCCTTCACCCCCCAGGACCAGGAGTGCGTCACACACACTCGGCTAGGGAGGGCGCTCCTGCACCTGACCTTCCCAATGGTCCTTTGTCCCCAGGGACCCCATGGTATAATATCCATGGCTCCTTATCCTCGACTATTACTCAGGAAATTTCCACTGCTCAAGTCAGGGCTCACTGAAATCATCCCCCCATGCACATCGCTTAGTTGTTTTCTTCCCCATTAGGTGAGAGGATCTTTTCCCAAACAGGTCCATCCAGTCTTCCCCCAAACTTCCGAGTCTTTCAGGGCAAAGATCTCAATTCTTCTCAGTTAAGGCCCCGCAAGACCTTATGCTAGTGTGACCTTACCCAGGCCAATAATAACCCTGAAGAACCCTGAAGGACATCCACCCTGACTGGCCAAGATACCCATGGCCACCACCTATGGGGGAGAGACTCTTCTGTCACCTGGAGCCTCTCAATCACTGTTCTAACCACAGGACTACACAGGACCCAGTGGACTACCCTTGAGGGTAAAGGAGATGGAGAGATAGATACATGGGGATCCCAACCATCAGGTTTTGCCATCACTGCTACTTTTGGTCTTCCTAAAAGCGGGAAGCCATGGGCCCTTGGCCACCTAGTCTAAGCAGGTGTGAACATGGCTGTGTTGTTTGAGGTTTAACACTTGCTCCCTGCAGTGTGGTCATATGACTCACAACACATATATCCCATAATTTATCATGGTTGTGCCATAGCATCACCTCAGAGAAGGATCACCATAGCAACATTTACAAGTCACCATGGCAACAAAGCACCCTCACCATTGTTGAGCCATGCCCAGTGAGGCCTAAACAAGGTGGGAGGGTTCTGAGATGTTGGAGGGCTCCCCACAATTGAAATCCCCTTCTCTACAGCTTAAGTATAGCACCACCAGTAAAGGCTAACCTTGTTAAAACTTATACCCTCTACAGAGGGAGCCTAGGGAATCTCTGTTTCAAATTAAAGTAGTTTACAAATATGCAGATGCTCATATGGAAGGAAGTTCCCTGGGCTAAGAAGTTACATGAAGCCCCTTGACTGAGGTTTCCTCCAGTTTCTGGCCCAGCACTGCAACCGAGCAGGTCTTAGGTCTGTCCCGGCCAAGTAGTTGGCAAAGGAGACAGTCATTTCAAGTTTGAGAACAAAGGGGCTAAGGCCTCCTTGTCCCACCCCATTTTCAAATGTCACTGAGGGTTCCTAGTAATAATGAACTTCCCAGTTTGAGGAACCTCCAAACTCATTTGGTGAACTTCCAAAATAAAATTGAACTCAGCCACCCCTGCAATCATAAAGAACAGTGATCATAATAAATGAAAATCCTGGCCACTGTATTTTCAAGTTAATCCACTTTTTTTCGGAACAAGCCACTTGCAAGCCCCACCATCTTAGAAGCACTTGGTCACTCGTGGGGGAGGCTACCTCAGGAGGGGGAAGGCAGACAGAGACGTCTGGACCTCTCATGACCCCAGCCCACCCCAGCTCCCACATGCTCACTCTGCGGCTCTCAACCACACTGACACCCATTAGAAGGACCCTCTGAGCCAGCATGGGCTCAAGATATGATGGTTCAAGGACAGGAAGGCCCATTAATTTCCAGTTGAATGGACTGAACACATGCTGTGCTGTGGATTCGGAGACGGCAGTAAGGACAATGGCTCCTTTAATTAGGTGAACCTTCTCAACCGACTACAAACCACAAGTCTCCAGAAGGCAAACGGAGCTCCTCACCTTCCCCAACCCTCCTCCTGCCCTCCCATGGTGGCAGTGATTCAATGACTCACTGGATCATGTCCTGGGTGCTCCAGGAAGAGACCCACGCCCTGAGCTCGGAAGTGGTAGTGGGGGGTGGGGGGTTGGTGAGGCGGCTTTCCAAATCAACTGGGGCTCAAGCCCTGCTCCCCACCAGCCTTGTCTTGAGGCTCAGCAGGCAAGATGGGGAAGGACACATTAACTTCTCTGGGAAGAAGGCTGAAGTAAAGCTACTGAGATGTGAGGGGTAGTGGCCACCCTGGGTCTGGCCATGTTGCTGGAAAAAAGGGCAAGAAGACTCGAGGCCAGCTAACTTCCTGCTCCCTTCCTCCAGTTTCCCTCACCATCCCCCCAGAACAGGCAGACCCTGGTCCCCCTCTCCCTAGAGAAGCACCCTTCGAGACCATGCAGAACCAGCTGGTCCTGGTGTGGCTCACCCAGAATCCTGGCCCAGAGATCCATGGCTGGCAAGGATGGCTAGACAGACCCGTTCTCTGAGCAGCTGCCACCCAGACGTCGAGCCATCAGAATCGTATTGCTTCCTCTCAACTCCCTCAGCGCTGGGAGCTGAATCACCCTGTTCCCACCTACAACGTCCAAGGACCCAGACCTCCCAAATGTGCCCACCATCCCCAACCGTCCTGTCTCAGGAGGATTCTGCACCCACCCTGACCTCTATGTTCACCTCATGCCCTCATTCACCATCACTGGTGAGGTCTCTGGGGTCGGGAGTGGGCTGCAGACCCCAAGCACGCACACTGAAGAAAACAGGCAAAGACCTCCACTGGCTGCCAACATACCTCCTGAGCTCAGGAAGTTGAGAACACATCCCAAAGTCAACCCCAGTGGAGGAGCAGTGGTTGGGACAGCAGAGTGACTCAAGGCAAGCCCTAGCTTTCTCTCCAATTCTGCCTCCATAACATAAGATACCCCCTGTCTAGTGGGGTGTGATAAACACCCCCCCTTGTTTATCCCACGCCCTTGGAGTGTGCTGTCAACTCCTAATGGCTGCAAACAAACCTGCCACAGAAAATAACTATGCTCTTCTTGCTGGTGCCTTCATCAGCCCTCATCCCATTTTAGCGAAACTTCTGCTTTTGGAGGGAGAAGACGAGGACACTCCATTTCCTACTAGAGGAGACCATTGCTATGGAAGGTCTGGCTCTGGCTGCAAGTGTCATTCATTCCACTGCTACTAAAAACCCGTACCCCTACCTGCTATAAAATACTTGCTGTGCTTGAGGTCTTGCATCGCCATTCCTCTGCTCTATTGTATTACACTGTTATTAACTATGGGACCAATGCTTCTCTGGAAAAGGAGACACATCCCAGGAAACAATGTCTCATACGAGCCTCATGTATAAAACAGCCAAATCGCCCTGTTCTCACCAACATGGTACCACACACAAGCCACTGGGGTTCACTTACATCTCTCAGTGTCGTTCTGGTCGGCAATGGCCTCCTCCAGGGCGACCGACTTTGGCTTTTTGTCCTGACTTCCTTTCAACCTTTCCCAGTCAGTGGGGCTGAATTTGCACACCTCGGAGTCCTTGGTTGGGGGGTGGCCACCTTCTCGCTCTTTCATCTCCAACTCTGAGAAGCGCATCATTGCACGCTAGGAAGAGAATGGAGATGAAAAAAAAAAAAAAAAAAAAAACACAAACACCTTACCATCAAAGCTACTTCATTGGTCTTACCTTAAAGGAAAGTATTTTCCAAGAAAAGTTTGCCCAAAACCAACCACACTTTATGATACAACTGAGATACTTTAAAAGTTAATGATACAAATATGAGAGTGTCTATATGTTAAGCAGTGACACACTCTTTATTCATAAAGCCATATGTGTGTAGAGATATATGTGGTGTGTATGTATAGCCATACATACACTGTGGCATAGAGACAGACATTCTCTTTCGAAGGTAAATAAAACAAAACAGAAACACAACGCAAAGAAAGCAAAACAAAAAACACAACAGAAAAGAAAACAAATGCACAATGAATAAAGACGACCATGGCCCACAAACTTCCCTTTGTATATTTGGAAATGAAATTTAACTCAAAAAGTTTATGTAAGATTCTAGTAATAAAAATTTGAAGAACTGACCTCACAGTAAGCAGCGGGTAGACATAAAATACTGTCCTCTTGTAATCCTTCCATCTATGTAATTAAAATGGGCACTCAATGGATCATTTAGATAACTTCATCCATTTTTATAAGCATAAACCAATTTTTTTCTTAACATTGCAAAACAATTTGGCTTTATTTAGCTTTTAATTAAAAGTAAAATATCTTAAGGAAATTCCTAGACAACATCTATCATTCACTAGCAAGTTAAATACATACTCTTTCCCTTTAATCGAGGTTTTTGTTGTTGTTGTTTTTTTTTTGGTGAAAGAAAAACTGCACAAATCTCACAGACATGCGGCGGCTACATACCTCCACCAAGTATCACGTAAGGCATTCTAAGCAGTGCTGTTAGGTTTATTTGTTAACGTACAGTAAAGTAACAGCAGAGAAATCAAAGCAATTGATACGTCAATGTCATGCAGTATTTTAGACATCTTTTAAAACTTCCGTTATCAGCATTCAAGTGGAGTTTGCTTAAAATCCACAAGAATCCACTTATGTTCCCTTACTGGATACATTTCAAAAAATTATATTATCATAAACTTCATTAATCAAATCTGCCCGGTGTCCTGCTCTCTAGTACCCCCGCCCCCTTCCTCTTCGAACATTAAAAAAAATAAACAAAACAAAAA
Source organism: Capricornis sumatraensis (assembly GCF_032405125.1). Classification (NCBI taxonomy): domain Eukaryota; kingdom Metazoa; phylum Chordata; class Mammalia; order Artiodactyla; family Bovidae; genus Capricornis; species Capricornis sumatraensis. The sequence continues at coordinate 103,831,623 of NC_091092.1, read as the reverse complement.
AAAACTGACAACTGGTCAGGCTCCTGCAATTTGGGTGGGGGGCTCACCTGCAATGCCCGCTGCTCCCGGCTGAGCTGACTGGAATCAGCGTACAGTTCGGTTGTGACGCACTTGAACCGGTCACCCACGTAACCAGCAGAGTTGGCGATTCTCTTTGCCAGCTTAGATGGCTTTGGTTTCAGAACTTTGCCATCAGTTGATTCTGCCTCATCGGCTCCATCTTTGGTATAAGTGGGGGTGGCATCCACACTCGGTGGGGCACCGCCCACGCAAAATGGTTTGGGTTCCTCTTGGGTTTTCCCAAAAGTGACCGCGGGACCATCGCTCCCCGGGGTCGGCTCCAGGAACGGAGTGGAGACCGGCATTGCCAGGTTCTCCTTGTTGGTTCCCGCTGGAACATTCTCCTTGCTTAAGTTGAAAACTGACTGGCCCGGGGCCTGTTTGAAAGCATAGGTGTCGTGGAAGTCATTGATGCGTCCCAGCTCGTCTCTGAGGGTGACGAAATCCCGGTGAGGCTGCAGGGCCGGCTCAGCTGGGGGTTTGCTGGGCTCAGCGCTCTGGCCAACACTCTCAGCTGTGAAGCCGGGTTTGGACGTGTTGGCTTCAGTTTTCGCGTCAGGCTCTTCCCGGAGGAGGTCTACATAGACAAGCTTGTCACTCTTGACGACGGTCTTCCCTTGATTCCAGCTAGGGCTGGGCTTGAGGTTCTTGTCTGTGGGGACTTCTGGATGTAACTTGGTGCCACTAGCTTCGAGTATCTCGGAAAACCGGTTTCGGAGGCTCGGGTCCTCGTAGCGGGCCCTCTCATGGGACCGGGACCTCCTCTCCGGTTTCTCCTCTTTAGTGATCTCGATGGGTGTGTGAGGTATCAACATGGGATGCACCATGCCCAACCCCAGCGCGTCCTGGTAGGTCACGAACTCCGGCCGGCCCGTGGGCAGCCCGTAGGGCAGTCCAGGCTTTGGGGCGAGGTGCCCAGGAAAGAGACTGCCGCTGGGCAGCAACACCGGGTGAGGGTAGACAGGGCCTTTGCCATGCAAGGAGAGGGGACTTATGGCAATGCCTTCGGGTGCTGGGTAAGGGAGGTAACTCCTGGGGTAGGGAATTGGCGGGGACCTGAACGCCTCATTTGGAGAGAGAAATATCGAGCTTGGTGGGAGGCCGTTCTCATTTGCTTTGAAGCTTGGCTCTGGGTTGCTGGCTTTGGCGCCCTTGCTGCCGGTGCTGCCGCTGTGCTTGGCAGGCGTGGTCGGGGGCTGGCCCACGTGCTGGATGACAGACGGTGTGGTGTCCACGGAGCCCCTGCCAGTCTTGCTGCCATCGGCAGTGGCGTTTGGGGCTGGAGATGCAGAGGCCGGGCGGCCAGCGCTGGACACTGAGCTGGACACATTAGTGACCACGGTGTCGGTGGCGCCCATGCGAGGACACGAAGAACTGCGCTGCTGCGGGAGGGCCCAGTCCAAGGCCTTGTTCTTCAGCGGCAGGCCTTTGCCATTGTTCTCTTCGTTAGGACTTGGCCCAGGCACCACCCAGGACGAGGGAGCCGTGCTAATGATCTCAGATCTATAGATAGCACAGCCGTTTCCTGGAGGAGATAGTGTTTCTTTCGGAATCTCACTTCCTGAGAGCACTAGGCCACTTCCAGCTCTGCTGTGAACCAGGACCGTGGGTGCCATCTTCTTCACGTGGTCAGCTTTGGAAGTGTCTACATCCACCACTTTAGAAGACAAGTCTAGTGGCTTATCGGTGACGTCTTTGGTAACCGTCTGCTTTTCCAACAGAGGAGGTGAGCTGCCATCCTTTCTCTCCTGACCCGCTGTTTTCCGAGTGTGCCCAGGAACTGGCTGGGCGCTTTCGGCTCCCTCTGGAGCCTTTGGATACTTGCTGCTGCAGAGTCTGGCCGCGGGAAACTCGCTGCTGACCGTCATGTATGGCTTTGACAGGGTGACAGAGGGTGAGGTGGAGATCCGGGCATAGTGCTTGTGGAATTCAGAATAGGTGTCTGCAGTAGGCTGGGAGGGAAGGTGGACTCGGGGTGAAGGCCGAGGCGAGGGGGGCAACAGGAGAGCTGTGTCCCCTGGCAGGCCGCTGGTGACCGCCTTGGCGGAGGGCACCCTAGGCTGTTTACTGTTCTGGATGTGGGGGTATGAGTGAGAATCGACCGGGTTCCCAGGACTGACACCCATCTTCCAGGGCAGGCTTTTGTCTGTGCAGTGGACCAGAGGCGGGATGGCTGGAGAGGCGGAAGGCGTCGAGAGCCTCATGGGGGAAGCCAGGGACGATGGGATGTGGGGACTGACGTAGTGAGGTGGCGGCAGGTAGAGAAATCGCTCCCCATTGGTGCAGACTGGCGAATATAGCGGCTGGGCCAGGCCATACGACTGCTGAGGTAGCAAGGCCTTGTACATGTTCAGGGAATACTTATTTGGCGAGTCAAGGAAAGGGTAGATGGCTGGCGTGGCCCCCTCCATGTAGGGATTGACCCAGGGCAGCCGCAGGTAACTAGCACCATTGATGTTGAGCGGGCTCTGTTTGTCACTGGCAGGCCTGTCTAAGCCCAGAGTTTCTGCCGTGGGGACAGCACTTTTTTGTATTCCTGGTGGTGTTTTGTATATAGCACTGAAGCCATTCGGGGGCTTTCCAGAGACAGCGGAGGCCTCCACCGTCTCGGGTGTATTCGGTTTGAATTGCATCTCTGGGTTTCTTTCGGAAGAAAACCCCAGACCGCCTAGAGTGGTTGTGGCAGCCTCCCGCCCTTTCTCTGAGCCCAGTCCACACAAGCTAGAATAGACGATGTTTCCGGGGACACGCAGTCCTTCCCGGATCAGGCCAGTGCGGTCCATGCTCAGCGCTGCCAGGCCATCAATCCGATGGGCCGTGGTTGCGTCCACCTTCACACAAGAAGAACACGGGTGTTACCGAGAATGTGCCTCCAAAGCAGCCCATCCCCAAAAGAAACCACAGACTAGCTCAGTAGGATATCAGCCTCAAGATCTGAGCAGAAAGGGTTAAAAAAGCAAGGCTTCACAAGGTCTGTGCCCCCCTCCCCCCTTATCCAGCATCCTCCTCTGCCTGCCTTCTCACCTTTGTCCGACTAGTATCCTGGAAGCACGTAAAATGATCCCTTTACACTTGAGGCCCCTGCATTAATTCAGTCATCTATTAACTCTGGAAAATCCACCTTCTCAGCAAAAATTCTTCGCTGCAACTGAGGTGGTACCAACTCCACTGCTCTCAGCACCGACCTTGTGGGGTACAGATTTCAGACTTACCCTCCCTGGGTCCGGTCAGGATGGGGTGGGGTGATGTTTACTGGGGCTTTCCCAGATGTGGGGAGGCATTATTTAACATAACAAAAAAAACCCAATCTTTCAGGGGGACAGCAAGGAACAGAAGACTTGAGCTGTCTCATTTCGAAATCAATAAAGAGGCCATGGGTCAAACTGCAGTTGTGTCTTTCGACTTCTTCTCCCTGGTTTCTGAAGATGGCTCTATTTCATATTTTACTGGGAAGGTAAATCCTCAGGGTCTACTTGGAGGCTAGAAATTTATCCAGCTGGGAGCGCCGGTGGGGCACATAGCTTATCAAGGAAAAGGTGGTATGGACCCCACCAGTCACCAGGGTACGAGGGCATAAATGGCAAGCGCAGCCAAGCAAGCAAGCCAGGAAGAAACTGGGTGAAGCCTTGTCCCACTGCCTAGGCTTTCTCCAGCAGCCCCCCAAAGGCCCTTTAATGGTATGCAAATGAATGCACGATTGATTACAGATCACTGATACTCAGATAGCACATCAACAGAAGCCATTAATCTCTTACCACGTTGTGGTTCAAGGGATTTTCTTCCCTTAGTTCCAGTCTGGCCTTTGAAGCGTCACCATCATTTACGGGAATTTTCCTATTTAAAAGGACATACCAACTTCGTGAAAGCATTCCTCATTTAATGTATCTTTCATAGATTACCCCGGAACAGGCCAGTTTCTAAAAACTCTATTTTCCCAACTGCCCTTAAAAAAACAAAAAAAAATCCTCCCCCATGGCCCATATTGAAAGTTATCCCCAAATGGTGATTCAATGGGACTGGGAAAAAAACCAAAGCAAGGCAAGGGAACGGGGATGCAAAATCACAAATACGTCCCTGAGTTGGGTAAGGTAGAAATTCTGCACAACTATGTCTCCTTCACGATTGTTTCTCCACACAGGCTGGGCAGGGCTATCTGGGCCCTGCAGTCCGAGCAGACCCTTATAAGCTCTACCTGAGGACAGGCGTGTGGGTACAACGGCCAAAGCCAAAGGGGCAGACCTGGAGACTAAAGTCTATGGACCAGCCATGTCAACCATTTCTGTGTTACCCAGGAAGACAGGTTCTCAAAACTTTTCCCCAAACAAAGTTAGGCACCATGTCCTAAGAAACTGGTTTCCATGGTGATAATAAAGCCATATATGACGGCCTTTATCAAAATGATGGGGGATACACACAAATATACAAATGTTAGCCACTTCAGAGGAAGAAGCCACACATCTGTGCCAGGCTGCTGCGGCTGCCCTGAGACTTGTTATCAGAGAGCATTGATAAAGAAAGTGCTTGGTGCCAACTTCCAAATCCCCAGGATAAAATCGCTGACAAATGGCAGAGCAAAGTTTCATCATTACCCCAAAGAGCAGCTTCAATTATCTACTGCTTAGCTGCCTCTACCCCACACTCCCAAATTACTGATTAGGAAGCATAACAGAGCTGTTGGGTGACTGAAACCAGGAGCCGGTGGCCTCGCCAAATAGGCGGCAGAGGATCCGGAGAAACCCTGGGCTTCCATAAAGTGAAGGGTGGCTTTTGCCCCATTTATTACTGAGCAAACTATTTGTTTTAAAAGCACATCGAATGCCGATCCACCTGGGCCCACACTCCTGACATTTAGAGTTAAAGCAGCATATAGACTGGGATTAATTCTCCTTCATAAATATGAAATAATAAATTAAGGACGAAAGAGCACTGAAAGGCCGCTTTAGGGGCTAATCTCTTAAAGGGCGGCAATGCTTCGCTGAGCCGGGTTGCCTGTTAAAACTGTAAATCAAGGGCTGCCAGCTAGGCAGGAGATCTCTCCCCACCACCCCCCTTTGGGCCCACTCTGGCTGTGAGGAGGTTAAGGGAGGCTCTGCTCAGGAGCCCCAGGGAAGGACCCACATGCTCCCCAGGCCTCAGCCAGACCCACGCATTCACCTGTCGTCACTGATCCCACACATGCGGACCCTCTCGCTGTTCATCCAGCTGTGAACGTTCCCATACAGGGGGGTTGCTGAAAGCATGTCGTCTTCTTGGATGGCAGCTTTTCTTCAAGCGTCTAGTCTGTTTAACAACAACAACAAAAATCCCAGGAGGTTGAATAAAAAAGAGCCAAACAGGGAATGAGAGAAACCCCCTTTCTAGGCAAATTCATACGGAGTGTGGAATGCACACTCGGGAAGGTAGAGCCTGCTTGGATGTTCTACAGACAGCTGGGAGTGAAGTATGCCTGACCCAGGGGTTCGAGGAAGGGGATGTAACTTCCCTGGCAGGAGGCGCCGGGGATGTGGAGGGCCCAGCACCTTGGGGCCCCATCAGTCAAGGTACTGCATACGGCACCCTACACCTGCCATTCTCCCTTCCCCTTTCCCAGCCTTTGGAGAACACACTTGCATAGAAAGCAGCTGGTGGGGGATCCCGCGGAGCCCCACACTGATTCTTCTTGGGGCTGAAAGGATGGCGGAGAGGGGGTTGGAGGTGGTAGGAGCGGAATAAAAGGCACAGCAGTCCAGTGCGGCAGCCCAAACTACGACTCATTTCCAGGGCTGTGCTGTGCACGACTTACAGGTGGAGGGTTAAAGTGTCAGTGGGCTGGCAAGCCACCCCACCCAAGCCCTAGATTAGATTAAGCCCCAAACCCGGGTGGTTTTGCCTGGGTGGTTTGGCCTGGGAACTGCAAAGGGAGGTGGCTGAGTAATTCAATGACGCCTGCTCGCTGGGGACAAAAATCATTAGCGAGCGCAGAAGTCTTAGCAGCCCGGGCTGTTGGGCTCCGGCTTCGAGCCGCTAGCACTGGGGGAGCGGGCAAAAGCCACCCATTTCCCATCCACTGGGAAGGAGGGAGGGGGAGGCGGCACCTTCCCCCCTCCTTACCTTCTCTGCTCACCACCCCCACCCACATCACATTCTAGTTTGCTGCATGAGTGAAGGGTCAGGACAAGCTGCATTTTATTAACAGGATTATCACGGCGCGTGATTTATCCTCGTGCAGGATTTTAATTGCTCTTTGGAGGTTGAGCCGTTTCTTTTGACTGCGCTTCAGCCCATATCCTGCTGTTAAATGCTGGGTTAATAAGTAGGGGAGCCTTTAATGCCTGGGACCGATGGCCCTCGGCAATTCCCCCAGCTCGCACGCTGCCTTGTCCAGGCACCCCCCAGCCACAGCCTCTGTACACCGGGACCCAAACCTGAGTGTGAAATCCCTGGTGTGCAGCTCATGGGGGAACTTTTCTTTCTCCTCCCTCACACCCACCCACAGTTTCCGAAAGCCCAAATGTTCCCTAAGTCGACACATTTCCTTTGTTAGCAGGAAAAAATATGCAAATGATTGCTTTTACACTTTAGCACAGGGAGCTGACTGCCAGGTCGGTTGGGTGGGAGCCACTAGGACTGGGGAACACCTGGGAGACCCCAATCCCAAAGCCAGGCTATCCCTCTGCATTTCTTTGTCCTAACTCGGGCTTTTGTCCACCAGCATCCCTCGTCGGCCCCTATACATAAAACACCGTCTGTTAATCGAGAGCCACGCGCGCGGACACACACCATGCATAGTTAGAGCTCAACAATAAAGCTGGGAGAGAGATAGCAATCTCCCCATGTGTCCAGCCTGGTGGGATCCTGGAGAGGCTATTTGTCTAGAAAGTGTTCCTTTCTTCAGGCAGGCTGGGACATTTCCAGGGGGCTGGCTACAGTGCCCCAAAGACAGAATCAGTCGGATGCAGGCATTGAGGAAGATTCTGTGGGGGTTCACAGGCCGTTCTTCTGTGTTCCGAACATGCACATCAAACTGGGGGTAGGCCACCACAAGAGAAGGCTCACTCAACAGTGTGTCCCCTCTCTAACCCCTGCCACCCTTTCTAATGAAAGGAAGACAGGTCTCAATCTAGAAGGTGGAGCAACATTCCTCCCTGCAAGTGTCCTGGGCATATGGCTGCCACGGGAGGGCCATGACATGCCATTCCCTGGCTGCGTGTCATGATGAAATTTGGACCTTACACCAAAAGCTCCCTCTATCAAACCCTTAAGAAAAGGATGAGGGGAGTTACACCAGCTGCCTCCTAAGAGCTTCTGTTAGTTGTCACCTGGGTACAAGGACCTCTGAGCACCTGACTGAGGCAACAGGAAGGCTGTTGCCACAATCACCCTACTGAGCCCTCCCCCCCCCCAGAGCCTGCAGCCCCTTCTTCCCCCACCCCCAGGGCCTGCAGCCCCCTTCCCTTGAAAGGGTTTTTCTTTGGAAAGGGCAGCCTGAATTTAGCAGGTGAGGTGGACGGAGTTTAGAAGGGACAACCTGGGATCACAGAGTGCTTTCAAAGCTTCTCCCCCGCTCCAGATCTCATCTGGTTTTCAGTATTAATACTGCACAGATAAATAACACCCCGCGTCAGAATGAAGTGTTCTGACGAGCACAGGATCAGATGGAGGGCTGAGGCCCAGAGCATGGTCCAGGGTCACAGATGTGGGGGTGAGAGGGAGAAGGGTGAGGCCCAGTATTGGATCCTGCTGACTACACCTACACACACACACACACACACCCCACTCTCTCTCTCTTATAATCTTTAGCTGCCCCATGAACTTTTTGTGAACTGTTTAAAAGTGGAGGTCTGTTGAACAAACAGCGGCGCCACTGCCAGCCATAATTTCATTGCAACGAGCTAAAGACTTTTTAACTCTTCAGGTTCCTGGCCCAAGATGGAGCTGGGTGGAAAGGGCCAACGAGCCAGGGCCCTGCCCAGCACAAGGCCCTTCTCCAGAGAGACAGCCCACATCCTGGGCAAAGGCCAGACTGCTTACAGCCCCCCTCATCTCTCTGGGATGGAGAACCGACGAAGGGGATCTTGGGGGTAAGGGACACACAGACAGGGCCAGACAGGTAGTCATGCTCACCCCACTCCACTTTTAGAAAGGGCTACTGAAATTGTTGGAGAGGTGGGGTCTTTCTTTTTAACTAAGGAAAAGTTCTTCAAAAGTGACTTTCCTGACCCTTGGCTGTGGGTCACGGTGAAGGGGGTAAACGATGTGATTTGGATGACAAACAGAGCAGATGCTGTGCTGCTATATATAAGATGTGTATTCCCCCTTATTTCTCAATGACCACCCCACCCTGGCCTGGTCTTCCACAGGCAGGCTATGCTTCTGGCAGTGCCAAGATGTGTGAAGTCAGTCATGAAAAGCACTTTACAAGCACCAACCTGTTTCCAGTGCAAGCTGCTAAGCTATACCTTGGCTTTGGGTTTTAACCCTTTTTTCCAGCAGAGGAGAGAAGGGGGCAAGGATGCCGGAGAGGGATAAAGAGGGAAGGTGGCCCAGAGAAGGGGTCAGCCCAGGAGACAAGAGTGTCTGGTTTCTGGAAGAAGAGACAGGAATTGTGGTGGCTGCCCGCTGAACACGCAGCTCTTGGAGAGACAAAACAGCCACCCCGCATGGAGGTCTCTGGCTTTGCGCCTGAGTGCAAGCACAGGAGAGCTTGAGTCTCCCTCGACAGACTTGGGCCCTCATCTGCTTTAGGAGTCAAGTTATGATTACCCCCAGCCTGGCCTGGACACTGGGGAGAAGCACCTGATTGGCAGAAAGAGGTCAGAGGGACTACGATTAGGAGCTGTCACCCCCACCTTGGCACCCTTGAGTGGGGGCACCTTGGCACTCTGTGAAAAGACACGTGGGGGAACACGGGCCCTGAGCTGCACTCCACCACCAGTGGTCTGCCAAGTCCTGCCATGAAGATACCATTATGCGCCAAGGAAAAGGACAGAACTTTTTTTTCTCCCTTTAAGGCCGAGTTCCCCTGGCAGACAACAGACAGGGTGTAAAGGAAGGAGCCGTGGTTGTTGAGAGGCCAGCTTGAGTGCAGGGAGGGGGGCAGTGCTGGGCCACTCTTGGCACCTCTCCTTTCTCTCCACCCCGCTCTTCCTGGCACCGGGCCACTTTCCACTGCCTCCGCCCTCGAGGTGACGGATGGATTGGTTCAAGTCTGCACATCAAGCTCGTCAAGTGACACCAACAAAATGCGAAGCAGCACCACCACACTGGCCCCGCTCCATGCCACTACCTACAGGGCCCCTTCCCAGGGCCTTGCTCACTAAGCACCCCTTAACCCATCAGTCAGTGGCCAAGGAGGCCTGGACAGGTTTGGGGGAGCACCTGGTCCAGAAGACTGAGTGGACATCAGGGACCCCAGGCAGCACCGTGTGCCAGGGTTGACTGTGGGCTGGGGACCTTTGCAGGACAGGGACTCCCTCAGTGCGTGGCCGGTTCTCCAAGGAGGATGCGTTGAGAGCACAATCACCACTGCCTTCCCGCTCTCTCGTTCAACAGCCTGTCTCTGGGCAGGTGGCTGAACCTCTTCAGCCTCGGTGCCCTCATCTGTAAATATTTGGCACCCTGTTTTCCAGAGGATTAAACTGCACTCAGGACTTGAGTTCTGCCTGGCAATAGCTGGTGCAGGCCCCGTCTAACACCATTAAGCAGCATCTAACTCCACTAAACATACTATATAACAAACCCCCAGAATGGCTGCGTGGTTCCTTTGTGGTAGTGGGGAGACTGAGGAACGGACACAGAGGGGCCAGGAAGGGGTGACCTTCAGCAGGGCAAGGGGCTTTCATGGAAGCTCGCAGAACAGGAGCCCCTCCTGAGGCTGCTCCAAGCCCAGACTGAGTCACCCACAGGCACTTCTCTATGGGTGTCAAGGAAGGAAGGGGTGAATAACTTTCTATTTTAGGATGGGGGGCTGCTTGGATGTGGGAGCTGAGAAAAAGTGGTCCAGGGTGGGAGGCATTGGGGTGAGTCCTCCTGGGCTATTTTCCCCAGTGTGTGTAACAGTGGGGAGAGGGGAACCCCAAGGATGCCTCCCAGGTCAGGGGAAGGTTGAAGGTTTCCAACGGTATGGTGGAAGGAGGTCGCTGGCTGGGTCCTCCAGCCTGTACAGGGGTGCTGAAGTTGGGCTGAGGGGGAATGGGAAGCGTGATCTGCCTGCCAAGGTGTTATCTCTCGGTGCACCCTGCAAGCCTCCCTGAAAGCCTCCGGGGCATCCCCACTCCTGCCCCAGGTTTTGCATTTGTAACAGACAGCACTGCTGAGGGCTAGCACTGGGGAGTAGGGGGTGGGGAGAACGAGAAACTCGCGGCAGGCCCTGACCTGCAGCACCCAGCACCTTCCCCGCCTTCCCCCAGGGCACTGGGGATAGAGCTACTCGGGGCAGTAAGGAGTGAACTTGGCCAGCAGCGGCGGCGGCGGGTGGTGGGGGAGGGGCGCACCCTCCCAAGTCTTGCCCCGATCGGTTGGCAACAAAGGGATTTTCTCTCCCACCGCACACACACACCCCGTGCGGCTGTGGGCTCCTCGCAGCTCCTCTGCCAGGTCCCTGCGCAGGGCAGTGGCCAGTACACATCCCTGCCCTCGGCCCCCGCCCGACCTTCCAGGAACTCCACCTCTCTCCACTAGCCCTCCGAGACCCCGCTTCACACCTCGCCTGTGCGCATCTCTGGGCTCTCCCTTTCCCAGGCGCCTGCCACTGAATCTCGACAAAAAGCAACTTTGGGTGGGCACACGGAGAACCCAGAATGTGCGGTGGAGCTCACCAGGGGACCGGGCACTGGAGACCCCTGCGGCCATCGTCCTGGGCTCCCTTTGGCCAGTCTGGAGTGTTGCACTCCATGGATGCTTCCCCCCCATCTTCCCTGATTGAAAGATGCAAGCCAAGTGTAGCCAACTGTAAAAGGGGGCTGGGGGCTTGAGGAGAGGGGAGGGCACCAGCAAGGATCAACCTGGAGAGCTGCTGCCAAACCAGGAGTGCTGCCCGCCACACACTCCCTTTCCCACACAGCAGAGTCATGCCCCCCCCCACCCCCATCGGCGGAACTTCCCCTTCTCCCCTGACGCCATGCCTTGGCTTTTTGTCCCTTTCACTTTCTTTCACGGTGGTGCCACACACAACAACCATGTGTGTATGCAAGGGGGGGGCCCCACTTGGAAGCGGGTGTCCCCCCACAGGAGGCAGCAGCCCAGGACAGGAAACCTAGGCTGAACGCAATCAATCATCCTTATTCCTCTCCTTCTGCCAACCCACACCCCTCCCCCGCCCCACACCCCCTCCAGTGGGGTCCCTACAGGGCTGGGTTCCCAGCTGGAGTCTCCCCCAACCTGGAGGCAAATGCAGAACCGATCCATAAGGCTATTAACAGCAGCTATCATTAGTACACACAGGAAGCACAAAGGAACTTTTTACAAATAAAAGATGCAGAAAACACAGGGTCCTGCAGTCTGCACCCGGATTCCCTGCTGATTGTGTACCGCCTGGGAGTCCTGGGAAAACTGGGGATGAGGGTCAGGGGAGGACAGGGTCTCCCACTTTCTTAACAAGGAACAATAGGAACCCCATGTCTGCTACTCAATCTTGGAACCAGAACACCCCAAACAAAGCTGTGGGAAAACTGCAGTAGACGTGGGGGCCCGTGAATTTTTGTAGCTGTTCAGAGCTTAATTACTCCTCCTTGATCCGTGGGACTAGACACGACACCGCCAAGGTTAAAATGCCCCGAACAGCGCCGAGCAGATGTGAGCGAGCTGGCAGACGCGCAAATGAGGCCTGCCTCGGAGCACGATAACAAGTGACTAATACATTGCATATCGTTGAAAGAAAATTATTTTTCTCTAATTTGCATTTGCTTGGGGGAAAAAAAAAAGCCAACCAGAGTCCCTCCTCACAAGCTCGAGTCTAATCCTGGAAATACAGCCCGGCTGCTTTAAGAGAGCTGGAAGGAGGGAAAGACTGCCAGTGTTTTGGCGTTGCAGGCTTGTTTATCTTTCCGCCTTTCCTCCAAGGCGAAACTCGTTTTGCAAGCAACATTCCTACAGAAAATGGCACACGTCATAAAAAGAGACCAATTTATAGAACTGGCACCGAAGTTCATGTATCATTCCAGAAGTATCTCCCAGCTCCCCACTAGGGAACCCAACTAGATGTAGAAGTCCACATTATAACTCCAGGCGGGGAGTAGCGGGGAGGGGGGGGGGTAAGGTTTGAGGTGGGAGGGGGGATGAAATCATCATTTGCAGATATCCTGAAAGCTGTATACCCAGGGGGCCAAGTCACACAGAAGGTCAGGATATAGAATTAAGTCAGCTCTGAATGATCCTCCAGAGAGCCCCGAAGGCTTCAAACTTGAGGCTGGGGTGGTGGGGGAGCGGTTTTTACACTCAGCTGGCCCCAGGACAGCCCAGGGGCAGGCCCAGCCTCCTGACCATCCATGCCCCTTGCCAGCTTGGGCTCCAGGACTGGCCCCTGGCGGGGGGAGTGCGGGGGGCGGGGGGATGGCCGCCACCCACCAACTGTTCTGCCTCCCACCCTGGCGCCTCCCTGCACTGCCTGGCAGAGGACCAGGAACTCAGAGAAGGCCTGTGGCTGTGGGCATCTATCTAGTTGATTAAGTCACAGAGTGGGTGGCGCTGTGGGCTGACCTGAAGACAGTGGCGTCCTACAGCTTAGAGGCAAGTGCACTCTTAAAAAAAACACGGGAAGGCAAAGGGACGTGGGTAATCCAAAGCTTTGGGTCCTGAACCTACACACTGATGTTGCCAATCCAGGAAACAGGGCCCAGTGCATAAAACACAGCAACCGCCTGTCTCTCAAACTTGTCTGAATAACAGGGCCATTTCAGAGGAAGAACAACGGCCTTCAGAGACTCTGCAATTTCCAGAAAGCCTTCAGTTAATAATACATTCTTTCCAACAGGCTTGCTTTAGGGCGGAAAGTTATTTTCCCAAATCTTAACAACCTGGTCACAAGCCACTGAGGCCCCAGGCCCCAGGCAACCCCTCCAGACAGCTGACACTCATGACCCTTCGGGCCTTCTCCTGCCACCTCTGCCTAACAAGTTCCCTAAACCACAAAACACCAACCAGCGCGCCTGTCCACCCAGGTCCCGGGAGCCAGAGGGCCATGTGTCCGCGGGGTGGGGAAGGGGCGCCGCCGCCAAGGGTTGTCTCGCCTTGCTTCCGAGGACGCCCCGGCCAGCAAGTGGCGGCCACCTCTGCGGCTCTCCGTGGGCCTGCATAGTGCGCGCTTTGTGTGAGCGCCGGGGAGGCACAGCGCGGCCCGTGCACCAACAGCTGTCACATTATTTGCACTCGCTGTAAACAGCCTTCACATTCCCCCCTTACCACATAGTTAAAGCCAGACTAACAATCCACAGTTAGAGATCAAACCAACAACAGCAGTATTGTGTCTGCCTTCGCTGCCTTCGCACCAAGCCCAGCAGCTGGCAGGTTTCTCCGGAACAAGGGACCCCCCCTCCCCCCAACCCCTCCGGGCTCCAGCCCAGGCTGGCCAAGGCAGTGCTGCGTGTGTCGCTGCTGATTGTTAAAGCAAGAGAACACAGCCATTTCGAGCAGAGTTCGGTGGGGTTCATCGCCTCTCTCTCCTGAGTTTCCTCCTCCAGCTAGTGGCTCGGGGCAGCCCCCCTTCCCCCATCTCCTCCGCAGGGAATAAAGGTTGTTCAGAGTCCCAGACTCTGCTCAGCAAAGCGTGGGCCAGCCTGGGGTCCTGCAGCCCTCTCTACCGTGTCCCAGAGGAAACGCAGCTTGGCCCCGTCTGCAGCTCACAGCCCCCTTGTGTTTCTGGAAAACTGTCCAAGTCCCTGAATCCTGACTGGTCGCCCCACTGATCAGAATGTCTCCTTTATGATTTTTGGTTAAGTCGAACATTTCCATAATCGTCATTATTAGCGCAAATTACACGCCTAATCGGTCCTTAAATAGATTTTAATTAAATAATCATACAAGGCTCATTTTATGACTTAAGAAAGGCATTACTTTTCGTTATAAACTTTCTACCAGGATATAGAATAAGGATAGCATACAAATACTTAGTCTCTGAAAAGCACCAATAACTGATGGGCAGTGTACTGGGAGGGCAGACCCAGCCTCACACCTGGAATCAAAGTGCAGACTAGATACACCACATCTGCCCAACTTTCCGCCTCCAAAGCATGACTTTGTCTTCTCTTTGGGGCCAGACGAAAGGAACCCCAAATGCTCCTTTTGTCCCTGCCCATCTAGAGCCCACTCCTCACCACCCTCATCTGTTTTCCACCCCTCAGTCCGCTGAGAGCCGCGGTGGAAAGCAGGCAGGCTGTGCTTGTTAAATGCTGTGTAAAATGCTGTTAATAAAATAATAAATACAAAGGATGGAGGCTGCTGGTTCCATGGGTGTTTTGACTGGAAATGCCTTGGCACTTGTCATGTGTTTATGGGAGGGCAGACAACTCTAGGATTTACATAGTTTGGACATTTCTGTACTTCATTTATTCTTTCTTAAATGACGTAGGCCTAGAGCTATTTCAAGTTTGCCTTTGTACAGAACTGTTAAATGCCTAAGAGTTTCTCCAATTAAACCAAGTTTTAAATCAGACCCAAGGCTGGAACGGACTGACTCGCCCCATTCCACCCCTCAGCCCGAGGCTGGAGAAAACAAACAGACCCTCCACAACAATCCCCTGGCCTTGCTCTCCCCACCTTCTCCACCTACCCCCTCCACGGGGGCGGCGCACCTAGGGTAAAGGTTAAGGTGTCTTCAGAATTACAGGCAAGGTCCTGGCTACACACTCTGGAAAGCACTGCAGTTGGGCACATCCTGGCCATACTCTAACCTCTAAAATAGTGAGCTAAGATGGGGGGAAAACTGCTGGCCTGGTAAAACCCACTGTTCGCAAAACAATGTCAGCAAAGGCTGGGAGGCATTCTTTAGAGAGGGACCAGGGATTCATGCCTACTGAAGCTCTTTCAGCACAAAGGCTTTTAGGGGAAGAAGGGAAAAGGGGGGTGGGGGTAGGGGAGAGAAAGGGAGGGCTCCTGTTTCAGAGCAGGCATCCCCAGAGAGTCAAGAACCAAGTGTAGCTTCAATCAAATGCTGACTTCCCCTCTGGGAGTCGAGTAGGAAACCTGATCACAGTAGCTTACTACCGGCCTGGATCCATACAGGTCTGGTTTTCTTCTCATGCTAGTAATTTTTTTAAATACATATCGATATAAAAGAAGCAATCCCTGGCAGACTTTATTGAAAACCACACTGAGACCTCATAACATCCGGACTTAATCCCTATCAAACAAACCACAGCACCTCTGGCCTCTACAGCGGCCAGACCCTCTCACTTCTTCCCACCAGGTCTCTCGTCCAGCTGCTGCTGTTCCCTCCCCTAAGGGAGGACTAGCCAAAGAGCACCTAGATACTGGTTCTGGAATCAATTCCTAACCGTAAAAATGATCCCACTCTGGCGAGGGGGGGTAAGAAAAAAAACCCAGCCTTTTCATATGGAATCCTTTAAAGCCCAGAATGTAAAGAACTGTAACAAAGGGAAAGAGGAACCCACCAAGGCAGACCTGGAGAAAAAGCCTCAGGAACACCCTTGGAGGAAAGCTTAACCTGCAGGTTGGTCCCCTCCAAGCTAGGCCTAAGCAGGTGGGCGGGCGGTGGGGGTGGGGGTGGGGGTGCGGTGTCCTCAGGGACAGGAGGAAATGGAGAAGCAACCTATAGGAACCTGACCAGTCATTCAAAGCAATTACTAATCCTCAGGGCCTACTATGTGCCCAGTAGTCTTCTTTGATCCTAAAGGTGGATAATTATTCCCAGTCTTACAAATGAAGAAACTTACTGAGGCTCAGAGGCCATAAATAACTTGCCCCCAAGGTCACACAGCTAGTAAATATGGGCCACGGTCAAACTCAGTCCTGGAGTTGCGGAGAGGAGCCAAGTATTGGTCAAACTGTGCCATCTGGAATTACCAAGAAGTTCGGGAAGCTTTCTCGGCCCTTTTACTCCAACACAGGGTAAAAGGATAGCACTCAGCACCTAGGAAACTCAGTCTACCAGGAGCCTGCACCCTAGTTTCTCCTACACCGAGAAATCACTCGGTCCATATGAAGTCTTTCCACTGACATCCTACACATCACCCAGCACTGGAACACCCCAGTGTGAGGCCAGGGATCCCCACAAGACTCCACACTCTCCTCCTCCAGGAGACCAGAACAGGCAGCAGAAAATGGGCACTAAAGTGCTGACACCTGGAACTAGAACTAGGCTTGCCACCCTAGTTTTGCCACATGGAGCAATAAATCAAGTTATCTAGGTAGGGCAAAAGCCCTTTGGAAAGAGTACCTACACCTACCTTTCCTAGGGACCCGAGTACCAAAGTGGGCTGGGGAGGGAATTGAGGGGGAAGTGGCCAAGTCCCAAGTCCCAGCTGGCAGCTGGGGTTATCTTTTCATTGCCCAACTTCTCATCCCAGAAGTGCAGTGTCAGCGTTAAGCATCCCCTTCCCACCCCATCCTCAATTTCCGGGTCTGTCCCGGGCTTTCAGAACCTCCGGGAACTCTCCACACCCGTTACCACAGATGCGGCCGGCTTCAGGACCAAGGGCCGTCTCCAGCTCGGCTCGGTGGGAAGGTGAACAGGCAGGAACGCCGGACAATCAGCCGCCCCTGTGGCTTCCCGGCCACGGGCGGGATCGAGGCCACGGGCGGGTGTCTCTTCCAGAGGCCGAGGCTCCGGATGTGCGAAATGGCTCCAGGAGCCCCTGGGGCGGGCCAGAGCCTCGGCCACGGGAGGGACCGAGGCGATGGCGGCGCCGGGTCCTCACCCCTCTAGCCAGCCGAACACGCCCCGGCGGCCCGGCCGGCCCTGGCTCCCGGCCAGTGGCTTTCTCTCTTTTTTAAACTTTCCGGCCTTGGCGATAACTGCCAATTGGGGTAGGATTTCCAGCCCTACCTTCCCTCCTCCACCTTCTCCGTGTAGGCCCTTCCAGCCTCCAGGGAAACGACCCCCGGCCCCGGCAGACCATCCCCGACCCCCGCCACTTGGGGCACCTGAAAAAGAGCTTCCGGAAGATATAGGCGTCAGGCCGAGTCTGGGGCTGGTCCAGGGAGGAAGTCCCGCAGCCTCCAACGGTCCGAGCCTGCTCGCGGCGTGGCGCGCGGACGCAGAGCCGCCCCCTACTCTAGTTCTCTCTTAAAGACCTGACGGCTGGGGGGCAGGGGGTAGGTTAAAGGCCTGCCTTAACAAAAATTTTTAACGCTTCAGATGCCAAGAATTTTGCGTGTCCTTGGGCATGGCTGTGAGCGCTCAGGTAGAACAATAGAAATGAGGGGTGCCGAAAGACCCCTATAGCCCTATAAACCTCTCTCCCCCCCCCCAGCAGTTACTATTAGCATTAAAAGACCCTAGTGCCTTCAATGCAGTAGTGCCGGTTTATAACTTTTTCCCCCGCTGGGTCCCCATACCCTAAACAAGCCCCCTCCTCACATTTTGAAATCACCAGGGCAAAGACAGCTCCCAACCCTCTGAGGTTCCAAAGCTTCTCACCTGGTCTGCTCCTGGGACCCTGACCTGACTCACCCCCATCCCCCCAGTAGTTTCTCCGGTTTGCACCTAGACAATAAATTTAGTTTAATTTAGCTTCCGGTCTTTAATTTTAGCAGGTCTCCTTTTTGCATGCAAATCAATATGGCAATTACCATCTAAAAGCTCGCCCAGCCCCGGGTCAATGTAAATTGATCATTGTCCGCCTTCCACAAAATAACACCGGGAGTCTGTGGTGCATAATGAGATTATACTGGAAACTGTCTTTTAGATCACAAATTATATTTTATGCTGTCAGGATCTTCTCCTAGCGGACTTCCCCGCTAATCACGGGGCGCAGGAGCCCGTGGGTGCTGAGGGGCAATGGTTGGCGGGGAGACTTGGCTCTAAGGAATAACTAAGTGCGGGGGCTCCCCCCCCCAATTTCCAAGATCCTCGACTGGGGGCAGGTGGAAATGAGCCTGTAATGGGAAAGGGGGCCTTCTACCAAAACGTTGCGGGAAAAGCTCGTTCTTTAATTCTCATCCAACAAAAAGTCGGCTACCCCTTGCGGAGAAACACATGGGGGGAAACCAGCCTAAGCCGTCGGTCCTGGGCCGGGGTTTGGTAGACGTCCCCGACCAAGTGCTCGAGACACAGGAGGCTGGGCCGCCCCGGCGGCTGCGTGAGGAGACCTTCCACTCCTACCCCGGCTGTTACTCAAGCGGGCGCCACCACCTAGGCCCCGGCAGCGCAGCCAGCCTTGCAAACAGACGGAATCTTGCCGGCCGGACTTTCGGGCGAAGCAGCCCAGGCGGGCTGGGCGGGCCTCGGCCTCCCCTCCCCAAACTGGGCGAGGCACCGCCAGGCCCGAACCGTGTGAGCAGACGGCTGGAAACCTCCGAGCCAGGAGAACGTACCTTCTCGCAGAGAGCAAGGCCCTCCCGCCCCGGCGCGGCCCCCGGGCCACGGGTGTGACCCTGGAGCCTAACAAAGGGCCTTCAGAGCTCCTTTCGGCCTCGGACTGGCGGGGGAGGGGTGGGACCCGCGGGGAGGGGGGCGGCGCGGCGGCCCAAGTGTACCCGCGCGCCCCCTGCCCCGCCGTGCCGAGTCGGCCGAGCCCGGCGCCCTCGAGGAAACCACCGAGGTGGCTTGATCGAGGCCGCTGGGCACTCCCCAGGACCATGAAGGGGTTCGGGCAGCTCGGCGGCCGGCGAGCCTCCCTCCCAGCCCCGCGGCCCAGCCCTGCCCCGCCCGACCCAGCGCGGGCTCCACCCGAGTGCGGTCTTCCCCATAAAAGCTGGAATTCCCGGCTGGGCTCAGACAAAGAGGGACCGCGGCAAATCGACGCCGCGGGCAAACCAAACCCAAGCCTAGTTTACGTGCACGTTTGGGGTCACAGAGGCGCCTGCTAATCCTCCCTACCGAGCAGGCCGTCCCCGCACGGTCTCCTCCAGGAAAAGAGAAGAAAAAAAAAAAGCATACCTCCCCTTGATTTCGCCCAGAGGCCGAACTTCGCACTTCTTTCGGTTCACTAGACCCTGTGCACCAACCTTAGCAAACAGGACCTAGAGCAGCACAGCATCCCTTCCTCCCCAGCCAGGAGTGGAACGCTTACTCCTCGTCTTCCTCCACCATCCATCCTCTCAAGGTCAAGAACTCAAAAATCTTTAAGAAACCCTCCAACCTGGTCAAGACATACCTTCTTCCCCACTCTAGCCAGGAAGAAACTATAACCAGAAGCAATCTTAGTGACTGAGGACCATCCAACCTTAGCCTCTGCCCTCAGTTTCCCTCTAGCCAAAGACACACTCACGTAAATGAGTGTGTGAATGTGGTTGTGTGGTGCACATTTCCGTGCCCTGGTCGGTCTCCCGGGGCAGGAAAGTCTCCATCAGGCATTGAGGAGTTTTTGTCATTCAGCCTGTGTATCTAAGCGTGGATGTGTGCATATGAATGCTTTTTGTGTTTCCAAGTGACCCTCTTCACACCTTTAAATGGGCTTTTGTCTCTGAACGAACTTACAGAAATTCTGCCCCAGTTTCCAGCTCAACAAAGTCTGGGATTTTTCTCTCCTAGAATCTATCTAGCTCTACGTCTCAGTATTTGCATATCCATGTTTACATTCCTCTTGGCCAGTTCTTTATCTCTTCTGTATCTCTTGTTCCGTGTGGGCATCGGAGCCCAAGTGTCTTGATTTGTCTCAGCACATGTCATTCAGGCACACATCTTAATCTGTGCATTCCTGTCTAACACATACACCTCTCCCCACGACTTACATTCTTGCTTTGCCTATAATGTGGTTCATTCCCAGACCAGACTAATGTTGGTTTGTAGTTTAAATGTAGCTAGAGGATTCCCCTAAGATTACAATCCCTAAAAGGGAGAGGAAGGGGAAAGGAGTGTGACTAATCATTCATTTTTATATAGAGTAACCTACCCACCAACTGTCTACCTCTGCAAAAGCTAGACCAATGCCTTCAAGAGTTGTATTAAAATTTTCGACCAATGTTGAGTCCCCTGTATGTGTCCATATATACATTGTACACATCACTGTCCAATTCCTGTTTGGACGCTGTCTCCCTGAACATATCTGATCTGAACTCTCCACAAGTTCATGGTTAAAAGTGTATCTCTACACAGACAACTCGAGGACCCTTTTGCTCTCTCCCATGCATACCTGCACACAAGGGCCGAGCATTTCAGGCTTGGGTCGGCAGCAGTTTCCGTCAGAGGCCCCACCCCACTAAAGCTCTGAGCAGACCTTTCCACACCGGGCCGCTGGGAACACTGAGATCTAATCTATTCATCTCCCAAACTCACTTCCTTAAGTGAGAGGAGCCCAATGTGTGTGTTCACACCTCCCCCATTAAGAAGTACCGGGTCAAATTAGATCACCTAGCAGCTGCGTCTGGTTCGTCGAAGAATCGAGCCGGATGCACCAGGATGTCAGCGTGCAAACACAGAACAGAAAAAGACAAACCCTGGGTCCAGACTCCCGCCCCCTCCAACCTAGAGGCTACTTTGCCTCCAGGAATTTCTACTAGATTCCCCACCCCCACTCTCCCCTTTGCCTTTAAAGGGTTAAGAGAAATCCTCGCAGCCTTCCCTTCACCCTTGGTCGCTGGGCCCGCAGGGTGGCTCGCTCACTCGCGGCTCACGGGAGTCTGCCGCCGCCTCCAAGGCCCGCCCCCCCCCTTCCGTCCTTCAGCCGGGAGGGAGCCTGCATGCCTGTCTAGACCGATCTATCACAGGCACACCAACAACACCCGCGAGAGCGCCGAGACCTGCCCGGGTCCCCCCTGCCCGCACGGCTTCCCGGCGGACCGAACCCTGGAGCGTGACCGCACCGGCGGCGGGGTGGGGTTGGGAGCCTCCGGGCGCGGGCTGCCCCGAGCGCACCGCGCGGCCGCCCCGGCCCCCAGCGCTCCCGCCAGCCCGGCTGCCGGGACACAGTCACAGCTCTGCGCGCTGGGCAGCCCTATTTTTATCTTGTCTAATCCCAAACTGGGCGGGGAGCACAGGCGTCGTGCTTAGAGAACAAGAGATAGGCGAGGGAGGCGGGGAGGAGCAGCCAGGCAGCGACGCGAGCGGGAGAGAGTTAAAGACACAGTCGAGGCGACCGAGAGCAGGAAGAAAAAGCGGGCTGCGCGGGGCCTCGGGGCACCGCACGCAATACGCCGCCGGCGAAGTTACACTCGCCTCCCCGCCGCCCCTCGCCGCCAGTCCTTCCCCATTTCCCAGTGGCGCTCCCCGCAGCCCCGGCCGCGGGGCCCCGGCCTGTGTGGGAGGCAGAGGCCCGGCCGGCCCTGCAAAGAGCTGGAGAGAATCGCTAATGAGCTGTGCGGCCCATTGATCCGGAGAACACTTCCTAATTAACTCTCACTCACCTACTGGTGACAGCGCCTCAAAGGACAGCGCTGGGGCCATCCAAGCCCCAGCCCCGGCCTGCCCGCCGAGTGCCTGGCGCCCGAACCCCGCGCACTCCCCTCACTACCTCAGGCAATCCCGGTCAGTGGCGGCGTCAACCCGCATACTTAAGACCGGCCTCGGATTAAACCTGGACAGCATATTAATCACCACCATCTCCACCCTTCCTCCACGCGGTGAAATCATGGCCCAAATAAACACGAGAACTGCAAAGCCCAGACAACAGATCGGGGGTGAAGTGGGAAGGGTCGCTATGCAAACGTATTCTCCAAGTGTCCACATACAGGAGTCTCGGAGGCCGACACTTAAAATGCCTTCCACACAAGCAATTCTGTTGGCAAAACCGAATCCAACACCTCGTAAGGATTGATTTCGGCCCGCGGTGTCCGTTTCCAGTGCCACAGGAAGTGTCAGATGGCTAGGAATACTCAAGTCTGTCTGCGTTCACCACCCACCACCTTCTGGGGTGGGCCATTTCCTCCGCTTTTTTATTCCCAAGTCATTTAAAATATTTTTCTCCAGGAGGCTACCCCTAGAACCAAACAGCACTACCCCATCTCTGGCCTAATCTCAAAAAAAGAAAAAAAAAAAAGCTAAAACCCAGAGCAGTCTAGTCTAGACACAGGAGGCTCTACGGATACCTATTTGAAGCGCGCTGGTTTCTTTTTAAGGTTTGTTTTTAAATACACATAACCCTCCCCCTTCCTTCGCTCTTCCATTCCCCAACCCCCACCCTTCAGACGCCGGCGGCGCGCGTTCTCGCGCGCGGGCACTCACTAGCTGAAGATCGCGGACTTTCTGGGAAAGATTCATTAACAGCAAATTAAGCCTCGCCCGGCCTCGGCCTACACGAAGCCAGGCTCAGCCGTCTCAGGGACTGGGGGACGTGCCCACTCGAGAGTACAGGCGGCGGGAAGCCCACCGGGACCACGCGTGCCTCGAGCCGCCCTACTCCGCACACGGCGCCCCAGGGCTTGCTTGGTAAACAGCCGGCGCACGTCGCCGCCACCCCGAGCCCCCGAGTTGGCGGAGGCTCTGCAGCGCAGCCGCCCGCCTGCTCCGAGCGCGGGCCCCGCGGCGCGGAGGAGCCTCTCCCTCCTCGCCTCGGCGGAGGATCGCGCCGTGTGCGCAAGTTCCTCTTCGCCCTCAGCCTCCGCGCCGCACGCCCTCCGAGCGGGACCAACTTCCTCCGGCCACAGACTTGCACACGCCCTACAGGGCTTCCCACCAGACTCGTAGCTGCCCAGGTCTAGCCCCCACCCCCTCGCCCTCCCTTCTCGCCGCCGCCCCCGCACGATCTACCCCCGCCCCTGGGGACTCACAACTTGAAACCAACCCTACGACGTCGCGGGGAGGGTGGGGGTGGACCAGGGTCGCAGATTAAAATTTTAAAAGAACATTTACAAAACAAAGCGTCTGACCTGGCGGGCGGGTGGACAGGCCGAGTCGGAACCCCTCGCTCTGCTCGATTTCCTAGTATATATTTTTTTAATCCACGTGATTCGCGCTTTGGAGCAAGCCCCAAAAAAAAAAAAACACCCGGGACTCCCCTCCCGAGTTGCGCGGCGGCGGCGGCAGCAGGTCGAGCTCGGCTCGGCCCGGGGCGCCCGCCACACACACCCTGCGCACGCACACGCCGTCGTTCCACGAGCAAGAACGAGCGGCCCCCGGAGAGGCAAGACGAGGCAGCGGCGGCTGGGGGTTTTTACAGTTCTTTCCCGAGTCGAAAAAGAAAGCAGACGGGAACCCGCCGCCCTCCCCTTCCTGCTAGCGAGCTAACGCCGAGCCGAGCTTCCCAGCTTCCAGCCCAGCTCCCCCCCGCCGCCCCCCCACCCGCGCCCGACTCGCGGCGCTCAGCGACGACCGCGCTCCCGCGCACAGAGGCACACACTGGCTGCAAACTTCCACTCTGTGAACTCCCCGCTCTCCTCCCAGCCCCCCGGGAGGCAGCAGCCCCTCCACGCCGCGCCCCCTCCCTCCCCGGAGCCCACTTGGAGCCGCTTAGGTTGGCTGCATTTTTAATAACTTATAGCTAGGAAATAAAAATGAAAGCTAGCAAAGCAGCCAAAGTGAAGCGCGAGGCGCAAGCTTCGAGGGGGTACGCGAGAGTCAAAAGAAGCCACCCGCCACGAGTGGGGGCCCCGAGGGAGGGGGCCGACTGCAGCCCGCTGCCTCCCCCGGGGAAAGGTGTTCCGGGCACTGACCTGAAATCCCCGGCCGGGGAGTAAGCAGAGAGCCTGCGATCCGGCGCTTTGAAGTTTTTCCCCGGAGCAGAGTCGAGGCGGCGAGGAGGAGCAAGGGGCGATGGGGTGGATGGGAACTGGTGTGCGGGGTTGGAGGAAAGTGGGGTGGCGACGGAAGAAGGAGCCGGGCCGGGGAAGCGCGGCGAGCAGCAAAGTTTGCCGTCCCCGGCTGCCCGCAGCCCGCTCGCGGCGCCGCGCTCGCTCGCCTCCCTCGCCGTCTGCTGCCAGCCGGCTGCCCTCGGGGTCGGCCCCGCCGAGGGGTGGGCTCTGGGCCGGGTGGGGGCGGGGCGGGGCGGGGCGGGCTCAAAGCCTCCGGGCAGGTGGCGACAACCCCGCGCGATCCTCGAGGCTCCGGCGGCTGGGCCGGGCTCGGTCGGGCTCAGCAGCTCCCGCGCCGCCGCTGCTGCCGCCCGCACTCGGGCAGGAGCCCCAGCGCCATGTTGACGGTTCGCCGCGAGCGCCCGCTCGGGCTGGGTGTGTGTGAGTGTGTGTTGGCCAAGTCGTCCCTGCGCGGCGACAGCGCGGCTTGGGCTCTCCGCCCGGCGGCTCACGGGCTCCCCCTCCGCCGCCGCCTCGTTCCCGCTCTCGGTCGCGGCTCCGGCGCGTCTCCCCCGCAGCCGCCGAGCTCCGTCCGCGTTCAGCGAGGAGCGTAGCTCTGCTCACCTTGCCGCTGGGAGCCTGGGCTCCGTCTGCCGCCGCACGCCGCGCTCCCAACGCGTCCCCCCTCCCTGGTTCCCTCCTCTTCCTCCTCCCCCTCCCTCCGCCCTCTCGCCCTCCCTCCCTCCCTCCCTCCCAGCAGCCGCCTCCCCTCCCCCCGCAGGCGCAGCGCTCGGGCGACAGCCGCCCGCCCGCCCGCCGCCGCCTCCAGCTCTCGCAAGTTTGAGCTCCCCCAGCCTCCGCTCACCCTCCGCTGCGGCGCCTCGGCGGTGGGGTTTCGAAGGGGTGATTCCCCAGGAAAGGTTTGCCCGAGTTTCCCCAGCCGTCATCGATCCTCGGAGCGTTTCGCTTCTCTGGGTCCGAACCCTAGACCACTTGGGTGGCGCCCCCCCCCCGCCCCTTGCCCTCCCCTCCGCCGCTCGGACCGAGTTGGCTGCGCACACCCCGCCCGGGCGCGCGTCCTGGGCGAACCAGAGACCGACTCGGGCGGCGGCGGCGGCGGCCGGCAGATCCTAAGCCGAGGGGATGGGGGCGGCGGGGGCGGCTCTCCCAGCCGCGCGCCGAGACTCCCCTCGCTACCCAGAAGGCCAGTGGAGGACCGCAATTACCATAAAGCGCCTCGCACTCCGCTCAGCCAAAGCTGTCAAACCCCAGCGGCAGCCGCCGCTGCCTCCTCTCGCCACCAGCTCTGCGCTCTCCCGGTCGCGCGTCCCCTCCGAGACCTAGTGGAGCCTGGCGGGTGCGCGTCGGTGCCCATCCCCACCTTGGATCGCCCCTTCCTCCCGGAGGAGCCCCTTCCCATTTCGGTGTCAAGAATTACCTTTAGACGCCACCTTGAGCAACGGTGGCCGTTCCGCCCGAACTCTGTGCCCGAGTTCCCCGGACGTTTCGATTGTGTGGGAATTGTCTGGAGAGGCGGGGGACGGAGGAGGCAGCCCGTGGGGCACCAGGAGGCGGGGGTGGGGGCGGTAGGGGAGCAGAGATTCGCCAGAATTTCTCCCCGTTCTCGTGCATTTCACAGTCTGCATCTCAGATGATTGGAGGGTCTGTCCTGGCCCCTCACCCCTGCCTCGGGAGATTATCTCCCGCGTTTTATTTTCCTTGGCAAGGAGCAACTTTTGGCTTACACCGTTCGCTCCATAAATTTCCACTCGGTAACGTCGTGCTGATCGGAGCTCGGCGGCAGCGTACAGCCTGCGCCCGAAGCAGTTCAATTCAATTGACACGTATTGAGCTTCTCCAGCGCACCCGGCGCGGCGCTGGGCGCGCGGGCGGGGGTGATGGGTAGGGTGGGGGCAGGCAGGCGAGAGGGGGAAGCGGAGAGGCGAGGTTCCGGCCTCCCCGGAGCGCAGAGCCTCTAAGGCGAGCTAAGAAGCCCCAGTTCGAGAAGCAGGCGGGAAGGGATGGGAGTGGGGGGAGGGGTGTTCCGGCCTAACCGCACCCAGACCGCGGGCCGGGACGTCACCGCAATAGGTGACCCCATTCGGTTAATGGATAGGGTCTTTTTATGCTGAAGGTGGGGGGAGTCTCTTTCTGCCTAAGGACAAGATGGTGCAAACTCGATGAGAACATCAATCTGAAATGGAGGTGGCTTGTAAATCCACACGTAAAGTTTTAAAATATCCTGGAGTGTCTCCATACCAAAAATAATCAAAAGCATCTCAAGTTGATTACTAAGTCAAGGTCAAGGCCAAAATCAGCTCTAGCTAGTAGATCCCTTTAAAAAAAATTAGACTTAATCCTGACTGTAGGATTGGTGTTAGGTGCGATTTTATTTATTCTGTTTTAGTTCTCAGTATAGTTATAAAAACAGCTCTTTTCAAAGCAGAAGTGAAACATCTCTACCGTTTGAAACCTGAAACTTCGGGCAGAATTAAATCTTCATGCTCCAGAGCTGCTTAAAACAACTGATGCAAAAGACAGGCAGGCAAGTGCCCCAGTGAGCAGTCCCCAGCCCTGCGGGGCCGCCACCGCTTCCAGGACTTGCGCCTGCATGATAGAACGTATGCCTTTTTCTTCCCCGTCTTTCTGGAGGTGGATGTCTCTGAAAGCGAACCCACACATTTTT
This sequence comes from Capricornis sumatraensis, assembly GCF_032405125.1. Taxonomy (NCBI): domain Eukaryota; kingdom Metazoa; phylum Chordata; class Mammalia; order Artiodactyla; family Bovidae; genus Capricornis; species Capricornis sumatraensis. The sequence goes on along the minus strand of NC_091092.1, from coordinate 103,805,117 downwards.
TTAATCTCTGGTAACAAGCAGAAAGACACCTGGACTATTATGCTGTAAAGCTATTTTTTATAAAGACATTTTAGGGCCAGACATTAAAAGTTATTAGACTGAACGCATGCAAGTTACAGACACAGCTGGAGAAAAGGCCTCTGGTTGTGTGTTGTAGCAACATTTCTTTTTGAAGCGACTCCTTTTATTCAAAACAAGTCTAAAATAACCAGGAAGGCTGAAGTTGGGTATTTGTGGGGAAACTCTCTGAATGTGGTTCAGAGGCCACAAGGAGGCAAGGAGGCCGCTGCGCCACTGTGGGCCTCGCAGGAGAGCTGGCCTGGGCGAGTTCGGAGCCGTGCCAGCCTCTTCCGGCTCAGTTAGGCTGCCGCAGAGACCTTGGCCCCTTGCCCGGCCACCTTCTCTCCTCTTCCCATGCCTCCCCAACTCTCCCCCCCAGGCAGGGGCCTTTCCCAGAGTTAAAAGTTGCATGTAACCATCCAGAACTTTTGGAAAATCCAGGAACCAAGTGAAAACCCGGAGCCTGCAGCCTCTCTGAGTCCTGTGGCCTCTTGGGGCTGCTGACAAAGGGGCCTGTTTGTCTACCTTTAAAAGTCCTAGAGTTAAAAATGAATTGGGGAGGGGGGCAGTGCTGTAAATGCAAAGGGGCCAGAGAAGGGCTGACTGTGGGAGAAATTTGATGCTGGAGACAAACAGACCAGTAAATTTGCCTTTGACGTAATTTGCACACACACACACACACACACACACACACACACACACCCTTTTTAAGGAGTCTTGCCTCCATGGTATCTTTGTGCAAGTTGGTGGGATTAAAGGGTTTCTCTTCCATTTCTGAGGGATACATTTTCAACTGTGGGATTTTTAAAATATCTTATTAAGGGAATCCTAAGAGGTATGAATGTATGTGTGAGGGAGAGGGGATTCATGACTCACTGGGAATTAAAAGGTGAGATTTTTCCTGAAGTGCTCTAAGGTGGAGGAGGAGTAGGGAGCTTACACCTATTGGCCCGATTCATTGACATTGTTCCAGGGAGAAGCAGCAGTCCCATCTTGTACCCCCACTCAGGAAGGGGCTCTGGGAGCTGGGGACACTTCGGAGCCTACAGCGGGTGCGGGCCTCTTCATGCTCCCTCCCTCCCCTACCCTCCCAGGAGTCCCTTGGGAGCTGACCTGGGGGTCAGGCTGCTACACTCGGCACTCAGCAAGGGGAGGATTTCAATGAAAGCAGAGGAGGCGGCGGTGGCGGGAGAGAGCCAGCGAGTGAGCTCAAGGGAGGGGAGGCTGCAAAGGCAGTGAGCGGAGAAATAAAGAAATAGGCACAGAAAGGCGAGGTGCTTCAACTGAGCTGCAGGGGCCACCCCCTCCCACCTGCCGCTGGTTCCCTGGGAAGGGCCTCCCAGTTAGAACCTATGGCTCTCGGGCACTCTCCTGCTGCCCATTCTATCCAGCGTCTGCAACTGGACAAGCAGGTTGGCGCTTCGAGAAGCAGGCCTGGAGCCTGGTCTCCCTTTTCCTGACAGGTTGATTGTGTAAGGCCGGCCAGGTCCTCTTCCACACCTTCATTCATTGCCCAAGCCCTCGGGGAAAGGCCATGCATCCCATAGTGAGGGTCCTACCTGGAGTTTGGGGGACCCTGGGATCCCAGCATGATGTGTGGGGTTTGTTTGTAACATACATGTGAGGACTAAATTATAAAGCTTTATAGACCCCAATGGGGCTCTTCAGCAGCTGTTCTCTTCTGTGATGCTGGGTACTGAAATGGGTGGGATTGGGGTGATTAGAGAGACTGTATTTTTATTTTATATACTGTGAGCTACTTTAAGTATTTTTAAAAATACACAAACACCCCCAGGAACAGTCTTTCCTGGTCACTTTGTAAAAGAACTCTGGGCTTACCACGGGTGCCACTTAGAAGATCCACTGGTCCATCCCTCAAGCAAAAGGCATCTTTGTCCCAGGGATTTCAGTTAACTGGGAACATCTAAAGGTAGCTGCCTTCCCTGGTAGGAGTCTGCTAGACTTAGGAGTCTCCAGGTTGAAGATGGCTGCTCTATTCTTTGAAGGGTTATTGGGCCTTCTCCTCCGGAGGGTCCAGAAGGCAGCCCCAACATGGTAGCAGCAACTGCCTCTCAAAATTTCTGGTCTGGGCTCGATTTCAGGCTCTGACCAGGCACGGGTGGGTGAACTACCATTGACATTGAGGGGCTTTCTGAGTAGTAGATGGGTGTTGGCGGCTTGGGGAGGCCTGTCTTGCGTCCCACCTGGTTCCGGCTTAAGAGACCTGAAAGCCGCCGAGCTGGGCTAGATGCTCCTGTAGATAAACTCGGACGCCATGACCCGTCCTGGCTGCTTATTTAGCGGTCCCTCCAGGTCATATTTTACCCAGCCGGGGGCAGTGAGTGGGAACCGCGGAGAGAGGGGGCAGAGAACACCAACTCTTCGCTCGCAGACCCTGCAAGGCGGCTTTCGGCCCGAGACGTTTTCTCGGCAGCTTCCCTCCACGGCGGCCGCGGGACTCCGCTGACACGCACCACCCCGAACCCTTTCGCGGACAGCACCCCGGGGACTGGAGGGATCCGGAAGGCTCCGCCAGCCCCTCGCTCGGGGCCGGAGGGGAGTACGGCCCAGCAGATGGAAACGCGGCGCTGGCCTGTCCCTAAGTACCTCTGGGCCCCCACAAAGTCGGGCACCGAGGTGAGTGGAGCGGGGCAGCTGCCTAGGGAAGGTCAGCCAGGAACAAAACTTGGGGCTAGCACAGGGAGGGGGATTCCAAACGGTCTAATCCGCGGCACTTTCCCCACCCCTCCCCGATTCCCCCTCCGGGTCCACTCGGCTCGGCCTTCGCCCTCGATGCGCGCCCCACCCCCATCCCAGAGTCTCCAGCACTTTGGCCACCGCACAGCCCCCGGCCGCGAGTGCGGGGGGTGGGGGGTGGGGGTGCTGGGTGGTTTGTGTTGCGAGGCCTGACAGAACCTTCTGTGTGCGGCGCTCGGAGGAGGCTAATGCATAATGCACAGCGCCTGGAAGCCCGGCCATTAGCGGCCTGTCGGTGACACAGACAAACGACTGAGAGGGAGGAGATCTAGCTCGCTCTGGAGTTTAAATATACCAGCGTGGAGGGGAAACGCCATGATTTAAAAGTGTGTGTTTGCAGGCACTCGCATATATTTTAATGATTTCCAGCAGGCCATGCGTCCCAGCCTTGCATCCCCCTCCCCCAAACGGGGATGTGTGCGGGGTGGAGGGGAGGAAAAGGCAGGGGGGGGGGGAACGAAGGCAGAATGAGAGGCTTCAACCTGAGACCCACCACTAGCTTTTGAGAGATGAAGGGAAGGTGAGGTTGGTAAACGCAGGGCGGAGAAAGCGAGGCCTAGAGAAGCCACACGACCCAAGGCCATACCCAGATTTTTTTTTTTTTTTTTTAAATCTGGCCATCGAGACTTCCACCCGGACTGGACCTTTTCTGCGTTGTACTAGAAAGGCCTGGGGGAAAGAAGAAACCCTGCTACCCTGGCTTCCCCCAAAGTGTCCACATTTTTTAATCTTCCCTTTCCACTGACAATCCTGAGACCTCCTTCCTCCCCCTTTAACACACCAGTGTTTTTTAGCAATTAAGGCGAGAAGGGGGTGGGGATAAAGATAAGCCAATTTTTTTCCGCCATGCAAGTGTGAAAGATAAGATAAGGCTAAGCTGAGGCAAAGCGGCTGCTTACAACCTCCCCTCAGCGATTTTGATCGGTCACTTCTTATCTCGCAAAAATGCTCCTTTCGAAAACTGCATCAAGAAAAGAAAAAGGCTGAAGGAAAGCATTTTCATTTGGAAGTGACATTTAAAACCCACCTCCTCTACACCAGCAACCCCCTCCTCATCCGCCGGACTCCCCAGGAAAAGTCGCACCTCGACTACAGGGTTTCAGGCTTTCTCGTAGGGGGGAAGATTACTAGTGTAATTAGGCTGCATAAAACCAGGGATGCGTGATCAGGAATTATCCTGCCTCCAACCCCAAGCTCACAGCCGGGTTTTCCTTCTCTGAGTTCCTGATCGGTGTTTGTGTTTCATCGTCTCGCTGGTGTGTTGAAACTAAACAGGTAGTTATATTTGGGAAGGTCATATAACTATGTCAACACGAAGCGGTTGTTAATCCGAAATAATAAGAAACTCTGCTGATTTTTACAGGCCCCTGTAAAGGAAAAAAAGGTGTCATGAGCCTCGGAACCTGAGAACCCTCAGCCGAACCGGACTCTCGAGGAGCCTTATAAAATCCTTTTCTTGCACAAAAATCTCACCAAAGGGTTTCCGGAAGACTTTGTTGAGGGAGGTTTCGGTATTGAACTCCAGGCCTGCAGAGCGGCCTGTAAATTTCCCCCAGCCCAGCCGCTGGCCAGATCGCAAACATCAAGGCAGGCGCCCCAGGCCGAGTTGATGAGCCTCTGCGCCCACCTCCGGCTTAGAGCTCCCGAGATCCCACCTCTTCACCCCTCATCCCGGGTTCGCACCTCGGCGCCGGGCGCACATTGAGTCGGCCCCCTCCGGGCGCAACCTAAAGCCCGGGGCTAGCCGCGGCCGGATAGTCCCCGGGGAGTCGAAACCGCCGGGCGGGGAAACCCCTCCTCTCGTCCTTCCCCGAAAAGCCTGGCCGCGACGTAGGCGCCGAGCGAGCGGGCATCCGCTGACAGCCGGGCCTCACGTAAGGCCCACACGCGTCCCATTAGTCAGCCTGAGTTCCCCTCGGGCGAGCCGTCTGGCGCGGCCCCAAGGCCGGGCGCGGGCGGGGAGGGGGGTGCGGGGGCCACGGCGAGCTGGCAGCGGGGCGGGGGCGCGGGCTCTGCGGGGCCCGGCCGGGCTCGGTTCCGCGTTCCTGGGCCCGCGGGTAAGCTGAGCCGGCGGGGCAGGCCGCTCCCTGGCTGGCGCCGAGGCGCCGAACTGCGCTTCACGTGCCCGCCATATCAGCGGCGGCGGCGGCGAGGAGCGGGGGCAGGGAGGCGCGCCGCAGCTCCCGCGGGGTCTCCGGCCCCCGCCTACCCCGCCCTGCCCGGGTCCGGGTCTGGACCACCCCGCAGCCCCCATCCCCGCGCCGGCCGAGATCGGCGCTGCCAGACGCAGAGAGCTTCCTAGGGCGCCGTTCCGAAAGCTGCGCGGCGGCGGCAGCCAGAGGAGGGTGCTCCTCGCGGCCGCCCCGGGAACTTCCCAGCCGCCCCGCCGCCGCCGCCGCAGTCACCGGGACCGGAAGCCCTTGCGCCGCCCCGAGCGGCCTCCGCTGGCCCCCAGGGCTGTTCCAGACGAGGGCTAGTCGCGCGTCACCTTCGATCCCTCCTGGTCTCAGGTGGCCGTCCTCGCCCTGGAGCATCCCCATTTAAACCCGGAGAACCCTGCTCGCGGTCCAGCGAGACCTTTCTCTATTACCACCATCAGCGCGGCTCCCCCCGCAGCTGGGACGGGAGGGGCGCGGAGCCGCCACTCTGGCCGGGCAGGAACACCTGCTCCCGGGCCCTGCAGCTGGGCGCGTGGTGCCGGGAGAGGCTGCCTACTGTTGTGTGCAGAGATCGCGGAGGAGAAAATGGGGCTCTGAAGCTCAGGGCCAGGCGCAGCGGCGCCCCGGCCGCCCCCATCTCCCATCCTTTCTGTGCAATCAGGCCCGAAGCTCGGGGACTGGGGTCTTCCTGAGGGTCGAAAGGCCGCCAACCGTGGGATCCGGCTTCTGGCCTTAAGAGGTCCTTCGCAAGACAGATGGGGCAAAAACTGTTTTGGGAGCCATCCCGGTGTCCGCCCCCGCTCTCCAAACCAGACACACTCCTCTCCCCTCGGCCCTCTAGCCTCCAGCGGGGGACCAGGGTAGGTCATGGCGGCACTGATACGGGGTTCGGACTTTGGCACTCCGCGTGGAGAGGGCCGATGGACCCTCCCCATCTCCTCCGTGCCCGGGCCCGGAGGAGATCGGGCAGCCGAGATGACCTGCGCCGCTTGCCCTGCCTCACCCCTCCTCCCCCGTCCCGCCCTCCCCGGCGCTCCTGGCCCAGGGCCCGGCCGAGGAAGGCGTTGTTTTGCCAGCGGGAGCCGAGCGAGTGCGCAGAGAAAAGCCTCCCTGCTCTAATGAGAGTGCACACAGCGCTGCGGCGAGGAGGATGATTACCCGGCGGGCGGGGGGGCGCGGGCCCGGGCCGCGGGCGGCGTGTGCGGCGGCCCCGCGGGCCCGGAGTCCCCGCCTGTCTGGCTGCTAATCGCACGCTTTCTGCTGTTACGGAGGCAGGCGGGAGCCGGCGGCCGAGCCCAGCGCCGGCGACTCGGCGGGTGACACGGAAACATGGCGCAGCGCCCCTCCCCCGCCCTCCCTCCCCGCGCTCCCGCCTCCCGCCTCGCACTTCCTCCCGCCCGCGCGGCTTTTGCAGTTCTAATGCTCTGCTGTCCGCCCGGCACCATTACGCTAGCAGCCGCTTCTCGGCCGCCCCGCGCGTCTCTTTCCTCTTTGTTTTCGGGGTCTATAGAAAACGTTTGCTTTTGTCCCGACTTCTCGTTAAACCAAACTTGTGGTGGCAACGGAAGGCGGTGCGGGCAGGGAGGGGCCCGGGGATTTTGGCAGCAGCCGACCAGAGCGTGGTGGAAACTTCTCTCGCTGGGTTCCCCACCACCCCGCCTTCCACCCTCCCCTCTCACACACAGGCCGGTCTGCCTGCCGACGCTTACCCCCCTTCTCCCCCGAGAGGCCTCAGCGCTCCAGGAAGGACGTCTGGCGTAATGACCAGGCGTGAAGATCCTAGGGTGCATGTCTGTGGGCCCTGAGTTTGGGGCACTCAGTGACCTCGCTCTTTGAAGCCCTGACTTGCCTTTCCCTCCCTTTGGTCACTCGGGGCTTGTATCAGCCGGTGGAGAAGGAAGAGGAGGGAAGAGAAGAAAGTGTTTCACGTGTGTAGTTTTTACATTAAGGGTTTGTTGGAATCTCTCATCTCCAACTACGGTGAGAAGGGGGAACGTGGGGCCCATGGGGGAAAGGGCCAGAAACCTAGGCCTGGGAGCTGGATCTTACTTCACTGGTCGGCTCAGCTACAGTCGGTCTGCAAGCAGGGTGGGGGTGGGGGGACCCTGCAGAATGGGGGAAGGACGAGAGGGTCAGATCCCTCGATCCAGGAGACGCCAAACCTCCCTCCTGGGGGCTAGAGCGCAGGTCCCCCCCGGCGCGCTCCCTAGCCCAGAGCGCACGCCGTGGCTCCGCACCGGAGCTGCTCAGGCGTCAATTTTTTAAGCCTGCAATTAAGCGAGGCGTCGCCGTGTCCTCTGCTAGTGTCGATCCTGTCAGTCGCACATGGCCTTGGTGCTCCGGTCCGAGGCCTCGCGATTAGTCACAGGCTCGCTTCGCTCCTTGCCTAATCCGCCTCTGCAGGCAGCCTGGGGACGCGGCCGACTTGGCGGCGCTGGCAGGGAGCCACTGCGCGAGGGGCGGGCTGCCCGGCCAGTACCAGCCCCGCTGCGCCCGAGCCGGCGCGGGTCCCGGGGTGCGGGCTTGGCATTCCCTCCCCGCTTCACAGCCCCCAGGCTGGGGCGACGGCGCCCCTCCTCCTCTCGCCCCACTCCGGGGCCTGCGAGATCTATTTGTGTGGTGTCATTTGCATAAAAATAGGACAAGTGTTTCAGTGCGTTCGAACGCGGGAGGCGAAATCCTTATTGATGTGTCTGTGTGGAGCCCTCGGTTGTCGGAGCGGTTTGATTTAGGGTGTTTGTGTTGCCTTCTGCGAGAAATGAGAGGAAATCCTGCGCAACGCCTTCGGCGGCCCGGGCCCCCAAGAGCATCCCCCTCTGCGCGCCTGGAACGGTCCACCGCCTGGACCCCGGCGCCCCGAGTCCACAGCGAGCAGGTTGAGGGCCAGGCGGGGGACCCATTATGACTCATAAAACCGGGCGGCCTAATCACCAGCTGCCAACCCGTTTACGTGTGGAGCTTCCCAATGCTCCCTTAGTCCGGTCTGGGCCTCCAGTAGGTTCGCCCCGGACACGGCTAGAGCCACTCAGTGGGGGCTGATCAAGTGATTGCTCATTCCCGTCGGTAGCGCGGCTTCCTTTTCCGGGCGACCCCCGCGCTCCCAGCCTTTGCTGCTCGCCAGCAACTCCTCAGCTTGGACAAATAGCTGGGAGGGCGCCGGCCGCGCGGAGCCAGTAAATCAATCATTAACTCCCCGGCGAGGCCTGGCCAGGGGAGGGAGTGGCGGCCAGAGCCTAGTCCGCGGGGCCAGAAGGAGGCCTCCACCCCGGGTTGGGAGCCGTCCACGCGCCAGCGGGCAGGGTGCGTGAAAGTGGGTCCCCCCGGGGACTCCCGATCCCCTCCAGAAGCCTCTGCCTGCCAGGCCTTTCAAGCCCGCACCTGGCCTCGCCGGGCAGGTCGGGTTACTGTGCGGCCCCGGAGCGGGCTGAAACATTAACGAACCGCCCCGGGCCTCGCGGCCTGCTCTCCCCTGGAGAGCCTGCCGTGCTTGGGCAAGCTCCTCGGATCCGGTCGGGCTCCTCCAGACACCGTCTTGCCAAACCAAACCGATCGCCCCTGTGTCGACTAGTCTCCCTGCGGCTCCCTCCCCACGGAGCCCACCGTGGGGCGGCGCGCAGGGGGTTAAAAGCTCCGGTTCGCCCTGGCTCCTCGGCTGCGTTGAGGAAACGCTGATCAAAGTGCTTGCGGGGAAGGAAACACACACGCACATTCGGGCCTGGGTCGAAGAAGGGCGACTGGAGAGACTGCTCGGGAGCCGCCTGCCTCGGCCCGCTTTCCCAGACTCCCGGGAACGCGGCAGCGGCGGCCCGCGCGATTCTCTCTGCGGAGCTCGGCGCGGCGGGGCCGGGAGGCCGGCGAGGAAGGGAGGGAGGAACGAGGGGGCGGGAGGCGAGCCCGGGCTGCGTGCCAAGAGGCCCAGAGCCGCAGATTAGTCACCGCTCGGCTGGGCGCTCACGGGTGCGCCCGGGAACCGGGAGGGCAGGCGGCGGCCCCGCTCCGCCAGGCTCCCGGGGGCTCGGCGCCGCGGCGCGGGTGCCCCTGCCCCCACCCTCGCGCGCCCCCGGCGCGACTGGATGGACTCTCGGGGCTCGCGCTGCGGAGATCCACTTGTCAGTTCAAGGGCAGGACAGAAACTCTGCAAGCGGAGTCTTGCGAACAGGAAATTTCTCATTGACAAGGTGCTGCCCCTCCCCCACGCCCGGCTTCAAAACAAAACAAAAACCCAGCGCGAGCGGCCAACGCACCCAGCCCGGGCCCGCCGTGGCCTGCGCCCCCTCAGCCGCCTGGGCGACCCCTGCGGCTCGGCCCCGGTCCGGGGACCGGAGAGCTCGCCGAGCCCCGGGCCCCGAGCGCAGGCGGCCGCCAACAAACAGGCCCGGCGGGCAGGTTGGACTCGGGTCCTGCCCGGGGCGCCCAGCTGTCACGCTCCGGGGCCCCGGCAGGGTCGGGCGGGGGCGCAGGACCCGAGAGGCTCCGTGCCTTCTCGGGTTATGAACCCGGCGGAACGGCTTCGCAGAGCTGGAGGCTGCCGGGTCAGCGGCTCCCCGGAGGCGTGGGGGGCGGGGAGGCCGCGCGGCGCCGCCGACTCGGTGAATCCCACTGCGGGGACCCGGGAGGGCGGCGAGCTCGGGCTGGCAAAGTTCCTATAGAAACTCCATGTTTAGAAACTCCAGCGGCGTCGCGGGAGGAGGGGGCGAAGAGGGCGCGCGGGGCACGCGGGGGCAACCGGCACTCGCCTTGCACTCTCGGGGAGGGTCCGGTGCCCCCCGACCCCAGGAGAACTCTGGAAGGCAGGGACGGCCGGGTCCCCGGGCCCGTTCTTTTGTGTCTGCCGCTCTCTTTCCTCTACTCTCTAAAGGAGATGTCTAAACCCGTTTCACTTACTGAATTCAGCCAGAAGAGAAAGGCTGCCTTTTTAGGGACCCTGATTTCAGGGTAATTTCGTATTTGACACATGTAAATACTTAGTACTCTCAGGTAAGGTCAAATTATTTATCATCTTAATTTATATTTCAATAGGCCTACAATTTAGAGGCGCGAAATGCCTCCTTATGAATCATTATGGTCTATTAGGGGAAGTAATGTATAAACAGCACTATTTGGGAGGGAATCACTTATGTTGACATTTAAATGGCTCTTCAATAGTTAAAAAAAGAGACATTCGAGTGCCTTTGATTAAATATACAATTTACACGACCATCAGCAAAGCCATCAGGAATATAAATTCTTGGGATTTTATTTATTTATTTCCTTTTTTTTTTTCTTTTTTAAGCCTTCCAGGGTGTGCATGTCATTTAAGCCCTATGGGAAAATCTAATGATTTTTCAGAAACCCAGGGAAATCACTGGAAATGTGAGCAAACTCCACCAGCAGGCACTCAGTGGGATGTTTGTAGATCTTTGTACCTCACTAACAAAATCAACCACTTTCTAACAATATTGCAACTGATTTTGAAACATCCACAGCTTCCCTGCTGGATTGGAACCTTCCTGAAGGCCTGTTTAGGAACCTGCTGTTCTCACAGCTCTCAGCACAGGGCCTCTTACCATTTTAAGTTATCCTACACCTGCTAAAATATCACTGGGGAGGCTCTTCCTGGCTGCCTCCCTCCCCCACCTCCGCATACTCTTTACTGAATTACTGTTGCATTCACTCCCTTGCAGCATCTTTCATCTTTAGAATGCTCTTCCTTAACCCCAGTCACTGGCTCCCTATTTATCTGTTCCCCTGCACAGCTGTACTTCTCAAAAGAGGTGTTTCTGTCCATATAGTGTTTCCATTTCCTTACCTTGTGTGCACTCTCAGAGTCAGCTAGTTTCAAAGTCTAAGATATTGGAGCTTTGGAACAGCATAAGACCAGAAACAATGTCCAGAAATGACACAGAAGGTACATGTATACAAGGTAATATTCTGCAGCTATTTTTAAAAATCTACTCTGTAATACTGATAGGGAATGACCCCTAAGGTCTATTGTTAGGGGAAAAACAGAATGTTCAGAACAGAAGTATATAGTACATTACAATTTGAGTACTGTTTACACTTTGTACAAAAAAACAACGTGGAAGGATACAGACACCTGTTTGTCTGAAAGGTAAACATCTTAAACACTGCTGGGGTAGCACCCCCCACCCCGAGCACCACTTTATTTTCAGAAATGGGAACACACTGCACAAGCTGTTCTGTACCTCAACTATGAAACTTTCTGCTACATCTTACGGATCATTTTCTATACCAGCACTTGGAGATGGGCTTTGTTTGTGCCAAGGCTTGTGGAATTTCACTGTATAGATGCATCATTTATCACCTTCTTCAACCTCCACTCTCCCTAGCTATTCTGCAGAAAGGGCTCAAGATCACCTGTCACTTCCTTTTGCTGCTGGGAGGGGGGGGTGCGGGGAGGGTGGGGTTCAGGCCTTCTTTGGCCTTAGAAGCACTCAGCACCCCTGCCCACTCCCCATCTTAGCTTCCCAGATGCCACACACACACCTGGTTTTCATCTTTTAGTCTCTTTCTGGACTCTTCTCTATGCTCTACTAGTTAGTTGCCTTGGGCCTGGGTCCTCCACCCTTCCCCTAATATCATCCAGGCCCCTGGCTTTAAATACCACCTACTTGTGATGGCGTTTTATACAGTTCATGAGGTTCTCACAGCAAGCACACTGGGGTGGTTTGCCATTCCTTCCTCCAGTGGGTCACGTTTGGTCAGAACTCTCTGCTATGACCCATCTGTCTTGGATGGCCCTGCACGGCATGGCTCATAGCTTCAATGAATTACACAAGCCCTTTCGCCACAAGGCAGTGATGCTGGACGGCATCAATGAACGTGAACTGGTAGATGGTGAGGGACAGGGAGGTGTGGTGTGCTACAGTCCATGAGGTTGCAAAGAGTCGGACACAACTGGGCGACTGAACAATAACTTTCTGATGACCCTTCAATTTGTTTTTCCAGTTCCAGAACCCCATACAAACTGCAGAACTGACATCTCAATCCAGCCACCTTCGACCAGCTTCATGATAACAATAGTGAACACCTGCAGAGTGCTGGCAACACTCTTCTAAGGACTTTCTAGAAATTAACGATTAATCCTTACAACTACCCTCTGAGGCAGGTAGAATCATTATCCACATTTTGTGAATGAGGAAACCAAGTTGGAGAGGTCATAGAACACTCCCAAAGTCACTCGGAAAATGGTGGAGCCACGACTGAGGGTGAGATGGTTGGATGGCATCACCGACTCAATGGACATGAGTTTGAGCAAATTCTGGGAGATGGTGAAGGATGAGGGAGGCTGGTGTGCTGCAGTCCATGGAGTCGCAAAGAGTTGGACATGACTGAGCCACTGAACAATAACAACAAAGATTCAAACCCAGGCAGTCACAGAGACCATGTTTTTTTCCCATTCTGCTTCATAGCACGCCTAAAACTGTATTCTTTTTTTTTTAATCAATTAATCTACAGATATTTGGGGGGTATTTACTAAATGCCACACCCTATGACAGGTCCTGGGGAAAGAGTGGCAAGCAGGGCAAAATGTCCCTTAAAAAAGAGACCAGCTCTTCCCTTGGATCCTGCCCTTTGTCCCAACTCCCTTCCCTATCACAGAAAATTTCTCAGCCACTTAAGTGTTTAAAGCAGAATCCTGAAGGTGGGAGGGAAAGGGTCATTCTAGACCTGTCTCCATCTCCCACCTCGCCTTGCACTAGTCTGCTAGCAAGGCTAACTGATTCTACTTCTGAATGTTTCTATCCAGTCAACCTCCTTCTTCCCATTCTCCCAAATCCACGCTCACCAGGGCACCATCTTGCTGGGATGAGCATGCCGGGTTTCTAGTCCTGCTGCCTTCTCTGCTGTTACTCTCACCCCCCTCCAACCCAGGCTCCACATGGCAGCTACAAAGGTCTTAAAAAAAAAAGTCACATGTCACTACCCTACTAGTTCCCACTGCATTTGGAATAAAACCCAAACTCCTGAACAAGGCTTCCAATCCCTGCCACCTCGTGGCTTGCCACTGTCTGACTCACTCTCTGAGGGCCAGCATACAGGGGCCTGTTGTTAATAGGCTCTGAGCATTCCTCCCTGGGCTGTTGTCTCCCCAGCGAGACTGTGTACTCTGTAAGGACAGGGTGCGTCCTAACTGTACAGTGACTTTGTACCAATATCCAGCAATGAACATGTATAAACATAACATTCTTATAATGTTGTTTGTAGCATGTTTGTGGCACATATAGATGCTAAAAATTTTTTCTTTCCTTTTTTGTTGCATCTCACAGCATGCAGGATTTTATTTCCTAGACCAGGGAGAGAACCCACACCCCTTGCAGTGGCAGTGCGGAGTCCTAACCACTGGACCGCCAGGGAATTCCTCCTAAAATACTTGATGAACAGTATATGAAACACTGAATGCTTCATACATTTTGCTAACTCTAATCAATATTCTCTATCATGGCCAGAGAAGAAACCAAATCCAAGAGAGCAAGACAGTTGTGGGCGTGTGTGCCAGGAAAAGCGGAGTGTCTGGGCTTGTGGTGGGTAGCTCTGTAGTTCGGGTGAGGATCAAGACCACAGAAATTAGGAAAGTCAAGCATGAGGCTGGAGGCGCTGTTACAACCCAGAAAGGCTCATGGGAGCGTGGGATGCAGGTATACAGGTCTTTGCCAGAGTTCCTGGGTGTGCACATAGGGGGCAGGCCTATCCTTGCTAAATACCACTGAGTATAACCCCCCCCAGAGATGAGAGAGGGACCTCCTAGCCCAAGAGCAAGACACAGCCCAAACCAGAACCTCTTTAGTGTATTCTGCCTGTTGCCAACCACTGGGTCCTTTCTTGGTGGCAAAAGCTTGAGACCACCTTTCTGCTCCAGACCCTGGGGAACCAGAAGAGTGGCTTCTGGTCACAGGTGAGCCTGAGCAGTCAGGAATTTTTCTCTCAACACCATGACATTCAACTTTGAACAGTAACCGTGTCGTTATGATGCATTTGCTAGCAAAGCGAGTCTTTTTAAAGGATGAATAAATTCCTCCATGATAAAAATAGCTACTGTTTATTGAGAGCCTTCACTCTTTTCAGTTACTTTATTAGGTACATTCCCAAGTTACCTCATGGAAGCCCCCCAAATAACCCTATGGGTTAGGTATGACGATTCGGATTTTAGAACTGAGGAAACTGAAGCTCACGATTCCCCTCCCCAAATACACAACTAGTCTAACTGAGGCTGGTGACAGGGATTTTATCTGACTCTAAAGCTGGGGTCTTTCCAGTAGAGTAATTGTTTGTCTCCCACACATATGTACCATTCCCCCAAACCTTAAACTATTTCTGGGATCAGATCCGTCATAGTTTCTCCAATCCTTTCCTTCTGGGGTCGTCTTGACAACTAGCCAACTGCAGTAAATATCACAAAAAGAGTTTGTTTCTTTCTGGGATCAGCAGGTCTTGGCTGATCTGTTGTGTTCACCATGGGAACCTAAGAATTTATCATCTGCATGAAGGCTTGCCTTCCTCCCAGGTAAGCTTTAAAAAAGTGTGGGGCCAAGTTCAAGGAAAGGACTTCCTCCCCAGCACAAGCAGATTGTCTAGCTCTGTTTGGAAAGTTTCTGCACCTCCACCAATACTAAATTATGGCTGTTTGGCGAGATTATAAACCACCTTGCCCTTTCAGACTTCCGGGCAATGTTTTTCCTGGCTTTGGGCTTTGATAAAGTTACTCTGCTCTCACCATGGAGAGAGCTAAAGCAGCGAAGAGAGGATATCGGAAAGACCCACTATACAGCCTTTCTGAAGCCCTTGAATTTGGGGAACAGAAGGGCCACTAGCCTTTTTCAGCTCTTAGAAGAACAATCACTAGGATTTATAAAGGGCTCACTATCCACCAGGCACAGTTCTAAACATTTTATAGGCATTACTAATCTCATCTCATATAGAAAACTACCTTATAATAAAGCTACTATTAGTATCCCCATTTCACAGATGAGGAAACTGAGGCTTAGAGGATAATTAACTTGCCTGCTTGCCTGGACACTCATCGCCGGGTTCCTAGAGCCTCCAGTCTGATCCATGCAGTCTTTCCGATTCTCCAGGCAGCGTCATTATTCAGCCACTTTCTCAGCTGCATCGTCACTGGGTACTTTCTTTGGATCTAAAGGAAATGGCCTTCACTGCATCCTGGCGTGTCATTGATGTCCCCTGAGGACATGACAGCAGTGAATTTGTCCCAAAGGTCCCTCTGAGATGCCTCTTGCATGCTGTCACTTTCCAAGACACAGCCCGTTGAGGGCGGACGAAGCTCTTCGATGATGCCCATGACAAAGTGTGGTCATCCCTGCCCTGGGCAGTCGGCGGGTGCCCTCGCCAGTTCAATGCCAGTGGCTGCACCAGGACCTTCCTGACCTACTTGCTGGCACAGGGAGCATGGAGGAGGGAAGATCAATCTCCAAGATAATTTAGGTTCTGTCTTTCTTCAAACCGGCCTCTGTCCTCTGCTCTAGGTCTGCTGACGATGATTAATGCGCCACCGACTATTTCCTCTCTTCAGCTTGTCCCTGGCTTTGGGCTTTATTTTACAGCCGTTGCCAGAGTTTCTCCTCAGCAGAGAGTAAATACTCAGAGATTGGAGCACAGCCCTTGGTGTTACTCAGAAAGTGTCCCAGGCGGCAGGTGGCACAGGGCCATCCCTGGAGTAGGTGATGCCACCGTTTAGGGTTCGGTGCTAAACCACCACCTCCACCAATGAAAGCCTAATCTTTTAATTATTCTGAAAATACCCAAACTAAGCATTGCAGGGAAGGCAATTAATAGGATTCGTATGGTCTAGTCCTCATTTGTAATTATATATTATTATTTTTCCCCCTACTTTGTTCCAATAATGATTTAAGGCTGGTTCCAAAGATACACAAAACCCAGCAAAGATAAATAGAAGTGGGACATGAATTATACTGTCATGCCTGCTCACAACCTCCGTGCCCCATCCCACATAATAGAACTGAATTCATAACGCCTTTCAAAAATGAGGTAATTCTGCTCTTTTGGTGGCAACACTAGGCTCTTTGTAAAGCAAGGGGGTGGTACACAGTAATGAAAGGACCAGGGAGGGCCCAGGAGATTCTGTTTCTAATGCTGGTGCCCTTGCTGTGTGACCTTGGGCAAGTCATTCACCCTCTCTGGATTTGGGATTCTGAAATCCTCAAACGTCTGTCCCCATCTCTGAGGTCCCTTCCTCCGCCATCCCCTGCCCTCACTATCACCATCACGTGGGCAGTAGCCAGCACTGCCCATCTGGCACGAGGTCTCCTAGGAATTACTGTCAGAGAAATGGGTTCCCAGGAATACCTCTCTCTCTGCCCACCCTCCCTCCCTCCCTCTTTCTCTCTCTCTCTCTCTCACACACACACACACACAGAAATCTTCTAGGAAACTGGAACAATGGACTTGAATTGTCTCTTCTCCTAAGGCAAGGACCCTCTTCCAATCTTTAGCTAAAGAGACCCTTCCAGGATAGCGTGAAAGTGAAAGTCGCTCAGTCGTGTCCCACTCTTTGCCATCCCATGGACTATACAGTTCTGCAGGCTAGAATTCTAGAGTGGGTAGCTGTTCCCTTCTTCAGGGGATCTTCCCAACCCAGGGATCAAACCCAGGTCTCCTGCATTGCAGTGGATTCTTAACCAGCTGAGCCACTGGGGAAGACCCTTCCACGATTGGGTAGCATGGAGAATATCCTTCTGGGAGGCAGGGGGTCTCTCCCTCCCTCAGCTGTGAACTACTTTCCTTCCTCCTCTTGCAGTTCAAGACCCTCTTAGAACCCAGCCCACCCTCTTAGAATCCAGATCCAGTCTCAGCCGCCTTCACTCCCTCCTAACCCCATCTTCCATTTTTTTTAATCCCTTCCAGCATCTAACACCATGCTTACCCACCCACCCCCCCAGCCATAGTCTTCTCCCTCACCCAAAGTCTCTATCATCCCTCTGCTGCCTTTATGAGGGCTTCTCCAAGTTTTTCTGGAAGGATTCGGCAGGCCAGAGGGGCAATGGAGGCTCAGCCCTCCTCACTGGCCTCAAGGGGGAGGCCACTGGGAAGACTGGTTTTAAAATGCACGCCTGCTTCAAAAGAACATGTGCAATAGGATTCCATTGACCTCAAGTTTTAATGTAGGCAAAGGCAATCTAAAGGTGTCAGGAGTCAGCACAGACAGGGGCGACCTTGAAGGAAGAGGGACAATGGGGAGGGGCATGCCCTTTGGAAAGGGGCACAGCAGGGGCTTCGGGGGTCGGGGGCAGGAATGTGCTGAGTCTTGATCTAACTGGCTACATGGGTGTGCCCGCTTGTAAAGATTCATCAAGCTATACATTTAGGATTCATATACTTATCTGTCTGTGTGTTGCACTTCAATGGAAGGTTAGCAAAGTAAAAAACCCAACAAATAGGGACTTCCCTGGCGGTCCAGTGGTTCGGACTCCATGCTTTCACTGCTGAGGGCATGGATTGGATCCCTGGTCGGGGAACTAAGATCCGGCAAGCCTTGGGGGATGGCCAAAAAGAAAAAAATAGTACAATAAATTTAAAAAATAGGTAAACAGATAAGGGAAGGATATGACTTATAATTGTATGTGAGCTCTGGAGAGTGGGGGATACTCTGGGTGGAGTGGGGTTAGGGGAACAGGGCAGTGAGGTTGGTTCTAGAGACAGCCAGGAAGTACAGTTTAAAATCATGGAGACAGGGGACTTCCCTGGTGGTCCAGTGGTTAAGACTCTTCGCTTCCCATGCAGGGGGCACGGGTTTGATCCCTGGTCGAGGAACAAAGTTCATGCATGCTGTGCAGTGTGGCTAAATGATAAATAATTAGGCTTCCCTGGTGGCTCCGTGGTGGAGAATCCTCTGGTGAATGCAGGAGACACAGGTTCAACCCCTGGTCTGAGAAGATACCACATGCCGTGGGGCAGCTGAGCCCATGAGCCACAACTGTTGAGCCTGTCCTTTAGAGCCGGGGAACCGCAACTATGGACCCCGTGTGCCACAGCTACTGAAGCCCACACTCCCTAGAGCCTGTGCTTCTCTTGTAGAAGAGAAGTCACCGTAGTGAGAAGCCCGTGTACCACCACTAGAGAGGAGCCCCCTGCTCACCGCAACTGGAGAAAAGCCCACGAAGCAAAGACGACCCAGCGCAGCCAAAACTAAATAAATATTATCCAAAAGCAATAAACTAAAATTGCAGGAATGGAAGTGAACTGTCTGCTCCCTGATTGAGGTGAGCTGTTGAGAGCCATGCACCAGACAGATGGGTCATGTTCAGGGTCAGGATTCACAGCACAGCTTCGCACCCAGGATGCCAGAGCGAGAACAGCAAGTAGACAGCATTGGTGGGTGGCCAGCACCCCACCCCTCATCCTGCCTTTCCTGCCATCTTCCTCTCCTCCAGGGGAACTTCCTTCCACTCCTGCCAAACCGGACTTTTCACTCTCCCCTAAACAGGTGAGCCTTACCCCATGTGCTGTGCTTAGTCGCTCAGTCGTGTCAGACTCTTTGCGATCCCATTGGGATTCTCCAGGCCAGAATACTGGAGTGGGTTGCATGCCCTCCTCTAGGGGATCTTCCCAACCCAGGGATCGAACCCAGGTCTCCTGTATTGCAGGTGGATTCTTTACCAGGTGAGCCACCAGGAAAGCCCGCAAGTGGGTGCCCATAAATGTTCCCCTCCAGGAACCTGTTTTCCCCTTCCTTCCTCTAATCCTGCTTCTTCTTCCTGGTCCCTGCCAACCACCTGGTCATGACCCCCAGTTATACCCAGAGTGCAGTCCAGGGACCGGGGAGGCACCTCTGACCACCCCGCCCCTCCAGCCCGACCCATCACCATATCCTGTTTTCTGTCTTCTACACAGCTCTAGGAGTCATCCATTCCCTCGGCATCCAGCGCCTGCCTAGCACAATCTCTTGCCTAAGACCTGGCAATGACCTCCTAACTGCCCCCCTCATCCACTCCTGCCCCCCTGCCATCCATTTCCTGCCCAGTAGCCAACAGCAATGACCATCCCTGGACTATCCCTGTAAATCCCAACTGCTACTGGGTACCAGGTGCCCCTCCCAGGCACTCAGCGCACCCTGGGGAGCAAAACGGATGCCTGTTCTCAACGTGCTTATATTTCAGTAGGACAGAGATGCATGATAAATAATATAGATCTTAAAATTTCCTTGGATAGTAGACAGGAATATATGCCATGGAAAGAAAAGTGGGAGCTGGTAAGGGCCAGCAGGAGGACATGGGTGGGGAGAAGGTTGCAAGATTCAGGGGTGGTCTTTTGAGGAGGTGAGATGAGGTATAGGCAAAGACTCGAAGGAGATGAGGAAATGAGCCAAGAGGATTTTTGGAGGAAAGAGTTGCAGGCAGAGGCATAGCCCGTGCAAAGGCCCTGTGGTAGGAGAGTGCCTGTGGTGTGTAAGGAACAACCAGGATTCCAGTGTGGCCAGAGTGTTATAATGGAGAGGCTGGATCAGAGAAGTAATAGGGGACAGTTCCTGTAGTTGGAGCTTTCATTAATGAGATGATAAAATCCTTCCAGCAGCCCACCAGGCCCTGCCCTTCAGACCTTTGCTCTGGGCTTCTGTTTCCAGCCCCTTTTCACATCAGAGCCATCCCAGGAGCCTGCCCAGCTGTCTCCTCTCCACCCGCTTTGCCTAGTCATTGCGCTGTGTGTGTGCTGTGTTCAGTCATGTCCAACTCTTTCCAACCCTATGGACTACAGCCTGCCAGGCCCCTCTGTCCATGGGATTTCCCAGGCAGGAATGCTGGAGTGAGTTGTCATGCCTTTCTCCAGGGGATCTTCCTGACCCAGGGATCCAACTCGAGACTCTTTCATCTCTTGCATTGGCAGGCAGATTCTTTACCATCAGAACTCTATCCAAAGAGCATTGCCTCTAAGACACATTTCTCGAACCAGGTTAGTCCTCCAGCTTCACCCTCTCAAACCACCCGGCCCTTCCCCTACACACAGGTCTCATGAGTACACAGCAACCTAGCTTTGCGTCTACAATTAGTTCATTTGGTTTATCACATCTCTGACAGGTGTTTATTCTGTGCCGAGCACAGTCCTGGGTGGCAGGGCACCATGGAGAACAGGACTGACAGGGTCTCTGTCCTAAGGGAGATGGACCATAAACACAAAGCAAAGAGAGAAGATAACCTGGGGTGATGATATGAGCTACAGAGAAGAGGAAATAGCGTAGCAAGGCTGCAAGGGGCAGGCATGTCAGAGAGGCCTCAATCAGAGCATGACTTCTGAGCTGTATGGGGTGGGAAAAAGAGCTCCAGGCAGCCAAAGGGCAAGTGCACAGGTCCTGAAGTATGATTGCCCTTGAACTATTTGAGCAAAAGGACGACAGCCTGTGTGCCTGGAGCCCACGGGGTTTCTCTCTCCAGCTAGAAAGGCAGTCCCCAAGACTCCAGACCCCGTATGTTTCCTCTCTGGCTGCACCCACCGCACCTGCCCACCGCTGCCACTCTCATTGTATTTGTTGGATGATGGAGTAGGTGTTTTCTTTCTGACCCTCCTTCAATCCACCTTTCTCCCTGAACTCTTCCCAGCCCTCTCCAGACCTCCAGAACACTTCCTTCTCTAAGCCCAAACCTCAGAACCTTTGCTTGAGATCCCTGGACAGTCGGCTTGGGGCCGGGCAACCCCTTGTCCATTTCTCTGGGAGTGAGTGCATCAAAGCCCAGGACATCTGAGGCCTGACTTTTCAAAACCTTTTATGAGGGACTTCCCTGTGATTAAGATTCCACGCTTCCACTGCAGGGGGGTACAGGTTCTATCCCTGGTCGGGGAACTAAGATTCTGCATGGTGTGTGATGTGGCCAAAAAATTTTTTAAAGCACTTAAAAAACAGTCTATGAAACAGTGAGCCAAACTCCTGGCTTTGGCAGATGCGGGAACTAGGGCTCCCCATCAGGCTACCAGCTGCTAGGCCACGAGATTCACCCGATCTGGCTGCAAGAAGCCAGGGTGGGCTCTTTCCTTGGCATTCGCAGCCTCACATCCTCATGTAGGGTGGTCTTGCTTTAACTTGTAAGGCGCACAAAGTCTCTTGTGGTCGATGACCTTCCCCCTGGGATTATGCATTCCTTGAGGGCAGGATGGGGTTGCTGGACTTTTTAAAATGTTACTTGACTTTCCTCTCTACTTCTATGTCTACGCTCTTCCAACTGAGGGACCCAGCCAGAGCACAAGATGCCATCAGCTCCTTCCTCCCGGGACCGAAGGACCATGGAAGCCACCACATGGGGCATTCACTGGCTTGTGGTCAGGCCTGCAGCTGGATATTCTTAGCAGCCTTTAGCAGGTCATCCTGAGAATTTCAACTTGCCTGTCACCAGGGCTTAGATCCCTCAACCGCCAGGGCTGAGATGGTCTCTACTTGTAAGCAGACAACTCGGAATCCAGAGTGAAGCGATGTGCACTTGTTTCAAAGGCCTACAGACCAGCATCACACTTAGCCAGTGGCTGCTCAGGGTCACCCGGGGCCTGAAGAGCAGTCAGACTTTCGGGAGAACCCTCCTGATTTAGCAGGAACTGCTCAGCACAGCAGGGGATCTGGACCCACAGCTGGGTGGTTAGTATAGATGACCTCTCTCCTGGGCCCTAGGGTACCTCGGAAGCCAAGGAGTCTCAGATACAGGCTGACCTTCCTTACTACAGGTTGAAGGCATCCACTGAGGGTCTAGGAGCAACTTTTTTTCTTACTCGTTTCTTATATTTAAAAAATTTTTATTTTATGTTGTAATATAGTTATTCACAATGTTGTGTTACTTTCAGGTGTACGCACAGTGGTTCATTTATACGTATACATATATCTGTTTTTTTTTCAGATTCTTTTCCCATAGAGGTTATTACAGAGTATTGAGCAGAGTTCCCTGTGCTACCTTGTGTTGTTAATTATTGTATATATAATACAGTGTGTGTATGTTAACCGAACCTCCTAATTTATCCCTCCCCTTTCCCCTTCTCCCATGGCAACCAGAAGTTTGTTTCCAAGTCTGTAAGTCTGTTTCTGTAGATTCCACATATAAGTGATATCTTAGGATATTTGCTTTTCTCTGTCTGACTGGCTTCACCTAGTATGACAATCTCTAGGTCCATTTATGTAAGTAGCAATTTTTTAAAAACGGGGGATGCTAGGGATCAGATAAACTGTGTGGATCACAATAAACTGTGGAAGATTCTGAAAGAGATGGGAATACCAGACCACCTGACCTGCCTCTTGAGAAACCTGTATGCAGGTCAGGAAGCAACAGCTAGAACTGGACATGGAACAACAGACTGGTTCCAAATTGGGAAAGGAGTACATCAAGGCTGTATATTATCACCCTGCTTATTTAACTTATAGGCAGAGTACATCATGAGAAACACTGGGCTGGAAGAAGGACAAGCTGGAATCAAGATTGCCGGGAGAAATATCGATGACCTCAGATATGCAGATGACACCACCCTTATGGCAGAAAGCGAAGAAGAACTAAAGAGCCTCTTGATGAAAGTGAAAGAGGAGAGTGAAAAAGTTGGCCTAAAGCTCAACACTGAGAAAACTAAGATCATGGCATCTGGTCCCATCACTTCATGGCAAATAGATGAGGAGACAGTAGAAACAGTGTCAGACTTTATTTTGGGGGGCTCCAAAATCACTGCAGATGGTGACTGGAGCCATGAAATTAAAAGACGCTTGCTCCTTGGAAGGAAAGTTATGACCAACCCAGATAGCATATTCAAAAGCAGAGATGTTACTTCGCCAACAAAGGTCCATCTAGCCAAGGCTGTGGTTTTTCCAGTGGTCACATAGGGATATGAGAGTTGGACTGTGAAGAAAGCTGAGTGCCGAAGAATGGATGCTTTTGAACTGTGGTGTTGGAGAAGACTCTTGAGAGTCCCTTGGACTGCAAGGAGATCCAACCAGTCCATTCTAAACGAGATCAATCCTGCGTGTTCATTGGAAGGACTAATGCTAAAGCTGAAACTCCAGTACTTTGGCCACCTCATGCGAAGAGTTGACTCATTGGAAAAGACCCTGATGCTGGGAGGGCTTGGGGGCAGGAGGAGAAGGGGACAACAGAGGATGAGATGACTGGATGGCATCACTGACTTAATGGACCTGAGTCTGAGTGAACTCTGGGAGCTGGTGATGGACAGGGAGGCCTGGCATGCTGCGCTTCATGGGATCACAAAGAGTCGGACACGACTGAGCGACTGAACTGAACTGAACTGAACTGAGGGATCAGAAATCCCCATTTTGGTGCTTTCTTGAAATCCTTGGGTGAACTCCCTCTCCGGATGCACTTGTTTCTCCCACCCTGGAGGGCACTTGCCACCAAGCTGTGTGTGCAATGGTAGGGGAGGAGGAGGGGGTGAGAGAGGGCCTTGGGGACCCTCCAGTGGGGTACTGTGGGCAGGAGGACAGTGCAGTCAGTAGGGGCACTACAGCCATTTAAGTGCATTTTGGGGGTGCAGGTTTTGGCACATTCACTGTTCGTTCAAGGGGTGTTCAGAGGTGGAACTCACTCGTTGGGCCCCTGGCAGAGCTGCAGCTCTGGCAATGGGTGTTGGCTTTGTCAGCCTTTTCCCCTGGGCTGCCACCACTGCTGTCAAGTCCCTGAGCTGCGCTGTGTCCATCAGGCTGCAAATAACATGGCACTGGACCTCTCCCAAGTCAGTGCCTTTTCTTGTTTCTTTCCACACTTTCTCATTTCTCTTGGGGTGGCCAGACCTGCAGCTGTGTCTTACTTTCCTGCATTTATCTGGCTCCAAAAATGCAGTGGCACAGCCTGGGAGATAGATGTGGGCAGGGGTGCAGGATAGCTCCCTGGGGTGGATGTGTGTGTGTGTGTGTGTGTGTGTGTGAGTGTGTGTAAGGAGGTTCCAGGCAGCAGGGGGTGCAGAAATGCTTCCTCTCTCCCAGCATCACCCAGCATCACTCCACAGCAGAGAAAAGTCAGGTTCAGTGTTGAAACAACGCATCTTTGAGGATGGCACATGGTGAGGAAGGGGAGCTGTGGAAAGGATTCGGGGAAAGGGGAGGGGTCTTGGAGGGAAGGAATAAGCCCCAGAGAAGCTGTGATAGCAGAAACCGTCCGAATCCCAATCGGGCTTTTGGTGACATTGGGGTATGAGGACTGGGAGGAATTGTTGAATTAGGGGTTAAGGGCCACAAAGATTCTGAAATCAGTTGTATTCTAAAAACGATAATTAAACACCCTGTATATATAAGTCAGGTGTTCTAGGAATGAGACTGCCCTGAAGAAGACACTCTAAGCACCAGGGGGGAAGCATCAGGCCAGACGGAAGATGGAGGGGTTTGTGTGGGCTGGTGCATGGAATGATGAAGGCGGGTGGGGCCAGCCTGGCTTGTTCTGTTCTGGGAGGGTCCCCACACAGTCCACTCAAAGCCAGGGCAGCCCATGGCACAGGCAGGTAAGGTCCCTGCAGCCCACTGAGCCCTGGCAGGGACGTACTAGGGGGCAGCCAGCTTGGAAAAGATGCGTATTTGCTGGAGAGAGTGAGTCTAGTGGGTTTAAGGACCCAGAGTGGGAGTTTTTCCTTACTCACCTCACAACAGGCAGGTAAGCAGAAATAGTAACGCTAGCAGTTGCATGTTTGAGTATTGGTTATGGTGGGATACTGTAGTCTCCTGTTGTACACTGAAGATGGCCATAACTTCTTTGTACCTTCTCCCACCAAAGGGGTATGCCAGGGGCTAAATTGTGTCCCCCTAAATCCACATTCCTAAGCCCTAGTAGCTCAGAATGTGACTGTATTTGGTGTCAGGATCTTTAAAGAGGTAATTAAGTTAAAAATGCGGTCATTCAAAATGAGGTCACATTGGGACTTGCATGGTGGTTAAGAATCTGCCTTGCAATGCAGGGGACACGGGTTCCATCCCTGGTCGGGGAACTAAGATCCCACATGCCTTGGAGCAACTAAGCCCGAGCCCACTACTGAGCCCATGCACCACAACTAGAGAGTCTATGGGCCGCAGTCAGAGATCCTGCGTGAGAACAATGAAGATTCCACATGCTGTCAGCCAAGACTCACTGCAGCCAAATACATAAATAGATAGATAAATGTTAAAAAGAAAAAGAACCAAAATGAGGTCACATAGATGAGCTGCCCCCCCGCCAATCCAGTCTGACTGGTTCCTTATAAGAAGAGAAATATGGCCACTGAGACACATAGAGGGAAGACCATGTGAGGCACTGGAAGAAAATGGCTCTCTGTAAGCCAGAGAGACCTCAGAAGAAACCAACCCTTCCCACACCTTGATCTTGGACTGTTCCAGCCTCTAGAACGGTGAGGCAGTACATTTTGGTGGTTTCAGGCGCCCAGTCTGAAGTATTCTGCTATGGCAGCCGGAGCTAAAGAATACAGAGTGGAGTCTACGTCCCTAGAAGCTGGGCTGGCCTGGTGACACACCCCGACAGAATGCAGCATAAGTGATACTGTGTGACTTCTGAGGCAAGGCCTTAGAAGACCTTGCAGCAACCTGCTTCACCCTCTCGGGAAGTTCTGAAAATGCCACCAGGAAACCAGTATTGTGTATTAAAGCAGGGGTCCCCAATCCTGGGCTTCCTAGGAACCTGGCCACACAGTAGGAGGTGAGCAGCAGGCAAGTGAACAAAGCCTCATCTGCTGCTCCCCATCGCTCACATTACCACCTGAATTATGCCCCCCTCCCCCACCCTCACCACCATCTATAGAAAAATTGTCTTGCACAAAACTGGTCCCTGGTGCCAAAACAGTTGGGGACTGGTATATTAGAGGATTTACGGTAACAGGTTGGCGAGCCACCATTCACCCCAGCCAAGACTAGTGCCAGCTGCCAGACTGTGCATGAGGTCATCTTGGGCCTGCTCTGAGGTGAGCTGCAGGAATGAGGGTGGCTGACCCGCCCAATGGTGAGGAAGAAGAAATTGTTGTTGTGTTAAACCACTGCATTATAGAGCCGTTTGTTACACAGCAATAACAAACTAATACATCTCATGGAAACATACTGTAGAAAGGGTTTCATCCCAGAGTTTTAGAAGAAAGTTATGTTCTGACTGTTGGACAAAGCACTCCATTGAATGAGAAAACCCTTTATCTAGAACTCTTTCTTCCCTCAGCTACCTCTGGCTTGACCCCACCTTGTGTCTGTGTCTGCTGTTTCCAGTTCTGGGCCACAGCAAGGGGTGTCTCTCAGGAGGAAAAGAGGGTAGGGAGAGCTTTCCCTGAATCAAGACAGAAGACTGCCATTTCTTTATCTGTCAACAACAAGCGGCTGCCTAAGCCAGTCAAATCCCCAGATGTTGTCTAACCAAACACCTTTGGGATACACAGCTGTAGAATCACTATGGACACAGCAACCATTTATTAAACACCTACTAAATACCAATTCCAGTATTGTTGCCTGGAGAATCCCATGGACAGAAGCGCCTGGTGGGTTGTAGTCCATGGGGTTCGCAAAGAGTCAGACAAGATTGAAGTGACTGAGCATGCACACACCAGTACTGTGTATCTAATGCATTCGCTTACTTAATTCTCATAAAAGTACGAGCAAAACAAGTCATTAGTCACATTACCCTCTTGTTGGTGAGGAAACTGAGACTCCTAAGGTCACAGAGCTAGTGGGCCTGGACTTACAAACAGATGGTCTTACCTCTTCCCCAAGGTTTAATGCTTCAGGAGAATGGGCATTGCTCGCCTCTCCCCCCTCTTCCCACCCCGCACGCCACCCAGTGCATAGAAATAGGAAGAGCTGGTCTATAAGGAGAAGCTAGGCCAGGTGTGCAAGGGAGAACCAGGGTGGAGCCACAGGGAGCAAGTGAACGCATTCTGAAGGGGACTGCAGTCTGAAGCGGGGAGGTAGTTGCTGGGAGGCTTTGGGAAGGTGGGGGTGGGATGCCCACTGGCTTCTCCTTCTGGATGGCTCTGCCCTCCCAGGCAACTCTCCAGGCTCTCCTCCCTCCTTCTTATGCAAATCCCTAACCAGTGAAGACCAACTCTATTAAGGGCTGACTTAGGTCCCTGCCAAGTGCTTATTTGCATTCCCTCATGCCATCCTCATGAGGCTGCTTCAAGGTAGGCATCTCGTTACGCCCACTTTACAGATGGGGCAACTGAGGCACAGAGCTGTGAGACGATGTGCAGCCTGCAGTATGGCCTAGCCTAGTTAGTCCTCTCTTGGCCTCCCCAGTCCTCTGAGAGCCACCCAGACATGGATTCTTGAGGTGCTTATACGCATGTATTAGTCACTTGGGCACGCAGGGTGTGTTCATTAATTTGTTCTCCTTGGCCAGCATCACGGGGCCTGTGGACCATTTCTTGCCCTCACCCTGGTGTCAGGCACATAGAAGGAGCCCAGTAAGGTGAGCTCTGGGGCTGAAGTGTTGCAAGGCTGTGCGGTTCTGAGTTTCTCGCCGCCCTGATCTGAACAACACAGTTGCCCAACGTGAGGCTAGTGGTGACGATGGAGGATGGGAGGAAGCCCCAGAAGGAAAACCAGTAGGACCAGAGGGAGCAACGTCCCCAGACTGCCAAGCACAGGCCCCATTGCTTTTTCCGAGAATCAAAGTGTGAGTGAGAGGGGTCCATGGGCCCCCACCTCAGAGACAGCGCTCGACCACCTTCCCGAAGGACAGTTCATTGGAGCAGACGCTTAAGGGCTCCTTCCTCTTCTGTCCTGCCTTCCCTGTGGGGCAAATCATATCCACCCTGGCACCAACTGGAACTCAGCCTCCCTTTTAATGCTGCCTTGGCTCAGTGGTAAAGAATCTGCCTGCAGTGCAGGAGACCCGAGTTTGATCCCTCCCTGGATTGAGAAGATACCCCAGAAGAGGACATGGCAACCCACTCCAGTATTCTTGCCTGGAGAATCCCATGGACAGAGGAGCCTGGCAGGCTATAGTTCATGGGGCACAAAGAATCAGACACAACTGAAGCGACTCACTTTTACCCAGAAGCACCCTTGAATGTGGCTATGGAAGGCAAGCCACTCTCACCTTCCCCTGGCAGCCCGGGTGCTGGCCAAAATGGTTTCCCTTTGACTTCTCCTCAGCCCCCCAACGGAGAAGGCAATGGCACCCCACTCCAGTCCTCTTGCCTGGAAAATCCCATGGACGGAGGAGCCTGGTAGGCTGCAGTCCATGGGGTCACGAAGAGTCGGACATGACTGAGCGACTTCACTTTCACTTTTCACTTTCATGCATTGGAGAAGGAAATGGCAACCCACTCCAGTGTTCTTGCCTGGAGAATCCCAGGGACGGGGGAGCCTGGTGGGCTTCCGTCTGTGGGGTCGCACTGAGTCGGACACGACTGAAGCAACTTAGCAGCAGCAGCCGCAGCCCCCAACTCTCTTCCAACCTGGGGTGAAGAAAGCAAGGGCAGAGACAGGACCCACTCCTGGACAAGAGGAGGAAGAACCACACCCACAAGAATCACTCTCTGATTGCTTTCTATTCAGGTACCACTCAGTTCCGCATTCCAACACATGTGAGCCTCGAGAAGATACTACACCAGGGCATCTGTCCTGGAGGCATCGTGTCCTCAGTCGAGTGTTCCCATTTGGAGCCCGAGAAGGTTCCAGTTGAGCCCAGGTACTTGGTCAGGGCTGATATGGGGTCTCAGGAGATCATAGAAGACCTTGTGTACACGAAACCCATCAGGGAGTCAGAAAGTATGCCACTGCTGCCCTGAACTATCCCAAGGGACTAGAAATGACTAGAAACTGAGAAAGAAGGAATTCCTTGGTGGCCCGCTGGTTAGGACTTGGCCCTTTCACTGCTGGGGCCCAGGGTCAGTCCCTGGTTGGAGAACTAAGATGCTGCCCCCCAAAATAAACTGAGAAAGAGCGCCCCTTCAGCTCATCCTTCCAGCCCAGTAGACATGAAGAAAAGCAACTGGAAACCTGGCACCCGGCACTGACTGCCCTGGGAGCTCCTAGACCTCAAACAAGAAGAAGAGGAATTCACATTTGTCCAGGACTTCAAAGACATCCTCTCGCTTAATCCTCATCACAACCCCATCAGATACTGTGGCAGTTTTAAACAAGTCTGTGGGTCATTTGACACACTTTCCCCCGAGAGGTTGGTTTCCTCCATGGCTCAGTGGTAAGGAAACCTCCTGCAATGCAGGAGTCACAGGAGACACAGGTTCGACTCCTGGGTCAGGAAGATCCCCTGGAGGAGGAAATGGCAACCCACTCCAGTATCCTTGCCTGGAGAATCCCATGGACAGAGGAGCCTGGTGGACCCTAGTAAAACATAGGGTCGCAAAGAGTCGGACACGACTGAAGCAACTGAGCATGCATGAATGCACAACTGAAAGGTGGGGGTGATGCTCCCACTCTGAGAAATCTGGGTAAGTTCATGACTGCTCTGAACACAACAGAAGTGATGCTGTGAGACTTCTAAGGCTAAATCAGAAGAGACCATGCAGCTTCCTCCTGGCTCCCTGGGGCACCCATTCTGGGACAAGTCAAAAAGAAGTCATGGCCATGCTGGGGAGTCACAGGTAGATGCCCCAGCTGACAGCCCAGCTGAGCTCCCAGACAATGGCCAGTATCAACTGAGAAGTCCTTTCCAGCCCCACACAACTGAGACAAAACGTAATAGTTGTGCATCTGATCTATAAGCATGTTGTGGGCAACTTGTAAGTGAGAACACCTTTCTGGACAATGTGGTCCCTCCAAGAACTTCCAACTGAGCTGAAGAGATAAGGTATAACTGAGCAACCAAATGATAAGCTTTGTGGCTGTGATGATAAACGCAAAGGCACCTGGGAGAATTCAACTCAAAGGTAGTCTAGGAGGGCTCCATGGAGGAGATGTGCCTGGAGCTGGGCGTCATGGTGAGCAAGGAGATCATTCCATGTGGAGAACCCAGGAGCTGAGTCTCCCTCAGGGGGAAGAGCAGGCAAGAGAGCATGGGAAGCCTGGGGCTGTCTGGCAGGTGTGTTTGTGGAGTATGGAAACCAGTGTAGAGCAAGACCAGATTGGTGGTGGTCACAGTGGGGAGGTGGAGTGGTGAGGGATTTGTGGCTGGATCCAGATTTTTATTTTCTCACTTTCCAAAAGCAACTGTCATTAAAGATCAAGGACCACATTTCAGCTTTTCCAGAAAAGTAAAAGAAAACTATGTGCTTTTATTTCCCAGGGCATTAGCTAACATTTTCCCCAGGATGGTTTTATAGGATACACTTGGGAGACTTTTGATGGAAGACAAATACTTTTGTTAGTGCCCTTTAGAAGCCTGGACTCTCATAAGGTCCACCAGAATGCCTAAAAAGAGAGAAAATTCTAAGTGCCAGCAAAGAGAATTCTTCTCTTTAGCTATGGCAATATAAATTGATGCAACCACTTTGGAAAGCTTTTTGGCACCAACCATTACAGCTGAACACAGGTCCAGAGACTCATCGTGTGGGTATACAGATACCAGCAGAAATGCATCCACCTGTCCATCTATTCGGGCTTCTCTGGTGGCTCAGTGGTCAAGAATCTGCCTGCCAATGCAGGAGACATGGGTTGGATCCCTGGAGAAGGAAAGATCAGAAAGATCCGCTGAAGAAGGAAGTGGCCACACACTCCAGTATTCTCATCTGGGAAATCCCATGGACAGAGGAGCCTGGTGGGCTATAGTCCATAGGGTTGCAAACAGTCGGTGACGACTTAGCAACCAAACAACAAGAATATCCGTCTATTCACAAGAAGGCATGTACGTAAGTGTTCATAGTGGCACTATTAGGAATGGCCCCAAAGCAAAGCTGCCCAAGCGCCCATCAACAGGAGAGAAATAGCAGAGAAATAAAATGTGGTGTATTCACACTGTGTGAGTGCTGCGTGTGTGTGTGTGTGTGCGTGCGTGGGCTAAGTCGCTCAGTCGTGTGCAACTAACTCTTTGTGACTCTATGGACTGTAACCCACCAGGCTCCTCTGTCTATGGGATTCTCCAGGCAAGAATACTGGAGTGGGTTGCCATGCCCTCCTCCAAGGGACCTTTCCAGGGACCGAACCCACGTCTCGTCTCCTGCATTAGCAGTTGAGTTCTTTAACACTAGCGCCACCGCCGCATGGTACACAGCAAGGAGAATGCATGAACCATAATGCACACAGTATGAATGGATTTTACCAGGATAGTGTGTGAAGCAAGAGGAGCCAGACACACAAAAAGCTCATATTGTAGGTTCCGTTTCTATAAAGTACCAAACCAGGCAATGCTAATCATGCAAAGTTAGGTTAGCAGTAATCTCTGGGGGCACAGTACTTGGAAGGGGGGATGAGATGATTTCTGGGGTGCTGGTGGTTTCCTGATCTGGGTACTGGTTATATGGGTGTGTTCATCAAGTCCAGTGCAAATGATCTGTGAGAGTTTCTGTATAGCTATTTTGCGTCAATAAAAAGCAAATCATCACCGTTGTCATCATTATCACCTTCTAATGCGGAATGAAGGCAGAAGTCACGAAGAGATTTACACGGAGAGTGACAAAGAAACAAAGTTGAGGGACATGCCGACAAGGATAAGTTTAAGATGGATCCAGTTAAATAAAGCAAAGTTGTCAGTGAAATCAGAAAGCAAATTGCAGTTTCAAGAGTACCCGCCCTGCTCCCTAATGGGTGGCTAGTCTAAGAAGCAACTACACCCAGCCAGTCCCCTTTCCAGATCTAGGCTGGGATTAGTTACAGAAGATGGATCACCTCCCACAGCTTTGGAGGCAGGAGGCAGAATTCCCCCCAAATAAAAGATGCTTTGAATCCTCAAGGGGCCCCACCATTAAACATCTACCCCAAAGCTCGATTCTCTCTGCTTACAGGATGTAAATCTTGATGCTCCCACTCTAAATTTTTGTACCGTGGATTCCTTTGATTGGAATCACTTTGGGCAAAGGCGATTAGACTCCATTAGCCATGGGAATCAATTGAACAGTGAGCTTTCCTTCCTAAAGGGAAGGGCCAGGTTCCAGTACTTGGCTTATTGCAGAGCCCTGGAGGAATTCATTGAAGGGAGGCCCGATTTTAAACATCATCGCTTTTGGAAGAGACATTAGGCATCCCTCCCACATTATTCAAGGATGAAATGAGAAAGGCAGGGCAGGACTGGGGGAAGGAGCCATAAGAAGGAGCTGGAACCTTCAATTTACTCCCTAAAACCATCAATGCATGAAGCCATGTCCTAGACAGCCAGTGAGAAGAGCTGAATGTCCACTTGGTAGTAGAGCGAACTCCAGTGGTGACACTTCCTGGGTATTAGTCCAGGTGTGTGTTGCTCTAAGACGTGCTCAGAGGCTAGCAAGGACACTTGTTAGGTCTTGGGTCTCCTCCGGTCTTTCCCACCTATACCCCATCATTAGATAGGAAACCTCGGCAGGAAGAAAGGTCTCCATCATGGTCTCCTTCTCTCTAGGCCTTGAGATGGCCTCTGATCCATGTTCTCAGGTTTCCTGAGGTTGGTGGCCATGATCCAGAAGCCTATGGTCCTATGATAAACCACCTCAGGGATGTTAATGTGTAATTATTGCATGGATTTATGTAATCTAAAACAGAAAACTCCAGCAAAGGCGGTTATATGATTTCATATATGTGTTTATATATATATATATCATAGCTAGAGATATATAGTCTGGGTTTGAGCCATCTGTTTCAGATTGCATTGCCGTTAAATCTCCACCCTGCCCTGTTTCCATGCCTTTTGCCATGTGACTTTACAATTCATCCCTCTAGAGGTGGAGTGGATCTCTGGCTCCATCGGTGTCAGGTCACAAATGTCCTTTGACCAATGGAATGTAAGCAAAAGTACTCGAGTCACTGCATTTCTGTTTTACCCTCTTGCAGTTCAGATATCGCCAGGAAACTATGTCCCAGGTAGCCTGCTTGTCCTTGGAGTACGAGAGACCCATGGAGCAGACTGGGCCCAACCCCACTCAAGCCAAGCTAGCACAGTCTAGATCAGCTAACAACAGGTAATCCACAGACATGGATATGAGAAGTAAATGCTTCCTGATGTCAATTACTAAGTGTGGGAATAGTATTTTGTTATATAGCATAATTGTGGCAAGACCTGACTGATACACGCTAAGCACTTTATTTCATCAATGCACAATCTAATGTCTAAAAGAACGTCTCATCTCTCTCCCCTCTATTTTTTTCCTTGACCACACTGTGGGATCCCTCTGACCACGGAGTAAATCCACGCCCTTGCTAGTGAAAGCTGCGGAGTCCTAACCATTGGACAACCAGAGAATTCCCCTCCTTTTTTTTTCCTGCTGTGTTGCGTGGCATGTGAGATCTTAGTTCCCTGACCAGGGATTGAACCCATGTCCCCTGCATGGGGCTGCCAGGGAAGTCCCTTTCCTTACCTGTCTTTATTCTTCATAGATTTATCACAACCTGAAATGCTATATATATATATATATATATATATATATATATTTACATAGGCATATATATATATATATATATATATATGTACTTGTTTCTCAAGTGAAATAATGTTTTATGATGGCTAAGATACTGTTTTGTTCCCCGCCACTATAAACACCCAAAGCCCTAGTAGGTGCGCATGAAGTGAAAGTCACTCAGTCGTGTCCAACTCTTTGTGACCCCATGGGCTATACTGTCCATCGAATTTTCCAGGCCAGAATGCTGGAGTGGGTTCTCTTCTCCAGGGGATCTCCCCAACCCAGGGATCGAACCCAGGGATCAAATCCAGGTCTCCCACATTGCAGGCAGATTCTCTACCAGCTGAGCTACCAGGGAAGCCCCAAGTAAGCATGTGGTAGGTGTTAAATAATTATGTGTAGAATGGATGGATAGCCCTTTTTGTCTTCAGTTAATATGTCTCCTGTCTAATTTATGTTCCTCTGTGTAGCTCAACGACTTGGTGATAGGCTAAGTTGAGGAAAAAGAAAACATTTTGTGGAGAAAAAGAATCTGTGAGCAGATCTCTGGGTGCTGCCTCTGGTAAGAGCTGAGGGGTTCTTTCTCAAGGAGCGGCTCCCGGTGGTCAGGGTCCTCAGAAACCACAGCAGCCCTCCAGGACCTTGACAAGTCAGCAGGTGGCCTGTCCAGCACCATCCAATGGAACTGTAACACAGCTAAATTTCTGTGGCCCATCTCAGAGGCTGTCCTCAGCCTTAGGAGGTTTCTGTGTGTCAGTTCACTGGGGGGAACTTGAAAGGGACTGATGTGGCTTCCAAGAGCTGCCAGAACGTTTGACTCTCTGGCATTGTGCCAGCATCACACGTTAATTAAATTATATGGCAGAAACACCACAATGTCAAGGTCAGATATTAAAGCCTAACATTAGGCTCAGTATTTTATAGTGCAGAGCAAAGTATACCTTTAAACAAATTTCCTTATCTTGCCCGTGTCGACTCTAGCGTCCAGCTCGTCAGACATCTGCCATTCAACACTGCATCCCGGACAACTTTGTCTGAGGGTCCATAAGACTCTCTCTGGCTTGTCAGACAGCTTGGGGGAGGGCGACCGAGGAGGGGGTATTCCTGCAATCACACCCACTTGCTCCATCTGACCCTCGAATTGGGGCCAAAACAGGCCTTTGTGAACCTGGAACTCCCTGAGGGCGAAGGATGTATTCTTCCTGGCTTTGTCCCGAAAGTAAACGCTAGTTCTTTCTTTGAAGATGGTTCTATCAGCAGGGCAGCAACTAGCCAGGCTAGAAAATGGGAAGGAAAAAAAAAAAAAAAGAAAAAGACTTTCCTTCCAAATGTCTTTTTAATAAGCACGGCTAGAAGCTTTCCGTGAGTGCGGAAACTGTCCACAGGAAGCCCCTGGCTCTGAGCAGAGCTGAGAGAGGGCAATTCTTTCAGGCAGGAAAGGACTATTAAGCCACATTCTGGGTTTCCTCAGGCCTCGCTCACGGTTATGGATGAAAACTGGGAGGGCCATGAACTCGGGGGCCCAATGACTCTCAGCTTATCACCGAAGCAAAGTGGATACCAAATGTGTTGGTCTCGTCTCCTCAATACCTATTAAGTACCTTCTATATGCCAGGCACTATTTTACGTGCTTTATCTCCATCAACTAACTTAGTTCTCCCAACATGATAAAATTTGTCGTTTTTGTAGCCCCCTCCTCTATTTTACAACCAGGCAAAGTGAGGCCAAGTGGGACACCGAGAGTAACCACCTAAGGCCACACAAATAGTCAAGTGGCTGAGCCAGGTTTGAAAGGAACCAAGGCAGCCTGCCTGTACCCTACCTGCTACTGTGCAGTCTTGGCTATTGAATCCTAGAAACCTCCCATGAGCCAGGCGCCCTGATAAGGTGCTGGGGGTTCTGGGGGGAGGACCCTGTATAAGCAATGTATTCACAAGGGCCAAGTATTTCTAAGTAACATTGTAAAATAAAGTTAAACTAATTCAGATCTTTGAAGGGGTTTTGAATTCTTTCCAAGAGTAGGAGTGTTGAATAAATATAGTGCTTTGGAAAACCTGCCTTCCTATATGGGTGTTCATTGTACTTGATCTTTACATTTTACTGTGGGTTTGGAATTTTTTTCAAAATAAAATTTAAATAATTCTTTTTTTTTTTTTTTTTTTTTAAGAATTGGCTTTAATAGACTACCTTGGGGAGGGTAAGCAAGAAACTGGGAGTGGTGATTGCCTGCGGACGGGTGCCCTGGGTGACTGAGGAACACGACTGGGGGGGATGGAAGAGCATCCCCTTGATATCCTCGGAATTTTGTGCCATGAATGTGACATTGTCTGGGTGGAAGCTTGGGAAAGAAAGCACAGAACTCCAGGTTCCCGAGTCCCCACCCCGCAGGCTGACCACTCAAGAGTATGGAGGGTCTTTGGTCACCCAGCCGCAAGTGGAAAGTGGGCAGACACTCCCACCCACTCTCTGGCCTAAAAAATATAAGCTGAGGAGGAAAATCGAGAGGAGCTCATTCTCTCAGCTTTAGGTAGTGTGAACAAAGGGAAGCTTTCACCATGTGGGGCTCAAACCTCTCGGGGAGACTGTAAGTTCTCTAAGAAGGGGCCTGGGGTCTCCCCCGGCCACCCCCAACAGCCGCAAGAATAGCGCCCAACAGATAGATGGGCTCTATGGAGTGCTCATGGAATGAATGAGCTGTGCTCACCTTCCGTCAAAGGTCACCTGGCCCAATGGTCTCCCCAGGATATGTGTGGGGACCTCTTAGAGCCTGGATGTCACACTTACCTCGAGTTACCAGTGCTTCTCAACCTTAACACATATAGAACGTGATGATATTTTTACAATGCACAAGGATAAACAGTGACCAAGTGTTCACAAGGGCCCCACTTGGCTGCTCTAGGCCTGAAGCTACCAGTCAGGGGAGTTGTCTACCCGGTCCCCACCCCTGCCAGACCCAGGCTACCCCGAGGGGCTGGCCCACAGACAACACCCTCAATCTTGGCAAGCTCTGGGTTGATAGCTACAGGGGCCGTTCACTGGCTGTCTGGAGCTAGTCACCTAAATGAGGAGAGGGCGGGCCGAGGGGGCTGCGGAGGGGCAGCTGGGTTTCCTGGGATTCAGACTGGGTGCGAGGGTTTGTCCCGGGCTGGGGGGCGATGCGGGCCTGAGTGGTGGGCTGGGACAGGGCTGACTGCCAGCTCCAGCTGGCCCACAGCCAGGAAGTCTGACTGAACTTGGGCCAGCCCTGTTGGCCCACAGACTCTGTAAGCTGAACTGCTCCAGCACTCCTGGGCCTTTGTTTTCGCTTCCCCACCGCTCTCCCTTAGTGTTTAGGAATGTGCTTTGAAGGGTCCAGCCTGTTTCGCCTCTGCTTAGGGAAACCAAGAGCACAGGCTGGGCCGAGGCCAGATGGCTGCAGGGAGGGCACCTGTCATCACACTGAAAGCGCCCCAAGGGGCAGGTGGAACCTGGGGGGCACGGGGGCGGGGGCGCCGCTTAAGCCAGCCCCCTTTCTCTGCTGGGAGACTCTGTTTCCAGTGCTAAACCTTGGAGAGTCTCAGGTTTGTTTTGTTCAGGGAGGCAGTATTCCCTTAGCAGCTCCCCCAGAGAGCCTCCATTTGTCCAGGAGCTTTTGCGGGGTGAGTTACGTGCTTGTATTTGTCCAGGGCAAGAGAGAGAGCTGCAAGTTGTGCTTGAGCTAGGAGGAGTTGCCTCTTCAATTCGCCCCTGGCTCAATTTCCCTGCCTGCCTTGGGACACGCTGGCAGGCCCTCAGATGACAGTCAAGTGAAGGGCCCTGGTCCAAAGGGCCTGGCCTCTCTTGCACCCGCCGCCCCTGGAGAGAGTGGTCTCACATCCAGGCTGCCCTCCTGTAAAGCTTGCTGTAGCACTTTGAGTGGCCGGCTTCTTTCTTCCACAGCCCCCTCACCCACCGTCCTTCATGGCCTGTGTTACACCCTAACTCACCTGCTTGGGCCTTTGAGGGCTCCGAGCACTGTGGCCTCATAGGCCCAGCACCGTGCTTTGCCAACAGCAAGCACTTGATAAATCTATATGATAAGAATACCAGAACTCTTCAGTGACCCTGGGCACCCAGGATCGCTCTCTAACCAAAAGTCCCCTTTCTCCTCTGATTCCTAAAGCAGGGCGCTCTGGGTTCTGGCCTTACTTTGATCACTGATGTGTCCCCTTGAGCTGGCATTGTCACCCTCTGAACCCATTTCCTCAGCTGGAGTAAATGGGGGCCCAACCAAACCTCTGGCTGCCATACTCGGCCACACACTCTGGTTTTCCTGGCTATCGGTTTCAACCCAGGTCGGCCCGCCTTGACTCAGGTCTTAGTGGGGTTCCTGGCCTTCCACTGAGGATGCCTCCTCTGCTTTTCCATGGTCCGTTTAGCTTGACAACACACACCTGGTCCTTAGGCTCCTGCCACGTGTGTGCCTTTCTGTCCCCACAGCCGTTTATACAGCTCCGGCTCCCACGTGCGACGGGGCCGTGGCACATGAGCAATAACTCCAGTGCCACAAGGGCACCTGAGTCATTTTTCTGCAGCGAGCGTTGTCTGTTTCAAGCCACGCAAGACCTCTCTCCTGCCTGGTGGTGACACAGGCCCTGTTTAGTTATGTGTGGTGTCTGGATTTTTTTTTCCCCCTTCCTCATTTCCATTTCTCCTTGATTTCAGCATGAGTTAAATGTGCACTCAGAGGCTCTGCTGAGGATAAAGAGAATGTGATCAGTGGCATCCCTTTCCTGTCTCTGCCCAGGTAATGACTGCCTCCCTGCCTCACCCCCGAGTTTCCTCTCAGTCTTCGTATACTTAGTGCACGTTGCCCTGGACAGAGTTTAATTAGGCACCAATGCACCCAGGGGCAAGGACCCCAGGACCCATCCTAGGTTGAGCAAATGGGGCCCAGCACCCAGTGCAGGAACCTGCAGACTGCCTCCCCCTCCCCTCCCCCCCTGGCTGGTAAGTGATGGGCTGCCAGCAGGTAGGGGAGGCTGTCGGTTATCAACTAATGATCGCCTTAGGCGCCAAGTGATGGAAAATCCAGGCGGGCTGGCGAGCTGCAGGGCGCGGCCAGGGACAATTGTATGGACCAGTTTTAACAGGGGAGGGCGCGTGGATGGCAGGAGTGTTGCGTGGATGGCAGGAGTGTTCCGTGTGTGTGTGTGTGTGTGTGTGTGTGTGTGTGTGTTTCCTGGTCTCTGTCTCTTCTCTCTCCTCCCCGTGTGTGTGTGTGTGTGTGTGTGTGTGTGTGTGTGTGTGTGTGTGTTTCCTGGTCTCTGTCTCTTCTCTCTCCTCCCCGTGTGTGTGTGTGTTTCCTGGTCTCTGTCTCTTCTCTCTCCTCCTCGTGTGTGTGTGTGTGTGTGTGTGTCTGTGTTTCCTGGTCTCTGTCTCTTCTCTCTCCTCCCCGCTGCCTTTCCCTCCTTCTTGCTCTGGCTTTCAGTTTTCTCTTCTGTTTCTAGCCCACGCGAGTTGAAATTAGAAAGGTCTCTGCATTCATTTATTTGTTTTTAATAAAGACAGCATTTTTAAGCGGCATATTTGCAGCAATTGAGTGCTAAACTAAACACCAAGCCGACTAAATGTGTTAGGGGGAAATGAAAAGTCAGTTTACAAGAAACATATAATTAACACGTTCTC
The DNA here is from genome assembly GCF_032405125.1 of Capricornis sumatraensis. Taxonomy (NCBI): domain Eukaryota; kingdom Metazoa; phylum Chordata; class Mammalia; order Artiodactyla; family Bovidae; genus Capricornis; species Capricornis sumatraensis. Next base: position 103,766,103 of record NC_091092.1, on the reverse strand, counting down.
TGACTTTCCCTAAGCCTTTGTCTGGCTGAGGACAAGACACAGGAACCATAATCAACTTTAATAAAATGAAAGATAGTATCGAGGCAAAAGGGGAACAAAAAAAGTTTAGAGTGGGAAACAGTCCTCAGGAGGGGATTCTTGAGTTAATAATAAATCCGTTTTTTTTTAAATGAATCTTTTGTTGCCTTATTTTTAGTCAACAGCCATTTTCTCCCTCTAACTACAAAGGCTCCAGAAGGTTCTAGTTTGTAGTGTACCTGTTAACAACGCCTGAAGCTGAGACCTGGAGGGGGCAGGTGGGGAGGTGGTATAAGGAACCCGCAGGAGATGCGCAGTAGTTCCCACAGGCTGATCTACCCAGGATAATGGAAATTACTATTGCACAACCCCAGAATCTTCACATGGCCTGATTTCCAATAAACTGTTCCCCTCCTCACCCCTTGGAGAAAGTGAAATAAGACATTAGACTTTCAATAATCTCATATGGTGATGATCAATCAAAACCCAGAGGAGAAGGCCAATTTATAGAAATTGTATCTGCTTCACTGGGCGGCTGGAAGAAGGGAGCTGATAAGAACACTGTGCTCGCCTTTGATGTGTGAAGTTGCCCCAAAATGACATATGCCAAAAACAAAAACAAAAACACTGCCTGTACACATGAGGTCTTTTCAAAGGGAGAGGGTGCTCTGGAGAGGCCTGTGCTGAGGCAGATCACTGAAGGGAAGCACATGAATAGGCCACATAAAAACGACTTATTTTTATTATCTTTTGGCTATTTCAAGTTGGCATTTCCATCTTTCCTGTTTGTGTTATCGCCGATGAAGTTTATTTGCTGAATTAACTTTTAATGGATCCTCTACTTTGTTCTTCAAAGTTGGATTCTGGGACTTAGGCCTTTTTAGTCAGGACCCCTCTTGCCTTTGTGACCAGCTCTCACCCCCCACCCCCATTCCAATCCTGGAGGTGAAGGGCTCAGCCTCTGTTAACTCCTTGCCTGCTGGTGTCTTTTCCCTGTAGCTACTAATCACCTCCTTTTGATCATTGCCAAGTTCTCAGGTTGGAGGAAGGAGAAAGGACCTCTTGACCATTCTGGCTGGCTTTCCACATGAGCCTGAAAATGTCGACAAATTTGAAACATCTGCCGGCCTGCTTTGGTCTGATTGCTAAAATATGCCGACCTCAAGCCCCCGCCCCCCCGCCCCTTTTAATCTGTTTCATATTCACAAATTAAGCATTTAGTCTGGGTAATAAATCAGGGCGGTTTACGAGGTTTACACGAGACAAACAAGCAAGCAGGGCACAACACAAGCCCCTGGAAGCGGCGTGCGCGGAGCTGCCAGGAGTCGGGAGCCCCGCGCGCTCGAACGCCGAAAGCAGCCCCGGCGCGCCCTGACACGCCGCCAGCACCCACACTTCGGCTGGTCCCCGAGTGGGCGGAGCGGAGAGGTGCAAGGGAGCAGCCCCAGCCTGAGCCCACACCCCTCCAACCTTCCGCACGAACCCGCGGCGCCCGGCGCGCCCCAGCTCTGGGCAACTCGGCGCCCCCACCCCGCCAGGGAGGGGCCGCTGGCATAGGCGACAGCCTCAACCGGTACACACCCTGCGGTGGGCCCATTAAGCCGAGAAGCCGAGGAAACTGGATGCCCCCTCCCCCACCTCTTCCATCCGGCTGGGCTTGGCCTTAAAGATCCCAGGCCCACAGTCACAAGCAATACGAAGGATCCTCTCCACATCCACGTGTGACCTCCACTGAGTCTGGGCGCTAGGCACCGCCCCCCACCCCATCTCTCCGCGTTGCCTCCTCCCAGGTTTCGGTCCCAGCAGCCACAAAGCTACTTTCAGATTCAGAAAGGGGCGGGGGGGGGGGCGGAAAGGGCTCTCTTTTAGAGTGGATCAAGGCTTAAGAGAGGCACGGGGAGGGGAGCAAAGGCACAAAACAGGGCTCTGGGCCCCGCTGCAGAGACCCGCGTCCGGGCTTTAAGTGACCGCCCAAACTCAGGGGGCTTCAACCTGTGTGTTTCCCGCCCTCCCCCGTGCATCAGCGAGAAGTGGACCTGGACAGGGGGTCTCAGACCAGTACCAGCCTAGGACCTTGGGAGACTCTGACGGGGAGAGCGGCGCCAGGTCACCCCGTCCGAGCCTTCGGCGCCGTGCCATGCTCAAGTTCCCTATCGATTGCCGTTCTCAACGCTATCGTGGCGGCAGAGAAGGAGGGCGGGAAATAGGGAAGCCGGAACCAGCAGCCCACCCTGGACCCGGGAGAGGGGTAGGCGTAAGAACAATTCCCCCATCTCGCAACACAGTACACGCATGCATCGCCCTTCCTCCTAGCACACATTACGACTGCGAAAGCCATTACCGCCGGCGCGCGAGAGACTTTTTAAATATTTACAGCCCGCTCTCCGCACGGTAGCCTGATCCATCTTGTGGGCGCGGAGGCGGGGCGCGGGGCTCCGCTCCGGGGGAGGTGCGCAGTCGGGGCGGGGGTTCCAGTCGCCTTCCCCCGCGGCTCCAGGGTCCGCCCGGAGCTCCCCATCTTGTTTCCCCCGCCAGGTGGGTAGAGGGCTGGAGACTGCGCGCAGCGCGCCCAGGGCCCTGTCGGGGCCTGAGCGGGCGGGGGTGGGGGTGGGGGGCAGCGTCCGGGAGGAGGGAAGGCCGGGAGGCTGATTTAAAGGTTCTCACCGGGAAGCGAGAGAGGCACAGACCTGAGAGCCGCCGCGCGGTGAAATCCGAGGAGCTCTCTTGGCGAGGAGGGGCTGTCAGAGGCCATTTATCTCTCGCCAGAGTGGAGGCTCGGCTCCCACACCGCCCGCGAGTAACAATGGCAGCGATCAGCAGCTCTGCACGCGCTTCAGTGCATGAATGGATTGCGGAAGATGCCTGCGCTCTTCTTCGCTCAGGCGGCTCTCAGAGCGCCCCCTCCCCGCCCGCCGCCCCCGCCCCGCCGGCCTCCTCCGGCCCGAGAGCGCGCGGTGCGCCTCGGGGTTCGCGAGTCCGGCCCCGCGGCGCGGTCACTCTTACCCGGATTCCCCGCCGCCCTTCCCCCCTGCCGCGGCTCCCAGGGCTCTGGCACCTTGCCACCGAGTGTCATTAGGGGCTGAAACTTGACACATGCCTTCCCGACGCAGACACCCCCGCCAGCCCCCTCCCTCCTTCGCTCCCCTCGCGGCAAGTTTACTTTCAAGGAGTTAGACGGTGTTTCCGCCTCAAAGGCCGGCCGAGTGCAGGTTCCAGGGGGAGGGGCGGCCTGGGTGTCTTCACGTGCTCCACGGCCTAGAATGTTCGCAGGCCCCCGGCTAGCCCCCAGCCCGAGGCCCGCGGCCCCTCCTCTTCGCTTTGTAGCGGCCAATCCACCGAGAGTCCGAGCGATCCCCACACGCACTCCGGGCACCCCCACTCGGACCCACACGTCCGGCCACCTTTCGAGTCAGCGGCACAGCCGTGTACTCCCAATTCTCAGAGGCTCACAGTTCTCAGAATGCCACAGACGGCGCGAGGTGGGCCGCAGAAGTGGTTCCCTTTAACTCTGCAAAGGTCTCATAAAAGTCCCCCTCCAGGAGCTGCCTAGGGCTGGGAGCCACGAGGAGCGCAGTGAGAGATACTCCGAGCCCTCCTGGGTTTGCTTCGATGGGAGCTAAACCCAGAACCTCGGGATGTTTCAGTCCTGGAGGTCGCCAGGCTCTGGATGCGGCAGACTGAGGCGGGGGAAGGGGCGCCAGGGGTAGGCCCTCTCCGCGATCCGACGGCCGTGCCAAGTAGCCAGCGAGAAGAGGCTGGGTTGTGCCTGAGTTGAGGGAAGGCGGCCACACACGTGCGCAAAGAGCGAGGCACCGTAAGAGCTGAGACGCACTCGGAAAGGCAGAGCGCGCTCGGCCGACCCAGGAGACTGGCGAGGGCAGGCGAGAAGCTGGCAGCGAGACAAAGCGGGAGGAGGGAGCCAGGGAGGCTCAGCCGCAGACCCGGAAACGCAGGCAGCAGCAGACGGCCGAGCCCCGACGCGGAGGCGTGCGCAGCCAGGCCCTGCCTGGCATCCCTGGGTTTGCGAGCCCGGGGACGCTGACGCGGACTCTCGGCGGGGCCTTGTGCCAGACCTGCTCTCTGTTGGGCCTGGGCTGGATCAGCGAATCAACTCGGGCCTTCCCAGCAGATGGTGGGGCCCATGCCGTGGCCGAGGGCTTAACTGATAGGGACCCCTCTGGTCCCCGCCCCTCCCTGAGCCCCAGGACAAAGGTGTGGATTTGAGGAGGTCAGCACTTCCTCCAGGCAAGAGTACAGCCCTCTAGTGTCCACCCTGGGGGCCACTGGCAACTGTTTATCTGACTTGGAGGTGCTGGGAGGCCACCACCCTCGGCTGAATTGACATTCCAGCTTGCCCATCTCAAGACCCCTACGGCAAAGCCCATGCCCTGACTTTCCAACAACTGGGAATCGAGTGGACTTCCCACAAGGAGGAACAGTGTCATGTGAGAGGAGCCCCTCAGCCTCAAGTTCTCTGCGGCTCCCTTCCACTGCCTGCACAATGGACCCAGCATGCCACTCCTACTGGGCCAGGAGAGCCTCTTACTCACTGATCTCCCCTCCACCTCCGAGCTCATCTCTCCAACCTTGAATGAAGCTAAGCGCTTTCTCCAGGCTGTTGGCTCTGCGGCACACTGGCTGTACACACGTACACACACACATACACACCACGAGTTGTTCTCGCCCTTCCTGGGGGCCTCCCTTCTCATCTCCCTGCTGGCCGCCCTCGAAACCTGACTGCTCAGCGTGAGTGCAGAGCCCTGGCAGAGTGGGGAGTCTGGAAGACCAAGGGGAGGCAGCCAAGGGAGAGAAGGAGAGGGCCCTGCGTGTCTGAGAGAAAAGAAGCCAGCCTGCAGCCACAGCCTGGAGGAGAGGGGGAGTATAAAGGGAAAGCCAACACTAATCCCTCAGCCTACCTACGTGGGGCCTGACAGTTTACAAAAGCCTTTTCCCTGAATATTATCTCATTCGCACTGGGCTATAAGGGAGGGAGGGCAGATAGTGTTACCCCCATTGACAGAGGAGAGAGATGATGCCCAGAGAGGTTAAAATAGGTCTGCACCAAGGTTGCAGAGCTAAGAGTGGTGGAGGAGCCCCCAGGCCCAGGGTTTCCTGCTCCCAAGTTCACTTTCCTGTTCAATAGCTCTGTGTGTGTGAGTCTGGGTGACTATCTGTGTGGAGGGGAAGGGGGGGGTGGCTGGACAGGAATGAGCAGTCCAGTGAGGGGAGTCCAGGAAGGAAGGACATAGCCTCATACCTCTTCCTCTACTCAGGTCTCACCCAGCAGCCTCCTGCTGTTTCCGTAGCAGCCTGTGAGCCGGCCTCCAATGTGCCTGCCCAGGAGTGAACTGTCTGTGGCTCCAGCAGTGGCTATTCCAGAGGGCTTATATCTTTGGGAGGCCCCGCTCTGCTTGTCTGCTCAGCTCTCCTCTCTGCCTGTCATCCCCACCCCCAGCCTCGGCTGCAGGATGCCTTGCGTCCAACTGTGGTTTCCGGGCAATAAAACAACTATTAAAGTCTCAGGCACGGCTGGTGATTTGCATCACATCCTCTCGTGCATGGATTCAATATTTAATACACAATATTGAATACGGATATTAAAAATCAATAGCTGAGGACCCCTGGGGAGGCGGCACAGTGCGATCCTGCTTCGGGAACACAACCAGCTCCTCTAAAAAGACAGGAACGGCAAGTTCAGCCAAGCTGAGCCCAGTGCCAGGGGAAGTGAGGAGCAGTGGATGCCTCGCAGCTTCCTGATCTACTTAACTGCATTATTCCTAGGTCAGGCTAGAGGGAGGCCAAAGGAACTATGTGCCCTCAGGCTTTACTAGCCGGCAAGTGGGGTGGGGTAGAATTTGTTACCAAGCAAGCTACCAGGTGGATGGAGATGCCCCTTTTGTTGCCATCTGCACTTTGGTTTGGTTTGGTGCAGGCAAGCACTCAACACTTCCCACCATGATGGCTCCTTCCCACCGCCCATAGGCCCCACGGGGAGCTTCTGGCATAAGCTTTCAGGGAGATGGACCAGAGGATGCCAATGGCTCAGAATATTCTTTGTACAGTAAAAGAAATGTTAATTAGGCTCGGAGTCACAGGGTCTTCTGAGGCACCACCAGTCTTCAAGACAGAAACCCTCAATCACGTGACCTGCCAAAGGGCCTGGTGATGGCCGGCTGGTGACAGGACGATGACGAGAAGGAGGCAAGAAACTAACGCGCTCCTGATCCAGAACAAGAATCCGGTTTGCCTGTTAGATAGCCAGGAGAAGAGGGAGCTCCCCGGGACGCATAATTATCTTCTCAGGCATGAAGAGGAACATAAATTACTCTCTTCTTTATCAAAACACAGAAATACACTTTCTCCTACATAGCAACAAGGTTCTTGCACACTGGTAGGGAAGGGGTGAAGAAGAATAAACATTTTTGAGAGAAGATTCCTTTTTTATCCAGTACAGAAAGAGAAGAGAAACTAACAGTGGGAGACACACTTAGCTTATCTGATTGGAAGAGCCTGGACGTTTTTCGATGCCAAAGAACTAGGTGAACTCAACCCACTGAAGTGCCATCCTAGATACCAACTTACCACATCAGTTTTATAGATTCCCTTTTTATTAGAGCTTAAATCAATATGGATGGAGTTGGAAACCTTGCTCTGGTTATAAATAGAAAGGACACCTCAGGAAAACCCCAAAGTGGCAATTTGGGTAAAAGTGAGAAGGGAAGGAAAGAGGTGTTAGAAAATGACAGTTAATGAGCCAGTGGCCTTGCCTCTTTGTTCCCTAACAGTTGTCAGAGAAACCATCAAAGGGAGGGAACAGGGGCCCTTCTCAGAACCATCACAGGAAAAGCTGACTCGCTTTCTGGCTGCTGCAGATCCCCTCGGTGGTGGCTCACAGACCGGCCCCCTGGGAGTTTGCCTGTGTATATTTATGCATTTCCGGGCTGGGGGTGCACTCACTTTTTACAATGTCAGGCCTGGGCCTGTGAAACCCACTAGCAAAAGTTCTATACAAAAGAAAAGATGTTCTAAGGCAGATGTTGTATATGGAGCAACTGCTCCAGCCTAGTCAGCAACATCTTCTTGGTTCCTTCAGCACTACCAAACTCCCTCATTTCTTCCCACCTTGGTCATTGGCCAGGCTCTGGGCCTCCTCTAGACCCACGCAGACCTGATGGTTTGCAGACCCCACCGTTCGCACGGGGCAGGGACATATGACCAGGGTATAAGCCAGCTGGCCAAGGGGGAAAGGAGGCTCAGCTCCCATGGGGGGAGGACCCAAGGACCCAGGATACAAGCTCAGAACCCACTGAGGATGACACCTCTCCCTTGGACCCACCTGGTACTCCAAATCAAGACAAAAAATGGTGGCCTTGTCCCATATTGGTGGGCTACGCCTAAAGGTGGAGGCAGCCTCTGTGGCATGAAGAACCTACACATTGGGTCCCAAACTTGGAAAGGGTTTGGAGGCAGGAGAGGGGTATCTTCAGGCCTCCCACCTCTCCACCCTTCTGAACATTTTCCTGGAACCAAGTGAAGCTGCTAGTGGAGTTGTTCCTGAAGCTCCTCGGGAACTGTCGCTACCTCCTGGTGCACGACTGCAAGGAGAATGGCTTTCTGTCACAGAATCCCTTGGATAGTATTTGCATTCATCAAAACAAGGGGCCTCAGATTCAGGGGCAAAGCCTCACAGTTCCGATACTGACTCTGCTTTCCCTCCCGCACCTCTCAGAAACACACCCCCAAACTACTGGGGTGTACACCGAGCTTGAGGCCAGGGTCAGCGGAGGCACAGCCGCCACCACCAACAAGTTGCCGGCCAAGATAACAGCTGCGGGAGGGGGAGGGGAGCCGCAAGCAGCCACGACCGAACCGTTGCGATCTAGAAAATTCAACAAGAGGCCGCCGCCAGCGCGGCGGCGGCGGCGGCTCCAATTAGCTGAGCCAACTGGGAAGGCAGAGTGAGGCGGCGGCCCTGCCGATCGTGCCCGGGGCGACCAGGCGGGCGGGGGCGCGGGGCCTCGGAGCTGCCCGGGCGGCCCTCGCCCGGCCCCTCCCGCGGGCTCTCGGAGCGCGCCTGGTGTTTACACACTGTCCTTCCGACACGGGATCAAGTTTCAGGCCGCGCTGGAGGCGCCGGGGGCCGGCCACAGGCCTGGGAGAGGGGAAGAACTGGAACGGGATCGAAGGCAGCGCTGCGCGGACCAGAAAGCCCGGCGCGCGTGGGCACAGCTAGTGCCGCGATCCCCTCGGGGGTGGGGCGAAGGGAAGTCTGGCGGGCAGGGTGGACAGGGACAGGTGGGACTGCGGAGAGCTATCCGGAGGGAGAACCATCTCCCAGTCGCTGGAGTGGTGTGGTTTGCTCACTCTGGCCGGAGAACTAAGCCCCGGCGAGGGGCGGGGAGGACTGCCCAAAAGCCGGGCGCCAAGAACGCTCTGAGCGCCCCTCGTTGAGCTCTCCGCTCTTTCCCCCCAGTACCTTTGATACACTACCAGATGGATTCAGACCACTGTGGGGCAGGAAAGGGCTAGAAGAGGAACGCGCTCGCGGAGACCTCGAGCCTCCCCGCGCGCTCTGGCCCCAGGGCTGTCGAGGCCTCGGGCCGAGTGCCGGAGGGCTCGCCGCTCCGCGTCTTCTCTGAGCTGGCAGCGCGCGGGTGCCCCATGCTGTCAGGCGGCGGCGGGTATGCTTCCAGCAGCAGGCACGCTGTAAACAGCTGCGTGCGCTCCCTCCCCGCCCGGGCTGGGAACCTCACCCAAACACCATGTCGCCTTCTCTCGGGCTCCCGGCAGAGGCTGGGGGTGAGGGGGTGGGGAGGAGGCGAAGGGGGTGAAGCTTTTGTAGCCTAGCCGGGAGAACCCGGGCCCCCACCCCACCCCCAGGCCAGCGGGGCCCGGGAGCAAGCGTTCTGAACCTGCAGGGGTGCGGGGTGCTGCGGGGAGGGGAAGGAGTCAGCGCCTGCCCCCTCCCCACTGAATGTCTGCTTTGTTCCGGAAAACAAGGGAAGCATTAGGCTGCTGCCCCCGGGGAAACACAAAACTTCTTTTTGAATCTCGGGAAGGGCGGTTGACTGCGCTACGGGGCTCCCGAGACAGACCGAGGAGGGGAAAAGCTGAGAGGGCGGGTGGAGACAGGGAGACTCCGGAGGGAAGACGACGGACAAGTGTGGGGCGGGGAAGACAGCCTCTCAGGGTGACCGGGCGGGAGACCCGGGAACCCGACTCGGCGCGAACGTGCCGCCCGAGTTCCAGCGAGCAGCCGGCCCGGCCAAGTGGCGCCGGCCCAGCCGGCGGCCGTGCCAGCTTCCTGCCCTGCCCAGGACCGCGGAGCAGTCGGGGACGCCGCCGCAGGCTGGTCTGGAATCGCACGACAGCGGGGTGGGGGCCGCAAAGCTCCCAGTAAACCCCAACCAGAACTTTGTGCATCATATTTGCCCCTCATCCCCAGGGTGGGCCCGGATCCCAGACCTGGGGGGCGTTGGCTGTGGGCTTACAGTCTTGGAGAAAGGAGGGGGCAAAGGCCCAGGGAGCTCCCCCGCGCGGGAGGTGGGAGACTGAGGTGTCTTTGGTCTCATTTGATGACCGCTAATCGGATCGACTCCCAGGCCCGCTGTGCCGTTGCAAGGGGGCGGGTCACTTCTGCCCTGGCCGGTGCGTGCGGGCGAGGGGACAGAGTGAAAGCAGACCTGGAGCTCTCGCTCTCCAGCTCCGGATCTTCTCCCGAGCGCCACTCCTCACTTCGCCCTTCCAGCACCTAAGGAAGGGGAGGGCACCCAGGTTCTGCCCCACCCTCCGCGGGGCGCTCCCCTCCGCCTCGGAAGCTCAGAACTAGAGCGAGGGTTTTCCCCCTTTCCCCTGGGCTCGCAGGGTTTCCAACTTCCTCTAAACCGCCCTCTCCGCTCCGAAAAGCCCCGAGGAGAGGAGCCGAAAGGAAGCACGCCGCTGGTCTGCGAAATGAAGACCATGTGTGAGGACGGCGGCATCAGAGTGCAGCCACCGCGGAGTTGGGGGGGGGGGGGTGGGTGGCGAAGCCCCCGCGCGGCCGGAGGCTCGGGACAGCAGCAGCCAGCGCCTCTGCTCGGCGTTGGGGACGCGGAGCCGCAGTGAAGAACAGCGGAGAGGCTGGGCTGGCCTCGTGGCGGGCAGCAAGGAGGGGGTGCGGGGGCTGCCGCGCCGTGGGGGGCTGGGGGGCGGGGACGCAGCCCAGGCTTCCTGGGCCGCAGCTGCGACCGAGGGCGCAAGAGCAGATCGTGCTCGGCGGCGGCGGCTGCGGCGGCGGCGGCGGCGGCTCGGGCCCGCCGCGCTCGCAGCTGAGAATCAACAAAGGGAGGCGGCGGGCGAGCGGGGGAGGGGCGCCGCAGAGCTCTTGCTGGCTGCTGTGGAATAATAAAAAATAATTAATAATGATAATAAGAGAAAAATCCCCGGGCTTTCATGGCTCTGGGTTTCCGTGTGGCTGCCACGGGAAGCGCGCTGTCCTTGAGGCGGCCTCTCTCGCCTGGTCTGCCCGCCCCTCCCCCTCCCTCGCCCCCTCCCCTCCCCAGGAACAGGGAAGAGAAAGGTCTGCAGCTGACAAATATTATCCATTCTCCCCATCGATCGCGGAGTGTACAGATGTGAGCGCTTGATGTGCCCGCGGAGCGGCGGATCCTCCCTGCTCGCTCGCTCTCGCCCAGGCTCCGCTCGCCGCCCCCCTCCTCCCCCTTTGTTCTCCTCCCCTTTCCCTCTCTTTAAATAGATTTCAGGGCGCTGCCTGTTGGAGAGCAGCTGGCGATCTCTCCCGAGAGAGGCAGCGAGCGCAGCCCGAGGTGCCCTGTCACCAGTCTCCCCTCCCCCACCTCGCCTTCCCAGTGAGGTCCCACCCTCACCCCACCTTTCTCCAGTTTCCGAAAGAGAAAACACCGGGAACACCCACGTCCACTGCACCGCGAGCCTCTCGGAGCCTTTGGACCCCTCGCGCTGTCCCCGTGCTGGTGTCTGTGTGAGGAGGAGGGAGGGGGCGCAGGGAGGGGGACCCAGGGACGTGCCGGAAGAGCCGAGGGTCGGGATCTTTCTCCGGCAGCAGCAGGCACGCAGCCCCGGTCACGCTGAGAGAGGACAGTTTACCCATTAGGGAAAGTCGGCGGAGGCGGCTCTTTTATTCCTCTTTTGCAGATGGCAGATTAAGCCAGCAGCGTTCGGCCTCAAAGGGGCCGGCCGCTCGGCTAAGGGTTAACCCGTCGGCCGGTAATCGCAGGCACATACACACACACACTCGCACACACACGAGCGGGCGCGCGCGACGCGCCCTCCCCGCCCGCCCGAGCGCCCGCCACAGCCCGCAGTGCGCCCGGGGCTGGGGGGGGGGGAACTCGGGGGGAGGGGCGGGGCGGGCTTAACCAGGCCGCTCGACTGAGCCGAGGCCACCTCGCCGTCTGTCACTTAAATGATTGTCCTCCGCTCCGCTCGGTGCGGTCAGTACGGGCTGTTAACAGGCAGTTGCAATCAGTTTCCGAAAGGTCAGCCAAGGTCCTCCGGCTCTCGCAGACGGAAGGCATTACGAAACCGCTTTTGTATCTGCAGGCACTTTAGAAAAAGACGCGAGGAGGGGCGCACCGCAGCGCCGCTGCGCTGCGAGCCCCGGGAGAGGGGCGGGGGCCGTAGGGCGGGGGAGCTCGCCCACCCCCGCCCCCCGCCGCTGCCTGGTCTCGGCGGCGGGGAAACCACACCGCGAGTGACCCAGGCCCTCCCGGCTTCGATGGGGAAGCAGGAAGGAAAGGGGGGGGATCAAGCGGCAAGGCAAGGAGGAACGGGAGGAAGTGGGAGAGGCGTCCTGGCTCCCCTCCTCTCCTGGCCTTCGGCCCACCCCAGGACCCAGACCCGGGCGGGCGGCCCTGGGTGCCTCAAGACCCCGCTCGGACTCTCAGGTTCTCCTGTCTCTGGGAAGTGGGGCGGGGAGGGGTGGGGTGCTCGGGGAAAAAGACCCTCGCAGAGCAAGCGAGTCCCTGCGCGGTGTCTGAAGCTGCTGCCGCCGCCGCTAGAAGTCGTCCATCAGCAACCAGTCCAACCTGCCAGTGATAATGTGCGATCAACACCAAATCACCCCCGCCAGGCGCGATCCATCATCGCTGCGCGCCGCGGGCCCGTGTGAGGCTGGCTCGGGGCTTGGGGTGGGGGGTGAGGAGCAGGAGGCTATCGCCCAGCGCATAGAGACTCTCGGAGCACCTAGTTGCCCCTTCGGGAGGCCTGCATCCCGGCGTTCATAACTCTCCAAGTTCCCCAACCGCAAAGCTCAGACCCGGTGGCACCGAGTTCCCAGCACAGGTCACTTAAGAGCCCTCACGCCTTACTATCCAGGTCACACCCTCCCTTCCTCGGAGCTGCCCTGCCCGTCCCCTCCCCCTCCTTCGAGAAAGCCTGGCTGGCGGGAAATTAATATTTAATATCGTGAAATTGATTAAAGGGCTGGAAGCCGGCGATGGGGGTGGGGGGAAGGGTAGGGGCGTAATTAAAGATCTGAGAGTCGTGGCCGTTCCTCGTCTGCTCTAGCCGCACGCAGCCTTTGTGAGGTCGAGGCGGAACTGCGCTAGGCTGAGCCCGGCGGCGTCGGGGCGGTGGCCGGTGCTGCCCAGGATCTGGCCGGCGCCCGAGGGTTGAAGGCAGGGGGCGGGCTGTCCGGAGGTGGCTAGTTAATCTTAGCGCACCTGAGGCTGTGCGTACAGCCGCGCTTCCCATGCCTGCTTGTACCGTGGGCTCCTCTCGGCCGCAGGAACCTGAGGGTTGGGTGTTGGAGCTCTTCGCTTCGAGTTCAGCGCCGAAACGCCTTCCCCGCCCGGGGGGCCCAGGAGGGTTCATCTCCACTTCGGTTCCAGGGTCCCCAGCGCTGCCTCACACCTCGGGCCCCACTCCGAAGCCCCGGCCCCAACCTTTGATCGGGGTCTTCTGGGCCTCCCACGCCAGCCTTTCGGAAGCCATGAGCCAGATACAGCCAATTCTGTAACTGGGGGGGTCCTGAGGCCGAGGCTGCCCGGAGCCCACGCCGGTTCTCTCCCGTCCAGGCCCCACCCCGGGCCGCTCACAGTCAGCTGCACTGCAGATGGGGCCTGCCGCTCGAGGCGGCGGTCTCCAGGGAGCCGTCACCGAACCAGCTCCGCCGGCCGCCTGTCGTACCGTTTATGGTTACTGCGCCTCCCGGGAGGGGCACGGGGGCTGGACAAGGCTGGAGGTGGGTGCCCCCGGGCCACCCGAGCTGGCGCTACTAGAGGAATTCGGTGGGCGCAAGGTCAGCGGTAACCCTTCCTTCGGCGCGGGTTACCGTGTAGAAATCGGATGGATTTGGCTCCGTAGTAGGATGACCCCCAGCTCCTGCAGGCCTGGCTCCAGAGGGCCGCTTTGAACTTTTTCTTGTACACGTTTTATTTTTTTGGTCAAGCGGCCTGTCTGAAAAGTACCAAGTGTGCAGAGGGGAGAAAGCACAAACACTACAAGCAGCGTCTTTGGCCCTAATCAGCTGGGGGCCAGGAGGGCCGGCCAGGCTCCAGGCCAGCTAGAAGGAAGGTCAGGACCAAGGAGGATTAGGCCCAGTCTTGGGTTTATTGCGGTACTTGAACAAAGCACAGAGGGCTGCCTAAACTGGAGCGAGAGAGAGGTAATTAATAGAGGGGCTGCAGAAGTAAAGAAAGGCTGGTGTGGCGGCTGCCTGGGTGGGTGGAGGAAGTGTTCTCCATGAGAATAACCAGTCGGTGCAAACGTTATGCAGAACGACTTGACTTTACCAAAACAAAACAAAAAAGTTCACTTTCAGCTTCTCACGCTGAGCTGATAAGCTACATGCAAACCTGGGATGGAATCTTGAACCAGTGGGAGGTGTCAGGCTGCAATTTACAAAGGGCAGGGCGAAGGGAAGCTTTTCCGGGTACCTCTCCGTTTCTACCATTGTGATTCTACTGGCATCAGCTACTCCCTCGGGTGGCCCTTCTGACCTCCCAACCTGAGCCCGAGGCGAGATCACTCAGAAGGCACCGCATTCATCAATGCCATTTCTGGTAAATTGGACCTCAGATTCTGGAGTGTCCTAGAAGGCAGGCAGCTTACACAGTGCGCATACCGATGTCAGGGCAAATGTGATGGGCTGCTCACATTCTGTAGCCTCTACTGGATTATATTACGGATTTCCAAACGAGATGTACCCCATTTTCCAAGACATTCTTGATTTCAAGAGCTCTGGGCCCGTATATTAATTGGGCGCGATCCTCGACTTGCGGTCCTGGGTATTGTGTCACTGCACACCAAACGTGTGCACCAATCGTGTCCCACGCCTTAGCGGCCGAGCTGCCAGGGTGGAAGGAAATGGCTTGGGGTTGAGGTCTGCATCCAGTGGTACCCACTGGTCCGCTGTCCACTGTGTCTAGTCCGGCAGCCATCCTCCTCGCAGTCCTTATCTCAACCAGGACCTGTCCCTACTTCCTCCTATCGAGAGTCTGGGGGAGTTGGGTGATAAAACATCCCTTTAGGCGTCATCCAGGTAGGACGCTGGGCCAGGGAGCTTGTCTGGGAAAGGGGCAGGACTGGGTCCTCACCGGTCCCCTTAGGCCAAGGAGGAGCGGCCTTCCCGCTGGGAGGCCCAGGCCCGGCGCGTAGGTTCTCGGGGGACTGTGCCCGCCTTTCCCCCGGGCGCGGGCTGCACGCCAGCCGCCATCTTAGCCCGGGCGGCGCGGGCGGTGCTGCCCCCGGCGGTGGGACCGCAGAGCCGCTGGCCGGGCCCAGGCGGCAGTGCGGGCGTTCCCGGGGCGCCGTGCCCCTTTCCCTCCAGAGGCCCCTCCGCGCAGTTGGTCGCGGCTGACCCCTGGCCTGGGAAGACCGCTCCTGCTTAAAGCGCAGGTGTGGTCGCCCCTAGCCGCCACGCCAAGGCGGATTTTAATCCCGAGAAACGACCTCAGGTTCCAGGACTCCTGAATTATCCACGCGGTATGACTTCTCCTGCACCCAGCGGCCCGCAACTTGGGCTGCTGTCATCCTGGGGGGCAAGGCCTGCAGCACAGTCCCCACCGATCAAAGGGTCTTTGAGCAGCTTTGAGGGCAGAGAGGATTTGAAACTTATGTCTCTTTAAGGGGTCTAGGTTGGAGAAGACTCACTACTTTTCCGCCTTTTGACAGGGCTTTATGGAGAGCTTGCTCAGGGCTAGGCACTGACTTAGGCTCTAGGGGAATCCAAAAATACAAAAGAGAATTCTGTAAAAAGGCACCCCTGGCCCTCAAGTAATTTACAATCTAGCTGGGAAGGCAGACTTGTAAATAACTAACTAAACAAATAAAAGGCAACGTGAAATTAATGTAAACAAAGGGCATGAATCCTGCAGTAAATGGTCTGGGGAAGGGCCAATTAATTATTTTAAAAATAACCTTTACTTCTAAAAATGTAGAATCCGTTCTGGGAGGGGAAGGGAGGATAAAAATACGCTAACACTGAATAGTTACAGGGTTCCAGGGAATAACAGTCATCACTTCTGAAAGGTTGCTGTTTAGGAAAAATGGTGAAAGTTTATTTAAACTAAGCAAAATACCAAGATTCAGAAACTTAGGATTCATGTCTCAGCTCCTGACATCAGCTGAGCTGTAGAGATGCAGTTTTCCATCCAAACACAATACCACCACCTCCTTCCTCCCTCACTTTGAAATCGGTAAAACTCCTACCACACTTCATAAAGAGCAAAGTTTTAGAAAATAAAACTAAATGGAAGATGAGAAACTTCTAAAAAGGTTTGCAGCTGGAAGACAATGGGAATGAAAAAAGAAACACACAGAACAAAAAAAGATCAGCCTTTTTGCAGATGGGCTCCGAGATGTGAATGCAAAAAAAAAACTGCCCCAAGATGATTTGTAGAGAGGTTGGAGAGTGTGGGAAAAATCAGTCATAGGTCAAAGAAAATGAAGCAAATAGAAAAAGGAGGCAATCATTAACTCCAGGGGAAAAAAAAAAATCCTACAAGAAAGGAAAGGCAATCACTGAAGCTCATCTGCCTCAGCAATAAACAATCCATATGTGGTTACAAAGTAAACACTGGACATGAATTTAATAAGAAATTATGGTACAAGTCTATTGTGAGGGTGGGGGAGGGGAAGTGTGACGCAGAGAACTAAAATCCTCCTCTACCACACCAGGAGGTCAACAGATGATGTTATTGTGGATTTTTTTCAGAGAAGGCCACAGCTACATATTACTTAGAAAAACCAGAAGAAACTGGCAGAACAAGGGAGAGGGGTGCTTCCTTGTAACAAGCCTTTACATACTATTTGGGCTTCATAAACTTTGGGCAAATAATTCCTTTGTGAAAAATACAAATTAATTTTAAAAAGTAAGCACACATATAACTATAGAAATAAAAACATAGAAAAATAAAACAGAACTCCCAGCCACAATGATGTAACTAATGCCTTTTGAACATACCCAGCTCCAATTATGCAAAGTATGGAAAGAAACAAGAAGGCAAATGGATTTAGAGCTCCTAGCCTGTCCATCCCCAGCTATAAAGAGCAAGTCACCTAAATTTGCTGTCCTCAGGAGATGCCATTTCTGGCTTTACTGTGAAAATACCTTCCCAAGTTTTAATGGAATTTTAAATACCCACACTGTCCACTACAGAAATGAACAGGAGCCAGCTTTACAGGGCTAATTTAGAAGGCTTCCAGAGGCTTCCCCTAGGAGCCTACTGCTCACACCAGAAAAATCCCTCTTTGGAGTTAACTTTGATTAGGAATTGCTTTCTCTGGATGATCCTCCACTTTTAAATGCAAATTGTCTTTGCCCATTACACGTTAATGTGAATTTCAGTTCACAGGTAACCTGTTAGGATGTCCAACTCTATTGCACCACCTGTTAGGGTCTTCCACTCAAATGGCTGCACCCACTACATATAGTCCTGCAGCTAACATCCCTGAAAGGCTTCACCTTCAAAACCAAAGAAAACATCCCCCCACCCCCACTTCAAATCCCACCTTGCTGGCTAAACAAAAACATAGGTAGGGTGACACCCCTGTCTTTTTTTTTTTTTTTTTAACTCCAAATAAAGCCTAGGAAGGATCTAGTAATTCAATAATTTATGAACACTGGACCATGCAGATGAGAGGGGATGAAACAAAGAGCAAGTAACGGGCCTACTGCTCCAACCTGCTCGGTCAACGCTGGCTTGATCTACAGCCTAAGGCTGGCCCGATCTGCTTCCAAGATGCCCTTTTGACCCCTGTCCTGTCCTGTGTCACCGTCTCTTTTCTTAGTGATCAGAGAGAAAATCTGTTTTGCCTCGGCCCGGAGAACAGAACTGCCACTAGCCTATTTGCTGATATCAGGAGCACTGGAGAAAAGTGCCTCTGGGCCTGAATTCCAGTCCTCACTTCCTGTGGTGGCTGGGAGCCTTAGTACAGCACACAAGCTACACAACCCGACATGGCCCTGCTCCAGAAGCTAGCTGCTTCTGGGGGCTATACTGAAGCTTGCTCAGTTCTGACGCACAAGGTTCCTGCTCCATTTGGGTTTCTTTGGTTTCCAGCAGAGCAGACCTGTTTCTCAGCCCTGCAGACCCCTAATCACCTGAAGAGAGGCTGAGGTGAACCAGGTACATCCTGGGAAGTTGGGGTGAGGTCAGGAAAGGGGCAGGTCAGTCAGAGTTTAACTGGGAGCCCTCCACTAACTCAGGGATTTCAATTTTCATTGAGATCTAAAGACAGGAGCATCCCGCCCCAAAGCGTTGCTGAAAATGAAATCTTCATGAGCAAAAAAGGAAAGCCAGCCAGAGGGTGCACATGCCTTTTGGAATTTCAAAAACGGGAAAATGAGGAGATTTCAGATTTAGGGAAGGCGTGTCACATTAAGGGAGCCAGAGAAAATAATAACTGCCAATTCCGAAGCAAAACAAAATCGTGTTTTTCCACTGCGTTTCTATCTCTGTCTCCTAGTCGAGCCACAATGAAATAGCAGATCAAATAGCAGATCAAAGGCAGAGGCAAATACAATTATGCTGCCTGTGAAACCCCTAGCATGAAATTAGAAGTCAAACTCTCCATTCAGGGGTTAGAGACAAGGATAATGGGAACCTGGGGCCCTAGAGATGTACCCAGCCCCTTTCAGTCACAACACTATCCATGGTGGATATTTAAAACCACACCTGGGGGTAGGGGACAAACAGTAAGTATTAGAGTCATTTATTATTAGAGCAATGTATTATTTTTTTCCACATTTTAGCAAATACACTGACTACATTTCCAGCTCTGTACCACAGAAAGGTATCTGTATGTTGAAACAACAAAAAAAAGGTGATTTGCAAGCAAATCATGAAAATAATGTTGCCTGAGGCGATGAAGGGTTACCACAGATTCCCCCTAAGATGGCGGGTGAAGGATGGTGGCAGCCAGATTCCACAGTCTTGTCCTTTACCTGCTTTCCCTTTCAATGCTGAAGGGCCTACAACCCAGCTGATTCCACCAACCAATTCTTCCTCAGTCCTTCCCACACATCACAAGCTCACAGAGAGAGCTATCCTTTGATATCGTCTATTTTCCATAAAACCCATATTTGCTTTATGGCTCTATTTCTTTTACCCTGGCCTAATTTTAGCTCTCTGTCTCCCCCTCACCCCCCCCCATATAATTTATGCAGCCTCTTGAGGGTACAAGCTCCTATTATAATGTAGACTATTCTGTTTAGAGCCAGTGCTAATTAAGCTTAGCTCTCAAGAGTGCCTGGCATGGCTTGCTTTCTTCTTTCTCTTTTCCCCATTGACCATAAGTTCTTTGACACTCCTCCCAATGAGGGGTAGGTCTATGTCCCTCCGCCTTGAATCTGAGTGGGCCCGTGACTCATCATAGGCAACAGAATATAGTAGAAATGACGTCACATGGTTTCTGAGGGTGGGTTGGAAGAGGTGATGCTGGAAGGCTTGTTTTTGGAGCCCTGAGCGGCTGCTATGTAACTTCAAGTATTGCTGCCCTTAGGCTACCATACTGTAAGGAAGCCCAAGCCACACACAGAGCCCTGTGCTGTTGCCTCTGAACACAGCGGAGGTCCCAGCCAGCAGCCCGACAGGTGGGTGAGGCAGCCTCCAAATGATTCCAGCCCCAGAATCTCCACTGAATTCTGGACCCACTGAGTCCATGAGCAGAATTCAGTTGCTTTCACACTAGCTCCCTTGCCGCTGACAAGCTCTGACCCTCACTTCTGATAGTAAGAAGGGGAGGTCAGTTTTATAACATGCCTGCTAGAAGGTGAGCTGGATTAAAATCACAAGTGTGGAGGGCAGGACATATTTCATCACCACCCAAATCCTCCACTTTGGATGGAACAACGTCTTGTTCTTTACGGGATCCCTGGAGGACAGACAGTAACCTGTCTCCCCCTCAAATCTGAACTCACATTTCCCCTAAAGCAGGGGTCGTCAACCTCCGGGATCTAATGCCTGATGATCTAAAGTGGAGGTGATGTAATAATAATGGAAATAAAGTGCACAATAAATGTAAGGTGCTTGAATCATCCCACACACACAGTCCCTCGGGGGCCTGTGAGAAAATTGACTCCATGAAACTGGTCCCTGATGCCAAAAAGGTTGGGGACTGCTGTCCTAAAAGATCTAGTTGAAAGGACTCCAGTTGTTGTTACCTCCTACACTACGCTGGCTGTACAAGGGAGCCAGTTCATGGGGCAGGAGAGCAGGACCAAACATTTCCTCCTCCCTCCCCACATTTTTCTTGCCTCTTCTTGAAGGTTCTCCTGCCAGGAGGGGGTGGGATGGAATGCAGAAGGGGAGTCAACTTGCTTCATTTTCTTCCCAATTCCTCCACAAACCCCAGATCTTCTCATTCCCTGACCCCCAACTACCCCATTGTGTTACAGTCCAGACAAATACATTTCCATCCCTGATACTCAGGGTCACATTGGCTTGGCCACACCTACAGAATCACCCAGCAGCCCTTGGGCCTCTCCCTCCCTCCCATCCCCCTCTTTCTCCTTCCCTGAGACAGGTACTCAGAGTCCCTGTTGCCCAGGCAGCCCACTGACCCTAACTCATAGCCTGCCTTCCTGGGAAAGTGCTGAGGCAGGGGCTGCCAGACATCAGGAATGTGGAAGACTGAGGAGGGGGAGATTGGGGGCCAGGTCCTAATCCCCGTGTCCCCACAACACACACCCAAAAAGCATGGCAGCCAAGGGGCAGGAGAAAAGAACAAGCCACCTGCAATGTGCAGACAAATTGGCCAAATTGTGTGGGGGGTGGGGGATGAGAGGCGAGGAGCTACTGAACAGGCCAGAATGGGCCAAGAAGCAAAGAGAAGTAGGCAATATTCCTCCCTGCCCTGCCAAATGCCAAGGGGTGAACTTGTCAAAGATAAAATATAGCCATCCTTGATGGCTCAGCAGGTAAAGAATCTGCCTGCAATGCAGGAGATGTGGGTTTGATCCCTGTGTTGGGAACATCCCCTGGAAAACATGGCAACCCACTCCAGTATTCCTGACTGGGAAATCCCATGGACAGAAGGGCCTGGTGGGCTACAGTCCATGGGGTCGAAGAGTAGAATACGACTTGGCACTGAGCAGATCAGCAGAATCATGAAACAGGAGCTGAGGTGAATGAAGCCCAAGGGACAGTTCTCCCCCAGATCACAGAAAGCCAGCACCAACTGGGGTTATTTGCTACCACTCATCTCAGGTGGCTTGGCCACAAGAAGCCCTGCAGAGGAACACACAGGGGCCTGGGCCCTGCCCCAGAGCCTGAGTTCAAAGGCTGACATGCCCTCCCTCCCCCAGCTCACAGCCTTGGGGCTGCCTGCCCGCTGAACAGTGGGGTCCTAGTCTCCAATTTCCAGGGCTATGGAACACACATTTTAGAAACAATTCCCTGCTGATCCAAATCCCAAGCCCATAATGTCTCTGCCCAGCTAGGACATTTCTTCTTATGCTTCAAACAGTATCAGCCCCAACCCTCTGTCACTCCTTCAAGAATAAGGGCACAACAGTTATCAAAATCTTATTATTATTATTGTTGACTAAAACCTCATTATTGCTTTACATGCAATTACTTCACCACATCTTTCCCCAATCTGGTGATGCAGGCGCTCTCATGCGCATTTCACAAATAAGGAAACTGAGACTCAAAAAAGTTACATAACCACTGGAGGCAGAGTGTTAATTGCTCAGTTGTGTCCAAATCTGTGTGACCCTATGGACTGTAGCCAGGCTCTTCTGTCCATGGCATTCTCCAGGCAAGAATATTGGAGTTGATTGCCATGCCCTCCTCCAGGGGATCTTCCCAACCCAAGGATTGAACCTGGGTCTCCGGCATTGCAGGCAAATTACTGCTGAGTCACTAGGCAGAGCTCCCATCTTAAGCCCAGATGTGTCTTGCTCCAGAACTTTCCACCACACCTGTGATCTCCCAAACATTTTGACCACATATTTAGTGCCAACCTGCACCAGGCTTGCAAAGATAAATAAGACAGTCACTGCCCTTGGGTCCAGGTACTTTGGAGTGCTTCTGAGTATCTTGATCATTATCACCCTTTCACCTCTCTGCTACTTTCTTAGTCCCTCTGATTCTTCCTATCCTTCCTTTAGTACTAGCTGCTGGCTTCTCATCTTTGCTGGTTTCTTTCCTATCAATGGAGTCTGTGCTTATACACCTGGCAGGGATCCTGGCATCATACTTGTCTGGAAAAGCTGTCTTGGCTATGAAGATGTCTTTGGCTTCTGGGGTCCCTCTGGGAGGAGCTAGGCCCTGTTGGTCGACCCAGGCTTCCTCCAGTGGGACATGGGCACAGGAGCCTGGACACTGAGCAGGCTGGTAGGCCCTAGCAAGGCTTTTATTGAAGCCTGTTAAAGGGCTTTGGGCTTCCTCTGATGAAAGGCGCTTAAGTGCATCTGGTTTTGATTACAGGGGAGGAGAAAGCCAGGCGGTCTCTCGGGGGTTGGACCCGTCATCTGGCTCTGCCTTCCTCCGGGCAAAGCAGGCTGCTGGTGAGGCCAGGAGGCCAGGTGTGGGGGGCAGGCAGGAAGCAGAGCCAGTACAAAACCCTCCAACTCTGTGAGTCTCCTGACTCCCAGAAACAGCATGGTGGCTAAGAGACGTCAGGCTCCTTTGATAAAGTCAAGTTTAGAGTCGCTGCTGGCCACCCCTGACCAACTGCTCTCCACTGATTTCCATCCCCTCATCTCCACAATATCCTCCTAAGAACCCCTGACCCTCCAACAACCTTCCCGCCTGGCTGCTCCCTCAGAAGAAGTTACAATAGGCTTCTGCCTCAAGGGCTTCCGCAAGTGATGAAAACTAGGGAAATGCAGACTTTTAAAAGTTAAAAAACCCTTAATGTTCTCTTTCTCCTTTTCAACTAGCCAGTTATCATTCCCCATAAAATAGACGTCGTTAAGGATTCCACTTCACTGTAGCTGACTACGGTGCATTAAAGGAAGAGATTAGTATTAAAATAAGGTGCCTGTCCTGGACGATCACCAAGTACCCCCAAAGCCGCTCTGTGCCCCGCACCTGTCCCCGTGCGGGACTCCACGTGGGCACAAAAAGCTCTTGGGGGATCGGATGGGTTAACCGCAGGACGCGGTTTTAGGAACGAAAATGCATTTTCTTATTCCCACCCTGATTTAATCCTGCTGCGTGTTATTATTGTCAAGTCTCTTCGCACCACCGTTTCTAAAAAGAAAACCCGTGGGTCTGCGCTGCCCTTCCCCGCCTGCTCGGCTTTTATTGTGCACGCAGCCCGGTCTGCGTGGATCCGGCACGTCGTGACCGCCTCGCAGGCGCGCACGGACACCCTCGGACTGGCATTTCGATAAGAGCATTGTCTCCGCGGCGACACACACACTCATGCACACAATCGAGGGCTACAGACCCCTGGCCAACCCTCCTCGCAACCCGTAATTAGAGATGACCTTTGCAAAAGGCAATTAAAATATGGTAATGTTCGATGCGCTCGCCCCTTTTCAGACAGGCAAACACACAGGTGTTGGCCTCCGGAGGCTCCACCTGGCCCGGCCAGGAGGCCTCCTCCAGCTTATGAATGAACTCTTTCTCCCGGGAAGCTTCGACTCCCCGCTACCTACGCGAGCGCGGTCTCCCCCCTCCCCCACCAGTGCTCTAGCAGCCGGGAGCTCGCCAGCGGCGGCGGGGCTTTGTCATCGGAACGCACACACAGACACGCACACGCGCGCACCCGGTCGCCACGGGACCGCGGCAGCCGCCGCGCCGCGTCCTTCTTCGCTGCGCTCCCCTCCCCGCCCCCTCTTTTTTAAGAGCTGCTCCAAATCCTTTCTTCTGTCTTTTATGTGTGCGGTCCTTTTAATCGAGGAGCTCGGAAAGTGTTTTAGAGGGGCCTCCCGCGGGGCGCAGGACCGCAGGACTCGGGGCGCGCGCGGACAGGACGCGTGGGCAGCTGGGCTTTGTTCTGCCCCTTGCCTGGGTCCCTGGGGCGTAAAAACCTCTGCTGCGCGGGGGCCCACCGGTGAATCGGCGGGCTAGCACCCGCCCTTCCCAACCCCCACCGAAACTGGAACGTGAAATCCCCTTCGGAGTGCACTCCGGACTTGATCCGGGTGGGGCGCATCGCCCTGGGGAGGGTCGCGTCACCAGTGGCTCTCCCCAGACAAATGTGCAGTGTCATTATGGTAGTTCCTGTTGCTCCAGGCCCCGGGGGTGGCCTCGCGGCGCACGCACCCCGCGTCTACACGGCCTGGAGAGCGAGAGGGGGGCTTAGAGGCTGGGACTCCCCGGGGGGCTGCCTGGAGGAGACACCTCGTCTGGCCCTCCCGCACCTCCCGGCTGCCTTCCGGGACCGCGAGCACAGAGCCAGGGCGGCCTCTCGCCTTTCATTACCGGGCCTACGAAAGCAGCAGCCCAGGCAAATATGTAGCTATTAAAATTAATCGCCCTGCGTTGTCAGCTGAACATAATGCAAATTATTTATGGGCTGTCTGCGCAATATTTATCATCGTGCAGGCTCCAGGCGCTTCATGCCTCCTGGCCTACCCCGCCCGTCCCGGCCCGTTCAGGGCGAAGCTGCGCGCAGATTGCGGAGGCCAGAGGCCTCTGGGCACCCGAAGGGAGTTCCGAGGGCGAGGCCGCGCATCAGCCTGCCTTACAGGCCGAGGGCATCACTTTGGTTTCCAACACTCATGCCACATTTGTTGGAGGCCTACTACGTGCGAAATTAGAGGACGGTGGGGGAAAGAAAAAAAAAAACAACTTTGGAGAAATTGGAACCAAAGAGACAAGCTCGGGCCGGAGGGGCAATACAGGCCGAGGCCTCTTGGCTGCCCGATTGAATTTTCTGTGACCTAAGTCTGTCCTCCAACTCGAGAAACCCATGTTTGCCGAAGCTGGATTTGCACTCTGAGAAACCCAGACCATCGAAGGTGCCCAAGAGTACAACGCTGTCGACTGGAACAGGAATTCGCTGTCCTTCGAGCCTCAAAACTTGTTTGCTGATCGCAGATAACAGATTAACTGCTAATTGTCGAAATCGGCCAACCATTTAGTTTATCACTGCTGGGGGCCCCTTGGTATTCGCTGCACTTTTTATATGTAAAAACAGCCTTGGTACCTCCTAAACGGCTTTTGTGTGGCTTTTGTTTCTCTTTCAAATACGGTGTTTTAAAAACCAGCAGCAACACGCCACCCCACCCCCTCTCCAACCCAGCCTTCTCGTAAAAAAAAAAAAAAACCCAGGACGAGAAATAATCTATAGGACAATCCCCCCCTACTGGTCGGCGCTGGCGTTAGGGCTTTTTACGCAGATCGAGTCGCCCTGGGCTGCAGAGGTAAACAGGCTTTCTGCACCGTTGCTAAATGAATCACGAGGGGAAGAACGGGGGCTGCGGGCGGGCGGGGGAGGCCTCAGGATCCGGGCTGGGTGCCAGGGAGGGGAGGGCGCAGCCCGAGGGGCAGTGGGGTGGAGGCGGGTAGACCCTGCCCGGAGGCCTGGGGCAAGGGAGGGGAGAGAATGGTCGGTGGGCGGTCCAGCCAGAGGCCCCCGCTTGCAATCTGCGAGGCAGAGTGAATGCGCGGCCCGGGCCTCTATCCCCAGTGTGCCTGGGCGCCACCTGGGGCCGGTCACGCTGCGTGAGTCCATCTGCGGGGAAGGAGGTCGTCGGGCGCCGCCTCCCACACACAGTTTTAAGCAGCTCTGGGTCCTCAGTACGCAGAGGCAGGCCTAGGTCTTTCTTCTGATGTTCATTTAAAGCAAATGATTGCCCTTCCTCACTGTCTTCCCCCCAACCCCCAAAGGCCAACGTCACCTCGCCCTTAGTGGATCAAGTCCGAGTCAGGACCTACTTCCGGGGTCCTATGGGGGTGGACTGCTATCTATAGCGTCTGCTCTCCAGACTAACAGAAGGATAGGGAGCCAGAAAGCTACTTAGAATGTATATTCTTCATCCGGTTTTCTTCTCCTTAAAGTGTGATTTGACCCGGTTTCCAGGTCTTTTTTCTTTGCATTTAACCCCCACTTTGGACAGGAATGTTTCTCAGAACATTCCAAAGAATGTTCTATTACCTCAGAAAGTTAATTTGAAGTGATGTAAAAGAAGAGGATATTCAAAATCTTAAATAGCTTTTGGATACTGTTTATCTGTACATTCCTGCGTGGATTTGAGGAAAGGTTGGTTTTTACTTTTTTTTTAAAATCAGCAAACCACTGTGTTTTCTAGGGTGAGAGAGATTGAACATTAGTCACAATGATGTGGAGGGGATCAGGTCCTGTTTACCAAATGCTTTTAAGATTTTGGTCTTCAGAATCCCACCTAAGAGGGGCAGGAGACTGATTCTCTGTCCCAAACCCCAAATAGTTTCAGGAACAGTAAGTTTCTGGCCTCATTGAAAAGAGGCCAGAAGTCAGCTGAAACCTACCAGCTCCTGTTTGCCTCCACTCTCCTCCAGATCAATGTCATTTGGCAAATACTGCATCCCTTTCCGAGAGGCGTCTACTGGGACCCAGGTCACCCTCTGGGTTGAAGCAGCCCCGACAGCCTACATTTTAGGCACCTCTTTCGACAGCCTGCAAACCGCACGGATCACCTCTTACAACCTTCTGGTTTACTCACTTCCCTCCACCGGGTCAATTCCCACTCCAAACCCGGGAGGACAATTTTAAAGTGTTTCTGCAGACAGACCCTCCAGCCGCACCGGAAGTGTTTTATGGACCTGTGAGCCGAGTTAATCCCAGGAGGGGCGGCAGGATTAGTCCCTGGCATGGGTGGGGGATTCCTGTATTAAGGTTTAATTCCCATGGGAGGAGAAGGGATGGGGGTCGGGTGGCTTCGGCAATGTGTGCCCCCCCCACCGCATTAAACTTCGCGATTTGGGCTCGAGGCGAATGGAAACTGAGGCATATCGACACCCCAGAGCCTCAATCCTCGCCGAGGCATTGTGTAAAGGGGCAGAGGGCGCCCCGCGTAGGCGCATCCTGGGAGACCAGTGCGGACACAGGAGGTGAGTGGAGACCGAAATTGTGTGCTAGCTGCCCCCACCGGTTTTATTCTTCCCTCTCCGGCAAGGAGGAGAGCCGCAACCCGGGGAGGGAGCCGGAAAGAAACACTTAATCACCGGCGTCTCGCTGCTCGTCACGCGAAGATGGCAGCGGCTCCCCAGGGTTTCAAGGTTCCGGGAAAGGCGTGTGTTCTGCCTTGAGGCGCGCGGGCTGCTGTGCTCCCTCCCTCGGCTCGGCTGCCGGCCGAGGCCTCTCAAAGCCCGTAAATGCGGAGAGGCCGGTTTGCCAGTCCCTTCTCGGGCTCTGGCGGTGGCTAGGGCAGCCGGGCTCAAGGGTCTTCCGAGCTAGAAGTAAAGGTTCCAGGATGATGTGAGATGGGGGGCTGATTTTCCAGCGCCGCCTCCGACCACAACACCCCGCACCTCTACCCCAAGACACACAGGGCCACACTCTGGCCCGGGCATGCAGGGTGTCAAACTGTGGCCAATACAAGCCATGCAGGGCAGACTCCTAGTAGCCGTGGCCGAGACTCGGCCGGCCTTCCCAGAGAGGGGATTTATCGCCATCCCCATTCACGCGTAGGCCCCACTGTTTGGCCCTCGCCTTTGACCCCCGGGCCATCATGAAACACGAAACAGAGCGCACAGGTCCCCGGCAGCCGCTACTTCCCGTGGGAGTTGGGGATCCCCAGGCCTGGCTGCTCGCCCCCGAGGCGCCAGCGTGTGCACGGACCCTGGGGAGGGGCGAGGTGGCACGGCTCCCCCAACCCCGAGTCTTCCGGAGTGCAACATACAACCGCCACGGGCTTCGGAAGCGCCGGAGCTGGGAGGAGGAAGGGAAGGCGGAGGCCCGGGAGGCGGGCTGCGCGCTGGAGATCCGTGTGTGTGTGTGTGTGTATGTGTGTGCACACGCGCACGCGCGCGCACCCGGAAAGGGGGATGAGTGTATGGGGGCGGCAGGGTGAGTGTGCGAGCAACCCGGAACCAGCCATCCCAATCGAGACTCGTCTAGCTGGCCTCTCCAGCTCCGGTCCTGAGGCTCCGTGCCCAGGGCTGGCGGCTCAAGCGGAGGGGAGCCCGGAGGTGCGGAAGGCGCTGCTAGGCATCCGGCCGGCTTCGCGAAAGGAGTCCGGGGGCACGCCCGGGACCCAGGGACAGGCGCGACCTAGCCCCCACCCCCACCCCGAAGGCGGTCGTTTAGCTCCGCCTCCTGAGACCACTGACTCTCGGCGATAAGGAGTTCCTCCGCAATCGGCTGTCCCCAGCCCCCAGTCACCTCCGGCGGACGTGACCGCCGGATGCTATGTGGCGACGTGGGGCGAGGGGCCTTTGCACTGCCTTCCCTGGTCCCTTCTGCCGCCACAATAACGTGCTTCTGTAAGCGTCTTCGGGACTTCCCTTTGCAAGATAAGGGCCAAATGTCGGGCTTCCCCATCTCTTCCCATAACCCTTTGGAAGGTGGTAGGTCCAACACCGCCCCCACCCAAACAGCTCACCTTCACTCCACAACACCGGGGAGGCAGCACAGCCCTACAGTTGGGGACCATCCTGGCCATAGCCCAAAATGTGCCACAGAGCCTCCTAAGCGTTCAGGGCCTCAGTGTCCTCATTTGTAACATGATACCAGTAACTCTCACAGGATTGTGTTCAGGATGATATGAATTCATACGTAAAGTGCATAGGACTCTGCCTGGCATACAGGACTACAGTGTTAGGATTTGATACTCTTACCAGGTTTCCCTGGTGGCTCAGACGGTAAAAGCGTCTGCCTGCAATGCGGTAGACCCAGGTTAGATCCCTGGGTTGGGAAGATCCCCTGGAGAAGGAAATGGCAACCCACTCCAATACTCTTGCCTGGAAAATCCCATGGATGAAGGAGCCTGGTAGGCTACAGTCCATGGGGTCTCAAAGAGTCAGACACGACTGAGAGATTTCAGTTTCAGTTTACCAGGCTGAAGCTGCTGAAGGCAGAGTTTGGACAGGGTAGAAAAGGTGCTGGTGCTGTGCTGTGCTCAGTCCTTTCGGACTCTGCGACCCTATGGACTGTAGCCTGCCATGCTCAGTGGCAGGGGATCTTCCTGACCCAGGGATTGAACCCACATCTCTTGCACTGCAGATTATTTACCTACGGAGCCACCTGGGAAGCCCAGAAAGCACTACTGCCCATAAAAAAGTTAAGGCAAAATGGGCTCAAACTGTCTCGACTAGACTTTCCCCTAAAGACCCGTGTGTGTGTGGTAAGGATGGAAGGGGAAACTGCTTTAATGGTGCTCATTTAGACTGGATTAATGGGAAGCTTCTGCCAGGGCTCAGGCACCATTACCCACCCTCTCCCTAAGGCCTTGGGCGAACAGCCCTGGTTTAGAGGACGTCCTGTAGACTCTTGCAGGCCACCCTTTCTGATGGCTCAAGGCCACCTCCTATAAATCAGTTCTTAGAGACGCTGGGCAAAAGCCACATCCTCTGGGGATGTAAGTTAGCCAGAGTTTAACGCCGGTCCAGAGCTGGCAGGCAGCAGGCCCCAGTCTCTGGGCTGCTGGTGAGTCCCATTTTAGGGACACACAAATGTACCACTATTTACATAAATAGAATGGGTCAGATGTCTAATTTCCAAAAGCTTCCCATTTCCTTTGAAATGGGGTCTCCTGCACGATGGGGCGGAGCTGGGGCAAAGAAGCGCCCCGACGAGGCCTCGGCGCCACAAACTCCCAGCCTGTCCTCTCCCAGGTCACTCATAATTCATTAAGTGGGACAGCCTTTTCCTTTTCAAAGACAACGCAAATGGCCTTTTCCTTACGTGGCTGCCGGCATTCGCCTAGTCACTGAAATGTGTTGGCGGTGCGCTCTCGCTCTCACAGTTAGTTGATCCTTATCGGAGCTGTGCGTGCCAGGCGGCCAGCCCCGCGAAAGACAAAGACGCGGGCGCCTCCGGGTTTGCTCCCGAAGCCTCCGGGTCACCTCCGGGGCTTCCCCTTCACAGCCTCTGGCTCCCGAGCCGCTGCCGGCCAGCCTCCGGAGCAAACCCGCAGCCCAAAGTCAGAATTCCAGTTCTCGAGCGCCACCCGGAGAGTTCATTTTCCCCCTCCGAAGCCGCGTGGTGAGCGAACTAGGGCGGCAGCAGCAGACGTTTGGGGCCGGGGCCGGGGTCTCCACAGCACCCAGCCGCACGAACGCAGGAAAAGAAAAAGGCAAGAGAACATCGTGGGTTTATAAAAGCCAAAACCCAGGATCATCCACTAGGAAGTACTAACAATCCCAGGCAGGGTTTTGCAAGGAACAAGCAAGCCCCCAAAAGAAACTACAAGGAAAAGAAATCCCCGTTGAGAGTTATAGTAAGAGTCCTCGAAGGTGGAGTGCAAAGGGGACTGCGGTTTTTCAGGACACACACGGCCTGCGCCAAGATACATCATGCTCAGTCCGGTACCTCCTGCCCAGACTTTTCTTAGCAGGCAGAGCGCGGGGTTTCAGCTATAGATCAACCAGTTCTCACAGTATTTGTAACTGACTCAACGTGTACTTGATTAAAACAAAAAGATCGATCTTGCTTGAAAGATACACGGACAGCTATATTTAGTGGGATAAGTTCTCGCAGCTGTCTGCCCACGGTTGTCTGGTCTCTCTAAGAATCCACGTTTTCTAGCCCGGGAAGGGGCAGGCGGCCCTCCTGGCTCCTCCTTTGGCGGTTTCCTGGCCTGGCGCCCATCCTCCCCATGCACCGGGAACGGAGGCGGCCACATTAATACTCGCGGGCAGCCTGCTCCGACCTATACTGTCATTTTTTCCATCGGTCAGAATCGGGCTTGGAGGGGAGGGGGAGGCGGTGTTCTCCTCCGAGGGGCTGTGCACGGATCACTGGGTTTTCCCCGGCGAACTTAACACGGAGGCAAAGGGGCAGATGGAAACCAGGCCTCGGCTGGCCGGGCGCGCGTAAGCGCCGCACTCGGCAGCTCGACGCAAAGCCAGGGCTGGATTTTCGCGGCCCGGGCCCGGCGGCCTCCCAGAGCCAGCACGATCCTCTTTCCCTGGGGCTGAGCAAACGTGCTCGCCTAATTCCGCCCTGAAGACTGCAGCTGTGCGGCAAGGGGGGTGGGGGAGGGGGTTGGAATAACCCGCAAGTTTTCCAACAGAAAGTGTATGCGCACAGGAGAGGTGAAGGCCCACCCGATTCCGGGCACGTACCGACACAGCATCTAATCAGTGTCACTGCGAGGAACACGCTTCCGCGGCGGGCGACACCTCGGCCCCCGCCAACCTGCAGGCGGAGGTGGGAGGGGAGGAGGGGGATGCAAATGGCGTCTAGCGTCGCCCTACACTCTGCACGGCTCCCGCTGCCTCAACTCCCAGTAGACTTCGCAGCGGGGACAAGCGCCGCCACTCGGGGGTCCCGAACACGCTCGCCGCCCGCGCCCCCCTGGAAAACGAACTAGCACCACTCCCCGTGCCCAAGCCATTATTCCCCTGCCCCCACCACCGGAAGAACTGCCCTTCCCCGAGGAGGGGTGAGGTGGGAAACTTTGTGCGAGGACCATGCCGCCCCTCTTCCGCGTGGCGTCCGAGAGGAACATGGGTGGGTTTCCCATCAGAGGCCTGACCACACCCTCCCACTTATCTAGGCCTCGGACCTCAACCGCGTGGACTACGGAGCAGAGGGAAACACTTCAGGCCACTCCGCGAGGGGGGCACCGAAGTCAGGCGTCCTCAAGCGCTCTGGCTACTGACCAAGTTCGTGTTCTTTCCATCCCACGCCGGAGTAGCGCTCGCTACTTCGGGGAAGCCTGAAACTCCTCATCCCCGGCCACGAGGCCACCCCTGTCTTTAAGGTAGGGCCGATGGTCTCCCTACAGCACCCTCTCCCCCTCCGCAGCCCCCGCACAGCTCACACAGCCCCGGGGCGTCCTCAGAGATGGCCTGAGCCTTTCCTTCCGGGGGAGAGGGAGGTGTGTAGGTCGTGTGCACCACGACTCCAGCCGGCGCCCTCCGCGGAGCCACCGCGGCAGCCCTCCCCGCCCGGAGTCGCCCTGCGGGATGCAGGGCGCGTAATGGGGCACCCCTGGGACGCAGACAGGGATGGCGGTTCCGGTCGTTCCGGGATTTGCGTGCAAAGACGAAAACAAGGCCGGCGACTACAGGAGCGGTGCCTCTATTCTCGGGGTTCAGACGACCGCGCGTTCTCCGCGTCGGTCCCGCTATCGCCACTCTTGCCTGGGGGGGGAACCCGCTCCCGTACCCCCCACGCCACCACCCCTCCCCCACAGCGATCTCCCGTCCCGCCCGTGCTGCACCACGCGGAGCTCCGAGCACGCTGGCTCCAACCCCAGTCCTTCCATAACTCGCGCGCCTCCCTCGCCCCAGGCTCGGGACGCCACTCGCTCAGCGGCCCGAGTACGCCGGTTCCATCCTCTGCTGCGAAAGCCGCCGCCCCGTGCCACCCCCGCCCGGCCCGGCCCTTGTCCCAGCCCGGCTTCCCCGCCAGCTGCGCCGCCACCGCCGCACGTGACCCGCCCCCGTCGCGGCTTCCGCTGAGCTGCCTGTTCCGGAGCACAAACAATTTCTGCTCTGACGCGGGGTCTCTCGGGCACCGGCGTCCTCTCCTCCCTGCTTCCCCCCCTTCCGGGTACGAGAACTCAAAACAACTCGCTGACCTTCGGGCCGACCAGCTCCGGCTTCCACCGACTCCGGCATTCCGTTCAAACCCGGCAGCCGCGGCTTCTAAGATTTCACTCCGCGCTGGGCTGGGGGGAGGGGGTGATTTCTCCGGGAGGGGGTGTCTCAGATCGAAAGAGTCACTTCGCGCTCATTCCTCTCTTCTCAAGTGAGTTTTTAGACTGTCGGCAGAGCCGCGCGCAAAGAAAGCCGCCCCCCCCTCACTCCCACCCCAACACACACACACACACATGCACACACACACGCACACACACACTCACGTCTTGACGAGAGCCTGACCCGATTTCCAGGGTCACGGCCCAGCGGCAGAAGGCCTGGCCCGCCTCGGAAATACCATCAAGCGGTGGAGGGCGGCAGGGATCTGAGCTGGGGTGGGGTGGAGGGATCGCGCTAAATAATAATAGTACTCCCACTTCCGCGCTGTGCTGAGTACTTTACGAGCCCTCAAACTTTACAGGTCAGTTACATGAGTTTATCAAGTCACCCAGCGAGTTAAATGACTTAGTGGGAATTTGAAGCCAAGTATCCCTGAGTGTGAGCGGTTAAACGTTGTGTTAGTGGTCACCTTGGAATCAGAAGTCCAGACCCATCTACAAAACTTAGTGTTTGTTTGAGGACTGTGTATTTTCCACGTTGCCCTGTGACTGACACACAGTAGGCACTTGGTAAATAATGGTGAAATGAATGGGTATCTGAAGAAACGATTAACAGAACCACCCATGGCAAGAACCACCCATGATTTTAGAGAAAACGGCCTCAACCACTGCTCCTTCTAAGAGGACTATTTTAATAAAATCTCTAGCTGTTTTGTGAGTTTGCAGATAACAGGAAACTCTTATTCAAAAATACATTAACTTCCCACTCCACCCCTCCCCCCAACCAATCAGCCTGGCAGCATTTGAACTTGCTGGGGCATATACCCAAAGCAGCTTTTACTTGATCTCAGCCATTTCCCCCCACCCTTCTCTTTAGGCTTCTGCTCAGGATCAGGCATATCTGAACATATCACAGGAAAGGAGGGTACACCCACCAAACATGGCTCATTGGTTCCCCTTCCACAGGCCAGTGGTGGCAGCGGGGGTGGGGGGGTGGGGGGGTGGGAGCGTGACTTGCAGTTAGCGCTTATTTTTCAATTCACAGACCACATAAGGAACACCATGATCGTGCATCTGTGCAGCTTGTTCCAGAGTCCCAGCCCTCACCAGCTGTGAGGTCACATCTCTTGGAAAGCAGTCATCTACCTCAACCAAAAGCTTGGAGATGGCTTGGCAGTAGGACCACATCTGCCATTTGAACAGCCTACCGCTGGTGCTCTGGGCTGTCCGGCTCCTTCCAGTGGTCCAAGAGAAGATGCGATTTTTAAAAATGCGTATATTCAGGTAATCCAATAGAACATACTTTTATGTCATATTGTTATTCCCCGCACCCTCATTTTCTAAACCTAACCAGTTGTGTATTCTGTGTCACTAATTGGGCAGCCTGAAATGAGGACCAATTTCATTTCCAGTTACCTGAAAGTAAACTCTCTCCTTTCCAACTCCATTCCTCCAGCATCTGTTGAATGCCTCTGCCATGTAAGTCACTCTCTTAGGCAGAACATGGGAAAGGAAAATGGCTAGCCTCTGTTTCTGATTATGGATATAGTCTGTCCTCCCTCCCTCCCTCCCTCCCTCCCTCCTTCCCTCCCTCCCCTTCCTTCTTTGTCTGTCTTTCTGACAGTTGTCTGTTTTGGCTCATGTTCCTACGATTATTAACCAAGAAATGAAAGTGTTTATTTTCTATGTAACAACCCAATCTTGATTAGAAGTCTGGGGCTTCAGCCACCTCTTTTACAGTCTGGTCTGGAGTGACCAACAGGGCCCTGTGACCTCAGTCTGAAACATCAAATGATTTCCAAGGAGGCCACAGGCCTCAATCCCACGTGGCCAGATCATAGCGGAGCACAGCCTTGCCGAAACTCACTTACCCTTCGTGCAGGGGGAACTGGTGACAAGTGATGCTGAACCGGAGGTTCAGGATGCTAATTTGATTTATTATCTGTGTACAGCCTGGGGAGGAGAAAAGGCTCATAAAAGTGTTCTAGGCTGGTCATTCTGAATGTGAGCATTTATTTATCTGCAAAACTGCCGAATGTCCCTGCAGGAAGTCGCGGGCGCAGCAACCCCTGACTGCACAGACAAAAGTCTCCCCTTTACACAGGGCTGCTTTTATTGTTTCCAACAGCTTTGTGCTTTCCCTGGGGGAAGAGGAGAGTCATAGAGCGAGTTTTCTTCCTCTTTTCTCACGCTGCAGAGGAAGTGATGTTGTGGAAACAGTGGCATTAACTTGGCCTGCAAACCACATCAGAGCCAGAATTGGGAAAAGCTTGGAGCAGAGTGGCATTCCAATGGCTTTTGTCCTCCAGGTCCCCCCAAGACCCAGCCTGGGTCTGAGCTTGGGGATGGCAGGAGTTCACAGGTAGCACAAAGCAAGAGAAGTCATACTTGGGAATCATTCCCTGGGTACAAGGGGCTCCCTGGGGATGGATGTTCCTGATCTTTTAGGAGTCAAGCCCTCAAAGGACTTCTACAGTACTTTCATTCATTCTTCATTCATTTATTGGACCACGCTTAGGGGTTACCCATTTTGTGCCTGGCACTGTGCTGGGCCAGGGAGTGGAATGGTAAGCCACAGAGATACGGTCCCTTTGTCATGGAGCTTACATTCTACTTTGCTTGGCACACAGAAAGGTACTGACTGTGGTCTCGACCATCAAATCCTGTAGGTGGTACCTCCTTAACCTTTCTCCTGGGCTCTTCCCCATCTGACCCTCTTAATTCAGATCCTTGAGAGCTCCTCATGGAACAATGGAACCCACCCTCCCCAAACTCGCCTCCTCCATCTGATCATGCTACCCACTGCCTTGAATCCTTGAAGCAGCAAGAAGAGGAGAGACAAGGGGAGAAAAGGACACCCCCATCCAACTGAGTCAGGCTCCTTTATAAAGATTTTTCAGAAGTCCCACCCCGTGATTTCTACTCATGTCTCATTGGCCAGTTGGCCACCTCTTCCTGCAAGGGAGGTCGAGTAATGCTACTGCTTAGCTTGAGGCCATTGCGGCCTCCAGTTACTAAGGAATTGGGGGGATGGATGCTGGGGTGGGCAACCAGCCCCCTTAGCTCATATACCTGCAGAGAATGTGATGGACAGTATGACGTCACTTAGGAGGTGGTAGGAGAGCATTCACGAGGGAGCTTTTGGGGTCTCTTCCTGGTTCACATCCCAGATGTCTGGGACCTCTGTCCTCTACGGGATTGGAATGCCAGCAGTCTCTATATCGCTTTAGGTGCAGGTGGAGTCTGTCCCCCCACCCCAGGAACAAGGGAGCCAGAGAGAAAAAAAAGCTGGTTAGGCAGGGCAGGGCTGGCTATATGGCGTCTGATCAGTGTAGTCACAGGGTCCTGTGCTCAGAAGGGCCCCACGCTGTTTACTACTCTGCAATTGCCATCTTGGCATTCTGAATAATATTATTTCAAATCTGGGTTTGGTAGGCGAGGTCTGATGGGACAGTGGAGCATGACCCAGGGGCATGGAGCCCCAGCTCATGCACGGTCCCCCCTCCTGCCCTCCACCCCCGGTTTACCTTCCTGTGATGGGTTCTCAGATGCTGGTTCCCCACCTCCTGGTGCCCCTGGCCCTACTTGGCCTCCTGCACACCAACCTGGCCTTGGGGCTGCTGCCGCCCTCTGCCCCTGGCATGAGCCTGGGTACTAACTTTGGGAAGGTCAGGGTTGAGGTCCAGTGAGCCTCATAGCATCTTGGGGGTGGGGCAAGGTAGTAGCACTTTGGATCTGACACTTGGCAGGGACCTCTCCTCCACGGAGGATCCCAGCCCCAAATGTGTTCCAGCTTGGAGGCTGTGATACCTTGGAGGCCACTGAGTAGCTTGGGTTGAGGCAGTGGACATGTGGGAAAGAGAGACTGACTTCCCAGCCCCTGGCTGAGGTCCTGCATTTTAGATTTGTTCTGAGCCCCACAGATTATGTAGTCAACTCTGCCTGATCATGGGACCATGGTGTTCAAGCCTGTGGACAGGCCAGGGAAAACTAGTCTGCAGAAAGGCAGAGAATAAGAAAGACATACAGTAAAAAAAATAGAGTGCCTTCAGAAACACAGGGCCCCAGAGAGGGCAAAGGTGGGTTTCTCAAAGATAGGGGTCCAGTGAGGGGGTCCTGCCCCTGCCCCGGGGTGGGGAGCCTGGCTGTACTTTTGTTCCTGAGTTCTTCTCATCAGTTCTCTTCTGTTCTTTGTGCTACTATGAGTGGATCCCCCTGATTACCAAGTAAAAGTGCCCCAACCCAGACAAAAAAAAAAAAAAAGCCTGATTTACAGTTTATAGTATTGGGTTTCGGTCCCAATTTTGCCATATAACTAGCTGTGTGATATTGCGCGAGTTAGTTATTCTCTCTGAACCTTCATTTCTTCAACCTTAAAAAAATCAGCTGGACTTAATGGTACCAATGTTGTAAGTTGCTCTGAGGATTATCTGTTTACACCCCTTCTTGTTAATAGAAGGATTTAAGACACAAAGGCATGCAGAGAATTTTGAGTGAAACAACTTCCTTCTCTGTTTTCTCAGTTCTTAAATACTGCATACTTGAATCTGGTTAGCTGAAGTGTTAGAATAAGGTCAAACAAGATGAATGTTATAGGTTTGAGCACTAGACAGGTTTGCTTAGTGTTTTTCCATGACTAAAGACTCAACCCATAAGGTAGATATTTCAGTTATTTATCACTGTACAATGAACAGCTCCCAAATGTATGTAACAACCATATTGCTGTATCCTATTGTCTTGTGGGCCAGGAATTGGCCCAGGACTAAGATGGGTTATTCTTCTGCTCCATGTGGAGTCAACTAGGGACTCTCAGTGACATTCCAGTGGTGGATGAGCTGGCCTGGAGGGTCCAGGCTGGCTTCGTGCACAAGTGTGATGCTTTGATGGGGATGGCTGAAAATCTGGGCTCAGCTGGGACTGTAGAATGCGGTTCCTATTTCCAGCATGGTGGCCTTAGGATAGTAGCACTTTTGTCATGGTGGCCCAAGTTCTGAAAGACCAAGATATAATCTAGAAATCCTTTTCTGACCTAGCCTTGGATGTCATGCAGTATCACTTATGCCAATTCACCTAATTAGAAGAGAGAAGCTCACCCAGATTCAAAAGCAAGGGACTGCATGAGGGCATGAATACCAGGATGCATGGGCCATGGTTAGGGCCATCACAGTGGGCCAACTACTCATATGTTTGTTCCCTTAGTCCTAAGGGGGCAGAGTGCAACGATATGGATGGAAGAGCTCAGCTCCATCCCCATTCATCATCAGAAGGGTTCTGGGAAATCCTGAGCAAGGAGCAGGAGATGGAAAGGCTCTTGGGAACATCGGCCCCTGCAGAGAGCTAATTCCATAGGTTTGGCTCCAGGATTTGGATGTTAAACCCTAGTCCTGCTTCAAAACCAGCCTCTTGGGCTCTCGAACTTACAAAAAAATCTCTAGTTCCTATGAGGGAGTTACTATTATTGTCTCCATTTTCTATATGAGGAAACTTAACTAAATTGCACAGAATCACAGCGAAAAAATGGTACAGCTGGAATTTGAACCCAGATATATCTAATGCCAAAGCAGTAGGTCATTTTATGGTTTACAGTTTAAGGAACTTTCCCAGGGTCACCCGGAGAAATACAGAAATACAATTCAGCACCCCTTCATGGTAAAATCACTTAGCAAACTTAGAATGGAAATTCCTTCATCTGATAAAAAGTATGTACAAGCAAAACTTATAACAAATGTTGTTTAGTTGCTAGGTTGTATCCAACTCTTTTGTGACCCCTGTGGACTATAGCCTGCAAGGCTCCCCTGTCCATGGATTTCCCAGGCAAGAATACTGGAGTGGGCTGCCATTTCCTTTTCCAGGGGATCTTCCTGACCCAGGGGTCGAACCTGTGTCTCCTGCATTGCAGGTGGATTCTTTACCACTGAGCTACCAGGGAAGCCCCAACAAATATTGTATTTAATGGCAAAATATTGAAAAATTCCCTCCTGAGATCAGGACCTAGGCGTGATGCTTGCTATCACTCTTCCTGTTCATTATTACTCTGGAGACCATATAGCCAGTGCAATAAAGCAGGAAAAAGAAAGAAAACTCATCAAGATTGGAAAGGAAGAAGTGAAACTGTCATTATTCACAGATGACATGTTTGTGCACAGAGAACATCGAACAAAACATACAATTCATCTATTAGAATTAATAAGGGAATTCAGTAAGGTCACTGAATTTAATGTAGGGCTCTGGTGAGGAGTCAATGAGAAGTTTATTTCAGCTACTAAACCCTTACCTATTTAATCCTGATAACCACTTCTTTTTGGTCTGTGGTCCTAGTGACACTTCCATCTTGGCGTTCCCTTTACTCTGTCTTCCTTGATAGAGTCTTCTTTTGTGTCTCATCCTCCTCTTCTGGTGTCTGCTTCTTCAGTGTCAGCTGAGCTCAGAGTTCTATCCATGAACAGGGCCATGGCAAGCACAACTCCATCACGTTCTATATGGATGGCACCCCACCCCATGGTTGTCTGACACCCTTATCACTTCTTTCCTGCATTCTAACACTGACTTAGTTCTTGGTTTCCCCACCTCCATTTCCCCCAGCCCCATTATTTTTACTGTGGTAAAATGGGCATGAAACTGACTATCTTAACCATTGTAAGTGTACAGTTCAGTGGTATTAAGTACATTCATGTTTCGAAACCATCACCACCGTCCTACCTCAGTCTTGCTCCCTGTGTTTTCATCTGTTCCGCAGGCCTTGGGGGTGACCTTAAGAAATGCAAACTTGATCTTGCCACCTTTTCCCTCTTTAAATTCTTTCAAGACTGCAGACACCTTGGTTAAATTCAACATCCTCTGCCTGGTATAACAGCCCTCCATGATCACGACTCTTGCTTCCATGACTGTTTTAATTTGGGTACCTCCCAAAGCTGACCATGAGCCAAGGATCTGGGGGCATAAGAGAGGTGATCTCAGGAAGCACAGTGAGGGATTAAAAATCAAGACAGGGAAGGGAGGAATACCAATATAGGGTCCGTTCATGAGCAGGTTATCAACATGAGCAGCTGGGGCTCAATTCTGCTGGTGCCTCTGTGGGATCCTGTGTAGCACACCCCTCAGAGTATCTATCTACCAACTCCCATCCAGTGGTGTGCTAGTAAACCAGATTTCTTGGAGAACAAAGAAAGTCCCAATTTATGGTATTCGCCAATTGCCAGGGTATAAATATTCCCACTGTGGCTGATTGGAAGCTACCAGTGTCTTAACAATTGACTTGCAAATTTTCTGAATACGTTAACAGTCAGGCTCCAGAACTCGTACCATGGCTCCAGCACACTCCGGCTCTCATGATTTGAGGATGATTTCTGGGAAGCTAAGCACTTAGGATCTGCCTGCACATATGGTGGCCAGCTGAGCTTGCTTCAGAGGCCTGAGAACTCCCTCTGATGGAGTTTCAGGAAGTCCTCATGTATTTGGGAAATCTTTCCAGGTGCCTTCTGGGTTGAGTGGAAGGACATGGGTGGGACACCAAAAGAATTTGCAGTTAGGTCTTTGCTGGACTCTTGCTCCCTGCTTGGAATGCCTGTTCCTTCTTAGCCCCCCACTGCTGAGCTTCTGCTCATTCTTCAGTACTCAGCTATGGTGTCACCACCTCTGTGAAGCCCTTCCTGATTCCCCACAAACTGTCCCTGCTCTCATGACAGCCTGGAAGCGCCCCTTAGCTTGCTAATTGGTACCTGCCTTTGTCCTTCACTGTACTGCAAGCTGCCCAGGCCCAGGGATGTTGTCTATCTGTTTCTGTAACCACAGTAGTTAGCCCAGTGCCCAGTGCAAACTTAGCTACTTAAGAAACAGGTGACTTTCTCCACCCCACCCTAGCGCATAATAATGATTGAGTCAAATTAACACTCTCCCCCATTCCCCCTTCTCTGTTTATATATCCACTGCTCAATCAATCAGTGGGTCTCTACAGCTTTATGGCTTATTCCCATCCTTTTCTAAAGAGGACTTTAGGCAACAAGCAGGTGCTTCTTTTCCCATGAAGGTGTGAGCGACCATATTTTCTAAAGCAATGATCAGGACACGTGGTCTGACACATGTTCCAACACATGGTCTGACAATGGGACAGAATATTTTAAATCACCACCGTCTTGGAAAATCTGGACTGCATGGCTCCATGTAGAAAGGAGCCAGGAGCCACGGCCTCGTCATGCCCACCCAGAGCAGGCAGGAGTGCTGTTTTAAAGACCTCTGTGATTGGAAAGGCGGCATGTGAAGATAGCTGAAGAGAGAAGTTGATTTCTGTGGCACTCTAGCTGGAGTGATCGTAGGGAGCAGGGAAAAATTTGTGGCAGAAACAAGCTCTCATTAAGACCATATGCTGTATTTCTAATCGATGGCTTTTAGAAGTAATTCCCCGACATTTCATTCATTTTTACTGCCTCCCCTTCAGGGGCAGGAAGAGCAGCATTGTTAGCTCGCCTTTATAGATGAGGGTATTTAGAAACAGAGAAGTTCAATGGCTCAGCCCCAGTCACAGAGTGAATCAGAGACACTGCCAGCCTTGAATCCAGAATTCCGACTTGAGCTTTTGTGCCAAGATCCCTTGGGGCACATTTCCTCTCTAATTTGCATAAATCATCAACATTTTTTTCCAAGCTTGTGCTGAGAAAGCCCCTTTTCAAACAGCGGAAACTCCCTTTGCCTTCTGTCGCCTTAGTTTTATTTTATGAACCAAATTCTTTTACTTCAACACGTAGACTTGCTATTTTCCCTTCCGTTGAGCCCTTTTCGAAAGAGGTCGTGACCTTTGCTTAGAGATGCAGTAGAAACCGGTGAGCCTAAATGAAATAAAACAGATGATCTGCAGGCCATATAAAGTGTAATTTCAACTAATGTTCAAAATCCCATGCAGTTGATTATAAATCTTGGATCCTGGCAGGTTATCAGGAAAGTAAGAATGAATAAATGGCGCTACCGATGTTTGGACCCCGTAGGGTGGAAGATGTCCCTCCAACCTTGGAACAGATTCCTAGGATTAGAAATAAGAAACTGGACATACCAGAGCTATCAAAGCTTTGAGAAATTTCAATTTGGAAATATGTAGGGAGCCATACCTGAGACTGAAGGTATGTGAGCCTGGGCTTTTAATCACCAGCATAATTACATAATTACTCACAATCTTTTCACATATTTAAGACATTCTTAGCTTATGACCTCATCTGTCTGATGGTCCTTAGGTGACTCCAGTATTGAGGTTTCTGGGCATGAACTACGCTTCCTGGAATCCCAGGTCAGCACTTAGTGCCTTGCTGACACTCACAAAATACAAATAATCCTCCTGAAAGTAAAAACATATGCAGTGTGTTTGGAAAAATCTTCTCCTCCCTGTCAAGTATGTTAGATAATCAAAATAATTTATGGGTTGTCTGTTTAACCATTAGGAAGAAAAAAAAAGGAGTTCTATCTATTTGAAATCTTTGGTAAAATAAAGTTCAGCACAGAGGAAAAACTTTTTGTCTACATGACATAGTAATTTACTTTATTACTTATCACATTAGTCAGCTATTGCTGCAGTCATGCTGTGTAACAAAAGTTTTAAGCACACCCGAACTCAGCAGCTTTAAATGTTTATTTCCTGCTCATGGGGTGGGGGTTCTGTTGATCTCAGCTGAGTTTGGCTGCATGCTGTAGCTTGGGTCCAGGTCTGCTCCACGTGTCTCTTCATTTTCTTTGGGCCAGCAGCTTCCTGGGTGCATCCTCATCCTCCGATAGATAACCAGAGAGCAAAAGGCAAGCCAAACAATGCAAGCACCTTTAAAGTCTTGGCTGGCATCACACCTGCTCACTCTCCGTTGGTTACAGCAAGTCACAGACTCAAGTCCAAGGTCAGTGGAGCAGGGGAGGACCACAGCCCAAGAGGGAGGGGGAATGGGAATAAATATTTACTGAATAATACTCCAGTCTCTCACCATTATCATCCCTGAAAGCCTGTGTTACGGACTGAATTGTGTGAAGTGTGTGAAAGCATTAGTCACTCAGTCGTGTCTGACTCTTTGTGACCTCATGGACTGTAGCCCGCCAGGCTCCTCTGTCCATGGGATTGTCCAAGCAAGAATACTGGAGTGGGTGGCCATGCCCTCCTCCAGGGGATCTTCCCAGCCCAGGGATCGAACCCAGGTCTCCTGCATTGCAGGCAGATTCTTTACCATCTGAGCCACCAGTGAAGCCCATGGAGTGAATTGTATCCCCCCCAAATTCATAATGTTGCAGCCTGACCCCCCCCCAACCCCTCAGATTGTGACTGCTTTAGGAAATACGGCTGTTAATGAGGTGATTAAGTTGAAATGAGGCCATTAAGGGAGCCCTAATCCAAACTGGCTGGTATCCTTATAAGAGAAGGACATTTAGATACACAGGGGAAAGGCTGTGACAGGACCCAGCGAGAAGGCGGCTGTCTGCAAGCCAAGGAGAGAGGCCTTGGAAGAAACCAAACCTGTCAGCACCTTGATCGTGGGCTACCAGCCTCCAGAACCGTAAGACGATGAATTTCTCTTGTTTAAGCCACCCAGTCTCTGGTATTCTGTTTTGACAACCTGAGCTAACATAGCATGTAAACCCGGTGTGGGTGACTCAGGGATGTGTCTTACTCACCGTGTTGTCTCTCCCACAGTACTTAGCACATTACCATGTGTACATGTTTATGTATATTTGGTGAATGAATGAAGTCTTCTCTCAGTTTTGATATCAATAATTATTTTATCAGCCAGACTCATGGTTAGAAACCTGTTTAAAGTTTTTTTAAGCACAATGGAAATTTTTGGGGTCAAATGACTGGGGCAGCTTGTAACATCTACAGAGTGATTCTAGGAACCAGGGCCTCACCTGCCAGATCCTGTCTCCA
Source organism: Capricornis sumatraensis (assembly GCF_032405125.1). Classification (NCBI taxonomy): domain Eukaryota; kingdom Metazoa; phylum Chordata; class Mammalia; order Artiodactyla; family Bovidae; genus Capricornis; species Capricornis sumatraensis. The sequence continues at coordinate 103,722,991 of NC_091092.1, read as the reverse complement.
TAGTCTCTCACTGAGGCACTTGGCCTTGTTTTTGTAGAGAAAATGACTACCAAGAGAATGCCAGATTATATTTTCCAAAGATGATGACAACAGTATCTCCCATCCCAGCTGCTCGTCTAACAGTGTGACTTTGACATTGCTCCCATTGAGAGGTAGGGTCTGTGTTTTTCTGCCTTTGAATCTGGGTGGGCCTGTGACGATGATGCAAGTGACACCATGTGACTAGGCTAGGTCATAAAGGACAGTACAGTTTCTGCCTTGTTTGCTGGAAAAATTGCGTTCGGTGTCCTGAGCTGCGGTGGCAGAAGTCCAAGGCTACCATGCTGTCAGGAAGCCCACGCTACATGGAGAGAACACATGAAAGTGTTCTGGCCAAGAATCCCAGCTAAAGTCCCATCTAACAGCCAGCATCAACCACCACATAGGAGCAATGCTGCCTCCACATGACTCTGGCCCCCAGCCATTGAGTCCTCCCTGTTGAGGCCCAGATGTTGGGGAATAGGGACAAGTCCTCCCCACTGTGCCCCATCAGAATTCCTGACCCACAGAACCTGCGAGCATGATAAATGGTGGTTTTATGCTGCTGTGCTTTGACATAATTTGTCCCATAGCAATAGTAAGTGGAATAAAAAGGCCAGGTTTACACTCTTAACAGCTACCTAGAAAATTCTGAGAAAGCTCTCCAATTGGCCAGGCTTGAGTCACATGCCTACCCCTTGAGCCAACTGCTCCATCCAGGAGGAAGTAGATTAGCTCTAGCCTAGTTTATGTCTGCAGAGAAGGCAATGGCACCCCACTCCAGTACTCTTGCCTGGAAAGTCCCATGGATGGAGGAGCCTGGTGGGCTGCCATCTCTGGGGTTGCGCAGAGTCAGACACGACTGAAGCAACTTAGCAGCAGCAGCAGTTTATGTGTGAATTCTTGAGGGATCGTTATGGCCACACACCAGACACCCAAGGCTAGAGTTATTCACCAAAGGCTAGGGGTGGTATCAGAAGGAGTATGAGACTGTTCTGGGCAGAGTGGAATAAGAGCTATACTGTATCATCTTTAATTGGTAATCTTTTTTTGGAGGGAGGAGGAGGTTTAAGATGGTTTCTTTTATGTTTTAAAATTTTTCATTGGAGTATAGTTGATTTACAATGCTATGTAACTTTCTGCTATACAGCAAAGTGATTCAGTTATACACATATCCACTCTTTTTTGGATTTTTTCCCATATAGGTCATTACAGAGTATTGAGTGAAATTCCCTGTACAATACAGTAGGTCCTTATTTGTTATCTGTTTTATATAAATAGTAGTGTATGTATGTGGAGAAGGCAATGACAACCCACTCCAGTACTCTTGCCTGGCAAATCCCATGGACGGAGGAGCCTGGTAGGCTGCAGTCCACGGGGTCACACAGAGTCAGACACGACTGAAGCGACTTAGCAGCAGCAGCAGCAGCAGCAGTGTATATATGGAGCTTCTCTGGTGGCTTAGATGGTAAATAATCCACCTACAATGCAGGAGACTCGGGTTCAATCTCTGGATCGAAAAGATCCCCTGGAGAGGGAATGGCTACCCACTTCCATATTCTTTCCTGGAGAATCCCATCGACAGAGGAGCCTGGCAGCTGCAGTCCTTAGGGTCACAAAGAGTCAGACTCTACTGAGTGACTAAGCACACACAGTGTGTGTATGACAATCCCAATCTCCCAAATTTATCCCTGCCCCCCCTTACCCCTGGTAACCATAAGTTTGTTTTCATCTATAACTCTGTTTTCTAAATAAGTTCGTTTGTACCATTTTTTAGATTTCACTTCTAAGTGATATCGTACGATGTTTGTGTTTTTCTGTCTGAGTTACTTTACTCAATATGACACTCTAGGTCCATCCATGTTGCTGCAGATGGCACTTTTTTGTTCATTTCTATGGCTAAGTAATTTTCCATTGTATATATGTACCATATCTCCTTTATCCATTCCCCTGTTGATGGACATTTAAGTGGCTTCCATGTCTTGGGTATTGTAAATAGTACTGCAATGAATATTGTTGTTCAGTTGTTCAGTCGTGTGTGATTCATTGCTACCCCATGGACTGGAGCACTCCAGGCTTCCCTACACATCACTGTCTCTCGGAGTTTGCTCAAACTCATGTCCGTTGAGTCGATGATGCCATCCAACCATCTCATCCTCTGTCGTCTTCTCCTCCTGCCTTCAATCTTTCCCAGCATCAGGGTCTTTTCCAGTGAGTCAGCTCTACATATCAGGTGGCCAAAATATTGGAGCTTTAGCTTCAGCATTAGTCCTCCCAATGAATATTCAGGGTTGATTTCCTTTAGGATTGACTGGTTTGACCCCCTTGCTGTGGGGAAGGAATACTCTCAAGAGTATTCCCCAGCACCACAGTTTGAAAGCATCAATACTTAGGCCCTCAGCCTTCTTTATGGTCCAATTCTCACATCTGTACTGGAAAAACTATGAGGGCTTCCCTGATGGTTCAGATGGTAAAGAATGTACCTGCAATGCTGGAGATCAGAGTACTATCCCTGGGTTGGGAAGATCCCCCTGGAGAAGGGAATGGCAACCCATTCCAGTATTCTTGCCTGGAGAATTCCATGGACAGAGAAGCCTGGAGGACTATAGTTCATGGAGTCGAAAAGAGTTGGACACAACTGAGTGACTACACTTTCACTTTCCTTGATTATATGGACCTTTGTTAGCAAGGTGATGTCTCTGCTTTTTAATATGCTGTCTAGGTTTGTCATAGCTATTTTTTAAGGAGCATCTTTTAATTTCATGGCTGCAGTCCCCATCTGCAGTGATTTTGGAGCCCAAGAAAATAAAGTCTGTCACTGTTTCCATTTTTTCCCCAATTATTTGCCATGAAGTGATGGGACTGGATGCCATGATCTTAGTTTTCTAAATGTTAAGTTGTAAGCTAGCTTTTTCACTCTCCTCTTTCACCCTCATCAAGAGGCTCTTTAATTCCTCTTTGCTTTCTGCCATAAGGGTGGCATATCTGAGGTGATTGATATTTCTCCTGGTAGTCTTGATTCCAGCTTGAGCTTCATCCAGCCTGGCATTTCACATGATGTTCTCTGCATATAAGTTAAATAAGCCGGGTGACAATACACAGCCTTGATGTACTCCTTTCCCAGTTTTGAACCAGTCAGTTGTTCCCTGTCCGGTTCTGACTGTTGCTTCTTGACCTGCATATAGGTTTTGCAGGCGGCAGTTAAGATGGTCTAGTATTTCCATTTCTTGAAGAATTTTCCACTGTTTGTTGTGATCCATGCAGTCAAAGACTTTAGTGTAGTCAGTGCAGCAGAAGTAGATATTTTTCTGGAATTCCCTTGCTTTTCCTATGATTCAGGGGATATTGGCAATTTGATCTCTTGTTCCTCTGCCTTTTCTCAAATCCAGCTTGTACATCTGGAAGTTCTCGGTTCACATACTGTTGAAGCTTAGCTTGGAGGATTTTGAGCATTACCTTGCTAGCATATGAATTTAGAGCAATTGTGCCGTAGTTTGAACATTCTTTGGCATTGCCTTTCTTTGGGATTGGAATGAAAACTGACCTTTTCCCGTCCTGTGGCCACAGCTGAGTTTTCCAAATTTGCTGGCATATTGAATGCAGCACTTTAACTGCATCATCTTTTAGGATTTGAAACAGCTCAACTGGAATTGCATCACCTCCACTAGCTTTGTTCGTAGTGATGCTTCTTAAGGCCCCCTTGACTTTACACTCCAGGATGTCTGGTTCTAGGTGAATGATGACACCATCATGGTTATCCAGGCCATTAAGACCTTTTTTGTACAGCAGTGAATATTGAGAGCATGTATGTTTTTGAATTATGATTTTCTCTGGATATATGCCCAGGAGTGGGATTGCTGGATCATATGGCAGCTCTATTTTTAGTTTTTTTTTTAAGGAACCTCCATACTGTTCTCCATAGTGGCTACACCAATTTATATTCCCACCAACAGTGCAGACAGATTCTCTTTTCTCCAGTCTCGCCAGCACTTATTGTTTGTAGATGTTTTGTTGATGGTCATCTGACCCATGTGACATGATACTCATTGTAGTTTTGATTTGCATTTCTCTGATAATTAGCGATGCTGAGCATCTTTTCAAGTGCTTTTTGGCCATCTAAGGTAGATGGCTTCTTTAAAAAAGAAGATGGGAGGAACTTCCCTTGCAGTCCAGTGGTTAAGACTGTGAACTTCCAATGCAGGGGCCATGGATTGGATCCTTTGTCAGGGAACTAAGATCTCCCATATGCTGTGCAGCATGGTTAGCAAAAAATTTTTTTTTAATTGGAAAAAAAAGAAGGTCAGAGATCAGGCTCTATTACTCACAAGCGGTGTGACTTTGAGGGAGTTCCTTTGCCACCCTGAGCCTAATAAGAATATTTTTTCTACTTCTCTGGCAAGTTGTTAAGAGTGTGTTAGAAGCACTTTTCATTTTAGTCAAAATTTATGTCGTCTGTCATCACTTGGAAGCAGGACTTCAGTGTCTTGCTGAGGTGTCCACATTGCAGTCTGCATTCATTTCCACATGGCTGCCGTCTTCTCTTTTCCATCCCCAGACACACACACATACTCGCCAGTTGCATATGACGTGCATGCACACATGTTGTTGTTGTTTAGTCACTAAGTCATGTCTGACTCTTTGTAACCCCATGGACTGTAGCCCTCCAGATTCCTCTGTCCATGGGATTTCCCATGCAAGAATACTGGAGTGGCTTGCCATTTCCTTCTCCAGGGGATCTTCCCAACCCAGGGGTCGAACTTGCATCTCCTGCATTGCAGGCAGATTCTTTACCACTGAGCCACCTGGGAAGCCCACATACATGTTTTAAATATGTATTTTTCATATATTCCCCACATAACCAAACCTTTCTTCTTTTCTGAAAGCCAGTAATATTTTTGGAGCCTAGAAAATTTGCCAGGATCCGCAAACTTTTTCTATAACAGCCCAGAGAAGAAAAATTTTAGGCTTTGTGGGCCACATGGTTTGTGTTGTGACTACTAAACTCTGCCCTTGCAGACAAAGCAGCCACAAACAATATATAAGTGAATGGATGTGGCTAGGTTCCAATAAAACTTTATTTACAAAAACAGGTGGTGAGCCAGATTTGGTGCACACGCTGTAGTTTGCTATAGAATCTATATCAACACTGTCCAATAGAAATATAATGCAAGCCACATATGTAGCTACAGAGAGAGGGGATGTCTCCCTAGTTTCAATTCCCAACCTGCTTCCTTGTTGCAAGAGAAGGTATCCAGGCAGAGCATCAAAATACATGAACACTGCAGAAGGGAAGTTGTCAGAGTACAGTGAACTGTCTCCGATAGCTGCCAATGAACTCAAGCAGGCCAAAGGGATAAGGAATGGGGCATCAATAGTGTCTGCCTTGGGGAGCAAACCTAAGGAAGAAGTCTGTGCCTCGGATGGTAGAATAGTGAAGTGTGGGAGAGGGTACTAAGGCATTGGAGATATCACAGTGCTGCTGGATCAAAGCTTTCCTGAAGCCAGCCAGATCTTAACTCTGGACTTTAAGGTTATGTGAGCCAATACATCCCCCAATCAGTATGTAAGCTGGTTTTCACGTGGGGTTTCTATGTCTTGTAATGGAAAGCAGTTTTTACTACTCTAGAAACAAGCTAATTAACTCAGAGATTCTTTGGATGCTGAATAGTCTTACTATAAGAATTGAGATTGGCAGAGGTGTGAAGTTTCTCATTTAAGTGTTTCTCAGCCCCCCTTTATTTGATAGGAAACTTCCCTCCCATTCTAGCCCCTTAATCAACAAAACAAGCACAACTTTTTTCCCCTCCATTCTATATCAGTAGTAAAATAAGGCTTAAGAAGCATCCTGAGGAGTTTGGGTAGGATCTATTTCTGAATTGCATGTGGTCCAACCTATTGGCTGAAGCAGAGCGTAAATGTACCATTATTAAAGAAGGTGTGATACACACACACACACACACACACACACACACACACACACAGGAATACTATTCAGCTATTAAAAAAGAAGGAAATCTCGCCATTTGTGACAGCATGGATGGACCTTAAGGGCACTGTGCCAAGTAAGATAAACCTGACAGAGAAAGACAAATACTGTATGATGTCACATATGTGGAGTCTAAAAAACAAAACAAAACGCATAGAGAACAGATTGGTGGTTGCCAGAGGCAGGGGATGAGGGGCAAGGCAAAATGAGTTGAAGGAGGTCAAAAGGTACAGACTTCCAGCTATAAAATAAGTAAGTCATGGGATGTAACTACAGCGTGGTAGCTCTTGTTAATAATCCTGCATTGCAGGACTTGAAAGTTGCTAAGAGAATGGCTCTTAAAATGTCTCATCATCAGAAAAAGATTGTGTAACTATCAATGGTAATGAATGTTAACTAGACTTACATTGTACTGATCATTTTCAGTATATATAAATATGGAATCATTATGTTTTTTTTACTTGAAACTAATATAATGTTACATGGCAACTACATCTCATTCAAAAAAGAAAGAAACCCTCAGTCCAAAAGAGACCAGGGCAGGTATGGTAGGTTGTTGGGTCCCTAAACACACATTTCAACTCTCCTCACTGACAGTCCTTTAGAGCAAAGCTCTACCTCCAATAACCCACTTTCTTGTATATCTGTGCATGCGAGATGGCCATGTGATTCCATTGTAGCCAGGGGGACACAGTCAGAAGTTAGCTGGCATTGCGTCTTCTGTTGCATTTCCTTTGGCTGGAGTGAGGGGCTGGGGAGACAGACAGGCCTTGGTTTCTTCTTGGCCTTTGTGGGCCACCCTCCTAGACCTGGACTCAATTACCCTGACTCCTTATTGCCTGAGGTAAATCAGGGCCTTTGCCGTTAAGCTAACAACCACAGTTGTTGAGTTTCTCTTATGGGCAGCTGAACGCAGTCCTGTGTGATGCAGAATTATGGAAACCTCTGCCTCTTTGTACTTCCCTGGTGGCTCAGACGGTAAAGCGTCTGTCTACAGTGCGGGAGACCTGGGTTCGATCCCTGGGTTGGGAAGATTCCCTGGAGAAGGAAATGGCAACCCACTCTAGTACTCTTGCCTGGAAAATCCCATGGACGGAGGAGCTTGGTGCAGGCCACTGTCCATGGGGTCGCAAAGAGTCGGGCATGACTGAGTGACTTCACTTTCACTTTCTGCCTCTTTACTTTCACTGGGGTAGTCCTTTACCACCTTCCCAAGGATACAGGCATGTAGGAGACCTCAGAAGGCCTAAACTGTGGCCAGGGCAACCGATCCAAATCAGAACATATGAAAGTGGATAGAGCAGAGCTGAATGGCCATGGGAGGACCTCGGCCAGCTTACTTTTAAAAGTGTTCTGGGAATCCAGAGTAGATCATACAGGGTTGGCTGGTGAATGAGAGGCTCGTTCATCCCTCTCATGGGTATAGACTCGGCAAGTGAGAAGTGCCCAGATCTCAATTCCAGCGCATGGAGGGAGAGGGGTGCCCCCCACCGCTGCAACAACAAGCAGTGCCTGGGACACCAGCTGGGTATCCAACAATTCAGCTCAATTCTGACCCCATCTACCTGGAGAGAGAAACAGATCCCTCAGGTTAAGGGCTCAGTCCCGCAAGACAGCCCTCCATCCGCAAGTCCAAGTTGTCACCTGTACTTCTAACCTACTAGCTCTAAGTCAGAGGCTCCCTCAGCCTCCTCCTCAGGTTCGATTAATTTGCTAGAGCAGCTCACAGAACTCAGAGAAACCTTTTACTTACTAGATAACCGGTTTATTATAAAAAGGTATGTCAGGAACAAGCAGAGGGAAGAAATGCATAGGACAGGTGTGTGGAAAGGATGAGGAGCATCCATGCCCTCCCTGGACTTACCACTCTCCCCACTTCTCCACGTGTTCACCAGCCCGGAGACTCTCCTAAACCCTGTCCTTTTGGGTTATGGGGCTTCATTACACAGGCACGACTGATTAAATCATTGGCCATCAACGAGTGATTCAGCTTCCAGCCCCTCTTCCCTCCCAGGAGATCAGGGGATAGGAATGAAAGTTCCAAGCTTCCAATCACAGGGTTGGTTCCTCTGGTGACCTGCTCCTATCCTTAATAAGGAGTCCAAAAGTCATCTCATTAACAGAATAAAAGACACCTTTATCACTCTGAGCACTTAAGAAATTCCAAGGGTTTTAGGAGCTCTGTGCCAGAAAGGGATGAAGACCAAATCTATATTTCTTATTGTCAATCACGTAATCACAGCATTCTCTCTTGGACGCTGCCAGAATGAGCCATCAGAAGCTAAATGACAACCCCAGGCTTCCCAATGGGAAACATCTCCCATTTCTCTAGGACCTGAGTGCTCACCAAACCCTCATCCCTCAAGAAAAAGGCCTTTCATTTTAGCTCCTGTGCTCTCAGGCACCCCCATCATTCTCTCCACTTTTCTTCGCTGGTAGTTTATGGCATTTAAAAAACAACCATCACAACAAATTGCCTTTTCTTCTTGCCTTTCCAAAAAGAAACCTAAGTGCTAGTATTATTTTCCACTTTTAATCACGGCTTGACAGAGATGGAAAGTTAAGTCATGTAATTGCTTTTGTGTTTTGTACTTCTTTTCACTCTTTTGGAAAAAAAAAAAGAAATAGTTCAATGGATAAAATGTGGGTTTACACCAAACCCCAAACATCACGAGCGTTAATGACAACCATGTGTTATTCTGGAGAATATGCCCCTACTCTGTGGGAGTGAGAAAAAAATCCGGCACTGCTCGGCTTGTACGCAGAGGAGGCCAAAGAGTTCCAAAGGTGTGTTTGAGGACAGAGAGTTGTTTCAGGTGTCTCAAAGTAAAAAAAGATATATTTTGTAAAAACGTAAGATGTAGATAACCATAGGCGTTCTTGCAGCAAGATTGCCTTCCCCAAACTATTGAGTCTTGAAACATCAGTCTCAGAACTGGAAGGCTGGGATGCCTGGAGGCACATGTGGTCCTTCCTGCCGCCTTCTGCCTGGATCGTCCACAAAACCACTGGGCCAGCATGTGGCCCTCTGTGCAGAGGCCAAGGAGAGGGGATGCAAACAGGTGGAGTGGCTGCTCGGCCTTGAATGCTCCCTATGCCCACTGAGAATGGAGCTGGATGGGCTCTCCCCCAAGCATGGATCTTTCCCCATCTCTCCCGTGGCCAGAAGCCTCAGGTGAGCTGGGATGAGCTCAGTAGAGACCCACTTGGTTCCAGGAGCCATGACTTGGCCCCGCGGAATCATAATTGCTTGCTGGAAGGGATGCTGCAATCCCAGTCTTTATATGTATGAACTTAGTGACTGCTTCAGGACTAGAAGCCCCAAATTGTAAAGTACGTAGGAATTTCTGCTTGGTGACAAAGTCTAGTGTACAGAGACGAATGCCCTTTATTTTCCTTTTCCTTTTTACTTACTTTTTCTTCTTCTTTTTTTGCAGTCTCTTAGTTTCTTTTAACATGAGTTTTTAAAAACAAGCATCCACTAGTGGACGGACAGTGAGGGTGGGAGAGGAATGGAGGGTAGGGGAGGGGGAAGGAATTCCGCTCCACTGGTTATAAAGCTCCAGAATTAACTAGAATTACCTTGGCTCTTGAGCTCTTATTTCCACTGATGGTGGAAACTGTCAGCATGCCAGTTCAATCCAGCTCAGCACTTCTTGTTTAGAGGTAGTCCCTCTCAGGGTAAATGCGGCCCTCCCTCATCCTCACCTCTTCCTTTCCCTTCTCCCAGGGGTAATCAAAGGCTGGCCCCTGGTCCTACAGGCCGCTGCTGGTACTCCCTGCTGCTGCTGCTGCTGCTAAGTCGCTTCAGTCGTGTCTGACTCTGTGCGACCCCATAGATGGCAGCCCACGAGGCTCCTCTGTCCCTGGGATTCTCCAGGCAAGAATACTGGAGTGGGTTGCCATTTCCTGGTACTCCCTGACTTCTGCCCAATTGGATTATTCACCTCTAGATGTGTAGCAAACCTCTCCAAAACTCAAAATAAGCACAATATTTATTTTTCCAATAAAATCTGTGATTTGAGCAGGGCTTGGCAGGGACAGCTCTTTGATGTCAGCTGGGGTGGCCTGAGGACTGAGGGTTGGCATCACTCCACGGCCCCCTCAGACTGTGGTTGCAGGGTGTCGTCTGAGACCTCATCTGGGGCTGTCAGCTGAAACACCTATACATGACCTCTGCCTGTGGTCTGGGCTTCCTCACAGCATGGCAGCTGGGCTCCAAGGGTAAATGAAGAGGAGAGGGGTTGGAGTGCGCCACTTGGCCTTCCATGACCTAGTCCTTAAAAACCGTGTGGTATCACGTCATCACATTCCATTTGTCAAGGTGGTCACAAAAGCCTGCCCAACTTCAAGAGTTGGAGAGGAAGACTACTTCTTGGGGAGGGGGTGTTAATGGCACATTCTAGAAGAGCATGTGAATTCATCAGTGTTGTATAGGCTGCTTTCCAAATACAGTCAGCTACACCCTCTCTTTCTTCCTGCATTGGCTGCTGATCATTTTAGAGCTGCCACGGTCTCTGGTTCCTGTGGTCCTCTCTAGTCCCTTCACTGCTACCCAGAGGCCTTTTGGTTTTCCAGCCTCAGCCATTTCTGTGTCCATCTTGGGAATGGAGACATTTACACAGCTGTTTTCGCATGGTTGAGAATGCTGTTGGCCTCCAGGCCTCCTGGGCTATGGCTATCCTATGGCTCCTCACCACATTGGATGTGAGGCTTCTCTATGTAGCTTGCAACATCCCTGGTCTCCTCTGCTTGAGCCCTGGCCTTCTGGGGCCCATTCCAGCTGGCAGCGAAGAGGCAGTCTTCTGAGGGCAGACTCCACATTAAGGACACTTTCTGTAAATTGTATCCACTGTATCATCTTACCCCTTATTGGCCAGAACTTTGTCACATGGTCACATCTAACTGGGAAATGTACATTTTATTTTGGCAAACCATGGGTTCAGTGAAAAAGTTAAAGTTTGTTTTTTTTTAAATCAAGGGAGAAAAGAATAGTTTTTGGGGGGTGGGATGGGGAGAACTCCTATCTTAACAGAGGTAACATTTAACCTGAGAGCTTCAGGATGAGTCAGAGTCAGTAATAATAGGGCCAGGGGAAGAGTATTTTAGACAGACGGAACACCAAAACCAGGCAGGAGAGAGCATGGCTTATTCAAGGCACAGGAGTATAATTAGTGCAGGATGTGAGTTGGGGAAGTGAAGGCAGGTAGACAGAAGGAGAAAGATGAGATGAAAGGAAAGGTGGGTAACTATTAGACAGTGCAGGGCGCTATTGGCTACTTTGGATTTTATTCTAGAACGTGTTTCCTAGCAGACTCTCCCGCTTCCCTGCTAGCTCAGCTGGTAAAGAGTCTACCTGCAATGCAGGAGATGTGGATTCCTGGGTCGGGAAGATGCTGTGGAGAAGGGATAGGCTACCCACTCCAGTAGTCTTGGCTTTGCCTCGTGGCTCAGATGGTGAAGAATCCGCCTGCAATGCATCAGACCTGGGTTCAGTCCCTGAGTTGGGAAGATCTCCTGGAGGAGAGCGTGGCAACCCACTCCAGTACTCTTGCCTGGACAATCCCCATGGACAGAGGAGCCTGGAAGGCCACAATCCATGGGATTGCAAAGAGTTGGACACAACTAAGTGACTAAGCACAGCACAGCAGACTCTCCCACGTCTACAGTTCCCACAAGTAGCAATTTTTTTGGAGGGGTGCAAAAGTCCTTTAAAAACAAATATTTATTGACTGCATACTCAGGACAGGAAAATAGAAGGCATCGTTGGGGGTGGGGTAGGAATAGCTTGATATTGGAATATTAGCATTTAGAAGTTACCCAGTTTGGTCCATGTATTGATATTAGGTGAGTATCTCTGGGCAAGTTACTTAACTTCTCTGAGCCTCAGATTCATCACTAGGCAACATTGTGAGTTTTAAACAAAATAATGCATATAAAGGTTCATGGTGAACTCAAGGGGCCTTATATACACTATTGTTATTGATATAGGGCTTCCTCTGTGGCTCAGTGGGTAAAGAATTCACCTGCAATGCAGGAGATGTAAGAGACTCAAGTTCAATCCCTTGGTCGGGAAGAACCATGGAGGAGGGCATGACAACCCACTCCAGTATTCTTAACTGGAGAATCCCATGGACACAACTGAGTGATTGAGCATGTTATTGATATATTAATATAATATTAATGTGTAAGTTTATTACACTCTTTCTGGAGTACCCAAGGGCCTATTTGAGGGTGGGTGGGGGAGGGGAGAGGATGGATGTAGAAAAGGACCTAGAAGGAAAAGGGCTGAAGGGAGGGGCCCTGGGGGGTGGAGTTGGGAGGGACAGCAGGGGTAACCAGTGGGTCACTCAGGCAGTGTCAGGGGCCAGAGCAGACACTGTGGATACCCATCTCTGGATCCCCTCGGCCCACCTCTGAGTTCGCCTGCAGTTGCACTGAGCTGTTTCTAGAGAGCTAACAGGGCTTGCTTCTCTTTCCTTCTCGGCCTGTGGACTTCCTTTGGCACCAAGGATCTTGCTGGAAGCATACAACCTGGAAATGCCACAGAGTGAGCATCCTGGGGAAATGCTCAACCCAGCTAAACCCGAGTTGGGTGTTTGGAGTGGGAGATGTGTTCTGACATGTGTCCCACATGGCCTCTCGGGGTCTTGGGTGGAGGGAGCTGCCACCCTCAGGGTAACTTGCTCAACACCCCTAGAATGGGCTTCCCTCTTCATCTCATCTCTCCACTCCCTCACCACGCGGGTCATCTTCCGAATAAGCAACGTGCACCCAAATCCTCAGCTCAGGCTCTGCTTTCGGAAGAACCGCAGCCAAGCCCCATTCCCAACCCGCTTCCCTGATGTATAAAGTGAAAGGCCTGAAAGCTCTCTCTTCCGGCTCCCTTCACAATTATGGTTGGCCACGTGACCCACTGCCAGGTATTGGCTCATAAGCCAAGGCCTTTTGGAAGGTTTCTTGGAAAGCTTTCACTCCTTTATAAAAGGAACAGATATTTTTGCTGCTGGCACACCTCCCCCGCCTTCCTGCCTTGACCATGAACATGCTCTTAGAGCTGCAGCAGCTGTCTTGAGGCCAGAAGGGAAGACCAGGAGGATCACAGAAACGCTGTCCCTGATGTATTAAGGCACTGAGCTCATATCTATAGACGTCGAATTCTAGACTTCTTTTGTGAGGAAAATAACCCTTGGGTTTGTTGAGGATGCCATTCACAAAGTGCTCAGTTACTTGCACCCAATGCAGTCTTAACAGATACTGTTGCTCAGGGTGCCAAGGTCAGTGGCGCCTGCATCCTAATTTCCCAGTCACAGAGACAGTGAGTCAGGCTTCTCTGCAGCAGACTGGCAAATCTAGGAGCAGCACGCTGCCCCTGCCCTGTCAACTCCTTGTCCTGTTCTTGCCCCTCGCCAAATTCCACGTGGGATGAACAAGGCCCCTCCTGGGAATTCTCAGACTTATAGATCAAGGAACACACGCAGCCTTGGAGATCACAGGCAAATCTCTGACCTGCTTCACTAATGTTCCAACCTCTATTTCCTTCTTTCTTGCTTCAGTTTTACAAAAGCAGCAAGCTCTGAAGGAAAAGGATAAGAATCTATCCAATGTGGGGGGCAAATCCCTGATTCCCCTGTAACGTATTTTTCTTTTTCACTTCCTATCTCGTTTTGTCTTAGAAAGCAAGCCCATGAAAACTAAGCTTGTGATTTCTTTTGACTGAATCAGGTATGATTGTTAACTGGTATTTACTGAGAGCCTGGATGGCTCCCGGCTAGGGGAAAATACCAACGAGATGAAAGGCCTGTCCTGCCCTAAAACAGGGAACGGTCTACTTAGGGAGGCATGTGGAGCCACCCGAGAGGGCATATAATTTGGAAGGCATGACAGCATAGGGGTCACAAGCGTATGTTCTGGAATGGATGACTTGCATCGAGCAAGTTTCTTAACATGTCTGTGCCTCAGTTTCTTCCTCCCTAAATGGAGAGACTGCTACTGCTAAGTCACTTCAGTCGTGTCCGACTCTGTGCGACCCCAGAGACGGCAGCCCACCAGGCTCCCCCGTCCCTGGGATTCTCCAGGCAAGAACACTGGAGTGGGTTGCCATTTCCTTCTCCAGTGCATGAAAGTGTAAAGTGAAAGTGAAGTCACTCAGTTGTGTCCGACTCTTAGCAACCCCATGGACTGCAGCCTACCAGGCTCCTCCGTCCATAGGATTTTCCAGGCAAGAGTACTGGAGTGGGGTGCCATTGCCTTCTCCTAAATGGAGAGACTAAATTATACCTAATCCTTGGGATCTGGGGCTTTCTAGGTGGCGCTTAGTGGTAAAGAACTCACCTGCCAATGCAGGAGACGTAAGAGACCTGGGTTCGATCCCTGGGTTGGGAAGATCCCCTGGAGGCGGGCACGGCAACCCACTCCAGTATTCTTGCCTGGAGAATCCCATGGACAGAGGAGCCTGGTGGGCTACGGGTCCATGGGGTCGCGCAGAGTCGGACACGACTGAAGTGACTAAGCACACTTGCAATCCTTGGGGTCATTAGTTGCAGATGAAGTGAATTAGTTCTGATGGTGATGATGATGTGTTCATTCTGCATCTCCGCAGTGCCCAAGACCATGCTTTGTACATCTTAAGCTCCAAGAATGTTTGCCTTCATCCAACACCTATTTCTGAGTATTCAGTTCACACTGGGCACTGTGCTAGGTACCCGAGGCAAACTAGACAGATAAGATACCTGCCCTCATGGTCTGCCAGGGACATGCCATGAAAGTCATTACACCTGTGACAAATAAGAACTCCAGGCAGAGGGCCCAGCCCACGTCCAGGCCTTGGGGTGGGAAGAGGGTGAGTGTCTGAAGCCCAGAAGGAGCACACGTAAGTGGAGGCTGAAAAGGGGTCCAGACACTGTACATCTGGAGGGATAGGTGTACGCGGACGATCAAGGTCACATACCAGTGACTGGGTCCTAACGTGGGGAATTCTGCCACGGGACCCAGGGCAAGGTGTGTGAGAATCACACCCCGTGCAGCCTCCTGACCTCTGTCCGCCTGGCCCCCTGCCTGTCGGCAGCGTGGGGGGAACCCCGGGCTCCCGTGGAAGCCAGGCAACGATCTCCTGCAGGCAACAGTTCTGATCCAGCCGCGTAGGAAGATTAGCAATGGAAGATTAATTTCTCCTTGTCATTTCCCCAGGGGCCTTAAGCAATCTCGAGAGCAGTTCTCCTTGCCTAGAACCCCGCCCTCGGGAAGCTGGCGAGGGTGGGCTGCAGTGTGGCGCCAGGTGAAGGACAGCCCTCAGCCGTCAAGTCCCAGCTTTGGAGCTGGGTGGCTAGCCAGAGAGAAATGTGCGTGCTGAACCAGCATCACGGTCCCGTAATGGACGCTGAACAAAAGAACGGAGGGCAGAAGCATCGCTTTGCCGAGCGGGCTTTGCTTTCCATTTGGCTAAAGAGCGTGAAGGACGCTGGAAAGGGAGCTCCGGGATTCCCGGACTTGCGCTGTTGACGGCCACTGGGAGCAGGGCAGTCTTTGTCTCCAAAGAGATTTCTCAGTTGCGGCTCTGCCTGGAGGGCGGGGTGCTGAATCTAAGGCCACAGTCTCTCCTTCCTGCTAAAGAGATGGAGGGGGACAGGGCCGTCTTATGCTGGAGCTGGGGATCCCCGAACTGCACTCCCATAGGAGAGACTGAGGCCAGATCTTAGGAAGGACTTCCCAGTCTGAATGATAATCTTCACCCAAGAACTTGGTTAGAGGCTTTTCAGTGAAACCCAGGACACTGTTGTTTGGGGTGAATTGGAAGATGCTTAGGCTGGAGGGTGGAGGAATTGTCTGAAGTTTGGGACAGGGTGTGTCCCCCACAGGGTTGTGTTTCCTGGCCACCAAGTGGCTGTGCTCTGCAGCCACTCAGCTGCATCCCATGCTGGGCCACTGGTGAAAGTTCCTCAGTCGTGTCCGATTCTTTGCGACCCCATAGACTATACAGTCCATGAAATTCTCCAGGTCAGAATACTGGAGTGAGTAGCCTTTCCCTTCTCCAGGGGAGCTTCCCAACCCAGGGATCGAACCCAGGTTTCCCACATTGCAGACGGATTCTTTACCAGCTGAGCCATAAGGGAACCCCATCAAACCTTTATTGGGAACTGATTGTGTTTAAAATAGGGTTCCACCAGGGTGACGTGGGGTGTGGTATTAACCTCTCAGATTCCATTGCTTCATCCCTGACACGGGCTTGATGATGTCTTCCTCACAGGCAGTTGGACCCCAGTGAACTATACAACACAGCCGGCATCCATGGCCATTGCTCCCGACGGGGTGCCTTCAACTACAGGGAAATGACTTCGCAAAATGGGACTGTGTCTCACAAGAGAACTCCTGAGGCAGGTTCATTTTGAGGGGTGGGGAGGGGCTAGCATCTCTGCTCCACTGTCCTCGGAGGTGATGACTCTCCTGGTCTAAAGACAACCAAAGCAATCGAAGACACCACAGGTTCAGTTTAAAGAAGCTGACACCTCCTTCTCTGTGGGTGGTGGAGTTTACTTCCAGTCCCTTTGTCTAGATTCTGCTTCCCAGGTGGCTCAGTGGCAAATAATCCACCTGCCAAGCAGGAGATGTGGGTTTGATCCCTGTTTTGGGAAGATCCCCTGGAGAAGGAAATGCAACTCACTCCAGTATCCTTGCCTGGGAAATCCCATGGACAGAGGAGCCTGGTGGGCTACAGTCCATGGGGTCTCAGAGAGTTGGACACAACTTAGTGACTAAACAACAACCACCCATTGTCTAGGACTGGGTCACAAGGCTGTACTCCACCAATCTTTGGTAAGGAATATCAGGCCATCATGGTTGGCTTGGATCAAGCATAATTCACCTCCTTAAAAATTCCCTTCCCTGACCACACAACAGGGTGCACATCAGAAAAAAATTGGGGCTTGGCCATGGAAGAAGATGAAGTGTACTTGAGGATATAGAAGGAGAGAAGGGACCAAACCCAGGCTCCCTGAAGTGGAAGCGCAGAGTCCTCACCACTAGACTACCAGGACAATCCCTACCTTTATATTCTTGACTATATGTCATATTTGCACCAATAAAGAGAGAATATGACCCTTTGCTGGCAGGAACCTGTTCATTTTTCTCTTCACCAGCCCAGGTTCATGCTAGGCACTCCATAAACATTTGTTGACGATGACGATGACATGTACAAATGATTGCAAACGCCATGAAGCAGTAGAGTTTGTACATATTTGGTTTTTCTTCTTTGAGAGCGGTAAGGGACTTTAGGAAACATAATGTAATTTTCGAAGCAGTTCTTCAAAGCATTACCCTAAAATTAATTTTGATATCAAGGAGGAGATACTACAGAGAAATAAAAGTCATAAAAGTATGTTGTTGTCTGATGAGAGGAAGTCAGGAGAAAAAAAAGTAACATACATCTAAGGGAATATATATATACACACACATACAGACATTTTTGGGTCCAGTTTTCACTTCCTGCTTTACCAAAGTAATCTATACTGAGAATTCTGCCTCCCCCGCGTCCCCCCTTAGTAAAGTTTTTTTTTTTTTTTTTTGGCAGTTTGGTTAACCGAACAAATCAATAGTGGCACCCAGTGGCTAGAAGGGTTAATCAGGAAACAGTAGTTTCTTTTTGGATCTTGATTTCATCAACCAGAGCCACATTAAAAATTAAACCACTGAGTCAAGCATTGAAGAAAATGTCTGTTTGAGCTTTGACTCTGGCGGCATTTTTTCCCACGCCTCCTTTTCTCTTAGCAGCCGAGATCTCACAGGCCCATCCTCCACCTTGGGGCCCAGAACTTGGTGGGGGGAGGGGTCTTAGAAAAAACCTCTGTCGTCTGGCACAGCTACAGGGATTGTGAAAAGCTTGTTTATTCTATGTCCTTTCTAGAACTGAGTGAGCAAGTTTAATTATGTGCATTGCTGGAGTTCCAGGTCTTTCCTCTGGAGGACATTCCCCCCTAAAGTTGCTGACGTCTGATTCTTACTGGATTTCAGAAGGCAAGTGAACCAGAGGAAGCCAAAACCTCTGCCAGTTAACAGGATAACCAATTAACCAAACCAGTGAGAGGGAACACAGGAATGCCCAAATCTAGCTTTGGAGTTCCATCTTCATTCTTCCAGCAGTTAGCAAGGAGCACATGTGATATAGGCCAGACTGGTAATTCCTGAGTCACTAGGCTTTGCAAGGTTCTAAATCCTATTTATTGAGCTGTATGGGCTGTGCCTCTGACCCAGAAGGGAAGGTAGGCCCAGGTTACATGCTGACATAAGGAAAGAATAATTCTGTGTTTCAAGTAATCTGAAGGGATCCCCATGGCAGAGGCCACTCATTGTCCCTAACTAGCTCTCCCTCTGCCTCCCCCCCCCCACCCCCCTATATATATATATATGGTGTGGTTTTTTTTTTTTTTTTTTTGGCTACACTGGGTTTTCGTTGTAGCACATGGGTCTCTAGTTGTGATGTGCAGGCTAAGTTCCCCAACCAGGGGTCAAACCCATTTCCCCTGCATTGGGAGGCAGATTATCAACCACTGGACAATCAGCGAAGTCCCATTCTTCACTATTTAAAAGTAATAGATTTTAGCTGGGCACATAGCCTCCTGGAGGAAAAAAAAAATTATTTTCTCAGCTTCCTTTGCAGTGAGTTGTGGCCTATGACTAAGTTCTGGTCAGTGGAATGTAAGTAGAAGTCTTGCATGGAACTTCTGGGAAGTATCCTTAAGCAGAATGGTCTTTTTCTAGTCCTGATGGCTGGAGCTCAGGCAGCTATCTGAGACTGTGAGGTAGTCTGAAATGGTCAAGTGTACCAAGATAGCAGAACATAGGTCCTTGAATGCCATATCAGTTCTGGGCACATCATGGACAGGCTTTTCCCCCTAGCATTTTCCTACTCAAAATGTCATCTTAGACCAGTAGAATCAGTATCATGGAAACTTGTTAGAAATGCAAATTCCCAGGCCCTGTCGTAGACCTACTGAATCAGAAACTCTGGAGGTGGGGTCCAGCCATCTGCGTTTTAACAGGCCCTTGGATGATTCTGATGTACTTTATAATTTAAGAACTGTCCTGGACTATTAAAGTATTTTCCTATTAAGGTATTTTCAATTGATTTTCCCCCAAACCTATTAAGAAAAAGTATTTAGAACTAGGATACCCTAATAACCCTTTTGTCTTTCTTCTATTTTCCCCATCTAATGTAAGAGGAGATATTATCAAGAGGAGAAATTTTCAATAACATAATGAAAATACATGAATTATGTATGGGTGAGGGCAGGACTCTTTAAAGCATCAGATTTAGGCCAAGCAAGAGCAAAAATGGTCCCACAAGCTAAGAATGTCCAAGGATAAACAGGTTGAGTTCATGGAGGACAGTGTGAAAGCTAGTTGCAGGTGTGAGCTTGACTGGGCCATGGGGACCCAAATATTTGGGCAAACATTATTTGGGGTATATCTTTGAGAGTGTCTTTGGATGAGATTAACATTTGAATCAATGGACTGAGTAAAGCAGATTGCCCTCTCTAATGTAGGCGGGCCTTATCCAATCAGTTGAAGGTTCCAATAGAACAAAAAGCTGACCATGCTGGGGGTAAGGGAAAACTCCTCCTATCTGACTTCCTTCCAGCTGGGACATCTGTTTTTTCCTGTTTTTTAACTCAGAGTGAAACACTGGCTCTCCCTAGATTTTGAACCTGAAGGCATTCAGACTGGAACTATACCATTGGCTGTTGTGGGTCTCCAGCTTGCTGATTAAAGATGTTGGGCCTTGTCAGTCTCCTTAATCATGTGAGCCAATTCCTTAAAATAAATCTCTGTCTCTCTCTACACACACACACACACACACACACACACACACACACACACACACACACACACACACACACACACACACACACACACACGCCCTCTTGGTCCTGTTTCTCTGATTAATACAGACAGGGAGGCAGTGTGACAGAAAACAAAGACCAAGAGAGCCCTGTATTCAAATTCTGGTTCCATGACTAGCTAGGTGTGAAGTTTCTTAACCTTTTGAATCTCACTTTTCTTCATTTGTAAAGTGGGGCCAATCATACCTTCTTTTCCAAGATTTTGGATAAGACTAAAGGAGATCATGTTTGTAGAACACCTAACACAGTGCCTGGCACATAGTTAAATGCTCAGTAACTGATAACAGTGACAACGATGATGATTGTTATTGTGGTTGTGATGATGAGGCCAGATCCCCAGTGGAGGAATATGAGAAGGGAAGACATCCTGAATCTTTTTAAGATCATGTTTCTTGACTAGCATCTTTCTCAAAAACCATGAATAGGGAAGCCATGTCTGACCTACTTTCCTTGTCATTAGTATGCATCATTATCCACATGTAGACATGATGGGGGATGTGGTAGCCAGTCTCCAAGATGGGCCCAGTGAGCCACACCTAATATTCCTGTCCTTGCACAATCCCCTGCTACACTGAATCAGGGTGAATCTGCTAGGAATCTACTATGATCAGTAGACTTCTGTGGATGTGCTGGCATGTGTCTTTTGAGGTTGTTTATAGAAGGCATTGCAACTTTCTTTAAAAAAGCAATTCATTTAGGAATTCCCTGGTGGTCCAGTGGTTAGGATTCAGGGCTTTCACTGCTGTGGTCCAGGTTCAATCCTTGGTCAGGAAAATAAGATCCTGCAAGCCATGCGATGTGGCCAAAGGAAAAAAAAGAATTCATTTATATTGAGAAATAATCAACAGGTAACACTGTGTAAGTTTAAGGCATACAACATGTTGGTTTTATGTTGGGTTGTTCAAAAGGTTCATTTGGCTTAATGAACTTTATGGCCAACAATACATTTATATATCGCAATATGATTGCCATCATAGCATTAGCTAACACCTCTATCACATTCCATAACTATCATTTCACTTTTTCAATAATTTTAGCTGTTTATTTTCGGCTGTGTTTGGTCTTTGTCGTCGTGAGTGGACGTTCACTAGTTGCAACAAGCAGAGGTTACTCTCTAGTCGAGGTGTTCAGGCTGCTCGTTGCAGTGGCTTCTCTCATTGTGGAGCAGGGGTTCTGGGGTGCAAGGGCTTCAGTAGTTGTGGCATCCGGGCTCATTTGCTCCGCGGCATGAAGGAGCCACCTGAATCAGGGATTGAACCCATGTCCGCTTATATTGGCAGACGGACTCTTCACCACTGAGCTACCAGGGAAGCCCTATCATTTAATTTTTTTATGGTGGGACCACTTAAGATCTAGTCTCTTAGCAACTTTGAAACTTATCGTACAGTATTGTCATCTGTAATCACTATGCTGGACATTGCAGCTTTCGCTTTGCTTTCTTGTGTAGCTTGCTCTGGGGGACACTAGCTGCCATGCTGTAAGAACATTCAAGAAGCATTGTGGGGAGGTTCACATGGTGAGACGTCAACTAGCCTGCCATCACCTTGGCTGACCATGATACTGCTCCACCATGGAAGTGTATCTTCCAGGCCCCTCACTTCACATCTTTTAGCCAAAGCCCCAGACATCATGGAGCAGAGCCAAGCTGTCCCCACTGTGTTCTGAATTCCTGACCTCCAGGAATCAAGAGATGTAATAAATAGTCAGAAATTGTCTTCACATGGCATTCTCCCTGTGTCTTCACATGTATTCCCCTTTCTCTGTGTGTGTGTCCAAACTTTCCTTTCCTCATGAGGACACCAGTCCTATAGGATTAAGGTCCCACCCTTACGACCTCTAACTTTGATTATCTCCCTCAAGGCCTTATCTCTAAATACAGTCACATTGGGTGTTTCAACCTACAGGTTTGGGGAGGGGGGACACAGTTTAGTCCAGAACACAGTACTTCAGTATAGATAGCTTGTTTTTAATCTGTACTGTAGAAGAGGTGGCTTTACATCTGAAAGACACTAATGAGGGCTACTATCAGGGATGGCTACTTAGCATTTGAAAAACCTGCATCAGAAATCCACACTCCAACGATACCCATTACAAGCACATTGGCTATCTAGATCTATACCAGAGGGTCCACCAATGAGCATTTCTAAATATTAGAAGTAAATTTTTATTGACAAAATAAGTGGTTTTCAAGACTTGGGGATTGGCTGCTGCTGCTAAGTCACTTCAGTCGTGTCCAACTCAGTGCGACCCCATAGATGACAGCCCATCAGGCTCCCCCGTCCCTGGGATTCTCCAGGCAAGAACCCTGGAGTGGGTTGCCATTTCCTTCTCCAATGCATGAAAGTGAAAAGTCAAAGTGAAGTCGTTCAGCCGTGTCCGACTCTTCACGACGCCATGGACTGCAGCCTACCGGGCTCCTCCATCAGTGGGATTCTCCAGGCAAGAGTACTGGAATGGGGGGCCATTGCCTTCTCTGGGGGATTGGCTACACTACTATAAATAAAATAGATAACCAACAGGGACCTACTGTATAGCACAGGGAACTCTACTCAGTGTTTGTAAGGGAAAAAGGAAAAAAAAAAATATGTACATATTCACTGTGCTGTACACCTGAAACTAACACAACATTGTAAATCAACACTGTACTTCAAAGGAAAAAGCAAGATATGGGGATCGGCTAGAAATATCGCACTAGGGCCTCTGCTGCTGCTGAATGGGATCTGTGAGTCTGGGAGGCCCTGAGGGGAAGACCCTGGGATGTGGCCTCCCAGACCACAGACTCCGTTTACTCCTGTGGCCTGCCGCCTTTAAAAGAGGACAGTGTGCCTGTTGTAACCGAGGGTTAGTTGAATCCTGCCACTTACATATTGTAATTTCTCTATTCAGCGTATCTTTTCACCAAGGTTCTTGTTGGTGTGCTTCAGGTCAGAGACATGGCACTTGACTGAGTTAGAGCAGACTGCATAACTGGTTTTGGTGCCTGCTTGTAACAAACGTTTTGATGTGTGATTTCTGATTCAGTTGGAGGCTGGCTATGATTTTTTTCTTTAAACGGTTGTTAACAGAACACCTGGTAACGAGGTTGTGCGAGATGGGGCCAATAGCCTTTAATTTGCTCTAGACTGCGGCTCTTGACCTGAGGTTCAAGGATAGAATTCACAGGGTTGGTGAATTGGATGGGAAAGAAATGACATCTCCATTTTTACTCGCCTCTGACTGCAATTTAGCATTTCCTTCAATTATATACGTAGGCAACAAATCTCAGTAGTATTAACAGATATCTTAAGATATCACATATGCTCATCAACACTGTGAAATGATGAGAGCCATTAGATCTGCCACGGATCTTGTTACTTAATGATTTACTAAAGAAGCCTGTATGTATATGTACATATCTATAGCACTAAATTTGTTTTAATAATTTGATAATGATTCCAGTCTCGTTGGTTTCCTTTGTAATCCAATGTATTTATTTATGGTTAAAGACCTCTGTTCTGGAGGCTTCTGACGGTCACCAGATAGTCTCAACCATAGACACTCAAGGCCAGGCTTGTCATTAAGACGGCAGTGATTGGAAACTCATGTTTCAGATTGTCTCTTGATAATTTCAACTTGAGGGCTGACTTCAGCTCAGATCTGATTAGATTATGGCTGTCTTTGCCACATGATGTGGCTGACAAAGAGCTCATACTAGAAGAAACATCTGCTCAGCCTCCATCTTGTTCCAGCGTGCTCGTATTATGAGTATTATTTTTAACACATGGTTTCTTCGCAGGAATCTTTTTAAGCCCGATGGCTCATTTGGGAGTTAAGCTAAAACTAGGTCATATGATCAGTAAATCCACATCGCTAGGCACCTGTAAGCTGCAGTGCGTCAAAATATGCTACCCGTGACCGCAAGTCACAGTCCTGCTCGCCAGGTAAAGGCATTCTTAAGTGGCGGTCTGCACAGTAAACATAGGGACTAGTCACATTGGTTCGAATCTACAAATAAAAAGAAGTTAATCTCCATTAATATTTACATTATGACTTTCTGTAGATTTTCTTTATCCTAAACAAATGAGAGAAATTAGAGCTGTCAGTGCACCCCAGTGGAGTGTCAAAGACCTCAAGTCTACAGCATTAAGCCTTTAGTATTAGCAGTTTGGGGGCCGTCACATGACACAAGAAATTCATGGGGCGTTTACATCTTTTTTTCTTTTTTAAATATATTTTTAATTTATTTGGCTGCACTGGGTCTTAGTTGCAGCACGTGGGATCTTTTTAGTTGTGGCATGTGAACTCTTGAAGTTGTGTGTGGCACATGGGATCTAATTCTGTGAGCAGGGATTGAACCTGGGCCCCCCCCTTAAATTGGAAGCTCAGAGTCTTCACCACTGGACCACCAGGGAAGTGCTCATGTGGCATTTACCAAAGCCCTTAAAGTCATATTCACCCATTTGTTCAACAAGCATTTATTAAGCATGGTTTCATGCCACATTGTGCTAGGTGCTCAGAGTCAAAGATGAATAATCTATATTTTTCACCCTCCCTTGGCCACAGTGTCAGGGGAGGGGGCAGTGGCCAGTCCTGGGATACTGGGAGAAAGGTACCTGCCTAAGTGGGTAGGGGGTAGGGGGTACTGGGGCCAGGTAGGGGTGCTGCTGGCTTGTGATGGACTCAAGTCTGCAAGGGACCCCTGGTCTGGATAGAGGAGACGTGGGGGTGGTGGAGTGGGGAAGTTGGAGAGGGTCTGCGAGACTCCCAAAAAGAGCTCACAGTGGGTGTTGGGGCAGTTGTTCATCATGGTGGGTGGATGCGTGGGTGAGTGACACGCAGCGGGGCAGGGCCAAAGCCTAGTCCGCAGGGTCTTGTCTCCTTTGGAGTACTCTTGGTTGTATCATGGAATGATGGGACAGGATGTTTTGGTGCCTTTCCTTACATCATAGGTAGCTGCTGCTGCTGCTAAGTGATGTCAGTCGTATCTGACTCTGTGCAACCCCCCACACGGCAGCCCACCAGGCTCCTCCGTCCCCGGGATTCTCCAGGCAAGAACACTGGAGTGGGTTGCCATTGCCTTCTCCAATGCATGAAAGTGAAAAGTGAAAGTAAAGTCCCTCCGTCGTGTCTGACTCTTAGCGATCCCATGGACTGCAGCCTACCAGGCTCCTCCATCCATGGGAGTTTCCAGGCAAGAGTACCGGAGTGGGTCGCCAGTGCCTGCTCCGAGGTCATAGGTAGAGGACTTGTTATTAATTTCAACCTGTTGAGATATTTTCCCATCCTGATTAGTCCTACATTTTATGCTGTGAAAGTTGTAGAATGGGACTGTGTTACCTAATGCGAATCACTAAAGGTGACCCATTCCACTGAAGTGAAATGTGTAAGGTCGTGACTGACCTAGGTTCTCGGACTCTTTAAATCAATAGAAATTGAGAAGAGGCCAGACGAGGAATTCAGGTGAGGCTGAATTATTGGGACTCATGCTGCCACATGAAGGAGCAAAAGCAAGTAACAAGTGTCCTTGCTGGCTCCTTGAGGCAGGGGTGAACTGGTCCCTCAAATGGGGTGAAGGTAGGGACAGGTCCAAGGGTCTGCTGGAGGGGCGGCTTGGGTGGTCTGCCCACCCCCTTGGTGATGCTGTGTGCAGGGGGTTTTTGCTCTTTTTGTATCTTGTTCCTAATTTGCACCAACTGGGCATGCATGCAGTTATTTTTAGTCCTTTATAGTTTTTTTTTTTTTTTTGTATTCTGTTTCTCAAAGAGCTGTTTGTTCAGGCACAGGCACTACAGCTCTGGGGCAGGCCTAGGGTGAGAAGACAAACTGCTGTCCGTTTTGGTGTCATTTTGACTTTAAAGAAACCACTGAGAGGAATATTACACAGTGAAAAAAATCCCTGGCCATAAAACATATCATGCCGTACTCCGAGCTAACGGCAAAATGCTTCCCTATAAAAAAATGAAAAAGGAACTTGTGTCATGTAATTATACCCCAGCAAGCAAGTTCTTGTTCAATAAAAACAATGCACGTTTCCAATCACCAGTTTCCCTTCTACGCATGAGCATGTCTGGACCCAGACATTCGGAATTTCATACTGAGGAGACTCTGAGGTCGTCTGATGATGGAGAGGTTGAACTTTGATGATTCTTTCCCCTCTTTAGTATGATAAAATCAGCCTAGTTATTTCTGCCTTCCCAAATATGCATGGGGAAATGGCTGTCGGTGGAGGAAGGGACTTTTCATCATTGTGTGGAAAATTGGAATTCAGTCAAGCTGTACTCCTTGAGCCTTATTACCACCTCCTGGCTGCCTCTGCTCTAAGAAGGCTGCTGCTGCTGCTAAGTCACTTCAGTCTTGTCCGACTCTGTGCAACCCCATAGACGGCAGCCCACCAGGCTCCCCCGTCCCTGGGATTCTCCAGGCAAGAACACTGGAGTGGGTTGCCATTCCCTTCTCCAATGCATGAAAGTGACAAGTGAAAGTGAAGTCACTCAGTTGTGTCCAACTCTTAGCAACCCCATGGACTGCAGCCCACTAGGTCCTCCGTCCATAGGATTTTCCAGGCAAGAGTACTGGAGTGGGGTGCCATTGCCTTATCTGGCTCTAAGAAGGCTACTGCAACCCAAACTCTTTCTCAACTTACTAGATTTCTCACCGTATCCAAACACCTCAAGTCCCTCTTCTTGGCTTCTGAGCAGCTTCTGTGTAGGCTGGTTGCTCCTTATGCTTGGGGCTCAGCCGTCACCCTGAGGTTGCCTTCATCATCATAGAAATTCCCTCTGACTCCATCTCGGGTTGCATCTCCAGTTTCCTAGATTCTGCGTTTTCCCCTTTCTAGATGTTTTCCAACATTTTGGTGGCCCATCTTCTCCAGCTGCTTTCTGAGCAAGAATGCACAGGCAGCAATTTTATGAGACCTTGTATGTCACAGAAGTTTTTTCCTGTGCTCACACAAACTGATAGTTTGGCTGGATATAGAATTCTTTTCAAAAAATTTATTTATTTGGCTGCATCAGGTCCTAGTTGCAGCGCGTGGGGTCTTCACTGCAGGATCTTTTGATTCTGCTCTCAGACTCTCTAGTTGTGGTGCAAGGGTTTAGTTGCTTTGCAGCAAGTGGGATCTTAGTTCCTCGGTCAGTGATGGAACCCGCATCCCCCACATTGCGAGATGGATTCTTAACTGCTGGATCACCAGGGAAGTCCCTGGATACAGAACTCTAAGTTGGATTATTTTCCCTTAGAATTTTGAAAGGCATTTTTCTGTTTGCTGGCAAATTTCAGAGTTGCTATTAAGAAATCCAAAGCCAGAAGGATTCTCAATCCTTTGTATATAATATTTATTTTCTCTTTAGAAGTTTTAAGGGTCTTTGTCCCCAAGGTCCTGAAATTCATGATGATATGTATTTGTGTGAGTTTATTTTCACCCATTGTGTTAGATACTTCTGTGATCCCTTCCATCTATAAGCTTGTGGCCCTTAGGTATGGAAAATTTTCTTGAATTATTTATTTGATGTTTTCTTCCCCTCTGTCTCCCTATTCTTTCTAAATCTCCTTTTGTCTGGACTCTTGGAGTAATCATTTAAAAACTGTTTTTAATATTTCTCATCTTTATTTTCTGGAAATGTTCCCAACTTCATATTCCCATCCTGCTGCTCTAGAGTAGCAGTCTTCCAAGTGTGGTTCCTGGACCTTCAGCAGCAGCATCACTAGGCAGCTTCTAAGAAATGTACATTCTTAGGCCCCACTCCAGATTTACTGGATTTGAAACCCTGGCAGTTTGTGTTCTAACAAACCCTCCAGGGGATTCTGATATAGGCTAACGTTTGAGAACCACCATTCTATGTTGATCTGGGTAAGCCTTTTAATTGGCAAATCTCTGACGTCAGTATTCAATCTCCTTCCTAGAGAGTCCAAGCCTGAATGTCAAGTTTCTGGGAGTTGAGTGCACAGGGAAGTTTGGCTAGGGATGCAATGTTCATTAAAAAATATATATATAAAATCTTCCTCTTTTCAAGTGGGCATCCTACTTTTAACTACGCTTTCTATCTCTACCAAAGGCGTTTTTAGTTTTTTATTAAAATATAATTGATTTACAATGTTGTGTTAGTTTCATGTGTACTGCTAAGTAATTCAGTTTTATGTATATTGTGATTCTTTCCCATAATATGTTATCTCAAGATACTGAGTATAATTCCCTGTGCTATACAGTAAGTCCTTGTTGTGTGGCTATTTTATATATCGTAATGTGTATCTGTTAATCTCAAACTCCTAATTTATCCCCTTGCCCCACCCTTTCACCTTTGGTAACCATAAGTTTGTTTTCTGTGCAAAGACACTGTTTGAAACCCTCTCCAGATAATAAGTAAAAGTGCAGTCTTCTGTCTGAATGGGGGAGTGAGGAAGCGAAGGGGGAGTCACTTCAGTTCACAGAGCACGGGAAGGCATCTGACCATCTAAGTTCTTAAATGGACTTTCAGTGGATCGTCCTATTCTTAGTCCCACTTTCACCTCCTCTTCCAGAAGCACCTGGAATTGGCACTTGTGAGTCTTTGAGGTGGGGGATGTTCTGCCATACCATTCAGGTCACAACTTTCCCCATGACCAGTTTGAAATTCCGTTTTCTCAGTCCTGCTCTGAGTCAATAACCAACCTCCTGCTTTTCAGCTTCGAAAACTCTTTGGCTATTTTCTTCTTTCCCACTCTTTATACTCATAGGTGACTGCCTTTTGAAAACCCCATTAACCAGACATACCATTTTGGCAGCTCAGACGGTAAAGAATCTGCCTGCAATGTGGGAGCCCCAGGTTCGATCCCTGGGTGGGGAAGATCCCCTGGAGAAGGGAATGACAATCCACTCCAGTATTCTTGCCTGGAGAATTCCATAGACAGTGGAGCCTGGTGGGCTACAGTTCATTGGGTTGCAAAAGAGTCTGACACGACTGAGTGACTAACATTCACTTTTTCACTTTTCACCATTTTCCTTTAAAAGTGTTCCCTTTGGGGACAAGGAACTAGAAACCATCAATGGGAGAACAGAGTTTCCAGAATTGCTCCCTGCTGCTGCTACTGTAATCTGTGTCAGAGCTGGGGGTCTGGCTGTGTTTTGGCCTCTCTGGGCTCCCTGAGTGAAAGGGAAAGAGGATCCAAGGCCTGCTGTCATTCTGGCAGAATCACCATCTGAAAACATGGCTTCTGTCCATTGCTCAGGAGCCAACCATGGCTCTCCACTGTCTGCAGTGTTTATCCCTCAAGAGGTGCGATTTTTGAAATATTTATTTATTTGACTGCATCAGGTCTTAGTTGCATCATGTGGGATCTTCAGTCTTCATTGTGGCATGTGAGATCTTAAGTTGTGGCATGTGGGATCTAGTTCCCTGACCAGGCATCGAACCTGGGCATCCTGCATTGGGAGCGTTGAGTCTTAATCACTGGACCACCGGGTAAGTCCCCTCAAGGGGAGTGTTTTAACTATGTCTCCTTCAACTCACCTGGCACACCTCTCTGCTCTCCCTCCCTTCCCCTTACCACAGACACTGGCGTTTGTGCCCCCTGACCATCTCCTCACACCCTAGAAGGACCTCTCTCCCTCCTTGGCCTGTGCATGCCCCACCGTCCCTCCGAGTCCAGCTGAGGTACCCCCACTCCCTTCAGGCAGCCTCTCTGTGTGCTTCAGCCTCTTTCTGACCTCATGCACTCGTCACCAGCATCGTACAAGTTAGTCCAATGGTGCGAACTCCTAAAGGACACTGCCTCATCTCCTAGGCCTTCTGCAGGGACACTGCACATTAAACATACATATGTGATTGATTGGCAAGGACATACTGTGCTCATTTCTTATATTCTTTATTATTATTACATGAATATCTTCTTTATTATTAACATATTCATACATGACACATAAAAGCCACAAGCACTGTCTTAGCCCATTCCTCAACTTCTCTTTCCTATGGTTTTTCTCTGTGCAATCTTGCCCTACAAGTCTTAAGAAAAAGTAAGAAACTTTAGTTGATTAACAATCCGTTTTTTTTCTGTTTGTCTGTTTTGGCCACACCACCTAGCTTGTGAGATCTTAGCTCCCCATCCAAGGACTGAACCTAGGCCCTCAGCCTTGAAAGCATGGAGTCCTAACCACTGGACCACCAGGGAATTCCCCTGTTTTGTTTTTATTGAAGTATGTTTGATTTACAATATCATGTTAGTCTCAGGTGTACAGTGAAGTGACTCATGTATGTATGTGTATATAGTCTTTTTCAGATTTTTTTGATTCTTTCCCCTTATAGGTTATTACAAAATATTGAGTATAGTTCTCTGTATACAGTAGGTCTTTGTTGATTACATATTTTATATATAGTAGTGTGTATATGTTGTTGTTGTTGTTTAGGCATTTGTTGATTACATATTTTATATATAGTAGTGTGTATATGTTGTTGTTGTTGTTTAGGCACCAAGTCATGTCTGACTCTTTTTTGACCTCATGAACTGTAGCCCACCAGGCTCCTCTGTCTGTGGGATTCTCCAGGCAAGATTACTGGAGTGGGTTGCCATGCACTCCTCCAGGGGATCTTCCCCACACAGGGATCGAACCCACGTCTCCTGCATTAGCTGAGGGATTCTTTAACACTGAGCCAGGTGTATATGTTAATCAAGTATAAATTCTGATTCATTTTTGTTTTTTGGCCACGCCAGTGTGGCATGTGAGATCTGAGTTCCTTGACCAGGGATAGAACCCACATCCCCTACTTTGCATGGTGAATTCTTAACCACTGGACCAACGGGGAAGTCCCATTTTGTTTATCCATTTATCCATTGATGGACACGGGTTGTATCCACCTTTTGCCTATTGTGAATAATGCTTTCGAGAACCTGGGTTAATCACATCTGTTCCTTGTCCCTGGTCCTAATCCACGTGTAGTATAGTCGTGACAGTACCTCGGGCAGAGTTTAGAGTTCTACTATTTTGTGTAATGGTATATCACACTTGCCTTTTTCCATGTTGCTACCTGGTCTTTATAATCATCCTTCTCAATAGCTGCTTTAGAGTCTAAAGCAATGCAGTACCAGCTTAGACAAGTTCTCACAAGCCTTCGCATCCCGCATCCTTTGAAGGTCTGGAGCAAGACACATTTGGAAAACTCTCTTGGGAGAAGCCGTTTGAGCTTGTAGCACAGACACCCCTGGCCTTGCCTCCTCTGACCTTTCATACCCAGGCGCCATCAAAGCTTCAGGAAACGAAAAGAGACAACCATGTCCTGCACACAGATAACAACAAGCTGAAAGACAAAGAGAGGAATTTCTCTGAAGTTCTGTCCTGGACATGGGAGGGGACAAAGAGGGTGAGAAGAAGCTTGAAGCAAAGCAGAAGTGTGTTCTGGGGAGTCCACATTCAGCCTCAGAGCGCAGCTGTGAGTGAGCCCGCGCGGGCCAGGTGCTGGTCCCCCACCTGCATCCTTGGCGCGCATCCTTTGGTAACCCCACAATGCGCTGGAACACCGCTGTCCCATACCTCCCCTTGGCTCGTGCCCAGTGTTATAAGCCGCGTTCACACTCCTGCAGCACAGAGAGCAACACAGGCAGAACAAGCTTTCGAGGACCCAGGGACCCACTGCTGACAGCCCTGGGTGCCTGGTAGGGAAAAAAATGTTTTGTTTGCCTTTGTGTTTTGTTCACAGAGCCTCCTTTCCCAGCCCCGTTCACCTTAACAGCATCCCTTGAAGCCACAAAGCAGCTTAAGCATGCTGCCTTTTAAAACTTTGAACGAGGCTGGTTGGATTCCTTGTGTTAAAATCCTTTTCCTCCTTTAAGAGCTGAAAGGCGCTTCCCTGCTCAGCCTGGTTTTAAAACCCTCACACCAAGCATGGAAAATTCTATAAATACCAAATGCAAACCTGGAGTTTAACCTTTAATTATTCTAGCCTCCAGCTCAACCTCCCGATTCCACCACTTTCTTTCTGTACGTAGGCCTTCTTTAAACTCTGTCCGGAGCTTGATCAACGTGAATAAAAATCTCTCCTTGGGAAAACGTTCAGAGTGCCTGAAAATGAATAGGCATCGTCAAGTGGGTGTGATCTCCGGAGAACCTCGCATCTGGCAGCCCGTTTTGCCGCATTGATGCCAGAGGTTTGCATTGCTTTGATTGTCTGAAATCACTGCAGTAATCCCCCAAACAGGTCAAGCCTATATATTGACTTGGCTCCATTTCCTCCCAGGCAGTCTCCTGGATGCGTTTGTTCTCTGCAGCACTGTTCCATCTACTACTGCATAACGAACCACCCCAAGATCAGTGGCTTGAAACAATGACACATCGTTTATTTTGCTCACATATCCACAGTCTGGGCAAAGCCAGGGGGGGAACAGCTTGTCTCTGCTCGACACAGTGTCCTCGGGTGGCTCAAAGGATAGGGGTGACTCGACGGCTAGGGGACTGGAAGCACCCAAAATCTCACTCGATCTCACAGCTAGTGTTGATGCTGACTGCGTTCGGGACCTCAGCTTGGATTGTTGGCCTCTCCCTGTGGCTTCTTGGCTTCCTCATAGCATGGTGGCAGGGTTCTAAGGGTGAGTGTCCTGAGGGGACAGGGAAGGAGGGCATGCATTTTTAGAACCTAGTCTCAGAAGTCACACGTCTTCACGTCTTCTGCATTCTGGTGGTTGGGGCAGTCATGAATTTTGGATCAGGTTCAAGGGAAGAGAGTATCAACCCCACCCTCAGAAGTGTGGCCACTGGAGTGCCATTGTCACCTTGGAGAAGAGGCCGTGGGGTGGGCGATACTGTGGTGGCTCTATGCGTCTGCTTGGGCTGCCTGGCGCACATCTTTGAGACGGGGCACAGCCACGCAGAAGTGTAGCCGACAGCGCTTGAAGACACAGTGGGGTCAGCCTCATAGGGGAGACAGAAACAGTGCGACTCAGGGGCTCCGGGGACGAAGATATTTTCTGGAGTGGAAGGAGTGACCAGCTTTATTTGATAACTCTGAAGTGTAATCAGAGTTGGGCATGAAGTCTGGCTGGACTGTGCCCGGAGCGAGATTCTGGTTGGGGTTGAGGTGTGTTTCCTTGTCTCCACCCCCAGATTGGTACTGCTGGCATCAGGACGGGGCAGCAGAGCTGGGCCCTTTCAGGACTTTGTGAAGCTGGGAGAAGCCTTTGGGCCCAAAGCAGGGCTCCCCTGGGCACCACCTCTGCTGAAAAATCTCTGCCTAGCATGTCAGCTCCTCACTATGGAGGTATGTCTCACTTTTCCTGTGACCTCAGTTTCTACCCCAGGCTTTAGAAACAGGGTGAACACACCCAATACTGGAGAGCCTGGGGGTTCTTCACATTGTACTTCAACTATGAGTGTGCTGAGTCGCTTTAGTTGCATCCAGATCTTTGCGACCCCATGGACTGTAGCCCACCAACCTCCTCTGTCCATGGAGTGGAGTTCTCCAGGCAAGAATACTGGAGTGGGTTGCCATGCCCTCCTCCAGGGGATCTTCCTGACCTAGGGATCGAACTCCTGTCTCTTATGTCTCCTGCATTGGCAGATGGGTTCTTTACCACTAGCGCCAACTGGGAAGTCCCACACTTTGAGGGGATGGGTCTTTACTGTGTTCACAGACAACACTCTAATAATTCCTCAACACTAAAAGCAATGAGCTCGCCCAACAAGTTAATAAATCAGTTTGATAGGCCAAACTCACATTCAAGTGACTTTCTTTGTTTAAGAAACATTTATTTGTTTAATTTACTTAGTTCTTTCTTTTTGGTTGTGCTGGGTCTTCATTGCTATGCAAGGGGTTTCTCTAGTTGTGGTGAGCGGGAGCTACTCTCTTGTTGCAGTGTGCGGGTTTCTCATTGCAGGGGCTTCTCTTGTTGTGGAGCTCAGCTTCTAGGGCTCTCAGGCTTCCGTAGTTGTGGCTCCTGGGCTCTAGAGTGCAGGCTCAGTAGCTGTGGCACACGGACTTAGTTGCCCTGTGGCATGTGGGATGTTTCTGGATCAGGGGTTGAACCTGTGTCTCCTGCATTGGCAGGCGGATTCTTAATCACTATACCAGCAGGGAAGTCCTCAAGTGACTTTCAAGTGGTCTCAAGCTGAGTAGTGTAACATTTTTTGCACATTTGGACTATATTTACTTACAAATGACATTGATGTGCTAATGTTTTCTGCTAAGAGCATAAAGCCCTATATATGTGTATGAGACCCACTCTTAACAATAGAGGTTGAAAATCTGCATCTCAAATGCTCTTCTGAAGCTTGAATTAAAAAAAAAAATTTGACCACATCAGTTGGCATGTGGGATCTTAGTTCCCCTATCAGAATAGAACCCCCACCCCCTGCAGTGGAAGCACAGAGTCTTAATCAGTGGACAGCCAGGGAAGTCCCTGAAGGTTGAAATTTTTTAAATGTACTCCAGTGGCGCTAGTGCTAAATAACACCCCTGCCAGTGCAGGTGACCTAAGAGACACGGGTTCGATCCCTAGGTCAGGAAGATCCCTTGGAGAAGGGCACGGCAACCCACTTCAGTATCCTTGCCTGAAGAATCCCATGGACAGAGGAGCCTGGCGGGCTACAGTCCATAGGGTTGCACAGACTTGGACACAACTGAAGTGACTTAACACATATGCCTGTCAACTCTGATGGAGATCCTGATGTTTCCTCCAAATGGGGCTGGCAGGGCTCTGGAACCAGTAGCTGGCTACTTCCTTCCTAGCTGATTCCTGCTTTCACAGTTTTATCGGCAAGCCACAGTTTCTTTAGAGGAGCCATTTCAAGCCCCTTGCCCACTTTGTGATGATTAGTTTAGTTAGAGCGAGATCATAGAATCTGTAAATCCATTCTACATGGCATTCATAAGAGGCCACTTACTGAGGTGAAAAAGCACGCTGGCCAAGTTTGGGGACTGTCACTCTTCCCTTGGCATTCCTTGCCCGTCACACTGGAGGCTGAGCAGTGACATTCAGCTCTAGTAAGGCCCCATGATCAATCTGCATATTGCATAATGTTCAGTATCACAGTCAAGTCTTGCAACAATTCTGCTGCAGAACAAACACTCCAAAACTCAGTGGCTGATAACAGTAGGCATTTCTGGTTTTTTTTTGCTCCTGGTCCAGTGGGGCTGTGGGGGTTCGATGGATCTTGGTTGGGCTGGGTGTTTTCAGGCTGCAGGTTGGCCCAGCTTGGTTCGGGCCTGCAGATTTTGTGCTAATCTAGAGCCCAAGCTGATGTGACCACAGCCACCTAGGGCCTGTT
This sequence comes from Capricornis sumatraensis, assembly GCF_032405125.1. Classification (NCBI taxonomy): domain Eukaryota; kingdom Metazoa; phylum Chordata; class Mammalia; order Artiodactyla; family Bovidae; genus Capricornis; species Capricornis sumatraensis. The sequence continues at coordinate 103,687,884 of NC_091092.1, read as the reverse complement.
CTCTTAGTGATAGCAGAAGCTCAAGAGGGCAAACCACACACCACAGGACACATTTAGAGTCCTGCTCACAAGCCACGTCCACTAATGTGCCTTTGGTCAAGTCCAATGTCACTGGCGTGGGGGGGGGCGGAATATATTCTCTCCCACAGTGGGAGGCACTGCAGCGTGACAATGGCAAATATTATTAATGCTATTCCACACAAGTAATGAATTAGGATCAAAGCACCACAGTGATATAAACAGAAATTCTGAAGTTCTGGTATCTTCTTCCTATGTGTTTGTTTGCTTGGGCTGCCATAACAAGGTGTCATAGACACGGGGGCTTAAACAACAGAGATGTATTACCTCGTAGTTCTGGAGGCTAGAAGTCCAAGATCAAGGTGTGGGCAGGGCTGCTTCCTTCTAAAGGCTGCAAGGGAAGGATCTGTGCCAGGCCACACCCCTTGGTTTGTCTTTCTCCTGTGTCTCTTCACATCATCTTCCTTCTCTGTGTATCCGTGTCCAAATTGAAGGACACTACTCATATTTTTTTTTAGGACCCACCCTAGAGACCTTAGTTTAACTTGATTACCTCTTTAAAGAGCCTGTCTCCTAATAAGGTGACATTCAGAGGCTCTGGAGATTAGGAGTTCAACATGTGAATTTTCAGGGGGGTGGGGTGGGGGACACAATTCAACCCATTAACACCACCCCTCAAAGAATGGTGTTGTGTACCACTAGGGTGTGTGAGCTCCCACTTTGGAGACTTTCTGGCACAGAGATGAGTGGAGAAAATTCTCTTGCACCTGGCCATGACTGATACCTCTTGGCCCAGTGTTGAGCAGAAGACAAAGGCCCCAGACTTTCAGGCCCCACGGCAGTCCCACAGCCATCAGGAGAAGCCCTGATCTCTTTGGCTACACCATACCCAAGCCTTAGGTTAAGTTCATCAACACATCTCTGCCAAGGGGGAAGGGGTTGAGGGAGGGATGGATTGAGATTTTGCGATTGGCAGATGTAAACTATTACATAAAGGATGGAGAAACAACAAGGTCCTACTATATAGCACAGGGAACTATATTCAACATCCTGTGATAAACCATCACGGAAAAGACTATGAAAAAGAATGTGTATGTATATGAATAACTGAATCACTTTGCTGTACAGCAGAAATTAGCACAACGTTTTAAATCAAGGATACCTCCGTGACATTTTTTTTTTTAAAGTTCATCAATACATCTCACACCCACTTTGCTGGGAGGTGGGGAGGAATCTATCTCGTTGAGGCAAAACCTGTGTGTCAGTCTTACCATCTGTGAAATGAGCACTTTGCCTCCCTTTAGTGGGGTGTTGTGATGTTTCATGTTTGCTAGAAGAGTCCTAGAGGAAAGGGCAGGGTGATCTCACTGATGATTCTATAGAACAACCCAACTTTTCTTACTCCTGCTCAAGAAGGGGTCTGGGACAAAGGACTGAACTTACCTAAGTCTGCGTTCCAGTGAATAGGGCAGAATGGCCCGGCATGTACTCAGGCAGTAAACATCTTTAACACTTTACAGGAGCTCTCAAGGAGGCAATTCTCTTAGCAGACTGCCCCGGAACGCTGGTCTGATTCATTCCTGAGTGATGTGGCCAACATGTGCTCGCTCTTACAGCAGAAACAAGTGTCCTTTCTGCCCCATCAGCATTTTCCATCCTGGCATAAATTAGGTACACGCTCACCATTTCATTAAGAAATTATGTCTCTGATGTGATGTGCGCGTCGGGTTTCCAAAGGAGTACACAAAAGCCTGCCTGTGGCTGGGGACAGTGACCACTCCTATGACACCTTGGCCTTTAGGGAGAAGAAGAGGCGACACAAACTGCCCCACTAGACCCAACACTGCAGACAACAAGACTAGCAGAATGATCAACAGCTTCCTTTCTTCTTCCCCACCCCCATGCCTGGTGGTGGAATATTCCAGACATCTGGAATTATGACTGGTTAAATGCAGTCAAACACAGATTTCTTTTTGTGGATATATTGTGATCTAAGACCCAGGAGGGCAGGGATATTGGGTAATTGCCATCCGTGCAATAAACATATTATGGAAGTTTATAAACTTGGCCTATCTCTTGGCTGCTCTAGGCTTCTGATGTGTCTGGGATGGCTTTGATTTGGAAATCGCTTAGACGATAGGCAGACTTTTCTTTGCTGAGCATTTGCAGTACAATCTGATAAACACATCTGTGGCAAGTCCTGTTTGGGGTAGTTTGGGGCAGACCAAAGGGGAGAGTACTTTTTACGAAAGAAACACTTACATTAAAAAAAAAATGCGTTTGTGACTCAGCCAGGGTTGGGAAGAATGGAAAATATCACAAGATATTCCGTGCACACGATCTCTAATCTCCCTTTTAGACAGAAGAAATTCAAATGAGCCTCTGCCATTAAAACTTTGATTATCAGAAACTTCGTCTTAATCAGAGCTTGCCATAAACTCTGGGTGCTCAGCTGACTTGTGTATTTAACATGCCTGATAGTGTCTGCTGTTCCAATTATCCAAATTTTTTTCTCAAACTCGATTTCCCAGGGCCGCATGGTGTTCAGCTAATCAAGCTTTCACTTTTTAAAAAAGTGTTTATCTCCGGCTTTCAACATACACACTGTGTATATAGACACACAGGCACCAGATCTAGGAAGATGTCAGGGTACTTTATAGGTGGCCGAGTGCAGAGTGGTATTTGCTGATGCACGGGCAGCTCTGGGCCCTGGGTGCACCTCCTCTCTGCCTCTTCCCCGGGCTGCCTACCCACCCCGGGACCCTCGTCTGACCAGAAGTGCTAGGAAGGCAGAGGGTGTGCTCCATGGACAGATATTTCGCCAGCTCCCAGCTTCCCTCTGCCGCCGCCTCCTCAGCGGCTCAGAAAGATTAGCCTTCAGGAATGTGGTTAGCACACACTGCACTCATAACTCTACCTCGCAGATCACAGCACACAATCACAGGAAATGCCGCCTGTCAGGACGACGTGCACGCTCACGCGTCAGTTGCCACACATGCTACACATGGCAACGTGTACACACACACATACACACGTTGCCCTCAGACCCACGTCCGGCACACCCTCCACTCTGCTCCCCTCATTCCCAGCACGTGCCCTGAAGATCCCTGGGCCCCAGCAGTTAGGGGAGAAGATCTGATTTTTTTTTTTTTCAGTAACTGTGGCCACTTTGCTTCCCATTCTGTGTTTGGTCCACAATGGTCAAGAATTGTTGAGAAAGTCTATCTTGGCCCCATTCCAGGCACCGGAAGGGATGGGGCCAGAGATTGTGTTATTTCAGTTGTGGGAGGGGAGGCCCACTATGGCCTGCCTGGGATCTGGCACGATTGCATCCCGCAGCCTGGCTGCCTGGGGCCAAATGTCCACGCAGCATCTTCTGTGCATGCCCACCAAATCCCACTGCCCTTTGTTTTTTTTTTCCCCCCTGCCCTTTGAACCAAGCTCTTTTCTGCCACTGGAATATTCTTTCCCCCTTTCTCTGCCTATTGAAATCTTCCCCTTTCCTTGATGCCTTGCACAAGCCCCATCTCCCCTGAAGAGGCCAGCTGGAAATGATCTCTCTCATTTCAACTCTTCAAGGCTTTATTTTCTATGGCACTCATTGCTCCCAGACTACACACTGCCATTGGGCGTTTGGGTTTTTTTCTGCTTGTGAGTATAGGGATTTTGTTTTGTAATTCTCTGCCTCCTGATGCAGCTTAAATATGACGACTTGCACATAACAGACACTCAACAACTGTTTATGCAGGATGATAAGACTAACAGCTACCATTAACTGAGCACGTACTGTGGGCCAGGCACTTATCTGGATGATTCTATTTAGCCTTTTGGGTTTTGATTAAATACATTTTATATGTACAATACTTTAACTTGTTTTCTTTATAAAAAATTAAAATTTAATACATGGAGTAAGAAGAGAAAGCCTTTCCCATTCCACTCTCCACCCCCTTTAATCATACCCCTTTATCTCCTGAGAGTTAATCACCCTCAATACTTTATTCTATCTGATCTTTGTCTAATATTCTTATATATCGGTAAGATATACATGGGGCTTCCCTGGTAGCTCAGCTGGTAAAAAATTGGCCCACAGTGCGGAAGACCCTGGTTCGATTCCTGGGTTGGGAAGATCCCCTGGAGGAGGGAATGGCAACCCACTCCAGTACTCTTGCCTGGAGAATCCCCATGGACAGAGAAGCCTGGCGGGCTATAGTCTATGGGGTTGCAAAGAATCAGACAAAATACATATGTAATTTTAAATATATATACACAGAACTATAATAGACAGTAACTCACAGTTTAAATGTCACAAAATTGTAAGAGGAGAAGTATTAGTTTTATTTTAGAAAAATTGAAGCTCAGAGAGGTTAATGAACTTTTCCAATGTCATACAGGTAGAAATTGGAAGAGTCAGGATTTGAACTTGGCCTCTGCTCCTTCACTGTGAATCATCGCGGGGTTTAAGAGTTGCCTCTGAACCGCCTGTGTCAAAACACCTGGAGGGCTTGTTAAATGTATAGATTTCCACCAGGCCCTCAGCCCTGGGCCCTGAGTAAGTTCAGGATGAGACTTTAGATGGTGGAGGACAACCATAACCCACTGATACATAAATACTCTCCTCCAAAGGCGTCCATGGTGGTGGTCTCCCACCGTCTAGCATCATCTATTCCAGCTAGACAGTCAACCAAGGGTCATACAGTGGTGGTGTAGCACTCCCAAGTCAAGCTACCTAGGTTCGAATCCTGGCTCTGCTACTTCCAACTCTTAACTTGGGCAAATTAATGAACCTCTCTGGGCCTCAGTCTCATCTGTAAAATGGGAATGGTCAATATTAACGCCTCATTCCTAGGGTTGTTGTGAAGCTTAAATGAAAGTAACAGACATAAAGTCTTAGAACAGTACCTGGCAGAGTAACATCCATACAGGTTGCCACCGTTGTCAGAACTAAACTATTCTGGAAGCTTTCAGGGAGCCCCTTAGGTCTCAGGCTACTGTTCGATTGTGGGATTACACGTGTGATTCTCAGTGATGTTCTCAGGTTGGGTCTTTCCTGAGGGCCCCTGCACAAACATCCCGCTTGGGTGTGCCTAGAAAGATCCCTTTGAGATGAGGCCATTCCCTGTGCATCCATTCTAATGACAAGCAGCCGGAAGGACTTTCAGAGAATCCTGCCACCTCTAGAGGCTTCTTCTTGTCTCTCCCTCAAGTGTTAGCTGCTCAGTCATGTCTGACTCTTGCGACCCCATGAACTGTAGCCTGCCAGGTTCGTCTGTCCATGGGATTGTCCAGGTAAGGATACTGGAGTGGGTTGCCATTCCCTCCTCCAGGGGATCTTCCTGGCTCCGGGATCGAACCAGGTCTCCTGCATTGTAGACAGATTATTTACCATCTGAGCCACCAGGGAAGCCCTTTTCTACCTTACGTCCTTCCTGCCGCTGTTTTAGAGGGCAGCCTTTTGTGGCTGCTGGTGGTGTCCAGTCAGATGCTCTGCATTGACCTCAGCTGAGAAGCTCACAGCTTCAGCCTTCTCTGGGGGACCAACAGCAGCAGCCTTGCCCAGAGCCAATGACTTGGGGCTTATGCGCCTTCCTGCCCCATGGAGGTGGCTTACAGTCAGTGACTGAGTGATATGGGAGATATAAAGGCCCACCCCCTGTGTCAGGGATGGGAATGAATGACTCTGTGATTTTGCCACCCCTCTTTTTCCCTGGCCCACCTCCCACCAGAGGATCAAGCTGAGGCTAGGTTTTGGCCAAATCTCCGTCTTTGCTTGGCTTCTTTGCCTGTCGTAGTCGACTTCCCTCGCACTGTTCCCTTGGCCTCCTGAGATCCCTTTCTCTCAATAATTCAATTGCACAGGAATCCATGTCTGGGGCTCTACTTCTGGAAAACCTGACCTAAGACACTGCTGGCTACCGTGGCCTGCAGTAATAGCCCTCGATATGCACGGAGACTGTGACCAAGCCATTCCTGGGTCTCTCTGTCCCTCACTGAAGTAATTAGTTCCCTCCTAGGGCCTGCTTTCTAGCCTCTAATCAGAAGTTGGTATGGGGGATGGGTGCTGAGGTTGGAGGAGTATAATAAAGGAAAGAGGGAAGCGTGAAGCGTGAAGCTGAGAAACTCAGTCACCTGGAAGCCAGGAAGAGTGGGAAAGTTCCACTCAAAAGCCGATGTCAGGCCCACCCGCTGGAGACACTCATTTACCTCTTCTTTCTGGGTGTGTGCACTGTGAGGTCATGAGCGCTGAACGCCAGCAAAATAACATTACATTAGTTAATGCTGCTTGCTGCAGGTACATTAAGCTTGGTCTAGGAAAGGCTGGGTACTTGAGAAATGCAGAAGAGTTTTAAACCTGTTTATATTGTTGCACTGTAGGTTTGGAGGGACAGGAAGGCTCTGGAAGTTCGCATAGGCCACTGACATGGACCTGCCCTGGGCTGTTACAGAAATAAAATGGCCACTGGGAATGGCTGTCCTGTCCACTGCCTTTTGGTCAAGCACTTTCTTGACAAGTAGTTGTAGGCATCAGCGCCTTTGTGTTTCTCTCTGCAGTGGAGTTCCCTGAATACTGTCTTTCCAGAAACTGTTTGGTAGGCAGGTGATACTGCCGTAACGCTGGACGTTTGGTTTTTAACTCCCTTCCTTAGTTCTCTGAAGGAAGCTGTGAGATATGTGACCTATTCCTCCCTTCAGAGGTCTGGAAGAAGGCCTGGAAAGGGGAAGTCAAGTACCATCAGGACGCTTTGATTCTCTATAAAAATTATCTCTGATTTCAATACAAAATATTATTATGACACACTAATTAGGACAAAATGTAAAGAAACTCCTCCTTACCTCCTGGCAACCACCGTCCTACTTTCTGTGTCTAGGATTCCGACCGCTCTAGGGACCTCATATAAGTGGAATCATACAATATTTGTCATTTTTGTGTCTGGCTACTATTTTCCACAGTGACTGCACCGTTTTACATTCCCGCCAGCAGCACACAAGGGATCCAGTTTCTCCACATCCTCTTTAACGCTTGCTATTCTCTGTTTTTTCTGGGTTTTGAAAATAGCCATCCTGATGGGTGTGAAGTGGTCTCTCCTCGTGGTTTTGATTTCTTTACCTAAACTTTTATTTGTTGGGGGAAGTGTTGAGAGTAATGAGGCCTGTGCAGGATGCTAACTGTGAGTGGACTCAACCTTGCCTGTCAGAAGCCAGTCTTCCCACCTCTGCCAGGTCACCCGTATCCTCTGGGGCCTGTTGTATAAAATATGCATGAAGTGTCAAACTCCCTTCCTCAAGGATTATTGATGCCATCAGTTTACACATAAAAAAGTGCTTCTAGATATTTTGATGCATGCACTTTATCTTTTGTTAATTCATTTCCTAAATAGGGAGCAACTTCAAATACAGGTGACCCAGCAGCTGGAGTGGGGAGGCCTGGGTCACCCCAGCATAACAGCACTGGGTGCTGGCTGTGGGGGAGGGAGGCGCACAGAATTGGGAGCCATCCTTCTTGTTTTTCTTTCTCCCATCTCTGTTAGCAAGATTTTTGTTTTCGCTTGTGCAACACATTCCAGTGTCTCTTGTCAAGCACACATAAGACTTTCCAGGAAAGCCAAAGGCCAAGCCCTGGCTAACTTAGCTGATAAAGATGCAGTAAGCCTTCTCAGATTTGGACAGTTTATTACTTACATAAACAGTAAAAGGAAGATTAATCAGAGGTGCCAGCTCCCTGGGTGTTTGTCTTACCCCCAAAAGGATGACATCAAAACAAAATGGGCTGATGGACCCATTCTAGGCTAGCGGTATAAACATGTAAAACTAGGCAGTTTCGCACAAGCTCTATCTTGAGGGGGGTGGCATGAAAATTTCCCAGCTCATCAGAACCCGGGAGGTAATGAGAAGCCATCTCCTAAAAGCCTCCCAGGGGAGATGGAGAGTGTTATTGGCTGAATTATATCTCCCACACCCCAAATTCGTATGCTGAAATCCTAACCCTTAGTATCTTTGGAATGTGACTGCATTTGGAGACAGGGCCAGTCAAGATGTAATTACATTAAAATGAGATCATATGGGTGGCCCTCATCCAATCTGATTGGTGTCTTTATGAGAAGAGGAGATTAGGACACAGAGAGAAGGTGATGTAAAGACTCAGGAAGAAGACAGCCATCTATAAACCAAGGGGACAGGCCTGGAACAGATCCTTCCTTCTTGGCCCTCAGAAGGAACTAGCCCTGCCAGCACCTTGATCTTGGACTTCCAGCCTCCAGAGCTGCGAGGAATTAAATTTCTATCATGTAAGCCACCTAGTCTAAGGTGCTGAGTATGACGGTCTCAGCTGACTGATTCAGGAGATGAATGGAAGGTGGCCTCCATCTTCTCTTGTTCTATCAAGATGCAGATTAGCTGCAGTTCCAACCTTGCCTGTGTTGTGGCCCATGTGGATACGTGGAAGGTCACTAGGGTGCCATGGTGCAGCTGTTCCTAGGGGAACACCAGCCTGTCACTTGCTTTGTGGATAATGAAATTTTATGCTGGCCGTGGCTTCCAAATCTTTTAATGCACATACATATATATTCGGGCTTCCCAGGTGACACTAGTGGTAAAGAGCCTGCCTCCCAGTTCAAGAGAGGTAAGAGATGTGGGTTCCATCCCTGGGTCAGGAAGATCCCCTGGAGAAGGAACTGGCTACCCACTCCAGTATTCTTGCCTGGGAAATCCCATGGACAGAGGAGCCTGGTGGGCTACAGTCCATGGGGTCCCAAAGAGTTGGACACGACTGAAGCAACTTAGCACGCATGCATATATATATTCACTCATATTGTTTTAACTTTAAATTTTTTATTAAAAAGGGGGACTGTACCCTACCTATTTTTTCACAAGGTTCTTTTTTCACTTGATGGGCAGTATCACAGGCAGCCTTATTGACCCCACTACGGTAGTGTACTCTTGAGGCCAACATTTCCACTGCTGTCCCCTGAGTCCCCACCTTCTTGCAGGTGGCAGAGGTGACAAAAGGTGAACCTGTAAGGAGACCATTGTGTTTTCAACACCAGAGGTCATGGTGGCTTAGTATAGGACAGTGGCAATGAGGGTGGAGAAAAGTAGATGAATTTGAGATACACAAAACATATACAAAATCTCACCTCTTCCTCACCTCCCTTCACTGCATTTCCCTTCCCTAGTTCACATGTGAAAAGTCCTTCCAGATATAATGAGCACACATCTCCACTTATAAAGTTCCATTTTATCTTCTGTTAGCTTAAAAAGTAGAATCATACTATACCCAACTTCTTGGCAGGATTAGTTTTCACTTAACGATGAGTGAGCAGCTTTCCACATCAGCATTCACCCAGGACGCTTGTTCTCTTTTTTATGAGCTGCATACTATTCCAAATCACAGGGAAGCTCGACATCATATTTTTTAACCATCTCATTATTAGTGAGTGCAGAGGTTGACCACACTATTTTCAATGTTCAAATAAACACCTTGGACATGAAGCCTTGTTCTCTGAGGGGGTTCTGTAAAACAGATTCCTAAAGTGAGTGGTGTCAGGAGGTATTCAGTTGACCCTTGAACAACAGGGGTTTGAAGTGCTCAGGTCCACTTACAGGTGGCTTTTTTCCATAGTAAATATGCCAGTGCTGCACAGGTTGGTTGAGTCTGTGCGTTTGGGACCGTGAATATGGAGGAAACACATGTATACCTGGAGGGCTGACGATAAGTTATGCACGGATTCAACTGCGTGGAGGGTCTATGTCCCTAACCCCCATGTTATTCACAGTTGAACCTGTGCCCGCTGCAGTGGAAGCATGGAGTCTTAACCACTGGACTGCCAGACAAGTCCCAGAACTGTGTTTCTATGGGCACCAGAAATCACATACAAGAATGTTCATTAGCAGCACTATTTGCAATAGCTCCAAGTTGGAAACAACCCAAATGGCCTTCATCAATACAACAGAATAATAAAGTTCGGTTTAGCCATGCAATGGAATTCTATGCAACAGTGAATGTTCTGCTTGACAGAAATTAGATGAAGTTAAAAAATATTTGTGGGGGAGGGATGGACTAGGAGTTTGAGGTTATTACATGCAAACTATTACATATAGAAGGGATGGACAACAAGGTCCTTCTGTATAGCAAAGGGAACTATACCCAATGTCCTGGGATAAACCATAATGGAAAAGAATATAAAAAAAGAATACGTGTGTGTATAACTGACTCATTTTGCTGTACAGCAGAAATTAACACAACATTGTAAATCACCTATGTTCTAGTTGATTTAAACTAGAATATCTAAAAAATATAAATTTTATTTATATTCAATGAAGCTAAAAAATTAAATAAATATATAATATTTGGTGAAAAAAGCCAGACACTAAAGAATACATACTACATAATTCCATTCATGGAATGTTCAGAAACAGGCAAATCCTTTTAGAAGCTGGGATAGTGGTTATCTTCAGGGAGATTTACTGACTGAGAGAGGGCTCGGGGGCAGGGGGCTTCTGGGTACTGATAACATTCTCTTTTCCCATCTGGACTGGTCACCTGGGTGTGTTCAGTGTCTCAGCCACACACTCAGGATTTGCGTCCTTTTCTGGAGGCATGCTCTACTTCAATAAAAATTTACCCACATTTCTTTAAAGGTACATGTATTTAAAATACCGATTGGAACTGCCAGATCTCCAAAAAGGTTGCACCAAATTACGTGCTCACCAAACACTGTGCACAAGCTCTCCTTTCCCCACCTCCTTGTTAACAGCGATGCTAAGACAGCTTTTTGATTGTTTGTTAATTTGATGGCTTTTGAAAAAGGTATCTTCTCATTTTCATTTGCATTTTCCTAATCACCCAGAGGTTGAGTGTCTTTCCTGTTTATTGGCCATTTGACTTTCTTTCTCTATGAATTACTTGTTTCTACTTTCCCCCATTTTCCCACCTAACTGTTGCTGGAGGTTTTATTGATATATAATGGATATTAACTTTTGCTTGGATGTGTTGCAAGCATGTTCTTCTAAAGCACCTTTTGCTTTGTTGATTTGTTTATGGCACATCGCAGGCATCTGCTGAATTGAAGCAAACAATGTGAATAAGTGAAGCAGGTTCCGAGGCCAGGGCAGGCCAGGGAGCATGTGTGCCTCTCCTGGGAACCAGTGTGCTGGGTCTTCTGATTGTTCAGGAGATGCCGGAAATATGGATTTTTATGGGAAAACTTCCAATTTTAAAATGCTGGCAACTCATTCAAAAAACTGTAAGTAACTAGAAGAGGCAGCAGTGTCTGGTGTGGGTTGGATCAGTGGGAGACCAGCTTTCAATCTCTGGTTGACGCTGTATTTCCCTGCAAAAGAGGCTGGTGTTATCACATCCACCCATCTTTTCCTTTAGGACTTCTGAGTTCTGTGTCATTTTTTTTTTTCTATCAGTTTAACACTTTTTTTTTTTTTAACTCTGTAGATGCTTCTCTTTTAAGGATAGAGAAAAGCTTTTCATGCTTTTATTCCAGTTTCCTTAATGAGAAATAAAGGTGAATACCTACATTACTGGACTCAGAGAGTAGAGGAGGGTCTAACCTTGGGGATGTGGGTGACTGGGCCCAGGAATGGCTAAAACATCAGAATTAGCACTCCTTCCCATTTTCTCATTTAAGGCCAAGGACTGCCCCTTACCCTCCTGCCCCAGGATTTCAAGGGAAGAGAATAAAGAGTTTTATTTCACGATGAAACTGGAGGCCCCTGGGAATACCAAAATTCATACTAATGTGTAAATGACTTACTGCAGATCCCTTTCTGGAAGCAAGGGTGTTAAGTCAGAGCAGGGAGAGAGCAGATAGAGGCACTAAAGCCTGAAAGTACGGGAGGACAGAGGAGGTCGTCTTGAGTCCACCCCTTTGTCAGGGAACTTCACCATTCCCAGTTGTGTCTGGCTTTCCTGGACCCACCCTGCCCCTTGGGGCTCCCACTCTGGCTGGAGATACTGTCATGGTTCTGAGCAGAGTTGATGGGAAGCAAAACAAACACCCCCCACCAGCTGGGGGTACTTTAAAGGTCTTTGATGGTATCATCTGGGCATTTCTCACCCATGCTAATTAACAGCTTGCTTTGGCCAAGATAGCACATCAAGAAACTGCTCTGGAGGTAGAAAAGTTTTTTTCCGGTTGCATATTTAGCAGGACCCAGCAAGAGACAGAACAGGGGATTGCCGGCTGAGCACCAACAGGATAGCACATCCCTTTTCTAGCACCAGATGACTGAGGCGCTGGGCTTACCCAGGATAGCGGCGCTGATGGGCGTGTGTTATTCGCCTGGTGTGTACTAGGAATTGTGCTGAGCTCTGTGCACGTGCCACCTCACCTCCTGCAGTCCCTGCTCTGCCTGCAAGGGAAGGCTGTTACTGTAAGTGGTGAAGTCCAGTGTGAACCAGGCAACATGCGTGAGCCAGGCCTCAGAATTCTGCTTCCAGGCCAGGGCTTCCTGCCCTCCCAGGCAAGGCCAGGGGTGGCCCTCCATTCCAGCAGCTTCTCCAGCCCAGTCTTGCAGTGCCTTGGGTAGCATGTCTTCAGGCCACAGGAGGACAGGAAGCAATCCTAGGTAGTGACAGACACAGGCTTCAGTCTCACTGACTCCGCCCCTTTCTGCTTAGCCTCAACGGCCCCACCCCCTCTTGCCCGGGGCGTTGGAGGCCTCTTGCTTCCCATCTCTGCCCGGGGTGAAGACTCAGGTGTCCAGAGATACTACTACTACTCTAGGTGTGAACCAATAATGAAGGTGCTGGATGAGAAGAGTTTTGAGGTGTGACTTTTCCAGACCGAGCACATTCATTAAAAAGCAGCACAGATGATATAGTTTCTTTTCTGATTCTCAAAGTGATCGTGTCTTTTGTAGAGAAGTTGAAGCTACAGAAAGATCCAAAGAAGAAAAAAAAACTGTATCTTAGCACCAAATCATTGTCAACACTTTCAGATGGTTCCTGCCACTCATTTTTGTATATTTATGAACATATACATATAGATTCAAATTTTCAACTGTATATAGTTTTGAAACAAAGTTGAGATCATTCTGGCAATATACTTTCAGAACATCTCTTTTCGCACCTTGTGTCATGTGTGAACACTTCTGAAAAGGACCCTGTGAAGGCAGGGTGGGTAAGATGGGTGGAATCAAGGAAAGAGAGGAAGGTGCGGGTTTTTTCAGCTGCGGGCTTCCCTACCCACCTCCCCCCGCTCATCCCACACCGGCCCAGGACAAGGTTGTTCCTGGGTCTCTGGGAGGGAGAGTGAAACCATTAGCTTGGGGTGAGGGCAAGGAAGAATCCCTCTTTGGCGTCATTCATTACCTTCTTGGGAGGATGGGAGCCTCCTAGCAGCAGCGGGGGGTGGCCCTCTGGTCTTGCCCCACCCCCACCCCATTGTGATCTAGGACCCCACAGCTGCCCCCTCCCTGTGGCTTGTGTGTGTGTGTGTGTGTGTGTGTGTGTGTTACGTGTGTGTAAAGGGGGCTGTCTCTCAGAGGGACTAAGGGGTGGCTTCTAGCTTCTTGAGGCTCTCCAGTGCTGGGGGCAGGGCACTCATGGCTGAGGTGCTTCCTGCCTCTTGAGAAACAAGCTGCCTTTTGGCTGTGACCGTGGTGCTGATGACCCCCATTAGCTGTTTTCCTAGAAGTGAAAATGCATTTGCTCTGAATTCTGTCATCCCCTGTGACCCAGGGCTCTCTGAAGCAACGCCAAGAGCACAAGGCTGGCCACCAAACGGAGCCCTGCTAACCTGCCCTTGAGGGCACTTGGACTTGATGCCAACCTTGTGAGTACACCACCCACCTCCGTCCTCCAACCACCTGCCAAAGTTCTTGAAACATAGGTTTGATGCTTCCCTGGAAGGTGGTTTGTTCACTCGTTGGTGCCAGTGAAGGAGGCCCTGCTGGGTCATAGTGATTAGAATGAGAGGGACCCAGGTTAGAGCCCCAGCTCAGACCTTAACTTGCCACCTTGGGCAAGTTACTTAACCCCTGTATGTTCCAGCTCCTTGAATGGAAAATGGGCCTACTTCACGGAGATAGATGCTCCGCAGATCAGTTCAATTCAGTTCAGTCGCTCAATTGTGTCCAGCTCCTTGCGACCCCATGGACCACAGCACACCAGGCTTCCCTGTCCATCACCAACTTCCGGAGCTTGCTCAAACTCACATCCATCGAGTTGGTGATGCCATCCAACCATCTCATTCTCCTTCGTCCCCCTCTCCTCCTGCCTTCAATCTTTCCCATCATCAGGGCCTTTTCTAATGAGTCAGTTCTTTGCTTCATATTGGAGGTTCAGCTTCAGCATCAGTCCTTCAAATGAATATTCAGGATGTTTTAAATTACCTACATTTGGCTTGGCGTCTATCAGTGTTTGAACACAGCAGGTACTCAGTAAGTGTTCATCATTGTTGTGTCTTAAATTTACTCCTCATAACTTTTGGCAAAGAATGTTTTCACCCCATTTTACAGAGGGGGCAGCTGAGGCTCAGAAGGTTAGACAGTATTTCAGTTATTTACTACAGTGTAACAACCTCCCAAAGCTTAGAGGCTTAAAACAACATGGAATGATACTGAACGAATGATAATTTCTCATGAATATGTGGATTAATTGGGTGGTTCTCGGGCCCCAGGTGGTATCATCTGGGGTTTTTCATGTGAATGCAGTCAGTTGGCAGCTAGATTCGGCTGGAAGGCCAAAGAGGGCCTCTCTTGTGTGTGAAGTCTTGGTGCTAGCTACTGGCTGGGCTGCCTCAGTTCTCTTCCTCACATTTTCACCAGGCTAGCTTTCGGTCCTCAAGCAAGGCAGTTGACTTCCAGGATGGAGTGTTCTGAGAGGACAAGCTTCAGCATGCAAGCACTTTGCAAGCCTCTGCTTTATCTCGTGCTTGTTTATATCCTTATCGGCCAAGGAAAGCCACATGCCTAAACTCAGAGTCAGCGTGGGAGGGGCAACATGAGGGCACACACACTGGGAAGCATGGCTAACGGGGA
Organism: Capricornis sumatraensis; assembly: GCF_032405125.1. Classification (NCBI taxonomy): domain Eukaryota; kingdom Metazoa; phylum Chordata; class Mammalia; order Artiodactyla; family Bovidae; genus Capricornis; species Capricornis sumatraensis. The sequence continues at coordinate 103,672,875 of NC_091092.1, read as the reverse complement.
TGCCCAAGTAACAATCCACCAAAAAAAGGGGGGGGGGGCTTGTCTAGGATCCCACAGCTGTTGAATGGCATAGCTGGGATTTGAACCCAGGTCCGTCTGACTCCAAAATCCATGCTTCTCTCTCAAAGCATGGCTGAGGCTGACTCTATGGCAGGCTGGTGTTTGTGACGATCCCCGGCAGAGTTGAGTGGCTATGTGATTTTCCATCTTATCTTCAGCCCACCCCTACCCTAGCACTCCATGATGTCCTTGAACCTCTCCTGCTCACCTGACAAAAGGGAGAAAAGCATCTTTTTTCTGCTGGGCCCCCCTGCTCTTCTCCCTTTCATGTTAACTACAGAAAACTACACCTACTTCCTTCACAGTCCCAGCCAGGGCAGTGGTGGCCTCATCACTTGTGGACTCTCCAACCACAGCGGCATCCTGTTTCTGCTGGCCTCAGGGTACACACTCTCCCTGGACCTCTGTTCTATTTTCACGGTACCCTTACTCGGAAAGCAAGGGTCATGGGAACAAAGACAGAGATAAGCCCAAGTTTATAGCACATTGTTGTCATCCCAGTGGACTTCTAGTCTACCCACCAGCTGGGCCATCTCCTGAGATAGGCCTCCTACCCTCCACCCCTGTCTACACTCAGCTGATGCAGGTTGGCTCCATGGTGATGACTGCAGGAAGCCAGTCTCTCTGGCTCCTGCCTGCCTCTGACTGAGTGAAGCCCTGGTCAATTTCACCCACTGACGGGACCTGAACGCCCAGCCCCTAGGTGAGAAGCACCCTTCCATTTACGTTGTTACATAGTATTTATACAGTAGGTCCTTGTTGGTTATCCATTTTAAATATAGCAGTGTGTACTTGTCCATCCCAAATTCCCTAACTATCCCTTCCCTCCGTCCTTCTCCCTGGTAAGCATAAGTTCCTTCTCTAGGCCTGTGAGTCTGTTTCTCTTTTGTAAATAAGTTCATTTGTATCATTTCTTTTTTAGATTCTGCATACAACAATATCATAAGATATGTCTCTTTCTGTCTGACTGACTTCACTTAGTATGACAATCTCTTGTCATCATCTCTTGACCAACCTAGACAGTGTATTAAAAAGCTGAGGCGTCACTTTGGTGACAAGGATGTGTTTGGTCAAAGCTGTGGTTTTTCCAGTAGTCATGTACAAATGTGAGAGTTGAACCATAAAAACGGCTGAGCCTGAAGAATCAACGCTTTCGAATTGTGGTTCTGGAGAAGACTCTTGAGAGTCCCTCGGACAGTAAGGAGATCAAAATAGTCATTCCTAAAGGAAATCAGTCCTGAAAATTCACTGGAGGGACTCCAATACTTTGGCCACCTGATGTGAAGAGCCAACTTGTTGAAAAAGACCCTGATGCTGGGAAAGATTGAGGGCAGGAGAAGAAGGGGATGACAGAGGATGAGACAGTTGGATGGCATCATTGACTCAATGGACATGAGTTTGAGCAAACACCAGGAGACAGTGAAGGACAGGGAAGCCGGGCATGCTGCAGTCCATGGAGACCCAAAGAGTTGGACATGACTGACTGAGTGACCGAACAGCAATAATCCATGTTGCTACAAATTCTTTTTAATGTCCAGCTATCATCTCTTGTAGGAGCCTCAGTGCCCCCAGCCTGCATTTGTGGAGTCTGAACTGGGTCCACAGCTGTTCTGCCTCAGTGTGGGGCCAAGGCTAACAAAAAGCAAAGCCTCTGGAAGAAGAGGAAGTGTTCTCTGGATGCTGAATGGGAGACCTTGGAGAGGTATGTGTCTGTGTGGGAGGTCTGTGACTTGCACCCAAGGAAAGGTCGTGGTCAATGGGAAAGCCTTTGATGGGAGACAGTCTGAGTTGGAGCCCAAGACTGTCATCACACAACTACCTGGGATGGATGTGGGACCTTCCCTCTGTCAGACCCAGCCAGCTCTCCTGGGGTAAGGCCAACAGACTGATGTCCTGGGATGCAAGCTCCCAGGAAGTGGGCTGCGATGCATGACAGCTCTAGACTCCCTGGTGTCCTGTGTGGTCTGGCTGGGGAAAGCCAGGGAAAATCTGGCAACTGAGCTACAACGGCCAGAACTCTTGGCTCTGAGCAACAGGAAGCAATTCTGGTTTATTTAAGCAGAAAAGGACTTTATCAAAAAGGTCTTGGTGAGTTCACAAAATAACCAGGAGGCCTGGAGCAACTGGGTTTGGAAAGCAAGCCAAAGGCATCTGCACAGCGGTCAGGACCACGGCCAAAGTCAGGCCCACCCAGTGACCATCCCATTGCCAAATCCAGGACACGCCGGCTTACACTGCCACCTCTGGACATGGATATGGTACCTGTCATCCCAGGAATGGAATGTCATTGCCATGGTGACTGCCACCCTCCATCAGAATGGACTTCTGTCCTCCGTATATCTGAGCATCACCAGCTCCTGACTCCAAGTCTTTGATGGGGCATCTGATTGGCTGAGCATAAGTCAGGAGCCCACACTAACTACAGTGGTAGCTGGGAAAGTGACTGCATAGCATTTTTCACTTCTCTGGTGGTAGGCAACTAGCAAGATGGGGAATTTCTCAAACACGGTTGTGGGGGTTGGATGTGGGTCAGCCTTGTACTTCTCACAAGGAAAACTGTAGAACAGATGTCTCCAGGGAATGCTAGAGGATCGTATGTCTCCAGGGACAACCCGGGCTTGTCTTCCCTTCCTCCAGATATTGATGCGGGTTTGTGTGTCTGTTTGTGTGTGTAAGGACAGGAACACAATACACAACATGGCGTCAGGAACCCTGGGTTCGATTCTAAGTCCCCGAGCCTCAGTTTCATGTCATAGCCTGCTGTCCAGCCTTTGAGCATGCAGGAGGTATGCGGTAGCTTCTACTATAGTCTGGGTCATTGGGCTAAATTAAGATGTCCCTAAGATTGCCAAAGCCCCAAATGGAATGGGGCCATTGGTTCTGTGTATCAGAAGAAAGCACAGGTTTTGGAGTCAGAGATCGAGGTTTACTAGCCATGTGATCTTGTACATGTTCTTTAACTTCTCTGACCCTTAGTTTCCTTACCTGCAAAATGGAGATGAGGTGGCAGGCACTCAGCCTCCATTCCAACCTGGTCCTTTGGCACATTCATGTTTTGCAGTGGTTGAAGGCTAAAAACTACAGTTCCCAGACACCTTTGCATCTGGGGCTGCCAAGGAGAATTCGATTCCAGCAGTTAAGTGCACTTGTGCGAGGTTAGGAAGGCAGCGGTGAGGAAGAGACCACTTGCCTGCTGCTCTGGCTGTTGCTGCTGGAGACAGTGTGTGTGTATGTGTGAGAGAGAGACAACATTGTAGTGTTTGATTAGTCACCAGCTTTGTGGATATTGAGAAGTGTTGTGGTGGCAGTGGCTTCCTGACTTTGGAAGGCAACTACAACAGTGTCCTCTTGGAAGCAACATCTCTGTGGCTGGCCCCTCCCTCTCCACCTTCCTGGTGATGGCGGAGATGGCGGCAGTCTTGGCAGCCCAGCTCAGTGGTGTTATGGGCGTCTAGAACCTGCTCCAATGATTTTGTAATCACCTAATTTCCTGTATTAAATCTCTCCTGGCTTAAAATAGCCGGAGAGGTTTTCTGTTTCCTGCAACTGAACCCTAACTGCTATAGGAGTCACACCCCATTGCTCACAGTTTTTAGGATGAGATGAGGTGAGATGGGGGGGGGGGTTGCTACACAGCTTTGTAAACTGTAAAGCCTTTTACATCTGTGAGGTGTTTTTCAAGGAAGGGTACCCCTTTTGTTGGGCTTCCCAAGGTGGCTCAGTAGTAAAACAATCTGCCCGTCAGTGCAGGAGATGCAGGAGACCTGGGTTCGATCCCTGGGCTGGGAAGATCCCCTGCAGGAGGAAATGGCTACCCACTCCAGTGTTCTTGCCTGGAGAATCCCAGGGACAGGGGAGCCTGGCGGGCTATAGTCCATGGGGTCGCCAAGAGTCGGCCACGACTGAGCACGCAAGCACATCCCTTTTGTCAGGGGAAACTAAACATGATAGAACCCTTGTGACCAGCCACTTGTTTACACGTTCTTTTACCTTGAACTGCTGGGGCAGGACATAGCCTGAAAGAATTTAGGTAATTTGAGTGGGTCACCTGCTTTCAGAGGCTGAAAGGGTTCTGCTGTGGATTCAGGGGAATTCTGCCTCTCTGTCCAAGGTTAGCGCAATGACTTGTGTGCCACAGCAGCTGGGACAGGTGGGAGGTGTCCTGGTGTGAGCCTGAAAATTCAGCTACCACAGGACTCCCCCCTACCCATGCCTGGGATCCCCCATTAACTCACTAGTTTGTGTTAAAGCCCACTTTAATTCCTTACCTCTCCAAGTTGAATCTCTGTATTTACAAAACGTTCCCCTCCCCTCCTATCAGGTCTGAAGGATCTCCCTTTCTGTGGTGAATAACATTCTCATGGTCATGGCATTTGCCCCTATTTCCTGCCACAAAATGAGGACTCTCTGTGGGGTTAGGGGCCAGCCAGGTGGCCCTGGGGGCCGTGAAGCTGGGAGGAAGCTGGGCTGGGGCTTGGCTGCCAGAACAATCCAGGCTCCACTCCAGCCCATCAGGGGGCTTGAAGCTGAGTGGGCAAGATAAACCGTTTCAGTGGTTTTTAGGAGCCCTAATCAATTACGAGGCAGGGCAAAGCCCTCAGGGACAGATAAAGCCAGCCCCGTGCTCCAAGCCCAGTTGGAGCCAACGTTTGTGTGGTTTGAACTTTCGTGTGGTTTGGAAAGTCCGCCCGCCTTTGCTTGAGTGGATTACTCCGTTCCCAAACTGCAGTGCAGTGACGCGAATGGTCCTGGACCCCACAAACCAGCCCTGAATGATGTAGGTATCTGGTCCTCTGTCCCCGCAGGGACCTACAGGCTTGGGGAAGAGAGGCTGGGCGTGCTGTACCCCTGGTTCTTGCCGGTGGCTCGGGGTTTTAGAAACACTCCGTTGCCGGAGGCAGGCGAGACCTTTGCGTCAGGGAGTTGAGCTGCTACAGGTTTGCTTCTCTGCTCCTGCTTCCAAACTAAAAAGCCCACTAATCTGCCCACTTTCAGATTCCATCTTCACCACGGCTGCCTCCAGGACACATAGTCGCCCCGCGCGGGGGAAGCCCAGGACACTAGGGACACCGCCTGGAGCCTGGGCGCATAGCACCCAGTTGGGTTTTTTTGTTTTTTTTCTCCTTCCAGCTTGAGGTTTCTTGTTTAACCTCTAAGGTGCCAGAAGATCTGGAAGGCTCACAGGCAGGTCTGTGGCCGGCTGGGGAGAGGCTGGGCACCACAGATACCAGCTCGCCAGTGGGCACTCCATGTGTCAGTGTCTGCAGTGCTTGCGTGCGGCAGAGCAAGGCTGCCCGGTGAGGTGGATGGACGCTGGGCTGGCAGGCACCCATCTGACAATGCTGCGTCCCCTGGGAAGCCAGTGCCAGCCTGTGGGGGCCACAGCAAAATAGAATCAGGAACAGGTGCTGCCTGGGAGGGAAAGTCGGGCGCCTGGCAGAGCTCAGTGATGCTCGCACCCTCCAGGGACCTTCCTGCCTCCACAGAAGGTGGAGACAGAGAGAGGCGAGCATGGAGAGAGAGAAAGGGAAGTGGGAAGAAATTGGTCACGGAGAAGGCTATTTTTATTCTTTGCTACAGCTGCACGCATTGCTCTGACCAACTAGGCAGAGAAAAATCAGACTGGTTCCTGCTGAAACGAACCTTAAACTTGGGGTGGGGGGCAGGGAGTGAGAGGTGCACAGGAAAAGGGTGAAGAGGGGAGAAATCCCTGAGGATACAGCACAGTCTCCAGAAAACTTCACTGCACAAAACACCACCCGCCCCCCACCCTCCACCACCCCAGATGCCTCGGCCTTAACCATGGCTGCGAGAAGTGGGCCATCCTTTGCCTTCTGGGTGACACCTTGGGCAAGACCCAGTTAAGATTAGGCATTTGTTCATCACTGTCTTCTGCTGTTGGGCCTCGTAGAGGCTTATCTCTTCCAGCAAGGGGCAAGACTCCTGGGTGGTGTCAGTTACCACGGTCACCCTAGCACCCGGTTGGTGTTCAGTCACTCAGTCGTGTCTGACTCTGCGACCCCATGGACTGCAGCACGCCACGCTTCCCTGTCCATCACCATCTCCCAGAGTTTGCTCAAACTCATGTCCATTGAGTCGGTGATGCCATCCAACCATCTCATCCTCTGTCGTCCCCTTCTCCTGCCCTCAGGCTTTCCCAGCATCAGAGTCTTTTCCAATGAGTCGGCTCTTCTCATCAGGTGGCCAAAGTACTGGAGCTTCAGCATCCGATCCAGCAAACAATGCTTCCAGTGAATATTTAGCGTTGATTTTCTTTAGGATTGACTGGTTTGATCTTGCTGTCCAAGGGACTCTCAAATTTCCCTTCTGCCCATTTGCAGCCAAACCCACTCTTTAACTCTCAGTATTGGCCGCCACTGATCTGCTTAACTGGCAAATGTCCCAAACAGGAAACTGTTAGGGATCAAGGCCCTAGAGTGAGACTCTTGAGGCCCTGATTGTCTAAGTCAGCAGTTCCCAAAGTGTGTTCCAAGGATCTCTGTAGTACCCCAGACCTTTTCAGACTGTCTTTTCTAACTACAAGCTCCATTTTCTTCATATACTTCAACCAAAACCACATATCACAACAGATTGGATATTAAAGCAGCTAGGAGAAAGCAGCTGTCCTCTATGAAGCCAGCTACTAAAGAGGTTTGCAAAAATGTATAACAATGTCACTTTTCTCCCTAATTCTTTCTTTCTTTGTTTTTTTTTTTTTCAGAAAATACAGGTTTTTTTCCATTAAATTGTGCTAGTGATGTTAACGTGTATATTAGTTATCTATTGCTGTGTAACAAATAACCCTAAAAACTTAGCAGCTAAAAACAGCACACATTATCTGTCAGTGTCTGTAGGTCAGGAATCTGGGAGCAGCCAGCTTAGCTGGGTGGTTCTGGCTCAGAATCTCTCATGAGGCTGTAGTCAAGGCATGGGCCTGGGCTGCAGTCATCTCAAAGCTCAACCAGATGAGGAAACAGTCCACCTCTAAGCTCAGTCATGTGGCTGTGGGCAGACCTCAGTTCCTTGCCATGTGGGTCTCTTCTTGTGACATGGCAGCTGGCTTCCCCAAGAACGATTGAAAGAGAGCACGCAGGACAGAAGCCACAGTCTTTTTATAATCTGATTTTTGAAACAACGTTCCATCACTACTGTCCTGTCCATTAGATTCAAGGGGCGGGAAATCCTTAAGAGTGTTGGTGACAAAGCAGGGATTACTGGGTACCATCTCAAAGACTGCATCCCACTCATTTAATAAGTTCATTAGTGTTATTTAATATCAGTTAACCAATAGGAAAAGGAGTACGTCAAGGCTGTATATCGTCACCCTGCTTATTTAACTTATATGCAGAGTACATCATGAGAAACGCTGGGCTGGAAGAAGCACAAGCTGGAATCAAGATTGCCGGGAGAAATATCAATAACCTCAGATATGCAGATGACACCACCCTTATGGCAGAAAGTAAAGAGGAACTAAAAAGCCTCTTGATGAAAGTGAAAGAGGAGAGTGAAAAAGTTGGCTTCAAGCTCAACATTCAGAAAACGAAGATCATGGCATCTGGTCCCATCACTTCATGGGAAATAGATGGGAAAATAGTGGAAACAGTGTCAGACTTTATTTTTCTGGGCTCCAAAATCACTGCAGATGGTGATTGCAGCCATGAAATTAAAAGACGCTTACTCCTTGGAAGAAAAGTTATGACCAACCTAGATAGCATGTTAAAAAGCAACAAAGGTCCGTCTAGTCAAGGCTATGGTTTTTCCAGTAGTCATGTAAGGATGTGAGAGTTGGACTGTGAAGAAAGCTGAGTGCCGAAGAATGGATGCTTTTGAATTGTGGCTTTGGAGAAGACTCTTGAGAGTCCCTTGGACTGCAAGGAGATCCAACCAGTCTATCCTAAATAGGAGATCCGTCCTGGGTGTTCTTTGGAAGGAATGATGCTAAAGCTGAAACTCCAATACTTTGGCCACCTCGTGCGAAGAGTTGACTCATTGGAAAAGACTCTGATGCTGGGAGGGATTGGGGGCAGGAGGAGAAGGGGACAGAGGATGAGATGGCTGGATGGCATCACCGACTCAATGGACGTGAGTTTGAGTGAACTCCAGGAGTTGGTGATGGACAAGGAGGAGTGGCGTGTTGCAGTTCATGGGGTCGCAAAGAGTCAGACACGACTGAGTGACTGAACTGAACCAATATTTAAAACTTTTCTCCATTTTTAATTATTAATATAGGAAATATTGATAGATGGGTCAATATAAACAAAAGCCTTCTGGAGTGTTCAATAATAAAAAAGCAAATGGGTTCTAAGATCTAAACATTTGGAAACTGCTGGTCTAGGTGTTATAGGAGTACATTGGTGACACAGGGAGGCTAGTCTACCCACCTGCGCATTCACCCATCCATTTATCCATTCATCCATCTGACCTTCTGTCCGTCCATCCATCCATCCATCCATCCTTCTATCTACCCATTTACCCATTCATCCACCCTCATTCTTTCATCTGTCCTTTCATGTATCCATTCTTTTATCCATCCATTCATCCACCCTTGCATCCATGTACCTATTCACCTATCAACCCATACAGTCAAAAATGCTAGGCTAGGGCTGGCACTTTAACAAGATTGCTAGTGACTGCCCTATGGAGTTTGTAACATCTTAACTGATGAAGCAATTAACAATAAGATAAATTTAAAAATCATAATGTCAGGTTGTGATCCTTTGAACCCCCAAAGCCCAGAGCCCAGGGAAGCAGGTACTCTCAAATTGGCACCATTTGGGGGGGGTGGGTGACATCATTCGTGGCCGAGACTGAGGTGGAGTGGGTCCAGATTGGAGGGTCCAGGGAGCAAGGAATGTGTGGCAGCTGTGGTCAGATGGCCCGAGGCCCTGGTGGACCAGAACGCTGTCAGGTTCTTCATGCCTAGTTAATTGGTGACTGCGGGACTCAGGGTAGAAGACCCTGAAGTGCACAGTTCCAGTTTCTTGGATCAGTTCCCTTCTCAGTGGAGAGTCTCCTTCTCAAGCTGATTTAACATGCCCTGTCTTTAACTTTGATCCTGCACACTGCACCGTGGTTTGCAGTGTCCCCTGTGAGTCCTCAAGCCCGAGAAGCTCCCATTTGAGAGTCCCCAGGGAAAATGCTGTGATTCATGAGAAGGGCCTCAACCTGTCACCCCCAAATATGTGAAGACTGGGCTCTTTTATCATCTTGTCACTGACACCTGGGAAGTTTGAGCTGGCAACCATCCAATAGGAGGAGGTAGGGGAAGTCTGGGGCAGATGCATAAATGATGGTTTTCTCTACTTCAAAGACTGGCTTCACCAGCCCTGCTCTAAGGGGCAGGTAAGGTAGGAGCCTCCCTGCCCCTCTTCCAGCCCCTGAAAGCCACTGAAGATTTTAAAGAGGAAATGTGCACCCCGCCCCCACACAACATGCTTTCACGGTACATTGTACCCTCAAGGAGCAGGGTAGCGTGAATCAGGTACATCTGCTCTCGGCGCTGTTGCTCCAGCCCAGTGGGCTCCAGAGAGACCAGGCCAGGCCTCTTTAGGGCATATGTCAAGGATGCTTGTTCGGAGAGCAGGGGTGTCACTTAAAATGTGGCCTCTCTTTTTCATGATGGTTCCTTGGTGGCTTCAGGCCTCAGGTTTGAACGTGGGTTGTGTCTTAGCAAACTGCTAAAACAATGTTAATTTGTTTGCATAACTTCTGTGCCAGTCCAGCTCCCTCTTTGGGTCTTGAGCCCTTTTCAAGAGACAATGGGTGTTACCTTTGGTTTCCAGCCTCGTCATGGATAAAGTTGGTGAACCAATAATAACCAGCTCAGGTTCCCCGGATATCAGGGATACTGCCCCAGACCAGCAGTATCAGGATCACCTGGGAACTTGTTAGGATTGCAAATTTGGGGGGGGCTCGCCCCAGACCGACTGAGTCAGGATTTGGGAGTGAGCGTGGGGCCTGGGAATCTGTATTTAGACTAGTCCTCCAGGTGGGCTTCCTGGTGGCTCAGACGGTAAAGAATCTGCGTGCAACGAGGGAGACCTGGGTTCGATCCCTGGGTTGGGAAGATCCCCTGGAGAAGGGAATGACAACCCACTCCAGTATTCCTAGCTGGAAAACCCCGTGGACAGAGGAGCCTGGCGGGCTACTTACAGTTCATGGAGTCACAGAGTCGGGCACGACTGAGTGACTTTCACTTTCCAGGTGATTCTGATGCCCTTTCAAGTTTGAAAGCCACTGTTTTGTGAAGAAAATTATTCTCATTTAACAGATGAAGAAGATGAAGATCAGAGGGGCTAAATCGTGCAGCCAGCAAGTTGGGTGCCAGGACTTCAAATGTCTTTCATGAGAAGAACTCTAGTTTTTTCTCTTGTCTCTTCCACTGCCTCCCTCCCTGTCCTCACTCCTCCATGCTCTGTCCCAGGAGGTTCTCAACTTGGGTTCCCAACTTGGTCGTGTATTGACATCATCTGGGGAGCTTTAAAAAATAATATTGGTGTTAGGCCTCCACCCTAGGAAACGGACTCTGCAGGGTGTGACTTCAGCATCTGTACTTTTTATTCCCTCTTCACAGGCAGCCTCACCGAGATGCCTCTGCCTTTCCAAATGTTTCTGATGCATGCATTTGCACTAAGGTGTTAGTTACTGGGTGTGTTACCTTTCTCAAGATATCTGCATTTGAAAAAAGAACCAAGGACATGAAATAATGAATTGCATAAGCATCCTAGAGAGTGGGAGAGACCAGCTTTTGATCTTCTTTCTCCCACTTGCAGCAGATTTATTGCTCTCACATGTCCTGCTAGGAATCTACCCAGCAGTCTTGGCTGAGATTTCTGAATACGCCTTGTCATTTTGAGAAGACTTTTGGGCTAGAACACCAATGGATCATTTTTGAATGCCCTTAAGCCATCAAGCTTGCCTACAGAGGGCTGAGTTTCCCAAACGAGTAACAGCCAGTCAGTTTCATTCTAACTAGGAAGCAAAACCAAACTTAATCCCCCCAAAATGTTTTGTTTGTTTGTTTTACCATTTAATGATGAATCCTCCCCGACTGGACTTTTCCAAGTGCCCATTCAAACAAACCCAGCCACAGAAATGGAGGTGGTATGTCTGTAAGTTAGAGTCCTTGCCCAGACTCCAACTCAATCAAATTGCAGGAGACCCTTAGTGTGGTTAATTCTAGGACATAACAAGATTTTGATGTTGATGCCCCCTTTTAATTTTTTTAATTACATAAACTTTGTTTTAATTAAAGTATAATTGATGTACGATATTATATTGTTGTAAACCTTTGATTTTTACAAATGAAGAAAAATAGAAGCCACCCTAAAATGATTTTTTTTTTTTTTGAACAGCAGCTACATCTCCAGCCTGCTTCCTGCACCTGGTCGGGGACACAGCGCTTCTCCGCCTTCAGGAAACAGCCCACTTGTCAGCAGCTGGGCTCCGAGGAACAAAGGCCTAGGTTCATTACCACAGTATCGACCCTGACACGTTGCGCTCGGGCCACCTCCCCCAGAGTTCCTCAATTCACACCCCAAATGAAGCGTAATTGGACCTGGACATCTTTGAAGTCCCCCGAGCAGCTTGCCAGCATTTTGAAATGTCCTTGATTTGCATGGTGAAAACCTGGCTGGAGGTGACTTTTTTTCTTTTCCCTCATCCCACAGTTTTAAAGACAGAATGATTTTAAATGACATTCCCCAGCCAAGGGAGAGTTACCATGGAAGAAATAACAATTCTCAAAGCCCCAGAAAGAAAAGGCAAAAGAAGTCCCAGGTTTCGCTGCATCTCTCCTGTGCCCCTTTGCTCGATTTCTGGCCTGTGAGGGCCGCACCAGGGTTTCCTCTCAACCTGTTTCCCAGCCCCCAGACCTGAAGGGCTGACAAGGATCCAGGAAGCTTGGCTGGGAGTTTCTGCAGGCCGGCAGGTTGCTGTCAGACCTGAAGCAAGAATGCGAGCCCCGCCACAGGCCGGTGAGTTGATGAGGGAGGCTGTGTGTGGATCAGGGATCGGATCGTCTATCTTCCATTTCAGCCAGGGCCACTCTACGGGGATCACATGCTCCCAGAAATCAGCACACCCATGCCTATGTGCCCTGCGGGTCTAAAGCTTGGTGATTTCCTGCAGCCCACGGAGAGGTGAGCCTGGTGGAGTCATGCCTGTTGCCTATGCGGGCGTTGGTCAACCCCGTGAGGAGTTTGGCGGTCTGTTCTGCTCTGGGTTGTGGCCTGCCTCTGGTTTGCAGCCACCCTTCAATTCCTCTGCTTCTGTGAGCTTCCTCAGGGGTAGCCATCCTCTCAAGCAAATGATCCACTTTCCCCTAGAACTTTCTGTGAGAAAGAAAATATCCTCTATCTGTGCCGAGATGTGGTTAGTGCAACTGAAGAAGTGAATTTTCAATCTTATGTACTTTAGGGGGAATTTTTTAATGGAAGTACAGTTGAATGACAGTATTTCAGGTATCCAGCAAAGTGATTCACGTCATTTTATTGAAATAGTCACATATGGCTAATGGCAGCTGTATTGGACAGCACAGGGACAGATGACCAAATAGAACCCAGAGTGGATGCCCCAGTTTGGGGGAGGTGTACAGTATTGACTACCCCAGAAAGACCATCAGAAAAATTTTGATTAAGCAAAGCATAATTTATTAGACCTACTTCAGTATGGAAAAGGACCCCTATGACTGAATGCTAGTAATGTCTCCCAGCAGGGACATTGGGGAAGGGTATTGATTCAAAATCACTAGGTGATTTTGAAGTTGGGTCTTTCAAGGCAAGAAACTGACTGGAATTGGGGAGAGTTTATGACAAAGTAGTTTTGGATCAAGGAGCAGAGCAAGGCAGAGGTCTTGTAAGTCTTGATGAACTAGCTGTTGGTCTTGATAACAAGCTATTTTAGTTGCTTCAGTCTTATCTTCCAGAAGCAAGTATTTCTTAGAGCAGAGAGCTGTTATTTATGCTTGTTCTCAGTACGATTTAAACATGGGGATCAGAAAGCATGCCTGGTCCCAGAATTGTTTAACATAGAGACAGAGAATAACAAATTACCCCTAAATGTAGTCACTTAAAACAATAAACAGTTGTTATCTCACAGTCGCTGAAGATCAGGAATTTGGGAGCAGCTGAACTGGGCGACCCTGGCTTGGGCAGTCCCCGTGCGGTGGTAGCCAGGATGTCGGCCGGGCTCACCAATGACCATCTGAAAGATTTGCCTGGGCTGCAGGACGCACTTTCAAGGCTACTTTTTTGGTTGGCTGGTGAAATGGGGTTGGCTGTTGGCAGGGGAGCTCAGTTCCTTGGTGTGTAGACCCCTCTTGTGGGGCTACTAGAGAATCCTCACGGCGTGGAAGCTCTCTTCCGCTAGAGCAAGTGATCTGAAAGAGAGCCAGACAGAACCCACAGTGTCTTTTATGACCTAACCTCAGAAATCTCACTTAATCATTTCTAAGATATCCTATTGGTTAGACCGGGCAGCCTTGTCCAACATAGGAGGTGGACTTGCAAGGGAGTTAATATTTGGGGTGAGACTCACAGGGAGAGGGAATGATGTGGCTACAGCTCTCTGTGGTAAGTGGAGGGAGGGGGCCCTGGTATAAGAGGGTGCCGAATTTCCTGGGTTTCAGAGCACAAACACAGCTGCAGCAGGTCTGGCTGGAGCTGTTGGGGAAGGTCAACCCACTGGCTGACCCAACCTTCTGGTATGTTGTTCCAGTTACCATCGCTATGTAACAGATAACGCCAAAATGTGGTGACTTTAAATAAGCATTTTATTATGCTCATGGACTCTAAGGCTCAGGAATTCAGAGAGGGTACAGTGGGGGATGGCTTGTCTGTTCTCCACAAGGTCAGGCCTCGGCAGGAAGGACTCAAAGCCCAGCCATGAGAGTTGGAGGCTGGAGTCATCTGCAGGCCTGGGGCATATGGACATATCTGGGGCCTGGGCTTGTGCGGGGTGGGGACTCAAAGGCTTGAATGGTGGACGGAGTGCCCACAGGTGGCCTCTGTATGTAGCTTGGGCTTCCTCACAGCATGGTGGCCTCAGCATGATGGGACTTCTTAGGTGGTGGCTCAGGGCTCCAAGTGTGATTGTTAACTAGCAAATAAGGTGGCAGCTGCGTGGGCTTTTAGGACTCAGCCTTGGGAGTCACCTGACATCACATCCATGTCCAGTGGAAGTATTGATTGAAGCCGTCACCAGCCTGCCCAGACTCAAGGGAAGGGGGCACAGACCCAGTTTCTCAATGAGAAAAGTCAGTGTCACATTGTAGAAGAGCACGTGGGATGGGTGACATGGTTACAGCCATTCTTGGAAAATGCAGTCTGCTGTGCACATCAGTTTCCCAAGGCTTTTGACTTTGATGGATGGGGGTTGGGGAAATGTGGGGCCTGGGTACCCCCCCCCCCAACAGGCATCTTTGTTACATTGTGCTTGTTTCTTCCTGATCATGGGTCACTGATCCAAGTCTGAGCTGAGTGGGGTCACACGAGGAAGAAGACATGAGCCCAGGAGAGGGGGTTCTCCACACAGGTCCTTAGAACAGTGTCCCAGACTGTGGGGCCAGAGATAGCCTCACCACATATTGTGTGGCCTTGGATAAGTGGCTTATTTCTGAATTGGGAATAATAAGCCCTGCACTGGGATCACTGTGGGGAGCAGGTTAGGTAAGGTATGCAGTGCCTAGTAGGATGCCTGGCACATAGTGGGTATTCACATAGATGCGAGCTATTATAATGACAGCTTCCCTGGTGGCTTAGATGGTAAAGAATCCGCCTGCAATTCAGGAGGCCCAAGTTGGACCCCTGGGCCAGGAAGATCCCCTGCAGACGGAATGGCTACCCACCCCAGTATTCTTGCCTGGAGAATTCCATGGACAGAGGAGCCTGGTGGGTTATAATGATATATATTATTATCCCACCTGAGTTCAAGCATCTGTGCCACAGTATTAGTTATAGATAGTGAGGTAACAAATCACCCTAAAACTTAGTAGTTTAAAACAACAGAAGTCATTTTTTCCACTCTCTTGGTTTCTCCGGTGCAGAAATCAAATCTAAGGCTTGGCTGGGCAGTTGTGGCCCAGCATCTCTCTGAAGGTTGCCCTCAGAGGCGGCCAAGGCTGCAGTTGTCTGAAGGCTCCTCTGGGGCCACAGTATCCACTTCCAAGGTGGTTCACTCCCGTGGCTGGCGAGCTGGTTCTGGCCGCAGGCTAGGGGTCTCAGTTCTCTCCACACGTGCCCTCCACAGAGCGTCCTCATGCCATGCTGTCTGACATCCCCTAGGGCAGGTGTCTCCAGGAGGGCAGAATCTGGGTCTGCCTTGGTCTTTGCTCTATCTCCAGAGCTTGGCCTGGCTCAGAGCATGCTGGGAGAGTTGGAAAGACTGAGAACTGCCTTAGCTATTCTTCCCTAGACCCTTGACATTTTTCTGCAAGGTCTTTGCATGCCTCCGCCTAGCTCAACAGTGAGCTCAAGATCTCAGAGAGAATCCTAAGGTTGTGGAAAGGAAAAATGAAGGAGAG
Source organism: Capricornis sumatraensis (assembly GCF_032405125.1). NCBI lineage: Eukaryota > Metazoa > Chordata > Mammalia > Artiodactyla > Bovidae > Capricornis > Capricornis sumatraensis. The sequence continues at coordinate 103,657,295 of NC_091092.1, read as the reverse complement.
ACAGCCGCCAAAGCTCAGGGCCCAGCTATGCCTCCTTACCAGAAACTGTCCTCCCAGAGCTTGACCTTGGGCTTCTGAGTGCGTTCTAAGGGAGTTTACATTCATGGAAACCCAGAAAACTGTTCTACTTGGCCGAGAGCTGTGCAAGCCCTGAGAGAGAGAAGAAAGTGCGTGGGAAGGAGCTCACATCCCACTGAGAGTAACCAAGGGGTTGGGAGTTCCAGCCGCACCAAAATGTCAGAGTTGCTGTCTGGCTTAAGTAGCAGATGCAGAGACCCTGAAGTACAGAAGCTGGTTCTGGGGCATCTGAGCAGGAGGGCTGGGCTGTGAGGGCAGGGCCAGAGGAGGCTGGAAGTCAGGGTGAAAGCAGAGCAGTAGGGTAACGGAGGCAGCCGCGAGGAAGAACAGGGGTCTGGGGTGGGAAGAATGAAGCAAGGAGCCTGCAGGGTTGTGGGCAAAAGTCAAGAGGAGGACTTCCCTGGTAGCGTAGTGGATAAAAATCCACCTGCCAATGCAGGGGACTCGAGTTCGATCCCTGGTCCAGGAAGATCCCACATGCTGCAGGCAGCTAAGCCCATGCACCTCAACTATTGAAGCCTGCATGCTCTAGAGACCGAGCCCTGCACCAAGAGAAACCACTGCAGTGAGAATCCCACGTACCGCAGCTGGAGCGTAGCCCCCGCTCGCCGCAACTAGCGAAGCCCAAGGAAGACTCAGCACAGCCAAAAATAAATAAATAGGTAAATAAATATTTTTAAAAGTAAGTTATGAAAAAAATCAAGAGGATCTGAACCAAGGCAGCAGCTCTGGGAACAGAATGTAAGGAAAAGGGGGAGGCAGGTTCCAGAGATATTTAGAGGTAAACTTGACCAGATTAGACAGCCAGGTGGGGTTAAAAAGGAGGAGGTGGGGACAGTGCTTGAGTGGTTTTCCCTCTGAATGTTCTTTCCCTTTGATGTTCAGAAGCAGCAGTGCTGTAAGGAGGCTTAAGGTGTTTGCTTAGTGTCCTGGGACCAGAAAGAGAACCCAGCAAGTCTGGGCCATGGCAGAGTGTGACATCATTCACAAGGGTCTGGCTGCAGAGCCCCACTGCTGCTAATCTCCCCTGCGACCTGCCGGCTCGATGTGCGAGCTCTCAAGCCCTCACACATATATCACTATCTCATTTAATTGTCGAGGCAGAAGTGGTTATTCCCATTCTACAGGTGGAGCAACTGAGGCTGCTAGGCTCAGAGAGGTATGATATCTTTTCTAAGGTCAAAGAGGTGGCAGAGCCACGTCTGGACCCCAGCAGAGTCTTCTCTCCAACACACTTCCCTACTTTCTTTTCTGAGCTCCCTTGACAGCCATTTGTATTGAGTCAAGTTCATGAGGATTTACAGGGTTCCTCCAGGGCCTCTGTGGGGGAGGGGGAGATCCTGACAGGCTTGCTAGAAGTATGGGTGTATGGTAGGGTGGGACAGAGAGATCAGAGCCCTCAATCAGAAAGGGGTCCCTGAAGGTGGGGTGGTGTGGCTGGGGCCACCTTCAAGACATCCATGAAGATTACCATGACCTTGGGCAAAGACCCATCAAGGCAGGTGTCAAGGTCACAGAAATCTCGATAACAGGGCTCTTTGTTTTTTTGTTTTTAATTTATTTTAATTGGAGGCTAACTACCCTTATGGCAGAAAGTGAAGAAGAACTAAAGAGCCTCTTGATGAAAGTGAAAGAGGAGAGTGAAAAAGTTGGCTTAAAGCTCAGCATTCAGAAAACTAAGATCATGGCATCCGGTCCCATCACTTCATGGCAAATAGATGGGGAAACAGTGGAAACAGTAGCTGACTTTATTTTGGGGGGCTCCCAAATCACGGCAGATGGTGATTGCAGCCATGAAATTAAAAGATGCTTACTCCTTGGAAGGAAAGTTATGACCAACCTAGACAGCATATTAAAAAGCAGAGACATTGCTTTGCCGACAAAGGTCCGTCTAGTCAAGGCTATGGTTTTTCCAGTGGTCATGTATGGATGTGAGAATTGGGCTATAAAGAAAGCTGAGTGCCGAAGAATTGATGCTTTTGAACTGTGGTGTTGGAGAAGACGCTTGAGAGTCCCTTGGACTGCAAGGAGATCCAACCAGTCCATCCTAAAGGAGATCAGTCCTGGGTGTTCATTGGAGAGACTGATGTTGAAGCTGAAACTCCAATACTTTGGCCACCTGATGTGAAGAGCTGACTCATTGGAAAAGACCCTGATGCTGGGAAAGATTGAAGGTGGGAGGAGAAGGGGACGACAGAGGATGAGATGGTTGGATGGCATCACCAACTCGATGGACATGGGTTTGGGTGGACTCCGGGAGTTGGTGATGGACAGGGAGGCCTGGCATGCTGAGATTCAGGGGGTCACAAAGAGTCGGACACGACTGAGCGACTGAACTGAACTGAATTGCTTTACAATATTGTGGTGGTTTTTGCCATACATTCACATGACTCAGCCATGGGTGTACATGTGTTCCCCATCCTGACCCTCCCTCCCGCCTCCCTCCCCATCCCATCCCTCAGGGTCATCCAGTACACCAGCCCAACAGGGCTCTTTGCTATCTCCCTCTACTGATGCCAGATGTTTAGGAACTTGACCCCCTTTGCTGGCTTTTCTTATTTACTGTCCCCTCCCAACACCCTGCTGTGTCCGTCCTTGTTGGTTCCCTTTCCCTGGAGTGGGTGGCCGGGGTAGTACCACCACCCAGAAGGGAGCTACGAATTCCATCCCCTTAATTCCCTCCCCAGCTTCATTGCAGCCAGAACACCTAAATGCTTTCTGCGACAAGCTCTCTAAATGATTGGAACTTTCTCCCAAATCAGCACTTTTTCATGCTACATTAGCATTTATTGGTTTGATATTTACATTTGGCAAAGGAGCACCCAGTCTCTGGGTCCCCAGAAGCACACACCGTCAACTGAAACAGAAATCTAATTGCTGCTCACATTGCCCCCTCCCCCCGCCCCCATCTGCCACCTGCCTTGTCCTCCCTGCCGCCACCCACCCCCACCCAGTCCATAAAAAACTCAGCAGGATTATCTTTGCAGACCAAAAGGTCTGCTGATAAACAGGGGCCCTATCCAGAGGAGAGAGGGGCTCCCCTGACAAAAGGGCTGGCAGGGACTATCTGAATGTGTATTGCAGTGTATCTACGTAGTAGCTTCTCCTTTGGATTCTAACCTCCTTGAAGGCAGAGATCTGTTTTTCATTGTTTGAATTTGTCCCTGTTCCTCTCCAGGGTGAAGAAGCAAGCTCTGCCCACTGTAGATTGTCCAGGAGCATTTGTCTACTGTGGAATGAATCAGAAGTCGCGCCCTCCCTCTGACAGCTGCAGGGGGAGAGGGTGGAGGAATCATCTAGGGAATGTGAGGGCAGTGGGGGCGACGTGGTAAGGAGGAAAGTTCTCCCTTGTCCCTTTCGAAGGCCCCTGGGGATGTGGCCGAGGAGCCGAGGCCTGCGAAGTTGTGGTGGAGGAAGGAAGCTGTGCGGTAATGTGGTTAGAGCTCGGCAAACCCGGCTCCAAAAGCCAGCGCTCTTAGGTGACTGGTGTGCACCCCAGTTTCCTCGTGAGCAAAACTGGAATGACTTCCGGGCTGGTTATGGGATTAAGGGAGATCAGGTGAGTGACGGCCCAGGCACAGCATGGGTTTAGGAGATGGCTGTTCCTGGGGTTGATTCAGACCCGTGCTTTTACAGCAGTGGAGCCCTAAGTATATAAATCATTAACTCCTCACAGGTATATTTGCTATGCCCTGGGGTTTTCCAGGGGCAGGCTCTCCCAGCAACCCCAGAGCCTTGCTACTCAGAGGGCTCATGGACCGGAAGCAACCTCCTCTGAGGGCCTATTAGGACCCCCTCAGATGCTCCCCAGCCCTGCTGAATCAGAATTTGCATATTAAGATTACCCCAGGTGAGTCATACGCACACTGAAGTTTGAGAAGCACTTTAGAAACTCCTTGTGAAGTCTGCAATGTAGAGATGACTGTTCTTATTCTGAGAATGAGAACACTTCCTCAGAGTCTGAGAATTGAGGGCTTCCTTTGCCCAAGTCCACAAGGTCTTCTAGGAAGAGGTCTGGTGACTCCTGTGGGTCCTAAATAACTTTCCTACCTTGACTGTTCCCTCCTGAAGGACCAGCACGCTTTAGGCCAGGATGGAGATGAGCAAGGCCAGGGCCAGGAACCCATCTGCCGATAGCCACGATAGCCACGAAGGGGGCCGGGAAAGCTCCCTGCTGTAGAAGGGCTGTGTGGACTCCACCCTGAGGAGTATGAGGTCTTGGCCCTGGGGCTTGAGTTCTGAAGACAAAGAGGCCAGGAAAAAAATGTCCCGTCAATACATACCCACATTCCTGTGTTAAAGTGGAATTTTCCAAAGGTGAAAACACTTGACTCGCATGCAAATATAAAATGACCACATGTCAAAGATTTAATTTAACTCATTCCTTAATGAGGAAACGTCTAAGATGTTAAATCTGGTTACAGTGAGAATGTGAGTAGCTCAGTATTTCTAGGTAACTTAATAGAAGAATCTTAGGGTGAGACAGCTAGGTTAGAAATTATTTGCATCGCTACCAGACGAAAATCTGAAAGTTAACCAACCTCTGCCGCTATGGGATTGTAAAATGGCCCAGTCAATAGGAAATCAATCAAAGGTGCCAGCCCTGCACAGTGCAGCTGGAACACCCAATAATCTCTTTCGCCTATTTCCAATTTTGGATAATTTTTTCTGACACTACCCTCGGTGAGTCCTTGAGAATCCGGAAATTGCTCTTGCCTGAGAATTATCCTCAGAATGGAATGTGGGTCTTGGAAGGAAAGGAGGAATAAAGGGTGAGCAAGCCCATCTGAAAGATGGTGAGTGTGCTTTCCCGGCCACCTTTCCTCTGTCCTGCAAGGTACTGTGTGACTGCCCTCAGAGAGCGTGCGCTGGCGCTGTGATAGAGAAAGTGGCTATTCACGGAAAGGACACCACACAGCCTGCTCCTGACTCCCCTTCCCTTTAACCTTGGCTGCTGTACAGAGGGGGATGATGTATCCACACACATATGCAGCCTTGTCCAAAATATTTTCCCCTCCTGTATAGTTCTTGCCAATATTGTTAATCTGTGGGTTGACTTCAGACCAAAATAAATCTCCCAGCCCTGGCCACCAGCTAGCTAATTTTACTTTGTAACCAGGGAATAGAAAGTACGGGCCTTTGGCCGACCATTCTGTGTTTATTTGGCTTTCTCTCTGCTGCAGTTTAAAAATCACATTTGGAAAAGTGGACCCTCTGTGCATAAGAACAGCCACAGAGAGAAACAACAACAAAGACGAACGGGTTGAAAAAGGCAAGTCCTTCCATTCCCCTCCACATTTGTCTCTCGTCTCAGGATTCCGATCATCCCCACTGGCCTTTTCCACGATGTCTAGAGTTGTAAAATGGGCCCCAAAGCAGAAGAATACATGGCCATTTGGTGAGGATTTTCAACTGAATATCGCCTGGGCTCTGGAGCAGTTAGAGGAAGGAAGTGGGTAGAAGTTTACCGTGTTTGCCCTTGAAGGGACCTTGGAGGGCATCTATTTGGTCCAGCCCAGCCCACTGAAGGGCAGGATTTCCTAGCAATTGAGAGCACAGAATTAGAGCCAGACAGCCCTGGGTTGAACTAATTCTCCACCACTTCCTCACTGTGTGGCCTTGGGTGAGTTTACTAACCTCTACCTCAGTTTCCTCATCTGTCCAATGGGGATGGTGATCATCATACTACCTCAGAAGATTGTAGCAAGGACGAAATGAATTAACATGTAAAGAAAGCATCAGGAAGAGCACGAAGCATCCAAGAAGCATTTGATAAGAGAAGGAAATCAGGCTCAGAGGACAAGCAACCTCCCCAGGGTCACTTGGGGAGTTGCCAAACTGAGCTGGACTCGGTGAAAAAGAGGAGAGGTTACTGCCTCTTGGAAATTCTGACTAATAGCTGTTTCTCTGCCTGTGTTACATCATCCTCACTCAACACTTGGTGAGACCTCACGTGGAAGTCAGGGTGCCACGTTCCAGTCCAGGCACGCTGCTCACCCATGGTGGCCCTCCTAGCTAATGAGGGCTGGACGGTCTCTGGGGTTCCTGTTGGCACTAACATCTTATAATTTGAGATTAGGGTCTGTACCCCCCATTCGAGTCAAGTCTGTCTGTTCCTGCAACATTCTTTTTACTGTTTTTTTTTTCTCCATTTTCCTCTGACATTTTGTCCAACTGTATCCTATGCACATCAACATCCGGGTTTCCTTTTGGCCCTCCCACTCTACGCCTTCCACATTGACCCCTCTCCCCTTCTCCTCTGCTAGGGCAATCATGGGCTCCCACTGGCCCACACCTAGCCCTCAGTTGCCAGTTTCAAGTTGATTAGACAGTCTTGGCGCTGCCTTGAAAGTTACTATGTAGGTGCCTTGAAAGTAGGAACTGGATTTCTTCCTTTCATGACCCACTTTAAGAGTCTAATAGAGTACCCTTGGCAGAGTGGCTTATCCATTATGGTTTGTTCACTGGTTCCAAAATGAGTCGGGGTATTGAATGAAATCTTGTATAATCAAGGCTCCCTCTGGTACATTTAGTACAGCTGTCATAGATTGAATGGGTATCTTAGAACAATTAAAATTTCAAACTTGAAAATTTCAGGCTGCGACATAGTAATGTTAGATATTTCCTTTGCTGCCTTTCTCCCCAACCCTATTCCATATCCCCTTTCCTTAGAATACAAGGCTGAGTCAAGTGTTAGGTTGCCACCTGTTGGTGCAGTGAGGCATTGCAGCATAGCTCTACAAGATATTGTAAATGCCTGGAGGGAGGTGAACAGAGATTGAATTTCTGGGAGGTGAGTCTGTAGAGTGAAGGTGGACATTCTAGGAATCAGCGAACTAAAATGGACTGGAATGGGTGGATTTAACTCAGATGACCATTATATCTACTACTGTGGGCAGGAATCCCTCAGAAGAAATGGAGTAGCCATCATAGTCAACAAAAGAGTCCAAAATGCAGTACTTGGATGCAATCTCAAAAACGACAGAATGATCTCTGTTCGTTTCCAAGGCAAACCATTCAATATCGTGGTAATCCAAGTGTATGCCCTGACCAGGAACGCTGAAGAAGCTGAAGCTGAATGGTTCTGTGAAGATCTCCAAGACCTTCTAGAACTAACACCCAAAAAAGATGTCCTTTTCATTATAGGGGACTGGAATGCAAAAGTAGGAAGTCAAGAAACACCTGGAGTAACAGGCAAATTTGGCCTTGGAGTACAGAATGAAGCAGGGCAAAGGCTAATAGAGTTTTGCCAAGAGAACGCATTGGTCATAGCAAACACCCTCTTCCAATAACACAAGAGAAGACTCTACACATGGACATCACCAGATGGTCAACACCGAAATCAGATTGATTATATTCTTTGCAGCCAAAGATGGAGAAGCTCTATACAGTCAGCAAAAACAAGACTGGGAGCTGACTGTGGCTCAGATCATGAACTCCTTATTGCCAAATTCAGACTTAAATTGAAGAAAGTAGGGAAAACCACTAGACCATTCAGGTATGACCTAAATCAGATCCCTTATGACTATACAGTGGAAGTGAGAAATAGATTTAAGGGACTAGATTTGATAGATAGAGTGCCTGATGAACTATGGACAGAGGTTCATAACATTGTACAGGAGACAGGGAGTGAGACTATCCCCAAGAAAAAGAAATTCAAGAAAGCAAAATGGCTGTCTGGGGAGGCCTTGCAAATAGCTGTGAAAAGAAGCGAAGCCAAAAGCAAAGCAGAAAAGGAAAGCTATAAGCATCTGAATGCAGAGTTCCAAAGAATAGCAAGGAGAGATACGAAAGCCTTCCTCAGCGATCAATGCAAAGAAATAGAAGAAAAGAACAGAAGTGGGGGGGCAGGGAAAGAACAGAATGGGAAAGACTAGAGATCTCTTCAAGAAAATTAGAGATACCAAGGGGACATTTCATGCAAAGATGGGCTCGATAAAGGACAGAAATGGAATAGATAACAGAAGTAGAAGATATTAAGAAGAGGTGGCAAGAATACACAGAAGAACAGTATAAAAAAAGATCTTCATGACCCAGATAATCATGATGGTGTGATCACTCACCTAGAGCCAGACATCCTGGAATGTGAAGTCAAGTGGGCCTTAGAAAACATCCCTACAAACAAAGCTAGTGGAGGTGATGGCATTCCAGTTGAACTATTTCAAATCCTGAAAGATGATGCTGTGAAAGTGCTGCACTCAATATGCCAGCAATTTTGGAAAACTCAGCAGTGGCCATAGGACTGGAAAAGGTCAGTTCTCATTCTAATCCCAAAGAAAGGCAATGCCAAAGAATGCTCAAACTACCACACAATTGCACTCATCTCACACGCTAGTAAAGTAATGCCCAAAATTCTCCATATCAGGCTTCAGCAATATGTGAACTGTGAACTTCCAGATGTTCAAGCTGGTTTTAGAAAAGGCAGAGGAACCAAAGATCAAATTGTCAATATCCACTGGATCATGGAAAAAGCAAGCAAGTTCCAGAAAAACATCTATTTCTTCTTTATTGACTATGCCAAAGCCTTTGACTGTGTGGATCACAAGAAACTGTGGAAAATTCTGAAAGAGATGGGAATACCAGACCACCTGACCTGCCTCTTGAGAAATCTGTATGCAGGTCAGGAAGCAACAGTTAGAACTGGACATGGAACAACAGACTGGTTCCAAATAGGAAATGGAGTGCGTCAAGGCTGTATATTGTCACCCTGCTTATTTAACTTCTATGCAGAGTACATCATGAGAAACGCTGGACTGGAAGAAACACAAGCTGGAATCAAGACTGCCAGGAAAAATATCAATAACCTCAGATATGCAGATGACACCACCCTTATGGCAGAAAGTGAAGAGGAACTAAGAAGCCTCTTGATGAAAGTGAAAGAGGAGAGTGAAAAAGTTGGCTTCAAGCTCAACATTCAGAAAACGAAGATCATGGCATCTGGTCCCATCACTCCATGGCAAATAGATGGTGAAACAGTGGAAACAGTGTCAGACTTTATTTTTGGGAGGCTCCAGAATCACTGCAGATGGTGATTGCAGCCATGAAATTATAAGACACTTACTCCTTGGAAGGAAAGTTATGACCAACCTAGGTAGCATATTAAAAAGCAGAGACATTACTTTGCCGACTAAGGTCCGTCTAGTCAAGGCTATGGTTTTTCCAGTGGTCATGCATAGATGTGAGAGTTGGACTGTGAAGAAAGCTGAGCACTGAAGAATTGATGCTTTTGAACTGTGGTGTTGGAGAAGACTCTTGAGAGTCCCTTGCACTGCAAGGAGATCCAACCAGTCCATCCTAAAGGAGATCAGTCCTGGGTGTTCATTGGAAGGACTGATGTTGAAGCTGAAACTCCAATACTTTGGCCACCTCATGCGAAGAGTTGACTCATTGGAAAAGACTCTGATGCTGGGAGGGATTGGGTGCAGGAGGAGAAGGGGATGACAGAGGATGAGATGGCTGGATGTCATCACCGACTCGATGGACATGGGTTTGAGTAGACTCTGGGAGTTGGTGATGGACAGGGAGGCCTGGCGTGCTGCAATTCATGGGGTCGCAAAGAGTCAGACACGACTGAGCGACTGAGCTGAACTGAGTCTGTAGAGTCAGGTGTGGCCCAGAGAAATGCCTTTCGGATTAGGTTGACCCAAAGGGAGGGGTGAGGGCTAATAGCAGAGGGGAATCCTGGAGTAAGAGAGACACTAAACACTCCAGGGGCTGTAGAGGGAAAAGTAATCAGTTATTTGGCGACACTAACTTCTGTAACACCTAATATTGCTAATGTATATTTAGTAAAGCTCTGTATGCCACTGGGTGACTACCAATAATCCTGCCTTTCTCAAACCTTTGCCCTTTGTCAATATTGTTGGAGCCCAACTTAAAACTCCACTAAAGAGCAAAGAAAAATGAGATCTTACTATATATATATAGTTGGGGTGGGTTGCACTTTTAAAAGATGCCTACCACAATATCCCACATGTTTTTCTGCAGTGTGACCCACCACACCTCCATCGGGTAGAGAGGTCTGTTTCTCTACCGCTTTGAACCCAGGTGGGTCCTGTGCCTGCTTTGACTGATAGAATGGGGTGGATTCAGCTTTTGGCAGTGAGTCCCTGACATCCTAGAGCAGTACTATTTCAGTTCACATCTGCTGCTTCTGATCAAAACACTGTCTTATATTTCCTGAGCGAGAGAGAGCGAGCACTTCCTGCCAGGTGTCCCCTTGTGTCGTCCTCTGTGTGACTGTGGGGTTCAGTGTCTCTCACACAGTCTAGCATGGTGCTTGGTGCCTGATTTGCAGGCCATGAGATAGAACCCATGCTCTTGCCTCCAGAAGGTCTTGGGGGTGGGATTGTGCATTAGATAGCAAGAGTCCACCCACACATTTTCTTTTCATCAACTTTAGTTGATAATTTACACATAATAAAATACACCCATTTTAAGTATACAGATTGATGAGCTTTGACAAACATAGCCTATGTGACCACCACCCGTGTAACCACTACCAGAATCAAAGTGAAGTCGCTCAGTCATGTCCGACTCTTGGCGACCCCATGGACTGTAGCCTGCAAGCTCCTCTGTCCGTGGGATTCTCCAGGCAAGAGTACTGGAGTGGGTTGCCATTTCCTTCTCCAGGGGATCTTCCCGACCCAGGGATCGAACCTGGGTCTCCCACATTGTAGGCAGACGCTTTACCATCTGAGCCACCAGGAAAGTCCCATAATCAAAGTCTAGAACATTTTCTTCACCCCAGAGTTTCCTCGTGCCCCCTTTGCAGTCAATCCCCTCCTCCCACCCCACAGCCAAGCACTGATTTGCTTTGCCCATAGAGATCAATTTTTGTCTTTTCTGGTGTTTCATATAAATGTAATCATATAGGATGCCCTCTTATGTGACTTGTACTTATGTGACTACATAATATTCTGTTCAGTGTGTTTTAGAGGTTCATCTATGTTGTGTGTGCCTGTAGTTAATTCCTTTTTATTGCTGAGTAGTCTATCTTTGTGTGGATCTATCACCATCTGTCTATTCTTCTATTGATGGACATTTGGGTCAGTTATAAATAAAAGTGCTATGAATGTTCATCTGCAAGGATTTGTGATCATATGTTTTCCTTTCTTCTAGGTGAATACCTAAGAGTGCTAATACAGGTTTATATGACAAGGGTATATTTCACTTTATGAGAAATTGATAAATTATTTTACATGCCCAGCAGCAAAGTATGAGAGTTCTGGTTGCTCCGTATTCTTATCAGCACTCAACATTGTCAGTCTTCTTACTTGTAGCATCCCTGGTGAGTGTAATGGTACCTCATTTGCCCATACATTTTTTGTTTCTTAGTTTTTAAAAAACTGATTTATTTTTAATTGCCCACAGGTTTTTAATGGTGTCCTCCATTAGAAAGTGAGCAGAAACTTGCTTTTTCACTGCTCCATCCCCTAGCACCTGGAATGGTGCCAACACCTGGAACAGCCCCCAGTACAGGGGATAGCATGCAATAAATATTTTTGGAATGAATGAATTCATGTCTCTTTCAGTTTTTGTGTTTCCTTAAGATTGATTTCTGTAGGGGATATTGAGCAAAGAGAATTTATACACTTACAGTTGTGAAAGATACTGCCAAATTGCTTTACAAAAAATACTGAACCAATTTACCCTCCCACCAACTTGAGCTACTGTCAGTTGTTTCCTTTTTTTTTTTTTTGCCAGGGGAACAGTTAAAAAATGGTATTTCATTTTGGTTTTAATTTTGTATATTACTCATCACTGGGTGAAATTGAACATCTTTTCATATATTTTCGGGTCTTATGTACTTCTTCATCTGTGATTTGTGTTCCTATACTTTGCTTGTTTTAATTGGACTTTTTTTTTTTTTTCTAATTTGTAGAAACTCTTTGCTTATCTGAGATAGTACCATTTTGCCGGTTATGTATGTTGCAAACATTTTGTGGAGTTACAAGCAGAATGGTTCAGTGATGACTCCTGGAATCCTTCTGTTGTTGCTCGCTCAGGCTGAGGATCTCTGCCCTTCCCTCAGCTGTGACTGAACCCAAGTTTGCTTTGGGCTAAGGGCTCCCCTTCCTCCCATGCATACCTCCAAGTCTTGACTGTTCCCTGTATGTAAAGCCTCTTCGAGCCTGCACAATTAAAAGGCAGCACCCAGAGTGGACTGACGAGAACACAGGGTCCGTGTACCTCATCTTGCTGAGCATTTACTTGAAAATTTCCCAATAAAACCTGCTCTTCATACTACCCTTTCCATGTGGCATTGTGGTCTTTGCCTTCGCCGCCTTCTCCACATTTTTTCTCCCAGTGTGTTATTTATCTTAGACAGTGTTCATGATGTCTTCTTTTCATATGCAAGGTTTTACTTCTACATCGTCAAATCTGTCCATCTTCTCCATGACTTCTGGATCTCATGGCTTGTCTAGGAAATGTTTTCTTACCCCAATCATGTAAAATATTAGTTTCTGTTTTCTTCTAGTTCTTTCATAGGTTTTTAATGTATCCCTCCTTATCCACCTGGAAGATATTTTTGGATGTGGAGATGCCTACCTTCCAGGGGTCAACAGCAGGGTTTCTATCCTCAGAGCTGCTCTTGGAGTAGGTTACTGTGCTATATTAGTTATCTATTGCTGTATAACAAATTATACCAAAACTTAGTGGCTTAAAACAACAGCAGATCTTAATTACCTCACCATTTCTGCGGGTCCAGAATTTAGGAGCAGCTTGGCTCCATGGTCTGGCTCAAGATTCTCATGAGGTTGTAGTCAAGATGTTGGCTGGGGCCACAGTCAACTGAAGGCTTGACTGGGGCTGAGGGGTCCACTTCCAAGATGGCCCGGCCTCAGTTCCTCACTGTATGGACATCTCCATAGGACTCTCTATAAAGTATCCTCACAACATGGTAGCTGGCTTGCCCCAGATAGGTTGATCAATAGAGAGCAGGGTGCAGGCCACAGTATTTTTTTCAATATTTATTTTTGCCAGTGCTGCGTCTTCACTGCTGCGTGGGCCTTTCTCTAGTTGTGATGAGTGAGGGCTACTCTCTAGTTGCAATGCTTGGCTTCTCGTTGCGGCTCCCAGGCCCTAGAGCACAGGCCCAGTAGTTGAGGCACACAGGCTTAGTTGCTCCGAGGCATGTGGGATCTTCCCGGAGCAGGGATCGAACTCGAGCCTCCTGCATTGGCAGGCAGACTCTTTACCACTGAGCCACCAGGGGAGCCCAAGCCACTGTATTTTTGACCTAGCCTCGGAAATCACACTCTGTCTTTGCCTACAAGATCCTATTGATCAAGGAAGGAATATACAGGGATGTGAGTAATGGGAGGTGGGTAATGGGAGGTGGGGCTCTGTGGAGGTGAGCTACCACATGCACTACAGTCAACATTTTTGGCTCTCTGGTCCCTGGGCTTGTGAATGAGGGTTCTGTGGGTCCAAAGTACGCTCGAGAAAGCGAAGAGCTGGGAAAGTGAAGAGTGGTCCAGTGGTTAGGATTTTGCACTTACACTGCCAGCACTAGGGTTCCATCCCTGGTCACGGAACTAAGATTCCACAAACTGGGCTGTATGGCTGGAAAAAAAAAAAAAAAACACAGTGAAAACCTATTAATATCAAAGTCAGACAACTACTCTAAATGTCTGAAAAGCAAAATGAAAATTCTGTCTATGAACACAGGGGTCCCAAAGACTCTTAATTTTCCTGTTTTATAATTCAGGAGAAAGACCATTCCGAATCAAAGGGAGTGACAGGGGAGAGCATGACCTCGTCTGCATTCCTGCAAGCTCTCTCTGGCCCTTGCTAGTTATGTTGGTCAAAGTCCAATCAAGGATACAGGAACTATTCTAGGTGTTTGGAGCAGTTGGAACTTAATGCGTAAAATTGTCTACACATGTGATGGAAAATGGAGAAGGAGGGGCAATGCTGAGATAAGCGCCTGCAGGAAGCATCTGTTGGCCCTGAAGCTGGAAGGATGCAGGAAGCCTTGGACCAATGGGGCCCCGAAGTGGGCTCAGGGGGCAGACACTGGAGCTGCGGTGGTTCTACCCTCTGGGATCTGCAGCCACAGAGGAACTCCAGCTCCTGAAGCAGAGAGCAAGGAGAAGCCATACCCTGAATTGTCCCTTCCTCCTGTCCTGCAGTGTCCTTCCAGTGCCTTCCACAGACTCCAGGAATCACGCAGGCAAAGCCAAGCCGAGGAAGGTGAGGAGTGGGGAGGAGAGTGAGGCATGAGACTGGGGACTGGCACATTGGTGTCAGGCGTGTGGCAGATTTTATTTCCCCCCAAAATGCCCACAACAATATTTCTGGTCCTGCCTCTTTTTCTAGAACCATGGCACCCCTCCCATAGACAGGTGGAGTCTGAGTCTCCCTCCTCCATCCTGGGTGGAACTTTATAATTAACTCCATAAATGGAAGGAGTCACAGGTGATGCTCACTGACTGCTGGGGCTGGGTCATGAAAGGTGATACAGCTTCCCACCTGGGATGCTTCTCTTCCAACCCAGCGGCCAAGCTGTGAAGCAAGTCCAAACCAGCCCAAGCGAGAGGCTGCATGGGGAGGCTCATGGGGAGAGAAATTGATGCCCCAGCTGATAACCCACATCATCCCTCAGTGCCCCACCTCTCCAGTCTCCGAGCCTTCCAGTTGAGGTCCAGACATCGCAGAGAAGAGACAAGTTTTCCCCGCTGTCTGAATTCCTGACCTGCAGTATCTGTGAGCATAATTATTATTATTATTTTTTTAATGTTACTGAGTCTCGGGAAAATTCATTCTGCAGTGTATTGTAACAGGCAGCTGGGGTGAGGGGCAGGAGGCATTCGGGTACATCTTTGGAGCTCCAGGGTAGTATCAGCCTTCTCTCAGATCTTCTGTTTTGGGGCGAATCCCAACCAATAATTGGAATTGGTTTGCGGGTACGTGGCAGCTGGTCTCATTCTCCTGCAAGTTCTTATAACTTTGTTTTTGTACCTGTTCCCTTGGAGAATTCATGAGTTCATTTTATGCGTATTTATTGAGGGCCTAAGCTGTGCTGGGCAATGGCTAGACTTTGGAAAACAAAACAGGCACAGTTCCTAACTTCAGCTGGAAAACAAATCGCCTTATAAGTAAATGCATAATTACAAATTGAGATAAATGCTCTGGAGGAAAAATGTCCGACGCAGAGAGAATGTAACAGGGGATTTAGATTTTGTATGGGGTGTTGACAAAAACCTCTCGCAGGAAGTGAGCTCTCCCCATCTCTCTCTCCCAGCCCCCACCTTCTCCACTTTGGTCTCCGATGCTTATTTCTTCCAAGCCATGAAAGCTTTTATGATACACTTTTAAAGCTCAGGGAACCCTACTAAATGCTCTGTGGTGACCTAAATGGCAAGGGAATCCAAAACAGAGGGGATACATGGATACATATAGCTGATTCACTTTGCTGCAGAGCAGAAACTGACACAACATTGTAAAACAACTATTACAGACTCCAGTAAAATTTAATTAAAAAAAAAAGTTAGCCAAAACAGGATTTCCTACTGAAAAGTCTAGCCGGACACACCTATACTAAAAAGCATTTACTCATTAAAAAAACCCAAATCACCGGGTTTTTTTCTGGGTGATACATGAAAACTAGGACTCTCTCCCTCAAAGAGTGCCCAGACAGTGCCTACAGATCAATTTGTCATCGAGTTTTAGGAGAGTGGCTGACCGGTACGTGCGGCCACTCTCAGCTGTCGTGTTTTCTGGAAGGGCGACAGAGGATGAGATGGTTGGATGGCATCACCAACTCAATGGACATGTGTTTGAGCAAGCTCCGGGAGTTGGAGATGGACAGGGAAGCCTGGCGTGCTGCAGTCCGTGCGGTTGCAGAGTCGGACACGACTGAGTGACTGAACTGAACTGAATGAAGCTCAAGCGTGGTGAGACCTCTCCGGGGAAAGAGAAGAAGGAGGGGCTTCGGGAGGCAGGGGAGCTGCACATGGAAAGCCCCGGGCACAGGGACTGGCTTGCCAGCTGGGCACGAGAATGAGGAGCAGGTCAGGTCCCCTCACAGCCACTGTGGTGTGCTCCATGTCTGTCCCTGCAGGGAGAGATGGGCCTGAACTGCTATTTCCAGCAGGCTCCATGGGGAAAGGGGCAGCTCTGAGACCATCCCCAAGGCTCTTATTTCCCTGTGACTTCAGAGGTGGGGCCGGTTCTTTCCATCTGCTGCCTTTTCACAGGGCTGTCCTGCTTGTGGTGGCATCCGTGTGGGCCATCAGAACTAAGCTCACACACAGCCTCTGGTATGTGGTTCCCTGTGGACTTGAGAGCACACATGGGTGGGTGACTCCATCCCCTCCACCACTAGCGGTGCCTGCATCCGCACAGCCTGGTTCACCAGCCCCAGAAGGTATGCTCATTCAAGATCCCTTGCAGGGACCAGGGTGCTCCTTAAACAACACACAGCCAGACTTCAGAGCCCCAGCCCTGCTTCATGATACTTTCAGGGCTCCCACAGCAGACAGGAAGATCTCCCTCCTGGGCCTCGATCCCGGCTCACTCCATCTGGATCTGCTCTCAGCTCTGATTATTCCTGCTCAAGATAACAGAGGCCAGACGTACAAATGGGTGATCATTGTGGACATGCCTACCCCTATCTTTTGTCAGTGGCCAGGACAGGAATACACACAAAAGCCCACATTCTGTGTCTAAATAACTAAAAATTAAAATCAAGCTTTCCAAAGTTTGTTGACAAATGTAACTTCACAGTGATGGGAAAGGTCAGGTGTGAATTTCAGTCTTGGATTCTGCAGTGTCTGGCGCTGGAGCACCAATGACTCCTAACCCCCACCACCCCCCAGCGCCCTGCCCATTCCCATCCCACTCGGGAAAGGGCCTGCTGTGTGTATATGCTCACCCTCTAGCGCACCAGTCCAGTGATGTCTATTTTCTGCCCTCCCCAAATTGCCCTTGCACACATGCACCTCTGGGCCACCTAAGGGTGTGCAGAAAGAGTGATGTGTGCCCTTGGGAGGACAGACGAGGGGATGAGGTCCGGGCAGTCCCTGGTAGTGAACTTAGGGCTGTCTGGGGGGGAATTCTGGGGTCCCAGGATCCCAGAGCATGACTAGAGGGGAGAAGAGGCTCCAAGTGGGTGTCCCTTTGGTCTAATGGAGCCTTGCTCCAGGGGCAGAGATATGGCCAGAGCAGGACCCTCTAGAGCATGGGACCGAGGCCAGGGGCCATGATTGCCCAGTTCTAATGGTACTTCTTATCCTAGAGAACAGACCAAGTCGTGCTGGGTAGAATTTCTCTGTGTCCTTTGAACTGTCACTCATTTCTTTTCTGTCTTCCTGTGAAGCTACTAGGAACCTTCTTTTGGGCTATTCACTGGCTTGGCACCCATCCTTCCAAGGCTGATGTTTGAAATATTTCACCACCATTTAGGACAGGCAATTGAGCAATCAGAGCAGATGCCTGCCCAGTGCTGAAGCGGAGTTCTGGAGGCCTTCCCCTGGGTTAGGCATTGACTCTTCTGTTGCTAGGTGACAGGGAGATAGAGGTGGGGTCAGGGCCCCAAGAAGGGACATTGGGGACAAGGCTTGGGAAAGGGGCCATTTATCATCAGTATGGAGATATTTTACTATTTTAACCACAGTGCTGCTGTGCTCGTGAATATCAGCTCTGCCTTCTCCCCATCTTCCTTTGACGTTATTAGGGGCAGCATTCTCTGCAGCTAAAAGATTATATTCCCAGTTTTGCCTGAAGCTTAGAGATGGCTCATAATATATATAAGGGCAAGTTTTCAAAGGGCTCTTTTGACTGAGAAGAGTCCTCTTTGCCCCTTGCCCTTCTTCTTTCTATATCTCTCCTGCCTGCGATGATGATGGCTGGAGCTGCAGCAGCCATCTTGTGATCTTGAGAATAGATGCCCCATGCTGAAGAAAGTAAAGCAGAAACATAGAAGAAACTTGGGACCCTGATGACTGTAAAACTGCCATACCAGCTCTAGACTGCCCACTGCTGGACTCTTTTTTTATGAGAGGATAAACTTCAAATTTGTAAGACTCTGTAGTTAGGTCTCTGTTATTAGCATTTAAATTTGATTGCTAATTCATTTGAGTTCCAGTCCTCAAGGCCCATCTCTCCAGGGTCAGGGATGTGGCCAGAAGAGGAATCCATTTGGCATGTGTCTTCCATGGGCTAGATGTATTTTGTCAGCTAATCCTTAAAACCTTTCTGGCAACTGGTGTTACTTTCCTCACTTTGACAGTTGAGAAAACTGGTCTGAGAGGTTATGTGGCTTGATTGGTGGCAGAACTAGTGCCAAGGCCTGGGTCTTGCACCATCTCCACCACACTTGTCATCTATACAGGCAGGACTGGGGTCTCTGGGGACAGTGCCTAGGAGGTCCTCTGAGGCTGGACAGTGTGGGAATGGCCTTTGCAGGTCCAGTGATGCACCTGGCACTCAGACAGGCATCTGTCTGCCCAGAAAATGGTGTGTGTAGTGTGTGAAAGGGGACTTTAAAAATCTCCTGTCTTTCCCTGTTGTTATTCTTGAAAGAAAAGCTCAGAAAATCTCAGTGGAGCTATGAAATAGAGGGTAGGGAGTTGCTGTGAGGCAGGTAGCAGGCAGCCTTCTGCCTTCCAAGTTCAGTGAAGGAAAAATCCCTGGGCAGAGGGAGAGCGTGGGGGGAGCCGTCTCTGAGGTGGGGGCCTCGGAGGGGCCTGCCAAGGTGTTCGGGCTCCTTAGGCTTGGAGGTTGCTCAGCCCAGTACACTTGTTCCCTGCAAGCCTGAAAACCCAGCTTCTTCCTGGTCTCTAAGGGCAGCCGCAGTAGGAGGACCATTCTCTGAGGTGGCTTGATTGTCCCAAAGGTCACTAGTGGATGCTGATGGAGGCCCAGAACCTGGAGGCTGGTCTTCATCCCTTCTCAGACGTCTCTGCCTGACACTTCCATTCCTCGTACATTTTGAACGAATAGAGAACTGTCCATAAGCCTGAAGCCCTCACCTTCCTGCAGCTCGGCCGATGTTCTACATGACCTGTGTATCTCTTCAGGGCCCCAGGCCTCTCCCTCATCCTCCCTTCCCTGTGCCTGACAGTCCCCACAGAGAGCACGCCCTCAGCAAACCAGCTTCCCCAGCACTGGAGAAGGAGCGAGCAGACGCAGGGCCTCCCTGTCCCTGACTCCCCCCGGAAAACGTGACCCACCAGGCCCTCCCGACAAGCCCCCCAAGCCTCCTCCCCCTTCACAGGCTCCCAGGCAGAGGAGATGGAAAACAGAGCCTCCTGAATGTTTAACTTCAGCGGAGATGATAATAACTTTCCCATGGACGCAACTGTATCCTTTCCCTGTGTTCCTGAGGGGATCCCGAAACTCCATACGGTTCTCATTTGCAGCTCGTTCCTGAGGAGGCCTCATTTCCTCGCCACACACCCCTGATGTGGTCAGGGTCTCCCTCCCACAGCCCGGCCCGAGCGGGGGTGGGGTGCAGACGTCCCTGAGCTGCTCCCCCTTGGCTGTCCCCGCTCCTTTGCCTGCCTGGCCTCCCCCAGACCCCTCTCTTGGCCTCTGCCCTTCCTCTAACCACCTCCCTTCCCAAGGCCTCAGACCTTTAAGTCTCTACTCCCCATACCCAGGGTTGTGGTCAGGACTAGGCTGTTCCCCGGGCCGTTGTCCCCTTTGGAGAAGCTTCTCCCACTCAGCCTGGTAGGCATGTTGAAGGATTCCATGGTCACCATTAGCGCTGTATCCTATGTGAATGGCGCCTCCTGGAGTTAGAGACAAATGGCTCTGCTGGTAGCCCCTAAAAGAAGAATAAGTTCAAAGTTAGGAAAAGACTCCGACCCCTTCTTGCCAGGCAGTTCTGCACCCCCACCCCCCCCCCAAACTCTTTTCAGCACACACCTCTCATAACTTAAGCCAGAGGAGTTGAGAGGAGGAAAGAAAAGAACGATAGACATTTGGTGTTTTTTTTAAAAACATGTTCACATTCCTGGCATCTCCCAAGCTTCAACTGCCACCCACCCCCCTGCCTCCATGCGGGTATGGAGTGGGCGTCTGTTATCAGCATTTGAGAAAATGGATGAGGCAAAGGACTCAGGGAGGTGAAATGATGAACCCGGATGTTAGATCAGGGCCCCTGAGGGCCTAGTTCTGCCCGCTAGACTCTAGTTCAGAGTCAGAAGGCAGGAGGGGAAGAAACACTGAGGAGGCCGTGGGCTTAGTAGTGAGACGTGGATGGTGGGGCCAGAGGCTCTAGGGGGAAGCCTCCTGCTCCATCATTTGCAAATCGGGTAACCTTTTGTGAGTCACTAAGCCTCGCTGTGCCTCAGCTCCCGCATTTGTAAAACAGGGATTAAAATAGGATGGCCAAGGGTTAGTAAAGGGAAAGTCTGAAGAAAACTGCCGGATGTGAAGTAAGTGCTGTGATGACTGTTGTTATTAGATGTGGGGAGGTCGGATGAAAGGCTACTTCAAAATTGGCTTCTCTCACCCTCCGGCCCACCTCCCCACAATGCACACTTGGAGGTCTTTGAGGACAAGTAAGCCCCATGGGGGCTTCTCTGGTGCCTCAGATGGTAAAAGATCCATCTGCAATGCAGGAGACCCGGGTTCGACCCCTAGGTCGGGAAGATGCTCTGGAGGAGAGCATGGCAACCCACTCCAGTATTCTTGCCTGCAGAATCCCATGGGCAGAGAAGCCTGGCGGGCTACAGTCCATGGGGTCCCAAAGAGTCAGACATGACTGAGCGACCGACACTTTCAAGCCCCATGGACATTGCTGCTCTTGCCTCTGCATCTGGCTGCCACTGAGGTCACGGCCCAGTGGCTTCTACACCCCTGTACCCCCGCCATATTGGCAGCTCTCTCGGCTCCAGTAGTGCCCAAGAAACACCCACAGAATCCTGAGTGTCTCCAAAGAAGCAAGAGCTCTGAGCAGTCCTCAGGAGCCTGGCTCGCCGTCACAGGCTTGTCCTTCTGGGCAGTTCTTTTGTCTCAGGCTGGACCCAAGATAAATAGATGTGATTAGGGGATCAAAATGCTTTCCACAGGTTCGGCCTGTGGGGGCCCTTTGATCTGCTGCCATGCCTTCAACACCCACCGCATCATCTCCACCACCCCTGGAGTCCTCTCTGCTAGGAAACCTCTCCCTGCTTTCGTTCCTGGTCTTATCAAAATGCTGCCTCAGCACTCAGTGCCAGGTTGGTGAGCCTTGCCTGTTGATGACGACCTGAGTGCCCTGCCTCCCAGGTGTTTGCTAAATCACCAATATGAAGCTGAAGCCAGCGTGCTCTAGCAGGTCTGCCAAACCCAGTCTCATTTTGAGCCTCAGTTGCCAAACCTGAAATTTCGACATGCTTGTGAGTGGGGGATGGGTGAATCTCGTCTGCTTCTTGGGCTATCTAACTAGATGCAGGGTCTGCCTGGTCTCCCAGAACTTGGCCCATTGAAGGAGGAAATCATTTCAACTATTTTTTTTTTTCTTTTGAAAAGGGTACACGTTCCAGTTAGTGCTTACTGTGGAGAACCTGTGGAATTTTCCTGAAGACTTGAGAGATGGCTTGGAAGGATTATGTTGTAACTGCTCAAAATGGACCCTCTGTCACCCATGGGCGCCTCCTCAGGATGTTTAGGCCGCTAGGCCCCAAAACTCTAAGGGAGGTGTGTGCTGAGGTGGCGAGGCCTCTCCTAGCCATTGGGGTACATATCAGGATAGGCCACCATGGCCAGGTTTCCCTGCTACCAACACTGGCCATGGGGGCTTCCACTGGCCTGCTCCTGGGACCCTCGTCCCGTCACCAGGTCTCAGCCCTGCTTGGGGAGTTGAGGGTATGCAGTGCAGCTGGCTTCCTGTGAGGGAAGAACTTCCTCATTAAAGGAAAGCTGTTGTAAAGAGACATGGAGGAGCATTGCTGGGAGAATCTCTAGGAAGGAGGGAGATCCCTGCCCTGAGCTTCCCTGGGGGGCAAACAAATTGGGGGCTCTGGCTGCTTTTATGCTTTTACCTCCAGGAGGGCCAGACTACTTTTTTGAATCCAAGAGGGATCTATAACCTAGGTTCCTTTATTCGACAAATATTTTGTGAGTGGTTGCCAGGTGCTAGGAGCTGGCCTAGGTGCTGGGGATGTATCGGTGAACAAAATGGACAGAAGACTCCATCCCCTCATGGATTTTGCATTCTAGGAATGGGGCAAGACAATGAACATACTACAGGAGAAATGATTGCATTGTTTAAAAAGAGAAATGCTAAGGAGAATGTAAAAGAAGAGGAGAAAAGGAGAGTTGGGAGGATGAGATGTGGGTGGTGGCTGCATTGAATAGGGTGGTCAGGAAGGCCTCATCAAGAAGGTGACTCTGGAGCAAAGGCTCAAAGGAGGTGAAGGAGTAGGCCAGACAATTATCTGGATGAAGAGTGTTTCAGCCAGAGAAAACAGTCAGTGCAAAAGTCCTAAGGCAGGATGGCCTGGGACATTCCAGGAGCATCAAGGAGGCCAGGGTGGCTAGGGCAGAGGGAGGGAGAGAAGACGAGATATGAGCAGAGGTGCAAGAGGTGGGGCAGATTCTTGTACACTGTGGTATCCAGATCACTGATAGCGCCTTGGCTTTTACTTCAAGTAAAATGGGGAGTCACTGTAAGGCTTTGAGCAAAGGAGTGATGTTAGATTTTTTATTTTATGTTTTTAATTGAATTTTTATTTTATATTGGAGTATACGTGATTTACAATGTTGTGTTAGTGTCATGTGTACACCTAAGTGATTCAGTTATACGTATCCATGTATCCATTCTTTTTCAGATTCTTTTCCCCTATAGATTATTGCAGAGTATTTAGTAGAGTTCACTGTGCTATATAATAGGTCCCTGTTGATTATTTTTTATATAGTAGTGTATATATGCTAATCCTAAATTCCTAATTTATACTTCCTCTTCAACTTTCCCCTTTGGTAACTATAAGGTTGTTTTTGAAGTCTGTGAATCTATTTCTGTTTTGTAAGTAAGTTCATTTGTATCATTTATTTTTTAGATTCAGCATATAAGTGATATCATATTTGTCTTTGTCTGACTTACTTCACTTAGTAATAATCTCTAGGTTCATCCACATTGCTGCAAATGGCAATAGCTTGCTCTTTTTAATTGCTGAATAATATTCCACTGTATATATGTATCACATCTCCTTTATCCTTTCATCTATCGATGGACATTTAGGTTGCTTCTGTGTCCTGGATATTGCAAATAGTGCTGCAATGGGGTGCATGTAATTTTTTGAATTATGATTTTCTCTGGATATATGCCTGGAAGTGGAATTACTGGATCATATGGTAGCTCTATTTTTAGTTTTTAAGGAACTTCTATACCATTCTCCATAGTGGTTGTACCAATTTACATTCCTACCAACAGTGTAGGGGGATTCCCTTTTCTCCATGCCTTCTCCACATTTATGTTTTGTAGGCTTTTTGATGATGGCCATTCTGACCAGTGTGAGGTAATACCTCAGTGTGGTTTTGTTTTGCATTTCATTTCAACATCATTAGTGATGTTAAGCATCTTTTCATATGCTTTTTGGCCTTCTATATGTCTTATTTGGAAAAAAATGTCTATTTAGATCTGTTGTTTTTGATTGGGTTGTTTTTTATATAGAGCTGCATGAGCTGTTGGTATATTTTAGAGATTAATCCCTTGCTGGTTGCTTCATTTGCAAATATTTTCTCCCTAAAAGTGTGGGTTGTCTTTTTGTTTTGTTTATGGTTTCCTTTGCTGTGCAAAAGCTTTTAAACTTAATTAGGTTCCATTTGTTTGTTTTTATTTTCATTACTCTAGAAGGTGTGTTCAAAAAGATCTTGCTGTGGTTTATGTCAAAAAGTGTTCTGCCTATGTTTTCCTCTAAGAATTGTATAGTATCCAACCTGACATTTAGGTCTTTAATCCATTTTGAGTTTATTTTTGTATATGGTATTAGAGAATGTTCTAATTTTATTATTTTACATGTAGCTGTCCAGTTTTCCAGCACCATTTATAGTCTTTTCTCCATTTTATATTCTTGCCTCCTTTGTCATAGATTAATTGACTGTAGGTGCATGGGCTTATTTCTGGGCTTTCCTATTTCATTGATCTATATTTCTGTTTTTGTACCAGTATCATACTGTTTTGATGACTGTAGCTTTGTAGTATAGTCTTAAGTCATGGAGCCTGATTCTTCCAACTCTGTTTTTCTTTCTTAGGATTGCTTTGGCTCTTTAGGGTCTTTTGTGTTTCCCTATAAATTTAAAATTTTTTTGTTCTAGCTCTGTGAAAAATACCATTGGTAGTTTGATAGGAATTGTACTGAATCTGTAGATTGCCTTGGGTAGTATAGTCAATTTTGACAATACTGATTCTTCCAATCCAAGAACATAGTATATCTTACCATCTGTTTGTGTCAGCTTAGGTTTCTTTCATCAATTTCCTATAGTTTTCAGAGTACATGTCTTTTGCCTACTTAGGTAGGTTTACTTCTAGGTATTTTATTCTTGACTTAGGTTTTAAAGGAGTCACCTTTTTAATACAGACTTTGCAAAATTATTTTGCAGGACTAAAAGGGACTAAGCAATACCAAATTACAGTGTTGAGTTTCTAAAAGTGTTAAGTATTATTGGTCCCAGTTGCTAGGAGTCTAGCAGGCTCTTAATTTAAGAACCTCACTGTGTATGTGTATGTGTGTGTGTGTGTGGAGGCAGGGGGATGTCCTGTTAGAGACAGGAAACACATTCAATACCAAGGGAAGAAGCACAGAGATGATGTGAGGAGTCAAGGAAAGCCTTCTCAAAGAATGACAGAACTGGGTTTTGAAGACTGAATAGGAGTCTTCCAGGTTGGACAAAGCAGGAAAGGTCATTCTCAGTTCAGTTCAGTTCAGTCACTCAGTCGTGTCCAACTCTTTGTGACCCTATGAATCGCAGCACGCCAGGCCTCCCTGTCCAACACCAACTCCCGGAGTTCACTCAGACTCGCGTCCATCGAGTCAGTGATGCCATCCAGCCATCTCATCCTCGGTTGTCCCCTTCTCCTCCTGCCCCCAATCCCTCCAAGCATCAGAGTCTTTTCCAATGAGTCAACACTTCGCATGAGGTGGCCAAAGTACTGGAGTTTCAGCTTTAGTATCATTCCTTTCAAAGAAATCCCAGGGTTGATCTCCTTCAGAATGGACTGGTTGGATCTCCTTGCAGTCCAAGGGACTCTCAAGAGTCTTCTCCAACACCACACTTCAAAAGCATCAATTCTTCGGCACTAAGCCTTCTTCACAGTCCAACTCTCACATCCATACATGACTACTGGAAAAACAATAGCCTTGACTAGACGGACCTTAGTCGGCAAAGTAATGTCTCTGCTTTTGAATATGCTATCTAGGTTGGTCATAACTTTTCTTCCGAGGAGTAAGCGTCTTTTAATTTCATGGCTGCAATCACCATCTGCAGTGATTTTGGAGCCCCCCCAAAATAAAGTCTGACACTGTTTCCACTGTTTCTCCATCTATTTCCCATGGAGTGATGGGACCACATGCCATGATCTTCATTTTCTGAATGTTGAGCTTTAAGCCAACTTTTTCACTCTTCTCTTTTACTTCCATCAAGAGGCTTCTTAGTTCCTCTTCACTTTCTGCCATAAGGGTGGTGTCATCTGGATATCTGAGGTTATTGATATTTCTCCCAGCAATCTTGATTCCAGCTTGTGTTTCTTCCAGTCCAGCATTTCTCATGATGTACTCTGCATAGAAGTTAAATAAGCAGGGTGACAATATACAGCCTTGACATACTCCTTTTCCTATTTGGAACCAGTGTGTTGTTCCATGTCCAGTTCTAACTTGCTTCCTGGCCTGCATACAGATTTTTCAAGAGGCAGGTCAGGTGGTCTGGTATTCCTATCTCTTTCAGAATTTTCCACAGTTTCTTGTGATCCACACAGTCAAAGGCTTTGACATAGTCAATAAAGCAGAAAGAGATGTTTTCCTGGAACTCTCTTTCTTTTTCGATGATCCAGTAGATGTTGACAATTTGATCTCTGGTTCCTCTGCCTTTTCTAAAACCAGCTTGAACATCAGGAAGTTCATGGTTCACGTATTGCTGAAGCCTGGCTTGGAGAATTTTGAGCATTACTTTACTAGCATGTGAGATGAGTGCAATTGTGCGGTAGTTTGAGCATTCTTTGGCATTGCCTTTCTTTGGGATTGGAATGAAAACTGACCTTTTCCAGTCCTGTGGCCACTGCTGAGTTTTCCAAATTTGCTGGCATATTGAGTGCAGGACTTTCACAGCATCATCTTTCAGGATTTGAAATAGCTCAACTGGAATTCCATCACCTCCACTAGCTTTGTTCATAGTGATGCTTCCTAAGGCCCACTTGACTTCACATTCCAGGATGTCTGGCTCTAGATTAGTGATCACACCATCGTGATTATCCGGGTCATGAAGATCTTTTTTTTATACTGTTCTTCTGTGTATTCTTGGCACCTCTTCTTAATATCCTCTGCTTCTGTTAGGTCCATACCATTTCTGTCCTTTATCAAGCCCATCTTTGCATGAAATGTTCCCTTGGTATCTCTAATTTTCTTGAAGAGATCTCTAGTCTTTCCCATTCTGTTGTTTTCCTCTATTTCTTTGCACTGATCGCTGAAGAAGGCTTTCTTATCTCTTCTTGCTATTCTTTGGAACTCTGCATTTAGATGCTTATATCTTTCCTTTTCTCCTTTGCTTTTCGCCTCTCTTCTTTTCACAGCTATTTGTAAGGCCTCCCCAGACAGCCATTTTGCTTTTTTGCATTTCTTTTTCCATGAGGATGGTCTTGCTCCCTGTCTCCTGTACAATGTCACCAACCTCATTCCATAGTTCATCAGGCACTCTATCTATCAGATCTAGGCCCTTAAATCTATTTCTCACTTTCACTGTATAATCATAAGGGATTTGATTTAGGTCATACCTGAATGGTCTAGCGGTTTTCCCTACTTTCTTCAATTTCAGTCTGAATTTGGCAATAAGGAGTTCATGATCTGAGCCACGGTCAGCTCCTGGTCTTGTTTTTGTTGACTGTGTAGAGCTTCTCCATCTTTTACTGCAGATAATACAATCAATCTGATTTTGGTGTTGACCATATTGTGAGGTTCATGTGCAGAGTCTTCTCTTGTGTTGTTGGAAGAGGGTGTTTGCTGTGACCAGTGCATTCTCTTGGCAGAACTCTGTTAGCCTTTGCCCTGCTTCATCCTGTACTCCAAGGCCAAATTTGCCTGTTACTCCAGGTGTTTCTTGACTTCCTACTTTTGCATTCCAGTGCCCTATAATGAAAAGGACATCTTTTTTGGGTGTTAGCTCTAAAAGATTTTGTAGGTCTTCATAGAACCATTCAACTTCAGCTTCTTCAGCGTTACTGGTTGTGGCACAGACTTGGATTACTATGATATTGAGTAGTTAGCCTTGGAAACGAACAGAGATCATTCTGTCATTTTTGAGATTGCATCCAAGTACTGCATTTCAGACTCTTCTGTTGACCATGATGGCTACTCCATTTCTTCTGAGGGATTCCTGCTCACAGTAGTAGATATAATGGTCATCTGAGTTAAATTCACCCATTCCAGTCCATTTTAGTTCGCTGATTCCTAGAATGTCGACGTTCACTCTTGCCATGTCCTGTTTGACCACTTCCAATTTGCCTTGATTCATGGACCTGACATTCCAGGTTCCTATGCAATATTGCTCTTTACAGCATTGGACCTTGCTTCTATCACCAGTCACATCCACAGCTGGGTATTGTTTTTGCTTTGAATCCATCCCTTCATTCTTTCTGGAGTTATTTCTCCATTGACCTCCAGTAGCATATTGGGCACCTACTGACCTGGGGAGTTCCTCTTTCAGTATCCTATCATATTGCCTTTTCATACTGTTCATGGGGTTCTCAAGGCAAGAATACTGAAGCGGTTTGCCCTCTAGCAAAGGATATAACCTGTGGAAAGGAATGGAGGCTTGAAAGAGTGGAGAATAATAGTAATTCGGGGAATGAGTGGATGTTGTATTGTGGCATGTGCCAGAGGGAGTGGTCAGAAATGAAGTTGAAGAGAGAAAGGGGACAGACAGAGTGAAAGAGAAGAAATGCCCACCCTTTTCCCATGGCAATTGGAGTTGTGGTCTCTGCCCAGGTTTCACATGTCAGCAACAGAAGGATTTCTGGTTTCCGAGATTTCACCTGAGCAAGTCTCATGTTTTCTCTGTGCTGTGTTTTGTCCTAGTTTGGGTTGATTTTTTTTATACTTTTATGTTTTTATTTATCAAAATTTGCACAAACCTGACCTCATTCAAAAAGACACAAAACACACAACCAGGACACGCACAGAGAAGCAGACACAGTGCAAGGAGTTTATTTGGGAGGTGATCCACAGAGACATCAGCAAGGGCACAGGAGGGAATGAGACAGGGAAGGGGAAAAAGTAGTAGAGAGAGGGTGAATAAGCAGATGAGAAATAGACTCAATCCTGCCAGTGTCTGGGAATGAGTGTTGAATTTACCCAAAGGGTGATAGAGCTGGGCTATTAATCCTTCAATCCCATCAGTCATAGTTAAGGGTTGCTCCTTTAGGGTGGTAACTCCTTGGTCCTCATAGCCTGCCCGGAAGCCAGGGAAAACCCCCAGGCAAAGAGCTGGACTGTGAAAGTTGCATATCAATGGCCTATGCAGAGGTACCCATTACAACTGTATACGTTTCTCCAATCACCTATTCTGTCTATACCCCTGTGCTGGAGAGGTCTTGAGCCTACCTGGGGCCAAGGAGGATGCCAATGTGGCTGGAGTCAAAAGCAGATCAGACCCAGGCCCACCCTGGGGTATTCTGGGCTCCATCTTGCTGTGGTCCACATGACACAGACTCAGGGATGGATGTTTGTCTTTTGTGTCTGGCTTCTTTCACTGAACCTAATGTCTTCATGGTTCATCCATGTTGTAGCCTATGTCCAAATTTCATTCCTTTTTAAGGCTGAATGATATTCCATGGATAGACCATATTTTGCTATGGACCTCTCGGTCACCTCCACTTTTTGGTTATTGTGAGTAATGCTGCTTTGAACATGGGTGTGCAATTATATGTTTGAATCTCTGCTTGCAGTTCTTTGGGGTCTGTACCTAGAAGTGGAATTTCTGGGTCACAGTGCAATTCGATGTGTAACTTTTTGAAAAACCATCATCCTGTTTTACACAAAGGCTGTACCATTTTCCATTCCCTCCAGAAATACATAAGAATCTCCTTTAAAGACGCTTGGGTACCACTCTTCCCACCAGCTGGGGAGGTACGGAGGATAAGGACCTTCCCCACTCCACAGAAGGATTGTGGCAGGTTCAAGTGAGGACCTGGACTTCCCAGGTGGCTCAGTGGTAAAGAATCTGCCTGCCTCTGCAGGAGATGTGGGTTTGATCCCTGAGTCGGGAAGATCCCCTGGAAGAGGACATGGCAACCCACTCCAGTATTCTTGCTGGGAAAATCCCACAGACAGAGAAGCCTAGTGGGCAACAATGCATGGGGTCACAAAGAGTCAGATATGACTGAGCAACTAAACAAGTGAGGATACACCCAGACTTACATGGCAAGGGTTGGTGACAGCTGAGGGCGCCCTTTGGTCTCTGAGTGTCCAGTTCATGCAGCTATGGGCTGCATCATTTCAGCTGGACTATGTCATGGTGCTGGTCAGCTAGGAGGACATGGGTTTGAATCCACCTTTCCTGGGGCTGGGTGACCGCCGACAAAGGAGTTTGCCATCCTTAGCCTCAATTTCCTTCTCTGTTCAAACAAATGGGAAGCACAATTGGGCAGGGGCGGCCACTCAGTGAGGTCAAGTGAATCTCAGGCTTAGCATGCGGGGCCTGGCAGATAGTATGTGCTCAGTCAGTGGACATCACTATCCTTATGATCTGTTTCTGGGGATCCCTCTGTGGGTGAGCGTCTAGGTGGCAATGCAAGAATGTAAAGTCAAGGTTATGAGACTCCTTGATGTCCATTTCTGTGCTAGGATTTGGGGCTGGAGTCCAGTGGGGGATGCCATAATACACTGCCCAGGTTACCTTCAAGAAAGCACTTGGGACTTTCCTGGTGGTCCAGTGGCTAAGACTCCACGCTCCCAATGCAGGGGGCCTGGGTTCGATCCCTGGTCAGGGAACTTGATCACACCATGCTGTGACAAAGGTCGAAGATCCTGTGTACTGAAACTAAGACCTGGTGCAGCCAAATGAGTAAATAATTAAAATAAATATATTGAAACAAAAAGCACTTGCTGCTCTGGTTTGTGGGGTGTTTTCAGGGGCCCCCTCTGGCTATAAGAACCTTCAGGGGCAGCCTCAGCTACAGAGTGCCTCTGTCAAAGTCATGCCCTTCCAGTGACCTTTTAATGTCCGGGTATAAAGGCCTAGGCATCTAGGCCCACCTCTGGACAACTCGGTAGACGGCTGAATGATGCCCCACAGCCTCCCAAGGAGTCCATGCCCTAGTTCCAGGAATCTGTGTGTGTCACCTCACATGGCAAAAGGGACTGTGCAGATATGATTAAGGATCTGGAGGTGGAGAGGTTATCCAGGTAGAACCAATGGGGGGCTCCTAAGAGGATGGCAGAGGATCAGGGTCACAGAAGGAGATGTGATGATGGAAGCAGGGGTCAGAGTGATGTGCCTGCTGACTCTGAGGTTGAAGCTTGCACCCAGGGCCAAGGGATGTCTGCCGATGGCCTCTAGAAGCTGGAAAATGCAAAGAAACAAATGTTCCCCTGATGCCTCCAGAAGGAATGCAGTCCAGTTGACACCTTGATTTTGGATTTCTGATCTCTCGAACTCTAAGAAAATAAACGTGTGGTGGTGGAAGGCAGCAAGTCTGAGGGAATTTGCTCTAACAGTAATAGGAAACTAGTACCACTCTGAATGTGGGGCCGGCTCCAGCGCTCCCTCTGCTCAATCCTGCTCTCCTCCTGCCCTTCCACAGGGGTTGGTGCAGCAGGCTCTCCCTGATAAGCATCCTGTGTCTTAAACTGCATCTCAGAGTCTGCTTCCCAGGAAACCCAACCTGCCACAGCTCACACACCCGCACATGCACACACACGTGTTTGTGTGTATATATGTATATTGTCGTTTAGTCGCTCAGTCATGTCTGACTCCTGCAACCTCATGGATTGTAGCCTGCCAGGCTCCTCTCTCCATGGGATTCCCCAGGCAAGAATACTGGAGTGGGTTGTCATTTCCTTTTCCAGGGGATATTCCCAATCCAGCGATCAAACCCACGTCTCCTGCTTGGCAGGTGGATTCTTTACCACTGAGCCACTGGGGCAGCCCATATGTATGTAATATGTGTATATGTGTATGTATACACACACATGTATTTATATATTTTACAGCTTTATTATGGACAATTTCAAACAGACACAAAAGTAGCATGATCTCATCACCCCCAGCTCAGATAATCGCCAACTCATGGTTAATCTTATTTGATTCGTGTGGGAATGGTAATTTAAAGGGCAAAGCAAAGCTCTCATCCTAGAAAACATTCTGGTCCACGTGGGGACTTCAGAAGGTGCAGACATCTCTGAGGCCAAGAGAATGCCAGGCCACAGTCCCCACGTCAGTGACTATGGGGCCAGGGCACAGAGACGCAGCCTTAGAGAAAGGCAAGGCAGAGGAGACGCAGCCAGAGCAGCAGGGCAGTTCCGCCCTGAAGAGTGGGTCCTAGGTCACGGGCAAGCTCACCTAAAGGGTCCCAAGTCTGGGCAGGAGGCAGGTGATGTGTGAAGGGAGAGTGGCAGGCAGCACTTAGCTTTGCGTTACACTCCATTGTCTTTCTGATCTTCCCCTAAAAAAATAAGCCTCTCCTGCTTCTACATGACCCTGTCAACAATAGCAGTGTGAGAACAGTGCCAGGTGCTGGGCCAAGCACTTTACACCGGTCTTCTCACAAATCTGCCCAACAACCCTAGGAGGCAGACACTATTTTTATCCCCATTTCAGTGAGACTCAATGAAGTAAGGCCACTTGGCCACGGTCCCATGGATGGTGTATTAGTTTCCTAGGACTGTTATAACAAATGACCACAGACTGGGTGGTTTACAATAGAAATAGATTCGCTCACAGTCCTAGAGGCCAGCAGTTTGAAATCAAGGTGTTGGCTAGGCTGCACTCCCTCCAGAGGCTTTGGGGCAGAATGCTTCCTTGCCTCTTCCCACTTCTGGTGGCACCAGGCATCCCATGGCTTGTATCTACATCACTCCATCTCTGCCTCTGTCTTCACATAGCCTCCTTTCCTCTTCCTATGCCTTCTCTGTATGTCTTTTACCAGGACGCTTGTCACTGGATCCAGGGTCCACTTGGATAAGTCAAGATCTCATCTCAAGATCCTTATTTGAAACACATCAGCAAGCACCCTTTTTTCCAAATAAGCTCGCATTCCCTGGTTCCAGGGGTTAAGACATGGACATAGCTTTTTGGATGCCGGCAGTCAACCCACGACAGGTAGGAAGGGGGGGACTAGGGGTCTGAACCTAAGAGAAAGGGTCTGCTGTTCCTGGCATGTGATACAGTCTTGCCAAGAAGAGCAGGACCAGTAGGAGCCCCTTGTCCTGGTTTTATGACGTGGCCACAAGGTCTTTGACACGCCTCCTATGGAAAGGTGGTGTCACTGTCTCTCACCTTGAATGTGGGTGGGCTTGCGACTCATTCGTAATCAAAAGAATGTGACATGACCTCCAATGGTGCATCAGAAAAGGCAACGCGATGTCTGCCTTTTTTGTGGAACCATTTGCTTTTGGAGCCCTGAGCTGCCATGTGGACTGACTGACTGCCCTGAGGCTGCCATGCTGGGAGGAAGCCCAGACCACATGGAGGGGTCCCACCTAGGTATTCTGCCCAGTAGCTCTAGCTGAGACAGCCGACAGCCAGCACCCCCTGCCTCCAGATAATTCCAGCCCCATCTATCCAGTCTCCCTGCTGAGGCCCCAGAAATGATGGAGCAGAGACAAGCTGTCCCCACTGTCCCCTGTTTGAGTTCCTGACCCACAAAATCTGAAGATAATAAAACGGCTGCTCTCTGCCACTAAGTCTGGGGGTGGCTGGTCACACAGCAGTAGTAATCAGGACACCCCCCCTTGTCTAGAGAAAGCCCCAAACTGGAGGTCATCAGTTCCTGAGAAATAAATCTGATTCAGAGAGAGACAAAGAAAATGTATCCTGTTTGAACCAGCACCCCTGCTCCAATTCCCGGTGGTTCTGTGATGAGAGATGGGGTGGGGGTAGGGCATAGAAAAAGGAAACAGCTCCTTTCAAGCATGAGAAACCGCCCCTCCCCAAACTCACTCACAGACAGAGCCTTGGGGCCTGAGGCTGCAGCCAAGCCTCCCCCCAGCTGCCTTCCCTCCAGCCTCTGCCAGTGGAGCCCAGCAGCAGTTACCATTTCCCATGCAGCTGACAGCATGTCCCCCCCGCCCCCAACACCGGCCCCATCCCTCCACAGGCCCTGACCGCGTGCCCCCAGGGGCCCACCCTACCCTAGCCCAAGGGGCTGACCGCTCCTCCATTCCTGCCTTTGCCAGGGCTCGGGTCTGTCTGCAGCCCCGGCTGCCAATTATAGCACAGGCTCACTCACTCGCTGGGTTGGATCTTGGGATTTTTGTCATTTGCTATGCGGAGGTTTTCTTTCTGACTAATTTGTTTACCAGGTTTAATTCTTCAATCATGTTTTCATTTTACGAGATTTCAGGGTAATTATGAACTTTGAATAAATCCATCTGAGGTACCAAAGTGCGCTCCGCTACACGAGGGCCTGCCATTCTGTTGCTACGCTTGAGATTTGGTGTGAATAGGACCTTTCCTGCCCGCCCCCACCCCCCAACGCCAGCAATTGAAAACAGCTGGGCCTCTAGGAGCCAAGGTCGGGATTTGAGAAAAAGCCACAAGCTGAAAACCACATCGGAGCTGGGGAGAGATGGAATCAGGCGAGTGTGTGAGTGAGGCTCCAAAACCTGTGAGAATCTGGCCTCTCTCCACTCACCTCGCCCAGGCTGCTCCCCCCGCCCCAGGGCATCTGGCAGAGACACCCAAGGCCCCGGCTGCCCCAGCGTTGCCAGCTGAATGTCTGCCGCAGCAAGATGCAGTGATTCCTGGGAGAGGACCAGATGCAGAGGCCGGAGCCTCGGGCCCTGGTTCCAGTTGCATAGCCCTCAGCAGTGCGGCCATAGGCAAACTTTCTGACCCCCAGGAATAAAATAGATCGAGGGGGATGATGATCCCCTCCACTTTGCAGGCTTGTCACGAAGGACTTGCTGTATGAAGCGGCATTTTGTAAGCTGTATCATTTGGCACAGTTGTGAGGTGGTGGTGTTGTGGAACAAAGTCTCATGGTTGTATTGGCAGGGTCACACTGGCAGGCTGGGGTGACGTGACACCCAAACAATGGCTATAAAGGCAGGAAAGGCCATCAGGCCTAGATGTCTTGACTCCATCACCGTTTCACAACCAGTGTGTCCAGGCTCCTGCTTGTGCTGGGATGGTCTCTATGGAGTGTGTAAGCCTATGAACTGTGACTCTGATTCCCAGCACCTTATCAACACTACACAGAACGACTGCGTTAGTCCCACATCTTATCGGTACCCACAAATTAGAATTGCCTAATTTGCATATCCATACCAAGCCTACAGCCAGCCCAGCCAGGTGGATAGTGCGGGGTGCTGTAATCACAACTAAGATCAATGGTTTAGGCTTAGCTAATTTACATGCAGCCAATCATAGCCAAGGAATGAACAGCAAAGCTGCTAGGGGAACCAATTGTATGAAGGGAATTCTCCACCACAGAGTATAAGCCCCTGAACTTCCCCAGCTGGGTGGTGGTCACTCCCACCTCAGGAGAGATGCCATAGGGGGCTTCGGACTTGCTCTGACAAGGATCCGGTGCTGGATCCCATCCACAGTGACAGCCTCAGTGGCCGAGGACAAGAGGAAGGGAGTGGCTGTACCATCGGTCTGTTTGGGATCTCTCAGAAGCAAGCCTGAGACCAAGATTCAAGGGCAGGAAGCACCAGCAGCGGCATGCCGATATGCGGGAAGACAGTTAATAAAGGATGCACGAGCCAGCCAGGCACCTCTGTGGGGAACCGTAATGGGCTGAATTGTGCCCCTCCACAAATTCATAGATTGAAGTCCTAACCCCCAGGACCTCCGAGTGTGACCACATCTGGAGACAGGATCTTTAACGAGGTGATTAAAGTAAAATGAGGTCATTATGATGAGCCCTGATCCAATCTGACTGGTATCCATAGGACAGACACACACACAGAGGGATGACTGTGTGAAGACAGGAAGTGAGGAAGCTGGGGAATTCATCCACTACCTTGCACCAGTCATTCACTGGGGGCTGTTTGTGGGGGGCACTTATTTGCAGCCCTAGTCTGCCTGGGGGCAGGCAGAGCAGCATTGGTCATCAGTTGAAGCCCCCAGGGGAAGAAACTCAGGGATTACCATTTGAAAGTCGGGCCTGAATGCCCCAAATGGTAAGACCGAGGGGACTTGTGGGTGGCAAAAGTGATGGTGGCTCCTGAGATGTATAATAGGCTATCTTAGGTACCTGCCTAACAAGCAGTAAGCTTGTTATTGTTCAGTCGCTCAGTCGTGTCTGACTCTTTGTGACCCTATGGACTGCAGCACACTAGGCTTCCCTGTCCTTCACCATCTCCCGGAGCTTCCTCAAACTCATGTCCATTGAGTCGGTGATGCCATCCAACCATCTCATTCTCTGTCATCCCCTTCTCCTGCCTTCAATCTCTTCCAGCATCAGGGTCTTTTCCAGTGAGTCAGCTCT
This sequence comes from Capricornis sumatraensis, assembly GCF_032405125.1. Taxonomy (NCBI): domain Eukaryota; kingdom Metazoa; phylum Chordata; class Mammalia; order Artiodactyla; family Bovidae; genus Capricornis; species Capricornis sumatraensis. Next base: position 103,621,414 of record NC_091092.1, on the reverse strand, counting down.
TCCCATCAGGTGGCCAAAGTATTGGAGCTTCAGCTTCATCATCAGTCCTCCCCATGAATATTCAGGGTTGATTTCCTTTAGGATGGACGGTTTGATCTCCTTGAAGTCCAAAGGACTATGGCACTAAGCTGCTATGGCCTTTAATCTGTGCCCCAAAGGAATATATGTGTATGTGGTATGTCTGTTCATTGGAAAATTTAGCTAGAATATATATTTTTATATTGGATTACCCATGTAATATTGTATGACCCTGTAGTACAGTGCAAAGGTGACCTCTGGTTAGTTTCCATGCCAAAGCCCGGGGGCTGAACGGACATGGACACAACTCACTGTGGTCTTGAATTCCTGTAACTTTGGTGCCCTCCCTCGTGAGACCGAGAGCACGTCAGTGCCTCTTGCTAATTTTAGACTCAGGTAGGATGAGGATGCTTTGAGTCAGGCTTCTTGGTTTCAAGCAACTGAAACTGATGTTACCCAAGTTCAGTAGGAAAGGGATTTCTGGAAGGTGTGGGGTGGTCCAACGACTTGAGAGAAAGGAAGAAGACTCATAGCCGAGAGTGCTCTAGTAGGTGTGGGGAATGGCCAGCACCTGCCCCCACCCTCACCAGCCTCCGGAGGGCACTGTCACTGCTGGCCCTTTGAGGTTGCCACCGTGGGGTCATTGTCCCTGCCTCTCTACGACATTCCCTGGAGATTCAGTTGGGGCTCTCTGGGTCGCCCTATCAGAGTGGCCTCTCCACGTGGTCCTTCCAACATGGCAGCTTAGAACAATGGGATTTCTTACACATCAGCCCAGGGCTTCCAAGAAAGAACACCAGACAGAAGCTGTATCGTCGATTATGATCTATCGTTGTAAATCACACAGATCACTTCTGCCACATTCTATCCATCCCATGTAAATCTGCAAAGCCAGTCCATATTGGCTTTTCTAACCCCCAGGGAAGGGGTTAGACTCCTCCATCCTTTGATGAGAGGACTGTGAAAGAATTCAGGGACATGCTTTAAAACCGCCACAGTGGGCTAGGAGATGGCAAACAGCCACTTGGCTTGACAGTTTGATTGGACCAACACATTTTTCCTTCTTGATTTTCTAACTTGGCTGCTTGTTTCCCGTGATGCAGATAGGCCTGGCTCAAACTCCAGGCCACATGTTAGTAACTAACATGTTTGTACCCCGTTGGTTGGACCCACCGACTCCAGTTCATCCCGCTTCATCATTATGCCAGGAGAGCTCATTCCAACTGAAATTTGACTATTGGTTTTTAATTTTGGTGCCATTTTTCATGCTGATGGCTCTTCTGGCTGACAGTGAATTACCCTGGGTGCAAATTAAATACAATAGAATTGCTAATAAGGCCATTAGAATACGCTGACAGGAGGAAATCTACAAGTTGTCAGACCTGGGTGGGCTCTCCACTTGCCTTTGGGACAGAATTCACTTGACTTCAAATGGACCTGTGCCTGGGATGGGTTCAAATATTGGAAACAGACACCTGCAGGCACCCGGAGGGACTGAGCGAGTGACTGCAAGGCCCTCGAGCCTACACTGGTTCGGCTGTTTCTCTTTGCAGGAAAAATCTTGTCCTGTGAGTACACGTGTCCCTAGGGATCTCTGTCTAATGTTCCATACACTCTTCTCATGCAGGGAAGTGTCGAGATTTAATTCTCCACCTCCAGGCCCACAAGGAAGGCACCAAGTATCTGGAACAATGAACAATGTTTTCAGATTTCTAAATTTAGACGGAAGGTGGGAATGCACCAGCAGTTTTCCTCTTGTGTCTAATTCTGAGCAAAGATAGAGTCTTTATCTGTTGGAGACTTTGTCGTTGCATGGTCAGTCCCAGTTTTTTTTTTTTTTTTTTAATCCCTACAAAACTGACTGAGAGATATAGATTCAGGAGCTGGACTCGGCTTGCTGCTGAAGAGTGGTTCTGTAATACATCAGGAGGTGTTAGACCTTCAGAGGAGATAGGAGGTGGTCTTGAAGGCTGAAGCTGTAAACCTGGACGCTGTGCAGTGTTATTGTTTGGGGAGGGGCAATGTGTTGGAGATCATCGGTAAGAGGAGGACCCCGCTGCATCAGTAACAGCTAACAATTATTGAACCCTGCCTGCTCTATCTAGCCACTGGAAACACATTCCATCGTCACATCAGCCCTCTTCTCTGTAGATTATGGTCATCATCCCCGTTTAGAGGATGTCAGTCTTGAGGTTAGGTAATTTTTCCAAAGTCACCCAACAAGTGTATTTCATCCAGTGTTATTAGACTGGATTCAGCTGCGAGAGACTGACTTAAAGAAGAAAGTTATTCTTTCTTAGAAAAACAAAGATGAGGGACTTCCCTGGTGGTACAGTGGATAAGAATCCACCTGCCAATGCAGAGGACATAGGTTCGATCCCTGGTCTGGGAAGATTCCACGTGCCACAGGGCAACTAAGCCTGAGTGCCACAACTACTGAAGCCTGCATGCCTAGAGGCTGTGCTCCACAGCAAGAGAAGCCACTGAAGTGAGAAGCTTGCACGCCACAGGAGAATAAAAGGGAAGGAGACCCTTCTTTAAGCCTCCTCCTTCCTACTGCCTGGAGTGTGATCCTAAATGCCAGAGCACATGCCGCCACCTTGAACCAAGAAATGGAGATAGGGTTGCCCCTGCTCGCCACAACTAGAGAAAGCCCACGCACAGCAAAGAAGAACCAGTGCAGCCAAAAATAAATAAATCAAATTATTTGAAAACAACAGGAGGTAAGAAGTCTAACTCTGGTACAGCAGCTCCATAGTCATCTGCCACCTAGGTTCCTTCTGTCTTGTTCCATCATTGCCAACATATGGTCTCTTCTGCCTTGGATTGCCAGGTAAAAAACAGGGGACCAGTTCAATTGGAATTTCAGATAGACCATAATTTGCTTAGTGTAAGTATGTCCTGTGCCATATTAAATAATTAAGTAGCACAATTAAAAATTTTAAATAAAAATTTAACGAATAAAAATATTTTATTTTTGCTTCATCTGGCAACCCTGTCTCCACCTCTTGGTTCAAGGTGGCTGCACGTGCTCTAGCACTGAGGACCACACTTCAGGCAGTAGGAAGGAGGAGGCTTAAAGAAAGGTCTCCCTCCCTTTTATTCTCTATTTATTTATTTATTTTTGGCTTCGCAGGGCTTTCACTAGTTGTGGCAAGTGGGGGTTTCTCCTGTTGCAGGGCACGGGCTCTAGGGCACGCGGGCTTCAGTAGTTGCAGCGTGCAGGCTCTAGAGTGTGCGCTCAGTAGTTGTGGCACATGGACTGGTTTGCTTCTTGACATGTGGCAGGTGGATTCTTAACCACTGGATCACCACGGAAGTCCGTGGTCTGTCCTTTTAAAGACACGTCCCCTCACATGGCTTTTAGAGAGGCTGGGAAATACAGCTTTTATTCTGGGCAGCCATGGGCTCAGCTGACCATCAGAGCTTCTGTATTAACCGGTATCAGGGGTCAACTCTATGTCTGCCACAGCTGTGACTTAAACCCCAGTCAGAATGGCTTTCAAGTCTTGGGGCTTAGTCACCCTAATAATCCTGCCTCTTCAGCATTTTAGGAAAGAAAGTGTGTGTTTCCCACAGCCCTCTTTAAATCCTTTCCCCAATTTCTGGGTGCCTCTACTCTGAACTCTGTGCTTTTGCAGCTAACAGCCAGCACGTGCAACACTCTTCGGAGGTCTGCCCTGGGGCTACCGGAGCCACTCCATCCCCGCCCCGGGCACTAGGATGGCACTTGGCCAGTGACTCACCGCGCGGCAAGTCTGCACCCCAGTTCCCTGGCCTGGAGAAAGACTAAAGCGTAATTTACACTCCACCGCTTACCTTTTCTTGTCCTGCTTTCCTCACTCCCTTAACTTGGTCTACCCTGGAAGCACTGCCTTCAGAAATCACTTGCACACAAATCCTTGCCTAAGATAAGGGCTTACCCTGGAAAATATAAATAGGAAATGGGACAGGACTTTTGAAGACAAAGCGGTTCTGTTCTCACGTGCCCCTCTGTGATAAAGAGGCCAAAGTGACTAGCAAAGCCTTCGAGTTTGATTTAGGTCACACCCCTGCCTTAAATGGCAAATCCTGAGTTGTGACCACTGTTATAAAGTTGGGCATTTAATATTTATTTCTGTCTTCCTCCAAATTGTATTTTTTCCCCCCTAGGGCATGTGTATTAGTCTGGGTTTGGTTGGGAAAATAGCACTTGGGGCTTCAAATAGGAAGGAATTCAATACTGGAGATAAGGTGCTTACAAAACAATTGGAAGAGTCAAGGTCCAGGAAAACTGATCCCAGCTCTCAGATTCCTCCAAACTTCTAGAGCGTCAGAGAGCGCAGGGAGTACAGTTGCAAGGGAGGTGATTCTCAGACCTGCCTGGAGGTTGCGGTGAAAATTTCCACCTGCTGTTCTCTTTGTGTCTGCCCTCTATTGCTGGAGAAATAATAATTATGGCTTCTTGGCCTCTCTTTAGCCTTCCAAGTCATATGCAAATATGGTAGCTCCTCATTACAGGTTTCTCCTGCTATCTGAAAGTAGAGTGTTTCTGTGAAAACTTTCATAAGCCAAAAGGGTGTAAAGCAAAGAAGCAATTACCTTAGGACGCATCTTGCGAACAGGTGCACAAAATAAATGGCAATAAATAAAGCACAGATGCTCACAGACACAGGTGAAATCCATGGCGATTTTTTTTGATGTTGAGATGCTGAGGGTAGTTCTCAGGAAGGAGCTTGGCAGGACCACTCTTACTGCTTGGGGTGCCCTCTGCCTCTATCACAACTTGCTGCAAAACAAACACTGAATGCTGTTTTTCACCTTTTTTTTCTTTTAAAGCAAAAATCCTCTTCGAATTTCTTAGAGTTAGTGAAAACCGGTACTAATATGGGTCTTTAGGAAAAGCGAAGTGGAGTAAAGTGAACTTTAGAAAATCGAGGAATATCTGTATTTGTGGATTCCCTATTTGCAAATTTGCCTACTCACTAAAAATTTATTTGTAACCTCAAAATTAATACAGCACATTCTCCGTCATTTACAGGCTTATGCAAGAGGGGTGAGAAACTGGAGTCATCCAGTGTGCCCATTCCCAGCTGAGGCTGAACGTGGTCATGCTCTGCTTTTTTTCTTTGGTGCTTATACTGTAAATAAGTGTCTTCTTCGTGGTCTAAAGTTTAGTGCCATGTTTTTCACATTTCTGAGTTTTTTTGTTGGTGACTGCTGTTTGAAATAGCCCCCAAATGTATTGTTGAAGAGGCTGTGGTGAGAAATTTGTGTGGTAGATAAACTTCATTCATTTTGAAAAATTCTCAGCCATTATTGTTTTCAAATATTTCTCCTACCCCGTTCTCTCTCTCTTAGACATATTCTCCCACAGCCCTGAGATCTCCGTTCTGTTTCTTCCTCCTGCAATTCTATTTCTTTGTGTTTCAGTTTGGCTAATTTCCATTGTGCTGTCTTTGAATTTGCTGATTCTTTCCTTAGCTGTGTCATCTCCTGCTGAGCCATGAAAGGCGCAGTAATGTTTTTCATTTCTAGCACTTCCATTTGATTCTTTGTTTCTTTCTTTGGCTATGTCAGGTCTTGGTTGAGTCATGAGGGATCTTCCATTGTGGCATACGGACTCGAGTTGTGGTGTGTGAGCTTCGGTAGTTGTGGTGCACCGGCTGAACTGCTCCACGGCATGTGAGATCTTACTTCCTCAACCAGGGATTGAACCTGTGCCCTCTGAGTTGCAAGGCAGATTCCTAACCACTGGACCACCAGGGAAGTTACAATTCTTTCTTTTTTAAAAAGAATTGTTATCATAGTATAGTTACTTTATAATGTGTTAGTGTCTACTGTAAAGTGAATCAGCTATACATATCTATACATATATATATATACACCATACATATATATATATATCCCCTCTTTTTTGGATTTCCTTCACATGTAGGCACCACAGAGCATCAAGGAGAATTCCCTGTGCTGTCCAGGAGGTTCTCATTAGTTGCTGATTCTTATAGTTTTCTTCTCTCTGATGAAATCACCCATCTGCTCTTGCATGTTGTACTTTTCCCACTAAGGTCAGTGTTCAGTGGCTTGGTTGCCCTGTGACCTCAGCTCTCTGACGAGTTCAAGGCAAGTTGTGATGTTCAGACTGTCCAGATTTCTGTTGTTGTTACTAGTGTGCTATTTCCAACATTCTGTATCCTAAGCAGACTGCAATTTTTATTTAAAAAGAGAGATGCTTCTGTAAGAAAAGAACAAGAATTAATGTCTTGTTAAATTCCTCGTTTCCTTCAGATCCTTTATATATGTATATAATAAGCACACCAAGGCACCAATATTTACATGACTGAATTCAAAAGGACATAAATGGTGTAAATGACTGATCAAACTTAGTATATTACCTACTGTTATTGACTGAATTATGTCCTCCCAAAATTCATATGTTGAATCCCTTCCCCCAATCTGACCATATTTGAAGACAGAGATTTTAGAGGTGATTAAGTTTAAATGAGGCATCAGGATGGAGCCCTAATTTAATCTGACTGGTGTCCTTAGAAGAGACATCACGGATGTGTGAGCAGAGAGAGAAGGATTTTGGTCACCAAAATTACAATATATGAGTTTTTCCCATACCACTAAGTGATTCTGGGTCACCAGCTGGGTGTCCTACAGTTCAACTCAATTCTGACACTATCTACCCGGAGATAGCATCAGATCCCACAGGTTAAGGGCTCAATCCTACAAGACTGCCCCCTACCCCCCGCCCCAATCATTTTAGATGGCATTAACAAGCCCAGGTTATCTCCTGTTCTTCTGACTGACAGGCTACAGGCTAGAGGTTCCAGCAACAACCCCCTCCTTGGGTTCAATTAATTTGCTGGAGCGGCTCATGGAGTTCAGATTACTGGTTTGTTACAAAGGATATTAAAGGATACAAATCAACAGCCAGATGAAGAGATACACAGGGTGAGGTCCTAAACAAAGGAGTTTCTGTCTTGGCAGAGTTTGGGGCTCAGGAAGGCAGGCAAAGTGGAAGCATTCTGGTTCATCAACCTGAAAGCTCTCTAAATCCCATCCCGTCAGGGTTTTATGGACGCTTCATTACATAGGCATTATTGATTAAATCATTGGCCACTGGCAACTGATTAACCTTCCAGCCTCTCTCTCCTTCCTGGAAGTTGGTAAGGGGAGGGACTGAAAGTTCCAACCTTCAAGTCACATGGTTGGGTCCTCTGGCAACTGGCCTTCATCCTCAGGTTACCTGTGTGCTTTCAAAAAGTCACCTCATTAACATAACAAAAAACCTTTATTGCTCTCAACACTTATGAAACTCCAATAGTTTTAGGAGCTCTGTGCCAGAAACAGGGATGAAGATCAAATATATTTAATAGATTTATTTTAAATCATATCACAAGAGAAAAGACTGGACATGGTGAGAAGGTGGCCATCTATAAGCTAAGGAGAGAGGTCTCAAGAGAAACTAACCCTGACCCCTTCTCGATTTTGTACTTGCAGACTCCAGAATTGTGAGAAAATCAATTTCTGTTGTTTAAGCTATCCAATCAGTGGTATTTTCTTAAGGCAACTCAAATAGACTAGTATACCCCCAATTGCAGGTATGGCAGATTGTTTTTTTAATTAATTTATTTTTTGAATTAAAGTATAGTTGATTTATAATGTATTAGTTCTTTGCTTCAGGTGTACAGCAAAGTGAGCCATATATATACACACACATATATAAATACATACACACGCATACATATATGTTCATTCTTCTTCAGATTCTTTTCCCTTATAGCTTATTACAAAATATTAAGTATAGTTCTCTGTGCTATACAGTAGGTCCTTGTTAGTTATCTATTTTATATGTAGCAGTTTGTATCTGATAATCCCAAACTCCTAATTCCCCAATCCCCTTCCTCCTTTGGTAACCATAAATTTGTTTCCTATGTTGTGGGTCTCTTTCTGTTTTGCATATAAGTTGATTTGTATAATTTTTCTGTTTTAGATTTCATAGATAACCAGTATCATTTGATTTTTGTCTTTGACTTACTTCACTTAGTATGATAATCTCTATGTCTACCCTGTTACTGCAGCTGGCATAATTTCTTTCTTTTTGTTTTCTGGCTGAGTAGCATCCCATTGTGTGTCTGTATCACATCTTTATCCATCCATCTGTCAATGGACATGTAGGTTGCTTCCATGTCTTGGCTATTGTAAATAGTGCTGCAATGAACACTGGGGTGCATATATCTTTTTGAATTAGAGTCATCTCTGGATATATGCCCAGGAGTGAGATTGCTGGATCATATGGTGGTAGAGTCTTAAAAATGGCTCCTAAAGAATCATATCTCTCAGGGTTCACTTCCCTTTTCAATGAATCTTTAGCTTCTTCCATCAAATTGTGGGATTACGTGGCCTTGAGGGAACTCGTAGCTTCCACTTTTGCTTGGGGAGGGACTTTCAGCTAAGGCCCAGGCTACCCTGCTGGAGAGAGAGACCACTTGGAGCAGATGAAGCTCCCAGATACATTAGTGAATCTTGCCAATATCATGAGAAGACAGAGGCGTAGACATCCTAGTGTGCCCCCAGGCATTTGAGCCACCGCAGCTGAGCCATGTGGGTTCTCCAGCCCCACCAACATCATGCAGAGCAGAGTCATACTTCCCCACTCCCCCACCCCAAATTCCTGACCCCCAGAGTTGTGAGAAAAAAGTGGTAGTTGTTTTTGGCTGCTGAGTTTTAGGATGGTTTTTTAGGTAGCTAGAGCTAGGTAATAGGTAGCAATAGCTAGCTAATACAGCAGAGACCTCCAGGTGCCCCACAACGTCCCCTCTTTTGTCCTCATTAAAAAAAAAAAGTCTCATTTTTCAGCTAGATACATGACCACTGGAAATGAGAATTCTATTTCTCAACTTTCTTGGTAGCTAGATACAGCCATATGATTTAGTTCTGGTCCATGGGGTCGCTAAGAGTTGGACACAACTGAGCGACTTCACTTTCACTTTTCACTTTCACCCACTGGAGAAGAAAATGGCAACCCACTCCAGTGTTCTTGCCTGGAGAATCCCAGGGACGGGGGAGCCTGGTGGGCTGCTGTCCATGGGGTCGCACAGAGTCGACACGACTGAAGTGACTTAGCAGCAGCAGGGGATATATGTAGAAATGGTGTATACAACATCTAGGTAATATCTATCTTTGAAACCTTGATCTTAACAATACCTCAGAGTCTACTGGAGATGCCATTGCAATGGAGAGATAGGAGCACTTCTCTCCATGAGCATCTTTGCTTCCTACCTTACCTGAATGAGATAGGGGTTGCTTTGGTGCCCGTTAGCAAAAAGTAAGAGCAACAACAACCAAAACAGTGTACTTTAGGCAAGATGCAAAGATCAAAATATCAGTGGAGGAAAAAGGAGCTAAAAATGATAGTGTGAGGATGTGGAGAAAAAGGAACCCTTGTGCAAGGTTGGAGGGAATGTAAACTGGTACAGCCACTATGGAAAACAGCATGGAGATTCCTCAAAAAACTAAAAATAGAACTGCCATATGATCCAACAATTCCACTTCTGGATATTTATCTGAAAAAAAAATGGAAACACTAATTTGAACATTTATAAGCAATCTCATGTTCACTGCAGCATTATTTACAATAGCTAAGACATGGAAACAACTCGAGTGTTTATTGATGAATGAATGGATAAAGAAAGTGTTAAATGGATAAACTGTTATATATATATAAATATAAACATTGGGGTGCATATATATAAGCATAAAAAACATATATATATATATATGACTACTACCCAACCATTAAAAGAAGGATATCTTGCCATTTGCATTTGTGGACTTTGAGGGCATTATGCTAAGTAAAATAAGTCAGACAGAAAAAGACAAATACCACATGATCTTGCTTATATGTGGGGTCAAAAACAAACACAAGCCTATAGAGTCAAAGAACAGACTGGTTGTTGGCAGAGATGAGGTTGGCAGGGGGAATGGGGGTGAAATGGGTGAAGGGGATCAAAAGCTACAAACTTCCAGTTATAAAATAAATAAGTTATGGGGATGTAATGTATAGCATGATGGCTATAATTAATAACACTATTATATTAAAAGTTGCTAACAGAGTAGATCTTAAAAGTCCTCATCACAAGAACATTTTTTTTTTCTGTAATTATGTTTGGTGCTGGCTGTTAACTAGACTTATTGTGGTGATCATTTTACAATATATACAAATTTTGAATCATACACATGAAACTAATATAATGTTATATGTCAATTATACCTCTATTAAAAATTTGAAAAAATATGACACAGGGAAATCCGGTTGGAAAGACTGCATTTAACCTGCTGGCAATCTGTTGATGTTTTGTATGCCTTGAGAAATAAGTTGTGGTGAATCTTCCCATTGAAAATGGATTTAAATCAAGACTTTGGGGCCCTCTATCTGACTTTGGGTCCGGAATGTTCTCATGGTAATAACGCAGACCTGGTACTTGCATCTCAATTACTCACCCACAGTTTATGCCTGTGATCTTCCTGTTACATCCTGCTGCTGCTGCTGCTGCTAAGTAGCTGGTTGCCAGTAAAACGTCCTTCCAGGTGTAGTAGAAAGTTCAGAAGCATCAAATGATTAAAACTCTGGATGGGAATCTATGACTGGTAGAGATGCCACTTGAGGGCTCCTCATCCTGGCTGCCATAAAGTCCTGTGCATTCTTCATTTCTCTTGATTGTATTGCCGCCTTTTTCTCCATGGCCACTTCTCTGTTTTCAGCCTTTGTAATTTCTCTCCTGGACTCCCCATCCTCAGTCCTATCCTCTCAAATCTACTCTCTGCTCGGCAGCCACAGTGATTTCTCTAGAAAGTATATCAGATACATGACATACCTGTGTTGAAAATCCTAGCAAGTCTCCCCAGATTCTTCCATAAGAAGTATGAATCCTCGTTCAGGTTCTGCGTGATCTAGCACCAGTTTCTCTCCCTACCTCCTCCCTCTAGCCTTCTTTCACATGCTGGCTATGCTCCAGCTACACTGGATGACTTGAAAACTCCTCAAGCAGCCCATTTTGCTTGTGAAAGCCTGTGAAATCCAGAAAGCCTCTGAAATCCAGGAAGATTCCACATAATCTGTGAAAGCCTCAGGGGCCCTTCCCCAGCTCCTTCTTCTAAGCCAATCCTTGGCTGCCTTTTAAGACTCCGTTTATGTGTTAGGTTACCTCCTTAAGGAGCCCTCTCAGATCAGGGACTTCTTCTTTGTGTTCCAAGCACGCCTCTGTCATTGCGCGTGTCAGGCTGTTTTCTGATGGTCACCCTTCCCCTCAGTACTGGAAAGCGTTTGATGTGAGTGGAGCATCTACAGCCAGTGGGCCTGCCCTGCCCCATATCCTCTCAGCAATTACCATTCCTGTGCCCAGCAGCAGAGAGCAGGCTGAAAGTGCCAGGCACTGACAGTGGCTCCTGAGCACAGCTCTCAACCAATGAATGATAGGAGCTTGTATATAAATACCCCAATTCTATTGCCCCTTGGGTGGGATAATGCTGAGGCATGTGCTCTACACCATCTTCCCAAGTTTCCCCTGTGGCCATGAGTTCCTGTTGCCCACAGAGGTAGCCAGTAAAGCCCACCCTTCATTGACTGACTTCCTTTCCCTGTCTGGTTTGCCATTCCCCAAACCTCCCAAGTAGACCTTTTAGCTAGCACTCACCTCTTATCTCAGGAGCTGCTTCTGGGGGAATCCAAACCATGGTGGTCCCTTGTCTCATTTGTCTGTGTCTCTTTCCATAGCACCTAGTTTAATCACTTGCACAGAGTAGGTCCTTGATAATAACTTGTCGACTGGCTGACTATCTGTCTGAATGAATAACAGAATTAAGTAATGGTTGGGAGGACCACTTTTCTGGTATCATCCCCAATTCTGCTTGTGGTAGGCACAGAGATGTGTGCCCCGATCTGAACCTTCAAGGAAGTTCTTAGGATTTCCCAGGTGGTGCAGTGGATAAGAATCCATCTGCCAATGCTGGGGACATGGGTTTGATCCTTGGTCCAGGAAGATTCCACATGCCATGGAATCTACTGAGCCCATGTGCTGCTATGGAAGCCTGCACACCCGAGAGCCTTTGCTCCACAAGAGAAGCCACTGCCACAAGAAGCTGGTGTACCGCAATGAAGTATAGCCCCCACTCGCCGCAACTAGAGAAAGCCCATGCAAAGCGACGAAGACCCAGCATAACCAAAAATAAGTAAGTTGAAAAAAAGGAAGTTCTTCTTGCCCATCCCTGGGTATGCGATGAGCAGACAGCGCCCAGCTGTCTCAGTACAGACAGCCACCTCGCTCCAGGTCACACCCTTCCCAGGCAGCCCATGCCTGGTGACTGAGTACAAAAAGATGCCTTAGTAGAAACTATAAAAAGGATATGATGATGTGGCCATTTTTATCTCTGGCAGGAAAACTCCAGTGGGGGATCCTTGCTCTGAGGCTTTGTGGGGCCTCTGCCACAGCGGAGCTTCCCCTTCTACCCTATCCTGCCTTCCCCTGTGTCTTTTCACAAGACGTCATCCCTAATAAACATCATGCCCTTCAAAGCCGTCTCATCACCTGCTTCCGGAGAGTCTAAACTGCGATGCTTCTCTCCCATCCATTTTGTGGCTTGGTCACCCTGATGCCCTTGCTATTGCCTCTAGAGACTATGCTTTTCTGATCCCACCCTACAGTTCACATTAATATCCACACCTTCCGCCCAGTTTTGATACCTGGATGGTGCTTTGCAGACTACAAAGTATCTCCCCAGGTGATATCACATTCAATCCTCACAGTTGTTCAGTTGCTCAGTTGTGTCCGACTCTTTGCGACCCCATGGACTGCAGCATGCCAGGTTTCCCTGTCCTTCACTATCTCCTGGAGTTTGCTCAAATTCATGTCCATTGAATCAATAAGGCCATCCAACCATTTCATCCTCTGTCACCCCCTTCTCCTGCCTTCAATCTTTCCCAGTTTCAGGATCTTTCCCAATGAGTCACCTCTTTGCATCAGGTGCCCAGTGTATTGGAACTTCAACATCACTTCTTCCAATGAATATTCAGGGTTGATTTCCTTTAGGATGGACTGATTTGATCTCCTTGCAGTCCAAGGGATTCTCAAGAGTCTTCTCCAACACCACTGTTTGAAAACATCAATTCTTTGGCGCTCAGCCTTCTTTATGGTCCAACTCTCACATCCATACATGACTACTGGAAAAACCATAGTTTTGACTATATGGACCTTTGCTGGCAAAGTGATGTCTCTACTTTTTAATATGCTGTCTAGGTCTGTCATAGCTTTTTTTCCAAGGAGCAAGTGTCTTTTAATTTCATGGCTGCAGCGCAGTAGAAAGGTGGGGTAGGTGTTTTTATCCCCATTTTGCAGATGAGGACCCTAAAGATTAAAAAAAAAAAAAACACAAAAATTTGCTCAAGACCACACAGCTTTGCAATGGAAACTGGAAAAGAAAGTGAAAGTGTTAGTCACTCAGTCGTATTCGACTCTGCGACTCCAGGGACTGTAGCCCGCTAGGCTGCTCAGTCTACGGGATTTCCCACGCAAGAATACTGGAGTGGACTGCTATTTCTTTCTCCAGGGGATCTTCCCAACTCAGGGATCAAACATGTCTCCTGTGTCGGCAGGCGATTCTTTACTGTCTGAGCCACCCAGGGACGCCACCCAGGGATGCCACCGGGGAAATTGGAAGTGAGAAGCTGTTGGCAAGCACGGGGATGTCAGCAAACGACGTCCCTCTGGGGGGCTTGCGGGGATACTGGCTGTGCAATATCTGCTCTAGGAAATATCTGGTATTTGGGTCCAGATGCTGAATATCCCCATTGACTGTTTCCTGGGAACAGTTATGGCCCTTAGTACCTGAAGCTGAATTAATGTGTGAGATTTGCTCTGGGGTCATCTGTGCAGGTGAAATAGTTGAGGCGGAAAGACTGAGACAGATCTAAGGGTGAAGGCTTGGGAGGGGGTGGTTGCCAGTGGACAGCCCCCGGTGCTTGCACATGCCGGGTGAGGGAGGGAGCTCTGTGGGCAGGAGGGACTCTATAAGGATTTCACCTGGGGGCCGCCCACCCCCCCAGCTTCTGCTGAGGGCTGCCTGGTGAAAGGGGCCTGTCGACAGGAGAGACAGGAGAAAGGGGTGTCAGGGTGAGAGATTTCCATCTGGAATTTGAGAGTCCCTCCCTCAGCTGATACAAGTCTGCAACACTCTGCCCAGGAGCTTTAAAAGAGCGGCCGCTGAATAAATGAATTGAAAACAAAGGCTGTTCATGTCTTATCAGCTAGTGCTCCCCGCAGGCACTGAATGGACACCTAGGGAGGGAAACAAACTCAGATGAATGGGCAGCTTAGGCTGGGGGAAGAAACCAGGGGGCCATTTCAGATAAAGTCCTGTGGCTTCATTCAGCCTGACCCTGGGACTGGGGCTCCAGAGTGTGAGGTACGCCTCAGGGGGGTCCCACCCGTGCTGAGGGCGCTGGGCTATCATACTCCCCCACCCATCAGTCCTTGGCAGGGCCGCCCTGCCCTTGGGAGAGAGACCCTTGTAGCCAGAATAAAGCTGCTTCAGGACCACGGGGCTGTAGAGAACAGACTGCTGCTGCTGCTAAGTCTCATCAGTCGTGTCCGACTCTGTGACCCCGTAGACGGCAGCCCACCAGGCTCCTCCGTCCCTGGGATTCTCCAGGCAAGAACACGAGTGGGTTGCCATTTCCTTCTCCAATGCATGAAAGTGAAAAGTGAAAGGGAAGTCACTCAGTCATGTCTGACTCTTCGCGACCTCATGGACTGCAGCCCACCAGGCTCCTCCATCCATGGGATTTTCCAGGCAAGAGTACTGGAGTGGGGTGCCATTGCCAGGTGCTAGTTATTTGTAACAAAAGCTCACCGAAGCCAGTGGGTGACCCCAAACAGTACAAATATCCAGGGAAGCCGGGAGGACACTGACATTGGCAAAAATGTTTGCTCTTGTTGTGAGCTCCATGGGGGCAATTTCATATCCCCAGCCATCTTAGGCACAGTATACAGCCCACCTAAATCACCGTTGCCAAGGGATGGAAGATAGAATGTCCACCCAGGCAGGGGACCAAGATGAACCATGACTCTCTGGGAACGAGACAGAAGTCAAGGCATGGGCTAGGGTCTTACTTGGCTCTGCAATAACTGTTTTAAACCGGGGGCCAGTTGGGCAGCCTCTCAGCCACCAGCTCGTTCCTTTGAATGAGTGATGCCTTCAAGGATGTCAATTTTGTGTGTGTGGATGGGGTGGAGGGTCCAGGAGCAAAGATGTCTCTCAGCTTCCCCTGAAAGAGCCCAGATGGTTCTGAGCTTAGAGTAGAGTGAGATCAGAGAGAGGCAGACTTCTAGATTAGACGAGAAGTCTCCTGTGCAGAGCTCAATTAACTGAAAATAGCCGGAAAGAGGACTCTGGTGGGTCTGCTTACCCCTGCTGTGGCCCTGGCTTGCGTACTTCTTATTCCTTTAAGCTTTTGGTATTTTATTCTTTCTAAGTCTGATTGTTACTCTACTTCACAAGCAGGCGGGCTCAAGGGAGTAATGGTAATTAAAATCACTGGAGATTGGTCCAAAAAAACCTAGAACGTCATTATTAATTTACAGTGAGAAATTCCAGTGATTTACTCAATTATTTATTCCATGAATATCTGAGTGCTGATCTAAACCAGTTTGATCATGCATAACCCTAAAGTTCTTTCCGGAAGGTAACATAGCCTTCAGGCCAGAGACAAAAATTGCACTGGTTATTTTAACAGACAGAATTTAATATAGAGAACTGTTAGCTAGTGATGGGGATACCTTGTTTTATTGCGCTTCACTTTATTGTGTGTGTGTGTTGTTTTTTTTTTAACAAATTGAAGGTTTGTGGCAACCCTTGAGTTGATCAAGTTATTGGCTCCATTTTTCCAACAGCATTTGCTAACTTTGTGTCTCTGCCTTTTGATAATTCTTGCAATATTTTAATTTTTCCCACTACTACTGTATTTGTTGTGGTGATATTTTGTTGTTGTGTTTTTGGTTTGTTTTTTTTTGGCTGCACTGTATGGCATGTGGGATCTTATTTCCCCAACTGGGGATGGAACCCATGCCCCCTGCATTGGAAGCACAGAGTCTTAACCACTGGACCGCCAGGGAAGTCCCCTGTTATGGTGATCAGTGAACAGAGATCTTTGTTACTGCTACCGCTTGTTGAAGGCTCACATGATGGTTAGCATTTTTGAGCACTAAAGTTCTTTTTAATCAAGGGATACACATTAGTTTTTTAGACATGATGCTGTTGCACATTTAATAGACTGAGGTATCATGTAACATAACTTTTACATGCACTGGGAAGCCAAAAACTTCACGTGACTCATTTTATTGCCATAGTCACTTTGTTGTGTGCCCTGGAACTGAACCTGCAATATCTCCAAGATCTGCCGGTATCAGGAATTATTAACTAGTCACCAAAGAACCAGAAAAGCAAACAGGATGCTCTAAGGCGTCATGGAGGTTGTAATTTCAGGCAGTAACTTCCACTCCTGGGGGATCAAAGGAACAAGTTGGAATGATTAAAACCTGGAAGCTTGGAGTGGGGATCACATGGGGCTGAAATTCAGATGCTTGAGGAAAGGGCACCTGCTGGCTGGTACTGGTGTTTGAACTGAGGAGGCGCCCCTCAAGGGAGGGACCCTGACCCCTGAGGAAGCCAGCTGATTTTGATGTCTCTGAGCTCAGAAAAGCAATCTGATGGAGCTGGAACCAGCATCATAAAGAAGAGTATGTTTGAAGGTGAGGCACAATATCTTAACAACTGACCCATCTCCAAAAAGTCTGAGGTTGAGTGAGAGTGAGCTAAACTCCTCTGCCAAAACCCCACTACCAGTTCACACAAAAGCAGGTCTGTGACCAAATATCCACAGAGACATTCATTAAACATACATTCATTAGCAACCAGGTACAAAAAAGTCCTAGCAACGTATTTTCTAGGCTTGAGGAGCCCCTGCACCCAACCAACTCTTTGCATGAAAGGTCCACTCAAGACAGATACAATTTCCCAGAAGCATCAGGGAACCAGAAATCCTCCCAAATTAAACGTTGGATGAATCTTCAGATGCCATCTCTAAGGTACAGCCTACAGGCCTTGCTAGGTTCTGAGAACCTCTTCATGTAAAGGTGGAGAGTATCTCAAACATATGTAAGCAAATCAATAGATCCCGAATCTCTTTAATTTCACCAATAGGAGCTTATTTCTAACATGTGTTATGCTAATTAACAAGGCACCAGTTTCATCAATGAAAACTACTTCTGACTTTCACTTTGCTAATTAGCAAAGCCTCAGGTATTGATGAAGCTCTTGTGATCTTGCATTTGGATGTGGCCTTTCTGATACAGAGCTAGCTGACTAACTAGAGAGGGGATTTTTCAATGAGGGCCAATGACTACCTCCAGAATTGAAGTTTCAACTGACACAGACATAATGTCACACTATTTATTTCAAAAATAAAATGCACACATTGTAAGAATGTTTGTACCAAGTGCCTCCAGGATTTGGCTGTAGATCAGACTCTGTTCCCACTCTGAAGGACCTCCTGGCCTGGAGACAAATGATAAATAGGAGACTGTAGGATGTCTGAAGTGAATGGGTGGGATGGTGGTCAGCCAGCATGGTCTGGGTGCTTTTGTGAAAACATGAGAGATTGTCCCACTCAACTGTCAGCAAACCCCCTGTGTAGGCTGAGTTACCAGATAAAATACAGGATTGTTGGTGTTGTTTAGTTGCTAAGTTGTGTCCTACTCTTTGGGACCCCATGGACGGTAGCATGCCAGGCTCCTCTCTCCTCCACTGTCTCCTGGAGTTTGCTCTAACTCATGTCCATTGAGTTGGTGATGCCATCCAACCATCTCATCCTCTGCTGGCTGCTTCCCCTTTTGCTTTCAGTCTTTCCCAGCATCAGGTCTTCTCCAATGAGTCTGTGCTTTGCATCAGGTGGCCAAAGGATTGGAGCTTCAGCTTCAGTCCTTCCAATGAATAGTCAGTGCTGATTTCCTTTAGGATTGACTGGTTTGATCTCTTTGCAGTCCAAGGGACTCTCAAGAGTCTTCTCCAACACTGCAGTTCAAAGCATCAATTCTTTGGTACTTAGCCTTCTTTATGGTCCAACTGTCACATCCGTATATGATTACTGGAAAAACCATAGCTTTGACTGTATGGACCTTTGTCAGCAAAGTGATATCTCTGGTTTTTAATACACTGTCTAGATTTGTCATTGCTTTCCTTTCAAGGAGCAAGCATCTTTTAATTTCAAGGATGCAGTCACCATCCGTAGTGATTTTGGAGCCCAAGAAAAGAAAATCGGTCACTACTTCCACTTTTTCCCCTTCTATTTTCCATGATGTATATAGGATGCCCAGTTCGATTTGCATTTCAGATCAACAACAAATAATTGTTTCAGTGTAAGTACTTGTATTTTATTTGCTAAATCTTGTGAACCAGCGTCTAGGCAAAACCAGAAGGAAAGCCAAATGGGCAGGATTTGGTTTGGTGGGTATGGATCAGTCAAGGCAGGAGGGTGAGATAGTTCTAGGCTCTGTGCTGGACGCATCCATTGCCTTCTGCCTCCCCAGACAAACCCAAGTGTTTTGAAGATCAGGGGGTCCCCTCTCCTGAGCAATGCTGATCCCAAGCCACGTGTGGCCTCTCTGAGCTCTCCTTTTATAAATGTTGCAGAGTAAACCCCTTCTGCCAGCACATTCTTTCCTTAACAGACCCCAAGTAGCTGATTATGTTTGTTTTCATAATGGCAATGCCGTTTTGCTTTCCTCTTCTAAATAGTTCCCCTGGATGGGATGTGTTTGCTCACAGCCTTCATTTTCTTTTTCCGCTGATGGCTGATCTTATTTTCCACTTACTCAGATCTACTCAGCTGGGACCTCTTCTCACCTCTGACTTCTAGGCCTATGCCCTTTCTGCTGTTTGTTGGCCATCTGTGTTCTGGAAATCATGATTCTCATCATAGTGAGGTAGTTGTTAGGTAAAGTGAAGGACTCTAGGCTTAGAATCAGTATGAAACTGTACAACTCAGATTGAGACTTGAATTCACAGGCTAGGACTCGAACGCAGCCACAAACCCAGTTTTGGGACTTGAACCCATGGTCTCTTCATTGAAATCGAACACCTGGTCTCAGGACTTAATGAAGTTCAGGTTCTTTACGTCTCATTGCAGAAAGAAGTCAGTGGGAGACAAAGTGATAGGTAACAAGGGGATTTATTGAGAAAGATACACATTCCATAGACAGAAAGCAATCTGTCTTGAAAGGCCAGAGTGGCCTTGAAGTATGGAGTGGTTACTTTGCAATTTCATAGGGTAATAAGTGGGACGGGACGGAGCAGAGATTTGGAACTGGACCACTGACTACTTTTGGCCTTTTATGGTTGGCCTTGGAACTGTCATGGCATCTGGGGATGTGTTATTTAGCATCTGAGAGTACATTACAATGAGTGTATAATGAGATTCAGGGTCTACTGGAAGTTGATTCTTCTGCCATATTGGGCCTAATCAGTTTTAACCAGTTATGTCATAGCTTCAAAAGCCATGTAATTCTTTTAAAAGTTGTGCCCTGCCCTCTTGCCTCCTGTTTTAAGAGGGGCTTGTGCTGTGTGCTTAGTCATTCAGTTGTGCCTGACTCTTTGCTATCCCATGGGGATTCTCCAGGCAAGAATACTGGAGGATCTTCCCAAACCAGGGATCGAACCCAAGTCTCTTGCATTGCAGGTAGATTCTTTACTGTCTGAGCCACCAGGGAAGCCCCTCTGGAGGGCTTGGACCCTGTTTAGAAATGGAGCCATCAGAGATGGGATCAGCAACATGGGGAGGGCTTTGATGCTTAGGGTGTACATACGTTCTGTGACTCATGCAGGTTGACGTATTAGAACCTCTTGGTAAACCTGAACTCTGGGCACACAGAGGGACCCAGGGCTAGGCCTTGTCAGTGATGTCCCAGCTCCACGTGATGCATCAATGAAAGGAGCAGTCTTTGGGTCAAAGGCTAGAGATGCTGCTGGTGGGATATCAGGGCAGTGTTGGAGGCTTTCATCCCACCTTTGCAAAACCAGCCCCATTATTTTAGTCCTGTAGCTTGGCCATACCTGTGCCATCTGGCAGATGGGGGGCAGGTTCATGATGTACCTGAGGATCATGATGTTTCAAATCTACCAGGTTGGGGGAGGAAGTGATGGCAGGGTCTAGGGGCAGGGGTTAAACGAGTGCAGACTTTATGGCCAGCCAGGTGGGAACTCAGAGCAGAACTTTTCTTTACTAGCTGTGTTCTAGGGTGACTAGACAATCTCTCTGATCAGCAATTTTTCCACATCAAAATGAGAATTACACTATGCACCTTTTGGGCTTTTTAAAAAATATTTATTTTTATTTATTTGGCTGTGCTGTCTTTAGTTGAGGCTCAAGGGATCTCTGATCTTCATTGTGGCATGTGGGATCTGTTCCCTGGCCAGGGATGGAAGTCAGCCCCCTGCATTGGGAGTGCAGAGTCTTAGCCCCTGGACCACCAGGGAAATCCCTGGGGTTGTTTTAATTAAGATTATATATATATGGGCTTCTCTTGTGGCTCAGCTGGTAAAGAATCCACCTGCAATGTGGGAGACCTGAGTTCAATCCCTGGGTTGGGAAGATCCCCTGGAGAAGAGAAAGGCTACCCACTCCAGTATTCTGGCCTGGAGAATTCCATGGACTGTATAGTCCAGTTCAGTCACTCAGTTGTGTCCAACTCTTTGAGACCCCATGGACTGCAGCATGCCAGGCCTCCCTGTCCATTATCGACTCCTGGAGTTTACTCAAACTCATATCCATTGAGTCAGTGATGCCATCCAACCATCTCATCCTCTGTTGTCCCTGTCTCCTCCCGCCTTCAATCTTTCCCAGCTTCAGGGTCTTTTCAAATGAGTTAGTTCTTCACATCAGGTGGCCAGAGTATTGGATTTCAGCTTAAACGTCAGTCCTTTCAATGAATATTCAGGACTGATTTCCTTTAGGATGGACTGGTTGGATCTTCTTGCAATCCAAGGGACTCACAAGGGTCTTCTCCAACACCACAGTTCAAAAGCATCAATTCTTCGGCTCTCAGCTTTCTTTATAGTGCAACTCTCACATCCATACATGACTCCTGGAAAAACCATAGCTTTGACTAGACAGACCTTTCTTGGCAAAGTAATGTCTCTGCTTTTTAATAAGCTGTCTAGGTTAGTCATAACTTTTCTTCCAAGGGGCAAGTGTCTTTTAATTTCATGGCTGCAATCACCATCTGCCGTGATTTTGGAGCCCCCGAAAATAAAGTCTGACACTGTTTCCACTGTTTCCCCATCTATTTGCCAGGAAGTGATGGGAGTGGGGTCATAAAGAGTCTAATATGCACACACACGCACACACATGCCTAGCACTGCTTCTGGCACATAGCTGTTACTCGATATGAAATGGTGCTGCCAGAGCTGGTGATGATGGAGGTGGTGGCGGTGGTGGTAGTGACAGTGGTGGAGGCTGTGGAGTTGGCAGCTGTTCACATTACCTTGACTGGTCCAACTTGGCTGAATCCTTATAACTTATAAGGAGGCACTGGGCCAAAGTGTTTGTTCATTCATTTCTTTTATTGAAGTATAGCTGATTTACAGCGTTGTGTTAGTTTCTGGTGTATAGCACAGTGATTTAATTATACATATTATATGTGTATATATATATATATTTATTCTTTCCTATTATGATTTGTCACAGGATATTGAATATAGCTTCCTATGCTATATTATAGTAGCTTGTAGATCCATTCTGTATATGTTAATTCCAAACTCCTAATCCCTCCCTCCACTCTCCCTCATGTGGCTTGTAGACCAAGTGTTTTCTTATTATTTTTTTAAATCTATAAATTCCTTTTTTAAAAAATGTTTGCTGTACTGGGTCTTTGTTGTAGCACGTGGGCTTTCTCTAGTTGCCACACACAGGCTTAATTGCTCCACTGCATGTGGGATCTTACTTCCCCCGGCAGAGATTGAACATGTGTCCCCTACACCGCAAGGTGGATTCTCAACCGCTGGACCACAAGGGAAGTCTCTATCAATTCCTTTTAACTTGCATACTTCACTTCCATTATTTGCCACTCTCTATGAGCAATCATCCGATTCTTCGACTATGAATATTTAATTTGCATTTTCTCTTAGAAAATGTATATTGCTTTGGGTATATGTATGTTTCTTTTTCTTTGAAAATCAGCTTTATGGAAGCATAATTTACATGCACAAAATACCCACTTTAGGTGTACAGTTCTATGAGTTTTGACAAACGTATATACCCATTTCAGTTCAGTTCAGTTCAGTCACTCAGTCATGTCCGACTCTGCGACCCCATGAATCGCAGCACGCCAGGCCTCCCTGTCTATCACCAACTCCTTGAGTTCACTCAGACTCACGTCCATTGAGTCAGTGATGCCATCCAGTCATCTCATCCTCTGTTGTCCCCTTCTTCTCCTGCCCCCAATCCCTCCCAGCATCAGAGTCTTTTCCAACGAGTCAACTCTTCGCATGAGGTGGCCAAAGTACTGGAGTTTCAGCTTCAGCATCATTCCTTCGAAAGAAATCCCAGGGCTGATCTCCTTCAGAATGGACTGGTTGGATCTCCTTGCAGTCCAAGGGACTCTCAAGACTCTTCTCCAACACCACAGTTCAAAAGCATCAATTCTTCGGCACTCAGCCTTCTTCACAGTCCAACTCTCACATCCATACATGACCACTGGGAAAACCATAGCCTTGACTAGACGGACCTTTGTTGGCAAAGTAATGTCTCTGCTTTTGAATATGCTATCTAGGTTGGTCATAACTTTTCTTCCAAGGAGCAAGTGTCTTTTAATTTCATGGCTGCAGTCACCATCTGCAGTGATTTTGGAGCCCCCCAAAAGAAAGTCTGACACTGTTTCTCCATCTATTTCCCATGGAGTGATGGGACCAGATGCCATGATCTTCGTTTTCTGAATGTTGAGCTTGAAGCCAACTTTTTCACTCTCCACTTTCATCAAGAGGCTTTGTAGTTCCTCTTCACTTTCTGCCATAAGGGTAGTGTCATCTGCATATCTTAACCACACCTTAATCAAGATACTGTTCACGGCCATCATCATGAAAAGTTCCTTTGTATCCTTTTGCAGTCACTCCTCTCCCTCAATCCTACCCCTAAGCAACATAAATCTGCTTTTTCTAACTAGGTATTAGTTTTACCTGCTCTAGAATTTCATATACACAGAATCATATAGTGCATACTCTGCTGTGTCTGGCTTTTGTTCAATATATTTTTGCATGTTATTGCATGTATCAATAGTTTGTTTCTTTATATTGTATGAATATGCTACAATTTATTCTCCCATTGATATAGTTTAAATTTAGGTATCTTAAGTATTATTATGTACATTTATGTGTATGGTTAGGGGCTTCCCAGGTGGCTCAGTGGTAGAGAATTTCCCTGCCAATGTGACGAGATGCAGAAGATGTGAGTTGATCCCTGGGAAGATCCCCTGGAGGAGGGCATGCACCCCACTCCAGTATTGCTGCCTGGAGAATGCTATGGACAGAGGAGCCTGGTGGGCTACAGTCCATGGGGTCGCAAAGAGTCGGACACGACTAAGTGACAGAGCACCAACATACATAGTTTAAATTTGTGTGTATTTATGTTATGTCTCTCCTTCTGTTTCTTAGCGTTTTCACTAAGCATAAGCTTTAACATTCATCCATGTGGCTATATATATATATATCTAATCCACTGCTACTAAATGTTCTGTTTATTCCACTGTGGGCAGCCCCTAGGTTTGACCTAATTACATCCTCAGTAACAAGTGCCCACTGTTTCTCCTGACCACAAAAAAACACAGCATTGAGCATCCTTCTACATATAACCTGTGGACCTCTGAGTTACCATGGGATATATACCAGGAGATATACCAGGGATATATACTGACAAAACGTGGTCCACTGGAGAGGGAATGGCAAACCAGTTCAGTAGTCTGAACAGTATGAAACGCCATGAACAGTATGAAAAGCCAAAAAGATAAGATACTGAAAGATGAACTCCCCAGGTCAGTAGGTGCCCAATATGCTACTGGAGATCAGTGGAGAAATAACTCCAGAAAGAATCAAGGGACGAAGCCAAAGGAAAAAAAAAACCCAGTTGTGGATGTGACTGGTGATAGAAGCAAGGTCCGATGCTGTAAAGAGCAATACTGCATAGGAACCTGGAATGTTAGATCCATGAATCAAGGCAAATTGGAAGTGGTCAAACAGAAGATGGCCAGAGTGAATGTCAACATTTTAGGAATCAGTGAATTAAAATGGACTGGAATGGGTGAATTTAACTCAGATGACCATTATATCTACTACTGTGGGCAGGAATCCCTTAGAAGAAATGGAGTAGCCATGATAGTCAACAAAAGGGTCCAAAATGCAGTACTTGGATGCAGTCTCAAAAATGAAAGAATGATCTCTGTTCATTTCCAAGGCAAACCATTCAATATCATGGTAATCCAAGTCTATGCCCCGACCAGGAACGCTGAAGAAGCTGAAGCTGAATGGTTCTATGAAGACCTACAAGACCTTTTAGAACTAACACCCAAAAAAGGATGTCCTTTTCATTATAGGGGCCTGGAATGCAAAAGTAAGAAGTCAAGAAACACCTGGAGTAACAGGCCAATATGGCCTTGGAGTACGAAATGAAGCAGGGCAAAGGCTAATAGAGTTTTGCCAAGAGAACGCATTGGTCATAGCAAATACCCTCTTCCAACAACACAAGAGAAGACTCTACACATGGACATCACCAGATGGTCAACACCGAAATCAGATTGATTATATTCTTTGCAGCCAAAGATGGAGACGCTCTATACAGTCAGCAAAAACAAGACCGGGAGCTGACTGTGGCTCAGATCATGAACGGCTTATTGCCAAATTCAGACTTAAATTGAACAAAGTAGGGAAAACTGCTAGACCATTCAGGTATGACCTAAATCAAATCCCTTATGATTATACAGTGGAAGTGAGAAATAGATTTAAGGGCCTAGATCAGGACTAGTGCCTGATGAACTATGGATGGAAGTTCATGACATTGTACAGGAGACAGGGAGCAAGACCACCCCCAAGAAAAAGAAATGCAAAAGAGCAAAATGGCTATCTGAGGAGGCCTTACAAATAGCTGTGAAAAGAAGAGAAGCGAAAAGCAAAGGAGAAAAGGAAAGATACAAGCATCTGAATGCAGAGTTCCAAAGAATAGCAAGAAGAGATAAGAAAGCCTTCTTCAGAGATCAATGCAAAGAAATAGAGGAAAACTACAGAATGGGAAAGACTAGAGAGCTCTTCAAGAAATTTAGAGATACCAAGGGAACATTTCATGCAAAGATGGGCTCAATAAAGGACAGAAATGGTATGGACCTAACAGAAGCAGAAGATATTGAGAAGAGGTGGCAAGAATACACAGAAGAGCTGTACAAAAAAGATCTTCATGACCTGGATAATCACGATGGTGTGATCACTCACCTAGAGCCAGACATCCTGGAATGTGAAGTCAAGTGGGCCTTAGGAAGCATCACTACGAACAAAGCTATTGGAGGTGATAGAATTCCAGTTGAGCTATTTCAAATCCTAAAAGCTGATGCTGTGAAAGTGCTGCACTCAATATGCCTGCAAATTTGGAAAACTTAGCAGTGGCCACAGGACTGGAAAAATTTTCTTTCCAATCCTAAAGAAAGGCGATGCCAAAGAATGCTCCAACTACCGCACAATTGCACTCATCTCACACGGTAACAAAGCAATGTGCAAAATTCTCCAAGCCAGGCTTCAGCAATACATGAACCATGAACTTCCAGGTGTTAAAGCTGGATTTAGAAAAGGCAGAGGAACCAGAGATCAAATTGCCAACATCCACTGGATCATCAAAAAAGCAAGAGAGTTCCAGAAAAACATCTATTTCTGCTTTATTGACTATGCCAAAGCTTTTGACTGTGTGGATCACAAGAAACTGTGGAAAATTCTGAGAGAGATGGGAATACCAGACCACCTGACCTACCTCTTGAGAAATCTGTATGCAGGTCAGGAAGCAACAATTAGAACTGGACATGGAACAACAGACTGGTTCCAAATAGGAAAAGGAGTACGTCAAGGCTGTATATTGTCACCCTGCTTATTTAACTTCTATGCAGAGTACATCATGAGAAATGCTGGGGTGGAAGAAACACAAGCTGGAATCAAGATTGCTGGGAGAAATATCAATAACCTCAGATATGCAGATGACACCACCGTTATGGCAGAGAGTGAAGAAGAACTAAAGAGCCTCTTGATGAAAGTGAAAGAGGAGAGTGAAAAAGTTGGCTTCAAGCTCAACATTCAGAAAATGAAGATCATGGCATCTGGTCCCATCACTTCATGGCAAATAGATGGGGAAACAGTGGAAACAGTGTCAGACTGTTGGGGGGCTCCAAAATCACTGCAGATGGTGATTGCAGCCATGAAATTAAAAGACTCTTACTCCTTGCAAGGAAAGTTATGACCAACCTAGAAAACATATTAAAAAGCAGAGCCGTTACTTTGCCAACAAAGGTCTGTCTAGTCAAGGCTATGGTTTTTCCAGTGGTCATGCATGGATGTGAGAGTTGGACTGTAAAGAAAGCTGAGCACCAAAGAATTGATGCTTTTGAACTGTGTTGTTGGAGAAGACTCTTGAGAGTCCCTTGGACTGCAAGGAGATCCAACCAGTCCATCCTAAAGGAGATTAGTCCTGAGTTTTCTTTGGAGGGACTGATGTTGAATATTTCTCCAATATTTTGGCCACCTGATGCGAAGAACTGACTCACTGAAAAGACCCTCATGCTGGGAAAGATTGAGGGCAGGAGGAGAAGAGGACGACAGAGGATGAGATGGTTGGATGGCATCACCAACTCAATGCACATGAGTTGAGTAAACTCCAGGAGTTGATGATGGACAGGGAGGCCTGACGTGCTGCAGTCCATGGGGCTGCGAAGAGTCGGACACATGATTGAGCGACTGAACTAAACTGATATACCAGGAGGGGAACTGAGGGGTCTTTCTCTATGTGTTTACCTAATTTGTGTCAGAGCTGCTAGATTCCATTCCAGAATGGCTACAGCAGTCTATACTCCTGCCTCACAGTTCCTCAACACTTGGCATCCTTCACCTGGTTTTTGCAATCTAATGCACAAACAGTAATATCTAATTTTTAAAAATTTGCATCTCCCTGATTGTAAATGATTTGAGCATCTCTCCAATGAGTTCCTCTTCCTACACCGCCTGTAGATATTTTTTTGCCCAGTTTTTGTTCAGGGTGCTGTTTTTCTTCCTGTTAATTCATGGGTATTTCTTGTTGACCTGTGAATCTCTTGTTACTTTTAAGGACTGCCAACTTTTTTTCCTTTTTTTTTTTTTTGCCATCTATTCACTTTGTGCTCTCTTTCAATAAACCAAAAGTATTGATTTTGAAGCAATCACATTTCTTCTTTCATGTTAAGGTTTGTGCCTTTGAAGCTTTATTTAAGAAGTCTTTCCCTGCCCATAGATCATAAATATATTCTTCTACATTTTCTTGTATTAACTTTATGGTTCTAACTTTCACATTTTGGTTCTACATAGGAAAAAAATTCTCAACTTTCTACCAGTGTCAGGATAAAACCTAGTTCTTCCCAACTGTATCTTTATTATCAATCTCCTTTACTTCTCACTCAAAACATCCCCATGGGGGCGCAGAGTCGGATATGACTGAGTGACTTCACTTTTTTTTTTTTTTCACTCCTTCCCATACTTACTTGACACCTGAGTAGCTTCTACCTTGCTTTCGATGTTCTCAGGTAATCATCGTCACTGTTTACCCTTCCAAAATTTATTTCTGAATGTATAAGCTAATACAAATACATTCTTTTTAAAAAATTCAACTTATTTAAACTAAAAACAAAAGCAAAACCAAGATATAAATTTCTTATAAATAACAGTATCAAAGGTTTTTAATTCAAAGCATTGGGGTCCAGTTTTAATTTTTCCCATTTTGTGTGGACTGGTTTTAAAGTATTGATTGAATTTGTTACAATACTGCTTCTGTTTTATATTTTGGTTTTTTGGCTGTGCCATGAAATTTGGGGTTCTTAGTTCCCCAACCAGGGATCGAACTTGCAACTCCCTGCATTGGAAAGCTTAGTCTTAACCACTGGACTGCCAGGGAAGTCTCTTAATTTTTCCCATTTGGCCTGCCAATCTCTTTTTTCTCACCTCCATACAGATGCAAACCTTGGCTCTGACATGAGTAGTTTGAAAAAAGAAATCTCTTATTTAGAATTTGTTTGAACTTTTTCTTAAAGTGTGGATTACGTATATAAAAGTTATCAAATCATAAATGATTTGGTGAATTTCCAACTGAAAATGCCATGAAACAGACCCTCTGCCTGCACTCCAGAAGCCATCCAGTTGCTACTTGTCATAGATTAGTTTTGCTTTTGTTTTTCTGTGGTTGTTACTTTGCTTCATACAAATGGAATCATGCTGTATGTTCTCACTTATGTCTAGCATTTTTCACTCAATACTATGTTTATAAAGTTCATCCATATTGTGTCTAATTGCAGTTTGTTCATTCTTATTTCTGTATAAGTATTCCATTATATAATTATTCATTTCACTGTTAATGGGCATTTGGGAAGTTTCCAGTTTGGGACCATAAAGAATAGTGCTGCTATGAAAATTCTTGTACACATCTTTTGTTGAACTTTTGTTTACATTTCTACTGGGTCATAGGCTCTACATATGTTCAGTTTTAATATTTTTTGCCAAATGGTTTTTCAGAGTTGTTGTACTGATTTACACTCTTGACAGAATGGTTTGAGAGTTCTGGATGCTCCACATCTTTGTTAATACTTGGTATTTTCCATCTTCTTTTCATTTTAGCCATTCTGGCAAGAATATAATTGTATCTCATTATAGTTTTAATTGGCATTTTCCTAATTCCTAATTAAGTTGAATGCCTTCTAGATATTTAATTGCCACTTGAATATCTTCTTCTTTGAAGTATCTGCTCAAGACTTTTGCCCACTTCTCTTTTTCTTATTAATTTGCGAATATTCTTTCTATAACCTGGATATGAATCTTTTCTTCTGATATATGTACTGACAATATCTTCTTTCAGTCTGTAGGTTGCCTTTTAATTCTTTTAATTTCAAATACTCCAGTAGTCCTTTTTGTGCTCTGTTAACGACATCTTTGGCCACACCGAGCCTTGAAGATGTTTTGCTCTAAAAGCTTTATTATTTTATCTTTCATATTTAGATTTGCAGTTCTTCTGAAATTAATCTATATGTATGGTATGAGATAGGGATCCAGATTCTTTTCTTTTCCCCATTAGGCATAAAATTAACCCAGTACCATTTATTTAAAAAGTTATCATTTTCTTCCCCACTGAACATGAGTCACACTGTCATAAATCCAATGATCTAAATGTATGCCTGCCTCTATTCTTTTCCATTGATCAGTTTATCCTTGTTCTAGTACCTCAATGGATTCCATAGAGAGAATTATATACTCTTGATTAACTTAATTCTTAGACACTCTATAGTTTTATAGCTATTATAAATGATCTTTTGTTTTTATTACATTTTATAGTTCCTAGTTACTTCTGGAAGTTGATTTTCTAGCTGGAAACCTTTATGTATGTCTTCTATTAGAGTTAAGAGTTTGTTGATTGAATTTTTATTTCTAGATAGATGATATCACCTGCAAATAATAGTCTAATATTTTTTCTTCCAAAAATAATACTTCTGTGATGCTTAATTTTGTGTGTCAACTTGGCTAACTTTCACTCTTTTTCTAATTTCCTGAAACAATTTCTATAAAATAGGAATTGTGTTTCTTAAGAATTTCATAGAACTCACCTATAAAACCATCGGGGCCTGAAGTTTTGGGGAGGGGATTCTTTGACTGCCATTTCAATCACTTCATCTTCTTGATTACATTTTGACTTTTATGTATTTCTAGAACTTTATTTCATTTTTATTTTCAGTATTAGTAGTACAGAGTTAATCATACTGCTTTTCTCTTTTTTAATCATCACTTTTGTGTTTGTAGTTATTTCTTCCATATCTTTCTGTATTTTGTTTATTCACATTTTCTTCCTTTTATTCTTGATAATGCTTGCCAGAGTTATGTCTTTTTTAGTGTCTTTTTTATAGAACCAGCTCTTGACTTTTAAAATAATGCCTATGGTTTTTGCTGCTCTTCTCTGTTTCATAGAGTTCTGCCAGGATGGAGCCAAATATCTGTAGTTGTTTTCAATAAGAGCTGAACACACAAGAAGGTCAACTGCAGTTTCAGTGTATCAATAATTGGTAACTATAGCTGTCACAATCTAGTCTCACCAAAGCTGCAATTATTCTATAAGGATGGTCAAATTGTTACCTTGGCCACAGTACATACATCAGGGAACCCTTCACAGGAAACAAGAGAATAGAGTCTAATATTGGAAAACCAGCAAAATTGATGACACATGCCTGGACTTCCTAGGACTTGTGGTCTATTCAGCAAATGTACCTTGAGAAGGCCATGAAATCTTAGCCAAGAATTTTGCAGGACCAGTTCAGAGACAGGACTACTTGATCATGATAGGTGTCTTTGCAGAATCACTTGATATGCTCATTGTTCCAGCTCAGACCCCTGCTCTTACATGCTCAGATCTTCAACAGGCAATTTAATAGCATGGACATTGTAAGTCATTTATCTCTGGTAATGGTCTGCCTTTGCTTCAGTTGAATAGAGTATTTATGGACAGGAACTTTATCCAACTGTGGCCATCCTCCCTGCTACCCCCAGATAAGTGGGCAAATGATAAAGTTGGTACAATGTACTAAGGATGCTCTGAAGTAGATTACTGTAAAGATGAGCTGTAAGGCATCCCAGGTTTCCCACTGCCCCATATGTCACACAGTATTCAAACTTTCCAGCCAGTCCTGCTGAATTGGGGCCATGGGACAATCCTATCAGAGTGATCTCAGCTATCTCCACACAGATAAATAAGTATGATGTCTGAATGCCATTTTGTCTGTAACTATATTTCACGTATTTTACCCTATGAGTTAGTCTTTGCAAACTCGTCTTTGCTGGAGTCAGCCAAGGGTGGGGTCTGCTGCTAGAATAATTAATGACAGGACCCTCAAAGTGCAGTTAGGTCAATGTGGAATTCCAGTTGATCAGTGGTAAAATCTCCCTCTCAGTTATTACTTGAGAAAGACAGACAAATAGAAATAGAAATATCTCCTTCAGAGTCACTGGTGCTGATTTTTCAGACACTCATGAGGATTCCTCAAAGCTGTAAGGATGGAAGCAATAATTTTTCAATCACTGCAACTATATCCAGTATTTTACTTGGGTAGTTCCCAAAAGTACTACTGCAGAACAGTTTGTCACAGTCCAGATTTCCTGGGAAGTCACCCCGAGACAGATATTTGCAAGCAGGAAGTTTATTGAGCAGTGCTCTCAGGATCTCCACCTAAGTGGCATGAAGGATGCAGAACTGGGCAGAGGAAATTTAACTGTGATGAGGTTGCAACCAAGGCCCAGCAGACCCCATGGGAGCTCTGCAGCTGAGACGGTCCTTCAGAGTTATCTCCAGGCCTTTGTATTTCCACATTGACCAGTCATTGGATGTGGGCTTGCCCCTGGGAAGGGAACACGAGGTAGGCATCTTCAGCTGAAGGCACTCCCCAGGGAGGGAAAGCTTATGGCTGTTACCTGCCAACACTCCCAGCAGCAGAGGGAATGGGTTTTTCAGTCCCAAAGTGGGACATTTAAGCAGTGTCGCATGGCATCCTCTACAGTCCATCCCTCGCGTCATTCAGAGAACCAGGTTGGGGAGCAGCTCCTCCAAGATTCAGGTGGGCTTCAGTTCCTGGAAAAACTTACCAGAAGAAGGTTAGTGAGATGAACTGCAGACCCAGGTAGTGAAACTGGCCTCCAGGCCACAACGGATATTCACTGTCCTCTTTCTCCACTATCTATTCTAGATTCCATGTTTCGAGAACAATTCTTCAGTGTAGGTGACGTATCTGGTAATATAATGCAGAGTCTTATCCATGAGGAGTCTGGGCCCTGGTCACTCTGCCCTTTTTAGGCCAGGGTTGCTTCAGCAATACGTGAACCGTGAACTTCCAGATGTTCAAGCTGGTTTTAGAAAAGGCAGAGGAACCAGAGATCAAATTGCCAACATCCGCTGGATCATCGAAAAAGCAAGAGAGTTCCAGAAAAACATCTATTTCTGCTTTATTGACTATGCCAAAGCCTTTGACTGTGTGGATCACAAGAAACTGTGGAAAATTCTGAGAGAGATGGGAATACCAGACCACCTGACCTACCTCTTGAGAAACCTGTATGCAGGTCAGGAAGCAACAGTTAGAACTGGACATGGAACAACAGACTGGTTCCAAATAGGAAAAGGAGTGCGTCAAGGCTGTATATTGTCACCCTGCTTATTTAACTTCTATGCAGAGTACATCATGAGAAACGCTGGACTGGAAGAAACACAAGCTGGAATGAAGATTGCCGGGAGAAATATCAAAAACCTGAGATATGCAGATGACACCACCCTTATGACAGAAAGTGAAGAGGAGCTAAAAAGCCTCTTGATGAAAGTGAAAGAGGAGAGTGAAAAAGTTGGCTTCAAGCTCAACATTCAGAAAATGAAGATCATGGCATCGGGTCCCATCACTTCATGGCAAATAGATGGGGAAACAGTGGAAACAGTGTCAGACTTTGTTTTTTGGGGCTCCAAAATCACTGCAGATGGTGACTGCAGCCATGAAATTAAAAGACGCTTACTCCTTGGAAGAAAAGTTATGACCAACCTAGATAGCATATTAAAAAGCAGAGACATTACTTTGCCAACAAAGGTCCGTCTAGTCAAGGCTATGGTTTTTCCAGTGGTCATGTATGGATGTGAAAGTTGGACTGTGAAGAAGGCTGAGTGCCAAAGAATTGATGCTTTTGAACTGTGGTGTTGGAGAAGACTCTTGAGAGTCCCTTGGACTGCAAGGAGATCCAACCAGTCCATTCTGAAGGAGATCAGCCCTGGGATTTCTTTGGAGGGAATGATGCTGAAGCTGAAACTCCAATACTTTGGCCACCTCATGCGAAGAGTTGACTTGTTGGAAAAGACTCTGATGCTGAGAGGGATTGGGGGCAGGAGGAGAAGGGGACGACAGAGGATGAGATGGCTGGATGGCATCACTGACTCGATGGACGTGAATCTGAGTGAACTCCGGGAGTTGGTGATGGACAGGGAGGCCTGGTGTGCTGCGATTCATGGGGTTGTAAAGAGTCGGACACCACTGAGCGACTGAACTGAACTGTGACATTTGTCCATATCTTATCAACATTGGCCAAGGAAGTGCCAAGAAGTGCCCAAGGTTATCATCTGAATGCCAAATGTAATCCTCCCTATCTCCATTGTGTAACTCAGTCCTACCTCCTCTTAAAGATCAAGGCCAATTAAACCTACCAGGAAAGTGACTCTTCTTGTCACCTGTTATCTTAGATGTCTCTAATTTTTTATTCCTCAGTTCCTCTATTACTGCTTTTTCTCACAGCAAATGGATATTTTCTAGTATACCACTTAAATTCCCTGGTCATTTCTTATATGTTTTTGTTATTTCTTAGCAATTGCCCCAGGGATTACAATGAACATGTTAAATTCTAATAATCGGTATAGATTAATGCCAGTTTAATTTCAGTAGTATACAAAACCTTTTCTCCTATATAATTCTGTTCCCCCTTATATGGTTATTGTCACAAACTACATAGTTATACGTTACATGCCTATCAATACAGATTTATAATTATGTTATGCAGATGTCTTTTAAATCAGATAGGAAAAAGAGGAGTTACAAATAGAAAATACATAGATAAACACCAAGGTCCTACTGTATAGCACAGGGAACTATATTCAATATCTTGTAAGAAACTATAATGGGAAAGAATATGAAAAACTTTCAGTTATTGTGCTGTTCAACTCCAGATTTTTTATTTGCTTCTCTTTTATAATTTCTCTCTCTCTTAGGGACTATTTTTATTATCACTGTTTTCTGTGTATGGGTTATACTTTCTTGTTTCTTTGTATGCCTCAAATACTTTTGTTGAAAACTGGACATTTTGAATATTATAATGTGGCAACTTGGGAAATTAGACTGTCTTTCATCCCAGGATGTTTTTGTTGCCGCTTGCTGCAATAATAGTTGGTGTGTGTTTGTTTTTCACAGGCTTTTTTGAACTAAGTTTTTAAAGACTGTATTCTTTGTGTGTGGCCAATGAAGTCTCTGTGTCATTGGCTAAGTTGTCAACTAGAATTGGAGAAAAAAATTTTTTTTAATTCCTAGAACCAAGAAACAAACAAAAGGAAAAAAGCTCTATGCGTATGTTGGAGTACACCTTCAGTGCTCAGCCAGGTAGATTGCAACTCTGCCTTAGTTTCCACTTCCTGCTTGTGCGGAGCCTGAAGGTCAGCCAGAGATCAGAACTTAGAGCCCTTACAGGTCTTTCCTGAGCATGCACACAACCCTGGGCAGGCATGTGCCCCTCTATAATCCTAGAAATACATCAGAGCCTTTCAAAGCCCTGACCCCAAAGCATCTCATTACCCAGCTTTCTCCTCCCAAGCTTTCAGTTAGTCTATGGTTTGTTTGCCCCAGCTGTTTTCTATTGCCCCAGACAACAGTGACTAACATGTGCTGGGCTGTGCTAAGTCGCTTCAGTCATGTCCTTCAGATTCTTTGTGACCCTATGGATCATAGTGCACCAGGCTCCTCTGTCCACAAGATTCTTCAGGCAAGTATACCAGGGTGTTTTGCCACGCCCTTCTCCAAGTGACTAACATAGCTGCCTATAAATATTTTCAAGAAATGCCTCTGGTAGTCATCTCAGAGGGAGAGTTCTGAGTTAGATGAGATAAAGGCCAACCCTTTGAGTTGGTTCTCCAGGAAGCCATCAGACAGGTCAAAAGAAGCACAATTCTTTGTGAGTAAGGTTCCTTCTTCTCCCTCCAGTACCAATGTGAATACTGGGAATGTGGGCTGTTATCATCAAGGACCCCATGATGGGAGTAGGTGATAGGAACAGAGTTAGTTAAAAAGTCACCAAGTGCACTGTTCTTATTGAGACTCAACCTGTTTTTCTTGATTGAACATTTCCCTGGTTGCTGCAACGTTTAGGTTACTTTCCAGAGTTCTGCAAAAGTTGATTGTGATAGTTTTTGCCAGTTATTTTCATTACCTTGATGTAAGGGTGAACTTTTTGGCCTTTGCTATTTTGCCATTTTTTGCTAGCATTAGCCTTTATTTTTAAAATATTTATTATTTATTTGGGTGTGCTGGGTCTTAGTTGCAGCATGTGAGATCTTCAGTGTTCATTGCAGCATGTGAGATCTGTAGCTGTAGCATGTGGGACCTAGTTCCCTGACCAAGGATTAAACGCAGACCCCCTGCATTGGGAGCGCAGAGTCTTAGCCACTGGACCACCAAGGAAGTCCCTAGCATTAGCTTCTAACATGGAGAAGTGGGTCATATTCTGAAGGCCCAGAGAGTTTAGGGGTGTATGGCAAGTTAAAAAATTTTTATTGCACTGATTCAGATGTCCCTGTTTTATATCTCAAGGTCCCACTCTTTCCCAATCAGGGCCATGATATAGTATACCTATAGTATACTATAGTACACCTGCTGGAGTTGAGAATTTTACTTTCTCTAGAGCTCTGCTACTCTTATAATTAAGTCCTGGACCTGACTCTCAGCTTTTTCTACCTGGTGGCTGCAGGAGATAAGAGTTTCTTTCAGTGCAGTTGGGATGGGATACTGATAGAAGAGAATTCACTGGCCTGGTGCAATGTCTCAGGCATTTAAGAGATACAAGGAAAATAATAATTATAAAGACTATGGAATTGGAAGAATGTTTCTGGGAGCTGTTGATTCATTGAAGGAAAACAATGAAAAGTTGTGGATGACAAATCACAAATTAAAAGCAAAAAGTAAAAGCCGTGGAGCCTCCATAATAATGCTAATAAATATAATAATACTAAAAACCACTAATTATTTCAAATAAGTCACAAAAGGAGAGAAAAGAAAACACAGAACTTGCAGGACAAATAGAATGTCTTCAGCAGACTTAAAATTAAATATGTCATTAATTATAATACTTGTAGAGCAATAAGATAAATATATAGTCACTAAAGGAAAGCAGACGTGACTATATTCTCAAAGAAATAAGTTTTATGGAAAGTATTACTACATGCTGGTAAAGATTGAGGGCAGGAGAAGAGGGTGACAGAGAGGATGAGATAGTTCAGTGGCATCATCAACTCAATGAACATGAGTTTGAACAAACTCCGGGAGATGGTGAAGGACAGGGAAGGCTGGCATGCTGCAGTCCATGGGGTCGCAAAGAGTCGGACATGACTCAGAGACTGAACAGCAACAACGGATAAAAAAGATTTCATAATGATTTTTTAAATGTGTGATTCACCAAGAAGATATACCAATTTTATTTATTTAAATTAGAGGATAATTACAATATTGTGATGGTTTTTGCCATACATTAACATGAATCGGCATTAGGTATACGTGTGTCTCTTCCCTCTCAAACCCCATTCCCACATCCCTCCCCATCCCACCCCTCTAGGTGGTCAGAGATCACTGGTTTGGGGTTCTCTGCGTCATACATCGAACTCCTGCTGTGCTGTGCTAAGTTGCTTCAGTCAACTCTGACTCTGTGCGACCCCGTGGACCATAGCCCACCAGGCTCTACTGTCTGTAGGATTTCCTAGCCAAGAATACTGGAGTAGCCATTCCCTTCTACATATATGTATATATATTTGTTGTTAAGTTGCTAAGTCATGTCTGACTCTTTTGTGACCACATGGACTGTAGCCCATCAGGCTCCACTGTCCATGAGATTCTCCAGGCAAGCATACTGGAGTGGGTTGCCATTTCCTTCTCCAGAGAACCTTCCCCACCCAGGGACTGAACTCGTGTCTCTTAGTCTCCTGCATTGGCAGATGAGTTCTTTACCACTAGTGCCACCTGGGAAGCCCCGAATTTCCACTGGCTATCTGTTTTACATGTGGTAATGTATATGTTTCAGTGCTATTTTCCCACATCATCCACCCCTCTCCTTCCCCTACTGTGTCCAAAATGTCTGTGTCTCCTTTGCTGCCCTGCACGTAGGCTCTTCAGTACTGTCTTTCTAGATTCCATATATATATGTGTTAATATACAATATTTGTCTTTCTTCCTCTGACTTACTTCACTGTGTATAATAGGCTCCCGGTTCATCTACCTCACTAGAACTGAGTTAAATGCATTCCTTTTTATAGCTGAGTATTATTCCATTATGTATATGTACCAGAACTTCCTTATCCATTCATCTGTTCATGGACATCTAGGTTGCTTCCATGTCATTACTATTGTAAATAGTGCTGCAGTGAACATTGGAGTACATGTGCCTTTTTCAATTCTGGTTTCCTCAGAGTGTATACCAAGTAGTGGAATTGCTGGGTCATATGGTAATTTTATTCTCGATTTTTTAAGGAATCCCCATACTGTTCTCCATATATCAATTGGCATTCCCACCAACAGTATGAGGGTTCCCCTTTCTCCACACCGTCTAGTATTTATTGTTTGTAGACTTTTTGATGATGGACATTCTGACCAGTGTGAGATGATACCTTATTGTAGTTTTGATTTGCATTTGTCTAATAATGAGGGGTGCTGAGCATGTTTTCATGTGCTTGTTAGCCATCTGGATATGCCAGTTTTCAATGTTCAGTTCAG
The DNA here is from genome assembly GCF_032405125.1 of Capricornis sumatraensis. Lineage (NCBI taxonomy): Eukaryota > Metazoa > Chordata > Mammalia > Artiodactyla > Bovidae > Capricornis > Capricornis sumatraensis. Next base: position 103,583,513 of record NC_091092.1, on the reverse strand, counting down.
TCGCTCTGTCGTGTCTGACTGTATGCGACCCCATGAACCACAGCACACCAGGCCTCCCTGTCCATCACCAACTCCCAGAGTTCACTCAAACTCATGTCCATCAAGTTGGTGATGCCATCCAGCCATCTCATCCTCTGTCGTCCCCTTCTCCTCCTGCCCTCAATCTTCCTCAGCATCAGGGTCTTTTCAAATGAGTCAGCTCTTCACATCAGGTGGCCAAAGTATTGGAGTTTCAGCTTAAACATCGGTCTCTCCACTGAACACCTAGGACTTATCTCCTTTAGCATGGACTGGTTGGATCTCCTTGCAGTCCAAGGGACTTTCAAGAGTCTTCTCCAACACCACAGTTCAAAAGCATCATTCTTCTGCATTCAGCTTTCTTTATAGTCCAACTCTCACATCCATACATGACCACTGGAAAAATCATAACCTTAACTAGATGGACCTTTGTTGGCAAAGTAATGTCTCTGCTTTTGAATATGCTGTCTAGGTTGTTTGTAACTTTCCTTCCAAGAAGCAAGTGTCTTTTAATTTCATGGCTGCAATCATCATTTGCAGTGATTTTGAATCCCAGAAAAATAAAGTCAGCCACTGTTTCCACTGTTTACCCATCTATATGCCATGAAGTGATGGGACCGGATGCCATGATCTTCGTTTTCTGAATGTTGAGCTTTAAGTCAACTTTTTCACTCTCCTCTTTCACTTTCATCAAGAGGCTCTTTCTTCACTTTCTGCCATAATGGTGGTGTCATCTGCATATCTGAGGTTATTGATATTTCTCCCAGCAATCTTGATTCCAGCTTGTGCTTCCTCCAGCCCAGCGTTTCTCATGATGTACTCTGCATATAATTTAAATAAGCAGGATGACAATATACAGCCTTGGCGTACTCCTTTTCCTATTTGGAACCAGTCTGTTGTTCCATGTCCAGTTCTAACTGTTGCTTCCTGACCTGTATACAGGTTTCTCAAGAGGCAGGTTAGGTGGTCTGGTATTCTCTTTCAGAATTTTCCACAGTTTATTGTGATCCACACAGTCAAAGGCTTTGGCATAGTCAGTAAAGCAGAAATAGATGTTTTTCTGGAACTCTCTTGCTTTTTTTAATAATCCAGCGGATGTTGGCAATTTGATCTCTGGTTCCTCTGCCTTTTCTAACTCCAGCTTGACAATCTTGAAGTTCACGGTTCACATATTGCTGAAGCCTGGCTTGGAGAATTTTTAGCATTACTTTACTAGCATGTGAGATGAGTGCAATTGTGTGGTAGTTTGAGCATTCTTTGGCATTGCCTTTCTTTGGGATTGGAAAGAAAACAACTTTTCCAGTCCTGTGGCCACTGCTGAGTTTTCCAAATTTGCTGGAATATTGAGTGCAGCACTTTCACAGCATCATCTTTTAGGATTTGAAATAGCTCAACTGGAAGTCCATCACCTCCAATAGCTTTGTTCATAGTGATGCTTCCTAAGGCCCACTTGACTTCACATTCCATGATGTCCAGCTCTAGGTGAGTGTGAGTGATCACACGTTTGTGCTTATCTGCATTGTGAAGATCTTTTTTGTATAGTTCTTCTGTGTATTCTTGCCACCTCTTCTTAATATCTTCTGCTTCTGTTAGGTCCATACTGTTTCTGTCCTTTATTGAGCCCATCTTTGCATGAAATGTTCCCTTGGTATCTCTAATTTTCTTGAAGAGATCTCTAGTCTTTCCCATTCTGTTGTTTTCCTCTATTTCTTTGCACTGACCGCTGAAGAAGGCTTTCTTATCTCTCCTTGCTATTCTTTGGAACTCTGCATTCAAATGGGTATATCTTTCCTTTTCTCCTTTGTGTTTCACTTCTCTTCTTTTCACAGCTATTTGTAAGGCCTCCTCAGATAGCCATTTTGCTTTTTTGCATTTCTTTTCCATGGGGATGGTCTTGCTCCCTGTCCCCTGTACAATGTCATGAACCTCTGTCCATAGTTCATCAGGCACTCTGTTAGATCTAGTCCCTTAAATCTATTTCTCACTTCCACTGTATAATCATAAGGGATTTGATTTAGATCATACCTGAATGGTCTAGTGGTTTTCCCTACTTTGTTCAATTTCAGTCTGAATTTGGCAATAAGGAGTTCATGATCTGAGCCACAGTCAGCTCCCGGTCTTGTTTTTGCTGACTATATAGAGCTTCTCCATCTTTGGCTGCAAAGGATATAATCAATCTGATTTTGGTGTTGACCATCTGGTGATGTCCATGTGTAGAGTCTTCTCTTGTGTTGTTGGAAGAGGGTGTTTGCTATGACCAGTGCGTTCTCTTGGCAGAACTCTATTAGCCTTTGCCCTTCTTCATTCCGCATTCCAAGGCCTAATTTGCCTGTTAGTCCAGGTGTTTCTTGACTTCCTACTTTTGCATTCCAGTCCTCTATAATGAAAAGGACATCTTTTTTGGGTGTTAGTTCTAAAAGGTCTTGTAGGTCTTCATAGAACCGTTCAACTTAGCTTCTTCAGCACTACTGGTTGGGGCATAGACTTGGATTACCATGATATTGAATGGTTTGCCTTGGAAATGAACAGAGATCATTCTGTCATTTTTGAGATTGCATCCAAGTACTGCATTTCGGACTCTTTTGTTGACTATGATGGCTACTCCATTTCTTCTAAGGGATTCCTGCCCACAGTAGTAGATATAATGGTCATCTGAGTTAAATTCACCCATTCTAGTCCATCTTAGTTCGCTGATTCCTAGAATGTCGAAATTCACTCTTGCCATCTCCTGTTTGACCACTTCCAATTTGCCTTGATTCATGGACCTAACATTCCAGGTTCCTATGCAATATTGCTCTTTACAGCATCAAATCTTGCTTCTATCACCAGTCCCATCCACAACTGGGTATTGTTTTTGCTTTGGCTCCATCCCTTCATTTTTTCTGGAGTTATTTCTCCACTGATCTCCAGTAGCATGTTGGGCACCTACTGACCTGGGGAGTTCATCTTTCAGTATCCTATCTTTTTGCCTTTTCATACTGTTCATGGGGTTCTTGAGGTAAGAATACTGAAATGGTTTGCCATTCCCTTCTCCAGGGACCACATTCTGTCAGACCTCTGCACCATGACCTGTCCATCTTGGGTGGCCCCACATGGCATGGCTCTGTTTCATTGAGTTAGACAAGTCTGTGGTCTGTGTGATCAGATTGGCTAGTTGTCTGTGATTGTGGTTTCAATCTGTCTGCCTTCAGATGCCCTCTCTTAGCGCCTACCGTCTTACTTGTGTTTCTCTTACCTTGAACGTGGGGCAATGTGTATGCTTCTAATATGAAGGGCCTCAAATAAAGCAAATTATTATTACAAAGGGAAAGCCCAATCCTTGATCATAGTGGGAAATTTTAACGTGCTTTGCTTAGTAACTGCTAGTACAAGCAAGACAAAATTATCAGTAAAGATATAGAACATTTGTAGAACACAATTAACAAACATGACCTAGTATGCATATAAAAACAATAAACCTCACAACTATAGAAGATAGGTTCTTTATCCAGTCCAATGAAACAGTTACAAAAATTAACTAGACTGGGCCTTAAGGTAAGTGTCAGCAAATTTCAAGAAATAGAGCATGTTCTCTGGCCACAGTTTATAAGCTTGAACTCAATAATAAAAAGATAACTAAAAATCCTCATATGTTTGGATTAAGAAATACATTTCTAAATGACTGAATAAGACATTACAGTGAAAATAAGACAGTATTTTGAACTGAATGGTAATGAAAATGCTATGTACCAAAACTAGTGAGACACAGCTAAAGCAGAATTAAGAAATGTAGTACCTCAAATACATATATAAGTAAAGGAGAAAGCCTGAAAATTAATGAGCTGAGTACTCATATCAAAAAGGTGGAAAAAGAACAGCAAATTTCAACCAAAGAGAGTAGGGAAATGAAATAACAAGGATAAGAACAGAAATCAATGAAATAAAAGTAAAGATATTAATAGAGAGGTTCAAGAAAATAAAAACCTATTTCTCTGAAAAGATTAATAAAATTAATAAATCCATGTCAGGGTTGACCAAGTAAAAATGAGGAAGACACAAATTATCAACATCAGGAATGAAAAAAAGGCTCACTGTAGATCCTTTAGCTATTACAAAGATAGTAAAAGGATATTATGAACAATTTTATGCCAATAAAATAAAAATTTTAAATGAAATGGATGAATTACTAAGGAAAAAAAAATGTCAAAAGGATTCAAGAAGACATAGAAAGTCTGAATATTTCCATAGCTGTTGAATCTTTTAAAAGTTTTCCATACCCGCTACTCCACCCTCACCCCCAAACTCCAGGCCTAGTTGACGTCATCCAAGAATTCCACCAACAGTTTAGAGAAGAAATAATAGCAATATTACAAAACTCTTCCAAATAGTGGAAAAAGATGGATCATTTCTATATTCCTCTGGTAAAGCTGACATTACCTAGATAACAGAACACAACAAGAACATGGTAAAAAAGAAAATTTACAGGCCTGTCCTTCTCAAGACCACAGATGCAAAGCAACCTAATCAAATAGTAGCAAACTGAGCCTAGCAATAACACATGGAGGGGAAGTAACAGGATGGTACGGGCTCCCCTGGTGGCTCAGCTGGTAAAGAATCTGTCTGCAAGGCAGGAGACTCAGTTTCGATCCCAGGGTCGGTATAATCCCCTGGAGAAGGGAATGGCAACCCACTCCAGTATTCTTGCCTGGAGAATGCCATGGACAGAGGAGCCTGGTGGGCTATAGTCCGTGGGGTCTCAAAGAGTCAGACATGACTGAGTGACTAACACTTTCACTTTTTTTCCAAAAAGATAATATACCTTTACCACAGAAGAATTAATCCATAAATGCAGAGTTATTTGGATAACAGAAATCAGGTAATAGAATTTACCACATTAACAGAAAAAGGAAAGGAAATAACACCATCTACTTCATAAATGAAGAAAAAAATATTTGATAAAAGGTAACATGTATTGGTGAGAACTCTTAGCAAACTTCCTGATTTTGATAAACACTATCTATGAAAAATTTGTAACAAAAATTATGCTTAGTGGCGAAATGTAGAAAGCTTTCCTTTGAAATTTGGAAAGGGATGTTTCCCTATAATGGTTCTTTGTCATTGCAGCAAAGCAAGAAAAATAAATAAAAATTAAAAGAACTAGATTCTTTACTAACTGAGAAAGCTGTATGCAGGTCAGGAAGCAACAGTTAGAACTGGACATGGAACAACACACTGGTTCCAAATAGGAAAAGGAGTACGTCAAGGCTGTATATTGTCACCCTGCTCATTTGACTTATATGCAGAGTACATCATGAGAAACGCTGGACTGGAAGAAACACAAGCTGGAATCAAGATTGCTGGGAGAAATATCAATAACCTCAGATATGCAGATGACACCACCCTTATGGCAGAAAGTGAAGAGGGACTAAAAAGCCTCTTGATGAAAGTGAAAGAGGAGAGTGAAAAAGTTGGCTTCAAGCTCAACATTCAGAAAACGAAGATCATGGCATCCGGTCCCATCACCTCATGGGAAATAGATGGGGAAACAGTGTCAGATGTTGTTTCTTGGGGGTCCAAAATCACTGCAGATGGTGACTGCAGCCATGAAATTAAAAGACGCTTACTCCTTGGAAGAAAAGTTATGACCAACCTAGATAGCATATTCAAAAGCAGAGACATTACTTTGCCGACTAAGGTCCGTCTAGTCAAGGCTATGGTTTTTCCAGTGGTCGTGTATGGATGTGAGAGTTGGACTGTGAAGAAGGCTGAGCACTGAAGAATTGATGCTTTTGAACTGTGGTGTTGGAGAAGACTCTTGAGAGTCCCTTGGACTGCAAGGAGATCCAACCAGTCCATTCTGAAGGGGATCAGCCCTGGGATTTCTTTGGAAAGAATGATGCTGAAGCTGAAATTCCAGTACTTTGGCCACCTCATGCGAAGAGTTGACTCATTGGAAAAGACTTTGATGCTGGGAGGGATTGGGGGCAGGAAGAGAAGGAGATGACAGAGGATGAGATGGCTGGATGGCATCACTGACTCGATGGATGTGAGTTTGAGTGAACTCCGGGAAATGGTGATGGACAGGGAGGCCTGGTGTGCTGCGATTCATGGGGTCGCAGAGTCGGACACGACTGAGCAACTGAACTGAATTGAACTGAACTGATAAGAACTAGAAAAGAAGAAATAAAACTGTAATTATGTGTAGAAGATGTTACTGGGTACATAAGATATTTAAATCAAATATTTCACAAATAAACTATTAAAATTAATAACAAATTGTTGTATACAGGGTCAATATAAATCAATTGTATTTATGTATATTAGCAAAAACCAGAAACTAAAATTTGGTGCTTTTTACAAGAGCATCAGAAAAGATCAAATACTTAGGGACAAAATGTTTTTAAAGGAGACTAAGATATCCTGCAGAAAACTATTAAATATTAGTGAGAGAAATTTTTTAAAAATAAACAAATATGCCATGTTCTAGACCTGGGCTGTTCAATACTATAGAAATGTAAGTACTCCTCACACTGATTTTCATATTCAATGAAATTACAATAAAAATCCCAATAGGTGTTTTTGTTTGTCTGTTTTGTGGATCTTAAAAAATTGGTACCAAAATTTTATGGAAATTCAAAGAGAGCTGTGGCATGCTTGAATAAGAGAGTAGGAAGGCTTGTTCTACTGCAAATCAAGACATTTTAAGTTGACAGTCATTAAGACAGAATAAGATAGGAAATAAACCAGATTGACATAATAGAGGGCCCAGAAACGAACCCTTGCAAATGTGTTTTTTTAACCAAAATTCTTTTTTTCTTTATTTTTAAATTGAAATATGGTTGATTTACAATATCATATTAGCTTTAGGTACAACATAGTGATTCAGTACTTTCCTAGACTCTAAACTATTTAAAGTTATGTTTCCGTGTGCTGTATAGTATATCCCCATGGCTATTTATTTTATGCGTAGTAACTTGTAACTCTTAATCCCATACCCCTAAAATCTTTGCAAATATGAATACCGATTTATGACAAAAGCAACATTACAGAACATCAGGGCAAGGATGGTCTTTTCAATAAATGGTGCAAGGACAAATGAATAACTCTTTTCACAAAAATGATTCTCCAGTCTCTCATTTCCTCATCCCTAATAACCTCTATTCTACCTTCTGTCTCTATGAATTTGTTTATTCAAGAAATGTCATATAGTAGAATCACACAATACTTGTCCTTTTGTGTCTGGCTTATTTCACTTAACATAGTGTTTTCAAGATTTATCCATGGTGTGGCAGGTATCAGAATTTCATTCCTTTGTATGACTGAATAGTATTCCGTTGTACAGATATACCAAATATTATTTATCGGTTCATCCATCAGTGGACACGTGTTGTTTCCAACTTTTGGTTGTGGCAAATATGTGCTGTGAACAGAGTAGGACAATGTCAGCATACTCTGAGTCCTTGCTTTTAATTCCTTTGGGTATATACCCAGGAGTGGAATTGTTGGATTATATGAATGCATTAATGTTTCAAGCACTTTTTACATGCTTTACATTTCACAATGAAAAGAAAAATGAGAGGAGTGAGATGAGAAAAAGGAGACAACAAGTATAAACAAGTCTTGAATATTTTGTTCCTCAGGGAGGCAAAGAAATGGGGTGGTAGCTATAAGAGGAAGCACGCTCAGGGGAAGTTCTTTATGATGGGAAAGATGAGAAATGTTTGAATGCTAATGCAAGTGAGGTAATAATGAAAGAATAATGCAGCCGAAGAGAAATGAGAGAACCCCCATCCTCGTGTGGATGAGAGGGCGTGGTGCTGACTTGAACCAGGAGCAGGGGATGGTCCATCTCCAGTGGCCAGGCTGTGGCTGCAGATGTGGCCTCAGGTGTGGTTGCAGGGGCGATGTGGTGGTGAAAGCCGTCTGCCCCCTGAGCCAGGAAGCAAGGCCATCAACTTTGAGTGAGGGTATCAGAGGAAGTATTAGAGGTGGGAGGACAGCTCAGGAAGTGGGACATGGTCACCTAGGAAAGTGGAGGGTGGATGGACGGGGGAAGTATAGGGACGATGGCTGGGCAGCATTTAGGGCACAAATGAAGTTCATGGTCAGTAACTTCGAGTGGGCCTGGTCAGCGTGCTTGGAAGCTTTTTTCCACGTGGGTGCAGCCAGAGTAGGTGTAGGGCCAGGTATGACTGTGGTTTGGCGAGGTGAGCACCACGGGGCTGGAGAGAGGTAGAAGCTAAGGGTTCTGTGGAGAGTGACTGGGATCACCAGTTACAGCATTTGAGCAGCATAAGGAGGGGGCAGGGAGGGATGCTGGAAAGGTGGAGGGTCCGTGACCCTGGAAGTCAGGAGGCCTTAGTCAGAAAGTGGGATGCATGATGTTGAGTTGAAGAAGAAGCTGCAGTTGTGGGGGACAAGGCTTAAAGTTTAGCTGGGGCAGTGATGGACCATGGGGACAAGTGCAGTGGAGGCAAGGAGGTCAGAGAATGGGGAGGCCAGGCTGTTTCATCTACCTGCAGATGAACTCTGGTTCTCCGTTGAACCAATACCCATTTCCCCGGACGTCTTCAATACCATCAACAGAGGTCAAGGGGAAGACCTGTGTATTTTGCCTCTCCCAGCATGGGTCAAAGGGGGAAGACCTGTGTATTTTGCCTCTCCCAGCATGGGTCAAAGGGGGAAGACCTGTGTATTTTGCCTCTCCCAGCATGGGTCAAAGGGGGCCAAGGGCAAACCTCACACACACTACCCTTACCTCCTAGCCCTCACCCAGCCTTCTGCCCACCTCTCACGGTCATCAGGAATCAAGAGGGACCATTGAGGGTCATGTATTGAGCACAACTGATGCCTACTGTTTACTTACTATGCAGCAGGCATAGTGCTGAGTACATTTCTTCTCTCATTTAACCCTTTTAATAACAGTGAAGAAAATATGGTTCATTGGCCCATTTTACAGTTAAGAAAGTGCAGACTCAGAAAATTTAAGCCCTGGTCTGCCAATTTCAGCATCTGAAAGCTTGATCTTGCTGGCTTCCCTGGTGGGCAACCTGGGGATGAACCAGACCCAGCCCTTGTTTCAGGTGTAGAAATAAGTCACTGAACTCTGCTGTGCACATTTGTTCTTTTGCTCTGGTTCCCCCGGGGCCTCCTCTCCCTTCCTGTGTATCCAGACCCCACTCTCTCCCTGCCCCCAAAACCAGGGTAACCCACATCCAGTTTTGCCCTGGACTGAGGGTTTCCTGGGCTGCAGGAATTTGAGCCATAAAATCTGAAATGGGGACATTTCTGGGCAAGCTGGGATGGTTCGATCTCCCTGGCTACAGCTCACCCTTTGGCTGCTCCTCTCCTCACCTTTTTTTTTCCTTCTTCAGTGGTTTTGAAACCACACAACTCAGATCGGGGGTTGAACCCAGTTTTTTATATTACACACCTGGCCTCAAGACTCATTGAAGTTCAGGTTCTTTATGTCTCAGAGCGAGAGGTAAGAAGTGATAGGTAAGAAGTAGATTTATTGAGAGTGAAACAACACTCCCCAGACAGAGTGTGGGCCATCTCAGAAGGTTGGAGTGGCCTGGGAGATACACATTCTGTAGACAGATGCAGTCCATCTCAAAAGGCAAGTGTGGCCCTGAATTATGGGGTGCTTGTTTTTTATTTCCTAGGCTAATGAGTAGGAGGATTGTTCCAACAATTTTGGGGAAGGAGTGGGGATTTCCAGGAATTGGTCCACTGCCCACTTTTTGGCCTTTTATGGTCAGCCTCGGAACTGTCATGGCATTAGTGGGTGTGTCATTTAGCATATGCTAATATATCACAATGAGCATATGATGAGGTTGAAGGTCCACTGGAAGTGGATTCTTCTACCATCTTGGACCTAGCTGGTTCTAAGCAGTTTATGTTGTTTCCTCAAGGGCTGTCATTCTTTTAAAGGTTGTGCCCTGCCCTCTTCCCTCCTGTTCCAATTTTGCTCATTTCATGCATGGTATTTGCTTGCCCTTCTCTCTCTCTCTCCTTGGGGGCCATGAGTGCTTCCAGGAACCCTTTGGGAGCCCAGCACCCAGGCAGGAGGAGATTAGAAACTTCAGTGAGGGCTTGGGATAGGCATTTCTTGAGCAGGATGCATAAATGCCCATAGCTTACCTGACCATCACCCCCAGATAGACACATCAATGAGCTAGAACATTCTGGGCTCAGTTGACACCTGGGGAGAAAGAAAAGGGCAATCTCTCAGGCAGGTTCCCCATTCAACTCATTCATTCATTCATTCATCAAATGCCTAGTGAGAACTACTATGTGCCAAGTTCTGCTCTAGGCAGCAGTGAGCAAGCCAGGTAGAATGCCCAGCTTATGTTCCCTAGTTTTCCTGAAGCATTTGTCTCCCTGTTTCCTCAGTTAAAAAATAAATAAGGCACTGCCCAAGTCTTCCATATCTTTGTATTCCCAATGCCTAGTACAGGATCTGTTACAGAGATGTTCCATAAATGTTACATGAAATGAATGGCTGTTTGAATGAATGATTGAAGGGAGGTGTCCCCAGGACAGATAGTGGCCAACTGCTTAGTGTGAAAGTGACAGCTGATGGAAGAATGCAGGTCTGCGAGGGCCGAGGTGCGAAGTGGACTTCAGGAAAGCCTGGGGGTGGGGAGCAGAACTGCCTGCAGCTCCCATCCCCTGCCCCCTGGGAGGGTTGTTCTAAGGATCCTCTAGGGCAGGGGTCTCGAGACCATCCGCATCACCTGGGAACTGGTTAGACATGTAAATTCTCGGGCAGACTCAGACGCGCTGACTCAGAAACCCAGTGGCTTTAATAAGCCTCTAGGGGATTCCGACGTGCTCCAAAGTTTGAGAAACCGCTGTGCTGGGTCAGCAGAGGAAGAAACCGTTTGTAAGCGAGAAATTCTTTCTCTCCACCCCAGCACGGAATCATGGGAGTGGGTTTCAGGCCTCCCTGCTGGGTGCATAGTAGAATCACCTGGCACTTTCGCAGACCAATTACATCAGAGTCCCCGAGGGGGGGAGGATGCAGGCATCAGCAGCTTTTAAAGCTCCCCAGGTGATTCCAAGTGTGGCCAGGTAGCCTATCAGAAGCCCCTAGAGGGCTTGTTAAAGCACCGTGTGCCAGCCCCACCCGCAGGGCACTGGGGGTGGGGCAGGGCCCGGGGAATTCGCATTTCGAACAAGCTGCAGGGTGAGGCACACTGTGAAATGGACTCAGATCAGGTTGGGGATGCATGGAAGGTGAAGGGGTTGAGGGAGAAATCCCCGCTTTCTCCCACCTCTACAGCCCCAATTAAACACAGGACAGCTGGGTATGAATTTTACCCGTGTACTGGTTTCATTATGTTCCGTCTGCAGGAGAGGGATCAGGCTGGTTGACATTTGTGGAGAAGCCGAGCTGTGGCGTGAGCCTCCCTCAGAGAAAGCAGGGATAGATCGTCACCATCTTGGCAGATCCCCAGGAAAAGCAATGAAGAGGAGCCACCTGCACTAGGGTATCTTGAGCAGCGTGGGGACAAAACCTGACTCCCTTACCTTCGTGCTGGCCCTGGCCTCCCTGCCTGCGTTTTCTTAGGAGCAGATGCTTTCTTTCAGGATTTGATTTCACTGCCGCTTGCTCCTTCCTAAACTCCCCTAGTTGGGAGGGGAATGGGGAGCCGAGAGACACGTGTTCAGCGCGCTTTTCAGTCACCCTGAGTTCATTCATTCAACAAATACACACGGTGGCTCTCAGAGGGCACAGGGAGTTGTGTCTGTTTTGTGTTTCCTGCACGGAATGAAATAAAGCGCTGCCAATATCGACAGCGGCTTCCTGAACACATCTGCCGTCTCTGCTCCAGACGTAAGCAGCAAATGGAACTTGATGACCATCATTTCTATAGAGGACCCTTTTGTTTTTATGACCTCGCTGTGTCTGGCTCCGTAAACTTCGGTTACATACCTCCCCGTGACCCCGCCATCTGGCTGCGGCTGCCCTTGACCTCAACCGCGTTTTTGTGAGGCTCCCATCATTGGCATCTGGGTCCTGCCTTGTGTGTCTTTCCCGTTGTTTGGGCAGCACAAGGAACTGATCCACCTCTCTGCTAAACGCAGTCCGTGGGTGTCTCACTGGAGCCTCAGAGTAACCCTGTGAGGTGAGTGCTATTATTGACTATACTTTGCAGATTAGATGCTGTGTGGCCCACGCACAGCTGGTGTGTGTTAGGGCAATTCCCACCTGCACCTGGCCACCCACCTCCGCGAGCCCTGGGTGTCCCTCTCCTTCTGGGTGCTCAGCGCCGCCTTTCACCACTTCTGTGGCTGTGGGGCTGCTCCCAGTCCCTGCACCACCACCCCTACCCAAGGCACTGCTTTAAAGGGTGAAGTGAGGTACTTTCTCGCTCCTGGGCAGCACCCTTGGGGAGGCTGGTCTTCAGGGAGGCTGCCTGGGACCCCAGGAGGCCCAAGACTAGAGATCCAGAGCCCAAGGCAACTCTGGACCTCAGTTGCCAGACCTTAATCTTTGTGCTGCTCTCAGCTGGGCCTCTCAAGCCCTGTCTGCCCGCAAGGCCAGGAGGCGGGGGGCTGTCAGGAGACGCCCAGGGCTCTGCCGGGAGCAGAAGGGCTGTCCTGGGGAAGGCCTGCCTCTGCCTCCAGTGACCTTGGGCAAGTCACTTCCTCTCTCGACCTCAACTTTCCCATCTGGAAAATGGGGCCTCTGCTTTCATGTTTGAGGTTCACATCTCATGTCCCTTCATGCTCTAGAAGCTTCTTGATGTCCTGAGCTGCTACAGAGATGGAAGGATAGGCTCTGGGGTGAGCTCTCGGGGTTTGAAGGTGAGGCGGTCCTGCTGGCAGGGCTCTCCTACGTTGTTGCTAAAGTGACCAAGTGAGTCTTCTTAAAAGGAATAAAGTCCCTTGTCTTTTCTGGATCATTGTCTGCCAGGGGAGGTGTGGGGCAGGGAATTCACGAACCAGGGCAGTCTGCCATGCTGTGTAACTCGGTGCTTCCTGTACTCTTGTCTTGATGAATCAGTAGAACTCAGTGCTTTAATCACAGTAAAGAGGAGACAGCCCCGTGAACAGGGGCCTCTGGATGGACAGATGGAGCCCACAGTGAAGGGGGATGAGGCCCAGGCCTGTCCTGACCCCCTCAGCCCTCTGGGCCTGGAGGGGCCACCCCCATCATCACAGGGGAAGCTTTGTGTCTCACAGGGAGGGGACACCCTCCCAGCTTCACCTGAGGGGCCAGCTGGCAGCTCCCATGGGTGTGTTCCAGGTATTGCCCTGAGCCCAAGCACCTCTACACTGACTCAGCCACCTTGCCTCTTTCCTGGAGAATCTCTCTTTCTCTGACTTACCCCTAGAGCAGGCCCTCTACAGCCTGGCTGTGGCTGTTTTGCTGTCACACACAAAATCCTTTTGCCAACAGAAAAAACTGAAAGGTTTTGCTTGCCATTTGAGGCCTCGTCCGTGTCGGCCACCCTCACGCATCCGGGCTTAACTTTGCAGGCCCTCACCCTTGGGCCATGCTAGCCCACCCTGGTCCCCCACCTCTGGCCCTTCTCAGGGCCTTGCTGAGGCCTCCCCCGCATAGCACATCCTCCCCAGGGGTCTCGAATGCCTTCCCTGACTAGCTCACAGCCCCATCAGCACCTGCTGACTCCTGGGTGACCCCAGAGCGCACTCTCTACTCGTCTCCTGCCCTTGACCACGGCCTGCATGACAGCAAACCACACTTACCTATGACTGCAGCACCCGGCCTCCCAGCCCTGCGCCTGACTGAGTGCAAGTCCCCGCTCAGCTGATGAATGCGCCGATCTTCCAACAACCCGCAGGGGTGGGTTTTCCATTAACAGATGAAGAAACAGGGGCTTACAGAGTTACTGGCTCAGGTCAGGTGGCTAGACAGTGGCAAACTAGGTCACCAAGCCCTGATAGATGGCCCTGCCCTCCTGAGACCCATGGGCGGCAATAGTGGTAGGTGGCACTGGCCAAGGTGACTGGGGAATGTTCGTGGGGTTTTGAATTGTGGGTGTGAGTATATATGTGGTATGTGTACATGTATAGTGTATATACGCATGTATATGTTGTGTATGTATATGTGGTGGTATGCCTGTATATGTGTATGTGTGAGCGTTTCCCAAGAAGGCTTTTTTTCCTTCCTCTTCCTTCCCCTTCATTATTTGTGGCTGAGAGTTTGTTCTTCAAAACTTAAGGCAGTTGAAGAAATTCAGTGCCCTGAGGAAGCTTTTATTCTTTAAATTTATTTTTTCATTAAAAAAATTTATTGAACTATTGTTGATTTAGAATACTGTGCTAGTTTCTGGTGTACAGCTTCAGATTCTTTTCCCTTATATGTTATTATAACATATTGAATATAGTTCCCTGTGCTATACAGTAAATCCTTATTGTTTATTTTATTTATAGTAGTGTGTGTCTGTTAATCCTATGCTTCTAATTTATCTCCCCCACCCTTCCCCCTTTGGTAACCCTAAGTTTGTTCTCTGTGTCTGAGTCTATTTCTGTTTTGTAAATAAGTTAGTTTGTATCATTTTTTTAGATTCCATACATAAGCGATACCATATGATACTTGTCTTTCTCTGCTGACTTGCTTCGCATGGTATGATAATCTCTAGGTCCATCCATGTTGCTACAAATGGCATTATTTCGTTTTTTTTCATGGCTGAGTAATATTCCATTATATAGCACATATTCTTTATCCTTTCGTCTGTCAATGGACATTTAGTTTGCTTCCATGTCTTGGCTATAGTAAATAGTGCTACTATGAACATTGAGGTGCATGTATCTTTTTGAATTAGGGTTTTCTCTGGCTATATGCCCAGGAATGGGATTGATGGATCATATGATAGCTCAGATTGTTCTCCATAGTGGCTGCACCAATTTATATTCCCACCAACAATGTAGGAAGGCTCCCTTTTCTCCCTCCCAAATGTAGGTGGGCCTCATCCAATCAGTTGAAGGCCTGAATAGAACAAAAGACTGTCCTCTCCTGAGCAAGAGAGAATTCTCCCAGAAGATGGCCTTTGTACTTCATTCACACCATCAGTTCTTTGTGGGTCTCTGGCCTGCTGGCTCAACTTGTATGTAGATTTTAGACTTACCAGCCCCTATAATCTCATGACCTTGTAAGCCAATTCCTTATGATCAATCTCTGTATCTATCTATATACACATGTGCACGCGCACACACACACACACACATATATATATTTATACCATATATCATATTGATTCTGTTTTCTCTGGAGGAAGCCTGATAATACAACCTGCTTCCTCCCAGAGCCTAGGTTGGCTCCAGTATCCATGCCCCAGGGTAGGACAGAGGCTTTGTGCCCATAAAGCAGGAGGTTACTTAAAACCTTGCCCCAAGTCACAGTTTTTCTGTGGCCTTGGAATTGGAGCAGCGCTCATCAAACTGAGCAGCTGGTCATCCTCTCTGAGCCCTCCCTCTCCGTCACTTGCCAGCTTGCCCTCAGGCTTCAGAGCCTTCTGTTCTGCCCACCCTGCTGGACCCAGATGTCAGCATGAGGCATAGCTCTTCCCCATGCCCTGGGAGCCCAGCTCCTTCCTTTGTGCCAGGGAGCATCTGACGTTATGGGAAGGCACTCTCTCTGGACATCTGGGGCCCAGTCACCCTGAGTTTTAATCTGCTTTAACCAAATACCATAGTCTGGGTGGCTTAACAGAAACTTATTTCTTACAGCTCTGGAGACTAGAAGGCTGAGATCAGGGTGCCAGCCTGGTTGGATTCCTAGTTAGGGCTCTCTTCCTGGCTTGTGAATGGCTGCTTTCTCTCTGTGTCCTTGCAAGGAGAGGTAGAGAGCTAGAGGAAGGAAGCTCTCTGGTGTCTCTTCTTATAAGGGCATCTTTCCTATTGAACCAGGGCCCCACCCTCATCATCTCATTTAACCTTAATGACTTCCTTATAGACCCTTTCTTCAAATACAGTCACACTGGGGGTTAGGGCTTCAGCATGTGGGTTTGGGAGGGATGTGATTCAGCCCATAGCCCTTGGAGATGGGTTCCTTCACTCGAAAGCTTCTATATGAGTGAGATCCCAGGGCTCTCATGTGGAGAAATAGGAAGTGCCTTGAAAGGCAGTCTGGGTACTTATTAACACTTGTAAAGCCTTAGTAAGTCCAGTCTGTCTCAGGTCCCACCCAGGGTTGCCCTCATGGGTCATACTTGTAGGACCCACCCTGATGCCTGGTGGATGCTGTGAGGGCCCACATGCAGGACTGGGGTTGGGGTCCAGCTTAGGTCAGGGGTGGTTTTGTCAAGGGACTCAATGTTCGTAATAAATCAAGGGGGAGTAGAACTGCATGTGTGTGTGTGAGAGAGAGAGGGAGAGTGAAAGTGAGAGTATTTGTGGTGGAGAGAGGTAAGCTACCTGTACACAGACTTTTTAAAAAGTGTTTTATGATGGATCTTTGCCCATGGGGAATTTTTCTTCCTAAGCTTTTCTGCTTGCTGGCTAAAACTTCTGGGTAGAGTTGCCAGAGAAAATACAGATGCCCAGTTAAATGAGAACTTCAGATAAACAACAAATAATATTTTCAGTCTAAGTATGGCCTGGCCATGCACTATTGGTGGGCATACTTCCACCAAAAAATTCTTCATTCTTTCCCTGGAATTTCAATGTAACTGGGTGCCCTGTATTTTTATTTGCTAAATCTGGCAGCCCTACTTATGAAGGCTGGGTAGGCCACATGCAGAAATGCAAATTGGGGAGTATTAATAGATCACTGGGCCAGCACTGTGACTTCCGCATCTAGGCAAGCAAGCCCTGGATTGTGGGAGGGGTAGTTGCTGTCTGCAGAAACCCCGGGAGGGAAGCTGGCATAACTCAGCCCCACCTCCACTGCTGGTTGCTGCTGCCCCCACCCTCACCCTGTCGTCTCACTCATTTCCGGACCTTCACTGCACAGCTGGGCCTTTAGGAAGAGCTAGCCCTACCTGGTATCTAGCTGACCGATGGCCTAAGACAGGCTGTTTGGACACCCGTTTTTAGCATGGGGCTTGTAGACACCCTGGGTTGTATGGTGTCAAAGATGAAGGTTTGGGAGGGAGTTCTCAACTCATACTACCTTTTAGGTAGACCCGTAATGAGGATAAGTCTGAAGGTAAGTCCCCCTGGGACCAAAGGGCATAGGATGTGGGCTCCGTGGGTCAGCAGATTATAAGAGAAAGCACATGCTTAACCTTTTGCTGAGTTGGGATAGCCACTTTGCTTTCTCCTAATCTCAGCCTCCCCCTTTGGGGAAGAGATTATGCAAATATATCCCTTGTACCATAATTGTAAGACTTCAGGTAGAAATAATACATAAAAAGAGATTGGCATAGTTTCTAGCCAATGGAGCCAAGAGGAGGTGGGTTGGGACCTCAATGGTTCCAGGTACTAATAAGGTACTTGTCTAAGTCCGCTTGGTCTGACTTCTTTTAACTCTGTCTCCTCACCCCAGATAGTGTCATTTCTCTCTTCTTCGAAGTCCCAAATTTCTTGAGAGAGGAGTCTACACCTTCTTTCTTCCACTATCTTACCACAACTGGCGTTGCCACTTTGCCAACAGAAGGCTGCTAATGACCTTCTGATGATCACGGCCAATGGCTTCCACACCATCCTCTGTCTCTCAGAATAGATGGCTCGTATAGACACTCATTGCTTACTCATCTAGCTTCCATTCACCCTTCATAATAGCACCTGGATTGTCCTTCCCAGACCTGTTTTCCACTATTGTCTAGCAACTGTGTAATTTGGGAGGAAATTACCCCTCCAGGGATGGATCCAATTGGCCTAAGTCAGTCAGCCTGAT
The DNA here is from genome assembly GCF_032405125.1 of Capricornis sumatraensis. Lineage (NCBI taxonomy): Eukaryota > Metazoa > Chordata > Mammalia > Artiodactyla > Bovidae > Capricornis > Capricornis sumatraensis. The sequence continues at coordinate 103,565,701 of NC_091092.1, read as the reverse complement.
CTTCTCCCTTTTACCACCATGATTGCTTCAAGAGTGGGCATGGAAAGATGAAAAGAAAAAAGAACAAGGTCCTTGGTGATATCATTAAATTGCTGGATTAAACTCATCCTGAAGCCTATGCCAGTCGTGCACTTTCCCGTGTGTGAGCCAATAATTCTCTTCAAGGCTTACATTAACATGAGTTGTCTTTTCTGTTACATAAAGGGTCTTCACTGACACACATCTCCATAGCATTAAATGTTGTTGACTATCTTCTGCTTGAGTAATGGAAAATCCAAATGATTGTGGCCTAAATGTATTAGAAGTTTTGTTCATTTTTCTCTTGGATGATAAGAGTTCTTCAGGGAATTTGTTGCTACCATTTATTGTCATTTCAGCATCTCAGAAATGATCTTCCTGACCCAGGAATCGAACCTGAGTCTCCTGCATTGCAGGCAGATTCTTTACTATCTGAGCCAGAGTCAGGTCTCATAACAGCATCTCAAAGATGAGCTAGAACCTGGGAATTAACTCCTCAAAGATGAGTTAGAGCAATTCTCTCAACTTTGCTCTCAGGAGGCCAAGATGGTTTCTGCAGGTACAGCCATCACGTCTGTAGTCAAGACACAAGAAAGAGAGCAGGAGAGGTACCTTCACCAATGGGTTTCTGTTAATGTCTCATTGGCCAGAGCTGTGTCATATGGCTGCCACTAGCTGCAAGGGAGTCTGGGAAAACATGGTTTTAGCTTTCTGGACCCTGGGGTAGAGGCAGGTTGGCTAGAGAAGAGAGTCAGAGTGAAGTCAGAATGAGCCACTTGGAGAGTCCACCTCAAGGTTCCAGGGCTCCTTCACAGAGCCTCACTGTCAGACTCCCAGGCATCTTCTCTGGATCTCTGCTGTCTTGGGCAGGGTTATCAGCTGCTGGAAGACTCTGGATGTCTATCCCCAGGCCCACACTCTCTCCCTTTGGCTCAGCCATATGTGTATCCCATCCACCTAATGTCCCACAAAGAGCTCCTGGCTCTTTATACCACCTCCCTCACATCGCTATCAAGCCCAAAGTCAACATCACCTTCTCGATTCTCATCAGACTCGCCCAGAGTTAGTGGCCCTTACTCAGTATCCAGGACCTGAGAATTGTGCTGGTACTTGTGGAAGGAAGGAGAGCTACCTTCTAGAGCCTCCCTGTTGGGGGAGAGGCAAGTGGGGGAGGACTGGTGTATCTGAAGGGAGAGAGCTTTGGAAGAAAGACTGCACTGTCACCGTGGACCTCATTTCTGGTTTTGACTAGAATTGCCAGGTGGCGCTAGTAGTAAAAAACTTGCTTGCCAACGCAGGAGACAGAAGAGATGCAAGTTCCATTCCTGGATCAAGAAGATCCCCTGGAGGAGGACATGGCAACCCACTCCAGTATTCTTGTCTGGAGAATCCCACGGACAGAGGAGCCTGGTGGGCTACAGTCCATGGGGTCGCAGAGTTGGACATGACTGAAGTTGGACATTTTGCACACACAAAATTATGTAAGCCCGCAGTGTGATATATATATATATATATTTTAAATCTACCTGCCCTCTGGGCTTCAAGACCATGTAATGATCCCAGGAATGGGCCTCTGATTTCTCAAGGCCTACCCAGACCTCAGATGGTCCCCAAACTCCAGAGGGTACGAGGGTAGCCTGCAGTGTATCCCTTACCTTCCTCGACCTTGCTTGAAAAGTAACAGAAAGTAAGCACCCAGATGTGTTGAAAGAAAGGGGAGGGAGGGAGGGGGAGAGAGGCAGGCATATGCCAGGGAGTGTGAGCAGCCCAGGACTCACAGGGCTGGCTGTCTTCATCTGTAATCTCAGGTCACCTCCCTCTGTGGGCCTCAATTTCCTCTTCAGCAAAGAAGGCCTGGATCAGATCACTCCCCAGGCCTCTTCTAACTCTGACATTCTGTGATTTTCTAATTTCCTTCAGACTCCGGGGGCCCACAGACCCCATGCTAACATGGATGAATAAAACATGGGCATATCCTAAAGCTCTAAATATCGCAAGTATTTGCTTTGGATTTGTTCTCACTTAACTGCGCGGTAAGCAGCATCCAGCTGGGGCCCCACAGCCTCCTGTCTGGATTGTTCAAGGGTGGCTGGGCTCCCTGAGGAGGCTGATAGCGTGTGGCAGAGGCCCTCCCTCTGGGGACCCTCGCCCACTCTCACTCTGGCCTCTATCCCAAACCCTCCTCATGAAATCCCCTACCCATTGGCACTCTAGACCCCGATCTACCGCCTTGGGGACATTTCCCTTGGATGTCTGCACTGGCAGCTTCATACATTACCTGTCCACCATCCACACACTGCAGTGAGACCCTTCAGTGACCCTCTGGAGGCTGTGTATCCTATGTCTCTTCTGTGGGAACTCAACAGATATAATTGTGTTTCTTATTTTTAAGTTAAAAAAATTATTTTATAGAGCAGTTTTAGGGTTACAGAAAAATTACACAGAAAATAGAAAGAGTTCCCATGTCCTCCTTTCCCCTCTCCCATAGTTTCTGCTGTCATTACTACCTTGCATTAGTTGTGGTACGTTTATTACATCTGATAAGCCAATAGTGGCCCATTATTATTTACAGAAGTCCATGATTTACATTAGGGTTCACTCTTGGTCTTTTACATGCTGTGGGTTTTGCCAAACGCATAATGTCATGTATCCACCTTGACAGTATCATATGGAACAATTTCACCACCCTGAACACCAGCTGTGCTCCATCTATTCAGCCCTTCCTGCTTCCCTCCCCCATGACTCCTGGCAACCACTGATTTTTTTTTTTAGTTTTTTATTTTAATTGAACTATAGTTGATTTACAATGTTGTGTTAGTTTCAGATGTACAGCAGAGATTCAGTTATACGTATGCATATATATTCCTTCATACATATATGTATATATACACATACATGGGGCTTCCCTGGTAGCTCAGAGGTTAAAGCGTCTGCCTGCAATGTGGGAGACCTGGGTTCGATCCCTGGGTCAGGAAGATTCCCCTGGAGAAGGAAATGGCAACCCACTCCAGTATTCTTGCCTGGAGAATCCCATGGACGGAGGAGCCTGGTGGGCTACGGTCCATGGGGTCGCAAAGAGTCGACACGACTGAGTGACTTCACTTATACACATATATGAGGAGGGCATGGCAACCCACTCCAGTATTCTTGCCTGGGAAATCCCATACATAGAGGAGCCTGGTGGGCTACAGTCCATGGGGTCAAAAATAGTTGGACATGACTGAGTGACTAAGCACAGCACATACACATACATATTCTTTTTCATATTCTTTTCCACTATATAGATTGTTATAAGATATTAAACATAGTTCCCTGTGTTATACAGTAAGGTCCTTGTTGTTTATTTTCTATATAATGATGTCTATCTGTAAATCCAAAACTCCTAATTTACATCCCAGGAATGGGCCTCTGATTTCTCAAGGCCTAGCTAGACCTCTGATGGTCCCCAACCTCCAGAGGTTGAGAGAGCAGCCTCCAATGTATCCCTTACCTTCTTCAACCTTGCTTGAAAAGTAACACAAAATTAATCCTTAGTCTTGAGCATCCAAGGATTTTGGTACCTAAGGAAGATCCTGGAACCAATCCCCTGCTGATACCGAGGTACAGCTGTATAATATGAGCCATAAATCTGAGTGTTTGTAAATCTTAAAACTTAATCCTAAATTTTGAATTAACAGACAGAGAGTGACTAACACTTTCCCTTTGGTAACTATAAGTCTGTTTTCTATGTCTCGGTGTTTCTGTTTTATAAATTAGTTCATTTGTATCATTTTTCTTTAAGATTCCACATGTGAGTGATATCATATTATTTGTCTTTCTCTGTCTGACTTAACTTCATTTAGTATGATAATCTCTAAGTCCATCCATGTTGCTGGAAATAGCATTATTTCATTCTTTTTTTTATGGCTGAGTAATATTCTACATTGGGCTTCCCTGGTGGTTCAGATGGTAAAGAATCCGCCTGCAGGGCAGGAGACCCAGGTTCAGGATGATTCCCTGGAGAAGGGAATGGCTACCTACTCTAGTATTCTTGCCTGGAGATTCCCATGGACAGAGGAGCCTGGTGGGCTACAGTCCAAGGGGTTGCAAAGAGTTGGACATGACTTAGTGACTAAGAAATATTCCATATTACTCCATGTGGTGTGTGTATATATATATATATATATATATATATACATACACACACACACACACACAAAACATCTTCTTTATCCATTCATTTGTTTATGGGCACTTGGGTTTTTTTCCATGTCTTGGGTGTTATATATAGTGCTTCTATGAATATTGGGGTACATGTATGTTTTCAAATAGACATTTTGTCTTTTCTGGACATATGCCCAGGAGTGGGATTCCAGGCTCATACGGTAGCTCTATTTTTAGTTTTTAAAGGACCCTCCATACTGTTCTCCATAGTGGCTGCACCAATTTACTTACATTCCTACCAACTCAACCACAGATCTTTTTACTCTATAATTTTCTCTTTCCCAGAATGTCATATAGTTGAAATCATATAGCATATAACCTTTTTAGACTGAGTTCTTTCACTCCTAGCAGTGCGCATTTAAGTTTCCTTCATGTTTTTTTGTGATTTGATGATGGCTCATTTCTTTTTAGCAATGAATAATATTTCATTGTATAGATGGACCACTCAACAGATATAATTTTTGATTGATCAATTGGTGGAAAAGATCACAAATACAAGAAGAACAGCAATCCTCTCAACACAAAGTCTGTAAGAAAGCTAGATTTCAGGATGGTTCTACGTAATGTACACAGTGTGGCCAACAAAGAAAATTCAACAACCTGAGAGTTGAATTTAGAGTATTAGCTATGAGACAAATTATGTTTATTACAGAAAATTCTCTCTTAAGTAATGGTGTTTGTAACAGGATTCAGTTGGGACTTCCCTGGCTGTCCAGAGGTTAATAGTTTGCATTTCCACTACAGGGGGCGTGGGTTCCAGCCCAAAAAATTAATGACTAAAACAGGATTCAATGAATTTTTCTACGACACTTTAGGCATGCATTCACACTAGAAATTATCTACACCATGTTAGATATTGTGCAAACAGGGACACTTTGGAGAGTAAAAGGGAGTGCTATTAATAATTATGCCCAAACAACAGATGGAAGCCAGGACTATCCCAGATAATATATAGTCTTTCTATTTATGACTATTATCTGTCTTCTCAAAATAGCTGAGGGACCATAGGATATCTTTGTGTTTCTTCAAAAGTATTGGATGGTGTATGAGTTAAGATTACACCAGTGGTGGTAACACATCAAAGAGCAAACCCCAGTTTTTTTTTTCACTCACGTGAAGTCCAAAACACATATTGTGGATTGGTGGGAATGGGAGGTGGAGGAGGGTGGGCTCAGCTCCATGCAGTCATTCAGGGACCCAGCTTGATGGAACCTCTGCCATCTTCCACATGTGCTTTTCAAGTAGGGTGACCAGTCATTGTCTCGGAATGAGGAGTCTCCTGGGGTGAAGATTTTCAGTGGTAAAACTAGGACAGTTTCTGGCAAACCAGGCCAATTGGTTCTATTTCTAAGGTTGCCCTGAAGATTCACATCTAACTGATCTGGAGGGGAAGAGAGAGAGAATGACTTTTAGGAGCCAGACCACTCATCCCTTTTGCCTTTCTCTGGGCCAAAACAGTCTCATGGCCACACCCAGCTGCAAGGGAGACTGGGAAATGTAGTCTAGCTGTGTGTATAAAAGGAAGGAGAAATTGGTTTGATGATGACCAAACTGTCTCTGCCATGGAAGAGAAGTAAATAATGTCTTACTTTACTACTGGGCCCTCAGACTGAGCTTGATTTGACTTTTCTTTTTCTTTAAGTTGTGGCATGCAAACTTTTAGTTGTGGTGTGTGGAATTTAATTCCCTGACCAGGGATTGAACCCAGACCCCCTACATTGGGAGCATAGAGTCTTAGCCACTGGACCACCAGGAAAGTCCTGAGATTGAGTTCTTTCCTAACTGGCATATGTCTGCGAGAGTTTACTGCCTCCTGCTCCCCCACCCCTATCTCCCTTTAGAAATTTAAGTCACGTAGCCGTCAGTGGAGTCAACTCGAAGTGTCCACACGGCCCAGTGTCTGCTGATGGGTAGTCTGGAGCACTCTGGGGTTCTGGGAAGGTTGAGGGTACTGATTGTGGAGGTTACACCCTGCAGCCACAGAAACTCATTAGAAGGGAATCAGGTTGCAAAGCAGAGAGGTGCCACATCTGGTTGTGCTGCAAACTGAAAACTTATGCTTTGTGAAGTCGCTGTGATACATTGTGGCATCCACCTTATAGCAATATGACCAGTCTTCAACACGACTGCTTTTTCCGGGCCAAAACCATCAGTAGATCATTGGTGCAGGCTGAGCCTTTCCACAGCAATTAGCAGCCCTTAACTAAGGTGCTTCCTTGGTGGGGGGCTTCACTGGTGGCTCAGCTGGTAAAGAATCTGCCTGCAATGTGGGAGACCTGGGTTTGATCCCTGGGTTGGGAAGGTCTCTTGGAGAAGGGAATGGCTACCCAGTCCAGTATTCTGGCCTGAAGGATTCCATGGACTGTATATCCGTGGGGTTGCAAAGAGTTGGATACGACTGAGCAACTTTCACTTTTGCACCCTTAACAAACTTTACCTCTCCTAGCATCCTTGAGAAGTGGGTTAAGGCCATTAGCACTGGGCAGGGGGAAGCTACTGTGGGCAGAGTGATACTACACGCTTGACTTGGGCAGGCTTGGTCCTGCCCTGGGTGAGGGGGAGTTTGGGCTGGAAGCAGACAAGGAAATGATGCTAGTTTCACTCCTTTTCCTCTGAACGCCTTCTGTGGGAGGCAGGGCTGGGAGCTAACGTGAGTGGACATCAACAAGACCACGCAGGATAACCCCAGCTAGAGGGACCTCAGTTTCTACAATCCCCATCTTTGGCTATCTTTTCAAAGCCTGGGCTTGCAACCCAGACCTTTCCTTCTGTAACTCTTTGAGACACAGACTCGGTTGACCATTGTATTCATTTCCTGTGGCTGCTGTAACAAAAGATCGCAAACTTGGTAGCTCACAGCTTTGGAGGCCAGAAGCCTCAAATTGGTATCCTTGGGCCGAAATCAAGGTGTCAGCAGGGCCACTCTCCTTTTGAGGGCTCCAAGGGGAAATCTGTTCCTTGCCTCTTGGCTTGTGCCATCACGGTTCCAATCTCTGCCTCTGTGATCACATAGCCTTCTCCTCTTCTCTGTAATCTCCATCTCCCTTTTGCAAGGGAGCTTTTTGGCTCCATCCAAGTACTCCAAGATAATGTCCCCAGCTCAAGATCCTTAGTTTTAAAAACTAGTTAATTAATGGTGGTGCTAGTGGTAAAGAATCCACCTGCCAACACAAGGAGACACAGGAGATGCAGGTTCGATCCCTGGGTTGGGAAGATCCCCTGCAGGAAGAAATGGCAACCCACTCATGTATTCTTGCCTGGAGAATCCCATGGACAGAGGAGCCTGGTGGGCTGCAGCCCATAGGGTCACAAAGATTCAGACACAACTGAAGTGACTTAGAAAGCACAATTAATTTTTGACTGTACTGGGTCTTCAATGCTGCACCCAGGCTTTCTCTAGTTGCAGCAAACAGGGCCTACTCTCTAGTTATGGTGCACAAGCTTCTCACTGTGGTGGCTTCTTTTGTTGTGGAGCACGGGCTCTAGAGCAGAGGCTCAGTAGTAGTGGCACACGGGCTTGGTTGCCGCATGACATGTGGAATCTTCCCAAACCAGAGATCAAACCCACGTCCCCTGCACTGACAGGCAGATTCTTAGCCACTAAACCACCAGGAAGTCCCAAGATCCTTAGTTTAATCACATCCCCAAAGTCCATTTTGCCCTGTAACGTAACATTCCAGAGATAAAGGGGGTATTATTCAGCTTACCACAGCTGCTATGGCACAAAATACAGTTGACCCTTGAACAAGGCAGAGGTTAGAGGCACTGGTCCTCCCTGCAGTTGACAATCCAGGTATAACTCTATAATCAGCTTTCCATATACACGGTTGTGCATTCGTGGATTCAACCAACCTTGGACCGTTTGGTGCTGTAGTATTTACTATTGAAAACAATCCGTGAATAAGTGGACCTGTGTAATTCAAATATATGTGACTCAGTGGTCACTGGTATGTCAAACAGTGAGACCCCCTCTGAATATACATGTGGTGGTGTTGCTGAACACAAGTGCATATGCCTGACTCACAGTGAGGCCAAACAAACCGAAACGTTGGGGTTTGGAGCAGGCAAAGGTTTATGGCAGGGCCAAGCAAGAGGTTTGTGTTCAAGAAAGACACGAACTCTTTAGTGGTTTTCAGGGCAAAGCTGTTCTAGGCAGGGTGTGTGGCTTTCTTCTGATTGGTGATGAGGTTACATGGTGGCACTCCAGGAATCTCAGGCAGTAAGAGAAGATGGGAAGAAACCACCTGCTCTATGCCTGATGTTCAGTTGCAGAAAGGGGAACTCCTCTCAGACCCTGGGAGTGAGTTCCTGTCTAACACTCAGAAATGAATTGTCCGAGGAGACATGTGGTGACAAAGCAAGAGACTTTATTGGGAAGGGGCACCTAGGTGGAAAGCAGGAGGGTAAGCTGAGCGCCAAAGAATTGATGCTTTTGAACTGTGGTGTTGGAGAAGACTCTTGAGAATCCCTTGGACTGCAAGGAGATCCAACCAGTCCATTCTAAAGGAGATCAGTCCTGGGTGTTCATTGGAAGGACTGATGTTGAAGCTGAAACTCCAATACTTTGGCCACTTGATGCGAGGAACTGACTCATTGGAAAAGACCCTGATTCTGGGAAAGATTGAAGGCAGGAGAAGGGGACGACAGAGGATAAGGTTGGATGGCATCACTGACTCAATGGACATGAGTTTGAGCAAGCTCTGGAAGTTGGTGATGGACAGGGAAGCCTGGCATGCTGTAGTCCATGGGGTCACAAAGAGTCAAACATGACTGAGCGACTGAACTGAACTGAAGGGCCCCCGGGAGAACAGCTCTGCCACTGTGGCTTGCAGTCTCCGGTTTTATGGTGATGATGTTAGGTTTCTGGGCTGTCTCTGGCCAGTCATCTTGCTTGGTATGACTCAGAGTTCTTCCTGGTGGTGTGGCTCTCTCAGCCAAGATGGATTCCAGTGTGAGGGTTTCTGGGAGATGGGAAAGACATATGGGCTGACATCTCCTCCCTCCTTCTTTTGGCCCCTCCTGAATTCTCCCATTTAGTTTTCAGCAGCAGCACTGAGTTCTTTATCAGGACCTTCTGTTGTGAGACAATGAGACAACTCAGGCAAGTGGTTATTATCGTGCCTGGCCAAGGCGGGTGGTTTTGATCAACAGCTCCCTAACACCTCTGATCTCATTTAATTCTTCCAGAGCCCTCTAAGTGGGTATTAGTAATTCCACTTGGCACTGTAAGACTGAGTGGTTAAGTAACTTACTTAACGCAACACAGTGGGTAAAAGATGAAGCTGGGCTTGAACAGGGCTGCCTGACTCCAGAGTCCAGGTTTTTCCATGGAAACACAGTTATGTTCTGGAAGGGCTAGACTCAGTTGGAATGCAGGTGACTAATCCTGTTGACCTCCTTGCCTATGTTGGAGAGTCTGGCCTTTCTGCCTGTGTGATAATCTGATTTATAGTAAGAAATGGCTATTTGGTTGTTGCCCCCTTTTCTGGCACAGAATTCCTAAAATCCTTGGAATTTCCTAAGTGCTTGGAGCCATAAAGATGTGTTTTGTTATGTTAATGAAGTGACTTAGAGAAACTACCAAAGGATGGAGGCTTGTTGCCAGGAGAACCAACCACAGGATTAGAAGGTTAGAACTTTCTGTCCCACCCCCTGACTTCTGGGGATGGGAGAGGAGCTAGAGATTGAATCAGTGCTCATTGGCCAATGACTTAATCAATCATGCCTATGTAATGAAGTCTCCAGAAAAACCAACAAATCAAAAAAAAAAAAAAAAAAGGACAGGATCTGGGGAGCTTCCAGGTTGCTCCACATGTGGAGATGTGGGGACAGTTGTGAGCCCAGGGAAGGCACTGAAGCTTCGCTCCCTTTCCCCACACCTTGCTCTGTGCATCTTTTCCCTCTGGCTCTTCCTAACTTATATCCTTTTATAATAAACTGATGACCTAGTAAGTAAAATGTTTCTCTGAGTCCTGTGAGGCGCTGTAGCAAATTAATCGAACCCAAGGAGGGAGTCGTTGGAATCTCCAGAGTCAGAGGGTCAGAACCACAGGTAACAACCTGGACGTGTGACTGTGTCTGAAGTTAGGGTGGGGGGGAGGCAGTCTTGTAGGACGAGCCCTTAGCATGAGGTTATCTCAGGGTAGATGGTGTCAGAATTGAGCTGAATCGTAGGACACTCAAGCTGGTGTCCTGAGCCTTGGTTGGATGTGTGAGGAAGCCCCTTCCCCCACAAACATGCAGGAAACTGGGTCCAGGAAGCTAAAAGAGCTGGTGTCAGGCAAGTGGAATTGCTAGAGCAGCCCTGGCTCACAGAAGCATGTGGTTTGGTAAGAGACAGGCTTAAGGGTGGAGGTTGAGGATCTTTAAAGAGTGGATTCCTGAGTAACTATGTGGTTACCCATGCTTTGGAGCAGCATTTACTAAAGATGAATCCAACTCTGGGGGAGCAGATTAGCTGGATGCATCAAAAAACGCAAAGTAATAAGAAAAAAGCCAAACATCCTCCACGCTTGGTTGTTGTTATTTTGTAATAGCTGGCGGGGACATTGGTGCTAGACAGGTCAGATTTCAGTGAGTCTGAGCTTGGCTGCTGGCCTCACAGCTGTCCCCCAAGGTAAGAATCAAGGTGGGGGAAAGACAAGCCCAAGAAACTATTGCAACCAGGGAGTACAATGTGAAGTAACTGTGCACGAGTTTCGGAGGTGCATCTTTGGTTCGAATGTAGCAGAGCGGAAGAGCACGTTTGAGTTGACCCAACAGCAGCAGCTCTGTGTGGAGCCCTGGTAGGTGGCTGGAGGCGACCCAGACACATGGGAGGTTATTCCCCAGGGATGAGCCAGCCTGGTGAACGGAATAAGAGCCACTGTGAGGTCTGCTTATCCCAAGAAGGGGGTCGGTCCTTCACCCTGGTGAATGCCAAGCGGAACACACCAGGTAAAGCAGCTGATCAGCTTAGTAAGCAAGCCATCTGGAATGGCTTTACGATGACCAGGCTATTCATGTTCCTGAATATGCCCATTGCCCAGGGCATGGTCAGTGCTATCATTAAGGGGATCTTTTTCACATGGGCACCTCCTCAGTCATTAAGAAAACCAGAAAACAGTTCAGGAAACCTTATCAAATTTGGTGTTTCAGCTTCATCTCCCTCATAGGCCTTAGAGATGCCAATGGAAACATTGGTTAATTAACAAGAGAATGGGCAGAGGCCAAGGGTAGGGTGAGGTGACTCTTCCCAACAAGGTGGAAGTTTTAAGTGGTTATTAAGAATTAAGGTGAATAAAACAAATATTGACAGGGGTGAGACAAAGAGGAAAAGTCCCAGTAGAGCGGAAATCTTCAGAAGGCAATAGTTAGAATCTTTAGATGAGTGCTCGCTTTGGCAGCGCATATACTAAAATTGGAACGATACAGAGAAGATTAGCATGGCCCCTGCGCAAGGATGACACGCAAATTCGTGAAGCGTTCCATATTTTTTTGGAAGTACTCCTGAATAACTTGTATTTGCCTCACTTTAGAGGCTTCTGGGCATCCTTCTCAAGGTAGAAGGCTGATGTCCACAGAAGAAGTGGTACCCTAAGAATGGCATTGTAACATGTATACTATCATGTAAGAATCGAATCGCCAGTCTATGTCTGATGCAGGATACAGCATGCTTGGGGCTGGTGCACGGGGATGACCCAGAGAGATGTTATGGGGAGGGAGGTGGGAGGGGGGTTCATGTTTGGGAACGCATGTACACCCGTGGTGGATTTATGTCAATGTATGGCAAAACCAATACAGTATTGTAAAGTAAAATAAAGTAAAAATTTAAAAAAAAAGAAAAAAAAAAAAGAATGAGATGAATGAAACCGGATGTGAGTGTGCGTGCATGCGCTCACTCAGTCCTGTCCAACTCTTTGCGACCCCATGGACTGTAGCCTCCTCCATCCATGGGATTTTCCAGACAAGAATATTGGAGTGGGTTGCCTTTTTTCACTCCAGGGGATTTTCGTGACCCAGGGATCGAACTAGTGTCTCTTACATCTCCTGCATTGACAGGCAGATTCTTTACCACTGTGCCACCTGGGAAGCCCCAAACTGAACACTGATAGGGTTAAAACAAGGATTTTAACACAGCACTACTTAAAGTTTGGGGGGCTTCCCTGGTGACTCAGTGGTAAAGAATCTGCCTGCCAATGCAGGAGACTCGGATTTGATCCCTGGGTCAGGAAGATCCCCTCGAGGTGGAAATAGCAATCTACTCCAGTATGCTTGTCTGGAAAATCCCATGAATAGAGCAGCCTAGCAGGCTACAGTCCAGGGGGTTGCAAGTCCATCCTACACGCCCTAGTTGAGAAATTTAAAAGCTGCAAGACAGAGATTATGAGAAATCTAATCAGCAATCACTTGTGGCAGCATGTAGGTAGGTTAATCAAGATAAAGATTGACAAAAGGGCCAGGGTCCCTTCTTTCCAGCGCTCACTGGGGATCCAAAGCCTTTTGCACAAGAGTCAGTAAAATGGTCAGGGGTGGAGAAGATGTTTCCCGCACTCGTGATACGGGAATCCCATGAACCCGTTGGTAAAGACCTCACTCGGGCTACAGCCAGATGTAGAGACTCTAGAGATGTAAGGGTGGATCAGATGATGAGAGTTGGAATGCTTAAGCTGGTATTATGTAAAGAAGTTGTATTGGTGCTACTTAAATGTATTATAGGAATGGCTGTCTGGCTGGGGAACACTTCCCTTACCTAGTGTTGTAAAATCCTAACCTGTGGATGAAATCCTAAGGGAGGCTACAGTTAGGGCTGTAATGGGTGGTGGGACTAAGGTAAAGTTTTGTGGGAGAACCTGGTGTGTTGAGACAGGCTTTCTGTGAAGTGGTGGTATCTCTCTTACCTGACTGTCATGGGGACGGACATACTATCTGACTGGGGAATGTTTCACCCACTGAAGATTGGAAAACAGAGGACACGTGATTCCACCCCTCAAGCAATATTAATGGGACTTGCTAAATGGGAACCAGTAAGACCACCTAAGCCCACACTGTGGAATAGAAGCTGGAATACCAGTAGGGAAAAAGTCCCTGTGCCACAGCCCAACGTGGGACTTAGGGCAGGAGCCTGTCAGCACTCCCTGTGACAACTGGGACTCGCAACTAGAGAATTCCCATTTGAGGGCCATTTGCTAGCTTGTTATTAGACATTATTAATTTTTAAATAATTTTTAAATTTATTTATTTATTTTTTGACTGTGCTGGGTCTTCATTGCTGCTTGGGCTTGTTTTCTCTAGTTGCATTAAGTGGGGGGGCCACTCCTCACTTGCAGTGCATGGGCCTCCCATTGTGGTGCCATCTCTTGTTGTTGGGCACAGGCTCTAGGGCATGCGGGCCTTGGTAGTTGCACTGCATGGGCTCAGAGTTGTGGTTCCTGGGTTCTAGAGCACAGGCTCAACAGTCGTGGCACACAGGCTTAGTTGCTTTGTGGCATGTGGGATCTTCCCAGATCAGGGATCGAACCCCATGTCTCTGGCATTGGCAGGCAGGTTCCTCACCACTGAGCCACCAGAGAAGCCCAGACATTATTCACTGAAGCTACCCCTTCATTATTCATTCAAGGATATAAATGATCTTGAAATTGAAAATCCCCACAATGTCTTGGATGGTGTCAGAAACACTCTAATGGGGACGGCAGTGCCCAGAAGAGTTCCATAGCAATGTGCTTCGCTGGGTTATACATGCTCTTGTTATGGGAGAAAGCAAGGAGGAGATACAAGTAGGGAACTGTGTGAGGAGTTGCTGGATTCTGTTATCGCTTGGACAGTGCCTTGCAAATAGTTTGCAACAGACAGAAAGCTGGTTGGTTTGAGGGCAGCAGTTCCATGGTAAATGGCCAACATCCTGTTGGGGAGGCCATCACTCAGATCGAAGAAGGTAAAAACAAATTAGCTCAGTGGGCTGAGTTGCATGCTGTTTGCCTAGCAGTGATGAAAGAATTGGACAGTGGTAAAGCCCCTGTGTCTGAGTTTTCACTGACTCATGGGCAGCGGCCATTGGCCATATGGTCAGGCAGAGGGCAAGGGAAACCTGGCTTATTAAAGGGATGCCCGTATGGAAATCAGTATGGGAATTTGAGGGGGACGTGAAGGTAGGACATGTCAATGCTCATTGGGAGAATCCCATTCCAGCTTTGGGAGGTGACTGAAATCAACAAGCAGATATCCATCCCTGCGCTTGCTGGAGGTGGCCACCTGGGCCCATGAAATGAGTGGATATAGGGGTGCTGAAGCATTGCAGAGATGGGACTGATCCGGACGTGGTCCTCTTGTTCCCTCTGAGACGCAAGATGCCAAATAAGAGCTGTTCTGTCAGCGAAACAGACGGGGGTGTGGTGGGCTGTGTGGCAGATTCTGGTGGGAAGACCTTGACTGTAGCTGCCAAGTGAGATCAAGGCTGGAAGCACTGGGGACTCCAAATGGGTCCTGGGTCCTGACAGGAGCACTGCTGACCCCAGCCTGGGCTTTACTTGCCCGGTGGTCAATGCCAATGCTCAGGGTGTTAGGAAGGGACCTGAAGACGGGAGAGCACACCAATTTGAGCATCTGGGCATCATTTCTTTAGACCAAGGAACACATTTCACCAGCTCATAATGTCCAAGGATAGACAGATATCCTCCTCAGAGTGTGATGGAGTCAGTTAGAACAGCAGTTGTCTATAATGGTGGACACAAGCATGAAGTCTTCCATGCCTTCACGGGTATCTGCTCACATGTACCTTGAACATGAGTGAGGCCAAAGGAGTGTCTCCCACTTGGTAGATCTGTTTGCCTTTCTGGTGGATCTGAGAGGAATGACTTACATTATTTCCATTTATCTCATTGGCTAGAACCCCATCCTATGACCTCAGTCTCACTTCAAGGGAGTCTGGAAAATGGTGTGTTTCTGTGACTCTGGAAAGAAGAAAATTGCTGCAGGAGTTGGGGCAACATGGAAGATTATTGCCTGCGGGACTCTCCATTCTTGCTTATCTTTCCCTGCCCAGTGTCTAGTGCTCCCTCGCTTGTCTCCTCTGTCACATGCATCTCCAGATTTCATTTACCCTAAGAAACATGTCCAATAGTAGCCTAAAACATCATGCCTCTCAGAGATAGATGCATGTTAAAACAAATCTGAGCTTTTGGCTAGAGGGTTAAGGCTGTGATATGAGAATTTCAGGCATGAGTAGGCCAGTTGGGGAAATAATTGGGATTTTCTGAAACGACAGACCAGGCTTTTCCTGTGTACCATCTTTTACACCATTTTGCCACTGCCCGGGGAACATTAGAGCGAGATGTTTTGAAGTCATCAGGCTAAGCAGTTTGAGTGGCCATGATATTAGATGCAGCCAGACCATTAAAGCATGATTTTCATCTGGCTGTCTAAAGGTATTGATGTGAAGTGGGATGAAATTATTGTCCACTCCAGCTGATTTGGAATCAGCTTTCAAATCATCCATCTGTCTTCCCTCCCTCCCTCTCTCTCTCCCTCCTCCAGAATGAAAGAGGCTTAACCCAGAGTGGGTCTGTAATGAGGCCAGAGAAGGAATTGGGGAGTATTTCCCCAAGGTTCTGGGAAGACTGAGGTCTCTGTGTTTCTTGCGGTCAGACTCCAGCTCGCGTTTTCATTGGCTGCACCCATCCCGCAGCACATCTTCCAGCCCTGTGGTGCCTTTACACCGGGGCCACCTAGTTAGGCTGGGACTACATTTCCCAGAATTCCCTTCTTCACACAGTTCCTGGGTTCTACCTTAGGGTTGGTTGCAGGAGAAATTTCTGTGAGATTTGGAAGGCAAAAGGGAAACAGCAGCCACTCTTACACTCGGCAAAGAGTCGGGTGCTGTGGGAGTGCTCCCATGTTGTTGCTGATCAGCTGGCTCACCTTTCTGGCCCCAGGGTGCAGCCAGGCGCTCTGACTGGATCTTTCCCCTTGCTTTCTCCAGATCCTGGGCCAAGCGTGTCTGCAGTCATGGCTGAGGGTGTCAGCTTTTCCTGCAAGTGACTCATACCATGGAGGTTAGAGGCAGTGAAATGTGGATTCTGGCTGCTGTGGTGGTTTCTGGTTTATCTTTACACCACCCCACACCAGCCTCCAAGATGGTACTCAATGAGTCCCATCTCCTGGTAGTCGTACCCTTGAGTCTTCCCTTCCACATTGTTCCCTGTTGGTCTGTGTGACCAATATGAGCATGGCAGAGGTGATGGCACGTCACTTATGAATTAGGTTCTAAAAAACACTGCTCCTTCTGTCTTAGTCTCCCTCCCACTGTCCCTTTCTCTTTTTCTCTGAGATCTCTTCAGCTAGGAAAAACCAGCTGGTATGTCAGGAGTGGCCCTGCAGAGAGGCCCATGTGCTAATAGTCAACAAGGCACCAAAGGAATCCCATCAGCAGATATGTGAGTGAGCCAGCTTGGAAGCAAATGCTCCAGCCCCAGTCAAGATCTCAGATGACCACAAGCTCCGACTTACACCTTAACTGAAACCCCATGAACAGACCCAGAACCAAAACCACTCCGCTAAGCTACTCCCCAAATCCCAACCCTCAGAAACTGAGATAATACGTGTTTCTTGTTTCAAGTAACAAAATTTTGATGTAATTTGTTATATGGCAATAGATAATACCACAATGTCCATCTTTTCATCCCAACTGCTGGCCTTGCTGCCTTCAGGCCCTCGGCCAGATGCTAGTCAATGGTCTCACATGGGCAGCTTAACCTGCTCCCACAGTAAATCCCTTATTCTGTATCACTCAGCATGGGTCTCCTTCCTTGATCAAACCTTCCCTGATACCACAAGGAACTAATAGGAGACATTCCCCAGTCTTTTCATCATTGGTTTTCCCTTAGCAGAGGTTCTCAACTTTTCATCAGAACCACCCAGAGAGCTTTTTAAAAAAGTATCAGTGACTAGGTCCTATCTCCAGAAATCGTGATTTAGTTGTCTGAGGTGTGGCCCAGGCATTGGGATCTCTTAAAGCTCCTAGCTGCTTTAATATGCAGACTGGATCGACAGCCACTGACCTAGTCTGGCTGATTCCCCTGGTCCCTCCAGGTTCCCACTTCTTCATCCTTTCTTGGGCTGGGGCATGGGTAACACAGTCTAGGAACCTGTGGTAACTTTTCTTTGGGGGATCCTGACACCTAGAAGTGGGGGCCATCGGGAACCTTCTCACTGGTGGAGTTCTCACTGCAGGAAGGCTGAGTTCTCAGGGCAGCCGGACAATGTGGTAATGGCTTCCAGGGTCTGATTCTGGTTCTTTAACTCCATCATCACTGCCATCAATGCTGTGCAGCTTAGCCTCTTGATTCCATTTCTTTCTGCTTAGATCAGGGAACCTTTATGGTCTGTTCCAATGCTGAGAGTCTGGATTTAGGAAGTACATTTTATGTTAACTCCCCAAGTGACGTTAAGGATACCCAGCCCTTCCATGGGCCTCAGTTTCCTCATCTGTCAAAGGGAAACTGTGTAAGATGAACTCCAGAGCCTTTGTATTGGGTTGGGTCGCCTAGGAATAGGCTCTGGGATGTTTTGTGTGTATGTGGCTTCTTGGGAACTCCTTTTAAGGTCAATATCCAAGAGTGAGGGAAGCAGGATTGGGCAGGGACAGAGCTGAAATGTGATGTAGTCGTCACAGGGCCTCCCATGACCCCCTGGGAGCCTTGCAACCAGTGTGGTCCTTCAGAGTTGTCATGAACTGAGGCAAGGGGGTTGAGCCTTTGTACTTCCAATTGGCCAGTCATTGAATATGGTGTGCTCCCAGGGAAGGGAGGTGTGACTTTGAGTTATCCTGAGCTGAGGGAAGTTCTTGGAGGGAGAGTCTGCTGAGAGCTGTCAGCTAGAGGAATGAGTCCCTTTGACTTGAAGGAGGGAAGGAATCTGAGCAGGACACCCTACCAAGCGCTAAAGACTTCCAGTTCGAAGATCCTGTGATCACAGCCCCAACTCCAGGGTGATCTGTGGAGAAGGGAGTGGACGTCTTACTCCCTTCAGCTAGGCATAAGATCAGACACCTCAGAGTAGCTTCAAGGTTCCAGGAGACCAAAAGCTTGATTAAAGCACAACTGTCCTTAAAACCTCTGTCACCCTTAGCAGAGGGCGAGCTAGAGGGAGGTGTAAGTCAACTTGCTTCACAGAAGCAAGGCCCTTGGGGAAAAATTAAAAACCACTCCTGGAGGAAAAAGTGGCTTCCAGAAGGGAAGTCTACCAGGTATAACACTCAGCTCCCCAGAGCACAGAAGATAATGGAGTTGCAAGGGGCTGTGGTCGCCATGGTAATGGCATCTCAGATTCCAACTGAATGAAGCTACTGGCTGGCCTGTCAATCACCCAGCAGCCACCTTTTCAGTGGGAACTGGTCTCAGTGCTGGACAGGGCTAAGGAGGAAAGGCCACCTCATATGTGTATACACTGGGCATGTGGGGGCCTTGATGTTCTTGTGAGTATCTTCGCATATATGAGTTTTTTTTATAAGGGCATCTGTGCATATGTTTGTGGCTCTGGGTGTGGAAAACTGAGTCCAGTTGTATTTGTGTATTGGTGCTGGGGGTGGGGTCTGCATGTTGGAGCCCTGCCCGTGAACCCCACAGGCAGAGCCGATGATTCCATTTAAGAGGCATGACTTGCCCTTCTTCAAAATATCAACGATTGCCATTGTCCACTCAGCCTGAGAAAGCCCTTTCTTTGAAGAAATTTTCTACCTTTCGCAGCTTCTTTTAAAGCACAGACCATTGTCAGTTACCAATCCACCAAGAATGGAAGGCTTCCCCAGAATATAGGCAAAGAAACAGAAGAAGCTGGACCTAGCTTAGCACCTCTCATACGTATCTGTGTGCATTTATGAATGCATGAATAATTGGAGTGGGGCGGGGGAGGCAACCAGGAGAGACAGTTGTCTGATTGGGGAGTGGAAGGGTTCCTGGAATCAGTCTCAAGTCCATTTCCATTTCCAATTCAATTGGTTTCTGGAGCACTAGTGTTTTGTCAGGCATTGAGCTGGGGGCCGATAGGGGAATAGGGCTGATGGGGGCCCTGCCCTCTGGCAGCTCAGTCTCTGGGGATATGGGTTCCTTCAGGAGTTTCCTGGCCTGAGACCAGTACAGGGTGAATTATGGGGTGGGTCTCACTGTGGGCAACTGGGCTTCAATCTCCCCTCCCCTCCCCAGGGATGTCTAAAGGCCTAGGAAGTGGGGTGATTCTCCATCCACTCCTGTGTGTCATTGGCCAAGGGCTGCCCCCGGAAGACTGTACTCCCTGTGTCCACTGCCTCCCCCACTCGCCAGCCAGAGAAAGGCCTTTGAGGAGAGCAAGCAAGTGGCAGGTGCCGCTCTGTGGCGGTTGGCACGTACCAGAATGATCAATGCCAACGGGATGAGGGTGGGGCAGTGCCAGCATCTGCTACGCCCCGTGTGGCCCTTCCAGCCGTGTGACCAGGGCAGCTGGTCCTCCCGGCCACAGCTTAGCAGGCCTCATGGTGACAGACTTCAGTCCTCAGACCTGAGCTGGGTCAGGGCCAGAGAGTCAGGGCTTCTGAAACATTTGCAGACTTGAGCTTCCTGGACAGCCTCCATGAGCCGTAGGCTACGGACCAGGCAAGCCCACTCAGCGGGGAGCCAGGGCCCCTCACTCGTCTTGATGTAAGCTCAGACTGTGGCCTATTGGCCCAGAGCTTCAGTCCTCAAGAGACATCTGCAGGGGTCTCAGCTCCCATCCTTCTCCCCCCACTTCCATCTGCTCCTGATTCCAGGCCAGGAATCCTCCCTGGATGCTGGCAAGTGCTCCTGGCTTCTGCTCACTCAAGCCTGGCCCCTTCTCTTCCAAGGACTACTTTGCACTTGGCCTCGTCACTTGGTTGAGGAAAAATCCTCTCGATTCCCGTGCCTGCTTCTTCCCTGCTCTGAATTGAGGGGAGACCTTCGCTTCCTAGATTATAATCGATTCTGCCCCCTGTAAGCCTCCAAGTGATTGAGTAAGGATGGAGGGAGGAGGGTGAATCAGAAGGTAAGGGCTCAGGCAGTCCCCCTTGGTCTCATCTCAGGTTGCTAACTTTCCTACTCCATTCTGCTCAGATTCTCACCCATTTATAGAGTCTCTGGATGTTGAATTCAATTCAACAGTTGCCAGAAGACTTTCTGTGAGCCCAGGACTGTTCCAGCCTGAGAGGATAAAAGGAAGTCTAAATAAGCCCCTGACACTCGCGGGGTAGGGGTGGGGGGCACAGCTGAGCTCAGCATCGCCGTAAGTGACACACCTCATCTCTTTGGCTTTTGACCTGCCTGAGCCGGAGCTCCAAGAACCTTAATGACTTGGGGACATACTGGGCTTCTGAGCCCCAGGAGATGGACCCCAACCCAGATGAATGCTCAGTCTGCAGTGGTCTTGAACTAGCCCAAGGTAGACCTTGTTGGTGAGGAAGGTCTGTAGGAGGCCTTTGCCGAAGTGCACTGTTCACCAAGGTGGGGAGGGAAGTGTACAGTCTCCACCGACATCAACAGTGAATCCCAGGCTGTTCCACAGGCTGCAGCACTGGGGTGTTGCCCTCTCTGGTCTGTGTGTGGTCTCTGCTTGGCGGTTTTGATGATGTTGCTGCTATATATCCCTGATGGTTTTGCAGACACTCTGCCAAGATCTGCCATTCCTCTCCCCAGGGTGAAATGAGTGGGCCGCCTTCTTACCTCTACCATGTCGGCTCCTGCCACTGACCCCCAAGAGAAGAGCTTTGCCCATAAATTAACAGTTCAGAAAGGAACCCATGACTTTTGTTGACGGTGAAATAAAAACTGCTCCAACTTCCTTGCCACAAAAGTCTGGCCAATACTCCATTAAGGGCAGATAGTTGTGAACAATGAAGGCTCTCAGGAACTGGGAAATCCTCTCATGCATACTCCTTCCTCTCCCTCTAAAGATCAGACCCGCAAGATCAAGATCTATGGAGATGGGAAACGCGGAAACTTTATGAAGGACTGTAGAAAGGGGGAAAACACGTATATTTCCTTAGTACACCTCCTTCTCCACCATGCCTTTCCTGGTGCCCGGCAATAACAGTCTTACATTTTTGTAATGCTGAGCAGTTTTCATTGTGCTTTCACAAACGTTATGATTCTCACTATACCCACAGAGGCTCAGAGAGCCCCAAAGACTTTACCCCAGAATAGACACCTGTTTCAGTTAAGATTAGGTACAGAGACACAAAACAACTGTGAATTAAAAAAATAAAAAACTTTCTTCTTCTTTCCCATTAGAGTCTGGGGGATAGGCAGCTCTATTTTGAAAAATCATAGGGACCAATGATCCATCCATTGCTCTGCCAAACCTAGCATGGCCTCACCTTCATGATCCAAGATGGCAGCTCCAGCTCCAGCCATCACATTTGTATTCCAGGCAGAAGAATAGAAGAAAGGATGAAGAATAAAACGGGGGAAAGAGAAGCATGCCCCTTCCCTTTAAGGACATGTCCCCAGAGTGGCACTCACTACTTCTACTTTCACCTGTAACTTAGTCACATGGCTGAGTCTAACTGCAAAGAAGGCTGAGAAATGTAGTCTGTTCCAGATGATCATGTGCTCAGGTAAAAATTGGGGCTTCTGTGTATGAAAAGAGGGAGAACATACCTTGTGGGAGAACTCATTGTTTCTGCTATGGTGACTTTGCCATCAAGGGGAGAAACCAGCTTTTAAACCTGATTTTTCTCACTCTAAATTCTGCCTTATTTCCTTTGCATGACATGTGGTATCTCTTATGTGTAGTCTGATTCACAGAATCATAGAATTTCCTCAATGGGGAATACTTTGAGGGTATCCTTCTATTCTCCCTTGAGTGGCTGTCTGAAATAGCTCTAGAGTTGGCTGGATGAATGTCCACCGCCTCTCTGGAACATCCTCTGGGCCAGCTCATTCGGTAGTGGTTCTGATTATTATCAAAGATCTTTCTGTGATTGAACCCAAACCAGTTTCCCTGGTCCTCTGCCCATTGAGCCTCATCTTGTCCTTTTGTACCTCTCAAAGCAGAAAACATCTATTCTTTTCTTCCCTCTTCTGCAGAACAGCCTTTCAGAGTTTTGAAAACAGACCCTCCTGATCCCCCTGAGTCCTCTCTTTTTCAGACTAAGTATTCCCTGTTCCACTAACCAGCCCTCAGGTGGCCTGGTGCTGAGGCCCTTCACCATTCTGGACATCCGACTCTTACGGTATGACTTTCCAGGTAGTCACTAGGACGCATTTCACAAGGGCAGAAGGATCTCCCTGAAGAACAGAGCTGCAGGGTGTTCAGCCCCCAACCACTTCAGCCAGAGAGACTTCTGTGCGATAAATGCAGGGACTGTTAGAGGTCTCTGCTTACACTCTAAATTCTCTGTGAAATGCATGGTGGGTATGGGGCCAGGATAGGGAACCTCACTACCCTGACATCTGGGATGCTCATTCAGGGCTTCTTGAGTCTCTTGAGATTCTAAATGTGATGGACTGTATGTCTTCCCCCCTCCCCAATTCATCGGTTGAAACTCTAATCCCTGGTGTGATGACATTTGGAAAGGGGGCCTTTGGAAGGTTATAAGTCATGAAGATGGAGCCTTTGTGGTAGGATCACTGCCCTCAGAAGAGACACAAGAGAGTTCTCTCTCTGCTACCTCCCCGGCAATCTGTCTCTGTCTCCCTGACATGTCTGGAAACCAGGAAGACGGCTATCACCAGAACCTAAATGATGGTACTTTGATCTCAGACTTCCAGCCTCTAGAAATGTGAGAAATGCCTATTTCAGCTGCCCAGTGTGTGGTATTTTGTTGAGCAGCATGAGCTAACTGAGAGACTAACAGGTGATTTCTTATGAAAACCATAAAAGCCAGAAGGCAGTGAGATGGCATATTCAAAATGGTGAAAGAAAAAAGCCTTCAACCAAGAATTCCCTATCTGGCAAAACTGTCCTTGCTGGAGGAGCACAGGCCAAGGGATGACATCTGGATGCTTGTATCAGTTAGGAATGAATTTGCTGCAGGTAACAGAAAACCCAGCTATCAGTGGCACACATGATAAAGATTTTGTCTCTTGCAACAAAAAAATCCAGATTGGCATAATGGCTCCACTATGTTGTAAAGGACCCAATCTCCTATTTTCTTGATTTGCCATCCTTAACATAGGGCCTTTATCCTCATGGCTGCAAGCTGGCTGCTTCACTTCCAGGGACTGCAACTGTATTTCAGGCAGGAAGAAAGGGGAATGCAAAACACAAAGGATTTTTTAAAAAATTTATTTCTTTTGGTTGTGTTGGGTCTTAGTTGAGGCATGTGGACTCTCTAGTTGTAGTGTGTGGGCTTCAGTAGTTGTGGTGCCGGCTCAGTTGCCCCACAGCATGTGGGATTTTAGTTTCCTGACCAGGGATTGAACCCATGTCCCCTGCATTGGAACACAGATTCTTAACCACTGTACCACCAGGACAGTCCCCAAAGGATGTTTTTAAAGGGGAAATGCTCTCTTTTCCCTGGAAGCCCCAACTTGAGAGTTTTGTCGATAACCACAGTGACCAGAACTGGGCCACCTGTCTTCTGCCCAGCTGCAAGGGCAGCTGGGAAGAGAAGCCTTTTGGTTTTCCAGCTTCTGTGGTCAAAGATGTTGGAAAAGAGGGTTGTAAACAATTTGGGGGTGGTCATTCCAGTGTGTGCCATAATGTTCTGTAAACTAAAGGAACTGGGCTCAACAGCTTCCTAACTCCTTTCCAGCTGGGATTGCGTGTGAATGGGAATGGTGAGAGGCTGCATGAACTCATGGAAAAAACACTTTCAGGGCTCTGTCATCAGAGAGTCTGGAACTTAACTCCTGCTCAGCCATAACAAACTGTGTGACCTTGGATAAGTCACTTTACATTTCAGAGCCCCACTTGTTTTATGTGTAAAATGGGGATAATAATATTCACTTCTCGAGAGTGCTGTGAGTCGGAGTCATGTGTCAAGTTCCTAGCACGGAGATGGGCCTGTAGTAGATAACTCATCCAAGTAGTAGTTGAGTCCAGCTAAGTGTGGCTGGTGAGTCTCTTGGGGAGCCAGGGTCCAGCTTCCTCAGGACCAGGAACTGCCTCCTCCATGCCCCCCCTCCCACCCGCCAATCACAGTCACTAACGGTGACCAAGAATGATGCCGATCACACTGGAGCCCCTAAGGGAGCAAACTAATTGGTCCTGGTGGAGATAATTTGGACCACCCAGGCGGGCAGCTCAGCGTGGAGAGGCCGCCTCAGTAGACATTAAACATTCACCAGACAGTAGAGTGGAAATGCTGGCAAGGCTTTAATCACAGCAGGGCTGGCGGGTGCTGAGGCCGTGCAGATGAAGTACAGCCCGGAGCCTGAGGGGCTGCCACTAAGGTGACATGAGGAGTGGGACCCTGAGCCAAGAAGCACCTCCTGGTGCTGGGCAGGGTGTCCTCTCTGGAGAGTGAACCCTGTGTGCAGCGCTTTAAGTTTCTTAAAATAGAGCCGAAAGGGCTCTGGTGCCAGCAGAGGAGCTGAGGGCTTCTCTTGCTCCCGCTGAAGGTTGTAGCTCTCCTGCCATGATTCTGGCTCCCTCTACCAGGACTACTTGGATGATCTGAAGGAGGCCTGGGGCCTTGGATGACACCGGCTGGTGACACAGAGCTGAGTGAGACTTGGAAGCACTCGCTGAGCAGCTTGGGCAGGGCAGGCTGGGGCTGCCTTCTGAGGAATAGGGTTTGGGCTGTATTACGGGCTGTGCCGTGTCCCTCTCCTGATCCATACCTTGGAGCCCTAACTGCCAGTACCTCAAAAGCTGAGTCCATTTGAAAGTAGAGCCATTAAAGAGGTGATTTAGCTGAAAGAGGTCACATGGATGGGCTCTAATCTAGTCTGACTGGTGGTGTTCCTATAAGGAGATTAGGACACACATATAGGGGAGGCAATGTGACAACACAGTGAGAACTTGGCCACATCCGAGCCCCCAGGGGAAGCCTTGGAGGAAACCAACCCTGCTGCTCCCTTGATCTTGGACTTCCAACCTCCAGAACCATGAGAAAATGTGTTTCTGTTGTTTAAAACCCTTAGTCTGTGGTGCTTTGCTATGGAAGCCCAAGCTGACCAATACAGGCCCCTACAACACTGTTCTGTGCTTTCATCCTGAAAAAGAAGGATGCCAGTTTGAGATGATTGGCATTTATCATCCATCTCCTCATGTCTATAAACTGCCACATGCACCATGTCTGCATTGTCCGAAAATATTAATAATAGCCAGTAGGAGCCAATTATAGCTAATAGTGGGGTTTGGAGAGTAAACATTTTGGAATACTCTTCAAGAAAAAAAGACAAAATTGCAAATACCAAACCTAGTATGAAACTAAATGTTTAAATGAGAAAACAAATAACAAATTTTAAAGGCTCACTAAGAGCTCAAACTTCATAAAATCCAGAAAAATGATATAATATTTTTAGTAATTAACAGTCTGAAACACTTTCATGTCTCCTTTTTCTACTTTTTGGGGCTGCACAGTTTTGATTGTCTTTTCATATGGTAGCAATTTTTTGATATCTTTTTTATAGAGACAATAGAAAGATCATTCAACCTTTCCTGCAGCCTGCTTGATCTCCTTTTGATAAAACTATTAACAGCATTGTAAAGTTTCTTTTAGGTTCACAAGTTGTCATTGGTAATTAGTTTCCATTGTGGTCTCATCACAGAGTAACATTTTGACACATCTGTAGATCTCCTTTCAGTTTGTTTTTGACTCCTACCAAAATGCTTCTGTCTTCCTGTCCTATTTGAATTTTGGTATGATCAGTATTCTAAAAAAACACACAAAAAATTAATTTGAAATTAAGGTTTCCACATTGGGCTGCATAATTGCATAATAAAATAAAATTATTCTTAGGCTGCATACATTGACATGTTGATGATCACATGAGTTTTGTCACTGGGGCACTTGTTTCTTCAGGCCGTTTTGCTGCATCAGTAGCGATTTTTTGTGTCATTTTTTCTGGATCCACCAGACTTCATCAGGACAAGATATGTCAGATATGCTAAGATGCAACCTGAAATACTGGGATGCATAAAACTTACCATTCTCCAAACAGACGCATTTATGTTTGTAGGGCTGCTACAGTTTTGTGCCCTACAAACACATGAATTCTGATAAATCCTATTTTGTGCAGTTCCCATCAGAAAGGAAATAAAACTATATGGTGCGTTATTAATTGCATATACTGCATTATTGAGTATATTCCTGACAGAAGCAAGTTTCCATTTTGTCTAGGCATCAATGAGAACGGGATTTGTCACTTGCAATTTTCCACGTCTGATGATTGGAAGATTTTCCACAGACTAGCTTCTGGCACCATACATTTCAAGCTTTGTTTCTCTCCACTACCTCTATACTTTTGGAAGCTGGGAGCCATAGGATACTATGACAGATTGCATTTTCCAAAATGGTTGCAACAAGAGCGCCCATCACCCATGCTCTTCTTGTAATGGGACATTGACATTCCTCTCACTGAGGCCTGAGGTCTGTCTTCCTTCCTCTTGAACATGAGTGGGTCTGTGATTACAGCAGAAGTGACACTATGACTTCCAAGGTTAGATCATAGACAGTGATATAGCTTCTGCCTGGGCCTCTTGGGGGGCTTCCCTGGTGGCTCAGCTGGTAAAGAATCCACTGCAATGCGGGAGACCTGGGTTTGATCCCTGGATTGCGAAGATCCCCTGGAGAAGGGGATTCTTGCCTGGAGAATTCCATTCCAGTATTCTTATCTGGAGAATTCCATGGATTGTGGATACTTGCCCTTGGATCCCAGCTACCATGTTCTGAGGAAGCCCAAGCCACACAGAGCAGTCATAGCCAGCCAGCTGAGGTCCCAGCAAACAGCCATCAACTGCCAGACAGGTGAGTGAGAAGCTTTCAGATGATTCCAGCCCTTAGATTTTGAGCCACCCCAACTGACACCATGTGAAGCAGTGACAAGCTTCCCCAGCTGACCCCTGCCCATTGGCAGACTTGTGAGCAAAACAGATGATTGCTGTAGTTTTAAGCCAACAGCTTACACTCTGGGGTGACTTGCTGTGTCCAAGTAGATACCCAAGACACACACTTTTATATTGTGAAAAGGCTTGTACCTCCAAGTCACAATACGGGGTGAATCAGTCCAGAGAGAGTGCTCCCAAAGGCCATTTCTACTCTGCCGTGGGTATCTACATATCATACATATGTATATCCCTAAAAAAAAAAACTAGTTTCATCCTCACTTCAACTTCCCCTCAGCCAGATCCCAGATACAACCATGACTACTCTTACGCCACCAGACCAAATGGGAGGTGTGATGAAATGGAAGTTAAACTGAAAACAGACGGTGGTCTGTACAAAACACATAAGCTCCCAACTCTACCTGAGACAAACTTAGAAGGGGCCAATGCGAGGGGCCCTGAAGCTCAAACATTATGGGTTCACAGGAAGTCTACTTCTGTAGCCAATGTTTCTTGAACACTTGTAAAGTGCTACCTGGGTTAAGCTTTCTACATGAATAATCATATTTGAGCATAAATCAAGACCCTCTAGGTGGGTATTATTCTTCCCATTTTATAGATAAGAAAACAGAAGCCCAATGTAATTCAAATATGTCCAACATGTATTTATTCAGCACTTGATTTTATAACTATTTGTGTATTATCTTATGTTGCACAAAGGATCTACCCATGTTGGGTGTTATACTTGCAACAACACTCCAGGCACAGTTCTTATATTCATCTTATAGCAAAGCACATGGTGGCAAGGTACTGAACTGGTATTGTGGGGAATATGAAGTATAAGATGCATTCTTTACCCTCCAGAGTCTGGGTTCCTCAAAAGGAATAAGAAATGCTTTTAAGGTAACCAAAGATGCTGAGGATGATATCATTACATGAGAGAGGAGTTCTGAAACACCCAATAGTGGGAAACAGGCCTAAGAAGTGGTATCCCACTCATGTGAAAGTTGAGGATCACCTTAACACTTCACAGACCAAGGATGGATTTCTCCTTCTGGTGGACTGATGTGCCCGCTTTGGGTGAAGTCATTAACAAACATTTATCCCCTTTGGGCATGAGACTCTGAACTATATTCTAGTCTTGTCTTTAAAGAGCTACAGTCCTGTTGAGGAAAAAAAAGCCAAATAATTATAATAAATTAGCTACCACTCCAATTCTTTGAGAATTAGTCATCCTACTAGGCATCCTCCTACCCCATTATACTGTTCGAGCCTCCATGCAATCTTCTGGAGATGAGCATTACGATTCCCCTTTTTTTAAGAGAGAGAATTGAGAGACTGTAATTTGCTCAAACCCACAGATAATTTGGCTCAGATGGTAAAGAACCGTCCTGTAATGCAGTAGACCTAGGCTCAATCCCTGGGTCGGGAAGATCCCCTGGAGAAGGAAATGGCAACCCACTCTGGTATTCTTGCCTGGAGAATTCCATGGACAGAGGAGCCTGGCAGGCTACAGTCCATGGGGTCCCAAAGAGTCAGAGGTGACTGAGTGACTAACATTTCCACTTAATTGTTTCACAGATATTAAGTAGCAGGATGGGGATTTGAAGCAAAGATGTCTTATCTCCTTGCCCACTTGCTTTCCACTCTGATTAATGCTATAGAGGTCTACTCTAGAAAGGGTCCAAAGAGGTGGCCTAGGAAGCCTGACTGGAAAAGGCAGGAAGGCATCTGGTTCCACAGAGAAGATAGAACCTTAAACATAGAGTGTAGGTCCATTTATCCTGGTAGAGAGATGTAGGGAGGACATGAGAGGAAAGGAGGCAGCATGAACAAAGGCAGAAATTGACAGGACTAGTGCACAAAGAGGGACTTGAGTGGAAAGTGTGGAGAGATGATGGGAGATAATTTATTGTTACATATTTGATAGAGGGTTTTTTTTATTGCTACTGTAAAATAATGTATTTTTTTTCAATTTCTACTTTTTGTTGCTAATATATAGAAATTCAGTCAATTTTTATATATTTACCTTCTATCCCATGACCTTGCTAAGTTCAGTTGTGAGTTCTCGTAGTTATTTGGTAAGTATCCTTGAATTTTCTACAGATGCAGTTATATCAGCTGAAGACAAAGGCGGTTTTATTTCATTCCAATTTATATGCTTTTTCTTGTCTTATTGCACTGGTTAGAACCTCTAGTACAGTGTAGAGTAAAAGATGAAAGCAGAGATCTTTGCCTTATTCCCAGTCTCAGAGGGGAACACAATCACTATTTCATGGTTAAGTATGAAGTTAGCTGTGGGTTTTTTGTAAATACCCTTCATCAGGTAGGGAAATTTTTCTTCTATTTCCAGTTTGCTGAGAGGCTCTACAATGAACTTGTCAAGGCTTCTTAAAATTTATAGCCTGGTCTCAGTTGTGTTATATCAGTTGTGCTATGAGGAACTAGGTTGTGACCTTTTACTCAT
Source organism: Capricornis sumatraensis (assembly GCF_032405125.1). NCBI lineage: Eukaryota > Metazoa > Chordata > Mammalia > Artiodactyla > Bovidae > Capricornis > Capricornis sumatraensis. The sequence continues at coordinate 103,536,054 of NC_091092.1, read as the reverse complement.
TCATGGAGTATTTATTGACTTGGGTCAGTGTTCTTAGCTTGGAGGTAAGGAAGACAGACAGAAGCAGTCATCCTCAGAATATGGTAATATCCAGCAGAGTGGCAATCTCTCAAGGTCATCAGCAAGAAGGGAGAGCTGCACAGTGACTAGACAGAAAGGGCAGAGAAGAGGGACCAGAGAGACTGGTCCTAGGGCAAAAGTAAGGCAGCACCATGGGAAACTCTAGAAATAACTGGAGCACGTGAGAAATAGGAATGCTAATTCCCAACATCATCCCCATTTACAGACTAGGAGACTGATGTATAATAGGACTAAATAATTTGCTCCAGGTCATACAATAGTAAGTGGTAGAGCTGGCATTTGAACGCAGGCAGTCTGGCTCCAGAGTCCATACTTTTAATCACTGTACCATCCTATCTAAACTATGATCTGATTGTTCCATCCTTTACCTCTGTTCCCCTTTGAACAGATGGTGACAAATGTCACTGTCTTCACTCTGCCGAGTGTAACTCCATTTGTCCTGAGAACCCCAGACTGGAAGGAAACCCAGGACTGGCCTGGACCCAGCAGAGCCCCTCTGCCTAAAGAGGTGCATGGGTTCTGTAAGTGTGGGCCGGGCCTCAGTTTCTGGGTTGGGTGTTTATCTTCAAGGTCAAAATCAAGCTTGTTGAGGGGGGCCAGGTCTCTGCTGGGGATGCAGGGCAAGGCTACATGGAGTCTGTCTGTAGGGAAGGGTGGCTTGCCTACCTTAGTATTTTTTGGAAACCTTTTCCTTCAACATAGCCGTGTCGAAGGATGACTCAGCTCTGAGGTGTGTTTGAAAATTTTCATGTTAAAAAGGCTCCTTTCTTCTGTCCTAGCATCTCCTCTTCTGCCCAGCCCCCTCACTTCCTCTGATTGATGTCTCCTATTTAGTAATGAGCACTGGACTCCTGTAACCCTTCTGACAAATGGCTATGCCTATTCCCATCTGTCCCAGGAATATGAGATCAGAGACCTTGGAAATGGGGCTGCACACCTGAAAGACAGGGTTTCTTGGACATAAAATGTTTCTTATGCTTTATTGTACCTCTTGTGAAGAGTATTGCTTATAAAACTTTGTTGTGATTGACTGCCCCCCTAGCCCTGTCACTTTCTTGTAGATGATTTCTGTTAGACAATTCAGCCAATGGGCTGGAATGAATGCAAACTGGTTTTCTCCCTAAAGCATCAGCGCAGCCTGCCCAGTGGGACTGAGCCATTGTGGACAGACAGACTTTCTCTGCCACTTCACCCAGGGTTTTCCTGGCAGCTCAGATAGTAAAGAAGAATCTGCCTGTAATTGAGGAGAGCTGGGTTCGATTCCTGGGTTGGGAAGCTCCTCTGGAGAAGGGAATGGCTACCCACTCCAGCATTTTTGCCTGGAGAATTCCATGCACAGAGGAACCTGGTGGGCTATAGTCCATGAGATAGCAAAGAGTCAGACACAACTGAGCAACTAACACTAACTCACCTACCCAGGGCATGTGAGGGGAGGGGGGCATGGTTTCCTGAAAGTGGGGGTTGAGAGCCAGTCCCTCTGTCCAGCAGAAGATCCCAGCCTCTGGCTTAAGAGCCGACCAACCACAGCATCGCGGCTGGGGCTAAGCACGGAACATTTGGAGCTGGTGTAATTGCTTATGTAGTTTTAATTGCTCATTTATCATGCTAACAGGCCCAGAGTACTGATCATTTGCGATGTGTTCAGTAATTAAAAGAGCAGGGGTGAGGTCGGGTGATGAGGAGCGGTGGGGTGAAATGAGGTGAAGAAAGGCCCAAACGCACAGCACAGGGGGCAAGTGGGGAGGCAGTAGCTTGTCCCCTTTCTGACACGGAGCAAAGGCTGTGTTCCATATGAGCATTTCCCAGCTGTTGATTTGAACCCAAGAGCAAGTGTGCTCCAAGCTCCCTGTGAGGAAACCCAGTCCCTAGACAGCACTGTTTGGTTTGCACAGTATGTCTGCCCACCTGATCAGGGATTTGGGCCACCCAGTTTTCAGGTGAGGAAAAAGGGGCTCCATAAAATGCTTTGCCCAAGACCCCATGGCAGCCAGAAGCTGGTGGAGTGAAAACCCAAACCCACATCTCGTCATTCCGAATCTCTGACCCTTTTTTCCTCTAGGGCATCAGCACATGCCATTTTCTCTTGGCCACATTGACATTGCTGCAGTTGGTGGATTCTGGAATGAATACCCAATGGTCTAGGGGATTTCTAATGCTGATTCCTAGGTCTGCCTTATAGAAGCATGGCAGGGTTTCGAGGGGGTGGTGGAGGAGTCCAGTTTTAGAGAACTCCCCACCCCCACCAGTGCTGATGATTGTCCAGGCTAGGATCCTCATCTCAAGCACATGCCATTGGCCTCAGTCCCTCTTCAAAGAAAAGCATAGTGGCAGGCATCCTGGTTTGAGTTCCCCCCAGAAATAGATTCCAGGTCAAGGATTTGAGGGTGAAACGGTTTATTTGGAAGGTGAAGGGAAGGCTGGAAGGGTTGAGAAAAGGGGAGGAAAGGCAGAAAATAGAGGGCGCATCATCAAACAAGTTACCTCTGGGGGCCACATGGGCTTAATCCCCATAGGGGATGACTAGAGACAACACAGAGCATACCTTGTAGTCACCATATCCGAGGGGTGAGCATACTGGGGGGTTTCTAGGCCAACTGTCCTCGGGGTGAGAGTGTACATTCTCTGTTACTGTCGCTTTCAGCCGAACCTGCAGGGTAGAGCAGATTCCAGCCCCAAGAGAAAGTCCTCAGGCAAAAGAGATGAAGCTTCTGGCATTTGTGGGTTTGGTGGGTGTGCACTACAGTGGCAGGCCCTCAGGGATACAGGCACAATGGGGACAGTGTCCCTACAGCAAGCATCTGTCATACTGCCGTAGAGCAGGCCCCGTCCCCAACCAGCTGTGCCGTTCATTCAATTTGCGAATTGAAATCTTATTAGCGTTCCCCTAGGAGTTATTGATGGATTCATTTTCCTTCTGGGTTTCTTCCTATCCTCCCACTAATGGGGAGGATCTTCTGGACTCTGTAAAAGCCAAAGGAGACGTGGCCGCCACTACTGGCAAGAAGGCAGTGGAGAGGGAGCTGCAGAGAACCTGAAATCTGTGATGTGGTCCATTCCTTCCAACTGCAATTCAGGAACATCATCCCTGTTCCTAGAGGAAGACACAGATGGATGATGTGGGCATGTACAACCCACCCTAGAAAGTGAACCCAGGGTTATGCCTTCTGCCTGGCCAGATGACTATAGTTTGACAGCACCCTTTCCCTCTCAAGAAAGCACATTGACAAGCGAGTGAGTGGGCACTGTGTTATTTTAGGAGTAACATAGAATATATTCTAATTTGTTTAAGCCAAATTCGAGATTAGTGTCTTTTTATTGTTACTGTCAAATTTTGTATGTGGCAGTGCACAGACGATGGGGACCTAGTCACTGAGAGCTACTATTCTGCACCATCACAAAGAAATGCGTTTGTTTTTTCTTTTTGCATCCAGGGCGCCAAACTCCCTGGAAATGGTTTATTTGCACACATGGCCAATTTCCCATCAGGTGGTCAATAAGGTCAATAAATCAATCAACAAATATTGACGGTGTGTCTACATTATGCAAGACATTGTGAGGAATTATTGTAAATATAAACATGGTCCCTGTCTCAAAGGAGCTCACAGTCTAAGTGGGGGCAAGATCTGTAGAGGTGAAAGGGAACTTGTAATGTAAAGCAGTGTACAGATGCAGAATGAGTGGGGAACACTCATTGATTAGGCTTGGGAGAAGCCAAGGAAGACTTCTTGGAGGAAGGGTGATTTGAGCTGAGCCTTGCAGGATGGGTAGGAGTTGGGCGAAAAAGAGAACAGTGAAAGGCATCACAGGCAAGAGTTAGGAAACACCCAAGGCTTGTTCAGAGCCAGGCAGGGTGTTTGCCTGGCCACAGTGGGGCTCATAGATGGAATAGACACTGTGCAAGCTTGTGGGACACCCTGGATACTATTGCATGTCTCTCATTGGAAGCCTCACCCAGTCTTCAGTGTTGGAACCTGATCATGGCCATGGATGGAACTGTGTCTCTCCAAAATTCATACACTGAAGCCTTAACCTCCCAATGTGACTGTATTTGGAGATAGGGCCAATAAGAAGCCCCTATAAGGAGATAATTAAGGATAAATGAGGTCACAAAAATGGGTCCTAATCATATAGGATTGGTGGTTTTATAAATGTGTGTGTGTACCGAGTCATATCTGACTCTCTGACCCCATGGATTGTAGCCCACCAGGTTCCTCTGTCCATTGGATTTTCCAGGCAAGAATACTGGAGTGGGTTGCCATTTGCTTCTCCAGGGGATCTTCCCGACCCAGGGATCGAACCCACATCTCTTGCATCTCCTGCATCTCTTACATTGGCAAACGGATTCTTGACCACTAGAGCCACCTGGGAAGCCCCAATATAAAAAGAGGACGAAATCTCTCTCTTTCCTTTTTTCCCTCCCTCCCTCTTGCTCCCTCCCTGCCCCTCTCTCCCTCTGTGCCTGTGCTGAAAAAAGGAAGGCTCCTGTCTGCAGGCCTTCACCAGACACTGACCCTGCTGACACCTTGATCCTGGACTTCCAGCCTCCAGATCTGTGAGAAATAACTTTCTGTTGTTTAAGCCACCCCCGGCCTGTGGCAGCCTGAGCTAAGACAGTCCCTCTCTACATAATGAAAGACAGGTGCCCCTGGTATGTTTATTCACACTCCAAACAGGTTCCAGCCAGGGTACATGGAGCTGGCAAGGGTCCCAGGGCCTCCCTGATTCCACCCACTCCACTTGGCAGGGCAGCCTGGCCTCTGCTGCCCTTTCTGGAACCCACAAGCCTTACGCAAGTACAATTCTCTTCACGTCAAGGATGTGCTGGCCATTCAGACTGGTTGACCTGCTTCTTGCCCCATGTCCCTCCCCAGGCCATGCGAGAGGAGGGATGCCAGATCTAGCAAATAAAATCACAAGACAGCTAGTTGCATTTCAATTTCAGATAGTGTAGTCACTCAGTCATGTCCGACTCTTTGCAGCCCCATGGACTGTAGCTTGCCAGGCTCCTCTGTCCATTGGGATTCTCCAGGCAAGAACACTGGGGTGGTTGCCATGCCCTCCTCCAGGGGATCTTCATGACCCAGGGACTGAACCCGGTTCTCCTGCATTGCAGGCAGACTCCTTACCATCTGAGCCACTAGGGAAGTCAATTTAAGATAAATAAATAACTTTGTTACTCTAAGTATATCCCAAGTAATGTTTGGAAATACACTAAAAAATTATTCATTGTTTATCTGAAATTCAAATATAACTGAGTATCCTTATTTGATGTGGCAGCCCTCTGTGGGAGGGCGTATGAGCATGCATGGCTAGTCAGGAGACTCCATGTTCTAGATCACAGCACATGGCTAGGCATGTGACTCAAGGTCAGACTCTTCTTGCCAACACACACTGGGGCTTCTGTTGGTGCCTTTGGGAATAAAACCTCCTAAGCTGTGAGGATGAAGGAAGTCCTACAGCCATGGGAGTTTTTCCCCAGGGATCCTTCTGTCTGACAACCAAGTTCACATTGAAGAAAACAGAGCTGAGATAGGAAAAAAATAAGATGTCTAGAGATAGTGTCACCCTCTTAAACTTCAGCTAAAACAGGAAGCAGTTTGAGTTGGGAATTCTTCATCCAAAACTGCCTCAGAGTTCTGGTGAAATCTGAGGGCAAAGTCATTGCAGGCCCACAGGCCCCAAACCTGACTAAATTCAAAGGGACAGCTGCTCCTGGGACCTCCCTCTTTAGTCACTGAGAGAACAGGGATTCCCTGGCCCAGAGGGCAATGAAAGAGCGCATCTGGCTACTCTGGTGGCTCTGAGTTGCCACCTGGGTGGTAAAATTTTCACCTCCGCTACGCTCCTGCCCCCTTGCTTCCCACGCCCCTCATAGGGTCTTTTCCACTTAGCCTCCCCTCACATCTAGCTCTGGTTTCTTCAAGCCTTCTTTGCTTTGTTATTTTATTATCATTTTAAAATTTATGTTTTTATTATTTATTTTAGCAACGCTAGGTGTTTGTTGCGGTTCATGGGCTTCTCTTTTTTTTTAATTTAAATTTATTTTCTGTTTGTTTTTGCCCACTCTGGGTCTTTATTGCTACACTTGGGCTTTCTCCAGTTACAGAGAGCAGGGGCTACTCTCTAGTTGGGGTGAGCAACTAAGCACAAAGCCCTGAGGGGCTGCAGATTTACCCTGAGCATCTGCTGGGCTGGGCTAGGAATAATGGAGCTAGAAGGACATGAGGGCTGATCTAACTCAACCTCTTCACCATCCCTATCACCTAGATGAGGAGACTGACATTCAGAGTGGTTGAACACCAAAGGCTTCATCATAAGTTACAGGGAGTTCATTGAATAAGAGGAAAGCCATTTGGTTTAGGGGAAGGGTCTCTGGGTCTGGCTTCAGAAAGCGTGTATGTTCATTTGGGCTCTGTCACAAATTATTGAACCTCTTTACGTCCATTTCTCCAGCCTAAGAATGAACTTAGGGATTTCCCTGGTTGTAGATTAAGACTCCACGCTCCCAACACAGGGAGCTCAGGTTCCATCCCGGGTCTGGGAACTAAGATCCCACCTTCCACGGTGCAGCCAAAAAAAAAAGAAAAAGAATGAGCTTAAGTCCAGTCCCATTTACCTCATCCTGACGTCCGAGGCTGACAAAATCACAAAATGCCAAATGAATGTGCTGGACAAAGGCTGCGCAGTATTAATGTTATCAGTGTTACTGTTATTTAACAAGGCTAATCCACCAGTGAAGGAAATGAGCACACATCATGAAATTAATTACAGATTTTTTTTAAAATGACTGTTTATATTGAAAGGAAGGCCTAGTTTTTGCTGCACAATTTCAGGATAAGTCGTGTTTTGGAAAAATATTAATATTCAGAGCTGTGTTGATTAGCTTCACTCCTGTTGCTAAGCAACAGGGTCCTTTGTAGCCTCGAAATGTTGGGATTTTTCTAGGGGTGGGGGCGGGGAAGGGGATCGGGGATTAGAGGAAGGAAAGTACATTACAGTAAATTATTTCGCTGGTTCAGCCAATTCCAAAGTTGCTTCAAAAAAAAAATATTTGACTCCTTTAACAACCTATGTGATGATTATAGTTGTCAGACGAGGAAAACCAGAATGCGACCCAGAGCTCACCACTCACCCATGACTTGAGTTTCAGGTTTGGCAAGACTTGTGTTACTAGATCAGGACTAAACCACACATGGCCCGGGGCTTTCCACCACTGACGTTCACCACGGTTCAGCAAGGGCAGTCTGCCAGTGTGGAGATTAGGGGGTCATGAGGCTGTGAGGAGTGTCTGCCCTGCATCCAATGAGCCCATCTCACTGAATACCTACTGGGGCCTGAGCTGAATTCTGACACTTCGATGGGGACCATTCTGGTGCAAGCCAAAGAGTGTGCATCCTGGAACAAAGTGGAGACTCATGAATATTTGAAATGCATTGAACACCCAGGACAGGATACATAGAAGTACCCTACAGAGCCCCTAGAGGAGGGCATGGCTACCCACTCTAGTTTTTTTGCCTGGAGAATCCCATGGACAGAGGAGCCTAGCAGGCTGCAGTCCATAGGGTTGCACAGAATCAGACATGACTGAAGTGACTTAGCATGGATGCACGCACTCTACAGAGTACCTACTGTGTGCTAGTGCTATAGGATTAGCCCATCAAATTCTTGCACCAACACTAGGAAAGATGGAGTATCATCCCATCTGGGGGACTGAGGCACAGAGACATTAAGCAACTTGCCCCAGGTCACACCAGCTAGTGCAGGGCAGAGAAAGGGTTTAAACTCAAGTCTTCCTGTATCTGAGTGCCATGAACTCACTTGACTCGGCTGCCTGCTCCTTACTGGCTAGGAGAGGCTGGGAAGGGCGTGGAGAGAAAATCTTGAGACTTTGAAGTTGGCTGGTGCCTTCTGCTAGGTGGAGGCCTGCTCAGTGAGTTTCCAGTTTCATCACAGATTATTTTATATGCGATACTGTTCTAGTCACAATTGCTACATTAATTACCCCAAACTTAGTACCGTAGAACAACGCCCTTTTAATCATGCTTGTGAATCTATGGGTCAGCAATTCAGGCCAGGGCTGATTGGGCGATTCCTTTGCTCCTCGTGGCATCTACTGAGACCACCCTGTGGCTGGCTCTGGAGAGTTCTAGATGGCTTTCATTCATGTGTTTGGTGCTGCAGTGGGGACAAGCTATCATCTAGAGCATCTCTGGCAAGGTAGTCCCAGGGTGATGGAACATTTTACATGGCAACTGGTTGCCCCATAGCAACTGTCCCAGGAGACCCAGGTGGAAGCTGCATGGCCCTTTCTGACCTAGCTCAGAAGTCACACAGTGTCACACATGCCATACTCTGTTACAGGTGAATTTGAGCTTCTTGCTTCATCATGAAAGACTTTGGAGACAGAGTGATAGATAAGTAGATTTATTTAGAGAGGAACACATTCCACTGACAGAATGTAGACCATTTCAGAAGGCAAGAGAGCGAGCTTCAAAATATGGGGTGGTTAGTTTTATAGGCTGGGTCATTTCATAGGCTAATGAGTAGGAGGATTATTCCAAGAATTTGGAGGGAGGGGTGGGGATTTCCAGGAATTGGGCCACTGCCCACTTTTTGACCTTTGATGGTTAGCCTCAGAACTGTCGTGGTGCCCATTGGTATGTCATTTAACATATGCTAATGCATTACAATGAGCATTAAATGAGGCTCAAGGGCCATAGGAAGTTTACTCTTGTGCCATCTTGGACCCAGTTGGTTTTAACCAGTTTTTGTCGTGTCCTGTGGCTATGTCATTCTTTTAATGACATTAAATGGTTGTGTCCTGCCCCCTTCCCTCCTGTTTCAATCAAGTAAAGCAGTCACAAGCCCACTGAGACCCCAAGTCTCAATGAGAGGGGTATCAAAGAATTCAGGGGCCCTGTTTTAAAATGTTCGCAGATACCAAGTTCCTTGTTCCAGTGAGAAATAGTTAGAAAAGTTTCAGTTCAGTTCAATTCAGTAGCTCAGTCATGTCCAACTCTTTGCAACCCCATGAACCGCAGCACACCAGGCCTCCCTGTCCATCACCAACTCCCGGAGACCACCCAAACCCATGTCCATTGAGTCGGTGATGACATCCAGCCATCTCATCCTCTGTCATCCCCTTCTCCTCTTGCCCTCAATCTTTCCCAGCATCAGGGTCTTTTCCAATGAGTCAGCTCTTCACATCAGGTGGCCAAAGTATTGGAGTTTCAGCTTCAACATCAGTCCTTCCAATGAACACCCAGGACTGATCTCCTTTAGGATGGACTGGTTGGATCTCCTTGCAGTCCAAGGGACTCTCAAGAGTATTCTCCAACACCACAGTTCAAAAGCATCAATTCGGTGCTCAGCCTTCTTCACAATCCAACTCTCACATCCATATATGACCACTGGAAAAACCATAGCCTTGACTAGATGGACCTTTGCTGGCAAAGTAATGTCTCTGCTTTTGATTATGCTATCTAGGTTGGTCATAACTTTCCTTCCAAGGAGTAAGCATCTTTTAATTTCATGGCTGCAATCGCCATCTGCAGTGATTTTGGAGCCCAGAAAAATAAAGTCTGACACTGTTTCCACTGTTTCCCCATCTATTTGCCATGAAGTGATGGGACCAGATGACATGATCTTCGTTTTCTGAATGTTGAGCTTGAAGCCAATTTTTTGACTCTCCTCTTTCACTTTCCTCAAGAGGCTCTTTAGTTCTTCTTCCCTTTCTGCCATAAGGGTGGTGTCATCTGCATATCTGAGGTTATTGATATTTCTCCCAGCAATCTTGATTCCAGCTTGTGCTTCATCCAGCCCAGCGTTTCTCATGATGTACTCTGCATATAAGTTAAATAAGCAGGGTGACAATATACAGCCTTGACGTACTCCTTTTCCTATTTGGAACCAGTCTGTTCTTCCAAGTTCAGTTCTAACTGTTGTTTCCTGACCTGCATATAGGTTTCTCAAGAGTCAGGTCAGGTGGTTTGGTATTCCCGTCTCAGTTTGGATGTTCCCAAAAATTGTGGAAATGTATGAGCAATAGAAACTTTGATATTCAACACTGCAAGTCTTACTCATACTGATTGATTTAGGGGGTGGCCAATTTAATAAAAGCTCCTTAAGAAGGGGCTGCCCTGGTAGCTCAGCAGTAAAGAATCTGCCTGCAATGCAGGAGCTGCAGGAGACATGGGTTCAATCCCTGGGTGGGGAAGATCCCCTGGAGGAGGTCATGGCAACCCACTCCAGTATTCTTACCGGGAGAATCCCCATGGACAGAGGAGTCTGGTTGGTTACAGTCTATGGGATAGCAAAGAGTCAGACATGACTGAAGCGACTTAGCACGCATGCACGCAGGCTTAAGATCTTTTGTTTGTTTTTCGGAGTTGTATGTTCAAATGTATTCATCAGCTATCTGACTGACCAGCAAAGTCTCATCTGTAGTTAGTGAGCCAGTTGCATATAATGTGTTTATGACTTTTAAAAACCTTCATTCCACTGTGATCACAGTTGAAATCTTGGTTTGGTTAGGGAAGCATTTTCTTGTAGAAATCAACTAAGATCATGATGTAGTTGAAAGACACTTTGAATATTTTAATGAGCTCCACAATCCTATGCTATCCTATTTCCCATTCTCTGATGCTTTGTATAAGGTACTATGTTGGAATCATTTTCTAAATTGAAATTTTGAGATGCACAAGACCATCTATGGCAAAGACTATTTTCCAGTATACTGCCTCTCCTCCTAACAGTGATCAAACCCTGATTTTAAGCTAGGTACATGACCACCTAGAAGAAAAACTATGTTTCCAAGCCTCCTTAGCATGTAGGTGTGGCCATGTGATTAAAGTCAGGCCATTGGGATATGAGAAGTATCATGTGGCTGCTTCCAGGAAACTTCCTGAAGAGACAGTTGCTATTTAACCATTTCTCCTTTTATTTTTCATCTGTTGCTGCCTGGAATGTAGATATAATCATTGGAGCTCTAGCCACCATAGTGGACCATGAGGACAAGGCTTCCTCTTCAGCTAGAAAAAGCCGAACTGCCTACCTCTGGATTTTGCAAATGAAAAAGAAACCTCTATCACATTTAAGCCACTGCAGTTTTGATTCTCCTTTTATTTTAGCCAAACCTAACCTAACCTAAACCTAACCTAACCTAACCTAACCTAAAGTATAGTTTAAAATAAGTGCCTTACTTTGCAAGTTGAAAATGGGGACTTCTAGCCTAATTTCAGGATTATGGGGTCACTTCCAAATATGAGAAAAAAATCTGAGAAATGCATGTTGAAATACTGGAATTTCTAGTACATTTACATGACTTAATGAGACAGTCTGACAACATGTTTGAATTTAGGGCTAGCCAAGAAACTAGAGGACAATGGTAGCTATATAGCAAATGTCAGGATCAAAAGAGAAATTTTATATGAGCCCAGATGAGGAAATCCTACTCAGTTCCATGGCCTTGAATTTGGGGATGGCATTCTAAGCAGACAGATGAGCAAGAGTGAAGGCCAGGTGGTATGGAAATGCATGGAGTGTTTGTAGAAGGTCCACATGGGTGGGTGGGAGACTAAGCTGGAGAAATCTCTTCAGTGGAGCAGATCAGGCTTTTTGCCCAGGTCCTTCTCCCAGGCTTCAGGCAGCCATGTGAGCCTGGGACTTTTGGTGTATGATGAATGTCAGGGGTCTTAGTAGCTATTCTCCCATGAAGGTTTCTTGAGCCTCATGTAGGTTTTATTTTTAATTTTTAAGTTTTTGTATATGGTGTGAGATAGGGATCCAACTTCATTCTTTTGCAGGTGGATATCCAATTGCCTTTGTCCCCTTTTTCCAATGCCTAGATCAAACACTGAGGCCCTTGAGTCATGAGACAAGCAAGCACCACAGATTTCAAGTGAACAAATAACAAACATGAGCAGAGGCCAGGCCACACTCTTGGCACTGTTGTTTACTAATTTTGACCTCAGCAGATTAATTTTAAATGCTGATCATCTCACCCAGCACATTCTGATAAAGGCCCTGCTGGGTGTTGAGGCACAGGAAGGAGTTTCTGGAAGCCCAAGCCTCTCCCCAGAAATCTTTTCCTTGGAGTTGGTGAGGTTTAGCAGGTATGTGGATTAGCAATGAAGATTAGTACCATCCTGCTGAGAAGATGGCCAGTTGCCCAGAGCCTTGATCCACAAAGCTTGTGGTAATAATCTAATGTAGGGTGAGGGCAGGGGACATCATAATGAGAGTCTTAAAACCCAGTTTTCAAAGACTGAGGTTTTTTTTTTTTTTCAATTTTTAAACAATAACAATGAATAAAATGTTCTCCTATGTTAAGATGTTAGGGGAGTTAATGCACCAAAACATGGCTCTCTGAACTCCCTCCTTCCAGGGAAATTTAAAGGGCAAATAGTCAGGATAAGGAGTGAGCAAAGGCAAGGAGGTTGTGCCTTGAAATGTTGGTGTAGATGACTCAGGATTTATGTCTTTTTGATCCATTTTTAAGTTAGTTTTGTGTGTAGGGTCTGAAGTAGGGACCCAGATTCATTCTTTTGCATGTGGATATCCATTTGTTCCAGCACCACTTGCTGAATAGACTATTCTTTCCCCATTAAGTGATCTTGGCACCTTTGTCAAAACTCAGTTGACCATGGATGCATGGGCTTGTTTCTGGACTCCCAATTCTATTGATCTATATGTCTATCCTTATTTCAGCACCATACTGTTTTGATTGGTGCAGCTTTTTAGTGAGTTTTGAAACTGGGCAGTATGAGTCCCCCAACTTTGTTCTTCTTTTTTAGGATCTTTTGGGCTATTTGGAGTCCCTTGCAATTCCATATTAATTTTAGGATCTGCTTTTTTCACTTTTGAAGAAAAGGCCATTGGGATTTTGATAAAGATTGTATTGAACTATAGATTGCTTTGGAGAGTATTGCCACTGTAACAGTATTAAGCCTTCCACTCCATGAACATGGGATGCCTTTCCATTTATTTAGATCTTCTTTAGTTTCTTTCAGCAATGATTTATAATTATCAGTATACAAGTCTTATGCCACCTTAATTAAATGTATTTCTAAGTATTCTTTTCAGTGCTATTGTAAATGGAATAATTTTCTTAATTTCATTTTTATGTGTTGATCTTGTATCCTGCAACTTTCCTGAATTCATACCTGTTAAAGGACTTGAAAATTATAGAAAAGCCCAATTCAACCTGGCTTGAACCATAAGAGAGGTTTATTGGCTCACATAATTAAGAAGTCTATGGGCTTCATGCATGGTTATATAAAGGCTCTGGCTCCATTTCTCTATACTTCTCTCAGTTTTATCCTTCTCTAGAAATTAGATCTGTGCTCAAGTTGACCTCCCTCATGGTTTCTAACAGAAACTGGGTCTGCATGCTTCCTCAGTCACATCCAGGGGAAGGATTTTTAAAAAAGCATTTCCTTCCCTCAGAAGTCCTAAATGTTTCTTTGAGATGCTCATCCCTGACCTTGTGACAGAGATAGACTTTCTCTGATTGGCTTAGGCTATGGAGGTAGGAATAGGTTCAAACCCACCCAAACTGCATGTTTGCTACATAAAGTATATGTGTATGAGTGGGCAGGGTGGGTACTAAACAAAGAGAGGTGGTTCTTAGAGGAAAACCTCAGGGCTGTTAGGAAGGGGAAGAAAGAGTGTCTGCCAAACCTTTGAAGTTTGTATAGTGCCAAGCAGCATTCGAGGAATATTTGCTGAATGAATGAATGAGAAGTTCCACTAGTCCTTTCACTGATATGCAGCCTCCACCTAGTGATGGCCAACCTTTCAACCTCTGGAAATCCCCTACTGAGATCCCAGGCTCTTCTATGGGGAAGAAAGAGTTCTTTCTATGGCCTCCATAACTTCTCTGCTTTCCAAGCAACAAGACTTTGATAGAATAGACCTGGAAAACAGAACACTGGGAATCCACATATTCGAAATGAGCAGGGTGGACCTTGTGGGTTCATGGTGTGACTCTGAAGTCCTTGTCTACAAATTGCTCCCAAAACCTGATGCCTGACATTCTGCCATTAGGAATTCACTCCACTGATTTAAGTTTAAAAGACTTTTTTTACCTTCACACCACCCCCCACCACTCCCCAAACTGGGGCTTTTGTTTGCAGTGAAGCATCTTAACTGATAGAGTAGGGAGCCTACCTTTGTATGATCCAAGCCAAAGCAACACTGATGTACTCTGAAGAGTATATTCAGCAGTAGAGGACAACCTATACCAGAGAAATAGAGTCAGGGATAAGGGCCCCAGGAACCTCAGGTCCTGAATTATGAGAACTCATTTCTCTTCCAAGACATTCAGCTTGAGTTTAGTTTCATCAGCTACAGACTCAGCCTCTTCTCTAATTAATATTAAGCTCCGTTGTAGCAGGACTACAATAGCTCTGGTCCCACATGCATTTCTAGATCTTTGCCAACTCTTGCATCAGAGGTAGAGTCTATGACCCTTATCCTTGAACCTGAGTGACCCTGTTACTGCTTCAACCAAGAGAGAGTGGAGGAAATGATGCTCTATAACTTCTGAGGCTAGATTGCAAAAATGTAATGCACTCTTGCCTTACTCTCTTGGGACACTTGCGCTGGGAACTGAGCTATCATGTTATGAGGAAGCTCAAGCAGCCCATGGAGAGGAACCATGATTCCCAGCCCACAGCTGCAGCTCAGCTTCGAGCCAGCACCCAGTACCAACTTGCCAGTCATGTGAGAAGAGTCATATTGAAAGTCAATCCTTGTGTGGTAGGGAGCATCAAAGATGGCACCCAGTGATGGTATTCTTACCCTTGTGTCACCTCCTCCTTCTCCTTACTGTAGACTAGACTAAGCACCTATTTTCTATCCAGCAGAAGTGATAGGATGGTTAGGTTGTAAAAAGACTGTGGCTTCTGTCTTGGACACCCTCTCATGTACACACTGTCTCTTGCATTTCTTGCCCTGGGGGAAGCCAGCTGCCATGTTGTGAGGCAGTCCTGTAGAAAGGCCCACGTGCTGAGAGACTAAGGCCTGACATCAGCCTCGTGAGTGAGCTTGGAAGCAGCTTCCTCACCAGCTAGGCATTCAGAAGAGAACCCAAGTGCAGCCAGCAGCTTCATTACCAGTTTGTGAGGCATCTGAAGCCAGAGGCACCTGGCTAGATTTCACCCAGATTTTTGATCCACAAAAAATGTGTGAGATTATACATGTCTTTTTAAGCTACTAGATGTTGGGATAAATTGCTGGGCAGCAAGAGATAACTAATACCATCTTCTCCCTAATCAAGTCAGCTTAGCTGATGCTGCATGGACAAGAGTGAAGGTGTCCTCTCCAACTCCTGCCCAAATGAGAGAACTATGAGTAAAATAATTGATTGCTGGGTTTTTAACCCACTAGGTTTTGGAGTCATTAATTATGATCCTATGGTCAACTTTTTCTCATTGGGAGTTATATGACAGATGTTGGGGGAGGGGGGAAAGCAACAATCAAACCAGGCCTAAACTTTTATCTACTGTAGCCTAGTGTATTCATTTGCTAAGGCTGCCATAATAAGCCACACTGGGTGGCTTAAACAATAGAAATTTGTTGCTTCACTGTCCTAAAAGCTAGAAGTCCAAGATCAAGGTGTTGGCAGGGTTAGTTTCTTCTGAGGCTTCTCTCGTTGGCTGACAGATGGCTGCCATCTCCCTGAGCTCTTGCAAGGTCTTCACTCTGTACCTATGTGTCCAGATTCCCTCTTCTTATAAGGACCCCAGTCATAGTGGATGAGGGCCCACTCTGATGGCTTCATTTTCACCTAATCATCTCTATTAAGATCCTATCCCCAAATACAGTCACATTCTGAGATTGTAGGGGTTGGGGCCTCAACATAGGAATTTTTGGAGGGCACAATTCAGCCCATAAGGCCAGTCAACCCAATTCTTTTAGTAGGTCCACAAAGAACTCATTTTTCAAGAAATAAAAGTCTGTCTCTCCTCTTGTTTAAGCATTCCACAATGGGACAATTGTTATAGTCTTCCCAAGGTTTTTTTTTTTTTTTTTCTTTTAATCCGTTTTAAAATTACTTCTGCCTTGAGGAAAACAATACCTACTACTACTGCTCCTAGTAATCCCTTTTGCCTCCCTCCCTACAGGTTTGTGGGCTTTTCCGTGGCAGGTCCAGAGCCTTCAGGGGACACAGGCCCATGGTAGTCATTCCACCTGCCAGGACCAAAAAAGTACCATAACCTCTAGGAGAGGATGTTTAGCTGGAGGGCCATTTGAGTCATCCAGGGACCAGGCTGGGGTCTGTGGGTGGAGGGGAAGATCTTTGCAGAGTTTCTGGAAGCAGTGTAAACTGAAGTCACGTGAGAAAAATAAGTACCTAGCCCAGTGCCTGTCCTCTGGTTGTGCCAATGTGTAGAAAGGAGGAGAGAAAGGTGGGCTCGAGGGAAACAGGACACACCAGAAGCGCCTCAGAGAAGCCTTCTGCTCAGGAAAAGTCTCTGTTCACTAGCACCTCACGGTTTTCACCACCCTGACCCATGCTCTGAGCAGGAGAGCTCTGCTGTAGTAGAATGATGGCCCATAGTGGGAAAACTAGCCTCTTTCCCACCCTTCCTTTTGTAGGGACAGAGAAAACAACCTGGGGAGAAGTGTCTGGCCTAACAACTGGAATTAATGCTAAGCTGAGGGTCAGAGCTTTCTGCTTTGCCCCAAGTCAGCAGCCCTTCTGTGGTCATTAATCCTGCATAAGTGCTTAAGAGGAGGCCAGGAATCACCTCCTCTGGCCTCACTAAACCCACCACCAACCTAGGACGGTGGGCCGCGTGTTTTACCTGTTGAGTCAGTGTTTGCCTGGACACTGGGCCTAATGACCGCCAGAGGCCTATGTCTGCTTGAAGTTCTGTGATCTCTGTGGGGCCTGTGTCTGCCACAGGCCTGTATCCACCAGGGGGCCTGGGTCTGCCTGAGTCTTTGCCATAGGCTCTGTGGACTGCCAGGACCAAAAAAGTACCATACGAAGGAAAAAGGAGGGGCCCTTAGTGGCTTCTTCCCATCCGAGCTGTCCGTGTCAGGGGCTGAGGGGCATGAGTTCGAGGTATAGAGGGGCAGCCTTCTTCCGCAGGATTCTGGGCCTGCTTTCCCGGTGAGGTTTGCTCGTCTGCTCTCGGTAGACACATCCTGCCAAGGAAAACAAAACAAGGGCCCAGCAGAGAAGCCACTGGGTACAGAGCACAAGCCTCTAAATAGCTCTTCAGCTCCGGTCTAAACCTCAGAAATGTGACTCTGGGTAGGACAAAGTCTGCTGAGGAGCGGAACTGGGACAAATAGATAGCAATGCAGGGCCGCTGTAATTCCTCATAATCACAGGTTTAGAAGAGACGTGGTCTTCATGGGAGACTCTCAAAGTGCCCCATGGTGGCCAGACTTCATTTTACAGAGGGGTCCCCCGAGTCACCTTCCCACAGCGGGTGGGGACCCCACCCAGAGAAGGCCCCTGACCCAGGAGGGTTGGTTTGCTGGCGGTGGGCCTCCTGGCTTCAGCCCAACATCCTTGGCTGAGGCTGGAAGATGCTGATTAACATGAAAAGGGGACACTTCAGTGGCTGGCTCTCTGGGCGGCTGAGGGGGAAGGTGATCATTCTGTCACTGTCTTTCTTGGCCAATTAGATGATTCAGCATATCCCCAGCCTCTCTCTTGGCTGAGGTGATTTATAGTAAACTCTGCGGGCCTGACTAGGGTGAGTGATGGGGAATAGGGGCCCATCTTCCGTGTGTTTGTGTGTGTGTGTGCGCGCGCACTTTACACATCATGTACACAGCACTAGATGGGGGTTACGTGCGAGAGCTGAAAACATTTGCAGGCCTCTCACAGCCATTCTTCTGGCTGACAGTTTCTACTGGAGGAATTCTTTCCTCTGGAGAAAACGTTTGCTGCTGCTGCTGCTGCTGCTAAGTCGCTTCAGTCATGTCCGACTCTGTGTGACCCCATGGACGGCAGCCCACCAGGCTCCCCCGTCCCTGGGATTCTCCAGGCGAGAACACCAGAGTGGGCTGCCATTTCCTCTTCCAATGCATGAAAGTGAAAAGTGAAAGTGAAGTTGCTCAGTCGTGTCCAACTCTTAGCGATCTCATGGACTGCAGCCTACCAGGCTCCTCTGTCCATGGGATTTTCCAGGCGAGAGTACTGGAGTGGGGTGCCATTGCCTTCTCTAGGAGAAAACGTTTACTTACGAGTATCTCTTCAAGGAAGGAAGGAGGAGGAAGGCAGGGTTTTAGGGCGTTGTCCACTCACCTGTTGTGAGTTAAGAGCTTTGGGGAAATAGATGAGAAAGTGCTTGATCTCAGGGAGGTGGGAAGGGCTGAGCCACTTGGCCTCCCCCACCCCAACCCCAGTGTCCTAGCTTGCTTCTCTGCCAGCAGCAGCAGCAGCAGCCGGTGGGCCTGAGGCCAGGGTAAAGGCTATGGGCAGACATGATGGGAATGTGTGTGTACATCTGAGATGTGCCTAAGATGTACTTCTGCAGCATCATTCAAGCGTTTCTTGTAGATGTTTTGATGTGTTGCTCTGGGTAATTGCTCTAATGTGTGGCTCTGTCCATCCTGGGGTATGGGGATATCTTGTATCTACTGAACCAAGATGGTGAGGGGAATGGTGCTGTGTCTTAAGGGGTGAGGGAGCCCCAGCTCAATCTTCCTGGAGGAGTCAAAGATGGACCATGATGGCTTTTTGGCAGCTGTTTCCATCCATGTATCTTGCTCCCAAAGATTCTCTAACTTCTGTAATAAACTGTTCATATCATTTATAGAATACTGACCATTGCTGGCCACTCTCTGAGTCACTCATTGGAAATTGAGGGTCTTGGCCTGCTCTCCCTGACTATCCTCATCATTGTCACCATCTATCCTATCAGCATCATCTTTCCCCATGTATAATAAGTACATAGGACAGGCCAACAATTATTCCAAATGGTTTACAGATCTCATTTATTCCCCAAGACGATCCTTTGGCAATACTATTGGCATCTGGCAATGGTTAATTGCAGGTGTCACCTTGCCTGGGCCACAGGCAGCCCAGAACATTATTTTGGATGTGCCTGAGAGAGTGTTTCTGACTGAGGTTAACATTTGAATCTGGAGCTTGAGTAAAGCAGATTTCCCTCCCCAGGGTGGGAAGGCCTCGCCCAGCTAGTTGAATGTCAGACTAGAACAAGAAGGCTGGGTAAGAGGTAACTTCACTTGCCTGACTGACGAGCTGGGCTAGTGGTCTTCTCCTGCTCTCAGAGTGGAACTTAAAACATTGGTTCTCAGGCCTTTGAACTCAGACTGGAACCACCGCTGGCCATCTTGGGTCTCCAGTTTGCTGACTATGGATCTTGGGACTTCTAAGTCTCCATAAATATCTATATGTGGTATGTACAGATAGATATATGGATATATACACTTTATTGGTCCTACTTCTTCAGAAGACTCTAATACATGTCCCCATTTAGTGCACAGGGAAACTGAGGCATGGAAAAGTGAACTCATTGCACAAGGTCTTACTTAGGAAGTTATGATTTGCACCCAGGCAACATGCAACCCGCTCCAGTGTTCTTGCCTGGAGAACCCCAGGGATGGGGGAGCCTGGTAGGCTGCAGTCCATGGGGTCGCTAAGAGTCGGACACGACTGAGCGACTTCACTTTCACTTTTCACTTTCATGCATTGGAGAAGGAAATAGCAACCCACTCCAGTGTTCTTGCCTGGAGAATCCCAGGGACGGGGAAGCCTAGTGGGCTGCCGTCCATGGGGTCACACAGAGTCGGACATGACTGAAGCGACTTAGCAGCAGCAACAGTAGCAGCAGCAGCAACATGACTCCAAGGACCTCCTGCCTAAACCTCTAGATCTCCTGCCCTCTAGCTCCTTGGCTTCTGCATATTCAAATAATTCTTCAGCATGGGAGAATGAACTGAGAAGTGTGGGTCCCTGCGCCTGGCCACTAACTTGTAACCCT
The DNA here is from genome assembly GCF_032405125.1 of Capricornis sumatraensis. Lineage (NCBI taxonomy): Eukaryota > Metazoa > Chordata > Mammalia > Artiodactyla > Bovidae > Capricornis > Capricornis sumatraensis. Next base: position 103,516,000 of record NC_091092.1, on the reverse strand, counting down.
TGCCTCATCCAAGAGGGATGGTACGGGGAGGGAGGAGGGAGGGGGGTTCAGGATGGGGAACACATGTATACCTGTGGCGGATTCATGTTGATGTATGGCAAAACCAATACAATATTGTAAAGTAATTAGCCTCCAATTAAAATAAATAAATTTATATTAAAAAAAACAAACCCTGGAGGCCCCATCGTAGGATTAGTGAGAATTCCTGAGGGCTGGCTTGCCACATCCTGAGTTCTCCAGCCACAATGACCCTGAGAAGCCAGGTGATGAGGCAAAGCAGGAGGTGAGAGGGGGCTTGTGTCTAGCTGGCCGTGGACAGGTTGTGGGGCCTTCCCTCTGTGCCTCCATTTTGTCAACTGTGAGAGAGAAGTTGGAGCCCCCCGATCTCGGTGGCTCCTGAATCCTGGTGTTGCACAGGGCTGCGACTTTCTAGATGAATCATCAAGCTGCATAAAGTAACCACCTTAGCCATTTCTCAGCCTGAGGGCTTCACAGGAGACTGCACAGCAAGGAACGTGGAGGCTGGCAGTTCAGGGTTTGCAGCCACCCTCTGGCCTTTGCTGGGAGACTTTGGGCATATTTGCTCATCTCTCCCAGCCTGTTTCTATAAAATGGGGCTAGTGATACCAAGTCTGAGGGATGGCTGCCATGGTTACAGGAGGTAAGGCTGGCACCGTGCTGAGATAAGTGGCTCCATAGTCTATGGTGCGTCCTTCCTGTCCTGACTCGATTTGTCAACGTGGCTCATTTTCCCAGCCCGAGGCCTCTAGGTGTCACTCCCCTTCCCTTTCGGGAGTCTGAGAAAGCCTTGAGAACGCAGCAGAAGCCAGCTCCTCCCTTAAAGGGTCAAGCCTGCTTCCTCTCTTGATTCGCTCCCCCTCTTCCTTGTTTCCTGGCCCTTTTCCCTGATTCATTTCTATTTCTCTATAAGCCGTTGCTAAGAAGCTCTCTACATGTGCATTTGTGCTGTTTCTTTCAAGGTCACGTTTCCACCAGCTTTCCGCACGTGAAGCAAATAGCCTTCCTTCTTCTCACCCCGCTGTCACGTGGCTGCTTAAAGCAGGGAGGAGGGTGGGGGCTGCTCCACAAGGCCCTGTGTGTGTGTAGACGTGGACATGTAGATATAGAAATCCACATATGTATGTTTGTGTGCATACTTGTGGGGGTATACATGTGTGTGCATCTAGGCATCCACAACATCCATGTATGTTTGTGCGCGTGTGGACATCCATATGTATGTATGTGTGAGCACATGTGGACACAGTGTACACATGTGTGTATGTGAAGTCACCCATGGAGGCATCAACACCCAAACGTGGTTCTCTAGTAGATGCATAAGTGAGTCTGGTAAGTTTCTCTTCTCACCTTGCCCCCAAAGGATAAAATTGCCAGTGAAAATCAAGTTGTCTCTACAGGGCTTGAAGGAAGTAAGATGTGCCTGGGTAAAATGAAGTATCCCTGACAGGTGGTGAGCTCTTCATCTCGAAACCAAGCATTTTGAGATGTTGCCTTCTCCCAGAAGGGAAGAAAATTCTTAAGTCAAGCAAACAAACTAAACAAGGTGGGGGAGGCCTACTGGAATCACAGATTAGAGGACTCAACATAGCAAGGGTGCCAATTTCCCCTCAAATCCACCTATATATGAATATAATTCCAGTCAAAACCCCAGCAGGGTTTCTTACGGGTATAGACAAGCTGGTTCTAAAATGGGTATGGAAAAAGCAAAGGAAATAGAAAAAAATTGGAAAAGAAGAAGGTTGGAAGATCACACTGATTTTAAGACTTACTGTAAAGCTACAGTAAGACAGTCTGCTATCGGCAGAGGGATAGAGAGAGATCAATGGAAGAGAATAAGGAGTCCAGACATAGACCCAACAAAATACGGCTAATCAATTTTTGACAAAGGTACAAAGCAATTCAATGGAGGGAGTATAATCTTTTCAATAAATGGTGCAGGAACAATTGGACATCCATAAGCAAAAAAAAAAAGTGAACTTCAACCTAAACCTTACACCTTACACAAAAATTTACTCAAAATGGATAACAGGTCTAAATGTCAAGTGTAAAACTTATAAAACTTGTAGATGAAAATATAGGAGGAAATCTTCATATTCTAGGGTTAGGCAGAGTTCTTTGACATGAGACCAAGAGCGTAACCTACGAAAGAAAAATTGATGAATTGGACTTCATCAAAATTGAACACTTTTGTTCTGTGAAAGACACTGATAAGAGAATGAAAAAACAAGCTATAGACTAGAGAAAATACTTGCAAATCACATACCCAACAAAAGACGTGTATACCAAATGTGTAAAGAAGTTTCAAGGCTCAACAGTAAGCAGACTTAACAGTTTAATTGTGGTGGTGGTAGTTTGGTCACTAAGTCATGTCCAACTTTTGTGACCCCGTGGACTATAGCCCTCCAGGCCCCTCTGTCCATGGGATTTCCCAGGCAAGAATACTGGAGTGAGTTGCCATTTCCTTCTCCAGGGGATCTCCCCAACCCAGGGTTCAAACCCATGACTCACGCATTGCAGGTGGAATCTTTACCATCTGAGCCACCAGGGAAGCCTCCAACAATTTAATTAAAAATGGTCAAAAGACTTGGGCACTTCACCAGGGGATAACAGGTGGCAAATAAAAAGAAAACAATGTTCAACATCATTCACCATAAAGGAAATGATGAGAAACGTAGTACCTACCTTTCAGAATTGCTAAAATAAAAAACATTGACCATAGCAAGTGCTGATGGGGATGTGGAGTAACTGGATCTCTCATACATTGCTGGCAGGAATGTTAAATAGTACAACCACTCTGGAAAATGGTTTGGCAGTTTCTTGGTGACTCAGAGGTTAAAGCGTCTGCCTGCAATGTGGGAGACCAGGGTTTGATCCCTGGGTTGGGAAGATTCCCTTGGAGAAGGAAATGGCAACCCACTCCAGTATTCTTGCCTGGAGAATTCCATGGACGGAAGAGCCTGGTGGGCTACAGTCCACGGGCTCGCAAAGAGTCAGACACGACTGAGCGACTTCACTTTCACTTATATAGTTAAACATACAATTTTGATATGATCCAGCAATCTCACACCTCAGTTATTTACCCAAGGGAAGTAAAAATGTATGTTCATACAAAAATCTATCCACGGATGTCCACAGCAGTTCTATTCATAATTACCCCAAACTGGTAGCAACCCAAATAACTGTCAACAAGTGAATGGTTAAACAAATGGCGATATACCCAGATAATGGAAAACTATTAAGCCACAAAAAGCAATGGCCTATTGATATATTCAACTTGGATAAATCTCAAAGGCATTCCATTGAGTGAAAGAAGCTAGTCTTCAACCACTTAGATGCTGCGTGATTTCATTTGTATGAGGTTCTGGAGAAGATGACACTATAGTGATAGGGAATGGATCAGTGGTTGCAAGACATTAAGGGTGGGGAAGAGCATGACTACAAAGGAAGGTAGCACAAAGGAATTGTTTGAGGTGATAGAAATACTATGTATCCTGATTATAGTGATTGTTCAGAGGCTCAGTCATGTCCAACTCTTTATGACCCCATGGACTGCAGCACACCAGGCCTCCCTGTCCTTCACCAACTCCAGGAGCTTGCTCAAACTCATGTCCATTGAGTCAGTGATGCCATCCAACCATCTCATCCTCTGTCGTTCCCTTATCCTCCTGCCTTCAAGCTTTCCCAGCATCAGGGTCTTTTCCAATGAGTTGGCTCTTCACAGCAGGTGGCCAAAGTATTGGAGCTTCAGCTTCAGCATCAGTCCTTTCAATGAATATTCAGGACAGATTTCCTTTAGGATCGACTGGTTTGATCTCCGTGCTGTCCAAGGGACTCTCAAGAACCTTCTCCAGCACCACAGTTCAAAAGCATCAATTCTTTAGCACTTAGCCTTCTTTATGGTTCAATTCTCACATCTGTACATGACTACTGGAAAAACCATAGCTCTGACTATACTGGACCTTTGTCAGCAAAGTGATGTCTCAGCTTTTTAATGTGCTGTCTAGGTGTGTCATAGCTTTCCTTACAAGAACCAAGCGTCTTTTAATTTCATGACTGCAGTCATTGTCCACAGTGATTTTGGAACCCAAGAAAATAAAGTCTGTCACTGTTGCCATTGTTTCCCTATCTCTTTGCCATGAAGTGATGGGACTGGATACTGTGATCTTAGTTTTTGGAGAGTTGAGTTTTAAGCCAGCTTTTTCACTCTTCTTTTTCACTTTCATCAAGAGGCTCTTTAGTTCCTCTTCACTTTCTGCCACAGGGTTGTTGGTATTTCTCCCAGCAAGCTTGATTCCAGCTTGTGATTCATCCAGCCCAGCATTTTGCATAATGTGCTCAGCATATAAGTTAAATAAGCAGGGTGACAATATACAGCCTTGACATACTCCTTTCCCAATTTTGAATCAGTTTGTTGTTCCATGTCTGGTTCTAACTGTTGCTTCTTGACCTGCATACAGGTTTCTCAGGAGACAGGTAAGGTGGTCTGGTATTCCCATCTCTTTAAGAATTTCCCACAGTTTGTTGTGATCCACACAGTCAAAGGCTTTAGCATAGTCAATGAAGCAGAAGTAAATGTTTTTCTGGAATTCCCTGCCTTTTTATACAATCCAAGCGATGTTGTCAACTTGATCTCTGATTCCTCTGCCTTTTCTAAATCCAGCTTGTACATCTGGAAGTTCTCAGTTCATGTACTGTTGAAGCCTAGCTTGGAGGATTTTGAGCATTATCTTGCTAGCATGTGAAGTGAGTGCAATTGTGCAGTAGTTTGAACTTTCTTTAGCATTGCCTTTCTTTGGGAATGAAAAGTGACCTTTTCTAGTCCTGTGGTCATTGTTGAGTTTTCCAAATTTGCTGGTATATTGAGTGCAGCACTTTAACAGCATCATCTTTTAGGATTTGAAATAGGGTTATAAAAATCTATACTTGTTAAAATTCACAGAACTGTACACACATACACATGTTGAGAGGTGTCCCTTAATGAACTGAACACTGTACCATTTATCTACTTGAAGGAGTCATAATTTCTTTTCTCTCTCTTTTTTTAACTTAGTGGTTTATTTTTATTTAATTTTATTTTTGGCTTCATGGCATGTAGGGTCTTAGTTCCCAAGCCAGGATCAAAACCCATGCCCCCTGCAGTGGAAATGTGGAACCCTAAGCACTGTAGCACCAGGGAAGTTCCTCTTTCCTCTTTTAATACATTCACTGGTGTTGGAGAGACACACTCCTCATCTGTAGAAGTTAGACGGTACATATTTGGCACAGAACTTCTTAATCATTCCCAACTGGATGCTGCAATCTTTTTTCTGCCACCACCCTCTGCAACCCTAACCTTCTCTTCTATCACAATGGGCCCATACCTATGGGAATCATATCCTGTTGTCTATGTGTTTGTAGCTGTACTGTGGGCCATGCTGAATCTTAGTTCGCCAACCAGGTTTTGAACTCATGCCCCCTGCAGTAGAAGCGGAGTCCTAGCCACTGGACCACCAGGGAAGTCCCAAGGGGACTGTATCTTTTAATCTTAAGTGGGCCATGTGGTCTCTGGAAGAACCAGTGTCCTTATGGACACATCTCAATTTTAGTGTTTGAAATTGAGACTGGCCACAGGATAGCCAGGGCCCATGGTGGTCCTGGCCAACAGTGGCTGTCTGGCAGCCCCATGTGGATGCTGCATCTACCCCCTTTGGAACCCTCTTTCTTGTCTCCCCCAGAAAAGGGGATAGCCCTGGTAGAAACACAACTCCTGATAAACAGATAAGCAGATGAGGACTGGCAGAAATTAGGCTCCTCAAAGCAATCAGGCTGAAGATAAAACAGAAATTTAATGAAAATTGAAAATCCAATCCATATTACATAGCCATTAAAAATGATGTTTACTAGGAGGTTGGAATAGCATGAAAAATGCTTGTATCACTACGTTGAGCAAGAAAAGAGAAAATTACCAAATTGTGTGTACAGTTGATCACAATTATGTTTTAAAAGATATATAAGTAAAAAGTCTGGTGGTAAACATACCGTGATGCTGGCGATGACCGACTTTCGGGGAGAAGACGCACCTCCCCCCACCACTCTGTATTTTAATCTATAGAGTTCACATTTTCTAGAATGACTGCCTACATCTAATTTAAATTAATCTTTATACTTAGAAAATAGGATGTTGGGGCTTTATATTAAAAATACCATTTGGGGCGCTAGTGCTATATGGGTAAATGATCAAATATTTATCCGGCACCTATCATGTCCTGAATTCTCTGCCCAATTGGACCATCACTGCCAAATCCCCACCCCCCTCTTTGGAAAGCCTCTCTAACACACACAGTGTCATCGTCTGTGCCCTGCATCTCTGACCAAGTGCCTCACTGAATAACTAAGGCAAGCTCAAGGATCTGGCATGGATATCATCAATGAGCCATGACAGTTTCTCCAAGACAGACTCCCTCTGATCAACCCATGCCTGGGTGGAAAAGGTCCCCAGTTAAAACTCTGGTCTCTGCCGTCAGGCTGCAGGCTCCCTGCGACTTGGGCTCAGCCATCCTCTGTTCGAGCCCAGCCCCCAGAGCTCATCAAACATGTCCTCTTTTGTGTCTGGTGGCCACTCTCTCACCACCAGCTTCCCCTGATTGACAGAGCCCACCTGTCAATCACAGGTCCAGCTCAACGGCCTTTGAGGAGTTAATGCGGGGCCCCTCGGCCCTGCTGGAGTTAATGCCTGCCTTCCCTGACATGGGCATTCTTCCTCTCAGGGCTAAGACCTCTCCCAGCCTCCCCGCCATGCCCCCGGAGTGTCCTGCAGGCCTCTCACAATGCCTGGCCGCCTTCATTAGCCCTGCGGGCCTTCTGGGCCCCTTCTCTGTGCAAGGCACCATTCACACTGATCCCCGCCCTCCAAATTCAGTGTTAGGCCACCTGACCCCTGTCAGCAACAATTTCTGTGACACGATTCAGTGTGGGAAAGGCCAGTGACACTTTCTAGACAGATCAGGCCCCACACGGCCTCCTTTTACCCTGCCCACCTCCAGTGGCCATGCCCTCATGCGGCAGCCTGGAAGGCTCTCTGGGGGTGGGGGGGCATGCCCTCCTGAGGTCTGCTCTTGAGTTTGGAGTCCCTGGAGAGGAGTCCAGAAAGACCTTTCTCATCCCCTGTTATCTACAAAAGTGGTGCCAGCCACAAGAGGGGAAGCAGGCATGGGGCTGAATCTGTGGTAGGGGAGGGAAATTCAGCTGAGCCCTCAAAGGAGAGGGCATGGGGCTCAGAGCCTATGCTGGGCACCAAGAAGGCGGGTGAGGGACAGCAGAGTCCAGAGTGTCAGAGAGAAAGGGAAGGATGGGGAGGGATAGAGGGGAAGAGACCAACTTTGCGGATAGGCTGTGTTCTGAGCCCCGGGGCCAAGACTGGCAAGAGAAGTTGCCAACCTCCAGAAATTCCCAGTCTAACTAGGAAGACAGTTGAAACCTACCGTGGTGAGAACACTAAAGAAGGCAGATATAGCTCAGCAGGGAGTCCAGAAAAGGGACTCATCCTGAACTAAGTCTTGGGTGATGAGTAGCAGCTGGTCAAATAAAAGAATAGGGAAGGGTATTCCAGGCGGGGGGAACAGAAATGTGAAGCCACCCCACTCCAGACTTCTTTCATTTTCTTCCAGAAGCGCTTTCAAGGAGTTCACCTGGCAGCTTGGTACCAACTCCACTTTCATTGTCTACTTAAGGTCATGGCTGATGAACCCATGTGCCCTGTGGGATTTTGAGCCTGGGAGTCTCAGATATTTCACAAAGACATCCCCTACCCCGTTGGATGGTGCCACTGTTGCCGAGTAACAAATCGCTCCAAAGCCTGGTGACTTAAAACAAGCTGCTCATGGATCATAGGTCAGGAATTTGGACAGGGACAGCTTGTTTCTGCTTTATGATGACTGGGACCTCAGTTGGGAGATTAGAAGGCTAGGATGACGTGAATGGCAGGGCGCTGGAATCATCTTGAAGCTCCTTCAGTCACAAGGCTAGCACCTGGGTTGAGATGCCTTGAAGGCTGGACTCGGACTGCCAATCCCCATGTGATGTCTAAGCTGCCTCTCACATGGCTTGGGGTCTCACAGCATGGCAGCTGGGGCCTGGGAGGAAGTGTCCCTGGAGATGACATGCAGAGAGAGAGGGTCTCAAGGGGGAGATTTCATGGCCTCAGCTGGCCTTGCCTGGGAGGTCATTCACTTCTGCGGCATTCTCCTGGTTCCGAGTGAGTCCCTGGGCCGTGTCAGATTCACGGGGAAAGGACATCGATGCCACCTCTCAATGGGAAGGTGGTCAGAGAACTTGCAGACTTGTTGCAAACCCCCCTGAATGATGCCTCTGGGCTAGTCCTGCCCTCTGTCAGACACTGGGGGCTTTTTGTGATGGCCACATTAAAAAAAGAAACCCAAGAGTTCCTAAAAGAAATCCAAGAGGGCCATTGAGGGGTTTACTAGGGGAAAAGCCTGGATCGAAGAGTCACACATTATTTGAATGACAGCTTGGACCACGACAGCCACCAGCAGCAAGTTCATTCCAGAGGGACCTTAATGCACATGTCAGCTCAAATAGACGTCTGTTCTGTTGGGTGACAGGAATAGCAAATGCAGAGCGTTGTGCACATAGGGAAGGGAAGAAATGTTTAGAAAAAGGGAAGGATGAGAGAGGCATTTTACTAATTAGCGAGATGGGAAAGGTGCTCCCCCCACCCCTTTCAAAGCTCGTTTCATAAAAGAGCCCGAGGAGGGGTTAGAAAGCATTCAGGCTCTCAGCCTTGGGTAGCCACATGGCTTTAGACAGATCATTTTGGCTTTCTGGCCTCTGTTCCCTCATCTGGAAGGTGAGAGGACCAGATGAAGGTCTGTGAGGTTAGTCTGAAGTTACTCTTGATTTTAACCAAAAGGAGCAGCATCCAGTAGGTCAAGGGGAGTGTGACTGGTTCAGGGGCCATCCCTCAGTGGAAGGGTCCCCGCCGAGCCCACCAGCATGGTCCTGGGTAGGAAATCAGCCAAGCAGAAGTTGGGGGTCTGTGCCCTCAAAATGCTGTGTGTCTGAGTTTCCAGCCAGAGTAGATAGAGGCCCCAGAAATCCAGAACGACCATTTCAGGGTGTGTTTTCCTTTGTGAAGAATCCCATGCCAAGGCACTGTTAAAATTGATATTAAAAAGAAGAAAAAAGAATTCCTCCTTAGCTTCCATGTGGTTTAGAGAGCAAAACCTTGGCAATTATTCTAAGTTGGCCAAAGAGCCATGTGACAGATGATTTTTTAAAATCCTGAATGGAGTTCCCTGACACACCCTGGATGGAATCCCAGCCAGAGGATCCAGGCATTTCCTTCCCGCCTGGATCAGCTCCCTCCTGAGGCTCCCACACAGGATCCTGCAAAGCCAACAGGGGACCACAAGACCAATACACCACTGGCGCCTTCTGGAGGCCTGAGGAGGAGGTGGAGCCAAATGCAAAAAGCTGGCGACATTCCCCTAGCCTCTGGCTCTGAGTTCCAGGTCAGGACCCGGGGAAAGGCAAAATCTTGGATGATGAAAAAGGTCATCACAGAAAATAGAGAGCAGGGTGGGGACCAGAAGCCTGCACACCTGGCATTTCCTACAGTCCCTCTGCTGATGCCCAGGTTGCCTGGAAGATGACGGTTTCCAAAGATGGCTGTAACAGGAACTCACATTTATCCTATACAATGTAAGGTGGTGGTGGCGGCGGGGGGGAGTCTATGTCCCCTCCCCCTTGAATCTGGTGGCCCGTGACTATAGCTGAAGTGACACTGTCTGACTTCTGGAGGCTAGGTCATTGAAGGCCATTGAGTTTCCTCTTCGTTCTCTCTTGAGAGTCTGGTTCTTAGAACTTAGTGACTGTGCTATGGGGATGCCCAAGACACATGGATGGGCCCACATGTAGGGGTTCCAGCTGACAGCCCCTGCTGAGGTCCCAGCCAAAAGCTCCCAGATGTGTGACTGAGGGAGCCTCCAGAAGATTCCAGGTCCCAGTCTTTGAGACATGCTCAGCCTTGGAGTCTTCCCCATTGAAGCCCCAGACATTATGGAGCAGAGACAAGTTGTCCCTGTTACATCTTTTTCAAATTCCTGACCCACAGAATTTGTGAGCAAAATAATATGACATTGTTTTAAGCTGGTAAGTTTAGGGCTATTTGTTAACACAGCAGCAGTAATTGATATACCTCTGAACTGGCTATAAACCAGTATTTCTTAAACTGTAGTTCTTGAACTGCCTGCAATAGAATGGGGGATAGGTGTCAGGGAGATGGCTAAAAATACTGGTCTTGGCTCCCCAAACCCAAGGAATTGTAATTTCTGGGGAATGGGATCAGAAAATGGATTTTTAAAACAAGCACCTCCATGTGATTATTCTTAGGCATATTGACGTAGACAAACACCATTAATGCCAGGTCAGGGAAACAACCATGACAATGATTGTCTTGGTTGTTGTTTTGACCAAAAGTTACAAACCAGCTCTCACTAACTTCAGCTCCAAATGGGACTTTCTGAATGGACAAAGACACAACTTTCACCTCCTACTTCTCTGTGTGTCCCCTTGATATTTCCCTCTCTTGCAGATTAACCATCTTTTCTCAATGCCTCCTTGTAGCCATGTGTTGTCACATGACCAAACTGAAAGGTAAGGAGAAAGGTCATGTGGCAAATTCCTGGGAGCTGTCCTTCAAAGACAGCTGATACATGTCCTTTGTCCCTTTTTATACTTGTCCTCCATTCTGCTGGCTGGAATGTAGATGTGACAGCTGGAACTGGAGCAGTCATCTTGGACCAAGAGGTGACCTTGGAAATTGAGACCATGCACACTTGAATGACAAGACAGTAGGAACCTGGGTCTCTAAGCCACCATACCAGGCATGCGCTTCATTTTTCTGGATGTTTGCACATGAAAGAAACTATCTTGTTTAGGCCACTGTGACTCATTATTTACAACTGAAAGTCACCTTCATTGTTGTTGTTGCTCAGTTGCAAAGTCATGTCCAACTCTTTTCGATCGCATGGACCGCAGCTATCTCCAGTGTGTACGTTCCCTTGTGTTTAGTTGCTCAGTCGTGCCCGATTCTTTGTGACCCCACGGACTATATAGCCTGCCAGGTTCCTCTGTCCGTGGGATTTCCCAGACAAAAATACTGGAGTGGGTTGCCATTTCCTTCTCCAGGGGATCTTCCCAACCCATGGATCGAACCTGGGTCTCCTACATTGGCCGGCAGATTCTTGACCACTGAGCCACCTGAGAAGCCTGAAGTCCTCATTAAGGCTTAACTTTTGTCTAATTAGTCTCATATTCATTTATAATAATAAATGCCATCTAATGAGCACCCTATATGCCAGGCTAAGTGGTGACCATTTAGCATACATGATTTCATTTAATTTCACAAAAAGTCTCTACAAAAAAGTTTCTCTCATTAGCAGCGTGAGAAAACAAGCTCAGAGAGGTTACAGGTCATGAGCATGAGGTCGCACAGATAGCAAGCAGAGGAGCTGGAACTCGGACCCAATTTCGGTGATTCCAAAGCTCAGGGGTTAACATTTCAGTGACCTTCTGGAAGCCAACTCTCTTCTCTTCTGTCTGACTGGAGCCAGCTCTCCAAGCTGGAGTGCTTCTTCTCCCCAAGGGGCAGAAACCTAGGACACTCCCAAAGATCTGGCAACTTCGGCCTGGATGGGGTTCTTTAGCAAGACTGTGGATGAAAGAGAACATGCCAGAACAGGCTGGGGCAAGAGGACAATGCCTCTGAAAGGAGTTTGTAAAGTTGCATCGGTCCCAGGCTCTGATAGGGTTAGAGAGAAAGTACTACTGGCCTAAAGCTACAGCAGCCACCTGTGAAAGGAAGCTGGGTGTATATTTGCATCAAGCATAATAGGGAGTGGATCCAGCCAGGGGTAACTGCTCTGGGGAAGTTATCAAGCTTGGAAGCATTCCTGCTTTCGCGTGAGTGATTACTAATTGTTCATTCTAGAAAACTAGAAGCCCCTCTCTCCTCTCACCTTTACCTTCACCCCACTCTCCACCTCAACTTCTTGGCTTCCAAACCACCAATTAGGAGGCAACAGAAACTACCAGCTGCTAATTAATACTAATTAACAGGCCTACTTACAGCAAATGCTATTTAAAAAGCCAAATGTTTACCTATTACCGAGTTGAATTGGAAAGGTCATGCCAAGTTTACTCGGCTGCCCTGACGTGCTTCCATCCATCACCTTTCTTTCCAGGCCCTTCTTTCCTCTCTGGCCACTGCGTGTGTCATTCTGATGTGTCTGCTCCTGAAGACAGAGGCCCTGTCTCTCTGGATGCTTGTCACTGGCCGCCGCCTTCCCTGCGCTTTGAATAAATGCTTTGGTAGAGGCAGAGGATATTGAGTTAAGTCTGCTGGGGATGGCAGTGGTATTGGAAAGCCTCACAGGGTCTTCTGAAGGTGGTCTTGAAGTTCAAACTGTACACTCTCATCTCCACACCCTCCTACATCTGTGAGTTTTTGTATATCCAAGTGAAGTCAAATCAGAGACATCCACGAAATGTTTCTGGCTGTCCAGGCACGTGGAGGAATTGCACTTCCTGGCCTGCAGTGGTTGAGTGGAATCATGTGACCAGTCACAGCCAACGAGTTATAAGCAGGAAGTGACCTTGCTTTTCCTTTGCCACAGTGGATGGGAATATTCCAAATAGTGGCCCATCAACCTGTGTCCTGGAGTGAGGACAAGATAAAGCAGAAGCCTCAGCCAACCTCAAATGGACATATTGTGTGTGTGTGTGTGTGTGTGTGTGTGTGTGTGTGTGTGTGTGTGAAAAATGAATCTTTGTTGTGTTAAGTCCCTAAGAACTTAGGGGACTATTTATTACTGCACCAGAGCTTAGCACTCGCCGCAGTGGTTCTTAACCTCTTGGTGTTTTGGGTCTATTTTCCAACTTGGGAATTCTTGTTAACATACTCAAAGGAATTACAAATCTCATAGGACACTAAAAAAGTTCACTGTGGGCATGAGTAACTTCCTACTTCAGGTTTTTTTTTTTTTTTTGACATCTTCACAAGCACCCACAGCTATGACTCTTCAGTTTGGCACCCTTGGCATTAGTCAGTGCTTACCCCATTCCAATAATCACCATTTCCCTAGAGGTGGCTTGCCACCTGCCGTGCCTCATTCCCATTCTCCCAACCACAGTGCACCCTGTTCCCCCTGACAAGGCGCCAGGAGAGTGTCATTCTCCATCCTTACTCACCTGTGATGTGGGAATAATGGCCACCCAATACACTTCCAGGCAATCAATCCCAGAGATCACAGGAAAGAAAGGCTCCTAAACCAAGATAAGGAGGTCAGATCACACATGATCATGAGGCAAATGAAAATACAGAGTGAGACACCAAGATGCCGCAGATTGGAGCACTTAGGACAGGGGCACCATCCTACATCCTGGGCAGGCAATGCTGTCTCTCTCTGCTGCCTTCCTCCCTTGACAGTGTGGGTATGAAACCACAGTTGAGGTCTGAGGTAGACAGAAGTCTGGAATGCGCCTGGGGCCAGTGTCACGCTCATGCTCAATCGGAGAGGCTCAGAGACAGAGTGCCAGGCCCTGGCTGCCGGTCTTCAATTAACCTGGGGAACAGCCATGGTTATTTGCATTTCTTGGACACATGGGGCCAGAATGAGTGTTACCAATGGGCGGCTGAATATCGAGTGCCTCATATGCCTCATGTATATTTAGCTTATTATGAATATTTAGTGCCTCAGGTGCCTTAAATATATTTAGTGACTCATGAATATTTCGTGTCTCTTGTATATTTAGTACCTCATGAATATTAGGAATCCCTTGCTCCTTCCATCTCTCTTTATTTCTCTTCAGTTCTCTGCTCTGTGTTATCGGCATAACATCTATCCAGGGTTACAAATGTATCAGTGGCAAATTTTATCCAGCCCACTTGTGTGGGCTTCCCTGAGGGTTCAGCTGGTAAAGAATTCACCTGCAATGCGGGAGACCTGGGTTTGATCCCTGGGTTGGGAAGATCCCCTGGAGAAGGGAAAGGCTACCCACTCCAGTATTCTGGCCTGGAGAATTCCATGTACTGTATAGTCCATGGGGTCACAAAGAATTGGACACGACTGAGCGACTTTCACTTTCACGCCTACTCGTCTTCTGTGGCAGACTTGAATATTCCCACACAGTACAGCAAATGTACATTATGTCAGTTGTAGCAAAAGTGACATTGTCTGTCTCGGTCAGCATTTTCTTCTATGACATCTATGGGGTACCTCAGCCCAGGCACTTTAGAGGCTTATCTCATAAAGTCTGCACAACCAGCCAGTAAGGTTGGCCTTCAGCTTACTTTCCACATGAGGACATTGAAACACAGAGAGGTTTAGAAACTTGCCAGAGGCCACAGAGCTGGTAAGAAGCACAGTCAGAACTTGAACTCAAATCCATTGAATGTTCTCTGGCATTATGTTTGGGGGCTTTTGTCTCCACTGGGAGCTAGGTTATGTTCTGCATCAGCTTGATGCTTCCCATCTTATCGCCTCCACAGTTCCCACTAGGGTCCAAGCTGCTAGCACCCTTCTCTGGGCCACGGCCATACCCCACTCAGCCTCTCCTCCCACTCCCGCTAATCCGATCTCTACCTGGTCTCCAGAAAACCACTTAACAACACAAATCTGATTACGTCACATCCTGCACTTCAACTCCCCAATCGCTTCCCTTTGTTTTCCAAATAAAGATCCATGACCCACAACTTACTACAGGGTCAGCATGGTCTGACCCCCGTTGATCATCATAGCTTCTCTCTCACCCTGTCCTCATCGCTGTCTTCTGGCCACGTATCATTCTCTTATCGGTTCTCAAATATGCCAGGTTAGCTCCCATCACAGGACATTTGCATATGTTGTTTCTTTGGGCTGCAATGCTTTTCCCTTCCTTCTTCATCTAGTTAATGCCTGCTTGTCCTCATATCTCAGCTCGTATGCCCCTTCCTCCAAGAAATTCTCCTGACCCCTCTAGTCTAGGTCACTTTCCTAGTTTACACAAAGGACAGGTGTCGGTTTATCATTATATTTGCATTGGTGTAATTATTTACTAGCTTCTTCCTAGACCTGGAAAGGCTCTGAGGTCAGTGGCATTAGGCCTTTGCTTCCCACTCTATCTCTGGTGGTGGTTTAGTCACTAAGTCGTGTCCAACTCTTATGACTCCATAGACTGTAGCCCACCAGAATCCTCTGTCCATGTGATTTCCCAGGCAAGAATACTGGAGTGGGTTGCTATTTCCTCCTCCAGGGGATCTTCCCAACCCAGGGACTGAACCCATGTCTCCTGTATTGCAGGCAGACTCCTGCGCTGCAGATGGATTCTTTACCAGCTGAGCTACAAGGGAAGCCCACTGAGCTACTCTCTCTCTAGTGCCCTCTCTAGAGATGTTTCCATGCTTGTGTGTGTGCACACAGCTGTGTCTGACTCTTTTTGGCTCCACAGACTGTAGCCCGAGGTATTTGTTGTCAATATAGATTCTTTGCCCGAGGAAGTTGCCAGAGCCCCTGCCTTGGGGCATCCTCAGCTAGTAGTCCCTCTTTTGTGAGGGAGAAGACTACCTCTTTGCCTTACCTGGAATCAAATTGATGGCCATCTATGTAGTGTGACCTCAAGTGGTTTCAGAAGTGCCCTCCCTCCCATTACTCTGCTGGAAAGTTCCATGACAAAATCATGCCTTTGGGATGGAGTCTTCTCTGAAAATGCAAATAACTCTGAGAGAACTTTCATATAAAGTCATATGACCTACTGTATGCGGGAGACTACACCAGACACTTGCCACTCGTGAGGCGTGTTAGTTATCTCTTGCTGTGTAACAAATTACCCCCGAACTTTGAAGCTTAAAACAACACAGATTTATTATCTCACAGATTCTGCAGGTGAGGAACCCAGGTTGGATTAACTGGGTGCCTCTAGTTCAGGGTCTCTTGTGAGGTTGCAGTTAAGACATCAGCCAGAGCCAGAGGCTCTCCTAGGTGGGGGAGGGGATCCCCTTGGAGGGGATCCACTTCCCATGTGGCCAATGCCAGCCTTGGATCTTCACTGGATAATTACTGGAAACATCAGTTCTACACCACATGGGCCTCCCCAAAGGCAGCTCACAACATGGCAGCTGGCTTCCCTCAGAGTGACTGAGCAAGAGAGGGTGGGCAAGATGGAAACCAAGTCTTTCTGTAGCCTAATCCTGGAAGTAACATCTCTTCATTTCTGCATATTCTATTTCTATTCATTAAAACTCAGATAACAGATCTAAATAACACTCAAGGGGAAGGGATTACACAGTGGGATTTTTATCTTCATTTCAAAGGGGAGAAAGCTGGTTCAGAGAGGGTGTGATCATGAAATTTTATTTGTTAACTTGGCTAGGCTGTAGTACTCAGTTGTTTGGTCAAACACCAGTCTAGATGTTGCTGTGAAGGTATTGCATAGATGTGATTAACATTTCCCGTCAGTTGCCCATAAATAAAGGAAGTTACCCTTGATAATGTGGGTGAGCCTAATCTAATCGGTTGAAGGCATTAAGAGCAAAAACTGGGTTTCCCCAGAGAAGAAGGAATTCTGCCTCAAGACTATAGCATAGAAACCCTGCCAACCTGCTGGCCTGCCTTATAAATATGAGTCAAGACTACAACATCCAGGTGGTGTGCATATGTATATGTATATATATACACGCACACAATGGATTATTACTCAGCCACAAAAAAGAATGAGATAATGCTATTTGCAGCAACATGGATGGACCTAGAGATTATCATACTAAGAGAAGTAAGTCAGCTGGATACAGATAAATATCATATGATATAACTTATACATGAAATCTAACAAAAAGGATACAGTCATTTGTTTATAAATGATTTATAAACTTATTTATAAAACAGAAACAGACTCACAAACAGAAAACAAACTTACAGTGACCAAAAGGGAAAGGAGGGGGATAAACTGGGAATTTGGGGTTAATAGATACATAGTCAGTAGAGTACAGTCGCTTAGTCATGTCTGACTCTTTGCAACCCCATGGACTACAGCATGCCAGGCCTCCCTGTCCATCGCCAACTCCCAGAGTTTACTCAAACTCATGTTCATTGAGTCGGTGATGTCATCCAACCATCTCATCCTCTGTCGTCCCCTTCCTCTCCTGCCCTCAATCTTTCCCAGCATCAGGGTCTTTTCAGATGAGTCAGCTCTTCGCATCAGGTGGCTAAAGTATTGGAGTTTCAGCTTCAACATCAGTCTTTCCAATGAATATTCAGGACTGATTTCCTTTAGGATGGACTGGTTAGATCTCCTTGCACTGTATATAAACTATAAGGACAGGGAACTATATTTAATATCTTGTAATAACCTATAATGGAAAAGAATCTGAAAAGAATACATATGTATATTCTTTGCTATACACTGGAAACATTGTAAATTTACTATACTTCAACAAAACAAAACAACTCCTATCTGAGTTTCCAGTCTGTCTGCCTCACCATGAGTTTTAGAGTCAAGATTGCAACATAAGTTCTTGCCTGAGTTTCTAAACTGCTGGCCTGCCCTACAAATTTTAGACTTGCCAGTCCCCTCAATCATGTGCTTCAGTTCCTTAAAATAAATCTGTTTATAGACATAAGCATAAATTTGAATATCTATATCCATTTATCTATCTAAATCTCCTGTTGGTTCTACTTCTCTGGACAATCTACTGATTAAATAAAGTTTCCCAAGTCATATAGTTGGTAAGGGGCAAAGCAAAGAGGTGGAGAAAGAAGCTGAGAGTATAAAGCAGCCGTTCAATCAACAAATATTTCCTGAGTAATGTGACAGATGGTATTTTCCAAAGCACACCGCAGCATATCCCAACCCCCATGGTCTTCTTATAATGTGATATTGAGACTTCTCCCATGAAGAGGTGGGCTCTATGTTCTCTTCCAATGAATCTGAGTGGATATGTAACTATACAGAAGTGACACTATTTGATTTCTGAGCCTTTGTCTTAAAAGCTGACACCATATTTGCCTACCCCTCTTGAGAGGTTCACACTTGGAATTTGGCAGCCATGCTGTGAGGCAGCCCAAGCTAGCCCATGTAGAGAGAACCCCTGCCGAGGCCCTGTGTAGGTAGGGTTTTCTGGTGGACAATCCAGCTGGGCTTCCAGCCAGCATCAACCACCAGAGAGGCGGCTTTACAAGCCTTTAGACAATTCCAGTAGCAGCCTTCGAGTCTTCCAAGAGATCTCAGCCATCTAGAGCGGAGCCAAGCTGCCGCTGCTGCACTTTGTCTAAATTCATGACACACAGAAACCTTGAAGGGTTAAAAAAAAAAAAAGTTGTTTAAATCACTAAGTTTAAGGGTGATTTGTTACACAACCATAAATAACAGAAATATCTGACCCTGCACCAGGCCCTGTTGGAGGCCCAGGGGATACACAGGTGAGTAAGATGAATCTGCTCCAATGGAGCTTTGTATTAGGCAGCTTGGACTGCTATAACAGAGTACCACTGACTGGAGGCTTAAACAGACACTTAGTTCTCACGTTCTGAAGCCTGAGAACTCCAAGATCAAGGTTATAGTTAATCTAGTTCCTGGTGAGGACTCTCTTCCTGGTTAGCAGATGGCTATCTTCTTGCTGTGTTTTCAGATGGCAAAGAGAAAGAGATCTCTCTGGTGTCCTTTATTATAATGGCACTAATTCCACCATGAGGTTCCACTTTCATGACCTATTGTTGTTGCTGTTGTTCAGTCACTAAGTTGATTCTTTGTGACCCCATGGACTGTAGCACACCAGGCCTCCCTGTCACTCACCATCTCCCAGAGTTTGCCCAGGTTCATGCCCATTGAGTCGGTGATGCCATCCAACCATCTCATCCTCTGCTGCCGTCTTCTCCTCCTGCCTTCAATCTTTCCCAGCATCAGGGTCTTTTCCAGTGAGTTGGCTGTTCTCATCAGGTGGCCACAGTAGTGGAGCTTCAGCTTTAGCATCAGTCCTTCCAATGAATATGCAGGGTTGATTTCCCTTAGGACTGACTAATCGCCTCCAAAAGGCTCCACCTCCAAACACCGTAACATTGGGAATTAGGGCTTCAACGTGTGGATTTGGAGGTGACACAAACAGTCCACAGCAAGTTTCCATACCAAATGAGGGAGACAGTTCATAACCACATAAACAAAGAGGTAAATAACCCATCAATGCTACTGAGAAACTAAATATCCGTGGATTCTGGAAGTACTGCTCAAACTAGAGTGGTCAGAGAAGTCTTGGAAGCGGTGCCATGTGGGTTGAGATATGAACGGTGGGGAGAGGCAGATGAGCAAAGAACAGGGGAGAGGCATTCCCAAGTGAAAGACAGCAAGTTCAAGGCACGAACCAAGGCCTGACTTGAATGGGGGCTCTTTGAAGGATGTCAGCAGCTGGGAGGTGGCAGAGGGCTCCAAGGGGTCTGATAGTGGTGGACCCCCACGGCCTGAGGCCAGGATGGGAAACTGCATTGATTGAGAATCAAGTGCCAGGACTGTTCCGTGTGTCGCTTCACAGCCAGCCTGTGGGTTGGTTGGTGTGCACAGGGTGAGGAGAGGGGAGTACAGGGCAGGTCCAGTGCTCAGGAAAGTGGGTCCTGTGAGGGGTCAGCACGAGCTGCCTCAGACTTGGTCCAGCCCTGCCCGAAGCCTGCCCTGTGCTGTGCTGACCTCCACTCTGGCCATGGCGGTGGGGGTGGGGTGGGGGAGGCAGAGAGATGCGCACGAATATTAATGGGCTTTTCCTCCTTTCAATAAGCTCAGCAGAACTCTGGGCTTTGTCTGGCGCCCCTGCTCCCCAGGGAGATCTCATAAAGGGCCTCAAGCAGCAGGCCAGAGCTAAGGACGGGGCAATCTGGGCTGTCCTCACAATGGCAGGGTGAGGAGGTTAAAGCCTGGTGTCAGCTGCTCAGATTCTCGTCCCTGGGGCTTTTCCTGCTTTTGTTATTTCTGGTCATAGGCCTGATATTTGATGGGGGCCTCTCTGTAACTAACTATGGAAGGGTTCGGGTTGGGGGGCGCGGCAAGGCTGGCCTTGGCCAAGGTTACAATGGACGGGTGAGCCATGGTGGGGGCGGGGCACAGGGAAGGCGCTGAAGGCCCTGACTGCGTGCACAGCCTCCAGGCTGTCAGACTCCCAGCACCAGGGGCTCCACGGGGCTCATCAGTTTGTATCTTACATCCCCAGTGTCTCAGGCAAGAAACTCACAACTGCCTCATCCTGCGGACAGTTCTCCTTGCACGGGGCTCATCACTTTGTATCTTACATCCCCAATGTTTCAGGCAAGAAACTCACAACTGCCTCATCCTGCAGACAGTTCTTCTTGCACGGCAAGTGTGGTGGGGTTTCAGGGAAAGGATCTTGCCATGGGCCGACACTGCTGGGGAGCTAAGGTGGCTTCACACCAGGACTCTCCAGGAATGGTGTGTGAACGCACTCAAACTTCATATCCCTGTCAACGGGAGAAGGGTAGATAACCTGTGGTCTAGTCACACAATGGAATACTACTCAGCAATATAAAAGTGCGTATATAAAATATAAAACAATAATATATATTACATATGTTATATATTAACATATCATAAAATGTTTAAATAATTTTGTTGTTCCCTTGCTCAGTCGTGTCCAACTCTTTGCAACCCCATGGACTGCAGCATGCCAGGCTTCCCTGTCCTTCTCTGTTTCCTGGAGCTTGTGCGAACTCATGTCCATTGGTGATGCCATCCAACCATCTCAGCCTCTCTCGTCCCCTTCTCCTCCTGCCCTCAGTCTTTCCCAGCATCAGGGTCTCTTCCAATGAGTTGGTTCTTTGAGTCAGGTGGCCAAAGTATTGGAGCTTCAGCTTCAGCATCAGTCCTTCCAAAGAAATCCCAGGGCTGATCTCCTTCAGAATGGACTGGCTGGATCTCCTTGCAGTCCAAGGGACTCTCAAGAGTCTTCTCCAACACCACAGTTCAAAAGCATCAATTCTTCAGCGCTCAGCCTTCATTACAGTCCAACTCTCACACCCATACATGACTACTGGAAAACTATAGCTTTGACTATGTGGTCCTTTGTCAGCAAAGTGACGTCTTTGCTTTTTAACACACTGTCTAGGTTTGCCATAGCTTTCCTTCCAAGGAGCAAGTGTCTTTTAATTTCATGGCTGCAGTCACCATCTGCAGTGATTTTGGAGCCCAAGAAAATTGAGCCTGTCAGTGTTTCCATTTTTCGCCCATCTATTTACCATGAAGTCATGGAATCAGATGTTGGGATCTTAGGTTTTTGAATGTTGAATTTTTTTTAAATATAAATTTATTTATTTTAATTGGAGGTTAATTACTTTACAATATTGTATTGGTTTTGCCATACATCATCATGATTCTGCCACAGGTATACACGTGTTCCCCATCCTGAACACCCCTCCCTCCTCCCTCCGCTGAATGTTGAATTTTTAAGCCAGCCTTTTCATTCTCCTCTTTTACCTCCATCAAGAGACTCTTAAGTTCCTCTTTGCTTTCTGCCATTAGGGTGGTGTCATCTGCATATCCGAGGTTATTGATATTTCTCCCAGTAATCTACATTCCAGCTTGTGATTCATCCAGCCCAGCATTTCTCAGGATGTACTCTATAAGTTAAATAAACAGGGTGACATAAGCAGGTTTAAATAATATACTTTATATATTCTTTATAAATAAAATTTAAATATTTAATATTTATATTTAATTTCTATATATTATGTTCTATATAAAATTTATTTTATGCATATTTATTTGTATTACATATTTATATTATATACATATTTCTATATTTTATATTAAACAAAATAGTTGATATTTATCAAAAATTTAATATTTCTATATTATATATAAAATTATGAATATGTAAATATATTCTTTATATATTTTATATATTCTTTATATACAAAAGAACATATAAAGGTTTCAATAATATGAACGAATCTTAGAGACATCATATTTTGTGAAAGAAGCCAGAGTAAAATGTTGTTGGATTCCATTTATATATAGCAAGTTCACAGAGAGGCAAAACTGATCTATAATTAGAATTGCTAGAAGTCAGAATAGTGGTTGCTTATGGGGGCATTGATTGGGTCAGGGCATGGGGGTACCTTCTGGGGTGGGAGCAGAAATTGTGCTAAATCTGAATTTTGACTATGGTTATGTTGTCTATACACACATTCAAATCCATCAAGCTAAACTTTTAAGATCTGTGCACTCTACCATATACATTTTACACTTCAAGGAAACCATGACAATTAGAAATGACCTGTCCAAGGCTCATTTGACCTGTCCAAATGACCTGCCTACGTCTGCCACTCGAGTCAGATGACAGTGCTGGGTGTTAATTAGCCCAGGGCCTGTTGTAGGGACTATTCAGGGAGCTGGGTTCCAGCCATACTGAGGATTTCAAGTCACATTCTCCAAAGGAGCCTTTGGCTGGCACCTGGTTCCTCAGTTCAGCTCTGCCACTATCCACGGTGCTCGGGTGGCAGCAGGTAGCAAGGGGGGCTGCCCTTGAGCACAACAGCTGCAAAGCCCTTGGACCAGCCCTCCTCTCAGCACCTAAGCTCACACAGGCAGGGGCCAGGGGCCTTGGCTATCTGCAGGGCTCCTTTGCTGGTGTTTCCTCCATTGCTTTCTTCCTGCAAAAAAAAGCTGGCTATGGTTACATGACCACAGCCTTCCCCCAGGAGCTCCTACACCTGCTAGTTTGGCTTCCTGAATACATTTGCAGTTTTGATTGAATCTCTGGACTTTCTCCTGCCTGTCCATCTCAACTTGAATTACCTTCCCCTCCGTATAATCTGCCCACTGCAGACACACAGATCCACAAATAAACACCTCTCCAGAAGGGACTCCTTCTGGAATCAGAAGAGGTCAGAAGAGGATGACCTCTTCCTGAGTAGTTTGGGGGAGGTCCCAAGTGCTGCTTTGCATCCTGAAGCCAACAGGAAGTGAAGTACCGAAAACTGAAGGTAGGAATGAATGAGTAACCCAGCAAATTACCCTGCCACCATCCTGCCAACTAGGGCAGGACTAGGAAGCAGGGAATTTGGTCCAAGCCCGCCTGACATTTGTACAGGCCACAGATACCAGCCCTCGAGCATCCTTGAGAGGGATGAGGGCGATAGGTGGTCCTCCTCCCATTTATCCTCAGAATTGACCATGTCACCCCTGTAATCCCGCCAGTGTGGGACTTCATGCAAATGTGTAAGTATTTACTGTGAGAAGATACCTAAGAAATACAAGACACAGTTCCTGCTGCTGGAGCACCTCAACATTTATTAAATGAGAAAAATGGATAGATGACTTTCAACTGGCCATGGAATGGTGAAGCACATACATGTACCTCCAAGGTCTCACCCAAAGCCCCCACTAAAATGACAGTGATGGGATTTTTACAGAAGAATCTAAATCCATAACGATAAGAAAGATGAGAGAGGAAGATTACAGCCATTGAAAAATGTCATCAACATTTTGGAAGCCAGAAGGCAAATGGACAAAAGGTAACTGACTCAGGAGACTGAACGATGCTGGAAGCCAATGGCCCGTAGCCAGAAGCTTCAAGGAGCAAGCTAATTTGGGCAGCAGAAGCTGAGAAAGGCTGGGCAAGTGGAGGTACCAGGTACAGCAGAAGGTACAGATGGGCTGAATACAGGGCTGTTTGCAAGCCTGTTGAAGCAGTGAGCCAATTCCGGCTCTCCCAGCTGGGTCACCTGATGCCTATCCCCCACCCCAGGAGAGCCTGGGGATTTCTCTTTGGAGAGACTAAACAGGAAGGACTCTAGACTCAGGACTCCACACGCAGCTGACTGCAAGGGTACTATACGGAAAGCAGGAGGTGCTGTACTGGAAACAGAGTTAATAAATGATTCTTGTCATCTTAAGCCACTAAGTTTTGGGGTGATTTGTTATGCAGTCCTGGATAACTAACAAAGAACATAGAGGATGGTTCTGGAAAGCATGGGGTTTAGAACACTGGAGACCCCACATACTGGAGAGGGGCAAGGAAAATTCTCACTTGAATACTGAGAGGAGATCCCAGGGGCATCATGAGCAGTAGATCTTAGAGTGGAAGCCAAGCCACCCATAGTAGGAGCACGCAGGATCCTCGGACACCATCTCAGAGAAAAAGCCCCAAGAAGCTGGAGGAGTTTATTTGAATGTATCCAGAAGCTAAACAAACAACACTGGTGGTCCAGTGGTTAGGACTCTGCACTCCCAATGCAGGGGCATGGGTTTGATCCCTGGAAGGGGAACTAAGATCCCACAAGTCACAAAGCATGGTCAAAATAAAATAAAGGACCATAAAGCAAACAGAAAGGGGATAAGAGATAAATATTAACTCCAGAGAAAATAAAAGTTCGGACAGGAAAGAACATGTGTTCCAAGCATACTACATGGGATGGCTGTGAATATATATTTATACACACTGAATACTGATTTAACCCCCCCAAAATGATACAATTTTATGAGGATCATAGGGGCAAGAGACAGCATAGGGACGGGGAGAGGAGAGTTAAATTTTATTTTCAAGTAAAGCACCAGTTGGGCTTCCCTGGTGGCTTAGTGGTAAAGAACCTGCCTGCCAACGCAGGAGATTCGAGTTTGATCCCTGTGTCAGGAAGATCCCCTTGAGAAGGAAATGGCAACCCACTCCAGGATGTTCGCCTTGAGAATCCCATGGACCGAGGAGCCTGGTGGACTGCAGTCCATGGCGTCACAAAGAGCTGGACACGATGGAAGTGACTAAACCACAAGAGCACCCATGGTGGGTTCATTTTCTAGGACTGCCAGAGCAAAGCACCGCACATTGAGTGGCTTAAACAATGGAAACGTATCATCTCACAGTATTCTGGAGGCTAAAAGTTCAAGATCGAGGTCAGCAGGGCTGTGTTCTCTGTGAAGGGGTAGGGAAGGGTCTGTTCTGAGCTGCTCAGCTTCTGAGAGTTCCTTGGCGTGCAGCAGCATAACTCCATGTTTCACACAGTGTTCTCCCTGTGTGCATGTCTGTGTCCAGATTTCCCCTTTTTATAAGGACACCAGTCATTGGATTAGGGTCCATCCTAATGACCTCATCTTAACTCGATCATCTGCAAAGACCCTATTTCCAAACAAGGTCACATTCACAGGTCCTAGAGGTTACGACTTCAGCATCTTTTGCAGGGCACACAATTCAACCCATAAGAGATGGTAACGACTGTGATTAGAATAGCAAGAAATGACAGGTAAGCACGATATTTAGAAATAAGGTAAATATGAAAACAGATGAGAGAATTAGTGGTTCCTTGCTGCTGCTCTCTTCAGAAGCTGGAAAGGATTGCCTAACTATTGAAAACATGTACATGTCTCACCCACCTCGATCCTTAACACTCATCACATGTCGTGACAATATGATCACTCATCTCTGGTCCACAAAGGGCCATCCATTCCTGCAAACTGTACTCTCTTTATTTTTTTCAAACTACACTGACTATATACCATTTCTGATGGCAAAACTGAGGCACAGAGAAGTGAAGCAATTTGCCCAAGGTCACACAGCTAACCGGAAGATCCTGGATAGGAAAGGCCAGGCTACTACTATTTCGGATTCCTTTGGGCATTCTCTATACTGCTGAGTATGGAATCACACCATAGTTGTTGTTGAGTCACTCAGTTGTGTCTGACTCTTTGTGACCACATGGACTGCAGCATGTCAGGTTTCCCTGTCCTTCACCATCTCCTGGAGCTTGCTGAAACTCATGTCCAGTTGCCCCCTTCTCCTCCTGCCTTGATCTTTCCCAGCATCAGAGTCTTTTCTAATGAGTCAGCTCTTCTCATCAGGTGGCCAAAGTTTTGGAGCTTCAGCTTCAGCATCAGTCCTTCCAAAGAATATTCAGGATTGATTTCCTTTAGGATTGACTGGTTTGATCTCTTTGCTGTTCAAGGGACTCTCAAGAGTCTTCTCCAACACCACAGTTCAAAAGCATTGATTCTTCAGCGCTCAGCCTTCTTTATGGTCCAACTCTCACATCCATACATGACTACTGGAAAAACCATGGCTGTGACCATACGGCCCTTTGTCGGCAAAGTAATGTCTCTGCTTTTAAATACACTGTCTAGGTTTGTCATAGCTTTTCTTCCAAGGAGCAAGTGTCTTTTAATTTTATGGCTGCAGTCACCATCCACAGTGATTTTGGAGCCCAAGTAGGTACACAATATCTGTTAGAGGTAGGAAGAAAGCAGGAAAGGGGCCTCTTTAGGTTCTCATCTTTGATAAGTGTGTGTTTTTCCTCTCTCCAGGGCGCCAGCCAAGTCTTACGTCTGTACTCCGTGTTCTCCTCTTAGGGAACCTGTCTGCCCTCACACCCTCCCATCTGGGTCACCATATTCTTTTCCATCGAATCCATCTCATTCCATAACTGCAGCTGATCAGGCTAGAAAGGGCCCTTGATCCAGGACCAGAGGCTGTCCTGGTCTGGTGAGGAGACAACTTGGTCAGTCTAGTTCTGCCTCCTGAGAAAAATGTTTCCCTTAGCTGCACAGAGAATCCAAGTCACTCAGCCATGGACAGAAGGCAAGATCAACCTGTTCAGGGCTGGTTACGTTGTGAGAAGCAGAGAATGACTGATGGAGGGAGAACAAAGAGAAGCAGAACTGCATCACAACCCCAGGAGAGCCACAGAGAAGATGCTTAGGGCTCCCTCAGTATCCTCAGGCTGTCTAGCAAAGTATCCTCAGGCTGTCTAGAACTTGACCTCATGTTGCCTCACAACAAACCATGCCCCCCCCCCCACCATTTTTTGGGAAACATTTGAGTCTCATCTGATCGTGTAAACAACCCTCATTGTCTATGATGGCCTGTGTCTTACAGCTGGGCATTTCTCCTTTCCAGATGTTGTCCTCTACGTATCTTCCTCCATTTCTCCCTTCTTGCCTTTTTATTGCCTTTCCCCCACCTAGTGCTCTGGCTGACTAGACATGACATTTTTATTGCACACTGTTTTTCATAAAGTCATGGACCATCAGCCCTGTATGGCACCTTCTAGAACTCTCTGCCATGATGGATATGTTCCATACCTGTGCTGTCCAAAATGGCAGCCAGCAGACCCATGTCGCTGTTCAGCTCTCGAAATGTGGCTGGTGTGACTGGAGAACTAAACGTTTTACTTTGATTGAATCACTTAAAATTGAAATAGCCCCACATGGCTAATGGCTACCCAGTTGGGCAGCAGAGTTGTTCCATCTGATCCATGAC
Source organism: Capricornis sumatraensis (assembly GCF_032405125.1). NCBI lineage: Eukaryota > Metazoa > Chordata > Mammalia > Artiodactyla > Bovidae > Capricornis > Capricornis sumatraensis. Next base: position 103,488,708 of record NC_091092.1, on the reverse strand, counting down.
CTCTTTTACAGAGAAGCCTCTTGTTTTGAGTGTCAGAGCCATGGAAGATCTGTCTCCTCTTCCAGGGGTTGCCTCCTCAAGTCCACGCCCAGCTGTAGGACATAGCAGCACAGCGACTAGGCTGACGGGTCCCCACTGAAAACCAATTGGTTGCACCACAGGCTGCCACTCAGAGGCTCTCCATGCAAGGGCCTGTGTATAGTGGGAGTTGAGGGGCAAATCAGGGGATTGGGTGGAAGCAGGACAACATTGTAACCTCAAATTCAGGGCCACCTCTGATTCAGGGGACCTCCTCAGAGATGGTCCATGTCCTAGGACAGAAATGAGCTAGCTGATCTGGGGGAGAGCACGTGGGAGATTTTCATGGGCCTGATCGAAATGTGACAATTATCTTTATCGCTCAGATGCCATTGGCCAGAACAAAGTCATGTGGCCACATCTGGGCCATGCAGCCCAGCAGCAGCGCTTAGTCTTTTCACCTTCCACACGGTGGTACAGATGAGTCCAGAAGAGCTACAGGGATGGAAGGAGCCTGAGTTTCTGAATGACTCCAGGGGAGGAGAGCCTCCTGTCCTTCAGGAACACCCATTTTAGGACTTTATTTCAGTGGTCATCTTTTGTTGCAGTAAGCTATTGCACTTTGGGGGTTTATCTGTTGCAAGAGCCAGCATTTCCCTGGCTATTCCACCCCGAGAAAGCATATTTCCTCCTGAATGAGTCCTTATGTTGTGGATGGTGGGGATTGGGGTCCCTTTGGTGGTACAGTAAGGGGATGCTGTCTTGTCAATTGCCATCTGAGATCTCAGACCGCAGTGATGCTCAGCACCTGTGTTGAACTCAGAACTGACAGAGCGTAGGAAGGGCCTTCCTGTTTCTCCCAGCCTACCCTCTGCGTGGCCGTGTCTTGACAGACTCGCATTCCCCATGCTCTCCTAGGTCTCTGAATGGAGGGTCTCTAACTGATGCCTACAAGGGATTGGAATTCTTCTCGGGGAGTAAAGGCCTACAGAACAACCTGTTTGAGGAGCTGACGGCCTTCACTCTACATGGGCCCCGTGGGGCTTCCCTCCTCAGGCTGGACCAGTGGGCCTCAGTGCGAGGGACAGGGAGACCTGTAGCACCCAAGAGCTCATGAGCCTCATTCTAACATGAGCAGCAAGGAGAAAGTCAGAGAAACTGGAATCACGATTTGAGTGAGGCCCATGATGGGTATTTCTTGGCAGAGAAATAAGGAGCCTGGCCAAAATTCCCTGCCAAAATTACCCAGCTCTGAGAGTCACGTATGAAGGGCGCAGAGACTTTCTGCTTCATTAACCAAAGTAGGGAATACAAGAGGAGGGTCAGGCTTGGGAGGGGAAATATTGAGACCACTTTGGAGCCCACCAAGTTTGATGGGTCAGTGGGGCGCCCACATTGATGCTTCTAGCAGCTGCATGGGCAAGGGAACCTGAGAGGGCTGAATCGAGGAGCAAATCCATGTCTGGAAACAAGGGATGATGGAAACCATGGTGAGGGGAGTGGATGGCCAAGAGAGTCAAATGACAAGCAGCAGGAGGAGAAGGAAGGGACACCGGAGAGGGGGGTGTCAGAGGAGCCACATGATGGGAGGCTGTAAGGGAGGAAGGAATGCCCAGCCAGGTGGGCCAGCGAGAGGACAGGAGGGCCAGGGGCACGGAAAGGCCATTGCATCTGATACACGAGCTCATTGGCGGCCTGCGAGAACACAAGTTAACCCAGAATGACACTCACTGGTTGGTGCGGAAGCCAGGTGGAGGTTTAAAATTTATGGCAGAGAGTCTGCAAATAGGATAAATTGCCCCGTGGGGACTGTGAGCTAATTGTATCACGTGGTACGCCTGGGGCAGGGACGGTTTAGTGGCACAAAATAGAACCCACTTGTACAAGCTTAAGTAAAAAGGGAGAATTTATGGGAAGAACATGAGGCTATCTCCGAGATCCAAGGACAGAAAGTGCAGCCGGCATCTGGGGGCAGGAACCAGTAATTGGGGAGCCAGCAGGCACCTTGGCAGCTCAGTCCTCGTCTTTCTCTATCTCTGCTGCTCTGAGGTCTCTGATCTCTGCTTTCCTGCCATATGGCTTTTTTCTTCTCTCTCAGCTTTTTCTGTTGCTCTGTGCACACAGTGGAAAAGGACTACCTAAGGTGGCCCTCCTGGTCTGTTCACATCTTTCTCCTCCAGGCTCACACTGTGCCTAGCACAAGGCACTCAAGCAGCCAACAAAGACTGCCTAGAACCACCAAGGCGTCCCAAGGCCCAGTTTCTGGGAGAGCATTTGATTGGTCCAGTTGGGTCAGGAGACCTTCCCTGATCCAGTCCGCTGTGACCAAGGGGGGGTCTTGTGCCCTTCCTCAGTGGGAGCTGGGGAGCAGCATCTTTGGAAGGTGACACAGGGTGGTGGTTTTATTTTAAAATTATTTTATTATTTTATTTATTTATTTTTGTCTGTTCTGGGTCTTCGTTGCTGTGTGCAGGCTTTCTCTAGCTGCATCGAGCAGGAGCTATTCTCTAGTTTGCCGTGCGCAGGCTTCTCATTGCGGTGGCTTGTCTTGTTGTGGAGCTGGAGCTCTAGGGCACATGGGCTCAGTAGTTCTGGCGCAGGGGCTTAGTTGCCCCAGGGCATGTAGGATCTTCCCGGACTAGGGATCGAACCCATGTCCCCTGCATTGGCAGGCAGATTCTTATCTACTGTACTACCAGGGAAGTCCCCAGGCAGGCTCTTGAAAAGGGCAATATGGTGGCCATAGTACTCTGATGCTCCAGACAAGCTGCAAACCCCTGATGCACCTAGAACAGAGGTCAGGCTCCACTTTAGTGATGGTCAGTAAACACCATGGAGGCCGTGAGAGATGAGGCGTGTGCACCCACTGACAAGAGGCAAATGTGACTTTCCTGTGCCTCCCTTTTCTCCTCCATCACCAGCCCCCCTGCCCTCCCCCTGCCACACACCCAACCCCAGGGATGCAACCCACAGAGCTCATCGGGACCTCTCTCCCTCGACATCTAGGAGATTTCTCCAGGCTCTCCTCTCATCTTCCTGGTTGCCTTCCACTACCGAAATGAGAAGAGCTAAACTGGGGGTTGCTGGAGAGGGGTTGCAATGCTTGCCTTACTTGGAATGGCCCTGCCCCCACAGTACTGGGTCATGCAGTCTCAAGAGGAAGCAGTTAGGATAGTCTGACAAGTATTTATGTACAAAGGGACCGTCCACAAAGATGGACGGTGTAGGGGAACCACAGGGATAGCACAAGAGGCAGAAGCTGTTAGCAGCGGAGTTTTTTGTCTGTTTTGTTTTGTTTTTACCACCAGGGCCCAGAGGTGAGTCAAAAAGGCCCCCTTAAACAGAGCGGGGACCGTCAGTGGGAGGGTCAGTCAGCCCAAGCAGATTTCATCGCGAGGAAGTTGGGGAATAAACCTTCACCTCACTCTCCTCCTGTACTCTGAGTTCTTGGTGGGGCTACACCGTTTGCTAGAACTGGCCAACAGAAAGTCGGAGGGTGGGGGGCCCTTTGAGCTGGGTGCAGACGGGTCAGCTTCCCGGGCCATAGGGCAGGGAGGAGGGAGACAGGGAATGCCCCTGAAGGGGAAAATGGAAGATGTTGCTTGCACCTGGGTCACGTCCTCCACTGTAGGCTCCTCCAGGGCAAGCCACTCGGCTTCTCTGTTCTGTCACCAGCTTCCAACCTACTGCCCAGCTCACGTTCCCAACCCGAGTTCGCTGATGCCCCGAACGAATTCCGTGGCGCCTCTTTGTCTCTCACATTGCCAGTGAACTGCCCATGAATGGCATTTGACTGAATGGGACCAGAAACTCTCTCCAAGGCAAAAGTTTAGAAAGTGGAAGGAGGAAAAAACCAAATCGGAAATGCCCCCAATGATGCTGCTGGAGCTATTTTTCACTTCCTCATCAGGAAGTACAAATCATGAGCCGTACTGTCTTCCTCCTTTTTATTATGGCCTTTATGCTTATAATAAAACCAACCATAACTGGCACATGCAGTACTTTAAGGTTTACCAAGTGGTTTCTGTGCCTTATCTCATCGGATCCCCTCAACAACCCCGCAAGTTGCACCGTATTATCTTTCCAGTTTTACAGACAAGGCTCAGAGAGGTTAGATGACTTGCCCAAGGTCACCCGGTGGGTATCGTTGAGATCTCAGCTAGGACTTCAAGTCCATTTCTATTGCCGCCCAAGGTTAGATGGCCTCTCAGGCTTATTCCTGGCTGGCCACGCTGGCCAGGATTGGGAAGTCTGACTTTCAAGAGGATGAACAGCCGAGCAGAAACCAGAGTGAGCAAGAGCCAGAAATGGTGCTGAGGAACTGTGGAACACGGGCCCCGTTGTTTTCTGCTGCCACCTCCTGGGTTATCAATACCCTTTTCTTCTATCTGTTCTTCTCTGCTTCAAATCCAAGCAGAACTAGGGTGGGGGTGGGGGAGTGAGAGGAACACCCTCCCTACTCATTGCAAAGCTGCATGCTTATTTTAAAGATTTTTAAATGGAATTCACTTGAAAAGGAAGGCAATTCTGACAAATGCTGAAACATGGATGAAGCTTGAAGACATGCTAAGTGAAATAAGCCAGGCATAAGAGGGCACATATTCTAGAATTGCATCGTTTAAGGTATTTAAATTCATAGACAGAAATCAGAATGGTGATCACCAGGGGCTGATGGGGAGGGAGGAATGGGGAGTTAGTGTTTAATGGGGGTGGAGTTTCAGTTTTGCAAGATGAAAAAGTTCTGAAGAGGGATGGTGGTGATGGTGTATAACAAGTGGACTTAATGCCACTGCCTGCATGCTAAGTCGCTTCTGTCATGTCTGATTCTTTGCGACCCTATGGGCTGTAGCCCACCAGGCTCCTCTGTCCATGGGGATTCTCCAGGCAAGAATACTGGAGTGGGTTGCCATTTCCTTCTCCAGGGGATCTTCCCAACCCAGGGATCGAACCCATGTTTCTTACATCTCCTGCATTGGCAGGCATGTTCTTTACCACTAGTGCCACTTGGGAAGCCCTGCTGCCACTAAACATTCAAAACTGGTTAAAATGGTAAATTTTTGTTATGCATATTTTGCAGAATTTTTAAAAATTGAATCTGGCAAACATCTAAGGAGCCTCTACTCTGTGCTCTGCACTGGGAATTCAGAGCCGAAAAGCATCAGCCTTACCTTCAAGGTTGACCCTGTCGAGCAAAGTGGCATAAACAAACTCAGAGCTGGGTGGAAAGTGCGGTGACGCAGTGCGGGTGGGGCTAGGGGAGCGGGGAGGATCTGCTCCGTCGCAGGAGTCTCCGCTGGGCTTTCCTAAGACTGAGACGGCTTCAAGCATGAGAAAGAGACTGGGCAGGAAGTGAAGGAGCTAGGGACACACGGAACATTCCAAACTGAGAAATGGCAGGAGGGAAAATATAGAGGTGTGAAATAGCATGCTGTTCTCTCCTTTCTTTGTTGGGATGTAACTATAACTGCATCCCCCCTCCTGAGTCTCTGGTGAAGAATGTGTGTGTGTTTATATTTATTTATTTATTTGGCTGTGTCAGGTCTTAGTTTTGGAATGTGGGATCTTCAATCTTCATTGCAGCATACAGATTCTTTAGCTGAGGCATGCAAACTCTTAGTTGCGGCATGTGGTGGGATCTAGTTCCCTGACCAGGGATTGAACCCGGGCCCCTGCATTGGGAGTGTGGAGTCTTAGCCACTGGACTGCCTGGAAAGTCCCCCATGGGGGGTTTAATTTCCAGCCCCTCACAAACTGAGATGTGTGGCCCTCCTGTGTATGATGATTATGGAGCTGATGCCACATGCCACTCACCATGAAGCTTTGACCCCATCAGTTTCCTGTTCAACAAGTGTCCACTGATCATCCACTTGGATGTCACAGCAAGGTCAAGCTGTCTTCAAGCTTCCAGAGTGGTTACTCTCAATTTCTGTGCTTTTCTTATTGTGGACTAGCAGTGGTCCATGGACCACACTTCAGGTAGCGCTGGTTTAGAAGATGGTGAATCCCTTACAGGGAGGAACCATTTCTTTACATTTTATCCATCCGTTGGATTTGTAGCAGACCACCCAAAAGAAGGCCTCTCTTTTCCCCAAAAGGGATGCCTACCTGTTAATTAGCTAGTGTTTTCCCTGTGTTTTGAATATGAAAAGCCCTGCCTGTATTAAATACTATTATTATTATTAGCTTCATGTCCACTACAGTGGATGTCATTTAATTAGAACTGCATAATAGGCAAATCTGCCTTAATTGGCTGGGATGTGGCTAAGAAACCCTTTCACGTCTGTGTCTGCATTCTCTGTTCTGTGGCCATCACATCACATTCTCTGGCCATGGGTCATTTTGGAGACCTTCGGTAGGGTTCAGGGAAGGTTATCTGGCTACTGATTAACACTTAATTAGCACCTTTTTCATGTAGCACAGCAGTGACTTTGTAAATTTAAAAATTTCAGGGGACCACTTAATGTGGAATTAAAGTACAAGTGCAATATTTAAGATGCATGAAATTGTTTTACGCATTACAGCATTAACTAGCTCTTAATTTATGCAGTGCATGCCAGCGAAGGGCAATTAAAGTGTAGCAGGGAAAAAAATTATAGATCTCTATGTTGTCCTGTCTTTTCCTCTAACGATGCTTTTGCAACATTCGTATCTCAACCCCTATTCTAGATTCAGGAGTAAATGGTAAGTTCTGAAACTTGTTTGCCCCACAGGAATTGACATTATCTTTAAGCTGAAACTACCTCCAACAATGACGTCCCTCTAGGTTCCAGATATCCACCCAGGCCTTGGTGATTGGCCCAGGGATAGGCACATAAGCCCACTAGCCATTGAGATGTCGGGAGATATTGGCTGGAATTTATGGTAAAGTAAGGCAGTGTCTTCCTTCATAGCCATTGGAAGGCGTGGTTCTCCTTTCCCCTGGTCAGTGTGGTGTGAGGATGTGAGGTTGGGAACGGTGGCAACCGTTTTGTAAGCAGTCTGGAGTGGCAGGGGAGTCATTGTTTAGAATTTGGCCATGAGTCCAACACCGTGGGAAGCCATATGGCCGGGATGAAGACAGACCTAATCCTGGAAGATATTATGGGAGACGCTGGATTGGGACTAGTCTAAAGGCCATTGGCTTCTGTACTCTTGAATTATACTGGAACCTATAAATATACTGCATGTTCTCACCTCCTTGCCTTTATTCATGCTGTTCCCTTTGACTGGAATGCTCTTTTCCTTCCTTCTGCATCTTTCAAGTCCAAGTCTGAATGCCACCCTTCTAAGAAGCTTTCCTCAAGCTGAACCATCCTTGGGATGCCCAGAACCATGCCCCCTTCCTCTAGGACACTCATGCCTCCTCTCACTTGAAATTCTTCTGCAAGGGGCACACGCTGCCCTGAAAAGATTGACGCTACAAACGTGACTCTCCATCTTCCCCGAGAGGACCTAAGCTCTTTCTTCTGTCCCCAGCATTAGCATTGCACCTGGCACACTGAGTCCACAGAGTGCTGCAGACTTGTTCCCAGAAAGGAATGTTAGCGATATTAGGATGGCGTAGTTGGAAGAAGAGACAGCGCGTTTGAGCATATGGTCTTCTTAGCTAATGGCAGTAGGAGAAGGAAAAAAAAACCTGGGTAAATGCTGCAGCTGGGTGGATTCCTGGGCCACTGCAGCTGCTGAGAGCAGGCAAGGACTTGCGGGGAGGAGGAGGGGGAGGAGGAGGAGTCAGTTAAGAGCCAGGCAGAATATCTGTCCCTCTGGTTGTAACTTACATAGATGGATACGGTCTCCAAGTACAAAGTCGAGGGCTAGGAAAGTAAAAGTTTCCTGGTCACCCTCCTCCCCATACTCCATGTCATCTTGGCAGACACGAGGCTGAGCTACTTTGATCCCCTCTCCAATCACTCGGAGTCTGGGCAGCTGACAGCCTCACAGTCCACACAGCGTTACTCTGGTTGCTGGCTCCAGCCAATGGCTGAGCAAGCTGGTAGCACCCAAGCCTTGCCATTTCCGCCCACGTGGTACTACTCTAATGGGCTCCCTTTGCTGGGAGCTGTTCAGATCTCCCTCTATGGCTGCTGGTTTCCCTGGCCAGTCCTGCTTCTGCCCTGCTCTTTTCAGGGGTGTTTCCCCAATAAACCCTTGACACTTCTGAGTCCATCTTACACCCATTTCCGAAAGAACTCTCCCAAAGGTAAAAACTGCTAACTCTTAGGGGTGTATTCTTCCAGCCCGTTTTTCTATTCATTTATGTATATGTATGCATGCATACCAGCTAAAGGTTTGTTGAAATTCATTTTGTTTTTATATAAACGAGATGATACTGTGTGTGTGAACTAGTCTACAATTTAAAAAAATTTAGCACTTGTGCACAGTAGATAACAGTACGCATAGGTATGTCTTTTCTTATTTGCTGTATACTATTCCACAGTGTGGCAAGCTCATCGTTACTTAACCATTCTTATACTGATAAATGTTTGGGTTTTCTATCTTCTATTACTTTTTTTAAAGTATGTTTTTAAATTAGTTTTTTTTTTGGCTGTGCTTGGACTTTGTTGCTGAGAGCAGGCAAGGCATGAGAGCATTCTCTAGTTGTGCCAAGTGGGGGCTGCTCTAGTTGGGGTGCACAGGCTTCTCGTTGTGGTGGCTTTTCTTGTGGAGCATGGGCTCTAGAGCGTGGGCTCAGTATTTGTGGCACACAGGCTTAGTTGCCCTGACGCATGTGGAATCTTCCCTGACCGGGGATCGAACTTGTGTCCCCTGTGTTGGCAGGCAGATTCTTAACCACTGGACCACCAGCCAAAGTCCCTTCTATAAATCCTTAAGAATATATTTATTTATTTTGGCTGCGCCAGGTTTTAGTTTCAGCGTATGGGATCTTTAGTTGTGGCATGTGGATCTAGTTCCCTGACCAGGAATCGAACCCAGGGCCCCCTGCATTGGGAATGCAGTCTTAGCCACTGGACCTTCAGGGAAGTCCCTTTATCTTCTATTATTAATAGTGGTGCTAGGAACGTGGTATGAGGGGATTTCAAATAACAATAAACTGAACATTATTCCAGACAGTTTAGAAACTTGTATTAACCAAGCCTTTTTGTGTGTTTCTGATGCTTTGACATCTGGGGCTTTTGCTGACCTAGGAGGGACTGCCCTTTCTAGGATTTGCCAGTTTCAAGAGATGGTGAACAAACATCTTGCCTGAGCGTACCCTTCAAATGCAAATAAACCAACCCAGAGTTGTACTCCTCACCACCATCTATCTGACTCTCACTTTCCAGGCCACCATTCCCCAGCCCTAATCAGACAGCTAGGGGCTTCCCTGGTGGCTCAGCTGGTAAAGATTCCGCCTGCAATGCGGGAGGCCTGGGTTCCATCCCTGGGTTGGGAAGATCCCCTGGAGAAGGGAAAGGCTACCCACTCCAGTATTCTGGCCTAGCGAATTCCATGGATTGTATAGTCCATGGGGTCGCAAAGAGTCAGATGCCAGGGAGAGACTTTCCCTTTTACTTTCAATCAAACAGCTAGGGGCAGCCCCAGTGCCCCGGAGCCTGGCCAATCCTCAACCTGCTTACCCGGCCTTGCCTGTTACTTTTCGCGGAAACCACATTAAAGGCTCTTGCCCACCAGTTCCCCCTCTCCCTCTGCTTCTTGACCAACCCCAGTGCTTCCCTGTGTGCCCCTCCTCCCGTGGCCTAGCCTGCCCCCTCCTCTTGGGATTTGTAAGTATAACCAATTATCTTGTCTATGCCTGTCATCATCTCTTGCTCTGTTGGCATCACCAGACCTGAATCCTAATAAAAAACCTATGTTCTAAACAGGAGGACCCCACACTGGCAAGGTGGAGCAAATATCTTCCTTTTCTCCCAAAGGTTCCGGCAGGCTTTCATTTGTGAAGTCTTTCTGGGCGCATGTGAAACGCTAAATATTCTGGATTACTTAGGGCAGACACAGGAAAGAACTTCCCGCCAATAAGCAAGTCCACTAGAATAACCTTATTCCGGAAGCATCTTTAGAACAGTGGCGTCAACAGCCTGCAACAACAACCCTGTGAGCTGAATCCCCCACAGAGCAGAGGCAGGGACGGAGGCTGGCGGCCGGCTCCTGCTGGCAGAAGGCTTCAGGAATTCACCACTCAGCGGGGCACGGCCCCACCCCTCGCTGAAGGAGGCCAAGAGGTTCCCTCCGGCCGGTTCCTGCAGACAACTGCGGTCATCTGCACCTGAGAAGGGAGGGGGAAATGGGATTACCGCCTTCCACGTTGCCCTGGGGCTCTGGGCCCGGTGACGCGGGGCATCCTGGCCTGTGTTCGCAGCTGCCTGCCGGGAGCCGGAGCCTGTCAGCTCGAGCGGCAGCGAGGGAAGACATTTCTGACACAAAACCCCAGGGGAATCCACGGAGGAGCTGGGCTGTCATTACTTATTAACAATGGGCCTGATCCCCAGCCAGGCAGGCCCAGGGAAATAGCCTGTAGGGAGGCCGGCCTCCCCGCTACGAGGTGGCTTAACACTCTCAGTGCCGGAGGGAGCTGTTGGGGGAGGGGTGTCAATTGTCACATATTTTGCAGGGAAGAGGGGCCATTCTTTACATATTAGAGGCGCGCCGGTCCTCGTCTTCGCCTCCTCCTCTCGGTGTCCGCATTCTTTTCCGCTCCCCTGCCCCCTCTGGTTTGAAGCCGGCAAACCCACAGGATGTGGGGGACTGCGCTCCTCCGGAGAAGGAGGATTTGAGCGTGCACACAGCCTGAAACCTGGGGCTAACATACTGGTAGCAGACCAGGAGAGGTGCGCAGACTAGCTGGTCGTTCAATCTGGTTATTGCCTTTTTTCTCCCCCTCGAGGATTCCTGGGCTCCGGCGCCGGCACTCTCTGTCCCAGCTCTGCGATCTCAGGTGGCAGAGTCACCCACCTGCAGGTCGGGCTTCCTGGGGAAGCAGAGGCTGAGATGGAGATTGGCATGGGGGACGTTTTTTTAGGGAGGATTTCTAGGATCAGCACCTGGAGATGGGAGGGGGGTGGAAGCCGAAGCCAGCAAAGGGGGAAACTGAACTACAGAGGTAGCTCGACGGAAGCCTCCGCTGGAGCCCCACGGAGAGCTCTGGAGCTGGGTTGACCCTTCGGAGTGGCTCGCAGGGGTGAGCTGGAGGGGTAAGCCTCCAGACGCGGGCGTGGACCAGCCTCGGGCGTGGGCTGCTCCAGAAGCCGGCTTGGCCCTGGGCAGGGCGGTTTCTTCAGCCTTGGGGAGGGGCTGAAGGCCACTCTCCAGCAGCCCAAGGTGTATGGATGGGGGAACCCGGCCACCACCCCCTTGCCTCCCCCGGAGGCCAGCCTGGCCTCCTTTCCTGTTTCATCTCCTCCATTCTTCCTGCTACCCCTCCTCTCATCCCTCTTTTCTTCCCTCTTCCCTGCAGGAACTATCCCAGAGCTTTTCAAAATTCTAAAGGCCGTCCAATCCGGCGGGCCAGTGCAAGTTTACAATCAGCGAAACCGCCCTAATTGAGGCACAAGGTCTGAGAACCACCCCCACCCCTCCCAGCTCGGGCCACCGCCGTCTTTGCTATAAAACACTTCGTAATCCCTAAAAGAGCTGGCTGGCTGGCTGGCTGAACTCGGAGCATTTTTTTTCCTCTCTAATTGGGCGGTTCCAAACTTCACCACAGGGGGTGCTAAATTGTCATGGGTTCTTTTATTTGTGTCAACCGGAGCAGGAAGCGTAGAATTGTTATGTGTCTGTAATGTAAATTCCGCGACCAGATGTATCTGTTATCTGTTCAGTTTCATGTACTTTAGGAGACGGTATTGGACCTAACTGATGACACGCACTTAGGAATAGTCAGGTAGGGAAGGCAATGGCACCCCACTCCAGTACTCTTGCCTGGAAAATCCCATGGACGAAGGAGCCTGGTAGGCTGCAGTCCATGGGGTCGCTAGGAGTCGGACACGACTGAGCGACTTCAATTTTACGTTTCACTTTCATGAACTGGAGAAGGAAATGGCAACCCACTCCAGTGTTCTTGCCTGGAGAATCCCAGGGACGGGGGAGCCTGGTGGGCTGCTCTCTCTGGGGTCTCACAGAGTCGGACATGACTGAGGCGACTTAGCAGCAGCAGCAGCAGCAGCAACATGTTATCACCAAGGCCACGCTCTGGAGCCAACCAAGACCTGAGTTTCTTCAATCAGCCCCAGAGGTCTTGTTTATTAGCATAAAGGGCCTTAGAAATGAGTTCCCACTGGCGGAAGCAGGTGGGGGTGGGGGTGGGGGTGGGGGTGGGGGTGGGGGACGTGGATTGGTCAGGCATCAGAGCTGGACTTCAACACTTGCAAGGCTCAGGCTGGGAAGATGCGGTTCACTCTATGGTTGGTTCTCGAAGGAATGGCACCGCGGGCTTGATTCCTAAATGATCTTACGTGCGTCCAGTGACTGAATTGGTGAATCTTGTGCCCCTGGAGTCAGAATAGAAGGTTAGAGAATCCTGCTGCAAGACTTTCCTTGCATTTGCCTTGGGCAAACTTTCCTGATAGGCGCTGCTGGAGCTTTTAAAGGATGGAAGGCTGGAAGGTCACGGAATTTACAGGACCAGTTATACGGCTGCTTTGCGTAGCTTGTTCAGAAGTTGGCTTAAAGACTTCCTCTCACAGTGGAGAGGGGCCCTAAGACCTCACCCTCCTCAAATTACTGAAAGGTACAGGGCTTCCCTCTTAGCTCAATGCAGGAGACCCCACTTCGATTCCTGGGTTGGGAAGATGCTCTGGAAAAGGGAAAAGGCTACCGCCTCCAGTATTCTGGCCTGGGGAGTTCCACGGACTGTATAGTCCGTGAGGTCACAAAGAGTTGGACAAGACTGAGCGACTTACACTTCACTTCACCTCTCTCACAGATTTACCAAAAAGAACCTAGTGGGTTTTTATGCAAGACCAAACTGGCTTAGGTTAATACCGCCAGCCTAAAACCCCACCTCATCTATAAAACTTTAATCAGCTGTGAAATCCCACCTTCGCACATCAATAACCACTGTGTACCTCTGTGTTTTCTCTCGGGTATGATAGGGGTCTGCTCCTTGCATCCTCTGTCATAAGAAACTGTAAGGACTATATGCATTGTGTTCTTAAACCCTTCCCAAACTGGTTGGATTCACAAATTGGAGACTGATGTTTTGGGGTTGTGGGGAGGTTAAAAAAAATCAGTGCTCAGAAGTGTCCGCAGCAGGGAGGGCCCCCGTGTTCCTTAAGAGTGGAGTGTGGATTAAGGGCTGGTATGCACAGGTGCCCCGAACTCCACCGCCCTGTGTCTCCACAGTGCTAGCGCAGATGAAGCTTGACTAAACAGTGTCTGTCCAAGCATAGATCCTGCACACAGTCAAATAATCAATGCAAAACTCTGGCAAGGAGAGATTAGGTCATTAGATCTGATGGCTTGGAATGCTGGTTGCCTACTGAGGATGGGAACCAGGGTTGTGAGTTACATTCTCAGCTTGCGTTAAATCTTCTTTCCCTACAGCCTGGTTCTGAAGGGTGGAGTCAGAGTCATCAGGAAACAGAGGGTTCTCAGCCAGCAGTATCATGCTTACCTGTATCAGGTAAGTCCCAATGTGCAAAACCTTCCAGCACAACTTTGGTACTGAGTGTCTTTCGGCCCCTTGAGTGGACAAAGCATTTTCTCTGTCAGTGTCTGGTTGGACCTTTGTTGTTGTTGAGTCACTAGTAATGTCTGACTCTTTGTGACCGTATGGACTGTAGACTGCCGGGCTCCCCTGTCCATGGGATTCTCCAGGCAAGAATACTGAATTGGGTTGCCATTTCCTCCTCCAGGCAATCTTCCTGACCCAGGGATCGGTTGGACCTTTACAGCTGCTGAAAACGTGAGGGTTGTGGGGCAGAGAGCTGCATCTCCTTGAGCTGACCAATAGCTATACCTCCCATGTTGCTTGCTGATGAAAGTCTAGATTTTTCCTGATGTTGGATAGCAATGTGTTTGTGAAAGGCGGGCTTAATTCTAGGACATGATTCATAATTGTATTAAACCGTAGTACAAATAGTACTTCTTTTTTTTAAAACTGTAGTTGATTTACAATGCTGTATTAGTTTCAGGTGCACAGCCAAGTGATTCAGTTATACATGTATATATTTATTCTTTTTCAGATTCTTTTCCATTATAGTTTATTACAAGCTATTGAATATAGCTCCTTGTGCTATACAATAGGTCCTTGGTGGTTATCTATTTTGTGTATAGTAGTATTTATATGGTAATCCTAAGCTCCTAATTTATCCCTCCCCTCTTCTTTGGTAACCGTAAATTTTTTTTCTGTGTCTTTGGGTCTATTTCTGTTTTGTAAATAAGTTCACTTGTATCATTTTTTCAGATTCCACATGTAAGCGATATCACGTGATATTTGTCGTTCTGTTTGGCTTGCTTCACTTCGTATGATGATCACTAGGTCCATCCATGTTGCTGCAAATGGCATTATTTGGTTCTTTCGATGGCTGAGTAATATTCCACTGTATGTGTGCACCACGTCGTCTTTATCCGTTCCTCTGTCAGTGGACATTTAGGTTGCTTCCATGCCTTGGCTATTGTGAACAGTGCTGCTATGAACATAGGGCTGCCTATATCTTTTCAAATTAGAGTTTTTGTCTTTTCTGAATATGTGCCCAGGAGCGAGATAGTTGGATCATGTGGAAACGGTGGTTTGTTATTGTTGTTTTTACAAACATTACTTTTGATGACTTAGTTTTGGGAGTCCCTTTCCTGCCCAATAGAACTTAACAGGGATCCTGGTGGCGGGTTTCTCAGAAGTCTTTTTCTCTTCAAGAAAAGAGAAATGTTTAAGGAGATTGTTGCCACCGTTACCCATCCAGCGTTCTTCGTGCTTTTGAATGCTGTTTGTAAGGATATGAGAGACTGGAGCAGCAGCAGTTATTTCGTGACTGTGAGGAAATGATCGAACAGAAAGGTCATCAAGGACCCAAGATCTTTTTACCTATCTGGCCATCAAATCTAAGACCGCCTACCTCTGGGCTGTTTGTTCTATGCGAAATGCTTTTTATTGGAAACACCTGAGAGCATCCTGATGCTACAGTCCCTAGTACAGTCCCTAATTTAATAGTTAAGAAAGCTGGGAGAGATTAGGTTATGGAGTTAACTAGTGGCAGAGAAGGGCCTAGAATCCAAGGGTTCCAGTTTCATCCAGGATACTCTATTCCTGAACTCTTAGGGAACCCCAGGGGTCACCTCATGGCCAAGGGCACCAATGATCAGGCTCTGTGCCTCTGCCCAAATCAGAGCAGTGTGGCTTTTATCTGATTTATCTTATTGGTTTCTCACTAACATTCTGTTTGAAGGCTATGAGGCTTAAACATATTTTAAAAACACTGTCCCACCCTTTACCCTGTACAACAGTGGCTGACTTTTTACCCCACCACAGTGGAAATTGTAAAAAAAATCTTTTCTAAGAGGAAACGCCTGGGAGGGGTGGTATTTTATTTCCCAGGTTTAAGCCCAGAGATCCTAGCAAACCACTCACTCTCACGCTTACACACACAAGCCTCAGGTGCGTGCACGCACACACACACATATGCACTTCTGAAGCATATGCATGCTGTGTGTGTGTGCTCAGTATGTCCGACTCTTTGCAACCCCACGGACTGTAACCTGCCAGGCTCCTCTGTCCATGGGATTCTTCAGGCAAGAATGCTGGAGTGAGCTGCCATTTCCTCCTCCAGGGGATCTTCCCGATCAAGGGATCAAACCTGCATCTCCTGCGTCTCCTGTATTGGCAGGCAGATTCTTTACCGCTGAGCTAGTGGCGAGGCTCGAAGCATATGCATGCAGACATGCTATTCACTTGATTTTTTCCATCCTGTTCAGTGTTCTCAGGTTGCAAGGCAGAATGAGATGCAAAGAGGCTAGCACAGGTGTGAGAGTTTATGAGAGCCCCTGGAGGGCCAAGCATGAGCAAGAGCTGCTGCCTTGGTTCTGGAAATAGCCGCAGCAGAGGCCACACTTGTCATCTGTCTTGTCCTTGGGTGTTCCAGATTCTGGGGCCACCTCCATTCTTGAGACCCAGCTTGTCTTGGCTTCCACCGCTTGCTCTCAAGGTGCCCAGAACTGGATCTGGACACCTTGGTCTGATCGGGTGGGCTCCACACTACACTGCATGGACCCACCAGCCTTGCTCGGGGCAGACAGAGTTCTCAAGCCGGGATATCTCCTGTCTTTCCTAGGGTGCTGAATCCTGACCTGGTCAATGGTAACAACACAACAGAGTTAAATGACATGAAACATAGGTGGCGGCTTATGCAAAAGGAACCTGGCTCTCCTGAAAATCGGGCTATGAGCATGGCAAGTACCTCACATTGAATCAGCCCCAGTACAGCCTCCTGAGAACTGGGAACTGCCTTCTCCCTCAGCTCCTCTGGGCGACCTCCTTTCCCACCCTTCCTTCGCTGTTTCATTCAGGAAGCCTTTCTTCATTGCCTACTGTTCCTGTGATCTATTGCTGGATAGTAGTCCCCAAACCTAGTGGCTTCCAAAGAAAACCATTTTATTATATCTCACAGCTTTGGGGGTCAGAATTCACGTAGGGCTTGGCTGGGCGATTCTTTTGCTCCTTGTCACGTGGCTGCGATTACTCAGTGGTATTTGCTGGCAGCCTGGTTGGTCTGGAAGGTCAACGTGGACCAAGTCGGGTACCTGGGCAGGAAAGGCTAGAAGGCTTGGGTCACTGAGCTGCATTCCCTCTTTATGCCACTCAGGGTCTCTCCAGTAGATGAGTGTGACTTTGCACATGGCGGCTGTAAGAGACAGTGTTCCAAGAGACAGGAAGTGCTGCCAACTGCTTGAGGCCTGAGCACCCAGAGTGGCACGTTTCCCTTCTGCCATGTTCTATTCATCAAAGAAATCACAGAGGCCACCCAGATCAGAGGGGGTGGGACGGGAGCCTAGACTCTCTTCTCTCAGTGGGAGGAGTGTGAAAGCAGAGGTGGCCAGCTTGAATCGGCCACCTCGTCTATCTGCTGGGTATCATGAGAGATGCTGTTCAGTAAGAGAGCAAATAATATGAGTACCGCTATTTTGTTCCTTTATTCCTTCCTCTGAGTTAAGTCCAGATCTCGGGGTAGACTTTCCTGTTTCCTCAAATTACTGGAAAAACTGCTGGACCTTGTAATGGGGCTGAGCGGAGCAGGGGCAGAGAATCTGGGCAGGGGTAGACTTTCCTGTTTCCTTAAATTACTGGAAAAACTGCTGGACCTTGTAATGGGGCTGAGTGGAGCAGGGGCAGAGAATCTGGGCAGTGCCAGAGCTGCTCTCAGGAGGTCATGTGGGCTGGGAGCAAGATACAGGAGAGAAGACACTGACACTAAGATGACTGGGGCCAGGGAGGGAGAGGGGAAAGAGGAAGGCACGGTTGGCAGTTGTCGGGAAGGGTGGACCTTTGATGTGGTCCGAATCTGAGTTCCTTCTAAAAGCAGAGCCTAAAAATGCTGTGGGACATGCTCAGCGCCTCTGCCTCTTATGCCTCCACACTGAATTCCGGGTGAAAGGTGCCCCCTCCCCCAACACGTGCCACATAGCCCTGCTCTTCCACCTTCCCACGAATTCATCATTACAGCCCGCATGGGCCACAAATGCTTTAGGAGCCAGTGGATTCTCTGTGAATTACATGAAGAATGCCAACTTCTAAGTCAAGGTCAGATCTGGGCCAAAACAAAGGTGCTGCTGGGGACAAGTGGTGCAAGCACTTACCCCGCGCTGGACGGCACAGTACTCCGTGCAGCACAGAGTCCAGGAGGAAGAAGAAAGAGGCAACTTCAGAAACACAAGGCCAACTTCTGGGACCCCCTTCTTGTGTTTTCCAGGGCTTAAGAGCACGTGGAGGTACCTAGTCCATCGAGGCCAGACCAAGTTAGCAGGTTGGTTGGCCCTCTGTGGAGGAAGTGACTTGCCCTCTTTGAGTTTCTGTATAGTCATCTCTTGGGCTTCTTAATACCCTAGCAGGCTGTGATCTGTGGTTCTATGAGGACAGAGTGAGACAGCGCATCTTAGTGAACTCTGGGGAATCCAGAATAGTGTTCAGACTGAAAGCTTTCACGTGATTGTGACTGTTATGGCAACGCAGAGTGCTCTGTGGAGACAGCCTCCACCTTGGTTTCTGCTCCTCCCATAGGAGTCCCTACTCCATGCTCCGTTGCCCTGCCTCCCAGACTCCTAGCAGGATCTCTGGGTCCTTGGTTACTCCATGAAACCTGTTAAGAGATTCTGCTTTTCTAGTGGTCTCTTCTTGACAGGAGAAGGGAGTGCCCCAGACCTCTAGCTCATGCATATGCCCTAAGATGTCTTGGGCCATACCACGGGGGCCTCATTTACCAGTTCATGCCCATACCTCATTCTACCTAGACTCTGATGGGTGATTGTGTATTGAGATAAGCAGGCCTTTCTGTTCCAACTGCCCTCAGTTAGGGGGGGCCTTTCAAAGGGCTCAAATTATGTCTAGGCTGCCGTCTTAGGATGCTGTTGGGTGCAAGTGCAGAAATTCCCAACACGAGAAGATCCCTAAGACGATACTTCTAGGTTCTCTCTTCTCTGATCCTCTCAGCTCTGCCTTTCTGGGTACTTGTGTCAGTGTCAACCTCCAACTGGTCCCAAAAAGGCTGCTGCAGTTCCAGGCATCACATGCAGTACACAACCTCTAGTAGGGAGGAGCTGTTCCTTCCAGCCAGAGATGATATTCAAAACATTCAGCAACCAGTACAGCAGGGTATGGACCAGTGGGAAGAAACTAGCTGTACCAGCACGGGCCTGCTGAAGGTCAGGACGGTTTCCAGGGTTGCATTCCTAAGAGGAAGGAAGCCCCTAACAGAATTAGCTTACACAGCAGTGGAACACATGACTCCATCCACAAAACCTGTTTCTAGAATGGTGAAGATTTTGCCATGAATTGTGGATGAAATCCCCCTTCTTGAAGGTGGACATGTCAGTTAGATTCGGGTTTGTTTAGCAGGTTGGAGGCTAGGGAACCCATCAGATTCACCTGTTTGGCGGACTTAACACCTCCCCGCCATCATCCCTCTGAAATCACAGGCTTCTTGTGCCGACCTGGGATCCACTGTTAAATCTGACCTGAGCATCTCGTGTGTGTTTTTCAAAATTTTAGTTTGAAAATATTTGAAATTGCAGGAATAGAGCCACAGACTTCCATATACACTTCACCCAGATTCACCCATTGTTGACATTCTACCATTTTCTGTCTCTCTCTCTCTCTACACACACACTGATTATTTTGATGGAATAATTTCAGTCAGTTACAGACATTGGGTCCTTGACTCCTAAATCTTAAGTGTGATTCTCCAAAGAATAAAGACATTTGCTTACATCGTCCCAGTACAATGATCACTTTCAGGAAATTTAACATCAATGCAATACTATTATCTAATACAGAGCACATATTCGAATTTCACCAGTTGTCCTGAAATGTCCCTTTTAGTAATTTTTCTGCTCCAGAGTTTAATCCAGGATCACATATGATCTCTGGTCGCCTGGTCACTTCATTCATTCCCTTTCAGCCTGCACCAGCTGTCCTTAGCCTGACCTTTGTTGTTACTGATGCTGACAGTTTTGAAAAGTACAGGACCATTTTGCAAAATGTCACTCAATTTGGGTTTGCTTGATGTTTTCTTAGGGTTAGATTCAGCTAAGCATCTTGGTTTTGCCTCCTTGCTGTTTTCTGTAACTGCAAGTGATTTAAGCTTTTATGAAAGTTATGTTTTTGATGTCTGCAAAGTAGAAGTACTATTTGGTTCAGTTAGGCCCATTTCATGGATGGACAGACTGAGCAGTTCTTAGTGAGTCATTTGGGAGAGCCAGGATAAGGTTAATCCGAGAGGCCTTAGACAAACCAGCAATTTCTGCTCAACTGCCTGCCTTTCTCCCTCTCTCTTGCTCACATCCTGTCTCCTCCGGCTTCTCATAGCCTTCTCCTGGGGCTTAATTGATAGGCGAATTATTGAGTGTTTGGCCAGGCGGGGGGGCCAGGAGGCTGTCTAGAGCCTGCAGAGCTTGCTTTTTAGGTTAAGGTGGGGATGAGTCTGCCAGCAGCCTTCCACTGACAAGGGCGTGATGGATTTCCTCCCATTCTTTGCTAGCAATGCTTTTGTTACTTTGCATTTTGTGCAGCACCTTTTCTCTCGGCAACTCAAGGCCTTTTGCAGAGTCTTATGTAATGTAAAGTCATTCTGCAAGGTAGGCAGACCGGGCAAAGCCTGAATGAGGAAACCGCATTCCTGTCCACATGTACAAAATCCCTGCTGGGGCCCGTCCGTGTTGGGGCAATGACATTCGACATCTGTGGCACTTGGAGACCATAAGGGAGCAAGGACATGGGCGGAGGGGGATGTAGTTGCCTTTGCTAAACTCCAAAAAAGCCCCTCTCCCTGTGCTTGGGCGACTGGCTCTGAAACAAGAAAAGGGAGGACTTTAAGAGAGATAAATCAGGGAGGGAGGAATGGGCCAATGATCGAAAGGAGGACGTCAACACATACAGGAAAAGGTGCTCAACAACCTTGGTCGTCCAGGAAATGTAAATTCAAACCACTCTGAGATTGTAATATACCCATCAGAATGACTAATACATCAAAATGAATCAAAACTAATACTAAGTGCCCATAAGCATGGGGAGCAACTAGAACTTCGTAGGCCACTGATGGGCTAGAACTCGACACAGCCATTATAGAAAACTAAATGGTAACCACTAAAACAGATGCCCACCCTGTGACCCAGCAGTTCCCCTCCTGGGGAAAAACCCACAGATGAACATTTATGTTCACTAGAAGACCTGAAAAGTAATGTTCATCGCACTATTCCATCAGCCAAAAACTAGGGACTACCCAAATATTCATCAGAAGTAGAAAGGATGAATAAAGCATGTTGTATTTATGTTGTGGAATATTATGCAGCAATGAACAAGGACAGCCTGCTACTTTGTATACTATATAGACAGTTCTCACGTACAGAATGTGGAGTGAAAGAAGACAGATAATAAAGACTGAATTCTGTATAATTTCATTTACATAAAGCTTAAAACCAGGCTAAAGTAATCTGTGGGGACAGAAATGAGAAAAGTAGTTACCTTGTGACTGGGAGGCAGGAAGGAGCCATCTGGAGTGCTGGTAATAGTCTGTATCTTCACCTCAGTACTGAAGAACATATGAGTTTACTTTGTAGAAATTCATTGAGCTGTACACTGATAACATGATACTTCAGAAAAGATTTGCTGTAAGACAGGGAGGAGAAACAGTAAGGGAAACACAGGCTATTGGTGAGGTCATTCTATTGGTGAGCAGGTTGGATTCCCATAACTGTCCTTGAGTCTGTTTGTTCCTTAATCCAAAGGGACCACCACTCACTCCACCTGTTCATGTCAGCAGAGTCAGTATGCTTTTTAATTTTCTGGTACTTAGTTTTCTATCAAACTTTGTGGGCCAAAATTTCGTAAGCAGCAAAACTTCTATTTAGAGCAAGGCTAAGGGCATTAGTGATTTTTTACTTCATTCATTCACTCATCCATTCATTCAGCCATGAAAGGAAAAATTACTTTATGATTCTGGAAGCCTTTGGCTAGGACTTTTCATGTCTAGGTGGCCTCTTATCAGCAACAAGACATTTTAGCCCATCGGGGGACAGCGTCAGAGGTGAGATGAGGGTGTGTGTAAAAACTGCCTTCTGTCACTTTTCCCCTAGATTTCTGAACTGGGGGGCTAATTCCTGCCAGAGTGAAAGGTGACAAGGTCACGACAGCCTTGAAAGAGGGTGTACTAGTTTCCCAGGGTTGCCATAACAAAGTACCATAGAGTGAGCGTGGTATAAACGACAGAAATGTATTAATATTGTCCCATTGTTCTGGGGGCTAGAAGTCCAAGATCAAGGTGTGGGCAGGGTCGGTTCCTTCTGAGGGTGTCAGGGAGAATCTGTTTCAGGCCTCTCGCCTAGATTCTACAGGTTTGCTGGCAGTCTTTGGTGTTCCTTGGTGTCTGTCTTTCTCCTAATTTCCCCTTTTTATAAGGACGCGTCATACTGGATGAGGGTCCACTCTAATGATTTATTTTAATGTGACTACCTCTATAAAACCTTATACCCTAATAAGATCACATTCTGAAGTACAGAGGGATTAGGACTTCAACATACAACCATACCTCCTTTTACTGTGTTTGCTTTATTGTGCCTTGTGGAAGTTGTGTTTTTTTAAAACTTGAAGGTTGGTAGCAACCCTTGGTCGGGCAGTCTGTTGGTACAATATTTCTAACAGCATCTGCTCACTTCATTTCTCTGAGTCACATTTTGGTAATTCTTGCAATATTTATGACTTTTTCATTGTTATTATATTTGTTTTGGTGATCTGTGTTTGGTGTTTGGTGTTACTATTATCATTGTTTGGGGGTGCCAAGAGCCGTGACCATATAAGCTCATGAACGTAACCAGTGTGTGTTCTGACTCCTCCTCCGCCATCCAGCCATTCCCCCATCCCCTCTCTCCTCCTTGGGCTTCCCTATTCCCTGAGACAACAATATCAAAATTAGGCCAGTTAATAACCCTGCTGTGGCTTCTAAATGTTCAAGTGGAAGGAAGGGCTGCACGTTTCTCACTTTAAATCAAAAGCTAGAAATGATGAACTTAGTGTGGAAGGCACATCACAAACCAAGTTAGGTCAGATCAGAAGCTAGGCCTCTTGCACCAAACAGTTAACCAAGCTGTGAATGCAAAGGAAAAGTTCTTGAAGGAAATTAGAAATGCTACTCCAGGGAACACACAAATGATAAGAAAGTGAGACTTTCCTGGCAGTCCAGGGGTTAAGACTCCACGCTTCCACTGCAGGGGACACGGATTTGATCCCTGGTTGGGGAACTAAGATCTCACTTGCCGCATGGTATGGCAAAACAAACAAGCAAATGGCGGGGGTGGGGGTGGGGGGACACAAATTATAAAGCAAAACAATCTTATTGTTGATATGGACAAAGTTTTAGTGGTCTGGATAGAAGATCAAAGCAGCCACAACATTCCCTGAAGCCAAAGCTTAAACCAGAGTAAGGCCCTAACTCTCTCCAGTTCTGTGAAGGCTGAGAGAGGTGAGGAAGCTGCAGAAGAAAAGTGTGAAACTAGCAGAGGTCGATTCATGAGGTTTAAGGAAGGAGGCTGTCTCCAGAACAACAAAAGTACACCACGAAGCAGCAAGTGCTGATGGAGAAGCTGCAGCAAGTTGTCCAGAGATGAGATCTAAGATCATTCATGAAAGTGGTTACACTAAACAACAGATATTCAGTATAGACAAAACAGCCTTCTCTTGGAAGATGGTGCCTCCTAGGGCTTTCATAGCCAGAGAGCAGAAGTCACTGCTTGGCTTCAAAGGACAGGCTGACTTGTTAGGAGCTAATGATGCAGCTGGCGCCAGTAAATTGAAGTCATTGCTCATTTACAATTTTGAGAATCTTAGAAGCCTTAAGAATTATGCTAAATCTACTCTGCCTCTGCTCTATAAATGGAGCAACAAACCTGGATTACAGCCCATGTGTTTACAACAGAGTTTACTGAGTATTGGGCTTCCCTTGTGGCTCGGCTGGTAAAGAATCAACCTGCAATGCAGGAGACCTGGGTTCGATCCCTGGGTTGGGAAGATCTCCTGGAGAAGGGAAAGGTTACCCACTCCAGTATTCTGGCCTAGAGAATTCCATGGACCATTCCATGGGGTCACAAAGAGTCAGACACGACTGAGTGACTTTTTCTTCTTCTCTTTCTGTCTAACTGAATATTTGAAGGTCTCCACTGTTGAGACCTACTGTTCAGAAGAAAAGAGTCCTTTGAAAATATTATTGCTCAGTGACAATGTACCTGGTCACCCGAGAGTTCTGATGGAGATGTCCAATGAGATTGGTGTTGTTTTTGTGCCTGCTAAGCACAGCATCCATTCTGTAGCCCATGGATCAAGGAGTCATTTCAAGTCCTATTATTTAGGAAATACATTTTATAAGGCTATAGCTGCCACAGATAGTGATTCTTCCTCTCATGGATCTGGGCAAAGCCAGTTGAAGACCTTCTGGAAAAGATTCACCATTCTAGATGCTATTAAGAATTTTCATGATCTGTGGGAAGAGGTCAAAATATCACGTTAATGGGAATTTGGGAGAAGTTGATTCCAACCCTCCTGGATGACTTTGAGGGGTTCAAGACCTCAGGGGAGGAAGGAACTGCAGATGTGGAAATAGCAAGAGAATTAGAATTACAAGTGGAGCCCGAGGATGTGACTGAATTGCTGCAATCTCATGATAAAACTTGAACAGATGAGTTGCTTTTCACGGATGAGCAAAGAAAGTGGTTTCTTGAGATGGAGTGTTCTCCTGGTGGAGATGCTGTGAAGATTGTTGAGATGACGACAAAGGATTTAGAATATAACATAAACTTAGTTGATAAAGCAGTAGCAGGGTTTGAGAGAACTGACTCACATTTTGAAAGAAGTTCTACTGTGGGTAAAATGCTATCAAACAGCACTGCATGCTACAGAGAAATCGTTTGCAAAAGTAAGAGTCAATTGATGCAGAGAACTTCATTGTCGTCTTATTTTGAGAATCGCCAGAGACACTCCAACCTTTGGCAACGAGCACCCTGATCGGTCAGCAGCCATCCACAATGAAGCAAGATTGTCCACCAACAAAAAGGTTACCATAAACTGAAGACTCAGATGATGGTTCACTTTTTTTTTAAGCAATAACATATTTTTACATTGATATATACACTTTTAAAGACATAATGGTATTGCACACTTAATAGACAATGGTATAGTGTAAACATAACTATCATACGCAATGGAAAACCAAAAATGAGTGTGACTTGCTTTATTGTAATAATCGCTTTATTGCAGTGGTCTGTAACCAAACCCACAGTATCTCTGAGGTCTGCCTGTATATTTGGGGATATACAATTTAGCCCATGCTAGAGGGGAATGATTCCACTAAAAGAACTCTTCCTCCCTGTCTCCACATTGTGTCTGGGTGATGAGGGACCAGTAGCTTTTTCTTTAACTTTTTAAATATTAGAATATAGTTGATTTACAACAAAGTGATTCAGTTATGTATATATAATATCCATTCTTTTTCAGATTCTTTCCCGTATAGGTTATTAGAGATTATTGAGTAGAGTTCCCCATGCTATGCAGTAGGTCCTTCAGTTCAGTTCAGTCACTCAGTCGTGTCTGACTCTCTGCGACCCCAAAGGACTGCAGCATGCCAGGCTTCCCTGTCCATCACCAACTCCCGGAGCCTACTCAAACTCATGTCCATCGCATTGGTGATGCCATCCAACCATTTCCTCCTCTGTCTTCCCTTTCTCTCCCACCTTCAATCTTTACCAGGATCAGGATCTTTTCCAATGAGTCAGTTCTTTGCATCAGGTGGCCAAAGTATTGGAGTTTCAGCCTCAGCCTCAGTCCTTCCAATGAATATTCAGGATTGCTTTCCTTTAGGATGGACTGGTTGGATCTCCTTGCAGTCCAAGGGGCTCTCAAGAGTCTTCTCCAACACCACAGTTCAAAAGCATCAATTCTTTGGCGCTCAGCTTTCTTTATAGTCCAACTCTCACATCCGTACATGACTACTGGAAAAATCATAGCTTTGACTAGATGGACCTTTGTTGGTAAAGTAATGTCTCTGCTGTTTAATAAGCTGTCTAGGTTGGTCATAGCTTTTCTTCCAAGGAGCAAGTAGGTCCTTGTTGATTATTTATATAGCAGCGTTTATATGTTAATCTCAAACTCCTAAAGTCTGTTTCTATGTCTGTGAGTTTGTTTCTGTTTTGTAAATAAGTTCATTTGTATCATTTTTTTACATTCCATATATAAGTGATATCATACGGTATTTGTCTGTCTTTCTGACTTCACTCAGTATGATAATCTCTGAGTCAATCCATGTTGCTGCAAACGGCATTGTCTCATTTTCTTTATGACTATATATATGTACCACATCTTTATCCATTCCTCTGTCAGCGGACATTTAGGTTGCTTCCATGTCTTAGCTATTGTGAATAGTGCTGCAATGAAGATCTTTTCAAATTATGGTTTTCTCTGGATATATGCCCAGGAGTGAGATTGCTGGATCATGTGGTAGTTCCGTTTTTCGGTTTTTTTTTAAGGAACTTCTGGGAGGTAAGTTGGGAAGGAGGTTCAAGAGGAAGGAGATATATGTATACTTATGGGTGATTTACGTTGTTGTACAGCAGAAACCAACACAACTTTGTAAAGCAATTATCCTCCAATTAAAAATAAATTTAAAAACTTTTATAAAAGGAAATACCATACTGTTCTCTGTACTGGTTGTACCAATTTATATTCCCACCAGCTGTGTAGGAGGGTTCCCTTTTCTCCAGAGCCTCTCCAGCATTTATTATTTGTAGACTTTTTGATAATGGCCATTGTGACCCATGTGAGGTGATACCTCATTGTAGTTTTTATTTGCATTTCTCTAATAACGAGCAATAGTGAGCATCTTTTCATATGTTTATTAGCCATCTGTGATCTATTTAGATCTTCTGCCCATTTTTTGATTGGGCTGTTTGTTTTTTTCGATTTTGAGCTGCATGAGCTCTGTGTATATTTTGGAGCGTAATATCTTGTTAGTTGCTTTGTTTGCAAATATTTCCTCCCATTCGAAGGGTTATCTTTTTGTTTTGTTTATTGTTTCCTTTGCCATGCAAAAGGTTTTAAGTTTAATTAGGTCCCATTTATTTTTATTACTCAAGAGGTGGATCCAAAAAGATATTGCTGCAGAGTATCTGCCTATTATGTCAGAGTATTCTGCCTATGTTTTCCTCTAAGACTTTTATAATATCCAATTGGACATTTAGGTCTTTAATCTATTTTGAGTTCATTTTTGTGTACGGTGTTAGAGAATGTTCTAATTTCACTCTTTTACATGTAGCTGTCCAGTTTTCCTAACACTACTCATTGAAGAAATAGTCTTTCCTCCATTATGTAATCTTGCCTCCTCTGTCATAGATTAATTGACCATAGGTGCATGGATTTGGGCTTCCCTGAGCGCCGAAGAATTGATGCTTTTGAACTGTAGTGCTGGAGAAGACTCTTGAGAGTCCCTTGGACTGCAAGGAGATCCAACCAGTCCATCCTAAAGGAGACCAGTCCTGGGTGTTCATTGGAAGGATTGATGCTGAGGCTGAAACTCCAATACTTTGGCCACCTCATATGAAGAGTTGACTCATTGGAAAAGACCCTGATGCTGGGAGGGATTGGGGGCAGGAGGAAAAGGGGACGACAGAGGATGAGATGGCTGGATGGCATCACCGACTCGATGCACATGAGTTTGGGTGAACTCTGGGAGTTGGTGATGGACAGGGAGGCCTGACGTGTTGCGATTCATGGGGTCACGGAGAGTCGGACGCGACTGAGTGACTGAACTGAACTGATAGCTTAGTTGGTAAAAAATCTGCATTTCTGGGCTTTCTGTCCTCTTCTATTTATCTATATTTCCGTTTTTGTGACAATACCATACACTTTGATTACTGTAGCTTTATATTATAGTCTGAAGAGAGGGAGCCTGATTCCTGCAGCTCAGTTTTTCTTTCTCAGGATTGCTTTGGCTATTTGGGGTCTTTTTTCAGTAGCTTCTTAAGCATATGGGAAAGGGAAAATGGTTGGTCTGAAGAAGAATTAAAGTGTCTCCCAGAGAGGAGGAGGAAAAGCTGCGGAAGCATCATCATGGCTGCCAGCATAGGCTCAGGAGCCAGGCAGGTTTGGTTCAAATTGTGGTTCCACACCTGGACCCCTACTCTTACTGTATGACCTTGAACAAGTTAAAGGTAGGTTCTTTAAACCTCAGTGTCCCCTTTACTAAAGTTGGGTCTTGACCTCCCACCTCCCAGGGTAGTCATACAGCTTGGCTTCTATATTGTGTGTAAGATGGGTTGAAAGTGAAAGTCACTCAGTCGTGTCCAATTCTTGGCGACCCCATGGACTATACAGTCCGCTGAATTCTCCAGGCCAAAATACTGAAGTGGGTAGCCTTTCCCTCTCCAGGGGACCTTCCCAACCCAGGGATCAAACCCAGGTCTCCCACATTGCAAGGTGGATTCTTTACCAGCTGAGCCACAAGGGAAGCCCAAGAATACTGGAGTGGGTAGCCTATCCCTTCTCCAGCCCCAGGAATCGAACCGGGGTCTCCTCTGTTGCAGGTAAAATGGGTTTTGCTGTGCTTAATCCACATAAAACATGCAAGGAATTATTGTTTGGTTCTGGAAAAGACTCAAGGAGGGCAGAAACATTCAGTGGGGGCTTTAGTAGCTGTGGAGGGAGCAATTTTAAAATGATTAACCATTCTTTTCAATGATTTCAGAATACGTGGAATTTTTAAAAAATGCAAATCCCATAGAAGGGGTCAAGGCGAAAAAGGCCTCTCTGCAGCATATGCCCTAGGCCTTCAGGCCCGCATCCCTAGACTTTCCCCAAATGTATCTATGATATCTATATATTTAAATATTTTTTTTCTGGGGCTGTGCTGGCTCTTCTTTGCTGTGTGCAGGCTTCCCCTAGTTGTGGTGAGCAGGTCTGCTCTCTAGCTGTGGTGTGCCGGCTTCTCATCGCAGTGACTTCTCTTGTTGTGAAGCATGGGCTCTAGGACGTGTGGGCTTCAGTAGTTGCGTCACTTGGGCTCAGTAGTTGTGGCGCAGGGACTTAGTTGCTCCGTGACATGTGGGATCTTCCCGGACAAGGGATCAAACCCGTGTCCCCTGCATTGGCAGGCAGATTCTGAACCACTGGACTACAAGGGAAGTCTTAAAATTTTTTTTGATATGCAAATAGGATCACAGCAGATGCTGTCTGTCATACCCACTCACCACCCCTGGATCTCCCCCACCAACTCCCAGAGGTACCTGCAGACATTTCTGTCAAAGCCTACCTTTTCCTGTATCTCTCTGCATCAGGATGATCTCTGGCCAAGAAGATAACCCGGTGACACTCGGGATTGGCTAGGTGTTAAGAGTCCAGAAATAAATACCTCTCAATCAATGAGGGGCCAGAGTTCATGGATAAATACCCTGGTTTCCCAGCGCCTTGGTGGCATGATCCTGAGGCATGTTCCACATGGACCCTCAGTGGGTCTCCAGGGGACTAAGCCCCATTTGCCTCCAGCAGGGACCCACTCACTGACACAGCCTTTATTGGTATCCCCCTGCCCCTGTCTCACTTCCCTCTTCCCCACTGTGCTTCTTGGATCACCTCCCAAATAATGACATGCACCCAGATTCTTGTCTCAAGGTCTGCCTCAAGGGAGGCATCCAACTAAGACTGAGATGAGATGATCACACATTGGTCTGCATGGAACTTTCTGCAGCCAGCAGTATGACTCCCAGAACTTTCCCTACCAGCACATACTGAAGGACTGTTTATTATTCGACAGTCTGGGCACATCATATTCAATTTAGCCAGTCCTGTTCCAACGGGCAATTAGGTTGTTTCCAGCTTTGGGCTGTTACGGACACTGCAGCAGTGAGCAGCTTTGTGCCCGTATCATTCTGCAAATGGGAAAAATTGATCTGAAGGATTACTTTCTAGTTCAATAGCTAGGTCAAAAGCTAAGGGGACACTTTAGATCAGGACCCAAGGGTGGCTCTGGTGCTCAAGACTGGAGGTGACAGGAATAGAGTGGCTCAAGCCTGGGGACACTGTCTGCAGTGAGGACCTAGTGTGCCTGAAGAGGGCCAGCCCACCTGGCGATTCTCCCCGGGGGTTCTCAGTGCATTTGTGGGGGGCTCCTGTATGCTGGGTGGTGAGGCTACTGTAGCGGAAGGGCCTTCCCCCGGAGTCAGTATCTTCAGGAAGAACCCTACCATCCTGTTTCACATGCCCACACCCCACTGCCACGTTCGTGCCATAGATAGTTATTTTTTCGAGCCAAATTCTCCTGATTTTCAGATGAAAAACAACTTGTTTTGAGAGCACGCACTCCTGAGATCTTCGGGCTCTTCCTTCCGGCTGATGAAATTAATTTTGAAGGTAGGAGGAATTGAGGAGGAGGCTGGGAATGGGTCCACGGCGCACACAGGGAGTGTTTTCTATAATTTGGTCGCTCTGCCTACTCGTGAACACTTACAGTGTTTACCTGATCATCAGCCTGTGCAGAAAACAAATTTTAAAAGCATCAACATAGTTCTTTGTTCTCCTCTAGAGCTATTTTCTGCTTGCTGGCTGCCTACTTGATCTCACCTTAAGATGCAGAGAAAGGTGCCCCAGATGTTCCCTGGGGGCTTGAACCGTCAGAGAGTCTAGACGACCAAGGCTGGAAGCAGCAGTGGTCGAAAGGATAGAGAGGAAGGCGAGAAGTCACTTCCTTTTCCCTCTTTCTCTGGTTTTTCCTGTTCATCTTCTTTGTTTTCCTTTGTCATTGGAGGTGGGGGGCAGGGACAGGGATGCCACCCCTCACACACACACTTACACACACATGCATGCGTGCACAAAAGTACCAGTTTAGGATCTGAGCCCTGGTGAGAGTTTCTGACTGCCATTCCCCACCTGGCGCCCACCCCAAGGCCGCCCATGGGCATCAAGCAAGGAAAAGCCCAGACAGTTATCAGTCAGCTCAGCAACCACACTTACGAGGGGGGGAACTAGGGGGAGGTCTGTCCTCCCTGCCTTCCAGGAGGGCCCATGAGTCACCTGGCCTCTGGGGATGCTCTCTCTGTTGTATGGGGACCATTCCATTCCAGGAGCTGAGAGTCCTGAGGTCTGGGGTGAGGTGTGGCAAAGGGAGCTGGCCTCCTGGGCACCCCAGCAGAAGTGGGAAGTTGAATTCTGACCTCGTTGCCAAAGGTATGCAGTTCACAGGAGGGACGTGGTCAGAAGTGGGTGGGAGGGCCGCTGATGCTGAGCGGTGATCTGTACTGAGCACGGACTGTTGCCAAGCCCGTGTCATCAGACAGCCCCGAGTTCTCTTCCTTCATATCCAGGGGAGGCCCCTGTTCTTGAAGGATGTGTCTGAAGAGTCTTGGGTGTGTATGCAAATCACCTCCCTCCCCCAGCTCCTGCTGCCCATCCTTCCTGCAAGCACAGCAGAATAGCTGGGGGCAGGGACTCTAGGGCTGTGCCGCCTAGGCTAGAATCCCTGCATTACCCCTGAGCAGCCCGGAGACCTTGGACAAGTTACTTCCCTGCCCTGTGCCTGTTTCGTCCTCTGGGTGATGTGAGGGTCAGCATTCAGGAAGTGATTCTAACAGTGCCTGACACACAGTCAACAGTGAATATAAGCATTTGTGAAATTAAAATGGGGGCACGTCCCCCAACCTATGGAATGTAGAGGCTGTCTACTGAAGATTCAGGGCTGCTGATGGGCAGTCACAGGACAGTGAAGGACGAGAAGTTACCTCAGGAGGGGGTCCAACATGGCACCATAGGACAATCCTGAACATCCCTTCTCCCTTGGACACACCAAATCTACAGCTCCATATGGAACCATTTCCACAGAAATGTAGCTGAGCAGCTCCTTTACCTCAGCAGACCAGGCAAGAGCCACATCAAGGAGGGAAGGATGGGAATTGCCTGGTGGTTCGGTGGTTAGGACTTGGTGCTTCCACTGCCGGGGCCCTGGGTTCAATCCTTGGTTGGGGGACTAGGATCCCATAAGCTGTGCAGTGAGGCAAAAACAAAAAGGGGAAGGAAAGGCTGAGACACACTGTCACCATAAACCCCACCCTGGCATGGCAACCCACCATCAGGAGGGAACTCACAAGCCTGGAGCTTCTCCTTGAAGGATGAGTCCCCCAAGTGCCTGCTTTGAACACCTATAGGTCTCACATCTGTGAGACCCAGAGTTCCATAGCAAACCAAGAAAGAGTTCTCTGCAGGCTCATGCTCAGAGTTCAGTTCAGTCGCTCAGTTGTGTCTGACTCTTTGCAGCCCTATGGACTGCAGCATGCCAGGCTTCCTTGTCCATCACCAAGGTAGCTCATGCTCAGAAGCAACTTCAAATTAAACATCCCACAATTTCCTGGCTGATTGCACTTGTTGGATATTCATCTCTGGCCTTTCTCACCGAAGGCTCGGAGGTCTGCCATTTATTTTGCAGTTTCCTTCCTCTCCCTCTTGAGATCTTTCTCCTTCCAACTCTCTTGTCTCAGCCTGGAGGAGTCCCAGACTGCCTGTGGAAAAGTCCAATTTCTCAATATTCTGGTTCCAGAGCAATTTATTTCCCCTGTATTCCAACTTCTCCATTCCGGATGCCGCCCTGCTCTGATTTTTCTTCATGAAAGTGTTGATGTGTTTTTCTGAACAAAAGCACCAGCCACCCTGAGTTTCCATCCTTAGTAACCTGTATGTGATCTTAATTAATCCTTATGATGCCTCATTAACCAAGTACCACTAGTAAACGCTTTTCATAGCTGAGTAGAGATTGTCAAAAAGCCAGTTGCTCATGGAACTGAGATTTGAACCCAGCTCTGTTTGCCCTGCTCCTAACCATGACCCCGTACTGCCTTCACATACCAAAACAAAAAAACCATTTTGAAGGAGACCAGAATTTCTGTGCCTTACTCTCTGAGTGACCCTAGGTTCAGCTAAAAACACTATGGCTTCTGAAAGTGAAGTGAAAGTGTTAGTCGCTACCACTCTAGAAAACAGTATGGCGGTTTCTCAAAAATTAAAAATAGAACCATCAGATGATCCAGCAATTCCACTTCTGGGTATTTATGCAAAAGTTTTGAAAGCAGAGAAGGGAGATTTTTCACATCCATGTTCATAGCAGCATTATTCATAGTAGCCAAGAGGTGGATGCAACCCAAGTGTCCATCAAAGGATGAATGGATAAAACGTGGCCTGTCCACACATTGGAATATCATTCAGCCTTAGGAAGGAAGGAAATTCTGACATGTGCTACCATGTGGATGAACCCTGAGGATGTTATGCTAAGTAAAACGTCAGTCACAGAAAGGCAGCTAGCGCAGGGAATCTATTTAACATTGTCCCCTTAAAAAATGCTTGGTCCATTTTATATGCCATGGTTTTTTCGACAGTTGAAAACTTTAAAAAATTAAAAAGAAAAACATTTAAAACATTTTTGCTTCTCAAATGCTTAATGTTTAACCCACTCTCTGACCCTGCATCACTATTTTGAAATTTCCTTTGCAGAGCACAAGTCCTAGACTGGGAAATTGCTAAAGTTTGCCCAGGCCATCTCTTTATACCCGCTCTGCCCAACTATGCCAAGTTCAGAGACTCTTAACACTTCCAGGGGCTCAAGACTCTCTTTAGAATCTGATAGAAGCTTCTACCCTCTCCCTACCTCCACACCCTGAATGCACACATGCATTGACACAGATGATTTTCCTTATGATTCCGATGATTCTGGGGCCTCCCTATAGTCTTTCAAGGACCCCAGAGTGAGATCCCCTAAGTCTCTCACATCATAGAGCTGCCCCTGATGGGCTTAAAGATTTCACTGTTAGTCAACTGCTTTCCCTCTTGGTGAAATCAAACAAAGGGTGAGCTTCTTATAAAAAGGTCGTATGTGGCATCTCATCCCTTTAGAATGGTGGCATATTATCTGTGTGACAAGTCACTGTAAAACATCTCTATGTGTACAGAGTGATGTGTGTATGTGTAAGTATAGTTCTTCTGTTGTTTTTTGTTTAGTTACTGTCGTGTCCAACTCTGCGACCCCATGGTCTGTAGCCCACCAGGCTCCTCTGTCCATGGGATTTCTCAGGCAAGAATACTGGAGTGGGTTGCCATTTCCTTTCCCAACACCTACCCTGCTGCTAAGTTGCTTCAGTCATGTCCAACTCGGTGCGACCCCATAGACGGCAGCCCTAGGCACAGTTCGTTAGCATTTGGAACAAAGTAATCAGGAACCTAGACTTCAGAAGTGGCTGCTGCTGCTAAGTCACTTCAGTCGTGTCCAACTCTGTGCGACTCCACAGACGGGGGCCCACCAGGCTCCCCCGTCCCTGGGATTCTCCAGGCAAAAACACTGGAGTGGGTTTCTGTCTCCAATGCATGACAGTGAAAAGTGAAAGTGAAGTCGCTCAGTCGTGTCCGACTCTTCACAAGCCCATGGACTGCAGCCTACCAGGCTCCTCCGTCCATGGGATTTTCCAGGCAAGAGTACTGGAGTGGGTTGCCATTGCCTTCTCCCCAGAAGTGGCTACCAGATCAAATCTATACCAAAAAGAAAAAAAATCTACATCAGAAGCTCTTTTAATTAGCAGAGGTATCTTAGAAATATTAAGATATATGATTTAAGAACAAGGTCCTATGTAACATGGGAAACTATATTCAATATCTTGTAATAAACTATAATGGAAAAGAATCTGAAAAAGAATACATGTATATGTATAACTGAGTCACTTTACTGGACACCTGAAACTAACATAACATGGTGAATCAACTATAGTTCGATAATTAAAAAAGATTACGGACTCCTGGCACCCTCAGTGCCATGCTCTAATCCAGAGTTCCATTTGGCCCCCTGCCATCTCCCCATCTTCAGAGGACTGTGGTGCCTGAGCGCCCCCCCCCGAAATTTGGCTGACCCCGCCAAGAGCATCACTGTCAGAAGGAACCCTGCCTACAGAGTGCCTATCGGAGAACCTGCGGACGAGCAGGACGTTACCAAGCCTGCAGGAACAGGTCACAGTGCTGTCTTTATACCTGCTTCCTAACGATCATCCATCCACCTGGCCAAATTCCACCTGAGATTTGCTTTTATTCTCTCATGCCACCTGGCAGTGGGTGATGAGGAAGGACAGGAAGAGCCTCAACCGATTTCCCTGGCACATTTCCAGGAGAGCAGGATCAACCTGGGGATACCCACCAGCAGTCCAAGTCAGACGAGACTTTGCTGTATTCAGGAATTAGACAGTGTCATTGAGACTCAGCCTCTCCCTCTCTGTCGCTCTGGCTTCATTCTTAGGCTCCCTACTGATGGTAAGATGGCGGCAGTGTCTCCTCATGTTTACTCTGGTTCAAGTTTGGCCTGCAAAATAAAGAGGATGTTTTCCCGAGAGCTCTAGTGAACGTCCCCCGAGTGAGTCTGATTGCAGTTCTGACCTGACTGGCATCAGGTGACCATTCCTGGTCCAGTCACTGTTGCTGAGGAAAGATGTTCCAATAGCTTGGCATGAGTCAAGAGCCACTCCAGGCAAGGGTGTCAGCCCCACTGGAATCCCATGGTTTGGGAGCAGTTAGGGATGAGTGGCAGATGAAAGCTGCCTACAGCTTCTTTTCCACTCCTCCCATTGAGAGGTAGAGTCTATTTCCCTTCCCCTTGAATCTAGGCCAGCCTTAAACCTTGTTTTAACTGGAAAAAATATGGTAAATTTCAAGGCTGGACCTTAAGAAATCTGTGGATACTGCTTTTGCATGTATGGAACGTGCCCTCATGGAATGCTCTAAGAAAGCTCAAGCAGCCGTTTGGAGAGGCTCACATTGGGGAGAATCTTGGAGCCCTGGCCAGTATCCTCAGCTGGACTCCCTGCCAGCACTCAGCATAACCTGCCAGCTGTGTGGTTGAAGCCATCTGAGACAGTCCAGACTGTAACAGGGAAGAGTCAATTTTGACTCTTTCATGCTAGATCTGTTTCTTTGACTTTTATAATCATACATAATGGCCTGTGTCAGAGAATCCTGCCCCCCTCTGCCTGACCCTTAAACTAAAGTGCCCACCTGCGAATGACTGTAAGAAAGATGAAACTAACACATCCCCCCTGCCTGAGGATTGCCATTCTAGGAGATATTTACAAGAATTAAATGGTCTTTTTTACTTTGTTTCCTCACCTCCCCCATCTCCGATCCATAAAAGAACCTGGCATCCAGACCCTGACAAGATGGTTATTTTGAGATGTTAGTCTGCTATCTTCTCAGTCAACTGGCTTTTTGAATAAAGTCATATTCCTTGCCTCAATATCTCATCTCTTGGACTCACTGACCTCTCATGCACTGAGCAGAGCAAGCTTGGACTCAGTAACAAGACCAGCTGGGCCTCCAGACACCACAAGGATCAGAAGAATCAC
This sequence comes from Capricornis sumatraensis, assembly GCF_032405125.1. Taxonomy (NCBI): domain Eukaryota; kingdom Metazoa; phylum Chordata; class Mammalia; order Artiodactyla; family Bovidae; genus Capricornis; species Capricornis sumatraensis. The sequence continues at coordinate 103,452,663 of NC_091092.1, read as the reverse complement.
CCAGTTGAGCATACTCACAGAATTATGGGAAATAATGCTTATTGTTGCTTGAAGTCATGAAGTTGGGGGAAGAGTTTTGTTACACAGCCATTGATAGCTGGTACACAGTGGCTCTGCAAGTGAAAATCAGAAGGGTTTTCCTGGAAATTAAAAAGAGTAAATACTAGATGGACAACAAACAGGAGTCCACCACAGCGACCTATTCTGTGTAGGTAACTGAGTCACCACTGATGGGCTCAGGAAGACACAGAATTTGCCACAGCAGCATACCAGTGCCCACTCACCAGTTTTGTCAGTGTCCTGAGGCAGTTGCTGTAGCAGCAGAGACAGTTTCTTGATTCCAAGCTCCGAGCTCCAGCAATGGATTTTTAAAGACAACTGTTCCTTTGGGGGCTTCTGTGGCAAAGATGTTGGCCCTCCCCCACCGGCAGGTCACAATTGCAGGCTTCTGGGAGTCATTTTTGGAGTTCTGGAGACCCTGCCTAGAGTTATCACAACAGCCCTTCTGTAATGAGTTGGATGGTGGCTTCCCAAAAGCTATGCCTGGAATCTGTACGTGGGACCTGGTTTGGCAAAAGAGGCTTTATAGATGTAATTAAGTTAAAGAGATGAGATGAGATCGTCCTGGATTACTGAGGTGGGCCGTAAATACAGTAATAGATGCCCCTATAACAGACAGAGGAGGAGAAAACACAGAGAGGAGAGGGCCATGTGAAGATGCGGGCAGAGATGAGAGTGATACAGCTACAAAGAATCCAGACAGCCACCAGAAGCTGGAAGAGGCAAAGGATTCTTCCAGAGGAAGCATGACTTGACCTCCAGGATTCTTGCCTGGAGGATCCCCATGGACAGAGGAGCCTGGCGGGCTATAGTTCATAGGGTCACAAAGAGTCAGACATGACTGAACACACACACACATATCCCAATGCCAGTAAGAGGCTCCATCCACAGTCACCTAAAGAGCAGGTTGTATTTGTCTGCTTTATTCCTCCAAACTGGAACTCTACCTTTCAGCAAGATGTGTGTATGTGGGTGTATCTGTGCTTTTGTGTGTGCGTTTGTGTATGCATTTCTGTGAGTTTGTGTTTGTGCTTGGTGTTTGGATGTGTGTGTGTGTATTTATGTGTGTATGTATAAATATGTGTGTGTACTATATGCATATTTGTGTGTTTATCTGTGTATATTTATATGTTTGTGGAGAGGGGGCATCGGGAGAAGTGAAGTGCCTGTGGCAACTGTTAATACCATAAACTTGAGCTATTGTTTTCATAAATGGGAGGCTGGAGTTGGCCTCTTGCTGCTCCTTACCACTGCGCTGTTAAAATGACATCGCTCTGGAAGAATCCTTTCATTCTGTGAGCATAACCACGTAAACCAGGAGGAGCGAATTCCGCTCCATGGGAACTCGCAGGATCTGCTTCGTCCGTGGAGCTCCTAAGCCAGAGCACGACAGCCCCTCGTGGCCTTTGTATTGGGGATCAAAATAAAAACTGAAATTCTCCGCTGGTACAGGGGACATCCACAGTGCTTCTTCACACTTTCCCTGTGATGCCTATATTGCTGGTTATTAAGCATGCATTTTGCACCTGAGGCTCTTCTAGGCCCTGGCTTGACTGAGAGGAGTCCCTCCCTGCCTGGGTCCTCAGGATGCTCCTGACCTGATGCTGGTGGCTCAAGCCAGCTCTGTCCCTCCTACCTTGAGCCCAGGTCTAGGTGAGTGCTGTGAACCTGGGTCTCAGCCAGGCGATGCAGCAAAGCCAGCCTTTCCAAGTGGGTTTAGAGGAACAAGAGGCAAAGAACTGAAGCTGAGCGGTGGGATGGGGGCTGAGGAAGGTGGGAGGGGGACAGCTGGGGGCACCCACAGCCCTCATTCCCCCCAGAAGTTCATTCCTGCTGGAGAGGATAGTTATTAGCGGCGGTATCAGTTTCTGAATGCTCACTGTGTATCCTGAGTGCTGAATGTGTATCTTCACACCAAGCCTCACAACAGCATAAATTAGATTCCTGCCTGGTAAGGCCACCACGGCTGATGCTCCACTAAGGATTTCTCAGACCTGATGCTGCCCCACATTCCCTGCCTGAGTCTGGACTTTGGGAATAGACACAGCTGATTCCAACCTCCTCCCCGCCTGGCTCTGTCTGCGATCAGGGGTGCCTGGGCTCCGGTCCCTGCTTCCCTCCCTCCTTGAGGCTCAGAGCATGCTGGTCGCCAACAGGGCCGGGACTCCGGCAGCCTCTGTGCTGATTCCTCTGTCATTCATCACGCGGGGCTCTCTTGGATGTCTGCGTTGAAAAACAAATGTTTTTCCCCTTTAGTAAATCAAGTGAAACATCACACACGGGGACAGCTGGTTAGAGCACAAGCTACTACTTTTCTCCAAGGTGAGGACATTGAAGGCACAAAATGTATGCAGGGCCGTGCATGGGCAGTGCCCAGCCTGCCAGCTCAGCACATCCTGGCTCCTCTCCCCGCACCCCTTTGCCTTGGGCTCCAAGCCAGCTGGGCACCATGTCTCCCTCCCCAGCCCTTGAGGAAACAAGGTCGTCTTTCTGGCTGCTTACCCGGACACAAGGCAGGCTTGGCAGACACAACCCCTCCAGGTGCCTCCTAATATCTCAGCTTGTTTGGACTCTCCTCTCTGGTTCTTGAAACCAGAAATCTCCCCAACATGGCCCCTGCATTAGAGCGAGGAAATGGGGGATAGGAGTGTATAAAGCAGGTTTGGGCTGTAGACTAAGCATGCTTCTTACAGCCTCTGCTCTTTCAGTTGCTCTTTCTCCTCTCTATCTTCAAGCTCTTAGACCCAGGCTCCCAACTGTCAAGACCTACTTTTAAAAATATATTTTGTGGCAGTCATTTACACTTTAGTATAAAGTTAACTGTGAAGTAATTCTCTGTCTGGAGGATTTGCACTTACATCTTTCTGGATGGAAATCATTCCTTAATGGGAGATGTGTCCCCATTAAAGGGATTTTTGACTCCTAATCTCATAAGGCAGAGAGGCATGGGTGAGGGGGCAGGGTTTGATGCTCCTTCAGACTGAGACGCCTACAACTTCATCTACTTGTCCTGCTTCCAGACTGCCTAGCTTACATCAACATCTGCCCTCTCTGCTCTCTTACTCTCTCCAAGCTTAAGTTGATCCTGGGGTTTGAGAGGTTTTGGTGACTCACCTTGGTGATTCATGTAAGAATCGTAAGATTTCAGGGCTGGTGGGAATGTGGAAGTCAAATAATGCAAGTTTCTAGATGAAGAAACAGAAACTCAGATTAAGGGAGAGGTGAGATGCCTAAGATCCCATGGCAAGTTATAGCAAAGGGGGGGACCAGACCCCAGATTTCCTGGCTCCTAGCAATGTCCTTTTTACCAAGACCTGGAAATAACTCTCAACCAAACACTGGCACCATTTGCAAAATGAAGTCCAGGCAGAAGCTGTCTGCTTTGCTGAACCACAGAGCATGTATCAGGGGTCTGGCCCTTCCAGGGTTAATGACACAGGCAGCCTCTGTGTGGCTTGGGAGGAATGTTCCTAGAAGAATTCTGTCTAGAAGAGGAGGCCCAGGGAGCGCTCCTTATGGCTACAGGGTCGAGCAGAGCTCGCTGTTTTCACCGTCCAAACACCTCTCCTCTGTTTGGCAACAGGGGTCTTTGATTTTGTTTTCCAAGCAGCCCGGAGCCCCTTGTGCTCCCAAAGCAGAGTTGCCCTTGGCGGTTGCCTCCAGGCCAGCCTTGTGAGTTACTTCCTTCTCACCTCAGCACCAGGCCCCCTCATCTATTTGAAATCAACCTTGACCTAAAGTTGCCTGGAATCATCCCAGGAGTACAGGCCAAAGGCAGAGGACCAGAATCAGTATGTGGTCTAGTGGATCAACAGACAATAGCCACAGACCACCTGGGTTCAACTCTCCCCTCTGCCGCCTCCCCGCTCTCTGTCTTCGGGCTGTTTGCTTAACCTCACCAGGTCTGAGAATCCTCCTTTGTCAGGTAGGGATCGTTCTGGGACCCGCCTCCCAGACTCTCGCGACAGTTCAGTGGAGTCAATACATGGAAAACATTTAGAACTTACATACTAGAACAGTGTCCGCACGTAGTAAGTGCTAACTTAAAGTGACTCATAATATCTTTGCCGCCTCCTCGCAGGACCTCCCAGATGTCTCTCCCCTATGAAACTAAGCACTCTGAGCTTTGTTTTGAAAGGAGGGGTGGGGATAGGATATGTTAAAAGGAACCTGTGTGGAAATATGTGAGAGTTATCTGAAAAAATTGAAATGTACCAGCCATACCCACTTCATCCTGACATCAAGCCAAACCAAGGCAAGAAAACTAATAAGATAAATAAGTCCTTATGTGATGTGGAAAGAGAGAGAGACATGAAGGGAGGGAGGGAAAGGGAGAAGCAGCAGCAGAAGCAGGACATGGAGTGTGGGGTCCTCTCTGCTCTGCCCCCCAAAATTAGCATTATTGTGTGTGTGTGCTAAGTTGCTTCAGTCATGTCCAATTCTTTGCAACCCCATGGACTATCTCCCGCCAGGCCTCTCTGTCCATGGGATTCTCCAGGCAAGAATACTGGAGTGGGTTGCCATGCCCTCCTCCAGGGGATCTTCCCGACCCAGGGATCGAACCTGAGTCTCATGTCTCCTGCATTGGCAGGCAGGTTCCTTACCACTAGCGCCACCTGGCATCTGGTCATTATTCCTTTTCTTTTTGACGTGCTCTTTGTGGCTAATGTACAGGTTAGTGCTGAGAAACAAAATAATGAGGAAAATGAAGTGGGGTGCTCTGAGGGAGCCAGTGGTACATAAATATTTTAACTGTCCAACGAACTTGAATTCTGTGCACACCACCACCTTCATTCTCGCCCCTTACTGTGCGGCACTGCACCTGGGTAGCTCTGGGCTGGCCACCAGCGTGGTCCAGAAACCTCACCTCTTCCCCTTCTACAGGCTGAGTATTGATTCTCAGGCTGGGGAACCGCCATGTGAAAGCTGCTGTCCGGGCTGCTGTGAGGGCCCCCCGTGGCCACAGTTTGGTGTTTATGGGCTGAGGGCAGATTGAGCGGCCAGCTGTCTGCAGCAGGAAAGTCCCTTGGCCGAAAAATATATCCCCTACTGTCCTGTGGTAAATGCCTGAAATTCCACCATTAGCAATGCATTCCTTTGGGTATGCCACACCATTCTGAGGCCACAATTTTCACGTAAAAATGCCCCTCTGGGGAGTAACTCGTGAAGACCCTGACACTTAAGATGAAAGAGTATTTCCTGAGAGAGAAGGTGAACATTGGCTATCTTGCTGGTGGGAGAGCGGCTGGGGTCAAGGGGAGAAGGCGTGTGGAAAAAGGGCTGTGGCTTGGAGTGCTGAAGGCAAACTTGGACAGCTGGGTTCTAATAACACTTTTAAAACATAGCCTTAAAGTCTTTGACGCTCCTTCCAATGGGAGGTGGGGTTTATCGCCTCTCCCCTTGAACCTGGGTGGGCTGTGACTGCTGAAACACCCTTTGTAACCTCTGAGGTGTTCAGTCATACAAGGTCATGAAGCTTCCTCCTGATTCTCTGGGACATTCACTTTGGGAGTACAGGGTCCTCAGGTCAGAAGCATGACTACTCTGAGACCTCATGCTGGAAAGCTCACTCTAAGACCAACCTGCCAAGCAGCCCTGCTGAAGTTCTAGATATGCGAGGAAAGCCTCCAGAAGCAGAAGAGTTGTGCCATCAAGCCCCGCCCAAATTCCTGACCTATGAAATTGTAAAATAGAAAGAATCAGTTGTTTCTAGCTGCTCAGGACTGTGGTAGTTTCTTCTGCAGAAGAAGCTAATAGAACAGCCAGTTGGCCTCAACAGAATTGGGGCTGGTGGGGATGGGGCTGGATTTGCCCACAGGACGGCCTGAATCCCTCAGAAACCAGCTACCTCAGTTCCCTGGAAATAGTGCCGAGCCCACACTTGGGGCCTTCCAGCCCACGATGGGCCATTATCTCCTGGAGCAGAAGAATTTGGGGAGTTCTCTACAGATAGGGACACTGACCTTCCAAGATGCAAGGCAACCTGCTGCTCCCCTGGTGTCCATGATGGGACCTGGTGTCTGGCCCTTCAGACTCCTAGAGGAGCAGTGTGAGGTTTGGTGAGGAAAAGCGTAGGTGTGGGCTCAGGAGCTAGAAAGGCCCGGCTTCGAGACCTGACTTAAGTCTAGAAGAGGGTGGAAGGAACGAGAAGCCTGATCCATAGATAAGGCTCCGTGTCTCCAGCCTGCTGGGTGGCCACACACAGGGCAGTCAGCAGCATTGTGGCAGCCAGTCACTCCGGGCTGGTCACAGCTGGGCTCCTGTCACCAGGAAATCTTTTCACTCACAGATGGACAAGTTCTGTTAGCACCTTGTTGCTGTTCTGGAAAAATAGAGACTGTTCATAAGGGGGAGAAGATGGAATTTTTTTTAAAAAAGAGAGATTTTGATGGGCATGGACATAATATCTTTTTTCTCCTAAATGGCAACCACTTGATTTGTTTATGGCCCTGTGGTGTTTTCCAGACTCTTGCTTCCTCAAATCCCTTCTTTCCATTCTGACCTAGTTTGGGCTCCCTCAGAAGCAGACTCAGAGCGAGATTTGAGCTTAACTGATTTGTTGGGGAGGAAACTTAGTGGTACAGTGGAGGCCAGCCAGGAAAGGGAAGGTTGCGTTATCAAGGGAATAACTGCCACAGGCCACGGCGTTCAACACGCCTGTCTCCGAGTCACCTACCTCGGGGCCAAAAGCTGACTAATTATCTTCTGACTCCTGTGGGCACCTGCTGAGAGCTTGGCCCGCGTGGGGCCAGGAGCAGGCCCTCCTGTCCAACGGAGGTCACCCGAGCACACAGAGGACCCTGCTGATGTGCAGACACTGGGAGCGCAGGGCCATTGGGGCCACACCTGCGCCTGCTGTAGGCTCTTTCCCTTCAGACCTGTCCCTGGCCTTCCCGGTGGGCCCTTTATTCACACACGATCAGCTGAGGATTCATTTGCCACAATCTCGACAATCCATCTCTCACCTCAAATGCAACAAAAGTCCGTAATCCCCAGTTTCTCCTTCCTGCCTTGGAGACAACAGAGACAGCCTCAGAGAGCGGCAGGGGCAGGACGGAGCCACCCCTTCAGCGTGGGGGCAGGACTCCCTCCCCCCACCATCCCTCTTTCTCTTCTGGCCCTGAGAGGGCGCAGACCCTGGCCACTAGCCGCCCTTGACTATCTTTCCAGAAAGGCCTTGTCCCATCCTGCGCACCCCTCAGACCCTGCGCCCCAGAGCCCGAGGGCCTCCACCTTCCTGCTGGTGTGCCCCGGGCCTCACCTCGCTTTGCTAAGCCTCCACGCTCTGTCGAGTTGGGCCCAGCTGTCATTGCTGTGGCCAAGCCTTGACACGGAGCGCTGAGGTTTGTTTTTATTTTCCGTTTCCAAGGCGCCTTCTCTCCCAGGAGCAGGAGGTGCTGGGGAAGCTGTAATTTGCTAAACAGGCATTAATCTTCACATCAATCCCGAGAGGGAGGTAGAGCTTCTCGGTCAAAACACACAGGGTTGTGATCAGACGTGGCTGGCAGGATAACGCGCAGCTATTTGCACCTCTCCAGCCCAGCCCCGGCTCTCCCCACTGGCAGCTGCCAACCTCACCCCTGGGCTGTGGCCCACAGAGAACGTTGTCTTGGGAGAGCCAGGCGTCAAGGCCATTCTGCTGCTCTCCCCCTGCCCCCTCAGTCTCTCTCCAGCCTTCCCCTCTCGGACAGGGTCACGGAAAAGCGGCATAGCCTTGGAGGAAGGCAGAAGACCTGGGTGTGAATCTTGCTATGTCACTTTTTTTCCATTCCACAAATATTAATGAGCCCCTGTTAGGTTCCTGGCACTTTTGGGTTCTGGGAATACAGTGATAAATGTTGGGGTTTCCGGAGGATCAATTAATAATACTCCTTTCTTCTCCTCCCGGCCAGTTGAGAAATAGACATAGAAGTCCAAAAGGTGGAGTTCAAAATGTTCTTTATTACAGAGAAGGCTATATTGGCAGATAGGGCTTGAGATCTATCACAATTGTCTTGCTGACACTTGCCCCAGCATTGATCTGACCTGCTCAGCCCCAGGCAGGGCTGAGGTCCACAGGGAGCAGAGATGATGTGCTCTTTGGAGGGGTGGGGGGAGGAGAGCTGCCTTCCAAAGGGAACCCAGAAGGTGCTGAGACTGCCCCCCACCCCAGGGCCTGGATTCTTTGCTCCAACTCATTGCTTTGTTAGGGTCCCCCGAAGGTGGCCCCTGGGATGAGGATATGAGTGCACAGAGGGTATTTGGAAGGGGCCACTAGGGAACATGGGGAGGGCATGTGGCCACAGGCCAAGAGTCACAGAGCCTGGCACATGCTAAGTTGTCAGTAAATGATGGTTCTGTTCATCTCTCATTCTGCAGGTGGGAACAGGTGACCCTCGGATATGGCAGTTTGACTGCCACATAATCTGGCTGCTTGGAGGGTGGGGTGGGGACAGGGGATATTAATGGCAATGGAAATGCTGGCACTTGGGCTCCACCACCCCTGATCAATAGCGACAGGGCAAAGATGAGGGTGGAAAGAGCAAAGGTGGGGTCATTGTCAGGAAGCCACAACCCCTGCCTGTGATTCGAGGGGGAAATACCATTACTAAGTGACTCTCAAGGACTCTAGATTTCACCTCTAGTTCCTAGGCCTAGAGAGTTCTGTGACCCCCAAATTTGGTCTCAGAAATGTTGCAGCCTAGATGGGCACACACATGCATACACAAGCATACACAAATACGGACATGCACACACAGACATGCATGTGCGCACACACAAATTACCCACATTCACAAATACTTATGTTCTCAAACATATATACAAAGGCACACACACACACACACACACACACACACTCATTCACCCACACATACTTTTTCTGCTACTTGCTGTGATCTCATTAGGCAGGAAAGGTGTTAAAGGGCAGCCCTAGGGACATGGCCTCTTCAACAGGACTCTGTCGGTGAGAAGGTCTGTTCCCTCCCTCCTACCCGCAACTCCCATCCTCCCATTCCCCAAGAACTAGTCAGGAAATAGGCCTGATGCTGACCTCTGCCATTTCTCCCACAGACTCACAGCTCCAGAGGTGCCCAAAGTGAGGGCCTCTCCCCTGGAGCATGACCGGGATGCCCAGCTGCTGTGGCAGGCCCCCATTCGAGAGAAAGGTAAGAACAAGGCTCAGGGCCAGGCCCCTGCTGGGAGGACCTGTGCTCTGGGCTCCAGGCTGGTGCTCGCCAATCAGCCATGCACTTCCTCAGTGTACACTCAGAGGCCAACGTGTCTGCCCACTAGACCAGGCCAGGGTCACTACACGTCTTTGGTACTGGACAGGCTTCAGCACAGGCAAACGGTGCCAGGAATGTACCCCCCCCCCCGACCTTATCCAATGGCAGGTCAGCCTGGCACAGAAAGGCCATGTGGCCCTCATGACCAATTTAGCTATAGCCAAGGAAAGGGCATTTCTAGGGACTGGCGGTTCTGTGGACACTGCTGGTCAAAGGGAAAGAGATTGTGGTCATTGAGAGGACAGGAGGGAGCAAAAGTTACTGCTTTTAAAACTATGGACACTGGTCTCATTTTAAAAAGTGAGCGGGAAAGGAGCCATTTTTTCTAGACCTGACTGTTTTTGGTTTCGTCTCCTTGAATGGCTGCTGTGGGCGCCCCCTGTGTTTTTCAGTCTGGCAGCGGGTGAAGTAGAGATGGAGTCTAGAACATGCCAGATTGGGCTTCCTCGGTGGGAGAGGTATGTCCATCAGCCTGGCAGGAGGCGAAGCCACCTAGCCTGGGCAGTGGCCCAGTAACCAGCTACCTCCTAGGGAAAGGGGTGTGTTCTATTTGTTTGCATTAAACTCAACCCCCAGAGAATCCCCCCGCCCACCCCCCTCTTCCACCCATTAAAATGAGTTTACAATCTGGGGACTAACCTCTAGTTAGAAACAAGATCAAAGCTTTCTCAGTTCCACTCGTTACTCCCACCGTCAAAAACCCCCCAAAGGGAATGGAAAGAGAACTTTGTTTTTCTGGAGGAGCATTAAGGTCAAGGTTGGAAATTGTTCTAAGCTGGAATCAGCCTAATAATAAACCACACGTGGCCCCACTGGAAGCTCAGACGGGTACTCCTCATTTGTTGTTGTTTACTTACTAAGTCATGTCCAACTCTTTGTGGCTCCATGGACTATGGTCCACCAGGCTTCTCTGTACATGGGACTTTTCAGGCAAGAATACTGGTGTGGGTTGCCATTTCCTTCTCCAGAGGATCTTCCCAACCCAGGGATGGAACCCGTGTCTCCTTCATTGACAGGCAGAGACTCCTTACCACTGAGCCACTGGGGACGCCAGGTTTCTCATGAGGACCACCAAAAGCTGAGATGTGAGGTCCAAAAGCTGAGATATCAGAGTCCCCCAGTGATCCCTGATAGGATTGCACCCCTGCTGCCTCAGTGGGGACCTGCCCAATGGTGTTTCCTTTACTGACTGTGGCCCATTCCTGGCCCCCAGACTGTGGTCAGCGAGGAAGCTCTGCTTCTGGGGGTCTGGCTGTCAGCTGGAGCAAACGGCTAACTGGACCATGGCTCTGGTCCTCTGCGGGCTGGCTTGGGCTCCATGACATGTTAGCTGAAGATTCCAAGAGCAGCAAGTGGACGAGCACGGCCATGCAAGTGCTTTTGTAAACCTTGGCTTATCATACTGTTTGCGACTTGCCAAACCAAGTCAATACCCAAGTTCAAGGTCGGCGTGGGAGGGTGCTACCAAAGGATTCACGTGAAGTCGCTCAGTCGTGTCCGACTCTTTGCGACTCCATGGACTGTCGCCTACCAGGCTCCTCAGGCGACAGTCCATGGAGTTTTTCATGCAAGAGTACTGGACTGGGTTGCCATTTGGGGCTAATTTTGCAATCTGTCCGTCACAGGCAGAGGGCGCCACCTAGCCTAGTGAGGAGGGTTTACTGGCCTAGTCTTCCCTGGGCCACACTATGCTGTGAGTTTCTGCAGGATATAACTGGGTCGGACTTATTTCCCCAGCCCCAGATGGGAACACAGGGCAGGAGCGTTAGAGGCTTGTTGAGGACGGAGTTGGATATTGAATGCACATCACTTCTGGCGGCCCTGGGACCAGTGAGAAGTCTTGAGCCTCATCCTGACTCTCCAAAGCCCTCTCTGGCCTGGGGGCCCCATCGGGTGTCCTTGTTCCAGACCAGGGACACCTAGGGCTTGTGCCGACAGATGATTATTTTCACTTCTCTCTTTTGAAAAATGGCCCATGTTTAAGGATTCATAAAACTTAGGGAATGCATCACTGAGCCTATAACGCCGTGAGAGCTCCATGTAGGGAACGACTTAAAAAGAAGATTCATCAAACTAATTACTTCTCCCCCCGCCCCCACCCCCACCCCGCCCCTCTTTCCGCTTGGCCTGCTTAGGAAGATGTACGGCCTCATCCGTCATCGGCTGGGCTGCTGCGAAGCCAAACTCCCGGGCCTGCTTGTGTGGGAGGGGCAACACCCTGAGCCTCGATCTTTCTCTGGCTTTCTGGGCAGACAAGAGTTTTTCCTGCTGATTCATCTATTCCAGAGGCCGAACAAGGCCAGGACGCCTAAGGAGTTGGGTGAGGGAGGGGGTCGGGGGAAGCAGTGCAGGAAGGCTGTCTGGCATCCGTCTCTGAAGCAGATGCTATGCGTCCCTGTGGGATGGTCCTGCTGTGTCCCCTGGGCCACCTTTGGGTGCACCCGCCACCATGGTAGACAGTGCCTGAGCCTGCTGACCGCTTCCCACCTCAAATACCTACCCCTCCCTCTCTGCCTCCCTGCCTCGGACTTTCTGTGGAGTCACCGGAGCTTGCTTGGTAGAGGACAAGGCTCCGTGCCAGGATTTCACACCACCAGAGGCAACTGCAGTCAGGGTGGAGGGAGAGTCTGTGGATAAATACTGCAGCTTCACAGCTGTAGTGGGCTGGAGGGTGGCCCCCAAAAAATAGGTCCACAGGGAACCTGTAAATGTGACCTCTTTTGGAAAAAGGGTCTCGTAGACATAATCAAGTTAAGGATCCTGAGATGAGATTATCCTGGATTATTCAAGTGGATCCTGAATCCAAAGATAAGCACCCTTAGAGAAGTGACAGGGAGAAGACACATAGAGGGGAAGGTGACTTGAAGATGGAGGCAGAGATTACAGGGATGTGTCCACAAGCCAAGGAAAACCAAGAAGTGTCAACAGTCCCCAGAAACTTGACGGAGAGGCCTGGGATGGACTTTCCAAGGCCTCCAGAAGGAAGAGATCCCACTGACACCTTGATTTCAGACTTGCACCCTCCAGAAATGTACGTGTGCACTAAGTCACTTCAGTTGTATTCGACTGTGTGACCCCATAGACTGTAGCCCACCAGGCTCCTCTGTCCATGGGATTCTCCAGGCAAGAAGACTGGAGGGGGTTGCCATTTCCTCTCCAAGGATCTTCCTGACCCAGAGATCTAACCTGCGTCTCTTATGTCTACTGCATTGGCAGGCAGGTTCTTTACCCCTAGTGCCACCTGGGAAGCCCCCAGAACTGTGAGGCCATCAATTTTTGTTGTAAACCACCCAGTTTGTGGTACTTTGTCACCCAAGCCCTAGGGCACTAATACAGATGTCCTCAATGGGATGATTCTGAGATGTGTTCAAAACAGTTCCAAAGAGGGTCCCTAACAGGATAGGGCCCCAGTTGCCCACAGGGACAACCAGCTCATCTCTATACCCCTATCAGCTTTTTAATCCTGCCTCGTTGCCCTGCTGGGGTTTCGTGGGAGTGCTTCCAAGTAAACCACCTGCACCCAAGTCCTTGTCTGCTTTGGGAAGCACTCAAACTCAGGGCACACAGTCCTGTACCACGTGTTTCTTCATTAATTCATCCCATCATCATTTGTAAGGGAGGCAGTATAGAGAGTGGCTGTAATAGACCAAATAATGGGTCCCCAAGGTGGCACTAGTAGTAAAGAGCCTGCCTGCCAATGAAGGTTCAATCCCTGGGTCAGGAAGATCCCCTGGAGGAGGGCATGGCCACCCACTCCAGTATTCCTGCCTGGAGAATCCCATGGACAGGGAGCCTGGCGCAAAGAGTCAGACACGGCTGAAGCAACTTAGCACACACACAAATATATCCACATCTTAATTCTCAGAACTTGCAAGTGCTACCTTATATGGCAAAAGGGACTTTGCAGATTGTGATGAAGTTAAGAATATTGAGATGGGAAGATCACCCAGGCTTACTCAACTGGGCTGCATATACTCACAAGAGTCCTTCTAAGAAGGAGGCAGGAGGCCAGAATAGTGGGAGGAGAAAGTCATGTGACCATGAAAGCAGACTTTGGAGTGACTCAGCCACCAGCTAAGCAATATCAGCATCATCTGGAAGCCAGAAGGAGCAGAGACTAGATTCTTCAGAGCCGTTAGAAGGGACCAGCTCTGTCAGCACTTTGATTATAGTCCCATAAGACTCATTTCTGAAGGTTGGCTCTAAGCCAACTTTTTCACTCTCCTCTTTCACTTTCATCAAGAGGCTCTTTAGTTCCTCTTCACTTTCTGCGATAAGGGTGGTGTCATCTGCATATCTGAGGTTATTGATATTTCTCCCAGCAATCTTGATTCCAGCTTGTGCTTCATCCAGCCCAGCATTTCTCATGATGTACTCTGCATAGAAGTTAAATAAGCAGGGTGACAATATACAGCCTTGACGAACTCCTTCTCCTGTTTGGAACCAGTCTGTTGTTCCATATCCAGTTCTAACTGTTGCTTCCTCACCTGCATACAGGTTTCTCAAGAGGCAGGTCAGGTGGTCTGATATTCCATCTCTTTCAGAAATTTCCACAGTTTATTGAGATCCACACAGTCAAAGACTTTGGGGTAGTCAATAAAGCAGAAATAGATGTTTTTCTGGAACTCTCTTACTTTTTCCATGATCCAGCAGATGTTGGCAATTTGATCTCTGGTTCCTCTGCCTTTTCTAAAACCAACTTGAACATCTGGAAATTCACGGTTCACGTGTTGTTGAAGCCTGGCTTGGAAAATTTTGAACATTACTTTACTAGCATGTGAGATGAATGCAATTGTGCGGTAGTTTGAGCATTCTTTGGCATTGCCTTTCTTTGAGATTGGAATGAAAACTGACCTTTTCCAGTCCTATGGCCACTGCTGTGTTTTCGAAATTTGCTGGCATATTGAGTACAGCACTTTCACAGCATCATCATTTAGGATTTGAAATAGCTCAACTGGAATTCCATCACCTCTACTAGCTTTGTTTGTAGTGATATTCCTAAGGCTCACTTGACTTCACATTCCAGGATGTCTGGCTCTAGGTCAGTGATCACACCATCGTGATTATCTGGGCTGTGAAGCTCTTTTTTGTACAGCTCTTCTGTGTATTCTTGCCACCTCTTCTCAATATCTTCTGCTTCTGTTAGGTCCATACCATTTCTGTCCTTTATTGAGCCCATCTTTGCATGAAATGTTCCCTTGGTATCTCTAATTTTCTTGAAGAGATCTCTAGTCTTTCCCATTCTATTGTTTCTCTTTATTTCTTTGCACTGTTCACTGAGGAAGGCTTTCTTATTTCTTCTTGCTATTCTTTGGAACTCTGCATTCAGATGCTTATATCTTTCCTTTTCTCCTTTGCTTTTCACTGCTCTTCTTTTCACAGCTATTTGTAAGGCCTCCCCAGACAGCCATTTTGCTTTTTTGCATTTCTTTTCCATGGGGATGGTCTTGACCCCTGTCTCCTGTACAATGTCACGAACCTCATTCCATAGTTCATCAGGCACTCTGTCTATCAGATTTAGGCCCTTAAATCTATTTCTCACTTCCACTGTATAATCATAAGGGATTTGATTTAGGTCATACCTGAATGGTCTAGCGGTTTTCCCCACTTTCTTCAATTTCAGTCTGAATTTGGCAATAAGGAGTTCATGATCTGAGCCACAGTCAGCTCCCAGTCTTTTTTTTGCTGACTGTATAGAACGTCTCCATCTTTGGCTGCAAAGTCAGTCTGATTTTGGTGTTGACCATCTGGTGATGTCCATGTGTAGAGTCTTCTCTTGTGTTGTTGGAAGAGGGTGTTTGCTATGACCAATGCGTTCTCTTGGCAAAACTCTGTTAGCCTTTGCCCTGCTTCATTCTGTACTCCAAGGCCAAATTTGCCTGTTACTCCAGGTGTTTCTTGACTTCCTACTTTTGTATTCCAGTCCCCTATAATGAAAAGAACATCTTTTTGGGTGTTAGTTCTAGAAGGTCTTGTAGGTCTTCATAGAACCGTTCAACTTCAGCTTCTTCAGCATTACTGGTTGGGGCATTGACTTGGATTACCTTAATATTGAATGGTTTGCCTTGGAAATGAATAGAGATCATTCTGTCATTTTTGAGATTGCATCCAAGTACTGCATTTCGGACTCTTTTGTTGACCGTGATGGCTACTCCATTTCTTCTAAGGGATTCCTGCCCGCAGTAGTAGATAAAATGGTCATCTGAGTTAAATTCACCCATTCTAGTCCATTTTAGTTCGCTGATTCCTAAAATGTCGATGTTCACTCTTGCTATCTCCTGTTTGACCAAAGCAAAAACAACACCCATTTGTGGATGAGAGTGGTTATGGAAGCAAGGTCTGATGCTGTAAAGAGCAACATTGCATAGGAACCTGGAATATTAGCTCCATGAATCAAGGCAAAAACTTTCCTTCCGAGGAGTAAAGAGAAAAAGGAGAGTGAAAATGTTGGCTTAAAGCTCAACATTCAGAAAACTAAGATCATGGCATCTGGTCCCATCACTTCATGGCAAATAGATGGGGAAACAGTGGCTGACTTAATTTTGGGGGGCTCCAGAATTACTGCAGATGGTTACTGCAGTCATGAAAATAAAAGACAATTACTCCTTGGAAGGAAAGTTATGACCAACCTAGACAGCTTATTAAAAAGCAGAGACATTACTTTGTCAACAAAGGTCCGTCTAGTCAAGGCTATGTTTTTTCCAGTAGTCATGTATGGATGTGAGAGTTGGACTATAAAGAAAGCTGAGCGCCAAAGAATTGATGCTTTTGAACTGTGATGTCGGAGAAGACTCTTGAGGGTCTTGTGGACAGCAAGGAGATCCAACCAGTCCATCCTAAAGGAAATCAGCTTGAATATTCATTGGAAGGACTAATGTTGAAGCTGAAACTCCAATATTTTGGCCACCTGATGCAAAGAGGTGACTCATTTGAAAAGACCCTGATGCTGGGAAGGATTGAAGGTGGGAGGAGATGGGGACGACAGAGGATGAGATGGTTGGTTGGCATCACCGACTCAATGGACACGAGTTTGAGTAGGCTCTGGGAGTTGGTGATGGACAGGGAGGCCTGGCGTGCTGCAGTCCATGGAGTCGCAAAGAGATGGACACAACTGAGCAACTGAACTGAAGACTCATTCAGACTTCTGACTTCCAGAGCTGTAAGATGATAAACTTTGTGTTTTTTTAAGCCACTAAATTTGTGGTCATTTGTTACAGCAGTGATAGGAAATTCATACAGTGGTTAAGATTACAGGTATTGGGATTGGGTAAAACCAGGTTGAAGTCTTGCCACTCACCGCTGTGGACCTTGGGCAAGTTACTTACCCTCTCCAAGCCTCAGTTTGCTCAGATGTCAAATGAGGATAGTCCCTCCTGATGCTGCTGTTGTGTGGACCACAGAGGATGAGTGGTCAAGTCCCAGCAGTGCTCATAATTCACTGAGCACTTACTATTAGTCACTCACTGTGCTCCATGATCCTTGCCTTTGGTAGAATGTTAGTTGCTTAGTTGTGTCTGATTCTTTGTGACCCTATGGACTATTGCCTGCCAGGCTCCTCTGTCTATGGGATTTTTCAGGCAAGAGTACTGGAGTGGGTTGCCATTTGCCTTTGGTAAACAAAATGCACTTCTGGTCTTTAAAGGGATCAACAGCCTAGAAGCATGGATGAGACAGTTAATGTCTGTGAAAGGGAGATTCCTAAGCCGTGGCCCCAAATGGGACAGTCATAGTTATAATAGCAATGGTAATAGCAGTAATAATCACTATTGTTACCAGAAGGGGGACCCCTTCCAAGGCCTGAGAGTGGGCTCTTGTCTAACACTCAGGAATGAATTGTCCGAGAGACATGTGCTGACAAAGCAAGAGATTTTATTGGGAGAGGGCACCCGAGTGGAGAGCAGTAGGGTAAGGGAACCCAGGAGAACTGCTCTGCCACGTGGTCTCAGGTTTTGTGGTGATAGGATTAGTTTCCAGGTTGTCTTTAGCCAATCATTCTGACTCAGAGTCCTTCCTGCTGGTGCATGCCTTGTTCAGCCAAGATGGATGCCAGAGAGGAGGATTCTGGGAGGTGATCGGACATGTGGTGTCTCCTTTTGACCTTTCCCGAACTCTTCCTGTTGGTGGTGGCTTATTAGTTCCGTGTTCCTTACCAGGACCACCTGTCGTAAAACAACTCATGCAGATGGTTACTATGGTGCCTGGCCAGGGTGGGTGGTTTCAATCAGTGTGCTTCCCCTAACAGTTCCTTGGGTTGGATTAATTTGCTAGCGCAGCTCACAGAACTCAGAGAAACATTTTACTTACTAGGTTATTATAAAAGGCTATAAGTCAGGAACAGACAGATGGATGAGATACGTAGGGTAAGGTCTAGGGGAAAGAACATGGAGCTTCCATGCCCTGCCTGGGCTCACCACTGTCCCCACATCTCCATGTGTTCACCAACCTGGAAGCTCTCTGAACCCTTTCCTTTTGGGTGTTTATGGAGACTTCATTAGCTAGACATGATTGATTAAATCATGGGCCATTGGTGATTGATTCAAAGTCCAGTCCCCTCTTTTGCCCTGGGGTTGAGGGGGATGAAATGGAAAGTTCCTACTCTCTAAACACATGGTTAGTTCCTTTGACAACCAGCCCCTATCTTTGGGTTACCTAAGGCCTTTCCATGGACTTCCCTCATAGCTCAGTCAGTTAAGAATCTGCCTGCAATGCAGAGGGCCCAGGTTTGATTCCTGGGTTGGGAGGATCCCCTGGAGAAGGGAATGGCAACCCACTCCAGTATTCTTGCCTGGAGAATCTCATGGACAAAGGAGCCTAGCAGGCTATAGTCCATGGCGTAGCAAGAGTCAGACACAACTTAAAAAACCACCAAGGCCTTTCCAGAAGTCACCTCATTAATATCACAAAAGACAGCTTTATCGCCCTAATCACAGGAAATTCCAAGGGTTTTAGGAACTCTGTCCTAGGAACCATTCTAAGACGAAATATCTATTTCTTATTACAAATCACAATATCAGAGCAACCTTGCTCCTGCAAAGTCTGGGCTCCCTAGTGTCCTAGAAATTCTGCCTCAGCTGAGGCAAGCCTTGTGTGTAGTGTGGGGCAAACATGGAAGGTTCCAGATGGAATTTAGAACTGCTTCATCTCTCTCTCCTTTCTTTCTCTGGTCAGACACCCACCTCTTCCCTGTCCACTGAATCTGTGATGTAGCCCCTTGGAGAGCTGGGGCCTAGAAACTACACAGTACACAGTGTCACTTGCCTTTTGTAAATGAAATAATGATGTCACCTTAAGAGACAGCTCTGCCTAGAAATAGGAATAATGAAACTGAGCAGAACCCTGTGGGGCCATACTGGAGACAAAAGTCCCTCCCTGGCCCATGTTTCTTGTTTGTAGGGAAAAAAAATAGTTTCCTCCTCTTCTAGGCCTTCCCTGAACAGACTCAAACAGTTACTATTTAGGGAAATGAGATAACTCAGAAACAAAGGAAAAGTAATAACAGTAAGGAAGAAAAGTAATGACAATAGTTCAGTGATAAAGGATCCTAGTTCCTCCTCTAGGGATATACATAACAATGTGACACATGTCTTTTAGCTGTTCTGCAGAAACCAAGACCCCACCCAGGTGGAGGATGGTGCCTACATGCTGACCACAAGCACACAGACCCCAGACTGGTTGGAACCAGAACATTGATGATTAAGATTCCGGAAACACCACCCTGTTACCTCACTACCAACCAATCAGAACAAAGTCCACAAGCTGCAACCCACACCCCAAATGTTCCCTTTAAAAACCCTTCCCTGGGGATTTCCCTGGTGGTCCAGTGGCTATGACTCTGCAGTCCCAACGCAGGGGGCCCGGGTTCGATCCCTGGTTGAGGAACTAGATCCCACATGCAGTAACTACAGATCCCACATGCAGTAACTACAGATTCCACATGCTGCAACGGAGACTTGGCACAGCTGGGAAAAAAAAAAAAAAAAAAAAACCTTCCCTGAAAGCCATCAGGGAGTTGAGTCTTTTGAGCATGAGTTATCCATTCTCCTTCCTTTTGTTGTTCAGTCACTCAGTCGTGTCCAACTCTTTGCAACCCCATGGACTATAGCATGCAGGCTTCCCTGTCCCACTCTGTCCAAGAGCTTGCTTAAACTCATGTCCATTGAGTCAGCGATGCCATCCAACCATTTCATCCTCTGTCACCCCCTTCTCCTGCCTTCAATTTTTCCCAGCGTCAAGGTCTTTTCTAGTGAGTCAGTTCTTTGCATCAGGTGGCCAAAGTATTGGAGCTTCAGCATCAACCCTTCCAGTGAATACCCAGGGGTGATTTCCTTTAGCATTGACTGGTTTCATCTCCTTGCTGTCCAAGGGCCTCTCAAGAGTCCTCTACAGCACCACAGTTGGAAAGCATTAATTATTTGGTGCTCAGCCTTCTTTATGGTCCAGCTCGCACATCCATACATGCCTACTGGAAAAACCATAGCTTTGACTAGACAGACCTTTTTCGGCAAACTGATGTCTGCTTTTTAATATGCTGTCGAGGTTGGTCATAGCTTTTCTTCCTAGGAGCAAGCGTCTTTTAATTTCATGGCTGCAGTCACTGTCTGCAGTGATTCTGGAGCCCAAGAAAATAAAGTCTGTCACTGTTTCCATTTTTTTTCCCCACCTATTTGCCATGAAGTGATGAGACCAGATGCCATGATCTCAGTATTTTGAATGCTGAGTTTTAAAACCAGCTTTTTCACTCTCCTCTTTCACCTTCATCAAGAGGCTCTTTAGTTCCTCTTCACTTTCTGCCATAAGGATGGTGTCATCTGCATATCTGAGATTATTGATATTTCTCCCAGCAATCTTGATTCCAGCTTGTGCTTCATCCAGCCCAACATTTCGCATGATGTACTCTGCATATAAGTTAAATAAGCAGGGTGACAATATACAGCCTTGACGTACTCCTTTCCCAAGTTTGAACCAGTTTGTTGTTCCATGTCCAATTCTAATGATTGCTTCTTGACCTGCATAAAGGTTTCTCAGGAGGCAGGTAAGGTCATCTGGTATTCCCATCTCTAAGAATTTCCCACAGTTTGTTGTGATCCACACAGTCAAAGGCTTTAGCATAGACAGTGAAGTAGAAGTAGATGTTTTTCTGAAATTCCCTGGCTTTTTCTATGATCCAACGGACGTTGGCAGAGTTTGATCTCTGATTCCTCTGCCTTTTCTAAATTCAGCTTGTACATCTGGAAGTTCTCGGTTCACACACTGTTAAAGTCTAACTTGAAGAATTTTGAACATTACCTTGTTAGCATGTGAAATGAGCACAGTTGTGCTGTAGTTTGAATATTCTTCAGCATTGCCTTTCTTTGAAATTGGAATGAAAACTGACCTTTTCCAGTCCTGCGGCCAATCCTGTGGCCAATGCTGGGTTTTCCAAATTAGCATCATCATTTAGGATTTGAAATAACTCAATTGGAATTCCATCACCTCCACTAGCTTTGTTCGTAGTGATGCTTCCTAAGGCCCACTTGACTTCACACTCCAGGATGTCTGGCTCTAGGTGAATGGTCACACCATCATGGTTATCCTGGTCATAAAGATCTTTTTTGTACAGTTCTTCTGTGTGTTCTTGCCACTTCTTTTCAGTATCTTCTGCTTCTGTTAGGTCCATACCATTTCTGTCCTTTAGTGTGCCCATTCTTGCAAGAAATGTTCCCTTGGTATCTCTGATTTTCTTGAAGAGATCTCACGTCTTTTCCATTCTATTGTTTTCCTCTATTTCTTTGCATTGTTCACTTAAGAAGGCTTTCTTCTCTCTCCTTGCTATTCTTTGGAACTCTGCATTCAAATGGGTATATCTTTCCTTTTCTCCTTTGCCTTTTGCTTCTCTTCTTTTCACAGCTATTTGTAAGGCTTCCTCAGTCAGCCATTTTGCCTTAGCTTGCTTAGTGCCCTGCAGTAAATGCTGCACTTTCATGCACAACCCAGTGTCAATAGATTGATTTTGTGTGAGGTAGGCAAGTGGACCCAAGTCCTTAGTGCCAATGCCACACAGGGATGGGAGCAGAGGTTTCTGGGAGCTACTGGCAGGAACAGAAGCAGAAGTGGGAGGGGATTTACAGAGCCCCAGGAAGAAGCTGTCCTGGGTAACCTCTGCTGTGTCTGGTCACAGGGGCCCCTGAGCCTCACATACCCAAAGCCCTGACAGTGCTCCATCACGGCAGCAGGGACCACTCAAAGGCCAGCGGCCTAGACAGGCAAGCGGTAGGTCTGAGGGCTAGGAGGAGGCGTGGGGCTGGTCTGCCTTTCTGGGGCAGGGGGATGCCATGGAGGGCTTCAGGAAGGGAATACAGTGACTACAGGACTGGAAATGTACTTGCCTACTTCCCCCTCCCTTTCCCCTGGTGAGAGGGAAAGTCAGTCATGGGTCAAAAGCTTTTCAGTTGACCCAGCAATTGTCGCAAGTTGCCACTGTGGAATACTGACACAGGTGAGCTTGTTACACTGTCGTTTGTAATAGCAGAAATGGCAAATGACCTAAATGAACCATTCAGTTCAGTTCAGTCGCTCAGTCGTGTCCGACTCCTTGCGACCCCATGAATCGCAGCACACCAGGCCTCCCTGTCCATCACCAACTCCTGGAGTTCACTCAGACTCGCATCCATCAAGTCCGTGATGCCATCCAGCCATCTCATCCTCGGTCGTCCCCTTCTCCACCTGCCCCCAATCCCTCCCAGCATCAGAGTCTTTTCCAATGAGTCAGCTCTTCGCATGAGGTGGCCAAAGTACTGGAGTTTCAGCTTTAGCATCATTCCCTCCAAAGGAATCCCAGGGTTGATCTCCTTCAGAATGGACTGGCTAGATCTCCTTGCAGTCCAAGGGACGCTCAAGAATCTTCTCCAACACCACAGTTCAAAAGCATCAATTCTTCGGCTCTCAACATTCTTCACAGTCCAACTCTCACATCCATACATGACCACTGGAAAATCCATAGCCTTGACTAGATAGACCTTAGTTGGCAAAGTAATGTCTTTCCTTTTGAATATACTATCTAGGTTGGTCATAACTTTTCTCCCAAGGAGTAAGCATCTTTTAATTTCATGGCTGCAGTCACCATCTGCAGTGATTTTGGAGCCCCCAAAAATAAAGTCTGACAATGTTTCCACTGTTTCTCCATCTATTTCTCATGAAGTGATGGGACCCGATGCCATGATCTTCGTTTTCTGAATGTTGAGCTTTAAGCCAACTTTTTCGCTCTCCTCATTCACTTTCATCAAGAGGCTCTTTAGTTCCTCTTCACTTTCTGCCATAAGGGTGGTGTCCTCTGCATATTTGAGGTTATTGATATTTCTCCCAGCAATCTTGATTCCAGCTTGTGCTTCTTCCAGTCCAGCGTTTCTCATGATGTACTCTGCATAGAAGTTAAATAGGCAAGGTGACAATATACAGCCTTGACGTACTCCTTTTCCTATTTGGAACCAGTCTGTTGTTCCATGTCCAGTTCTAACTGTTGCTTCCTGACCTGCATACAGGTTTCTCAAGAGGCAGGTCAGGTGGTCTGGTATTCCCATCTCTTTCAGAATTTTCCACAGTTTATTGTGATCCACACAGTCAAAAGCTTTGGCATAGTCAATAAAGCAGAAATAGATGTTTTTCTGGAACTCTCTTGCTTTTTCCATGATGTAGGGGATGTTGGCAATTTGATGCCTGGTTCCTCTGCCTTTTCTAAAACCAGCTTGAACATCAGAAAGTTCACGCTTCAAGTATTGCTGAAGCCTGGCTTGGAGAATTTTGAGCATTACTTTACTAGCATGTGAGATGAGTGCAATTGTGCAGTAGTTTGAGCATTCTTTGGCATTGCCTTTCTTTGGGATTGGAGTGAAAACTGACCTTTTCCAGTCCTATGGCCACTGCTGAGTTTTCGAAATTTGCTGGCATATTGAGTGCAGCACTTTCACAGCATCATCTTTCAGGATTTGAAATAGCTCTACTGGAATTCCATCACCTCCACTAGCTTTGTTCGTAGTGATGCTTTCTAAGGCCCACTTGACTTCACATTCCAGGATGTCTGCCTCTAGGTGAGTGATCACACCATCGTTGATTATCTGGGTCATGAAGATACTTTTTGTACAGTTCTTCTGTGTATTCTTGCCATCTCTTCTTAATATCTTCTGCTTCTGTTAGGTCCAGACCATTTCTGTCCTTTATCGAGCCCATCTTTGCATGAAGTGTTCCCTTGGTATCTCTAATTTTCTTGAAGAGATCTCTAATCTTTCCCATTCTGTTGTTTTCCTCTATTTCTTTGCATTGATCGCTGAGGAAGGCTTTCTTATCTCTTCTTACTGTTCTTTGGAACTCTGCATTCAAATGGGTATATCTTTCCTTTTCTGCTTTGCTTTTCGATTCTCTTCTTTTCACAGCTATTTGTAAGGCTTCCCCAGACAGCCATTTTGCTTCTTTGCATTTCTTTTCCATGGGGATAGTCTTGACCCCTGTCTCCTGTACAATGTCACAAACCTCATTCTATAGTTCATCAGGCACTCTGTCTATCAGATCTAGGCCCTTAAATCTATTTCTTACTTCCACTGTATAATCATAAGGGATTTGATTTAGGTCATACCTGAATTGTCTAGCAGTTTTCCCTGCTTTCTTCAATTTCAGTCTGAATTTGGCAATAAGGAGTTCATGATCTGAGCCACAGTCAGCTCCTGGTCTTGTTTTTGCTGACTGCATAGAGCTTCTCCATCTTTTGCTGCAGAGAATATAATCAATCTGATTTTGGTGTTGACCATCTGGTGATGTCCATGTGTAGAGTCTTCTCTTGTGTTGTTGGAAGAGGGTATTTGCTATGACCAGTGCATTTTCTTGGCAGAACTCTATTAGTCTTTGCCCTGCTTCATTCCATATTCCAAAGCCAAATTTGCCTGTTACTCCAGGTGTTTCTTGACTTCCTACTTTTGCATTCCAGTCCCCTATCATGAAAAGGACATCTTTTTTGGGTGTTAGTTCTAAAAGGTCTTGTAGGTCTTCATAGAACCGTTCAACTTCAGCTTCTTCAGCGTTACTGGTTGGGGCATAGACTTGGATTACTGTGATATTGAATGGTTTGCCTTGGAAACGAACAGAGATCATTCTGTCATTTTTGAGATTGCATCCAAGTACTGCATTTCAGACTCTTTTGCTGACCGTGATGGCTACTCCATTTCTTCTGAGGGATTCCTGCCCACAGTAGTAGATATACTGGTCATCTGAGTTAAATTCACCCATTCCAGTCCATTTTAGTTCACTGATTCCTAGAATGTCGATGTTCACTCTTGCCATCTCCTGTTTGACCACTTCCAATTTGCCTTGATTCATGGACCTGACATTCCAGGTTCCTATGCAATATTGCTCTTTACAGCATTGGACCTTGTTTCTATCACCAGTCACATCCACAACTGGGTATTGTTTTTGCTTTGGCTCCATCCCTTCATTCTTTCTGGAGTTATTTCTCCATTGACCTCCAGTAGCATATTGGGCACCTACTAACCTGGGGAGTACCTCTTTCAGTATCTTATCATTTTGCCTTTTCATACTGTTCATGGGGTTCTCAAGGCAAGAATACTGAAGTTTGCCATTCTGTTCTCCATTGGAGGTACATTTAATAAATGATAGTATTTTCATCCAACTGGGCACCCGTCTAAAAACTCAATGTTGGTCTATTTTTATTTTGGAAAATATGATCTACTGTTAGGTGAATAAAGCAGTTTTTAAATTAATTCATATAGCGCATCCTGTTTACAGAGATCTGTTTATATGTATATATTTGCATGGTGAAATTTGATGAAATGTACACTACCCTGTGTCAACAATGGTGATCTTTGGGCGGGTAGAACTTTTTTCAGTATGTTGCTCATCTATGTTGTTGGTTTGTAGGTTCTGTTAAAAAATATAGTTAACACATGTGACTTATATCATTTAATTTTTTTAATTTTTAATAATTTTTATTGAAATAATTGATTTACAATGTTGTGTTAGATTCAGATGTACAGCAAAGTGATTCACTTAAATCTATATATTGTTTTTCAGATTCTATTCCATTATATGTTATTACAAGATACTGAATATAGTTCCCTGTGCTATATAGCAGGTCTTTGTTGGTTATCGGTTTTATGTATATATTTTATGTATACATATTTATGTGTATGTTTTGATCCCAACCTCCTAATTCATCTCTCCCCGCCTTCCCCCTTTGAGAACCATAAGTTTGTGTTCTATGTGAGTCTGTTTCTGTTCTATAAATAAGTTCATTTGTATATTTTTTTTAGATTCCACATACAAGTGATACCATATGATATTTGTCTTTTTCTGTCTGACTTCCTTAACTCAACATGATAATCTCTAGGTCCATCCATATTGCTGCAAAGGTTTCATTATTCCATTCTTTTTTATGGCTGAATAATATTCCTTTGTGTATATGTACCACAGCTTCTTCATCCATTCATTTGTCAATGGATATTTAAGTTGCCTCCATGTCTTGAGTACTGTGAATAGTGCTGCTATGAACATTGGGGTGCATGTATCTTTATGACTTAGGTGATTTTATAAGGCAAGGGTTTCTTTAGTTATATTTCCACACTTGCAGTGGTGTTTGGATTCTCTATCTGGGCCTGCCTGAGCTCCCTAGGGAGAAATGCCGACAATGGGGGACTCTGAGAATCCTGGGTTGACTGGGTGTGTGGTCAAAACGGTCCACAGTGCAATGAGACAGAATCCCAGCTCTGGAGAAGGAGAGTCATGGCAGTTACTATTGTCTGAGAGGCAGGACCAGGCAATAAACTCAGAGGGAGACTCGAGGGCAGAAAGCAGAGGCTGGAAGGAAGGGCAGGAACGGCCGGCAGGGAGGGGGCCCAGGGCTGTGGCCAGTCAGGAGGGCTGGAGAGCTCCGTCGTGCCCAGGTCTCATAGCAGCTATATAGGCCCAGCACAAAGACCTGCTTCATACTCTATGAGTTTGGCACCCTTCCTCACTCCATGGTGAGAAAGAAGGAGTTAACATCTGGAATCTTCTGATAGAAACTGCGCTCAGAGCGAGCATGCAAAGCCACATTTGTGAAAAATGGGCTCAATTTGATATTTGGAGAGCAATAAAATTGAAATCATTTCAAATTTTAAATGCCCAACATATTGAGACCCACCCTCTGATAGATCTTCCAAATGAGTGTGCAAGCTCTCCCTTCCCAGTTTCAGGAGGAGATTCACTTCTTTGCCAAAAATGTTCCTCTCCTTGAGTTGGAAGACAAGAGGCTCGGGGCTGGCAGGTCTCCCGGGGCCCTCGGTGTACTGCCGAGCAAGAGCCTTCTACACAGGGCTGGAGGAGGAGTGGTATTCCTTCTTCTCTCGGGTAATGAATTTGATCTAATGGGACTGTCTGAATGTCCAGATAGTGTGGTGATAGGTACCCCATAAACACAGAGATAAACAGGTAGAGAGATAGATGGAGGCAAGCATAATTTGCTTCTAAGTGCCTTTTCACTGGTATAAATAAAGCAAGAAAATAAAGTTGGATGCACTTGCAATACTAATGCAAGGGGGAAATTAAGTGCTAATTACAGACTTGAGGATAAATGAAAAGGACGTATGTGGAGAAGGCAGGAGTGTCAGAGGTTGCCGCTCCCCTGCCATCGCCATGAGTCCACCGTGAGGTCATCTGCAGATAGCTTCCACATCACCTCCACTTCCCGTGACTCTGCCACAAGGCATTCTTAGCTCGGGGGCAGGAGGAAGTGGGGGCAGGCTGGGTAAATGGCCCAGGAGTACAGGAGTGACCCTCAGCCAGTGAGGAATGGAAATTGAAAGACAACTCAGCTCCCTGGTCTCTCTGTGGAAGGCTGATTCGAGGTGTCTTCTGTGTAATCCCCCCAAGCCCCCCACCCCAGCAGCATTGCACCCCAGTTTCCCATGGGACAATCCAGCCATTAACAGACCTTACTTGGTTTTCCCTACTTCCCTTTCTCACATTCTCACCCAGTCACTGTGCTTCCTCTGATCACCTCCCAGCTGACAACCTGCACCCATGTCCTTGTCTCAGGACCCATCTGCTTTGAGGACATCTGAAATCAGAACAGACAGGTGGGTACCAGCTGCCTAGTGAACAGGTCAGATGTGCAACCTGACGGCTGCACACAGTGTCACCAATGGCATGGGACCCGCTCTCAGAAGGACTCCATGCTTGGTTGACACCATCCTGAAATTCTTAATCATTTTGTCTTTGAACCTGTGTTGCATAAGTAACATCTGATGGGATGGTGGAGCATGCACACAAGCAGCACAGGGAATGCTGGCTGGCACCTCTAACTCTGCAGGCAGTGCAGCCCAAGCGATTCCCTGGTAATCCAGGGCGCTCACGCACAGCGCCAGGCAGTCTGGGTCACCGCAGAGCCCCAAGGTCCAGATTGATGATGCTGATGGTGGCGGCTGCAGCAGAAGCCACAGCTGTGGAAAAGAAGAGAGGAGGGGCTCCATGTGAGGTTCACCCTGGGACCTGTGGTGGGAGGCCAACTTGCCCATCAGTGCCTGGACCCCATCCTTGCAGCATCTATACAAACATTAACTCTCCAACTTGAGCCCCTGGACAGGAGCTGCCCAAGCTCAGACAATATGCATTTATCAGTAAATTATTAAAAATAAAAGCATACACATGGATGTTGCAATAAAACACATCAGGGAGCTATTAAAAGTTTTTCAAAGTGTTTAGAATCTCGAGTTTTGAAAATCATTGCAACATTGCATGAGAAATACCCACAGGCTCAGAAATAGAAATTAAATTTAAAGATCATCGAGTTCAGCAGAAAAGAATACAGTTTTCACAGGAAACTTTGGATGAACCAATTATTAATCAAAAGGACAATTTTTAAATTAAGTTTTCCTTACAGTTGAAGATATGGCAATAGAATACATAAACAGGCATTTTGAATGTATTATACATAAATCCTGAAGCCACTTTCAGTTTTTTCTGTGACTCGTACAAGTTACAGAAAATGTCAGACAAAACATTAAAGTGCCTTATATAAATTTATGTTTAAGATTAAATTCAGTTTTACATGAAACTGATTTGTGTAGGAAAATTTTAGAAAAAAATGTTCTATCAGAATCATCAGGTCTAGATATGCTGAAAATTTTGAATTTCAAAATATATTTTGACATAATTGATTAGATATGTATCCCAATGTTGTCACAGCCTATAAAAACACTCATAACAACTCTTGTAACAGTTGCATCAGCAGAAAGATCCTTTTCAAAATTAGAAGTTATCAAAGTGAGTGAGTGAAGTCGCTCAGTCATGTCCGACTCTTTGTAACCCCATGGACTGTAGCCCACCAGGCTCCTCTGTCCATGGAATTCTCCAAGGAAGATTACTGGAGTGGGTTGCTATTCCCTTCTGCAGGGGATCTTCCCGACCCAAGGATCGAACCCACATCTCCTGCATTGCAGGCAGACTCTTTACCATCTGAGCGACCAGGGAAGATTTTAGGGATCAGGCTGGTGGATTAAATGGGGATATTTGGGGACCACCCACCCTGAATTCTTTAAATCATTGAGGGTGGCCCTAATCTCTGCTGTCCCCCTAGGATGTACAGTTGCTTATGATTTACTATCTTGGCTTGGTGTACAAGGGGGGCTTTTCAGAGGCTTCCATCTTGTCTTACTGTGGTAGCCCTTACTCCATTGGCCAAGGAACCAATATGGATGGGGGCCCTGATAACCACTGAGTATATCCATTCCAAGTAGACATTCAGTGACCAAAAAAAATGACCAGTGTGTAGGTTCATGGACCCAGTGGAACGACCATCAGGTAGACCTGGGCCAGAACTCCATTTATGACCGGGCCCCCATGTTCTTTCTATTTTAAGAGGGTGTGCCCATGGTGGTGTTTTGTCTCACTGGTATTAACATTTGTACCCTAAATGCTTGAAAAGTCTGTGCAGTCTCATTTTTCTAAGGCTCTGTTACCCAAGTAAATGACCACAGGACTCTTCAGAAAAGGAATGAGCCTCAACCAGTGAGAGATAGGAATTGATGGATAAATTCTCCAACTTCTTTGCTCATCGGGGACAGCAGTTCTGTTCTACCCTATCTACCAAAGAGTCCCTGGTGCAATTGCACCCAGCTGCCCACAGAGGTCACCCACTGTTTAGCTCACCTTTGATTGGCCTTCCTTCCTGCCCTGTCTCACTTCTCCAGGTCATCACTGTGCTTCTTGGGACCTCTTCCCAAGTGAACTACTTGTACCTACATCCTCGTCTCAGGGTATGCTTATCAGAGACTCACACTAATACAACAGTACAGAAATAAAGCAACCTGAGAGGTCACCCGTCTCTTCCTGACCTTTAGCTACTTCCAGTCTGTTCGCCCAGCTCTGCAGAAAAGTTTCCATCAGCCTCCACAGTAACCCAGTCTGATCTTCAGTTCTCATTGTCAGACCTTTGCTTTTTACTCTCAACCCTCCATCCCTCCCACTGGAATATAAAACTACTTCATCTTATGATTTTTTTTCCTTTTTCTGAGAGATGGAGAGTAGCTGACCACCAACTTTGGTGTAAGAGCCTCTTATATACTCGAGCGTGGGTTTTCGTCTTTACTTCTCCAGGCTGAATGATTCAAGTTCTTTGAAAGAGTGCCCATCAGTCCCGTTTGCCAGGCTTTTAATCATCTTCGCAGCTGTAAGCTGTCACCCCCAGCTGCTCACCGTAGACCAGCCTCCAGGCTTCTGGAGACCACCAGATGCGCGTTTTAACCTGGAGAAGTTCACCGGAGTGGGGGGGAGGGTGCCCCAGCTGCTATAAATCACCTTCTCCCACGCCTCCTCCCCGAAGTCGGAGAACAAGCCCCAGCTTGCTGTTGAAGGCCATAAAACTTCTTTTCTTTAAAGGGCCCCTTTGTTGGGCACGTTCATTGTAGCAGGCGTGCAAGTACACCAAGGGCCCATAAAACTTCCCCAGGCTTTGTGCAGGTGACCCCACGTGCCTGCGTCTGAGCCATCCCACCCTTAAGCCCACAATAAAACTGCTGCTGGGTTCACCCAGAGACACACTGGACTCAATTTGCCTTGTGATTTGTTTGTTAGCTTTACAAATGGCTTTTGAGGCCAGACAACCTCTCCTAACCCTGATGACTTGACAGGTGGAAGCTCAGGGACTTCCCAGGGAACTGGGGGACTCTCGAGTAGCCATGGAGATTTCAAAACAACCTCAAGGAGACACTGTGGCTGCCCTTAAAGGGTGAGGCAGCCTACGGATGCAGCTGGCTCTCCTGTCTTCGGTGGGCAAAGGTATTTCACCTCTTACTATCACAACAGTGGTCCAAGGGCCGCTTCCTGAGAAGCCCCAAAGCCATCACCTGCTCCCTGACAATGAACCCACTCCAGCAGTCCCACCAGCCTTCGTAAAGTCGAAGCAAAGCCAATCACCAGGGGGATGACATTTACCTCATACATAGCTCAGCAGTTAAGAGCCCAGGGCTTCAAACAACTCAAATGTCCATGTTCAGTAGAAGGGCTATTCATATAGTGGGATGTAAAAAGAACAAAGCATGTGAGTAGTTCTTAAAATGTTCTCATCACAAGAAAAAAATTTTTAACTAGTGACGGATGTTAACTAGATTTTACTGAAGTGGTCGTTTTGCAATATATACAAATATCACATCATTATGCTGTACCCCTGAACATATAACATAATGTTATATGTTGATTATTGTTGATTATACCTCAATTTTAAAATTATCATTATGCTGTACCCCTGAAACTAACATGGTGTTGTATGTCAGTTATGCATGTGTGCATGTTAAGTCGCTTTAGTCATGTCCAACTCTTGTGACCCTATGGACTGTAGCCCACGGCTTCTCTGTGCATGGGATTCTTCACACAAGAATACTGGAGTGGGTTGCCATGCCCTTCTCCAGGGGATCTTCCCAGCCCAGGGATCGAACTCACATCTCTTATGTCCCCTGCATTGGCAGGTGGGTTCTTCACCACTAGTGCCACCTGGGAAGCCCATATCAACTATACCTCAATTTAAAAAATCAAAATACATTTTTTTGGAAAGAACAAAGCATGGATATACACAACTGCATGGATGAATCCCAAACATTCTGCAGGGTGAAAAAAAGCCAGACGTATGAGTAAATAGTACACGCTTCTGTTAATATTTATATGAAGCTTAAAAAGGCAAAATTTAATTTATGGTAGTAAAAGTCACAATAGCAGTTACCTCTGGGAGGCAAAGGGGGTAAAATTAAGTGGAAAGGGACACAGGAGAACTCTTTGGGGGGTGATAAAAGTGGGCCATATCTTGATCCGAATGCTGATCACATAGGCATCTACATATGTAACAGGTTTTCAAGCGCTTAAGATCTGTGCTTTCCTGCATGTAAATATACATTAGGATACAATTAAGCGGGAAAGCCCCAATTTCTAACCTACATAACTATGAGCTAATAAATGACTTGTTTTAAGGTACTAAATTTGTGGTGATCTGTTACAGAGTCATGGAAAACTAACACACCTTGGTTCTATTATTGGTCCTGCCTCCAATTTACTGTGTGACCAAGGGTATGTCACTTACCCTCTCTGAGCTTCAGCTTCCACAATTAATGACAACAGTGACTCATCTCCTGGCTGCAGGACTCATGTGAAAATCACATGACTTAATGTACACAAAAGCACTTGCAAAAGAATAAAGCAGCTTATAAATGGAAAGTTTATTATTGTCATGTTCAAAATAAACCCCCAACTTTGACCACAGGAAATGATTCATAATCAAGCAACTCAGGGCTGATAAACCTCTATTTTGTTACAGGCCCTCAGCCATATGTCAGCAGGATATGGGCTTGTTGATCTGGTGAGCTTGGGAAATAAATGATGTCAAATTCACTCCTGAACACTGCCACCTGTATGCCATTTGTTTCTGCTTGAATTTGATATAGGCAAATCCCTTCACATGTATTAATATTTGCTATTTTACCTTCCCAAAGTAAAATAAATGGGAATTTTATTTTTCACTTGCTAGAAACTTCTATGCCTTCTGGAACCCTGTAACTCTTCCTCTGACAGGAAAATAATGCCCTGTCAGACGACTCTGAAAGTGTGAAACTGTTACTCGCTCAGTTGTGTTTGACTCTTTGCAACCCCATGGACTATAGCCCACCTGGCTCCTCTGTCCATGGGATTTTCCAGATAAGAATACTGGAGTGGATTTCCATTCCTTTCTCCAGAGGACCTTCCCGACCCAGGGATCGAACCCACATCTCTTACGTCTTCTGCATTGGCAGGTGGGTTCTTTATTGTCTGAGCCACAGTGAGCTAGCCCCTAAATCCTGTGGTTGTGGCCCTCTTAAAATATTATTATTGCTACATCTTTGTTTTACAAGTTTAAATCTTTAATGGACTAAAATCTCTTACTCACAATGATCAAATTAGAGTATAATACTTAATCCATGAATCCGTTCTTTTTTCTTTAAATTTTTTTCATGCCTCCTCCTGCCCTTTCCACATGAGTGCCTCCCCCCCCCCGCTTCCAGTAGAGCTCTAGTGTACATTCCCCCTCCCCCCAGTGTACTTTTGATTGAATCACCATTCACTGTTTATCTTATTGCATGTTTCAGGGTTTTCTAAATATTTTATACAGCTGATCCATGTAGTGAATTATGGTTATTACTTTTCTTTTTTCTCTTGCACAATCCTTCCCCCGGAGTTAATAGTCATCTGGCTTTTGGGTTTCTTAATTTTTTACATATTTATCAGTAAGGCAGCTGTAAACTTTGCCAGATGTCTGAATCGCCTCTGAAGACATTCAGACACATCAAATATTTGATCGATTTCATTGGAAAATCTCTCTCCCAGAGCCATCTAATCTGCCCAAACCTGAGCAGACTGCCCTCCAGGCCTGATACATGCATGATTTTAGTATTATATATTGAGCACTTATTCTGTGCCAGGCACTATGATATTTGAAGTGCACAACAATTTTATGAGGTTCATATTTGTGTACCCAAGACAGTAAGTCTTAATGAGATTAAATAACCCTATCAAAAGATGGGCTAGTAAGAGGAGGAACCAGGATTTTAGCCCATGATTGTTTAACACCAAAGCCCTGATTGTTGATTCTGAATCATTTCCGGTGGCCAGAATTGGAGGTTTATTTTGAACATGACAATAATAAACTTTCCATTTATAAACCGCTTTATACCTTTGAAAGTGCTTTTATGTACATTAAGTCATTTGATTTTCACATGAATCCTACAGATGGGAGATAAGTTAATGTTGTCCTTAACTGTGGAAGCTGAAGCTCAGAGAGGGTAAGTGACATACCCTTGGTCACACCATAAACTAGAGGCAGGACCAATGTTAGAACTGATTTGAATTAGTTTTCTATGGCTCTATAACAGATCACCACACATTTAATAGCTTAAAACACAAGCCATTTATTAGTTCATAGCTCTATAGGTTGAGGCAATGGCACCCCACTCCAGTACTCTTGCCTGGAAAATCCCACGGATGGAGGAGTCTGTTAGGCTGCAATCTATGGGGTTGCTAAGAGTCGGACACGACTGAGTGACTTCACTTTCACTTTTCACTTTCATGTATTGGAGAAGGAAATGGCAACCCACTCCAGTGTTCTTGCCTGGAGAATCCCAGGGACTTGGGAGCCTGGTGGGCTGCAGCCCATGGGGTTGCGAACAGTCGGACATGACTGAGCAACTTCACTTTCACTTTTCACTTTCATGCATTGGAGAAGAAAATGGCAACCCACTCCAGTGTTCTTGTCTGGAGAATCCCAGGGATGGGGGAACCTGGTGGGCTACCGTCTCTGGGGTTGCACAGAGTCGGACACGACTGAAGCGACTTAGCAGTAGCAGTAGCAGTAGCAGCAGCTCTATAGGTTAGAAGCCGAGGCCCAGCTTGGCTGGATTCTGAGCTTAGATTCTCACAAGGCTAAAATCAAGGTGTTGGCTAGACCTGTAATCTTGCCTGAAGCTTAGGGCTGCCTTTTAGTTTCATTCAGTTTGGTAGCAGGCCTCAGTTCCTTACAGTTGTGGGACTGAGGTACCTATTTTCTTGCTGACTATTAGCCAGGGGTCACTCTCAGCTCCTAGAGACTTTTTTCAGGTCCTTGCCATGAATGGAAAATTCTCCCTGATACCAAATATCTTTCAGGTGTTGGATCCTTCTCAGTACCAGGAGCCCAGTTCCTTTATAAGGACTCATCTGTTTAGGTCAGGCCCACCCAAGATAATCTCTGGCCCCCCCTTTTTTCAAATTTAAGTATAATTTACTTATAATGCGCTCATTTGGGGGATACAGAATAGTGATTCAGGTTTTTTTTTCAGATTATATTTCGTTTTACGTTATTACAAGAAGTTGGGTATAGTTCTCTAGGCTATACTGTAAATCCTTGTTGCCTTATTTATTTTATGTGCGCGCCAGCTGCGACGGACTGCACAGAAGCCTGGCCGAGAGGAGCTAACCCTCGCCCAAGGTCAGGGGCAGCAACTGAGAGTGCCAGGCTGCGTTGGCACAGGAGCGGCCAAGAGGAGCTACCCCACGTCCGAGGTCAGGGGCAGCAGCCAAGAGGAGCTACCCCATGTACAAGGAGTGGCAGCTGCGCTGGCGCAGGAGGGCTGAGAGGAGCTACTCCACCTTCGAGGTCAGGAGGGGTGGCTGTGAGGAGATACCTCTTGTCCAAGGTAAGGAGCAGCAGCTGCGCTTTCTGGAGCAGCCGTGAAGAGATACCCCACATCCAAGGTAAGAGAAACCCAAGTAAGACGGTAGGTGTTGCGAGAGAGAATCAGAGGGCAGACGCACTGAAACCATAATCACAGAAAACTAGCCAGTCTGATCACACGGACCACAGACTTGTCTAACTCAATGAAACTAAGCCATGCCATGTGGGGCCACCCAAGATGGGAGGATCATGGTGGAGAAGTCTGACAGAATATGGTCCACTGGAGAAGGGAATGGCAAACCACTTCAGTATTCTTGCCTTGAGAACCCCATGAACAGTATGAAAAGGCAAAATGATAGGATACTGGAAGGGGAACTCCCCAGGTTGGTAGGTGCCCAATATGCTACTGGAGATCAGTGGAGAATTAACTCCAGAAAGAACGAAGGGATGGAGCCAAAGCAAAAACAATACCCAGTTGTGGATGTGACTGGTGATAGAAGCAAGGTCCAATGCTGTAAAGAGCAATATTGCATAGGAACCTGGAATGTCAGGTCCATGAATCAAGGCAAATTGGAAGTGGTCAAACAGGACATGGCAAGAGTGAACATCGACATTCTAGGAATCAGCGAACTAAAATGGACTGGAATAGGTGAATTTAACTCAGATGACCAGTATATCTACTACTGTGGGCAGGAATCCCTTAGAAGAAATGGAGTAGCCATCACGGTCAGCAAAAGAGTCCGAAATGCAGTACTTGGATGCAATCTCAAAAACGACAGAATGATCTCTGTTCGTTTCCAAGGCAAACCACTCAATATCACAGTAATCCAAGTCTATGCCCCAACCAGTAACGCTGAAGAAGCTGAAGTTGAACGGTTCTATGAAGACCTACAAGACCTTTTAGAACTAACACCCAAAAAAGATGTCCTTTTCATGATAGGGGACTGGAATGCAAAAGTAGGAAGTCAAGAAACACCTGGAGTAACAGGCAAATTTGGCCTTGGAATGTGGAATGAAGCAGGGCAAAGACTAATAGAGTTTTGCCAAGAAAATGCACTGGTCATAGAAAAAACCCTCTTCCAACAACACAAGAGAAGACTCTACACATGGACATCACCAGATGGTCAACACCAAAATCAGATTGATTATATTCTTTGCAGCCAAAGATGGAGAAGCTCTATATAGTCAGCAAAAACAAGACTGGGAGCTGACTGTGGCTCAGATCATGAACTCCTTATTGCCAAATTCAGACTCAAATTGAAGAAAGTGGGGAAAACCACTGGACCATTCAGGTATGACCTAAATCAAATCCCTTATGATTATACAGTAGAAGTCAGAAATAGATTTAAGGGCCTAGATCTGATAGAGTGCCTGATGAACTATGGATGGAGGTTTGTGACATTGTACAGGAGACAGGGATCAAGACCATCCCCATGGAAAAGAAATGCAAAATGGCTGTCTGGGGAGGCCTTACAAACAGCTGTGAAAAGAAGAGAAGTGAAAAGCAAAGCAGAAAAGGAAAGATATAACCATCTGAATGCAGAGTTCCAAAGAATAGCAAGGAGAGATGATAAAGCCTTCCTCAGCAATCAGTGCAAAGAAATAGAGGAAAAGAACAGAATGGGAAAGACTAGAGATCTCTTCAAGAAAATTAGAGATACCAAGGGAACATTTCATCCAAAGATGGGCTCGATAAAGGACAGAAATGGTATGGACCTAACAGAAGCAGAAGATATTAAGAAGAGACGGCAAGAATACACAGAAGAACTGTACAAAAAGGATCTTCACAACCCGGATAATCACGATGGTGTGATCACTCATCTAGAACCAGACATCTTGGAATGTGAAGTCAAGTGGGCCTTAGAAAGCATCACTACGAACAAAGCTAGTGGAGGTGATAGAATTCCAGTAGAGCTATTTCAAATCCTGAAAGATGATGCTGTGAAAGTGCTGCACTCAATATGCCAGCAAATTTCGAAAACTCAGCAGTGGCCACAGGACTGGAAAAGGTCAGTTTTCATTCCAATCCCAAAGAAAGGCAATGCCAAGAATGCTCAAACTACCACACAACTTTACTCATCTCACAGGCTAGTAAAGTAATGCTCAAAATTCTCAAAGCCAGGATTCAGCAGTATCTGAACTGTGAACTTCCAGATGTTCAAGCTGGTCTTAGAAAAGGCAGAGGAACCAGAGATCAAATTACCAACATCCGCTGGATCATCGAAAAAGCAAGAGAGTTCCAGAAAAACATCTACTTCTGCTTTATTGACTATGTCAAAGCCTTTGACTGTGTGGATCACAAGAAACTGTGGAAAATTCTGAGAGAGATGGGAATACCAGACCACCTGACCTGCCTCTTGAGAAACCTATATGCAGGTCAGGAAGCAACAGTTAGAACTGGACATGGAACACCAGACTGGTTCCAGATAGGAAAAGGAGTACGTCAAGGCTGTATATTGTCACCTGGCTTATTTAACTTATATGCAGAATATATCATGAGAAACGCTGGGCTGGAAGAAGCACAAGCTGGAATCAAGATTGCCAGGAAAGATATCAATAACCTCAGATATCCAGATGACACCACCCTTATGGCAGAAAGTGAAGAGGAACTAAAGAGCCTCTTGATGAAAGCGAACGAGGAGAGTGAAAACCGTTGGCTTAAAGCTCAACATTCAGAAAACTAAGATCATGGCATCTGGTCCCATCACTTCATGGGAAATAGATGGGGAAACAGTGGAAACAGTGTCAGACTATTTTTCTGGGCTCCAAAATCACTGCAGATGGTGATTGCAGCCATGAAATTAAAAGACACTTACTCCTTGGAAGCAAAGTTATGACTAACCTAGACAGTATATTGAAAAGCAGAGACATTACTTTGCCAACAAAGGTCCGTCTAGTCAAGGCTATGGTTTTTCCAGTGGTCATGTATGGATGTGAGAGTTGGACTGTGAAGAAAGCTGAGCATGGAAGAATTGATGCTTTTGAACTGTGGTGTTGGAGAAGACTCTTGAGAGTCCCTTGGACTGCAAGGAGATCCAACCAGTCCATTCTAAAGGAGATCAGCCCTGGGTGTTCATTGGAAGGACTGATGTTGAAGCTGAAGCTCCAGTACTTTGGCCACCTGATGTGAAGAGCTGACTCATTGGAAAAGACCCTGATGCTGGGAGGGATTGGGGGCAGGAGGAGCAAGAGACAACAGTGGATAAGATGGCTGGATGGCATCTCCGACTCAATGGATGTGAATTTGAGTGACCTCCGGGAGTTGGTGATGGACAGGGAGGCCTAGCGTGCTGTGATTCATGGGGTTGCAGAGTCAGACACGACTGAGAGACTGAAATGAACTGATAGCAATTTACATCTGTTATAATCCCATACTCCTAATTTGTCCCTCCCTGCCTCCCTCTTCCATATGGTAACCATAAATTTGTTTTCAATGTCTGTGAGTCTATTTTGTATATGGTTTTAATTTGTATTATATTTTAAATTCTACATATAAGTGACACCATATAATATTCATCTTTCTCTGACTTATTTCAATACACATGATATTCTTAGGGCCATCCATGTTGCTGCAAATGGCAATATTTCATTTGTTTTTATGGCTGAGTAATATTCCACTGTGGGCTTCCCTGGTGGCTCAGTGGTAAAGAATCCACTTGCTAAATGTAGGAAGCATGGGTTAGATTGCTGGGTCGGGAAGATCCCCTGGAGAAGGAAATGGCAACCCACTCCAGTATTCTTGCCTGGGAAATCCCAAGGACAGAGGAGCCTGGTGGGCCACAGTCCATGGGGTCACAATAGAGTTGGACACAACTTAGCAACTGAACAATGATATTAATATTCCACTGCATATTTATACCACATCTTCTTAAGCCAATCATTTGTTGGTGGGCACTCGGGTTGTTTACATGTCTTGACTGTTGTAAATAGTGCTGCTATGAACATTGGATTGCATGTATCTTTTTGGATTAGAGTTTTTTGTTTTTTGGGGTATACACCCCAAAATGGGATTGCTGGATCACATGCTAGCTCTCTTTTTAGTTTTTTTTTTGGCTACACTGGGTGTTGTGGCACTTGGGCTCTCCATTGCGGCACACGGGCTTTCTCTAGTTGTGTCCCACAGGGGCTTCTTGTTGCAGTTCACAGGCTTCTTATGTTATGGAATATGGGCTCTAGAGCATGCGGGCATCAGTAGTTCCAGTGCATGGGCTTAGTTACCCCAGCATATTGTATTTTAGTTCCCTGACCAGGGATGGAACCCACATCCCTGGCTTTGAAAGGTGGATTCTTAACCTCTGGACTACCAGGGAAGTTTCCTGTTTTTAGTTTTCCAAGGAACCACCATACTGTTTTGCATAGTGACTGTACCAGTTTACATTCCTTCACAGTGCAGCAGGGTTCCCTTTTCTCCACACATCTCTGGCATTTATTGTTTGTAGTGTTTTTGGTGATGGCCATCCTGACAGGTGATACCTCATTGTGGTTTTGATTTGCACTTCTGTCATAATTAGTAATGTAGCACATCTTTTCATTGCCTGTTGGCCATCTGTATGTCATCTTTTGGAGAAATGTGTATTTAGATTTTGTTCCCATTTATTGATTGGATTGTTTGGTTTTTTTTTTAATATTGAGTTATATGAGCTGTTTGCATATTTTGGATATATTAACTCCTTGTTGGTTGCATCATTTGCAAATATTTTCTCCCATTCCATAAGTTGTCTTTTCATTTTGTTGATAGTTTCCTTTGCTGTGCAAACACTTTAAATTTGATTAGGTTCCATTTGTTTATTTTTGCTTTTATTTCTTTTGCCATGGAAGACTGATCTAAGAAAATACTGCTATGATTTATGTCAAAGAATGTTTTGCCTATTTTCTAGGCTAGGAGTTTTTAATGGAATCATGTCATATTTAGGCCTTTAAACCATTTTGAGTTTATTTTTATATATGGTGTGAGAAAGTATTCTCATTTCATTGATTTATATGTAGGGGTCTAGCTTTCCCAAGACCACTTGCTGAAGAGACTGTCTTTTCTCTATTGTATATTCTTGCCTCCTTTGTCATAGATCGATTGACTGTAAGTGTGTGGGTTTATTTCTGGGCTCTCTATTCTGTTCTATTGGTCTATATGTCTGTTTTTTGTGTCAACACCATACAGTTTTGATTACTATAGCTTTGTAGTGTTGTCTGAAGTCTAGAAGGGTAAGGCATGCAGCTTTGTTCTTTTTTCTTAGGATTGTTTCAGCAGTTCTGGGTCTTTTGTAGTTCCATATAAATTTTAGCATTGTTTGTTTTAGTTCTGGGAAAAATGTCCTGGGCATTTTGATAGGGATTGCGTTAAATCTGTAGATTGCTTTGGGTAGTATGGCTATTTTGACTATATTAATTCTTCCAATCCAAGAGCACAGGTTCTTGTTCTATTTCTTTGAATCATCTTCAATTTCCTTTATCAATGTTTTATAGTTTTTAGCATATTGGCCTTTTCACCTCCTTGGTTAAGTTTATTCCTACATATTTTTTAATGTGATTTTAAATGAGATTTCTTTTACTTGCCTGTTTCTGATATTTTATTATTAGTGTAAAGAATTATAATAGATTTGTATACATTGACTTTGTATACTGCTACCTTGCTGAATTCATTTATTAGTTCTAATAGTTTTGGTGTGGAGACTTTAGGGTTCACTATATAGAATATTATGCCATCTGTGCAAATACTGATGGTTTTATCTCTTCCTTTCTAATTCAAATAACTTTTATTTCTTTTTCTTGTCTGACTGCTGCGGCTAAGGCTTCAATACTATGTTGAATAGGAGCCATGAGAGTAGGCATTATTGACTTGTTCCAGAATTTAGTGGGAAGGCTTTCAGGTTTTCATTGTTGAGTATTATGTTAGCTGTGGGTTTGTCATAAATGGCCTTTAATATGTTCCCTCTTTACTCACTTTGGTGAGAGTTTTTATCATGAATGGATGTTGAATTTTGTCGAAGGCTTTTTCTGCATCTATTGAGATGATCGGGCTTCCCTGATAGCTTAGTTGGTAAAGAATCTGCCTGTAGTGCAGGAGACCCCGGTTTGATTCCTGGGTCAGGAAGATCTGCTGGAGTAAGGGATAGGCTACCCAGTCCAGTATTCTTGGGCTTCCCTGATAGCTCAGTTGGTAAAGAATCCACCTGCAATGCAGG
The DNA here is from genome assembly GCF_032405125.1 of Capricornis sumatraensis. Classification (NCBI taxonomy): domain Eukaryota; kingdom Metazoa; phylum Chordata; class Mammalia; order Artiodactyla; family Bovidae; genus Capricornis; species Capricornis sumatraensis. The sequence goes on along the minus strand of NC_091092.1, from coordinate 103,411,474 downwards.
AGACCTGGGTTCGATCCCTGGATTGGGAAGATCCCCTGGAGAAGGGAAAGGCTACCCACTCCAGTATTCTGGCCTGGAGAATTCCATGGACTGTATAGTCCATGGGGTCGCAAAGAGTCAGACACGACTGAGTGACTTTCACTTTCATTGAGATGATCATATGGTTTTTGTCTTTCCTTTTGTTAGTGTGGTATATTGCATCAATTGATTCGCATGTGTTGAACCATTCTTATGACTGTGGAATGAATCTAACTTAATCACACTATATGTTTTTCTTATATATGTATTGTTGGGTTCAATTTGCTAATATTATGTTGAGGATTTTTGCATCTATATTCATCAGAGATATTGGCCTATAAATTTCTTTTTTTTTGTAGTATCTTTGTCTGGTTTTGGTATCAGAGTGACTGTGTGGCCTCATAGAGTGAATTTGGGAGTATTCCTTCCTCTTCAATTTTTGGAACAGTTTGAGAAGGATAGGTGTAAGTTCTGAGTTTCTTAAAAGAATTATTCACCAGAAATAAACCAGTCACAAAATGACAAATACTATATAATTCTACTTTTTCTTTTGGAGGTATCTACAGTAGTCAAATTTGTAGAAGCAGAAAGTACAATAATGGTTGCTGGGGGCTGGAGGGAGGGGGAATAGGGAGTTGTTGTTCATTGAGTTTCACTTTTACAAGATGAAAATGTTCCAGAGATCTGTTATATAACAATGTGAATATACTTGACACTACTCAACTGGACACTTAAAATTGGTTAAGATAGTAAATTTTATGTTATGTGGAGGGTTTTTTTTTTTTTTTACCACAGTTGCAAATAAAAATAAATTTAAAAAAGAGAGAATCATTCACCAAAGATATTTTTGTGATCTGAAGTATGAAAGAGCTCTTCAAAGCAGCCTCAGGATCAGGAAAAGTGACGAGAATGTCATAGTGGATATGGAGAATTTGTGCTCTCGACGTACATCCCGCACTCCTTCTCTGTGCCTTTCTGTACTGCAGGGCATGGAAAGCTAGTATTCTGAGTGTGAATTGGATTCTACCAGTTTGATGCCACTGTGAGTAATTTGGAGGGTGGGAGTGTTCTACTGACAAGCATGGTCATAGGGTCCGTAGGTTCCTGCAGTAGTTTTCCAGTGCCCAACACTAGCTCCATGAATGTCAGCTGGAAGCTGTGGCAACAGCATACAAGCCTTCCTGACCTGGGATCACAGCTAAAGCATCACACTCTTGAAACCACCTGTCCCTGTAAAGCCTTCTGATTCCCCACCTTCCTGGCTCACGTCAAGGTAGAGTAGCTCCCCTGAAGGCCAGTAGTTCTGTGGTATCATTCTCAGTTAGTCCCAAAGGGCCAGCCCAAAGCCTGACCCTCCCATTCTTACAATTTTGCAAATACTCAATCCCCTGAACTAAATCCCTTTCTGCTTACAATAGCTGGGGTGATTTCTTTTCCTGCAACTGAACCCTAAGTGTTGGTGATACGTGATGATCAGGCCAGTGGATGTTTTGGAATTGGATCATGGCATCATGTGAGGTTTTGGTGGCACTGATGGAGGCCTTCTGTGTAAATGGACTTTGGCAGTAATTACCATCTGCCCCATTTTCACCCTGCTCCCTTATGCTGGGCCTCAAACCCAGCTGGATCTCCGCTGCTGCTGGGAAATGCTTTATTTCTCTCCTTTCCCTTTTATAGCTTCTGGAAAACTTTTTCCCTCTTCTCCAGCCCCCTTACCAGATTGTAGCAGACTCTAAGGCTGTCCACCCAAGGCATTCCCCCCACCTCTTCCCTGCTAAAAGAATCATATTTTGTTTGGATGTTAGGCAAAGACCTCTTAATTTTAGGTGATATGTTTTATGCTGTGTTTGTGACCCAGTCTTGGTTAATAAGGAGAAGTCTCCGGTGAAGCTTCTGAAGAGAATGTTTCTTCCTGGAAAGAGGCAGTAGTGGGGGAGTTTTCTCATTGCCAGATTTTCTAAGACTTCCTCTCCTAAAACAGATACTTGATGCCTGGAGCTGCAGCAGCCATCTTGACACTACAAGATAGCAAGCATAGGGGGAAACAGTCAATAACTAAGAATGGCAGGGCAGAATGGCTGACAGAACTGGTTCCCCCACACAATCAATGAACCATGGACAAACCTTGAAACTGCCTATCTCCAGACTTCTTGCTAGCTAAGCAGTAAAGGCCTTTGGGATTTAAGCCAATATTAGTTGGATTTTGGGGTCCATGTGTGTGTGCTAAATCTCTTTAGTCTGACTTTTTGTGACCCTATGCCTATAGTCTACCAGGCTCCTCTGTCAATGGAATTCTCTAGGCAAGAATACTGGAGTGGGTTGCCATGCCCTCCTCTAAGGGATCTTCCCTACACAGGGATTGAACCCACGTCTCCTCCATTGGCAGGTGGGTTCTTTACCACTAGCACCACCTGGGAAGCCACATTTTGAGGTACTCAAAGCCAAAAGCCTACATAACTGATACTTTTAGCCCATTCCTGATAACTCTCAACAGATGCCCTTGCCTTCAACTTTGTAGAGAAAATGAAGTCCATTCCTGCCCACCATCCCGAAACACAAGATTTCTTCCTCTGCTCGTGTCTCATAGCCAAGGGCCTCTTATCTGATCTGAGCCTAATCTCTCCCTCGTGTCCTGAACACCAGCTCTTCTGCAGAGACCTGGGCAGTCATCTTTCTCTCCTGCATCATCCATCTCCAGCTTTCCACGGCCCTTTTCAAACTGTGGTCTTGAGTAAGCACCCAAGGCCATGTGTACTCAACTGAATGGACATGTCTCTTCCTAATCATCAGGTAACTGCTTCTCAGGCCCCAGAGGTGAAAGAAGCAGAAGTTGAGGGCTTGGAACTGTTCTCTGACCCCACAGTGAGCGGCTGCCCGGGTTTGGGGATGGACCATGGGTCCTCATGTCAATGCCTGTTTTCCACTGTAAGGCTTTTTTTTTTTCCTTCTGCCTTTTCTCCTTATTTTTATTGAGGGCATATTTTCTTTATCTTTAAGGCTTTTATAGCTTTGTATCTCTGCCTCGTTTTAGTATATTCTGTTGTTATGATTTATGCTGCTTTTACTGGCTCTTTACCCTCAGCACATAAACATGTTTAAGTTTTCCACAGCTTAAAAAAATAAAATGAAAAACCCTTCCCTGACCCTGCATTCTCATCGAGTTTCAGCATGCTCTCTTTCTCTCTCTCCCCACGCCCCCTTCTGTTCATCATGAGCTCTCTGGGAGTTATCTGCGCTCACGGTGTGTCTTCACATCCCACTCAATCCTTAACTCTCATCTCCAAGACCGGAAACTCAGCCCAGCCTTACTTAACACAATGGGGGTTTTATTGGCAGGATATGAGGAATCTCACACGACTGTGGGAAGAAAAGAAGGAAAGGGATGCAGCTGGGCCACTAGATCCCCTGGGACTTTTTTCTTGTGGCCCCCACACTCTCTCTACTCCCAGCTTCTTCTGGAATGATATCATTCTTTCCTCCACATTATGCCCAACTTGCTCCACACCCTTCTACCCCACGACTCTCTTTAACTCCAGTTTGAAAATCCCAGGGGAGGATTCTGATTGGTCCAGCCTGAGTCAGGTATCTTCCTATGGATCAATCAGCCATGCCCCCAGGAAGCAAAGTCCCATAGCTAAGACAAAAACCCCAGGGAGGGGGATTGTGAGCCAGCTTCTCAGCTAGCTTCTCCCTTGCTGCTGCTGTTTAGTCGCTCAATCCTGTCTGACTCTTTTGTAGCCCCATGGACCATAGCCTACCAGGCTCTTCTGTCCATGGGATTCTCCAGGCAAGAACATTGGAGTGGGTTGCCGTTTCCTTCTCCAGGGGAACTTCCTGACACAGGGATCAAACCCTTGTCTCCTCTCCTGCATTGGCAGGTAGATTCTTTACCACTGAGCCACCAAGATAGCCTGCCTTCTCCCTTACCAGCAGTATTTGCTTGAAACTCCTCTCACACACCTGCTGGTGCCGCACCCATGTGGCATAGGTCTGACCTCTCATCCCGCTGCTGACACCTATCTAAAGCCATGGCTGTGCTCTGCCCATATAAGCAACATGTCAGCCATGCTGAGTGATCACAGCCCTTCCAGCTGATTCAACCATGACCCTCAGTGTAGAACCCGCCTGGCTTCCTCAAGAGGACAAATGTGGGGGCCACAGAGATGAAGTCCCAGGTCCCTTCAGGGAAGGACTTGTGACCCCTTTTTTCAGCAGAAGACCACTTCACTCCAAGGCAGTTCTTTCCTGGCATAGCCAGCATCCAATGACTGGTCATTTCCTCTACCGCAGGACACCTCTAACAGGCTCTGCTTGTTTCAGCATCTCCCAGAAGGTCTGTGCAGGTTTGCCAGGCCAGTTTTGCACTTTAAGCCTTCCCTCGGCCCAATTCCACTTTTCCCCCCTCCTTCCACTGGTGGCATCCCTAATAACTATCTCACATGCCAAACTCCATTCTGGTTTCTGCCTCTGGAGAACCTAACCTGTGATAGATACCCCTGTGGCGTGTGTCTCACGCCAGCTCCCAGTGGTCCCTGTGGGACTGGGCACTACTTGCCCACAATGGGAACCAACTTGGTAATGCTGCATTTCTTTACTGGCTTCCTTCCTTCCCTCATCCTGCTCCCCCACTGCCCGTGGTATCTGAATCTCCTAAAATCTACTTGCTCTCAAGTCCTTGTCTCAGGGACAACCTGCACTCAGATACCAGAATTATTATGATTGTTGTTGTTGTTGTAAAATAATGGATTGGCTGCAAAGTCCCGAACAAACTCTTGGGCCAACCCAATATAAGAGTTATAGCCTTTATCTGCAGTGTGTATCTCTGTGACCATGAGCTCTTCTTGAAATTCTTTCCTCCCTCAACTTGTTTGGTTTCCTGCCCTCTTGCTGCCCACTACTTTGCCTACCTTTCTTCCTCTGCCCACCTTGGGATTACAGCTAATCTTCCTCCTGCACCCAACACATCCCAAGAGAATTAAGACAATCCTCTGGGCTTCCCTGGTGGCTCAGAGGTTAAAGCATCTGCCTGCAATGCAGGAGACCCTGGGTCGGGAAGATCCCCTGGAGAAGGAAATGGCAACCCACTCCAGTATTCTTGCCTGGAGAATCCCATGGAGGGAGGAGCCTGGTAGGCTACAGTCCACGGGGTCGCAAAGAGTCGGACATAACTGAGCTACTTCACTTTCACTTTCTGAAAGTCAACCATCATTATACAGGGATGACCCACCCTGTCTGTCTCTTGCCCAGATCTTTCTCTTGAGCTCTGGACTCAGATGTCCAGCTGTCTTCCAGCCATCTCTACGTGGATATCCCACAAATGCTTCAAATCAATATGGCAGAACTAAATCCATCATCTTTTTTTTTTTTTTTAAGTCAGCTTCCCCTCCTTACAGTCACCTTTTCAGCAAATAATATCACTGTTTGTTCTTCCCAAAGCCAAGAGTCACCCAACCTCCTGGGAGTCACCCAGCCTCCTACCCATCTTCCCACTCCCACATGAACACTTGTCTTAGTGCAAACCCACCACCTACCTTCCATTGGTCTCTCCATTCCCAGGCTTTGCCCTCTATTAGCATGTGACCTTGAATCTCTCTTAGCCTCAGTTTCTACATCTGTAAAATGGGCTGTTCATCCTAGTACCTATTCTTTTAGAGTTGCTGCGAGGTTTAAAAGGTATTGCACATATAAAATGCTTAGAAAAGTATATAGCTCATAATAAGTACTCAATGATTGTTGTTGGTCAGTCACTCAGTCATGTCTAACTGTTTGCAACCCCATGGAATGCAGCACACCAGGCTTCCATGTCCTTCACCATTTCCTGGAGTTTGCTCAAACTCATGTCCTTCGAGTTGGTGATGCCATCCAACCATCTCATCATCTGTTGTCCCCTTCTCCTCCTGCCTTCAATCTTGCCCAGCAGCAGGGTCTTTTCCAATGAGTCAGCTCTTCTCATCAGGTGGCCAAAGTATTGGAGCTTCAGCTTCAGCATCAGTCCTTCCAATGAATATTCAAGGTTGATTTCCTTTAGGATTGACTGGCTGGATCTCCTTGCTGTCCAAGGGACCCTCAAGAGTCTTCTCCAACACCACAGTTCAAAAGCATCAATTCTTCGGTACTCACTCTTTTTTATGGTCCAACTCTCACATCTATACGTGAATACTGGAAAAACCATAGCTTTGACAATATGGACCTTTGTTGGCAAAGTAATGTCTCTGATTTTTAATACGCTGTCTAGGTTTGTCATAGCTTTCCTTCCAAGGATCAAGTGTCTTTTAATTTCATGACTTGCATCAAATGTTTCCTTGATATCCTCATATGTCCAACAAGAATAAAGAAAATAATATACCCCCAAGGCCTGTTAGATGCTTTGGAATCATGGTGTTGGAGAAGATTCTTGAGAGTCCTTTGGACTGCAAGGAGATCAAACCAGTCAATCCTAAAGGACCTCAACCCTGAATATTCATTAGAAGGACTGATGCTGACGCTAAAGCTACAATACTTTGGCCACCTGATGCAAAGAACTGACTCATTGGAAAAGACCCTGATGCTGGGCAAGATTGAAGGCAGGAAGAGAAGGGGACAACAGAGGATGAGATGGTTGGATGGCATCACCAACTCGATGGACATGAGTTTGACCAAGCTCTGGGAGTTGGTGATGGACAGGGAAGCCCATGGGGTTGCAAAGAGTCAGATACAACTGAGCAACTGAACTGAACTGAGTGGCCTAGTCGTTTTCTCTACTTTCTTCAGTTTAAGCCTGAATCTTGGAATTAGGAACTGACGATTTGAGCCACAGTCAGCTCCAGGTCTTGCTTTTGCTCACTGTATAGAGCTTCTCCATCTTCGGCTGCAAAAAATATAATCAATCTGATTTCAGTATTGACCATCTGGTGGTGTCCATTTGTAGAGTCATCTCTTGTGTTGTTGGAAAAGGGTGTTTGCTATGACCAGTGTGTTCTTTTGAGAAAACTGTGTTGGCCTTTGCCCTGCTTCATTCTGTACTCCAAGGCCAAAATTGCCTGTTACTCCAGGTATCTCTTGACCTCCTACTTTCACATTCCAATTCCCTATGATGAAAAGGACATTTTTTGTTGGTGTTAGTTCTAGAAAATCTTGCAGGTCTTCATAGAACCATTCAACTTCAGCATCTTCAGCATTACAGGTTGGGGCATAGACTTGGATTACTGTGATGTTGAATGGTTTGCCTTGGAAATGAATCAAGATCATTCTGTCATTTTTGAGGTTGCACCCAAGTACTGCATTCTGGACTCTTGTTGACTGTGAGGGCTGCTCCATTTCTTCTAAGGCATTCTTGCCCACAGTAGTAAATATAATGGTTATCTGAATTAAATTCTCCCATTCCCGTCCATTTTAGTTCACTGATTCCTAAAATACTGATGTTCACTCTTGCCATCTCCTTCTTGACCACTTCCGGTTTACCTTGATTCATGAACCTAACATTCCAGGTTCCTCTGCGATATTATTCCTTACAGCATCGGACTTTACTTTCACCACCAGACACATCCACTACGGAGCGTCATTTCCACTTTGGCCCAACCGCTTTATTCTTTCTGGAGCTATTAGTAATTGCCCTCTGCTCTTCCCCAGTAGCATTATTGGACACCTTCCGACCTGGGGGGGCTCATCTTTTGGTGTCTTGTCTTTTTGCCTTTTTGTATTGTTCATGGGGTTCTCGCGGCAAGAAAACTGGAGTGGTTTGCCATTCCCTCCTCTAGTGGACCACGTTTTGTCAGAACGTTTCACTATGACTCATCCGTCTTGGGTGGCCCTGCATGGCATGGCTCATAGCTTCATTGAGTTACACAAGCCCCTTCGTCACTACAAGGCTGTGATCCATGAAGGAGCATTCATCCCTACATAAAGGAAATTCTGTCCTGTTGGGAGTATATTCAGCAAGGCAATGGATACAATTATGAATATACCATATATTCTTTTTTCCTTTCTCATCTAATGTATGTGCAATAGAATTTATCAGAATTCTTTCTTTTTTTTTTGCAAATGCACAGGCCTGGGGTTCTGCTTTTATTGGGGTCAAGGGTGGGGGGGCTAGAGCTTTAGGGGCTCACACTTTATTAGTTAATTTCAAACATTAGATCATGAATTTAAATCACAGCAAGAAGAATTTATCAAAATTCTTGCAGGGCACAAACCTATAGCAGTACAACAGGCAGTGTTGTCTATATGTGAAGTCGCATGTTTTATCTACCTTACTGATTTGAACCACATCTTAGAGTATCTAATGCCTCTTGTTCTGATGAAGCATGGCAATTCCAGATGAAACATCAGGCAAAATTGCCACTGACACAGGAAAATACCCTAAAGAAACGTATTTATCAATGAGTCAATTTTTATCCCATAAGAGTAATTTGATCACATAATTATGTAGCCCAATACAATGTAGTGGCAATTTAAGAAGGCATGAGTTGTTCTTGTGTGCCCTAAATTTCAGATAAACTTTATGTATTTTTTCAGAATTATTGATCAAACCCCAAATTGATCAACAAGTATGTAACCCCAAATTGTCAGATAAAAAGTGTGTTAGGCAGTTAATAAAAAGATTATGTTACATCTCTGGAATTTGTGAGGTGTAGGTATTAGTCTGCTCTTAAAAGGGCTTCACAGGTGGCTCAGTGGTAAAGAATCTACCTGCCGATGCAGGAGACCTGGGTTCAATTCCTGGCTCGGGAATATCCCCTGGTGGAGGAAATGGCAACCCACTCCAATATTCTTGCTTGGAGAATCCCATGGACAGAGCACCCTGGCGGGCTATAATCCATAGGGACTCAGAGAGTCAGACACAGCTGAACACACATGCATGGTACTCTTTAAAATCCAGAATTTCTTATCATTTCTTATCATACCTAATTTTGTCCCTGTAATCTTATATTCTTTTACTTAAAGAGGGATCCTAAGATTGTATGATCCTAAGATTGTACAACTCAGGCCCCACAAAGCCTGGGTCGTCTTCTGGTTTCACCCCATGACCCCACACACGTGTACCATCACCCCTGTTCTGGTATCCACGCACCCCACAGACGTTTCCACAGCCAGGGGTGCTGTGAGGTATCTTTAGACAGAGGGAAGAAAGAGCCAAGTAAAAAGGGCTTTGGTTCTATCACGTAATAGAGCTGGGACTTGAAAACCACAGAGGTGAAACGGTGGGGCGAATTCAATCAGCCGACTCCCACTTTGGGGATTGAAGCTCAGTAATGTTTGGCAAATAGAAAAAGAGGAAGGGGAGGGAGTGACGGGGTTAAAGACCCAGAGGAGGCTGCAGTTCCGCGCTTGACCACAAGATGGGGGTAAAAGAGTGGTCCCTCCATTCCGTCAAAAACTCATTAAGAGCTCATCAAAGTAAAGCGGGTTTTTCATGTTCCCTACCTGTGCCTTCTCCCCCTTGCCAAGCCTCACTGCACTTACTATTGTTCCATTCTTTTTGGTTAAAGTCGTCACAGATCTGCGTTTTTGTTTGTTAACTCAGCTGTAGCCCGTACTTCGTCTTCTAGACATCTTCCCTTGCTCCTTATGGATAAGGATTATGTTCTTATTAACTATTATTAGAAGAATTTTCTGACTCAGAAGTTTCAGGACTTCAAGCTATAGCCTTAGTTCAATAATTGCCTGATTATTTGCTGTTATGCTTGGAACTTTCATTACCTGGCTTCTCTTTTGCATGCATGTCTCCACGCCCCCAAGTCGAAGCTCTGAACAGAGCGCTATCTGCAACACCAGCCCTCATTCCCGTCTGTCTGAGAGAGATACGGTTCCATCTAGTTTTACTGGGGTCCTGTGAAGGCTGAATGACTCCTATGTTAACCATAAAAAAGCAGAGCTACTTGCCTAAGAAACACAATGATAGAAATAGACAGTCAGGCTTCCTGCAGCCAATTCTGCATTTTCTAAGCTGGTAATGGCCACTGTCGCCTCCCTACCCTGTGAGATTTTGGCGGTCCTCTAGCCATTTAGGCCAGCACCATTAGTTCAAAACATCACATAGAAAGCATGGGGTGGTGACCAGAACTCACCACCTCTTTGATCTCTTTTGAGAGCTTTGCTGTTGCTGAGGACCCTGGGCCAGGACGTATACTTGGCATATTGGTGGGGGCTTTGGCTGGAAAACCATGCTAACAATGAGATGGTGGAAGAGTATGACCCAGATGCATGAGCTTCTCCAGTAGTCAAGCTACAATGTTTGTCTTTGATGAGTTGTAAGCCTTGTAACCTTTGAGTTGTAACCTATGAGTTGTAACCTTTGATGAGGTTGGAGATCCCACCTGTGTGAGAGGACATAGCAAGGCTGCCTGGCCCAGAGTCACAGCAACTCTTCTCTGCACCCTTAGTAAATACCCTAATTCCTTGACTGCCCAAGAATTGATAAATCCCCTGAGACAATAGGTGCTTTTTCGAAACAAATGGAGGGAGCAGATCCAGAAACATCTTGGCCTGTTTGCCTTGCAGAGTGCCTTTCCAGATCTCTGTTTTGCTTCATAGGTGCGTCCTGCTGTGGACAGCAGCTTGGGTTCTCTGATTGGGCAGAATAGGTGACCCAGCTCTTGACAAGGAATTAGGAGACCTAGATTCAGAGGCCAGCTCTGTGATGGTGGCATCCCCTTTCAGGAATGAAGGACTTCTTCCTCCCAGCTTAGAGAGCCCCTCCAGCCAAGGCCACATTTTCCCCAGGTAGCCCACCTCCAATGACTGATCACCAAGGGGGTCTGAAAGCTCAGCCCTCTCTCCCCACCTTCAGAAGGCTCCAAGTCTTATTCTAGCTTTCCAACTCCCTGTAGAGGCTTCCTGGAGGATTACACTGCAAGCTCAGTTTCTCTGTCCGGCCACTCTTGCCTTCTCCCCTCCCTTCCTCAGGGCTGGATCCCAGGGGCTCTCCGGTAGTCAGCCTCCGGCGCATTAAACATCTCTGACTCCTCCTCATGGGGAACCGAGCATGAGGCAGTGACCTTGGGGAAGGCAAACATCTTTTCTGTACCATGTTAGGAGGGTGTCGGAAAGCTCCAGAGCTGTCTTCATTGTCACTCCTGGGGCTCCCTGGGTAGTCTTTTTTGCATACAGCTCCCACCAGGCCCTGGCAACTAGACCTAGCAAAGAACGCAAAGTTTTGGCAGCCTGAGAACCCAATTGCATACAGAAGTGGCTACTGACTGAGGCAGGCTAGCAGGCAGTGCTGGGATCCTGTAGCTCTCAGTCCAATTCAAAAAGTGCTGCTATATGGTTTTCAAGCTCACCTGCTGAAATTCAAAGGGATGATTTCCCCACTCACTCTCTCCAGGCAGGAGACAGGCCTGGAAGGTTGTCCACTCCCTCTGGAGGTTGTCCACATTGGCCTTTGCCCTCTCTCTTCCTCCAGGGCACCCTGTCCAATAGAAATCAAATTCAAGCCACCTAGGGAATCTTCCATTTTCTAGGAGCTACACACACACAAGAGGTAAAAAGTAACAGATGAAACTGATTGCAATATATTTTAATTAAGCCAATATATCCCAGGGATCATTTCAACATGTATTCAGTACCAAAATGATTAAAGAGGTATTTTCTTTTTTTTTTTAAAGCAAAATCTTTAGCTTCAAGAACAAAGTACATTCTTCTACATTCTTCTCCTTTTGTGTTCTTGGCATAAGTTTTCTTTCTAGTGGAACCAAAACCTCCTGAATCCCTTTCAGTGTTATCTAAAACTTGAACATTCTCTATTTCAGGATAAAATATCTATTCACAAATGAGCTGCAGAGTTTGATCACCCTTTTTGACTTCAAACCTTTCTTTGCTAAAATTACATAACACAACACCAATGGTTCCTCTATAATCTTCATCTATGACACCAGCTGCCACAACCCTGAAGTGTTTTGCAACCAAACCAGAATGCGGAACTACTGTCCCCTGGCACCCAGAAGGAAGAGCTATCTGGATGTTGGTTTTCCCAAGGGCTTTGTCCCTTGGTGGTACTGCGTCATCATAGCCCACGGTGTGTGTGGACCCCTTGCTTGAGCTGCATGTCGCCCTCATCCACAGGCCAGGCCCACTTGCTAGGGGAGGGGACTTATACCTCTTGAGAGCAGGGCATGGCGGAGCGAGCACACGAGGGAGCAGGGAGAACAAGCAATGAGGTCTTTGCAGTTCTTCTTCTCCATTCTAAAGTCTTTGAACGTTGGCACATATGTGACAATACCTGTCAATTTGGACAGGTCACGTTGTAAGCATCTGGTTGGTAGCCACGGTGGTGACTATATTGATTACAGATTATAAATGATGGTAATGGCAGAAGAAGGCAGATGAGAATCTGAGATTTGGAAACTGAGCACTTCTGCTTCTAGGGTTGGTGAGTTTTAAACCTGAGCATGAAGGTTCTTGCTGGTCCTCACTTCTCATTTCTCCATAAATTGGGAGCCGGGTGAGACTTTATCTAACAAGCTAACATCCCATGAGCACCTGGCATGCCAGTACTTTATCCAAAAACAATGACTTTCTTACGGCCCCCTCAACCCTCACCTGGAATTAGCAACACCAGCCTGGGTGGACGCTCGAGTTTGAAAGCAATATTACCTAAGACATTTTTATTTTGAGTTGCATTTGTGCACCTCGTGCAAAATCTTGACCAATTTTCTAATCCCAGTCAGGAAAGGAAGCGTTTGGAGAGAGGTATACTGCTACGTGTTCCTTTAGAATGTAAAACGTTTAATTAGATGCCAAGGATTGAAAATCTTGATTCAGAGCCCGAAATGGCTAATAAGGTTTTATTGTTGCTATTACTTAGAGGTTTTATAGAACTTTAGGCTTGCAGAGAGCTTTTCAATCACTTGAGAGAATCTGAGTTTGTTAACAGCGAGATGAAAAAAGGTTCTATTCATCAGGAGAGACAACATACATAATATTTTAAGTATTTAAGAATTACGACCCTGCTGTGAGAACTCCTAAAATTACTTCTACGTGGCTGCAAGAGATTCTCGTTAGAGGCACAGGACATTAATGCAGATACCAATGTTATTACCCTGCTGAGTCTGCAAGGGTGAACTTCTTCAAGTCAGGAAATAGAGAAGTTTCTAAAGTAAACATTAGCGGACTCTAGTTACACACACGGAGCTTTTTGCCCACACGTGATTTCTGAACCTTTTCTAAAGGAGCTCTTAAGGTTTTATGAGTGATCATATTATAAAAATCATATGTAGTTCCAATGTGGTATAATTTATGACTGCTCTGGATCACCAAAATCTCCCAGGATTCCATTGTTGGGACTGCTGCAACAAGAGACAAATTTGCACCAACTCCTCTATAAATACTATCAATGGGGCAGCCTTGACTTTAAAGTATGTGAAAAATGGGTTTCCCCTTCCCATGTATGCATGCGTGTATGCTAAGTCACTTCGGCTGTGTCCGACTCCTTTTGCAGCACTATGGGCTGTAGTCCACCAGACTCCTTTGTCCATGGAATTCTCCAGGCACGAATACAGGGGTGGGTGGCCACACCCTCCTCCAGAGGCTCTTCCTGACCTAGGGATTGAACCCATGTTTCCTGCGGCTCCTGCATTACAGGCAGATTCTTTGCTGATGAGCCACTGTGGAAGCCCCTTCCCATGTGTACCAAAGGCAAATTCAGGCCCTCCAGACTTTTGAATACATCAGCTTCTGCTGCAGCAACACCACCTAACAACTCAAAGCTCCGTACTCATGCAACCAGATGGCTGGCTAGATAGCTCTACTGATCTCAGCCAGACTCACTCACGGCTGGCTGGTCGCTGATCGAGGCTGGCCTCAGCTCCTCTCCACTCCACATGTTTCTCGTGGTCCAGTAGGCTAGCTTGAGCATATGGTCGTGGAGATAGCACACACCCAAGAGAGAGCAAGCTCCAGTGCATGGGCCACTTTGAGCCTCTGTGATATGCCCGCTAACAGCCCATGGGCCTAAGCCTGTCACATGGCTGAGCCCAGTGCCCAGAGCTGGGTCCAAGGGCACAGATGAAAGGAGGGGTGAGGATTGTGGCCGTGTGAGCCACCACAGGTGAGAATTGATTCAGATCATTTTCTTGGAAAGGGAAGGCCAAAATAGTAAATGTCATCAGGGTATGCATGCATTTTGAGAGAAAAGATTTTCAACTGGCAACACTGTTATTGCTAATTCGCTCCCCATCACCACCTCTTAGAACAGTCCTAGGCCAAAGGTCATGGAAAATTTTTGACTAAGTTCTTTTCACTGTGCATTTCTGGCCAGGGTTATATATTTTTTTAATTTTCATTTTATTTATTGATTGGGCTCTCCACACAGCATGTGGGATCTTAGTTCCCCAACCAGGGATCAAACCCACACCCTTTGCTTTGGAAGCACAGAGTTTTAACCACTGAACCACCGGGGAAGTCCATTGACCAAGTGCTAATGAGCAACTTTGACAGAGTGTGAGGCAAGAATGTTTTTCAAGTGTACTCCTTCCTAGGTGACACGTAGGTGAGTAGCTTCTTTCCTTATGGTCACCTCCACTTCCGGCCCCAGACGCTGCGGAAATCCACGCCAGAACGCAGGGGAACAGGAGTTACGGGCTCTGTGGCCCCACCTGGACCAGGCTTGGGTGGTCGCCACACATGCTGAGGAGAGACCCTGCTCTCTGCCATTAGGCCGGGCATCAGCTGGCCCCACGCCAGGCTAGCATTTGTGCCCATCTGTCAGGGTGGCACCTGGCCCTCTTCTAGAAGCAGATGGTTTCAATTGATCTTTCCTTGCCAGTCTTTCCTGTGTGAACACTCCGAACCTGCCCCGCTTCATCCTGGAACTTAATGGAATCCTTACATGCTCTAGTTTCTTGTACCGTTTCCCTGGCAGCCAAACTGTTTTTCTTATTTTTCGTTCTTTTTTTCTTTTTTTAAGTTTTTACTTTTCTGCAATAGTAGGATTATAAATGGATTTGTATATACAGAGGGGAAAATCAATAACCTGTATTTTCTAGGACAAAATGTAACCTCACAGCGAAGCACCGACAATTATAAAAAAATCATTTGTTTTTCCGTTTCACTGATTTTGACATACAGCTCACCTCATATTCCTAGACCGAACTGACTTCGGCCTCCCTGGATATAGGAGGCTTGGCCTGACAAACCCTTTCAATATGAGACAGAAAATACGAAGGTGCCTACCCGCCACACCCTCAGCCTCAAGCTAACAATTTAGTGGCCCAGAGGACAGTAGGGATTTAACGTTTATTTTGTTTTTAGAAAAAAGACATGAGTTAGGGCAGCTAAATGTTACAGATACTCCAAAGGCAAGATTGAACCATGGTCCTGAGGCTCTAGCCTGGGAGGAGAGTTGCCCCTGGTGACCTGGCCCAAGGACAGCAGAGAATGTCCCCAGTGCTTGGGCCTACTGATCTCACCTACAACCCAGCCCACAAATGTTTAGCTTGGGCCAGTGCTGCTGAGTCGCACCCAGCAATGTACAAACCATAGCCGTGACTGGGTGTTTCTCCTGCCATAAGCCCGAGATGCCACCATTTGAGTTAAAGAAAAGGGGAAGGAAGGCCTTATGAGCAAACACTTCAATATGCATGGAACAGCTGCACTCAATAGAATTAGAGTGCAAGCCACAGAGGAACTCAAAACTCTCTAGTAGCCACATTGGAAAAAAAAAGGAGAAATAACTGAAATGAATTTTAATGATATTTACTTAGCTCAATATAGCAAAATATCACTTCAACATCTAATCCATTTGAACAGTTATTCATGAGACATTTTACATTCTATCTTGTGTTTGAAGTCTTCAAAATCCAGGATGTATGTTACACTAATAGTACATTTCAATTTGGAATAGCTATAGTTCATGCATTCAGTAGCCATATATGATTGCTGGCCACCATATGGGCCAGTGCAGGCCTAGGATGTTTCCAGAAGGAGACTCAAGAAACAGTTAACAGTTTCTTCTCAGGAAGAGAATTAAGGGAATGGGGGATAGATAGTTACCTTTTAACTGTAAACCTTTTTGTGCTGCTTGAATGATGTACAAAGTATGTGGACCACATTTTTTTTAATATTTATTTTTTATTAATTTGGCTGCACCGGGTCTGAGTTGTGGCACACGGGATCTTCGATCTTCGTTGCGTCAAGCAGGAATTTTAGTTATGGCATGCAAACTCTTACTTGTGGGATCTAATTACCTGACCAGGAATCGAACCTAGGCCCTCTGCACTAGGAGCATGAAGTCTTAGCAACGGGACCACAGGTAAGTTCCCAGTCTACGTTAAAAAAAAAAAAAAAGACTTCCTACACTGATATTCCTTTGAGTGATAACTCAGTGTTGGCAAGCAAGAGGACAAAAAGACACATTCCTACACAGATAGTGGGTCTGTAAGCCCATACCTCTGTTTTTAGAGGAGTTGTTAGGGTTAGTGTTAGGGTTTCCAAAGAAACAGAACCAATGTGAGGCAAATATACATGCCTACATATATATATATTTATTTGATAGCCATTGAAATTACATTTAACTGTGTTTTTACTGGTGGCTCAGGTGGTAAAGAATCCACCTGCAGTAAAGGAGACCTGGGTTCGATCCCTGGGTCGGGAAGATCCCCTGGAGGAGGGCATGGCAACCCACTCCAGTATTCTTGCCTGGAGAATCCCCATGGACAGAGGAGCCTGGCGAGCTGCAGTCCATGGAGTCTCAAAGAGTCAGACACAACTGAGCGACTAAGCACACACGCACACATTACTATATGAGCACTGAACTAACTGCTTTTAATCTTCACAAAAACCTCACGGTAGAAAGTGTCAGGGACTCCGTTTTACAATGTGGAAACTAAGTAAGGCTGTGAGAGGCTCAGAAACTGGCTGACAAGTAAAAGGGGGGACTGGAGTTGGAGCTGATTCTCTCTGACTTTGAAGGTAGTGGATAAAGATAGCGAGAATGAACACACAGGGGCCAATGAACAAGATTTATTATAAGGAACTGGATCACATGATTCTGGAGGCCAAGAAGTCCCACGGTGTAAGCTCCGATCCAAGGGCAGAAAACCAGTTTCAGCTCACATCTGGCAGAGAGCAGTTTCTCCCTTTGTTTTGTTTTGTTTTGTTTTGTTTTTTGGTTGGTGGTGTTCTATTCAGGCTCTCCATGGATTAGATGAGGCCCACCCACATTGTGGGGAGGGGGCGACCTGCTTTACTCAGTCTGCCAATTCATATGCCAACCTTATTTGGAAATACCCTCACAGAAATGGGCTTCCCTGGTAGCTCAGCTGGTAAAGAATCCACCTGCAATGCAGGAGACCCCGGTTTGATTCCTGGGTTGGGAAGATCTGCTGGAGAAGGGATAGGCTACCCACTCCAGTATTCTTGGGCTTCCCTGGTGGCTCAGCTGGTAAAGAATCTTCCTGCAATGAGGGAGACCTGGGTTTGACCCCTGCATTGGGAAGATGCCCTGGAGAGAAGGGAAAGGCTACCACTCCAGTATTCTTGCCTGGAGAATTCCATGGACTGTATAGTCCATGAGGTCGCAAAGAGTCGGACACGACTGAGCATCTTTCACTTCACAGAAACACCCAGAAATATTGTTTAACCAGATATCCAGGCCCTACAAGGGCCCCGTCATATTGACACATGAACTAAGCCATCACATCTACTTCTAGAAATGTATTCTGAAGAAATGACTGGCCGAGAGGGCCCATGTATTATGGACCAGGATGTACTTCTCAGCATCTGAGTTCTTACTGGAATATTGGAAACATCCTGAATGTTGTAAACAGATGTACAGTGAAATTGCACCCTCTGGAGGGGGTGGCTTCTAAAGACAGGCAACGAGAGGAAAATCACCAAATAGTCAGAATCGCCCTTGAAAATAACTTGGTTGGCAAAGTATTGGAAGCTCAGCACTAAATCCTCCACAGCAAGGTCCCTGTTTCTTGGGGCGAGTTCCTCCTGCAGTAGTTTGCTAGCATATCAGGACCAGACCGTGTGAAAAATAGGTACCCTACACACTGGCATCGCTTGACAAGATTGGAGAGACACATGGGAATTGAAAGCAACTGAGGAAACAGATTTGTGGCTTCCATCCGAAGTTCATTCTTTGAGTGAACTGGTGAACAGTATCACCTCTGTTCTTTTTTTTTTTTAATACTATATGATTCTATTTATATGAACTTTAAAAATAGGTAACATTACTTCAATGGCATTAGAAAATTAGGAAATTGGTTACTCCTGGGAGCATTAGCGGAGGAGAGTTCTGGGGGTGCTGGTGGTTTTCTGCTCATCTTCATCTCTATTATAGAAACTGTTTTCCTTGCTCTGGAAAGGTATAGGGTTCAACTGACACACTTTAAAGGGGTGTAGCTGTAAGAAAGTAAGTGTTGGTCAGTCAGTCGTGTCTGACTCTGCAATCCCATGGACTGTAGCCCACCAGGCTTCTCTGTCCATGGGATTCTCCAGGCAAGAATACTGAGTCGGTTGCCATGCCCTTCTCCAGGGGATTTTCCTGACCCAGGGATCAAACCCAGGTCTCCTGCATTGTAGGCAGATTCTTTACCATGTGAGCCACCAAGGTATAGGTGACTCTATAGCATATTGATGTGAAAATATAAAGAATGAAGTATGTAAGGGAATGCCCCCAAATGTCATGTTTTTTATCTCTAGGTGTCAGAATAGCCAATTATTTTTTTCCTTTTGTCCTTTTCTTTTTATGTGTGCACACATGTGTGTGCATACTTAGTGTGCTTTTACCTTTCTCTCCAATGGCTAGTCTGAAGGTGAATTTTGTACAAGTTCTGTAAGAGAAAAATAAGAATTTTGGAAGCCAGTGCTAGGCCATCACGAAGTGATCTCTCAGGCCAGAAGAATTGCAGGCCCCTCTGGAGTCCCCCCCCCCCCACCAGGGCCTCCTAAGAGGAGGACACGATGTCCTCTGCCGGAAGTGCAAGGTGACATTCTCAGGCTGCCACTTTCAGAGGGATTGGGGAGGTGTTGGAGACAGTGCTGGTGCTTACACATACCCTCCATCCTGCTGGGCCCCCTGAGGAGCGGAGATCTCCTGCCCTAACTCCAGGCTACTACCCCCTGCAGCTCAAAAGAAATTAGAAATGTCTCTTGCAGAGATGGCTCCCCACCCTGGGGACCCTGCTGCCCTGCCCCCTCCCTTCAGCAGCCACCCTGTAGCTGGTCACGCCACCGTGGATTGTCACGCCACCACAGCAGGAGGGACTCAGGCAAACACGGGACATGTTTCCAGAGGCACAAGCATAGCCTGGCAGCCCTCACTTAGGTGCCGATTTAAAGCCTGAAACAATCCCTTGCAGAGCCTGGCTGTCATTTCCAGTCAGCGGGCTCCGGCCTCTAAACATTCTAATGAGAGTCATTCCCAGGTCCCTGCGGCTTCCCCACTCCTCCCCACAAACAGGACCAGGATGGGGTGCGGGGGACAGTCTCTCATCTAATCTGTGTAACCAACCACCAAGAAGCCAGGGGCACAACTACTTTGAAGATAAAGGAAGGCAGGTGGCGGGGGTGGGTGGGGATCGAGGGGGTAAATTAATTCACCTCTTAGGTTTTGGGTTCCCAGAAAGGGGCCTCTGAGACAGAGGTGAGCAGATGGGGTGTTTAGTAAATCTCCCTGAAAAGGATTCCTGGGTGCCTCAGATGGTAAAGAGTCTGCCTCCAATGCGGGAAACCTGGGTTCGATCCCTGGGTCGGGAATATGCCCTGGAGAAGGAAATGGCAATCCACTCCAGTATTCCTGCCTGGAGAATTCCATAGACAGAGGAGCCTGGTAGGCTACAGTCCATGGGGTCGCAAAGAGTCGGACATGACTGAGCGACTTCTCTTTCTTTCTCTCTCTCTTTCTTTCTTTCTTCTGAAAAGGAAGACAAGGAAGCAGGGGAGTTAGGCCAGAAGCCAAAGTCAGCTGTGATGCAGGCCCAGTGACAGCCTCGGCCACCCCCATAGGAGGCTCCGGAGCAAGACCGGCCCTTGGGAGTTGTCCCAAGATGGTGGACTTTTCTACCCCAGCAGCCATCAGTCAATGGATGGCTGTGACCTTGGTGAGGTCTCTGGAGACAAGGAAGCCTTGAAGGGCTAAGGGCTGTCTGCCAGTAGTCCTGCAGATAGAACAAAGAAAGGGTGACACCTCCTTCTGTGAAGGGGTACTTGGACCCCTTCACATCACCGTGCCCACCACTCCAAGGTCACCCAGCTCATGGGTGACAGAGCTGCCACTGAAAGCAAGTGATTCAATGTCTGCAGTTTCTGCCCGGTTACTGAGTTACACAGCCTCCTCTGCCTGGACTGGGTCATCTCTTAGACCTTCTAGGAAAGAGTGAGCCCCTTCCAGAATTTAGATAATAAGGCTGTTCCAGCAGCTCCCTGACTGGCTGGCTATTCCCATTGCTAAGGCCACATGATATTTCAATTTTTTTTTTTTTTTTTTGCCCATCTAAGCCAGACAGTGCAAGGTCCTCTCCAGCCCATGTGGGTCATTCTGCCCCCGCTGTCCACATCAACCACTTTCAGCCCCACTACATTCTTTAGCAGTATCCAGATGGGCTGTAATTATCCAAAGGAATTGTATCAAAACTGAAGGAGAGTCTCAAGGGAAATGAAGAGCATTCCAAGTGTGTAGTGACACTAGAGAGTGTGGTTTTTTCATCCTGTGACAGCTTACTAGGCATCAGGAAGCCGAATCAAAATCTTGGTTCAGAGTCCCCCCTTTTCCCATCTCAGATTTTTACTCACCTTCCTTTCCTATCCTCCCACCCCCCCAATCCCTAGCTAAATTAGGGCAGGGGCTAGTAAGCCACTCAGTCCTGTAGCCCACCTGGAGGTGAGTGACACAGAGGAGAACCCATGTGGGTAAGGCCCAGACGTAACCACACTCCTTTCCACCCCTCCTTAGGGGAAGGACTGCTCTTTGCTTTGGAGACAGGAGGATTCTGGGATCCAAACACACATGCAGCCATGTGGGGGAACAGTGGTCTTGCTGGCTGGAGGTTTGACAGAGATGAGTGGCTGGGGAAGAACACTGATGTAAGAGCTGACAGGCAAAGGACACAGGCGAAGAGGCGGAAATGGATCAGAGTTGGAGAGGGACAATAACAGCCTTTGTCAGAATCCCACTCTGCATGGTGTTTTCATTCGCTAGGGCTCCCATAACAAAGGACCACACGCTGAGTGGCTTGAATGACAGAAATGTATTGTCTCACCATTCTGGAGGCCAGAGGTCCAAGATGAAGGTGTGGGAAGCGCTGGTTCCCAGGGTGAGATGGAGAATCTGTTCTAGGTCTCTCCCCTAGCTTCTGGTGCTTTGCTGGCAGTCTTTGGCATCCCTTGGCATGTAAAAGCAACCCCTCCATCTCTGCCTTCATCTTCAGTTGCTGTTCTTCCTCTGTACATGTTTCTGTGTCCAAATTTCCCCTTTCTTTAAGGATAGCAATCATATTTGATCAAGGCCCATCTTAGTGACCTCATTTTAACTTGATTACTTCTGTAAAGATTCTGTCTCCAAATAAGGCCACATTCTCAGGTTCTAGAAATTAGGATACCAACATATCTTTTGGGGTTAGGGGAATACAATTCAACCCATGTGAATGCTAAGTCACTTCAGTCATGTCCAACTCTTTGTGACCCCATGGGCTGTAGCCGGCCAGGTCCTCTGTCCATGGGATTCTCCAGGCAAGAATACTGCAGTGGGTTGCCATACCCTTCTCCAGGGGATCTTCCTGACCCAGAGATCGAACCCAGGTCTCCCGCATTGCAGGCGAATTCTTTACCACTGAACCGCGGGAGAAGCCCAAATTCAACCCATGGTGGTTTAGTCGCCAAGTCGTGTCCAACTCTTGTGACCCCATGGACTGTAGCCCGCCAGGCTCCTCTGCTCATGGGATTCTCCAGGCAAGAATATTGGAGTGGATTGCCATTTCCTTCTCCGAGAGTTCTTCCTGACCCAGGAATCGAACCCAGGTCTCCTGCATTGCAAGCAGGTGATTTACTGACTGAGCTATGAAGGAAGCCCTAACACTAATTCCAAACTTAGAGTGTGCATCTTTGGATTTTGTCTGCACAGCATGCCTGGCCATCTTCTTCTGGTAATAGCATTCCTCTTCCTTAGGAGTGATTCCTTCCTATCCATGCAGCTACCCATGACATGACCCTGTCTTCCCATTACAGGGATGAACATGTGACCCAAGTTGACCAGCAGATTTCTCTCTCTGTCTCTATCTTTCTATATTTTGAAATTAAGTGAATTAGGATAAAGAGAGGGAAAGATATTCAAGTTGGGCTTCCGTGGTGGCTCAGATGGTAAAGAATCTGCCTGTAATGTAGGAGACCTGAGTTCAATCCCTAGGTCAGGAAGATCCCCTGGAGAAGGGAATGGCAGCCCTCTCCAGTGTGCTTGCCTGGGGAATCTCATGGACAGAAGAACCTGGTGGGCTACAGTCCATGGGGTTGTAAAGAGTTGGAAATGACTGAGTGGCTAACACTTTCACTTTCCTAAAAATTAACCCGGGCCCAGTCTGTTCCCTGTATTTGGCTCTTTCAGGGAAGTCCTCCTGATGACATGCCTGGACTGTGACAAACCCAGGGTTGCTGTGGCTGAGGAAACAGCCTGGCTTTGAAGCTTGAACCCCAACTTCCTCATTAACTAGCTGGGAGATTGATGAGTTTTCTCATCTATGAAATATGATGACAACAGCGCTATCTAAGAGCAGTCTGGCAGGGCTCGTGTGTGTGGGAATATTTTGCATGAAGCATAATTCTATACAAATGCCTGTTATTATTAGAAAGGTAGAAATCTAGGACTCAGAGAGCCAAAGAAGAAGAATCAGTCAGTGTTTGAGCAGTCCTGACTTAGCGCGCTGGCATCACACTTGCCTGCCACCACTCTTGCCTCTCTTTCCCAGCTGAGCAGAGCCATGTGACCACTTCACTGAGTTGTAAGCTGAAATTGACAGGTGTCACTTCTCAGCCCAGAGTCAGTGTGGAAGAGACTACACAAGGGCATGAATACAGTTTATCAGGCCTCACCAAATGGCAATCTACTGCAATGGTCAAAGTCACTCATTTATTCATGCATTCATTCATTCATCAAATCTTTTTTGAATACCTTGCATAAGCCCAGCAGTGTGTTAGTCTCTGGGGATGCAGAGACAGATAAGCAGGATCAGTTTCCCAAGGTGCTTGCTCTAGATGTCAAAGGGGAAGTAGGTGCAAGCAAATAATTGCAATACAGTGTGTTCATTCCTTTAAGAGAGGGGTGCACTGTCTGGAGCACACCGGAGAGGCTTCCTGGAGGAAGTGATGTGTGCACTAGCTCTTAAAAGGCAAGTAAGTGATCACCAAGGGGAAGAGTCTTTCAGGCAGAGGAAGCCACACCTCCAAGGACACCAGATGTTGTAGACGTTATGGGGAGAGGTTCCCAGAGGCTGGAGCCTAGGGTGCATGCAATGTGAGTGCCAAGCTGAGGCGCTTTGATCTGATGGCAAAGCCCGGAAGCCAGAGGAGGTTTTCTAGCAGTGGAGCACCATGGGAAAAGGCGGAATGATTGGAGGCAGGCCAGGGAGAAGGCCCCTGCATGAGTCCTGGAAAGAGATGATGAGGCTCAAACCAAGGCATGGGTTTGGGGTTTGAGGCAAGAAACCAGATTCAGCCAGAATTCTGGGATATAAGAGATTAGATGTTGAGATGGGGAGTGGGGCTGATGATGACTAACCTGAATAAATGGCCCGAGTTCTTTAGACAGAGGCCTGGCATGAAGAATACCAGTCTATCAGACTTCCGAGGCTTGTGTGAGAAGCTTGTGTAGAGATGAGTGGTGTGTGGCAAGCATGCCCTGTGAGCCCTGTAAATTGTAAGGAGATGGCCTCTCTCCCTTCTCCAAGCTGCCCTGGGACACTTAGAATCAAGCCCTGGTTCTACTTCTAGTGAAACCCAGTCAGGCACAAAGCCTGTGTCTGTCACTCTCGCTCTCCCCATCCCTTTCACCCTTCCTTCCTGTTTTCTTCCTCATTTGTTATACAACACTAGATCTACTCTGATCACAAACTTATTCCGTCACCTTTCTAAAGTATTTTCTCTACAATCCAATGGTATTTAACACCAGTAGAGTGGACCTTAAGTGCTGTGATCACAAATCAGACAAACCATGTGAGATTTCCAGCATTCAGTTGAGTATCTTTAGAAGTATCAAGTGTCCTGAGACCATGAAAGAATGCAGAATTCCTGTAAAGTTCAAAGGTCTTTGTACCTAGGCAGGAAGATATATGTTGTTGCTATTCAGTCGTGTCCAGCTCTTTGTGACCCCATGGACTGCAGCATTCCAGGCTTCCCTGTCCTCTTATATCTCCCAGAATTTGCTTAAGTTCATGTCCATTGAGTTGGTGATGCTGTCTAACCATCTCATCCTCTGTCGCCCCCTTCTCCTCCTGCCCTCCATCTTTCCCAGCATTAGGGTCTTTTCCAATGAGTGAGCTCTTTGCCTCAGGTTGCCAAAGTATTGGAGCTTCAGCATCAGTCCTTCCAGTGAATATTCAGGGTAGATTTCCTTTAGAATGGACTGGTTTGATCTCCTTGCAGTCCAGGAGACTTTCAAGAGTCTTCTCCAGGAAAATATATACATACCTTTTAAGAATTCAAGAAACAAAGACTCTAGTGGGATACTCAACCTGGGGGGCCTTGTTGATATAAGTGAGAAGGTTGAAGAATTAGGTAATGTCAGGGACCCAAGACCACCCCTTGGAGTTATATAATCATTGACATAGCAAGTCTAAATGTTGACACAGATTCCTTTTGCAACCTCAAGCATGCTGAGAAGATAATATAATGGTTTCTTTAGTGGGTGTGAGAGGAATTGCCCCACTCTCTGCCTTTCCCGAGCTCATGTGTGGCCAAAATGTCAGGTCAAAAATAACTTCATTTCACTGGGATGATAACCATGTTCCTTACTGGGTAACATCTTTTGACCCAGGGAAGATTTCTAATTAAATTTAGAAATGTTTAAGAGTAGCCCATATTTTCTTATAAAGAATCTGGGCAAACTGGGCACTTTATGTACATGGAATGTTTAAGCAGATATAGTCAATTCAAGTAACAGCCATGTGACTCTGCTTAAAATGTGTTACTGATGTAGACTTAGAATTTTAAGTTGAAATTGTACCAGAATGTATGGTACCAAAATGTCCAGGAAATTTTTAAGTTCACTGTCTTTGAAACTGTAATTTGTTTGATTTGTTATTTAATAGATCTATTAATATTTGAGAAAGTTTTGTTCATACAGACAGGTGACGTACATTAAAAGGAAAAAGAATATATTATGTTTTGATGCAAGTGACTGCCTCAAGGGGCAGGTTATGACTATCATTATCTGTCTCTTACCCCACAGCCATTTTCTTACAAAACCTAGATTGTGTTCATTTATGGAAGGCTTTGTGACTCAGGAAAAGCTGAGCCCCTCCCCAGCCCAGGAGTGGAGCTGGCAGTGAATCCTGACAATCAAAACTAATCACAGTAAGTAATTCCATTCCCCTTACCAGTGATTGGTTCAGGAAAAGAAGTGTGATGCAATTTTGACTACAGATTAAGATAGAGAAGTCTGCTGGGAGGCTTCAAGGAAGGTTTTCCTTTCAAAGAGGAGCACAAGGAAAGAGATAAGACTCCTCCCTTCTGGCCTTGGAATGTTGTGTGAGGATGTGATACCTGGAGCTGATGCAGCCATTTTGTGAGCATGAGGAGAGGCACTGACAACTGAGGATGGCAGAGTAGAAATGTGGAAAGAACCTGGGTCACTAAACCTCCAAATTAAGCAATCATCATAGATTCTCCTTACTGTTTTTTAAGTTTTCATTTGATCTGTGTCTTAGTAACTCATCTTCCTATTTTAAAGATTCCCCTTTGGTTATCATTAAATTAATCTTGGAACTTCCCCTTCCTAGATAAAACATTTGCTTATTCTTGTTGATTTATGTGAGGGAAAGGATATTTTTAGATCTCCAAAAGATAGAGTTATTTGGGCTATTTGTTCTTTTTTTTTTTTTTTCTAATTGAAGTATAGTTGTTGAGTTAGGGGCTATTTGTTCTTGTTACTTTCTAATTTTATCATATTATGGTCAGATAATACGGCTTATATGATTCCTTTTGGGAAATATATTCAAGTTTTCTTTGAACACTAAGCCTTGGTAAATTTTTTATAACATTTCCACAGTTGCTTCAATAGAACGTATCTTCTGTTGGGCACAATGCTTTATATGTGTCTATTAAATGTTGAGGCTGTGCAGGGAAGGAATGGAGATACAGATGTAGATAACAGACTTGTGGACACAGAGCAGGGAGGAGAAGAGTGGAATGAACTGAGAAAGTAGCATTGACGTACATACGCTATCATGTGTAAAACAGATAGCCAGTCGGGAGTTGCTGTGTAGCACCAGGAGTCTAGCCTGGTGCTCTGTGATGACCTAGAGGGGAGGATGGGAGGAGGGAGGGAGGCTCAATAGGGAGAAGAGATAGAGAATTGTGACTGATCTGCACTGTTGTGCAGCAGAAACCGACAGTGTTGTAAAGCAATATCCTCCCATTAAAAAACAAAAAATGTTGAGGCTGGGGACATCTTAAAGGCTTCTTCGCTTGTATGTTCGATACCTGAGCTGGGAAGACTTAGCACACATGGCAGCTGGTATCACTGGACTTCCTGGGCATCCCTCTGTCCCTATATGATCTCTTTGCATGGTGGCTTCAGGGTAACCAACTTCTATTTTTTTTTAAGAGAATCAATTTATCTTATTTATTTGGGGCTATGCTGGGTTTTTATTGCTACTCAGGCTTTTCTCTAGTTTCTGTACATAGGCTCTTCATTGCGGTGGCTTCTCTTACTGCGGAGTGCAGGCTCCAGGGGACATGGGCTCAGTAGTTGTGGCACGTGGGCTTACTTGCTCCACGGCATGTAGGCTCTTCCTGGATCAGGGGTCAAACCCACATCTCCTGAATTGGCAGGTGGATTCTTTACCACTGAGCCACCAGGGAAGCCTGTAACCAACTTCTTGTATGGGAGCTCAGGGCTCCAAAGATATGTATTCCCAAAGGGATAGAATTAGGCAGAAGTCATATAGGCTGTCATTGATCTAGCCTCAAAAGTCATGCAACATCGCTCCTGCCAAATTCTATTCATTAGAATGGAATCTCTAAGGCCAACCCTCATTCAAAGAGAGAGGAATTAGATTCCATATCTTGATGTGTCAAAGGGTTTGCAAACGTGTTCTAAAACCACACCACACCAGCCTAACGTGTCTGTGGAACATAAAAGACATAAAAGGCATGTGTTTCTGGCCCCATCTCCAGCCCCTTGGCTTTTCTCTACAATCTCTACTCTCCAGCATCTCCCAGGCTTCTGTGTCACTTCTCTTGAGGCAGTGCAAGCGAGGGATGGAAAAGAATTTCCAGACATGGAGTATTGCAGAAAGGAGTGAGTTTATTAAGAACAAAGAACAGAGATAATGTGGGCCCTGTGGGTGCAGCGGGCCGACAGCTCCTGACCGACCAGGGAGAGTCAACAGATTTTGTGGTTAATAGCCAACTTTTATAGCCTCCCTGGAGAAGGAAATGGCAATCTACTTCAGTACTATTGCCTGGAAAATCCCATGGACAGAGGAGCCTGGTAGGCTACAGTCCATGGGGTCGCAAACAGTCGGACACAACTGAGTGACTTCACTTTCCTTTTTCCTTTTTATAGCCTCAAGACAAAGAAAATTTCTGCTGAAAGGCTGGCATTAGGTGGTTGGTTGGGGCACTATAGGGTGTTTACTGGAGTGGGCATCTTCACCTAATTCGGAGTCAGGAAGCTTGTTAGTGATGATCAGTGGGCTTTTGGCAATGGTTACAAAGGGGCTCAGTCAGCTTTGGAGGTGACCTTGGTTCTGGTCTCTGCTTTTGTGGCCTTGGTGCAAGTCCTTGCACCTGTGGCCTTGGAGGCAGGACTCAACAACTTCTATAGCCAACTCTGCTCTCATCCAAAAATGTTGCCCCTCTGTTGCCATGCTTGTACTGTCTAACCTCCCTACTCACCTCCTTTTTGCTGGGACCTGTGAACCCCCAGAACCATGAGGAATAATATTAAAATGATTGTTGTTATTTTAAGTCACTAAATTTTGAGATGATCTGATAGGCAGCAATAGGTGCTTTCTTGAACTCAACACCTTTTTTGATGTCTACTGCTTCCTGAAAAACTTAAGCATGAACAGACTTCTGCCCAGAAGCTTTAAAGTTGAGTCTCCCTCTGTTTTTTTTAATTTTCGGAACACTTAACATGAGATATACCCTCTTAAACTGTCTTTTAAATAATTGTTTTATTTATTTATTTATGGCTGTACTGGGTCTTTGTTGCTGCGGGCGGGCTTCTCTATAGTTGCAGTGCGCGGGTTTCTCATTGTGGAGGCTTCTCTTGTTTTGGAGCACAGGCTCTAGGATGTGCAGGCTTTGGGAGTTGCGGCACACAGGCTCAGTTGCCCTGTGGCATGTGGGATCTTCCCGGACCAGGGATTGAACCTGTGTCCCCTCCATGGGCAGGTGGGTTCTTAACCACTGGACCACTAGGGAAGTCCCTCTTGAATTTTTAAGTGCACACTACTATATATATATACATACATACATACATACATACATATACACACACACACACATATATATATACTTTTTTTTGACTTGTACCACATGGCCTGTGGGATCTTAATTCCCTGACCAGGGATGGAACTCATGCCCCCTGCAGTGGAAGTGCAGTATCTTAACCACTGGGCTGCCAGGGAAGTCCCTCACAATACAATATTGTTAGCTATAGCTACAGGGCTATACCGCAGAGTTCTAAAACTTCATCTTTTTATTTTTTTTCACCGCACCGTGCACAGCTTATAGGATCTTAGTTCTCCAACCAGAGATTGAACCCTGGCCCTTGGCAGTGAAAGTACTGAGTCCTAACCATTGGACCACCAGGGAATTATGTAGAACTTCATCTTGCATGACTGAAGCTTTACACCCATTGATGGACACCCCATAATCTCCCCTTGCCCCCAGAATTGAGGCTTAATTGAATTAATTTTTCTTTAATTAACAAAGCATAGGAAAAATATATCCCCATTTTATGTTTGATGAGTATCTAACCTTCTCAACAATCAATTAGCCAGATGTATAAACCTCACATTTCTGATTAAGAAATCCCTGAAGTTAGAAACTACAGAATACCAAAAAGTGTATGCTAAATAATACATTTTTCACCATGAATTCTTCTGGCTGTGCACTATTATTGCCAATAAGACCCCAAATTAATAAGTTAAACCACACACACACACAAAAAAAAAACTGTATGGCAAATTTGAACTAATTTCAACGCTTTCTTTGAAAATCAAGGATATTGGAAGATATCGAATGTTTTTAAAAACTTTGTAAGTGAAGTAGAGTTAATTTACAATGTTGTGTTGGTTTCAGGTGTACAGCAAAGTGAGTCAGTTATATATATACACATATTCTTTTTTAGATTCTTATCTTTTATAGGCTATTACAAGATGTTGCATATAGTTCCCTGTGCTATTTAAATATGTTCTCAAAATAAGGCAGATTACAAAATGATAGATTGTGTAATGATCCTGTCTCTCACACACCTTTATTCATCCAAGCATTCATATTCAAAAAGTACTCTTTGAGTACCTGATATTAATCAACAATTTTGAGCCTTTTTGTATGTCAGGCGTTATACTAAAACTCTGTATAGCATCTCTAATCCTTCTAACAGACCTTCAGTTCAGTTGCTTAGTCGTGTCTGACTCTTTGCAACCCCATGGACTGCAGCACACCAGGCTTCCCTGTCCATCACGAATTCCCAGAGCTTGCTCAAACTTATGTCCATCGAGTTGGTGGTGCCATCCAACCATCTCATCCATCTCTGTCGTCCCCTTCTCTTCCTGCCTTCAGTCTTTCCCAGCCTCAGGGTCTTTTCCAATGAGTCAGTTCTTCATATCTGGTGGCCAAAGTATTGGAGTTTCAGTTTCAGCATCAGTCCTTCAATGAATATTCAGGACTGATTTCCTTTAGGATTAACTTGTTTGATGTCCTTGCAGTTCAAGGGCCTCTCAAGAGTCTTCTCCAACACCACGGTTCAGAAGCATCTAACAGGCCTTGGGGGGATATTATTTTCTTTATTCCTGTTGCACATATGAGGAAACTAAGGCAGAGTGAAGCTGAGTAACTTGCCCACTTCTAAGTGGCCATGCCCAGATGGGGGCTCCGGACTTGTACCCAAGTTTGGTTCAGTCACTCAGTCGTGTCTGACTCTTTGCGACCCCATGGACTGCAGCACACCAGGCCTCCCTGTCCATCACCAACTCCCAGAGGTTACTCAAACTCATGTCCATTGAGTCGGTGATGCCATCCAACCATCTCATCCTCTGTCGTCCCCTTCACCTCCCACCTTCAATCTTTCCCAGCACCAGGGTCTTTTCAAATGAGTCAGCTCTTCTCATCAGGTGGCCAAAGTATTGGAGTTTCAGCTTCAACATCAGTCCTTCTAATGAATATTCAGGACTGATCTCCTTTAGGATGGACTGGTTGGATCTCCTTGCAGTCCAAGGGACTCCCAAAAGTCTTCTCCAATACCACAGTTCAAAAGCATCAAAAAAAAAAAAAAAAAAAGCATCAATTCTTCAGCGCTCAGCTTTCTTTATAGTCCAACTCTCACATCCATACATGACCACTGGAAAAACCATTAGCCTTGACTAGACAGACCTTTGTCAGTAAAGTAATGTCTCTGCTTTTGAATATGCTGTCTAGGTTGGTCATAACGTTTCTTCCAAGGAGTAAGCATCTTTTAATTTCTTGACTGAAATCGCCATCTGCAGTGATTTTGGAGCCCCCCAAAAATAAAGTCAGCCACTGTTTCCACTGTTTCCCCATCTATTTGCCATGAAGTGATGGGACCAGATGCCATGGTCTTAGTTTTCTGAATGTTGAGCTTTAAGCCAACTTTTTCACTCTCCTCTTTCACTTTCGTCAAGAGGCTCTTTAGTTCTTCACTTTCTGTCATAAGGGTGGTGTCATCTGCATATCTGAAGTTACTTATATTTCTCCCGGCAATCTTGATTCCAGCTTGTGCTTCTTCTAGCCCAGCGTTTCTCATGATGTACTCTGCATAGAAGTTATATAAGCAGAGTGACAATATACAGCCTTGACGTACTCCTTTTCCTATTTGGAACCAGTCTGTTGTTCCATGTCCAGTTCTAACTGTTGCTTCCTGACCTGCATACAGATTTCTCAAGAGGTAGGTCAGGTCTGGTATTCCCATCTCTTTCAGAATTTTCCACAGTTTATTGTGATCCACACAGTCAAAGGCTTTGGCATAGTAAATAAAGCAGAAATAGATGTTTTTCTGGAACTCTCTTGCTTTTTTTATAATCCAGCGGATGTTGGCAATTTGATCTCTGTTCCCTTTGCCTTTTCTAAATCCATCTTGAACATCTGAAAGTTCGTGGTTCATGTATTGTTGAAGCCTGGCTTGGAGAATTTTGAGTGTTATTTTACTAGCGTGTGAGGTGAGTGCAATTGTGTGATAGTTTGAGCATTCTTTGGCATTGCCTTTCTTGGGGATTGGAATGAAAACTGACCTTTTCCAGTCCTGTGGCCACTGCTGCGTTTTCCAAATTTGCTGGCATATTGAGTGCAGCACTTTCACAGCATCATCTTTCAGGATTTGAAATAGCTCAACTGGAATTCCATCAGGTTGCCATTTCCTCCTCCAGGAGATCTTCCTGACCCCGGGATCAATCCTGCATTGGCACGTGGATTCTTTACCACTAACACTCCCACTGGGTACATATAATATGAATGTGCCCAGGACTCTCCCTTTAAAACCTCTATCTTCTGCTGCCTCGATATGCCCAGCAAGAAACTCAGGCACTGAGCTGAAGTGTCATTTTAAACAAGATCTTCACTTCAGGGAGATGAAGAGATCAAAAAGATCAACCTAGCCCAGGAACAAATAGTATAGACACAAACTTGGTAGGACAGGTTTTACACTTGGTTTGGGGTTAAATAAGTTCACGTGGCCTTTGTGGGCTTTTTTTTTTTTTTTTGCATTTTTTTTTTTTTTAACATTTAACATTTTCAAACTTACACAAAAAAGAGCAAATAACACAGTGAACCCCCAGGTACCCATCAGCCAGTATAATTAGTATCCATTTATGTCCAATCTCACTTCATCTATACCCCACTCACTTTTTCCTTCCCCCACGTCCTCCCTACTGGATATTTCTTTGGCTTTATATATAAGCAATTCTATTTTGCTATTCAATTTTTTGGCTGCACCAGGTGACTTGTGGCATCTTAGTTCCCCGACCAGGGATTAAATGTGGGCCCTCAGCAGTGAAAGTGTGGAGTCCTAACCACTGGACCACCAGGGAATTCCATAATCAGTTTTATTTTTTGAAAATTGGAGTATAGTTGATTTATAATGTTTCAGGTGTACAGTCAAGTGATTCAGTTATATATATATATATATATATATTCTTCAAATTCTTTTCCCTTATATGATCCTACTGAATTTTGTAAAGCAAATCCCAGCCATCATATTCTTTTATCCACAAATACTTCAAATCCACAAATATCTATCTTTTAAAGAGAAAGAATCCTTGTAAACATAACTGTAATACGAATATCACTCCCAAAGTAACTAACAGGATACCTTCATATCATTCAGTCTGTAGGGGAGTGAAAATCATTTTCCCTCTACCCTCTGGGTTCTTGGCTGAGCTGTTGCTGACAAGTGCTCAGCTGTGTCCAACTCTCTGCGACCCCATGAACTCTAGCCCACCAGGCTCCTCTGTCCATGGGATTTCCCAGACAAGATTACTAGGGTGGGTTGCCATTTCCTTCTCCAGGGGTCTTGGCTGAGAACCTGCTGTAATAAAAGGCAGATGAACAGGAGAAAAACAAATAGTAGTAACATGAATATCTCCTGTATTCATAAAAGAGCCCCAGGAATACTGAGTAACTCCCTGAAATGGCCCAAGAGACCACCTTGTTAACTGTGCTCTTCCTGATAATCTCCCATAACTGACTGTCTCCCCCCTCAACATCTTCGTTTGTCTTTAGCTGGAGATGGGATTTAAGCCACATCTAGCCACAAAAGAAGGTCTTGCTATACCCCTCTGCTGGGCTATCTGTCACAGCTAGGAGAGGTGGTTCAGGGACCCTGGTGAATCAAGGTCAATACTTTATTGTTTTGCCTTCCTTTTTGTTCTTAAATTTTCATCACTTCTTTTTTGAACAACTCATACATTTACATGCTTCAATATTCAAAAGATATCAAAGGGTATATAAGAGAAAGTCTGCTTCCACTCTTGTTTTCAGCCACCCAGATCCTCTCCCCTAGAGCAACGAATTTTATCAGTTTCTTGTGTTTCTTTCAGAAATATCTGCATGTCCATACAAGTCAATTTGTTGTTATTTAGTCCCTAAGTGCTGTACAACTCTATTGTGGCCCCATGGACTATAGCCCACCAGGCTCCTCTGTCATAGAATTCTCCTGGCAAGAATACTAGTATTCTACTGGGGTGCCATTTCCTCTCCAGGGGATCTTCCTGACTCAGAGATTGAACCCATGTCTTCTGCATTTCAGGCAGATTCTTTACTGCTGAGCCGCCAATCTCTCTATATATATGTACAGATATGTGTATCAGTTCAGTTCACTTGCTCAGTCGTGTCTGACTCTTTGTGACCCCATGAATCACAGCACACCAGGCCTCCCTGTCCATCACCAACTCCCAGAGTTCAATCAGATTCATGCCCATTGAGTCAATGATGCCATCCAGCCATCTCATTCTCTGTCGTCCCCTTCTCCTCCTGCCCCCACTCCCTCCCAGCATCAGAATCTTTTCCAATGAGTTAACTCTTCGCATGAGGTGGCCAAAGTACTGGAGTTTCAGCTTCAGCACTAGTCCTTCCAGTGAACACCCAGAACTGATCTCCTTTAGGATGGACTGGTTGGATCTCCCTGCAGCCCAAGGGACTCTCAAGAGTCTTCTCCAACACCATAGTTCAAAATCATCAATTCTTTGGGGCTCAGCTTTCTTCACAGTCCAACTCACATCCATAGATGACCACTGGAAAAACCATAGCCTTGACTAGACGGACCTTTGTCGGTAAAGTAATGTCTCTGCTCTTGAATATGCTGTCTAGGTTGGTCATAACTTTCCTTCCAAGGAGTAAGTGTCTTTTAATTTCATGGCTGCAATCACCATCTGCAGTGATTTGGGAGCCCCCCCAAAAAAACTCTGTTTCCCCATCTATTTCCCATGAAGTGATGGGACCAGATGCCATGATCTTCATTTTCTGAATGTTGAGCTTTAAGCCAACTTTCTCACTCTCCTCTTTCACTTTCCTCAAGAGGCTTTTTAGTTCCTCTTCACTTTCTGCCATAAGGGTGGTGTCATCTGCATATCTGAGGTTACTGATATTTCTTCCGGCAATCTTGATTCCAGCTTGTGTTTCTTCCAGTCCAGTGTTTCTCATAATGTACTCTGCATATAAGTTCAATAAGCAGGGTGACAATATACAGCCTTGACGTACTCCTTTTCCTATTTGGAACCAGTCTGTTGTTCCATGTCCAGTTCTAACTGTGGCTTCCTGACCTGCATACAGGTTTCTCAAGAGGCAGGTCAGGTGGTCTGGTATTCCCATCTCTTTCAGAATTTTCCACAGTTCATTGTGATCCACACAGTCAAAGGCTTTGGCATAGTCAATAAAGCAGAAGTAGATGTTTTTCTGGAACTCTCTTGCTTTTTCCATGATCCAGCGGATGTTGGCAATTTGATCTCTAGTTCCTCTACCTTTTCTAAAACCAGCTTGAACATCAGGGAGTTCACGGTTCACGTATTGCTGAAGCCTGGCTTGGAGAATTTTGTGCATTACTTTACTAGCATGTGAGATGAGTGCAATTGTGCGGTAGTTTGAGCATTCTTTGGCATTGCCTTTCTTGGGGATTGGAATGAAAACTGACCTTTTCCAGTCCTGTGGCCGCTGCTGAGTTTTCCAAAGTTGCTGGCATATTGAGTGCAGCACTTTCACAGCATCATCTTTCAGGATTTGAAACAGCTCAACTGGAATTCCATCACCTCCACTAGTTTTGTTCGTAGTGATGCTTTCTAAGGCCCACTTGACTTCACATTCCAAGATATCTGGCTCTAGATTAGTGATCACATCATCATGATTATCTGGGTCGTGAAGATCTTTTCTGTACAGTTCTTCCATGTATTCTTGCCACCTCTTCTTAATATCTTCTGCTTCTGTTAGGTCCATACCATTTCTGTCCTTTATTGAGCCCATCTTTGCATGAAATGTTCCCTTGGTATCTCTAATTTTCTTGAAGAGATCTCTAGTCTTTCCCAATCTGTTGTTTTCCTCTATTTCTTTGCATTGATTGCTGAAGAAGGCTTTCTTATCTCTTCTTGCTATTCTTTGGAACTCTGCATTCAGATGCTTATATCTTTCCTTTTCTCCTTTGCTTTTCGCCTCTCTTCTTTTCACAGCTATTTGTAAGGTCTCCTCAGACAGCCATTTTGCTTTTTTGCATTTCTTTTCCATGAGGATGGTCTTGATCCCTGTCTCCTGTACAATGTCACAAACCTCCATCCATAGTTCATCAGGTACTCTATCAGATCTAGGCCCTTAAATCTATTTCTGACTTCTACTGTATAATCATAAGGGATTTGATTTAGGTCATACCTGAGTGGTCTAGCAGTTTTCCCTACTTTCTTCAATTTAAGTCTGAATTTGATAATAAGGAGTTCATGATCTGAGCCACAGTCAGCTCCTGGTCTTGTTTTTGTTGACTGTATAGAGCTTCTCCATCTTTGGCTGCAAAGAATATGATCAATCTGATTTTGGTGTTGACCATCTGGTGATGTCCATGTGTAGAGTCTTCTCTTGTGTTGTTGGAAGAGGGTGTTTGCTATGACCAGTGCATTTTCTTGGCAAAACTCTATTAGTGTTTGCCCTGCTTCATTCCGCATTCCAAGGCCAAATTTGCCTGTTACTCCAGGTGTTTCTTGATTTCCCATTTTAGCATTCCAGTCCCCTATAATGAAAAGGACATCTTTTTTGGATGTTAGTTCTAAAAGGTCTTGTAGGTCTTCACAGAACCGTTCAACTTCAGCTTCTTCAGTGTTACTGGTTGGGGCATAGACTTGGATAACTGTGATGTTGAATGGTTTGCCTTGGAAACAAACAGAGATCATTCTGTTGTTTTTGAGATTGCATCCAAGTACTGCATTTCGGACTCTTTTGTTGACCATGATGGCTACTCTATTTCTTCTGAGGGATTCCTGCCCACAGTAGTAGATATACTGGTCATCTGAGTTAAATTCACCCATTCCAGTCCATTTTAGTTGGCTGATTTCTAGAATGTCACCCTTGCTTAGGATTATATAATAATACTGTATCCTGCCTGAGGACAGTCTCTGGATTAAACCTTCTGGCTAATCCTGTTATCTTAAAATGTTAATTATGGGAGTAGGTCTATATAACAATAATGTATCCTGCCTGAGTTAGACAAGGCTGTTTTCCTGTGATCAGATAGACGGGTCATGGTGGAGAGGTCTGACAGAATGTGGTCCACTGGAGAAGGGAATGGCAAACCACTTCAGTATTCTTGCCTTGAGAACCCCATGAACAGTATGAAAAGGCAAAATGACAGGATACTGAAAGGGGAACTCCCCAGGCGGATAGGTGCCCAATATGCTACTGGAGATCAGTGGAGAAATAACTCCAGAAAGAATGAAGGGATGGTGCCAAAGATATGTGTATAGATAGGCATATTTCCTTCCTTTCTACATAAATGGTAGCACACAATACACAGTGTTTTGGTCTTTGATTTTTTTGTTTTCACTTAACAGGAAATCTCCCCGCCCCCCCCCCCCCCCCCCCCGCCCCCCCCCGCCCCCCGCCTCCCCGCCTAACAGGATATCTTTACAATCAATTCATAGGGCTTTCCTGTCTTATTTCAGCTGATGAGTATTTCAAAGAATGAAGACACTGTCACTTAGTTAACTGCAAGTCTTCTAATTGGTAGACTTTCAGGCTATTTGCAATTTTTTCAAACAAATAAAGCTGTACTGCATGAACTTAAAAATAAGACCCAAACAGCTTTTTAATAAGCAACTTCGCTTACCTAGAAACAAATTAAAATTCCAATTAAGGCAGCACCTTGTTATATAAGATAACGAATGATAAACTACTCTGGTTGGTTGGATATTGTTCAGTTGCTCAGTCATATCTGACTCTTTGTGACCCCATGGACTGCAGCATGCCAGTCTTCCCTGTCCTTTACTATCTCCTGGAGTTTGCTCAAACTTATGTCCATCAAGTCGGTGATGCCATCCAACCATCTCATCCTCTGTTGTCCCCTTCTCCTTCTGCCTTCAGTCTTTCCCAGCATCAGGGTCTTTTCCAGTGAGTCAGTTCTTCGCATCAGGTGGCCAAACACTGGAGCTTCAGCTTCAGCGTCAGTCCTTCCAATGTATATTCAGGGTTGATTTCCTTTAGGATGGACTGCTTTGCTCTCCTTGCTGTCCAAGACTCTCAAGAGTCTTCTCCAGCAATTGATGAGAACATCAATTCTTCAGCACTCAGCCTTCTTTATGGTCTATCTCTCACATCCATACATGACCACTGGAAAAACCACAGCTTTGACTAGACAGACCTTTGTCACCCTAGTGATGTCTCTGCTTTTTAACATGCTGTGTAGGTTTGTCATAGCTTTTCTTCCAAGGAGCAAGCGTCTTTTAATGTCATGGCTGCAGTCACCGTCTGCAGTGATTTTGGAGCTCAAGAAAATAAAGTCTGTCACTGTTTCCATTTTTTTCCCCATCTATTTGCCATGAAGTGATGGGACCGGATGCCATGATCTCAGTATTTTGAATGTTGAGTTTTAAGCCAGCTCTTTGACTCTCCTCTTTCAGTTTCATCAAGAGGCTCTTTAGTTCTTTGCTTTCTGCCATTAGGGTGGTGTCATCTGCCTATCTGAGGTTGTTGATATTTCTCCCGGCAATCTTGATTCCAGCTTGAGCTTCTTCCAGTCATGCATTTTGCATGATGTACTCTGCATAGAAGTTAAATAAACAGGGTGACAAAATACAGCCTTGACGTACTCCTTTCCCAAATTTGAACCAGTCTGTGTTCCATGTCTGGTTCTAACTGTTGCTTCTTGACCTGCATACTGGTTCCTCAGCAGACAGGTAAGATGGTCTGGTATTCCCATCTCTCTCAGAATTTCTCATAGTTTGCTGTGATCTACACAGTTAAAGGCTTTAGCATGGCCAGTGAAGCAGAAGTAGATGTTTTTCTGGAATTCCCTTGCTTTTTCTGTGATCCATTGGATGTTGGCAACTTGGTCTTTTGTTCCTCTACCTTTTCTAAATCCAGCTTGTACATCTGGAAATTCAGCTCTAGAGAATCAGAAAATATAGAATGCATCTTTTGCTGCCTTGGGCCAGGTTAAAAGCTGTGTGTGGGAGGATGAAAGTGCAGCAGGGGAAATTACAGATGAATTCATTTCGAAAAAAAGAGTCGCATTAAAGTGTGTATAGAATGTATGGTATAGGGGGAGAGTTGTTATTATTTCAATTAAAAAAAAAGCCTCCTCTAACTTAAAAACTCTAGTATTAACGTAGCATTATAGGACTGTAAATATTGGACATTCCAAGATAAATCACAGACATAATGCAAAATCTGACCCAGTTCTTAGGAACACAGACTATAAAACACTATAATGAAGGCAAAAATCCACATCGAATCTCCATTGTCTCAGAAAATACAATTTAAAGAAGTCCTTCCCTATTCTGTAGTGTCACCACCAGTAAATGTTAATAATTTTCTTCCTGCCCTTTGTCATTAATATATGCTTGCCACTTTGGGGCAAACATCTCTGGTTTGCTTTTTTGGTGGGTGGTGAAAGGTGAGAGGAATGCAGTTAGGTAGCGGATTTTCCCACAAACAGGCAGCACAGACATAAGATCTTTCCACATTGCACTTGATGCTCTGAATTATTAATTAGGATGTTAAATGTATTGCTTAGTGCATGAGATTATATTTAACGCCATACACTGACGATCTGAGCTTTGCACCTTCCTGGGTTTGGAAATTAGATTCTGTAACACCAGGATTTCTTAGGTTTGTTCAGAGACTCGTACGTGTAACCAGGGTGGGGAATCACTTTAAGCAGACCCAAGGAGGTGAAAAGTCAACTAAGGTCTAGGGTGGAATCCCCAAATAGGAACTGGGAAAAGAGCAATATCCACTATTAGCTCCTTGGCACTTTACTCCCAGGTTCCATCTTCCAGACAATTATGTCTAGAAGTATTAGAAAAGACTTGGGCTCACATCCATCAGACCTGGGTTCAGATATAGATTCCACCAAAACCTAAGATACAAAAACAGGGGATGAGATTAATAAATTATGGTGCATTGCTTCAGTGAAATAGCATGTAATTATTAAGCTAAAAATTTTATGCAAAAAACATTTTATACAAACATTTTGTGAAATGGATGGTACCACAGCATTTAATGTAAAGGCAAAACGTTGGAAGCATTCTAAATGCCTGTTAAAATGGGTTTGGAAAAATAAATTATGATCCATCCATAATGTTGTGAGCTGACCAAGGCCAATTTGGTCAGGCAGTCTTCAAGGCTCTCTTGTAGCTTCCCCATCTAGCCACCAGGTTGTAACAAGAGTGAGTCTCAGGCCCAAATCAGCCAGGTTGAAGTTAACAAGCAGGCCTAAGCAACAGTGGTACAGCCTCTTCAGTATATCTAAAGCGGTCCCAGCTTGGTCCTAACATGAAAAAGCATTTAAGGTGGAGGCTACATTACTCTAGAAGCAAGATTCCGTTAGCCTTGAAGGCAGCATCAGGCAATCAGAATATCCAAATTCATGGTAGAACAAAGGGCCCTTAGGGATCCACCCAGAGGTGTCCCTGAGCACAGGCTACACAACTGCCTAGATCCAGCTGCCCTGTTTGTGCAAGTTTGGAGAGCGTCTCTAAAATAATTCAGCCAATCTGTGTACCTTGAATACTTCTCAATGCAACAGTAAGAGCCCATTGGGAATACCCGTTGTGCAGATTCACTTGCTATGTCATTCTGCTAATTAGCAAAATCTAGTGTTGATGGGCGGAGAAGGCAATGGCACCCCACTCCAGTACTCTTGCCTGGAAAATCCCATGGACGGAGGAGCCTGGTAGGCTGCCGTCCATGGGGTCACTAAGAGTCGGACACGACTGAGCGACTTCACTTTCACTTTTCACTTTCATGCATTGGAGAAGGAAATGGCAGCCCACTCCAGTGTTCTTGCCTGGAGAATCCCAGAGGCAGCAGAGCCTGGTGGGCTGCCGTTTGTGGGGTCACATAGAATCGGACACGACTGAAGTGACTTAGCAGCAGCAGCAGCAGTGTTGATGGGAGATAAAAATAGAGGAGGCACTTGGAGGGTGACTTTTCTGATTAAAAGTTGGTTGGCTGCTCCTGGAGTGGGTGTTCCTGTGAAAAGCAGCTCACTAGCCCTAAAAGCCTAGCTGAAACTAAATAACAGGTACTTTATAACACACTGCCCATCTTTAAAGCAAATTAGAGACATCCTAACATAGACAAGTTGCCTGGAGAATCCCAGGGACGGGGGAGCCTGGTGGGCTGCCATCTATGGGGTCGCACAGAGTCGGACACGACTGAAGCGACTTAGCAGCAGCAGCAGCAGCAACACAGACAACAGAATACTATGCACCAGTTAAAAAGAGTAGGATATATCACTTCCTGCCACAGCATTTTCAAGTGAAATAAGCGAGAATATATAACGTGATTTTTATTTTTATAAAAAAAGAAAATCTTGTGTATGACTAGATAGGTGTAAAGGACAATCTAGACAGGTATGTAGAACTCACTGTTACTCTTAGAGAATAATTAGCGGGGAGAGAAGGAAGAAACCTTCCATTGTTTCTTTTTGCATTTCTGCACTTTGAATTTTTTATGAGTATGTATTACTTTGATAACATGAATTTTTAAAATTAATGCTTTTTATAAAAGGATGTTGTGGAAGAATAATTATGTGGAGAAATGTTTATCGTGTATCCTTGGGTAAAATCTAGTAGATAGAATACATTAGATATGACAACCATTGTCTCCTCATCTGTGTGCAACTCCCCCAATTGGAGATTGTATCAATATTTTCCAAAGATGGTCATGCCAATAAATATCTCAGTGTCCAAGCTCTTCTGATGTGACTTTGACAGGCCTCCATTGACAGGTGGCGGTGGGGGTGAGGGTCTGTGTTCCCTCCCCTTAATCTGTGCAGACCTTTCTTTTTCATTTAATTTTTATTTTCTATTAGAGTATAGCTGATTTACAGTGTTATATTAGTTTCAAATGCACAGCAAAATGATTCAATTATACATATATCCATTCTTTTCTAGATTCTATTCCCAATAGGTTATTACAGAATAATGAACAGTTCTCTTTTTTGCACAGTAGGTCCCTGTTGATTATCTGTTTTATATATACTCATAATACTCTTTCTCTCACTCAGTTGTGTCTGACTCTTTGCAGTCTCATGGGCTGTAGCCTGCCAAGTTCCTCTGTCCATGGAATTCTCCAGGCAAGAATACTGGAGTGGGTAGCCATTCCCCTCTCCAGGGGATCTTCCCAACCCAGGGATTGAACCCGGGTCTTCCCACATTTCAGGCAGATTCTGTACTGTTTGAGCCACCAAGGAAGCCCCATTTTATATTTTATGTATAGGAGTGTGTATATGTTAATTCCAAATTCCTAATGTATTGTTCCCCCACCTTTCACCTTTGGTAATCACAAATTTATTTTCAGAGTCTAAATCTGTTACTATTTTGTAAATAAGTTCTTTTGTATCATTTTTTCAGATGCTACATAAAAGGGATATCATATGATATTTTCTTTCTCTGACTTCGCTTAGTATGATAAACTAGTTCAGTCCAAGTTGCTGCAAATGGCATTAGTTCATTTTTTTTATGGCTGAGTAATATTCCACTGTGGGCTTCCCAAGTGGCTCAGTGTTAAAGAATCCGCCTGTCAGTGAAGTAGACATAGGAGATGCAGTTTTGATCCCAGGGTTGGGAAGATCCCCTGGAGGTGGAAATGGCAACCCCCTCCAGCATTCTTGCCTGAAAAATCCCATGGATGATGAACCTGGTGGGCTACAGTCCATAGGGTCGCCAAGAGTCAGACACGACTGAGCACAATATTCCATTGTATATATGAACCACATCTTCTTTATCCATTCATCTGTCCATAGACATTGAGTTGCTTCCATGTCTTAGCTATTGTGAATAGTGCTGGTATGAACATGGGGGTACATGTATCTTTCCAAATTATGGTTATCTCTGGATATATGTCCAGGAGTGGGATTGCAGGATCATATGGTAGTTCTATTTTTAGTTTTTAAAGGAGCCCCCATATCGTTCTCCATAGTAGCTATACCAATTTACATTCCCACCAACAGCATAGGAGGGTTCCCTTTTCTTCGAAGATGGCCATTCTGACCCGTGTGAAGTAATACCTCATTGCGGTTTTGATTTGCACTTCTCTAATAGTTAGCAATGTTGAGCATCTTTTCATGTGCTTTTTGGCCATCTGGGCAGAACTTTCTGTGTTGACCAGACAAGTGATGTGATGAGCAAGTGAGCAAGGAAGTGATTGATGCTCAAAACCACAATGAGGTTTCACTTCAAGATGGCTGCCACTTGGCTTTCTCTCTCTCTTGGCACACACACTTGAGCCTTTGGGGTCCTGAGCCATCATGTAAGACATCTGGTTACCCTGAAGCCACCATGCTGGAATGATCATGTAGACATCTTTCCATGTGGAAAGCGCATACAGAAATGGAGAGCAAGGAAGATACCCAGTATGCCCAGCTGTGCCAACTCCCAGCTGTTTAAGTCTTCCTACTCCAAGTGTCAGAAGCCTTCAAGATGACACCACCTCCAGCCACCATCTGACAGCAATGGTGTGAGAGATTCCCCAAGTCAGGACACTACTCAGCCGAGCTGCTTCCAAATTTCTGATGCAAGGAAAGCCTAAGAGATAATCAAAGCTAATGATTTGAAACCACTAAGTTTGATGGCAATTGTAGTGTAGAATCAATAACAGCTACAGCCCTTTTGAGAGAGCCTGCCACTTCCTCCGGAGAAGGCAATGGCACCCCACTCCAGGACTCTTGCCTGGAAAATCCCATGGGCAGAGGAGCC
This sequence comes from Capricornis sumatraensis, assembly GCF_032405125.1. Classification (NCBI taxonomy): domain Eukaryota; kingdom Metazoa; phylum Chordata; class Mammalia; order Artiodactyla; family Bovidae; genus Capricornis; species Capricornis sumatraensis. The sequence goes on along the minus strand of NC_091092.1, from coordinate 103,368,188 downwards.
TGGTAGGCTGCAGTCCATGGGGTCGCGAAGAGTAGGACACGACTGAGCGACTTCCCTTTCACTTCTCACTTTCATGCATTGGAGAAGGAAATGGCAACCCACTCCAGTGTTCTTGCCTGGAGAATCCCAGGGACGGGGGAGCCTGGTGGGCTGCCGTCTCTGGGGTCGCACAGAGTCGGACACGACTGAAGTGAGTTAGCAGCAGTAGCAGCAGCCACTTCCTCAGTCTGGGAGGGGAAGCCCTAGGAATCCATTGGTTCCACACGCACCCACACATACCACCAGGGACAGGACCCCTGGAGGCTTTCTGACCCTGGCGAGGCTTCTGTTTCTCTTCCGGAAATTTATAACACGAATACCCCCATGGAGCCTCCTAGCTTGAGAACACTAGGAACTTCGGCTTCAGTCTGTACATTGTGCTCCAACCTGTGGAAGACAGAAAAAAGAATCAAACACTCAGGGAAAAGCAGGAAAGAGAGAGACCCCATAGCCTCAAATCAGGACCCTCCTTTCCTATATTTGTCTTGTTCCTGATGCTCTTCCTTCGTTCTTCCTTGAGACACACTTATAACCATCATTACCATCACCTTTATTATTATGACTAAGGGTGACTGACCACTCACATGTCAAGCAGTGTTCTAGGTGCTCTATGTGTGATCACTTCATTTTTTATTTATCTTTAAAGAGCTCAGCTTTTTATTTTAAACCTGTTACTAAAGCAGTTTAGTCAAAAAGACCAAAGCCCATGTCATCATCAGACTCTTCAGATTCTTCTTTTTTTGCTTCTACTTTCTTCTCTTTAGCTGGGGCAGCAGTGGTGGAGGGGACAGGACCTCCTGCGGGTTCAGCACCAGCTGCTGGGACAAGTCCACCAGCCCCCATGTTGCAGACGAGGCTCCCATCGTTGACATTGGCCAAAACCTCTGCAAACAAGCCTGGCCAGGAAGGTTTGACGTTTACACCAGCTGCTTTAATGAGGGCATTGTTCTTACACTCTGTGACTGTCACCTCATCATTGTGCAGGATGAGGGCTGAGTAGATGCAAGCAAGCTCTGAGAAGGAGGCCATGATGCGGGGCGAGTGCTAGGTGGGGGCTATTGGGCGCGGTGCTAGTCGCCCAGATAAAGTGAAGGTCTCACCCCAACCGGGCCTTAGCTTCCTTATGACTGCGTACTTTAGCGGCTGCTGAGGAAAGGGCTCTGCGTATTAACTTTAATCCTCGCATGATCTATGAGGTGAACATCACGATTATCCATATTTACAGATGGGGAAACTGGGCCCTAAACAGAAAAGTCACTCATCTAACGTCACACAGGCAGTCGGATAACAGGAGCGCTCTCTCTATCCAACACTGTTGTTATAGACCCTATCTTTTGGGTTTGTTTAGTCACTCACTCATGTCCGACTCTTTTGCGACCCAATGGACTGCAGCCCGCCAGGCTCCTCTGTAAATGGGGATTCTCCAGGCAAGAAAACTGGAGTGGGTTGCCCTGCCCTCCTCCCAACCAAGGGATTAAACCCGCCCTGTATTGGCAGGTGGATTCTTTACCACTAATGCACCAGTGAAAGTGAAAGTCGCTTAGTCTTATCCAACTCTTTGTGACTCCACAGACTGTATAGTCCATGGAATTCTCTAGGCCAGGATACTGGAGTGGGTTGCCTTTCCCATCTCCAGGGGATCTTCTCAACCCAGGAATCAAACCGGGGTCTCCTGCATTGCAGGCAGATTCTTTACCAACTGAGCCACAAGGGAAGCCCAATAATACTGGAGTGGGTAGCCTATCCCTTCTCCAGGGGATTTTCCCGACCCAGGAATTGAACTGGGGTCTCCTGCATTCTTTATCAACTGAGCTATCAGGGAAGCCACCAGGGATTACATATTAAACTCAGTCACTCATCCTTAGATCCTGCCAATAGAGACCCTCTGTTTTTGTTACAATCACTTGCAACTAAATTGCTTCTGATCAAGCCCGATATGTATGGAAGCATTCCAGTTTGATAAAACTTGGTACAAATAAATTTAACATGAGTCCGGAGGGAAGGTTGCAGGAGAGACACTGTGATAGCTCCAGATACAAGTACAGGTCAGAACTACAGGTCACTGGGGCTTCCGGTTCCAGGCTCAGTGGCTGGTTGAGGGAGAGAGCACTGCGGCTGCACAGGAGTGGTGTGGGGGCAGGTCCTCAGGTAAATTCAGGAGGAGAGGTTGGAAGGAAATAACTCAAAACTCCAGTTGGATTGGACTTTGGTTCATCATAATGTGTTAATGTTGGCTCATTAGTTGTGACAAATATACACCAAAGTAACATAAGAGGTTAACAACAGGGGAAACTGGGTATGCGGTATGTGGGAAATCTCTGTATGTACTGTCTTTGCTACTTTTCAGGACACCTCAAACTATTGTCAAGTTTTAAAATAAATTATCTTTGGCTGTGCTGGGTCTTTGTGGCTGCGCTCAGGCTTTCTCTAGTTGTGGCAAGTGGGGGCTACTTCTGTAGTTGCAGTGCACAGGCTTCTCATTCTGGTGGCTTCTCTTGTTGCGAAGCATGGTCTCTACAGAGCACAGGCTTTAGTAGTTGTAGCTCACAGGTTTAGTTGCCCCGCAGCATGTGGAATCTTGCTGGATCAGGGATTGGACTCGTGTCCCCTCCATTGGCAGGTGAATTCTTAACCACTGGACCACCAGGGAAATCCTGTTCTCAAATTTAAAATGTCCTCAAACAAGCAAACCAACCTTCTGTAACTGGAAGGCGGAATGGGGCCCCAAGAGACAGTCCAACAGTGAACAAAAGAGGGAGCGAAGGCCAGCCCAGGAGTCTGAACACCAGGTGAGTTAGAAACATGAGGGTGAGTCCAATCTGCCCTCCTCTCCTCAGCCCTGGGAACCCCGCCCAGCGTGCACTGGAACTCGGGACACTCAAGATGTGGGTGGGAGTGGGGTGGTGCATGCCTGAGGGCAATGACAGTGCAAAGCCAGGCTCCCATGTTCCCCTCTGGGCTATCACTAACGACCCAGAGCAGGTCAGTGCAAGGCACCCCTGCAGGCTGCTTGTGCAGGGTTCCTGGTGTCACCCTCTGAGGTTGAAGGAAGTATCTGGAGACTAGAGATTTTTCATTCATAACTCACCACATTCATAAGGAAGGGGAAGTAGCTGCCAGAGGTGATGGAAGAAGAGAGAGCACAGTTGCTTTTCCTGATGCTGGTAATTGATCAGTAATGACCAATGCACACTCCTGAGTCTAGACTCTTTCCCCTTATGGGCAGCAGGATGGATGCCCAACAGCAGGCTGGAGCTAGGTAGGAGTGAAAGTGTTAGTTGCCCAGTCGCATCCAACTCTTTGTGACCCCATGGACTGTAGTCCACCAGTCTTCTCTGTCCATGGAATTCTCCAGGCAAGAATACTGGAGTGGGTTGCCATGCCCTTCTCCAGAGGCTCTTCCCCACCGAGGGGATCTTCCCTACCCAGGGATCAAACCCAGGTCTTCCCATATGGCAGGCAGATTCTTCACCATCTGAGCCACCAGGGAAGCCCTGGAGCTAGGAGTGTGGTCTCCCAAAGGGTGGGGGCTTGAAGACTTGCTGGAAGCTTCCCATGGACGGAGGAGCCTGGTGGGCTACAGTCCACGGGTCGCAAAGAGTCGGACACGACTGAGCGACTTCACTTTCACTTTCAATAGTTGTAGGGGCCGGGGAGGGAGAGACGAGGCAGTGACTAGGTCTGGAGGAAGGATGATCAGGTAGGTTTGGGGGCCCAGCTGAGTGCCAGTCCCCAGGGTAGGGAAAGTTCCACAGCTGCAATCAGCAACCCATTATAGGAAGAGAAGGCAGGCAGTCACATGATTCTGGGATCTGGGTTTTGCCCAGTAGTTCCAAGAGAAGGCCTGAGAGGCAAGGGAACCAGGGTATGGTGAAGAGAAAGAGTGAGGGGTAATCTATGGGTCCAAAGCAGAATGAGGATGGCAGAAAAGATAGAAAGGGAATCAGTGGGGGATATAGAGGACCAGGGGCCTTATCAGGTGACCCAGCATTCCAGCCAGCTCCTGTCAGCTTCAGAAACTCTCTTGAAAACAGTTGTGGCCAAAGTATGGCCTCACCTATGTGATTATCTGGAAATTGAACTTGCTGTGATCACTTCACTAGCAGAAGATTCTCTCCAATACTTTGTGTGTGAATAGAAGGCATCATTTGTTAAGCTGTTCACCCATTCATTCATTCATATATCCAATTTTTAACTATTTATTTATTGGTTGTACTGGGTCTTCGTTGCTACATGAGGGCCTTCTATAGTTGAGGTGAGACAGGGCTGCTCTTCCTTGCTGTGCGCAGGCTTCTCATTGCAGTGGCTTCTCTTGTTGCAGAGCAGGGGCTCTAGGCACCCAGGCTTCAACATTGCAGCACACAGACTCCGTGCTTGTGGCACTCCGGAGCTTAGTTGGGCTTAGTTGCTCTGTAGCACGTGGAATCTTCCCAGACCAGGGATCGAACCCATCTCCCCTGTATTGGATTCCTACCCACTGTACCACCAGCAAGTTCTCATATATCCAATGTCGAGTGTTTCCAAAGTGCTCCGTCAACTAGATCCTGCTATGTTGGAGCTGAGCCATATGAAAAGAAGCTTTTTCCCCTTTCCCCCTTCAAATGGGATGTGAAGTCTCAGGTTATTTACACAGGGTTCAGCTCCAAGTTCATGGAGCACACTGCAAACATCCAACGCTGGATATATGAATGAACGAGTGAATGAACAAATTAAGCAATTTCTATTTATTTTAAATATGCTCATCCACTAGGTGCAATCTGAGAATACTCTTAAAATACTGTAGGTGTAATTTACATACCATAAAATGCACGAGTCTGAAGTGAACAGCTTGTGGTATTCTCATCTATGCATATCTCCCATGTAACCACTGTCCAGATCAACATACAGAACATTTCCATCACCCCAGAAAGTTCCCTTGTGCCCCTTCTCAGTCTACCTCCCTCACCCTCAGATAAGGAACATTATGGTTTCTGTCATCATAGATTCAGAGGACATGGTGCATTTTTTTGCTCCACTGGGTCTTTGTTGCTTTGTGCAGACTTTCTCTAGTTATGGAGAGTGGGGGTTACTCTTTGTTGTGGGGCACAGCCTCAGTAGTTGCAGCTCCCGGGCTCTAGAGTTGTGGCGCACAGGCTTGGTTTCTCTGTGGCATGTGAAATCTTCCCAGACCAAGGATTGAACCTGTGTCCCCTGCATTGGCAGACAGATTCTTATCCACTGCGCTACCAGGGAAGTCCCAACATGGTGCTTTTGATTAGGTTTTTCATGGCGGTGTGTGGGGGGGTGGGGGGCGGGTGGAGAGAACTAATGCAAAGCCACGGAAGTCAGTAACCAGTGGCTCAATGAGATGAAACTTGGAAATAAGATTGCACTCTGTCTCAGAGTTTAATCAGGAAAACAAATACGGCGGAAACCATGGAAGGGAGTGGGAAGTTCTCACGAATGGAGAGGGGTGGTCTGTACAGTCATCCCCCAAAGGGGGCTTATTATAGTACCCGTCAATCTGAGTACAAACTTCCAGTTTTCCCAGCAGGTGTGTTCTGTCTATGGAGGTGGGTACATAGAACCTCATGCGTTAAATATTTGCTGTGGTTGAATACTCACCAAGTTGATTTTGGGTAACTAGGATTCCTATGTCACTTGCATTTTTGGAGAGAATACGCTGACCAGGTTGTCATGAATATGCAGACTACCATGTACTTATATACGTCAAAATGGTATTTGCACCATTAAGAACCTACAACTTTATTGTTTGGGGTCAATGTCATGGGACACTGACAAAACTGGGGTTCTCAGACTGGGAAGCTGAAGCCTGGATTTTGCCCTGTAGTGAATTCCCATAGTAGATACCATCTCTTAAGATCTCTTGTTAAGACAGCCGTAAACATGCCAACCACAACTCTGGCCTTTCTTTGGAAACTTCCACCCTCACTGAAGACGTGTTTTGTAAACACAAGAATCTCCAAACATAAGCTGAAATCGAATACAAATAATTCCTACCAAGTCAAAGGGAGATACAGCTCCTCAAGATTCCAAGAAGCAAACTAGATTTTTAAAACGTTTTTTATTGTCAAATATGACACAAACATACAACATCAGTGTTCAAAATATCGATAATAATGAAGCTAACACTAGTGTAACAATATCCACCTAGGTCATCATGAAATGACCAACCTGCCCCAATCCTTCTGCATGTCCCTTTAAAATATATTTTTTTAAATTTCTTGGCCACACTGCACAGCATATGGGACCTTAGCTTCCCAATGAGGGATCAAACCCACACCCCCTGCATGGGAAGTGCAGAGTCTTAACTGCTGGATTGCCAGGAAAGTCCTGCATGTCCTTTCTAGACATATCCCCCTCTCTACCACCCTGTAGGTAACTTGTATGGCATTTTTATGGCAATCATTTCCTTGCTTTTCTTTATACTTTGACCATCTATGCTGCATCCATATAGTATACTTTCTTTTTGCCTGATTTTGAACTTTGTATAAATGGAGTCAAACTGTTCATTTCTTATTTTTATATAGTATAAATGTGATATATAATACATAATGTTAGTTATATTTATTCAGTTTCATTATGATATAGTATCCCATTGTATGAAATATATACCACAATTTATTTAATCAATATACCATAATTTATTATTAATATGTCCTGTAGTATTTATTCTAAGGAATGGAACTGCTGGGTCATAAGTCTGGTATTTCTTCAGCTTTAATAAACAAGGCAATGTTTTCAAAAACTGTTGTTCCAGTTTATACTTCCACCCCCATGTTATGAGAGTTTCAGTTGATTCACATCCTTGCCTACACTTGGCATGGTCAGACTTCTAAACTTTTGCCAGTCAAGTGGTGTGTTGGTATCTCATGGTTTCAAATTTGCATTTCCCTATTAATGCACTGCAGATGGTGATTGCAGCCATGAAATTAAAAGACGCTTACTCCTTGGAAGAAAAGTTATGACCAACCTAGATAGCATATTCAAAAGCAGAGACATTACTTTGCCAACTAAGGTCCGTCTAGTCAAGGCTATGGTTTTTCCTGTGGTCATGTATGGATGTGAGAGTTGGACTGTGAAGAATGTTGAGAGCCGAAGAATTGATGCTTTGGAACTGTGGTGTTGGAGAAGACTCTTGAGAGTCCCTTGGACTGCAAGGAGATCCAACCAGTCCATTCTGAAGGAGATCAGCCCTGGGATTTCTTTGGAAGGAATGATGCTAAAGGTGAAACTCCAGTACTTTGGCCACCTCATGCGAAGAGTTGACTCATTGGAAAAGACTGATGCTGGGAGGGATTGGGGGCAGGAGGAGAAGGGGACGACAGAGGATGAGATGGCTGGATGGCATCACTGACTCGATGGACGTGGGTCTGAGTGAACTCCGGGAGTTGGTGATGGACAGGGAGGCCTGGCGTGCTGCGATTCATGGGGTCACAAGGAGTCGGACACGACTGAGCAACTGAACTGAACTGAACTGAGCTATTAACGCAGTTGAGCATGTTTTTATATAGTGGCTGGTCTTTTGTTTTTTTTCTTCTGTAAAGTATCTATTCAAGTCAGTTGCCCATTTTTCCATCAGGTTGTCTCTATCTTACTGATTTGTAGGAGCAATTTCCACTTTCTGGATATAATTGATCTTTTCCCATTTGGGGACTTGTATTTTCACTTTATGGGTTTTAAAAATTTGCTTTATTTTTCAGAACACTTTAGATTGAGAAGAACTGAGAAGATATTACATATACCTCACACTCAGTTTTCCTTATTATCAACAGCTTACATTAGTAGGGCAATTTGTCGTTGTTAATGAACCAATAGTGATATTAATACGTTATTATTGACTAGAATCCATACTTTATTCAGATTTCCTTTTCCAAGGTGCTCTGTCAACTGGGTCCTGCTAGCTTGGAGCTGAACCGTATGAAAAGAAGCTTTTTTCCCCATTCCCTCTTCAAATGGTATGTAAAATCTCAGGTTATTTACACAGGGTTCAGCTCACACCCACTTTTCCATTCTGCATATTGTGTCTTTTGGAAAAAAAAATCCTTAATTTTCATTGAGCAGGGCTCCACAGGGCTCCCTGATGGCTGATTTACAGGGACCAGACCATCTCACCATGGTCTCTCTGGGATCACTCAGAACAGAGTTAGAGAAGCAAACTGTATTATGTGTTTCTTCAAGTCTTCTATCTGGCCCTCTCCTTTTGGAACTCAAGAAGCAGGAATTTGACATTTTTGTTTTCTGGTTCTTTTCCAAGAGTCTTCCCCTCAGGGCAGTAGATGGCTGGAGTCTGGGCGATTTGGCCTGGGAGGAGAGGTGTGCCGAGAATGGGGGAGGAGGTTTCTTTTAAGCTAACACATGGGTCATTACTTCAAATGTTATCCTGGGCACACATATCCATCTTGAAATGCTTCAGTGGAAAAAGTTAACTGCACATCACCGGTTGTTTACTGAATGCTAAAGATTGAATCAGAAGGGCTGTGTTCACAAAGCAGAACTGCTGAGGACTCAGAATGTGACCTTGAGTACATATGCCCTCCCCCAGGTTTCCATCTCTCAATCTATGATACAAGGAGGAGCCTTCCTACAGCATTTATCCTGCTGAATTTCAAGGCTATAAGCAGCAGCAATGTCCCTTTGAGACCTCAGATGAAAAGGGGTCTTAGATTTAAAGGATAAGCTATTCACCCTTGGCTCAAAAAAAGGACATTATTTCTCAAGACAGAGTATGAAAGATTGTGAGATTTTGAGGTTTCCTGGGTGGGGAGGAATAGGCAGGATTTATATTATGTTCCAGTCTATTTATAATACTTTTGGTCTACTTCAAATTAAAAGAAATAAGAATGTCCTAGAACTCTTTCAAGAACAGAAAAATTCACTCCTCTCCCCATTTTTCAGGCTGGATGAAATTGCAAGAGTTGTGCTCTACTTTTAGCTGATTATGCCCCTAAATAAAGTTTAGACAAATTTTTTTAGGACTGTTGTCTACAACCTGTTCTACAATATGTAGTAAGATGCACAAAGAATGAAATTTTAGTTGATATGAAGAGAAATGATTCCATCATGCTTAAAAATGAATTTTTAAAAATGATTCAATTCTTATTGATATTTATTTTTTCAAGTCAGTGATTTTAGAGTTGATGTTCTGAACTTAAACTAAACAGTTAATGGTAACCTGATGGGCTTTCTTCCTGTCATAGTTTAGTTTTTGCTATCTGAAATAACTCCTATGCATGCATATTGAAACCACATCCGTGTTTCAAGGCCATCAGCTGTTTTCTGAACACAGTTGATACACTGTCACTTCTTGCTTCATATTGAAGTTAAAAAACCACCCATGAGATGAGAAGGGAGGATACTGGCCAAATTAGTTATGTCTAGCCTTCACATACTAAAGGATGAATGAAGGAAATAATTAACTAATGTAATTAACTCGGGTAGATCAATAAGTCTTAGGGTTGCCAGATTTAGCAAATCAGAATGTAGGACGCCCAGTTATATTTGAATTTCAGATAAACAACAAATAACTTTTTTTTAGTTTTAAGTATGTCCCATGAAATATTCACGACATTTACCCTAAAAATTATTCGTTGTTTATCTGAAATTCAAACGTAACTGGGCGTCCTGTAGTTCATCTGGCACCCCTACTTGGAGTGCTGGGATTTCCCGTGGCGCCTGGCTTCCTCCAAGCAGGTGCTCAGCATCTGTGTAATTGTTAGAGCGAAACCCAAACCAGCCTTGCAGCTTTCACAGCTGCTCCCCTAGTAGGGCGGGACCACGCGACCGCGACAGACACACACTCTGGTAGGAGACCGTCACTTGAGACTGGCGAAAGGGTCCACACCCGGGAGGCAGCCCCACCATGTGGTCTCTGGGGCTCTCGGCACCCCTTGACAGGTCCCGTCCTCCCCCGCCGCCCCCCCCCCCCGCCAGCCGATCGCCAGCCCTACCCTCCATCTCATGACCCTTCGTCACGGGCCGGGGGAGGGACTGCCCGACTCGGCGATCGTTGCCTGACATTGGCTGGGCCTTCCATCCATCATGTTAGGCTCCTTCCCTCACGCTGACGTTTCCCAAGCTACGTCTCTCCCGCAAACCGCAGCGTAGCTAGGGATTGGTGGACAAGGCGGCGACCGTCCCAGCGGGAGGCGACGGCAGGGCGGGCTCTGGGAGTCGGGGCGAGCCCGAGCTCGTCACCCCCTCGTGCTGCGCTGGTCGTAGCGTCCTGCTGGCCAGTTCCGTGTCGCCCTGCGCTGCTGAAGCTGCCGCGGGACCATGGCTGTGCTCGTCGTGTTCCTGTCCTTCTCGGTGGCGGGTGAGGACCCGGGAGCGGGCGGGGCGCGCTCCGCGAGGGAGCTCCGAGGGCCCCTGGGCTCGGGGGTCGCGGGCAGCCAAGGGTGGGCGGCAGTGGGGCGGGTGCCGCAGTGCGGGCAGCCGGCCGTGGCCTCGCCCCAGCCACCTCTCTCTCGGTCTTCTCTCTGGGCCAGCCTGTGGCGGCGGGGCCTGGCGGGCTTGCGAGGACTGGGCCGGGCGGGGCGGGGCTGGGTTGCGTGGGGGCACCTGAACCGGCCTCCACCTTCCGCCTCTTCGAGAAAGGCGCGTCCAACTGTCTCACTCCGGCCTCTTCCGCCTTGGGAGGCGCTTCGGAGGACCGGGATGCATTTCTCAATCAGCTGATGAACTGCAGCCCTTTGCGAAGAGGCCGATGTCCCAGCTGCCCTTAGCTGCTGCTTTTCTTGGCATTTTTTGGTGTCTTCATTTCTAGCAGTTGTCATCAGTAATTGGTGAAATCCCCCCTCCCCCTCCCCCTCCCCACGGTTCAGGATACTAAAGTTGAAAGTGGAGTATTAGTAATTGTTTTTGTGTGATTATTTTCTCAAGGAGAATTCCAAGTACCTCTCCATAAAGTTTGCAGTAGTTCCCAATTTTAAGGATTTGGAAACTAAGACATGAGTCACGTTCTTGGGGTCACATGTCAAATGGTAGCTTTCTCGGTGAATCTGGGTTCCCCAGTATTCAGCAAGGGGAATGCCAGTCAGCTCCTATTTGGCCTCTTACCGTGTATCATGTACTTAATTTTGCATCAGTCCTTAGGAGAGTGGTCAAGCCTAGATAAATTACCCCACAGCACACAAGTGGTAACCAGCAAACCTGGAATTGAACCCAGATCAGTGGGCTCCAAAGCATGGGCCTTTCCTATTGTACCTGTTGTGGCGCAGGTGTGGGAATGATGGGTGCTGGAACTAGGGGCACAGAGAGTGGTGAACATGAGGCCACATGGAGAACAGTTTGTGGAGGAATGGGTCCCTGTTCCCCAGTGTGCCAATTTAAAACCTAGAAGTTAAAAATCTGTAGATGGCTTGTGCCGCTGCTCTGTGAAGTGCTGAGACACTTCACTTTGGGAATGGTGGTTTAATTTTACATGGAGATATAGACCTTTGATGTTTTTGAAGTCTACAGTGCTTCTCCATCCCTGGAGGTGCCCAGTATTGTGTTGATGATAGTTGGCTTATTTTCATGACTGTAGAATTTTAGAGTTGTATTGTTCCTTTCCTCTCTGGCTCTGGCAAGGTCATTCTGATCTGTCTAGTTGGGTACTTCAGGAGAATTTAATTTTTTAAACTTGGTTTTGGAAATGTAAAGATGTTCCCTTTGATACTGTGATTTAACTGAACATCTTGCTGAAATTCATGTTTTAATGTTATACTTGATCTTCTTGTGATCATTGAGGTTTGGGGGGGGGGGTGTTAAGTTTTGGTCTGAGGCAAATAATTGCTTCTGTACATGGTTTGAACCTGCTTTCCTAACTAGAAAAGTCTAGTTCATACAGACCAAGAATCTGATCCTGTCAGCTTCTTCACTGACAGGTCTTGTCAGATGAGGTTAAATTACTGTTTTCCAAAGTGACTAAATGTGGCTTAATGGAAAACATCTTTTAAGAGATCTGACTTCTCTATTTGAGGAAAAAATATGTCATTTAAAATGGCGATACCAAACCGGGGAGAGAGTAGAAGTGAATTAGAAGTGAATACCAGGTCATGAGGAGTATTTGGGAAAAAAAAATTCAGATGGTTAGTTTGGAGGGGAAAGGCCAAGGGTGAACGCATGGAATGTGAAGGGGTGTCATGTTAAAGAACGATTCGATTTGGTCAGTGATACTTCAGAGGTAGGACCTGTTTAGTTTTTTATATGATGATTTCATCTTCATTTAGAGATGACAGCACAGTATGGTGGGCATTCCCAAAGGGAAGGATTCTTAACCTCTAGCCCAGATTGGGGAGGCTGGAGGAAGTTTCCTTAGGCCAGGTGCCTCACATGTAAATGTGTGAATGGTTGGGGTGGGAAGAAAAGGCTTTTTTTTTTGACAGAACAGTATGTGTCAAAGCACAGAGATATGAGAGCAAAAGAGCAGAGTTTGGTGGAGCTGAAACATATAGGAGTTAAAGTTGCAGAGATTCCATAGGAAGGGTGGAGAAGTGCCTTGGGTGTTATGTTTTGGATTTTGTTTCAGAGGCTCTGGGCACTGAGAAGGTGGTTGAGCTGAAGGGTGAACGTTCAGATCTCTAGTTTGAAAAGGTGCTGGGAAGACTGGATCAGAGAGTGGCATGACCGGTCACAAGGAGGCCTGTTCTGTCTAGCCTCAGGAGGGCCTGAGGAGGGCCCTGGACATGGAGGGGAAAGGGATCGGGAGATAAGAAGAAAAGATGGACAGAACTCAGAGGTTGATGAGCTGTGGTGCTGAGGAAGGGTTTAAAGATGATTAATTCAAGCAGCTGGGTGGAAGGTGGCATCATCCTTTCATACAGAGAATACAGGAGGCGTGTGTGTTCCAGTTCTGAACATGGAACTTGGAAGGAAATGCTCAGCAGACTGCTGGATATCTAGGCAGAAGGCTTAAGGGGAAATGTAGGCTGAAAATAAGAATCTGGGAACCATGAGTGTGTTTGTGGTGTTTGGAGCCTTAGGAAGTAGATGGGTTCAGGCAGGGGGAAGCCAGCGTCGAACAGGAAGCAGTGCAGGTCAAGGATGGAGCCGCAGATCTCCAAAGTGGAGTGTGCTTGATTTTGTGTGCTTCGTAATATGTTATGAATCCATTGTTACATTATAATTTGCGAATGTTTGGTTTTTAAGTAGACATATGTATATTGGGAATACTTTCAAGCTTTGTACTGGAAGGGTTGAAATCTAAAAAGTTTGCATGTCACTGCTTTAAAGGAGGGGAAGGGGAAGAAACTGAGGAGAAAGGCAGCCAGAGGGACTGGGAGGAAAACCAGGGGCCAGGCTTAGGGAGACCAGGGCAGGAGTTTCAAGGACAGAGTTGCCAGAATCAGCCGCTTTGGGAAGTTACATAAATTGAGGGTTGCAAACTGTCTCTGGGATTTGGTGAGTCATTTCGGTGGCGTGGTGGGGTCAGAAGCTGTGGGTTAGGTAGCATATAGGAGATAAAGAAGCAGAGGAGCCAGGTGGTGGCTGACTACTCTTCCAAGGTGGTTCATCTGAAGGGAAGCAGAGGCAGGAGGGAGCTGTTAGGACCAAAGGAGAGTTTCTGTGGTTTGGATTTTAGAATGGGAGCACCCTACAAGTATTTTTGTGTGCTCAAATAAAAGAGCCAGCTGAGAGGGAAAAGGGCTAGTGCAAGATGTAGCTTCATTCATTCACTCCCTCAGCAAGTATTTATGGAGCACCAGTGTGCCAGGCGCTGTTCTCAACCCTGGGGCTACTGTGTGAAGAAGACAAACCCAAACCCCTGCCCTCATGGGACTCGTATTGTACAGGGCCGGCTTTTTATGCCCCCAACCACACAGCCACCTAACTTCTGGTACAGGGTCTGTTCCAAGTTGGGAAGCCAACGTCTTACACTTTGTAAAGGATTCGAATGTTGGGACTATGGAGATGATTACTGGCAAATGTAGGGTTTGCAAGTTGAGGTGGCGTCTGCGTTCAGTGGTCGTGTTCAGATAGAGGATGGGTGACCTTTCAGGTGTCGTGGCGATGCCTGCATGAAGCAGCAGTTTCTTGGTATAGGAGTCTACCTTTTCTCGGCCTCTTAATATGTCCGTTGGAAATACTATGTCCTGGACTTTGTTTCTACAGTCTGAAGTATTACACCTTCTAACTGGTAATGTGCACCACCCCCCATTTGCCTGTGGGACATAAGGAAAGCTAGGATCTATCCTAAGATGGACTAACAGGCTGAAATTTTAGAGTGATATACTAGAAATTTTTTGAATTTGCATTTTGAAGAGAGAATTGGTGGTAGAAATAACTTAGAGATTTCAAGTTTATTTTCTTCTTTTCTAGTTGGGGTCAGGGTTTTGGTTTTTGTTCTTGAAAATCTGGAGAAATGCTACTGATTTCTAATTCTTGCCAAATTGTCACATGCCCCTGTTTAGGGGCCATCTGCAGGAAGGCATCTACATCATTATGAGAATCCTGTTTCATTGCTGTAGCTTTGTTATAGCGGAAGGTATGGACTTAAATTCTTGCAGTATACTTTGTAAAAGAATTTACTGATGTTTAGGATTCAGCATTTTGTCCATTCAACATTTAGTATGCTAAGTCAGTGGAGAATGGGAAAGTATGTATTTAAAATTTTTCAGTATGGTTGCACAAATTTTGTGATGCTGATTATTAATCTGTTTTCTTTTCAGGTGTCTTAGGGAACGAATTCAGTATATTAAGATCACCAGGGTCTGTTGTTTTCCGGAATGGAAATTGGCCTATTCCAGGAGAGCGAATCCCAGACGTGGCTGCATTGTCCATGGGCTTCTCTGTGAAAGAGGTATGTGTATTTTTTAAAAATATCTGGAGCTGCTTCTGAAAGCATTTTTGTTGATTTATGTTAATAGCCCAAGAAAGCAGCAGCCAAACATAGGTACAGATTATAAAAGTAAAAAATTTATTTGTAGTCAGGGAGATTTTAGGTAAGTGTTCCAAGCTTGCTTATGAAAGCAAATCATTATAAAACATTAACCATGTAATCGTTTATTCATAGTAGTGAAGTCCTTTGTTATATTAGAGAATGCATCTGTCCTACTGTTAATAGGACGTATAAATTTATTGGTTTTCTGCAGTACGTGTGATAGATTTGTGTCTTAGTTTAGGCTGCCATTACAAAGTACCACAGACTATGTGTTTTATAAACAACAACACTTATTTCTTCCAGTTCTAGGGGCTGGAAGTCCAAGATCAGGGTGCCAGCATGGTGAAGGTCCTCTCCAGGTTGCAGAGTGCCAACTTCTTATTGTATGTGATAGAGAGAGCCCTGTGGAGTCCCCTTTATAAGGGGTCTAATCTCATTTATAAGGATTCCATCCTCATGACCTAGTTCCCTCCCTCAGGCCCCTCCTCCTAATACCATCACATTGGGGGGTTAGGATTTCAACATGAGTTTTGAGGGGACACAACCATTCAGCCCATTGCAATTCATTATGAATGATGCAATGTACATGCATCTTACCTGAGTTTAGGAAAATAACGTGGTCAGTAGTCATAACCTGTTGTAGTAACCAACTGCTGACGTGTGATTGTTGCAGAGAGGGCCTAGGTCCAGTCAACATGAGAGAGCTTCAGGCTCAGGGCTGGAAGAAAGGAGATGGAGTTTGTTCTATCTCCCTGTCTCCTCCCACTTTAAGGTTTGATGCTTTTGAGGTGAACTGTAGACATCATCAGTCACTCAGAGGAATGTTCTTCCTAGGTCCTGAGTGCCCTTGAAACCAGAAGCTGTGCACAGGAACTGCCTCTAGGTTGGGCCTCTGGGTGGAGCTCCTTGCATGAACGTGACTGGTTGTTTAAGTATGAAATTTGTGCCTTGTTCTTTACAAGCTTAATTTTGACTACAAATGGCTGTCAAAATAACCTGTAGAAGTAGTTATTAATAAACTACAAGTCACTTTCAGCAGGAATTTGTGTGCTTAAAGAGAATGTTGTAGTCTTGCTGTGTCACTGTGAAAGAGAAACGTGATATTGCAGTAGATAAGGGCAAAGGATGTTGTGAGGGAAGAAAATATCCACGGTTACACGGAGGAGAAAGTATTTCATAATCTGGAATTTGGAAAGTACCTACGTTTTGTTCACTTGCCTGCTTTTTTCCATAGAAGGTTTGAGATGACTTATTATTAGACTTTACTGTTTCAAGTCTGTAGCAGTTAAAATGAAGAAGGTAGAACTCAGCATCCTCAATTAGGAGATTGCAGCTATTGCCTTAAATAAGACGTTTGCTGTCCCTATGAGTTTTCATTGCTGGTATCATCCCAGAACCCCTTAATTCTGCTTGTCAGATGTTACTGGGGAAGTGGTTTCCTGAACTGATAATTAAGCACAGTTTCATGCTTTTCAATGTGCAGGACCTTTCTTGGCCAGGCCTTGCAGTAGGTAACCTATTCCACCGTCCTCGGGCTACTGTTATGGTGATGGTGAAAGGAGTGGACAAGCTTGCTCTACCCCCAGGCAGTGTCATTTCATACCCTTTGGAGAATGTGAGTATTTACTCTAAAGAATTAAAGGGATGTATTTAAAATTTTGTCTTGTCAGCTGTCATTATGAATTGTGTTCTAAGCACTCATCTTTCTTTTAATGCCCTGATAAGTAAAATGCAGTTTTGTTTTTTTTAAAATTATATGATGGTTGCAAATTGATTGAAACTTGGCTGCTAGCTATGCATAAGAGTACTTTCTAAGGTAAGAGGTCAAGAAATTGCCCCGCTCTGAGAATAGTCAGAGGATTGAAAAAGAGAAACGAATTGAGGGTATAGCCTGTTGACATCTCGGGCATTATTTCATCACCTTCCCTTCAGAATTTTATCATTTCTTTTGGTAAGGAAAAGATTGGGGGCAGTTTTGCTGGCTCACTTATTCCTTTGCTGGCTTTTCAGGCAATATGGCTGACTGAACTGTTGTGAAAGGCCCTCCTTCTACTGTAAGCATATGGAAGTCAGCAAACATCTTTACATGTATAACTAAAATTGAAAGCAAGAAAGGGATACACACAGGTGCCAGATATGAATAGAAAATATAGAAGCCACAGTGATGAGCAGGAGCTGAAGGTGAAATTGTGTTCCTTACAGAAAGCCAGGGGCTATAAAAATGCTGTCTTGTTCTTGAAAGGAACCCCTAGCTGCCCCAGGGCTACCACAGAGGAGCTGGCTTGCCACCCTTAGCTGTGGAACCCAAAGAGCCCCCTATGAGAAATCTGAAGTATGGGCTTATACTGTGCAGTTAGCTGCTTCAAATTCACACAATCCACCCCACACAGATATGTCCATAATCCAGGATGTTTTGGTAAAAAAAAAAAAAGAATTGAAGAGGTGAATTTACCAAACACTTGAGGGGAAAAAAACGCCATGAGAAAGTCAGCAGGTCCAACAAACAAAATTCATCCCCTTAGAACTACAGATAATAAACCAGTCTCAAAAAGAGACTTGAAAATACATGCATATATTAAAATTGTGAGAAAGTTAAAGAAACGGCTAGAAACTAGAGGTAGTTAAAAGTTATTTTTGAGATGTGGTACTTTTCATTTCCACTTAAAAATATTTTGTAATTTATGTTGATTTCTTTTTTTTTTGGTTTTGTTTTATTTTTATTTATTTATTTTTTACTTTACAATATTGTATTGGTTTTGCCATACATCAACTTGAATTTGCCACGGGTGTACACATGTTCCCAATCCTGAACCCCCCTCCCTCCCCATACCATCTTTACCCATGAGTTATTTAGAAGTGTAACATGTGGGTTCTTTCAGGATAATTTTTAATTATTCAGTTTCTAATTTCATTGCATTATAACACTGGTATATATGATGCTGATTTGGGAGGGGGTGTTTTTTCAGACTTTTCCTGTGGTCTAGTATACAGTATCTCCAAGCACATGACATGTTTACCAAAAAAATGACCATGTACTAGGCCACAAGGCAAAGCTCAGTCGATACTATCAGTATCATATAAACCACCTTCTCTGACCACAATGTAGTTAAATCTGGAAAAAACAAAATGATACCTTTAAAAAATGACTGCAAATGATAGAAACAAACACAAGGTATGAGTCCTTGGGTTTAGAGCAACAAAACCAAGACCAGGAGCTGACTGTGGCTCAGATCATGAACTCATTATTGCCAAATTCAGACTGAAATTGAAGAAAGTAGGGAAAACCGCTAGACCATTCAGGTATGACCTAAATCAAATCCCTTATGATTATACAGTGGAAGTGAGAAATAGATTTAAGGGCCTAGATCTGATAGATAGAGTGCCTGATGAACTATGGAATGAGGTTCATGACACTGTACAGGAGACAGGGATCAAGACCATCCCCATGGAAAAGAAATGCAAAAAAGCAAAATGGCTGTCTGGGGAGGCCTTACAAATAGCTGTGAAAAGAAGAGAGGTGAAAAACAAAGGAGAAAAGGAAGGATATAAGCATCTGAATGCAGAGTTCCAAAGAATAGCAAGAAGAGATAAAGAAAGCCTTCTTCAGCGATCAATGCAAAGAAACAGAGGAAAACAACAGAATGGGAAAGACTAGAGATCTCTTCAAGAAAATTAGAGATACCAAGGGAACATTTCATGCAAAGATGGGCTCGATAAAGGATAGATGGTATGGCCCTAACAGAAACAGAAGATATTAAGAAGAGGTGGCAAGAATACACAGGAGAACTGTACAAAAAAGATCTTCACGACCCAGATAATCACAATGGTGTGATCACTCATCTAGAGCCAGACATCCTGGAATGTGAAGTCAAGTGGGCCTTAGAAAGCATCACTACGAACAAAGCTAGTGGAGGTGATGGAATTCCAGTTGAGCTATTTCAAATCCGGAAAGATGATGCTGTGAAAGTGCTGCACTCAATATGCCAGCAAATTTGGAAAACGCAGCAGTGGCCATAGGACTGGAAAAGGTCAGTTTTCATTCCAATCCCAAAGAAAGGCAATGCCAAAGAATGCTCAAACTACCACACAATTGCACTCATCTCACATGCTAGTAAAGTAACGCTCAAAATTCTCCAAGCCAGGCTTCAGCAGTATGTGAACTGTGAGCTTCCACATGTTCAAGCTGGTTTCAGAAAAGGCAGAGGAACCAGAGATCAAATTGCCAACATCCACTGGATCATGGAAAAAGCAAGAGTTCCAGAAAAACATCTATTTCTGCTTTATTGACTATGCCAAAGCCTTTGACTGTGTGGATCACAAGAAACTGTGGAAAATTCTTCAAGAGATGGGAATACCAGACCACCTGACCTGCCTCTTGAGAAACCTGTATGCAGGTCAGGAAGCAACAGTTAGAACTGGACATGGAACAACAGACTGGTTCCAAATAGGAAAAGGAGTACGTCAAGGCTGTATATTGTCACCCTGCTTATTGAACTTATATGCAGAGTACATCATGAGAAATGCTGGACTGGAAGAAACACAAGCTGGAATCAAGATTGCTGGGAGAAATATCAGTAACCTCAGATATGCAGATGACACCACCCATATGGCAGAAAGTGAAGAGGAACTAAAAAGCCTCTTGAGGAAAGTGAAAGAGGAGAGTGAAAAAGTTGGCTTAACGCTCAACATTCAGAAAACTAAGATCATGGCATCCAGTCCCATCACTTCATGGGAAATAGATGGGGAAACAGTGGAAACAATGTCAGACTTTATTTTTGGGGGGCTCCAGAATCACTGCAGATGGTGATTGCAGCCATGAAATTAAAAGACGCTTACTCCTTGGAAGAAAAATTATGACCAACCTAGATAGCATATTCAAAAGCAGAGACATTACTTTGCCAACTAAGGTCCGTCTAGTCAAGGCTATGGTTTTTCCTGTGGTCATGTATGGATATGAGAGTTGGACTGTGAAGAAGGCTGATCACCGAAGAATGGGTTTTTGAACTGTGGTGTTGGAGAAGACTCTTGAGAGTCCCTTGGACTGCAAGGAGATCCAACCAGTCCATTCTGAAGGAAATCAGCCCTGGGATTTCTTTGGAAGGAATGATGCTAAAGCTGAAACGCCAGTACTTTGGCCACCTCATGAGAAGAGTGGATTCATTGGAAAAGACTGTGATGCTGGGAGGGATTGGGGGCAGGAGGAGAAGGGGACGACAGAGGATGAGATGGCTGGATGGCATCACTGACTCGATGGACGTGAGTCTGAGTGAACTCCAGGAGTTGGTGATGGACAGGGAGGCCTGGCGTGCTGCGATTCATGGGGTTGCAAGGAGTCGGACACGACTGAGCAACTGAACTGAGCTGAACTGAGGTAGGCTAAAGTCAAATCAACACCTAAATATGAGTGAAACTGAAGACCCATCAAGGACACTGACAGTCTTACCGGAGAGAAAAGATACTGTCGTGACAGGAACGAGATTAAAATGGTAGCAGATTTGTCATCATTGCCATTGGGGATTAGAAGTGCAAGAAGGGAAAAGCAGTAATTGCACAGTATGAAGACAGGCTGAGAATACTGTTTAAGTAGACATAATAAAATGATTTATGATATAAGTATTGGAAAGGTGCAGAGAGAGAAACTGCATGTAAGGAGACAGGGCTCTGGTTGGTGATGTGGGAGAGCTAAATCCTAATCTTCTATAATGGACAGTGAATAGGTAACGCCTTAAATTGAAAAATCAAGATGTAGCAATATTAACACATTATTCAGAGATCGTGGTAAAAAGAAAAGGAAACAAAAGGATTTGAAAGTGAATGCTACAAATCGGTACAAAGGATGTAATGTCAGCATGATGAGTGTAGTTAACACTGCTGTATGATACATATGAAAGCTGTCAAAAGAGTAAATTCTAAGTTCTCATTACAAGGAAAAAAATTTTCTTTTTTGTTTTCTCTCTTTTTTGTTTCTGTATGATGATGGTAATTATTACTGTGGTAATAATTTCATGATGATTATGTCATCCACCTTAAACTTATACAGTGATGTATGTCAATTATCTCAATAAAACTGAAAAAAAATTAACTTGAAGTGAGGAAGAAAAAAGATGGAGGAAAGAAAGTGAGTACCTCAGAGGAATAGGAAACAGGCAAACTTATTTTCATAAAAAATCGTATAGAACTACTGGTCTCTTAAGTGGCATGTGTATAAAATTTTTTTAAAGTCAATAAGAAAAGATACTGGAACAGACACAGTCCTAAATAATTCATGGGTTGTTTTTCAGTGCATACTGCATTTTCTTTCACTGTTTTTTTTAAATATAAATTTATTTATTTTAATTGAAGGGTAATTACTTTACAATACTTCCCTTCAGAAGAGGTAGATGGCTCATGTACTTTTGGCAATAACTAAGTACATGATCTCCACTTTTTAATTATACACTTTTATTTAAAAAATAATAATTCATGGGTTGAGAAAACTACGGCAGTGATTTTGAAATTATCTGGAACTGAAAATGTACCATATATTTTTAAAATTGTGGGGTGCAGCTAAAGTGGTAAGAAGGGAATTTATAACCTTAAATGCACATGTTACATAATTTCAAAGATTGCAAATTAGTGAGCTAAAGAAACCAGAAGAATTTCAGAGTAAATGGGAGGGAACGATAAAAATGAAAGGTGTATTAAAACATTTTTCTTAGTCCTCACAAAGATTATTAAGTAGCTTGCAGTGTGTGATTTTCTGTGAAAATCACTGTAGAAGATCTCTTTTAAAAAATACATTAAAAATCCAAAATGCCCTTCAGATTTTCATTAGCTTACAATCTGAAATTAAACATTTTAAAAAGAGTAGCCTCATTTTACATGAGTAGATACTGTGAAAAGAGCTCATGTTACTGCTTAACCTTGACTGACTGCCTCGAAGGGAAAAAAATCCACCCCAAAACAAACAAACAAAAGCTTTAGAATTCCACTTAATGAAGCTTCTATTTGATTAGCTAGCTGTTATCATTAGTTTCAAGTCCTGTAGATACAGAATTTCTATTTTCTCTGGGACAAACATGTGCGTATCCTTATAATATAGTTTTAAGCATGAGCTTTTTTTCCTTTTCCAGTTTAGCGTGTCTGTATCCCTTCTTCCTTCCCAGTTTGGCGTTCACCTGACTCAGTAGCTTCTCCAGTTTGATTGCTAGGGACATGTCACCTTTAATCTTCAACTTTCCTGCCATGAATGCCACTGAGGTGAAATGAGGCTGGGGAATTGTGTTACGTGTTCTCATATTCCTTCCAAAGCCCAAGGAAGTTGACTGTGGGATTGCAAAAGGAGCACGTTTGTGGCTGACTCGGGATGCTTATAAAAAGGATGCTTTTGCAAGTTGGAACTCTCTTCCCCTTCTTCAGTTAATCATTAACTTATTTTAAGAGAATCTGGGGAAGAGTTGATATGCACTGAGTAAGAAAAAAATTAATTTCTTTTCACAGTTACTAAACCCATTTATTTCTGCCTGGCCCACATTAACGTGCTACTTATAAACATGAACCTTTTAATAGTAAAAGAAACTACTGAAAAAAATCGCTCTGAGAAATCTCCATTAAAACAAAAGCATTGCTACTATATTGCTTGTTTTAATAATGATAAGAATAAAATATTTTTGAGGGAAAGAATTACCATTATCTCTTTTAAAAAATAATGTGGGGGCAGAAACAGGTCTATAGGAGTAGAAGTCAGAATTTTGATTACCCTTAGGGGTGGAGGGAGTGGGTAGAGAGGCTTGTAGGGTGCTGATGTTTTATTTTGATCTGGTGGGGCTATATGAATATCCATTTATAAATATTCCCTGAACTGTTAAGCCAAGATGTATGCACCATATTATATGTATGTTGTGTGTGTGCGTGATCAGTTGTGTCCAACTCTTTGTGACCCCATGGGACTGTAGCCCACAAGTCTGCTCTGTCCATGGGAATTTTCTAGGCAAGAATACTGGAGTGGGCTACCATTTATTTCTCTGGGGGAATCTTCCCAACCCAGGGATCAGACCCTGTGTCTCCTACATTGGTAGGCAGATTCTTTAGCACTGAGCCACCTGGGAAGCACCATATGTATGTTACACTGTAACAAGAAATTCAGGGGGAAAAGTACATTTTATCACAATTGCCAATTTCAGTTTATTAATACCATGTGGTCCCAAGATAAATTTCACATTCAAATTTCTTGTGACATACTTTGTCCCTTGCCTAAGAATCTTCAGTCTATCCGAAGACTAAACCCTACACTTTATTAAGCACTTTTTCCTTTTTTAAAAATTATTTTTAAATTATTTATTTTTAATTGGAGAATAATTGCTTTACAATGTTGTGTTGGTTTCTACATCGACATGAATTAACCATAGATAGATGTATGTCCCCTCCCTCTTGAACCTCCCTCCCATCCCTTAAAGTTTTGAAATGAAGTTTTTTAAAGTTTTGAAATGAAAAATGAGGTCTGTTTCTTTCAAATTCAAGTCTTCAAATTCCCTTCACCTCTTAAATGCAAGTTAATACGTTATTATAGAGCATACATTCATTGTGGCACATTTTATCAATATTGAAACCAAATGTGTTCCTGCTAAAAAATACCTGAATGACCAACTGAACCTGCCTGCCAGTGCAGGAGATGCCAGAGACATGGGTTTGATCCCTGGATCAGGAGAATCCCCTGGAGGAGGAAATGGCAACCCACTCCAGTATTCTTGCCTGGAGAATTCCATGGACAGAGGAGCCTGGCGGACTACAGTCCATGGGGTTGCAAAGAGATGGACTTGACTGAGGGGTTGAGCACACGCATGACCACCTGAAAGTGATGCTTTGTACACGATAGTGTTTTGTCCTTAATTTGGCAAGTTTTTTCTTATTTATGCAATTTGGAGACACAAACTCATTGGCCCACTAGGGGGCTGTTTAATCTTCAGTATCCTCAAACAGGTTCTTTGTATTTGGATATGATTTGGGTCTTTTAAATTTCCATAGAAAATGCTGGTACTTTTTTTTTAAGGCTCCCTTTTTAATGCTATTTAAATGATTTTTCTTTCTACTTGGATTCAGATAATAATTAAGGTCTCACTCTTAAATTTCAGGCAGTTCCTTTTAGTCTTGACAGTGTGGCAAATTCCATTCACTCCTTATTTTCTGAAGAAACTCCTGTGGTTTTGCAGTTGGCTCCCAGTGAGGAAGTAAGTTGTGATAGTTTTTATTTTAAAGGCTTTGAAAAATAAGCTCTCATTATTTAATGAAAATTTAAAACAAATTCTATGAAAAATGCTGATAGACCTTGGTATATTGGAATTAATCTACAGAATGTAATACAATTTTGGATTCTTCTTCCAGAGAGTGTACATGGTGGGGAAGGCAAACTCAGTTTTTGAAGATCTCTCAGTAACGCTCAGACAGCTCCGCAATCGACTATTTCAAGAAAACTCTGTTCTCACTTCACTTCCCCTCAATTCTCTGAGTAGGAACAATGAAGTAAGTAGTGTAGTCATTGAATGAATAAGTGAATATCACTAATTTCTCATGCCTCTGACTTTAGAGCAAACTTGAAATTTTAGAAAATGAAAAGTTTTACAAGCTTCCTGCTGGAGTGGATTCTTTTTTTCCTTTAGTGTAATTTTTAAAAAGTGATTCTCATGAACTGACTCTTTTTGTGAGCTGAGCTATAGTAAATAGTATGACATACTAGTGCAAGGGTTGCCACCAGTTAATCCTGACAGGCCAGAAATCACAGTAACTACTTTGGTAGTGGGTGGAACTGCGTAGATCTGGTACTGTGGGAGCTGTTATTCACTGCCTCTTCTGATGTGTTGCCTCATTTTTCTATTCATTCTCAACTGTCCAGTGTAGGGTGCTACCCTTCCTTTGACTCCTGTATGTCAGCTTTACCACCTCTTCACCTGTTCATGCACCCTCTTAACCACGTGGCATGCCACCTTTGTGGTAGCCTCCCTTCACCTACTCTGGATGACCAGGACTACCACCTTTTATTCTTCAAGGGATGTGAGCAAATGAGGCTATTGGCAAGACCTCATTGCAGTGCGCCAGAATATTCTGATGCCCTGAGGGAAAACCACTTTGGAGTTTGGATGCTTTATCATGGCTTTATCAAAAATGAAGTTATTGAGAGGTAGTCGCTGTGCTGGAGAATAACTTATCACCATTTTGTTAGGAAGTACTATTGTATAAGCATTTTCAATTGAAATGAACCTAGCAAATGGAGGACAGTTGCATAAATTCACTCATGTGTTTAATGTCTGTAACTTCCTGTGCCTTACTTGCTAGATGACAAATACAGATCTTGGGTGCATATTTAAGATAATGCTCATTTCTTTCTGCTCTCTGCAGGTTGATCTCCTTTTTCTTTCTGAACTGCAAGTGCTACGTGATATTTCAGGTTTGGTAAGTAGGCTGCTCTCATTTGTCAGTTCCATTTATTCTGGCTTCAGAAGACATTTCTAGAGATGCCTTGAATGGTAATGAAACCAATCAAAAAGTTTACATATGCCTTAGATTTATGAGTCCATGGAAGTTGAGAAACTAGTGGTGGTGGTGGGGATTTTGAACTCATCTAATGTTAACACATTTCTCTGCATTTTTACTTCTAGGAGAGAGATTCCAAGTACACAGGCCTAGGAGTAAGGCCTCCCGTGGCTATAGTCCTGACCTGTTGATTTCTTCTCAGATATTAAGACTTAATTACTATATCTTTATCTTTGGGTCTAAAATAGACCTCAATAGAAAATACAGTTTTGACTAACAGTGCTGTCAACCAAGTCAGGAAGGGAATAAAAATGCGTGTAGTATGTTCTTTTTGGGGGGGATGGGGGGGGAGGTGAATAGTTTTTTTTTTAATCCTATGATGAGATAGAAAAACTTAATCTGTGTGCTGTCTTCTACAGTTGTTGCCCAAACTTTCAGTGGGGTTGGTTTGGGGAGTGTGGAAGTGTAGTGCTAGTGAGTGGGAGGTGAGCACTGATGGGCTCATCTCTCTCTAGGATCAGACTGGTCCAACCACCTGTTCTCTCATACCCTGGCCCATATCTGAGGTTTTTTAGAAATTTTAAAACAAGTTTTTATTATAATTGCTTCTAAAAACTAAAATCTGTGTTGAATTTCAGAAACTCCCATTTTAACCGGTTCCATTTGCCACCCTCTCAGACTTTGTATATAGTGGTATGTGTATGCATGCTCAGTCACTTCAGTCGTGTCTGACTCTTTGTGACCCCATGGACTGTAGCCCACCGAGCTCCTCTGTCCATGGGACTCTCCAGGCAAGAATACTGGAGTGGGTTGCCATTTCCTCCTCCGGGGGACCTTCCCCACCCAGGAGTCGAACCCACATCTCTTGCATTGGCAGGTGGATCTTTACCACTGAGCAACCTGGGAAGCCCATACTGTGGTACACTGGGGTGCCCCTGTTATACCTTTTAGGTATAAAACTCCAACTGGCTGTGTTTGACATTACTTTATCCACTTCCTTTTGTTTGTTCTCCTAAGTTGTCTCGACATAAGCATCTAGCCAAGGATCATTCTCCTGATTTATACTCACTGGAGCTAGCAGGCCTGGATGAAATTGGGAAACACTATGGGGAAGACTCTGAACAATTTAGAGATGCCTCTAAAATCCTTATTGATGCTCTGCAAAAGGTAAATCATCAATGGGGTGTGAGCAGTTAAGAGTATGACCATTTAACTTTTCACTTCCTAATGGGAAAATCTGCTTAGTGAAATACTACTGATTGAAGTCTTTTACTCACCTTCTTTGAGGGCTGAGGATGGAGTAGGTAGGTCACAGGTATATAGTAGGGTGTCAGTGTGTCTTTCCTTCTTTGAGCTGTGCAGCACAGCTTGCAGGATCTTAGTTCCCCCACCAGAGATTGAACGTGGGCCCTGGCAGTGAGCTGAATCTTAACCACTGGACCACCAGAGATCATCTGTTTCTAAAGCTGGCAGAGGCAGCATAAGAAATAATTGATAACTCTAGTACAGTACTTTTTTCATCATGGTAAAATATAGCTACCATAAAATTTACCATTTAACTATTTGTAAGTGTACAGTTCTGTGGCACTAAAAACATTCACATTGTTGTGCAACTGTACCACCGTCCATTGCCAGGACTTTCATCTTCCCTGAAACGCTGTCCCCATTAAATGCTATGAAATAATCAAAGAACACCACTTGGCACAGCACCAGACATGTAGTAGATACTAGTAAATGCTACTTTTCCTCTGCTCTTGAAGTTATTCACCTGCAGCCCTTCAGTGAGGCTTCAGTTAAAACCTTTGTAGGTGTGATTAACCAGAGACCACTTAGAAAGATTTCCTTTTCCATTTCCCTGCTCCCAGTTTATACGCCAACAAATTCAGTGACTACTTTCTTATTCTGAGTATTTGAGCTGAATCT
The DNA here is from genome assembly GCF_032405125.1 of Capricornis sumatraensis. NCBI lineage: Eukaryota > Metazoa > Chordata > Mammalia > Artiodactyla > Bovidae > Capricornis > Capricornis sumatraensis. Next base: position 103,340,857 of record NC_091092.1, on the reverse strand, counting down.
TAACAGTTTTCTGAATATTTTAACATAATCAAAACCTTTAAGACTTGCCTATTTTAAGACTGCATTTCATGAGGCAATAGGTAATTGTGTGTGTTCTTGTAGGTGCACCGAAGCTTTACAAAAATTTTAATAAGTACGTGTATTGAGATTCTTACTAATGCTGATAACGCTTCAGTTTGCAGATGACATGTACAATCTCTATGGTGGGAATGCAGTGGTAGAGTTAGTGACTGTCAGATCATTCGACACATCCCTTGTAAGGAAGACGAGGAATATTCTTGAGACAAAACAAGTGGTGAGTACATTTTTGGATCATGCTTTAAAATTGTAAAATGAACTCTTAAAAAACTCACCAAATCTTGTATCACCTGTGGGCAGTATGCATGAGCAATCAGTAAATCTGAAAATGATTAAAACATAGGTTTTTTATTCACGGAGGTATTGTGTTTTCTAAGTGATGCTCAGTTCTTTGGGGTTGTAATCAGATAATGTACTTTGTTAGGGATAAAAGCAAATCTGTCGGATCTGGTGAGATAATTCAAATACAGGTATTACAAGGAAATGTCAGACATTAACGCGCAGGAGGAGTGTGGTGCTCTCAACTTGTGGAATCTGCTTTTCTCAGAGGCTCATTGTCTTTGTGGTATAGGCTCTCATTTTCCGGCTACGTACTCTCTCTATAATTCTACAAATTTTTGGCCTAGATCTTACTTTGATTTTTAAGCATTTAGAGGATCATAGGCAAGGGTGTCAGCCCTAGTAAAACAAGTGTATATGCACACAGCCGAAGCATCGTGTGGCCAAGAACATTATTTATAGCTGGCTTTATCTCTCAGAGCAGTCAGATCCTCAGTCTTTTATGGACACTCTCCTTTGGGCCCCGTGGGACTGAAGAGTGAGATGCTCAAAGGTAATGTGTGTTCAAGACAGTCTGGACATGGCTGGTTTGAGATTGTTTCATCCTAAATAGGAGTGGGAGAACCTCTGTTTAAAACAGCACACCAGGCTAGACAAACCGAAAAATTTTCACACGACAGAGCATCTAGATAATGGGCGATTGAAAAAAAAAATTACCCTTTTGAGTGCATAGTTCACTATCAAGAAAGTAAGGGGAACTGGAGAACTGTGTAATAATCAGGCTATCCTGAGGACATTGCCAGTTGGGTTACCAAGGGATTGGCTCTTTGTCGGGAGTTGGAACTGAGACTTCCTTGTGTAGCTGGGATGCCGAAAGGGCCATGCCCACAATGAGAAGGTAGATTAGAAAACAGCCTACCTACCAGCAAAGGGGTCTTCCAGGTGGTGGTAGTGGTAAAGAACCTGCCTGCCAATGCAGGAGACGTAAAAGACACTGGTTCAAACCATGGGTCAGGAAGATCCCCTGGAGGAGGGCATGGCAACCCACTCCGGTATTCTTAACTGGAGAATCCCATGGACAGAGGAACCTGGCAGGCTACAGTCCATAGGGTTGCACAGAGTCGGACACGACTGGAGTGACATTAGCACGCACACGCCAGCAAAGGGAGACAGAAAGGCCACTCGGGTGCTGTGCAGGCAGGGTATGTGTTGGGGGTGGTGGGATGTCTCCTAGAGAAGCCTCAGGCCAAGAAATTAACACAAACCCTGGTCCTAAGCTGGTAAGAGGGGTGGCCCCCATCCAGCAGAAATAAATGTAAAATCTCCCTGGCAGGATACACCCTCCACACACAGAATACAAAAGTATGTAACATGTAATACTAGTTAAAGAATTTTTAATATGTAACACTCTAAAGCTGAAGGTAATACCTGTTCCTTTGAAGCTCCCTCTTGTCTTACTTCTCTACCTTCCCCACCTAGAGGAAACTGCTCTCTCGAATATTATGTTAACCATTCCTTGGCTTTTCTTTACAGTTTTAATACAGATGTATTATCCTTAAGGACTTCCCTGATAGCTCAGATGGTAAAGAATCTGCCTGCAATGCAGGAGACCTGGGTCAGGAAGATCCCCTGGAGAAGGAAATGGCAACCCACTCCAGTCTTCTTGCCTGGGAAATCTCATGGACAGAGGAGCCTGGTGGGCTGCAGTCCATGGGGTCGCAGAGTCAGATATGACTGAGTGACTAACACTTTCACTTCATTTAGGCTTAAACAATGTTGTTTGGAATCATGCTGTGTTTTTTCTCTGAGCAAAGGCTCAGTATTTAAGAGGCACGCATGCTGATGGAGTAGTTGAGGTCATTTTACTGCTATGTGTTCCATTGCATGGATGTGCCAGTTATCCATTCTGTTGATAGACATCCTTGTACATGTCTCTCTACACATACACAAGTGTTCCCTAGGGTATGAACTGGCTGGATTACTGTATATGCACACCGTCAACTTTATTGGTATTGCCAAATTTTCTCAAGCAGTTGAGTCACTTTCTGCTTCCACCAACAGAGTGTTTGTCTTCTTCGTGAAGGCGCCTCCTTCTTAGTTCCTAGTATATGTAGCTCTTATGCCACTTAGTATGTTTGTTACATAAATGAATCACAGCTATTAAGTTGTGGTAATTTCCTAACTTAATATTCTTCCATCTTGATTTTCTTTTATTGTAGAAGGACCCCTCAACTCCCTATAACCTTGCATATAAATATAATTTTGAATATTCCGTGGTTTTCAACCTGGTACTTTGGATAATGATCGGCTTGGCCTTGACTCTGATTGTCACCTGTTACAATATTTGGAACATGGATCCTGGATATGATAGCATCATTTATAGGATGACAAACCAGAAGATTCGAATGGATTGACTTTCCTTATGCCAAACTTGGAAAGAAAGAGGATTTGAAAATTGGCTGTTTCATTAAGATAAATCTTTCAGTGTAGTTTAGATAGTACACTTTAAATTTATAAAAAAACAAATTTTGTTCTCTTTTGTGTGCACCTGTGATGTTCTTTTAGAATGAATTATATAGTATTGATGTGAGTTGACTTGTGTGATATAGATTCCATAATATGCTTAAATACGATGATATAACCATTTAATATAATTTCATTCCATTTACTATTTGGAAATATGCACTGTAATAAATGTAAACATTTAGAATAGTTTGTGTTATTTATGTTGGGAAAATGCACTGAATTTGAAATGTTTAACTTCCTTACACAGGACAGGTTAAAAGTGACATTTGGGCTGTTATATACTATGAACCATTTGTAAATGTCTTAATGTAAATATCTCTGAAACAAGAAAAGGTTTTTAACTTCCAGCAGCTGTTAAGTATGAATGTACTTACACAGTCATTCACATTTTCAATTGCATCTGATTGACAGATGATAGCTGTTTTTTTAATCTCTTCTGAAAGTTTGGTGATCTGAATGGTCAAGTGTGGATATTAAACATACTACATTAATCTAAGAAGGAACTAGCTTTGTGGAGTTAAGACACTTATAATCATATACACAAAAACATTTGGGGGACATCTTGGGGCATGATTTCAGTCATTTTCCCCCTTGTGTAAGTTAATCTGGTTTACGGTACAAAATTGTTCTATATAGAATGTTAAGTTGTTAAGTGGAAGTAGATACTCCCTACTTTTTATGTGAAAGTGGACCAATGTCTATAAAGAGTGACAAATAAAGTTAATAATGATTCAAAATTTGTGTCATTTCAATACTACATCTATTTTATATTGTAAAAACCTAAACAGTATTTTGATCATAATTGACTGTTTTGTTATACAGACTTTTTTTTTACATTTGTTTATTCCCACTGCACCTCCTGAGATTGATTCATTACCAATATGAGGAAGACACTTTACTTTCTATGCTTATTATTGAATTTATACAGAATTTGATAAATTAACACTAGACTTCAGGTGGGGAAGGCTTAAATTTCCCTATAGTGTTTAAAAAAGTGACTATGCAACTATTAAATACTGATTTGAATATGAAGGACCATCTAATAAGGTAGAAGGCTTAAGGGTTAAAGTCTTACAGCTTATGACTTACCCAATTAAAATTTTAAGCTTCATGCTTATGTAGTTATTTTAGAGTTATGCTGCCTTGCCCCTGGGAACCCTTCTTGGGTTTAGAATTAGCTGTGTCTCTCTTCTTCACAAAAATCATATCATTTCTAATTAACATGTTTGAGAAGATGGAGTCTATTTAGCTGTGTTTTCTACCACCACTGCAAGATACCTTGGGCAATTACAGTGGTAAACTTCCATAGAGTGTTTCTTTTCTTTGCACCTCTCATTGAACTATAAATAGTGAAGCTGATAACTGCACAGGAAAGAAAAATTAGTTGTCCTAAAATCACTCAAGTATTCACCACCACAACCCCCTGCCAAGCTCATGAAGATGAGGGTGTTTCCAGCCATCTAACCTGGAACACTCTGACCCCCATGGAACCCAACAGGGCCTATGTCTAGGGGACAGGAATCTATAATGCTGCAGAGTGGTTAAAATCCACTTTTATTCCTTAAGTTTCTTATATAAATATTGCCATAGAAGTTAGATTGTTATGATTAAATGTGAAGTAAACCAATGCCTTTGTAATTTAAAACTGATGAGACTTAAGTTCTAGAAGAAAAAAAATTACCTACATGACAGCACTAATCCATATAGGGTAAATGGCACCAGCACCCGTCTATGTTAGGCTGAACGCAATTAATTAAAATAAATGTTCTGCCAAGATTATTATACCTGTTGCTGATGATTTGCTCTTAAATTAAGTCTAATTTGTTCAGGAACATAAATCACGATGTGGAGATTTGTGTGAGAGGCAGGAGAGTCAGGCTTGTGGCAGGCTATTCCACTGACAGAGAAAGAGAAAACCCAATCACTTCATATCTAATTGGTAGAATATTTCAAGTGTATAAAACATCTGAGAGTCTACATGTGGCAGATACTGCTTGTGGCACAATTCTATCAGGAATAATAAGAGAATTGATTTTCTTTGGCTATGTCTCTTTTGAAGGAATTACACACTGAATATCCATTTTCACTGGTACCAAATAATATGGAACATGATAAACTTAGTTTTCAACGGATGATCAACCCAACAATTTCCAAAACATGCAGTGGCATCAGGCTTCAGGTAGGTTTCTTTCTGGCCTTTCATGATCAAGTGACTATGCAGTAGTTTCCTGGAAAAATAAGAGTTGTCAGAAAAAGGCATTAATTAAGAAGCACTGTGACTGAAATATGGATGAATTCAGTTAACTGATTCACCACTTACTAGCTGAACAATCTTGGGCAAATCCCTTAATCCTCTCAATCAGAGTTTTTAATCTATGTAATGGGCATGGTAATACTTCAGGTCTGTGAAAATCAACATTCACTGGGATAACACGCTCTAATGTTTGTCTGTGTTTAATATAAACTATAGTAATAGTACTAAATTCAAGGAACTCTGCTTGGATCCATCATTGTACCACTGATAGGTATTGGCTAGTTTCTTGGTTGCAAATAATAGGAACAAACTGGTTACTAAGTTAGGTCACTTGTCCTACTAGTGACCTTTTACTGGACACAGATCCAGTTCAGGAACGCAGTTCCTATTTGGTTGTCCTTGCTCCTTCCATCTGGGATGGTTCATTGCCGTGCCTCATGGCTTACAGGATCTTAGTTCCCTGACCAGGGATTGAACCTGGGGCCCTCCGGTGAAAGCACTTGAGTCCTAACCACTGGACAACCAGTTCACTTTTGAAAGAGTAATAGTGATTTTATAGACTGTCCCTCAATTGGGGTTGCTTTGATATTTGCTCTTGGTGTCAGGAGGCACATGATCTCTGTATATCTTATCTTTGGTGACATTAACTTATTTAAAATAATCCAAGAAAATTTTCCACAAATAAGAGAAAACTCTACATATTGAAATGGTCTCTACCACTGAAATGGTACCTTGGAAAACTGACATTAATCTACCCATTCTGAGACATCTTAGTACCATTTTAGACTTTTAAGACAAAAGATCTTTAGGGCTTCCATGCAAAAGGTCAAATTACTGATATGAATAAGAAAATCTGCCTGGTATCAGACCTCTCGTGTAATATACAAAGTATTGCAAGGATGGAATAGCATTTTCAAGAAACACAAGGAAATGCAAGCCCAGAATGTTATATCTAGAATCATGGATATAGAGAGCAAGTTTCAATTTTGAACTACTCTTAAAAGACACAAAAATAGACTTGACAAATGAAGACATCTTGAAGAGAAAAACAACATGTATATCAGTCAGTGTGCTCCTGAGAATATATGGGAAAACACACACACACACACATATATATACACAGATTTATTTGAAGGAATTGGTTCATGTGACGGTACAGACCTAACAGAAGCAGAAGATACTAAGAAGAAGTAGCAAGAACACAAAGAACTGTACAAAAAAGGTCTTAATGACCCAGATAACCACGATGGTGTAATCACTCACCTAGAGCCAGACATCTTGGAATGTGAAGTCAAGTGGGCCTTACAAAGCATTACGATGAACAAAGCTAGTGAAGGTGATCAAATTCCAGCTGAGCGATTTCATTCCTAAAAGATGATGCTGTTAAAGTGCTGCACTTAATATGCCAGCAAATTTGGAAAACTCAGCAGTGTGCACAGGACTGGAAAAGGTCAGTTTTCATTCCAATCCCAAAGAAACGCAATGCCAAAGAATGTTCAAACTACCGTACAGTTGCATTCATTTCACATGCTAGCAGGTAATGCTCAAAATTCTCCAAGCTAGGCTTCAATAGTACCTAAACCGAGAACATCCAGATGTACAAGCTGGACTCAGAAAAGGCAGAGGAACCAGAGATCAAATTGCCAGCATTCATTGGATCATAGAAAAAAGCAAGGGAATTTCAGAAAAACATCTATTTCTGCTTCACTGACTACGCTAAAGCCTTTGACTGGATCACAACAGAGGAAAATTCTTAAAAGAGATGGGAATACCAGACTACCTTACCTGCCTCCTAAGAAACCTGTATGCGGGACAAGAAGCAACAGTTGAACTAGACATGGAACAACCGACTGATTAAAAATTGGAGTACAACAAGGCTGTATACTGTCACCCTGCTTATTAAACTTGTATGCAGAGCACATTATGCAAAATGCTGGGCTGGATGAAGCACAAACTGGAATCAAGATTGGTGGGAGAAATATCAATAACCTCAGATATGCAGATGACACCACCCTAATGGCAGAAAGTGAAGGGAACTAAAAAGCCTCTTTATGAAGGTGAAAGAGGAGGGTGAAAAAACTGGCTTAAAACTCAACATCCAAAAAACTAAGATCATGGCATCCAGTGCCATCACTTCATGGGAAATAGATGGGGAAACAGTGTGGCAGACTTTATTTTCTTGGGCTCCAAAATCATGCAGACAGTGAGTGCAGCCATGAAATTAAAAGACGCTTGCTCCTTAGAAGAAACCTAGACAGCATATTAAAAAGCAGAGACACCACTTTGCCAGCAAAGGTCAGTATACTCAAGGCTATGGTTTTTCCAGTAGTCATGTACAGATGTGAGAGTTGGACCATAAAAAAGACTGAGTGAAAAAGAATTTATGTTTTTGAACTGTGGTGATGGAGAAGACTCTTGAGAGTCCCTTGGACAGCAAGGAAATCAAACCGGTCAATCCTAAAGGAAATCAACCCTGAATGTTCATTGGAGGGACTGCTGTGAAGCTCCAATACTTTGGTCACCTGATGTGAAGAGCTGATTCACTGGAAAATTGGCTGATGTTGGAAAAGATTGAGGGTAGGTGAAGGGGGCGACAGAGGATGAGATGGTTGGATGGCATCATCAACTCAATGGACATGAGTTTGAGCAAACTCCAGGAGGTGGTGAAGGACAGGGAGGCCTGGCCTGCTGCAGTCCACGGGGTCACAAAGAGTTGAACGTGACTGAGCTACTGAACAACAACAAATAATCATATGGGCACAGGCCAGCAGGCTGGAATCTCAAGCCTGTACTGTGAAAACCTGTACAGAGGCAGAATTCCTTCTTACAAGAACACTCTTACTGGACTAAGGGCCCACCCTACTCCAGTAATGACCTAACCAATTACATCTTCAATGACCCTATTTCCAAACAAGTCACATTGCATGGTACCAGGGGTTAGAACTTCAACATATCTTTTTGGTGGACCAATATCAACACACAGCATCATAGAAATGTCAGTTCTTCTTGAATAACAAATTTAATCAATCCTAGAAGGCAATGGCACCCCACTCCAGTACTCTTGCCTGGAGAATCCCATGGACGGAGAAGCCTGGAAGGCTGCAGTCCATGGGGTCGCTGAGGGTCGGATACGACTGAAGCGACTTAGTAGTAGTAGTAGTAGCGAGCGACTTCACTTTCACTTTTCACTTGCATGCATTGGAAAAGGAAATGGCAACCCACTCGAGTGTTCTTGCCTGGAGAATCCCAGGGATGGGGGAGCCTGGTGGGCTGCCGTCTATGGGGTCGCACAGAGTGAGACATGACTGAAGTGACTTAGCAGCAGTAGTAGTGAAAATTAAAATGTTTTAACAGAGCTAGACAGGTTGATCCTGACGTTTACATGAAAAACAAAGAACAGTGAAAAGGAAAAGTTACAAGGGTGAATTAGCTTTATCAGATATTAAAACATAAAGCCTCCATGATTAAAGCAGTATAGTACTGATGCATCATTAGACAAACCAATGGAACAGAATAAAAAGTCTACAAACAGACGAAGTACATAAAGAAATTTGGTATATGATAGAAATGGCACCTCAAATCACTGGACAAAGGTAAACTTTTGAATAAACTATACTGAGGCAACAGGATACCCATTTGGTAGATCCCTAATGGCCTAGCATATGCAAGAACAAATGCCAAATGGATGTGAGATCTGAATTTTAAAAAGAAATAAACCATACAAGTACTGGAAGGAAACAGGGTGAGTTATTTCACAGTCCCAAGTGTAGGGAACAGCCTTCCCAACTGGACTCAAAATGTAATAAAAGGTTGATAAATATAAAAATATATATTGTTTCTAATTTTATGAGGTATATTTTATATATAATATACCTATTTCGAGTGTACAATTCAGTGATGTTTTAGCAAACTTACTAAGATCACCCCCCTAAGATCCCTCATGCACATTTACTGTTGATCCCATTTCATACTCTAACCCCCTGACCCAGGCAAGCACTAACCTACTTTCTGTCTCTATATTACCTGCCTTTTCTAGATATTTTATATAAACGACATCATACAGTATGCAGGCTCCTGTGTCTGGTTTCTTTCACCGGGCATCAGGTTTCTGAAGTCCATTTATGCCACAGCATGTATACACAGTTCTTTTCTGTTGTTGAGCAGTATCTCTATATGGATAGATCACGTTTTATTTGTCCACTCACAGTGGGGGCTGTTGTGAGTAATACTGCTAAAAATACCACAGACGAAGAAAATATTTGCAATATACCTCACAGATAAAAGTACTATTTCTAACATATAAACTCGAAATGTGGGCGGGGGGGGGAGTCCAAAATTCCCATTTACAAATGAGGCAAAGACATAAATTGACAATACACCAGAAAAGATCCTAAAATGGCCTTATGTGAAAAGATACTCAAATTTATTGTAATAAGAGTACAAATTAAAACTACACTGAGAGCCAAATCAATCTTAAGAAAAATCAGGCTCCCTGACTCCAGATTATACTACAGACCTATAGTCATCAAAACAGTATGATGGTACAGGCACAGAAATACAGATCAATGAAACATGATACAAAGTCCAGAAATAAACCCATGCACCTTTGGTCAATTAATCTATGACAAAGGAAGCAAGACCACACAATGGTGGAAAGACGGTTTCTTCAACAAGTGGCACTGGGAAAATTTAACAGCTACATGTTGAAAAATGAAATCAGACCATTCTTTAACACCATACACAAAAATAAGCTCAAAATGGATTAAAGACCTAAATGTGAGACTGGAGACTATAAAATTCCTAGAGGATATACATAGTCAGAACACTCTAACATAAAGTGCAGCAGTATCCTCTTTGATTTGTTTCCCAGGATAATGTAAACAAAAAGGGACCTAATTAAACTGAAAACCTTTTACACAACAAAGGAAACCATAAATGAAACCAAAAAACAACCCACAGATTGGGAGAAAATATTTGGAAATGATATGACCAACAAGGGGTAGTCTCCAAAATTTACAAACAGCTCATGAGACTTAATATAATCAAAACAACCTAATCAAAAATGGGCGGAAGATCTAAATAGACATTTCTCCAAACAAGACAAACACATGGCCAAGAGGCACATGAAAAGATGTTCAATATTGCTAACTATTAGAGAAATGCAAGTCAAAATGAGGTATCACCCCACAGCATGCAAAGTGGCTATCATCAAAAACCACAGATAATAAATGCTGAAAGAGGTTATGGAGAGAAGGGAACCTTCCTACACTGTTGGTGGGAATGTAAACTGGTACAGCCACTATGGAGAATAGTATGGGGGTTCCTATAAAAACTAAAAACAGAGCTACCAATGACTTTGCAATCCCTCTGCTGGGTATGCTGCTGCTCCTGCTAAGTCGCTTCAGTCGTGTCTAACTCTGTGTGACCCCATAGATGGCAGCCCACCAGGCTCCCCCATCCCTGGGATTCTCCAGGCAAGAACAATGGAGTGGGTTGCCATTTCCTTCTTCAATGCATGAAAGTGAAAAGTGAAAGGGAAGTCGCTCAGTTGTGTCCTACTCTTCGCGACCCCATGGACTGCAGCCTACCAGGCTCCTCCGTCCATGGGATTTTCCAGGCAAGAGTACTGGAGTGGGGTGCCATTGCCTTCTCCATCTGCTGAGTATATATCTGGAGAAAAACAGGTTCAAAAGGATACAGTGCACCTCAATGTTCACTGAAGAACCATTTACTATACCCAAGACATAAAAGCAACCTAAATGTCAATCCACAAAGGAATGGATAAAGAAGATGTGGTATACATATACAATGGAATATTACTCAACTATTAAAAAGAATGAAATAATGCCATTTGCAGCAACATGGATGGACCTAGAGAGTGTCATACTGAGTGAAGTAAGTCAGAGAAAGACAAATATCATATGACACCTCTAGAATCTAAAAAGAAGTGAGACAAATGAACTTATTTAAAAAACACAAAAATTCAAGACTTATAAAATGAAATTATAGTTACCAGGGAAGGGCTGGGGGAAAGAGACAGTTATGGAGTTTGGGATCGACATGTACACAAACTGCTATATTTAACATGGATAATCAATAAGGACCTACTATATATAACACATATATAAATATATAACACAGGAGACTCTGCTCATCGGCATGTGGCAGCCTGGATGGGAGGAGAGTTTGGGGGAGAATGGATACATGTATACATATTGGGGGGGGGTAAATTCACTGTGCACCTGATAACTTAGGTGACATTCAGTTCAGTCGCTCAGTTGTGTCCAACTCTTTGCGACCCCATGAACTGCAGCACGCCAGGCCTCCCTGTCCATCACCAACTCCTGGAGTTCACTCAGACTCATGTCTACTGAGTCGGTGATGCCATCCAACCACATCCTCTGTGGTCCCCTTCTCCTCCTGCCTTCAATCTTTCCCAGCATCAGGGTCTTTTCAAATGAGTCAGCTCTTCTCATCAGGTGGCCAAAGTATTGGAGTTTCAGCTTCAACATCAGTCCTTCCAATGAACACCCAGGACTGATCTCCTTTAGGATGGACTGGTTGATCTCCTTGCAGTCCAAGGAACTCTCAAGAGTTTTCTCCAACACCACAGTTCAAAAGCATCAATTCTTCAGCACTCAGCTTTCTTTATAGTCCAACTCTCAAATTCATACATGACTACTGGAAAAACCACAGCCTTGACTAGACGGACCTTTGTTGACAAAGTAATGTCTCTGCTTTTTAATATGCTGTCTAGGTTGGTCATAACTTTTCTTCCAAGGAGTAAGAGTCTTTTAATTTCATGGCTGCAAAGTCACCATCTGCAGTGATTTTGGAGCCCAGAAAAATAAAGTCAGCCACTGTTTCCCCATCTATTTGCCATGAAGTGATGGGGCCAGATGCCATGATCTTCGTTTTCTGAATGTTGAGCTTTAAGCCAACTTTTTCACTCTCCTCTTTCACTTTCATCAAGAGGCTCTTTAGTTCTTCACTTTCTGCCATAAGGGTGGTGTCATCTGCATATCTGAAGTTACTTATATTTCTCCCGGCAATCTTGATTCCAGCTTGTGCTTCATCCAGCCCAGTATTTCTCATGATGTACTCTGCATATAAGTTCAATAAGCAGGGTGACAATATACAGCTTTGACGTACTCCTTTTCCTATTTGGAACCAGTCTGTTGTGCCATGTCCAGTTCTAACTGTTGCTTCCTGACCTGCATATAGATTTCTCAAGGGGCAGGTCAGGTGGTCTGGTATTCCCATCTCTTGAAGAATTTTCCAGTTTGTGGTGATCCACACAAAGGCAATAAAGCAGAAACAGATGTTTTTCTGGAACTCTCTTGCTTTTTTGATGATCCAGTTGATGTTGGCAATTTGATCTCTGGTTCTTCTGCCTTTTCTAAAACCAGCTTGAACATCGGGGAGTTCACGGTTCACGTATTGCTGAAGCCTGGACTGGAGAATTTTGAGCATTACTTTACTAGCGTGTGAGATGAGTGCAATAAGTGACATAGTGGTAAAGAATCCAATTACCAATGCAGGAGACAAAAGAGGTGTGGGTTCAATCCCTGGTTGGGAAGATCCCCTGGAGTGGTAAATGGCAATCCACTCCAGTATTCTTGCCTGGGACAGAGGAGCCTGGTGGGCTACAGTCCATGGGGTCGCAAAGAGTCAGATATGACTGAACATGCATACACGCACTTGCCTGGAATGCTCTCTGCCACTCCCAATGAAACTATGCAACACTGTTAACCAGCTAAACTACAATGCAAAATTAAGTATTTAAATTGAAAAGAAACTACACTGAGCACATCAACTTTGATGGCTGCAACAAAAATGACAGAGAATAACAAGGGTCAGTGAGGCCATTGGAACCCTTGTACGCTGCTAGTAGGAATGTAAGACATTGAAGCCCACTTTGGAAAAATAGTCTGGCAGTTTTCAAAAGACTAAAGATAGAGTTACATATGACCTAGTCATTCGACTCTTAGGGATCTACCCAAGAGAAATGAAAACATACAACCACATAAAACAACCCAATCGAAAAATGGACAGAAAACCTTAACTGGTATTTCTCCAAAGAAGATATACAGATGGCCAGCAGGCACATGAAAAGGTGCTCAATATCACTAATTATTAGAGAAACGTAAATCAAAACTACAGTGAAGGACTACCTCACACCTGTCAGTAATAACAAATGCTAGAGAGGGTGTGGAGAAAAGGGAACCTTCCCACACTGCTGGTGGGAATGCAAACTGGTACAACCATTATGGAAAACAGTGTCGAGGTTCCTAGAAAACTAAAAACAGAATTATCATATGACTCAGCATGCTCACTCCTGGGCATATACCCAGACAAAACTGTAATTCAAAAAGATACATGTGAGGAAATATTTGAACAGATTATAATCGAAAACTTCCCTAACATGGGAAAGGAAATAGAAACCCAAGTCCAGGAAGCACAGAGAGTCGCAACAAGAAACACACAACACACATATTGAACTAACAAAAACTAAATTCAAAGGGAAAATGTTAAAAGCAGCAAGTGAAAAGCAACAAATAACATACAAGGGAAACTTCATTAACTTATCAGCTGATTTTTCAGCAGAAACTCTGCCGTCCAGAAGAGAGTAGCAGCATACATTTAAAGTGATGAAAGGGAAAAAAACTACAACCAAGATTAGTCTAACCATCGAGGATATCATTCAGATTCAACAGAGAAATCAAAAGTTTTACAGACAAGCCAAAACTAAGAGAATTCAGTATCACAAAATCAGCTTTACAACAAATGCTAAAGGAACTTCTCTAGGCAGGAAATATAAGAAAAAGACTTACAAAAACAAACCCAAAAGAATTAAGAAAATGGTAACAGGAACATACATACTGATAATTACTTTAAATGTAAATGGATTAAATGCTCCAACCAAATGACACAGGCTGGATGAATGGATACAAAAATAAGACCCCTATATATGCTGTTGACAAGGGACCCACTTTAGACCTAGGAACATATACAGACTGAAAGTGAGGGCATGGAAAAAGATATTCCATGCAAATGAAAATAAAAAGAAAGCTGGAGTAGCAATACTTATATCAGGCAAAACAGACCTCAAAATAAAGATTGTTAAAAGAGACAAGGAACGACACCACATAACAATTGTAAACATGCACCCAACATAAGGTAAATGCTAACAGCCATAAAGGGGAATCGACAGTAACACAAAAATAGTGCAGGACTTTAGAGTTCCACTTATACCAATGGACAGAGCATCAAGAAAGAAAATTAATAAGGAAACACAAGTCTTAAATGACACACTACACCAGATAGACTTAATTGACATATATAAGACATTCCATCTGAAAGCAGCAGAATACACTTTCTTCTCAAGTGCACATGGAACATTCTCCAGGATTGATCACATCTTGGGTCACAAATCAAGACATGGTAAATTTAAGAAAATTGAAATCGTATCAAGTATCTTTTCAGACCACACCACCATGAGATTAGAAATGAATTACAGGGAAAAAACTGTAAAAAAACACAAATACATGGAGGCTAAGTAATATGCCACTAAATAACCAAGAGATCACTGAAGAAATCAAAGAGGAAGTAAAAAACACATAGAAACAAAAGTGAAAGTGAAAGTGAAGTTGCTTAGTTGTGTCCGACTCTTTGCGACCCCATAGACTGTAGCGTACCAAGCTCCTCCGTCCATGGGATTTTCCAGGCAAGAGTGCTGCAGTGGATTGCCATTTCCTTCTCCAGGGGATCTTCCCAACCCAGGGCTCGAACCCGGGTCTCCCGCATTGTAGACAGATGCTTTACTGTTCTCAAGTGCAAATGTAACATTCTCCAGGATTGATCACATCTTGGGTCACAAATCAAGACATGGTAAATTTAAGAAAATTGAAATTGTATCAAGTATCTTTTCAGACCACACCACCATGAGATTAGAAATGAATTACAGGGAAAAAGGTAAAGCGTTTGCCTGCAATGCAGGAGACCTGGGTTCGATTCCTGGGTCGGGAAGATCCCTTGGAGAAGGAAATGGCAATCCACTCTAGCACTCTTGCCTGGAAAATCCCATGGACGGAGGAGCCTGATAGGCTACAGTCTATGGAGTCGCAAAGAGTTGGACACGACTGAGCAATTTCACTTTCACTTTCACAGGGCAAAGAAACTGTAAAAAACACAAATACATGGAGGCTAAGTAACATGCCACTAAATAACCAAGAGATCACTGAAGAAATCAAAGCGGAAATAAAAAACACATAGAAACAAATGACAATGAAAACACACAAAATCCATGAGATGTAGTAAAAGCAAATCTAAGAGGGAAGTTTATAGCAATAAAATTCTAAACAACAAAATCTCAAATTAACAACCTCAACTTACACTTAAGACAACTAGAGAAAGAAGTACAAACAAAACCCAAAGTTAGTAGAAGCAAAGAATTCATAAAAATCAAAGCAGAAATAGATGAAATTGAAACATAATATTGGCAAAGATCAACGAAACTAAAAGCTAGTTTTTTGAGAAGACAAAACTGATGAATGTTTAGCCAGACACACTAAGAAAAAACAGGAGAGAACTCAAATCACTAAAATTAGAAAGGTTGAAGGAGAAATTACAAGTGATACTGCAGAAATACAAAGGATCATTAAGAGTCTGAGTGAGTAAAAGTCACTCAGTCTTGTCCAGCTCTTTGCAACCCCATGGACTATACAGTCCATGGAATTCTCCAGGCCAGAATACTGGAGTGGGTAGCCTTTCTGTTCTCCAGGGAATCTTCCCAACCCAGGGATCAAACCCAGGTCTCCCACATTACAGGTGGATTCACTTACAAGCAACTATGAGGCTTCCCAGATGGCTCAGCGGGTAAAGGATCCGCCTGCCAATGCAGAAGACGTAGATTCGATTTCTGGGTTCGCAGGATCCCCTGGAGAAAGGAATTGCAACCCACTCCAGTATTCTTACCTGGAGAATCCCATGGACAGAGGGGCCTGGCAGGCTACACTCCAGGAGATCACAGAGTCAGACATGACTGAGTGAGTGAGCAGGCATGCACAAGCAATAATATGTCACTAAAATGGATTAACTAGAAACAAGAGAAGGATGTCTAATTAGTCAACATAGCTTTGGAAGTCCTAGTCACATCAAGAGAGAAGAAAAATAAATAAAAGGAATCCAAATTGGAAAAGAAGTAAAACTGTTACTGTTTGCAGATGACATACTACACAGAAAATCCTGAAGATGACACGAGAAAACTACTGCTGCTAATCAACGAATTTAGTGAGGTTGCAGGATACAAAATTAATGCACAGTAATTTCTTGCATTCCTATAGACTAGCAATAAATGCTCAGAAAGAGAAATTAAGGAAACAATCTCATTTATCACTGCAACAAAAAGAATAAAATACTTAGGAATAAACCTACCTAAGGAGGCAAAAAAACGTGCCCTGAGAAGACTATAAGATACCAATGAAAGAAATCAAAGAAGACACAAACAGATGGAGGGAGATACAGTGTTCTTGGATTGGAAGAGTCAATATTGTGAAAACGACAATAATTACTCAAAGCAAGCTACAGATTCAATGCAATCCCTATCAAATTACCAATGGCATTTTTCACAGAATAAGAACAAAAAACTGTACAATTTCTATGGAAACACAAAAGACCTAAAATAGCCAAAGCAATCTTGAGAAAGGAAAATAGAACTGGGGGAATCAGGCTTCCTGACTTCAGATTATACTATAAACCTACAGTCATCAAGACAATAGGGTGAAAAGTGAAAGTGCTCAGTTGTGTCACACTCTTAGTGACCCCATGGACTACAGAGTCCATGGAATTCACCAGGCCAGAATACTAGAGTGGGTAGCCTTTCCCTTCTCCAGGGGCTCTTCCCAACTCAGAGATTGAACCCAGGTCTCCCGTATTGCAGGCGGATTCTTTACCAGCTGAGCCACCAGGAAGCCCAGAGACAACAGGATACTGGCACAAAAACAGAAATATAGGTCAATGGGACAAGACAGAAAGCCCAGCGAATAAACCCATGCACCTATGGCCACTTCATCTTTGACAAAGGAGGCAAGAATATACAATGGAGAAAAGACAGCCTCTTCAATAAGTGGTGCTGGGGAAACTGGGCAGCTACATGTAAAAGAATGAAATTAGAACACTTCCTAAAACCATACACCAAAATAAACTCAAAATGGATTAAAGACCTAAATATAAGGCCAGACAGCACAAGACTTTTAAAGGAAAAACAAAGGCAGAACACTTTGGCATACGTTGCAGCAAGATCTTTTTTGACTCATCCCATAAAATCATGAAAATAAAACCAAAATAAACAAATGGGACCGAATTAAATTTAAAAGCTTTTGCACAGCAAAGAAAACCATCAACAGGATGAAAAGAAGACCCTCAGAATGGGACAAAATATTTGCAAATGAAGCAACTGACAAGGGGGTAATCTCTAAAATATACAAAAAACTCATGCAGCTCAATATAAAAAAAAATCCCAATCAAAAGATGGGTGGTAGCCCTAAATCGGGGCTTCCCAGGTGGTGCTAATGGTAAAGAACCCACCTGCCAATGCAGGCGATAAGAGACACAGGTTCAGTTCCCTGGGTCGGGAGGATCCCCTGAAGGAGGGCATGGCAACCCACTCCAGTGTTCTTCCCTGGCTGACAAACATACGAAAGATGCTTAACATCACTAATAGTCGGAGAAATGCAAATGAAAACTATAGTAAGTGGAGAAGGAAATGGTAACCCTCTCCAGTAATTTGCCTGGAAAATTCCATGGACAGAAGAGCCCAGCAGGCTACAGTCCATGGGATCACAAGAATCAGACATGACTAAAACACCATGACCACAGATGAAACCACAAAAAGCAAAAACCTTGGATAATAAGGTTTATTATCCAGTACTATTTACAATAGCTAGGACATGGAAGCAACCTAAATGTCCATGAACAGATGAATAGATAAAGAAGATGTGGTACACACACACACACACACAGGAATATTACACAGGCATGAAAAGGAACAAAACTGTGTCATTTGTAGAGACTGTATTGCCTTTTAACTATAAAATGATTCTCCAAGAGAATAAATGAAGAAATAATTTTTCCCCAGAATTTGTCAGCATAAACTTAAAGTCTTAAGAATCTCAGGAATGAGAAAAAAAGTTAACACTAATTCCAAGTTTTCAGTTAGGAAACAAAAGGTGATTTTACAGTCTCCTACGTTTTGTACTCCAATGGACTTACTCAAATGTTCTGGTTATCCTTCAACATTCCTTCTCAAAATTTTCTTCTAAAAATCTCATTGAAACCTTATCTAATCAAGTATAGTTGGAAACTCTATACATCTGCTTCCAGGTCACAAGCTGTTGAGAGTAGGTAGACTTAGGTCACAGTGAAGCATCTCCAACCACAGATTACTGGAAATGAAGGTGAATTTAGGGATGTTCTATTTCACCCTCTTTCCCACAGGGATAGAGATAACCATAGCACTCACAGATGACCTTCAGGACTGATTGGTTGGCCAAGTGATTTTGATACATACTTATTTAGCTTAAATGGCAACTGTCTTCACATCTATTTGTAAAGAAACATTTTTCATTCAGTATCTTTTAAAATGTAACATGCACACATACACACAAAACCAATACCACCTATACCTCATTTTAGTAGTACGAATCCCAAATATTTCTTTAGAAGGGGAACTACCCATTGCAGGCCTTCTGTCTAAGGATTATAGAAGTTTGCCACCTACTGATCTTTCACTGAAGCACCTTGTCCTCCATGAAATGGAGATTGCTAATACAGTGTATGGAGTGACATACACTGACATACACTGACATACGCTGTTAACGTTCTGCAAGTATTTCCCAATAAAATGTTAAGTTCTTTAAAATATAAAATTACAGTGACTTACTACCTCACACCAGCAGAATGGTCATCATCAAAAACTGAACAAACAATAAATGCTTCAGAGAATGTGGAAAAAGAGAACCCTCTTGGACTGTTGGTGAGACTGTAAATCTGTACAATCACTAAAGAGAATAGTAGAGAGGTTCCCCAAAAAACTAAAACTAGAACTACCATGTGACCCAACCATCCCACTCTTGGGCATTTATCCAGGAAAAAACCCATAATTT
Organism: Capricornis sumatraensis; assembly: GCF_032405125.1. Taxonomy (NCBI): domain Eukaryota; kingdom Metazoa; phylum Chordata; class Mammalia; order Artiodactyla; family Bovidae; genus Capricornis; species Capricornis sumatraensis. Next base: position 103,321,555 of record NC_091092.1, on the reverse strand, counting down.
CAAAATACATGAACCCCAATATTCACTGCAGCACTATTTCCAATAGCTAGGACATGGAAGCAACCTAAATGTCCATGAACAGATGAATGGATAAAGAAGATGTAGTATGTATATATATCAGTTCAGTTCAGTCGCTCAGTCGTGTCCGACTCTTTGCGACCCCATGAATCGCAGCACGCCAGGCCTCCCTGTCCATCACCAACTCCCGGAGTTCACTCAGACTCACGTCCATCGAGTCAGTGATGCCATCCAGCCATCTCATCCTCTGTCGTCCCCTTCTCCTCCTGCCCCCAATCCCTCCCAGCATCAGAATCTTTTCCAATGAGTCAACTCTTTGCATGAGGTGGCCAAAGTACTGGAGCTTCAGCTTTAGCATCATTCCTTCCAAAGAAATCCCAGGGCTGATCTCCTTCAGAATGGACTGGTTGGGTCTCCTTACAGTCCAAGGGACTCTCAAGAGTCTTCTCCAACACCACAGTTTAAAAGCATCAATTCTTCGGCGCTCAGCCTTCTTCACAGTCCAACTCTCACATCCATACATGACCACTGGAAAAACCATAGCCTTGACTAGACGAACCTTAGTTGGCAAAGTAATGTCTCTGCTTTTAAATATGCTATCTAGGTTGGTCATAACTTTTCTTCCAAGGAGTAAGCATCTTTTAATTTCGTGGCTGTAGTCACCACCTGCAGTGACTTTGGAGCCCCAGAAAATAAAGTCTGACACTGTTTCCCCATCTATCTATATCTATATCTTTATATATATATATATACACACACACACACACACAGAAACACACACACAATGGAATAATACTCATAAAAAGGAACAAAATTGTGCCATTTGTAGAGACTGTGGAAGGACCTAGAGTCTGTCATACAGAGTGAAGCAAAAAGAGAAAAACAATTATTGTGTATTAATATATGCATATATAAAAAACATGTATTTCTGCTTTATTGACTATGCCAAAGCCTTTGACTGTGTAGATCACAATAAACTGTGTAAAATTCTGAAAGAGATGAGAATACCAGACCACCTGACCTGCCTCTTGAGAAATCTGTATGCAGGTCAGGAAGCAACAGTTAGAACTGGACATAGAACAACAGACTGGTTCCACATTGGGAAAGGAGTATGTCAAGGCTGTATATTGTCACCCTGCTTATTGAACTTATATGCAGAGTACATCACGAGAAATGCTGGGCTGGAAGAAGCACAAGCTGGAATGAAGATTGCCGGGAGAAATATCAATAACCTCAGATATGCAGATGACACCACCCTTATGGCAGAAAGCGAAGAAGAACTAAAGAGCCTCTTGGTGAAAGTGAAAGCGGAGAGTGAAAAACTTGGCTTAAAGCTCAACATTCAGAAAACGAAGATCATGGCATCTGGTCCCATCACTTCATGGCAAATAGATGGGGAAACAGTGGAAACAGTAGCTGACTTTATTTTTCTGGGCTCCAAAATCACTGCAGATGGTGATTGCAGCCATGAAATTAAAAGACGCTTGCTCCTTGGAAGGAAAGTTATGACCAACCATACATTTCCTTCTCCAGGGGATCTTCCCGACCCAGGGATCGAACCTGGGTCTCCTGCATTCCAGGCAGATGCTTTAACCTCTGAGCTACCAGGGAAGCCCATGACCAACCTAGATAGCATATTCAAAAGCAGAGACATTACTTTGCCAACAAAGGTCCATCTAGTCAAGGTTATGGTTTTTCCAGTGGTCATGTATGGATGTGAGAGTTGGACTATAAAGAAAGCTGAGCGCAGAAGAATTGATGCTTTTGAACTGTGGTGTTGGAAAAGACTCTTGAGAGTCCCTTGGACTGCAAGGAGATCCAACCAGTCCATCCTAAAGGAGATCAGTCCTGAGTGTTCATCGGAGGGACTGATGTTGAAGCTGAAACTCCAATACTTTGGCCACCTGATGCGAACAGCTGACTCATTTGAAAAAACCCTGATGCTGGGAAAGATTGAGGGCAGGAGAGGAAGGGGACGACAGAGGATGAGATAGTCGGATGGCATCACCGACTCAGTGGACATGGGTTTGGGTGGTCTCTGGGAGTTGGTGATGGACAGGGAGGCCTGGCGTGCTGCGGTTCATGGGGTCACAAAGAGTCAGACACGACTGAGCAACTAAACTGAATGCATATATGTGGAATCTGTACATGGTACAAATGAACCTATTTGCAAAGCAAAAATAGAGTCACAGACAAAGAGAACAAATGTATGGACACTAAGGGGGAAGGGATAAATTGGGAGACTGGGATTGACACATATATGCTACTATGTATAAAATAAATATCTAATGGGAACGTACTGTCCAGCACAGGGGGAAAGGAAGGTGCAATCTATTTGCAGAACATACATTGTTGTTTAGTCGCTAAGTCACAGCCAACTCTTTTGCCACCCCACAGACTGCAGCCCACCAGGCTCCTCTGTCCATGGGATTTCCCACACAAGAATACTGGAGTGGGTTTGCATTTCCTTCTCCAGGGAATCTTCCTGATCCAGGGATCAAACCCACATTTCCTGCATTGGCAGTCAGGTTCTTTACCACTGAGCCACCTGGGAAGCCCAAGACATATCAGGTTTAAAAATGTAGCATTTATAAGGTGCAAACAAATACTGTATGATTCCACTTAAAAGAGGTACCTAGAATAGTCAAATTGGTAAGAGTGAAAGTCCATTGGTAGTTATCAGGGGTCTGGGGGTAGGGAGTTGGTTTAATGGGGATAGACTTTCAGTCTAGTAAGGTCAAAAACTTTGGAGATGGGGCGATGCTGAGAGTTGTACAATGTGAATGTATTTATTGCCACTGAACTGTACAATTAAATGTGGTTAAAATAGTATGTTTTATATTATGTGATGGCTTTTACCATAACAAAAAAACATTTAAAAAGATACATGGACCTCTATGTTCACAGAAGCACTAAGCGTGGAAACCTGAATGCCCATTGACAGACAGAGGAATGGATAAAAAGATGTGGTGCATATATACAATGGAATATTACTCAGCCATAAAAAAGAATGAAATAATGCCATCTGCAGCAACATGAATTGATGTAGAGATTGTCATACTGAGTGAAGTGAGAAAAAAACACCGTATTATGTCACTTACATGTGGACTCTAAAATGTGGCACAAATAAACTTATCTACAAACGGAAACAGACTCACAGACATAGGCTTGTGGTTGCCAAAGGGCAGGGGAGTGACACAGGGAAAGACTGGAAGTTTGGGGCTACAGATGTAAACTATTACATATAGGATGAATAAGGAGCAAGGTCCTCTGTGTAGCACAAGGAACGGATTCAATATTCTGTGACGAACCATAATGGAAAAGAGTTTTTAAAAAGAACGTCTGTATGTGTATAACTGAGTCACTCTGCTATATAGTGGAGATTGGCACAACATTGTAAACGAAGTATACATACTGAAATTTAAAATTTTTCAAAAATAAAAAAATGAAAAATTTAAAAAACCTTGTACACAACTGTTCACAGCAGCACTATTCACGATAACCCCAAACTGGAAACAACCCAAATGTCCATCAGCTGATGAACAGATGAACAGATTGTGGTCTATCCCCATAGTATATGAGTGTTCCACCATAAAAAGGAATGACATACTGACACACACCACATGGACAAACCTTGAAAACATAATGGTAAGTGAAAGAAGCCAGATCAAAATGCCACATATATGAGATGTCCAGAATAGGCAACTCCTTCGAGTCAGGAAGGCATTGAGAGGGTGCCAGGGGCTCTAGGGAGGGGACACAGGAGGAACTATCAATGGGTATGGAGTTTCTTTTTGGTGTAATGAAAATGTTCTAGGATTGATTACCTCAATGCTGGCACAATCTGTGCATATACTAAAAACCACTGTGCATTTTAAATGGGTGCACTGTATTATATGTGAATTATACCACAATACAGCTGTTTATACTCTGTTGACAAGGCTGTGGGGTAACACACACTCCTGAACACTGTGAGAATGCACAATGGAAGGTGGATTGTCAGTATCTAACAAAACTAGGTTTGTATTAATATTTAGCCTTTGACCCAGAAATACCATTTCTAGTGCCTTCCTCTTAAAACACACCAGTAACAACAAGAAAATACACAGGCATAAGGATACTCAGCATTACTCATGCTTACAAAATAGTAGAAACTACTCAAGTGTGCAAATCAAGGCTACTGGCTAAATAAATGATGATACACCCACAATACGGAGTACTATGTCGCTGTAGGAAGAGAGTGTGGATGATCTCTATGAGGTGGTGTGGGGTGGATTCCAGGGTCTACTTATCTATATACACAAAAATATATACATCATCCATTCCCATTTATTTAACAAAGGGGAAAGAAGTAAATATGCATATATCTCCATACTTTTGCAAAAGGAAACAGGAAGGATGAACCAGAAAACAATTCACCTATAAGTTTAGGGGTGGATGTGAACAATATGGAATAAATCAAAAGGAAGCTGGCCCTTGCAGGGTATATCTTTGTGTATAGTTTAATGGTGAAAGGTCAGAAGAGAGAGCTTCTAGGGGCTCTCAGTGTCCATATATGGGCCAACTGGGGCATCAAATAAAGGTGACAGTAAAGGATTATTTCAAGGGATTAGATCTGGTAGACAGTGCCTGAAGCACGATGGACAGAAGCTCGTAGCACGTACAAGAGGTGGTGACCAAAATCATCCCCAAGAAAAAAGAAATGTAAGAAAGCAAAGTGGTTGGTCTGAGGAGGCCTTGCAAGCAGCTGGGAAAAGAAGAGAAGCGAAAAGCAAAGAAGAAAGGAAAGGTATACCCAACTGAATGTAGAGTTCCAGAGAATAGCGAGGAGAAGAAAACACTCCTGAGTGAACAGTGCGAAGGAATAGAGGAAAACTATAGAATGGCAAAGACTAAAGAGCCCTTCAAAAAAACTTGAGGTGCAAAGGGAACATTGCATGCAAAAATGTGCACAATAAAGGAGAGAAACCACAAGGACCTAACAGAAGCAAAAGAAATTAAGAAGAGGTGGTAAGAATACACATAAGAACTACACAAGAAAGGTCTTCACGACCTGGATAACCACAATTGTGTGGTCACTCACCTAGAGCCAGATATCCTGGAGTGTGAAGTCAAATGGGCCTTAGGAAGCATCACTGTGAAAAGGCTAGTGGAGGCAATGGAATTCAAGCTGAGCCATTTCAAATCCTAAAAGATGATGCTGTTGAAGTGCTGCATTCAATATGTCGGCAAATTTGGAAAACTCAGCAGTGGCTACAGGACTGGAAAAGGTTAATTTTCATTCTAATCCCAAAGAAAGGTAATGCCAAAGAATGTGCAAACTACTGTACAATGCAACCATTTAACATGCTAGCAAGGTAATTCTCAAAATTCAAGCTAGGCTTCAACAATACATGAACCGAGAACTTCCAGATGTACAAGCTGGAGTTAGAAAAGGCAGAGGAACCAGAGATCTTCAAATTGCCAACATCTGTTGGATCACAGAAAAAGTAACAGAATTCCAAAAACAACTACTTCTAAAAAAAACAAAAACAAAAACAACTACTTCTGCTTCACTGACTACACTAAAGCCTTTGTGTGGATTACAACAAACTGTGGAAAATTCGTAGAGATGGGAATACCAGACCACCTTACCTGTCTCCTGAGAAATTTATATGCAGGACAAGAAGTAACAGTTATAATCAGACATGGGACAACAGACTGGTTCAAAATTCAGAAAAGAGTATGTCAAGGCTGAATATTGTCACCCTGCTTACTTAACATCTATGCAGAATACATTATGTGAAATGGGCTGGATGACTCACAAGATGGAATCGATTGCTGGGAGAAATATCAACAACCTCAGATATGCAGATGATACCACTCTAATGGCAGACAGTGAAGAGGAACTAAAAAGCCTCTTGATGAGAGTGAAAGCAGAGAGTAAAAAAGCTGGCTTAAAATTCAACATTCAAAAAACAAAGATCAGGGCACCCGGCCACATCACTTCATGGCAAGTAGATCGGGAAAAAGTGGAAACAGTGACACATTTTCTTTTCTTGGGCTCCAAAATCACTGCTGATGGTGACTGCAGCCATGAAATTAAAAGACTCTTGCTACTTGGAAGAAAAGGTATGGGAAACCTAGACAGCATATTAAAAAAAGAGACATCACTTTGCCAACAAAGGTCTGTATAGTCAAAGCTATGGTTTTTCCAGTAGTCACGTACGGATGTGAGAGTTGGACCATAAAGAAGGCTAAGTGCTGAAGAATTGATGCTTTCAAACTGTGGTGCTGGAGGACTCTTGAGAGTCCCTTGGATAGAAAGGAGATCAAACCAGCCTATCCAAAAAGAAATCAACCCTGAATACTTATTGGAAGGACTGATGCTGAAGATCCAATACTTTGGCCACCTGATGTGAATAGTGAACTCATTGGAAAAGACCCTCATGCTAGGAAAGATTGAGGGCAAGAGGAGAAGGGGGCAAGAGAGGATGAGGTGGTTGGATGGCATCACCGATTCAGTGTACATGAGTACAGCTCAAGAACCTCCCTGAGATTCACCTCTAGGCTGTATTCTCAGGATCTGGAAAAAATCTGACCCTGAAAATCTTAGAAAGCAAAGGCTCACATTCTTTTTGCAACAAAACTTGGAACCGGTACAAATTGAGGAAATACGAAAAATAGCCTCTGAATGGCACACTAAATTATAACACAATCCTCCAACTTGATCTCTTTTGCTGTTCCTCATGCTCAAACCTTATGGCACTTAGTCTGACTCGGACTCATGCCACATACGTCTTTCTGTTGCCACCTTATCCCCTCAACTCTCTCTGGCTCTCCCTCTCTGTTAGATTTCTGAGCCCAGGACTTTCTCCTATAATCAAAAGCCTGGGAAAACTCTCCTAACATTCTAAAGAATCCCCTTCTCACTCCTCCTACCTCTTGGGGGCAGGGTTGGGGGGAGGGAGAAGAAAATGGGAAAGAAACCAAGCTTCCCCTCTTTCTGCAAGTTCCCTTACTCCTCCAAATTCTTCTGATCAAACTAAGATCCCACCTCCCCAGAGGAAGAATCGCTGCTGGGACAACATCAGTCAGTCTGCCCCTGTCATCAGAGCCAATTTGAGCACTCTCTAAGTTAAATGTTATCTATGAAACTATGACTACAAAACAGAGAGATGACATTTTTGACATTGGATGGCCATGATATTCTTTAGACCCTGAAAAAAAAACTGGTTAAAATGAAATCTTTTTGAAATTGCAAAACTGGTTCTTTTTGCTATTGCAATTAGGAAAAAGCTGGTTTGTTAAAAAATCTCTTTTTCTTTTTTTAGCTCTGACCCAGCCTGAGAAAACAGAAACATACCTAGGAAAAAGCCTGAAGTTAACTTACCATGCCCTGAAATATACACCCCACTCTGCCTGAGACTCCAGCCATGAGCAAGTTAGCAAAACTTCAAGCCAAGGATAAAAAGGGGCAAAGAGACATGTTAAATCTCAAGCGGAAAACTGTGAGATCTCTGTCCAGATTTATGTATGTCGCAGTGTGTGTCTGTATCTTTGGATAATATTGCTGAGGTTATTCTGTCAATAGGCTCTATTTAATATGCCTAAAGAAAAGAAAGCACTTACAAATCATACAATTCTTAAGTCAAGAAAAAAATCAAACTGAATGAATTTCAGGTTCATATGAACTGGAAAATATTCACTATTAAGTTAATACCTGGTATTAACATTTATTTGTTAATCTAATGAACATAGACATTGTGAAGGTAGTTTTAAGAAAATGCAAATGACCTAAGAGTTTTGGGTGATTTATGTTTACCAATCTACGGAATGCTTATATAAAGGACAGTCCATGCTGAAGGAAAGTAGGATATACGTTTTCAGTAAAAAGGTATAAGAAATGAAATTACATTCTATTAAGGGAAAAGGAAGTTAAGTCTAAACTTACAGGTGCCTGTTCTCTGACTGAGCAAGTGATGTATTTACAGAAAGCATAAAAAATGTTTGTGGGACATGGACCCTGGGAAGAGAGCTTTGTGCATGGTACAAGTTTCTTAAGATGTTAAACTGCATTTGAAATCTTATTGTTACTTTGGCTAAGTGAATAACTATTGTTTCACAGTGAATATAAGCTGGTACCAAACTGGAATTTGGTTTTCTCTCCCTGTTAAAAGAATAAACTTTTCTTGGAATATGGCCTTTAATAACAGATTATGTAAATTTCTTCATCTTTAAGTGATTTATATTTGCTTTCGAAACTTACTGTTACTTTGGCAAAATGAGTATTATTTCACTATGATCTATGAAGACTGTGACACACATAGACAAAGCTCATTCTGCTCCTACAAAAATTAACCCCTCATCAACTCCTAAGTCAGGGAATTTAAAATGGATAAAGAATGGCTGTAAATCAAACAGTCAGGGCTATGAGAAATCCAAGATGGCTGTTTGGCTTTTCCTGGCTCCCTGACAAACCTCAATTTCATTTGATGCAATAAAGCCTTTCCTGGCTGCAGATTTGATGCTCTTACAATGAAAAAAAAAAAGTTTAAAATGCTTCTTCCACTTGGATATATGTTCTACAATCTCCAGTGATCAAGGCACCCACTTCACTGGACAAATCATACAAGCATTAACAAAAACTTCACAAACTTCTTAAAAACTATCACTGTCATCCCCAATCATCAGGCAAGGACAACAGAACAAGATTAATTACATAGGATTAAATAAACTGCTAAATATGATTACAATTTTCATGACTTTTTTGTCTTTGTTTTCAGATATAAAGAAGCTCTTCTCCTCAAACTAGTTGTGGTCTAAAACAATTTGGCAATTTACACCTATGGGTAAAATTAAAACTTTTTTCTCTCTGCCTTGTCCCTCTAGAAATTTGAGACACTTGAGCTCTGAATAACCTTATCAGGTAAATGAAAAGACTGTCTCCTGGCATATACAGAGATTTCAAAGTGTAGCAGGGACCTATAGAAGAAAATATCCACCTTACAAAAACTCATGACAGGTGTACGGTATCTATAGTCAATGGACCAAACTTATTTTAAAAAGAAATTAGTCTTGACTGTGTTTAATAAAAATGGGGGCAGAAAAATTTATGTTTCACTGAATATTAAATTCTAGTTTTGTTAATTTAAGGTCTGTGTTTACCAAGACTCGCTTCCCAGTTAGTTCCCTGCTGTTATGTTTTACTATTATAAGATCTAATTGAGTTGATAAAAGGACACTCTAAGGTTGTTTCTGAAGCCTAACTTCATAATCAATCTTTGGATAAAGATCAGGTGCCTCATGACCTACAACCAGGAGATGAACATCAGCCTACAGTCGTTCAACAAAGTCAGACAACATGGTATATACTGGGCTGCATCTCATAAAGGTTCTTAAATTCTTACTTGTGAACTTACTACTAGCATATTGTTTTCTTTTTTAAATTAATTGGAGGATAATTTCTTTACAATATTGTGGTGGTTTTTGCCATACATCGACATGAATCACCCACAGGTATACACGTGTCCCCCACGTCCTGAATCCCACCAGCACCTCCCTCCCCACCCCATCCCTCTGGGCTGTCCCAGAGCACTGGCTTTGGGTGCCCTGCTTCATGCATCGAGCTTGCACTGGCCATCTGTTTTACATATGGTAATAGACATGTTTCAATGCTGTTCTCTCAAATCATCCTACCCTCCCCTTCTCCCACAGAGTCCAAAAGTCTGATCTTTACGTCTGTGTCTCTTTTGCTGCCTCGCATATAGGATCATTGTTATCATCTTTCTAAATTCCATATATATGCGTTAGTATACTGTATTGGTATTTCTCTTTCTGGCTTACTTCACTCTGTATAATAGGCTCCAGTTTCATCCACCTCATTAGAACTGACTCAAATGCATTCTTTTTTATAGCTGAGTAATACTCCATTGTGTATATGTACCACAGCTTCCTTATCCATTCGTCTGCCAGCGCACATCTAGGCTGCTTCCACGTCCTGGCTATTGTAAGCAGTGCTAGCATCTTGTTTGTTATATTGCACAGTTTACAAAACTGTTGTCTCTTACATTACCAAACGTGTGACTGAGCCTCTAATAAACTGATGATATACAGTTCCATATGAGATCGATCAATGATTGTAATAATGTTGACTCTAGATATGGGAAGAAGCAACACGAGGGAATATTTTCCTGGACTGTAAGAGACTAGCAAGGCAGATATGGTCCAGGACTTCTGTTACTTTCACGGCCTAGCCCAGTAATGGCATACTGAGTGACCTATCGAAAATAAATCTTCACCAGACCTGAGCACTGCTACCACCGTGGGACAAAATGGACCATGAGTTGCCCCCAAAACCAAGGTCAAATCCATAGCCACGAAGGAGCCCTGCTGACTGGAAACTGGCACTTGCTGTTTGCCTCTACGGAGATAAAATCAGGAGCCACTGCAGCTACTGACCTTCAACAGCCCCTGAAAGCAGTTCAGGGTAGCAATCACAACTGAGGCACTTTGTGCTCTGGGGAAAACTGGCAGAAAAGGCCTTCAGATAATTAGATATTTTCATGAGTCCCAATTCTTGCATCTTCGCACACCTGGAGAAACACCAACATCATGGGCCAATGTCTGATCCTAGTTCTCCTGACTAGCCCCTCTTCTAGGCCCCGTGGCAGCTTCTCTACTTCTGTTTATCTTTGGGCCACGTTATCTCTAACCATCCTGATAAGTTTGTTTTTTTCTAGAAGACACCTCCAGATGCTGTTGCAAGAAGGATACCAGCTGGGTAACACATTGGAACAAGCGGTTTTGTCATTCTGTGGACTCTCAACTCCCTGAGCAGATGCACCCTGACAGGGAGCGGGCACTGGGACCCAGGACCCCACAATGCCCCTGTCCAGCAGGAAGAAGCCAGAGTGGTCTGTGCCCCTTGCCCCAATGACCTGGGTCCCCACGTCCCAAGACCAGGATAGGCTGGTAGTTAGACATGAGCAGGGTGTTAATGGGCCAAAGATTCATAAGAAGAGGGACGAATGTTGAGTTCCTGCCCCCAAGGCCACAGGTGCGAGGCCTTGTACCAAGGCCACAGAAGCGGAGCCCAGAACCAAGGACACCTCTGAAACTGACTGAACCCCTTTGAGATCACTGAACCCCTTTGAAATCCCTGATCACTAACAAGCTTCCTGATTCCCAATTAGGTCTTAGGAGTCTTGGGAAGACTTGGGAAGGTGTCTTGGGAGGACCCCTACTCCAGTAAACACCCTAAGGCACCCCAACTAATCACCTAATGTCAACCATCCAGCAGGAATTTTGTCTTGAGGCTATAAAAATTGGCTATTAACTCACAAAAACTATCGACTCTCCCTGGCCTGTCAGGAGGATGGCTCACTGCACTCACGGTGCCCATGTTATCTCTGCTCTTTGTTCTTAATAAACTAACTCCCTTCTCAAATGCTCTGTGTCTGGAAGTTCTTTTCCAGCCCTGACTCAACAAATACTATCTACAATGATGATAAGGCTTTGGCTGGTTAGGCTGATCTGTTAAAATACAGGGAAACATACAGCAGGCCTAATTTCCCTGTGAGGAAAGGTAATTGCAGACCGACATTACTGATGTTCTCTACTCCTAAAACTGTTTCATAACTACCTCTGCCAGGCAGGATTCTCTACATGTTTGTTCAGTTTTCACCTGGTATCCTTCTCGAGTCTCACCAAGCTGCACTGAAATGTCTTATTCTCCACTTGGGCCATTGATTCCAACAGTAAGAACCAACGAATATCTCCTGGGCACAAACCTTATACAAAGACTACATTTAGCTAGGCATCTACCAGCTGGGGTTCTACTAGGAAAGTCACTGAAAACTTTGTCTGTACCTCCATTTCTCTGCTTTAAAATAGCCCCCGTGAACAGGAAGATCTTGTCTTCAATTTGGGCCACGTCCAGACAACACATCAGAGAAGGCAATGGCACCCCACTCCAGTACTCTTGCCTGGAAAATCCCATGGACGGAGGAGCCTGGTGGGCTGCAGTCCATGGGGTCGCTAAGAGTTGGACATGACTGAGCGACTTCACTTTCACTTTTCACTTTCATGCATTGGAGAAGGAAATGGCAAGCCACTCCAGTGTTCTTGCCTGGAGCATCCCAGGGACGGCGGAGCCTGGTGGGAGGCCGTCTATGGGGTCGCACAGAGTTGGACACAACTGAAGTGACTTAGCAGCAGCAGCAGACAACACATTAGAAATGCTTGTGGGGAGAAGGAGTATTTCATTTGGTGATACTTCCCTAGCCTAAGGGAACTTATAACACAGCTGGAAAGACAGAAACACATCAGACATTAAAGTGATTTGTGCAGAGGATTGATGTGAGAAAAGGAAATTTTAATCCTGGTCTACCATGAATTCCCTGTGTCACCATGGCACATGATACAATCTCTTAAACCTTCCTGTCTCATTTGTAAACTGAGAAGGCTGGACTGGATGATGATAATAATAACAGCTCAAATTCACTGAGCATTTCTTATATACCAGGTCCTATATTAAGTACTGACCATGGATTAACACACTGACACCTCACAATACTGCTGAGGTCGGTACCATTATCGCCCCTATTCTGCAGATAATCCATGAGATCCAATGTTCTATAATTATGTGGTTTCAAGTTAAAGATTATGGTGGACTGTATTTTCCAAAGGTGGCCCCAACAATAGTTCCCATTCCACGTGCTCTTCTTAGAAAGCATGACTTTGACACTCCTGCTTTAGAGAGGTCAGTCTATGTCCCCTCTCACTGAATCTGGGTGGGCTTTTGTCTGGAGAAAGTTATGTTATGGGACTTCTGAGAAGAGATCATAAAAGCCAATTAATACAGCTTATATTAGTTTTTAACTGCTGCACAACAGATTATCAGAAACAGTGGCTTAAAATAAGACATTTGATCATCAAAAAATCTATAAACAAATGTTGGAGAGGATGTGAAGAGAAGGAAACCCTTCTACATTAGTGGTGGGAATGTACATTGGTACAGTCACTATGGAGAACAGTATAGAGTTCCTTAAAAAACTAAAATATAGAGCTACCATATGACCCTGCAATTCAACTCCTAGCCATATAGTTGGAGAAAAATACAATCCAAAAGGATACATCCACCTCAGCGTTCACTGCAGCACTGTTTACCACTGCCGAGACACAGAAGCAACCAAGACCCAGAGGAATGGATACAGCAAATGTGGTACATATATACAATGGAATATTATTCATCTAATAAAAGAATGAAATAATACCATTTTCAACAACATGGATGGACCTAGACACTGTCATACTGAATGAAATCAGAAAAAGAAATACATGCAGACGCTAAAGACAAATGATAGAAATGAACTTATTACAAAACAGAAACTGTAATACTGAGTGAAGTTAGTCAGACAATGAGAAATATATGTGGAATCTAAAGACAAATGATAGAAATGAACTTCTTTACAAAATAGAAACAAACTCATAGAATGAATTTGTGGTTACTAGGGAAGGGTTGGGGGGAAGATATAGTTGTGGAGTTTGGGACTGACATGTACACACTGCTATATTTAAAATGGGTAACCAACAAGGACCTACTGTCTAGCACAGGAAGGTCTATTCAATGTCATGTGCCAGACTGGATGGGAGGGACGTGTGGGGGAGAATGGATCCATGTATATGCATGGGTGGGCAACTCTGCAGTCCACCTGGAACTTAGGTGGTGTAGCAGTGAAGAATCCAGCTACCAAGGCAGGAGACGCGAGAGACGTGGGTTCAATCCGTGGGTTGCTAAGATCCCCTGGAGTAGGAAACAGTAACTCCCTTTAGTAATCTTGCCTGAAAAATTCCATGGACAGAGGAGCCTGGCGGGCTACAGTCCATGGGGTCTCAAAGAGTCAGACAGGACTGAGCATCCACACATGCACTTGCCTGGAATACTCTTCCCCACCTCCAGTGAAACTATCACAACATTGTTAACTGGCTAAACTCCAATATACAATTAAACATTTAATAAAGAAACTACACAGAGAACATCAATTGGGATGTCTGCAACAAAAATGACAGAGAATATCAAGTGTCAGTGAGGTTGTGGAGACACTGGAACCCAAATACATCACTGGTGGCAATGTAAGAAAGATACTGAAGCCCACTTTGGAAAAACAGTCTGGCAGCTTTCAAAAGACTAAACACAGAGTTACTTATGACCCAGTCATTTCACTCCTAGGGGTCTACCCAAGAGATGTGAAAACATACAACCACATAAAACAACCCAATCAAAAAGTGGGCAGAAAGCCTTAACAGACATTTCTTCAAAGAAGATATACAGACGTCAGTAGGCACATGAAAAGGTGCTCAACGTCACTAATTATTAGAGAAATGTAAATCAAAAGTACAATGAGGTACCGCCTCACATCTGTCAGAACGGCCATCATTAAAAAGCCTACAAATAACAAATGTTGGAGACGGTGTGAAGAAAAGGGAACCCTCCTACACTGCTGATGGGAATGTAAACTGGCACAACCATTATGGAAAACAGTGTGGCATTTCCTCAGAAAACTAACAACAGAATTACCATATGATCTAGCAATCTCATTCCTGGGCATATACCCACACAAAACTATAATTCAAAAAAGATACCTGCAAAAAAACACTTGAAGACATTATAGTCAAAAACTTCCAAACATGAGAAAGGAAATAACCAGCCAAGTCCAGGAAGCACAGAGTCCCATACAGGATAAACCCGAGGAGAAACACGTGGAACACATATTAAACTAAAAAATATAAATTCAAAGAAAAAGCATGAAAAGCAGCAAGGGAAAAGTAACAAATAATATACAAGGGAAACCTCATTAGTTTATCAGCTGATGTTTCAGCAGAAACTCTGCAGTCCAGAAGAGAGTAGCAGCGTACATTTAAAGTGGTGAAAAGGAAAAAACTACAACCAGGATTACCCTACCCAGCAAGGTCATCATCCGGATTCAATAGAGAAATCAAAAGTTTTACAGACAAGCCGAAACTAAGAGAATTCAGCACCACAAAATCAGCTTTACAACAAATGCTAAAGGAACTTCTCCAGGAGTGAAATATAAGAAAAAGACTTACAAAAACAAACTCAAGAGAATTAAGAAAATGGTAACAGGAACATATATTGTGATAATCATCTTAAATATAAATGAATTAAATGCTCCAACCAAATGGCACAGGCTGGCTGCATGGATACAAAAACAAGACCACTATATATGCTGTCTACAAGAGACCCACTTCAGATCTAGGCACACATACAGACTGAAAGTGAGGGCATGGAAAAAGATATGCCATGCAAATGGAGATCAAAAGAAAACTGGAGTAGCAATATTTATATCAGACATAATAGACCTTAAATTAAAGACTCTTGCAAGAGACAAGGAAGCACATTACATAATGATTAATGAGAATCCAAGAAGATACAACAATTGTAAATACATATGCACCAAACATCAGAGCACCTCAATGCATAAGGCAAATTCTAACGGCCATAAAACGGGAAATTGACAGCAACACAATAATAGTGGGGGACTTTAGCACTCCACTTACACCAATGGATAGATCATCAAGAAAAAAAGTTAATAAGGAAACACAAGTCTTAAATGACACACTAGACCAGATAGACTTAATTGATACATATAAGACATTCCATCCGACCGCAGTAGAATACACTTTCTTTTTAAGTGCACATAGAACATTCTGCAGCACAGATCACATCTTGGGTGAAAAATGAAGACATGGTAAATTTAAGAAGACTGAAAGCAGATCAAGCATCTTTTCAAACCATAATGCCATGAGATTAGACATCTATTACAGGGGAAAAAAACTGTAAAAAAAAAAAAAACACCCACAAAAACATGAGGGCTACATGATATGCTACTAAATAACCAAGAGATCACTGAAGAAATCAAAGAGGAAATAAAAAATACATAGAAACAAATGACAATGAAAACACACACAAAACCTATGGGATGCAGTAAGAGCAATTCTAAGAGGGAAATTTATAGCTACCTCAAGAAACATGAAAAATCTCAAATAAATGACCTAACCTTACACCTAAAGCAAGTAGAGAAAGAAGTACAAACAAAACCCAAAGTTACTAGAAGGGAAGAAATCGTAAAAATCAGAACAGAAATAAATGAAATAGAAACAAATAAAACAGGGGTAAAGATGAATGAAACTAAAAGCTGATTCTTTGAGAAGATAAAAAAAAATTGATAAACCTTTAGCCAGACTCATCAAGAAAAAATGGAAAAGGACATACTATATAAAACTATAAATGGAAAAGAAAAAATTACAACTGACATTGCAGAAATAGCATCATAAGAGACTACTTACAAGCAACTATGAGGCTTCCCAGGTGGCTCAGTGTAAAGAATCTGCCGGCCAATGCAGGAGATGTGGGTTCAATCCCTGGGTTGGGAATATCCCCTGGAAAAGGGAATGGCAACTCACTCCAGTATTCTTGCCCGGAAACTCCCATGGAAAGAGGGATCTGATAGGCTACTGAATGACTGAGCATGCATGGACAAGTAAGTATATGTCAATAAAATGGATAACCTGAAGGAAATGGACAAACTCTTAGAAACGTACAATCTTCCAACTGAACCAGTAAGAAACAGAAAATATGCACTGGCCAATCACAAGTATTAAATTGAAACTATGTTTAAAAATCTTCCAACAAACAAAAGTCCAGGACCAGATGGCATCACAGGTGAATTCTATCAAACACTTACAGTAGAGCTGGGGAAAGGCAATTTTTAAAACGTACTTGTAAGTAAAACACAGAGGAACATTTAAGAAATCATCTCACCGTCTAGAGATAGCGGTGGCTTGGCGTTTTGCTCTTTATCTTGCTAGTGTTCTATCTGTATGCATTATGTCTGAGAAAGACATGGTCTCCAGACAGGCATGCTGCTGCTGCTGCTAAGTTGCTTCAGTCGTGTCCGTCTCTGTGCAACCCCATAGACGGCAGCCCACCAGGCTCCCCCATCCCTGGGATTCTCTAGGCAAGAATACTGGAGTGGGTTGCCATTTCCTTCTCCAATGCATGAGAGTGAAAAGTGAAAGTGAAGTCGCTCAGTCGTGTCCGACTCTTCGCGACCCCGTGTACTGCAGCCCACCAGGCTCCTCCATCCATGG
The DNA here is from genome assembly GCF_032405125.1 of Capricornis sumatraensis. Lineage (NCBI taxonomy): Eukaryota > Metazoa > Chordata > Mammalia > Artiodactyla > Bovidae > Capricornis > Capricornis sumatraensis. Next base: position 103,304,383 of record NC_091092.1, on the reverse strand, counting down.
GACTTTCCAGGCAGGAGTACAGGAGTGGGGTGCCATTGCCTTCTCCATAGAAGGGATATATTGTCCATGGTGTTTTGCTGTCTACTCTTTCACTTTATGTTGTGAACACTTCTTATTTCTTTTAAGTCTGCTTCTCCAGCAGGGTTTATAATGGATAGTACACCTTCTCAGCTATTGCTCGTCATTTATAACAGCTGCAATAGTAATCCTCAGTTAACGGAACAATGTCTATCTTTCTGCTGGACATTTAATTTCTTTTTAGGGTTTTTTTCCTTGTTCCTAATAATGCTTTGCTTTATTCCCCAAGTGTTCATTTATAATGTTCTAGGTACCAAGCATTCCTATTTTAGGTACCCAGGAGAGAACAAGTGAACAAAAACCACCTCTGCCCTGAAGGTTCTTACAGTCCAGCTAGTATCTGTAGCTCGCCATTGTACGTATCTTCCTTTGTTTGTTGGGGTTCACTGTGCCCTGTGCTTTCTCCTATGCCTGTCTGTTGTCTCCCACTCCAATTTCCTTTGCTCTTCTGGACAGCAGCTTTGTAGTGTAAAGGCTCAGCCTCAGTGAAAGGGAAGCTGTAGAATCTGCTTGCTTGTGAGATTAGAATTAGCCTTGGCTCAGACTGCTCCTGGTTTTCTAGTGAAATCCTCACGAGTCAGAATCTACGGGAAACAGCATATGTACGCTTGGTTGACTGGGGGAGCTGTCAGGAAACATGTAACGCTAATTAAGGAATTTAGTCTGTTATTATTACACAGAGAGTGACTGAATGGTGTCTTTCTTGACCTGCTTTCTTAGCTGGCCTCATGGGAAGCCCCGCGCAGCATAGGAGAGGCATGAAGAGGGTGTGAGGTTGCATGCCTTTCCTGAGTCTTTGACCTTGGCAAATAACTTAGTCTCTTTGGGCCTCAGTTTACTCTTGTGCCTCTTAAGAGTTGTTGCCAGATGTGGATCAGATGTGGGAGTTGCATTTGGAATGGGGTCTGGGAAGTGGTGATCACTCGAGAAAATGGAGACTGGTCTTGTTCCCATTGGACAGCATTTTGCATCACCCTGTGAGTGCCGGCGGTGGACAAGCTGTAGAGCAGATATTTGCCATTCTTTCTTCCTTTTTTTTTTTTTTAATGGACCATTTTTTAAGTCTTTATTGAATTTTTTACAATGTTGTTTTGTTTTTTTTTTTTTTTGGCCTTGTGGCATGTGAGATCTTACCTCACCAAACAGAGATTGAACCCACACCCTCTGCATTGGAAAGTGAAGTCTTAACCACTGGACCACCAGGAAAGTCCCTTGACATGCATTCTCATAGTAGATCAACATAGGCGGAATTCTGTCCATTTTTGCTTCATATATTTTGAGGCTCAGTTGTTAGTGAATATACATTTGTAACATCTTTCTGGAGAAGGCAATGACACCCCACTCCAGTATTCTTGCCTGGAAAATCCCATGGACGGAGGAGCCTGGAAGGCTGCAGTCCATGGGGTCGCTGAGGGTCATACATGACTGAACGACTTCACTTTCACTTTTCACCTTCATGCATTGGAGAAGGAAATGGCAACCCACTCCAGTGTTTTTGCCTGGAGAATCCCAGGGACAGTGGAGCCTGGTGGGCTGCTGTCTCTAGGGTCACACAGAGTCAGACACAACTGAAGTGACTTAGCAGTAGCAGTAACATCCATCCTTCTGAAACTCTTCCAAAAAAATTGCAGAGGAAGGAACATTCCCAATCTTATTCTACAAGGCCACCATCACACTGATACCAAAACCAGATTAAAATATCACAAAAAATTATAGACCAACATCACTGATGAACATGGATGCAAAAATCCTCAACAAAATACTAGCAAAAAGAATTCAACAACACAGTAAAAGGACTGTAGAACCATGATCAAGTGGGATTTATCTCAGGGATGCAATAATTCTTCAATAAACACAAATCAGTGTGATACACTGTATTAATAAATTGAAGTATAAAAACCGTATGATCATGTCAACAGATGTAGAAAAAACTTTTGAAAAAATTCAGTACCCATTTAGACACTGAGGGAAACTACCTCGACATAATAAAGGCCATATACAACAAAAACAAAGGAAACATTCTCAATGGTGAAAAACTGAAAGCATATTCTTCAAGATCAGGAACAAGAGAAGGATGTCCACTCTCATAACTATTATTCAAAAATAGTTGTGGAAGCACTAGCCAGGTCGGCAGATAAGAAAAGTAATGAAATCCAAATTGGGAAAGAAGTTATAAAACTGTCACTGTTTGCAGATGACATACTATACACAGAAAATCCTGAAGATACCACCAGAACATTACTGGTACTAATCAACAAATTTAGTAAAGTTGTAGGATACAAAATTAATCCACAAAAATCTGTTGCATTCCTATACATTAGCAATGAATGATCGGAAAGAGAAATTAAGGAAACAATCCCATTTATCACTGCAACAAAAAGAATAAAATACCAAGGAATAGACTTACATAAGGAGACAAAAGACCTGTACTGAGAAGACAATAAGATACTAATAAAAGAAATCAAAGATGACACAGATGGAGAAACATACCATGTTCTTGCAATGGAAAAATCAATATCGTCATGAAAATGACGATAACTACCCAAAGCAATAAACAGATTCAATGTAATCCCAATCAAATTACCAACGGCATTCTGCACAAAATTAAGACAAAGAATCTCACAATTCATATGGATACACAAAAGATACCAAATAGCCAAAGCAATCTTGAGAAAGGAAAATGCAACTAGAGGAATCAGGCTTCCTGACTTCAGATTATACTACAGACCTACAGTCATCAAGACAGTAGAGTACTGGCACAAAAACAGAAATACATATCAATGGAACAGAATGGAAAGCCCAGTGATCAACCCATGCACCTATGGTCACCTCATCTTTGACAATGGACACAAAAATATACCATGGAGAAAAGACAGCCTCTTCAATTAGAGGTGCATGGAAAACTGGACAGCTACATGTAAAGCAACGAAATTAGAACACTTTCTAAAACCATACACAAAAAATAAACTCAAAATGGATTAAAGACCTAAATATAAGGCCCAACAGATAAGACTTCCATGGGAATACCAAGACAGAACACTCTTTAGTATAAATTCCAGCAAGATCTTTTTTGACCCACCCTACAGAATAATGAAAATAAAAACAATATAAACAAATGGAACCTAGTTAAACTTTAAAGGTTTGCAGAGCAGAGGAAACCATCAACAAGACAAAATGATGACCCTCAGAAAGGTGCAAAGTACTTGCAAAGTAAGCAAATGAGAAGGGAGTAATCTTCAAAATATACAAACAGCTCATGTAGATCAATATTTAAAAAAAGCCAATCAAAAAAATGGGTGTTATCCCTAAACATGCAGTTCTCCAAAGAAAACATACACATAAAAATATGCTTAATATCACTATTTATTAGAGAAATGTAAATCAGAACTACAGTGAGGTACCATGTCACACTGGTCTGAATGGCCATCATAAAAAAATCTACAAGAAATGAATGCTGCTGATGGTGTGGAAAAAAGAGAACCCTCCTGCACTGTTGGTGGGAATATTTATTTGTACAATCACTAAGGAGAACAGTATGGAGGTTCCTTAAAAAACTAAAAGTAGAACTACCACATGACCCAGCCATCCCATTCTTGGGCACATGCCTGAGAAAAACCACAATTCCAAAAGATGCACGGACCCCAGTGTTCATGGCAGTACTATTTACAAGAGCTAGGATATGGCAGAAAGTAGAGAAGAACAAAGGAGCCTCTTGATGAAAGTGAAAGACGGGAGTAAAAAAGTTGGCTTAAAATTCAACATTCAGAAAACTAAGATCATGGCATCCGGTTCCATAACTTCATGGCAAATAGATGGGGAAACAGTGGAAACAGTGGCTGACTTTAGTTTTTGGAGTTCCAAAATCACTGCAGATGGTGATTGCAGCCATGAAATTAAAAGACACTTACTCCTTGGAAGAAAAGCTATGACAAACCTAGACACTGTATTAAAAAGCAGAGACATCACTTTGCCAACATAGGTCATCTAGTCAAAGCTACGGTTTTTCCAGTAGTCATGTATCAATGTGAGGGTTGGACTATATAGAAAGCTGAGCACCGAAGAATTAATGCTTTTGAACTGTGGTGTTGGAGAAGACTCTTGAGAGTCCCTTGGACTGCAAGGAGATCCAACCAGTCTATCCTAAAGGAAATCCGTCCTGAACATTCATTGGAAGGACTAATGTTGAAGCTGAAACTCCAATACTCTGGCCACATGATGCAAAGAACTGACTCATTTGAAAAGACCCTGATGCTGGGAAAGATTGAAGGCAGGAGGAGAAGGGGACAACAGAGGATGAGACGGTTGGATAGCATCACCAACTCAATGGACATGTGTTTGAATAAGCTCCAGGAGTTGGTGATGGACAGGGAAGCCTGTGTGCTGCGGTCCATGGGGTTGCAAAGAGTCGGACATGACTGAGCGACTGAACTGAACTGAGGATATGGAACCAACCAGAATGTTCATGAAGAGATGAATGGATAAAGAAGATGTGGTACACAGATACAGTGGAATATTACTCAGCCATAAAAAGGAGCAAAATTGTGCCATCTGTAGAGACTTGGATGGATCAAGAGCTTGTCATACAGAGTGAAGTAAGTCAGAAAAAACAACTATTTATCATATATTAATGCATATATGTGGAGTCTAAAAAAAATGGTACAAATGAACCTAACTGCAAAGCCAAAATAGAGACACAGATGTGGAGAACAAACGTATGGACAACCAGAGGGGAAAATGGGGGCTGGGATAAATTCGGAGACTGGGATTGACATATATATGCTACTACATATACAATAAATAACTAATGAGAACCTAGTACACAGTACAGAGGGGAAAATGTACAATCTGTTTCAACACATAGGTTATTGTTGTTCTTTAGTTGCTAAGTCATGTCCCCATGGACTATAGCCCGCCAGGCTCCTCCGTCCATGAGATTCCCAGGCGAAAATACTAGAGGAGATTTCCATTTCCTTCTCCAAGGGATCTTCCCAACCAAGAGGTCAAACCCACATGTTGTGCTTTGGCAGGGGGGTTCTTTACCACTGAGCCACCTGGGAAGCCCAAGACATATATTAACTTTAAAAATGCAGTGTTTACTAGGTGCAGATAAATAGTTTGATTCCACTTATATGAGGTACTTAGAATAGTCAAATCATAGAGTCAGAAAGTACACTTGTAGATGTCAGGGGCCCTGGGGTGGGAAGTGAGAGTGGGGAGTGTTTAATGGGGACAGACTTTCAGTTTAGAGAGGTGAAAAATTTGTGAGATGGGTGATGTTAAGAATTGCACAACAACATGAATGTATTTCTTGCCACTGAGCTGGACAGTTAAATATGGTTAAAATACTATGATTTAGACCCAGATAATCATGATGATGTGATCACTAATCTAGAGCCAGACATCTTGGAATGTGAAGTCAAGTGGGCCTTAGAAAGCATCACTATGAACAAAGCTAGTGGAGGTGATGGAATTCCAGTTGAGCTGTTTCAAATCCTGAAAGATGATGCCGTGAAAGTCCTGCACTCAATATGCCAGCAAATTTGGAAAACTCAGCAGTGGCCACAGGACTGGAAAAGGTCTGTTTTCATTCCAATCCCAAAGAAAGGCAATGTCAAAGAATGCTCAAACTACCACACAATTACACTCATCTCACATGCTAGTAAAGTAATGCTCAAAATTCTCCAAGCCAGGCTTCAGCAATACATGAACCGTGAACTCTCTGATGTTCAAGCTGGTTTTAGAAAAGGCAGAGGAACCAGAGATCAAATTGCCAACATCTGTTAGATCATCGAAAAAGCAAGAGAGTTCCAGAAAAACATCTACTTCTGCTTTATTGACTATACCAAAGCCTTTGACTGTGTGGATCACAATAAACTGTGGAAAATTCTGAAAGAGATGGGAATACCAGACCACCTAACCCACTTCTTGAGAAATCTGTATGCAGGTCAGGAAGCAACAGTTAGAACTGGACATGGAACAACAGACTGGTTCCAAATAGGAAAAGGAGTACGTCAAGGCTGTATATTGTCACCCTGCTTATTGAACTTATATGCAGAGTACATTATGAGAAATGCTGGACTGGAAGAAACACAAGCTGGAATCAAGATTGCCGGGAGAAATATAAGTAACCTCAGATATGCAGATGACACCACCCTTATGGCAGAAAGTGAAGAGGAACTAAAAAGCCTCTTGAGGAAAGTGAAAGAGGAGAGCGAAAAAGTTGGCTTAAAGCTCAACATTCAGAAAACTAAGATCATGGCATCTGGTCCCATCACTTCATGGGAAATAGATGGGGAAACAGTGGAAACAGTGTCAGACTTAATTTTTTGGGGCACCAAAATCACTGCAGATGGTGACTGCAGCCATGAAATTAAAAGACGCTTACTCCTCGGAAGAAAAGTTATGACCAACCTAGATAGCATATTCAAAAGCACAGACATTACTTTGCCGACTAAGGTCCGTCTAGTCAAGGCTATGGTTTTTCCTGTGGTCATGTATGGATGTGAGAGTTGGACTGTGAAGAAGGCTGAGTGCTGAAGAATTGATGCTTTTGAACTGTGGTATTGGAGAAGACTCTTGAGAGTCCCTTGGACTGCAAGGAGATCCAACCAGTCCATTCTGAAGGAGATCAGCCCTGGGATTTCTTTGGAAGGACTGATGCTAAAGCTGAAACTCCAGTACTTTGGCCACCTCATGCGAAGAGTTGACTCATTGGAAAAGACTCTGATGCTGGGAAGGATTGGGGGCAGGAAGAGAAGGGGACGACAGAGGATGAGATGGCTGGATGGCATCATGGACTCGATGAACGTGAGTCTGAGTGAACTCCGGGAGATGGTGATGGACAGGGAGGCCTAGTGTGCTGCAACGACTGAGCAACCAAACTGAACTGAACTATGATTTATATTATGTGATTATTTTTACTACAATAGAAAACATTCAAAAAGATACACACACCCCTATGTTCATAGGAATACTAAACATGGAAACAAGCTAGATGCCCGCTGACAGATGAATGGATAAAGAAGACATGATGCATATATACAATGGAATATTATTCAGCCATAAAAAGAATGAAATAATGGCATTTGCAGCAACATGCATGGACACAGAGATTGTCATACTGAGTAAAGTAAGTCAAAAAGAGAAAAATATCCTATGATGTCACTTAAATGTGGAATCTAAAAGCTGGTACAAATAAACTTGTTGACAAAACATAAACAGATTCACAGACATAGAGAATAGACTTGTGTTTGCCAAAGGGGAGGGGATTAAGAGAGGGAAGGGTTAGGAGTTTGGGACTCCAGATGTAAGCAATTGCATATAGAATGAATAAGCAACAAGGCCCTAGTGTATAGCAAAAGGAAATGTATTCAACATTCAATGATAAACCATAACAAAAAAGAATTTGAAAAAGAATGCCTATATGTGTAAAACTGAGTCACTTTGCTGTACAGTGGAGATTGGCACCGCATTGAAAATCAAGTATACTCCAATTTAAATTTTTTCAAAAATAAGAATTTGAAACAGCCTTGTACACAAATGTTCACAGCAGCACTGTTCACAGTAACTGAAAAGTGGAAACAACCCCCATGTCCGTCAACTGCTGAACAGATGAACACAATGTGGTCTATCCCCATACCAGAAGAGTGTTCCACCATAAAAAGGAAGGCAGCCCTGATAACAGACTGCTAAGCGAAAAAAGCCAAACCAAAATGAGGTGTCCAGAATAGGCAACTCCTCAGAATCAGGACGGAGAAGGCAATGGCACCCCACTCCAGTCCTCTTGCCTGGAAAATCCCATGGACAGAGAAGCCTGGTGGGCTGCAGTCCATGGGGTCGCTCAGAGTCAGACACGACTGAGCGACTTCGCTTTCACTTTTCACTTTCATGCATTGAAGAAGGAAATGGCAACCCACTCCAGTGTTCTTGCCTGGAGAATCCCAGGGACGGGGGAGCCTGGTGGGCTGCTGTCTATGGGGTCGCACAGAGTCGGACACGACTGAAGCGGCTTAGCAGCAGCAGCAGAATCAGGAAGGTGTCAGAAGGTTGTCGGAGGCGCTGGGGAGAATATCAGGGAGGAGGAAGTACTAATGGGCATCAAGTTTCCTTTTGGGTGGTGAAAACGTTCTAGGATTGATGACCATGCCGATAGCACAGCTCTGAGCATATACTAAAAACCACTGTACATTTTAAAGGGGTGAATTGTATTATATGTGAACTATACCTCAAAACAGCTGTTTATACACTGCTGACAAGGCTGTGGGGTAACACACACTCTTGAGCATTGTGTGAATGCACAATGGAAGGTGGATTGTCAGTATCGAACAAAACTAGATCTGTATTAACATCTAGCCTTTAACCCAGAAATACCATTTCTAGTGCCTTCCTCTTAAAATACACCAGTATTGGGGCTGGTGCACGGGGATGATCCAGAGAGATGATATGCGGTGGGAGGTGGGAGGGGGGTTCAGGATTGGGAACTCATGTACACCCGTGGCAGATTCATGTCAATATATGGCAAAACCAATACAGTATTGTAAAGTAAAATAAAGTAAGAATAAAAAATATATATATAAATAAAATAAAATACACCAGTAACAAGAAGAAAATACACAGATACAAGGTTATTCAGCATTACTCATACAATATGGAAGAAACTATGCAAGTGTGCAAATCAAAGCTATTGGCTAAATAAATGATGATACACCCACAATACGGAGTACTATGTAGCTGTGCGAAGAGAATGTGGATGATCTCTATGAGGTGGTGTGGGGTGGTTTCCAGGATACATTGTAACACAAAAAGTGTATAAATCATCCATTCCCATTTGTTTAACAAAGGGGAAATAAGTAAATATGCATATATCTCCTTATGTTTGCAAAAGGAAACACAGAAAGGATGAACCGGAAAACGATGAAGTTTTCTACTTATAAGTTTGGGGGTGGGGGTGGACAACATGAACTAAATCAGAAGGAAGATGGCCCCTGTAGGGTATATCTTTGTGTGTATTTTAAAGTTGAAAGGTCAGAGGAGACTGCTTCAAGGGGCTCTCACTGCCCAAATGTGGGCCAACTGGGGCATCAAATTAAGGGCCCAGTAAAAAATTATTTCAAGGGATTAGATCTGGCAGACAGAGTGCCAGAACTATGGACAGAGGTCGCTAACACTGCATAGGAACCAGTCACCAAAACCATTCCCAAGAAAAAGAAATGCAAGAAGGCAAAGTGGTTGTCTGAGAAGGCCTTACAAATACCTGAGAAGAGAAGCAAATGGCAAAGGAGAAAGGAAAAAATATACCCAACTAAATGTGGAGTTCCAGAAAATACCAAAGAGAGGTAAGAAAGCCTTCCTAAGTAAACAGTGCACAGAAATAGAGGAAAAGAACAGAATGAGAAAGATTAGAGATCTCTTCAAGAAAATCAGAGATACCAAGGGAACATTTCATGCAAAGATGGGCACAATAAAGGACAGAAATGGCATGGACCTAACAGAAGAAGATATTAAGAAGAGGTGGCAAGAACACAAAGAACTGTACAAAAAAGGTCTTAATGACCCAGATAACCACCATGGTGTGATCACTGACCTAGAGCCAGATATCCTGGAGTGTGAAGTAGAGTGGGCTTTAGGAAGCATTACTATGAACAAAACTAGTGGAGGTGATGGTATTCTAGGGGACTGTTTTGGATCCTAAAAGATGATGGTGTAAAAGTGCTGCACTCAATATGCCAGCAAATTTGGAAAACTCAGCAGTGGCCACACAACTGGAAAAGGTCAGTTTTCATTCCAATCCCAAAGAAGGGCAATGCCAAAGAACATTCAAACTACCACACAACTGCACTCATTTCATATGCTAACAAGGTAATGCTCAAAATTCTTCAAGCTAGGCTTCAATAGTACATGAACCAAGAACTTCCAGACGTACAAGCTGGATCTAGAAAAGGCAGAGGAACCAGAGATCAAACTGCCAACATCTGTTGGATCATAGGAAAAGCCAGGGAATTCCAGAAAAACATCTACTTTTGCTTCATTGACTATGCTAAAGCCTTTGACTATGTGGATCACAACAAACTGTGGAGAATTCTTGAAGAGATAGGAATACCAGACCATCATACCTGCCTCCTGAGAAACCTGTATGCAGGTCAAGAAGCAACAGTTAGAACCTTACATGAAACAACTGACTAGTTCAAAGTTGGGAAAGGAGTACATTAAGGATATACATCGTCACTCTGCTTATTTAACTTCTATGCAGAGTACATCATGCAAAATGCCAGGCTGGATGAAGCACAAGCTGGAATCAAGATTGCCAGGAGAAATATCAATAACCTCAGATATGAAGATGACACCACCCTAACGGCAGAAAGTGAAGAGGAACTAAAGAGCCTCTTGACAAAGGTGAAAGAGGAGGGTGAAAAGGCTGGCTTAAAACTCAACATTCAAAAAACCAAGACCATGGCATTGGGTCTGATTAATTCATGGCAAATAGATGGGGAAACAATGGAAACAGTGACAGACTTTATTTTCTTGGGCTCCAAAACCACTGTTACCGGTGACTGCAGCCATGAAACTAAAAGACGCTTGCTCCTTGGAAGGAAAGCTATGACAAACCTAGACAGCATATTAAAAAGCAGAGACATAACTTTGCTGACAAAGGCCTGTATAGTCAAAGCTATGGTTTTTCCAGTAGTCTTTGTATGGATGTGAGTGTTGGACAATAAAGAAGGCTGAGTGCCGAAGAACTGATGCTTTCGAACTGTGGTGTTGGAGAAGACTACTGAGAGTCCCCTGGACAGCAAAGAGATCAAACCAATTAATCCCAAAGGAAATCAATCCTGAATATTCATTGGAAGGACTGATGCTGAAGCTAAAACTCTAATACTTTGGCTACCTGATGTGAATAGTCAACTCATCAGAAAAGACCCTGATCCTGGGAAAGAATGAGGGCAAGAGGAGAAGTGGGCAACAGAGGATGAGATGTGTGGACGGCATCACCGACTCAATGGACCTGAGTTTGAGCAAACTCCGGGACATAGCGAAAGACAGGGAAGCCTGGTGTGCTGCAGTTCATGGGGTCACCAAGAGTTGGACACTACTTAGTGACTGAACAACAAAGGATTATAACCAGTAAATAAAATATGAATCCGTGAGATCACTTTAATAATAAATAGGTAAGTATATAAATGGGCTTCCCATGTGGCATAAAGAACTCTCCTGCCAATTTAGGAGACATCAGGAGACCTGGGTTCCATCCGTGGGTCAAGAAGATTCACTAGAGGAGGGCATAGTAACCCACTCCAGTATTCTTGCCTAGAGAATCCTGTGGACAGGGGAGCCTGGTGGGCTATATAGTCCATGGGGCTGCAAAGAGTTGAACATGACTGAAGGGATTTAGCACATGGGCCAGTCTCTCTTCAGGGCCCAGGGCCCGCTCTGGCTCCTTACACTGCCTGGTTGGCAACTTCTCCTCACTCCAGGTCCCCCATCACATCATCTCCCCAGCTTCATCTGCTGCAACAAACCCCTTCTTAAGCTCAGTGGCCCTGCTTCCCAGATAGAACCCTAAGGCTGGTTGATCTCAGGAAAGGGTATGTGAGAATTTTTTGCATTCTTGCAACGTTTTTTGTTAAGTGTGAAATATTTTCAAAATAATATCTTAAAAAACTGAATTTTTCTAAGATTTACTTGAGGATGCTTTCAGTAAAAGGTTAATAACAGAAGGTTTTCATTTCTGGTGCCAAGACTAAGTATGAGTAACAGGCACTGCATATTTCCTATGACAGGACCCTGGGAATGAGGCCCTGGCAGGAGAGAGAGGGGGGAGTCCTGCAGTCTTTTGCTTGTTTCACCACTGACCTGATCTGAGGACATAGGAATCAGGGAGAAATGAAACAGAAGATGACAAGGAAGCCATGGTCCACTGGGGGCTGGAACCAATGACCCCCTCCTGCCACTCGACCACAACGAGGGGACCAGACCAGAACACGGGGTGTTTTATAGCTAGAGAAGCTGAGCTACAACACACTTGATTGATATTTCTGAGTTACAGGAATACGCTGGGTAACCACCCAGCCTTCAGCCATTGTATTTATACATGGGGGAAAAGAAAAATAGCATAAGAAGGCAAAAGATTAGAATCAGGGCCACAGATGGCTCTAATATTAATTTTTGCAGTAACTGAAAATAGCACAACCAATATATCCACCTACTGTCTTATTTATCCAGCTTTTCTGGAGGCACTATTCTATTTATTCCCTTTGGTAGAAGGTGAGAGCAAATATTCCAAGGAAATCAGCATCAAATGTGGCCCCCAAATTTTATAAAATACCTAAATCATAAATGTTCAGTTTTAGGAATTCAGGAATATTCTCATGTTTTATAAATGTTGGCCAGCATGCCAGGCAGCTCTAAAGAAATACAATTTCTGATTTTTGTATTAAACCATAAGACAGAAAATCATTTAAAAAAATAATAAAATGTTGCCATCATGACTGTAATTCTTTTTTTTTGCCTGCACTGTGTGGCTTGCAGGATCTTAGTTCCCCGAGCAGGGATTGAACCTGGGCCCCTGCAGTGAGAGCACTGAGTCCTAACCACTGGACCACCAAGGAATTCCCACCCATGATAGTAATTCTTGATTCAGGCAGAATCATCAATGGATGCTAAAACTAGTAGTTAAATATTCGATGAGGAAATGGATATTTACATAGGCTCAAAGTATCTCCCCACAAATTATGAATTACAAAGGGGAAAATATTGTGTTTTTGAGAAATCTAGGGAACATCACTTCAGTCTCATGCGTCACCAGAACACCACCTGTCTCACTAAAAACAGTCACGTGCCTCCTAAGGTGCCTTGCTGGGCATAGGACGTCATTTTTGTGGGGCTCCCAGGAAACATGAACTTCCTGCAGGCAGTCATGAAGAAACATGCAGTGAACCCAAACTGAGGGACATTCTAGGAAACAGCTGGCCTGTACTCTTCTCAAATGTCAAGGTCATGAACACTGGGGAAAGGCTGAAGAACTGTTGTAGATTACAAGAGATTACAGAGACAGCTGTCTTATTAACAGATTAACAGAGACAATTAAAAACAATGTGTGACCCTGCTCTGGATCCTGGACTAGAAACAGAAGATTGTTATACAGGACATTACTGGGACAATTGGCAAAATGAGAATAAGGATTGTAGATTACAGTACTATATCAATGGTAAAAGCCTTGCTTTTGATGGGTGTATTGCGGTAATGTAGGAGAAACTCCACGAGCATCCAGATGCTTAGGAAATAGACACTGAAGTTCATCTGAAGTTCTTAGGGGCAAACAAAACCATAAAGCAAATGTGTCAAAATGTTAACAGCACTGGTAAGTCTTGGTAAAGGATATACATGAGTTCTTTTCACACTTTCTGCTTTGTTATTCTTGTTTTAAACTATTTTCACTTTTCTGTGAATTTCAGATTATTTCAGAATAAAAAATTTTAAAGAAAATAAAATCAAAAGGTGTGCTCTCCATGGCCCATCTCACTGGAACCCCCTGAGGAGAACCATGGGTCCAGGTCCTTAATGTCAAGGAAGATGGCAAGAGACCTATGACCTGGAATCTTTGTTGGAAGAAAGTATGCAATGGCGCGTTTTCAATAGACTACAGAAAGGTAGAAAATCTATCTTAGTATTTGCCAGTCTTCTCCAATTGTCTTCCTTTCTTAAATTAATAATTAATCTGGCTGCATTGGGTGTTAGTGGTGGAGTGCAGGCTCTGTAGGTGTGGCACACAGCCTTAGTTGCCGTGAAGCATGTAGGATCTTAGTTTGCTGACCAGGGATTGAACCAGTGTCCCCTGAATTGCAAGGTGGATTCTTAACCACTGGACCACCAGGGAAGTCCCCAGTGTTTTCCTTTGAAAGGTGATAGTGAACTTGCCCTCCACGTTCATGTGTCTCGAGGTGGAGCCACACAGGAGACCCTGAATGCTTTATGTTGGCAAGGCGGCACAGACTGTAGAAAAGCCACTTTCAATGATATTAATGATAATATTATCTACAATACTATCTACAATAATCATAAATCTTTAGCTGCTTTGTCTCGTCTATTAAAATACAGTGAAATATACAGCAAGTCTAACTTCTCTATGGGGAAAGGTAATCCCAGGACAGCATTACTGATATTCTCTCATTCTAAAACTGATCATTATCTTTGCTAGGTAGGATTCTCTACAGCTTTGTTCATTCCTTGCCCTGTATCTTTCTCAAGTCCACCCAAGTTGCATTATGATGTCTTACCCTCCATTTGGCTCATTCATTTCAACTGCAAAAACCAACAAATATCTTCCAGGCACAAACCTTATACAAAGACTATATTTAGCTAAGCATCTACCAACTGGGATTCTATTAGGGATGTCACTTAAACTTTGTCTCTATCTCCATTTCTCTGCTTTAAAATGCTCCCCGTGAACGGGCTTCCCTGATAGCTCAGTTGGTAAAGAATCCGCCTGCAATGCAGAAGATCCCGGTTCTATTCCTGGGTTGGGAAGATCCACTGGAGAAGGGATAGGCTACCCACTTCCAATATTCTTGGGCTTCCCTGGTGCCTCAGATGGTAAAGAATCCACCTGCAATGTGGAAGACCTGGCTTCGATCCCTGGGTTGGGAAGATCCCCTGAAGAAGGGAAAGGCTACCCACTCCACTATTCAGGCCTGGAGAATTCCATGGACTGTGTAGTCCATGGGGTCACAAAGAGTCGGAGACGACTGAGTGCCTTTCACAACACAAAACAACATGAACAGGCAGATCTTATCTTCTTCAATTTGGGCCACATCCAGGTAATACAGTAGAAAGGTTTATGGGGAGAAGGAATATTTCACTTGGTGATACTTCCCTGGTGGCCTAAGGGAACTTAGAACACAGCTGGAAAGACAGAAACACATCAGACGTTAAAGTGATTTGTGCAGAGCATTGATGTGAGAAAAGGAAATTTCAATTCAGGTCTACCATGTGTCACCACGGCACATAACACAACCTCTTAAAGCTTCCTGCCTTATTTGTAAACTGAGAAGGCTGGACTGGATGATGATAACAATAACAGCTAAAATTCACTAGGCATTTCTTATATACCAGGTCCTATATTAAGTACTGACCATGGATTAACACACTGAAACCTCACAATACTGCTGAGGTCGGTACCATTATCGCCCCTATTTTACAGATAATTCATGAGATCCAATGTCCTATAATTATGTCATTTCAGGTTAAAAAATATGGTAGACAGTATTTTCCAAAGGTGGCCCCAACAATAGTTCCC
The DNA here is from genome assembly GCF_032405125.1 of Capricornis sumatraensis. NCBI lineage: Eukaryota > Metazoa > Chordata > Mammalia > Artiodactyla > Bovidae > Capricornis > Capricornis sumatraensis. The sequence continues at coordinate 103,289,013 of NC_091092.1, read as the reverse complement.
ATTCCACGTGCTCTTCTTAGAAAGCATGACTTCAACAGTTCTGCCTTAGAGAGGTGGGTCTATGTCCCCTCTCCTTGAATCTGGGTGGGCTTTTGTCTGGAGAAAGTTATGTTATGGGACTTCTGAGAAGAGATCATAAAAGTCAATTAATACAGCTTATATTAGTTTTCTACTGCTGCACACAAGATTATCACATATTTAGTGGCTTAAAATAACAGCCATTTAATCATTAAAAAGTTTACAAACAACAATTTGTAAAAACAAAACAAACAACAAAAAACCTGCTAGAGAGGCTGTGGAGAGAAGGAAACTCTCCTACATTGTTGGTGGGAATGTAAATTGGTATAGCCACTATGGAGAACAGTATGGAGGTTCCATGAGAACTAAAAACAGAGGTATCATATGACCTTGGGCATATATCTGGAAAAAAAATAAACATGATCCAAAAGGATACATGCACCCCAATGTTCATTGCAGCCCTGTTTACAAGAGCCAAGACATGGAAGCAACCTAAATGTCCATCCACACAGGAATGGATACAGAAGATGTGGTATATATATAAATGGAATATTCAGTTCAGTTCAGTCGCTCAGTCGTGTCTGACTCTTTGCGACCCCATGAATCGCAGCATGCCAGGCCTCCCTGTCCATCACCATCTCCCGGAGTTCTCTCAGACTCACGGCCATCGAGTCTGTGATGCCATCCAGCCATCTCATCCTTGGTCGTCCCCTTCTCCTCCTGCCCCCAATCCCTCCCAAGCACCAGAGTCTTTTCCAGTGAGTCAATATTACTCAGCCATTATAAAGAATGAAATAATGCCGTTTGCAGCAGCGTGGAAGGACCTAGAGTGTCATATTGAATGAAGTCAGACAGAGAAAGAGAAATATCATATGACATCCCTGATATGTGGAATCTAAAAAGAAATGATATAAATGAACTTACAAAATAGAAAGAGACTCACAGACTTGGAAAAAGAACTTATAGTTGCCCATTTGAGGAAGGGATAATTAGGGAGTCGGTAAGGTTATGTATACACTGCTATGCTCAAAATGGGTAACCAACAAGAACCAGTTGCATACCACATGGAACTTTACTCAATGCCATGTGCCTGCCTGGATGGGAGGGTGTTGGGAAGAGAATGCGGATGTGCTTAGTCACTCAGTCATGCCCAACTCTGAAACCCCATGGACTATAGCCCACCAGGCTCCTCTGTCCATGGGGATAATCCAGGCAAGAATACCGGAGTAGGGGAGTGGGTTGCCATTTCCTTCGCCAGAATATCTTCCTGATCCAGGGATGGAACCCGCGTCTCTTGTCTCCTACACTGGCAGGCGGGTTCTTTACCACAACCGCCACCTGCATGGATATATGTGTATGTATGACTGAGTTCCTTTGCTGTTCACCAGAAACTACTACAACATTTGTAATCGTCTACACCCCAATACAAAATAAAAAACCTCAAGTATGAAAAGAAAACCCCAGCCATTTACCCCAGCTCATAGTCTGTAGGTTGGGATTCTGGGCAGAGCATGGCTAGGCTCTCTGCTCAGGGTCTCACAAGGTGTGCATGTTGTTGGAGGAATTCAGTTCCTTGTGGCTACAGGGCTCTGGTCTGCCTCTCCTCACTGGCAGCCAGCTGAGGATGCACTCAGCTCCTAGAGGCTGCCTACATTCCCTGCCAGGTGGCCATTCCACGCTCCAAGTCGGCCAGAGAGACTCTCCCTCATGTCAAGTCCCACTCAGTTTCGATCTCTGGCTTTCTCTGTCTCTAACAGACCCAGATTCAAATGGCTCATATGAGACAGAAGACACTCAGAAGAGGAAGCGGCAATGTTGCCCCAGAGGCAGAGTCTGGAGTAATATGGCCACAAGCCTAGGTATGGAAGATGAAAGAGGCTGAAGTTTGGACTTTTAGCTTTCAGAACTGTGAGAAAATAAATTTCTGTTGTCTTAAGCCAAAAACAAAACACCTCATGTGATCAGGTCAGGCCCACTTAGAGAATCTCCCCATGTTAAGGTCAACTGATTTGGGACTTTAATCTTATCTTCAAATTCCCTTTCGTCATATAATCATGGGAATGATATTTAATCATATTCATGCATTCTGCCCACACTTGAGGGGAGATTATGTAAGATTATGCCTACAACACATCTTCTTAGGCACCAGGCTGTGAAGAAACAAGTGGCTTAATAGTTCCAGCTGAGCTCCCAGTAACAACCAGTATCAACTTGCCTGCCTTGTTAGTGAACCATTTTGAAAGTGGATCTTCCAGCCCCAAGCTGAGCTGCCTCAGGTGGATCAGATAAGCTGGATTTATTTAGTCTCACCCAAATTGAAAATATCTGAGTAAAATAAAAGATTGTTGTTCTAAGCCACTATATTTTGGGGTGATTTATTACACAGTAATAGGTAATCAAAACCAAGTAGCAATCTATGGGAGATGATCTCCAAGTACTAATAGCTTCTAATGGACAAGGTGTGGCAACTTACATTTATTTTAGGACACTGGAGCATCTGGCAGTGTAGACCTAAAATGTCATTCCATTCATGGTTTGCTAATTTATTAATTCCAATTTATAATGAATTGACTCACACCAGTGTATCAGTCATCCGTATCTGGAAGCCCAGTACTTTAAAAGGGTTATATAAAAATAATGCTGCTTTCCTTTTGAACAATGGTTATACTGTGTGTTTTAAAACTATATTTGTAAAACATCTGGGATGTAAATGAAGGCAGATAATGAATGTATTCATTTTTAAAAGTATAGCGGGCTCATTATAAATCACTGCGTGTATGCTCACCTGCTAAGTCATGTTTGACTCTATGACTTCATGGACTATAGCCCGCCAGGTTCCTCTGTCCAGAGGATTCTCCAGGCCAGAATACTGGAGTGGGTAGCCTTTCCCTTCTCAGGAGATCATCCCAACCCAGGGATCGAACCCAGGTCTCCCGCATTGCGGGCGGATTCTTTACCAACTGAGCTATCAGGGAAGCCCATAAAATGAAAGTCACTCAGTCGTGTCTGACTTTTTCCCACTGTATAGTCCATGGAATTCTTCAGGCCAGAATACTGGAGTGGGTATCCGTTCCTTTCTCCAGAGGATCTTCTCAAGCTAGGGATCAAACCCAGGTCTCCGGTATTGCAGGAGGATTCTTTACCAGCTGAGCCACCAGGGAAGCCCATTAATATTTCAATGTATACTTAATTACTTTTCAACTCATCATTTTTACTGGAAAAAGTAGAAAACACTGGGAAGACCACCATCAGTTTTGTCATTAAGAATTTTCATCAATGGATATTAACTGTTAGGTGAAAGACTTGGGAGAACAGAATATTCATCCACTCTCAAAAGAGGCTCCAGAGAGGAGAGGAAAAGGTACCTTTATAATGGAGAAACCTGACAGGCAATTCCTTAACCACATGACAGGCAATTCCTTAACCACATGATCAAACTCACAGTCACCAATGATGGAAACAAATGATATCAGGTGCCTCCCATTGTAATATATTAAAGACAACCACATCTGTGTAGTATTCTTACCAAAAAAACATTCAATTTAAATTTAATTAAGATAAAACTGACTAATCCAAATTAAGGACATTCTGAAACCACTGACTTGTACTTTTCAAAAATATCACATCACAGAAGAAAAAAAAAAGCTGGGGAACTCTTCTAGATTAAGGGAGGTTAATCTAAAAAATATAACTACATGTGAATCTTGAGTGGATCCTGAATTTTCCCCCTCCAACAAAAAAGAAATAAACAGCCATAAAACTATTTAAATATGCACTGCTTATTAGCTGATAATGCTGTACTAAATGTTAAGCATCTGAGATTATTGTGGTTTGGAGAATGTCCTTGTGAAGAGCCAGACACTGAAATATATAGAGGTGAAATATTCGCAGGTAACTCAGGCAAATTGTACAGAGAAAATTCTGTACTTGAAGAATTTTATATCAACATCTAGTCAATGCAATGGCAACCCACTCCAGTACTCTTGCCTGGGAAATCCCATGGATGGAAGAGCCTGGTAGGCTATAGTCCATGGGGTCGCGAAGATTCGGACATGACTGAGCGACTTCACTTTCACTTTTCACTTTCATGCATTGGAGAAGGAAATGGCAACCCACTCCAGTGTTCTTGCCTGGAGAATCCCAGGGACAGCGGAGCCTGGTGGGCCGCCGTCTACGGGGTCGCACAGAGTCGGACACGACTGATGTGACTTAGCAGCAGCAGTTAATGCAGTCCACAGACTAGAGAGAGCAAGCAGAGTTTCCCTTGTACCTGAGAAGTGGTAAGCTAGACCACCGTCTCCGCCGCCGGCACCTGGAGCACTGAAAGGTTTCAAGTGGCGGCAGCACACCACGGAGGGAAAGACAAGGTTGTACGCGCATCTTTGCTTAAATCACTATTGCCCGCGCAATGCATGCACATTCTACACACTTTACGGCAGTCACGCAAAGGCACGAAGGCGAGGCCACACTTCCTGTTCCCAAAGACGGACATGACAGTGGCACGTGCCCTCTGGTGCACTTTACGGCAGAAACACAAAGTCACGAGGGCAGGCCACGCTTCTACCCTCAAAGGAACGCAGCACAGTGGCACGTGCAGTCTGGCATGCTTTACGGCTGTCGCGTGTAGGTGCGAGACTTGGGGCTAATGCAGCTTCAGGATAGGCTGAGGTTCCAGGTTCTACGCCCCACGTCAGTGTCGGTTAGCTGTCCGTTTGTTGGTGCTCGCAAGCCTTAGCGATCATGGCAGCAGTGGTGGCTCTGTGCCGGAAGGCGATGGAGACCGTAAAGACTAAGGAGTTCCGAGATTACCTGACCAGCACTCACTTCTGGGGTCCAGTGGCCAACTGGGGCCTCCCGCTGGCTGCCTTCAGGGACATGAGGGCATCACCAGACATCATCAGTGGCCGCATGACAACTGCGCTCATCTTCTACTCGATGGCCTTTATGCGCTTCGCCTACCGTGTACAGCCTCGCAATTTGCTGCTGATGGCATGTCACGGCACCAACATGGTGGCACAGAGTATTCAGGCAGTCCGCTACCTGAATTACCACTATGGCGGTGGCACCCCGGCAACCACCACTGCTGCTGTCTCTGCCACCTCTACCGGCTCTGTGGATTCTACTGCAGCTACCACCCCTGCAGCTGAAGACCCTGTGGCTGACAGCAACTGCCCGGAGATCACCTGCTGTTATCTAGTGACCTGGGACCGTGATTGAGTGGCCTGATCGAATCTCTGCAGCTTCCATGCACTGAACTAATCTTCCTAAAGAAAAATTAAAAAGTTTGGTTTTGACTCTCAAACAGTGCAAATTTGATTGAAACCTGCAGTTCGGTTAATAAAACATGGCAAATAGCACAGAACTGACACTGTTGAGTATCATTTATTTCGTGGAGAAATAAAATGGTTGTTAGAAGTTGAGGGTAGATTGGCTAGTCTTCCTCTACGCCGGGCCTGCAACTCGAGGGTTAATTTATGTAGGGGAGGAAGAGTGAATGAAAAACACTTCAAAGTACTGATTTTTTTAAAAAAAGCTCTCTTGAGAACGTTTTTGGCACTTGTTTTGGGTGTTCAGGTTTAAATAAGGGTGCTTAGTAGAATATGACTTTAAAAACTTGATATAGCCACAATCTCTTTATACCAATAAATTCAAGGGCTATTTCTACTGAGGTAAATATTTCCAAGTGGGTTTAAATGAATTCAGTGATATCCAACTTAGACTTTTAAGGTGTACTTAGCAAGAGACCATAGAATCTCTTGGTGACCGAGAACAATGCTAGAACCTTCCATGGAAACAAGATTAACAACTCTGAGGTCAGTGGCTATCAAACCGGAATTCTTGGTAAATAGAAAATAAAAACAAATCATAATCCTTTCCTCTTTTCCTCATGCCTAAAAATGGGGGAAATGGCAGTTTGTAAAACTGGTGAACTTACCACCCAGTGTTGCATGCTAGCTAGGGTTGGGGGTGAGGGTCAGTGGTCAACAGTATTAGCCCAGGGTATCCCTCTCTAGGAGGACTTCCTAAATGGCTTGGTGGTAAGGAATCCACCTGCCAGTGCAGGAGATGCAGAAGACATGGGTTTGATCCCTGGGTCAGGAAGATTCCCTGGAGAAGAAAATGGCAACTGACCCCAGTATTCTTGCCTGGGAATCCCATGGACCGAGGAGCCTGGCGGGCTACAGTAGTCCATGGGGTCTCAAAGAATCAGACATGACTAAGCACACACACATCCATGCTAGTCCATGGGGTCACAAAGAATTGGATATGACTAAGTGCATGCACATGCACACACACACGCGCGCGCACACACCCAGGCTAGGAATCCTATGAGTGCTCAAGGATTTGCTTAAACCTGGGAGCGTGAGAAGGGAAAAAGATAAGGATGGGGTTGTGGGTGTGAGGCCATTACCTCTACAGCAGAGGCTGCCCTCTAGGATTTGATCCCAAATCCCCCAAATCCCTTGGGAGAATGCAGGAGGTTCCAAAGGGATCTACTGGGGAACCTCAATCAATGCAAGCGTTCAAAGGTGCTTACACCCTGCTTCTGTCAAAGATTTCAAATGCAAAGACACTGAAAACAACTCTGAAAGCTTCTGAAGACATCAGATTTTGGACAAGACAGGCCCAAGTTTACCTTCTGTGGCATCTAAGCAACAGTCCTCTTTGGAGGCAGTCTCTGCATTTCACATTTTGCATACAGGGTAAAAAACAAACTCTGCAAAATGACAGCGTATGAGTTATCTGATTCTGTGTAACAGATCACCCCCACACTTAGCTTAAAACAACAAATATCTCACACAGAGTTTTGGAGGGTCAGCTATCTGCGAGGGGCTTAAGTGCTTCTGGCTTGGTCTTTCAGCTGTCGGCTGGGGCTGCAGTCTCTGAAAACTTGCCTGGGGCTGGAGGATTCACTTCCAAGCTCATTCACACAGTTGTTTGCAGGAGGCTTCACTTCCTTGTCATGTGGGCCATAGGGCTGCTCACAACATGGCTTCCCCCAGAGAAGGTGTTCCAAGAGACAGAAAGTCCAAGATGGAAGTTGTAGTCTTTTATAGCTTAACCTGGGAGGTGACATACTATCACTTCAGCTGTGTTTGCTTGGTCACATGGACCAACCTTGGTGCACTATGGGAAGAGAGCAGAAGGGTAGGGATAGCAGGAGGAAGGGATCATCAGGGGCCATCTTGGAGGCTGGCTACCACACGGTTCTGAAGTAAAAATTTTCATACCTTTCTGAAACTCAGTAGAAAGTAATAAATCATGCAAGATCACTGCCCACCTTCCCCAAGAGATGTCACAAAATGCTCAGTTTATAATTGTGCAATCATTACAAACAAGCATATATCATAGAGGATGGTTTTTGAGAAGCAGGAAAGAAGTCTCTGGAAGACATGGTAGCTTCTAATATTTCAGATAGTTCAGACATACCATAATAAAAAGCAGTTCTAAAAGTTCTGAAATGAATCATAACATTGGTATCAAGATTTTTATTGAAACTTTAAAGGATTTTCCCCCTTCGCTCTCACATGAGTAGAAATTAATATATTTCTAGATTTGTTTTACAAAATATATTTTGTAATTTGAGTATTGCATTTCAATCAAGGGCCACTGTCTGTTGAAGACATATGAGAGCAGGGAGGTTTCTAATTAACCGGGTAAGGGGAAAGGGAGTAATCCCTGCTGATAATTTTCTGTTACTCTACATTCATAATTTAGAAGCCAAAACAGAGAAAAAAAATCCCAAAGATTGCAACGCCTCCATTCTAATGCAAGGCTTCACTTACAGGATCTAATTTGTAGTACGCCCACCCAGCTCAGAGCTCCAACCCTTTGTTGTCTAGGATATTAGTGTTTACAGCCATGTAAGTGATTAATACTTTAATAAAAATGCACTCTTCAAATCATTAGGGTAATAATCATTTCATAATCCCCCCAAACTCTCAAACATAATCCTTTCTGTCCTTGACAATTTGACTTCAAACTGTCTACAGGTCTCTACCATTGCTTTATGAAGCAATAACATTTCCCAAATTGGCAGAGCTCTTGTTCCAGAAGTTTTCGTTACTGACACACTTCGGTTATTTCCCAGCATTGCGGTTTTGTATTGAGTTTAATACATAAACGTCTTTGTCTTGAGGTCTTCTGACTTTCCCGGCAAAGCCCAAGATAAAATCCAAAGAACTGCATTATCCTTGCAACTTGAATGCTACAACCATTTTGCTCCTCTAATTCTTTCAAAACTATGAACCTTATACCATGTACCAGGGAGAGGCCAGGTGTGCATAGCACTGCTGGACCCAAACAAGCCATCTGGAGATGAAACAGCACTGTGTGGGAAGGAAGCTACTTCCTGGGCTTCTCCTGACCCTGACAACTCACAAATGCCCCTGGAGGGGGAGCTGACACCCACAATAATGTAGACCACAATATATTCCAGCAAATGTGACACATAGGTCTTGCAGCTTGAGTTTATGTCTATTATTTTGAAATACAAAATTTTAATGAAAAAATTTCAAAATACAGGAGTGCACGTTGTCATTCAAATTCCATATGGGAGTGTGCCAAGGACAGAAAAGCCAAATTTGACCCCAATTCTTCTCGCAGAGGTGACCTGGGAAAAAAGCTTGGGAAAAGCACACAGCTTTCCAGATCTCCGTTATCTGAAAGCGCCATAGTTTTATAGCACACTATGCATTGTTATACATTCTGCTTTTCTATCTGTATGTCTTAGACATCATTTCCTATCAAAGCATGGCAGCCTTACCTCCTCCTTTTTTAACAGTCGTGCAATTCTCGGCAACATGGATGTGCTGTGATTATTTAACCGGTCCTCTCTCCATGGCCGCCTGCCAAGACTGCTGTGAACACCCTTCTGTGCACGCTCTGTGCCCTCGTACAGAGATCCAGAAGGTTGATGTTCCTGTACACACAGTTTGCTTTAAAGCCCCCTCTGGACGTGTCTTCTTATATTAAATGCTGGCCACACCTCGTGGGTCACGGGATCTTAGTCCCTCACACCAGGGATTGAACCTGGGACTCATGCAGTGAAAGTACTGAGTCCTAACCACTGGACCACCAGGGAATTCCCTGAATTCATTTAATTCATCAGAGCAGACAATAAATCCAGTAAGATGAGAGCTCACATACCATTGTCCATACTGTACAAATCTTCACTTTTGCATCTACTTCAGTGCCTGACATGTGGCTGACACTTGATAAATGTTTGTTTGGTAGATAAGGAAAAACTAAATAGATACAAGAGGAATGAAATGAAAGTATTCATAACCCAAAGTTCCTAAGGCGAGAAACCAGATCTTAAATTGGTTAGTGAATCAATATTTGATTTGATCCCAAGGTTTGTTACTTTATATCTAGAAACTATGAAATATTTCATGAAGTTTCTTAGTTTGGTTGGGGGGGGGGGTTCCAAGATGAAAGAAAATTGCCACTGTATTACTGAAGTCTTCTAAAGGTATTCCATGAAATAAAGGGAGAAAGAAAAAGCAAGATTAAAGACCAAATAGTAGCATGAAAGATGAAAGCAGGAAGTTACAGGCATATGTGCATTCATCCAGGTTTTACACAATTACGTTCAATGCATTTTAATGTAAAAATACCCCAAATATATCCCCCACCCCCATTCCCTAAAAATCACATCCTTGATGGGCAGCTGAGTAAGCAAAGGAGCAGGGCTTCACTTGGGCTCGGACTGGAAGCACTTTCTCCAGGCAGCGGGGAATGTGGCAAGTCTGTCCCTGAAGATCCAGGGGCAACATGGCCTAGCTCAGCACCGCTGTGCTTTTGTGCTTAGTCACTCAGCCATCTCCAACTCTTTGCGACCCCATGGACTATAGCCCACCAGGCTCCTCTTTCCATGGGGATTCTCTAGGCAAGAATACTAGAGTGGGTTGCCATTTCCTCCTCCAGGGGATCTTCCCAACCCAGGGATCAAACCCAGGTCTCCTGCACTGCAGGTGGATTCTTTACCCTCTGAGCTACTAGGGAAGCCCAAGAATATTACAGTGGGTAGCCTATCCCTTCTCCAGGGGATCTTCCCAATCCAGGAATCAAACCTGGGTCTCCTACATTGCAGGCAGATTCTTTACCAGCCGAGCTACAAGGGAAGCCCACTGGCTTTGGAGATGAGCAGACGTGGGGGAAGGTGAGGGTAAAGCTAATCCCACAGACTACTGCACACAACAGGACAGGGATTTGCAGTTCAAGAAACAAATAGGACAAAGCTGAAAGTGGATGACTTTTGGGGTAAGAGGAACAGAGTGAATCTGTGAAGTTGCTGAAAGAAAATGATGTCTTTGAACTTCCATAACAATGTTCAAATTTCCTTCTTAAACCTCATAACAAAGGACCAATCTTGGTTAACAATGTAATGAATATTTATATCTATGAATACCTCTGCACTATCAGCTGACCCTTTAGTTAAGGAATATTCATCAAGCACACACGGACCACACCCTGCACTCAGCACTTGGAATAACTGAACAGAAAGAGCTGTGATACCAGCCTGGGCCCTCCCCCTATGCTGTCAGTCAAGTTACTGTGTTCTCAGCCCAGCTCTCTGTCTTACCGTCTCAGGCTACCAGAAAGGGGAACTCACAGTTCTGTACTAACTGGAAATGCTGGCAAGAAGGAAGGATTTCTATCTCAACATCAATACATCACAGCCCACCTGTGGGCATCCTCACGATTGAGACTCTGAGGCAAGGGTGTGTGTGCCAATGGGCAGAGAACTTGGCGTGGCCCTTCACAACAGGCCTGGCCGAACACAAGCCTAGTTACTGTTGAAGCAGTTAGAGTTTTAGGAGCAGAAAAGAATGTCACCTTTTAAAGAGCAACACAAAACGAAAAACAAAACCTGAAAAACAAACCACAACAAAAAAAAAAACCCTGGATGATACCAAGTTTGGTACAAGAGTATCTAATATTTTTTGGTTGGTACAGATAACACCACCAAGCTTGTGAATGTTAAAAAAAAAATAATACTCCCAAAGAGTCAAAGGAAAGTCCAGGAGAAGACAATACAAATCCCTTTTTGTTTGAGTGGAGTACTCGGGAGAGTTTTTCCTTTTGCCCAGAAAAGGATGCCTGAGATGGAAGCCTGGGCAACTTTCACAGAACACGCCTGATCTTTTGGAAGGTCGACCTAAAATAGAAGAGAACATTTAATTTTCTTCATGAGGGAAAAAAGTAAAACACTGAATACCATTACTTTAATGAGCTTTTCTTATGAAAAGTAACAAGTTGCCATTATTAACGTCACAGCTAAGAGCAAGGCATCACTGCTATCATTTTAGGACTGAAGCGCTTTTTGATTGTCATAGAGTTGATTCATGTCAGGCTAGCCGAATGACTTCAGGTATACTTGACTAAACAAAGCTGGCAGGGAGTTTATTTTGAATCAGTTCAGATGTGAGACCCATCAATTAGAAAGAGCACAAAGCTCCGTGTTCTTTCTTTCAAATAACAAGGACACAGTGAAACTTCAGATGAGACCATGTGTGCTATGGCCTTACCTAAGGGAACAGACATCAAAGAGACAAGGCCATTCAGTCCTTATTTAAATATCATATGCTTAAACTCACCTCAGGCCTTCCCTTCAGGTGTCTGTACCCCAGGTTCCTTTGAATCTGGTTTTAGATGCTGTTGACGGAGGCTGTCCAGCTTCTGCATATCTTCTGTCAGACCATTTCTAAGATCCTCATTGTTTCTTAGAAATTCTTTCACCACTTCCAGTTGGTTTAAGATCTGTACGAAGAAACCATACAATGCACAGCTTAGCTAATTTTATAGCAGACTTGAAATTCAGATGAAAAACTTAACTAGCTCCAAGACTGAGTCCTGCTCCTGTGTCTACCGATAGCTGGTTTGGGGACCATACAAGTTAGTGTTTACTTGCCTCCTTAAAAATTTTTGCTTTTAGGGGTTAATATCCAAAATATATAAAGAACTCATATGATTCAATAGCACAAAAACTACCCAAGTTAAAAATGGACAAAGGACCTAAACAGGCTTTTTCCCAAAGAAAACATACAAATGGCCAACAGGTACATGAAAAAGTGCTCAATAGCACTAATCATCAGCGAAATGCAAGTTAAAACCACAATGAGGTATCACCCCATACCTGTTAGAATGGTCATCCTCAAAAAGAGAGAACAGATGCTGGTGAAGGTGTGGAGAAAAGGGGTGCATGAGCACTGTTCATAGAAAAGTAAATTGGTGCACACACTTTGGAAAACAGTATGGAGGATCTTCAAAAAATTTAAAGAGGAACTACCATATGATTTAAAAACCATACGTTTAAGGTCAGGAGGGGCAGTGGTGAGGAGATACCCCTCGTCCAACGTAGGGAGCAGCGGCTGCGCTTTGCTGGAGCAGCCGTGAAGAGATATCCCATGTCCAAGGTAAGAGAAACCCAAGTAAGACGGTAGGTGTTGCATGAGGGTATCAGAGGGCAGACGCACTGAAACCATAATCACAGATAACTAGCCAATCTGGTCACACTAGAACCACGGTCTTGTCTAACTCAATGAAACTAAGCCATGCCCATGGGGCCACCCAGGACGGGCAGGTCATGGTGGAGAGGTCTGGCAGAATGTGGTCCACTGGAGAAGGGAATGGCAAACCACTTCAGTAATCTTGCCTTGAGAACCCCATGAACAGTATGAAAAGGCAAAATAATAGGATACTGAAAGAGGAACTCCCCAGGTCAGTAGGTGCCCAATATGCTACTGGAGATCAGTGGAAAAATAACTCCAGAAAGAATGAAGGGATGGAGCCAAAGCAAAAACAATACCCAGCTGTGGATGTGACTGGTGATAGAAGCAAGGTTCGATGCTGTAATGAGCAATATTGCATAGGAAACTGGAATGTCAGGTCCATGAATCAAGGCAAATTCGAAGTGGTCAAACAGGAGATGGTAAGAGTGAACGTCGACATTCTAGGAATCAGCAAACTAAAATGGACTGGAATGGGTGAATTTAACTCAGATGACCATTATATCTACTACTGCGGGCAGGAATTCCTCAGAAGAAATGGAGTAGCCATCACGGTCAACAAAAGAGTCTGAAATGCAGTACTTGGATGCAATCTCAAAAACAACAGAATGATCTCTGTTCGTTTCCAAGGCAAACCATTCAATATCAGGGTAATCCAAGTCTATGCTCCAACCAGTAACGCTGAAGAAGCTGAAGTTGAACGGTTCTATGAAGACCTACAAGACCTTCAAGAACTAACACCCAAAAAGATGTCCTTTTCATGATAGGGGACTGGAATGCAAAAGTAGGAAGTCAAGAAACACCTGGAGTAACAGGCAAATTTGGCCTTGGAATGCAGAATGAAGCAGGGCAAACACTAATAGAGTCTTGCCAAGAAAACGCACTGATCATAGCAAACACCCTCTTCCAACAACACAAGGGAAGACTCTACACATGGACATCATCAGATGGTCAACACCGAAATCAGATTGATTATATTCTTTGCAGCCAAAGATGGAGAAGTTCTATACAGTCAGCAAAAACAAGATCGGGAGCTGACTGTGGCTCAGATCATGAACTCCTTATTGCCAAATTCAGACTGAAATTGAAGAAAGTGGGGAAAACCACTAGACCATTCAGGTATGACCTAAATCAAATCCCTTATGATTACACAGTAGAAGTGAGAAATAGATTTAAGGGACTAGATCTGATAGATAGAGTGCCTGATGAACTATGGAATGAGGTTCATGACACTGTACAGGAGACAGGGATCAAGACCATCCCCAAGGAAAAGAAATGCAAAAAAGCAAAATGGCTGTCTGGGGAGGCCTTACAAATAGCTGTGAAAAGAAGAGAAGCAAAAAGCAAAGGAGAAAAGGAAAGATATAAGCATCTGAATACAAAGTTCCAAAGAATAGCAAGAAGGGATAAGGAAGCCTTCCTCAGCGATCAATGCAAAGAAATAGAGGAAAAGAACAGAATGGGAAAGACTAGAGATCTCTTCAAGAAAATTAGAGATACCAAGGGGACATTTCATGCAAAGATGGGCTCGATAAAGGACAGAAATGGTATGGACCTAACAGAAGCAGAAGACATTAAGAAGAGGTGGCAAGAATACACAGAAGAACTGTACAAAAAAGATCTTCACATCCAAGATAATCACGATGGTGTGATCACTCACGTAAAGCCAGACATACTGGAATGTGAAGTCAAGTGGGCCTTAGGAGGCATCACTACGAACAAAGCTAGTGGAGGTGATGGAATTCCAGTTGAGCTACTTCAAATCCAGAAAGATGATGCTGTGAAAGTGCTGTACTCAATATGCCAGCAAATTTGGAAAACGCAGCAGTGGCCACAGGACTGGAACAGGTCAGTTTTTCAGTCTAATCCCAAAGAAAGGCAATGCCAAAGAGGGTTCAAACTACCACACAATTGCACTCATCTCACACACTAGTAAAGTAATGCTCAAAATTCTCCAAGCCAGGCTTCAGCAATACATTAACCGTGAACTTCCAGATGTTCAAGCTGGTTTTAGAAAGGGAAGAGGAACCAGAGATCAAATGGCCAACATCCGCTGGATCATGGAAAAAGCAAGAGAGTTCCAGAAAAACATCTATTTCTGCTTTATTGACTATGCCAAAGCCTTTGACTGTGTGGATCACAATAAACTGTGGAAAATTCTTCAAGAGATGGGAATACCAGACCACCTGACCTGCCTCTTGAGAAACCTATATGCAGGTCAGGAAGCAACAGTTAGAACTGGACATGGAACAACAGACTGGCTCCAAATAGGAAAAGGAGTACATCAAGGCTATATATTGTCACCCTGCTTATTTAACTTATATGCAGAGTACATCACAAGAAATGATATACAAGCTGGAATCAAGATTGCCAGGAGAAATATCAATAACCTCAGATATGCAGATGACACCACCCTTATGGCAGAAAGTGAAGAGAAACTAAAAAGCCTCTTGAGGAAAGTGAAAGAGGAGAGTGAAAAAGTTGGCTTCAAGCTCAACATTCAGAAAACGAAGATCATGGCATCTGGTCCCATCACTTCATGGGAAATAGATGGGGAAACAGTGGAAACAATGTCAGACTTTATTTTGGGGGGCTCCAAAACCACTGCAGATGGTGACTGCAGCCATGAAATTAAAAGATGCTTACTCCTTGGAAGAAAAGTTATGACCAACCTAGATAGCATATTCAAAAGCAGAGACATTACTTTGCCAACAAAGGTCCGTCTAGTCAAGGCTATGGTTTTTCCAGTGGTCATGTATGGATGTGAGAGTTGGACTGTGAAGAAAGCTGAGCGCCAAAGAATTGATGCTTTTGAACTGTGGTGTTGGAGAAAACTCTTGAGAGTCCCTTGGAGTGCAAGGAGATCCAACCAATCCATTCTGAAGGAGATCAGTCCTGGGATTTCTTTGGAAGGAGAGCGAGGTGGGAGGGGGTTTCAGGATTGGGAACTCATGTACACCTGTGGTGGATTCATGTCAATGTATGGCAAAAGCAATACAGTATTGTAAAGTAAAATAAAGTAAAATTTTAAAAATAAATAAATAAATAAAAGAGACTGAAAATGCAAATAAATAAATAAAGCTGAAACTCCAATACTTTGGCCACCTCATGCGAAGAATTGACTTATTGGAAAAGACTCTGATGCTGGTAGGGATTGGGGGCAGGAGGCGAAGGGGACGACAGAGGATGAGATGGCTGGATGGCATCACGGACTCGATGAACGTGAGTCTGAGTGAACTCCGGGAGATGGTGATGGACAGGGAGGCCTGGCGTGCTGAGATTCATGGGGTCGCAAAGAGTCAGACACGACTGAGCGACTGAACTGAACTGAACTGAACCATATGATTTAGAAATTTGACCTCTGGGAAGGTATCTGAAGAAAATGAAAACATCATGCTGAAGAGATATCTACATCTAACATGTTAATAGCAGCATAATTCACAATAGCTAAGACAAGGAAACAACTTGAGTGTCCATAAACTTATGAATGGATAAAGAAGATATGGTACATATACACAATGGAATATTACTTGGCCATAAAAAGATGGAAATCCTATCATTTGAGACAACATGGATGGACCTGGAGGGCATTATGATAAGTTAAATAAGTCAAGCAGAGAGAGACAAACACTCCATGATCTCACTTATATGTGGAATCTAAAACAAAAACAAAAATATAAATTCTTAAGAAAAGAGATCAGATTTGCAGTTACCAGAGGTGGGAATGGGTAAGTGAGTAAATCTTAAGTGATCTTACCACAAGGTAAAAAACATCTTTTTCCCTTTTTGGGGCATCTATATGAGATGATGTCATATAAATATAGGAAGTCCCCTAGAAAAAAATTTTTAAACATTTTTTTTTTTGCTATAAAACTTCCTGAATAGGTATATACCTATATGTGTGTGTTTATATACATATATAAATATACATATCTACGTATGTATACATATACATATAAATATGATATATATGTATATAAAAAATAAAATGAAGCCCTTTCATTTTGAATTTTGTATCCATTTATTATAATTAAATATATATATACACATACATATGAGGGCTTCCCTGGAGGCTCAGTGGTAAAGAATCTACCTGTCAATGCAAGAGATGCACATACATACACATATATGTATGTACACACATACACAAATATATACACAAACACATATAAGTGTATACAGTCACACATATAGATCTCTTTCATTTTGAATTTTGTACACATGTATGACTATTAAAGTTAGCCAAGGCTGTGGTCCTAGTGTGATTAGATTGACTAGTTTTCTGTGAGTATGGTTTCAGTGTGTGTTTCAGACTGGTTTCTAATAGGAAAAGGAGTACGTCAAGGCTGTATATTGTCACCCTGCTTATTTAACTTATATGCAGAGTACATCATGAGAAATGCTGGACTGGAAGAAACACAAGCTGGAATCAAGATTGCCGGGAGAAATATCGATAACCTCAGATATGCAGATGACACCACCCTTATGGCAGAAAGTGAAGAGGAACTAAAAAGCCTCTTGAGGAAAGTGAAAGAGGAGAGTGAAAGAGTTGGCTTAAAGCTCAACATTCAGAAAATGAAGATCATGGCATCCGGTCCCATCACTTCATGGAAAATAGATGGGGAAACAGTGGAAACAGTGTCAGACTTTATTTTTTTGGGTTCTAAAATCACTGCAGATGGTTACTGCAGCCATGAAATTAAAAGACGCTTATCTTCCCTGGTGGCTCAGAGGTTAAAGCGTCTGCCTCCAATGCAGGAGACCCGGGTTCGATCCCTGGGTCGGGAAGATCCCCTGGAGAGGAAAATGGCAATCCACTCCAGTATTCTTGCCTGGAGAATCCCATGGACAGAGAAGCCTAGTAGGTTACAGTCCATGGGGTCACAAAGAGTCGGATACGACTGAGTGACTTCACCTCACCTACTCCTTGGAAGAAAAGTTATGACCAACCTAGATAGCATATTCAAAAGCACAGACATTACTTTGCCGACTAAGGTCCGTCTAGTCAAGGCTATGGTTTTTCCTGTGGTCATGTATGGATGTGAGAGTTGGACTGTGAAGAAGGCTGAGTGCCGAAGAATTGATGCTTTTGAACTGTGGTATTGGAGAAGACTCTTGAGAGTCCCTTGGACTGTAAGGAGATCCAACCCGTCCATTCTGAAGGAGATCAGCCCTGGGATTTCTTTGGAAGGACTGATGCTAAAGCTGAAACTCCAGTACTTTGGCCACCTCATGTGAAGAGTTGACTCATTGGAAGACTCTGATGCTGGGAGGGATTGTGGGCAGGAGGAGAAGGGGACAACAGAGGATGAGATGGCTGGATGGCATCACTGACTCGATGGACGTGAGTCTGGGTGAACTCCGTGAGTTGGTGATGGACAGGGAGGCCTGGCGTGGTGCCATTCATGGGGTCGGAAAGAGTCAGACATGACTGAGCGACTGAACTGAACTGATGACTATTAAAAATGTCTACATATGTACATTTATTACTATTCAGTATTTATAAAATATACATACCTATTCACTAGTAGTAAATATACTGGTATAAAATTCAAAATGAACACAGGGTACAAGGTAAAAAGTTGGTTCTCTTTCACATCCTGTCCCCAAGTCACTCAGCTCCTCTTAGAGGTGACCACAGTGAAGTTTCTTGTATCTCTTCCAGAGATATTCCATGCATTTACATGTGAACACATGTATATGTGCACACATTTTTAAAATTCCAGTTTTACTGAGATGTAATGGGCACATACACATCTTACAAAAACACAAATGGCAGCATATTAGATGTTATTCAACTGATTTTTTTTCTGTATCAGAATATAAAGAGTGGCCTCATTTTTTTTAATGGCTAAACAGTTTTTTAGTTATGGATGTTTCATATTTTAACATATTATTTCAAGCCTTCTGCTAAGAGAAATGCTGCTGTAGTAACTAACCTGGGACATGTGTCATTTTGCATAAAGTGACAGGTTATTTCTAGGATCTACTTTTAGAAGCAGAATGGAGTTTTAATTAATAGAGTTTTCTGTTTTAATGTTAATAGATTTTGCCAAAACTGTCATCTCTAGAGGTTACAGCAATTTAAACTCCCATCAGTAACATACTTCCTGACATTTAAACTTAATAAAAGTATGTACTCTCAGAATAGTACCACAGACACGTTTTCACTTAGCTTATCCCAGGATACCCTCAACTGGTCACTGTGCTTATCACAAAGAGGAAAGTTATTAACCTTTTGGGGGTATGGTGAATTTTTTTTTAAATAAGAGACCCCCCAATTCCAAACTAGGTCAAGATGATCAAAAAGTGATGGAGTACCCTACTCCTAGCAGAGTGGTGGTTCTTAAATTTTAGAGATGTACCCAATTGATTCTGGTTCCGGACGCCTAGTGGAGAACACAAGCAGGCACCAGATTATTGTGATGTGAGAGAATGAGAGAGTCAGATGCAGAATAATGGCTGCCAAAGATGGGAAGGAGGGGAAGACTGGCAGGGACTTGGTGCCAGGATGAACAGGGAACAAAGCTGAGGTCTTCAGGTAGGTTACTAAGTAGATGGGGATGTTCCCTTCAGCTGGAGCTGGGTTTTGTTTTTTTTTTTTTTTCAATTTATGTTTATTTTTTGGCCAGGCATATGCGATCTCAGTTCCCTGACCAGGGAACAAACTCGAGCCCTTGCAGTGGAAGCTCAGAGTCTTAACCACTGAACCACCAGGAAGTCCTAGCTGGAACTGTTTATTACATGGCTAGAAACAAGCCTACAGCCCCTGAAAGACTGCTGTTGCTGTTGTTGTTTAGTCACTAAGTTGTGTCTAACTCTTCGTGACGCTATGGACTGTAGCCCACCAGGCTCCTCCGTCCATGCGATTTCTCAGGCAAGAATACTGGAGTGGGTTGCCATTTCCTCCTCCAGCAGATCTTTCTGACCCAGGGATCAAACTCGCCTCTCCTGCTTGGCAGGTGGATTCTTTACCACTGAGCCACCTGGGAAGCCCCGCCTGAAAGATGTGTGCTGTGCTTAGTCGCTCAGTCATGTCTGACTCTTTGCGACCCCATGGACTGCAGCTAGCCAGGCTCCTCTGTCCTCGGGAATTCTCCACGGAAGAATACATGCCCTCCTCCAGGGCATCTTCCTGACTCAGGAATCGAATCAGGGTCTCTCACATTGCAGGAGGATTCTTTACCAGTGAGCCACCAGGGAAGCCCCTTAAATAAATTTGCAAACCATAAAGATGTGCAACGAAGCTTATATCAATGATGTTATTCACAGTGGACGTTAGTCACTGTGGGTACTGCACTGTTAGCGCTTTTTGCCTGTGCCAGGCATTCTAGATGCAGCCCAGGGTCCTTCCCATTACTGTATTCTCATCAGATGCCTGAGACCATGCTGGCCTGGTCTCTGCACTAAGATGGACTGGGGTCCTCCCTCCCCAGAGACCTTCTCATTTGATGTCTTGAGAGCTATGATCCTTTATGCTGTCACCTCCTGACCCTCTCTGCTCTTGAAATGTGCTTCACAGAGGTGATTATTTTAGCTTGGGGGGAGGATAGAGTCAAAAGGAGGTTTTTTTAATTATTAAGAATGGGGAAGTCTTGTGCACCTTTATATGTTAAGTGGGAAGAGGAAGTAAAGGTGGAAAAACTAAGTACTAGAAAAGTATCAAATGCAGTTGGACAAACTTGGGTATTGAAACCCAGCTCTGTCACTTAACTAGCTGTGTGACTTTGGGCAAGACTTGACCTCTCTGAGCTTATTTCCATATATGCAAATATAGGATGACCATACATTTGCCAACCAGGATTCTTGCAAGGGTTAGATATAATCTACTAAAAGCACATAGCACTACATCTGGTACATTCCTTCCTTCTGACAATCATTTAACAAAAGTATCGTGAGAGTTAAATGGATAACTCAGAAGCTGGAATGAAGACTGCCAAGGGGAATTATCAACAACCTCAGATATGTAGATGATACTACTGTAATGGCAGAAAGCAAAGAGGAAGTAAAAAGCCTCTTGATGAGTGTGAAAGAAGAGAGTAAAAAAGCTGGCTTAAAACTCAACATTGAAAAAACTAAGATGGATCCAGTCCCATCACTTCATGGCAAATAGATGGGGAAAAAGTGGAAGCAGTGACAGATCGTATTTTCTTGGGCTCCAAAATCACTGCGGTCAGTGACTGTAGCCATGAAATTAAAAGATACTTGCTCCTTGGAAGAAAAGCTATGACAAACCCAGACAGTGTTATTAAAAAGTGGAGATACCACTTTGCCAACAAAGATCCACGCAGTCAAAGCTATGGTTTTTCCAACAGTCATGTACGAAAGTGAGAGGTGGACCATAAAGAAGGCTCAGTGCCAAAGAACTGATGCTTGTGAATTGTGCTGAAGACTCTTGAAAGTCCCTTGGACTACAAGATCAAACCAGTCAATCCTAAAGGAAATCAATTCTGAATGTTCATTAGAAGGACTGATGTGGAAGCTGAAACTCCAATATTTTGGCCACCTGATGCGAAGAGCTGACTCATCGGAGAGGACCCTGATGCTGAGAAAGAATGAGGGCAGAAGGAGAAGGGAGCGACAGAGGATGAGACGGTTGGATGGCATCACCGACTCAATGGACATGAATCTGAGCAAACTCCGGGAGATAGTGAAAAACAGGGAAGCCTGGCGTGCTGCAGTTCATGGGGTAGCAAAGAGTCAGACGTGACTGTGTGATTGAACAATTCTGAGCCTACTATGTGCCTGGTAGGCACTATTCTAGGCAAAAGATGGTTAGTGAGTACTCTCAGCACGTAAGCCAAAACCCCTGCACTTGTCTTTGACGCCTTTCCTTCTCTCACACGGCATGTGTGCCCCCCCAGCTTCTCATCACCTCTACTCTTCACCCTTCCACCCTGGCCCGAACTACCACCCTCTGACCAGGTAACTGTGGCAGCCTCCTAACATCTCCCTAGTTCCATCTTTGGTCCCCGGACAGCATTCTCTACATGGCGGCCAGTGTACTCCTTTTATTGTCCTGCAGCGTTGCTACCATCTCAGGAGGAAGAGCCTGGGTCTACCCAATGGCTCACAAGGCTTCCCTTCTATCTGCTCCTACCACACTCCCCCTATGCTGCTCATATCGCTGTGCCCTCGGCCTGAATGCTCCTCCTCCAGATCTGCCACCTGTCACAGCCCAACACCTGTCCCCATTCGGCCACTCCTGATCCCCACACTCTGCTCTACACAGTCCTCCTCTCTCTAAATGCCCCATCATTACTGATTACATGGACCGTTTACCATCTGTCTCCCCCATGGGGACCTTTGTTTTGTTCACTGATGCACGCCAAGCTTCTAGAACTGTGCCTTGCACACGTCAGCACTCACTCATGAACTAAATCTGGACTTTAACAAATGGAGTGTCAATTACATCCTTTCCCCACCTGCCTCGACTGCATTCTATTGCTGTCCTTTCTCCCCAAGCTTCCCTATGAAAGTGGCTCCCCCACCAGGGTTTAAAAAATCAGTAATGATTTTAAAGAACAAACACATGGACACAGGGGGTAGGACTGACATATATACACTACAGTGTGTAAACTAGATGGCTGGCGGGAAGCTGCTGTATATAGCACAGGAAGCTCAGCTTGGTGCTCTGCGATGACCCAGAGGGACGGAAAGGGACAGTGGGGGTGGGAGGGAGGCTCAAGAGGGACAGCATATATATATATACATAGAGCTGATTCACGTCATTGCACAGCAGAAACTAACACAACACGGCAAAGCAATTATTCTCCAATTTAAAAAAAACGATGTGCAAGGTCTTTACATGTTTGTTAGCCACTTATGGCACTCGACGTTCTTTTGCTGAACTTTGAGCCCCCGAGATCCTAACAAAGCAGATGTGTGTGAAGGGCTCTTGGGTGGCACCTGCTGCTCCCATTTGGCTCTGAGGTGAACCACCCTAGCCCTGCAGCTCTAACGAACACCAGAAACATTCACCAAAAGAGTCCCGTGCTCATAATACAACCACTGTCTTTCTTGATTCCTTACTGCACGTTTTCTCATATTTTAACATCTCAAATGAGATTGCACTTTACGATTCATAGCACGAGCTTGCATGCTAAGTTGCTTCAGTCGTGTCCAGCTCTTTGCAACCCTATGAACTATAGCCCTCTGGGCTCCTCTGTCCATGGGATTCTCCAGGCAAGAATGCTGGAGTGGGTTGCCATGTCCTCCTCTAGGGGTCTTCCTGACCCAGGGATCGAATCTGTGTCTCTTAGTCTCCTGCACTGACAGGTGGGTTCTTTACCACTAGCGCCACCTGGGAAGCCCACCATGTATCTTACAGTAAATGAGCAGCGTTTTTTTTCTTTGAAAGTAACTGAATCAGTGATGCGTCATGCAATTCATAGTGTTTTACAGTCACTGAAATTTGGTTTATCAAATCCTCTGACTTTGGAAACTAACCCAAAAGAATGTGAATAATCATACATGGTGCTAAAATTTCAAAAGAAGTCCTTTCCACGCATCGTGGATAGACAACCTGCAGCTTCTGAGATAACGTGCTAATCAAGCCAAACTTATATTGTGATCAATTGAAATATCAAAAGAAATGCCATGGTCTACTGAACAGAAAGCATGAAAAATGAGAATTTATCACCCCTATCTAGAGACTTTGGGACCCAGAGGACAAGTCAATTAACCCCAATTTCTTCTCTGTGAAATAGAGATAATGAGGGGTCAAAATTTCCAATTGCTAGCTCCTTGATGACACGACAGGAGACAGGATAACCACTGCGTGGCATGTGGGAAGGCAGGCTCAGGGTCAGAGGGGGGCAACCCCTGGGCCAGCCCTCATGCCTGAGCCCTGAGGCCTCTCACGCAGCAGCACATGCTCCTCAGGGTTGCTGTAAAGCAGCAAATTGCCAGGGTCCCTTCCCACTCTCAACTGACAGAGACTCCTGGTTTCAGTGTGTTGCTACTGATGCATTTTGCTCTTTGTTACGCAAACAGGAAAAGAACTGCAGCTCCCTCAAGGAAGAAGACAGAATTTCTGATGACCTGGGGTCCATGAGCCTGAGCGCCTGGTTTTCATCTGTTGGCCGACTTTGGGGGTTAGTTCTAATGGCATTTTCAAATAAAGCCAGATGAAACAGACGGATTTAGAAAATAGATTTCACAGTCTTATTCATCATCTTAAATACCTATTGTGTGCCACGGTGGGTGTGCCCCCAAACCAGTGGTATCCAGTCCCTGTGCCAAAGGAGTCCATCAAGCTGAGTGAAACACCTGGGTCAGGGTCAGGCGACTTAACAAAGGCACATGGGCCAGTACAGAGCATGGCCTCAAAAAGGAAGTACACACTTCGGACTAAAATATGCTGTGTTTTATGCGACAGCCTGGATGGAGGCGAGTTTGCGGGACAATGTGTACGTGCTGTCACTTTAGTCACATTCGACTCTTTGTGACCCCACTGACTGTAGCCCGCCAGGCTCCTCTGTCCATGGGATTCTCCAGGCAAGAATACTGGAGTGGGTTGCCATGCCCTTCTCTAGGGGATCTTCCTGACCCAGGGATTGAACTTGCGTCTCTGTCTCCTGCATTGGCAGGTGGGTTCTTCACCACTACAGCCACCGGGAAAGCACTTGGGGGAGAACAGATATAAGTATATGTATGGCTGAGTCCCTTTGCTGTTCACCTGAAACTAGGATAACATTGTTAATTGGCTATATTCCAACACAAAATAAACAAGTTAAAAGAAAGTAAAGTTCAAAATCAGCCTATTAAAAAAATAAATAAAACACGCTGTGTTTAACGAGGTTATCAGCAAAACTTTCCTCGGACAAAGTGGAATGGACAGATAAAATGACCTGTCCAAGATCTCCTGGGAATCTGGAATTCTAATCCAGCAGGATATTTCTAAACCTTACAATATAATTCTATTATTCTTAACTTTTTAAAATACCTTGCCTGTAACAAAGGAGATTCCTAGCTCCTGTACTTGAGACCCTCATTAGCCTGCGGTGTCCAGAGCTAGAAGCCTTGTTGATCCTTTAAACTTTGCCACCTCCTGCTGGGTCCAAGAAATCTCACTGGCAACTACAAGCCATCAGCTTTGCCCAGCAGTGCCTCCAGAACTTGGCTCCCTGTCCCCTGCACACCTCTAGTTTATGTCCTTTTTCTCTCATCCTCACACAACTGCAAGAGCCTCCTGGCTTGTCTTCAACCTCTGATTGCACTAAGACTTCACTTTGCAAAAGCCATGATCTAATCTGTTTCATTTACTCTCTCTTGCTTTAAAACCTCTGTTGGCTGCCAACTGCTTTGAGGGAATAAGGTCCAAACCTCTCAGTGTAGCACAGAAAACCTTTCAAAATGTGGCTTTGAGTTGCCAGACCACCCTCACACCTGACCACACCTCCCTCCTACACTGCTTTGTCACTGTCCAGCCCAGGCTAGTCTTTCATGCCTTGGCAAGTGCTGTTTCTTCTGCCAAGAACGCCCTTCTGCTCTTGCCAATTTTCCAAACTCTGATTTGATTCTTAGTCCCAGTGATGGACAGGGAGGTCTGGCTGCAGTCCATGGGGCTGCAAACAGTCGGACACGACTGAGCGACTGAACCACCACCACCACCACCACCCAGTGAAACAGCATCTCTCAGCAAAGCTGGTTTTGCAACCCCTTCTCCCCACCTTGACCTGCAGACACTCCCCAGAGCCTGAGGCTCAGGATTCCGTGGTCACCCTTCCTGTAGTTTTCCACTCAGTGGCACATACTAGGCACCCAAATGTTTGCTGATCAAGTGAAAATATTTAAGGGTAACAGGATTTTATGCCAAAAGAATATTCATGTCTGGAAATTATTTGACTTTTCAATCAGAAACATAACCAGTGACAAGTTAAAATGAGCTACTCTTCCTCCCTGGGGCCTTTCTTTACTTTGTTTACTCACATAAAGGATATAGTGAGATTTTGAATTTTGTATTTTTTTTACCTCTTCAGGCAACACCTCTTGTTCTTTTACTTGAAGATAGAGCTCTTGAAGTTTTTCCTTTAGTAATTCCATTTCTATCTCGTTTACTTGGCTCTCACTCAGGTAAACTCCTTTGTCACACCCATCTCGCTGATCTTCCTCAGGGATGTAAACAGCCCAGTCAGATGTCAACAGCTGTTGGGTTACCAAACAAATAGATGAACTGAATGGAAAATATATTAAAAAAAAAGAGAGAGAGATATTCCACTGGGTTACATAAATGTGAAAGGGAAAGTCACTCAAGTCATGTCCAACTCTTTGCAACCCCATGAACTATACAGGACTATACATTCCCCAGGCAAGAACACTGGAGTGGGTAGCCGTTCTCTTCTCCAGGGGATCTTCCCAACCCAGGAATTGAACCCAGGTCTCCCACATTGCAGGAGGATTCTTTACTGTCTGAGCCACCAGAGAAGCCCAAGAATACTGGAGTGGGTAGCCTATCCCTTCTCCAGGGGATTTTCCCGACCTAGGAATCAAATCCGGAGAAGGCAATGGCAACCCACTCCAGTACTCTTGCCTGGAAAATCCCATGGGTGGAGGAGCCTAGTGGGCTGCAGTCCGTGGGGTCGCTGAGAGTCGGACATGACTGAGCGACTTCACTTTCACTTTTCACTTTCATGCGCTGGAGAAGGAAATGGCAATCCACTCCAGTGTTCTTGCCTGGAGAATCCCAGGGACAGGGGAGCCTGGTGGGCTGCCGTCTATGGGGTTGCACAGAGTTGGACATGACTGAAGCGACTTTGCAGCAGCAGCAACAGGAATCAAATCAGGGTCTCCTGCATTGCAGGTGGATGCTTTACCAGCTGCCCTACCAGGGAAGAATTTATAATTAAACATTGTTGACTGGATCCATTCTAATATCATCCCGTGACCACAGAAAAGCTGCTCAGATGAATCACAATTCTGACTTCATGTCAACATGCTTACTTTCTAAAATTTTGTTTAAATCTAATAAGCTTTAAATTCTAAATAAGTGACTGTGAACTGTAATATATGATGATCTTTTACTTCTATCTAGCTTGTTTCATTTTTTCTATTTCATATTCAATACTCCCACTTGATTTTGTTTCTATTTTCCAATTTCTCCATGTCTTTGTTTTTTGATATTTTTCTCAAGCTTTGGTATACATATATATAAATAATTTGTATAATATATATATTTTAAGAAAACATGAATTTTTGCCTAAAAACTTAATGACATTTTGATTCCACTTGTTTGACTTAGTATGAATAGAATGCTAGATTTCTAATTTAAAAAATAGATATGCAACAAGTAACAAAGGTTTATTGTATAGTACAGGGAACCACAGTCAATATCTTGTAATAACATATAATTGAAAATAATTTCAAAAATAACATACATGTACATGTATAACTGAATCATCTTGCTGTGCACCTGAAACATTGTATGTCAACTATACTTCAATAAAAAATATATATTAAGAAAAATAAATAAATAAGTGACTGTGGCTTCTTTTACCTCCCCTTAGTTCTTTATACCAGAACTGCTAAATGTAATTTTTACCTGTTCTATTTGGGAGTATACTGCCACAATCTCTGGGATATTCTTGAATTCATTTAGAAAATTTTGGATCTTCATCTGAAAATCTCGTAGCCATACAGAAGATACTTTCATCTCTGAAGAATGCATGATCTCGTTACGACACTTAATCACCTACAGAAAGGCAAAAAAAAAAAGAGAGAGAGAGAGAGAGAGAGAAACCTTCAAAATCCAACAGTGGGGTACACTGAGATTTTGGAGCTCCAGAGAAAAATCACAGAAAGGCCTTGTTCATTCTAAAATCCACAAGTGTGTGGCCTGCAGGTGTTGCCAAGGCTTATTCAACCCCCTGTCATTTGAAGACTAAATTAATCAAGGTAAGAAATATAAACAAGAGTACAACTGTCCTGAGTCCTTGAACTCTTGGGTGAATCTCTCTTACACAATCCTCCAAATGCCCTAACTTAAAATCACCCGCCAGGGTTTTCATAGTGGTTCTGTGGTTAAGAATCAGCCTTGCAATGCAGGGGACACTGGTTCGATCCCTGGTCTGGGAAGATCCCACATGTGTCCATGGTGATGGGCATGGGCAGCTGAGCCCATGGCCTTACTACTGACCCTGCATTCTGGATCCCCTGAGCTGCAACAACTGAGCCCATGCACCACAACTACTGAAGCCCCAGAGCCCACGCTCCACGAGAGGCCGCCACAATGAGAAGCCCGCATACTGTAACTAGAGAGGAGCCCCTGCTTGCTGCAACTAGAGAAAAGCCCACACAGCAACGAAAACCCAGCAGAGCCAAAAATAAATACGCATTTTTTTAAACACCTGCCAAAGAGCAAGAGTATTGGCTACTGGCTCTGAAAATACCCAAAGGCTGAAGCAGACAATGCAAAACTATTTTAATGTTAATATATAATTCCTGCCCAGTCTTCCAGATTCTTGATGAAAAGCTATCAAAGGGGTCAGTTTTTTATTGTGACAGTTTTTGTCTTTGCTGATGGTAAAGGACTCTCAGTCCCTTTGGCCGCTGG
The DNA here is from genome assembly GCF_032405125.1 of Capricornis sumatraensis. NCBI lineage: Eukaryota > Metazoa > Chordata > Mammalia > Artiodactyla > Bovidae > Capricornis > Capricornis sumatraensis. The sequence goes on along the minus strand of NC_091092.1, from coordinate 103,260,927 downwards.
CATGCTAGCAAAATATACATTCATTTCTGCACCGATTATAAATAATCTGTGTGTGCCATATACACTTTTTAATGATCCTCAGAGTAACAAATGCACCAGCACTGTCCTCTGGTGAAACAGAGACAGCTGAAATCTCCCAGAGGATGTCTGACAAGCACAGTGATCTGTTCTGACACTGTTTATCTACTCATGTTTATATTTTCTTTAGGTCAAAGTAACTTGGTCTTTCAACTGTTTACGCTTCCCTGGTGGCTCAGATGGTAAAAACCTGCCTGCAATTTGGGAGACCCAGGTTCAATCCCTGGGTCTGGAAGATCCCCTGGAGAAGGTAATGGCTACCCACTCCAGTATTGCCTGGGAAATTCCATGGACAGAGGAGCCTGGAGGCCTATAGTCCATAGGGTCGCAAAGAGTCAGACACGACTGAATGACTAATACTTTTACTTTCAACTTGGTCTTTCAACTGTTAGCCAATGAGATTGAGAAGGGCAGGACTCAAATACTAGCATCCAATGGAGAGAATGATGCATTGCTCTGTATTTGTTTTTTTAATATGGAAAATTACTTTGCCTCAGTTTATGACAGAACAGGGAGGAGAAATTTGAGGTTTGCCAGTTTAGTGACACACAGTACAACGGCAAGTTGTTTAACAACTTGGGAAAGTTCAATCAGGGAGAGCTGAAGGGTCAGCTGCTTTCACACGGGGGTTCCAGACATCACAGCAGGTACATGTGACAAGAGCGCTGCTCACCTGCTCAGCAATGCCAACGGTGGACCCAAGTCTAACTCCTCTGTGCACCACTGTCTGGGGGAAAGACTGTGAGCTCCACCCACGTGGCTGCTTTAGCAACACAGGGTGTGGTTCCTGCTTGGCAGCATCTGCTTGGCAATGTGAGGGTTCTTACCTCTGTGACTTTTCTTCGATCAACCACGAAGTGATCGCAGGAGTTGATGAGATTCAGAAGAGCAACTGCGTCACATTCCTCAGGTCCTGTTTTGTCTGCCAGTCCTCGGGGCATGAAGGCCTGCAGCAGGGGAGGCCCAAGAGGCTCATGAGTCTCCTCCAAGCCAGAGACATCTATCTACACGGGGCTAGTGGAACAAAAAACGTTATCTGCCTGCTCCCTCAAGGACGACTGAAACTCTCTTGCTGAAGTTAAATTAGAGCCTCATGAGTCCACAATGCAAGTCAGGAAACACTGCGGCAGCCAAGCCTCAGCCCAGGGCAATAACTGAAGAGCTGCTTTATCTGTCCCCCTGCTGGTAGAGACACTTCTACACCTGAGCTAACTGTCCTTTCTTAACAGCATATAATAAGCAGGAGGCAGGCGTAGGAAGCAGGCTTCCCCGGTGGCTCAGTGGTAAAAGAATCTGCCTGCAAGGCAGGAAACCAGGGTTCGATCCCTGGGCTGGGAAGATTCCCCTGGAGAAGAGAATGGCTACCCACTCCAGTGTTCTTGCCTGGAGAATTCCCATAAACAGAAGAACCTGGCGGGCTACATTCCACAGCAGAGTGCAAAGAATCAGACAGGACTGAGCATGCAAAGAAAGAAAGGAGTAGAAAACACCCATTTATTCCCCCTTAAGTTTCAGTGGCTGAGTTGTTAAGATAATTTAAAACTAATACTTTGCTCCAAAGTGAAAGTTCAGTATGGTGGTAGAATGTGAAGAGTTTGGGCTTTGGAATGTGACAGAGCTGGGCTGCAAAACACTCTTCTGCCATTTGTCAACTGCGTGACCTTGGGCTAGTTATCTATCCTCAGATCTCTCATCAGTAAACGGGGGTAACTGTCCTCATCTACCTTGAAGGATGTTTTGAGAATTAAATGAGTCAATGCGGGTAAAGCACTTGCATGGTGCCTGGCACATCAGGATGCAGCTGCTGCTAAGTCACTTCAGTCGTGGCCGACTCTGTGTGACCCCATAGACAGCAGCCCATCAGGCTCCCCCGTCCCTGGGATTCTCCAGGCAAGAACACTGGAGTGGGTTGCCATTTCCCTCTCCAATGCATGAAAGGGAAAAGTGAAAGTGAAGTCGCTCGGTCGTGTCCAACTCTTCGCAATCCCATGGACTGCAGCCCACCAGGCTCCTCTGCCCATGGGATTTTGCAGGCAAGAGTACTGGAGTGGGGTACCATTGCCTTCTCCGGGCACATGAGAATACACAGGCCACAAATGTTGGCAATTATGATGCTGATGGTGTAAGGTAAGCAGAACCTACATAGGCATTACAGATGGAGTCCCAGGGTGTGAGATACTAGATACAACAGAACGGCCTCATTCTAGCATGATCTTGACTTTGGTAGGATTTTATGGTGTGGACCCACAAAATGGTGTTTTAACAAGGCTTGAGTATATTTCTTTCCTGAAATATTTCCAAATTTCTGTCTGAATGCACCAACTTTACCAAGCCACAAAAGAGTACATTCCTGCTAAGGGACTAAAAGAGATGACATATGAAAAATGACTCACAAAAAGAACTCTAAATAAAGAGACCTGCTGCCTTGACTACAAACACGTTTCTGTAGGCAGGCAATCAGCCACTTCCTATAGTGCTGCTCATAGTGCTATTTTGAAAAAGGCACGTGGCCGGGGCCAACGCCCAGCAAGGAGAATCAGGGTTGTGTTCCTGATAGTGGTTGAATGACACACCCTGGCTTCATATGACTGAGAATTTGTATACTGTACACTACGTGAAAGTGTTAGTTGCTCAGTTGTGTCTGACTCTGCGACCTCCTGGACTGTAAGGGACTATAGCCCTCTAGGCTCCTCTGTCCATGGAATTCTCCAGAGTATCTTTCCAACCCAGGGATGGAACCCACATCTCCCACATCTCCTGCACTGCAGGCGGATTCTTTACCATCTTAGCCACCAGGGAAGCCCCCATCACTGTCTCTATCTTAACAGACACTGCCATGTCCCAACCCACTGAAAGAAATTGATTATGGATGCTGCAAATGTTAACCAAAAACTAATGTATCACAGGCCAACTAATTTGAAGAAATGATGAAATGGAGAGGAAATGAAGAAAAGAAACATGGTTGAGAGGGCCATCCAAAGTGAGAGGGGCCTTAGTTGACTTAAGACCAGGCAGTTTCTCTTGCCCCTTACAAGGTATGTCCAGTCTGGCATTTTCTCACCAAAATAAACCCCATGAAGGTTTCTCCACATGAAGGTTTTATTCTAGTACTTTTTCCATTCTTCAGAACCAGAAGCCAATGAGGAGGCTCCACTGCCTCCTTGCTGCTGACATCTGTTTCTTAAAATGGCATTGATCACTGCTGCTTTCCAAATGTGACAAGCACAGGGTGAGAGACACACCTGACTGCCTCTCACTACCCACTCCTGAAGGGCTTCCCAGGTGGCACACTGCTAAAGAACCTGCCTGCCAATGCAGGAGACATAAGAGACCCAGGTTTGATCCCTGGGTTGGGAAGATCCCCCAGAGGAGGGCATGGCAACCCACTCCAACATTCTTGGCGGGAGAATCCCATGGACAGAGGAGCCTGGTGGGCTACAGTCCACGGGGTCACAAAGAGTCAGACATGATTTAGCATGCATGCATGGACCCCCTTCTGTCTCCTCACTGAGTAGTTGGAGAAATAAACAGGGGCCAGAACATGCTGGGCCTTACTGGCCTTGACATGGAGCCTGGAGTTTATTCTAAGGACATCAGGAAGCCATCCAAGGATTCTGGGCAAGGGAAGAAAGTGATCTAATTCCCACATGAAGACTGCACATCCTCCATCAGGGGTGAACAGAGCAGCAGAGGCAGGCAGGTAGGAGGCTGGCAGAAGGAGTCCAGAGCCATGACCTAGAAAGGGTGAGGAAGATTCCAAAAATAATCTGCAAGTACAAATATGAGGGGGAGAGGGTGGAAGAGATGAAGCAAGAATGATTGTAGGTGGTTGGTGGTGGGGCATGGGGACAGGCTGGGAGGGGGAGATGAAGAATCCTGCTTGAGAAGACAAAGCACCCAGGAAGTGAGGAAGTGAAAGCGTCACGTAACAGAGATGGGCCTCCAGAGCACAGAAGACAGCAGAGAGCTGTTCTGTTGGCAGAAATGTAGTATTTAATATCTCACTCCACAGGCCTGGGCAATATCCATGAGGGGAGGAGAAGCGGGGAACAGAAGAGGCCCAAGGAAGGCTAACCGACATTCAGAAGGAGCCTGAGGAGGAAGAGTTGGGGGGACAGGAGGATACTCAGAGAGGAAGATGTCTCACGGCCGGGATGGTTTCAGGAAGAGGAGTGGCCGGCAGTGTGGCAGTGCTGAATGTCTGAGAGGTAGGAAGGAGGAAGCTGGAGAGATGCAGTGGAGGGGCAGGGGCGGCAGAAGCCAGGGGGTAGTGGGTTGAAGAGTCAATGGGACTGGAGGAAAAGAGAATTAGGCATAACGCACTTTTTGAGAGGTTCTACCGGGAATACATATGGGAGGCAGTTAGAGAAATGGGGAGACAGCAGAAGGGAATGGATAAGGGGAGCTTTCATTTCCTTCTACAGTTTATTTTCCAAGTGTTTATTCAAAATTTTTTTTAAAGCAGCTTTACTAAGATGGAATTCATATACTATTATAATTCACCCACTTAAAAGTATACAGTTCTTTGCAATGACATGGATGGACTGTGAGGGCATTATGCTAAGTGAAATGTCACAGAAAGACAAATACCATATGATCTCACTATATCTGGAACCTAAAATAAACCCCCAAACCCGAGCTCACAGATGCAGAGAAGAGAGTGGTGGTTGCCAGAGGTTGGAGAGGGTGGAGGAAGGGGGCAAAATGGGTGAAGCAAAAGTTACCAACTTCCAGTCTTAAAATAAGTAAGTCCTGGGGATGTAGTATTTGAAAGTTGCTAAGAGAATAGGTCTTAAACGTTTGCATCAGAAGAAAAAAAGATTGTAACCACACACAGTAATGGATGTTAACTAGACTTATCATGATAACCATTTCACAAAGCATATATCAAATCATTATGTTGTATGCTTGAAACTACACCTCATTAAAAAAAATTAAGCATTTACAGTTCACTGGTTTTTGGTATATTCAAAGTTGTGCAACCATTGCCACAGTTGATTTTAGGACATTTTCATCACCCCCCAAAAGAAACCCTCTACCCATCAACTATTGCCCCCTCTTCTCCTCCAGGCCCTGGCAACACTAGCCTACTGTCTGCCTCTATAGATTTGCCTGTTCTGGACATTGCATATAAATGGAATCATACACTAACTATATGACTGGCTTCTTCCACTTAGCATGTTTTCAAGGTTCAAGAAAAGATATGGCATGTATCAGTACTTCACCCTCTGCCCCCATTAGTATCTTTATGTTACAAATACTTAATTTCTTTTTATGGCTAAATAATATTCCATTGTCTGGACAGACCACATTTCACTTACCCGTTCATCAGTTGATGGACATTTGTGTTGTTTCAACCTCTTGGCTAGTGTGTATAGTACTACTTCTTTGAATATCTGTGCACAGGTTTTTGGGCAGCTGTATGTTTCAATTTCACTGGGTATGTGCCTAGGAATGGCACTGCTAAGTCATATAGTAACTCTTTAGTCATATAGTAACTCTATATTGAATCTCTTTTCTTTTAAAAAACTGAATAGACCAAGGCAATACTAAGACTATTTGGAGTAAGACTATAGGAGTAAGCTGGCAGGTCAGAAGAGTAGATAACTGGAGATTCAAAGTCGTTGGGCAGGTGGGAGGGGATAAGGTCCAACACTCAAGTGGAGGGACAGGGCAGTAAGAGGAGAGATGCCCTTCCTTCTTTGTAGCAGAAGGAAGAAGATGGTGCACACAGAGATAGGTTGGTAAGTCTGGCAGAAAGACGAGGAAGCACGTATCTGGGGCTATCCGTGAACTCCAGGAAGCGAGAGCAAGATTAGAAACTGGGATCGAGGGTGGAGGGAAGGGCAGTAACAGTAGTCTCTGGGAAACAGGAGCCCAGGGAGAGACAGAGCCTGAGGGCAGGGTGTTGGGCGGGGGCTGGTGATTAAGAACTGAAATCGAAACTGATCAGCTCCCTTCGAGCTGAAGTAGATGATGCTGTCAGGAAGGCTGGAGTTGGGGCCTGGCCAATGCAGAGAAAGGAGAATAAAGGCCGAGAAAACTGCAAAGGACTAAACAGAATGATGGACCATGGAATCTGGGCTAGCCGAGGAGACAAAGGACGTGAGGAAGGCCAAGGCTGGGGACTGGGAAAGCAGGGGAAACCTCAGAGCTGTGAACATTGTATAGGGACAAGGGAGATGGGGCGGGAGATGTTAACAAGAGTGCTAAGAGTAAGGAGGCTGCTGGACACCACAGCTCCCTGTGCTGACACAGCCCCAGATGTGAGCCTGCAAGTGGGAGGCTGAGGTGGATGAAATCAGAGGATGCTCAAGCGGGGAGTCTAGAAACTGAGAAGATGGGGTTTGACTAGGTCTGCGGGTGACTGCAGTGATGAGGGGAAAGAGTGGCAGAAACAGGTGGCAAGGGCTTCAAGTGGATTCTGAGGGCATGAAAGCAGCAGCTGAGGGACCTTCACTCTACACCAGTAAAGGGTAGAGTTTTAAGTCTTCTTTTCTAGGTAAAAGTAGAAGCTGGCAATTCTATGGCAGAAAGGAAAAAAAAAAAAAAGAGAGAGAGGAAGAGGGTGTAATGACTGCTCCGTGATAGCCAAAAGTCTGGGGGTCACTGATATAGTCCAATTTCCTCATTTTTGAGGTTAAGGAACAGAGGCTGGCCCAGGACTGCACTTCTGATTCCGGTTTCCCAGGCACCTCCAAAGGTGAATGCAGGTTCGGAGGTGACTTCAACAGGCCCCTCCCACCACCTACCGGGCTTCTGGCAAATACCAAAAAGTCAAAAAAATTCCTCCATCTGCCCAGCTAGTGAGTCACAGCGCCAAGACCTGAAAACAGGCCTAATAAACCCCCTTCTATCTTGCTGCCTACCCCAACCATCCTCCCCAAAGTTTTATGCCTTAGCTGCGCACTCATGGTCCTTTCTATCTTTGCCCCAACTTTCTTTGCTTTATTCTGCCATCTACATGGCACCCTACAGACAGAACAAGCAATTCAGGAAGCCTACTCTCATAAACGCCTTGCCTGCTCTTTCCTCTGTGCCTGTGTTCAGGATGCTCGCTCCACACCTTGCCCCAGCCACACCTGTTGAAATCTTCTACTTCACCAAGCTGCGCTGGGTCCGATATAACAGCCCTGAACCACCTAGACACTAGATCAAAAGCCCAATCTCTCTCTCTGCATCCGCTTGTGAGGCTTCAGCTTCTACAGAGACCGGACAGAAGCCCCGGGCTCCAGGTAACGCCTACCTGGTAGGCCAACTCCTTATACCCTCCCGACCGCAGATGCTTACCTTGGCCACCTCCCAGGCGTCGACCGGCCACAGGGCCGGCCGGCAGTTTCCCCAGTGGACGTCTCCATTTCTGTTGGTGTGATGTTTCAAAATCTCCCGTTTCCACTCTGCGCACACCTGACACTGAGGCTGAAACTACAGGGGGCGGCGGTGAGGAGGGGCCCGGGAGGGAGGGGCGGCATCTGGGCTTCGGAGCCTCGGGTAACGCGGTCGGTTCGGCTCCGGGGAGGGCACGAGATACTGCACCCAGGGAAGGGGACGGGGTGAGGGGCGACGATCAAGACCGCGGGCCAGGTGCTCACCTGGCGGGCGCGCGGGCTGCACCGCGAGCCGCTGCTGCAGGCGGCGCGGGGACCCAGGCCGGGGGCGGCGGCGAGCAGGCTGCTGTGGAAGGCGAGCACCTCGCGGCCGACGAAGCCCTGCAAACAGCCGCGCAGCAGCAAAAGACAGTGGCCCGCTTTCACCCAGTTCTTATACTCGGCGCAGTTGAGGCGCACGGCCAGCTCAGAGAGCACCATGTCCAGAACTGGCCGGCGCGGCTACCGGGTGAGGGGCGGGGTGGACTGCCGTGCGCAGGCGCAGAAGCCTGGGAGCGCCGGAGGCAACAGAGGAGCCTGGGGCGTGGCCCCGCCCCCTTCCCGTGACTGGGTGTCCTAGTTTCCGGGGCAAGTCGGCCCCACCCCAGTCTTATAAGACAGCAGACACGTAAGTTCTTTGTCTGGTGCTTGCCCAGAAAGCCTCTACCTAAAACTGTCTCCCTCTTCTCTGTTCCCCGAAACTGAAACCTCACCAGGCCCGATTTTAGCTCCCTCTCCTTGAGCCTGTGCTCCAGTTCTCTTACTGTAAAGCTGTAGGCGGTGCTCGGGCTTCCCTGGTGGCTCAGATGGTAAAGCGTCTGCCTGCAACGTGGGAGACCTGGGTTCAATCCCTAGGTTGGGAAGATCCCCTGGAGAAGGAAATGGCAACCCACTCCAGTACTCTTGCCTGAAAAATCCCATGGACGGAGGAGCCTGGTAGGCTACAGTCCATGGGGTTGACTGAGACTTCACTTTCACTTTCTAGATGGTGCTCAAGGCCCAATTCTTGGATTACATATGTTCCTTGCGTTATATAGTTCTAGGAAGTTTACTTAACTGGATCCTAAACCTGCAGATTGACTGTAGCAAATCTGGACATTAGTTAAACTTGACCGCTGGCTGTCTGGACCGCGCACTTGTTTATGTGCCTGCTGTGTGCCAAGGTGACACAAAGCTCAAAAACTTCCGCCATTGGGCCACCTAGCAGAGGCAAACAGGACACCACATCACCTGGATTCTGGAGGGCTGCATCGTCCCAAGTGGGATGAGGACTTCTTCCACTATGGTTCTGAAGCATCGTTCTTAGATGATGATGATTTTGGTTATATGATAGCTGGAGCTCCTTGCATAGGGTAAGCTAAGTTCCCAATCAGTGCTGTAAGGGTCAGAAGGCAATGGCTTGTCAACTCTAAATGACAAGAAGTCATCTCAATTTTAGTTGCTTTTAGTGAGCTTCTTGACCTTGGAAAACATGTTAAAATTGCATGTAGTCAAAAGGCTCTGAGGGAAGAGTGTAAACGTTTGAAGTCTTCCCCTGACTTTGTTTCACAGCAAAGTGGCAGTGCTTGCTTTGACTCAAAATGCTGCTTCTTAGCTGTTTGATCTTAAGCAATGTTGATTTGATCTCAGCAAATTACTTCATTTCTCTGGGCCTCAGTTTATTCATCAGAAAAAGGAGGCCTACCCTGTTGGGTGGTTGTGACAAATAAAGACACTGCAATAGTTAGAATAGTGCCTGGATATAGTAAGCTCTCAGTAAATATCATCTATTATTTTATATTGAGCTAAATGTGCCCTTTCGGTCAGTCATTCCTGGGCAAGATATTTTAACAAATCACTGGCTACCTGAAAATGGAGGCATTTTATAGAAAACTGTGAGCAGATCAGTCTCCTGGAATTGTGCAGCACACAATGCTGGCTAGCCTCTAATTTCCCCTTAAAAACCTCAATGTTAAATCCATCCCAAGTAAATTTAAAATCATTTCCTTAGACAAAGTGTCCATTCCCATTAAACCAAAGGAAGAGGGAAATTCCACAGGGTACAATGAAATATACATTAACGTTTCTCCTTTCTGTTCCTTAAATTACCTGAATATAGGTAATATAAGTTCTCTTGTAGCTTCCTGTGTATGATTTTATATCAGGAACACTTTGATGATACTAAATGATTAAAGTAAAATGTAACAGGTATTTCTTCTGGGGAAGAAACCATGAAAGGAATTTCTTTCTTATGTTGAAATTGGATACAAATTTATAGTGGCAAAATTTTATTTCTTGAAGTTATCAAATCAATCATGACCCAAAAAATGACTAACAAACCATTTAGTATCCTTGCTTTACAGGTTACTGTGCTAACTGCAACATAGTAAAGTTATTAGTGGAATTTAAATTCAAAATCATGTATATTTTAGTTATGCCTGCACTTAGCTCACTCGGTGTTAATTTTCAAACAAAAGGTTCAACTCTTGCTATTAATAACTTGGTATGTTCTGGTAAAGTTTTTGCTTTCTTCCTAATTCTGAAAATACTTATACATTCTGAAATGGCATTTCAGCAGGTGGAAGAAAGATGTGGCAAATTAGGACCAATTTCTTTAAGGTTAAACCAGACTATTAGCCAAAACATATTCATGAAAATTAACTAAAGAGTTGTTAGTTCTCTGAAACTTGTATAAATTTCATTTATTACTGAAATTACTATAATCACATTGAAACACACTAAAAATCCAGACCATCAATTAGCAAAAAGTCCTATGAGTATCCAGTCCCTTTGATTGAACTTGGTTAACAAAAGAGGTAAAAGACATAGTTTGTGATGAAACTTAAGATCCAAATGCTAAGCATTTTCAAGCTGTAATAATAAAGTATCAAGTATGATAGCAAAATTCGAATTCATGGATTTACTCTTAATAAGCATCAAAACCAAATTCTGTTCACTGACTCCTATCTTACTTTTGATTTGTACAATGCATTCAGAGATGAGTTATTAATAAGGAAAAAAGTATTCACTGAATGCATGTTAAAAATGCAATTAGTATTTCAAAACCACCCTTAAAAGGGAAACTCTTAATAAAATTATTTGAGACAATATTATCCTGCAGATAAAAATACATTTCTTGTATACACATGTATAATTCTACATGAAAGAAAGGATTCAACTCCAAATAGAAAAGAGCTGACCCTGGATAAAATCTCAGACTGCCAAACTGACGTGATTACCATTGTAAGTTGAACCAAATACAGAAGGATAAAAGCTAAGTTATGGGAAGGATACAAGTTTAGTCACCTGCTTCCACACAGTGGCAGAGTTGGGGGTGAAAAGCAGGAAATGAAGGCAGAAATAAGACATAGAAGAAAAGGCAAAGAAGGCCTCAACTCTGACCAGAAATGAATGGAGTCAAGCAAAGCTGAGGACAGATATAACTGCAATGAGATGCCTGAAACTAGAATTTGGTAATTGACAGTCACAGAAGCTCAACTGAATCATCTTAAAGTAGAATTAGACAAAAGCATCTAAAATTTCATGGAGAACAGTAGTACAGTGACCAGACAACTCAGCATGGTATTACCATTTTAAAAACTTTCCCAAATAACATCAAGTCTTCAGAAGACCTTTGCTTTGGATCATTCTCTTTGAAGCTTAAAAAAGTTCCCGACTGACTGGGAGAGGCAGTACATTGCTCCAAAAAGAAACTGCTGAGATGGGTCAGTAACAGAACCCCCATTTGACCCTGGACAGACCCTGGGTCTTGGATTCTTCAAACTGAGTGGACTGTACCAGGTTTTTTCCAAGTAAAACATTTTATCATTTTGTTGACAATAAATTAAATTGGGATTGTTTAGAACCACCCCAGTTTTGGTGAGGAAGGCAAGGGGAAGAAGTTACTCAAGATAAAGAAACGTCACAGAAATTTCATGCAAGGGTCAGCATTCAAGTTCTTGGTTTCCTAATGAATGCTGTGTGCAGAAGTATCCTGTAAACTACATTTGCCTAACAGAAAAGTTCCCACATCCTCAGCAGAGAATGACTGCATTATTTGGAATCTTTGATCAATATGAACTACTCACTGTCTCTTCTCAAAGACTGAGTTCTTTTTTTTAAACCCAAATCCTACACTGAAAGACAACCAAGGTACTAAATGTTAACCACCAGTCAAGTTAGGAATGTTTGAAGAAAATAAATTAATCTTGAAACAAAGAAGCAGATGTTTTGGTCAAATTTCAGACATATATTATTAGAAATTAATTACTGGCCCCACTAGGTTAAAGATAAAGGGAGGCCAAGAAGTCTACAGAACTGATATACACACAAGTGAGTGTCACTGTTTTTTTTGTTTTGTTTTGTTTTTTTAAACCTAGTTTTATTAAATATTGCTTCCTTGGGGTGTGTTTATAACAACTCCCAGAACATTTTCATGTAAGGATTCAAAGCGGTCATATTAAAATACAGCTTCAATATAAAGTTATCACAGTTTTACAGTATTCAAAAATGACAGACCTGCCTTAAAAAACAAAACGAAAAAATGACTATTACACCCAAAACATAAGAAAACAATTAAATAAACAAATTTGGCATTTCCGTAACTTTATAGTATAAAACAGAATATTAAACCTATTACTGGCAAACGGACACTGATATATTACCTAGTTTGAAACGTGTCCCATTTAAACACACTATACAAGTTAGCTATACAAAAGATTGATGGTCTTTTTGATGAAAGAAGTGCACCCTGAAAATTTTTGCCAGTTTAGAATATTTAGCTCTTAAAGTCAAAAAAGTCCTTTTTTCTTTTTTAAACTGAAGGCTGAATTCAGATTTTTTTTTGTTGTTTTGTTTCTTTTGTCAGCCTTCCTGGTTTAAAAACAATAGTGTCTATGGACGCCCACCAGGGGGCAGTGTAAGATTAGCCATTAAATCACGAACAGCTGCAAATATTGTGCATTCACCTGCAACAGAGAAAAATGGTCATTAGCTATTCGCAATACAGGAAAGATGATAACACACTGGTGGGGTAGGGGTAGTTAAATCTAAAATTAGTAAGAACTTTAAAGATCAAAACGAAAGACTAAATTTTAACTGCACAGATTATAGGGGATTATAGGTGTTAAGTATTTATTAGATGGTACTTGGTTTGGGTTTTTTCATCATGAAGACATTTTGGGCAACTCCCAGTTAGATGTGAATTTAAGCTAATATGCCTAGAGTTTCTTTACAGAAACACTGGAGCATTGGATAAGCCTCTGAAGCTGGACTTCAAGGCTACTGATGACCTGGTTCTTGAAACTAATGAAAGATCTAGTTTTATATTTATGCATTAGTTACAACATCAATGATATCCTTCTGCTGTTACACTAAAGGCCAGGTAACACCTGTGATAGCACTGTCTTAACAGAATCTTCTGTGATGACAGAAATATTCTATATGTGTGCTGTGGCTACTGAGTACTTGTAATATAGCCAGTGACTGAGGAGCTGAATTTTATACTTTTTATCTGATTTTAATTAACTTAAATTTAAATAGCCAAATCTGGAGAGTGGCAGTTATACTGGACAGTGTAAGTCTGTGACATCTATTGGCGTTTTCCCCCAAATTTCAAGGAATTGATCAACTTCTAGAGTTCAATATTAAAATCAATTAATAAAGTGATTCCTCCTTCACCAGGGGAGGAAGTGATGAGTCTGGAAGGAGGGAAGGGAGGCTAAAATATGGCATACCAACAATCCAAAAACAAGATTTGTGCGTGTGGGGTGGGGAGGGGGGAGGGGCGGATTGTAGGAGGTTAATGATTCATCCTCTCAATTTCTCCTTTGTTCCAAGAACCAAAGAGCCTATGCCTCTTACTTCTTGTATATGTAAATTAAAAATAGTTCAATACAGTTAACCAAAACCAGTTGTAAATACGATAAATCCCAAACCAGATCCTTTCCCTGGAGCATGGTCTAATGCTGAGAGGCTGTGAGTGAGGGAAGTGAAGACCTCAACTGAATAACGCCCCTCGGGCAAAGAGCAGGATGTGCAGTGACCCTGTGCAAGTCACTGCAACCTTCTCTCCAACCACTGGCAAATTAAGGTACAGAAAAAAAAAAAAAACCCAAAGGTTTAACCAGGCTAAGATAAATAAAAGAAAACTACTTCCAAAATATCTCAACAATTTCTTAAATAAAAGAAGTTACATCTTTTTCTTTTTTTAAAACACATTTTCATTATTGATAGGGAGAAAAAGTTGTTTGATCCCAAACAGGATCAAAACATTTGCTCCTTTAAATTTTAAATTCCATGAGACATGATGGTCATCTGCTTGTGAAAGAATGGTGTTTGTGATCAAGGTTATATTGAAAATATAATGCATGCTTTGAAAATGCTGATAGCTTTAAACTGATACTGAAGGACGACCTATTTTGAGCTGAAAGAAGAGATAAGTCAAAGGATGAAAGCAGAAAATTATAAGAAGTGGAAGAAGCATTACAACAAAAGCAGCACACCCTTCTCTACTGCCCAGTGCGTTCCTTATAAACTATACTTAGGTAGAACTTGTCTTTGTACATAATGTGGGGTAACAAATAGCTGAAAATATAACTTCTCCCATGATCCTGTGTCTAGTAAAATTTTGACACTGTGGTAACTAAAAAATGTTTCAGAGAACAACTTCCCCTCATTTTAAAAAAATGAATTCTGTTATCATACTAATCTGAACAGAAAGATATAGAGGACTTCCTTAATATTAGATATAAGCAAAATGTACTTTAATTTCCTTAGTGTTAGAAACAAGCAGAATGGAAGATAAGTTCTCTTTGCTGAGCATTATGTTTTAAAACCAAAAATTTAGCACTGCCAGGAGTTCCAGGTTAAGCATAGGCTACTCCAGTATTGAAGGGACCATGTTTATCTGCCAGAATCATTCTGGTCTCCTCGAAAATGTTCCGTTTGAGAGCTTCACTGTGCACTTGGTGAAAAGGTTCACTTGCACCCACCTAACACTTATATAAGAAGCCCAAAAAGCAGGAAGCCATTTGTATCAGCTTTTATTCTTCACAAAACATTTAGGAGATACAGAAATTTGGATGATATTATTCTATTCATGACTGAACCATGAAATATGAGAAACCAACATGCATTTCAACTTGGTGACATACAGAGTGGCAGGTATCGATGGTGGGGCAGGAATTCACAGCCATGGAAAATTCTATCATCCTAACCTACGGCTTAGTAGCAATGTGTGCTATAAATACAAGCTTCTGGCATTAGCAACTGGGTCAGTCCTAATCACGAACAAAAATAAAGTCCAGGCAGCAGAGACGTGGACAAAACTGAAGAGCCAGTGAGAAAGGAAGAAAGCGACAGGCAGACATTAAGAGGGCCACGGCAACCATAGCTCTACTACTAGGATTGGAGGGGTGAGGTGGGTAAGAAAGAAGCAGAGGGGAGAAAGGGGGATCTCTCAGAAGAACGTTTATAACATATATGCAATAAAATATCATCTACTGGTCATGTACCTTGTCGTGGTGGGTTCATCTCTGCAAACCTCTTCAGAATGTTGCTGACCATCATGGGAGCAGCAACAGAAGAGTTCTGCTGCCTGGGAATGTCTGCCTGCTGGGTGGTACCTGAAGCCATGTCATAAATGATTGGAACTATAATACTAACAGGTTCTTGGGGAGGGACTGATGTCTTCTGAGTCAGCTGAAGCTGTTGACATACAACACATACAAAAGAAAATAAAAACACAGTAAGAAAACAAAATACTTACTGAAAATGATTCAAAGGTACAATCATTTACTCAGATTAAAGATACAACAAGTAAAAGAAAATTAAATATAACAAATGAAATGACCAACAACTAAATACCATGATTAAGACGCAACTGTGTCACACAATTACCAGGTTCAATATACTTCTTACTACAGAAACCAAGATTACATGAAGTCTAAACTCACACACACACCAGGTAATACTTACAAAAAACAGCATTTTGGATTTCAGCACCACAGCAGGTGTCCCAGGAGGTGCAATTGGTGGTGCACTGGGAGGGATCGTCAGGCAAAACTGAACGTTCCATTTTAGCTGTGTTGCCTGGTCAGGAAACTATTTCGGAAAAAAAAAATCATGATAAAATCATATTAATGGTTAAAATTATACTGTAGTGTAGGAGCCTGAAACTGGAATTCTATACTCACTTATCAACAGATCGTGAAGTTGATAACCTGCATTTTTTCAAAGGAAATACACATGTGAAGTTGCTAACTGAAGAGTCAAGCTCTCGGTTTATGAATATGTTCCCTTTCCTTTCCTCCCACTTCATTAATCCCCAAGGCCTGTGGGTTCTGCTTCCTTGTTGTCTCTGACACCCGTTCCCGCCTCTCTATTTTCACTGATGCCAAGGAGCTGAGGGATCCATAACTTCTCCCATGGCCCCTGTTACGGTCCCTTCTGGTGGCTGCCTCTCCCAGTCTACCCTTACAACACTGCCAGACAAATGTCCTAGAGCATAGTTCTGATTTAGCTTACAAATTCTCAGTGACACTCAGGGATCCATGCTGCCCCAAGCACCCCGACCCTGCCACCCAGGGACCAACACTGGCATTCAAGACACTTCCTAACTGGGGCCAATCTAGACTTTCCAGTCTCATTTCCACCTCCTTCCCTAAAAGCAACTGGTCAAACTGTACTACTCATTTTAAATTATATCTACTGGAGCTTTTTTAGTGACAATATTTACTCCTTTAAAAAAACTCAAATGGATTTTTTTTAACATAAATAATGTTTCCTATAGCCTATCAGAGCAGAAGCCAAATGCTGAGACTATTAGCAAAGAGACAGTGCCGTCCCAATATTAACGGTAAAACACCAACTGAAAAAAGGATTGAGGTATTTACAGTTAGCCAAAGCAATGCTAGAAACATTAAAATGAAGGACTACTGTAAAACTGGAAAAATAAAATTAGCTTCCACCTGGATTCCAGCTATATAATTGTATACTTTCATAGGAAAGAAGCAGCATTAAAAATTTCCCCAGAGAAAACAGCTTTTTCAATAAATGGTATTAGGCATGGGAGGATTATTTCATGATCTAAGAATAGGAAGAAGATATTAAATGTATTTGTTTTTGTAAGAGGGAAGTCGCTGGCAACTTAGGTTACCTATGGGGAAGAGGACTAGACAGCTGGACAAGGAAGGATGTGAAATTTCCCACTGTCTCACTGTAAACTCTAAAGATACAAGAGGATTGTATTACCTACCCAAAGACAAATAAAATTTAATTTAAAAATGTAAGAGGAAAATGCAGGTACATAATGGTGAAAACCAACATATGCTCTCCCACCAACTCCAACCTCCTCTGATTGACCTGGCTAGAAAAGTTTGTCTCTGTAACTTACCAGCTCTAGCTTCATAATATGCACACAGTCCCTGAGGATGTGTGTAGGAGCTCCTAACAGCTTGGTGAAAGCTATTAATGTATTGGCTTTAAATGGTGGTCCTGCAACCTATAAGGATAAATAAAGCAAGTTAAGTTACTCTTTATTCTACCCTGATTCTATTTCACTGAGTGTATTAAAATTATGCATTAAGAAACACATACTCTTGTTTCGAAGAATTTCTCCAAAACTTGAAGTTCATCAGGTTTCCACTGTCCTGCATTTTCGGGTGTCACTTTTAGCTGAAGTGTTTGGTTGGTTTTAGGACTAAGGGCTACTCTGCATTTCAGCGCATCAGTCTTAAACATGATCACCCCGGGTTCATTGGAATTTATCAGCTGTAGCTGCAAAAATAAGAAGCATGCATCAAATTAACATATGAGGCAATATGTAAGTCAAAGAGAAAATGTAATTATAAGTAGATAATTGTTTCAAAAGGAAAACAACTAAGTTGAGACCTGTTCCAAAATGAAGGTATCTAGCCCTTGAGCACCAGCAACTGCTACCTAACCACATGGCAGAGAGAGAGGTGATCAAACATTATGTGCCTCTTGATGGAAGAACATAACACCACCTATCAAATGCTCTTGAAAAACAACGAACTTGAGCCTGAATTCAGTAGTCAGATCCACAGGACTGATCGACATTACAAAAATATGGGAGTCAAAACAGCATGTCAGGTGATTCAAAAGGGATGCGATCACCAAGGTCCAGACTGAGAAATTCTAGAGGACAAATGATATGGCTTCTTCAACAAATAGATTATTTAATGAGAAATAGAGATTGAACCTATAATTTAAAAAGGACTTAAAAATGTGTATGGATTCTGACTCAAATGGTTAAAAACTGTGACAACTTGGGAAATACGGACACCAACCAGATGGTTGATTATAAAGAAACCATATTTATGATGAAATGATATCAGGAATTTGCTGTCAAACAATCTGAGAGGCGTTATAGATGAAATAATATTAATGTCAGTTCACTGTTGAAGATGGGTATGAGAACAGACAGGTTCATTGTATAAGAGAATTATGTATTCTCTCTACTTCTGTATATGCTTAAAATTGTCCACAGTAAGTTTAAAAAAAACTGTCCATTAGAAAAAAAAAGAATAAAAAGTTCAATTACAAAATGTTAGATCTGGGTTGGGACGTTATGCTAGCCCAGGATTGGTAAATATAAGTTCTATGGTTTCTGCTGCAACCACTCAATGATGCCATCATAGGTGAAAGCAGCCACAGGTAACAGGCAACTGAATGCGTGTGGCTGTGTTCCAATAAAACTTTACAAAGACAGATGGAGGGCAGGACTTGGCCCCTAAGGCACATAGTTTACTGACCTCTGCTCTATCATAATGTATTGATTATGCACATGAGCAAAATGAGGTTCAAAGGCTTTGTGGCAGAGGTGAGGCTAGATAAGGGGTCTGCTGATTACCATTTTAAATGCTAATTTATTCAACTTATGTTAAAACTTATTTCTTTCAAATTCAAATGTAAAGGTTGCAAAATAGCTTGGTGCCATCTGTGGAGAGGCTATTTTAAGCATTCACCATTCTGACTACCTCATTAACATAACTATTAATAACAATAAGTATTATAAATAATATATAACTGAATACCAAGACATTATGTAAAGAAAGGTTTTATATAAAGTTATCTCAAATTCCCACTACTGCCAGGAATTAGGTAGATACTACTATCTATTATCATCAAAAAAGTGAAAAAATTTGCCCAAGCTTAAACCAGCCAGTAGCATGTCCTGGCTACAAACTGGGGTAGCCTGATTCTAGAACTAGAATATTCCAGTTATAGTTCAACTCTGAACTGTATAGATTATATATATATAATTATTATTAGATATTATTCATATTAATATTTATAGTATTTTTATATAGTATATATTTATAATATAATAATAATGATATTATTATATAATTATAAATAAAATATATAATATTATATATACAACTCTGAACTATATATATTATAGATTCTAGAATAGTTCAACTCTGAACTATTTCCTAATGGTTATCACCACAGGATAGAAGTCTTTCTACAGGAGTTTGAAATCCATTCAATTGCTCATGTATTTATGAAGCAGCTTTCAGGGCTTTTTCCTGGTAGCTCAGCGGTAAAGAAGCAGCTTGTCAATGCAGAAGACACAGGTTCAATCCCTGATGCAGGAAGATCCCACATGTCGCAGAGCAACTAAGCCCGTATGCCACAACTATTGAGCCTGTGCTCTAGAGCCTGGGAACCACAACTACTGAAGCCCACATGGGCTAGAGCCCATGCTCCACACACAGAAAAACAGCTTTCATCCTTTTGTGATCATAAATAACTTCAGGATCACAGATTCAGAGTCAGCCTGCCTGCAGAAGCATTCCAGAAGGCAAGTAATTACTCATGTGCTATTCTCTGCCAAATCAGATCCTGGGTACACTTGTCTCATGGTATAGTGGAGATGTCTCTCCAGATTCATGTTAGCCACAGTACAGTTAATGATAGAATCAGCAACTTGTTAATATAAGAAGGTAAAGAAAACAGTGGATCCACTTTCAATGCCAGGGTGGGGAGAAAGCGTAATTCTAACGAGCTGGTTAAAGGAGGTGAGGGAACAGTTCAGACCCTATTCTGGGAGGCATCTGAGCATTGACTCGACAATCACCACTCAGGAATTCACCAGGTACCCACATACCGTTTCCTGCTGAATAATTCTTTGAAGGTGGCGTCTCATGATGACTGATCCAAGGAATCTCTCAAGCGGAGAACAAAGGTAACTGCCTGCCAGGCCGGGCACGAGGCCTGGCGTTGGAGAGGGCAGCAGCAAAATGTTCAAGGCACTGTGAGTGAGGATGGTAGGGATGGAGGCTGCCCAGGAGCGCTGAGGTAGTTTACGAGGTGGAGGCATGTTTGTTGGCATCGTTTGGGAACCTTTTGGGAAGGGAAACATCATTTTTTTTTTTAAACAAACGCATACTACCTCACTGTTCCCTGTTTTGCTTTGTTTTTATATAGCAGTTTGTACTGTTTCTGTTACTCCTTGTGGTGTAACAATCACGTATAAGCTTCTTACAGTTAACTTTCCTCCCTGCAGCCAGGTCCCTTGCAGTGTGACTTTATGGCAACTGCTTCAAGGAGTGATGTCTACTTCTTTACTTGTATTCTGGGCTCACCCTGTCAGTTGCTGTGGCCTACAGAAGGCACTGGAAGTGACACAGTGCCAGCTGTCGGCCTAAGCTTTTACTCACTCTCTTGGAACCCTCTCCAGCCCAGGCGACCAAGCCCATATTAAGTATGAGACCACACGAAGCAGAGAGAAGCCAGGCCCCCGCCAACCCAGGAGCTGACCACAGATGCACAAGTGAGCCCAGCAGAGCCTGGAAGCTCATCCAGCTGGGCTCAGCCCAAACTGCCAACCTGCAGAACAGCAAGCTGACATATAATTGTTGCTTTAAGCCACAAAAAGTCATGCGGCAAAAGCTAATTAAGATATCTGTACAATTCTTCTGTAGTAATCTGCATAACTATGCCAGTTACCTTGAGGTTATCTTTCAAGGTCCAGTACTGCAGCTAAGTTAGCAGTCATAACAGAGATACAAGACTCTCCTCCAAATCTGGAGAAAACACTCCCCTTCTTCTGCCTAACTTTGCAAATTAACTATCGTTACAACCAGCTTACTAAATGGATAAGTTTAAGTTGTTAAGTATCCTTATTAAGTCATGACTTTCAAATGTGAGGATGGGATAGGATGATTAAAATACGTCATTTGTTGGTTATCCTAAAAGCTCACATAAAAATGTTGATGACACTCACTTGTTCCAGCTCGAGGGGAATGAGAAGCATCTGGAACTGGAGAATGTAGTGATGGGTTGGCTGGTGACATCCCAGGCATGCGTGTTGCTGGTGAGGGGCCAGACACTTGAGGAGACCCTGGCCAGTTCCCTGCTCGGCCACTTGGTGACACCATAGTGTATGGAGAACTAGGGTCCAGGGTTCCTGCAAACAAGTAAACAAATGGTTTTCAAAACCTGTATTTTAATACCTGAGAAGTATTTGACAATATTCACGTGCTTATACCCTATGTAGTGATAATTTTATTCTTTCTTTCAGAAAGATATTTCACTAAAGCCTGATGGACATGGCACATTTGATCTCTACTTGGTGTAGTTTTTGTATTTTTTAATGTGATAGAAAAATTAGGAACATTGAGAAAGGATAAAATTTACCTTTACATAAGGTTCAAGATGTATAATACATAACAGTCTCCTTTAGACTATATAGGAAATACTATGGTTGAAAAGATAAAGAAAAAAAAAAAACACCTCAAAGCTCCATTAAGGGCAGAAATCTTTTATTTTTAAACTAACCCTGACAAATTATGTTTTCAATCTATTCAGAGAAGGCTGAAGAGAGGGAATTTTCCATTTTCTTTATTTAGTAAAAGACATAGTAGCAAAGAAATGAACCAAGAATCAAGCTTTGAAAGCAGTGACTTCCTGAACAATATAAAATTAAAATTTCATCCTGCAGATACTTTTAACATAATTACACCCTTTTGTAACCATCATGAGAAATGCTGGGCTGGAAGAAGCACAAGCTGGAATCAAGATTGTCAGGAGAAATATCAATAACCTCAGATATGCAGATGACACCACCCTATGGCAGAAAGTAAAGAGGAACTAAAAAGCCTCTTGACGAAAGTGAAAGAGGAGAGTGGAAAAAGTTGGCTTAAAGCTCAATATTCAGAAAACGAAGATCATGGCATCTGGTCCCATCACTTCATGGGAAATAGATGGGGAAACAGCGTCAGACTTTATTTTTGGGGGCTCCAAAATCACTGCAGATGGTGACTGCAGCCATGAAATTAAAAGACGCTTACTCCTTGGAAGGAAAGTTATGACCAACCTAGATAGCATATTAAAAAGCAGAGACATTACTTTGCCAACAAGGGTTCGTCTAGTCAAGGCTACGGTTTTCCAGTAGTCATGTATGGATGTGAGAGTTGGACTGTGAAGAAAGCTGAGCACCGAAGAATTGATGCTTTTGAACTGTGGTTCAAAAGAGAAGACTCTTGAGGGTCCCTTGGACTGCAAGGAGATCCAACCAGTCCATTCTAAAGGAGATCAGTCCTGGGTGTTCTTCGGAAGCAATGATGCTAAAGCTGATACTCCCAATACTTTGGCCACCTCACGTGAAGAGTTGACTCACTGGAAAAGACCCTGACGCTGGGAGGGATTGGGAACAGAAGGGGACGACAGAGGATGAGATGGCTGGATGGCATCACTGACTCGATGGACGTGAGTTTGGGTAAACTCCGGGAGTTGGTGATGGACAGGGAGGCCTGGCATGCTGCAATTCATGGGGTCGCGAAGAGTCGAAGACGACTGAGCGACTGAACTGAACCGCACTTGTAACCAAATGACAAAATGAGAAAATACTACCATATATCAGAGAGTAAATGTTCCTTAATCTTACAAATTGGTAAGAAAAAGCACAAGAATATAGGCAAAAGATATAACCTAGCAGGTGTAAAATAAGAGACATGAAAAGACTAATGAACATAAGAACTTCACTAATAATCAAAAAAAACACACATTGAACAGTAAGATGCCATTTTTTACTTATCAAAGTTACTGAGACGTCTTTAAAAATCACAATACCCTGTGCTGCCAATGATGCAGGAAAACAGACACTCTTGTACGATACTAGGGGAAATTGGCACAGCCTTTCAGGTGAGCAATCTGCAATGTTTCAAAAGCTTTAGAATTTCTCAAACCCTGTGAGACAGCAATTCCACTTCTAGGAACTTACCTAAGAAAGTAATCCTGTGAGCAGAGAAGATACCACTTTCAGTTGTGAAAAAATAGAAACATTCTAAACATATATTAGGAGAGCAGTTAAATCATGGTATGCCCAGACTAGGGGATACTATGAAGCCATTAGTATGATGATATAGAGTTTTTACTAACAGAAATGCTCCTGCAAAAATATTCATAGTAAAGAGTAGAATCACAGGTGCTACCCAGCTGTACAACCTGAGGAAGCTCTTTATGTTCAAAACTGGCACGGAATTCATGATACAGTTAAGTGACGGAAGTAAGGCACTGAACATGGTGTACAGTATGCTGCCATGTACATAAAAGAGAGGGAGAGACCACTCCACATAAAACATCTTGCCAAGAATTCATGAGAAATTAATAATGCCTTTGGGAAGAGGAACTAGGTGGTTTTGGTCAAAGGGAAGGGAAACACCTCACTGGCTACCTCTTCTTTATCTGAACAAATTCAAAATAGAAATTTTGAGTTAAAAAATTCAAGTCTCAAAGCAATACATATGATGGGGTCCCAATTTTTTTTGACGGGGTGGTGTTTGAGCAGAGAGACAAGAAGATGGGTAGAGAGCAAGCTACAGCAACAGAGATTCAGGCAAGCAGCAGGTACATGACAGGTCACGTGATGGGGGAAAGAGTTCAAAGCAGACAGACTAACTGGTAGATCTCTTGGTGGTGTTATTAGCAAAACCCTAGTGTTTTCATTTTTGGGGGGGCTGAGCCACGCAGCATGTGGGATCTTAGTTTTGAACCTGCACCCCCTGCAGTGGAAGTGCAGAGTCCTAACCATTGGACTGCAGGGGAATTGCCAGGAAAAATATTTTCTTTTGCTATTCCCCCAATATGTAAGTGCTAATTTTGCAAAAAGAAAACTTTTATTTCACAAAAACTACTTTCACATCAAACTCTTATGCTCTAACGATTTCTATGTATGGACTCACCATGTGGACTAGCAAAACTGGCCCCTGGTCCTATTGAGATTCCATGCGAGGATGGGGGAGGAGTTGGAACAAATGATGCTGGTGATGGGGCTCTCAAAGCCCCACTCGGGGAGCTGGCAGCATGCAGATTTCCTAATAAAGGAAAATAATTATAGATGATCTTGCAGGACACATATTATGTCCTGACCAAGGACCCCGAGTTAAGACTATCTACAGACTAAAGAAACGAGTAATAAAGCTCCCAGAAGTAGCACAAAGAAAAACTGGAACAATTTCACCACTAAAAGAGAGATCAATTCCATGGGGCCCCAATTCTAGCTCTTACACTGACTAATTTTTTTTAAAAAAATATATGCAGTGTAGCAGTGCACTTTTTTATTCACTCATTCAACAAGAAGGCATGAACATCAATGTCATGCCAAGCACTGTTGTAGGTACTGGGGATGCAGCAGTTAACAAGAAAGAAAAATTCTTGCCCTCATGGGAGCTTATATTCCAGCACAATGAGAAAGACAAATACATGTCAGGTTATGCTAAGTGCTATGGAGAAAAACAGGGCAACATAAGGGGGATCTATTGTGTGGTGGTAGAGGTAAGTGCTGCTTTTTATATAGAGCAACTTCTTCAAGAAGGGGCTATGTGGGCTGAGACCTAAGTGAAGGATGAGGCATGAGGATATCCAGGGAATCACACACTGAAGGCAAACAGAGGAGCTAGTGCAAAGGCCCCAACAGTAGCAGCAGTTAAAAATAACAGGGGGAGGCTAGCGTGGCTGGAACAGCGTGAGCAAGGTGGGGAAAGGGAAATGGAAGACAATTAGGCCAGAGAGGTGGGAGGAGGGTCCCAGATTTCACAGGGACTTGTAGGCCGCTTTAAGGACTTAGGGTTTACCCTGAAAGAGATGGGAAGCCACTGCAGAGTTTGGAGCAGAGGAGTCATGACCTAACTTCTGTACCCCAAGGATCATTCTAGCTGCTACTGAAAAACAAGACTATAGGGCAGGGGGCAGGGAAACCAGTCAGAGGCAACTGCAATTACCTAGGTAAAGATGGTTAGTGACTCGGGAAAGGGTGAGGCCGAGACATTGAAAAGTGGTTAGGTTCTAGATAAAGTCTGAAGACAGAGCTGACAATATTTGGTAACTGACTGACTGTGGATGTGAGAGAAAGGAGTCCAAGACGACTCCTACAGCTTTGGCCCAAGTAACAGGAAGGAAGAAGCTGCCACTTGCTGAAATGGGGTGTCTATGGGAGCAGTAGTGGGAATAGCTGGAGGGTGTTAGGAATTTAGTTTCAGCTGTACTGAGTTTCAGATGTTGGTTAAACATCTATCGATACATGGAAATGCTGAACAGATAGCTAGAAAATAATAGGATTCGAGTTTAGCAGAGCGGCCTAGATGGAGATATTAAAAACTGGGAGACATGAGCTTAAGGATGGTGTTTAGCCACAGGACAAACTTTAATTTAGAATTATGAAGGGCAGGGGCTATGACTACCAAAACTATGAATGCAACATTAAAATACTTGCTACATTACCATAATTATCCTCATACCAGCAGTTAGTTTTCAAATTCTCCACTATTATGTAAGAGAACTTCATATTTTTTATGTTATGTAATACCTAATGCAGTATTAGTTCAATACAGTATGAATTCAATATTAACATATTTACATTCAAGAAATATGTTAACTGACTTGGTTAATCTTTAAGTATTATATTTACATCTAGCTGTGTAACCTGGACAAGTGACTTAACTTCTCCATGCCTCATTTTTCCTCTGTTAAATGGGAAATAATAGGACCTATCCTACGGGTTTGCTGTGGAGACTAAAGGGGTAAAGTACTTAGAACAGGGCCTGGTGCACAGGAAGCACTATAGAACTGTCTGCTACCATAATTATTTCAAAATAATCATCTCTCCTTCTATGCGAAACCAGTCTCAACTCACATCCTAGAAACCCCCTCCCCTCGGGTGCTGGGTCCCCGCTTCCCATTCTCTCCCTTGCTCCCCAGCTGCTCCTCCCTAGGCCCCCACACTGTCTACTGTTGGAACTTCACAGGGGCTGAGTCCCCCACCAGCTCAGCCTTTGGGAACCTTCAGTGACACAATGATCCAAGTCTTCATCGGGGGTGCCACCAATTCTGATGAGCAGGGAAGAGCTCATCTACCCCCAAATCTCATACCAGTCCTCCTTGCTAACTTGAGCTAGCAGGGTAAGCTTGAGGAGCAGGGCTGTTATTGGGCTCACTGCTGAATCCCCAGCACCCAGCAGCATTAGACACACAGCAAGTGCTTAAAACATACTGTTTTAACATTTCAGTTAAAAGTCTAAATCTGGCATTCTCCAGCAATTTTTACAGTGCACTTCATGAGGCTGCTCACAGAGCCATTTTGTTTGTACAAGCAGGTTGTGCCCTGCTTGACTCTGAGGGCGGGGCACCGTTCACATGCACCGGGGCTCTGTCAGCTCCTTCTGTAAGGGAGCTTTTCTGTAAGCAGTCATCGCAGCAGGAAAGCAGTCCCAGACACTACATACATGGGTGTGGTTGTGTTCCCATGAAACTATTTACAAAAGCAGGTGGTGGGTAGGACATGGCCCACAGGCCTGAGTGTGTCAACCTCTGACATAGATCACGCTGTGATTCCTGGAGTGGCACCATGAGTCTGGTTCCGGGTGACAACTCTACCACTTAATTCAAACCTTTTAAAAGTGCTCCTGAATCACAAACACAGATTTCACAACCCTGCAATAATGAATGAAGAGCAAATATCTGGCCATAGACTAGCAAAGCAGTTCTCTCTGAAGTCTCAGGCTATATGTGTAGGATTTCTCACTGTATGTGTGTCTATTTGGGATCTGAAAGTTGCACATGACAAGAGTTAGTATCTTACCTGGAGACTGTGTATGCATCATAGAGGGAGACTGGTTGACTGTGCTGTGGTAAGATGTAGGGGGTGAAGTAAGAGGATAAGCACCTGATGATCCTGGCTGCTTTGGAAATGGCTGAAAAGAAGAAAATTCCTTGTTGGTAAAATGGCCAACCATGTTGCATATGTGGGCGTGGCTTTCCCCAATCAAGAGCTACAGTGTTAACTAACATTTACATGTCACTGGTTATCAAATAGGAAAGGTGAGGTGTGAAAATGCCCCAAATTCACACCAGTATTGCAAATTTTAAAAAGCTCCCTTTCAAACTGTTTTAAAATAGCAGCGTCCCCATTCCGGACTTTGCAGTACCACTACTTTATCCCTCAAGATCTTTTTTTGCTCATTTTATCTACCAAATCACTGATTTATCAGTACTATTTATCTACCATTTCACTGATTCTAAGATCAACTCCCCCCACATTTTAACATCTCTGAAATTATGGTATGTCTTCCAATTCGTGGCATACTGCAGTCGAACTGGCAGCGCTATTTCAGGCAGGACATAAAAACAGTGCACCTTACATTGGTGGCATTTTAGTGTCAGTGAAATATGATAGTTCAACCTGGTCCCTACTCACCTTCACCTTCATCTCCAGTAACAACAATCCTAGGACAACTCTTCCTAGTGTATTTTTTTAACTAGAGTATGAGTCACATACAACAAAGCACACAAATGCGTAGTCTGATGAGGGTTTATAAATGTAACTGCCACATAAGTCAAGATACTGAAGGACATTACCAGAACCCCAGAGGCCTCCCTCCTTCCAAATCTCTTATCGCCTCCCAAAAGGTAAGCAGTACTCTGACTTCCATCACTCAAGCTTGGTTTTGCATTTCATCTAAATACTGAATGTACTCATTAGTGTCTGGCTTCTTTTGTTCAACACTGTCAGTGAAAACCGTTGTTTTGCTGCATGGAGCAACAGCATTTTTCTTTTCTGTGAAGTATTTCTACGTATTCCAGTTTACTCACTCATTCTTCTGTTGTCGGTTATTTGGGTTGTTTGTAATTTTTTGCATAAATAATGTTGCTATGAACATTCTTGTATTCTCCGGCTGCATTTCTGTTGTGCATATACCCAAAGTAAAACTGTTAAATCACAGGCATGCATAATGTTCAGCTTTAGCACTCTGAATACTGCTAAACACCACTGCAAGGTAGCTGTACCATTTTATACACCTTCCAGTAGTGAGTGAGTGTTTCAGGGGTCCTGATACAAAATGTTGGCAAGGATTACTGATTTTTTTCCTTAAAGCCATTTTTGTGGGTATGGGGTATTAACTCACCATGGTTTTAATGTATAATTCTGTGGTGCCAGATGACAATGTTCACCTTTTCTGTGCTTACTGGCCATTTGGGCGTCATCTTTTATGACCTCATGGGTGATCACCCGACATTATTTTAAGTGCATGAGTCTACAGTTAGTGCTGTCTCTGGTACTATTTCCTTCCCTTCACTGGAAGCCTCCCCCTGTCTCCCTTTGTCATTATTTTTCATATGGCGATCTTGGGTCCACCAAGGACCTCCTCGCCTTTTAACACAGAAGAGCAGACGCCTGTAGAACCTGTTAAGTAACAGAAATGTGATGCCATGTGCAGTATCAGTTAGACATCACCTGTTGCTGCGGTGGTGGTTGGAGTTGTGAGATTAAAGAATCCATCATATCTCCTCCAATGGGAGAAGGGGGATTATCGTCCTCATTTACAGACCTTCTTCGAGCATCCTGATTGCTGTCAACAAACATATTCAGGAATGTCTATGGATATAAACAGGTAAAATTTAGATTATTTTACCTAACTTTAGTAAGATATTCTTAATCATTTAGCATGTGTCAATAGAAACAAACATATCATGTCCATCTCTGAAATACAAGTTTGACACATGGCCACCATCATTAGGCCAACCTAGAAGAGACAGTCATTGTTTTGAAGGAAAGAGGGAAAATTGAGGAAAATGGTTAAACACAACAATAAAAAAATCTAAGTGCTGTTATGTGAACAAAAGTTAAAGAAAGAAGTACATCCTGGTCAAAATATTTTATTAATTTCTGAATCAGAAATGTGGAAAAGAATAAAAAGTTGCATGGTAGGCATGTAAACAACTTCAATGACTTGGAAAATTTCCTGTTTGGTGAGAGTTCTCACTTTTTAAGCCAGCAAATATGAAAGAGGAAAACTGAATAAAGAAACGAAGCCATCTTTTTCCTTTTTATTTTATGTAACAATTTTGAACTATCAAGAATGGGATAAGCGTGTGTTTTATAGAGTATGTCATCAAAAATTAGGTGAGGCTACCAGAATTTGTGTCTCAATCACAGATTCTTTTTAATACCCTCTATCTGCCCAATCTTCAAAAATATAGATTATAAACTTATCAGAATTACTGAAAAGCTTTTAAAGGTACATAAGTCTGACTTCTAAGTAAAGGTAATAGATTATTCACAATACTGATTTCATCTTCTCTCAACAACCCCCTGAAACTCCTAAAAAATTTTTTTAAGCAAAAGTCACAAAGACAAAAAGAATGGGATAAGAGAGAAATAGCAATAAATTCTAGGAGGCTGCAGAGCAGATGGCTGAATGGTAACTGAACTATCCAATGTGAGGAAGTCGTTTCCTAAGCAAGCAGTGGGGAAAGCCAAGAAGCAAAGCTATTTCCACCCAGATCTCCAAGATACACAGGAACTGACAGCATCAGACACCTCTGGAAATGAGAATGAAAGAGACTAAAAGCAGAAGGACTGGGTGATCATCTCTTTCCGAGACAGTGAAACCCTCCAGAGCCTCTGTCCTCCCAGTGAATGAAGCGGACCTCTACCACTTGGCAGAAGGTCTCTGATTCGGGGGGACTCTAGGATCAATTGAGAGCTGGGGTACCATATTAAAAACGAAGATTAAAGTTTCCATATTGAATGGTGAGAATCCCAGTTTCCTTCTCTTATTTGCCAAAAATTGGGAGCCAGTGCACAACAGCTATGCAGAGTTTTGATATTCTTCTCCTGGTCCTCACACTGGCCCAACAAAGAGATCTAAAGCTACTGACACTGGGAGCTACACCCAATGAAATGGCCCAAGCAGATCGTCCCGCAGTGAAGATCACAGTCAAGTGTCACCTTCAACAGAGGACAATGTAGCCATATAGAACAGATGTCATAAAATGAACTTTGACAAACAAAAAGAGCTGTCGAATTTTTTCTTAAAAAGATGGCAAAAAAAGTTCTTGATGGAAATGAAAAAATAAAAGGATTGGAGGGAAAATGAGGAAATCTCCTAGAAACAAAGAGATAAAAAAACAGAAAATATAAGAAAATCAGAGGATATGTCCAGGATCCCCGACATCAGAATAGTGGGGGTACCAAAAAGAGCTCACAGAGAACACAAAGAAAAAGACTTGAGGAATGGCATAAGGAAGTTCCCTAGAACAAAAGGATGTAAGTTTCCAGACTGAAGGAGTCCACTTGTTCACGTAAGGTTGAAGAAGTGGAATGGATTAAACGTCTCAATGGTCACAATAGAAGCTAGGGGACAGTGGAGCAATGCTTTCAAAATTCTTACAGAAAATGACTGCAATCTAGAATTCTACATCAAGCCCCTCCCTCAACTAGATGAGGTTAACTAAAGCCACTTGCCAACACACAAGGTCTCAAATTAACCTTCCGTGTATCTTCTCCAGGGAGCAACATAGAGTATCCCACCAAAACAATGAAGTAAACCAAGAAAAAAAAGTGGGGTTCAAGTTACAGGGCAAGCAACACAAGAGAAATGAAGGACTCTCCCGCTTCACCACCGTTTTTGCAGATCCCTAAATCAAAATTAGGCAAAAGGTCTGGAGCGTTTAGAGGTCAGAGACTGTGGAAGAGATGGCTTCAAGATGAAACTGATAAGGTATCTGATTTTTGAACAGACTGAGGGGAGAGTTACATACATGGGAGAGACTTTAAGGCTGTTAGTGGTAAATACAGAGAGAGCTAATAATTGTAATTAACTATGAATTTTTTAAAAAATTAATAATTCCCAGGAAAATAAAATGTTGAGCAAGAAAGAAAAAGTAATCATAGTAAACTTGGTAGAATAGTGTTATAATATTCATAATAATGTGAACACTGAAAAATTGTCTAATTGAAACTGCTACCCTAACCATATTGCAAGGCTGGAGGAAAAGAAGGCAAATGTGTACTGAGAGTAGCCTGGAAAGTGGAAGGGGTATACAAGAAAGAGCTAAAAAAAGAATTAAATCCTCATCTTCCATTAGAGTCAGATAATGCCCTTAACTAAGAAGTCAACAGGGGACAACAGAGGATGAGATGGCTGGATGACATCACTGACTCGGTGGACATGAGTTTGAGTAAAGTCTGGGAGTTGGTGATGGACAGGGAGGCCTGGCGTGCTGCGATTCATGGGGTTGTGAAGAGTCTGACATGACTGAGTGACTGAACTGAAGAAGTCAACAAAGAGCAATGAAAGAATGCTATTTAGAGGTAAAGGTATGAACTGTACAGAGTAGGAGAACAGCAAGAGTGGGATTAATTTTCAATATAAACTATTAGACTCTAAACTATAAGAACACACAATTGAGCTATCATACCAATATCTCCAGGGATTGTGGCCTAGGACTCTACATTAAAAAAAAAAAATTTCACAGTTGAACTGATGCTCAAAGCTTCTCAATATTCACTGATAAAGGCTACTTTTAAAGTTCCCGGAAACTCCAAATAGCGAACAGGACTCTCTTGAGTACCTTCCACCTTACTCATTACATTGTAAGGAAATAAAAGGACATTTTATCATTTCATATACATAGGCACAGAACTTCTAGCTCCTTCAGAATAAAGCTACAGAGATGATGAATTACTACTAGAAGTAGTTACTACTACAGGGAGTAGTAACATGGCTACTCATTAAATTTAAACAGGAAATTGATGCTTTCCCTCATTATTTCCCTCTCAAAGGAATTGTTTTAGGGATCCCATTTATATTTAGTAATTCTGCAACATTAAAGTCCATTACCTTGAGTCCTGGTGCAGGATAAAAACCTTCAACTAACTTGCTATTATCGAAAAGACTATAGGCCCCATCCCGTATTGCCACAACACCTCGACTTCGGCAGTATATATCAATGCAATACATGTTCCTGAAGGCCAGTCGGATGTGGGTGGACGACTGTGGTAGGATGGAGAAGCACTGGTAGGCAGTGTTGGTCCTCTGGGTCAAGCCCAACATCGGCACAGTGGGCAGTTTGTTGATGGCATTCAACGGTGCCTGAGTATCAAACAGTACCTACAAGGAACAAACACGGTGAGAGCAGCCAGTTTCTGTACAGATGCTAAAACCTCAGAATCTTCAAGGTAAAAATCATCACAAATGAGACAATCTCCTTCTGGCACATTCGGTAAAAACTTTCATCATTAAAGATGAATTAAGTCCACATGATTTTTTGAGGAGTTTTATATCACACACAGAGTCTTATTTTTAAACAGAAAATAAAGTTAATTACCTGTAATAACTGAACCACATTTGGTGTTTTGTTGAACATTTCTTGAAGCTGATGGAGAATGGTATTGTGACAGTTACTGCATCCTGAGTTTGGACCCACAGTTCCCAAAGAAATGTGAAATTTCTGATGAATGGAATTCCACTGGATACTAATCTAAATCAAAAAGATTATGTTTCAGAAACCAAGAAAGGAAGATACAAGGAGAAGAAAAAATAATCTTTAAACACTAAGGCAAAATGCCAAAGATCTAAATAAGGTCTTTTTGGGAAGCAACTTGTTAAGATTAGACTCTGTAAATTCTGGATGTGCTGTCACTATGGATCAGTACATTCACTGAGCGTGTGTGTTAGCCCACTTCTACTAAATTTCTGATATTACTTTATGTGGAAGAGTTCAGAAAGAAACTAGATAGCTGAAATTTGTATACTAAATTTCTAGGACTTTACATATGGGGTGGGGGAAAAATAAGAACTACAGATTATGGGGAATACCTTCAAGATTAATATAGGATCAAATAATGTTAACAATCATGTGACTAAAAGCGTAGACATACCGTACTGTTCAAGACCATTTGTACATAATCTTCATTATAGTAATCACGCTGCTAAGTAGATTTGAAATCAGTGAAGAAAGAAACACAAATACCAAAAGTACATTACGTTGCCAAAACTCTTTATGAATACACACTCTGAAGAGGGTATAATTTTTGTTTTCAATTTTTAAGAGTTAACCATTACAAAATACTATAACAAAGTATTTAAAAATATCATTTTATCCCTAATTTTTACTTGTAGCCTCAATTATTTCAAGAAAGTTTTCATAACTATTGAGTTCTTGATTTTTTAAAAAGACTTACAAAAGGAACTTTAGTTTTAAGTAATTCATAAACTTACTGAACTTCCCTTGGTGGTTCCGTAACACAAGATAAGTTTTCGGTAATTATAAACACGAACTTCTGAGAAAATGTTTAGATGAGTGGGTATGTCTAAACAGAAAGAAAACAAAAAGGAATTTAAGATTATACATGCAAAACTTTAAAATATATATGTGAAAAAGACGAGATCTTGGTAATATTATACGCCTAGATAGAAAGGTCTCTCTCTTTTTTTTAAACTAGGTTATAAAGAAAGAGAAATAAAACAAAAAAAGATCAACAGCATAAATAGTTAGTAGGCTCAAATTTCCATTTAGACAGACAGGGGCAGGGCGGAGCAGTGGGCGAGATGTACTGAAGCACAGTGGTTCAGGGGTTCCAATTCCAGCCCTGTCTTTTACTAGCTATGTGAACTTCAGCAAGTTTCTTAAGTCTCTGATTTGTTGTCTTCATTTCTGACACGAGGAATGGTAAATTACTTCCCTCATAGGGTTACTGTGAGGAATGAATGAGTTAATGCAAGCAAAGTTGTTATTACATTTATGGCACCTAATAAATTCTCAATAAGCACTACTATAATCTTGTATACCTTTGTGTAAATATTTCTGAATATATACAAATTGTAACAGTAGCTGTCTCCTGGGGAAGGAAACTAAGTCAGAGGTAAAACAGAAAACTTTTGCCTCAGGATTTTTTTTTTAACAATGTACATGTTTTACTTCCTCCAAAGGCATTGGCACAGGGAGGGATACCTGCCCTCCCCCACAAGATGATCACTTGTACCTGGTAGAGAACGTGCAAATTCCAACACACACTCATATAATCGTGCAATGCTATTCCAATCATTAAGGAACATTTCAACCACTTTTCTACCACCAACAGGTTCAGACAACAGGTTTTCATATGTCAGATAAACATGCCGGGATGGTCCTACAAGATTAAGAGAGAAGATTAATAGGAATCAATACTAAAAAAAAAAAAAAAAAAAAACCCAAAAAAACAGAAATAGAAACATGCAAAGACAAAAGTGTGTGAAGCATCTCACCTTGTTCCCTGGTAGAAGTGCCATTAAGTGGGCAATTTGCAAACACTAGCTCTGCCACCCACGTGCGGTTATTTCTGCCTTGTAATCGGAAAGTGCAGTCAAGGAGAGAGCGGTCCAGAGCCTTTTGGGTTTCCTCATTTACACCCTTACAGGGAGGAATTCTGGTGATGAAAGATAGCATATGAAGTGTACTCCACATCACAGAAAGACAAAAGCACAATTTACACAATGACAGGCAGGGTATCACAGTAGAGCTTCGGTTCAAACTCTACTACGAGGTACCTTCTGCAAGAGGAGGAAGCAATTCATAGCAATTCACAACAATTAATAGCATTTAACCCACTTTCATTCCTATCAACGTGGATTAGGACTCTCATTTTAATGGTGATGTTTGCCTTTGTCGTTAATCTGGTTATTAGAAAGACCACAATTTCTCAGAAAATCAAATATGCTGGCTTTCTACGAAATCTACCTAGAATATCATCAAGGAAAAGTTAAGGAGAACAAAATATTTTAAGACCAGACTTTGAAGGCAGCATGATCTAGTGAAAAGGACAAGGCTCTGGAATCAGGCACCTGCATCCTAATTCTGGCTCAGCCACATTCACCCTCTCTGAATTTGTTTTGCAAGTATAAAATGAACATACATAATTACCTTCTGGGTCACTGATTTTAAAACATGATGAAACATATATATAAAGTGCTTACAGTGGTTGGTTCAGCAGGTATTCAGATATGTTAGTTTCTCCTTGCAGTAAAACCAAGTCTTAATCACTAACCACCATGACAAAATTTCAGGTTCATTATCTCCCCCGCCTAATTATTTCATTATTTCCCCTCCTCCACTGTAGAGGTAACTCATTGTGATGGAGCTATTCATGTATAAATTCATTTACCATACATACTGTCTCTTATATATACCACATATACAAGAGGAAGGTATTAGCTTTGGTGTTTTAAAATACCCATCTATCTCTTCTCCTCTTGCAGCTTTATGAACTATTTTATTTGTCATAAAACATTATGAGGTAATATATTTTAGCAGTTTTTTCAGTACTGGATGAAATAATGAGATAATATTTAATTACACACTATCCTTTAACTCATAGGAAAGAAAGAGGAGTTAATCAGATTTGATATAATTTCTCCCACCCCTTCTCAGTCAATAATAACCAAGAATATCTCCAAACATTGCTAAATGTTCCCTGGCAGGGAAAACTGTTCTGAGGTTGAGAACCACTGACCTAGAATAAACAATTTAAGAGAGCAAAAAGGGTGGAAAGTTTGCTCAAGAGCTCATAACCAGGCACTGCAAGCATGCTGCTCTCAAGACTTGTGTCATCTGTGTGGTGTGATCAAGGCTCTTTTGAATCTGCACAAGGCAACAGCTCCATGAACCAGAGCAGCCTAAGGTGTTTACCATGATATTTTCAGAAATACAGCAAGAAGACCTGCTCAACAGATTTTCATGGAGATAAGTTGAAGAACAGACTATATCTTTAGCAAAGAGGAGAAAAATGTGCTCAGTTTTAAAGCTTTGAAGTATCTACTCATATTTCCACTTAATATGAAAATACCTAGGACTAAAAGCTTAAAAGTTTCTGAAGATTAAATGTATTAAAGCAATTACTTAATAATTAGATCTAGACCAGATTTTAATAAAATCATATTTAGACATTATTTTTTTCCTTCTTCACATCTATGAAGAAAATACCCCCAATAATGGACATCATGTGCCAGACAAACAGATCTCTTTATCTGTTCCTATATATTTTCCTAAGTTTTAAATAAAGAAAACAATAGCCAGGATATAGTAAAAACTTTCTTAAAAATTACTGTGAAATGAAAATTAAAAAATATGAAGTGCTTTCTTTCTAGGTAAGGACTATAATGAATTCTCTTGAGCACAAGAAGAAAGGGGACTGAAATTTCTTTCGTAAAAATGCTGAGAGCAGGACATTTTAAGATTGCTGTAAAACATGAAAAAATAAGAGAACACAAATGTTATCATCTATTAATCTGCAATTGTCAAGAAGAGTAAAAAGAAACACCCCATATTTTAGGCAGCAGTAATATAAAACCAAAGGCAAATAAACTAAAAGTATTACATTTCCTTTTGATTTCTATTGTAAAACCAGCTCGCTCTCTAGAAATCATTTTGTGGACATGGCACTATGGTAGCCATGCAGGGCAGCTTTTCTAGTTCAACTCTTTATCTAAAGTAAGCACCACGACACGTGGGTGGAGTGCATGCTATCTGCTAGACCTTCCCATCTTCCACAGGACAAACTGATTTGCAAGCAACAAATTGGTTACAAATTGATTCCTGCTGGCTCAAACTGCAGAGCCGTCATGTCTTGGTAGACAGAGAAATTCAATAAATAAAAATTGCTTCTGTGGTGTATATTATTAAGCAACATCTAAGAAACAATACAAATGCAAAAAAGAAAACTGCTTTCTGCACCAAAAAGGCTGATCTCTTAAAAATGACATTTGAGCTTTGCAAGCCCATCCTGGTCAACTCATAAATCACACATGCTGCCTTAGTTTTCCCTCTAAGCATCCACTGGCCCCTAGTCCTCTACCCATTTAGAACCAAGCCCTCTGCACATCTCCTACCATGTACTTTTCCCCAGTGATCTAAGTTACTATCCCAGTTTAATTACTTCCACCTTGGTAGTGACTCATCTATTTCCCCTGCCCAGACCTGTCACCTGAGTTTGAGACACATCCTTGCCTGCCCAAAGAGATGTCTAGACACCTCAAACTTAGCAAAACCTCTTCAAACTCACATCTTCATTCCCTTGTCTCAATAAACACCACCACCGTCCATCATCTGCCCAAGATAAAACTAAGAGTCATCTCTGCCACCTTCTATTCTCTCTCTCTCTCTTTCAGTATCACTTATAAAGACTTCATCCCCTAAGTCTTTATGGAACTTGCCCTGGTCCAAGCTACCAACAACTCTGGTATGAACCATTTCAGCAACTGGTTTTTCTACTTCAGTGTTGTTCCTCTCCCATTTATTCTCCATGTTGCTATCAGAGCGAGCTTTCAAAAACAGAAAAAAAAAACACCTATCTAATGATGTCAGTTTCTGCTTAAAACCATCTGATGGCTCTTTACTGCCATTCGGATAAAGTGAATTCCTTAAGGACATTTACACCAAGGCCCTACAGGATCTGACCCTTCCTGTGTACATCTGCAGGCTCATCTCCCCTAATTCCTGCCATGCCCTACTTCTTTCAGTTCCAGGATGCCGAGCTTTCTCTCCCCTCTAAGCCTTCATTTTAGCAGTTACTCCTTCTGGTTGGGACACCCACTCCCACTGTAGCTCCCTTTCCTCTGGCTAATTCTCACCTTTCCTTCAGTCCAGGTACAGCTGGTACTTCCGTGGGGACACCCTTCCTGATTTTCAAACTAGCCCAGATCCCCCTGCTATGTGAACCCACAGCATCCTGAAGGGCTCTATCAGAATTCAAGCCTGACACATATACTCAGAAGACATCTGCTGAATGAATGAAAGAAAGCCAGGGGAAGGACATCCTAAAATACCAACAGGTGCTGGATGCCCACTTCGCAGGTAAAAGAGAATCCTCTCCTAGACTGTGTAATTCCATACAGAAACCTGTGACTTCCGCAGATTCTGAACTCTGCTTTATGCTGACTCGCAGGAGTAGCACTGGCGGTATGGCTGCAGTGTGTGGCACCACATCAGACGCATGACAGGGACTTACTTCAGTAAGCGAATTGCGTGGCTGAAGCCATCACCTTCCATTTGCACTCCTTGATGTGGAATCTCCAGATTGGACAACTGGAAAGAGAAAGGTACAGTTATATGAGACCACTTTTCTAAGTACTATTGTCTCTCTTCTCATGCCATCTGTTCTAGAGTCGTGAGCATTGTCCCCCCTCATCTGATTTCCTGGGGAACTAAATAAGACTGGTTTCCTTGCATGATGCAATTAACGTCTATCTGAAAACAAAGTATGAGTCATAGCCACATCTCATTTTTAATCACAAACATTATTTTTCAGTTTATAACTTTTCTGGAATACATTTTTTTAAATAACTATTTCCTCTGTGAAACTCGAAAAGAAAAGATTTTCAGTTGATGCATTTACCCAGAGACCCTGTCAGTGGAACTACAGGTTATTTGGGTATGCTGGGAAGTCATTCTAGTCACCTAGCAGAGGAACACACTTGCCTTCAAGCAGATATTCCCAGGTCTTCTCTGACAGACTATATATTTATATCCACCTTATCCCAGAAAGGATTTAAGGCAGCCTTAAGCATATCACTGAGCCCTGCTCTTTGGGCCTGGGAAGAGCAGAGGTGTAGAAAAACAGCTGCTGACCATGAACTAGGGCCCCAGATTCAAAAGACAGCAAAGTGTGGGAGAGCTCAAAAACACTGCCTCTGTTCTATGGATCACAAATATTAACATTCCTGCTAAGATCAGATTTAGTTATTCACATCTCAGTGTAAATTACCTTAAGCAGAAAATGTGCTTGCTTTTGCCTTTATCATCTTTTTCAATGAGAGAAGAGAAAGTTTTTAAGAGCTTAATTGAGTTCAATAGAGTACTACAGAATGTTGAATAGCCTACATGTGCAATAGGTACAGGAACACAGAGAAGGAGAAAAGAGGCCAATACGCTTACAGGTGTCTATGTGGGCACTACAAAGACACAAGCTTTTGCAACTTCTGGCCTGTGGGTAATGAGGATGAGAGCAGACAATGACTGAGGCATTCCCCCTGGGTATCATGTAGCCTCCCATTCCACTGCAAGGGAGTAACTGAATGACATTCATGTAATCCATCCACGGGTTGTGCTTGGTCAGTCATGTCCAACTCTTTGCGACCCCATGGACTGTAGCCTGCCAGACTCCTCTTTCCATGGATTCTCCAGGCAAGAATACTGGAGAGGGTTGCCATGCCCTCCTCTAGGGGATCTTCCGAACCCACGGATTGAACCCAGGTCTCCCTCATTGCAGGCAGATTCTTTATTGTCTGAGGCATCAGGGAAGCCCAATCAATCCATGTAGCATGATGAAAAACCCCAACAACAGAGTCAAATAGTTGGAAGCACAGACACTGTAGGAGCTTTGGACAGTTTCCAGACAAGAGGACACTCATCAGGCTCACAGTTGTAGCAGCTGGGACATCGAGGACATGAGTTTCTACTTTAGTCACCTATTTCTGGGCTTGGATTTTCTGGGCTACTGCTGCTCCTCACAATTTCACACCTTATTTTCTGCCTTTAGATCCTGAAGCCCTATAAAGCAGCAACTGGCATACCATAGCTCATGGGCCAAATCTAGCCACTGCCTGTTTTGGTAAATAAAGTTTTATTGGAACACAGCCACACTCATTTGTTTAAATATCAACTATGGCTGGTTCACACTACAACAGCAGAACTGAAGAGCTAAAAAAGAGATGGACTGATGCTGAAGCTCCAATACTTCGGCCACCTGATGCGAAGAGCTGACTCAGTCAAAAAGAGCCTGATGCTGGGAAAGATTGAAAGCAAAAGGAGAAGGGGATGACAGAGGACAAGATGGTTGGATGGCATCACCGTCTCAATGGACATGAGTTTGAGCAAACTCTAGGAGATGGCAAAGGACAGGGAAGACTGGCGTGCTGCAGTCCATGGGGTCGCAAAGAGTTGGACAAAACTTAGTGACTCAACAACAACAATAAATGACCCACAAGGCCTAAAATATTTACCATCTGCCCCTTGATAGAAAAAGTCTGCTGATTCCTGCTCTAAAGCATCAGTGTTTTCAACAAGTCTTCCCAAGACTATTATCAGCCTAACAAACAATCCACTTCCACATTTCTAGGTCTTTCCTTCATCACCAATAATTTACAGAAGGGAGGAGTCTTACAAAAAGTAAAACTTTAAACTAGAGGGAAATAATTAAGATTTTCATGTATTACTTTTTAATTGTTGCCAATCCTTGGCCAAAGCCCTTTTTGGAAATACAAAAATGCAGGTTCTGTTACCTCCCTTTCCTTTCATGCTTGGGGATCGTGCTGAATATCATACAATTGTGTACTCTTGAAAGACACTAACTGGGGCTAAGTCTATTGCTTCTTCCATGGGAAAAAAGTAAAAACTTAGTTTAATACTCTTTCTGACCTGCTTCTCACAAAGGTACCCAGTTTTATTAGTAAGCAATATGTAGAGCTTCACCAACTGAAAAATAAGCAACCCCTTTAACTATTAACCATCTCTTTAAAAAAGGTAAATAATGCTCCTTCGAGGTATACAAGTAAGGTTCTCAAAAGTTGTCTTTATTTTTTTTTTAAACTGGGAAGAATTTACTTCCCATTTCCACAAAGAACAGAAGGCCTACAATTTGGAATCAGAGATAAATAATTTAATAATTTCATGGTATACATGTATACCATAAGATGTTGTAATTTCAACCCCACCCCTCCCCAAATAAATAAGATCACAACCATCTGGTTCTCCTAATGGAATTCATGTAGCTTTAGCAAGGCATTTAAAACATTACTCTTTGGGTACCCAAAATTGTTCCAAAAAATTACCTCCAACCGAAGTCCTACAAATGGCATGTTTGTATCACACATAGCGACAAAGTGAGCTAGAACTTTATTGAAGGCACGCATTTCTCCTGATCGTTTGGTTTTCTTGGATTCTACCGGACATACATCATCAGACAACTAGAATTTAAGTGAAGAACACAAGTGGGTTAAAAAAAGAAAAAGTATGTGATGCAATCAGTTAAGCACTTGGACTACTATAACAAAAGTCAAAGTTAACCAAAACAAACCTTAATTCATTCAACAAATGTTTACTGAGCAAATACTGACCTAAACACTGGAAATTTAGTAGTAAATATTATGTACTTAACAAGTTGCCTTGTGGGAAAGAGTGTACAATTAATTATTAATTAAAGGAGAAGCATTTTCAAGAATGTGTAAACATTTGTTACCTAAACCTTATTGTTGACCAGCCTCTTAAAAACCATACTTAATTCTTTCCCATTTAAAAATAGTTAAAAGAGTACAGCAAAGTTAATAGACACAAATCCTGGGCTCATTTCTGTTTGTGAGCGTACCTTGCGCTTGGTACTGGTTCTAGGCTGTTTCCCATTTTTTGTACGATAAACTGATTCCTGGAGGTTTTCCTTAAACTGCTGCAGCAAGAGGGCCATGAGAGGGCTGTCTTCACGATCCACTGCATTCACAGACAAGAAGTAGTACTTGTACGACAGTTGTGTGGGTTTGTTGGGAACTTCCAACATCTCTACAACCTAAAAAGGTCCAAATCAGAAATGAGACTCAGAAACATAACTAACTGTTAAGTGTTGAGTATTTTCCTCCTTGTATCAAGTAGGGCTCAGAATTAAGGACAAATCAGTCATGATCTCAAAAAAAGCACTGCAATTAAATATGTAATTTTTCTAAAAAACAGATCAGACTAAAGAACAATGATGAAAATAAAATGACAACTGTATCTCATACTTGGAAGGATATAAAAATAAACCCTGATTTTTCAACTGAAATATACAGTCGCTATGAGGATGAAGATAACAAGAACATGAACAATAGTTAATATTGATGGAGTTTATCATGCGCCACGTACTCTCCTAGTGAGTGAGGTAAGTGAAAGTTGCTCAGCTGTTTGAAAGTTGCTCTGACTCTTTGAGACCCCATGGTCTATTCAGTTCATGAAATTCAGTTCATCAAATTCTTCAGACCAGAATACTGGGGTGGGTAGCCGTTCCCTTCTCCAGGGTATCTTCCCAATCCAGGAATCAAACCCAGGTCTCTCGCATTGGAGGCAGATTCTTTACCAGCTAAGCCACCAGGGAAGCCCTATACTCTCCTAAGTACTTGACAGATGTTAACACATTTAATCCCAGTAACTCAATGAAGTAGGGATTCTTATCTTCACTTTTCTGATAAAGTTAGGCACAAAAAGCTTAGATTAATTGTCAAAGGTCTCAGAGCTAAGAAGTGACAGACTCACACTTTGATCCTAGAAGTCTGGATCCAGAGACCTTGCTCTCACTATAGAGGCTTACTATTGTCAAGGTCTACCTAAAATTTAAGAAGAGTCCCCTAAATACTTGAGTGAAAGAAACAAATGCCACTGGACAGGGCTCTTGACCAACACACACTTATCTGTCTCTGTTCCTGTCTCTCTCCTCTCTCTACCCTACACCTCCCCACATAGTCTCTTCAGGAAATTGTTTGGCCAACACCTAAGAATCAACACTGAGGAAATGAATTAAAAGTAAAATGGAACTTCACCTAAGATATATGGACAGCAAATCAGCAGATGAAAAGATATTCAATATCATCAGCCATCAAGGCAGCATAAATTAAGACTACAATAAGATACCACTACACATCTATCAGAATGGCTAACTTTAAAAAAAAAATCGCAATAACAAGTACTGGCAAGAATGCAGAGCAACTACAAATTCTCACGTATTGCTGGCAGGAATGCAAATGGTCTGGCCACTTTGGAAAACAGTTTAGCAGTTTCTTATAAAGCCAAACATACACTTAGTGTGTGACCCAACATTCCCACTTTTACTTATCCAAAAGAAATCACCAAAAAAATCTATATGCAAATACTTATAGCAGCTTTATTCACAACTGCCCAAAACTAGAAACAATGCAGATGGCCTTCGACGAGAGGCTAAACTGTGATACATTCATACCACGGAACACTACTTAGCAATAAAAAGAATGAACTACTGTAAATACAACAATATGGATGAAAATCAAAGGCATTATGCCAAGTGAAAGAAACGACTGAAAGGCTCAACTGTAGAGACAAAAAACAGGTCAGTGGTCACTAGAGAGAGCAGACGGAAAGTCTGATTATAGAGAGGAAGCATGAAGAATTCTAGGGGGTGACGGATAGCTTCTGTGTCTTACTAAGATGGCAGTTACAAAACTGTATGCATTTATTAAACTCCAGACACTTAAAAATCTGAATTTTTACTGTGTGTAAATTATATCTTAATAAAGCCAGCAAAAGTAAAATAGCAAAGACATTTAAGGGCAATAAGACTTTCCTCTATTCTTCTTAAAGGCTATTGTAGTTTTCACCACTATTATGTACTCCTAAGTGAGAAGGATGAAGCGTGATATACATTCAGTTTGGTCTAAACCATGTGAAACACATTATTGCTTTATAATAAACCACTAGTTATTGAAACTGAAAGCCTGGCATTTTGTTGATACTAAATAAAGTCAGAAAATACATGTAGATCAGGCAGCACATGGAGAACTGAAACAACAATCCTGTCACATGCCAAATCCAGCTCCACAGCTGGGGTTTTACAATTCAAAAAACAGTGAATTCATATCAATGACAGACTTATTTGTCAACATAAGTAACCCTAACTTAAGATATATCAGGCTACACAGAGTACCTTTTGATGATAGTATCTTTTTAAAAGTACAGCTTAAAGCTTCAAAAAAATTCACTCCCATTGAATTAAGTTTTTCCAAACACCTTAGAATCTTAGCCAAAAGTATCTACTTGGTGTACACAAAAACTTCTACATGCAGGAAATACATTTATGAAACATACGAGTACATATTTCAAGCTCTTGCAAATTTTAACCAGTTCAATAATCTGAAAGAAACTACTAGAAAAATCTAGAAAGGGTGAAAAAATGAGGGTTTTACTGTGTACTGAAAAGTACATGCAATCAACAAAATGGATACATATACCTTCAATTAAGGATGAGAAAATAAAGCTAATTTAGTCCATCATGTTTAAAAAGCAGCATTATGCAAGCTAACACTTGATTAAAACCAAACAAGTTTATCTGACACCAAAACATCTCCAAATCTTCACAATAGTTGCTTTCAAATTTTTTTTTACATAGAGGAGATGCCTAATTCCAAGCAGAAACTAGGC
Source organism: Capricornis sumatraensis (assembly GCF_032405125.1). Taxonomy (NCBI): domain Eukaryota; kingdom Metazoa; phylum Chordata; class Mammalia; order Artiodactyla; family Bovidae; genus Capricornis; species Capricornis sumatraensis. Next base: position 103,217,026 of record NC_091092.1, on the reverse strand, counting down.
CTCACTATAGGACAGATCTTGGGTTGCGGGACGGGGCATACCTTATATTCCCCAAACCCACCTAATCACTGTATTATTTCCTACAGATAAGATTTTCTCTCTGCCCCATCCCTACCAACTCTCCCCTCTCTTGGCTTCAGAATCATTATACAAAATTCAAATATCCAATAAAAAATACATTTGCAAATTAAACAATAAATGATTCAAGATACAAATAGAATTATTGAATTCAATCACCGAAATCACCCGTTTGCATACTTACAATGTAGTATTGTGGAAGACGGGTAAGTCTGACAAACAGCTTATTCTTAGAAAGGTTTCCTATGGGATGAGTTGAATAATTGGACAGCTGCAATGTTTCACTGGTTATTGTAGGCAGGTGTTTTATAGATTGTTTGCAACGCTGTTGTCCAAGCCAAAACCTTAGTTTAAAAGAGATCATCCACATCACAAAATCAGACTTCTGATTAACTGTGTGCTACTGTTTTACAAATAGATTATTAAAACCCACTAAAAAACCAATTAATATATGAAACTTAACTGAACTACTAAAAGGACATATGACCATAATGATGAATCATTTCTCTAATCTTGTACTGGACCACTAATTTTAAAGAGTTTAAACTGCAGTGTGAATGACCTTAATTAGTTATAAGGTAGAATCCACTAGTATTAAGGCTGAGAAAGTTATCAGTTTATTATAGGAGATGAAAGATCTCCTGTGGTTTATAAGACAACACAAACTAATCTCAACATCTTTTATAAAATGCCTGAAGTGTTTATAAACCAAAATAGAACAATAAATAAATATAAAAGTATCTCATTTTCCTGGTTATCACTGGAGATCTCCAGTTCCAGTTTTTATCCTGCTCATATAAAAGTGATGGGTATGTCTAGCAGGTGCCAGTAAGTGTTCATTACCTTCCTCTCTCAGTTAAGCCACTAGATTTCTTTGTTGCTTTTACTGTAGTACCCCCCTCATTCCTTTTATCTGGTTATCTATCCTAGAGACCAATATCATATTAACATGTGTAAAAGGTAAAATGATAGGTACACAAACTCACTGATCCACCATGAGACAACTAAAAAAGTAAGAATACACATTTAGAAGCTTTTCATAGCAATATAACAATGCCACAACATCCAAGCTCATGATCAGTTGGCTTGTCTTACATAACAGGGTACAGACCAGTTCGGGTGCTGTTGCATTTGAGTGATGAGCTACGTGTGATACAAAGTGCGTCCTAGCTCTGTGCAGTAAGAAGAAGTGAAGTGAACTGAAGTCGCTCAGTTATGTCCAACTCTTTGCGACTCCATGGACTGTAGCCTATCAGGCTCCTCTGTCCATGGGATTTTCCAGGCGAGAGTGCTGGAGTGGGTTGCCATTTCCTTCTCCAGGGGATCTTCCCGACCCAGGAATCGAACCCGGGTCTCCCGCATTGCGGGCAGACGCTTTACCATCTGAGCCCCATAGTTAATGTGTAATATTTTAAGAACAGTTTGAAAACTATTACCCCAAAAATGTATAAAATCTGAAAACTGCTTTTTTATACTGAAAAACAAATTTAACTATAGCTTCACAGGATCAATTGCTAGAACTATTAATAAAGGAATGACGATAATTTTTTTAAATATACCAAAACATACTTCATTTTGGAAGACAGTTAAAAACAAATACCCTGAACTTGCCAAAATTGCTTTCAAATCTCTACTTCCAGTCTTATCAACATATTTTGTGAGACTGGTATCTCTACTATATATGTTATTTTTAAAAAAACACAGAAACATTTAAGATAAACATTATCTCCTGTAATTATCATCACCAATCCAACTTAGATTAGTTACAACAAACCAGAAGCTCTTTTGCCACATTAACAATTCTAAATATATTACAAGTATAATATATACAAATTATAAACATGAATAATAAATGCAAGATATTCTTTCAGAGCACATAAGGAATTGCTATTTCACTCAACTTTTTTGTTATGACTTTGTGGAACAAAAAGATTAAGTGATGAGTAACTTGTCTATACATGTGTACTTTCAATGAAAAATGTATAGATTTTGAATTTTTTATTATTTTTTGTTCTGACCTTATTTATTGCAATGCAATTTTATGACTGTTGACTCTAATAAAAAATTGGGGCTTATATTTTGAACATGTTTTTTCATTTCTTTTTTCCTAGATTTTGTTTTCAGTGAATATTATCAAAAAAATTAATCACATGAACAGATGCCCAATACTAATAGTCCCTAGAAAATATAAATTAAAACCACAGTCATACCTCGTCATACTCACTAGGGTGGCTATGCTCAAAGACAGTAACAAAGGCTGACAAGGATGTAGAGAAATAGAAACCCTCATACACTGTTTGATGTGACTGTAAAATGGTACAGTTACTTTGGAAACTAGTATGGTAGCTTCTTAAATAATTCCACTCCTAGTGGAATGCAAATGCACACATATATTTGCACATGAATACTCACAGCTGCATTATTCATAAGAGTCAAAAAGTGGAAGCAATTCAAATGTCCATCAAATGATGAATGAATAAATAAAAGGTGGCCTAGTCATACCATGGAATGTTAGTTAAGCATAAAAAGGAATGAAGAATTGGTACATGCTTCAACATGGTTGAATCTGGAAACATTACGCTAAATCAAAGAAGCCAGTCACAGAAGACCACATACTTTATAATTCCATTTTTATGAAATGTTCAGAAGGGGAAAATCTACAAAAACAGAAAGCAGATTCATAGTTGCCTGGGGTGAGGCTGGGAATGGGGATTAACTGTAAATGAGCATCTTTCTGAGGCAATAGAAATGTTAAGTGTTCTGAGACTGGATTGTGGTTATGGCTGTTACAAAACTCAGTAAATTTATGACAAGACATTGAATGGTACACTTCAAACAATTGAAGTTTATGCTATGCAAATTTTATTTCAATAAAGTTATTTCAAAAAATTAATGTCCCATGATAGATTAGTGATAAACTGATCAAAGATCATCTGAGAGGCATTATAAGTGACAGACCTTTCCTATAAATAATGTAAGTTTAAGTACAGGTACATATTTGATAAGTTTAAAGCTTTGGGGACTTGATGTCTTTGGTTTTAGGCTATATTTCTACTAGCTGGAACTGCCCAACAACCTCAAATTATGCAAGATGTGAACTATTAAGACTTAAGTATTAAAATCCCACTGAACAGTCTGCCCCACCCCCACCACACCATTTGCCAGTTTGGTTTTAATCTCTGATATTTATTTTTATTCCTTGGAATTCTGTTTTACTGATTTGACGAGTCTATTAGAGTTGCCATAATGATACCTTTGTGTACCAGGGTGGTAATGAAACCTCAAACAATTATCTCTAGCATCATTTTCAATTTTATTTAGTGTAACAGTCTGAAGCATTCAAAGAATTCTGAGACAAACTGAATGAAGCAGACAACTACTCTGAAAGTATCAGCTGGTCGATTCATACCATGAAGATTATCCTAGGAAGAATCTACTGCACAGAACACTAGATACAATAAAATTTGTTGTGTAAGTGATTTGCAGAGTGCTTATACAGGAGATAACATGACAAGGAATCAAAGCTGAGTGTCATGCCCTTCATATCTATATTTGCTTTCGAGAGGAATTTGATATGAAGCACTGCCATCTCAGACCTAATTCAAGAAAATTTAGATTCTAAGTACCAAAAGGGGCTCAAGTTTCACATCATAAATATTAAGGATAGTGGCTGATCAAGAATAATGATGGGGAAGAAAATATATCTTGTCAAAGTAAGTTTCCATTTTTAGTTCTGAGCTAAATAAATAGCCTTACTTAAGTTGTTGAATCCAAGGAATGATCCGTTTCATATCATCATTCACAGACTTCTCCATGTCATCCAGTGTGGCTTGGTCTATAGCATAAAGCACTTCATTAATTAATGGCTTACACGAGACACAAGATATCCAGGTAACCCAAAATTTAAATGAAAGTTACTGTTTCAGGCAGAAAGTAGTGTTATTTTAAGTTAGAGAAAAGCTAAATGATAATGCATTATGAGGCATAAATTAATCTAATTTGTTTTCCGTCTTTAATTTTTAGGGAGAGTTATAGTTAAGATAATTAATAGCAAGTGTACATTAGCAGGAAGAATGAGTAACAAATACATTAAATTATTTGCCCATATTTTAATTACCCAAACTCTTAGTCTAGTTAGTTAACATTATAAATGTGTATGTATTTAAAACTCATAGTATCACTAGACTTAGAATTTTAAAAATTACAAAAACTATAAAACTTCATTAAAATGTTTATTTATTAAACACAAATGATCTCTGGCATAAGCAAGAGCTGTTGGTTGAAGATTAGCTTGCTAAATAAGCAAGAGCTGTTGGCTGAAGATTAGCTTGCTATATGTCACAGAATTTTTAATGACATGAGAAAATGCTAATAATAGAATGCTGAATAGAATGCTAGATTTCTAATTTAATAAAATAGATATGCAACAAGCAACAAAAGTTTACTGTATACACAAGGAACTATAGTCAATATCTCATATTAACCTATAATGGAAAATAATTTCAAAAATAATACATGTGTAAATGTATAACTAAATCACCTTGCTGTGCACCTGAAACACTAAGTCAACTATACTTCAATAAAATACATATATTCAGAAAAAGAATGTTGAACAAAAAGCAAAATATAAAATGATTTCAACTAAAAAAAAGTAGAGAAAAAATTAGAAGAGCACTGCTATGGGCTGAATTGTGTGCGTGCTCTGTCAGTCGTGTCTCACTCTGTGACCCCATGGACTGTAGCCTGCCAGGCTCTTCTGTCCCATGAGATTTCCCAGGCAAGAATGCTGGAGTTGGTTGCCATTTCCTTCTCCAGGGGATCTTCCCGACTCAGGGACTGAATCTGCATCTCCTGCATTGGGAGGTGGATTCTTTACCACTGAGCCACCTGGGAAGTCCATGGACTGAATTGCATCCTCCCAAATTCATATGTTGAAGCCCTAGCTCCTAATGTGATAGTGTTTAGAGGTGGAGCCTTTGGGAGATAATTAGGTTTGGATAAGGTCATGAGGGTGGGGCCCTCATATAAGATTAGTGCCCTTATAGAGACACCAGAGAGCTTGCTCTCTCTCTCTCTCTCTTCCTGCCATGTGAGGACACAGCAAGAAGGCTGACAACTATAAGCCAGGAAGAGAGCTCTTACCATAACTTGACCATGCTGGCAACCTTATCTCACACTTCCAATCTCCAAAACTGTGAGAAAATAAATTTCTGTTGTTTAAGTCACCCATTCTGTGGTTCTCTGTTATGGCAGCCTGAGCTAAGACAAGCATACATCCCTTAAAAACAATGATTACCAACAGGCAACTGTTTACTGCTTCTCTCATTTTTACACATTTAGTTTTTCTACTTATATGAGTATGTACTATTTTAATTATCAAGAAAACCATTAAAGTTTTGAAGAACAATTTCCTAACATGTCACTTATCATTTAGCCATCATAAATGTGATGTAATTCAAAGTAGTGAGGCCAGTTTTTCCCACGAGCAGTTCACAGAAAAATCTATCTTTATAGCCATGTAATATAACCAGAAAGGATTTTTATTTTCATAAACCTGGCTTAAAACTAATTTCAAATGGGAAGTGTGCTAACATATTCAAGAATACTATATCATTAGCAACACAAAAACACTAAGTTTCCAGTGTTTCATCATTTCAGAACACCAACTTGGTAACAGAAAATGCCAGAAATCAAATTTCAATTTCTATTGTGTTTAAGCCAGAAAAAAAAATTCTTTCCTCCAGGATTCTGTATTCAAGTCATCTTGAGATATTTATACTATCATAAATTTGTTCTTCAGTCACAAATGACATTAGATTGTAGTCTTCTCCATGACACCCAACTATTAGTGGTAAAACAGTTAATCTAAGAAAAGATCAGCCATCAACATTATTACTTTTACATAAGAGAAACAACATGAATGGACTTCATATTGGGAAGTTTAACTTCTTGTACAAGAGAGTTAAAATGGGCCCCAAGGAACAGACACCAGTCAGTTATTTCTTCCATATCTACTTTCTATATACTGTTTATACCACCCTTCCCAATACCTAATGGCAAAAATTTTTATTCTGCTTTTGTTAAAAATATTTTTCTTTATACTGAGTGAGTCTATCATTTAGTAACTTACCAAGTCCATAAAGCATCAACTGGAACATTCCAGAATGCAAATCGACAAAAATATGTAGACACTCTGAACTACCACAGGGCTCCAAGATGGGAACAACAAGAGCTGGAAGTGCAGTCTCTATGGAAGCTGCAAAGTTAAAAACTAATTATATTTCTATCTGAATATTCCCCCCCCCCAAAATATATATATATTTCTCAGCAAGTAGAAACAAACCAACTACTGAAATGTTCTGAATGTTAGAGAAAAGACATAACTTTGCTAACCTAGATTAGTACTATTATGTCAATTAATAACTCAAAGGAAGAATGTAACCTACAAGGTGACCTGAAACAAACATACCCATCCCAAATACTATAGCCAAAAAAAAAAACCCCTCCAAGATTCCTTTAAAAAGGTTAAAATAGCTAATGGAAATTTAACCTTATCAATGAGGTGTGTTCTAGCTTTGCTTTCAGTCAGTAATTACGAATAAGCTAATTTTAAGGAGTTTCTTTTTGATATGTGTGCTTCATTGCTCAGTCGTGTCTTTGCAACCCCATGGACTGTAACCCACCAGGCTCCTCTGTCCATTCTCCAGGGGATTCTCCAGGCAAGAATACTGGAGTAGGTTGCCATGCCCTCCTCCAGGGAATCTTCCCAACCCAGGGATTGAACCTAGGTCTCCTGCATTGCAGGCGGATTCTTTACCATCTGAGCCACCAGGGAAGTCCCTTTTTGATATAGTGGGGGAAAAAAGTTGTTTGGTAAATAAAGTATATTTCATTCACAACCTAAATATTTTTAATGCCATTCTTCATAAAGAGAGATTTTTCTGGCAATTAGGGCCCATATATTTAAAAAACATTTGAAAGCTATTAAGCATTATTTATTATATAGGACAAAGTTTTTTCAAGTTATTTATGTACCTCATTTTCAAGTCACAGATAGAATAAGAACAGAGGCAAACTACTAAACACAAATTCCCAATACTCGTTCTAGAGTTTCAAAGTATTTCCACCAGGCCCAATTAAATTTCTCCTTAATCTCACAAGTTAACATAACAAAATCCAGTAGGGAAGCAAAGTACTGAAAGCACACCCACCGTGTGCTAATCAGACTGATGACCTGCAAAAAGAATAGGCTCTCCTGGTTACCACATTCCTCTAGAACTACAGTGCAGAAGGCAGGCAGGCAGTGAGGAGAGTGATAATGTAGGCCCAGCCTTTCACCAGGGGTGACTTCTCTATGCTACCTCATTAAAGAAGGGCAAAGACATCTTCCTGTCTACACCATGGGTTCTCAGGAAGAAGCAATGACAAGCTTGTAAGGGTGCTTTGAAAAGCAAAGTGCTCAATAATATACATTATCTGTATTCCTTTCTGAACCAAAGGAAAAAACCAAAACCTCCCGCTATATAGTCTGCAACAAGTAAAATGGGAGGTGTTGCCATTGGTGCTGTCTATACAAATTACTAAAGCAAAAAAGATTGCAGGAAACATATTTAATCAGATGAAAACTGCTTTCAAGTATATCTAATGTATTTGCATACAAGTCTTTAACATGCAGGTCCAGCTTAACTCTCACCTAAAACAAAAACAAAAAAACAGGACAGAAAGGCACAAACAGGAATTTCTTTTACAATATTCTATATTCAGATTAACGTGAAAAATTTTAAAAGTGCTTACAGACTTGAAGCAGACTTGCTGATTTTTAAAACACATCTGTACGTCTTAAATCCTAATAGGTTAGGAAGGTATTCTTTAAAGCAAAACTATTTTTAAAGTGTAGTAATAGAGTAAAACGAACTCTTGACAATTGGGATAACAATGATAATTTCAATCTAATTAACAAAATTAAATATTTTTGAAACAACAGGGAATCAGAGAAGAATACAGAGAACACAGTCCAAAAGATATTAATAGAAAATATGTTCATATGTATCTCTGAACATATTTTATGGTTACCAGTGTCTGTATTTTTCTTTACAGAAAATACTGATAAAATACGTTAAGGCCCTGAGCATTTAAAGGCTACAGGTTTTAACGGAGAAACTTATAAAGAAACAATTAAAGGCTGTGCAAGATAACCAGGCTGCACACTACTTTTTCCTGCAGCAGGAATATACACACATCTCCTCTTTCATTTCTCCCTGTTTACTGAGGACAACAGGAATGGACCAATAGATAGTAATACAAAGTGGGAAAACTAAGAGAAGCAATTAAGCCCCATTAGGAATTGCTGTGTGTGGTTCACAGCTTCTGAAACTCATCTCGAGACCCTGAATCTGGCACTGACAGAGGACAACTTGAGGGAGAGCATCCTGGCTCTCTCAGCATCAGGTGATGCTGAGAAGGAGCCGCAGGACAAGTTACCTTACATTGCCTTTTAAAAATTTCTCTCCAAAAGTCTTGCCTACTCTCCCCTAAGACTATCTCACCCCTATCTCCCACCCTCAAGAAACCACACACTACCCCTTGGGCTATGCAAAACCTGCAGTCTGTGCTCTCTCTAGCCCTTTCTTGAAATGCTCCATTCTCTGAGCGACTAATTTCCTCGCGTATCCTAGTGAGGAGCTGGAAGAAAAGACAGCTAATGAAGGGTTACTGCACGAAGAGATTCCCAGAACAGACTATGGCCCCTCGTCCCAGCAAAGGATCTGACTAAAGCATGCTTTCCCATCACAAAAGCGATCAAGTGAGGTTATGCTGTGTATAAATGCGTGAACGTGACCTAAAAAAAAAAAAAAGCATATGTCCTAAAATGGTGAGTCAGCAGACCTTTTCCTCATTTCCAGAACTGCTCTGATTCAAGTAGGACTGAGGGGCCCAACCTCACATGCAAGATCCTCCCTCTCCTCCAAAACTTAAGTCTCCAAAGCACCCTTCTCTAACACTGAGGACTCAACAGACTCACGGGGCTTGAAAACCACTGCTATAGTACACTCCTACTAGAATCAGAGATTCAGGAAGAGCCTGGAGTAACACCCTCAAATACAGATGAGGAGAATGAGGCCCAGAGAATTTAAGTGACTTGTTCAAGAGCACATGAGCAGCTATACCAACATCTTCTGACTACTCAAGCAGTGATATCGCTACAAAGTGCCACTCAAGAAAAATCTTCACAACTTCCTTGAAAAACACACAAAATTATTCCCAGATAAACACATTTTCAGAGTTCATTTTTCAAAGTAATTTAAATATCCCCCAGGCAATCATACTGAGCTTTTTTTAAACTTACTAAGCCTTGTTTACAGATGATACTAAAGTAAACCAGAGCCTATCAAAAGATCATAAACCCCAAATTTCTACAATCCCAATGATACTATTTTGAAAAACTTGAAATTAAAATTAGAAAAATTAAGACTGTGAAAATACTATGGGCACAAGGTAATACCACTCAAAAACAATTGGGGTTGGGAAGTAAATATTCTCATCATGATACTGGAAACTGTATTCCTGGAATGAAAACACTTACTTTCTAAATGACTGACCGTTCGTCTCCTAACGCTCTGAATATACTAGGTAATTAGAAGATTTTTCACTCTGTGTACACCTGTATTTCTTATTTTGAACTCTGTTGATATATTACCAATTTAAAAAAATTATTTTGAAGACATGGGATAAATTTAGCATCATTTCAAGAGGCATATTTTATAAACACATTATAAATATTTGCAAAGCTGCCTTATTAACCTTTTAGAAGAAAAACTGGAAGAATGAGATTCATATTAAAATGTTAAGTTAGCTTCTGTTTCAATAGGGAAGTTTTAACCAGAGTCAATATGCATACATTTCAAAAATAAGGTCAAGCTAAATGAGAAAGAAGGAGAAAATTAGGACAAGCTTGATAGATCATAATTTAAAAGGCAGAAATGCCCAGCTTTTACAACAAAATCAATACATCAGGGAAAAAAGTCATTTAAAAAAAGACTCTTCATAAAATAAAAGCAGATGCTAATTTAAACAAAAGAAAGACATGCATGCTAAGTTGCTTCCCGTCAAGCTCCTCTGTCCATGGGATTCTCCCGGTAAGAACACTAGAGTGGGTTGCCATGCCCTCCCTCCAGGGGATCTTTCCTATCCAGGGATTGAACCCACATCTCTTTATGCCTCCTGCATTGGCAGCTGGATTCTTTACCGCTAGGGCCACCTGGAAAGCCCCAGAAATGTCAATTTAAAAGAACCTACAGTTTTCATTAGCATTGACGCCTCTAAGAATGGCCTTCAGTTCCTGAAGCTTCTGATGAGCTCGTGCATGGACACTGTCAATCAGGAGTTTTTCTATTGATAAATGATCAATCTGCATAAACAAGAACAGAATCGTTATGTACAATTGGAACATTTTTACTTTAAAAGTCTGAGTAGATTACTATGCTTCAAGATACTTCCTTTTAGAATCACAGTGATGAAGTGTTAACCAATAAAAGAAAGCAAACTTAAAACAATGGTACTGATAGCTTAAAGTCTATAGTTAACATCTGGCAAGTATAGATCAAGACACTGTTAATCATAGTTATCATAGTGATTAAATGGCAGATCTTAACAAAAATTAAAATGGTGATCTGATCTAAATTTAAAAATTTGAAAGAATATCTTAAAAATTATACCTTACCATATTAGATGTTAAAACAACCACAACAAACCTACCAGCATAATATTCATTTAAAATAAGTTTCATAAAGGGTTTTAGGAACCATTAGATATTTTAAAGCATTTATGCTAAAAGCTTAAGTAGAAATAAGTTACGTTATATTCATTTAATCAAGCCAATATTAAAATATATTGAGTTCTTTTACCTTCATGGCTCTTTCTACTAATTTGGAATCAGAAGCTGGCAAAGGAGGATCATGAAAAATCTGTAAAGGCTTGGAGGCATCATTCTCATCAATTTTAATTGTAACTTTGTGAACAGATGCTGTCCCTGTTTTTCTCCCAAGAACCTGTTGACTAAAGAGAAAAAGAATATTAAGAATTTTTTCCAACAATCTGTTAACTTCTGGAATAAGAGAGATTCTACTGTGCACCTTATCCGACGTCTAGAACATGGCAGGCCCTCACTCTTTGTTGAGGGAATATTAATATTGGGAAGACAGCTATTCTGTAATCCAACACAATATGATCTACATTAAAAAAAATACACATAGAATTAAAAACACATAAACACATTAAAAAAATCACCAAACAAAACAAACTGTCTCTAAGTGGTGCCTATTCACCTCTGATTCCTTTACAGAAAATGAAAACCAAGCAAAGTTCAAATGCAGAATAGAAGATTATAAGTCTGATAACTGACCTTCCCCAAAAGTTTGTAAAAAGGACAATTCAAAATATAACATTGTGACTCGCAAGGATTTTTAAAAAATGATACCCAGTAATTTAACCTACTGGTCTGTTAGCAATCTGGTTTGAAGCCAGAGTAATCTAATCTTTTAAGAATAGTAAGTTTTAGTACAAACAGACAAATATCTACATATTTAAAACATGCCATGTTCTAAGAAAGGTGCTAATTATGGATGTCGTATGTGGTTTATGATACCATGGGACCTTACCATACAAATTCAGGTTGCTAGATATACAGAAAATCAGATGCATGAGAGAAAAGGAGAAACAAAGATTATTTACAGTCATTGCATGACCCCAGAATCAACTTTACTTACTTCCAAACTGAGAGGGAGAGGCACTTTCCTGCATGATACCTTTCCACCTGTACAAGGTCTCCCCACCGCTCTCGGATTAACATTAGAGTTTGAGAATGTAGCACTTCCAACTGAAGTGATAAGCAGAAAGAATCTGATGGATCTCATTAAGCAAATCTAATTTATTACTACAACAGCCAAAGAAGTATAAGCAAACTTCATATAACAAATGCTCTATTCCCCAAAAGTTGACCATTTATTTCTCCAGTGATGTATGTGTGCAATTTGGGACATAATTTTAGAAAAAGGCTTTACATTTAATTTTGAACCAATATAAATAAAACATAAGGTCCAGGTTACCCCTTAATTCATCATAGTTTAGAGAATATGGATAGACCAAATAGTACTATTTTTTCTCTCCAAAGAGTACTATTTCTACCTCATTATTTAAAATTTTTACCTGCAAAGTCAAGAGTAAAATGAAAAGCTTGGTTCAAAAAAAAAAAAGATCTACCATTATTCTTTACACTGGCCAGTTCCCAAGCCCCATTTCCACCCTGAAAGGGTAAGGGAGAGAGTTTAAGCTGCTCCAGTTCAGGACTAGAGGCAAATGGAAACGTGTGTGCTGAGGGGTGTTGTTGTTTAGTCACTTAGTCGTGTCCGACTCTCTTGCGACCCCATGGACTGCAGCACACCAGTCTCCTCTGTCCATTGGATTTCCCAGGCAAGAATACTGGAGTGGGTTGCCATTTCCTCCTCCAGGGGATCCTTCTGACCCAGGGATGGAACCCACATCTCCCACACTGGCAGGTGAGTTCTTTACCACTGAGCCACCAGGGAAGTGTGTTGGCAGTGGAGGGATACAAATTCTTCACGAATACAGGGCTCAAATTTCAGAAGGATACGCAGGCAGTTGTACATGTCCTGAAGAGGTTTCTCATCAGCAAAGAGCCTAGATTGTACCAGTTGATGGATAAAGTTGATCTGCATACTATGAACCAAGGCTCGTCCATCTTCCATTGGTGGGAAAAAGAAGGCGGTTATTCAGAAAAGCGTCCAGACTGTGTCATAGACCAACTAAGGAAAAGTATACTCACTAACGATAAGTTAAAAAAAAACCCTGAAATTATCTATGTATGAATATTACTGATTATACTATAGAAACACTGAAACCTTTGTGGTTAGTAGGGAGGTATGAGTATGGTAAAATCTGTTTCAAATTACAGGATAAATTGTTAAACACATGTATTATTCTGCAAGAATGTATCAATAACACAAAAACATCCAACATTTAAATCAATACTTATGATTTAAATCAGTATTTATGATTTACCTCCTGTTTCCTTATCCTCAACTAGAATTTCTAGCTTGAGAAGACGCCATGGAACATCAGGGTCATCTCCCATCACAGTCAAGGTGGCTTCAAATTCTCCTTCAACTCGAAACTTCACTCGGCCATTTGCTTTTAGAAGAAGAAGGAGAAGTCTACTTTGCTAGAAAATAAGCAGTCTCCTCCTGCTAACCTAGAATTTTTCAGTCTTGCTCACAAGAAATCTTAAATAGATTGAAGATTCTTTCATAAGTGTTCAAACAATTCAGTATTTCCTGCATTAACAGTAGCCAGCTTCCAGGTCATCAAGAAATCAAAGGCAACTCTTCTAAACATCAAGGAACAATACTGAGGCTCAACTCTAGGACCCAGGTTCTCCTCCAGCCCCAGGTGATCTTGCCCTCTTCTCAGCTTCAAATACCAGCACTGTATTTCCAGATACAGTGAAATGATATGGCACAAATTACAGTTTTAAACACCACCAAGATTATAGGTAAAGACTTCATAATGATATTTTAAAAGATAAAACTCCCAAAAGCTGATTTTAAAAACATTCTAACAAGTCAATTCTTTAAAAATATATTCCAAGCACATACCAACTGTAAGATTTGCTAACTGAGGAGGAAGATCCGTGGTTACAAGCCGATGTCTAAGAATCTGGTTCAGCTGGTGAAGTGTAGCTTGTTTCTCAATTTTTGTAATTGGGTCTGGAGGAATAATTTTATCCTACAAAAGTGTTCAAGTGATTTAGAAATAATGTACAAAGAGACATAATTTTTACCTGCGCCTGACCTAACACAGTACTTTCTTACCTTACCCAAGAGAATCTCAACACTCATTTCTGCAGTCTACATCCAATAACAGTGACCATTACTATCATGTATTAGAGTGTCAATGATTCCACCAGTCGCCTGGCTAAGATAACAATGCAACACAATCTTCTTCATGCTCTATTTATGAAACCAACTTAATGTCACTAGATTTCTACCACTTCCTAGAAATATAAAATACAATAGCACCGAGTGAATAAACAACTGCAACAAATTTTATAAAAGACACTTTCAAAAAGCAACAGTGTGCCCTATTTTCACATTTGAAATAGATGTCACCTTCACAATTCTGTTCACCCTCACCTAAATGAATACATAACTCATTTTGATAGCTACTCATGTTCTGGCTCCAATTTATTTCAACATCTCCCCTCCCCCAAATTTTAATGAGAGAAAAAACAAACTACATGAAATATTTATTTTAAAACAGAGAACAGTTTTTTTTTGGGGGGGGGACTGGGCTACTTATTAATATTCTAGAATCTAATGCCAAAGCCTTCAATTTTGGGGGGATGGGAACACACTTACCCTGATGCAGGTTGGCAGCCGTGGATAAGACCCAGTAGTCAGTACATCAATAGCATATGGGATGGCAAAACTAGGCAGGCGTGCATGGACCAGGGCATCTCTAGCTAACGAGGCCAGGCGATCCGCAGTATCCACAAACAGGATGGCTTGCTGGTCTAAGAAGCTTGAGATCATCTTTAAAGCAAAAGGTAATCGCATTAAGCTTCCTTGAAAACTAGCCACCTTTCACTTTATATATCATTTATTGATTCCAAAGTAAACCTTAAGAAATAATATAGCTTTTCCATACGTCAAAATATTTCATCAAAAAATTTTCCACTAATTTGAGGAAAGAAGAAATAGTTTTAAAAATCAGTAATTTTCTATCAATTTAAATAAAAGGTTTCCCAATTCATTTCTTCATCCTTAACATTACACATACATATGACAAGTCAGGGAAAATAAATAGAATGAAATGCTTTTTCTCTTACAGATTTCTAGAGTTGACTGGTAATAAAGTAGATATAAATGCATGGACTCCTGGACCCAGACTGCCTTGGTCTCAATTTTAATTCTGCAATTTATTAGCCCTGTAACCCTGGACAAGTTACTTTCTCTCTGTGCCTCCTTTTTTTCAATATAAAATGGAGATGGTTTTCTCCCTCTCATAAGGTTGTTCTGAGGATTAAGAGTTTATGCCTATGAAACCTTTAGAACAACGCCTAGAACATATAAAACACTCAGTAAACATTGCCCATTATGAGATCTAGGCCAACTTCATGCCCGATACAGAAAACCTTTCCATCAGTTCTCTACTCAATGCATTTCACAAGTGTGCCTAAACTAACGAGTTCATCCAGAAGCTGAAAACTAATTCCTTTTGGAACAATATTTAAAAGTCTCTCATGTCTTTCAAATAGGGGAAGCCGCACTCTATCTTCAAGCTGAACATTGCAAACCATATCAATTAGTCTTCACATCTCCAAATTCCTGACTTACCATCCCTAGTCCACTGCTTGGAAATGGTCCAGTTTATCAGTGATCAACTTAAAATATTATATCCAGAATTAGTAACACATCAGGCTCACACAATGCCCTACATTTTCTCAGCATTCCCACACTTATTATCTGATTTTTACAACTCTAAGAAATAGACAAAAACAGTTAATTACCATCACCTTAGAGATGAAAAACTTGAGGCTGAGGTTTATACACTTGCTCAAAGATAGTCAATAATCAGAGAAGCTGGAACCAAAAACTTTTTTCTAACTCTTCAGTTAAGACCAGCACAGCCCTGTAGAAATGCTACCTTCCATGACTAGTAAAATGGGAGTCCTACGAATACCACCAACACTAACTTCTAACATCAGGAGCCATGACACTGTTACCACACAGCAACTTTGAAGTTAACTAAAAGGCCTTGATCTTCTGTGCATCAATCTCCTTCAAACAAGGTCCCCTTTCCCATCCTGAACCTGAAGCATGGCTCTACTCTGATTTTAACATATTTAAAACCATTTTGAATCCTGCTTCTCTCAACTTCTGTTACTGTTACTTTCTGTTACTTCTGTTACTTTCAACTACTGTTAATCAGATTTAGGTCATCCCAAGTCTCCATTCACTCAGGACACTGTAAAAATGCTTAAGCCAACGAATACTAAAGATTTCCCTCCAGGAAGATGTGCATCAACCCTCATGGGGTGTCACAGTTTTATCCGGCCTACACTGCTCCACCTTAAATGTGGGTAATTAACGAAACTCTCTAAACGGCCCTGCTAGACTCAAACTAACCCAGCTGTATTTCTTTGACTTAGAAATCAAATTAATAAAAGTTAGGTTTTGAGTTACTTATTAAATAAGTGAATCCATATAGGTCCCTAATGATCACCATGTTCTTTTTTTAAGTACTCACATACCAGCTTTTGATATGATTAATAATAAACTCCTTTATGGAGAAGGCAATGGCACCCCACTCCAGTACTCTCGCCTGGAAAATCCCACAGACAGAGGAGCCTGGTGGGCTGCAGTCCATGGGGTGGCTAAGAGTCGGAGACGACTGAGCGACTTCACTTTCACTTTTCACTTTCACGCATTGGAGAAGGAAATGGCAACCCACTCCAGTGTTCTTGCCTGGAGAATCCCAGGGACAGGGGAGCCTGGTGGGCTGCCATCTATGGGGTCGCATACAGTCGGACAAGACTGAAGCGACTTAGCAGCAGCAGCAGCAGCAGCAGCAGCAAACTCCTTTAAAATTTTTAACTGAGCACCAAATAGACACTTCTCTAAGGAAAATATACAAATGACCAAAAGCACATGAAAAGATGTTCAATATCACTAGTCATCAGAGAAATGCAAACAAAAAACACAGTGAGGTGCCACTTCACACCTACTAGGATGGCTAGAACCAAAATGTCAGACAATAACAGGTGCTGGCATGGAGAAACTGGAACCCTCTTACATTGCTGATGGGAATGTAAAATGGTATAGACATTTTTG
The DNA here is from genome assembly GCF_032405125.1 of Capricornis sumatraensis. Taxonomy (NCBI): domain Eukaryota; kingdom Metazoa; phylum Chordata; class Mammalia; order Artiodactyla; family Bovidae; genus Capricornis; species Capricornis sumatraensis. The sequence continues at coordinate 103,200,041 of NC_091092.1, read as the reverse complement.
AAAATAGTCTGGCAGTTCCTCAAATGATTACTAAATGTAGTTACCATATGATCCAACCATTCCACTCCTAGGTATATACCCAAGAGAAATGAAAACACATGCCCACACAGGAACTTGTATATAAATGTTTATAGCAACACTATTCATAATAGCCCCAAACTGGAAACAACCTCAAAGTCCATTGATGGATGAATGATCAACAAAATGCAGTAGATCCATATAATTCAGCTATAAAAATGAAGTACTGATACACGGTACAATATGGAAGACCCTTGAAAACATTATGCTAAATGAAAGAAGACAATCACAAAAGACCATATATTATGATTCCATTTATATGTAAATATTCAGAACAGGCATATCTATAGAGACAGCAGAGACTGCTTAGGGCTGGGGGGGTACTTGGGATGACAATTAAAGGGTAACAATTTGAAAATTTTCTAAAACCAACTGTGGTGATGGTTGCACATACCTGTGAATATACCAAAATCCACTGAATTGTACACTTTTTTATTATTGTCTTTGGCCACACCACATAGTCTGTGGGATTTTAGTTCCCTGACCAGGGATCGAATCTGTGCTGCCTGCAGTGGAAGTGCAGAGTCCTAACAACTGATCACCAGGAATTCTCAGAATTGTACGTAGCCTGTACGGTATGTGAATTGTACCTCAATATTGCTTTTAAAAAAGCTCAAGGAGAGAGATTTTTCTTTTTCTTAGCTAGAACATTATCCAGATTGTTTTACCATTAGTCAGAGTTCTATAAACCATGTATTTATGCATTCAGCTAGCAACTTAATGTGTCTGGCATGGCTAAAGATCATTATCTGTTAAGAACCTCTAATGAGTCTAGTTAAATAATCATTAAGTTGAGAACACCAAGTGTCAATATGTGAATAATCCTCTAATTCTCCAGTTTATGGACTTTATTCTTGACAAAAGCACAACGGTATCTACATTCAAAACAAAAATACTGAAACATTATGTATAAAGTTAAATATGAGACTTTATTCAGAATATGACTTACTGTGACAGCCAGTTCAAAAAACTAATAGGAAAATACTATGAATTAATGAAAGATGAATACAATATGGCTCAATATCAAAACCAAGAGTTTTAGATTTTGCTTGTATTATTTTATCAACATACAGCTCAGTAGTATCAAACAGGTAATTTAAAGACCCATGGTATAATAAGGGATTTAACACTGGATTTGAAAAATTGAACACTTGCATTTTATATACTTCAGTAATACCTAATTCTTCACTGAAAGTTTGAATATCTTTAGGAAAAGATAACACCAAATTAACTAACTACTGAAAAGAAACCTTGGGACTTTTCAGAAATACTATACCATGCTTCTTCATTTTGGCCAAAATAGATTCATTAGGCTCGGTGCCCAAATTTCCAAAAGCAATGAAACGAATTGTAAATTTTCTGATGAATAAGCTTAAAATAAGCCAGTTTATTCATCTTTATATTCATCTTTATTTTAAAAAAAAAGTATTCTTTGAATGATGCTTTACAGTGTACAAAAGACTTTCTGTCTACAAACTTTAATTTACCAAGCAAATCAATGGACAGATGAATAAATAAAAGGACTTTTCCCCCATTAAAAAAACTAAATATATTGTATAAGATACCCCCCTCTTTGACCAATGTTATATAGAAGGATGATATCAGCTTACTCCTAGAGACAAAGAAAATCTGTGGCTAGAAAAGAGTCTTCTTTTAACTTTCAAAAAATGTATTATTCTAGAATTTTAAGTTCTCAACTTCTTCATAACCTCTTTTCCTTTCACTTTAGCAATTTTCACATAAGCTTTCTGTCTAATGATAGGGGAACTTAGTGAAACTGAAGATATCAAATGCACTGGATATCAAATGCACTAAAATTGAGGTGACATTTCAGAAAGTCATGGGCAGAAATACAATTGTGTTATAGATTTCTTTCTGAAGTGAAACTTTATGGAATATGCAAACCCTAATAAATCTGCAGATACAGTTACTATCAAAATATTTCAACTTAGCTTGACAGGTGCAAAAAATAAATTACCTCTACACTGAGTAGCTGATTTTATCTAGGAAACCTGGTAAATTCAGAATTTGAAAATGATCTGAATATAATTTATCCAGTGTAAGCTTTTCCTGAACTTGCACCTATAAAAACTGATAAAACTTTTAAATGTCATTACATATGACATGGGAATGGGAAAAAAGAATCTGAGCATCAATGTCAAGTTCACTTAGAGAACCTATCCACTTTTCCTACAGTGGCTAGAAGGCTACTTGACCTTGCAGAGCTGGATCTGGAGAATTGACTTCAATTAATGTGGATTAATACATGCTCTCATCATTTTAGGATTTTATTCACTTTATTATAATTACTCTACCCTTTCCAATATGAACTCCTTAACCCTTCTTGAACACAGCTTAAAACTTTTGAGGGGAGTGTGTGTGGTGGGCATATTTTAGCATCTTTGGTAAACTCCACTACAGGTCATCCTTTTGAATTCAAAAAAGTGACCCAACAGTCAAAAGACCACGAGCTTCTTGAGGGCAGGGACTATGCCTTATTCGAGTCTCAATCCACCATGTCTTTATGCCTTGTGTGCAATAAAGGTCTGGAGAATGAACAGATGAATAAACAAGTATGTTAGCTGTTCAGTCGTGTCTGACTCTTTGCGACTCCATAGACTGTAGCCCACCAGGCTCCCCTGTCCATGGAATTCTCCAGGCAAGAATACTGGAGCAGGTGGCCATGCCCTTCTCCAGGGGATCTTCCCAACCCAGGGACCAAACCTGGGTCTCCTGCTTTGCAGGTGGATTCTTTACTGTCTGAGCCACCAAGGAAGCCCCAATGAATAAATAAAGGGACAGATAAATGCTATCGTCAGTTCTGTGGCCCTGAAAAAGCCATTTAACTTCTAGGAACCTTATTTCCTTAATTTCCTTATCTGTAAAATAAGAAGAGAATACAGACTCTGCCACTCTCAAAGGGTTGTCAGGAAATCAAGAGGCAAAATTTAGGGAATACTTTGTAAATTCTAAGAAATCATACAAATGTAAACTAACCATTTTCCCCCTTTACATCCAGTCTCATGTTTAATGTCTCCAGATATGGTCTACTCTTTTTTTTCTGATTAGGTGTCCATAAACAAAAAATAAGTTTCTACAGATATATACTATATATTATCATACAGAAATGATTACTCACATAAGTAATGCCTCCGAAAACATATCAGCATATATGTTAGAATTAAAATTAGAAACTATGCCTATTACAAGTTAACATTTCAAAAAGTTATTTTATATAAAATAAAGTCGAAAGTTTAACTCACCGCACATTTTTCCACTTTGCCAGCATTATTAGCCCATTTTACTAAAGCTAATAGTCGAACAAAGAGTTGGCGTGTCCGGCTAGCAAACTGCACTATTTCTATTTTCCTTTTAAAAAAAACAAAACAACTCTTAATGAATCAGCATATTTGAAGGAGTATTTCACAATTAATTTCATCTGAGCTAAAATATGAATCAATCTGTTTACAACCATTACAATGAAAGAACTCACCTAAAATATTTATCTAAATATGAATTATTGTCACATTTTGTATACCACCTGCATATGCCTCATTTTCTACCTCAGAATAATAAATCCAATAGAATGCTTAGGCAATGAATCACATGCTATAATTAATTTTATACTACAATAAAAGTTGTTTACTAAAATATACTATATTCACAAATATAAAATTATTATATAAAAGTTAACTGGGTCACAAAGGGAATGAAATTATGCTTTGAAATCCAAGGAGTAAGCGTCTTTTAATTTTATGGCTGCAATCACCATCTGCAGTGATTTTGGAGCCCCCAAAAATAAAGTCTGACACTGTTTCCACTGTTTCCCCATCTATTTCCCAAGAAGTGATGGGACCAGATGCCATGATCTTAGTTTTCTGAATGTTGAACTTTAAGCCAACTTTTTCACTCTCTTTCACTTTCATCAAGAGGTTTAGTTCCTCTTCACTTTCTGCCATAAGGGTGGTATCATCTGCATATTTGAAGTTATTGATATTTCTCCCAGCAATCTTGATTCCAGATTGTGCTTCTTCCAGCCCAGCGTTTCTCATGATGTACTCTGCATAAAGTTATGACCAAACTAGATAGCATATTGAAAAGTAGAGATATTACTTTGCCAACAAAGGTCCATCTAGTCAAGACTATGGTTTTTCCAGTGGTCATGCATGGATGTGAGAGTTGGACTGTGAAGAAAGCTGAGTGCCGAAGAATTGATGCTTTTGAACTGTGGTGCTGGAGAAGACTCTTGCGAGTCCCCTGGACCGCAAGGAGATCCAACCAGTCCATCCTAAAGGAAACCAGTCCTGGGTGTTCATTGGAAGGACTGATGCTGAAGCTGAAACTCCAATACTTTGGCCACCTCATGCGAAGAGTTGACTCACTGGAAAAGACCCTGGTGCTGGGAGGGATTGGGGGCAGGAGGAGAAGGGGACGACAGAGGATGAGATGGCTGGATGGCATCACTGACTCGATGCACATGAGTTTGGGTGAACTCTGGGAGTTGGTGATGGACAGGGAGGCCTGGCGTGCTGCGATTCATGGGGTCACAAAGAGTCGGACATGACTGAGTGACTGAACTGAACTGAACCTTTTTGGTAAGAGAAAGAAGTGAAAAATCCCTTACCAAAGCTTGAAACTGTATTATTTCTACAAAAGCAAGGGTCCTTTTCCCATTTGGCAGGAGCATGATTTATAAAACTGAATAAAGAGCTTAACTACGCAACTCCTTACCAAACTAATTTCAGTGAAAAGCCTGGATATTAAATTATCCAAGCAAAGTTAAAGAAAGCACTAAAAATAAAAGCTAGGTCTGTCCATATCTATTTTCATGCTATATCCACTACAATGCTTTTTCTCCCAATAACAGTATTTTTATCCTTTCCTCATAAAGCCTTAAAAGCTTTACACCAAAAGCTTTATCTTGTCAATCAGCATGTTAGCTAGACCTTGCAACTTCATGTCGGCTACAAAACTGATAACATTACCTTTTATGATTTACCTTAAGACACACAAAAAAATATTCAACAGGTCAGGACTGATGACAGGCCCCAGAAAGACATCAACCTCCCTCCAAGTGGACTCTGACATATTAATCTTAGTACAGCTATCCAACAACCTACATATACAACCCATACCTCTGCATCTTTGCAACAGTAACCCCATAATACAATGCACCAAAATGAAACCTTCTGCTGCAACATAATCCTGACTGAAGACCATAGAGTCTAGCTCCTATTAAGAGCATACATAGCCCACAAACAACCTGAAAAGCTTCCTGAAGATTCAGCCTGCAATAGGATTATTGGTGGTAGAGAAGAATCCAGGACACTGATACAATTATGAATCTTTGCCAGTGTCTGTGAAGGATCCTTAGAGATAAAACAAGCAGAGTACATCACAGGCAAGACTGGGACACAGCAGAAATGTTAAATGTACACTCACAACTGGCAGTCCCTCAGTGCTCTCTAACTCAGCAACAGCTTACAGAGGAAGTGAGGTCTCCTCTTCTCTCCCAAAGCAAACATATTTGTACACTATGAACTTCATTTGCCAGATGAGCTCCTCTACTGGAAAGGAGACATACCCCTTTGTAAACTACTTGTACATGTTTTTTTCCTTGACAACACGCTGTCTGGGGTGACAGGCAACAAGAGTTGGTTCTCCAAGGCCCAGTTTCCCTTTCTACCCCGGAATGGACAGAACACATCCTGATTTTCATTTCCTTCCTTTAAAATGGACCAGCCAAACCATAACACAGGTATACTTCAAGGTAGAGGTCTCATTTACCTCTATCTTTTCGATCTCTGTCCAATTCTATCAAAAAGGTCATTGGGAGTGGGGGTGGGGGTGGGGGTGGGTGGAGCATAGCCACTAACAATGCTAAAATTCACCCAAGTGATTTGGTATTTTAAAAAACATCAACCAAGAAGCGTAAGTAGTACCAAAGACAGAGTCAAGTAGTCTATACTGTAGCCACAATTTAAATCTTCATCACCTGATATCTTTCAAACTTTAATTTATCTTGTTCCCTTGGACTGTGGAAACGAACTAGCATTTAGTTATGTCTTAAGCCCCAAACTCCAACTGAATCAAAATTCTCTTAACTATAAATCAGTAATAGCAGTAGGCAAATGTCCATTCTCTAAAGATATCTAATCAGATATCACTGCAGAAAGTGAGAAATGACCAACCAGCTATCTCCATTTAGTTCTCTATCTTCCGCATCTTTTTACCCCCTGAGGCACTTGACCTGGTCAGTTTCTAGAAGACAAGGTCCAGAGCTGGCCACATACCAAGAATTGTCAAGGATACAGAAATTACACTTCCAGGGACATCTTAAACAAATGATGTGAGAAGGGCCTAGGTGCCCAGTCCACAATCCTACTACCCATACCTACACATATCTCCCCCCATACTCTCTCTCACTCACATAAACTCACTCACTCACTCATAGATATATCAACACAGATTTAAGGTTTTTTTCATACTCACCTTTCCACATCAGATTTCCTTGGCAGCCTAAGAAGAAAAAAAAAAGAAGTTGACTAAATATATGCACATCTTCATCAAAGTATGATTATGGCCTTTACTTTCACTCTATTAAAATACCTTAGCATTTCAGAAAAACTGGACAAATAGCCACTATAGGCTTGTGTGGCTCCACTCATAACTTTTGTAACTTTTCAGTGATATAGCTACAAAGGAAAAACTAACAAAGAAACATTTCTCTCCATTCTTCAAAAGATACTGCGCGAACCTCAAACATTAAAAAAAAAAAAAAGCCCAAGTCTTATTAGCACACTATATCACAGAGAAGTCAAAGAAAATCTTCTTTTAAGACCAAATGGTCATGAATACAAGGTACTACTTAGTTGCGAGCCTCTCTATATTCAACAGAACCTTGCTTCCAAGCACCAATCCCTTCACGCTTTGTTATGGTGGGTTAAGCTAGGCATGGGAAAGGGCCAGTGTCAGCCAAGGGTTATACAGCAATTATGATGTCGCTTGGTGAGATGCATATGATTATTTTCAAACAGCTCCAGGAAAACCTTGATCTCTTTTTTGCTAGTTCTGCAGTACTGACAGCAAGCAACCAATGTCACCATTTTCCCTGATAAACTATACCATTTAACACCCTCATACCCATTGATGCTTAGAAAGGTCCTGATCTGCTTCCTGAATCACATTCTCCATGGTTCAAGATTCAACAGTCTGAACTCTAAAGCCTCCCCTACATCGGATCCATTCTTGAAGAACACACACTGAGCCACCTAAGACGGTCTTTTCCCACTGACATGCCACAGGTGCAGAAAAACTAAAACCACCGCGAGAGATTCATGGTACAAGGAAGGGGAACTATTAAAATGAGCTCTGGCTTATAGTTACCTACAGTTCTTAGTGTATACAGTGGGATGGGAGCTCAAGTTATGATTCAAGTGACAAAAGAAACTGGGTCGGAGTTGGAAGGGCCAGCAGATCAGAGGATGAAACAAAAATTAAGGGCTTATTATGATAAGACTGTAAGTAAAAGCAGTTGCTGGCAAGTTCCTATGCCTGTGAAAGACTCAGAAGACACTCCTTGAGAACTCTCCCTGTCCTTAAGAGAGGAGAGATTGAGAACCATGGATGCTTGTGTGCATGTGAGAGAGAGAGAGAAAAAAAAGAGAAGAGCAGAGTCTTCAGGGGCAGAAAGAACAGGAATCATTGTTTCAGCTCTTGCCCCTTGTCCCAGAGACCCTAAAAGGATCTTCTCCTGCCAGAGGTGGTATCTTTTCAGGGACAAAGGATAGGCTTTGCTGCCCGCATCCCCTTCTCCCCAGTTCCTCCTCATCTATTTAAAATTCCTTTATGGATGACAAGTCCACCACTTGGGGCAAGAGCCCGAAAGTGCAGTAAGTCACAAAAACCTTATTTACACCAAAGAGTGTAAGATTCTAGCATTTTCTGATTTCAATTAAAAAAAAAAAAGTTTTAAAAAAGTAGAACCTAAATCTGTTAAAAAAAAAAATCACAACAGAATGTAAACTCTAAGATAAGAGCATATACATGGGTGAGGGAAAGGCAGGAGGAAATGAACAAGCAAAAGAAAAAAATTTAGAAATCTGGGGCCAAAAACAAGCCACCTTTTTTACTTTCAATACTCCACAAACATCGAATGTGGCAGAAATAAGACTCAAAGTATACTTGAACACTGGTGTTATATTAATACACTAATCCTGACAATCTCTACCTGGAACAAGGGAAAATACATGATCTAGGAACTTATTCCTAAACCAATTTTGGTGACCACAAATCAAATGAGAAAAAAGTTATTTTATATACCTATGTATCAAGAACAACAGTGAATTTTCCCCTTAAATTCTCCATGGTCTACAACGGAGGAAACAGAGACAGCAACCCATCCCAGTATCTTGCCTGGGAAATCCCATGGACAGAGGAGCCTGGTGGGCTACAGTCCATGGGGTCGTAAAGAATTGGACATGACTTAGTGACTAAACAACAACTAAACAAAGGCGGTAAGGGAGAGAAGACACATCATGTAGGACCTTAAAGGTAGACCACAGTCTTGGTTTGCTCAATACAGTCCCAGTTTATGCCTGTTGCTCTGACATAGTTATTAATAGCACCACCTTTCATGTTCAAAAGCATCCTCATCTGGACCATAAACTTTATGATCACTCTATTGGTGACTATAAAAAGTTTTTTACTCTGAGATGGGGAACCATGGGAAAGTTGTGAGTAAAAATAAGTTTGAAAAGGATCATCCTGGGTATTTCATGAAGGAAAAACCATAGAGGGAGGGGCAAGGGTAGCAGCAGAGGTACCAGTTAGTCAACTACTGCCAGCAACAGGAGCAAAGGATTAACACTTGATGGAATGGTTGAAAAGTGGTGGGATTCTGAAGCCAGAGATGACAGAATTTACTGATGTGGGATTGGAAGAAAGAGGAGCCAGGAATTAACTCCAAAATTCCTGGCCTAAGCATCCAGAGGAAGAATAGAGAGAGTACTTAGTGAGATAGGAAAGGGTTTTTTTTTTGGGGGGGGGGGGAAGGATTGAATGGAATCAGGAGTTTGGTTCTGGACTTGGTCCGCTGAAATGTCCACTAGGTACTTAAATGAAAGCATGTGGATAGAGTCTGCAGCTCAGTGGAGAGGTCTGTGCTGGAGAGATAAGTGTAGGAATCATCCTCATATAAAGTGTGTAAGACTAAACCTATGTACTTATCCTACAGCAATAAATATTTCTCTTTTCATAACTAAGTGCTAAAACAGAATAACACAAGAATTTCTACAAATGTCCTATGGAAAGACAAATTATACAAATTACACACCACAGACGGCAGCAGTTTTCAACATTTTCCCATAGCTATACATGGGATGGGTACATTTCTCTCCTGGCTACTCAAATTCTTATATGAGAGCCAACAAGAAACGGTGCAGAGAAGTATACTACCACCATAATCTAATCATGACAGCTATTTAATTTCCTCATTAGACAGGGGTAGCCTTCTTTCCATCCCCCTCAATAAAGTATATCAAAATTCTCAGAATGTTTTACAGGAATAAGTGGAACTTTTTTTAGTCATCTGCAGAAGAATATTTTAACAGTCTCTAGCAACAAATTACTGTGACACTTCACAGCCTCATACCTACATACAAATGTACTTCAAATGAATAATACACTGGAGTCTACTAAAAGATAAAAATGAATCTAACTGAAAACTAGTCTTACTTTCTCTGAAACTAGATTTTAAAAATGTTAAACAGTAATTCAACTATATATACCCCTAAATTTCAGTTTCTTTTCTTCACACACCTGAAAATCATTACAGTGTATTCTGATCCTATTCTGAAGGGATTAACACTCTAATCATATCCCAAGGCATTTTACTGCTAACTTGGTGATTTATAAACTCCCCTGATACCCCATGAGACAATAACAACAGGCTAGCCACCAAAAAAATCTTTACTTACACTACATGTGTTAAGACTTCAAACAGTCTCAAACATTCCAGGAAAACAAACTTGGAATCCAACATTTTGCATTATTTTACACACATCTCCTGAGTTCAAACTTTGTCAAAAGCAATTACAACCTACATTTAAAATGTACCGTAAGAGGCTGTAACACAATTTGTCTTTGGGAATTTTTTTAAACGCCCGAATAATATATATTCCTAAACCCTAAACTAGGAGTCTGGGCTAAAAAGCTTCCAACCAACAAATCAGTAAGGTTCAGCTGGCAAATCGAGCAAAAATTCCAAAGATGGGCTTTTCAGGGAAAGTCAAACAACGTGCATAATTTACAAGTCTCGGTTGCTTCATCTCCAGGACCCCAAATGGAAAGCTCCTCCTCCACCTCCGCTGGGCCCCAAGAGTTCAGAAATTCTAGACTTAAGCAGCCCAGCGGAGAGGAGAAAGCAGCAGCCTCTTGTGGAGAAGGAGGTGCGAACCTCTCAGCCGGCTGGGCGGGAAGCGGGGGCTGGGGAACAGGCGTGGATTTCGCGGCACTTACAGGTCCGTCAGCACCATGAGCTCCGAGTAGGCCCGGTGCAGCAGAAATTCGATGAGGGTGCTCAGCCGGTAGCCGGGGCTAGCTGCGGCCGCAGCGGCCGCTGCCACGGCGGCTCCGGGAGGAGGAGGCGCCGGGGCTGACGCGGGGCCGCCGCTGCCGCTGCCTCCGGGCGGGACCAGCTGGTGGTTCTCCAGCTGCACTGGGGCCATGGCGGCACAGGGCCGGGCTTGGCGCAGCGGTACAAGATGTGGCCCTCGAACCTCCCTCCCGGGCGCTCAGTCACCGCGCCTAAGTGGGCGCGGGCGGAGTCGCCGCCGCCGCCGCCTGCTACTGCCGAGCCGCCTCCGAACAGGAAGCCTTACGGCCGGCCGCAGAGGCCCGCCCCCATGTAGCGACAAGCCCGCCGGCTCCAGGGACTGGAGCGAGGGGCGGGGGGAGGGCGGGGAAGCGGGGCGGCAGCCGCAGAGAAGCAGCGCCACAGCAACCGTTCAGAGGCCGCTCGGCCAGGCAGCCGCAGCGTCCATATTGACGGCCCAAAGCGGAAGTCGTTAGGAAGAACGGAAGGGGAACCAAAGGGGGACTTCCGACAGCAACCTGTGCCTTTTCTCCCTGCGGTCGGGCGCTGGGACGTTGAGGGGCGCGTGGGAGTGGGGCGGGGCTGGCGCGCGGACGGGAAAAGCGGAAATGGGGGCTGCGCGCCGCCGGAAGTGAGTGTAAGGGCGGAGCCAGTGTTGTCATTGAGAACGTCAGCAGTTGCCCGGCCCTTGCCCTCGGCGCCCTTTGGAGTTTAAAAAGATCAGATTTGTGCTGAGGTGTCCATCAGCATTCCCCTGGTGGGTGCAGCTTGCCCGGGGAGGACACCCTATCCCAGATATTTGTGACCTGTGTTCCTGGACTCGAAAGGAAATTGTTACGGCTGAGCGCTTGTGACGTCTCAGATCTTTGCATCTCCCACAGTCTGCCCATGCGCCTTTCGTGGGATAGGAGACGTTTCCGTCATTTTTTTTTTAACTGTGGGAAAAGATGCGAGAAAATATTATTGAGGGTAGAAGAAGGGCCACTGGCAGAATAACTTAACTTGAATGGAGTTGAATATATGCTGAGCTCATTAGCTACCTCCAAAACCTGGCAGTTCTACCGCAGAAACAGTCTTTACATCCTCTACCACTGATTCTCCCACTTGTTTCTTGTCCCTGCTCTTGAAGTAGCCGCCCTGCCTTCCAAGGACTTTTCAGTTCGTTTTCTATGCCCTACTGCCACATTTTCCCGCTCAAAATGCACGCTTAATATTTTGCTTTCTGATTTAAAGCCATGATTCTCAACCTTGCCTGCACGTTAGAATCTGGGGGGAGATGGAGGAATGGGTGGCTTTAAAAAATACTTAGGCTCCTCTCCACATAGATTCGGCTTTAATTGGTCGGGGCTTCAGGATTTTTAAAAGCATCCTAGGTGATTTTAATGTGCACTGTTTAAAAGCGTCATTTGCCGCCACCCTTTTCAAATATCTTTTTGCAGAGTCTTATCTATGACTCTTAGAAGTAAGAGATGCACTTGCCATTTCCTAAGGTTAAAATACTCTCATTCTTGTCCACTTGTGTAATTCTTGGTCATTCTTGAAGACAATTCACCTGTTTTCTGAGGGTGTAATGTTAATCACTTGCTCCCTCTTTTGTGATCCTAAAGCACATTTACACAAACAGTACCATCCTGCTGCTGCTACTGCTGCTAAGTCACTTCAGTCGTGTCCGATTCTGTGTGACCCCATAGACGGCAGCCCACCAGGCTCCCCCATCCCTGGGATGCTCCAGGCAAGAACAGTGGAGTGGGTTGCCATTTCCTTCTCCAATGCATGAAAGTGAAAAGTGAAAGTGAAGTCGCTCAGTCCTATCCGACTCTTAGCGACCCCATGGACTGCAGCCTACCAGGCTCCTCCATCCATAGGATTTTCCAGGCAAGAGTACTGGAGTGGGGTGCCATTGCCTTCTCCGAAGTACCATCCTAGTACTCATTAAAAGGCAGTAGGATCACTTACAGTCTCCACAGATACAGTTGCTGAAGGTAGATATTCTCCCTAAGATCCATCCCTATGCTGCTACCTTAGGAAACAAATTTTTTTCTAAATTAGCTAGAATGGTATCATTTCTTTGGCAGTTGCTTTGTTTTGTTGAAGGTTCTTTTTCCTCTTTTGAAAACTGTTGACTTCAGCTAAAAAGCCGTGGTGGTCACATACACACAAAATGTACAAGATGGTCCTTAGTTCTCCAAAAAGTGAAAATGTTAGTTGCTCAGTCCTATCTCACTCTTTGCAACCCCATGGACTGTAGCCTGCCAGGCTCCTCTGTCCATGGGATTCTCCAGGCCAGAATACTGCACCAGGTAGCCGGCTGTTCCCTTCTCCAGGGGATCTTCCCAACCCAGGGATGATACCCAGGTCTCCTCCATTGCAGGGGGATTCTTTACCATCTGAGCCATCAGGGAAGCCCTTAGTTCTCCAGCCAAGTGTCAAACCCAAGCCCCCTGTACTGGCAGCAGAGAGTCTTAACCATTGGACCACCAGGGAAGTCTCCAAAATGGTCCTTAAGGTCTTTTCTAACACATTCTGATTGTGTGATGTTAATAGGATTTTGAAGTCAAGTGGGCCTTAGAAAGCATCACTACAAACAAAGCTAGTGGAGGTGATGGAATTCCAGTTGAGCTGTTTCAAATCCTGAAAGATTATGCTATGAAAGTGCTGCACTCAATATGCCAGCAAATTTGGAAAACTCAGCAGTGGCCACAGGGCTGGAAAAGGTCAGTTTTCTTTCCAATCCCAAAGAAAGGCAATGCCAAAGAATGCTCAAACTACCACACAATTGCACTCATCTCACACGCTAGTAAAGTAATGCTCAAAATTCTCCAAGGCAGGCTTCAGCAATACGTGAACCGTGAACTTCCAGATGTTCAAGCTGGTTTCAGAAAAGGCAGAGGAACCAGAGATCAAATTGCCAACATCAACTGGATCGTCGAAAAAGCAAGAGAATTCCAGAAAAACATCCATTTCTGCTTTGTTGACTAGGCCAAAGCCTTTGACTGTGTGGATCACAATACACTGTAGAAAATTCTTCAAGGGATGGGAATACCAGACCACCTGACCTGCCTCTTGAGAAACCTATATGCAAGTCAGGAAGCAACAGTTAGAACTGGACATGGAACAACAGACTGGTTCCAAATAGGAAAAGGAGTACGTCAAGGCTGTATATTGTCACCCTGCTTATTTAACTTCTATGCAGAGTACATCATGAGAAATGCTGGGCTGAAAGAAGCACAAGCTGGAATCAAGATTGCCAGGAGAAATATCAATAACCTCAGATATGCAGATGACACCACCCTTATGGCAGAAAGTGAAGAGGAAAAAGCTCAACATTCAGAAAACGAAGATCATGGCATCTGGTCCCATCACTTCTTGGGAAATAGATGGGGAAACAGTGGAACCAGTGTCAGACTTTTTTTTTCTGGGCTCCAAAATCACTGCAGATGGTGATTGCAGCCATGAAATTAAAAGACGCTTACTCCTTGGAAGGAAAGTTATGACCAACCTAGATAGCATATTCAAAAGCAGAGACATTACTTTGCCAACAAAGGTCTGTCTAGTCAAGGCTATGGTTTTTCCAGTGGTCATGTAAGGATGTGAGAGTTGGACTGTGAAGAAAGCTGAGTGCCGAAGAATTGATGCTTTTGAACTGTGGTATTGGAGAAGACTCTTGAGAGTCCCTTGGACTGCAAGGAGATCCAACCAGTCCATCCTAAAGGAGATCAGTCCTGGGTGTTCATTGGAAGGACTAATGCTAAAGCTAAAGCTCCAATACTTTGGCCACCTTATGTGAAGAGTTGACTTATTGGAAAAGACTCTGATGCTGGGAGGGATTGGGGGCAGGAGGAGAAGGGGATGACAGAGGATGAGATGGTTGGATGGCATCACTGACTCGATGGACATGAGTTTGAGTGAACACTGGGAGATGGTGATAGACAGGGAGGCCTGGTGTGCTGCAATTCATGGGGTTGCAAAGAGTCAGACATGACTGAGCGACTGAACTGAACTGAATAGGATTTTAACTCGGTCTTATTGTCTATATTAAACACAATTATACACCATGCCTCTTTGTATTCATCCTATTTGGCAGTAAGATTCTACCTAGAGAAATTACAACCAATTTGCGAATTAAAAAATTAATGGGTGGATGGGGATTGTTTTAAAAAAGAGAAATATTCACCCATATTCATCAGGTTAGATTTTAATGAAATTTCTGTATATCTTTAATAATTGAAAAGTTCTAACAGAAAATAGGGTGAAAATACAGGAAAATAACTGTATTTTGCTTAAATTGTTGGCGATCTGGGAGGTAATTTAATGAAAACTCCTGAAAGTGATAGCCCACCTCCCAACCTTATTAGTATAGTCACAGGCAAATATAGAAGAAATGAGTAAGGAGAAGAGACAATATTAGCATGTTTGGCTGAGATACTAAATGAATGGTTCATATCCAAATCACTTTTGGAAATAGTGTAATTTAGGAAAAGACTCATGCTGGGAGGGATTGTGGGCAGGAGGAGAAGGGGACGACAGAGGATGAGATGGCTGGATGGCACCACTGACTCGATGGACGTGAGTCTGAGTGAACTCCAGGAGTTGGTGATGGACAGGGAGGCCTGGCGTGCTGCAATTCATGGGGTCACAAAGAGTCAGACACGACTGAGCAACTGAACTGAACTGAACTGATCATTTTAAAGCCCACAATACAATGTTTGGCATTGTATTAATACTATAAGTGCCTAATTCTTTCATTCCCAATTTTCAATTGTTTCTGTACTTGGTCATCACCAGATTCTATCACACCTCAGATAAAACTATCTGAGAATTAGCAGACAAAATTCAGAACTAGCAGTATGATAGTTCCTTAGCTCTTAAGTCAACCTAAATGCTAGATCTTTCATGAAGTCAATCTGATTTTAATAAAAAGAATAAATTGATTGCAAAATACGGAGAAAAAAGAGAACATTTCCCTTTAAGCCCTTTTGATGGAAAATTGACAAATTGGTACATATACAGTTGACCCTTGAACAATGCAGTGGTTAGGGGCACAGGCCCTCCTTGCAGTCAAAAACCCATAATTTATATATAGTTTATAGTATAATTTATAGTCAGCCTTCTTTAACCAGAATTTCTCTTTATCTGTGGTGCCTTGATATTCAACCTACCTCAGATCATGTAGTAACATTTATTGGAAACAAATCTGCATATAATGCAGTTTAAACCTGTGTTATTCAAAGGTCAACTATAGTTTCACTCTGAAATATACAGCTGCCCCTCAGGCACAAAACATTGAGAAAAGAATTGATAAGTTTTTTTTTTTTTCCTATGATATTATCATCAGTTCCTCCAAAGAGAGAGCAAAAGCAGTAGCTGCATTCATTTAAGAGCTGCTCCATTCTCTGGTGGCTCAGATGGTAAAGTATCTGTCTGCAATGCAGGAGACCCAGGTTCGATCCCTGGGTCGGGGAGATCCCCTGGAGAAGGGAATGGCAGCCCACTGCAGTATTCTTGCCTGGAGAATCCCATGGCCAGAGGAGCCTGGTGGGCTACAGTTCATGGGGTCACAAAGAGTCAGACACAATTGAGCGACTAACACTTTCACTTTCCATTCGTAGTGAAGTTGAGAAAAGGAACTCACAATACTGTGAGTATGGTCTGATCAATCCAGAAAAAATGAGAACACTTTGATGGCTTTCCATATACATAGAAGAAAACCCAAACTTCTTAGTATGACCTTTAAAGCTATTAACACAGTAGTCTTTTCCTGCTTCTCCACCTCTGCCTCCTGCCTGTCTTTCCTTCACTCACTTCACTGTAAGCGCCCTGGGTGGGTCTAGTACATGCCATTCCCTAAGGTATTAGGGCTTTCCACTACTCCAGACACCTGAAACACTTGTTTCCCAGCTTTTCACGTGGCTGCCTTCTCCTCCTTCCAATATCAGCTTAAATGAGAAATCCTCAGAGAGGTCTCCCCTGACTGTATGATGATACAAGGAAGTTCATTGTATCAAGGAAGTTTGTAGAACTTCATTGCAACATTGTTTCTAGAAGCAAAAAAATAAGAATAATCTTAACTGTCTCTCAGTAGGACAATAGATAAGTAAATTACTATGTTTCTACATAACTCTTCAATTGAATAAATTAGACCTATAGTTACCAACATGGAGACACCTCAAAAACAATATGGAATGAAAAAAGCTATCTTTTTTATACTATTCCTATTTTTCTAAGCACACAAAATACTCCATAATTTAATATATTGTAGACAAAGTAAAAAATGTAAATAAGGATAATAGACACCACCTTCAGGATAGTAATTACATCTAGGGAGGGGTAGGGACGTGGTGATGCTTTATTGGTTATTAGCTATTAGTTATATCTAATGGGTTTCTTAGGCTTCCCAGGTAGCTCAGTGGTAAAGAATCCACCTGCCATGCAGGAGACCCAGGTTCGATCCCTGGGTCAGAAAGATTGTCTGGAGAAGGGAATGGCAACCAACTCCAGTATTCTTGCCTGGAGAATTCCATGGATAGAAGAGCCTGGCAGGCTACAGTTCATGGAGTTGTGAAGAGTCAGACATGACTGAGCAACTAACACACCCATACTCAATGGGTTTCTTGAAGACTGACCAAAAGGAAATGTGACAATATTAATATCTGTTAAATCTAGGGGTAGAGATATGATTGTTAATATATTCTATACTTTTCATTAGTTTTGAACTATTTCATAATTTTTAAAAGTTTAAAATGTTTCTATTAGTATTATTTACACAATGTGCCATAACAAACACCCCCCCCCCCAAATCTTAGTGATTTAGCACAGTAAGAGCTTATTTCTTGTGCTCACAAAGTTCAGTAAAAATGTACCTGATGGAGAAGCTCTCCTCTAAGCAATTAACCCAGCAATACAGGCTCTTTTCATCTTTATAAGACAGGCTGGGATCTGGGACCCTTTGGTGCAATGCTTGGACCTGGACATACCTCTCCTCAAACAACAAAATACAAAGAAACTACATGGGACTAAAAACAACTGTGTGCATGCGCAGTTGGGACAAATTCTGGACCCCAGAGATAAAAAGAGACCAAACAACAACAACAACAACCAATGACCACTTTTGAGGAGCCTGGAGCACAAACTGGGTGTCAGGAGCAAAAGCATACGAACTTGCACACCACGTGAGAGATGGGCAGATCACCTAAGCCACCCCTCTGGCCAGCCCTGAACACACCCCCTACCCTCACCCCATATAAGGAACAAGCTTGCCTCCACCACAGGTAGTGAGCAAGGAAAACTAGTTTGTTCTCACTCCCCTCTGCTACAGTAGGAGCTCCAGTAAAGCCTTGCCTGAATTTCTTGTCTAGCCTCGGATCAATTTTTGTTCATTGGGAAAGGCCAAGAACCCTGGTCTGTAACATTGAGAAAATTGCTCTAACCCAGAGATTTTTTTTTTTTAATATCCACCCACATTCCTTTAGCCAGAATTAGTCACATGGCTTGTTTAAAGCCCAAGGAGCTGGGAAATACAAGTCTACCTGTGTGCCTAGGAAGAAAATGAAATGGTTTAGTGGATAAATAGCATTGATTTTACCGCAATATTAACGTAGTCTTTTTTCTTAGAGCACAGCCTACTGTGGGCAAGAGTCCCATAGCAGAAATGAAGTCGCTCTTATAATCAACAAGAGTCCAAAATGCAGTGCTTGGGTGCAACCTCAAAAAAGACAGAATGATCTCAGTTCATTTCCAAGGCAAGCCATTCAACATCACAGTAATCCAAGTCTATGCCCCTACCACCAGTGCCAAAGAAGCTGAAGTTGATCAGTGCTATGATGACCTAGAAGACCTCCTAGAACTAACACCAAAAAGAGATATTCTGTTCATCATTGAGGATAGGAATGCAAAAGTAGGAAGTCATGAGATACCAGGAGTAACACGCAAGTTTGGCCTTGGAGAACAAATTGAAGCAGGACAAAGGCTAACTGAATTCTGCCAAGAGAATGCATTGGTCATAGCAAATACCCTTTTTCAACAGCACAAGAGATGACTTTAGCCACCAGGGAAGTAACCTGACTTTACACATGGACATCACCAAATGGCCAATACCAAAATCAAATTCATTATAGTCTTTGTAGCTAAAGATGGAGAAACTGTATACAGTAGCAAAAACAAGACCTGGAGCTGATGGTGGCTCAGATCATCAGCATCTCATAGCAAAATTCAGGCTTAAACTAAAGAAAGTAGGGAAAACCACTAGGCCAGACAGGTACAACTTCAATCAGATCCCCTATGAATGTGTAGTGGAGGTAATGAATAGATTCAAGGGATTAGATCTGGTAGACAGACTGACTGCCTGAAGAACCATGGACAGAGGTCTGTAATATTGTACAGGAGGCAGCGAACAGAACCCTCCCAAAGAAAAAGAAAAGCAAGAAGGCAAAGTGGCTATCCAAGGAGGCCTTGCAGATAGCTAAAGAAAGAAGAGAAGCAAAAAGCAAGGGAGAAAGGGGAAGGTATATCAAACTAAATGAAGATTTCCAAAGAGCAGCACGGAGAGACAAGAAGGGCTTCTTCAATAAACAGTGTATAAAACTAGAAGAAAACAATAGAAGGGGAAAGACTAGAGATCTCTTCAGGAAAATTGCAGATATCAAGGGAACATTTTGCCCAAAGATGGGCACAATAAAGGACATAAATGGTAGACGCCTAGTAGACACTGAAGAGATTAAGAAGAGATGGAAAGAATACACAGAACTGTATAAAAAAGATCCAAATGAACTGGACTACTACAATGGTGTGGTCAGCCACCCAGAGCCAAACACTCTGGAAAGCAAAGTCAGGTGGGCCTTAGGAAGCACTGCTGTTAATAAAGCTAGTGGATGTAACAGAATTCCAGTAGAACTGTTCAAAATCGTAAAAGATGATGCCATCAAGGTGTTACATTCATTATGTCAGCAAGTCTGGAAGACCCAGCAGTGACCACAGGACTGGAAAAGGTCAATCCTTATCCCAATTCCCAGGAAGGATAGTACCAAAGAATGTGCTAACCATCCGACAATTGCACTCATCTCCCATGCTAGTAGTGTTAGTTGCTCAGTCATGTCCAACTCTCTGCAATCCCACAGACTGTAGCCCACCAGGATCCTCTATCCATGGAGTTCTCCAGGCAAGAATACTGGAGTGGGTTGCCATTTCCTTCTCCAGGGGCCCATGCTAGTAAGGTCATGCTTAAAATCTTGCATGCTAGGCTGCAGCATTATGCAAACAAAGAACTTCCAGATGTCCACTCTGGGTTTAGAAAAGGAAGGAGAACCAGAGATCAAATTGCCAACATTTGCTGGATCACAGAGAAAGCTAGGGAATTCCGGAGAGACATCTATTTCTGTTTCATTGACTACACCAAAGCCTTTAACTGTATGGATCATAATAAACTATGGAAAGCTCTTAAAGAGGTGGGAATACCAGACTATCTTGCCTGTCTCCTGAGAAACCTGTATGCAGGTCAAGAAGCAACAGTCAGAACCCTGTCAAGACAACTGATTAGTTCAAGATTGAGAAAGGAGTACAACAGAGCTGACTGCTGTCACCCTGTTTGTTTAATCTGTATGCTGAGTACATCATAAGAAATGTGGGGCTGGATGAGTTACAAGCTGGAATCAAGATAGGCAGGAGAAACATCAACAACCTCAGATACCACTCTAATGGCAGAAAGTGAAGAGGAAATAAAGAGCCTCTTGATGAGGGCGAAGAAGGAGAGTGAAAGAGCCAGCTTAAGACTAAATATTAAGAAAACTAAGATCCAGGCATCTAGCCCCATTACTTCATGGCAAATAGAAGGGGAAAAGGTGGAAGTAGTGCCAGATTTCCTCTTCTTGGGCTCTAAAATCACTGTGGATGGTGACTGCAGTCATGAAGTCAGAAGACGTTTGTTTCTTGGCAGGAAAGCCATGACAGACGTAGACAGTGTGTTGAAAAGCAGAGACATAACTCTGCTGACAAAGGTCTGTATAGTCAAGGCAATGGTCTTCCCAGTGGTCACATATGTTTGTGAAAGCTGGACCACAAAGAAGGTGGAGCCATGAAGAACTGATGCCTTTGAACTGTGGTGTTGGAAATGACTCCTGAGAGTCTCTTGGATAGCAAGGAGATCAAACCAGTCAGTCTTAAGGGAAATCAACTGAATATTTATTGGAAGGACTGATGCTGATGCTGAAACCCCAGTATTTTGGTCATCTGATGTGAACAGCTGACTCATTGCAAAAGTCCCTGATGCTGGGAAAGATTGAGGGCAGAAGGAGAAGAGGGCGTCAGAGGATAAGATGACTGGATGGCATCACCATAACAATGGACACGAATCTGGACAAACTTTGGGAGATGGTGAGGGACAGAGAGGCCTGGTATGCTGTGGTCCATGGGGTTGCGAAGAGTCGGACATGGCTGGGTGACTAAACAACATAGCCTCTGACATCAGACCACTTAGATTAAAATTCTAGCTTAACTTCTTATGATCCGAATGCTTTCCAGGAAGTTACTTCATTTCTCTGGGTTTCTCAGTTTCCTCATCCTCAGAGGAAGATTATGAAGAATAAATGATGTTTATTCTTCTTAAAAAATAAGTATTGAAGTATAATTGATTCACAATGTTGTGTTTAATTGCTGGTGTATAGCAAAGTGATTCAGTCATACATATATATATCTTGTTTCTCATATTCTTTTCCATTATGGCTTATCACAGATATTGAATATAGTCCCCTGTGCTATACAGTAGGACCTTGTTGTTTATCCATCCTATATGCACTAGTTTGCATCTGCTAATCCCAAACTCCCAATCCATCCCTCCTGCCACTGTCTTGGCAACCATGAGTCTGTTTCCGTTTCATAGAAACCATTTGTGGTTTTTAAAAATTTTATTGAAAAATGACATTTATTCTTAATAACATTTGCAAAGGGCTTAAAATAGTTATTTATCTATAAATATTAGCTATTACCATTATCATCACCTAGGGGCAATAATGCTTGTGTTTGATATTTTCACCTAAATAACCCATGAACTTTCCATCTTCTGCCCTCAACTGACTCTCTCTCTAATATTCCCAGCACCTAGCATGTCTGGTTTTCATGAGTGAATAGAACAGGCATATTCCTTCATCTATACATTGTAATTTTACTTATATTATGTTAACCTTTTAAGATTAAGATTGACTTACATATTAATATATTTACATGTGAAATTAAGTGTCTAGGAGTTCTTTTTAAATAGTTCAGAACAACAGTTGCAGGAGGTAGATGAAATAAGTTTGGCAGAATGTTGACAGTTATTAAAGCTGATGATGGATACATGGGAGTTCATTTTACTCTTTCTCTTGTTTTCAGTATGTGTAATAATATACACAATAAATTTGTTTAAAAAAAATTGAGAAGGGGTAGTCAACTAAAGGCCTGGATCTTTTTTCTTCCCTAGTGAACAACCTTTAATATATCTACTCAATTTTTTTCAGATTTTAAGAACATTTTCTGTAACGTATAGAGTGTTTAAAACTAACTTTAAAAAAGAAAGCTACAATAAACTTCAATGATAACTGCTTATAAAAGAGATGAAAATGTCCAATATTTTAACAACTTTGGTTTCAGGTCCTGAAATAAGAATGTTTCCAAGGAGCTCTCAAAACACACACACACAAATATATAACCTGAAATTTTTCTAGCTACGTTAAAATTCAATATCTTTATTTTTTACCTTACGTAGTTACCTTTTTAAAATGTTTGTGGTGGGAACATTTAAGATACCCTTCTTAGCAACTTTCAAGTATAGAATACATGTTAACTATAGTTTCCATGCTGCATATTAGACCTCCAGAACTGGGGATTTCCCTGGCAGTCCACTGGTTAAGACTCCCTGCTTCTACTGCAGGGAGTTCAAGTTCTATCCCTGGTCAGAGAGTTGAGATTCCACATGCCACAAGATGTGGCCAAAAAAGCAAAGAAAAGACACCTAGATTCCCCAGAACTTCAGTTCAGTTCAGTTCAGTTCAGTTGCTCAGTTGTGTCCAACTCTTCGCGACCCCATGAATTGCAGCACGCCAGGCTGCCCTGTCCATCACCAACTCCCGGAGTCTACTCAAACTCACGCCCATCGAGTCAGTGATGCCATCCAGCCATCTCATCCTCTGTCATCCCCTTCTCCTCCTGCTCTCAATCCCTCCCAGCATCAGAGTCTTTTCCAATGAGTCAACTCTTTGCACGAGGAGGCCGAAGTACTAGAGTTTCAGCTTTAGCATCATTCCTTCCAAAGAACACCCAAGACTGATCTCCTTTAGAATGGACTGGTTGGATCTCCTTGCAGTCCAAGGGACTCTCAAGAGTCTTCTCCAACACCACAGTTCAAAAGCATCAATTCTTCCCTGCTCAGCTTTCTTCACAGTCCAACTCTCACATCCATACATGACTACTGGAAAAACCATAGCCTTGACTAGACGGACCTTTGTTGGCAAAACAATGTCTCTGCTTTCGAATATGCTATCTAGGTTGGTCATAACTTTCCTTCCAAGGAGTAAGTGTCTTTTAATTTCATGGCTGCAATCACCATCTGCAGTAATTTTGGAGCCCAGAAAAATAAAATCTGACACTGTTTCCCCATCTATTTCCCAAGAAGTGATGGGACCAGATGCCATGATCTTAGTTTTCTAAATGTTGAGCTTTAAGCCAACTTTTTCACTCTCCTCTCTCACTTTCATCAAGAGGCTTTTTACTCCATCTTAAAACTGGAAGTTTGTACCATTTGAGCAACATCTCTCCATTTCCCCAATTCCCAGCCCCTGGCAACCACCAAGCTACTCTTTGTTTCTGTGAATCTGGCTTTTCTAGATTCTACATCTGAGATGGTACGGTACAGTTTTAAAAAGATGAGGGTGAAGGCAGTGACCTGCACAGTTAAAAAAAAATCCATGTCTAACTTCACAATCACCCCTCTGTATATGCCGTTCTGCATCTGAGGATTCAACCAACTGTGGATTGTGTAATACATATCGTGTGTGTGTGTTAGTCACTCAGTCATGTCCAACTCTGCAACCCCATGGATTGTAGCTCTCCAGGCTCCTCTGTCCATGGACTTCTCCAGGCAAGAATACTGGAGTGGGTTGCCATTCCCTTCTCCAGGGGATCTTCCAAACCAAGGGATCAAACCCAGGTCTCCCGCATTGCAGGCAGATTCTTTGCTAGCTGAGCCACTAGGGAAGCGGGGGGGAAAAATTCATGTATAAGTGGGCCCGGGCAGTTCAAACCCATGTTGCTCAAGGATTCCCTGTATTTGCCTTTCTTTGTCTGACTTATTTAACTTAGCATCTGCCTTCAAAGTTTTGTCCATGTTGTCACAAATGACAGGGTTTTCTTTTTTATATCTAAATAATATGCATTTGTGTATGTGTGTGTGTGTATTCCACATTTTATTTGTCTGTTGACGGACCCTTCAGAGGAAGAAATGGCAACCCATTCTAGTATTCTTGCCTGGAGAATTCCATGAACAGAAGAGGCTGGTGGGCTATAGTCTATGGAGTCAGAGTCATTAGACACAACTGAGCAACTGAGCATAGGTGGCTTCCAGGTCTTGGCTCTTGAGAATAATACTGCAGTGAACACAGAGGGTGCAGATACCTCTTTGTAAAATTCAATATCTTTTATATAAATGATTTCTAGTGGGTGAACAAAGGAAAAAGAAAAAGAAGGGTATTATTAGAAATAGAAGCAGAAAGGAACCCGTTTAGAATGCAATTATATTCTTCATGAAGAGAGGAAAGTCTCCCCTGGCCTTGTTCTTCCTTTGTAATTAATAGGAAAAACCCCCAACCTGTGGATTGCAAGGAGTAAACCTGGCATTCATAGGTACTGGAAGTAGATTACGTGATCAGAATAAGCCTCAGCACAGCAACAGCAGAGACATCAGCATGGGAGCTCTGGTTCTCATGCCCCCAAGTCCCAGGGAGTGATTCAATGGGCTTGGATGGACATTCTGTGAGCAGTGAGTTGCATCACAGCTGAGGAACCCAAGGCCAAGGGCTAAATGCCCTAATTGCTATCAGCCAGATTGGAACAAGGTTACACCCATATGAGGGAGGAGCTGAGGTGTCCGACACACCCCAGGGGTCCAGCTTTCCCGAGGGTGTCGGGCAGAACTGAATAGTCCTGCTATTGTGCAGCTGTCCCACACAGCAGAAAAGTTTTGATCCCACATTAGTTTTTTTTTTCCTTTTCCTAGGACTCAGATGGGATGACAAAGCCAGCAGCAGGGTTATTGCCAATTGCAGCCGTTGCTTAACTCAGGAGGACCATGTCATTATTTTGTAATGCTGCAGCACTGGGTCTAGAGAATGGAGGAAGCGTTAAATATTTCCACCCACCCCGCAACTTCCTAGGGAACGGAGATGTTCTTTCTTCAGGTACCAGGCTTATTGTCCTTTTTCCATGGGCACATTGTTCGTTTGTTCTAGGTCAGTAGCCACTATTTCTCCCTGGGGGCCAAAGACTTCTCTCTGAGTCATCTAGGAATGAAAGTGAAGTCGCTCAGTCATGTCCGACTTTTTGCGACCCATGGACTGTAGTCCACCAAGCTCCTCTGTCCATGGGATTCTCCAGGCAAGAATACTGTAGTGGGTTGCCATTTTCCTTCCTCATCTAGGAGAGGGAACTACAATGGCCCCTAGAGGGAGCTACAATAGCCCACTCTATTCACCAGTGGAACTAAGCTAGCTTCTCCCTTGATTCCATCATTTTCATTAAATCAGACAAGACTGCTGTGCCTTCCCCTTCCATAGTTATGTCTTAGATCGCAGTTTGTGCCTGGTTTGGGGTGCTCATCTTTATCCGGGGCATTTTGGGTCTCAGCGTCATCACAGTCTACCACAGAGGGCCCCCAAGTAGTAAAACAAAGATGGTGGAGTCTTTCTTCCACTTGAGGCAGGAGGCAGATCGAAGTATCTTCTCAGCCATTCTCTGCAGTGGGAGGCTCATCGTGGGAGCTGTCATTCTGTCCATTGTCCATTGTCAGTCTGGAGCACCTACAGCACTCAGGCTTTGAATAGGTTCTTCCATGGTATTCCGTGGGATTTTTTTTTTAAAAAATCAGCCTCAGGGAAGTCTTTCCAGGTTGGCCATACTGTAGTCATTGGAACAGAGATTCAAAGTAGCAAGCCTTGTTGAGGGAATGATTCTGTCCCAACTGAATGGTCTACGTGGCAGCCTGAAGCACGGGAGACAGCCTGGCTACTGCCATTCATTCTCACTCTCTTGTCACACAGACACACCAGCCATGTCTTTAACAGCTCCCCAGGCCATCAGCCAAAGCCATCTCAGGTCCCTCAGCATGATGGGTCAATAAAAACTGAATCTTTCAGGCTATGGGTTTATCCTTGTTGGTCTTAAGCGGATTCGGCTAGGACAATTTGGAGTTTCTATCAAGGTATGGCTGAGATACTGATTTATTTATTTGGCTGTGTCAAGTCTTGGCGGCACGTGGCATCTTCATTGAGACATGCGGGACCTTTTCGTTTTCACTGGGGCTCGCAGGCTTCCCTAGTTGTGGTGTGCAGACTGGTGTGCAGTTGTCCTGCAGCAGATGGGATCTTAGTTCTGCAACCAGGAATCGAATCCTTGTCCCCTTGCACTGGAAGGCGGACTCTCAACCACTGGACCACCAGGGAAGTCCTGAACCAGGAAATTTGACTCAGTAATCACGTGGACATCTGCAGCCCCTTGCCTCTCATCTACTTGAGGCATCTCTGTCCCTGATTACATGGGTTTTGCCCTGAATATGGACTCTGATGGTTTTTTTGTCCCTGTGGTATCAGAAGTGTTATTCACCTCCTGAAATTTAAGAGGTCTGATTAGACATTGGTGTCCTCTGGTAGAATCTAGCTTTTAACACCACCTTCTATTGTCTGTGTATCCACCATCTTGTCTGTTGCTTGTCTGAGAACTTATGAGAAATTGACTTTGGAAGAGATCTTTGTAAATATTCTGCCTTCCAGGAGACTGCTGATTCTTTCCGTCAGCAGTCGAGATGACTTAACCTTAGAGTTAAGGGCCCAAGTCATTTGTCAGAGATATTTTTATGTTTGACCAAGTGTCAGCCAGATTCTCGTGGGTTTGTTGGCTAATAAACTTATACTAAGTACTGGCATGGCTTCATTAAGAACAATTTGGAATTGTCATGCCTACTTTGGGCAACTTTGACATGGATAAGATTGTTCATTTGAGAGGAGCTTTAAAATAAAGAGAGACCAAAAAAAAGAAAAAAAAACTCATGAGGAGACTGACTTGTCTAAAAGACAGAGACCATGTTATTTTTTTCCATACAAGTGTTAATAAGTACTAGCTTTTTAATAGTATGATGATAAAATTATCGAGGCCCCAGTAACATGCTAGAAAGGATGTGGAGAAAAGGGAACTCTCCTACATTCTTGGGAATGTAAATTGGTGCAGCCACTATGAAAAACAGTATGGATGCTCCTTAAAAAACTGAGAATAGAGTTGACATATGATCCAGCAATCTCACTCCTGGGCATATATCCAGGCAAAACTATGATTTGAAATGATACATGCATCCCAATGTACATAGAAGCACTATTTACAATAGCCAAGATATGGAAACAACCTAAATGCCCAAAGACAGATGAGTGGATAAAGATGTGGTGCGCACACACACACACACACACACACACACACACGAATATTACTCAGCCATAAAAAAGAATGAAATAATGCCATTTGTAGCAACATGGATGGACCTAGAGATTATCAAACTAAGTGAAGTCAGAAAGAGAAAGACAAATATCATATGATGTCATTGTATGTGGAATCTAAAATATGACACAAATGAACATATCTGTGAAAACTGAAACAGGCTCAGATATAAGAACAGACTTGTGGGTCCTGAGAGGTAGGGAGGTTGGGGGAGGGAAGGATATGAATTTGAGGTTAGCTATTATATATAGAATGGATAAACAACAATCTCCTACTGTATAGAAAAGGGAACTATATTCAATATCCTGTAATAAACCACAATGGAAAAAGAATATATATATGTAACTGAATATATATATATATTTGTATAACTGAATCCCGTTGCTGTACAGTAGAAATGAATACATTGTAAATCAACTATACGTCAAAAAAATTAAAGACTATCAAGACCCCAAGCTATAGCTTAAAGCACCTCTAATACACACACGTGGTTGTGTGTATATGTGTGCATGTGTGCATCCTAAGTTGCTTCAGTCGTGTCTGACTCTGTGCAACCCCGTGGACTACAGCCCGCCAGGCTCCTCTGTCAGTGGGATTCTCCAGGCCAGAATACTGGAGTGGGTTGCCATGCCCTCCTCCAGGGGATCTTCCCGACCCAGGGATCAAACCCACATCTCTTATGTCTACTTGCCTTGGCAGGTGGGTTCCTTACCACTAGCACCACCTGGGAAGCGCATGTGTGTATGACCATGTGTTAAAATGTGTGCTTAGCGGGGAGGATCCAGAGAGATGATATGGGGTGGGAGGTGGGAAGAGGGTTCAGGATTAGGAACTCATGTACACCCGTGACGGATTCATGTCAATGTATGGCAAAACCAATACAGTATTGTAAAGCAAAATAAAATTTAAATTTAAATTTAAAAAAAAGTGTGCTTAGCTTTTACAATGATAATTTTATTCTAAAACTGGTTCCTTCTCTTTTATTTTTTCTCTTTACACTTTACATTTTTCTCTTCTCTCTTCCAATTTACCCTTATTCTTTTATATTATAAAACTGTTATAAGTTAACAGAAGGTTCTAGTCCTATGGCTGATATATGAGCTTATTTTGCCACCTTAAAATTTATCAATATAATATAAAAAGTATATTCAGGGAAAATTAGGTTGTTCTTGGCTTCAAAAGTTGGCTATGTAAAGTAGATAATAAAAAAATGATTAAGGCTATACTCAGTATAGGGGATTCCCTGGTAGTCCAGTGGTTAGGACTCTGCACTTTCACTGCTGAGGGCACAGATTCAATCCCTGGTCAGGGAACTAAGATCCTGCAAGCCATGCAGTGTGGCAAAAAAAAAAAAAAAAAGCTATACAGAGTATAATAATTACCTAAAATCAAATATGTGTACAAGAAAATGTTTTTTCTGATGATGGATTTGTCCGTTACTTAAGGAAATCATTAGTTTGTTAAAATAGTAATTTCAATGTCATATGTATTTTATTTAATATACTAACACTAATTATATCTTAAAATTAAAGTCATTAATTTTATTATCTATTTATATTGCTAGATATTTATATCCAAATACATTTATATAAAAGTACATTATGGAATGATGTCACTGAAAATTAGGGAGTAGGGAGCTCCAGGACTGTGTCCCTCCACAGAAGCAACCAATGAGCTGGCAAGAACAATCATTATCAACTTTTGCACAACTCTAGAATTTGGTCAAAAACACAACAACCAAAGAAAGACCTGGTGAAGACAAAATCTGCTGTATTGAAGAAAGAAAGCACAGTGGCATTTTAAACTGCCCACTTACGATCCCCCCATCCCAGGCTGGCAGCAGCCACAAGGACAGCACTCCACACCCCTGGCATACATTGCCAGTGCCTCAGGGAGCAATACGGAGTTGATTCTCACATACTTGTGGTTGTGGGTTTAGACTTGCCTGGCAGCTCCCTAAAGGACCTGCACAAGACTCACCTTTGTTTTGCTCAACTGGGAGCATTCCCAGGCCTGGAGCAGCTTCCCAAACAGCTTTTACCAAAAGCATTTCAGGGCCCAAGTACTGGCAGTAGCAGCCCGGGACAAGAAATAGACCATAAAGCCTGGGAAGGAAGAGATTGAGAAAGGAGGTACACTAGAAAATAAGGACTTTTAAAAGCTCCTTCATATACTTGGGAATCAAGGAGGCCACATGCACACCCAGGGATAGATGCATGCTCAAAAAAAAAAAACCCAAAACCCTGAAAAGATCCTTAACTCTCACCTCTGGCTTGCCTTTAGGCTCTGTGCAAGCAGGATGTGAAGGCTAAGCAGAGTTGCAAAGGGCTTGGCTAAGCATTGAAGGAGTACCCTGACACTGAGCCAATTTGCAAAGACTAGGAGAAAGGGGATTTTTTTTTTTTCCTTCTCTCTTCCTCCTCCTTCTTCTCCTCTTTTTCTCCTCTCTAGGTCCTTAAGGAATCTGTCAAAACATTATCTGACCACAAAGCTAACAGAGCAGACATAGGTGGCCACGTATGACAACACAGAATTTACAAAAATAGTTTAGAAAAGCAAGCAAACAACTAAATAGATCAATGGAATAGAGTTGAGAGTTCAGAAATGAATTTGTATATCTATGGCCAATTGATTTTTTATGAGTGCTGAGACCATTCAATGGGGGAAAGAATTGTGTCTCCAGTAAATGGAGCTGATATCCACACGCAATTGATTCAATGAGGGAAAGAATAGTGTGTCCAGTAAATGGAGCTAGATATCCACACGCAAAAGACTTAAATTGTTAAAAGGTAGAAACTACTATGTATAAAATAAATAAGCTACAAAGATATACAGTACAACACAGGCAATATCACCAATATTTTATGGTAACTACAAATGGAATATAACCTTTAAAAACTGTGAATCACTATGTTGTATTTGTTGTTGTTCAGTCGCTAAGTCATGTTTAATGCTTTTGCCTGAAACTTACATAGTATGGTACATCAAATATTCCTCAATTAAAATAAAGATGAAATTGGACCCTTTCCTTATACCACATACCAAAATTAACTCAAAATGGATCAAAGACATAAGCTATAAAACTCTTAGAACGAAACATAATAATAAAACTTCATGATCTTAGATTTGGCAATGGATCCTTAGACTTGACATGAAAAGCATAAGCAATAAAAAAAAGTAGATAAATCGAACTTCATAAAAATAAGAAACTTCTGTGCATCAAAGGAAGCTATCAAGAAGTTGAAAATATATACAACTAACAGATGGGAGAAAATATTTGTGAATCATAAATCTCACAGGTATCTAGTATTCAGAATATATATACAACTCAACAAAAAACAAACAACAATTTTTAATATGTGCAAAGAATTTGAAAAGACATTTCTCTAAAGAATATATACAGGTGGCCAATAAGCACAGGACACTCAATATCATTAATCATTAGGGAAATTTAAGTCAAACTATTTTAAAGTGTACAATTCACAATGAGATGCCATTCACTCCTAGCAAGATGGCTGTTACTAAAACAGGATATAACAAGCATTGGTGAGGACATGGATAGTGGGAATGTAAAATAGTGCACTACTGTGGAAAACAGTTTAGTTGGTCTTGCAAAGTTAAATGTATAACTAGCATATTAGCATATTGTTAGCATATTAATAATTCGACTATGTATATACTCAAAAACATTGAAAATGGGTATACAAAGAAATATTTGTATACAAATGTACATAGCAGCACTGTTTCCAGTAGCTGAAAGACAGGAACAACCCAAATGTCTATCAAGGAACTTCTCTGGCCATCCAGCGGTTAGGACTCGGTGCTTCCACTGCAAGGGACACTGGTTTGATCCCTGGTTATTAAGGTTATTATCTATTACTGTGGTTTTAAAATGTATAACTGTATCTTGGTTTTTAAAATTATGACTTACATTAATGTCTTCTGTTTCCTGACAGTTGTTGATTTTGTCTTTCCCTTATCAGACCCTAAATAATCAAGCTGTTAAGATGTCTTTTGTGCCTGAAGTATCTTTGTATTTCCTGGAATAGCCTCATAAAGATTTGCTTCTTCGCCTCATAAAAAAGAAAGATAATAGACATAGGTTTGTTTCAGCATTCTCCACATTTAAGTGAGTAATTCAAATTATTGTGAAAACTCTTTTGTTTCCCGAAGTTAAGATTGTGGGGGAGAAAGACATGGAGGAAGCTAACACGTGAAAAAAGTTCAGTCTCCTTAGATCACTTATGTACAAGTTAGAGTAGATACATTACAATGTGTACCTTTCAGGTTAAAGCAAATATCCTCATGTTCTAACACACAGACTTACACAGTAGTTGTCTACAAAGTTGAGTTTCTTCCTAGATTTCAATACCTTTGTTGATCGGGGACCATCCTGGTCAACTCTCAGATATAAATCAAAAACTACTGGAAGTTTGTCATTGTTCCTACTATCCATAATGTGTTCTTACTCCCAGGGTAGTTTTGACTATATCCTTACAAATTAATTATGTTAAACCCCAGAAGAGGATGGGGCTTCCTAGGTAGCACTAGTGGTAAAGACCCTGCCTGCCAACACAGGAGACTTAAGAGACGTGGGTTCGATTCTTGGGTCGGAAAGATCTCCTGGAGGAGGGCATGGCAACCCACTCCAGTATTCTTGCCTGGAGAATCCCCTGGACAGAGGAGCCTGGCGGGCTACAGTCCATAGGGTCACGAAGAGTGGGACACACTAAAGCAACTTACCATACAATGGTAGAAAGCAAAGAGGAACTAAACAGCTGTTCTCTTGCAGTCTGCTAGTGCTAGTGTTGATTAATATATAACACATTAGCCAGAAGTGTTCAGTCATATTACCAAGGCAGATATAATCTGACTAATTTTTAAACCTGTATTTGTTTAAAAGATATCACCAGGATTTTTTTAAGTCTCTCTTTTTAAAATTTATTTTCAGTCGCGCTGGGTCTTTGTCGCTGGTGCAGTCTTTTTCTAGTAGTGGCAAGCGGGGCTACTCTGTTTCGGTCTGTGGGCTTCTCATTGCCTTGGCTTCTCCCATTGTGGAACACAGGCTCTAGGGCAAAGGGGCTTCAGTAGTTGAGGCGCAAGGGCTTACATGCCCCAGGGGATATGGAATCTTTCTGGACCAGGGATCAAACCCATGTTCCCTGCGTGGGCAGGCAGTCTCCTATCCACCAGGGAAGTCCACCAAGGATGATTTTTGGGCATGTCCTACCTGCCTGTGCCATAATCCGGTGGAAACAGTTAAGGTGGGATAGATCCTATAGCCAAAGCCTCAAGCCTCTTTTAAATAGTTCCACATAGATTTACGTGGGATGTAACTATGTTTGGCCATTATGTATCTATTTTTGAGACTCATCAGAGGTTATCAAAAAGCCACAACTTGAACAACAACAAAAAGGTTACTTGATTTAGTTCTTTTCTACTTGGAAAAATCTTGATGTTCTCTCTAGCAATGGTGACATTCACTTCTCTAGAACTGTTACCAAGCATCTTTGGGAGATATTACATCTTACTCAAAATCTGCACTGACCATATCACCTTCAGTCTTATATTCAACAGATGTGAGAAGAGTCTTTCCTATCTCCTCTAAAACAGTGGTTCTCAACCAGGGACTAGCCCCACCCCCAGGGACAGTTGGCAATGTCTGCAGACGTTTGTGTTTGTCACAACTGGGGGCAGGGTGCTACTGGCATTGAGCGGGTAGAAGTCAGGGATGCTGTTCAACATCCTACAGTGCACAGAACAGCCCCCACCACCACCACGCCAACAGCAGAGTTAAGAGCCCAAAATGTCAATAGTGCTAAGGTTGAGAAACCTTGCTCTAAAACAAAGTCTTGAAGTCCATATGTATACGGAAGGCTGATTCATTTTGCTGTACCGTAGAAACTAACACAACATTGTAAAGCAACTATACTCCAATAAAAATTAATTTTAAAAATAAAACAAAGTCTTTACAATTTAAAACCCAGAGACTTTGACTTCTGAAAAAAGACATCCCTCCAACTTTGATCAGGACATTACCAGGTACTCTTAACTAACAGCAGGGCTTCCCAGGTGGCACTACTGGTAAAGAGCCCGCCTGCCAATGCAGAAGAAACTAGAGATGCAGGTTCAATCCCTGGATTCCCTGGAGAAGGGAATGGCAACCCACTCCAGTATTCTTGCCTGGAGAATCCCACGGACAGAGGAGCCTGGCAGGCTATAGTCCATGGGGCCGCAAAGAGTCAAACATGACTGAAGCCCCTTAGCACACAACTAACACAACAGTAATACTCCAAGACATTGATCCTTGGACTCATGTCTCTCAAAGAGATATAAGCCACTCTTAAATGACTGCAAGACTGTATTGGCAGGAGACCTCAAACTAAAGATTCTTCTAAATCCTTCAGAAGCAGATGCCAGCATGAAGTAGACAGCTTTCACCCAACGTCCATAGCACAAGATAGGCTTTTTTCCCCTTCTTTGCCAGATTGAGATTATTGACTTCTTTAACTGTAATATCCACAGAGCCTACTCTTTTTTTTTTTTTTTTTGGCCATGCCACATGGCATGCAGGACCTTAGTTACCCAACCAGGGATTGAACCTGTATGCCCTGTGATGAGTCTTAACCACTGGACCGTCAGGGAAGTCCCTATAGGGCCAATTCTTAATATTGCTCTTTGAAACCTTACTTACTCCTCGATAGAGCTCCTACACCTGGCTACAGTTTGCTCATGATTTGGCTAAAAACATACAATTAAACTAGCTGTTGAGTATGTACTCTATTTCCAACTTCCCTTGGTACAGATTTCTTGTGATAAACCAATTGGTTTCCTAGGTAATTGAACTCAACACTAAGTGACTATAGGTGGCAAAGACATTTCCTTTAAAAATGAGATAACTTAGCTAATACTCCCATCTCTAGCTCTGTCGACTTCAGATTGGGATAAGATCTGTTGTCTTAATTTAATTTGGATACCTTCTAACTTACAGGTATTCTTCAAATTCTGATGATAAAACCTTCTCTTAGTATCTACCTGTGTGTGTTACAGCATTCAAATGTGTGATCTTCAGAGTCAGATACTGTCACAGAAATTGACTCACCAATTCATCTTACAACAGAAGAAGTGAAAAGGACTGACTAATACAACTGCCCCAAAAGCCTTCCAATCAATGGAACTCAGACAGTGGTGCTGACTTGGATTTCACAACATAATGTCCTATGGATTGAATGTCATAGTCCTTGAACAAAAGAAGGAACAGTAAAAGTCAAATTTAGTTCAGAAAGAGAAAGTAGGAATCTGCCCAGTCATTCATTAGGCTTGAGTAATACACAAAGTCAATTGCACAGTTCACTGGAAATAATATTTCTCTCAAGAACATGTTGCAGATAGAAAATATCACAGTAACCATGCTGTTTGGGTGACTACTGCTGCCATACTCACTGAGAAATTTTGTTCTCTAAAATCATGGACTGTCAGAAACTTTGCCGTTTGAAATTGTATCTTCAGGAATAAAACATTGCACTCTTGCCTGGAGAATCTAAGTCACTTTGACCTAGACAAGCAGCTACAATTTCCATCCTAGATGAATAGCTTCAGATAGGGGTCCTGGTTTCAATATTCCACTTATATGTTAATCCAAGGGTTCACTTCGCAGCATAGAGCTGATATTCAGCCTTTTACACACAGTCTTGCTTGGAACCTCCAAAACACTGCTTCATTTAAATGTCACCTAAATGCCACCCTGGGCTTCCTAGGTGGCTCACTGGGTAAAGAATCCACCTGCAATGCAGGAGATGTAGGAGACTTGAGTTCATTCCCTGGGTTGGGAAGAACCCCTGGAGGAGGGCATAGCAACTCACTCCAGTAGTCTTGCCTGGAGAATCCCATGGACAGAGGAGCCTGGCGGGCTACAGTCCATGGGGTCACAAAGAGTCAGACACAACCGAAACTACTGAGCATGCATGGATGTAAATGCCACCCTTCCCCCAGATTACATAAAGACTGTCACTTTTCCTTCATTTGATGAGATGCCCCATGGTTCCTCTTGTGTGATCTCCCTTATTACAGTGATTCAATGAACCTGATTTGTTACTCTACAAACATGTCTTTGGTAATCTGATTGGCCTAACACAGGGTAAACCTCCTACTTCCACAGATGCCAAAATGGTAGACAATGAGAGGTGATAAATCAGAATAAAGCATTTTATTACTGCCTAGAAAACAAGAGGAGCATCAGCATAGTGGTACCAGTTCCTATGCCTCCAAGTCTCATTAGGCAATGAGCTAGGCTACACATGTAGTGGATTAGGCTGCAATCCAGGGCCAAGGGCTCAGTACATTCTGTGGCAAGCATCAGACAAGCCAGCTCCCCTTTCTGCAGAGCAGTCATGTTTCGGTCTCCTTGACCAACTTAATACATGACTCTCTATGGAAACCATTCAGTATCCAGGGATGGTCAGGCCTTAGTGTGGAGGCACACTTAGCAAGGCCATTCTTGAGACCCATGCTAGACTATGTCTTCCTAAACCAGTGGAAAGATTTGTACAGAATTCATTTTTTGCTTCAAAACAATTTAGCCCATTATTTCTAGACATTTCTGAAAGATAGAATGAGCCAAAGTGGGAAAGAAACTCCCACTTCTAAGCTAAAAGCAAAGTTTAGAGGGAAAACAATGCTCCTGAAGAACATGTGAATACAGCTTTGGTTTTTCTTTGATATTTATGAAAATTACTGCCAAAATTACTTCTTCCAAATGTTACCAAAAGATTGCTCAATTAGGTACTACAGAGAGATTGGTAGCAGTAGAGCAACATATTCACTAAACCAAGGATTCAAAATAAGATTGTCAAGTATCACGAGGTAGTCCATTCTTCAGTAATCTCATTTATATATGTTTTCTTCATTTTTCAGAGGTTTTTTATTTTTTGCCAGCTCAGACACCCAGAAATGTATTTGTTATATTGAAACTTAGACTATGTTGAATCCAAACTATTTGACTTTGAGGACCACCAAGATACAAACATATCACATGGATAAATCTATACCTTGAAAGCTCATATCTGGGTAAGCATTTATCATCCCCTGGAATCACTGTATAACAATTTTCCAGTGCAGGAAAAAGTTACATTATGTTGCCTTATATTTGGAAGCAAAATAACATTTCTGTCATGCTGAATTTCCTATCAGTCAGTTATTTCCTCTTTATGGATATTGCACTCAATTATTCTAATGTTATAGGTCATTATTTAATATCAAAGCATTTCTCTTTGACAACAGAACACTTTTCTAGATAGAACAAAAAACAGATTTAAGAGACTATGCAAAAACTTGTATTCATGATCACTAAAACCATCTGTTTCCGCTATGTACTTTTCACAGCCCATTTGCAGACTTTCCCATTTCTAGAGTGACCTTAGCCAAACACTAGATTAGCTTTCAAAATCACTAGGACTGTGGGCACTGATTTGAGAAAAATAGAATAAGTGCAACTCTGCCTGAGTAAAAACTAGCTATACTTAATTTTTTTTTAATTCTCAAAGCCCCCATGTCTCCTGTTGTATCAGCTAGAAATGATTTTGGCTACAAGAACAGACAATGTGGCTAGCAGTGGACAGGAGTTCATTTTTCTTGCAGAACAAGGTGACTGGAGATTTGTGGTTGCTGAGAATTAGTTGAGCGTATCAACTGTACCAGGATCCTTTGCTCCTTAACTTCATGGTCCCAACATGGTTGCTGCAACTCCAGACATGGCATGAAGCAGAGAAAATAATGGTTCGGGGATATCTGTCCTTTTCATCATATAAAGCAAAGTTCTCCCAGAAGCCCTCTGACAGATTACTGTTTCTAGTTCAATAGTCAGAAACGGTAAAGCATGGCCACTACTGGCCGTGAGGGAGACTGGGAAACCAAGGCTTTTTGTAGCCTCTAGAATGGAGATCAGGAGAGAGCCAGGCAGGAACAGACATTGGGTTAGCCTGTCAAAACACATGAAACACATTATAACTTCTGTGCTGTTCCATTCTACTCACTGGGACACAGGGTAGCAAAATGAAAGAAAAATCAAAGTAGTTCTGTCCCCCCGGATTTCATAATCTCATTTCACTTATTTTGCTAGAGCACAGACCAAAGCCACTGTTCAAGCTTTACTTACTAATATTTCCTTTAAGGTACTGTCTGACCTGACCCAGTTTAGCTTCCTGCCTGCATGCATTTGCTCATGCTGTTAGCTCAGCCTGAAGGGATCTCTTCCCCTGTCTACATATTAAACATTTCATTTCTTCTTCACCACCTGGCTCAAATATTCTTTCTCCCATGAAGTGTTCCCTAATCTCCCAACTGGTAATTCCCAAGATGCATTACTGCTGCTGCTGCTAAGTCGCTTCAGGCGTGTCCGACTCTGTGCGACCCCCCTGGGCTGCAGCCTACCAGGCTCCTCCGTCCATGGGATTTTCCAGGCAAGAGAACTGGAGTGGGTTGCCATTGCCTTCTTCTAAGATACATTAGTATTAATTTATCTGTGAGTTCCCAAGATACATTAGTATTGTCTAAACAAGAGCTTGAGTGGTTTACAGAGGATATCTCAATCTTCATACGTTTACATAGGCTATCTCAACCCAATGAAATAGGTACTATTGTTATTTCCATCCTATGGTTGTGAAACCAAAGTTCAGATTAAGTAATTGGGTTAAGAGCACAAAGCATGTAAGAGCTACTAGAGTGATGATTCAACCTCGGTTTCATCTGATGGTCAAATCCATTCTCTTCACAGTATGTCATACCATTTTCTCTCCATAGCCACTGGCTGCAAGAGGATAAACTAAGATAGGGACAGCATCTTGCTGCTGCTGCTGCTGCTAAGTCACTTCAGTCATGTCCGACTCTTTGTGACCCCATAGACAGCAGCCCACCAGGCTCCCCTGTACCTGGGATTCTCCAGGCAAGAACACTTGAGTGGGTTGCCATTTCCTTCTCCAATGCATGAAAGTGAAAAGGGAAAGTGAAGTTGCTCAGTCGTGTCCGACTCTCAGCGACCCCATGGACCGCAGCCTACCAGGCTCCCTTGTCCATGGGATTTTCCAGGCAAGAGTACTGGAGTGGGGTGCCATTGCCTTTTCCAGGACAGCATCTTATTCACCTCTAATTAGCCTTCCCTCCCATACTCACCCACTGCCCTGGAATTCAGAGGTGTTCACAAAGTTATTGAATAAGTAAAGCTGAAGCCGCTGTCAAATTGGTGGCAAAACAGTACATTAGAAGATTAAAAATCAGTCTGGGTTCACATCCTGACTTACTTGAGTAAGTTATCTACCCTATACCACAATTTCCTCACCAGTAAAATAAGAATAATGACCCATTTCTCTGTCTTCATTAGGTTTAAATGAAGCACTTTAATGGAAAGAAACAAAATGTGTGCACTTGATGTGATCTAGCATTCTCAAGACTAATATCTTTCTTGAGCTCTTACAATATTTCATTATTTCTTCACTCCCTCCCTTCTTTTATCTCTGTTTTATCCATGTGGAATCATTATCACGTGCACCTTTAAACTTGTGGATCTGTCATCCATGTCTCTTGGACTATCTCTTATACTTTTCATTTCATTGCCTCTGTGCACTCTAGTCTGGGAAAATCTCTTGGTTCAATTTCATCTGTGTTTAAGCCTGAAATTAAGCCAGTATACACCATTCAGGGCATTCTGTTCTGAGTCTTACTGGTTGGGTGAATATTCGGATTGTGTGATACCTATTCCATACTAGTGAACAAATAGTTTTATTATCATTCTTAGGTATGTTTGTTATTCTTTTTAGCCTATCTCTTGAGCTTTTATTTCAATGATCATAAATTTCATTTCTAAAAGCTCTCATTATCTTTTCCCTCATGCACATTTCTCTAGAATATCTCTGGGGATATTACACTTAATTTTAAAGTCTTCTTTGATTTGCTATGTTAACTGCTTCTTCCACTTGGGGAGTTCACTTTCTTTTGTGTCTGTTCTTGGTTTTGTGCTTGTATTTCTTTGAAGTATTTTGTTATTCCACCTATGGATTTCTGTTCCATGTAACAAATTTGCCATTGCTAGTAATGAGGGGTTCTAAATAGGTTTCAACTATCTGAATTAATCTGTAACATCATACTTTCAGTACTAAGACATAGAAGTATTTTTGCATGGACCTTGTTCTGGCTATGTAATTACCAGCCATATGGGAGTGGGGCCTCCTTTATGAACAGGTGATGCTACATGGGAAGCTTTGAGGGGAGGGAGTCTTTTTGAAAAATCAAAATCCCAGGGATATGCCTCTTCTGGGTTTGAAGTCCAAATTTATACTACCTACATGGTTTGGTGGGCTTCCCAGGTGGCGCTAGTGGTAAAGAACCCACCTGCCAATGTAGGAGACGTAGAGATGCAGATTCGATCCCTGGGTTGGGAAGATTCCCTGGAGCAGGAAATGGCAATCCACTCCAGTATTCTTGCCTGGAGAATCCCATGGACAGAGGAGACTGGTGGGCTACAGTCCACAGGGTCACACAGAGTCACAACGACTGAGCAACTAAGCATGAGTGAACATGGTTTGGTAATCCAAACTATAAAACAAACATCAAGAATTGCTCTCGGTCTAGGGATACCTCCTCAAGAACTTGACGTGCCACTTATTAGTTTGCTGCCTCTCGGCTCGAAATCTGCCCTTCTTGGCCCTGCTTTGTGAAACTGGCCCTTGTAAAACATTTCTTCTTTGCCAGAGAGTGTAATGTCAGGCTCTGTCAAGTGAGGGTGCTGGAGGAACAGCGTAAAACCCAGCAGAGGCCAGCACTCCTCTTTCCGGTCTGGTGTGTTTTTCTTTCCTGAATCTATGGTGCAACTGTCAGTGGTGTGCAGAAGATGCAGTGGTGCTCACCATTTAGCAATTTTCACCAGAATCCCAGCAAGTGGCATCCTTGTCAACAGGGTACAGGAGACCCAGTGGCATGCACCCCCAGTGAGCTTCCCTGGCACCCAAAAAGACAGCTATCTGCTCTCCAGCCCCAGCTCACTAGCAACCTGGCTTTCCAGGTGTGGACCAGCTCCGACCTGTTGCAACTCAGAGGATTTTCCCACCATCCAATGGGCTGCACCCTTTCTGATGAGGTCTGAGTCTCAGCCTAGGGGTGGGGAAAGGGCAGTGCTCTTTTAAGCTTTTTCCATCCTTGTATCCTTTCCCTCAACTTTCTTCAGAGTTCTCTTTTACCTGTTTAGTAATCACCTTTAACTTGTTAGTAATTTTTTGTATTAATTATCTTCAAGTTACTGGTGTGGTTTATGTCTCCTCACTGGATGCTAATTGATATGCCTGGCAAAAGTAAATGCAAAGAACCCCAGCTGCATTGGATATACACAGAAAGAAAAAAAAATACCCCACCACTGTTGAGCTTATAATAAAAAAATTATAAAGCTTCATAAGGAAACAATCCGTCATAAGTAGAAACCAGCAAACATAGTAAGCAGAAGGACTAAAGGTCCCAAACCAGAGATAATGAAATAAAATTTGAAAGAAAACATAAGATTGGTATATTTTAGATAACTAGAAATCTAAAAGAAGGATCAGAACACTAAGAACAAGACTCTATGAAAAAAGAACAGATAGATTAGGAAAAATAACCAGAGACATATAAAGATTAAAAAAATACAGGCACTGAAAACAATTTCATGGATGAATTAAAATGCAAATTAAACACAGATAAAAAGAATAAATGAACTACGTAACAGATTTAAGGAGATGTTTCACAATTTTGTGATACAATAACCCAAAGATGGAAGATATTTTCAAAAGTTGAAGAGACCTGGAAGATAAAATGTGTAAGAACTAGAGTGGTGTTTATACTATGCAACCTTTTGAGT
This sequence comes from Capricornis sumatraensis, assembly GCF_032405125.1. NCBI lineage: Eukaryota > Metazoa > Chordata > Mammalia > Artiodactyla > Bovidae > Capricornis > Capricornis sumatraensis. The sequence goes on along the minus strand of NC_091092.1, from coordinate 103,158,771 downwards.
AAGAAAGAGGAAAACAAAACTATGCGTTCATATTTTATTATGTTTTAATAAAAAAAAAAACTCAAAGGGTGGGCTTCCCTGGTGGCTCAATGGTAAAGAATCCGCCTGCAAAAGCAGGAGACACAGGTTCAATCCCTATTCCGGGAAGATCCCGCATTCCGTGGGCCAACTAAGCCGGTGTGCCACAACTACTGAGCCTGTGCTGAAGAGACCAGGAGGCTCAATTACTGAGCCCTTGCACTGCAACTACTGAAGCCTGCTTGCCCTAGAGCCCATGTTCCACAACAAGAGAAGCCATCACAATGAGAAGCCTGTGCCACACAAGTAGAGAGAAGCAGGTGCAGCAATGAAGACCCAGTACAGCCAAAAATAAATAAAAACAATTATTAAAAAAAAAAACTCAAAGGGTGCACCAAAAATGATAAAAAGGAGTACATCTGTATGAATGTGGTTGTGGTAACAATAGATGTGTGCGAGGGTGGGGCTGAGGCTTTTATTATTGCATTCATTTTATTTTTTACCCTCAAGCTAACATCTCACTCTATTCTTTTCCAGTTTCATTGAGACATAACAGACATACAGCTCTCTATAAGCTTACACTCAACAGCATAATGGTTTGACATTGTGAAATGATGGCCACCAAAAGTTTAGTGAACATTCACCATCTCATATAAATACAAAAAGAGAAAAAAAATGTTTTTTTCCCCTTGTGATGAGAACTCTTAGGACCTACTCTCTTAACTTTCAAATATACCGGAGAGCAGTGTTAAATATAGTTATCATGCTGTATATTACACCCCTAGTACTCATATATACATTTTATATTGGCGTAATTTACAAACCATGTGTGTTACTCCAGATCCTCTGAAAAGAAAAAGCCAAGATGGAATAGGATTTGCAAGAGATTGATTGGAGGAAAAGGGGAGGAAGCCCAGAAGGTAGGAAAGAATTTTCAGACCACATTGACAAAAAGGGAGGCTAGTGCAGACAGATTTTTAGACTGCAGTACAATTCTAAGAAAGGTTCAGCCAGGCTGATGAGGAGTCCTCAAGCCAAAGCAGCCCATCAGAGGAGTCACATGTCTTGCAGGAATTAGTATCCTTGCTGTGCTTAGTCACTGACTAGGAGCAGCCTATGTGAAATGCGCCCTCAGTGGCCTCCAGGCTAACGTGGTGGTGGATTCAGAGTGCAGCAGCTGAGGCCATCTGTCAATTACACTCCCATAGCAAGAGATCTGAGTGGCATATTTTCAAAGCCGCCATCCCATCTGATTAAATTTTGTACTCAAAGAAGGGCAAAATAAAGACATTTTCAGACAAAGATGAAAGGAGCTTATCACTCATAGACTGTCACCCTAAAAACCTCTGCAAGATTCACTCTGGGAAGAAATATGTTGAATCCTGAAGTTGAGTGTAGGATGCAGGAAGTGATGGTAAGCAAATTAATATGTGGGAAAGAAACTGGTAAAAATGCAGATAAATCTAAACAGCTATTGACTATTAAAAAACAAAGATGACAATAATGATTAATTTGGGTGTATTAAAAACAAGGTGGGGACTTCTCTGGTCCCGTGGTTAGGACTTCACCTTCCAATGCAAGGGATGTGGATTCAGTCCCTGGTTGGGGAACTAAGATCTCACATGCCTCAGGGCCAAAAAAACAGACATAAACAACAGAAGTAATATTGTAACAAATTCAATAAAGACTTAAAAAATGGTCCACATCAAAAAACACATTTTTTTTAAAAGTAAGATAGAATGAAAACACTGGCAATGCCACATAAAAACGGAAGGGAACAATGGAGGTAGATTATTTTAAGATCTACTCATCAGTCAGGATGTAATCAAGAAGAATTCATACAGGATTAGAGTGGGCCCTAAATTCAATGATTAGATTTGATGACTAGGAGAAAGGAAGGGGAGATTTAGATAGAGAGATGCATAGAAGGCAGAAGGCCACGTGATGATGGTGATGGACATCAGAGTGATACAGCTGTAAGCCAAGGAACACCAAGAGTTACCAGGAGCTGCCATAAACTCGGGAAAGCTAGGGAGAGGAAGCGCTCTTCACTACAGTCTTCAGAGAGAGCACGGCCCTGCCAAAACACCTTGATTTTGGAGTTCTAGCCTTCAAAACTGCAGGAGATTACATTTCTGTTGTTTAAGCTAAGAAATGTGGGGTAATTTGTTATGGCAGCACTAGGAAACTAATACAGTGCCAAACTCTTTTCCAGAGTGGCTGCACCAGTTAGCATTCTCACTGCCAGTGTATGTGAGATCCAGTTTTTCTGCATCCTCACCAGCATGTGGTATTGTTGTTATACTTTATTGTAGCTCTTCTAATAATTTTGTAGTGATATCTCATTGTGGTTGAAATTTGTATTTCCCTAATGACTAATGAGGGCTTCCCTGGTGGCTCAGATGGTAAAGAATCTGCCTGCAATGTTGGAGACCTGGGTTTGATCCCTGGGTTGGGAAGATCCCCTGGAGAAGGGAATGGCCACCCAACCCACTTCAGTATTCTTGCCTAGAGAATCCCATGGACAGAGAAGCCTGGTAGGCTACAGTCCATGGAGTTGCAAAGAGTCAGACACAACTGAGCGACACACACACACACACACACGCACAATGACGAATGATCTTGAACATTTTTCCATGTACTTGGTTGCCATCCATATCTCTTCCTTGGTGAAATATCTGTTCAGGTCTTTTGCCCATTTTATAACTGGATTTTTTCCCTACATTTTGAGTTTTTTTTTTTTAATGTATTCTACAAAGAAAGCTTTTACCAGATATATGGTTTGCAAGTATTTTCAACCACACTGTAGCTTGTGCTTTCATCCTCTAGACAGAATATTTCACAGTACAAGTTTTTTAATTCTGATGATGTCCATTTTTTTCTTTTATGAACTGTGATTTTAGTGTTTTTTCTAAAACTCTTTGTCTAGTCTTGGGTCCTAAAGACGTTCTCCCATGTTTTCTTCTATTTCCAAGCACTTTTAAATTTTATTTATTTATTTATTTTCCATGCCATGTGGCATGTTGGATCTTACTTCCCTGACCAGGGACTGAACCCATGCCCCCCCCAGTGGAAGTGCAGTCTGAACCACCAGGGAAGTCCTCTCTTATGTTTTCTTCTAAAAGTCTCATAGTTTTACGTTTAAACCCATGATCCATTTGGAATTAATTTTAGTATGCAGGGTGATGTTTAGGTCAAGGCTCATTTCTTTCTTTTTTCTACATACAAATGTCCAGTTGTTTCCAGCACAGTTTGTTAAAAAAGAGGCCTTTCCTTCATTGAATTGCTTTTGCACACTTGTCAAAAATCGATTGGCCATTTCAACAAATAATGTTGTGGAACCTGGATATTCAAACACAAAAGAATGAATTTGGACTGATACCTCACACCATATACAAAAAATTAACTCAAATTTATCAAAGACCTAAATGTAAGAGTTCTCTGTTGTTCAGATTGTATAATTTGTATAGATTTATCTTTGAGTTCACTGATTCTTTCCTCCATCCTCGCCAGTCTATTATAGAATCCTTCTAGCGAGTCATTTCTTTAATTGTACTTTCCAGTGATTTCTTTGTTTCTTTTTAAATATCTTCTATTTGTTTGCTGAGAATTTTTTTCATCTGTTTCAACAGTGTTTGCAATGGCTCACTGAAGCATTTTTACAATTAAAACTTTAAAATCGTTATCAGATAATTTCAACATCTGAGTAATCTCAGTGTTTGTGTCTGTTGCGGCTGTCCTGGTTTTTGGTATGAAAAGTCGTCTTTGATTGTACCCTGGGTATTTTGGGTATTATGTTATGAGATTCTGGATCCTCCTTAATCACTCTTAGCAGGCAGTCCTGGTAAGGTATAGGGAATAAGTCTACCTTTTGTCCACTTATAAAATTGGTTTGTTTGTTTTCTTATTAATAAGTTGTAAGAGGACTTCATATATTCTGGATATATAAATCCTTTATCTGGATATGTGATCTACAAATATCTTTTCCCAATCTATGGCTTTTCTTTAATCTGCTTAGTGGTGCTTAGTGGTATTTCTTAGAAGTTCAAAAATTTTAAATTTTGATGGTGTTGAGTTTAGTAATTCATTCTTTTATGAATCATACTTTTGGGGTCATACCCAAGAAACCTTTTTCTAACCAAGGTCTTTAAGATTCTCTCCTGTTTTTTATTACAGATTTTATGTTACAGTACAGTGCAGTAAGTCGCTCAGTTGTGTTCAACTCTTTGCCAACCCATGAAGCTCGCCAGGATCATCCATCCATGGGATTTTCCAGGCAAGAGTACTCAAGTGGGTTGCCATTTCCTTCTCCAGAGCATCTTCCCGACCCAGGGATCGAACCTGGGTCTCTTGCATTGTAGCCAGACGCTTTACTGTCTGAGCCGCCAGGGAAGTCTTATGTTTATAATGTTAGTCTTACGTTAAGGTGTATGATCTAGTTTGAGTTTACATTTTTAGTATGGTGTGCATGTGGGTGTCCAAGTTCCCCAGTACCATTTGCTGAAAAGATCATCCTTCTCCTCATTGAAATGCCTAGCACCTTTGTCAAAAATCAACTGACCATATATAGATGATCTTATTTTCAAAGCAGAAATAAAGACATAGATGTAGAGATCAAACATACGGATACCAAGGGGGGAAAAAGAGGGGGCAGTGGGATGAACTGGGTGATTGGGATGGACATATATATACTATTAATACTATGTATAAAATAGATAACTGTATAGCACAGGGAACTCTGCTCAATGCTCTGTGGTGACCTAAATGGAAACGAAATCCAAAAAAGGGGGATATATGGACATGTGTAGCTGATACATTTTGCTGTACAGAAGAAACTAACAACATTTTAAAGCAACTGTACTCCAATAAAAATTGATAAAAAAAGTTGCATGGACACATCTTTTAAAAAAATCAACAGACCATAAATATAAAAGTTTATTTCTAGATTCCCAATTCTTTTCCAGTGATCTATATGTCTGTCTCTATGCCAACACCTGAAATGCCAACACCATACTATATTAATAACTGCAGCCTTTTGAAATCGGGAAGTGAAAGTCTTGTACTCTGTTTTTCCTTTTTAAAAATTGTTTTGGGTATTCTAGGTCTATTCCATTTAATTTTAGGATCAGTATTAAGTCAGAAACTGTGACACAGATGGTTTCTCACTCACAGTAAAAGTAGAATCCAGTGTAGCTTCTTGCATTGGCTCCCCATGTGGCTGTTCTCTACAGGGCAACACAAATGAGGGTCAGATGTTTACCTGCCCATTCAGTGGGCTTCAGCACAGGGAAGGATCCCCTAAATTTATGAGACTCTATATAAAATTTGTTGGCACATCTGCCCATCTTCCTCTTTAGAGAGGGAGGGGGAGACAGATGGACAGACAGAAAAAATGATTTCATCTTTATTCAGAATTGTAAACAAACCTTGGGGGAGGAGAGGGAGAGACCTCTAGATATATCACCTTGGAATATAAGCAAATCTGTCTCTCAGAGAGACATGTCTCTGGACTCCCTTGGTGGCTCAGTGGTAAATAATCCACCTGCCAATGCGGGAGACATGGGTTTGATCCCTGATCTGGGAAGATCCCATATGCCAGGGAGCAACTAAGCCCGCACCGCACAGCTACGGAGCCTGTGCGCTAGAGCCTGGGAGCCGCAACTACTGAAGCCCGTGCACTCTAGAGCCTGTGCGCTGCAACTAGAGAAGCCACCGTAATGAGAGGCCCGTGCGCCGCAACTAGAGAGTATGCCCTGCTTGCCACAAATAGAGAGAAGCCCACACAACCAAAAATAATTAACTAAAAAATTTATACTAGAAAAAGAAACATGTCTCTAAATCTCTAGCTTCTAAGGCCTTTGCTGTTCAAACATGTTCTTTACTCAGAAGACCTAACTGCAAAACTGTGAAATATCCCATGGAGAATTGTCTCCCAACAATCAATTTGCCGATTTATGGAAAAAAATAATCTGCTGGAATTTTGATTGGGATTATGTTTATCTACAGATCAGCTTAGGAAGAATTTCTATATTAATAATATTGAGTCTAAAAAAAGAATACTGAGTCTTCCAATCCATGAACACATTTCTTCATTTATTTCAATCTTTCATTTCCCTCATTAGTGTCTTAAAATCTTCAGTGTACTTGTATTTATTTTGTTAAACTTATCCCTATGTTAAACTTGTCCCTAAGTACTTTATTACTTTTAATGGTACTGTGAATGAAATTGTTTTCTTTTTCTTTTTTGGGGAAATATAGTTGACATGCAACATTATGTTAGTTTTAGGTGAATGGAATTGGTTTCTTCATTTTACTTTGGTTTGTTTATTGCTTGTAAACAGTAATACAATTGATTTTTATATACTGATTTTGAATCCCGTGATTTTGCTCAACTTATTTATTAGTTCCAATAGTTTTTTATATGTGAATTCCTTAGGACTTTCTGCACACAAGTTCATGTCATCTACATGGAAGCAACCTAAATGTCCATCAACAGAGAAATGGATAAAGAAGATGTATATACAATAGAATACTACTCAGCCATTAAAAGGAATGAAGTAATGCCATTTGCAGCAACATGGATGGACCTAGAGAGTGTCATACTGAGTGAAGTAACTCAGGCTGAGAAGGAGAAATGTCATATGACATCCCTTATATGTGGAATCTAAAAAAAAAGATACAAATGAACTTATTTACAAAACAGAAACATACTCACAAACTTAGAAAATGAGCTTATGGTTCCCCAGGAGGAGTAGGGGGAAGGGATAGTTAGGGAGTTTGGGAAGGTCATTTACACACTGCTATACTCAAAATGGATAACCAACAAGGACCTATTGTATAGCACACTGAATTCTACTCAATGTTATGTGCCAACCTGGATAGGACTGGGATTTGGGGGAGAATGGATACATGTATATGGATGGCTGAGTCCCTTTGCTGTTCACCTGAAACTACCACAACATTGTTGATCAGCTATACCCCCAAACAAAATTTCAAAGTTTAAATTTTGAAAAAAGAAAAGATCATGTCATCTGAGAATAAAGACAGTTTTATTTATTCATTTACAATCTGGATGCCTTTTGTTTTTCTTGCCTGATTTCATTGGCCAGAACTCCGGTACAATGCTGAAGTGGCAACAGTCAAGTGGCAAGAGTAGGCATTCTAGCTTTATTGCAGATCTTAACAGGAAACATCCACTCTTATCATTAAGTATGATGTTAACTGCAGGGTTTTTGTATGTGTCTTTATCAGGCTGAGGAACTTCCCTTCTAGTCTAGGTTTGTTGAGAATTTGTATTATGAAGGTCAAATGCCTTTTTTTAAAAAAATATATCAATTGAGATGATCACATGGCTTCTGTCTCATTTCATGTTCATTTTCAAGTGAATTTGATTTTTTCTGAACTTTGAGAAGGGAGATGTGGATTTATAAATTCATGGCTAGAGCTCTCTCCTGCTGTTTTTGAAAAGTGTCCAAAACTATGGTGTAATTTCTGAGATCTCCAGCCTCCATTCCCTCCTCTACTTTTTCTGGACCTTGCTGTAGATCCAAGTTACTCACTAGCCACTGGAATGTTACATCCTTTGCAGCTTTAGCTCCTGTCATTGTGTTGGCTCTAAAAGCTTTCAGTGAGTACCTGCAAGTTATATCGTTGTTCTCAGGTGAGTGGGAGGCTCTATTGCTTCCCTATGTTTCCCTTTGTACATAAGCTGATACTGTAAGTATTGTAGCTGTCACTAGTTTGTCCCTACTTGCTCATAGTTTGTTGGTTTTGGGGAGAGGAGAGGGGAATTCATCATCCAGTTTTATTGTATAAATAGCTCCTATTTAAAAAAGAAAGCTAGCAGCTAAATATACATAAAAATGGGAAACCAAAGAACAAAAGTGAAGTATGTCAACTCCTGGGACCAGTACTGTGACAGATGTGTGTGTGTGTGTGTGTGTGTGTGTGTGTGTGTGTGTATGTGTGTGTGCGTGTTATATAATCCCTTTTGTTGGACCACATCTTCTGTGCACCAGGTGGCAGAAATAATTGGGAATAGACAGGGAATAAACAACAAAAAAGGTGACACTCTTCACCTCTACTATCTCAAATTGCTAATTTCTTTTTTAGCAATTTAATGAAAATCAGGTTACATTAGGGAGTGTGGAATTATATCTTACAAAGGTAGTTCTGAGTGGAGAAAAAAGGGAATTAATGAGCTAGTGCTTTGGTGTTGCAACAGATGTAACTTGAATCCTTCAAATAAAGATGTTTGAGGTTTTCATCATGGTGGGATAATGAGAGCTGCTATTATACTATATTCTCTGTTCAAGGTGGGAAACCTTCAGACTGAATTTTACTTCCAACTGTCACCAGAAGACAAATAAGATAAGCAAATATTCATGACCTAAGGACAAGTGATTACTCAATCAAAGTCCAACAAATTTGAAACCAGTGAAAGTAGTCCAGAAGCTCTGGGTAGATACTTTTAAACCAAATAACTGTGCCTTTGATTATACCATAAGATGATTTATATATAGAGAGATATAAATATCTAGATTCAAATTTAAAAATAAATATTTTAAAATCTGGCATGCTATGTGATTAGAATTCTCAGTGACTAAAACAGGGAATTTCCATTTTTAAAAAGGAAAATGTTTCAATGGGATATTTCAAACCCACCTCCACACACTATTCTTATCCCAAGAATTTTATTTCTGTCGTTGTGCAACATTTTGAATTTCTCCACAAATAACTTTATACTTTTACTTTAAAGTCTATAAATGCTTAAAATCATGCATTTTAAACCTTAAAAGAACTCCTAGTTCACTTAATAACTTATGATACCAAAGTTTGGAATTGTAACTCTAATTTCTTTCTGAAAATAAATTTTTTCTAATTATTTTTTAAAATTACCAAAATAAAAGACTAAAGAATAACAAGAAGCATTTATCTTGAATATTGAGACTTTGTAATAAAAAGTATGGGATATTCTTTTTTAGTCATTATAGTTTGTTGAGGAACCATAGACAGAAATTCACATATTTGCAAAATGTTTTTAAGGTACACTCATTTGAAAGCAAATCTTAATTTGAAAATCAATTGAGTTTCAAATATTTTTCCAACTACCTCCAACTGGATGCCACAATAACTGGTTATGCTTTAAAATTATAGGAAGAATGATTAAAGATTTTACTCAGGAAAATTAAAAATACGTTGCAAAGTGATGATGCCAAAATAATTTGAAAATTTAGCTTTTTACAGTTATAGTGCCCATTAAACACCATCGAGCAATTCTTATGTTTGAAGAACACAGATGCTAGTTCCAGAAGGCTCCTCTGCTTCCTCCTTCATCTTACCAGCACAATTTATACGTGTTGTCAATGGAGAGAGAATAAGACTGTATATCTAATATTATCTCTATCTAAGAAATAATTTATTTTATTTAAGCCTGTTCGAAATTGAGCTAACCTTGAAAAAGAGATTAAGGTAAAAGATTCCTGGATATCAACCAGTGTCCCCAGTTTTTTAGGGCAGGGAGTTGGGGAAGAAGATGAATGACACAAGAAAGGAAAGAGATCACAAAGGAAATGCAGAAAGAAGAAAAAAGAACAAAACCAAACAAAATCCTGGCTTCTCTAAGAACTACAGTCTGGAGAAGACGGATGAGTCCACATTCACAACTCTTACAAATACATTGTATGGGGATCTGGGGCTTCCCTAGTAGCTCAGCTGGTAAAGAATCTGCCTGCAATGCAGGAAGTCATGGTTCGATTCCTGGGTGGGGAAGATCCCCTGGAGAAGGGATAGGCTACCCATTCCAGTATTCTTGGGCTTCCCTGGTGGCTCAGCTGGTAAAGAATCCACCTGCAATGTGGAGACCTGGGTTTGATCCCTGGGTTGGGAAGATCCCCTGGAGGAGGAAATGGCAACCTACTCCAGTACTCTTGCCTGGAGAGTCCCCACGGACAGAGGAACCTGGTGGGCTACAGTCCATGGGGTCGCAAAGAATCAGACACGACTGAGCAACTAAGCACAGCACACAGCACATGGGGACCTGACAGACAATATTACCTTTCATTTTGTTGTTGTTGTTCAGTTGCTAAAGTGTGTCTGACACTTTCCTGCCCCATGGACTGCAGCACACCAGGCCTCCCTGTCCCTCACTATATCCTGGAGTTTACCCAAGTTCATGTAGATTGAGTTGGTGATGCTATCCAACCAATATAATCTTTCATTATTTAGAGTTATAACTATTGATAGAGTCTAAATGTTGTGATTGAAGGATTTGGAAGGAATAGCTTGTAGAAAATATTTGCCCAGTGACCAGCATTATACTAAATGCATAAATCAGCCAATAGTTCCCTGGTGAAACACATTTAATTACAGTAGGCAACATATTTATTGAGCCCCTACAATGTGCCAGGGATGGTTCTAAACACTGAGACTAAACAGAAAACAAAACAGATAAAAATTCATACCTTCTTAACATTATATTCTGGTGGGGAAAAACAAATAAAAACAAGACAAATAAGTAAAGTGAGAGATATAAAGATATACACATAGGTACAAAAGGCCTTCTCTGGTGACTCAGACAGTAAAGAACCTGTCTGCAATGCAGAAGACCCTGGTTTGATCCTTGGGTCGGGAAGATCCCCTGGAGGAGGAAATGGCTACCCACTCCAGGATTCTTGCCTGGAAAATCCCATGGACAGAGGAGCGTGGTGGGCTACAGTCCATGGGGTCACAAAGAGTCAGACAATGACTGTGCGACTAACACTTTCACACTTGCTTTAACACTTAACATAGGACATGACTGAGCGACTAATACACACATACACACATAGATACAAAAAGAGCTTATATCGGTGCTAAAGGGAAAATAAAAATGAATCCAGGAAGGGGGACAAAATGCCTTGGGCAGGGATGAAGATACGGAGATGAATAAGAAGGTGACATTAAATAATATCTGAAGAAAGTGAGGGAACCCGGTGAAAAAGAATTCCAGGCAGAAGGGAAGAGCAAATGCCAAGATGTTGAGACAGGAGCTTGTTGATATGTTGGATGAATTACAAGAAGGCCAGTGTAGCTTGAGCAAAATGAGGGGAAGAAAGAGAAATAAGAAATGAGTCACCTCTTAGAGTTTTTCCCTTGTGATGAGAACTTTTAAGATCTACTCTCTTAGCAACTTTCAAATATACCATACAGTATCATGAGCTATGGCCACCAGGTTGTACATTAAATCCCCAGAGTTTATTTATTATATCACTGAAAGTCTGTACCTTTTTACCATCTTCACCCAATTCTTCCACCCCCAAGCTCCTGCCTCTAGCAACCACATATCTGATCTGCGTTTCTGTGTGTGTGGTTTCTTAGATTCTATCTATAAGTGAGATTGTCTAGTACATGGTATATAATATACATAGAACTGACTTCTGTGGTCTGACCAAATGAATAAATGATGGATATTAGCTAACCACATCATGGTGGTCATGATCATGGTGTACACCGTAAATGTATACAATGTTATAGGTTGACTGAAGGCAGAAGGAGAAGAGGGTGACAGAGGATGAGATAGTTAGATGGCATCACCGATTCAATGGATGTGAACTTAGAGATAGTGAAGGACAGAGAGGCCTGGCGTGCTGCAGTCCATGGGGTTGCAAAGAGTCAGACACAGCTTGGCAACTGAACAACAACCACCACAACAATAGGTTAATTATATCTCAATAAACATGGAAAAAATAATGGCAGCACAAAGTGTGGGTGAGGATATGGAGAAACTGGATCTCTCATACATTGCTGGTGGAATGTAAAATGGTACAGCTACTCTGGAAAATAGTCTTGCAGTTTCTTTAAAGATATACACTTCTAATATGCCCCAGTGATCACACTTTCAGGTATTTATTCCAGAGAAACAAAAACTTAGGTCCCCATCAAAGCCTGTATATGACTGTTCACAGCAGTTTTATTTGTAATAGGCTAAAATTGGAAACAGCCCAGATGTCTTTCACACATGATGTGAAGCAACTTTGGTACATCTGTGCCCTGGAGTGAAAGTGAAAGTGTTAGCTGCTCAGTTATGTCTGACTCTTTGCTACCCCATGGACTATAGCCCACCAGGCTCCTCTGTCCATGGAATTCTCCAGGCAAGATACTGGAATGGATGCCCATTGGCATTCCAGTTGCCAATGCCCTTCTCCAGGGGATCTTCCCAACCCAGAAATCAAATGCACATCTCCTGCAGCTGCAGGCAGATTCTTTACCATCTGAGCCACCAGGGAAGCTGCCATGGAGTATTACTCAGCAATAAAAAGAAGTGACTACTTACTATATATAAAATAGATAACTAATAAGGACCTACTGTATAGCACAGGGAACTCTACTCAATACTCTGTAATGATCTATACGGGAAAAGAATCTAAAAAAGAGTGGACATATATGTATGTGTAACTGAGTCACTTTGCTTTACAGCAGAAACACAACACTGCAAATCAACTATACTCCAGTAAAATATTTTTCAAAAAATAGGTAATGTGATGAAAAGAAAAAGTGAGTACCAATACATGCAACAGCTTGGGTGAATCCTAAGGGCATTATATTGAGTGAACGTAAGCCAATTTCAAAAGCTCACATACTTTGTGATTTTATTCATATGAAGTTCTCTAGTGATGAAATTATAAAGATGGAGGGCAAATTAGTGGTTTCAGGGATTCAAGTTGGTGGGGTGACTATAAAGGGTTAGCAAAAGGGTGTTCTTTCCAGCGACAGAAAGTTTCTGTATCTTGATTGCTGAGGTGGTTACACAAATCTAGGCATGTGAAAAAGTGACCCAGAACTACACACACATTGTACCAATGTCAGGTTACTGGTTTTGATATGATTCCACAGTTAGGGAAGATGTAACTATTGTGAGAACATGAGTGAAGGGTAGCTGGGATCTCTCTACACTATCACTGTAATTTCCTGTGAATCTATAATTACTTCAAAGGAAAAAGTTGAAAAATGTAATTTTAAAAATCAACAAAAATAAAACTTTATTGAAAGACATTGAAGACCTAGAGAGAGAGAGAGAGAGGTCAGAGAGGTCACTGAGGGCAACTCATGCCCCAACCATTATGAGGTCTTAGAACTTGACTCTGAGTGAGCTGAAGAGGTACTGGAAGTTTCAGAGGTAACATATCATCAGACTTATGCTTTACCAGGACCCTTCTGACTGCTGTGATGAGAACAGAATGAATCAAGATTAGAGAAATAACAGCTTCTTTGCAAGGGACATTGACAGGACAGTCCAGTAGAGAGGTGGGGAAACTGATGACGCAAAACAGAGAGAAATTATAACTTATCAGCAACTCAGCAAAAATAGCTAACTAGTCACCTTAAGCCAACAAAATCTATCTAACATACAATGTAATTTACTGATTTGTTATCCTTATTGTCTGTGGTCTAACCTCCACCCACTATAATGTAAGCTGTACAGGGACTTTTGTTTGTTTGCTTGCATATGCCAAGCATGTAATAGCTGCTCCATACAGTTTTTGCAGCATGAACATACTCTTACAGGTATAAAGAGTAAAAGGTTCTGTTGTATAAATACAAGAACTTGCTTTGGAGTGTAGGGCAGTGCTTGGGATGATGGGAAGAAATGAAAGAAACACAGAACTGCCAAGCCAGCCATTGGTATGATGCCATCCTGTAGGGACACAGAAAGACATTGTCCTTTTATGCTTCATGTTTAGTTTTGAAATCCTTTTGTATCCAGAGTGAAATGTAGGGAAAGATTTTCATTCTCTATCACATGACTACCTGAAGTACACACTTGATAAATACAGTATGCTCCTTTTCAAGAGGCTCACTAGGCCAGCGATTCTGGTATTAGGCTATATAATTCCTGAAACAACCCCAATCCTGAGGTACACACACCGACCACTGTGAGAATCACTCTGAAAGATTAAATATTTTTATTTTCTTAAAGACTATTTTTAGGGAAGCATTAAAAATGGATTCATTTGGCCAGACCACAGCAGTCAGTTCTCCCAATTTTCTTTATACAATATGCTGAGTATTCTCTCTGACAGTAACGCAGGCCAGTGGAAAAAGGGCTTCTACTGTGGCACACTGACCCTCTTGTCCAGAGCATTCAAGTAAATGTCAGATTCTCTTCTCTAGTTTGGAAAAGTTAAGAAAGGGCGTATTCTCTAGAATACAAGTTATGATTTCTGACACTTACAAGGGTACCTTATTCGAAAACAATTCCACTTGAATTGCTGTTTAAGGGCTGAAGCTCACATACTGCTTTGAGCTGAAGTGTTTATTGCTCAGCTAAGAAACTGGACATTATTGTAAGTGGTAAATCCATTTATCTCTCTGTAACAGAGAATAATCAACACGTGCCTTTCCTGTCCTCAAAGAAGCAGTTGTCATCCTCATAACCTAGTAAGTTATAACTGAACTCATTATCTCATTCACACAAGGCTGCCATTTTAATTTGTGGGAATTATTACCATAAACACTTCTCTAAGTAGAATAGATGGAAGTTATATCTTTTTAAAGATTTTTTGGTCTCCATATTTTAGGGGAAAGTCAGTCTTGGATTTCTTGTGACAGAGATGAACTGAAATGATAGGTTACTGAGTTTTTTCAAATCAGCATACAACATTGCTGACATTTTTGTGTGCATACACTTCTATGAATTCTAACACATCTATAGATCTGTGTAACCACCACCACAGTTAGGATACAAAACAACTACATCACACACCCCACCTGACTCCTTTTTGGTATCTTATTGTAGCAGAAGTTGTCAAACCACATCCAAGTCAAATCTGGCCTGTGGCCTATTTCTAGGGCCAGAACTTAAGAATGCTTTTTACATTTTTAAAGCATTGCAAAAAGAACAAAAGTAACAAACAAAAATAAAGAACATGGAACAGAGGCCATATGTGACCTACAAAGTCTAAAATTTACTATCTGTCCCTCTGCAGAAAACATTTTGTAGTCATGCTCTTGCCCTGCCCCTAGCCCTTGGAAGCCACTAACCTGCTCTTTGTCATTACAGTATTGTCTTTGAAAGATGTCATACAAATGGAATCACACAGTATGTAGTCTTTGGAGACTTTGGAGCACTATGCCTTTGAGATTCATCCATGTTGCTGCATTTGTTAATAGCTCTTTCCTTTATGTTGCTGCGTGCATGCGTGCTAAGTTGCTTCAGTTGCGTCCGACTCTTTGCAGCCGTGTAGACTGGAGCCCTCCAGGCTCCTCTGCCTATGGGATTCTCCAGGCAAGAATACTAGAGTGGGTTTCCATGCCCTCCTTCAGGGGATATTCCCAACCAGGGATTGAATTCATGCCTCTTACATCTCCTGCGTTGGCAGGAGAGTTCTTTACCACTAGGGCCACCTGGGAGGCTCTGAGTAGAATTCTATTGTATGGATATAACACCAGCTATTTATTCATTCACTTGTTGAGGGACATTTGGATTGTTTCCAGTTTGGGGCATTCATGAAAAGAGCTGCTATGAACATTCATGTATATATTTTTCAGTGAAAATACGTTTTCATTTCTCAAGGGAAACACCTAGGAGTGGGATTGTTGGGTCATATGGTAAGCATGTGTTTAACTTTATTAAAAAAAAAAATTGCCAAACTGTTTTCCAGAGAGGCTGTACCATTTTGCATTCCAATGAGTAAAGTATGAGACCTCCAGTTGCTCTGCGTCCTTTTTAGCACTTGGCATTGTCAGTATTTTTTATTGTAGCCATTCTAATAGATATATAGTGGTATTTCCTTGTGGTTTTAATGTGCATTTCGCCAATGGTTAATGATGTTGAATATCTATATGTGCGTATTTGCCATCCATATATCCTCTTTGGTGTAGTGTTTGTTCAAGCCTTTTGCCATTAAAAAAAAAACAAAACTTTTTTATTATGAAATAGCTAAATTCATAGGATATTGCAGGTAGTACAGACAGGTCCCATGTAACTTTCACCCAGTTTTCCCAAATGGTTACATCTCACATAACTATAGCATAATATCAAACCCAGGAATTGACATTGGTATGATGTGTGTATATAGTTTGATGCCATATTGTCATCAATATGGTAGATTGATGTAGATTTGTATAGCCACCACTGCAAGGAAGATGCAGAGCTGCCCAATCACCGCAAATATCTCCCTTGAGCTACCCCTTTATAGCCAGCCATGCACCTCCCCTCAAACATCCATAGCCCTGGCAACTGGTCATTTGTTTTCTATCTCTATACTTTTATCACATTGCAAATGCCGTATAAATGGAATCATATAATATGTAACACTTTGAATTTGCCTTTTTTTTAAAGTGATACTCTCAAGATCTATCCAAATTATTGCCTGTAACAAGAGTTCATTGCTTTTCGTTGCAGAGCCATTATTCCATGGGCTTCCCAGGAGGCTCAGTGATAAAGAATCTGCCTGCCAAGCAGGAGATGCGGGTTCAATCCCTGGGTTAGGAAGATAACCTAGAGAAGGAAATGGCAACCCACTCCAGGATTCTTGCCTGGGAAATCGCATAGACAGAGGAGCCTGATGGGCTACAGCCCACAGGGTCACAAAGAATTGGACACGACTTGGCAAGTAACTAACCAACAACCAACCAATTATTCCATGGTGTAGATGTACCATGGTATGTTTAGTCATTCGATTATTGAGGAACATTTTGGTTATTTTGAGCTTCTGACTACTGCAGATAATGCTGCTCTGATCATTTGTGTACAAGTTTATGTGGACACAAATTTCCAAATCTCTGGGATAAATACCCAGGAGTGTGATTGCTGGGTTGTAGTTCAAGTTTTGCCCATTAAAAAAAATTGGAATGTTTGTTTTCTTGTTGTGTAGTTTTCAGCATTCTTTATTCATAATGGATACAAGTCCTTTACTTTTTAATGGATCATATTTTCAGTGTCATGCCTAAGGAATCTTTGCCTAACCACTGACAATAACAATTTTCTCCTACTTTTCATTCTAAAAGGTTTATTGCTTTAGGTTAGGTTTTACTTTTAGATATGGGATCCATTTTGAATTAATTTGGTGATAAGGTGTAAGACTTCGATTCAGGTTCACTTTCTTTGCATGTGGATGTTCAATTGTTTTAATACCATTTGTTGAATAATCTGTTCTTTCTCCACTGAATTGCCCAATGTGGTATATCATACAATGCAATGTTGGTGGTGGTTTAGTCGCTAAGTCATGTCCAACTCTTGCAATCCCGTGGACTGTAGCCTGCCAGGCGAGGATACTGGAGTGGGTTGCCATTTCTTTTTCCAGAGGAGCTTCCTGACCCAGGAATTGAACCCAGATCTCCTGCATTGCAGGCAGATTCTCTACTGACTGAGCTATGAGGGAACCCCTCAATGCAATGTTATTTAGCAATTAAAAAAGAAGTGAAGTACTGATACAAGTTACAATAGGAATGAACCTTGAAACATTAAACTAAGGAGAGAAGTCAGTCACAGAAGACAACATATTGCATTCACTCCATTTATATGAAATGTTTAGAATAGGCAAATCCATAGAGATAGAAAGTAGTAGATTGGTGGTCACCTAGGGCTGGTGGGTTTGGGAGGAAATGAGGAGTGACTAATAATAGATACAGGGCTTCTTTTTGAGGGGATAAATTTTACAAGTGATTGTGGCAGTAGTTGCAGAACTTTGTTAAATATTGTACACTTTAAATGAACTGTATGGTATGTGAATAACATTTCAACAAAGCTGTTATAAAAACTTTTTTTTGAAGAAATAAGAATGTTTGTGAAATCACTTAATGACAGAGCATAGCAACAAGCAAAATTGAGGATAATTGAGCAAAAAGTAAGTAGTTCCAGTCAATTTTAGAGCAGGGCAATAGTTAAAAGTTGCTCAGAAAGCTATAAAGTGTTCAGTAAGTTCTGAACATAAATTTATTTAAAGGGACTCAAGTCTGTCATTGAGTGCTGGTAGGAGTGTAAATTGACATAACCTTTATGGAAAGCAACTTGTTGATGTATGTCAAGAGTTTTCTTTTAAACCTGAAGAATCTTTTGCCTAGCAATTCCACTTTGAGAAAATCTAAGAAAACAAAATACATTAAAAGATTTATGGGGGGGTGGGGGGTAGGAAAGGGATGGATTGGGAGACTGGGATTAGCATATGCAAATTATTATACATAGAATGGATAAAAAAACAAGGTCCTACTGTATAGCATAGGGAACTATAGTCAATATCCTGTGATAAACCATAATAGAAAAGAATATGAAAAAGAATATAAATATACATGCATAATAACTGAGTCACTTTGCTTTACAGCAATAATTAACACAACACTGTAATTTCACTATACTTCAATTAAAAACAAAACAAAAACTCTGAATGGTAGAAGAAAAATGTATTGGAAGAAGATACAGATGGAATGATGTGGGTGTTTAGAGAAGAATCATTTCAATGAAATATACACTAAATTTAAAAAAAGATTTATTAACACAGATAATACTAAAAGTTTAGAGATAAACAGAATGTGGGGAAGTATTATATACAACCATGCAATGAATATGGAGCAGTTATTGAAAAATCTTTTTTCTAACACCTTTATGGAGATGTAATTGATAGATAAGAAAGTGCATATATGTAAAGTATACAACTCGATAACTTTTGAGGTATATGTATCTATTAAAATATCACCTTAATAGGATAATGAACATGTTCATCACCCCCAAAAGTTTCCTCATCCCCCTCTTGCTCCTCACCAACCACCACCACCCACCAGGCAACCACTGATCTGTTTTCTGACCCTATAGATTAGCTTGCATTTTACAGAATTATATACAAGTGAAATTATACCACTGTGTACTTTTTTTGGCTTGGACCATTTCATTTAGAATAATTATTTTCATGATTCATCTGTGTCGTTGTGTGTTGCTGTGCTTAGTCGCTCAGTCGTGTCTGACTCTTTGCAACCCCGTGCACCGTAGCCCACCAGGTTCCTCTGTCCATGGAATTTTCCAGGTAAGCATGCTGGAGCGGGTTGCCATTTCCTACTCCAGGGGATCTTCCCAACCCAGTTCTCCCTCATTGCAGGCGGATTCTTTACCCTCTGAGCCACTGTATCAATAGTTTATTCCTTTTGAATGGTGAGTAGTGATCCACTGTATGTATACACTACTTACTCATTCACCTATTGATGGCTAATTGGGTGGTTGTTTCAGTTCTTGGCTATTAAATAAAGCTGCTATGAAAATTCACATACAAGTCTTTGTGTTGATATATGCTTTCATTTCTCTTGGATAAATACCTAGAAGTGAAATATTAATATATATAGTAGGTGTATATTGAGCAACTTCTAAATTGTTTTCCAAAGTGGTTATACATTTTATATTTCCACCAACAGTGTACACAAATTACAGTTCTTTCACATCCATATCAACTCTTGGCACAGTCAGTCAATTTTAGCCATTTTAAAAGGTGTGAGATAGTATTTCCTTGTGGTTTTAAATTCTAATTCCCAAATAACTAGCGATTTTGAATATTTTTTCATGTGCTTATTTGCTATTCATATATCTTCTTTGGTGAAGTATCTGTATAGTTTGCTCACTTTTATTTATTGGGTTGTTTGTTTTCTTATTATTGAGCTTTGAGTGTTCTTTTTATAATCTCAATACAAGCCCTTTATCACATACATGACTTACAAATATCTTCTCCTAATATGTTGCTCATCTCTTCATTCTCTTAACAGCATCTTTTGAAAATGAAAAGCTGTATATTGTAATGAAATTCAATTTATAATTTTTTTTCATGGACCGAGCTTTTGCTGCTGTATCAAGGAAATTTTTGTGTAAATCAAGACCATAGTTTTCTATTTTCTTCTAGATGTTATATAATTTTTACATTGAGGTCATTGATCTCTTTTGAATCCCTTTTTGTTGTCAGGTATGGATTCAGATACATTTTTATTTTGCATATGGATAGCCAGTTGTTCCAGCACAATTATTTTTTTAAATTATCCTTTCTTCACTGAATTGTTTTTGTACTTTTGTCATATGTGTGCAGGTTTATCTATTCCATTCCACTGACCTAATGGCCTAGCTTGATATCAATCCCATGGCATCTGGATTACTATAGCTTTATAATAAGATTCTGAAATCAATTAGTTTTAATCTAATTTTCTTCCTCTTTGTTGAAGTTATTTGGCTATCCTAGGTCCTTTGTATTTCTATGTGAAATGTAGGACCATCTTGTCAGTTTCGACCAAAAAGCCTGCTGAAATTTTGATTGGGATTGCATTTAGTCTGTAGATCAATTTGGGGAGAATTGATATAAT
Organism: Capricornis sumatraensis; assembly: GCF_032405125.1. Classification (NCBI taxonomy): domain Eukaryota; kingdom Metazoa; phylum Chordata; class Mammalia; order Artiodactyla; family Bovidae; genus Capricornis; species Capricornis sumatraensis. The sequence continues at coordinate 103,138,443 of NC_091092.1, read as the reverse complement.
AGTATTAATCCTTATGACACATGAATGCAGTATATCTCTTCATTTATTTAGGTCTGTGTAATTTCAGCAATGCTTTATAGTTTTTAGTATACTGATTTCCCACAACTTTTGTTAGATTTCCTGCTAAGTTTTTACTATTTTTTGATGCTAAATAGTATTTAAAATTTTAGTTTCTGATTGTTAATGGTATATAAAATACAATTGATTTTTGTATGTTGATCCAAACTTCCATTCCTGGTATAAACCCCACTTGGTCATGGATATTGTTGGATTCAATTTGCTAAAATTTTGTTTAGAACTTTTGTATCTCTGCTCATAAGGAATATTGATCTTTAATTTTTCCTTTTTGTAAATGCTTTTATTAGGTTTTGCTATCAAGATAATGCCAGACTTATAGAATGAGCTGGGAAGTATTTCTTTTCTTCAGTTTTTTTGTAAGAGTTGCAAAGAATTGGTATTATTTCTTCCTTAAATGTTTCATAGAATTCACCAGTGACAATATCTAGGCCTAGTGTTTTCTTTGTAGAATCATTTTTAACTGAAAATTCTATTTATTTAATATAGTACTTTTAAAGTTTTTTGTTTTTTCCTGTGTGAACTCAAGAAAATCAATTTTGTTGCTCTCAAAGTAGCAGCTTAGGGTTTCATTTATTTTCTCTATCATTTTCCTGTTGTCTATTTCATTGATTTCTTCTTTAGTATTTATTATTTCCCTTTTTCTGGTTAGTTTGGGTTTAATTTGCTCTTCTTTTTCTAGTTTCTTAAGGTAGAAGTTAATGAACTGATTTGAGACCTTTCTTATTTTCCAATATAAGTATTTAATGCTATAAAATTTCCCCTAGGTACTGCTTTAGCAGCATCCTGCAATTTTGATACACTGTGTTTCATTTTCATTTAATTAAAAAGGCTTTCTAATTTTCCTCTTGATTTCTTCTTTTACCCATGGGCTATTTAGACGTGTGTTGTTTAGCTTTCAAACACTTATAGATTTTTCAGATATTTTTGTTGTTGATTTTAATTTAAATTTCACTGTGCTTAGAGAAGATATTCTATATGATTAGACCCTTTTAAATTCACTGAGACTGATTTTATAGCACCTAATGTGTTCTATCCTGGTAAATGCTCCATATGCAATTGAGAAAAATATTTATTCTGCTGTTGTTAGATGGGATGTTCTATAAACATCACTTAGGTCAAATTATTTGATTGTGTTGTTCAAGTCTTCTATAGCTTTACAGCTCTTCTTTCTGCTTGCTCTATCAATTATTTAGAGGGATTATTGAAATAAACTGTAACTGTGAAATTTACCTACTTCTCTACTCAGTTCTCTCAGACTTTGCCTCATATAGTCTGAAAGTCTGTCATAAGGTATATGAATGTTTTAGATATGTTCTCCTGATGAATTGACCCCTTTATCAGTATGAAATGATCTTCTTTACCCGTGGTAGTATTCTCTGCTCTGAAATCTATTTTGTGTAATATTAATCTAGCTGCTCAAGCTTTCTTTTGATTCGTGTTAGTACTCATTTTCCATCATTTTACTTTTAATTCACTTGTGTTTTTATATTCAAAGTGCATTTTTAACTTGTACTCTTATGAGAAAATAATTTACAGACTAGAATATGAGTATTACAATTCCTTTTGCCAATATTACAATTCCCTTTGCCTATAGCCTTACAGTTTCTAATGCATCATTTGCTAAAATACATAAATCAGTTTCTTTTTAAAATTTGCACACATTAGAGCTCACTCTTAGAAATACACAGTTCTAATTAAAAGACGCTTACTCCTTGGAAGAAAAGTTATGACCAACCTAGACAGCATATTGAAAAATAGAGATATTACTTTGCCAACAAAGGTCCATCTAGTCAAGGCTATGGTTTTTCCAGTGGTCATATATGGATGTGAGAGTTGGACTGTGAAGAAGGCTGAGCGCCAAAGAATTGATGCTTTTGAATTGTGGTATTGGAAAAGACTCTTGAGAGTCCCTTGGACTGCAAGGAGATCCAACCAGTCCATTCTAAAGGAGATCAGCCCTGGGATTTCTTTGGAAAGAATGATGCTAAAGCTGAAACTCCAGTACTTTGGCCACCTCATGTGAAGAGTTGACTCATTGGAAAAGACTCTGATGCTGGGAGGGATTGGGGGCAGGAAGAGAAGGGGACGACCGAGGATGAGATGGCTGGATGGCATCACAGACTCGATGGACGTGAGTCTGAGTGAACTCCGGGAGTTGGTGATGGACAGGGAGGCCTGGCGTGCTGCGATTCATGGAGTCGGACATGACTGAGCGACTGAACTGAATTGAACTGATGGATTTCATATAGTTCAAATGCAGAGTCATGTATCTATCATCCCAGTACCGTACAGAACAATCCATTCACCCTAAAAGTTCCTCAGTGCATCCTCAACAACTCAAGTCTTCCCAGCCTTCAGTTCAGTTCAGTCGCTCAGTTGTGTCCGACTCTTTGCAAACCCATGGACTGCAGCACTAGGTTCCCAGCCCTAGGCAACCACTAATTTGTCTTTTGTTCCTATAGTTTTGCCTTTCTTATAGTGTAATATAAATGGAATTATAGAGTATCTATAATATAAAGCCTTTTTGTCTGTCTTCTTTCACTTAGTAAAATGCACTTAAAATTCATCCATATTGATGAATGAATCAATAGCTCATTCCTTTTCATTGCTGAATAATATTCCATTGCATGGATGGACTGTAGTTTGTTTGTCCATTCCCCTGATGAAAGACATCTTCATTGATTTCAGTTATTAGCCATTATGAATAAAGTTACTATAAACCTTTGTGTATAGTATCTTGTGTGGATACAATTTTTCAAATCACTTTACATGTTCAGTTCAGTTCAGTTGCTCAGTCATGTCTGACTCTTTGCAACCCCATGAACTGCAGCACGCCAGGCCTCCCTGTCCATCACCAACTCCTGGAGTCCACACAAACCCATGTCCATTGAGTTGGTGATGCCATCCAACCATCTCACCCTCTGTCGTCCCCTTCTCCTCCTGCCTTCAATCTTTCCCAGCATCAGGGTCTTTTCAAATGAGTCAGCTCTTTGCATCAGGTGGCCAAAGTATTGGAGTATGTATATGGGGCTAAAAAAATAAGCAAATCAGTATGTCTAGATTTCTCACTGTCAGAGAGCAAAGTTACAGACAAACGAGAAAGAAAGCAAGAATGAGTTATGTGATACTGGATTAGAGTCAGAGACGTAAGTATGAACTGATATATATGTGTGCATGCTCAGTCACTCAGTTGTGTCCAATACTTTGTGACCCTTTGGACTGTGGCCCGCCAGGCTCCTCTGTCTATGGGGTTTTTCAGGCAAGAATACTGGAGTGGGTTGTCATTTCCTCCTCCAGGGGATCATCCTGACTCAGGGCTCGAAACTTCATCTCCTGAATTGCAGGTAGATTTCTTACCTACTTCCCCATCATATATTTATATATATGTATATATAGAGAGAAGTACACATATATGTATATATATAGTGAGAAATAATTATAGATATATGTGTATATGTGGGTTAGTATACATACATATATTACTTAGCTCTGCTCACTGAGCAGGCCTAGAAGTGATGTTACCCAATAGCAACAAGCACATCCAGATCTTGGTTTCTTTTTTTAATAGTCCAGTTGTCTTTTTTTTTTAATATTAAATTTATTTTTTTTAATTGACGGACAATTGCTTTACAGAACTTTGTTGTTTTCTGTCAAACTTCGACATGAATCGGCCATGGGTAAACATATATCCCCCTCCCTTTTGAACCTCCCTCCCAGCTCCCTCCCCATCCCACCCCTCTAGGTTGATACAGAGCCCCTGTTTGAGCTTCCTGAGCCACACAGCAAACAGACATAGAGAATAGAGAGAATAGATTTATGGACATGGGGAGTGGGGAGGAGAGGATGAGATGTATGGAAAGAGTAACATGGAAACTTACATTACCATATGTAAAATAGATTGCCAATGGGAATTTGCTGTATGGCTCAGATCTTGGTTTCTAAATACTGTGCTATTAAAAGAACCAGGGATCTTTACAAAAGTAGCTGATTTTAGGATCAGGGCAGAGAACATCTTGTAGTATTAGAAAATAAGGCAGTATTCAAAAAAACAAAAAGATGAGCACTACATTGCTTACCTCTGCCTGCAAAAGAGAAAAGTAAACTGCCAATTTATTTTAGCTATTTTTTATTGAGTGTCTATCACTAGCAGATGTACACAATTCCTAAATGATGCACTCATATCCACATGGTGAGCACCATCTTCTCCCCCACATTCTTCTTCAGATGAGGCCAGTGTGAACGTGATGTGGAATACTGTGGACCACTAAGTTAGGGGTGCGTCTCATTCAGTCTTTCTGCCCACTTCCAAACATTCTTCCTGACAAATAGGAAGTACTTGGTAAAAATTTATTGACCTATTAGAGGCCTGGCTTAGTCTGGATTCATAACTCTCAGACTCCAGTCTCCAATTTGGTAAGGTTTGCCATGTTCTATAGACATTGCGGTTCCTGCTTGAAAAGGGCAAACAAACCTTGCTTCATTTTCAAGGTAGAAGAATCATGAGGATACTTAAAATAGGAAAGGGCCATTGAAAACAGCAGATCAGGACAATTCCCAAAATGATAAAAGGTGGATGATGATAGAGGTAGAAGAAGAGATTCTGGGTCTATGTTTCCTAATTCAGCTCTCTGTGGTACATACATTTTATGTCTCTTACTCATCTTTCTTGCCCTTTGGAGTACAGATGCTCTGCCGCTTAAACATTAGTAAAATTATCATTTAAAATAAAGTGACCTACATAAATAAGTAATTATCATGGATTAATAAATAATAAGCAAAGAAAGGAAGAAGGAAAACACACACTTGCTCATGGGTTACACACAGTGAATCAATGGTGGTATTCTGCCAGATCACCAGAACAGGGGAAAACCATGAGGGAAGAGAGAGGAGTGAGATTCAGAATATGCCCAGAAAGGGTTCCCATAAATATTAGAGGAAGGAAGTCTTGCAAATCAGATAAATTTTCTCTGACTTTCAAAAATGCATTTTAAAATACCTGAAATTGCTGGTATCTAGTATCTAGACCCTGATGCTAGGAAAGATCGCAGGCAAAAGGAGAAGGGGGCAACAGAGGATGAGATGTTAGATAGCATCACTAACAATGGACATGAGTCTGAGCAAGCTCCGGGAGATAGTGGGGGACAGAGGAGCCTGATGCGCTACAGTCCATGCGGTCGCAAAGAGTCAGACATGACGTCACGGCTGAACACCACCACAACCACCAAGCTCTCCTTCCAGACTGCGGGAGCTGTGTTAACCCCATAACAAACCTACAACCAAGGAAAAGAAAATTCTGTCGGACCTAGAGACCATGTCTCTAGGAAAGAGGACAGGAAGTAGTTCAGGCTATAGAATGAACTTCTCAGACAGCTTTTTCTTGGACCACAAGGTCAAGAATTCATAATCCTAACATTATGGGAGTATGTTTGGTTCCTAATTTGAAGACTATGTGGCATATGATAGAATATTCAGAGGCAGCATGGTGGTCTGCAGGAATAGAGCCAGGAGAAATCACAGATTTTGACTTTCTGTCCTTGCTCTGCTTCTAACTTTGCTCATCACAACTTTGTCTCTTGCATTTTATCCTTGGGTCAGCGTATTTTTAAATTTTATTTTTATATGATATTCTTTCCAGCTCTTTTTATTTTGAAAAATTTTAATCCTACAGAAAAAGTTGTAAAAATAGTACAGTGAATACACATATATCCTCTACTTATATTCACCAGTTGTCAATCTTTTGCCAAATTTGTTTTCTCCCTAAGTATGTTTTTGTGTAAATGCTCACACACACCCAGACACACACTTTTTTTATGAATGGTGTAAGAGATTTGTCTAAGTTTCTGATATCTTGACATTTCACACATATATATTAATACTTCAAGCATATTTTTCTTAAGACATATGAGACATATGACATTCTTCTATGTATAATATGTATACCATATTCAGGAAAAGTAGCACACTTAGGAAGTCTAACACTGATATACTCTTATTTAATACTGACTACAAAAAAAAATAATAATATTCACTACCGCACTGTTTACAATAGTCAAGACATGGATGCAACCTCAATGTCCATCAACAGAGGAATGGATGAAGAAGATGTGGTACACATATATCCAACGGAATATTACTCAGCCATAAAAAAGGATGAAATCATGTTATTTGCAGCAACACCGAGGGACCTGGAGATTATCATACTAACTGAAGTAAAGCAAAGAAAGACAAATATCATATGATATCAGTTATATGTGGAATCTTTAAAAATGATACACATGAAATTATTTACAAAATAGAAACAGACTCACAGACTTAGAGGATGAACTTATGGTTGCCAGGGTAAATAATGGGCATAAGGGATAGTTAGGGAGTTTGGGATCAACATATACACACTGCTATATTTAAAATGGATAACCAACAAGGTCTTACAGTATAGCACAGGGAACTCTGCTCAATGTTATGTGGCAGTCTGGATGGGAGGGGAGTTTGGGGGAGAATGGATACATGTATGTGTATGGCTGAGTCCCTTTGCTGTCCACCTGAAACTATTACAACATTGTTAATTGGCTATACTCCAATACAAAATAAAACATTTTTTTTAATGAACTCATTTACACACAGAAATAGACTCACAGACATAGAAAACAAACTTATGGTTGCCAAGGAGGATAGCAGGGGGCAGGGGGCTGGTGAATAAATTAGGAGTTTGGGATTAACATATACATGCTACTATATATGGGGCTTCCCAGGTGCTGCTAGTGGTAAAGAATCTGCTTGCCAATGCAAGAGATGCGAGAGAAATGAGTTTGATCCCTGGGTTGGGAAGATCCTCTGGAGTAGGAAATGGCAACCCACTCCAGTATTCTTGGAAAATTCCATGGACAGAGGAGCCTGGTGGGCTACAGTCCACAGGGTTGCAAAGAGTCAGACACGACTGAGCACTACTATATATAAAATAGATAAAACAACAAGAACCTATCACATAGCACAGAGAACTCTAGTCAGTATCTTGCAATAACCTATAATGGAAATAATCTGAAAAAGAATATACATATATATGACTGAAAATTTTGCTGTATACCTGAAACTAGCACAGCACTGTGAATTAACTATACTTTAATTTTTTTTTAATGGTTGTAAAACAAGAGAAAAGAGATATCATTGAAAACAGTCATTTCAGATGGACTGTGTAAGGATGAATGAGACAAGAATGCAAAAAACAATAAGACTATTTTAAAAGGTAGGTAATAATTCCAATAATGATTTTTATTTGTGTAACGTAATCTAAGTGCATGACACCTAAGAATGTAAAAATTGACACTCAGAGAAATACCAAAAAGCTGTACTGAACATGTCCTCATCAGCACAGTAATAGATATTTTCTACATATAATCTAGGAAGTGATTTGTATCATTTAACTTAGATTTTAAGCCCCAAATTTATATTTATAGTAAAAATTTCTGCCTAAGTTTTTAATCTATTTGTATTTACAACTATTTTCAGATTTTATTTGATAAGATGAGGAGAAAAAATGAATGAAGAAAGAAAAAGGAAACACAAAGTGTTTTAATTAGAGAAAATCACTGGATTTCTGGTAGTTGAATTTATCATCTGAATGAGTCCTGGCATAAAGCATAGGTTTACAAGGGGATTTCTTTCATTCTCAGGATTTCTGTGTGACACAAGCTATTAACAACTACGCAATACTTTCTACTTCCACTGAAAGTGAAAGTTGCTCAGTCGTGTCCATCTCTTTGCGACCCCATGGACTATACAGTCCATGGAATTCTCCAGGCAAGAATACTGGAGTGGGTAGCCTTTCCCTTCTCAAGGGGATCTTTCCAACCCAGGGATTGAACCCAGGTCTCCCACAAGAATACTGGAGTGGGTAGCCTATCCCTTCTCCAGCAGATCTTCCCAGCCCAGGAATTGAACCAGGATCTCCTGTATTGCAGGTGGATTCTTTACCAACTAAGCCATTAGGGAAGCCTAGAACCGAGCAGAGTAGGAGCTTTTATAAATTATTTTAAAATAAATACTGGTTGTATATATAACCCACATGAAGCTGAGCTATATTATGCTCCAGTCTTAACATAGTGCTCTTTTCAGAGATGTCAGTTCAAAATTCAAGAAACAATTTCTAAAGAAATTTTTTTTTCTTTTTCTGATACAAATGAACTTATTTACAAAACAGAAACAGACAAGACTTAGAGAAGGAACTTATGGTTACCAGGGGGAAGGGTGGGAGGAGTGATTGACATATATACACTGCTATATTTAAAATGAATAACCAACAAGGACCTACTATATAGCACAGGGAACTCTGCTCAATATTCTATAATAACCTAAATGGGAAAAGAACTTGAAAAACAATAGATACTTGTATATGTATAACTGAAGCACTTTGCAGTACACCTGAAACTAACACAACATTGTTAATCAAAGATACTCCAATATAAAATTAAAAAAAAATTTTAAGTAACTTAATTTCTAAAATTTTTTTAGCAATTTAAAATGCTTTCATTTTGAAGCTCTAAAAAAACCCAAAAATATCTTACAATACACGCAAACTCAAAAACAAACAAACAAACAAAAAACCCAAATCTTAAGAGACAAAAAAGGAATCAATAATCTATTTTTCACAGAGAAAGCAGGAGAAGCAAGAACTTTGGTCTCAGACAGACCTGGGCTTGAATTCTGGCTCCAGTACTCACTAATTATATGACTCAGGAAAATGACTTAACATTCCTGAGACCATTTTCTAATCTAATATCTCAGACAACACCTACCCTCTAGGGTCAGGGTATTAAAGGAGAACAGTATAAGTAAAAGAGATAGTACACAATAGTAGCTCAATAAATGATGGCTGATATTCTCTTCCAGCACTGGCATATGTAATTTTCACATTGTTATAATCACCATCTAGCTACATTCTGTTTTCTTCCTCTCATAAAAATAAAACAGATTTGTCACATTACTAAATATCCTGAAAAAGCAATTTAATTTTTTAATGAAATAATTTTCAAGATTCCAAAGAGGGATTCTACTCCTATTACACAGGAATAGGAGATATTCTCCACCCCCCCCGTTTTTTTTTTTTTTGAGGTATAGTTGACAAAAATTGTATTTAGGTGTGTGATTTGATGTTTTGATATACATGTTGTTGTTGTTCAGTCAACAAGTCATGTCCAACTCTTCAGAACCCCATGGACTATAGCATGCCAGGCTTCCCTGTATATGTTGATATACATATACTTCATAAAATAATAACCATAATCAAATTAACTAATATATCACCCCCCCATAGTAACCTTTTTTTTCTGTGTGTGTGGTAAGAAAACGTAAGATCCACTCTTTTAGCAAATTTCAAGTATACAATACAGTATTGTTGACTATAATTCACATTACTATACATTAGATTATCAGAACTTATTCATCCTGAAACTTTGTACCACGTGACCAGCATCTCCCCATCGCCCCCTCCATAGACCCTCTGGCAATCACCATTCTAGTCTCTGCTTCTACCAATTCAACTATTTTAGATTCCACATTTAAGTGAGATCATACAGTATTTGTTTTTCTGTGTCTGGCATATTTCACTCAGCATGTCTTCCAGGTTCATCCATGTTGATGCAAATGGCAGGATTTTCTTCTTTTTTAAAAGTTGGATAATATTTGATCCTCTACGTACACACATCTTCTTTATCCATTCATCTGTTGATGGACATAGGTTGTTTTCATGCCTTGGCTATTGTGAATAATGCTGCAATGAACATAGGGATGCAGATATCTCTTCAAGATAGTTGATTTCATTTCCTTTTGGTTTCTATCCAGAAGTGGGATTGCTGAACCATCAAGTAGTCCTAGATTTCATTTTTTGAGATACCTCCATGCTGTTTTCCACAATGGCAATATCAACTTGCATTCCCACCAACAGTGCACAAGAATCCTCTCTTCTTCACATTATTGCCAACCCTTGCTATCTTTCGTTTTCTTAATAACTGCCATTGATGCTTTTGAACTGTGGTGCTGGAGAAGACTCTTGAGAGTCTCTTGGACCACACGGAGATCAAATCAGTCAATCCTAAAGGAAATCAGTCCTGAATATTTATTGGAAGGACTGATGCTGAAGCTGAAGGTGGCCAATTTGGCCACCTGGTGCAAAGAGCCGACTCATTAGAAAAGACCCTGATGCTGGGAAAGATTGAAGGCAGGAAGAGACGGGGACGACCGAGGGTGAGATGGTTGGATGGCATGACCAACTCGATGGACATGAGTTTGAGTAATCTCCGGGAGTTGGTGATGGACAGGGAGGCCTGGCGTGCTGAAGTCCATGGGGTGGCAGAGTCGGACACGACTGAGCGACTGAACTGAACTAATCCTAACAGGTGTGAGGTGATATCTTACTACGGTTCTGATTTGTATTTCCCTGATGATTAGTAATGTTGAGAGCCTTTTATTGTACTGTTGGCCATTTGCCTGTCTTCTTTTGAGAAATGTCCGTTTATGTCCTTTGCCCATTAAACTGCAGTGTTGTTTTGTCTTGCTATTGTGTTGTAGGATTTCCTTATATATTTTGAATATTAACTTATCAAAGATGTGGTTTGTAAATACTTTCTCCTTTTTCACTCTGTTGTTTCCTTTGCTGTGAAGAAGTTTTTAGTCTGATATAATCCCACTTATCTTTTTTTTTTTTGCTTTTGTTGCCTGTGTTTCCAGTGTCATAATAAAAAAGTCATAGCCCAGATTAGTATCGAGAAGCTTTTTCACTATGCTTTCTGATAGCAGTTGCATGGTTTCAGGTCTTACATTTAAGCCTAATCCATTTTGAGTTGATTTTTGTATATGGAATGAAATAAGGGTCCAATTTCTTTCTTCTACATGGGGCCATCCAGGTTTCACAGAACCATTCATGAAGAGACTATCCTTTCTCCATTGGGTGTTCTTGGCATCATTGTTGAATATAACGGACTGCAGATGCATGGATTTATTGGGGGGCTCTCAACACAGGAAAACTTATATTTCCCTCCTTTCACCTTCTCTTTCCATCCCCCAACCTCAGTATGTCACAGGCATGACAGAGATACCAAAGCGTCTCCCTGCAGAATCCTCCATCCTTTCTCAAACTCATTTAGAGGTGCTTTTGTCTCTTTCTGCCTCCTTGATCACCTTCCAACTCTCTTCACTTCTCTTCTGCTAATACCTGCTGTCCTTTCTGGTATAAATCAATTAAACTTATTCAAGTACCTATTACTTGTCCCCTTCACCCATTACTCAGACCTGGAGCCTAAAGCAGGTTAGGTTCTGGATAATTTCCCCACTCATATATATGTTACATATTAGTTATAGTTTAGTGCAGCTGCCAACATGTGCCTTATTTAATGCAGAATAAAAGTGAAAGTCTTATACTATATTTTGTATCCAAAATACTTTTCCATATACAAAAGTAAGTATTGAAGGAGGGGGATGTTTTGAAAATCCCCATGGAAACTTGACTTTCTGGTACCTTCCAAGGAATTGCTTTTCCTTCTAATGAAAAAGAGACTTTATTATATTTTTTTAAAATAATAAAAATAAAATGTATGTATTTATCACTAAATCAATTCCAAACTGGTCACCCTTTCCACTGAGAGATTTTACCATATTTGTGATCACTGTTTTAAAGCAACAACTGACAAATATTGGGGCTTCCTGGTGGCTCAGTGGTAAAGAATCCTTCTGCTAATGCAGGAGATGAAGGAGACGCAGGTTCAATTCCTGGGTTGGGAAGATTCCTTAGAGTAGGAAATGGCAATCCACTCCAGTATTCTTGCCTGGAGAATTCCATGGACAGAGGAGCCTGGCAGGCTACACCCCACTGGGTCGCCAAGAGTCGGACATGACTGAGCACTCGTGTGCACTCACACCAAATACTGCTGTATCTTTCTATGGAGGTACCTACATGTTTGTACCCAGAATAAATAGCAACTACAAATCCCATGCTTATATTTCATGGGATTGAAGGGCAACCCCACTTCATCCTAATCTATGTAGAAAGTTTGTTTGTCTGTTTAAGGTTTAATTTTGAATTTTGCTTTCTTGCTTTTGTCCTGGGGAAAGTGACAAAAAGTCAGAGCACTCCTTCTGTCCCACAGGATCCTAGAAAAGATGGCCCAGAAATTCCCTGAAAAAAGACAATTACAGACCACACACACATTCTCATCTAACCTTGTCTACCACGTATGTCCACTTATTTGTGTAAGTAAGTAGCACTAGCTGGGGACCAAGAACTATTTAAATATTTAAATTTTCTTGGTCCAGAGAGTCTACAGAGTGCCATCACAGTATTTTTTTCATGTTGCCACTAGGCTAAAATAAATACAATTTCCATCTATTAAGTAGTTGAATTCGAACAGCTTAATAGGTATTTTTATGTCCTAATGGTTTACTGGGCATTTGAAAAAATTAATTGAAAGAAAAAAGCATTTTTATTTCATTCTTACAAAACTGAAGCTGTGCGTCTCAGATTGGGACTTGAACCCACAGTCTTTTAACTGAGATCACAAGACTTAATGAAGTTCAGTTTCTTGATGTCTCATCACAAAAGAATTCAGTGAGAGACAAAGTGATAGGTAAGAAGTGGATTGACTCAGAGAGAAATACACTCCACAGATGGAGTGTGGGCCATCTCAGAAGGTGAGAACCCCTGAAATATGGGAAATATGGAGGGGGGTGCGGTTAGTTTTTATGGGATGGGTAATTCATAGTCTAATAAGAGGGAAGATTATTCTAACTATTTCAGGGAAAGGTCAGGGATTTCCAGGAATTGGGCCACTTCCCACTTTTGGGCCTTTTATGGTTAGCCTTAGAACTGTCGTGACACTGGTGGTCATGTTATTTAATGCTAATACATTATAGTGAGCATATAACGAAGCTCATCATCCACTGGAAGTCGAATCTTCCACCATCTTGGAGCCAGTTGATTCTAACCAGTTTTTATCATGTCCTTTGGCTATACTGGGGCTTCCCAGGTGGTGCTAGTGGTAAAGAACCCACTTGCCAATGCAGGAGGTGTAAGAGACATGGGTTAGATCTCTGGGTTGGGAAGATTCCCTGGAGGAGGGCATGGCAACCCACTCCAGTATTCTTGTCTGGAGAATGCCATGGACAGAAGAGCTTGATGGGCTACAGTCCATAGCGTTGCACAGAACTGGACACGACTGAAGTGACTTAGTACACACATATGGCTATGTCATTCTTTTAAAGGTTGTGCCCTAAAAGGTTGTGTCCTGTTTTGAAACTAGTTACCTACTAATGGGATGTGCATACCTGTTGGGCACTGCAGTTTCTCAAACCTTGAAATCTGACTGGACACCACCACAGTCATTTCTTGTTCCACATTCATTCTAATACGGTATTTGATTTTTTCATAGCAACAACCAAAACCCTGGCTTGGCAAGAGGTGATCAAAATGATAGAGCAGGAGGATGCTGAGTGCACCTCCGCCCCCCTGCTGCCCACAAACACATAAAAAAGACACCTACATGTAGAACAATTCTCACTGAAAACAAACTGGCAGAAAAGCTCTTCTACAACCAAGGCTGTAAAGAAAGATCCATGCAGAGTTGGGGAGGAAGGGAAGAGAAGCTATCAGATTGGGACCCACACCTACAGGAGGGGACACCAAAAAGAAGGGTATATCATGGGCTTGGAGATCCTCCCTGGGGAATGGAGGGTTCAGATCACATGCTAGGCACCCCAGCCCTGAGGTCCAACACGAGGAAGATGAGTTTCCTTGGCTGGTTTGAAAACCAGGGGGACTTACAGAAGGGCTGTAAGAAGCAGACTCTGCTTATAAAGTACATGCACACAAACTTGCCTATGCCTGAAACAAGGTGGAGGAAGCAGACTGAAACTGCTTAGGACTCTGGCCAGTTTCCTGCGACCATCTCAGCATGTGCCCCAGACTCTCTAGCACGGGCACAGCTTCTCACTAGAGTAAAGGCTAGTGGGAAGGAGAATGCACCCTTGGGGGCAAGAGCCAGTTCAGACCAGGCACAGCATCTGAACAGGGCAAGAGTGGCCATTAGTTCTGTAATGATAAGGTAGAGGGTCCCCAAGAAAGAGAAATATGGCTTTCTTGAAATGAGAAGGCATTTTTGGCTTAAGCCATTTTGTGATCTAATCCTGACCGCAATTCTTGTCCTCGAACAGGTCTCAGTAATTAAGGATCTTAAGGGAACAAAAGAATGCAGAAATATTGCCTGTTATCAGACTAAGCGAAGTAACAATAGCAAAGATAATACATCAGTTGTAAAGACTCCCAGTTCTGTTTCAATGGGAAAGATCAGCCTGAAGTACTCAATCACCAGATCAACTGGAACCTAAGGGATGATGATGTAGACTTTTTCTGTCCCTTGTGACTTCAATCAACTAAAGTTTGTACTCTGTTGACCAACCAAACTCCTTCATGAATATGCATATACCCTTAGCTTAAAACTTCCCCAGTTTTGCTGTTTAGGGAGACACTGCTTTGGGAAAGATCCCTGATGTTTTCCATATTTGCTACAGATAGTAATAAATCCTTCCTCCTCCTGATCTTTGGCTTGGTTGTGTCTTTTGGCTTGACACCCATCAAGAGGTGAACCCAGTTTTTGGTAACACTGGCATTTGCAGAGGTGGTAGGTTGGGAGTTGTCACGAGCTCAGACTGGCATGCCAGGACCATCCCAGCATGCACTCTGGCCCACACCTACCTGCTCCAGCCCCTCTTGTTTACCGCTACTCCCCTCTGCGGACAAAGTGCTATTGCTGAGAGGGGGGAGACTGCACACATAGAGGGAAATAAACCAATTTGGAGTCAACCCTCAGGGCTTCTTCTCCAGCATCTCGTGACCTGACCCCATCCTCGACAGGGAGGTGATGGCCACTGAGCATAAAAGAAGCTCCTGTTCCTGGCTTGAGCCCCTCTATCTGTCCTGTTCTACCTATTCTATCTATCCTGTTCTATCTGTTCTATCCCGTTCTACCCTCTATCTATCCTATATCTATCCTGGCTTGAGCCCCTCTATCTCTACCTCCACCTCCCGCCAAGGTGATAGTTGCCAGCATACCCTGGAGAAAGATGTGACCCACGCTCATATCAGATCCAGATCTCCCACCAAAGTTACCCAGATCTCATAGGGACACTGCCACGCAAGGACACCCCTTCAGGACCAGGTTACATAACTTTGACCTAATTTCATAGAGACAGAGAAAGCTAAAAAAAAAAAGTGAGAGGACAGAGGAATTTGTTTCAAATGAAAGAACAACAACAAACTCTGAAAAAGCACCTAATGAAACAGATAAATAATCAGATAAAGAGCTCGAAGCATTAATAATAAGAATGCTAACTGAATTTGAGAAAGGAATAGGTGAACATAATGAGACTTTTAACAAGGAATTAGAAAATACAACAAAAGAACCTGTTAGAGTTGCAGGATACAATAACTGAAATGAGAAACACACTAAAGGAATTAATAGCAGACTAGGTGATACACAAGAATGTATAAGTGATCTGGAATATAGAATAATGGAAATCACTCAATCAGAACAACAAAAAGAAAAACAATGTTTTTTTAAATGAGAAGGATGTCTGAAACAACATCAAGTGCACTCACATTCACGTTATAGGGGTCCCAGAGGAGAAGAGAGAAAAGGGTTGAAAATGTATTTGATGAAATTATGGCTGAAAACTTCCTAAACCTGAAGAAGGAACCAGATATCCATGAACAGGAAGCACAGAGAGTCCCAGACAAGATGAACCCAAAGAGACCCACAGCAAGACATATCATAATTAAAATGGCAAAATTTAGATCGAATTCTAAAGGCACTAAGAGAAAAAGAGTCACGTACAAGGGCACTTCCATAAGGCTATCAGTAGACTTTTCTGAGAAACTTTGCAGGACAGAAGGGAATGGCATATTTTAAAAGTGCTGAAAGGGAAAAACCTTCAGCTGAAGATATGCCACCTAGCAAGGTTATCATTCAGAATTGAAGGAGAAATCAAGAACTTCCCAGACAAGCAAAAACTAAAAGGGTTCATCAGTACTAAACTGACCCAAAAGAACTGTTAAAAGGTTTTCTGCAATTGGAAAAGAAAAGGCTACAAGAAGAAGTAAGAATTTATAGGAAAGGAAAAATCCCACTGATAAAAGCAAATATACAGTAAAGGTTGTGGATCAACCTCTTTCAAATAAGTTACTATGAAGATTGAAAGAAAAAATTACCATTATTACAATAAACAGGAAAAGGATAAGTAGTAAGATGTAAAATATAACATCAAAGAAATACAAAATGTGGGTGAGAGGAATAAAAAATGTAGATCTTTTAGAATGTTTTTGAACTTAAATGACTATCTAAAATAAGAAGATACAGTTATCAGTCAACATATATGAACCCCGTGTTACCCACAAATCAAAAACCTTCAATAGATACACAAAAACAAGAGAAAAAGGAATACAACACACCACTAAAAAAATCACCAAACCACAAGGGAAGACACTAAATGAGAAGAAAAGAGCATAGAACTACAAAAACAAGCAGAAAACAAGTGAAAAAGTACATACCTACCAATTATCACTTTAAAAGACAGTAGACTAAAGGTTTCAATCAAAAGACATAGGAAATGTCATATGATGTCACTTATATGTGGAATCTAAAATATGACAGAAATGAATTTATCATGAGAAAGAAACTGACTCACAGACATAGAAAACAGACTTCTAGCTGCCAAGGGGGAGGGCTAGTAAGGGTGGGATAGATTAGGAGTTTGGGACTGGTAGATGCAAACTCTTATTTGTAAAATGGATAAATAACAGCGTCCTACTGTGTGGCACATGGTGGTGGTTTAGTCGCTCAGTCGTGTCCGACTCTTGCAACCCCATGGACTGTGTAGCCTCGCCAGGCAATTCTGTCCATGGGATTCTCCAGGCAAGAATACTAGAGTGGTTGCCATTTCCTTCTCCAGGGGATCTTCCTGACCCAGGGATCAAACCTGGGTCTCCTGCATTTCAGGCAGATTCTTTACCAACTGAGCTACAAGGAAAGCCTGTATGGCACAGGGAACAATATTCAATCAGTTCAGTTCAGTTCAGTCACTCAGTCGTGTCCAACTATTCAATATCCTGTGACAAACCATAATAGAAAAGAATATGAAAAAAATGCATATATATATAACTGAATCACTTTGCTGTACGATACAAATTGATGCAACATTGTAAATAACTATACTTCCATAAAATAAATTTTAAAAAGATATATGGTAGCTGATTGGATTTTTAAAAAACAGATTCATCTATATGCTGCTTACAAGATACATTGTTGTTTAGTCACTAAGTTCTGTCCTACACTTTTTGCAACCCCATGGACTTTAGCCCACCAGACTCCTCTGTCTATGGGATTTCCCAGGCAAGAATACTGGAGTGGGTTGTCATTTCCTTTTCTAGGGGATCTTCCTGGGATCTTCCAGGGATCAAACTCGCATCTCCTGCATTGGCAGGTAGATTCTTTACTTCTGAGCCACCAGGGAAGGCCATAAGAATATAAGATTCTATATACTATATATAAATTATTTTTAAAAACTCAAATGTATATACTGCATATCCATCTACTAATATATTAAATGTATATAATATACACCCTGTGCCTTAGCCATAGCAACTACTATCAATTGATTCCTGTTTCCAGACTTTTTCTATATAAAGTAAGATGTTGAAAGCATTAAACATCTAGGTTGCATAAACTTTGTCACCAATGTTAAGCTTAACTTTTATTTATTAACTAACTCCAAAGCCCCAAGGGGCTTCCCTGGTGGCTCAGAAGATAAAGAATCTATCTTCAATGCAAGAGACCCAGGTTCAATTCCTGGGTTGGGATGATCCCTTGGAGAATGAAATGGCTACCAGTGCACTCCAGTATTTTTGCCTGGAGAATTCCATGGACAGAGGAGCCTGGTTGGCTCCAGTCCATGGGGTCACAAAGAGTCGGACACAACACAAAGCCCCAAAGTGAAGTTATTGGGTCACCCATAAAGTTCATTTGGTTTTAAGTAAAAATAAAAAGCATTTTTCATTTTCATCAAGAACTTTAGTGAACAACATATTCACTAACCAAACAAACTTTCTGACCAATGCAATAAAAGCCCTTTCTAGAAGTTTGTCTTCAACATATCATTCACCGTATAAGCTGCCTTGGGTTACTTCTTCTTTCTCTGCTTCAAATGCTTGTTTCTTTTTGGATGAATAGTACAGTTAATCACTGGGAGGGCAGGAGCTTTATTCTCTGCCTCTTGCCAGAAAAGAAAGAAAATTCCAAGGCACCACATCCCAGAGTACAGCTCAAGCAGGATGAGGTACTTTTCCAATGTATTCTTCTAAGTCTTCCCACCTCCCTCCATCTAGTTAGATAATCTTTTCAGCTTGGCTAGTCTTTAACGCCTATTTTCCACTCCGGAAGTCACTGTGGGACACTTCCTATGCACACTGATGGTTTCTTGCATCTCTGCATTTTCTGGACCAGGAAGCACACTGAAAATGTCTGGATATTTTGAATTAACAACCCCAGGGCAATCCTTGGGACTTTAACTAACTAATAAGGGGTGAGAATCGGTAAATACTCCAGCTTCCTTAACACTCAGCAGAGCGGTTCTGAAGTATGTTGTACTTAGTGTCAAAGGGGCTCTGGCTGGATTGAGCCCCAGCTGCCTGCTTATTGACACACCCTTAATCGTTTTCCCTCCTTCTTATCTCACTTCCTCACTCTCACTGTGCTTCCTGGGGTCACCTCCCAAATAAACTACTTGTCTCCAAATCTTTATCTCCGGGTCCTGTTTTGGAGGACTCTAAACGAAGGCAACCACAAAGAAACGTGATTGTCTACAACACTAGTTTACAGCTCTAAAGGGCAGAACTCACAACTAGTTTTGCCCTTATCTTGAGATGCCAAGATTAGTCAGGAAGTATGTAAAAAATATTGAAATTTATGAACAATTTCCTTTATTAAGTATGAGTAAGACTAAATTCAAGGTGCTGTGAAATGGTACCATTCTTACTGAGATTAAGTGTGAAGTCTGGGCAGGCCACTAGGGATTGGTCCTACCAGTGTCACCCATCCTGTTTCAGTGGAGAAATTCCTAGGTTTCCAGGAAAAAAAAGTTTTTCTTGAAGAATCTGTATTCAGCCTTTCAACACGTATTCATTAAGTGCTGCTGCTACTGCTGCTAAGTCACTTCAGTCATGTCCGACTCTGTGCGACCCCATAGACGGCAGCCCACCAGGCTCCCCTGTCCCTGGGATTCTCCAGGCAAGAACACTGGACTGGGTTGCCACTTCCTTCTCCAATGCAGAAAAGTGAAAATTCAAAGTAAATTCGCTCAGTCGTGTCTGACTCTTAGCAACCCCATGGACTGCAGCCTATCAGACTCCTCTGTCCATGGGATTTTCCGGGCAAGAGTACTGGAGTGGGGTGCCATTGCCTTCTCCGCATCAAGTGCTAGGATATGTTAAAGACACTGGATATTGTATTGAAAGTATTAAGATTTGTATGTGGATAGTTGACAATTATTATACTTTAATCTAGAAACTTTAGTGGGATTTTTATAGTTAATTATGCTCTTTAAATGTCCTGAAAAAGAAATAGTAACTCTCATGGTTGGGCAGATACTATAAATTGGCTTACTTAACACAAATTCCAGTGTTGGTAGTGTTTCGAGTATAATTTTCCCATGGGGTATTTGCATATTTTTACTGAGTACATCGTCATGGCTGCCTTATTTCTGACTGAATTTTATCCAATCTTTTTCTGCGTGTTGTCTATAAAACTGTTGTCTATAACTAAGAACCTTGATTGAGAAAATTGTAAACATCAGGGTAGAAGAAGGTTGCTAAAGATACACACCCTGTTCTGGGCAAGAGGCATATACGCGAAAGCATGAGAGGGGCTCAGAGGGCCATTTTTGTGTGTCTTGCATTAATGACCCCCACAGAGCATCCACTATGTACATGGGATGACTGGTCCCTTGGATGTCACCAGCTTCTTTCCTTGACCACTCTAGTGCCTATGAACAAAGTGGTTATGGTGGCGGTGTTGAAGGCTCTACATGGCCCCCCAACAACATGGATTTCCTTTCACTATGGCCAGTCTAGCTACTGTCACTGCTGAATGCCCAGACTTCCAGCAGCAGAAACCAATGCTGTGCACTCAAAACGGACGACTGCTCAGGGAGATTAGGCAGCCAACAGCATATGCTGTCAAACGACAATTTTTGCCAGTCTTTAGGTTAGAAATGCTATCTCTATAGAGTTTCAAATTGAATTTCTCTTACTATGACTGAAGTTGTTTCTTTTTTCAATATTTAAGGGCTAGTTTCTTTTCTTTTTCTGTGAGTTAGCTACATATATATCTTACCAATTTTTCTGTTAGGTTTTGTTGTTTTCATCTTAGTTTTAAGCTCATTACATGTTAAAGATATTTACCCCTTGATTATAACATAAGTTGCAAATCTTTTATTTTACCAATTCATTTGTCTTTTTACTTGTTTTTTTTTTTCTGCATGCAAAACTTTTTTACTTTTATTTGATCAAATGTATCTATCTTTTTCCTTATTGCTTCTAAATTTTAAATTATAGTTACAAAAGTTTTCCCACTCTTAGGCTGTAAGGAATTCACCCATATTTTCTCTTATTATTTGCATACTTTCATTTTTCACACTGAGAACTTTTATCTATATGGAATTTATCCAGTGTGAGGAATAAGTAAAATTTTATCTTTTCCCATATGGCTAGTCAATTGTTCCAGTGCCACTTATTAGAAAATGTTTCTTTTCCTATGATTGAGATAAGCCTTTCCCATATACTAATTATTCATGTGAGCCTGTTTCTGGATTTTTAATATTCTATTGTATTTGTCCACTCATGTGCTGATTTCATGCTATTTTAATTATAAAAGCTTTAAAATATGTCTTCATATTTGTTAGAGCTAGCTCTTTTCATTGCTTTCTTTATTAAGGGATATCTATTCCTGCTTATTTATTCTTCTAAATGAACTTGATAATCAACATTGCTGCTGCTGCTAAGTCGCTTCAGTCGTGTCTGACTCTGTGTGACCCCATAGACAGCAGCCCACCAGGCTCCCCCATCCCTGGGATTCTCCAGGCAAGAACACTGGAGTGGGTTGCCATTTCCTTCTCCAATGCATGAAAGTGAAAAGTAAAAGTGAAGTTGCTCAGTCGTGTCCTACTCTTTGCGACCCCATGGACTGCAGCCTACCAGGCTCCTCCGTCCATGGGATTTTCCAGGCAAGAGTACTGGAGTGGGGTACCATTGCCTTCTCCACAACATTGCTAGCTCTAAGGAAAAAGACTGATGAAATTATATTGAGATTGTGTTGAATTTATAGATTAGCTTATAAAGAATTCACATTTTCATGCTCTTACATTTTTCCTATCAATGAACATGCCATGCCTTTGTACTCTTTGGATATTTTAGGAGTGTTTTATAGTTTCTTCATAAAGATTTTTCACATTTCTCATTATGTTTATACCTAGGCACTTTACTTTTATTTTGCTATTATAAATGGTGTCTTCTCTTTCAGTATTTCTTCTAACTGGTTATTACTTGAGTGTGTGTGTGTGTTTGTATGTGTGTGTATAAAGGCTTTTGATCTCTGCAGGCTAAATTAATATCCTGCTATTTAAATGAATTTTCTTGTTTCTTCTATTTTTTTTTACTCTTTTGGGTTTTTCAGATATATAATATCAGCTGCCCCCCTAAAAGGATAGATTTTACCTCTTCCTTTCCCATTATTATGCCCTGTATTTGATTTTTACTCTCTAACTGCATTGGCTAATACCTCCAATGCAAGGTTTAAAACTCATGGAGACAATGGGCCTCCTTGGCTTGGTCCTCTTTCACTTTAGCATGAAAGCTTCTATCATTTCCTTATTCAGTAAGATGTGGTCCTTTGGGAAAACAGGTGTGTGTATAAAATCATGCTGTGGCAATATCCATAAAGTCCTATTTTAGCCATACTCATCATGAAAAAAATGGAGATGAAATGAAAAAGGAGAAGTTATAACCAATACCTCAGACGTAGTAAGAATCATAAGACACTATTACAAACAACTGAACACCAACAAAACGGACAACCTAGAAGAAATGGACAAATTTTTAGAAAGGTACAAGCTCCCAAGGCTGAACTAGGAAGAAATAGAAAATATGAACATTATCAATTACCAGTCCTGAAACTGAATCTGTAATTAAAAGATTCCCAATGAACAAAAGTCCAAGTCCAGATAGCTTCACAGGTGAATTCTACTAAACATTTAAAGAAGAGCTAACATCAATCCTTCTGAAACTGTTCCAACAAATCACAGAGGAAGGAATACTTCTGAACTCATCCTATGAAGCCACCACCACCCTGATACCCAAACTACACAAAGATATCACAAAAAAAGAAAATTACAGGTACTTCCCTGGTGGTCCAGTGGTTAGAATCCCCCTTGCAATGCACAGGACATGGGTTCAGTCCATTGTTGGGGAACTGAGATCCCATGTGCTACAGAGCCACTAAGCCGTGTACTGCAACTAGAGAGTCCTGTGCTACAAAGAAATATCCTACATGATACAATTAAGATCCTGAGTGCTGCAACTAAGACCCAGGGCAGCCAAATAAATAAATAAACAGATAAATACTTTGTTTAAAAAGAAAATTACAGGCTAATATCACTGATGAACATAGCTGTAGAACCGCATTAACAAATTGAAGAATGAAAGCCATATAGATAGCCTCAATAGATGCAGAAAAAGCTTTTGATAAAATTCAACATCCATTTAAGACTCTCCAGAAAGTGGGCCTACAGGGAACATGCCTCAACATAATAAAGGCCATATACAGCAAATCCACAGCTAATATTCATACTGAATGGTGAAAAGCTGAAAGCATTTCCTCTAAAATCAGGAACAAGATAAGGATGCCCACTCTTGCCGCTTTTATTCAGCATAGACTTAGAAGTGCTAGTCACAGCAATTAAAGAAAAAAGAAATAAAAAGAATCTAAATTGGTAAGGAAGAAGTAAAATTATCACTGTTTTCAGATGATATGATACTATACATAGAAAATCCTAAAGACACCACTGGAAAACTATTAGAGCTCATCAACAAATTTAGTAATGTTGCAGGATACAAAATTAATGTATGGAAATCTGTTGTACTTCTATACACAAGTGACAAAATATCAGAAAGAAAAATTAAGGAAACAATCCCATTTACACCAAAAAGAATAAAATACCTAGGAATAAACCTATCTAAGGAGGCAAAAGATCTGTACTCCGAAAACTATAAGACACTGATGAAAAAAATTGAAGACAACAGAGATGGAAAGATACACTGTGCTCTTGGATTGGAAGGGTCAATATTATTAAAATGACAATACTATCCACAGCGATCTACAGATTCAATGCAATTCCTATAAAAATACCAATGGCATTTTTCACAGAACTAGAACAAATAATTTAAACATTTATATGGAAACACAAAAGGCCCAAATAGCCAAAACAGTCCTGAGAAAGAAAAACAGAGCTGGAAGAATGATACTCCCTGATTTCAGACCATTATACAAAGCTTTAGTAATCAAAAGAGTATGGTATGGTCACAAAAACAGACACGAAATGGAGCAGGATAGACAGCCCAGAAATAAATGCATACAGTTATGGTCAATTAATCTTTGACAAACAAGGCAAGAATACACAGTGGAGAAAAGACAGTTTCTTCGATAAGTGGTGCTGTGAAAATTGGACAGCTACATGTAAAAGAATGAAATTAGAACATTTTCTCACATCATATACAAAAATAAACTGAAAATGAATTAAAGACTTAAATGGGTGGAGAAGAAAATGGCAACCCACTCCAGTATTCTTGCCTGGGAAATTTCATGGACAGAGGGACATGGTGGGCTACAGTCCATGGAGTCACAAGAGTTGGACACAACTTAGCAAGAACCACCCCCCCCCCTCACTAAGCTTAATCATTTCTAGCTTTTGATTTAAATTGAAAGACATGTGAATCTTCCTTTGTCAGAATAGGGTTATTAATTGGCTTAATATCAATATTGCATCTCAGGGAATAAGGAAGCCCAAGGAGGGGGAGAAAGATGAGGGAACAGCCTGATCCATGAACAGTCAGAACACATACAGAATTTATCTATTCAGTTCACTGTCTTATATGAGCATGGTTCTTGGAGCCTCAAAAAAATTTCAATTGTAACATCAAAGATCACTGATCACAGATCACCATAACAACTATAACAATAATGAAAAAGTTTCAACTACTACGAGAATTACCAAAATGTGACCCAGAGATCTGAAGTAAGCAAATGCTGTTGAAAAAATGGTAAATGGTGCCAATAGATTGCTCAACACAAGGTTGCCACAAATCTTTAATTTGTGAGGGAAAAAAAAGAGCAATACTTCCAAAGCATAATAAAATGAAACACAATAAAATGAGGTAGGCCTGTAACAAATTACCAATACATGCAACAAACTGAATGAATCTTTAAAATATTAAGCTTAATAAAAGGAGTCAGACACTAAAGAGTATACACTGATTTATTCCATTTGTATGAAGTCCTTTCCACAGTAACAGATACCAAATCAAGGGGCTCCTTCTAGGGCCACTGACTGATTGCTGGCACAAAAAAACCACAACTTTTTAGGGTGAAAAATGTTCTGTATCTTGATTGGGGGTTCACTTGTCAAAAATGATCAAAAGTGTATTAAAATCGGTGTACTTCACTGAATGTTAAGCCTCAATAAACTTTTCCAATTAAAAAAAAAAAAAGACTTCAATGGAATACCTGACATCATAAAACTCCTAGAGGAAAACATAGGCAGAACACTCTGTGATGTAAATTGCAGTAATATTATGGATCATTTTGAGCATAACTGTCAATTCTTAAATGTATAAGTAGAACAGATAGGTCACATTATTTATGTAAAAAATGTCTGTTAGTAAAATATGACACATAATCATAGTAGCATCACAGGGAAGTGTTCCAGAATGTCTAACCTGGGAAATATATAACCCAAGGAGAGGAGTGTCACATGTGTCAATCACCAATTCAAAATGCGCTATGATGTGGGGCAGGGGCAATATAGCATAGTGGCCCTCTGAATGAAAAAGGCCCAGAGTAGAATCCTAACTCTGCAATTCACTTTGTTATCTTGAACAAATTACTCAGCATCTCAGAGCCTTCATTTCCTTTTATGTAAACTCTGATAATGAGAGTAGCTACTCTAAGGATTATTGTGCTTTATGAGGTAATCATCCCAGAAGATTTAGTTCACAACTTGGCACAAAATAAATGTTCACTAAAGGGTAGCTATTATCATTAAGTGCCAAAATGAATAGTAAAGATAATAAACACCATGAGGGGTCTCTGGAGGAGGAGGGCACTTAAGCTGGTTCCATGAAAGCTGTGTAGGGTTTCAATAGACAGAGGGTTGAGGAAGAAAAAGAGGACTTTTTAGGTAGGAAGGAAAGGATTGCTAAAATTTAAAAGATCATCTCAAAACAGTAATTGATTTTACTTTGTATTTTTTAAAAGGTCCCACTGCCTCTAAAAGCATCATTATTTAAAATTTGATTTGCTTTCCTCATTACATTTTGCAGAATACTTGAATATGAATAGCATGTTTTATTATGCAGGTGAAAGAAAAACATTTTGAATCCAATTCCATGTTATCTTTAAGGCCCCCACTGATCCATCCTTTGTCTTTTTTTTTGTCTAGTTGCTATTTTGCACTTTAATTTGACCCTGTCTGTTATTTAGTTGCACCTATTACCAGAATGCTTGTTTAAACTAAATGTTTTAAAGTGTTTCCTATTCAGTATTTGATGAATGTTTATTACTGTAATTCATTGTTCAGAAAAATGTACCATATTCCACATCAGTCATTCCACTCCATTATCCATGGGGTCTAAACTATTTCACAGTCATTAAATGAATATGTTATTTGGGAATTAAATCAATGGAAAGAAAGGAAAAGGGCATCCAAAGGTTGTGAGGAGGGAAGGGAGACAGCAATGAGGCTTAGGAAGAGAACAGCTTTCCCTGCAAGCAGGAAATACATAAAAATCCTCAGGCTTTCCCTTCTTCTCCTTCCTCACACTGTCTCCCAGTCCACTAAATGTAGTACAAACTTGTATTAATCTCTCTTCCAGACTAGGGTGGGGAGTGTGGAGGGTGGTTGTACAAACATCTATAGAACATATTGTCTTCCCTTGTGTTGTCTAAGAAGACCCCCCCCCCAAGTCAAGAATTTGAGTGCCAGTTGTTTATTTGGGAGGTAAACCTAGAAAATATCAGTGTGGGAATGAGGAAGTGAGACAGGAAGGGGCAGGAAGCCAATAAAGGGTATGGTCTTGCCAAGAAGTTATCAGGGTCATTCATTCATTTATTTAAAATATAAGTGCTTCCTGGAGAAATTCCAGAAAAAAATATATAGCGACAAAATGTGAAGGGTCTGAGGTTCTGCCCTACTTGTAAGCTATTAAGTTAGTCTGCCACAGATTCATACTCATGGAAGCTGCCAGAAGATAGGGCTGGAGGCAAAGGAATGTGTCACTTGTGGCACAGCTGGCAGCCCCTATATCTCACAGGACAAGGGAGAATGGCCCAGGTGGATGCTGCTTATACAGTATTTATCACCAAATTCCCATCCCCCGTTGGCTGGGGCTGTTCCTGGGGCATTCATTCTGTGGCATTTCTGGCCCACTGATCATTCCACCATACTTAGTTGCCAGAGCCAGTCCTGATCAAAATGTGGGGTTGGCTTTGACTGACAACCTCCCCTTCTTCAATCTTTCCCTAAGGTGATTCTGTCTCCATCTTCCCCAGGAGAAGATACGTCCACACCTTCATGTATCTTGATCTTTTGTTCCCAGTGAAGTCTGCCTTCGTGAACTCCTCATGGGGGCTTCCCAGGTGGCGCTAGCAGTAAAGAACCCCCCTGCCAATGCAGGAGATGTCAGAGAAGCAGGTTCCATCTCTGGGTCAAGAAGATGCCCTGGAGGAGGAAATGGCAACCTGCTCCAGTATTCTTGCCTGGAGAATCCCATGGACAGAGGAGCCTGGAGGGCTACAGTCCATAAGGTCACAAAGAGTCGGACACGACTGAAGCAACTTGGCACAATGCATGACACGACATCTGTACCAGGGAGGAAATGGCTGGCAGCAGTCATTTTAACCAGGGAACTGGGATGGAGTCTTAAAACTAAAGATATAAACACCCTATCTGTGGAGACTTGAGATATCAGATAGCAAATGGAGGAGGCTATGGGGAAAATGCCTACTTCACCAAAGCTGGGATTTCCTGGGTGATCCCCAGGTGGCCCAGGAAGGTCAGTGCCCTGCCCTGAGTGAAGTCTCCTAGGCATTGGGAACATGAGCCCTTGGACTTCCCTGTAGCCTCTTACTCTTCCTCCTGACTCAACTCTGTACTAAATCACTTTGATCTGCATGTATGTGGGGGGGTCCTAATAATCTTCCTAAATCTATATTTTGTCCATTTTCCTCTTCCTCCTCTCCCTACATGATAGATCAGTGGACTGAGAAACAAAATTCCCTTGTTTCAGATAGCTGGGTCATTGCGTGAACAAAGCACACAGAGGCTCCATTCTCCCTTATCCCAAAACACTCAAGTGAGAGGCCCTGCTCCCTTCTCCCATAATTCCCAGCCAGTGACATCAGAGGATACACAGCTCAATGTAGCTTACAGATTTGTAATCAGCTAGTACCACCCTCCAGGCCAAGGAGCACCATGGAGTGGGAAGAATCTCAAGGCCCTAAGAAACAAACACTGCCCCCTGGGACTTTGCTCCTTGTGTCCAAAGTTAACACTGCAGCTCACACTGCTGAACTCAATGTCTTTCCACTATTGCTGAGATCTATATGAATTTCAATCCCCCACCTTTCTTATCTTCAGGTTCCCTCTGCTGCTGCTGCTGCTGCTGCTGCTGCTGCTGCTGCTCCTAAGTTGCTTCAGTCATGTCTGACTCTGTGCGACCCCATAGACGGCAGCCCGCCAGGCTCCCCCGTCCCTGGGATTCTCCAGGCAAGAACTCTGGAGTGGGTTGCCATTTCCTTCTCCAATGCCTTTTCATATCCATGAGATAATTATTTCGGGCATTTAGCAGATTGTTGTAACTATTATTGCTGTTGTGGCTTATGATGTGGCTCATAAGCCACATGGTCATAGCAAACACCCTTTTCCAACAACACAAGAGAAGACTTTACACATGGACATCACCAGATGGTCAACACCAAAATCAGATTGATTATATTCTTGGCAGCCAAAGATGGAGAAGCTCTATACAGTCAACAAAAACAAGACTGGGAGCTGACTGTGGCTCAGATCATGAACTCCTTATCGCCAAATTCAGACTTAAATTGAACAAAGTGGGGAAAACCACTAGACCATTCAGGTATGACCTAAATCAAATCTCTTACGACTATACAGTGGAAGTGAGAAATAGATTTAAGGGACTAGATCT
This sequence comes from Capricornis sumatraensis, assembly GCF_032405125.1. Classification (NCBI taxonomy): domain Eukaryota; kingdom Metazoa; phylum Chordata; class Mammalia; order Artiodactyla; family Bovidae; genus Capricornis; species Capricornis sumatraensis. Next base: position 103,109,801 of record NC_091092.1, on the reverse strand, counting down.
GATAGACACAGTGCCTGATGAACTATGGACAGAGGTTTGTGACATTTTACAGGAGACAGGAATCAAGACCATCCCCAAGAAAAAGAAATGCAACAAACCAAAATGGCTGTCTGAGGAGGCCTTACAAATAGTTGTGAAAAGAAGAGAAGTGAAAGGCAAAGGAGAAAAGGAAAGATAGGCATTTGAATGCAAAGTTCCAAAGAATAGCAAGAAAAGATAAGAAAGCCTTCCTCAGTGATCAATGCAAAGAAATAGAGGAAAACAACAGAATGGGAAAGACTAGAGATCTCTTCCAGAAAATTAGAGATAGGAAGGGGACATTTCATGCAAAGACAGGCTTGATAAAGGACAGAAATAGTATGGAACTAACAGAAGCAGAAGATATTAAGAAGAGGTGGCAAGAATACACGGAAGAACTGTACAAAAAAGATCTTCACAATCCAGATAATCATGATGGTGTGATCACTCACACTCACCTAGAGCCAGACATCCTGGAATGAGAAGTCAAGTGGACCTTAGAAAATATCACTACGAACAAAGCTAGTGGAGGTGACGGAATTCCAGTGGAGCTATTTGAAATCCTGAAAGATGATGCTGTGCAAGTGCTGCACTCAATATGCCAGCAAATTTGGAAAACTCAGCAGTGGCCATAGGACTGGAAAAGGTCAGTTTTCATTCCAATCCCAATGAAAGGCAATGCCAAAGAATGCTCAAACTACTGCACAATTGCACTCATCTCACACGCTAGTAAATAATGCTCAAAATTCTCCAAGTCAGGCTTCAGCAATACATGAACCGTGAACTTCAAGATGTTTAAGGTGGTTTTAGAAAAGGCAGAGGAACCAGAGATTAAATTGCCAACATCTGCTGGATCATGGATAAAGCAAGAGAGTGCCAGAAAAACATCTGTTTCTGCTTTACGTGGATCACAATAAACTGTGGAAAAATCTGAAAGAGATGGGAATACCAGACCACCTGACCTACCTCTTGAGAAACCTGTATGCAGGTCAGGAAGCAACAGTTAGAACTGGACATGAGACAACAGACTGGTTCCAAATAGGAAAAGGAGTACATCAAGGCTGTATATTGTCACCCTGCTTATTTAACTTATGTGCAGAGTACATCATGAGAAATGCTGGCCTGGATGAAGCACAAGCTGGAATCAAGATTGCCAGGAGAAATATCAATAACCTCAGATATGCAGATGACACCACCCTTATGGCAGAAAGTGAAGAGGAACTAAAGAGCCTCTTGATGAAAGTGAAAGAGGAGAGTGAAAAAGTTGGCTTCAAGCTCAACATTCAGAAAACGAAGATCATGGCATCTGGTCCCATCACTTCATGGCAAATAGATGGGGAAACAGTGGAAACAGTGGCTGACTTTACTTTTTGGGCTTCAAAATCACTGCAGATGGTGATTGGAGCCATGAAATTAAAAGATGCTTACTCCTTGGAAGGAAAGTTATGACCAACTTAGACAGCATATTAAAAAGCAGAGATATTACTTGGTCAACAAAGGTCCGTCTAGTCAAGGCTATGGTTTTTCCAGCGGTCATGTATGGATGTGAGAATTGGACTATAAAGAAAGCTGAGCGCCGAAGAATCGACACTTTTGAACTGTGGTATTGGAGAAGACTCTTGAGAGTCCCTTGGACTGCAAGGAGGTCCAACCAGTCCATCCTAAAGGAGATCAATCCTGGGTGTTCATTGCAGGGACTGATGTTGGAGCTGAAACTCCAATACTTTGGCCATCTTATGCGAAGAGCTGACTCATTTGAAAAGACCCTGATGCTGGGAAAGATTGAGGGCAGGAGGAGAAGGGGACGGCAGAGGATAAGATGGTTAGAAGGCATCACTGACTCAATGGACGTGGGTTTGGGTGGACTTCGGGAGTTGGTCATGGACAGGGAAGCCTGATGAGCTGCGGTTCATGGGGTCACAAAGAGTCAGACACGACTGAGCGACTGAACTGAACTGAACTGTGGTTTATAATTATTCAGAAGAAAATCCTATGGCTTCAGAAATATGTCCTCGTCTTATGACATTTATGTTTTTCCAATTTGTGGTAATAGGGAAAATAAGTGCAAAACTGAAGGTTAACAGATACTGATTTCACAGCACCCCTTGCAGTGGAAAAAGTCTACAGAAGAGGAGTTAATCCTTTTGGCAGACCTCTGCCTTGGTTCCCCAGAGCCAGGTTCAGAGGCAGAATTCCCTAGTCCAAACACCAGGTCGGTGATGCCTCCCTCCCATGAGAGCCTTGGACTCTAAATGAGTCATCATCTCTTCTTCAGAAGTTAAATGCTTCAGTTAAAAGACAGAAAGAAGGGCTTTCCTGGTGGCCCAGTGGCAAGGCAGGAGACACAGGTTTGATCCCTGGTTTGGGAAGATTCCACATGCCATGGGGCAACTAAGCCCGTGCGCCACAACTACTGAGCCTGTGCTCTTGAGCCCACAATCCACAACCACTGTGCCCAGCGTGCTGCAACTGCTGAAGCCCACATGCCCAGAGCCTGTGCTCCCCAACAAGAGAAGCCACCACAATGAGAAGCCTGCACATTGCAACGAGAGCGTTTGCCCCCGCTCCCCGCAACAAGGGAAAGCCAGTGAGCAGCAATGAAGACCCAGCACAGCCAAAAATAAATAAATCAACAATTTAAAAGACAGAAAGAAAATTAACAGATGGAAACACCGAAGGTACAGCAACCCTAACCTACTGAGAGAAGTTTGAACTGTTTAGGAACTTGGACAATAGTGGTCTTTTACTTTGCCCCCTTCCTACCATCTCTGAGATGGAGAAGGTAGACATTTATTGAGTGAATCTGGGCTGTACAGAAAGCCAGATCTGATCCCACATGAATTTGCTGATCAAAATTATTCTGTCTGGTTGTCTCCAGATAACTGTTGCGACTGCTTACACAGACATGGCTTTGTGGATTCAAGTCTCTCCTGCTGAGGTTGGGGCGGGGAAAGCAGAAGTAGGTATCGTCACTGGGCGCACACTTGGTTTCCCCTTTCATTCCTGCCTGCGGCCCCAGCCCCAACCACAGGCTATAGAGCCCAAGGGGATCACAGCAGAGTCAGTCCTCCAAAGCAGTCCTATTTGTTTTTGGCACAAACCACCTCTGAGATAAATGAACGAGAAAAGGTCTGACTGCCCCCAGCCATAAATTTCCCGCTCTGGCTTGTGACAAAAGAAAATTTGTCATAAATTTGTCATTTATTTGTCATAAATTTGTTAGTCTCTTCAGTCTACCTGGAATTAATTTTTGTGTGTGGTGTGAGATAACAGTCTGATTTCTTCTTTTTCCTTTTTACACACAGATATCCAGTTCTCTCAAATCGTTTATTGAAAAGTGCATCCTTTCTCCTCAATCTGGACTACCTCTTCTCTGTATCATGTCTATGACTGTGTAGACCTGTTTCTATTGTGTTACACTGGTCCCTGTCTGACTGTGAATCCTCAGCTCGGAATGTGACATGAGAGAAATAAACTTTGTTTTTTAAGCCTCTAAACTTTACAGGCTCTGTTTGTTACAGCAGTAGGCCTTCCGTGATGAATACAGGAATTGGTACCATGAAAGAAGAGCACCGCTATAACAAAAACCTAAAATTTTCAGCATTTGCTTAATGCCTAGATAGCAAATGATGGAGAAATAAATAGAGCAGGCTAGAAAGCTGGGGTCCCCAAGACAGCGGGTATGACTATAACCCAGCAGGATCCTATGGGTGCCTTCCTGAGACAGACCCCTCCCCCATATCCTCTGCTTTAGCTCTTCTCTGAAGTATCTGGGTAATGGTATCTGATGCACATTTCCCGAGTTGTTTTACAGATGCTAAAATCACCACCTGGCAATTCCCTGGCAGTCCAGTGGTTAGGGACTCTGCACTTTCACTGCCAAGGGCCCAGGGTTCAATCCTTCCCTAGGGAACTAAGATCCTGTAAGCCACTTGGTGAGGTCAAAATAAAACTTGTCTAATTAAAAATTATGAAACACCACCAAATGGAAGAAATTAACTTACTTGATGATCATTAGCACGTAGCCCCCAGATCTACTGGTATCTAAAGGATTGATAATGTTAACCCCTGTGACATGGCCCTGTTACCTCAGCATCAAATACCCTGCCTCACCTGGCCTTTAAAAATGTTTTGCCTTGGGATCCTTGCTGGGTGCCCTGCAATAAATGCTGCACTTTACTTCACCACAGCCTGGTTTCAGTAGACTGACTACTCCGCACAGGCAAGCAGATCCAAGTTTGCTTGGGTGACACAGCTGTTACTCTGTTAACCTGGAAGGTGCACTGTCCGCCTACCAAGCCAGTAGCTCTAGGGTAAAAACTAGAATGCTAATGTGTAGTGGTTTCTCTTGGTTGCTTTAACAAGGAATTACAAGAAAAAGATGAAACAGCAAGTTTACAAGCAGAGGTAGAAGGGAACAGAGGGAGTCATTATATTAAAAGCTTCACAGAATTGGAAAATCCAACTGCTCCTGGACCTAAGAGATCCATCTTTTCATCAAAGTTTATTTTAAGATTCATCAAGACCTCTATGTCAAACCTGAAGACAAACAATGGACCCAGTGGGGAGGCAAGGATCAGATTGTGGTCATCATTCCTCCTCTCGGCAAATCTATTGTTCCAGATGGCAACAAGTTAGCATACATTAAGAGATAAGAGGGGCGGAGATAATAAGGAAGCAAAGAATAAAGCAGGCCTAAGAATTCTGTCCAGAAAATTACTTTGGTTGTAGATACTTTCATGTGAAAGTGATTAGAAGCAAACTGAATAGAAATCTACTTTCATATTTCATTAGTTCTTTTTTTTCTTTCAGTTTTATTGAGATACTATAGTCCCTTGGTTCCAGAATCCCCGTGAATAGCAAATTCCGTGGTTGCTCAGTATTAGACGTTCAACTCTTTGTGACCCCATGGACTTCTCCAACCATGGAATTCTCCAGGCAAGAATACTGAAGTGGGTAGTCATTCCCTTCTCCAGGGGATCTTCCCGACCCGGGGATCGAACCTGGGTCTTCTGCATTGCAGGCAGATTCTTTACCATCTTAGCTTCCAAGTTCCTTCCATAAAGTGGTATAGCATTCACATATAACCTATTCATATTCCATATATTTTAAATCATCTCTAGGTTAATTATAATACCAAACAATGTAAAGGCTATGTAAAAAACTGCCTACATGTGGCAAATGAAAGTTTTCCTTTTTGGAACTTTCTTCCTTTTTTTTTTTTTTGGCCGCACCACACAGCTTGCAGGGTCTCAGTTCCCTGACCAGGGTTTGAACCCAGACCACAGCAGTAAAAGCCCCAATGCCTAACCACCAGACCACCAGGGAACTCCTCTGAATATTTTTGATCCTTAGTTGGTTGAAGCCATGGATGCACAACCCGGGGATACAGAGGGCTGACTGTATGCGGGGATAGCTCATTGTGATGTGCTTTGCAGATCTTTTACAAATTGAAGTTTTGTGGCAATCTGCCTGCAAGGAGCAAATCTATCGGCACCATTTTCCAACATTTGTTCACTGTGTGTCTCAGTCACATTTTGGAAATTCTCACAATATTTCAAACTTTTTTTTTTATTATTTCATTTATTATGGTGATCTGTGATCCCTGATCTTTGATGTTACTATTATAATTGTTTATGGGGGCCACAAACTGTGCCCATATAAGAAGGTGAACCTAATCAATAAATGACTGCTTCACTGACTGGCCATTCCAGTCTCTCAACCTCTCCTCTCCTCTCTATTCAACTCACAACTATTAAAATTAGACCAGTTAACAACCCTACAGTGTCCTCTAAGTGTTCATGTGAAAGGAAGCCTAGTACACCTCTCACTTTAAATCAAAATCTAGAAATAATTAAGCTTAGTGAGGAAGACACAATGAAAGCCAAGACAGCCCCAAAACTTGGCCTCTTGTGCCAAACAGTTCTGAATGCAAAGGACAAATTCTTGAGGAAAATTAACCTGTGGCTCCAGGGAACACACAAATGATAAGAAAGTGAAACAAGCTTATTGCTGATATGGAGAAAGTTCTAGTAGTCTGGATAGAAGAGCAAACCAGCCCACAACATTCCCTTAAGCCAAAGCTTAATCCAGAGTAAGACCCTAACTCTCTTCAGTTCTATGAAGGCTGAGAGAGGTGAGGGAAGCTACAGAAGAAAAGTGTAAAGTTAGCAGAGGTTGATTCATGAGGTTGAAGGAAGGAGGCTGTCTCCAGGACAACAAAGTACAAGGGGAAGCAGCAAGTGCTGATGGAGAAGCTGCAACAAGTTATCCAGAGACCTAAGATCATTCATGAAAGTGGTTACACTAAACAACAGATATTCAGTATAGACAAAACAGCCTTCTGTTGGAAGAAGATGCCTTCTAGGACTTTCACAAGTACAGAAGTCCATGCCAGGCTTCAAAGCCTCAAAGGACAGGCTGACTCTCTTCTTAGGAGCTTAGGAAGCTGGTACTTGAAGTTGCAGTCAATGCTCATTTGTGTTGTTGTTTAGTCGCTAAGTGGTATCCGACTCTTTTGTGACCCCACCAGGCTCCTCTGTCCATAGAATTTCCCAGTGGGTTGCCATTTCCTTCTCCAGGGAATCTTCCCCACTCAGGGATCGAACCCATGTCTTCTACATTGGCAGGTGTATTCTTTACCACTTAGCCACCTGGGGTTCATTTACCATTCCGGAAATCCTATGGCCTTTAAAAATTATGCTAAATCTATTCGGCCTCTGCCTTATAAATGGAACAACAACGCCTGGAGTACAGTACATCTTTTACAAGACAGTTTACTGAATATTTGAAGCCCGCTGTTGAGACCTATTGCTCAGAAAGAAAGATTTCTTTTAAAATGTAACTGCTCATTGATAATGTACCCAGCCACCCAAGAGTTCTGATGGAGATGTACAACAATATTAATTCTGTTTTTTACCTGCTAATACAACATACACTCTGTCACCCATGGATGAAGGAATCATTTCAACTTTCAAGCCTTATTCTTTATGAAATACATTTCACAAGGCTACAGTTGCCATAGATAGTGATTCTTCTGATGGGATCTAGGCAAAATCAATTGGAAATCTTCTGGAAAACTATTCGAGATGCCATTAAGAACAAAAGATCAAAATATCACATTGACAGGAATTTGGGAGAAGTTGATTCCAGCCCTCATGGATGACTTTGAAGGATTCAAGACTTCAGTGGAGGAAGTAACAGCAGATGTGGTGGAAATAACAAAGAGAACTAGAATTAGAAGTGGAACCTGGGAAGGGAGGCTCACAAAGGAGGGGATATATATATATAAATATATATATATACACACACACATATATACATAATTATGACTGATTCACATTGATGTATGGCAGAGACCACTACAAAATGGTAAAGCAATTATCCTCCAATTTAAAAAATGGATTGAGAGGGTCATGTACACATTGCTATATTCAAAATGGATAGCCAACAAGGACCTATTGCACAGCACATGAAACTCTAATTAATGTCATGTGCCATCCTGGATGGGAGGGGGGTTTGAAGGAGAGTGGATATGTATGGCTGAGTCCCTTGTCATTCACCTGAAACTATCACAACATTGTTGCTGCTGGTGCTAAGTCGCTTCAGTCATGTCCGACTCTGTGTGACCCCATAGACAGCAGCCCACCAGGCTCCCTTCGTCCCTGGGATTCTCCAGGCAAGAACACTGGAGTTGGTTGCCATTTCTTTCTCCAATGCATAAAAGTGAGAAGTGAAAGTGAAGTTGCTCAGTTGTGTCCGACTCTTAGCGACCCCATGGACTGCAGCCTACCAGGCTCCTCTGTCCATGGGATTTTCCAGGCTGGAGTGGGGTGCCACTGCCTTCTCAGTCACAACATTGTTACTCCAATACAAAATTAAAAGTTTCAATTTTGAAAAAACTAAAAATGTGGAACCTGAAGATGTGCCTGAATTGCTGCAATCTCATGATAAAACTTGAACAGATGAGTTGCTTTTCACAGATGAGCAAAGAAAGTGGTTTCTAGAGATGGGACCTATTCCTGGTGGATATGCTGTGAAGATTGTTAAGATGACAACAAAGGATTTAGAATGTGACATAAACTTAGTTGATAAAGCAGTACCAGGGTTTGAGAGGTTTGACTCCAATTTTGAAATAAGTTCTACTGTTGGTAAAATACTATCAAACAGCCTTGTATGCTACAGAGAAATCATTCATGAGAGGAAGAGTCAATCAATGTGACAAACTTCACTGTTGTCTTATTTTAAGAAATTGCCACAGCCACCCCCAATCTTTAGCTACCACCATCTTGATCAATCAGCAGTCATCAACATCTAGACAATATCCTCCACCAGAGGGTAGATCTTAGCTCCCCAACCAGGGATAGAACTCGTGCCCCCTGCAGTGGAAGTGCGGAGTCTTAACCACTGGACTGCCAGGGAATGTGACTGTTACACGCAATGGGAAGCCAAAAAATTCCTGTGACTTATTTATTGTCGTGGTCTGAAGCTGAACTCACAGTATCTATGAAGTATGCTTATAACTAACATACGGACTGTATAAGTTTAAAGTGTACAGAGGACTTCCCAGGTAGTCCAATGGTTAAGAATCTGCCTGCCAGTGCAGGGGGTAGGGGTTGGATCTCTGATCCGGGAAGATTCCACATGCCATGGGGCAACAAAGCCCATGCAGTGCAATTGCTGAAGCCCATGCACCCTAGAGCCCGTGCTCTGCAATAAGAAAAGGCACCGCAATGAGCAGCCCATGCACTGCAACTAGAGAGTAGCTCCATGACCTGCAACTAGAGGAAAGCCATGTGCAGCAATGAAGACCCAGCGCAAACTAAACAAATAAGTAAAAATAAACAAAATTATAAAAAAAAGTGTACAGCATAATGATTTGACATACATATTGTGATATGATTACCATAGTAAATTTAGTTAACATCCATCATCTCACATAGATAGAAAGGAAAGAAGAAAATCTTTCTTTTAATGAGAATTTTTAGATTTACTCTCTTAGCAACTTTCAAAGTATACGATATAGCAGGGTTAACTGTAGTCATCATTTTGTACATTACATCCTCAGTACTTATCTATCTTACAACTGGAAGTTTGTACCTGCCAATCACCTTCATCCAATTTTCCCATACCCCACCCCATGAATCTGATAAGCACAAATCTGATCTTTTCTGAGTTTGGATCTTATTGGGTTTTTTTTATTTTTTAGATTCCACATATAAGTGAAATCATGCAGTATTTATCTTTCTCTGTCTGATTTATTTAACTTAGTATGGTAGGTCCATCCATATTGTCACAAATAGCAGGATTTCCTTCTTTTTATGCCCAGGTGATACTCCATTGTATACACACACACACATACATACACACACATATATATATATCACATTTTTTTAATATATTCATCTGTTGATGGATACTTACATTTTTTCCATGTCTTGGCTGTTGTAAATAATACTGCTATGGACACTGAAGTGCTTGTGTCTCTTTGATTGTCAATTCTAAGACATGCTTTTTTAAAAAATAACATTTAAACATTCTATAAATCAGAAGTGTCTTACAATTGATAGTGAATTACAATCTGTTTGCCAAGCATCTGTCCTGATATGGCTGTAAATTGTGGAAACATGCAGGTATTTATCCATAGTAATTCATATTGCCATCACTTTGGTTGGGTTATATGCACTGTTGATACTGTATCTGTTAAGTTCAGTTGCCATTTAAAACATTTTCAAAATATTATCCCACTATTGGCCATTAACATGAAAAATTAGTGTATTTGCAAAAGGCATAGAACAGCAAGGCATAAATTTGATATTAATGAAGGCTCAAATTCTTAAGTTAGGATCAAGAAGTACCAGCATCAAAACTTTCAAAACAGGTGCCTATGACTTGAGAAATCCCAGTGACAACAGTAGAATGCTAACTAACGCAGCATTACCAACTTTCTAGATGACAAAGAGGATGGGAAAGTTTTGGGGAAAACTTGCAATAGCTAGAACCAGGTTATGAAAGTGATACAGCTCCCAAGAAAAGTATTTCTCCAACTTCCTCTTCATATGTGATCATGGGGAATAATGGACAAAGAAGAAACTCCCAGAGCACAAGGCCAGACTCCCTAGAGGATAACAAACATGGAAATTCTCCCCATCAGTAGAATCAGGGCAATCAGGCTAGTCAAGGAATTTAATGTACAGTTAGGGATGGAAGTCTTTGCATTACCTGCTAAATGGACATAATAATCACTATGGATCAATGACTATTTCAGTTGGTTGTTTAGTTGCTAAGTTGTGTCCGACTCTTGCAACCCCATGGACTGTAGCCTGCCAGGCTCCTCTGTCCACGGGATTCTCCAGGCAACAATACTTGAGTGGGTTGCTATTTCCTTCTCCAGGGGATCTTCCTGACCCAGGAATTGAACCAGGGTCTCCTGCATTGCAGGCAGATTCTTTACTGACTGAGCTATGAGGGAAGCCTTATTTTCTAAGTAAGAGTTTCATTATAGTTACCTTCTTCCCATACCACCATCAGTTATTGGGTAGGGAGGGAGCAAATAACTACTCTTTTTTGTTTATGTTTATAGAGACCATTGGGAGCTACACTCATTAAATTCCATTTTCCCTTTCTCCAAAACAACAGAGCCATAGTTATGATGTGGCTGCCTGGCATGGGACTGCATGGGACTGCACTTCCCCGTCTTCCTTGCAGCAAAAGGAAGCCATGGTGATATGAGAAACAGTTCACCAATGGAATGTGAGTAGTAATGGAACTTCAGCTTCCCTTACCTATAAGAAATTCTCTGACTCTGGGATTCTTCTCTTTCTCTCTGCTAGCTGCAATAGTAACTAGTGACCTTAGAAGCCATGGGTTGAAGATGCCAAAGTACATTACCAGCCTGAAACTTGGAACCACTATATAAAAAAGAAATAAACTTTATTCTTTAAATGAAGTTCCTAAATGCTGGCAATCTCTTTTTTTTAACAGCACATAGCCTTTAACCATAACTAACACACATAGTTTACAACTGTTTAAACCCACAATGAAGATTAAAAATATTAGATAACTTCTGAATGTGTGAAAGAGTAAGTTGTTTTGTTTGGCTTGGGTTTTTTGTTCATTTGTTTGTTTTTAGTTTAGTTTAAGGGATTCCTAGCAAAAGGTTTAAAGACTCCTGAGACTGGTCATACTTGGTGGTCTGTTTCTTTACTTTCTAGTCTAACTCACCAACCTATGGTAGTCTTGATTCTTCTACCTCCAGAAAGAGGGGATGATGGTTCTAAAAAGGCAGATATATTAATCACTTGTTCTACTCCCTAGAACCTCTGCTGCTGCTGCTGCTGCTAAGTCGCTTCAGTCGTGTCTGACTCTGTGCAACCCCATAGACGGCAGCCCACCAGGCTCCCCCGTCCCTGGGATTCTCCAGGCAAGAACACTGGAGTGGGTTGCCATTTCCTTCTCCAACGCATGACAGTGAGAAGTGAAAGTGAAGTCGCTCAGTCGTGTCCGACTCTGAGTGACCCCATGGACTGCAGCCCACCAGGCTCCTCCGTCCATGGGATTTTCCAGGAAAGAGTACTGGAGTGGGGTGCCATTGTATATCTAATGTCTTCCCCACCCACAGTTTCTTCTAAGGGAAACTCCCCTCCCTTCACCTCCTGCTGTGAAACTTGCCCCATACTGTGTTCCATGTGACTCAGTGTACCCCATTTCCCTACCCCTGTTATGGTCGTAACTGACTGAGCCAGGGTGGGCACCTGACCAGTGAGCCCAGGAACCACTGATGTAGCCTGGTCCCAAACACCAAATTGGTTCTAACATACTAGTTCTTTTTAGAAAATATGGAAAAAAAAAAATGGCAAAGGAAACAGAAGATGAGCACATGTCTAGAGAGAGACCATGAATTAGTTCCGGGATCATTCAGGGAAGAAAATAACTCAAGTTACAAAGAAGCAGGAGCTATGCATTGGCAGAAGCAAAGGAGTACAGAACAGAACTAAGCTCTATGGAATAGAGGAAACAAGTAAACCAGAAAGGGTATTTCTGTTTCACGTATGGTGTGCCAGTTGTCCTAGATATCTGCTCTCAGCTACACACACATGGGAATTCTGGATAAAATCAAACAAATATCCTTTAGAATGCATAGCTGAGATAAGATAATTAAATCTGGAAAGGGAAGAAGGAACAAAGTGAAAGGTAAAACCAAAGTGGTAAGCTCACACTGATGGAGAATTTCTTGTTCTCAACAAATAAGAAGCATGGCAGGGATAAGAGATAAAGAGCTCTCTTGGTGAAAGGATGGACCATCATTCTACTCACCAACAAAGGGATATCGTGAGGACACTTGTCAATCTAAGGCTGACAATTGTCAGCACTCCCAAGTGGGACTTATATCAGCAGGGGAACAGAGATTAAATGTCTCCAATGTGGCTTCCCAGACACGTGGTACACCTTAGGTATACCAACTGTGTTTGAATAACCGAGTCTAGTCCTCATTTTGGGGAAGCTAGTCTGAGGGCAGTTGTCCAGTCTGTTCCATTTGCCAACACCACCAGCTGAATGATATTTGTATCCCCCACGGAAAGAGTGGTGCCTACAAAGACGAAGTTGAGGAAAGCTATCTGAGATGCTGACAGGTGTTTTGTGGGAGGTTTTAGCAGCTTGGGCCCGCTCTGGTGTTTTTGATAGACTTATCAGTAAGATTAAGGGCAATGGTGATCAAACTGTGGCCAGAGCTGACTAGCAGAAAGCAGTAAACCCAGCAGTCAGTTAAAATATAAGTGTTAGTCACTCAGTCGTGTCCAACTCTTTGCAACCCCATGGACTGTAGCCTGCCTGGCTCCTCTATCCACAGAATTCTCCAGGCAAGCATACTGGAATGGGTTGCCATTTCCTACTCCAGGGGATCTTGCCAACCCAGGGATCAAACCCAGGTCTCCTACACTGCAGATAGATTCTTTACCATCTAAGCCACCAGGGCTAGGGCCAAAATATAAAGTGTGAAGCCAAAACAGTTAAGGAGAGCCACACTGGGGACATTTTCCTTCATGAGGAAGCCTCCAGAGATGGTTCTAAAAGACAAAAGGTAATTAGTGTCCTTCCTTCCTCTGCTCATCTTGGCATCTGAGGCACTCCCTCCCCAAGTGCTGGTGTTGTTCTCCACAAAATTGATGTGGCTCATTTCAGCAGCCATAACTTCACCTTTTTCCGATCATCTATCACTCATAACCAAACCTATGGTCCACAAAGATCAGGTGCAAGAGGGACAAGGGTTTTTTAAAAATAAAACTTAGACCTAGACTTCCCTGGTGGTCCAGTGGTTGAGAATCCACCTGGTGAGGCAGGGAACACGGGTTAGAGCCCTGGTCCGGGAAGATTCCAGATGCCGCTGGACAACTAAATTCGTGAGTCACAACTACTGAGCCCACATGCTGCAACCACTGAAGCCTGCACACCCTCGAGCCCGTACTCTGCAATAAGAGAAGCCACCACAATGTGAAGCCCTCACACCACAACTAGAGATTAGCCCCCAATCGCCACAACTAGAGAAAGCCTGTGCACAGCTGCAAAGACCCAGCACAGCCATACATAAATATATAATTTTTAAAAAACATTAAAAAAACTTAGACCTATTATGTCCTCCTACTTTGGCCCATGTGGGTCATGGTAGGAAGGCTCAGTGAACAGTCTACTCAGTCACGTGGTCATTATCTTTATGATCTAGACCATGGCAGTGCAACAGAGAATCCAGATAGCTGAACCAAAATTGTTTCAGTTGCCGTCCAAGGAGTGTATCAACTAGGCTGGCTTGGGGTTGCCACTAGGGGAAAAAAGAAGCACCATGCCTAGAGATGATCAGGATGGAGTTCTAACTTTTCAAAAGTTGACCTTGGGTACCTAAGAAGTGGGGCTTCCCAGGTGACACAGTGGTAAAGAACCTGCCTGCCAATGCAGATGTTAAGAGACAGGGGTTCCATCTCTGGGTCAGGAAGATCCCCTGGAGGAAGAAATGGCAACCCACTCCAGTATCGTTGCCTGGAGAATCCCATGGACAGAGGAGCCTGGTGGGTTACAGTCTGTGGGGTTGCAAAGAGTCGGATACAACTGAGCACACACACATCTAAGAAGCAACTGGATGATCCCGTTTTGGGGCAAACTGCCCTCAGTGACCAAACTGCCTTACAAGGGTGTACAGACCAGGAAGAGGTCAGGGAAATAGAGTCAGAAACCTTTTTAAGTTGATTTTTAGGAGGCTGGTTAAAACCCTACCAGATGCCTGTGGGTGACAGAAGCATGGGGAGATAATGGAATACCTTGACAATCAGCCCATTGTATGTGGCTTTATCCACAAAAGGGGCATTATTGTCAGCCTGCAAATATCTGGGGAGCTGATCACATGACACAGGTTAGCTTCAAGGGCCACAGTGATTGGTTTGGACTCAGCTGATCAGACTGGAACTGCAGGACAGTAGCCTGAAAAAGTGTCAACATCAGTGAGTCCCCACTGATAGACCTGGGGTGGGGGGGTGTCAAAGGTCCAGTGTAAATCTTCTGGGACCAGATGGAGTCAGTGCCTCATGTAATGTAGCCTCTCTCATTGTGAGACAAATGGGTCAGCTTTTGACAAGCGTCATGAGACTGGCAGGAAGGGGCAGCCTCTGCCATAGAAGCAGATGTTTATTTTGTATGCAATCTGTGAGGGTGAATGTGTTGCCATGTCTGATCTAAACTGCAGTGGTGATCATCTGGGCAGTGTGGCCTTGATTAGCAGCTTGATTTTCAGATGGTCTCATCTGGCCTTTCCATGGGCATTGACATGAGTGACCCAGATGGTCTGATCAGAAGTCATGATTTGCTTCCACAGTATATGGCCACAAAGAGGGATGTCTTTGATCTATTGTTTTCCAAGTGGCAGACCAGGCAACTAGGCCATTGGCAATAGCCAAGAAGTCAGTGAAAACAGAACAAGGTCCATCAAAGGGAATATTGGTCAGAGCTATGAGAATGGCCTTGAGTTCTGCCCCACTAAGTGGAGCCATCTTCATATTTGGTTCTGTATGGCTGGTGGTAAAGTTGAACAGCTGCCGCATCCCAGCAGACACCACTGAGTTTCAGTTCAAACCATCAGTGAAACAGGCCCAGGCCTTTAGGGAACTTCTGTGAGTCAAGGGTCCCATTAGCTTTATTTCCAGCAACAGAGTGGGGGATAAATTATCTCCCAAAGGGATAGCTGTCACTGTTTCCTTTAATGTTGAGATCCTGTTTGGGCCAGGCAGGCTACTTTCTTGAATATACCATTTCCTTTCTACAAGTGAAGCTTATTGGACCCATCCCACCTTATTAGTCATGGAAGTCAAGTTGACCTAATGGCAGTATCAGGTTGGAGAGTCACAAAGCCTCCATGGGTCAGGAGTTCAGTTTTTATAAGAGCCTAGGGGCAAACGAATAGCTATTAATACTTTTCTAAAGGGTTGTTTCTAGCAGCCATGTCAGGGAGGTGATTAGTCCAAAACCCCAAGGAGAATTTCTGGGGGGGAGGCTGCCTCTCTTTGCCAGAAACTTTAATCAGCAAAATCATCCATCATAATCATTAAATTTATAGGACCCTAAAGGTAAAATGCACACCATAGCTTGTAAGACAGCTTCAAATGTGGTCTGTTGGCATAAGCCCCATTCAAAGGATGCTGACTAGCAGTCTGGCTGATATAAAAAGCCACATAGCATGCCTTTATGAGCCACATACCATCTCCAGTACCCAAAGAGTCCCATGAGCTGCTGGGCTTCCTGTTTGGTTTAGAGGGCCAAAGAGGGAGCCATTTTGCCCTGATTGCCACAGGGATTGAGTTTTACAAATCCACTCATTTAGTCTCAAGAAACTTTATCCGGTGAGAAGGGCCCTGAATTTTTTCAGGTTTATCAGCCACTCCTCCTGGTTACCTCCATGGTATGATAGCTTAACTGTCAAGGTCACTGAGCCTGAGGCTTTTGACTTACCAATGAGGCATCATCCATATAGTAAAAGCTTTGGACATGGAAGGTAGAGGAACTTATGCTAAATCCTGACTCACCAACTGGTGGCAAGTGGCAGGGGAGCTTAGAGATATATCCCTGGGGGATACTATAAACATATATAGGAGGCCTTGCTACTTGAATGCGAATTGACCTTGCTCCTCAAATGTCAGTAAGATGGCACAGAACATGTTTGTGACATCTAAGACTGCATACCACCTGTCATCAGCCTGTGTAATGGATTCAGTTGCAATCACTATGTCTGAAACAGCCTGGGCTTTAGGAGCAACAATTGAAATCAGTTGGTAATAATCTGCTATAAGCCTTTAACTTTTGTTAGTCTTTTTTTTTTTTTTTTTAACTGGTCATTAAGGGCTGTCATTTTGAGATCTCTTATGTCTTTAGGTCTTTAATCAAGGCTGTGATTTCCCTTGCTCTTCCTGGGGGGTTTGTTAGCTTTTAGTGAATCATAAGAGCTAGACTGAAAAACTATTTATACCTCTACTATAGACTATATTTCTGTGTTTTCCCAAAATTTATATGTTGAAATCTAACCCCCAAGGTAATAGTTTTAGGAGGTAGGGCCTTTGGGAAGTGATTAGGTCATGAGGGTGGTGCCCTCATGAATGAAATAAGTGCCCTTATAAAAGAGACCTCAGAGAGCTCCCTTGCCCCTTCTTCCAGGTGAGGACACAGCAAGAAGATGATCATCTATGAACCAGAAAGTGGGTCCTCACCAGACAATGAATCTGTTAGCACCTTGATCTTGGACTTGCCAGACTTATTTGTGTTGTTTATAAATCACCCAGTCTGTATTATTCTGTTATAGCATCCTGAACTGACCAAGACAACTAGTGTTTCTGTCTATGCTGCTCTTCCCCCTGTAAAAAATCATCTCTGGCACTTATGGGATAAAGATATAACACACCAATTCCTACTATACATTCAGATGAGGAAGCAAAAGTGACAGTACATTAAATTGGCCTAATGGACCCCACTGATTAGATTTCCTTCCCCATTGTCAACCATGCCTAAATACTATTAGCTAGATCTGAGGGCCTTTTCCTTCCTCAGATCCGGTAGGATAGTGACTGGGCATCAGTATCCAATAGAGCCATAAGGGTTTGAATCCCTCACTTCTCCCAAATTCCCCTTCAGTGGGTGCATAAGGTTTTCAATTCTACTCAGGGTAAGTAAAATCTTGGCCCCAATTCTAAATCATTTTTTTCCTAAAAGTGGCCAAGTTTAGGGTATTGGAGGGAGAGACTGGGGACATAGAGGGAGGGAGTGGGTCTATGCTATTAAAGAAAAAGGGCTTTGCAATTGAGCAGCATAGCAACAGCTCATGATGCAACCAAACAAACTTCACTGTTTTCAATCCGCCCAACACTTTACATCAAGCAGCAAAGTTCTTTATGGCTGACACCATTGATTTCAACTCTGGGGACCCCTTCACACTAGTTATAACCAGTGCGGCTTCCTGGCTGAAGCTAATGGGTTTGTACCTGCTGGATACAGGGGCTTGATTTACATAACAGTGACCTTCTTTGAGGATTTCACCTTAATCCAGGGCTTTTGTTGCCCCATCACCAAGACAATATCTCTTACATTCTCACCTGGTTTCAACATGAGGCGAATTTTCCAGGGCAGTAGGGTTGACTGTAAGAATCTACCTAGCTTTGATTCAGTCAATTTCTCATTCTCCAGTGGGTCATCTTCACCAGAATTTTAAACCCAATCTCAGACAGTAAGAGCCTAAAGACTAGTCAATGCCTCATCTGTAGATTCCCATGGTAGTTTTTCTATTTGGAGGAAGTCTTCCTGGGAGGCCCAAAGTTCCTTATAGGAGCCAGAACCAACTGTAAAAACTTCTGAGACCTTTCACTGTCCTCTCCTAGTAGATCTAAGGCAGACATGATAGACCTCTGCCAGGGGGCTGAATCAGAAGATAGAACAGCTGTTGCCTTCTTCCTTGAGAAGCATTACTAGCCTCACTCCCTCATCTTCAAGTGAACCAGCCAAATTTCTAATACTTGGCCTGGTTTCTGTCCATAGTGTCCATGAATTCCCCTCCTTTCACACTTCTCTGCAACTGTTGTGTGAAAGAGGACAGAATCTTTTGCAAACTTTGGACAAATCTTAGTGCTGTTATGTTGTATATATATATACACCATGGAAAAAAAGTTTTAAATAAGACTGAATAAGAAAAACTAATCTAAGTAGAATTAAAGTGTATGTATCCTTCAGTAGAAGACAATTTCCCATAGGTTTCTCATGTTTATACACATCTTGCAAGTGAGGCAGTGACTATTTGTTTAGTTTAATGTAGTCTCACTTATCTGCTCCTGTTTCTGTTTCTGCTGTCATATTAAAAAAATCATTGTGAAGACCAACATCAAGGAAATTTCCCCCTATGTATTATTCTGGGAGTTTTATAGTTTGGGGTCTTACAACCAAGTCTTCAATCTATTTTGATTTTATTTTATGATGTAAGATTAATTAATCATAATTAATTAATTATATTTTAATTATAATATAATTTTATTATATGATATAAGATAGCAGTCCAGTTTCATTCTTCTGTATGGAGATATCCAGATTTCCCAACAACATTTATTGAAGAGCCTATCCTTTCTCCATTATGTATTCTTGGTGCCCTTAGCAAAGATTAGTTGACCATGTATGTACGGGTTTATTTCTGGTTTCTCTATTTTGTCCCATTGGTCTATGTGTCTGTTTTTATGCCAGTACTATACTGTTTTAATTTCTGTGCTCTGTAATATAGTTTGAAATCAGGAAGTGTTATGCCTCTGGCTTTGTTCTTCTTTATCAGAATTCCTTTGGCTATTTAAAGTCTTTTGTGGTTCCATATGAATTTTAGGATTTTTTAATATTTCTGTGAAAAATGCGAATGGGATTTTGACAGGGATTACTCTAAATTTGTAGATTACTTTGGGAACCACATACATTTAACAATATTAAGTCTTGCAGGTGAAGTGGAGAATATGAGACCCCAAAATATGCTTCTTTGCACAAAAGAATTATTTTGACAGGTTATTGTCAAGAAACAGCAGACACAGAAGTTCTGAAAAACAATTAGAAGCTATCTTTTTGTAAGGGACATTTAAATTTATAAAGGAAATTTCCATTTGTAAGTGTGTCTCCCTCTCTGTAACAGGAAAGAATAACAGCTCTAAATCACAGGAAATGCTCATCAATGGAGAAGGCATCTACTTAAAGCTGTAAACAAACTTACTCTCCTTTACTGTGTTTTTTCTGATATCCCCCCATAACTGGCTCCCTTGCCCTCCAACATCGTTCTTTTCCCTTTAACTGCAGATAATAATTAAGGTGATATCTTGGGCCATTTCAGAGTTACTCATTTTTCCTGGGTATCTCCCAAGTAATAAGAGGTAAACATGTTATTAAACTTACGTTTTTCTCTTGTTAATGTCTTTAGTACTTCCCTGATGGACTACTAGTTAAGAATCCTCCTGCCAAAGCAGAGGACACAGGTTCAATCCCTAGTCTGAGAAGATTCCACATGCCACTGACAACTAAAGCCCAGTCTGGCAGTCAATACAGTCCATAGGGTCACAAAGAGTCAGACATGACTGAAGCAATTGAGCACACAACAAGAGGAAAACAAGCAGAAGTTTATTAGCATGGGTATCATGCACACACTGGGAGCACTCAAAGACAGTATCTCAAAGGGGAGGTTAGAACTTGGCTTATATAATGTCAGAATAAAAGACCAATACCTTTCTAGAGATACAAGACAAAGGAGAAGGACTTTGAGTTTCTAGGGTGGCAAATTGTGGGAAGACAAATGCTTGGGGCAAACTAGTGGAAGATAAGGACTACTTAGGTTTTGTATGTAGATTCCTTTGGCCTTGTCTCTAGAATCGTCCGCAGTTATTAACTTTTCTCATTCTTGGGGGAGAAAAGAGAGGGGAGGGGGAAAACCTCTTCAAATTTATATCCTGCTTTTAGGCAAATAGAGACCTTTTCATCTATCTGCTTCTTCTCAATTGCTTTAAACTCAAATTGATCCTTATGGCATAGTGGCATTATTTTGGAGTGGCATATTCTGCTATCCTTTAGCACTTAGCACTTATAATTGCCCTTCACATATTTTATTCCCCTGTACTTCATTCTGATGTCCTCAAGTGTATCTCCAGTACCTAGCCTGAAACACAGTGGGTGCTGACTTGAACTGCCTTAAAATTATTGCACTTCACCTTCGTTTGACAAATGCCAGAAAATGAGTGTCCAAAAAAAAACTATTCTCTGTCAACAGGTTCTAGAGGCCAAGGTCCCCAATACAGTCCTTTATTCATACATTTTTCATTTTGTATTGTGTTTGTGTGCTTGAGAATTCATTGTTAATCTCTTGACAAACTGATTTACATTATAGCAAGTTGTATCCCCACTCTGAGATTATTTGCATTTAAAAGCAAAGGCTGAAAAGGAGAATTCCTATTGCCAGGGAAGAATTCCAAGTATCTGTTGCTGGCCAATGAAGTGAATTTTTCTGAAGGGGCCAGAAACTGCTGGGGAAGAGTTGGAGGGGGGTGGGCTACCAAATCATGCCACAGAAGGAAGTGATTTTATTTTGATTGTAACTAGCAACAGGGGGTATCCTGAAGACCTGAACAGAGTCCTAAGATCTGAATTTGGAAAGAGAAGGCGAGTGACTGTACTAGCACTTAAAGAGTTAAAGAGAAATTATGCTTCTGCCAGCAGTTTCTGGGACTCTGTCCAAACAGCTTGCTGTCAGCAGCATCAGCCGGCAGGAACGCATAATCTTCCACCCTTTGGTTTCAGTGGGTAATATTAGCTTAAAAAACACTCCAGATTTTTCGTGTTCATGTGGTATAACTCACTTCAGACATGCCCCTTTCTCCAACAGTCACCTCCTACACTTCAGGAAATTTCTTTCTTTCTCTCCTTCTCCCTTTTCCCCCTCCCCCTCTCCTCTGCTTCCTCCCTCCCACTCTGTCTTTCTCTCCTCTCTCTCTTTTTTTCAATACAGCATCTAATTCAGGAAACCAACCAGCATCTCCCAGGAGAGAAAGGCAGCTTTTCAGACTGGAGAGTCGCTTTTCTTTCATTTACCATCATTCTTTGAGTTAAAGGAGTACAATGGCCTCGGGTTTTAACATTTCTGGAATCAAACGTACTACCTAATTCTTTCCTCCCCCCTTAAAAGGTCTTATTAAATTGATGGTCAACCAATGACATGGCATGTTAGGGTGGAGGGGAGACAAGCCACAAAAACACCCTCACTGTCATTACTCTCATCCCGGTAAGAAGCATGTTACTTAGCTGAGGAGCAACCCCTCCCCCCATCTCTGCTGAAGAACAAAGCAAAAAGACATCTCATGCACTATACTGTAGTGTTATTTCAAATCAACAAAATTAATTATATGCAAAACTCCATGATATATATAGAGCTGAATAATTCAGTTCAACTAAAGCATATTGAGGCTTAAATGGAGCTACTAAGGTTACAAAGAATAAATCATGGCCTCAACTTTAAGTAGCTCAGTGTGGTCAGGGAGACAGTCTACAGATAATTATAAAACAGTATGGTAAGCACTGTAATAGGAGATCAGAAGAAGAAACAGTAAAAATTTTGTGGTGAATGGAACTTTAAGTTCTTTACAGAGAACTGCAGTAGCTTTCAAGCCCATTGTCTCATCCTACAGTAAGTAACACATGTTTTTAACTTATTTATTTTTTAAGTGAAGGATAATTGCTTTACAGAATTTTGTTGTTTTCTGTCAAACTTCAACATAGTAACACATTTTTATTGAATTTTTTTTTTAATTGAAGTTTTTATTGAGGTAATTGTGGATCTGTTAGGGGAAGCACACTGATTGAAACTGCCCACCCTGGCCAGGCACCATAGTAACCATTTGCATGAGTTGTTTTATGACAGGAGATCCTGATAAGGAATACGGAACTAATAATCCACCACCAACCGGAAGAGTTTGGGAAAGGTCTAAAGGAGACACCGCGTGTCCGTCCACTTCCCAGAATTGCTCTCATCCACCATCCACTTCCCAGAATCCATCTTAGTTGAGCGATGCATGTGCCACCAGGAAAGACTCTGAATTAGAATGATTGGCCAAAGACCACCCAGAAACTAATCCCATCACCATAAAACCCGAGAATACGAGCGGCAGAGCAGTTCTCCTGGGTTCCCTTACCCTACTGGTCTCCCCGCCACTGCTCTTTCCCAATAAAATCTCTTGCTTTGTCAGCACATGTGTCTCCTCGGACAATTCATTTCCCAGTGTTAGGCAAGAGCCCAGTTTCGGGCCCTGGAAGGGGTCTGCCTTCCTGTAACAGATCCTCATGCAATTGTAAGAAATCATACAAAGAGATCCTGTGTATCCTTTGCCCAATTTCCACTAACAGCAATATTTTGGAAAACTGTATAATAATATCACAACTAGGATATTGATATAATCCCCTGATATTATTCCAATTTCCCCAGTTTCACTTTACTTGAGTGTGTGTACGTTCTATACAATATGATCACCTGTGTAGGCTCATCTATCCACCACTACAGTCAAGATACTGAAGAGTCCCAACAAGGATCCCTCCTCTGATTGCCCTTTTATAACCACACCCACCTCTCTCCCACTCCTGTCCCTGACTCCCTGAATCATTCGTTTGTTCTACATTTCTAAAATTTTGTCACTTCAAAAATGTTCTATAAATGCAATCACACAGTATGTAACCTTTCGATATTGGCTTTTTATATTCAGCGTAATTCTCTGGAGACTCAGCATGGTATGGAATACTACACAGTATGGAATTTCATAGTATGGAATATCACTATCTGTTTACCATTCATCAGTTGAAGAACACCTGGGCTGATTCTAGTTTTAGGCTATTACAAATAAAGCTGTTATGAACATTCACATACAGGTTTTTGTATGGACACAAGTTTTCATTTCTCTGGGATAATGCTCAGGAGTGTAATTGCGGAGTTTTATGATAGTTGCATATTTAATTTTTTGAGAAACTGACAAACTGTTTTCCAGAACGCCTATACAATTTTACACTCCTGGGGCTTCCCTGGTGGCTCAGTGCTAAACAATCTGCTTGCCAATGCAGGAGACATGGGTTTGATCCCTAATCCAGGAAGATCCCATATGCCATGGAGCACCTAAGCCCGCACACCACAATTATCCAGCATGTACTCTAGAGCCTGAGAGCCCCAACTACTGAGCCCGGATGAGGGGCAGGAAACACAATTATCTGATGGGGATTCCAAAGTGTGATGAGAATTAAAAACCCTCAACCTACTGCACCTTAGAATGGCCATTTTCACTACTGAGTGAAAAGATCTTGCTTGAGAATGAAGCCTAAAGAGAGGACATGGGCATTAAGGGAAGGAGAGAAAGTCATTTTTCTGATGACATCATCTGAGGACCTGCACCCAGTCACGCCTGAATGAAGTCAGTACATCTGCGTTTGCTCTTATGAGTCAATATACTGACTTTTTACAGAAACCAAGCTGAGTGAGGCTTCTGCCACTTGCCATCAAGGAGCATTGGTTAATAAAATAAAGACCAGGGACTTCCCTGGCAGTCCAGTGGTTAAGACTTCACCTTCCAGTACAGCGGGTGCGGGTTCAATTCCTGATCAGGAAGCTAAGATCCCATATATCTTATGGCCAAAAAGCCAAAACATGAAACAGAAGCAATATTGTAACAAATTCAATAAAGACTTAAAATGGTCCACATCAAAAAAGATCTTTAAAAAAATAAAGACCAAACAACTAAAGAACAATAAAAGCCAACTCATATGCAGTGTTACACTGGATGGTATTGATCACAAAGACAATAGAAGTCCAGAGGCACAAGAGCTGGGAAGAAGTTAATGGAGGTAATTGGAGTTGGACTGGGTGTGATCCCTGTTGTGATAATAATGAAGCATCAAGGACTGGCACCTTATAGCAGTATGGTGTGCTATTATATGGTATGGCATGGTATAGAATCAGGAATATTACATAAGAAAGGAAGAAGCGTGGGCCAACAGAAATGCTAGCCTTTATCCTTTTTGAAGATTAACAGGGCTGATGGAGGGGGTAGAAAATCAATGTGGTGCAAGACTGTTAGATTTAGACAGTCATCCAAATCTACCCTAGCATCTGGGCTGAACACATTCTACTCTCTAGAGCAGTGGTTCTCAATTTGGTTGTCCATTAGAATCACTTGAAGAGCTTTAAAAAATCCAGATACCATATATACAATAGAATATTATTCAGGTATTTAAAAGGAGTGTGTGCTAAGTCGCTTTAGTCGTATCCGACTCTTTGCAACCACATGGACTGTAGCCTGCCAGGCTCCTCTGTACATGGGATTCTCCAAGCAAGAATACTGGAGTGGGTTGCCATGCCCTTCTACAGGGGATCTTCAAGACTCAGGGATCAAACCCATGTCTCTTATGTCTCCTGCATTGGTGGGTAAGTTCTTTATTGCTAGTGCCACCTGGGAAGTCCATTAAAAAGGAGGGAAGCCTGCTATTTGCAACAATATGGATGAAACTTGAGGGCATTATGCTAAGTGAAATAAGTCAGATAGAGAAAGATAAATACTGCATGATCCCACTTATACGTGGAATCTGAAAAATTCAAACTCATAGAAACAGAGTTGAATGGTGGTTACCAGGGGTTGAGGTGTGGGAGAAATGGGGAGGTATCTGTCCAAGGGCACAACTTTTCCATTTTAAGATAAGTTCTGGGGATCTAATGCACAGCAGAGTGACTAAAGTTAACAATACTGTATTATGTACTGGAAATTTGCCAGGAGAGTAGATCTTAAATGTTCTCACTGCAAAATTAAAAAATTATGAGATGACGGATTTGTTAACTAACCTTCATATGGTGATTATTTCACAATATATACTTAAATCATTATATTGAACACTTTAACTTATACCGTGTTAAGGTGGTGCAGTGGTAAAGAACCTACCTGCCAATGTAGGAGATGCAAGACACACAGGTTTGATCCCCGGGTCAGAAGATCCCCTGGAGGAAGGCATGGCAACCCACTCCAGGATTCTTGCCTGAAAAATCCCATGTACAGAGGAGCCTGGAGGGCTATAGTCCATGGGGTCACAAAGAGTCAGACACAACTGAGCGCACGCACGCACACACACACACACACAAAGCTGGAAAAATTTCAGACAGCCAGGTCACACCCAGACCAAGTTAATCAGAATTAGTGGTATCAGCATTTTTAAAAACTCCGTTGGTGATTCTGCTGTGTAGCCAGGCTTGACAGCAAGTGCTCTGGGGCAGTACTTCTCCAACTTTAATGTGCATGTGAACCTTGTTTAGGTTTGGAGCAGCTCCAGAATTTAGGGTGCTAAGTATAGTTTAGGGCAATGGTGATGGTGGTGGGAAGGTTGTTCTTTCCAATTCATCTAGTCAGACTTCCCAGAAATAATCTGTGGACAGCTAAGTGTGGTGAGAAGTGAATGGGCTACATAATACCAGTTCTGATGCAGGATATAGGATGACCCACTGTCCTTGTTTGCCTGGGTCTCAGGGGTTTCCCAGGACACAGGGCTTTCAGTGCTAAAGCAGGAAGTTATAAGTAAATTGGGATGCTTAGTTACTCTACCCATCCCTGATGTTCTGGCCAGTGAAGTTCTAGCCTCCATCATGAACCTTTCTAACCAAATCGGCACCATAGGTAAAGTGGGGGCAAGCAGGACCAAAGAGGATGCTTTGGGGAGAGGAGAAGGGAATCGCTGGGTACATAATCCTCCCTGAGGCCATCAATAGATACAAGGGCAAGGGAAGGAGGACGAGCCCTCTGGCTTTGCCTGGCTCACAGGCATCTGTCCACGAACAAGGAGGCCTGAAGACACAATAGTCTTTGATTTAACACAGAGAAGCTGCTCGATAATTCAGGGAATTCAAACTAGAGTGCACAGGAGAATTACCCAGGGAGCTCATTCAAAATGCAGACTTGGCCCCTCCTTTAGGAAATTTTCATTCTAAAGGTCAAAGGCCTTCAAACTGGTATCCCAAGTGATTCCATGCCACACTCTGAGAATCACTGATCCAAGTGGCCTGCTGGCTGGTAATTTGATCTGTCAAAGAAAGCTTTCCTGATCAAGGGATGAGCTGATCCAAAAAGATTCAGCAGAACTGGTAGGTGATGGTAAAGCTTCACAAAACAGCAGGATCACACAATTTCAGGAGTGAATTCTAGCAAATCTCTAAGGAACAGATAATTCTAATGTTTTTAGGGTTCCAGGCCATAGACAAAGAAGGAAATATCACTACTATTGATATTAATAAATATCAATTCTATTAATCAAACCTAGCAAAAATCACACAAAAAATAAAGCTGCAAACCCTTCTTACCCATGAATATCAATATGCTGCTGCTGTTGTTTAATTACTAAGTCGTGTCTGACTCTTTTGCAACCCCAAGGACTGTTGCCTACCAGTTTCTTCTGTCCATGGGATTCTCCAGGCAAGAATACTGGAGTGGGTTGCCATTTCCTTCTCCAGGGGATCATCCCAACCCAGAGATTGAACTCATGTCTCCTGCATTGGCAGGTGGATTGCTTATCACTGAGCCACCAGGAAAGCCAAAATTAAAATCTGAAATAAAATATTGACAAACAACCAGCATCATATTAAAAGAATAAATTACTGTCACCAAATAGGGTTTATACTAAGAATGCAAGGGTAGTTCAATGTGCAGAAATTTATCACTATGATACAAAATATTAATAGAGCCAAAGAAAACTTCACATGCCTGTTTTTGTAAATCATGTAATAGCATTCTACTCAATGTTTTTTCTTTTTTAAGACCTGGGTGTTACCTGATCTACCAAACCATAAACTTGGACATGCAAACGAGTGAGCTAAGTCACTTCAGTCATGTTCCGACTCTGTGCAACCCTGTGGATCTGTAGACTGCAAGGCTCCTCTGTCCATGGAATTCTCCAGGCAAGAATACTGGAGTGGGGTGCCATTTCCTCCTACGGGGGATCTTCCTGACCCAGAGATCGAACCAGAGTTTCTTATGTCTCCTGCACTGGCAAGCGGGTTCTTTACCACTAGTGCCACCTGGGAAACCATAGACATGCTTAGCAGTTTTTGGTTATAAAACCAAAGTGGAATATGCAGAACCAGGCTCTAATAAGTTAGCAAATCAAGAGAATGCAAGCCGGTGGCTCAGACTCTCATGCTACTTATTTTTACTGCTACTCTGCCTCTCGTTCAGTTACACCTGTGCCCTCATGGCCTCTGTTCCCAATGATCTCTTGCATCTGCTTCCCAAATGGATCTGTATGGTATGCTGGCATCAGCCAGAAGTGAATGACTGCTGCACAACACCCCCATTCAGGAGTGGCCCTGAAAACGGTGATGAAGGCAAATCTACCCAGGAGGCGGAACGTTTCGTTGTTTACCTTGTTGGGACTTAGATGACTGGATCATAGGCAGTGACAACTGGGTTATCCAATTGGCCTAGGACTTTGAAGGGACAAGATTGGGAAATTGGTGACAAAGCTGTCTTGAGGGCAGGTATGTGGCTGAACTTCTGGGACTAAGCCCCAAATATGAAAGTTATCATATCCATGTATTAATAAATACCCACCAGATGTATGTACTGCAGAGGAAGCGCTCAACAGTTAGATGGACTGGACAACCCATCCCTGGATGTCAGCCAGCCTCTTCCTCCAGCTACCCTGCTGCTTACTCAATGATCTATGAAATCAGTGTCATAGCATCCACAACCCAGGCAGCAGAGGAGTGCCAAGTCTTTGATATGATGCCATTCCCTGAGAGGTCCAGGCTTGTGAAGCAGACATGAATGGGACTTGAAGTCTGGTGTCAGCCTGAGCCAGCTGAGCCCAGCCCAAATTGGCTGAACTACCAACCAACCCACAGACCTGTGAGCAAGAAATAAAATGTTTGCTCTATTAAGACTCTGAGGTTATGGTGCTGTTTGTTATGCAGCAGAAACCTAATATGCTCCTTTTATTCATCTTCATTGAATTATCCTAATTGGATTGTGCCATCTGTTTCCTTTTATAATCCTGACTGAATTGTTCTTGCAAGATGACTCAAGACTGCACAGATCTCCAATTCAGACCTGTCTTCTCAGTTCCAAACCCATATATAGTTCATGGTCTGCTCCCTATCTCCTGTTATATATATCACAAAGTCACCTGAAACTCAACCCTCATTCCTCTATCACAAACCTGGTCCTCCATTTCACTCAGCAGCACCGCCCATTGAGCAGAAACCTAGGAACTCTCCTGGACACCCACCTCGCTGGCAGCCCTGTACGCAAACCATCACCAAGCCATGTTAATTTAACCTGTTAAATATCTCTAAAATATGTTTGATTCTTTTTACCACAACCACCAGCACCACCCTAGCCTAAACCACCAACGCATGCTCAGTCACTCAGTCGTGTCCGACTCTTTGCAACCCCATGGACTATAGCCCACCAGGCTATCCTCTGTCCCTGGAATTTCCCAGGCAAGAATACTAGAATGGGTCGCCATTTCCTCCTCCAGGAGACCTTCCCGACCCAAGGATTGAAACTGTGTCTCTTGTATCTCCTCACTGGCAGGTGATTCTTTACCACTGAGCTACCTGGGAAGTTCTAAACCATTAATACCTCTAACTTAAAATAAGTTTCTGAATCTTGGCTATTAAGTAACCATTAATAAATAAGTGGATAAAGAAGAGATGTGGTTTATACAGTGGAATACTATTCAGTCACAAAAATGAATGAAATCTTGCCATTTGCAACAACATGGACGGACCTGGAGGGTAGTACACTAAGCAAAATAAGTGAAATACTTATGATTTCACTTACATGTGGAATCTAAACAAACAATCAAAAGAACAAACAAAACAAAATAGAAACAGAGTAACAGATAACGAGAACAAACAGGTGGTTGCCAGAGAGGAGGGCAATGGGGGAAGGAGAGAAATATGTGAGGGAGATTAAGAGGTATAATCTTCCAGTTACAAAATAAACAAGTCTCCAAGATGAAATGTACAGGGTGGGGAATATAGTCAATAATTATGTAACTTCTTTGTATGGTGACAGATGGTAACTAGACTTATCCTGGTGATTATTTCGAAATGTATAGAAATATTGCACTGTGATATTGTTCACCAGGAACTAACATAGTGTTGTCGGTCAACTATACTTCAAACAGAAACAAAACAAACTCATAAAGAGATCAGATCTGTGGTTACCAGAGGTGGGGAATGGAGGGAGGAGGATTAGATGAAGGGAGTCAAAAGGTAATAAACTTTCAGTTATAAAATACATAAGTACAAAGAATATAATGTATCAATATAACATGATTAACATAATTAACACTGTTGTATATTATATGAAAATCAAGAGAGTAAATAGTAAGAGGGCTCATCACAAGGAAGAAAATTTCTATTTCTTTAACTGTGCATCTATATGAGATGATGGATGTCCACTAAACTTACTATGGTAATCATTTCATGATGTACCAAGTCAAATTATTATGCCATGCACCTTAAACTTATATAGTGCTATATGTCAATTATATCTCAACAAAACCGGGGAAAAAAGGGGAGATATAGCATTATAAAGATGTCAGTTCTCTCTAATGTTATATATTTATTTAATAGGATCTCAATAAAAATGTTTTATTTTCATACGGAAGAATCTGATTGTAAAGACCTAATATGTGTGTTAATCGCTCAGTCATGTCCAACTCTTTGTGACCCCATGGACTGTCACCCTCCAGGCTTCTTGTCCATGGGATTTCCCAGGCAAGAGTAGTAGAAGTGGGTTGCCATTTCCTTTTCCAGGGGATCTTCCTGACCCAGAGATTGAACCCAAGTCTCCTGCATTAACAGGCAGATTCTTTACTACTGAGCCACCTGGGAAGCCCCTGGTTCTCCATAGAGCAATCAAAAAGTTCTTTGAAAATTCCATTTCAATCACATACCATGCCCCAGTTGAAGACTTGCAGTGGTTTCCCATTACTTTCAGGATAGACAGCAGAGTATTAACCTAGGCCTCAAGGCTCCATGTGGTATGGCTTTGGCTTGACTGCTTCATCCCATAACTCTAGTCTCTATTTGCTATAAGAGTTCACATGGCCTCCTTTATTTGCTACATACCTTCTTACCCCTTCTGTTCCTTTATCCTGTAAAGCTCCTTCTCCCCTCTGCCTTATTAACACCTGCTCTCGCTTCACACCTCAGCCCAAGCATCACCTCAAGGGAGCCCTTCCCTAAGTCTGGCTCCTAGCATGGCATATTTTACCTTTGTGCGATGGCTTGATTCATACTGATCACCTCTTCCCCCTACCCCTGCCTGACCCACCATAACGTGATCTTCAAGAGGGCAGAGGCCATGTCTGGTTTTGGTCATCACTGTATTCCCAGAACAGAGTCTGACACACCCTAGGGACTTGGCCTCGATTAATTCATTATTAACCATTTGATGGATCAGGTGTTGAGCTGAAACATCTCTATGGTTCATGTCAACTCTAAACTCTGGGCTTCCATTTCAGGTCCTGCCTGTGGGATAGAGGGGCAACAGGGCAAGCAGCCGACTAGGGTGAATTAGCAGTCTCTCTGTAGTCAAAGGCACTGGTTAGAACGAGAAGAAGCCCTTTCCCTACTTCAAAGATCCTGCTAAGAACAACGTGGCAGGCGCCAGTACGGGACTGGCCAGACAGTTCTCAAGAAATGCTTGACACAGGCCAGAAAACCAAGTGTCAGAAATCCTGGAACAGAGGCTTTTGCCAGGAGGTTCCCTGCCTTGTTGAGCTGAGAGAGAGAGAGCTCTAAATGCCGCTGATTAATCACTGCCATTCCAGCACTCTGCTGCTGCTTCTTGTCAAGTCTTTACCCCTCCTCCGCCCCTTCTAGAAAGACCTCAAGTAACTGCTGTCTTGAAACTTCCTCAGATGGTTGGCTTGGCTAACGCCCAAATATCTCTCATTCCATACTGAGGTGTCCGCGAAGGAGGGAGGGGTAAATTACTCTCCTAGATTTCGCATTGTATGATTCTGTTATTCTAAATCCCAAGGATTCCTTTTCCCTTTTAAAGAGTGAACTAGGGACACTTTGACAGCATGACCTGGACTCTATTCAGGAGAAAAGAGCTAGGAAATTGCATGTACATGAATCACCCTGCCACCGGGGGTGGAGGCAGTCCTTCAGTCCTTACCCCACGGCAAGAACTCTCTCCAAAGGTCAGATGATGCTCTGAATCCATACTCACCAGGCAGCCCACCATTTCCAAAAAAGCTGCTTCTGAGGCCCAGGAAGGAAGGTTTGGATGAGGGAGTCCGAACAATTTGACCCTTAGGAACGAGTGTTGCTCTGGTTGTGAATAAAAAAGTCCAACATCCTGTGTGAAAAGGAGGCGGGAAAGAGGAGCTGAGTACGTGGCTGGGTTCTGAGTTTGGCTAGTAGAAAAGGTATGTTTATTTGTAAGATGAAATACTCTATAGCAGTGAAAAGGATGGCCCAGAGCCACACTATCAGCATGCACTCATTTTAATTTTTTAAATTATTGTATTATTATTTTTGGCCACCCCATGCAACATGTGGGGTTTCAGTTCCCTGACAAAGGGTTGAACCCGTGCCCCTTGCATTGGAAGTGCACAGTCTTAACCACAGGACCACCAGGGAAGTCCCAACATGGACTCATTTTTAAAACCTAAGTTTCGAGGGAAAAAGCAAGTTGCTGAAGCATACACAGAGGATGCACGCACACACACACATGTGCTGCCATTTATAAAATGTTAACATGCAAAAATATAAACATCATTTAAATATATATATCCCCAATGATTTATAATAGGATATAACATATAGGATTTATAATATATATATGTGATATATATGTAATAAAAATATTAAAATACACATGGAAATGATAACTTCAAATTTGTGGTTGTCTTGTGGGTAGAGAGGCTGAGAGTGAGAAGGGGCATACAGAGGGGTCCGACTATACCTGACATATTTTATACTAAGTTAGGTGTTTGTTATATTGTTCTGTATATCTTTTATATATCTGAAATATTCCAGGATGATTTTTTAACCTTAGCTGTGGTAAAATGCACAGGTATAAAATTTACCTTTTTTTAAAAATGTACCACCTTAACCATTTTAAAGTATATAGTTCAACCAACTCCCCCAACTATTTTCATCTTGCAAAACTGAAACCCTATACCCATTAATAGCAGCTCCCCATTCTCCCCTCCCCCAACCGACAGCAAGCACCAAGCCATTTTTGGTATCTATGAACTGGGCTATTCTAGGTCCCTCATGCAGTTGAAATTATACAGGATTTGTCCTTTTGTGGCTGGCTTATTTCATTTAGCACAATGTCCTCAAGGTTCATCCATGTAGCATGTGTCAGATTTCCTTCCTTTTTAAAAGCTGAATATCCCAGTGTGTGGCTATATCCCATTTTGTTTATCCATTCACCTATCTACTGACACTTGGGTCCTATGTTTTGGCTTTTGTGAGTAATAAGTGTACAAATGAATAAAATGAACAAGTATACAACTATCTCCTCGAGACCCTGCTTTCCCTTTTTTGGGGTATATACCCAGAAGTGGAATTGTTGGCCATGAGGATTTTTTTTAAAGCAGAAAGAAACCTTAGGTTTCAGGGGGGCTTGAAGATAAAGTTCAACCCAGGGATCGAACCCAGGTCTCCCACATTGCAGGCAGATTATTTACCATCTGAGCCACCAGGGAAGCCCAAAGTTAAACCATGGACTTGCCTATTGATTGGGACGGTCTCTCAATTATGACCACCCAAGTTACCAGCGTCCCATGAGCAAAATCACTGCTAGATCCAGGGACTTTCCTCCTGATTTCAGCTGAAGCTATAAATACTCCCACTTCCGCCACGGCATCACTGCTGGGCCCACCCCCACACCTTTCCCTTCTTCTTTCTGTCACTGCTGGGAAGCCCCTGCCTCTGCTTCTGGACATCGTCCAACTGCTTTTCCTGTCCTGCGCACTGTGGTCCCCCAAGCTGCAGGAAGCCCATTTCTGACTGCAAAGGGAGGAAAGAAGGCAGCTGCGTTTCTGTTCTCCCAAGTTGCAAATTAGAGTGGATTTTCACCAGGAAATAACACTCTCCAATAAATGGTTTCCCGATCATCATTAATACTACAGTCCCTCTTCCTTATGGGTGCCATGGGCTCCAGGGGCCTGCTTTGGGAACTGAAGTCATTTGTAACGAGCTGAGGAAAATCTGTTCTGAATTTTAAACAGATTCGCCAACAAATTTTTGGAACGACACCAATTTTTAAGTTGTCAGTTCTCTATGAAGCCCTCAGGGGCCAAGTGAAGTTTTCCTTTGCTAAAGGGAATGACTCCAAGGAACCGAGCTTGCTGATGGGTGAAGTAAGACAGGGGAACTTCAGGGGAACTCCAAAATAATTTCCCGGGAAACAAAATGACATCATGGCTCACCTGTCCAGCTCCCTGAATTCTTTAGAGTACCCACTTTACTACAAAAAAAAAGCCTTTTTCTCTCCACAGCCCCACATGTTAAGCATGAATGGCACAACGATACACTCCAGTGATCTGATCATTTGCCACACAACGTGATTCCTAATTGCTTGAATAATACCACACAATGGAATCATTTCCTCCCCAGTAAAAACGATTTCTCTTTGCCTGAGTGATAATATCCTGTTGAAATATAATGCTGTTCCAGACAGTGACTACATAACGTCTGGAGTCTTCCCCCCCCCCCAATATAACCTTTAAATGCTAAGCATTAGAAAGGAGGCAGTAACAAGTGATAAAACACGTTCCCAAATGAAGAGAATTCTTTGCATTTATGTTGGAATCTTCTAATTACCCAATGTCCTTGGATAAAATGGTGAGTCAATAAATTTACAATGCACAGACAGTCTTTGCTCTGTTTCTTTGGAGAAGATCAGTTGTGTGACAAGAATGGAAATGGATTTTTCCATAAAGCTGGGATGCACTATCACATCTGTATTTGAACAGGCACACACGCCAGGCTGTTAATTTTAATGCCCCGATTTAATCCTTGTTATGTGCATCGCCAGACCCATAAAAGCTGCATTTTCTTTAGAAAGATAAACGGCCAGACATTTCTTGTCCAGTGGCCCATTGGGCCCACAGGTGCGGAGAGCTTCAGGAATACAGAGGAAAGAGATGTGGTCTCTGTTCTCGATGAGTTTAGATGACAGGCAATTCTCAGTATTATAGTTCAGAGTGGAAAGAGTCAAACATGGGAGAGATGAGAAAAGGAAGGCCCAGAGAGGGGAACCGGCTTTCCCAAGGTTACAGAGTGGACTTGTTTAGGTGAAAACCCAGTCCCTCTGACTGCAGCTCTTCGGGTGGGCACCATATACTTCCTCCAACTGCTGCTCCCTTTTTGGCCCCCAACTCTGGGAGGGAGCTGAGAGGCTGGTGGGGGGTGTTGCTCCACCGAGACTCAATATTGATGGCACCCTCTCTCCAAGAAGTCTTCTTGGGTAAGACTTCAAACTGTTCCAGATTCGACAAATATCACCCCCTGTGACCCTGACCTAGGCATATTTGCGTGTCCATGGCTGTTCCTAATAGCCCCAAATCGGAAACGACTCAAATGCCTACCAGCTGTAGAATGGACACTAAAATTGTGGAATATTTACCCAGTGTGATGCTTCACAGCAGTGAGAATAAACTACCTCCAACTACATACAACAATACGATGAATCCCATAAACATAATGTTGAGCAAATAAAGCCAGGCGCTAAAGGGCCCATACTGTATGATTCCATTTATGCAAAGAACAAAAAAAGTCAACACTAATCTATGCTTGCAGAGATCAGGAAGGTGGTTTTCTTTGGTTGCGGAGGGGGGCGTGGTAGTGACTAAAATGGAGTAAAAGGGCAGTCATAGGAGGCTAGTAATTTAATGTTCTGGTTTCTTTTTTTAAAAAAAATATTATTTTTATTGGAATATAATTGCTTCACAATGTTGTGTTGGTTTCTGCTGTACAATGAAGTGAACCAGCTATATGTACACATGTATCCCCTTCCTCTCAGACCTCTCTGCCGCAGCCCCACCCTATGTCAGCCCTCTAGGTCATCACAGAGCACCGAGCAGAGCTCCCAGTGCTTTACAGCAGGTTCCCACTAGCTATCTGCTTTACACATGGCATATATATCAATCTGGTTTCATGGGGATGTTCAGTTTGTGAAAATTCATCAAGTTGTAAACCTATTTGTGCACATTGGAACATGGATCTTGTATTTCCATAACGGTTAAAAGAGAAGGCTCCAGCCTGACCCTTTATCCACCACGGCTCCCCCACACAGGTGTGCTGGCTGACTCCAACGCAGCCTGTTTGTCCCTCAGCTGCAGGCTGTCTTTAACTCAGGCTTCAGTCTAACCACAGGGAACACACTGCAACCTCTTTAAGGGGTCCCCTTAGTGACCCCCTCATGAAGCTGAAAGTTAGAGGGTAGCTCTCTCCTGCCCCCATCCCCCGGGGCAGGGAGAGGAGAGGGATACTCTAGCATGGCAACAGTCTTCCCCAAAGAATCCTGTTCACAAATCCTCCTTCCCTCTCCCCTCTCTTGAAGTCTTTATAATCACAATTATTGAGGGTATTTGATATTCTTAAAGCATGTCTTTTGTAAAGTCTGCCTCTGTGCGCCTGTCCACACTCATTTTGGATTATGATGTCTTCCATATCGGCACGTAACAGCACCAGGAAGGTCCCATTTTGATATCATGTTCTGTAGGTAAAAAATAAATCCATCCACAATAATGACTAATTGCAGTCACGCAGTGCCTGAAGTTTATAAAGAGAATTCAGATCTATTACCTTGCTTAATTTTCACAGCAACCCTATGAGGCAGATGTCTTCATTACTTTCACGTTACAAGTGACAGTCTACATCTTTTTAAAGCCTTATGCTGGGCATTTCACATAGCTCTTTTGATTTTCACATGAACCATTAGAAGTAGATATTATCCTCCAATGTCCAGAGATGTAAAACAACCTAACTCCAAAGCAAGTAAGAAATTTGGTGCAGTCACCCGAGGTCACACAGGTACTACATGAGGACATTGAGATCCCAGGTTAGGTGTTCTGACTCGAGACTTGCTCTGTTTACCCCCATTGAGGGAAGGCCAAGGTGGGAATGTGCTAGAAGTGAGCTTTGGAAGAGACAGGCTTGGGTTTGAATGGCAAGCCTACTACGTGATTTGAGTTATTTTACCTTTCTGGACTTCACATGATACAGTCTACTTCTGATGGTTCCTGTGTAAAATACCTAGCACAAGTCTCTGAAAAGATATTGGTTCCCTTCTCCCTTTGTACAAAGTTC
Organism: Capricornis sumatraensis; assembly: GCF_032405125.1. Taxonomy (NCBI): domain Eukaryota; kingdom Metazoa; phylum Chordata; class Mammalia; order Artiodactyla; family Bovidae; genus Capricornis; species Capricornis sumatraensis. The sequence goes on along the minus strand of NC_091092.1, from coordinate 103,073,392 downwards.
TCCAGTCTAAGGAAGAATAGACGCACAAGGACAATTAACCAAAGAGAGGGAGTACTGGATCATACGGTAATTCTATTTTTAGGTTTTTAGGAACCCCATACTGTTTTCCACAGTGGCTGCACCAGTTTACACTTCCACCAACAGTGTGTAGGGGTGTTCCCTTTTCTCCACATCCTTAATAGTATTTCTTGTGGTCTTTCCGATGATAGCCATTCTGACAGGTGTGAAGTGATATCTCCTCGTGGTTTTGATTTGCATTTTTTTGCTGATTAACAGTGTCAAGCATCTTTTCATGTGCCTGTTGGTCATCTGTATATCTTCTTTTGAAAAATGTCCGTTCAGGTTGTCTGCCCATTTTCTAATCAGATTGTTTGATTTTTTTGATGTTGAGTTGTATGAACTATTTATATTTTCAGATAAATTTATGTTTATATTTTATATATAATTTATATTATATATATTTTTTCTGTATATTAATCTCTTATGGGTCATATTCTTTGCAAATATTTTCTCACAGTTGGTAAGTTGTCTTTTTGTTTTGTCGATGGTTTCCTTTGCTGTGCTAAAGCTTTTAAGTTTAAGAAGGCCCCATTTGTTTATTTTTGCTTTTGTTTCCTTTGCTTTGGGGGACAGATCCCAAAAAATGATGCTATGATTTATGTCAGAGTGTTCTACCTATGTTTTCTTATTCTGCTTCTGAGTGTCTATGCAAAGAAAATGAAAAAACTCATTTGAAAATATACATGTATCCCAGTGTTTCTGTGCTCAGTCGCTCTATAGTGCCTGACTCTTTTGTGACCCTATGGATTATAGCCTGCCAGGCTCCTCCATCCGTGGAATTCTCCAGGCAGGAATACTGGAGTGGGTTGCTATTTCCTACTCCAGGGGATCTTCCTGACCTAGGGATCAAACCCATGTCTCCTATACTGGCAGGCAGATTCTTTACCACTGCCACCTGGGAAGCTCCCATCCGAATGTTTATATTAATAGCAGTTTTATTTACAATTGCCAAGATATGGAAAGAACCTAAGTGTTGATTGACGGATGACTAGATAAAGAAGATATGGTGTATATATACAACAGAGTATTATTCAGCCATCAAAAAGAATGAAATAATGCCATTTGCAGCAACATGGTTGAACTAGAGATTATCATACTAAGCCGAGTAAGTCAGAAAGACAAATAGTCCATGATATGTGTGGAATCTAAAAAAATAAAACAAACTAGTGAATATAAGAATAAAAGATTCACAGATATAGAGAACAAAGTAGTACCCATGGGGAGAGGGAGGGAAAACTAGTCAACAGATTCTCCCCACATTTAGCTGTTTTTAAGCATTTCTAGCATTGTTTTGTATTTGTGGTAGTTCTGAATAACCAAATATAACAGACACTGTTGGGTATCTATCCAAATCCATTTCTACTTCTGGAATCACCTTCTATGGCCATGCACTCAGGGAAAGTACCACCCCCCTACTCCAGACAATTAGGGTCATTTCATTCCTTTTGTCTGTAGTGGGTTTAGGCAAGGGTATATGATCAAAATTCGGCCAATGAAATCTGAGAGGAAGTCTGCTGGGGAGAATCCTGGGAAAGTTTTTTTTTACTCTTAGAAAGGAAGACAAGACAGGAAACATTTCCTCTTTTTTTTTGCTATTCCACTCAATGCTATTTTGTGAGGATGTGATGCCTGAAGCTCCTGCAGCCATATTGTGATCATGAGACACAAATGCAAAGTGAAAGTCCAACATGATAAAGATAGGGAAACAGTAAGAAAAAAAAAAACAAACAAAGCTGAATCCTTGATAATGTTCTACCACTGAATTAAACAATTCCAGAACCACCTGCCTGACATATTCTATGAGTTAATAAATTCCATTATTTTAAAGCCAATTTTAGCCAAGTATTTTCTCCTTGCAACCAAAAGCATTCTAACCAAAACAACAGTTTAATACTATATTGTTCTTTTTAATGTGATTAATACTCATTTATTAGATGATGTGGCCAAAAGATACCAACTAGAGGAGCAAGAACACAGGGTCTTAGGGCAGGAAAAGACAAATGAGGTGCTAGAAATAGGATGAATAGGTGGCAAAAAAGGATGGAAACATGGAGGGAAATTCTCTTCACCAGACTGGAGAAGGAGCTAAAAGAAAGCTATAAGGATGCTGTGCTGCGCTGTGCTTCGTCGCTCGGTCATGTCCGACTCTTTGTGACCTCATGGACTGTAGCCCGCCAGGCTCCTCTGTCCATAGGATTCTCCAGGCAAGAATACTGGAGTGGGTTGCCATTTCCTCCTCCAGGGGATCTTCCCAACCCAGGAATTAAATCCAGGCCTCCCGCATTGCAGGTGGATTCTTTACCGTCTGAGCCACCAGGGAAGCCCAAGAATCCTGGAGTGGGTAGCCTGTCCCTTCTCCAGGGGATCTTTCTGACCCAGGAATTGAATCGGGGTCTCTTGCATTGCAGGTGGATTCTTTACCAGCTGAGCTAGCAGGGAAGCCCCATGGATGCTACAGCAAAGTAAATTATGTGTAATATGTTTCTCTTCACGTGCCAAGTTGAATGTATATTCTATGTATTAGACTTCTGCCACAGCAGAAGTGATACTCTTTCAATGTACAATCTCAAACCGGAAAAAACAAAACCCTGAGCATTAAAGCACAATCAACACTGTTTCTTATATTTGGTATTACTGAAATTACCTGCTTGGTTCCCCTTTCCTTTTTTTTCCTCCTTAATGAACCAGATAAGTAGGGATGAATAGCTTTTAAAGAGGTTTAGATTTATCGGATGATCACCATGCCACACGCTGCTAGGAGCTCTGTAAATACTGTTTATTTTAATCCTTACGGCAACTGTGGCAGATACCATTAGTTGCCTAGGTAACATCCATTTTGCCCTTCTTCCTATACTTCTCACAATGCTTGGATGAGAAGGCAAGAGGGTAGGAAAAGGGATACTCATAGCATAGCAACAGCCCTCTCCAAAGAATTTTCTTCACAAATCCCCCTTCCTTGTATGGCTCTGGTTTGTTCAGGATGATACTGTGCCCAGGTAAAACATATCACCTTTCTAGACTTCTTTGTTCAGGGAGGCCTGTGACAGAGTATTACACAATGAGAAGTAAGCACGGTTGCTACTTGGGCCATTCAGGGAACCTTTTTTTTTTTTTAATTTTTCCAAAAAGCATCAAAATATGTATGCAAAGTTTGTATTTGCCACCTAGCAATGTCCATAGCGAGAGGATGCACTACATAGACCTGTGTTTATTAGAAATAATTGGACTGTTTGGAACTCCATTACCCAAATTTCATGGGCATATGTGTCGGCAGACTTACATATGCAAATTTTACAAGTATTTTTAAATCTGACAGTAATTTTAAAATCTGACAACAAATAGGTCAGATCAAATTCTGGCGCAGCCACTATGGAGAACAGTATGGAAGATGCTTAAAAAACTAAAAACGGAGTTGCTATATGATCCAGCAATCCCACTCCTGGTCGTATATCTGGAAAACTCTAATTTGAAAACATACATGCACCCTAATGTTCACAGCAGTACTATTCACAATAGCCAAAACATGGAAGCAGCTTAAGTGTCCATCGACTGACGACTGAATAAAGACGATGTGGTATACATATACACACAATGGAATTCTACTCAGCCATTGAGAAGAATGAAATAATGCCATTTGCAGCAACATGGATGGACCTAGAGATTATCATACTGAGCAAAGTAAATCAGACAGAGAGAGATACATTCATATGATATCACTTATATTTGGAATCGAAAAACATAGTATAAATAAACTTATTTATGAATAAGAAATAGACTCACAGATATACAAAACAAACTATGGTTATCAGATGGGGTAGAGAGGGGAGGGGGAAAATTAGGAGTTTGGGATTAACATATGCACACTACTATATATAAAATAGAGAAGGACCTACTATATAGCATATGAAACTATATTCAATGTCATGTATTAAACTATAATAGAAAATAATATAAAAAGAATATATATAAATAACTGAATTACTTTGTTATGTACTACAAACTAACACAACATTGCAAATTAGCTATAATTTAATTAAAATAAATTAATTTTTAAAAGATTCTATGCACAGGTGATTTAATACTGGTCAAAATAGCATCCTTGCCCTTCAGAGCCAAGACACAGGGCCAAGCATGGTTTGTGAGACAATTACTCACATATATTTCATTTTATAATGTGGACACTTTACAGTAATCAACCTGAGAGCAAGGACATTTTGGAAATAGTGCCAAAGGGCTGGTATGCCATTTTAGTCATTCACAAATGTAAAACTCCTTTAATTAAGCACAACATGGTTTTCATGTCCTTTCCTCAGATGCCGGTTCTTGCTTTTCACTTGATCATAAGTGAAGTGAAGTTGCTCAGTCGTGTCCGACTCTTTGCAACCCCATGGACAGTAGCCTACCAGGCTCCGCCGTCCATGGGATTTTCCAGGCAAGAATACTGGAGTGGGCTGCCATTTGACTTTCACTTGATCATAAACTTATTTTAATAGTAATTTAAACATATGAGGGCCTGGTTTCGCTTTTTGTAAAAAAATTAATTATCTCCTCGTTTTTTCAAATTGAGATAGAACTGACATATAACATTATATTATCTTCAGGTGTACAAGGAAAGCTTTTTAAAAGAAAGCCAACTCAGCTAGCTTTTCTCTTTTTGCCTTTTGTCCTTCACCATTCGTCCTAAAATATGGATGTGATCATCAGAGATGAAACAACCACCTAAAAACATGAAGACAAAAAGCCAAGCATGCTCGCACCCAAAATAAGGAGTCTGGGTGCCCATGGCAGTATGGAGATACTGTACTAATTCTGGACTGCCTTCTCCTAAACTTCTTCATTACAGGAGAAAAATATACTCCTGTTTGGTTGAACTTCTGTGGTCAAGTTTCTATTCCATGTAGCTAAATACATGGCAACTGATATAGTTGTATGCTGAAGTTAACCTTTTTGAAAATTGTGAAATTTATCATGCATAGAACAATTGAAATGTGCATATATAGGATTTAGAAATAAAGTAATTTCCCCCAGCTTCCTCCTGGAACCTGCTCTACTCTCCTCCCTGAGAGGAGACAACCACTCAGACTTCTTGTGGTGGCATTTTTCCAAGGTTGTTGTTGCTCCCTTTAAAACACTAGTCTCTTGTTCTATTTTTTTTGAGAGTAAAGAGTTCCGTCCCCCAAAGTCCATTTTGACAATAAATAAGACTTTTTTTTCAGATATAGAAAAAAAAGCAAAATAGCAATTTGATATTGTTATAGATTATACTCCATATAAAATTATTACACCATATTAGCTATTTTTCCTGTGATGTACATTACTACCTTGTAACATCTACTTTATACCTACTGGTTTGTACCTCTCAATCCCACTCTCCCATTTAGCTCTGAGCTCAGCTGGGAAAGAATCCGCCTGCAATGCAAGAGACCCCAGTTTGATTCCTGGGTCAGGAAAATCCCTTGGAGAAGGAACAGGCTGCCCACTCCAGTATTCTTAGGCTTCCCTGGTGGCTCAGACAGTGAAGTCTCCTCCTGCAATGTGGGAGACCTGGATTCGATTCCTGGGTAGGGAAGATCACATGGCAACCCACTCCAGTATTCTTGCCTAGAGAATCCCATAGACAGAGGAGCCTGGCAGGCTATAGTCCATGGGGTGGCAAAGAGTCGGACACAACTGAGCAACTAAGTACAACATAGCACTACCCCTTTAACCTCTGATAACCACCGGCCTATTCTCTGAATCTGTGAGTCTGTTTCTGCTTTGAGTAAACAGGTTGTTGTTGTTGTTGTTGTTGTTCTTTTTTACAAAGCAAAACTCTATAGGGACAAAAGTTTGGGAAAGAAGGCAACAGCAAAATTTTAGAAGCAAGAAAGCCCATGGACAAGCACTGATCCAGCAGACTGGAAGAGGCTGAATCCTAAGTTTCTAAAGGAGGTTAGGGAGACAAAGAAGCAAGCTCATTTCTGCTGTGAAACTCCAGAAAGATCTGGGATTTGAAGGAAACCCATACCTCTGAAAGTGGGTTGTAAGTCGGACTAGAAAACAAAAGGTTTCATTGAACTTGTCTGTATCAGTCAGGCCCTAGTCAGGAGACAGAAACAGCACCAAGTATTTGAACAGGGGCTTCCCTGCTGCCTCAAATGGTAAAGAATCCACCTGCAATGCAGGAGACCCGGGGTTCGATCCCTGGGTCAGGAAGATCCCCTGGAGGAGGGCATGGCAACCCACTCCAGTATTCTTGCCTGGAGAATTCTATGAACAGAGGAGCCTGGTAGGCTACAGTCCACGGAGTCAGACACAACTAAGCGACTAACACTTTCACTTTCTTTCATTTGAACAGAAGGGATTTAATATAAAGAATTGTTAACTAGTCATAAAGTTATAAACTATGTAGCTAAAAGGGTAAAAAGAAAACTCTAAGGTGTTATGGGAGCAGTAACTACAGGAAGCAGCTACCATTCCCAGGGCTGGAGGGGAAAAAGGAAAAAGGATGACACTTAGAGTCTAGAAGCTTGGAACAGGGGCTCATAGGACTGTGACCCAGACCCCTAAGAAGGAGTTGGTGTTCAGCTGGTGCTGGTGTCTCTGGTGTGGGGCCACGATGAGGCTGGTTCTGTGAGCGCTGGAAAAATTGCAAACTGACTTCCTGTTGCTGGAGGAACTGCTGCTGAAGTGAAGACGCAGTGCTGGGTGCTGCTCACGGCTGTAGGAAGACAACTGGAAGTAGCTTGTTCCTCCTTTATCCCCCAGCCTTCTAGTTTCCCTCTGTTGCCCTCTATGGGAAGAGCCTAAGAAGGAACAGCTGGCAAAATGACCATGGTTTGCAGAGTTTCAACCCCAGCATTGCAAAGCTGAGTACAGCAGGGCTGGGCTTAGAGCTAGGAGACAATAACATAGTAACCAGCAGTGCTGGTATTAGAAGCAAATTTAATCCCAGATCCTCAACCTCAGCAAAGGAACTGCAGCTCTCTCCATTCCAGCTGAATACTGAAGTATATTCTCTGGAGGGCAGAGGGTCTCTGGAATGGGGGATGTTAAGCACCGTTGAGAGTGGGGTCTACTGAACATCGGGACCTGTTCTCACTCTTCTCCCAAAGGAGAAGGACTTTCACCAAAAGTCAGAAAGATACATATTCTCCAGTCAGGAGATTGGGAGGTTCTTCTCTGAAAATCTGGCAGCCCAAGACAAAATCTAAATTACAGTGAAATTTATAATCAATAAGCCCAACCAAGTTCTCATCCAGTCAGGTTTTTAGGTTATAATCTTAAACATGAGAGGACAGCCTAGGACTACCAGACATCTCAGGAAACTCTCTAAGGTGCAATACAGAGCCAAAACATTGAGGAGAAAAAAGAACTTGGAGGAAACAGATACTATGCTGAAAGATACCATCGTTCAGTTCAGTTCAGTTCAGTTCAGTCGCTCAGTCGTCTCCGACTCTTTGTGACCCCATGAATCGCAGCACGCCAGGCCTCCCTGCCCATCACCATCTCCTGGAGTTCACTCAGACTCACGTCCATCGATTCCGTGATGCCATCCAGCCATCTCATCCTCGGTCATCCCCTTCTTCTCCTGCGTCCAATCCCTCCCAGCATCAGAGTCTTTTCCAATGAGTCAACTCTTCGCATGAGGTGGCCAAAGTACTGGAGCTTCAGCTTTAGCATCATTCCTTCCAAAGAAATCCCAGGGTTGATCTCCTTCAGAACGGACTGGTTGGATCTCCTTGCAATCCAAGGGACTCTCAAGAGTCTTCTCCAACACCACAGTTCAAAAGCATCAATTCTTCAGCGCTCAGCCTTCTTCACAGTCCAACTGTCACATCCATACATGACCACAGGAAAAACCATAGCCTTAACTAGACAGACCTTAGTCGGCAAAGTAATGTCTCTGCTTTTGAATATACTATTTAGGTTGGTCATATCTTTTCTTCCAAGGAGTACGCGTCTTTTAATTTCATGGCTGCAGTCATCATCTGCAGTGATTTTGGAGCCCCCCAAAATAAAGTCTGACACTGTTTCCACTGTTTCCCCATCTATTTCCCATGAAGTGATGGGACCGGATGCAGTATCTAATATTTTGTGAAAATTAGAGATGTTGTTATTTAGTCGCTAACTTGGTCCAACTCTTTTGGATCGTGTAGCCTGCCAGGCTCCTCTGTCCATGGGATTCTCCTGGCAAAAATACTGGAGTGGGTTGCCATTTCCTTCTCCAGAGGATCTTCCTGACCCAAGGATCCAACCCACGTCTCCTGAATTGGCTGGCAGATTCTTTACCACTGAGCCACCAGAGAAGATAATGTGACCAAATAAAAAGAAAACATTCAGAGAACAGGAATGAACCCTTAAAAATAAAAAATAGGATAGCAGAAATGAAAAACTCAACAGGAGGACTGGAAGTGAAAGCTGAGGAAATCTCCCAGAATGTGGAGCAAAAAGACAAATGAAAGATAGGAAATAAATGATTTTTAAACATTTTGAGGTCAGTCAAGAAGTCCAACATATGAAAAATATGAGTTCCAGGGTGAGAACACATGGAAAACGAAGAGTAGAAATCAGCAAAGAAATAATTCAAGAAAATTTCTCTGAGTTAAAGGATCTGTTTCTAGATTGAAAGGGTTCACTGTGTATGAGTTGAGAAAAAAAAACCACAACTATACCACATGGGTGGTATGGCACATAACCATGAAATTTTAGAACACAGGAGACAAAAGAAAATATTCTATGAGCTGCAGGGGAAAAATTATTCACACCAGACTGGAGTCAACCTCAGGAAACTGTTAGAGACCTCAGCCTACTGCCCAGGTACTCTGGCAATAATTATATGCAACTATAATAAATATCTATCATATATTAATAATGATAAAGACCAAAGACTTTACATATGTCATTGCTTTTAATTTTATAACCATCCAACATTTTAAACTTGACTTCAATAACTATCCAAGAAGGTATTTGACTTGAATAAGTTCCCACCGCTATTAAGAGTTAATAACAATAGCTAACACATATTTATCGCTTACTGTGTGCCGGACTCCATGCTGTAACAGACACTGCGGATTGCCTGGCCAATAGCCATCCCACCCCTCCTGTACCTGCTAACAGAATCCTTATTTTGTTCAGGTATCTCTTCCTCAGGAAAAGGGACCTTATCTCCAGCATGATTGTGTAAGTCAGTCAGAGTGATCCTATTCCCCTTATGTCAGTGATAGACTGAATTAAAGGCAGGCTATGACCCAGCTCTGGCCAAAGATGCGGGAAGGAAAGTCAGTGAGCAATTTCTGGGAAAGGTTTTCTCATCTTTAAAAAGACGCAAAAGAAGGAGATAGTTCTCTTCTGCTGCTGCATATGGTATTGTCTGGAGGAAACAGCAGCATGTATGGCAGCCATTTTATGACCATGCGGGGAGACACCCTAGGAAAGCCTGAAAGTTGATGTTGGAAGAGCACAAAGCTTGAAAGAACTTAACCAATCCTGAAACTTTTCAACAGTAACATTTGGAACCTAGAAGACAATGGAAACTTCAAAATGCCATGGAAAATTAATTTCAACCTATAATTCTATACCTGCAAAGCAATCAATTAATGTGGGGATAAATTAAAGACCTTTTCAGACATGCAAAGTCACAAAAAGTTTACCTCCCATGCACCCAATTCTCAGAGGCTACTGGAACTGCTTCATCAAAAAAAGAGAGTGACTCAGGGACCAGGAAATAGGGGCTGCAACTCAAGAGAGGGGCAACAGGAGCTCCCAGGATGATACTGAAAGGAAACACCAGGACAGCAGCTGAGCCCCAGGGGCAGAAGACAATTAATATGTTCTAGATTAGGGTGAGTCAAATATCTCCAGGAAAGAGTTTTTCAAGAAGATGAAACTGATGGAATACTTGACGAATTTGAACATATTGAAAGGAGATGTAGACAATAAAGGAAGACTGAGGAGATGAATTCATCGTTAAGTGTGTAGGGAACAACACAAGTGAGAAAACCAGACAGCTATTAATTCCAGGAAGAAAAAAGTTGAGCCATCAAGGAAAAGTCATCATAGGGTACTACACAGCTTAGCCATGAATGATATTTACATATTATAATAATGTAAAGAATGAATATTGACTCAGCCAAATTGTGGTATATCTATATTGAGAGGCTTGAAGGTGGAAAGTGTAGCTGGATATAGTAAGCAAGGAGAGGGGAGTTCGTGAAAGAGCAAAAATACTTTTCAAATGAAAATATCAGTAGATAATGCTTACACTGCACAAAGCAAGAGCTGTCACCATAAGCATGTTATTTAGTGCTATGAAGGGAAATACCAAAAGAAAGAGTTACGAGAGAACCAAATGGCTGCCTTTGGGGAGTGAAACATGGAGGTGATGGTGAGAAGAGGACTGTTCTTTTTTTCATCATTAGCCTTGTACAACGGATTGTCTATTTAGGAATCTGAATAACTTTAGTAAAAATAAAAACTAGATTTAAAACTAAGAACCTCTCCCCCAATTTTTTCAAGAAGCCAACGATTAACTCCAAGGCAAATAAGAGTTATTCAAGAAAAGAACACAAAATGTGCTCAGCTGTGAATATTAATTACATAATGTGCCAACTATGTTCTCCTCGCCTTCCAGATCCATCTACCCTTCTCCACCTGCTCTGTGCCCAGCAGGCAGACCTCTGTCAACTCCACCAACAGGCTCCCTCTGGCTTCCAGGAGGGTTTTGCCCCTGGAGAGCCCCAGCAGGACAGCAGAGGGGGACAGGGGGGCCAGTTGGGGATGTGTCACACCTGGCTGTCTCTCTAGAATGGTCACCTCCAGCTGGCTGCATGCTTTCACAATGACTACAACTGTTATCAGGCAGCTCCCTCTATCCAGTCCTCACTCCCCAGGTTCTTTGGGGCCTAGGAGTGGTCATGGAACCCCCTCAGTTTTACCAGCCATATCCCTAGTGCTTTCCCTATACCATGCCTGTGCATGCATGCTAAGTCACTTCAGTCATGTCTGACTCTGTGACCCTATGGACTATAACCTGCCAGGTTCCTCTGTCCGTGGGATTCTGCAGGCAAGAATACCGGAATGGGTTGCCAGGCCCTCTTCCAGGGGATCTTCCTGACTCAGGGATCAAACCCAGGTCTCTTACATCTCCTGCATTAGCAGGCAGGTTCTTTACCACTAGAGCCATCTGGGAAGTCCCATACCACGCCTACACTTTTACAAATGGTTCCTTATTAAAGGAAAATGTGGAGGGGGGATAAATTAGGAGTTTGAGACTAACATACACACACTACTATATATAAAATAGGTAACTGACAAGGACCTACTGAACAGAGAACTATAGTCAACATTTTGTAGTAACTCATAAGGGAAAAGAATCTGAAATCTGATTCTTTAACTGAAACACTTTGCTGTACATCTGAAATGAACATAATATTATAAATCAACTATACTTCAATTAAAAAATATATATATGTCTAACCAAAAAATATATAAATAAGAAAAAAGTTTAATGGCACTTTATTAAACTTTTTTCAAATGACCCAATTTTGAGTGTGCCATCTGTTTCTTCCTAGAAGCCTAATACATACAACCATAGTAATATAAACAACGAATATTGACTTAATTTTTTAAAAGTTCATGATATATTGAGAGGTAAGGAGGGGATCCCCTTCAAGGATCACTGCCTTGTCATGGCGAAGGGGCTTGCATAACCTAACGAAGCTATGAGCCATGCCGTGCAGGGCCACCCAAGATGGATGGGTCATAGCAGAGTTGTTGCTCAGTCGCTCAGTCATGTCCGACTCTTTGTGACCCTGTGGACTGCAGCACGCCAGGCCTCCCTGTCCTTCACCATCTTCCAGAGCTTGTTCAAACAAACTTATGGCTATGAACCATGCCGTGCAGGGCCATCCAAGACGGATGGGTCATAGCCAAGAGTTCTGACAAAACGTGATCCACTGGAGGAGGGAAGGGCAAACCACCCCAGGACACTTGCTGTGAGAATCTCATGAACTGTATAAAAGGCCAAAAACATATGACACCGAAAGATAAGTCCCCCAGGTCTGAAAATGTCCCATATGCTACTGGGGAAGAGCAGAGGAGAATTACCAATAGCCCCAGAATGAATGAAGCGGCTGGGGCAAAGCAGGTACAACACTCTGCTGTGGATGTGTCTGGTGATGAAAGTAAAATCCAATGCTGCAAAGAACAGTATTGTATAGGAACCTGGAATTTAGGTCCATGAATCAAGGAAACTTGGACATGGTCAAGCAGAAAATGGTAAGAATAAACATTGACATCCTAGGAATCAGCAAACTAAAATAGACAGGAATGAGTGAATTTAACTCATGACCATTACCATCTACTACAATGGGCCAGAATCCCATAGAAGAAATGGAGTAGACCTCATAATCAACAAGAGTCTGAAATACAGTACTTGGGTGCAACCTCAAAAATGACAGAATGATCTCAGTTCATTCCCAAGGCAAGCCATTCAACATCACAGTAATCCAAGTCTATGCCCCTACCACCAATGCCGAAGAAGCGCAGTTGATCAGTTCCATGAAGACCTAGAAGATCTCCTAGAACTAACACCCAAAAAAGATGTTCTATTCATCACTGGGGATTAAATTGCAAAAGTAGGAAGCCAAGAGATATCTGGAGTAACAGGCAAGACTGGCCTTGGAGAACAGAATGAAGCAGGGCAAAGACTTACTGAACTCTGCCAAGAGAATGCATTAGTCATAGCAAATACCCTTTTCAACAACACAAGAGATGACTTTATACATGGACAACAACAAATGATCAATATTGAAATCAAATTGATTACGTTCTTCATAGCCAAAGATGGATAAGCTGTATACAGTAAGCAAAAACAAGACCTGGAGCTGACTGTGGATCATATCATCAGCTTCTCATAGCAAAATTCAGGCTTAAACTAAAAGAACTGGGAAAAACACCAGGCCAGCCAGGTATGACTTAAATTAAATCCCATATGAATTTGCAGTACAGGTAAGAAATAGATTTAAAGGACTAGATCTAGTGAACAGTGTGCCTGAAGAACTACGGACGGAGGTCCATAATATTGTAGAGGAGGCAGCGAACAAAACCCTCCCCGAGAAAAAGAAAAGCAAGAAGGCAAAGTGGCTATCCAAGGAGGCCTTACAAATAGTGGAAAAATGAAGAGATGTGAAAAGCAAGGGAAAGAGGGAAAGATATATCCAATTAAATGCAGAGTTTCAAAGAATAGCTAGAAGAGAGAAGGCCTTCTTCAATGAACAGTGCTTAATAACAGAAGAAAACACCAAAAGAGGAAGGACTAGAGAAATCTTCAGGAACATTGGAAGCATCAAGGGAACATTCTGCCCAAAGATGGGCACAATAAAGAATAAAAATTGTAGACACCTAGTAGATGCTGATGAGATCAAGATGAGATGGAAAGAATACACAGAAGATATGTATAAAAAAGATCTTCATGAATTGGATTACTACAAAGTTGTGGTTAGTCACCCAGAGCCAGACATTCTGGTGTGCAAAGTCAAGTTGGCCTTAAGAAGCACTGATGTTAATAAAGCTAGTGAATGTGATGAAATTCCAGCAGAACTATTCAAATCCCTAAAGGATGATGCCATCAAGGTTTTACATTCATTATGTCAGCAAATCTGGAAGATCCAGAAGTGACCACAGGACTGGAAAAGGTCACTCCTTATCCCAATTCCCAAGAAGGGTAATACCAAAGAATGTGCTAACCATTAGACAATCACACTCATCACCCATGGTAGTAAGGTCATGCTTAAAATCTTGCATGCTAGGCTTCAGCATTATGTGAACCAAGAAATTCCAGATGTCCAAGCTGGGTTTAGAAAAGGAAGAGGAACCAGAGATCAAATTGCCAACATTCGCTGGATTATGGAGAAAGCAAGGGAATTTTAGAAAAACATCTATTTCTGTTTCATTGACTATGCTATAGCCTTTGACTGTGTGGATCATGACAAACTGTGGAAAGCTCTTAGAGAGATGGGAATACCAGACGATTTTATCTGTCTCCTGAGAAACCTGTATGAGGGTCAAGAAGCAACAGTTAGAACACTGTAGGGAACAACTGATTGGATCAAGATTGAGAAAGGAGTACAACAGTGATGTCTGCTGTCACCCTGTTTGTTTAGCCTACACGCTGAGCACAGAGAAATGCTGGGCTGGATGAGTTACAGGCTGGAATCAAGATAGGCAGGAGAAACATCAACAACCTCAAATATGCAGGTGATACCACTCTAATGGCAGAAAGTGAAGAGGAACTAAAGAGCCTCTTGATGAGGGTGAAGGAGGAGAGTGAAAGAGTCGGCTTAAGACTAAATATTAAGAAAAAAAAAAAACACAACTAAGATCAAAGCATCTGGCCCCATAACTGAATGGCAAATAGAAGGGGAAACGGTGGAAGTAGTGACAGCTTTCTTCTTCTTGGGTTCCAAAATCACAGAGGCTGCAGCCATGAAATCAGAAGAGGATTGCTTCTTGGCAGAAAAGCAATGACAATCCTAGACAGTGTTTTGAAAAGCAGAGACATAATTATGCTGACAAAGGTCCGTATAGTCATGGCTATGGTCTTCCCAGTGGTCACGTTTGTGAGCTGGGCTGTAAAGAAGGCAGAGTGCCAAAGAAGTGAAGCCTTCGAACTGCAGTGCTGGAGAAGACTCTTGAAAGCCCCTTGAACAGCAAGATCAAACCAGTCAATCTTAAGGGCGATCAACCTTGAATATTCACTGGAAGGACTGATGCTGAAGCTGAAGCTCCAATATTTTGGTCATCTGATGTGAACAGATGACTCATTGGAAAAGTCTCTGATGCTAGGAAGGATCAAGGGCAGAAGGAAAAGAGGGCATCAAAGGATGAGATGGCTGGACAGCATCACCAATGCAACAAACATGAACTTGGGCAAACTCTGGGAGACGGTGAGGACAGGGAGGGCAGGCATGCTGCAATCCATGGGGTCGCAAAGAGTCAGACACCACTGACCAACTAAACAAGGAGGGGAAATATGTGCTTATTTGAAGAAGGTGTATGGAAGGGAGCTCTAAATCCCATTATCTAAAAGTGAAAAGATTTAAGAAACAGGAGAGTATGCATACTATTTAGAAATATGAAAATGAATCTCAGCAGAAATAGCAAAAAAAAAAAAAAAAGAAAGAAAGAAAGAGTAAAGGAAGTGAAGACCTTTCTGATTTTTTATTTGAATACCTGAGGAATAGCTTTCAAAATTGTGTTTTTCAGACTATGGTTTGAGACCCATTAGTAGGAATTAAAATCTATTTAGTATCAGTCAATTCTTTAATTAATTAGAACAGAGTAGAAATCATCAGCATTTTTTCACAAATAGTCAGAGTAGATGTGGATTTGTTAAGCTGCTCAGTTTTATATTTCTATGTGTGTGTGTGATATAAAATGCATTTGAGTTGGGCTCAAAAAAGCTTGAAAGTCACTATTTTAAAGAATGGTTGTTGAAAACAGGGCAGAGAAGTAAAAAACCCAACCCAGTAGGGTTAAAGGGCTATGTTATTCTCTGAAGACACAGTTACATTTTGAATAGCTGACAGCAGTAATAATTCACTACACTTATGTGAGGCCTTGCCAGGTTAACAGTTTCCCATGCAGCTCTTATTTTATTCACCCTGTGTGTTATAATGCTCTTGGCTCAACAGCTAATAAAGAAAGAAATTCAGAGCCTTTCTGTTGGAACAATTTATTGCTTTATCATGGAAGCCACTACATACAAAGAAATAGAATTGTTCAGAATGGGGCTGGGGGAATGCTGCAATTAAGGTACCAAGCAAGAATAAAAATTATATCCAATGCAGTAGGAAATGGGATGGAAATCCAGACCTATTTGCAAGGAACTGATACTTAAACTACCAGCCAGGTGATTCAGGGCTTAAGCTAACAGAATTCCTAGAATGTAGAAACAAAAACACCATCTCAGAGGAATCAATATCTAACTTTCATTTTGTTAGAGAGATGGAAAATGAGGTCCAGACTAGTGAAGTAAACTGGAAAAGTATACTATTTTCAATCTAGGAAAGAAGAGTTTTGAGATTAAATCTTCAAGAAGGTACCATATTTTATCATATCTAGTTGAAACTCTCTATATAATTATGGTATTCCAACTATATTTATTCTATAATTTAAATATTTATAGAGCTTCCCTGGCGGTGCAGTGGTAAAGAATCCGCCTGCCAATGCAGGGGATGGAAGAGATGTGGATTCAATCCCTGGGTTGGGAAGATACTCTGGAGAAGGAAATGGCAACCCACTCCAGTATTCTTGCCTGGAGAATCCCATGGACAAAGGCACCTGGGGAGCTACAGTCCATGGGGTTGAAAAGAGTCGCCCACGACTGAGCACAGCATAGCTAGCAGCTAGTAAAGCTCCTGACATATATCACACATATTTTTTTTGCATATGAAAACAATTATTTCAATTAAATTATTTCATTAAAAAATTCTATAATGCCATTAAAAAAGGAAGAAAATAGAAACATATTTAACTGCCTTTAAAGACCAAGCAAACCTCTATATAAACACATATACATTTCAAAGATTTCCACTGTTTTAACAATAGTGCATCAATAAATACGTACCCAATGTTAAACCAACTTTAACATGACTTTAGTTTCTAACATTGTCCACATCTCATATGTATTTATATGAATATATACACTGGGAGGAAAATGAGGAACTAAACCACAATTTTTCCGCCAACTTGTGCAAGGTGAATAACAAGTGGTTAAAAAATCAAGTTCCCATGCACCAGAATGTCCATCTGTTTGAGCTCCTCAGAGTTCTAAACCCAAGTGCAAAATTTTAAATCATGAGAGTAAACCCTGACAAATGCTTTCAAGTCTCTTTTTTCACTGCAACAACTAGCTGTGAGTGGCTCATCAATTAAAAGTTGGCCCTCACAGAACAGCATGATGGCGCTGGTGAGCACAAGCTTCCTGCTGCTTCTGCATTCTCAGGTGGAGGGTGATAATGAACTGAAAATGATGAAATGCAGGCTGCTTCTCCACCCATCATGCCCTTATGTCCAGCAGCACAGACTGAGAGAGTCCTGTGTGCCAGGAAGAGCCAAAGGAGGAGGAGATGGGAGTCTGCTCTCAAGGAATTTTAGGTCTTGTCGGGTCCTCATGAGACAACTAGAGCATGGTATCAGATGGTATCTGATAAAGAGCTAAGTTGTGTACGGACTACCTTGGCAGTCCAGTGGTTAAGACTGTGTTTCCAGTGCCTCCACTGCAGGGGACGTGGGTTCAATCGCTGGTTGGGGAACTAAGATCCTACCTGTCGCACGTGGAATGGTGAAAAAATAAAAGCTAAGTTGTGTGGATTGAGAAGTAAGTTCAGCTAAAGAGATCTGTGTCACTGGTGCCATTCTATGTCTTGTCTGGAGAAGTCCTGTGGGCTGTTGAATAGAGTGAGGCTCTCATTTTCTAGAGTGCACTTGACCAGGCCACAAATGGACCTAAGGGCCAACACGTGCTTTTGAGCCCATTGCTGAAACCCACCAACCTTATAGCTGATCTCTTAGGATCTCAGCAACCTAGATGCCTGTCTGCCTTCAACTTGCCCATTTACCTCCAGAAAGCTGAGTTACAAGAAGTGAGGATCAGGAAAACCAAGTCCCACAGACAGCCCACAGGGTAACACAGAACCACACAGCAGGTGCATCAGGCAGGTCCTCTCTTGCACAATGTCCATTCTGATTGGTTAAACAAAAGAGAATGTATTGATGGACATTAGAGGTGCTTACAGGATCTCTAGGGCAGTGAGTCAGGCTCGTAAGCAGGAATTATGCCATGAGACTGCTCCTGCTGTGGGGTCTGAGCACCACAGTTCACATGGCCAATGCTGGGCATGGGACCCTCCCACTAGGACCTCTGCCACTGCTGCACTGAAGGCTGGACATCCCTCCTTCAGGAGCTGCCATCCTTCTTATAATGGATTCTATGCCATGCCTCTGACTTTACTCTCTTCCAAATCAAAGGCTCTCACAGGAGCATCATTGTATACCCACATCCTGGCTGCAAGTCAGTCTGAGAAAGCAAGGTTCTGCCTTCCAGCTTGGGAGGCAAAATATACAAAGTCCTCCATCCCAGGGACAGGGGAGCCTGGTGGGCTACCGTCTATGGGATCGCACAGAGTTGGACACGACTGGAACGACTTAGCAGTCCTAACATAGGGAGGGTGTGCAGAGGTGCCAGGCTACCAAAAGGCATGGAAAAAAAAAATGTTCATTTGTTAAGTGAGCCTTAGGCAGAATGTACACAGAGTTCCAGTCCCACGTTGTTGACGTCTCTACGCACTGCCTCAGTGACATTTGAAATCTGGCATTTCCTATCCATTAGAAGAGCACAGTAGTTCTCTTCTTGATCTTTCAAGGTCATGGGATCCTTGTGCTGGTGGGGTCACCCAAGGCAGCAGCAACAGCAGCAAGCGAGAGCTAAAGACAGACGCAGCTTAGGAAGTACCTCCTGACACACACACACAACACGAGTGACGCTCTGTGTGTCACAGAGGAAAATCCCGAATTGCAGATCAGATGTTCATTTGCCTGATAAACCACACACTAAATCAGGACTTCAGTTTTCTCTTCAAAGTTGGAACAGAAGGTCTCAGCAAGGATTAGCGGTTGTATTAGTTTTCTGTGGCTTTTGCAACAAACGATCACATACTTGATGCCTTAAAACAATACACATTTAAGGACTTCCCTGGTGGTCCAATGGTTAAGACTCTGCACGTCCAGTGCAGGGGCTATGGGTTTGATCCCTGGCTGGGGAGGTTCTGCCGGTTTCCCTGGTGGCTCAGACAACACAGAATCTGCCTGCAATGCAGGGGACCTGGGTTCAATCCCTGGGCTGGGAGGATCCCCTGGAGGAGGAAATGGCAACCCACTCCAGTATTCTTGCCTGGAGAATCCCATGGACAGAGGCACCTGGGGGGCTACAGTCCATAGGGTCACAGAGAGTCAGACATGACTGAAGGACTAACACTTTCACTTTCACTATCTGTGGGGAAATTCTGTATGACGCATGGCATGGCCAAAAAAAAAAAAATAACCACATCCACATTTATTCTCTCATACTTCTCGAAGCCAGAAGTCTGAAATCAGTACTGCTGGACCAACATCAAGATGGAGGCAGTCCCACATTTACTCCAGAGGCTCTAGAGGAGAGTCCATTCCTTGGTTCTTCCAGCTTCTGTGGCCACCAGCATTTCTTGGCTTGTGGCCACATCACTGCAATATCTACCTCCATCTTCACACCGCTATGTGTGTGTGTGTGTGTGTGTGTGCGCGCGTGTGTGTCTCCCTTTGCCCGTACCTCTTATATGGATAGATATGATTGCATTTAGGGCCCACCTGGATAATATAGGATAATCACTTCATCGCAAGATCCTTAACTTAGCTTCTACACAGCAAAGGAAACCATTAACAAAATGAAAAGACAACCTGCTGAATGGGAAAAAAAAATTGCAAATGATATAACCAATAAGAGGTTAATATTTAAAAATATATGAACAGCTCATATAACCCAACATAAAAAAAAAAACTTCCCAGTTAAAAGATGGACAGCAGATCTGAATAAACATTCTTTTTCAAAGAAGACATATAGATGAACAACAGGCACATAAAAAGATGCTCAACATCGTTAATCATCAGAGAAATGCAAATCAAAACCACAATGAGGTATCACTCACACCTGTCAGAATGGCCATCATCACAAAGGCCACAAATAACAAATGTTAGCGAGGATGTAGAGAAAAGGGAACGCTAGTACACTGTTGGTGAGAATGTAAATTGGTGCAGCCACTCTGGAAAACAGTATGGAAGTTTCTCAAAAAGCTAAAAACAGAACTCCCATATGATCCAGTAATTCCATTCCTGGTTATAGATTCAAAACCCACAAAAACACTAGTTTAAAAAGATACATGCGCCCCAATGTTCACAGAAGCATTGTTTATAATTACCAAGATATTGAAACAATGTAAGTGTCCATAAACAGATGAATGGATAAAGAATATGTGGTATACACACACATACATATATATAATGGAATCATATATATGTATGTATGTGTGTGTATATATATATATATATGAGAAGTCCCTGATGCTGGGAAAGATTGAGGGCAGAAGGAGAGGAGGGCATCAGAGGATGAGATGGCTGGATGGCATGAACTTGGGCAAACTCTGGGAGATGGTGAGGGACACGAAGGCCTGGTGTGCTGCAGTCCGAGAGGTCCAAACAACAACATCTATGTATATAATGGAATACTACTCAGCCATGAAAAAGAACAAAATTTTGCCATTTGCAGCAACATGGCTAGACTTAAAGGGCATTATTCTTTGTGAAATAAGTTAAAGAACAAAACATCCTGTATGATACCACTTATACATGGAATCTAAAAAATACAACAAACTAGTGAACATAAAAAAGAAGCAGACTAACAGATGGGAAAACAAACTAGTGGTTACCAGTGGGGAGAGGGAAGCAGGGAGGGGCAATACAGGGGTAGGGAATTAAGCGTTACAAACTATTAGATATGAAATAAACTACAAGGATATACTGCATAACATGGGAAATATAGCCAATATTTTATAACAATTATAAATGGAGTATAATCTTTTCTGGGAGGCCATGCCACATGGCATGCGGGATCTTAGTTCCCCAACCAGGGATCAAACCTGGGTCACCTGCAGTGGGGTCACAGAGTCATAACCACTGGACCACCAGGAAAGTTCCTGGAGTATGACCTTTAAGACTGTGAATCACTATGTCGTATACCTGAAACTTGTGTACATCAACGATATCTCAATTTAAAAACAATTTTTTAAAGATCCTTTAACTTAAAATCACACTTGCAAAGACCCTTTTTGAAAATAAGGTAACGTTCACAGTTCTAGGGCTTAGGACCTGATATATTTGGGGAACATTGTTGAGCCTATGATGGTGGTAGAGGAGGGCTGTAGAAGACAAGACTGGAAGAATCAGGCAAGACCAGAACTAATCAAATATATAGTTGTGTCCTCTCCTAAGTCATCTCAACCAACCTCAGGCAGCCTCAGAATCTAATAAAACTAAATGATCCCTGTCTCCAGACTTAGTTCTTAGAGTGATTAATTAATCCCTTTGACATGAAATTGTCTTCAAAGCCAACACAAGCAAAACCATTTGGAAAGTAAAACAAAGGTTGTTAGTTACAAACATCTCTTGACTATATTCACTAACCTCAGTTTGGTCTCTCATGTTGGTTCAGTAGTTACTTTAGACAACTGATTTTTTGCGGACTCAGCTGTAGCTGACTACAACTAGCACCAAGGGCTGGCTTGTCTAGGATGCTAGGTGTGGCTCCTGCTTTGCCATCCTCAGGCTTCCCTGGTGGTTCAGATGGTAAAGAATCTGCCTGCAATGCAAGAGACCTGGGTTTGATCCCTGGGTCAGAAAGACCCCCCCTGGGGAAGGGAATGGTAACCCACTCCAGTATTTTCGCCCGGAGAAGTCCATGGGGTCACAAAGAGTCACTCACAGTTAAGTGACTAACACTTTCACCTTTCTGCCATTCCTAATGGTTTGATCTTGGGCAAGTTCTTTGCTTTCTGTGCCTGTTTTTTTTTTCTTTTTTTAATGTGGACCATTTTAAAAGTCTTTATGAAATTTGTTATAACATTGCTTCTGTTTTATATTTTGGCTTTTTGGCCAGGAGGCATGTGGGAATCTTAGCTCCCTGACCAGGAATCAAAGCCATACCCCCTGCATCAGAAGATGAAGTCTTAACCACTGGACCAGCAGGGAAGAATCTGTGCCTGTTTTCTTGTCTCTAAAATAGGGATGATAAGGAGATTTAACCTCATGGAGTTGTCATAGGATTAAAATGAGACAGTGTGTATAAAGAATACTCAGCATACAGTAAGCACTGAATAAACATTAGCCCTTGTTGTTGCTTTTATAATTGTTATTATAGTTCTCATGCTGTTCTTGTGATGCAAATACAGTATATATGAGCCAAACCATATTAAAGGGACTTTTCAAAAGAGATGAAATGAGTTTACCAGTGACTAGCTACAAAAGGAGACACACACACATTTAATTCTGTTTAGTTGAATGGAACATAAAAGCCCAAAGTTATAGTGTCAAATAGACCTCAAATAAATTAAATGATTTTGTTGTTGTTCGTATGTCATAACAATGATTCAAACACAATGGCAGGAATTTTTCTCCAAGTAAAAGGCTTTTGCAGACCTCAAGATGAAGAGTCTGTCTTCCAGGCTTAACATAACTCTTTTCATAATTTTTTAAACATATCCATTTTCATGCAGGACAGCAGGGGCAGCTTTATTAACAATATTTATCCATTAAATAGTAAGTTATCCCAAATATCTTGGGCTACACATTTTTACTATAATCAGGTGGAATCAATAACCAAATACATAACTTGTGTTTCTGTTTATGTAGTCTCAAGAGTATTTATTTGTTTAATAAAGCCCACAGTGTAGCTGGTAATTGGAGATGTTGATTCAACCAGGTTCCCCTGTGCAAAATGCAAGGCTTATGCAATTTCATCTGACGTGTGAGTCACAAAAGCCCTTTTAAGCTAATTAATGGTCACTGATGGAAACAATTAGGAAGTACCAACAAAATTTCAATTAGTCATCTTATTAATTTTCTCCCTATTCTTGTCCTGCCATATTGCCATAGTGTTATAGTTTTTAAAATTTAATACAAGGCCTTTTATTTGATATGATTTTTGTTGACTGATGGTATAGTCTGACACATTTTAAAAATGGTAACATAGCCAAAGTTTCATTAAAGTCTGATTAGCATAATTAACATAAAACATAAAAAGTATTGGTTGCATTTCTACTCTCAAGCGCTTAGAAAAGCAGCTTATTAAGTTGAGAGAGTATAGGTAAAGAGACCATTTTAATATATTTTTGTCTTTATTATGGCTCCTTAAAATATGATTTATAAAATCTTATTTTCTAGTGAGCTCAGATTTGCAGATGGAAAGAGTAAGGATTCCTCTAAAATCAGGTAACAGATGCATCTAAGTTTGAGCACAGAGAATTTAAAAAAGCAAAGTCGGACTTTTAAAGCTAGTAGTATTTTTTTACTAGACGTTTGGAGGGTGTTTCTCCCTCTAGAATAAAAGGGGAGGAGCTCTGATGTTTGGTAAAGAATGGAGAAATCCCAGATGGTGTTTATGATTCTGGAAGAGTTTTGCCCTTTAATGCTCTGGAAGAGTTTTGCCTCTTAAAAGATTCAATATAAGTTTAAATATACATTCTTGTCAAGCCCAGAGAGTTGGTGATTAACAACCATTACATCTTAGCGATTGCTTTTCATTTACATTTAAATGTTTATAGTCCTCTAATCTTTCATTCTCAGATTTTTCTATGGTCTTCATTTATATCTTAGTTCACATTTCTCTGGAAGTTAACTGCAAGACAAGTCCAAGAGCAGCTACAGCAGTTTATTGGAGAGGTGAAGGACAACACGCATAGAGGGGTAGGGAAGTGAGTCCAAGAAGAGAAGGCATTAAAGGGTAGATTATCCAGGCGCTTCCCTGGCGGTCCAGTGCTTAAGACTCTATGGTTCCACTACAGGGGACTCAGGTTCCATCCTGGTAAGGGAACTAAGATCCCACATGACACACAGTGTGACCAAAAAAAAAAAAAAGCCAGAAAACTGATATGGGACGTCCCTGGTGGTCCAGTGGTAGAGAGTCTGCCTGCCAACGCAGGGGACCTGGGATTAATCCCTGGTCCAGGAAGATCCCACATGCCTGGTGCCAAAACTAAGCCTGGGCACCGCAACTACTGAAGCTGGCACACCTAGAGCCCGTGCTCCTCAACAAAAGCAACCACCACAATGAGAAGCCTGTGTACCACAACTAGAGAGTAGCCCCCACTCGCTACAGCTAGAGAAAGGCCACACACAGCAATGAAGACTCAGCATAGCCCAAAATAGATAATTTATATATATGTATGTGTGTATATATATATACATTCTTTCTTGTTGTCCAAGGACTGTCCTTTTTCAGCTTGCACTTTAATTGCTGGTTTTCTCCTCTCTTCTTACTCCATACTCTTCCTGGGCCATCTCTTACTACATCATCCAGTGACCACTTCTCTCCCTCAAGCTCATGTCCAGACAAGGCTGTTCCTCTGTGACCTAGACTCCCTCCCACAGCTGCCAACCTGGGAGCTCTTTGCAGTCTCACAGCTCCTCAGCTCCCCTGCCCTGTCTGAACCCCCAGCTAAATCCTCTGTGCTCAAGCTTGAACATTTCTGTCACCTGATTTTAGAGGGATCCTAACTCTTTCCATTTGCAAATCTGAGGTCCCTCATGATTTTATAAGTCTTGTTTTAAGATACTATAATAAAAACAAAACTATACTTAAATGGTCTCTCTAGGGGACTTGCCCTGTGGTCCCAATACAGGGAGCCCAGGTTTGATCCCTGGTCAGGGAACTAAGATCTCACAACTAAAGATCCTGTGTCACAATTGAGACCCAGTTGCAGTCTTCACTTTTCACTTTCATGCACTGGAGAAGGAAATGGCAACACAGTCCAGTGTTCTTGCCTGGAGAATCCCAGGGATGGTAGAGCCTGGTGGGCTGCCATCTACGGGGTCGCACAGAGTCAGACATGCTGAAGTGACTTAGCAGCAGCAGCAGCAGTCAAACAAATATATATATATATATATATATTTAAATAAAAGGTCTGTCCGTATACACTCTTAATAAGCTGCTTCTCTAGGCGTAAGAGAGTAGAAATTCTCCCAACATGTTTCACATTTTGTGTTTGTTATACAGCTGCCCTCCACTTCCCTTAGTGGCTCCACTAAGGGAAGACAACCCATTCTCCATTTTAGGCCAGGGCCCTTGGGCCTAAGCTCCTTCCTGGCTCTCATCTAGCCAAACCCATCAGGCACTTGCCCCACTCTCACCCCCAGTGTGGTGGGATGGGACTGGTTCTAGGGTTCGGCTCACAAGATCAGCATGTCAGATAACTGGATTCTGGAGCAAGGAGGACCAGGAAGGTCAGGCACATTGCAGGGAAGCTTCTTCCTTGAAATTTCTGGATGAGAGGTAGGGAAGTAGCGGGGACTGCACCCTCTAATTCTCCTGCCACTCTGGATGCTCAGCTGAGTCCTACCACTGGAGTTATTTGAGGAGAAGATGGCCTCACATATCCCCACTCCCTTAAGTGGACAATGGAGCACCCAGAGCTCAACTGTTATGGGAAAAACCTCCAACTGGGTCTTTCTGGTTTTGCCTGGTCTGAAACAAAACAAAAATCTCTTTAACCATCAAAAAACACAACAAGGAGAGGATGTATATATACCTACAGCTGATTCCTGCTGATGTATGGCAGAAACCATCACAATATTGTAAAGTAATCATCCTCCAATTCAAAATAAAATTAAAATAAAAAGTAACATCAGATATTTACTTTTGCGACTTTGATGAAATGCTAAAACCTGAGTACATGGGGAATTTTTCTCTAAATAAAAACTTTTAACTCAAAACAACAACAATCCCAAAACCCTTTTCCCAGCATAATGGGGCCTAGTAGTACTATACTACACAGTGAAAGAAGGCAAGTCAAGTAATTCTTCAGAAAATAAGAAAAAAAAATTCTCCTTTAGGGAGATTTTCTAGCCCTCTCTAGAGACTGAAGGGACACCATTTGATGTAAAAGGAAAGGGGGAAAAAATAGATATTTAATTCTCCATGACTGGGCACTCTATCTGGGCGTTATTTTTTTAATCAGGTGCCAGGTGATTCTCCTGTCGTCTGGTCCAGACCAACACCCGAGAGACAATGACCCCAGGAACAGGATCAAGTGGTCAGGTAACATTCAGAGCCCTCCAGTGTCCAGCCCTTGCTCACCTCTCTGGCCT
The DNA here is from genome assembly GCF_032405125.1 of Capricornis sumatraensis. NCBI lineage: Eukaryota > Metazoa > Chordata > Mammalia > Artiodactyla > Bovidae > Capricornis > Capricornis sumatraensis. The sequence goes on along the minus strand of NC_091092.1, from coordinate 103,047,400 downwards.
CCTCTCCTTACTGGGCATCACTACCTTGTGTGGACACTGAAGGATGAGCAGAGGGGAAACTCAAGAACTCCAGGTGGGAGAGGATCATTTTGGCAGTCTTGTCTCCTGCTAGAACTACTCAAGGAGAGGGACCTCCCCAAGCCCCTTCACCTCCACCCTGACCCTTGGGAGCGCTGATGAAAATCACCCTGATGGCAGAGTATTTCCAAACTCAGATGGTGTGTCAGATGGCTTCCTTGTCCCCTCCAGATCCCTCCCACCCTTCTCCGTCCACTCTGGATCCTGCAAACAGTCCTTGATGGGCTCCTATGCCTTCTGCCTCCCAGTTGCCTGGAAGGTACCACTAGGAGAGAGGAGGCAGGGAGGAAAGAGATCGGGGAATCTATTTCCCTCAAATGCCTCTTTGCTGGGGTATCTATTTCCCTCAAATGCCTCCTTGCTGGGTCTCTGAGGGCTGGCTGGTTACATCCCTGAACCACAATTCACTTCCCTTGTCAAGATGCCCTCTTCGCAGAATTCTCTCACGAGGTTCCAATAACTACTCCCTCCTTCTGCTCCTTCTGGCCTGTGGCTTCCCTATACTCTGATTGGCCTTTGTAAATCATCTATTAAACTCATCTCACTTTACCCAGTCTGAGGGTGCCATCTGTTTCCTGCCAGGATCTGGAATGATACAGATGGTTTGTCTGACAGGCCCTATTGATGGAGATTCCAAGGACTCCTTATAATTTTAGGCAGAGGTGGAGCAGCCTGCAGATCGCTGGAGGTTACTACAGGCACCTGGAATGAAGCTGGGAACTTGAACTCTTCGGAGGCAGAGACTGTGCCTTATTGTCTGTGCAGCCCCAGCCCCACAGAAAGACCAATTTTTCTTCCTAGGAGGCCCTCTAAAAACAGGTTTCCTCTCCTTTTTTCCATTCAGGGACGCTGCTGTCTTAGAAGGATCCCTTTCTCAAAAAAATGATGTCCCTACCTTGGAAATAGGTTCAGGAACGTCATTCTTTAGGAAAGGGATCCTTCTAAGACAGAGCCTGTGGACACAGTGGGGGAAGGGGAGGGTGGGACAAATTGGGAGATTAAGATTGACATTTATACACTATCATGTGTAAAACTCATAGCTAGTGGGAAGCTGCTGTACAGCACACGGAGCTCAGCTCAGTGCTCTGTGATGACCTAACGGGGTGGGATGGGGGCAAGTGGGAGGGAGGTCCAAGAGGGAGGGGCCATATGGATACCTGTAGCTGGTTTGCTTCATTGTACAGCAAAACTAACACAACATTGTAAAGCAACTATATTCCAATTTTAAAAAAGAATGGTATCCCTGAGAGGCTGTACTTTGAATGATTTTCTGTCAAGATCAAAACAATCAGTGAGTCCGTGAGCAGGACTTAGATGCCAGCACTCTGAGAGCTAGAACAGACCCCAGAAAGAGGCATGGGCTGAGAAGGTGAGGATCTCAAACAGCAATGGAGGAAGAAAACACTCTAACAGGGAGAAATGGAGAGCTCCAGAGGCCTCCAGCTACACCACAGCTTTGCTCAAGGAAGGAAGAAGTGCTGACCCCAGCTTGAGGGAATCAGGAGAAAAACAAGAGATCCCACCACTATGCAGGGGTGTTTCCACCTCTCACCAAGCGACAGGGATAAGCCAGTCACCTGCAAATTTTGCAGTATAGAAATACGCTAACAGTCATTTGAAAAATATGCATATGAGACCTTTCAGTTTTTGGAAAGCCAGTGTACACCATGATTACAACCTATGTCTGAGTATATACATAGCTTGATAATGAAAGGAATACATATGAACATATTTATTGTACTGAGTGTTGATGCTGTGGAATTTTCTTTCTTAAGCTTTATTAAGGCATAATTGATATACAAAAATTGCATGCTTTTAATGTATACCTCTTGATGGGCTAGAATATATACATATAATTGTATGATCACCACAAAGTCCTGAACATATTTATCGCCTTAAAAATTTTCCTTATGTTCTTTTGTGGTGTTTTTTGTTTGGGGGGTGCTTTTTTAAGAAAGAATATTTAATATGAGATCTATCCTCTAAACATATTTAACTGTAGGTACCATGTTGGACAGCAGATCTCTAGAATTTATTCATTCTGCATGATTTTTTCATCAAAATTGTTAATCTCTTTTTGTTGTTAAATCTATAATGCTTTTTTCTATAATCACTTTATAAAAAGCAATGCTAACATCATGACTGGCTTATAAAAATTATTAATCCCATAAAATTACTTTTATAATAAATGAAAATGAAGGAAAAACACAAAGCAAGTGTTTATATGAAATTGGACAAGGTATTTCCTTAAAAAAATTTTTTTTTGAGGTGGACTGGTTTTTAAAGTCTTTATTGAATTTGTTACAGTATTGCTTCTGTTTTATGTTTTGGTTTTTGGCTGCGAGGCATGTGGGATCTTAGCTCCCTGATCAGGGATTGAACCCACATCCCTTGCATTGGGAGGTGAAATATTAACCACTGGACCACCTGGGAAGTCCTGGACAAGGTGTTTTCTTTTTAGCCTCCTTTTCCTCATCTATGTAATGAGATAAATGGTCTCTACAGTCCATTCCAGATTTTACAAAATGTAATTCTGAACTGTTAAAATGAGTCATAAAAATGAATACAGAAAGAGGGATTTTGATTATTTTAAGATTTCCATAAAAATCAAGAAATAGGTAGAACTGGTTGTGTCCCACTGTGGACTGTGCTAACTAAAGTTCTGTCTGTCCAGCATGACTTCCTATTTCTTCATCTGGGTTACTTTAAGATCCCTTCCTCTACTCCATATGGCCCTAGTGGGCCAGTGAATCATACTGCTCACTCTTTACTAGGCATTTTGTGGTCACATGGCCAAATCAGAGCCAATCAGGACCTTTTCTAAAATTGATATATGGATAAGGGGACAAAGAACGTCTCTTTAGCCTGGAGCTATTAAATCTTTCTGCCTATTACCTGGGTGACCTTAGACAAATCGGTTAACTTCTCTGGAGCCTCAATTTTCTCACCTTAAATGAGGCTAATAATAAACCTTCTTCATGAAAATATGTGAGGATCAAATAATCTAAAGCAGGAGAAATGCTATTATAAACTTTAAAGTACTTTGTAATATTATTATTAATAAATTTATTCTTGTTGAACATAAATAAAAATATATTATAAACTAATCCATTATAAAGTATTGGTCAATGACATATTAAACCATTAAATCTCTCAGGGGTAATTTCAGTTTTTAAAGAGACTCATTTTATAAAGTATAGAAACAGGCTGCAGTAATTTATACTGTCAGAAATTAGATAGTGGTTAACTTTCAAGTGAGGCTAGTGATCAGAAGGGGCATGAGGGGGCTTCTAAGGGATGTTGGTTAAGTTCTGTTTCTTGACCTGAGTTCTGTTTATGTAGGTATATTGTTATTGAACATTTATTGACCTGTATACTTAAGATATGTGCCCTTTTCTGTGTGTATGCTATATATTTTAATAACATATTCTTAAAACTTGAGGATGTCTGTTTCTAAGAAGATGGAATAGACATTTTCTTACTCCTCCCATGAAGTACAACTAAAAACTCTGGGCATTATCTATGAAATGAACATAAGAAGACTCTAAGTGGAGAAAGAAGAAAGACCTGCTAAGGACCTCACTATCCAAGGAACAAAAAAGTAGTGAGTGTTCTGGATTTTCTTTTTAAGTCATATATCCCAGATTTGTAGCTGAGAAGGCTGGCACCCAGAAATCCAGAAAAGGGCAGATAAAAAACAAACCCTCCAAAGCCTATTCTTTCTAGCCAAAGGACCAAGAAAGAAACCACAGAGGACGAGAAAACTTTCAGACAGTAACTGAGTTTCAGACAGTAACTGACAGTTTAACTCGAGCTAAATACCACAGAAAGAAAACTGTGGCCCCACCTCCACTCTCACCAGCAAGAGCAAATGAGGAGGCTAGAATTTCACTTTTGCCATGTTGTAACTAGGTACCTCAACCCATCCACCAGGGTGGCATCAGAGAAGGCCAAGAACGGAGCCAACTCTTTCATCCCTGCTCGGTGGTAATGAGGAAACCACCCAGAGCCCTTTCTGCTGAGGTGGTATCAGAAAAAAATCTTGTACAGCATCAAGACTGTCACCATTGCTCATCAATATTGAGGCCACCCTCTCTCTCCCTAGTGTGTCAGTGGAGACCTAGCAGCAAGCCTGAACCCCCACCCCACAGAGCAATAATAAAGGGATCCCCTCCAAAAGATGTCAACAGAAGCTAAGTAGATTTCTATGATGACTGGTAGTAACGGTGGGGGACACCACCCCTCTGTTGATGGAGCTGTGTCCAAAAAAAAAAAAAAAAAAAAAACCCAGCTAAAACAAAGACTTAAATCAATCAAAAATCAAAAATCACTTGGTTTCAATCAAAAATCACTTGTGATACTAGGAATGAGTAACATCTTGAACTAAATGAAAAAAGATGCCAATGCTGAGATAAAACACATGTTAAAATTATTTGACAAAGATTTTAAAGTAAGCTTCATGAAATAATTCATGAGCAAACACACTTGACACAAAGTAAAATATTGAAAGTCTCAATAAAGAGATAGAAGACAAAGAACCAAATAGAAATTTTAGATGGAAAAATAGAGTAACCAAAATTTTAATACTCAACAGATGAGCTCAACAGCAGAATAGAAGCAACAGAGGGAAGAATCAGTGAACTGGGAAGTAGAATAATAGAAATTACCCAATCTGAGAAAGTAGACTATAAATAAATATTAGGGCCTCAGGGACATGTAGGACTTCAACAAGAAATTTAGTATTGGTATCACTGGAGTCTAAAAAGGAAAGGAGAAAGTAGATAGGGCTTTAAAAAAAAAGTATTCAAAGAAACAATAGCTGAAAATGCCACATATTTGGCAAAAGACAGAAACCTAAGAGTCAAGAAGCTGAGTGAAACTCAAACAGGATAAACCAAAAGAAATATAAACCAAGACACATATAATGAAATTTTTGAAAACTAAAGACAAGGAAAAATTGTGAAAGCAACAAAAGAAATGACATCGTATGACAGGAGAAAACCAATCTGAATAACAAGATTTCTTATCAGGAAACAAAGCTAAAGGAAGTGGCACAATATCCTTCAAGTACTAAAAGAAAATAATTGTCAATCCATAGTCATATCCAGTGAAAAGACTCTTCAGGAATGAAGAGAAAATCAAGACATTCTTATATATAAAGAAACCAAGAATTTGTTTCTGGCAGATCTACCCTAAAGAATGACTAAAGGAAGTTTACTAAACCAAAAGGAAATGCTAAAAGAAGAAACCTTGGAACATGAGGAAAGAAAAGAGAATATGGTAAGCAAAAATATAGGTAAATACTATAGACTTCCCTTCTCCTCTTGGGTTGTGTAAATTACGTTTGATAGCTGAAGAAAAGCTATAACAGTGTCTGATATGGTTTCAAATGCCTTAGAGGAAATATTCAAGACAATTATAAATGAGGGAGGGCAAACAGATACAAAGAGAGGTATTAAATATCTACACTACACTGAAACTGGTAAAGTGATGACACAAGTAGAGTGTCATAAATTATGTGCACGTAATGTAATTTTTGGTCATAACTTTAAAGTTACCAACCTAGATAGCATATTGAAAAGCAGAGACATTACTTTGCCGACGAAGGTCTGTCTAGTCAAGGCTATGGTTTTTCCAGTGGTCATGTATGGATGTAAGAGTTGGACTGTGAAGAAGGCTGAGTGCCGAAGAATTGATGCTTTTGAACTGTGGTGTTGGAGAAGACTCTTGAGAGTCCCTTGGACTGCAAGGAGATCCAACCAGTCCATTCTGAAGGAGATAAACCTGGGATTTCTTTGGAGGGAATGATGCTAAAGCTGAAACCCCAGTACTTTGGCCACCTCATGTGAAGAGTTGACTCATTGGAAAAGACTTTGATGCTGGGAGGGATTGGGGGGAGAAGAAGGGGACGACCAAGGATGAGATGGCTGGATGGCATCACTGACTCGATGGACGTGAGTCTGAGTGAACTCCGGGAGTTGGTGATGGACAGGGAGGCCTGGCGTGCTGTGATTCATGGGGTCGCAAAGAGTCGGACACGACTGAGTGACTGAACTGACTGACTAATGTAATTTTTAGAGAAATCAATAAGAAAACAACACAAGGAGATACACTCAAAAACACTATAGATAAATCAAAATGGGGGCTTCCCTGGTAGCTCAGTGGTAAAGAATCTGCCTGCCGATGTACGAGACGTGGGTTTGATCCCTGGGTCAGGAAGATCCCCTGGAGAAGGAAATGGCAATCCGCTCCAGTATTCTTGTTGGCTGGGATATCCTATGGACAGAGGAGCCTGGTGAGCTATAGTCCATGGGGTCACAAAAGAGTCGAATATGACTTAGCAACTAAACAACAAATCAAAATGGATTTTTTTAAATGTTCAAGGAACTCCCAGGAGGGTAGAAAAATAAAACAGAAAATAAAGAAGGGAGAGAACCAACAGAAAACAAGAATAAAATGGCAGATTTAATTATATTAAATGTAAGTAGTCTAAATATACTGATCACAAGACAGAGATTGGCAGGGTGGATGAAAAACCATGACTCAACTATATGCTGTCTAAATTCATTCCAAATATAATGATAAAGGTGGACTGAAAGTAAAAGGATGGGAAAAGATATATAATGCAAACATTAATCAAAATAAAGTGTAGGAATCATTATATTAATATCATATAAAGTAGACTGCAGAGAAAGCCAAATTATCAGAGATAGAGAAGAATATAATATAATAATTTAAAAGATCAATACACCAAGAGGACATAGAACTCCTAAATTTATGTGCAAACAACAGAGCCATAAAATATGTGAATTAAAACTGAATAGAACTAAAAGTTCCGTGAGTGAGAGAAAGTCACTCATTCGTGTCTGATTCTTTGTGATCCCAAGGACTATAAGGTCCATGGAATTCTCCAGGCCAGAATACTGGAGTGGGCAGCCTTTTTCTTCTCCAGGGGATCTTCCCAACCCAGGGATCAAAGCCAAGTCTCCTGCCTTGCAGGCAGACTCTTTACCAGCTGAGCCACAGGGAAGCCCAGAACTAAAAGGAGAAATAGACAAATTCACAATTGTAGTTGGAAACCTTAACATTCCTGTCTCAACAACTGATAGAACAACTAGATGAAAAATCAGCAAGGATATAGAAGAACTCAACAACACCTTCATTCAACAGAATCTAGCCAATATTTATATAATAATCTACTAAATAGCAGGAGACTATAGCTCAAGAATCGAGGAAAAGAAGAGCAAATAAACGTAAAGCAAGCAGAAGGAATGCAATAATAAAGAGCAGAAATCAATGACATTGGAAACAGTAAAACAGTAGAGAAAACCAATGAAACACAGAGCCTTTCCTTTGAAATCATCAATAAAATTAAAAAACTTCTAGCAAGATTGACAAAGATACAAATTACCAATGAAACAGAAGATATCACTACAGACCCTGCAGACATAAAAAGGATAATAAAGGACTTCCCTGGTGGTATAGTGGATAGGAATCCACTTGCTAAAGGGATACGGGTTTGATCCCTGGTCTGGGAAGATTCCACATACCACGAAGCAACTAAATCCCATGCGCCACAACTACTGAGCCTGCCCTCTAGAGCCTGCAAGCTGCAACTTACTGAGCCCATGTGCTGCAACTACTGAAGCCCGAGGGCCTAGAGCCAGTGCTCCACAGTAAGAGAAGCCATTGCAATAAAAACCTGTTGTACCACAATGAAGAGTAGCCCCCACTCACCACAACTAGGGGGAAAAAAGCCCATGCTCAGCAGCAAAGACCCAGAGCAACCCCAAAATAAATAGTTTTTTAAAAGCTTTTAAAAATAGGTTAATAAAGGAATACTAGGAACAACTCTACACACCTAAATTTGCCAAAGTAGAAGGAACAGTTCAATTACTCAAAAACCACAAACTACAACCACTTACTCAATATGAATTATAACTACTAAGTATATTGAATTTGCATTTTTAAAACTCCCCCAAGAGAAATATTTGAAGTCAGATGGTTCCACTGGAGAATTCTACCAAATATTTAAAAAAGAATTAATATCAATTCTATACAATCTCTTCTAGAAAATAGTAGAGGAGGAAACTGTTTCCAGTTTATCCTATAAACCTATTATTACCTTGATAAGAAAATAGGTAAAGACAGTATAAAGAGAGACTTTATATGCCTCATGAATATACATGCAAAAATTCTCAACAAAACATTAGCAAATAAAATTCAGCAACATATAAAAATAATTACACAAGACAAAGTAGGATTTTTTCTAGGGATGTAAGACTGGTTCAGTCTTCTGAAATCATTCAATGCCACCCACCATATTAACAGGCTAAAGAGAAAAATCATATGATCATATCAATTGATGACAAAAAGGTGCTTGACAAAATTCAGTATCCACTTATGATAATGAGAAAACTCTCAGCAAATCAAGAATAAAGGGGAACTTCTTAAACTTGGTAAAGAGCATCTACAAAAACTTTATGACAAACATAATACTTAATGGTAAAAGACGGAGTGCTTTCCCCCTAAGATCAGGAACAAGCTAAGGATACCTGTTCCCACTACTTTTTTTAATCTAGTACTGGAAGTCTTAGCCAGCACAATAAGGCAAGAAAAATAAAAGGCATACACATGAATTGGAATGGAAGAAATAAAACTGTGCCTATTTGCTAACGACATGATGATCTATGTAGAAAATCCTTTAAAAATCTACCAAAAAGTGTCTCCAAGAATAAGTGAGTTCATTAAATCTGTAGTATTCAAGAACATATAAAAATCAATCATATTTCTATATACTAGCAATGAATATGCAGACATCAGAATTAAAAATAAAATACCATACAATTGTTCAAAACAAAAAAATACATAGGACTTTTATGGTGAAAACTACAAAATATTGATGAAAAAATAGACAATTTAAGTAAATGGAGAAATATACCATGTTCTAAGTCTGCCAATTCTCCAGAAATTGATACACAGTTTAACATAATTACTATCAAAAAGAGTTTTTGTAGATATAGGTAAGATTATTCTAAATTTTATATGAAAAGACAACGGAACTAGAATAGCTAAAACAAAATTTAAAGAACAAAATGAGAGGAATTACTCTACCCAATTTCAAAAGTTACCATATAGCTAGAATAATCAGGACTGTGCAGTATTGGTGGAGGAACAGACACGTGGATCAATGGGATAGAATATAGAACCCAGAAGTAGAGCCACACAAGTATGGTGAAATTATTTTTGACAAGGTCCAATTAAATGAAGGAAATATAGTCTTTTCAACTAAAGGTGCTGGAGCAATTGGGTATCCGCAGGCAAAAGATGAACCTTGACCTAAGTCTCATTCCTTATACGAAATTAACTCAAGTGGATCATCAACTTAAATGTCATATATAAAACTATCAAACCTTTAGAAAAAAAGCATAGAAGATTTTCAGGACCTAGAGCTAGACAAAGAGATTTTACACTTGACACCCAAAGCACAAACAATAAGAAAATGATCAATCAGACCTGAACAAAATGAAAAACATTGGCTCTGGGAAAGATCCTGCTAGACAAAAAAAAAAAAAAAAAGCTAAAAACTGGGAGAAAATATTTGTAAACCATATATCCAGCAAAGGAATAGTATTTAGAATATACAAAGAACTCTCAAAACTTAGTAATTGAAAAATAAAAACAAATAATCCACTTAGAAAATGGATTTTTAAAAATGAAGAGACATTTTACTGAAGAGGATATTTTTGTTGTTGTTGTTGTTGTTTAGTTGCTAAGTCGTGTCTAACTCTCTTGCAACACATGGACTGTAGCTCATCAGGCTCCTCTGTCCATGGGATTTCCCAGGCAAGAATACTGAAGTGGGTTGCCATTTCCTTCTCAGGGGATCTTCCTGGCCCAGGGATTGAATCCAGGTCTCCTGCATTGGCAGGCAGATTCTTTACCACTGAGCCACCAGGGAAGCCCGAAGAAGATATACAGATGGCAAATAAGTACACACAAAACAGTAAAACATCCTTAGCCTTTAGGGAAATGCAAGTCCATCAGATGCCTAAAATAAAAATAGTGACAACATCAAATGCTGGCGAGGATGCAGAGAAACTAGATCACTCATACCTTACTGGGGGGGGTGGGGAGGCATGTAAAATAATACAGCCACCCTGGAAAACAGTTTGGCTGGCAGCTTCCTAAAACACTAAATTTAGCCTTTATGAAAATGCAAACCAATCAGAATAGCTAAAATAAAAAATAGTGACAACATCAAATGCTGGCAAAGATACATGGAAACCAGATCGCTCTTCCTTCTGGGGTGGGGGGGCGGGGTGTGGGTGTAAAATGATACAGTCACCCTGGAAAATAGTTTGGCAGTTTCCTAAAAAACTAAATCTATGCTTACCATATGACCAAGCACTGGTACTCCTAGGCATTTATATGAGAGAAGTGAAAACTTATTTTCATGCAAAAAACTTGTACATAAATGTTTATGGTAGCTTTAGTCATAATAGCCTCAAACTGGAAACAACTTGGATGTCCTTCAACAGGCGGCTGGTTAAACAAACTGTAGTACATCCATACCATGAAATATTACTCAGCAATTTAAAAGGAATAAGCTATCAATACATATAACAACCTTCAGAGAATTATGCTAAGTGAATAAAGCTAATCTAAAAATGCTACATAAAGTATGACTCCATTTATGTAACTTTCTTGACAAAAATCATAGAAATGGAGAATAGATTAGTGGTTGCCAGGAACCAAGAAGGGGTGGCATGGGACAGAGATGAGAGTGGCCATCTGAGAGATCCTTGTGATGATGGATCTGTTGTGTACCTTGACTGTACCAGTGTCAATATCCTGGTTGTGATATTGTGCTATAGTTTTGTAAGATATTACCATTGGGAGAAGCTGGATAAAAGATACATAGAATCTCTATATTACTTCTTCTAACTTCATTTATAATTATTTCAAAACAAAATATTTAATTTAAAAACAAATGAAGAACAGAGTCTCCTAAAGAACAGAAAACCTATAAGGCTAAGAGGAAAAGCAACTAATGGTATGATTTCAGGCATGCTGGCAAGTCAGTAGAAGAGGGAGAGAGATGCTCCCCTTCGTCATTCTCATTAAAGTCAACTCTGGTACCTAATATAGAGAGATACTTACATATTTGGAGTTATCAGTAAGGACAAGACAAGAGTTTGTGTTTGACTCTTAGCTCCAGACATAAAAGACAAAAATCTTACATGGTGCTCTGTGTGATTATATAGTTTAACTATAGTGGTTTACATAAAAAAGATGACCACCTTTGTGATCTTCACCAAAGAGGAATTTGTAGCTGAAAACATTTCAGTCCTATCTAGATAAAATATCAAAATTTCTAAATTTTCTTAGAGTGGAAACACTACTGGTCTCAGATGTAGTTACAGGCAAATAATCTCCTCATGACTCATAAAATACTTTTTTGGGAGGAAAAATACCTCTAGCATTACCAACAGGGTTGCAAAAACTAAACAGACAAATTTTGTCAAGTCCAGAGGTTTTTTCCAGGGCTGTGTGACTCCTGTTGTGGTGTCCTGGTGGGAAGCTTGGTAGAAAAGTAGGAGCCAGAGGGGTGGAAATGGACAGGAGAGATTCTTAAAGAGAAACCCTTGGAGCCAATTATCTCTTCGAGGTGAGCTTAAGAAGTTTAGGAAGTATGTCTTAAGACAAGAAGGAATTGCACTAATAATTTAATCCTTCAGATTCTAAAGGTCACTGTGAGAACCAAAATCTACAGGAGAAATACACGTTAAAGACATGACCATGAAGATAGTGGCATTAATGTATCAATGTGGGCCACCTTCAAGAGCGAGCATTCAGAGGAAGGAGAGAGAGAGGAGGGGCAAGGAGGTGACTCGCGCAGTTAGTGGTCATGGGCTTTGCATTTGGCCCATACTGTCTCCAGGTTCCAAACCCTACCCTAGAAGGACTGCCCAACCTTCATGGATTGGCTGAGGCAGGGACTCCCAGTGCCCGAGGTAGGCAGCTGAGAGTCACCCAGTAAAATGATTTGGTCTTTTTAAAAGAGTACGGATATGCAGCCAACAACCAGGAGACCGAGGCATGGTCTGAGCAAGGATCAAACGGGAGGAGCCCTGGGGCACACAGGGATAAGAGATGAGGTGATCTGGAGCCCTGAATCAGGAACAGCAGCCAAGTGAGCAGAAACCAAAATTCAGGCTGAAGCTAACAGCTGAGCAAAGCTGGGCTGGGGAACAAATGAAGGTGTGGTAGGCAAAATTCTAAGATGGCCTCCAAGTCCTTCCCTTCCCCTCCCCCTTGCAACCCCTCTTTACCCCCAGTACACTCTGTATTGTGGGTCACCTTGTGGGTAGGATCTGTGAATATGGGGGGATGATCATTCCATGGATTAGGCTATACCATACAAGGTTCTGCCACAGCAGACTGGAGTGAGATTTTCCTGCTTCCTTTGCAGTCTATAGATGCTAAAAGAGGTCCCCTGCCAACAGCCAACAAGAAAATGAAAATCTCAATCCACAACTGTAAGAAAATGAATTCTGACAACAATCTAAATGAATTCTGAAGAGGATCCTGAACCTCAACAACATCACACCCCTATCAGGCTGACACCTAGATTTCAGCCTGGTGAGACCCTGAGCAAAGGGCCCAGCTAACCTGTGCCAGGATTCCTGACTCATGAAACTAATAAATTCATGTTGTATAAGCCACTGAGTCTGTGGTAGTTTGTTACACAGCCATAGAGTACTATAGAAGGTCTGGCTTAGATTCAAGAATGTTGTGATCAAATATGACTGGTGACAGTGCCTAGCTGGGTAGAAGGATACCACGGGGCACTAACTTCAATTGAGGCAACTGTAGAGGACACTCCAGCCCTGCCACAGCTGTCTTTAAGAGGCCTTGGCCACTTTCAGACATCACCAGGGAAGAGTGTAAATTGGCCCAACATCCTCAAACGTCAATTTACCAGTATGTGTCAAAATTACAAGAACATATGAACTTTGACCCATGAATTTATCCCACACATGTACTAGTGGACATGGGAAATGACCCATGTACAAAGTTATCCATTTGACAATCCCACTCCTGGGTGTATATCCAAAGAAAACCATAACATGAAAAGATACATTCGCCCCAATGTTCACTGCATCACTATTTACAATAGCCAAGACTTGGAGGCAAGCTCAATGTCCATAGACAGAGAAATGAACAAAGAAGGTGTGGTTACATGTGTACAATGGAATATTACTCAGCCAGAAAAAGAGAACCAAACAGTGCCATTTGAAATAACATGGATGGACCTAGAGATTATCAAACTATTTGAAGTAGGTCAGACAGATAAAGACAAATATATGATATCACTCATATGTGGAATCTAATTTTTTAAAATGATACAAATGAACTTAGTTACAGAAACAGACCTATAGATATCAAAAACAAACTTATGGTTACCAAAAGGGAAACATGGTGAGTGGAGGAGCTTGGGATTAACACATGCACACTACACATAAGATAGATAACAAACAAGGACCACCTGTGTAGTACAGGGACCTCCACTCAATATTCTGTGATAATCTATGTGAGCAAACAAGCTGAGAAAGAATGAATATATGTGTGTGTGTATGTATATATATATAAAACTGAATCACTTTGCTGTACACCTGAAACTAACACAACATTGTAAATCAACTATACTCCAATAAAATTTTTTAAAATTTAAATTTTAAAAATGTTATCCATTTGAACATTCACTGGCTCACTCATTCATTCAACACATGTACATTGTTAGCAACATCAAGAGACTGGAAACAATTTAAATTTTTATCAATAAGGATCATTACTATACAATGGAATACCACCAAGCTGAAACAAAAGAGCCAGGAAGACTTACATATATCAATACAGATCTCCAATACATTTTTAAGGAGGAAAGCAGAACAGAGCATGCTGCTGCTGCTGCTACTAAGTCGCTTCAGTCGTGTCCAACTCTGTGCAACCCCACACACGGCAGCCCACCAGGCTCCCCCGTCCCTGGGATTCTCCAGGCAAGAACACTGGAGTGGGGTGCCATTTCCTTCTCCAATGCATGAAAGTGAAAAATGAAAGTGAAGTTGCTCAGTCGTGTCCGACTCTTCGAAACCCCATGGACTGCAGCCTACAGGCTCCTCTGTCCATGGGATTTTCCAGGCAAGAGTACTGGAGTGGGGTGCCATTGCCTTCTCCAGAACAGAGCATACATCATGTTAAAAGAAGGAGAGTGAGGATATATATTCACACTTGCTGATACTTGCATTAAAAAAAAAAATCTCTGGAAGGTTATGGTGATTGTCTAGTTCAGGAGGATGCAGACTAGGCAGGTAGGGGCAGGCACTGGAGTGAGACCTTTCACTATGAATCTGGTTATATTTTAAAAAATATTTATGTCTGTGCTGGGTCTTCATTGCTGCACTCAGGCTTTCTCTAGTTGTTGCAAGCAGGGTCTCCTGTCTAGTTGTGCTGCTTGGGCTTCTCATCGCGGTGGTGTCTCTTGTTGCAGAGCATGGGCACTAGGCGTGCAGGCTCAGCAGTTGGGGCGCACGGACTTAGTTGCCCCAGGCATGTGGGATCTTCCTGGACCAGGGATCAAACCCATGTCCTTTACATTGGCAGGTGGATTCTTAACCACTGGATCACCAAGGAAGTCCTGGTTATACTTTTTGATTTCTGAATCATTTTGAACTATCAGCTATATAAATGTTAAATGCATGGGTTTTGAAACTAAAACATCTTAAAAGATGCTTTGGTTCAGTAGAGTTACAGAACCACATGAACTTTACAGCATTACCTCCCCACCACACACACACAGAGAGTTTTCTTTGCCATGTGGGACCAAGATGAGCATGGGAAGGAGACTCGCACCCCTGGCCTCTGGGTTGGATTTTGCAGCCTGAACACTATCCTTTAATAGAAGCTCCAATTCCAGCTCCCTGGGGAAAATTTAAGGACTGTTTTTCCAGAAGCTACCAAGGCTTTGAGCCTGCACCAGGGCACCTGCTGGCAGCTGAGAGCAGCACCTGGGAGGTGAGTACCTGAGTGTCCGGCTAACCACCAAACCCCAACCATCTGGGAAAGTTTGAGTTCAAATAACCAAGCAGTCCTGTCCTGCACCACTGAATCCAACTCAAGCAGCACTGAGATTCAGCTGGGATGGATCCATGCTAGTATCAGTATTAGACCTGGAATCCATCCTGATCGCATGGTGCCTGTGGTCTACCATTTGCTAAGTATTTTCGCTATCACCTCTGTCCTTAGCTGCTTCTCATCCCACTCCAATCCACCCTACTGCCTCCTCCCCACTACCCTGGGCTTCCTCCCCTTATTCTTCCTGTTGCTGCCAATCACCTTCTGGTATCAGATCAGGACCCAGCAAGGAACAGATGATACACTCAAATGGGGTCATTTGAGAAGAGTTTAATAAGAGGTTATTTATGAAAGTGTGGGCAGGGTATAGAGAATTCACTATGGATAATGCAGTACCCTGGGGCAAGAGGAGGGATTGACAGCAGAGAGGGCGGGCTGGAGGCCCTGGCAGGAGCTAAGGCTTGTGGTTGATTAGAGAAAGCAGCCAGCTCACTGTGACTCATCAGGGAGAGAGCCTGGGAAACTAAAATCCCCAACCTCACTCTCCTTCCTTCCATGACATTTTCCAAACCTAACGGAGGACACAGGAACCTACTGATTCTATCCACAGAGGTCAGCTTCCCAGCACAGAGCATGGTGGGGAAGGGTGGAGAGTGGATCTGGAGGGCCATATATCTAGGACCCCTCCCACTACATTTAAGAAAAGCATTATCACAGAAAATTTTCCAACATTAAAAAAAAGTAGAGAGAACACCATGATGCACCCCACGTACCCATTATTCCATCAACAATTATTAACTTAGAGCCAATCTCATATCCTCTATATCCCCACTCACTCTGTCCCCTTATTTTGCAGCAAATGCCAGACATCGTATCATTTCATCTGTCAATCATTCATATCATCTCTAACAGATAAAGATTCTTTTTCAACCATAAAACCATTAGCAAGGATGAATAAGATAATTAATATATATAATAAAGATTCTATTTAAATAATAAATAATTTAATAAACATCAAATAAATACATACATAATATATACATTTACATAATTAATATAATAAGGTAATTAATACCATTGAATATCCACTGTCAAATTTTCAATTGTCCAATAAATATTGGACATGGCTTTTGAAAAAACAGTTTGTTTGCTTAAATCAAGATCCAGATGAGGGCTAATACTTGAAAATGGTTGGTATGACTTCTGAATCTCTTTTCAATCCATCACTTCCCCCTCCATCACTTTTCTTTTTCTTGCAATTTATTTGTTAAAGAAAACAAGACATTTGTCCTGTAGCATTTCCCACAGTCTAGATTTCAGTGATTATGTTCCCATGGTCTAATTTAAGATGTTCTTTCTTTTTTTTTTTTTTTTAAATATACTCATTACATGTATTTGTCACCAATGCATCACAAGGAATTCACAAAAAGTAGGCTTAGTTTGCTTCACAATACAGATTCTGTGAAAACATATTTCTCATTTTCTCTGTAGTTTACCATACCTATATAAATTTAAAGCAGCTAAACAACATTTGAGATTACACTGATATAAAACTGTAATTCACAGTTCAGAAACTTGTGAAATAAAAGGTCATGGTAGAGAAAGAGTCAGAAATCTGTAAAATTACTAAAGTGTCACAGTACCATTTTCTTTTCTAAAAACACCTCAATAAAACCAAAAACTATGGAAAACACAAAAGTCAAATCAGAGATTTTGGTTTAGTACTTTCCCTGAGTCTCTTGTTTTATTTTAAAAAATCAAATGTAAAAAATGTAAGTAAGGCTAGTTTAAAAGCGACACAAAGGTCTCGCCGCCTCCATGGTGCCACAAAGAATACATTTAAGACCAGAAGCTACACACACAATGGTCCCAGGGCATCATTCAAATGCCAGTGTGCTTGTGTTCCCACCACAGGGTTATGTGGCCACTGCTGCCTGCCACATATGGGCTTAAAGAGCTGTCAACAGTTTCTTGTGCCTGCCATGACACAACATATGAAACTACTGAACAAAGAGAAAAAGACTATGGTTATTAATAAATATTATAATTCTGGGTGGATTTGGACACTATGTACACCATATCAAAGTAATGCACCTAAAAAAACACTTTTATGTTTTAAAAATCTTACATAAGCAAGGGCTGAGGGTAAGTCACCTCAGATGTTAACAGTTTAAAAAAAAAAAAACCTTAAAAAAATGCAATTATTTAGATCTCGGTAAAGTAGAACAAGTGTTTAATGCTTGGAATTAGATGAGTACACTAACTGGAAAAAGTTGTTGTCTCCTTGTTCCTTAAAATTGGCCCCTACAGTGTTTCTACTTGATCATCTCATTGCATACACATGTTTGCAAGTGATCAAGTACTTCATTAAAAGGCATATAATCCAATGAAGGATAAAACGTTTGTTAGGATCTAAAAAAAATGTATCTTTTACTTCAAATGTACTAGGTTACTTCCTGTGCTTCTACCATAAGGGTACTAAATAGTATGGATCATATTAACACTTTCTGGTCAAATGTAGGAAAATTTTTTGCACAGACATCTTTTTACAATCAGGGCATTTCAAAGCTAGGTGGCAAATTATGTCTCCCTTTTGAAATCTTGACTGCAGACCAACAGCCAACATTTCAAAAGCTAATTTGCTGTCTTAACATTGGGAGGTGGATTGATGGCTCTAACCACCAAAATAACTGCTAGTTACTGAATTTAATAATATAAACACCTCATCGCACAGGTGAGGAAAGTGAGGCACAAAAGGTATTTTTTTTTTAAGAGAACTCTAGATGATAGATAACTTTGGGGTATAATAGATTCAAGTTTAATTGAATCTGATGTATTGAATTGTATGATATAAAATGAACAATGAACTCACAGGTCCTGTCTGCATCACAACACCTTAGTCTAACCTCTTGCAAACTCTTTAAAGCATGGACCTGGCTTCATTAACCACTTGTCTTTTGACCATTAACCATTTATCTTCTCTAACCAAGCTAGCTAATGCTTGAGTGAAAAAAAAAACAAACCACATACTGTTGTATTAAATGCAATTAAGCTAAGCTAAGTCACTTCAGTCATGTGCGACTGTGCGACCCCCTAGACGGCAGCCCAGCAGGCTCCCCTGTCCCTGGGATTCTCCAGGCAAGAACACTGGAGTGGGTTGCCATTTCCTTCTCCATGAAAATATTCCATAAATGAATTTCAGTAACTCTTAAACATTCCACAAAATTTCCTAACAACCTGTGAGAGTATAATACCTGGCAATCCTCTCTAAAACAGAAATTCACCTATCTGCTACATTACTGCTGATGATCTGAAATGTACATGATCTCTAAAAAATAACAGTACTGAATAAAACTGAAAGGATCATCCAAGTTCCTATGTAATACCAAAGTATTTATCCAGGATTACTGAATAAATCATAGCAATTTGGTATCCTTTTCAGAAAAAAAATCTCAGAACTTACAAGCATGTGGCATTTCACACTGTACCAACTGAGTAACAGTAAATGAAGGGATAACCACTACAACTTCTTCACCAACTTTTGTGTCCTGAAATATGATGTCTGCCCCTGGCAGCTACCATTCCAATTCCACAGGGTATTTTCCAGTCAGACAAGCTGTACAATGATCATTCTTTTCAAAACATTCCAGACCATTCTCATTTTCTTGAATCATAATATCTTCCTTTGTACAATGACCATTGTTTTCAAAACATTCCAGACCATTCCCATTTTCTTGAACCATAATGTCTTGCTTTTTCACTCTCTGTTTTTTCAGTGTTATTCCTTCTTGTACAGATGAAACCAGTCCTTCTACTGACAGATATACAATACTGTTTGCTCCTAGATAATCTGAAATATGCTCAAATTCTGGTTTATTGGCAATAAGCTCTTCTTTTGTTGGGCTTCCTGTAAGATTGTAGTTGGCCCTAGAGGCTTAATCAGATTCAGGTCCGATTTTTATTACTACTTCATAGATGGTGATGTATTCTTCCTTGAGGAAGCACAAAAATTCTAGTCGGCAATTTTTGTGATG
The DNA here is from genome assembly GCF_032405125.1 of Capricornis sumatraensis. Taxonomy (NCBI): domain Eukaryota; kingdom Metazoa; phylum Chordata; class Mammalia; order Artiodactyla; family Bovidae; genus Capricornis; species Capricornis sumatraensis. Next base: position 103,028,150 of record NC_091092.1, on the reverse strand, counting down.
TTAGTAGCTATGGTGATTATACTCAGATCCATTAATTCAATAGAGATGATAAAATGATGGTATTCAAATATATTCCCTGTCTTATATTGGTTTTAGGGTTTTTTTTCAATTCGTAATTCCTCATGGAACTCCCTCATGCTACCTGGTATAGCCCTAATGCTTCCTTTTTTTTAATGACTGCATCATTTTTGTGGTCTGGATGTAATATCATTTATTCAGCCATCATCCTATTGACAGGCTTTTTCTTGGTGCCCAGTTTTTTTGCAACTATGAACAATGCTGCAATAAAACATCCTTTTACATATGTCCTTACTAGATCTTTCATGTCTATAGAATAGATTCTCAGGAGCGGGGATGCTGGGGAAATGAATTCTTTTAATAGCAACAGATGTTACCAGATTACTTTCTAAATTGACTGTAATACTTCAATGTCCACCAGCAATGTGCAAGAGTACTCTTTCATCCATATCCCCATGAGCTATAGCTGTTAAAGCGTTTATAATTTTTTTTGCCAGATTATACACATAAAATAATGTCTCATTGCTTCTGTCTCTGGAGTCAGACTGCTGGGTTTAAATTCGGACTCATTCTGACTAGATGTGTACCTTGGTCAAAAGAACCTCTTGGGATCTCAGTTTCCTTATCTGTAGAATGGGGTGATAATAATAATATCTGTCTTAGCATGTTACAACATGCTAGGATTAAATGAGCTAAAAGATATAAGTACTTAGGACAGTGTCTGGATCATTGCAGATGCTTACCATTATTTTTCTGTCTAGTTGAACTTCCCCTCTTTTCCAGCCTAGAGCTTCATGGCTGTTGTTGTTTAGTCGCCAAGTTGTGTCTGACTCCTTTGTGACACCATGGACTACAGCCTGCCAGGCTCCTCTGTCCATGGGATTCCCCAGGCAATACTGGAGTGGGTTGCTATTTCCTTCTTCAGGGGATCTTCTAGACTCAGGGACCGAATCTGCATCTCCTGCATTGGCAGGTGGATTCTTTACCACCGAGCGACCAGGGAAGCCCGAGTTTCATGGCATATCGCGTCTATTCCTCTATCGCCAGCACCCCAGCTTCCTGAGTCACCTGTTCTTTTACACTCCCACCACTGCCAAGTCCACTCTCCTCACCTCTCACCTAGGCTCCTGATGTAGTCGTGCAAACAATGCCGTTAAGAATTTAGGCTCTTCCTGGTGGCTCAGTGGTAAAGAATCTGCCTGCCAAGGCAGGAGATACAGGATCAATCCCTGATCTGGGAGGACCCCACATGCCTCAGAGCAACTAAGTCCATGCGCCACAACTATTGAGCCTGTGCTCTAGAGCCCAGGAGTCACAACTACTGAGCCCGCATGCCACCAATCCCTGAAGCCCGCGCACCCTTGAGCCCATGCTCCACAATAAGAAAGGCCACTGCAATAAGCAAACCCCTGCATTGCAACTAGAGAAAAGCCCACACAGCAACGAAGACCCAGAACAGCCAAAAAAGAAAGAAAGAAAGAAAATTCTTAAAAAAACAGTAACAACAACAAAAAGAATTTATGCTCTCTTTTCTCAGATGGGTCCTGACCACTAATTAGAAACTGATGTGTCTCTGAGTCCTTTCTTCTCACCTCCCCAAAGCAGGTAGTCTAAATTGTCACCACATTTCGGATCCTCTACCTAACTTTTAAGCAGATGACCTTGAATCCCTCACCTATAACCATGGAGAGGTAGATTCAGCAGACTAACCTATTCAACACACATTTCGGTGTGTAGAATCTGGAAAGATAAAAGGTTCCTTTGTAGCTGGGGTTTTGGATGTGATTTGGGTGATGCCAGTTAGAGGCACTCATGCATCAGATGGTGGCATGTCTCACAGAGAAAAATAATTTTTCAAACTGCTTTAAAATACAGTATTTTGACTGCACAAACCTAGTGGAATATACACCAAGGACAAAGCACTCCAAAAAAATCTTAAACTGCTTTCAGCAGTCTTAGTAATGTTGTTATTGCTATTTTCACACACACACACACACAAATGATAAAGCTAATTAATAATTATGTTAATGTTGCTAGGAATCAAGATTTTCCATAAAAGATAAAAGAGAGATGCTAGTATAAAATAACATATATGAAATATAAGCTCTTTAATCATAAATTCAAATTGGAAATAAATATCAGTATAAACTTATGATTTAGTGGGGTTTTTTAGTTTTCTTTTATAAGTTGCATCTCTTATCTTTATATACTGAAAAGGCATAGGTACAAAGGTGACTAAACAGTGATAAGCACACTAGTACCAAAATGGTGACCTCTAAATACCATTTTCCCTTAAAGGACACAGGGCTCCTTAGAGAAATGTCTGGTTCCACTCAAAAGTAGGAAGTGTACAAAATAAGCAAAATAGCTATCAATGACTACTGGCATTGTGTCAAAAGAATACATACTGGTGCACCCACTGGTTTAAGATGGGATCATTTGAGCATCAAAATGAATAGTATTACAATGAATAAACAGCAATTTTTTTTAATGTAGGAGATCACAATGATACTTTAAAAATGAAACAAAAACCCAAAAAGCTCACTTGTCATCCTTGGAGGTTGCTAGAGCACCAATTCATTCTTCCGAAAATCGGTTTTCAGAAAAAGAGAAAAAAAAACAAACATTTATCCTGTCTTTCCTGTATATGAACTGAATTTCTTTCTTTCTTCCTTTTTTTAGGGGGTGGGGGTGGCACTTGGGCATGCAGGATTCTAAAGAGTTCCCCTACCAGGGATGGAACCCTCATCCCCTACAGTGGAAGCACAGAGTCTCAACCACTAAACCACCAGCGAGTCCTTGAATTGAATTTCTAGGTAACCAAATAATTGACAAAAAATGCTTTTCTTTTTAGACGAATTTTAGCTAGTATGCAGAATAATGATAAGAGTATCATCATTTTTCAGGTCATAATAAAATAGTGGATCTTAGCAATGATCATCAAAGGCTGCTAAAACTATTTGGGGAAAAAGTTGGTAGAAAACTTCATAATGGATGAATCAGGTTGACACCACCCAATCCCACTAATCAAATTCCAAAGAAGGGCAATCCCAAAGAGTGCTCAAACTACCTCATAATTACACTCATCTTACACACTAGCAAAGTAATGCTCAAAATTCTCCAAGCCAGGCTTCATAAGTAAGTGAACCGTGAACTTCCAGATGTTCAAGCTGGATTTAGTAAAGACAGAGGAACCAGAGATCAAATTGCCAACATCCATTGGATCATCAAAAAAGCAAGAGGGTTCCAGAAAAACATTGGCTTCTGCTTTATTGACTATGCCAAAGCCTTTGACTGTGTGGATCATAACAAACTGTGGAAAATTCTTCAAGAGATGGGAATAACAGACCACCTGACCTGCCTCCTGAGAAATCTGTATGCAGGTCAAGAAGCAACAGTTAGAACTGTACATGGGAATGTATAGCAAAAACCACTACAATACTGTAAAGTAATTAGCCTCCAATTAGAATAAATAAATAAATTAAAAAAAAAAACTGGACATGGAACAAAAGACTGGTTCCAAATTGGGAAAGGAGTACATCAAGGCTGTATACTGTCACCCTGCTTATTTAACTTGTATGCAGAGTACATCATGAGAAATGCTGGACTGGCTGAAGCACAAGCTGGAATCAAGATTGCTGGGAGAAATATCAACAACCTCAGATATGCAGATGACACAACCCTTATGGCAGAAAGTGAAGAAGAACTAAAGAGCCTCTTGATGAAAGTAAAACAGAAGAGTGAAAAAGTTGGCTTAAAACTCAACATTCAGAAAACTAAGATCATGGCATCTGGTCCTATCACTTTATGGCAAATAGATGGGGAAACAATGGAAACAGTGACAGACTTTATTTTCGGGGGTCCAAAATCACTGCAGATGGTGACTACAGCCATGAAATTAAAAGACATTTGCTCCTTGGAAGAAAAGTTATGACTAACCTAGACAGCATATTAAAAAGCAGAGATATTACTTTGCCAACAAAGGTCTATCTAGTCAAAGCTATGATTTTTCCAGTGGTCATGTATGCGTGTCATGTATGTATGTCAGTCATGTATGTGTGGCAACCCACACCAGTATTCTTGCCTGGAAAAGCCCATGGGCCGAGGATCCTGGCAGGCTACAGTCTTTGGGGTCACAAAGAGTCAGACACAACTGAAGTCACTTCACTTCACTTCACTTTATGTATGGATGTGAGAGTTGGACTATAAAGAAAGTTGAGCACCAAAGAACTGATGCTTTTGAACTGTGGTGTTGGAGAAGACTCTTGAGAGTCCCTTGGACTGCAAAGAGATCCAACCAGTCCATTCTAAAGGAAATTAGTCCTGAATATTCATTGGAAGGACTGATGCTGAAGCTGAAACTCCAATACAGACATTCATACCATAGCAATGGTTATGTAAAATGTCAACATTAAACAAAACTGGGTGAAGACTATACAGGAATACGCTGTACTGTCTTTGCAACTCTACCATAAATCTAAAATTGTTTTAAAACAAAATGCTAAAAATAAATGTTCTTTAATTTCTACAGATAACAACTTTCTTAAAGTGAACTTATACCTTCAAAGAAAAATGCTTATGTCTCTATTATTGGACTTAACTAATTCTCCAAAGATAAGGAAACTGGCATACTTACACTACCTCCATGTGTTTCTCTCTAGGACCTCCAGAATTTGGTAGGCCAATATATTATGATTTCTATTTATAGCACCATAGTATATATAACAGTCATAAGATATTCTCTTTCTATAGTTGCTTTAGACTTTAATGGACCCATTGATCACTACTAGTCATTTTAACTATTATAGCTGTTGGCTGAAATGCATCAGGCAGTTGTGTCTTCAAGAAAGGCTGGACTTCCTAGGTGGTCCAGTGGTTGAGAGTCTGCCTGCCAATGCAGGGGACACAGGTTCAATCCCTGGTCCGGGAAGATTCCACATGTCATGGAGCAACTGAGCCCGAGTGCCACAACTACTGAGCCCACACGTCTAGAGTCCATGCTCTGCAACAAAAGAAGCCACTGCAAGGAGAAGCCCATGCACTGCAATGAAGAGCAGACCCCACTCGCCACAACTAGAGAAATCCCACATGCAGCAATGATGACCCAGCACAGCCAAAAATAAATAAATAAAATTTAAAAAAAAATAAAGAAAGTCTCTTGGGAACTATAAAGACATCTGTTTGTGCCATTATACCTGGATGGCAGTCTGACTTGGCACATATTCTCTTTCCCTGAGGACTTGGTAGACATTAACTCCTCTGTCTTCTAATGTTGGAAGCTACTATAGAGAGACTGGAAGCCAAATGATGTTTTTTCCCCCCATTCACAGTGATTTGATTTATTTGCAGGGATTCTCATAGGATTATTTCTTTATCTCTCCAGTCCATTAACTTTGTCAGGATATGTGTTTAACTTAGTTGTGCTATATCAATTTTACCTGGTACAATTTTGTTCTTTCAAGCTAAAATTCAAGTCTTATTTCTGGAAGCAATTGAATTATTTGTTTGAACATTTCTGTTGATGTTGCTGTTCCATTTAATCTATTCTCTTATTCAGAAACAATGTGGTATTGTTTGGTAGATTTTTGTTCTCTATATATGTCATTTTCTCTTTAATCCTTTTGTACTTTTAAAAACTATTTGTTATATTCTCACTCACTGTGTTCACCCTCCCAAGTATTTCCCGTGGCTTTTTTCTCAGCAAGTTCTCTGTTTCTTTTTCCTAATATGACCTTCATTTCTCCTTTACTTCTAGGTCTTCTTCATTTCTTTCTTGAATTCTGTCAGTTCATTTTTCATATCTTTATATTATTTCTTTCTTATTTTATCTCTGTTTAAGCTCCTAATTCACAGATTTACTTTTTATTACGTTTTTGCATTCCTGTATGAGTATTTAGTCATTTTAAATTTTTTTCCATGGAAAAATATTTCTGGTGTGTTCTCTTTGGCCTTCTCTTGGCCATGAGCCTTTATTCTTGAAGGTATTTTTGAATAGTTCCTATATGTCATCGTTGTTCAGTCGTATTCAACTCCTTGAGACCCTATGGAGTGCAGCACGCCAGGCTTCCCTGTCCTTCACTATTTCCCAGTTTTCCTATATGGGATCCTTTTATTATTAATATTTCAATGATGACTGATTTTCCTAGACCAGCTCTTTGTGGAAGGCAGAAAGGACACGGTTGAACTCTAAGCAGCAAAACATTTCTGAAGTTCAGAATATGGTACACCTCAAGGTATAAGAAAATCTAAGTAAAAAACCACAGGATGAGCTCCATAGCAGAATGATGATGATAGAGGGAACAGTTGCTAAATTTAAATGTATACCAAGAGAAATTGTTCGATCTGAAAAACCAATAAAACAAAGATTGAAAAAGATTAATGGGAGCCCCAGAGAACTGTAGGACAATAGCAAAGGGGTTAACATTCATATCATTTGAGCTCTAAAAGGAGAGGGAAAAAAAGTGTGGTGCTGAAAAAAATAATTAAAGAAATAGTGACAGAAGACTTCACCAATTTGGTGAAAGACCTAAACCTCCAGATTCAAAAAGCTTTCTGAATCCCCAAAACAAAAGCAAAAACAATTCCTTACCCAGACACATCATAATCAAATTGCTGAAAACTAAAGGAAAAGAAAGAAATCTTGGAAGCAGAGTAAAACAAGGTATTCTTACAGGGGAACAAATATTTGAATGACTGCAGTTTTCTTATCAGAAACCATGGAGAAAAGAAGTGGCACATTTTTTGTGTGTCGAAAGAAAAGTCAGTACAGGGTTTTATACCCAGTGAAAATATCCTTTAGGAGTCAAAGTCATTGCCAGCATAACTGCCCTAAAAGAATTGCTAAAAGAAGTTCATCAGACAAAAGGGAAATAATAACAGAAGGAGTGAAGGAAGAGCAATAGAAATGGTAAATATCTGAGTAAATAAAATAGACCAATCTTTTTCTCTCAAATTATTTAAAATATATATGATGATTAAAAGCAAAAAATTATATCATTGTTTGATGGAATTTTCATCAAATGTAGATTAAGTGTATAAGACAACTATGACATTAAAGGAGGTGCATAAAGGGACCTATATGGTGGTAAGTTTCCTATATTCTACTTGAACTGGTAAAATATCAACTCAAAGTAGACTGTGAAAAGTTAAGTATGCATATTTTAATCCCAAGAACACTCCCACACATAAACTATAACAAGAGATAGTAAAAAAACAATGGATAAATTAAAATGAAATGAAAATGTTCAAATAATACAAAAAAGGTAGGAAATAGAAACAAAAAAGAACAAAAAACAGAATTAACAGACATAATAAATAACAGTAAATCTAAGTACAAGCATATCAATAACTGCATTACATGTAAATGGTCTGCACACACCAATAAAAATTCAAAGTTTCAAAACTCATTAAACAAAAACTGAGAGAACTAAAGAGGGGGATCAACAATTATATTTGGAAACTTCAACACTCTGTTCTCAGTAATCAACAGAATTAGTAGAAAATCCAACAAGAATATAGAGCCGAATAACACCATCAGTCAACTGGATCTAATAGATACTTATATAACAACCTCCTAAACAAGACCTGAATACACTCTTTTCAAGTGCACATGAAACATTAATCTAGATAGACCATATCCTGGGTTATAAAACAAACCTCAACACATTTAAAAGAACTGAAACCATAGGGTATGTTCTCTGACTATAATGGAATCAAACTACAAATCAGTAACAGAAAAATAACAGAAAATTCTCCAATAGGAAATTAAGCAACACTTTCCTAAATAATTCATGGATCTCAAAATAAGAAAATATTTTGAACTGAAGAAAAACAAAACAACATTTCAAAATTAGTGGGATACAGCTGAAGAAGTACTTAGATGGATATTTATAGCATCAAATGTTGATACTGGAAAAGAAGAAAGATCTCAAATCAATAATCTAATCTTCAATGCTAGGAAAAAAAACTAGAAAAAGAGCAAAAGGAACTCAAGCAGAAAGAAGGTAATAAAGATGAGAGCAGAGAAATCAATAAAACTGAAAATAAAAAATCAAGAGAACAAAACCAATGAAACAGAAACCTGGTCCTTTGAAAAGATCAGTAAAATTGATCTGACAAGACTAAAAAGGAGAAAGAGAGAAGACATAAATTACCAATATCCAGAATGAAAGCGAGAATATCACTACAGACATTGTAGACATTAAAAGAAAAATAAGGGAATGTTATGAATTGTTCTACGAACAAAAATTTGACAAATTAAATGGACCAATTCCTCAAAAAGCAAAAACTACCAAAAATCACTGAAGATGAAATGGACAATCTGAATGATCCAATAACTACAAAAGAAACTGAATTCATGCTTCAGTTCAGTTCAGCTCAGTTGCTCAGTCGTGTCCGACTCTTTGAGACCCCATGAATTGCAGCACGCCAGGCCTCCCTGTCCATCACCAACTCCCGGAGTTCATCCAAACCCACGTCCATCGAGTTGGTGATGCCATCCAGCCATCTCATCCTCTGTCATCCCCTTTTCCTCCTGCCCCCAATCCCTCCCAGCATCAGGGTCTTTTCCAATGAGTTAACTCTTCGCATGAGGTGGCCAAAGTACTGGAGTTTCAGCTTTAGCATCATTCCCTCCAAAGAACACCCAGGACTGATCTCCTTTAGAATGGACTGGTTGGATCTCCTTGCAGTCCAAGGGATTCTCAAGAGTCTTCTCCAACACCACAGTTCAAAAGCATCAATTCTTCGGCGCTCAGCTTTCTTCACAGTCCAACTCTCACATCCATACATGACCACTGGAAAAACCATAGCCTTGACTAGACAGACCTTTGTTGGAAAAGTAATGTCTCTGCTTTTTAATACGCTCTCTAGGTTGGTCATAACTTTCCTTCCAAGGAGTAAGTGTCTTTTAATTTCATGGCTGTAAATTCATGCTTAAACACCTTTAAAAAGAAAAGCTCGAGGTCCAGATATTTTTTATTGGCAAATTCTACCAGATATTTAAAAAATAAACAAAATAAACACCACTTCTAAACAATCTCTTTCAGAAAATAAAAGGGAACACTTCCCAATTCATTTTATGAGGGCAGCATCATTGTGATACCAACACCAGATAGAAATATTGCAAGGAAAGAAAACAACATATGAATATATATCCCTTAAGGCCACAGACACAGAGAATACCAAAAACGTTAGTAAATCAAATCTAGGAATATATTGGAGAAGGCAGTGGCAACCCACTCCAGTACTCTTGCCTGGAAAAAACCAAGTGGAGTTTATTGCAAGAATGCAAGGCTCATTTAACATGCAAAAGTCAGTGTAATCCATCATATCAACAGGCTAGTCAAGAAAAATCACATGATCATATCAAATGATGCAGAAAAGGTATTTGACAAAAGTCAACATCCATTGATGAAAAAAACAAAAAGTCTCAGGAAACTAAGAAAAGAAACTTTCTCAGCCTGATAAAAGACATCTACAAAAAACATCTACACAGCAACATCAGTGTTAATGATGAAAGGTTAAACACTTTCCTTCTAAGACTGGGAGCAAGGAAAGGAAATACACTCTCACCACTCCTATTCAGTTTCATACTAGAAGTCCTAGCCAGTACAGTAAGGTAAGAAATAGAAATTAAGTGTATACATATTGAAAAGGAAGAAACAAAACTGGCCTGCTTTACAGGCAACATGATTGTGTATGCAGAAAATCCCAAGGAAGTCCATAAAATTATTTTCTAGAACTAATAAAGGAGTTAAGCAAGGTCACCGAATACAAAGTCAACACACAACATTTTGTTATATTAACAATCTGGCAATCATTTGTCTATACATTAGTAATTTGGAAATGAAAAATAATTTTTTGGCTGAGCCACATGGCATGTGGGATCTTTTTCCCTAACCAGGGATTGAACCTGTGGCCCCTGCAGTTGTAGCACAAAGTCTTAACCACTGGAGCACCAGAGTTCAGTTCAGTCACTCAGTCATGTCCAACTCTTTGTGACCCCATGAACCGCAGTATGCCAGGCCTCCCTGTCCATCACCAACTGCTAGAGTGCACCCAAACCCATGTCCCATGTGATGCCATCCAACAATCTCATCCTCTGTCGTCCCCTTCTCCTCCTGCCCTCAATCTTTTCCAGCATCAGGGTCTTTTCCAATGAGTCAGCTCTCCACATCAGGTGGCCAAAGTATTGGAGTTTCAGCTTCAACATCAGTCCTTCCAATGAACACCCAGGACTAATCTCGTTTAGGATGGACTGGTTGGATCTCCTTGCAGTCCAAGGGACTCTCAAGAGTCTTCTCCAACACCACAGTTCAAAAGCATCAATTCTGCACTCAGCTTTCTTTATAGTCCAACTCTCACATCCATACATGACCACTGGAAAAACCATAGCCTTGACTAGTCGCAGCCGCCAGAGCACCAGAGACATCCCTCCAAAGTATTTTTAAAATACCATTTAGGATTAAAGATCTAAATGTAAGACCAGAAACTATAGAACTCCTAGAGGAGAACATAGGCAAAACACTCTCCGACATAAATCACAGCAGGATCCTCTATGATCCACCTCCCAGAATACTGGCAATAAAAGCAAAAATAAACAAATGGGATCTAATTAAAATTAAAAGCTTCTGCACAACAAAGGAAAATATAAGCAAGGTGAAAAGACAGCCTTCTGAATGGGAGAAAATAATAGCAAATGAAGCAACTGACAAACAACTAATCTCAAAAATATACAAGCAACTTATGCAGCTCAATTCCAGAAAAATAAACGACCCAATCAAAAAATGGGCCAAAGAACTAAATAGACATTTCTCCAAAGAAGACATACGGATGGCTAACAAACACATGAAAAGATGCTCAACATCACTCATTATTAGAGAAATGCAAATCAAAACCACAATGAGGTACCACTTCACACCAGTCAGAATGCCTGCGATCCAAAAATCTGCAAGCAATAAATGCTGGAGAGGGTGTGGAGAAAAGGGAACCCTCCTACACTGTTGATGGGAATGCAAACTAGTACAGCCACTTTGGAGAACAGTGTGGAGATTCCTTAAAAAATTGCAAATAGAACTATCTTATGACCCAGCAATCCCACTGCTGGGCATACACACCGAGGAAACCAGAATTGAAAGAGACACATGTACCCCAATGTTCATTGCAGCACTGTTTATAATAGCCAGGACATGGATACAACCTAGATGTCCATCAGCAGATGAATGGATAAGAAAGCTGTGGTACATATACACAATGGAGTATTACTCAGCCGTTAAAAAGAATACATTTGAATCAGTTCTGATGAGATGGATGAAACTGGAGCCAATTATACAGAGTGAAGTAAGCCAGAAAGAAAAACACCAATACAGTATACTAACACATATATATGGAATTTAGAAAGATGGCAATGACGACCTTGTATGCAAGAGAGCAAAAAAGACACAGATGTGTATAACGGACTTTTGGACTCAGAGGGAGAGGGAGAGGGTGGGATGATTTGGGAGAATGGCATTGTAACATGTATACTATCATGTAAGAATCGAATCGCCAGTCTATGTCTGACGCAGGATACAGCATGCTTGGGGCTGGTACATGGTGATGACCCAGAGAGATGTTACGGGGAGGGAGGTGGGAGGGGGGTTCATGTTTGGGAACACATATACACCCATGCTGGATTCATGTCAATGTATGGGAAAACCTATACAGTATTGTAAAGTAAAATAAAGTAAAAAGAAAAAGAAAAAAATAAAATAAAATACCATTTACATAGCTCCAAAAATGAGTTATCAAGATATAAATCTAACAAATCATGTATAGGATCTATATGTGTGTGTGTGTGTGTGTGTGTGTGTGTGTGTGTGTGTGTGTGTGCTCAGTCATATCCTACTCTTTATGACCTCATGGACTGTAGCCAGCCAGGCTTCTCTGTCTATGGAATTTTCCAGGCAAGAATACTGGAGTGGGTTGCCATTTCCTACTCCAAGGGATCTTCCTGGCCCAGGAATCAAACCCAGGTCTCCTGTGTCTCCTGCATTGGCAGGTGGATTCTTTACCAATGCACAACCTAGAAAGCTGATAGGATCTATATACTAAAACTATAAAAAGCTGATGAAAGAAATCAAAGATGTAAATAAATGGAGTGACATACTGTCTTCATGAATTGGAGGACTCAACAGAGAAAAGATGACAATTCCCCAAAACTGATCTGTAAATGTAACACAGTTTCAATTACATACCTAGCATAACTTTTTTTAGATGTAAACAAGCTGATTCTAAAAATTATATGGAAAAACAAAGGACTTAGAAGAGCTAAAATGATTTTAAGAAAGAATTAAGTTGGAGGAAAGACACTGCTGATTTTAAGACTTACTATATAGCTGCAGTAATCAAAATACCGTGGTATTTTTCAGGAGGATAGACACAGATGAAGAGACACATAGATCAATAGAACAACATAGAGGACTGAGAAATGGCGCTTCCCTGGTGGCTCAGATGGTTAAGAATCTGCCTACATCATAGAAAACTGAAGTTTGATCCCTGGATCGGGAAGATTCCCTGGGGAAGGAAATGGCAACCCACTTCAGTATTCTTACCTGGAGAATTCCATGAACAGAGGACCTTGGTGGGCTACAGTCCACGGGGTCGCAAAGAGCCAGACATGACTGAGTGAGTAACACTTTCACACTTTCACAGTAATCAAAACGATGTGGTATTTTGCAGGAGGATAGACACATCAGTTCAGTTCAGTTCAGTCGCTCAGTCGTATTCGACTCATTGCGACCCCATGAATCACAGCACGCCAGGCCTCCCTGTCCATCACCAACTCCCGGAGTTCACTCAGACTTGCATTCATCGAGTCAGTGATGCCATCCAGCCATCTCATCCTCGGTCATCCCCTTCTTCTCCTGCCTCCAATCCCTCCCAGCATCAAAGTTTTTCCAATGAGTCAACTCTTCGCATGAGGTGGCCAAAGTACTAGAGTTTCAGCCTCAGCATCAGTCCTTCCAAAGAAATCCCAGGGCTGATCTCCTTCAGAATGGACTGATTGGACCTCCTTGCAGTCCAAGGGACTCTCAAGAGTCTTGTCCAACACCACAGTTCAAAAGCATCAATTCTTCGGTGCTCAGCTTTCTTCACAGTCCAACTCTCACATCCATACATGACCACTGGAAAAACCATAGCCTTGACTAGACGGACCTTAGTCGGCAAAGTAATGTCTCTGTTTTTGAATATGCTATCTAGGTTGGTCATAACTTTTCTTCCAAGGAGCAAGTGTCTTTTAATTTAGAATAGAATAGAGAACCGAGAAATAGACCTACATAAACATGAACAACTGATTCTCAACAAAGGTGCAAAAGCAATCCAACAGAGAAAAAACTGCCTTTCCACATGAGGTTGGAACAACTGTACATCCTTGGGGGAAAATAATCTCAGCCTAAACAATCTTAAAGGAAATCAACTCTGTATATTCATTGCAAGGACTGATGCTAAAGCTCCAATACTTTGGCCACCTGATGCAAAGAGCTGACTCATTAGAAAAGACCCTGGGAAAGATTGAAGGTGGGAGAAGGGGACGACAGAGGATGAGATAGTTAGATGGCATCACCGACTCAATGGACATGAGTTTGGGTAAACTCCGGGAGTTGGTGATGGACAGGGAGGCCTGGCATGCTGTAGTCCATGGGGTCGCAAAGAGTCAGACATGACTGAGCGACTGAACTGAAACTGAGACAATGCAAAACAAAATAAACGCTGACAATACCAAATGCTACCAAGGATGTGGAGCAACTAGAACTGTCATACACTGCTGATCAGAAGGCAAAATGGTACAGTCACTCTGGAAAGTCATGCATAAGTTTTTTATAAAGTTAAACACATACTTAGCATGTGTCCCAACAATCCCACTTCTAGGCATTTGTCCTAGAACAGAGGTCATCACACTAAGACAAGCGGTTCACATCAAGCCAAGGATCTGCTTTTGCATGGCCTATAGGTGAAAAACATTTTTTACAATTTTAAAGAGTTTTTTTAAGAAAAACAAAAAAGGATATGTTACAGAGACTCTATGTGACCCATAAAGCCTAAGGTATTTACTATCTGGCCTTTACAGAAAATGTGTGCCAACCTTTGCCCTACATAAGCAAAAGCTATGTTCACACAAAAACTTGCACATTAACTTTTATATTCCCTCTATTCCCTTTGCCCCAAACTGGAAACCACCCAAATGTCCTTCCATTGGGGAATGGATTAACAAACTGTATGTGGTACATCAATAATAATGAAATTCTACTCAGCAATAAAAAGGAATAAACTATTATTATACAGAACAACCTAGATGAATCTCAAAGGTATTATGCTAAGTTAAAGAAATCAGTCTCTAAAGGTCATATACTATATGATTCCGCTTATATGACATTCTCAAAAAAAAAAAAATTATAGGGACAGAAAGCAGATCAGTGGTGTTTAGGATGTAAGGATTTGACTATAAAGGGGCAGCATGAGAAAGTTTTGAGAGGTAACAGAACTGTTCAATATCCTAATTGTGGTGGTGGTTACACAAATCTATATATGGTTTAAAATTCATAGCATTGTACACCAAAGTAAAAAATCCATTTTACTGTACGATCGTTTTAAAAGGGAAAAAAAAGTAAAAAATGTAAAGTGGCTAAACATTTGCCAATGTGCAAATGTTTATTTTTAAACTAGCTTATTCTATTTTATTTTAAATAACTAGTTTATTTTTAAACTAGCTCATGAAAGAAAACAAAATTTTTAATTGAGCCAACAGCAGTAACAATGGACTTCCCAGGTGGCGCTAGTGGTAAAGAACCTACCTGCCATTGCAGGAGACATAAGAGGCATGAGTTCGATCCCTGGGTTGGGAAGATCCCCTGGAGGAATGCATGGCAACCCACTCCAGTATTCTTGCCTGGAGAATCCCATGACAGAGGAGCCTGGTGGACTACAGTTCATATGGTTGCAAAGAGTCAGACACGACTGAAGCGACTTAGCATGAACGTACGCACAACAGCAGTAACAATAGCAAAACAAAGGCAAGTATGCTGGTGCCATTCCAAGTAAAGTTTAGATAGGTTATTAACCTCTGTCATGTTGTCAAGCATTACTATAGAGATTATACTATAGAAAATTGCTTATGCCAGCAAGGAGATGAAGTGCTAGGTAGTAAGTGTCATGGATCTAGGGCAGATGGAGGATCATTAGACATGCACAAATATTGTTCTGAAACATCAATGCCTCTGGAATAGCATTACTAATTAGAACATTTAAGGCTTCATTGAGAATCTGGCACAGATTGGAACAGTGGGCTACAAGTCATTCCCAGAAAGGACAAATAATATTTTCAACTTTCATAACCAATGCCTAAAATATCACTGCAGAACAATAACTGGTTCACCATTCACAGGCAGGCAGCATGGGAGTTGGGTTTTTCTGGGCTGAGCCTCTCAAGCACAAGTCCTTCTGTTACTGGAGCCCTGTGGTAATGAACACTCTAACATTACCTCCAGATGGTGGCAGTGATGAACAATAACTCTAACCCCCATTCATTCCATTAAACAGTTCCCAGTCAGGTTTTTCAAACCAACACGATATTGTCTTTCTTTGCCATCTGAGGGCACATCTCTCTATCTAGTCTCTTAGAGTCCATTTTTCCAAGTTAGTTGAAATATGATTCCTTCTAGATGAGAGAACCAAGAAAAAGGAAACACTGATCACACACCTCAAAGTCTATCATACGCTCTTTCCAACATGTCTGAACCTCTACAAGTGCCAAGAGAAGAAAATAAACATATTGTCTTTGATATTCACCTAACAGAAAGGGAGGGTGGGAAATGTAGTCTAGCAATGTCCCCAAGGAGAACTGGTAAACAGCCAGTCTTTGCCACAAGTAAATTGGTGGCAACAGAAGATGAACTGAAGAGAGACCACTTGGAACAACTTTCCCCAGAGGGTATTCACTGAGTGATCGATGTCAGCCAAGAATGAAGACTGAGGCAGAGCCACAAGACTGTGATCTCAGACTTGTTTATGAGTTGAGTCTTCCAGGAACAGATGTTAAGACAGAGTTAGGGGTGAGGAGGTTTATTGGTAGGTAATGCTTGTGAAAGATAAAACGGGGAGAATGCAGACTGGGCAGAGCCAGCTTCAGAATGCAAAAAAGACGTGACAGTCTTAGTATTACAGGGAGCTCCACAGAGAAGATCGCTCATGACAGGAGTTCCACGCTGCACAGTCATGGCAAGGGCCTGGTACCCCCACCATACTCAGACTCTGTGTGGGAGCTACCAAGGAAGAATGGCCTTGGCTCAAAAGCTGAGGCATAATGATGTCAGCAAAATGGCAGAACAGGACCTTCCTTCCTCCCACGGAGACATCGACAGAACGTGGATAAGAAATCCCTATATGACAAATCCAGAAACCAGTTAAAAGGTCCCTGTACACCAGGCAAGCATGAAACCAGCTATATTAAAGCCAGTAGGAAATTTTGTGGCATCCTCTTGCCATAGTCCCTGGCACAGTGCCATAAGCTCATGAGGAAACTCCCAGCTCCTGGCTTCTGCAGAGGGAGGGAAAGAGAAGACTAGACTGCTTATCCAATGTTCTGACTCTTCAGAAGGGGCTACCTGAGGGACTGGCTTCTGTCTCGCCTGTCTCAGACCACTGACAGGACCCAGCAAGCAGTTAAAACTGCTTGGGGGACACTGAGAACAACAATAACAAAAAAAGACCTAGGTAGCATGCTGTTGCTCCTAAGGACCTGCAGTACAGCA
This sequence comes from Capricornis sumatraensis, assembly GCF_032405125.1. NCBI lineage: Eukaryota > Metazoa > Chordata > Mammalia > Artiodactyla > Bovidae > Capricornis > Capricornis sumatraensis. The sequence continues at coordinate 103,011,342 of NC_091092.1, read as the reverse complement.
GACAGAGGCCTCTCCCTCAAGCAGAAAGAGAAGAGTGGAGTGTACCTCTAATGTTCTGCTTTTCCAGGGGGCTGCCCACGAGACTAGTTTCTGTCTCAGAGCATGGACGGAAGCTAGCATATTCCAAATGCCTCAGGGCTGCTAAAGCCCAGACAGATCAGTGCAGCCTGCTGCTGCTAAGGGGTGCCCACGGTACAGGGGACAGAGGCCAACGCATGTTGGCGGCCTCTCCCTGAGGGGGGAAAGAATGGAGCAAGCATCCAACACCCTGGCTTGTTGTACAGCTCCCTAAGGGACTGGTTTCTGTCTAGCACAACTTGGGGTGCTGACAGGACCTGATATACTCTAGATGCCTGGGGGCCACTGAAAAGCATACAGCTATGGTGCCATGCTGCTGCTTCAAAGGATGCACAGTGCAACAGACAGACGCCAGTCAGAGTAAGCAAGACATTATGAGTTCCTGCATGAAAAAAAAAAAAAAGCAAATCTCTTTAATGAGAAATCTACATTGCACAAGTCCAGAGAAAAAACATCCACAGAAAAGTCTGAGAGGCCCCCCAGAATCTCTAGGCAAGTTGTTCGGTGAAGGTCTTCCCTTGTACAAGGCAGTCCTAAAGACAGAGAGATGGCTGGGTTTTTTTTGCAAATATCAGCATATACCAACACAAAGTTATAAGCAACATTAAGAAACAGGGGGAAATGGTCCAATCAAAGGGACAAAATAAATCTGCAAAAACTGACCTTAAAGAAATGAAGGTATATGAATTACTTGACAAAGAATTCAAAATAACCACCATTAAAAATGCACAATGAGTTCAGAAAAATGATAGATGGATATAGTGAGTTCAACAAAAAGAGAATATAAAAAGGAACCAAATAGAATTTTGGAGATGAAGAATGCAATAACTGAACTGAAAAATTCACTAGAGGAGTTCAACAGCAGACTTGGTCAGCAGAAAAAAAAAAAAAAATCAGCAAACTCAACAGTTCATTTTGAAATTTTCCAATCAGAGAAACAAAATGAAAAGCAATGAAGAAAGCTTAGGGGATTTATGGGACACCATTGAATAGATCAACATAGGCATTATGATAGTCCCAAAAGATTAAGAGAGAAAGAAGGAGAAAGCTTATTTAAAGAAATAACAGCTGAAAACTGGGAAAGGAAATAACATCCAGATATAAGAATCCCACAAGCTATATGATAACCAAATTGTCAAAAGTGAAAGACAAAGAGAGAATTTTGAAAGCAGCAAGAGAAAAGTGATTCATCACATTCAAAGGATGTTAAGATAAGGAGTGGATTTTTTAGCAGAAACCATGCAGGCCAGAAGGAATATATTGAAAGTACTGAAAAATAAGACTGTTAACCAAGAATACTCTAAGCACAAAAACTGTCCATCAAAAATGGGAAGTAGATACTTTTCCAGATAAAGAAATGCTGAAAGAGTTAACCACCACTAGGCCAGTCTTACAAGAAATGCTAAAGTGAATCCTTCAAATTGAAATGAAAACACACAAAACAGTAACACAAAAGCATATGAAAGTATAAAGCTCACTATTAAGGATAAATATATAGATAGATACAGAATACTATCATACTGTATGATGCATGAATCACTTTTAATTGTGGTATGGAAGTTAAGATACAAAAGTATAAAAATAACTATAAAATATGTTAATGGACACACAATATAAAAGATATAATTTATGACATAAATAACAGAGTAGAGGAGGGAGAAGTAGAAGTTTTTATGTGACTGAGTTGTTATCAGCTTGAATTAGAATGCTACAACTCTAAGATGTTTCATGTGAGTCCCATGGTGACCACAAAGAAAATGCCTATAGAAGATTTGTAAAAGAAAATAAGAAAGGAATCAAAGCAAGGCACTACAAAAAATAAATAAAATCAATGAAACTCAAAGGAAGACAGCAAGAAAAGAATAGAGGGACAAAAAACCTACAAGACAAACAGCATACAACGATCAAAATGGTAGTAGTGAGTCCTTCCCTATCAATAACTACTTAAAATGTAAATGGATTAAAATTCCCCAATCAAAAGACATGGAATGGCTGAATGAATAAAATAAAAGATTCAACTACATGCTGTGTTCAGACTCACTTTCAGTTAAGGATACATGTAGGCTGAAAACAAAAGGACAGAAAAAATATTCCATGCAAATGGTAATCAAAAAAGAGCAGAAGTGGTTACAATCAGACAAAATAGACTTTAAGTCAAAAACTGGAACAAGAGACAAAAAAAGGCATTACATAATAATAAAAGGGTCAATTTACCAGGAAGATATAACAATTATATATGCACCCAAATTAGAACACCTAATTATATGAAACAAACTGACAGAACTGGAGGGACAAATTAATGGCAATATGACAATAGTAGATTTCAATGCCCACTTGAACACTATACTCCAGATGGATTTAAGAGACATTTAAGAATATTCCACCCAACAGCAGCAGAACATTCTCCAGGATAGATCACATGTTAGTTCAACAAAACAAGTCTCAACACATTTTAAGGAGATTGAAATCATATCAAGTATCCTTCCTGACCACAATGGAATGAAGCTATAAATAAAAAGCAGAAGGAAAACTGAAAATTCACAAATATATGGAAATTAAACAACATATTCCTGAACAATCAATGGATCAAAGAAATCCAAAATATCTTGAAAAAGATGATAACTAAAGTACAACATACCAACACTTAGAGGCTTCAGAAAAAAACAGTACTAAAAAGGAATGTTACAGTGATAAACACCTATGTTAAAAAAAAGAGCAAAGATTTCAAATAAGCAACCTAACTCTACACCAGACCTCCAGATTTGTTCTTATTTCTCCATGTTGCTTTGGCTATTTGGGGCCGTTTGTGGTTCCATACGAATTTTAGGATTGTTTCAATTCTATTTCTGTTTAAAAAAAAAAAAAAACACCATTGGAATTTTGATAGAGATTGCATTGACTCTATAGATGGTTTTGAGGAGCATAGACATTCTAACAATATTAATTCTTCCAATTCATTAACTAACTCAGGATATCTTACCATTTATTTGTATCTTCTATTTCTTTCATCAGAGTTTTGTAGTTTTCAGAGTATAGACTTTCAATTCCTTGGTTAAGTTTATTCTTATGTATTTTGTTATTTTTGGTGCTATTGTAAATGAGATATTTTTCTTAACTTTTTTTTCAGATACTTCATTCTTACTGTATAGACATGCAACTGGTATTTGTATATTGATTTTGTATCCTGCAACTTTATAGAATTTGTTTATTAGTTGTAACTGGGTTTTTTGCTGTTGAATCTTTATGGTTTTCTACATAGAAAATCATGTCATCTACAAATAGAAATAATTTTATTTCATGATGTATGGAAGTCAAATCATGCTGTACGCCTTAAACTTATACAGTGCTATATGTCACTTATATGTCAATAAAATTAGAAGAAAAAGAAAAAATACTACAAAGTACAAAAGTGATTTACAAAATAGTTACTGAGGATGTGGAGTAATTCCACTTGTGTACTGTTGATATTAATAAGAACACAAAATGGAGGAAAAAAGAATGCAAAATGGTATAGCCACTATGGAAAATACTGTGATAGTTCCTCAAAAAATTAATAAAAGGATTATATATGATCTAGCAATCCTATTTCCAGGTATTTACCCAAAAGAATTGAAATCAGGATCTCAAAGAGATATTTGCTTTTCTGTGTTCATTGCAACATTATTCACAACAGCCAAGAAGTGGAAACAACCTAAATGTCTTTCAACAGATGAACTGATAAGGAAAAAATGGTATATGCTTTCAATGGAATATTATTCAACCACAGAAAGGAGGAAATACTGTCATCTGCTACTATATAAATGTACCTTAAGGACATTATGCTAAGGAAATAAGCCAGTCACAGAGGGACAAATACTATATGATTCCACTTATATGAGGCATCTAAAGTAATCAAACTCATTGAAGAAGAAAGTAGATTGATAATTGCTAGGGAGTGGGGGTGGGAGGGTTGCTGCTCAATGGGCATAAAGTTTCAGTCATGCAAGATGAAAAGGTTCTAGAGATATGTGGTACAAAATATGTTTACAGTTAACAATATTATATTTTACACTTAAAAAGTTGTTGAGGGTAAAAAAAGAATTTTGTTGAGGGTAAATCTCATGTTACATGTTTTTTTAGCTACCAAAAAAAAAAACAAAACAACAACGGAAAACTTGAGGCAGAACCTCAAAGCATTAACTGTAAAGGCTATCTGCATTCCATGCAGCTGAATGGTAACTTTCTGCTTGAACATCAAAGTGGTGTACCTCTATAGTTATTATACCCTGTCCTTTTCAACATTTTTATAGCAGTGACTGAGATGAAGCCATAGAAAGAGAGAAATGACATATCTGCAGCTGAATCACAATGTGAAGATAGCCCTTATAATAGGCAACTGAGTTTGAAAACTCTTGATGGGACAAAGCTGGACCGAATCAAACAAAGAGAAATCCAAAAGAGATTAAAAAGTTTTCCATATAAGTTCATTATAACCAACTATGTAAGTACTAATGGTGAAATTTTTCCATTCATATGCAAAGATCTGAAAATTTTATATGATTACAAGACCAAATGGCAACCCACTCCAGTACTCTTGCCCATAAAATCCCATGGACGGAGGAGCCTGGTAGGCTACAATCCATGGGGTCGCAAAGAGTCGGACACGACTGAGTGACTTCACTGCACTTCACTTTACAAGACCGAAAACAATGCAAGAATGTATGCTATGGCTACTTAAAAAGCCAGAGAAGATTGTGGCTGCATTAACAAAAGTATAGCATCTAGAACAAGGGAGGTGATATCCCATATGAAGCAGGTGCTCCCTTTGGGGCATCAATATTTAAGAACACTGACAAATCAGACAACATTCAGAGGAAGGTAACCAGGTTTTTGGAATGTCAAGGAACCATGTAGTATTAAAACCAGATGAAGGAATAGGGTCCATCTGTTATAAGCACCCTGCAGTTTTCCTATGAGGACTTTATATAATTGTAAAATAAACAAAACTTTAGTTGTACAGATGTTTTCCAAATTGTTTAACTTTTTAAGATAATTATAGATTCAAGAGAAGTTGTAAAGGTATTAATAGTACAGAGAGGTCCCATGAGCCCTTTACCCAGTTTTCCCTAATGATTATATCTGGCATAATTATAGTACAATATTAAAACCAGGAAACTGACATTGGTACAATGTGTGTGTATAGTTCTGTATCATTTTGTTACATATGCACATTCGTGTAATGACGACCATAGTGTTTATCAGTCTTTTCAAAGAACCAGCTTTTTGTTTCACTGACTTTTCTCTATTTTTTTGTTTTGTTTTCAACTTCATTAATTTCTGCCCTTACCTTTATTATTTCCTTTCTTCTACTTCCTTTGGGTTTTTCTTTTCCTAGGTTCTTAAGGTGGGAGCTTATTGATTTGAGACTTTGCTTCTTTTCTCTTAATTTTTTCCAGCCACCAGGGAATTCCCTCCACCTTTCTAATGTAAGCATTGTGTTATAAATTTTTCTCTCAGCATGGCTTTAGCTGTGTCCCACACATTTTGATAAAACATGTTTTCATTTCAATTTTCCTTCAGTTGGGCTTCCCTGATAGCTCAGTTGATAAAGAATCCGCCTGCAATGCAGAAAACCCTGGGTTGATTCCTGGGTCAGGAAGATCCCCTGGAGAAGGGATAGGCTACGCACTCCAGTATTCTTGGGCTTCCCTTGTGGCTCAGCTGGTAAAGAATCTGCCTGCAATGCAGGAGACCTGGGTTTGATCCCTGGGTTGAGAAGATCTCCTGGAGAAGGGAAACGCTACCCACTTCAGTATTCTGGCCTGGAGAGTTCCATGGACTGTATAGTATACTGCTGCTAAGTCACTTCAGTCGTGTCCGACTCTGTGCGACCCCAGAGACGGCAGCCCACCAGGCTCCCCCGTCCCTGGGATTCTCCAGGCAAGAACACTGGAGTGGGTTGCCATTTCCTTCTCCAATGCATGAAAGTGAAAAGTGAAAGTGAAGTCGCTCAGTCGTGTCCGACTCTTAGCGACCCCATGAACTGCAGCCTACCAGGCTCCTCCATCCATGGGATTTTCCAGGCAAGAGTACTGGAGTGGGGTGCCATTGCCTTCTCCGACTGTATAGTCTATGGGGTTGCAGAGAGTTGGACATGACTGAGCGATTTTCACTTTCAGTTCAATGTATTTTTTAAAATTTCACTTGAGACTTCCTTTTAGTCACATGGATTATTGGAAATGTTTTGTTTCATTTCCAAGTTTTTAAAAATTTTCCTGTTATCTTTCAGATATTGATTTCTAGTTTGATTACATCATAGTAAGAAAACAACTCTATGATTTCATCCTTTAATTTTGTTGAGGTTTGTTTTATGGTCCAGGATATGTTCTATCTTGGTATATATGTTCCATGAGCACTTGAAAGGAATTCTTCTTTTGTTAGGTGGAGTGTTTTATAAATGTTGGCTGATGGTAGTGTTCCATTCTTGTATATCTTTGCCAATTTTCTGTCCAGCTGTTCATTAGTTGTTGAGAGGAATGTTGACGTCTCCCACTTTATCTGTGGATTTGTCTATTTCTCTTTTCAGTTCTATCATTTTTCTATTCACATATTTAGCTGTTCTGTGGTTTGGTGCATACATATTTAGGAATGCTATGTCTTCTTGGTGTATTTACTCTTTTATGATTATGTAATATTCTCCCCTGGTAATTTTTTTTTTCTGTAGTCTGCTTTATCTTCTATTGATATAGTCATTCCTGCTTTATTTTGATTAATGTTTGAATTATATAGCTCTCCCATCCTCTCCCTTTCAACCAATCCATATCATATTTTATATGTATATAAATACATATTAAATTCAAATACCCATATTTGAAGTGTATTTTTTTATAGATAACATATAACCAAGTCATTTTTAAAATCTATTCTGCCATTCTCTATCTTATAATTGTGCTAAGTTACTTCAGTCGTGTCCAACTCTTTGTGATCCTGTGGACCGTAGCCCACCAGGGTCCTCTGTCCATGGGATTTCCCAGTCAAAAATACTGGAGTGGGCTGCCATTTCCTACTCCAGGGGATCTTCCTGACCCAGGGATCGAACCCACATCTCTTATGTCTCCTGCACCGACAGTTAGGTTCTTTACCACTAGCGCCACCTGGTAAGTCTCCCATAATTGGTATATTTAGGCTATTTAAATGTAAAGTAATTATTAATATATAAAATCTTATATCTGCCTTTTTATATTTTGTGTTCTGCTTATTCTCTGCTTTTCATTTCAGTTTTCTTTTTCCTGCCTTCCTCTGGGTTTCTGAATATTTTTTAGAATTATGTAGTTGTTTTTGCATCTATCTCCTTACATAGTTTTCTTATTAGTTCTTTTAGGTAATACTCATACTAATATATAGAAACACATACATATTATTCCTGTCTACCAGTGTCACCATTTTACCAGTTTGAGTGAAATGTAGAAAACTTACCTCCTATTATATCCCTTTACCCTCCCCAATTTATGATAAGATTGTCTTAAATATTTCCTTTACACACATTTAGACCCATATACAATCTTCATGGGGGCTTCTCTGGTGGCTCAGATGATAAAGGCTCTGCCTGCAATGCAGGAGACATGGGTTCCATCCCTGGGTAGGGAAGATCCCCTGGAGAAGGAAATGGCAACCCATTCCAGAATTCTTGCCTGGAGAATCCCATGGACAGAAGAGCCTGGGGGGCTACAGTCTATGGGGTCACCAAGAGTCGGACACGACTGAGGGACTGGCGCTCACTCACTCACACTCACAATCTTCATGGCTCTTGGTATGACGAACAATTTTCTCTTGAAACCTATGTTATAATTCCTAACCAGCTTCTAGGTGAGGCTGATGCTGCTAGTCTACCGACTGCACTTTGAGGAACAAGTTTCTCTGCCTCTTTTCTCAGTGAATGTTCAAATAAAAACATTTAAATAGTTGGTTTTCTGTGCAAAAGAAATATTAACATCTGATCTCAGCCCACAGATGACTGTCCTTCTAGTAGGCTAAAACATAAAAGAAAACACAGGTGCCCTGAAATGCAGCATTCTCACCCCCAGAAAAACCTGCCTCATCTTTTGCTCAATATTATGTTTTAATCCTGTAGCTTGCATACCAAGGCTTTTCCTAAAGTCTATTCCCTGAAACGCCAGCCTCCTCTGCAAGGTATTAAGAGGGCTTCCTGAGGAAAAGTGATTTTAAGATCAACTGAATTTGGAAAGCATATAGCCTGCACTTTGGGAAACTGAAAGAGTCTATTAATTTCCTAAAGACTACAAGAGTACTGAAGTAAAGAAACCTGCTTCATTTTGTTGAACTCAAGCATATTTGAGCCTCAAATCTTTTAACACCTATTAGCCTCTCAAACGGAGAAGGCAAAGGCAACCCACTTCAGTACTCTTGTCTGGAAAATTCCACGGACGGAGGAGCTTGGTAGGCTGCAGTCCATGGGGTCGCGAAGTGTTAGACACGACTGAGGACTTCACTTTCACTTTTCACTTCCAAGCATTGGAGAAGGAAATGGCAACCCACTCCAGTGTTCTTGCCTGGAGAATCCCAGGGATGGAGGAGCCTGGTGGGCTGCCGTCTATAGCGTCGCACAGAGTCGGACATGACTGAAGCGACTTAGCAGCAGCAACAGCAGCCTCTCAAAGTCCAGCAGAGTTCACGCAACCCAGATAGAAAGAAGTGCTGTGCACAAGGCACTTTAATATGTTTTTCCCTTAATAATACATTATAGAAAGTATATTACTAGAGGCTCAAAAAGGAGGGGATATGTATATAGTTAGGACTGATTCACGATGTATGGCAGAAACCAACCTAACATTGCAAAGCTATTATCCTCCAATTAAAAAAAAAAAAGGGAAAAAAAGGAAGTATATTATTAATACTATACATTATTAGGCTAGTGTTCAAATCAGGTATGGCTTCACAGGAAAACAGTTAAATCCTTAAGGTTGGGTAAGCAATCTCTTGCCTTAGTTTGGACTCCCCCAGAAACAGAGCCCAAGACAAGAACTGGAGCACAAATTTGGGAAGTAGGGGGAAGATGATCTCAGGAAACATCAGTAGGAGAGTGAGAAAGTGATGTGGGGGAAAGACGAGCCCAAAAGTTGTTGAGCAGATTATGGCTATGGGCAACTGAGCCTCCCTCCCGCTGGGGAACTCTGGGGAGATAGCACAGGACACTCTTTGGTCACCTCCTCCCGGTGCAGAAAGGGAGCCAGAATATTTATCAGCTCCATCTCTGGCTGAGGGCTACTCCCAGGGGTGTTAACTCTCTGGCATTTCCTGCCTGCCCTGCCCACAAGGTGAGTCATAGGTGCTCACGGGAGGGAGCCTGAGTCCTGAACAGAAAGTGCCAAGGGGCTGTGAGTGGGGCATTGACAGCGTCTGCCACGTCTCTGGATTCTAAACTTATTTTTCCGAACAACATCAACAAAAAAATGCCATTTGTGGCAACGTGGATGGACCTGGAGATTATCATACTAAGTAAAGTAAGTCAGAAAGACAAATACCATATGATCTCACTTATGTGTGGAATCTGAAATATGACACAGATGAACCTATTGTTCAAACAGAAACAGACTCACAGACACGGAGAACAGAGCCCTGTCTTTCCCTGTGGCTGCCAAGGGCAGGAAGGGTGACGGAGGGGTGGACTGGGAATTCGGGGGCTGGCAGATGTAAACCATCACATATAGAATGGATAAACAAGGTCCTACTGTGTAGCACAAGGAACTATAAAACATTCAGCATCCTGTGATAAACCATAATGAAAATGAATATTTTAAAAAAGAATGTATATATATGTATAACTGAATCACTTTGCTGTATAGCAGAAATTAACACAAAAATATAAATCAATTATACTTCAATAAAACATATTAATTAAAATAAATTAATAAATGTGTTTTTCGTAGTCTCTTGGCTCTCATGTAGGTAAAATACAACACTATTAGTAAAATATTTTTGAGGGTGCTGAAACAAATCATTCACTTATTTATTTTCTACGTATATTCTAATATATTTGATATATATGCCTTTTTCTTTTTTTTTTGAAGAAACCATCTGGGAATGCCCAGGTTGGCTGTAGTAAGATGGGGGGCAGGCTGGGAAGGACTGACATCTCACAGGTTCCCCTCCCTCCCTGGAATGGCACAAAGGTGAATGGGACAGTCTCAGCTGCAGGGACACGGGCCATCAACCCTGCTTCTAGGAGGAGAGCAATCCCCTCAGAGAAGAGAGCCTGTGACCTCTGATAGCCACGGCAAAGCACAGCTGACCGTGTGATCTCCGTACCATTAGGAAGGACACACCTGGGCGAACAAAATGTCCCTAAAGGTGCTCAGAGCAGGTGATGGGAATCCAGGCGTAGGTGATGCTTAAGGAGACAAGAGAACAGACAGGCAGTGGAGAAGAGTCATCACCTTCCTCCAGTAGCTGGGGCCCGTCCCTGGGAAGGGGTTTGAGCACGACTCTGGCTCCTGTGAGGGAGCTAACCAAGGCTAAGGCAAGGTCCCCAAGCTAAGAGGCTTTTAGGAACCAGTCAGGAGCCCACGGCAGGAAAGAGTAGATCTGTGGCTTCTAGTTAGGGAGACAGAAGCTCATGGTCAAGACGGCATTAACTGCCAGGCTGCCCTGTTTCTGGCTCCCGACATATGGGGCCAAGGCTCCTGAGACAGTCCAGGCTGAGGCCAGAATTTGTCCTTGAGCTTTGGGAAAACTGCACGACAGATGGACATTGAGCAGCCCTACCAATAGGGAAGGGCTTCCCAGGTGGCGCTAGTGGTAAAGAATCCTCCTGCCAATGCAGGAGACTCGGGTTCCATCCCTGCATCAGGAAGATCCCCTGGAGAAGGGAATAGCAACCCACTCCAGTATTCTTACCTGGAGAATCCCATGGACAGAGGAGCCTGGCGGGCTATGGTCCGTGGGGTAACAAAGAGTCAGACACCACTGAAGCAACTTAGCACGCACACAGCAGTATGGGAGGAAGTTCTCTGCAACCAGGCAAGGCTTGGCGCCCTATTCTGACATTTGCAGTCAGGTGGTCAGGGGTTCTTGCCACCCGACCCACCCATCCTTTCCCCATACCTTCCTCAAAGCCTTGCATATCCCCTCCTCTTCCCCGTCGCACTGACCACCTCCCCCCACTCCCCAAGCTTTGGAGCGTGTCCAAAACTGGCCATCAGGACGCTGCCCGGTGGCCTTGAAAAACAGCTGACTTCTGGGATGGCAAATCATGGGAACTAATCGTTCCTGTGACAACATCCAGAGCTTCTGTCCTCTATAATTCAGAGATAGAATTGGCAGGTAATTTGAAAGGCGTGCATTTTTTAATATTTAAAACCGCCTCTCCTCGAATTTTCTGCTTGCCTAGTATTAATGGCCCCTTCTCCCTCTCTCCCTTCCAATGACACTGTCTGTACTTGTCTATTTTAGTTGGTTTCCTGTTAAACCTGCTTCCTTTCCTCTTTCTATTCTCGCTCCTTATTCATCTTTTCCCTTCTGCTCATTCATTTGCCATATATATATTTTTTAAACCGGGAGTTTGACTCTGTCCGACCATCCCCATGCCCTCACCCCCACCCCCAATGAGATTTGGATCTCATTTATATGGACATCACCAGCCATCTATTCCTTGTAGCACTTTCCTTACCCCGTTTCCTTTTCGTTTTGTTTCGAAGCCGTCATTACCCAGCTTTCCCTGGCAAATGTTCAAGACAAAACTGCTTATTTGTCTAGGCTCTCTCTCTCTCTTTCAGTTCTTCTTTCTTTGCTCCCTTCTGCCCCCGGTTTCCTGAAAGTCTCCCTGAGGATCTATTTTATGTCTTTGTTTATACCAATAACAAATGCTTCATTTACTGTTTTGAATAAATGGTGCTTTTCAGCTCCTGGAGAACTTGTTTCTCCTTTGAAAACACTGTATTCAGAGAATCAGATAAACCTCTCTGCTACTTTTCTTGAACCAATTCTGCATTCTCCTTCCAGAATTCCAAATATGTGGCATCACGCGTATTTGGAGCCAGACTTCTGACGAGATGCCCTCCGTCACCCACGGCTTCTTGATGAGTTTTTCCATCAAATGTGACTGTAGTTGTTAAGATGTCCCAGGTGATTAGACTTGCCGGCAGCCTCCTAAATACTCAGCTGAAGAAACCTGATATTGTTGGGAGAGGCTGTTCAGGGGAGATTATTTTGCAGCGGTAAAAGTCAGAGGCTTGATGTCGTCAGAATTTTGTTCGCTTCTCAGAAGTCCTTTCACTGTGGAATGTGAGGAAGTCCCCCTAAATCTCTTTGTCTCTCTCCAGCTGCAACATGGAGGCAACAATATGCCATCACAGAAGTTCTATGAGAAAAATATTCTAAAATGTTAACAAAACGCTTTGCACCTCTTGGATATTTCACCACAGAGTGCTCAGTCGCTTCAGCTGTGTCTGACTCTCTGCAACCCCATGGTTTATAGCCCATCAGGCTCTTCTCTCTGTGGAATCTTCCAAGCAAGAATACTGGAGGGGGTTACCAGATCCCTGGGGGAGATCCCCCAGGGTGATCTTCCTGACCCAGGAACTGAACCTGCATCTCCTGCATTGCAGGCAGATTCTTTACCTGCTGAGCCACCAGGGAAGCCCATTTCACCACAGTAGATCTAGCAAACTACCGTTCTTTGTGCCAGTCAATCACTCTGGGGCAGAGAACTGTTGGGGGTGGTAAGACTAGCCAGAGGGGCAACCTGCAGGGTATACTGCTCCAGGCGTATCTCTTTAGCTTTCCATTATTTCATACATCTAAGAGTTCATATTTGTTTTCCTGAGACTATCTGTTCCTTATGGCTCAAGTTAATAAGGGCTGATGGAGTAAAAAAGATAATGGAGAGGCAGTATAACATGGTGATTGAAAATACAGATTTGCATGGACAAGAACAGACTGGTGGCTGCCAAGGGGGAGGAGGGTGGGAGAGGGATGGGGCAGGAGGTCCTACTGTACAGTACAGAGAACTATATTCAATATCCCATGATAAGCCATAATGGAAAAGAATATTAAAAAGAATGCATATATGTATAGATGTATAACTGAATCACATTGCTATACAGCAGAAATTAATACAACACTGTAAATCAACTATACTTCAATTAAAAACCATGTTCTTAAAGAATATAGATTTGGAAGCCAGGTGCCCTGGGTCTGATACCTGGCTCTGCCATGTGCAGCTTTGTGACCTCAGGCAACTTTCTTAACTTCTCTGTGCCTCAGTTTCCTGATCTACAGGTTGAGAATCATGTTATGAAGATTAAGCAAGTTAATATTTGTAAAGGGCCAATTTGGAACAGTGCCTGACACATAGTGAGTATGTTAAAATACTTGGTAAATAAAAATACTGTTCCAATCCTAATTTTTTTAAAGTCATACAATCTTTCTCAAAAAGAGTTGAGTAAGATACATCAAAAGATTGGAAAGACAGCCTTCTTATGGCAATGTGGAAAATAAAATGTCAGCACAGCAAAAATAAAATTATTTGGGGAGTGCCATTAAAATGACCCCTGTTGGCAAGATTTCATACTGTGAAACAACAACTTACTGATGGTTGTGCTGTTTATAACTGAAAGGACGGAAGGACAAGGGGGAGGGAAGCAGGGTGGGAGGGAAAGAAGAAAAGAAAGTCCTCTGTGGTTTTGATTCTTTTTTTTACAAATATAGATCCAAGATCCAAGAGTGTTTCTGTAGAAATTTGGGCAGTGTAACAGATTGTATGTGCCCAAAATGGCTGTATCAAGCGATGTATCCCACCCCAAATACTCTTTTTTCCTTGTGACATAGACATCTCTCCCACCAAGAGTGGGGTCTGTGTTCCTTTCTCTGGAATCTAGGTGGAGGTTCATGACAAATCCAACCAATGGAGTATAATGGAAGTGATGCTAACGTGAATTCCAAGCCTAGCTCATAGAAAGGGTACAGCTTTGCTCTGCACTCTCTCTCTCTCTCTCTCTGGATACTCACTCTTGGAATCCACCCACCATGCTATGTGAGCCATCTGAGGAGGCGACCGCGTAGGTATTCTCGCTGACAATGGACATCAGACACTAGATAAGCGAGTGAGTGAGTGAGACTTTGGAAGTTTCTAGCTCCCAGTCATGGAGTCTTCTCAGCTGAGGCCCAGACATTGTGGAGCAGAGACAAGCTGTCTCTGCTGTCCCCTGTCTGAAACCCTGACCCACAGAAACCAGAAGAGATGATAAATGACTACTGTTGTTTTAAGCCACTACATCTTAGAACAATTTGTTATGCAGTAATAGATAAGGTAATACAGGAACTATAAGAAGGTTAAGACCATGGTTTCTAGGAAAGGACATCAGAATTTTCCCACAGTGAATCCTCTTACACTGTTGGTGGGAATGTAAATTGGTGCAGTCACTATGGAAACCACTATGGTGGTTTCTCAAAAAACTAAATAGAACTACCATGTGATCCAACAATCCCACTCCTGGGCATATATCCAGAGAAAACCATAATCTGAAAAGATACATGTACCCCAATGTTCATTGCTGCACTATTACAATAGCCAAGACATGGAAGCAACCTAAACACTCATCAACAGTGGAATGGATAAAGAAGATGTGGTGCATATATGCAATGGACTATTACTCAGCCATAAAAAGGATGAAATTTATGCCATTTGAAGCAACATGGATGGACCTAGAGATTACCATACTAGATGAAGCCAGGCAGAGAAAGACATATATCAGATGATATCACTCATTATGTGGAATCTAATTTTTAAAATAATACAAATGAATTTACAAAACAGAAACAGTCTTACATAGATCAAAAACAAACTTATGGTTACCAAAGGGGAAACGTGGGGTGGAGGAGGGATAAATCAGGAGCTAGGGATGAACATACACATACTACTATATATAAGATAGACAACCAACAAGGACCTACTGTATAGCACAGGGAACTCTATTCAATATTCTATGAATTCTATGATAACCTATAAGAGAAAAGAATCTTTAAAAAAAAAAAGAATATATATATATATATGCTTCCCCAATGGCTCTGCGGGTAAAGAATCCACCCGCAATGTAGTAGACACAGGAGACTCAGGTTTGATGCCTGGGTTGGTAAGATCCCCTACAGGAAGACATGGCAACCCACCCTAGTATTCTTGCCTGGAGAATCCTATGGACAGAGGAGCCTGGCGGGCTACAGTCCACACAGCCAGACACGACTGAAGTGATTGAGCATGCGTGCATGCATATGTATATGTATCACTGAGTCACTTTGCCGTGCACCCAAAACTAACACAATATTGTAAATCAACTATATGCCAACAAAGTTTAAAAAAATTTTAAAGAAACAAAAAATTTAATTTTCCCATGACAAATCCTATTTAAGCCTTGGGCATCCATGCCACTTCATATTAAAAATCCCTTACCCTTTCCCTCTTCCCCAGTAAGAAAACTCATCGTTCTAAATCCTTGTCAAATTAAGTATCTCTGAACAGGCACCACACTTGAGAATCTTGAAAGCTCCTCACAGAGATCCAGGATTCCCTGACCAGGCTGCACCCAAAGACCCAGTGAAGGAAGAGCTAAAGATTTTCCGCTTAAGAGTAATTATGAAATGTTTTGATGTCTGGAGCCCATGAAAAGCACAACCAACAATGTTCTGAACTTATTTCCTACTGTGTTAGCTAGAAGTATATACAATAAATGTAAGAAAATAGAATTTAAAATAACTAAGAGAAAACACCAATCAATCTTTCATTGCATTGTTTCCTAATCAAATATACAAGTAATTCATATTTTATTTAGACAAATTAAAAAGTGAAAATTTTTAAAAGAAAAAAGAAATTATACATATTAATGACATATATATATATGCACACAATAAATTGTTATATACAATAAATGTTGTAAGATATTCTCCTGGATATATTGATAGGTGACCACATGAAACATTCAATTCTGTATCCTATTTTTTTCACTTAAAGATTTATCTGTACATCTTTCCATGTCAGTAAATAAATATAGCTCTACTTTACCATTTTAATGATCATATAGCAACCGATTGTTTGAATATACCACATTTAATTTAATCAATTTCCTATTTTTGAGAATTGTGTCCTTTCTGTTTCCTTTCTTTTTTAATAAAAATAGTATATATTGAGATCTACATGATGTTCGACATACATTGTAAAGTGAATACCACAGCCAAACTAGTTAACATATCCATCTCTTTAAATAATTTCCTTTTCTGCGTGCATGTTACATGTGCATATTGTGTGCATGCTGTGTGTATGGTGAAAACACTCAATATCTACTCTCTTAGCAAATTTCCAATATATAATGCAGTATCATTAAATGTAGTCACCATTGCTGTACATTAGATCTCTAGAAGTTATTCATCCTACATAATTTTGACTTTGTGCCCTTTGACTAACATCTCCCCATTTCCCTCACCTTCCTGTCCCTGGTAACCACCATTCTACTGTCTGCTTCTATGACTTCAAATTTTTTAGATTCCATTTTTCAGTGAGATCATGCAGTATTTTTCATTCTGTGTGTGGCTTATTTCACTTAGCATGATGTCTTCCAGGTTCATCTTTGTTGTCACAAATGGCAGGATCTCCTTTTTGAAGGCTGAACGATCATCCATTGTGTGTGTATATATATACACTACATCTTCTTTATCCATTTATCAATCAATAGACACTTAGGTTGCTTCCACATCTTGCTATTGTGAATAATACTGTAATGAACACGAGAGTGCAGATATCTCTATGAGGTACTGATTTTATTTCCTTTGGATATATACTCAGTAGTGGGATTACTACTTCCATTTTTAATTTTTTGAGGAAACTCTATTATACTGTTTTCATGGTGGCTATAACAATTTCCAGTTCCATCAACAGTGTGTGAGGGTTCTTTTTTCCTCCACATCTTCACCAATGCTTATCTCTTGTTCTTTTGATAATAGTTAACCTAACAGGTGTGAGGTGATATAGCTCATTGTGGTTTTGATTTGCATTTCCCTGATGACTAGTGACGGTGAGCACTTTTTAATGTACCTGATGGCCATTTGTATGTCTTCTTCAGGAAAATGTCTATTTAGGTCTTTGCCCATTTTTTAATCAGATTGGCTTTTTGTTACTGAATTGTATGAGTTCCTTATAATTGTTTTTGGATATTAACACATTATCAGACATATGGTTGGCAGGTATTTTCTTCCAGACTACCATTTTGTTGATTATCTCCTTTACTGTGAAGAAGGTTTTGGGTTTGATGTAGTCCCACTTGTTTACTTTAGTTTTTGTTGCCTGAACTTTTAGTGTCATATAAAAAAAGAAAAAAAAATCACTGCCAAGGCCAATGTCAAGGAGCTTTCTCCCTGTGTTTTCTTCTAGAAGTTCTATGGTTTCAAGTCTTATGTTTAAGTTTTTAATCAGTTTTAAATTGAATATTGTGAACATTGTAAGACAGGGTTTCAATTTCATTCTTTTGCATGAAGATATCCAGTTTTTCCAACACTATTTATTGAAGAGACTACCCTTTCTCATTGTATATTCTTGGCACCCTTGTCACAAGTTAGTTGTCCGTATATGCTTGAGTTTATTTCTGGGCTCTTGATTCTGTTCCATTGGTCTATATATCTGTTTTTATGCCAATACCACACTGTTTCCACTTGCTTTCTATTACACAGCCTGGCAGTGATCATACTTCTACACACACATCTGATTGTTTTTTTATGATAAATTCCTAGAAGTAGAACTGTAGGATCAAAGAGTGAGACCATTATACTCTTCTGAGAAACAGTGCTCTAATCCCTCTAGAAAGATTCTAACAATTTAAACATATACCAGCAGTAAATGAGAGTTATATACCTGCTAGCAATCAGATTTATTATTTTTTAACTTGGCTAAACTTGTAAGCAAAGAATCAGGGATCACTGTTTTAATTTACACCTTTTAAGGTTGAACATGTTTTTCTTTTGTTTTGGCCATTTGTAGTTATTCTGAAATTGCCTACTCCTGCTCTTTGCCTTTTTAAATTACTATATAGACACTTTTTAATGGATTTGTTTTAATTATTTATGTGGTAAAGATATTAACTCATTGTCTATCAGAGATATTGTAATTACTTAAGCTTCCATCATCTTTTAATATTATTAATGGTGGTACTTTTTAAAATTTTTCCAAATTTTCTAAGTAGAAAATAACTTCTATTATTGTGATAATTTTTTTAAATGTCTGACATTAGCATATGTACTTCCCAGATTTACTAAAATGAGTAACTAAATTTATAACCTTAAAAACGCATGAAAGAATTTTATTTTCTTAAGTGCAGAGACATTTTGTGGTCTATGTGAGTGGAATGTCAGAAGCAAGCAGGAAGATGGTTGGGGGAGGGTGGAGAGAGAGGTGAAGGATGAAGTTGAAAATGAAAATGGGAACCAGATCAGCAAGGAATTTGAATTCTGTGTCTGGGTTGCAGTTGGTACTTGAAGGCTTTTAAACAGGAAAGTGCTCTGATAATATCTGTATTTCAGAAGGAGAGCTCTTGCTACAGTGGGAAACGTAAGTTAGATTTTGGTATTAAGAAGCCATTGGTGATGATATTAGTTGTTTACTGCGACAATAATGCCGTGTAACAAGGAACCACAGAACCTCAGTAATATATCAGAGTGTTAATTGCCCACGTGTCTGGGGTCAGCTGGAGGCCAGCCAGGCAATCCTGCTGGTCTCTGCGAGGCTCATCCACAAGTCTGGGAGTAACTGCCCATTGGCTGATCTAGACTGGCCTTGGCTTGTTGAGATTGTCTTTTCATGGATGTTTGTATTGCTAACAGGCTTGAAAGACAGAGACGGTATCTCCCTCCACAGCAAAGGCAAGCACACTTATTTTCCATCTATTGTGAAAGATTCAAGTTTCCTAACCTTTGAGTTGTTCTCCTGGAATGCCATCCACTGTGTGTGCGGACATTCATCTGAGCCCATCCATATCAGCCTCATCAGATTTGCGGAGCAAGTCTGCTTGCTGCACCATGAGCAATAAAATCTTTTACCTTTGACCAAGAAGTCACATGTCTCTTGCCAGCATCTAGGAAACTGTGGCAAGTTCACAAGACCATTCACAGTTTATTTTAAAAAGAAAAGTGTTTATACTTTTTCAATTTTATTGAGATGTAATTGACATACCGTGCTGTATAAGTTGACGTACAGCATAATGACTTGACTTACATATATTGTGAAATGATTTCCACAATAAGTTTAATTAATATCTATTACCTTATATAATTACAAAAACAAATTTTCCCTTGTGATGAGAATATTTAGGATCAACTCTCTCAGCAACTTTGAAACATACGATACAGCACTGTTAACTACAGTCATCACATTGTATGTCACATTCCTAGTACCTATTTACCTTATAAAGGAAGTTTGTATAATACCTTTTGACCACTTTCATCTAATTCCTCCTCCCCCCACCTATATCTCTAGCAAACACAAATCTGATCTCTTTTTCTATGAGTCTGGGTTTTTTTATGAGTTTTGCTTTTGTTTTTATTTAGAATCTACATATAAGTGATATCATAGAATATTTGTCTTTGTCTGACTTGTTTCACTTAGCATAATGCCCTCAGGGTCCATCCATTTTGTCAAAAATGTTAATATATATATATATATTTTTTTTTTTGGCTGAATAGTATCTCATTGTGTGTGTGTGTATATACACAAGTATCTATGTATGCGTGTATATATACACACATACACACACACCACATTTGCTTTATCCATTTTAGAACCTTCATAGTCCTTGACATCAGTAGCTTCTCCCTCGCAACCACTGGATCCTTGAGTTTCTTTGACAGTTATATACCCAGTGCTGGGCACAGGGTTTTTATTTAATTGGCACTTCAGAAATACTTGTCAAATTAAAAAATTACTCATTTTTTATTTATTCTTTATTTTCAATAAATAGACTTGGATATACCGTTCTTCTGACATGGTTATTGATCTCCTGTCATTGTTACTCCAAGTAAGCTTTCTCCTCCAGTACTTCTTAAGACAGTGGTATCACAGCATTAGGGTACTTGGGTATACTGTAACTCTTAAAGCATTTTGGGGTGGTGTCTGATACAGATTTAGTTTCCTTATATCCGTAAAAGTTACACATGGACTCCTAGTCTTCTGAAATTTCATTTTATTATGAGCTTTGATTTCTTTATGAAAAATTTTCCTACAGACTTTAGAAAAGACTCTTAAGAAAAGAAACTTGTAATGCTTCCTTGTACACTTACAAGTTGGATTCCCATCTGTTTGTCCAATTGAGTGGGTAAACTCAAAAAGAAAACAAGAGAAAATAAAAATAGAGGATCTATTGACTCAAAAGGGGAGAAACGGATAAAGGTTAGGACAACTTGTCCATTCAACTTTATTGTGCAAGTTTTCTGCAGCTGTCTATTCAGCTGCTGAAGTCTGGGTTAAAGATCAAAAGAGAAAGCTCTACATGCACATATTTTCCATTTTAAAAAAGTTCAAGTATTTGCAACTCAAACATTTTAATACATTAAAAATCCAATGATGAATTTTAATAAAGCATATATGCAGGCTAGAAGAGATTCAGCTCAGATTTAAACATTATCAATATTTAAACTGTATTAATTTTAAAACCTCAACCCAGCACACTTAGAGAGCCTGTCTCCTCCTGCTGACTCTGGTGACAATCTCCAGGCTAAACGTGAGTCATAACTTGTGACATTGCAGACAGCATCTGCGTGGTGGGGCGTTTCACTTCTCACTTTGGTTCATGTTTGCTTGGGCTGATTGGAAAGTAGGGACGTAAGAGGAAAGCAAATGTGAGACTAGGGTTCTCCTAATTTCCTTCAAAAGGCTCTGGACTAAGAAATATTTAAAGTTTTTTTTTTAATGAAACAGATGAGATTATTTGAGCTTCAGTAAGTATAAAAGTGCAGTGGAGACTTAATGCCACAGAACTGCATGCTTAAATATGGTTAAAATGGTAAATTTTTATGATGTGTGTGTGTGTGTGTGTGTGTGTGTGTGTGTGTATGTGTGTGTGAGTGTTCAGTCGCTCAGTCATGTCTGACTCTGCGACAGCATGGACTTTGGCCCACCAGGCTCCTCTGCCCATGAAATTTCCCAGGCAAGAATACTGGAGTGGGTTGCCATTTCCTATTCTAGCGGATCTTCCTGACCCAGGGATGGAACCAGCGTCTCCTGTGGCTTCTGCCCTGGCAGGCAGATTTTTTAACACTGCACCACCTGGGAAGCCCTATGTTATGTATATTTGACCACAATTTTTTTAAAGGGTAATAGAGTAAAATCCATAAAGTATGTTTAAATTTATAATGATTTAAAAACTAGTCACTTTAGAAGATATCAGGGAACAAATTCATCATGTGAAAACTAAAAATAAAATTTAAAAATCATCTGGAAAAGAGAAAGAATCAAACATATATCCTGCTTTTCCTATAGAAACTGTACCACTAGGTAACCAGAGGTAACATCAGGGAAGCATTTCTCTATAAAGTTATTCTAATCAACTAATAAATGCAAATTAAAATGACAGAATTAGCTTATTACCATTTTGTATCTCTCAGTGAAGTAATTGACCCAGACAATGAGAATCAACAAGCGCTAAAGTTGTAAAAGAGACACAATCAGACACGGCATCTCCTAGGGAAAGACTTCAGCACTGCTTATAGTCTTGCAAACATCTGGTCAAACCTTTGAATCCAGGTGGCTATTTTCAAGAAAAGCTAGGTATAGGATATATGTTGAAATGTACCATGAATGTGTCATCAACAAAATTCAAATTGTAGGAAACTCTGTAGGTCAAATCATCCATGTTCTTCAATAGGTAATGTAAAGGGAAAAGAAAGCAACAAAGAAGGGGGCTGTAGATTGAAAGAGGTTTAAAAGAGGAGCTTCCATGGTGGGCCAGTGGTTAAGACTGCACTTTTACTACAGGGGCATGGGTTCCATTCCTGGCTGGGGAAATAAGATCCCAAATGCCACATGGCACAACCCCCCCCCCCCCAAAAAAAAAGGTTTAAAAGATGAATCAGTAACTTTCTAATGTGCAAGTCTAAACTGGAGTGTGAAAAGATGCACACTTGTATAATGAAGCCACAAAGAAGTGTGAGGAGAGTTATTACTACAAAAAATCAAAATCATGGGTATGGAGGGATTTCTGGAGTGGCTGACAAAGTACTACTCTCCACCTGGATGGTAATTATAAAGGTGTGACCTTATAGTAATTCACTAATCTATATATTTGTTCTGTATGTACTTCTATGTTTTATTTTATAATAAAAAGATAATTAAGTGGGAGTCAGACTGCCATGTGGATGTGACCAGCTAGTCAGAAAAAAAGATGGTGAGAGAAGTGGTGAGACCTCAGAGTGTGCCTAAGCGCCAAGCTTTTGTCCAGCTACATGTGGGCAGGTAGTGACTGAACTGGTACCATGAGTTTGGGTCAAGGCAGAGTTTGGAATTTCTGGCAGAAATGGATGTAAGAGGGCTCAGAAGTTGTTTTCAGCTAATCATATTTTAGTTCCTGGAGCAATTTTGTTCTCTGGGCATCATAGCTCAGGACAACCAATTGCCAGCAAAAACTTGGAATTATACCTTCAATACTATGCTGTTTGAAGGGTGTGAGTGAGAAAGTACTCATTTTAGACACCTCATTTCTTTAGAGAGAAATGCTATAGCATCCAACTCAGCAATGCACTTAAAGCTGTCTCCAAGGCTGCAAGCTAACTCTTTTTCCACCAAGAAATGTGAAGGTGAAGAACTTGTGACATAAATGATACCAAAAAGCCCAGGTTGTAAGTCCTCAAGGGGAAGGAAATATAAAATGTCAGTGCAGGAAAAACAATGCCAAAGATTCCACCAAAGATTATATTTAACAATATGATGCCAATAGACACCTATGAGAGTCCTAAAATCCACAGATCTGACACAACCAATTGCTGGTGAGAATGTGGAACTACAGAAATGCTCATTCATTGCTGGTGAGACTGCAAAAATGGTACAGCCATTCTGAAAAACCATCTGGCAATTTCTTACAAAGCTAAATGTAGTCTTACCATACAATATAGCAATTGTACTCCTAGGTATTTACCCAACTTATTCAAAAGTTTTGTCCACCTAAAAACCTGCATGTCAATGTTTATAGCAGTTTTATTTATGATCACCAGAAACTGGAGCAACCAAGATGTCCTTCAATAGGTGAATGGATCCACAAACTATGCTACATCCATTCAGTGGAGTACTATTCAGTGATAAAAAGGAATGTGCTATCAACCATGCAAAAAAATACAGATGAATCTTAAATGCATATTTCCAAGTGAAAGTACCCAGTCTGAAAATGCTATATACTGTATGATTCTATTCATATGACATTATGTAAAAGGCAAAACTATAGAGATAGTAAATAGATCAGTGGTTGCCAGGGGTCTGTGGAAGAGGGAGGGTTGAACAAGTGAAGCACAAGGGGTTTTTACGTCAGAGAAACTATTCTGTGCAGTACTATAATGGCAGATACATGACACTATGCAGTTGTCAAAACCCAGAGAACTTTATAGCATAAAGAGTGAGCTTGATGTGGGCAAAGTTCTTTTAAAAATCATTTAGGAGGTCAAGGGATTCCAGGATGGAATAGACTGTGACAAAAGAATCTAACTATATTACAAGTGTATGGAATAACTTCACTGAAGGGGGTGGGGGAAAAGGTAAGTTCCTAAGTAACTTTGGAAAGGAATGGATACTGAAAATCTCCAGTAGATACTGGAAAGGATACCCCTTTCCTGTCTAGGAAAAGAGTGGATACTGGATTTTGAAGTGATGTGAAGTCACCCAGTCGTGTCCAACTCTTTGCGGCCCCATGGACTATAGCCTACCAGGCTCCTCTGTCCATGGGATTTTCCAGGCAAGAATACTGGAGTGGGTTGCCATTTCCTTCTCCAGGGGGTCTTCTCGACCCAGGGATCGAACCCAGGTCTCCTGCATTTCAGGCAGATGCTTTACCCTCTAAGCCACCAGGGAAGTCCAACTGGAAAAGAGTAGATACTGGATTTTAGTGGATACTAAAATCAAAAGAAAGTGTATATAAGCAGCACATTCTGGTTGATAAAGTGGCTTCCTACAGAGGGTAGAGGTTAACAATTCTAATGCTGCTGTACATGTATCCTGGATATCAGTGATTAAGCAAATAGACGGCAGATCACAGAAACCAGGTTTCTCACCGTTAAAGTGGGAGGTTCCAGGCAAGCAAGGGGGAGAAAGCTAGAATGATCCATGTGGTACTGGCTTAGAGTTGGACACATCAGTATGGAGATAGACTTAGCTTAATATAGATATAGATGAATGCATGTAGAAATATTTATATGTGTGTAGATATACATTTGTTAGTATACATACATCTATTTCCTTGCTCTATCATCTGAGAATGCCTAGAATCAATGATAAGCTAGTAGCAACGAGCACATCTAGTGCCTAGATATTGATTTCTAACACAAATTTCTAATTTTTTTTAAAAGGCACCCAGGCTCTTTGAAGAAATGAGTGAGGGCAGGGAAAATAAGCCTAGAGCATCTTGTAGTGCCAAAAGGAAAAGTAGTGCTAAATATAGACAGACAGACAGACAGACACACACAGCAGGTATGGCGAAAGGACAAGGAGTCAACTAAGAGCTCCTAGAGCCAAAACTAGAAAAATTTGAATAACAAAATAAATAAAGTACTATTAGATTATAACCCAAATATTCATGAGTCCATACTAATATAAATGACTGAATGAATAAATGGGGAAGAGACTAATGTGCCTATGCAGAAGAATTCCAAATAATTTACGTAGATACTTCACCCCTTAGGAGGTAGACTGTATCTTCCCACTCCTTAAGTGTGGGCTATACATGGTCACGTACCTACAAAGAGAACAGTATGGAAAGGGGAGAAAGGAGTAGCTTTACAGTCAGGAAACCTGACAAACACTATCTCAGCCAGGTGAAAGTGAAAGACGCTCAGTTGTGTCCAACTCTTTTGCGACCCCATGGACTCCACAGTCCATGGAATTCTCCAGGTCAGAATACTGGAGTAGATGGCCTTTCCCTTCTTCAAGGGATCTTCCGAACCCAGGGATTGAACACAGGTCTCCTGCATTGCAGGCGGATTCTTTACCCCCTGAGCCACCAGGGAAGCCCAAGAATACTGGAGTGGGTAGCCCATCCCTTCTCCAGCAGATCTTCATGACCCAAGGATCGAACTGGGGTTTCCTGCATTGCAGGCGGATTCCTTACCAGCTGACCTACCAGGGAAGCTCTGGTCAAGCCAGGGGGGTCAAGATCAACATTAAGAGTGACATCATGTTGATAGCTTGTGTACTTGATATGAGGTGATGAGAATTTTATTTTACCTCTGTGGTCTTTCTCCCCCAAACTCATAACTCCGGTCTAATTGTGAGGAAAAACACCAAACACATCCCCTTTGGAGGACATGCTATAAAACACCTGATCACAACTCCTCCAAATCCTTGTCTCAGGCTCTGCTACTAGAACACAATCTAACATAGCCTTCAAGTTCATTTGGTTCAGGAAAAGAATGTGTGAAGATGTGAAGTGACATCCCCCAGCTCCCGCATTTAATTTGCAGAGCTGGGTCAGTGACTCACACAAAGTAAGTGCTCAAAAAATTGTTGTTTGGGGACTTCCTTGTGGTCCAGTGGTTAAGACTCTGCACTTCCACTGCAGGGGGAACAGGCATGATCCCTGGTCAGGGAACTAAGATCTCTCATGCCACTCGGCCAAAAAAAGAAAAAAAACAAAATTAGTGGTTGAAGAATTAAGAATGAAGGTGTAGAACCCACGTTTCCTGCCTGCTAGTTTGGTGCTCTTTCCAAGAAGCAATTTCCCTCAGTTGTTAAAAATTCCATAACATTTGGGGGTTACAATTTCATAGATAAACACATAGATGCAGATGGTAACTGTCAGCCACTGGGACAAGAGCCTATTTCTTATGAAAGGCTGTATGCTTTGAGGGGGACAGGGACCACCCAGGAACAGTAAAGCTGGAAATTGGATGGGAGTTAAGATCAGAAATGGAAGGTGTGGCAGGTCACCAGGCTGAGTGGTACAAGCAAGAGCCTAGAGTGGTAGCGCATGAGTCACCAAACCCAAGCAAGAGACCTGGCGCATAAGGGGCAATAGGGTCACAGCCCTGGCAAGAAGCGAGGTAGCAAAAAGTAAGATGCATCCAGGATGGCCCTTGACAAGGTGCTGTGGAAAGCCCTCCCCTATGGGGGCACTCTATAGAAGGGTCCTGTTGTCTTAAAGTGGCCGTGTTCAGAGTGGGCTACAAGTACTTCACAAAACAGCAATTACTGAGATTTACAGTTTGTGGCACAGATTGCTAGTTGCCTATCCACTGCTCATTCTCCTCTTCTTTGTCATGAGCAGAAACCCTCTATTATTGGGGGTGACAATGCACTCAGCTTGAATACAATACTTTTCCAGCTTTCCCTGCAGATATTGTTGACTGATGAGGTGAAAGCAAAAGTCATTGCTTTAGACTTCTGAGAAAGCTTTGGAAAGGAAACTGACCAATGCAAGTGATTTAAACTTTTGCCCTTGCCCTTTCCTCTCGCCTACTGCCTTGAATGTGTGTATATAATGGTTGAGTTGCAGCAGCCATCATGGACCACAAAGCAGTCTTCATGATGGAAGCCGTGCACCAAAGACAGGAGAGCATAAGGAAGGATCCTGGGTCTTAGATGTGTGCGGTGGTGGTTTAGTCGCTCAATCGTATCCGACTCTTGCGACTCTATGGACTGTAGCCCACCAGGCTCCTCTGTCCATGGGATTTCCCAGGCAAGAATACTGGAGTGGGTTGCCATTTCCTTCTTGAACGGATCTTCCCAACCCAAGAATCAAACCCATGTCTCCTTCATTGCAGGCAGACTCTATACCACTGAGCCACCAGGGATTCCCCTAGATGTGTGTAGAGCTGCCATATCAGCCCTGGATGACTACCCTGAATTTCTTTCATGGGAGAGAAAAATAAACCCCTATCGTATTTAAGCCACTATACTTTACATTTCTGTTACAGACTGTGAAGTCTAACCCTAACTGATACATTGACCAAGGATCTTAAAGGAAGGGATAATTTTAAACTTTATGTATGAACTATCCTAAAGAAAAATGCTAGAGATCTTAAGTTTCTGAAGGTAATGATTAAGCCACTTAAATCCATCAACTGATGAATAAACAAAATATGGTTCAGCCATACAATGGAATATGTTTTGGTGATAAGAAGTACAGACACATGTCAGAACATGGATGAACCTTGAAAACATTATACTAAGGGAAAGAAGCCAGAGGTCACATGTTGTGCAATTCCATTTAAACAAAATGTCAAGGATAGGCAAATCAATAGAAACAGAAAGTTGACCAGTGGTTGCGTAGGGTTGTTGGAGCTTTAGGCGGATAAAGAATGACTCCTAATACATATAAGGTTTCTTTTTGGCAGAATGAAAATGTTCTAAAAGTATACTATGGTAATGATTGCACAACTCTGTGAGTGTACAAAAAACCATTGAATTGTGCATTTTAAATGGGTGAATTGCATGGTATGTGAATTATATCTCCATGAAACTAAGTAAGGAATTAAAAAATGAATGTAATGAGTTGAAATACATCAAATAGGATAAAAACCCACAGGCTCATAATGATTTTTCTTTAAAAAAAAAAAAAAAGCTCTTTGATCATCTTTAGACAATATTGATGAATAAAGGTAAGGAATCAAGCATTTTTTCTGCCTTTCTTATATGAACTGTACTTCAGGGTATACAAACAGTAGATAAAAGAAAGTTCTTTATTATAAGTGAAAGTCACTCAGTCGTGTCCGACTCTTTGCGACCCCATGGTCTATACAGTCCATAGAATTCTCCAGGCCAGAATGCTGGAATGGGTAGCCTTTCCCTCCTCCAGGGGATCTTCCCAACCCAGGGATCAAACCCAGGTCTCTCGCATTGCAGGCAGATTCTTTACCACCTGAGCCGCAAGGGAAGCCCCTTCTTATAGAAAAATGTCCACTAATAAAGGTAAAAGAAATGACGAAATTAGAATCTCACAAATGTGTAAGCCCTAATGAAATAATGGATCAAGGCAATGTTTTCCATCAGGTGAAAGGCTGATGGAAACTGTAAAAGAGGGACTAACAACAACAGAATCCAACGATTAATCTTAGCATCACTAAAAATGGGACAGCCAGACATTACAGGCCTCCTGATATGATGCAACAGGAAGTACACAGTACTGCTTACAAAGTCCTTTTTTTAATTGAAGTGTAGTTGATTTACAACATTGTTAGTGTCAGGTGTACAGCAAAGTGATTCAGATATATTTTTTTCAGGGATAGGTTATTATAAAATATTGAGTATACTACTTCCCTGTGCTATACAATAGGTCCTTGTGGTTTATCTATTTTATATATAGTCATGTGTATATAATTTGTCCCTTCCCTGCTTTCCCCTTTGGTAACAATAAATTAGTTTTCTATGTCTGTGCGTCTATTTCTGTTTCGTATATAAGTTCATTTCTTAGAACGTTCTCTAGCACCATATACAAAAATAAACTCAAAATGGATTAAAGGCACAAATGTAAGCCTGGATACTATATTCTTGCCAATAAAATCAAACCTGAATTTGATCAAGCCTCTAAACCTAATTGCCAATTTATAGGAAATACAGGGTTTAAAAGAACATATTAAATGACATTGGAGGCATAGATACAATCAGCCAAATACTGACTGTGGGGAATTTGCCAGTGCAGAAGTGTCCATTTTTTTCTGCAAACTGATAGCAAGAATATAAGAGGCTAAGTGTGTGGCATGGCCAAGGGAACAAAGGGTAACCTATCGAAAAGAGCTGCTGCCCGCCAGGCTCCTCTGTCTTTAGGACTTCCCAGGCAAGAATACTGGAGTGGGTTGCCATTTCCTTCTCCAGGGATCTTCCCAACCCAGGAATTGAACCCAGGTCTCCTGCGTTGTAGGCAGATTCTTTACCGACTGAGCTACAAGGGAATCCCAAGAAGTATATTAACCACATGCAAGGAGGGACTTTGTCTGGTTCCTCGTCTGAAGAAACTTTTAAAATAAATAACTATGAGATAATGTGGAAGATTTTTGACTGGATACAAATGATATTTTTAAATCGTTAATATTTTTTAGTTATGATAAGGGTTATGTTTGGGAATAACAAATTTTTATCTTTTAGAGATACATACTTAAATATTTACAGATGAGAAGACATAATGTCTGGGACTCGCTTTAAGATAGTCTCACGGAGAGTGAGAAAAGTAGCTGGGAATGTAGATGAAAGACCAGTCATCCGTTCATAATCACTGAAACCATGTGACAAGTACACGATGGGGCACTGTCTGACTGGTAGATATGTTTGGAAATGTTCCAGAGTAAAAAGTGTTGTTGTTGTTTTTTAGTGTTCTTTGGAACATTGAGTTGAAGCTTGAGCATGTTTTTCCACATAAATCCGTATGTTTTTTGCCTAGTAAAGTTTATGGGAATTCCTTTTTGCCTAATCTGACTAAATGAGATCATGAGGAGGGCAGAGAGGCACACTGTGAAATCAGGTCTGGGCTTTTTGGGTTTTTTAAATTGAAGTATAGTTGATTTGCAATGTTGTGTTAGTTTCTGGTGCATAGCAAAGTGATTCAGATATACAGATTCATGTTCTTTTCCTTTACGGTTTATCACAGGCCTGGGTTTGAGCCCTGGTGCCACTATTCACTAACTTTGTCAGATACTTAAACTTTCTAAAGCTCAATTCCTTCACTGGTCAAGTAGGCATCATAATAAGAGCTCCTATCTCCTGGGATGGTTTGGGGGGATTAAACAAGATAGAGAATACAAAGCACTCGGCACAGTGCCTGGCAGTGCTCCATAAATATTAGGGGGCAGCTAATTCTTAATTGTTTCAATTGTCTATTGCGGGTCCACTTGGTTGGGCTGGGAGCTTCTACTCTGCCTGCTGTCATCTGGGACTACAGTCATCTGGTGGTTGAACTGAGCTGGAACAACCAAGACGGCTCACACAGATGGCAGGCAGTCGATGCCAACCGTTGGCTGAGAGCTCAGCTAGGGCTGTTGTGCATAGCATGCACGCGCGGCCTCTCCGTGACACTCGGGCTTCTCACTTCATGGTGGCTGGGTTTGGAGAGGAAGTGCCCAAGAACAAAGTGGAAGCTGCCAGTTCTCAGGACCTACAACTGGCCCAGGGTCACTTCTGCCACATTCTCTTGGTTAAAGAGTGACAAGCCCTGTTCAGACACAATGGGAGGGGAAATGGACTCTACCTCGTAGTTTGGACAGGGTCAAAGAACTTGTAGCCCTCTCTAATCCACCACCAACAGCGAGCCTGTTTGCTCAGTACTTCGTCCATAGATAAAAATCTAGATTCCAAGGATCACATCAAAAAACATTCAGTATCTGTCTCTGTCTCTAGAAGGTAATTAGACCACACTGGCTGATGTTTCTCCTGCTGCTCAGTCGACTAAGACAGGGCCTGGGGGATTGGAGGGGTTAGGCCGCCGCCCCTCACCCCTGAGAGGAGAAACTAGGCCAGGACCAAGTCTTCACTGCAGAAACACCTTGGTATGAGTCAGTGGTTCTCAAAAATAATTCATGAGACCAAATTAGGTCATCTATTTTTAATTTTTGTGGTTATTAATTTGACAAATTATAATTCAATACTGTTCTCACAGGCAATAATTCTTGAGACTTGAGAAACTATGAGTATTCCCTTCTGAGGTATTCTTTCCTTAATTCTTTAGTGCCAAGGCATAACAAGCTTTCCATATGTTTCTTCTCTTACCCTTTGACCAGCAATTGCTGGCTTTCATGTATTCTCTGACATTAGTGAAAACACTGTCCAGGAGAGGTGTTTGTTTGATTTACTGTGCATTATACAAACACAAAGTTTGGGTAAGAAATATTTCCGAGAGCTAAAAAATGCAAAGTTAGTGGCAAGTCTGGGCAATGTGAGTTTTACATAAAGACAGACCTTTGCTTTTAAATGGAACATTTACAGTAAATAAATGATTGATAAAGACACCCGGTTGCCTCTATAAACAAGGAAGTGGGGAATCCAGCCATGCTGAACACTGTGTTTATTTTCCATGGAAAGAGGATGTCAGCTGCTAATCATGGGCATGCCACAGCTTAATTTCTACACAAGACCCCTTCCTGGCTTTCTATAAAGCAAAAAAAAAAAAAAAGAAGAAGAAGAAGAAGAAGAAATGATGGCTAACTAAATTTCTTTGTGGAGAATTAAGTGCTATTAATTTTAACATAGCTTGTCAAAAAACCAACCAAACTAAAGCCCTGAGGTGCTTCTAAGCTTGGATTCATTTTGCTGTTGAAAAGATCCCAGCTGACAGCTGTGATATAAATGCATGGAGAAGGAAATAAACACTGGCTCTTTGACCATGATCTGGAAGTTATGTCAGAAGAGTCTGGCATTTTATCAATTGGCCATAAAGCAAATATGGGAGGGAGGGGATGGAGAGGAGGGAACGGTCACATATTACTGGCCCATTCTGAAGTTCTGAGCATATCAGAGCATATAGTTAGAGGCTCCGAATCATGATGACACACAAGGGGGTAAAAGCATTTCCTTAGAAATGTCCTTGTCTAAGCTAAGACCCTTGCTGACATATTTGAGGAGATTTCTGCCTTGTTTGAGACTCTTTCTGACTTATTTAAGCCCTTCCTGACTTGTTTTGGCATTCCCTGGTATCTCAGAGGGTAAAGAATCTGCCTGCAATACAGGAGATCGAGGTTCAATCCCTGGGTCAGGGAGATCCCCTGGAGAAGGGAATGGCAATCCACTCCAGTATTCTCGCCTGGAGAATTCCATGGACAGAGGAGCCTAGCAGGCTACAGTCCTTGGGATCACAAAGAGTCAGATACAACTGAGCAACTACCACTGACTTGTTTCAGACTCAGTCTGATGAATTAGATACCCTTCCTGATTTGTAGGGGGCCCTTCCTAGCTCATTCGAGACTCTTCCTGACCTGTTTGAGACCATCCTAACTTGCTTCAGACCTATCTTTTCATGTGAGGCAAGCTTCCAGACACATTTGAGCTAGTTCTGACTAGATTGAGATACTTCCTAATGGACTTGAGACCAGTCCTGAGGACTTTGCCACACTTCCTGACATGTTTGAGATAGTCCCCAACATATTTGAGACTCATCCTGCCTGAGGTTCTCTCTGACATATCTAAAACTCTGACAGCTTGGAGATTCATTCTGATTTGTTTGAGACTCTTCCAAACTTGGGCTTCCCTGGTGGCTCAGACAGTATAGTATCTGCCTGCCAATGCAGGAGACACGGTTCAATGGTCAGGAAGATCCCCTGAAGCAGGGAATGGCAACCCACTCCAATATTCTTGCCTGGAGAATTTCATGGACAGAGGTGGGATACACCCCATGGGTTAACAAAGAGGTGGGCATGACTGAGTGACTTAGCATGCATGCACTTCCAGACTTGTTCGAGAACTTTCCTGGTGTGTTTAAGACCATTCCTGATCTACTGAGACTATTCCTCTCTGTTTGAGCCTCACGTACATATTTAAAACACTTCTGAACTATTTCAGATGCCTCCTAACTTGTTTGAGATGATATCTGCCATGTTGGAGATCCCACTTGACATATTTCAGACCCTCCTGACATGTTTGAGACTCTTTGTGACTTGTTTGACAGCCTCTGGCACTATGTGAGAAACTCTTTGACATGATCGACTCTTCCTCAGTTGTCTGAGACCCTGCCTGATCTACTTGAGAAACTTCCTCATGTATTTAAGCCTCTTCCAGACATGTTCCAGACACTTCACTACTTGTTGGAGACTTCCTGACATTTTAGAGAACTAGGTTGATTATTTGAAACCCTCTCTGTCTGTGATCCTTCCAAAAATATTTGAGACCCTTCTTGACTTGTTGAGACTCTTCCTGACTGAGACCCTTCCTGAGGTAATGAAAGCACTTCCTGAGGTCTTCCTGCCACATTTGAGACAGTTCCTGGCTTGTTTGAGAACATTCATGATATGTTTGAGACCCTTGCATATATCTGATCCTTTCTTGGCTTGCTTCAGGCCCTTCCTGATGTATTTGAGACTCGTGCTGACACATTTTGAAACTTTTCTGACTTGTTTGAGAGTGTACCTGAAGTATTTGAGACCCTTCCTGACTTGTTTTGACCATCTTTGTGGCTATGTGATACCATTCCCAAGTTGGTTTAGTTTCTTTCTGATAGTCTTGTCTGTTTGATACCTTTCCTGACTTATTGTTGATGCCTATTGAATATGAGATCATTCCTGATGTATTTGAGACTCTCTCTGACTTCTTTGAGACCATTTGTGACATATTTGAGACTCTAGTTGACTTAATGAGACCCATCCTAATAGATTCAAGAACTTTCCTATTTGAAACTCTTCCGGTCAATATTTGAGATGCTTCCAGACTCGTTTGGGATTATTCCTAAAATATTTCCAACTTCTCCTGGTGTGTTTGAGATTCTTCCTGGCTACTTTTAGACTGTTTCTGACTTGTTTTAAGCTACTTCCTAATGTATTTGAGCCCTTCCTAACATGTTTAAAGCTCTTCTTCACTGAGCCACTTCCTGTCATGCTTGAGACACTTGCTGATGTATTTGAACAACTCTGTCATGGTTGAGACCTTTTATGACATACTTGAGATTTCCAGCTTCCATGTTTGAGACACTTGCTAATCTACTTGAGACTTTTCCTGATGTCTTGAAAGACTCCTTGATTTATTTGAAATCCTTCCTGATATATTTGAGACTCATCCTAACTTGTTTTTACATTCCTTTTGAGGTTTTTGAGACTCTTTCTATTGGAGAGCGTTCTAGATGTATTTTGTGTTTTTGTCATTGTTGTTTTTTGCCCCACCTCAAGGCATGTAGGATCTTGGTCCCCAGACCAGGGATTGAACCCACGCCCTCCAGTAGAGCTTTCAATACTGGACCACCAGAGAAACTCTCCTTCTGGATGTATTTTAAATTCTTCCTGAGGAATCTGAGACTCTGACAAGTTTAAGACCCTTCCCTATTGTTTGAGACCCTTCCCTATTGTTTGAGACTCTTTCTAATGTATTTGAAAACCTTTCTTTCTTTTTTTTTGGTGATGTCCATGTGTAGAGTCTTTATTTTTTATTTATTTATTTATTTATTTTTTAAATTTTTATTTTTACTTGAAAACCTTTCTGACTTGTTTGAAACTCTTGCTGAGCTGTTATAGACCATTCCCAAGGTATCTGAGACTCTTCCTGGTTCTGAGATCGTAACGGACGTACTTAAAACTCTTCCTGATTACATTCAAATACTAAATTTTGGGGAGACACTTCCTGATATATTTGAGAATCTGCTTGCCTGTTTTAGAAACTCCAAGTCTGAGGCCCTACTTGACATTTTTGAGATCCTGGGAAAGATTTAAGGCAGGAGGAGAAGGGGACGACAGAGGATGAAATAGTTGGCTGGCATCACTAACTCAATCAATGGACATGAGTTTGAGCAAGCTCTGGGAATGGGTAATGGACAGGGAAGCCTGGCGTGCTACAGTCCATGGGGTCGCAAAGAGTCAGATAAGACTGAGCGACTGAATTGACTTTAGACTGTTGGAGACTCTTTCTGATGATTTTGGCACCCTTCTTCATTTGTTTCATGGCCTTTCTGACCCTTGGAAAGCCTCCCAGACATGTTTGAGACCCTTCCTGATGAGTTACAATCCTTGCTGAGGTATGTGAGAATTTTCTGACATAGTGAAGACTATTAGTCACTTGTTTGAGACTTTTCCTCACGTATTTGAGATTTCTCAGTTTGAGATGCTTTCTGACTATTTGACACTGTCCTGACATTTTTTTTTTTCTTTTTCTTGGCTGTGCCGTGCTGCTTGTGAGATCTTAGTTCCCCAATCAGAGATTGAACCTGGGCCCTGTCAGTGAGAGCACGGAGTCCTAACTACTGGACCACCAGGGGAATGCCCTTGCTTGACTATTTTTTAATTCTTAATTGTTTGAGACACTCCCCGATGTATTTGAAACCCATTTTGACAAGCTTGAGACTCTTCCTCTCTATTTACCACGTTTCCTCCTACATTTGACACCATTCCTGAAGTATCTGAGATTCTTCCTGTCTCTGAGACCCTTCCTGGTGAATGTAAAACTTTTCTTGACAACCCTCAGATAGTCTCTTATCTGTTGAAGACACTCTTGCACAAGTTTGAGACTCCACCTTTCTACTGTGTGAGCCTTCTTAACCAGATGAGACCTTTCTTGACTTCTTTCACAACATTTCCAACCAATGGAGATACTTCTGACATATTTGAGACGTTCCTGAGAAAATTCTTCACATAGTTAAGACTTTTCCAGATAGTATGATCCTTTGTGACTTACCTGAGATGTCACCTGCCATGTTTGAGACCCTTCCTCACCTGTGTGAGGCTCTTCCTGAGGTATTAAGAGATTCTCCTTGTATTTGAGAGTCTGCTTCTCAGGGTGAGACACTTCCTAATATATCCAAGACCCTTCCTGAGTTGCATCCGAGCTTGCTGATGTATTCTTCTCTGTTTGAGACCATTCCTGAAACATTTAAGGAACTTCCTGACCTTAAAACTTTTGCTGAAATGTTTGAAACAATTTATGACTTACTTGTGAAATATACAGATATGTTTGAGACCCTTTATGGTTGTTTTTGAAACCCTTTATCTCTGTTGAAACCCTCCTTGATGTCTTTAAACCTCTTCCTAATGACTTTGTGATGCTTCCAGAATTGTTTAAGAGGATTCCTGATAAATCTGAGGCCCTTTTTCCTGTTTGTGAGGCTTCCTGACGTCTCTGAGTCCCTTCATAATGCTTCCTTCTCCTCCTGATATAGTTGGGATTCTTCCTGATGTATTTGAGGCCCTTCTTGACTTTTGAGACTGTACTTAACATGGTGACACTCTCTTATATCGGAGACACTTCTTTTCTGTTTGAGATCTTGACTGGCTTATTAATAACTCTCCTTAACTACTTTGCGAAACTTCTTGACTTGTTTGAGATATTTTGTCATCTACTTTCTCTCTGTTTCAAATACTTCCTGACAAGTTTAAGACTCCTCTGTATGTGTTTGAGACCGTTCGTGCTGTATTTAAGGACCTGCCTTGTGTCGGACTTCCCTGGTGCTGCAGTAACTAAGAATCTGCCTGCCACTGCAGGAGGCATGGGTCCGATCTCTGATCCAGGAAGATTCCACGTGCTGCGGAGCAACTAAGCCCATGCGCAACTACTGAGCCCGGGCTCTAGAGCCTGGGAGCCGCAACTTCTGAAGCCTGAGTGCCCTAGAGCCCATGCTCCACAACAAGAGAAGCCACCGCAATGGGAAGCCTGCACACTGCAACTAGAGAGTAGCTTCAACTCGCCGCAACTAGAGAAAATCAGCGCGCAGCAATGAAGACCTAGCACAGCCAAAAATAAATATATATATATATTTAACTGTTAAAAAATAAAGAACCTTCCCTGTGTATTGAAGACTCCTCCTGAAAAGTTGAGCATAACCATGACTTCAGATTCTACATGACACATTTGAGACCTTTTCTGACATGTCTGAGACACTTCTTCTTTTGAGACTCTTATTGAAATCTTTGCACCCCTTCTGGACGTGCTGGAGACCCTTCCTTTCTGTCTGAGACCCTTCCTGACAACATTAAAACTCTTCCTGACTGTTTTGAATCTTGATGGTCCACTTTGAGAGAAGTGATGATTTCAGACTTTTTCTCTTTCTTGATAACAATTCCTGTCTTGAGACACATCCTAACATCCTTGAGACTCTTCCTGATGTATTTGATATCTCTACTGTATTTATTTTTGCAGGGCTGCTGTTAAAAAAAAAAAAAAAGTTCCACAAACTGGGTGTCTTCAAACAACAGAAAGTATCAATAATTCCCTCACAGTTCAGGAGCCCAGAAGTCTGAAATCAAGGTATCAGCAGGACTGATTCCTTCTGGAGGTTCTGAGGGGGTATCTGTTCTATGTCTCTCCCAGCTTCTTTTGGTTGCTGGCACTTCTTGGCATTCCTTGACTTGTGGACATATCGCTCCAATCTCTGCCTCCACCTTCAGAGGGCATTCACCTCCCTATGTGTCTTCACACGGCCTTCCTATAAGGACAGCAATCATTGAATGTAGGGCCCACCTTACTCCACTATGGCCTCATCTTTACTAATTACATTCACAAATGCTCTATTTCCAAATGAGGTCACATCGTGAGGTTCCAGGTATATATGAATTTGGGTGGGAGGGAGGCATTATTCAACCCAGGTGCATGTACTAACATATTTGAGATCCTTCCTAACTGTTCGGAAGATCCCCTGGAGAAGGAAATGGCAACCCACTCCAGTATTCTTGTCCAGGAAATCCCATGGACAGAAGCACCTGGTGAGTTATAGTCCATGGGGTTGCAAAGAGTCAGACACAACTGAGCGCATG
The DNA here is from genome assembly GCF_032405125.1 of Capricornis sumatraensis. Taxonomy (NCBI): domain Eukaryota; kingdom Metazoa; phylum Chordata; class Mammalia; order Artiodactyla; family Bovidae; genus Capricornis; species Capricornis sumatraensis. The sequence continues at coordinate 102,973,680 of NC_091092.1, read as the reverse complement.
TGTGCATCCTAAATGTTTGAGACCCTTCAAGACACATTGCTAATGGCTGGATGAATTTGAGACCCTTTCTGACTTGAGATGCTTCCTGATTTTTTTGAATATTTCCCTAATGTATTTGAAGCCCTATCTAACTTGCTTGTAACTCTTCCTGTTCAAGTCTTCCTGACATGTCTGAGATTGTTCCTGCTATATCTACTACTCTTGTTGACATATTTGTGAATCTTCCCAATTTATTTGAGCTACTTGCTGAATGAGACTGTTCCTGGTATATTTGAGACTTCTGTCTCTTTTACAGCATTCCTGATGGATTTGAGCAGCTTCCTACCCATTTAAGACTCTTTCTGACATGTTTGAGAAGACCTCATGAATTTTTTGAGACTCTTCCAGATGTATGAGACCTTTTCTGATGTTCTTGAATCCTTCCTCAACTTGGCTGAGATCTTTCCTGACAAGTTCAAAACATCTGAGATGTATTTGAGACACTTCCTGCTCTTTGAAACACCTTACTGACTTATTTCCAGCTTGTTCTTACTATTTTGAGAACTTTTCTGAATTATTTGAGAGGATTCCTGATGTATGTGAGACACTTTCTTCTCTGTTCTGGCTTCTTCCTGACAAGTTTGAGAGTCTTCCCGGAGACAGTTCTTGCTATATTTGAGAACCTACCTCGTGTATTTAAGATTTCCTGACATACTTAAGAGCCTTCAAGACTTGTTCAAGATTCTCCATGACATATTAAACACCTTGTCAAACTTGCCTAAGACCCTTCTTAACTTATTTGAAACTTTACCTGACACGTTTGAGACCCTTCTGGAGGTGTTTGGGTCTCTTTCTCTCAGTTTGAGATGCTTACTGACTTATTTTACAAGTTCTTCTTGACTACTTTAAGAACCTTCCAGACTTCAGATGATTCCTGAGACTCTTTTCCTCTGTTTGCAACACTTACTGATATGATTGCTACTCTACCTGGTGTATTAGGTTCTTCCCAATATACCTGAGGCTCTTTACCCTCTCAGTTGTATTGAGACACTTCCTTTCTGTTTGAGACCCTTATCTATATCTTCGAGACGTTTCTGACTTGCTTCCCAACTCAAAATCACTTAGTGAAATGTTTAAGACCGTTCCAGAAGTATTCAAGACACTTACTGAACCTCACTGACAAATGTTCTTCACAACTACTTTGAGATCCTTCCAGTCTGATTGAGAGGATTCATGATGCATTTCAGATCCTTCCTCTCTCTTGACACTTCCTGTCATTTTCGAGACACATCTTGTCATGTCTGAGACTCTTCCTGATGATAATGAGCCCCTCCCCCTCCCATGTATTTGAAACACTCTGTGACATGCATGACCCTTCTTGATGTATTTGAGACCCTCCCTTCTGGACAGGTATGTGAAGTATTTGGGACTGTTCCTGAGACATGTCCTGGCTTGTTGGAGATGCTTCGTGATATGTCTGCAACTTCCTGACTTGTGTGAGATACTTCCTCATGTTCTGGAGACTGTTCCCTACACACTTGCTATTCTTTCTGATAGTTTTGAAAATCTTCTTGCTGTCTTTGAGACACTTCCTAACTGTTTGAGACCATTCGTGACATATCTGAGATTCTTCCTGTCTCTCTGTAATCATTCCTGACAGATTTGAGAACGTTCCTTTCCTATTTGTGATTCTTCCTGACGTATTTGAGAGTCTTCATAACATCTTTGAAACTCTTCCTGACATCTGTGAAATCTTTTCTAACTTGCTTGAGACTCTTCCCAACTTATTTGAGAATCTTCCTGACATGGTTAAGACTCACAGATGAACTTGAGCCACTTCCTTCAGTTCAGTAAACTTGGGTGATTTATTTATGGTCCATCCTTACTACCTTGAGAACATTCCTCACTTATTTGAGATGCTTCCTTATGTATTTGAGACTTTCCGTCTCTGTTCTAGACTGTTCTGGAGAAGTTTGAGACGCTTCCAGTCATGTGTGAGATTTTTCATCACATATCTGAGAACCTTCCTGACATATTTAAATCCCTTCCTGACATGTTTTAGAGCATCCATGACTTCTTTGAGACTCTTCCTGATATACTAGGAACATTTATTTCTACTTGCTTGAAATCTTTCCTCCTTCACTTACTTGAAACCTTTCTTGACAAGTTTGAGACTCTTCTGGAGGTATTTAGATGTCGTTATATCTGTCTGAGACCTTTATGTATTTGTTGGACTTGTTTGAGAATATTCCTGATGCATGTGAGACCCTTCCTCTCTACTTGCGACATTCCTAATAGGTTGGAGAAACTCCTTGACCTGTGTGCTACTCTTCCTGATGTATTTGAAAGCCTTCCTAATTCATTTGAGTCCCTCCCTTCCTGAGATGTTGATTCTCTGGGTTGTATCAGAGATACTCCATTTTCTTTCGAGACTCTTACTGACTTAATCATAACTCTTCCTTATTACTTTGAGAAGCTTCCAGTCTGGTTTGAGAGGATATGTGGTATATTTCAGATCCTTCTTCTCTCTTTGTGACACTTCTTGTCATGTTTGAAGCACATCTTGACATGATGAGTCTCTTCCTGTCCACTTGAGATGTACCTGCTATGTTTGAAACACTTACAAAGTTGAGGCTCTTCCTGACTGACTTTCTCTGATTTGCCCAAGACCCTTCATGACATGTTTGAGACCTGTATTTATTTCTTTATTTGACACTCTTCCTGACAAGTTTGAGACATATCATGACCTTTCTCAACTATTGGAGACTGTTGCTCTCAGTCTGAGGCATTTACCTATTTGAAACACTTTCTAACTACTTTGAAAGTGTTCCTGGTTTGGTGATGGTTGAGACACTTTCTCTAATTGTGACCCTTTGTGTTTGAAAGGGTGAAATACTTTTGAAACACATTTCAAAACACGTTTGAAAGGGTAAAACGTGTTTGAAACACTTCCTGACAGTTTGAGACCCTTCCTAATAGATGACACTTTTTCTAAATTGCTGGACTGTTTAGGACCATTAGAATGGGCTTCTCTGGTGGCTCAGACAGTAAGAATCTGCGTGCTATGCGGGAGACCTTGGCTCAATTCCTGGGTCAGGAAAATCCCCTGGAGAAGGGAAGGGCAGTCCACTCTAGTATTCTTGCCTGGAAAATCCCATGGACAGAGGAGGCTGGCGGGCTACAGTCCATGGAGTCACAAAGAGTTGGATGCAACTAAGCAACTAACACTTTTACTTTCACTTTAGGACCATTAGAGACATATTTTACATTCTGCCTGACAAATTTGAGATACTTCCTTACCAGTGTCAGATCCTTCCTGGTTTGTTTGAGTTGACTCAGTTCAGTTCAATTCAGTTGCTCAGTCGTGTCTGACTCTTTGCAACCCCATGAACCGCAGTACGCCAGGCCTCTCTGTCCATCACCAACTCCCAGAGTCCACCCAAATCCATGTCCATTGAGTCGGTGATGCCATCCAACCATCTCATCCTCTGTCGTCCCTTTATCCTCCTGCCCTCAATCTTTCCCAGCATCAGGGTCTTTTCAAATGAGTCAGCTCTTCGCATCAGGTAGCCAAAGTATTGGAGTTTCAGCTTCAACATCAGTCCTACCAATGAACACCCAGGACTGATCTCCTTTAGGATGGACTGGTTGGATCTCCTTGCAGTCCAAGGGACTCTCAGGAGTCTTCTCCAACACCACAGTTCAAAAGCATCAATTCTTCGGCACTCAGCTTTCTTCACAGTCCAACTCTCACATCCATACATGACCACTGGAAAAACCATAGCCTTGACTAGACAGACCTTTGTTGGCAAAGCAATGTCTCTGCTTTTTAATACGCTGTCTAGGTTGGTCATAACTTTCCTTCCAAGGAGTAAGTGTCTTTTAATTTCATGGCTGCAATCACCATCTGCAGTGATTTTGGAGCCCACAAAAATAAAGTCAGCCACTGTGTCCACTGTTGAGTTGACTACCCTATTAGATATTCCTCTTGACTATTTCAGTCTCTTCCTGCGGGTAACATGACTCCTGGTATGTCTGAGATCCTCCCTAATGTGTTGCCATCTTTCCTAACTATTTGACCCTTTCTCATAAAATTTTAAGAGTTTTACTTTTTGAGATCCTTCTTGGAGATTTGATACTTTTCTTGATTACATGACACCTTTCCTTTGAATTTGAGACCTTTTGTGATGTATTTAAGATGTTCATTTCAGTTTGGAGCCCTTACTAACACATTATGAAATCTTCCTGACTATGTTGAGATGATTTCTGTTGTATTTGAGACACCTCTTCTCTCTTTCAGAGCATTTATGATACATTTGTGACACTTCCTGATCTATTTAAATCTTTCCTATATGACTGAGACCCTTCTTGTTTTATCTATGACCCTTCCTGAGATAATTGAAAGTCTTCCTTACTATATGGCTTCCCCAATAGTCCAGCTGGTAAGGAACGTGCCTGCCAATGCAGGGTAAGAGACATGAGTTCAATCCCTGGATCGGTAAGATCCCCTGGAGAAGGAAATGGCAGCCCACTCCAGTATTCTTGTCTGGAAAATTCCATGGACAGTGGAGCCTGGTGGGCTACAGTCCATGGGTTCACAAAGAGTCAGACACGACTGAGTGTACTCACATACACATACACACACACTTTACCATATGGCTCAGCAATTTCACTTCTAGGTATATACTCTCTGAGAAATAAAAACTGATGTTCACACAAAACTTGTATTCAAATATTCATAGTAGCATATATTATATTGTTTCTATTTTTGGGCTATTATTAATTTCTATTATTAACATAAAAATAGAAACAACCCAAATGTCTATCAACTGATGAATAGATAAAATGTGATATAGCCATACAATGGAATATTATTCAGCCATAAAAAGAAATGAAGTAACTCATATATACTACAGCATAGATGGATCTAGAAAACATTACACTAAGGGAAAGAAACCAGGGAAGAAAAGGTCACATATTATATGATTCCATTTATATGAAATGTCAAAATAGGCAAATTCATAGAGACAGAAAGTAGATTAGTCATGTCACTAGCTTTGGGTAGGGAGGAATGGTGAATGACTGCTAAAGGGCATGGGGTTTATTCTTAGAGCAATGAAAATATTCTGCAATTAGATAGTGGTGATGGTTGCAAGACCTTGTATACACACTAAAAGTCACTAAATTATATACTTTAAAGTGGTGAATTTTACTGGATGTGAACTATGTCAACAAGAAACTCTATCACAAAAACAACAAACTCTTCCTGATGACTTTCAATTTTGAGAGACTTCTTGATATACTTAAGATCTGTTCTGACTTTAAGTCCTTTAAGAACATCTTTGAGACACGAAAACATACTCCTCCTGATGTGTTTTTATTTTAAGATTACACAGCTTTATTTTTCTCCAGCTTTATTGAGATGTACTTGACATTTAACATTGTGTAAATTTAAGGTATACAATGTGATCATCTGATACACGTGTATATTGTGAAATGATTACCACAATAAGGTTAGTTAACACCTCCATTACCTAATATAATTACCTTTTCTATGTGTGTGGTGAGAACGTTTAAGATTAACTCTCTCAGCAACTTTCAAGTATATAATAAACTATTGTTAAATATACTCACCATACTATACATTAGATCTCCAGAACCTGTTCATCTTATAATTATAAGTTTATACCCTTTGACCAACATATCCCATTTCTCCCAACACCACCACCCCCACAACAGCTGCTGGCAACTGCCATAATATTCTGTTTCTATGAGTTCAGCCTTGTTAGAGTCCATATTATAAGTGAGATCATTCAGCATTTATCTTTATCTGACTTATTTCATTTAACATAATGCCCTTAAGGTCCATCCAGGTTTTCACAAATGGATTCCCTGCCATTTTATGGCTGAATAATATTCCTGCGTGTATATGTATATATCACATTTTCTTCATCCATTCATCAACTAATGGGCCTTTAGCTTATTTCCTTGTATTGCCTGTTGTGAATAATGCCACACTGAACATAGGAGTGCAGATATCTATTTCAGATCCTGATTTTATTTCCTTTGGATATATACCCAGAAATGGGATTGCTAAATCATATGGTAATTCTATTTTCAAGTTTTTAAGGAACCTCTATACTGTTTTCCAAATGGCTGTACCAATTTACATTCCCACCAACATCAGCAAATGTTTTTTTCTGCATCCTTGCCAACACTTGTTATCTCTTATCTTTTTGATGATAACCATTCTAGCACCATTCTAACAAGTATGACGTGATAGCTCACTGTGATTTTGATCTGCATCTCCATGGTGATTGGTGATATTGAGCACCTTTTCATGACTTGTTGGCCACTTGTATATATTCTTTGGGAAAATGTCTTTTCAGGCCCTTTAACCATTTTTAACTGTTGTTTTTGGTTTTGGGGGGTTTTTTTTGCTATTGAGTTTTATGAGTGTCTTATCTATTTTGGATTTTAGCCTATCATCAGATACAAGGTCTGCAAATATTTTCTCCCATTCCATAGGTTGTCTTTTCATTTTGTTTATTTCTTCTCTCACTGTGCAGAAGCTTTTTAGGTTGCTGTAGTCCCACTCATTTATTTTTGTTTTCATTGCTTGTGCTTTTGGTGTCATATTAAAAAATCACTGCCAAAAATCATTAAGGAATTTTTCCCTGATATTTTTTCTGGGAGTTTTATGGGTTCAGGTCTTATATCTAAGTCTTTAATCAATTTTGAGTTAATTTTTGTGAGTGATGTAACATACGGATCCATTTCATTATTTTACATGTGAATATCCAGTTTTCCCAATACCCTTTATTGAAAATGCTATCCTTTCCCCAGAGTATTCTTGGCTCCCTTGTCAAATATTGTTGACAGTATGTGCATGGTTTTGTTTCTGGGTTCTCAGTTTTGTCCCATTTGTCTACGTGTCTATTTTGATGCCAGTAGTATACTGTTTCTATAACTATAGCTTTGTAATATACTTTGAAATCAGGAAGTACAATGCCTCCAGCTTTGTTCTTCTTTCACAAAAGTTCTTTGACTATTTACAGTCTTTTGTACTTCCACATGAATTTTAGGATTGTTTTCCTATTTCTGTGGAAAATATCATTGGAGGACTTTCCTGGTGGTCTAGTGGTTAAGAATCTGCCTGTCAATGCAGGGGACATGGGTTTGATCCCTGGTCGGGGAGGACTCCACATGCTGCAGGGCAGCTGGGCCCATGCACCACAACTACTGAAGCCCACTCACCTAGGGCCCATGCTCCACAACAAGAGAGCCCACCGCAGAGAGAAGCCCATGTACCACAACTAGAGTGTAGCTCCTGCTCACCACAACTAGAGGAAGCCCACAATGTGCAGCAATGAAGACCCAACATAGTCAAAAAGAAAGAAAGAAAAAAAAATTTTTTTAGAAAAATTTTTAAATGCCACTGGAATTTTGAGAGAGAGATGCACTGAGTATATAAATGGCTTTGGAAAGTATGGACATTTTAATAATATTAATTCTTCTAATCCATGAAGACAGGTTATCTTCTCCTTTTTTGTGTCTTCTCAACTTCTTTCATCAAAGTCTTATAATTTTCAATGTACATATCTTTTACCTCCTTGGTTAAAATTTTCCCTAACTATTGTATTGTTTTTAATGCCATTATTAATGAGATCGGGTTTTTTTTCATATTTCATTGTTAGCATATAGAAATGCAACTGGTTTTATATCCTGCAACTTTTCTGAATCTACTGATTAGCTCTAGCAGTTTTTTTTGTGAAGTCTTTAGGATTTTCTACATATGAGATTTTATTATCTGCAAACAAAAACAATTTTATTTTTTGTTTATATATAAGTCACAGGTATACAACATTATAATTTGACAGCCATACACACTATAATGTGATCACTCCCAAAAGTCTAGTTACTATCCATCCCCATATAATTGACTCCCTTCATCCCTTTCACCCACCCCCACCCCCTTTCCTCTCTGGTAATCAAGCTGCTCTCTGTATCTATGAGTTTGCTTTTGTTTTGTTTTGTTTAGATTCCACATATAATTGAAATCATACAGTATTGGTCTTTTTCCTTCTGACTTATTTCACTTAGCATAACACCCTCAAGGCCCATCTATGTTATCACAAATGACAACATTCTTTTTGGCTGAGTAGTATTCTGTTGTATATATACACCTCATCTTCTTTATCCATCCCTCTGTCAATGGACACTTATGTTGTTTCTATCTTTTGGCTATTGTACATAATGCTGCAATAAATATAGGGGTACCTCTATTTTTAAAATTAGCATTTTCATATTCTTGAGATAAATACCCAGAAGTAAAATAGTTGGGTCATATGGTAGTTCCCTTATGGCTCAGCTGGTAAAGAATTCACCTGCAATGTGGGAGACCTGGGTTTGATCCCTGGGTTAAAAAGATCCCCTGGAGAAGGGAAAGGCTACCCACTCTAGTATTCTGGCCTGGAGAATCCCATGGACTATATAGTCCATGGGGTCACAAAGAGTTGAATATGACTGAACAACTTTCACTATCCACTATGGTAGTTCTATGGCTTCCCTGGTGGCTCAGATGGTAAAGAATCTGCCTGCAATGCAGGAGGCCCAGGTTCAATCCCTTGGTGGGGAAGATGCCTGGAGAAGGGAATGGTGACCCTCTCTAGTATTCTTGCCTGTAGAATTCCATGGACAGAGGAGCATGGAGAGCTACACTCCATGGGGTCGCAAAGAGTCATACACAACTAAGTAACTAACACTTTCACTGTCACTTTTCATGGTAGCTGTATTCTTAATTTTTTTTAGAAATCTGCATACAATGGCTGCACCAATTTACAATCTCTCCCAACAGTGTATAAGGATCCCCTTTCTCCATATCCTCTCCAATATTTGTTATTTCTTATCTTTTTTATAATAACCACTCTAATAGGTGTGGGTGGGATGATATCTTACTGTGGTTTTGATGTGCATTTCCCTAATAATTAGTGATGTTGAACATCTTTTCATGTGCCTTTTCATCTTTTCATGTTGGTCATCTATATATCTTCTATAGAAGAATGCCTATTCATATATCTGCCCATTTTTAATTAGACTATTTTTGTTGTTGTTGAACTGTATGAGTTCTTTATACATTGATAGTAGCACCTTATTGGATTTGCAAATATCTTCTCCATTCAGTAGTTTGTTTTTTTGTTTTGATAATGGTTTTCTTCACTGTGCAAAAGCTTTGTAGTTTGATGTAGTCTCTTTTGCTTATTTTTACACTTGCTTCCTTTGCCTTTGGAGTCAAATCTACAAAAACATCACTAAGACCTATGTCAAGGAGGTTACCGACTATGTTTTCTTCCAGGAATTTTATGGTTTCAGGTCCTACATGCATGTCTTTAATCTACTTTGAGTTCCTATTTGTTTGTGGTGTAGGATAATGGTCTAGATTCATTCTTTTACATACGGCTGTTCAATTTTACCAGCACCATTTATTGAACAGACTTCCCTTTCTTCACTGTATGTTCCTTCTCTTTTGTCATAAACTAATTGTCCATACATGTGTAGGTTTATTTCTGGGCTCTCATATCTGTTTCATTGATCTGTGTGTCTGCTTTTGTGCTGGTACCATACTGTTTTGATTAAATAGCTTTGTAGTATAGTTTGAAATCAGGGACCATGATACCTCCAGCTTCATTCGCCTTTCTCAAGTCACTCTTTGTGATTCCATGGACTGTAGTCTGCCAGGCTCCTCTGTCCCTGGGATCCTCCAGGCAAGAATCCTGGAGCAGGTTGCCATTCCATTTTTTCCATTTCTTCTAGGTCATGCAATTTTTTACTGTATAATGCATAATAGTCCTTATTATCCTTTATATTTTCCACAGAGCCCCCACTCCTTGGGTGGAAGATCTACTTCAGGTGCAGTACACTGAGAATACTGGGGCATCGATCACTCTTGTCCCAACTTGTTCTTGAGGCAGAGGTTTCATGAAGGAAGAGGAAAACTGAAAAAACCAGAGGCTACCAAACCCTGCTCAGTGCTCAGCTTCTAAAGCAGAAAGAAGCATGTGACTTTTCCTCTCCCCAGCTATGGAGCCATGGCTTAGAAATTCTGCCCAAAGGGAGAGGCAGACCATAAAACAGAGCCCTGGACTCTTTCCAAAGGAACTAACTCAAGTCTAAGGATTCTATCAAAAACAATGCAGGAACAGTGGAAAGTGATTAGGAGGAGACTGATAGTTTCATTAGAGGCACAAACTAAATCACAGGCCAGCTAGTTTACAGGGAAAACCAGTGAGAGTGACAGCTAGAATACCCCTTCTAGGGTCAGAAGAACCCTCAAAGATTGACCTCAAACACTATCCCTCTAAACTAATCTGGATTTAAAGGGTTCCTTCTGTGGGGCAGTTTATGCCCCAGGGCATTGTTGAAAGCAATAGAGCAATCAGCCATCAATTAGTGGGTTTAACAGCTGGGTGTGATCAGGGAAAGAGCTTCAAAAGAGTCCTGCTAAAACTGTCATCCCAGACTGATTGCTCATGCCCAAGACTTTGCCCTCGAGGAGCAATATCAGAGGTTTCACACTGAAGGGGAAATCAACTTCACTAAAATAATCCAGCCAGTCACTAAGCAAGTAAACAAATAACAACAACTAGCCTCAGGGGCAAGAGAATCAGTGTCCAGAGTTGCTATAATACTTTATATAAAATGTCCAGTTTTCAACAAAAAATTACAAGACATGAAATAAAACAGGAATGTATGATTCATACACAGGGAAAAAATCAGGTAACAGAACCTGTCTATGAGAGCAGTAAGATTTAACAGACCAAGACATCAAAGTAGCCATTACAAATATATTCAAAGAACTAAAGGAAATCATGCTTAAAGGAGAGAAAGGTATGATCACTATGATTGACTGAATGTCTGTGTTCCCCTCAAAACTCACATGCTGAAGTCTAATCCCTAATGTTATGGTATTTGGAGGCAGTTCCTTTGGGAGATAATTAGATCACGAGGGTAGAGCCCTTATTATGGGATTACTGTCCTTATAAAGAGACCCCAGAGAGATCCCTTGCCCCTTTTGCCTTGTTAAGGTTCAATGAAAACTCAACTGTCTATGAACCAGGAAGCAGAACTTTACCAAATATGCCACCACATTGATCTCGGACTTCCCAGCCTTCAAAACTGTGAGAAATAAATGTTTCTTGTTAAAGCTACCCGGTCTGTGGTATTTTGTTATAGCAGCCCTAACCAACTAAGAGAATAACTATGTCTTATCAAGTAGGAACAGCAATAAAGAGATTGTTGTTGTTCAGTCAGTATTCTCTGGAGATATAATAAAGAGGTTATTAAAAAAAAAAAGAACAAAATGCAAATTCTGGAGTTGGAAATACAATAAATGAGACTTTCAGTATCTGATTCGGCATGTAAGAAGCTTTGGAAGTTGCCACTCTGTCTTAAAACCTAGTGAAAAGTTGAACAGGCTGAAAAGGCAACAGCTCTTCTTGGATTTGTAAGAGGGGAGAACATAGGGCAAATTACTACCCCAAGATGGAAGAGACAGACAAGTGAACACAGAAAGTCACAGCTTACTTGAACAGAGACTCACCAGTAGAAACGACCATAGGAACCACTGTAAGGGTAGAAAAATCTGAACTGTAATTGATGAATTGCTAGAGGCTCAGTATGCAACTCTGAAAACTAAAAACTCCAGAGGGACTCAATTAAGGGGGTTTCCATAATATTGTGAGATTCACCTCCAGGATTCAACCAATTTCCTACAGTTAATATTGGAGTAAAATCCCCTCATAGGGATGGGGAGAGGAAAGGAAGTATTTTGACATACACTATCACACTCTATTCTTAACAATATCTGCCTTCATGGGAAATTAATTAAACAGAGTCTAACCTGTTGAGGTATTATCAAAACCTAACTGACCTAGGGAGAAGGGAAATACCGAACTACAGCCCATTATAGACATACTGCCCCAACTATAGGAGAAGAAAAGACTAGAAACTCTTGTGAAGTTCACAGTCCAGAGGCATAGTGTCACTAACAGACAGATCTAATCACAGGAATGTATAATCCTCTCCGTCCCCCAACACTTCACCACCACATTACTAAGGCCTGTTTACAGCAGTTCCTTTTACGCAGTACATCATGTCTGGCTGTTAAGAAAAAAATTACAAGATACTGCAAAGCAAAAAACACACTTTGAAGTGAGAGTAAGCCTCAGAAGCAGACATGGGAGGAATGTTGGAATTATCAGATCAGGAATTTAAAACAACTATGATTAAACTACTAAGGGCCCTAATAGATAAAGTATGCAGCATGTAAAAACAGATGGGCAATGTAAGCAGAGAGATAAGAATCCTAAGAAAGAGCCACAAAGAAATTTTAGAGATTAGAAACACTGTAACAGAAATGAAGAATGCCTTTGATGGGCTTATTAGTATACTGGACATGGCTGAGGAAAGAATCTCTGAGCTAAACGATACTTTAATAAAAATCTTCAAAAACTGAAAGCAAAGAGAATACAGTCTGAAAAAAAGAAAAACATAAAAATATCCAAGGTCTATGGAACAACTTAAAAACAAAAAGTATAACATCAGCGTAATGAGAATATCATAAGGAGAAGAAGAAGGAACAGAAGAAATATTTGAAACAATAAAAACAGAATTTCCCCCACATCAACATCAAACACCAACCACAGATGCAGGAAGCCCAGGGAATGCAAAGCAGGATAAATGACAATAACACTACACCTCAGCATATGATTTTCAAACTACAGAAAATCAAAGATCAAGAAAAAGCCTAAAAGAAGTCAGTGGTTTAAAAAACAAACAAAACAGCACAACTATAACAAAACCTCACAACATCTTACCTATAGAAGAACAAAGATAAGAAGTACAAAGATAAGAACTACTCCTCAGAAGCCACACAAACAAGAGGATGAAGCGAAACATTTAAAGTGTTGAGAGAAAAAAGACCCAACAACCTAGAATTCTTTACCCTGCAAAATTAACCTTCAAAGGTGAAGGAGAAATAAAGACTTTCTTAGCCAAACAAAAGTTGAGAGAATTTGCTGCCAGTAGACCTGCCATGCAAGAAGTGTTAAGAGGTGTTCTTTTAAGAGAAGGAAAATAACATAGGTCAGAAACTCAATCTGTATAAAGTAAGGAAAAATATCAAAGAAGGAGTAAGTAAAGGTAAAATTAAAACTTTTCTCTTTCTTATTTTTAATTGATCTAACAGACAACAGTTTGTTCAAAATAATAATACCAACAATGTATTTGATTATGTATGCTTAATGTATATATCACATATATAGATATATACTTATGAATGCTTAGATATGGACTTCCCTTGTGGCTCAGTGGTAAAGAATCCACCTGCCAATGCAGGAGATGGGGGTTCAATCCCTGGGTCAGGAAGATCTCCTGGAAAAGGAAATGGCAACCCACTCTAGTATTCTTGCTTGGGAAATCCCATGGACAGAGGAGCCTAGATGGCTACAGTCCATGGGGTCACAAAACAGTCAGACATGACTTAGCCACTAAATAACAACAGTAAACAAAATTAAGTCAAAATCACTATATTAATTTCAGACAGAGCAAACTTCAAAGCAAGAAACATTATCAAAGATAAAGAAGGGCATTACACAATGATAAAGGGGTCAGTTCCGCAAAAAGACATAACAATCATTAATGTGTATGTGCCTAACAATAGAAGGTTAAACTATGTGAGTCCCAAACTAATAAAATTGCAAAAAGATGTAGATGAGTCCACTATCATAGTTGGAGACTTCAACTCTATCAGAAATGGAGAGTGCACAGAAACATTCTCCAAGACCATATGTTAGGCCATAATACAAATGTCAATCAATTTAGGATTGAAATAATAGAAGTATGGTTTCTAATCACAGCAGAATGATATTAGAAATCAATAAGTGAAAGAAATTTAGAAAACTCACAAATAAGAGGAAATTAAACAACACTCCACTCTTACTTGCTTGAAGCCTTTTCTGAAGTGTTTGAGGTTCCTCGTTACTACTTAAGTCTTCCTATCAGACTGAGACACTTTTTGACATGTTTGAGATCCTTCTTTGTCACAAATAAAACTTAATTTGTCACCATTAAAAGTCTGAATTTTTTTAACTGATTCTTGGACTGGGCTCATATCCATCAGCCTATTCAACTTTAGTACCTGTCTCATCCTTGATAGCTTTCCAGAACTATTACCATCACCTCATGAAGCCCCATGAGTTTTCCCGATTCAAATTTGGGCTTCTTCAGTACCCTTACTTCTCTAACAATGACATCATGGAATGGATAAGTACTTTGGCAAATCTCATCTATGCCTTTTCCAGTACTGTCTGGAATCAATTTATTGACCACTTCTTTCAAGTTATTTGTCTATAACTCTAGGGTCATGATTTTCATCATCATCTTCTGGATTTGGCAGACCTGTTGCTGCTGAGTGTAAGAGATCTCCCAAATATAATTGTTGCATTTTTAAATAAAATAGACAAACCAAATAACTTTCAGTAGTCTTGACACTGACATGAGCTTCAATCACAGGCTGCCGTTTTTTGACCATGGAGTGCATTTTGTCATAGGTAAACTCCATGCCATAAAGTTAGGTAGCTTTGCCCTGAATAGCCTCAGTTATTAGCTTGAGTATTCTAAATGCAACTTCATCATCCTGCAGATCAACAAGGCTCATTTCAAAAACATGATATAATTTGAACTCTGGAGTTCTCATGACTAGTGTTTTTCCAATATTTCTTGTATTGAACATAACTGGTGCTTTCACATCATACCAATCTTTCTAAGGAACTGGATCAACCACTTTCTTCTTGGTTTCCTTTTTGCCACCTTTCATTAGGTACCTGTTCCTGCCAACTGTCAAGGCACTGCTGCTCAGAGCACTTCATTCATTTTGAGACTCTGACTTCTCTATCCTGACATGTGTTTGATTTTTCCCTATCTATTTGAGATTCTCCCTGACTTGTTCTACCTTCTTCCTGATGTATTTGAGACCCATCCTTATATATATGTATGTATTTAATATATATATAGGGGAAAATTAGTAGCCTTCTCATAGCCTCTTGTTTTAAAACTTAGAAATGTTTAATTTGGCTTTAAAATTTCCCCCTCTCTGACAAGACAAAAAAAAGTGGAATTTTCCTCCCTTTTCTCTTCCTTAATTTGGTAGCTCCCACAGAACAGTTTTTAATTCTAAGCAGTGAAAACCAAGGGGGAAAGGGTTGCTGAAAACTGGAGTATTTATTCATAACCAATAATTACTTGGACAATCACATGGGCTCCCCTGGTGGCTCAGTGGTAAAGAATTCACCTGCCAATCGAGGAGACATGGGTTTGACCCCTGGGTTGGGAAAGATCCCCTGGAGAAGGAAATAACAACCTACTCCAGTATTCTTGCCTGGGAAATCCCATGGACAGAGGAGCCCGGCGGGCACAGTCCACAGGGTTGCAAGAGAATCAGACATGACTTAGTGACTAAGCAGCAACACCACACCGGTACCGAAAGGCCCACCTGAATTTTGTAATTGAATGTCTGTGCATGCAGCAGAAGCCCAGAACATTTTGAGATGCAGAATAGTATCAGATCACCATCTGGATCATAAATAATTTATGCATTTTAAATACTTTGGAATCATATGGGTCAAGCAATAAATAATATACTAAATCTCAGTGAGAAAAAGATTCTCCAAATGTTGTATCTGCGAATCCAATTTAAATCCTAATGACAGTTTTGAGAATTTGATCAGAATGCAGGAAAGGCCCCTAGTGCTTATGTAAAACTAAATGAACATTATTCTTGACTTCTTTTTAATATACCAAAGAACAGCTGATCAAATTAAGGTTAAATCTCCACTGTCTAGTCATGGGAGCCAGCTAGAATTGAATTCCACATCCAATACCCTGTCTTTGGATAAGACTTTGAAGTAAGACTGCCTTATCAGATCCTGACCAAATGGTGACTTTACATGCTGGGTCCTGAGTTTGAGAAATATGGTCAATGCTTTAGGGATTTTTGAGAGAATTTGCTGAGGTATCTGATTATTTTCCTTTTTTAGTTGCACTGGGCCTTTGGTGCTACATGTGGTCTTTCTCTAGTTGCAGTGTGCAGGCTTCTCGTTGCGGTGGCTTCTCTTGTTGCAGAGCACGGGCTCTAGGCACCCAGGCTTAGTTGCTCCAGAGCATGTGGAATCCTCCAAGGCCAGGGATGGAACCTGTGTCCCCTGCATTGGCAGGCAGATTCTTATCCACTGTACCACCAGCAAAGTCCCTGAGCTATCTGATTCTTGAAGAAAAGACAGAACACGGCAGAAAGAGAGTCAGGGGGCTGATCTTAGTTGGTGGTAAGATGGTAAGACAGAGCACTGGGCTGCCTCAGACCTTGGGAGTGGGGCACTGGCAGGGGGTAAGGTCAAGCTGGATGTTGTCATGAAGTCACAGCAGAAGCCCTTCCAGGGTGGAACCAGGGGCCTGACACCTAGAAATAAACTAGGTTAGGAGCTGGCAAGGTAACTTGACCACTGACCTTCACCAAGCACTTGTCAGTGACTTTGGTCAGTCTTTACAGGCCCAGCCATCCACCTGCCAACTCCTCTTCGGGCAGTGCCTTAAAGGCCCTGCAGATGAAGCTTCAGTATTACACTCTCTGGGGTGGATTTCAATGAGTTGATTGGGCACTTTTTTTTTTTTGTCTTATTGGGAAATGAAGGATCATGTGTAGTTCCTCTGAATTTGAATATGCGTGGACACAAATGTGTGTTTTGGGGTACTTCAAACTTTTATTTCAAATATACTGAAAGAGTTCTTTTGGACTTAGATGTCTGTTTTACCATCTATCTCTTTGGATATACACAAAAAGGAAAATTATATTACAAATAAATTGGTGAAGGTATTCCTCAGGCTTCTTCACACTGAGTATAGTGATAGATTTACTTCACATTAAGTATATAAAATGCTACTAGTCCTAAAGTCACTTATATGTAAAATCTAAAAAAATTAAAATAAATAAGCTTGTAGAAGCAGAGGATAGAATGGTGGTTGCCAGGGGCTGAGGGTGGGGGAATAGGAGAGATGTTTAAGGGTATAAACTTGCAAGTAGTAGATAAATAAGTCCTGGGGACTAACACAACACAGTGATTATAGACACCCAAAATTGTATTATAAACATTAACCTTACTAAGAGACTAGATCTTAATTGTTCCAAACACTGAAGAAATGATTATGTGATACGATAGAGGTGTTAACTAACGCTACCATGGCAATCATACTGTAATGTAAATATACCCATCTATATGTTGTACACTTTGAACTTACACAATGTTTTATGTCAAATATATCTCAATAAAGAAAATAAATTATATATATAGTTGGTGGGAATATAATTTGATAACAACCGCTTTGGAAAATAGTTTTACAAAGTCTACTAAAATTAAACATACGCCCACCTTATGACCCAGCAATTCTACTCCTGAATACATACCTAAGCGAAATCAGTGTATATGTTCACCAAAATACGTGTATAAGAATATTCACAGCAGCACTGTTCATACTAGTCAACATTGGCAACAACTAAAATGTCTATCAACAGGAGAATAGATAAATACATGGGTGGTATATTCATACAACAGAATAATATACAGCCACAAAAAAGAACAAATGACTAAGATACACACTAACTGGATGAATATCACGGACACCATGACGAATGAAAGAAGCCAGACACAAGAATACATACTGTATGATTCCACCTGTAAGTGGAATCACATTCAAAAACAGACAAAACTAAAAGATTGTGTGCAAATTAAAGTGTTAGTCACTCAGTTGTGTCCAACTCCTTGAGACCCCATGGACTGTAGCCCACCAGGCTCCTCTGTCCATGGGATTCTCCAGACAAGAATACTGGAGTGGGTTGCCATTCCCTTCTCCAGGGGATCTTCCCGACCCAGGGGTCGAACGTTGGTCTCCCGAATTGCAGGCAGATTCTTTATCATCTGAGCCACCAGGGAAGCCCAAAGGACTGTGATAAAAGTCAAAATAATGATTACCTCTGAGAAGGGGCTATTGTTAACAAGAGCAATAAATGCTCATTGTAAAACACAAACAATGCTGCCTGGACCTCTCTTTCCTGGTGTATCTACAACATTAACTTCTCACCATTAAGTCTTTGTTTTAGTCAGGGAGGCCTACCCTGACCACACTATTATAAACTGCAATCCACACTCCTCAACTCTAGATCCTTTATATCATCCTTTTCCACTTTTTCTATTATGCTTTTTACCTGCTAAAATACTCCAGAATTTATTTTTTGTATTTTTTGCTTACTACTTTGTCCTCTTGCTAGAACATAAGCTCCACATCCATACTGGGGAATATAAAGACCCAGCCCACTTGCCCCAATTCAGGGCATCACCGTAGGTTAATTCCTGCTCCAGACCTCCCCATGGGATCCCCTGAGACCTTTGTTCCAACTGCTTCCAAACCCAACTTTTCCCTCTGCCCAGTCAGACTTCACTCACTCCCCAAAAGTAATGATTTCTAGAGAACTTCCCAGTAAGTTTCCTGCGTGTGAATCAGTCTCAAAAGTCTGTTTTCTGGAGTATCTGAACTATGACTGAATTCACGGAAACAGAGAACAAGGCAGGACCAGGTACAGGGGAAGAGTCACGAGTCCAGATTTGGACACGTTATCTTTGAAGCAACTTTGCCATATCTAAGAAATGTCAAGCAGGCAGTTGCATGTATGAGAAAAAGAACAGATTTTTTGCCCCTCAAGCTACTCATGATATAATCAATAAGATAAGATGTGCTCCCAAAATAACCCATAATATGAGGTTGTTGTTGTTGTTCAGTCACTCAGTTGTGTCCTACTCTTTGTGACCCCATGGACTGCAACACGCAGGTAATATGAGCTAGTGTATTACACAAGATTCTAGATGATGTGCTAGAGAGGTTCAGAGATGGTCAGGAAAGATCGCATGGCAAAGGTGACATTTTTTAATGTCATCAGTGAAGATGGGAGTGGAGGCAGAGCAGTGTGACTTAGGCCTGAAGATAAAACACCCAGAGCAACACAGGGGGCAGGGGGCAGTTCAATTTGAATGGAGGGTCAGGTGCGCAAAGGGGCTTAGTGGGACACAAGGTTAGTAAGTGTATTAACCATTAACCAGAGTTCTCCAGAGGGAACCAATAGGATATGTGTATGTATTGAAAGAGGTTTATTATCAGGAGTTGGCTCATATGATTATGGGTGAGTGCTCAGTTGCTAAGTCGTGTCTGACTCTTTGTAATCCCAGGGACTGTAGCCCACCAGGCTACAGTCTGGGATTCTCCAGATAAGAATACTGGAGTGGGTTACCATTCCCTTCTCCTAGGGATCTTCTCGACCCAGGGATCGAACACGCCTCTCCTGCGTATCCTGCATTGGCAGGTGGATTCTTTACCACTGAGCCACCTGGGAAGCCCCACATGATTATGGAGGCTGGCAAGTCCAAAATCTACAGGGTGGGCTGGAAATCTGGAGACCCAGGAGAGCTGATGCTACAGTTCAAGTCCAAAGGCATATAGGCTAGAGACTCAGGAGAGCTGGTAGTGTAGTTCTAGTCTGAAGACCAGCTACTGTAGAGCCAGGAAGACCAATGTTGCAGGTGAGGTCTGAAGGCAATCTACTAGATAATTCTCTCTTGCTTGGGGGAGGCTGGTCTTTTTGCTCTAGTTACACCTCCTAATGATTAGATGAGGCCCATCTACATTAGGGAGGGCAATCTGCTTTACTCAAAGTCCACCAATTTAAACGTTAACCTTATCCAAAAACACCCTTACAGAAACTAAATATCTTGGCACCCCTTGAGCCAGCCAAGTTGATATGTCCAGTAAACCATCACAAGAAGGTATGGGTCAACTAAGGAAAGACCTTGAATGCTAGCAATCAGGTTATGGAAACTTACAAAAGTTTAGAGGCCAGAGGATTGGAATGAGAGATCCTGGAGGCAGAGAGAGAACTTAGGAGACTACTGTAATCATCTCGGCAAGAGGCAAAACAGGATAATGAAAGTGAGACTGGAGGTCAGTAAGACTTTGAATGCTAGAGATTAGACTGTTTAGAGGCCAGAGGGTTGGAATGAGAGAGCCTAGACGCAGAGAGAGAACTTAGGCGACTACTGTGATAATCTAGGCAAGAGAGAAAGCAGGATAAGGGCAGGGAGCCTGAAGGGAAGAAACAGAGACAAGCAATGTGGAACTGACAAGACTTGGCAAGTGACCAGTCCTGGGGGATGAGGGAAAATACGCAGAGAATGACTTTGTAGTTTCAAACCTAGGCAACTAAGAGAATGGTGAAGCCACTGAGAGCAATGGAGGGATCAGTAGAGGGAAGATGCCTGTCTCCCTGAGGGCTCCTCTTGTTGCAGACTTTGGGGGATGTTCAGGGTATCAACTGATACGGGATTTCCCTGGTGCTCCAGTGGTTAAGAATCCACCTGCCAATGCAGGGGACACAGGTTAGATCCCTGGTCTGGGAAAATCCCACAGGCTTTAGAGCAACTAAACCCGTGTGCCACAACTACTGAGCCCACACACTCTAGAGCCTGTGCTTCGCAACAAGAGAAGCCACTACAAAGAGACCTGAGCGCTTCAACCAGAGAGTAGCCCCTGCTTGCCGCAACCAGAGAAAGCCTGCTCGCAGCAACCAAGACCCAGCACAGCCAAAAATAAATAAGCAAAAATAGATATTTTTAAAATTATTGTGTAACAAATCACCCAAAAGTGGTGACCTGAAACCAATAAAATATTTCACTCACAGATCTGAGGGTGACTGGGCTCACATAGCTGTTCTCACCCATTGTAATGATGAATTGTATTAATTTTGTGTTGGTAACAGGAAATTAATTCTTCACATAGGTATTATTAAATGGCTGATAGAAGTAAACATTTCTGCGTATTACCTACTGAACTTTTTAAAAAATTGAACACCACTTTTATCTACTGACACTGATTAATTCGAGATCTACTTCACTGCCCTAAAAGAAAATGATCTGCTGTGCTTCCTCTTCTATGCTAAGAAAGCATTCTGAGTTAGAGTATGAAATGTCTAACATGCTTTAGAAGTAAAGATTGGTCGAATGAGGTATCTTAAATTAATTTTAGATCTCCCTTTAATTGCAGTTTTATTGCACTTAGATGTTAATCACCCAGTCGTGTCCGACTCTTTGTGATCCCATGGACCGTAGGCCACCAGGCACACTTGATCTTAGCCAAAAGGCTGAGAAGCAATGATTGTAGTTTTCTAGGATTTTATTAAATATTCCAGATCCAGTTGAAAATTTTAAAACAACTTTATTGGAGCATAACTTACTACCATAAAATTCACCCTATTTTTAAAAGCGCAATCCAATGATTTATAGCCAACTGATCAAGCTGTGCAGCTATCACCACAATACAGCTTTAGAACATTTGTATCATCCCAACCCCAGGCAACAACTGTCTCTACAGATTTCCCTCTTCTGGACTTTTCATATAAATGGAATTGTACAATATATATTCTTTTGAGTCTGACTTCTCTCATTTACCATGATGTTGTCAAGGTTCATGCATGTTATAGCATGCATCAATACTTCATTCTTTTTTATAGCAAAATAATATTCTACCATATGGATACACCACATTTTATGAATATCTACATACAAGTCTTTGTATGAACATAAGCATTCATTTCTCTTGTGTAGGTCCCTAAGAGTGGATTGGCTGAGTCATATGATGAATTTATATTTAACTTTTTAAGAAACTAACAAACTGTTCTCCAAAGTTATGGTACCATTTTTTCTTACCTACCACCAGTAGGGTTCCTCGGAGAAGGCAATGGCACTCCACTCCAGTACTCTTGCCTGGAGGGTCCCATGGACGGAGGAGCCTGGTGGGCTGCAGTCCATGGGGTCACAAGGAGTCCAACACTGCTGAGCGACTTCACTTTCACTTTTCACTTTCATGCATTGGAGAAGGAAATGGCAACCCACTCCAGTATTCTTGCCTGGAGAATCCCAGGGATGGGGGAGCCTGGTGGGCTGCCGTCTCTGGGGTTGCACAGAGTTGGACACGACTGAAGCAACTTAGCAGCGGCAGCAGTAGGGTATTTGGTCACATTCTTGCCAGCATTTATTACTGTCTGCCATTTTTATTATAGCCACCCTGCTGCTGCTGCTGCTGCTGCTAAGTTGCTTCAGTCGTGTCCGACTCTGTGCGACCCCACAGACGGCAGCCCACCAGGCTCCCCCGTCCCTGGGATTTTCCAGGCAAGAGTACTGGAGTGGGGTGCCATTGCCTTCTCCTAGTAAGCATGAAATGGTACCTCATTGTGGTTTTGATTCACATTTCCCTCATAACAATGATGTTAAGCATCTTTTCATGTGCTTATTAACCATTTGTACATTGTCTTTGGTAAAAAAGTCTATTAAAATCCTTTGGTCATTTTTAATTGAGTTTTTTGTCTTTTTAAGGCTGTAAGAGTTCTGGAATAACAGGTTGAAACTGAATATAATCAATACCATCTTTCTGGAGTACATATGGTATTATGATTCAAATGCCCTAGAACTGTATTTATTTTTGTTTATCCCTCTAAGTAGGCATTGTGGTGGATACTACAATGCACTACCCAGCTCTTCCTTCTTGATGTCCAACTTAAAGTGTATGGGTCAGCAGACAGCCCTTAGATGTCAGTCCTCCAGGGTCTGCCTCAGCTACAAAGAACCACCAGGCAGCCCACATCCAATGATCAGTGCAGGTGTATAAAGTTCTGGTCATTTCCACCCACCTCTGGACAACTCAGCAGGACTACTCTAACTCCAGCACTCCCCATAGGGTCAGCCAAGTCTGTCACCAGGCTTGCATCAAAGCTTAACTTCTCCCTCTTCTCAGTCCTGCTGTCTTCCCCTCTATTCTACAGGTGTTGATTTCAAAAGCACTTTGTCCCCCATCTTTATTGAGATATAGCTGACAAATAACATTGTGTAATTTAAGGTGTACACTGTGTTTATTTTATATATTTGAAATTTTGCAAAATGATTACTATCATATCATCATTTCTTTGTTGTGGTGAAAACATTTAAGATCTACTCTCTTAGCAACATTCAAACATATTGAAACAGTATTATTAGCTATAATTTCCCATTAGATCTCCAGAACTTGTTACTCTTATAACTGGATGTTTATACCCTTTGACTAGCATCTTCCCATTTCTCCCATCCCCAGCCCCTGGTAACTCTGTTTCTCTTAGTTCAGCTTTCTTAGATTCCACAGATTACTGATACCAGGTAGTATTTGTTTTTCTCTGACTTGTTTCACGTACACACAGTACTTGTTTTTCTCTGACTTATTTCACATAGCATAATGCCCTCAAGGTTAAAACAAGTTTCACAAAGGACAGAATTTCCTTTTTTTCTCATGATTGAATAACATGGGTGTGTGTGTGTGTATGTGTATATATCTCACATCTTTATGTTCATCCTTTAATGGATACTTCAGTTGTTTCCATATCTTGGCTACTGTGAATAAGGCTGCAATGAACATAGGAGAGTAGATATCTTTTTGAGATATGGAAGTGGGATTGCTGGGTAGTTCTGTTTTTAGTTTTGTGAAGACCCACTATAGTGATTTTCCAAAATGGCTGTACCAATTTACATTCCAATCAACAGTACATGAGGGTTCCTTTTGCTCTGATCCTCACCAACTCTCATCTCTTGTTTTCTTGATAATAGCCATTCTAATGGGTGTGAGGTGATATCTCATTGTGGTTTGTATTTACATTTCCCTGATAACTAATGATGTCAGGCATCTTTTCATATGTCTGGTGGGCATTTTTATACCTTCTTCCAAAAAACTATCTATTCAGGTCCTTTGCCCATTTTTCAATTGGACTTTTTTTTTTTTTTTTTGCTACTGAGTTGTGAGTTCTTTATATATTTTAGATATTAACTCCTAACAGATCTATGATTTGCAAATATTTTATTCCATTCTGTACATTGTCTTTTCATTTTATTGTTCATTTCTTTGGCTGTGCCAAAGATTTTTAGGTAGCTGTAGTCTCACCTGTTTATTTTTACTTTGTTGCCTGTGCTTTTGGTATCATATCCAAGAAACTGCTGCCAAGACCAATGTCAAGGATCTTTTCTCCCTATGCTTTCCACCAGGAGTTTTATCGTTTTCAGTTCCGTTCTGTTCAGTCACTCAGTCGTGTCCATCTCTTTGCAACCCCATGGACTGCAGCACGCCAGGCTTCCCTGTCCATCACCAATTCCCAGAGCTTGTTCAAACTCATGTCCATTTATCGTTTTGGGCCTTATGTTTAAATCTTTAATCTATTTCAAATTAATTTTTGTTAGTGGTATAAAATGGGGATCCAAATTCATTCTTCTACATGTGATTATCCAATTCTCCCAACACCATTTATTGAAAAAACTATTCTTTCCCTTTTGAGTATTCTTGGCTTCCTTGACAATTAGCAGACCATACATGTGTGAGTTTATTTCCAGGCTCTCATTCTGTTCCACTGGCCTATGTGTCTATTTTTTGCACTAGTATCATACTGTTTTCCCTTCATGGATCACAGCTTCATTGTGGGGAAGGGGCTTGCAAAACTCAATGAAGCAATGAACCACTCTGTGCAAGGCCATCTAAGATGGATGGGTCATAGTAAAGAGTTCTGACAAAACGCGGTCCACTGGAGAAGAAAATGGCAACCCGCTCCAGTATTCTTGCCTTGAGAACCACATGGACAATATGAAAAGGCAAAAAGATATGATGTCAGAAGATGAGCCCCCCAGGCCAGAAGGTGCCCAAATATGCTACAGGGGAAGGGGGGAGGGGAATTACCATTAATAATATCTCCAGTAAGAATGAAGCAGCTGGGCCAAAGTGGGTATGATGCTAAGCTGTGGGTGTTTGGTGGTGAAAGTAAAGTCTGATGCTGAAAAGAGCAATATTGCATAGAAACCTCAAATGTTAGGTCTATGAATCAAGGTAAATTGGACATGGTCAACCAGAAGATGATGAGAGTGAATATGAACATCTTAGGAATCAGTAAACTAAAATGAAGGGGAAGGGGTGAATTTAATTCATATGACCATTATATCTACTACCATGGGCAAGAATCCCTTAGGAAAAAATGGAGTAACCCTCGTAGTCGCAAAGAGTCCAGAATGCAGTACTTGGGTGCAATCTCAAAAATCACAGGATAAACTCATGTACACCCGTGGCGGATTCATGTTGATGTATGGCAAAACCAATACAGTATTGTAAAGTAAAATAAAGTTTAAAAAAAATTTTTTTTAAATCACAGAATAAGCTCTGTTCATTTCCAAGGCAAATCATTCAACATACAGTAATCCAAGTCTATACCCCAACCATTGATGCCAAAGAAGCTGAAGTTGACTGGTTCTACAAAGACCTACAACACCTTCTACAACTAACACACACACACAGAAAGATGTCTTTTTCATCACAGTGGATTAGAATGCAAAAGTAGGAAGTCAAGAGATATCCAGGCAAGTTTGGCCTTGGAGTATAAAATGAAGCAGGGCAAGTGCTAACACTGTTTTGTCAAGAGAACAAGCTGGTCACAGCAAACACCCTCTTCCAACAACACAAGAGATGACTCTATACATGGATATTACTAGATGGTCAATACTAAAATCAGATTGATTATATTCTTTGTAGCAGAAGATGGAGAAGCTCTATACAGTCAGCAAAAACAGGGCCTGGAGCTGACTGTGGCTCAGACCATGAACTCCTTCTTGCAAAATTCGGACTTAAATAGAAGAAAGTAGGGAAAAACACCAGGCCATTCAGGTATGACCTAAATCAAATCCCTTACGATTATGCAGTGGAAGTGACAAACAGATTCAAGGGATTAGATCTGATAGAGTACCCAAAGAACTATGGACAGAGGTTTGTGACATTGTACAGGGGGCAGTGATCAGACCATCCCCAAGAAAAAGAAATGCAAAAAGGCAAAATGGTTGTCTGAGGAGGCCTTACAAATAGCTGAGAAAGGAAGAGAAGCTAAAGGCAAAGGAGAAAAGGAAAGATATACCCATTTGAATGCAGAGTTCCAGAGAATAGCAAGGAGAGATAAGAAAGCCTTCCTCAGTTATCAATGCAAGGAAGTAGGGGAAAACAACAGAATGGGAAAGACTAGAGATCTCTTCAAGAAAATTAGAGATATCAAGGGAATATTTCCTGCAAGAATGGGCACAATAAAGGACAGAAACGGTAAAGACCTAACAGAAGCAGGAAAGATTAAGAAGAGGTGGAAAGAATACACAGAGAACTGTACAAAAAAGGTCTTAATGACCCAGATCACCACAATAGTGTGATCAGTCAGAGCCAGACATCCTGTGGTGTGGTCAAGTGGGCCTTAGAAAACATCACTATGAACAAAACTAGTGGAGGCTATGGAATTCCAGCTGAGCTATTTAAAATCCTAAAAGATGATCCTAAAAGATCCTAAAAGCGCTGCACTCAATATGCCAGCAAATTTGGAAAACTCAGCAGTGGCCACAGGACTGAAAAAGGTCAGTTTTCATTCCAATCCCAAAGAAAGGCAACGCCAAAGAATGTTCAAGCTGCCATACAATTGCGCTCATTTCACACGCTAGCAAGGTTATGCTCAAAATCCTTCAAGCTAGGCTTCAGCAGTACATGAACCGAGAACTTCCAGATGTTCAAGCTGGGTTTAGAAAAGGCAGAGGAGCCAGAGATCAAATTGCCAATATTCATTAGATCATGGAGAAAGCAAGGGAATTCCATAAAAACATGTACTTCTGCTTCATTGATTATGCTAAAGCCTTTGACTGTGTGGATCACAAAAAACAAACTGTGGGAAATTCTTAGAGATGGGAGTACCAGACCATCTTACCTGCCTCCTGAGAAACCTTATGCAGGTCAAGAAGCAACAGAACCAGACCTGGTACAAAACTGGGAAAGGAGTACATCAAAGCTGTATACTGTCACCCTGCTTTTCTATATATAAGATATCATCTACACAGAAAGACAATTTTACTTCTTTCTTTTCATTTTGGATACACTTTTATTTCTTTCGCTTGCCTAATTGCCATGAGCACTTCTTAATTATTCTACACACTAAACTCCATCTCAGAATCAGTTTCCTGGAAAACCCCACCTCCCACAGGCAGTTTTCATTTTAATTCCTCGGAGACTGGCACATGGACACACACCCATGCACACACACTATCACTTGACTGGCCCAGCAGTGGGCACCCAACCCAAGATGAATGGATCACAGCCTTTCCCTGAGAGTAGTGAACTTGGGAATTTGAGAGACTGAGTAGCTGCCCTTCTCTGGTGCAAACCTGGAAAACAGGCGAGTAGCAAAAAGTAATACCGCATGTTTGATTGCTCACTCACTCCAAGCAGGTCTCCAAGGGAACCTAGAGCCATGATCAACCGTTGCCCAGCACCTGGGAACATAGCCCTGGGAAGGCTTTTTATGTTAATGATTGATGATTTTGTTGTGCACACCTGGAGCAATGAACCATGCTGTACCAGCTTGCCAGGATTGCTTTGCACAAACATCAAGATTGATGCTGCACACCTGAAGGGAACTAGCTGTCTAGCTGGGCTCTACAAGGAGATGAAGGGAGCAGGAATGTCCATCTCTGAAGCATGCTATCCAGCATCAGGACAACCACACAACTGCCTTCTCCACACTCCATAGTGAAGCCAGACAGTCTCCTGCAGTCTTTTGGTCTTAGATCCAAACCAGAAAACAGTAAGCAGTAACCTGGAGACTAATATCTCTGCCTTGGCAATCATTTTTTCTCCTAGAACAGATTTACCACAAGAGCTCAGAACATATCCAACTGTCTCCAGAGTCGCCTCAGTTACACATGCCTGTATTATCCACCGGTGAATTTTGAACCTGGAAACTCTTTGAATCTCTTTGCAATTAACTAATATATAATCAAGAAAAGTAGAGACAGTGCTCATGAATAGCCAAGTCATACATCAGTGGTTCTTCTTTAAACACTGGCTGCTTTCTCTAATCATAAAAGTGATATTCTCTGTAAAAAAAATTTTTTTTTAGAAAATACAGATAAGTACAAAGAAGAAAAAAAAGTTACCCATAATTCCACCACTCAGGTACCACCATTTCAGATATATTGGTGGTACCGTGTACTGTACTGTGCTTAGTCTCTCAGTCACGTCTGACTCTTTTGTGACCCCATAGACTGTAGCCCGCCAGGCTCCTCTGTCCATGGGATTCTGCAGGCAAGAACACTGGAGTGGGTTGCCATTTCCTCCTCCAGGGGTATTCCCTACCCAGGGATTGAACCCACGTTACCCGCATCTCCTGCATTGCAGGCAGATTCTTTACTGCTAAGCTACCAGGGAAGCCATAAATGCTAGTTAATATGGTTTTAATGTTTCTCCTTGCACACATATAGATATGCACATATTACCTACATAAGTAAGATCCCATTAAGCATGCTGTTTTGAAACCTGCTTCTCTCATTCAACAAATATGTGCCTTTGTCATCATTTCTAATGTCTCCATTAAAAAGAAGCATTATTAACCTATTTAATCACTCTCTCACTGTCAGACATCCAAGCTGGCTCCCAATCTTTATTAGTATTAAAAAAAAAAATGCTTCTAAGGACCTGCCCGTACATATGTCCTTGCACACTTTTCAGTTTATATTTGCTACCCAGGTGACCCCAGGTCCTCCAGCATGCACAGTTCATCTTTCCCTTTAATATCTAAATAAAATGCTAATGACTCCATCCCACAAACCAAGAGAAGTCCAGTGGCTCTTCCAAGATCTCCAAAGGGCCTCAGGGGGTTCTGTCTCTCCTGGTCACCTCTCACTCTGTTTTTCCTGTTTATCCCATGTATTTCACCTTCTTGGGCAGCTGCAGCCTCTCAACATAACTGTTGCTCTTCCTACATCTGCACAAAATGCCGCTACTGCATGCCACCCAAAGATAGCAGAGTTACGAGGAGGTCTGGAGTAAATGAACGTCTGTCACAACACAGCAGGAAATAACTTCAGATTCATACCAGGTATTACTGTCCCCAGGAAGTCGCTGGCCATTCTCCACCACATGGGGACTTCTCATTGATGACGTGCCTTCATGGACCGTGATGTCTTGCCACGTTCTTGAGACCTTCAGCCGTCTCTATTGACTTCATGTCTTCCCTTTCTCTGTACCTAAACTTCCCACCTCCTCACCCCGGTAAGCCCTGAAAATTTCAAATGCTTCTTAATTATTTACTTCCTCCCACACCACAAGCAACTACTTCTTCCTCAAGATATTTCCTTCATTTGGCTTCCAGGACATGAAATTCTCCTGGTCCTCTTCCTTCTTCACTGGCCACTCCTTCTCGGCCCCTTAACTGGTTCATTGACCTCTCCCTGACTTGTAAACATTGACGTGTCCCAGGATCCAGACTTTAGAGCTCTTTTTAAAATATCTGTTTATTTCACTGCATCAGGTCTTAGCTGTGGCACTTGGGCTCTTTACTGTCTCATACGAGACAGTGTCTCATTGTCTCACATGAGTCTGTTGTGGTGCACAAATTCTCTAGTCGTGGCACATGGACTTTAGTTGCTCCACAGCATGTAGGATCTTAGCTCCCCTACCAGGGATCGAATCTACATCCCCTGCATTGCAAGGCAGATTCTTAACCACTGAACCACCAGGGAAGTCCCTAGACCTCTCTTCTATCTTTATTCACTCCTGGGTGATCTCATCCAGTCTAATGGCTTTAAATATCATCTCTACACTAATGACTCGAATTTACATCTTCTGCCCCGACCTCCAGACTCATATGTCCAACTGTCTACTTCACATTCTCACTTGGATGGTTAATATGCATCTCAAACTTAATCACTGAAAAACTAAATTCTGCATTTCTCCCAGACTCTTTCCTTGCCCAGTAGTCCCCATCTCAGGAAGTGGCAGCTCCATGTATCTACTTGCTCAGGCCAAAACTTTGAAGTCATCTTTGACCCTTGTCTTTCCATCAGCACCTCACATTTGGCCTGGTAGCAAATCCTATCAGTTCTTTCTTCAGAGTATATTCTGGCTCTGACTACCTCTCACCAACTCTACCACTAACCTCCCCTGCTTCCAGCCTCCTGATAGCCTCCTTCCTTTATGGACCACTGCAAGAGATCTTACAAGGCCTGTTTCCTTTTTTGCCCTTCTATGATTTATTCTCCATGAATATCCCTTTAATATTTAAGCCAGCAAATGTGACTCTCCAGTTCAAAGCTTTGTAACTGCTTCCCATCTGACTTCTCTCAAATCAAAAGCGAATGTGGTCCATTACCTGTCTCCTTCTCCAACCTCACCTACACCACCTTCCCCTCTTGCTCACTGCAGTACAGCCACACTGGTGTCCCTACTGCCCCTCGACTAAAGAAGCTCTTTCTCATTTGGGGGCCTGTGCACGTGTTTGTCGCCCTCCTGAAATGTTCTGCTTCCAGAGATATCAGCATAGTTGCCTCCCTCCATTCAATCACGTCGCTGTGCCAATAGCACCACCTCAAAGAGGCCTTCCTTGGACTTCTCTGGTGGTCCAGTGGTTGAGAATTCATCTGCCAATGCAGGGGACATGGTTCGATCCCTAGTCTGGGAAGATCCCACATGCCGCAGAGCGACTAAGCCCGAGCACCACAACTTCTGAGCCTGCGCACTCTAGAGTCCAGGCCCCGCAAGAAGAGAAGCCACCGAAACGAGAAGACCATGCACTGCAACAGCAGACTAGCCCCGCTCACTGCAACTAGAGAAAGTTTGCGTGCAGCAACAGAGACACAACGCAGCCAAAAGATAGAAATAAATAAAAGAAGCCTTCCTTGACCACCATATCTAAAAATGGCACCCACATCATTCTCTAATACTTGACACTACTTTATTTCCCTTCACGGTGCTTAACCTGACATTCGATCACACTGTTCATTTTTGGATCGCCTCTCTCCCGCACGAGGGCAGGAGCTTGGTCTG
Organism: Capricornis sumatraensis; assembly: GCF_032405125.1. Taxonomy (NCBI): domain Eukaryota; kingdom Metazoa; phylum Chordata; class Mammalia; order Artiodactyla; family Bovidae; genus Capricornis; species Capricornis sumatraensis. Next base: position 102,942,651 of record NC_091092.1, on the reverse strand, counting down.
TTTTGTTCACGGCTGTCTTCCCATCATCCAGATGAGGGAGAGACGCAAGGAGGAACTCCACGTGCTCTTGTTTCTTCTTTGTTTACCTTATGCCCATCCAAGTTCTCGTCAATTAGAATGTACCATCAAGGTTTGTACAGGTGCTTTCTTCAACACCAGACACAGTCACCTCTGAGATGAAGTATGCCCACCTCTAGAATTCAAGAGCCCAGCAGTTACACATTTATACATATTAGGCCACTTCTTTCGGATGAACCCATAGAAGTAGAATTACTAGGTCATGAGCCAGACTTCCCAATTACCCTCCAGAGAGAGCAATGCTAAACCCTCTCCCATCAGCAGTGTTGTGTTTCAGTATATTCTGGGGCTTCAGGCCAATGACGACAATGATGATGATGATGACGGAGACAACAATGATGTCTCCCTTACTCTCTGTTAACTAGAAAATACATATATATTTCTAAGGACAGGGAAACTCCTGGGTCATCATGTCACTGAAGAGGATTCATGGGGTGTGCTGACTTTGGAGAGTAAAGATGTTCCCTGGCAATTTCCATATCTGAAATAATGTCCTCACCAACACCTTCAATTTTTTCCCATGGTACCAAGTCAAGTTCATTCATTAATTCATTTACTTCAAAATGATTTTTCATCACCTACTTTGTACATAAACTCTAACATCTGCCAAACTGAAGGATATTCCTTCAGCTTGAAATAACAGGACTTTCAACCATCATGGTATTTAGCACTAAAGGTGCAAAGACATTACTTTGCCAACAAAGGTCCATGTGGTTTTTCCAGTAGTCAGGTAGGGATGTGAGAATTGGACCATAAAGAAGACTGAGTGCCAAAGAATTGATGCTTTTAAACTGTGGTGTTGGAGAAGACACTTGAGGGTCCCTTGGACTGCAAGGAGATCAAACCAGTCAATCCTAAAAGAAATCAACCCTGAATATTCATTGGAAGGACTGATGCTGAAGCTGAAGCTCCAATACTTTGGCCACCTGATGCAAAGTACTGACTCATTAGAAAAGACCCTAATGCTGGGAAGGTTGAAGGCAGGAGGAGAAGGGGACAACAGAGGATGAGACAGTTGGATGGCATCGCCGACTCAATGGACATAAGTTTGAGCTACCTCCAGGAGATGGTGATGGACAAAGAAGCCTGGCATGCTGCAGTCCATGGAGTCACAAAGCGTCAGACACTGCTGAGCGACTGAACAACAACAACAAAGGTGCTTTCACTTCCATTATCTTATTTGGATACTGGTATAAGTTTGGGTAAATTCCAGGAGTTGGTGATGGACAGGGTGGCCTAGTGTGCTGCGATTCATGTGGTCGCAGTCAGACATGACTGAGCGACTGAACTGAACTGAACCAAACCAACTGGGTACAATTCAGCTCATTTCATAGGTGAGAAAACAAGAGGCACAGAAGGGAAGGATTTGCCCAGGGTTTCGTATTCGTCAGAACCACAAGTAGGAATCCTTTGAGTTTCTCAGAACGTGCCACCCCCTCCATATTCCAACGTCCTGCCAGGTTCAACACCACCGAAAGCAGATTTATTGGGCCATTGTATTTAAAAGGATGACATATTTATGCATTCTGAATTCTAAGCTGAGGGACAGCAGAATGGAAAAATAATTTTAAAAAGCCTTTTGCTACATGGAAATCAATGAAGTTAAAACACACCCTCTCACCATACACAAAAATAAGCTCAAAATGGCTTAAACACTTAAACATAAGACATGACACCATAGAACTCTTAGAAGACATCATAGGTAAAACATTCTCGTACCAAAGTTTTCTTAGGTCAGTCTCCCAAGGTAATAGAAATCAAAACAAAAATTAACAAATGGGATCTAATCAAACTTACAAGTTTTTGCATAGCAAAGGAAACCACAAAGTGAAAAGACAACCTACATAATGGGAGAAAATATCTGCAAACAATGCAACTGACAAGGGCTTAATTTCCAAAATATACAAACAGCTCATACAACTCAACAACAACAACAAAAAAAAAAACAAGCAATCTAATCAAAAAATGAGCAGAAGATCTAAATAAACATTTCTCCAAAGAAGAAATATAGATGGCCAATAGGCACATGAAAAGATGCTCAACATCACTAATTATTAGAGAAATGCAAATCAAAACTACATGAGGTAGCACCTCACACAGGTCAGAATGGCCATCATTAAAAAGTCTACAAACAATAAATGCAGGAGGGAACCCTTCTACACTGTTGGTGGGGATGTAAGTTGGTGCAGCCACGGTGGAAAACACTAGGTGGTTCCTCAGAAAACTAAAAAATAGAACTGCCATATAATCCAGCAATCCTATTCCTGGGCAAATATCCATACAAAACTAAAATTCAAAAAGAAACATGCATCCTTAGGTTCATAACAGAACTATTCATAATACGTGAGACATGGACGCAACCTAAACGTCTGTCGACAGATGAATGGATAAGGAAGATATGGTATGTACAATGGAATACTACTCAGCCATAAAAAAGAAGGAAATAATGCCATTTGGAGCAACATGGATGCAACTAGAGATTATCATATTAATACTAAGTGAAGTAATCATAAATAGACACTTCTCACATATCACTTATAAGTGGAATCTAAGATAGGATACAAATGAAACTATCCATGAAACCGAAATAGAATCACAGACTTTGAGAACAGAGTGGTGGTTGCCAAGGGGAAGGGGGTTGGAGGAGAGATGGAGTGAGAGATTGGGGTTAGCCAATGTAAGCTTTTATACATAGAATGGATGAACAACAAGATCCTACTGGATATCACTTTCAATATCCTATAATAAACCATAATGGAAAAGAACATTTTAGAAAGAATATATATATAATACAAACATGTATAACTGAATCACTGCTGTACAGCAGAAATTAACACAGCAATGTACATCAACTATACTTCAATTTTTTTTAATCTATTGAATTTTTTTAAGTGGCTTTTGTTTCGACGTCATTTCAGTTATCATGATAGTGGGGGCTGGGCTGAATTGTGCTATAGCAGCTTGATTAAGAGAGGAGACTCCACAGTTTCCTAGAAGCTCATTCTCTTGTATGATTCCGGGTTAGAGTTTGCCAAAAGTGGAACCTGTGTGAAAACTAACTGTAGGGCAGAAGGCAAGCAGGAGTCACTGCCATTGGCAGCCACCACCCCAGCAGATGTAGAGATGGACAGAAACAGAGGTGCCCTGCAGAGGCTAGCTTATCCGACTCTCCCCTGCTCCACCTCAAGCTCGCGTTTCCTACCACTGGCTCCGCTAGCCAACGGCTGACTCGGGCCCTCCCCCCGAGGCTTGTCTGTGGCCCCACACAGGCAGGAGCTACACAGAAGCAGGAGTTACAGAGGCCTCGGCCTCCCATAAACCTCTCCACCAACTCTCCCTTCACCGCCGCACTTGGGCGGCTGGATGCGCTTGGCTTCTTGAACTTTCCCGAAACCTCTGATTTGTCCAGTTCTACCAATGCTTCTGGTAGTGGCTAGTAACTCTCTGATCTTCTGACTCCCTGCTTCTAGACCTTCACTCCCCCGTGCCTCCCACATCAGCAAAAGGATTCATTCTTAGAATATCCACGGTGGCTCTGCTTCCCCATCTCAATCTTGACAACACAATATGGATTTTGCCTTACTTTAAACAAAAACTAACATAAGAAAAGAAATATTCCAGATTATAAGGCAGAATTCCAACTTCTATTTAGAATCTCTATGGCCCATGGGTATAGGGGGTAAAGGGACATTATTAAATGACTAGTGGAGTCACATAATATACAATATAATATATATGATATATAATATAACATATGACATATAACATATAATATATATGGGCTTACCAGGAGGTACAGTGGTAAAGAATCCATTTGCCAAAGCAGGAGACACAAGAGATGAGGGTTTGATCCCTTTGAGTAGGAAATGGCAACTCATTCCAGTAGTCTTGCTTGGAAAATCCCATGGACAGAGGAGCCTGGTGGGCTACAGTCCATGGGGTCACAAAGAGTCGGACATGACTGAGCACACATACACACACAAATAATACATAATAGTGTCCCTTAAATATAGACTGAAGTGAGAAACATGATAGAAAGGAACAACTGAGAAAATACAACTTTATCTTGCTTTCATGAGATGAAACAGATGGAAGAGTGGAAGGGATTGGCAGAGAAGTTGTTTCTGTAGTCCAGAAATTTTCAGTCAAGTTTTACGATAATTCTTTAGGATATAGGGGGTTCAGGATGGGGAACACATGTATACCCATGGCAGATTCATGTTAACGTATGGCTAAACCAATACAATATTGTAATTAGCCTCCAACTAAATAAATAAATTTATATTAAAAATAAAGAAAATAGTCCAGTCTCCATCCTCTAAGTAACCATCATCTGTGAATTGAAAGAGAAGGGAGTGATTCTTACCTAGGAAACCCAGCTCTTTAAACATAAAGTATGAAATTACATGTGAATAAAAGCAAAGACAATATCCAAGGATTTTAAACATTGTAAAACCCAACAGCCTCCTGGTACTGCTAAGGCGTATAGTCAAGGCTTTAAATGTTAAATAGGTAAGTGTGTCAAAGAGCCTCTCCTTTCTCCTCTCAATTCTACCTCCCTCTCTGCAACAATCAGAGAAAGGAAGTTTTAAAAGTTTTCAATAAGAATTTTGAAATTCAACATCCTTCTCTTAGGAGCACTGCAGGTATGATGAATAAACACTTGGCTGCATTGTTCTTTCAAAATCAAACTCTCTCCCTCCCTCCTTCCATCTTCACACAGTGAACATTTATCACCCAGTGTCTTTAAAACATGCCTGCTTCAGGTGGCTGGTCACTTGATCAAATAAAAGGTGACAGACTTTGCCAATTTCCTTTCCCTACTCTGAATTAATAAACCGAGCTCACAGAGCAGTAAAATTTTATTTCCACGAAGCAAATATAGATTGCTTTCTCTTTGAGTGCTGTTTTAAAGTCTTCACACTCTTACTTGTGACCCAAGCACCTACCTATATTCTTGCAGCGTTAATGCTGACAGGCCAAAAAGTATGAAATGCTGTGAGCCAGTCAGCCCGTGAATGCCTCATTTGCTATCGGCCACATGAGTGCACACGGGGGCCAATATACAAGCCAGATGACCATCAGCTCATCCTCACAGACACAAAGGGGATCTGCGGATCTTCTCCACTCCTGGGATTCCTAAGGACCCAAACTCTTGACCTTGTGTGTAGTTTTTTCTCCAACTTGTTGTGTTTATCACTGGAGGCCTGAATTAGTTTCCTGGGACTTCTGTAACATATTACCACAAATTTGGTGGCTTTAAACAACAGAAATTTATGCTCTCACAGCCTGGAGGCCAGAAGGTCAAAATCAGTGTCCACAAGGCAGGGCCAAACACTTTCAAGCCTCTGGTGGTTGCTGGCCTTCCTTGGCTTGTGGCCACGTCATTCCAATCTCTCCCTCCACTACTACACCTTCAGCTCTGTCTGCCTTCTGTTCTTCTGTCTGTCTCAAATCTCTCTCTGCCTTTCTTTTCTAGGGACACATGTTATTCGAATTTAACTCCCCCCTCACCAGAAAATCCAGGGAGATCTCTGCATCTTAAGATTCTTAATTTCATGTGCAAAGACCTTTTGCCAAATAAGGTCACATTCACAGATTCCAGGGATTAGAAAATGAACAGATCTTTTGGGGACCACCATTCAAACCACTATAAGGCCTTGTCACCCTGGATTCAGAAGTCTCTCTTTTAAGAGATGTCCAACCAATTAATACAACATTGTAAATTAACTATAGTTCAGTTTTTTAAAAAAAAAACACCATGTATACAATAAACAACAAAAATGTACTGTATAACACAGGGAATAATATTCACTATCTTGTAATAACCTATAATGGACAAAAACCTGAAAAAGAATATATATATGTAACTGACTCTGCTTTGCTGTACACCTGAAACTAACACACTATTGTAAATCAACTATAGCTCAATGAAAAAAAAAGAAGTTAAAAAAAGTCTTCGAACCAATCTCCATAGTGATGTACTCATTAATGTTACCTATTATATTCAGAGGGCTTCCTTGATGGCTCAGTGGTAAAGAATCCACCTGCCAGTGCAGGAGATGTTAAGAGTCAGAGTTGATCCCTGGGTCAGGAAAATCCCTTGAAGAAGGGCACGGCAACCCACTGCAGTATTCTTGCCTGGAGAATCCCAGGGACAGAGGAGCCTGGAGGGCTACAGTCTGTGGGGTCGCAAAGAGGTGGACACGACTGAAGCAACTGAGCACGCACGCACGCTTTGTATTCAGAAAGGCTCCCTAACACCGCAAAGGGCTGCATTTCTCTCGAGAAACCCTTTAAAGTGGTTCATCCCAGGTTTCTTTTCTCAGCATTGTCACCTCTATATTTTTCTCCATCCTCGTCTACCTTCACTCAACTTTGCTGGCTCCCATCTTCCAATTCCCATGGCTATAAATCCTCCCTACACAGAGTACTGTAGCCTAGGCCACTTCCTCCAAATTTTGCCTACATATCCATCCCCTTTCTCAAATAAAGAATCCTACAGTCACCAGACTCCACTTTTTCTGGTGGTGAAGAAAAGGTGTTCAGCAAATTTAGTCCCTCTGAGGATTTTTAAATATTTGCTTTATTGAGGTGAACTTCACGTAAAAGAAAATGAGGGACTTCCCTGGTGGTCCAGTGGCTAAGACTCTGCACTCTCAATACAAGGGGCCCAAGTTCAATCCCTGGTCAGGGAACTAGATTCCACATGCCGCAACTAAAGATCCCACGTGCTGCAAAGAAGATTGAAGATCCTGTGCGCCACCAAGGCACTAAGACTTGGCACAAATAAATAAATATTTTTTAAAAAGAAAGAAAAAAAATAAACTATCTTTAAGTATATAATTCAATAGCACTGAGTACATTCACAGTGTTATGCAGCCATCACCGTCACCTAGTTCCAAAACATTTTCATCACCTCCAGAGAAGACCCTTACCCACTAAACAGCCATTCCAATTTCCCCCTCCTCCAGCCCTAGGCAACCACTAATCTACTTCCTGTCTCTATAGACTTGCCTGTTTTGGACATGGCATATAAATGGAATCGTACAGTACGTGGTTCTTTGTGTTTAGCTTCTTTCACTCAGCATCCTTGTTTCTAAGGTTTATCCATATTGTAGCAGGTATCCTTCATTCCTTTTTATCTGAATAATATTTCATTGTATGGTTAGACCACATTTTCTTTGTCCATTCGTCTGCTGAAGGTTAGACTTATTTTTAAGCATTTCTAGTCCATCACCTTCGGAGAAGGCAATGGCACCCCATTCCAGTACTCTTGCCTGGAAAATCCCGTGGATGGAGGAGCCTGGTGGGCTGCACTCCATGGGGTCGCTAAGAGTCGGACACAACTGAGCAACTTCACTTTCACTTTTCACTTTCATGCATTGGAGAAGGAAATGGCAACCCACTCCAGTGTTCTTGCCTGGAGAATCCCAGGGACGGGGGAGCCTGGTTGGCTTCTGTCTATGGGGTCGCACAGAGTTGGACACGACTGACGTGACTTACCAGCAGCAGCAGACCACCACCTTAACCACTCAGCCACATTTTTTAACATTTCTTATTGCAGAGTTTCATCCATTCATTTCACAAATATTGACTGAGTGATAACAATGTGCTAGGCACAGGAAAAGGAGCTGGGGATATAGCACTTAACAAAACAAAACACAAATCTCTGCCCTCATGAAGCTTATATTCCAGTGGGAGAGATAGATTACAAATAAGATAACTAAAATATATAACATGCTAGAGAAAGTGCTAAGAGGAAGAAAGGGTTGGATAGTGACTGGGAGAGATTAGAAGAGAAACATTTGGGGTCACTGGTCATTTCTGTTACTGATCCAGGTGCTGGCTGCATGGGTGTGCTCAGTTTGCTCAGTGAGCTCACACTAAAGATTTGTGCACTTTTTATTTTTTTAACGATTTTTTTAATATGGACTATTTTTAAAGTCTTTACTGAATTTGTTATAATATTGCTTCTGTTTCATGTTTTGGTTTTTTGGCCACAAGACATGTGAGATCTTAGCTCCCTGACAAGGGATTGAACCTGCACCCCCTGCGTTGGAAGGCCAAGTTTAACCACTGGACCACCAGGGAAGTCCCCACGTTTCTGTACGTATATGACACTTCAACAAAAAGTTTTTTTAAGCCAATGTGCTTCCATTTCCTTTTAAAAGGGGCTTATTGCACCTGTCTGTGGTGCTGACACTAACAAAATGCCTGTGTGAAACCAGATGGTTTTGCTAAATCGCTGAACCTGTTCTTGAGTGGGTTTAGAATGCGAGGTGCTGGTTTCAGCACTTGGCCATTCACACATGCCCTTCAGGATTCTGGATCATTCTAGATCTCTCTGTCTAACCATAACTGTCCATGAACAGCCAAGGTTTACCATGACCTTGTTGGCAACTTGACCTTATTACTTGATTTGTTTAAAGCACATCTCTGTCACTGTCTTGAGCCCAGTTTGGCTTTTTTCTTTGTGACCTTCACAGGAACAAAAATGTTATGTTTAGGGGTAGAATGGCTAAGGAAACACAGGAGTGGAGAAGAAGAGCAACAGGTTTAATAATAGGTAATAATGTTCAGAGGGGAAAGGGTCACCCTTGGAGATCAACTAAGGAAAACAGTTGAGAGTTCAGTGTTCTGTCCAGTACAACTCAACCTAAATCAAGAAGTTGCCCCTCACACACAGTTAAATTGAACTGATTTCGGAAAAAGATGGGTAAATTATAAAAACTGACTTTAAGGACGGTCCATACCTCCTAAACATGTAGAACACTTCAGAATTCTAGCCAAAATTCTGTGGCCACAGACGCAAGATAATTTTACCTTCTCACAATGTGATGAAGGACTCTTCATTCATTGTATGAATTATTACTGATTTAAATCACCTCTTTAAGGTGTTCCTCATTAGAGAAGACACCCATACCCTTTCTCCTTAGGTGTGCATTTCTGCCTTGCTTCTGTCTTAAATAAACTATTTCTCTGTCTGCTCTCCCATATGTTATACTGAGTCTCTAATAATAAACTTTGTATACCTGTTTTTCCAGTTTTCACCTCCTTGAAACATTCTTGCTTTCAAAGGAGGGGAAAGTGTCAGGGCCATTTTGCTTCTTGCCTCGAGTCCCTGGTGGTCTAGTAGCTAGGAGTCCTGTTTTTCATCCAGGCTACCCAGATTCAATTCCTGGGCAGGGAACTAACCTCTCTCTCTTCAGGATGGCTCACTGCTATATCTCTCATCATGACTGAGATGAGTTTGGGATGTAAAGGTAACAATGACATATACTGACTGAGAGGATGCTGGACAATGGGGTGGGAGCATGTCCTAGAGGGTGAAATTTCAGAGAAGAAGGGGAGGGCATGGAGCTTAGAAAAGTCCTAACCAGAGGGGACACTGATTAATACAAATAGGGAGGAAGTTGGCCAAGGCAGTCAGGAAGAGGCGGGTGGGATTCAGTTAAGAGAGGAGACTGCAGAAACCCTTGACCTCGTTGCAAAATGGAGAGAAATGTTTCTTGAGAGATATCTGCTAGCTCCAGGGACCGGGTTGTCAAAAGAGTTGAATTCTGGCCTAGGGCCAGTGCCAAACAGGGTGAGATACCTAAGATGTCTCCCAGAGCCAGTCAGACAGCCTGAGGGAAAAAGAAGTCAGAAATGGAAATGTCTGATGTACATATTAAATTGTAGCAAACTGTCTTCAGAGATGAGGCAAAGCCCCCCAGATTCGCAGACCAAGAAGATCTAGCTCATTGATCAAACTGCCTCACCTTTTGGAAAGAGAGATGTGTTGGTGACCAAAACAGAGCAGGTAGAGCCCTCAGTGAGATTGCGGGGCTGCAGGCTTTAGGCTTTAGAAGAGATAGGCTTTGAAATTCCTCACATCATGTGGTAGAAGAGATAAAAGCCCTCCATAGGGACCCATTGCATAGAACAAAGATCCTCAGAACATTCCTTTCTCAGGTTCTCAGTGAGGGGAGGGAGGTACCATTTTGATATATGGGTTTTGAAAGTATAATCCCAATACCTAAATAGGTAAACATCAGCTTCCCAGGTGGCTCAGCGGGAAAGAATCCACCTGCCAATACAGGAGCCGCAGGTTTGCTGCCTGGGTTGGGAAGATTCCCTGGAGAAGGAAATGGCAACCCGCTCCAGTATTCTTGCCTGGAGAATCCACATGGACAGAGGAACCTGGTGGGCTACAGTCCATGGGGTCGCAAAAGAGTTGGACACAACCGATGCAACTGAGCACGCAAACACTCAAAGTAAACATCACAGATTCCCAGATATTTTTCCTACAGTCATTTTTTCACCTGTGAGGGTTTGGTCACCTCCTAGTAAAAATAAAGCCCTATAGTAATCACAGTCCTTTACAGTCAACAACATACTCTAGATAGTATCTCATTGGATTATCTCCTCAAGACCTTGTGAGGAGAGGCACCCTAAAGGTCCAAGCCTTTGAGAAGTAAGGAGCCCGCCAAGAAGGAGGTCATTCTGGAAGCTCCCGGTTACACCAGTTAGGGTCAATGCAGTACCCTGAGACCGTATTCACTCCTAGCTCCAAAGATGGAGGAGATAGACTTGTCATTGGAACCCAAACGGGAGAAGTCCCATAGAGAGGGCTGCCTTAAGAAGAGCTGTGACCTCCTGACAAGGAACACAGGCAGAGTGAGGTGACTCTGCTGGAACAGAGTCAGGGAAATAGATGTCTGACTTCACTCTGCCTCCATCCTTTGTGCTTTGCCGGGGCTCGCCAACGGCCAAACCCAGGAAGTCAGGCAGCTGAGAACCGAGTGGGAAGAGAGGGTCTAAAGCGGCAGCAAGAGCAGTCGGGCACTACTTGAGTGACCAGCGTTTTCTTCATTCATTGAACCCTCTTTCCATGTCTTTCTTCACTAATTGAACCCTTCTGATGTGATTTTCTTCATTCATTAAACACCTTTTATATGCCATGTCATCTTAGTACTTTATCCTCATAAGCCCCAGAGGTAAGTGGTATTATCTCTACGGTGGAGGTAAAAAATGGCGACAAAGAGAGGTTAAGTGACTTGGTCGAGGTCACTCAGTTAATAGATAGGAGGGCCAGGATGGGACCCAAAGTTGCTGCCACCAGAGCCTGCTCTCTCAGCCACCACCCTGTGCTGCCTCCACAACACCCTCCAAGCCTCCGTATGATTAAACAGTTGGAAGAGTCAAATGAGAGAGGATAGGAGATGCTCTTCCATTACGGGAGGCCTTGCTCTTGTCATCCTTTGAAACCCCGGAAACCGAAACAGATTGGCTTCAGGGCCTGAGGAACGTGGCCAGTTGCTTTGGTGGGGGAGCAGCTACAGGAGAAGAAAGGAAAGCTGAGCTGAGAACAGGGGGAGAACCACGTACCAGAGACTGACCTGCTTGGAGTAGCAGAGGAGAGGCAGGATGAGTCCCCCGGAGCAGCCTGGGACGCCACCGGGGGAAGGAGGCTGAGGTGGGGAGACCAGCCACGGTGTGGCCTCTGCAAGCTGCCCACAGGGCCACCAGGCCAACGGCTCTGACTTTGTCAGAAGCAGAACTGAACAAGCAAGAGAGAGAACTACACCTCAAAGACATGCTGCAGGTTTTTCAGCAGAGTCAGGGGAATCAGGGTGTCAGCCCAACTCTGCTTGACCCTTGGGGTGCTTATTACTGGTGGTGGGGGGTGAGAGAGGCATTCAGCATAACAAACGGCTTTCCCCAGTCCTCTCCATACACACACAGACATAGGAAAGAAACTTGCAGTTACTAAAGGGGAAAGGGGGGGGAGGATAAACTAGGAGTTTGGGACTAAAATATACACACTACTATATATAATATAGTGGTAAAGAATCCTCCTGCCAATGCAGGAGACACAAGAGATGCTGGTTCGATCCCTGGGTCAGGAAAATCCTCTGGAGAAGGAAATGGCAACCCACTCCAGTATTCTTGCTTGGAGAATCCCATGGGCAGGGAAGCCTGGCAGGCTACAGTCCAAGGGACCAACGGGAGTCAGACAGGCTTGAGTGACTAAGAACAGCACACGGCACATACGTAAAATAGATAACCAGGCTTCCCTAGAGGCCCAGTGGTTGGGAATCCACCTGCCAAAGCAGGAGACCCTGGTTTGATCCCTGATCCAGTAGGATCCCCCATGCTGTGGAGCAACAAAGCCCGTGCACCACTACGATTGAGCTTATGGTCTAGGGCCTCAGCTACTGAAGCCTCCGGTCCTAGAGTCTGAGCTTTGCAATAAGAAAAGCCACCGCAATGAGAAGCCTGTGCCCTGTAGCTAGAGAATAGCTGCCGCTCACCACAACTAAAGAAAAGCCCTCGCTGTAGCAAAGATCCAGCACAGCCAAAAATTAAAAATAAATTTAAAAAAATAGAGAACCAACAAGGACCTACTGTATAGCACAGGGAACTCTATTCAATATCTTGTAATAAACTATAATGGGAAAGAATCTAAAAAGGGATAGATACATACATATGTATAACTGAATCACTTTGCTGTACACTGGAAACTAACACAACATTGTAAATCAACTATACTTCAGTAAAAAAAAAGTGTTTTTTAAAGAAAGTAAAAATTAAATCCTACCTTGACCAATTGAATGATGCGAAGAGGACACCGTGCTCGCCAACTTTGCGTGATTCTTCCACAACTTGAAAACGACAGCAGCGCCAAGCTCCTGTTTAGTCACGCAGGGCTGGGATATGTGTATTACCCAGATCTTCTTTTTTATCACCAATCACCCAATGACCAAATATAAGTCCTCTTTTACATAGAAGAATTTGAGGCTCAGGGTTTTTGATATTGCTCAGGGTCACCAGTGCCTGAGAAAGCTGTTTTCAAGTCAGGGCCCTTAAACCCCAGCACCCCAGCTCTTTGTTTCAAGGAACTTTAATGTACTCTGTATTTGTGAAAATCAGAAAATGAAATTCAGTAGAAGGTAGTCCCCTTGAAGGAGAAACAAAGTGGCTACCAAAGCCACATAGGGGAGGAAGGGGGCTGTGGCCATTTGAGAACACCTCCGAAATCTTAGAACAGGCTGACCACGAGCCGTAAAATGTAGCAATGTGCCTTTCAAAAGGTTTGCCACAACAATCCTTTGTTCTTCTTGCACAGTTGGAACACGGATATTTTGAGCTGCTTATTATGCAAGCAAACAGAAAAGTAAAGAGCACAACAACCCCCCAACATGTCCCTCCTCCAGTTTCAATCACCTCTCATATCTGTTGGGGTTTCTACCACCTTTGAGAACCTGATGAAAACCATGGGCCCCCACCCCCGCCAAGACAATACTCAGACATACCATCCCTCATACCTTTTCAGAGGGGTGTGAACTTCCCAAGGTGCATTCAGGAATTTCCTGGGACACATGGATCCCAGGTTAGGAGCCCTGGCTGCAAGGATACAAGGGTACTGCAGTATGTGGAGACCCCATCAGAAAACTCTGCTGACCCTCCATATAGATTTCGAACAGCTCTGCGTCTTTTTCTTTGCTTCCACCATCATCTCCTGCCTGGATGCCTCTAAAGCCTCCTCCTGAAGCAGTGGGTAATCACGAGTCAAATCCATTGCACCTGCCTTCACTAATCAAGGTCGTTTGAAGACTTGCATATCCTCCAAGTGGCAAGTAAGCTAAACAACAAGGTGTTCACCAGAATTGTTTTCCAGGAACTTGGAATCAGTTGTCTAGGTTGAGCTGAGCTCATTAAGATTGAATAGGACCAGAGATACTTAGTTTTCCTGAGTCTCTCACTTGTATAGATTATTAAATTTTTGCTTGATTTTTTCCTGTTTAAAAAAAAAGAAAGGAAGAGGGGATGTATTTATACATAGAGCTGATTCACTTTGCTGTACAGTAGAAAAGTGAAAGTGAAGTCGCTCAGTCGTGTATGACTCTGCGACCCCATGGACTGTAGTCTACCAGGCTCCTCCGTCCGTTGGATTTTCCAGGCAAAAGGACTGGAGTGGGGTGCCATTGCCTTCTCCAGAGTATAGTAGAAACTAACACAATACCATAAAGCAACTATAATCCAATTAAAACAAAAAAGATTGGATAGGACCACTGACCCCCTCCCCCCAAACTGGGCATGCGGACACCCGGAAGTGTTCGGCTCAGTGACCTTCTGACATCAGAGGGCCAAAATGTCCACCCCCAGTTCGTGCTAAGAGCAGAAGCCTGTAGCTTAGTAGGTCAGGCCTGCACAGAACTAGATAACAGTACCTCTTTCCAATCACCTTTCCCTGTGCCTCAGTGATGGCCTGCTTCTTAATTCTTTATCCCACACATATCTTGAGCCCCTTGCTCCTCGTTCTACCAGCTCCTCACTTGACTGCCTTGAGAATAAACTCTCTCTTTGCTTCAGACCTGGGCAAAACAATCCTGGTTCAATAACATTAACTAGTCTATGGAGACTAGATGCTTGCCCAGCCCACAGTCAGACCATGTCATTTACTGGCTTTCAGCCCTTGGAAGAGTTCCCGTTGCTCTGTGAATGATCTCTCAAGCCCTTACCTCAGCGTCCAGGGCACTGAGAGCTTTGGCACCCCTTTGCTCTCATATCTCATTCTTCTCATCTGCTCTCACTACTCGCAAGTCACTTAGTCTTTGTAGGGGAGGAAACATAATTTTCCATCTATCCTTCTAGGCTCTTGGCTGAGATATTCCCTAACCCCATAGCAATAAAACAGATTAACAGGAAGAAAAAAAACAGAAATTGAATAACATGCATAGCTCCTGTATACATGAGAGAGAACCAGGAAAACTGAGTAACACCTGGAAATGGCACAAAAGGAAGGAAGTCGCTCAGTCGTGTCCGACTCTTTGCAACCCCATGGACTGCAGCCTACCAGGCTCCTCTGTCCATGGGATTCTCCAGGCAAGAATACTGGAGTGGGTTGCCTTTTCCTTCTCCAGGGGATCTTCCCGACCCAGGGATCGAACCCAGGTCTCCCACATTGCAGGCAGATGCTTTAACCTCTGAGCCACCACCTTAAATCCCATCTCCAGCTAAAGACAAAGGAAGATGTTCGGAAGTGGAGGGAGAAGCCAATTACGGCTTCAATCAAAGCTTAGGTAAGGGGGCTTCCCTGGTGGTTCAGCGGTAAAGAATCTGCCTGCCAATGCAAGAGAAACGGGTTTGATTCCTGGGTCGGGAAGATCCCACATGCCTCGTAACAACTAAGCCCGTGCGCCATGGGAACCACAACTACTGAAGCCCTAGAGCCTGTGCTCCACAAGAGAAGCAACTTAAATGAGAAGCCTGCATGCTGCAACGAAGCGTAGCCCTCACTCACCACAACTAGAGAAAAGCCCAACCAACGCTGAAGACCCAGCACAGCCCAGAATAAAAAAATAAATTAAAAAGCACAGGTAAGGCTCTAGGGCTGACACATGACTGCCGTCTCCATTGCTGAGAGTTTCTAGAGGTTTAGTCGCTCCTTTTCCTGGTACTGGAGAAGGCAACACCCTTACAAATGGAGATTTCCCTTATAAATGTAAATGTCTCTTACAAAAGTAACTGCTAGTGGGTTTTCAGAGCTTTCCCTATGTCTAAAATTAACCAGCTCAAAAGAACTACGCTAAAGAGGCATATTTTGAGGTGGTAAATGCTGCTCCCCTTCACCTACCAACAATTAAAACATGCCAAGCTCTTCCCCTGCCTCAGATCCTTTGCACTTACGGTCTCCCAAGCCTATAAATCAAATTTTCCCCCTATTTCACACACAGCTGGCTCGCTTATATCTCATCTTAGATATTACTCCTTCCCTTACCACCCTAGTCAGAGTAATTTGCACTACTAACCGCCCCCCCACAAACACACACCCTGATTCTACATCACAATGTTCTATTTTCTTCACAGCACTTACTATAGCTGCAGTTATTTTTATGGATTCACTTAATCATTGGCCATCTCCCAAGTAGGTTCTAAGCTCAAAATAGCAGGCCCTAGATTTCTTAACCCTACTACCATCCTACACCCAGAGCAGTGCCTGCCATAGATTAGGCACTCAGTAACTATTTGCACTTATTGTTAAACTTGCCTTCTGTCAAGATAAGTCATGATCAGACCCTTAGGACATTGTGTCAAGTTTGGTTTCTGGATAAAGGAGCTGGTGAAGGACCTGAAGATGTAGGAGGACCAAAGGCAGATGAATTAGTCAGGTAGGAGGACCAAAGGCAGATGAATTAGTCAGCTCGGGCTAATGGATGGATGAAGATAGTCAAAACATACACACTTCCAATTACAAAATAAATAAGTACTAGAGATGTATACGGCAACCCGCTCCAGTATTCTTGCCTAGAGAATCCCATGGACAAAGGAGCCTGGTGGGCTACAGTCCATGGGGTCGCAAAGAGTTGGACACGACTGAGAGACTAACACACACACAGAGAGATATATTACACAACATGATAAATATAATTAACACTGCTATATGTTATATATAAAAGTTAAGAGGGTAAACCCTGAGAGTTCCCATCACAAGGAAAAAAATGTATATTTTCTGTTTCTTTAATGTTGTTGTATCTGTTGGGTTGGCCAAAAAGTTCATACGTGTTTTTCTGCACAATGGGATGGAAAAACTGAACGAACTTTTGGGCCAACTCAATATATGCAATGATGGATGTTCACTAAACTTACTGTAGTAATCATTTCATGATGTTGTATAACAATTCTATCTCGATAAAACTGGAAGAAAAAAATTTTTTAAAGAAAGATAAATATGAGCTCACCAACTGGAAATGCAGGGTAAAGCATTCCACACAACAGGAACAGAAGTCCATCGGTTGCTTCTCCCTTTCTTTTCCTTGCAATTTATTCATTGAAGAAATGGAGTCATGTTGCCTATGGAAAGACCTATTATGCTAAGTTTTGCTTTTTTATATACCCAGTGTCCTTAACAGGTTCATCTTGCCCTTCTATTTTATATATAATAAATAAATTTTCTATATAAATTTATATATTTTATATAAACTGGTAGTGAAATCTAGAGTTTTATTAGAGACAGATTTTTTGAAAAGAATATTTCATAGGTGGTGTTGTAAATATCTGTCAGGAGGTATATAATATCTCCTTTTTTGTGATATGGTGGCCATCAATGATCAATTCCTAGATCTATTACTCATTAACTGTTATTATATGGAAAATAATGATGTTCTAATTCAAAAGTTCTCAAATTTTAGACTCAGAATTCTTAACAGTTATTAAGGATCCCAAAGAGCTTTTGTTTATGTAGGTTATAGCTTCTGATATTTACCACATGCAATATTAAAACTGAGAAATTTTAGAATTTTTGTATTAGTGCATTTAAAAATAATAATAGTAAGCATAACATAAATAGCATATTTTATGTAAAATAACCATTTTTTCTTTTTCCAAAAGAAAGATAATTAGTGAAAAAAGTGGCACTGTACATTTGTGTAAATTGCTTTAAGGTCTGGCTTACTAGAAGAGAGTTCAGTTCAGTTCAGTCACTCAGTCGTGTCCAAATTTGCGACCCCATGAATCGCAGCACGCCAGGCCTCCCTGTCCATCACCATCTCCCGGAGTTCACTCAGACTCATGTACATCGAGTCCGTGATGCCATCCAGCCATCCCATCCTCTGTCGTCCCCTTCTCCTACTGCCCACAATCCCTCCCAGCATCAGAGTCTTTTCCAATGAGTCAACTCTTCGCATGAGGTGGCCAAAGTATTGGAGTTTCAGCTTTAGCATCATTCCCTCCAAAGAAATCCCAGGTTTATCTCCTTCAGAATGGACTGGTTGGATCTCCTTGCAGTCCAAGGGACTCTCAAGAGTCTTCTCCAACACCACAGTTCAAAAGCATCAATTCTTCAGCGCTCAGCCTTCTTCACAGTCCAACTCTCACATCCATACATGACCACTGGAAAAACCATAGCCTTGACTAGATGGACCTTAGTCGGCAAAGCAATGTCTCTGCTTTTGAATACACTATCTAGGTTGGTCATAACTTTTCTTCCAAGGAGTAAGCGTCTTTTAATTTCATGGCTGCAGTCACCATCTGCAGTGATTTTGAAGCCCCCCAAAAAACAAAGTCTGACACTGTTTCCACTGTTTCCCCATCTATTTCCCATGAAGTGATGGGACCAGATGCCATGATCTTCGTTTTCTGAATGTTGAGCTTTAAGCCAACTTTTTCACTTTCCTCAAGAGGCTTTTTAGTTCCTCTTCACTTTCTGCCATAAGGGTGGTGTCATCTGCATATCTGAGGTTACTGATATTTCTCCCAGCAATCTTGATTCCAGCTTGTGTTTCTTCCAGTCCAGTGTTTCTCATAATGTACTCTGCATATAAGTTCAATAAGCAGGGTGACAATATACAGCCTTGATGTACTCCTTTTCCTATTTGGAACCATTCTGTTATTCCATGTCTAGTTCTAACTGTTGCTTCCTGACCTGCATACAGATTTCTCAAGAGGCAGGTTAGGTAGTCTGGTATTCCCATCTCTTTCAGAATTTTCCACAGTTTATTGTGATCCACACAGTCAAAGGCTTTGGCATAGTCAATAAAGCAGAAATAGATGTTTTTCTGGAACTCTCTTGCTTAGAAGAGAGTTAGATTCTCATATCTCCTATATTCAATCTGTTATAACATGTTGGTTTGGTTGAAGTATATTCAGTGGAAGAATACCCAGTCTCATACCGATCTGTAGCTTAGAAAAGGCTAGAGCATTTCAATAGCCTTTACAGATAATCGTGGATGTACTTTTTAGGAAGAAATGGTAATTTCTTCAAGGATACTTGCGATGTGGAATCTGAAACCACATCAATGTACTTTTCATAACCTGTTTCATTAAAATCTATCTTGTACTTTGAGTGGATCTTTTATCCATCCATGATTTTGTAACATCATGCATTAGTCATTTCAAAAATATTGGTTCACTGAGTTATGCAAATATTACAAATGTTGACACATCTCATTACACAATATCCCCCAAATCACATTTGTTAATATCACCAAGAGTCTCATCTGAAAAGTCTTTAAATGTTGACAAGATATTAAACTCACAGGGGTGAATACAAGTTCCAAAATTCCAATTTTCACTTGAAAGCTTGAATTTTATCATTGGCAATAAATACTGTCAAGTTGTTTTTGTTGAACTGACAAGGTTCACATCTTAATTTTCAAGAAAATCTCTGCCAGATACCTCTGTCTGAATACCCATAGTTTGCCTGTCAGTAAAAATAGCTTTCCACCGAAAAAAAAAAAAAAGTGGTTAGTTCAGCTCTCCACTCAAATAATTGCACAATCGCTTTTCCTGGAGACAGCCATCATATTTCAGAGTGTAGCAGAAATGCCTGGTGCAGACTTCCCATTTCATCACACGGAATATTATAAAGACACATATTCAAGTGTTGATTTAATAAAATTAATAATTTTTACTACTTCAGCAAAGACATCCTTAAGTGAAACTTGTGATTTTTTTTTTGAACATGGCAGTAAAAAATAAGTGACCACTAAGACAATGAGTACAGCTGCCTTAACTCATGCTAAAGCACTAGCAGTTTTAGCTTTTCCGCCATCAGTGCAGTGTCAACCTAGTGAAAAGGTAAATAAAATCTTAATAATATTATGAAAATAGTTTTGACTTCATGGATCCCTGAAATGATCCAAGGGTCCATACTTTGAGAATCACTGTTCTAATCCTATCATTCCTTTTTCATTTTTGTTTATATATTTCTATATATATATATATATTTTTAAGTTGCTGATCTCTTAAATTCAAACGTATTTTAACAATCCTGCATTATTCCTTGCCCTCCCCCAACATTTATTGGTTGTGACATCACATTTTGCATTGTTTTTTTATACACCCCTTAACTACTTATTATGGATATAGATTTTACTTTTGTTTTTTAATCTTCCTACTGGTTTTTTGTGGTTAATTTGCTACCTGTACTGTATATTTGCCTTTACCAGGGAGATTTTTTTCCTTTCATAATTTCCTGTCTCTAGTTGCAGCCTTTCCTTTTTAGCTTTGAGAAGTCCCCTTAACATTTCTTATAGAGCTGGTTTGGTGGTGCTGAACTCTTTTAACTTTTGCTTGTCTGTAAAACTTTTGATCTCTTAATCAAACCCGAATAAAAGCCTCGCTGGTTAGAGAATTCTTACTTGTCGGTTTTCTCCTTTCAGTATTTTAAATATATTGTGTTACTCTCTTGGCTTGAAGAGTTTCTGATGAAAAGTCAGCTGATAGCCTTATGGGGGTTCCCTTCTACATAACATGTTGCTTTGCCCTTGCTGCTTTCACTTTTATTTTGGGCAGCAATGCAAAGCATGTGGGATCTTAGTTCCCTGAACAGGGATCAAACCCACATCCCCTGCATTGGAAGAAGAGAGTCTTAACCATTGGACCACCAGAGAAATCTCCCCCCGACTGACCCCCTGCTTCTTTTGGTGTTCTCTCTTTATCCTTAATTTTTACCGTTTTAATGACAACCTGTCTTGGTGCGGTTCTCTTTGTGGTGATTCTATTTGGGATTCTGTGCTTCTTGGACCTGGATGCCTGTTTCTTTTCCCATGTTAGGGAGGTTTTCAGCTATTATATCTTCAACTATGTTCTCTGCCCCTTTCTTTCTTCTGAGACCCTACTAACATTGCATTAATGGTAACGTTACTATATTTGACGTTGTCTTAAAAGTCTCTTAAACTGTTCTCACTTCTTTTTATTCTTTCTTCTTTTTTAATTTTCCACATCAGTGATTTCTACATAGAAAATTCTAAAGACACCACCAAAAAATTTCTAGAGTTTGTCAATGAATTTGGTAAAGTTGCAGGATGCAAAATTAATATATAGAAATTTATATAATTTCTACACATTAACAATGAACTATCAGAAAGAGAAATTAGGAAAATAATCCCATGTACATTGCATCAAAAATACCTAAGAATAAATATAAGTTGGTAAAAGATCTATAATCAGAAAACCGTAAGACACTGATGAAAGAAAATGAAGAAGACACAAACAGTTGGAAAGATATACTGTGTTCATAGATTAGAAGAACTAATATTGTTTAAATAACCCTACGACCCAAAGCTAGAGATTCATTGAAATCCTTATAAAATTACCAATGGCAGTTTTCACAGAACAAGAACGAATAATTCTAAAGAAATGGAAACACAAAAGACCCCAAATAGTCAAAACAATCTTGAGAAAGAAGACCAAAGCTGGATGTACTACATTCCTTGACTTCTACAAAGCTACAGTAATCAAGATAGTATGGTACTGACACAAAAACAGACAGATTGGTGCAACAGAATAGAGAGCCCAGAAATAAACCCACACATTCATGGCCAATCGACGACAAAGGAGGCAAGAATAAACAATGGAGAAAAGAGGGTCTCTTGAATAAGTGGTGCTTGGAAAACTGGTCAACTACATGTAAAATAATGAAATTAGAACATTTTCTCACCATATGCAAAAATAAACTAAAAATGGAATAAAGACCTAAATGTAAGACTGAAAATAAAACTCCTAGAAGAAAACATAGGCAGAACACTCTTGGACACAAATAATAGCATTATTTTTTTTGGATCTGTCTCCTAAGGCAAAGGTAACAAAAGCAAAAATAAACAAACGGAATCTAATTAAATGTAAAAGCTTTTGCACAGCAAAAGAAACTGTCAAAATGAAAAGACAACCTACTGAGTGGGAGAAACATGTGCAAATGATATGACTGATAAAGGGCTAGTATCCAAAATACACAAACAATTCATACAACTCAACATCAAAAGAACGAACAGACCAATGAGTAAATGAGCAGAAGAACTGAATAGACATTTTTCCAAAGAATATACAGACTGCTAACAGATACATAAAAAGATACTCAACATCACTAATTACCAGGGAAATGCAAGTCAAAACCAGAACGAGATATCACCTCACACCTGTGTGAATGGCTGTTATTAAAAATGCAACAAATAAGTGCTAGTGAAGATGTGGAAAAAAGGGAACCCCTAGGTACTGTTGCTGGAAATGTAGATTGGTGCAGCCACTATAGTAAACAATATGGCGATTTATCAAAATATTAAAAATAGAGCTACCATATGATCCAGCAATTCCACTTCTGGGTATTTACCCAAAGAAAACAAAAACACTAACTAGAAATGCCGCATCGCTAGGTTCATTGCAGTACTGTTTACAACAGCCAAGATACAAAGCAACAGATGAATGGATAAAGAAGAGGTGGTATAAAAAATAAAGAAAACAAAGAAAGATGTGGTTTATGTACACAATTGAATATTACTCCACCATAAAAAAAGAACAAAATCTTGCTATTTGTGACAACATGGATAGACCTAGAGAGTATTATGCTAAGTGAAATAAGTCAGACAGAGAAAGACAAACACTTGATGATTTCACTTGTAGGGGGAATCTAAAAAGCAAAACAAATGAACAAATATAGCAAAACAGAAGCAGAGTTATGGATACAGAGAACAGGTGATTGCCAGAGGTGGTGAGGAGAAAAAAGAAATAGGTGAGGGACACTAAGAGGTACAAATTTCCAGTTGCAAAATAAATGAGTTACAGGTATGAAATATACAGTGTGGGAAATATACTCAGTAACTATGTAATATCTTTTTAAAAATAATTTAAAAAATAAAGACCTTGATTTTATTAAATACACTTTTTCTCTTCTATGCTGAAAATCTTGGTTCCTAATGATATTATAACAATTAATTATGTCTTATATTACTAAATATATTTGACATACATTTAAATTTAATAGTTATAAGTAAATATAATAAAAATTTGAATTAAATATAATTTAATAACTATAATATACATGGATCACAATAAACTGTGGAAAATTCTGAAAGAGATGGGAATACCAGACTACCTAACCTGCTTCTTGAGAAATCTATATGCAGGTCAGGAAGCAACAGTTATAACTGGACATGGAACAACAGACTGGTTCCAAATAGGAAAAGGAGTACATCAAGGCTGTATATTGTCACCTGCTTATTTAACTTATCTGCAGAGTACATCATGAGAAACGCTGGACTGGAAGAAACACAAGCTGGAATCAAGATTGCTGGGAGAAATGTCAATAACCTCAGATATGCAGATGACACCACCCTTATGGCAGAAAGTGAAGAGGAACTACAAAGCCTCTTGATGAAAGTGAAAGAGGAGAGTGAAAAAATTGACTTAAAACTCAACATTCAGAAAACGAAGATCATGGCATCTGGTCCCATCACTTCATGGGAAATAGATGGGGAAACAGTGGAAACAGTGGCAGACTTTGTTTTTTGGGGGGCTCCAAAATCACTGCAGATGGTGACTGTAGCCATGAAATTAAAAGGTGCTTACTCCTTGAAAGGAAAGTTATGACCAACCTAGATAGCATATTCAAAAGCAGAGACATTACTTTGCCAACAAAGGTCCATCTAGTCAAGGCTAAGGTTTTTCCAGTGGTCATGTATGGATTTGAGAGTTGGACTGTGAAGAAAGCTGAGCGCCGAAGAATTGATGCTTTTGAACTGTGGTGTTGGAGAAGACTCTTGAGAGTCCCTTGGACTGCAAGGAGATCCAACCAGTCCATTCTGAAGGAGATCAGTCCTGGGTGTTCATTGGAAGGACTGATGCTAAAGCTGAAACTCCAATACTTTGGCCACCTCATGCAAAAAAGAGTTGTCTCACTGGAAAAGACCCTGATGCTGGGAGGAATTGGGGGCAGGAGGAGAAGGGGACGACAGAGGATGAGATGGCTGGATGGCATCACCCACTCGATGGACGTGAGTTTGGGTGAACTCCGGGAGTTGGTGATGGACAGGGAGGCCTGGCATGCTGCAATTCATGGGGTCGCAAAGTTGGACACGACTGAGCAACTGAACTGAATTGAACAAACATATAGTATTATCAGAAAAAACATATTATTTTAAATATATATTTGCTATAAAAAATATAATATTCAGTTTAAGATTTTTTTATGTCTTTCCTTTTTATTAGGTATAGCCCATTAGAAACTTAGAGTCAAATTTACCATCTTTTGAAGTTCACTTGAAATCATTTGTCTCCACGTGATTAAGCCATTAACTTAGTACATAGATCCATTTATTTCATGTTGGTTTGGATTTTTAGATATCACTTTTTAAAATTTTTAAATTAAATTTTGCTTTATAATTATGTAAAGTATTGACATGGTTCTAAAGTTACATCTCTAATTCAAAGCATCTTCAGAATAAAATCTAGGTTCTATCTCTCCACTATTTCCTTCTTCCTTCCATAGGTAACAGTTTATTTATTTTATGATCTATCCTTTACATTGTATCCTAAAAATACAGGTCCTGTTCGAGGAGGAGGGTGGGGTGGAGGGAAAGAAAAATATAGGTACATACATGGTTGCATTTTTCCCCTTTCTATGATAAACTATGTTCTTTTATTTTTCCACTTTACTTTCTTTTTACTTAACATTAAATCCCAGAGAATACATTATAGCAATGCATAAAGATATTCTTTGTTTTCTCCTATATTTAAATAGTATTCATAGTTGGGGACTTCCCTGGCGGTTTGGTGGTTAAGACTCCAAGCTTCCACTGCAGGGGGCATGGTTTCATCCTATCCTTGGTCATGGAACTAAGATCCTGCATGCCAGGCAGTGCAGCCAAAAAAAATTAGTATTCATTGTGTAGATGTATCAGAATTTATTCATCGAGGCTCCCAAAAGTCATTTGCATTGTTTCCAGTTTCTTGCTATTATAATTAATGTTGCAATAAATATTTGTGCTTTCATTTTTTTATAGTGTACCCTTGGGATAGATTCCTATAAGAGAGAATATCAAAAGAAAATGTCAAACTTTTGGATTTTTGCTAACCTGGTAGGAGAGAAAACATACCTCAGTGTAGTTTTAATTTGCATTTCTATTATGAGCAAGACCAAGCTCTTTCCATATGGTAAAGAGACATTTGCACTTGTTTTTCTTTTTTCTTTTTTTTTTTTTGCACTTGTTTTTCTTAAATTGATCATTTTTATATTTAGCCTGCTTTCTAGAATTGTCTTTTTCTGCCCTATTTTTAAAAGTTTATCATACATTAGGAATAGTACCCCATTATCTGTGCTCCAAGTTGCAAATATTTTTTCCCATTTTGTCATTTATGGTTTTATTCTATCTAAGCTGTTTGGGGGTTGGTTGTTTGTTTTGCATGCAACAGTTATATTTTTATTGAAGTGTAGTTAACTTATAATGTGTTAATTTTAAGTGTACAACAAAGTGATTCAGTTATACACATATATGCATATATATGCATTCTTTTTCATATCCTTTTCCATCATAGGTTATTACAAGATATGGAGTAGAGTTCCCTGTGCTATACAGTAGATCCCTGTTGCTTACCTACTTTATATATAGCAGTCTCTATCTGCCTGCGTGCTCAATCGTGTCCGACTCTTTGCGACCTCATGGGCTGTCACCCGCCAGGCTCCTCTGTCCATGGGATTATCCCAGCAGGAATACTGAAGTGGATTGCCATTTCCTTCTCCAGGGAATCTTCCCGACCCAAGGATCGAACCCGTGTCTTCTGCGGCTCCTGCATTGGGAGGCGGGTTCTTCGGCGACCAGCTGCTGCTGCTGCTGCTGCTGCTGCTAAGTCGCGCCCATATATAGTAATGTGTATGTGTTAATCCCAAACTCCTAATGTAGCTCCCCCTGTCCCCTCCGCCCCTCGTTCCCCCCCCCCCACTCCGTCCCCTTTGGTGACTATAAGTTTGTTTTCTATGTCAACAACAGTTATATTAATGTCGCCACATTTCTGTTTTTTTTCCTTATGGCAATTGTATTTTGAGTCATAGTTGTGAAAGATTTTTATAAGGCAGCAGTGCTACTTTTAAGTGTGATCCTCAGATCAGCAACAAAGCCTGCATTTCCAACAGATCTATTGAATCAAACTCTGCATTTTAACAAGATCTCCCTAGGTAGTTAATTTGCACATTCAAATTTGAGAGCCGGGTTCTAGAGAATTTCACTCACTTCATCTTCTAGAACTAGTGAGGCGGATGACTGGTTCTTAATTTGAAATCATTGGTGAGCTCTTATCTACAGCTGCTGAGGAAAAACAATGAAGAAAGAGGCCAACACCAGCAAAGGGTGTAAATGGAAATCTGTCTCGATAACCAATAATAAATTCAGATATGAGAATCTTCTATTAAAATGGTCTTTAAAAACATACGTTTTGTAGTGCTACAATTATTTGATTGACTTATCAGTCTATCATTTTGTGAAATATCTGTGGACAATATACCAGTGAAAAGAGGGCTTTGGTTATTTTCCAAATGAATAGCACTGTCTCCTGCTGTTAAGCTTTTCACAATTCTCATGACCACGGACTTCGCAGAGGATAAAATAAACCTCTTCAAGGCTTGCTGCACTGCACAAGCAAATTCTGTCCCTCTCCCACAAGCTGCAAAGATGGTCATGTGACCTACACTAACTATATGGGTGGATAAAAGATTCCATAGAAAGATTCTTGTCGTGCCTTTGTAACTAGCACCATGTAGCTGTTTGTCAGTAATTTTCATTTCTGCCAGAATGTGTTATCCTATCTCCTTTGCCAATGGATTATGTAGAATTTACTCAATAAGAATAAACACACTGGAGAATTAGGTCTTGACTCAGCTGTTTATAACAGCTTTTTGCATTTTTCATTGTCTTGGAATGCAAAAGGGTTTTACAGGAATGATTAAAGCAGGAATCAGCCATGATAATATGGTGCTGTCATTCATTTTTAATACACGGGCTTGTACTCAAGAGCCACCCAGAGTTCCAAACACTACTAGAGAGAAAACTAACCACTTTAAAGTCCAGAACTGGGCCTGTGATCATGAGGAGCATGTATCAATTTGACAAGTGACTTCTTGCTCTAGTTCTCTTTTGACTTTTGTAGTATTTCTGAGGCAAAGTTCTTAAAATTTAGTATATCACTTTAAACCTAGATTTTAGGTTCAGAGAACATTTTAAAAACTGTGTGGAAAAACACTTCATAAACCATAAAGCATCATCTTTATTTGGGTTATGTAGTGGGATTATGTTTTACATTTCAGCTTTATAAAAGACAGGAAGCCTAACATTTCAAATAATGAACATTACTTGCTTAATGAATCTCCCTAAATAAAGTGGCAGCTTTCCACAGTTTCATGGAAGGAATAATCAGCTTGACTCTGCCATACCTGGTGACCTATGCTTGTAGGAACTATTTCCATGAAATATTTTTGTGTAGTCATAGCATCAACTTTTTCCACAGTGCAAATAGTTGCTAGTTATTGTCTTAAATCGCTAATGGAGATATAAACTGGTATAACCCTAGAGATTAATTTTGTAAAATTTATCAAAATTACAAATGCATACATCTTTTGATCCATCAATTCTAGTTCTAGAGATTCATCCTACAGAAATATTTACACACGCAGAACAATGTATGTACAAGATTATTTCGAAGAGCAAGGATTAAAAACAACCTAAATACCCATCAGTGGGAGGCTAAGTTACATAAATTATAGTACATCCATGGAATACCATGCATCTGTGAAAAACAATGAGGAAGCCTTCTTTGTAGTGATTTGGAAATATATTCAAGATATATTGTTAATGGGAAAAAGTAAGGAACAGAAGAATATAGTATGCTACCACTTAAGGAAAAGGGGAACATTATATATACAGATTCAAACACCAAAGAGAAAATATGTAAACATAAAGAAATATATATCTGTGTTATATATAGAGATATATATACACACAAAAAGCAAATAATATTGTTGTGGAGAGGAAAGCTAGATGTCTGGGGAGTGCAGAGATGTGAAGGCGACTCTTCATTACGGACTCTTTTATACTTTGAATGCAGAACTATGTGAAACCATTACTTATTCAAAATGTTTAAATGTTTGAAAAGATAATATATACATCTGTACTTGTCTATTTCCTTTTAAAGCACAGTTGCCTATAGATAGTGGAGTCTGACCATTTGGCCATGTTGCCACCCTTTTGCTTCTTGATGGCTGGAAAATTTCTTCACCAGAGTCACTTCTCTATGTTATGTGTGACCCAGTTGATAGCCCACCTCTTCCCACAGCTCCATCCACTTTGACCCATACACAGGCTCAGACTGACTCCAGCCCTAGGACCAAACACCCCCCTTGGATAAGGAGGTGATAGAAGGATGTCCCTGGTGGTCTAATGGTTAAGACTCGGGGCTCCACTGCAAGGTACCACAGGTTGGATCCCTGGTCAGGGAAGTTCTGCATGCTGCACAGCGTGGCAAAAAAAAAAGTGACAGAAGACCCCAACACCAAGTTGACCCAACTGAAATTTGACTCTTACATGAAGACCAGTAAGGCAATGCACATGTTGTTCCCGACATGTGGTCACCTTCCTTGTCCTGGATATCCAACCCTCACTGTTGATAATATGCCCTCCATAGGACTGCGTCCTGCCAGGCTTTTGTCAGTACCAGTTCCAGAAACTGAAGCCTTCGCATCTGCTAGCAGACGTCCCTTAAATAGACTCCCTGTTGGCCTGCCTGCCTCTGTCTCAGAACACTGCCTTCCTCTAGAGCCTTGGTCACCAAGTTCTGCCCTCTGGCTGAGAAATCTCATTCCTCTGTTCCATTGTTTGGTCCTCCCATGCTTACCATTTTATTTGTTTTTCCCTGTCAGACTCTAATAATGGTAATAATACTAAAGAGACTGACAGGGAAAAACAAATAAAATTTACCATTATGACTTCCGTGCTATGTTAGACCTGCTGGAATGAATTTTGTCTTTGTGCCTAGAACTAGGACACAAGGGCCAAGGTTCAGCCTGTCCCCTCCCGGTCTGTCTCATCTCATTGCTCAACACTAGACAAGCTGGACACTGCAGCAACTACACTGTTAAAAAAATAACCCTTACTGGAGGGTCTTCTGTGCTTCCTCTGAAATTTAGTCTGATTGAAGTTTTGTTTAAATGTCTCTAATCCCTCAGTTTTTCATTGGCAATAGACACATTTAATGGAGGCTTAAGATTTCAACTTTTAAGGACAATGCCAAGAAACAGATTAACTATAATCACTCACCATCACAAGAGATTAGTAGAAACCATGGAAGGTATTACAGGACTTAGAACACTGCTTCTCAAACTTTAGTGTTTATCAGAAGGGAGAACTCATTAAAGCAGAGTGCTGGGCCCCACTTCCTGATGTTCTGATTCAGTATGCAGTATGCCTAGGCTAGGGCCAAGAATTTGCTCTTTTTAAAAGTTCCCAAGTGATGCTTAATGCTGCTAGTGCAGGTATAGAGGTTAAGATGAGAAAACTGAAATATAGAGGGATTATGTGACTTGCTCAAGGTCCCATAGCTAATACATAGTGGAATCAGAATTTGGAACCCAGGTATTTTTACTCCAGAATCATCACTGCAGTCTTTTTGGTGAAAACAAACAAAAAATACAACACAAACAAACTTCAGATCTAAAGCAAAACATCATAATTTCAGAAGGATCATTGTGATTTAATGCTATTAAATATATTGATTTTTTGGCAACATCTATTTTTTCAGCAGCCTGATATTCTCTAACGCTATTAACCATTAAACATGTTTCCTCAAGAGTTTTAATTATTTTCAACTTAGAAGAAAAGTATTTATTGAGCATCTGGTATAGTATCCAGGGATAGTAGTCATCAACAATGCACTTCAGAGAAGCCTCTACTTCACTCAGCAAAATAGCAAGTAATTTAAATTGTTTCTAGTTGAATTTTTAACAGTTTAATACAAAGCTATAATTTCATTACCAATGATTCTGTTGAACCGAAATGTTCCATGGGATCTTTTCTACATTTCTCACAGTGGAATCTATATGCATTTGTAAAATTTGAAGTAAGACATGCAAACAAGTCAGCAACTGTCCTTACACTTATAATCATGAGTCTAGCCAGGTACTTACTCTATCAATTACAAGACTAGAAATAGTCAACTACAATTCCTTCCCCTAAAAAAGTGCTAGAGGTATGGCATTATCATAAAGCAGAGCAAAAATTTTTAATGTATCACTAAATTTTACTGACATGTGACCAAAAAGAGTCATCCACACAGATAATGTGAAAAAATATAATTATCACTTGCTTTAAGATAATCTCTTATCTATTGATATACAATATATCTTATAATGTGTAATTTCAACTGATTTCCTCATCCTTGACACTAAGAAATGTTTCTGCCTCTGCCACAGCATTTTATCTTTACAATAAAAGCATCATAATCATTTAGACTGAAAAGCTAGTAAGCTTAGAAGGCAAAGAGAAATGCTCTTGACACACCAGTGAACTATAGGTAGGCAGGCTCTCTAGGTACCTGCAAACTTTGTTCAATTCCAACAAGGGGCATAAGTAACAAATTGAACAAGTGTCCTCATTGGTGAAACGGAGATTCTGAATTATTCAAGGTAGTTTTCCCGATAAAGTGACCTATTGTGATAACAACTACATGTGTGTGTTCATATTTTCATCATACTATGTAACTGGGTCTAGTAATACTTAGAATATTAGACTTCAATGAAACTGCAAAACAGAGTGCTTTATTACTGGATAAACCATTGGAATAGAGCTTAATAATTTAGAACATATATGCAATTTCACTCTCACTGTTGTTCAGGACACCAACCTGCAAAATAAAATTTGTGGATATGTACCATGATACAGTAGACAGAATTCTAAGAGTTGCAGAAATCTGAGTTGATATCCCAAGCACACAGAATGAAATGCTATTCAATATATGGCTGGGCAAAGAACAACTTCTGATGAAGGAAATTCCAAGAGTTGTATTCAGTCAATTTCCAGAGTTTACACAGGATCAGGGATCTTCACGTTTTTACCAGTCTGAGTAGAGAAACTTTGATTCCAGAAATATCATACCTTAAGAGTATAGCTAATCTAGCCCTAAAGAAAAGGCTATTCTAGACCAACCTTAAAAATTCTTAAATGAAAGTCTTGAAGGGATCAAGCTGACCTACAAATAAAATAACTGTCTGCCAAAACAAGTCCAATAGTATTTAAAGTAAGATGGCAAATTCTAAGACTCAACGATGTAAAATTCATAATGCCTGAAATCCAATCAGAAATTACTTAGCATGCAAAGAAATAGAAAGCATGACCCATGAGGAGAAAAATTAGTCAATAGAAACAGAAGAAGAATTACAGAATGATAGGGCTAATGGACAACAGTGATAAAACAGCTATTGTAAGTATTCCCCATATAGTAAAGTAAAAATAGGAAGTATAGTAAAAGAAAATATAAACAGAATGAAAATAGAAATGGAAGATAAATGGAAGCTCTAGATATGAAAAACACAATACTTAAATTTACAATTCCACTAGATGAGATTAACAGCGGATTAGACAACACAGAAGACCAGAGGTCTTAAAGACGTAGCAATAGAAACTATCAAAATGCAGATAAAGAGAAAATGGCTAAGAAACAACCCACAGAGCCTCAATGATCTATAGGAAAATATCAAGCAGTTGAACACATACACAATTGAAATCCCAGGAGACGAGAAAGAAAAAGAACATGAAAATATTTGAAGAAGTAAGGGCCAAACTTTTTCCAAAATTGATTTTTAAAATCTGATAAACTTTAGTAGGTGAATGAATAAATAAATTGTGGTACATCCAGACAAAGGACTACAGTATTATTCAATGCTAAGAAAAAATGAGAAGATATGGAGGAATCTTAAGTGTGCATTACTAAGTTAAATCTGAGAATGCTACATATTGCCTGATTCTAACTATATGACAGGGCTTCCCTGGTGGCTCAGTTGTAAAGAATCCGCATGCCAAGCAGGAGTCACTGGTTTGATCCCTGGGTCAGGAAGATCCCCTGAAGAAGGAAATGGCAACCCACTCCAGTATTCTTGCCTGTGAAATCCCATGGACAGAGGAGACTGGTGTGCTGCAGTCCGTGGGGTCGCAAAAGAGACAGACATGACTTAGTGACTAAACAACAGCAACAACAACTATATGACATTCTGGAAAAGGTAATACCACGGAGATAGTAAAAAGATCAAAGGTTGTCAGGCAGGGGCTGGGGTCGGAGTGGAGATGGGGATGAATAGCAGAGAGCACAGAAGATTTTTAGGACAGTGAAAATATTTTGTATTTATTATAATGGTGGATATATGTCATTATACATTAATCCAAAGCCACTGAATACACACCACCAGGAGTGAACTCTAATGTAAACTATGGACTTTGGATGATTGTAATGAATCAGTGTATGCTCATCTTCGTTAAAAAAAAAAAAGTGTACCATTCCCATGAATGATGTTGATAATGGGAGAGGCTATGCATACATGGGAACAAAGGGCATATGGGAAATCTCTGTATCTTCTTCTCAATTTTAGTGTTAACCTAAAACTGCTCTTAAAAAGATCTTTTTAAAAGTAATATTCTTTTCTTTTAAAAAATCCTATAAACAAACATATCTATATACTCAAGGTGTCCCAAACATGATAAACACAAAGAAAACTACATGAAGACACGTCCAAGTCAAACTGTTAGAAGACAAAGACCAAGAGAAAATCTTGGCAGCTCTCCACTTCAAGAACTTTTGGCCGCATCAGGTCTTAGTGGTGGCACAGGAAATCCTCCCTTGTGGCACACTAATTCTCTAGAAGCAGCAAGCGGGCTCAGTTGCTCCTTGGCATGTGGGATCTTAGTTCCCCAGTCAGGGATTGAACCCACATCCTTTACATTGCAAGGCAGGTTGTTAACCACTGAACCACCAGGGAAATCTCATGAGGTGTTAAATCAAGTTGTTTATATCATTCAAAATTAAAGAGAGAGAGAATCTTAAAAGCAGCCAGACATCAAAGTAATTAGCCTCCAATTAAAATAAATAAATTTATATTTTTTAAAAAAAGCAGCCAGAGAAGAAAGGCACATTATGTACAGAGGTACAAATGTAAAAGTCACTGTAGACCTTTCTTTATAAACTATGAAAGGCATAGAAGATCTTTAAATAAAAAAAGATATGTTGACTTAGAATTCTCTACTCAGAAAATATATCTCCTTCAAAAATGAAAGTGAAAGAATTTTCAGACAAACAAAAACTGAGAGGATTTGGCACCAGCACACATCCACTACAAGAAATGTTCAAAGTTCTTCCAAGCATATTACACCAGAAAGAAACTTAGATCTACACAAAGGAATGAAGAGTGCTGAAATGGTATATATGGGGTTAAATATATTAAAAGTTATTTTCTTAATTTTCCAATTATCTTAATAACTATTTAAAGCAAAAATACAACATGAATGGGTCTAGAGATTGTCATACTGACTGAAGCAAGTCAGACAGAGAAGGAGAAATACTGTATGACATTTCTTATATGTGGAATCTAAAAAAGGAATGATACAAACGGACTTACTTACAAAACAATAAGAGACTCACAGAAGACAAGCATAATTGCCAGGGGGAAGGAAAAGGGGAAAGGATAGGTAAAGAGGTGGAGATGGACATGTACACACCACTATGTTTTAAATGGATGACCAGCCAGAACCTACTGTATAGCACATGGAACTCTGCTCAATTTTATGTGGCAGTCTAGATGGGAAGGGGGTTTGTCAGAGAATGAATACATGTATATATATATATGGCTGAGTCCCTTCACTGTTCACCTGAAACTATCACAGTACTGTTAATTGGCTTTACCCCAAAAGAAAATAAAAAGTCTTTTAAAAAATTAAATATTTCAGTTCAGTTCAGTCGCTCAGTCATGTCCAACTCTTTGTGACCACATGGACTGCAGCACGCCAGGCTTCCCTGTCCAACACGAACTCCCGGAGCTTACTTAAACTCATGCCCATCGAGTCGGTGATGCCACTCAACCATCTCATCTTCTGTCGTCCCCTTCTGCCTTCAATCTTTCCCAGCATCAAGGTCTTTTCTAATGAGTCGGCTCTTCACAGCAGGTGGCCAAAGTATTGGCCTTTCAGCTTCAGCATCAATCCTTCTAATGAATATTCAGGACTGATTTCCTTTAGGATAGACTGTTGGGATCTCCTTGCAGTCCAAGGGACTCTCAAGAGTCTTCTCCAACACCACAGTTCAAAAGCATCAATTCGTCAGCACTCAGCCTTCTTTATGGTCCAATTCTCACATCCATACATGACTACTGGAAAAACCATAGCCTTGACTAGAGGAACCTATGTTGTCAAAGTAACGTCTCTGCTTTTTTTTTTCATGATGTCTAGTTTGGTCAGAGCTTTTCTTCTAAGGAGGAAGCATCTTTTATTTTCATGGCTGCAGTCACCATCTGCAGTGATTTTGGAGCCCAAGAAAATAAAGTCTGTCAATGTTTCCACTGTTGCCCCATCTATCTGCCATGAAGTGATGGGACCAGATACCATGATCTTAGTTTCCTGAATGCTGAGTTTTAAGCCAACTTTTTCACTCTCCTCTTTCAATTTCATCAAGAGTCTCTTTAGTTCTTCTTCGCTTTCTGCCATAAGGGTGGTGTCATCTGCATATCTGAGGTTACTGATATTTCTCCTGGCAATCTTGATTCCAGCTTGTGCTTCATCCAGGCCAGCATTTTGCATGATGTACTCTGCATATAAGTTATATAACCAGGGTAACAATATGCAGCCTTGACGTACTCCTTTCCTAATTTGGAACCAGTCTGTTGTTTCATGTCCAGTTCTAACTGTTGCTTCTTGACCTGCATACAGATTTCTCAGGAGGCAGGTCAGGTGGTCTGCTATTCCCATCTCTTAAAGAATTTTCCAGTTTGTTGTGATATACACAAAGGCATTGGCATAGTCAATAAAGCAGAAATAGATGATTTTCTAGGATTCTTTTGCTTTTTCGATGATCCAACAGATGTTGACAATTTGATCTCTCGTTCCTCTGCCTTTTCTCAATCCAGCTTGAACATCTGTAAGTTCACGGTTCACATATTGCTGAAGCCTGGCTTGGAGAATTTTGAGCATTACTTTGCTAGTGTGTGAGATGAAATTGTGCAGTAGTTTGAGCATTCCTTAGCAGTGCCTTTCTTTGGGATTGGAATGAAAACTGACCTTTTCCAGTTCTGTGGCCACTGCTGAATTTTCCAAATTTGCTGGCATATTGAGTGCATCACTTGCACAGCATCAGCTTTTAGGGTTTGAAAGAGCTCAACTGGAATTCCATCACCTCCACTAGCTTTGTTCATAGTGATGCTTCCTAAGGCCTACTTGACTTTGCATTCCAGGATGTCTGGCTTTAGGTGAGTGATCACACCATTGTGGTTATCTGGGTCTTGAAGATCTTTTCTGTACAGTTCTTCTGTGTATTCTTGCTACCTCTTCTTAATATCTTCTGCTTCTTTTAGGTCCCTACCATTTCTGTCCTTTATCGAGCCCATCTTTGCATGAAGTGTTCCCATGGTATCTCTAATTTTCTTGAAGAGATCTCTAGTCTTTCCCATTCTGTTGTTTGCCTCAATTTGTTTACATTGATCACTGAGGAAGGCTTTCTTATCTCTCCTTGCTATTCTTTGGAACTCTGCATTCAAATGAGTATATCTTTCCTTTTCTCCTTTGCTTTTCACTTCTCTTCTTTTCTCAGTTATTTGTAAGGCCTCCTCAGACAACCATTTTACCTTTTTGCGTTTCTTTTTCTTGGGGATGGTCTGATCACTGCCTCCTGTACAATATCACAAACCTCTGTCCATAGTTCTTCGGGCACTCTGTCTATCAGATCTAATCCCTTAAATCTATTTCTCACTTCCACTGTGTAATCATAAGGGATTTGATTTAGGTCATACCTGAATAGTCTATTACTTTACCCTACTTTCTTCAATTTAAGTCTGAATTTGGCAATAAGGAGTTCATGATCTGAGCCACAGTCAGCTCCCGGTCTTGTTTTTGCTGACTGTATAGAGCTTCTCCATCTTTGGCTGCAAGGAATATAATCAATCTGATTTCAGCGTTGACCATCTGGTGATGTCCATGTGTAGAGTCTTCTCTTGTGTTGTTGAAAAAGGGTGTTTGCTATGATCACTGCATTCTCTTGGCAAAGCTCTATTAGCCTTTGCCCTGCATCATTTTGTACTCCAAGGCAAATTTGCCTGTTACTCCAAATATCTCTTGACTTCCTACTTTTGCATTCCAGTCCCCTATAATGAAAAAGACATCTTTTTTGGGTGTTAGTTCTAGAAGATCTTGTAGGTTTTCATAGAACCGTTCAACTTCAGTTTCTTCAGCATTACTGGTTTGGGCATAGACTTGGATTACCTTGATATTGAATGGTTTGCCTTGGAAATGAATAGAGATCATTCTATTGTTTTTGAGGTTGCATCCACATACTGCATTTTGGACTCTTTTTTACTGTGAGGGCTACTTCATTTCTCCTAAGGAATTCTTGCCCACAAACATTTACGTACAAAAAAAAGTAATAAATAAAGCAAAAATAATTATGATGTACTGTGGGGTTTATAACATATGTAGAAATTAACACAAAGGCCAGGAGAGGAGAAAGGAAACACTATTGTAGGGTTCTTATACCATATGTGCAATGATATAGTATCTGAAAACAAATTGTGATATGATAAATAAGCATTTTGTAAACTCTAGAGCAAATACCTCAAAACAAAGAAGTATGGAAAGTAAGCCAACAGTGGAGATGAAAAGGAATACAAAAGTACTCAACCAATCCAAAAGAAGACAGGAAAAGAGGGGAAAGAAAGTGAAGAACAGACGAATAAGATATGAAACAAAGAACAAATGTTAGATTTAATCATACTGATACATTAAATGTAAATGGTCCAAATGCTTCAATTCAAAGAAAAATTAGCAGGCAGGGTTTGAAAAACTAAAAATGTGAGACCTACCAGTATGCTGTCTGCAAGAAGCAAAAACAGGAGAGAAAGCCAAAATTATTATTGCAAACAATTCCCATAGAAATAGATAGAAAAGCAGACAGGAAATTGATAGTAAGGAACACAACATAATCATTCAACTTGACTTAATTAAATTTAGATTTAATATTTAAATTAAAATTAAAGTACTTCATACAGTTAAAGAATATATGTTCTTTTCAAGTGCATATGGTTCATTCACCAAAATAGACCATATGGGAGCCATAAATCAATAAATTTAAGATTATAATCATATAGAGCATGCTGTTTAACCACAACAGAATTAAATTAAACCAATAAGATCTGGAAATATCTGAATATTTGGAAATTAAACCACACACTTCTATAAAACACATAAGTGAAAGAAATCACAAGGAAATTTTTATAACTTTATATATTTATATTATAAAAGAAGAAATGTCTAAAACTAATGATCTAAGCTTCTACCTTAAGAAGTTAGAACAAAAAAGTCAACTATAATTCAATTTTTAAAAAGGAAGCTAAAAAAAGAACTTATTAGACCCAAAGAGATTGCAAGAAAGGGAAAAGTAAAGATAGGAACAGAAATCAATAAACTAGAAAATGGACAAACAATAGAGAAAATCAATGAAACAAAAAGTTGGTTTTTTGAAAATGTCAATGAAGTTGCTAAACCTCTAGCTAGACTGATCAAGGAGAGAAAAAAGACACAAATTATCAAAATCAGAGATAAAAGAGGACATATCATATGGATCATGGAGACTATATATTTATATAATGACTTAACACCATAAGTTTAACAACTACATGAAATGAACAAATTCCTTGAAAGACAAAAATTACCAAAATGGAGTCAACAAGAAATAGAAAAGAAGAAAAATCCTATGTCAATTACAAAAACTGAATTCACAAATAACCATTCCAGAAAGAATATTCTAGGCCCAGATGGCTTTATTGAATTCAACCAAACACATAAGAAAGATATAATACTAATCCACCTTCTGAATACTCTTTTCAGAAAATAGAAGAGAAAGGAACACTTTACAACTCATTGTATGAGACTAACATTATCCTGATATAAGAAAATAAAATTACAGGAACTTCCCTGGTGGTCTAACAGCTAAGGCTCCTCACTCCCAGTGCAGGGGCCCTGGGTTCCATCCTTGGTCCCGGAACTAGATCCCACATACCACACCTAGCAGTTCATATGCCACAACTAAAGATTCCACATGCTGCAGCGAAGTTCAAAAGTCCCACGTGCCCCCCCAAGAAACAAAACAAAGAAAATAAAACTACAGACCAGTATTCCTCATAAACATAGACACAAAAATTCTGAATAAAATAGCAACTCAAATCCAGCAACATATAAAAAAGATACTACACTTGACCAAGTTGTATTTATCTAAGGAATACAGGTTGGTTTATCATTTGCAAATCAACCAATAAAATGACCATATTAACAGGCTAAAAAAAAAAAAAACTGAATAGGAATTTCCTGGCAGTCCAATGGTTAGGAGTCAGTGCCTTCATTGCCAGGGCCTGGATTGGATCCCCGAGGCGGCAACTAAGATATGGCAAGCGGCATAGTCCAGCCCCCCCAAAAAATTATATGATCACATCAGTACAACCATCCCCCACATTTGACAATATCCAACACTCTTTCATAATAAAATCATTCAGAACGTTAGGAATAAAAGACAGTTTTCTTAATCTGATAAAGAATGTCTATGCGAAACCTACAGCTAACATCATATTTAATGTTAAAGAATAAATGTTTTCCCAGTAAGACAAGGAACAGGGCCAAAACACTGATCTTCACTATTTACACTTAATATTGTACTAGCCAGTGCAATAAATCAGGGAAAAGAAATAAATGGCATACAGATTGGAAAATAAAAGGTAAAACTGAACTTATATGACATGATCATGTACATAAAACATTCTAAGGAATCTAAAAAAAGCCCTAGAACTAATAGATGAGATTAGCAAGTCTTCAAGACATATGAGACAAAAGTACAAAAATTAACTATATGTCTGTCTACAAGTAGAGAAGAGTGGGAAATTGAAATTTTAAAAATATCATCAATGATACCATTCAAATACATGAAATAAAATTTTAAAAATATATCCAAGACTTAGACATTGAAAACTTCAAAATACTACATAAGGAAATTAAAGAAGACCTAAATAAATGGAGAGATATAACATATTCATGGATTGGAAGATTAAATATTATTAAGATATTTGTTTTCCCTAAATTTAATAGATTCAATGCAATCCAAATAAAAATCCTACCAGTGTTTATTTTTTAAGAAATTGACAAGCTATTTCTAAATTTATGTGGAAATGCAAAATAACTAGATTAGACTAAACAATTTTGAAAAAGAAGAACAAAGTTGGAGGATTTACATAAACTGATTTCAAGACTTAGTAAACCATTGGATATCCACATTGGAAAAAAAAAATGTAGCTTTACCTTGTCTTACACCATACACAAATATAAGCTCAAAATGGATCTTAGTTCTAAATATAAAACACAAAATAAAAAAATTTTATAAGAAAACACAAGAGAAAATTTTTCTGGTCTTAGTGTAAGAAGAAATTTCTTAGACAGGACCCAAGAAATGTGAACTAGATAAGAAGAAATTAATACATTGAACCTAATCAAAATTTAAAACTACTGTTCATTGAAAATCAATAATATGAAAATTAAAAAACAAGTCGACTGGCTGAGAGAAAATATTCCCTATATATATCTGATGAAAGGTCCATATGCATAAAAAACTTTTAAAACAATAAGACAAGGACTTTCTGGTGGTCCAGAGGTAAAGAATCCGCCTGGAGATGCAAGTGACATGGGTTCCATTCCTGGTGTGGGAAGATCCCACATGCCTTGGGGTAACTAAGCCCATTTGCTACAAATACTGAGCCCAAGCTTAGAGCCTGCGCTCTACAACAAGAGATGCCACTGCAACAAGTAGCCCCTGCTCATCACAACTAGAGAAAGCCCACACATAGCAGCAAAGACTCAGTCATAAATAAATAAATTTTAAAAAAATAAGAAAATCCCCAATATATAGGAAAAAATTTAAACAGATGCTTTAGGAAAGAAGACATGGCCTGTAAATACATGAAAAGATGTTCAATATCATTAGTTAGTGAAAAAATGTAATTTAAAACCACCCACTTAAAAAAAAAATACCACCAACTAGATTGCTAAAATCAAAAAGGTTAACACTGCTAAGAGTTGACAAGAATATGAAGCAACTATAATTCCCATATGTTGTTATTGGGAATAAAAATGCTACAGCTGCTTTGGGGAACAATTTTGAAGATTCAAAGTTAAACATATACTTACTATACAATCCAAAAGAAATGAAAACATGCAAAGATTCGTGCACAAATGTGCATAGCAACTTTGTTCATAGTAGCCAAAAATTGGGAACAATATGAAAATCAGTAGAAATATGGTTAGACATATTATGGTATATCCATATGAAGGAATACTATTCAGCAATTTAAAAGAACAAACAATTTATACACACAACACCAACAAATCTCAAAACATTGTGATGAGAAATATAAGCCAGACATACTATATGATTCCACTCACATGAAATTCTAGAATGAGCAAAACTAATCTATACTGATAGAGAACAGGCCTATGGTTGCCTGGAAATATGAGTGAAGGTAAACAGTGACTGAAAAGACGACCAGGGGAGCTTTATGAAAGGCTACAAATATTCTATGTTAAAGGTTGACAAACTTCACCCCCATAGGTCAAATCTGGTCCACTGTCAATTTCCGAACAGTAAGTGACAAATGTCTTGTACATTTTTCTTAGAGCATTGAAAAAACTCCAAAGAAGCACGTGAACATTATATGGAATTCAAATTTCAGTGTCCCTAAACAAATTAGGGCTTCCCTGGTGGCTCAGACAGTAAAGTGTCTGCCTGCAATGCGGGAGACCTGGGTTCAGTCCCAGGGTCAGGAAGATCCCCTGGAGAAGGAAATGGCAACCCACTCCAGTACTCTTGCCTGGAAAATTCCGTGAATGGAGGAGCCTGGTAGGCTACAGTCCCTGGGATTGCAAAGAGTTGGACACAACTGAGCAACTTCATTGCTACTAGTTGAAATAAATGCAGTTGATTCTCTATTCCAATACAACCATGCCTAGTTGTTTACGTACCGTCTATAGCTAATTTCATGCTACAAAAGCAGGGGCAAGAGAGAATTTACGACCTACACACCTAAACTATTTACTATCCGACCCTTTAGAGAAAATTTTGCTAACCCCTGAGCTAAGCCATCCAATGCCATGCAGTTTCCACCTTGCTCACTACAATACTCTCTGAGCCCTGAGCTGCCATGTCATCAGTCCAGCCACCGGGAGCTACCATGCAGTGGACACCCAAGCCATAAGGAGAACCAAACGTAAGCACTCTGGCAGACAATCTGAGCTGAGCCCAGACACCAGAGTATCTTATCCCAGGCACCAGACACCATAAAGGAAGTCTTCCGGTCATGCTTTGACCCAGCTGTTCAGCTCATCCCCAGACATTTCAGTCTCCCAGCTGAGGCCCCAGACTTTATACAACAGAGACAAATGGACCCCACCACTTCCTTTGTGAATTCCTGATCCATCTATAATAAAATACTAGTTGTTTTTTTGCCACTAAGTTTGGAGCACTTTGTTAATCAGCAATGCATTACCAAAATAGGTAAACCTACCCTAAAAAGAAAAGGATGGATAATTAGGAATCTGGTTTTAAAGCAAACACAGAAAGAAAGAGAGACAAACACGCTCATACAAGAAACCAACCAGTAAATATTTTTAAAGATTTTCCCCATTTGGTTATTACCTCTTAGAGAATGAATTTTCCACAAAATTCCAGCACATAACATTAAAAATATTCAAAGCTCCAGAGGGCTGCCACTATGAGTCATCATGACGCAGTCTGGGTAGAGCTGGCAAGGTTGCCTTTTATTTTTATGAAAAGGGATATGTTTATTTCAGAAATGCAGGATTGGTGTGCAATTTGAAAGTAAATGCTACTCACTATATTAACAGAATAAAGGAGCAAAATCATGAGTATTTCGAAATACATTAGAAGCATTTAATATAACATTCATTCATGATAAAAAAAATTCTTCGAAAGCTCCAAATAGAAATGGGTTTCCTTAAAGTGATACCTCCTAAAACCCTACAGCAAACATCATACAGTGATGAAATATTGAAGGCTATGAAATTGGAACAAGACAAGGATGTCCACTCTGTTTAACAGCCGTCATAATGTAGCTAGGACAATAAGGCAAAAAAGAATAAATAAGAATGCATCATGTCTGTGTGCTTAAGTCGCTTCAGTTGTGTCCAACTCTTTGTGACCCTATGGGCTGTAGCCCATCAGGCGCCTCTGTCCATGGGATTCTCCAGGCAAGAATACTTGAGTGTCGTGCCATGCCCTCCTCCAGGGGATCTTCCTGACCCAAGGATCTAACCCACGTCTCTTACATCTCCTACACTGGCAGACAGTTTCTTTACCACCAGTGCATTTTGTCTAGCAAATAGAAATAAACCATCTCATTTGTTAGCAGCATGATTGTGTACATGGAAAGTTGTGTGTGTTGGAAGGTCAGCAAGGTGCAGCAGAAATTGTCAAAACACACAATCAAATTTTTATATGACGTTAAAAGCATAATTAGGGGTCTTCCCTGGCGGTCCAGTGGTTAAGATTCACTTTCCAGTACAAAGGGTGCAGGTTTGATCCCTGGTCAGGGAGCTAAGATCCCACAGGCCACGAGGCCAAGAAACCAAAACATAAAACAGAAGCAATATTGTAACAAATTCAATAAAGACTTTTAAAAAATAGTCCACATCAAAAAAATCTTTTAAAAAAGTGTAATTAGGCAATGACACCTTAAGAGGAAGAATTTATATTAGCATCAAAAACACTAAACATGTAAATCTATCAGAGTTGTGCAAGAACTCTATAGAAAAGCTATAAAATACTATTAATATTGTTGACGGACTTCCCTCATACCTCAGTCGGTAAAAAATCTACCTGCAATGCAGGAAACCCAGGTTCAATTTCTGGATTGGGAAGATCCCCTGGAGAAGGGAAATGGCAGCCCACTCCAGTATTCTTGCTTGGAGAATTCCATGGACAGAGGAGCCTGGCAGGCTACAGCCCATGAAGTCTCAATAGTCGAATACGACTTAGTGACTAAACCACCAATATTGTTAACAGAAATGCATGGAAACCCAGATTGGAAGACTTCATATTGTGAAGATAGCAATTTTCCACAAATCAGCTAAACTTAAGCACCTACGTATTGTTCTTAAGGGCACAGTGGCTAGCTTTATTGACTATGCTAAAGCCTCTGTCTGTGTGCATCACAACAAACTGTGGAAAATTCTTAAAGAGATGGGAATACCAGACCCACCTCACCGGCCTCCTGAGAAACCTGGAATGCAGGTCAGGAAGGTCAGGAAGGAACAGTTAGAACTGGACATGGAACAAAGATAGATTCCAAATTGGGAAAGGAGTACATCAGGCTGTATATTGTCACCCTGCTTATTTAACTTACATGCAGAGTACATCATGCGAAATGCCAGGGTGGATGTACTTACAAGTTGGAATCAAGATTGCCGGGAGAAATATCAATAACCTCAGATATGCAGATGACACCACCCTTATGGTGGAAAGCAAAGAGGAACTAAAGCAACTGAACTGAACTGGCTAGCTTATTCTTTTTTCCTAATGTTAATTTTAATATTTAAAGTTAACAGTGCTGATAAGCAACAAGGATATAATGCATAGCATAGGGAAATATAGCCATAGTTTTGTAATAACTTTAAGTTGTTGTTCAGTCACTCAGTCATGTCCAACTCTCTGCCACCCCATGGACTGCAGTATACCAGGCTTCCCTGTCCATCACCAACTCCCGGAGTTTGCTCAAACTCACGTCCATCGAGTCAGTGATGCCATCCAGCCATCTCATCCTCTGTTGTCCCCTTCTCCTACTGCCCCCGATCCCTCCCAGCATCAGAGTCTTTTCCAATGAGTCAACTCTTCGCATGAGGTGGCCAGAGT
Organism: Capricornis sumatraensis; assembly: GCF_032405125.1. Classification (NCBI taxonomy): domain Eukaryota; kingdom Metazoa; phylum Chordata; class Mammalia; order Artiodactyla; family Bovidae; genus Capricornis; species Capricornis sumatraensis. The sequence continues at coordinate 102,898,623 of NC_091092.1, read as the reverse complement.
ACTGGAGTTTCAGCTGTAGCATCATTCCTTCCAAAGAAATCCCACGGCTGATCTCCTTCAGAATGGACTGGTTGGATCTCCTTGCAGTCCAAGGGACTCTCAAGAGTCTTCTCCAACACCACAGTTCAAAAGCATCAATTCTTTGGCGCTCAGCCTTTTTTATGGTCCAACTCTCAAATCCATACAAGACTACTGGAAAACCCACAGCTTTGACTAGATGGACCTTTGTCGGCAAAGTGATGTCTCTGATTTTTAATATGCCGTCTAGGTGGGTCATAGCTTTTCTTCCAAGGAGCAAGCATCTTTTAATTTCATGACTGCAGTCACCATCTGCAGTGATTTTGGAGCCCAAGAAAATAAAGTCTGTCAATGTTTCCTTTATTTCCCCATCTATTTGCCATGAAGTGATGGGACTGGATTCAAGGCAGATGGTGACTGCAGCAGACAATGGTCTGTCTAGTCAAAGCTTTGGTTTTTCCAATAGTCTGTATGGATGTGAGAGTCAGACCATAAAGAAGGCTGAATGCTAAAGAATTGATGCTTTTGAACTGCGGTGTTCGAGAAGACTCTTGAGAATCCCTTGGACTGCAAGGAGATCAAACCAGTCCATCCTAAAGGAAATCAGTCCTGAATATTCATTAGAAGGACTGATGCTGAACCTGAAGCTCCAATATTCTGGCCACCTGATGCGAAGAAGAAATGGAGTAGCCATCATGGTCAACAAAAGAGTCCGAAATGCAGTACTTGGGTGCAATCTCAAAAACAACAGAATGATCTCTATTCATTTCCAAGGCAAATCATTCAATATCACAGTAATCCAATTCTATGCCCCAACCAGTAACGCTGAAGAACCTGAAGTTGAACTGTTCTATTAAGACTTACAAGACCTTTTAGAACTAACACCCAAAAAAGATGTCCTTTTCATTATAGGGGACTTGAATGCAAAAGTAGGAAGTCAAGAAACACCTGGAGTAACAGGCAAATTTGGCCTTGGAATATGGAATGAAGCAGGGCAAAGACTAACAGAGTTTTCCCAGGAAAATGCACTGGTCATAGCAAACACCCTCTTCCAACAACACGAGAGAAGACTCTACACATGGACATCACCAGATGGTCAACACTGAAATCAGATTGATTATATTCTTTGTAGCCAAAGATGGAGAAGCTCTACACAGTTAGCAAAAACAAGACCAGGAGCTGACTATGGCTCAGATCATGAATTTCTTATTGCCAAATTCAGACTTAAATTGAAGAAAGTAGCGTAAAGCAATAGACCATTCAGGTATGACCTAAATCAAATCCCTTATGATTATACAGTGGAAGTGAGATTTAAGGCCCTAGATCTGATAGATAGAGTGCCTGATGAACTATGGACTGAGGTTCGTGATGTTGTACAGGAGACAGTGATCAAGACCATCCCCATGGAAAAGAAATGCAGAAAAGCAAAATGGTTGTCTGGGGAGGCCTTACAAATAGTTGTGAAAAGAAGAGAGTGAAAAGCAAAGGAGAAAAGGAAAGATATAAGCGTCTGAATGCAGAATTCCAAAAAATAGCAAGAAGAGATAAGAAAGCCTTCCTCAGCTATCAATGCAAAGAAATAGAGGAAAACAACAGAATGGGAAAGACTAGAGATCTCTTCAAGAAAATTAGAGATAGCAAGGGAACACTTCATGCAAAGATGGGCTCAATAAAGGACAGAAATGGTATGGACCTAACAGAAGCAGAAGATATTAAGATGTGGCAAGAATACACAGAAGAACTGTACAAAAAAAGATCTTCATGATCCAGATAATCACGATGGTGTGATCACTCACCTAGAGCCAGACATCCTGGAATGTGAAGTCAAATGGGCCTTAGAAAGCATCACTACGAACAAAGCAAGTGGAGATGATGGAATTCCAGTTGAGCTATTTCAAATCCTGAAAGATGATGCTGTGAAAGTGCTGCACTCCTTATGCCAGCAATTTTGGAAAACTCAGCAGTGGGCACAGGACTGGAAAAGGTCAGTTTTCATTCCAATCCCAAAGAAAAACAATGCCAAAGAATGCTCAAACTACCACACAATTGCACTCACATGCTAGTAAAGTAATGCTCAAAATTCTGGAAGCCACCAGTTCTGTTATTGAGAATATTAAGATGGTTCATGTTGAAATGATTAAAATGACATTTGGAATAATGAATGATGCTGATGCTGCCGCTGCTAAGTTGCTTCAGTTGTGTCCAACTCTGTGCGACCCCAGAGACAGCAGCCCACCAGGCTCCCCCGTCCCTGGAATTCTCCAGGCAAGAACACTGGAGTGGGTTGCCATTTCCTTCTCCAATGCATGAAAGTGAAAAGTGAAGATGAATTTGCTGAGTCATGTCCGACTCCTAGCGACCCCATGGACTATAGCCTAACAGACTCCTCCGTCCATGGGATTTTCCAGGCAAGAGTACTGGAGTGTGGTGCCATCGCCTTCTCCAAATGAATGATGAGTAATGTACAAATAGCCCCCAACACATTTTGTTAAGTATAAAAAGTATAAACAACTATATATATTTATATATATAATATATATTTATAGGCATATCTGGAAATATATTTATATTATATATTATATAATGGAAAGTCTGCAGAGGCATTCTTCTGGAAGACTCAGAGTTGGGAGACCAGAAACACAAAGCCAGAGGGTCCTAAGAGGGGATCTACTACAAGACTTGGAGCCTTACCACCTACCTGGAAGGATACAAAACATCCCCAGTAAAATGAAAGGCAAGTTGAACTGCTTTGGAACTCAGTCTTCAGTTTCTTTCTAATTGTTCAAAGATTAAAAATGCCTGTTAAAATAGGCCTTTATATTCTGCCAGGGAAAGTTTGCCAAGGTTGGCTGATTTTGAACCCAAATATTGCTTAAGCATTTAGGGCAGAGCTCCAAATGTATAGAGTTTGTTTCTCCTCCTTGCCAAAGTTGCATCAGGCCCTTTTCAAAGATATCTTAATTTCATTTTTCCAGCAGCATAGGTCACCCACAAAGTGATGCTTTTGGCTTTTGCTATCAGTACACAAAGGTATCATCCTGCTCCAGGAGGGAACCGCTATGGTGATGAAGGTTAGCTGAGCCCAAGCCTTGGCAAGGAGCCCCTTCTTGTGTGATGGGAGCTTGGCCTGCTGGCCTGGAAAAGAACCTTCCTTAAGTACCACTATAAACAGTTCACTAACCAATTGGAACTCCCAAGGCAAAGCTCCATGGAAGAACTTGGCAGGTCCTTTTCTCTGTCCCCACCTCCAATGCACTGCAAAGCAGTAGGATGGACTATCAATCTTTGTGCAAAAGAATCTGGGTTAGTTCTGGAATAACTAGGCAGAGATACCACCACTTTTGCACCCGGCCTCCTCACCCTCGAAGCCTCTCGTGGGCCAGCAGAATGACCTTTCTCCTGCCTTCCTGTGGGCTGCTTGATCATTTTTTATAATTCCATTTTGATTTACCTGTCGTGTTCCTTGGGTGTATCTTTTTTTTTCTTGGCTGTGCTGAGTCATTGTTGCCCAAGGGTTTTCTCCAGTTGCAGTTCATGGGCTTCTCATTGTCGTGGCTTTTCTGGTTGCAGAGCATGGCTCGGGAGTTGTGAGCCTCATAACCTTCACGGGTTTAGTTGCTCCACAGCTTGTGAGATCTTCCCAGAGCAGGGATTGAACCTGTGTCACCTGCATTGGCTGGCAGAGTCTTAACCACTGGACTACCAGGAATGTCCTGGGTGTATCTCTTTGTACAGCATTTTTAGTGGCTGTGCTAAGTTTTATACAAACATAATTTACCAGTCTACTGATGTCAGCATTTTACCAGTTGGAGTAAAAGTGCAGAAATTCTACTTCCTTTTAAGACTCTTTACCCTCCCCCATTCATAATATAATTGTCTTAATTATTTTCCTCTACATACACTGAGGAGCAGGGCACAGCAACCCACTCCAGTACTCTTGCCTGGAGAATCCCATGGACAGAGGAGCCTTGCAGGCTGTAGTCCATAGGGCCGCACGGAGTTGGACACGACTGAAGCGGCTTAGCACACATGCACGCACATATGCTGAGAACTACGTAAGCCAGTGTTATAATTTTTGTTTCAACCATGAAACGTAATTATAAAAACTCAATAAAGAGAATGAAAGTCTATTGTATTTACCCATACTTTTGCTCTGCTCTTCTTCTCCCTTTCTGATGGGCCAAGATTTCCTCTTTTATCATTTTCTTTCGATTTAGAGAGTTTCTGTTAGCCGTTCACAAGAGTAGGTCTGCAGGCAAGAAATTCTCTTAGTTTTTTGGTCATCGGAGAATGTCTTGATTTCCCCTTCACTCTCTAAGAATCTATTTGCTAGCTATACAATTCTGCATTGACAGTTCTTTTCTTTCAGTGCTTGAAAAATGTGCCATTTTATTCCATCCTCCATGGTTTTGGATGAGAAGAAATCCATCACTCAAACTGTTTTCCCCTATAGGTAGTGTCCTTTCTCCTGGATACTTTCAAGATCTTTTCTTTGTCTTAGTTTTCAGAAGTTTGACTATGGTGAGCCTTAGCGTGCATTTCTTGAGTTTTATCCTGTTTGAGGTTTACTTCAGTATCTTGTATCTTGAATCTGTAGGTTTATGCATGCATGCGTGCTAAGTCACTTCAGTCGTGTCCAATTCTATGGGAGCCTATGGACCGTAGCCTGCCAGGCTTCTCTGTCCATGGGGTTCTCCAGGCAAGAATACTGGAGTACGTTGCCATGACCTCCTCCAGGGGATCGTCCCAACCCAGGCATCAAACCTGTGTCCCTTATGTCTCCTGCATTGGGAGGCAGGTTCTTTACCACTAGTGCCAACTGGAAAGCCCCCCTGTAGGTTTATATCTTTTGCCAAATTTGGGGGGATTTTAACCATTATTTCTTCAAATGCTATTTCAGCTCCACCTTCTTACTCCTCTCCTGAGACACCCATGATCTGAATATTAGTTTTTTCTTATAGTCTTATATGTTCCTGAAGTGTTGTTTTTGTTTTTTCTTTTCTTTTCTTTCTTTTATTTTTTAGTCTGTTTTCTGTCTTTTGTTCAGATTGGGTAATTTCTATTCTATTCTCAAATTCTCTCTTTCCTCTGTTCTTTATATTCTGCTGTTCAGTCTATGCACTGATTTTTTAATTTCATATTGCAATTTAATATTGCAATTCTTAGATCTAAAATTTCCATTTGGTTCTTCCTTATATCTTGAATTTCTTCCCTGAGATTTTAAAAAAAGTTCTTTCAAGCCTCTTTGTAATTGTTCATTGAAACATTTTTCTGGCAGCTGCTTTAAAACCCTTGTCAGATCATTCTAACAATTCTGTCATCTTAGTTATCTTTTCTCATGCAGATTGAGACCTTCCTGGTTCTTGGTATAATCAGCGATTTTTGATTGAAACCAGCACATCTAGGGCAGCACAGTGTTATAAGAGTTCAAATATTATCTAAATCTTGTATGTTAGCTGACCTCTTCTGAAGCTGCTCAGGCAGAGGAAGTGAGGACACTGCCCAGTCAGATGAGGGTGAAAGTCCAGTTGCTCCTTTGTTGACAAGTGTGGGGGTATGCTCCTTGTTACTGCTGGACAGAGACGGGAGTTCAGGCTCTCCATAGGCCTCTACTGATCCCACCCTTCCTGGGAAGGTTAAAGGTGCTTCATGACTGCCGTCACTGACGCTGTGGTGGGGGGGTGGCCTCATAACCTCTGAACCTTGGTGAAAGTCTTGATCCTGCATTGGGTCTCCTCTGACAACACCCCCAAGAGAGGGGGAGGGGTACCTTGTTACTGCAGGGTGACAGAGCTGGGAAAGCTCAGGCTTCCAGGTGGCTTCCATTGACATCAAGCGGTACTGGGCTCCTTACACACAAGGATTCTCACACAGTAGAAAGGACCCACAAGGGATATAAGTCCCACCTTTCCATTCAGCCTTCCCTGATACCACTTGGGTGGGGGGGGGGGGAAGAATGGTTTGAGGGCACTTCCTCACAGTACGGCAAAGATGGAGGTCCCCACTTGGTCTTTGCTGGCAGAGTAGGACCCCAGTTTTTGTTCTGTGGGGTTTGCTTGAAGTAGAGAGATTAATGTCTAAAAGTTTCACTAGGTTGTCCTTTTCCTGGCCTTTTGGCTAGAAAGGGCAGGCTTTTCTTAGAATCCTTCTTTTTCTTTTTTTGATCTGTGGGCTTCTTCAGCACCCAGTCAAGGAGATACGAGACAAAAGAAAACTTTAGGAATTTACCACCATGCTGTTGCTTGGGTTCTAAGATTCCTAACCAGTCTGCCTTTTTCTCTCCACCTCTTAGAGTCTTCCCACGCTCTAGGGCTTCCCCGGCGGCTCAGTGGTAAAGAATGTGTCCTGCCAAAGCAGGAGACACAGGTCTTAATCCCTGGGTCAGAAAGATCCCATGCAGAAGGAAATGGCAACCCACTCCAATAGTCTTGCCTGGAAAATTCCACGGACATAGGAGCTGGTGGGCTACAGTCCATGGGGTCACAAAGAGTCAAACATGACTTAGCGACTAAACAACACCACCAACAATGCTTATTGTACATATAAAGTCTAGAGAAAAATACATTTACTCCATATTCCCAGAAGTAGAAGCCTCAAAGGTTGCCTTTTGTTGTTAAGCCACAGCCAGTATACGACCATACCACTGCTCTGTGTGTGGATTTGGTGGGTCCTTTCTACTGTGTGAGAATCCTTGTGTGAATGGGGAACAGTCTTAACAAATGAATTATTGGATTAAAAAAGACTTGAAAAAGTAAGCACTTGCCAAAATTTTTCTGTCTCCCTGCTGTCAAGATTATGTAAGATAACAATGATCCACTGTTGGGGGAGTGGTGAACCCAAGTCTGGGAGTTTCTTTGCAAGTCTTTATTGAGGTATAATTGATACATAAAAATCTGTACCTATACACATTTAAACTATACAATTTGAAAACTATATATATAGTTTTATATGTAATATAAATATATATATATATATGTCTGTGTGTTTATATCTCTATGAAATGATCACCGCAATATAGTGAACATACCTACCACTCTCAGAATGTTCCTGGTGCTCCTCTGTAATTCTTCCTTCCAGCCCCTCCCCAACCCACTGCTGCTCTAAGCAACCACTGATCCACTTTAAGTCACTATAGGTTATTTTGCATTTTTTTAGAATTTTATATAAATGGAATATATACAGTATAGTTTCATTATTGTCTGGTTTCTTTCACACAACATAATTAGGTTGCAATTCACCCATGTTGTTCCATGTATCAGTAACTTGTCCCTTTTTAAAAATTTTATTTAGTTTTTAACTGAAGGATAATTGCTTTACAGAATTTTGTTGTTTTCTGTCAAACCTCAACATGAATCAGCCATAGCTATACATATGTCCTCTCCCTCTTGAACCTCCCTCCCATCTCCCTCCCCATTCCACCCCTCTAGGTTGATACAGAGCCCCTGTTTGAGTTCCCTGAGACATACAGGAAATTCCCATTGGCTATCTATTTTACATATATTAATGTAAGTTTCTATGTTACTCTCTCCATACATCTCACCCTCTCCTCCCCTCTCCCCTTGTCCATAAGTCTGTTCTCTGTCTGTTTCTCCATTGCTGCCCTGCAAATAAATTCGTTGGTACCATCTTTCTAGATTCCATTTATATGCATTAGTATACAATATTTACCTTTCCCTTTCTGACTTACTTTACTCTGTATAATAGGCTCTAGGTTCATCCACCTCATTAGAACTGACTCAGATGTGTTCCTTTTTATGGCTGAGTAATATTCCATTGTGCGTACGTACCACAACCTCTTTATCCATTTTTCTGTCGATGGACATCTAGGTTGCTTCCATGTTCTAGCTATTGTAAACAGTGCTGAAATGAACATTGGGGTACATGGGTCTTTTTCAATTTTGGTTTCCTCAAGGTATACGCCTAGGAATGGGATTGCTGGGTCATATGGTGGTTTTATTCCTAGTTTTTTGAGGAATCTCCATACTGTCTTCCATAGTGGCTGTATCAAGTTACATTCCTACCAACAGTGTAAAAGGGTTCCCTTTTCTCCATACCCTCTCCAGCATTTATTGTTTGTAGACTTTTTGATGATGGCCATTCTGACCCACATGAGGTGATATCTCATTGTAGTTTTGATTTTCATTTCTTTAACAATGAATGATATTGAACATCTTTTCATGTGTTTGTTAGCCATCTGTATGTCTTCTTTGGAAAAATGTCTGTTTAGGTCTTTTCCACACTTTTTGATTGGGTTGTTTGTTTTTCTGGTATTGAGTTGTATGAGTTGCTTGTATATTTTGGAATTAATCCTTTGTCAATTGTTTCATTGCTATTATTTTCTCCCATTCTGAGGGTTGTCTTTTCACCTTGCTTAGTTTTATTGAATAGTATTCCATTCTACAGCTGCATCACAATTTGTTTATCCATTCACCTGTTGATGGACATGTGGTTTGTTTCTAATTTAGAGCTATTACAGATAAAGCTGCTATGAACATTTGTGTACAAGTTTTTGTATAGATATATGCTTTCTTTTCTCTTAGGTAAATACATAGGGATAGAATAGCTGGATCATAAAGTAGGTATGTTTAACTCTTAAGAAACTGCCAGGCAGTTTACAAAGTGGTTGTACCATTCTATATTTCTACCAGCAGTTTAAGAAAGTCCCAGTTCCTCTGCATCCTTGTCAATACATGACATAGTCAGTCTTTTTAACTTTTGCCATTCTAATAGGTATGTGGTGTTTTCTTGTGGTTCTAACTTACATTTCCCTAAAGGGAATACTGACATTGAGCATCTTTTCAAGTGCTCTTTTGCCATCCATATATCTTTTTTAGTGAAGTATCTATTCAAATCACTTACTAAAATTTTATTGGGTTGTTTGTTTCCTTACTATTGAGTTTTGAGAGTTCTTTTTACCTCTTAAACACAAATCCCTTATAAAATATATGCTTTGTACTTAAAAATAGAATTACCGTATAACCCAGCAATTCCATTTCTAGGTCTAGACGCCCCAGAATTGAAAACAGGGACTTAAAGAGATCATTTGTACACTTATGTTCATAGCAGCATTATTCACAATAGCTGAAAAGTGAAAGCAACTCAAGTGTCCTTCAATAGATAACAGATAAGTAAAATGTGGTATATCCATACAAAGGAACAATATTCAATTTTAGAAAGGAAGGAAATTCTGACACTCGCTACAACATAGATGAATCTTAAAGACATTATACTACATAGAATAAGCCAGTCACAAAATGATGAGTACTGTATGATTCTACTTATATGATGAAGTGCCTAGAGTAGTCAAACCCAGAGAGACAGAAAATAGGATGGTGATCACTAGGGACTGAAGGAGGGAAGAATGGGAGTTTAGTGGGTATAGAGGTTTAGTTTTACAAGGTAGAGTTCTGGAGATTGGTTGTACAATTTCATGAATGTACTTAACACTGATTAAACTGTACACTTAAAATGCTTAAGATGGTGAATTTATATATATAAAAATTGCCACAGCTAAAAAATCTTAAATACGTTTTATAAATATGTTTCCCAGTTTGTGGCTTGTCTTTTCATTCTCTTGTGTCATTCAAAGGACAAAAGTTTTTCATTTCAATAAAGTTCAATTTATCACTTAGGGAGCAATGGCACTTTTGGTGCTGTATTTAAAAAGCCTTTACCTAATCCCAGGGCACATTTTCCTGCCTCTTTATATGCCTGGCAATCTTTTTTTTTCTCTTTTACACACCACCCCCCAGCCTGGTCATCTTTGATTCAATGCTGCTGCTGCTGCTAAGTTGCTTCAGTCGTGTCTGACTCTGTGCGACCCCATAGACGGCAGCCCCCCAGGCTCCCCCGTCCCTGGGATTCTCCAGGGAAGAACACTGGAGTCGGTTGCCATTTCCTTCTCCAATGCATGAAAGTGAAAAGTGAAAGTGAAGTCGCTCAGTCGTGTCCGACTCTTAGTGACCCCATGGACTGCAGCCCACCAGGCTCCTCCGTCCATGGGATTTTCAAGGCAACAGTGCTGGAGTGCGGTGCCATTGCCTTCTCCGTGATTCAATGCTAAACATTGTAAATCTTACCTTGTAAGGTGCCAGATATTTCTATATACCTATAAATATTTTTAACCTTTGTCTGGGATGCAGTTCAACTATGTGGATATAGATTTATCCTTTTGACTCTTGCTTTCCTGATATTTGTTAGGTGGGTCTGGAGCAGTGTAGGACTAATTATTCTGCATTACTGAGGCAAGAGCTTCCTGAGTTCTAGTTTTGCCTGTTAATTGAAGTGTTTAACCATTTACATGTAATGTAATTTTTTTAGATGGATAGGTTTGAGTCTAACATCTTGCTATTTGTTTTCTGTCTGCCTCACATGCTCTTTGTTCCCTTTTTTCTTTCGCTTTTTTTATCTTAATTGAGTATTTTGTATAATAAAGTTTTATCACCTTTGTTAGCTAATAGCAGAAAAGGAAGTCAAAGAATCAAAACACAAGAAGATTTAATTGTGTTGTTGCTGCCTTCAAGATGGAGGGGGCTGTGTGTCAAAGATGGTGGGCAACCTCCAGGAGCTGAAGGACAGCTAGCAGACAGCTGGCAAGGAAACATAGACCTCAGTTCAACACGAACAGGGAATTGAAGTATAACAGCAAAAGAACTTGGAAGTGCATTTTTCCCCATAGAACTGACAGACAAGAACTCTATCTGGCCAACAATTTGATTTCAGCCTCTGACACCCTCATCAGAGAACTAAGCCATGCTGTGCCTGGCTTCTGACCTATATAACTATGAGCTAATAAACAGATGTTGTCTTAAGCTGCCAAATATGTGATACTTTGTTGTCTTAAGTTGCCAAATTTGTGATACTTTGTTATACAGCAATAGATAATAAATTATAGATATTTTTAAATTTTGGTAGCTGTCTTAGGGTTTATAGTGCACATATCTAACTTATCAGTCTACACCTAAGTGACATTTTAACACTTCATTTATAGTATAAGAAACCTTACAATAGGATCCTTCCATTTCTCTCTCTTGGCCTTTAAGCTGTTGTTCAGTTCAGTTCAGTCGTGTCTGACTCTTTGTCACCCCATGGATTGCAGCACGCCAGGCTTCCCTGTCCATCACCAACTCCCAGAGCTTGCTCAAACTCATGTCCATCAAGTCAGTGATACCATCCAACCATCTCATTCTCTGCCATCCCCTTCTCCTGCCTTCAGTCTTTCCTAGCATCAGGGTCTTATTTCTAATGAGTCTCTTCACATCAGTCAAAGTATTGGAGTTTCAGCTTCAGCATCAGTCCTTCCAATGAATATTCAGGGTTGATTTCCTTTAGGATGGACTGGTTGGATCTCCTTGCAGTCCAAGAGACTCTCAAGAGTCTTCTCCAACACCACAGTTCAAAAGCATCAGTTCTTCACGCTCAGCTTTCTTTATAGTCCAACTGTCACATCCATACATGACTACTGGAAAAACCATAGCTAGACGGACTAGTCCATTTGACTAGACAGACCTTTGTTGGCAAAGTAATGTCTCTGCTTTTTAATATGCTATGGTCATAGCTTTTCTTCCATATTCCATAGCAATTGTTGCTTAACCTTAACTTTCACATCTGTCACAAATCCTATAATACAGTATGATTATTTTTGTTTAGTCAATTGTCCTTTAAAGAGATTTACATAATAAGAAAAAGTCTTATATATTTATCTATGTAGTTAACTTTGTGTGGTGCTCTTCATTCCTTTGTGTAGATCCAGATTTCCATCTGGAATCACTTTCCTTCTGCCTGCCGGGCGTCCTTTAACATTTCTTGTACTGCTTGTGTGCTGGTGATGAATTCTTTCAGCTTTCAAGTGGCTGAAAATGACTTTTTATTGCTTTACATTATGAAGGATATTTTCCCCAGGTATAGAACACTAGTTTTTTTTCTCATTTCTTGTGTTTGTTGAATTTCTAGGATCTGTGGGTTTAAAATTTCCATGAAGTCTAGAATGTTTTGTCCAATATTTCTTCAAATACTTTTTTCTGTCCTTCTCCCTTTTCAGGGGCACCATTATCACATACTAGACCTCTTAAAGTTACCAAACATCTCACTTATGCTTTTTTAATTTTTAAAAAATTTAAATAGTTTCGATTACTATGTCTACAAATTCACAATTTTTTTCTCCTCCAAAATTATAAAGGGCATCTACCAAAAAACCTATAGCTAACATTAGAGTTTATAGTAAAATATTGAACATTTTCTCTTTAAAAACAGGGGTAAAGTAAGAATTCCATTCTCATCACTTTTATTCAACATGGTACTAGAAGCCTCAACCAGTGCAACAGGAAAGAAAAATAAAAGGCATAGAGACATCTGTTTGCAACTGACAGAATTGTTTATTTAGAAAACCTTAAGGAATATACACAACTACTACCTAATTTTTAAATTCACAGATGACAACATTAATTTTTTAAAACTCAATTGTATTTTTATATGCTACTAACAAACAATTCGGAGAAGGCAATGGCACCCCACTCCAGTACTCTTGCCTGGAAAATCCCATGGGCGGAGGAGCCTGGAAGGCTGCAGTCCATGGGGTCGCTAAGAGTCGGGCACGACTGAGCAACTTCACTTTCACTTTTCACTTTCATGCATTGGAGAAGGAAATGGCAACCCACTCCAGTGTTCTTGCCTGGAGAATCCCAGGGACAGGGGAGCCTGGTGGGCTGCCATCTATGGGGTCACACAGAGTCGGACACGACTGAAGCGACTTAACAGCAGCAGCATCAACAAACAATTGTAAACTAAAACTAAAATGAATTTCGTGTATGTTCAAAAACACTAAGGCAATCCAATAGGGAAAGGAAAGTTTATGTCACAAATGATACTATAATAACTGGCTATCCATATGCAAAGGTATGAATGTCACACCATATACAAAAATTAATTTGAAATGGGTCATACACCTAAATGTAAGTAGTAAAACTGTATATTTTAGGAGGACTTCCCTGGTGGTGCAGTGGTTAAGACTCCAGTCTCCCACTCCCACTGCAGGGGGCTTGGGTTATATCCCTTGTCAGAGAACTACAATCCCGCATGCCACATGACATGGCCCCCCAAAAAACAAATATTTGACACTTGATCTTAATGAAAACGTCAAGAAGTGTTTAAAAATATATAAAGCATATATTTTAAAAATAAAACCTTAGAAGAATATCTTGATGATTTGGGATAGGTAAAGTTGGCGAGCAGATCACAGATATCAATACTATAAAAGAAAACACTGATAAGTTAGATTTCATCAAAATAAAACACTCTATCCCTATACTAGACAGTTCCTGTTGTAAGACTCTAATACTGGGAGGGATTGGGGGCAGGAGGAGAAGGGGACGACTGAAGATGGGATGGCTGGATGGCATCACTGACTCGATGGACGCAAGTCTGAGTGAACTCTGGGAGTTGGTGATGGACAGGGAGGCCTGGCGTGCTGCGATTCATGGGGTCGCAAAGAGTCAGACACGACTGAGCGACTGAACTGAACTGAACTGAAATAAATTTGTATTGAATGAAAAAACAAAAGCTCTGCTTTATCAAAAGACACTATTAAAGAGAATTCCCTCACAGACCAGTGGTTAGTATTCCACACACTCACTGCCAAGGGCCTGGGTTCAAGCTCTAGTCAGGGAACTAAGATCCCTCAAGCCATGTAGCGTGGCCAGGAAAAATAAAAATAAAAAAGACACCATTAAGAATATTGAAATTCAATCTACAGACTGGGGAAAGAAATATGCAGAGAACATATACCTGGCAAAGACTGCTATGCAAAAAATGAAAAGAACTCTGTAACTTCAGTAGTAAAAAGACAAACAACTAGACTTAAAATGGACCAAAAATTTGAACACTTACTTCTCAAAAGAAAATAAACAAATGGCCAATTGTCACACTAAAAAGTGATCAAGATCACTAATAATTAAATATAAAGTCACAATGAAATACCACTATATACCTATTATAGCGGTTAAATTAAAATGACTGACAACCCCAAAGGTTGTTGAGGATGTAGAGAAACGCCAACTCTCAAGCTCTGTTGGTGAGAATGCAAAATTGTGTAATGATTTCGGAAAAAGATCTGGCAGTTTCTTATAAAACCAAATGTTTAGTACCCTGAAAACCAGTGATTACATTGCTAGTTACACACAAAAGAAATTAAAACATACGCCTACACAAAGATTTGTATATGAATGTTCATAGTAGCTTTATTCATAATAACCAAGATGAGGAAATATCAATAGGACAGTCAATGATTCTGGGAGAATGGATAAACAAGCTCTCCTATAGTCATATACTGGAATACTACTCAGAAGGAATGAACTGATACATGCAACAACATGAAGAATCTCAAAAGCATGACACTGAGCGAAAGAAGCCTTACAAAAAGAATGCATACTGTATGATTTCACTTATATGAAATTTTAGAATGAGCAAAACTCATCTGTAGTGGAATAAGTCAAAACATTGTTTGCCTCTGGCAGATAGGGTTGGGGAATGATAGGAAAGAACATAAGGAAACTTTTGTTACCGAGTCCAAGTTCATAGTGCTGTACTCCTTGCAGTACACAGGCCAATAAATTGAGAGATTAGTTGTTGGGACAAAAAATAGCAACTTTATTTGGAAAGCTAGCAGCCTGAGAAGATACTGATCAACTGTCCCAAACAACCATCTTATCAGAGTTAGAACTCAGGCTTCTTTTATATTAAAAGGGCAGGGAGTATGGTTTGTTTTTGAAAACTTCTTGGTGTTGGAATCTTTTGTTCTAGCAGCTGTCCATGTAGATCTGGTCATAATGTTGCTATAAACTTCCCTCAGGAGGTTATTTTCAGTTCTGCAACTTTTCGTTGTTACATGAAAGGAGAAGTATTATACCTTTAAAGGTATGAGATTGGTCTCTCATTCTTTTACAAAGGTGCAGAGCCAACGTGACTAAGAACAGGCAACAGAGCATAAGGATTAGAGCTAAAGGAATAGACCCAATATGGAGTCCAGTTTGTTCTTCTCTGTTCCACTTTCATGAGTGATGGAAGTGCTCTATATCTTGGTAGGGGTTTAGGTCACTAGTCATTTGGCAAAATTCGGTCAATATATTCTTAAAATTTGTGTCTCATTATATGTAGATTTTATATTAAAAAAAACTGTAAACAAATGTTCTATTCTAATTAATTATCTGCCTGCTGAAGTATTTGGGGGGACATGTACTGATGTCCCGGAGAAGGCAATGGCACCCCACTCCAGCACTCTTGCCTGGAAAATCCCATGGACAGAGCAGCCTGGTGGGCCGCAGTCCATGGGGTCACTAAGAGTCGGACAAGACTGAGCGACTTCACTTTCACTTTTCATTTTCATGCATTGGAGAAGGAAATGGCAACCCACTCCAGTGTTCTGGCCTGGAGAATCCCAGAGACGGGGGAGCCTGGTGAGCTGCCGTCTATGGGGTTGCACAAAGTCGGACACAACTGATGCGACTTAGCAGCAGCAGCAGCAGTACTGATATCCACAATTTAAAGTAAAGAAATTTATGATAAAATAATTTAGTAGAAGGTTAATGGTAAAATCAAGATGGGTATATCAGTGTTCACTATAAAATTCAATTTTGCTGTATGTTTGAAATTTTAGTATTAAAATCCTGACAAAAAAAATTAAAAGAACACAGAAAAGCATGTTGTAAAAAGTAAAAATCCCCCTTTCTCCACCTCAACCTTTGCCCTTTTCCAGAATTAACCACTATTATTAACAGTTTGGTAGATATTATTGTGAATCCTTTTTCTTTGAATTTGCATAAATGTAAAGGTTGAAATATATAGTGATCTTTTTAAAACACAAAGGAGATTGATTGAACTAGTCACACATTGAGTAATCTGCTTTATTCACTTGATATTTTGTCTTGGAGATCATTCTACATCAGCACAAATGTTACTGACTTTTTTGCTGTTGAAAAAACAAACCTCTCCAAAGCAGCTGGGCCCAATCACGTATAATAGGGCT
This sequence comes from Capricornis sumatraensis, assembly GCF_032405125.1. Taxonomy (NCBI): domain Eukaryota; kingdom Metazoa; phylum Chordata; class Mammalia; order Artiodactyla; family Bovidae; genus Capricornis; species Capricornis sumatraensis. The sequence continues at coordinate 102,882,587 of NC_091092.1, read as the reverse complement.
GGGTTTTTTTAAAAAAATATTTGTATCAACCCCTGATTCCCCACTTTGTTGCCAACACTGAACATTATCAGTCTTTTTCATTTTTGTCTGTCCAATGGGTGAAAAATGTTTTGCATTTTCCTGAGAGTTGGTGAGTTTCTGAGTCAGTATTTGATTGGCCATGTATGGTTTTTCTTTTGTCACTTGCCTTATCATATTCTTTGTCCTCTTCTCTATTAGGTTTCACTCCTTCTAATTGATTCTTTATATATTCTGGATCTATTCCTTTGGCAGTTATCATGCTGAAAATATAAATCTCCTAGTGTGTGGATCATGTCCTTCAATTAACAAGTTTTAAGTGTATTAGTCACTCAGTCGTGTCCGACTCTTTTCGATCCATGGTCTAGAGCCCACCAGGCTCCTCTGTCCATGGAATTCTCCAGGCAAGAATACCGGAATGAAAAAACAAAAAAGAATACCGGAATGGATAGCCATTCCCTTCTCCTAGGGATCTTCCCAATCCAGGGATCAAACCCTGGTCTTCTACACAGCAAGCAGATTCTTTACCACCTGAGCCACCAGGGAAGCCCATTCAAATGTATAAGCCTTTCGTCATGGTTTGTCTTAAGAAATTTTCTGCTATCACAAGATCATCAAGATATTCTCATATCATCTCCTAAAAAGTTTTCCAGATTTTTTTTTCCTCTGCATATTTATAGTCTGGATAATAAGAAAACAAGATGACATCATGCATAGTGTTTTACAGCCTGTGGTTTTGTCATTTAGCAATAGATTTTGAACATCTTTTCATATGAATAAATGTGTCAGTACTGTTGTGGATGGGGTTTCCCGGGAAACAGACCCAGAGACAGAGATTTGTGTGCACGAAGTTTATTAGGCAATGCTTTCAAGTTCAACATGTATGGGGGAAGGGAGTGAAGTAGGATCAGACAGGAGGGCAAGCTAGGTAATGGTGCAGGAGCGACAGGGGCTCCAACTTTGGAGCTTAAAGGGCCCCGTAAAGCTGTCTCTAACTGAAGAAAGAAGGCTAGGACTTTCTACTCCTGGGTTGTTAGATGTGGGCTGCCCCCACCCCGGGAAGAGGGCGTGACACTGGTCAAGGTAGCTGACTTCCTCAAGATAGATGACAGATGAAGGCCGTCAGCCTGTAGTACTTCCAATAGTTGGGCTTCCTGAAGAGGTATCTGTGCAGCACATCACAGGGTCCACCACGGTTAGGGACACTTTTGACTCTGAATAGCAGAAAACCTGACCAACCCTTGCTAAATAAACAGGAGTCGGTCTGACTTAACAGAAGGTCTGCGGCAGGTGAGCGTGGGCATCAATAGTATCTGCCCTTTTTATCAGGAAAGCAACATTTTTTCTCAGAAGTCCCCAGAAGACTTCCCCTTCTATTCAATTGGCCAGAACTGGATCACAGTCCATCCCTAGGGGCAGGGGAAGATGGAAAAGTGGGAACAGGATTGTCAGGATTCTGTGCCTAAAGCAGTGAACATTCATTGCTAACAGACCAGTCTCTGGGTTCTGTTAGCAGAGAAGGGGAAAGGATATTAGACCCAAAAGTGACAAGGCCTGCCACAAATAGACCCCTACAAAATTATTTTGGAATAATTGCCTATAGATATATCTCCCTGGACATTTGGTTGTTTCCAGCTTTTTGCAATTATCCATGGTAGTATAGGGCTCCCTTGGTGGCTCAGACAGTAAAGAATTCGCCTGTAATGCAGGAGACCTGGTTTCGATTCCTGGGTCAGGAAGATTCCTCTGGTAAGGGGAATGGCTACCCACTCCAGTATTCTTGCCTTGGACAGAGGAGCCTGGCGGGCTACAGTCCATGGGATTGCAAAGAGTTGGACATGACTGAGCAACTAACACTTTTACTGTAGTATAATAAATGTCTTTGTAATGTTTCCCTGCCCATATCCTCATTTATTTCTTCAGGACGAAGTGCTATATATGTAATTACTAGGCAGAGGGAATGTACCTTCAAAAAAGGTTTGATGCAGATTGCCAAGATGTACCTTAGAAAGGCTCGACAAATTTATATTTTACTTGAGCAGTGAATGAAGAAGCCTGTCCTTACTGACCCTGGATATTAACATGCTCATTAATTTTCACCAGTTTTATACTCTTTAAAAAGTACCTAGTTTGGGCTTTCCCGGTGGCTCAGTGGCAAAGAATCCACCTGCCAATGGAGGAGACATGGGTTCGATTCCTGGCCCTGGAGGATCCTTACAGTCGCAGAGCACCTAAACCCGTGGGCCACAACTGTCAAGCCCACTCTCTACAGCCTGGGAACCGCAATTACTGAGCCCACGTGCTGCAGCTACTGAAATCCACGCAACTGGAGTCCATGCTCCACAACAAAAGAAGCCACTGCAATGAGAAGCCCACACACTGCAACTGAAGAGTAGCCCCGGATTCTGCAACTAGAGGAAAGCCCTCCCAGCAACGAAGACCCAGCCCAATGAAAAATACATAAATAAATGGGTTTTTAAAGTACCTAGTTTTGATTTGTATTTTGCTTTGATTTTTATTAACCATTTCTGCTAATGTTTTCATTGTGGTCTAAAAAACCAAAATGTGCTTTGGACTGTAGCTTTCTGGAAAATAATGAGATATAATCAGGGTTTCATTGTCATGCTCTAGGGGTTAATTCCAGCTGGACTGAGTTGTTTTGCTGGTCAAGACATGAACATAGTGATTAACAGTTTCCTTTTAACCTGGGCCCAAGGAATTTCAGGGCATTTTGACCCAGTTTGTTAACATTGTTTATCAATAACTGTGAGGCTGATGATTTGCAGGTGGTCTTGATGTTACCCATCCCTGCCTCCATCCCCAGAGGGCTATTGTCTGTTACATTTCTGAAAAATGGCTAGGTGTTACAAATACCTAAATATATGTTCATAATTATTCATAGTATTCACAGTGGCAGCAATAGAACTACACATATGAATATTTGTATAACCTATAAATTGATTTTCAAGATATCACTCAGCAAGGTAAAAGGAGAAAAAAATAATTTTGCTAATTCCTCCAGTGAGGATTGACTTGTGAATTTAGAAACATATGCCATAGCTATCTTATTGGGAAACACGGCAGTGCTGTTTTAAAAACACTTACTGAATATTTAGCTCATGAATAATAGATCTCTAACTCCAGATTGTATTTTCTTAGTGAAAAAGGGTTAACAGTTATTATTAGAGCAAAAATAAAAACATAGTGCTATAAATCTGAAAAAAATCACCTGAATATTTTAATATCTCTAAATATATGAATATCTTGTACTAAAATTGCTAGAATAATTTTTATTGCATTTTATATGACTTTTGTATAATCATTGCTGCATTTTATAATTTTTGCACACATTATAGTCTTGCATGTAAGTACTAAGTATTTACTGGCTCAGAAAAATATTAAGTCCACATGCACTTAAAAGATATAGAAATATAAATTTAAACAGTCAAAAAGATATTTGATATATTTATAGTTTGTAAATTAATAAGAGTTATGTCTGAAATATAGAGTAATAAACTAACTACTAAAACATGATGTGAAATTATGTGGTCACTACAAGAATATACCTAGATATAATTGTCAAAATAGTATAGATTAAAAACAATTAGACTACTCAATTCAGATTAGAATATAGAGAATATGCAATATAGTATCGTTCTTTTCTGAACCAATTTAGTAATACATAAATAGAGCATAAGAACTATTCATACTTTTGATTTAAAAAATATGTATCTGTAGTAGTCTAATATAATAATCCTACATCCAGAAAAACCTGTATACACAAAGATATCCATTGCAGCATTGTCTGTAGTGATGAAAATTATAAGCAATTTAGACATCCAAAAGTCGGAGAAGAATTAATAAATGATGAAACCAGTAAGATACCTATATAATGGAGTTTTTGTTGTTATTGTCATTGTTTTTAGGCCACACAAAGCAACATCCTGAATCTTAGTTTCTCAACCAGGGATCAAATCTGCGCACCCTGCACTGGGAGTGTGGATGGAGTCTTTAGCCCTGCACCACCAGCAAAGTTCCTATAATGGAGTTTAATGAAACTATAAAATGGAGTGATGAAGATCCCTGTGTGTTGCTATTAGCTGATTCAGTAGGAGATGACGCTAACTGAAAATAAGCAAGATGCAGAAAAACTGAACAGTAGGGAATATGTTTTAAGAGTATGAATATGGGTACATATTTCCTGATATTTTTCAAAACAGAGCAATGGACAGATAAAGCAAAAACTAATATAAAGTGGTTTTGTAAATTGGGAGGAAAGGAATGTGGAAAGCACAAAGATGGAAGCTTGTAAAAGATGGCCTCCAAAGATCCCCACCTCCTGGTATTCACATCCTTGTAAAGTTCCCTTAATATTGTGCCAGAATTGCTCTGTGTGGCCAAAAGAATTTGGCAGAAATGATGATGTGACTTCCAAGATTAGGTTCTTAAAAGACAATGTAGCTTCCGTTTTATTCTTTCTTTTCTTTTGCATCACTTGTTCTGGGGGAAGGCAGTTGCCCTGTTGAGCGGTCACTCCCACAGGGTGAGGGTCTGAGGTCTGCCAACAGTCACATGGGTGAACCAACCATCTTGGAAGCAGATCATTTAGCCCCAGTTTAGCCTTGAAATGACTGCAGCCCTGGCTGACGTCTAGACTGTATTTCATGAGAGACCCTGAGCTAGAACCATCCAGTTAAGCCATCCTAGATTTCTGACCTTCAGAAACTGTGAGATAATGAACATTTGTTATTTTGAATTGTTAAGTTTGGTCTAATTTCTTGGGCAGCAGTAGATCATGAATACACGTCGGAGCCATAAAACTGATTTAAATAATTAAAAATCTGAATATAAATAAAAAGATAAAAAAAGCAGTCCTTAAAAATTCAAGACAAAGGGAAATAAACTGATCTATCAAGCCAGTGGCAAAACTACACAGACGATGATTACTTCAAGTGACTTGCAAACGGTACTTTTTACTGTACATCCCTAATGTGCTAGATCCTAAAAGGACAAAAAGAACTGCAAATAAATCTTAAATGGCATTCAGTTGTTTAATTGTAAGCAATGACATCGGTATTGCTGCCCTGACACTATTCTATCTGTATAGAAGTAAAGCAAAGAAGTCATTATGTTAACATCACTAAGAACCAAGATTTTATATGAGTCAGAAAAGAGACACAAACACGAAATCAAAGAAGTAAGTAAAAATCCTTTGCTCTTTAATTTGGATTGGAAATAGCAGTATAGATTCATTATTTTTCTTTCTCCAAAAATATGTCTTTCTAGCTCTGTGCACTGAAAGACCTAAAAGAAATAACAACATAATAGCAATAAATACCCACCCAGATTGTGATGACTAAATATAATTTAAAACAAATAAGCATGCAGAATTCCTTAGGGAAATGGCTAATTTCAATTCTGAGACTGGAAATAGAAAAGATGAACCTGGAATGTTCTGTGTTACTAGAAATTAAGAACTACAAGAGTCAAATTAAAGGACTAAGGAGCCAACTTTTTGAGGGGCTGTCACTGGCCCAAGATAGGATACTTTGAGCATCCAAAAAGTGTAATGACTACAAAGTAGTATATGTTTTTATACACCAAATATTTTAAAACTCCTTGAGTTTGTAATGATGTGTGTGTTAGTGGCTCAGTTGTGTCCAACTCTATGTGAGCCCATGGACTGTAGCCCACCAGGCATATCTGTCCATGGAATTCTCCAGGTAAGAATATTGGAGTGGGTTGCTATGCCCTTCTCCAGAGAATCTTCCCCACCCAGGGATCGAATCTAGGTTTCCTGCACTGCAGGCAGATTCTTTACCATCTGAGGCACCAATGATACTAAAATACAAGTAAAACCTCAATGTTCACTTTTTGGAGGTTGCTTGGACACCAACTTATTAATCATAAAATTGACAAAGGAGAAAAATTTAAACATTTTTTTTCTGCCTGGCTGTGTTTCAGAGCATCCAGAATTAATGGGAAAGTTCTTCAGCTTATAATTGAAGCTCTGAAAGAATGTCAGAATCGGAAAATCACCATATCATGAAGGAATGGTTTCGGTTATGAAAATGCTTTAATATCTTGATCTAAGTGGTAGCTACATGACTGGATCATATATAAATATTTTTCCAGCTATCCATTTAATTTTTATGCATTTTATTGCAAGTATAGTTTAATTTAATAATTTTACCTCAATTAAAAAAAAATTCCCATTATGTCTTCCTATCTAGTGTAATAGGAAGTACAGCACCGTATGAAATATCCTTGCCAAAAAATTGAACTTGAATCTAAACAGGGCTCCATATATAACCAACTCACAGAAAATAAAGAGAACAGAGGAACATGTTAAATGATACCAACAGGGTACAACCAGACAAATGGAGAATATGGGACGTTCTATAGAACAAATGGGTCTTCCCTGGTGGCTCAGCTGGTAAAGAATCTGCCTGCAATGCGGGAGACCTGGGTTGGGAAGATCCCCTGGAGCAGGGAAAGGCTACCCACTCCAGGATTCTGGCCTGGAGAATTCCATGGACTGTATAGTCCATGGAGTCTCAAAGAGTCGGATATGACTGAGCGACTTTCACTTTTCACTTTCATAGAATAAATGTCCATGGAGTAGCCAAGAGTTAGACATGACTGAGTGACTGAACACGAATCTGTGCACAGGACAAATGATGTGACTTCTTCAGTGAATTCATAATATAAAAGAGAAAGGGAAGGGGAAAGAATGAGTCATAAATTGAAAGAGACTTAAGTGTTAGTCGCTCAGTCATGCCCAACTCTTTGCAACCCATGGACTCCAGCCCACCAGGTTCCTCTGTCCATGAGATGTTCCAGGCAAGGATACTGGAGTTGGCCACCATTTCCTTCTCCAGGGGATATTTCCAACCCAGGGATCGAACCTGGGTCTCCTGCACTACAGGCAGATTCTTTACTGACTGAGCTACAAGGGAAGCCCAAAAGAGACTTAAGAGACATATTAATCAAAACAATATCTGGACATTGTTTGGGTCTTGATTGAAACGAACCAACTATGAAAAGCCATTTTTGAGACTATCAGAATCATTTGAACACAGATGATATTAAAGGATTAGTGTTCATTTCATTAGATGTGATGGTGGTATTGTGTTCTTAAAATCTGTATCCTGGTAGATAGTTGAGTATGTACGCTTTAAAATATTGTTGGAGAGAAATACAGAGAGGAATAAGTGACTCAAGAAAGCCACAAAGGTAATAACTGTTGAAGCTGAATGATAGATAAACTGGGGCTCTTTAAACTTGCTTCTTTATTTTTGCATACGTTAAGAAGCTCTTCAGTTATTGAGCTTCAATTCACCCTTCTATACCTTGTGATTCTGGGGATGGAGTTTGACCATCCACATTTCTGCTTTGCCAACTGTTCCCCATCAGATTCTGACCATAGGGGGTTGATAGAGGGAGACTGCAGGGCTGGAGGAGAATAATGGAATTTAAACTCTTTTCTGTTCTTCCTTGTTGCTTCCTGCCAGCTTCCTGCCTCCCTCAGCATCTCCCCACCCAGGAGCATTTCTTCACCCCTGAATCAGCCATTCATGTCAACAGCTGATTGCAGTTTGCAGTTTTCCAACATTCACAGAATGAGCCTCGTCAAACCCATGTCAGAAATACCAGCATGAGGTGAGCAGCAGCCCCTCCTCAGAGGTCTGGGTCCCAGCCCATGGAGCCCTTCCTCTAAGCTTCTAAGTTGTAATAATTCCATTCTCTTTCCCTGGTACGCAAGCCCTGGGGCGGGAGTGATAGCAGTTTTCTGTTTCCTACTCCAAGATATCTTACAGTTCTCTGCACCACTTGAGTTAATCTATTGATACTTAACTTTATGACTACTTCACGCTTTTTACATGACTTTCTGCCCGTTCAAATAACTAATGTGGCTTCTGCCTCTTGACTGGGCCCTACTGAAAGGTACACCCATCAGTCATTGGTTAAAGGCTGCTTCCAGGGAGGTTCATTACCCAGCATGTGCCATCAGTCACAGGGGCGGTAAAGTCGACACCTGCAGCAGGGCAGGTTCCAGTTGCAAGAGACAACAGTTAGGCAAAGTACTGTAGGAGCTAGCTTTGGAAGTTGGGCCAGTGTGTACTAAAGTGATAAGGGAGAGGGAACAAGGGCGGGATGGGGGCGGGGTGTGACAATGTTTGCTACACAGCCTAATGCTCTTTATAAAAAATTAATTTCTCATTACACAAGCATTCATTATCTTTGAAAGACTCTTAGTCATTAACCATAAGGCAAAAGTCCTCTCAATCACCATTCCCCATCTAGATTCCCTTTGCTTCCTTGCTCCCTAGAGGTAATCACTGTTATCAGTTATCAGTTACATGTGTTTTTCTACATATATATGTATATAAAACGTACATGGCATTATTTTGTAGCTTTTGGTTTTTATTTCAGAGTATACATGTCTTCTTGCAATTTGCTTTATTTACAAAACAATTTGTCTTGGAACTCATTCCATATTATGACACATAGATCCACCTATTTCTTTTTAACTGTTGCATAATATTCTCTAACGTCCATATGCCATTGTTTATCTTGCTTGTGATCTAAGTTAACAATTAACAAAATTCTATGATTAATATCCATGTCTGTGTGTCTTTGTACCAGTTTAGGAGTGTTTTTCCAGGTTAGATACAGAACAATAGAAATGCTAGGTCAGTTTTAAATGTGCATTAGATGTTAAAAATATGTCTTCTAAAATGTGATTCTAATGTACAAGCTGTGATATTGCAGCTTATAATAAGAAATATATATATAGTAAGTCCCCTACATACAAATGAGTTCCATTCCGAAAGCGCATTTGTAAGTCCAATTCGTTTGTAAGTCCAACAAAGTTAGCCTAGGTACCCAACTAACACAATAGGCTATATACTACTGCACAGTAATTGGTTTGTAATACTTTTCACACAAATAATACATAAAAAACAAACACAAAAAATAAGGAAAACATTTTTAATCTTACAGTATAGTGCCTTGAAAAGTACAGTACTATAGTACAATACCTGGCATACAGGAGCTGATAGCAGGACAAAGTACAGCTTTTTTGCTTGCTTCCAGGCATCCTGTTTAGTTCAGTTCAGTTCAGTCGCTCAGTCGTGTCCGACTCTTTGCGACCCCATGAACTGCAGCACGCCAGGCCTCCCTGTCCATCACCAACTCCCGGAGTTCACTCAGAGCATCCTGAGCTTGAAATAAAAATACTGTACTACCGGACTCTATACACTACTGTACAGTAAGGTACACAAAAACACAACCACTTGTAGAGGATGCACGCACATGATACTGTACACCAGACCTGTCAACTATTATGTGATTGGATGTGAAAACGCACGTTTGCATCTTTGAGAGTTCACAACTTGAACGTTCCTATGTAGGAGACATACTGTAGTTGGTCTTCATCCTCATTTCTGGCAGGGTTCCTAAAACCCTTGGAATTTCCTAAGCAAAGAGAGCAACAAAGGTGTCTTTGTGATGTGAATAAGGTGATTCCCCAACTGCACCTAAGAATGGGGGCTGGTTGCCAGAGGAATCAACGTTGTGATTAGAGGGTTGCAACTTTCGGTCCTACCTTCTAACCTCAGGGGAGGGGATGGGAGGAGAGCTGGAGGTTGTCACCAGAGTCACCAATGGCCAATGACTGAATCAATCTTGACTAAGTAATGAAGCCTCCTTAAAAACCCAAACCTATAGGATTCAGAGAGCTTCTGGATTGGTGAACTCGTGCTTATCTGGGGGGAATGGGACTACTGGAGAGGACATGGACACGCCTCATCCTTTCCCCACACTTTGTCCTAAGAATCCTTTCCATCTGGCTGTTCCTGAGTTATATCCTTTTATAATAAACCGATGGTCTAGTAGGTAAATCGTTTCTCTGAGTTCTTTGAGCCGCTTTAGCAAACGTACTGAACCCTAGGAGGGGATCTTTGGAACTTAGCCAGTTGGTCAGAAGTAAAACGTCAGGATTGAGTTGAATTCTTGGACACCCCACTGGTGTCTGAAAATTGGTGTTGTATGGAAAGCACCTCCGCTCCCACCAAAAAAAAACCCTACACATTCAAATTGGGTTTGGGAACTCAAGAGTTGGTGTCAGTGAAATGGGATTTGCTAGAATGGCCCAGGCTCAAAGAAACTTGTAGTTTAGGAAGGGAAAGGATGAATGGGAATAGGGAGGTACATATATCCTTATTACAAAATTTTAAACTAGTTTGGGAAGTCTTAACATAATTTGCTATTCTGCTTCCCCTCAAGGGTCTTACAGATGCTAATTAAAAACATTAGGTTAATTAACAAGAGAATGAGAAGACACTGAGAGGCAACTCTTCTTCCCCACTAGGTGGAACTTTTTAAACTGTTTTTAAGGCATAAGGTAGATAACATGAATATTGACTGGAGAGAGCCCTTGGGACTTGTACCAGTAGGGTGGAAATCTTTAGATGGTTGTTAAGAAATAGGATGAAATAAAAATGGGACATTGGTGGGGTTAAAACAAAGGTTTCTTTTTAAAAATAATTTCTTTTGGCCAAGCTGTGCGGTTTGGGGGAATTCTCTGACCAGGGATTCAGCCTGGGCTATGGCAGTGAAAAAGTCCTATCCAATAGACCGCCAGGCAGCTCACCAAAACAAAGGGGTCCTAAGGATGGGTGGGCAAAAGGACCCCTGGTTGACTCCCAATATTAAAGGACCCCAAACAAGTCTGCTCTATATACCCTAGAGGAGAAATTAAAAGCTGGAAAGCAAACTTTGCGATGAGAAACATGACCAGTATAGTAATTGCTTGGGGTCATGCTTAGGCCTGTTAATCAAAACAGAGATTGATAAAAGGGTTGGGGTCCCTAAGCTTGACCCCTCGCTGGAGCCTTTTACACTAGAGTGGATAAAATGCGTAGGGGGTGAAGAAGAGAAGTTGCCAGTACTCACTGATAGGAGAATCACATGAACCCATTGGTGAAGCCCTTACTTAGGTTACAACTAGATGGAGAGAAAGTAAAAATGGAATGGTTGATAGAATCATGAAAATTGAAATGTCTAAGCAGGGATTATGTAAAAAAGTTGTGTCGGTGGGAGAATGGCATTGAAACATGTATACTATCATGTAAGAAACGAATCGCCAGTCTATGTTCGATACAGGATACAGGATGCTTGGGGCTGGTGCCCGGGGAAGATCCAGAGAGATGATATGGGGTGGGAGGTGGGAAGGGGGTTCAGGATTGGGAACTCATGTACACCCGTGGTGGATTCATGTCAATGTATGGCAAAACCAATACAGTATTATAAAGCAAAATAAAGTAAAAATTAAAATTAAAAAAAAAAGTTGTGTCGGTGTTACCGGAACGTTTTGTGGGAATGGCTGTTATGTCTGGCTGGGGAACACCTCCCCTACCTAGTGCTGTAAAATCCAAACCTGAGGATGAGGTCCTAAGGGAGGCTACAGTTAGGACCGTAATGGATGGTACTAAGATAAAGTTTTGTGGGAGAAGCCGCATGTTGGAACAGGCTTTCTGTGAAGTGGTGGTATCTCTCTTACCTGTCATGGGAACAGACATACTATCTGACCGGGGAATGTTTCTCCCACTGAGGATTGTAAAACAGAGGACACGTGACTCCACCCCTTAAGCAATATTAATGGGACTTGCTAAATGGGAACCAGTAAGACCGCCTAAGCCCACACAGTGGAATAGAAGCTGGGGTACCAGTAGGGACAAAGTCTCTGTGTCACAGCCCAACATGGAATGTAGCTTGGACTTAGGGCAGGAGCCTGTCAGCACTCCCCGTGACAACTGGGACTCGCAACTAGAGAATTCCCATTTGAGGGCTATTTGCTACCTTGTTATTAGACATTATTAATCGAAGCTACCCTTATGACTGAAGGACTTGAAGTGCTCTTAAATCTGAAATGGTTATAATGTCAAGGACAACGTTGGAGAAATGCCCTAATGGGAATGGCGGCACCCAGAACAGTTCCATAACAATATGGGAATGGGTTATACAGGATTTTGTTATTGGGAGGAAGAAAGCAAGGAGACAGTCAGGAGCAGGGAGCCTCTTTTCTCCTAGGACTGACTCCAGAACTGTGTGAGTAGCGGCTGGATTCTACTGTCATTTGAACAGTGCCCTATAAACAGCTCTCTACTGACAGAGAAAGGGCCACTTGGTTTGTGGACAGCAGTTTCACAGTGAATGAACACCCCCGATCGAAGAAGGTGAAAACAAATTAGCTCAGTGGGCTGAGTTGTATGGTGTTTGCTTAGCAGTGATGAAAGAATTGAACAGTGGTAAAGCCCCTGTGTCTGAGTTTTTACTGACTCATGGGCAGCGGCCATTGGCCATACGGTCAGGCAGAGGGCAAGGGAAACCTGGCTTATTAAAGAGATGCCCTTATGGAAGTCACTATGGGAATTTGAGGGGGGCGTGAAGGTAGGACATGTCAATGCTCGTTGGGAGAATCCCATTCCGGCTTTGGGAGGTGACTGGAATCAACAAGCAGATATCCATCCCCGCACTTGCTGGAGGTGGCCACCTGGGCCCATGAAATGAGTGGATATAGGGGTGCTGAAGCATTGCAGAGATGGGACTGATCCGGACGTGGTCCTCTTGTTCCCTCTGAGATGCAAGATGCCAAATAAGAGCTGTTCTGTCAGCGAGACAGACAGGGGTGCGGTGGGCTGTGTGGCAGATTCTGGTGGGAAGACCTTGACTGTAGCTGCCAAGTGAGGCCAAGGCTGGAGGCTCAGGGCTTCAAATGGATCCTGGGTCCTGACAGGGGCAATGTTGAGCCCAGCCTGGGCTTTACTTGCCCGGTGGTCGATGCCACTTCTCAGGGTGTTAGGAAAGGACCTGAACACAGGAGAGGGCACCAATTTGAACATCTGATCATCATTTCTTCAGACTAAGGAACACACTTCACCAGCTCATAATGTCAAAGGATGTATGTTTGTGCTAAGTCACTCAGTCATGTCCGACTCTTTGCAATCCCACGGACTGTAGCCTGCCAGGCTCCTCTGTCCATGGGAATCTCCAAGGATGGACAGCAATATATCCTCTTCAGAGTGTGATGGAATCTGAAGGGGCAGTTAGAACAATGGTTGTCTATAACAGAGGATAGACGCATGAAGGGCCAGCTTCCATGCCTTCAACACTCACATGAGTGGGGCTAAAGGGTTTCCTCGCTGGGTAGATTTCTCTGTTTCTCTGGTGGATCTGAGGGAAAGGGGGAGTGAAAGCCATTGGTATTTTTTTCTTCCCCACATCACTTCGGCTTTTTTTTCCTCCCTACTTGATGCAGGGGTCACAAGACCAGGGCTGGAAACAGGGATGGTTCCTGAGCAAGAAACTACAACTGTGTTTTTAACCTTTGTGTCAGAATTCCTAAGAGCCTGATGGGGCGGGATGTGCCTTTACACGTGTAACAAAATTGGGATCAACAGCGAAAGCAGCTATATTGCCTGGAGGTAAAGATAGCCTGCTAGTTCTGAGTCTGTGTAACCTTATCTGACTAGAGGAGCACTCAGGGGGAGGCGCTTGCTTAACTAGTATTGCTGCCTGCCATCTACACCAGCACCGAGGCCGAACCTAAAGTCCCTCCCAAAGGTCAGAAAATTTGGATATAGATGGAGAGAAGGGGAAATGGTAGCTGAGGGTAAATAGGAATGAATAAATAAATTGGTTCCATAATGAGGGACATCCGACATTATGTTAACATCTCCCAAGAGGCTCAAAGCAAGATACCTGAAAGGGTGAAGCCACATGCTGCTGACCCCACTCCTGCTTTTAGTACCTGACAAGATCAAATTGAAGCTTGCAAACCTGAGTGGACCTGGCCCTGGGAGACATTTTCTTATGATCTGATGCTGGGTTGGAAATTTATTAATGACTGAGTGGGATTCTAGTCATGGGCCGGTATCTTTTGATTTTTAGGATTATTTTGTTGTAAGGGATCCATATTTGAAGATCAGGGAGTGAACTGGGATATTTTGACTTATAATAAGAAATATATATCTTTGGTCCCCTATTGTGGCAGTTACTAAAATCCTTGGAACTTCCGAAGTAAAGAGAGCAACAAAGGTGTCTTTTGTTATGTTAACGAAGTGGCTTTTGGACTGTACCTAAGAATGGGGTTGGTTGCCAGGGGGACCAACATGTTGATTAGAAGGTTGGAACTTTTAGTCCTTCCTCCTCATTTTGGAGGAGTAGAGGGGAGCTGTAAGTTGAATCTATCACCCATGGCCAATGACTTAGTCAATCGTGCCTGTGTAACAAAGCCTACATAAACACCCAAAAGTACAGAGTTCAGACAGCTTCCAGGCTGGTGAACACGTGGAGATGTGGGGAGAGTGGTGAGCCCAGGGAGGGCATGGAAGCATGAGCCCAGGGGAGTCCTATCCCCCCACCTTGCTCTATGAATCTCTTCCCTCTGGCTTCCTGAGTTGTAGCCTTTTATAATGAACCAGTGACCTAGTGAGTAAAATGTTTGAGTTCTTTGAGCTGCCCTAGCAAATTAATCGAACCCAAGGAGTGGGTTGTTAGAACAAAGCCAACTGTTCCAAAGTACAGGTCACAACCTGGACTTGGGACTGGCATCTGAAGTGGGGGTGAGGTAGAGGGCAGTCCTGTAGGACTGAACCTTCAACCTATGGAATCTGATGCTGTCTCTGGGTAGATGGTATCAGAATTGATATGACCTGAGTTGAATTCTTGGACGCTCTGCTGGTGTCTGAGAATTGCTTGTTTGTTTGGGGAAACCTCCCTGCCCCCAACATACATTGGAAATTGGATCTCAGAACACCTAAAAGACAAGGGTACTAGGAAGGTGCCAATGTTCTTCTTACTATAGGACTCACTATAGCTATCTTAGCCTTCATTTCCCATCTGGCTCTGCTCTGGGCCCTCTTAGTAGAGGATAACCCAGTGGGGAGAAAGCTAGCTGTTCACCCCAGCCATCCACAAGCCACCAGGCATCTTCTGCATTCTACTGTCCACGGGGCCACCAGGGCAGGACTAACTTGAATGTCACAGGAGACACCAAAGTGGAGTCTTTATGCTGGCAGCAATGTCTGTGGTGTCCCCTGAGAGCAGAGTCTCATAGAGATTCTTGGAATGGGCTTGTTCCTGGGCCTCTGTGACAGTCCTTAGCAACTGCTGGAAATAATTACAGTAATTACATATGAATGAGTTCCATTCAGAGAGTGCATTCATTAGGTCCAATTTGTTTGGAAGTCCAACAAACTTTGCCTAGGTACTCAACTAACACAATTGGCTATATAGTACTATACTCTAATAGATTTATAATACTTTTCACACAAATAATATATCAGTTCAGTTCAGTTCAGTCGCTCAGTCGTGTCCCACTCTCTGCCACCCCATAGACTGCAGCATGCCAGGCTTCCCTGTCAATCACCAACTCCCGGAGCTTACTCAAACTCATGTCCATCGAGTCAGTAATGCCATCCAACCATCTCATCCTCTGTTGTCCCCTTCTCCTTCTGCCTTCAATCTTTCCCAGCATCAGGGTCTTTTCCAGTGAGTCACTTCTTCACATCAGATGGCCAAATACTGGAGTTTCCGCTTCAGCATCAGTCCTTCCAATGAATATTCAGGACTGATTTCCTTTAGGATGGACTGGTTGGATCTCCTTGCAGTCCAAGAGACTCACAATAGTCTTTTCCAACACCACAGTTCAAAAGCATCAATTCTTTGGTGCTCAGCTTTCTTTATGGTTCAACTCTCAAATCCATATATGACTACTGGAAAAACCATAGCTTTGACTAGACAGACCTTTGTTGGCGAACTTATGTCTCTTCTTTTTAATATGGTGTCTAGGTTGGTCATAGCTTTTCTTCCAAGGAGCAAGTGTCTTATAAGGTCATGGCTTCATGAAATAATATATAAACAAACACAAAAAATAAAACATTTTTAATCTTACAGTACAGTACTGGTGGCTCAGCATGTAAAGAACCTGCCTGCCAATGCAGGAGATGCCGAAGATGCGGGTTTGATCCCTGGGTCAGAAAGATCCCCTGGAGAAGGGAATGGCAACCCACTCCAGTCTTCTTGCCTGGAGGATCCCATGGACAGAGGAGCCTGGTGGGCTACAGTCCATGGGATTGCAAAGAGTTGGACATGACTGAGCGCCTGAGCAAGGCACACACTACTGTACTCTATACAGTACTGTGCAATAAAGTGCACAAAAGCACAACCACTTGTACAGGATGCACACATATGACAATGTACGCCAGACACTTGAACTAACTTACATGATTGACATTCGAAGAAGTGTTAGTTGCTCAGTAGTGTCTGACTCTTTGCAACACAATGGACTAGAGTCCGCCAGGCACCTCTGTCCATGGGCTTCTCCAGGCAAAAATACTGGAGTGGGTTGCCACGCCCTTCTTGAGGGGATCTTCCTGACCCAGGAACTGAACCCAAGTCTCCCGCATTGCGGGCAGATTCTTTACTGTCTGAGCTACCAGCGAAGCCCCTGACATGCACACAAATGTTTGTATCTGTGAAAATTTGAAACTTAAAGTTTCATATGTAGGAGACTTACTGTAGTTGAATTTGGGGGGCTCTGAAGTCCTTGCCTGACCCTGGGGCAGAGTGAGTAGCTTACCATAGCCTTCCTTATATGCAACTAACACTGGACCCAGTGCCTGTGGGAGTGGCATCAGGTCAATGGGCACCGGGTTCAATGTTAGTGGCATCTGCATGAGAAAGGCTAATTGGTTTCTTTCAGTTACCCCTAAGCATACCTGGGATTGGGATCCACAGTGTACTTGGCCATGTCAATATTTGGAAAAATATTTTTCAGGCAGAGGAAACACAAAGTCCTAGGATCTGAAGTAAGAGCATGCTTATCATGTTGAAGGAATGGTCCAGAGGGTGGTTGGAATACAGAGTGAGGAGGACAAGTAGGATACGGAGTCAGAGGCAACGATGAGGATTGGAGACTACATCAACTTTCCAGCTCACTCCTGCCCTGCTGCTGCTGCTGCTGCTAAGTCACTTTAGTCGTGTCTGACTCTGTGCGACCCCATAGACGGCAGCCCACCAGGCTCCTCCAGGCTTTTCCAGACTGGGCTCTTGGTTTCTTTGGCGATTCAGTTCCCTCAAACCTGAATAGGCCTCTGATCTTTTTGCTTCTGGGCAGTTTTGAGTTTTGTAACCATATTCAAAGTTCTTTCCTAGACATAGTTGTGAAGTCTGCTTTGTGTTTTTACCTCCTTCTTCCCATGCTTTTCCTTTTTCAAGTGAATGGTGGCTACCTTGATGCGGTCACAAAAAGCAGGCTCAGGCAAGAAGGATGGACACCAACCACCACCCTCAATCTGATTTTTTTCTTTTTTTTTAATTGCAGTATGGTTGATTTACAATGTTGTGTTAGTTTCAAATATACAGCAAAGTGATTCAGTTAGACATATATATATATATATATTCAGATTCTTTTTCCTTATGCGAATGTGCTCAGTCATATCTGACTCTTTGCTACCCCATGGACTGTAGCCCTCAAGGCTCCTCTGTCCAGGGGATTTTCCAATTAAGAATACTGGATTGGGTTGCCATTTCCTCCCCCAGGGGATCTTCCCAACCTGGGGAATGAACCTTCATCTCCTACATTGACAGGTGGATTCTTTACCACTGAACCACCAGGGAAGCTCTTTTCCTGTATAGGTTATTATAAAACATTGACTATAGTTCCCTGTGCAATACAGTAGGTCCTTGCTGGTTATCTATTTCATACTCAGTCTGATTTTTGCTTCAGGGCAGAGTCCCTCTGTTTAACTGAGGAGTCTTTTCTTTTTTTTTTTTTTTAACCTGAGGAGTCTTAATGTGCCTTGTGTCAAGTGCTTAAGCAGTCTCTAAGCTGGGGCCTCGTGGCTGACACGATTGCAGCTGTTAGGCTGGGGAGAGATAATGAGGCCAAATGCATTTAGATTATATATTGCAGAGACCACATAGGAGAGATCAGCATGGTCTCTGCTCCCCACGCCCCTCGTCCCACAGCATCATACTGAAAAAGAGGAGCCAAATGACTGAATACCAGTGTGCTAAGTCGTTTTGCTGGGGGGAGGCCAATTCTAAACTACAGTCAAGCAGTTTTCTAGATAGCCATGGAAGTTGGCAGCTGTAGCCTGGCGGGTAGTGGGGTGGGTAGAAAGGGTTGTCCTCCCCAGAACAAGGGAGATGGGTGAGAAATGGCCTTGTGGCAGTCTGCCACAAGATAGTGAGGGGAAACTGCCTTGCAGCAGCTCCCTGTCCTTATCTCCCTTTGTTCCAGGAGGAATCACAGAGCCTTCTGCCAAGTCTGGTCAGACTACCGACAAGCTCTGCTTCTGTGACCTATATGGAGATGTGCAAGGCCACCAGCGTGTCCTGATACAGCTTGTCCCTTACACTCTGTTGCACAAAGCCTCTTTCAGTCTTTTCTCTTGTTGTTGGGGATTCAAGAGTAGGCAGCTTTTCTAACTTTGTGCTCCCCAATTTTTTCCCTCTTTTCCATTTTGTCATTGAATCTTCCAATTCTGGCCTGAGCTTTTCGTTTTCTTGGAAAAATACCTTGTTAAACACACCAAGGAACCATCAATACACACTATTAACACTTCCTTCTATCCTCTTTCCCTAAAGCCATTGGCTCAGTTACGTGTAGGATCATCATTGTGGCATGTCAGCTCTTAGTTGCAGCACGTGGGATCTTTAGGTGGCATGCAGAATCTACTTCCCTGACCAGAGATTGAACCTGGGCTTCCTGCATTGGGAGCTTGGAGTCCTACCACTGGACCACCAGAGATATCCCCTGACGTCTTTTTTAATACAGATGTTACCTTAATCAAGCCTTTCACAAAACTCTCCATCTTTCCACTGGAGAAGGCAATGGTACGCCACTCCAGTACTCTTGCCTGGAAAATCCCATGGATGGAGGAGCCTGGTAGGCTGCAGTCCATGGAGTCGCTAGGAGTCGGACATGACTTAGTGACTTCCTCTTCACTTTTCACTTTCATGTATTGGAGAAGGAAATGGCAACCCACTCCAGTGTTCTTGCCTGGAGAATCCCAGGGACGGGGGAGCCTAGTGGGCTGCCATCTATGGGCTGCCATCAATGGGGTTGCACAGTCGCACACAACTGAAGCAACTTAGCAGCAGCAGCTGCAACCAAGGTCATCCATAGCGTAAGGTACAGAGCCATCTCTGTTGCAGCAAGCTGGAAACATTGTAGCTAGCTGGAAAGCTACAAGCTTGCCTTGGAGCAAGGCAAAAACATGTAGGAGTATGCTTCAGTTCAGTTCAGTTCAGTGGCTCAGTCATGTCCGACTCCTTGCAAGCATGAATCACAGCATACCAGGCCTCCCTGTCCATCACCAACTCCCGGAGTTCACTCAAATTCATGTCCATCAAGTCGGTGATGCCATCCAGCCATCTCATCCTCTGTCATCCCCTTCTCCTCCTGCCCCCAATCCCTCCCAGCATCAGGGTCTTTTCCAATCAGTCAACTGTTCGCATGAGGTGGCCAAAGTACTGGAGTTTCAGCTTCAGCATCAGCCCCTCCAATGAACACCCAGGACTGATTTCCTTTAGGATGGACTGGTTGGATCTCCTTGCAGTCCAAGGGATTCTCAAGAGTCTTCTCCAACACCATAGTTCAAAAGCATCAATTCTTCGGCGCTCAGCTTTCCTCACAGTCCAACTCTCAAATCCATACATGACCACTGGAAAAACCATAGCCTTGACTAGACGGACCTTTGTTGGCAAAGTAATATCTCTATTTTTCAATATGCTGTCTAGGTTGGTCATAACTTGTCTTCCAAGGAGTAAGTGTCTTTTAATTTCATGGCTGCAGTCACCATCTGCAGTGATTTTGGAGCCCCCCAAAATAAAGTCTGACACTGTTTCTACTGTTTCCCCAAGTATGTCCCATGAAGTGATGGGACCAGATGCCATGATCTTCGTTTTCTGAATGTTGAGCTTTAGGCCAACTTTTTCACTCTCCTCTTTCACTTTCATCATGAGGCTTTTTAGTTCCTCTTCACTTTCTGCCATAAGGGTGGTGTCATCTGCATATCTGAGGTTATTGATATTTCTCCCGGCAATCTTGATTCCAGCTTGTGCTTCTTCCAGCCCAGCGTTTCTCATGATATACTCTGCATATAAGTTAAATAGGCAGCGTGACAATATACAGCCTTGACATACTCCTTTTCCATGGGGACGGTCTGGATCCCTGTCTCCTGTATAATGTCACGAACCTCTGTCCATGGTTCCTCAGGCTCTCTGTCTATCAGATCTAGTCCCTTAAATCTATTTCTCACTTCCACTGTATAATCATAAGGGATTTAATTTAGGTAATACCTGAATGGTCTAGTGGTTTCCCCCACTTTGTTCAATTTCAGTCTGAATTTGGCAATAAGGAGTTCACAATCTAAGCCAGTCAGCTCTCGGTCTTGTTTTTGCTGACTGTATAGAGTTTCTCCATCTTTGGCTGCAAAGAAATCAATCTGATTTCGGTGTTGACCATCTGGTGATGTCCATGTGTAGAGTCTTCTCTCGTGTTGTTGGAAGAAGGTGTTTGCTATGACCAGTGTGTTCTCTTGGCAAAGCTCTATTAGCCTTTGCCCTGCTTCATTCTGTACTCCAAGGCCAAATTTGCCTGTTCCCCCAGGTGTTTCTTGACTTCCTACTTTTGCATTCCAGTCCCCTATAATGAAAAGGACATCTTTTTGGGGTGCTAGTTCTAAAAGGTCTTGTAGGTCAGAGTTGGACAGGACTGAAGCGACTTAGCAGGAGCAGCTGCAACCAAGGTCATCCATAGGGTAAGGTACAGAGCCATCTCTGTTGTAGCAAGCTGGAAACGTTGTAGCAAGCTGGAAACGTTGTAGCAAGCTGGAAACGTTGTAGCAAGCTGGAAAGCTACAAGCTTGCCTTGGAGCAAGGCACAAACATGTAGGAGTATGCTTGGGAGGTTATTTATAAGGACAGACTGAAAGTGGCACATGCAGTTTGTTCTCACATTCCTTTGCCATCATTTCATCGCCTGGCCATACCTAACTGCAAAAGAGGCTTGGAAAATGTGTCCCCAAGAAGACACAGAAAACCTGGATTAGGTAAGCAGCTATTCATCTCTGTCAAGGGGTGCTGTGGAACAGTGTATTCGCAGTGTGAGGGTTGTGAGAAGTGGCTGAATTCTGGGTTTATATTGAATGTCGAGACAGAGGAGAAGGCAATGGCACCCCACTCCAGTACTCTTGCCTGGAAAATCCCATGGATGGAGGAGCCTGGTAGGCTGCAGTCCATGGGGTCGCTAAGAGTCAGACATGACTGAGCGACTTCACTTTCACTTTTCACTTTCATGCTTTGGAGAAGGAAATGGCAACCCACTCCAGTGTCCTTCCCTGGAGAATCCCAGGGACGGGGGAGCCTGATGGGCTGCCGTCTATGGGGTCGAACAGAGTCGGACACGACTGTAGTGACTTAGCAGCAGCAGCAGCAGCAGCAGCAGCGACCGCAGAGACATCAGAATTTGTTGATGCCAAGATTTGGGTCTTGAATAATTTGGAAGAATAGGTTGACTGTAAAAGACTATTGAGAACTCAGTTTTGACCAATGTGATCTTTCGGGTGCCTTTGAAGCTTCCATGTGGAGACATTAGAAAGGCAGTTGGATATGCAGGTTTTACAGTTCAAAGGAGGGCCCTCAGGCCCTAGATGGTATCTAAAGCCATTGGACAACACTAATGGCAGCACTGTATGTACAAATAATACTACACAAATTTCATTCATTCCATAAAGTCCATATTTTCATCTTTTTGAGATTGGAATATATGTCAAAACACTCAATCCAGTCTTCAATGATTATGACTGATGGTGTTATCTTTCCTTGGTGGTAGTATTTAAAATAATGATGTATCTTACAATTGACAGCACCTCAGATTCAGTGAAATTGTATTTATTAATGGTTGTAAAAACAATGATAATATTAAAAAAAAATTTTTTTTTGGCTGCACTGGGTCTTCGTTGATCCTCTCAGGCTTTCACTAGTTAGGTGAAAGGGGGCTTCTCTAGCGGTGGCTTCTCTTGTTGCAGATCACAGGCTCTAAAGCGTGGGCTCAGTAGTCGTGGCACACAGGTCTAGTTGCCCTGAGGCATGTGCGATCTTCCTGGACCAGGGATCGAATTGGTGTCCCCTGCATTGCAAGGCGGATTCTAAACCACTGGTGGCTCAGATGGTAAAGAATCTGCCTGCAATGGGGGAGATTTGGGTTCAATCCCTGGGTCGGGAAGATATCCTGGAGAAAGGAATGGCAACCCACTCCTGTATTCTTGCCTGGAGAATTCCATGGACAGAGGATCCTGGCCGGCTACAGTCCCTGGAGTCGCAAAGCGTTGGACATGTCTGAGTGACTAACACTTTCACTTTCCACCAGGGAAGCCCTGATGATAATATTTAGAGCACTTAATATTGTGCATCACACAGTGTGCTAAGCCACTTCCATGATTATCTTTATAGTATGGAAATATTCAGAGCACAGACATTGTGGCCTGACTGTGTGGGAGGCCAAATGCTTAATCTACCTGTGCCATGGTTTCCTCATCTCTAAAATAGGATGATAATAGTACCTAAGTTGGGCTTCCCAGATGGCGCCAGTGGTAAAGTGGGCAAGGCAACCCAGTCCAGTATTTATGCCTAGGGAATCCCTTGGACAGAGGAGCCTGGTGGGCTACGTTCCATAGGGTCACAGTTGGACACGACTGAAGCGACTTAGCATGCACAGTACGTAAGTTATAGGTTTAGAAAGAGAATTAAAGGAATTGATACATGTAAAGTACTTAGAACAGTGCTGAAGTTCATTACTATTTGGTAATATTATTGTTGAATCTATGAAATATGCATGTATGCAAAAAATTCATCAAGCTATACTCTTTAGTGCCTTTTACCCAAGTTACCATATATATTTTATGTCTAAGTAAAAGAGGAAAACAAACCAAACAAAAAAGTTTAGAGAAAGAGATCATCTGTTTTCTAAATAAGAAAAAAAATGTGTACAATGATATTCACTGAAGTATTTTTGTCAGAAATTAATATAGTTACTCCAGCTTTCTTTTTACTAGAGTTACCTCGGTGTATCTTTCACTTTCCCTTCCTTCTCTATCCCTTCCTTTTTTTTTTTTTTTTTGGCGCACCACACAGCAAGTAGGATCTCCATTTCTGAACCAGGAATCAAACCCATGTCCCCGGCATTGGAAGGCAGAGTCTTAATCACTGAAGTCCTCTAGCCCTTTACTTTTAATTTATCGTTTCAATTTATTTGTCTCTATATTTAAAGTGGGTTTCTTGTAGACAACAATGATTGGGGCTTGTTTTTTTGTAATCTACTCTTGACAGTTTTTGTCTTTTATTTGATGTACTTAGAACACTGATGTTTAAAGTGATTACTGATATAGTTGGATTAATATTCCTGTTTTCTAATCATTGTCCTTGTTTGTGTGTGTGTGTGTTTTGTGTGTGTTTGCCTTCTCTTTTTCTGCCTTTTGTCCTTTTATGAGATATAACTGTATATAACATTATATTAGCTTCAGGTGTTCAGCATGATTTGTTATGTGTATGTATTGCAAAATGATCACTGCAATAAGTCTAGTTAACATCCGTCACCAGACATGGTTACAGCAAAAATTTTTTTCTTGTGATAAGGACTTTTCCTATCTACTCTCCTAGCAACCTTCAAATATTACAATACAGTATTATAAACTATAGTCACCACCCTGTACATTTCATCCCCGTGACTTATTTATTTTGTAACTGGAAGTTTGTACCTTTTGATGCACTTCACCAGTTTTGCCCACCTGCCCCCTCTGTCTCTGGCAACTACCAACCTGTTCCTGTATCTATGAGCATGCTTTCATTTTGTTTTTTAAAGATTTCACATAGAAGTGAGGGCATACAGTATTTGTCTGTGTCTGTCTGACTTATTTCACTTAGCATAATGTCCTCATGGGCATCGATGTTTTTGCAAATGCCAAGATATCATCCTTTTTTTGTGGCTGAATTATCCATTGTATATATCTCACATTTTCTTTATTCATCTGTTGATGGACGCTTAGGTTGTCTCCATATCTTAGCTATTGTAAATCATGCTGCAATGAACATGGGGGGTGCTGCCTTCTCTGGTTTTTAACTGAACATTTTGTATATGACTCCATTTTTTCTCCTCTCTTAGCATATTGGTTATATATATATTTTAGTGTTTCCCCTAGAGTTTGCAATATATATTTACAACTAGTTCAGTTCACTTTCAAATAACACTATACCACTTCATGAGTAGTGCTAATACCTTATAACAGAGTATTTTCATGTCCTCCCTCCTGTTCCTTATAACATCCTGTCATTCATTTCAGTTATGTATTAGCTATTACACTTATTAAGTATTGCTATTATTGATGACATTGTTGCTATTATTATTTTGAACAATTGATTTAATTGATTTTTAAATCAATTGAACAATTGATTTAATTCTTAAGTCAATTAAGAATAAGAAAAATAAATACCTTATTTTATCTTCATTTATTCCTTTTCTCTTCTTCTTTTTTTTTTTGGCCATACCATATGGCTTGTGGGATGTTAGTTCCCTGACCAGAGATAAAACTGAGGCCCATGTCAGTGAGAGCTTGGAGTCTTAACCACTGGAAGGCCAGGAAAGCCCCCACTTATTCCTTTTCTAACGTCCTTTCTTTCTTTCTTTTGATCCAAGTTTCTAAACTGTATTATTGTTTTTCTTCTTTCTGAAGAACTTATTTTAACATTTCTTGAAAGGCAGATCTACTGGCAACAAATCCTCTCAATTTTTCTTTGTGTGAGAACGTGTTAATTTTTCCTTTACATTTGAAAGATAATTGACTAGATACCAAGTTCTAGGTTAGTGTTTTTCTCTTTCAACACTTGAAATGTTTCACTCAAACCTTCTCTCTTCTTGTTTGCTTGGTTTCTGAAGGAAATTCCAATGTGATTATTATTTTTGCTCCTCTGTAGGTAAGGTTTCTTTATCTCCTCTGGCTTCTTTTAAGATTTTCTCTTCGTCCTTGCCTTTCTACAGTTTCAGTATGCTATGCCTAGGTATAGATTTTTTGGTATTTATCCTGGTTGGTATTCTCTGAGCTCCCTGTATCTGTGGTTTGATGTCTGATGTTTGAGGTCATTAATATTGGAAAATACTCAGCAATTGTTAGTAAAAATATTTATTCATTTCCTTTTTCTCTTTCTTCACCTTCTATTATTCCCATTATGTATACATTATACCAGCCTGGTGGGCTACAGTCCATGGGGTCGCACACAGTCGGACACGACTAAAGCATCTTAGCATACATTATACCATTTATAATTGTGCCTCCTCTTCCAGTTCTTGGATATTCTATCCTGTCTTTTTCATTCTTTTTTCCCTCTTTACATTTCAATTTTAGAAGTTCCCATTAACATATATTCCAACTCACTTATTCTTTTCTGGGGCATATCCAGTCTACTGATGAAGCCACCAAAGGCACTCATTTCTGTTATAGTGTTTTTTATTTCTAAAAAAATTCTTTTAAATTCTTTCTTAGAGTTTCCAACTCTTTGCTTATGTTATTTGTCTGTTCTTACGTGTTGACCATTGTTCCCACCAGAAGTTTTAGGATATTAATCACAGATTTTTAAAAAAATTCCTTGTATGATAATTCTAACATCTTTTCTGTATCTGAATTTTGTTCTGATACTTGCTGTCTCTTGAAACTTTTTGTCTTTTGGTATGCCTTGTAATTTTTGGTCAAAAGTCGGACATGATGGACTGGGAAAAGGAAACTGTAGTAAATGGCCATTTAGTGATGTGGTGGTAATGTGGGGGGGAGGGGGAGCATTCTATAGTTTATGATTAGGTCTTAGTCTTTTTGTGAGCCTGGGTCCTTGAACCGTGACCTTCACAGGTACTTCTCATCCTTTCCCCCTTCTTCATGGTAGGTGAAACAGGAAGGCTAGGGGGGACTGGAGTTGAGTATTTCTCTTATCGTTTGTAAAAGGCTACAGGGACCAACATCCCAGCCCACATGTTTTAGGCTGTAGTGATATCCAAAATAGTTCAGCAATGTGACAAAGTTTTCCTTGGGACTTCCCTAGTGGTCCAGTGGATAGGAATCTGCCTGCCAATGCAGGGGACATGGGTTCAATTCCTGGTCCAGAAAGATTCCACATTCTGTGAGGCAACTAAGCCTGCGTGCCACAGCAACTGAGCTCAGCCACCTAGAGCCTGTGCTGCACAAGTCACCACAGTGAGAAACCCAAGTACCACAACTAGAGAGTAACCTCACTCTCTGCAACTAGAGAAAGTTCGCGCAGCAAAGAAGACCCAGCACAGCCAAAAAAAAAAAGTTTCCCTAGAAGGCAGGTCTTTATTAAGGAGAACAGAATACTCTGGGCATATTTTGCAAAGGTTATTTTTCCCTCTCCCTGCTGAGAAGTAGAAGGGGATTTTTCTTCAGTCTGCACAAAATATGGTGGAACTCCTAGAGGTAAAACATAGAAAAATTATGAGGGCTCTCCTAAGACGGGACACCCCCACCCCCAACCTCACGTTTTTAGCTCTCTAGTTTTTCCACACTGAATCTCCAGTGATTTATCAATTACAATTTAAGTTTTCCTACCCTGGTACTGGCTTCCAGCTGCAGGCTTCTGTTCCAAGGCTTCTGCTCTAGTAAACTGTAATTTTCTGTAATTGCCTGTCTCTCCCACTTGAGGGGCAGTTAACTGTGAGATCTCAATTTTCTGATGTAAAGATTTAAAAGGAGTTGTTGATTTTCAATCTATTTACCTTTCTTCTTGTGAGGATAGGAGTGATGAATTCCAAGCTCCTTACATGCTGGATGGGAAACCGGAACTCAGCATTTTCTTATAGTAGCAAAAGATTAAAAACATACCAAATGGATGCATCAATAAATGACTGGCTATCCTTCCCTGGTAGCTCAGCTGGTAAAGAATTTGCCTGCAGTGCAGGAGACCCTGGTTCGATTCCTGGGTGGGGAAGAGCCCCTGGAGAAGGGAAAGGCAACCCACTCCAGTATTCTGGCCTGAAGAATTCCATGAACTGTATAGTTGATGGGGTCGCAAAGAGTCGGACATGACTGAATGACTTTCACTTTCATCCAAATTATGCTGCGTCCACCTAATGGAATACTATACAGTCAAAAAACAGAGTCAGCTCTAGAAGTCTTGATATGGAAACATCTACCAGACATTTGAAGTGAAAAACGCATGGTGCAGAAAATAAATAGAATAATAATATTTGCTGAATGTTCTTTGAAGTGAGTTATTATTTTTTTTAAAAAGGGGGTATGTATATACAACTATTAATTAAAATAAATAAAGAAAATACAATTTTAAAAGATTAGTGGAAAATACACCAAAATTATAGCAATCACATTTAGCAAGTGGGCCAGGGAGGGAAGGGGCAACATTCTCAGGACAGCCGGCATAGGGGCTGGTGTGTGCTGCAAGCATGTCCAGGGGGTGGGGGTGGGGGTGGTTCAGTTCAGTCACTCAGTCGTGTCCGACTCTTTGCGACCCCAGGGACTGCCACACGCCAGGCCTCCCTGTCCAACATCAACTCCCGGAGTCTACTCAAACACATGTCCATTGAGTCAGTGATGCCATGCAACCATCTCATCCTCTGTCATCCCCTTCTCCTCCTGCCTTCAATCTTTCCCAGCGTCAGAGTCTTTTCCAATGAGTTCTTTGCATCAGGTGGCCATAGTATTGCAGTTTCAGCTTCAACATCAGTCCTTCCAATGAATATTCAGGACTGATTTCCTTTAGGATGGACTAGTTGGATCTCCTTGCAGTCCAAGGGACTCTCAAGAGTCTTCTCCAATGCCACAGTTCAAAAACATCAATTCTTCAGCGCTCAGCCTTCTTTATGGTCCAACTCTCACATCCATATATGACTACTGGAAAAAACCATAGCTTTGACTAGACAGACATTTGTTGGCAAAGTAATATCTCTGCTTTTCAATATGGTGTCTAGGTTGGTCATAGCTTTTCTTCCAAGGAGCAAGCATCTTTTAATTTCATTGGTGCAATCATCATCTGCAGTGATTTGGGGGCCCAAATAAATAAAGTTTGTCACTGTTTCCATTCTTTCCCCATCTATTTGCCATGAAGTGATGGGACCAGATGCTATGATTTTAGTTTTCTGAATGCTGAGTTTGAAGCCAACTTTTACACTCTCCTCTTTCACTTTCATGAAGAGACTCTTTAGTTCTTCTTTGCTTTCTACCATAACGGTGGTGTCATCTGCTTATCTAAGGTTATTGATATTTCTCCTGGCATTCTTGATTCCAGCTTGTGCTTCATCCAGCCCAGCATTTCACATGATGTACTCTGCATATAAGTTAAATAAGCAGGGTGACAATATACAGCCTTGATATATTCCTTTTCCTATTTGGAACCAGTCTGTTGTTCCATGTCCATTTCTAACTGTTGCTTCTTGACCTACGTACAGATTTCTCAGGAGGCAGGTCAGGTGGTCTGGTATTCTCATTTCTTTAAGAATTTTCCACAGTTTGTTGTGATCCACACAGTCAAAGGCTTTGGCATAGTCAATAAAGCAGAAATAGATGTTTTTCTGGAACTCTCTTGCTTTTTCCATTATCCAACGGATGTTGGCAATTTAATCTCTGGTTCCTGTGCCTCTTCTAAATCCAGCTTGAACATCTGTAAGTTCATGGTTCATGTACTGTTGAAGCCTGGCTTGGAGAATTTTGAGCATTATGTTGGTAGCCTGTGAGATGAGTGCAATTGTGTGGTAATTTGAGCATTCTTTGGCTTTGCCTTTCTTTGGGATAGGAATGAAAACTGACATTTTCCAGTCCTGTGCCCACTGCTGAGTTTTCCAAATTTCCTGGCATATTGAGTGTAGCACTTTCACAGCATCATCTTTTAGGATTTGAAATAGCTCAACTGGAATTCCATCACCTCCACTAGCTTTGTTCTTAGTGATGCTTCCTAAGTCCCACTTGACTTCGCATTCCAGGATTTCTGGCTCTAGGTCAGTGATCACACTATCGTGATTATCTGGGTTGTGAAGCTCTTTTTGTACAATTCTTCTGTGTATTCTTGCTACTTCTTCTTAATATCTTCTGCTTCTGTTAGGTCCATACCATTTCTGTCCTTTATTGTGCCCATTATTGCATGAAAAGTTCCCTTGGTATCTCTAATTTTCTTGAAGAGATCTCTAGTCTCTCCCATTCTATTGTTTTCCTCTATTTCTTTGCATTGATCACTGAGGAAGGTTTTCTTTTCTCTCCTTGCTGTTCTTTGAAACTCTGCATTCACATGGGTATGTCTTTCCTTTTCTCCTTTGCCTTTCACTTCTCTTCTTTTCTCAGCTATTTGTAAGGCCTCCTCAGACAACCATTTTGCCTTTTTGCATTTCATTTTCTTGGGGATGCTCTTGATCACTGTACAATGTCACAAACCTCTGTCCATAGTTCTTCAGGCACTCTATCAGATCTAATCCCTTGAATTTACTTGTCACTTCCACTGCTAGTCACAAGGGATTTGATTTAGGTCATACCTGAATGGTCTAGTGGTTTTCCCCACTTTCTTCAACTTAAGTCTGAGTTTGGCAATAAGGAGTTCATGATCTGAGCCACAGTCAGCTCTCGGTCTTGTTTTTGCTGACTGTATAGAGCTTCACCATCTTTGGCTGCAAAGAATATAATCAATCTAATTTCGGTATTGATGATCTGGTGATGTCCATGTGTAGAGTCTTCTCTTGTGTTGTTGGAAGAGGGTGTTTGCTATGACCAGTGCATTCTCTTGGCAAAACTCTGTTAGCCTTTGCCCTGCTTCATTCTGTACTCCAAGGCCAAATTTGCCTGTTACTCAGGTATTTCTTGACTTCCTACTTGTGCATTCTAGTCCCCTATAATGAGAAGGACATCTTTTTTGGGTGGTAGCTCTAGAAGGTCTTGTAGGTCTTCATAGAACTCTTCAACTTCAGTTTCTTCAGCATTACTGGTCAGGGCATAGACTTGGATTACCTTGATATTGAATGATTTGCCTTGGAAATGAACAGAGATCATTCTGTTGTTTTTGAGACTGCGGTAGTTGAGTCGCTAAGCGTGTCTGACTCTTGCCCCCATGGACTGTAGCATGCCAGGCTCCTCTGTCTATGGGATTCTCCAGGCAAGAATACTGAAGTGGGTTGCCATTTCCTTCTCCATGGGATCTTCCCGAACCAGGAATCGAACCCAGGTCTCCTGCATTGCAGGCAGATTCTTTATGAACTGAGCTGCAATGGAAGCCGTTCTTCAGGAGGTACTTGGCCTCAAATACTCCTGCAGGCCATAATACTCTGGGTACCTGGTTAACATTTGGGCATCTCAAAGGCTTAACGGATGACTGTGGATTGGCCTTTGGCTCTAATTAGAAAATCAATAACATTTATCCAGAAAAATGTGTTTTAAGGCCCAGACTTCCAATCTATAGCTTCTTGGTTTCAGCCTGACCCCTATGCAGAGTGCAAATAGCTTCTCCTGCCTTGGAACTTTCCACTATGATTTGGCATCCTGTAGCAGTCCCTTTCACTTTTCACTTTTATGCATTGGAGAAGGAAATGGCAACCCACTCCAGTGTTCTTGCCTGGAGAATCCCAGGGACAGGGGAGCCTGGTGGGCTGCCGTCTATGGGGTCACACAGAGTCAGACACGACTGAAGCGACTTAGCAGCAGCAGCAGCAGCTAAATGAGAGCTTCTCAGGGCCCTCAGAACCAGCCTGCCAATGTAGGTGACATAAGAGAAGTGAGTTCAATCCCTGGGTGGGGAAGATCCCCTGGAATAGAGCATGGCAACCTACTACAGTATTCTTGCCTAGAGAATCCCATGGACAGAGGAGCCTGGTGGGCTACAGTCTATAGGGTTGCAAAGAGTCAGACACGACTGAAGTGACTTTGCACCCACACACGCATAGCCACTAAATGGTAGCATCTTGGGGGCAGGGTAACCACAGTGCCATTCTGATTGTGAAAATGGTTGAGAAAATCAGGTCGACTTTGCAGTCCACATTTAAATCATGAGGCATATACTTTGGCTAAGTAAGACTTGGAAAATTTGGAATCTTCTGAACAGATACGTGGACAGAGCCTTGCTATACCACTGTTGGGGTGCTCTGAGTTTATTAGAGCTTAGCATAAGGGCAGGAGGGAGGCCTAATTAGCAGCCGCAAGTCATGCTCAAGCAGCTCACCCATGCCACAAACTGGTGAAAGGAAGATTCAGGCTTCTCTAGACACGTAGTTGTTACTCTCCAAGTGGGAAAATATGTACTTTTCTTGCTTAGATGAAATAGCAAGACTGTGCTAGTAAAAACACATTTAAAGGATCAGATTATTTTGCACTGTGGTTTATGTGAAATATATGAAATAGAACCCTGCAAGAGTTATGTAAAACCCAAGAGAACCAAAAATTCTAGAGTAAAATGAGTCAAATAATAACCTGGACTGTAACCAAGTGCTTGACTGGGAATAAGTCCATTTCAGAGAGATCCTCTCAAAGCAGGATGGACGGACTATTTTTAAGCATGTCTGTTCTAGGCACGGTGTCTAAAATTCAACTGAATATCCTTGAGCACTAGCACATTATCGTCTGTGATCTTTTATGTTGTACCTTTTCTCCCTGGCTTCATTCTCTGCTTGATGTCATGAAGGAAGATGAAATGGGGCCATGTCCTCAGATTCTTAGTTCTCATATTTTTACGTTAAAATACTCAGTCACTGTGGACTTTCTTCATTCCATTTAAATCACAAAGCCTTCTCTAGGGGACATATTATCAAAGATCCCTCCTTTTTTATATTAGCTTGGCCATTAACCTAGAAGACACTTTGAAATGTGTAGCTCTGAAAGTATTAAATAATAACAATTTGTTCAGGAAATTCTGTCTATTCTTTAAGTAAAGCATACTAGGAAGTAATGAGTAAACTTATCAAGCTTTTCTGGGGGATCATGGAAATGAGTATATTGGGAAATTTTATGAGGAAATGTGATATAATAAGGC
This sequence comes from Capricornis sumatraensis, assembly GCF_032405125.1. Lineage (NCBI taxonomy): Eukaryota > Metazoa > Chordata > Mammalia > Artiodactyla > Bovidae > Capricornis > Capricornis sumatraensis. The sequence continues at coordinate 102,850,475 of NC_091092.1, read as the reverse complement.
TTTGCTCTACAAAGGCAGAACTAAGAAGTAAAAAATTAGTTTTAAACCTAAAGGACAGGTGTTAGAAAAGAGAAACCAAAATAAAAGACCTAAGAAGGAAGCCCTGGACTATGTGGACCTTAAGGAGCTGCACTGTGACATTGAACCTATTCTTTAAACTTGTGCTGTGCTGTGCTCAGTCATTCAGTCCTATTGGACTCTTTGTGACCCAGTGGACTGTAGCCTGCCAGGCTCCTCTGTCCATGAGATTCTCCAGGCAAGAATACTGGAGTGGGTTGCCATTTCCCCCTCCAGGGGATCTTCCCAATCCAGGGATCGAACCTGGGTCTCCTGAATTGCAGGTAGATTCTTTACCAACTGAGCTTCGAGGGAAGCAAGTGGAAGGTGTCAAAAGGGGGCAATCTTATAGGCCACACTCACCCTGGGAGCCATGGTGCACACTGGGTAGCTCCAAAGAGCAGAGAAAGGAATGAGTTGCTGGTGACTTGGTGGACTAATTCCCCCTAGAACTACTGATGGGGATGTAGTTCAGGCTAAAGCATATGACATTGATTTTTTTCCTACTTGCACAACACTGCAAGTGTGAAAAAATTGGTAAAATGTACATAAAATTTTAAAATGTGTACCATTCATTGGCTTAATGTGCATTCACAATGCTGTGCAACTTCCATCACTTTCCATTTCTAGAACTTTTTTTTATCACTGCAAACACACACTGTACCTGTTAAACAATGACTGTTCATTCTCTCCTTCCCCCAACCCAGGTAACCTCTATCCTACTTGTTGTCTCTATGTGTGTGCTTAGTTGCTCAGTTGTGTCCAACTTTTTGCCACCCCATGGACTGTAGCTTGCCAGGCTCCTCTGTTCACGAGAATTCTCCAGGCAAGAATACTGGAGTGGGTTGCCATTCCCTTCTCCAGGGGATCTTCCCAACCCAGGCAGCAAACCTGCATTGTAGATGGATTCTTTACCTTCTGAGCCACCAGGGAAGCCCTGTTGTCTCTATGAATTTATTATAGGTACCTCATTAAGTGGAATAATATGATATGTGACCTTTTATGTCTGACTTCTTTCACTGAGCACAATGTTTTCAAGGTCCATCCATTTGTAGCATGTATTGAAATGTCATTCCTTTTTAAGTCTGACTAATAGTCCATTGTATGTTTATACTACATTTTGTTTTTCCACTCATCTGTTGATGAACATCTGAATCGTGTCCACATTTTGGCTATTGTGAACAATACTGATGTGAATATGGGTGAACAGGTATTTGTTTTGAGTCCCTGCTTTCAATTCTTGTGGGCATATACTTCAGAGTGGAATTGCCGGATCATATGATTTAAGTTTAGCTCTTTGAGAAACTGCCAAACTGTTTTTCCAAATTGCCAAATGTTGGCTGCATCATTTTACATTGTCCACCAACAGTGTACAAGAGTTCCAAGTTCTCCACATCCTTGCCAACACTTGTTATTTTCCACTTTTTCATAACAGTCATCCTAATGGGTGTGAAGTGGCTTCTTCTCATGGTTTTGCATTTCCCTAATGTCTAGCGGGAGAAGGCAATGGCAACCCACTCCAGTACTCTTGCCTGGAAAATCCCATGGACGGAGGAGCCTGCTGGCTGCAGTCCATGGGGTCGCTAAGAGTCGGACACGACTGAGCGACTTCACTTTCACTTTTCACTTTCATGCATTGGAGAACCCACTCTAGTGTTCTTGCCTGGAGAATCCCAGGGACGGGGGAGCCTGGTGGGCTGCCGTCTATGGGGTCGCACAGAGTCGGACACGACTGAAGTGACTTAGCAGCAGCAACAGCAGCAACAGCAATGTCTAGTGATGTTAAGCATCTTTTCATTGTGCATATTGCAAAAAAGCCAGCTGGGACTTTGGTAAGGAGTGGGTTGACTCTAGATATATTTGGGGAGTACTCCTATCTTAACAATTAAATCTTCTAATTGTTGAACACTGGCTGTTTTTCCTTTTCTTTTGGTCTTTTTCAATGATGTTTTGTAGTTTTCAGTATACCAATCTTGTCCTTTAGTTAAATTCATTCATTAGTATTTTATTCTTTTTGATACTATTGGAAGTAGAATTTTCTTAATTTCATTTTCAGACTGTTGATTGCTGGCATATAAAAATATAATTGAGTTTTAAAATATTGACCTTATATACTGCAATCCTGCTAAACTCATTTATTAGCTCTGTGTTTGGTTGTTTTTTTTTTTTTTGCCGCACTGGGTCTTCGTTGCTGCACCCAAGCTCTCTCTGATTTTGGCAAATGGGGGCTACTCTAGTTGTGGTGCATGGCTTTCTCATTGCAGTGACTTCGTTGTTGCAGCAGATGGGCTCTAGGATGCATGCGCTTCAGTTACAGCTCGTAGGCACTAGAGTGTTTGCTCAGTAGCTATGGCCCATGGACTTAGTTGCTCCGTGGCATGTGAGATCTTCCCTGGACCAGGGATTGAACCCATGTCCCCTGCATTGGCAAGAGGATTCTTAACCTCTGGACCACCAGGGAAGTCCCTTTAATAATTTTTTAGAGTGGATTCACCAGGATTTTCTACATACAAGATTATGTCATCTGCAAATAGTAGTTTAATTGTTCCTTTCTTACCTGAATGCCTTGTAGTTCTTTTTCTTTACCTGGTTTGAGCCACATGTACAATGTTGAATAGAACCAGTGACATTGTTTTAAAGGTGCCTTTTAAAATTTTTTTAAGTAATTATTTAGTTGGCTTGCTGGGTCTTAGTTGTAATTTTGAACTCTTAGTTGCAACATGTGGGATCTAGTTCCCTGACCAGGGATCAAACTCAGACCCCGTGCATTGTGAACTCGGAGTCTTAGTCACCAGGCAAGTCCCTAAAGGTGCAGTTTTGATAGGGGTAAAAGACCTATGTTCAACATTTACCAATCCTGTCTGGTGACCTTGTGAAAATCACTTATCCTTTCTGTTATCTAACATCAATAGTAATAAATTTTCCGGCTACCTCATGGGGTTCGAGGATTAAATAAAAAAAACCATTCACTTCGGAGTGTATGTGGATGGTAGTCTACTCTTTAGGAGCTCATACACTAGTGGAAGACAATCCATTCATGGAAATAATTATAAAAATGATTAAATGTGGTGTCAATTATTAGGCCTATGAATTTTGTCTTGGACACCTTATTGGATGATTTTTATAGTGAAAACTTTGTGTAGTTTACTACTGTATATGGAAATGGTTAAAAATTATTTTTAATATTTATTTTTCTCTGCACTAGGTCTTCATTGCTGGGCATGGGTTTTCTCTACTAGCAGAAAACAGGGGCTACTCTCTAGTTGCCCTGCCTGGGCTTCTCATTGGGGTGACTTCTCTTGCTGCAGAGCACAGGCTCTAGGGCACTCAGGCTCAGTAGCTGTGGCTACGGCTCAGTTGCCTCCTAGCATGTGGCATCTTGGATCAGGGCTTGGACCCGTGTCCACTGCATTGGGAGACGGATTCTCAACCACCAGACCACCAGGGAAGCCCTCAAAATTTAACGTACTAATAACATTATGCTCTCCTGATGTCATCCTAGTTTGGACTCCATTTTAACAACCGTTTATTAAAAAGCAACTTAATTGTAGCCACTAAATCCAACCCTGTTCTACACAAAATATAATTTTATTTTTTAGAGTTTTGCTGTAATTTCGCGTACAAGTTGGTGTCCACAGCATTTTTTACGTCCAGAGTATCAGTGCTTAAATTAGGAACTGCATTTCTTTTCTCTTCATCTGGGCATTCAAGACAGGCTGTATTTTCCTTGCACTCCATTTATTTGAGATTAGCCTGATAGGCTTCACGTTGGAATATAAACACGTAGAAAATAACCCATGACATGGATGTCATAGGTTCGTAAGGCCCTTCCGGGTTCTAACACTGAATTGTGCTGATGATTTGGTATGAGGCTAATCTTGGTACATTCGCTATGCCACCAGTAGCACCTAACAGTGTTCTCTTTGATGTTTCAAGGCTCCAAAGGGTGGCAGGTCATGGTCAGGCTGTGAAGGAGCTCAAATACTTTCTGGCACAGGTGCTGCAGGATCACCTGAACTTCTCCGAGCACCTGCTTCCAAGATTGGGGAAAGGGCCCCCACTCCCAACTCCCCCCTGCCGCCGCAGGAGATAGCCACACCTTCTCCCTATCGGCAAGGAGCAGGTGGCTGGCCCTTGGCACCTCGCGCCACGGCCCCCGCAAGGTACCCGCCCCGTGGGCTTGGCCGGCCCACGAAACACGTGACGAGGGTCAGCTGTGCCACTGGGATCCACCCCCCCAACCACTGCGAGCACGACCGCCCAGCGCGCGGTCTCTGGGTTCGCTGCCCCTCCCCCCACAATCCCGGAAAAGGGGTGGTGACGTCATCATCCGGGCACTCGGCGGCGGGGCCTCTGTTCACAATGGAACAAAAACAAGCGGCCCAAGTCAAACTCTGAGCGACGCGTCTGTGGCTTGTACGGTTAACTCTGTCCTGGCCACGCACCCTGCCAATCCCGACATCCCAGTTCCTTCTCCGGCGTGCCAGATCCTTTTGGGCCGCCCCGCCCCCGCCCCCGCTTCTGCCCTCACACCGCCCCGGAGGCGAGGGGCATGGAACAGTTCTTGGCCGTAATGCAACCCTAGAGGAACAGTACTGTTTGAAAAATCTTGACCTCATTTTCCTCCCTTCCCCCACCCCGGCTCCTCTAATTCCAAGCGTCTCTCGCGTGGCCCGGCTTTCCCAGAGGCAGGAGCCATTCTTCCCCGGCGAAAGACCGCCCCGGCCGGACGGGGGAGAAAAGGGAGAGCAGAAGGAGCAGCTGAGCGAGAAGGGGGGTGGGGTGAAGGAGGAGGAGGGCTCAGGGGCTGGCCCCGTGAGGGGCGGGGCTTGGCGGGGGCGGGGAACCTCGGGTCTGGGCGGTGCTGGGGTTTGTAGGAGTCTGCGCCGTCGCGCTGCTCCCTCCACCGCCGCCACTGCTGCTGCCACCGCTACCGCCGCCGCCACTGGCCGAGCGGTTTTTTTTTTTTTTTTTTTGGTTTGCCGGATCCGCCATATTGAAGAGGACGGGCATCCGCGGCTGCGGAAGCTAGTCTCCGCCGCCGCCGGAGCCGCAACCTCCCTGCACCCGGCCCGTTCGGGCCTCTGCCGCGCGGAGCCCCTCCCCGTATCGCTCAGCTCACAGGCCTCGCGGGAGGCGGCTGCTTCTGCGCCCGGTGCTTCGCTGGGCGCCGGGTGCTAGGGGCAAGCCGCAGCAGAGCGAGCAGGCCCGGAGCGGGGACAGAGGCGGCGACCAGTGAAAGGTGAAGCCGCCACTGCGGGAGGAGGAGCAGGAGGAGGTGACGCAGGAGAAACGCACCGCCCGGAGCCCGTCTGCGCTCAGAAAGAGCCTCAGCCCGAGGCGAGAAGTGGGAAGAGGGCCGCCGCCGGCTGAGGAGGAGGGGGGGAGGAGGCGGCCGCGGCCACCTCTGCTGCAAGGCGGGCGCGGCGAGCAGCGAATTCCGGAGCCCCTGTGCAGCTCCCCGGTCCCTACGCCTACGGTCTCTCGACACACTTTGTCGCCCGTCACCCTTGGGCCTGGGATGCACCCAGGGTCGGCCTTATCCCGGGACTGAGCCTTGGTTGTCGCCTCCGCGTGTCTTGCTTCTTAAGAGAAGACGCCTGTGTTGTGCGGTGAGTAGCCAGCAGCGCCGGGACAACGCGCTTTTCCGGGGCCAACAGCTGGATCGAGGGAAGGGGAGGGGAGGAGGGTGAGGGGGTGTGCGTGTGCGCGGTTCCTCTCGCCGCTGCCGGAGGCCGGGCCAGGGGCTTCTCGGCTCTTGGTCCTGGCCCTCGGGCGGGGCGGGCGCGCGCGGCGCGGGTGGGGGCGCGGGGCTCCGTTCCACGCCGAGCCGGCGTCCCGGGAGCGTGTCTGTGTGTTTTGGACTGTAAGGGAAAATGGCTGACGGCTCCGTCCCTCCCCCCTCCTCCCCTTCCCGTCCTGTCTGGGGCCGAGTCGGAGGATGGAGTCTCCGGGCGCGGCGTGCAACCCCCGCATCCGCAGCCCACGGCCCGGTCGGCGCCGGGGGCTCGTCGCCCCCTGACCTCGGGGCTTGCAGCCCGGCGCTCGGCGGGCTCGCAATCGCTCTTCTTCCCGGTCTCGTTCCACTTGACACCAAACGCCATTACTGAGGTGGAGTGATTTGGAGCCGTAGAGCTAGGCCTCGGCTACGCCTGGCTATCGGGCCCGCCGACTTGTCCACCTCCCCCCCACCCTCCCGCGATAACCCGCAGCTTCTCCTGGGCCCTGGGGTCTGGGAGCCGGAGCCGGGTTATCGGCCTCCTCCATCTCCCTCGCCTCCCTTCATTTACGGAGGGCCAAAGCTGCGGAAGATATTTTGATGCAGAAGTCGCTTCCCAGCGAGCTTGGACCCACCACCTTTATATTTTTAACCGTTTGTGGGAAAAAAAAAAAAAAGTATTAGCATGTGTGAGTCGGATAATGATAAAACCTTCGGATTCTTGTGACGTGAGGCTTCGAATTTGAGAAATGGTATATTTTTCATTCATCGTGAGATATTCAAGAGTTATGGAACAGGTGTATATGTGTTTTGCAGTATTTGTATGGATTTCTGGGGCGACTGGAACTTACCCGGGGATTTTTAAACTCTTCAACAGAATCTGCTTAAATTAGACTTGTTATTATTTGGAAGTTCCATACTTAAAATGTTAATTGGGTTTTCCGTCGTGCAGTTTACAGGTGTGTGTAATTTCTTCAGATTGTCTTTGAATGTAACTGAGCGGGTTCTTGGTTAAATAGTCACGCTTCATTTCGAGGAGAGGGAAAGACTTTTGCAGCGTTCTCTGACCTGGAAACCCTCGAGTCCCTCTGAATCTGCATAACATTGGTAAACCGTAACTTTTGAGGAAGAATTCGGGAGTCTGATTAAAGAAACTTTTCAGCAGGTACTTAACCTCTTTTGGAGCGCATTATCCATTCTTAGTGATTATATGGTAAGGACTCCTTAACCGTGACTCGCTTGGCTTTGTTAATCCGTACACTTGAACTTAAAAATAGAGACTACAAACTCTTTAGATCTTACTGGTGTACTGATTCGGTGGGCTGCCATTTTGGTTTTAGCAAATGCCTTCATAGTTCTGAAAGATTTATGCATTAAATGTACAAAGGGGTCAACATTCTCGATTTTGATAACCCATGTGCTTTGTCATACTTGTAACAGCGCTTGCATTAGAGTGGGAAAGAAACATTTGGAATTAATACACCAACGGCGAACTCAAAATGTTTCTGATAGCTTGTTACGTCTTGTTTTCTCTCATTTAAAAATGATCCTTTTGAACTATACGTGTTTTTTTCCTCTACCCTGTTCCCTATATTTTTTGCAAGAACACAATTTGTAATTCTTAACCTGTTATCTAATGTTCTCTTTCCGTTTCTTTTGTTTGCTGACCTTGGTAGTTTCTGAGAGACAAAATTTTTGGAGGGATTAAATAACAGCAAAAACCGTACAAAAATCTATGAATCTAGAATCTGAGAATCTAAATTCTTCAGAAAGTAGCTTTGGAGGGCAGATGTTACCTTTCATCAAATTACTGGAATTCCTTGGTGTTATATAGTTTTCTTGTTTTATGGATGAAAATGCTTCAAGAGGATTTACTTTGGATCTTTTTTTTTTAAATAAATTTTCTGACATCTCAAGAAGACGAGATATTTTATATCTCGAGTACCTCCTTATAGAGGTATTATATATCGAGTACCTCCTTAAAGATAATTCTTCTGATATGATATTAATAATGCGGCTTCATTTTTGAAAATGTATTTTTCTTATAAATTTCCTAGTCCTCAAGTTCTTGATTAGTTGGGCACAGCAAGCATTCTTTCTTTTAGCTCATTGTTTGTTTCGTAAGCTTATTGTTTCATAAGAATTTTAAAAGTAACAATTTTTGTACTTTCAGAATTTTTATATCAGGTTAAAGAAAATTGTTTTAAAGGATTAGTTCTCTTATAAATGTTTTGGACAATTACAAAGGGGTAGGGGAATTTTATTCTGTGGTTGTGGAGCTAGTTGGTGTTTTTTTTTTTTTAATTTTAAATAGTGTAATGCTTTTATTATAGCCTGCATTATGTTTTTCTTAGTGGTGGTATGTTTTCTGAATCTTGAAATATTTTCCCCCAAAATTTGGAAAATGGGGTTTTAGTTTCTATGTAGTTCTTTGAGGAGCTGTATCTTTGAAAGGTATTCTATTTATTGCTAAATTCTCTTTTAATTTTAACATGGAGTCTAACAACGTTTAGAAAAGGTTTAATGTGTTGGACCTCAACCCTGACTGTACATTAGAATCACTTAGGGAAGTTTTTTGTTTTTAAAAACAAAGCAAAAACTAATGCTTGGGTCCCGCTCCCAAAGACTTATTAATTGGTCTGATATGGGTCCTGGGCAGAGGTGTCTTTTGAAAGGATTATGGGTGATTGTCACGCTGTCAGGGTTGAAAAACCACTGTTATTGCTGGTAGCATGTTCTTACTGAACTTTCTAGTGGATAAATAAGATAGTTTTTTCTTCCTTAACTGTTTCCCATTATCAGAACAATTGTCATTTGTTGAATTATGTGCCAGCGCTATGTTAAACACTCCATTTGACACCATATGTGGATCTTAAATATTATTTCCATAAGACAAAGGGACTAAGGTCTGTCAGGTTCAAGTAGTGGTGCTTCGACTACTCTGCCTTGTTAGTAAAATGACACCAATTATTATTTTTTTTTAAATGGGACTTTTGTTTCCTGTACCAGAAAGGCTTTAGACTAAAATTTTAATAAAAATATAATAGTCTGCAATTTTGGAAATATCTTGATTGACTAAGGGAAATGTTAAAACTCTGCTGCAAATAGGTTCTTCTTCCCCTTCCATATGTTTCCCAACACGTTCAGGTTGATAGTTTAGTTGGTGGATCTGTTTATAAAATAACGTAAGGCAACTTAAGATTCCTAAAAGATGCAACATTAGACATTTCTCTCCCAGCAATTTATTTAAATCATCCCATAAGTGAACATTTAGTATCATGTGAATTTGTTATCTCAATTTGAGAACTCTTGAGTTTTCTTTAGCTTAGTTTAAAATCAGTGTAATTTTCACAAAAACTTTTCAAAATGAAGGGTTTTATTTTGCCTTTTTTTTTTGCAGTATTGGCTGATGATTTTATGGGATGAATGAAATAGCAATAACACCTTTATTTGGTGTTTCTCTTAATTCCCTTGGTCCATTGTGCTAAATTCTATATGAAAAGGCTGCTGATGCAGAGTCTGTGAGCATCCTTATGGTGTCACATGATTTGTCACAGATCTGTTACATTAATGATCACTGTCTTCTATTTTCTATGCTGTAGGGTCCATCATAAGGAAAAAAGATACCATGAAAGCTCTGATATTGGAGTTTGAATTTATTGTTCAGTTATTACTATTGCATATAAAGTAATGATCAATGTAATATGCTTTTAAGGAATATGGTGTGAAAAGGCGTATTGTTAAGATGAGATATGTTACATAAATTTTTTTCTGTGCCAATGCTAGTCTTCTGGGCCTCAGCACACGCACAGTTTCTCTACAGGCATTTCATAGCTAGTGGGTTTCCAGTTCTACAGTCACTGTCTTAACAATTTTCTAGTTGAGCTGTGTATCAGAATCACCTGTGCAGCTTTTTCAAAATGTATTTACTTGGGTCTTACTCTCTAGAGATTATAATTGAGTAGATTTGAGGTAGCAACTGACATTTAAAAACTAAGAATATGATTCTGATGAGCAGCTAGGTTATTTTTTTTGGCAATGTATTTTAGAAAAAGGGAAGAGATTCTGAGTTAACACACATATTTACTCATTATCTCTTACTGAGCATCTTCTTAGAGTTTCAGCTTTAATACTAACATTATTAATACCTGTTAAGGCATTAGTTTTCTTTTCATCAAATATTTATTTGGCATCTACCATGTGCCAGGCACTGTTCTAGAGATTACTGTTGTCTGGAAACTTTTGTTATATGAAGTGAGGGCCATTGGACTAGCTGGTCTCTAAAGTCCTTCCTAGCTCTAATTTTGTTATTCTTTATTGTACTTCATAGAAGGGGCCTTAATTAAGTTGTTATAAGAAATATGCTGGGGCTTCTCTGGTGGCTCAGCGGTAAAGAATTCGCCTGCAGTGCAGGAGACATGAGTTCGATCCCTGGGTCAGGAAGATCCCCTGGAGGAGGGCATGGTAAGCCATTCCATATTCTTGCATGGAAAATCCTGTGAACAGAGGAGCCTGGCGGGCTACAGTCCATGGGGTCACATAGAGTCAGACACGACTGAAGCCATTGAGCATGCACGCGTGCAAGCAATATGCTTAGTTATGGTTTAAGCCAGTGGAACTTGCCTTTTACCTTTTATCCTCCTTAAGTAAATTAAATACAATTTCCCTATGAATGCCAGCCTTCTCCAGTGAGCCCAGATGTCAAGTACAGCAGACATGTATTCTTTTAGTATTGGTTTTAGAAATAGCTGTACTTAGGAGGCTTTTAATTTTGGGCCTCTACGTAACTTTGGTGTCAACCATTATTTTACCATTCCTTTCCTGTATTGATATTCTGTCAGTTATCTCTGCACTGCTTGTATGTTTTTTGTCTTATTTTGTTCAGATGCTTTGATTAATTTTATTAGTTCAAATTCTTTTTAGGTTGGTGGCATCTATCTGATCAGATTCAAGATCCTAAGTCATTGACATATGCCTGGCACGTAGACTTAGAATAATTATTTGTTGGACGTTTAGTTGATTTTCTTAATGATTCCTCTATTTCTTTGCCACCCCCCCCCCCTTCTCTTTATTACTTGGAGTCACTTAACTTGACCAGATAATCCTTTTATGATGAGCAGTCCTGGAAGTCCTGGAACGATCTAGTCAAACTCCTTGTTTTTCAGGTATGAAACATGGCTCAACAAACTAAGTAACTTCACTAAGATAGTGTGCATAGACTGGCTTCTATGTGAAGCTATTTCCGTATCTAACAAGACACGTTAATTACTGAATTCTTTGGATTCCATAAGCTTAGTAGTGATTCAAAATTCACACTTAAAATCTCTTCTTAATAATGGATAAATAGGTCCGAGATTCTGTCCTTTACCATTGTGTATTACAGAACACAGAATAACATTATTTACCGGGGCTTCCCTGGTGGCCCTGTGGTTAAAACTCTGTGCTCCCACTGCAGGCGGCACGGGTTCCATCCCGGTTGGGGAACTATAAGATCCCACATGGCTCACCTTGTGGCCAAGAACAAACAAACCCCCCAAAACAAAAAGAAACCTCCCCCCAACAGTAAACAATAACTTTGACTGCCTGAATGGCGACATTTGGAGGAATGTTTGACTCCTATTGTCTAGAATGGCCTGTACAAAATTGATGTATCATCATATTATGGCCCCTTTCTGTTTATCTTTTCTGTAGCTGATCAATCATGTACGCTTTGAACACTTTAGACTAATTGGCCGTTACCGAAGAATTGTTTTGCTTGGGACAGTTTTGAGCTGGTTGTCTTGGATCCGATCCTCTGCTACAGAGCCTATGAAGTGGGAAGAGTAGAAAATTTAGAAAGAAAAGGAGCAGGGGAAACCTCTTTTTCCTGTCAATTTATGAATGTCCATTTCCTTCCTACTGACTTTGGTGATTATGAAGAGTTGTAAGTTTAGGTAGTTGGTTTCCTCTCTGTGTTCTGGTCTTTTCTTTCAGCTGGCTACTTAGAACTTCTAAGTAACGCTACCGTGTTTAACTTAGATAAGGAAATTATATGGTATTAGACCCATGTTCTGCCTAGGTAGTGTAGAAAGATTTGGCCTCTCCTTGATAACACTGGTGAGTTCAGAGCAGGGATCAGCAAGCTGTTTCTTGTAAAGGGCCAGATTGTAAATATTATAGACTGCAGTCTTTGCATTGTAAGAGGCAAAATCAAAGCTATTACGTAAATTTTTTGTTGATAAAATTTAAACTATAATGATAATTGAGTACAATTAATTGTAATTCTGGTCTAATGAGAGGCATAGAATGAGGGGAAGACTAACGATACGGTATTTTGCCTATTGGGAGTTTAAAGTTCGAATGCTCTGCCATCAAGTTGATTGTAATTACAATGACCCTGTGTGAAATCCATTCTCAAGTTTGTAGGCTGTACAAAAACTGGAGGCTAGATTTGATCTGTGATTGTAGTTTGGCAGCCCTGGTATGGAGCACTGGTTCTCAAACCTGGAGGGCTTGTTAAAACAGAATGCTGGGTCCTGCCTCCAGAGTTTAATTTAGTAAGTATGGAATGGGGCCCCGAGAACATGCATTTCTAACAACTCCCAATTACTGGTTTAGAGGTGAAATCGAGCATATCCTACTTTTCTTCATGTTAATCGCTTTGTCTTAGTTTTTTGAATATTTTTTATTTTGTTTTACTTTGTACTTTAAATTCAATGATTACACGTTAAATGCCTGTTGTGTAATATTATACCAGGTAACGGATACACAAGGTGAACGAAACACAGTTGTTGTCCCCATTATACATACTGGTTGGAGGGAGTTTAAAAATTAATTTCCACAAACCCTTTAGAACTGGAGTCTGGGGACAAAGAGCACCATTTTAAAAGCAGTGCAGTGGTGTTTGATACTCAAGGTAAAGGAAAACTAAATTGGAAAGGTTCGTTATCAAAATATTCATTAATTTGATTTCTTAGGGGATAATATTCTGTTTAAATGAATTTTTCAGAACTCCAAAACTTGCTTTTAAATACTTAAAACCAATATATTATTTGATGGAAAGCTTTCTAAAGATGTTATATGCTTTTTAAAAATTTTCTGATTATGAAATTACTGTTATCTGTTCTGTTAAAAAGTTTGGGTGGCATAAGAGAATGAAAGCAAGGAGCAAAACACACAGACTCCACCCCCTGATAATTCCGTCATGTAGAAGCAACCTTATTATTAGCTGTGTGTTTAAAGGTTCTCATCAGATGATCAGTTTACCAAGTCGTGTTTCCTCCTGTCCTCTGCCTCCACTTCTGCCTCGGACTTCAGAGTGTGCTGATCGTTCATCCTAGAAGACGCTGTTTTGGGTCCCTCCTCACTCTGCTGCTCCTTTTTTAGATACTGCTTTGGTAAATATTGCTCAAAAATCATGAAATTGATTTTAATATGATTTTCCAACTTTCCTGCTGTTTAAAACTTTTTTCCCCTGTCCTCTTTTCGTCTGACTCAGGATTCTTGGTACACTTTGTGTGAGTCCCCACTTCTCTTGCCTTTTCTTCAATCCCCCTTTTAGGGGCTTTCTGTTCTTTGCTATTGGGAGTAACATCAGGAGTATAATTTAACTATTTTTGGCCTGTTTCATTTTATGTATTTCTTGCTTTTCTTCTTTGGTGGCTATTGAAGTTTAACGATGGTTCGCATATACACTAAAAAGGTGCCAGACTGTTTTGAATTAAGTTTTTTTTTTTCCCTTAAGCTATCTCACTTTATAAATGTTTATTTTGACTGTTGTCAGTCCTGGCTCCAGTCTTATTCCCCCACCCCCCACCCCCCCACCCTTTAGACTGCTGTGGAGTGGGAAAGGAGGTAAGAGTTAATAGTCTAATTGTGTATATATGTATATGTGGATTTCTTACAAGAACTTTGAGCTCTGCTTCCTGTTTCTGTATTTTTTCCCATTGGAACATGTTAGTCCTCAACTGTGATACATAAGATTTTTGTATACTCAGTACTTTAATACCCTATGTATTAACCTCCCTTCTTTTTTTTCTCTTTTGGTGGGGGGAGCTGCGCTGGATCTTCGTTGTGGTACATGGACTCTTCCTTAGTGGTACAAGGGCGTCTCTGGTTCTGGTGCATGGGCTTAGTTGCCCTGAGTTATGTGAAATCTTAATTACCTGATCGGGGATTGAACCCGAATCCCCTGCATTGGAAGATAGATTCTTAACCACTGGACCGCCGGGGAAGTAACCTCCCTTCTTTAAGTCAGACTTCTGTCCATTAGCTGAAATGAAGCAAATGTCTTTTTGTTGCATGGTGGTATTGCCTGTCTGAGAACAGTTCTGTGTCGGCAGTTATGCTGTATTTGTACAGCACTGTCTTGTGTGTTAATTTGCAAGTTCAACTGTATTTTGTCCTTTTATAAAATGAGTAGGAAAACAAAAGTGCATCAGCTTGAGGGCTCAAACCTAATGTCTTTGGGGCAAGAAACTGATTGGGAATATGAATCTTCAACCTTCTGGATTAGGTTCTGCTCATTGGTTCTGCTGGTTGACTTTGTTCAGTGGTGAATGAAATAATTAGAACAAAATAGGAATATTAAGTATGGCAAGTATGTAATAAAGCTTATATGTGAAAGGTGAAGTGTAATTAGGGATTTTATAATACTTTCCTTTACTCTGACTGAGAGTTGGAGAAACACCTATAAATATGTGAATCTGTTGTTTGGCTTTGAAATATTTGACTTCTGTCACATTTTCAGGAATGCATTATGTATGAAAGGAGGGTACTGACTATATACAGCGTTTGCCCAGACTCTTATGGAAATGACTACAGAAAGTCTCATTTTCTTATATTTAACCTGTCTATGTATATAGGTTTACTGTGTTTTCTGTACGTAGATATCAATCAGTTACCGAAATTCTTTTTTTTGTTGTTGAATATAATTGACATAAAGTATTAGTATCAAGTGTACAATATAGTTATCCAAAATTCTTGAGAGTTGTTAACTTGAAGCATGCTGAACTGGGGTGAGAGAGACTGTGAGTCTGGGTGGAGGTTTGGAGAATCCCGATGGAGTCTCTGTCTCATAATGAATGTCATTATCAGAGCTCCCTGTCAGCTATCTTGAATTGCTTCTACTGGAAAATCCCATGGACAGAGGAGCTTGGCAGGATCACACAGAGTCAGACACAAGTGAACACACACGCACATCACACGAGGATTACCTTTGTGCATCGTGGGCAGAAGAATCATGTCAGTGAAAGGAGACTAATGGACAGATTCTTTGGCTTCTGGTCATCTGTCGTTGCTGTTTAGTTGTTCAGTCATGACCGACTCTTTTGCAACCCTAGGGACTGTAGCCCACCAGGCTCCCCTGTCCATGGGGATTCTCCAGGCAAGAATACTGGAGTGGGTTACCATTTCCTCCTCCAGGGGAGCTTCCCAATCTAGAGATCGTCTCTTGTGTCATTGGCAGGCAGATTCTTTACCACTGCGCCACCTGGGGAGCCCTCTGTTCATCTACACAGCCACAAAAATCAGGTTCTTCAAGTACCTCCATTTGTCTCCCTTCTCTCTTCCCAAATACAGCTCAAAACTCTTACCATGTCAGCTTTACCCAAATAGGTCATTTGGATGTAATTGCCATCTACTTTTCAGAGGTTACTTCTTCTTCTCCCACCTAATCAAACTATCCATAGTTGATGTGGATGCTCTGGTCTTTGCAGTTCCCATGGCTTTACTTTTGGAACTCTATCTCCCCTTTGTGGCTAGCCTGCCACCTAGCTCACAAGCCGTCTTCATGAACTATTTTCTGATTCTCTGTAGTAGGAAGTGGTCTTTATTTTCTCCCTTGTAGCTCAGTCTGTAAAGAATTTGCCTGCACTGCAGGAGACCTGGGTTCGATCCCTAGATTTGGAAGATCCCGTGGAGAAGGAAATGGCAACCCACTCCAGTATTTTTGCCTGGAGAATCTCATGGACCGAGGAGCCTGGCAGGCTACAGTCCATGGAGTCACAGAGAGTCAGACACAACTGAGTGAGTGAGCATGCATGTACACACGCATGGTTGAGGGGGAGTGGAGTAAAGGAAGGAGGTACCTGAGACTTCACTTACATGAAGATGTTGCTTTGGCTTCTCTATCACTGAATGGAGTGCGTGATAAGTCACTTCAGTCGTTGCTGACTCTGCTACTCTATGGACTGCAGCCTGCCAGGGTCATCTGTCCGTGGAATTTTCCAGGCAAGAATACTGGAGTAGGTTGCCATTTCCTCCGCCAGGGGGATCTTCCCAACCCAGGGATCGAACCCAGGTCTCCCACGTTGCAGACAGGTTGTTTACCAGCTGAGCCGTAAGGGAAGCCCAGGGATTGAACCCTCTTATTTCTCCTGCATTGGGAGACAGGTTCTTTACCACTAGCGCCACCTGGAAAGCCTTTAAAAAACAATACTTAGTTAAAAACCTTTATTATCTTCTCTTTAAACTCTTTTCCCCCACTCTCCACTGAGAGCTTCTTTCTGTTCAGATCTATTGAACGGTCATCAGGAGAAAGGAATCTGTGTTATATAGAGTGACTATTTCTCAATGTGGCTCCACTACTTAAACAGTGGATTCTCAAAGCACATGCCTTTATATATATATATATATATGTAAAACCAACCCTTTCCCTCAACATGTAGGGGACTAGAATCTGGCTGGCATCCAGTTAAATGTTAACTGTAGGCTCTCCATGGTTTGTATAGGTGATATTTTACAGCTTTTCAAATAGACTGATACACAAAATAGATGAATAATGTTATTGCTTAAATAGTTGCAGTAACCCTACTGATTCCTATTTTGGAGAGTGTTTTAAGAAAACTTTTCATATTTGAAATGAAAATGATATAGTGAAAGTGTACTGGATTTGGAGTTAGAAGGGCTGTTGTAGTTCCAGTATCTCCCTCTACATGTTAAATCGTTTAACTAACCTGAGTCCTCACTTATCTGTAAAAACCAAGGTGTTGGATAAGAGATGACTTAAGGAACTTGATTTTTTAAGTTAGTAAATTTTATCTGTATCCCTAGAGAAGTGAAAAAAAGTAGTCTTAAAGAAGAGATATTTTCAAGTAAAGGAACATCGGAAAACTTTTTTTAAGAGTTAATAGTCCTAAGCCTATTAGTTAGCATGGGATTGACAAGTAGGGAGAGATAATGTAATTTGAATTTTTCCTCTCCCTTGTTTTGTGGGGGTGGGTGGGTGGGTGTCTGTGTCTGTGTCTGTGTCTGTGTCTGTGTCTGTGTGTGTTTAGTATCCTCTGGGTTAATTGTCTTGGCCCAACAGCTTGTAGTGTAAATTTAGGGATTACAGACTTGCTGCTGCTAAGTCGCTTCAGTTGTGTCCGACTCTGTGCGACCCCATAGATGGCAGCCCACCAGGCTCCCCCGTCCTGGGATTCTCCAGGCAAGAACACTGGAGTTGGTTGCCATTTCCTTCTCCAATGCATGAAAGTGAAAAGTGAAAGTGAAGTCGCTCAGTCGTGTCTGACTCTTAGCGACCCCATGGACTGCAGCCCACCAGGCTCCTCCGTCCATGGGATTTTCCAGGCAAGAGTACTGGAGTGGGGTGCCATTGCCTTCTCTGCATCTGAAGTCCAGATTAAGCTTTAAGAAAGTATGCAGATAAATATAGTAGCAGTGATTTTTGTCTGGCACAGATGGTTTCAGAGAAAATGTTGAAAACCTTGGTGTTTGTTTTTTTTAAAATCACTTTAAGTAGCAAAAGAAGCTTATTTTTATTGCTTATCAATAGGCCAGTCATTCTTAAACTTACTGGTCTCAGGACCCATTTATAATTATTGAGGACCCCAAGGAACTTTTGTTTATGTGGGATTCTGTCCATTGAACTTACTATATTAGAAACTAAAACAGACATTTAAAAACTTTTTGTGTGTTTGAAAATAAAACTCTTTGCATGTTAATATAAATAATACTTTTTGTAAAATAACTTCCAAAACAGAAATTAAAAATGACATTTTAAAAATGTTTTTGCAAAAAAAAAAGTTTTTGCAAAATTTCATATCTGACTTAATAAAAGAAAAAAGATGGAGTCTCTGTCTACTACTTTCTTCAGTTTGTACATCATATAGACTGGAAGTACTCCACTGTATACTCCGGAGAGAATGACAGTGAAAATGGCAAATAATGTCATATTATTTGTGAGAACAATTTTGATCCGTTAGATCTACTGAAAGGCTCTTAGTGGACCACACTTTGAAAACCAGTGCCTTAGACTCCCAAGGGAAGTTTGATATTATCTTTTGAGTGGCTTGCCTGCTGTAAAGGTTTACTTTTTATTTTTTGGCCTTGTGGTGCAGCATCTGGGATCTAAGTTCCCTGACCAGGAATCAAGTTTCTGTCCTCTGCATTGGCAGCCCAGGGTCTTAACCATTGGACCGCCTGGGAAGTCCAGTATGTGTCTTTTGATGATCTCTGGTATACACCCAAAAGTGAAATCGCTGGATGGTAGGTATATGTGTGTTTAACTTTAGTAAATACTGCCAAACAGATTTCTCAAGTATTTGTACTAGTTTAGAATCCTACCATCAGTGTAGTTGATGTTCTTCCTTAGCACTTAGTATTGTTGGTCCTTTTAAGTTGGCCATTTGGGTGGAGATTTAGGAATATCTAATTGTGGCTTCAGTATCTATTTGCCCGTGTTGAATGATGTTAGAACTTTTTCCATATGTTTATTGGTCTTTTAAACTCTATTTATTGGTCCATTTAACTCTTCCTTACCTATAAAATCGAAGTTTGGCTAGTAGATGACTTAAGTCTCTTGCAAGGGCTTCCCTGGTGGCTCAGTGGTAAAGTAGTCTGCCTGCTAATGCAGGAGACATGCGTTTGACCCCTGGTCTGGGAAGATCTCACGTGCCACGGAGTAACTAAGCCCCGTGCACCACAACTATTGCGCTTGTGCTCTAGAGCCCAGGAGCCACAACTCTTGACGTCCACACCCCCTAGAGCCCATACTCCTCAACAGGAGAAGCCACCACAATGATAATAGCCCATGCACCGCAACTAGAGAAAGCCTCCACAGCAATGAAGATAGAGCACAGCTGCTGCTCAAAATCACTAGTTCAGTGAATTCCCTGAAATAAGAGATTCTTTAAGATAAACTAGTAATTGATCTAGTAGTGACAAAGAGGATAAACATTCCTCTGATAATTTTAAAAAATAATTGTGCATTTTATGGCTTTAGACTATGTCTGAAAATATGTTTGCACTTGAGAGATTGAATACTTCCAATTAAAATATAAGCTTTAGAAGTAAACTGAGAAGACAAGAAATAACAAGTGTTGGTGAGGTTTTGGAGAAAAGGGAGCATTTGTGCAGTGTTGGTGGGGTGTACATTGGTGCAGCCACTGTGGAAAATGGTATGGAGGTTCCTCAAGTTACAAATAGGAACTACAATATGATGCGTAAATTCTACTTCTGGTATTTTTCCTAAGAAAACGAAAACACTACCTTGAAAAGACGTATACACCCCCATGTTTATTGCAGCATTATTTCCAATAGCCAAAATATGGAAGCAACTTGTGTCCGTTGATAGATAAATGGATAAAGAAATTGTGATATGTTTGTATATACTACTTGGCCATAAAGAAGACTGGAATTTTGTCATTTGTGACAACACAGATGGATTTTGTGGGCAATATGCTAAGTGAAATAAGTCAGAAAGGCAGAAACCTTATAATTTCTCTTGTATGTGGAATCTTAAACGAATTGAAGCTCACTGTTATTGGGAACAGATTGGTGACTACCAGAGGTAGGGAGTAGGATGGGAGAAATGGGTGAAGGGGGGTTAAAATGTAAAAACAAACAAAAAATAGTATGTTTGTTATCATAAAAGATATAAACCAGGAAGCTTATTCCATTCTCCCCGTTTGTTCAGAACTATCCAGGACTTGTATTTTTAATGCATCCCAATAAATGTCTCTAAGCTTGTGTGTGTACTCAGTTGCTTCAGTCGTGTCCGACTCTTTGCGACCCCATGGGCTGTAGCCCACCAGGCTCCTCTGTCTATGGGATTTCCCAGGCAACATTACTGGAGTGGAGTTGCCATGCCCTTCTCCAGGGGATCTTCTGGACCCAGGGATTGAACCTGCATCTCCTGAGTCTCCTACATGCGGGTGGGTTTTTTACCACGAGCCACCAGGGAAGCCCAGGTTGGCTATTGTTTTTTTGTGTGTGTGAAATTCAGTTATGAAATACATTTTAGAGAATTTGCTTGCTGTCTGTTCCTTTAGCGGGGAGGGAGCTAGACTAGTGAATTCCTTAAGGGCAGAAACTGTGTTTATTAGTCTTATCTTTTCAGGGTCTGGCACAGAGTAATGACATTCAGTAATGTCACCAAGATAAAACAAATTATCTTTTTCATAGATATTTTATTTCACCCTGCCTTTATTTAACCAGATTTCACCTATATAAACATACTTTAAGGAATAGGCAAAGATAGAGATAACTCTTGCATGCCCTTAAAACTACTGATTTATTTTAATAAAACTGCATGTTTTACCACCAGTGAACTCTTTTGTATAGGCCAAATTTTCTTTGTTATAACTTTGCATCTAGGGACTTCCCTGGCAGTCTGGTGGTTAAGACTCTGTGCTTCCACTGCACAGGGCACAGATTTGATCCCTGGTCAGGGAAACTAAAATCCTGCATGCTGTGGCATGGCCAAAATTATATTACATCTGATGACAGGGGGAGAACCAGGGCTGTGGATGCTGCCCAGTTATGCATGCCATCAGCCTTATTTGGTAATTGGTGCTGGTCTTTTGTGCCTCTGAGCTACTGTCACATTGACTGCGTTAGATTCCTCTGTCCCTGCACACGTTTATTGGGTTGGCCTGCTACTCATCCTTGGGCTTCCCTGGTGGCTTAGCGGTAGAGTCCACCTGCCAGTTTCTGAGGGTTTGATCCCTGGATTGGGAAGATTCCCTGGAGGGAGGAGACGGCAACCCACTCCAGTATTCTTGCCTGGAAAATTCCATAGACAGAGAATCCTGGCGGGCTACAGTCCATGAGGTCGCAAAGAGTCGGACACGACTGAGCACACACACACACAGCACCTATACATATGCATAAAATTTCTTTATATTCTTACAGCAGCTTGAAAAGATAGCTACTATTATCCTCATTTTATATATAAGGAAACCAAGATACAGATGTGAAGGAACTTGTCCGGTTTGGACACCTAGTAAGTAACTGAGGCAGTTTGTCTTCATTCTATATTTTTAACCACTGCACTGTATAATGTCTGACTAAATGAGTTCCATTAGCATTCCCCTTGTTATTAATTTGGCCTTCTTTTGCCACAGCACGTAGGCATAAAATGTAGCTAAAGGGCCTTTAGCATGCAGCGCCTCATTTTAAAGATGAGGTTCCCTTGCCTTTAGCACTTCTGCTTCTTATTTGATTTGCGATCTGTCAAAAATATTGCTAACCTCTGGCCTCCTTTTTTTTAAGGTCTCAGTATACTAAGTGGGGGAGGTGCCATAATTGAATTAGAATGTTTTGAAGTTTTTAATGTTGTTTTCATGTTCAGTGACTTTATATAGCTTCCTCTTTTGATTTGAGTATTAGCCTTCATGGTATAGTGCAGGATGTTATTTTGAACCTTTAGGATTAATTGTACATAGTCATGCAGACTTGAAAGGATAGCTTTTTTCTTATATCTCTCAGTGGAGTCTGCACGTATAAAAGCATAAAATGCAGTGTCCAACTAATGAATACATAAAATGTGTACCATACAATAGAAAATTTTTCAACAGCAAAGAGAAATGATACATGGTAAAACTTGGATGAGCCTGAAAACAATCATGGTGAGTGAAAGAAGCCATCACAAGACTCCGTGTTGTATGGTACCATTTATAAGAAGTATTCACAACAGGCAAATCTATAAAGACAAAAATTATCAATTAACTTGGGGCTAGGGGTGAAGCAGGAGGGAATGGGGGTGATTGCACTAATAGTATGGGGTTTCTTTTTGGGGTGATAAATATTCTAAAATTGATTTTGGTGATAGCTGTACAACTCTGAATAAACTAAATACAGTTGAATTATATCTTAAGACTTATTTAAAATTTATTATATGTAACTTCAGACATGGTGAAGATAATCTCATTGACTAGAAGGAATTTCAGAGTCTTGGTTTTTCAAATTCTTTACATTTGTGATTTAGTCTTGTGAAGGTTCAGGCAAAAAGATTACTTACCTACTGGATGCACACTGAAAATGCTAATTTTAGGCAATCTTATCTGCCATATATAAAATGACTAAAAGAAATGAAGTCTCTTCAGTTTGTTGGATCAGCATGTTCATGATTGGATTAGTAACTTCGAAGTGAAAGTGTCACTCCCTCAAGTTGTGTCGACTCTTTGAGATCCCACAAGTCTCCTTTGTCCATGGAATTTCCTGTAAGAATACTGGAGCAGGCAGCCATTTCCTTCCCCAGGGGATCTTTCCGACTCAGGGATCAAACTTGGGTCTCCGGCATTGCAGGCAAATTCTTTACCGTCTGAGCCGCCAGGGAAGAAAGTGTTAACTAATTTTGATAAAGATTGGTAAGAGCTGTTAATGAATAACTTTGAGTTGTTTATCTTAACCTGTCTTTTAACAAAGAGTAGACTGATAAGTAGGCGTATGTTCTGTGATATTTGATATGTCACCATGTCTAATATTTTAAGTCAGTGTTGTTCACTTGCTTTTTATGAGTAGATTGATTTGTTTAGGGACTAAACTTTATTGAGACCTCGCACTCTTTTAAAGGATTTAATAAAGGAATATGTAAGGGAAAGTGTATCTTTTGAGAAGTGATTTGAGTTTATGCACAGTATAAATCTCAGTATTTTGAAGGATTATAATTTACAAAGTGGTGAATATTATTAACTTTTGTTTCAGTAGGCATAACTGTAAGCAATAGGTGTCAATGACAAGAGAAATAGACTTTAGACTCAATAAAAAAGAGACCTTGCTGAGAGCAGTGAGCTTTACAGTGTTACAACTAAAAAGTTTAAACGGAAAATGTAAATGTAGAATTTCCTACAATTGGAGCAGTTTGCAAATCTTGGTAGTCTTTGAGCACCTCTCTCTGATGCCCTGCAAGGTTCTAGCCTTAAAACAAGTATCTCTTTGGTGCCCTTTTTGCGCTCAATTTAGAACAATTATTATCTTTTTAAAACAAGTCTTTTTCACTTTTATGATGTTAAATATTAGTGTATGTGATTTGGGGTACCTGGATGGATAGTCCAGAGCTGTCACACCATTTCAGCACTTAGGTTAGCTTTGTGTTTTTAATGTATTAATGTTCAACTGTACGGTTTGTCAGATGAGAGCAACGGAAGCAGACCTGACACACAAATGCTGTGTTGATGTGAAGGAAAAGTGATGTCATGGCAAATGATGTATACAGCCAGAGTGATGGAGTAATTTAAGTAGGAAAGCTGTATCTTGCACATAGTGCGCGATGGTGGTAGGATAGCATGCAAAACTCAGGAGCCCCTGCCCTAACAGCCAGCAGTGTGCTGCCATCTGTCACATATTAATATTAATAGTTTTGTTTGTATTTAGTTTGTAAACTTCTTTTGTAGTAGAGCAGTAAGCACAAGGAGTTTCATTTATGCACATATTTAAGCAGCATTAAAGTAGAAAGTAATTTAGTTTTTGAAAATGCTGTTAAGGTAGAACCAGATTTAGCAAACTTGAGCCAGCTTAGTATACTGTTGATGGAAATCTGATGCTTGGAGTCACATGACTGGAACTGGGGCTCCAGTTCCATATTTACCAGGTTATTTCCCTATTTAATAAGTGAAAAATATATTTATACCTAAAAGGGCAGTTCATTTGTTCATTATTTTACTCAAAAGATAGGTTACTTACTGTGTAACACCGAATAATTTCGATGTCTTGTTACTGGTTTCTTTAGTTTTCCTATTGTAACATTTTCTTTAGAGCCAGCACAAATTCTCATAGGAATGCTGTGCTATGAATTGTCTTACAGACGGTAAGGTTTAATTTGAGACATTTCAAAAAGTAGGGCAAATTTTTGAAATATGAGATTTCCGTGTTGACGTTAATAGAATAATAAAAGCAACTACTTTAACATTGTAGAGGCTGTTCATTTTATTAAGTTCAACCTGCACAGTTATGATATGTATATCAGGAACACAGATTCCTGGTAATTTACAGTTGGGAGAATACTTTTCCTCTGGCCTGATCTAGAGATCATATTCATAAGGAGCCCAGGAAGGTTCAGAATTAATTATCAAATGTGCATAATAATTGAACAAGCATTTCAAGGGAGAAATAACTAGCGTTTGTTAAAACATTACTATTTATTGGGTGCCTTCTTTGTGCATGGGTTCATTTCTCCATTAAAGTTTTTCAGGAATCTCTAAAGGTATTGGCCACCTTGAGAGAGAAAAAGATGCTTGGAAATTAAATATGATCTTGTTCCATGTGTATCTGTTATATTGCAATTGCTGAAAAACCTCATGTTCTGCAAAATCATGCATTACAAAGTAACAGGATTTATGGGGAAAATAGGATTGAGAGCAAACTGATCACTCAGAAGCTATATAATTTTGTAATTAGAACAGTAACAAAAACAATAAAAATTTCAATAAAATAAACAGCACAGTTTAAAAGATTCTAAATTCCTGACAAAGTATGGTAAATGTAGTTTTTTGTTTTTTTTTTTTTTAAGGTAACCCTTCCATATAGGGAATGGGGAGGTTACTGAGTTAGGGACAAGACTGAAATAAAATTAAAATGCACAGAGAGGGAACAGTATTATGTACTTCCAGGACAGAGCAACATATGGCCAGACTGAGCCAAGCAAAATGTAGGGTGACGGCTTTCCAGGCCAGACCTTTATCCCATCCTCAGGCTGCATTCAGCTGCCGTTACTTGCTACAAAATAATAGCATATGGAGGGGAAAATTGCTTATGAGCTAACATGATTTTCACGTGTGTTTACTGGTATTTGCTGGTGGGGTAAATCTTACTACAAAAAACTACCTTGCATTGTGTTTTCCTTAATGCTCTTGACAGATGTGTGTTTTTGCAGATTGAAGTTTTGTGGCATCCCTGCATCGAGCAAGTCTGTTGGTGCCATTTTCCCAACAGCATTTGCTCTACAATATACTGTAAACACAATTTTTATGTGTACTGGGAAACCAAAAAATTCATGTGACTCGCTTTGTGATATTTGTTTTAATGTGGTGGTCTGGAACTGAACCCACAGTATCTCCAAGGTATGCCTGTACATGTTTTGTAACAGAACACATCATTTTTTTTTTTTCCAGACTTCATATTTACCAAGTATTTTTCACTCCCAAACCCTCGGACATGTTCCATGTGCAGTACTTAGTTAACAAAATAGTTGTTTTTGAAGTGTCCCCCCTCCAATGAAATGTTACTTGAGAGGAAAGGGAACTCATGCTTAACTGGACAGCTCTGACATTTAAAGGTAATCATTACCTCATTTAATCATCACAGCCATAGCCTTGTGTCCTCCTCAGAGACTAAGTCCCAGAGAGGTTTGGGAATTTTGCCCAAGATCACACAGTTAAGTACCAAAGTAGAAATTTAAGTTCATATATTTCTGGCCAGAGAATTGCTTTGGTATACCACACTGCTTGTGGCAAAATAAGTTTGAGATCTTTAACAATTAAGTGGTTGACTAACACACTTGTTAGAATTGGTGAAGTCCTTCTATTTATCCCCTCTATGGTCTTTCCTCCTATAGCACTGAAATTGAAATAGCAATTGTAGCATAGCGGGGAGATGAGCAAAACTGTTGGTACCAGGGTATCTAGATTTGAAATTTAATTTGCTAGCTTTGTCCCTTATTAGTTATTTCATTTTAGTCAGATTACCTTTATGTACTTCATTTTTTTCCATCTGTAAAATGATAATGAGTACTTAATTCTTGAGATTGGATATTAAATGGGTTAATAGATCAAAACTTTTAAATGATACCTGACACGTAGTAACTGCTCAGTAGATGTTAACTGTTTGTCACTCCTGCCCCATTGCTTCCCTTATTTCCTTTTTGGTTCATTCTTTATCTATGCTAATTCCATACTGTTTTCCTAATTTCTCGCTTTCCTCCCCATCTCTTCGTATCATTGATTTGAAATAGTTAAATATAAATTATACTTACAACTATTAATGTTTCCAATACTTCCTAAGTTTTCATTAATGTTTTGGGTGTATATGTTTGAATACCTGTTGTTTGTAGGGCTGGACAGTTTTAAAAATCAGTGATTGTGAGGACTCATAATGCTTTTATTTCTGACCTCAGGGAGGCTGTTCTTAGCTGTCTTTTTCCCCTTGTTCTTTCTGGTAAAGTTGAGCTTCTTGCCCTCGGCAGACAGACAGCCCCTTAATTGCTTATTATCTCGGCCTCCGTTGTGTTCAAGTGCAGCCTCAGGCGCGAACTTCCCTTTACTCTGTTCCAAGTAAAGTCAGCTCACTTGGCGAGAACTTCAGAGCTCCCTTATGGCCTCCTTCTCCCCTTGAACAAAACCTTTACACCATTGCTTCAGAATTGGGGTGGAACAGTAGCCCTGCTTCATGGGGTGCTTGCCAGTGACACCCTTGCTTCATGAGTAGTGTTGAGTGGCAGCAGCAGCCTCTAGTCTCTTGGTGTGGAACCTCAGTCATGTGAGTGAGGTGGAGTGAGAGTCATTAGGCCCACGTTATTCTTGGCCTGAGGAACCTGGGGTCAAAGCTTCTGCTCTGCAAGTGGGACCTGGATGGAAGGAAAGAGCCCCACCCAGACTTCTCAGCTGCTCTTCCCTGCAGTAGGAGCCTCTGCAGCTGAGAGTTGAGGATGATGAGAAATGCTTACTATCTTCCTCCTCTTAAGGGGAGAGTGGGGTGGGCGGGGGGAGGAGTTGACTGGGAGTTTGGAGTGAGAGCCCTGTGTTCCTCCCTGTGCCCACCTGGAATGGGGCTTCTGTCCTGCTGAGCTGGCTCAAAATGCCAGACACTCTGTTTTTACTGAGTAAATTTTCTTTAGTATTCATTCTTAAGTATACCCTTAGTATGATTTCTAGAGATTACAAAAGTTTTTTAATGGTTTTTACCAGTTACAGTTGTTTCACTGGCAAGAGCGTCCACAGAGCTTCTGATGCCATCATTCCACAAGTCTTTTTTTTTTCCCACACTGTGCAGCATACAAGGATCTTAGTCCTCCAACCAGGGATCCAGTCAGTCTCCCCTGTGTTCGGCGGGGGGGGATGGGGGTAGTTTTAACCACTGAACTGCCAGGGAAGTCCCCCATAAGTCATTTTTAAATTATTACTCATTCCCTACAGCCACTAAAAAATTCACATTTGAGAATGCTTTGGGAAGGATGCTAGAATTTATTGAAGCTTTTATGTACATATAAAAACTTCTAGTACCCTAATTGTGTACATATGGCTTGACAGACACAGTATGGAGAAGTTTTGAATAAAAAGGACCATTTACTGAGCACTTCTAAATGAATAAATTTCTGTTGCCACAGAGTTTAGAATGAAGGATGCAGTTCTGTTGTGATGACTTCTAGGAAGTACTAGTGGATGTACATAGTGATTTAGTGACAGAAATTAATGATGTGTGTGTTTAATAGTGATGATAATAGAATATGGACATTTAGCTTAAGTAATGTATTTAGATTTAACAGATTAATTACACATCTTCATTTGCATTAGCCTGAGTTATTGATCGAATTTGAAGCTATCTAAAACTAGCATCACACTGGAGGGGTGGGGACTCTTTAATATAGCTGCCTTGAGAATGATGAGTCCTGTTATAATGATAATGGCAGCGCTGGTGAAACCAAAAAGAAAGGCCTTTATTCTTGAGTGAAGGCTACATTTTAAAATTGCCTAGGGATATTTAGGTTTATAGTTACGGACATGAAATGGCATCTTCCCATTGAACTATTCTTTTTATAACATCATTTTTGATTATGCCATGTTTCTTAGGAGTACAGCTATTGTGCTTTAGAAGAAAATATTTTGTGATATGTAGCCATTAAAGGTGAGTATAAAAGAATACTTAGCATGAGGAAATTATAAATTAGGTGAAAAATCCATTTTCTCAAATGTCCTTCTGCATCATAAATATTTTGATGCTGTGTCTTGGAGGTGTGGATGTGGTGAGATTAATGGTACTTTTCTCCCTATTTTCAAGCATTATTCATGCGTGGCCTGGTAGTTAAGACTGTAACCCTGGAACTTGTACTCCCTCAGTTAGAATTCTAGCTCTTCCACTTAACTGCCTCTTCACTCTGCCTCACTTTCTGAGGCTTGTCAACCTGACTGTGATGGAATTCAAATTGGGGAATGAGAGATGGACTTGGAAAGATAAGTTAGGGCTGATTGTGATTGATCTTGAAGAACAATATTATGTAAAAAGTAGAGAGGAGGAAGCCACTAAAGGTTTCAGAGACTGAAAGTGTTGAGACTGATTTAGCAATAATATACTAAAAAGATTGGTAGTGTGGAGACCATCCAGGATGTTCCAGTTGGAGTCTAGCCTAGTGTGGTGTGAGTGGGAGTGGAAAAAATAATGTGGACATGTCATAAAAGGAGTACTAGCGCTGAAAAGGGACAGGGTTTGACTTGTAGTTCACTACCACCGTCCCCTTTCTTTTTGTTTTGAGTGTTTACCTATTGTGTGCCAGTGAATTCTTGGGATTCAATGATGAGCAAAGCTCATACAGCTTCTGCCCTTAGAGTTTTTTTTTTTTTTTTTTAACTGTTCCTTGAGGCATGTGGAATCTTCGTTCCCCTGGTACAAACCTGTGCCCCCTACAGTGGAATTTCGGAGTCCTAACCACTGGACTGCCAGGGAATTCCCGCTTGTGGAGCTTTTCTGTTCTGGTAGGGAGAGAGAGCATACACAGGTGCTATGAAAGAAAAATGCAGTTTCCTCTGAGAGCCTCTGATAGGAGTACTTGATGGATTCTGAGTAAGGAGAGTTGAGGATTGGTGAATCAGTATGGGCAAGACTAACACCACTTTTGCAAAGGCTCCACAGTCAGCATGAGAAAGTACATTTTGAAGGAACAACAAGAAGGCGAATTGGAGTTAGAACCAGCTCTGGGTAAAGTAGTTGCAAGATGAGCCCAAAGTTGGGTGTTCAAGAACATACTAAACCATTAGAGAAGTATTTTGGTCTTCATTGGGTCTTTGAGGATTTTTTAAGCAGGGCCATGATATTTTAGGGTTTGTATTTTAATGAAATTCAATGGTGATCATTTTTAATGCCAAGAAAAGAGAAACGTAATTGGCACAGACAGGCCTGACAGTAACTGTACTTTTAAGAGAAAAATCAGTCTCTTATCCTTGCCCCACCCCACCCCCCTCTTAATTCTCCCTCTTCAAATATGGAAAGAATATCTTTATCTTGGGGGCTGTAGAGAATCTTCATGGTGTATAATGGAAGAGCCAACGGCTTTGAGAATGTAAAAAGATGTTAATGCCATCTTGGACAAACTGAAGTTACTTAATCTCTTAGCTTCTGCTTCTGTTTGTTAAATTCGACTGATAATCATGGAATAGGGATCCTGGTGATTAAATGAGATTATATAAATAAAGGACCTATTATTGTGCCTCATACATAAGTGCTCATAACTTGTCTAGAGTAATGTACAAATTAAGATGGAACTGGAAGGGAACCTGTGATATTGTGATTTATAATAAGAAATAGTCTTTATCCCAGTTACTGGCAACTGAGCTTTTAAAACTTGGCATTTTCTAAGTGGTGAGGATCTGGAAGGTGTCTCTTGTTAGGTTAATGAAGTGACTTGAAAAGCCTCTAGATAGCCAAGGATGGGGCCTGGTTGCCAGGGAAGCCAACCCTATGAATAGTGTTCTCCCTCTCTTCCTGAAGGAAGGGGAGAAAGGCTTAAAGGTCCTTAATGGCCAGTGATTTAATCAGTTGTGCCTAGGTAACAAAGCCTTCCTAAAACCCCAAAAGGATGGGTTTCAGAGAGCTTCCAGTTTGGTGAACCCATGGAAATATGGGGCGAGTGGTGAGCCCAAAGAGGACATGGAAATTCCATGCCTCTTCCCCATACCTTGCCCTATACCATCTGGCTGTTCTTAACTTATATCCTTTTACAATAAATAAACCAATAATGTAACAAGTAAAATGTTTCTTTGATTTCTGTGAGTTGCTCTAGCAAATTAACCCAAGGAGGGAGTCTTCGGAGCCTCCATTCTATAGCCTATCGGTCAGAAGCACAGGTGACAACTTAGATTTATGGCTGATGTGTGAAGTGGGAGAAGGGTCAGTCTTGTAACACTGAGCCCTTAGCAAGTGGAATCTGGAGCTATCTTTCGGTAGATAGTGTCAGAATTGAGTTGAATTGTAGGACATTCAGCTGGTATTGATAATTACTTGCTGTGGGGCAAAAAAACACCCACTGTAAATAATGGGATACAGAATTATAGAGGCACAGAGAAATTTTGAATGGAATAGAACCAACAACTCCACAAAAGAAACAATTCCTTGGATAGTATAAATACTGAAACGTGTTTTGCTTTACCACTAGAGTGGTTATGGATCATGGTGTATTGATATAATTGATTGTGAGGTGTGTCACAAGTAATAATAATAGGTAGTTAAATAATTAGTTAATACAGTGACAGTGTTTGCAAATGAGTTTATCTATAAATTAGTCAGGATTATCCCCCAATAATTTTCACTTAACATTTCAATGTTATCTTAGAAGGGATTTTTAAAAAAGCAGAAGTCCAGGTATTGCACAGATAAAAGTACATACCTGTTTTTGATCATTGTTTGTTTTTTTAAATTTTGTGTTTTTGTTTTACATTCTTGAGGATTTGGGCAGTTTTTCTCTGTCCGTGGACGTGTGTCAAACCTGTAATACCCCATGTGTGTCATTTCTTACGTTGTAGAAGAACTATGTAGGGAAGGATATCTTTTCTTCCAGACTACAATGCATGAAAAGTTTGCTTTTAAACTTGTTGAATCTATCATAGCAATAGAAATTCCAGTAAGATTCAAAAAGATCTAAGTACTCTTGGCTTAAAATAAGCCAATACACTAAAATAGTGGTTATTTTGAAATAAAGCTTAGTACTTAAAAGATGTTTCATATTGACTTATAATAAAGATGAGACGACTTACACATTTTGCAGTAAAATTTTAAACCAACATGGAAGTTCTTTCTTTTATGTGCAAAATAATAGTTTGTCTAGTTAGTTGTAGTTAAGGTTTTCATTTTGTAGTGATTGGTCAGAGTAGTAAGGTCTAGTGCTAGGTATGTACAGCTTGTGTTTCACAGTTAGGTCTCTCACCTCTTGAGTCAAGTATTTTAAGAGGAAAACAAGGGTAATAGATGCCAGTTAAACATGGAAAGTCACTAGATGAAGAAAGATAATTGAATAATTTTCCCCTTCGGTTTTGATAGATAAAACCAGAATAGGTTTAAGTTCTCAAGATAATTTCATGGATGTATATAAGGATCTATCAAATTAGTTTCTAATGAACTCATTTTGGTGATTAGTAAATAATTTGTTGGACTTGGCATTGTTGCTTATCTCTCAACACAATGTGTAATGTTAATTCCACAAGAGCAGAGATTGGCCAGCTGTGTAACGCCATGTATTTATTCCTTCATGCTGAAAACAATATGTGGCCCACTGTAGATACTCAGCATATATTTCTTAAATGACTAAGCTTTGAGTTTTTATTTTAACGTCCTTTATATTTTGGATGAAAAGAGAAAAATTTAGAAAGAGAAGGGACTCTTTTAGTATAGTAGGATCATATATGTGGAATTGTAGAGACTTTCAGTGTGCTGTATAAAAGAGATTCTGGAATGTAGGGAAAGTTTGAGCAGAGATGGAAGAATGTAGAGAAGGTCCTGTAGAGAAGGACCATTCTGTCTTGAGGGTTTCTGTGGTATTAAGGCCCTTCCATTTGAAAGCTGCTATAGAAATTCAGTCCTACAAAGTTTAAAATAAATACAAATGGTTGATGTTTATGGAATACTAGGTTATTTAGTATAATGGGTGACCAAGCTTTATCCGGGTAAACGTGATGCTATTCCCATCTTGGAAGGTGCTAAGTTTGAATATAAAAATACTATAGGTTCTAAAGGGACTCTCCTTTTCAACAAAATAACACTAAGGTAAATGGAAAAGGCAGCAGTCTGAGACCTCTCCCCAGATAAAACAGCTGATATTGCCATTTTGTATTGCAGAAAATCCAAGATGCGTTCTGGTAAAATTCATATGAAAGGGTTGGAGAACAATGACCCTTGCAATACTCTTGTTTTTCTAAAATAAAATGTTTAGCTTCAAACTTTACTTTGTACAGTACATTTTCACATTGTGATTTATTGACTTTTAGTGTTCCTACAGGAACTGGTGGCTGTTGTGTCAGATTTTAAATGATCTGAATGATTATTGAGTTGCTCAGTTCTGTGTAGGATACTTCTACTTTAACTTGGTAGAAAGTTTGTTCTAACTCAGCTGCTGCTGCTGCTAAATCGCTTCAGTCGTGTCCGACTCTGTGCGACCCCATAGACGGCAGCCCACCATGCTCCCCCGTCCCTGGGATTCTCCAGGCAAGAACACTGGAGTGGGTTGCCATTTCCTTCTCCAATGCATGAAAGTGAAAACTGAAAGTGAAGTTGCTCAGTCGTGTCCGACTCCTAGCGACCCCATGGACTGAAGCCTACCAGGCTCCTCCGACCATGGGATTTTCCAGGCAAGAGTACTGGAGTGGGTTGCCATTTCCTTCTCCAGTGCATGAAAGTGAAAAATGAAAGTGAAGTCGCTCAGTAGTGTCCGCGACTCTCCGCCCATGGTGGGTTGCCATTGCCTTCTCCGTCTAACTCAGCTATGAATGCCTAAATATCTGTGACTTGGAAGATAAGCTCCTTTAGAACCTTGAGAGTACTTCTTCTTCTTCTTTTTTTTTAAAATTATTTATTTATTTATTTGAGTGTACCAGGTCTTAGTTTCGGCATGTGGAATATAGTTCCCTGACCAGGAATCAAACCTAGGCCCCCTGCATTGGGAGCACAGAGTCTTAGCCACTGGACCACCAGGGAAGTCCGAGAGTACTTCTTGTAATCAAGTAAAGGAGGGTGATAGCAATTCAAATCCCATCCACTTGAATTGAATGGGATTTATTAAGAAAGGTACCAGTGTTCCAGGGGATTCCCTGATGGTTCAGATGGTAAAGAATCTGCCTGCAGTGCAGGAGACCCTGGTTCGATCCCTGTGTCGGGAAGATCCCCTAGCCACTCCAGTATTCTTGCCTGGGAAATCCCATGGACAGAGGAGCCTGGTGGGCTACAGTCCATGAGGTGGCAAAGAATTGGACATGACTGAGCAACTAACATTTCACTTAAAATAAAAAAAATTAAGAAAGCTACCAGTGTTGGAAATTCCCTGGTTGTCAGTGGTTAGGACTCCGCACTCTCACTGCCAGTGACCCAGGTTCAATCCCTGTGGGGAAACTAAAGTCTTGAAAGCCCTGTAGTGTAGCCAAAAAAAAAAAAAAAGGAAAGAAAAGGAGGAAAAAAATAGTGGTGTTATTCTTGGGTAACATAGTTGTAGTGTATCTTTGATTTTTTTTTTTCCTCCATTCAGACTTTCCAGATTATATTTCAATACATTATTTTCAAATTCTTAGCTCAAATATTCAGTAACTCTACACAGTACATTATAGAAAAGGAAAAGAAAATTAAAATTTTTGAGAATTACTGTGTGTTTGGTATTTATGAAACACTTTTATTAAAATAATTCTCATGACTTTTTTCTCTTTTTGCTGTGCTACATGGCATGTGAGATTTTAGTTCCCCAACCGAGCATCGAATCTCTGTCCCCTGCCTTGGGAGCATGCAGTCTTAACCACAGGACCACAAGGGAAGCCCCTTCATGGCATTTTTGTGGGTAGCACTGTCTGCTTTAAAGACCTGGAAAATTAGTGAGAGTACTTGTTACTGGACTTTAAGGTAGAGCAGCTTGTAAGTGGCAGAATTGGGGTTTTGAGCAAGAGTTATGTTTGAATCCAGAAATTAATTGCTCCATTCCTGTGTCTTGTTCTTAATCTCTCAACCTAGCACACTAAGGGAAAAGTATCCAATTCTTACGTGGTGGTAGAGAGATGACTGTTAAAAATAGCAGAATAGAGCGGGGTATATGCTGTGCTGAGACCTACTGTGCCTGCCCAGCACAGAAATGTGGAGAAGATGATTGAGTTCTGTGGTCTGAGAGAAAGGTGTTTTATCTGGGCAGAGGTCTCAGACTGCTGCCTTTTCCATTTACCTTAGTGTTATTTTGTTGAAAAGGATAGTCCCTTAGTTATCCACAGAATGCTTTTATCTAGAATAATTTGTCCTCTGACTTTTTGCCAGATATTTTTGATTTATCTATAGATGGAGAGTTGCTGCTGGTGCTGCTAAGTTGCTTCAGTCATGTCCAACTCTGTGCGACCCCATAGACGGCAGCCCACCAGGCTCCCCCGTCCCTGGAATTCTCCAGGCAAGAACACTGGAGTGGGTTGCCATTTCCTTCTCTAATGCATGAAAGTGAAAAGTGAAAGGGAAGTCACTGAGTTGTGTCCAACTCTGGTAGGACTACAGCCTACCAGGCTCCTCCATCCATGGGATTTTCCAGGCAAGAGTACTGGAGTGGAGTACCATTGCCTTCTCCAAGATGGAGAGTTACTGAGATGCATATGGATGGAACAATGTTGAGCATAAACAAACAACATGAGAATATAATTTTAAGATGTTTTAAGTTAATGTCCTAATGTTAAAGGAGTTCAAAGCAAGAGAGCCATTTAATATATATATATAAAATATATTACTGTGGAAAAAATATATAACCGATTTTAACCATTATTAAGAATATAGTTCAGTGGCATTGAGTGCATTAACATTGTGTAGCCATCACCACCAACCATCTCCACAACTTTTCATTCTCCCAAACTGCAGCTCTGTACCTCTTGATCAATAATTGCCCATCACCCCACTTTTCCAACCCCTGGTAACCACCTTTCTACTTTCCTTCTCTGAGTGAGTGTAGTTACCTCATATAAGTGGAGTCATGGACCGCTTGCCCCTTTGTGGCTGATTTGTTTCATTTAGCATTACGTCCTCTAGGTACATCCAAGTCAGAATTTTCTTCCTTGTTAATGCTAAATACTATTCCATTGTGTGTGTAGACCAAATGTTTATCCATTCACCCTTGGGTTTGCTTCCTGGAAATACCTTTTGAAGAGTGATGGCATTGGTTTAGTGGACAAAGTAATAAAATTCACTTTAGAGTTATTAACTTACCTGTTTTGTTCAAGTCACTTCTTAGAGCCATGGTTTTCTAGTTTACAGGAAAATACCACATTCTATGTAAACTGTAAGGATGTACCTTAAAAACACCATTTTAATTTTGTTGTGCCTCAGGATTTATTTCCCCCTTACCAACTTGCCCTACATTTGGGAATAAAAAATAGATTTCTTCCCACTCCCCAAGATTGTGACTACTCACTTTCAGAAGGAGGTGTTTATTTGGGGGCAAGGGGATACCATATGATGCTAGAAGGGGAAAATGGGGAAACAGTGTCAGATTTCATTTTCTTGGGTTCCAAAATCAATGTGGATGGTGACTGTAGCCACAAAATTAAAAGACACTTGCTCCTTGGAAGAATAGCAATGACAAATCTAGACAGTATATTAAAAAGCAGAGGCATCAGTTTGCTGGCAAAAGTACATATAGTCAAAGCTATGGTTTTTCCAGTAGTCATGTATGGATATGAGAGTTGGACCATAAAGAAGGCTGAGTGCCAAAGAATTGACACTTTCGAAATATGGTGCTGGAGAAGACTAGAGAGTCCCTTGAACTACAAGGAGATCAAACCAGTCAATCCTAAAGTAAATAACCCTGAATATTCATTGGAAGGACTGAAGCTGAAGCTCCAGTACATCAGCTATCTTTTGCAAAGAGCCAACTCATTGGAAAAGACCCTGATGCTGGGGAAAATTGAGGGCAAGAGGAGAATGGGGCAACATAATGAGATGGTTGGATGGCATCACTGACTCAATGGACATGAGTTTGAGCAAACTCAGGGAGATAGTGAAGGACAGAGAAGCCTGGTTTGCTTCAGTTCATGGGATCACAGAGTTGGACATGGCTTAGCAACCTGAACCACAACCCATATGGTACTAATGAATCCATCTCCCACTCTTTTGTGAACATTAGCGTTCTCTGCAAGACCCCATCCCCCAAGTTTTCCTTCAGTTCCTGACCTAGAGTCAGCTGTTTAGTGGATGTTTTCACTGTTGTTTCAGCGTCAAAAAGTGTACTTGTCACTGATGTGACTACTAGCTACTTACTATTCTCTCCCCTCCACTTTGAAAAGAAGTGGAAAGGAAATCGAAGTTCAGGATTGTAAAAGCCAAGGAACCTCAGGTTCAGGAACGGACGTGGGAGTAGTGGCAGCCAGTTGTGGCTGATTCTGAGAAGAGAACAGACAGGGTGAACAGCAACAGACAGTCATTTGACTATCAGCTGTCAATTAGTAGAGCATTGATCAGTGAACCAGCCCTTCTTCCCCCTTCAAAGTACATATTTATAAAGATTTGCATGTAATTTTGGGGGGAGTTAATCCTCAAACCTGTCCATAGACCTCAACTGAGGTCTAAGACCCACTGGCTTAAAACAGTCTTGATAGCTTAGATACAACTAGATGATGAGAGAGAGAGAATGGAAGAAAGGAAGGGGGAAGCAGAGGCCTTCTTTTTAAGATTGGGGGGGGAAGGGAAGGACGGAAGTTGGTGAATTTTCATTTTGGTAATGAAGATTGAAGCACATTTATAGGCTGAGACATCCAGGAAAAGATTGAGGGGGGTGACAATTGAGATATCATTCATTGGGGATCATGAGTAATGGGATCAAGAGGAAGAGATTGGAGCAGGGTTGAAGTAGAGAAGATTGAAGTTGAATCGGGTAGCTGATGTTTTGAGTGTTAAGAAAAAGAATAGTTAAACAATTTGCCAGCCAACCCAAAATGGCTGAAGAAAATGATAGGTGGGTTTTTTTTAATTGTCTACTTCACATAAAACTTTTTTGTAATGTAGGTTGTATAAAAATGGAAAGCAAAAGTGAGAGAGAGGCTATTCAACCATGTTACCTTTTGTTTTTCCACTTTACATATTAAAGGTTTTCCCGTTTTTAGCCTCACCAGTCCATGGGGTCGCGAAGAGTCAGACACGACTGAACGACTTCACTTTTACTTTTCACTTTAAGGCGTTGGAGAAGGAAATGGCAACCCACTCCAGTGTTCTTGCCTGGAGAATCCCAGGGACAGAGGAGCCTGGTGGGCTGCCGTCTATGGGATCGCACAGAGTCGGACACGACTGAAGTAACTTAGCAGCAGCAGCAGTCCTCGATACTATCAGTCTTAAACTTTAAGTTTGAGGCAAACATGGAGTAAATGGAAATGTGGTTTCCTTAAAACTAAATACCTGTAAATCAATCAGTTGAGGTTCTCATTCTTGTGGCATATTAGAATCAGTTATGGGGGAGATATTTTTAAAAGTACTGATGCCTAGGCTTAACTCCAAAATACTGTAATTTATTCATTCTGAAGAGGGCTTTGGACATCAGTGTTTTTAAAAGCACCTTGGATGATTTTACTCTGCAGCCAGGAATACAGAATTGAGGGTTTGGTGGTCTTCCTCTATACACCTTTGTGCTCAGGTAGCAAAGAAGAATTCCATTGTTAAAGAGTTTGGGTCTGGAGCCCTGCCATGGCTCTAGGGGTGCCTGGGGCCAAAACCTCCCCAAAAGGGAAAAGTCAAGGTCATTTGACAAAACAGGTTGTATTGGAGGAGTAGGATACAGTTTGAACCCTCACCAAAGAAAACGTCCCCCGAAGTGTGGAAGTTTCTGTTAAAACCACTTGTACATTTGTTTAGAAACCATTTTAATATCCATGTACCAGTGATACATGTTAGTTGTACAGTTCTTCCTGAAATATTTTTAATAATCAGATTTTATTACTTGGTTTATATCTTAAATACGTTTGTGAAATTGTGTATATTCAAGGCATTAGCAAATTGAAGACAGTTTTTGCCACTCCATAATTGAATCGAAATAACAGCCAAATAAATAACCTTGATAGGAGGAAACTGAAGTATTATGAGGCTGTACTTGTATGTTTTCTTGATGTAACTTACTGATGTACTATTATCAATTTATTTAAATATAGTAGTAATGAAACTAACTTTTCACTTTGTCCTCTCTTTTACATAGCCACCTTCTCCTGACTAGACTCACTGGTAATATTAAATTTGAACAATTCCTTAATGTTTTTTTATGTCTAAAACAAATGTGCTTTTTTTTTTTCTTTTACTTGTAGGTTATGCAATGGTCTCTGAAAGATGGTTTATTCTTGAATTGGAGCTTTTTAAGACTGACAAATGCTGGTACTTCATCTTCTATAAGTGGACTATAATTTCTTTTTTCAAGACAACTACATAAGCAGACAAAATTGCAAAGATCTGCCCTGTGTCGAGTATGACAGCCACGACTCGTGGCTCTCCAGTAGGAGGGAATGACAGCCAGGGCCAGGCTCCTGATGGACAGTCTCAGCCCGCCCTCCAACAGAATCAGGTAGGAAGTTTAAGATACTAGTTAAAGTTACGTTGGTGTATCTGTTACAGGTACAGATATCCCATGTTCTAAATAACTAAATATCCCATGTTCTGAATAATTAGGAGTATGTTCTGAATAATTTGTGAACCATAAAGCTGTTATTAAGAAAAATAAACATGTGTCTTAGTAACAAGAATCTCAAATGCTGTATAGGTGGTGATGCTTGGGTATGTAGCCCCTTTTTTCCCTCTGGTGTCTTATTCTATTAGTAATCATTAAAGTTAAGCCCTTTGTCAGTTCCAGAGCAAAGCATTAAATCATTTGATGTAGCCTGTGGTGAGAGTATGAACTCGAGTCATGTTGCTTGTGCTCACATTTTAGCTTTGCACCATGCGATGCTAGCTTTATGACTCTGGGTAAATTATATGACCTTTTAAACCTTAGTTTTGCTGCTGTAAAAAGATAACAATACTGTACTTCATGGGATCATTAAGAGCATCAAATGAAATAATATTTTCTAAGAGCTTAAAATAGATTTGGGTATCAAGATTTTTATGCTGACCTCAAAACTGAAAGGGTTAATATTCTTTTTCTGTTCTCTGGATGAATTTGTGTAAGATTTCAGTTATTTCTGCATTAATAATTTCACCAATAAAATCAAAACAATCTGCCTGGGGCTGTATTTGTGGAAAGGATATAACTGCAGATCCAACTTTTTTTTTTTAATAGGGGGATTTTCTGATTTGTGTGTGTGTGTGTGTGACTTTTGGTAATGTGTTTTCTCAAGGAATTTGTCCACTGCATCTAGATTGTCAAATGTATCGAAGCAAGACTGTTTATAATATCCTTTTTTATCTTTTTAATGTCTTAGGATCTGTGGTAACATCTCCTTTTTCATCCCTGATACTGCTAATTTGTGTTCTCTCTCCTGATTACCCTTTCCTAAAGAAAGGATTTATCAATTTCATCAAACCTTCCCTCAAACCAATTTTTGGCTTTAACTCTCTCCCCCCTTCCTACTTGTATGCTTTTAACCCTTATTTCGTGTTCCCTTTTACTTCTTTTGAATTTGAATTGCCGTTCTTTTTTCTCATTTCTTGAAATGGGAGTTTAAAGAATTAGTTTTCAGCTTTCTATTGTACATACTTTTATACCAGGAAATAGTAAATTGAATAAGACAAACATTAAAACTTGTAATGCAGCTCAGACAGCACTTAGAGGTGAATTTGTCACGGCGGGGCCTGCATGTGAATCACAAACTTGCTTACAGTTGGTGCATGTTTATATAGAATTCTGTATGGGTAAGTTTTAGGCAAAAGTTTTTGTAGAGGACTTACATCTGTCATTTGAGGATACGTTTTTATTGTCTAGCTATTATAGGTTATTCTCTCTACTTACAAGTATGAAAGGAAAGAGTTGCACGTGTGTGCGCTCGCCCATGTGCATCCTCCTCTTTCCCTCCCTCCTTCCCCCACTTTCATCCTCTCCCTCTCATTTTAGAGACATGAGCAAGTCAGGTTTTAATAAATGTCAACTTTATTCCTTTTCCTCTCCAGTTCCCACTTTTAGGACATGTAATACTTAAGTATATGGTCACAGGTCTTGGACAGAGTTAAGTCTTTCCTATGCCATAAATTTGTTAGCCAGTACTCATGTTTCTTTAAACGTAGTCAGTTTGTGGTAGATGCCAGAGATTTATATTTTTAAACCAGGAGCTTGTAGTTGGAAATCCAGTGTCTTTTGCCCTCTCTTTTCTGTTTCATACCTGCACTGGACACAGACTCCTAAATCATTCGCCAGTGTTTGTGGTTTGCATGGCTTTAAGTAGAAATTAAATCTCTAATCTTACTCTTATCTTAAGGTATACTAAGAGCTCTTGGGTTTGTGATCTTCAGCTTAATATGCATCTGCATTATGGCCTCTTCCTTTAAATAGCTCTTTACATTTTTGGAGATGATAATTTAAAAAGGAACAAACAGATTGCATTCTTTCTTTTTTTTGGCCTCACGGCTTGTGGGATCTTAGTTCCCAGACCAGGGACTGAACCTGGGCCCTTGGCAGTGAGAGCATGGAGTCCTGACCACTGAATCGCCGGGGAATTCCCACAGATTATATTCATAACCATCTGTAGTATCCCTTTTTCGCTTTCTTATTCTCTACTTTTTAATGTTAGGATTCTAGTTATTTCAAAAGGTTTGGCACTTAATGGACCTGGAAGAAGCAAACATAACACTAATCACTTCCCACCTTATGGCTTACCTTGAATATATTTTTTTCATATGACATAAAGGGAATTTCTAAAATCAATCAGATTTTTCACTTGATATATAGTAATTTTTAGGAGGGTTCCCACAGGAGAGAATTTTAAGCTCTACTAAAGCTCAGTGATAAATGAAGCAGCCTTGGCAAAGGCCCTATGAGATGAACACTCTTGGGAGATGTTTATGGGAGGGTGCAGACTTTCTGGAATGGAATTTGGTAGTATATAGGTCAGCAGCCCTAAAAGAAATAATTTTTACCATTGTTATACTAATTATATATAAGGAAAATTTTTATGTAAAAGATTTATCTATAAAAGTATAATTTTATGTTAGCACTAAAATTTGCAGAATGCTAAATGTCCCTTAATTTTGTTTAATTGATTGAATGCTATGGCCATATGGCCATTAATCAGCTCTTTAAAAAAGATTGTTAGTGATGTGGGAAAATACTTAAATGGAAAAAGACACAAACTTAAGCAAGTATAATCCTAATTTTAGTGAAAATTTATATGTATATATGGACAGGATTTGTGGGGGGTCACAGAACAAAAATTTCAGGAAATAATTGAAAATGTCTCTGGTGCTTATCTTTGGTGTATTATTGTGGGTATCTTAATTGTTATTTTTATCTTTACAATTTCTGTGAGCATATCTATAATACATATATACCAGAGGAAATGGGGGAGGCTTTTTAAAAATTAATGAAGCAGACTTCCTAAGTTACATACTTAAAATGCAAATATTTCTGTTGGGCTTCTAAAACTTGAATTCTGTTCTGTAGTTTTTTTGCCTTGAAGCTAGCCCTTTAGCACCTGCATAGTGTTCATCATCTTAAGTAAAGATTTGCTGTTTTCTTATAAATTGGCTCTATGAGTTCATGTATAAAGTTTGTAACTGGAATATAGTATACGCACCTGTCTTCAGTACAAGCATTTATATATGCATCTGTTCAGTAAGTGCAAATAAAATGATAAGGAATGGGGCCTTCTCTAAAAGGGCCATCAACCTACAGTGGGTAGAAAATTCCAAACACACACAAAAATCAGCTTAAAATTTAGATTAGTTTCAATTAGGAGAAAAATACCATCTGCTTTCAAAATTAATAAGGGTTGTAAAAGTTCATTCACTTAGTTATAGAAATACTGTGCACAGCTAAAGTATGGAGGGGTGAAAAAAGAAGTACCAACAGTGAAGAGTAAAGTTGGCCTTATTAGTTGAAGATGAAGTGACTTGTTTAGAAACCACAATGAAGTTTTAATAATTGTTTGGATAGTAGTTTGAGACTAGGGGAACTATGGAATAAAAGTTATTTTTCCTCTTCAAAATGAAAAATAAAAGTTATAAGTCAGAGACTTTTAATCTGTAAAATGTGTGCAATAATTTGTATCATGAAGGGCTCATAAATGGGAAATGTAAGTGGAG
This sequence comes from Capricornis sumatraensis, assembly GCF_032405125.1. Classification (NCBI taxonomy): domain Eukaryota; kingdom Metazoa; phylum Chordata; class Mammalia; order Artiodactyla; family Bovidae; genus Capricornis; species Capricornis sumatraensis. Next base: position 102,808,372 of record NC_091092.1, on the reverse strand, counting down.
AAGCAGTACACATTGTAGATAAAAACTCAGACTTTAGAATTAGACCTGGATTTAAATCCTGACCGCAGAACTGGAGCTGTGTGACCTTGGGCTAATTACGTGTTTTCTGAGGTTTTGTTTTTTCAATCTATTAAGTGGAAGAATACTTCCTTAGGCTGTTGAGGATTAAATGAAATTATGTTGAAGTGTAGTAGCACAGAGACTGCCTGATACATCATAAACTTACAATGATCATATCTTTAAAAATTTAAATTATTTCCCCCTAATCTGTTTCGGTGTTTGAATTATTAGATGTATGTTTGTTATATAAACTTAAATCTGGAATATCTAATCTTTAAGACCTCATCGCCTGATTCTTCCAATGAAAATTCCCCGGCAACTCCTCCGGATGAACAAGGTCAAGGTGATGCCCCATCACAGCTTGAAGATGAGGAGCCTGCATTTCCACATACTGACCTGGCAAAGTTGGATGACATGATCAATAGGTGAGTTGATTTTGTCTTGTTTTTTGATGTATGTCATACACAGGAAAAACAAGATTTTCACCATAGTGATAAGTACTAAGAAAAGAGCAAGAGTGGATAGGAATATCACAGTTACCCATGTTGCCTCTTTAAATACCCGTAACATCTTAGTCATTGCCAAGTACTTTGCAACCTGTGGTTCTTAATAGATTTAAAAATGAAAGGAAGTAACAGTGTCAATAAAGTGTTAAGATTAATGATGATCACTCTAGCTGGTGTATTACTGAAGTAGAACCATATGTGTGATTTCCCTTTTTTCTTATTGGTGAATGGGTTACTGGATGACTTGAATACTTTTTGCATGGCCCTGAGGTAAGCCAGGTCATAAGGAGACTGACTTCCTCAGAGCCTGCCCCTTGTCAACTGATTAGTTGGAGGCATTTAAGCATCTCACCCATTTGTTTCTCCTGATCTTCATCTCATGGGAGTAGTTCAGAGTATACATTTTTTCATACTCCTAATAATAAACATTCACCTCCACCCACCCACCCATCCCCATGCTTTATCTGGAATAAGACTCAGAGTGAAAATTTAAGCTTGTGTGTATGGGAAGGAAAATATTTAAAAAGCAGATAAGGGAAGAGTGTGTCAGGGACCCTCCCCCCACCCCCACAGGTCTGTGGTCTCACACCAGGCTGTAAACTCAACAAGTGAGTCCTAGGGAGGTATGAAACATCCCCTCAAAAGAAAAGGAAAACACACACACTGATAGGGACTTACTTGCTTTACTGAATTTACTTTTTAAAAACATTCTGATTACATAACTAATATAATGTAAGTACACATTGTTAAACATAGAGATATATTATGTCAATAAGGTTCACTGTAATTTCCTTGTTATGTACATACCTCCCAACCAAAACTTACCACTAGCAATAAGGTGTGCATTCTTCCAGGTTATCTTTGTGTTTATTATCATAAGTACTGCTTTCTCTACAAATAATGGAATTCTTACTATATTACTGAAATGTTTTCCTCATTTCATTTATCTTAAATAATTTTCCTATTAATATATATTTAATTCATTATTTTTAGAGATATACTTGAAAGAACACATTAAATGTATATAATGAATTAGTCAAGCAAACAAACAATTGTATAAAGTTGTAATGTCCCTGACCATTCTCTTAGAGCAGAGATACAATAGCAAAAAGTTGTATTTTGCTATTCAGTTTTTGTCTGGTGGTTGCTCACTCAAGGACAGAATTGCATGGTAGCAAATCTGGGGAAGAGAAACATAAAATGATTGTTTTTTATGTAAATAAAAGAACACTTTCATATGAACTCTAACAATAGATATCCATTTAAGTGATATTTGATTATTATAGCAGTTTTATATCTTAAGTTATTAAAATAATTTATTCTCCCTTCTCTCATTGCTATATTTTTTTCTTGACAGTTCCTTAAAAATTTTTTGGTAGAGACAACAGATGACACTTAGTCAAACAAAGCAGACTAGTTTGCCAACTTTGTGGTTTTAATATTTTAGTGTCATTTTAATTCTAATATTTTCATGGTGAGGTAAGTAACTGTAATTAGTAACTCATTTACAGTGCCTCTTTCAGTGTTCAACCAATAAACACCTTTTTATATTATTAAAACTCTTAGGCCTCGATGGGTGGTTCCAGTTTTGCCAAAAGGGGAATTAGAAGTGCTTTTAGAAGCTGCTATTGACCTTAGTAAAAAAGGTAAGTTTAAATGGTATTAGGCTTTCCATATAATGTATCCTACTAGAAAATAGTTTGACTTCATGCCTGAATACTTTTTCTGTATATTCCTAGACAAGAACATTTAGCTAAGTTTTCTTGCTATGGCTTAAGATTTATACCTGGAGCAAGGGTTCATATCCTTAGGACAACCTTCAAGGATGTTTGTGAGCTCTCTGAAGTTATACATGAAATTTGTATATATTCATGTTTAAACTGTCCAGCTTATGTGTTGATTATTTTTTAATACACAGAAAGGTTTGAATTTCCTCTAAAAGAAAAAAAGACTTGAAAGATTAAATACTGTGTTTTTTTTGTAATAACCCATTTTTTAAAAAACTATGTTTTTATTCTTGTTAGATGTAAAAGCTTAATTTTGGAATTAATTTTTTTCAGTGATTGGTTCTTGAGGTGCAACTGAATTCTCTTTGCAAAGGGCTACTGTTGTAATATCTACTTATTTTTAAGGCTTGGAGATTAAACAGCAGTAACATTTTAGTTTCTGAAATTGAGTAGCCATGGATGTGTTCTAATTATCAGTTGAAATTAATTATTGTAAAAATTGTCTTTCGTACCTTGCTTAAGTCTGTCTAATTCCAAGCAAGGGTAAAATTTCCTTTGTCTTAATTACCTTCCTTCATTTAAAGAATGTGTCTTTACACCTTATTAATCTTATAAAACCAATCTAATGAGTTGTGAAAATGCATTATCAGATTACCATTGTTTTCTACTACTCAAATTTCTTTTGTTCATTTACACATTTATTCATCAGTTCAGCAAATTTTTTGAAGACTTCTGTCCTAGGCATGTTTTAAGTCCTGACTGTACAGTGATAGGTAAAAACACACAATGGTTATTTCATTTAATATCATTGACATTCACAGGACATGCAGTCTCTACCCCTCCCACTCACCTATATTTCTTTAGGACTCATGGTTTATTTTAATTTTAGACAAGGTTCAGATTTTACAGTACTAGGTTTAAATGTCATGTCTTTTGTACAACCAAAATCAGATACTTTATATACAAATTGAATGGCTTTTCATTTTGTCCTGGAGAATTAAAGATTTTTTTGTGTGTTTGGGGACATGTAGCACTATTGCCTTTCTGAGATCAGATGGAATTAAAGACATAAAGAAACAGATGTTGAGCCAGTAAAAGAGACTAATAATGAAGATGAAAATTTATCTTTAATTGATGAAGCCCTTCTTTAGAATAATATAATAGTATTTGTCAAATGGATAATTTACAACCAAAATGAGATTTTAAAAATAGTTGAGAAACATCATTTTTTGTTTGTTTGTTTTAAAGTTTATTGTCAATAAAATACTGTAAATATTTAAATCTCCTATCACATTATTCTCATAACCATTTTGTTTTTAATGTTGGGCCACTGTCATAATTAGAAATATTTTCAGTTCATCTTATTATTACTTGGCTTAATGTACTTTTATACAGTTGAGTATTTTTGAAATTCACTGATGGTGGTTTTTATTTTTCAGTCTGTTCTCTTTTGACCTCTTAGATAATGCTATGAATTTTTTTCTGAAACTAGTCTGTAATTGTTAGCTGTTACTGAATGTTTTACAGTTACTACTTTTTATCATGTAATTGGACATTGTAAGACAATCAGAAATAATTTGTTTACATTAATTTTTCTCTCCTTTTCTTAGGCCTTGATGTTAAAAGTGAAGCATGTCAGCGATTTTTTCGAGATGGGCTAACAATATCTTTCACGAAAATCCTTACAGACGAGGCAGTGAGTGGCTGGAAGTTTGAGATTCATGTGAGTCTTTTATTTTAAAATTTTGATTTATATAGTCATGATTTGTATATATATATTTGGTTACATATTTGATCATTACTTGAATTAAAGGATTTTTTAAAATGAGAAATTTTATGATTTCTGTTGAAAGAAGCATGATCATTTAGAATGAGTGAGTTTTCAAGTTAGAAAGCAATGGTTTATCTGTTCCCTTATTTCTCGAGTGCCTTGTCATTTTTGAGATGCCACCATATTTCATTGAAAATATGACACGGCTGTGAAATGCACCAGTCACTCATTTTATGTACCACTAAGGAAGGAAAACGCCCAAGATGGGGAACCTATTATCTGGCACACAAAGGATCAATGCAGAGAAATAAACTTTACATACAGAAAGAGACACCAAAGAAACCTGTACATTTCAACTTTGGCACCTGGTGGAGGGGGAGAAAATCTCTTGAAATTTTAAACCACAAGCCAATATTCAGTAGTGGTCTCAGGTTTATATGATATTATATGATTATATGACACAATCAAATTCCAGAGATCTTAAAAAGTGAAAAAAAAAAGTACATTTTTAGATTGAAGTACCATAATTACTACAAGTCTCTGTTCCTTGTTTATTATAGGAAAATATGGTCACAAATTGTGAGTTTTTGAGTATGAAATGGAAGCTTTGGGAGTAGTACCAGACTTTTGCATTGAGGCTTAGATAGCAAACCTACTCCATCTTGGATATTTAGTACATTGCTTAGATTTTAGAGTTGTTGCCTCTAGTTTAAAAATTGCAAGGAGAAAGCAGTGGTCATTTGCATCTTGTCTGGGGACACAGAGCAGTGCCTACTTCATTTTGTAAGCCATTGCAAATGGTTTTTGAAAGTAGATACTATATAATTTATAAAGTAAATGCTAATTGCTTTTTTAAATTTTATTTTTAATTGAAGGATAATTGCTTTACAATATTGTGTTGGTTTCTGCCATAGGTACACATGTCCCCTCCCTCTTAAACCTCTCTCTCACCTTCCTAATTTCTTTTTTGATACATAAGTTTGATCCCAATATTAGTAAAGTTAAACATAACTCAAATGATCAGTATCAAACAACTGAAGGATAATTATTAAAATATAATCAAGATTGGAACATATTTTTGTTTGGAATGTCTTTATCTCATTAATTACCTTCTCCTTTTATATAATAGAGGTGTATTATCAATAATACTCATCGCCTGGTGGAGCTATGTGTGGCCAAGTTGTCCCAAGATTGGTTTCCACTTCTAGAACTTCTCTCCATGGCCTTAAATCCTCATTGCAAATTCCATATCTACAATGGTACACGTCCATGTGAATCCGTTTCCTCAAATGTTCAGTTGCCTGAAGACGAACTCTTCGCTCGTTCTCCAGACCCTCGATCACCAAAAGTGTGTTGATTTGTTGTTTTCAAAGTTAAATGTTATAGTTGTTCTGCTCTGCTACAAAACTTTAAATGATCTTAACCTCTTGGTAGCATGGGGTAGAGTTATTTCATATAGTTCTTAAAGGGATTTTGCATTGTTGTTATTATTTTTTTAATTTAAAAATATTTTTGGCTTTCTCTGTGTAGTTAGTCCGATTGTCTTTTGCCCAGTCTCTTGGGAAATAGTCATAATTTGGGTTAGTGTGAAACAGAACATGTTTTTCCTTTTCAGTAAGGGTGGAGTAGAGTATTTCTTTGACTGAGGCCTGTCTAATGTGTCATAAAACAATAGAAAATACAAATGAAAGCAAAATAGCAAAGCTGACAAATATCAATTAAATATATTTAGTATACAAAATGTAAAAGTCCTCCAGTGTAAATTTTCTATACCAGCATAAATAGTATGTCCATTAAAAAATAAATGCCTAACTATACTTACTCTAATAAATATTAAAGAGTTAACCATATACAGTTTTTAAATTTTAGAATTTAAGAAGACATTTTAAAATTTGACCTTATTATTTTTTTTAAACAGGAAAATTTGAACTTAAAATGTTTGGTTTATTCTGTTAAAAGTGGAAGTCATCAAAGTATATTGATTATATTGAGCTAAGATTTTCTGATTTTTCCCAAGATTCATATTGCCGCTTCAGGCTTGTTTTTTAGTAAATCAGTATTTAAATACTGACAATCTCCAAAATATACCTGTATTTTTTTTTTAATTTTTTGCTCTATAGTCAACAATAATCTGCAAGAGTCTCAGAGGGGATAACTTGATTTAGGATGACTTCGAGTTGGAGATTTTTTTATGTATCTTTCTTTGAAGCCTAGCTTTTCTTGAGTATTACTAGTTTTTGAGTATTCTCATTGCTTAAATGCACATTGCAACTAAAAACATATGAGATTAACTTTAGACTGATTTTTAATTTGTGCACATATATATAATATGCTCTATATATTTAATAACTATTGAGTATATCAGCCTAATAGTCCCATTCCAGTTACTGGAGAAATAAAAATGCATTACATAATAAGTATGTACTTTCTTTGAACTGCTGAATGCCAGAAGGGAACTGGTGAATTAAACGCTCAGATATTTCATTGTTTTGATTTAGCCTTTTAAGGCCAAATAAAAAGGAAAATATTATCATGAACTTATATAGAAATATGGTAGTTGATTTATTTGAGAATTTAATTGATTTAGAGTCTCATAAAAATCATATCAAAACTGCCATAGTGTTTCTTTAAAGCATTATCTAATACTTGGCATTTTCCCCGTGTCCTGAACATTGTTTTTTGTTTTTAAATAGTTGTAGAAATGACTTTTGCTTAAGACCTAATATAGAAAGTGCCCCTTCCTCCCCACCCCCCTTTGTTTTTCTTCCCTTAGGGACTTCCAAAATGTAGCTTTTTAGAAGGCAAGGAATAGAAAGCTGCTCTAGGTACATGAGTTTTTAAATAGACCTGATTCTTTTATCTATATAAGCTATTGACTTGTTTTTAATTTTACCTATAGGCATGCTTTTAACTACACAAACTGTTGCTTATCCGAGCTGCATTGTACTTGTTGTCTCTTAGGGAAGAGGTTGAAAGGTAATTCATACTATATTGCATTGTGGTACCTCTAACATGAGAACTGGGGGTATTCACAAGTCAGCACAAAGCATCAACCAGCATGTTCTAATTAGGAGCAACAAACAGAATACCAGGAATTCATTTTTAATGGATAGGTCAGTCTTGGGCTTTAAGATTATTGTGTTTCAAGGGTATTTATGGTTATTCACAGCTACAACAAAAAATAAATTTCCAACAGTATCTTAGGTTACCAAATAATCTTTTTTTTTTTAAGTCTTTTTACCCTCTTAAATTTTTAAAAATAGACCTTCAGATAATAAGGTATTCTCATGATGGGATCTTTGAGATAGAAGCATGGCTTCTAATTCCAGTTCACCAGTTATATTGATACAAACAAACAGCTGTGACCTAATGATCTAATTGTACTATACCAATTATGCTTTTCTCTCATAGACAGGATTACTGTGAACAACATGCAATATTTTGTGTCTTTTTTTCAAAGATGGTTTTACATAATTATTTTCCTTTATTGCATTTCCTGTTTCCAGTGTGTTTAAGAAATTACTTCAGATAGCATTTTCCCTCCAAAAGTAGGAAGTTAACTTTTTTATTAACTGTATTACAGGGTTGGCTAGTGGATCTTCTCAACAAATTTGGCACTTTAAATGGATTCCAGATTTTGCATGATCGTTTTATTAATGGATCAGCATTAAATGTTCAAATAATTGCAGCCCTTATTAAGTAAGTTATGTTTTAAAATGAAACTTCAGTGCATTCTAGACATTGCTACTTAATTGCTTAGTAAAAATTGAGTTTCCTTTTTCAAATATGGTTTCTTTAGCTGGTAACTTGGATTAAAAAAAAACAAATAGTCTGAGTTCAGTCCTAGTTGATTGTAAGAAATTGTATATTGAAAGAAATTTCTGTCTTTCTTGTTTCAGACCATTTGGACAATGCTATGAGTTTCTCACTCTTCATACGGTGAAAAAGTACTTTCTTCCAGTGATAGAAATGGTTCCACAGTTTTTAGAAAACTTAACTGATGAAGAACTGAAAAAAGAAGCAAAGAATGAAGCCAAAAATGATGCTCTTTCAATGATTATTAAATCTTTGAAAAATTTAGCTTCGAGAGTTCCAGGACAAGAAGAAACTGTAAAAAACTTAGAAATATTTAGGTTAAAAATGATACTTAGGTAAGATATTTACCTCTTGAAATAATTTATGTGAATTTTAGAATCGTATTTAACACTTAATTTCTCTTATAGATTATTGCAAATTTCTTCTTTCAATGGAAAGATGAATGCACTTAATGAGGTTAATAAGGTGATATCTAGTGTATCATACTACACCCATCGGCACGGTAACCCTGAGGAGGAAGAATGGCTCACAGCTGAACGAATGGCAGTAAGTCCTTTGATTCTAATTTCATGAATAAGAATCTGTCTAAGGCAAAAACCATAGCTCTACTTAAAGTTAGTAATAGTAGCATTTTAAAGAAAATTTTGCAATTGGGAGATGTTTGGATCAATTTGTAACTGAGAACTTTTTGTAAGTAACGTGGTTTATTATTTGGTCTTTTTGGTGATATATAATTATTTGATGATAATGGGTAGCTTAGCACATCTTTTATAAACTTACTGCTGAATGTAGGTGTTGTGAAAATTAATAGCTTGGGTGGGAGTTGAAATTGGGTAAAGACAGGTGATTGGGTAGTATCTGGTACCTATTGAATGAAGTGACCTATTCATTTGATGAGTTCCAGTTAAAGATTTTAAAATAGGAAATATAGTTACTGGAATAAGAAACACATGAGTTAATGTTTTATCATAATTGTAAGGAGTTCACTTAAGCACTTGCGTTTTTATTATTTTGATATTAAAAGTTTAGGAAATTTTATTTACCATAGATGGCTTGCATACTTACAGTTTAAAAATGAATAAGAATGCCACTTAAATATTGGTTGCATAATCTCAGTATATACTGTCTGACAGTACTGAGGAGACATCTGTAAAAGAACTGTCCTTGACCTCAAGGAGGCCTCAGTTTAATAGGGAAGATAATGATTAGAATGTGATAAAAGGTATGGTATGTGGAGGATGCCTTGATATTGACCCTGTATTAGGGGGTCAGGTGGTTTGGGGTATGTTATTTGTCTGATCAGCTTGTTGGAGGGTCTAGCACAGAGCTTCTCAGTGTGGTCTGAGATCTCATTCTGGTCCTTGAGCTGCTACAAAGCCTAGATGAATACAGAAGATGGCATTAAGTGTTTAGGAACTTCTGTAGCAAAGTGATATTGCCACATTTTCATTGTGTTCTTCAAAAATATATGCCTATAACAGATTCGAAGTAAAAATGGACCTTTACTAGCTCAGAAGTGTACTTCTTTCTCTAACATGTTTTGGGGCTATATAGTTTTTACTCTCATTAAGTTGAGTACTATAAAATCATACAGTGTGGGCTATTACTTTGTATTATATCATGAGTTAGTTTTCTTTTATTGGCTTAAATATTAAGTAAATGCCTGTCCAGCAATATAGCATAGTGTTCAGACTTAGGAAGCCTACAGCCTTGATTCAGTTTCTGGTTCCAACACTACTGAGCCTGTTTATTTTTCTGTTAATAGGGCAGAATAGGCTATTCTGTTAATAGCCTTCATTAGGATTGTTTGAGATTAAACAAGCTAATGGATAAACAATAATAGTGTAATTGGGTAATAAAAGCAAAATTAAAAAGTACCTTTTATCCAAATCAAAACGGGTATAAAAAATGTAAATCCTAAAATGGGTCTTACACCTACCATACTTAAACCATGGTGATTGCTACATTTGAATAATAATTTTCTGAGTAAATGCTAGAGTAAAATATTTTTTAATGATTTCACTATTTTTAATTCATGGAAGCATTTCTGTTTGTGCGAAATTAAGTTCCATGAAATTGTGATTTTTCATAATTTTGTATCAAAACACATAAATGTGTTACATTAGTACATTATATTTTTGTGAGTTTTTAAATTCCTACTAATGCTTACAAGTGTGAGCAATACTTTATGTATATATTTTTGAAAGCTTTGAGACAAGTTTTTGAATTCTTTTTAGGAATGGATACAGCAGAACAATATTTTGTCCATAGTCTTGCGAGATAGTCTTCATCAACCACAGTATGTGGAAAAGCTAGAGAAGATTCTTCGTTTTGTCATCAAAGAGAAAGCCCTGACCTTACAAGATCTTGATAATATCTGGGCAGCACAGGTAAGGACTTTAGGATGGTGGTTATTTGATTTGTAAAAAGAAACATACCAAAAATTAAAGAAATGAAGTAGTTGTAGTGAAATGGAATGAAGACTTACATTGTTTGAAAGTCCTGTCAAGAATCTTTTTGAAATAGCCATATTTTTAAAATAAAAATAGTCTATCATCCACTGTATATATTTGGTAAAGGTCAGCAATTTGTAGGTTTTAAAAAAGAGACAAACAGTAAAATAATGAGAAATGTCTATTGAAAGAGTATAAGACATCTATAATTGATTTCTTCATATACTTAAAGAACTCTAGTGTCAGAGTTAAATCACTAGATTATTTATAAAAACCTGTAATAATCCAAAGGATTAATAGTTTTTAGAAGGGTAAGTAATCTTTGGTTTCAGAAGTAGAAACGTGTGATTCCTTTGATTATCTTAATGACAAGTTTTCTGTTCATGGAGCACTTGAGAAGTATTGATGAGTTCTAGACTACAAAGCTTTGTTTATTGAGTTTGTTGTTTAGTCACTCAGTTGTGTCCAACTCTTTTGGAACCCCATGGATTTGTAGCCCACCAGGCTCCTCTTTGCATGGGATTTCCCAGGCAAGAATACTTGAGTGGGTTGCTATTTCCTTCTCCAGAGCATCTTCCCAACGCAGGGATTGAACTCACGTCTACTGCATTACAGGCTGATTCTTTACCACTGAGCCTACCGGGGAAGCCCTTATTGAGTCTTTAGGAGCTGAGAAAACATTCAGTTTTGTCTTCGGTTCCAGTTTTGAAACAATACCGCTGGTGTGCCTTACTATTTTCCTATTTGCATTGTTAAAATTGGCATGTTAAATTCAATAAACTGTATTAAAAGTTAACATGAGTTCCCAAAGTCTACATTAACCATGTATATCAAGAAATCAAGTTGTCAGGTTTTAGATGGCTGTTCTAAAACATTTAAAATGTTAGGAATTTTCTTAGGTTACAGAGTTAGATGGAGATGGGAACACTTTATTAATTAATAGTGTTCACAGACAGTATATGCTACTTATTGCTGTTTAGATTTTAGTGTGCTCTGATTTTGTTTTTACATAGGCAGGGAAGCATGAAGCCATTGTGAAGAATGTACATGATCTACTGGCGAAGTTGGCATGGGATTTTTCCCCTGAGCAACTTGATCATCTTTTTGATTGCTTTAAGGTAATAGTTAATGTAGTTAAGCAGTACAGTTTCATTTTTAATAGATTAATTCATCAGATCTATGAATGATTCTTACCTAGTAAATACTTAAATAGGAATCATTAAATGATTTCTGATGTAGCAGAATTGACCATTGTTTTCTCTTTCAGTGAGCACTTTTTATAATAATAGCCCTTATAAATAAAGAACCTTTTTTTTTTTCCTTGGTTTTTAAACTCAGGTGATCAATTTGGATTCCTTTCCTCCTAGCCATTTGTGTTTTTATTATAGGTTCTGTAGGACTGAAGGGAAAGATAATTGGTTACAATGAAACATCGTCAACAGCAAGGACTACCTGCTGTGGGTAGTCCTGGTAGTCTAGGGTGATATGCACAGGCAAGCTGGAAATGTAATTCATGGACTTTGTGGAATTGTGATTCATAAGCTGTATCCCAAGAACGCCTATGGTCATATCTGCGTTAGTGCCGTCATGCACTTTTTAAGGCCATATTGTATAGTGGTCTCTCCAGTTACTAGTATTGGGTTTTTAAAAGCCAAGTGATGAGTGAATTTGTGGATTAAGAAGACAAGACGCTATGGCAGTGTTCACAAAGGGGTATTCTGTTGATAACTGGTGTAAGATCATGAAGGTATCTTGTTAAAAATAGGTTATACTGACTGCTGATGGAAACAGAAGTTCCTGCAACCACTTAGGAAAATAGTTTGGTGTTTCTGGAAGAGTGTTAAGATTTTCATGACAGTCAGTTTGAGTTCTGAATATATACTCTAGAAGATCTGATGCATATGTGCACCAGTATACACATTCAGCATTTGCAGCAGAATTATTTGTAATAGCAAAAAATTGCTATGTAAGTTGGGTAAATGGTGGAATGTTCATGTAATGAAACATAACAATGAGAATGACCAACTCAACCACAAGGATGAGTCTAATAAACAGAAGGTTGAAGAAAGGAATGAAGACACACAAGAATTCATAAACCTTGATAGAACATTAACTTCAGAAATAGACCCAGCTAGCTTCTCGAGTGCTGCTTACCATTTGTTATTTTCATCCTGGGTAATAGTTACATAGGTGTTTATATTGTGTACTATACTGTGTATGTTTGTACCTTTCTTGATGTGTATTTCACAATTGAAGAAAAAATGATACCAATTACTAGCTTCCATCCAAAACCAATTAACTCTGAGTTGCTAGGACCTGGGAGTCTGTATATATCATAGGTGGTGATGTGTTCTTCCTTTAGGAAGCACATTATGCTTGGTGGTATCTTTAAAATATTCTTAATTGTAATATAATCTAATATTTCAGCCATATTCTTAGCAGCTTCCTCATATTCCTTTCATAATTTTAAGGGATTTGGAGGAATTGGAAGTATGCATTCCAGTTGACTTCAAGATATCCTATATTTATCACATTGTTAATGTCTGTGTAATAATTCCATTGAAAGAATCCTCTGTAATTACTTAATCATCCTGCTATTTGCCATTTGGTTGCTTTCAGTTTATTTTCCAATAAACAACCAATTACCAACTTTATACATATACCTTTCCCCATGTTGTTTAGCAATGTCTGTGGTTTCTACCCACTACATGTCACTAGGACACACACACACACACACACACACACACACACACACACACACACACACACACACACACACACACACACACACACACACACACCATTATATAAACTGGTTGTTTAAGAAGTAGTATTTTAGGGAGGGTTTTTTTTAAATGAGTGGCCAGTCTTCTACTAAATTGAAATAGCGTTGTATCATGTCTGTAAGTTAGAAACTTCTTAGATAATAACAGACTTTGTTATAGACTTTTTTATGTGTGCAATGCACATTGCTTTTTCATCTATTATGAATATTTTTGTATATCAAGTTGTCTTTAATATCTTTTAATATAATTTTAAAGGTACAAATGACAGACTGAATCTAAGGCATTAGTTTTCAGCCAGAGGCTCTTCTGCTTCGCAGAGATGCTTGGCAATACGTGGAGATATTTTTGGTTGTCACAGATAAAAGCAGGAGTTGCTACTGGCTTCTAATGGGGTGGAGGCCAGGGGTGCTATTAAACTTCCTATAGTGCACAGGACAGCCCCCCACAACAGTTTTGCTAGTCCAAAATGTTGGTAATACCAAGACTGAGAAACCCTGATCTATGGTATTTAACTGTACATGGAGAGTTTTTATTTTTCTTGGAGTTTAAATCTGTCATATCTTATTGCTCAAATACCAGTTGAATAATTCTGTGCTAAGCTGTGTTTTTTTCTGATGAATATTGTTTATCTGATGACACTTTTAAGCAGTGATGAATAAATAGGTGGTGTTGCCATATCGTTTAAAATTTATTTTCTAGGCCAGTTGGACAAATGCAAGTAAAAAGCAGCGAGAAAAGCTACTTGAGCTGATACGTCGTCTTGCAGAAGATGACAAAGACGGTGTGATGGCACACAAAGTATTGAACCTCCTCTGGAATCTGGCCCATAGTGATGATGTGCCTGTAGACATCATGGACCTGGCTCTCAGCGCCCACATAAAAATACTGGATTATAGTTGTTCCCAGGTAAGTGTGTGCTGTCTTGCTCACTTTTTGTGACCTTTCTCTTTCACGATGAGGATGGCTTTTAGATATAGAATAGTTCTAGGTTTTTCTGACATTATTTCTGAAGTGATCTAAGAATTGACACACTTGGTTCATGTGAGTCTGCCCTCCTGTCTCTTATGTCTTAAATTTTCTGCATCATCTGAAAATATTTTAGTCTTCTTGGTAGAAAGACAGTATAAATAAGTTACAAAGTCATGATAATGTCAGATGTGTGGTGCTAAATACCAGTTTCAAGTAGATCATAAGATACTAAAGCTAATTACAGACTTCAGAGGTAAGAGAAGTTAGGTTTTCTTTGCTTCTTAGGAAAGTTAAGAAAAATTAATAGAATTTCCTAAACACTAAAACATTTAGTGCCTTCCCTATAAGCAAGTCATACAACTTCCCTGCATTCTAACTTGTAGCATGTGTATCTTTTAATTCATGGTAAAATGAATATTGCTGAAAAACTAATTTTCCTGCTTGTTAAAACTATTTGCTGTACTGATGAACTGAAATTTAGATAAACACCAATAAGTTCAAGCAGGTGTAGGTGTTTTTTTTTTACTATACTTGTGATAGTTCATTAAGTATTTGGTATATCAAATAATAAGAACCTCGAGTTTAAATTATTTCATTAAACACACAAACACAAAATAAAAGTAATCTGAACTTAAATTTTTAGATACACAAATTACTATGGACTCAGGGAAGTAGTAAAGTAAATAAAGTAGGAGAAGTAAAAATATTTGAAGTAGTTTTGATTTTATAACATTAATTTTTAATTGCTTATCACTGTTTCTATCTCTCTCTCCTTGTGTGTATGTGGAGATGTCCTTATTTTTATTTTTGGTGAATTTTTTTCATTCAGTTGCTGTACCATTGTTTCCTTGGTAAAATACAAATTTTCTGTGTTCTTATGCTAAAAACAAATCCATACAGAGTAGCAATCGGAGTTACATGTTCTTGCTGGATTTTTATTATATGGTAGAATCTCTTAAAACATTGGATAAAGCTTAAATGCCTACCTTCTGGCAACTTTTAAAATCAAACTTTCTGTCAGTGTGCTTAATACCTTTCATTAGATATATCTGAATCCATGTCATGTTGAGTTTTTATAATAGTATTTAGGAGTTTTGGTAGTATATGTAGAATAAAAGCATATTTAAAGCAGCTTTTTTTTTATTCTTTACTGCAACGATGTTGGTATTACAAGAAGAGCTCTATTTGGTAATTCTCAAACTGATTTGAAGGTAGAATTCTTATATATTGACCTATATAAAACACTGAAATTGTTTCTTAAGGACCGTGACACACAGAAGATACAGTGGATAGATCGCTTTATAGAAGAGCTTCGTACAAATGACAAATGGGTGATTCCTGCACTGAAACAAATTAGAGAAATTTGTAGTTTGTTTGGTGAAGCACCTCAGAATTTGAGGTAAGACTTAACAGAAAATTTCAATATTTTTAATTACATATTTTACTGAAAAGAAACATTGTTTGGTGAAAGCAGGTTTTAAAAAGAAAACTAGAGTAGGGTGACAGGAAGCTTACACACTAAATTCAAACAAAAGAGGATTCCTTTATCACATCCACCTCTTTGATTTTACTGATGAAGAAGACAGAATTTAGTGATAAGTATCAGAATAGAGGTGATAATACCGCCTTCGTGTTATCTGTTCCAGCTCATATAACCAGAAAGTCCAAGAACAAATAATTTCAGTAACTAGTTTGGCATGTAAGATATTTAAAGTTGGCTGTTTAACAGAAATTTAGCTAAAATAAATCAGAAAAAAAGTATTTTCAAACTACGCCTTGTCATCTTTCATCATTTAAACATACATGCAATCTAATATTTGAAATTAACTATTTAAAAAACCAGTAGATTTATTTAACTGTGAAGACTTACGTAGTATGACATTTCAAAGTCAATAAAACATTAACTATTTCAGAGTAAACTGATCATGGAAAGATAACATCTGTAAGAAAGAAAAATTAATGGATTAGCGTAGATACTCGTGAAAAGGGAAACAAAGCAGGAGGGATAAAATGAAATGAGGGATGACATTAATAGATAGAAAACATGCCACTGAAAGTACATTGGCATACTTGTTAGAAATAAGAGAGAATTCTGTACTTTGGCTAATAAAATTTTAATGAAAGCCCTTTTTTGATTAAATCCTCCACTACAATTACAACATGAATCTTTGTAGTGCTAATGTTACAAGAAATGTTTCTGTTTTATAACTCTGATAATAATCATGTAAACTTAGAAGCACCTTGGTACTCCTGTATACAGTATAGAAGAAGACATCAGTCATTGACTTTTCCCATGGTGTGAATTGGAAAATATTAATGCATAGTTTTTGTATAAAGTAAGAATAATGGAATTAATGTCTTATTTTTGAGGCATTGATTATTTTCTTTTAAATTGCTTAATATTATCATTAAATAGCCAAGTTAATTCTGTTACGAAGGAAACCATTTTAAGTTTAAATTAGGAGCTAAGAATTTAGATTGTATAAGCTCTTTTGATTACAGCAGCATTTAATTGCCTAATTATATTGTTAAGTTCTTCTCGTTTCAGTCAAACTCAGCGAAGTCCCCATGTATTCTATCGCCATGACTTAATCAATCAACTTCAGCACAATCATGCCCTAGTTACTTTGGTAGCAGAAAACCTTGCAACTTACATGGAAAGCATGAGGCTGTATGCTAGAGGTATGTATTGTAAGCTAACATGAGCTATGGGAAATCACAGCAGTTTCCCTTCCCAGCTTTTTTTTACTCAGTTACCATAGAAGTGACAACAGATATATTTTTAAAGATGCAAGGTAGTTGGTTTTATAATTTGTGTTCTTTTATGAGCTTGTGATCTTCTTTTACTTCTGAATCTTACACACCCTAAACTCCAGGCCAGCAGTTCAAGGCTCTTTACTAAGCACTTGCCTTTCTTACTCTCCTTCTTAAATTGATTTCTTTTTCTTCCCTGCCTGGGAGCTCTGCCTGCCTCTACTACAATTGGTTGTTACCTTTCTAGGTATGTACCTGACTCGCTTCCATCCTTTGTTTCCTTCCTACCACCACCTTTTATCTTTTTAAGAAAACTTTTGTCGAAGTCTGTTCTTCCAAATACCATAGTTCTTTTGTAATCCTAAGTCTGTGTCTCATAAGTTCTTCAGACTTTATGAATTGAAAGTTTATGAGATCGAGACTACTAGAGTCCACATATTTACTCTGGATTTCAAAGTGTAAATTTGTTTTGGCGTCAACAGTCAGTTTTTAAGCGCCTGCCATATATGGAGCTCTGTTTCAGTGTGTTTTTGCCCTCTGACAGTTGTGTCTGAATGTGTGTGCTAGAGGACAGATGGGTTGTTGGTACATATTCCTCTGTCTTACACCAAATTCATAGGCTCCAAAATAAACCCCCAAACTTTCTTGTAGGTTGAAGTTGGTCCCCATAGCCACAGAAAGAAAACTTTATATTACCAGAGAGATAGAATTAACATAGTGAATATTGAACATACCACTTCTTTAACATGTTAGAGTCTGCAGAAGCCAATATATGTATTAAAAATGAGGATTTTTCTCATACCTCTATTATTTGAAGATTTAGACTTTTGGCATTGTTGAATAAAATTCCAACGAAGGCTCTTACATATTGCAAGGATAATTTTCCTTAACACTTCAGGTACATACATACATTCCCATATAAAATTCAGGTAAACATAATTGAAAAATGAAATAGCTCTCAGATACCTGAGCTGATTTTGTTGACTGTCTTCCATTTACCACTCTGAGCATAAGCAATCTAAGCATCAGGCAACTGATAGGCACCAGGCAGTGATCTTTTATCGTTTCATTTGTTAGCTCCTTCTAAGGAGCATGCTAGAATAATCATGGCAATGATTATTATTATGAATGCAGCCAACATTTTGGACATGTTTACATATGTCAAACGAAATCTGAGAGAGGTATAAGCTTAGTTTAATGTAATTGATTCTTCATTATGAGGTTACCTCCTCTTTCTGGTACAGTGCCCTCAACAGAAGCTAATGCAGGCCTTTCCGCGTGCCGCCCCCCCCCCCCCCCCCCCCCGCCATGAAGCCTTAATATAAATCACATGACTCCATTGCTAATTTTTACATACTTTATTTGCATATGGTATTTCATTTAATTTCATTGGCACAGGTTGAGACCCCTGCTGTAGAGGCTATCAGGAGATGATAGACATGCAATTCAGCCTCACTCAAATTTTCTGCTCCTTTGTAGTCAAATTCTACATGAGTCTTTGCTTCATCTCGGTTGCATGGACTTAAAATCTTCAGGCTTCAGTTTCCCCTTCTTATCTGTATCTTCATAAAATAAGAGCTGTAAATCTGCACAGATTGTCTAGATTTGAAACATGACCTAACGTATTAGGTGTATGACCTTGAACAAGTTATTTATGCTAAAATAATGCCTGGCACTAGTAAGCCCTTGAATTTTTGTTGCTATGTTCCCCTGAGTTTATTGGAACCATACTTTCTGTTTGTCCTAACCTTTGATATATCTTTTCTTCCTCTATTATAGTACTCTTCTGATTAATTCTGATCAGTCTCCAGCTAGTAAAATTCTCCTATTAAAACAGACTTTTCACAGCATTTAGAAATTGGTGGTTGATGATACCATCAGTCACCGATTTCCAGGTCTATAATTCTAAAATAAATTTCTTTTAGCCTCTATATAATAAAAGTGTTGCATGGATCCCATTAGGTAGGTATGAGACCTTATTCAGTAGGATAATATCAGGCTCCTAGTTTACTGATATTCTTAGTTTCTGATAAGTATTTCACCAATATTAAGTATTTGTCCTGCCCATGTTTCATCTCTACTAGTATCTTAAGCTTTAGGGAGGGAAAAAACCCACTTCCTCAATAGTACAGTCAGCTGATTCTACCTCCTGTTTTAGCATTATTCATAACTAAAATTATCTTCAATATTTACTTGTGTTCTTATTCTCTTGGTGCTTACCAAATTATTCTTTAGAAGTTTTTTATGTGCATACAACACAATACAAGACCATCTTTCAGTTTTTACTTAAGTTTTACCTTATTGGTAGGATAGACAGTTCTGACTTGAACACTTATAAAGGTTTTATTTACCTTTTTTCCTTGGTTTCTAGATAGAGTTGGAGGACTTGTCTTTACTGTAGATCACATTTTTGCATTCTGTCTTCTAAGGGCTGCCACTTTCAATTATGTCCTCATATACAAGGAAACCCCACTAAAATTAACAACTGATTTATCAGAACATTGAAGGCAATAGGACAACCTATTCAAAGTGCCAGGGGCAGAGGAGGGACCTGACAGCTAAGAACCTTACATTCAGCAATACTGTCTTTCAAAAATGAAAAGTAAAGATATTCTCAAACACTGGTATAATTTGTTGTTAGCCAACTTGCCTGAGAAGAAACACTAAAGGAAGTAATTAGACTGAAAGCAAGTGACAGCAGACAGTAATTCAGAACCACCCAAAACCAGCAGAATCTTCTCACAGATACACAGTATTCTGCAGAACAGACCATACTCTAGGCCATAAGCAAGGCTTACTAACCTTAAAAAGTGTTGAAATTATACAAAGTAGGGTTTTTTTGGTCCACAGTAGAATTAAATTATAAATTAAAAAGTAAATCTGGGAATTTCACAAGTGTGTCAAAAGTATACATTCATTACTGACCTAGTGGGTCAAAGATGAAATGACAAGTGAAATGAGAATATGCTGAGATGAATGAAAAAAAAAAACATGAAATATAAAAACTAATGGAGTGTTCCTAAATCAGTGCTGAGAGGAAATTTATACTGCTGAGTTCTTACATTAAAGAAGAAAGATAGCAAATCAGTAACATTTCACCTTCAAAAAGTGGGAGAGAGAAAACTAACCTGTAAACAGAAAGAAATTAATAAAGATTAGAGTGGAGATAAGTGAAATAGAGAAGAGAAAAATCAATGAATGTTCTTCAAAAAGATAGCAAAATTCACAAACCTCTAGTTAGGCTCAGTTGGGAAAGTCAAAAAGAAGATATCACTGCTAACCTTATGAAAATAAGAAAAATAAGAGAATGCCAAATTACTGAAATTCACTCAAGAAGCAATTGAAAAACTGAATAGGTATATAACATGTAAAAAGATTGAATTAGTAATCAAAAAACTTCCCACAAAGAAAAGCCCAGAACCAGGTGGCTTCATTAGTGAATTTACTGAGTATTTAAAGAAGAATTAACAGTAGAATTAAACCAATTCTTTCAAAAAGATAGAGGAACTGGGGCTTCCCTGGTGGTCCAGTGGTTAAGAATCCACCTTGCAGTGCAAGGGACACGAGTTTGGTCCCTGGTCAGGGAACTAAGATCCCACATGCCTCAGAGCAACTAAGCCCCCACACCGTGACTACAGAGTCCATGCTCTGCAATGAAAGATCCAATATGACAACGAAGATCCTGTATGCCACAAGTAAGACCCAACACAGCCAAAGAAATAAACAAAGAGGGGCACTTCCAGGCTCATTCTATGAAGCCATTGTTAATTTGATACCAAAAGAATACAAAGACATGACAAGAAAATTACAGACCTTGTGAATATAGTCAAAAGTTCTCAAAAAACAAGCAAACAATTTTAATAACATATAAGAAAGATAATGAATGTGTCCCTGGAATACAATGTTGATTTGACACTCCAAAGTCATTTGTTATAGAATAAAGGGCCAAAACTATGAGGTCATCTCAGTAGATGCAGAAAAAGCATTTGACAAAGTCCAACACCTTTCATTATAAAAACATTCAGCAGACTAGGACTAGAAGGGAATTTCCTCAACCTGATAAAGCACATCTCGATAAAGCTACAGCTAACATCATACTCAACAGTGAAAGGCTGACTACTTCCCTCTCAGGAACAGGAATGAGACAAAGATTTCCACTCTAGTTGCTTCTGTTTAACATTCTCCTGGAGATACTAGTAAAATTAACTAGACATGAAAAAGAAAAAGCATCCAGATTGGAAAAGAAACAGTGTCTCCAATCTTAGATAACACCATCTCAAATGCAAAAAATCCTAAAGAATCTGCTAAAATCTATTAAGATTAATAATAAATGAGTTTCCATAGATTGCAGGGATTAATATCAGTATACAAAAGTTCCATTTCTATACACTGGCAATGAACATTCTGAAAAGGAAATCAGAATAATTCCATTTACAATAGATAAAGTACAGTTGGCTTTTGAAAATCTCAAGTTTGAACTGTGAAAGTCCACTTATACATGGATACTTTTCAGTAGTAAACACTACAGTATTGAATGGTCCATGGTTGGTTTAATCTGTGTATGCAGAGAAACTGTGATTGCTGTTATACTTGGATTAACGCCTGTGGTGGTCAAGGCTCAACCGAAACAAAACAACATACAAATAAATCTTTGTGGTCTTGAGTTAGGCAAAGGAAAATGGTAAGGATAAAAAACAGTGATTGGACTATATCATAAATTTAACTGCTACGGATGATACTATCATTAGTAAAATGACAACCTGAGAATGGGAGAAAATATCTGCAAACCATGTATCTCACAAGGGACTAGTATCTTACAACCCAGCAATTAAGACATAATCCATCAGGAGCCAATAGAAAAGAGGAACAACGGAGAGCTTCCTGAGTTCAAGGGTCAGTGGAAGATGGTGGCCACCGAAAAGGGTTGGTGCTTATGCGAGTTGAAGTTGAAAATTTATCATTAATACAATAGCATCCTCAATAGCATTGTATATGTATTCTCTCCAGAATTCAGGTTTTTTAATTCATTATTCTTCCCTGGGCTAATTGCATGTGGAACTGTATATGTGTGTTTACTTACTGTTCTTTGGGGAATCCGAGTGCTGCTACAGAGAAAAAGTCTGTGTCATCTAGCAAAACTGGGAAAAATCAAACAGTGATGGCATTTTTCATCCATACTGCAATGCTGGCTGAGGAAGGGAAGGAGTGTTATGGTGTGCCTTAAGGGCTCTGCAGGAAAAGTAGGTGTCCCAAAGCAGTTTATGTTGTTTATACTGGTGATATCAATGTCAGTGACCAACAGATCCTAGAAGGCACTTAAAGAAGATTTAACATCAGGTTAACTCGCCCAGTGAAGTTTGTTTTCTTGAGGAACTGCTGCCTTGTGGAAGATTGACTGTATCCTCATTTCACACTGCTGGGCCAAAGCCTGGGATCCATTTTTCTGGGCTAGGAAACTGATGTAGTGCATTCCCGATGTTTTATGTTGATGCAATGGGCTAAGCTTTCATGCTTCCTCTGTTTAAGTATCTAGGTTGGTTGCCAAGTTGGAAGCTATATATTCATTACCCCACCATCAGCACTGACGTGCTCTCTGTAATCAGAATGTGGGATTTAACAACGCAGCCTTCATTACCAGGAATCCTCCTCTCAGCAAAGTAAAGCTCATTTACTACTATTTATTTGCTTTTGTGTATGGGTTTGTCAGTTCTTACAATGCCGTCGTCATGGTCAATTCTTCTTAGACACTGAACCATATTCTCTCACTGTGGAAGGCTGGGAACTGCGCTAATATTGTTTATCCATCTTGTGATGTGCACACATTTCTGGATCTTCCCTTAGACAAAGAGAAGTCAACCTTAGAACACTTACTAAGGTGTTTGGCTGGTTTCAAGTGGTCAGTTGAGGCCTGAAAAGAACCATTCATTGCAGATCAGAGCCCTTGCTAAATTGATGAATAAGGAGAGTGAATCTCTTCCTCCACTTAAACTTGTCCTCATTGGAGGTTTTCGTAACCAAGATGATGAACTCAAGGTAAAGCAGCTGAGAAGGCTCAATGAGGACCTAGGAGTTCAAGATGTAGAATTTAAAATAAACATTCCATTTGATGAATTAAAGAATTACTTGTCTCAAGGAACAATTAGTTTGCATACCATATGGAACCAGCATTTGGGGATTTGGATTGTTGAGTGTATGGCAGCTGGCACAATTGTCCTCATACGTGATTCAGGGGGCCCGAAGCTGGACATTGTCGTTCCTCCAAGGCGAGAAGACTGGGTTCTTGGCTGAAAGTGAAGAGGGCTGTGCTGAGACTATGACCTGTATTCTCTCCAGGTCTGCAGAACAGAGGCTCCAAATCAGAAACAGTGCCCGTGCATCCATAAGCAGATCCTCTGATAGAGTTTGAAGTGACATTTCTGTCGTCTGTGGAAAGATTATTCCAATAATGCCGTATACAAATTAAAGATATTTTGTACTAAAAAAAGAGACATAACTCAGAAAGACTTTTCTTAATAGAAATGGGCAGAGAATCTGAATAGACATTTCTCCAAAGATATACTGGTGGTCAATAGACATGAAATAATGCTCAATACCATTAGTTATTAGTGAAATGCAAATCAAAACTTCAATGAGATACTAGTACTTCACACCTCTAGGGTGACGGGAAAAAAAGACAACAGCAAGTGTTAGCCATAGGCTAACTAATTTCATTATTTATTTAGAGCTGAATGTTTGGAGGGAGAACCACAGACATCCTGTTTATGTTTTATAAGCCCAGAAGCTCATCCATAGCAAAGTGGAAGGCCTCTCTATTCCTATTTAGCAGAGAGGGATCTTTTTACTTCTTGACTTCTTGTGAGTATAGTTTGGCTTTCACTGAGTGTTTTCAAAGCTCTTCTATATGTTCATGGTCCTGGCTCTTCAAGTGCTGCCACCTAAATAGAAGGAAGAGAAGACTGAAACTGGTGGATAAATTTGATAGACTAGCTATTTGCATAGTCTGAAAGTGTCTCCCCATGAATTCATTTAAAAATAGTAACTTTACAGTGGAGAAACCTGGTGGAAACCACATTCACTGGGTGATCATAGTTGATGTGAATACTGCCACAGAGTGACAAACACTGTTGCCCCGATAATGATTCTTTGAGGTGGCTAGAGGGTCATTTCTGTGGTACTCTGCCAAATATCTAGCTTGAATCTAATCATAAGCATCAGAGAAGCCTACATTAAGCAACACGCAACAAAGTTGGCTCATAGTTTTATAAAAAGTCAAGAAATAGAAAGGATGTTGAATTCTCCAGATTAAAGAAGAGTTAAAAGGCACGGCAACTAAATGCAATGTGTTTGATCTTGGATTTGGAGCAAAGAAGGCATAAATGGGAATTATTGGTAAAATTATAATTGGAGTTATTTTTTGGTTATCTTAATTTGGGGTGGGGGGGAGATTGGGCAAGGATGATACTGGAATTTAGTAGATAGAGGCCTGGGATAGTGCTAGATACACTGCACTGCCCAGGGCAGTCCCACAGCAAAGAATTATCCACTCAAATGTCAATAATGTGCTGTTGAGAAGCCTTGGATTAGATAATGTTATTTTATCAGTGTTAATTTGATAATTGTGTGGTTATGTAAAATAATGTCTTTGTTATTCAGAAATACTCATTGCAGGATTGAGGGACATGTTGCCAGCTCACTCTCAAATGGTTTAGAAAAATCATACACATGCATCCATGCATGTAATGACTAATCAAGCAAATAGGGCAAAATGTAAACAGCTGGTGGGGTAAAGGTGATGAGGGTTTCTAATATTATTTTTTAAGCTCAATAGTGGAAATTATTAAAATTTCCACTAAAAAAAGAACCTGCAAAGTAAAGCTGTGAGTAAACTCCTTGGTGGGGGTGGAGGTGGTCCATTGTTTATTCAGATACTTTGATGCTCTGAAAAAGAAAATTGCTGACATAGTATAAGAGAATTCTGTTCAGTTTCTTGAGAAGACCTCTTGAGAATTAGTGCTTTGAGCCCTGATGAAATTGAACTTTTGGGGAGTAGACTATGTGTTTAGGACTTTGGGTAGATAGCAGTAGATGTAGAAAGCAGGTAGTCATAATACTTTGGGCTGCTTTTCTTCACCAAAGCATCAAAAGATGTTTCTAAAATCGTAAATGTTCCACCTTTAAGATTTTGTTCAGAGAAGAAACCTCACTATTTTTGAAGACATTGATTACTATTTCTTAAGGGTCTCACTCATTTAGAACTCTTTAGCACCAGCACACATATACCTTAAGGTTCAGGCTATGAAAATACCAATAATTAATGCTAAGGGGAAATTACACAGTTTTTATTCCTCCATAACTTTCATCAGCTTTCTGGGAGAAATGTCACTGTTCCTGAGAAGTTGACAGCACTTGTTCAGAACATTTGCTTCAGTTTTCTTCTGCTCTAAGTCACAAATCAACCTGACCATTTCCAGATCATATGACTTTTTCTAATAAATTAAAAAAACAAAAACAGAAAACACTCTCCAAGGTGTTTTTAGGACTGGAGGTGCTTTTAAAGATTTTTTTTTTTTTTTGCTCTGATCTTCCATAGCAAACACTGAGGCTCTTTTTTTTCCCCCCATTGTATGATATACTCTAATGAAAGTAAAATCAAGGGGTTTACTGACTTTTAAGTTTTTTGTTTTAAGAATTTCCAATTTAGGCTAGACCTTGTGACCAGTACCTACTTATACTCATGATAGAAGGGTAGGTTTTCTTAGATTTATCTAAGACTTTCATAACAACATGCTGGTGATAATTACAGTATGATAACTTTATTATATAGAAGAGCATCTTGTGTTACTCTAATGTCCAGATAAAAGTAGATAAAAGTAATATAATTTTTTATAACTACATTTTTTTTATGAAGACATTTCAATGTAACAGAAAGGAAATTAGAGAAAAAAGTTTGTCTTGGTGGTCAGTTCATAGACCATTCAGGTCAGTCTTATACTGTAATCAGACATTACTTCATTATGTATGAAAATTGGACAGAGGGTTGTATGAAGAATTATTTTTGATGACACAGTTAACAGACCATTTTTTTTTGGTTAGAAAAAAGGGACGATTATTTTGGTTGGGAAAAAAGATGGATAGAAATTATGGCTAATAAGTAAATTTCAAGTTGCCTTTAGTGATAAAGAATTAACGATCTTTTAACGACTTGTTTTCCTTCGATTAAAGTCAGCAATGATATGGGTAACCATGTGTGTAATGCACAATTTTTCTTAATTTGCAGACCATGAAGACTATGACCCACAAACTGTGAGGCTGGGAAGTAGATACAGTCATGTTCAAGAAGTCCAAGAACGGCTTAACTTCCTTAGGTTTGTTTTAAACAATTAGTGTTGCTCTTTCTAAGACACAGATAAAGAATGTCAAGTTGATATGCTGTATGGCTAGGTCTTTGTTAGGTGGCTCTTGTCACCTTTGATTTTTCCAATCTGGAAATCCTTACATGAAAGTCACAGGACATTTCCCTGTGTGTTCATGATTAAATATTAAATTATTGACTGAGTTTTAACTTTTCTTCTTTGCAATATTTGAAAAGAACATATTTAAACATTTTGTATAGACTTCTGGTCTTCATATTTGTTTATATTGGGAATATATTTAGTTTTTAAAGAACAAATTTCCATATTTGACACAGCCGGCTGGAGAACCATATTAAGGAAATGGGGACAAAAATCTGTTGGACCAGTACCCTAAAAGAGTGATTTGAGTTCTCTGGTGCTTTGTTTATCCTAACAGTGGCTGACAAAAGCAGTCTGAAATTATGTGTTAATAACATTCTGTTGGGGATAGAGAAAAGAGATTTATTCCCATAATGAGTGAGTGAAGGCGTGAAAGTCGCTCAGTTGTGTCTCACTCTTTGCGACTCCATGAAATAGTCATGGAATTCTCAGGGCCATAATGCTGGAGTGGGTTGCCGCTCTCTTCTCCAGGGATGTTCCCAATCCAGGGATTGAATCCAGATCTTCCACATTGTAGGCAGATGCTTTACCAGCTGAGCCACCAGGGAAGCCCCTTATTCCTGTAAGCCAAAGCTAAATGTAGTCCAGGGCTTGATATACTCAGTGATTAGCTTTTAATGATTATACACTTAAAGATTTAAAATTGTTAAAAATTTTTGATGATGAGAGATTTCTTGCAATTCAGAAACCCCATCATATATTTTCATAAGCACACTATGTGAAATGCCCAAATTATCAATGCTTCAGAAAATCTATTGCATGTATTATTTTGATACATTGGGGAATTTTCTCCTGGACTGCATTAATTATAGGCTTATGTTTATTGAGTTATGTGCTTACTTGGAAATATTTGCATAAGTAGTTACATTAAGATTTTAACTTGAAGGTAAAGTCTAGACACCAGAGTTTAAGAAATTTGGCCTTTGTTTAAACCAAAATGGTTCTATAAGTTGTAGAGGGGTGGGGGTGTGGGGGTGGTTTTTCAGCCATCTGAATGAAAGGACCTTCCTCTCCAGGTTGAGAATCATTGCCATAGTAAGACATTGTTATTGATCGGTGTGTGTTGTGTCCTTTAGGTTGCCTAGAACAGAAGAGTGCTTATAAGCTCTTTGGCTAAATTAAACTTTGAAATCAGAGAAGCCATTTTAGTACCTGCTCTGTTAGTACTTATCTATATGACGCACATCTCTGAAGGCACAGGAACTGAACTTTACTCACTTTGCATTTAAACCTCATAGCAGCACAGGGAGACAGGTATTATCCCCATTTGATTAATAAGGAAACTGAGATTCACATGGCTTAAAGCTATGTTTGAAATCATGCAGCCCCGGTATATAGTTGGTTGCACTACTCAACTAGGTGTATCCAACTTCAGTCTTTGCTCTTTCTATTAGACAAGTGATTTTTCAGACCTACTTTGGAGCCTTAGGGCTTCTGAGGAGCTTCCTCTAAGATTTCTGGACAAGCAGTGGGAAGTTTTCTCCCCCTTTCTCACTTCTTTCCTCCTCTTCCCAACAGTTGGAGCAGCCCTGCTTTTATTTTTTATACAGTGCCCTTCCAAATGGAATTTTTGCTTAAAGCGAAAAAGAAAAGAAGCCACACACACAACCCCAGAATGAAAACAGTTGTATTTTATCACATTGGACCTCAGTTTCCTGTCTGTAAATTAGACAGGGTGACAGGGTTAGGTAGGACAGCTGCTAGAAAGCCCTCTTTAAGCTCAACAGTCTTATGGAAATACCAAAGACACTGGAATTAATAACTCAAAATGCTTTGAAATGAAGAGAACCTTAAATACATTCACCTTACTCTGTAATTGGGTAAAGAGGCACCATTAGATTAGCTAAAAATTGTGTTAAGTTTTTCAGAATAAAATGAGATGTTCATTCTGTCATTCAGAGATACAACAGACAGGGTGGGTGGATGAATGCTAAAAGAAAAAGAAAGCTAACTGAAGAAACTAGGTGAAACAGAGTTCACCATTACTGTCTTTAACTAAACCTAATAGTCCTTAAACTAGAAAGACCCCTGAGAATGCCACTGAATAGTTGATAAGCATCCTGTTGAATTTTGACATTAAAGAGTTTAAGACATATGTAGGATACTCAGTTCAGTGTGGCCAAGTGCTGAGTGATGAGAGATCAGATCATCAGCAGATATTAAAATTTAAGGAATTTTAACTCTTCATTGTTATGATTTATCTGTGAAAGCTACATACATAGAATACCTCTTTCTCCAGTGATACCATATAAACAGAATGCTAAAACTCAGATAACCTATTAAACATACTTTCAAAATTGGCTGGTTTCAGAGATCAAATCAGGGAACAAATCTTTTTTTTTTCTCCCACTGTATATCCTTTTGTTTTTATTGAAATATAGTGGATTATTTCCCATATAAACTATGTAGATCTAATTGCTAATTTTATGTTTTTCAAGATTTTTATTAAAGGATGGCCAACTGTGGCTATGCGCTCCTCAGGCAAAACAAATATGGAAATGCTTAGCAGAGAATGCAGTTTACCTTTGTGACCGTGAAGCCTGTTTTAAGTGGTATTCCAAGTTGATGGGGGATGAACCAGATTTGGATCCTGATATTAATAAGGACTTCTTTGAAAGCAATGTACTTCAGCTTGATCCATCCTTATTGACTGAAAATGGGATGAAATGTTTCGAACGATTCTTCAAAGCTGTGAATTGTCGGGAAGGAAAACTGGTAGCCAAAAGGAGAGCATATATGATGGATGATTTGGAACTAATTGGATTAGACTACCTTTGGAGGGTAAGTGAGAAGTGGGAACTTGATAAACTGTGTGTGTGATATAGTTTTTTCAAATAGGTAAGAAATCACAATTTTACATATAAATTATATGTATATATGCTGCTCTGATGCTTGTCCTAGGAGCTAGTGATAGTTGATCTTTATCTTACTGTGTCATCTGTCGTTGGACTTTTTCATCTCTCTCTCCCTCCACCTCCCCCTCCTTCTGCCACTGATATTCCTTTTCTCTTGGCTTAGAATCTGTCTGCCCCTGATATGTTTAGAATGTAAGTGCACTAACCATAGAAATCTTCCATGCCTCTCCATGAAAGTTATTTTCTTCCCCTTTTTAATTTAATGTAGACCTCTATTTCTTTTCAGTATTAATTTTAGCTTATTATACACTTAATGCTAATATAGAAGACAGAAAAGAAGACTTTATTTAGAAAGGCTTATGAATGTATACTTTATCAGCACTGTTTTAACTTGCAATATTATATATATTTTTTAGTAGAGTTACAATTGACATGCAACACCGTATTAGTTACAGGTGTACAACATAATGATTTGATGTGTACATATTGCAAAATGATCACAATCTATTGTCACAGTTTTTTTTTTTTTTTTTTTTCTTGTAGTGAGAACATTTAAGATTTACTTGGGACTTCCCTGGTGGCCCAATGGCTAGAGCTCTGCTTTCATTGCCATGGCCTGGATTCAGTCTCTGGGCAGGGAATTAAGATCCCACAAGCTGTGTGGCATGGTCAAAAAGAAAAATTTATTGCCTTAGCATTCACTCTTTCAAATATACAATACAGTACTATTAAATATAGCACCATGCTATATGTTACTTTGAGCCCCTTCACTCATTTGGCAAACACCAATCTATTCTCTGTTATCTATGAGTTCAATTTTTTGTTTGTGTTTGATTTTTAGATTCCATATATAAGTGAGATCATACAGTACTTCTCTCTCGGACTTATTTCACTTAGCATAATGCCCTCAGGTTCCATCCATGTTGTAGTTATTAATACATTAGTCCTATCTTTAAATATCTTTAAAAATCTGACCTGTTTGCAGCAGTTTATATTGTTTTCTGGATATGAAATGTGTTCCTGCAAACCATAGGCAGACTAAGTTGTTTATTTGATTATTCACACTTTAAGTGGTTTTCAGCATTTTTAAACAGCAGAAACTGTTTTTTTAAAATCAAAGTTTACATAACGCTTCAAAATGTAAAACTAGTTGAGGTGAGAAAAGAAAGCCTGGTTGTTGTTTTTTTCTTGCGACTCAGTCTCCCTGTGCTTTACTTCCTTCCCCCTCCCGTGCCTGTTACAGGGTTCATCCCTAAAACGCTTCAGCACTTAGAGTTCTATACATACTTTGAAAACCACTGATATGATTAGATGATAAAGATGGGGTGGGTAGCCTTTTATGCTAAGCTGTATTTCATGTAATCTTGATTTCCTTTAACTAATTTAAATTCCTTCTTTAATATCTCACTACTTGGTTATTGTTGTTTAGTCACTGAGTCTTGTCCAACTCTTTTGCAACCCCATGGACCATAGCCCTCTAGGCTCCTCTGTCCATGGGATTTCCCAGGTAAGAATACTGGAGTGGGTTGGCATTTCCTTCTCCAGAGGATCTTTGTGACTCAGGGATCCAACTTGCGTCTCCTGCATTGGCAGGCGGGGCTTCCCTGGTGGCTCACCTGCCAATGCAGGAGACCCCAGTTCAATTCTGGGTTGGGAAGATACCCTGGAGAAAGGGATAGGCTACCCACTCCAGTATTCTTGGGCTGCTGTGGTGGCTCAGATGGTAAAGAATCTGCCTACAATGCAGGTGACTTGGGTTCGATCCCTGCATTGGGAGGATCCCCTGGAGAAGGGCCTGGCAACCCTCTCCAGTATTCTTGCCCAGAGAATCCCTATGGATAGAGGAGCCTGGAGGGCTACAGTCCATGGGGTCATAAAGAGTCAGAAACAACTGAGCAACTAAACACAGCACTAGGGAAGCCCACTGCTTGGGTACCAAGGTGTGTTGAATTGCAGGAGAAAATGATACTAATGACAGCATATTTTATTCTTAGTGAAATGTGCCTTCCTTTCTTAACTTGATTTATCCAAAGACTTGAGTTTTGCTTTTTAAATTATTGAATGCTGTATTAAAAATACTGAAGGTATGGTTTGAATGGAAATGGCCAACTAAAATATTTCTTGAAAGATAATTTACACTTGCCTCTTTTTTAATCTAGGTGGTGATTCAGAGTAATGATGATATTGCCAGCAGAGCTATAGATCTCCTTAAAGAGATATACACAAACCTTGGTCCAAGGCTACAGGTCAATCAGGTGAGGATTAACATGTATTAAAATTTTCACAAGTTTAAATTCTGATTGAAGAACTCTTGTTAATGAGAATTTTTTCTTTAATTCACAATTAACTAGAAAATTTCTGTTTTTAACTCATATTATAAAAATATACCTAAATTACTTAGTCCACATTTCTGTCGTACAAAATGGTGTCTAAATGAGTCTCATTTTGAAAATTATCTTGAAGTGATTATTTTGAGTATCATTATAGTAGGAGATTTCAGCTGAATTTCTTTCAATTTTAACACCTCATCCTGAAATTCAGTTTTTATGTGTCTAGTTTACACTTGTTAACTTTTAAATAACCTTAGCTTTCTTTGACAAAACATAATGAGTGTTTGTTGTTGTTTTTATTTTATTGAAGTGTAGTTAATTTATAGTGTTTTGTTAATTTCTGCTGTGCAGCAGAGTGACTCAGTTATACATATATACAATGTCTTTTTCATATTATTTTCCATTATGGTTTATCACAGGATATTGAATATATTTCCCTGTGCTATGCAGTAGGGCCTTGTTGTTTATCCATTCCATATATAATAGTTTATATCTGCTAATCCCAATCCTTCCCTCCCCTAACCTCTCTTCCCACCTTGGCAACCACAAGTCTGTTTTCAAACATAGTGTGTTTTATTATCAGTATAAACTCTTGTTAAAAATATGATTATGGTTAAATGAGATCTACCTTTAAGTTAATTGTTCCCATCTTTAATTATATAAAACTTGAACTGTCTTTATTTGGCCCACTGTTTGTAGGTGGTGATCCATGAAGACTTCATTCAGTCTTGCTTTGATCGTTTGAAAGCCTCTTATGACACTTTATGTGTTTTGGATGGTGACAAAGACAGTATTAATTGTGCAAGACAGGAAGCTGTTCGAATGGTTCGAGTATTAACTGTATTAAGGGAATATATAAATGAATGTGACAGTGATTATCATGAGGAAAGAACAATTCTACCTATGTCAAGGTTTGTAACTGATCTACTGTGCTGCTACTAATTGACAGTCTCCTAGCCATTGGATTTTAAAAAGTGATGATGTACAGGAAGAAGGAAAGGAAGTTTTTCATTTTTGAAAATGTTTAGCATCTTGCTTAAGAACAATGTTTGTATCTTACAGAATCTTTTTTTAATAGTAGACCTTTTTTGTTTGGTTTTCTGGATCTGTTTTTTGTTGCTTTTTGTTTAGGGCATTCAAATTAAGTCTAGTTTCTTTTTACTCTGGGGGCGGGGGGTTGTTTGGTGTTTTGTTTTTGTTTTTGCCATTGACTTTATTGCCCATTAAATGTTGCCAGGGATATTTTGCCGTTGAAGTGTTTGGACACCATTCGTTTCCACTTTTGAAAATAATAGTATAGTCTGATTGCAGAGTTAATTGGAAAGAACTCTTAAAATAGGCTGCTTTGACAGATAGCCAATATAGTAAGAAATATTTTCAAATGATTACTAACATTTCTTTTTTCACCCAATTTTTTAAGATATAATAGACATACAGCGTTTATAAGTTTATAATAATTTAGTATATCATGAAATGATTGCAATAAGTTTAGTGAACATTCATCATCTCATATGGATAGAAAAGAAAAGAAATTACTCTTCCTTGGTGCTAAGAACTGTCAGGATTTATTCTCTTAACAGCTTTCATATATAACAGCATTTTGTTAATCATGTTGAACATTACATCTGTAGTACTTAGTTATAACTGGAAGTTTGTACCTTTTAATCACCTTTATTCAATTCCTCACTCCCTGTCCTTCCCTCTGCCTGCTGATCATAAGTCTGATCTCTTTTTCTATGAGTTTATTTGATTTTGAGGTATAACTGACCTACAATACTATGTTAATTCCTGGTATACAGCATAGTGGTTGAATATTTCATTACAGAATAATCACCATGATAAGCCTAGTTACCACCTGTCCCATGACTCTTACTTTGTAACTGGGAATTTGTGCCTCTTAAAATTTCCGTTACCTAATTCACTCATACTTGGGTCTATTAATATTTCTCTTAAGGCTTTACCATTTAGTAATTTCTAATAATATGTGTAATTTAGAAATATTTATTGAATATGAGCCATTAGTATTTAAGAGTTCTTCTTTTAACCATGAAATTATTTAAACTGCTCCTTGAATATGTTTATTTTTTTGCTTCTTACCTGCAGAAAATAATATGCCAACATAAATATCATTGAGGGGATGAGTTTTGGTATTAGTTGGGCTTTTATAGTATAAAAATAAGTGAAATATTACTCATGTCTCTGTTATAATGTCTTGTAACTAGATACCTACAAACTTAAGTACAAGAGTAACAGCTATGATTGTTGGGTTTTGAAGATTACTTATAATATTTGTAGTTAAAAGGAGCAGTAAATACTTGTTTTTAAGATCCTAAAAATAATATGGGCTTCCCTGGTGGCTCAGATGGTTAAGAATCCTCCTGCAACATGGGAGACCTGGGTTCGATCCCTGGGTTGGGAAGATCCCCTGGAGGAGAGCATGGCAGCCCACTCCAATATTCTTTCCTGGAGAATCCCCATGGACAGAGGAGCCTGGCACATTACAGTCCATTGGGTTGCAAAGAGTCGGACATGACTGAGCAACTAAGCGCAGCACACATGTCTTTAACTCCTTTTTTCTTGTTTAGTAAGAAAATATTCCGTTTTAAATTCTTAGCTTTATTTTCTTAGCAAGAAGATTGAAAGTCTGCTGAATACGATGATGTTTTCCCTTTTTATTTCCCCAGAGCTTTCCGTGGTAAACATCTCTCTTTTATAGTTCGATTTCCAAACCAAGGCAGACAGGTTGATGACTTGGATGTATGGTCTCATACAAATGATACAATCGGTTCAGTACGACGATGTATTCTCAATCGTATCAAAGCCAATGTAGCTCATACAAAAATTGAGCTCTTTGTGGGTGGTGAACTGATAGATCCTGCAGATGATAGAAAATTGATCGGACAATTAAACTTAAAAGATAAGTCGGTAAGTATCTATAATTACCAAATTTTTCAAGAAAATCAAGCCTGGGACTCAATTTAGTAGTCAGCATTTCAATCAATAAATGTTAATGAAGCATCCATTGTATGTGCAACTGTATTAGGTGTTTGAATTACTATAACACTGAGACAGGCATAATGGTACCTACAATATAGCAGAGGAAAAGATTTCTAAAAACAAAACTGTTTAAGTGATTAGGTTAGACAACAGTTATAAATTATATTTCTGAAAATACAGCGTGTAGTTTTTTGTTTTGATTGGTATGTCACTACTGTTTTGTGTATTTTTCCTTGTCTTTGATACTAACTTATATATCATTTTTAGCTAATTACAGCCAAACTTACACAGATCAGTTCCAATATGCCTTCAAGCCCTGATAGCTCTTCTGATTCCTCAACTGGGTCTCCTGGAAACCATGGTAATCATTATAGTGATGGTCCCAATCCAGAAGTGGAAAGCTGTTTGCCTGGGGTGGTGAGTAGATAGTTTTGAACTATTGTATGCAAGGCATTATGCTAGATTATTTAAGAACGTGTATAGAATAGTTCTTTTTTTTTTTTTGAGCTTACAATTTATTGTGGCAAAATATCAACTGTACAGTTAACCATCAGCTTTCAAATGGATCCCTTTGAAAGGTGATTGTAACTTGGTTGAAATTTTAAAAACCACATTTTATATAGATAGAGTGCCAGTATATTTATATAAAACTAGCCTATTATACAACTAAATTATTACTTGTAAGTTCACTGAGAAAAATAGCACTGTATTTTGTATTTGTGCCACAAAAAATGAAATCTTCAGAACTGTTTCTGTAGGAAAATACCACAGTCTTTGTCAGATCATCAGTAACGTATTTTTGTTTCTAAAGAAAGTAACTTCTCCCTCCCTTAGCTCCCCACAAAAATTTTAATAATACCAGCCGCTCTAGTGTCGGAAGAGTTGGCTCTCTCAATCAGTTGGATTAGGAATTTAACTGTTAGTGGGAAATGGCAGCCGTTTGTTTATACAGAGTCTGACTTGTATGAATAATAGGAATAGTTTAACAAAATAGTGAAAAAGCTGTCAGACACAAAGTACTAGAGATGGCTTGATAATATATTCAGTCTACATTACAAAGGATTTCTAAAGGTGAGAAGATGGTGTAGGCCGACTATTTCAGGATAGAAGTGACACAAGCAACAGTATGGAGATTAACAAACACATTTATTTGGGGACTCTTCCTTTGTGGAGGTGTAATTTACAGATAAACATTCCGTGTATTTTGTATTCTAGATAATGTCACTGAATCCCAGATACATCTCTTTCCTTTGGCAAGTTGCAGACTTGGGTAGCAGCTTAAATATGCCACCTCTTAGAGATGGAGCAAGAGTACTTATGAAACTTATGCCACCAGGTAAGAATTTTCTTCGTGAATAATTATGGTGTTGATAAAGTACATGTTGGACAGGAATGGGTTTAACAAATTCTGTTCCTAGATGGAAAATAATGGGAATTGGCAAACTATAGCTCACTGGCTAAATCCAGCCCACTGCCTGCTTTTTGAACAGTCCAAGAGTTAAGGATGGTTTTTACATTTTCTGATTGCTAAAGAAAAAAATCAAAAAGAATGTTTTGTGACTTACGAAAATTATATTGGCATTTAAATTTTGATATCCATAAACAAAGTTTTATTGGTGTACAAGCTATGCTCATTCATGTACATGCTGTCTGTAACTGTTTTTGTCATAGCATAGCAGCAGAGACCATATGACCTGCAAAGCCTTAAATATTTACTATCTGGCCCTTTACAGAAAACATTTTCTGACCCTTGGGCTGTGTTTTGGGTCATGTGTCATCTATAGCATGTTTCTTTTTTATTCCTGGGAAACAACCATTTTCAATTTGTAGCTTTTATTATCTGTGTTTGTATTATCTGTAAATAATACCCTCATACAACTGTCAGTTTTACCTACCTACTGATTTTCCATTGTGTAAATGAGAAATTATTTCTACATTCTTCCCATATTTTCGTTTTCCTTTTTTTGTCTGCGCCACATGGCATGCAGGACCTTAGTTCCCTGATCTAACCCAAGCCCCCTGCAGTGAAAGGGCGGAGCCTTAACTACTGGCCCTGTAGGGAAGTTCCTCCTCCAATATTTTCTTAAAATCATATTCAGCATTTGCTTTTTCAAGAGTGTGTGAAAAGTAGTTTGCTAGATTAATGGCAGCTTTTTTTTTTCAGGGCTTAATAATTTTCCATTATCATGGGTATTATATGATGGCTCCACTGTTGTCCTGGAATTTTTCTTCTGCCTCCTCTCATCTGGTTGCTGTTTGTTATGCAGTTACCATTTTGGGACTTCTTTCTTCAGCCTTCCTATGGTAGATTTATGTTCATCAGCTCCTGTGTCTTGAGCCTTTCTTGAGGGACTCTATTATCGTGCTGAGGCACACCTTTGTGCATTTATTTCAGAAGGGGTACATGGGAGGTGGTTTGGTTTGTTTGTTTCCGAAACAATACTAATCTGAATAATAGTTCACATTTGATGAGTAGTTCAGCTTTGTGGTGGCATCCTTAACTTTTTCTAGCTCTTCTGTTAACTTCTTGACCCCAGATATTCTAGTGTTAAAATTTTAAGACCTTCCTCCAAGGAATCCTTTCCATAAGGTTTTGTTTTTCATGAACACATTTCAGTGTTTGTACGCTAATAGATGTTTTCGTCTAAAACCTAACGTTCTACAAAGTTATGAGCTGAAAATAAGAGTTGGTGGAGAGAATTGGACCAGATCATTCAATTCTATACAACTTTTAAAAAATGTTTAAAAAAACTTTTTGGAAACATTTACTACCTTACAGAAAAGTTGTAAGTACAATTCAAGAACTCCAAGAACAATAAAGTAGAGCCTTGCTTTTCCCCTGTAAATTAATGTGTGATCACTATTTACTCATAGATTCTTATGTAATCCATCGGGTTATAGCCATTACGTTGTTGTTGCTCAGTTGCTGAGTCGTATCCGATTTTCTGTGACCCCATAGACTGCAGGCGCTCCAGGCTTCCCTGTCCTCCACTGTCGCCCAGAGTTTGCTCAAGTTCATGTCCATTGAGTCTGTGATGCTATCTTAACCACCATATCCATTATAGCCATTATAATCATTATTTAGTTTGATGCTCAGTTGTCCCAGTTATGGTCAGTGGATGTATGCACTGTGTTTTTAATATGAACCCAGTGCTTTTTTAGATGTAGTTTAGATATAGTTTTATCATCTTTCAAGTACTTTTTAGTTTCTGGCACAAGATATTTAAAGTTCATGTAGTGCTTTCTCTGTTCCAGCCCTAGAATCAGGCATTTCTCCTTTTAGCAAGGGGGAGGGTACTCTGCTAGAATGCAACAGCTCAATTGTGCTCATAACTATTGGGGCGTTCTTGTCACCTAGGCCTTTTCTTTGATCTGAGGAAGTAATACACACTTAAACACACACACATTTATATCAGAAAACAAACATGGACTCATACTGACTAATCCTGCTTTTTAGTTTTTCTGCATTCCATATTTGTCTCTATTCTCTGCGTTAGTGAGACATCTGCTTCCCAGCTTTATCAGTCTGTTGGGGAGAGAGGGAGGAGAAAGTTGCTGCTTTTGCAGACTTCAGTCACTATTTTTAAAGTCTTTGATTCGTCTGTATCTGCTAAGTATGTTTTGCTTTCATATCCTTAACTTTCCTAGAATTTGGTGGGGTGCTGATTTATAGGTAGCCTTTTTCTTTCTCCCCCAAAAGCACTTCTTGGGTTCAGCTAAGCCAGCGATTAATATCTTCTATCCCCTCTACACCTTCAGTAATTTGCTGACATCTCTAACGTTCTTTCCACTCCTTTCAGTGTCTTTATTCTTTCTGAGTTCATGTATTTTAATTTATTCTCATTTTAGTGAAGTGTATTGCTGATAAATGCATTTCAGTAATTGGCCTAGATAATTTTTTAAACTGTCTTGTGTTTCTGTTATCTCCTTTTTCTAAAGTAGACAACCATGTTGACCTTTCTTACCCCATCTGAGTCATACGGTATAGAATCAGTTCAGATGTTAATTAGATTCTTAAATAAAGCTTTTCTTAATGACTTGATTTAATTTGATCTTTATCTGTTGTATTGCTTAGAATTTATTTTACTTACCTAGTATTTGAGTCACAGTTGTTGCTTTATACATGCAAATTCAACTTTAACATTTGAAAAGGCCATCTCATAATCCCTGATCTTGTGATTGGAGCCTACTGCCACCAGGTGGTGAGAGGGAGCTCTTGCCAGGCAGCTCAAGCAGAAAACTTAAGAGGGTGCTTTTATCATATTTTATATAATCCAAGTATCGTACCTAAATTTTAAATAGCCAGCTTTGAAAATGCCAGTAATGGTTGTATGACAGTAGACAAATCATAGGCTTTGGACTCAAATGGACTTGAGTTCAGATCCTGCTTCTTCAACTTGCTACTCCATGGCTTTAGCCATAAGTTTTCTTAGTTTTATTGGACCAATAATAACTATTTAATAGAATTGTATGGATTAAATGGGATTGTATATGGAAAACCCTAGCCTAGTGACTGGTATTTAATCAATATTCAAGAAGTGTTAACCTAGTCTCTGTCACTGTGGTTGTTACACACATGGGCATGTGCAGGAACACATTCTTTAAGAAAGGAAGCAGGAGCTCAAAGAAGAGGAAGTAGTTATACATTTTGTTTCTGACATTTGAGGAATCATTTAGTGTTTGTGCACACTTGCACATATTTTAAAAGGAGTAACAAAACCAAAGTGGAATTAGAAGCTTTTTCCTAGTAATTTACTTCTATTTATTCTGAATCTTTGCCCAAAGTCAAGTGCCTCCATTATAATTTGCTGTTAAACCTTAGAACTTACACTGTCCTCTGTAGGTAAACTCCTCAGAAGTTCTTGTGACCCTTATGCACATCAGGAAACCAGGTTCTTGCCTGATACAGAGAAGTTAAAATGTATATTGCTTTACCAGCAAAGGAGTTGCTTTTCCTCTTCAGAGCTTTCTTTTTCCCAGGAGTTTGGTCTAACTAATATCTTCACACTTGTTAAGTTACTTAACCTCACAACATTCCTATGGAGGGAATTATTATTTTTATTTGTATTTTAAAGATGGGGAAACTGAGGCACAGAGTGATTTGTTGTTGTTGGGGAAACTGAAGCACAGAGTGATTGTTGTTATTGTTGCTGCTGCTGCTGCCGCCACCACTGCTGCTTTTGGCCAGAGACACATAGCTTAGAGGAAGTTCTAAGATAATGCATGCAGTTGGGCTCTAAAGTTTGTACTCTTAACGCATGTGTTACTGCTCATCATTTTTCTAGACTTTTTAATAGCATGCTGGTATATCATATAATTAATTAGGCTTAGGTATCTCTTCAAAGGACTAGAAAGAAATAAACTAAAATCCAGGATTATGGGCAGTTTAAATTTTTCTGTTATTTTCCATATTTTGTTAAATGAGCATGTGCATAATCGAAGACCTAAAGTTATTTAGGTTCATAGATGCTAAAGGTGAAATGGCCACTAGTGATTTGGTTCATATCCCTCAAATGAATAAACTAGAATCCAACATTAAATGATTTACTTAAAATTCACTGCATCCTTTTCTTATAGCCCGTGTTTCTTTTCTCCTATTCCCTTTGCCCTTCACTCAGAATACTTATAAAACTAAGCAAGATGTTTTCAGATATAGTGTATGAATTGGTTTCTTTGTAGAGAATAATTTGGATCTTTATTGTCTAAAAAAAGTTTTTTGAGAAAACCTAAGATACCCATTGTTAGAGATTAAAGTAGTATACTGGTTAAAATGACTTTAATCATTAAAAATGATGTAGAGTGTGAATATTTAATGACAGGAGAAGATATTCACAAATGTTATATTATTAAAACAATATTTCATTTAGTTACATGTTACTCCCCCTTCAGAATAGGGAAAACCAACAGTTTCAACACTAATTTAATTTTTTTTGATAAGATATTTCCGGGCCACTAAAAATTAGCTTAACCTATGGAAATTATAGTAATTTTCAGTTACCTTTACTCTTGAAAAAAAAAAGCTTTTACTAAAAAAAGAAAATCTTATTTATCCAAGTATATTTAAGTCATAGGGCATTTACCTTGCAAATTATTTCATTATTAAAGTACTTTCTGAAGTAAGTTTGAGTGTTTGGTAGCTAATAATGGGATTCTTTCTCTTTTCTATGGTATCTTTTCACTGTGATTTAAATGAAGTGCATCTTTTAATGTTATCCAAAAAAAATCTTTTTACTTTGAGGTACTGTTCCTTTTTTTTTTAATGTTTACTTTTTAAGGTACAGTTTCGAACGGTACCACTAAGTTTCTTGCGTTGTAACAAACCAGTTAAACATGGTGTCATGGAGGCTAACGTTAGAAAAGTTGGAGAGAGAGCTTGTCATACTTGCATTTTGTTATTTTCAACTCCTTCCTTGTGAAGTGTGTTGTATTTTTTCATCTCCGTTGCTGTGTGCTCAATCACTGGAGTCACTGGAGTCTTCGTGACTCCATGGATTGTAGCCTGCCGGGCTCCTCTGTCCATAGGATCTCCTAGGCAAAAATAATGGAGAGGGTTGCCATTTCCTTCTCCATCTTCAGTCTGTAGTGTCTGAGGAAGACATGTTGATTTCAGATCTGAGTAGGAGGACACTGCTTCCTTCATACCTGGGTTGAGTAATAAAAGAGCCCTGGTTGGTTGTGGCTTTTTCTTTGTTTTAAATCAATGCAGATCTCGTTATGTCTTGTGAAGTTTGAGTCTATAACTCAATTTCTATTCCATACTTAAGTAGTCTTCAGAATATCCAAAATAAAATATGAATGCGTGAATTATGTTTTATTTTAGACTATTTCTCTTTTTTTTTCTTACAGATAGCACAACAATAGAAAAATTAAGAGCTATTTGTTTAGACCATGCCAAACTTGGAGACAGCAGCCTTAGTCCATCTCTTGACTCACTTTTCTTTGGTCCTTCAGCCTCACAAGTACTATACCTAACAGAGGTTTGTTTTTACTTTTTGAATTTATCCCATGTCCTTTAAATTTGACCTTTTATATGATAGTGTGAAGAACATGGAAAACTTGTGAAGTATTTTTGAAAGAATTTTAAAATACAGGAAAATTTTAAACTAATGATGATGAGGCAAATAAGTTGTCTTTTTAAAATCTTTTAATACAGTTTTTCTTTTTTCCAGGTAGTCTATGCCTTGTTAATGCCTGCTGGTGCACCTTTGGCTGATGATTCCTCTGATTTTCAATTTCACTTCTTGAAAAGTGGTGGCCTCCCCCTTGTCTTGAGCATGCTAACCAGAAATAACTTCTTACCAAATGCAGATATGGAAACTCGAAGGGGTGCCTACCTCAATGCTCTTAAAATAGCCAAGCTGTTGCTAACTGCCATTGGCTATGGTCACGTTCGAGCTGTGGCGGAAGCTTGTCAGCCAGGTGTGGAAGGCGTGAATCCCATGGCATCGGTAATACAGACTTTTAAAAAATCTTTTTATAATATAATAGATGGGAGTTTTTAAAGTTAAACTTCTTAGCAACTCTTAAGTATAGAGTTCAGAGTTGATTCAAAATGCTTTCAGTTCCTTTCCAGTAGTACCTCATTTTATTGGTTTCCTTCTATTAAATTATATTTGTATTAAAATTACAAATGCTTTTCACTGACTGTACTCTGAGCGGAGAGTTCTTCCTGGCCCCCTTAAGTCCTGTTGACTTTCAGTTAATGTTTATCCACATGTAGTTGACTTACACTGTTAACGTTAGTTTCAGGTGTGCAGCATAGTGATTTGATGTTTTTATAGATCATACTTCATGTAGTTATAAAATGTTGGCTATATTCCCTGTGCTATACCTTACACCCTTATAACTCACTTACTTTATACCTAGTAGTTTGTACCTCTTATCCCCTTCACCTTTTTTGCCCTTCTCCAACCAACCCCTTTCCACTCTGGTAACCACTAGTTTGTTTTCTGTATCTGTGGTTCTATTTCTGTTTAGCTATACTTCTTTGTTTTATCTTTCAGATTCCACATATACATAAAAATATACAGTATTTGTCTTTCTCTAACTTACTCTATTAGCATAATACCCTCATGATTGTCCATGTATTCACAAATGGCAAATCTTTATTCTTTTTATGGCTGAGTAATATATTCCATTGTATATACACTGCGCACACCCCACGTCGTCTTTATCCATTCATCTGTTGATGGACACTTAGATTGCTTCCTCCCATATCTTGGTAATTGTGAATAATGCTGGTATGAACATTGAGGTGCATGTGTCTGTCCAAATTAGGGTTTTCATTTTCTTCAAGTATATACCCAGCACTGGAATCGTTGAATCCCTGTTTGCAGATGACATGATACTATTTTTAGAAAACCTTAAAAGCCCCACCAAAAAAAAAATAGTAGAATAAGTGAATTCAGTAAAGTTGTGAGATATAAGATTGATATACAGAAATCTGTTGCATTTCTATATGCTAATAAGAAACTATCAGAGAAATCAAGAAAGGAATCACATGAAAAAAAAAATACGTAGCAATAAATTTAACCGAGGAAATGAAAGACCTATACTCTGAAGATTATAAGACATTGATAAAAGGAAGTTGTAATATGATATGAAGAAATGGAAAGTTATGCTGTGTTCATGGATTGGAAGAATTAATATTGTTAAAATGTTCATACCCAAAGCAATCTACAGATTTAATGCAATTGCTGTCAAAATACTTGTGACATTCTTCACAGAACTAGAACAAATAATCCTAAAATTGGTATGGAACCACGAGAAACCCCAGATAGTCTTTCAATTATTTATTTTGGCCTTGCTGAGCAGCTTGTGAGATCTTAGTTTCCTAACCAGAAAATGAACCTGGACTCTCAACAGTGAAGAGGCAGAGTCCTGACCACTGGACCACCAGGGAAGTCGCTCTTTCAATTATTTTTAACCTGTTAAACACTCCATATGAATCTCTTACTACCTCATATAGACACAGGTGGTAATAAAAAAGATGTACAGTTGACCCATGTACAACACAGGTTTGAACTGCTCGAGTCTGCTTATACATGGATTGTTCAATGAGCACTGCAGTACTACACCATCCTAAATTGATTGGAACCACAGATACTCAGGGCCAACTGTAAAGCTATATGCAGATTTTCAACTGCATGGAATGTCTATCTTAACACTCCTGCTGTTCAGGGGTCACCTATAACTGATTTACCCTGTTGCCAGCCTCTCTTCCCACCTTAACAGTCGTAACCTCCAATTCTGATCTCATTTTGATTGTTTTCATCTTGATGGCATTCTTGATCCATTTTAGCAAAGGTTCTCAAGACATGCCAGAATTCAGTGTCTGTTTCTGAGAAGTCAAAATTACGCATTTGAATTCTTTTACATGCCTCATAAGTGATGGTTTT
The DNA here is from genome assembly GCF_032405125.1 of Capricornis sumatraensis. Classification (NCBI taxonomy): domain Eukaryota; kingdom Metazoa; phylum Chordata; class Mammalia; order Artiodactyla; family Bovidae; genus Capricornis; species Capricornis sumatraensis. Next base: position 102,764,438 of record NC_091092.1, on the reverse strand, counting down.
CTAAGTTAACAATAGAAGATACAAGGTTCAGGAATACAAATTTTCTGTTTTAGGAATGGCTTAGGTCTTAGGGAGATTAGAATATTGATTATATATGTGATATAATAATCACATGTAATTGAGATAATAACATAATTATTTTAGGTGTGATGATACTTACGATTATGTTGAAAACAACCCTCTCAAAAGTAATTGTCATTTACAAATGATTTTATATAGTATTTAGGATTTGCTTCAAAATAATCCTGGGGTAGGGAGAGGATAGAAAGTGAGAGGGAGTGGTTAGCCAAGATAATTTTGGTCGTTTTGTTCATAATTGTTAAAGCAACACAGTGGGTAATACTATTCTCTCCATTGTCATATATGTTAGAAATTTTCATTAAAAAAGATAATGAATAAAAGTAAAGCCTAAGTCTTAAATTGTTGTTTATTGAAAGTAACATACTTACTAGGATTTCTAAACAGTGGTGTTCTTCTTAAGATAGAAACAAATTTTTATTGTAATCCCTGACACAGGAGCTTATTAATGAGGTAAACAGAAAATATAAATGTTTCCCTCTTTCACTTTTCTCTTTTATTCAGAAAATGTGCTACTGTGGATACGAAGGTACATAATAACCTCTAATCTCAAGGAGCTCACAGTCAGCAGGACACTAAAGGCAAACTTAGTAAAACAGACTTGTCTTAAATACTGTTGTAGAAACACTTGGAGCATAAAGAGGAGGTAGAACTTGTAAAACAGTCAGAATTGCCTGGCTAATGACTTTAATGTTTTTTCTTTATGAACTTAAGTGTGACGCTCTAGTGCCTTTTATACATATTCTGTTACTGATATTCCTTAGTTTTTCTCCTTTTTTAAGAAGAATTTGATGACCAGGTGAATGGGGAGCAGGGTCTGCCCAGGAGAACGAATGTGGAGTACTTTACTGAGTTTCTGGATAGAATTGAAATGAGTCAGTTGGGTTGATCACTCACTCACCTCTACAAGTTATGCTGAATGCAGTTGTAGAGACACAAGTCAGATTGATCTAAAAGGGATTTACAGAAGGATACGTGGCCCTCCACTGCACAAGGAAAAGAGAAAGCCCACATTATTGGTAATGCAAAGAACTTTTTGTGTAAGCCACATAGGTTCTACAGTGTATTTACAGAAGGCATGTCATCCTGGGGGAGTGGGGGTGAATGAGGGGCAAATGATTGGATCTGGGTATGTACACAGTATTAAAATGTTTGACTTTTTTCAGGTCAACCAAGTGACTCATGATCAAGCAGTGGTGCTACAAAGTGCCCTTCAGAGCATTCCCAATCCATCATCTGAATGCATGCTTAGAAATGTGTCAATTCGTCTTGCTCAGCAAATATCTGATGAGGTTAGTGTTAAACTTGTAAGGTTCTCAAATTCCGGAAGGTTCATTTCTTTCATTTTTGACCCTCTGTTAATGTAGAAATAACCCTTATCACATTTGGGGGCTTCCTTTTCCTAGACCCACTCACTCAAATCACCAAGTCAGTCTAGATAAAGTTCCCTTAACATGAATTGTGTCTAATGTTAATATTAGTTCTTTTTGGTTTTAATCGCCTTTAAGGGGCTTCCCAGGTGGCTCAGTGGTTAAAAAAAAAAAAAAATCCACCTGCAAATGCAAGAGATGTAAGAGATGTGGGTTTGATCCCGAGGCTGGGAAGATCCCCTGGAGGAGGAAGTGGCAACCCACTCCAGTGTTCTTGTCTGGGAAATCCCACAGATAGAGGAGCCTGGTTGGCTACAGTCCATGGGGTCCCAAAGAGTTGGCCACAGCTGAGCAACTGAACACACAACTGAGCAACTGAACACACATAATACATGATGTACAATGAATAGCATCTTTTAAAGTATATACTTCAGTAAAATCTAACAAATACATGTTTGTGTCACACCTCCACTGTAGTCAAGACACAGAACATCTCTGTCCCTCTTTCTATATGTCCCTTTGCAGTCACTGCTTCCTCTGGCCTCAGATAACCACTCATCTTTTCTTACTGTATAGTAGTTTGCACTTTGTAGAATTTTACACAAGTGGAATCTTACAGTTTGTGTTCTTTTATGTCTAGCTTCTTTCACTCAGAATAATGGCTTTGAGCATTATCTGAGTGGTGTGGACCATTAGTCCATTCCTTTTTATTGCTGAGTATTATATCCCATTATGAATATTCCACATTGTGTTTGGACATTTGGATTGTTTCTCTTTCTTCGCTCTGAATAAAGCTCCTGTGAACATTCTGTGCAAGTGATTGTGTGGACGTAAGTTTTTATTTCTCCTGGGTGAAAAACTAGGAGTGGAATGGTTAAGTCACGTCTGTAGTCTTTTTCAGATTCTTCTGAAAGTAGTGTAGAGCCAGATAATAACAGCAGACTTCATGGTATTGCTTTTAAACAAAATAATCAACTGTTCTAATTACTCATTGTCTTGCAGGCTTCAAGATATATGCCTGATATTTGTGTAATTAGAGCTATCCAGAAAATCATCTGGGCATCAGGATGTGGGGCATTACAGCTAGTATTTAGCCCAAATGAAGAAATCACTAAAATTTATGAGAAGGTAAGAATTACACAGAAACATAATACTTTAAAGTAAATGCTATTTAATTGTGCATGAGGCTGAATTATTATGTCTGCCATCTTTAAAAGTAAAACCAGTTGCATTTTAATGGTTGAAAATAAACTGGTAGCCATAGTTACGGTGAGGATATAGTAAAATTTAACTTTGAAAATAAAGTACTTCAAATTTGTGCCACAAGGCTTTTTCTTAAATATCTTTTTCTGCTTCTCACTATGGTCAGATATAATTGTTTCATACTGAATTTGCTTTCTCCTATTCTCTTTATTCTTCTTTCATTATCTTTCTGTCTTGTGTAGATTTTAGTTTAGGTGGCTGTCAGTTGGGATACCATGGCATTAAGTATTTTTGATTATTTTAAAGCAGTCAAGAATATCAGCCAGTTCGGTATCATCCTTGATCTCCCATTAGATTAATCAAGTTATTTAAAGAAGAGAGACTGACTCTGACTTTCTGTTATATATACCTGCCCTTGATAACCACTGCCGCATATATAGAACGGGAAATTAAATTGTAGGACCTTCCCTTTAATGGCCAACATAACCCTGATTTGCCTGGGATATGTTTTGATGTCCTGTTGTATGTCTGGTGTGGTGGTGTTTATTCATTTAGCAAATATTTGAATGCCTGTTCTTTTGCCAACATGTCCTAGAAATACTGCTTATTGATAAATCCAGGTTAGAATTTATTAGCTACCTACTGAAGCATATTTTAGTTTATAAAACCTTCAAATCCTTCCTGAACAGTGGTCTGAGACCACTGCTTTTGAATAAAATAGCACTGTAGGTAAGCTACATGATGGAAGTAGTCAGTTGAGTAGTCTGGCTGCAGTGCCAGAATGATTCTTGAGGAAGGAACAGTTGTTGGTGCCGAAGTACACAACTCAGAAGGTCTCTAGGAGCCTCAGGGGCAAAGAAGCAGGTAGTATGCTCAGTGTACTCCTGCAGCTCTCCTTGGGATGTAGCAGAAGAATAGGATTAGACTTCATCTTCTATTTATAGTCATTTCTGTACTATTCCAAAAGGGCCTTAGGAGTTGTAGGTAAAGAGGCTGAGGCCAAGTGGTTTAAGTGAGTAGGTATGTATTAAGCATTAACTTGAAGTTGTATGAGATTTTTCTTAAATGCATCTCTAGGTAATTTGTCCCTGACTATAATTTTACAGACCAATGCAGGCAATGAGCCAGATTTGGAGGATGAACAGGTTTGCTGTGAAGCAATGGAAGTGATGACATTATGTTTTGCCTTGATTCCAACAGCCTTAGATACTCTTAGTAAAGAAAAGGCTTGGCAGACATTCATTATTGATTTACTATTGCACTGTCACAGCAAGTAAGTATCTTTTTAATTGTAAGAGATTTGATCTTAATTTTTGAAGCAGAAATGAATTAATTTATGTTGGCAGAATTTATCCCGGAAATCAAATGTTTATTATCTCTATAGCACGTTAATATTGAGGAAATTTTTATTAAACTGTGGTTTTGCTTAGATTTTCTGTAATTCCAGAATTTAGTTTCACCTAAGAGGTATGTATTTTAGTCCATTTAAAAAATGTGGTTTACAGGATTTAAAGAAATAGGACATTGGCTACCTTTCTTGCATACCTAGAAGGCAAGTGTTTTTTTAGTGAAATTGTTAAGTCAGTACGAAATTCACAAGGTGTGGTTATGGTAAGAACTTTTACATTATACACCGAGAATAAAGGCCAATTATAAAGTCCTAGCTTTTCATTTTAAGAGCATTTAATTAATGACGTTGATTGTGCTTTGGGCTTCTTTTTGTGCAAGTCAATCAAATTTGTAGAAAATGTCAGTTTTCCATCCTCTTATGTCAGTCTAATCTTGACCTTCATAAGGTAACTTTTTAAACTTGAGCTCTAATCAGTATTACTGTCATATGTAACTTAGCTACCGGGGATATAGCAGTAAATAAAACAGGCAAAACGTCAGTCTTTTTTTAAAAAAAAAAAGTCAGTCTTCTTGGAGTCTGTACTAAAAGGGAGATGAGGAGTGGGGAGGGAAGACATGGGAAAATATATGGTATGTTATAATAATAAATGCTATTGAGAGAAAGCAGGAATTAGGGATAAGGGGTGGGGAGGCGGTCAGTGGAGTTCAGTTTTATGTAGGATGATCAGAGAAGGCTTCCCTGAGAAGGAGACCTTTTAAACAAAGCTCTGAAAAGAGTGACATAGTGATCTATGGAGGAAGTGTGTTGGATTTTGGGGTGGGATTTTTGTGTGTTTTGTTTTTCCTTTTTATTTTCTTCAGCTTTATTGAGATGTAGTCAACATAACTGTGTAAGTTTAAGGTGTACAAAGTATCAGTTTGAGACACTCATATCTTGCAATATGGTTACCACCATAGCCTTAGGTTAGCTAACACCTCCATCATATCTTATTTAAAATTTTATGTTTTATGTGAAAAATATATTTTGGTTATGTGACCAAATATATATATATATATATATAATGTTTGCTTTTTAATTAAGGTATAGCTGCTTTACAGTGTTTTCAGGTGTATAGCAAAGTGATTGAGTTATATATATATTTTTTTCAGATTCTTTTCCATCATAGGTTATTACAAGATACTGGATATAGTTTCGTGTGCTATATAGTAGGTCCTTTATATTTAGTAGTCTCTTAATCCCAAATTCCACGTTTATCCCTCCCCCTACCGCCTTGGGGAAAGTGTGCTTTAAGCAGAAAGAAACAACAGATGCAAATATCCCAAGGCAGGAACAATATGGAGGAGACGAGGATTACTGGAACAGCAGAGGCAGGGGAGTCGTAGGAGGTGAGGCCAGAGAGGCAACAAACAGCCTGTGAGGATTTTATAGATGATTGTAAGGACATTTACTTTTATGTGTGATGGGTATCCGTTGGAGGGTTTGTTTTCCATTTGGGTTGGGTTTTTTTGTTTGTTCGTTTTTGGCCACTCCGCTGGGCATGTGGGATCTTAGTTCCCTGACTAGAGATTAAAACCTGTGCCCCCTTCATTGGGAGCACAGAGTCTTAACCCCTGGACCGTGAGGGAAGGCCCCTAGTGGAGGGTTTTGAGCAAAGGAATGATGTGCCCTGGGTTAACATTTAAGTTTATTCTGGTTGCTTTATTGAGAATAAGTTATAGAGTGGCAGGAAATGCACTTGGACTACTTCATTAGTCCGAATAAAAGATAGAGAGTCTGGAAGTACAGCAATAGTAGAAGTGAGAAATAATCAGAAGTCTGTATGTGTGAGGGAGTGTTCATTAGGAACTGGCAAGCATCAACTCTTTATAGATCCTCATGCTCTTTGGGCTGCATACCTAACTTCAAAAAAGATAAATAAATAAACTGGGACAGTATGAATGACACTTATCTTTGTAAAAGTTACAGACCCTCTACCCCCAAAACTAAGTACTCTTGGTATTGATTTATTTGAGTTTCACAAGACTCAACCGACAAAGCTTCTAAAGGTCCCTCTGGTTTATAGGACCATGTACGGGTTCAGAAACCCAAAAAATATCCAGGAGGGAGGTTAGTACACAGAATGTACACTTTCAGCTTCTTATATTGAATTTAAAAATTGGTTCTAAGCTGTCTATCAGCTAGCACATTGACAGAAACATACTTATTCACAAAATGTAGTTGGTAATGTCTGAAATGCACAAATGTTTTGTCAGGAGATACTTTTTGAGCATCTTCCATATGTCAGAAGTTGCTTTAGGTACCAGGAACTCATGTAACAATGAAGCAAAGCCCTGCCCTTGAAATAGCTTACTGTCTAATGGAGACAGACCTCCATCTTGTAAACCAACAGTACTTATACATCTGGTAACTAGTTCTTAGCACTTGATACATGCCAGACATGATTCTTCATTCTGGAGGCACAGAAGTAAACTAAATGAATGATGTCTTTGCCCTCTTGAAGCGTTTATTCTAGTGATAGCTATATAGGATACATATTTTTTAAGAGATCCATGATGCTTAGGTAAAACTCCCAGTACTGGGACCAGAGAAGTTTTTCCCGTGCGTAATCATAGAACATTGTGTAATATAGTTGTCCTCAGTCTTCAGCACACGTTGGAATCACCCAAAGGGTTTATTAAAACATGGGTTGCTGGGACCTGAGAAACCACAGAGCAAGTTCTCAGATGCTGCTGATCTGAGTAATATGCTTTGAGATAAAAATTCTGTGGCATGCCCAGAAGATGCATAAGGCTTACCATACAACTCTTGTATCTAGAGGAACATTTCCAGCCTGTTCCAAGAAAGAGGGTGTGAGAGGGTATCCCTCAAACTCCCTTGGTGACATTTTGACATTTTAGTTCTTGACACAGAGCCTAAGTTCATCTATGAAATGTTGCTGCTTAAAGGGGTGTTACATATTCTTGTATTTTTACTTTGAATTTACCAACCCCTTAACACCGTTCCCCAATCCCAAGAGACAGTGTTGGAAGTTTTTTTTCCCTTTTTTTTCATGAAGATGATATATTGAATGTGAAAAATTTTTATTTCAGAACTGTTCGCCAGGTGGCACAGGAGCAGTTCTTTTTAATGTGCACCAGATGTTGCATGGGACACAGGCCTCTACTTTTCTTCATTACTCTGCTCTTCACCGTTTTGGGGGTGAGACATTTTAAAAATATGCTTATCATTGTGATTCATTCTTACACAAGGAACAGTCAAGAATTTATGGCTTATATTAAAGTTAGAGCAGTCTATATTTATTTACTAAATATTAGTAATTGCCCATACTGTCTTAGTCATCTACTCTAGTTAACTCTGGGTTTTTTAAAAGTGGATTCTGAGGATGGACTTGTAAATTAATATTATTCAACTTTATTGTTTCAGAGCACAGCCAGAGAGAGAGCTAAACATTCAGGCGACTACTTTACTCTTTTAAGGCACCTTCTTAATTATGCCTACAATAGTAATATTAACATACCCAACGCAGAAGTTCTTCTCAATAACGAAATTGATTGGCTTAAGAGAATCAGGGTAAGTTGCATTTAATACTGTGTTTATCGTCTCAATAAATAGAATGTTTTATTCTTAGTTTATAGTCTTTGAGCAATTTGATTTAAAGAACCAAAGAATGTACTCTGTGTTGTTGGATATCCCTAACTCATGATTCACTGAATGAATGCATAACTAGTTTTGTCAAATGCTTTGTTTTACATAAGACTCAAAACACTGATATGCAGCTTCTTCCATTTTAGAATCTTAGGCCCATTTGCAAATTTTCATCTTTTGAAATGTTTTTATCAAAAAATCAGTGATAGGTCAGCACTTAATATAACTTTATTAACATCTGATACTTAGTTGTAGAAGAATTTATTTCTAAAGAGATTGGTAGCTAATAGCCTTCCGATTAACATTTCTTGAAATTAACATTTCTTCCTGGTTTGGGAAGCCTACTTATGAAAGTTCTGGAGAGGAGAAAAATTGCTTAGAATAGAAAGGCTTGAGGGAATTGTCTCTGTCCAGCTCTCTCTCGTTCTGACTTCTCTTTCCCTCTTTACCACCCTTTCATAATTTAGGCATTTGATATTTTTCTTTGGCAGGATGATGTTAAGAGAACAGGTGAAACTGGTATTGAAGAGACGATCTTGGAAGGTCATCTTGGGGTAACAAAAGAATTACTGGCTTTTCAAACCCCTGAGAAAAAGTATCATATTGGTTGTGAAAAAGGAGGTGCTAATCTCATTAAGGTAAGTTATGTCATCTTGGTCCTAGGCTGAATATCATAACCTTCTGAATGTTTATTAGCAAATCTGTCTGGTTAATTTATGGTATCATTAGTCTTTGGTGTATTATCTTGTCCTATTCTCTTTTCTACTTTTAAAAAATATAGAGGTTACAGTAGTGTTTTAAATATTGCTTCTAAATTTTTTACATAAATAAAATTTCAGTACTGTGTAAGTAAGCACTATTTAATTTTTCTATTTAGAAACTCTGAACTTTCCACTTCATCAGACTATGTAAAATGAGACAGATCTCTGTTATGTAAGGCTGTGCATATTTCTTTCTTTTTTTTAGTATTTATTTATTTGGCTGCACTGGGTCTTAGCTGTGGCGTGCAGGGTATTTAGTGGCAGTGTGTGGGGTCTAGTGCCCTGACCAAGGATCAAAACCTGGCCCCCAGCATTTGGAGTGTGGAGTCTTAGCCACTGGACCACCAGGAAAGTCCCAATACTGTGCATATTTCTGTAATGAGCTTTTTCACATACGTGGTAATGCAAGGAAACAAAAGTACCACTTTAGGACATTTTCTTCTAATTCAAAATGAGTTTTGGTATACATGTGATTAAGAGAGTAAATTTACTTAATGTGGATTGTAAGTGGTACAGTCAGCTTGTTCTTGATACTTAACATAGTTTTTAACCTGACAAATTAGATTTGTTTGTTAATTGTAGGAAAGTGTTTTGAAGTAGGAATCTTTTTATTAGAAAATCCAGGTAAGTTAGCAGAAATGTAATGAGATCTTGTGTTCTGACTAGTAATTTAACAATATTTCCTGCCAAGAGATTTCTTTAAGAAACACATGCACACAAAAATAACTATATTTTTTATATAAATACATACCACTGCTAATACATAATCTTTTTTCAACTTTGTAGGAATTAATTGATGATTTCATCTTCCCTGCGTCCAATGTTTACCTGCAGTATATGAGAAATGGAGAACTGCCAGCCGAACAGGCTATTCCAGTCTGTGGTTCACCAGCTACCATTAATGCAGGCTTTGAGTTACTTGTAGCATTAGCTGTTGGCTGTGTGAGGAACCTCAAACAGATAGTAGATTCTTTGACTGAAATGTACTACATTGGGACAGCAATAACTAGTAAGTATTTTAAAATACGAAGTTCTGATGACAGATAATTCTCTAATGTGTTCAAATTCTTTTCCTTTTAGTAAATATCTTCAACTCAGTGTTTTCCTTTCTTTTAGCAACTAGTTTAACACCATTACAAGTGCGTCTTAATGTAGGAAAGTTTTCAGATGTTTGTAAAATGTCTTCCTGTGAGTGGTACAATTATTTAGCAACAAAATTTGATTTGAGTCAAATCTGGACTAAAATCCAAACTTGAGTAATAAATGGTGGTTTAGTCGCTAAGTCATGTCTGACTTTTGTGACCCCATGGACTGTAGCCTGCCAGGCTCCTGTATCCACGGGCTTTTCCAGGCAAGAATACTGAAGTGGGTTGCCATTTCCTTTTCCAGGAGGGAATAAATAGTCAATAGATTTCAGAGTTGAACAATGTAAAAATTCAAATTACATGTATTGAAAAACCTTTCAGGCCCTTACTTAAAAGCTCTTCAATGTTATTTTCAAATGAATTCTGAGAAATCTGGTTTTAAAGACTAGGATGTGAGAAGATAACATTCTAGTGCCCTTGATCCTCAGTTAATGCTCACATGAAGCCCATGGAACAGACTGTAGACTCCAGATCTCACTGATACAGAACTGAAACTCAGGGGATGAGGGCGATATAAAAATGACTGACACAACAGACATAAGAAAGCAAACCACAATGGAGGCTGTTCTGTTTTAGAAGAAAACCAAAGCTTAAGAATATAATTGATTATAGGCAGTCTTCAAGAACATCTCAAATTATTTTGTGATATGTTATATTTTAGAATATCAGGATGTTTTTAATAATATTTTAGGAGATTCTGATTAAACTGCTTAAAAGATCAGATAGTTATCCTATCAAAATCTATATACAGTAGGATGGGGGTTTTTGTTTTCTTTTTGTTTTTTTTTTTAACAATTCCACACTTTAGTTTTCAATAAGTTTAAACCCTCAAGAGATACAGCAGAATTCCACAGGAACCAAGCCACTGTTTCCATAGACACAAGTTATCTTTTCCCCAGATTCTTGCAGTTTTGTTCAGTTTAGCGCCAGGAGTCACTGTTCTTTGCTTTGTACACGTGAGCACATCTCTTGCCCAAATTTCGGTTTCATCTTGGGCATAAACACTTCCAGTTTTCAGAAGAGGAACCAAGTGCTCCCTCTGGTTTCACAGGACCCTGCTTATAGCCACCAAAAGTGGAGCCTTGGACCATAGCCTTCCAGACCTGTTTGTTTTAGAAGTCCTGTTCACAGCACTCCTCCACAGGTTCCAACATGGCAGAAAGAGAAAGCCCACTTGTTTTTATGTAGTACATTTGCACGGTAAAAATTTCAAGTACCAAAGAACGGTATATTCTGCAAACTGTTCCCTGCCCATTCCAGGCCCGGAGTCCCCTTTAACAGCTGTAACCATCGTCTTCAGCCCGTCTGTCCTCCCAGCATCTCTGTGTGCAGAATCCGCACGCAAAATCTTGCTCTGTTTGTTTAGTTTTTAACCACACATTGTGATACAGTGCACAGTGTTTTGTTCTCCCCTTAACATATCTGACTATTTCCTATCAACACATAGATATTTACCTGAATCCACTTATTAGCTATATATCTTTCAGTTCAGTGTACTATAATTTCTTAAACTGGTCTTATAGGCAGTGATGATATTTGCATTGTTTTCAGGTTTATACTAGGTAGTAGGAGATGTTCATTGATGTACAGTTCTCACAGAACTCAAATCCACTGTCTCCTTTGCTCCTCAAAATAACATTGTAGTTATAGGCAAGGCAAATGTTACTCTTATTACAACACTACTTAGGAAGGAAACAGAGGCTTAGCTGAAGATAAAAGAGTTGTTAGGTATCAGAACCTGGCTATCAACCCAGGTAATATCTTAGGATTATTTAAAACTGAGTAAGCTATAATATATTTATATATTTTATATAATACTTCATGCCAGAATGAGTTTGAAGGCACTTTAAAAAAACATACAAAAGTAGAAAAAGTTAAAGTTCATAATGACTAAACTATAATAAAGTTAAAAGTAAATGTAGAAAATAGCCTTGTGCCATCTTATGGGACTACTGAGACTGCCATAGAAGCAACCTCAGATAAAACTCGGGTTCACAGACCCTGGGGCAAGAATGTATACAGAGGTACCTGTGGCCATACATCTTAGGTTTGTTGAGACTGAAATGTATGCTTAGAGCACCGCTTCAGGTCACCGTAACAATGGTGGAATTGTTGGTGATGTTAATTTATCAACTGGATAAAGTATAAAGTGGGCAAAATATTTGAATTCACACTACAAGAATCTCTTGTCTTCTCTCAGCTTGTGAAGCACTTACTGAGTGGGAATATCTACCGCCTGTTGGACCCCGCCCACCAAAAGGATTTGTGGGGCTGAAAAACGCTGGTGCTACTTGTTACATGAACTCTGTGATTCAGCAGCTCTACATGATTCCGTCCATTAGGAATGGTATTCTTGCAATTGAAGGCACAGGTAGTGATGTAGACGATGATTTATCTGGGGATGAGAAGCAGGACAATGAGGTAAATTTTATTTAGCATTTTGTCTTCTGTGTTCGAAGTTCTGATTCCAAATAACTGTTGTTCTCTCTTAGAGAGGTACTTTCGTTGGACCTGTTGGCATATATTTGAAAGTAAAGCTAGAACCTCCCAGTGTAGACCGCTACCTCGACATAGTGCTCACTGCCTATGAGACTTTCAGCTACAGCTGATTTTTATGATAGTTAATATTTTTAAAGCAACAGTTAATGTACTCACTTTTGGAGGTTTGGTTTAATTTAGAGTTTGTATGATGATAAAAACCTTCATCTTTAATAATAGTTTAATTACAGTTTTACTTTCCTGTTTGATATTTTAATTATGTATCTCCACTTATGCTGTTATATACTATGCCAGTTTCATTACCTATGCTTACTTTTTGATTACTTTTGCCCTTCTCCCAGATCATAACTTGTTTTACTTAGGAAATAAGCTTCTTTCTACCTGTGACAAAATTTAGGCTCCTGCCAAGTATCCAATGCAGAAATAAAGCTGTGAATAAATTAGATAGTGGTGGATCAGAGTTGACCTAACTATGGCATAGTTCTTTAAAGAAGAGACTGTGGTCATGTTTGTGTTCACCCTGTATCTCCTTGTTTTTATTTGACCTTTTCCCATTCATGGTGTTGGTGAGAGCCGAGAAGAGAAGCTAGAGCGTGCTGTTTGTAGCAAATATCTTAAATGGTTCTTTACTCATTCCATCTCTTCAGTCACCAAACTCTTTGCTCTGAGTAGCTGAATCATTTACAGGGAGGGCTTCTGAAACATACACTTGGCTCAACTCTTCCCCAGGTTTGCTTTTTTCACCTGTGTGCTTTTTTTCTTTCACTAAACTAAGTTTCTCTTGAGCAGGGACTGGCCATTGTCTATTTCTACATCTAGGTCTCACACCAGTTCCACAGCCAGCATTGTCTTTCCATCTCTATGAATTTGACCATTCTAGGTACCTCATCAAAGTAGATTCGTACCATGTTTATTTTTCTGTGACTGGTTTGTTTGACTTAATGTAATACCCATTTCATAGCATGTTTCAGAATTTCCTTTCTTTCAAAGGCTGAATAATATTCCTTTGAATGTATGTACCACATTTTGTTTGTCCATTTATTCATCAATGGGCACTTGTGTTGTTTCTACTTTTTTCTTTTTTTTTTTTTTTGCCACTCGGCTTGTAGGATCTTAGTCCCCCAACCAGGGATGGAACCTGTGCCCCCTGCATTGGGAGCTTGGTATCTTAACTACTGGATCACCAGGGAAGTCCCTGCTTCCACCTTTTGGCAAATAATGCTGCTCTGAACATGGGTATACAGATATCTCTTTTGAGATCTTTCTTGCAGTTCTTTGGTTGTTGAACCCAGGCATGGAATTGCTGGATCATTTGATAGTTTTATTTTTCTTCAGGAACTGTTTTCTACAGTGGCTACACCATTTTACATTTTCCACCAACAGTGTCCTAGGATTCCAGTTTCTTTGCATAGAGCGCTTTCATTTTTCTGAGGTCCAATATGTCTCTGTTCTTTCATGGCATGTACTTTTGGTATCATATCCAGTAAATCATTGTCAAATCTTATGTCTTGAAGTTTTTGCTCTATGTTTTAAGAGTTTCGTAGTTTTAGCTCTTACATTCAAATCTTTGATCCATATTGAATAACCCTTTGTGTGTAGTATTAGGGGAGAGTCCAACTTCATTCCTTGGCATATGGATATCTAGTTTTTCCAGCACCATTTGTTGAAGAGTACTACTCTCTTAACATGTACATTGTATTGAATGTTTACAAGTCTAAGCAATTTACATACATTATCTCATATCCTCCTCACAATAGCTACATGAAGAGTATGTTCACCCATTTACACATGAGGCACTTAATTGCTCAAAGTCACTTAGCCTTATAAGTAGCAAAGCCTGCATTTGTGTCCAGTACAGCCTAAGTTAGTTACTTCACTGTCCTTTGCTCTATCACCTACCTCTGCAACACATAGTTATTCCCTATGACAACTCTTATGTGAAATGGGTGGGGATAAACACTGATACTGTAAATTAAAATATATGACTTGAACATTAAGTGCTTTGGAAATAAATAGAAATACAAATGATTTGTTCACTAATCATTCAGCATTTGTCTCAACATAATTTTTACTATACTTTGAAGTTCAGTTAGCTCACTAGTGATAATGTTTTGCTTTCCAGAGCAATGTTGATCCCAGAGATGATGTATTTGGATACCCTCAACAATTTGAAGACAAACCAGCATTAAGTAAAACAGAAGACAGAAAAGAGTACAATATTGGTGTTTTGAGACACCTTCAGGTCATCTTTGGTCATTTAGCTGCTTCTCGACTACAGTACTATGTGCCCAGAGGATTTTGGAAACAGTTCAGGTAAATTATGGATGGCTGGTAATTGAGATATTGCTTAAACCTTTATGACCGTCTCATGACACTAACGTTAAACTTCTAAAACCTATACTGGAAAGCACTTTTATGTTTAATAGTTAATTAGTAGTAATAGTCTAACTTAATATTTTATAGTTAGGTTTGTTTTCTCCTTATCCCCAAAGGAAGTAGAAAATGTCTTGGTAAGAGGCAGCATTCTTTAGTCTCTTAAGATGTTAGCGATTTTTTATTTTGAAAGCTTATAATATTTACATACGTAGGGAGAAGAGTATGAACCCTTATGTATTCATCACTCAACTTCAATAATTGTCAACTCATTGCCGTTTAATCTACATTCCCATCTACTTCTTTTTAGAAGCAGATGCATAATTTCACCCAGAAATATTTCAGTGTGTATCTCTAATGTCTTTTTTAACATGACCATGATACTATTATCATGTCTTTAAAAATTCCTTAATATCCTTGTCAATGTTTGATTTTACCCAGTGACCTAATTGGTTTTTTTACTATTAACTTTTTTGAAATCATGACCCAAATGAAGTCCAGATGCTGCAGGTGTTGATATGTGTCTGTAGTCTCTTCTTTTTTCACCCTTGTAGTTATTTGTTGGGGATTAAAAAAACAAGTAGTTAACTCCGTACATTGTCCCATTTGGATTTTATTGAGATCCCTGTGGTGCGTTGTTTTCCTCAGTTCCCTACATGTCATATAAACAGGTAGAGAGAGCTAGAGGCTCGATCAGGTTCTGCTGTTATTTTTTTCTTGTTTTGGAGTGGATAGACAAGGCCTACCTCATAGGTGATAACAGTAAGCTCAGTGAGGAGAAGTATATAATGTCTGTCTGCCTCTTAGGATAACACCCATTGATTATCATTGCCTAAATGCAACATTTCATCAGTACTACAAAATGGTCACATCCTAGTTTTATCATTCTTTCATTTAATAGCCAGAGTAGATCTGTAAAGGAAACATCCCCATAGCAACTTTTTGGCTAGTCTAATATACAATTTTATAGGAAAGGTGTGATAAATACCGGGGTGGGGGGTGGAATTTGTTGTTGTTCAGTTATGTCTTGATCTTATTTCTCTGGCTTCATTTATTTCACCTTTTTTTTTATTACCTCTTGTGTCATGCACTGTACTAAAATACTGTAGTATTATACAACTGTGTATGAAAACACCATAATCCTTTGTAATAGTGTTTTCGTTTCTAAATAGTACTCTTTTTTTTTTTTTTTTTTTTTGCTGTACCAGACGGCTTGTAGGATCTTAGTTCCCCAACCAGGTATTGAACCCAGACCCTTGTCAGTGAAAGCATGGGGTCCTAACCACTGGACCAGCAGGGAATTCCCTTAAATACTACTCCTTAGAAACTAGGCCCCCTATTTAATCCACACTTACTGGCTTGCACACACCCTCCTCTTTCCCAGCTCTGCTTTCACTCTTTCAGTCCCATCACCTGGCAGCACTCTCACCTTCCTCTGACTATTCAAGTTTTCTTTCTTTCTCTAGCTTGTCCCATCTCTGCCATAAGGCTTTTAGTATTTCCGTTCTTTCTCTTCAGATTATTGCTCTTAAACTTCTTGAACTTTTGTCTTAAAATTTGTAATTAGGTTATAATGATCACTCTTCTTGTAATATATTTGCTTTTTTTGGCTTCTCAGTTAATTGTTCCCTATGTTAGTGGAGCTCTCAGTTTGTCCAGACTAGCACTTTTGGATTATCTACACTTTAGACCTGTGATGTACTCTTAAGTACATGTGGGTGAGTTAACCACATTTCACACCCTTAATTTTTTATGTTGAAAAATTTCACACCAGGAGAAAAGGTAAAGTAGTATAGGAATCACCTTTATGATGCATATTCTTCGGCCAGATTTGCCATTTGTTAACATTTTGCCATATTTGCTTATGGGTATACTTGAGTTTCGGTTTTCGTTTATTTTTTCTAAACTAGAGGACAGTTGCAGATATTACTCTTGATCCCCCTCATATGCCTCAAAATGTATCCTCTAAGAATAAGGACATTTTCCTACATAATATTTAATACAATTATCACATGCATGAAATTAGTATTCAGTAATGTCATCAGTATATATTCCAACTTCCCCAAAATAGTCTTTGTAATTTTTTTTTTTCCCAATTTCAGACTGGTATCCTAGAAGGAATCACAAGAATTTGGTTATTAGCTCTTCAGTCATCTCTAATCTCCCTAATTTGTCTTGACTTTTATGGTGCTTTATTGATTTATGTGATTATTTACCCATGATTAGATTCATGTTAAACTTTGTTGGCAAGAAGAAATACCTCTGAATGCAGTGCAATGAGAAGCATATAGTAACATCACCATGGAGTTTTCCTTTGTAGTTTTGTGGTATTTCTTTCCTAGTAAAGTACCACTTTTCCTGTGAATCTTACTTTCTCCTCCACAACAATCAATATATAAAGAGCATCCGTTTTTTTTCGTACTTCCTCATGTAATTGAGGAATAAAATCTCAGTTTATATGTGTTATTTTGGTTGTATTGCTTTTTTCCTGAAAAATATATTGTATTTATTGTTCTGGGAGTGTCTCACATTACACATTTTACTCCATTCATTTCTTAGGCTTTGGGGTGAGCCTGTTAATCTTCGTGAACAACATGATGCTTTAGAATTTTTTAATTCATTGGTGGATAGTTTAGATGAAGCTTTGAAAGCCTTAGGACATCCAGCTATGCTAAGTAAAGTCTTAGGAGGTTCCTTTGCGGATCAGAAGATTTGCCAAGGCTGCCCACATAGGTGAGTACTAATTGCATACTTTATATGTATATTGTAGTGTTTATTATTAAATATGTAAAAAAGTGAAGTATGCTACCACTTACTAAATACCAGAGATGGGATGGATTATATATTGTGCATACCTTACTGTTGGGGGAGGTTGTTTGTTTTCTCATTTTATTACAATGAAGTTTAACAACAGAAAAGTTACATGACCTTTGTGGATCTGTTTGTTTGTTTTTGTCAAATAATACTTGGTTCCTTTAACTCCACCTAAGCTCTTACTAGTTATACTCTTATATGTCCTTATGGATGATCATGCCTAAGAAAATACATGGCATTTTGCATATACACGTATTACTAATGAATTTTTCCTTTATCTTAAAATAGTTAATAATATTGTAAATAAGTTTAGAAGATGACAAGTGTGGGGCACTATTTCCTATACAAATGAAATGCTGACTTTTTAAAAATAGCGTTGATCACTGTCATTGTCTTTAAGGTATGTTTCCCACACAAAGCATTTATAGCAAAAAAATAACTATAAACAAATTTGTTTGGGTTTTTTTTTTTTCTTAAAAGGGAAGTTGATTAAGAACTCTTATTGAAAATAGTTAAAATAACTATTAAAGTTTACTACTGATAGATACACATTTATGACTACTTTATGGAAGTTTTACTTTGGAACTTCTCTTGTATGTCATCAATTAATTAATGTTAGTTGTTGAAGTCCCTTCTCACCAAAATATCACAGTAAGGTAGTATTTTCTACAAGGACACGACTTAGCAGGTGAACAGCAGCAACAAAAGAGCATTATGTATAGTCATAGGTTGTGTGTGTGTGTGTGGTTAGTGGTGGGGTGCTTCATTTTTGAACCATTTTAGAATCATTTCATTTTGGAAATGATTGAGGGAGTGGTAATATTATATATAAATGTTAGGCTATTCATTCTGAATGAGGCCATAAAATCGTTTACACAGACTGGACAACTTTTGCTTCTTTTGAAAGACCTCGTGCATTATTAGGTGGACCATAAAATTGTCGTTTTAACCTCTTGTTTTTATACTGATTAAAAAAATTTTTTCTGGCTATCTCTTTTGGTCAGTTATTCTTGGTTTCTTGTAGCCAGTTTTCAAAATTATTGGGAAATGACGGGTTTTCTTTGCTAAGTGAAAATGTCCAGAGAACATATAATCTTAAGTAAAATTCCTGAAGTTCAAATACCTACTCCACAACTAAACTAGTCCTGTTCCATGCTAGAAGGTTACATAAAGGAGAGTCCTGTGACAGTCTATTTTAGGGTATTTATCTAGAATAACAGTTAACAAACTATGGACTGTAGGTCAAGTCCAGCCCTACATCTGTTTTTGTAAAGTTTTATTGGCACATACCCACTGCTTTACCAACTGTCTGACTGCTCTCACTGTAACAACAGAGTTGTTGCTATAGAGACCTCATGGTCCGGAAAAACTGGTAATACTTGCTCTCTGGCCTTTTACATACAGAAAAACTTTGCTGACTTCTCATTTTTCAGATGACCAGTTTTTTACCTGAAATCATAAAATTGGACTTCTTTTTTCTCAACTATGGGCTGTTCCCTAGTTATCATAACAATTTGCCTAATACTTCATATTCCATTCATGTCACTTACAAATGCCTTTTTCACTAAGTTGAAAAGCCCTTAATATGAGGGACCATCTTAAACTATCCCACAGTGCTTTATACATGGTAGGCACGGCATATATTTGTTCAGTGAATTAATTTAATGGTTGAGAGTGAAATTCTCACATCCCATGTTCTAAATTTATGAGTATGTCTCTTCACAAATCTGAAAATTCCTTTGGTAGAAAGAATATTGCCCAAAGGTGGGATTCTGGCTCCTATTCAGATTGCTTAGCCCATGTTCATTTGTATGTTCAACTTGTGCTTTAGTAATGTTTCCATTATAGAAGAGGAGAAACATTTAGAAATTTAGCTCATTATAATCTAAACAGATGATGACAGAAGGAGCATGGTAGACTATATAGAGATGGAACTGTGAAGCCAGACAGATCTAGCTTCAAAACACCATTTCTCCTGGTAATCTTCACATTCTGAACCCCACTTCCCTCGTCTCTGATGTGGAGATGGTGATAGAAAATATTTGCTGTGAAGACAAAGAACCTGTTATGTATAGTGTGTAAACAATCTAATGTAGTGCCTAGCAGAGGATAAATGGCCCGTAAATGGTAACTGTCATTTATGAGTACATTTTTTAACTTAATGGGTTTTGTGTTCTATTATAAATATTGCAAAAGTAGTTTACATTGAACCCATAACTAAGTAAGATGTTTAGAAAATTAAGGAATAAATTCTCTTTGATCATTTCTTAAATAATATCTTTAGATACGAGTGTGAAGAATCTTTTACGACTTTGAATGTAGACATTAGAAATCACCAAAATCTTCTTGATTCTTTGGAACAATATGTCAAAGGAGATTTATTAGAAGGTGCAAATGCTTATCATTGTGAAAAATGCAATAAAAAGGTATGGATTGCCCAGTTTTGTTTAAAATAATGATGGTTACATATAATGGGTTTGGAAGAATAATTGTTTTCGTTTGTTCTCAAAATTTGCCCTCTTTATTCCCTGCCCTGCTTTGTTAACAGTGGTAGCAGAGAGGTAGTTAAGATAACGGACTTAAAAGGTTTGTCAGGTAAAGAGAAGCTAGTGCCAGAAAGGGCTAGGGAAAACAGGTAAAGATAAGAGTGAATCACTTTAGAGGTCGCAATAGCTTAATACCACAATGTTTTGTCTGCCTTACGCAGGCACCTTTCATCCATATCTGACCAGACTGCTTGAGCTCCGCAAAGCTACAGAACTCATAGAGGGAAACATTGCTCCTCTCACATCCAGAGTTACTAGCCAAGACCGAGAAGTTCGCTGAAACCAAACTATTGATTGCTTTATTTAGCCACATAAGATTTCTTCTACCACCTGTTTTTTTTAAGCCACTTTGATCAAATTTTTTTGACTCACCTGGTATTGGTTTTTGTCTATGGGCATTTAATAGTATCTTTCTGGGCTCCCAAGTCCTCTTACCTCTAAGTCACCTGTATTATTTTGACTTTACATACCACTTGGAGAGGTTTTAAAATCTAAAGGTTGAGATGACCTGTAAAGTCATACCCCCGCCACTCACAGCTCTAAGACTTGAGGCAGGTTACTTAAATCTCTCAACTGCTCCTCATTCTCATGCTTCAGGTTCAGTAGTACCTGCTTGAGAGGGTTGTGAGGATTATACATGTTACTACTGGGGCAGCACTTAGCATATAATTTGGCACCTAACTGCCCAATAAATAGTAGCTGCTATTACTATATTTCTGTAGTTGGCTCACAGCAAACTACACCTTCATTAAAATAATAATAAATATCAAACAGGTAATAATGGTTAGATAATACTGCCAACATAGAAATCAGGCAGTGAGTAAATCACTAATTTTTGCAGTTTGTAGAAAGTGGCATCAGAGTACTTCTGTGTTACTTGTTTTAGTTAACATTAAAACTATAAACTGACAGAGTTGCTCTGATTATGTTCACTGTCACGTTATGTTTACACTTAAATTTTCAGATTAATGTTGAGAATTTAATAATAGTTTTAAAGTTTGATGTGTTTTTTTGCAGTGGATTATAAGAGAACATCTAGTAATTTGTTCTGTTCATTTTAGGTTGATACTGTAAAGCGTTTGCTTATTAAAAAATTGCCTCCTGTTCTTGCTATCCAACTAAAACGATTCGACTATGATTGGGAAAGAGAATGTGCAATCAAGTTTAATGATTATTTTGAATTTCCTCGTGAGCTGGACATGGAACCTTACACAGTCGCAGGTGTTGCCAAGCTGGAAGGAGATAATGTAAACCCAGAGAGTCAGCTGATACAACAGAATGAGCAGTCCGACAATGAGGCAGCAGGAAGCACGAAATACAGGCTTGTGGGGGTGCTTGTACACAGCGGTCAAGCAAGCGGAGGACATTACTATTCTTATATCATTCAAAGGAATGGAGGAGATGGTGAGAGAAACCGTTGGTATAAATTTGATGATGGAGACGTAACTGAATGTAAAATGGATGACGATGAAGAAATGAAAAACCAGTGTTTCGGTGGAGAGTACATGGGAGAAGTATTCGATCACATGATGAAGCGCATGTCATACAGGCGCCAGAAAAGGTGGTGGAATGCTTATATACTTTTTTATGAACGATTGGACACAATTGACCAGGGCGATGAATTGATAAGATACATATCAGAGCTTGCTATCACCGCAAGACCCCATCAGATTATTATGCCATCAGCCATTGAGAGAAGTGTACGGAAACAGAACGTGCAATTCATGCATAACCGAATGCAATACAGTATGGAATATTTTCAGTTTATGAAAAAACTGCTTACATGCAATGGTGTTTACTTAAATCCTCCTCCAGGTAAGCATCAAGAATTTCAAAGCATAGCTCTTCTTGCAGGATTTCTTAGCAGGCATCAACATGCTTGTTTTCTTTCTTTCTGATTGTTTTCAAGTCCTGTTTCAGATGACTATTACCTTTGAGCAGTATATATTATTTGGGTATTTAGAGACAGAGGAGCTTTTGTTTGTTAAAACAATTTGTTTTTATTTACTCAAGCATTAGTTGAAGTGTGCTTTAATGAACAGAATTATTTCATAAGTAGCCTCAGAGGGGCTTTAACATAGTTGGGGCTTGGAAAATTGTAGGTAATGCAGATTTGTATGAAAACAGGGCTTGGGCATACAAATTTGACTTTTTTAATCTGCACTTTATTCATAGGGCAAGATCACCTGTTGCCTGAAGCCGAAGAAATCACAATGATTAGTATTCAGCTTGCCGCTAGGTTCCTCTTTACCACAGGATTTCACACCAAGAAAATAGTCCGTGGCTCCGCCAGTGATTGGTACATTGTTTTGGATTTTCATTCCTATTATTACTGGCATTTAGTTTGGTTCTTTAATATACTGCTTTGTTTTTTCTAAGCCCTAATAATCTTGTTTCAGATTGGGAATGCAGAATTTAAAAAATCTTGGTAGCAGTAGTGAAAAGAAATCATATTTAAGTAATTCCTGAGATTAAATGTGGCCCTTTATTACTCAGGAGCCGGCTTCTGTTATAGTGTATCATATCTTTGACTTCTGTGTACAAAACATTACAGGATGATACTTAAAGGTTATCTAATCACAAAATTATTACATTTTAGCTTCCCTAGATTACATTCAGCCATAGGTTAAAAAGGTAAAAACTTAAAATGAATTTGTTTCTAATTGTGGAAGTTTAGAGACCACTTATATCATACCTTGATTTAACAATATTTACTTAACTATTCTAATAGTAAGATGTTAAGGGAATGGGGGTTATCATTTTTGTCATTGAACCTAGGATTTTGTTTGTTTTGTCTTAGGTATGATGCATTATGTATTCTCCTTCGTCACAGCAAGAATGTGCGATTTTGGTTTGCTCATAATGTCCTTTTTAATGTTTCAAATCGCTTCTCTGAATACCTTCTGGAGTGCCCCAGTGCAGAAGTAAGAGGTGCATTTGCAAAACTGATAGTTTTTATTGCACATTTTTCCTTGCAAGATGGGCCATGTCCTTCGCCTTTTGCATCTCCAGGACCTTCTAGTCAGGTAATTGCCCAGTTTACTTCTAATGATTAAATGCTTACACATGAATTCTGTTTCCTGGAAGCTGAAGCCACACATATGTGCATCTGTTTGAGATGTTTACCTAACAGATATGCATGAGCATGTAATAACCATGTGATCTGATGCCTCAGTGTCTATGAGTTCCATTAAAAAGTACTTCCCAGCAGTGACTAGTGACTATTGGCTCTGTAAAACTTAACAGAATTTTCTGTTAATTCGGTTACATTCAGTGGCTTAGTTATACACTTACTGTTATATGTTATACATGAATTTTAATTCATCCCCTTTCCTAAAAAAGCAACCCTTTTAAAATAGTTCCTTGTGTGATCAGTCCGTCCAGAAATTTCTGCCTATATTTAACATGTCTATGTGCATCTTCCTTTTTTATGCAAAGAGAATTATGTCGTACCTGCATCTTGTTGCTGGAAAACAACCAATGTTTTCATGTTTTACAGGCTTATGACAACTTAAGCCTGAGTGATCACTTACTAAGAGCAGTATTAAATCTGCTGAGAAGAGAAGTTTCAGAGCATGGGCGTCATTTACAGCAGTATTTCAACCTGTTTGTAATGTATGCCAATTTAGGTAAGAATTTAAATTTTCATAATTCTGCTTTAATGTATTAAGTAATGAAATCATTTAAGTCAAGTGATGAAATATAACCTGGTCTAAAATAGAAGTGTTTCATAAAACCTACTATGAATTTTATCTGAAACTTTTTGCTATACTTTATACCTTGTACTTTATTTATGCATGTGTCTTATCTCTGCTCAGACACAGGTCAGAATCTGTATCTTAATCATATTTTTATCTCCTAAAGCAGTGGTGCTAGACCTGGTTTTTTGAAAATACTGATTACTAGGCCCCATCCCAAACCAATGGAATAAGAATTCTCAGAACTAACACAAGGAATCCACATTTTCAAAAGGTCCCAGATGATTGTGTAGTATTCACCATGTTTGGGTGAAGGATTTAGTCTATACTTTTGTTGAAGTAAATGGAAAAAGTTTTGTTGAAGTAAATGAAATTAAAGGTTGGAGATAATATAAATATTCACTTAAATTGCCTGTTATTTATGTTAAATTCTATACCCAAACATGACTGTCATTCCAGGTTTTGTGTGTCACTTACTAATCACCAGTGATCCCTGACTCTTCTAACACAGCAATATTCTACTTTGTATTTGTCTTCTTTTCCCTTACCTCCCCGTACTAAAGACTTGTTTATATTGATGAAAAGAGCTGTTTGAATCTAGGGATTTCAAATAAGGGATTGTGGACTTGTATTTATTATACTTCTTGGAACATGGCAGTAAATAAAACTGTTACTTTCTAATGGGGTATAGAAGCGAATTAAAGGGTACTTGCCATAAAATATGTGACAATAATGGGGAAAATACAGCGTGCTGTGGAAGTACATCAGTAGGGGTACCTGACCAGATTTGGGGAGTGTGTGGGACTTAATGCAGAATGTAGGAATTGGTTGAATTTTTCCATCCAGAGTGAACAGCAGGTGCAGAGACTTGGAAGTATATTCAGCATGGCTCATTGGAGGAAATGAAAGGTTATTCAGTCTGACTAGAATTGATGTAATATGGGGATGGCAGGAGCGGTGAAGAGAATTCTCTAGTCGTGCTATTCTGTCAAGCCTTGAGAGATTCTGGACTTTATCCTGAGGGCATTGATGATCCATTATAGAATTTTGAATAGATGTGGCTTCTAGAAAGATGACCCTGGCTGCAGTGTGAAATGGATTATGGGGAGAGTAAGACTAGAGGATTTTTTCATCCTAGACCACCTGTCAACAGAAGTGTGGCTCATACTGAGAAGTTGACAGTGAAGGGGATACAAGTAGACAAATTCTAGTGCTTTTCATTAGATGTAAGGCCAGTAGGATTTGGTGATTGGATATTCAGGGAAGGGTAACGTGGAACAGATGTTAAGAATGATGCCCAGAATTCCAGCTTGCTAAACTGACCAGGTAGTAGTGCCATGTACGGAGCAGGGGAGACACAGGAAGAACATGGACAGGGAATTTGAGTCTTTGTGACACCCAAATAGAGGTGTCCAGTAGAACAGGATCTATTTGGAAATATTTTTGAATCAGCTGAATAAAAACAGCTGGAACTTGAAGCCATTAGAATGGGTTTGATCATCCAGGAAAGGCATACAGTGTGAGGATACAGCCTGACATGGGAACTTGGAGGACCATCACTGTTTAAGAGACAGGAGGAGGACTCAAATAAGAACAAGAAGAGGTAGAAAGAAAATAAGAGAGGAACCCAAGAAAGGGTGAAATGGTTACAATTTGAGAACTATTCCTTAACTTTAAACCAGAAAGACGGGCAGAAGCCAGGTAAGCATGAGTTAAAGAGCAGGCAAACGAGAAAGTAGAGGGAACGAGGTGTTAGGCGTCTTTCAAGAACCTTGGCTTAGAAGAAAGAAGAAAGGCAATTTATAAGAGAATTCTGATTTCTCCATTTTCGGCATTCATTTAGGATTGCCGTCTAGGCTGGTCCCTGAGACTCCCCAGGCCATAGAAAGTGTCCAGAGGATTGCAATGTCATAGTTACTGTTTAACCATTTAATACTTAACTCCAATTAGGTTTTTGGTTCTTTTAATTTTTTTAATAATTATTTTTTGTATTGTTATTTTTTAATAATACTCTGAATGCCAAGTAAAAGTAATCTTCTGTTCATAAAGGTTGTAGAAAAAAATAACTATTATGAAGCCCTTCCGTCCCGGTTCTTCCATAAAATTCTTCCCCTCTCTTCCTGCTTCTCCCTTCTGTACTGTAGGTGTGGCAGAGAAGACACAGCTTCTGAAATTGAGTGTACCTGCTACCTTTATGCTTGTGTCTTTAGACGAAGGTCCAGGTCCTCCAATCAAGTATCAGTATGCTGAATTAGGCAAATTATACTCGGTAGTGTCACAGCTAATCCGCTGTTGCAATGTCTCGTCAAGAATGCAGTCTTCAATCAATGGTAAAGTCAAATACTCCATTCTTTACATTGGTTTTAAAGTACTGCTGACCATAAATAGTACCTCATTAAAAGTGATTCTGAAGAAGTTTCAGTATAAAACAAGAATCTGTGAAAGTCCATGCTTTGGAATATTTTATATTTTGAGTTCTGCATGTTTTTCACATGCTTAAAAGGGAATCTTTCTATCTACTTGCTACTGAGGTTGGTATCTTGTTTATGAAGTAGTAGTGTAACAACTAACTTTTAAATAAGAAAACACCAGTATTGGTATTTAACTTTTATGTTTTATCATCTTGATATATCTGATCATTATAATGCTTCATAGTACTTTCTTTGTACTTGGGAAATGATCTATATTATTTTTTTTCTTTTAAAAAAAATGATAAAGCTATTTTCTGTAGTGAAAGCTGGATATTCTTGTGGAGAAGCCGATTAGTTTTTCATTGATGACAAATCTTTATTCTAGGTAACCCTCCTCTTCCCAATCCTTTTGGTGATCCTAATTTATCACAACCTATAATGCCAATTCAGCAGAACGTGGCAGACATTTTATTTGTGAGGACAAGTTATGTGAAGAAAATCATTGAGGACTGCAGCAACTCAGAGGAAACCGTCAAATTGCTTCGTTTTTGCTGCTGGGAGAATCCTCAGTTCTCATCTACTGTCCTCAGTGAACTTCTCTGGCAGGTTAAAGGAAAATATACGTTCATATGTCTCTATAACTTGTTGTTTTATTTTTATTATGTTTTTAAGTATACAATTACACTAGTTTTAGGTGTGCAACATAGTGATTTGATGTTTTTACACATTACAAAGGGATCACCACTGTTGCTGCTTTAAATAAGTTCTTTACCACGTTTTACGTGTTTTCAGGTGGCATATTCCTACACTTATGAACTCCGGCCCTACTTGGATCTGCTTCTGCAGATATTGCTGATTGAGGACTCCTGGCAGACTCACAGGTAGCTACCCTTTTTTTGTTTCTTGCCGAGTTCTTAGAGTAAGTGAAATTAACAGCACATTTACTTTTTTTAACCTCTTGGAAGTCTAATAATAAATGTTTTACTGTAAAACTTAAGGATGAATAAAACGGTTCCCTCTTCCCTCACAACTTTTGCCCAAGTTGCATACTTAATATACTAACCTTTTTCTTTCAGTTGGCGTTATGTTTTTTATTTGGAGGAATTTTTTGGTAGATGTTTCCATTTCATCAGTGATGCTCTAGAGTTATTTTAGGATTGGATTACGTTAGTTTTAGAATTATGTGAGAGTCCCTTCGGTAAATAAGTATAGGTGGTTCCCAATATTCATAGTATAGTTAATGATCTCTGAAAGTCAGCGTGAACACTGAGCAAGTACTAGGTCATTGCTCCCGGGGGGATATACAGAGTTAGGTTCGTGCAAGCCTCTGGGTACATTTTTTTTCAACCAATCAATATATAACCTTTTTAAAAATGTGTTCTGTTTAAAGAAATCTTATTTAATATCTATTGAAGAATTTGTTGGTAAACAATTAAGAATTTGTATAGTAGACTGCTTCCTCTCTGTCACTATAACTAAAACAGAAACCTGAAAACAAGTTCTGTAACAACAAAATGCTTAAAGAGAAATTAAAGTCTTGAGTCTTAGTGCGGATTGCAAATGCAAGAAATCATGAAATAATATTTTCAAATTATTCACCAAAATTAACAATCATAGATTTCAAAGTTAATAATATAAAAATTGAATTAAACCAGAAATCAGTTTTCCATTAAACACAAAATTTAATAGTTCCAAAACTGTAGCTGTTTATTTTGAACCCTTCTCAATATGATCAGAGGATTTAAAACTTATGAGTCAGTTGAAATGGAATCTTAAGTTTTCACTATTTTCTTTTGAAAATGTTATAAACATGTATAGCTTTAAACCAGTTAGCCATATCTTAGCCCTCATTAGAAAAAGTAATAACACTAAAGGCACATGTGCTGGTTTAAACATGGGAATTTGTTTTTTGTGTAATAAGATTGTTGTTATGATTCCCTGTCACCAGGCTTGAAAATAATTTTCTCATAGTGGGCTTTTAGTCATTCCATGAACTGTGTATTTATATAGGAGCATCTCCCATGGGCTTGGCACTGTTAGGCATTGAGGAACAAGGGAGGCAAAGATAATATTGATAAAAATGGCATTTGTAAAGGAGTTGATTCATTATCGCTTGAAAAAATTGAAGATAAAAACAGAAAATACACTGCAGTGTTTCAGATTAAATAGCAGAAAGCCCGTACGTGGTTGATTGTGTGGCCTGAGATGGTTTAACTTTGCAAAATTACAAAGCTATTTCCAAACAAAATGAATTTTATGAATGCATGTAAGTAATACAAAAAAAAAAAACTTGTCTTTTGATTTGAAACATTCTATTAAGTAAAATGTACAATGTATAAAAGGTTTTTTAAAATTACTATACAGATAATGTTTCTTTATTGAGATAAAATTCACTATTTGCTTTTTAATTCACTATTTTAACCATTTTGAAATATGCAATTCAGTGACTTTTAGTATTTTTAGTGTTGTGTAACCATTACCACTGTCTAATTCCATTCATTTTCATCACTCTGGAAGGAAAATCCAAACCCAGTTAAGCAGTCACTTCCTAGTCCTCCTATCCCCCACCCCCTGAACACCCACTCGTCTGCTTTCTGTCTCTCTAGATTTGTCTATCCATGGGCAAATACCCAGGACTTGGATATTCCGTTCATCTCATATGATCGGAATCATACAATATGTTCTTTTGTATCTGGCTTCTTTCACTTAGCATAGTTTTCAAATGTATCCATGTTAGAGTACATATCTGTAATTCATCCCTCTTCATGACTGAACAATATTCTGTTCTATGGATACATTACATTTTACATATTTGTTCATTTGTTGGTGGATATTTGGGTTTCCACCTTTTGGCTGTTGTGAATAATTCTGTTGTGAACATTCATGTACACGTTTTGTATTTTCAAAAAAACACCTGTTTTCGATTCTCTTTTTATATAGCTCAGTAGAGTTGCAGGCAGGTAATTTTTTAAATATCTTTTGAAAAATTGGAAGTATTCATAACCAGATTTACTATTTTACCCATTTCTAAGTGTACAGTGTTTTTACCATCACTGCTATCCATCCCCAGAACATTTTCATCATCCCAAACTGAAACTCTGTACCCATTATTCTTGCTTTCTCTGACTTTTGCCTATTTTGAATACCTTGTATAAGGAATCATACAATATTTGTCATTTTGGATCAGAAATAAGTTGGTTCTAGGCAGCCATATGACCTTGGGTGCAAGCCTTTTAACCTCTTTTTTTCTTATGTGTTCAAGTAATAGATCACATGACTATACCAAAGACCTTTTTTGAATGGCCCATAGTAGGCACTTGGTAAATGTTAGCTGCTATTTGATTTTAGAAGTTTTAATTTATGTTGTTCCCTTTCAGAATTCACAATGCACTTAAAGGAATCCCAGATGACCGCGATGGGCTATTTGACACAATCCAGCGCTCTAAGAATCACTATCAAAAAAGAGCATACCAGTGTATAAAATGTATGGTAGCTCTCTTTAGCAATTGTCCTGTTGCTTACCAGATTCTACAGGTGAGGGTTTTTTCTCTGTGTGTGTGTGTGTGTGTGTGTGTGTGTGTGTATAATTGTGTGGAAACTTCTGTCTGTATGTGTGTGTATAATTGTGTAGAAACCTGAATCTAAGGATTCTGTTTTAAAAGACGAGAATTATGAGAATTTGAAGTTGTCGTTTCAAGTTAACTTTGAAAAACACTGCAAAACCTTTTTACATACATGGCTTTATTTTCTTTTGAAGGGCAATGGAGATCTTAAAAGGAAGTGGACCTGGGCAGTGGAATGGCTTGGGGATGAACTTGAAAGACGACCATACACTGGCAATCCTCAATACACTTACAACAATTGGTCTCCTCCAGTGCAAAGCAATGAAACATCAAATGGTTATTTCTTGGAGAGATCACATAGTGCTAGGATGACACTTGCAAAAGCTTGTGAACTCTGTCCAGAGGAGGTAAAAAAAGCCACCAGTGTGCAGCAGATAGAAATGGAAGAAAGCAAAGTAATTCTTTACTTTATAGGGCCAGTGTTTATATATTACTGATAATGGGGGAAGAATTATGTGGAGTTTTGTTTGCTTTAATATGTATACTATATGTGGTCTTAACTTAATGAGGGAGTCGTCTTTTAAAGAAATTTTGGGGAGATTGCCTGAATCTAGTATTTCTGAGAGAAGCCAAATCAGGTTTCTTTCAGTTATTTTATCTGTAATAAAATTTGTTAGTGGGTCGGGTTTTTTTTTTAAGATTTTATTAAAAAAAAGAAAACAAAAACTGAATTTGTCTACATAATTCTTTATTTTTAAATATTTAAAATCAGGAGCCAGATGACCAAGATGCCCCAGATGAGCATGAGTCACCTCCACCTGAAGATGCCCCGTTATACCCCCACTCACCTGGATCTCAGTATCAGCAGGTATATCAGGCTTAGTTTGTGTTTTTATCCCCTAGAATTTTTATGCATTATTTATTTATAGGATGGCTAAGTTTTTTGTTGCCACTGTAAAGTAACAGGGATAATCTAGACCGGCTTTGGGGCCTGATCAAAAGAGGAATGGTTGGCATGGGGTCACAGTGTGATACGTTTGAGCTTCCCCTGTGGTGTTTCCTGGTCAAATACATGCACCCCTCTTGTACTTGGTAGATGAAGTTAGTAAAAACTATGATTATTTGTATCAATATAAAATGATAATATTTAATATAATGCATTAAGATGACATTTCCCAGTAGGCCAAGTCTACAAGTAGAGATATGAAATATGGCAGTGAAGGAAGACCCTGGATATAGCAAATGAACTGTTTGCTTACATAGCATAACCAAGACTTCAATGACAGTAAAAAATTATTGGAAAAAAGTCAGGGATTTGACAGATTTCCATGAATTTTTTTAGAAGATCAATAACTATATTTAGATGAAGAAACTTTCTAAATGAGAACGTGTCTAAGTCCCAGGTGTGACTAATTTCGATCTTTTGTGGCAGGGATTCTGGAACAAGCATTGGAATCCCCTGGTGGGGTGTTGAGGGAGGGGCACCCCAGAGTTTCTGATTCGATAGGTCTAGGAGGTGGGAGCAGAAAAATCTACTTTTCTAATGAGTTCCCAGGTGATGCTGCTGCTGGTCTGGGAACCATGCTTTCAGAACCATTATTTAAGCATTTTTACAGTTCATAGTAGAGATAGAAGCATGCTGGCTAATTAGAAGATGCATATTCAAGATATTTATTTTCCTAATAGAAATTACAGAAAGTGAAAGCCTAAAATCTTCTTGGCTTGGCTGATGGGAATGTACAGAAAAATGAGAGTTCAGGGGTTTAAAACATTAAGGACCCAAATACAGCAGGAGAAGAATTACTTCCCTCAGCCCTGAGAAAGCTCATGCTTAATCATACCTGATTAATCCATTATCTTCAATGTTGTTTTGTTTTCATTAACATCATTCTGTGTTGAGGGTTGTTGCTTATGCAGATCTCATATGATCATTTAGTCAGATTTCTTGTATAGAAGTTTCAAGGTGCTTAGAGTGAGAATGGATGTGTTCTGGCACTTTCGTGATTTTTTTTTTTTTTTTAACCACAAGCAATAATGGGCTCTGTTATCCCTTATTGGTCAGACTTGAATGTGAATAATTTGGGGCACTTTAAATCACCTTGGCCAAAGAATTACACCTACGCTGCTCTTGGGGCTTTGAGGCTGTCTTTTTTGGTTTCAAACCAGTGTTCGTCATCATTAGCCCAAGCGTATTCCCTTGTTAAGTCCCAGGAATAAAAAGAAATGTTTACATTTCCATAGACTTCAGCCTGTGGTCTTTAAAGTTGAAGTTCACTCTATTAAGTTTTAACATGCAGATCTTGTCTCCCCTCCCAGAATAACCATGTGCATGGACAGCCGTACACAGGCCCTGCGGCGCATCACATGAACAACCCCCAGAGAACTGGCCAGCGAGCACAAGAGAATTACGAAGGCAGTGAAGACGTGCCCCCACCCCAGACGAAGGACCAGTGAATGCACATGATTAGCTGGCTCCATCAAGACTGTGCACCCAGGCCTTACAGTCCAACCTTTTTCTGTGTCTGGCTAATATTTAAAACTAGAAAAAACTATTCCTAATCAATATGGAGTGGAAAGTTTATTCACTGTCTTATCTGCAGAAATTTGCTGTCAATATATAACTCGCCTGCAGTGGAAAGTGTATAGTGTTTTGTAATAAATGGCCTGATGCTAATGTGTAAATGGCAAAGGTGTATATAGTATATTAATGTCTGACTGTTAATTCTTAAGCAAGACTTTTTTCTTGATGAGACTCACAGATCTACAAAACCTACAAAAGTTAATTTTCTTGTTATACCCATTGCACTCTGCAACCAGTGTTGCCTGCCTGATGGCAGTTGGATCAGCTCCTTTACAAAAACAAATAAACCAACAGCAACAAACCAGAGCCCATCCATGTCAGCCACACCAATAGTTTCATGTTAATTCTTTGCCACTGGAGTCAGTTTTATTATGAGCAATGTAAGGCTGGTAACCTTTAAATTATTTGGTTGATGTGGAAAATTGGTGATGTAACATTGTTTCTAGATCTTTTTCATTGCCTTTTTATTCTGATGTTAGGTTAATCACTTTGAAGCTATAGTTATGCTGTAACATTTAGCATGGCTTCACACCAGGTTAGTGTAGCCAATGAGGGAAAAATTACCATAATGACAGCAGTTGTCCCAGTGTGACAGCTGTATTGCTCAGAGCTTTTCCTTCTTACACCTAGAATATAAAATAGAAAAACAAGGGGAGAAGTGTGATAAACAGGTGGATTTCAGTTACACATATGTTGCTTACATCTTAATGTTTGACAATTCAATCTCTGGGTGGGATAAAGAAACTTTAAGTGTCAGTAATGGGAATTTTAAAAGATTTAAAACAAATATGCAAAAATTTGCTATGCCAGGATGCTCAGAGCATAATAGAAGACTGTATTTGGTGTGCTTGTTTTGTTTCTTTTGTAGAGCTTACTAGGAGAACCTTCTAAAACTTGCCTTCTGCTGGATCCCAGTGAAGCGGAGGTCATCAGAAACCCACAGTACTTGGAATACCATTGCACCAAGATGTTTGCTGAGCTGCTGCTCAGTCACAGTTTTACTTGAAAGCAAGAGTTGTCCTAGCTCCTTCTCCATTATTCCAAAAATTTTCATGTTTGAAGCAGGGTCTAATTAAAAAGAAAACTGGTTAATATAATTGAGGTATCAATATCAGAATAAACATTTAAGATGATAAATTCATCAGTTAATACTGTATTTAAAAGAGAATTGGTAACTTGAATGTGTGTAATTTTTTGGAACCTGTCTAAAAACCAAATACCCCTGCAAACAGATACAGTCCACCCTATTCTATTTAAATATTTTGCTGTTTTATTTTATAGAAATTATTTTGCTGAATTCACAAATAGAATTTGATTTAAGAAGAACTTTTTGTCCTGTGGTGTGTTTTGGGGTTTTTTGTTGTTGTTGTTACTTTTTTTTTTTAAGGACTGGATATTAAGGTTAATTCTGTGCATAGCACACCTAGACATGACCCTGAAGTCAGGAGTTCAGTCACATTGAGTTTTTGTGCACAGAAAGATTTGACCTTTGGCCCTTGACTAAAGATTTAAGAGAAAAACAGGATGTTGACACTGTAAAAGTTTCCTAACATAATCAATCTTGTACTTTTTGTATGTTTTTTATATACATGTATATTTAATGAGCACAAGCTTGGTTGTATTTTTTACAATTCAGTTAATAGGCAAATGTTTTGTCAAAAAGGCTATAGTTGGAATTGAACAAAGCAGAAACAAAATTGAGAATGTGTTATTTTGTGATTAAAGGGGGCAGGTATTTAAGAAGAAGCTTTGGGTATCTTATTTGCAGTACTCTGTAGTCAGTCTGTGCTTCTCGGTTTTCTGTAACATTAGGAAAATTTGACACCAGATAGAGCCTCTTTTTACCTTAAGTATATTACATACGAGTTTAAGTGTGAGCCAAAGTCATACACACTATCTGCACTTCCAATTGGTAACTTGAATTTAGAAGTTCCTCAATTCCAAGTTTCCTTAACAATGAGCAAAAATAGGTTAAATTTATTTGAACAACTTGCTATCATAAATTACACCATCTAACCATCTGAGGTGATTTGTGTGTCTTCTGGTCCTTAACAAAAGTATGTAATATACTTAATTTAAAAACGAATGACTTCTAGATGTGAAAACTTGACATTTTAAAAGGCTGTGAATTTTTCTCCTTGGAGGGAGATCCCACCTTGGCTGCTTTGAGGGCTTGTGAATCCTTTCCCCCTCCACTTGAGGAAGGAGTGGTCTGTGCTGTGATCAGGATCTAGGGAAAGTGAATGGAAAGAGTTACTTTTGTTTGTTTGTGCAAATTATTTTCTCTATTTAACTCTTAAGCAAGCATTAATGTATAACTGAAAATTTTAAGATGCATGTTATTGTAAGAGCAACATAGCAGTGATATTGAGGTCTTTTTCTGAACACAAATGGCACATTTTAAACTTCAAGTCTTCAAAGTGCCTACAGATTATTTAATTCTCCCTCAAGTGATTTCTTGAGCCATATATATATTTCCCACTTTAAATGTTTGTTGCAGAATCACTAGTCTTCCTTTCAGAGAAGTACCCCTGAAAATTCTAAATGGCATGGTTACTTTTTAGGAGACAGTAGAATCTGTTAACATAAAGACTGAAGATATTTGCATTGTTAATCTCTGTGAACAAGGGCTTTGCCCTATTGGATCTAAGTATTTCATTGCACAACTTGGCAAAAACCATACTGCTGCTGTTTCTAAGCCCTCTACCAACCAAATTTTCATGTTCAGCATTGTCAAGGCAGAAATAAGAACATCCTCATATTTGGGATTTTTGTCTTCATTGATTTTTCTCTCAATGATGATTTCCCAGCCTTGTCTTTCAGCTGTTATGTGTACAAATTTAGAATTATGAAAATGTTTTCTATTTTTTTCATGATTAACTTTTATTAGTGAATGATAACAATTTAAGTATTTAACCCTAGTAGTGGGTTAAAAAGATGAGGAGCCTTTTTTATTTGAATTACATTTATAAATGAAAGCAAGTCTGTGAATACTCAGATGACTACTCCAAAATAGTTCCATTTTTTCTTATTTTTCCAGCTGGAACTCTTACTTTGCTGAATCTTGTGGTTAATTTTGGTGGATATATCCTGCCTTATTTAGAATTATAACTGGATTTTTTAAAATTGCCTTTTCATAAGTGCCCAATTTTGGTCTCTAGTTTGAAGGTATTACATACTGCCGAGAAAGTAAACACTGCTCCTCTCCCTCCAGTTTTTGTGTTACTGATTTTAAAACAAACGTTGAGTACTGGTTTCCTAGTGGGGCTCAACTAAAATAGGGCCTGCGCCTATGTGAGTGTTTAGTGTTTGAAAATAAGGTTTTGGGTGTGGTAAATCACTACGGAAGTGCTAAATGTATTAACAACTTGCTGCCGATTGTATTTACAATTATTTTAGATTATTTTACGTCTGCAGAAATGTAGCACTTTTCCTCCGAATTTATAGGTTTAAGAAAAAAAGGGGAAAGGTGCACCATGTTTTAAACTTGCAAATGAGTGAAAAAAATTTTTTGCATTTTGAAATCCAGATTCCTAAAAGGAAATCTCACCACCCAGATCACATACTTCTCAGCCTTTTACAAGCCAACAGACTGAAGATTGTCCACAGTTCCTAAGATTTAGCACATATACAAAAATAAAACTTTATAAATTAAATTTCGGTTTCCCCTTTTATTTATTAAAACAAGATTTTCTAAATGGAAGGTAAATTAGAGGTATAATTGATCTGAAGGGAACTTTAAAAGGAAAATGTAAGTAGAGGGATGCAGCCCTTAATTTGCATCTTCACATCTAAGCCTTTCAAATGAGATTGTGGTCTAACTATTGACAACCCTTCATTCTAAAACCAAGATTGGTCAAACACTCGGTTTCAAAGTTCACGTAAATCAGCCATAAAGCAGGTCACATATTTGAGGGGTGTTCAGTCGTGTCCAACTCTTTGTGACCCCATGAATCGCAGCACACCAGGCCTCCCCGTCCATCACCAACTCCTGGAGTTTACCCAGACTCATGTCCATCCAGTCGGTGATGCCATCCAGCCATCTAATCCTTTGTCGTCCCCTTCTCCTGCTCCCAATCCCTCACAGCATCAGGGTCTTTTCCAGTGAGTCATCTCTTCACATGAGGTGGCCAAAGTATTGGGAGTTTCAGCTTTAGCATCAGTCCTTCCAATGAACACCCAGGACTGATCTCCTTTAGGATGGACTGGTAGGATCTCCTTGCAGGCCAATGGACTCTCAAGAGTCTTTTCCAACACCACAGTTCAAAAGCATCAATTCATCGGCGCTCAGCTTTCTTCACAGTCCAACTCACATCCATACGTGACCACTGGAAAAACCATAGCCTTGACTAGATGGACCTTTGTTGGCAAAGTAATTAATGGCTCTGCTTTTCATTATGCTATCTAGGTTGGTCATAACTTTCCTTCCAAGGAGTAAGCGTCTTTTAATTTCATGGCTGCAGTCACCATCTCTAATGATTTTGGAGCCCCAAAAAATAAAGTCTGACACTGTTTCCCCATCTATTTGCCATGAAGTGATGGGACCAGATGCCATGATCTTCATTTTCTGAATGTTGAGCTTTAAGCCAATTTTTTCACTCTCCTCTTTAACTTTCATCAGGAGGCTTTTTAGTTCTTCACTTTCTGCCATAAGGGTGGTGTCATCTGCATATCTGAGGTTATTGATATTTCTCCCAGCAATATTGATTCCAGCTTGTGCTTCTTCCAGCCCAGTGTTTCTCATGATGTGTTACTAGAAGTGAAAATTCACTTGTCTAACAAATTCCATCTGCTCTGCTTTCTAGTATCTGAAATTCTTTGTTGCCATGTTCCAAAGAAATACGACTTCCGTAGAAACCTGTTGGTACTTCCCTTGAGTTACTGCAAGCATTACTGCTGAAGAAAGAGACAGCCCTAATTTTCATCAAACTTTGTTTTTTAAAAAAGAGAACCAGAAGATGACTAAATCTGGTATTCTGCAGTTTGGAAAACTAGTTGGATTAAGCTGTTTGACTTTTTAAGTATTTTTAGACACATGAACACATCTAACAATGAAAATATATATGGCCACCAATATTTTGAACTGCTTCATTGTAATCTGATGATTTGCAGGTAGGTGGAAAATGGATAGTATTTCTACCTCAAAGCTTAAAGTTAGGGTGATAGCAAAGGCTTTATTAATAATTCATTTGCTTTAGGACCTAAATTCTCAAGGGAAATGTTCTTAAACTATACTAAAAACTTTCCTCCACAAAACAAATTACAGACCCACATAAAAATCAGTTGATTATTTTAAAGATATTCCACTGAAATGTACACAGCTCAAGAGTAAAGTGGGAATGCTTTTACTTGTCATGTGAAAACAGAAGGTTGTCTCACTTTGCTCTATCAGCATTTATCTAAAAATAGAAGTTTTTCATTGTGGTGGGCTTTTTTCACGTAAATGACAGTTCAAACACCAGCTGCCCCAGCCTCAACTTCCCTTCAACCACCTCCTGCCCCAGAGGGAGCCCAGTGGGGACCACCCTACAAAATTGAAGTCTACTCATTTCCTATTTGTTTTCAATTGTATAGATGTAAAACTATTCAAAACAGATGCTTTGGACACTGGAATGTTTTTCCCCAAGTCCTCCGGAGCGGCGGGGAGGGGGGGGGGGGGCGCTCACATGAGGATTCGACGTGTATTCTTTGAGTTGCCATCTAGTTCTTCCCCAGCCATTAAAACACTGGGTACATCTTTGGAATCCAGAAATAGATAATCTGGTGCTCTTAAGTGGGACTGAGAAGGAAGTGTTAACATTGTGAAGGCTGGCAGTGTCTTACTATGCATGCCCCATGACTGTCAGCAAGGAATAGTGTCTTGGGGCACCAAGGAGATACAGGTTGACCCTTCGTAATCCTTTTCCCAAAGGTCTCTCTGTTTAGGATGTGCCCCTGAAGGGTTCTTGATGTAAATTAGTGTGTTCTGTTGGGTGAATAGGGAAACAGCTTCTCCAGGCTGTGTGTTTAAAGTCAAAAATCTAGAAGGTTATTACTACTGAAAATTTTCATCAGTAGTGCTAGTAGTTAGTTCTTCCAGTCATCTACTTTCAGAATGTCTTAAGCATTTAGTATAAATACTTTCTTAGCAAAATGGGCCTAATGTGGATTCCTACAAGGCTGTGTTAACCATATCTTCCTTAGGAAGTCTGACTAGGTCAGAGGCTAAGACCATGAATGTATTACACTAAAGAGATTTAAAAGCTAAAGTTACTGAGTCAGATTTAAATCCCAAGCTCTTGGGTTGTAGTTAGCCTTCTCTATTGCCCCAAGGTTGAGATTAATTAAAAGCCGAAAACCAAAAATTGAGATTTGCGGGCTTCCCTGGTGACTCACCTGCCTGCCAGTGAAGGAGACATGGGTTTGATCCCTGGTCCAGGAAGATTCCACATGCCTGGACGCCAAAAAACAGCCCACGCAGCACAGCTACTGAGCCCGTGCTCCTCAACAAGAAGAGGGGCCAGCACAATGAGAGACCCACACACCACAACTACAGAGTGGCCCCCACTCGCTGCAACTAGAACAAAGCCCGCGGAGCAACAGAGACCCAGCACAGCCAAAGCAATTGAAAAAAACTTCAGATGTGCAGTAAAATATGAAAAGATTTGCCTTTCTAATTTACTGAAGCTTGGATTAGTTAACTGTAACTAGTAATGTAAGTGGTGGATAAATCGGATGTTGGGTTTTTGTTTAGCACTTACCCACTCAGCATCAGACACTTGAAGTAGGCTTCTTACACTGAGATTACCAGACACTCCATTCTTACAGGGAAAAGGTTCCAATATACTGTTTTGAAAGGAATGCAGGCCAGAGTAGAATGCAGTAAGTGTTGAAAAAACCTTACACTTTGATAAACCATACATTTGATAAAGGAGAAATGGCTATAGGATGTCCCTCTCATTGTGTTTTTGTCTGTAGAAAAGCATGGTGCCAAGTAACCAAAAGCAGCACTTAACATTTTCAGACGCTTTTCTGCAGTGATAATTTATCAATATGCAATTCACATTTAAGTTTGTAATTGCTATTCCTCTGACAAAGTGTGACAGGCAATAGTCATTACAAAACCCATTTGAAGCTGAAAAGACTGATAGCTTATATCATAGAGAAGCTGGTTTAACTCTAGAATGTTTAACACTTTAAACACATTTAAACACTTTCTTTACAGTCAAGAATGAACTGAAAATGTAATGCTAGAACCAAAGACGTACATGTCATACCTGAATCTCCTAAATACTCAAGTTCAGTGTCAGGTTGGGTTGAAGTGAAAGTCACTCAGTCGTGTCCGACTGCAACCCCATGGACTATACAGTCCATGGAGTTCTCCAGGCCAGAATACTGGAGTAGGTAGCCTTTCCCTGCTCCAGGGGATCTTCCCAACCCAGGTCGCCC
Source organism: Capricornis sumatraensis (assembly GCF_032405125.1). Lineage (NCBI taxonomy): Eukaryota > Metazoa > Chordata > Mammalia > Artiodactyla > Bovidae > Capricornis > Capricornis sumatraensis. Next base: position 102,724,972 of record NC_091092.1, on the reverse strand, counting down.
TCATTGCAGCCAGATTCTTTACCAGCTGAGCCACAAGGGAAAACAAAGTTGGTTTGAAAGCAGGTGTTAAAATCTGGCCTTCTAAATTTGGCTAATGACTAAGGGGGTAAAAAAAGTACGGTTTTTTGGTGTATTCTGAATTTGTTCATGGATGTATTAAATCTGAAACATAGTGTTACATTTTGAGCCTAGGTTATAAGAGGAAATACAGCTGCCTAAAATAATACCCCGTATTTTAAATTATGCTTTACATCAACTGCAGTAGTCCTTTTCCATGCGTTTAGTGTGAGCTCTCATTGAAGAACAGCGTTAGTTAATTTGATGTGAGGTTACAACTTTGAAAACTGAAATATGCCTTTTACTTTTTCTCTTAGTTCTGATTTGAAAATAAGTACATTTGAATGGCAAGTCACCCCAGTATTCTTGCCTGGGAAATTCTATGGGCAGTGGAGCCTGGCGGGTTACCATCCATGGGATTGCAAAGAGTCGGACACAACCAAGCGTGCACACACATTCTGAAAAGCTATATATACTCACACATTTCTGGTAGCTCAGATGAGGGGTTTCTTGTAGCCAATTCTTGGGATGAGAAGATGCTAACATGCCCTCAAGAACATAGACCCCTGGGGAAAAGAAAATGACACGTCATATTTCCAAGGGACAGTTGGATGTCCCCTGCCCCAGTACCACTCGCAGCCATTTCCTCTGCCCTAAAGTATGGATGCCACAGACCCCAGTAATGACTTCAGTCCCACACCAAACAGAAGAGGTGGTCTATGCGCTGTGTTCTTGCCCACTCAAATAGCAATGCCTAGAACAAGGCCGCCGGACTTTCTGTGTGGTTCTCAACTTGGATCTCAACTATAAACATTCTCCTCTGTGAAAAAATAGAGCGCTTTTTTAAAAAGCTTGTTTATTCATATTAAACCCAACCATGGAGATTTAAAGACTCACCTCCTTATAACCCTTTTGGAAATGGTCTGAATTTAAAGTGCACCTGGGTAGCTGCAGGGCAGGGACTTTCCTCCTGTGCATTTCAGTCTGGTCTTTGTTAAAAGGAGTTTTCATCCGAAGTTAATTTTGCTGTAACGGTCACTCTGAAGAACTACTTAGTACTGCAAACAGGTTATGGGCCCTGAAGAAATAAATGAATGTAAAGAAAGGAGATGAGAGTGCTTATCAGAGCAGATGGAAGCGCGAGTGCTGCATGTCAAGCACACTTCTCACTCAAAGGCAAACTCTTAGGATAATGCGTTCAATTGCACCGTCTTGCATTGCTCTCCTGGGCGTCCCAGGTGGCGCTAGTGGTAAAGAACCCGCCTGCCAGTGAAGGAGACAATAGACACAGGTTCGATCCCAGAATCGGGAAGATCCCCTGGAGAAGGGCATGGCTACCCACTCAACTATGCTTGCCTGGGAAATCCCATGTACAGAGGAGTCTAGCAGGCTACAGTCCATGGAGTCACAAAGAGTTGAACATGACTTAGCAAGTAAACAATAACAACAGTTGCTCCCTTGATTTGAATATGGGGATTGGGTCCCAAGTGCATCCCTCATAAGCTCTGGTCATCAAATGCAGTCATTAATCCTGAGTGTAAAGTCATTTGCGGTTCGCTCCAGAGAAATGCTAGGGTCAGCATGTCCTTGCTGGGGGTTTTCAGATGTACTTGCTTGTGCCTTTTATAAGAAAAGCCAGCTTTCTTTATAGTCATTGCAACCTTCAAGTTTAAAGAAAGGCAACCAGTCAAACCTTTCAGTTTTGATTTAAATCAAAAAACTAAGTTTAGGATTCCTGTAAATAAAATCCTATGTGGAGCTTGGTTACCTGGATAGGTGGACGCAGCCCAAAGTGGTTTGTTTACATTGTTGGCTTTTGGGTTGCTTGTTCATATTTACTTTTTCTTTAACATTCAGATTTTGAATATATACACATTTAAGGAATATTATTTTGTCCAACTCTGGCCACTTTCTTTGTGACTGCTTGCTAAGTCACTTCAATCCTGTTCGACTCTTTGTGACCCCATGGACTGTAGCCCGCCAGGCTCCCCATCCATGGTGATTCTCCAGGCAAGAAAACTGGAGTGGGCTGCCATGCCCTCCTCCAGGGGATCTTCCCAACCCAGGGATCGAACCCACATCTCTTATGTCTCCTGCATTGGCAGACAGGTTCTTTACCACTAGCGCCACCTGGGAAGCCCTTATTTCTTTGTATTTGCTTGAATTAGTTTGCACTGCAAATGATCGAGGGACTTCCCTGATGGTCCAATGGTTAAGACTGCACTTCTACTGCAGGGGAACCCACATGCCACATGGTACAGTCAAACGAACAAACAAAAACTCTCTGCTGTTCTAATGTTCCTATAGACTTGAATTTGCTACCCTTTTTCCAATGTGATGAATTCAAGGAACCAGCAAGTGCTGCAGTGGCCCCTAGGAAAGGTCTGGAGCCAGACAAAAGAGCAGGGACACCTCACATGAGTACCGCTGGTCACGAGGTCTCCAGTTCTGCTCTTTTAATAAGCCTGTCCACATCAGTGAAGTTGCAAACAAGTCAGAGGATAGGAGAACTTTACACTGAGAAGAAGGGAATCTTCTTTCGCTACCTACTGAAATGTATGCAAGACGTTGTTGGACACATGACCGGTATCCCAGGAATATGGATGCAGCACACGATCATGACAGGTGCTGAAGAAATACACGATGATCCCTGCAAGCTTGGGCTAAGAACCCGCCCAGCCCAAAGCGGGCCAGCCTCACACTCACAGTCCCAAACACAGTCTGGACAGCCAGGGCTGGAGGGCCCTTCCAACATGGAAGTGCTTCTCACCTGTTAGAGGATCGATCTTAAAATTTTTTAAAGAAAAGAGAAAAACCCAGCCTAGTCTTAGCTGTTGTGAGGAAAACAAACCGTAAAATATGCTTGCTAGCAAGCCATACTGGAGAAGGCAATGGCACCCCACTCCAGTGTTCTTCCCTCGAGAATCCCAGGGACAGGGGAGCCTGGTGGGCTGCACTTTTCACTTTGATGCATTGGAGAAGGAAATGGCAACCCACTCCAGTGTTCTTGCCTGGAGAATCCCAGGGAAAGGGGAGCCTGGTGGGCTGCCATCTATGGGGTTGCACAGAGTTGGACATGACTGAAGTGACTTAGCAGCAGCAGCAGCAAGCCATACAGAGTCATAGAATTGTCCTGGTTTTGATTTTTTAGGTTTAGCTACCTCGACCAAGCTGCTGCCAAATAGCAAAGAGAGCTATTTAATTTCACTTCCTTGTTTTCTTGCTCATGGAGGATGGGGGTAGTGGTGAAGGTGGGGTAGTGGTAAAGAATCTGCCTGCCAATGAAGGAGACGCAAGAGACTTGGGTTCGATCCTTGGGTTGGGAAGATGCCCTGGAAGGGGAAATGGTAACCCACTCTAGTATTCTTGCCTGGAGAATCCCACAGACAGAGGAGCCTGGCGGGCTACAGTCCACAGGGTCACAAAAGTCGGACATGACTGAGCCGCTGAGCACAGATTGAGCAAAAGGGAGGGATGTCACGTGTGCCACTGGGGCAAAAGTGTCAACAAGTGACCTTGTGCACATGTAAGTACACATATGTGGACTTAAACTCACTACCTTTAAAACAATCATTTTGAGTGAATGTGGCAGAATTCCCTAGTGGTCCAGTGGTCAGAATTCCATGCTTCCATGGCTGAAGGCCTGGGTTCAATCCCTAGTCAGGGAACTAAGGTCTCACTATCTGCAGCCAAAAAATAAATTTAAAAAAAGTTAATTAATTAAATAAAACTAAAAAATTTCTGAGTGAGCCTGGGAAAAGAAACTTGAAGCTAAACACGAGGACAAGCAAAAGAAATTTTATATACAATTCTATAATATCCAATCATACTGGGGAAAAGATGCTATTGTCAAGCTGAACTGCCCTAAACCTGGCAGAATTAAAGTTCCAGATTGAAAAGGAAATTTCATGTATATTGAAAGGCCATTTATAGACCGTGTTGTAATCCAAAATCTAACCTATTAAAGTTTAAAAGTTTGGCTTTAAAACTGCACAAGGATCTATGTGTCGTCAAATTGAGTTCTGACCTAGTTTTCACAAACAGACTAAAAAGAAACCCTTTTGTTACTCTAGCAAGACCAACAATTTAGGTTATTATAGTTAGATTAAAAGGACCCAATGATAGATACACACTAAAAACCAACCACCCCATAGCGTAGGTTAACACAATTTGGATATACATAGGATTAGAAGTATTATGGGTTTCCCAGCCTGCCAATGCAGGAGACCTAAGAGATGCACGTTTGATCCCCAGGTCAGGAAGATCCCCTGAAGGAGGGCAAGCAAACTCACTCCAGTATTCTTGCCTGGAGATTCCTATGAACAGAGGGGCCTGGCGGGCTACAGTCCATAGGGTCACAAAGAGTCGGACACAGCTGAAGCAACCTAACACACACGCGTAAGTATTATAATACTTATAAGTATCAACTGAATGACCTTTGCAAGGTAGTGGTGCTTCAAAGCTGTTCTAAGGGCCAACGCTGGACTGGCTGAATGAGAAACATCTGGGGAGCTTTTTAAAGGACCCTAATTTCTGGGTCCCACCCCTGAAAACTGAGTATAGGCGTAGTGGGCCCAGGACTCTGAAACATTTTTTTTTTTAATTTTTATTTTTACTTTATTTTACTTTACAATACTGTATTGGTTTTGCCATACATTGACATGAATCCACCACGGGTGTACATGCGTTCCCAAACATGAACCCCCCTCCCATCTCCCCCCCCATAACATCTCTCTGGGTCATCCGCGTGCACCAGCCCCAAGCATGCTGTATCCTGCGTCGGACATAGACTGGCGATTCGATTCTTACATGATAGTATACATGTTACAATGCCATTCTCCCAAATCATCCCACCCTCTCCCTCTCCCTCTGAGTCCAAAAGTCCGTTATACACATCTGTGTCTTTTTTGCTGTCTTGCATACAGGGTCATCATTGCCATCTTTCTAAATTCCATATATATGTGTTAGTATACTATACTGGTGTTTTTCTTTCTGGCTTACTTCACTCTATATAATCGGCTCCAATTTCATCCATCTCATCAGAACTGATTCAAATGTATTCTTTTTAACGGCTGAGTAATACTCCATTGTGTATATGTACCACTGCTTTCTTATCCATTCATCTGCTGATGGACATCTAGGTTGTTTCCATGTCCTGGCTATTATAAACAGTGCTGCGATGAACATTGGGGTACATGTGTCTCTTTCAATTCTGGTTTCCTCAGTGTGTATGCCCAGCAGTGGGATTGCTGGGTCATAAGGTAGTTCTATCTGCAATTTTTAAAGGAATCTCCACACTGTTCTCCAAAGTGGCTGTACTAGTTTGCATTCCCATCAACAGTGTAGGAGGGTTCCCTTTTCTCCACACCCTCTCCAGCATTTATTGCTTGCAGATTTTTGGATCGCAGCCATTCTGACTGGTGTGAAGTGGTACCTCATTGTGGTTTTGATTTGCATTTCTCTAATAATGAGTGATGTTGAGCATCTTTTCATGTATTTGTTAGCCATCTGTATGTCTTCTTTGGAGAAATGTCTATTTAGTTCTTTGGCCCATTTTTTGATTGGGTCGTTTATTTTTCTGGAATTGAGCTGCATAAGTTGCTTGTATATTTTCGAGATTAGTTGTTTGTCAGTTGCTTCATTTGCTATTATTTTCTCCCATTCAGAAGGCTGTCTTTTCACCTTGCTTATATTTTCCTTTGTTGTGCAGAAGCTTTTAATTTTAATTAGATCCCATTTGTTTATTTTTGCTTTTATTGCCAGTATTCTGGGAGGTGGATCATAGAGGATCCTGCTGTGATTTATGTCGGAGAGTGTTTTGCCTATGTTCTCCTCTAGGAGTTTTATAGTTTCTGGTCTTACATTTAGATCTTTAATCCATTTTGAGTTTATTTTTGTGTGTGGTGTTTGAAACATTTTTTAAAGTTCCACATATAACTGCAGTCAGGTTTGAAAACCATTTCCAGAGTGCACTGTTGTTCTTTAAAAAAAAAAAAAAAGGGAGGGGGGGTTGCCAAACTTTAAAACTATAGACAAGTAGACAAACACCCAGGTACCTATTACTGGCATATTTGCTTCAAGTATTATTTTCATTAAAAGCATCAAGTGTTACAATAAAGCCCCTGAGTCCCCCCACCCCCATCCTCAGCCCCATTCCCCTCCTCCATTTAGAAGCCATCATGGTCTTGACTCAGCGAGTGTCCCTCAGGCACTGTTTGTGCCAGGTGGCTGTGCAGGAGCCACAGCAACTCGCCCCTGGGCACCTCACAGGGTTTCTCTAGAGAAGGAGCAGGGAGAATCTTCCCTAAAGAACCCCAAGGAAAAAAAAAAGGATTTAGTAAATTCAGAAACATTGGCAATGCAGTGTGTGAACAAAACAACCGTAGTGTAGTATCTTGTAGGCAAAGGTGTCAAAAGTCAAAAGTGGTGAAGGGATTCTGGGTTAGAAATGGCTTTCCCCACCAACTGTAAGGCCGTGGGATATCACATGACTGCTGATGGAAGAAGGTTTCAGGTATTGAGGTATGGAGAAGTCATTCTGGCTTAGACATAATCTAACTCGAATCTCATGCTAAACAAACAGCCTGTTTGTCGCCTATGAAACATATATTGTATATCTGCTTTAATTATTGAAGAAAAGGGTGCATTGACCAGAAGTAAGAAAGTTCGTGTTAAAAAATAAAGATTATGGACATCCCAGGATGTCCAGTGGTTAAGACTCCATGCTTCCAATGCAGGGGGCCCGGGTTCGATCCCTGGCAGGGGAACTAAGATCCCACATGCTGTGTGGCAGACAAAAAGTAAAAATTAAGTAAGATAATAATAATAATAATATAAGATTAAATGCTCCCCTTCCTGGGACACCAATGGTGGTGCTCCTTCAACGATAAGACTCCCTTCCCAGATGCCAAGGCCATACTGACTCACTCTGTATGTGCTGATCTGTTTTTTCAAACCTTGCAGGAATGTATCCCTGACTTGTTTAATGTTCTTCGTTCTGATGAGCTATATTAATAAAACTGCGCTGAAAACCAAGCTTCTCTAGAGCTTTTTCTCAGAGTCATCTGAGAGGCTGTCTCTCGGGCTATAATCTTCAGTTTGGCTCAAATAAAACCTATTATAGACTGTTTATTGATTATTTTCATCAACATTGCCTTCCCCCATTTTGAAAAGACAAGATTTCTAGCCACCTGATTTTTCTTCACCTGGGGGAAGAGCCCCATGGGCAAGAAGAGAATGGTTTCTTTGTCACCTGTTCCTTTCAGGAAAGGAAAATACTGAGCCTCAGCTTTGCAACAAGGAGCTTTGATTCTGCCCAAGACAATTCCTCTAGCTGAACGCCTGTAAGCCCAGCAGCCCGACTCTGCAGTATTCCCCAAACCGATACTGACAAACGAGATAGCACTTTAACCATCTGCTCTAGTTGCTGCATTTTGCCTCTGGTGTTTATAAACCTGCTTTCATGAAAATCAAAAACAAAGCCCAGAGTTTAGCAGAAAAGTATGGCTGGGTGAGCAGCCAAGAGCAATTTCCACCTCGGAAAGAAACACAACTTAATTTATTTTTAGCCAAGATGTTTTGGAAACGTGTGATTTGCTTCAGAGAAAGAAATGTAATGTGCTCTGGTGTTGCTCAGGCGCCCCTCCTTTTGAAAGAAAAGCAAGAAAATGTGGGGGTGTGGCAACGTTGAGGGGGTACTTTTCTGTTTAAATTTGGCTTTGTTGCTGAAATTAGCACAAAGGATATTCTGGAACATTGGCCCATGCAGTTCACCAAGTGATTCCTGGTAATGCTTGGGGGACGATATTCATAAATGACCAATGGCAGTTAGCTTTCCTCTGTGTTCGCTTTGGAAAAACCCAGTGGGGATTTTTCCTTATTGATTTGCTAAGTGATATCACAAGATCACATTATATTTATTTGCTTTTTTCTACAGAATAGGACAACATGAACAGATTGGATTATTTCATTCTCTGAAAGCAGGACAGCCCTAATCTTCAGCATCATATGAGTTATCATGCACGGGAAGAAATTTCAGCTCAAAAAGCTTAAATGACTTTTTCTGGGGTTCCTCCGAGAGAGAAAAATGAGAAATCGTTTTATTTGTATTAAACTATTTGTCAAATGAATAAAGCAAACAGGAGGTAGCTTTGTGAAACTACCCCAGTTATGGATGGTGCTGACGGCTGGGGCTCCTGCATCGTGACTTGACTGGAATCCATCAGCATTTAATAATGAAGTGTTTCATCTGTGGGACTGGGAACCAAAATACATGGTTTTATCTCTTTGGAGAGATAGCTAGCATTTCCTGACTGTTGTTATTGTTCATTCACCAAGCCGTGTCCAACTCTTTGTGACCCCATGGACTGCAGCACGTCAGGCTTCAGTCCTTCACTCTCTCCCTGAGTTTGCCCAAACTCATGTCCATTGAGTCAGTGATGCCATCCAACCATCTCATCTGCTGTCGCCTCTTCTCCTCTTCCTGACTGTGCCTGATATTATTTGTTGATCAATTCTACCCCCCACCCCATGATTAATGTTACATACCCAGAGGAGGGAATATTGAAGATGTTTTTGTCCAGAAACAAGTCACACCTGGGAGACCTGGGTTCAATCCCTGGGTTGGCAAAATCCCTGTAGAAGAGAACAGCTACCCACTCCAGTATTCTGGCCTGGAGAATTCCATGGACTGTATAGCCCATGGGGTCACAAACAGTCAGACACAACTGAGTGACTTTCACTTTCAAATGGTAAGAAGTGTTATATATCTATTTTTAATATTTTTATTTTTGGCTGTGCTGGGTCTTTGTTGCTGTGAGTGGGCTTTCTCTAGTTGCAGCGAGTGGGGACTACTCTCTAGCTGCAGCGTGCAGCCTTCTCTGGTTGCGGAACACAGACTCTAGTGCACCTGAGCTTCAGCAGTTGTGGCGCGTGGGATCAGACCAATGACCGAACCTGTGTCCGCTGCGTTGGCAGGCAGATTCTCACCCAGTGGACCACCAGGAAAGTCCATAAGTGTTGTATTTGTAACTGTGTTCTTTTCCTTCTCCTTTCTAAATTTATTACCAAAGCAGAAAAATCTAATGAAATTGCATAAAACTAGAAATGCAGAAAATAAGACGAGAACTTCTGTAGCTTTCATGGCTTCTCATAAACGGCCTCTGCAACACTGCAGACTGGAGAGGATGCCACTCAGCATTTTCTACATCATTTTTTAACAATGAAAACCAGTTTGAGAATTAAGGCCTGGCAGACAATATATTTAGTCTTGCTATGGTAAGGAACATTCTCGCCTAAAACAACAAACGCAAGGAAGTGAATTTTGAAGTGTCTCCCAGATCGTGTGATTTCTCCAAGTTTTGCACCCTATGTCTGTTCCCCCTCTGCTGTATCATTAATAAGTTCCCATATGTGCCATCTTGCTAACCACCTTACCCTCCCCTGGTCCTTTCTGTGAGTCCCTCTGCACTAGTGGCCAGAACAGAGTGATAAATAGATAACAGTGCTTTCTCAGGGGTTCCAATCTGGGCACTTTGACTCCAGATGTTAACTCAGCTGCCTCAGCATCAAAGGAAGCAAATTATTTGTTATCATAGTTCTAATCAACTAGGACTCGAATGATTTAGTAAATACAAGTGTCAATCACACAATACTTTGAGTTAGGACCTGTGTGTCAAAATCTGCCTGGTAACACAGCAGGACTTATATTTGTAATATTTTTTTAAAGCCTCCAAAACCAGCGATTCCAGGAAATTCGCTCTGGGCTCCCTTAAGGGCCTCTTAGGAAGCCCTCACTCCCTGGGGGCAGCAGCTATTTTGAGCACTGGCCTTTATGGCTGCACCTTGGAAACCATTTGAGTTCTGACTGAAATGTACAGTTTGCAATGTATTACCAACAAGCTTCCTGTAGTGCATCAAAACAAGTCTAACTGATGTATCAAAGAGAGCGAGATGAAGCCTACTACTTGTAATAAATGGTTTTATGCTCTTCTATTTATCTCCACCTTCAGCCTGTCAACTAATTTTAGGATAAAAAATTAGAAAACTGCCTCTATGTGACTAGTTTTCAATTCTGCCGATATTAACATTTTAGTAACTGGCAAATGGCATTGGTTGCTCATTAGAATAAATCTACTTGATTGCACAGGCAAGCTCCCCTGGAAGAAAATACATATTTCCCCCACAGGATTCAAAGCTATTTTCATTTGCAATGCAAATACAGGCAGCCTATAAGCATCATTTTCATTTCCTGAAATTGTCTCTTGAGGAAGGCCGCGGGAGGTTGGGGGAAGCGGATAAAGGTTGCTCACCACTAATACACTAATACACTTCTAGAAGCTATCAGAGGTTCTGATTTGGGCAGTATGCTTTCTAATTAGCATGGGGTGCTGTAGGTCAAAGGGTACAAATTTGCATCTTCAAGAAGAATAAGTTCTGAGGCTGTAATGAATAGCATGCTGATGGCAGTTAATAAAAAGGTATTTGATACTTGAAAGTTGGCAAGAATAGATCGTAAGCATTCTCTCCATACACATACACACAGAGTTAACTATGTTAACTATATAAGGTGATGGGTGTGTTAATTATCTTGATCTTGGTAATCATTCTATGTGTATGCATGTCAATAATCACATTGTACACTTTATTCTATTTTTAACTTTTGGCTGCATCGCATGGCTTGCAGGATCTTAGTTCCTAGACCAAGGAATGGAACATATGCCTCCTGCAGTGGAAGTGCAGAGTCCTAACCACTGGACTGCCAGGAAAGTCCCCCGTTGTACACTTTAAATACATACAATTATATTTGGCAATTATTCCTCAATACAGTTTTTGTTAAGCAAACTAGAAATCATCCATACTTCAATTTGAAAAAAAGAGTAAACTGGAAATACCAAGGCAATGTACAGATTCAGTGCAATCTCTATCAAATTACCAATGGCATTTTTCACAGAACTAGAACAAAACTAAGATCATGGCATCCGGTCCCATCACTTCATGGGAAATAGATGGGGAAACAGTGGAAACAGTGTCAGACTTTATTTTTGGGGGCTCCAAAATCACTGCAGATGGTGACTACAGCCATGAAATGAAAAGATGCTTACTCCTTGGAAGGAAAGTTATGACCAACCTAGACAGCATATTAAAAAGCAGACATTACTTTGTCAACAAAGGTCCATCTAGTCAAGGCTATGGTTTTTCCAGTGGTCATGTATGGATGTGAAAGTTGAACTATAAAGAAAGCTGAGAGCCGAAGATTTGATGCTTTTGAACTGTGGTGTTGGAGAAGACTCTTGAGAGTCCCTTGGACTGCAAGGAGATCCAACCAGTCCATCCTAAAGGAGATCAGTCCTGGGTGTTCATTGGTAGGACTGATGTTGAAGCTGAAACTCCAATACTTTGGCCACCTGATGCAAAAAGCTGACTCATTTGAAAAGACACTGATGCTGGGAAAGACCGAGGGCAGGAGGAGGAAGGGATGACAGAGGATGGCATCACCAACTCAATGGACATGGGTTTGGGTGGACTCCAGGAGTTGGTGCTGCGGCTCCTGAGGTCGCAAAGAGTCGGACACGACTGAGTGACTGAACTTAACTGAGAACAAAACATTTTTTAATTTGTATGGAAACACAAAAGACCTTGAATAGCTGAAGAAATCCTAAGAAAGAAAAATGGAGCCAGAGGAATCAGGCTCCTTGACCTCAGGCTATATTACAAAGCTACAGTAATCAAAAGAGTATGGTACTGAAACAAAAGCAGAAATATAGATCAACAGAACAGGATAGAAAGCCCAGAAATACTCTCATGAACCCATGGTCAATCTATGACAAAGGAGGCAAGAATATACAAAGGAGGAAAGACAGTTTTTTCAATAAATGGTGCTAGAAAAACTAGACAGTTACATGTAAAAAAAATGAAATCAGAACATTCGTTAACACCATATACAAAACTAAAGTCAAAATGGATTAAAGACCTAAATGTAGGACCAGATACTATAAAACTCTTAGAAGCAAACATAGGCAGAACACTTTGTGACATAAATCACAGGAATATCTTTTTGAATCCACCTCTAAGAGTAATGAAAATAAACAAATGGGACCTAATTAAACTTAAAAGCTTTTGTATAACAAAGAAAATCATAAAAAATTAAAAAAACAACCCACAAAATGAGAGAAAATATTTGTAAATGAAGCAACCAACAAGGGATTAATCTCCAAAATAGACAAAGAGCAACATGCAACTCCATATAAAAAAAAATCAAAAAGTGGGCAATCTAAATAGACATTTCTCCAAAGAAGACATATAGATGGCCAATAAACACATGAAAAGATGCTTAACATCACTAATTATTAGAGAAACACAAATCAAAACTGTAATGTGGTATCACCTCACACCAGTCAGAATGACCATCATTTAAAAATCTACAAACAGTAAATGCTGGAGAGGGTGTGGAGAAAAGGGAACTCTCCAACACTGTTGGTGGGAATGTAAATTGGCAAAGTTACTATAGAGAATGCTACGGAGGTTCCTTTAAAAACTAAAAATAGAACTACCAGCACCATCCCTGGTGGCTCAGTGGTAAAGAGTCCTCCTGCCAATGCAGGAGACATAGGTTCAATCCCTGATCTGGGAAGACACCACATTCCAAGAAGGAACTAAGCCCATGCACCACAGCTATGGAGCCTGTGCTCTAGAGCTCAAGAACCACAATTACTGAACCCTCGTGCCACAACTACTGAAGCCCTCACACCCTAGTGCCTGTGATCAGCAACAAGAGAAGCCACGGCAATGAAAAGTCTGTGCACTGCAACTAGAGAGTAACCCCAGCTCACCATGACTAGAGAAAAGCCTGCACAGCAATGAGGATCAAGCACAGCACAAAAAAAAATTAAAAAAAAAAAAAAAAGAACTACCATATGATCCACCAATCACACATCTGGGCAAATATCTAGAGAAAACTAATTTGAAAAGATACATGCACCCCAGTGTTCATAACAGCACTATTTACAATAAATGTCAAGATATGGAAGCAACTTGACTATCCATCAACATAGGAATTGATTAAAAAGAAAATAAAACAAACACATGGTACAGGGAATTCCCTGGCAGTAAAGTGGTTAGGACAACACATTCTCACTGCTGAGGGAGCAGCCCTCCCCACAAAGAAAGACATAGTACATATATACAATAGAATATTACTCAGCTACAAAAAAATGAATAAACTAATGCCAATTTGCAGCAACATGGATGGACCTAGAGATTTTCATACTAAGTAAGTCAGATAAAGACAAATATAATATCACTTATACGGAATCTAAGAAAAAAGACACAAAGGAACTTATTTACAAAACAGAAACAGACTTACACACTTCAAAAATAAGTTTATGGTTAACCAAAGGGGAAACATGGAATCAATTAGGAGATTGGGATTAACATATACACACTGCTATATATAAAACAGATAACCAACAAGGACCTACAGAGCACAAGGAACTCTACTCAATATTCTGTAATAACCTATATGGGAAAAGAATCTGAAAAAGACTACATATATATAATACATATGTACAACTGAATCATTTCACTATATACCTGAAACTAACACAACATTATAAAGCTATGTGCTGTGCTGTGCTCAGTCGCTTCAGTCATGTCCAGCTCTTTGCAAGCCCATGGACTGTAGCCCACCAGGCTCCTCTGTCCATGAGATTTTCCAAGCAAGAATACTGGAGTGGGTTTCCATGCCCTCTCTCCAGGGGATCTTCCTGACCCAGGAATCAAACTCTCATCTGCATCGGCAGGCAAGTTCTTTACCACTAGCGCCACCTGGAAAACATACATATAAATGAAGTTTATATATGATTTTTTAATCATATAAATGTTTATAAAAGAACTTCATATAAATATGAAGTTGTTGTTCAGTCGCTAAGTCTTGTCTGACTCTTTGCAACCCCATGGACTGATGGGCTTCAGTCATGTCTGGCTCTTTGCAAGCCCATGGACTGTAACCCACCAGGCTCCTCTGTCCATGGGATTTCCCAGGCAAGAATATTGGAGTGGGTTGCCGTGCCCTCCTCCAGGGGAATAAAATGAAAATGAATAAATAAATAAGCTTAAAAACCAAATTGGGAATGCCAATTGAAGAAGGAAACAAGATAACCAGATGAGAAGATTCCAGGAGCCCTGGTAGGGGATCAGTGAAGAAGTTTATAAACCCTAGTGAAAATGTTTAGTCGCTCAGTTGTGTCCAACTCTTTGTGACTCCATGGACTATAGCCTGCCAGGCTCCTCTGTCCATGAAATTCTCCAGGCAAGAATACTGCAGTGGGTTGTCATTTCCTTCTCCAGGGGATTTTCCCCACCCAGGGACTGAACCCAGGTCTCCTGTACTGCAGGTGGATTCTTTACCATCTGAGCTACCAGGGAAGCCCTAAACCCTGGATTGGTCCCCAAATCTCATATTCTGAACATTTGTCTGGTCAAATTAAGGAAAAATGAGAGAAATAGGGACAACATAGTAAGATTTTCATAAAACTGGATGTCTCATTTAAAAGACTGCCTTATAAGCTTCCCTGGTGGCTCAGTGGTAAAGAATCTGCCTGTCCATGTAGGAGACTCAGGTTCGATCCCTGGTGTGGAAGATCCCACATGCCATGAGGCAACTAAGTCCGTGTGCCACAAGTATGGAAGCCCATGCATTCTAGGGCCTGTGCTCTGTAACAAGAGAAGCCACCAAAATGAGAAGCTGTGCACTGCAACCAGAGAAGAGCCTCTGTAGCAACAAAGACCCAGCACAGCCAAAAATAAATAAATAAAATTATAAAAATAAATAAATGAAAAATAAAAGACTACCCTATAAGATTATAGGATCTTTGGATCTTTTCTTAGTATTATTTATTTTAATTTTATATATATATATATATATTTTACATTCTCTTCCATTATAGGTTATTACAAAATATTGAGTATAGTCCCCTGTGTTACAGAGTAGGTCCTTGTCAGTTATCTATTTTATATAGATGGATCTTTTGAAATTTAAATCTCCATCCTTATATGATGAGGTGGCTTTGTGTGTATGTGTGTTTCATTCTCTAAATGGTATAGCACAAGGTTGACAAACACCTCCAAGATGACACTAAATAACTGTTTCTCCTAAATTCATAGTCAGACAAATATAAGTAAAATCAAGATGCAGAAGCACTCCCAATTAAAAGAGTAAAAGAAATCCCCCGAAAGAACAAACAATGAAACCAACCTCTCCAGTCTACTAGATCTTCAGTTCAAAAAAGAAGTTACAAAAATACTGAAGGAAATACAAAAGGCTGTCAATAGAAGTGCAGATCACTATAACAAGGAATTAGAAACTATAAAGAAGAGCCAATTAAAATTAGAAAACTCATGTGCTAAGATGAAAGCTGAGCTAAAGGCGATAAATAGCAACTTTAATAATGCAGAAGAATAATAAATGAAAAAAAAAGAATAATAAATGATCTGGAAGATAGAATAATAGAAACTGCCCAACAAGAACAGTGGACAGAAAAATGAAAGCAATATATGAAACCTATCAGTGTATATAAAGTGAGCCTACCTACTCATAACAGGGTTCCAGAAGGATAAGAAAGAGAAATGGGGATCAAAAATGTATATGAAGAAATTATGGTGGAAAACTTCCTAAAGAAGAAAATAGACATCCAGGTATAGGAAGTACAGAGGATCCCAAACAAGATGAACCCAAACAGACCTACACTAAGACATAATTAAAATGGCAAAAGTTAAAGAGAGGATTCTAAAGTCAGTAAGAAAAAAAACAAAGTTAGTTACAAGGGAACCCCCATAAGGCTATCAGCTGATTTCTCTACAGAAAAGTGGCAAGCCAAAAGAGAGTGGCAAGAAATATTCAAAATCCTGAAAGGGAAAAACCTGCAAACTAGGAGACCTCTACTCAGCAAGATAATCATTTAAAATAGAAGGAGAGATAAAGAATTTCTCAGAGAAATAAAAACTAAAAGACTAAACCAATCCTAAAAGAAATATTGAAAGGTCTTCTCAAAACAGAAAAGCAGCAAGAATCTGAAAGAGAAAATAACAACTGGAAAGTAAATCACTTAAATAAGCGAGTACAGGGAATTCCCTGGTGGTCCAGTGGTTAGGACTCAGTGCTTCCACTGGACAGGCAACTAAGATCCCTAAAGCCACGTGGTGCAGGTAGTGGGGGAAACTAGTAGAATACAAGCATTTTTTGTGAATTCAATTATAACTCCAAAGAACAGCAAAAAGATGAACATGAAGATGTAAAAGAGGACATCAAAATCATAAAATGTGGGGAAGGGGAATAAAAAATTGTAGATTTTTTTTTTTTACTTAATTCATTTGGCTGCGCTGGGTCTTTGCTGCTGTTTGCAGGCTTTCTCTAGCTATGCTGCACAGGATCCCCGTTTCAGTGCCTTCTCTTGTTGCAGAGCGCAGGCTTCCAATAGTTGTGGCACATTGGCTTTGTTGCCCCTCGGCATGTGGGATCTTCCCAGACCAGGCTCGAATCCATGTTCCCTGCATTGGTAGACAGATTCTTAACCAGGCAAGTTCTGTAGTTTTTTCTAAAGAATGTGCTTGAGCCTATATGACTACCAGTCTAAAGCACGTAGATACAGTACTGGGTTAACATACTTGAAAATCAGGGTAACCACAAATCAAAATTCTCCAAACTAGGCTCAAAATTCTCCAGGCTAGGCTTCAACAGTACGTGAACCAAGAACTCCCAGATGTACAAGTTGGGTTTAGAAAAGCCAGAGGAACCAGAGATCAAATTGGCAGCATCCATTGGATCATAGAAAAAACATGAGAATTTCAGAAAAAACATCTACTTCTGCTTCACTGACTACGCTAAAGCCTATGACTGTGCGGATCACAACAAACTATGGAAAATTCTTAAAGAGATAGGAATACCAGACCACCTTACTATTGCAGGAAGGGGGACCCCTTCCAGGGCCCGAAACTGGGCTCTTATATAACACTTGGAAGTGAATTGTCCGAGGAGACACATGTGCTGACAAAGCAAGAGATTGTACTGGGAAAGGGCACCCAGGTGAAGAGCAGTAGGGTAAGGGAACCCAGGAGCACAGCTCTGCCATGTGGCTCGCAGTCTCGGGTTTTATGGTGATGGGATTAGTTTGGGTTGTCTTTAGCCAGTCATTCTGACTCAGAGTCCTTCCTGGTGGTGCACACCTTGTTCAGCCGAGATGGATGCCAGAGAGAAGGATTCTGGGAGGTGGTCGGACATGTGGTGTCTCCTTCTGACCTTTCCCAAACTCTTCCGGTCGGTGGAGACTTATTAGTTCCCAGGACCTCCTGTCGTAAAACAACTCATGCAGATGGTTACTATGGTGCCTGGCCAGGGTCGGCGGTTTCAATCAGTGTGCTTCCCCTAACATTACCAGCCTTCTGAGAAACCTGTATGCAGTTCAAGAAGCAACAGTTAGAACCGGACATGGAACAACAGACTGGTTCCAAACTGGGAAAGGAGTATGTGAAGGCTGTATATTGTCACCCTGCTTATCTAACTTATACGCAGAATACATCATGGGAAATGTGGGGCTGGATGAAGCACAAGCTGGAATCAAGATTGCCAGAAGAAATATCAATAACCTCAGATATGCAGATGACACCACCCTCATGACAGAAATCAAAGAGGAACTAAAGAGCCTCTTGATGAAGGTGAAAGAGGAGAGTGAAAAAGCTGACTTAAAACTCAATATTCAAAAAACTAAGATCATGGCATCCGGTCCCATCACTTCATTGCAAATAGATGGGAAACAACACAGTGACAGAGTTTTTTGGGGGGACGGGCTCCAAAATCACTGCAGATGGTGCCTGCAGCCATGAAATTAAAAGATGCTTGCTCCTTGGAAGAAAAGCTATGACCAACCTAGACAGCATATTAAAAAGCAGAGACATTACTTTGCCGACAAAGGTCCATATAGTCAAAGCTATGGTTTTTCTAGTAGTCATGTATCGATGTGAGAGTTGGACCATAACGAAGGCTGAGTGTTGAAGAACTGATGCTTTTGAAGTGTGGTATTGGGAAAACTCTTGAGAGTCTCTTGGATTGCAAGGAGATCAAACCAGTCAATCCTAAATGAAATCTGTCCTGAATATTCATTGGAAGGACTGATGGTGAAGCTCCAATACTTTGGCCACCTGATATGAAGAGCCGACTCATTACAAGAGACCCTGATGCTGGGAAAAATTGAAGGCAGGAGGAGAAGGGGATGACAGAGGATGAGATGGTTGGATGGCATCACCGACTCTATGGACATAAAGTTTGAGCAAGCTGCGGCAGATGGTGAAGGACAGGGATGCCTGGAGTCCATGGGGTCACAAAGAGTCAGACACAACTGAGCAACTGAACAACAACAAATCAAAAACATAATAGATACACAAAAACCAAAAAAGAAGATAACTCAAGCATAATAGATTCTCAGAAAAGAACTATAAAAGAAGATCATCAAACCACAAAAGGAAAAACAAAAAGAAAGGAAGAAGAAATATAAGGTCAACTGGAAAAAAAGGTTTTAAATGGCAATAAATACATTATCTATCAATAATTACCTTAAATGTCAATGAACTAAATGCGCCAATCAAAAGACATACAGTGCAAATGGGAAGGAAATCTAAAAATGAGTGGATATATGTGAGAGTGTTAATAGCCTCGGTAGGGAGGCCAGAGGTCCCCAAGCAGCAAATGGCAGACTTTTTTTTTTTCTTTTCTCTTCCAATCCTATGTTGTCATGGCAACACCTGGTTATACCTAGTTAATTAATCTCAAACCTTGAGCTAACCATTGTGTTTTTCTTATGGAAATATCTTTCTTAAGCTATGTTAATGAACTATGTATTTGCTTGGAAATCTGCCTTTCTCCAAGATTTCTGTGAATTGTTTTATGGCCAGGATGACTCACCTTGTGCCAATGCTATCTCAAAATGCATGTTGTGGGTGAGGGGCCTGGTGCAACTCTCTCAGTTTTGAGGCATTTCCTTTCTCTAATTAGCAGCTTGTCAATAGGTATATAACTCCTTGCTAAAAACTAGCAGGGAGGCACTATTTCTGTCCCCTTCTGCTGTCTATGTCAGAAGCTTTCTCTATCTCTTTTATACTTTAATAAAACTTTATTACACAAAAAGCTCTGAGCGATCAAGCCTTGTCACGGGCCCTGGGTTGAGTTCCTCTCCTCCGGAGGCCACGAATCCTGGTGTCGTTCATGGCTCATAGCAGCAAACTTTCATCTGTGTACATATAACTGATTCACTTTGCTGCATAGCAGAAGCTAATACAACACTGTAAAGCAACTGTACTCCAATAAAAAATAATTTAAAAAAAGACACAGAGTGGCAGACTGGGTAAGAAAACAAGAGCCTACAATATGTTGCCTACAGGAGACCCATTTAAGGGCAAAGGGCACATAGATTGAAAGGGAGGGGATGAAAAAGGCTGTCTCCCGAAAATGGAAATGACAAGAAAGGAGGGGTAGCGATCCTCATATCAGACAAAACAGACTTTTAAAAAAGGCCATAAAGAAAGATAAAGAAGAACACTATACAATGATAAAAGATCAGTACAAGAAGAGAATGTTTCACTCATTAACATATATGCACTCAGTATTTGTTGTTGCCGTTGTTCACTTGCTCAGTCATGTCCGACTCTTTTTGACCCCATGGACTGCAGCACGCCAGGCTTCCCTGTCCTTCAGTATCTCCCAGAGTTTGCTCAAACTCATGTCCATTGAGTCTGTGATGCCATGCAACCATCTCATCCTCTGTCACCCCTTTCTCTTCGTGCCCTCAGTCTTTACCAGAACTCAATATAGGAACACCTAAATATATAAAACATACTAAAAGACATAAAGGGAGAAATTGACAGGAATATAATAATACTAGGAAACATTAACACCCCACTGACATCACTGACAGATCTTTCAGACCAAAACAAAACAAAACAAAAAGGCAACAGAGATCCTAAATTCCACAATAAAATAGAGAAACATAATTGATATTTTCAGGACACTACAGCCTCAAAATACCAGAATACGCTTCTTCATAAGAACACCAAATGGCGGATGATACTGGTGCTTTGAGAAGGCCTAGAGGCCCTGGGGGCCCTGGGATGGGATGGTGGCTTCCAAGGTGGCTTCAGCAGGGGAGTCCTGGGCTTGGGTCACAGCCGGGATCAGGGATAGGGCAGAGACCACAGAGCTCACGGAAGCAAGGCCAAGGACAAGGTGTGGCTTCCGGTTACCAAGCTGGGCTGCCTGGTCGAGGACATGAAGATCAAGTCCCTGGAGGAAATCTCTCTTCTCTTTGCCCATCAAAGAATATGACATCATTGACTTTTTCCTGGGAGCATCCCTCAAGGACAAGGTTTTAAAGATTATGCCTAAAAAATAAAAATATAAATAAAATAAAGATTATGCCCATGCAAAAACAGACCGTGCTGGTCAGCAGACCAGGTTCAAGGCATTTGTCGCCATCAGGGATTACAATGGACATGTCGGTTTGGATGTCAAATGCTCTAAGGCAGTAGCCACTGCCATCCGTGGGACCATCATCCTGGCCAAGCTCTCTATCATCACCATGTGATGAGGGTACTAGGAAAATAAGATTGGCAAGTCCCACACAGTCCATTGCAAGGTGACTGGCCGCTGTGGCTCTGTGCTGGTGTGCCTCATCCCTGCTCCCAGGGGCACAGGCATCATCTCAGCCCCTGTGCCCAAGAAGCTCCTGATGACTGTTACACCTCTGCCAGGGGCTGCACCACCACCCTGGCATTTTCGCCAAGGCTACTTTTGATGCCATTTCCAAGACCTACAGTTATCTCACCCCTGATCTCTGGAAAGAAACGGTATTCACCAAGTCTCCGTATCAGGAATTCATTGACCATCTTGTAAAGATCCACACCAGAGTCTCTATGCAGAGGACCCAGGCTTCTCCAGCTGTAGCCACCACATAATTCTATATGAGAAAAATAAAGTGAATGAAGCCAGGAAAAAAAAAAAAAAAACAGAATACACATATACACATTCTTTACAATTACACATGGAACATTCTTTAGAATAGTAGGACGCAAAACAAGCATCAACAAATTTAAGAGAATAGAAATTATTTCAGGGATCTTTTCTGATCACAATGGTATGAAAGTAGAAATCAACCACAGAAAGAAGGAAAAAATGATTACATTGAGTCTATATAACATGCTCTAAAAAAGCAACGGGTCAACAATGAAATCATAGAGAAAATTGAAACAAATGACAATGAAAACAGAATCATCCAAAATCTATGGGGTGCAGCAAAAGCAGTCTTAAGAGGGAGGTTCCCAGCAATAGAGGCCTTCCTCAAAAAACAAGAAAAATCTCAGATAAACTCCCTACCTACCACCTAAAAGAATTGGGAAAAAAGGACAAACAAAACCTAATGTCAGCAGAAGGAAGAAAATAATAAAGAGCAGAGAGAAAATAAAATAGAAATTACAAAAATAATAGAAAAAGAACATCAATAAAACTAACAGCTATTTTTTGAAAGGGTAAGCAAAACTGACAAATCTCTGGCCAGGCTCACCAAGTAGAAAAGAAGAACCAAATAAACAAAATAAGAAATAAAAGAGGAGAAATGATAACAGACACTGCAGAGATTTTTTTTTTAAATAGAATACAATGAACAATTCTATGCCAACAAATTCAACAACCTAGAGAAATGGACAAGTTTCTAGGAACAGACAGCCCACCAAAAATGAATCAAGAAGAATTAGATAAATTTGAACAGATCCCTAGAAGTGAAATAGAATTTGTATTAATAATAATTTTTTTAAAAAACCTCCCTGCAAACAAAGTCCAGGACCAGATGGCTTCATTAGGGAATTCTACCAAACACAGGAGGAACTTATACTGATTCTTCTCAAATTCTTCCAAAAGACTGAAGAGCAGGGAGTACTCCCAGTTATTCTATGAAGCCACCATCATCCTGATACCAAAACCAGACAAAGACACTACCAAAAAAGAGAACTACAGGGCAATATCTTTGATAAATATAGATGCAAAAACTCTCAGCAAAATATTAGCAAATCAAACCCAACAATATACAGAAAAGATCATACACCATGATCAAGTTGGATTCATCCCAGGGTCAAAAGGATGTTTCAACATATGTAACCCAATCTTGTCAAACACCGTATCAACAGAAGGAAAGACAAAAACCACATGATCATCTCAGTGATGTAGAAAAAGCATTTGATAAAATTCAACATCCATTCATGAGAAAAAGTCTTATCAAAGTGGGAATAGAGGGAATATATTTCAACATAATAAAAGCTATTTATGACCAACCTACAGCCAACATAATACTCAAAAGTAAAAAGCTAAAAGCCTTCCTGCTAAATTCTGGAACAAGACAAGGATGTCCACTCTCACCTCTTCTATTCAACATAGTATCGGAAGTCCTAGACACAGTATCAGATAAGAAAAAGAAATAAAAGTTGTCTAAATTGAAAGGGAAGAGTAAAATTGTCATTATATGCAGATAACTTACGGCTTAAAGATTTAAACATAAGACATGACACCCTAAAACTCATATAAGAGAACATGGGTAAAACATTCCCTGACATAAATTGTAGTGATGTTTTCTTAGGTCAGTCTCCTCCCAAGATAATAGAAATGAAAGCAAAAATAAACAAATGGGACCTATTTAAACTTATAAGCTTTTGCACAGCAAAGGAAACCATAAGAAAAACAAAAAGGCAACCGACAGACTAGGAGAAAACATTTGCAAACAATTTGAGCAACACGGGCTTAATTTTCAAAATACACAAATAGCTCATACAACTTAATAACAAAAAACCAAACATCTCAAACAAAAAATGGGCAGAAGGCTCGTTCTTTCTCCAAAGAAGACATACAGATGGCCTACAAGCATATGAAAAGATGTTCACCATCTTTTATTAGATGCCAATCAACACCTCTAATTATTAGAGAAATGCAAATCAAAACTACGAGGTATCACCTCACACTGGTCAGAATGGCCATCATTAAAAAGTCTAGAAATAATAAATGCTGGAGAGGGTTTGAAGAAAGGGGAACCCTCCTACACTGTTGGTGGGAATATAAATTGGTACAGGCACTATGGAAAACACAGAGGTTCCCTAAAAAACTAGAAATAGAGTTACCATATGATCCAGCAATCCCACTCCTGCACAAATATCTGGAGAAAACTAATTTGAAACGATTCATGTACCCCAGTGTTCATTATAGCACTATTTACAAAAGCCAAGACACGAAAACAAGCAGAATGTCCATCAACAGATGAACAGATAAAGATATGGTCTCATATATACAGTGGAATATTACTCAGCCATATAAAGGAATGAAATAAAGCCATTTGCAGCAACAGGCATGGACCGGGAGCTCAAACTAAGTGAAGGAAGTTAGAGAAAGACAAATACCATATATCACTTCTATATGGAATCTCAAAAATGATACAAGTGAACTTATTTACAAAACCTACCCACAGTCATCGAAAACAAACTTTATGGTTACCAAAGAGGGAATGAGGAAGGAGGGATAAATTAGAAATTTGGGATTAATATAGACACACTATTATATATAGAATAAACGGGAACTATACACAGTGTCTTATAATGAACTATAATGGAAAAGAATCTGAAAAAGAAATATATATATATACACATATATGTAACAGAATCACTTTGCTATATACCAAAAAGAAAAGTGTTAGTTGCTCAGTCGTGTCTGACTCTTCGCAACCCCATGGACTACAGGCCCATCAGGCTCCTCTGTCCACAGAATTCTCCAAGCAAGAATACTGGCTTGAGTTTCCATTTCTTTCTCCAGGGGATCTTCTCAACCCAGGGATTGAACCCTGGGTCTCCTGCATTGCAGGCAGAGTCTTTACTGTCTGAGCCACCAGGGAAGAATATACCAGAAACTAACAACACTGTAAATCAACTATACTTCAATTTGTATATTTTTTTAAATATTTTAATTGAAAAAAAAAATTTACCATGCTGCACAGCATGTGGGATCTTAGTTCCCCAACCAGGGATCGAACACATGCCTCCTGCATTGGAAACAGGGAATCTTAACCACTGGACCACCAGGGAAGTGCTTACTTCCATTTAAACAACAACAAAAAAGGATCTAAAGAAGAAAAAACAAAGTTGGCCAAACCATTGTTGTGCTATGTACCAAGTCCTCTCCAGCTCTTTCCGATCCTGTGGACCGTAGCCTGCCAGGCTCCTCTGTCCATGGGAAGTTGGTCTCCTTTAAAATAAAAATAAGTGAAACCTGGGAATCTGAGAGCAGCTCATCTAGGACATCTCAGTAAACACTGAATCCCAACTGCAGTGAGTCAGTGGGGCTGCTTGCGTTCAGTGGAATAGCTGATTCAGAATCTAGCAAACCCAGGCGGCGCTTGTAGCAAAGAACCCACGTGACAAATAAGGTTTAATCCCTGGGACGGGAAGATCCCCTGGAGGAGGGCATGGCAACCCACGCCGGTATTCTTGCCTGGGAAATTCCATGGACAGGAACCTGGCGGCTATAGTCCATAGGGTGGCAAAAGAGTTGGATAAAACTGAGCAACTTTAAAAAAAAAAGAAGAGAACTTGATGCATCAAAGGATCCTAGGCCCTTAAAATCCTAGATTGACACAGTTTGTTTGCTGATTCACGAGCCTAGGGAGGATTCTCTGCGTGTGTACTTTGTGGATTTGGGGAGAGATTCCCCCTACAGAAGCCCATTGGCTACCTTTTCCAGGGCCGGTGATCACAATTTACCCATCTCACTTGGCAAAGAAGGACCCCCTGGTTCTGCTTGTCCAAGTGGGGTTGCCCCCCTGCTCTGCATATACATGCAGCCTCCCCTCTTCCTGCTTCATATCAAGGTCTGGGCAGACAGGCCCTGCTGCGGCAGAAGAGAGCCCCTCCTGACTTCCCATCCGCATTTTCCTGGGCCGTGGCCTGCATGTCCCACATTGTCCCACCCTCCAATCATGTGTACGTGTTGTTATCAAAAGAGTCAGTAAAAATGAAAGTACGTGGGGTCGTATTTTCGAACTGACACCTTTGTTCCCCCATGTCCTCCCACCTTTTAGTATTTTTCCATTGTCCCCAGCTCTTCCACCCTCTCATTGTGGCAGCAACCAGACCAGTCTTGTTCTCTGCTTTATGGATGTATTGATATTAGCAGAGAACAGAAAAAGGAGCAGATTCTGGTGTCTGAGTTGTAAAGGCCTAGCCCCTGAAACAAAGTAACTCCAGTGAACCCTCTCTGTTTGAGGTGGTGACTGACAAGTCCAAGCTCCCCCAGACCAGGCAAAGTTTCCCTGGGCTAGGGTCAGGGAGGAGCAGGCGTAGATGCCAGAAGACCTGCTCACAGCCCAACATTCAGAGAGCTGCACCCAGAGGGACCCACAGAGGACAGGAAGACACAGATGTAATTGTACATGTGCTTCTGTCCCCAGTCACCAAAAGGCAAAAACTGCAAGTGCTCATCAACAGCTAAATGGATTCACAAAATGTGGTCTATCTGCACAATGGAATATTATTTGGCCATAAAAAGGAATTAAGTACTAAATACTTGCTATAACGTGGATGAACTTTGGAAATATGCTGAGTGAAAGAAGCCAGACACAAAGACCGTACATTGTATGATTCCATCTACATGAAATGCCCAGGATTGGCAAATTCACAGATTAGACTGGTAGTTGCCAGGGGCTGGGAAGGGATAGGGAGTGACTGCTAATGGGTGAGGGTTTCCTTTTGGGGTGATGAAAATGTTTGGAACTAGACAATGTTGATAGTTGCACAATACTGTGAATGTATTAAATGCTACTGAATTGTATACTTTAAAACTTGTTGGGAATTCCCTGGCAGTCCAGTGGTTAAGACTCTGCACATTCACTGCTGAGGGCCAGGGTTCAATCGCTAGTTGGGGAACTAAGATCCTGCAGCCATAGAGAGTGGGCCAAAAAAAAAAAAAAAAAAACCACACACTCAAATTGTTAAAATGGTGACTTTTATGTTATGTGTATTTTAACACATACACTACATAGGCTTCCCCTCCACTCCACCCCCTTGTGGTTACAAGGAGCTCTTGCACACACCCCTACTCCCATTGCTGGGTATGCACAGGTTCCTTGCACAACCTCCTGTACCCTCTTTGTTTGGCTGACTCTTTCTGCCATCTATCCTCTCCCTCCCAAGTCAATAAGTATCGATTTAAATTGAGCCCTGCACTAAGCCACAAAGGAATTCCACATCACCATGGACCAGGGCTATCCCAGGGTTCACTCGTGGGGACAGACAACTGTTGTGTTAGGTAGATCGATTTTCTCACCTACATCCTTTGTTTCTGCCTCCTCACCCCGACCCTTTCTACCCAGACATGGGAGGGGGTGCTTAGAGCCCCCTCGCATGCCTCAGGCCCAGGGATGAAAGACAAAATCTCTTGCGAACTTTCCTTGAGCAATGCCCATCACCCTGCAAGAGGGCCACACGGCAGGATGGGCTCCTCTGCGGGTGCATGACCTGACCTCCAAATGGGGGCTCTGCGGACGCCATCAGATCCTACCACCTAGCCCAGGGTAGTGCCACCAACACAGGCCCTCCAGGACCGGAGCCGGAAGAGCAGTCGCCTGGGAGGCCCTGAGCCTTGCTCTCTCATTGGTGGTCCAGTCCGTCACAGATCACTTACAGATCAGCCCCACCCCGTCCCAGACGCCTCAAATCAAGGAGTGTCCTATGAGTGTCATGAGCCTGAGGGGTGACAAAGCCCCCTGGTGGCAGGGAGGGCCACGGCAGGGATCATAACACTTTGCCCGTCACGGAACCCGCCTACTCGCTAAAGCTCCTGTAGTATCGCGAGCGGCCATTCAAAGCCAAGCGGAGTCTGCGCCGCGAGGCCCTGCCCACTTTACCAGTTTTCTGTGGGAGCCGACGTTCCCATGGAGCACGATTCGTGATTGGTTGCGTAAAGCATCTAAGAAGGCGGAGCTGACCCAGCAGGGGCGAGACTGCCGCCGCCGTCGCTTTGGCAACCCGGCCCAGTCTCCTGGCTTCCCCAGCTCTGAAACGGGGCTATGGTGCCCTCTAGCGGCCGCGTGCTGACACGGCAGGGGACCGGGACCGGGTGGGCGCTAGGAGGCCCTCCGCGCGTGGGAGGCTGGGAAATGGGGGAACCGAGGCGGACGGAGAGGGGAACAACCCGTTCAAGGTCACGGAGAGACACAAATCCAAGGCTTCTGGAGTCGGCCCTTTGGTATTCTGCTGCCGCTTTTGTCAATTCAAAGAAACAACAAAAACCCCTCACAGGCTGGTACCTACACGGAGCTTAAGCGGCAGAGCCCCTCACTAGCAGAGGACTCTTGGCGGGGGTAGGGGTAGGGGTTGGGGGCGCGGCTAGAAATGGACCCACCTGGTCCTACGTGTTGGTACCATTTGCAGGAGTGAACTGCAAATTAGTTAAGATCTGTATTGAATCGTAATAGGTAAAGATGGCTCTCTCCTCACCCTGACTGTCACACTTCCCCTCGGGTCCCTAAAGCATTAGAAGCTGCCTGAGAGCAAGTTGAGTTGGGGGTACATTTTACTGTGGCCTTAATGGAAACTGTTTACATAGATAGTTATTACTGGCCATCCTGGGGTAGGAATGACTTCCAGGAATAATCCCACTGCCCACCTGCCATCATGACACTGAGCACTAGAGCAGCTGGGATGTGGGAGGAGGAGGAGGAGAAACAAGGTTTGAAATGTACAGAGCCGGAAGCTGGTATGAGGAAAATTCTTCCAATCATCAAATGCCTAAATTTATGAGCAGCTCAAAACGGAAGTTTTTCCTGTTGAGAGTTATCATCAATAATGCAGTGAATATAATTGCAAACTCCCTCTATAAATTTTTTTCAAATATGTCCATATGTAACCAACAGAAACAATTCTGCCATGGAGAAGTAAATTGTAACAATTTTTTTTTCAGATCATACCAAAAGAGAAAGAGATAAAATTTGAATAGAGGCAATATATGGGTTTGGGGATTAATAATATACTTAATGAGAAGAAGTGAAGTATATGAACACACTGGAGGAAAATTAAGTTTCTTGCTGACTTGATCAAAATACTGACATTAACAAAAATAACAAATCTCATAATAGATCTTTTACAAGACATTGACGTCAAGTTGACTGAGTATTGCCACTTCAGAGTATTTAAGATGGGTCTCTGAATATGAAACCTTGATATGCCCAGAAAATGTACAGCTTTTATAGGAAAGAAATTTGACAGAGGTTTCCCAAAATTTGACAGTAGTCCTAAAAATGTACACAGGATTAATAACAAATTGCAAAGCTGAAACTTCTAAACTATCAATAATGAAAAACAAATTTCCATCTACCAAACTAAAAGAAAATCAGCATGAATTATTTTTCTATTTTCTATCCTCTTGCTAGAAAATGATATTACAAGATTGTTGTCATATGAAAAGGCAGGCAAAGCATCTGCAGCCAAAAATTGTAGGGGGAAAAAATGTATTATAGGAGTTTGTCAGGCAGTTAACAAAACTTTATGTCAGTTTTCTGAATTATGTGAGATTTGAAATATTTCTCAGCTTTTAAAATGTTATGTATTGTTTTCTTTCTGATTCTAAAGAACATTCCTTTCCTAACTAATTCTGTATTCCTAATTTTCGGTTCTTTTTTAACCCCCCCCCCCAAGTTATATAATCTTCAGTAACCCACAAAACCTGGAGCTGCCTCAAATGAACACCCACACAACACCATTCATCACATACTTGAGAATCAAGAACTATAGGCTCATTAAGTAAAAAGAGCCACATGATCTGTTTTCTAGAGACATTTGTGTGCTTTGAAGTAGCTCTTTTATCAGTAAAAAGGTGCTGGTGAACATTAAGTCCAACAGCTGACTTTGACTCTAGAAAATTCAGAGAATCACAAAATCACAGACTTACTAAAAGCTTGATCCAATGAGAATGACTTTCACTCATTAAGCTACTTTTAGCTGTTGGTCCCCCCGGAGCCTTCCATTCCTTTAGTGTCATCTCCCAAAGAAACTGCAGAGGACAGCTTGGGGCCATTCTGTCACCATTCCCTCAGACAGAAGGGGTGAGTTTTCTTCCTCCTTAGTCTTTTGGGTATTTTAGGATTGTCATCATCTGTTACGCAAAACAAAACAAAATTTCATGTTTTACCTTAATGTTTCATGAGGTAAACTTCTTTCATCTTGCCCTATTGACATCTGTAGAAAGAGGATTTTTTTTGAAAGTCTGTTGCTCAGAACTAAGCGGCTACAATTTACAGGAAGGTGCCTTATCCATTCGAATGTACAACAATGTATCCTCTTTGGTGGAGAGCTTCTAGTCCCACGTTGGTTTTTTCCTTTCAGGCTGTACTAGAAGAAAAAAACATAAGAGGCACAAGGGTATGCCAGATGGTGAAAAATAGGTTTACGGCACCAAAATAGTGTTGTTTTTATTAAAAACTAGGCTAGCATGGAATGCCAGAAGGTGTGAAACCCAGCTCTGAATAACAATCTCCAGATTTAGCGTTAATCTTGGCCTGTGTGAACCTCCCACCAGGTGAAGCAGGGTGGGCCTGCCAGCCTTCCTGGGGCTGGGGCGGAGGGGTGAAGAGGGACGGGCAGGGAGTTGTTTTTGCAGGGCTGGCTGCAAAGGATCCTGGAGGCCCATGGGGGAGCCAGTGGGCCTGCTTTTTAGGGGGCCAGCTTGGCTCCCCACCCCTTCCTATCCCCATGCCCCACCATCAGTACACTGAAATCCTCAGCCAGGTGCTGATTCACCCATATCTCCTTCATACTGGAGTCTGAGGTCCAAGAACAATTACTGCTGGAAACATGACCCCTAAGAAAGCCTAGGTTTCTTCAGCATTATTTTATGTCATTTTATTTCTTTAGTTTTGACTGTGCTGGGTCTTTGTTGCTGCGCGGGCTTCTCATTGCAGTGGCTTCTACTGATGTGGAGCAGGGGCTTTAGCATATTTGGGCTCAATAGTTGCAGCTCCCGCGCTCAAGAGCACAGGCTTACTAGTTGCGGCGCATGGGTTTAGTTGCTCCGCAACATGTGGGATCTTCTGGATCAGGGATCAAACCAGTGCTTCCTGTATTAGGCAGGAGGATTCTTTACCACTGAGCCACCAGGGAAGACTTCTTCAGCGTTATTGAAGGGAACAACCATGACCAAAAGTTTTCCCCTAACCCTTAGGGTTACCGAACCAAACTTGGACCCGCTCTCCCGCACAGTAAAGCCCACCTACTGCCGCCCGGTTGTGGGGAAAGAAAGCGCACCATCTGTCTCAGGGCTTCCAGCGAGGAGCCTAGACAGTACTTAAGGGTCAAAAGACCCAACTCTGGTGGCTTTCAGGGGAAGGTTTTTAAAGAGGAGAGAGGGGGTTGCTGGGTATGTGATCAGCTGGTGGACATTCTTCCAATGGATTGGTGATGAGGGAATCAAAAGTCAACATCTTCAGCCACCTGGTTCCTCCTGGTCTGGGGCCTGTGTGCTTGTGGCAGCAGACAGTTAACTTCTTCCATCTGGTGGGGGTTTCGGTCTCTGTGAAACAGCTCAAAGTATTTGGCTCAGAATTTTATCTCTAGCCTTTGAGGAGGAGCTAAAGGTCCCTGACTTTGTTTAAGGGCTAAACTATCATTATTTTGTCCTGCTTGACTGTTGTCTTTCTGCATTTTCTCACGACTCTGATTACATTCTTTGGAACCCGGGGAAGGGCTAGAAGGCTAAAGTTTTCCTACAGACAAGAGGCAGTTGGAGGACATGGGTAGGGGGAGGTGTCTGTTCTGGGAAGGCCCCCATAGGGTCCTGCTTGGTTACATTACCAGTGTCCCTCAAACTCTCCAACTTTAAGGAAGCCAGCATCTGAGAGGGTTAGGCCCCCCATCAAAAAAGTCCATTGTCATACTGAGTCAGGGAGAGGGTTAGGCTCCTCATCAAAAAAGTCCATTGTCATACTGAGTCAGTGAGCTTTTGCTACAAACCAACCAACCACAAAGCTTGGTGCCTTAAGGCAGTGGTCCTCAGCCTTTATGGTATCAGGGATGGGTTTCATGTAAAATAATTTTTTCATGGACCAGGGGGTGGAGAGGTGGTTTCCGGGTGATTCAAGTGCATTACATTTATTGGGTACTTTATTTCTATTATTATTACATCAGCTCCACCTCAGATCATCTGGCATGAGATCCCGGAGGTTGGGGACCCCTACCTTAAAGTACCAACTCTGGATTTAGCAGACTGGCAATCTGGGCTAAGCCCCACTGATGCACTTGGCTCATGCCCACATCTGTGACATCAACTGCCAGGTTGGCTGGGGACAGGCTGGTCTGAGAAAGCCTCAGCTAGTTAGATTGTATTTCTTCCATGCAGTCTCACATCTCCCAAGGCTAGCCTGGGTTGTTCACAGGGAGGTAGCTGAGTTGCAAAAGAGTAAGCTGAAACAGCAAAAAAATGCTCACAGCCTTTTGAGATAGGCCTGGACCAGGAATAACACTTTGTATTCAATTGGTCAGAGCAAGTCCCAAGGCCAGCTCAGGTTCAAGGGCTGCAGTTCTTGATGGGGGCAGCTACTCTGCATTGAAAAAGGGATGCAAGTACAAAGAAGATATAATGGCGGCCATTTTTTTCTTTTTCTAAAATTTTTTTAATTGAGGTAACATTCTTTTGGATAAGTTTCATGTGTACAACATTATATTTCTATTTCAGCTTGCAGGATCTTGGTTCCCCTATCCGGGATTGAACCTGGGCCCTTGACAGTGAAAGCGAGGAGTCGTAACCACTGCCCCACCAGGGAATTCCCGTGTTTCTACTTCTTTATACACTAGAACATGCTCACCACC
The DNA here is from genome assembly GCF_032405125.1 of Capricornis sumatraensis. Lineage (NCBI taxonomy): Eukaryota > Metazoa > Chordata > Mammalia > Artiodactyla > Bovidae > Capricornis > Capricornis sumatraensis. The sequence goes on along the minus strand of NC_091092.1, from coordinate 102,692,989 downwards.
AAAAATTTAGTTTTCATCCATCAAAATACAGTCGACCCCCTTTACCCAATTTGCCCCCCTTCCTCTGGTAATACTAGGGGACTGAGGGAACAAAAAGTGCCCATGAAACTGAGAAGTCACCTTGAGACTAAAAGATTAGGCAAGCAGCTCCATGTAATCAAGTTGGCAGCTGCACTTTGCACCAGTGTGGAGCATTGGGACAATTTTATACTTAATCTAGGGTAGGGGTACAGATATTTGAAAACAGGCCATGCATTCCTAAATCAAGATTTACGAATGGGTAGCTAGTCACGTGGGCACTGGGAATACGTCACAAAGGGTTTTCATCATTGTTTGGGGACTAAGAAAGCATAGAGCCTACCAGATCCTGATGATTATGAAACAACCCCTATTAACTACAAAACCGTTGATGACAGATAAGTGATTCACTACATAGTACAGTCTGGGTAGGGTCAGTGAAAAGATGGGAGAAATTGCAAGAGCCCAAAATGGCGTCAGTTATGCTATCAGCCATACAGGTAGCCACTACTCTGCCCTCTGTATCTACATATTTTTTTGTTTCATTTGGTCTGTTCATTTTTTTTTTAATATTCCACATATGAGTGAAATCATTCAATATTTGTCTTTCCTCTGACATTTCACTTAGCATAATACCCTCAAGATCCATCCATGTTTTTGTAAATGGCAAGGTTTCATCTTTTTTATGTCTGAGATGTATTATATATAAAGAAGATGTGAGAGAGATATATCTCATATTCATGATCATATGGTTTTTCTCATCATTCATATAGTGAATTACACTGATTAATTTTTGAATATTGAACTAATCTTGCATTCCTAGGATAAAACCCACTCAGATATGATGTATTTTTCTTATTATATATTATTGAATTTGATTTGCTCAAATTTTGTTAAGAACTTTTGCATTAGTGTTTCTGAAGTACATTGGTATATAGTTTTCTTATAAGATTTTTGTTTGGTTTTGGTACAGAGTAATGCTGACCACCTCATGAATGATTTGGAAAATAGTCTCTCTTTAATTTCCTGGAAGAGTTTGTGGAGTATTGACTCATTTTGTCTTTAAATATTTATTGGAATACTCCCATAAAGCCAGTTGGGCCTGGAGTTTTCTTTGTAGAAATGTTTTCAATAAATTCAATATCTTTAATCAATATAAGGCTAAACAGTTTACCTATTTCTTCTTATTGAGCTTCAATAGTTTATGTATTTCAAGGACTTTTTCCATTTCACCTAAGTTGTCAAATTTGTTGGCATAAATTTCACGATTTTTTCCCAACATATATTAAAAATACTATAAAGCCTCTAGAATAAAAACAATGTAATATTGGTACATGAATAGAAAAGAAACCAGTGGAATAGATTAGAGAAAGTCTAGAAAGAGACTCAAATATATTTGGCAATTTAGTATATGACAAAGTATATGGCATTTCAAATTATTGGGGTAAAGTACTGAAAAAATTTTATTTTGGTAAAATATCCACAGCATAGAATTGACCATTTGAGCCATTTTGGGGTATACAGTTCAGTGTCATTAAATACATCCATATTGTGGAACTTCCCTGGTGACTCAGATGGTAAAGAATCTGCCTGCAATGCAGGAGACCTGGGTTCAATCTCTGGGTCTGGAAGACCCCCTGGAAAAGGGAATGGCAGCTCACTCCAATATTCTTGCCTGGGAAATCCCATGGACAGAGGAGCCTGGGAGGCTACAGTCCATGGGGGTCACAAAGAGTCGGACACAACTGAGCGACTAACACTTTCACTTTCAGAGAACTAAACTCTTCCATGCTAAATGGTATGGCCAAAAAAAAAAAAAAAAAACATTTATTTTGTACAACCATCACCACATCCATTTTCAGGACTTTTTCTTAAAAGACTTTTTTAATGCTACCATTTATTCATTTAGTATTTTACTTATTACAAGACCATTTCTTTTTACTGCCTCAAAAATCCTTTGTGCTCTTCGTATTCATCCCCCTCTCCCCCAGTTCCTGGCAACCACTGACCTTTTTACTGTCTCCATGGTTGTGCCTTTTCTAGAGTGTCATATAGTTGGAATCAAACAGTATGTACCCTTTTCAGATGGGCTTCGGTCACTTACTAATATACATTTAAGCTTCCTCCATGTCTTTTTCTGACTGGACAGCTCACTTCTTTTCCGTATTGAATAACGTTCCATTGTTGGGATATACCACAATCTATCCATTCACCTATTGAAGGACATCTTGGTTGCTTCCAAATTTTGGCAAGTATGAATCAAGCAGCTATAAACATCCATGTGCATGTTTTTGCGTGGACATAAGTTTTCAATTCCTTTGGGTAAATATCAAGAAGCACAAGTAGTGGATCATATGGTAAGTATATGTTTAGTTTTCTAAGAAACCACCAAATGATTTTCCAAAGTGGCGGTATCATTTTGCATTCCCACGGCTGATGAGTAAGAGTGTCAGTGGTGAATTGGAGAAGAACTGTATTTAATATCCTGTAATAAACCATAATGGAAACGGTCATGTATACTTATATACGTATATATATACATCTATGGGCTTCTCTGGTGACTCAGTGGTAAAGAATCCAAAGAATCTACCTGCCAACGCAGGAGATGCAGGAGACATGGGTTCTATCGCTGGGTCGGGGAAGAAAATTTCCTTCGAGAGGAGGAAATGGCTACCCACCCCAGTATTCTTGCCTGGAGAATGCCATGGACTGAGGAGCCTGGTGGGTATAGTCCATGGGGTCACAAAGAGTCGGACGTGACTTAGTGACTGAGCATGCATGCAGTGCAAGCAGAAAACCTCATATATTGAGAAAAACTGTGACTAGACTGGTTAAGGCTACGATCCCTTGCATGCTAGCATTCACTTTGCAGTGTATCCCTGCCCTTCATTCCTTCCATCCAGGGGTGTCTATTTCTTCACCCTCCTACCCCAGAGTCTGGACTGGCCTTGTAACCTGCTTTGGCCAATAGCAGTAGATGGAAGTGACTTGAGACTCCCACAGTCAGTTCAGGAAGCTTGAGGCTTCTGCCTTGATTCTCTCAGAAAGTTCTGGTTGCCATATAAAGGAGTCCACTTAGCCGACTAGAACATAAAAAGCCATGGAGAAGAGGAGACCTGAGGAGCCCTAGTCCATAGCCAGATATGTGAGTCAGGCTATCTGGAATCTTCCAGCTCAGCTGATTCTCCCTCTTGAGTGAGTCCAGTCAAAACTGGCAAGAGGAAGTGCCCAACCAACCAGCACAAGCATAACACATCATAAACTATTGCTGTTTTGGGCCACTATCCCTTGGGGTGGCTTGTTACACAGGAAAGGTAATTAAAACTGGAGTTCAATTTATTATTACAAAATGAAAAACCATAATAGGCAGAGGAAGTGGGTGGGGGTAGAGAGGAAACAAAATTGGCCTTACCTTGATAATTACTGAAGCTGGGGATTCATTATCTACTCATCTATTTTTGTATATATTTGAAATTTTCCATAGTAAAAAGTAAAAAATAAAAGGGAGGGTTGGAAAGATTTCATTGGAAAAATGTGGCTTTTCTCTGGCATTCCAGTGGCTAAGATTCCATGCTACCAATGCAGGGGGGCCGGGGGTCCATCCCTGGTGGAGGAACTAGACCCCCAATGCCGCAACTAAAGATCCCACATGTTGCAACTAAGACCCAGTGCAGCTAAATATATTTTTTAAATGTATATGTCTATTTTTGTCTTTTGGCTATACCACTGGGCATGTGGGTTCTTCGTTCCCAGCACCCCTGCTTTGGAAGAGGCGAGTCTTAACCACTGGATTGCCAGGGAGGTCCCTTAAAATGTATATGCATACTTGATATTCAACACATTTAATTTTTTTACATGATTACATAATACACAGAATGAAATACATTTTCCCGCCAGCAGGCCACATTTTGACTCTCCAAATACTCTCCAGTTCACCCCTGAATGTCAGAGATATTACATAAAATTTCTGGGTGTGTCATGAGATCAACAAGGATGAGAAACCAGCTCCTAAGGCAGCTGGTGGCCCCCAGCAGGCAGGACTCAGCGGGGCAGGAGCCCTCAACCCCGCAGCCCGGAGTATGAGGAGACGATGAGGAAGTTCGGCTTGTGGCAGCCCGCTCTGCCTTCCTTTCCTCCTTCCTGCCACATCAGGTCAAGACTGTACCAAGGCCCGCCCGCCCTGCTCGACAGCACGGGCTCGAGCTCCGGGGGAGGGTGAGAGTGGGGCTGCAAGCGGCTGGAAAAGGCGGACCAGCCTGAATTTCAGCCCTCCATCCTTTTAAGGGGACTGGCGAGCCACCCTGGGGCTAAAGGTCGCTCTGGAGCTCTCCAGGATTCTGCCCCTCTGAGTCACGCTCTCCCGGAACCCCGGCATCCCCGGGCTCAGATTCTAGACTGTAACGCCTGCGGGCAGCCCCGAAGTGAAGGAGCGCGGCTGGGCGCCCGGCAGTTGCGACCGCCCTGTTGATCCCGTCCCTGCTTCCTTAAAGAATGACTGATGGCGAGTTCTCCCGCCTCGAAACCACTCTCTGAGCAAGCCCTTTCCTTCCAGAGACGCCCGGAACCCGCGGAGGAGGGGGCAGGAAGGTGGAGAGTCGGTGGGGGGAGGGAGGGAGGAAAAGGAATGAATTGCATTGGCCCGTCGCCTCCGCAGCGGAAGATGCTGACACCCTCCGTCCAGCCCCCTCCCCGGGGGCCCTGCGTCCCCCTTCCCTCTGCCAGGCTGCAAACACACGAGCACGCAGACCTGCGCACTAGAACATAAACAAGGATATTTCATTTCTTCTTTTTTTTTTGCACACTAATAAATAAACTACTGCAACAACAACAGAAAAAGCAAGCGGAATCCAAATATCCTCTCGGTTGCCATTTGGTTATATAAGAAGGACGAATTAAGGCGAGCTGGCGGTAAAGAGTCGCTCCAAATCCAAGCCCCTGCACCGGCCTTAAATCAAAAGGGAAAAAGTGGGGCAGAGTTCTGCCAGCAGCAAACATGATCTGCTTCTGGGGAGAGGACTGTCACAGGTCACAGAACTCGGCCCAGCTAAAAGTCCGCAGCCCCTGCACACCTCCGGGAACCCTTATTCGTTGTTGTTGTGCAGGGATGGGCTCCAGGCAGCTTCCTTTGTAAGGTGCCCCCCACCCCCAGCCCGCGGGTCGAGCTGCCGGGGCAGGGAGCAAACACCCGCCCCAAGGTACTGGACCACCGGCGTCCCTTTGCCCAGGAATTTAGGATTGGGATGGAGAAAAAGAAAACAGTGTTCATGAAGAGCCAGAAAGCGTTCTGTGTAAGTAGGGGATTGTGGGAGGCTGTGAGCCTGAGGAGGGGAGCTGTGTCAAAGAACAAAAGGCTGAGGCGGGGCGAGAGAAAGAGAGAATATGAAGACATGCTGGCGTAGAGAGGGACAGGCCACAGGAATTCTGCTTGAACTCCCTGCTGCCTTCGCTCATTTTCCAGAACAAAAATCTCTTTTCTGTTTCACCAGACACCTATGACCTATAACCTTCTTCGGAGGTTCAGGAAGCTTGAAACTTCCGGTACTTATACTCAGAATTCTAAATAATATGCTCTCAAATTGAAGTTTTCTTTCTCATTTTACTTAAATTAAAAAAAAAAATTTTTTTTAGAGCAGTTTTAGGTTCTCAGCAAAATTGAGAGGAAGGTGCAGCGATTTTTCCGTAACTCCTGCTCTCCCCCAGCACACACAGCCTCCTCCATTATCAACATCTCCCCTAGAGTGGTATGTTTGTTCCAGCCGATGAGCCTACACTGACACCATCGTCACCCGCAGTCCAGAGTTTACATTATGGCTCACTCTTGGTGTTGTGTAGGTTCGGATAAACGTATAATAACCTGTATCCACCATTTTAGGGTTTTAGTGTGTGCTCAGCCATGGCCGACTCTTTGCGACCCCATGCACTGTAGCCGGCCAGGCTCCTTTGTCCGCCGCATTTCCCAAGCAAGAACACTGAAGTGGGTTGCCATTCCTACTCCAAGGGATCAAACCCGAGTCTCCTGTGTCTCCTGCATTGGCAGGCGAGTTCTTTACCGCTTGAGCCATCAGGAAAGCCCTAAAGGACAGTGCCACTGCCCTAAAAATCCTCCATGCTCCTCCTGCTCATCCCTCCCCCACCTCCAGCAACTGCTAATCCTCTCACTGTGTCCATAGCGTTGTGTTTTCCAGAATCTCATATAGTTGGAATTGTGCAGTACGTATGGCTTTTTGGATTGGTTTCTCTCACTTAGTAATTCATCCCGCTTTTGTGGTAAAAATTTGCTGCTTACATTTTCCTAACCCTTCTCTCCTTTAGTACACAGTCCATAATACCTTCCGGTTGAGGGAAGAAAGCTTATGTCAGGCTTACAAATAAATTGGAAACAAATGTTTTTTCTTTGGGAAAAGAAAACTCATACTTCCTGCGTTCTGGAAACTAGAAATCCCAGTGTTTCCAGTTTCAGCCACAGTCCAAACCTTTTCTTTTTTAAAAAAAAGTTTTATTGGACTATAATTTATTTATAACATTGTATTAGTTTCAGGTATACAGCAAAGTGAATCAGTTATACATATATACATATATCCACTCTTTTTAGGTTCTTTTCCCATGTAGGTCATTAGAGTATTGGGGAGAGTTCCCTGTGCTATACAGTAGGTCCTTCCACACACACTTCTGTGTGTGTGTGTGTGTGGGTGTGTGCATGCTCAGTCGCTCGGTTGTGTCTGATTCTTTGCGACCCCATGGACTGTAGTCCTCCATGTTCCTCTGCCCAGGGAATTTTCCAGGCAAGACTACTGGAGTGGGTTGCCATTCCCTTCTCCAGGGGATCTTCCCAGCCCAGGGACTGAACTCGAGTCTCCTGCATCAGCAGGCAGATTCTTTACCACTGAGCCACCAGGGGTGCCCATTTTATATATAGTACTGTGTATATGTCAAAGTCCAACCTTTCTAAAGCATTCTCTGACTTCATCTTCCGGAGCAGGGATTTTAAAACCCAAGGACACATGCTCAGAATCATGGCTGCTTCACCCAAGAATGGGCATGACATGAGGCCTGGCATCCATGGAGCTATCCTAAGGGCTGCCTCTCCTCACCTGGGCAGGATGGTCCCACCTGCAATATACAGAGGCTGGCCATGCTCTGCCTGGAGGCAAAACCACAGGGGCCTGTTTTAGGAGGACTGGCAAAGACTCATCCCCCCCTTACTTCTCTGGAAGTCATGATCGTGGTGCTGTGGCAGTTTCCCTCACCTCCTCGTCCTCACACAGTCTCTGCAGCCTTCTCCCATCAGCCAGAATCATAACAACAGCAATCAATATTTACCGACTGCTAATTACATGCTAGGCACCTGGCTGAGCCCCTTTTATGTATGTATTTAATCCTCATGACCAGATGAAGCAGGTAACAGTAGTGTCCCCTATTTTTATAACTGAGGAAGCTGAGGCATCGAAAGATTAAGTCACGTGCTCAAAGTCACACAGCCTTGAAGTAGCCTAACCAAGAGTTAAGTCAAGACAGCCTAGTTTCAGAGTTCAGCTGCGAACCACTACACTGTGATGGGAAAGATAATAGTTATAAATTGCTGTGTAATGAATTACTCTCAAACGTGGTGTGTTAAAACAATGGACAGTTATCAGTGTCTTCTGAGGGTCAGGAATCTGGATGCTCAGGGGAGCTTATGGGGAAGGCTACCGTCAAGCTGGCAGCCAGGGCTGTAGTCTCCCAAGACTTGACTGGGCCTACAGGATCTGCTTCTGACCTCATTCATGTGGCTGTTGGCAGGAGGCCTCAGTGCCTTGCCACGTGGGCCTCTCTATGGGGCTGCTCCGGATAAGCGTTCCCACAGCCCGAGGGATGAGGGGAAGAGAGAGACTGAGAGATGAGCCACCCTGCCTTTTATGACCTACTCTCCTGGTCACCCATCATCATCTCTGCCTTATTCTATTCATTAAGTCCAACCCACACTCAACAGGAGGGCTTACACAAAGGCGTGAACACCAGAAAGCACCAGGAAGCAGAGATCACTGGAGGCCATCTTGGAGGCTGCTACCACTGGTGTGAAGAGGAGCTAAACAGAAGGACCATGTCCACAGAAAAACCTAAAACCTGCTCTAGAGGTGATGGCAAAGAGCTAGCATGCAGAAATTAGAAGCAAAGGATTATACGTACACATGGTACCATGGACGCTTCTGAAAAACTTAGTGAAAAAATGAACAGGATGAATTATAGAACACAATACCATTAATGTAATTTCAAAATATATGCATACAGGTGCCATTCATCTCAATTGCAAAAACAGGAACCCTAATTGATGCTGTTAGAAGTCTGGACAAATTGCCCTTGGAGAGGAGCTTCTGGAACACTCATCATGTTGTCTTTTTTGGGCTGGGAGCTAGTTACACAGCTGTACTCATTTTATGGAAATTCATCCAGCTGTGCACTTACGATGTGTGCGTTTTCCATATGTCTGTTACATGGCTATACAGTTTACATTAAAACCAAAAATACATTCATGGAAAACATCAGTACCCATTTTGTGAGAGCCTATATAAAGGAAAAGATAGACATTAAAATGATTGTCTATGGGGGGATGGAAGTGGGGAATGGAGATCAAAAGAAAATACACACACACACAGACACACACACGACAGGTCTGCGATCGTTGTTGATACACCACAGAGGAATGTTATTAATTTGACCCTCTGTACCTGAGGTTAAAAAAGAACAAAAAAGCTGTGTTTGTGATCTCACATTCAGGTGGGCCACAGGAGAACTTTTTTTTTTTTTATGGTGCTTATAAGTCTGTCTCCATCTACCCAGTTACCTAAGGTCCCTCACCCATCAGTGCTCCCAAATCAAAAAGAGTTGATCCCAGAGGCTCCGCCAGCCTCTGCAGAAGCTGCTCAGGTCAACACCCACCCCAGCTGAGTTACTTAGTGGGGAGGAAAGATGCACTCTAATCAAATCCCCGGAAAGACTTAAAAGAGTTTAGCAAGTTCTCACACTCAAGCTGCATCCCATTACCCTGGAGAGCTCATTAAAGCACAGAGTGCTGGGCCCCTCCCTCGGAGTTTCTGAATTTGCATTTCTTACAAGTTCCCAGGTCCTGCTGCTGCCGGTGGGCCCAGAAGCTCACCTTGAAAATCACTGGTGCTACCTACAGAGGAGGAGGAGGAGAAGTATGGTTACTGCCATTTCTGATTAGCAACTTTTCCACCCCCCAGGGCGATCCCAGGTTCTAGAACAATCCTCAGCCCTGGCTGCTGTCTAACCAGGTGGTGTGGCCTGAGAAGCAGAGCTAATGCCAGAGACAATAGCGGAAGCTTTGTGAAGGGGAGGTCTCTGGGCTTGGAGACATCAACACTCACCTTTTGCAGCCAGCCCCACCCTCCATCCTGCGTAAGAGGTAATGGTCTGAGCTTTCTGCTGAGAAATCTGGGCCAGAGCCGTGTTCACTAGAGTGGTAGTTTCAGGGAAAGCATTGGTATAAAACCAAGCAGAACCCTGTAGGGTCCTCCCGGGTACAGAAGCCCCTCCATATTTCCCATTCCTTGTTTGTAGAGAAAAAGCTTTAATCTCCTAGGCCTTCCGTGAGTTCCAAAGAGCAGACTCAATCACTTACTAATTAGGGAAGTGAGGGAACTCAGAAACAAAGGGAAAGCAGTTAAGCAAGAAAAGTAATGATAGCTTAAACAACGGTGAGCCATGAAACGGAGTCCTGGTTTCTCCTCTCAAAATAGACCTAACAATCTGACACAGACCTTTTAGTTGTTCTTTAGAAACTAAGACCCCCACCCAGGCAGAGGATGGCGACCACACGCCAACCGTAAGCAGGTAGACCCCAGACTGGTTGGAACCAGAAGGTTGATGATTAAATTTCCTGACACAGTATGGAGGTTCCTTAAAAAACTAAAAATAGAGCTACCATATGATCGAGCAATCTCACTCCTGGGCATATATCTGGAAAAGATGAAAACTCGAACTCGAAAAGGTGCGTGCACCCCCATGTTCATAGCAGCACGATTTACAATAGCCAAGACATGGAAGCAAACTAAATGTCCATCAACAGATGAGTGGATGAAGATGTGGTCCATATATACAATTGAATACTGCTCAGCCATAAAAAAGAATGAAATAATGCCAATTGGAGCAACATGTATGGACCTAGAGATTGTCATACTGAGTGAAGTAAGTTAGAAAAATATGAATATATGGTATCACTTATATGTGAAATCTAAAAACAGGGTACAAAAGAACTTATATACAAAACAGAAATAGAGTTACAGATGTTGAAAATAAATTTATGGTTACCTGGGGGAGGGATAAATTGGAAGATTGGGATTGACATATACATACTATATGTGAAATAGATAACTAACGAGGACCTGTATGCTTGTTATTGAACATTACTCAATACTCTGAATTTCATGGGGAAATAATCTAAAAAAGAATGGATATATGCATAACAGATTCAGTTTGCTGTATACCTGAAACTAACACAACATTGTAAATCAATTATATCCAATAAATTTTTTTTTTAAGTGTCCTGAAACACCACCCTGTTACCTCACCACCAACCAATTAGAAGGACGTTCACAAGCTACAACTCTCACCCCAAATGTTCCTTTAAGCACCCTTCCCTGAAAGCCATGGGGGAGCGTGAGTTCGTTAAGCATTAGCTGCCAGTGCCCCTTCCTGCCCACTGGGATGAATGCTTCTCTCTCCTGTTACTTACTCCCTTGTCAGCCCGAAGGACCTCTTCCATCAACTCAGGTTTTCTCCAAAGACTGGAAAGAGGACTTGCCTTGAACAGCTCAGTTTTGTTTTGTTTTGCTTCATTTTGTTTTGATTGAAGCATAGTTGTGTTAGTTTCTGGTATATAGCAAAGTGATTCAGTTATACGTATACGTATTCTTTTTCATATTCTTTTCCATCATGGTTTATCACAGGATATTGAATATAGTTCCCTGTATTATGCAGTAGGACCTTGTTGTGTATTTTATATATAGCAGTGTATATATGTTAATCCCAGTCTCCTAATTTATCCCTCCCTGTACCTTTCCCCATAAGTTTGTTTAACCATAAGTTTGTTTTCTATGTCTATGAGTCTGTTTCTGTTTTGTAAATAAGTTCATTTGTAGCATTTTGTTTGATTCCACATGTATTATATGATATTTGTCTTTGACTTAGTTCACTTAGTTAACCTCTAGGTCCATCCATGTTGTTGTAAATAGAATTATTTCAGTATTTTGATGGCTGAGTAATATTCCACTGTATACACATACACCACATCTTATTTGTCCATTCATCAGTCAATGAACATTTAGTCTACTTCCATGTCTTGGCTGTTGTAAACAGCATGAGCAGCTCAGTTTTGACCCTTCAGAGGCCTTAAGGCAAGGAGCTACGCAGGCCTGGCTGGCATGCCCAAGAGCATATAAAAGACTATACTTCATCCTGCTGAGAGTGATCAGTTGGGACAAACTTGAGAATGCTAAGGAACTTAAACTTTATTTTGTAGGCATCAGAGGCTACTAGAGTTTTTTCAAGAAGGAAAGTGTCATGACCAGTTGTGTCTTTTAGAAAATAATTCTGGAGGCAGTGAGAAGATGGGACTAGAATGGGAAGATTCAAAAGCAAGGACACTACTTGGGAGGTACCTGCCAGGTTCTTAAAGAGAAACAGTGAGGCAGTCCAGATGAAACCTTAAGGGAACTTGGTTATAAAACTGATAGAATGTGATGTTGGAAGTGGGAGATAGAGAGGGAAACATGAGTCTGCCGTTTCTACGTTTAGTAGCTGGATAATGATTCCTAGCATTAATTGAGTACATATTATACATCTGACATTATTCTAAGTGCTTTACACGCACTAATTCATTTAATCCTCCTGTACTAGGTATGAGTATTACCACCATTCCCATTTTACAGGTAAGAAAACAGGCTCCAAGAAGTTAACTTGCTTAAGGACACATGACTGGTAAGTGGAGGAGCTGGAATGCAAATTGAGGCAGTTTAGCTTCAGACACTGTGCTCTTAATCATTATGCTCTGCCATGGCACTTGACAGTCCTAGGGAAGTCATTTGTGATGTCTGCCAATCCTCACCATCTTCTGAGTGACACTGTTCCAGCCACGGCGCCCCTGGAAGGTGTTTTTCAATGAAACACCTGACTCCACCCACTTTCAAAGGCCAATCAGATGAGCGTGAGCACTTAACCTGAGACAAGTAAATCCACAAGCCCAGACAAGATTTCCTCTCACTTGGTGCTTAAAACTAGGACATGCTGAAGAACTCATCGGATAATAGTGGGAGCAGAAGCTAAAAGGTCACGATGTGGGTAGGCCCTGAGTCAGCAGAGGTTATGAGGGAACAGAAAGGATGAATGAGTAAGCAGAGAATGTGATCATCAGGGAGAGAAGACAGCAGATTGCCCAAGAGCCAGGGAGATGTGATGAGAGGGTGGCCTGGAAGAGTCTCAGGTTTCTGCTGCCCTGGTGCCTTTCTGCCTTTGGTGGCCTGAAGAGGTCCTGTGGCCTGTATCCCTGATTTCCACACATGGGACCTACAGTTGACCTCCCTGAGGAAAAACTGTTTTCTATCATCTGAAAAGTCCTAATTAAACTGGAGATACTGTCAACAGAGAGGGACGACCAAGGAGGAGGAGCTGAGAAGGAGATGTCCATAGAGGAGGCCTTTGAAAAGTTCCAACATACACCTGGGAATCTAGAAGGCCACCCGCACGCATAGGGATGTGCACGTGCCTAGGAGAGACCTGAGAAAGTCCTCATCTCTCAGTTCTGACTGAGCTTGAGGCTCTGTGCCAATAGGAAGTGAAGGCTATGGCAGAGCTGTCAACTGCCTGACTGAGCACCGAACAACATCTACACTGAGCCCTGCAGCAGTGACTGAGAGGCTTGTTGGTTCCAGACACTTAAGGACATCTCTGGCCCTTCACTAGCTGACCACTAAGCTGATGAGCAGACTTCAGCGGCCACTCATAAAAAAGAATACATTTTACAGAATTAGTTTAGAAACGAACAATAAGAATAAACAGCAGCAACAATAACTTACATTGGAATGGGGGAGACTATGATTTCCACAGTTGTCATATTATTTATTTAAAGTGTCCAATTTTCAATAAATTTCTGAAAATAGAACTCAGAACTCAGAGAATAGTTACACCTATCTGTAAATACACTAAAAAGCATTGAATTGTACACTTTAAATGGGTGAGGGAATTCTCTAGTGGCCCAGTGCTTAGGATTCCACGCTTCCACTGCCAGGGGCCTGGGTTCAATCCCTGGTTGGGGAACTAAGATCCCGAAAACTGTGTGATGCAGCCAAAAAAAAAGAAAAAAGAAAAATGAGGGCTTCTCTGGTGGCTCAGTGGTAAAGAATCTGCCCGCCAATGCAGGAGACACAGGTTCGATCCCTGCTGCAGCAAGATCCCACATGCCTCGGAGCAACTAAGACCGTGTGTCGCCACTATTGAGCCTGTGCTCCAGAGCCCAGGAGCTGCAAGTACTGAGCCCATGTGCCACACCTAGTGAAGCCCACGTGGCCTAGAGCCTTTGCTCCACAACGAGAGAAGTCACCACAATGAGAAGCCCACACACCACAACTAGAGAGTGGCCCCTGCTCTCTGCATCTAGAGAGAAGCCCATGCAGCAATGAAGATTCAGCACAGCCAGAAATAAAGAAATATAATTATAAAATTTTTTTTAAAAATTGGTGACTGGTATGTATGTAAATTATATCATAATGAAGCTGTTTAAAAAGATGCTTCACCACTTCATGCTTTATACACTGAGCTTTCTGATTAAAAAAAGAAGTGCTCATTTGGAAAAATTTTTATCAAGATTAAATAATTATTTAAAAACAAATATTGATATTGATAATCACTAAAATTTACTGCAACTTGTTGTCAATGGTTGGCTTAATAAAATTATTTCTAAGGTCAAAACTAAATTCTCTCCTCAAATATAATGTAGACCTATGATTGTGCTGTACATGGAATTCTCAGTAGACTCTCTGGATAAAAAGAAATTAGAGGCAATTATGATAAAATGCTAACATCTGACAAAGCTAGGTGCTGGGTTGATGATATTCATTATATTAATCTCTCTTAATGTTTCAAATGCTGGAAATATTTCATGATAAAAATCTAAAAGAAACCAGAGTGCTATCACACAATGGTTAGAATGGCTAAAATTAAAGACTGACAATACCAAGTGCTGACCAAGATGTAGAGGAACTGGAATTCTCATACACTGCTGGTGGGAATGTCAAATGCTACAGAAACTCTGGAAAATGTTTGATACTTCGTAATCAACATAAGGGGGCCTCCCTGGCGGCTCAGTGGTCAAGAATCCACCTTCAATACAGGAGACACACGTTCTATCCCTGGGTGGGGAAGATCCCCTAGAGAAAGAAATGGCAACCCACTCCAGTAATCTTGCCTGGGAAATCCCATGGACAGAGGAGCCTGGCTGACTACAGTCCGCGGGGTCTCAAAAGAGTCGGACACAACTTAGCTACTAAACAACAACAACTATCAACATAAACATAAAATTACCATATGACTCAGCCATTTTACTCTTAGATATTTACCCAAAATAAATGAAAACAGGGAGGTCCCTGGTGGTCCAGTGGTTAAGGTCCCAAGCTCCCAATGCAGGGGGCCTGGGTTCCACCCCTGGTCAGGGAACTAGATCCCACATTTCACATGCTGCAACTAAAAAAGAAAAATGAAGATTTGGATACAAGATCATGGCAGCTCTATGCATAATATCTTTTAAAAGATTGGAGCTAGCACAAATATCCTTCAACAGGTAAATGGATAAACAAATTATGGTACTTCTATGCAACAGAATACTACTCATCAATTAAAAGGAATTAACTACTGACATGCAACAACATGGATGACTCTCAAAAAACATGCTGAGCAAACAGAGCAAGATGCAAAAGGGTACATACTGTATGATTCCTCTTATGTGGAAGTTTGGAAACACAAATCTAATCTAGAATGACATAAAAGAGGACCAGTAGTTGCCTGAGAAGGGACACAATAGAACTTTTTAGGGTAATAAAATCTTTTATACCTTGATTGTGATAGTGGTTACACATGTGTATACATTTGTAAACTCATCAAAATATACACTTAAAATTGGTTCTTTGATTATATGTAAAGGATACTTTAATAAAACTCTTTTAAAAAAGAATTCAAAACACACAGGAGGTGCCCTGGGCCTAGACAATGGCTTGCAGTGGTTTGGGGGCTGGAAGGAGAGGTGAGAGACATGTGGTATGGCCTGGGACAGAGGCTGTGCTAAAAGCCACAATTGGGTTTTATTTTTTCAAGGACAAGGGAAATATGAATCACATGAACAGCCTGTGAAGATGAAATCTGGTTTAAGAGAGAATACATCAGTTCAGTTCAGTCACTCAGTCGTGTCCGACTCTTTGCGACCCCATGAATCGTAGCACGGCAGGCCTCCCTGTCCATCACCAACTCCTGGAGTTCACTCAGACTCACATCCATCAAGTCAGTGATGCCATCCAGCCATCTCATCCTCTGTCGTCCCCTTCTCCTCCTGCCCCCAATCCCTCCCAGCATCAGAGTCTTTTCCAATGAGTCAGCTCTTCACATGAGGTGGCTAAAGTACTGAGAGAATACATAAGAGTAGGGAAATCATGAAAGGTCTCAGACATGGATGAGAAGGATGCGTTCAAGGGCACAAGTGCTCTGTCAGCCGCATGAGGGGGAACGGCCATTCAGCCAGTCTCTGAATTAGGAGGGACCTAATAGGCAAATTGAGGCTTTTGAACTGTGGTGTTGGAGAAGACTCTTAAGAGTCCCTTGGACCGCAAGGAGATCAAACCAGTCGATTCTAAAGGAAATCAGTCCTGAATATTCACTGGAAGGACTGATGCTGAAGCTGAAGCTCCAGTACTTTGGCCACCTGGTATGAAGAGCTGACTCACTGGGAAAGACCCTGATGCTGGGAAGGATTGAAGGAAGGACGAGAAGGGGATGACAGATGATGAGATGGTTGGATGGCATCACCAACTCGATGGACATGAGTTTGAGCAAGCTTTGGGAGTTGGTGATGGACAGGGAAGCCTGGCATGCTGCAATCCGTGGGGTCACAAAGAGTCAGACACGACTGAGAGACTGAACTGACTGAACTGAATAGGCAAATAAGGAGAGAGGAGTTGAGGGTTTAGCGGCCCTCGGTGGAGAAGGAAGGACCAGTTATCCCTCTGGACTGTGCTGGGGGAGCATGGGGTTGAGGGAGAAGCACAAAGCTTGGAATTTCTGTTAAGAGGAGCTGGGAGCCACTTGGTTCAAGTCCAAGGATTGTCAGACATAAAGCTGGAGCTCATTAATCAGCAACGAAGCCAGTCAGTGTGTTTATGAATTTCACCCTAGCAACCTGGGAGCAGAGCGGAGGAACAAACATTACAAGTGCCAGTTCCCTCCCAGCCCCCTGGATCGTGCCAGCTTCTCCCACAGGGCAGGCTGGCCACAGAGAATGTCTGTATGAGCCTGTCTCTGCTGGGTGGAGAGGCTGCTGTGCAGCCCCTGAGGCCTGGCCTAGGCTCTCTAGCAAGATGCCCAGGTCTCGGGGCCTCTGCTTGTGGGTCTCTCAGCTCCTATATACTTAACCACCTCACACCCCTGGCCAGGGCCCAGGTTGGGGGTATGCATTTGCTCTGCTGACAAGTCCCTTTTGCTCAAGCAGGACTTCCTGGGGGTCATCACAACTTCCTGGGGGTCAGCTTCCTCCAGAGCCCTAACCTTTTGTCTGTCTGCCTCTTTCCCAGTCATTCACAGGGATTTAAGCAAAAGCGGACCCCTCCCTCTTCCAAAAAAGGAAAACCCTCTCCTGAGATGACTTTCAGCCAGAGTCCCATGACATGCTCTTTTCATGGTCATCCATCATATTACGTCCTCCTCTGTTAGAGCTTTTTCATCTTTAATTATCTGGTGATTAAAAATTACATGCTCCTTGGAAGACATTCAAACAATGTGAAAATATATTGTGTTAGCCAAAAAGTTCATTTGGGTTTTTCTATAAGATGGCACAACAAAACCCAAATGAACTTTGTGGCCAACCCAATATAATATAGAATATTCTCTGTGCTTCCACCTTCCAGACGGCTTCCCAAGTGGCGCAGTGGTAAAGAATTCACTACATAGGAGATGCAGGAGATGCGTGTTCAATCCCTGGGTCAGGAAGATCCTCTGGCAGAGGAAATGGCAACCCATTCAAGTATTCTTGCTTGGAGAATTCTATGGACAGAGGAGCCTGGTGAATTACAGTCCATGGGATTGCAGAGTCAGACATGACTGACTAACTGAAAACACATGCCACCCTCCAGAAACAACACCTGCTCACCCTGGTTTATATTCCTCAGGAGATAGACATATATTCTCATATATAAGAATGTATGTATTTTGTTTTTATTTAATTTTTATGGTGCTAAAATATATGTTACATTTAAAAAATGTATAAGTATGAAATAGCAGGAGGAGAAGGGGACAACAGAGGATGAGATGGTTGGATGGCATCACCGACTCGATGGACATGAGTTTGAGTAAACTCTGGGAGTTGGTGATGGACAGCGAGGCCTGGCCTGCTGCAGTCCATGGGGTCGCAAAGAGTCAGACATGACTGAGTGACTGAACTGAGCTGATGAAATATTAAAAGTTGAGAGGCATTAAGTACATTCACATTGTCGTGCAACCATCATCACCATCCATTTCCAGAACTTTTTCATCTTCCCAAACTGAAACTTTATACCATTTAAAACACTAACTCCCCACTTCCTCCTTCCCCTAGCCGCTAGCAACCACCATTCTAATTTCTGTCTTTTAAGTCTGGCTACTCTAGATACCTCATATAATTGGAATCATACAATATTTGTCCTTTTGTGCCTGGCTTATTTCACTTAGGACGTCTTAAAATTTCATACATGTTGTATGAATGTCCTTCCTTTTTAAGGCTGAATGATATTCTTTTTCAGAATTTTTATTTATTTATTTTATTTGCCTGCACCAGATCTTAGTTGTGGCACATGGGTTCTTTAGTTGCAGCATGTGGGACCTAGTTCCCTGACCAGGGATGTAACCCAGGCCCCCTGCATTGGGAGCAGGATGTCTCAGCCACTGGACCATCAGGGAAGTTCCAAGCTAAATGATATTCTATTGTATGACTATATCACATTTTTGTTTATCCATTTATCCATTGATGGTATTTGGGTTGTTTCCACAAGAATGTATTCTTATATATAAATATATTCTTACATGAAAGAATATCGTTAAAACCATTGATTCTCTCTCTCACCCCAACCTAGTTTTTATACAGAAGCTGTGCCCTCTCTCCTTCTATATCCTAATCTTTTACCAGGTTCTTTGCCTGAAACTATCTCTGTGTTCCCCATGCCTAGCTAGTCCCTACTTGGCTTTCCCAGCTAGTCCAACTCTTCCCATGTCCAATGGCACCTGCTGTTCTTCTCCACAGCAGCACTTTTACAGATTAGCACATAATATACCTCTTGTTTGTGTTATTATGACTTCCCAACTTTTTCATCAGCAGTGTATAAGATGTTAAAACACATGGCCAAGTGGAGTTATTGCAGGAATGCAAGGATGGTTCAGCATCAGCAAATCTATTATGGAATTTGGTGTTGCAAGAACTCTTGGGGTGGGCATCAGAAGACAGAATTAAGTGCTATCTCTGTTCTGCCATTGATTAGCTGTATAACCTTTTGCATCCCTCCCTCCCACTTCCAAAGGGGTTCTTAGGGAGGGCTCTTCACTGAGGAGGGGAGGACAACTTTGAGAAGCAGCCTATTCCTCTCCCTGTTCTATTTTCTTTACCTGTAAAATGAAGAAATATTCTAATTCCATGATTTTATAAGCTTTGTAAAAGAAACATAATAGAGTCAAGCAAAACAGGAAGGGAAAAACTGCTGTGTAGCTGGGTCCTAGCCAATTGTGTCCATGGTGCTGGTGGGCTCCTCAGAAGAGATCAGACCCACAGTGCCACACTGTGGACTGTTGGGACATGCATAAAAGGCTTAGACACAGCTAGGGTAGACTGACTACAAAAAGAAATAAATTTGTTCCAAATACAGTGGTGGATGATGGAAGTACTTGAAGTAGTTTTGATAATAAAAGTGAATCTGATCAAGCCTCTAGATGGGCACTGTCCACTAGAGTAGTCAATAGCCACATGTGGCTACCTATATTTTAATTGGGCTAAAGAATTGATGCTTTCAAATTGTGGTGCTGAAGAAGACTCTTGAGAGTCCCTTGGATAGCAAGGAGATCAAGCCAGTCAATCCTAAGGAAATCAACCCTGAATATTCTTTGGAAGGACTGTTACTGAAGCTGAAGCTTCAATATTTTGGTCACCTGATGCCAAGAGCTGACTCACTGGAAAAGACCCTGATGCTGAAAAAGATTGAAGGCAAAAGGAGAAAGGGGAGGCAGAGGATAAGTTGGTTAGATAGCATCACTGACTCAATAGATATAAATCTGAGCAAACTCTAGGAGATAGTGGAGGACAGAGGAGCCTGGTATGCTACAGTCCATGAGGTTACAAAGAGGTGGACATGACTTAGCAACTGAATAACAACAATAGTAGATTTACAATCTTGTTGGTTTCAGGTGTGCAGCAAAGTTAATTAGTTATACATACACATATATCCACTCTTTTTTAGTTTATTTTCCCATGTAGGCCATTACAGAGTACTGAGTTCCCTGTGCTATACAGTCCTTATTAGTTATCTATATTATATATAGTAATGTATGTATATCAATCTCAATCTTCCAATTCACTGCAACTCGATCTATATTTAAATGAACATAAAACTACAAATCCAGTTCCTCAGTCACACTGGCCACATCTCAAGAACTAAAAATTTGCATGTGGCTAGTGGCTACCATATTAGATAGTGCAGATATAGGAATTTTCTGTAGCTGCAAAATATTCTATTGGACAGCACTGGCCTAGCTCTAACTACCAATTTACAGGAACAGAGGACAGAGGAACATGTGAAATCATACCATGAGGATTCACTAAGCAATGTTCAGGTTATGAGAAACTCTTATTTTTTTTCAACAATGACAAAAAATTACAAGAAAAAAAATGAGTGGAGAGTAAACCTATAGATTAACAGACTTAAGAAACATACTAGCCAAATGCAATGTATGGATTTATTTGCATCTCGATTCAAACAAACTATTAAAATCATATTAAGACAATTGGGGAAATGTGAATAAGATAATTGATAATATGGACTAATTATTGTTATGGAGAGTATTCATTTAATTGTAATTATATTCTTTTATAAAACTGCTTAGATCTTAGAGATACATATTGAGAAATCTGTAGATAAAATGATATGATGTCTGGTATTTGCTTCAAAGTATTCTGGGGGTGGGGAAGTACGCAAAACTATGTAAGATATAAGACTGGCTGTGAAATGATAATTTTTGAAACTAAGTGATTGAGTACAAAGGATTTTATTAGAGTATTTTCTCTGCTTGGGTATATGTTGAAATTTTTCACAAAAAATTTTCAGCATTTTAAAATGAAAATGAAATCCTGCATTTGCACCAACATGCATGAACCTAGAGAATATTATGCTTTGTGAAATAAATCATACAGAGAAAGACAAATATTATATCATTTACACATAGATTTTTAAAAATAATACAAATGAACATAAAACAGAAACAGACTCATAGATATAAAAAACAAACTTGTGGTTATCAAAGAGGAGAGGAAGAGTGGGAGGGACAAATTAGGGATATGGGATTAAGAGATACAAACTACTGGGAATTTTTTCTGTGGTCCAGTGGCTAAGATTCTGAGTTCCCAATGCAAGGGGCCTGGATTTGATCCCTGGTCAGGGAACTAGATCCCACCTGCTGTGACTAAAACCCTGCGCAGCAAAAGAGAGAGATACAAACTACTATGTATAAAATAGATAAGCAACAAGGATATATTGTATAGCACAGAGAATGAGAAGTTTCAATATTACCTTGTAATAACTTTCAAGGGAGTATAATCTGTGAAAATGCTGAATCGCTATGCTATACACCTGAAATTAATATATTATAAATCAACTATACCTCAATAAAAACTAATAATGTATTAAAAATAAATAAAATGAAAACATATGCATAGATATGTCCAGCTGCCTTCCTTGTCTCACCACATTTAACATAGAACTGAATCCAGGGAACCCACCAGGAAGAGGAGATGACTCAAGGATGGTCCACAGCAAGTTCACTGCAGGTAGGCTATCAGCTACTTGGCAAAGGAGAGAAAGAAAAGAGAAGCTGGGATGATGAGGAGTGGAGAGTTTGTACGAAGGAAATTCTGCAGACTAGAGAAGGAAATGGCAACCCACTCTGGTATTTTTGCCTGGGAAATCCCACGGACAGAGGAGCCTAGTGGGGTACAGTCCATGGGGTTAAAAAGAGTCGGATACGACTGAGCAACTAACACACGCAAGAAGGGAGAAGCGAGCCAGCAAGAGGCACAGGGAAGGGTGGGAGTTAGGCTGGCTCTTGGCTGAAGAAGAGCCACTGTTTCTAGGAGGTACAGTAAGTCCCCTACATATGAACCTTCAAGTTGCAAACTTTCAAAGATGCCAATGTGCATTTGCATGTCCAATGATGTCAAACATGAGTGAAATTGCAGCTTGCCCTCCGTCTCCTGTTGCTGATGATTCTTCAGCTCTACCATCTCCCACCTCCTCTCCCTTCTCCAGTCAGTAACTCTTTTTGCCTGTTCACTCAATGCCAGCTCCTATATGCCAGCTGTTGTACCATATTACAGTACTTTTCAAGGTACTGCACTGTAAGAATAAAAACTTTTATTTTTGTGTTTGTTTTTTATGTATTACTTGTGTGAAAAATATTATAAGCCTATTATAGTACAGTCCTATATATAGCTCATTGTGTTAGTTGGGCGCCTAGGCTAACTTTGTTGAACTTAATGAACAAATTGGATTTATGAGCTGGCTCTTGAAACAGAACTCATTTGAAGGTAGGGGATTTACTGTATTGGCCTGTCCCCTCACCCCCAGGGTGGCCTCACCAGCATTCAGTCCAATTCATGGCAATAGAGTCAAGACACAATGTGCATTTCTGGGTCATCCCAGGCACGCTCCTCTCAACCCATTCTACTTTGCTTCCATCTCTCATTATGGAGGGGCTTCCCTGGTAGCTCAGCTGGTAAAGAATCCGCCTGCAATGCAAGAGACCCCGGTTCGATTCCTGGGTCAGGAATATTCCCTGGAGAAGGGATAGGCTACCCACTCCAGTATTCTTGGGCTTCCCTGGTGGCTCAGATGGTAAAGAATCCGCCTGCAATGCGGGAGACCTGGGTTCGATCCCTGGGTCGGGAAGATCCCCTGGAGGAGGGCATGGCAACCCTCTCCAGTATTCTTGCCTGGAGAATCCCATGGACAGAGGAGCCTGGTGGGTTACAGTCCATAGGGTCACAAAGAGTCAGTCTGAAGCAACTAAGCACACACCACGACTGAGCACTCACGCCCAAGACCACATGTAACGGTGAGTTCCTTAGGGTTATAACTATGGGTGCTGCCCGCAGTTCAGAGGATGGAGCCCCAAACTGAAAGCCAGGAAGCTACTAACAATGTCTCAAGACAGAGGAGGAAGGTGGAAGGGGACAGGGTAGCCAAGGATCAGAGTCAGGTTCAGTAGGCCCCACAGGAAGTCCTGAGCTAGTTCTAAGGGTGTAACTGGCATGCTGTCTACGCTTGACTTGCATATAATGAAAACATAACTTTTATTGAGTCACTTAAAAACCCCATTCAGTGGGGACTTCCCTGCTGATCCAGCGGCTAAGACTCCAAACTCCCAATGCAGGAGGCCTGGGTTTGATATCCCTGGTCTGGGAATTAGATCCCACATGCTGCAACTAAAAGTCTGCATGCTGCAACTGAAGAGTCTACATGCTGCAAAGAAGGTTGAAGATCCTGAGTGTTGCAACTGAGACTCATTGGAGCCAAATAAATACAATTTTAAAATGTATCTCCTGAATGTGATGGTTTATTTTATATGTCAACTTGACTGGACCACAGGGGACCAGATATTTGATCAAACATTACTCTGAGTGTGTCTGAGGGTGCTTTGGGATTTTTTTTGTTTGTTTTGTTTTTTCAGCCATGCTGCACAGCTTCTAGGATCTTTGTTCCTCAACCAGGGATCGAACCTGGGCCCTGTGAGTGAAAGCACCAAGTCCTAACCACTGGACCACCAGGGAATTCCCCTGTGAGGGTGTTTTGGAATGAGGTTAACATTTGAATCCGTAGACCAAGCAAATTGCCTTCCTCCACGTGGGTGGGCCTGTTCCAATCAGTTGAAGGCCTGAATATACTAAAGAGGGAATGCCTCCCACCTGACTGTCTTTGAACTGGTACATTGTTTTTTTTTTTTCCTGCCTTCAGACTGGAACTGAAACATCGGCTCTTCCTTGGTCTTGAGACTACTGTCACTTGGTCTGGACTACATTATCAGCTCTGTGGGTCTCCAGCTTGTCGACTCAAGACCTTGGGACTTGTCAGGCTCCACAATAGCATGAGCTGATTCCTTATAACAAATCCCTTTCTCTCTATATATACCCACATCCTATCAGTTCTGTTCCTCTAGAGAATCCGGACAAACACACTGAATAAGTAAATGCCATTACTAGATAAATATTCCAATGGACCCCATTACTTTTCAGCTCAGTCTCAGGTAACACAGAGCCTTTGAGTCCTTCAAAGTAACAAATACAGCCTCTCATCCATAATTAGAATATCCAGCCCAGGATATGCTTCATAACTTCTCCCCTCCCCCAGCTCAGGCCTGCTTCCAATTGAAACCGTCCGGCAGTAAGTCTGTGTGACTGACTTCCCTTTCTGTTTCTCCATCTTGCACTTCCCCTTCCCTTCTGCACCTCCAGCTCCTCAGGGGGAGGGTGGAGTAGGGGAGGAGTGGTGTCTCTTGACCTGGTTCCCTCTCTGGGCCTGGCAGGTGTCTAGAGCTGATTCTCTCTTCCTCGAGAGTGTTCATGGGCATTGCGATGGCAGTACCTCCCAGCTTCTCTCTAAGTAGAGGTCTCCTTACTCCCCACCCCAGAAGTCCTCTTGGGTAATCTGAGACAATCCATAAGGACGCTGTCTACCTTCAGGGCCAAGGAAATGCCCAAACAACCTTTCTCCCAACACAGTATAGGCTGATCCAACATGGCAGTGCTCTCCTGTCTTAGTCACTGAGGCAGTGAGCCTGTCATTTGCCCTTTAGATGTCCGGGGTGGGAAGAGACCCCAGTCTTCAGCCTGCTTTAGCTTTCTCAGGTATAGAGCTGACACAGTCCCTGGGGCCCCGGTAGCAGCATGTCCCTCTGCTGAACTAGCACCTCTCACTGGGGCCTGGGCTTCTTTGTGGCTGGGTGGAGGCTGAGGGAACCCAACATTCTACATGTGACATTCTATATGTGTGCAAGTACCCTAAGTGCAACCCTCAATCTATTCAGGCTTGGAGTCTGAATAAAAATTTTAAAAATACTGCCTTTTTCGATCACTCAGACAGACATTCCTGAGGCACTTTTTACATGGCTCCTCAGGAAGTCCCCAGTGATAGGAGACCCCGGTTCCCTACAATAATGATGAACTCGGATTGGCGTTCCCTTCTTCCCTGTTTCACTCTCCTCTGTCCTTCATTCCTATTCCTTGGGGCAATGGGAAGTGTTAGTGGCTCAGCTGTGTCTAACTCTTTGTGATCCCATGGACTGTAGCCCACCAGGCTTCTCTGTCCATGGGATTCTCCAGGCAAGAATACTGGAGTGGGTTGCCATGCCCTTCTCCAGGGGATTTTCTTGACCCAGGGATCAAACCTAGGTCTCCTGCATTGTAGGCAGATTCTTTACCATCTGAGCTACAAAGGAAGCCCTTGGGACAATTCCACATACACACACACACAAAACTACGCAAAGCCCTTTTCTCAGGCTCTGCTTTCAAGAGGCAGTGAGGACACCGGCTCAGAGGGACACCTTATTAGGCTTTGGGTTAAAAGGCATCACCTCCCACATACATCCTTCCCCATATAAACTCTCGTTTTTAGGGGTGGGTGGGGTCTCAGACATGGCAACTACTACCTACCTCTACCTCAAATCTCTCCAGCTATTTTCTACTTCCCACTCTCAGACCTTTCCTATCCTTGACCGCCAGAGTCCAGGAACCATTTCTTTTGTAAACCTGTATATGATGACGTATGCCAATTTGGAACCTCGGTCTGTAAGTTCACAGTTACTGTCGCTTGGTGTCTCTGTAGAGGGTTCCGTTTTCATATCGGTTACCCACTAAGCATTCAACCTAGAGTTCCTTTTCTGGAAAACAATGACATCTACTTTTTCATAGTGTGTATACCACAACTTCCAGTTCTCCTATCATCCCCTATCCCCATCTCTCACCCCCTATCCCCCACCACACCCAGACCTGTTCTGAGCTGGGTTACTAACGTCAGTCTGCAACTATGCCCACTCCCTCCCCACTGCTAGTGATACAATGAGGCGCACTCCACCTAAGATCTGACTGCCAAACAGCCTCTGCCTAAATACTATGCAGCTATAAATGCAGCCTAATACTGTGTTTGTTTTAGCAGCCACGTCATCTGGCTACTCAGTAGCTCCCGCTCCCTATTTCCTAATGCCCGCTGGTCATTTCTACTCGGATCCCTGCAGGCTCCTCAGATTGACAAGCCCACAGCAGGGCATCATCATCGTTATGCCCTCCCACTTAGCTCTGCCTCATGTATTTGTGGTCTTGGTGGATGGAACCATTGCAGGCTAGCCACCTCGGAGGGTTTCTGAAGGGCTCTGACTCCAAGTCTGCAGAAACCAGCCTTAACAGGCTTCCTCAGCCTCAGCCTGTGCCTGTGTGTGAGGCCCACGTGTGTGATCTTCCTCTGAAGTCCCGTGAGACTGTGGCCTGAAGCTCTATGTCCCTCTTCACTTCTGACAGAAACCCGGTGACTGTGCTTTTCCAGTGTCATAACTTTCTGTTCTCATCATTTTATTCTTTCTCGGAGTCAGGTTTCTCAACGATGACACCTTGCTATTAATTTTCAGAGACTCAGAATCATGCTGGCTGCATTTAAATAGCAGTCATCGGAGTACATAGTGCCCAGTCGCCTAGGACCATCAAGTGACCAAGGCTCATTAGGAAGCCACACAAGTGGCCTGAATGCTGTACTCTAAGCACCCTGGCTCCACAGGCGAGATCCTGAACACTGTGATCTTCTCCACTCACACCTCTCAGTTGTTAATGTTGCCCTGAGGCTATCCTAGGGCACCTTCAAAGTACCTGTTTGGGTCCATGAATCCACAGAGGCTGATGGGCATGTCCATGCTCTTGGAGTGACAGAGGAGACCCCGGCACCACTGGAGTGACTAAATCCACAAGGTGGAAGCCACTCAGACTCTGGGTGGGCAGTTCTTAACTTGGAACCTATCAACCTGTAGGTGGTAAATCCCCAGAAATGTTCGGTGAAGTCTGATGATGGGTATTTACACTTCTGGGGAGAAAATTTATAATTTTCCTCAGATTTGCAAGGGGATTTGTGACACAAATGAAAAGTTCAGAGAAGGAGAACAAAGGGGCCTTACAGAACCACTATTTTGTTATAATATGTTTATTCCTGATTATATTATATATGTAACTGATATGTGCACTGTAAAATTGAAAAATAAGATGGGCACAAAGAAGACTCTAAAATCACTTTTGGGAATTCCCTGGCAGTCCAGTGATTGGGGCTCCACGCTCTCACTGCCAAGAGCCCCAGTTCGATCCCTGGTCAGGGAATTAAGATCACACAAGCCACTCAGCACAGCCAAAAAAATGTATACACATCCCTCAAAATCTGGACAAGATGCTCCTTTGTGACCTGCTTCTTTCTACTTAAAGTATTATGGACATTAAAGATTTTTCTAGAACTTTAATGACTTAGATGACTTCAGAGTACTCAGTCCTTTGGGTGCCCTATTTTTTCACACTGGTTTCTTTTGCTTGTCTTTGCTATTATAAATAATATTGTGATAAACATCTTCTTACATACATTATCAAAATACATCTTTGATTTATTTTAAGGCAATTCTAGAAGTGGAATTTCTAAATGAAAGGGTATAAATGCTTTTATTTAAGGAGTTTAATATTGACAAAATTGCTGTCCATAAAGGTTGACTGCAATTTATTCTTCCACAGTAAGGGGATATTTGCAGTTTGAAATATTACATCTCAGGTCATACTGGCATCTCTTGTGGAAGCTGGTCTGTGCTCTAGCTGTGGATTGCACAATTAACATTGCCTGAGAAATCTTTCCAGAGTTTTGGCAACCCTCTGACAGATGCTATTCAATAGAAGATGACTCTGCTTTTCTTTACCCGTTTAGGAGACCTGACATGGTGACAGATTAATTTTCAGGCAGTGATTAGAGTTCATGAGATTGAGTGGTGACAAATAAATATTTAGTGTCTCTTTAAAAAGATTCCCTCCTCTCACTCCCTGGTGCTTCAGGGATTAGGATTCTGAGCTTCCACTGGAGGGTGCATGAGTTCGATCCCTGATTGGGGAACTAAGATCCCGCATGCCACTTGGCATGGCCATAAAAGAAAAAGATTCTCTCCTCTCATCCCTGGCTTAAGTCAAAATTTCTATGTCTTGTTAGAGTTTAAGAATTATGGCTTATCCAGAAATAAACCCATACACGTAGGGTCAGTTAACCTATGACAAAGGAGGCAAGAATGTTCAATGGGGGAACGACAAGTCTCTTCAATAAATGGTGCTGGGAAAACTGGACAGCTCCATGTAAAAGAAATTAGAACATTTTCTCACACCATATATAAAAATAAACTCAAAATGGATCAAAAGCATAAACATAAGACCTGAAATCATAAAACTCCTAGAAAAGAACATAGGCACTATGCTCCTTGACATTGATTTTAGCAGTATTTTTTTGATCTGTCTCCTCCGGCAAGGACAACAAAAGCAAAAGTAAACAAATGGGAAAGACAAACTTAAAAGCTTTTACACAGCAAAGGAAACCACCAACAAAATGAAAAGACAACCTACGGAATGGGAGAAGATATTTACAAACTATTCATCTGATAAGAGGTTAATATAAAAAATATATAAAGGTATAAGATAGCTAGCTAGCCAGAAGCCACTGTATAGCGCAGGGAACTCAGCTGGGTGCTCTGTGATGACCCAGGGGTAGGATGTGGGGGGGGAAGGGAGACTCAAGAGGGAGAGGATATATGTGTACTTAGAGCTGATTCACATTGTTGTACAGCAGAAACACAACATTGGAAACCAATTATTCTCCAATAGATAAATAAAACTACTTGACAAGAGAAAAAATAGATATATATATAACTCATACAACTCAATTTCCAAAAAGAAAACAACTTGATTAAAAGATGGGCAGAGGAGCTGAATAGGCAT
This sequence comes from Capricornis sumatraensis, assembly GCF_032405125.1. Taxonomy (NCBI): domain Eukaryota; kingdom Metazoa; phylum Chordata; class Mammalia; order Artiodactyla; family Bovidae; genus Capricornis; species Capricornis sumatraensis. The sequence continues at coordinate 102,664,443 of NC_091092.1, read as the reverse complement.
TTTTCCAAAGAAGACATACACGTGGCCAACAGGCACAAGAAAAGATACTCAACATCACTAATCATCAGGGAAAATGTAATTCAAAACCATAATGAGATGTTGCCTCATACTTGTCAGCATGGCTATTGTCAAAAAGGCAAGAAATAATAAGTGTTGGCCAGGATGGGGAGAAAAAGGAACCCTAGCGCACTGTGGGAATGTAAACTGGTACACCCGCTATGGAAGACAGTATGGAGATTCTTCAAAAAATTAAAAATAGAGCTACCATATGAGCCAACAATTCACTCCTGGGTATTTATCAGAAGAAAAGCAAAAGACTAATTCAAAAGGATACATGCACCCCAATGTTTACAGCAGCATTATTTACAATTGCCAAGGGATGGAAGCAACCTAAGTGTTCATCAACAGATAAATGGATAAAGAAGATGTAGTATGTTTATGTGGTATGTATATACAGTGGAATATTACTCAGCCACACAAAAAATGAAATCTTGCCATTTGTGACAACATGGATGGACCCAGAGGGTATTATGCTTAGTGAAATAAGTCAGACAGAGAAAGACAAATACTGTATGTTTTCACTTATCAGTGGAATCTGAAAACTAAACAAATAGAACAGAACAGAAACAGGCATACAGATACAGATAACAAAGTAGTGGTTACTGATGAGTGAGGGGTGTGGGGGGAAGGGTAAAACAGGTGAAGGGGATTAAATTACTAGGTATAAAATAAATTATAAAGATGTAATATACAGTACAGAGAATATAGCCAATATTTTATAAAAGCTTTGTATGCAGTATAATCTACAAAAATATCAAATTACTATGTTGTATCAGTTTAGTTCAGTTCAGTCACTCAGTCATGTCTGACTCTTTGCAACCCCATGGACTGCAGCACGCCAGGTTTCCCTGTCCATCACCAACTCCCAGAGCTTGCTCAAACTCATGTCCATCAAGTTGGTGATGCCATCCAAACATCTCATCATCTATCATCCCCTTCTCCTCCTGCCTTCAATCTTTCCCAGCATCAGGGTCTTTTCCAATGAGTCAGTTCTTAGCATTTCAGCTTCAGCATCAGTCCTTCCAATGAATATTCAGGACTGATTTCCTTTAGGATGGACTGGTTGGATCTCCTTGCAGTCCAAGGGACTCTCAAGAGTCTTCTCCAACACCACAGTTCAAACGCATCAATTCTTCGGTGCTCAGCCCTCTTTATAGTCCAAGTCTCACATCCATACATGACTACTGGAAAAACCATAGCCTTGAGGAGATAGACTTTTGTTGGCAAAGTAATGTCTCTGCTTTTTAATATGCTGTCTAGGTTGGTCATAGCTTTTCTTCCAAGGAGCAAGCATCTTTTAATTTCATGGCTGCAGTCACCATCTGCAGTGATTTTGGAGCCCAAGAAAATAAAGTCTGTCACTGTTTCCACTGTTTCCCCATCTATTTGCCATGAAGTGATGGGACTGGATGCCATGATCTTCCTTTTCTGAATGTTGAGTTTTAAGCTAGCTTTTTCACTCTCCTCTTCCACTTTTATCAAGAGGCTCTTTAGTTCCTCTTTACTTTTTGTCATAAGGGTGGTATCATCTGTGTATCTGAAGTTATTCATATTTCTCCCAGGAATCTTAATCCCAGCTTGTGCTTCATCCAGCCCGGCATTTCACATGATGTACTCTGCATATAAGTTAAATAAGCAGGGTGATAATATACGGACTTGATGTACTCCTTTCCCGATTTGGAACCAGTCTGTTGTTCCATGTCCAGTTCTAACTGTTGCTTCTTGACCTGCATACAGATTTCTCAGGAGGCAGGTCAGGTGGTCTGGTGTTTCCATCTCTTTCAGAATTTTCCACAGTTTGTTGTGATCCACACAGTCAAAGGCTTTGGCATAGTCAATAAAGCAGAAGTAGATGTTTTTTAGGAACTCTCTGGTTTTTTTGATGATCCAACAGATGTTGGCAATTTGATCTCTGGTTCCTCTGCCTTTTCTAAATCCAGCTTGAACATTTGGAATTTCATGGTTCAGGTATTATTGAAGCCTCACTTGGAGATGTTGAGCATTACTTTGCTATTGTGTGAGATGAGTACAATTATGTGGTAATTTGAGCATTCTTTGGCATTGCCTTTCTTTGGGGTTGGAATGAAAACTGACTTTTTCCAGTCCTGTGGCCACTGCTTTGTTTTCCAAATTTGCTGGCATATTGAATGCAGCACTTTCACAGCATCATCTTTTAGGATTTGAAATAGTTCAACTGGAATTTCATCAGGTCCACTAACTGTGTTCATAGTGATGAGGCCCACTTGACTTCTCATTCCAGGATGTCTGGCTCTAGGTGAGTGATCACACCATTGTGGTTATCTGGGTCGTGAAGATCTTTTTTGTATAGTTCTTCTGCGTATTTGTTGTATACCTGAAACTAATACAATATTGTGAGTCAACAATACTTCAATTATAAATAAACAAATTGTGGCTTATCCCAAAGTTCCTCTGGCATGCCCCGATAATTTAATAATTCAAGGGGAAAAAATGAGCATGTCTAAATAAAAAACCACCCATAATTAACAAACATCTGCATGAAGGCATTTCTTATTTTATGGAACAGACATGCTGGGATTCCAGAAAATTGTGGCTAGCTGAAATCTTATTTCTAATTTCTCTAGGATTGCCCAGGGTGATTCTCTTTGTGAAATAATAACATTTGTTGAAAATCCACATTTTTGTCTAGCTAGAGGGCTATAAGTCATTAGCCTGTTTACCAGAATACTAATGTATGAAGAACTTTGTGTTAGGGCCCGTTGGAAGGATTTTGCTTTTAGTTCAACTGTTCCCACTGTCTTCTCAATCTTTGGGTACTAGCAGCTTAAAAGGCACAACTGAAGGAAAGCAGATAAATGTGGAAAGTGACCCCAGAGTCACCAGCTCAGACAGTACTGTTGTAAAACTGGCCAGCAATGTCAACCATCGGTTTTTCGGTGGTGTTTTTTGGCCACGTTGTGGGGCATGTGGGATGTGGAATGGAACCCGCAGTGGAAGTGCAGAGTCTTAACCACTGGATTCCTGCAGTTTGTTTAAATGGAAAATTGTTCCTAAAGGGAAATGCCTGCATTTCTCTGGTTTTACAGTAAGGCTAAAGATTTCCACAGATGGTGACAGCATGGCATGAAGACACAGAATATTTTGAAACTTTCCCCATCAACTTCGCTTTTCAGTTTCTTAATGTAATACAACCAAATCCAAGTTCATGATATATCTCCATGGAAAGAAGAGAATGAATAGGCAGAAGTCAGAAACAAATGGGGCGTGTCCACAAAATGCCATGCTGAAGTTTGTGGTTTCAAGCTTGGAATGCTTTTTCCCAGAGGAAAACAGTAATGTTTAAAATGGTTGTTAGATTTCTAGGCTAGACCTCAAAATTCTATATATGTTATATTATGGCTGAAATACCCGTATCTTATAATTAAAACTTAGTAGGAAACAAACTGTCATTCTACAAAAATAATTTTTAAAGAAACAAAGGAAAAACAATTTCAGAACAGAAAATAAGACAAGTTTTATTCATCCAAATCACTAGTACTTTAAAAAAAAACAACACTTAATAGAAAGTAGAAAAGAAGCCATTAGCTTTTAGGAAGATTTAAATAGGTACTTCTGAATACTTTCAAAGAGTTTAAGGACTTGAAGTCACTGGTACTTTTGGTCTAATTTTAGTTCACAATGTATGGCCTTTTTTCAATACAACCCTAGCCCTAAAAGCTCCCTGGTTTAACATCAGCCATGGTTAGGCGTGGCTTAGGCTAGTACACGGAATTAAAAGAGGGAGAGATATTATTGAACTAACTACGTGCTAGTTGGAAAGAAGCTCTGAGGAAAAGGTGAAGGAGGACAAAAGTGAAAAAAGATAGTCTGAGGTAGAATTACTTTGCTTGGCATGGTGACAGAGAGTGGTGAGCAAAAAGAATGGTGAAGGTAAAGAAAGCTTGGGTCTGCCAGTGTCCTGGCCTGCAGAATGGCTCCTCCGAGCCTGAGAGCTTGGGTTCTGTACCTGGTGTTGGGAAAGGCATGCAAGGCACCATGTGTATCCCACCACTCACATACTCGCATGGAAGTCCTGCTTTAATACTGATGTTTGAAACTTCCTCAAATCCTGCTTTAATAGTGGTGTTTGAAACCTCCTCATGCCTGATCCATGGTTCTACAAAGGACTGGTATTCATGCTCCTGGACCCTGATTGACCCTGGAACTTGTTTTTTAGCTAACAGAACAGTGTGGAATGACACTGTGTGGCTTCTGAGGCTAGGTTCTAAGGAGCCTTGCAGCTACCACCTGGGGCTCTTGGAACACGTGCTTTGGCTGCCATGCTGGCTTCAAGAAGCCCAAGTCCTTGGAGACTGCCATGCTGTAAGGAAGCCCACAGTTGCTTTCCAGCCACTCTAACCCAGGGGCCAGACGAGAGTGAAGAAGATTCAGATAAGTCCAGCCTTATGCACCATTTGACTTCAACCAAACTCAGAACCTCAAAGAAGCACCACACAGCTGAGCCTTTTTTATCATCCCTCAGAACTGTGTGGCTAGTGGTAAAGAACCTGGCTGCCAAAGCAGATGCCTGAGACTAGGGTTCGATCCCCGGGTTGGGAAGATCCCCTGAAGGAGGGCACAGCAACCCACCCTGGTATTCTTGCCTGGAGAATCTCATGGACAGAGGAGCCTGGCAGACTATGGTCCATAGGGTTATTTTATTTATTTAATTTTGGCCACACTGAGTGGCATGCAGGATCTTAATCTCCCAACCAGATATGGAACCCATGCCCCCTGCACTGGAAGCATAGAGGCTTAACCACTGGACTGCCAGGGAAGTCCCTGGGGTGTCTTTTATATAACAGTACATAATTAGCACCCAGATTAAGCCCCAGTTTCCTAAGTGCACCAAAATTTCAGTTCCAAACTACTGTCTACTCCCATGAGGATGTGCTGATTCATCCTTCTGCATGCTCAGCACAAGGGAACATCAAGAATCTCCCCAGCATTTATACTTCAGCTTTTACTAAAAAAAGTTTTTTAAGATATGCATTTTTATTTTCTTTTTTGAAAAAATATTGATTTGGCAGTTCTGGGTCTTAGTTTCAGAATGTGGGATCTTTAGTTAAGAGCATGTGGGATCTACTTCCCTAACCAGGGATTGAACCCAGGCCCCCTGCATTGGGAACTCAGAGTCTTAGCCAGTGGACCACCAGGGAAGTCCCTATACCTCAGCTTTTAGACCTCAATTAGTTTCTTCTTGGATCTTACTTGTGGGCCCCCTTTGCTAGGTTGGAAGTTTTGCCATTACAATTAAGGAAAATAAGTTAAGTAATAACAACCGTGAGCCTCTTGAATGAATAAAGGTAACATTAGCTACTGGTAGCATTCTGGTGGAACCCGGGAAGTAACTGTGGGCCAGTGTTCCAGAGCTGACTGGGAAAGCAGCTTCCAGTTACTACCATTTCACTGCTCTTAGTTAAAATCATGTTTCTCCAGGATCTCTTTCTAAGAACTGGGTCCTTCTGGAGACACAGGACACAGTACAGGTGTTTTTCAGAGACTGGCTTAAAGAACTCAGTAAAGAAAGACAATCTGGGCACTCTGCCTGCGAAACGACTTTAGCAGAGCAGTCGTTTTCTTGCTGAGTTTTCATAGGATTGTTGTTGTTGATGATGACGAGGCTGGTAGACTCAACGCTGAACAATTACACACAGGAAGGCAGTCAGGACAACACAGTCATTGAGCTGATAGAGAGATTCCAGTCTCACCAATTCCCTCCTCTCAGAAGAAGGAACGAAACATGTTAATTATGTTAATGGAGCTGATAAGACACAAAGAATTTGTCCAGGGGTCAGTGTCCCCCACAGGGTAGATAATCAACGGGAATTGCTTTCTTCCTTCTTCCTGGAATGCTGTCATGAAACACAGATGGTACTCAAAAATGTCTGCCTAATGAATGAATCTATGACTTAGAAGTCCTGAAACTGAGTAGCTTGGAGTCAGGTAACCCACAGAGATACTATGAATAGCCGGACTGAAAACAGCTCCATTCATGGTGTAACTGAGTCACACCCTAGCTAACTATACAGGGTAGTCATCCAGAATGGAAAGGGGCAGAAGTATAGAATGTCCTCAGGATATCATCAGGTTTAAAAAAAAAGCATCTTTGTTTCCAGAGTTTATGGACATCGTGTATATTAAGACCAAATATTTCTGATCTTTTACTGGTTTGATCTCAGAGGATGTAACAAATCTTTGTTGTGTGTTGGAAGGCTTTGTTCAAAATCCTGTGCGAGGACGTCCCTGACGGTCCGGTAGTTAAGACTTCGCCTTCCGATGCAGGAGGTACGGGTTGGATCCTGGGTCAGGGAACTAAGGTCCCACCTGCCTCGTGGCCAAAAAAACCAAAACATAAAACAGAAGCATTATTGTAACAAATTTAATCAACACTTTAAAAATGGTCCATGTCAAAAAAAATCTTTAACAAGAATCAAACCAACACTGTAAAGCAATTATCCTTCAATTAAAAATAAATAAATTTTAAAAAAACAAAAAAAATGTTAAAAAAAAAAACCTGTGTGGCATAAACCCTATGGTCAGCACCGCCAAGGAGTCTTGCACAGAAGAGGGACTCAGAAGTGACAAAGGTGCTTGTAAACTGGACTGTGACAGCTGGTTTCTCTTGGGTCCCAAAGGGCATGGGGAAGATATAAGCAGTGCAGACCCAAGGCCCAACGGCCAATGGCAGGGAAAGTGGAAGCAGAACAGAAGAGGCCTGACCCCACCCCTATAGCCACAGACTCCCAGATCTTTCTCAAGAAATATTTTCCCTGAGGGGCCTTGCCTTTCTTTTCTCTCTGCTTCACCATCCAACCCCTGCGGGGTCCCTGGAGGACCTGAGAGAAATGTTCTTCCTAATATTGAAATCCCAATTCCCAAGGTGATGAAATTAGGAGGTGTGGCCTTTTTTCGAGGTGATTAGGTCATGAGGGCAGTGAATAGGATTAGTGTCCTTATAGTAAAGGAGAGCCCAGAGAGCTCCCAAGCCCCTCATGTCAAATGAGGCCACAGAAGCAGATGATCATCTAGGAACTAGGAAATGGGTTCTCACCAAACACTGAATCTGCCAGCATCTTGATCTTGGACTTCCAGCCCCCAGAACTGTGAGAAATCAATGTCTGTTGTTTCTGAGTCACCCCGTCTCAGATACTCAGTCTGAGTATTTTGTTACAGCGGCCCGAATGGACAAGACAGTCCTCCAGTTGTCCTTGTGATGAGGTCAAGAAATAACAGAAGTTTGTGATGGTTAATTAACCACCAAGTAAGGAGCCCAGCCTGCTATTAAAGTTAGGCTAATTGAAGAATATGATTGTCCAATAAACCTTTGGGGGAAATGACAAAAGGAAAGTTCACATGTATGTCACTGACTAATTTACATTTCTGGGCACTCTCTAATCATCTTCCAGGATCATCAGAAAACACTTCAGCCAACATTTTTCAGCAGAGTTTACCAAGAAGGAAGGTGATAATGATTTCACTAACCAGGAAGAAAGGAAAGGAGGGGATTGGCGTTGGGCCTCTAAAAGAAATCAAAAAAGAAAGAAATTGACTTCCACTGTTACCACCACAAAACAATAACAAAAGGATTACAACTTTAAAGGCACCTTTGAAGCCTCTGGGCTTCCCTGGTGGCTCAGAAGTTAAAGCATCTGCCTGCAATGCAGGAGACCTGGGTTCGATCCCTGGGTCGGGAAGATTCCCTGGAGAAGGAAATGGCAACATTCTCCAGTATTCTTGCCTGGAGAATCCCATGGATGGAGGACCTGGTGGGCTACAGTCCATGGGGTCGCAAAGAGTCGGACATGACTGAGCGACTTCACTTTCACTTTGAAGCCTCTAGATATATTTTAACTGCCTCAAAGTTCTCACAAATCATGATGCAAGAAGCAGTATTTAAAAGAGAGGGAGTACATAAAGAAAAAAAACAAAGTTGCAAGTCAGAAATGCTAACTGGTTTTTTTAGAAAAGGATCTTTTTTTAAATTAGATAAAAATTCTTTTAGTTGAAGTATATTGTGATTCACAATATTATGTTTTAGTATATAAAAACTTTAAATTCTGAAATAATTATAGATTCACAGGAAGTTGTGCAACTTAGTACAAAATTAAAATCAGGAAATGTACAATACATAGACTGTATTCAGATTTCATCGGTTTTACATGCACTCATTTGTGTGTGTGTGTGCTGGGGGGCGGGGGGAGCTCTGTGCAAAGCTATCACATGTGTAGCTTTGTGTAGCCACCACTGCAATCAAGACACTGAGTTCTACCATCTCCAAAAGTTTCCCTCAGGTTATTCCTTTATTGCTACACCCATTCCTCTCACCTCCCCCATCTGAACCCCCGGCAACAAGAAGCTATTCTCCATCTGTAGAATTATGTTATTCCATTAAAGTTATATAAACAGAGTCATATAGTATGTACTCTTTTGCGACTGGATTTTTTTTCCCACTCAACATGATTCCCTGAAGATATGCCCATCTTGTTGTGATATGTACAATATGTCTTAGTCAGCTCAGGTGGCTGTAACAGAGTACTACAGACTGGGTGGCTTAAACAACAGAAATGTATTTCTCATAGTAGTAGAGCCTGGAAGTCAAAGATCAAGGTATGGCAGATTGGGTTCTTGGTGAAGGCCCTCTTTCTGGCTTCAGACAGCTGCCTTCTTGCGGTGTCCTCACCTGACCTTTCCTCTGGGTGTAGGATGGTGACGGGGAGGGAGGGAGAGGGAGGAAAAGTGAATGCAAGCACTCTCTGGCATCTCTTCCTCTTTTTTAGAAGAGCACCAATCCCACAATGAGGGGCCCATCCTCCAAACCTCATCTAAACCTAATAACCTCCCAAAGGCACCACCTCCAAACACCATCACACTGGAGCAGGGAGGGATTAGGGTTTCAGCCTATCAATTTTGTGAGTCCATAAAACATTGAGCCCATAATACAATAGTTTGTTCTATGGTATAGTGTGTTCATGGTATGGATGTACCATAGTTGAACCAGTCATCCACTGAAGGACATTTGGGTAGCTTTCAGTCTTTGACTATTACAAATAAAGCTTCTATGAACCTTTGTATACAAGTTTCTGTGTGAAAATAAGTTTTCATTTTTTCTGGGAAAAATGCCTGAGTGCAAGGGCTAGGTTGTATGGTAAATCCATTTTTAGTTTTAAAAGGACCTGCCCAACTGTTTTCCAGAGTGGCTGCATCATTTTACATTTCCAGCAGCAACACAGGAGAAATTCCATTTCTTTACATCCTCTCCAGCATCGGGTGTTGTCAGAATTTAAAAAATTTTAGCCATTCTGATAGGTGTATGGTATGATCTCACTGTGGTTTTAATGTGTATTTCTGTAATGGTTAATGATATTGAACAACTTTTCATGTGCTCATTTGCCATCTGTACACTCTCTTCAGTGAAATATCTGTTCATGTCTTTTGCCAGTTTTCTAATTGTACTATTTATTATCATTAAAATGGAGAGTTCTTTATATATTACAGATACAAGTACTTTGTAAGATGTATGATTTGCAAATATTTTCTTCCAGTTGTTAACTTGTCTTTTCTTCTTCTTACCAGGGTCTTTGACAGAGTAAAGTTTGAAATTTTGACGTGGTTTCATTTTAAAGTTAAATATATATATATAGTGATCTCCCAGCCTACCCTGTATTCCATGCCAAATAAGGGCATGTACATATGTCGTCCATCTGTCTGCCCATCCATCCATCCATCCAGTGTTTTTATTAAACACTTACTATGTTTCAGGTTCAGAGTCAGGTCCTAGTGATGTGAAAAGGAATAAAGTACAGTTGCCTTTAGGTGTCCATAATCTAGCAAGGACAGGGACATGGAGCACGTGCCTTCTATGGAATGTGGTAAGGGATGGAAAGCAGGTTGTGGGAGCCCAAGATAGAACACTTGCTCTGCCTGGGGCAGGTGGGAAGGCCGATCCTTGCTTGCCTCTTTTCACACAGCTTCTCAAGGACTGTCAGGTATGGGTGAGTTGAAACCCTAGTATTATTTTAGCTATACATAGGCCATGGTATATTTTGTAAAAACATTTCCACCTATTCTTCTCATGAAAATTACCACTCATTCATTTTCTAGAATATTCTTTCCACATCCCCCACTGACTAATACTCCAACTGAGATCCTATGAGATTAATGGAGAATTCACCCCTGGATGTCATCATTTTTCAAAAATAAAATGACACCTGTTAGTTCAACAGGTGGTCTTCACTAAGAAGTTCCGGCATCAAGGAAAGGTGTAGCTGGGTCTTGTTGCATAACAGTCCTTGGTCTTAATATAGCAACATCACCCAAGAAGCTTAAAGGACTGGACTCACATGACAAGCTGCCTCATTTTGCACTGACTCTTCAAAGAAGGCAAGACAAGATTTATTATGCAGCGGCCTATATTCTGAGTAAAGTATGATGTTCCCTCCCCAGGGACCTAGAAGAGTATGTCCAGCGACACATTTGGGAGGAACCTAGGGATTCTTAGGGGCTTCCCTGGTGGCTCAGACAGTAAAGAATCTGCCTGCAATGCGGGAGACCAGGGTTTGATCCCAAGGTTAGGAAGATCTGCTGGAGAAGGGAATGGCAACCCACTCTAGTATTCTTGGCTGGAGAATCCCATGGACAGAGGAGCTTGGCGGACAGTCCATGGGGTCACAAAGAGTTGGACATGACTAAGTGACTAACGCTAACACTTTAGGGATTCTTAAGCGAGAAAAGAGGATCAAGCTTGGAATTCCCTGGTGGTCCAGTGGTGAAGGCTCAGCTTCCAGTGCTTCCACTGCAGGGGGCAAGGGTTTGATCCCTGGTCCCTGTTCAGGGAGCTGTGCATAGCTGCTGCTGCTGCTAAATTGCTTCAGTCGTGTCTGACTCTGTGCGACCCCATAGACAGCTATGCATAGCAGGCAAGGCCAAAAACACAAAACAAAAGAAAAATCTTATGAAAAAAAAATAGAAATATTTTAAATAGAAAGCTTGATCAAATTATCATTATAACAAATACTTGAGGCTGAAAATGTGAGAATGCTTTCTGTTCTTATGTCTAATCAGGACTTCATTCTGTAAATTCTTCCTTGGTGACGTTGCTCCCTTATATTCTCCCTTTCTTCCTATTCTTACTTCAGTTTGGTGTGGGGACACTTGACATATCCAGCTTCAGCTTCTCTGCCCCCTGCCCCAACCCATCCTGTACACTGTAGACTGAAAGTTTGTGTCCTCCCAAATTCATGTGTTGAAGCCTAATCCCCAATGTGCTGGCATTAGGAGGTGGTTAGGTCCTAGGGGTGGAGCCCTCAAGAATGGGATCAGTGCCTTTATAAGAGAGACCTGAGAGCTCCCTCGTCTCTTCTACCTTGTGAAGACATGGTAAGAAGGTCTCTTCCATGAAGCAGAAAGCAGAACATTACAAGAACAACAGAAAGTCTGTTGTTCATAAGCCCCCCAGTCTTGTGGCATTCTGTGATAGCAGCATAAGCTAAGAAAGCAACACTAGATTTACATCTCAAATGCAACAGTTCCTCCTGTCACTCTCTGCTTAGAAATTTTTAGTTGCTCCCCACTGCTTACAAAATAAAGTCCAAATACTTCATTTTCCATAATCAGCTTCAATCTACTTTTCTTTTTTTCTTCTTACCTTTTAGTCTCCCCCATTTGTCTAAACTTAAACACCGTAGTCAATGGATGGCCAACTCCATGACGTCAAGGACGGGAGTCTTGCTTATTCACCACTGTATTCCTGCTTTGTTTTGTTGATAAACAATCAAATTGTCCCCTCTAACCATTGTTTCTAAAACTCACTGTTTCGAAAAATTCCCTGGCCATTTCTACCCCACCCTGCCCACAAGTTTCCATATACTAGGTTTTTTCTTCTCCCTCATCCCCACAGCTACCCCCACCAGAAACGCCTTTCCCCTCCTCTCTGATCCTAACCATATCTGAGTCCTAACCATATCTCCAGGTTTGACTCAAGCTGCAACTTTGAAGGCTTCTGGAACTTTCTAGCCCACCAAGGTGTCTTCCTTCTTAGAAGAGCTATTGTACTGTTGGTGGCTCAGAGGTTAAAGCATCTGCCCGCAATGTGGGAGACCTGGGTTCGATCCCTGGATCGGGAAGATCCCCTGGAGAAGGAAATGGCACCCCACTCCAGTACTCTTGCTTGGAGAATCCCATGGACGGAGGAGCCTGGTGGGCTACAGTCCATGGGGTCACAAAAGAAAGTGTTAGTCATTCAGTCTCGTCCAACGTCCAACCCCTTACGATCTCATGGACTATAGCCCGCCAGTTTGCCCTGGACTCATTCATTTGGTCCACATTTAACAAGACAAACAAAACGCAGGCCCAGCAGTAGAGGAGCTCACAGTCTAGAAGGCATTTACCACATATTGCCTCATGTTGGGTTAATCACTTTTTGTGTATATGTCTTGTCTCCCCAGTTCTATGATTGCAGAAGCCATTTTTGAATCTAGTATTCTTTCTTTCTTTTATTTTGTATTGGGGTGTAGCTGATTAACAATGTTGTGATAGTTTCAGGTGACCAGCAAAGGGACTCAGTCATACATAGGCAGAGGCCATGTTTTAAACTTGCCACCCCCTCACATCCAGCTCTTATCATGGTGTTCAATAAACATCTTCTGAATCATAACCAACAGGACCTTATGGGGCATTCCTGGGGTAGGCCCCTCCCCTGTATCCTTAGCTTTAGGCTCCTCTCCGGAGGAGATGGGGCCTTTGGAAGGTGATACCCAGATAACAGTATCTGAGTTGTTTTACAGATGTGAAAACTCTCCACCACATGGCATTATGTTATCTACTGACCCTGAGCACATAGCCTCCAGGCCTACTGGAGCCTAAGGATTGATAATGTTAACTCCTGTGACATCCCCCTGCTACCTCACCATCAGCCAGTCAGAGAACTCTGCATAAGATGATTACAGACCTCGCAAACTACCTCCCTCACCTGTCCTTGAAAAATACTTTCCTGTTTCAAACTCAGTGAAGTAAGACAGAAAAAGAGAAAATACCTTATGATATCGCTTATATGGGGAATCTAAGAAGAAAAAAAACCCAGCCATACAAATGAACTTATTTACAAAACAAAACAGACTCATAGGCCTAGAGAACTATTTTATAGTTACCTGGTGGGGAGGGATAATTTGGGACTGACATGCACACACTGCTATTTAAAATAAATAACAAACAAAAGGACCTACTGTTAAAAAACAATAGATATGGCAGAAACCAATAAAATATTGTAAAGCAACTATCCTCCAATTGAAAATAAATAAATGAAGAAGGGACAAGAGAATGAAATAGATGAGATGAGATTGGCCTTGTGTTGATAATTCTCAAGGCTAATCCCCCATGGGAATTTATTACACTAGTGTATGTTTGAAATTTTCCATAATAAAAAAAAGTTAAAAAAGAAAGTTTCTGAAACCCAGTTGGGGTTTTTTCAGCACTAGCTGGCCCAGATGACTTGTATAAAGCCTTATAATAAATACCACACTTTTCCTTCATGACAACCTGGTTGTCAGTAGATTGGCTTTACTGTACTCAGGGGAGTAGACCCAAGTGTGGCTTGGTAGCAGAATGATTAAAATAATAATTTGATTTGATATTTTTCCCTCTCTGTAGTTTTCTTCCTCCAGCCAGATAAAATAATTTCCTATCACCCATACATGATACTTAGAAGATGGCTCTCATTATTCTTATTTTATCAATGAGGAAACTGAGGCGAAGAATGGTGAAGTAACTTGTTCCCAGCTGCAAGGGAGTCATAGTTGCTTCATTCAAAATAGAGGCTGAACATTTTTGGAAGCAAACACAGAGCTATCTCCATGGTGCTAGTATTTAGATCTCTCTCTCTCAGACGCTGAGTACAAATTGTGCCCTGTTACACACACATACAGACTTCTTCAAAGCTGCAAAGAGGGACATGTATATGCTTGGAGTCAGAGTTTGGTTTGTGCAGTATAATTAATATCCTTCTATTCAAGATCAAGTTGTGCAAAAGGTAACATATGAAAGATACAAAAACATTCCAGAGAGGAAGGAGTGGGTGGCAGTCAGTGAGCTGCAACATTTTGCCTTTCATAGAGCAATTCTTGTGGAAGAAACAGCATTGCTGCCTTTTTTCTATTTTCGTCCCAAAGTAACGCTTAACTAATCCAATTATTATTCAAGAGAAGGTATATAGCCACAAAGCTTCATTTAATCTGCAAGTTTTGCAAAACAACAAACTAACCTGCAGTAGAGGACACAGATGGGTGGTCTGCTAGCACGACTGAATTCATATAAAGGGTTTACAGATTTTTCAGTTTAATTTGCAATGCACAGAAATGGGTATTTCAAACATCTGTGAGGCAAGGGGAATCAGGCTTAACAATTAAAACAGTACCAATAGCCTGAAACCTTCTAGGCACACACTGTAAGACTGGGGCATTTCACACAAAAGTCTGGATGGCTAGCCTCTCTGGAAAAACCTGGCACCCCTGGGCCTGCATTCCTCTAGGGAAATAATTAGTAGGCCCTGCATGGAGTTGCCCCTCCAGTTTCACCATGTCCCCCACTATGTCTGGCTGTCTTCCTTCATCCACTAGGCCTGTCTGGCCCTGAGGAGTCTTGAGGTTATAACCTTCGGCCCGTGTGTTTCCTTTCGGGGTTGGTTATTTCCCCTTTGACCTGTTCAAGCCCTTCATTTCCCCAGTTCTCCTGTGTTTGCTTTGGGGCATCTCTTTTCTGGGTGAAGCAAGATCTTTACGAGGCACTGGGTTCTATGGAGATCTGCAGAAAAGAAAGTGTCTCTGCCCTCAGTGGACATGTACCCATGGAGGTACTGACCTGCGTACACATGTATGTATGTTACGCAAGACAGGAAGCAATGGAAATAGAGAAAGGGCCGCGGGAGCACAGAGCAGGCAGAAACTGTGAGCACAGAGCAGGCAGAGTTCTCAAAGAAACAGAGAACCAATAGGGTTCTGTGTATGTGTCTTTTTTATTGATACGTCTTTCTATCTGTCAAGAGATAGATTTTAAAGAATTGGCTCATGTGATGTGGGTGCTCAGAAGTTTGAAATATGCAGGGTGGGCTGAGAGGCTGGAGACCCAGAGAGGGGCTGCTGTTGCAAAAGCCCTCTTCTTCTGGCAGGCTACAGTCCATAGGGTCGCAAAGAGTCAGACACGACCAAAGCAGGCACGCACGCATGTACATTATGGACGATGATTATCTGCTTTATTCAAAGTTATTCTCACCTGAAAAGTATCTTCCCAGCAACGCCTAGATTGGATCTGACCAAATACCTGGGTACCATGGCTGGGCCAAAGTGGTAGGCTGCATTGGAGCGTGCAGGTGTTGCTTGTGTCTGTGTGTAGGTTCAGGTAGGGATCTGAGAGGTGGGAACACAGAGGAGGAACATTTCATGGGGAGGAAACACTGTGAAAAGAAGGAACAGAGGTGGAGAAAAACGAAGTCTGAGTCTGTTCAGAGTACTGCGCAGTGCAGCGGAGAGGCGAAAAGTGCCAGGAAGGAACTGGACACACAAGGCAGGGGGCAAGGAGCACAAGCGGGGTGGGGAATGGTGGGGAGCAGCAAGCTAGGTCAGGAAGGACCTTGGAAGCAATGGGAGGTGTCAGAGGTTTCTGAGCAGGGAAGTGGCACACTAGGACTCTGAAGAAGAAAACTCTGGCAGATCTGTAAAGGGTTGGGTAGAGGGGGGAGGAGGGAGGGAGCAGAGGCAGTGAGGAAGCTCCTGGCATAATCAAGAGCAGGCTTGAGCCATGTTCCAACCATCTGGGAGAAGATAGTGGGGTTTTTTTTTTTTTCCTCTTGTGGGAAAAGACAGCTTAGAAACATGTATATTGTTCTTAAATTGACACTAATGCCAAAAAAAAAAAAAAAGAATGCTCACTACTAATGTGGAAGTTAAAAAAAAAAAGGCTTGAACTTGGCAGTGAGAAAAGACCAGTTTGAGAGGCATAGGTAGAAAAGAAAAAGGGACTGTTTATGGTTAGCGGGGAGGAGAGAAGAGACACAGTGGTTTTAAGTCTAAATCTTAAGAGGTGATGATGCTCTTATCTGACATAAAGACCGTAGGAGGAAGTTATTTTGTCCGATATAGGACTGTCTGAGTTTGAGAGGTCTGAGATGCTCTGGTCTCACTAGCCTTACTAGCCTTATGTGCGAACCACAGCAAGTCCTGGGGCCTCTCATCTGTACACCTGGGGTGGGGTGGGGTACCGTACCTTCCTCGAGGGCTGCTGTGAGAATTCGAAGAGCTAACTACGCTTGAAGCACTTAGAATAATGCTTCTAAATAGACCCAGAAAACCGTTGAACCTGCAGCTCTTTAGCTTACCAGAGAACAAGAAGAAGAGTTCCAAAGCACCTTCTCCGGACTCCACATCCCAGGAGGAGTCACCTGCCTTGTGTATGTGGTGACAGTCACAGACTGTAATTAAACTGTATTTCCAGGATGAATCTTCCCTGCCTTTTTGCTTTTTAATATGAGAATGGCCAGTGTGAAGGGAGAATTCATAGAAGCTCCATGGTTCTATCTAGGAACCAGATTCGGTAGTTCTTAATAGAGCCATGGGCTGGACAGTACAATTCTGGCTCCAATCACAATGCATGTTTGTTTTCCCACACCACCCTGCAATTCTCTGTCACCAGCTGGGTCCTACAATTCAACTCAGTTCTGACACCATCTACCTGGAGAAGCAGGTTCCACAGGCCAAGGGCTAAGTTTCAGCAGACTGTGGCTCCCCCCACTTAAGAAAACAATTGTAAATCCAGGTGTCACCTGCACTTCTGACCACAGGACTATAGAATGGAGGCTCCAATACCCCCGCCTGTCCCCCACCCCCGCCTAGGGTTCAATTAATTTACCAGAGTGGCTCCCAGAACTCAAAAAGAACATTTTACTTACTAGATTACCGATTTATTATAAAAGGATGTAACTTAGAGACAGCCAGATGAAAGAGAGAGCATAGGGTAAGCTATGGGAAAAGGGCACAAGCTTCCACGTCAACCTGGAAACTCTCTGAAACCAGTCTTTTTTGGGTGTTTATGGAGGTTTCCGGAGAAGGCAATGGCAACCCACTCCAGTACTCTTGCCTGGAAAATCCCATGGGCGGAGGAGCCTGGTAAACTGCAGTCCATGGGATTGCTAAGAGTCGGATAAGACTGAGCGACTTCACTTTCACTTTTCACTTTCATGCATTGGAGAAGGAAATGGCAACCCACTCCAGTGTTCTTGCCTGGAGAATCCCAGGGACAGGGGAGCCTGGTGGGCTGCCGTCTATGGGGTCGCACAGAGTCAGACACGACTGAAGTGACTTAGCAGCAGCAGCAGCAGCAGCATGGAGGTTTCATTATGTAGGCATGATGGATTAAATCACTGGCCACTGGTAATTGAATTCACTCTCCAGCCTCTCTCCCCTCCCCAGAGGGTCCCAAAATCACTTCGTACAGTGACTGCAACCACAAAATTAAGACGCTTGCTCCTTGGAAGAAAAGCTATGACAGACACAGTGTATTAAAAAGCAGAGACATCACTTTGCCAACAAAAGTCCATACAGTCAAAGCTATGGTTTTTCCAGTAGTCACGTACAGATGTGAGTTGGACCATAAAGAAGGCTGAGCGCTGAGGAATTGATGCTTTCCAACTGTTGTGCTGGAGAAGACTCTTGAGAGTCTCTTGGACTGCAAAGAGATCAAGCCAGTCCATCCTAAAGGAAATCAACCCTGAATATTCATTGGAAGGACTGATGCTGAAGCTGAAGCTCCAATACTTTGGCCACTTGATTCGAAGAGTTGACTCACTGGGAAAAATCCTGACGCTGGGAAAGATTGAGGGCAGGAGGAGAAGGGGGTGACAGAGGATGGCATCACCAACTTAATAGACGTGAGTTTGAGCAAACTCCGGGAGATAGCGAAGGACAGGGAAGCCTGGAGTGCTGCAGTCAGTCGGGCTGCAGAGTCGGACATGACTGAGTGACAGAACAATTGAACCCTCCAGCCTCTCTCCTCTCCCCAGGGATGAAGGCGTGGGATTGAATGTTCCCACCCTCTAATCACGTGATTGCCTTCTCTGGCAACCAGCCCCCATCTTTAGCAGCCTTCACAAAGCCACCTCATTAACATAACAAAAGACCTTTAATCACTCCCGTCACAGGAAATTCCTAGGGTTTTAGGAGCTCTGTGCCAGGAACACGGTCAAAGACCAAATGCTGTATATATTCTTATTATTAATCTCAAAATTACAGTCAAAACAAGACATCTTTGCAGGAATAAAAATTAAAACATTGAAAAGATTTTAAAAACTTTAAAAATGATTAAACCTACTAGCTATCAAGGTCTATAGGGCAATGAGAGTGATAATCACCAAATCGGAAGGGGTAGGAGAAAGTGAATTAATTTCAGGAAGCTCAGAGTATGTACAGTTGGCCCTTCATATCTGCTAGTTCTGTATCCAAAGAAGGAAAATATTCACGGAAAAAAATTCCATAAAGGTTCCTAGAGCAAAACTTGAATTTGCCCTGTGGCAAGGACTTCCCTGGTGGTTTCAGACAGTAAAGCATCTGTCTACAATGAGGGAGATCGGGGTTCGATCCCTGGGTCGGGAAGATACCCTGGAGAAGGAAATGGCAACCCATTCCAGTACTATTGCCTGGAAAATCCCATGGACGGAGGAGCCTGATAAAACCTTCACTTTTCAAGCAACTATTTACATAACATTTACATTGTATTTATAACCATTTTTGCGTGTGTGCCTGCTAAGTCGCTTCAGTCGTGTCCGACTCTTTGGACCCCACGGACCTGCACTGTAGCCTGCCAGGCTCCTCTGTCCATGGGATTCTCCAGGCAAGAATACTGGAGTGGGTTGCCATGCCCTCCTCCAGGGATCCAGGGTTCGAACGCGAGTCTCTTGTTTCCTGCACTGGCAGGTGGGCTCTTTACCACTACTGCCACCTGGGAAGCCCTGCTTACAACTATTTACATAGTCTTTATATTGTATTAGGTTTTATAAGTAATCAAGAGATGGTGTCAAGGACAGGCACATCTCTTTCTCCTGTGCTTCTGAGATAATTTGTTACAAATTGAAGGTCTGTGGCAAGCCCAGATGGAACAAGTTTCTGGGGA
The DNA here is from genome assembly GCF_032405125.1 of Capricornis sumatraensis. Classification (NCBI taxonomy): domain Eukaryota; kingdom Metazoa; phylum Chordata; class Mammalia; order Artiodactyla; family Bovidae; genus Capricornis; species Capricornis sumatraensis. The sequence continues at coordinate 102,645,213 of NC_091092.1, read as the reverse complement.
TCGTTTTACGAACAGCATTTGCTCACTTCATCTCTCTGTGTCATATTTTTGTAATTCTCACAATATTTCAAGCTTTTTCGTTATTATATTTGTTATGGTGATCTGTGATCAATGATCTTTGATATTACTATTGCAAAAAGAGTATGACTCTGAAAGCTCAGATGACGGTTAACGTTTTTAGCAATGAAGTATTTTAAAATTAAGGTATGTCCTTTTTTTAGACATGCTATTGCACACTTAATACACTACAGTACAGTGTAAACATAACTAATTTCCTTTTGGAGCCGCGCCGCGCAGCTTGTGGGATTAAGGATTGAACCCAAGCCTTCAGCAGTGACAGTGTGGAGTCCTAACCACTGGACTGTCAGAGAATTCCCAGTATAACTTCTATACACACTGAGAAAGCAAAAAAAAAAGTGTATGACTCGAGTTATTGCAATATTCAATCTATTGTGGTGCCCTGGAACTGAACCTGAAATCTCCGAAGTTTGCCTGTATATGGGAGGATATGCATAGCTTATATGCATATACTATGCCATTTTATATAAGGGACTCGAGCATCTGAGGATTTGAGTATTTGAGTGGGATCCTGGAACCAATTCCCCATGGATACAGAGGAATGATTGTAATTCCAACACAAGGACTGCTATTCAGCCATATCTGTGAGGTCATGGCCAAGTTCTTTATCATCTGAGAGAGAAACTGCTAAAAATGCCCCTATTACTTAAGACACAGCAAGGAATTTTGAAGGTCTGTGATCCCTTTGCTGTATTTCCAGGACCTCTTGTCTTTTCTCTCAAAGCAAGGCAGTTTTACCCAATGTTTCTTTGTTATTTAGTCCTATTACTGCCCAATCACTTCGCATGAATGAAGGCAGAAGGACACTGGATTCTTCTGTTTGAAAATATTTTTAGCAATGTTAGTTGTAGAGAAGATGCCCTCCAATATAATTTTGTTTTTAATCTTGCCATCTCTGTGAAAGGAAAGCAGATTCCAGGCCAGATCTGCTATTTGGGAGTACGCTGTTGTTGTTTAGTCGCCAAGTCGTGTCTGACTCTGCGACCCTGTGGACTGTAGACTGCCAGGATCCTCTGTCCACTCAATTTCCCAGGCAAGAATACTGAAGAGAGTTGCCATTTCCCTCTCCAGGGGATCTTCCCGACTCAGGGATTGAACCTATGTCTCCGTCTCCTGCATTTAAAGGCGGGTTCTTTACTGCTGAGGGAAGCCCGTTGGGGAGTATAATAATTGCCTAAAACAAAGCTGGTTTCATATGTACCAGCTCTCATCCTTGGAGAATAAAAGTGTACAACAATATCCTAGAGCCTAGGACTCCTCTTTTCCCTTTAGAACTTTTATTTGCCTTCATAGTAACATCTTCTTAATTACTGTAAATCACCTGGCATTGGAAGCTTAACCAGTTGTATCTGAAGCCACAAACAAACAAACAAACAAACATTCAAAAAGGCAATTACACTTTAAAACATAAAAGGAAACTCACTAGGCAACAGCTCTAACTCTACACCTATAATTACTGTTCGGATTACAGGGGAGTTCTGCCCTCCTTGAACTTTATTCACCATCCACACTAAAGGGAAGTGTGGGTCAGTTGGACCCAAAAGGCCTCCTGGACCTTGCAGAAAAATGACTGGCAATCATGAGGTTGATTAAAGGCTCTGAGGTTTCTGTCTCCTGGAATTCCTCTTATTACTGCTTTTCTTCAAGTTGCAGACTACTGTAATTATCTTTCTGTGAGGTTTTAGGCTACTTGGACATTTTATTTTATTTGCATCACGATAATGTGATTTCAGTCCACGTTAGTCTCAGAGAGTGGTGATGAAATTTTCCTAAAGCCGTGTGTGGAAGCAAAATAATGGATGTAACATGTCCCATATGTTGCTGAAGCCGAATATCTGTACTGTTCATTCATCTTTAACATCTAATGGGCCTCTGTGTGTACCACACCTTGGGCAGTCCTGGGGTGGGACAAGTTCCTTTCCCTCCGTGGGCTCACACCCAACTGCAGTACAACACAGTGAGTGTTACAGTGGAGACTTGAACAGCGAGTGCTCTTGGAGCCCAGCAACCTACTCTGCTGGGGTAGTTGAGACAATGGAGAGATAGATACAGACATATTCTCACTCCTTTCATGCGTGAGCCCTTGAATCCCAACCATGTTTTGAGGCAGAAACTAAACTATTTTTATTCTAACTTTGTAGACAAAGAACCTGAGGCTCTAAGATGTCAAGTAAGTTACCCCCAGTCACACAGCTTGTAAGCAGTAGAATGGCAGGCGATCTGCTCCCGATGGAGGGGTGAGGAGGGGACAAGAGTCGGGGTGGTGCCAATAGTATATTTGTTTCAGTATGGGTGCTCAGCTTAACAATGCCCGGGAATGTAAGAAAAGGAACTTGTGAAAAAAGTTTCTTAGGCTTCAGCTTTTCCTAACTATTTTTAGGTCCCTTCAAATAAAATTCACAAAGAAGTGCCTTGTGACGGGACTTCCCTGGCGGTCCAGGTCCAGTGGTTAAGACGCCTCATTTTCACTGCAGAGGGTGCAAGTTCCATCCCCGGTTGGGGAATTAAGATCCAGTGAACCGCACAGTGTGGCCAAACAAAAATAAAACCTACAAAAAGGGCCTAATGAAAAAGATATTCAAATACCTGGTTAGAGGTAAAGTTATTCCGGTGTTGTGAAAGTTGGCTCATTTAGCTACCTCAAGTGCGCCCATCCTTTTTCAGAACGAATGCGTTTGAAAACAAAGCTTTATGTTTACTTTGCTTCCTTTCCAAATTGATATTCCAATGATAAACAAATTAACAAAACATGCCACTGGTTTGATCTGAGAATGCCTGTGAGCAGGGGTTAATTGAAAACGGGAAACGGCTATATATTTTAATTCTTTTAGATACTCCCATGGCAGTACCCTTTAATTGGCTCTACTTAAAAGCAGAACCTGGGTACTCAAGAACATCCCATCGTTGCTATATGCAGTTTGAACTGTCGGAACTCTGGGCTTTCAAATGTTTACTCTGGTCCATACGAAAAGGAAGCAAAACCAAGTGAAAACTCACCTCACCCGTGCTTGTAGGGCTGAAAGGGACCTTAATGATCATTATTAAGCTTAATAGTTCTCAAGGGGGCATTGTGAAAAATAATTAAAAAAAAATATATATATATATAGGGTGTTGCAATGATTGGCAAGGGCTACTAAAAGTTAGTGAGCAGAGACCAGGTTTGCTAGATACTCTAGCAATATCTGAAGAGTTCAATATCTGACAGTTCAAATCTGAACTGTCCCATACAGAGAAAAATTGACTCAATGGAAAAAAACAGTTCATCATGATATAAGCTTAGAACACACACTATATTTTACCTATAAACAAAAATATTTTACCCAGTTTCGATTTACACTGAATTCTAGGAATAGAACTATCACTTGAGGGAAGACTATTCTGTTTTTGTTTCAAACATTACCAAGAGTTTGCCATTTTGGAAACTAAGGTCACCAATGTAACATTGTTTATGGTACTTGAATTGTGAAAACACTTTTTTCAGTTTGCATTTGTGACTGCGCTAGGCAGGTATCTATCATCATTTAGTGCCCCTGTGTGGGAACATTCATATATTAAAATATATTGCTTTATTATAATTATTTTGCTTTTATTCTCGTTATGTCGTGTTTTTCGAAATTGTCTGTTGTTAGGTTACATTATCTGTGGTGTACTATTTCAGTATGGTTAAAGGGGACATTACCAAATAGTTGTTATAAAAAGGAATCTGGTCTTTCGCGGGGTCATGTAGTCCACCTCCTTTTATAGAGGAAGTCGAAACCTAAAGCAGTTAAGCAACTTACCCAGGACAGAAGTGTTATTTTATCTCCCTATTTCGTTAGAATTTGTTTCAATTTTAAAAATTGGAAGAGAAAAGCAAAGCGGTAAAGTACGTGATGTGAACGAGCTGTTTGAATTCTGGCAGCAGCAGATCCTTTGGGGGATGGTTGGAAACCCTGTATATTATTTAATTCTGTCAGGCTGAGGGTCAGAAAAGAGAGAAAAACGTTTCTAAAGACCATATATGTGCCGCCGCTCGCTTAAAGCCAGGGATTCACTAGTCAACACATTTTCTTCTATTTAAGGTTCTGTGGCACTGAGGTTGGGACCGGAGGTCGCCTGCTGAGGAGGGGGGAGCATAAGGGGTGCCTCCGACCCATTCCGGCAATTCCCCATTCACCGCAGTGGCCCGGGGTCACCCTGAACCCAGGCCGATGATGCGGTAGACTTTCTTCGGCAGGCCCAGATTGCGCCCAACCACAAACGCCTCCGACTCCCTAGGAGAACGGCTCTCCATCCCGAGTCCTCTGGCTTTGAGGGAAGCAGCACCGCGCCGGTGGTGGCCATCGGCCCTGAGCCGCTGGACGCCCCGCAATAGGAAACCTGAGGCCTAATGGAGCTGTGGTGCTGGCGAAGGGGGGGGGTCCCAAGAGGGTGCGCTACCTCCCGTTTGCGTTCAGCCCGATTGTCTCATTGTTTCTTAACTGCGGGGGGCGGGGACGCGCGCGCTAGAGCACGCTCTCTTGGTGGGGGAGTCGGAGGTGTGTGTGGGAACCAAGGGGCTATGGCATTCCTAGGCGGCCCACCCGCTGCCTAGGCAACTAGTGTCCCACCACCCGCGCGCGCCGCCAGCGCCCCTCCACTTCTCCCTCCCCCCCACGCCCCGTCACCATCACGCCCTCTTCCCTCCTCCTTCCTCTCTTTTCCCCCTCCCCCCTTCTCCTCTTCCCGTCTCCTCCCTCCCTCTTTCCCCTCCTCCCCCCGATTCCGAGCACTCTATTTAAAACCACGGTTTCCTGCTCCACAAAATGGCCTCCGCATTTGGCACCTGCGGTCACGTGACCCACTGTCCCCTGGGCTTCGGGCCCCTCATTGCCAAACTTGGATTTCGGGGCTTCTGCCCGGGAAAATACATGGGCTGATTAGTTTGGAGAAATCGCACAACCTTTCAAAGTCTAGGGGACTGAGAGAGAAGGAAAGAGTGCTCCCTAGAAAGAAAGGAACAGTGAAAACTGAGGACGTTGGGAAAAAAAGGGGAAAAAGGTCTAGATTATATTTTAAGGTCTCACAGCTGGCGGAAAACGGGAGGGGATGAGGTCTCGCGAGATCTCGAGACCTCCCAGTCCTGAGAAAAAAGGTAATAGCGGAGGACAGGGGAAGTGGCACTCAAGCGATCTAGGACAGCATTTAGCGCTGAGTGCCAAGGTAGGACGACGAGGCGCAGACGCGACCGACTAGGAAATCCCGTGAGGTTAGGACTAAACGAGCGCGCAGTAGCTAGGCAAAAGTCGTAGCGGCGGGAGGAGTGCGGGTGTGAGAGGGAGGGCACACGTCGTACGTGCTGACGTAGCAGCCACTGAGCAGGTATATTAGATCCGTGGCCGCGCCGTGCATTTCAGAGCCGCAGTTCTCCCGTGAGAGGACCTTCGCGGTGAACCCAACATATTAGCTCAGCAGCGGAAGACTCCGAGTTCTCGGTACTCTTCAGGGATGAGTCATGTGGCGGTGGAAAATGCGCTCGGGCTGGACCAGCAGGTGAGCCGCAAGGAGCCTACCGGGATTGTTGCTGCAGGAATCCCTCCCCCGATCTAACTTGGTTTGTGGCGCAGTGCTACCTGGTACCCTCAGTTCCCATTTTCTGGGTCCCTCAGGCTAGCGAGTGTCAGTGTCCCGGGGCTGTGGGGGAACGGGAAGGTGACCGGAATGCTGATTGTGGCTGTCGCAGGGGCCCCAGCTTGGCCGGCGGTATTGTCCCCGGGCAGAGCACAATGGCGGCTTTTGTGTGTGCGTGCGCAGGCGGGCGGAGGGGGAGGGGGCGCGCGTTCTCGCGGAGGCGCGCACGCGCGAACCTCGACTTGACTTGTGACCCATGGGTGTTGCGGGGGGGGGGGGGCGGAGGGGCGCGGCGCGGAGGTTCGCGAAAGGGGACCTTTATGGCCGTGAGAGTTCGGGCGTGCGCGGCTCGGATTCTTGTCGGAGACCCAGGCGGCGTTGGCGTGTCTGTGTGTGCACGCGCGTGTGAGCGGGAGGTGGAAAGCGGCCCTGGAATGTGGGAGGGGGCGGTGCGGGGGGTGGCCTTCGCTCGGGGTAATGGCGGCGGCCTCCTTTGTGTGGTGTCGGGTGGCTGGGCGGCGCTGCGCCCCCCGAACGGGGGAAGACGGGCCGCCGAGGGCCGGGAAACAGGGATGGATGGGCATCTTGTTCTTCCTGGGCTTCCTTCCCCGGGGCTTTTTTTTCGTTCCAGCCCAGTTTCCGCAGCCTCGGGTCCGTGGCCCGCGAGGCCGCGTTTCCGGAGTGGAAAGTTTTGTGACGCAGAAGATTCGAGGAGGAGTGGGGGGGGGGGATGGAGAGGAGGGAGGAATGGGCCGCTGCGTGCGCGGTGGCGCCGGGCTCTGGAGATGGAGGTGGAAAGCGGCGAGGAGGTTAGCGACCCGGCACGGCCGGCTCCGCCTCACGTGGTCGCAATAGTGAGTGTGGAGGTTTTGCTCCGAGCCACGCGTCGTTTTGGGAGGTACCACGGAGTGTTACCAGTGTCCTCAGGTTGGGGACGTTTGGTGCGGGGCTCGGCCTGGGAAAAAACGCCTGGAATGTGGCTTGGGAAGAAATAAGGAATTTTGTTGGTGACTTGTTGCTGCTTGTGGACTGAAAATTTTGAAATCAGTCAGGGGCCCCGGGTTTGTCTTAATTGGAGCCCCTCTTGTAAGGGTTTAGAGGTAGAGGACGGGAGGGCGCGTGATCGCAGAGGAGGGGTTCTGGGCGGAGATGGCAGAAGTCTGCATCCCTCAGCAACAGTGGCACCACGCTCTTCAATCGATGTTTTGTTGCTTTTAAGTAAACTTCTGCGTACCGCGAGCTCCAGAATTCTGAAACGAACTTGAGTGACACAAATGAATTAATAGATTTTCAGTCGTGTATAGTGTTTTTTAGGGACTCGGCTATCTGGGGGAGAGCATTTTTTCCATTAAAGAATCGGAATAAATCTTCCAAATGCTGACATGTTCCGTGTTAAATGGAGCAGAGACATAAAAAAAATCTGATCAAGAACATGGCCGGTCCCCAGTTGTAAAATTTAACATATAGGTGTTGCCGGCACCTATTTAAGATTATAAGCAGGAATAAAATTTGAAATCGAAATAATTGGAAAAAATATACACAGTCGTTAGAATTAAGCAGCAAGCAAATTCACAAATGAGAAAATTGCATTAATGTCACCCTAGCAATTTACAGTAGCATTTAAAGTGCTCTACGTAGTTCATTTTGCCAAGTGTAAAATTAATAACAAAACGTACTGCAATAAGTACAAAAAGGAAGTTTTTGAGACAATCGTGCAGAGAAAGCACCGCAGCGTTTTGTTAATAGAAGTTAGGAAACGAGCTGCCTCCAAAGTGTTACCGTATTCATTTTTTCTTTAAGATTTAGCATCTTCCAGTTTTCAGTGATTACATGGATGCTTGCAACTTTACAGTATACAATTTTAAGCTTTTAACAGGACTTAAACGTTGTGGTTTATTGGAAACACGTGGCAATAATGCCGTGTGGCTGGTTAAATTTTTTTTTAAATGAAATACTACTTTTGGCACATAGTTTTCTCCTCGTTGCTTTGTAAATAGTTTGTTTAGTCATTACAGAATTCGATGAAGCGCTTTTTTTTTTTAGAATGTTGAGGCTTTTAAGTTACCAGTGTAAAGGGATGGGTAGAAATGGAGATGAAAGGCAGTAAAATGTGCCATTTATGTCCAGAGTGTTCTTAGCTTAACTGTGAAAATGGAAAAATAAATAGGTACCTACTTAATATGGTTGTGTAGTGGTTATATTGTAAATTTTTGTTCTGAAGAGTGCTACTCTAATTGCAGTATTTAGAAATGAAAGCTGAGAAATGGTCAATACAAGTTTTGTTCTGAATATTTTTCGGGTGTGCTCTGTAGGTTTAGAATAATTCCCAGTAGAAAATATTTATCTCCAAATATTTGGAGCTAAAATGAATCCACTGACTACTTGACATTTTGAAATAATTTAAATTTTTTGAACTTTTACAATGGAAAAAGTTACAGGGAAAATTCATTTTGATTATGAATTTGGACCTGGTTTCTCCTGGATAGCGCCACCATCTTGGTTAGGTACCTTCTGCAGTGTAAACTGTAGTACTGTAGTATTTTGCGTTTGCTCACATTCTTAGTCACATTCTCCTTAAGAGTTCCACTAAGTTTTCCTTTAGTGTAATGTTTCTGCGCGTGGGCTGCTAACCAAAATTTAACTCTCTTCTAGTTTGCTGGCCTAGACCTGAACTCTTCAGATAATCAGAGTGGAGGAAGTACAGCCAGCAGTAAGTAAAATATTTTATGCATTTACTGAATGTTAGAGCTTTTTAAAAAAATTGTCAGAATATAGTTGATTTACAATGTTGTGTTACTGAGTATTAGAACTATAATAACTTAATGTTTCATTGGATTTATTTAAAATTTAGGAATTTCCCTTCCAGTTTTTACTGTGTAAAGAATGTGGGTAGTGTTGTGGTCTTTTGATAATGAGGAGTAGTTTCCTTGAGTGAAACAATCGTTAAGGACCTTATACAACACACAAATTACAGAGTTTGATTATGTCCATTATGAATCCTGAACACAGCTTAAAGGTGGTGGGAGTGTATATTTCACTATTAAGAGTGAATTTACTGGAATTAAACTGAATAAAGAGAATATTCACATATTCATATACATCAGGTACAGCCACTCCTTTCTCATGAAGAACATGAGAATTACTAATAGAACAAGGCTATAATGAATTTTAAATGCTGAATTGTATTTTTTTTTTTTCCCTGAAAAGTTGTTTTTCTGTTATTTTCTTTTGAAAGGGTTTTTTTTGAGACATGGTAAAGATTAAGGTGTAGGGGCTCTTGGTTTATTATTGGCAGTAGACCTGCTTCAGCTCAGATCTCTTCCTATTGAATTAACTGAAAGAAAAAATGTAATATGTATATTGAATGTGTTAAGGGCTGAAAGCACTGTTTCTTCAAGCTCTGTTTATTGCATAGTTAAGTGATGTTTATTTTTAGGCAGGAAGGGCCTCACTGGGCACAGTTACTTGGTATTTGTTTTAAATTTTACTTTGTCAGGCTAAGAACTTTTTAGTAATTGACCATTCTAATGGAGATCTTTAATTCAGCCCAGAAGTGAAGAGGTTAAATTGCAGATTAACTAGTAATAAAGCAAGTTGATGTTATTAGTTGGATACATATTACTTGCTTTTGTTCTCACTCATAGTCTAGGCTGTGTTTTTATTTGCATATAGAACAACAGTTGACTTTCCTTAAACAGTGCAAGTGTCAAAACCCACAATTCCTTGAAATCATTTCACTCTGTAGCTTTTCCCATATTACATATGTAAATATGTTTCGGATTTAACCAGAGCAGGAACAAAAAAGCTTCTTAGTGACTAGATACACGATTTGTTAACTTTTTAGGTTGTTACAGTAATACTTATGCTCCATAAGAGACTTGTTAATATTTTTGTTGTGTCTTTGCTAGATCATTGTAGTAACAATGTTGCAACTCTTGTTATTCATGACAATTCTCTGAAATCTTAGCAGACTTTTTAAAAATAGTGTGTTAAATTGGCCACTAGTGGCAAATTAAATTTATTCGTAGATTTCAACTATTAGGTTCCAATTCAATTCAAATCTGTTCTTCTTCCCCTTTTAAAATTCATCTTATTAAAGCAGTAACTCATTTAAAATAGAAGTAGACCAGACTAGAAGACTAGAGATTTAAATTTTTTCTTTCCAGGACTTTTTTAGCATCACAAACTTCGATAAAAAGCTTTAAAGTTTTTTGGAATGTGAAATTTAACTTTGTCATTTCTTTTAGAAGGGCGCTATATTCCTCCTCACTTAAGGAACAGAGAAGCTACTAAAGGTAAGTTTTTTGAGCAACTTGGTATTCTTAATTATTGCTGCATTTAAAAATTGGAACTTAGGGAAAGTGAGACACCTCGAAGTCTGAACACTGTGCTCTTTTCTCCTGTCAGAATAATTTCAGATACTAGGGCTTACTAGGGCTTAGAAAAACTCATCTAATGTCAGATAGAGGAAATCTCTGCATTTCCTATGTCACACTCATCTGAGGCCAAGGGCATGGTTTTGTACAATTTCGCTAGTCTTGTGCTTAACCTCTGTATGTAATCATAAATAGCATGAGTTCAATTTGAAAAAGGTGAGTGGGGATCCTACTGTGTAAACAAAACTGCTGCACAGTGATAACAATCCAGTTATTTCTGTCTTGCAGAGGTGCCGAAATGAAATGGGATTATTGGGGAATAGTTAACAAGCATCAGGCATGCTCCTGATAGATGGGAGTGGTTCTCTGGCTTCAACTGCTTCCTTTAAATAGGTCATCTGAGATTTTGGAGGAAAAGGGAAGGTCAGGAAAACTAAAAGCCATGAAGAGGGAAGATACTGGATAAAGAAAGCAGGATTGGAAGGGTGGAGAGTCCACAGGAGCCCATGATTTGCTGTCATTTGTCTATATTCATAGGTAGTCTGTATTAGCTTCACTGTCTAAGGCAATGCACGGAATATAAGATCTAGGGAATGGAACTAAAATCCTACATGCCATGGGACCAAAAACATTAAAAGAACTCCTATATTATTTCTTAGGTGTCACATCATTGTCCTTAGTTACTGTACAGTCGGATTCTTATTCCTTAGAATGTACTAGCTGAAATTGACCCCCATGTGTATTTAGTGCTTTTCCTGCCTTATTGCAATGATAGGAATCAAAGCAGGGAAAGAGGCAGTATCATATAGGAGTTAGAGCTGAAATAGGTCTTAGAAACCTAACTCAGCTCTTTATTGGTAGCTAAGGCTGTTAATCACTGGGCTAGTAGAGGCACAGGGAGAAGGAAAGTAACCTAATTAACTTGTAAACTATCTCTGACTATTTAATAAAATGTCACTGAAGCTAGTTAAATCCTCTGCTTGTCTTTAAACCATATACCTGTTGGGCTAATTGATACCTTTGTCATCCCCTTTTACTGAATGTTTATAGCTATACCCTAGGAACCTGTCTACACTGAGTGTGTAGGTATCAGGATTTTCCTTTTTTCTAGGTATTCCTAATTCTCATCTGATACCATGTATTACATGTGAACAGAGCACTGTTCTTAAAGTTTTTACTATTGAAACCAAGAAATACTATATTAAAGTAAATTTCTTAATGTTTTAAATGAATATCACTTCTAAGAAACATAGAGACAATGATTGCTCTTTCCTGGTAGACTCATTCACGCCTGTAAAATGAAATGAAATTGTGATGGTCATGTAACAAGATCATAGTCATTGTGTTAAAGGCAAACCTACTGACCTTTTAGAAGTTGTATTCATTTAGAACATTTTCAGATTTGATTGTTTTGTTCAGCCTATAGTATGTTCTAGTACTATGGTAGGAATATTTCCGTTGTCCCTCTGGTCAAGAGATGTGATAGTCATTGGAGGGCTTCAAACTCAGAAACATAGAAATCATGTTTTAAACTAGTGTCATTTTCTAATTACTACAATAAAATGAGTTTGCTTTTTTTTTTTTAATTGAAGGATTCTATGATAAAGACAGTTCAGGGTGGAGTTCTAGTAAAGATAAGGATGCATACAGCAGTTTTGGTTCCCGCAGTGATTCAAGAGGAAAGTCTAGTTTCTTCAGTGATCGTGGAAGTGGATCAAGGGGAAGGTAAGTGATTTATTATCTTCTTGCCTTTCTTGCATGTGTACAATAAAGCAATTTAGAAATTGGTCTGTACCCTGACCATTAAGCATGATTATCTTTCCCCCTTAGTGGACCACCTGTTTGGATGTTAAGTATGTCTTTTTAATCATAGATTTTTAACTGTAAGTAGTCTTTACTAAATTGAACTTACTACACCGAAATTAAATGAGAATAAGAATATGCCCTTTGGCATAATGAAATCAATTATTTTTATATTTCTCTAATTTTATGTATTCTACTTAAAAGAGTAAGTTTAGTGAATGGCCTAATTTGGTTGACATTTTTGTGGATATTCTATGACAATTTTTAAACCTTATATTTTTGATTACACAAGTGTGATGAACTGACCTCAGGCGCCTAATAGCTGTGGTTAGTCCTGTGTGTCCTGCTTTTTCGAAAACAGGCCTAAAACTAAAAACATCTTAATTCAGGTAAGGATTATTTTCTACCTTTTATCCAAAGTCTGTCACACAAGTAAGTTGTCCTTTAAGTAGCATCCTAATGTAACCAGGACAATTGATATTTGGTGTGGTACTTTCCGTTTTTTCTCTAACACTAAAAATATTTGGATGAAAACATTTAAAGGTGTAAGTTAATGTGCTGGTTTCACATATAAGACTGATTGCCCCAAGGATTTTTATTTCTATATTGAAGTATAGTTGCTTTACAATATTATGTTTCAGGTACAAAGACTTGATTCTTGATTTCAACATGCATGAGGACTGTATCGGCTATATAATAATAAAAGAGGATACTGAATTTAGAAAATAAAGTTATATAAATGGTATAGTCTGGTTAGAGGGCCTTATTTGTCAAGTAAGAGTAAGCCTGAATTGGACTGGTGACATCCTTGAAATTAGCCATAATGAACCTCTCTCCAGGTACAGTTCTAGTGGTAGGAATCTGATAATGGTTAAATAAGATTTTGATTAATTGCTTGTGCTGTTTAGGTTTGATGATCGTGGACGAGGTGACTATGACGGCATTGGCGGCCGTGGTGACAGAGGTGGTTTTGGCAAATATGAACGTGGAAATAGTCGCTGGTGTGACAAATCAGATGAAGATGATTGGTCAAAACCACTCCCACCAAGTGAACGCTTGGAACAGTAAGTTTCTGAAGTGTATGTTAATTGTGATGAAGCCTTATCAGCTCCGTGTAACAAACTTACCAATCTTCTGATTTCAGAGAACTCTTTTCTGGAGGCAACACTGGGATTAACTTTGAAAAATATGATGACATTCCAGTTGAGGCAACAGGCAACAACTGTCCTCCACACATTGAAAGTGTAGGTATTTTTGCATGACCTTTAAGATAGGGAGGTGTAGATCTTTTCGCAGCACATCAAGATGAGATGGGCTTCCTAACATACGTAGACTGCTTGCTTTATCTTGACAGTTTTTTAAAGTTAATTTTAAAACCTGCCTCGTGGTTTGTGGAAAGGGGGAGAGTGAATTCGGTGTTACCATTACTAATAATTTGAAATAGAAAATGGGTCGGGTGTTGACCTAAATGGGAAGGAAATCCAAAAGGGGGATGTGTATACATATAGCTGATTTAACTTGGGCGTACAGTAGAAACTAACACATCATTGTAAAGTAATTGTATGCCTATAAAAACTAACTTAAAAAGTAAATAGTCAAGAAGCTGAGAGTTGAAATAAACAAGGCAAAAGATTGGGGGTAAAAAGAAATAGTGGGTCAAACATAGGAAGAACCCAAAACTTTTCCATTGTAGTTTAAGCTTATGGAGTGGTTTGGTTTTGTTTTTCCTCAAAATGTGTAAGATGATGACTTTTACTGTAAAGCAAATTGAAAGTTCAAATTGGTTGATAGTTGTCCCCCCCTTGTATTTGTATGAAACAAAATGCTCCAGATAGCATTTCTGCTTGTTTACCCTGATGAATTTCTTAACAGTTCAGTGATGTTGAGATGGGAGAAATTATTATGGGAAACATTGAGCTTACTCGTTACACTCGCCCAACTCCAGTGCAAAAGCATGCTATTCCTATTATCAAAGAGAAGAGAGACTTGATGGCCTGTGCCCAAACAGGTAAGCAGACTTGATGAAAGTAAAAAGTTGTCAAGAATACCTTGACTAGGCTTGCTCTAATAAAAACCAATACCAGGAAAATATGCATGGAGCATTTTAAGTTTCATGAGGAAGCTTGAGTCCTGTATGTAGCCTGACTGGTACACCTTGGTAAGGAGTAGCTGGATGGTATCTCTTGTCTTAGCCTTTTGGTTATATTACTTCTAGTGCTTTCATTAGGGTATCTTAGGGATGGCCTGTAGAAAGTCATGAGCTTGATACTACTGTAACAAGTAGATAGGTTTTTGTGATTGCAGTGGTGGGGAAGTGAGAACTGTAGAAAATTAGAGAACGAGAGAATAGCCTGTGATCCGTGGAAATGTGGCGAAAAGAAGGTTCATTGATGGGTAAAGTAGTACCTCCCTATCGGTATATACAATACTTATAAGGAAGTATTAGAAATTGACACCAGTTTTGAGACGGAATTCCTGCTCTCTTTACACAAGTGCTTCCTAGTGGCTCAGATGGTAAAGAATCTGCCTGCAATGCAGGAGACCTAGGGTTTGATCCCTGGGTTGGGAGGATCCCCTGGATGTGGGCATGACAGCTTCAGTATTCTTGGCTCTGGAGAATCCTCATGGTCAGAGGTGCCTGGTGGGCTACAGTCCATGGGGTTGCAAAGAATCAGACATGACTACGTGACACATACGTTACACCAGTGAAGCAAAGAAGTGAAAACTACTACAATGTTTGTGACCAAAATTTGGTGTGTGTATATATATATGGGTTTTTTTTTTGGTAAATGAACAAAAATATTTTTTTGGCTGATGGACCATGTGGTCTCTGCAACTACTCTGCTGTTGTATGAAAGCAGCCATAGATAATATGTAAATTACTGGTCACAGCTATATTCCAGTAAAGCTTTATTTATAAAAATTAATAGTTTAAACTTAGTTCGCTAACTCCTATTACAGGTTGATCAAAGTCATCACTTGATGGTATTTTAAAATTAGCCTATTTTTAGAAATTTAATTTGGGAATTAAAGTGAGATTACTAATTAATTGCTAAGTAATTGGGCAGTTAAAACACCATCATCTACCAATATATGTTCAAAAGTAATAAGCCAGTTTTTCTGTGGTTAAATGAATATGCTTTCTTTAAAATAGGGTCTGGAAAAACTGCAGCATTTCTCTTGCCCATCTTGAGTCAGATTTATTCTGATGGTCCCGGCGAGGCTCTGAGGGCCATGAAGGTAAATATTTCTGTATAAAATGAGAAAGCTTTCTAAATGACAGACTTGAATTCTAATCTGTATAATTAGTAACAGCATTTACATGTAATCTATAAGTTGCAGAAAGGGATTATGTTGTAATGAACCTTTGAGAGAGGATGTTAACAAGTTTAATAAATTATTTCTTAGGAAAATGGAAGATACGGGCGCCGCAAACAATACCCAATCTCTTTGGTGTTAGCACCAACTAGAGAATTGGCTGTACAGATCTATGAGGAAGCCAGGAAAGTAAGTATGCCTTTCAGGTTATTAGCCTTCTCATTGATTCTGATGAAGTGTTTTATGACCGTGTAAAAATCTTGGTCTTAAAATTAATAAATTTTTCTTTGCTTATAGTTTTCATACCGATCTAGAGTTCGTCCTTGCGTGGTTTATGGTGGTGCTGATATTGGTCAGCAAATTCGAGACTTGGAACGTGGATGCCATTTGTTAGTTGCGACTCCAGGACGTCTAGTGGATATGATGGAAAGAGGAAAAATTGGATTAGACTTCTGCAAGTATGTTAATTTTTAAATGTGTGAAAAGCATTTTTTAGTCTTTCAACTTTTATAAAAAGTTAGCTGATTGTAATTTTAATTTGAAGTGATTTTAGTAGAGGCTAAGAATGACCAGACCTTGAGACCAGAGTCAAGTATACAGAGCTAATTTGGCTGTGCGATTTAGTGGCAGAGATCCTGTGCTGTGTCTTATGTACGTGGGTCAGATTGTATGGTGTGAGGAAGTAAACTACATGAATGAATAATTAACTGTGCTTATAGAAATGGAAACTACCTTTTCGCCTCAAATTCTAAGCTGGATTTTTTTTTCATGGCAGGTACTTGGTGTTAGATGAAGCCGATCGGATGTTGGATATGGGGTTTGAACCTCAGATACGTAGAATCGTTGAACAAGATACTATGCCACCAAAGGGAGTTCGCCACACTATGATGTTTAGTGCTACTTTCCCTAAGGAAATACAGGTATTGTTTGGTGCTGCAGATCTTACTTAGGAATTTGTTTATCTCAATAGATGATAAAACAATAATTTTTTTCTTTCAGATGCTTGCTCGTGACTTCTTGGATGAGTATATCTTTTTGGCCGTAGGAAGAGTTGGCTCTACCTCTGAGAACATAACACAGAAAGTAGTTTGGGTTGAAGAGTCAGACAAACGGTCATTTCTGCTTGATCTTCTAAATGCAACAGGTATAATTTTAGCATTAGTCTGGTGGCTTAGGGTAATCTATTTGGATCACCTTTAGTGCTTTTCCTTCTCATCCAATACATTCTGTTGAGACAGTCTATTTGCCTCTATTCGTAAGTTTACTAAGTGCAAAGAGAACCAAGCCACTATTAGTGACAGAAACCTTGTGATATTTTAACTTCAGGCAAAGATTCACTGACCTTAGTGTTTGTGGAGACCAAAAAGGGTGCGGATTCTCTGGAGGATTTCTTATACCATGAAGGATATGCTTGTACCAGTATCCATGGAGACCGATCTCAGAGAGATAGAGAAGAGGCCCTTCACCAGTTCCGCTCAGGAAAAAGCCCAATTCTCGTGGCTACAGCAGTATGTAAAATTTAATTTTATTTTCTAGGCCAGCATGTTCAATTATTTACTTTGTTTTAAATGGACCATATGTAACAAAAATTATTTTCTAGGTAGCAGCAAGAGGACTGGACATATCAAATGTGAAACATGTTATCAATTTTGACTTGCCAAGTGATATTGAAGAATATGTACATCGCATTGGCCGTACAGGACGTGTAGGAAACCTTGGTAAGTGTGTGATTACTTAGGATGATCTGGTGGCTTCTGATTTTCAGTGTGATTCTTACAGCAAAGAACTTTTCAGGCTCTTAGATGAACTCTGATTTTCAAGGAATGCTATTAAAATATCAGAAGTGGCAAGGGGGGGAAGTCAAGGTTTGTTCAAAGAACAAATAGCAAATTATCTTTTTTAAAAATTATTATTCTACTTAATATTCTAATATGAAAGTAAGAATATTGTGCTGCTCTGTGGAGGACCTTAATTTGTGTACTTTTTGGAACTGTTTTAGGCCTTGCCACCTCATTCTTTAATGAGAGGAACATAAATATTACCAAGGATTTGTTGGATCTTCTTGTTGAAGCTAAACAGGAAGTGCCATCTTGGTTAGAAAACATGGCTTATGAACACCACTACAAGGGTAGCAGTCGTGGACGATCCAAAAGGTGAGTTAGAAATAATGTGTTTTATTAAATAATGTGTATAATGGAGAGGGGTGTGATTTTTAAGGTTATTTAAGTGACCTTCAGTGTCAGCTTTTCACAGCTAAGGCCTTGCAAAATTCTTATTACAGAAAAGAAGGGCTAAGTGGAATTGCTTGAATTGGAAAATCAGAAATTGGTCATTGGAAATTTTAACAAGAATTGGGTTGTCTTTATGTAAACTAACGTTTTGTCCTTATAGTAGTAGATTCAGTGGAGGATTTGGTGCCAGAGACTATCGACAGAGTAGTGGTGGCAGCAGTTCCAGCTTCAGCAGCAGCCGCGCCAGCAGCAGCCGCAGTGGTGGAGGCGGCCATGGAAGCAGCAGAGGGTTTGGTGGAGGTGATGTTAAATTTTAATCTCATACCTTTGGGAAAGGCTTTTGCCCTTTTTCATCCTTTTCAAAGAGTAATTTAAAATATTGGCCCCGTAGATTGCTTTTTGTAATTTTACATCAAAATATTTAAAGAAGGGAAAGCTTGTATTACACAATGGATGACTTAATAATTTTTTTTTTTTAATCTCTCATTAGGTGGCTATGGAGGCTTTTACAACAGTGATGGATATGGAGGAAATTATAACTCCCAGGGGGTTGACTGGTGGGGTAACTGAACCTGCTTTGCAGTAGGTCACCCTGCCAAACAAGCTAATATGGAAACCACATGTAACTTAGCCAGACTATACCTTGTGTAGCTTCAAGAACTCGCAGTACATTACCAGCTGTGATTCTCCACTGAAATTTTTTTTTTAAGGGAGCTCAAGGTCACATGAAGAGTCGAAAGGAACAATCAGCAGCCCTGTTCAGAAGGTGGTTTGAAGATTTCATTGCTGTAGTTTGGATTAACTCCCCTCCCAACCCCCATCCCAAACTGCATTTATAATTTGTGACTGAGGATCATTTGTTTGTTAATGTACTGTGCCTTTAACTTTAGACAACTTTTTATTTTGATGTCCTGTTGGCTCAGTAATGCTCAAGATACCAATTGTTTTTGACAAAATAAATTTACTGAACTTGGGCTAAAATCAAACCTTGGCACACAGGTGTGATACAACTTAACAGGAATCATCGATTCATCCATAAATATTATAAGGAAAAAACTTATGCAGTAGCCTGCATTAGGGCTTTTTGATACTTGCAGATTGGGGGAAAACAAACAACAAATGTCTTTGAAGCATATTAATGGAATTAGTTTCTAATGTGGCGAACTGTATTAAGTTAAAGTTCTGATTTGCTCACTCTATCCTGGATAGGTATTTAGAACCTGATAGTCTTTAAACAAGCCATTCCAGTCATGATGAGGTGATGTATGAATACATGCATACATTCAAAGCACTGTTTTCAAAGTTAATGCAAGTAAATACAGCAATTCCTCTTTCAGTGTTTAGGCAGATCATTAATTATGAGCTAGCCAAATGTGGGCATAATATTACAGGGAAAGTTTAAAGGTCTGATAACTTGAGATAGGGTTTTAGGAGAATTCATCTACTTAGACTTTTTAAATGCCTGCCATAAGTGAAATTGAAATGGTAGAATGGCTGACCACAGCAATGACCAGCCCTCATTAGGGCCCTGGATGATTTTTGGTCTAATAACGCATGCTAGTGTTGATGTTTTTTGGTCAAGAGGGTATGAACAGGAAGAATTAAATGCAGCAGGCTTTCTTTTAAATGCCGATTCATATTACTCTGTTCAAGCTGCGTTGAGATGTTAAACTGGCTTACTATAGACTTTGTAAAAATGGCTCCAGAAGAGTAACAAACTGAAATCTTTGAGATCACACAGGTTGGAAATATGTACATAACTGCACAAGGTGTCAATTCTGCTATACAGTGCAGTTTTAGTCAGTTTTAGTTGCATAGGTTTCCATTGTATTTATAGTCTGTTTATGCTAAATCTGGCCAAAGATGAGCATTGTCCACCACTAAAATGCCTCTGCCACTTTTGAATTCTGTGCTAATTTTGTGGCCAGAATGCGGTGATCAAAATGCTCAATCTTTTTACAGTGGCATTGGAAGATGGCAAAAATTTCCTAAAGTGCAATAGATTTTCAAGTGTATTGTGCCTTGTTCTAAAACTTTTATTAAGTAGGTGCACTTGACAGTATTGAGGTCATTTGTTATGGTGCTATTTCAATTAGTCTAGGTTTAGGCCCTTGTACATTTTGCCCATAACTTTTTACAAAGTACTTCTTTTATTGCACATTCAGAGAATTTTATATATATGTCTTGTGTGCGTGTCCTTAAACTTCCAATCTTATTTTGTCTCTTGGAGATTGTTGAACGCAGCTTGTCTAGGAAGGGGATGGGACTAGATTCTAAAATTTATTTGGGACCATGGGAATGATAGTTGGGAAGAAAACTATTTGCACACGACAGATTTCTAGATACTTTTTGCTGCTAGTTTTATGTAATATTTATTGAACATTTTGACAAATATTTATTTTTGTAAGCCTAAAAGTGATTCTTTGAAAGTTTAAAGAAACTTGACCAAAAGACAGTACAAAAACACTGGCACTTGAATGTTGAATGTCACCGTATGCGTGAAATTATATATTTCGGGGTAGTGTGAGCTTTTAATGTTAAGTCATATTAAACTCTTAAGTCAAATTAAGCAGACCCGGCATTGGCAGTGTAGCCATAACTTTCTGATGTTAGTAAAAACAAAATTGGCGACTTTAAATTAAATCATGCCAAGGTTTTGATACACTCGTCTTAAGATATTAATGAAACACTTCAAAACACTGATACGAAGTGTCCATATTCAAATATTGTGTGTTTTGTTTCGTTGTGTGTATTTTTTTTTTCCAGTGAATGTCTGGCTCATTGCAATCCTGAAACATGTGGTTATCTTTGTTGTATTGGCATAGTCAGTGACTTGGACATTCAGCGATAGCATTTGAGCAAGTTTTATCAGCAAGCAATATTTTCAGTTAATAAATAAGGTTTCAAAAATCATGTAAGAAGTTAAACTTGCTGAATGTAAAGATTGAACCTCAAGTCACTGTAGCTTTAGTAATTGCTTATTGTATTAGTTTAGATGCTAGCACTGCATGTGCTGTGCATATTCTGATTTTATTAAAATAAAAGTTGAACTGCACAGTCTCTTTTGTTGTTGTCAATTGTGGTTTATTATTAGGTGAAAATAAAGTTGTGATCTTGCTTGAAGAGTTGTAAGATGTAATTTTTTGGGGTTGCCATCCAGTGCTGATTTTGAAATACCTCTTGGATATAGAATTACCCTGCTACGTTAATAAAAAATGAAGATGGTGTTAGTTTGGAATACAGTGAAAAAGACTTTCGTAATAGATGGAAATCCAAAAGATCCTTGTTGATGTACAGTTTATGATTATAGTTTGACATTTATGGATGGAGGGGTGGAAACTATTCTTGGAAGCACTTGATACATAGGATGATTGAACAGTACAGTAATGAATTGGGTAAAAAAATGCATTAGTAATCTAATATGTGCAATAAGTACTTACAGATCAAGAACGTTATTTGGGTTTGGGGTGATCAGTCGCTCAGTTGTGTCTGACTCTGCAACCCCATGGACTGCAGCATGCCAGGCCTCCCTGTCCATCACCAACTCCCAGGGTTTACTCAAAACTCATCCGTTGAGTCAGTGATGCCATGCAACCATCCACCCGCCTTCAATCTTTCCCAACATCAGGGTCTTTGCCAATAAGTCAGTTCTTCGCATCAGGTGGCCAAAGTATTCGGAGTTTCAGCTTTAGCATCAGTCCTTCCAGTGAATATTCAGGACTGATTTCCCTTAGGCTGGACTGGTTGGATCTCCCTGCAGTCCAAGGGACTGAGTCTTTCCCAGCGCTACAGTTCAAAAGCATCAATTTGGTGTTCAGCTTTCTTTATAGTCCACCTCACATCCATACATGACTATTGGAGTAGACAGCTTTGTTGGCAAAGTAATGTCTCTGCTTTTTAATATGCTGTCTAGGTTGGTCGTAGCTTTTCCTCCAAGGAGCATCTTTTAATTTCATGGCTGCAGTCACCATCTGCAGTGATTTTGGAGCCCAAGAAAATAAGTCTGTCACTGTTCCCACTGTTCCCGCCGGTTTGCCTTGAAGTGATGGGACCAGGTGCCATGATCTTAGTTTTCTGAATGTTGAGTTTTAAGCCAACCTTTTCACTCATCAAGAGGCTCTTTAGTTCTTCCGCTTTCTGCCATAAGGGTGATGTCATCTGCATCTCAAGGTTATTGATATTTCTCCTGGCCATCTTGGTTCTTCTTAGTGACTTCCATTTCTTGTTTTCATTGTTGATTCTTTTTTCTGTTTTCCCTACCTATATCTGACTAGGTTGTCTTTAGAAAAATTTCATAAGTAAGATTATTTTGACATGGCAGTGTGTTGTATTGTGGAAGAATATTTCTTGTGGAAATGTTTTTTGGAGAAAACAGTAAATCAACACATTTACTTCAAGGAGGTGTCTCAAAAGAGTTAATTATATGACCTAGCAATTCTAGGAAAAGAATTTACAGTTTAGGCTTGCATGTGGATATGCCTTAGCATTATTCACAACCCCCAAAAGAAAGTGTTAGTAACTCAGTTGTATCTGACTCTTTATGACACCATGGACTGGAGCCCACCAGGCTCCTCTGTCCATGGGGTTTCCCAGGCAATACTGGAGTGGGTAGCCATTTTCTTCTCCAGGGGGTCTTTCCCATCCAGGGATTGAACCTGAGTCTCCTGCATTGACAGGTGGATTCTTTACCACTGAGCCACTTGGGAAGCCCATGTATGTGTGTGTGTGTTTATAATTTTAGTTGAGGTATAATTGTATGTTTCAGGTATACAATAGTGGTTCATAATTTTTAAAGGTTCTATTCCATTTACAGTTATAAAATATTGGCTATATTCCCTTTGTTGTATAATATACCCTTGTATATTTTTTATTTCATACATATTTGTTCCTCTTAATCTGCTACCCCTATTTTGCCCTCCATTCTCTCTCCCCACTGGTTCTCTGTATCTGTGAGGGTTTTTTTGTTTCTTTTTTTTTGTTATATTCACTGGTTTGTTTTTTTTAGACGCTAACTATAAGTGGTATCATACAGTATTTGTCTTTCTCTGAATTATTTCACTAATGTCCTCCAGGTTCTTCTGTGTTGTTGCAAATGGCAAATTTTCATTCTTTTTTATGGCTGCATGGTATTCCATTGTTTATATATACACGTCTTCTTTATCCAGTCATCTGTTGATAGACACTTAGGTTGCTCTCCTATCTTGGCAATTGTAAATAATGCTTGAACATTGAGGTGCATGTATCTTTTTGAATTAGTGCTAAAACATTTTTTTTTAAGTCGAGAATTCAGAATATCCAGCTAACGGGAGATTATCTAATACTTTTTACATGGAACACTGCTATTTATTTATCCTAGGATCATACTTCTCTTTTGAAACATGTCCATGGTACAAGTGTATCTATGAAATGCCACATTTTGTGGAGAACATTCATACAAGAATATTAAGGAGTCCAGTTGCTAGTCACGGCAGCCTGGGTATTTCGGATCAACCCTCCTGCTGAAGATTACCATAAAACTGCAAGTATAAATTTTATGCAGGCCTTCCTGTTCTGAGCCAGTAAGCATCTTCTGGAAGGGTGCCTGTTAGAGACAAGTAAGTAAGTTAGTAACTGCCTGTTCCAAAATGGCAATATTCAGCTAATCCCAAACTTGGAAGAAACCTTACACCTTTTCAATTTCATCTTAAAACTCATTATTTTGAGAGTACTTTGGAGTCTTATTTCAATATTCATTCTCAGCATGCTTGGAATTTAATTACCATAATGTTCTAGAATTTTAATAACACTTAAAAATTTAATGGCAGTTTTCATCAAGGAACTGTGTCCTTGGAATGTACTGTGGTGACTTCCTGTAGACATTCTTTAGTTGGCATACACTTAGGCAGAGCCTTGTCTTTCACAAGGGGCCCCGAAGCTGCCAAGTGCAATTCATGGTCCTGTTTAGTCTGTGGATTTCAAGGAAATCTACAGTGTTAACAGTTTATTTTATAAGAGGACCTGTGGGATAAATTTATCTCAGGTATCAGTGTGACAAACAGGCTTTGCTTCTGAGAAATATGTTTTTCTCTTCTGAACAGTGTGAAAACTACATGATTTCACTCTCTACCCCCCGCCCCCCGCCAACCCCACCCTCAAGGTCTATGGCATTTACCCCTAGTTGGATCGTCACCTACTAATTTTTTTTTTTTCTTTTACCTACTCATTTTTTCTTTTCTGACTTTTTTCATTTTCTTGCATGGACATGTATAAGTTGCCTCCAAATTTCAGAGTTAAAGTATAAATCTATAAAATGAAACTTTACACTATTTTTTGTTCTGGTTTCTTACCAAACGAGTATCCTGAGACGGGAATTTAGATTTAAGGATGATAAAAATTAAATCTGGCAGCACAGCAACTCAAGTGATCTTACTCATTTCTTGCTTAGGACTTTGTCGTTCAGTTGCTTAGTTGTGCCGTGACTCTCTGTGACCCATGGACTGCAGCATGCCAGGGTTCCCTGTCCTTCATTAACTACTTCGGACTTGAAAGTGTTACTCCCTCAGTCACGTCTGACTCTTTGCAACCCCATGGATTGCAGCCACTTAGGCTCCTCTGTACATAGAATTCTCCAGGCAAGAGTACTGGAGTGGGTTACTATTTCCTTCTCTAGGGGATCTTCCCAACCCAGGGATCAAACCCGCATCTCTATGTCTCCTGCATTGGCAGGCGGATTCTTTACCACTAACACCACCTGGGCTGAGAATCTACTAGGGGAGATCAAACAACTAGTGAGATTTGTTTTGAATGGTAATGTCAATAAGTTAGACATAGCTACGGGGTTACTATGTTTTAATCAAGCAGCCAAAATAAAAGTGTGTAGCACTAGAAGATAAGGCTGTGTTTTGATAATAGATCTGCTTAAAAGCTTAAGAAAGGAACTTGCATCATCCCTGGCCTTATTGTGCTTTTTCTCCTCTCACGTGCTTTCTATTACTTTCTTGTAGAGGAAGTATGGAGGGCTCTTGTTTAAGGACCAGTCTTCTGTTTGTGCCTTTCTCATCTATTTCTGCCTTTTTCAAAAACCTAGCAATCTCATCATTTTTTTTTGCTTTTTAATATTTATTTGGGTGCACAGGGTTTTAGTCGCAGTATATATAATCTAGTTCCCTGACCAGGGATTGAACCCAGGCCCCCTGCATTGGGAGCAAGGAGTCTTAACCACTGGACCATCAGGGGATCCCCTCTCATCTATTAATGCATTATCCATAATGCCCTCTCTCCCGGATTCTCTTTTTTAATTAATTATTTTCAGCTGTGCTGGAGGCTTTTCTCTAGTTGCAGCGAGCTGGGGCTACTCTCCAGTGGCAGCGTGCAGGCTTCTTATTGCGGTGGCTGCTCTTGTTGCAGAGCATGGCTCTAAAGTGCACCGGCTCAGTAGCTGTGGCTCCCAGGCTCTAGTGCACAAGCTCAGTAGCTGTGGCCCATGGCCTTAGTTGCTCCACAGCATGTGGGATCTTCCTGGATGAGGGATCGAACCTGTGTCTCCTGCATTGGCAGGCAGATTCTTTAACATTATTCCAGCATCATAGTTGGTGGGGAGACACCAGAAGAATTCACAATTATTATTTAATGATGTACTGGAGATACTAACTGAAGCATATATTTTCCATATTTTTTCCCTACTCCAACATGTTATCAAAGAATTCCTCTATGTTTTCTTCTTTTTTAAAAAACACATTTTTATTTTGTTTATTTTTAGCTGCATTGGGTTTTGGTTGCAGCAGGCTGGCTCTTTGTTTTGACCCTCTGGCTTCTCTAGCTGCAGCTCTTGGGCTTAGTTGCCCTGGGGCATGTGGGATCTTAGTTCCCCATTCAGGGATTGAACCCCCGTCCTTGCATTGGAAGGCAGATTCTTAACCACTGAACCACCATGGAAGTCCCTGTTTTCTTCTTTCATAATAGTTACATGTCTATTTTTATGGCTATGTCTTATGGTTATATTTTATATATTAATTTTTTAATCTGTTTGGAGTTCATCTTGGTGAATGATAATGGTGTATAGATCCAACAGTTTTTACTTTTTGACCCAGTTACCATCTACTGAAGTATGTCTTTCCTTCGCTGTATTAGTTAGGATAGGGTTAAAATGTAACAAAGAGGCTCTGAAATGCAATGACTTAAACAAGGTAGTAATGATTTCTCTTACCTACCAGTACAGAATTCATGTTCACAGGTCAGTAGGTGACTCTGTTGCCCTCAGTCATTCGGATTGAAGTTCCTTCCCTTTTATTCCTCTACCTTTAGGCAGTAGTTCTCAAAACATGATCCCTACCCCAGCAGCATCAACATCACCTGGGAACTTGTTAGAAACACAAATTCTTGGGGCCCACCCCAGATCTGCTGACTCAGAAACAATGGAGATGGGGTCCAGTGATCTGTGTTTTAACAAGCCCTCCAGGGGATTCTGATGCCCTTACGTGTGAGAACCCCTCATTTAGGGTATTGTCCTCATCTGTGTGGTTCAAATAAACCTGCATTATAGATAAGCTGAAAAAAGACAACCCAGAGGAGGCACACTAACCAATATTTTCATGTGTCAGTACAGAAGTGGCACACATCACTTTACTCATGCCATTTTGGCAAAATCTTCATCACATTGCCACATCTAACCACAAGGAAGATTGGGAATTGTAATTTAGCTGGGCACATTCTACTAGTAGAAAAGAAGGTGTGAATGTATTTGGGAGGGTACCTAACAGTCTCCAACACAGTTAACAATTTTCAGATATGAAACTCCCATTATACCAATGGACTTACTTCTGAAATTTTTCTATTGTGTTAACCCTGGCCTTTTATGTCATGTGCTAGACCCACGTAGTTTTAATTGCTGAGGCTTTGTGATATGGTTTAATATCTTTAATATCAACATTCTTTTAGAGTTTAATTTTTCTCTTCTTGCTTATTTTTATTTTCTATAGTTTAATTTTTATTGGAGTGTAGATGCTTCTTGCTTATTATTATTATTTTTTAAATGACAGTTTAGGTCTAAACGTTTGTTAGGTTTTTTTGAAATGAAGATCTTTTACATTTTATGTGATGTTTATTTTTAGGTATTTTATGTTATTGTCACTGTTATAAATGGAGTATCTTCTTCCACTACATTTCCTAGCTGCTAAAATCTTGGTCCAAGATAACTTCCTTTCTCACCAGAACTATTCTAACAGCCTCCTTAACTGGTCTCCCTGCCTTCTTTATGGTTTCTGATCTCTACCTGATTAGGTTCCTCCCAACTTCCCATCCACCCTGCTCCTATTAATATCATACCAACGTTCCAACCCCTAACCATGCCAACATCATCCTTTCGGCTAGATCCTCCTTTTTTCTCATGGCTGTCTCCTCCTCATTCAGGTCTTCACTCAAATGCCGCCTCTTCAGAGAGGCCTACCCTGACATTGCTAGCTAACTAATAAAAGTTCCACGCAAGCCCTAAAGGAGAGATGTGCAATCTCGGACAGGACCCTGGGCCAGTCCCTTGCCTAGGAAAGGTGCGGCGGGAGCCGCTGAGGCTGATGACTCTTCTTTGGTTGCACTTCCAGCTAGTGGGGGACAGGTCACAGAGGGCTGTGCTTCCACTGTCTCCTGGTCACTAGATGCGGTACATGCTTGCCAGATGCTTCCTGGTTACCTTGACACTCGTATATTGAGGGCCATCCTCCCCTACTGCCTTCCGTCCATGCAAAGATCTATAGCATGAAACCACTTTCACTTTCTAAAACTAAGATGTTGTCTCTTTATATGCAAGAGAACACCACCCCACTAACTGTGACCTTCAGCAAGTACCTTAACCTCTGAATCACAGCTTCTTTAGCGTGAAGTAGGAATAACAGTACCTGCCCATACACTTAGCTTGTGATAATTAAGGGGACAATGTATGTAAAGTGTCATATTATGATCCCATGATATCAATGGATATCTAATAGTAAACAGTCACAACTGTCACAAAAAAAATAAAACCTTACCCCCCAAAACCCCCATCCTTCCTCTACTCTCCCAGGGTAGAAAGCTCAGAATCACCCTGACAACTTATTTCACTACTTCCCTTCCTTGCTGCCTTCAGCTCAGACCACAGAAACAGCTGTCTTTCTGCCTCCATCCTCTCTCCATCGGTGACACATCCCTCTCTGCTCTCCTCACTAACAGAACTCCAGTTTGGCTCAGGATGGATGTACTTCTCTAAGAATATTTGGCTCCTCAGCCTCCCTTGCAGCTTGAATCACCTTATCCCCCAGTTCTGATCAATGTAGGTAGAAAGTCCCTAAGCTGAGCGCCCCTTCCCCAACAAAACCTCATGAGAAGACTTTTGGCTCTACTATTTTTTTTTTCTCTCCTGGAACTTGGAGCATAACACCCAGAGAGGCAGGAACTCTTCTGCAACCATGAGGACAAAAATATATGCTGACAATGGTGGAGTGGAAGATAAGCCAGCCTGTATTCTAGATGACCCGGTGAGGCCAGTGCCCCAGCCTGAGCTGTCTTTCTCTGGACTTTTTACATAAGAAACATAAATCCCTGTGTATCTCATTCTCCATCCTTTGGGCTGCTATGTTTGTAAGTCTTCGGCAGGTTTAATTTTTTTCTAAATAAAAAAATTGAGACATAAAAGAACTTGTATGCTAGTGGAAAAGGACACATCCAATGATCTCTCATGACACAAATATTTTCCATCATATGAGATATTATTTACATGACCCTTCTGCAAATATTATAAAGTTCCTTGTTTTAAAACTCTAGCTGTATATATTTTAAAAAGACAACACACATATACACACTCCTCCCAGGGATATGGAGAGCAATGATACTGTGTCATCATAGTTCCACTAGGACAGAGGTGAGCCTGCTACATGGAAAAACCAATAGCAAGTCATCCACAGCCAATGACTCTGTGATAATGACCATCACTCTTGTTTTAAGGGCTTCCCTGGTGGCTCAGATGATAAAGATAAAATTCTCTCTTTGAGTCATTGAACTTGCTAGTTCTTACAAGCACCCTGATAGTAGGAATTGCAGTAGTTGTGGTAATGGTAATGCAGTTATTTTTGAGAGGGGCTCCTTACCTTTTAGAGATACATTTTTAACAATGAAATGATGTCTGGGATTTGTTTCAAAATAATCAAAGGGGAAAGTGGGTCAGGGTAGAGATTAAGCAAGATTGGCCGTGAGGTGATAGTTGTTGAAGTTGGGTGATGGGTAAGACTTAAAAAAAAAAAGTCCCTGGACTTCCCTCATGGTCCAGCGGTTAAGAATTCGCCTGCCAATGCAATGGTCACAGGTTCAATCCCTGGTCTGGGAAAATCCCATATGCTGAGGGGTAACTAAGCCCGTTGGGCTTCCCTTGTGGCTTCCCTGGTAAAGAATCTGCCTGCAGTGTGGGAGACCTAGGTTCGATCCCTAGGTTGGGAAGGTCACCTGGAGAAGGGAACGGCTACCCACTCCAGTATTCTGGTCTGGAGAATTCCATGGACTGTATAGTCCATGGGGTCACAAAGAGTCGGACACTACTGAGTAACTTTCACTTTCAACTAAGCCCGTGAGCCACAACTCCAGTGGGTCCCTGTTGCCCTCATGGGAACCCAGATTCCTAATGTGTTGACATCGCATGGCTCCTGCTTCATCTTTCCTATCTCTTAAAAATTTTTTTCATCATTCCCTTGACTCCAGTCACACTGAACCGCCTTTCTTTTTCTGATCCTGCCGGGTCTTTGTCTCACTTCCTGCCTTTTGTACATGCTGTTCTGTCAGAAACACTTCTTCCCCTTCCTCTGGCTAATTTACATCCTCCAAATCTCTTTAGTGATTGGATCCATCTGGGGCCTGAAAAAAAAAAAAAAAAACAAACAACCCAGAAGCACACTTGGCAACATGAAAACAATTTACATGCAGTAAGATTGACTTTTTTAAGGGTGTACAGCTCTGAGTTCTAACACGTGTATAGACCTGTGTAA
This sequence comes from Capricornis sumatraensis, assembly GCF_032405125.1. NCBI lineage: Eukaryota > Metazoa > Chordata > Mammalia > Artiodactyla > Bovidae > Capricornis > Capricornis sumatraensis. The sequence continues at coordinate 102,615,837 of NC_091092.1, read as the reverse complement.
CCACCACAATTAGGATATAGAATAGTCTCATCATCCTGAAATGCTCCCAAAAGGTATTATTTTATAAGTCACACCCTCCCCTCACCCTTAACTCCCCAGCAACCCCTGATCTGTTCTCTAGTACTATTGTTTTATCTTTTTGAGAATGGTATATAAATGAAACCATAGAGTATATAACCTTTAGAAACTCGCTTCTTTCACTCAGCATACCTTAGCGATTCAATCATATTATTGCATGCATTAACAGATCATTCCTTTCCTTTTATTGCTGAGCAAATAGTTTGTTGTATGGACGTACCACAGTTATTTTCTCCATTCACATGTTGAAAGGCATTTGGATGGTTTCCATGTTTTGGTGATTATGAATAATACTGCTATAAACATTCCTATACAACTTCTTCTGCAGAAATAAGTTCTATGTTTCTACAGGTAAATGTCTACAAGTCAGATTGATGGGTCATGTGATAAGTACACATTTAATTTTATGAGACTGTCAAACTGTTTTCCATTGTGAACTCCCATCAGTAACATCTGAGAGTAGCCGCCCTTCCATGTCATTACATGACTAGCACTTGCTGTTGTCAGTATGTTTTTTTTTTAATTTTAGCCATTCTTTCTCTACACATTTTAAATTTTCGTCCCTATTTTTTAAAAATTATTTTATTGAAGTATAGTTGATTTACAATGTGCTAATTTCTGCTGTACAGCACAGTGACTCAGTTATACATATGTATACATTCTTTTTTATATTCTTTTTCATTATGGGTTATCACAGGATATTGAATACACTTCCCTGTGTTATACAGTAGGACCTTGTTGTTTATCCATTCTATATGTAACGTGTTTTAGCTATTTTAATACTATGTATCTCCTGGTGCTTTTGTTTTCCTTTTCCCTAATTGTTAATGATGTTGACCATTTAGTCATGTGCCTATTTACCATATATATATTTTCTGTTTGTTTAAATCTTTCGCTTGTTTCAAAAACTGGTTTGTTTTCTTATTGTTGAGTATTAAGAGTTATTGATTTATTCTGGATAGAGGTCCTTTGTTGGATATGTGCTTTACAGATATTTTTTTTCTGCAGTCTGTAGCTTGCTTTTCATTCTCTTTAAAAAAATTTAATAACACTTTTTTTTTTATTGTGGGGAAAATACACATAAACATAACATTGATCATCTTGACCGTTTTTAGGTGAGCTCACTGGTTTGCTGTTAAGAACAATATTGTATAGGAACCTGGAATGTTAGGTCCATGAATCAAGGCAAATTGGAAGTGGTCAAACAGGAGATGACAAGAATGAACATTAACATTTTAGGAATCACTGAAATAAAATGGACTGGAATGGGTGAATTTAACTCAAATGACCATTATATCTACTACTGTGGGCAGGAATCCCTTAGAAGAAATGAAGTAGCCCTCATAGTCAACGAAAGAGTCTGAAATGCAGTACTTGGATGCAATCTCAAAAACGACAGAATGATCTTTGTTCGTCTCCAAGGCAAACCATTCAATATCACAGTATCCAAGTCTATGCCCCAATCAGTAATGCTGAAGAAGCTGAAGTTGAATGGTTCTGTGAAGACCTACAAGACCTTCTAGAACTAACACCCAAAAAAGATGTCCTTCTCATTATAGGGGACTGGAATGCAAAAGCAGGAAGTCAAGAGATACCTAGAGTAATGGGCAAATTTGGCCTTGAAGTACAGAATGAAACAGGACAAAGGCTAATAGAGTTCTGCCAAGAGAATGCACTGGTCATAGCAAACACCCTCTTCCAGCAACACAAGAGAAGACTCTGCACATGGACATCACCAGATGGTCAACACCGAAATCAGATTGATTATATTCTTATATTCTTTGCAGCCGAAGATGGAGAAGCTCTATACAGTCAGCAAAAACAAGACCAGGAGCTGACTGTGGCTCAGATCATGAACTCCTTATTGCCAAATTCAGACTTAAATTGAAGAAAGTAGGGAAAACCACTAGACCATTCAGGTATGATCTAAATCAAATCCCTTCCGATTATACAGTGGAAGTGATTCAAGGGATTAGATCTCATAGAGTGCCTGAAAAACTATGGATGGTGGTTCATGACATTGTACAGGAGGCAGTGATCAAGACCATCCCCAAGAAAAAGAAATGCAAAAAGGCAAAATGGTTGTCTGAGGAGGCCTTACAAATAGCTGAGGAAAGAAGAGAAGCTAAAGGCAAAGGAGAAAAGGAAAGATATACCCATGTGAATGCAGAGTTCTTGAATGCAAGGAGAGATAAGAAAGCCTTCCTTAGTGATCAGTGTAAAGAAATAGAGGAAAATAATAGAATGGGAAAGACTAGAGATCTCTTCAAGAAAATTAGAGATTCCAAGGTAACATCTCATGCAAACATGGGCACAATAAAGGACAGAAATGGTATGGACCTAACAGAAACAGAAGATATTAAGAAGAGGTGGCAAGAATATACAGAAGAACTATACAAAAAAGATCTTCATGACCCAGATAACTACAATGGAGTGATCGCTCACACTAGCCAGACATCCTGGAATGTGAAGTGGGCCTTAGGAAGCATCATTACGAACAAAGCTAGTGGAGGTGATGGAATTCCAGTTGAGCTGTTTCAAATCCTAAAAGATGATGCTGTGAAAGTGCTGCACTCAATATGCCAGCAAATTTGGAAAACTCAGCAGTGGCCACAGGACTGGAAAAGGTCAGTTTTCTTTCCAATCCCAAAGAAAGGCAATGCCAAAGAATGTTCAAACTATCGCACAATTGCACTCATCTCACACAGTAGCAGAGTAATGCTCAAAATGCTCCAAGCCAGGCTTCAACAGTACGTGAACCATGAACTTCCAGATGTTCAAGCTGGATTTAGAAAAGGCAGAGGAACCAGAGATCAAATTGGCAGCATCTGTTGGATCATCAAAAAAGCAAGAGAGTTCCAGAAAAACATCTACTTCTGCTTTATTGACTACACCAAAGCCTTTGACCGTGTGGATCACAACAAACTGTGGAAAATTCTTAAAGAGATGGGAATACAAGACCACCTGACCTGCCTCCTGAGAAATCTGTATGCAGGTCAGGAAGCAAGAGTTAGAACTGGACATGGAACAACAGACTGGTTCCAAATCGGGAAAGGAATACAAGGCTGTGTATTATCACCCTGCTTATTTAACTTATATGCAGAGTACATCATGCGAAATGCCAGGCTGGATAAAGCACAAGCTGGAATCAAGATTGATGGGAGAAATATCAATAAACTCAGATGATAATAAATAATGCAGATGATACCACCCTTATGGCAGAAAACGAACTAAAGAGCCCCTTGATGAAAGTGGAAGAGGAGAGTGAAAAAGTTGGCTTAAAACTCAACATTCAGAAAACTAAGATCATGGCATCCAGTCCCATCACTTCATGGCAAATGGATGGAGAAACAATGGAAACAGTGACAGACTTTATTTTTGAGGACCTCCAAAATCACTGCAGATGGTGACTGCAGCCATGAAGTTAAAAGATGCTTACTCCTTGGTAAAAAAGCTATGACCAACCTAGACAACATATTTAAAAAGCAGAGACGTTACTTTGCCAACAAAGGTCTGTCTAGTCAAAGCTATGGTTTCTCTAGTAGTCATGTATGGATGTGAGAGTTGGTCTATAAAGAAAGCTGAGCACCGAATAATTGATGCTTTTGAATTGTGGTGTTGGAGAAGACTCTTAAGAGTCCCTTGGACTAGGGCTTCCCTGGTGGCTCAGCTGGTAGAGTCCCTTGGACTGCAAGGAGATCCAACCAGTCAATCCTAAAATCAGTCTTGAATATTTACTGGAAGGATTGATGCTGAAGGTGGAACTCCAATACTTTGGCCACCTGATGTGAAGAGCTGACTCATTTGAAAAGACCCTGATGCTGGGAAAGAGTGAAGGCAGGAGGAGAAGGGGACGACAGAGGATGAGATGGTTGGATGGCATCACCGACTCAATGTACATGAGTATGAGCAAGCTCTGGGAGTTGGTGATGGACAGGGAAGCCTGGCATGCTGCAGTCCATGGGGTCGCAAAGAATCAGACATGACTGAGCGACTGAACTGAACTGAAGTGAACTGGTATTAAGTTCATTCATGTTGTTGTGCAGCCATCACCACCATGCATCTCCTGAAATGTTCATCTTGCAAAACAAACTCTGTACCTCTAAAACAGTAACTTCCCATGTCCCCCTCCCCCAACCACTGTTCTACTTTCTGCCTCTACAGATTTCGCTATTCCGGGTTCCTCACGTAAGTGGAATCATACAGTATTTGGCCTTCTCTGATTGACTTAATTATAGTCACTTCTACGCTCTTTTTGGTTATTATATTCATGGAATATCTTTCTCCATCCTTTCACTTTCAGTCTATTTGTATGCCTAGATCTAAAGTGAGTCTCTTGCAGATAGCAAACAGTTGGGTCATTTTAAGAAATTTATCCTATAAATTTCTGTCTTTTTATTGTAGAGTTTAATCCACTACATTAAAAAATCACTTACATTTAATGTAGTTATTGATACATTAGATTTAGAACCATCATGTTATTATTTTGTTTTCTGTTTTTCCCCATGCCTTTTTATTCCCCCGTTTTTCCTTTTCTGCCTTCTTTCGGATTATGGGAATATTTTTAAACATTTCAGTTTAATTTATTAATTGGATTTTTTTTTTTTACTCTATTTCATTGTGTAGGTTTTTATTTATGTATTTGGTTGCACCAGGTCTTAGTTGTGGAATGTGGAGTCTAGTTCCCTGACCAGGGATCAGACCTTGGAGTCTTAGCCAGTGGACTATCAGGGAAGTCCCCCACTATATAGGTTTTTAAATGGTTGCTCTAGGGATTATTATACATATACATAACTTTTCACTAATATTTTATTACTCCAAAAGGAGTGTGGAAACCTTCCCATCATATAAGACCATTTACTCTTTTTTATGTTTTAGTTATTGTATGTATTACATCTATGTACATTAAAACTCCTGTAGGAAGCATTACAATTTTTGCATTCAAATGTCATATGTATTTTAAAGAACTTAGGAGGAAAAACCCTATCATATTTACTTAGATACTTACCATTTTTCTTTCTTTTCTTTCATTTGTAAAATTTCATATTTCCTTCTGGTATCATTTACTTTCTGTCTAGAGAACTTCTTTTTAGAGCAGGACTCACAGTGGCATATTCTCTTAGCTTTTCTTCATCTGAGAATGTCTTTATTTTGCCTACATTCTGAAAGATATTTTCACAAGATATAGAATTCTGAGTTGACAAATTTTTCAGCACTTAAAAATGTTATTTTTAAACTTCTGGCCTTATGGTTTCTGATGAGAAATATCTAGTCATTTGAATCATTATTCCTTTGTATGCAATGAATTGTTTTTCTTTGCTTTAATTTTTTTTCTTTGTCTTTGCTTTTCAGAAGTTTGGTTGTGTGTCTGGGATTTATTTCTTTGAGTTTATAATTTTTTTTTTCAATCGTTTTGAATCTTTATGCTCATGTCTTCCTTCAAATTTGGGAAAATTTCCAATGTATTTCCTCAACTATTTTTTTCTGCATCATGCTTCTCCTTTCTACTTCAGACTCCAATGACATGAATCTTACACCTTTGGTCAAATCCTGGATGTTGGTTTGTGTTTTTTTTTAAGTCATTAATTTTATTTTTTGGCTGTGTAGGGTCTTGGTTTCAGTGCCCAGGCTCAGTAGTTGTGGCACACTGGCTTAGTTGCCCCGAGGCATGTGGGATCTTAGTTCCCCAGCCAGGGATGGAACCTGAGTCCTCTGCATTGGAAGGTGGATTCTTAACTACTGGACATCAGGGAAGTCCTTGTTCACTTAAAAAAAATCTTTTTCCCTCTGTTGTTCAGATCAGATAATTTCTGTTGATGTATCTTCAAGATCACTGAGTCTTCTCTGTTATCTCCATTTTTATTGAGCGCATCCAGCAAATTTGTATTTCTTATTTCAGTTATTCTAATTTTTAAGTTCTAAAATTTCTTCTACTTGGTTTATTTTTGTAGTTTCTATTTTTTTTTTCTACTGACACTTTTTATAATTCCAAGAGTATTTGCTCATACTCCTTGGAGCATGATTATACTATCTGTTTTAGAGTGTTTTCTGACATTTCCAACACCTTGGTCACCTTAGGGTTGGTATCTATGGATTGTCTTTTCCCTTGTGAGTTATTGTGATTTTCTTGGTTCTTCATATGCCAAGGCATGTTATATCCTGGACATTTGACTGTTATGTTATCAGACTCTGAGTCTTGCTTAGATTCTATGGAAAATGTTAATTTTTTTGTTCGTTTGTTTCTTTCAGGTAGGTTTAGGCACCAAGTTCTGACCTCTCCTTTTGTAGGCTGTGGTTCCAATATCAGTTTAGTTTTGAAATATTTTCCAGTGCTATTCAGATCTGCTCCATGTGTGGGCCACCCAGGAGCCAATCTGCATGCTAGACAGTGTTGTGTTCCGTAGCTTAGCCGTCAAAATCTTCAGTATTGGCTCTTTAGAGTCAAGGCCATATATGTGGGCTTGGGCTTGGGCTTGAGTCCAGGACTTTACGCACAACTTTATGTGATCCCTTTCTCAATTTCCCTTCTCTTTGCAATCACTCTATATTCCTCAGCTCCAAGAGGACCCCCATCCTGGTCCTATGGTTAGAAAGCCTGGGCCTTAGCCTCGTGGCTCTGCCATATAGCTCCTGTGACAGAGTTTGCTTTCTTTTAATTTTCATTTCATTTCATTTTTAATTTTAAAAAATATTTGTTTATTTATGGCTGTGCTGGGTCTTCATTGCTGTGTATGGGCTTTCTCTAGTTGCAGAGAGTGGTGTGTGCGTTTCTCATTGCAGTGGCTACTCTTGTTGCGGAGCACTGGCTCTGGGCACGTGGGCTCAGTAGTTGCAGGTCAAGGGCTCCAGAAGTTGTGGCGCATGGGCTTAGTTGCTCTGTAGCATGTGGGATCTTCCCCAACCAGGGGCTGAATTGGTATCCCCTGCATTGCAAGGCTGATTCTTAACCACTGGACCACCAGGGAAGTCCTCATTTCATTTTTTTGGCTGTGTGGCTTGTAGGGTCTCCTTGACCAGGGACCAAACTCATGCCATTGGCAGTGAAATCGAGGAATCCTAACCATTGGACCTCCAGGGAATTTCCTCTATCTGTTTTCACGGTCAAGCTGAAGAAGGACAAAACAATCAAAAAGCAACAGTGATTTCCTGAGTTCTTTGTACCAGAGTTCCTCTAGTTAGAGAGAATTCCTTTGGTTAGAGAGAAATTTTAGGTACCTGCTCAGCCACTGTTGCCATTGCTGCTGCCATGGGACTGTAGCTTTGAAAGCGGGACTTGCTTGGGGTTTGGAGTTGGAGGAAAAAAAAGGTATTTTTCCACTTTCTCTATCACTTGGGGCTCCCCTTCCCATTCTATGAACCAGAAAGAGAACACTTATGTGAATATCTTTCGCTCCACATCTGGTATACAATTCTGGGATTTGTACTGTCTTAATCCAGGCCAGGAGATACGGGAGGTAAAAAAAAAAATTCTAGGAATCTCACCACTGGATTAGCCATTCTTTGAGTTCTGATATATATCCCCAGTCTACCTGCTACCGTTTTCTTTTCACAGTCCTCAAATAAGGTGCTTCATACACTCAGCCCAGGATTTTCAGTTGCATTTAGTGAGAGAAGCAGGACTGAAAGTAATTCTTCCATCATCTTAACCAGAATCAGAACCTAAGTTTTTATTTTGAATTTGGATTTACAAACATGTCACACAAAAAAGGACAAAGACTTTCTACATATCCTTCACTCAGCTTCTCCTGGTTCTAATAGCGTACATAAAACCTGAACGAACTTTTTGGCCAACCCAATACAATTATCAAAACCAGGAATTTAAGCTCAATGTGATGCTGTGAATCTTAGCAACAGCAGCAACAACAACAAAAAAAAACCCAATTAAAAAATAAGCAGAGGAGCTGAGTAAACATTTTTCCAAAGATGACACACAGATGGCCAATAGGCACATGCAAGGATGTTCAACGTCACTAATTATTAGGGAAATCCAAATCAAAACTACTGCATGTTTTTACTTGTATGTGGAATCTAAAAAATCAAACAGGGCTTCCTTGTTGGCTCAGTGGTAAAGAATCCACCTGCCAAAGCAGGAGACATGGGTTTGATCCCTCGTCTGAGAAGATCTCACATACAGCAAAGCAACTAAGCCTGTGAGCCACAACTATTGAGCCTGTGCTCTCGAGCCCAGGAATCGCAGCTACTGAGCCTACATGCCACAATTCCTGGAGCCTGAGTGGCCTAGAACCTGTGCTCTGAAACAAGAGAAGCCACCGCAATGAAAGGCCAGTGCACCACAACTAGAGATTAGCCCCGACTCACTGCAACTAGAGAAAAGAGCATGCAGTAACAAACACCCAGCACAGCCAAAAAAAAAACAAAACACAAAACACAAAAGAATGGCTAAGTAAAATAAAATAAAAAATTAAAAACAGAACAAATGAACAAACATAACAAAACAGAAATGGAGTTATAGATACAGGGAAACAGATGGTTGCCAAAGGGGAGAGGGTAGGGAGAGGGAAAAATTAGGTGAAGGAGATTAAGAAGTACAGACTTTCAGTTGTGAAATAAATGAGTCATGGGTATGAAATGCACAGTGTGGGGAAAATAACTATGTAATATTTTTGTATGGTGACATACCATAACTAGACTTACCATGGTAATCATCATTTGAAATATCAAATCACTATGTTGTGTAACAGGAACTAACAGTGTAGTAGATCAATTATATTTCAAAAACAAACTCATAGATAAAGAGATCAGATTTGTGGTTGTCAGAAGCAGCAGGTAGGGTGGACGGGGAATTGGATGACAGTGGTCAAAAGGTACACACACACTACCAGTTATAAGTAAATACCAAGGGATGTAATGTACAACCTGATTAATATAATAATCAACACTCGGCCATAAAAAAGATGAACTGTTATCCATTTATGACAACACTGGATTGATGTTGAGGGTATCCGGCTAAGTGAAATAAGTCAGATGGAGAAAGACATGTACTGTGTGATTTCACTTATTTGTGGAGTCCAAAAAACAAAAAAAAGAAATGAACAAACAAACCAAACAAAAATAAATATGTAAATACAGAGAACCAAGGACTGATTACCAGAGAGGAAGGGGTAGGGTTGGGGAAGGGCAAAATGGGTAAAGGGGATCACCTATAGGATGACACATGGAAGCTAAACTTTTGGTGGTGAGCATACTGCAGGTATACAGAAGTAGGAATGTTGCACACATGAAACTTACATAATGTTAGAAACCAATATTACCTCAATAAAAATAAAGAATAATAGCAAAACAAAAATCTATGAAATTAATTCAAATTTCACCTTTTTTAAAAAACCAATATTATTTTACTGTTTTAGGATCCAACCCAGGATTCCTCATTGCATTTAGTCCTTATATCTCAGTCTCTTCCAATCTCTGACGGTTCTTCCCTTGTCTTTCTTTGATGCCTCTGAAGTGTACTGGTTATGTATTTTGTGGAACATCTCTCCGTTCAGGTTTGCCTGATGTTTTCTTGTGGTTAGATTGAGGTTATGCATTTTTTAGCAAGAATCCACACAATGATGCTATGCTCCTCTCACCATATCTGGGGATACAGGATATTAATGTGTCTTATTACTGATGATGTTAAGGTGGTTTGTGCTGTGTTTCTCCATTGAAATTTACTATTTCCTCCTTGGTTATTAATAAATATCTTGGAGAAGATAGTTTGAAACTATGTGTCTATCCTGTTTCCCTTCACACTTTTGCTCTTGGCTTTTATTTATTTATTTTTTGGAGCTTTCTGAAAGATCTTTAATGAGGTACCTTGGGAACTCAATTCAAAAAAAAAAAGAAAAGAAAATCAGGTTGGTTTAACTATTACAGATGTTTCAGTGCAGCTCCAAAAGTCTTTATAAATACAGTCATTTAAAAGGTGGTCCTGGTCCTGGATCAGATTATTCCTGAGAACAGTAAGAAGGGGGAGAATTGTGATGTTGGGAATATGCTGCTGCTGCTAAGTCACTTCAGTCATGTGCGACTCTGTGTGACCCCATGGACTGCAGCCTACCAGGCTCCTCCGTCCATGGGATTTTCCAGACAAGAGAACTGGAATAGGTTGCCATTGCCTTCTCTGTGCTCTCGGCTTTTAGCGTCCATCAGTGGATCTTGCCAGCCACTGTTATTACTGTGTTGTGTGTTGTTCGTATTTCCCCTCATTCCTTTTACTTTTATTAATTGGAATTCTCCTGCAAGGAAGAGCTGTCTCTTCTCCCTCATTTATTTATTGTTTTGCCCACACCACTTGGCTTGTGGGATCCTATTTCTCCAATCAGGGATCACACCCACACCCTCGACTGTGAAAGTGCAGAGTCCTAACCTCTGGACCACCAGGGAAGTCCCATTTATTCATTAACTCAGTTATTACTATTAGGATGGACTCCTGGATATTTATTTTATTCTATAGGATATAATTCAATACTGTCATTATTTAGTTTGTTCTTCAAATCGTTCTAACTTTGGCCATTAAGAGCTCTTTCAGAGGTGTCCCCAGTGGCCCCAGTGGTTGAATCCATGCTTCCATTGCAGGGGGTGCAAGTTTAATCCTTTGTCATGAACTAAGATCTCATAAGCTGCATGGCCCGGCCAAAAAAAATAAACAACAGAGGGTGGGGGGGATAAAAGGTGGACTTTAGTGCCCTTTCAACATTCTTCCATCCTTTCGCAAGCACTTCCTTACTTTCTTGATGCAGAACTTTTGAGATTTTTTAAAAAATTTGTCTGTGCTGGGTCTTCACTGATGTACGTGGGCTTTCTCTAGTTACAGCGAGTGGGAATACTCTTCCTTGTAGTGTGCCAGCTTCTCATTGCAGTGGCTTCTCTTGTTGAGGATCACGCTCTAGGGCGTTTGGGCTTTAGTAGTTGGGGCACATGGGCTCAGTGGTTGTGCTGCACGGGCTTAGTTGCTCTGAAGCATGTGGAGTCTTCCCAGATCAAGGATCAAACCGATGTCCCCTGCATTGGCAGGCGGATTCCTAACCACTGAACCAGCAGGGGAGTCAGAGATATATTTTTTTAATTGAAGGGACCATTTGCAAAGGTGTTGGCAGGATGAAAGGAATTAACAGGGGATATTGAGGCACTCAGCAACTAGCAACAGCAGGAAGTCATTAACACCCATAGATCTGAAGGGGTAGGTGGAGGCAATGATGCTCTGGCAAGAGCTGAAGCCATGAAAAGGGGCCACTTGACAGAAGCCATGCCACAAATGGTTCTGGCACTGCCAGAACTACAGTGGGGCATAAAACAAAGAAGAATGGAGACTCCAATTTCTTTTTTTTTCCACCTCAGTCTCCTGCCTGTTTTTCTGATGAGCTGGATCACCTAGAAGCCAGAGAGGCAAGGGAGCTTGGTTGCTGAAGTCTGTTAAAGGTCAGCTTCCAAGCATAGAATGGATCTGGGGGCAAATGGAGAATAGCCATCACAAAATATCACTCCTTCCAAGAGTCCTTTCCTGACTGCCAAGCCTGGTCAGATGCCTACAGCCTCCTTGTCCGAGCACTATCATGGCATATTGCTAGTTTCCCCCTATTGGTCTCTCTCCCTAGATAGTCAGAGAAGTGGAGCTGCCCTGTGACCCATCTCAGGGATGGCCCTTGGTAGGCTCTTAGTGTATGTTGTGGGAAAAGATGAGATCAGGGTGATGCAGGCCAGAGATGGAATGGTCACAGGGACCACCACTCCCCCAGGATTCCACTCCAGGATCTGGTCACCCTTTAACCCTTTGGAGGCCGAACACATACATCTTGTAGTCTTCATGTCTCCGTGTCTTTTACATGCTATTTGCTGTCCTTGGAATGCTGATTCCTACAGCCGGTAGGTGATATTAGATGGGGCAGATGATGATGTTGAAGTTGGGTGATAGGAATATAGGAGCTCATTGCACCAGTCTCTCAGTTTTTGTCTGCCTGAGAATTCCCATAAGAATAGATTCTAAAAGCAGCATTTTTGGGGCACACACTGCATGCCAGAGCTTTTGCTTACAGATGCTGGGGACACAGTGGTGAACCAGCTAAATGTGTGTGTGTGTGTGTGCTCAGTCACTCAGTTGTGTCCAACTCTTTGCCACTGTAGCCCACCAGGCTCCTCTGTCCATGGGATTCTCCAGGCAAGAATACTGCAGTGGGTTGCTGTTTCCTCCTCCAGGGGATCTTCCTGACCTAGAGATCAAACCCTCATCTCCTGCGGCTCCTGCGTTGGCAGGCCACTGCAATTCTTTACCACTAGCGCCACCTGGGAAGCCCCAGCTAATGGAAGAAAGGAGGCTATACAGCCGCTCCTCCTACTGGAAGATTCCTCTCTGCTCCATGTCCTGCCCTGGCCATGCTCAGGTGGCCTGCCCCCCACCCCCTACCTGTCTCCTCCATAACTCTGACCCAGCACAGAAATGAACAGGATTTTCCTGGCTGAACTGTTGCCTGACCTTGTCCCCACCATTCATATATTGAAACCCTAAACCCTTGATATGGTGACATATGGAAATGGGGCCTTGTTGAACAAGCTTCACTGGTGTCCACTGGTGTCAGCAGTAGGGATAGAGGCTAGACAAGTAAATCTATGCTGCTGGCACAAATACTGAGCTCCAGAATGGTGCTGGGGTGGTAGGTGACCGTTTTTTATGTGAAATCGATGTAAGGGGCTCATTTAAAGCTTTGTATGTTGAATTATTTTGGTGAAGAGAACGCTGCAGGATTGTCCTTTAGTAATCAACAATACATATCTACCCAAACTGAATATATACGTTCCCTGACCTAGCAATTCCGCTCCTAGGTATAGACCCAATAGAAAGGCAAATGGTTGTCTACCCAAAGATAAAAATGTTCACAGGAGCACTCTGGAACAGCCCCCAGCTAGAAACTACCCAAATACCTGCCACCAACATGGAACAGAGAAAGGGTTGGTGTCTTCACGCAACTGAATACTATATAGTAACAAGAATGAACAAGCTATTGGTATCACATGGATGAGTCTCATCATATGGAAGGAAAAGGCAAACAAGCATGAGTTCATACTGAATGATCTGTTTATATGAAGCTCAAAGGGAGACCAACGAATCCCTGATATTAGAAGTCAGGATAGTAGCTATACTTCACTAAAAAGTTTTAAAAATCCATGAGACAAATGGTTTACGAAGTACCTTTGCACATCTGTTGTCTTGTTTTTCTGTTCTTTCTCAGTCCAACAATACTTCTTTTCAGATATATGATTTATATGTAGTAAAGTGCAGAAATCCTAAGTGACCAGCTCAATGAATTCTGCCACGTCTACACCTGGGTAGATGAAATTATAGAACATTGCAGCAGTCCTGAGAGTTCCCCTACATTATCTTCTTTTCTTTTCATTGACAACCTCAGGCTAGCAAAGGAACATCAGCCTGAGACACGGAGACGTGCCGAAGTGCCACTGCCTCCCTGGAGGCAGGACAGCACTGCCCTCAGGGCGGAGGAATGGCTGAGAGGTCCTCTATCTTGAGCTTGCAATATTAGCCAATGAATTAAATTCCTGAAACAGGGGGCTCTGTCCCCCTTTACATATAGCCAGGCAGGGAGTTGGGGTGGCAGGATGGGAGGCACTGTTCAGTTATTTTTTTAACCTTGGTCATTTTCCAGAGTCATCTGCCAACCATCAACATTCTGGACGATGCCCTAGAGTCTGAGAGTTATCATCGCCAGGTGGAGGGATGCTAGTGCCAGGCTAGAAACTGCCCCCTGGGGACAGAGTGGCCCCCAACCCACCAAACTGGGTGGGCAGGGCACCTGGTAAGGAACAAGGCAGTTCCAATCCACTGATGCTGCTATGGATTGAGGCCTGGAACGTGCCTCCAACCGAAGGTTCTGGAAGGTCAGTGTGGATGCATTCAGAGTCCAATTCTCACTGTCCCCCAAGTCTGGTCTGGGGCTGGATGAAGTTGGAGGGCTGACCCTAAGCAAGCTCGAGGGAATAGAAGGTGCACCTTAGGGACTTCCCTGGTGGTCCAGTGGTTGGGAATTCACCTTGCAGTGCAGGGGTCGTGGGTTTGATCCCTGGTCAGAGTACGTGCACCTCAATGAAAGATCCCGCATGACGCAACAGACTTCATGTGCTGCAGGCAACTAAGACCCGACAGAGCCCAATAAATAATTTCTTTTTTTTTTAAAAAAGAAGGTGTACCATGAGCTCCCCCATGGATTTCTCCCTCCAGTTCAAAGCCCTTTCTTGAACGGCCTCTATCCCTAGGACATGGCGCTGGGGACACAGCCCGAAAACCTGGCTGGCCTCATTTCCTCAAAACTCTGGGAAGTTTCTTGGCCCTCTTAGGAGAAGTCCTCTTGACTCTTCCAGTCACGAACAGAGCTCCCCTACCCCCTCCTGGGACTGGAACCCCATTCTGGAAAGGCCAGAAGACTGCCAAGCAGGCAGGGGGCAAAGGTCTCACCTGCCTCTCCCTCAGGGCAGAGTCCGGTTAGCTCCACTCTCACTGGCTTCTGCAAGTGGGAGGTTGAGGAGCTGGTGACTCATCCGATTTCTGGGAAGGAAAGGATCAGAGGTTCCGATGGGCTTATTTGTTTATTTATGACTGAGATCTGGATCACGAGGCGACATGCGAACCATACAAAGGCTTGATAAAATTTAGCAGAGACTTGGGCAGCAGACCGTGTGGAATCCATTCGTTTTTCTATTTAAAAAGATGGGAGAGGGGAAAGCCTTCATTCCAAAGCTGCAAATGAACTTACACCATCTGCTCCTCTCCCAGCCAAGGAATACAATTCCAGGAAGTAGGAGAAGGGAGCCCTGTCGGGGCTGATCGGTGATGGCTGTCAGCCGTGAACAGTTGTTTATCCTCAACGACTATTTCCACGTAGACCTCTCGCAGGGGTCTGCTGTTCTCGACATGGCAGAGAGGAAACAAAACCTCTGATTCCAAGTACAGCAGTCGTCCACCCCCACCCCGCGCCCCGCCCCGCCCCCTCCACCATTTGACTGACATGCGGTGGCCTTGGCTGAGTCCTCCCTGGGACTCGGTAACAAACCCAGAGACAAAGAAAAGCCGGGGCTCGGCTGACTCTGACCCACCCCACAGGGAGCCTGCGCCGGCAAGGCAAGGAAACACCCTTCAGTTGTTCCAGGGACTAAGGTTTCACTTGGTTCAAAGAAATGTTCTTTGTGTTCTCAGGAACTATGCTTCTGAGTAACAGCTGTCAGAGTCCTACACAAATAGCTTCATGCGGATCTGCCACAGGATCCGGGGGCGGGGGGCGGGGTGGGGTGGTGGGCTTCGCTATGAATTCTAACCCTATGATTTCAGCAGCTTTTCGCTCCATGTGTGTGGAGGGGAGAGGGGACTAGAATCATTTCTGGATAGGAAGTCATACAGGCAAAAAGGAAAAAAAACAAAACACACCTCAGAAACAAACAAAAAAGAGGACGCTTTGCTTTGAGTACAAAGGAGCCACGCCTCGGCCTGAAAGGTCCTTCAAGACAGATACAGAACTAGACAGCTAAAACCACATGCTGCCCAAGCCTCAGTGAGATCGAGGTGAAACGGAAACTTCCTGTTTATTTGAGTCCTTTAAAGCTGTGGGGGCGGGGATTTAAACCAGGGCTGTAGCACTTCGAAGGAATCACAACTGCTAGATCAGTCTGGAAAATTGTGGCACCCCCTGGCCCACGGACCACGCCCTCCGGTTCCCACCTGAGGACTAGACGGAGGTAATAGCATAATCAAGCAAAGGAGTGAGCCAGGGCTATCACCAGATGCTTCCAATTAGCCGATTTTAACCTCACAGCATCCTTCTTGGGATGGGGGTGGGGAGCAGGGGTGAGGATGGAGAGCAAATGCCATCCTCATTTTTTTTTTTTTTTTTTTACACAATAGAGGCCTGCCCCGGAGGCTAAATGACCCAGTCACACACAAACAGCAACACAATGGCTGAGTCAGAACCTGGCTGGGTCTCAGGCCTTACCCCCAGAGCAGCTACTTCCTCCTAAATATCTCTAAGCCCTCAGTTTCTTGGGCCTTTAGTTTTTTTATTTATTTATTTAAAAAAAAAATTTTTTTGGGGGGGGCCTTTAGTTTTAGCACCTGGGCTGCCATGCTTTTGCTCCTAGTTACGCTGTTTTCACCACCTCCATCTGGGGATCTCTGTGGAAGTGAAACTGCGTACCGCAGATGGGACTTAAGCCCTATTGTGCCTCAGATGGGACTTGAACCTACAATCTTTGGCTTAGGAAAGGGATTTGAACCCCAAATCTCCCAGCTGAAACTGCATACCCCGTCTCAGGACTTAATGAAGCTCAGGTTCTTTGCGTCTTGGCCCAGAAGGAATTCGGTAAGAGGCAAACTGATAAGTAGATTTTCTGAGAGATACACACTCCACAGATAGCCTGTGGGCCATCTCAGAAAGGGAGAGGAGGTGTATGCTTGTCTGTGTGTGTGAGTGGTTAGTTTTTATGGGCTGGGTAATTTCATAAGCTAACAATGGGAGGATTTTTCTAACTATTTTGGGGAAGGGGCAGGGATTTCCAGGATTTGGCCCCTGCCCACTTTTTGGCCTTTTGTGGTCCGCATTGTAACTGTCATGGTGTCTGTGATTATGTCATTTAGCATATGCTAATATTATTACAAGTGTGTAATAAGGCTCAAGGTCCACAAGAAGTCAAATCTTCTGCCCTCTTGGATCTAACCAGTTTTTGTGTATCCTCAACGGCTATGTCATTCGTTTAGAGGTTGTGCCCAGCTCCATTCTCTCCTGTCTCAGAAGGTCATTCAACCCAGGGCCACCCAACACCTCAAAGTAGTCCCAGGTAATTCTCAGGATGGTAGACAAGCAGGGCTTCCAGAATTTAGCACAGGAATCCTCAAACTTTGTCATACCCATGGAATGTGTTAAAAATACATATGGCGAGGATGTGGAGAAACTAGAACCCTCACTTATTGTTGGTGCAGCTGCTGTGGAAAAGACTTCAGCGGTTCCTCAAATAGTTAAACATAAGAGTTATCCCATGACCCAGCAATTCTAGTGTCTACCCAAGAGAAGTGAGAACTTACGTCCACACAAAAACTTGTACACAAATGTTCACAGCAGCTTTTTCATAATAGTCAAAAAGTGGAAACAGGCCAAATATCTAGCAAAAGATGTATGGAAACAAAATGTGGTCTATCCCTACAGTGGAATATCATTCAGCAATTAAAAGGAATGAAATACTAACACCTGTTACAACATAGATGAGCCTCGAAAACTTAAAGCTAAGCAGTCACAAAGGACCACACAGTGTATGATTTTGTTTAAAGGAAATTTCCAGAATAAATAAATCCATAGAGACAGTAAGTGGATTAGTGGTTGCTAGGGGCTGGAGGAAGAGGGGAATGGGGAGTGACTGCTAATGGGTATGGAATTTCCTTTGGGGGGGGTGATGAAAATGTTCTAAAATTAGCCAGTGGTGATGCTTGCAAAACTCTGTGAATATATTAAAAACTATAACTTGTATACTTCAAAAGGGTGAATTTTCTCCTCACAAGGAATATTCACTAAACTTATTGTGGTAATCATTTTCATGACTTATGTAAGCCAAATCATTACGCTGTAGACCTAAAACTTATACAGCATTGTATGTCAACCAGATCTCAATAAAACTAGAAGAGAAAGAAAGGTGAATTTTATGTAAGGTATAACTCACTTAAAGTGAGTGAAGTCGCTCAGTCGTGTCCGACTCTTTGCGACCCCATGGACTGTAGCCTACCAGGCTCCTCCGTCCATAGAATTTTCCAGGCAAGAGTACTGGAGTGGGTTGCCATTTCCTTCTTCAGGGGATCTTCCTGACCCAGGGATAGAACCCAGGTCTCCCACATTGCGGGCAGACACTTTACCATCTGAGCCATCTGGGAAGCCCTATAACTCACTTAAGCCATTACCAAAAAAATATATAGACATCCGAGCCTACCCTCAGAGATTCTGGTTAAGCAAGTCTAAGATGGGATCTGTGTAATTGCCGTTTTAGTAAAGTACCCTAAACGAGTGATTTACAAGGAAATGTATGACTTTGAAACTGCACAACTCAGATTGGGACTTGAACCCAATCTTTTTTTATTTTGGGGGGTCCCATCATGGTATGCCACCCACACCCCCTACAGTGAAAGCGGAGTCTTAACCACCAGGTCACTAGGGAAGTCCCTTTTTTTTCTTTTCGGGCTGTGTGGCTTGTGGGGAACTTAATTCCCTGACCAGGGATTGAACCCAGGCCCTTGGCAGTGAGAGTGAGAAGGCCTAACTGCTGGACCACCAGGGAATCCTCCCATATATCTTTTATTTTTAGAATGATAATTGTAAAAAGATACAATTTTATTTATTTATAACTGTGCTGGGTCTTCATTGCTGTATGTGCTTTTCTCTAGTTGCAGAGAACGGGGGCTACTCTCTAGTTGTGGTGCACAGGCTTTAGTTCCTCCTCAGAATGTGGGATCTTCCTGGAGCAGGGTTTGAACCTGTGTCTCCTGCATTGGCAGGCAAATTCTTTACCACTGAGCCACTAGGGAAGTGCCTCCCACCCCCTGTCTTTTAATTGAGATCACACACTTAATCTCAGGACTTACTGAAGTTCAGGTTCTTTTTGTTGTTGTTACAGGTAGAAACAGTTTATTTCTCTTCATTGCTAAGTAGTATCCCACTGTGTAGATATTAAACAAATTGAAGATGTATTTCCCCTTTTTTAAAGAGTTTCCTGGGCTATACAGTTTTTCATTAGTTACCTATTTTATATGTAGTAGTGTTTATATGTTAATGTCAATCTCCCAGTTCATTCCACCCCTCCCTTTCTCCCCTTGGTGTCCATACATTTATTCTGTATGTCTGTGTCTATTTCTGCTTTGCAAATAGGTTTATCTGTACTATCTTTCTAGATTCCACATATATGTGTTAATACATGATATTTTTCTCTTTCTGACTTACCTCACTCTGTATGACAATCTCTAGGTCCATCCAGTTCAGTTCAGTTCAGTCACTCAGTCGTGTCTGACTCTTTGCTACCCCATGAATCACAGCACACCAGGCCTCCCTGTCCATCACCAACTCCCGGAGTTCACTCAGACTCACGTCCATCCAGTCCGTGATGCCATCCAGCCATCTCATCCTCTATCATCCCCTTCTCCTCCTGCCCACAATCCCTCCCAGCATCAGAGTCTTTTCCAATGAGTCAACGCTTCACATGAGGTGGCTAAAGTGCTGGAGTTTCAGCTTTAGCGTCATTCCTTCCAAAGAAATCCCAGGGCTGATCTTCAGAATGGACTGGTTGGATCTCCTTGCAGTCCAAGGGACTCTCAAGAGTCTTCTCCAACACCACAGTTCAAAAGCATCAATTCTTCAGCACTCAGCTTTCTTCACAGTCCAACTCTCATATCCATACATGACCACAGGAAAAACCATAGCCTTGACTAGATGGACCTTAGTCAGCAAAGTAATGTCTCTGCTTTTCAACATGCTATTTAGGTTGGTCATAACTTTCCTTCCAAGGAGTAAGCGTCTTTTAAGTTCATGGCTGCAATCACCATCTGCAGTGATTTTGGAGCCCCCAAAAACAAAGTCTGACACTGTTTCCCCATCTGTTTCCCATGAAGTGATGGGACCAGATGCCATGATCTTCATTTTCTGAATGTTGAGCTTTAAGCCAACTTTTTCACTCTCCTCTTTCACTTTCATCAAGAAGCTTTGTAGTTCCTCTTCACTTTCTGCCATAAGGGTGGTGTCATCTGCATATCTGAGGTTATTGATATTTCTCCAGACAATCTTGATTCCAGCTTGTGCTTCTTCCAGTCCGGCGTTTCTCATGATGTACTCTGCATATAAGTTAAGTAAGCAGGGTGACAATATACAGCCTTGACGTACTCCTTTTCCTGTTTGGAACCAGTCTGTTGTTCCATGTCCAGTTCTAACTGTGGCTTCCTGACCTGCATACAGATTTCTCAAGAGGCAGGTCAGGTGGTCTGGTATTCCCATCTCTTTCAGAATTTTCCACAGTTTATTGTGATCCACACAGTCAAAGGCTTTGGCATAGTCAGTAAAGCAGAAATATATGTTTTTCTGGAACTCTCTTGCTTTTTCGATAATCCAACGGATGTTGGCAATTTGATCTCTGGTTCCTCTGCCTTTTCTAAAACCAGCTTGAACATCTGGAAGTTCACGGTTCACGGATTGCTGAAGCCTGGCTTGGAGAATTTTGTGCATTACTTTACTAGCGTGTGAGATGAGTGCATTTTTGCAGTGGTTTGAGCATTCTTTGGCATTGCCTTTCTTTGGGGTTGGAATGAAAACTGACCTTTTCCAGTCCTGTGGCCACTGCTGAGTTTTCCAAAATTGCTGGCATATTGAGTACAGCACTTTCACAGCATCATCTTTCAGGATTTGAAATAGCTCAACTGGAATTTCATCACCTCCACTAGCTTTGTTCGTAGTGAAGCTTTCTAAGGCCCACTTGACTTCACGTTCCAGGATGTCTGGCTCTAGGTGAGTGATCACACCATCGTGATTATCTGGGGTCGTGAAGATTTTTTTTGTACAGTTCTTCTGTGTCCATCCATGTCTCTGCAAATAGCCCAATTTTGTTCCTTTTTACAACTGATAATTTTCCATTGTATATGTGTACCACATCTTCTTTATCCATTCCTCTGTTGATGGACATTTAGGTTGCTTCCATGTAACTTAGCTATTGTAAATAGTGCTGCAACAAACACTGGGCTGCGGACTTCCCAGGTGGTCCAGTGGCTAAGACTCTGTGTGCCCAGTGCAGGAGGCTTGGGGTTCGATCCCTGGTCAGAGAACTAGATCCCACATGCCACAAATAAAGGTCCCATGTGCCACAACTAAGACCTGGTGTAGCCAAATAAATACATACATATTTAAACAAACAAACCCACTGGGCTCTATGTATCTTTTGGAATTATGGTTTTCAGATTCTTGATGTTGCAGAAAGAATTCAGTGAGAGACAAAGTGATAGGTAAGAAGTGGATTTATTTAGAGAGATACACATTTCATAGAACGCAGTCCCTCTCAAAAGGCAAGAACAGCCTTGGGATAAACACATTCCACAGATAGAGTGTGGGCCATCTCAGAAGGCGAGAGACCCTGAAATACAGGGTGGTTAGTTTTTATGGACTGGATAATTTCCTAGGTTAATGAGTGGGAGAATTGTTCCAACTCTTTAGAGGAAGGGGCAGGGATTTCCAGGAGCCGGACCACTGCCCACTTTTTGGCCTTTTATGATTGGCCTTGGCACTGTTACTGAAAGAGTGTGTGGGTCTGGCTACTCGCTGCTCAAAAGCTAATAAACAGGCCAGGATGGTGGAAACGAAAGTTTGCTTTATTTCAGATGCCGGCAACAGGCTTGGTGGGCGGGGTCAGGACTGACGTCTGTTCAAAGGCCGGCTCTCTGCCCCACCCCCCAACTGGCAACCAGTGGGGCAAGAGCTTTTATAGTCAAAAGGAGGGGCTACGTGCAGAAACAGCACAGTCAGCTCTGACAGTCATCTCGAAATTGGTCATCTTGATTTAGGTATAGTTAATCTGCAGTTCCAGGGTCCACTTGTTCCCATTTCTCTGAGGCCAGTTCTCAGAACCGTGGCAGCTCATGTCCTGGGCACAGTCTGGCCATCATGTGGTTAACTTCTCCACCTGGGGTTTTAGTATCGCTAAGACAGCTCACAGGATGTGGCTCAAAATATTATCTATAGTCCTTGAGAAGGAACTAAAGGTCCTTGACTATGCTTAATGACTACGTTATTATTATTTGGTCTCCTTTGACTGTTTTCCTTTGTTTCTGCATTTCTCATTTCTCTGATTAAACTTAATTCTTTGAAATTTTCCACAGACAAAAGGCAGGCAGAAGACATGGGTGGGCGCGGGTGGGGGGTGGTGGGGAGCAAAGACCATGGGGTCCTGCTCTGTTTCAGAGCTGTCATGGTGCTGGTGGGTGTGAAACCTGTATGCAGGTCAGGAAGCAACAGTTAGAACTGGACATGGAACAACAGACTGGTTCCAAACAGGAAACGGAGTACGTCAAGGCTGTATATTGTCACCCTGCTTATTGAACTTATATGCAGAGTACATCATGAGAAACGCCGGACTGGAAGAAGCACAAGCTGGAATCAAGATTGCCAGGAGAAATATCAATAACCTCAGATATGCAGATGACACCACCCTTATGGCAGAAAGTGAAGAGGAACTACAAAGCCTCTTGATGAAAGTGAAAGAGGAGAGTGAAATAGTTGGCTTAAAGCTCAACATTCAGAAAACGAAGATCATGGTATCTGGTCCCATCACTTCATGGGAAATAGATGGGGAAACAGTGGAAACAATGTCAGACTTTATTTTTTTGGACTCCAAAATCACTGCAGATGGTGATTGCAGCCATGAAATTAAAAGACACTTACTCCTTGGAAGGAAAGTTTTGACCAACCTAGATAGTATATTGAAAAGCAGAGACATTACTTTGCCAACAAAGGTCCATCTAGTCAAGGCTATGGTTTTTCCAGTGGTCATGTATGGATGTGAGAATTGGACTGTGAAGAAAGCTGAGCGTTGAAGAATTGATGCTTTTGAACTGTGGTGTTGGAGAAGATGCTTGAGAGTCCCTTGGACTGCAAGGAGGTCCAACCAGTCCATCCTAAAGGAGATCAGTCCTGGGTGTTCATTGGAAGGACTGATGCTGAGGCTGAAACTCCAGTACTTTGGCCACCTCATGTGAAGAGTTGACTCATTGGAAAAGACTCTGATGCTGGGAGGGATTTGGGGCAGGAGGAGAAGGGGATGACAGAGGATGAGATGGCTGGATGGCATCACCGACTCAATGGACATGAGTTTGAGTGAACTCTGGGAGTTGGTGATGGGCAGGGAGGCCTAGCGTGCTGTGATTCATGGGGTTGCAAAGAGTCGGACACGACTGAGTGACTGAACTGAACTGAACTGAATGTATTATGAGGGCTTCCCAGGTGGCACTAGTGGTAAAGAACCCTCAGGAGACCCAACAGACACTGGTTCGACCCCTGGGTTGTGAAGATCTCCTGGAGGAGGGCAATGCACTCCACTATTCTTGCCTGGAGAATCCCCATGGACAGAGGAGCCTGGCGGGCTACAGTCCATGGGGTCCCAAAGAGTCAGACACGACTGAAGCAATTGAGCGCACACGAAGTGTATTATGATGAGAATGTGCTGCTGCTGCTAAGTCGCTTCAGTCATGTCCGACTCTGTGCGACCCCATAGACGGCAGCTCACCAGGCCCCTCCGTCCCTGGGATTCTCCAGGCAAGAATACTGGAGTGGGTTGCCATTTCCTTCTCCAACGATGAGAGTATAATAAGGCTCAAGGTCCACTGGAAACCTACTTTTCTGCCTTCTTGGGCCTAACCAGTTTTTGTGTATCCTCAACGGCTATGTCATTCTTCTAAAGGTTATGCCCTGCACCCTCCCCTCCTGTTTCAACATCACCCATGTCACACTGGGGAAACATAAGGGTCTCCTAAGGGACAATTCAGGATCAGACCGTGTGGTCTTAGAAAACAGCACAGTTGTGGAGAGGGAGGACAGTTGTGGGCCAGGGTGGCCTGTGGGGGGGTGGAGGGTGAGGGAAGTAAGCTGAGCCTTGGAGGAGAGACAGGATTATGCAGACAGAAGAATGTGTTCTGCTGGGAAATGGGGCCTGAGAATGTGCATGGCACATGCTGGTTGGGGGTCTGTGCAGACTGACATGCGGGTGTGGGCTGAGGTTCTCCCTGAATACAGGATGCATTGCAGGCAAAGATGCAGAGCCAAAGATGATTATAATGATGGAAAGAAAGCAGGGTTTTAGGAGGTGTAGCCCAGATTTTGTGTAAAAGTGTACTTTGAGCAAGGACTGGCAGTAAAACGCCAACTGAGAAGCTGGGGCAGGAATCAAGAAATGAAGTGGTGGGGGTCTAGGCCTGGGGCTGGATCGGGGACTGGAGAGGAAAGAGCAAAGTCAGAGTTTCAAGGGGAATTTAGCATGAGATTGGCTAATGGAGAATGAATAAAAACAGTCAGAGGGAAGTCTATACAATTGTAGACACATGGCTATTTCCTGAGTGAGGCCAGAACCTGGTTTAAATCCTAGCTCTGCTGCTATTGGCTATGTGACTTAGGCAGGTCACATGACCTCTCTGTGCTTTAATCTTCCCAACAGTAAATTTCAAATAATAGTAACTATCTCATTGAACTCCCCTGATGGTCCAGTGGTTAAGAATCCACCTTCCAGTGCAGGGGGCTCTGGTTTGATCCCTGGTCAGGGAATGAAGATCCAGCATGCCGTGCAGCCAGAAAAAAGAAAAAAAAAGGCCAGGGCAGGCCAGGGCTTCAACACCATAAGTACTTGGGCTGCCCCGTCTGTACTGGGTGGCCAAGTCAGGCTAATCCCTGTGGAAAGAATTGTGTTCCTCTTATCTATCCTTCTGATATTGATGCTTGCCTTACATTTTAGGGTAGGCAGACTGAGGTGTCCAGCCCTTGAGTGTACTTTTCTGAGGGGCCCGGAACACTCTGGCTGGATCCCAGACTGACAGGAAAGCAGGTGCTTATTTTCTGGAGGCCACCCAGGTCCTTACTGGTAGAGTCCCTGCTCAGGCCACACCTATCGGTGCCAGGACAGGTGAGTCAGGGCCGGGCGAGAGCCCCAGGGAGTGCTCCCTGTCAGCAGGGAGCCTGGTCCTGGCTTGGGGCCAGAGGACATGGGAGCAACTCAGTTCCCATCCACTACCATGGCAACCAGGGCAGGGTGGCCCCATCTAGGTGCCAGCATGGCAGAGGCCGTGGGAGTGCCCAAGGGCAGGTGGGCAGGTCATTTCCGTGGCCAGGCCTGCTTGGTTCATCTCCGACCTGGCCCAGGAGGGCATGTTGGGCAATTTCCGGAGGATGGCAGTGGTTGTGCATACAACCCCTGATTTCCACATAACTTGCCCCTTCTTGTTCTTCCTGTCTGGGGTCATTTCAGTTGTGGCACAGTTGTTACTTTCCATAGCAGTTCAACTGAGAAAGGAAACCAAAAAGAGCATCTTTATTTGGACTGAGAGGGAAGTTTGGAGATGGCTTTCATTTTTCCTGCCGAGGCTCCCCCACCTCACCCCGAGGCATGTGGGCTAGGGGGCCCCCTGGATTGGAAGCACAGGGTCCTATCCACTTGTGGATAGCTTTTCAAAGCCCTGGTTGAGAAGGGAAGAGTGGGAATATCATTTTCTGAGGCTCTGGGGTACTTCAAGAAATTACAGAAATGACAGCCGTTTTTCATGCAATAATATCCATCCTCGTGACACAACATGGATATGGCACAGCCTCGTTTGCCAAGTGGTTTTGAGATTTTTCTGATTTCAAACGCCTGTGTTTTCTGCCAATTTTTAAGTGTGAAAGCTGTTCCCTCAAATGATTCAAGTAGACAACTCATTCTGGCACTCAAAGCCACTGTAGTTTGATCCTAGCACCTCAAAAATCAGTCTTCTCCCTTAGTACTCAGTAACATACACTCCAAGCTTGTTCATTCATTCATTCATGCATGCATGCATTCAGTAAACAGTTTTAGAGCACAAAGTGTGTGCCAGTATATTGCTTGAAGCTGAGGATTCAGAGATGAAACACATAGTCGATGGGGGAAGGGAGGGAGAAAATAAAAACAAACATACCCTGGAATGCCATGGTGGACCAGTGGTTAAGACTCAACACTTCCATTGCAGGGAACATGGGCTCGATCCCTGGTCGGGGAACTAAACACGCATGACCAAAGACAAACAAACAAATAGGACATTCCTGGTGGTCCAGTGGTTACGAATCCGCCTGCCAATGCAGGGGACATGGGTTCGATCCCTGGTCTTGGAAGATCCCACATGCTGCAGGGCAACTAAGCACCTCAATACTGAGCCTGTGCTCTGGAGCCTAGGAACTGCAACTACAGAGCCCACATCATGCAACTACCGACGCCCTCCGGCTCCGCAACAAGGGAAGCCACCACGATGAGCAGCCCATGCACTGCAACTAGAGAATAGCCCCACCTCCAGCCACAACTAGAGAAAGCCCACACAGCCAAAAGTAAAAGTAAATAAAATCACTTTAAAAAGAACAAAAAGACCAGCAAGAAATATAGCCTTCCATTCTGTGTGAAGGTGTTATGCTAGATGCTGAGCTCACTGGCCACCGTGCTAGGCAAGTAACTGCTTTCTCCCCCAGGGGCCTGCCTCTCTCAGTACCATTCATACCAAGTAGAAAGAGGCAGTTGAAGAGAGGGGAAGTCTCTCCTTCCATTGCTCCTACTAGTTTCCCTTTCCTCCTTTGAAGGAGGAAGGCAAAACAAATAAATGAAACCGT
Source organism: Capricornis sumatraensis (assembly GCF_032405125.1). Lineage (NCBI taxonomy): Eukaryota > Metazoa > Chordata > Mammalia > Artiodactyla > Bovidae > Capricornis > Capricornis sumatraensis. The sequence goes on along the minus strand of NC_091092.1, from coordinate 102,589,381 downwards.
TTCATTCTCTTCAAGTACCCCAAAGGGCAGAGCTCATTTTGTTCTTTCGTTTGTATTTTTTTCTGAACACGTAACACACACAAGAGAACCAAGGTAACCTGGGAACAGCCTTCCTCTTTCCTCTGTCCCCTAGTCACACAGTCCACTCGCCAAAGTGTTCTTGGGACTGGTTTCTCGGGTATATCCCCAAAATATCTTGTGCATTTACAAACAGATCTGATTGTATATCTTTGGGGAGCCCTATATAGATAGTAGCATTCTACACACCACCTAAACCTAGCATTTTTGCCTAAATATAATTCCTGATGTTGCTACATCAGTATATCTGGAATGGTTGCATTTTGGGGGCCATACCATCATGTATTTGGCTAGTCTTCTATTGATAGATATTTAGGTGGCAGACTTGCTGTTACAAACAATGCCGCAATGTGTGTTGCTGTTTTGGATCTTCTTGCACATGTGTGAGTACATCTGTAGGATGAATCCATAAAGGTGGAGTTGCTGGGTCAAATGGATGAGCAACTTCAATTTTCATAGATATTGCCAGCTTGCCCTCCAGAGAGGATATACCTATTTATATGCCTGCCAATGAGAAATGAATCAGCCCGTTTCTCCACACCCTTTTAAACATAGCATATTAGTTTTCTAATTACCACAAACTCAGTGGCTCAAAACCCCACCCATTTATTAGCTCACAGTTCTGTAGGTTGGAAGTCTGGCATGGCATGGCTGAGTTCTCTGCTCACGGTCTCATAAGGTTAAAATCAGGGTATTGGCTAGACTGAGTTCTTGTCTGGAGGCTCTGGTGAAACATCTGCTTCCAAGCTTGTTTCTGTTGTTGGCAGAATTCAGTTCCTTATGGTTGTAGGACTGAGGTCTGCCTCTCCTTGTTTGCTGTCAGCTGGGGGCCATTCTCAACTCCTAAAAGACTGCCCGCCTTCCTTGCCACGTGCCCCCCCACCCCAATATTAAGTGAACAACAACAAATCAAATCTCCTTGTGCTTTGGATCTCTGCCTTCCCTGTCTCTGACCTCTAGACCTAGATTTAAAGGACTCATGTGATTAGGTTATACCTATCCAGATTACCCTGAAAAGTCACTTGTTTGGGGAACACAATCACATCTGCAAAATCTCTTCACAGCAACATCTAGATGAGTGTATGAATGAAGAACTGGGAGAAGGTGCTGGTATACCATGAGGTGGGAATCTTGGTATCTTAGAATTTTGCCTGCCACACACTGGATTATCAAACTTTTTCATGTTTGTAAAATGGAGATGAAAATGGAATTTATTGGATATTTTTCTTTCTTTGCCTGGGAATCTTTTCAGTGTTTAAGATCCATTTGCATTTCTTTGTGGGTTTCCCCCCCACCTTTGGTGAATGACATCTGCTTATATCCTCTGCCTCCTTTACTACTGGGTTCCTGGTCTTTTTCTTTTTTCTTTTTAATTAACAGAGCTTTTTTTTTTTTTGTGCCACACCACACTGGCATGTGGGATCTTAATTCCCTGACCAGGGATCAAACCTCTGTTCCCTGCAGGAGAAGCTAGTATTCTCAACCAGTGGACTGCCAGAGAAGTCCCTAGGAGAGCTCTTTATATGTTAAGGATCTTTCCTACCTTAATGACTTTGTCTTATGTATTTTATCTAGAGCCCTACCCTCCTCCTTGCTGCATCCAGAAGTACCATTCATTCTTTACAGCCCAAGTCAAACCCACATTGCCCAGAGGCCATGCCTGACTTTACCAGTACTCACTTATCAACTCCTCTTCATTCATTTCTTACCCTGTTCTGTGCTTTATGTTTATTGGTTATGGCTCCCCAGCTGGGATGTTGAGTGCTTTTTACTACAGGGATTCAAAGAGATTCGGGTATTAGACTAAGCATGCACAAAACTGGTATCAGTAAACCGATAAATCGATGCCTTGAACTGGAAATCAAAATTGCAGGTTTTGTGTTCACATTTCCTATGTTTATTACAAATACACATCACCACACACCCTTAACAGCCTAGTCTTTGTGACGTCCATCCATTTTTGTAACTTTTACAAGATACCTGAGCATGTTAAGGGCTTTCTTGGTGGCTCAGATGGTAAAGAATCTGCCTGAGATGTGGGAAACCTGGGTTTGATCCATGGGTTGGGAAGGCCCCCTGGAGAAGGGCATGACAACCCAGTCCAGTATTCTTGCTGGAGAATCCTCATGGACAGAGGAGGCCGCAGTCCATGGGGTCTCAAAGAGTCGGACACAATTGAGCGACTAAGCACAACACAGCACACAGCATGTTAATGAGTATTCTCTCATGTAGTTACTCATTTTTTTGGTTAGTTTCTCTTTGACATGGTTTGATCAGTGAAATGTGTCTCCAAATCTGTAACATTTTTGCACATTATCTGATTTGAAATTAATTTAAGATTTTATCAGAGAATATGTGTTCATTTCTTAGAGTCAAGTTGAACTGAAAGGCTCATGATAAATCAGGGCAATCACTCTGCCCCAGCCTTTCCTATCTCCTTCACTTTTCTTCCAAAGCAGATATTTTCAGTTTTTTCTTTCTTTCTCCTGATGTATTTCTCTAGATTTCTAATACACTTAAGCCACTATGTTTTTTTTTTTTTTAATTTTGGTTTTGGCCCCACCAAGTCACATGTGGGATCTAACCTGTACCCCCTGCACTGGACCACCAGGTATGTCTTATTTTTAAAGTTTAGATGTTATCTGTTGCTTACTATCATGGTGATGAAGACTGGACCTTTTCAGATACCCTGATCCCATTTGTTCCCTTCCCTCTGCTCCTCCCAGTAGAGTTCTTTTTTAAATTTTTGATTAAAACAAGTCACTGTATACATTATTATGGCCATGCAAATGTTCACTGCTGAGCTAGACTGTGCTTCACAGCCACACTTCCTTTCTGACTCAACAGCTCTGTAAATGTGGATATATCAGTAAGGATACACTAAGCTGCAAGTAATAGAAAACCCATCTCACCAACAGTGGCTTAAACCACAAGGCTGTTTTTTACTTTCTTAACATGTATAAAGTAGAAGGGCCAATGGGTTGGTTCAGAGGCCTGGCAGTATCATCAGAACCCAGTCCCTTCCCTCCTTCCATTTTGCCATCCTGTGTCCTGGTTTTCATATTCAGTTTTGCTTCTACAAGAGAAAGAAAATTCTCCTCCCATACCTCTCTCTTTTGTTTTGATTGTACAGGGGGTGATTCCTTTCTCAAAACTCCAAGTGGATTTTCCTTTATATCTCATTGGCCAAAACTAGGTCACATAAACTCCCAGCTGTAAGGGAAGCTGGAAAAGCAAGTATCTCTGTTTTCACTCTCTATAGTGAAAAAAGAGGTGAGGAATGAGTAGCCAACCAATAACATCAGCCTCATGGGGTGTTTTTTTCCCCGTAAGTGGCAGAAGACTCAGCTTAAAATGACTTAAACAATAGTGAGGTTTGTCATCTCATAAAAGAAGTCCAGAGCTTGGGAATTCCAGAATTGGTTAATTTAGCGACTAACTCAACAGTATCAGGCAAGTTCCAAGCCTTTTCCATTTTTCTGCTGTGTTGATTGTTGGCTTTGGTCCTCTGGCTTGTCTCTGCATGGTCACAGGGGGGCTGCAGCAGCTGCAAGGGTCACAGAACATCAGCTGTATTGAAGAAGGAATGTCCTGTCTTCCCGTCCTTTCTTTTTTTTAAAAAAATTATTTATTTATTTATTAATTTTTGGCTGTGCTGGGTCTTCGTTGCTGCATGGGCTTTCCTCTAGTTGTGGTGAGCGGGCTTCTCATTGCAGTGGCTTCTCTTGTTGTGGAGGATGCATGGGCTTCAGAAGTTGCCTCATATGGGCTTTATAGTTGCGGTTCCCAGGCTCTAGAGCAAAGGCTCAGTAGTTGTGGCACATGGACCTGTTGCTGTGTGGCATATGGGATCTTCCCAGGTCAGGGATCGAACCCATGTCTCCTGCATTGGCAGGCAGATTCTTTACCACCAGGGAAGTCCTTCTTATCCTTTTCTTAGAAACTTGACAGCAGGTTTTTTGGGTCTCATTGACCAATATTGTATCACCTATTTATTTGTAAACCAGTCACCATCAAAGGGGATAAATTAGCATGATTGGCTTTTACTAATCAGTATTCTCCCTCTGGCTTCATGGTGGCTCAGATGGTAAAGAATCTACCTGCAATGCAGGAGACCTGGGTACGATCCTTGGGTTGGGAAGATCCCCTGGAGTAGGAAATAGCAACCCACTCCAGTACTCTTGCCTGGAGAATCTCATGGACAGAGGAGCCTGGCGGGCTGCAGTCCATGGGATCCCAAAGAGTTGGACACAACTCAACGACTAATTCTCCCTCTGGGCTTCCCAGGTGGCACTAGTGGTAAAGAACCCACTTGCCAAGGCAGGAGAGATAAGACACTTGGGTTCAATCCCTGGGTTGGGAAGATCCCCTGGAGGAGGGCATGGCAACCCACTCCAGTATTCTTCCCTAGAAAATCCCATGGACAGAGGAGCCTGGCGAGCTACAGTCCATGGGGTCGCAAAGAGGTGGACACGACTGAGCAACTTAACACACATGCACAGTCTCCCTCTGGGGGACAAAGAGGAGTCCCCACACTCCTGAAGTAGATGAAACTGACCTATACTTAAACAAAGTTAGAGTTCCATTAGCAAAGAAAGAGGGATGGCGACTGAGGAGGTAGGAAATAATTTCTGCCACACCATTTTTTCGTGGAGTTTATAGTTGCCTTGACTTGTCATTCATCTTTTTTTTTTTGGTAAATTTCATAAATGTTTATTGAGGTGCTACCAAATTCAAGGCACTATTCTAGGTATTGGGTATTCCTCTTCAACAAGAAAAACTTAGTACTTGGCTTTATGGATTTTACAAAACCATACAGACTAGGAGCATTGATCAGTGGGCAGGTCTCTAAGCTGTCCTTAATAATTGTCTTCTGCAATTTTCATGCGCATCTGCACGTACTTGTTTGAGGAACTCAGCCTGCTCAACAATTGTGTATTCTTTTAAAATTTCAAACATTTCAAAAAAAAATAAAATAAAATTTCAAACATTTCTTGACTTGTCCCTGAATACTTAATTTGAATTCTTAGGAGAGGTTTGACCGTTTCAGAGGTCAATTACTTTTCAGATCCCTCAAACTGGATAATCAGCCAAACAATCTCACTTCTGTAGAAGTGAAAGGATGGATATTTTTGTTTTCTTGTGATAAATATCTTTAGGAACATCCAGCCATTCCATGTTAATGTTTAACTGCTGTTCTCACTGAGAAATAAAGAAGGATGAGGCCATATTATGATATAGAAGGAAGGAGGATTTTTAAAAGATTTCATGCTTTTTGCAGACAATCCTTTTCAAGGCTATTTTCCCCCAAATTGAGTTAGAATAAATAATAGATCTTCTTAAGATTTGCCTCTACCGTCATTAGCAGTTTTCATTTCTAGGAGCTACAAAATTGCAGAAGGTTTTCTTCTAAATTCTGCTGTGACTTTATAAGTTTTGGTTTTCCAAAGTCAATATTTATATTTTTATTTTGAGCCGACACACCAGGGATTTCAGTAGCATGTCCTTTATGGCTCATAAAAATACAAATATTTATGTAATTGCTCAGCTAACTACCACAATAAAATGTCAAGTTCAGGATCTTTGGGACTTCCCTCATCTTCCCGTGGTTGAGAGTCCCCGTTCCAATGCACGGGTTGTGGAGAGCTAAGATCCCACCTGCCCCTCTGTCCAAAAAACCAAAACATAAAACAGAAGCAATATTGTAGCAAATTCAATAAAGGCTTTAAAATAGCCCACATGAAAAAAGAATCTTAAAGCTCAGGGACTTTCACATTAACTATATTTTCATAAAATAGTTTAGTAATGATAGGAACAACTTTTCATGTTTGAATTTAGAGAAGTCTTTCTAGGAGATAAAGTTTCACTCAATACCATTGACAAATTCTTAACAGGCTTTGGAACAAGACTTTTCCACAGTTGTTTTGCTTTTTGTTAGTGCTGATAAAAGACACTGCTTTTAAATGTGTGAAAATTGATGTTTAGTACAATTTGAAATCATGGCTATGTTAGGCAATGGGGTGAGCTATTTGAAAGACAACTGTTTATTTGACTATAAAGGTACTCTTCCATTTTAACAGAATAGTTTCATGAAAATTTTCTTCACAGATACAATAGAAGTTGCAGAACTGGTAGGAAACTGATGGTTCTTTGGTTGTGTTTGTGAAGTCAGATTTCCCACTGTAAAAGAACATTTATGCCACTTTTCCATGAGTACAGATGGTGCAAGTTCAACATGTTAAAACCTACATGTTCTTCTCATGCCTTTTGCACTCATTTTGATACTGAAATGGAAAATTGCATTTAAATGTTTCCTCAAAGGTTTCCTCAAACTCTTTAAACAGCCTGGAACTGTTGACAAAGTTAGCCCAACTGATTCCCTGGGAACCCTGACCTTTTGTTGGTGAGGAATTTTGCCCAAGGCTTCCCAACCTCCCACTGGACTTTGTCCTTCATCACCCCAGCTCCTGATGTCATGTGTTCCCCTTTCAGGTCCAGTCCTCCTCTTACCCTTTGGTCTGCTTGAAGGATCTCAGTTACGTCAGACCTGGAGCTCACAGGACACACCCAGCTTGGCCTTGCCACCGGCTCTTTCTGTTCTAGCTGCTTCCTGCAGGGGCCCCCGCCCTGGCCTGGCCCCAGAACGGAACCCAGCACTGGACTTCCAGGCCACTCCTCACCAGCGCAGAGGCATGCATCGTGTTACAGGGACAGGGAGGAGGTGGCTGTGGCCCTTCAGGGTGTGGACCATGACCTGCCTCCTTAACTCTCCGCCGGCCCCATGCATGTGTCCCTGCCCAGGACGGGCTGGGACATCTGCTCCTGATCACTGAGCATCCGTGGGGATCTGGCAGCTGGACTTCCTCATGGACCCACTTCATCCATGTCACAGCACGATCTGACACACCTCAGAACCTGCACTCAGCAGACCTCTCTTTACCCTGTTTACCAAGGAGCGTTTCCACCTCTGCAGGCCACCCTTTACCTGATTGCCAATGGAGGCTGCAATTTTACAGATTGATAACCTTCCTTGAACGCTTTCTGTGTGCCCAGCACTGCGCTGTTTCCCATGGATTAGCTCCTTAAGCCTAGTTACAACCCTGTGTCATCGACGTTCAGTCGCTCAGTCGTGTCCGACTCTTTGCAGCCCCATGGACTGCAGCACGTCAGGCCTCCCTGTCCCTCACGACCCTGTGAGGTGGGTACCATGTTCAGTCCATTTCCCAGCTCAGGGGATTGAAGCTTCTAGAGTTTCTGTCACTGGTCAAGAGTTAGCACAGCTTTCTAATTCATGCCCCATAGCTAGACTGAATGACTCATGTGGCCCCATGCCGATTCATCATCCAGGTAACCTGCCAATTCACCTCCCTATATCCAGAACATTCCATTCCTTGGTCATTAGAGCTTTCATCCCTACTGCCTCTGAGACCAACTCATAACGCCAGCTGCCAGTTAATATCTAGCAGGGCTTCTCCTTGCCCAGAAGGACACAGTGCCTGTCAGCTTTAAGAGAGGCCAGTGGGAAACCCTACAATGAGGGGGTAAGGGAAATATGACCAACAGATATTGGGCTTCAAGGAGACAATCAGAGAAAATAACCCAAGACTCTCTTCCCTCCTACTGCCTCCACTCTTTTTGCTGAAAAGCTGAAGTATACTTTCTCAGGCCATGCAGGCTCACAGGCTTCCTCAGCCTTGGAGAATTCCACTGTTGGTGACCCCTGTCCGGTCACCTCACAGCATCTTCTACCACTCCTTGCCTCAACTGGCTCATCGAGGGCCTACCCCTCTTTCTCCCTGTATGTGTGTGCTAGGTTGCTTCAATCATGTCTGACTCTCTGCAGATCCATGGACCATAGCCCACCAGGCTCCTCTGTCTGTGGGATTCTCCAGGCAAGAATACTGGAGTGGGTGGCCATGCCCTCCTCCAGGGGATCTTCCCAACCCAGGGATTGAACTTGCATCTCTTAAGTCTCCTGCATTGGCAGGTGGGTTTTTTTTTTAAACCACTAGTGTCACTTGGGAATCCCTTCCTCCCTGTATGACTTTCTTATTACGGCTGTAACAAGTGATGACAAACTTACTGACTTAAAACAACATCCATTTATCATCTTACAGTTTGGAAGGTTAGAAGTCTGGACATCAGAGTGCTGGCTATATTACTTCAGGAGGCTCTAGAGGAGAATGGATTTCCTTGCCTTTTTCAGCTATAGGCTGCCTACATTCTTTGGCTTATGTCCCCTCCTTCCATCTTCAAAGCCTTGAATGTAGCATCTTTCAATCTCTCTCTCCCATCTGAGCAACCAACACTTTCACTTTTCTGCTTCCATCATTAATCACTGCAGATGGTAACTGCAGCCTTGAAATTAAAAGATGCTTGCTCATTGGAAGAAAAGTTATGACCAACCTAGACAGCATATTAAAAAGCAGAGACATTATTTTGCCAACAAAGGTCCATCTAGTCAAAGCTATGGTTTTTCCAGTAGTCATGTATGGATGTGAGTGTGGGATTATAAAGAAAGCTGAGTGCCGAAGAATTGATGCTTTGGAACTGTGGTGTTGGAAAAGACTCTTGAGAGTCCCTTGGACAGCAAGGAGATCCAACCAGTCCATCTTAAAGGAAATAGTCCTGAATATTGATTGGAAGGACTGATGCTGAAGCTGAAACTCCAATACTTTGGCCACCTGATGTGAAGAACTGACTCATTTGAAAAGACCCTGATGCTGGGAAAGATTGAAGGTGGGAGGAGAAGGGGATGACAGAGGATGAGATGGTTGGATGGCATCACCGACACAATGGACGTGAGTTTGAGCGAGCTCTGGGAATTGATGGACAGGGAAGCCTGGCGTGCTGCAGTCTGTGGGGTCGCAAAGAGTCGGATACAACTGAGCGACTGAACTGAACTGAGCATCACATATCACCTTCTCCAGCTCTGACCCTCTTCCCTCTCTCCTAGAAGGACCCTTGTGATCACACTGGGTCCAGCTGGATAAACTATGCTGATTTCCCCATCACCAGATCTTGAACTTGATGATCATGTCTACAAAGTCCTTTTTGCCACAGAAGGTGACATAGTCACAGGTTCTGGGGATTATGATACCTCCCACCAGAACAGCCTACCAACTACAGATAGGAAGCAGAACACAGGGGAGGAAGTACTGGGTTGTGGCAGACACCTTGCTAGCTCGTGTTAATATGTCCTGTGGAAAGAGGAGGTGGATCAGGAGCACCTGAGGAAACCTGTTTTTCTTCCCAGGAAAACACCAAAGTCTTGATTCTTCTTTGCCCTACTCAGCTGCCTGGGGGGTGGGAGAGGGCGGATGGCAGAGAGATGGGGCCGCCCATAAACTAGGTCATCTTAGCATCCCCCATAAGATGAATGGTTAGCAGGGAAAGCCACTGCCCTTGCACACATCCCTACTCCCTCTGCCCTGTTCTACCTCTGCTTCTAACCTGGAAACTTGCCTGCTCATCCTACGTTCCCATCCTTGGCCCCAGTGGCAAGCCCACTTTCTGGCTTCTCCTACTTCAGTAGAAATCCATCTACCATCTTTGGTCCCTGGATGCCAACTGCTCATGGAGGTAGACATGTCTCAGAGAACCGTTCCTTTGTTTACCCTGGCCCCTTGCCCACCGGCATTCTGACCAGAAATGCACCGCACACACCATCTTCCCTCAACAGAATGTGGGTCACTGTGAGCTCAACTTTGCAAATGATTGTGAAGTGGGGTTTTTTTTTTTTTTTTCAGCTCTACTATCTCAAAAAATGCTTAACGACTTGCTTCATGTATAATTCATCAAGATCCTGGAATTTAGGGGGAAATGATGATTTGCAATGACATGCAGACAGACTATTTAAAATCAGGATTGTCCAAGAATAGCCAGAACATATGATCAACATCTGGAAAACATCTGCATGAATGGTGTGGCTGCAACAGATACCAGAGATTGGAAATTTTAAGAACTGTACTGAGGGTTTCTGGGTCCTAAGAACAGCAAAATGAAGTCCTTGTAGATTATATAGCAAATGGTTCTTTTTGGATGCACCATGCGGTGTGCAGGACTTCCCTGACCATGGATTGAGCCCGTGTCCCATATAGTGGAAGTGTGGAGTTTCAACCGCTGGACCACTGGTGAAGTCTGTTTGTATTTGAAGCTTCCCTCTTTATTATAAACTAACACAGAGACACAAGCAAAACAAATGTAAGACTTAGTGAATTATTTTAGGCCAAACATCCTTTTAACTACCACCCAGCTCAAGAAACAGAGCTTTGCCAGGCACTCAAGAAACCTTTTCATGCTTCTCATTCAAATCAAAGCCCCCTCCCTTGCCCAGAAGTAACCATGATCCTGACTTTTCTGCTAGTCACAAAAAAAATACAAGAGTTTTATCACCTACTTTTGCACCCCTACACAAGGTTAGCTTCCCTTTAAAAAAATTATTTTGGGAGTGTAGTTGATTTACAATGTTGTATTATTTTCGGGTGTACAGCAAAATGATTCAGTTATACATGTATATACATCTATTCTTTTTCAAATTCTTTTCCCAATCAGGTTGTTACATAACATTGAGCAGAGTTCCCTGTTCCTTGTTTGTTATCCATTTTAAATATAGACTGGAAGTTCTTTTATTTTTTTGTCACAGACTGCCCCAGGCAGCAAGTTCAGTTCAGTTGCTCAGTCATGTCAGATTCTTTGCGACCCCCATGGACTGCAGCACCCCAGGCTTCCCTGTCCATCACCAACTCCCAGAGTTTGTTCAAACTCATGTCCATCAAGTCGGTGATGCCATCCAATCACTTCATCCTGTCATCCCCTTCTCCTCCTACCTTCAGTCTTTCTCAGCATCAGGGTCTTTTCCATTGAGTCAGTTCTCATCAGGTGGCCAAATTATTGGAGTTTCAGCTTCAGCATCAGTCCTCCCAATGAATATTCAGGACTGATTTCCTTTGGGATTGACTGGTTTGATCTCCTTTGCCTCAGGCAGCAAAGGGAGGTCCTAATCCAATATTGCCCTGGGATGTGGGCAAGAGGACCCAGCCCTGGGCTCTATGCTTAGGAGGGTGCCATATACCATGAGATCTCAAAGAATACGCATGGTAGAGATTGCCTTGGGATCCAGCGGTCAGTGCCGCCAGAGCCCTAAGCCCAGAGTTCTGCCCTTTGCGGGATAGCCCCTGGTGTGATTCAAGGACTGTTCAAGCCCCAGGGAAATAAATCTGTGCTGTAGCTCACACTGTATTTTCAAAACAAAAGGCAACTATTTATGGACACCATGAGGGTTTGCAGGCTGTGCCTTCTCTGATCTTGGAGACGCCACTGGTTCAGAGGACCAGGAGGACTTGAGCTGCAGAAAGTTGCGGTGAAAGAAAAGGCAGATTGACTTGTCACACCCTTCCTTCCAGAGAGCATGAATGCAAGATTCACATATAACCAAGTATCATTTCCCACTGATGCTGTGTGTCCGTATTCTTGCTTATCTTCATGGTTCCAGAGGTATCGCACAGTGACTAGGAACACCATGAGACATTACAAAATTTGTATTATTCTTAAATCTATAATACACATGATAGCTACACACACACACACACACACACACACATACACACACACTTTTAATCTGAAGGAAGCATAATGTTAGCTCTACTATAGAGCCCAGGATGGGCATTGAACACTAATCATGCAAAAAGTTATGTATTTAATAAAAGCATTTACCAAGACTTAAACTTTCAAATTAATAAAATTTTAGCATAATTTAAATCATTTTGACTTGAAATTTTGATGTATACATTTTAAGTAGACGTGTGCTATGGGGCCTGTGGTCTTCTTACCTTGGGGCCAGACCTTGTCCTGGGCCCAGGCTACCAGGCAGTTCAGAGGAATGTGCCAGCAGCCCTGCTAACTGCAAACTGGTTTCTTTAAAAGTTCAGCACCTGAGCCATTCCCCTTTGAGAATGCTGCAGTTTCCTCCCTCTTCCCTTTTTGCTTCTATCTCTAATATTTCAATTATGAACACAGATTACTTGATCATGTGCTAAGTCACTTCAGTTGTGTCCGACTCTGTGCGACCCCATGGACTGTAGCCCACCAGGCTCCTCTGTCCATGGGATTCTCCAGGCAAGAATACTGGAGTGGGGTGCCACTTCCTCGTCCAGGGATCTTCCCAATCCAGGGATCCAACCCATGTCTCTTAAGTCTCCTGCATTGGCAGGTGGTTTCTTTACCACTATTGCCAAATCCTAAAACCCTTCATATGTTTTGTGGTAGCCTGGAATAGTAAGATGTCAGAGAATTTCTTTTCTTCATAACTTTTCTGCTGCTGCCAAATTCTCTACTTTTCTAAACTTTTCAAGTTTTCCAAATGACTTTTATCGTCTAAAAAAAGAATTGTAAAGGGAGAAAAAAGAGAAACTTCTGTTGTTGAGCAGGACGTAACTCTTCTTGATCAGGAATCTGATTCCAACACACTTTCAGAGAATTAGTTCAGTCATTCAGTAACTGTTGGCTGAGCGCCTACTTTGTGTCAGGCACCATTCTGGAAGCTGGAGAGAGAGCAGCACAGCTTTATTTTTTGTGGCGGGGGCGGTGGGTAGGGAAGCCACAGGATGAAGTCAAATGGATGATGGTTGAGAATGAGGAAAGGAAGGAACAGGAAGTAGATTTAACTCTGAATTGATTTGGGATTAGTTTGTTTCATCCTCCACCTAAGTCTCCCAAACTATGAAATAATTTCAATACTCTGTACATAAGCTTATGCCACAAAGCCTATTTTATTTATTTTATTTTCTTCCAGTTTTACTGAGATACAATTGACACACAGCACTGCATACGTTTAAGGTGTACAGGATGATGATTTGACTTAAATGCTTCATGACATGATTACTATGATGTTTAGTGAACATCCATCATGTCATATAGATACAAAATAAAAGAAAAAGAAAAAATATTTTTTTCCTTGTGATGAGAACTCTTTGGATTTACTCTCTGAACAACTCTCATATATAGCATCCCGCAGTGTTAATCATATTAACCATATTGTATGTTACATCCCTTGTATTTACTTATAACTGGAAGTGTTACCTTTAGACTGCCTTCATCCAGTTCCCCCTCCCACCATCCCCCTGGGAACCACAAATCTGATCTTTTTTTTTTTTTTTTTCTGTGAGTTTGGTTTTGAAATATAATTGACCTGCAACACCATGTTAGTTCCTGGTACACAACATAGTGATATTTCTACGCAACACAGAATGACTATCATGGTAAGTTCTACTTACCATCTGTCACTTTACAAAGATATTACATAGCTGTTGACTATATTCCCTGTGCTGTACATTTCATACTGGTGACTCACTGATTTTTTAAAAACAATTATTTATTTCTGGCTGTTCCGGGCCTTCATGCTGCACAGGCTTTTCTCTAGTTGTGGCGAGCAGAGGCTACTCTCCAGTTGCGTGCACAGGCTTCTCATTGCAGTGGCTTCTCTTGTTGCAGAGCACGGGCTCTAGGCTTCAGTAGGGTACGCAGGGTTCCGGAGTCACGGTTCTTGGGCTCTGGAGCACAGGTTCTGTAATTGCGGCACACTGGCTTAGTTGCTCCACAGCAGGTGGGATCTTCCTGGACCAGGGATCGAACCAATGTCTCCTGCATTGGCAGGCAGATTCTTTACCACTGAGCCACCAGGGAAGCCACTGCCGACTCATTTATTAACAAACCCTTTTATTTTATTTTTTTATTTTACTTTATAATACTGTATTGGTTTTGCCATACATCAACATGAATCCGCCACGGGTGTACACGTGTTCCCAATCCTGTACCCCCCCACCCAACTCCCTCCCCATACCACCTCTCTGGGTCATCCCTGTCCACCAGCCCCAAGCATCCTGTATCCTGCATGGAACCTAGACTGGCGATTCGTTTCTTTTACTGATATTATACATGTTTCAATGCCATTCTCCCAAATCATCCCACCCTCTCCCTCTCCCACAGAGTCCAAAAGACTGTTCTATACATCTGTGTCTCTTTTGCTGTCTCGCATACAGGGTTATCATTACCATCTTTCTAAATTCCATATATATGTGTTCAGTTCAGTTCAGGTCAGTTCCGTCGCTCAGTCGTGTCCGACTCTTTGTGACCCCATGAATCGCAGCACGCCAGGCCTCCCTGTCCATCACCATCTCCTGGAGTTCACTCACACTCACGTCCATCAAGTCCGTGATGCCATCCAGCCATCTCATCCTCGGTCGTCCCCTTCTCCTCCTGCCCCCAATCCCTCCCAGCATCAGAGTCTTTTCCAATGAGTCAACTCTTCACATGAGGTGGCCAAAGTACTGGAGCTTCAGCTTTAGCATCAGTCCTTCCAAAGAAATCCCAGGGTTGATCTCCTTCAGAATGGACTGGTTGGAACTCCTTGCAGTCCAAGGGACTCTCAAGCGTCTTCTCCAACACCACAGTTCAAAAGCATCAATTCTTCGGCACTCAGCCTTCTTCACAGTCCAACTCTCACATCCATACATGACCACAGGAAAAACCATAGCCTTGACTAGACGGACCTTAGTCGGCAAAGTAATGTCTCTGCTTTTGAATATACTATCTAGATTGGTCATAACTTTTCTTCCAAGGAGTAAGTGTCTTTTAATTTCATGGCTGCAGTCACCATCGGCAGTGATTTTGGAGCCCCCCAAAATAAAGTCTGACACCGTTTCTACTGTTTCCCCATCTATTTCCCATGAAGTGATGGGACCAGATGGCATGATCTTCGTTTTCTGAATGTTGAGCTTTAAGCCAACTTTTTCACTCTCCTCTTTCACTTTCATCAAGAGGCTTTGTAGTTCCTCTTCACTTTCTGCCATAAGGGTGGTGTCATCTGCATATCTGAGGTTATTGATATTTCTCCAGACAATCTTGATTCCAGCCTGTGCTTCTTCCAGTCCGGCGTTTCTCATGATGTACTCTGCATAGAAGTTAAATAAGCAGGGTGACAATATACAGCCTTGACGTACTCCTTTTCCTATTTGGAACCAGTCTGTTGTTCCATGTCCAGTTCTAACTGTGGCTTCCTGACCTGCATACAGATTTCTCAAGAGGCAGGTCAGGTGGTCTGGTATTCCCATCTCTTTCAGAATTTTCCACAGTTTATTGTGATCTACACAGTCAAAGGCTTTGGCATAGTCAATAAAGCAGAAATAGATGTTTTTCTGGAACTCTCTTGCTTTTTCCATGATCCAATGGATGTTGGCAATTTAATCTCTGGTTCCTCTGCCTTTTCTAAACCAGCTTGAACATCAGGGAGTTCGCGGTTCACGTATTGCTGAAGCCTGGCTTGGAGAATTTTGAGCATTACTTTACTAGCATGTGAGATGAGTGCAATTGTTAGTATACTGTATTGATGTTTTTCTTTCTGGCTTACTTCACTCTGTATAATCGGCAAATGGGCAATTAGTCATTATCCTAATGAAATGGAATAATTTTTATATGTTAAATATATTCATTTACATGTTTCTTTATTCTCTGTGTACTAAGTCACTTCAGTCATGTCCAACTCTTTGGGACCCCATGGACTGTAGCCTGCCAGGCTCCTCTGGCCATGGGATTCTCCAGGCAAGATTACTGGGATGGGTTGCCATGCCCTCCTCCAAGGGATCTCCCTGACCCAGGGATTGAACCCAGGTCTCTTATGTCTCCTGCATTGGCAGGCGGGTTCTTTACCACTGTGCCACCTGGGAAGCCCTATTAATCCTCTAGGTTAGAGTAGTTGCCCACTCGCTCCTTTGAAAGACAAAGACACCGACAGCCACCTAGGGGATTCACAGGAGAGCTGGGACCAGAATTTGGGGAGACAGTATTGAGTCACTGATCAACTAAGGTGCTCTGCTGAGTCATCTGGGACAATTCCTCTAACCTTTTGAGGAGACTTTGCTAAGTTGTCCTTAGTGTTCGTGTTCTGCTTTATCTTAAACCCCTCAGTTCCCCTCTGTCTCCTGACTTCTTGGGGTTAAACCTTCAGTCTGCAAACCTGAGGTCTGATTCTGCCACAAAACTCTGTTCTCGGCCCCCTTGGCTAACTACTCTTAACAACCCTGCTTCTCTCCTTGTGACGTCACATAAGTCCTAGGAGATGTCCTTCCCAGTCACAGAATCTCTGTGCTGTCTATGGGAATCTAAATGTACGAGTATGTTTTGGCCCCAAATTTTATCTGACTGATAGACACAGATAGATGCGCTTGTATCCCAGACTTGTCCTTGGAGCTTCAACTGAAATCTCCAGTCACCCATTAGCCATTTCACCACATCCAGGGGCTCTGCCACCTCACATGTGTCAAACCAGCCTCCTCCCTTTCCCATCCACATTATTTTTTTTCTTCTGTGTTCTCTCTCTCTTTTAATATTTATTTATTTATTTCTATTTATCTGGCTGTGCCATATCTTAGTTGTAGCACATGAGATCTTGGATCTTTGTTGCATCATGCAGGATCTAGGCATGTGGGATCTAGTTCCCTGATCAGGGATCAAACCCAGGCTCCCTGCGTTGTGAGCATGGAGTCTTAGCCACTGGACACCAGGAAAGTTCCTCCTCCTTTGCTCTCTTAACTGATGGCAATTCCATCTAACTAACCTAGTGAGCTCTAAAATGGAATCATTCATTTAAAAATATTTATTTATTTATTTTGGCTGCACTGGGTCTTAGTTGCAGCTTGTGGAATCTTTAGTTGCAGCCTGTGAACGCTTAGTTGGGGCATGTGGGATCGAGTTCCCTGACCAGGGCTTGAACCTGGGCCACCTGTGTTGGGAGCATGGAGACCACCAGGGAAGTCCCTGCAGTCATTTTTGAGATTTTTTTTTGTGTGTGTGTGTGTGTGACATATGAATGTGCCAGGTGTGTGCTTAGTCACTTAATCGTTTCTGATTCTTTGCGACCGTATGGACTGGCCTGTCAGGCTCCTATGTCCATGGGATTCTCCAGGCAACAATACTGGAGTGGGTTGCCATGCCCTCCTCCAGGGGATCTTCCCACCCCTGGGATCGAAACCGGGTCTCCAGCATTGTAGGCGGATTCTTTATCCATTGAGCCACCAGGGAATCCCAGGGAAGCCATATGAATGCTTATGTTTAAAAATTCATGAAAAAAAGCCTCAGTGAGAATGCATAATGATGAAAATCAGCCTCTTTAATGGAGTCATGGGGTAGAAGACTAGCAGCTGCCTCCCCAGGTGAGAAGTCTATTGCAGATTTTTCTTTGGTTGAAGATTTCAGCTTCTTGCTCAAAGGAATAGGAGAGAGGGTTCTTTTTTGTGTGCTTTTTAAAAAGTTTATTGAAGTATAGTTGATTTACAATGTTGTATCACTTTCTGGTGTATAGCAAGGTGATTCAGATATATATATTCTTTTTCAGATTGTTTTCCATTATAGTTTATTGTAAGATATTGAATATAGTTCCCTGTGCTATACAGTAGGACCTTATTGTCTATTTTATATATAGCAGTGTGTATATTGCTAATCAAACTTCTAATTTATCCCTCCCTTGCCCTCCCTTTCCCCCTTTGGTAGCTATAAGTTTGTTTTCTATGACTGTGAGTCTGTTTCTGTTTTGTAAATAAGTTCATTTGTAGCATTTTTTTGATTCCACATGTAAGTGAAATCATGTGGTATTCATCTTTCTTCTGAATTCCTTCACTTCACATGATAATATCTAGGGCCAACCATGTTGCTGCAAATGGCATTAATTCATTCTTTTAATGGCTGAGTAATATTCCACTGTATATCTATATACCCTATCTTCTTTATCCATTCATCTCTTTATGGACATTTAGGTTGCTTCTATGTCTTGGCTATTGTAAATAATGCTGCTATGAACATTGGGATGCATGTATCTTTTTTGAATTAGAGTTTTCTCTAGATATATGCAGGGATGGGATTGCTAGATCATATATTAACTCTATTTTTAGGAACCTCTCAACTGTTTTCTATAGTGGCTGCACCAATTGACACTCCCACCAACAGTGTAGGAGGGGTCCCCTTTGTCCACACTGGAACCACAGAGAGGGTTCTATAATCCCCGCCTCGGGGCGGGGCCCTGGTATGATGGGGCACGCCCAGATGACGCTGGGAACTTGACAACTGCTGAAAAAGGCAGGCAGAGTGGGAACACTCAAGTTAGCTGGAAAGGCAAAGTTCAGGTCTCATGCCCCTTCCTGGCCCGTTGCCAAGCCCCAGAGCCTTGACATTTGAAATTTGAATATTTTGTAAATTGACCTCAAATTGAAGAGAGAAGATTACTTCCATTGGAGTGGGAAAATGGCATCTGTGGGGTTAGGGACTATAGAGGAGGTCCCCACTCTATTCCTACCTGGGGGAGGGAAGGAAACAGGGAAGGCCTCTGTGAGGGGCTTTCTTGTCACCTGTCTTCAGGTTTTGGGTGGATGTGGCCAACCCCCACTAGCTATTGCCTGGTTGACATTTAACTTTAATCAAACTTTCTACAAAAGCATGGTTGTTTCCTTATGTTTGTAGAACGGGAGAAAAACCTGTCAAACTTACCCTTGCCAAGGGTCTGAATGATTACTTACTTCTTGAATTCATTTTAATCTGTGGTACTCCCACAGCCAGTACCATGCTTGGAGCTAGGGTAGTGGGGCCCCGGCTCTGTGGCCCTCATTTCAGAGAGCCCCATTTCAGAGAGCAAGTCATGAAAACACACTTACTAACAGGCATATAAGCACCTTTTGGCTTAGGATCAGCTTGTGGGCATTGGCATAGGCTGGCCTGTGACTGTGAACATCCACTCCCAAGACTGACTGGTGTTTAGGAAACCCATGGCCTTCAAACAAACGGAGCCCAGAGGGGAGTTCCTGGTGACCCAGTGGTTAGGACCCTGTGCTTTCCCTGCTGAGGGCCTGGGTTCAATCCCTGGTCAGGGAACTAAGATCCTACAAGCCTTGAGGCCAAAAAATAAAAAGGTGACCTGAGCCATATGCTGTGGAGATTTGTGGGTTGGGCTGCTGAAGACTCCAGAGGTAGGGAGTATTTCAGAATGTGAGGAGGAAGGTTTGAGGGACTGAAGCGCTTGGTAAGAGAAAGGACGTTGTCACTGAATATCACATGAGTATAACCTATTGCCCCAGTGATTGCGTGTCCATTTTCTTGCTTCTCTTAGAATTTCAATGCATGGTTCTGGATGTACTCATGGAATTAAAGTGATTTTCACATATAGCAGCTGAGTAACATCATCAATTATTGAACAATATTTTAAGATATAAGTAGTAATAAATAATTTTATTTTAAAATTACTTTTATATTTTAAAACATAATATAAAAATTTATATTACTCTTTAATTTGTTGTATGTGTAGGTCTCAACCTAGTGTGTGAAATGTTTTTTATATTGTTTTATTGTTGTAAAATATGTAGTAATTAATTAATCTTTCAAAAACAAATTAAAATGTCATCTTTATTTAAATAATTCAGATAAAAATTTCGTATCTGTTGATTATATTTCCCATTTCTTTAAAAATGTTTTTATTATGGTAAAACACATATAACATAAAATTTACCACCTTAATTAGCTTTAAGTGTAGAGTTCAATAGTATTAAATACATTTATATTGATTGTTTTGCAATCATCATCAATATCCCTTTCCAGTATTCTTTTCATCTTGCAAAACTGAAACTCAGTACCTATTAAACACTAACTTCCCTTTTCTTCCACCCCATCCCTTGGCAACAACTGCCATTGAATTTTAATACACAATTTTGAATATTTTATGAGCAAAAATATTTTTGAAACATATAAAAATGTTTAAATATTTTGATTTTTGCTATGTGAAAGTGAAAGTGAACTCACTCAGTCATGTCCGACTCTTTGAGACCCCATGGACTGTAACCTACCTTTCCAAGCAAGAGTACTGGAGTGGGTTGCCATTTCCTTCTCCAGGGTATCTTCCCAACCTAGGGACCGAACCCAGGTCTCCCACATTGTGGGAAGACAATTTACCGTCTGAGCCACCAGGGAAGCCCAATTTAAAAATTTGGTGTAAATACATTAAAAATGTATACAGTTTTAATGCAATTATATCTTGTGAGATAATAGAAAATACATATATTGGTCTCTGTGTCTGGTTTCTGGCACAAAGTTCCCCAAACCCTTGTCATTTCCTCAGTGGTAAGAGCACTAGAAGCATCTTTGGTTTTGTTATTTGATCTTTGGCCCCAGTTCCTGACACAGAGCTCTTAAGTCGCTTGGAATTTACTGGGTGATACAAGGGTCCTTTGCTCTAATGAGGTGTTTCTTGGTGGGGTCCTGAATGGGGACTGGATCACCAGTAAGACCAAAGCATGATTAGAAGCATGGAATTTTCAGTCCCATCCCTCATTCTCCAAAGCAGGGAGAGGGATTGGAAATGGAGCTAGTAATCAACCATACCCCCAAATACTGGGTTTGGGAGAGTTCTGGGTTGGTGAACATATGGAGATTTGGGGAGAGTGATGCACCCAGACAGGGCTGGAAGCTCCAACCCCCTTCCCACATACTTTGCCCTACACCTCTCTTCCATCTGCCTGTTCATCTGTATCTTTTATCATATCCTTTTATAATAAATTGGTAAGCAGTACATAAACCATTTCTCTGAGTTAGATGAGTCACTCTAGCAAATGAATCAAATTTGAGGAAGGAGTCATGAGAACCTCTAATTTATAGCCAGATGGTCAGAAGTACTGGCAGTAACCTGGGCTTGCAATTGGCATCTGAAGTTGAAGGTGGGGCAGTCTTGCGGGACTGAGCCCTTAACTTGTGGGATCTGATTCCATTTCCAGGTAGATGGGGTCAGAATTGAGTTGAATTGTAGGATACCCACCCAGCTGGTGTCACAGAGAATTGCTTGGTAGGGAAACCCTTGGAAGAAGAAATTCAAGTGTCAGAAGTGTTGCGAGTGTGGTAATAGTGTGGGCATCAAAGACAAACATAGGAGAGAGAGTACATTTTTTCTAAAACACATCTTTATTAAAATCCTTTAGATAGTTACTATCAACAGAATACTAGTTTTGTGAATTTTTAAGTTATAGTAGCATAATTTGTGACTTTGTAAACAAAGGCAATAAAATAAAACTTAAGCTGTAAACTCACAAATGGATATCACCTAAACTCTACTCATGGACATCACCAGATGGTCAATACCGAAATCAGATTGATTATATTCTTTGCAGCCGAAGATGGCGAAGCTCTATACAGTCAGCAAAAACAAGACCGGGAGCTGACTGTGGCTCATATCATGAACTCCTTATTGCCAAATTCAGACTTAAATTGAATAAAGTAGGGAAAACAACTTGACCATTCAGGTATGACCTAAATCAAATCCCTTACGATTATACAGTGGAAGTGAGAAATAGATTCAAGGGATTAGATCTGATAGACAGAATGCCTGAAGAACTATGTATCGTGGTTCATGACATTGTACAGAAGGCAATGTCATCCCCAAGAAAAAGAAATGCAAAAAAGCATAATGGCTGTCTGAGGAGGCCTTAAAATAGCTGTGAAAAGAAGAGAAGTGAAAAGCAAAGGTGAAAAGAAAAGATATACCCATTTGAATGCAGAGTTACAAAGAATAGCAAGGAGGGATAAGAAAGCCTTCCTTAGTGATCAGTGCAAAGAAATAGAGGAAAACAATAGAATGGGAAAGACAAGAAATCTCTTCAGGAAAATCAGAGATACCAAGAGAATATTTCATGCAAAGATGGGTGCAATAGAGGACAGAAATGGTATGGACCTAACAGAAGCAGAAAATATTAAGAAGAGGTGGCAAGAATACACAGAAGAACTATACAAAAAAAATCTTCATGACCCACATAATCACGATGGTATGATCACTCACCTAGAGTCAGACATCCTGGAATGTGAAGTCAAGTGGGTCTTAGGAAGCATCACTACGAACAAAGCTAGTGGAGGTGATGGAATTCCAGTTGAGCTATTTCAAATCCTGAAAGATGATGCTGTGCAAGTGCTGGCTCAATATGCCAGCAAATTTGGAAAACTCAGCACTGGCCACAGGACAGGAAAAGGTCAGTTTTCATTCCAGTCCCAAAGAAAGGTGATGCCAAAGAATGGTCAAACTACTGCACAATTGTACTCATCTCACATGCTAGTAAAGTAATGCTCAAAATTCTCCAAGCCAGGCTTCAACAGTACGTGAACCGTGAAATTCCAGATGTTCAAGCTGGATTTAGAAAAGGCGGAGGAACCAGAGATTGAATTGCCAACATCCACTGGATCATCAAAAAAGCAAGAGAGTTCCAGAAAAACATCTACTTCTGGCTTATTGATTACCCCAAAGCCTTTGACTGTGTGGATCACAACAAACTGGAAAATTCTGAAAGAGATGGGAATACCAGATCACTTGATGTGCCTCTTGAGAAATCTGTATGGAACAATAGACACTAGTTTCAAATCAGGAAAAGAATACATCAAGGCTGTATAATATTACCCTGCTTATTTAACTTATATGCAGAGTACATCATGAGAAATGCTGGGCTGGAGGAAGGACAAGCTTGAATCAAGATTGCTGGGAGAAATATCAATAACTTCAGATATGCAGATGACACCACCCTTATGGCAGAAAGTGAAAAAGAACTAAAGAGTCTCTTGATGAAAGTGAAAGAGGAGAGTGAAAATTTTGGCTTAAAACTCAGCATTCAGAAAACTAAGATCATGGCACCTGGTCCCATCACTTCATGGCAAATAGATGGGGAAACAGTGGGAACAGTGACAGACTCTATTTTTGGGGGGCTCCAAAATCACTGCAGATGGTGATTGCAGCCATGAAATTAAAAGATGCTTACTCCTTGGAAGGAAAGTTATGGCTAACCTAGACAGCATATTAAAAAGTAGAGACATTACTTTGCCAACAGAAGTCCATCTAGTCAAAGCTATGGTTTTTCCAGTAGTCACATATGGATGTGAGAGTTGGACTATAAAGAAAGCTGAGTTCCGAAGAGTTGATGCTTTTGAACTGTGGTGTTGGAGAAGACTCTTGAGAGTCCCTTGGACTGCAAGGAGATCCAACCAGTCCATCCTAAAGGAAATTAGTCCTGAATATTCATTGGAAGGGCTGATGTTGAAGCTGAAACTCCAATACTTTGGCCACCTGACATGGAGAACTGTATCAGTTGAAAAGACCCTGATTCTGGGAAAGATTGAAGGTGGGAGGAGAAGGGGAAGACAGAGGATGAGATAGTTGGATGGCATCACCAACTTGATGGACATGAATTTGAGTAAGCTCTGGGAGTTGGTGATGGACAGGGAAGCCTGGCGTGCTGCAGTCCATGGGGTTGCAAAGAGTCGGATATGACTGAGTGACTGAACTGAACTGAAACTCAGAAAATACACAGGCATACATAAACATAACTGATTTCAGTAGTTTTTGATAATTTATTGACTTTCATTCATACAAAAAATATCATAGCTTTACATATATATTTATCAACTTTGTCATTGTGAGGGTGTTTTTGTCAAGATAGGAGAATAGAACATATTTTATTGAACTGGGTGTATAATTTAGTCTTTAGACATATAGTGTAGGGCCTCCTTTTGTACTCTGGTCCTTGGCAGTATACTTGGCTAAATTTAGCAAATAAAAATACAAAGGCAGTTAAATTTGAATTTCAAATAAGCAATGAATAAAATTTTTAGGATAAGCACATTCTATGAAATATTTTTTAATTGAAGTATAGTTGATTTATAATATTTCAGGTATATAGCAAAGTGATTCTGGTATGCATATACATATATATTCTTTTTCAGGTTCTTTTCCACTATGTAGGTTATTATAAGATGTTGAATACAGTTCCTTATGTTATACGGTAGATCCTTGTTGGTTATCTATTAATATTTTATATTTAGCAATGTGTACATATTAATCCAAGACACCTAATTTATCCTTCCCTTCCTTTCCTCTTTGGTAACCATAAGTTTATGTTTGTGGGTCTGTTTCTGTTTTGTATATAAATTCATTTGTATCATTTTCTTTAGATTTTGCACATAAGTGATATCATATATTTGTCTTTTCCTGTTGACTTATTTCACTTAGTATGAGAATTTCTAGGTCCATCCATGTTGCTGCATGAAATATTTGAAATATGCTAAAAAACTGTTAACCTGAAATTTAAATTTATTGGGCGGCCGGCCTCTACTTTATATGACAACTCTACTTGATTTCCTCAGATATAAGGCAGACACTTGCCCACAACCCACTCTAATCTGTGATTTTTTACTATAACTCAACTTTGTGTAACCTGCTAGGGTTTAAAAAAAAATCTAGATAGGATTCATTGTGTGTATTGGAAGTCTGTGCTTAAGAGATAAATGAATGGAGGAAAAAAAGAAGAATCTTACCTAATTTGGTGAGCCAACTATTGCACAAGTTGAAGCCAGAAAGTTATGTCATTTTTATGTACATGTGAGAATTGCTCCTTTTACTTTAAATTTAGTTATCATAGGCGTTCAGTTTGTGGGTTTCTGAAGTTTTCAGTCCTAGGAAAAAGGGAATACAAAGTAGCCGTCCTCAATTTTCTTGAGCTTCCTTTTATCTTGCCAGTTCTGTGGCTGTTCCATCAGCTCAACTCAGTCCTATAATTATGGTGTCTGTGTGCAGGAAACAAGATTTGGAAAGGAGGCAGGAACAGCTCCTGCTGACTCAGGTCAATTTTTTCCAAGTGAAATATCTGTAATTAGGCCAGTAATGATATTTTCCTGGAGAAAGAATTGAGTGAATTTAGGAAGAGTTTCAGAGCCCAACATGCCTGTGGGGGTAGGGGGCAGTTGAAATGCAAAATAAGTGTTCAGTACAATATTCATCCACCCACTTTTTTCAAGAAACAGATTTTTAGTAACACCAATCCTGTCCTTTGAAGAGAGAGATCTCCAAGAATAAAAGAATATAAATGTTTTAGAAAGAAACATGGGTGGTTAAAACAAATATTTTCATTGGGAAAAACTTTTTAAAACAAGTTCCTAAACCCAGAATTCACAAAGCAAAAACTGGTAGTTTCGATCAATATAAAATTTTAAATGTCTCTATAAACAAAAATACCATACCTAAAGATAAAAAATAATTTTTAAGAGTTTGATATTGAAACTCCAACTAAAAATCTTAATTTAGTTAAAAAAATAATTGTAATATATTGTGGAACTATTGGTAACTTTGTTCTGTATTTTCCAACTCTCCTATAAATGTGTTATCATACTTTCATAATTTAAAAAAATGAAAAATCTTTTAAAAAGACAAAAAAAAATACACCCCCCCAAAAATCTTGAAATGCACATGGCAGATTATAGGCAGATTTCCTGAATACATAAAGAGCTCTTACTAATCAGTGAGAACAAAGACTAGACCCAGTAGAAAATGAGCAAAGGTCAAGAACAGGTAATTTACAGAAAAAGAAATATCAGTGGCTAATAGGCATGCAATAAGATGCTGAACATAAATCCTAATTAAAGAAATACAAATTAAAATGACAATATCAGCCTATCTAATGGTCAAAGATTTAAAAGTTTGACAGAACCAGGACATGGTGGAAACAGAAATTCTCATTCTCTCTTGATCTGTGTGTAAATTGACAATTCCTTCAGGAGGTAATTTAATAAGATCTAACAATTAGGCAATATTTCTTCCCTGGTGGCTCAGTGGTAAAGAACCCACATGCCAATGCAGGGAGATGTGGGTTCGATCCCTGGGTCAGGAAGATGCCCTGGAAATAGAAATGGCAACCCACTCCAGTATTCTTGCCCAGGAAATCCCATGAACAGAGGAGCCTGGAGGGCTACGGTCCATGGGATCGCAAAAGAGTCTGACATGACTTAGTGACTAAACAATAAGCAACGACAACAACAAAGTACAGTTTAAAGATACACAAACTGTTTGAGCCAGCAATTCTCCTTCAAGGAATTTAGCCTATTGATATACTGAAACAAGTGGGTAAAGATAAATGTGAAAGAACATTTATTGTTGAATGGCTTATATTGCCCAATGAGAGGCATTGGCTAAGACATTTGCAGTACATGTTTACTGTGGTTGAATGACGTAGATCTGTAAGTCCTGATGTGAAAAGATCTCCGTGGTAGTCACTAAAGATGTTCTGAGGGACTTCCCTGGCAATCTAGTGGTTAGGTCTCCACACTCTCACTGCCAAGGGCCTGGGTTTGATCCCTGGTTGGGAAACTGCAGTGTGGCAAAAAAAAAAAAAAAAAAGTTCCCCCCAAATTTCCACCCTTCTCCCCCCGCTATACACAGGGTAAGATTGTGGCCAATGATATGTAAGCAAAAATGACATATGTCCCTACTGGTGTGAACACCTTAAGTACTGGTGTATGATATCCCCTCTCCCTGCCCCAGTGATTGTGGACATGTTACTGAGTCCACGCTCTGCTCGCTACATGACATGGTGTTTAGGCAAGGAGTCTGACTTTATTCAGAAAGCCAGCAGACCAAGAAGATGTCAGACTAATATCTTAACCATCTTATCAGAGTCTGGATGCCAGGTTCTTTATAGAACAGAGATGCAGGGATGTGAGGAAGTAAAGTAAAATGGCCATTAATGTTGCAAATATCTCCTGGAATGGCCAGCCTCAGGAAACAGACGTGTTAATTTCTTCCTTCCTGTAGCCATCCACAGGAAGACAGAATCCTGAACAAAGGCACTTTGGTTTAATATTCAGGCAGAGGGGCAGGGTTCCCCAAGGTAGGCCTTATATATGGACAGTATCCTTTTAGTGAGCAAGAGCAATGGGAAACAAACGTAAAAGTAACAGATCCAGCATGGAGTCAGAATCGACTTCCCTGTAACAGACACAAATGTTGGGATGGGGCTTGGGTCTCTGAGTGACTATGATGAGCATGAATCTCTCATTTCCCCAGCTTAGACATGTAGTAGGAGGGGGAAAATTTAAATCACCGAGATTGTGAATACTTTTCATTACTTTAGCATATTCCAGCACATCATGACTCATACAATCTCCAAGATAATTGTTCATGAAAAAAAAAAAAAAAAAACCAACCCAAGTGCCAAAAGAGTGATCTCATTTGTATGCATAAGTATTTAGATGCTCAAGATATTTCTGAAAGGAGAAACTTAATAAGGCTTACAAAAAAAGCATTGAAAGGAGGCAGAGATGAGAAAGGCAATTTCTGCTTTTCACATTATAACCTGTACTGTTGGGTTTTAAAAAAGAAAAATATGGTAAGTTTACATTTAAAACTAGCTAATGTTTCCACAAAAAGATTCCTACAGGATTGTTCATGGGTGCCTTATTCACAGTAGCCCCAAACTGGAAATAGCCCAGATGTCCTCAGAGAATGCATAAACAATTGCAATATAATCATACAATGGAATACTCACTATCCTGCAGTGGAAATGAATGAACTACACTGAATGTCATAACATGGATACTTATACAGATAAGACCCTGAGCAAAAGAAGCCACACACAAAAGAATAGGTACAGTTGATTCTGTCCATAGCAATTGGCAAAACGAATTTATGGTATTAGAAGTTAGGAGAGTGGCAGGCTTCCCTGGTGGCTCAGTGGTAAAGGATCCGCCTGCCTATGCAGGAGACATGGGTTTGATACCTGATCTGGGAAGATCCCACGTGCTGTGGAACAAGTAAGCCTGTGCGCCACAAGTATTGAGCTTGCGCTCTAGACCCTGGAAGCCACAACTACTGAAGCCCGAGTGCCCTAGAACCTGTGCGTGGTAATAGGAGAAGCCACCCCAATGAGAAGCCTGCGCGTCGAAACTAGAGGAAAGCCCTTGCAGCATGGAAGACCCAGTATAGCCAAAAATAAATAAAATAAAATAAAACCTGATTGAAAAAAAAAGAAATTAGGGAAGTAGCTATCCAGCAAGGTGTTCTGCCTGAGGATGGGCTGGGGGTGAGGGGGCCCAGGCTTCTGGGGTAAGGGCTGCAGGGCTGTGCTCAGTTTGTGGAAATGCATGAAACTGTATCTTATCATAGGTGTACTTTCCCATATCCAGGCTATACTTCAATAAAAAGTGCAAAATCACATCTACTTGATATAAAGAAGAGACCAATAGAAAGAAGGCAGCATTGGGCAGGCAGTGCTGGCCAGTGGTACCCTGTTGACAGCATGGTGTGCAAGCCCAGGCATGCTTGTGCACTGCAGCCCTGAGAGACAAGGGCTCTGGTGTGAGCCCCCCCAAAAACCTGAGCAGGCTGCACCCTTCCTCCCATGCATGACCTCGGCCCCAGCCACTTAGCATGGCATTAAAAAACCCTGTGTGGACATCTGCTGGAGCCAATGTGGTGATCAGGGTTTTCCAGCCGGGACAGCGTGTCCTTGGCAACCAGGGCAGGAGCCTCCGTTCTGTTGCAGGAAAGATGCAGAAACACAAGCTCAAACAGAAGCTGCTGGCCTCTTGGCAGCGATGCTTAATTATTAATCGTTTCCTGCAGGAGACTTTGTTTTTAACATAAAAAAATATCTAATTGAAGCAATCTTCTTGAACAAGGAATCTTACCATTTAACCCATTCCTATATAGCGCAGTACAGGAATCCCACCTATTTAAAACTACTTTCATAATAATACTAAGGCATTGTTTGCATTTGTCCCTGTCATTCTCTCCCTAAAGTACAGCAGCATTTTCCGAGCGATATGTTTGCTGTCACAAAAGATTGAACGGAGAAGTGCTTGGAGAATCCACTGTCCTCTTTATGCACTAGCTGAGAGATTTGCAAACATGGAAAACAATGCCATTCCTCTGGCTAATTTTGTTTGCTTGGGAAAATATAGTGTTTTTTTTAAATAAAAGAATATGATTAATGTTAATATGTAATAGGTTTCTTATTTTCAATGAATTGATGAATACTTTTTTTTCATGTTTATTTATTTATTTGGCTGCATCAGGTCTTAGGTGCGGCACTCAGGTCCTGCAGGATCTTTCTTTTGTGGCTTGGGTGGGATCTTAATTCCCCCACCAGGGATCAAATCCATGTCCCCTGCACTGCAAGGCAGATTCTCAACTACTGGACCACCAGGGAAGTCCCATGAATATTTATTTTTAGATTTTCTGTTTTAATTTCTATACAGTAAATATTGATAGATATAACCCATACAAGGCACAGCTCTTTGGGGGTCCTCAATAAATGTTAAGAGTGTAAAGGCATCCTGAGACAAAAACATTTGTGAACTGTTGCTAGCTCTATAGTTTTTCCAAAAACTATTTTTTCTTTTGAGATAAATTTAGATTTACAGAAAAGTTGTAAAGCTGGTATAGGATTCCCATGTACCCCTCACCAAGTTTGCCCTAATGTTAGCATCTTCCATAATGTACATGGTACCTTAAGAACCGACAACATTGGCACATTACTTTTGTGTGTGTTCGTGTGGCTGAGCTAAGATGTGGGATCTTAGTTTCCCGACCAGAGATGGAACCTGTACCGCCTGCAGTGGACGCACAGAGTCTTAACCTCTGGACTGTCAGGGAAGTCCCAGTACATTACTATTAACTAAACTACAGATTTTGTTTGGATTTTCCCAGTTTTTTTGCTGTCATTTTTTGTTCCAGGATCCAATCTGAGATAGTATCAATACATTCAGTGCATGTGATTTATTTTTAATTGGAGGATAATTGCTTTACAATATTATGTTAGTTTCTGCCATATATCAACATGAATCAGTCATAGGTATACATATGTCCCCTCCCTCTTGAACCTCCCTCCCACCTCCTACCCCATCCCACCCGTCGAACCTCCCTCCCACCTCCCACCCCATCCCACCCGTCCAGGTTGTCACAGAGTACTGGTGTGAGCTCCCTGAGTCATACAACAAGTTCATACTGGCTATCTATTTTAAATATGGTAACATGTATGTTTCAGTGTTGCTCTTTCAAATTGTCCTTCCCGCTCCATCCCCCACTGTGTCCACAAGTGTCTTCTCTATGTCCGCGTCTCCGTTGTTGCCCTGCAGATAGTTCATCAGTACCATCTTTCTAGCTTCCATATATATGTGTTAATATGCAATGTTTGCTTTTCTCTTTCTGACTTACTTCACTCTGTGTAATAGGCTCTAGGTTTGTCCACCTCATTAGAACTGACTCAAATGTGTTCCTTTCATGGCTGAGTAATATTCCATTGTGTATATGTACCACAGCTTCTTTATCCATTGATCTGTTGATGGACGTGGAAACAACCTAGTGCATGGAGTTTTTCCTAATTTTTCAAATTTCAGTGACGGTCTTTTTATACTTTTAAAATCTATGTTGGTGAATGCATAATATACACCCAGCTTTGTACTTTATTATGAAAAGCTCATAGATCGTAAGCGCAGAGGTGGAAGAATATTCACAAACAACATCTAGAACAAGAAACAGTACATGGCCGTAGCCCCAGAAGCCCCCTTCATGCCCTATTTCAGATACTACCTCCCCAGAGATAATCACCGTCCTGATTGCTAACAGCATAAAAGACTTTTGCCTGATTTTCTACCTTATGTAAATGGAATCAACCAACTACAATGTGTGGTCTTTTGGGTCTTTTTTTTTTTCCTCAATAGTCTGTGAGATTCATTCATTGTGTGTACTTGCAGTTCATTCCCATTGCTTGAGAGCCAAATTTTTCTGTGTAGGGGCAGAGAGTAAATAAAGATTTTAAGCCTGTGAGCCATATATTAATAGTTTCTATCACAACTACTCAGCTCTGCTGATGAGAAAAGCCTTAGACAGAAGGTAAACAAATGAGCATGGCTGTGTCCAGGTAAAACTTTATTTACAAAAACAGGCAGCAGGCTGGATTTGACCTGCAGGTTATAGATTGCAGACTCCTACATATAGTATCCCATTGTGTGAATATCCACAACTTACAGATCCATTGTATTCCTGAGGTGTGTTCTAATAGTTTGCAGTTTGGGATTGTTAGGAATGATGCTGCTCCGAACATCCTAGTACGTGAACTTCTCTTGGGCGTATATCCAGGAATAGAATGGATACTGCCAAACAGTTTTCCAATTCAATACACTCCCAGCAACAGTGTATGAAAGTTCAGTTATTCTATGTCCTTACCAATGCTTTGTATTGTCTTCTGAGCCATTCTGGTAGGTGTGAAGTGGTATGGTTTTCATTATGTAATTATCAAGTCATATTATGGTTATCATTTGTAATAATTTCCTGGTAATTAATGAAGTTGAACAACTTTACATAGGCTTTTGGGAAGTGTGTATTCAAGTCTTTCATCCCTTTACGCTTACCAAATATGCATGCCTGCTATTTCTTTCTTTCTTTCTTTCCTTTTGGCCATACAAGGTTTGTGCGATGTTAGTTTCCTGACCAGGGATTGAACCCAGGCCACCTGCGGTGGAAGCATGGAGTCCTAACCACTGTACCACCAGGGAAGTCCCATGCCTGCTGTTTCGAGTGCTTTTTCCACTTCAGATTCCTTTATGTGAACATTTTAATGTTTTCACGTGGTGCACATGTCATTAAAATTTTGCTTAGTTGTCACTCATATTGCTGTATACCGTGTTGTTTTCATAATTCACTATTTCCACTTGCTTGAGAGCTTTTGTTTAAAATGGGTTTTGTGTGTGTGTGTGTGTGTGTGTGTGTGTGTGTGTGTGTGTGTGTGTAGCAAAGGGTTCTTTGGGTTACATTCCCCAGAATAAAATTACTGTGTCAAAGAGTTTGAATACTTTTATAGTTCTTGTTACATGTGACAATTGTATATTTTGTGTTATGTTTTCATCGCTTAAAAAGTATTCACTTACAGAGTTGTATTAGTCAACTCTTTTGGTTAAAAGGTACAGGAATTGAACTCAAAACTGCTTAAACGTCAAAGGAAATTTATCCTTTGAGGATAAATTTGCATGCCTGCTATTTCTTTCTTTGCAGGCATGCATAAATTGGGGGGAGCAGAGGAAGGGAGTTGTTTAATGTTGTTATTCAATGGGTATAGAATTTCAGTTTGGGATGATGGAAAAGTTCTAGAGAAGGATAGTGCTAGATGGTTGCACAACAATGTGAGTGTACTTAATGCCACTCAACTAGTATTTTATTTATTTTCAATTAAAAATCATTTGTTTTTAATTGAAGGATAGTTGCTTTACAATATTGTGTTGGTTTCTGCTATACATTAACATGAAATAGCCATAGGTATACATATGTCCCCTCTCTCTTTAATCTCCCTCCCACGTCCCACCCTATCCTATCCTTCTAGGTAAAATGGCAAATTTTCTGTTCTATATATTATGCCACAAATTTTTTTTTAAAGAGGGGGAGAATTTCTTGGCTCTAGCAACTGGGCTTGCTTCAGGCATGGCTGGATTCAGGGGTCCAAGCACTATCATTAGGCTTCTTGTCTTCTTGCTCCCATATCTTTGTGTTTTTCTTTGTGCAGATTTCAACCTCAGGTAGACTCTCTACAGAAAGCAACTGAGATGGTCGCCAGCATCACAAGGTTTATGTTCTCCTTAACCCTCAGAGTTCTGGAGAATTTACCATGATTCCTTCTCCCCAGTGTCCTTATCAGTCTTTGAAAAGGGCTCTTGATTGGCCTGTGTGGATCACATGCCCATTAGGACAATCACTATTTTCAGAAGAATGAGTTACTCTGGTCACTTGGGTTACCTCCCCTTTGTGGATCCAGGGGATTGACAGTTTCACCAAAGTCATGCAGAGTGGGGGAAGGGATATTCCCCAGAGAAAGATATGACCTCTGTTACCAGAAGGGAGAAGAAATGGGGCAGGGCAAAAACAACAGATGTCCACTACATATGTTCTGGATTTCCTGTGTAACTCAAGCTCTTCCTGAGAGAGAGCATTTAACTGTGTCAAAACATTCCTATGTGATCGGCATTTTGTTTTTGTTATTTTTAAAAACTGTAGTGCCTTGTGGTTTTGACCATTTGGTGGACAGTCTTCTCTGCCTTTCTGCAAATACCAAACCTAGTAAGTTGTATTAACTCATTAATGTGTGCTCAATCAGAGAAAGAGTCTTTGTGATGGAATATATGGTCATAGTTTTTTATATGTGTGTTTGCAAATGATATAACCTATGAACATTTGCGAGAAGGCTATATAAATTTGTCCCATCTTTCATTTCCCCACATGTTTGTTAAACTCATGCTGTTTATGGAATTGCCTTCTAGCATGTAGCACAGAGGTCCTGGAACACAGTGAGAACAAGCACCCTGCCCCCCACCACCCCGGCTGCCAAGATTTTTGAATGAGTTATTCAATCATGTAGTATTTTCAAATATATTCTTTGTCTAATATTTCCTGAAATGGAATGTTGAGAGTTCCAATTAAAATAATGTTTACTTTCTATTTTTTCTTGACTTTTTGTGCCTTTTTGTCTCTCTTCTTTTCCTGACTTTTTTTGCGATGGTTTCTGTAACACACACATTCAGTATTTTTCAGTTTTCATGATTTAATGTATATTCACCCATTATGTAACAACCTTACTTATTCATTGTACTGCCTTTTGCTGTTACACCTGCTTTATCTGCAACCAAAAAGTAATCCCAGCTTTTCTTCTGTTCACATAGAAATATCCTCTTACACTGCCAGTCTGTTGATTTTTTTGGTTTGTGCATCTCTTATTGGCAACAAATTGTTACATTTTGTTCTTTTAACAATCAGTGAACTGCCTTTTTAATTTTTAATTTTAATTTTGTTTTAGTTTGCTAAATTTTTATTGACTTAAGAAAAAAATTTCCTGGCCTCAGAGAGGAGGGCAATATAATCCCCCAATATTAGCTAAGACAGTCTAGTGCTTCTAAAGCCCCAGTCTTAAGCTGGAATGCAACATTCTCAATACCTTTATTGTTGTTCACTCAGTCATGTGTAACTCTTTGCCACCCCATGGACTGTAGCACGCCAGGCTTCCCTGTCCTTCACTATCTCCTAGAGTTTGCTCAGACTCATGTCCATTGAGTCAGTGATGCCATCCAACCATCTCATCCTCTGCTGCTTCCTTCTCCTCCTGTCCTCAATCTTTCCCAATATATCCTTCCAATGCAGGAGACACTAGAGATGCAGGTTTGATCCCTGGGTCGGGAAGATCCCCTAGAGTAGGAAATGCAGACCACTCCAGTATTCTTGCCTGGGAAATCCCATGGACAGAGGAGCCTGGTGGGCTACAGTCCATGGGATCGCAGAAGAGTCAGACATGACTGAGCGACTGACCATACACACAGACATATGGATATATGTGTGAGCCTGAGGAGAATATTTCCCTTAGAAAGAGTAGAGTTGTATAAATCATCACATTTCTATCATTGATGGGACTGCTGACAGTTGTGTCATATTTTAAAGTCACCTCTAAAGACAGTATGTAACCTTATATCATGAATTTTAGGCATTAACTGTAACTTCAGTTTATTTTTTATGTACTCTTTTCCTTTCTGTGGAATTTCCTCACTTTGGTTAGAAAAAAATGAGGAAGAAACATTCTCATTGTTGAAACCCAGTTTATTTTGTTGTGTTGTATGCTACTAGAATGAGATGAGTTTCAAAGAAAAACAATGAATAATTTCCTTTTAAAAATTACTTATTTGGCTCTGATGGTTTTTTGTTTTGGCACGCATGAGCTTTGTTGCTGCATGTGCAATCTACTTCCCTGACTGGGGATTGAACCTGGCCCCCTGCATTGAGAACTCAGAGTCTTAGCAACTGGACCGTCAGGGAAGTCCCAATAATATTCTTATTTATATGTTCCAAGTCTATTTAATGGATATTTCTCAAAAGATTGGCTGAGCATCTCCAAATTTGTGGCTCATCACCTGCGGACACCCTTGAATTAGAATTATGTAGGGCTGTAGCTTTGCTTGATAATCCACTTAAGTGAAAGAATACTCTTCAGTCTTTATGCTAATCTTTAGTGTAGAGTTCTGTTGTTTCCAGAAAAATGTTACAACCAAGGAAACCACAAGAGAACTCATTTCTGATATGATGTTCATAAAATGACTTTAGAGATGGCCTTGGGTATCTATGTGATGAAGGATTTTCATGTCCAATTTAACATCCACCTTACTGTTTGAGAAATAACAAAGCCTTTCTGCACTTTCGGGCTCCAAAATCACTGCAGATGGTGACTGCAGCCATGAAATTAAAAGACGCTTGCTTCTTGGAAGAAAAGCTATGACCAACCTAGACAGCATATTAAAAAGCAGATATTACTTTGCCAACAAAGGTCCGTCTAGTCAAAGCTATGGTTTTTCTGGTAGTCATGTATGGATGTGAGAGTTGGACTATAAAGAAAGCTGAGTGCCAAAGAACTGATGCTTTTGAACTGTGGTGTTGGAGAAGACTCTAGAGTCCCTTGGACAGCAAGGAGATCCAACCAGATCATCCTAAAGGAAATCAGTCCTGAATATTCATTGGAAGGACTAATGCTGAAGCTGAAACTCCAATACTTGGTCACCTGATGTGAAGAACTGACTCATTGAAAAAGACCCTGATGCTGGGAAAGATTGAAGGTGGGAGGAGAAGGGGACGACAGAGGATGAGATGGTTGGATGGCATCACTGACGCGATGGACATGAGTTTGAGTAAACACCGGGAGTTGATGATGGACAGGGAGGCCTGGCATGCTGCTGTCCATGGGGTCGCAAAGAGTCAGACATGATTGAGTGACTGAACTGAACTGAACTTCTGTGCCTTTACTCAATTTGGAAGATCAAGTTAACCAGAGAGTCCCATGAGACCATTTTTACTAGAAATCCAAGCCTTGTAGTTGAATCTGTCAACTACAAGTTGGCACATGTCATGGGCACTTGCCATCTACCTTTACAACGATTAAGTCATGTGCTGCTGCAGCTGCTGACCTTCAAAACCCCCTGAAAGTCAGAGTTCAGAATGGAGAGCAGACTTGAGGCACTCTGTGCTGGAGGAAAAAATGGCAAGACAGGTCCTCAAATAGTCAGATATTTTCAGGACTGATTTTATGAGCCCAATTCTTGTATCTCCTCATATGTAGAAAAGCACTAAAGTCCTTCATGGTGATGACTGTTCCTCATGACTAGTGAAGGTGTCATGAGACTAGTAGAAACTGTAAGGTGAGTGCAGAGAAAAAAAGAGTGAGCCAGGCAGTCAGGCAAGAAAAAAAGAAATTTATTAGAGGGAAACGAGAGGGTGACTGGCTCTTAAGGAGAACCAGCATTCTCCCTTTCTGATGGAGTCCTTCTTATACCCCACCAGTGAAAAATTCTCTGAAGGGATGGTCACGTAGCTGGAGGTCTGGAGTCTGGTGGTCTTGCAGCTTTGAGAAGATAAGCGCCAGTGAGATAACAGGATGCCATTTGGACAATTTGGTCAGTCTCATGGATCACTGTGATTTTAGTCTTCGTTTATAAGGTTGACAAAATGAGCCATCTTATCAATGAGGCCCCATGTCGGCCCTATCAGAAACCTTCTGGAAAAATATGTCCTTGGTTGCATGTATCCCCCCTCATCAAAATCTCTTATATACTGATCTCTCTCTCTGCCTTTTTGGAGCAGTTTCTCAGCTATCTGAGGTGCTGTGTCCTGAGCTGCAGCCCTCATTTTGCCCCAAATAAAACTTAACTTGCAACTCTCACATTGTGTGTGTGTGTTTTTTTTTTTTTTAAGTTGACAAGTCTCTGCCAATAGTACTGGGTCCACTGCACATTTTACTTCCTTATTCCGGATAAAGATATAGTGGGAGAAATATCATTAGTTTAAGAGTGAGTGGTAGCACTGTTTTGTGCTTATCATGCAGCCATTTCCCCATCTAATCGCTAACAGTACTCTGATTTTCTTTGGGGCTTCCCAGGTGGTGCTAGTGTAAAGAACCCGTCTGCCAATGCAGGAGACATAAGAGACGTGGGTTCGATCCCTGGGTTAGGAAGATCCCCTGGAGGAGGGCATGGCAACCCACTCCAGTATTCTTGCCTGGATAATCCCATGGACAGAGAAGCCTGGCAGGCTACAGTTCATGGGGTTGCACAGAGTCAGACACAAGCGAAGCGACTTAGCAAGCACGCATGCGCCTAGCCTCACGGGACAAGGAGTCTTGAGTTTAGCTTATCATAGCCCTCTTATGCCCTATCTCCAGAGACTCAAGTCTCCCATCTTCCTTTGCGGTTAAGAGTAGCCATGCGAAGGAGCAGTCTACTGGGCGCTTTCTGGCAAAAAAATTTCTCTTGGTAAGGAATAGAGATGAGGAGAAGGTGGTGACTTCCCTGGGTGTACTGCCCTGATTCCTTCCTTTGAAAAGTACATGAAGTTAATGTCTGGAGCCACAGCTGCTATCTTGCAACAAGCCTGAAGGTGAGAAGCCAAGATGCAACAGTTGGGGAATGGAAGGTAGGAAGGCACCAGGGCTTTTGGTGGTGTTACCTGTTCAACCAACCCTGAGCCCACTACCTCAGATCTCTTATTAAGTAAACAATAAATGTCTTTACACTTTTAATACTGTAGTTCTCAAAGTGTGTTCTGGGGAGCCGTAAAACCCTTTAAAATGTCCCATGAGAACAAAATTTTAACTAAGCAGGGTCCTAAAAGGACAGACCCCCCACCACTCCAACCTGCCTCGTGTTTGTAGAAAAACTGTAGCCTCCTAGACCTTCCCCAAGTTCCAAAGAATAAATTTAACCAGAGAAGTGAGAAAATGCAGAAACAAAGAAAAACAGTCAAGCGAGACAAAAGAATACTAGTGTAGCCATTAAGCAAAGTCAAGGACCTTTAGTTCCTCCTTCAGGGCTATAGCCAAATCCTTTGAGCCTTTTGCAGATACTGAAACACCCATCAGGTGCTTGCATGCTAGGTTGCTTCAGTCCTGTCCAACTCTTTGCGACCCCATGGATTGCAAAATGCCAGGCTCCTCTGTCCATGGGATTCTCCAGGCAAGAATACTGGAGTGGGTTGCCAAGTCCTCCTCTAGGGGATCTTCCCGACGCAGGGGCCAAACCCACGTCTCTTACATCTAACCTGGATTGGCAGGCAGGTTCTTTACCACTAGTGCCACCTGGGAAGCCCAAGAGATCACAGAAAGTCCTTTGAGCCGGAATTGAACCAGCGATTTATGGACTGCCACTGCTCACTCCCTCCAGTCCTCCGCTCTACCAACTGAACTAAGAAGTTAACTGTAAGCTGCCCAGAAGCCCGCAGACCTCAGACCAACCAGCTGGTCATATACCCAGCAACTGTCTCCCTCATCTTTAAAAGTCTTCCCCCGAAAGCCACCAGGAGTTCAGACCTTTTGAGCATTACGTGCCTGGGCTCCTTGCTTTGTGCCTTGTGCGAAAGGCTACATTTTCTTTCACCACAACCGGGTGTCAGTAACTGGCTTTACTGTGTGAGAGAGTAGAGCCAAGCTTGGTTTGGTAACAGTTGTTAAGACGTTATTTACCTTTTTCACCCTCATTCTCTCACGAGCATACAGTGGGGCTTTACAGAGGGTCCATGTTGTTTAATATCAGAACAGATTGAAGGGAGAAGCTGCTAGAAAATCCAGCTGTCTTCTATTATATCAGACATGAAAGATTTGCAAAAATGTATCAGTCATTCTCACTCATTTTTTGCTTTGTTTTGGAGAATAGAGCTATTTTTCATTAAAATGTACTATTTATGTTAACACGCAGTGGGGTTTATAACTTATTTTTTAATGAATACAAATCTTGATAGTTTCTCAGTTTTAACTTCTCATGCAGTAAATATTGACAGATATAATCCACATGAACAAAGGCTTTGGGGGATCCTCAATAATTTAAGAGTGTAAAGGAGTCCTGAAAACCAAAAAAGTGTGAGAGCTGCTGACCAAAGAGAGTGGTTTTTTTTGTTAATTGCTGCAGAAATTGTTAATTTCTGAAAAGCATTCCTGAATGACTTGGGGTTGAATTCTTGGGTGAGAACTGTCTTTGTTTAGAAAAGCAAACTAATGGGCCATTGTGGTTATAGAAAGATAGCAGGGCTGGGACCACCTGGGAATGAGACAAAGAGAAAGCCAGACTGCTCAGCATAAGAAAAGCCTGAGAAATCTGGGGTGAGTTTGCTCTGGAGAGGAACAAAGAAGGGGGAGATGGCCCACAAAGTGACTGGAGGTGGAGCTAAGTGGGAGAGAGGCCCAGGGAAGGGAAAGGGCCCTTGGTGGGGAAAGGGGTGTGGAGTGAAGGGAAGAAGTATTAGGGGAACCATTGACTAAAACCACTGCCCTCGCCAGGCAGCATAAAGTGAAAGGGGGCTTCCCTGTTGGCTCAGACGGTAAAGAATCTGCCTGCAATGCAGGAGACCTGGGTTTGATCCCTGGGTCGGGAAGATCCCTTGGAAAAAGGAATGGCAGCTCACTCCACTATTCTTGCCTGGAGAATTCCATGGACAGAGGAGCCTGGTGGGCTACAGTCCACCGGGTCACAAACAGTTAGCCAGGCACCATAGTAACAATTTGCATGAATTATCTTAAACTGGAGGCCCTCCTGGTAAGGAATGCGGAATTAACAAGCTACCACCAACCAGAAGAATTTAGGAAAGGTCGAAAGGAGAGATGAGATGCTAATCCATATGTCCTACTAATTTCCCAGAATCCTTCTTGCTGGAATCCATCTTGGCTGAGCAATGCATGCACCTGAGTCAGAATGACTGGCCAGAGATAACCCAGAAACTAACTCCATCACCATAAAACCTGAGACGCAAGCGATAGTGGCAGAGCACTATCCTGAGTTCCCTTACCCTGCTGCTCTCCACCTGGGAGCTCCTTCCCAATAAAGTCTCTTGCTTTGTCAGCACGTGTATCTCCTCAGACAATTCATTTCCAAGTGTTAGACAAGAGCCCACTCTCAGGCCCTGGAAGGGATCCCTCTTCCTTCTACAAGTGTATGAATGAGAGCCACCTACATTCTGTCTTAAACTCTCCAAGTCCTCAGCCAAAATCAGCTACACATTTACAACAGCCTTGAGTGGAGTTTTGGGGACATCAAAGACAAGGGGCTTTATTCCATGTTAGGGTTGACAGGGAGTGGAGAGAAAACAAGAGGTGAAGTGTGGGTGACAGAATTCTGAGCAAACCAGAAATCAGAATCAGAAGTCACTAGGTAAAATGTACCCCTCTCACCCCACTATCCATGAATCCCTGTAGGCATTGGAAAAGGACATGGGGTTTCCTATCACAGGGGAATTTGAGACCATTATATTAGAATTTCAAAGAGCTGCATCACTGTAGCTGGTGTCTGCATTAGCAAATCGCTTGTCAGCTGCTTCCTAGAGGCTTTGGCATTTAATGGCTGAAAAGTTGCCCTCATCCCTTTCTAGGTGCCAAAAAACAGGACTCGGCTCCTCACCTCCTGGTGAAGACTTTAAAAAGTAGGTACAGGTCTCTGGAGATCTCTTGGGAAGCAGTCAAGTCAATTTTTCCAAACTTGCAATCTCAGCATTTGATTTTGTTACTGCTGCCCTCCGGGTTTTGGCAGGCTTACCTAAAAAGATGGCTACTTTCAATGTTCATTTACTCTGTTTACAAAGAAAAAGGTTTCTGTTGCCAGCATGCTTTCGCTCAGATTTGGGGACTCTGTACTTATTTAATATGTTTTAAAAGTCTAATGAGGAGTTAGTAAGCATTTGGAAACTTTGCAGCTTTCAGGATGAAAGCAGCCATCTGTGGTTATGACATCATCACTGTTAATTACCCCTTCGCAAAAATCTGCCTGAATGGAGAAGAGGTGGGTGTGTCTATGTGGGTATTTAACGTGATGATTAAAATATATTAATGATAGTTTTCACTTCTCAAGCACCGTACATCTTAGGATCTCTAAAAGTGCTTCCACAGGCTTTAATTAGCTCTTATAACTCTACTAGGAAGAAGTAAAACAGCTCCATTTTACAAAAGAGGAAAGTGAAACACAAAGAGAAGGGTCCTGTTTGAGAGTAGAATAAAGCTGCTTCCTTGCAGTTCAGCAGTGAAGCTCAACCTTTCTCCTTTGCTTGACCAAGAACTTACACCCACAAGCTTTAGGTGAGAAACACAAAATGGTTCCCATCTTGACGCACTAGACACCTGAACCAAAACAGAACATTTGGGAGTTCAATATTACTTATTATAAGCTGCCTCCTAAGGTTATCTAAACAAACAAAAAACCCAAGAAAACCAAAAATCAAAGGGATTATACAGCTCAGAAGTTCTGAGTCTCAGTTTCCTCCATAGTTTAACCATTTTGAATTCTGGGTTATGTATGAAACTGTGCTAGATCAGAAAAGGAAGCCATAATTGCCAATTATTCCATGCTTTATAGATTGTTTTCATTTTCAATGAAGGAAATGTAGGGAAGTTGATAGGAATGCATAGAAGGAAATGTAGAGAAAAATGCAAAATTTTCTTCCCACCAGATATATTTATCTGTATATCTGAAAAGGGCCAAATGAAGAGCATACTTTTTGAAAGCTATTATGAAAAAATTTCAAACACACGCAAAAGTAGAGACACCCCCATGTATTCATTACTCAGTTTCCACACTTATCAACTTTCTGCTATTTTTATTTCAATTCTCCCCCGCCACTTGTTTTGTGGGAGTATTTCAAAGCAAATCCCAGATATCCTATTTCACCATAAATACTTCTATATTTTTTCCTAATGTATAAGAATTAAAAAAATAGAACCATAATGCCATTATCACACCCAACAGAAAAGTAATTCTTTAATATTATATAATAGTCTGTATTAGTTTCTGATTGTTTGAAAATTGTCCCAAAATTGCATTGACTACTATCTCCTTTTCATTTTTGGCTGTACCCCACAGCTTGGAGGAATCTCAGTTCCCCAACCAGGGATTGAACCCCGGGCCATGACAGTGAAAGCCCAGAATCCTAACCACTAGACCAGCAGGGAACTTCTATTGACTACTATCTCTTAAGTCTCTTTTACTTAACAGGTCTCCCTTCTTTTCCTTTGTTCCCCCTCTCCATTAATTTATTGGGAAAACTGGCTCATTTGTCCTGTCGAACTTTCCACAGTCTATATATTTAGCTTATTGTATCTTTGGAGTCTTTTAACATACTTCTCCATCCTTCACATTTCTTTAAATGGTAGCTAGATCTGAAAGCTTGATTAGCTTCAGGTTCTTTTTTTCTGTCCCAAACTTCAGTGGTAGAGCTGTGTATTTTCTATTATATCACATCAAAAGGTCCCTAATGTCTGGGGGGCATTTGGGGGAATGTTTAAGAAGGATCGGTAGGATGCATGATTTCATTGCAATATAGTGATTTCCTCCTTCTATCACTTCTGCATTTATTAGCTGTGATTCTTTTATAAAGAAAAAATATTTTCCCATCAACTAGCATATTTGGTTATCCTGAAATACAGCCCATAAAAGAAAAGGCAAGATAAATGCTTGATTCTTTCCCTTTAGTTATCACCTTGGAGAAAAACGCCCTAGTAACCTCCAAAGTCATGGATTTAACAAAACTGTTTATTTCATTTTATAGTCACTATTCTTATTGGCCCATCTTTGGCCAGTGGAACCACTCAACTTTCCTTCTACTCAAATATTTCTGATGCCTTGTCTTCTGAAATAATGAGATGTTCCAGGATCATGTACTTTGCCTGCCCCAGACCTGCAAACAGACTCCTTCAAGGAGCTCTGGCCCCTTTTACTGGGAAATGAAGAGATCTACTTTTTGATGGCAACCCACTCCAGTACTATTGCCTGGAAAATCCCATGGACGGAGGAGCCTGATAAGACTACAGTCCATGGGGTCGCAAAAAGTTGGACACAACTGAGCGACTTCACTTCACTTTTTGATGCAATGTAAACGAGGCTCCAAGGAGGTGTATCTTTGGGCAGTGGGCAGCGTTTGCTGAGTGATACAGCAGGAAGGGATCCTGAGCCAGCTCTTATTTACAGATGAGCAAACACGGTACCAGGCACCATCAGAGTTACAAGGCGGGGTCAGGAGGGCAAGGCTCTGGAGACCTTCCTCAGGGTGTGACCTTTGACAAGTCAAGCCCTCGCCCTGGCATCCCTTCCAGCCGGATATTCTGCGGCTCCAGGTGCATGACTAACGTTTCCGGCACAGACGCGCCCTGGGACTTTCCCGGGCCCCCACCCCGCCTCGCCGAGCTGGTGAGAGTGGCCCGCGG
Organism: Capricornis sumatraensis; assembly: GCF_032405125.1. Classification (NCBI taxonomy): domain Eukaryota; kingdom Metazoa; phylum Chordata; class Mammalia; order Artiodactyla; family Bovidae; genus Capricornis; species Capricornis sumatraensis. The sequence continues at coordinate 102,546,224 of NC_091092.1, read as the reverse complement.
GGGCGCGGAGCCGAGGAGTGGGAGCCGCCCTGCCCGGAACCGGAGCCTCAGCGCCCCCTGGTGACTGCAGTGGATGGGGCGGGGCTTGGCGGGGGCGGGGCTCAGCGCCCGGCGGCTCCGCCTCTTCGTTCAAGGAGGGGTGGGGGTTGGGCCGGTGGTTGCGGGCGGGAGCTGTAGAGGTTTCGCAAGGACGTGACCTTAAGGGGAAAAAACCCCCACCGTGTCACGAGTGGTTGCTAACCGAGGTTAGCGAGCTGAACTCGTTCTCCAACGCCCGGGGAGGGAGGGATGGAAGGAGGGACTAGGCCGAAACGTCCAGACATGTGACTCGCTGCCTACTTGCACCTCCATTAGAGCGGTGGCACGCCCTCCGCCCTGGGGAGGATAGAAAGGCGTGCGAGCACCCTGACTCTGTCTGGGCCTGCAGTTGGGGCGACGTCAGTCCACCGGCAGTCAGCAGAATGAAGGCACAGTTTCCTCTGCTCCTCCCCTCCCCCCAATTCCAGAACCGCGGCCGCTGAGCACAGGCTGATCTAACTAACCAAGCCCCTAAGAGCTGAGTTTCCATTGGAAAATTGGAAGTGAGAGGAAGTAGGCTGATTTGCTCAAAGAGAACAAAGGAGTTAAATGCTGGAGCCGTAGAAAGGTTTCAGCGGAGGTAGTTTAGAGGTGCCTGGGGAGAAGGGGAGTGGCTCCCTCCTCTTTTCCCCCTTCCCCGAGCACAGGAGTGGCCAGGGGGATGGGGATCCAAGGTATTCCAGTCTCACTAGGGTGCCAGAATAACCCAGGGACTGGGAGGCAGGAGGACTGGGTCCTAGCTCCACCTCCACTTCACTGTCACCCCGGGGAGCAGGTCACTTAACCTTTGTGGGCCTCAGTTTCCCTACTTGAAGAATACTGGTCTGGACTAGATTATGGAATAGTTTCAAGTACTGTAAGGCATAGGAAGCGGGGGTATCTGTCCTGAGACCACAGAATAAGTCAGAGAAAAAGCTGGGGTCGGGCCAAGGCTGTCGTGTGCCCCAGTCTTTTTCTATAGTTGTCGTGTTCCCCCAATTCTCACATGGGCTTTATTAGCAGACATTTGTGCACCACTACCTGGGACGTGGTGGCAGAGAGAGTTCCCCTGCTCAAGGGCTGTGGCATGGCTTCCCTCTTCTTCCTTGCCTGTGTCCATTGCACACCACAAGGGCCCTTCCACACATTAAGTGTCCATTAAGTCCATTTAGTGAAAGTCGCTCTTTGTGACCCCATGGACTATACAGTCCATGGAATTCTCTAGGCCAGAATACTGGAGTAGGTAGCCTTTCCCTTCTCCAGGGGATCTTCCCAACCCAGGGATTGAATCCAGGTCTCCTGAATTGCAGGCGGATTCGTTACCAGCTGAGCCACAAGAGAAGCCCTATCTCACACATGTCCTCAAGTAAACGGCTGCTGTTTAAGGGGTCACTGCTTGAGTGTGCACAGTGGTGGTACAGACTACCCCCAGGAGGATAGACTAACAAAATCGGGTTCAGAATCTGTTGGGCACGGAGTCCTGAGGTCCCAGGTACCCAGAATCTTGTGCCCATGTCCTTGGCACCTTGACTCCTGGTCCTTCATCTTGCCCAGTCTGAGGGTGGTAACTGTCAGATGTTATGGCGGTGGGACCACACCACAGCCCTGGACCACTGAAACAGTACAGAGGTCAGGGCTGATGCCTGTGGGCAAGAAGGGAGGGTGCCAAGAGGGTCTCATCTCTTAGAGGAGGTGGTGACTTGTGCTAAGCCTGTGGGAAGGCTGTGGTTTCAGCGGGTGGAGAAGTTCAGAAAGAAAGGAGCAAAGGCCTTGAGGACCGGCCATCCAGGGTCAGAATGTCTGTGAACTGTGACCATGATGTAGAAAGGCGGGAGGCAAATCTGTGTTCTCAGAACAACAGGCTTCACCTCCAAGTATCACTGCACAATGGAGGGTGAGGCCACCAGCTGTGGAGTCCCTGAGGGGCAGCCTCACCCATCAGAGGAGGGTGAGACCTTACAGCCCATCCCAGGGCAGCTCTGCATAGAGCAAAAGTCCTGATACCCCTCCCTGTACCATGCCTCCTTGGTCATCAGCATATCTTTCCTTTTTTTAATTTAAAGATTTTTTCTAAATGTGGACCATTTTAAAAGTCAATATTGAATTTGATAGAATATTGCTTCTGTTTTATGGTTATTTTTGGCTGCAAGGCATGTGGGATCTTAGCTCCTGACCAGGATTGAATCTGTACCCCCAGCCTTGGAAGTCGAAGTCTGAACCACTGGACTGCCAGAGAAATCCCAATCAGCATTTCTTTATCAATGACAAATTGGGGAAGGGATTCAAAGGTGGCTCAGTGGTCAAGAATCTGCCTGCTAACGCAGGAGACACTGGTCCGATCCCTGAGTTGGGAAGATGCAGCGGAGGAGGAAATGGCAACCCACTCTAGTATTTTTTTTTTTTTTTAATTATTTACAGCTGGTTGGGTCTTGGTTGTGGCACTTGGGCTTCTCTCTAGTTGTGGACTTGGGCTTAGTTGCTCTGTAGCATGTGGGATTTCAGTTCGATTTTAGTTCGATCAGGGATCGAACCCGTGTTCCCTGAATTGGCAGGTGGAATCTTAAACCAATGGATCACCAGGGAAGTCCCTGCTCCAATACTCTTGCCTGGAAAATCCCATGGACAGAGGAGCCTGGTAGGCTACAGTCCACAGGGTCGCAGAGTCCGACACGACTGAGCACATACAACCAACAGCCAAACTGGGGAAGCTTGGTTACTCCCCCAGTCCCCTGATTTGTTACAAGAGATAAACGCCTGGAAAGACGTTTTCTTTAGGAATCAGTGCATCACCATTATTTAGCCTGCTAGCCAGAGGCTGCTGGAAGAGGAGTGGCTCCCCATCTCCTCTGGGAGCAGCCTCAACCAAGGGTGGGAGTGGGTGGACAAGTGCCCCGCTCCCTGCCCTGCAGAGGAGATCGTTCTGAGACGTGTGCTCAGTCTTGTTTCGCAGAGTTTGCTAGGGTATTAGGCTCCACATTCGACTCCGCGGAATTAGGCTCTGCTGGCTCACAGCGCCAGCTTGTTTGATAACACCATTGATTTCTACCTTCCCCAGGCTCCTGCTGGGGCTTCCACAGTCGCTGCACAAATCCAGTACTTTCATTTGTATCCTTGTCCCAGGATCTGTCTCTGGGGGGATCCGAACTAAGCATAACGCCATTTCATGTTGCAGTTGGGTTCGGGGTTGCTCGTCAGTAAATAAAAGCGTGAAAGGAAGCGATCTCCGACTTCCTTCCGGGGCTCGGCTGGGAGTTTGCCTCATCCGCCCGCCTCCTATCAAATGGAACGGGGCACCTTGCTTTGTTTCACTCGGTGCCAGGCTGAACATGCCCGCGCGGGCTGACCCTGCAGAATAGTCTCGTCTCCCTGTGGTGTGTGTGTGTATACGCGGGCCAGCAGGAGTCGGCAGCAGAGAAATGGAAAGAATCTGGTTTAGTATCCAGCCCCGCCCCCTTCCTCCCCATTTGAGGCCGCTGAAGTCTGAACCCCTGAACCCGTGGAGGAATTTTGTCTTCTCATTAGCGGCCCCGTGCTGAGTCCTGCTGGCGGCTTCCAAACCAATGCAGCAGGAATGACAAAGAAACGCTAGAGCTCCCCCCGCCCCCACTGCTGATGGAAGCTTTTCTAGAAGGCCACCTGCAAAGGCAAAGCCCCGCATCCCGGGCGCGTCTATGTCACGTGCTCACTTAGCCCACTCCTCCTCCCTTTTCCTGCCCCTCTCATCAGCCACCAGCTGCATCAAGACCGAGAACCAGCGCCGGCAGCCCCCACCTCCGAGTGGCGGGGTGTATGTGTGTGTGTATGTCTGTCTGTGTGTATCTCTTTGTGTGTGTGTCTCTGTGTGTGTGTGTCTGTGTGGCGGGGCGCTGTCTTGTCCAAAGACAGGGTCTAGTCTGATGTTTCTCCTCAGGGCCTCGGCAGTCCATCGCACTTCCTGTGACACCCCTTCCCCTCTTGCTTCTTTTTTTTTAAACCCCCTGGGAACTAGTCTTTGATGACCAGGCTCCTTGTTCCCCAGTCGGTCAGTGTGACTAGCTGGTGCGGTGAATGGGCCCTCCTCTGTCTCTCGCCTGACAGGCTTCTTCTTGTTCCTTACTTTGCACTCAGGAGAAATGTCTGATTTCACAGGCAGAGGCAGTCTTCCTCAGGGAGACCCTTGGCCCAGAGCCCCAGGCCCACAAGCCTGCTGAAGACTGAAGGCAAGGTGGACCTGGAAAGCGCAGCCCATGGTCATAGGTGTTAACAGGCTGGGCTCAGGGCTGTGTTTTAGCCTGTGGCCTGCTGGTGGCAGAGCAGAGGCTTCTTGGGGCCAAGGTTTGGAAAGAAGTCTGTAAGGATGCCCCCAGCATGAGTGGTCACCAGGGGAGTGCTGTCCACTGCTCCCACCTGAGCAGGGAGGGCCCACTCCTGGGGATAGGGACTTCATTTTTTTGGGGGGAGGGGATCCTCCAGTGTAGTTTCTTTCCTAGCAGAGGTTATGACAAGTGCAGCCCTATTTTGCCTTTCAAGACCCAAATGGAAGAAAACAACAATTCCCCAGGGCACAGTAGTCTCTGTTGCCTGGTTCCAGGCCAGGACAGCCAGGATGTGACAGGTTGCCATGGATACCTGGTGAGCAGAGGAACTTGCTGAGCAGAGGATCAGACCCTACAGTCAGGCCTGGTGGATCTGATGGGGCCAGAAGAATGTAGGGACACCTAAACCGCTGTCATCACCTTGAGCAGAGCCCCTCTGCCACTCCCCTGAACCAGGGCTTTCCACTTTAGGGCTCATAGTTGTTGTTCGTCAGTCGCTAAGTCGTGTCTGACTCTTTGTGACTCCATGGACTGCAGCACGCCAGGCTTTCCTGTCTGTCACCAACTCCCAGAGCTTGCTCAAACTCACGTCCATTGAGTCAAAGATGCCATCCAACCATCTCATCCTCTTTTGTCTCCTTCTCCTCCTGTCTTCAGTCTTTCTCAGCATCAGTCTTTTCCAACAAGTCGGCTCTTCGCATCAGGTGGCCAAGGTATTGGAGCTTCAGCATCAGTCCTTCCAGTGAATATTCAGGGTTGATTTCCTTTAGGATGGATTGGTTTGATCTCCTTGGTGTCCAAGGGTCTCTCAAGAGTCTTCTCCATGCATAGGAATCTTGTTAAAATGCAGATGCTGGCTCTAGGGGCCTGGGGTGAGGGGTGCTGAGACTTCCCCATTCCTAACCAGTTCCCAGATGCTTCTGCTGGTCTGAGGCCACACTCTGAGTTCTGGTGGATTTGGGGAATCTCAGCCAGGTTCTGAAAATGGCCATGGACCTGTTGCCTTGGGTGGGGGAGGGCAAGCATCACCTCGACCTCAGTGCTGGGACTCTAGCCTTGGTGATAGGCCCACTCCAGTCTGTTGCTGGATCATCTGCCATCAGCTTCTCAACAGAGAAAGGAAAGCAGCAGTCTGCATTTTGAGAAAACATCATTATTTTAAGCTGTTCTGCCCCTTCCCCATCTCTCCAAGTTCTATGACACATCCTTGTTGAAATGCTGATAATGCTATTTGGGTGGCGGGAAGCCAATTTCTGGCTGTTCATTGCTTGAGGCTGGGGTTGGGGTCAGAGCAGGAGGCGGGGTCTGTGGAGGGTTTAAGGAGAGAAAGGGGCCAGGCAGATGGAGAAGCCAAGGCCTGGGAATAAAGCTGATTGGTGTGTCAGCAAAATCTGTCACTGGCTTTGGTGATTCGAAAGGCAGACACATTCTTTCATCTCTGTTAATCCTCATCTGATACAGGATTTCCCTGCCATTAAATCTGGAGAAAGAAAAATAGGTACTCAAACCTGCACTAGCAACTATTTCTCCTCTCCCCCTGCTCACCATCCTCCCTGCCCCCACTTTACTTCTCTGTCGAATCATTTTTAACATCTGTGGCTGCTTGATTTGGGAGATGGATGTGCTGGGGGAGCCGAAGGGCACCTCGGCGGAGGAGCGGGATCAAGCAGACCCCCAGGATGGTAAGCGACATTTGGGGACCATGTGGGAACACCAGGTTTCCTCTCTGTCCATATCCTTGCTGGGTTGTCAGTGAGTCCGTCTGAGTTGTTGTCAGGTTTTAGCTTGACGGAAGGGTTTCCAAACATATCCAAGCTGTCAATTTGCGGGGTGGGGGGGGGCTGTCTGATTGGCTGTTGTTACTGGTTTCTCTTAAGGCAACATCAGGATGATGGGGAGAGAGGTGTTTGGTGAACAAACAGGAGAGGCAGGGCATTCAGGAGGAAGTGAAGGTATAGGGTGGGTGACCTGGTTCTCCAGTGACCCCTCCTGGGCACCCGGTGACCCGTGTTCTCTCCCCTCAGGTGGGGATTCCATAGCTGGGTGGTTCTAAGCCAGCAGGCGCATGGAAAGCTGCGGGATGCTGAGCCTGCTGCTGCATGGTGAGTTCCGGGGCCCCCTCCTTCATCCCCTAGCAGACACCTGCCAGTGGGTGCAGGGGTTGGGGAGCCGGTAGAAGATGCTTGAAGATGTGTGGAAACCGCAGGGCTTCCGCCCAAGAAGCATGGGCTTCAGGTGGCTTCCATGAAAGCTGAACCTGGGCACCAGTTCTTCTGAGTAGGCTTCACTGAATGTGTGATCACGGGGGAGGGGATGGAGCAGGAGAGGAAAAAGCAGGTGGGGGGGTTGGTTTTTTTTTTTTCCATTGTTGTTTCCTGAGCCAAATATATGAAATAACCTCTTGGTGGTTTTCTTATTCTAATTTCAGATATGAATTCACTGGTGTAATCACCAAAAAACTACAGTGGTTTTATAATCCCATTATTTTAAGCTCATTTAGTTAAAAAAAAAAGAAAACAGACTCAATTCCTTAAGAAAATCATCTTCCTAAAGGAAGAATATGACATGAAACATATCATGTTAGAATTATGTGATTAGGGATGTTTAGAAATTTTTTTCTAAGTGTTTTTTGGTCCTATTGTTACATGGATTTCAATACAACAAGACTCAGCCCCAATTTTTTCCCACATCTCTACAGCTCCGGCTGTTCCAACCTAACCCAGATAGCCCAAGGAAAAATCCCTTGTTAAGTTCTACAGCAAATGATTTAGACAGAGGATCTGTTTTCCTGACCCTCGAGTGAATGTAATTATTTGAGGTTATAATGACCCATGTTAGAGGCCTCTGCCGTGCTGACAGAGAAAATGTTACCAGATAATTCTAGAATTCAATAATAGAATTTTCTCACTCTTTAATTCCACCTTTTCAAAAAGTAGAGCTTGCTCTATTCGAGGAATCAACAGGTACACACTGTACCTTCAATACACTCTAGGGATATCACGAGAGAGAGAATTGCATAGCCTTTGTCCTTGAGAAATGTACATTCTTTAATGGCTGACTCAGTAAGTAAATGAGAAAAAAAAATTGGAACAAGGCATAGGGAACAGTATGATAAATAGGACATGACTTCCTAGCTGGAGGAGACTCCAAAGGACAGAGGTTGACATTTATATAATTACAAACAGCCAGCTCCTTGCCATTTCTCCTACCTAGAAAGGATATGAAATGTGATTGACTCACTGGGACAGAATGTTTGCTTCTAAGAGCCAACATGATTTTCAATCTGTACCCAAAGCTCTCCTGTTCCTCACAGAAAGCAGACAGTATTCATAGCTGGTATGCTGCCAAACAGGAACTGTCCCTGCTGCAGAGACCCGAAATACAGCCAGACTTCTTGTGACAAGTTGGAGAGCTGAGCGGTGACATCATTTGCTAACAATAGACACACTTAAAATTAATGACTGTCTTCCACATCCCCTGGCGCTTTCATTTAAAATGCACTCAGCAGCGCAGACAATATTACTCTGACTACAAGGCACAGGATTACAGGATGACATGTTCTTGAAGAAGCAGGCAGGGATAGGACTCCACCTCCCCAGCTAGAGAAAAATGGCTGAATCAGCCTGACGAAACAAGGTCATTGTGGAATCAGAGGTGGCTCACAGCAGGGTAAATGTGGAGCAAAACGGAAAGAGAAATTCTCTGGACACGAGGTCTCCTGGCCTCTCCTCTCCCTCAACCCCATGGCAACCCTTGCAGGGTCTTCCTGCTGTCCGCAGCACAATATACCTCGTCCTTATCCTGATTTACAGGGGTCTTCATCAAAGGCTTGCTTTAAACCATGAGTGTCTAATGAGGGCCAGGGTTTCTGTCTTATTTGTCTCCTGTCTCCAGAGTGCTTAATAAGGGTTAGGTTGTTGAATGGGTGAAGCTGCTAAGATTTGAATCATGACAATATCTGATAAAAGTCTTGCATTTACACACACACACACACACACACACACATATATAGTGGTTTAGTCACCAAGTCATGTCCGACTCTTTGCCATTCCATGGACAGTAGCCAGCTAGGCTCCTCTGTCCATAGAATTCTCCAAGCAAGAATACTGGAGTGGGTTGCCATTTCCTTCTCAGTCGATCTTCCCAACCCAGGGATCAAACCTGGGTCTCCTGCATTGCAGGGGGACTCTTTACCAACTGAGCCAGCAGGAAAGCCCATATATGTATACACACACATATATATATGCACACATATATATGAAACTCTTCAAGTCAGTTAATAAGGCAACCCAATTTTTAAAAATTGGCAAATATTTTTAAATAGCTATTTTTTCAAGGAAGATATACAAAATGCTAATAAGCATATGAAAAGATGCTCCATGTCAGTAGTCATTGGGGAAATGCAAACCCAAACCACAATGAGATGCCACCTCACACCCACCAGGATGGCTGGAATCAAAAAGACTGTTGCAAGTGTTGGTGAGGATGTGGAGCAACTGGGATTCTCAAAGTCTGCTGGTGGGAATGCAAAATGGTTCAGCCATGGTGGAAAACTGTTAGGCAGTTTCTTGGGTGGTAACTCAACAATTTACCATATGGGCCGGCAATCCCACTCCTATATAAAAAAGAAATGAAAACACATGTCCACAAAAAGACTTGCACCCAAGTCTGTACCTCAGCTTTAGTCGCAAGAGTTGAAAACTGGAAGCAATGCAAATGTCCATCACCAGGTGACTGAATATACAAATGGCAGTTCATTCATACAATGCAACACTGCATAGCAATAACAAAGAGTCGTCAACTGGTATTTGGAACAACAGAGCTGAATTTCACAAATGTAATGTTGACTGAAAGAACCATTTGATTTTGTTTACACGAAATTCTAGAACAGGTGAGGCTGTACTTTGAAAACCGCATCAGTGGTTATCTGGAACAGAGGATGGGAAGGGGACTGCTGTCAGAGGGGCCTGGGGAAACTTTCTAGGAGGCAGGAATGTTCTAAATCGTGATTAGGGTGGGGGTTACATGGGTGTCTATGTTTGTCATACTTGCTGAACTACACACTCTTAATATGGAGACATTTTATTGTAAGTAAATTATACCTGAATCAATGTGACTTAAAAAAAGGAAGGTTGTTTGTAGAGAGAGAGCGAGCAGCTGCACCCCAGGAGAACAAATCCTTCGTTATCGACCAGGTGCTGTGGAGAGCCGGGTAGTATGTGTGTGAGATTTGATGTCATTACATAGAGAAGTAGCGCCTTCCTTTTGATTGCCAAGTAATTTTCCCTTGTTGGAGTGGACTGGTTTGTTTATCCATTGCCCTAGTGTTGAGCATTTAAGTTGTTTCCAGTTTGGGCCAAGTATCTTTAGGCCTGGAGGACTTTTTGAGGCCTAGTGTTTACCTCAGATGGGATAGCTCGCCACCTCGAGATCCATAGGGCCTGTGAGGCCATCAGCAGACCATCTCTCTGAACACCAACTGATTTCTCCACCCACCATGATTCACACTGGCCGGCAAAGCTGCAGTGTGAATCCTTGAGCGTTTCTTTTCTGTCACAGACAATCTCTGGATGATGTGAGAAGCAAGTGATGGGGTCCCCGTGAGATGAGAGGCCATGGGATGGTCCCCCTCACTGCATTTCTGCTTCTCTCAGCCTATTTGGTTCTGAACATCCAGCACTGGGGCCTGGTCTCTGGAGTAGTTGGGATCGCATTTTCCAGGAGAGGGGAATGACTTGTAGAGCCAAAGTGGCTGAAGAGATTTTGCTGAAATCAGAAAATGGACCATATTTTCCCTTGCTATTTTGGTGTCATGAGACACAAGTTCTTTGCAAACAATGAGGATGAAGAAACACTTCAAACTTATTCTGTGGTTGGAAACTCCATGAGTAACTGTTTTCCTAGCAAACCTCAAGGGGCCAAAGCACATACTTGAAAAGCCGAGGACCTGCAGAGAAATCCCTCAGCTGGTCTGCATTAAGACATCATTCTAAAAAATTAAAAAAGAGACATCATTCTGTGGGCATCTGAGCTCGGCCATTGCCGCCTCCCTTCAGCTTGGGGGCTGGACCAGAACACTGAGGCAGAGACCCATTTCTGGTGTTTTCCCCAATTCAGGGACAGCTTGTAACATTTTGTTGTTGTTGTTTGATATAAAATTCACATAACAGAAGATGAACCGATGGACTGTTAACAAGTTGAAAGTATAGAACTTGATGGCAGTTAGTACATTCACAATGTTGTGAAACTCTCCTCTCTGTCCAGTTGCAAAACATCACATCCCGAAAAGGAACCCAGTACCTATTTAGCAGTCACTTCTCACTCTTTTCTTCCCCTAAGCCCCTGGCAACCACTAATCCACTTTCTTTCTCCATAGATTTGCCTATTCTGGATACTTCATATAAGTGAAATCATATGTGGCCTGTGTGTCTGGCTGCTTTCACTTAGCACAATATTTTTGAGGTTCAGCCATGTTGTAGCATGGGTCAGTACTTCATTCCTTTTTATGGCAGATTAACATTCCACCCTGTGGCTAGACTGTTTTGTTTGTCCATTTGCCTGTTGATGAACATTTGTTGCTTCCATCTTTGGGCTATTGTGGGACATTTGTGTACAAGTATTTGTTAGAACACCTACTTTCACCGAGGAGTGAAACTGCTGGGGCATATGGTAACTTTGATGTTTAAAGTGAGTGAAAGTGTTAGTCAGTTTTGTCCAATTCTGTGACCCCATGGACTGTAGCCAGCCAGGCTCCTCTCTCCATGGAATTCTCCAGGCAAGAATACTGGGGTGGGTAGCCATTCCCTTCTCCAGGGGATTTTCCCGACCCAGGGATTTAACCTGGGTCTCCTGCATTGTATGTAGATTCTCTACTGTCTGAGCCACCAGGGAAGCCCAATTTTATGTTATACCCTGTGACATTTTATACCACAGAGGCGAATCCCATCTTTATAAAGTTGGTCCACCTAGACCCCTGGTTTTCGACTTGGGCTGTATATTGGAATTCCCTGTGGAGCTTTAACAGTACTGATACCTGGTTCCACTCTGGAAAATTCTGATGTAATTGGTCTGGTGAGTTGGTTAAAAGCTCCATAGGTGATTTTAATATGCAGCCCAGGTAGTAAACCATTCTATTTTTTCTTTTTTTTTTTTAGCAAACCATTCTAAATTCTTCCTTTGCAGTCTAACTTGTAGTAACAACTTCAATATTCTGATGCTGGGTATTTTGTGTTCCACCCTTGGGCAGACATTCACCTGGTCCTTGAAGTACTGATCCTTTGGTGAGATTTAATCTTGTGACAACATTGGCTCATGGAACCTGCTGTTGGCTTGCCTCAGTGCTTTCATAGCTATTTCAAGCATTATCAGTCGTCTATTCGTCACAATTGTCAACCTGTTAACAGGTGAGGAAACTGAGATACAAAACAAAAACCAAAAAAGGCAGTGTCATCAGAGTTTATGGGAGATCTAGAGTGACAGGCCGCTGCCTCAGGGTGAGTGTTTCTAGACTGAATGCTCTGGAAAAGCCCCACATGGGAATACCGGAGCTATGACAGAGGCAGGCTGAGCCAAGGCTGGTTCTGCTGAATTTCTCATCTTCCCTTCCCTACCTCAGGCTGGGAATAAAAGCATTAAAGACTTTTCAGATTTCCACATGGATCCTTCCCCAAAATTCCAATGGGGGAAAATAAATTGCTAAGCAACTGCCAGTGAGTTTGACTTTCTCTTCTCACACACTGTGATGTTTATTTTAATTTGGCAAATGTATTTTTGGCCAAGGTATTCCCATGGAACTCAGCTTTGGACAGCCAAGGAGATTTGTCTTTGGAATGATCACTTCTGATTCCAGGAGAGACCACTTTTCATTTGAATTAAAAAAAAAATCGGGGATGGCGTAAACAATTCCATTTTCAATATTCCATTTTCAATATTTCCTGGAGATGAATGGCACAGAGCTTTGTTTTGGTTGACAGGAGCTGCCTGGTTTCAAGTTTGAGTTGTTTTTTCTCTTTCAAGGTGAAGAATTCAAGAGGTTCTGGGAGGGGGGGAGGGGGAGGGACCAGAAGGCGATGGTACTTGAGGGAACCTGTCTCACTTAGGATGTTGCTCAGGAATGGCAATGGAAACCTTAGAACCCACTCCAGGTCATTGAAGATGAGAAGGGGTTTATTCAGAGATGCTAGGTGTTCCCAGACTTCCTGGTTGGAGGTCCACCCCCCTGAAGCAATGCCTAAATCAGGTAGGGGGGCAGTTCCAGCAAGATCCCATGGCCACCACATGCTGGGTGCCAGGTGCCAGAAATTCTACCATGGGAGCCATGGGAACCATCTTGGCCAGACAGTGGTTTCCACCTGGCACCAAGTTCTGAAGTCAAGCCTTGCTGGATGTGTGGGACTGGCAGAGCTACGTCACATGCCTGGGGCCTAACTGCAAGGGAAGTTGAGAAAAGAGAGTTTCTGGTTTCTGCTTGAGGAGGCAGGACTTAGAATATAGGAAATTCCCTAATTGTACGAACAGTACTTAAAAGGTTGTGGGTAGCCAGAAAAGGGCACTGGTCCGTAGAGATGGTTTGAGTAGGTTTCTGAAATGGAAACAGGGAAATGTCTCAGAAATAGCTATAGCAGGGCCTTATGCTTTCTAAAGGCTAGTCAGGAGCTTTGCACTCTCCCTGATCTTTTCTGGGATCCTCGGGGCCGGTTTAGTTCCCTGCACACTAGTTTCCTCAGCTTGTCTTTTGTTCTTGCTCTGATCGACTCTGCCTAGGTCAGATGTTCCAGAGAAGGCGATGGCACCCCACTCCAGTACTCTTGCCTGGAAAATCCCATGGACGGAGGAGCCTGGTAGGCTGCAGTCCATGAGGTCGCTAAGAGTCGGACACGACTGAGCGACTTCACTTTCACTTTTCACTTTCATGGATTGGAGACGGAAATGGCAACCCACTCCAGTGTTCTTGCCTGGAGAATCCCAGGGACAGGGGAGCCTGGTGGGCTGCCGTCTATGGGGTCGCACAGAGTTGGACACGACTGAAGTGACTTAATAGCAGCAGCAGCAGCAGCAGCAGCAGCAGCAGCAGCAGCAGGTCAGATGTTCCCCTGCAGTCCAAACAGCTGTGACTCGGAGAAGGCTGCAGAGACACACAGGACCCTAAGTGGGGTATTTTTCTTAGACGTGGTGCTTGGCAACAGTTGTTGTCCAGCTGTGGAAATGAGAGCCAAAAGGGCCCTCCAGGGTCAGGAAGTGCAGGCTTTTCAGTTCAGTTACAGAAAGGGAAGCTCAGAAAGGTTAGGGGTGGGGGGTGAGGGATAGTACAGTACAGTGGAAAAGACAAAAATCAAAGGTTGGTGTTGTTTAATTATCCTGGGCCTCAGTTTCCTTTTTTTGTGAAAAGAGAATAATACTACTTACTTTGCAGGGTTATCAAATTAAATGATATAGCAAGCTTCAGTTCAGTTCAGTCACTTGGTTGTGTCTGACTCTTTGCGACCCCGTGAATCGCAGCACGCCAGGCCTCCCTGTCCATCACCAACTCCCGGAGTTCACTCAAAGTCACGTCCATCGAGTCGGTGATGCGATCCAGCCATCTTATCCTCTGTTGTCCCCTTCTCCTCCTGCCCCCCAATCCCTCCCAGCATCAGTCTTTTCCAATGAGTCAACTCTTCGCATGAAGTGGCCAAAGTATTGGAGTTTCAGCTTTAGCATCAGTCCTTCCAAAGAACACCCAGGGCTGATCTCCTTTAGAATGGGCTGGTTGGATCTACTTGCAGTCCAAGGGACTCTCAAGCATCTTCTCCAACACCACAGTTCAAAAGCATCAATTCGTCGGCACTCAGCTTTCTTCACAGTTCAACTCTCACATCCATACATGACCACAGGAAAAACCATAGCCTTCACTAGATGGACTTTTGTTGGCAAAGTAATGTCTCTGCTTTTCAATATGCTATCCAGGTTGGTTATAACTTTCCTTCCAAGGAGTAAGCGTCTTTTAATTTCATGGCTGCAATCACCATCTGCAGTGATTTTGGAGCCCAAAAAAATAAAGTCTGACACTGTTTCCACTGTTTCCCCACCTATTTCCCATGAAGTGTTGGGACCAGATGCTGTGATCTTCGTTTTCTGAATGTTGAGCTTTAAGCCAACTTTTTCACTCTCCTCTTTCACTTTCATCAAGAGGCTTTGTAGTTCCTCTTCACTTTCTGCCATAAGGGTGGTGCCATCTGCATATCTGAGGTTATTGATATTTCTCCCGGCAATCTTGATTCCAGCCTGTGCTTCTTCCAGCCCAGCCTATCTCATGATGTGCTCTGCATAGAAGTTAAATAAGCAGGGTGACAATATACAGCCTTGACGTACTCCTTTTCCTATTTGGAACCAGTCTGTTGTTCCATGTCCAGTTCTAACTGTGGCTTCCTGACCTGCACATAGGTTTCTCAAGAGGCAGGTCAGGTGGTCTGGTATTCCCTTCTCTTTCAGAATTTTCCACAGTTTGTTGTGATCCACACAGTCAAAGGCTTTGGCATAATCAATAAAGCAGAAATAGATGTTTTTCTGGAACTCTCTTGCTTTTTCCATGATCCAGCAGATGTTGGCAATTTGATCTCTGGTTCCTCTGCCTTTTCTAAAACCAGCTTGAACATCTGGAAGTTCATGGTTCACATATTGCTGAAGCCTGGCTTGGAGAATTTTGAGAATTACTTTACCCTGAGCAAATTCTTATTAAAAGTTGGTTGTTGTAAGAGCAAAAGAAACCCATAAACTATTATTAATTTGAAAAATAGTAGACATGCTTATATCGCCTGGACAACATAGGGTGCCATACTTCCTAAACTGTGTCCTGTGCATATCAGCTGTCCTTGGGGGTAGAATACATCTGCAGGCCATGTGCTGTTGAGCTCCTAGAACCACTTCAAGTAGGTCTGTTCCGGGACTGCATATGTGTGTAATCGTGTAGAATGCATTATGTCAGCTCTCTTGTGCTCACCATGTTTTTGTTGTGTCAGTAGTTTGTTCCTTTTTATTGCTGAGTCGTATTCCACTGAATTACTATGTTGTAATTTATTTCTCTACTGTTGAGTAATTTCCTGTTTTGTTCTATTCTGAATAGACCACACTGAACTTTCTTGTATAGTCTTTATGTGGACATTTTTTTTTGTTTGTTTGTTTCTCTTGGGTAAATACCTAGGAAAGGAATTGGTGAATCACAGTCATATCTTTAGCTTTAATAGATACTGTCAAAAATTTCCTAAGTCACTGAACTATATTTTCCATTGTCATCAATGATGTAAGAGAATCCCATTGCTCTACATCCTTACCACTATTTAGGGTTGTCACCCATTCTAGTGAGTGTGTAGGGAATCTGATTGTAATTTTAATTTGCACTTCCCTTTTGAACTGTGGTGTTGGAGAAGACCCTTGAGAGTCCCTTGGACTGCAAGGAGATCCAACCAGTCCATTCTGAAGGAGATCAGCCCTGGGATTTCTTTGGAAGGAATGATGCTAAAGCTGAAACTCCAGTACTTTGGCCACCTCATTCGAAGAGTTGACTCATTGGAAAAGACTCTGATGCTGGGAGGGATTGGGAGCAGGAGGAGAAGGGGACGACAGAGGA
Source organism: Capricornis sumatraensis (assembly GCF_032405125.1). Lineage (NCBI taxonomy): Eukaryota > Metazoa > Chordata > Mammalia > Artiodactyla > Bovidae > Capricornis > Capricornis sumatraensis. The sequence continues at coordinate 102,530,267 of NC_091092.1, read as the reverse complement.
TGAGATGGCTGGATGGCATCACTGACTCGATGGATGTAAGTCTGAGTGAACTCCGGGAGTTGGTGATGGACAGGGAGGCCTGGCGTGCTGCGATTCATGGGGTCGCGAAGAGTCGGACATGACTGAGCGACTTAACTGAACTGAATGGCTAATGATGTACAGCACCTTTTCATGTGCTTAATGGCTACTTAATAAATTCTTTTGTAAAGTGCTCAGGTCTTTTACTCATTTTTATTTAGTCTTCTCATTCTTCATTCATAGGAGTAGTTTTTATATTCTGTATACAAGTCATACACACAAATGGTATCTTTTAAAAAAAATAGCTTTATTGAGGTATAGTTGATATATAACAAATTAAACATATTTAAGGTATGTTTGAGTGAACTCTGGGAGTTGGTGATGGACAGGGAGGCCTGGCGTGCTGCAATTCATGGGGTCGCAAACAGCTGGACACGACTGAGCAACTGTACAGAACTGAAGGTATATCCTTGTGAAACTATCAGCACAACTGAGAAAATGAATATATCCCATATCCATCACCCATCAAATTCATGCCCTTTTATAATCCTTCCCTTCTGCCCCTCCATGCCTTCCCACCCAACCCCAGGCAATCACTAATCTTTCTGTTACTATATACCAATTTGTAGTTTCTAAAATATTTTGTAAATGGAATCATATAGTACGTACTCATTTTTGTCTGGCTTCTTTCTACTCAGCAGAATTATTTTGAGGATCATCCATGTTGCATATATCAATAATCTTTTAATCACCGAGTAGTATTCCACTGTATGCATATATCATAATTTATTTACCCATTCAACTTTTGATGGGTGTTTTTTTGTTTCCAGCTTTGAGTTATTATGGATAAAGCTGCTGTGAACATTCATGCTCAAGCCTTTTGTATGAACATGTGCTTTTACTTCCCTACAAGTAGAATGAACTGATCATAAAGCAGGTGTATGTTTAACTTTTAAAAAAACTGCCACATTGTTTCCAGTGTGGTTACACCATTTGACATTCCCACCAGCAGTATAAGAGAGGTATAGTTATATAGGCTTTCCAACACTTTGTATGGTCAGTCTTTCTAATTTTAGTCATTCTAATAGGTAACTGTTTTTTTTTTTCTTCTGAGTTTTATGATTTTATTAGCACAAACAAAATGTGCACACCAGCTGTCTATTCATTTTCTTCACCGTGCAAGCTGGTGTTGGGATTGGTGACTCTGACAGCCAGCTGGGCTGCTCTTTGCACAATGGCCTTGTGGTTCCTGGAGAAGGCATTGTGAGCAGTCTCAGCACAGTAAGAGTTTTTGTCCATCAGCAGTACTTCGAGCTCCTTGACATTGTGGATGAGGTGCTTCCCGAAGCCGCTGGGCAGCATGTGCCTTGTTTTCTTGTTGCTCTAGTAACTGATGCTGGGCATCAAGGTCTGGCCTTTGAATCTCCTGTGCACCCTGTTGTCAATGCCTCTCGGTTTCCGCCAGTTCTGCTTAATTTTGACATATTGTTCTGACTGGTGCTGGATTAACCTTTTGGTCCCCTTTTGGGTGATCTTGGCCTTCAGGAGGGGTCTGAAGGCGGCCATGATGCTGAGTAAGAGCTACCTGCGACCTCTATAGGCAGCACACTGAGGAAGAGAGAGCAATAGGTGACTATTTTAACATGCATTTCCCTAACAACTAATGATGTTGACCATCTTTTCATGTCTTTGTCTCCTGTATATCTTTTTTTGGTAGTGTTTCATCTAATATTTTGCCCATTTATTAATTGGGTGATTTATTATACTTTATTATTTAATATTATTTATAAAGTTATTTATTTAAATATTGTTTAATAAATTATAATTTATTGCCTATTTTCTTATTAAGTTTTGAGAGTTCTTTACAAATGCTGAATACAGGTCATTTATGAGATATATACAAAGGATATATATAAATATACCTTAAATATCTTTTCTCAGTCTGTGCTTGTTTTTTCGTTTTCTTGACAGTGTCTTTCAAAGAGCAGAAGTTTTAAATTTTGATGTCTCTAATTTATTACTTTTTTCTTTTATGGGTGATGCTTCTTTTTCCCCTAAGAAATCTTTACCTACGACGAGGTCACAGAGATATTCTCCTGTGTTATCTTCAAGAAGCTTTATAATTTTAGCTTTTACGTTGAGATCTATGGTCCATCTAAAATGAGTTTTTGTGTATGCTGTGAGGTAGGAGTCAGTATTCTTTCTGATTTTCTAGGAGTTGCAATATACATCTTTAATTTATCATGCTCTACTGTCCCCACCTCCCCCGGCATGGAAAAACTCTCTTGTCTATTTGATTAAACAAAAATAAAATAAGCTACATGGGAACAATTTTAAAGTCCAAAGAGATACCAACTTTAAGGTTGCAGTAGCTGACACAGCATCCCCTAGCTATCTTCTCCAGCCTTCTCTGTGGGCCACAGACATACATTCAGATGCCTGTGAGCTAACATGGGAGTTTTTGAACACTTTTCCATTGGTTCTTCACCAGCTTATTGCCTGTTATCCCTGAGGCCTGCAGTATATCATTTAAGATTTTAAAAGTAAAACTCCAGAGCTGGGGGAAAAACCCACCCCAAACAAAAACCCACATTAAAGGTTTTGGGGAAAACCTTTGCTTCCCCATTTTCCATTTAATTGATGGAATCCACACCACCGTTGCAATGCCCATTTTAAAAAGTGTCAAGAGGCAGGCAGCACCCAGGTGGGCTTGCAGCATGGTTTCTGTGGCCCAGGCAAGTATTTTGGTGGTGCTATCCCTTACATCATGTCTGTATCATGGTCTACTTTGAATAAACCTTATACAGTTTCATGTCTAACGTAAGATCCTTAGGAGAGTACAATTTAGGGTACCTCCCTTCTCATTCTTTATGCTATGGTCGTATTTTTCATTTACTTATGAAACATATGTAAATGTTTCATTTCATATTTTATTACATATTATTACATTGATATTTTTGTTTTCAACACTGACTTGTCTGTTAAGCAATTAAGGTGAGAGGAGAGTAGTCTTTCATATTTAGTGGCATATTTGCATTTCCATGGCTCTTCATTCCTTCCTGTGGATCTCACTTTCATCTAGTGTCATTTTCCCTCAAGCTAAAGAATGTCTTCATTTCTTGCTCTGCAGAAGATCTGCTGGAGATGCATTTTCTCAGATTTTGTTAACCTGAAAGCATCTCTATTTTACTTCATTTTTGAAGATATTTCCATTGGATATAGAATTCTAGGTTGCCAGATTTTGCTTTTCTTTCAGTGGTTTAAAAGATATTTTATCTTTGGGCACAAGAGTATATATAGCCATTTCAAAAAAGGTTTTAAGATACTTCCTTTAAGGAACATTTGTCTAGACACATCTTCCTTGCCTTGTGTGAAATTAATAGCTTAAAAAAACCTCTGTGAATGGTTCCAGATGCAAACTTTGAAATTGTTGAATAACTTAATTAAGATGCATTTCATTCCTGGTTTATGAAAAAAAGGATATCATGTTATTGTATTATGGCTCCTTTGTTGCTGATTAGTCAGGCATCATTTTTAAATTGATGTTTTTCTATGTAATATGTCTTTTTTCTCTGGATGCCTTGAAGAATTTTCTCTCTACTTTGGTTTTCAGCAGTTTGATTGTGATGTGCCTAGATAAACGTGTTTGTGTGTGTGTGATATTAGTTAGGAGTTTGCTGAGCTTTGTGTTTTTAATCAAATTTTGGAAACTGTCTTCAATTATTTTTCTGCCATATTCTCTTTCCTCCTCTGGGACTCCAAATACATGCATGTTAGTCTAATTGCTTGATATTGTCCCACAGGTCATCGAGGCTGTGATATTTTTTCTAATTTTTTTTTTTTGTCTCTGAGCTTCATTTTGGGTAATTTATTTTAACTTCTTTCAAATTCATGAATATTCTGTGTCTATTCTGCTATTTTTCTTATTCAATGATTTTTAAAAAAAATTTTAGATATGGAATTATTTCAGTACTAAGATTTCTATTAGGTTCATTTTCATAGTTTCCATACCTCTTTTTAAAATATATATATAATTGATCCATATCTCTTCTAAAATTCACATTCCTCATGTCTTCATCCATTATACCCATCTTTTCCTATAAATTCCTTAACATTTATAATAAATCCTTGTTTTGTAATTTCAATGCCGGGGCTGTCACTGTGTCTGCTGCTGTTGACTGTATTTTTTCCTCTTGAGAAATGTCATGTTTGGCTGCTTCTTCTCATCTTGTTTTAACAATCTTGTTTAGTTAGTAAGTCTTGTCTGACTCTTTTGCAACGCCATGGACTGTGGCTTGCCAGGCTCCTGAGAATCTAGTTTCTATGACTACTATCTACAATATCTGCTTTACATCAAATACTACTAGATTTGTCCATTTTGGACAGAGGAGCTTCTTCACATATCTAGTAGTATTTGATGTATGGCAGATATTGTAGATAGTAGTTACAGAAACTCAGCATTCTCTTATCTTCCTTTGAAGTATGCTGAATTTTCTTCTGGCATTTGGTTAAACTACTGGCAGATCCCCTTGATCCATGAGAAGCTTGGTTTCAGTCTTTGTTAGGGAAGGCCTAGTTTAGTTTTCCCCTTTGCCCTGGGAAATGGTCTTTATTCCTAAGGTGTGACCCTCTGGGGTCTCAATGGAAAGCTCGAAGTATTTTATAAGCCCTTCTAACTTGGTGGGCTTTGAACTCTAATCTGTTTCCCATTACTGGGAAATTGCTGAAATCTCTGTTTAATGCTTTTGGCCTTCCATTCTTGGCTCCTTGGAGTCATCTCCCCCCACACACACTTGAGGACTCAAACAAGTATCTAAGTGAGGCCAATTTTCTGGCACCTCTTTTGTGGCTCCCTCGTCCTCATGGTTTCCCTCCTCAGGCCACTGCTGCTGCTATACACTCCGACCTCTTAATTTCTCAGCCCAGTAAGACTCTTGCTTTCTGCTTGAGCTCTACTGCCAAGCAAGTAGACTTACCAAGTGGCGCTAGTGGTAAAGAACCTGCCTGCGAATGCAGGAGACATAAGAGGTGAGGGTTCGATCCCTGGGTTAGGAAGATCCCCTGGAGGAGGGCATGGCAACCCACTTTGATATTCTTGCCTGGAGAATCCATGGACAGAGGAGCCTGGTGGGCTTTCCATAGTGTCACAAAGAGTTGGACACGACTGAACTGACTTAGCATGCATGCCCATGTGCAGGGTGGACTTGAAAATGCCCTGAGAGGAAAAGCCAGTTAGATGTGCTTCTTACCCAGTTTGCTTCTCTTCATTTAAGGGTCCTATCTCCTCTGGCCACCTGTTTAGGTTTGTTTCCAAAAGTGCCTTCAAATGATTTTTCTTTTTCCATTCAAGTATAGTTGATTTCCATTTCAAATGATTTCTTAAAAATATTTTTCCAGAGTTGCCACTAGCAATCAGCAGGAATGTTAGTCTGATACAAGCTACCCTGCCATTATTGCAAGCAGAACTTGCCCAACTATGTTACTATTTTTGTTGTTGTTGTTTAGTTGCTAAGTTGTTTCTGATTCTTTTGAGACCCCATGGCCTGTGGCCTGCCAGGCTCCTCTGTCCATGGGATTCTCCAGGCAAGAAAACTGGATCAGGTTGCCATTTCCTCCTCCAGGGATCTTCCCAACCCAGGGATGGAACCCACGTCTCCTGCATTGGCTATTATTTTTAATAATTAATTTATTGGCTGCACTGCACATCATATAGGGATCTGAGTTCCCTAACCAGAGATCAAGCCCAAGCCCCCAGTAGTGGAAGCATAGGGTCTTTACCATTGGACCATCAGAAGTCCCTATGTTACTATTTTATAAAGTTTTGTTTTGGTGCCCTGTTTTTCTGGATCACTAGGCATACACTTAGCCTTCATGTTGGGTAAACCCATACTGGAGTTTGGTTGTCTAAGAATTTACTTGATTTAGTTTAAACTTCACTAAATAATCCAGTAAATCAGTTATTGTTCATAATGGCTATCAAAGTTTCAGAGGTTGAAAACAGGTCTTTAATAGTGACATCATCTTGAGTGTTTAAAGTTAAAATTTTTTTTTTATTTTGTGAAATAGGTAATACATTCACATGGCTCAAAATATACAAGGTAAAAAGGATATATAATAAAATGCTTCACCTCCACCTTTTGCATGTATGAAAAAAAAATTGGCAGCGAAACAGCCAAAAATTTGATCTCTTGTGTTTTACAAATTGAATATATCCTGTCTGTCATAATCCAATGAATTCTTTGACAAAGTTTTAAAAATAAATGACATTCCCAAGCAGGAATTGTTACAGACGAAGGCATCAATTCCATTTAATTCTGCAAATATTTACTGAGCCATACAGTGTGCTTGGAACAATATTATCTACTGTGGAGTAGAAACATGAGTCATATGGTTGAGAGTCCACTTCCCTTAATTAGAAAGGAGAAGAGAGTAGAATGAAGGACTCTTTGTAAGGAAACCTGATGCTTCTGCTTGACCCAGTTGGAAGAGTTAATAGAAAAAGGTTCGGCCTCTGTCCAGCCAACGCCTGGAGTTAAGGTTGTATTCTTGGCTCTGTCTCTCTAACAGGGTGTCTGTCCCGCCCAGCTGCTGCCCTGTTTACAGCCAAGTCCAGCACAGGGTCCAAGAACCTTGCTGGAACTTTGGTGCCTAGTTCACACTTCTTTGGGAGAAGGGAAAGCAAAGTCTCTGGAACATTAGAATGTTGAACTAGCTACAGGGTACAACTCAAGGGCTGCTCAAAGGGCTGAGTGTTCTCTAGCCAAGTCTCACAGGGCTGAATCCCCTTCCTGGCAGCTGAGAAAAACACGAGTGTCCATAACAGATGTACTGAAAAGACAGCTGGAAGCTGAGCAAAGCTACAGAGGCAGCAGCAAGCAGATCGACACACTCCTTGTGTGGCCACACCTTCAGGTTCCCACAAAGGCCTGGTTAGGCAAAGCAGGGTAATGTGTACACAGTGGCAGAGACTGCGTGGTAAGTCAGGGTGTTTGCTAGGAATTGGGGAATTCTGCTGAGGACAGGTAGAAATTCTGAATAACAGTGGTCAGGTTTTACATCTGGGTACCTTTGTTCCTTTTGCAAGAATTTCAGATGGAGCAGAGCCCACTTGCTAGCTGGTCCTGTCCAGAGAATAAAACTTGTGCATCCTCCATGCTGCCTTTTCCACTGGAACTCAAGATGAGGCTTGGGTCTTCTGGCTACCACATGGAAGCAGGCCATGCCACTCTGCTTTCCTGCAGGGGGCGAGCCACCTGGCGGGCTTTGGAAGTCTGTAGCTGATCTTCCATTCAAATGCTGAGAACAAAATTAATTTATAAGTGCCAGTCCTTTCCTGTAATGTGCAAAAAAGGCTCTAGAGAACAAAGGGTGGTGAATGGAAGTTAACCACAGTGTCCATAAGTACTTTTTGAGATGTGTGAGATGATAATTTATTTAGTGTGCTGTCCTTAAGGCTTACTTATAGTGACCGTTAGAGGAAAAAAAATGATTGCTAGGTTTTCCCAACCTATTCCCTAATTGTCCACCCCCCTTTTTTGATCTTGCTGTATCACATGTGGGATCTTAGTTCCCCCACCAGGGATCAAACCCATGCCCCCTGCAGTGGGAACACCAGGGAAGTCCCTAATTCTCCCTTCTTCATGAGGCTTAATTTACTCAGTAGGGGTTTTCAGGAATTGAATTCTTATGGTGGGAGGGACTATAGCAGCACCAATAGAAATATAATGCAAGCCACACGTTTAAATTCTCTAAGCAGGCCAATAAAAAAGGTAAAAAGTAACCACTGCTATTAATTTTAATATTTTAGCTAAGCCAATATATCTAAAATATCATTTCAACATGTAACCAATATAAAAATTGATGAGAAATTTAAAATAATTTTTTTGGGACTTCCCTGATGGTCTAGTGGTTAAGACTCTGTGGTTCCAGTTGCAGGGAGCACAGATCAGTCCTTGGTCAGGGAACAGAGATCCTGCATGTCTCCCAGTGTGACCAAAAAGAAAAAAAAAATGTTTAAAATACCTTCTTTTGCTACTGTTTGGGATCTGGTGTATATTTTTCACTTTGAGCACACCTCAGTTCAGACTAGTCACATTTCAAATGCTCAACAGGCAAGTGTGGCTGGGGGCTAGGGATTGCGCAGCACAAGACTAGAGCAGAGGCCACAGTGATGCTGTTCAGGTCCGTCTATGCATGCAGATAACGAGCCTTCTGGGCCCTATTCTAGGAGAGCACAAGCGATCATACTGGCAGGATAAGGGTGGACAGGATGGGGTCAGGTGCCGGATTCCAGTTGAGTTTTGCTGATGAACAGAACTGGAAAGCCAAGGGAAAGGACATGATGGGTGGGAAAACCTGAGGAAGGTTCTGGAAGGTGGAACGAGTGCCGCGCGGAACGTCTGAGAACTCGGTGGATGGCCGCATCCTGCCACACGGAGGGATAGGTTCCAACCTAGGGAGATCCTGTGGCTGACAGTTGCCTTTTCTGTCTTTTCTTCTCCCTCCCCGCCCTGTCCCCATCAGCGATGGTCCTCGGTCTGCCCAGCGCCCGGGCTGCCGAGGACACCTGCGTGAACGCCTGCCCGGCTGCCTGCGTCTGCAGCAGCGTGGAGCGCCGCTGCTCCGTGCGCTGCGACCGCGCGGGCCTCCTGCGGGTGCCGGCCGAGTTCCCGTGCGAGGCGGCCTCCATCGACCTGGACCGCAACGGCCTGCGCTTCCTGGGCGAGCGGGCCTTCGGCACGCTGCCGTCGCTGCGCCGCCTGTCGCTGCGCCACAACAACTTGTCCTTTATCACGCCCGGCGCCTTCAAGGGCCTGCCGCGCCTGGCTGAGCTGAGCCTGGCGCACAACGGCGACCTGCGCTACCTGCACGCGCGCACCTTCACCGCTCTCGGCCGCCTGCGCCGCCTCGACCTGACAGTCTGCCGCCTCTTCAGCGTGCCCGAGCGCCTTCTGGCCGAGCTGCCCGCCTTGCGCGAGCTCGCCGCCTTCGACAACCTGTTCCGCCGCGTGCCCGGCGCGCTGCGCGGCCTGGCCAACCTGACGCATGCGCACCTGGAGCGCAGCCGCATCGAGGCCGTGGCCTCCAGCTCGCTGCTGGGCCTGCGCCGCCTGCGCTCGCTCAGCCTGCAGGGCAACCGCGTGCGCGCCGTGCACGGCGGCGCCTTCCGGGACTGCAGCGCCCTGGAACACCTGCTGCTCAACGACAACCTGCTGGCCGCGCTGCCGGCCGATGCCTTCCTCGGCCTCCGCCGCCTGCGCACGCTCAACCTGGGCGGCAACGCGCTGGGCCGCGTGGTGCGCGCCTGGTTTGCCGAGCTGGCCGAGCTCGAGCTGCTCTACCTGGACCGCAACCGCATCGCCTTCGTGGAGGAGGGCGCCTTCCAGAACCTCTCGGGCCTCCTGGCCCTGCATCTCAACGGCAACCACCTCACCGTGCTTGCCTGGGCCGCCTTCCAGCCCGGTTTCTTCCTGGGCCGCCTCTTCCTCTTCCGCAACCCGTGGCGCTGCGACTGCCGCCTGGAGTGGCTGCGGGACTGGATGGAGAGCTTCGGGCGCACCGCCGACGTGCCCTGCGCCTCCCCGGGCTCCGTGGCTGGCCTTGACCTCCGCCAGGTGGCCTTCGGGCGCTCCTCTGAAGGTTTCTGTGTGGACCCTGACGAGCTGAACCTCACAGCTTCCAGTCCCGGCCCATCCCCTGAGCCGGCGGCCACCACAGTGAGCAGGTTCAGCAGCCTCCTCTCCAAGCTGTTGGCCCCGAGGGCCCCGGTGGCGGAGGCGGCCAATACCACCAAGGAGGGACCGGTCAACACCTCGCTGTCTAACAGCCTTCCCTCCCTCGGGGTAGGCGGCTCGGGCCACAAGACCCCGTTTCTCGTGGGCTCTGGTCTCCTGCTCAGCGTGGCCCAGCACGTGCTGTTTGTCCTCCAGAGGGACTGACTGTGCCACACCGGGGTGGCCCGGACTACCTTGGCGGGGCGGAGGGGAGGTTGTTAACTGGGCTGGATGGTGGCTGGTGGGGAGAGGGGCACAGGATGGGGGCAGGGAGTGAAAGTTTCAGCCAAGGATGGAAGGACCAGTCTGCCATCAGAGGTGACCTGGGAAGAGGAGAACCTTGGGAAATACCCTGTGCAGGAGAAGGGGGGTTTATGGATTTCTGCTCCTGTCACATGAGCATCAGTTGAAAAAGAGAAGCAACAATGAACAGGTGCCCTCTGGTGAGAAGAGTAGGAATTGGAAGTTTCTGTGGCTACAGAACTCCACCCCTGCCCCTCCCCACCCCCATCTTCTAGGAAACTGGGTCTGCATGCCTGAATTAGAGTTAATCCATTCAGTTCAGTTCGGTTCAGTCGCTCAGTTGTGTCCGACTCTTTGCGACCCCATGGACTGCAGCACGCCAGTTAATCCATTCGCTAAGTACTAAAAACTGTGCCAATTCTCCTGGTGGGGCAACCATTAAGTCCAATCCCTTTGTTTTCTAGTACAACCCTCCTCCCCCTCCTCCAGGAGCCTGGGGACACTAGGATCCAGGAAAATGGGTAGGACAGAAGGCCAGTGGGAAAGGAAATTAGACCCAAGGTAGTGGAGGTGGTTCCTCTGGTCCCAGATGTGTCAAGAGGTGTTTAAAACAGATTCATTTCACTTACTCTGCACTTATTCCCAGGGGTGGCCTTAGCTGCAAAAGAACTTTAGGGCAGGGTAGGGAAAAAAAGAGGAGGGGTATTGTCTGTGGACAAATATATTTGTAAAATCTTAAGGTTAAAAAAAAAAAAAGATTAAACAGGTTTCTCTCCTGCAGGACTTTTCAAGGGTCTTTCATATGCAGACATGCGTTGTGATTCTCCCAAGGAGGCCACAAAATCCTCTTTGCTTTGTGTTTTGGAAAGACACAGAGATGCTATATTAGCGGAGCAGGGAGTCTCCAGCTTGGACGATCCCATTAGGTATGGGAATTATCATGAGCTTCGCACTTCGGGGCTATGAGAAAAGGTGGCAGCTGGTAGCTGGGAAGGGGGTGCTGAAAGATTTTCCAGGGTGCAGGGTGGCCAACTGTAAGCTCCCAGGCCTGAATGCCAGAGTGGGGGCTGTGTGTCTCAAGTATGTGCTCAAGTCATCCTTCACACATGTGTAATGATGACTGCCTTTGTGACACTCTGGCAGTCTCTAATCTTAATGTCCTCTCTCTGTATTTGAAGGGCTGGGTTTTCAAAGCCCACATGGATTCAGGGTGCACAGAGCTGTGTTCTTCAAGGCCATAATGCTTCTTCTGTGTCTCCAGGTAACACGAGGTATTAGAAATGTTGCAGAAAGCACCACTGAGGGCAGGAGTGTTCAGATGGATTGTGACTGTTAGTGGTTATCAGCTCAATGGGTCTCAGCTGGCATTTAAAAAAATAAGGTATAATCAAAAAGTCACAGAGCATCATGTGTAATAAGTATTACTTTGTGGAACTTTTTATTTAATCTGTATGCATTTGTTCAGATTGTATATATGTGTGTGTGTGTGTCTGGATTGCTGCATACAATTTATATTGTGGTTTATTGTTAAAAAAGTTTGAAAGTCACTAATCTGGAACACACATGGTTCTTTTTAAACGTTTTCTTTGGAAAACTCTGAAACCTACAGAAAAGTTGCAAGAATAATAGAATGAACACTTCAGCCTTTCACCTAGGTTTCTCATTTGCTAACATTGTATTGTATTTGTTTTGTCTTTCTCTTTGTTATTATCATTTCTCACAAACAGTTTGAGTTAGTTGTAAACATCATGCCCCTTTACCTATACATACCTCAATGTGTATTTCCTAAGAACAAGGACTTTGTCTTATCCACAATGGCACTATCACAGTCCTGAACTTTATCACTGGTAGAATACTATTATTTAAAATAGACTCTATATAGAAATTTCTGCAGTTGTCAAAATGATTTTTTTAGACAGTCGTTTTTCATGTGGGTGGAAAATGAGGTTCTTAGGTTGTGGCTTGTATTCATTTGATCACAGTACTCAAAATTCTTGATTCATCAGTTGATTTTTAAGGTTTCAAAATAAATTCGTTCTTCAAATGTCTTACTTTTGAAATGTGAGAACCAGATGAGGTCAGAAATGTTGTTTGTTCAAACCGTGTGTTGTGGCCATGGTAACTGAGTGAGGATCACGAGAATCCTGGAGGCGAGATCTCTGCATTGGGTAACCATGTGCATCCACAGCAGCCTGCGTTTCTGAGGAACAATGTGCTGCCTTGGGAGGAATGTCCATCTTTTCATTCGGAGTGGGTTCCTGAGAGTCAGCTTCAAAATGCTGCTCCAATTCTGCCTGGTGGTTAGGTGGTGAGCTGTTTAATGAACATTTGTTTGGCTGAATGTTTCTGAACAAGTATAAGCGCTGAAATAGCCTCCAGGGAGACAGATTTTTATAGAGCTATCCAGCCCAGTAGAATTCTGGGAATGTGGGAGTTCCTTACTGCCAAACAGATCCAGAGCTGCCTGGAACGAGTTCCCAGCGAATTGTGGCCATTATGAGCTCTCAGGAGAGAAAGGAGAATGGAGAGTTCCCAGTTCGGAGTTCAGTAAGCTTCTCACCCCATCATTGGCTAATTAGTACCTTGAGAAATGTTAAGGTCCTATGGGTTATGCTAAGCAAATCCATGTGCCCGTCAGGATGGACCACGTTATGCTATGGTAACAAACAACCCCCAACCTTGGTGGCTGACTGAGGGTTATTTCTTGGTCATGCTACGTGTCCAACATGGACTTATTAGGGGGGCTCTGTGTATTGTAGCCACTCAGGGACCAAGGCTGAAGAAGGATCTGCCATTTGAGGACATTGTCATCCAAACTTGGGCCCTGGGATTTGCTGCAATGGAGAAAGCAAGCTTGGGAGAATCATTGCTCCAAAATGCTTCCACCCAGATGTGACACCTGTTGTTTCTCACTTTTTACTGGCCAAAAATGTCACACAACCACACTTTAACAAGGCAGGGAAGTATGGTTTCCCCATGTGCCCAGAAAGGGGAGAACTGGGAATATTGGTGAACACTGGCAATACTCCAAAGCAGTAGAGACTCCAGGCAGCTCCCCTGATAGAATCAAGTCTGGACAGCTCAGAATTGTCGGAAGAAATAGAGGCTTGAGGGGGCAATCTGATGAGTGAGTCACTAGCCCCAGGCTTTCTCTCCTTCCAGCACCCTAACTAGGCTTTGAAGACAGTGTTTGCTTTAGCCTATAGGAATGCTGTGGCCTCACTGTATTGGTTCTTTCAAGAAAGGGGAGAGAAAATATAGACAGGAGGTTCATAAATTATCCCTTAAACAAATGTTTTCCATGCCAGTATTAAAACCCTCAGAAGCTTGAATTTCCAGGGGTCCATCAGAGCCAAAGGGGTCAGTCAAGTTCGGTCCTCAGCCTACACGCCTGCTTGCTGGGCGGTCCCTTCCTTATCCCAGCTCCATAGGTCCTGAAAACTGAAGTTCAGTGTTCCAAATGAACAGACACTTCCGGGAACACCAGTTAGCTTAAACTTGCACAAAATACTGCAAGTATTTTTTCTTTCTTGGCTATGACACATGGCATGTGGGATATGAGCTTTTACTTCCCCAACCAGGAATTGAACCCATGCCTCCTGTAATGGAAGCACAGAGTCTTAACCACTGGACCACCAAGGAAGTCCCCAAAAGTTGCACAAAATAAATTCATATTTCTCTCCAAAGAACACCAACATCGGGGAGATGGGGTGACACAGCTGAGAAAAAAATACAGAAATCGCCCTCCTTTTAAAGTGTTACATGTATAACCAAAGTTTCTTTTATCTTGAAAGATACTCCCTTTTTCTGTTATCAAACAGGACTCTTCATTTCCTGCTCTGAGACTGTTCAGGTTCCCCCAAGAGCGAGGAGTGTGTCCTGCCTTTCTGTTTGCACTTGGCCCCATAGCTTCATAGAGCAGAGGAAGATTATCCCAGAGGCATTTTCATGTTTTAAGCATCAGTAGTAACTCGATCTCTGCTCCTTGTCCTCCACGCATGCACACACTCACAGGGGAGGAGCTGATTGGAGGAGTCACAGGCAACCTCTTGTCTTAGAGCTCTTTGGTGTCTGTCTACCTGAGGCCTGGGGTACAAAGCTGGAGTGAAACGGCCCCTCCACAGTGAGCCTGGCCGACTTCAGTGGCTGAATGAATGTTGCTTATGTTCCTTCTATTTATGTTCCAGGCAAAGAAAATTTAGAAGCACTTAGACAAACATTTGCACTTTTCAAGGGAGTTCCCTTGAAATGTTGCTGACTTTTACTACTGTGCTTCTGAAAGGAGAAAAAGAGTTTTTGTTCATAACCAGACTGAGTGAAACACCAACCTGCAGGGAGGCCCATGGAGAGCCACCACTGTGGTTCCCAGTGGCCTAGTGGGAGTTCTGTCTGCCATATATGACCTTGAGGCCGAGGCCCACTTGTGGCTCACTTAGGATCCATTAGTGGGTCATGGCATTGGTAGTGGCAACCAGCATTAAGAAATAATAGTAACATGGGACTTTCCTGTTGGTCCAGTGGTTAAGAATCTGCCTTGCAATGCAGGGGATGTGGGAACTAAGGGTGGGGGAACTAAGATCCCACATGCTGCAGGGCAGCTAAGCTGGTGCACTGCAACTACTGAGCCTGAGCGCCACAACTAGAGAATCTGTGTACCACAAGGAAAGATCCCGCGTTATGTAACACACACCCTGAGTGCTGCAACTAAGACCCAACACAGCCAAATAAGTAAATATTAGAAAAAATAATAGTGACAAGGTATTTGGGGAAATTTCAGCAAGCATCTCAGATATTAAGAAAGGCATTATTTCATGAAATTTTTGCTTCAGTTATATATGTGTATGTGTATACTGGAGCCCAGTATAAAAATGTACTCTCACTGGGGGTCACAATCGTGAATATTTGAAAGCCACTGTCATAGATCACTTTGATTCCTTATATGTTTTCAAAGAGCATGAGGTTGAAAGTAAAGCACAGGACTATTTTGTTGATTAATTTTCTCAGCCAATTTATTTTCTTGCATCATCACTAAAAAGTAGACTAGCCTTATTTATTCCCTGTTTAAAAGACTTAGATCAAAAGAAGCAAGATTGGGCATTTCGAAGAGCACCTGGGCAATTAGAAGGTAGAATTGAGGTGCTCTTTGATGGACTTGAAGAGGCAGGGTGAAGTGGTATGTGCAAACCAGGTGTGCGGCTCCTGCAGTGAGGTTCTGTAGAGGCCCACAGAGCGTTAATGGTTGTTTCATTTAATAAGTTAATAACTAATAATGTGAATGCCTTTGAAAGACCCTCTTGGTGTCTCACAGTGATATCTATTATTAAAGCATCCAATAAGATGAAAAACAACCCCAAGGGTAGAAGATTGAGATCCTGATCATTTAGGGTAATCCTGCAATGTCACCTCAATGTCCTAGTCCTAATATTATATATAACTGCCTTTATAAGCTGTTTCTAATTCTATTCCAAATGCTTGTTGCTGTGGAATTCAAATGGGTACCATTATTGACTGTCTATTATGTGTCAGAGTCAGTGTCTGATCATCAAATTCTCTCATTCAGGCATTCTTATCCCTGTTTAACAGATGTATTTAGAAACTAAGGTTTAGATAATGTTAGAAGTAACTTGGAAGTTTTTTTTTAATTTAAATTTATTTATTTTAATTGAAGGCTAATTACTTTACAATATTGTATTGGGGAAAAGTTTTGAATCCAAATCTCTATGCTCCAGACCCACAGTAAACTCCCCTGCCTCTAGATTTGATGTGACATTTTTCACCTGTGGAAACTTTTCTATTCTGGAGCTAGTCATTGAAGTTCAGAGGAAATGACTTAAAAAAAGATTCCAAAAGAATTGTATGCCATGACCAAGTGGAATTTACTCCAGGTATGTAAGGCTGCTTGAACCTTTGAAAATCAATGTAATCTAACAAATCAGCAAACTGAAGAAAATCATATAATCATGCTAGTTGGTACAGAAAAAGCATTTGGCAAAATCCAAAACCCATTCATGATAAAAAGACTTAGCAAGTTAGAAATAGAGGAGAATGATCTGAACTTGAGAAATAAGCATTTAGAAGAAATCTGCAGCTAATATCATACTTACTGGTGAAGGACTGAATGTCTTCCCACAAAGTCAGCAACACACGGATGATGTCCACTCTTGCCACTTCTATTCACCATAATACTGGAAATTCTAGCTAGAGTCATGAGTTAAGAAAAAGAACGAAAAGACCTACATATTTGAAAGAAAGAAAACTGCCCTTATTTGCAAATGATATAATTTTCTACATAGCAAATTCCAAATAATATGTCCCAAATTCCTAGAACTAAAAAGTATATTCAGTAAGATCACAGGGAACATGATCAATACACAAAAATCATTCATATTTCTTTTTCTTTTTTTTTTTTTGGCCACACCGAGTGGCATGTGGGATCTTAGTTCCCCGACCAAGGATCAAACCTGTGGCCCCTGCAGTGGAAGCACAGAATCTTTACCATTGGACTGCCAGGGAAGTCCCCATAAGCAATGAACACATAGAAACAGAAATTTTAAAAAAATACCATTTACAATCACTCCAAATGCTTAACATATACATGTAACAAAACATATACAGCATCTCTATGAAATGCTGATGAAAGGACCGAAGACCTAAACAAGACACACTGTTCATGGATTGGAAGAGTCAACACTTAAAGATATCAGTTCTCCAGAAAAAGAATTTAGAATAATGATAGTAAAGATGATCCACGATGTCAGAAAAAGAATGGAGAAGATGCAAGACATGTTTACCAAAGACCTAGAAGAACTAAAGAACAAACAGAGATGAACAGGACACTAGAAATAGATTAATGGCAGAAAAACAAACAAATGTTTGGCAAACGTATACATGGGAGAGACCCCAGAGAACTGAATAACTCACCAAAATGGCCAAAGCCCTCACCTTAAATACCATCTTCAGCTAAAGACAAAAGAGGATGTTGGTGCTGGGGGACATCAGTTGTCGAGGTGACCAGGAAAAGCACAGTGAGACAAAGGTAAGGTGGTTGTGCAGGTTTAATTTCTTACCTTCTCCACTGATAAGGGTTTCTAGAGGTAAGGTTATCCACCTCTTCCTGGTACTGTGTGGGAGACACCCTTATAAAGGAGATTTCCCTTCTATAGTAAAGGTCTCTTACAAAAATGTAACTTCTGCTTGGATTTCAGAGTACCTCCCAGGTCTACTGTTTCTTAAAAAATTACCATCCTAAAATAATCCTTATGCCAGAGAGACACATTTTGGGTCAGCAAATTTTGCTCTCCTACAGAGTAATGCGATTTCTATCACAGTCTCAGCAAAGTCCTTGGTAGACTTAAGACAAGCATCTTTAAAGTTTATACAGAAAGACAGAGGCCATAGAATAGTTAAGCTAATCCTGACAGAAGATGGTAAAGGGGGAGGAATCACTCTTTGTGAAGACTTAAGTCTTACTGTATAGCTACACTAATCAAGACAGTGTGGTATTGTCAGAGATAGGTGCATAGAAACATATATCAATGAACAGAACAGAGAACCCAGAAATATACCCGCACAAATAGGCTCAGCTCATTTCTTTTCTTATTAATCCTCTTTTGATCTGGATTTTTCTCAGTTCCCCATCCTGTTTTTTCTTCGTTATTTTTGGCTACTCTGGATCTTCATTGCTGCGTGCATGCTTTCTCTAGTTGCGGCAAGCCTACTCTTTTCTGGTTGCAGTGGCTTCTCTTGTTGCAGAGCACAGACTCTAGGCTCACGGCTTTCAGTAGTTGCAGCACTTGGCCTCAGTAGTTGCAGCTCAAGGGCTCTATAGCACAGGCTCAGTAGTTGTGGCTCATGGGCTCAGCTGCTCCATATCATGTGGAATCTCCCTGGACCAGGGATGGAACCCATGTCCCCTGCATTGGCAGGCAGATTCCTATCCACTGTACCACCAGGGAAGTCCTCAGCTCCTTTTTCACAAAAGTGCAAAAGTATTTCAATGGAGGAAGGATTGCCTTGTCAACAAATGGTGCTGGAGCAATTGAACATTCATGTGCAAAAAAATGAAACTAGACTTAAGCCTCACACCTTAAACAACTCAAAATGAATCTTGGAATTAAATGCAAAATACAAAATTATAAAACTTTTAGGAAAAGAAAAATTACTGGGATTTACAAGGCTAAGGAGTTCTTTGACTTGACATTGTCAGGGAGGAAGAAAGTCAAAAGAGGATGTTAGGCATAGTAGTTTGGGACTTCACAGGCAGTGGAGGGGGGCAGGCAATTCACAAGAGATGGAAAAGCAAATGTTTGGTAAATAAAAGTTTGCTGAGCCATGCACAGACAGTGAGACTCACTAATTTTAATAGACTTCCCTATGTTCCTCCCTGTCTACTCACTAGTTCGTACTGTAGTTATCTATGGTGATAGCTCTCTTCCTGGAACAGATCCTCTAACTGCCTTAAACCTTTTAGGCAGTTAGGAGGCAGGTCAAAGGTCCTTCCCGAGTCTTTGGGGCCTTAAAAATAACCTACATTAATCTTCAGGCCAAAGGGACACAATTCAGGGCAGTGTAGTTTGCTTCCCTACAACATGGTTGCATTTTTTTTGGTTTTCCCTGGCTCCCACCAATAAATTTCTTTGCGGACCTTTTTTGCTTTCTCTAGTTTAAAATATGTTCTTCAGCAAAACAGAACACTGTCCATTATGCAGAACATCATCAAAAAACTCCCCCTGGGGCTTTGAAGCTTCTCTCTGTGAAGCTAAGTGGCATTGCGTGTTTCCCTGGCATGTGTTTTGGTCCTATAAACGAGCATCCTCTGGTCCGGGAGCTGGTTTCCAGATGGACGAACCCACCACAGCACATCACTAATTTCAGGTTAAGGCTGACCAAGAACAATTTGTGCTTTCTGGTTTCTCTGGCACATGGCTGATATTACAGGGCTGACTCATTGTGATTAATCCAGTGACTGCAGGCACAGCCTTGTGGAAAGACAAAGCCAGCATCACTTGTCTCACTTCATCACTGAGTGCTGGAGCTTCCATTTCCTCATCGGGAAAAAGCTTTTTACCTCAAAGAGCTATTGTGAGGCTTGGAGAGTTGAACTAGCTGTGAAACACTTGCGCCAGCCAAGGAAATGTGAGTCACCATTTTGAGTCTCAAATAGGATTGGATTCAGCTGTGAGTAACAGAAACCTCCAAATACTCGTGGCTTAAACAAGGTAGAAGTTTATGTCTCTCATGATCAAGATCCAGGGAAGTTGTAGGGGAGGAAAAATAATTTTTCTTCTACCCTCCTGAGTTCTTAGCTGAGACCCCTGTAATAAAAGATGGATTAACAGAGAAAAGGGACTTCCCTGATGGTCCAGGGTTAAGACTCTGCACTTCCACTGCAGGTGGTTCGGGTTCCATCCCTGGTCAGGGAAGTTCCATATACCATGCGATGCGGCCAAAAGAAAAAAAAAAGCCTACAAGTTTTAATTAACATGTGTATCTCCTGTGTACCTGGGAGAGATCCAGGAAAACTAATTCCCTGAGGTGGCCTAACCAGTTTCTATACCATCTTCAGTTAAGGACGAAAGAAGGTGTGTGTGCTAAGCATGGGGGACAGTTCTGGGGGGTCACCAAGAAAATCATGGTAAACAAGGGTAAAGTTGTTATGTAGATTGAAGTTGGCACCTTCTTCACTGATAAGAGTTTCTTGTGATTTAGTCTATCTTGTAAAGAGAGGGAGACACGCTTACAAACGAAGATTTTCCTTGTAAATGCCTCTTACAAAAGAGTAGCTTCTGTTTTCAGAGCTTCTCCTACACCTCATTTCTCAAAATAATCAGCTGAAAATAATCCTTAGGGCTGTTAAAAAAAGACAATGGGCCCAAAATGGATTCACTTGGGCTAAACCTACGTCACCAAACCAAGACTTAACACCTAATTTAAATACAGTTTCAACCTCTCCCAGGAGTAGAATCTTAAGCCAATCAGTTTGGAAGGTCAGCACTAATGAGGTAATCTGCCTGATGGACTCCTGCCATCTCCCAAAGGAGCTTGACCTTGCCACAATCCTCCCTTTGCTAGTAACTTCCTTGTCCTGCCCTCTTCTGCCTAGGAAAAGGCAAAATGAAAAGTCTTTCATTTTGTACAGCTCCTCAGAACTCCTTTCTATCTGCTGGATGGAATGCTACCCAGTTCATAAATCACTGAATAAAGCCAATAAGATCTTTACAACTGGGAATTCCCTGGTGGTCCAGTGGTTAGGACTGATTCTGCACTTCCATTGCTGGGGGGTCTGAGTTCCATCCCTGGTTGGGGAACTAAGATCCTGCAAGCTGCACAGCATGGCCAAAAAAAAAAAAAAACCAAACAAGAAAAAGAGACCTTTATAATTTACTTAGTTGAACTTTTTTTTTTTTTTTCCGCCTTGGCAAAGAGGCATTTTTTGGAGTGGTGCTACCCTCCAAAATCTGGATCCTGTGTGGCAGCTCTGCTCCACAAAGCTCTTACAGACCCAGATTCTGCCTATGTTATTGGTTGTCTGTGTGTGGTTTCTCTTCTCACAGTCACCTCTTGATCCAAAAGGGCTGCAGAACATCATCCAACTCTGTCACCTTTACTTAATACTTCACTCCTGTCACTTCTGTTACCACATGAGTGGTAACGTTTCCCACATTAAACAATTCTGTGACACCAGCTAAGTGTCCTACAATTTAACTCAATTTTGACACCATCTACCTGGAGATAGAATCAGGCCCTTCTCTGATGTTGAAAGCTCAGCTTCTCTGTACATGGGTGCTGGATCAAATCTCGGAGATAGAGTTTTGGGTGAAGTAGAAAAGAGTAGCTTTATTGTACACTTTATCCATACTTTGGGGTGTGGATGGGGAGGCATTTTTTGTTCACCAACCAGGAAGCTCTCCAAACACTGTCCTTTTGGGTTTTTGTGTAGTCACGATGGTATGATCACTCACCTAGAACCAGACATCCTGGAAGTCAAGTGGGCCTTAGAAAGCATCACTATGAACAAAGCTAGTGGAGGTGATGGAATTCCAGTTGAGCTATTTCAAATCCTAGAAGATGATGCTGTGAAAGTGCTACACTCAATATGCCAGCAAATTTGGAAAACTCAGCAGTGGCCACAGGACTGGAAAAGGTCAGTTTTCATTCCAATCCCAAAGAAAGGCAATGCCAAAGAATGCTCAAACTACCACACAATTGCACTCATCTCACATGCTAGTAAAGTAATGCTCAAAATTCTCCAAGCCAGGCTTCAGCAATACATGAACCATGAACTTCCAGATGTTCACGCTGGTTTCAGAAAAGGCAGAGGAACCAGAGATCAAATTGCCAACATCTGCTGGATCATGGAAAAAGCGAGAGAGTTCCAGAAAAACATCTATTTCTGCTTTATTGACTATGCCAAAGCCTTTGACTGTGTGGATCACAATAAACTGTGGAAAATTCTGAAAGAGATGGGAATCCCAGACCACCTGACCTGCCTCTTGAGAAACCTGTATGCAGGTCAGGAAGCCACAGTTAGAACTGGACATGGAACAACAGACTGGTTCCAAATAGGAAAAGGAGTACGTCAAGGCTGTATATTGTCACCCTGCTTACTTAACTTCTATGCAGAGTACATCATGAGAAACGCTGGACTGGAAGAAGCACAGGCTGGAATCAAGATTGTCCGGAGAAATATCCATAACCTCAGATATGCAGATGACACCACCCTTATGGCAGAAAGTGAAGAGGAACTACAAAGCCTCTTGATGAAAGTGAAAGAGGAGAGTGAAAATGTTGGCTTAAAGCTCAACATTCAGAAAATGAAGATCATGGCATCTGGTCCCAACACTTCATGGGAAATAGTTGGGGAAACAGTGGAAACAGTGTCAGACTTTATTTTGGGGGGCTCCAAAATCACTGCAGATGGTGACTGCAGCCATGAAATTAAAAGATGCTTACTCCTTGGAAGAAGAGTTATGACCAACCTAGATAGCATGTTGAAAAGCAGAGACATTACTTTGCCAACAAAGGTCCGTCTAGTCAAGGCTATGGTTTTTCCTGTGGTCATGTATGGATGTGAGAGTTGGACTGTGAAGAAAGCTGAGCGCCAACAAATTGATGCTTTTGAACTGTGGTGTTGGAGAAGACTCTCGAGAGTCCCTTGGACTGCAAGGAGATCCAACCAGTCCATTCTAAAGGAGATCAGCCCTGGGTGTTCTTTGGAAGGACTGATGCTAAAGCTGAAACTCCAATACTTTGGCCACCTCAGGCGAAGAGTTGACTCATTGGAAAAGACTCTGATGCTGGGAGGGATTGGGGGCAGGAGGAGAAGGGGATGATAGAGGATGAGATGGCTGGATGGCATCACCGACTCGATGGATGTGAGTGTGAGTGAACTCCGGGAGTTGGTGATGAACAGGGAGGCCTGGGGAGCTGTGATTCATGGGGTCGCAAAGAATCGGACACGACTGAGTGCCTGAAATGAACTGAACTGAACTGAACTGAACTGAATTGATTAAATCCTTGACCGTTGGTGATTAATTCAATTTCCAGCTGCTCCCAGGAGGCAGGGGGTGGGGGGTGGCGGTGGGGCTGAAATTTCTAACCCTCTGCTCACTGAGTTGGTTCCCCTGGCAACCAGTCCCCATCCTGAGGCTAATCCAGGAGCTTGCCCCAAACACCTAATTAACATACCCACTGGTGCTTGAAAGGGATGTGTTCAGAGTAACAGAAGTCACCTTCATGGCTTTTATCACTTAGGAAATTCCAAGGGTTGTAGGAGCTCTATGCTAGAAACAAGATCAAATACATATTTCTTAGTATAAATCACAGTATCGTGCCAACAGATCCTCAGTCAAGCCAGAAGGAGGGAGAAAGAAGGTGAGGAAAACCACATCTTCTATCAAGAATGCTCTCTGACAGTTGGACAAACCCCTCTGCTCCCATCCTGTTGGCCAAACCCAAGTCACATGACTAAACCAAAATGCAGAGGAGGCTGGGAAATGTCATTTTTCTCCTACTCAGTTATATAGCTGGCTAAACAATGAGGATTCTATTACTGCAGATAAAGGGAAATTATATAAAAAAGGGAGACTGCCACAACTTGGTTGGTACCCTAGGAAAGTGGAGGATTGTTATGTAGCTTCCCCCAGTCACCTGGGGAAAGGTTGTGCTGTCAGCAGACTTTGATCAAGGCAATCAAAATATTCACAAGTGTGCTTTCACATCCAAACTTCTCCAGGGTCACATCTGGACTAAAAGTCAGAGCCCCAGCCCTCCACTCCCATCCCCACCCCTGAGAGAACTCGCCCGACTTTCCAATTTGGTAAACTATTGTACGGTCAGGCCATTCATGATGGTTGCCATCTTTAATGGCTGTACATCCCCAGCCAGACCAGTGCCTGCTTCACCTACACCTACTCACATGAATGACCTTTCTACATATTTGCCCCAGGCTCCAGTCAGTGGCTTGTTCTAACCTTTAGATCAGAACATCACCATAGAGCTTATCAGAGGGGCGGTGAGGGGTGTGCCCCTCTGCTGGTTTCCTTGTTAACCACTGACCAGTCCACTTGACGTCAATTTCCCCTATAATTGGCAACCTCCTCCCGTCCCCAGACTGAAGACTGCCTCCACGACCTGCTGGCGAGATGTTGCTTCAGGGTTTTGCTTTAGATATGTAAGATTTCCCGCCCATTAAACTGTTGCTGGAGAGCAAATGTCTCGTCCTGGGACCCCAAAGTGAATGGCCTTCACTCTGCGCAGGAAAGAATTCAAGAGCAAGCCAAAGCCCAGGTGAGTTTATTTAGAGGGATATGCATTCCACAGGCACAGTGCTGACTGTCTCAGAAAGTGAGAGCTGCTGTGGGGTATGGGGTCATTGGTTTCTTTGGACTGAATCATTTTATACGCTACTCAGTGGGAGGAATGTTCTTGCTGTTTCAGGGAAGAGTGGGGTCTTGGCAGGAATTGGGCCTCTGCCCACTTTTTGGGCTTTTATGGTTGTCTTGGAACTGTCGTCTTGTGACGGGGAGTAATTTTGAGTGTTACAATGAAGGTGTGTGTGTGCTCCGTCAAGTCCGACTCTTTGCGACCACATGAACTGTAGCCTGCCAGGCTCCTATATCCAAGGAATTTTCCAGGCAAGAATACTGGAGTGGGTTGCCATTTCCTCCTTTGGGGGTTGTTCTCAACCCAGGAACTGAGCCTGTGTCTCCTGCACTGCAGATGGATTCTTCACCACTAGAGCCACCTGGGAAGCCCCGTTACAAGGAAAGTATAATAAGCTAAAGGTCAATGGCCAGGCTCTTCTCAAAGCCATCTTGGTTTCAGCTGGTTCCTGTTGGTCATTCTTGCATTCCCAGCTGTGCCCCCTCTTCATTTATTTAGTGGTTGTGCCCTGCCCCCTTCCCTCCAGTCTCATTTCTCCCTCAGAAAGTTTTCTCCCATAGTCTTTTGGGAAGCAGAAGGGTCATGGACCTTCTGTAACTGCTTCAGAGCTGGGTAATGGCGTCAGCCCTGCTGGTCAGAGAGTAGAAATCTCTGGATGCCTGGTCTAGGGGTCCCCGGGGCAGGATAGCTTCTTGTTTTAAGTCAAAGGGCAGTGTGGCCTGGAATCCTTGCAATGCCCTCATTTTGATGTGGAACTGTTGTACCCTGAAAAACATGAACTAGGCCTGTGAGGGGCAGGAACCCAGGAGGGCTATGCAGGATGCTCTAACGGAGAACCACGTGGCATTAGGGTCTGACCCCTGGTTGTAGGGTGTAACCATGATGCTTGTTCATAAATCTTCTTGATGTCCATCTTGATCTGGCCCGAATTGTTGACACAAGTAGAGCAGGTTTCGTTTATGACTGCACAAACACCACCCTGCTCAGCCAGCAAGTAATCTAAGGCCTTTCTGTTGTCCATAACCACACTGGCCAGTGAGTTTAAAGAAGTTGAAAGTCTGTTTAGGGCATTTCCAGTGGTCAGGGCCGGGCTCTCTATAAAGTGTTGGTTACATTTTCTAGGATTACCTCATGGTTGGCAAAGCCTCCCCATGGAGCTGCCAATCCCCCTTCCAGTCCTATTCTTGCCAGTATTAATCCAATGGCCCTCTTGGGATGGTACTGAGTGTTACTATGTAGTGTTACTAAGAATGGGACCCAATGTTCTAATGCACCGGCAGGCTCCTTTGTGCCACACACTATCAACATAAGGATAACCATGTACACAGGGGCCAATTTTTCTCCCAGCTGCCCTTGTCTTTGGGCCCTCGTTCTGGCGAGTGCCACATATGCAGACATATACTGAAGGTGCAATAAGAGATCTGGGAGCAGACGAATTTAACAAGGAAGCCGCCGTCTGAATCATGGAAAAGACGAGTTTTGAACACAACTCGGGGATAAGGGCCTATTAATATATTCAAAATAGTTAAGTTCTGGAGTATTCCATGCCCTTGGGTTAGATGAGATGGTGAAGTAAGAGGGTTTTACCTACAGCTTCTGTGGAGTCTAATTTTTAGTCCATAGCATGGACTAGTCTCAGCGCACAGAGTGGAGGTGTTTGTAGGAAGGCACTTTGGGTCCAGGTTCCAAAACGCTGTGATGATGTTACCATCCAGTGGCTAGGGATTGCTCCAAAGAGGCTCACCATAGCCAAGAGAACCATTAGAGGTGTAGTAGCATTGGAAACATGACTGGTTTTCTGGATAACAAAAACAGCCATCATTAATGGAAAAGTTATGTCACCTTTTAAAAAGAGTTAAACTTAGGCAAAGTGTTCAGCCTGAAGGGAGTAGTGCCCAGCATGCTCAAATCTTGGGCATGGAAGGGAGTGGGCGCTGGATTTTTATGTGTGTGTGTTTAAATCTTATTCTGTGCTAGGTCTGTGTTGCTGCGTGAGCTTTTCTCTAGTTGCAGTGTGCCGGCTTCTCATTGTGGCGACTTCTCTTGTGGTGGAACACCGGCTCTAGGGCGTGAAAACTTCAGTATTTGGGGCATGTGGGCTTCAGGAGTTGCAACTCCTAGGCTCTAGAGCACAGACTCAATAGTCGAGGCACACGGGCTTAGTTGCCCTGCAGCATGTGGGATCTACCTGGATCAGGGAGCGAACCCATGTCTCCTGCATTGACACGCGGATTCGTTACCACTGAGCTACCAGGAAGCCCCACCATGTTTGAATTGCTAATACTGTTGTGTGTACCTATTTGTACCTGTAACAATTGTTGGAAGCCAGGATATTTATGGCAGACACAACATTTAACTAGTTTTTCTCCCAGGGAGACTACTTTAGATGTTGACTAAAGCATTATTTTCCCATTTTGCCTGAGCCATGACATTGCCAGAAGTCCTACCAGGAGTATCATAGCTTTTGACATCATATTACTGTATTTTTATCTCAGACCCAGTAGGATAAAGAAGATATTTACCAGGGCAAGGGGATTCTGAAAAGCTGCAGAGTAAGAGCATGATAGAAACACAAAGATGACTAGGCCAACCTACCACAGCCATGTGAAGTCACTTACCTGTTCTCTTGAACAGGTATCTGAGGTCTTCCTCTGGCTCGCAAGAGTAGGTCCTCTCTGGTTCCTGTTAGGACTTAAAAGATACAGGTTTTATTCTAGACAGATGTACCCAACTAGTAACTCTCTGTAGCTTGTCAGCAGCTGGGGCACTTAGTAACATTTGATATGGTCCCTTCCGTTTTGGATGTAGCTGGTACTCAGGCGACTCTTCCCAAGTTTTTAGTAGGACAAAGTCCCCTGACTGGACTGAGACCTTGACCTTCTCTCTTGTGGGGGTGGGCAGCACTTTGTTTCTATATTCTTGGATGGTCTTTTGAACCTGGCTCAAGTTAACAACTGGGGAAACCAGTTTATGGACTTCCTCATGGAATAAGAGATCTGAAGTTAAAAAGGGGTTTCCCATAGATCATTTCAAATGGGCTACGTTTTAAAATTCCCTTTAGGGCCATTCTAGTCCATAGAAAGGCTACGTAGGCAGGAGGGAGACCCAGGTTTCTGAAGTCTCTTAGCACAGTTTAGCGAGTGCTGTTTTTAGAATTGCTTTTTCTACCTTGCCTGACGACTGGGGCCTCCAGGAAGAGTGGAAGCAATGGTTAATACCCAGAGCTGCAGAAAACTTGTGGGTCACCTTGGTGGTGAAGGAGGGTCGTTTATTACTCTGTGGGCTTTTGGGCAACTTGAATCTCCGAATTATCTCTTAAAGTAGAAATTTGGTGACACCTTGTAGTTTTGATTTTGATTTCTCTAATAACTAGCAATGTTGAGCATCCTTCCATGTGTCTTTTGTCCATCTGTATATCTTCTTTGGAGAAGTGTCTATTTAGATACCCTGCCCATGTTTTGATTGGGTTGTTTGTTTGCTTGATATTGAGCTGTATGAGCTGTTTGTATGTTTTGGAGATTAATCCCTGGTTGGTTGCGTTGTTTGCAAATACTCTCTCCCATTCTGTAGGTTGTCTTTTTGTTTATGGTTTCCTTTGCTGTGCAAAAGCTCTTTAGTTTCATTAGGTCCCATTTGTTTATTTTTGTTTTTATTTCTAGTACTCTAGGAGATGAATTCAAAAAGATATTGCTGTGATTTATGTCAAAGAGTGTTCTGCCTATGTTTTCCTCTAGGGGTTTTACAGTATCTGGTCTTAACATTTAGGTATTTAACCCATTTTTATTTTTCTGTGTGGTGTTCTAATGATCTATTTTCATTTTCTACATGTAGCTTTTACATTTACCAGTTTCCCCAGCACCACTTATTGAAGAGACTTTTCTCTGTTGTCTTTCCTCCATTGTATATTCTTGCCTCTTTTGACATAGATTAATTGACCCTACATAGATGCTTGGATATATTTCTAGGCTTTCTGTCCTGTTCCATTGATCTATATGTCTTTTTTTCTGCCAGTATCATACTACTTTGATTACTGTAGGTTTGTAGTACAGTGTGAAGTCAGGGAGCCTGAATCCTCCAGCCCCATTTTTTTTTCTCAGGATTGCTTTGGCTATTTAAAGTCTTTTGTGTTTCCATACAGATTTTAAATGTTTTTGATCTAGTTCTGTGAAAAACGCAATTGGTAATACTTTAGAGATTGTGTTGAATCTGTAGATTGCCTTGGGTGGTCTTTTTGATAATATTAATTCTTCAATCCAAGAACATGGTATATCTTTCCATCTGTTTGTGTCTTTTTTTTTTTTTTTTGCTTTTTCTGTATGCTATTTTATATATTTATTGAACTTTTTATTTTGTATTGGGGTATAGCCAGTTAACAATATTGTAATAGTTTCAGGTGGACAGCAAAGTGACTCAGCCATACAGATATATGTATCTATTCTCCCCCAAACCACCCCCCTATCCAGGCTGCCACATAACATTGAGCAGAGTTCCCTGTGCTATACAGTAGGTCCTTGTTGGTTATCCATTTTAAATATAGCAGTGTGTACATGAGTTTGTGTCATCTTTGATTTCTTTCATCAGCATGTTATAGTTTTTGAAGTATAGGTTTTTATCTCCTTAGGTAGGTTTTTTTTCCTATGTATTTTATTCTTTTTATGAGATGGTAAGTGAGATTGTTTCCTTAATTTCTCTTTCTGATATTTTGTTGTTAGTGCAATAGATTTCTGTGTATTAATTTTGTATACTGCACCTTTACTGAATTCATTGAGCTCTAGTATTTTTCTGGTAGCATCTTTAGGATTTTCTATGCATAGTATCGTGTCTTCTGCAAACAGTGACAAATTTACTTCTTCTTTCCCAATTTGGATTCCTTTACTTTTTCTTCTTTGACTGCAATGGCCAGGACTTCCAAAACTATGTTGAATAAAAGTGGTGAGAGTGGACATCCTTGTCTTGTTCCTGATCTTTTCTTTTTAATATATAATCTTATTGAAATCTAGTTGACTTACAGTGTTTCAGGTGCACAGCAAGGTGACTCAGTTATACAAATACGCATATTATTTTTGAAATTATTTTCTATCATAGGTTATTACAAGATAATGACTATAGTTCCCTATGCTATATAGTAAATCTTTGTTGCCTGTTGCATATCTATTTTTTAATTAGATATCTAACATTCTATTCATACTGAGTAAAACAAGTGGAATCAAAATGTCATTTTTTTAGTTAGGCAAAAATTCATAGGTTTTCTAAAATATATATATTATACATATTTATATGTATACAAAAGCGTTTCCACTATACTTGATAAAGGCTTGAGAAAGAACATTAAGAAAGAGAGATGGGGAAATTGGAGAACATAAACTAAATGAAATGGGAGCACTGACTATGAAATAAAAAAAGTGAAACAAACTAGATAAAAGTAAAATATCATCATATAGTCCAGTTGTTTTTAAACATGACTGCTCAGTAGAAACATATCTGGAGCTCTGGAGAAAAAAATCAATACCTGAGCATTTGTATTTTTCAAAAAATTTCAAGATAATTCTGATATGCATCTGGATTTTAAATGATTGCAGGTTTTTCTACTAAATGGTAGTTTTAGTGATATAGAATTCCATTATTTTTCTGTTGACCAGTCAGGATACAATGGTATTAAGTGAGTAAGTCACATAATCACGAGAGTAAAAGATGTTTATCAGTTTTCACAATCAATAGCCAGACAAAAAGTAAAAGACAATTACAATTGCAAGTCATAATGTGAACAGGATTAACTTAACAGTATAAAATAATTACATACAATTTGGTGGGGGGTAGTGGTCAGGCAGAGTGATGTGGTAAGTAGAAGTTCATACATGCACATGTTTTAATCCACCCAGCCAGTCTGTGTCTTTTGGTTGGTGCATTTAATCCATTTACATTTAAGATAATTATTGATGTGTGTGATCCTATTACCATTTTCTTGTTTTGGGTTTATTTTCTGTAGGTCTTTTCCTTCTCTTGTGTTTCTTGCCTAGAGAGGTTCCTTTAGCATTTGTTGTAAAGCTGGTTTGGTGGTGCTGAATTCTCTTAACTTTTGCTTGTCTGCAAAGCTTTTGATTTCTCCATCAAATCTGGAGAGTCTTGTTGGGTAGAGTATTCTTGGTTGTAGGTTCTTCCCTTTCATCAGTTTAAGTATATCGTGCCATTCCCTTCTGGCTTGTAGAGTTTCTGTTGAGAAATCAGCTGATAGCCTGATGGGAGTTCCCTTGTATATTATTTGTTGTTTTTCCCTCATTGCTTTTAATATTTTACCTCTGTCTTTTTGTTTGTTTGTTTAGTTTGGGCTTCTCTGGTGGCTCAGAGGTTAAAGCGTCTGCCTCCAATGCCGGAGACCTGGGTTAGATCCCTGGGTCGGGAAGATCCCTGGAGAAGGAAATGGTAACCCACTCCAGTTTTCTTGCCTGGAGAATCCTGTGGACGGAGAAGCCTGGTAGGCTACAGTCCATGGAGCCCCAAAGAGTCGGACACGACTGAGCAACTTCACTTTCACTTTCACTTTAGTTTGGTTACTGTGTGTCTTGCTGTGTTCCTCCTTGGGTTTATCCTATCTGGGACTCTCTGTGCTTCCTGGACTTGGTTGACTATTTCCTATTACTATGTTTGGGAAGTTTTCAGTTATTATCTATAATATGAATGTAGGTGCATTTAATGTTGTCTAAGAGGTCTCTTCGGAGAAGGCAATGGCACCCCACTCCAGTACTCTTGCCTGGAAAATCCCATGGACAGAGGAGCCTAGTGGGCTGCAGTCCATGGGGTCGCAAAGAGTCGGACAACACTGACCGACTTCACTTTCACTTTTCACTTTCATGCATTGGAGAAGGAAAAGGCAACCCACTCCAGTATTCTTGCCTGGAGAATCCCAGGGACGGGGGAGCCTGGTGGGCTGCCGTCTATGGGGTTGCACAGAGTCGAACACGACTGAAGTGACTTAGCAGCAGCAGCAGCAGCAGCAGCAAGAGGTCTCTTAGGTTGTCTTTATTTCTTTTCATTCTTTTTTCTCTATTCTGTTCTGTGGCAGTGATTTCCACCATTCTGTCCTCTAGGTCTTTTATCCATTCTTCTGCCTCAGTTATTCTGCTACTGATCCCTTCTAGTCTATTATTCATCTGTTTGTTCTTTAGTTCTTGTAGGTCTTTGGTAAACATTTCTTACATCTTCTCAGTGTTTGCCTTCATTCTTTTCCTGAGATCCTGGATCGTCTTCACTATCATTATTCTGAATTCTTTCTCTGGAATGTTGCCTATCTCCACTTCATATAGCTGTTTTTCTGGGGTTTTATCTTGTCCCTTCATCTGGGACATACCTTTCTGCTTTTTCAGCATGATTGACTTTCTGTAATATGGTTTTTGTTTTAGCTGCTGTGGAGCTGTGCTTCTTGCTTCTTCTGTTTGCCCTCTGATGGATGAGGCTAAGAGGCTTGTATAAGCTTCTTGATGGGAGGGACTGATGGGTAAAACAGGGCCTTGCTCAGTAAAGCTGTAATCCAATTATCTGCTGATGGGTGGTGTTGCACACCCCCCCCCCCCAAGTAGTTGTTTGGCCTGAGGCAACTCAGCCCTGGGGCCTACAGGCTCTATGGTAGGGTTAATGGTGAACTTCAAGAGGGTTTATACCAAGAGGGACCTTCCCGTGCTCCTGTCCCTGTGGTGAGCCCCTGCCGACCCACACCTCCACAGGAGGCCCTCCAACACTGGCAGGCAGTTTTGGTTTAGTCTTCTGTGGGGTCACTGCTCCTCTCCTCTGGGTCTTGGTGGACACAAAACTTTGTGCCCTCCAAGACTGGAAGTCTCTGTTTCCACCAGTCCTCTGGAAGTCCTATAATCAAATCCCGCTGTCCCTCAAGGCCAGATTCCGTGGGGATTCCCAGGCCCTTTGTCAGATCCCCAGGTTGGAAAGCCTCAGGTGGGGTTCAGAACCTTCACAACAGTGGGAGAACTTCTTTGGTATTACTGTTCTCCAGCCTGTGGGTCACCCACCGGGCAGGTATGGGATTTGATTTTATCGTGATTGTGCCCCTCCTACTGTCTC
This sequence comes from Capricornis sumatraensis, assembly GCF_032405125.1. Lineage (NCBI taxonomy): Eukaryota > Metazoa > Chordata > Mammalia > Artiodactyla > Bovidae > Capricornis > Capricornis sumatraensis. Next base: position 102,498,279 of record NC_091092.1, on the reverse strand, counting down.
ACTGCAGCTTCTTCTTTGTCTTTGGATGTGGAGTATTTGTTTTGGTAGATTCCAGCATCTTCCTGTCGATGGTTGTTCAATAGCTGGTTGCAATTTTGGTGCTCTCGCAGGAGGAGATGAGCACATGTCCTTCTACTCTGCCATCTTGAACCGGAAGCCTGTTCACGATCTTAGAGGGAATGCTTTCAGCTTTTCATCATTGAATATAATGTTAGCTGTGGGTTTGTCATAATGGCTTTTATTATGTTGAGGTATGTTCCCTCCATGTCCATTTTCTGGAGAGATTAAAAAAAAAAATCACAAGTGTATGTTCAATTTTATTAAAAGACTTTTCTGTATCTATTGAGATAGTCATATGATTTTATTCTTCAGTTTGTTAATGAGGTGTATCACTGATTAATTTGTGGATATTGAAAAATCCTTGCATCCCTGGGATAAATTCTACTTGATCCCATGATGTATGATCCTTTAATGTGCTGTTGGATTCACTTTGCTAGTATTTTGTTGAGGATTTTTGCACCTATATTGTATCATCAGTGATATTGGCCTGTAATTTTCCTTTTGCGTGTGTGGTATCTTTGTCTGGTTTTGGTATCAGGGTGGCCTTATAGAATGAGTGTAGAGGTGTTCCTTCCTCTGCAACTTTATGGAATAGTTTCAGAATAGGTATTAACTCATCTCTAAATGTTTGACAGGATTTGCCTATGATGCCATCTGGTGCTGGACCTTTATTTGTTGGGAGTTTTGAAATCATAGCTTCAAATATCAGTACTTGTAATTGGTCTGTTTACATTTGCTATTTCTTCCTGGTTCAGTCTTGGGAGATTGTACCTTTTTAAGAATTTGTCCATTTCTTGTAGGTTCTTTATTTTATTGGCATATGGTTGCTTATAGTACTCTTTTATGGTCCTTTGTATTTCTGTGGTGTCAGTTATAACTTTTTTCATTTCTAATTTTATTGATTCGGGCCCTCTCTTTTTTGTGTGATGAGTTGGGCTAAAGGTTTATCAGTTTTGCTTATCTTTCCAAAGAACCAGCTTTTAGTTTCATTGATATTTTCTGTTGTTTTCTTCTCTATTTATTCCCGCTCTGATCTTTATGATTTCGTTCCTTCTGCTACCTTTGGGTTTAGTTTGTTGTTTGTCTAGTTGCTTTAGGTGTAAGGTTAGGTGGTTTATTTGAGACTTTTCTTGTTTTCTGAGATTAGCTTATATCACTGTAAGATTACATCTTAGAACTACTTTTGCTGCACCCCATAGGCTTTGGATTGTCACATTTTCATTTGTTTCTAGGTGTTTTTTGATTTCCTCTTTGAGTTCTTCAGTGATCCATTGGTTGTTTAGTAGCATATTGTTTAGCCTCAATGTGTTTGTGTTTTTTAGAGGTTTCTCTTTCTGCTGCTGCTGCTGCTGCTAAGTTGCTTCAGTTGTGTCCGACTCTGTGCGACCCCATAGACGGCAGCCCACCAGGCTCCCCTGTCCCTGGGATTCTCCAGGCAAGAACACTGGAGTGGGTTGCCATTTCCTTCTCCAATGCATGAAAGTGAAAAGTGAAAGTGAAGTCGCTCAGTCGTGTCCGACTCTTAGCGACCCCATGGACTGCAGCCTACCAGGCTCCTCTGTCCATGGGATTTTCCAGGCAAGAGTACTGGAGTCGGGTGCCATTGCCTTCTCCAGTTGATTTCTAATCTGATAGCATTATGGTCAGAAGCGATGTTTCATGTGATATAAATTTTCTTCAAGTTACTGAGACTTGCTTTATGGCCCAGAATATGATCTGTCCTGGAGAATGTTCCATGTGCACTTGAAGAATGTATATTCTGCTGCTTTTGGATGGAATGCTCTGTAATATCAATTCAGTCGATTTGGTCTAATGTGTCATTTAAGGCCTGTGTTTCCTTATTGAATTTCTGTCTGGATGATGTGTCCATTTATGTAAAGGGGTATTTTTTAAAATGCTTTTTTTATTAATTTTTATTGCAGTATAGTTACTTTACAGTGTTGTTACTTCTACTGCATAGCAAAACGAATTAGCTGTATGTATACATATATCCCTTCCCTTTTGGATTTCCCTCCCACTTAGGACATCACAGTGCATTAAGTAGAGTTCTCTGTGCTATGCAGTTTGTCCCCATCAGTTGTCTATTTTATAGATAGTATCAATAGTGTATATATGTCAATCCCGATCTCCCAATTCATCCTACCCGCCTCACCCCCCTTGTTTCCATATATTTGGTCTCTACGTCTGTGTCTCTATTGCTCCTTTGTAAATAAAGTTATATATACCTGTTTTCTAGATTCCATATATGTGCATTAATATACAATATTTGTTTTTCTCTGACTTACTTCACTCTGTATGACACATTCTAGGTCCATCTATGTCTCTACAGATGACCCAATTTTGCTCCTTTTTATGGCTGAGTAATATTATATTGTATCTATGGACCACATCTTCCTTATCTATTCCTCTGTTGATGGACATTTAGGTTGTTTCCATAGCTTGGCTATTGTACATAGTGCTGCTATGAAGATTGGGGTGCATGCACCTTGTAGAATTAGAGTTTTGCCTTTTCTGAATATATGCCCAGGAGTGGAATTGCTGGCTCATATGGTAACTCCACTTTTAGCTTTTTTAAGGAAACTCCATACTGTTCTCCATAGTAGCTGCACCAATTTACATCCCCGTTAACCGTGTAGGAGAGTTCCCCTTTCTCCACACCCTCTCCAGCATTTAATATTTGTACATTTTTTGATGATGGCCACTCTGACTGGTATGAGATGATACCCCATTGGAGTTTTGATTTGCATGTCTCTAATAAGTAGCAACATTGAGCATCTTTTCATGTGCCTGTTGGCCATCTGTACAGCATGTATCTTTGAACACTATAGTTTTGCTTGTTTTCAATGTTTAAATGGAATCATACTCTACATATCCCTTTGTGTGTATCTTCTTTTTATTTGGCATTATATTTATGAGTTTTACTCTTGTTTTGTGTGGTACAGTTTGCCCATCTTCCTTGCTTTGTGATATCTCATTGTATGAATATACTTCAGTGTATGTACTTGCTCTACTGCTGCTGGGTATCTGGGTTATTTCCACTTTGGGGCTCTTGGGAATAATGCTGCTATTAATAATCTTCTACATATTACTCTTCTGTACAAGTATGTACATTTCCATTGTATATATGCCAAGCAGTGGAATAACTGGGTCATGGGTTATTCATTAGTTGATAATGCCAAATTGTTTGTCAATTACATTTACAAGTTACATTTCTTCCCATGCAGTATGAAGTCCCCATTCCTCCACATCATGACCAGTACTTGCTACTGTTTGATAACACTAGTGTGTGTTGACTGTATAGTAGTATCTTGATGTTTTAATGTACACGTCTCTAATCACGGCTGATGTTGAGAATATTTTTATATGTTTCTTGGTTAGTTGAATACCTACTTTTGTGAGGTACCTGTTGAAGTCTTGTACATCTTTCCACTGGATTGTTTGCCTTATTGATTTGTAGGAAATCACTCATTGACATATTTTGTAATATTTTCTCCCATTCTATGACTTGCCTTTTCAGCTTCTTAACCATGTCTTTTGATAGTGTTAATTTATTCTTAAGATCCTAAATTTAATACTCTTGTTTATCAGTCTCTTTCTTTATGGTTTATGCTTTTTGTGTCCTGTTTAAATCATCTTCTCCTACCCTACATTATGAGGATATTCTAGAATACTATTTCTGTAGAAGCTTTATTGTTTTGCCTTTCACAGTTTAGTTGCTCTGTTGTGTCCGACTCTTTGCCACCTCATGGTCTGCAGCACGCCAGGCTTCCCTGTCCTTCACTATCTCCTGGAGTCTTCCCAAACTCATGTCCTTTGAGTAGGTGATGCCATCCAACCATCTCATCCTCTGTCGTCCCCTTCTCCTCCTGCCTTCAATCTTTCCCAGCATCAGGGTCTTTTCCAATGAGTCAGTTCTTTACATCAGGTGGCCAAAGTATTGGAGTTTCAGCATCAGTCCTTCCAATGAATATTCAGGACTGCTTTCACATTTAGATCTATATTCTGTGCAGACACACATATTTTGTGTGTCTGATGTAAAGTATGGGTCAAGAATTTTTTTTCCACATGTTTATCCAGTTGTTGTCACATATTATTTATTGAAAAGACTATTCTTTCCCCACCACCTCTCTGCTAAGGTCCAAATACGCTGGGACTCTTTCTGGGCTATTTTATGCTAATATCACATTTATCTACTTACTATAGCTTCATGGTAAATCTTAAAAGTCTTTAGAGTCACAGACATAGAAAATAAACTCATGGTTATGAAAGAAGAGAGGGAGGCAGGGAGGGACAAATTAGGAGTATGGGATTAACAGATACAAATTACTATATATAAAATAGATAAGCAACAAGTATTTTTACCACAGGGAATTATACCCAATATCTTATAATAACATATAATACAATATAATTTGTCAAACACAATATTGTAAATCAACTATATTTCAATTAAAAAAAGTCTTTAAAGGAATTTCTCATACCTTGTTCTTCTCCTTCAAGTTTGCTTGCCTTGACTATTCTAGATCCTTGGAATTCTCATGTAAATTTTATGATCAGTTTGTCAAGTTCCACAAATAAACAAACAAAAAAAGCCCTAGAAATTGTGAATTTGATTGCATTGAATCTGTAGACTATTTTGAAGAAAATTAGCACCTTTATGAGGTTGCATATTCCCAGTCATAACTATGGTGTATTTTTCCCTTTATTTGTCTTAAGTTTTTCGATCACACTTTAAAAACTATAACCTACATAGGAGTCTTTCATGTCTTTGGTTAGGCTTATTCCTAGGTGTTTGATGTTCAAATCTTCTATAGCCCTACTAATTTTTTGTCTGCTTCCCTATCATTACTGAGAGAGGGATGTTATAATAGCCCACTATTATGTTGATTTGTCTATTACTCCTTGAACTTCTGTCATTTTCCCTCTGTACTTTGAGGAGAGGTAATTAGGTGATTACCGATATAGAATTGTTATATCTTCCTAGTGATAGGATGATAAACTTTTTTATTATGATGAAATTATCTCAGTAAATGCTTTTTGCCTAAAGTCTGTTTTCTTTAAAATTAATATAGCTACACTGGCTTCTTTTGGCTGTTTTTACAATATATTTTTTCTGTCCTTTTTATTTTAAACCTTTATGTAATGCTTAAGATGTCTTGTAAGTCTAGAGACTAATTTTTAAAAAGTACAGTCTGATCATCTTTTTCTTTTAATTGGAATGTTTAATCTATTTCCATTTAATGAAAAACTTAAAATATATTTGGGTTTGCATTTATTTTCCAAGGACCTTCAATTTGTCCCTTCTGTTATCATTGTTTCTCTTTCTTGCCTTCTTATGGACTGACTTATATTTTTATTTAGCTTGGAAGTTATACTTTAAAAATTTTTGTTTTAATGGTTACTCTAAACTTGAATCCCTGACTCACAAAAGTTTAATATTTAATTAAGACTCATACCCTCACCCTTGACAATGTAAAGAGCTTAAGACATTAACTCTTTTAAAAACATTTTATTTTAGGGTTGTGTGTTTTTTTTTTTTAATTAATTTATTTTTGGTTGTGCTGGGTCTTCATTGCTGGGTGCAGCTTTCTCTAGTCGCAGCGAGTGGGGGCTATTCTTTGTTGAGGTACGTGGGCTTCTCATTGCAGTGGTTTCTCTTGTTGCAGAGCCCAGGCTCTAGAGCACACAGGCTTTGGTCATTTTGGAGCACAGGCTCTAGAAGGTGGGCTCAGTGGTTGCAGCACGAGGGCTTAGTTGCTCTGTGGCATATGCAATTTTCCCAGATAAGGGATCGAACTTGTGTCCCCTGCATTGGCAGGCAGATTCGTAACTGTTGGATCACCAGAAAAGTCACATGTTAATTCTTTTTACCTCCTTCTCAACTTATATGTCAGAGTATGTATTTTAATTCTGTGTATATTTGAAACACAACTGAACATTCAGTTCAGTTCAGTCATTCAGTTCTGTCCAACTCTTTGGAATCCCATGGACTGCAGCACGCCAGGCTTCCCTGTCCATCACCAACTAACTCCCAGAGCTTGCTCAAACTCATGTCTGTCGAGTCGGTGATCCCATCCAACCATCTCATCCTCTGTTGTCTCCTTCTCCTCCTGCCTTCAATCTTTCCCAGCATCAAGGTCTTTTCAAATGAGTCAGTTCTTTGCATCAGGTGGCCAAAGTATTGGAGTTTCAGCTTCAGCATCAGTCCTTCCAATGAATATTCAGGACTGATTTCCTTTAGGATGGACTGGTTGGATCTCCTTTCAGTCCAAGGGAGTCTCAAGAGTCTTCTCCAACACCACAGTTCAAAAGCATCAATTGTTCGGCACTCAGCCTTCTTTATTCTTCAACTCTCACATCTATACATGGCTACTGGAAAAACCGTAGCTTTGACTAGACAGACCTTTGTCGGCAATGGACCATTAGTGTAATTTATATACATGGGCTTCCCTGGTGGCTCAGAGGTTAAAACGTCTGCCTGGAATGCAGCAGACCTGGGTTTGATCCCTGGGTCGGGAAGATCCCCTGGAGAAGGAAATGGTAACCCACTCCAGTACTCTTGCCTGGAGAATCCCATGGATGGAGAAGCCTGGTAGGCTACAGTCCATGGGGTTGCAGAGAGTCGGACATGACTGAGCAACTTCACCTTCACCTCACCCATCTATTGGTGGCTCAGAGGTTAAAGCATCTGCCTGCAATGTGGGAGACCTGGGTTCAATCCCTGGGTCGGGAAGATTCCCTGGAGAAGGAAATGGCAACCCACTCCAGTATTCTTGCCTGGAGAATCCCATAGACGGAGGAGCCTGGTGGGCTACAGTCCATGGGGTCGCAAAGAGTTGGCGGACACGACTGAGTGACTTCACTTTCACCCATCTATTTACCTATTTTTTCCTCATGTGCTCAGTAATTTTTTTGTTGTTCTTCAGACATTGTATCTGCTAAATATTTGTGGCAAATAGATGAGGCTGCTGCTGCTGCGTCGCTTCAGTTGTGTCTGACTCTGTGTGACCCCATAGACAGCAGCCCACCAGGCTCCTTTGTCCCTGGGATTCTCCAGACAATAATACTGGAGTGGGTTGCTGTTTCCTTCTCCAATGCATGCATGCATGCCAACTTGCTTCAGTCGTGTCCGACTCTGTGCAACCCCATGGACAGCAGCCCACCAGGCTCCTCTGTCCACAGGATTCTCCAGGCAAGAATATTGGAGTGGGTTGCCATTTCCTTCTCCAGTAGGTGAGGCCTAGGATGATTATATCTTCCTCTAGAGATAAATGACATTTTTTTTTTTTTCTGCAAGGAACCTGGGCACAAACTATCTCTGATTCCATCTGTGATTCGAATGTCAGGGCTTGAGAAGGTTTGAAGCTGAGGGGTCACTGTGAGGGTCTATGATGGGTCACCCTTATAATTAGGAGGTAAACTCTCAGGGTCCCCAGTGAAAGTGAGGGAAGTTCACTAGCTCCTCCTCAACCCCTCACCTTCCAAATATGCCCTGACTCTCATCCCTTCCCTCTAACCCTGGGAAGCTGCCCCAAGTGCTACTGGGCCTCTTGGTCCCCTCCTCTGGAATGGGCAAATGCCCCCAGAGGAAAGTGGCCCTAAATGCTCAGTCACTCCCTTAGACATTCAGTTCAGTTCAGTTCGGTCACTCAGTCGTGTCTGACTTTGTGACCCCATGTGTTGCAGCACACCAGGCCTCCCTGTCCATCACCAACTCCCGGAGTTCACTCAGACTCACGTCCATCGAGTCAGTGATGCCATCCAGCCATCTCATCCTCTGTCGTCCCCTTCTCCTCCTGCCCCCAATCCCTCCCAGCATCAGAGTCTTTTCCAATGAGTCAACTCTTCGCGTGAGGTGGCCAAAGTACTGGAGTTTCAGCTTTAGCATCATTCCTTCCGAAGAAATCCCAGGGCTGATCTCCTTCAGAACGGACTGGTTGGATCTCCTTGCAGTCCAAGGGACTCTCAAGCATCTTCTCCAACACCACAGTTCAAAAGCATCAATTCTTCGGCACTCAGCTTTCTTCACAGTCCAACTCTCACATCTATACATGACTACTGGAAAAACCATAGCCTTGACTAGACGGACTTTTGTTGGCAAAGTAATGTCTCTGCTTTTCAATATGCTATCTAGGTTGGTCATACCTTTCCTTCCAAGGAGTAAGTTTCCTCCAAATCCTGGTCCTGTAATTCTTCACTATCTTGTTAGTTTACTAATATCTCTAAACAGATGTGTTAAATATTTCAATCAACTGTTTCAGTTGTCTTAAATATGAGGATTGGTCCAAATCACATAGTCTACTATTAGTAGAATGTGAAATCTGGTGGCTCAAACGTAAAGAATCTGCTTGCAATGCAGGAGACACAGGAGACGTGGGTTCAATCTCTAGGTTGGGAAGATCCCCTGGAGGAGGGGATGGCAACACACTCCAGTATTCTTGCCTGGAGAATCCCCTGGACAGAAGAGCCTGGTGGGCTACAGTCCATGGGGTTGCACAGAGTCGGACACGACTGAAGCAAGTTGGCATGCATGCATGTGTGAAATCTGTTATTAAGACTTTAATTTCTAATTGTCCTGATTATTTGTGAGTTTCGAGAAAGGCTATTTTGATTTTATCTTCTGTGACTTGCTTGTTTATGTATTTGCTCATTTTTTTCTCTTTTAAATTTTATAAATAATGGATGATAATTCTTTGTCAGTTAGATGTGCTGCTAGCATTACCTCCAGGTTTGTGGCTTATCTTTTTGGTTTGCTTATGGCATCTTCTATAATTTCATTTTTAATTTAAATTAACTCAGCTTTATTGATCGTTTTTTTTTCATGGTTTGTACATTTGATCGTTAAATGTTCTTGTCCTTTGTTCATATATTGGGATGTTAGTATTTTTAACCACTTTATATAAGTTCATTGTATAATAAATGTATCAACTCTTTATATATCATATTTGCTGCAAAATGTCCTTCCAAGTTTGTGGTCTGCAACTTTTTGATAGAAAAGTTTATATTTTTATGAGATCAAATCTTTTGGTTGCTTTGTGACTCTGCTTTCTTCTTATAAACTTAAAAGTTACTCTCTTCTAGAGTTTTCCTGACTAATTCTGTGTTCTTTTCATTTTCTATCCTTTCATCAAAGAGTTCTTTGTCTAAAACTAGTTTTGGTATAGGGTGTCTTAATTGTCTTAGCTTTGGAACAGATTACAATCTGGAAGGGTTACTCATCCCTCCTTGCTTTTCTTTCCTAGTATTTCCTTTAATTAAAATTAGGGGAAAAAAACCCACTGTTTATTCTGCTAGATGAATAGTCATTTTGTAAAGGTCCAATATTTTTGTTTGGATTAAAAAAATTTTTTTTTGGCGATGCTGAGCAGCATGTGGGAACTTCCCTGACCAGGGGTCAAACTCTCACCCTGGAAGTGCAGTATCTTAACCACTGGACCACCAGGGAAGTCCCTGTTTGGACTTTGGTTTGGTGCTGTATTAAACTTCCACATTAATTTGGAAAAAAATTGATGCCATTAAAATACTTTGCTTTTCCATTCAGGAACATTTCTGTTTATTCAAGTCTTTTATATTCTCAGCGCAGCTTTGAGGTCTTTTCATATAAATCCCATGGATTTTGCTGGTTTTTAAAAACTTGTTGCAATGGAGAATGGCATCTGCTTTTACCATGAACATTTTCTAACTTTATTGCCAGTATATAAGGATAGCATTGAGTTCTGAGTGATTTTGTACCTGCTCTTTATTAACTTGAATGGCTTGCCAGTTGTTTTCATGGGTATTTCAAGGTACACGATAGTATTATTAGCAAATATGCACAGTTTTCTCTCATCTTTTCCAACTTTGATACTTCTTTCCTCTGTTTTTATTGGTGTTTTAAAAGCAATATTAAATAATCATGGCAGGAGGATTATATTTTAGTGTGTGTGCTTAGTATATGTTGAGTATGCCCCCCTCACTGCATTAAAAATATTGATATATTGAGATATATTACTGTGGAAAAATAACAGCCTGGCAGAGATACAGTGTTTATAGCATTTGTCTCCAAGTGGCAGAATCTGGCTGAATGTCTCCTTTTTGTTTATCCATATTTTCTAATCATTCTAGGAAGATCATGTGTTATTTAAATAATTTAAAAGATAATTCCAATTGTAATGTCTTTATTGTGTCACTTTTAGGTGGATCATGTTGACTATGAGTTGAAATAGCTATTTATCTGCTGATGACATTTTCTATCTTATTTGTAAGAGTTTTTTATTTGCCTTTAGGAGTGCGGGCTGAATTTTGTGAAATTTTTTTTGGCAACTGTGAAGATGATCATATGATTTTTTTCCTTTTTTTTGTAATTGAGGTCTATTTTATGTTCAGTAGAATGCGTAGATCTTAGGCGTTCGGTTTGATGTGTTTGGCATATGCTGATGTAACCACCACCCCAAATGGGAAATAGAACATTTCCATCACCCTAGAAAGTTCCAGGGAAAGTCCTGTGGTAAGCTGTTGATTCGTGTGGCTGAGCCTCCACCTCCAGCCTGCGAGCGGGCTTGATTCCCCTGTCTCCAGGCTCAGTTTAACATCTCAAGGGCCTGGTGCCACATGTCACGTCCCAGTAGGCTGTCCCCTCTGGTCACTCATCATACCATCCTGGGGATAGAAGGGAAAACAGATTCTTTGCCAAGCAGGTGGCCATGGGGAGGGAGAGAGAAAGCTGCCTCCTGAGATGTGAAGAGGGAACTGCAGACACTTGGAGCGTTCAGTGATCTAGCCTGAGAATGTGTCTCTGGCCAAACTGTTTCTGGGCACCACTCTCTGAAATGTGAGGATGGGGGAGGATCATGGAGAGAGGCCAGTGCGTACATCGCCTTGACCATGGAGTTTCACTGTAGGCCCTGCGGCCTGTGTGCTGTTCCTGGAGAAAATCAGATGCCACCTTGCCTGGTCCTTTAAGGGGACTTGGTACTCTCAGGGTATTCAAGGTCACTACTCTCAGTGACCTTGAATTCCTGGTCAGTGTCTGCTACCTTGTGCCAACGTAGCTGGGTTCTTGTTGCAGATCTGCAGGCTCTGCCGCAACAGGTCATGGACTGATCCCCAGCGTTGTTTATTCAGCTTATCATATTACTGTCAACTGGGCAAAATGTAGAAGCACGTGTTTCTATTCATTCCTACCAGCTTAATATTGTTGCATGTGTCTTCAATGCCCTGAAGTGCAGAAAATGAGCTTAGTAGTAGCATTATGCTTTTGGTTATCTGTACATCTTGGGTATGAAGTCTGCAGAAAGATGATTTGTGTGCGTGTGTGCTAAGTCACTTCAGTCGTGTCCAACTCTTTGCGACCCCATGAACTGCAGCCGGCCAGGCTCCTCTGTCCATGGGATCCTCCAGGCAAGAATACTGGAGTGTGTTGCTATGCCCTCCTCCAGAGGATCTTCTCAACCCAGGGATTGAAACCATATCTCTTATATCTTCTGCATTGACAGGTAGATTCTTTCCCACTAATGCCACCTGGGAAGCCCTGAATCAGATGACTTGCGGACCCCTGAATCAGAAGGCCAGAGGCTCAAATTTCTTGTCTGGATGTGACCCAGACTCTTCTGTGTGTTTTCCATAGGGTGAGGTTTACCTGACTGAGGTAAATAATTGCTCCTGTTTGTTTCCTTAATATGTGTCTTCTCAAAGTTAGCAGTTTAAAAAAAAAAAAAAGTGAGCCCTGACAGTATATTTAGGCCTGGCTATTTCTAGGGGTGTTGGCACTGGATACATGCAAGTGTGGGCTTCTGAAGCCACCTTGGTTCTGTACTTGGGCAGAGAGCCCCGGCCCAGGAAGACAAGCTGTGAAGTAGGTCATTGAGGCACACAAGGGGGCGTCTCAGGCCAAAGCCCAGCTCCCAACCCCAAGGGCAGCAGGCTCCCTCCTGAGGCTTTCCATGCAAATGTCAAGCAAGGGACGGCCTTTCCTTGCTGGGCGCCTGTACAGCTTGACTGAGCTTAGTCACCTCTTCCTAGGAGCTGTCGCAGCTTGGATTTTTTTTTTCTTTTTCTGTTTAAACCTGAAGCTATTTAAAGCCTGCATCCAAAGGCAAGTAGTTGAGTTGCAGGGCCAGGGGCCGCATGCCTCTGGGGGGGTGGGGGTGGGGCGGGCAAGGCCAGGCCTTTATGGGAAGGTCTGCAAGGCCTAACCCTTTCCCTCTGATCCTCGGGTGGTTTGTCCTGCAATCTGAGGAGACAACTACCTTTTCGTGTTTTATACATTTTATTCATACATTTCTCCAACTTTGAAATGACAAAAGCCCAATTCTATGGTTTCCCATTACACAGCATCCTACAGGTATGTATATTCTACAAAGAATACTATGGAGTTTCTCTTCCTCCCCTGTCACACAAGAGACAGCTGATTGATTAGGGTTGCGTTGACTTGTCCTGTACCGACAGTGCACCAGCGTTCTGGGTGTTCTGGCGACAGGGCAAAGGGATCAGGGCAGGAGGGCGTGTGCTAAGGCATGTAAATAGATAAACACAGAGAGAAAGAAAAGCGGGACATTTACAAAGAATCCGAACCTTTCCGATGCCCTCACCTCCGGGGTGTCGGAGGACACAGACGCTCTTGCACACTAAGGCTTGGCTGTACCCTGCAAATACTTACAATTGGATACGGTGAAATATACAACAACTGTTAACATCGCTCTCTTTTAATCACTCAGACAATACTTCAAAACCTTTTATAAAAAGGCAATTATACATACAGGAAAAAAAAGGAACACGTTGGCAAAACTTTATGCAAAATAACCCCAGAACTGAGTTTGAACGGCAACGTGCCTGCCTGGCAATTAAACATGATGCTATGGTCTCTGCACATGGGTATTGGGATTGTTAGGCCTTTGTGTCAGCTCCTGGGCCTGCTGCCCCCACAGCTTCTCACCCCCTGCACAGGCGCCCTCTGGGGACACAGCAGAGACCAGAAATTGAGTCCCCCCAATTCTTGGTTTCTTCAAAATGCAAATAATAGCCAGGGCTACTCACGGTGGAGAAACCCCTATTTCTACCCCCGAGCAGAACTCCTTCCAAGAGACTGCACATCCTCTGGGTCCTAAGATGGTCACCCCCAGGGTTTGATAGGTGAGACCACTGGCACGTTCCTTTGGTCACATGTGGGAGAGAAGGGAAGGAACACAGATGGGGCAGCGAAGCTCCAATGTTCTACGTGTAAAGAAATAGGGGGTTGTGCTTGGGGCTGGAAACGAGGTCTCCTGTGTGTGGTGCCAAACATCTCTGTTTTCTTTTGCTTGGTCCATTTGCACAGGGTCAAGAGAGTTGATGGTTAGTTGAGGGATGGGGGTAGCTCTGGATTTTCTATGTCAGCCCACCTTCTGCAGCCCAAGAGAAGCAGAGAGAAGACCAGATAAAAAGGATGTGGACTCGTGGACATAAACTCTTTCTTCCTTTCTCTCACTTCCTGGATGCCTGTTACCCCTAAACTTCACTCACTAAACTAGAAGACCCAAGACTTCCAATAGCTCCAAGTTTAAGGCAAACCGATGAGTGGGTGTGGGCAAAGCCAACCAAGCGTTGAGCCTTACAGATGACGTCCTGTAACCAAAGACACCAAGTGGAGAGGAAGACCTTACTTCTAAAGGCGTAAGAAGTGGAAAAGTTCTACCAAATGAAACAATTCATGAGGAAAGCTTGTAGCCCTTCTGTAAGCTGCAGTCAGAAGCAAAAGATCTTTCTAAGAGGAGAATTAATAAGAGGTACAGAATAAGAGAAAGAACACTTGGGGACCTTGGTATCTAAGCCCTTGGAAACAGGATGGAATTAGGAGGCTGTGCGTTCAGTTCTGGAAAAACAAGCCCCTCCTCCCGTCTCCCCCACCCCCGGCCCTGCAACACACACACAAACACACACACTGGTTTGACGATAGGAAATAAGCAGGATGAGAATCCACAGGGGCTTGTTTGGAATGCTGATTGCAAGATGCCTTCTCTTCTTTCCAAGGAGATAGCCTGGGAGGCATTAAGAATATATTAATCAAGAAATGTTCTTGCTAGCTTTAGCGGTAGGTTCTCTTTGCCCTCAAGTGACTGACCTGAAATGAAGAAAAGGACATCAAGGGGAGACAAGAGTGGTTGCTTTGGGTCGCCTGTCCTTTAAGGGCAGTGTCCACGCCGGACATTTCCACTGCTCAGTGTCCCCAGGGGTGGCTCAACTGATTATACTTTTTCCAGGAATGAACTCAAAACTTAATGAACAGATTAACTACAAGTGATTTAAAACAAACCAAAAAAACCCCTCTATAATCATGAGATCAAAGTGTTAAAAAATAATCATAGCATGGAGTCCAGGCCCAGTGGGCTGGCCCCATCTGTGGGAGATGGACTGGGCCCTGGAGAAAAAGGAGCATATGCTGGTCCTTCGTGCGGTAAGGGCTTTGCAGCATCCTTGGATACCTCACTGCCAACGGGACGGGCTCAGAAGATGCCTTCTGAATGCAAATTGCCAAGAAGTAGGTCACCCATTTCTGTTCCTCTCTGAGCAAATATTTTAAACCATCTCACCTAACAGGAGATACACTTAATTGCTTTTTAAAAGGCTACCATATTATCTCAACACTGGGATGCTTCCTGAATTAAACTGAGTGACATTTTCCTTTTTAGTGTTAAAATTGAACATGCTGCCTGGGCAAAGTAATTACTGTTTTATGATTAGAAAATCAGGACATTCTTTTTAACAGCTAATTTGACATATTAACCCCTACCCCCCTTTCTTGCTGTAAGGAATAGGACTGGAAAGAGAGCCCTCAGAATATGGCTGAATTGACCAGTGTTAAGATTTAATAATCTAATCATCTGCTCTGTTCTTTGAAAGGAAAAAAATGATTTTGTGGATGGAATGGAAACAGTAAAGCAGCTTTTGAGCAATTTTCTGATTGCTCAGTGGACAAATGTAATGGAGTGGCAGCAGCAGTGTACTGTAATCACTCTGGATTCAGAAATTTAAGTCTTTTCTGCTAGGTCACAAAGACACTGCTTTAGGATAGTCGTATATTAGCAGAAGGGAACAGATGACCTCTTTGAGAAGTCAGAATGAGTTCTGGTGCAGGAATTTTGCCACCTGCACAATGGTGAGAGTGCCACCAGCCTGTGTGCTTCTCAGCCCCGGGGCCACAGACTACACTGGCGTTGCTTTTCTCTTCCTCTGCCTGACCTGCCTTTACCAGCATGGTGGGTGGCTCGACAGGCATCGTCAAGCATCCCCAGAGACCTGGTCTCAGAGGGCAAGTGGGCCATGGGGGTTCCTACCAGAGGGAGGGAGCTTCATTTCTCAGGTGTCAGTTGCATTCTTCTTTGTGCTTCATTGGAAAAGAGGTAGCGTGGGCACGCTCACACTGAGAAGAGCCCCATTGTGACCAATACCATCCTGGGAATGACTGGCTGGCCTTGGCGGCGCTTAGATGGCAGTCAGTCCCATCACAGCCCCAAACAGCTCTCGGGGTTTCTCCCTCCATCCAGGGTGTCTCCGATTTAGTGGTCTGGTCACCCTGAGATGGGACTCCAATGGCAGCAGTTTACTTAGCAGTTTGTAAGCTGTATACTCATCGGGTCACCGACAAAGGACAACATCGGCGGAAAACCCAGCACTGTTCGGTAAGAGTAGGGGGAGGGGAGGGTGACACCCTCAAAAGAGTATACAAAGGCCTTCTCTGTGTGGTCCTTCAAGAGGAGCTGTTCCGCTCAGAACACATCCTGCATGTCCTGCCAGGCACAAAGCAATGAGGCCATCTAACTTACAAGAAGGAAACACGATGGTATTTTTTTCAAGGTATATAGAACCACTGACACTCGAATGGAAAAACCTGCCACTGACCTCTGGCAAAAAGCAAGAAAACTGCCAGCCTGACTCACCTGTATTGGAAGAACGTGACCTCACAGAAGGGTGATGGGATGGTTAATGTCTCTGATGCAACAAGGACATGATTATCCTGTGCCAACGGATATAGCAAGAGGAAGGAGAAACCACATGTTGCCTCCAGCACTTGAGTGGCCCTCGGGTGCACTGTGTTCTGGGAGCCAGACGAGGTCCCAGCTGTGCTCTGGCAGAGTATTTAGTTGTCCTGCCAACTGATAGTCATTCCTAGGCCTTCGATGGTTCAATGAGCATCTAAAGGATTATAAAATCTAAAAGGTCATCACCTTGTAAACCTGAACAAATCTATGATGAAATGAAGGACCCAAAGGCATTTAATTATTGAACACATAAAAGGAAGTATATTTAAAAAAAATTGGTCAAACTGTCCTGTTATCATTTTAAAGGAATTTACAGGGCTGTTATAGATTATTATTCTTTTGGAATAATTCAGTTTATAGCAAATGCCTAAACTGGTTTCTTCATTGCACAGTATATTCTCTTAAAACGGGTGCTTTAAAACAATTACATACATATTAAAAATCCTCATTTCTTTGCTTAATTAAAATGTTAATACTCTCAGACAACACAGATCTGAAATGGTGAAACCAGCAATTCCCCCTCCCACCTTACAACAAATTAAATCGAGACAAAATTACAAACACATTTCACTACATGGTTATTATTAATAAAAATCAGTTTCTTTTGTTCGTTTTTTTTTTATAAAGTTGCCCGAAATGCAAGGGATGTGCATAGGTTTACAACTTAGTCATAATAGCATTTTATTCTTATTCCCCTGGGTGTGCCCCGTGAACGGAATGTACTTTGTTGTAGATTACAGATTGTTTTGTCCAACACAGACACACCGACAGCATAAACGCTCGCGACTGTCCACATGCATTAAGAGTCAAGACCCAACTTCAAATCTCTAAAAGGTTTACAGGGTGCTTCAAAGAGACAGTATCACATTATCTGGATGTTACATAAAGGACTTAAAAAAAATACTATTCTAAAAAAAAAGAGGAAAAAAAGGCCTTTAAAAATTTATGAGTTTTGTAATCACTAGACTGATTATTTCAAATAAATAAAGGAAAGAAAGATATTCCAATCCATAAAATCAGACTCTAAAAAGAATGTAGTGTTCCAACCCCAGTCAAGGTAACAGAATCATTGTTTATTATTATTAAAATAGATTATAGAAAGCAGCATCTATTTTGTGCAGTTTTTAGGGGCCTTGGAAATAAAAAGCTATGATTTCCAAAAATATAACATTCCAAAGGATTGAATAATACATACATTTAAAGATACATTTTATTAAAGTTTAGGAGAACTGATTAAAAAAGATACTGTCTCTTTAAATTAGTGTGTAATTGTTTTTCTCCTCCTATCTATTCGGACATGACAATAATTATAAATGTAGGTCACACTACAACTAGGTAGTCTCTAGGGACCACGACCTGCTGACACAAGGCCGATAACAAAGAGGCTTTTCCATGTATGAGGTGGCTCCCAGTTATGCGGCAGATATCTGGGGGAGGGGGGCCTAATAGACCCAGGAGACGGGGACCCACTGCGGGGCTGTGCACACGTGCTCCACGGCTTCCTCCAAATGTCTGATTGTCTCGTCAATTTCATTGTTGATAATTGTGAGATCGAAGTAGTGTGCGTATGTTCTCTGTAAGATGTCAGACTCCTTCTGCAGACGCTGAAGAGATTCATCCTAAATGGTGAGGGGATGGAGGAAGGGGTGGGCAAGGGAGGAGGGAGAAGCAAAGATGAGAGAGAAGTCAACCAAGATGGTTTTCTCGGGCTACATTTCTGTCTGTCCCGGTGTCAGAAACAGTCGAGGCCCGCCCGTGATGGGACATATCTGAGTGTGAGGCCGAGGCCGCTTCGTGACAGAGGAGACGATGGCCCCCAGGATGGCAGGGGCACAGAACGATGGCTTACAACCGTGACTGCTCACCATGCAACAGGGCCTCTGTGCCAGCCTGGGTGGACCAGGACACGACACTCCTCAGCAAACATGCGACCCTGCTCTGGCTGAACTGTGCCTGTCTGGAGTCAGCTGAGGCTGACTATCGGAGTCGAGCTGTTCTGTGCTCATCCCTCTGACCCAGGCCTGCCTCATCTCGAACCACTCTCCTGTTTGGCAGAGTGGAGGGGGCTTTGGGGGCGGGGGTGAGGTCAGAGCCCTGCATCCCCTTTCCTTGGTCCTCTGCTCTCGCTTGCACTGAGCCCCGGAGCCCAGCTGTGTTTGCCCCAAGAAGCCCCTGCCTCTGGACAACAAATAAAGTTGAATTTTTCTGCCATGTTCCCGGAATTCAATTACATATATAATGCATTGCCTTCACTCACTAGCAGTGGATATGCCAGAGGCAAAAGCTTTTTGGATGTTACCAGTAACGGATGAAATGAGGCCATATCCCAGATACAAAAGCAACTGACACCCGATGAATCCCTTCAAGGTGGTCTGTGTTGGAAATGGCCAAACATCACTGTTTGTAGGTCCTCATATCGCTTATGGAAAAAACTCTGAAGGAGAAGCAGCTACTCAACTCTTTGCTGCAGTAAAGACTTTCCCTAAACTTCTGCCGTGAGCCCCAGAAGGCCTCAGGATGGCAGCTCTTTGAATATGAGGATCTCTTAAGGGCCACCAGAAAGTCTGCCTCTGCATCTTCACGGCACAGATCTGGTTATACTGAGCTTTTAATGGGGAAGTTCAAGTTTGAAGCCAGGATTCTCTGTAAGTCAAATTAACTGATTAGGTAGGTGAGCTGTTGGGTGGACTCTGAAATACATATCCATCAATAGATACAATTCAATGCTTGTTTGTTTGATTAGTATCTCTCTCCCCAACTACAGCACAAACTTGCCCTGCTGTACCCAGCACTTGGCACTGTGCCTTATACATAGTAAGTGCTTAATAAACCTTACCAAAAGAGCAAGCACTTGGCTGGTTAACACTGGCTGTGATAGGATGTGAGGAGTGTTAAATTGGAAGTCTACTAGGAAATGGGGGCCCACGATGACAGAGACCCATCTCCGAAAGGTGTGGTGCCATCATTTGGGAGCTGTTGGCACTCACTGCAGGCTTAGGACCCTTCTTCTTTTCCCTGAGGCCCACCTGTTTATAAGAGACTCTTCCTGGGGGAACCTTGGTGTGTGGTGCAACCCTTTGACAAGGGGAGTCAAGGTAAGATAGTAACACTCGATTCCATCACAGCACTGCAGTGGGGATGACAGACACCAGACAAGCTGGGAAATGAATCTTTCAGAGTGTCCTGATAGGGACACTCTGAAATGAGAGTGTCCTAACCTGTTTTGTCATCTACCAGAATTTCAAAGCAGGATGTGGCATGCTTTGAACGTTAGGTATTAACTACTTCAGCGTAGGTAAGACCTCAGTTAATCATTACCTTCTAAGGTCATATCAACACACTTTCTGCTTGCACTTAAAAAGCATAATATTTTCACTGTGGCTCGACAAGAAACACAACACAAAAGCCCCATTTTAGGAAACATGCATTCACCCAAAGACAAGAGTGCTTCCTACCAGTATGAGAAGGAGCAATTCCTACCATGTCATGCTCCAGGCTAGGGGATTCTACTGGAATATACAGTAGTCCTGGGCTAACATAAAGTCCTGGGCTTTAAGATCCACTAACAGGGCTTATAATTTGTTCAGAAAGCTGGGCTGATGAAAACATTCAAGAAAATTCATGACAGAGAGCATCACATTTTTAATGTAGTTCTTCCCCCGCCTTAAAGTTCCCTCTTAACGATCTTATAAGATGAAGTTGTATTTGTCAGTTTCTTCCTCTACAACAGCTTGTTTGCAGGCTTGACTTAACATGAGCAGGGTTTAACTCAGTGAAAACAAAATGCCTTTATTCTAACAGCAAAAGCAAGGATTTGTGGGAACAAAGTGTCTACATTCTAAATCTATGAAAGGAAACAAGGCTGTATTTTATCACCTCCTAGCTGGTACTTACAGGCAATTTTCTGCACCATTTTGGCAGCTATGGAAAATTAGTAAAAGGGCAGGAAAAAAGGCAAAAACAAAAACAAAGCAAAGATGGTAATTCAAGAAAAATACATGGTAACCAAAGGATAAGAGCTAACCACAACATGGAGTTTCAAACATGTTTGTGTATTATATAAGACGGAAAAGTAGACTTGACCAAGAAATACATCTTTTGCAAATGAAACATCTAAAAATGACTGAAAATATGAGTGACACAGAAATCAAGATATTTAATCTTCTTTAAATCTAGATGACTTCCCTGGTGGCTCAGATGGGAAAGAATCTGCCTGCCATGCAGGAGATGCGGGTTTGATCCCTAGGTCGGGAAGATCCCCTGGAAAAGGAAATGGCAACCCACTCTAGTATTCTTGCCTGGATATTCAATTTTTTTCCTTAAGGTGAAAATCTCCAAGCTTTGATTTTACTGTCATAGACTTGGGTGAGTCTAGGTCACTGTTAACTAGACAGTGCCAAGAACATTCTGGTGGGTTCTAGACCCTGTGGAAGGGATGGTCTTCATATTAACTTTGTAGAGAGTTTCCTCATATGAATAACCTGACAGCAGCAATATATTTACTGGACATGCCATAACTACCTTCTCATCAGCCTGGCAGTAGCAGGTTATGTGAGCCAGCTTAGTTCTAGATGCTACTGCCAAGCCTCACAGGCACCATCTCCATGGTGGCTGCTGACTTGAGTAGGCCTGAGAGGGGACTGAGCTCATTTCTAGGTTTGGGAGTCTCCAGGGGCCTGGGTAGAGATCCTGCCTGGGTTCTGCACTGGAGGCTGCTCAGGGGAGCCTGGGCAGATCAGCCAAGGAAGTGGATGCTTTATGGTTGTCCTCAGGCAAAGCCATCTTTGGCCCCGAGCTCTGTCAGTACAGCTGTGATCAGGGAGGCAGCCTCACAGGGCGGGAGCAGGCCTATGGAGAAGGCTGACTGCACTGGACACTCAAGCTTGAATTTGCCTAATGACTCTGATCTCGGAAAAACCATACTTCTCTATGGGGTGTAATTCCTCCTTCTGAACCTTGATCTCTGGAAATCTTAATGGCTGGCATGGGGGACAAAGCAGAGCTTCACTTAGTTGTCTTAATGAGATGGGGCTTTGGCCGTGAATGAGCAACACAAAGGCATCCTTACTCAGGGGACTGCTGAGCAGAGGACAAACTGAGTAATTCTTACCTCGTTCAAACCTGGAGTGATAGTCGGTGCGGCAATAAAAACAACAAAAGGAGCAAACTCCGCTGTTCTCAGGACCTTCAGTGCCTGTGTAAACAAAGAAGAAAACTGAGACTTAGAAATAACTGATGCAGTGTTCAAACAAGCCCATAGAAAATGATACAACTGGAAAAGCCCTTGATTCAAATTTTTGGCCAGATATTATTAAATTTACCAACATTATAAATAACTTATATGACTTCTTTTTGTCCAAGGGGTGGACAGTAGCTGTCGGAAAATAAAAGCTGACAAACTGGACATTTTTCTTAGGAATCTCATGAATCGATCTGAATTATTTTTCTGCAGAAAAGTGAATACTGATTATGTTTGGTTACTGTTCATTCAAACCTGGTAAGTTCAGTTTTTAGGAAGTGCATTTTGGGGTAGATGGGGGCCAGCAGGCTGGCTCAGAACTCGTCTAGAGCCCACCAAGCCACACTGCAAATTGCTCACAGGGAGAGCAAGTCCTGACCACTGTGACTGTGTTCACAGTGACATAGGCCTTCTGAGCTGTCCCAGGGGAGGCCACCCGCCTCTACTCTGGGACTCTACAGGGAAGGGAGACCCCATGTAGAGACGGAGCCTGGAGCTACTCTAGAAGCCGTGTGACTGTGAGTAATTTGGAGGCCTGTGATAATACCTGTGTTCAAGGGAGAGGCACCTTTGAGGCCCCTTTCAGTTCTGTTCTGAGGCATCCAAAACCTCTAACTGCAAGCTACTAGTGTGCACAGAGATACTGCAAAGTCTGCACTTGATGCTGTGGGAGTTGATTCTGGTCAGGGGTTGGTGCTTCTGCCCTTCCCCTCTGAGGACAGGGCTCTCCCCTGACCCCAAGCAAGGGGTTACACCCCCACCCTGCAACAAAGTCCAACATAGGCACACAATTCACAAGTGACTGACATGTAACTAGTTCGTATGCATCAGGGGTAAATATCTTGCTGTCCTTTATTTAAGAATCTAACATGTCTATTCTGTTAGCCACAGTTTGCTTTCTAAACAGCCTTCCAGTTGTTTGTGTTGCCCTATCCCTACTCCCCCATCCCCACCCCCAGTGCCTGGTTTGCTGTAGTAGCAGTTTGGACTGCTTCCCAATTCCCAGGTGGCTCAGTGGTAAAGAATCCGCCTGCCAATGCAGGAGACACAAGAGACATGGGTTCAGTCCCTGGGTCGGGAAGGTCCCCTGGAGAAGGACATGGCAACCCACTCCAGTATTCTTGCCTGGAGAATCCCATGGACAGAGGAGCCTGGCGGGCTACAGTCCCTGGGGTTGCCAAGAGTTGGCCACGACTGAGCATGCGTGCACAGAGCTCCTTACTAGCCATGTGATCTTGGTCTTGGTCAGAGTGAGCCTTCAGCACACAGAGTGATTGTTCTAATGGGACTTCCCAGGTGGCGCTAGTGGTAAAGAACCCGCCTGCCAATGCAAGAGATGCGAGTTAGATCCTTGGGTCGGGAAGGTCCCTAGAGGAGGGCATGGCAACGCACTCCAGTATTCTTGCCTGGAGAATCAATCCCACGGACAGAGAAGCCTGGCAGGCTGCAGTCCATGGGGTTGCAGAGTTGGACACAACCGAAGTGACTTAGTATGGCATGGCACAACCCTACTAAGCCCTGCCACTAGAATGATCTTTGGGAACTACAAATTCCCTCATATCACCCCTCCACTCCACACCCTGCGAGACCTCCTTCTTGGCCTTGGGATGAAATGTAGCCTGGTCCACGCTCACCTTTCTGTCCCCCTCTGTGGACAGGCCTTGCTGAACTGCTTTCAGTTCCACAAAGGGTCAGCCTTTCTCTTCCTGCTCCCTCTGCCTGGATACTCACTCCATCCCTTGGCCCCCCTTCCCCACTCTCCTTGTTGCTTGGCTGAGTGTTCTTTCTTCTGCAAATCCTTTGTGAGCTCTGAGTGGAGAGAGGCGTCCCTCTGGTGTGCTCCTGACACACCCACACTTATTTCCACACTTGGAAATGCAAGTGTCTGGATGCTGCCAGCTAAGCTTCTTGAGGGCAGGGCTGTATCATTCAGTGGTTGCCCTCCTGCCCCAAATGGCACCTGGCAGAAATTGTCTTTTGATCAAGCAAAGACGTAAAAGTAGTACATACAATTCACACAAAGTCTGTTTTGCCTTTTGAGGCAGGTTTGATTAGAGGGCATTGTGTTTTCATGCCTCAAGCGACTCTCTTCAGCCTCTATGAATATCAAGGCATGGAAGAGGCAAACTGGTTGCTCAAGGTTTTGACTTTCCTGTTCAGTGCAAGGCTCACTTTCTCTAGGATTATGTTTCTGAATTTTAGTTACAGTTTCTCCTTGTGGGGTAAGGGAGTGCGGCACATTATTTTGCCTGCCATCAAAGTGCTGTCAAAAAAAAAAGTGTCTTAATTGTGAAAGTCACAGGCTCAGATTCCCCGTGGGAGAAACCTCTTCAAACCTGCATATGTTCATTTTTTTTTTTTTTGAGGTAATTGGCATTTCTTTGCAAAGCCTTTTGTGACAGAAGATTTTCGCAAGGAATAAATACCATGAAGAAGTCCATATATAGCTCAATGGAGCTTAACAGGGATCTGCGCTTAGAATGGGCCTTTCTATCATTAATATTGGGGGCCTTTTTCCTATCCTTCATATGCTCATAAATCAAGTGACTCCAGGGTCAGTTGAGACCTAAGTTTTCCTGGTCACTCCACACCCACCCAGTCACCTTCTGGGCAACTTGGATGGGGACAAACTAAGGCACAGTCCCTACCCTTGCTCCCATCCCTGAGGTGCCAGATAGATGTCCACGAGCCACAACCCTCGGATGAAGTTGAGAATACCGCCCCTGGTGTGAAACGGACTTTTCTCCACTCGATGACCACAGCCTAAAAGCCACCTAATGGAGTATTTTCAGTTCTAGTCTGTTATCCTATTACCACACCAGAAAACTCAGCAACTGTTATCTGCCTGTGGATTACCCTGCTCTATGCAGCATTCACAGGCTTCCCAGGTGGCGCAGTGGTAAAGATCTGCCTGCCAACGCAGGAGACGTGGGTTCGATCCCTGGGTCAGGAAGATCCCCTGGAGAAGGGAACGGCAACCCACTCCAGTATTCTTGCCTGGAGAACCCCATGGACAGAGGAGCCTGGCGGGCTACAGTCCATAGGGTCACAAAGACTGGAACACGATTGAGCAACTGAGCACTACCACCACAAGACATTCACACCCTTCGTCTTTAACCATGAAGACGGGAAGGTCATTCAGCACCTACTGCATGAGACCGTCAATGCAGACTGTAGTCACCACACCACCAACTGCCTCTTTTGTCTAAGAATCAGGTGATATATTCCATTAGCAGTTAACTCCAAGGAAAAAACCAACATACTTTCCACTAGATGAGAATTATGTGATTCATGACATTCTCCTTTTTGTCCTGGCTGCCAGGAAGTTGCGAGCCTCATTTCATGTTTATCACAGTAACTACAGTAGCCTCTGTGGTTAGTATTATTTGCGTCCTCCTTCTGCTCACGGCTTTGACTTTCTCTCCTATATTACTATAGTTTCAAAAATGGTAAGATGCCTCGAATCCTGACTGAGACCTTGGCTAGTCTCCCTCCTACCTTCAGCAGTCACCATGCACATCCTCCGTTGTTCTTGAAGGCCTCTGTCCCCAGACTCTGCTCTACTTATGGCTCTCAAGTGGGTGCCATTTTCCGGCACAGTCTTAGCTTGCCTGAAGTTCAGGAGCAGGAAATGGTATTGCTTCACCCGGATCCCCCTCCATCAGGCCATTAATAGGTGGCTTTAAGATGATCTCTAAACCGTCTTCCTTTTTGACTTTTAAGATGAGACATAGATTTGTTAATATTCATAGGCAAATAGCTCTTTCTGAATCCCCAAGAAGGGAGAGTCTAGAAAGACCACTGAAAATATGTTGGATTCAGACAGGCAATGAGGCATTAATTTAACATTTAAAGCTAACTCTTTCTCTTTTGCAGATGAGTTGATTTAATGGCTCATCTGTGGCCAATAATTAATCTCAGGTTACTACCCTCAAGGAATAAAAACTCATTTGACCAAATATCTAAGAAGCAGCTATCTTTAAGACTCAACTGGTTTTTGCATCTAACCTGGACCGGTGATTCGTTTCACATATGATATTATACATGTTTCAATGCCACTCTCCCAAATCATCCCACCCTCGCCCTCTCCCACAGAGTCCATAAGATTGTTCCATATTAAAAAAAAATAAAAAAATTAAAAAAAAGATCTTAATGACCCAGATAACCACACACACACACACACAAACACACAAAAGACTTATCTGTTTTTTGCAAAATTAAAAAGTACTTAAGGGCAAGCATCGCAGTCATTTTGGAGAAAGATCTAAGGGCTTAAGAAGAACACAATGACCCCAGAAACTGGCTTCACATAACAGCTCCTAGTTCAGAACCTGGCTCTTGTTTCTAAGCCCAGATCCCTAATAAGTACATCCTCCTTGATGACAATGCTTCCCCCTGTGGGCAAAAGCAAAGCTACAGCAATTCTGTTACTGGCAACTCTTCAATGCAGCAAATGGCCAAATCAGAATATAATTAAAATCTAAAAAAAAACACCCCAAAACACCCCCCCCCTTTTTTTGGTTACATCATGTGGCATGTGGGATTTCTTAGTTCCCTGACCAGGGATCAAACCTGTGCCCCCTGCAGTGGAAGTGCAGAGTCTTAACCACTGGACCACCAGGGAAGTTCCTAAAACTGTCTTGACTACACATTGGAGCTATGAGAGTTCTGACATTAGGGACATAGATTATTTTCTGAGCCATAGCTTTATTTCCATGAGAAATCAGCTCTACAGCTTTCCTCAGGTTTAACTTCCTTAAAGATTTTTCTAAATGTTAAAGATTTAAATTGTACTCCTATATACAAGGTACACCAGCTTAAGGATTAATCAGGGTTAACTTTTCTAGGATGCTACAGTGAAAGAAGGCTGGGATTTTCTGTTTAAAAAAACAACTCGAATTCAAACCAAGACTGTTCAAGTGATAGGTTAAGCCTTGATTTCTTCATCTACAGAAGTGGATACCGATGTCTCAATCTCTGGTTACAAGGATTAGGTAGAAACTAATTGCTTGGCAAATGTAGAGGAACATAATCTATTCCTATTATTTTAAGAGAAGTCAGGTAACTCATTTTTTGTCTAGTCTTTACCATGGTCCTTTGGGATTAAAGTAGAACTGTAGCATCTTATACAGTATTATTATTAGACATGTATTCAGTTTGGCCTGAACTGTCTAAAGTCAGTTAATATGGCACAGACAGTGAGCTGAACACCAGTGTGGGCTTTCTAGGGTGTCAGCTGTGGCTGAAGGGAGAGAGTTGTAAAAATGCCACCTGGCACGTCTCTCATTATAGATGGTTTTTGATGAACACTGAGGAAGGAATTTCATCCTTACCAGCTTGCCTTATTTGTATTCTTAGCTCCTGGCAGAATGCTTAGAACATACTAAGCAGTTAATACAGGCTGGTTGAGTCCAACTGTCCATGACACACAATGGAGTGGGTAATCAGTCAGCCAGGGTGGGAAAAGGGCATGGAGAAAACGTCTTAAGGAGAGAGACTCCCCGAAGCAATGGGGCTCTGCCTGACAGCAAGTTGGTCATGGCCACGGGCATCCTGAAGGCAGGGTGCAGGCCCTGTCCAGCCGTGGGGGCGAGTGGGCTGAAGGGAGAGAAGCCTGAGGGCGAAGCCCAGGCGGTGCAGGCTCTGGGCACCTGTGGCTGGACCACTGGATGTGACGGTCACGGTGCCTGGGACCAGAGCAGTCAACCAGACTGATGAGGGAAGCGGGATCTGCATGATCCCCGAGCCCAGGGCCCTATCTCTCCCGAGAGACCCCAGTTCTGAGAGGAGGGGGACAAAGGAGGCAGGAGAGAAGAAAGCGGTGAGCCCCGCCAGCAGACAGGGAACAAGGAAGATGCCCAGGTCAGGCCACAGGTTGCTCTGGTGCCCAGTGCCGCACGTGGGCATCCTGGTAAGGCCGAGACAAGTGTCTCCCGCTCAGCAGTGCAGAGCAGTGCAGGGCTGGGCAGGGGCGAGGGCATAGGGAAGCTGGGCGCCAGGAGGGGAGCAGCGGTAGCAGCGACAGCAATAGCGGTGGCGGCAGCGGCAGCAGGTGAGGCAGAAAGCCCTGGAACGTGGGCTGAGGTAACGCAGAGGGGGTCTGAGGAGCCCTGCAGCCAGCATACTGCTAGAGACATTACTACCAGCAGAAAACGACGTTCAGGTGAAGACCAGTGTGGAACCCAAGGACAGGGTGTCGAAGACCAGGACCAGGATTGAGACTTTGCCTCTAGCCACCCCTGGCCAGAAGATTTTTCCAATCCCTAGTAAGGAGGGATCAGTAGTTAAACAAAAATCAATCTACATTACACATCATATATTTAGTTCTCTAAAGGTCCAAGTTCATTGTTACGTACACTGTATAGCGTTCACCCTACTGTTGCTTTCCTCCCCAGCCCCTTAAACAGATTCCAAGTTCAAGAACCCCATCAGGTGCTGCGACATGGAAATGGCTGAACCCCCTGGCCCTGAGGTTAGGATCTTGGGGCCAAGTAACTGAGCCGCCAGGCCCCAGGTCACATAAATCCTGGTTAAGCTGGTTCCATTCTCTCTTTGGGGATGGTTAGGGGCCCAAGTCTCACACAGTGGCCCTTGACCAGGGATCTTCCCTGCCCCGGGGTAGCCAAGTAAGCCTTCTGGTGAAACAAAGCCTGCTGGAGGAGAGCTGGTCTACCATTTCAGCAGGTGGTATAGTGATTCTATTTATAAGTGATAAGGGATTTTCTGTACAGGTCAGTCGTAGAAACGGCAGGCCGCAGTCACATGGGCACCCACAAGCCTCTCCTGTAACCTGCCCGGGTGTCTACAACTCCCAAATCCTTCCTACTAGGCTTTGAGTCCCACTTGTTAGTTTGTCCTCAGATGAAAAATAGCTTGTGAGCATTTTTGATGTAAGGCCTTGTGCTTTTTCCTTTTCAAGTTTAATAATTTCAATTTCTTCCAGCACAGGATGCATCTGCAGATCTAATCGTCTCTGAGTCCAGCTCTCTGAGCCCTCTATAGGTGCTCCATATGCCTTCAAGTTTAAGGTCAGGGTCAGGCACTGTCCCTCAGTAAAGAGGTGGAGGAGGCTGAGAACCACCACGGGTCTGTACCCCTGCTCCACCTGGCATAACCTGGGGCTTGCTCGTGCTTGCACTCATAAAGCTAGGGCTGCACATCAGATCCAGGGCCCAGGGTCAGAATTTCTTGCTGGTGATTAACCTAAGATGCTGGCAGAGGCTCTGATGGTCTAGTGTGAGCTGTACCAAGAGAGGAAAGGTGGCTGCGGTGTTTAACCAAGTGCCAGAGTCTCATCCTGAGTCAGATTACTGGAGGGTTTCTGGCAGGCACAGACCTGATCAGGCACCTTAGTGAGCACCTGAGCATAATGAATCTCATAAGAGAACAGTTTCTCTTTCTTAGATACACTGTGTGCGCTCTGAGCACAACGATTAGTTTGCATTTTGGGTGGTTAACTCATGGTGCCTTCATTGCCGATACTTCCCTGCAGCTTGCTATTAGATTATTATGTGACCCATGATGTTCTGATGGCACTTTTTGATTTCAGAACCTGAGCTTAGCATGCAGGCAGGATGACGACATGCCAGGGGTGGCCGGGCATTACCTGAGGCTCCACGTCCAGTATCGCAATCAGACCTTGCTCGTGGATCTTGCGGATGGTCTCCAGTTTTGTCCCGTACATCGCATCCTCGTGGCTGCCGTACTCCAGGTACTCGTTATTAGAGATGTCTTGCATCATTTGGTCATGAGATACAAAGTAATAATTCTTTCCATTTTCTTCATCTTTCTTTGGAGGTCTGGTTGTATCTGCAAAGTCACAGTTCAAAAGAGGTTTAAGAGGCTGAGCATAGGAGCCAATACTCCCAATGGACCTGTGCTATGCTGTGCTTAGTTGCTCAGTCACGTCCGACTCTTTGTGACCCCATAGACTGTAGCCCGTCAGGCTCCTCTGTCCATTGGGATTCTCCAGGCAAGAATACTGGAGTGGATATCCTATCCTTTCTCCAGGGGATCTTCCCAACCCAGGGATTGAACCCAGGTCTCCTGCATTGCAGGCAGATTCTTTACCAGCTGAGCCACGAGAGGAGCCCCCAGTGGACTTACCCAAACTCATTCTCTGTTAAAAGCCATGGATCCTGTAGCATATGTCATGCTCTATTCCCACCCCCAGTAGCTTTGTAGAAATCAGTTCTAGAAGTCCTATTTGTTCATGTGACATCAGAACACAGTAGTTGGTTAGTTGTTTGGTTTGGTGAACCTTTCCAGGTCTAGATGAGATCTATTTCATCCCTTCAAGGGTAATGACAGGAGCAAGACACTAAATGACCCAGGATTAACTTAACTTACTGTATGCTTTTATGCAGTTAGGTCTTCAGAGAAGGAAAAAGGAGAATTAAACAATGGAAAACCCCAAATGGTTATTTAAGTAAATGAAAATTTAAAAAGTTAAAAATTCAGTTCCTCAGTCTTACTAGCCACATTTCAGAGATTTAGTACCCACATGTGGCTATTGGCTACTGTATTGGACAGGACAGATATAGAATGCTCTCACGAGAGAACATTCTATTGATTAGTGCTGGTTTACAGCATCATGTACAAGGAGACTATTAGAATACAGCTAAAGGGATATTGGAAACATAATGACCTTAGCCAGACATGGCCATAATAGTTAGGAAAGACCTAAACCAGGAATTGGCAAACTATGGCTTGTGGGCCAAACATGGCCTGCTGTCTGTTCATGTGAATAAAGTTTTATTGGAACACAGCCATGCTCATTTGTTTACATATTGCTTTCAAGCCACAATGGCGGAGTTGAGTAGTTGTGTCAGAGACCACATGGCCTTCAAAATCTCAAATATTTGCTGTCTAGTCCTTTATAGAAAAGGTCTGCTGACCCCTGACCTGAGTCATTGTTTACTAAAATATCTGCCCATAAGTCCTACTTCTGTGGGATACTAACAGGACCAGCATTTTCCAAAATGCACTTTAGGAAATGTTTTTCTAGATAAGCCAGAAACAACAGGTTTAGTTTTCTTTCTCCTTTGCTTCTTTGCTTTTTTGAGCAGGGACAAACCTATGCAACTCTTCGTTGTACATGAGTCCAAACCCAGGGGGAGTTCCCCATCTCCTGCTGCAACTAGACTGTACAACTCCCAAGTGCTCATGGACATTGAATGTGGATGTTTAAAGAAGAACCCTTTCTCCAGGCACACACAAAACTGAAGAAACAGTGTACTATACTGACGCTGGATTATGTGCTATATACACACCCACGGTCAAATATTATGGCAAGTAGACATGATTAGGGTCAGCAAAGCACACTTTAAAACCAAGCTAGTTTATTGGCTATTTAATAACATAGAATTTCAATTGCTTATGTGATCAAGAAGAAAGGTTACCTAAGCTTGCTATACTCATGGTCTAGACATAAGGAGAATTGAAATAACATTTGGAAGTATTTTACTAGAAAACTCAAGTGGTACCAACTGAAAGAATATTTGGTTAATTTCTTTCTTTCTTTTTTTTTTTTTTTAGTAAATCAGATAGGGTTCTGGGATGAGAGTGGTCTGATGAACCCTCACAACTCTCTGGGGTGTAGAGAAAAGTCAGTGGTGTTGACATGGCATTGGAAGGCGCTGCAGGATGGAGTCAATCATCATGCATTCTCCTTTAGCTCTTCCCACTCTGAACAAAGCTCTAACTGTGAGAAAGCTTTTGGGATTCAAATTTTAAACTTTGGAATAGTAATAATAACAACAACAAAAACAACAACAACAATAATAATAAAGTGAGAGTAGTAAGGTGGCTATTATCTATCCAGTATCTGCTAAGTACTTCACATGACTGCAAATCCTCTTCATCTTCCTGGAATTACTTCATTTTGTAATTGAGGAAGCAAAAAGGACATGAGATTAAAGATAAGATAGAGAAAATCAGGAGAATAAAAATATTATAGATTTAAAATCCTTTACAATAAGCAGTGGATAGCCCATTGTGTTTTAAAAGTGATAAAAGTCAACAATTTAGGTACTGTGGGCTCGATAAAGGACAGAAATGGTCTGGACCTAACAGAAGCAGAAGCTATTAAGAAGAGGTGGCAAGAATACACGGAAGAACTGTACAAAAAAGATCTTCACGACCCAGATAATCATGATGATGTGATCACTAATCTAGAGCCAGACATCTTGGAATGTGAAGTCAAGTGGGCCTTAGAAAGCATCACTATGAACAAAGCTAGTGGAGGTGATGGAATTCCAGTTGAGCTGTTTCAAATCCTGAAAGATGATGCTATGAAAGTGCTGCACTCAATATGCCAACAAGTTTGGAAAACTCAGCAGTGGCCACAGGACTGGAAAAGGTCAGTTTTCATTCCAATCCCAAAGAGAGGCAATGCAAAAGAATGCTCAAACTACCGCACAATTGCACTCATCTCACACGCTAGTAAAGTAATGCTCAAAATTCTCCAAGCCAGGCTTCAGCAATACACGAACCATGAACTCCCTGATGTTCAAGCTGGATTTAGAAAAGGCAGAGGAACCAGAGATCAAATTGCCAACATCCGCTGGATCATGGAAAAAGCAAGAGAGTTCCAGAAAAACATCTATTTCTGCTTTATTGATTATGCCAAAGCCTTTGACTGTGTGGATCACAATAAACTGTGGAAAATTCTGAAAGAGAAGGGAATACCAGACCACCTGACCTGCCTCTTGAGAAACCTGTATGCAGGTCAGGAAGCAACAGTTAGAGCTTGACATGGAACAACAGACTGGTTCCAAATAGGAAAAGGAGTACGTCAAGGCTGTATATTGTCACCCTGCTTATTTAACTTCTATGCAGAGTACATCATGAGAAACGCTGGACTGGAAGAAACACAAGCTGGAATCAAGATTGCCGGGAGAAATATCAATAACCTCAGATATGCAGATGACACCATCCTTATGGCAGAAAGTGAAGAGGAGCTATAAAGCTTCTTGATGAAAGTGAAAGAGGAGAGTGAAAAAGTTGGCTTAAAGCTCAACATTCAGAAAACTAAGACCATGGCATCTGGTCCCATCACTTCATGGGAAATAGATGGGGAAACAGTGTCAGACTTTATTTTTTTGGGCTCCAAAATCACTGCAGATGGTGACTGCAGTCATGAAATTAAAAGACGCTTACTCCTTGGAAGAAAAGTTATGACCAACCTAGATAGTATATTCAAAAGCAGAGACATTACTTTGCTGACTAAGGTCCGTCTAGTTAAGGCTATGGTTTTTCCTGTGGTCATGTATGGATGTGAGAGTTGGACTGTGAAGAAGGCTGAGTGCCGAAGAATTGATGCTTTTGAACTGTGGTGTTGGAGAAGACTCTTGAGGGTCCCTTGGACTGCAAGGAGATTCAACCAGTCCATTCTGAAGGAGATCAGCCCTGGGATTTCTTTGGAAGGAATGATGCTACAGCTGAAATTCCAGTACTTTGGCCACCTCATGCGAAGAGTTCACTCATTGGAAAAGACTCTGACGCTGGGAGAGATTGGGGACAGGAGGAGAAGGGGACGACCCAGGATGAGATGGCTGGATGGCATCACGGACTTGATGGACGTGAGTCTGAGTGAACTCCGGGAGATGGTGTAGGACAGGGAGGCCTGACGTGCTGCGATTCATGGGGTCGCAGAGTCGGACACGACTGAGCGACTGAACTGAACTGAACTGAAGGAAAATATTGTTATATCAAAGAAAACTATACTATCATTAAAACCTATTTTTCTGAAAAATAATTCATCTGGGTAACATTTATGACATACTGTTGGAAAAATTAGTTTACGAACAGATTGGACGAGCACAATTTTGTTAAACTATAACAGTGATAACACCCATATACACATGATGTGTTTGCACTAAGAGAAGTCTGGAAGGATATTCAATAAAATATTGATGGCACTATTATTTGGGGGGTGGTGGTGGGACTTCCCTGGTGGCTCAGTGGTAAAGAACCTGACTGTCAATGCAGGAGACTTTGGGTTCAATTCCTGGGTCAGGAAGATCCCCTGAGGAGGAAATGGCAACCCACTCCAACCTACTCCAACTGCCTGGGAAATCCCATGGACAGAGGAGTCTGGCAGGCTACACCATGGGTTCACAAAGAGTCGGACTTGACTGAGTGACTAAACAACTATTGGGGGTGGGGTGGGGTTGGGATTAACTGTTAACTCATTTTCTTCTTTGTTCTTTTCTGGATTTTCCAAATTTCCTATAATCAACAGTTCTTACTTATGTTATCAGAAAAATATGTAAATTACAAAATTAGAAAAATACTAGGAAAAATATACTTAATTGCTTACGTGGAATAGGGTATGCAAACCGGTCTGGGTGCTTTGTGATGAGGGTGTTCTTTATGTGTCTTCTCCCAACACCATGTGCACCTATGTCATTTTTTAAAAAGTTAAAATTGATAATTGTTAATAATAACTGTAAAATGTTTTGAAGATGAAAATAAGAAAGCAACTTATACAGTCAAACTTACCTAATAGGACTAGTGTTTTCCTTTTGAATGCTGGCAGTTTTACTACTTCTTCATATGTAACAAGATCTAATTGATCAAACACTAAAATGCAAAGATTTAGAAGGAATATAAATTTACAGAAGGAATAGTTCATGTATATAAATTATAATTTTACTGGCAAAACCAAAATTATAGTAAATCCATGTCTTAAGAAATATGAATCCAACTTATGATATATAGCTCATATGTAATTTAAGTCATATAACCTTTTGGGAGAAGATTTCACTTTTACGCCCATGAAAATGCACTTTAGAACCAGGGGCATCCAAAGACATGTTGGGCACATGCATATAAGTCCAATTGTAAAAGATACTGCATATCTTTTCATGCAGTATCCAACAAATTGTATGAGTTCATTCCAAACCACATGCTGTTCATATTTTTGCAATTAAAAAAAATCAGCAATACTAAAAAGAAAAAGTCTCCAGACAGTGACCAACATGAATATAGCATGAATGCAATTAGAATTAACCAAGAGGCCAGCTAGATTATTTCTAGGGATGGATGAGAGATGCATGGACAGCTGGTCTTTAACTTGACGGTTCTTTCTTTCAGCAGAGTTGCTGAAGGTAGCATGCTAGATTTTGTCAAAGTCAGGTTCTGTAAGTATGATTTCATAAACTTTGAAATGAGCATCTCACAGGTTTTATTGTAACCCAGCTAGCTATCCATTCAATGGAAAGTCTTGGGTGTGTAAGTAGGGGAATATGCTTCACTGGACCCCTAACTTTGTCAGCCTGTGTATGGTAAGTTGGGATGGATAGAACCGGAAGAAGCATGAAGCAGTCTGAACTGAGAAGAAAAGCTTTAAAAATAGTTTTCTGAACCTGATTCTTAATAAAACTATTACAAAAACTTTCCCAAGAGGATGACTGTTCCTGTTGAAGTTTAAGATAGTCCGATTCTCACACACATTTGAAAATTCTCACAAGAAGGTTAAAATCATGTATCTGTGTTCCTGTAATATTTTTTTTCTATGTGGTATTACCCAAATGTTGTCAGGCACACACTGAAATTTCTTTTCTTTCTTTTTTTTTTAAATAATATTGAATAAGGTCTGGATTTTAGAGGGGTTGCAATAAATTCCATGAAACTGATTCCATGTGTAATAGAGGAATCTACAATGCTTCAGTCAATCATTAAGAGAGGCATCTACTCCCTGAAATATGGCCAAATGCTTTTGAATATCAGCTCAGTCCTTAACATTTATGATTTTCCTAGTAGCAAAGAACCTTAAAATGCAAAATAGGATACTCTGGAATGCAAAAGATCAGAAACAAACAAACATAAGTATCATTCCCAAAATATTAAAAAAGAAATACAAATGTTAAAAATAAGGGTTAGTGCATGTTAATGGGTATTTGTGCATTTGTTTTCTTTTGATAACTTGATTGCATAAAGGTTGACTAAAAGACTTTAAAGCATATTTCTCTAGCAACAGCTAAAAACCACAAAATGCTTTCTGTGTTTAGAATGGCAGATTCACAAAATCGAAATGAACAGGAGGTTCTCTGCATGGCAGAGCTAGCTAGTCATGCTGCAGTGGTAATGGTGACGAAGAGTTGTAAAAATAAAAGCAGGAGAGCAGACGGCATTGCTCTTTATACCTATTGCCCTCTGAGTGCTATGTCCATCAAGAAAAGTATGCTTATGAAAGAGGTCCATCAACAAGCTGATATATTTTAGTATCCAGAAATAATCAAGCATCTCACAAAAGAGCAAGATGTTGACACTTATTTTTCTGAATGGTATATACATCTCTTTCTCTCTATAGATTCTATTCAATCTTACTGAATTAAGTCATCTTTTTTCAACCACATAAGAATGAGTTAGATATTAACAATCAACATGACAAACAAATGAACAGACATGTTACACATCAGTATCTTAACCATAAATGAGTAGCATGAAGAGGTTACTCTGGTCTAAATGAAAAATCATCACATGGCCACAGGATGGAGAAACAATAAAAGAGGATATTTTCAAGTATGACATACAAGGAATATAAGGAGAACACTTAGAGACTGAACTTTTAAAGGTTTTAAGCTGTTTGCTGATTAAAAGAAAGGGACTTGATGAGAGGAAATCGTCAAAAACAAAGAGGCACAGTCACTCAACAGGTTACTTACATGCACAGAGGCCATTGGGAGTAAGACAGCATGAAAAATGTACAGGGGTCATTGAAATATGGCTTTTAATATATTAGTAAAATAAAAGTATAATATGCACAAAAGAAACTTTACCATGCAATATTCTAAACACAAGGCAAATAAATCACATTAAGAAACAAACTCATTTTAATAAAAAAATCCAACAATACCCTTATATATAAGTCAGTGGGTTTTATATACTAGCAAATGCATACAAATTTTGTCTGGAAATCATTACAAGAAACCTTTTTCAGGGAGTGTAGGTGTGGAAGTCTTTTGCTTTTCATTTTGTGTCTTTTCTAATCACGTGTACCTATTACTTTTACTATTAAAAGAAACTGTCAACAGGGCCACTTTCAGTTGTCTTTAGAGTTCTCGGTATTAAAGAAAACAAAAGTAATAGCTTTTTAAATTCAACAGTACTAATTTGTGGTATTAAGCATAATTTAAACACACCTATGAATGGTATTGTAGAAATCCTCTATAGATTTGTTCATATTTGTATATATAAATGGGGTTTCTCAGGATATTTAAATACCACTGCTCTGGGCTTTACCATTAAAAAAAATGAATTAATGAAGACTTTAAGAAAAAAGTTTGTATTAATAACTTCCAAAACTGATTTTGGAAGTCCTAGGGCTGAGGAATCTCAATGCCTCAAAGAGTATAGTTCTTCTAGAAGCACGACAATGCTTTTTGTGTCAAATTTGTGACAAAAATTTTTTTATGTGTTACAGAAAATGTATTTGCTGTAAAACCCAACATAATCAAATCTATTCCCAAGGCTTCAGAAATACAGTCTGGCACATCGTCCTGACTTCTCTGTAAACTATTCAATATTCAAGACACCTGTAAGTATTTAGGTAACTATTCTCCAGTAGAATCTTTTTCCATAAAAAAAAAATTTAACATTTATTCCTTGTCTTAGTAGGAAAAGCCACATAGTATCTTCAAATACTAAACCTCCACTTAGGTGAGAAATTTCACACAGGTAACACTGGGGCTGAGTGCACACACAAATGCCTGCAGTGGCCAGGCAGCTAATTTGTTTGCGTGAATGGGTCACGTGCAAGCATGGAGCCATGGAGACAATGGACCCTATAGAATGAGTGTCCATCCAAGAGGGACCCCAACAGCCTAGAGTTGCTAAGGGAAAAAGTGGGCCCCATGTTACCACACTCCGTTCCTTCAAGGAAAAGTAGAAACCCAGATTTTATGTTAAATATTTGATTTTCAGATGATTATTTTAAACACTAGGTGTGTATGGAAAAAACAATATTTGTTTATGGGTCACATTCAGCTGATAGACTCCCACTATATAAAGTGAGAAGTAGGCAACAGTTTGACTAGAATTATGCTTTAACTAGACATGTGGAATTTCCAGGTAACAGAAATGGAAATAATTAATTCTAGTATTTTATCATTTTCATCAGTTCTAGGTCTTAATAAAGTTCTTGTCTTTCATTTTTACTACAAATATAAACAACTTCAGAATATAATGATGAGGTTTGGATCCTACTATCAATAGTTGCAGAATTCTCAAAGAAAGGAAAAAAAAATATGGCCCTTATTTTTTAAAATTATTTTTCAATGTATAAAAATCAGTTGCATTTCTTTTTTTAATTGAAGTATAGCTGACTAACAATGTTTTAGTTTCAGGCTGTAGCAAAGGGATTCAGTTTATATATATATTCTTTTTTAGATTCTTTCCCCTTAGAGGTTATTACAAAATATTAAGTTCCCTGTGCTATACAGTAGGTCCTTGTCGGTTACCTATTTTATATGTAGTAGTGTGTATTTGTTAATCCCAATGGCCCTTATTTTACTTTACTGAGGACTATAGGAAGATCCCCTACTGTATTTTACAATCAACTCTTGAATAAAACAGAAAACTCTTTTCAGGAATATAGTTTCATTTGTGGCCTATGAACCCATTTGTCTAGTTCTTGGTATTTAAAAATATGATAGTTCCAAGTACTCAAAGCATTTGCTTTCCCATTGGAGGTCAACAGTATGTGTTTCTCTCTTTTAGAGCAATTCTTTATGTCAACAACACCATGTATTAGGGTAAACTTTCATCATAGCTAAAAGCAGAACAGCTGATAAAATACTTGACTTTCCTTCCTGACAGTTTCGTCTCTTATAAAGTCAAGGTAATAAGCAAATGGTTCTTCTGGTCTTTATGATTAACAAAAGGCAAGAATTGGTTTGTGATGGGGAAGAAAGCTGAAGAGAAGGGGCAGAAAGGACTTGATGAGGAAGACCACTGCTTAGGAATATGCTATAGGTAACAAAAAGTGGTGGTGGTCTTTGCTACTCCTCTTAATTTTAAGTTTACAAGATCTTAGATACATCCATGGTTTTGGATAGGAGAGTTGTGTTAAAAGATGACAGAGAAAAAGCATCTCTATTCCATCTCTATGAGGTTCCTGCCTTCTCTATCAGGGGTGATAAAGCCTTCAATATAATGGGCAACATTTACCAGAGCTAAACCCTCAGCTAAGGGACAGCGACTGAGTACTTGGCTTCATTAAATGATACCCATTTGTCAGGCCCAGTGATGAAATAACCTGAGATCCACTGAAGTTTAGAATTGGCAAAGATACCCTTGAGTGACTAAAACCCAATTTCCTCATTTTGAGGCAATTTTGATTTGCTTGAGTTGAATGGTTACTCAGGTGTGCTAACTCCTGGTCCTAGCCCAGGCTGGCTATTAAGCTTACAGGTGTGTTTGCAGGCTCAGCAAGTACCACCTATGACGAATCAGAGAGAACGGGAACAATGGAAGATCAGTGGTGCCCTGGTGGTCAAAGAATGGAAAAAGTGGACTGACCACCAGATGGGATACTGGTTCTCTGGTAAAATTCTTAAGTGAACTGTTCAATGGATTCTTTGTCAGACTTTAGAGATTCTAGTTTTTCAACTGACTTCTTATTTTTCCTCAGACTTGAATTAAAGAGTACTGGCAAACTGAATACTCATGTCTACATGCCCTCTATCAGTACAGTATAAAAAGCTAAGGATGGATTAACAGCCTTATTGGCCATTTCTTTGCTTTTCTAGGTTTAAATTAATTTTAATGCCATCTATGTAAAAATTACAAGGTGATACACATATATGTCATATCAACAGACCTTTTGAACCTGTTAGAAGCTGATGGAAATCAAGGTGATTATGGAGACTTGGCAATAACCACTGAGATTTTGTGTTTAACAACATTCTGCTGATACTACAGTGAATTTCTTCAAATAGTATTACTCAAGCATTTACAATTAGTTTTAACTACTTATATTTAACTAATCTACTTTAAATATTTCTTCCCTTTATAAAACAAAAATGCCATTATTAGACCAGTCTTCTATAGTGGTGCTTAACCAGAGATGATCCATTTTATTGGAATAAAAATATGATGGGAAACATTCCTTATTTAACTGAACCATTTAAAATTAAGCCATGTGGTCACTCACATTCATTCCACATTAAACAGTACTTCAAAGTGTTTACTTTTACTCTCAGATCAAGAAATGAATCATTCAGAGTTTCAAAATATTTTTTCCTGGTAAATGCTAATAAAACATTCTACAGAGGGAAAAGCATTTCATATTTGTCAGAAATATTATACCATCAAATTGGGTATCCATGATTGCATTCACTTGATTTTTTTTCTTTTGCCATATATTTGATGTTAGAGTTATTTCTGAAACCTTGGGAACTAGCCTAATGCCCATGCTGGGGCTTGCAATTCCTCAGAAAAAGTTCCTTATAAAAGGAGTCATATTAAGAAGGTATTAAAAGTAAGTAAATCCCACTCTATACCATCATGCAGTTTCTTTAACTTAAGTTACATCCTGTGAGTCTTCTGGGAATTTTACTGCATTGACAGAGCATGGCTTTTTTGTATTCATGTCAGTTCTTAGCAAATGAGTGACTATTTTGACTTAAGTTGAATGCAAGCTTCAAAACAGACAAATATACCATGAAGGGCAGGCCAAGACAACGTTCTTGGTCTTTCAGGAGCTAGGAAGTACCGCGAAGGAAGAAGACTAGTGACAGGAACCAACGCCATTTGTGCTCTTTCAAATCAATCACAGCTCTGTTAAGAGTGCACATTTGCCCTTAGGAATGTGTCACAGGGCTATATCTTAGGGCCAGAGAGGAGCCAGGGGTGAGGGTATTTGCTCAAAACCAATCTCAGCAAGAGGCAAGAATCCAGGAGCCCTCAATCCCTCATTTCTCAGGGCAGGACTTTATGTACTGGGTTCTCTGAGTTCCAGAGAGTTCTGTTTCCAAATAGCATTTTCTTCCTATAAAGTAGAGCTCTGTAAAATATCTGGCAAATATAAGCAACATAATAATTGAAGGGAGGGGTTTCTTAAAAGTTTTGTAAGCTGATGAAAGATCTCATGTGGTGACATTTTTGGATAGAGAACTCTGAAGACGGAATTGAGGTGTGACATCTACTTTGGTCTTTGAGATGTTTAACCCATCTTAATAAGTCGTACTTTTCCCTACCTGCATTGTGCTTTGCCAAATATTTATCTTTGTACTGCTTCTTTTTCTTGCCAAACCAAGTGCAGCTGGCCTGCTGCTCCTGTTTGGTCTTCTCCATGGCAATGCAAGCGACTCGCCTAGCACACAAAGAAAGGGGGAAAAAAAAACCCACAAATGTATAGTTTTATGCTGATAAGAGAGAAAAACCAGTCATTTGAAGAATGAATTGCATGAACAAACTCCTCAGAAATGCTTCAAATTATTCAGTAAAGGTTTGTTCCTTGAAAATTTCCCAGAAATGTTTTTTTAAAAATGCAGGTTTCTAACAAAATAACATTCTATCACTTGAACATATACATGTAACTGATGACACAGATGAGAAGTAAACATAATAGTCATGAAATACAGTGCAATGAGTGTGGGATTTTGAGTTGAGACAAGTCTGATTGGAATCCTGGCTCTCTCAATTATTAGCTTTTATCAATTTAGTGTTAGGTACTTTTCTGGAAAATTTACATATATTAATTCATTTACTCTTTCTAGCAACATGTGAAATTATGTCTGTTTTACAGATGAGGGGATCAAAGGACTGAGAGGTTAATTAATTTGTCCTGTGTGTGTGCTCAGTTGTGTCCAACTCTTTGCAACCCCATGGGCTGTAGCCTACCAGGCTCCTCTGTTCGTGGGATTCTCCAGGCAAGAATACTGGACTGGGTTGCCATTTTCCTACTCTAGGGGATCTTCCTGACCCAAAGGATTGAACCCACATTTCTTGCGTCTCCTGCATTGTCAGGCAGATTCTTTACCACTGCATCACCTGGGAAGCCCCTAATCTGTCCCAATCAAACAGCTAAATAAGTGGGAGCATGAGGACAGTTTGGCACCAGAGCCCATGCTCTTAGGTGGTACATTGTTTTGGTAAGTTCCTTAACTAGAATCCTAGAAATGTTTAAAAAACGCAGGTTTCTAACAAAATAACGTTGTCACTTGGACATTTACATATAACTGATGACACAGAAGAGAAGTAAACATATAGTCATGAAATACAGTGCAATGAGTGTGGGATTTTGAGTTGAGAAAAGTCTGATTTGAATCCTTGCTCTCTCAATTATTAGCTTTTATCAATTTCGTGTTAGGAGTTTTTCTAGGAAATTTACATATATTCAGTTAATCTTTCTATCTCTTGGATGACTGTTGGAAACAACTTTAACAAAAAATGTAAATAATATCTCTATCACAGTAGCAGGCACAGTAGTTGCCTAATAAATGGTACTACTATTACAACATGGAGATTCTAGGTAGGGAAAAAAACTACGATTGAACTCAGTTAGGATTACATTCAGAAAAATCGTAATTTTGTTCTACATGATTACAGCATTCAACATTGGAAACATATGCATAAATGTTGTTAATAAGTTGCTCTCTTAGGTTCAGTCTAAGCAAGTACTTATCTTTCAGGATATTGCCACAGAAGGTTTTGCTTACATAATGACTTTGCTTGTGGGCCAATGTGGGGGTCCCTGAGTGAACCACATATAAGGAGAACTCAAAAACACTATCAGAATGCCATAGAATGCCATTGAAATAGTGAGTTGTTTTCTAAGGAAGTTGTACTGCCTTGTTATTCTCCCACCAGCAGTGTAGAGTTCCTATTGTTCCACTCCCATGTCATTACTCGGTGTTACCAGTCTGTAATTTTATCCATCATGGTGGATAAGCAGTGAAGTAACACTGTTTTTGTATTTCACTGATCATTAATGAGATCGAGCACCCTTTCATATGCTTATTGGCTATTGGATTTCTTCTTTGGTAAAGTGCCTGTTCAAGGACTACTTTCTTAGCCAGTTGTCTTTTCCTCTTTGATTTGTAGGAAGTCTTTATATGGCCTGAATATTATACTTTTGTTAGTTATATATGATGCAGGTATCTTCTTCCACTCTGTGGCTTGCCTTTCTAATCTTTTTATAGTACTTGATAAAGACAACTTATTAGTTTTTAGTCAAATCTAGCAATATTTTCATTTATGGGAAATATTTTTGATATCTTTTTAAGGAAATCCTTCCTTGTCCCTAAAGATATTCTCCAGTATTACCTTCTCAAGAGTTTATAATTCTGTCTTTCATGTTTTGGTTTTTAATACACCAGGGCTGGTTTTTGTATATGGTATGAAGTTAGGGGTCAATTTCTCTCATTTCCTGACCCCCCTCAATGGATACCCAATCATCCCAGCATAACTTATGGAAAAGTCTATTCATTCCTCACTAGTGACTATGTATGAGAGTGTTTAGGGGGTCTCTTCAGTTGGCCTATTTGAGCATCTCTAAGCCTATACCTTATTATCTTAACTACCAAAGCTTTATAGTAAGTCTTGGTATCATTGAGGCAAGTCCTCTCTCTCTATTCTTCTAGAAGAGCATCT
Source organism: Capricornis sumatraensis (assembly GCF_032405125.1). Classification (NCBI taxonomy): domain Eukaryota; kingdom Metazoa; phylum Chordata; class Mammalia; order Artiodactyla; family Bovidae; genus Capricornis; species Capricornis sumatraensis. The sequence continues at coordinate 102,455,382 of NC_091092.1, read as the reverse complement.
TGACTATTTCCAGTTCTGTGCATTTTCATGAAAATTTTAAAATTAGCTTGTCAATTTCAAAATGGTTGGGAATGAATTGGGAATGAATTCCTCCCAATTAATCAATTTGGGAGGAATAGATATCTTTGCAATATTAAGTCTTCTAGTCCCTAAATTAGTATGTCTTCTTTTATTTAGATCTTCTTTAATGTGTCAATAAGTTTTATAATTTATCCTCTAAATGTCTTGAATAACTTTACTAGATTTGTTCCTAGGTTATTGATTTGAAAAGATTTTATAAATGGTTTTAAAATTCAAACATATACAATAATACTGTGTAACGAACCTCAAATACCTACAACTCAGTTTCAACATTTATTAACTCACAGGTTATTTTGTGTTATTTACAACCTACCCACCCTAAAATTAGGCTTCCCAGGTGGTGCAGTGGTAAATAATCCGCCTGACAACGCAGGAGACACTGGTTTCATCCCTGGGTTGGGAAGATCCCCTGGAGAAGGAAATGACAACACACTCCAGGATTCTTGCCTGGAAAATCTCATGGACAGAGGAGCTTGGTGGGCTACAGTCCATGGGGTCACAAAGAGTTGGACATGACTCAGCGATTGAGCATGTACCCTAAGATTATTTTGAAAAAAAAAAAAATCCAACTTTGTATTATTTCCTCCTTAAATATTCTTAAATTCCCTTTAAACCTATAGGTTTCCCCTTCTCCCCGCTCCTCCTTTTCTTCTTGCAATTTATTTGTTGCAGAAACTGGTTGTCTGTCCTATAGTTTCTAATTTCACCCCTGTGGTGTCTTTAGTAAGTCCCTCTGTCTTTTGTATTTCTCGCAAACAACTAATTACACTCGATCTTAGCCAAAAGGCCGAGAAGCAATGCAAACAACTAATTAGATATAGAGGTCTAATCAAACTTGAGCTTTATTTTTCTTTTGCAAGAGTACTTTATAGTATTATGGTGTTATACAGGGTATTTTTAAAAATTACTTTCTATTTTTTTACTGATAAATAGAAATATAATTGATTTTGTACACTGATTTTTATATCAGCCATCTTGCTAAACTCTCATATTAATCATAATTGTTTATATATATTAGTAGATTTCTTTGAATTTCTACACAGAATCCTGTCACCTGTAATTTTGTTTTTTCTTTCCAATTATGTTTGCTATAGGTGTATTGTAGATGCTCTCAATCAGGTTAAGGAAGTTCCCTTCAATTTCACAGTCTGTGAGAGTTTTAATTATGAATAGATTTTGGATTTTAACAAATGTTTTTCCTGCATCTAATGATGATGACTTTGTGGATTTTTCTTCTTTAATCTGTTAATATGGTGGATCGGTTTTCAAATGTTGAACCAGCTGTGCATTCCCAGTACAAACTCTACTGGGTCAAGATGTATTATTCTTTTTGTATATTGCTAGATTCAGTTTGTTAATATTTTGCATCTGTGTTCATGAGGGATATGGGTATTTAACATATTCAAAATTTATTGAATTTTGGTATCAGGGTAACACTGGGGACCTGAAATGAGTCAGGAAGCATTCTCTTCTACTTTCTTGAAGAGTCTTTCCTCCATGTCTCATTCTTTCTCTTGCTCATTGAGGGCTTTATTTATATTTATTTTTGGTTAGGAGAAAGAGATTTATTGGGAAATAATGTGAACTGTCTCTCAGCAACAGTACCAACGTCAATCTCCATACATTACCTAAGTGGCATACAGAGGAGGCTGATGAAACCTTTGGGAATTCTTCCAGTGCAAGCCAATATGTGCTGTTAGTCATAACTACAGCTTCTGTGAGGCATATGCTCTTTGGAAACCTAAACAGAACTCAGGCATTTTTGAAAGGTTAAGAGACCAAAATAAAAAAAATCCTGACCTTGTGAAGCTTATGTTATAGTGTACAGAGTATCTTACAAGAAATGATTTTAAGCTTAAAAAAAGTTCCCAGTAAAAATTTGTGGTGTGGTCATATGTGGTGTAACGAGAGAGGAATGAAACTGATTTTTACCAGGCACTCAGGAAATGAATGTTATTTCTTTTAGCTCTGTAAGTGCAAGAAAACTGTTAGAATTTAGGTCAACATGGAGGAAATTTCAAACACAGGTTTAACATTTATTGCTGACTTGGATGAGGATCTAGTAGGCAAGGGAAGGGATGACACATTCAGGGACTCAAATCATATCCAAGGATTAGACTGACGGGCCTTGTCAAGCAAGATGAAATTTACCACGGATAAAGAAGGTAAGGTATTCGGGTTCAAAAAAACTGATTTCTCATCTGGAGAATGTGAAAAATTTGATTTGCTAGCAATACATCTAAACAAAGCTTCTGGGTTTGGCTGATAGTATTGTTTCAAATCTTTCTCATTAGCATTACATGTCTACCATATGACATTCTAGAGACCAATTCACTTTTTCAACAAGGAATTCTTTTTCCCCTCAGCTGGGAATCTCTTCTTATACCTCCAAAGTCCTACTCAACATCTCAAGGAACATACTGCCCAGTGGGCCTCTTCCTCATTATTCTAGTTAGAATTTCTTTCTTCCTCTATAGTCTCTGCAACTTTACTGAGCTGTTTTTCTGCAGTAAACTGAACATAATATATAAAGTATAAAATTTCAGTTTTGAAATATTATACATCCCATGAAACTATCATCATAATCAAAATAACAAATATTTTCATCATCCAAGGACTTATCTTATGCCCTTCTGTAAGTCCTCCTTCCTCCTACAGATCCCCAGGAACTAAAGGTTAGTTTTGATTTTCTAGAGTTTTATATAAGGGAATTATATAGTATGTTCTCTGTTTTGCCTGGAAACCCAGCCTAGTGGTTTGGAGTTTCACTCATATTGTTGTGTGTTACCAATAATTCCTTTAACTGCATCCTATTGTATGGATATGCCATAATTTGTTTTTCCATTGACCTGTTGATGAAAACATTAAAAAATGTTTAGAAATTTAATTTAAAAATTAAAAAAAAATTGTAATAGGTATGTGGCCACTAAGTTTTTGTTAGTGCATTTTTTTTGTCTTTGGAAATTCCTTTAGGTTCTATTTCGAATCTGTTATGACATTCATCCCTCCCCACATACTCTGAAGATATTTTTTAAGCATTGTTGTTCAGTCACTCATTTATGTCTGACTCTTTGCAACCCCATGGACTGCAGCATGCCAGGCTTCCCTGTCCTTCACTATCTCCTGGAGTTGGCTCAAACTCATGTCCATTGAGTCAGTGATGCTATCCAGCCATCTCATCCTCTGTCGTCCCCGTCTCCTTCTGCCTTCAATGCTTCCCAGCATCAGGGTCTTTTCCAATGAGTTGGCTCTTTACATCAGGTGGCCAAAGTATTGGAGCTTCAGCATCAGTCCTTCCAATGAATATTCAGGGTTGATTTTCTTTAGGATTGACTGGTTTGATCTCCTTGCTGTCCAAGGGGCTCTCAGGAGTATTCTCCAGCACCACAGTTTGAAGGCATCAATTCTTCTGTGCTCAGCCTTTTTTATTGTCCAGCTCACACATCCATACATGACTACTGGAAAAACCATAGCTTTGTCTATATGGACCTTTGTGGGCAAAGTAATGTCTCTGCTTTTTAATACGCTGTCTAGGTTTGTCATTGCTTTTCTTCTAAGGAGCAAGTGTCTTAATTTTCAAGGCTGTAGTCACCATCCACAGTGATTCTGGAGCGCAAGAAAATAAACTCTCTCACTGTTTCCATTGTTTCCCCATCTATTTGCCATGAAGTGATGGGATTGGATGCCATGATCTTCATTTTTTAATGTTGAGTTTTAAGCTAGCTTTTTTTTTTTTCATGTTCCTCATTACCTCTTTGTTCAGGTCTTTATTCAAAATTAGCTGTCCAAAATTATTTGGCATTTATGGAATAAACAAATTTAAGTTTATGCAGCAGCCTTCTTTTCCTCTGAGGTGGGTTTCTTTTCTGTGGGCTTCTTTTCAGCTGCTGGTTTCTTGCTCCCTGCAGCCTTTTTTCCCACCACAGGCTTCTTCAGCTTCTTATCACCAACAGCCTTCTTTTCTTTGTTTCCCACCACAGGCTTCTTGCCCTGAACCCCCTTCTGATCTGATTTGGCTTCTAGTGCTGCTGCTGCCTTATCCTATCCATGCAGATTTTGTGATTCTTGGCCTGCAGAAGAATGGTGTTCCGGCGCATGGTCTTTGTGTACGGGTTAAGCTTCAACATGATTCTCAGGTTTTTCAGTGGATTCTTCTTCAGGACTCTGCGATGAATCTTCTTGCGTGGTGCTCGGAGTGCTCTTTGGATTTCTGGGCTTTTCAAGATTCTGCTAAGGTCTGTATTGAGCATCTTGTGCATGGGGAGGTTGTAGTTACTCTTGAGGGAGGCTGCTTTACGCCAAGTGCCATATAGCTCATCTAACTTTCGGAAAGCACTTTCAGTCCAAATGCAGAAACGTCCCACGTGACCACCAGGAGCAAGTTTCAAAATGTTCAGCTTGCTTACGTTAAGCAGAGTAATTCCATTACCAGGGATGTTTCTGAAGGCCTTGATGATCCCATTGTCCTCATTATAGATGATGCAGGGTCCCCTGCGCTGGATGCGGCACCGATTTCTCATTTTGCCTTTGCCGGCTCTCATTCGCTGAGAGGCGTAGACCTTTTTGATATCATTCCAGGGCTTAAGTTTCTTCAGAAGCAAAACAGCCTCCTTGGTCTTCTTGTAGCCTTCAACTTTATCTTCCACCACCAAAGGAAGTTCAGGAACTTCCTCTTTATGATGACCTTTAGACATGACCAGCGCCGGTAAGGCTGAGGCAGCCAGTGCAGAGCAGATGGCATATCGCTTCTGCGTTGTATTCACTCTGCGGTCCCAACGTTGCCAGGTCTTCGTTGGTGCAAACATGCGGCCCCCACGACACATATTTCCAAAAGCACCCTGACCGGAACGGTGAGTCCCGCCACCTCGAACCCTGGGAATTCGAGCCACAGCTCTGCTGGTACCCCAAGACTCAGCACTGGTTTGATGACCTGCTAATTCACTGACAGCATAGGGCTGTCTGTTGTTTTTGCGCAAGTTGGTGTGAACAAAGTTAACAATATCGGGTCGAATGGGAGCCTTGAACACAGCAGGCAAAGTGACATTTTTGCCAGATGACTCCCCCTTTTCGGAGTACACTGATATCAGAGGACGAGCACACGCCATGGCGGGGAGAGGAGAAGGCCACGCTCCTCTCACCCTGGCGGCTCCCACAGGAAAAGTAAGCTAGCTTTTTTACTCTCCTCTTTCACCTTCATCATGAGGCTCTTTAGTTCTTCTTTGCTTTCTGTCATAAGGGTGGTGTCATCTGCATATCTGAAGTTATTGATATTTCTCCCAGCAATCTTAATCCCAGTTTGTGCTTCATCCAGCCCGGTATTTAACATGATGTACTCTGCATATAAGTTAAATAGCCAGGGTGACAATATACCACCTTGACGTACTGCCTTTCCTGAATTGGAACCAGTCTGTTGTTCCATGTCCAGTTCTAACTGTTGGTTCCTGACCTACACATAGATCTCTCAGGAGGCAGGTAAGGTGGTCTGGTATTCCCATTTTCCAGCTTGTTGTGATCTACACAGTCAAAGGCTTTAGGATAGTCAGTAAAGCAGAAGTCGATGTTTTTCTGGAATTCTCTTGCTTTTTCTATGATCCAATGGATGTTGGCAATTTGATTTCTGGTTCCTCTGCCTTTTCTAAATCCAGCTTGTACATCTGGAAGTTTTCGGTTCACATACTGTTGAAGCATAGCTTGAAGGATTTTGAGTATTACCTTGCTAGCATGTGAAATGAGTCCATTTGTGTGGTAGTTTGAGCATTCTTTGGGACTGGAATGAAAATGGACCTTTTCCAGTTCTGTGGCCACTGCTGAGTTTTCCAAATGTGCTGGCATATTGAGTGCAGCACTTTAAAAGCATCATCTTTTAGGATTTGAAATAACTCAGCTGGAATTCCATCACCTCCACTAGCTTTGTTCTTAGTGATGCTTCCTAAGGTCCTCTTGAATTCACATTCCAGGATGTCTGGCTCTAGGTGAGTGATCACACCATCATGATTATCTGGGTCGTGAAGATCTTTTTTGTACAGTTCTTCTGTGTATTCTTGCCACCTCTTCTTAATATCTTCTTCTGTTAGGTCCTTACCATTTCTGTCCTTTATTGAGCCCATCTTTGCATGAAATGTTCCCTTGGTATCTCTAATTTTCTTGAAGAGATCTCTAGTCTTTCCCATTCTATTGTTTTCCTCTATTTCTTTGCATTGATCACTGAGGAAGGCTTTCTTATCTCTCCTTGCTATTCTTTGGAACTTTGCATTCAAATGGGTATATCTTTCCTTTTCTCCTAGCCTTTTGCTTCTCTTCTTGTCTCAACTATCTGTAAGGCCTCCTCAGACAACCTTTTTGCATTTTTCTTGGGGATGGTTTTGATCACCGCCTGCTGGACAATGTTACGAACCTCTGTCCATAGTTCTTCAGGTACTCTATCAGATCTAATCCCTTGAATCTATTTGTCACTTACACTGTATAATTGTAAGGGATTTGATTTAGGTCATACCTGAATAGCCTAGTGGTTTTCCCTATGTTCTTCCATTTAAGTCTGAATTTTGCAGTAAGGAGTTCATGATCTAAGCCATAGTCAGCTCCTGGTCTTGTTTTTGCCAACTGTATAGAGCTTCTCCATCTTTGGCTGCAAAGAATATAATCAATCAATCTGATTTCTGTATTGACCATCTGGTGATGTCCATGTGTAGAGACATCTCTTGTGTCATAGAAGAGGGTGTTTGCTATGACCAGTGCATTCTCTTGGCAAAACTCTGTTAGCCTTTGCCCTGCTTCATTTTGCACTCCAAGGCCAAACTTGCCTGTTACTCCAGGTTTCTCTTGACTTCCTACTTTTGTATTCCATTCCTCTATGATGACAAGGACATCTTTTTTTTTTTTTTTTGGTGTGAGTTCCAGAAGGTCTTATAGGTCTTCATAGAAGCATATTACTGATTATAACAGATATATGGAAGTATTAGTAAACAAGAAACCTCACACCAAGTGCATAGCTGGACTTTCCCTGGCTGTCCCAGGCTATGTGTACCTGGGTGCAAATTCATTTGGGGTAGACCAGTGGCCACAATGTTTTCAGGGGAACTTTGTTTTCCTTTTGCTCTGCTCACTGACAAGGCATCCTTCTCTACAGTCCCCTGGTGTGGAAGGGAAGTAAGGAATGCTTATTAGTTTGTTCTTAACCTAGGGGTATAGCTTTTTGCAGTCCTGACAGTGTGGGATGGGTCTCCTAACTGATTCTACTACTTACACAGGCCTTACTGGGTCTTAACCTTGGTCCTCTCGCAGAGGAGTTCTTAGTAATAGAAATGCCCTCATGGCAAAGTGGACCAATTTGGAACTCTCATTTTTACTGCTCTGATTAATAGCTTTCATATAAAAACTGGTCACTGAGTTTCCCAATATCTTTTCAGGTACTCAGTGCTTTTAAGGTAATTTTCAAAAACATATTTTCTGTAGCACTGTTCATTTTTTTCCACCAGGAGGATTGGTCCAGACAATCTAGTCTACCATTATAGGAAATGGGAAGCAAATCTGCTTTTCCACTGTCATTTCTCAGGCTTCCCCCAGGGGACTTAAGAGTTATAGGTATTGATGAGATATAATTTATACAAATGATCTGACCAGGGAGAAGAGGTCTAGAATCTACATAAATATTTTCAAGAGACACTCATTCATATATGGCAACATTCAAGAACACATTTTGTAAAATGTAAATATCAGTGCTAACATAATAACATCACTAGCAAAAGGACTTAGACATCACCTTCCTCTCACTAATGCTTAAATTGTTTTTTGAAGATCAGACCCAAAGACGGCATCAGAGGGAAGGCTTCTACTTCTGCTATGTGGGCCTATGTTTCCTAGTATAAAATGATGGCATCTGAAGTTCTTAGCTCCAACGTGCTAAATTTAAAAGTATTTTTGGGAACACTGGAATAGCTGAAAGAAGTGATCAAGCAAAAGAGAGTAACTGAAAAATCCTTTTAATTAGTAAAAAACTGGGTGAAAAAAACTATGCGTCTATGAACTTGATGCCTTTAATCTCTTTTAGTTAGGTTCAAATAAGTATTTTGGACATGCAGATCTCTTTCTTTTGAAGATATCTCTTTGGCACTAGATTTCTGATATATATTGCCAAAGTACAGACAAAGGTAAAACTATCAGCATTTTTCAAAAAACAACAAATTATAACATTAATAACAGAAATAGATTTTACCAAAATATACAGTAATCCCTGACTCCTCTCAGTTAAAAACATGTCTGAAAACTGCCTGATTTTAACCTGCTTTCAAAGCTTAAACTTTCTAACAGACACACATTTTTAAAGACCTGGCAGGGTAAAGAACGAAGCTTCTGTCTCCTTTCTAACAGTGAAACACTTTAAATACCTGGAGTGACAGTGAATCCTGGCATCTGAGTTTTTCACTGGTGGTGGAGTGGAATGGGGTTGGTGAGGGCATGTGGAGGGGCAAAGAGAGGGTACATTAAAAAAAATGCAATTCTATAAGGCTGGAAACAGCATACAGGCGTAGAGGGCTCTGCTAAGAGATCACGATGTGACTATGACCCGACTCGGCCTCTCTCTAGACCTTCATCTCCTTCTGTGTGAAACAAAGACCTGACTCTGTAAATAGGAGCTCACATGGGGCTGACAACTGAGAACTCTCGGCAGACTTACTTGAATTGCGTTTGGCTAATAGAGTAAAGAATATATTAAACAGGTTTTACCCTATAAAACAGCAAAATATAAAGGTGAAAAATGGCTTGCCAGGCTTCGTTTATATAAGAAACCAAAACAACACAACACAGACATACCATTCCTGAAGTTCTGGAGAAGGAATGAGACCTGCCGTTCCATTTTTGGAGTTTTCCAGTTTACCCTGCCACCAATTGTGATCGTCCTTACTAATAATCTGGATAATGTCACCAACTCTGAATCGAATGCCAGCTTCTTTGCAGGGGATGAGGTCATCCTTAGCTGGATCATATTCAAACTGTGCTCTTACATAGATCTATAAAACAAGAGTTGGTAAGAAAAAACGCCATGGTGATATGAAAGAAAACAGTCAGCTCTAACCATGGACTAACACTACAATACGAACAGGACATTAGATGGTGAACACAAATATGATGCATGGAAATACAACACAAAAAACTGCTACCACTAGAACATTGTACTATTTTTGATGTGTACAGTTACAAATCTCTGCTCTTTTTATTTGGATAGAACACTTAAGATATTTGTTCAATAAAGACTTAATTTCTGCTTTTACTATAACAGAATAGGCTTAAAATTATAGTGAAATATGCTTACCGTTTGAAAATCTGCATATATGTAATTGATATTATGGGTAAGTTGTCATGATCACGTGGCAGGCTTTAAGCCATAACCACAAGCATTCAGGGAAGGTTTTAACCCTAAAGCAGCATGATACGAAACTAGCAAGAACTCAGTGTTGGTAACGTGCTATAAAATGCCTTCATGACAACTGGCAGTGCGTCTACACACTGCTGATAAACTTAACTGTAACTCAAACATTTTAGAAAAGCATTTAAAGGTAGTTTAATTTTGCAAATAGCATTTCTACTTTATATTCGCATTTTATTCTTCTTCGAGAAGAAAAATGAATTTAAGTACTACGTTTGCCAATGTAACACTTAAAATCTGCACAGAGCTTCAGGAGGTGGATAGTTCAAGGCTCTGAGTTTTATGATATGTAAATGTAACTAGTAAATATAAAAGGAAACAGATTAGCATACAAGGGGTTATCACATGGCACCATTTTATGAATTACTGGATTTCTAAATAATGTAAAGCAAGGTGCTAGATATTCAGTATTGCATCATTTGAGTGATTTCTATCAGGTGCTAGTTTATGCAAATCTTAACTCCCAATTTGATTACTTTTAAGAGCACATTTCAAGAAAAATTCCATAAATTTTCTATCTTGAAATTTCATTTGAATATTAATATTAAAGTCACTGTAAAACCAACCTGAAGGGTTTGCAACTATTGTGTTATTATTCTGTTTGTTTCTTTTCAGAAATCCAGCCTATAAAAGTTATAAGTCTCTGCATTTGCACCTAAAATTTATACTCAAAGTGCCAGCAAATAAAAGTTGCTTGTCTCAGGCAGCACTTAACTTTTCATGTTTGATTAGGACGTAAAGCCAGGATTTTTCTGTTGTTGTTTCTTCCCCACTGTATATGGCTTTTAGAAATACACATGCAGATACAAATTAAGAAAAAAACCTTCAAATATCAGATAATTATTGCTTAAAAATGTTCATTGGCATGTACATTTTAGTTATTCTTAGAATTCAAAGAATTCTGTAGCCTTTAAAAATTTATTTCCACCCCAGAGGCAGGCCCATAAGATCCCCAAAGGCTGAATTCTTAACCATCAACACAAAATGATCAGGTTGAAATTACAATAACCATCACAGCTACAAAGATGTTAGGGAAAAAGTCCTTATAGAGAATTAGTCATGTGTAATGTGTTAAAATGAAATGGTACAAGCTCTCAATGCTCAAATGTTATGGTCCAAAATGCAGACATTATGGGATGGAAAGGGTTAATAAAGGATTGGCTATTAGCAGCTCAGTTTAGAGAAGTTTCTATAGAGGATATCTATTCACCTGTCGTCCTTTTGGTTGGGTAGTTGATGGCAAGTCCTGTAGAATAAAGCCAACCCAGGAGAAAAATTTTCATTTACTTTTCAAAGAGTACAAGGTAATTTGTGTGTTCTGTTACATTATGGTTAAAAAATGAGCTAGATTTAAGTTGTAAAGAGATAATATACATTATTCCATTTCTCAGAAATGTTGAGTTATCAAAAAAGAAAAATCAAACCCAGGCCATTTAGCAGCAAGCTGAAGAAAGCAGGTAAATTTAAGCAGAGAGAAATGTGTTCTTAAGAAACAACTCAGCATCTTCAACACAAAAGCCACTGCAAGTGAAACAGCCTATTTAAAAAACCCCCTCAAAACTTTAGTCACTGCAACCATTTAAGATTTTGAAAAATTCAATGGTTGTATGGATTTTTCATCAGAGTTGTTAAATGTTAACTGTTATAAATAAATTCCTTCGGTAGCCTATTTTGAAGTTGCAAATAAAAGTTACAGGAAATTTTCTAACATTTCTCTTACTTATATCATTCCATCTGAGGTGATCTCAAATTATTTATAAGTTATCTCAAATTATTTACAAATTTACCTCATAAAAATGATATACTTTTAAAGGGCAAGTTAATAGGAAAAGAGTGATACTGCTGTATCATTAGAACTCTCATTTTTAACAGCAATATCAGCAACTTAAGAGATTTTATTATTTCAAAATATTTCAAAAATTCACACACCTGCACCTATAAGTGCTCCCATTTGGTTACATAAATTAAAAACCATTCTTTTTACTTTCCAAAATGAAAAAAAGTAAAATTCCAAGTTCAAGTCAAAATATAAAGTACTTTGTGTTAAAGATGTGATAATAGCGTGGCTTAAGTGCAGTTTGAAGCCAGTTCCTTTTGCTTTTCATATCCAGGCAAGGCTTATAATTCACAGAAGTATGTGCACGTACCACAATAACAGAGGGCACACCAATTCGTAAACTTAGATAGCGGAAACTAAACATGTTGCTGATATCACTCAGAATAGACAACTACAAAGCCCGAGAATACCCAAATTCCTACTCTGCAAAATTCTTAGATTTCTTTATCTTTTTCAATTAAAAAAAAATGTTGAGAAATTTCAACAAATCTTCATTTAAATCCTCTGCATAACTTTGAGCAAAGTCATAGACAGTAGCTGGGTGACACAGAAATATTTTGAGAATGACCAAAGCAGTCTTGAACTACATTTCTTCAAATTTAACTAATGAAAGGTATTTTTAATGAGAAGAACAAGATTTTCCAGGAGTAAACTGCATTGTAGCTGTAGTAGCCTTGTATATCGGCAGAAGACAATATTTCCACTGAACACATGTAACTAGAACACTCATGGCAGGTGGCACCAACAAAATTGTCACACTTTGCTGTGTGGAGCTAGAGTTCTTACCGAAACAGAATTGTTAGTGCTGCTATGACCATTAGCTGGGGACTGTCTGGAAGTGGAGGGGGAATCTCTCTGAAATAAGACACAAGGTTCATTAACACAGAACACCAGCAGAGAAACAAGAGATATTCACATTAACAGTTACAACCACAGTCTGACAACCATTTCCTTTGAGGTTTTAGCTGTAAAGGTGCCATACTGACTTACTTGCATGATTTCAGAGAAGCATGAAAAAAATGTTTGTGCAGTCTGAAGATTCACATGTTGTAAGTGATGACCGTGTCATTTCATTAATCATTTCTTTCCTGTCTCTAACATTCTATAACCTTTGCTTTTTTAAAATGAGAACCCGAAGGGTGACTTGATATTAAAATCCTATCAACTACTGTAAAGTGACAAGGATTACTATAACATTGTGCTAAAGATCCCAACTGCGTATCTTTTTAAATTGAAAATTAGGTGTTAAAAGTATTTAATAATCTTTAGGTACCTCAGTATCAAAAATTACTGAATGACACAATTTGAAGTGAAGTCACTCAGTCATGCCCGATTCTTTGTGACCCCATGGACAGTAGCCTGCACCAGGCTCCTCTGTTCATGGGATTTTCTAGGCAAGAGTACTGGAGTGGGTTGCCATTTCCTTCTCCAGGGAATCTTCCCGACCCAGGGATCGAACCCAGGTCTCCCACATTGTAGACAGACGCTTTACCGTCTGAGCCACCAGGGAAGTGAAGTGAACCTTAAAAAAAGACTTCTTGCGTTGCAATCACCTTAGAATCTTTCTAGGCTAGATATTACTAATAAGGGTAAAAGATAGTTATAGACGAGAGAAGAAACCTTTTTTTTTTTTAGAATATTTTAGCAGATTAATTAAAACAATAATTTTGAGCCTCTACAAATATTACACTTCTGGCAAAGATTCCAGCAGCCACAGCCAACTATACTATATGACACACTCAAAATCCTTTCCAGGCTCCACTCCCTTGTTGTCCAAATCAACTATAATGTTAAAACAAGGAGAGGATGAAAGTAAGTATTTAAAATTTTAGTTGAGTTCTTGGAAATCTTTGAAATGTGCATGTCCGCTCAAAAGACATTTGTTTTTTCTAGAAGACTTAAAGAAAACTTCTGGAACCTGTTGGCCTTTAAATAATGGGATCCCTTAGATGAGGATTCTCAGATGTTAGTGAGCAGAATGTCTAGGTGCCACCCCCAGAGACTCATGTCAGTAGGGCCAGGGCGTGGGGTGGGGGGTCCCCGCTTTTACCAATGGCCAGGGTGATGCTGAGATAGGTAGCCAGAGAGCCTTTCTTTAGGAAGTATTGTTGTAGCTGGGAAGAATCCAACCACAGGGTTGAACTCTGCCAGAGGACAGGAGAGTCAAAGAGATTGGTGGGGGAGGTACCTTTATTCCTACTATTCAGAGGTTGAGAAGGTAGGAGGGGGCTCTTTTTACTCAAGAGCATAGCATTTATGTGTCCTACTGATCCTACCTCAAAACCAGTTCAACCACTCAAAAACACAAGAGAAACTTATATTAATAACTAACACTATCTTCTGGCTAGTGAGCCAAAAAGACAAAAACCAATTGCATTTACTAAATTTCTTCCAAGATGTGAAACGGTATGAGGACCACTTATGATTTTTAAAATATCAGAATGCTTGACATAAAAGATGCATGTGACAATTTTTCTTTTCCAGCAAGGTTTGTGTACTAGGTAACAAATTTCAAAACTGAATCCTGGAACAGAAGCAGTTCTGTATTTTGTTTTGAAATATAACTGAAGTTCCATAAAAAGCCACCAAGAGGAGCTCAAGACTTGATATAACAGAAACCCCACTTGTCATGGCTCACTAAAAACATACTTAACGAAACTACAAATTCTTATACATATCTTCAATAGGTTTAGGAAAAACAGGAAGCCTCTGATTTTTCTTGTGAAATTTACATCATTACTAGAGACAGGAAGAAACATAATTTCTCCCTCAACTTCTCCTAAGTACAAATTCAGTTTTCTAGACGGGTTCCAGTGAGTTGCCAGCCAGTCTTAAACATTTGCTGTATTTCATACTGATGTTACACATACTTGGAAGGTGCACAGGAAAGTGCGAGCTTCAGAAAAAAATATTCAAACTGAAGGTGCAATGGCCAAAGGATGCTCTCACTTAGGCTGGTTCATATTTCCAAATATAGAAAGAATGATTTTTGAATCTCACTAGCTACCTAATAGCAAACTGAATAATATAGGTTGGGAAAGCTACCGTTTCTCAAGGATAAGCCTACTGTAAGAAAGGAACTTGGGGTTTGTATTACTCTAGAACACTTACTTGTTTCCAAGTCAGATAACATTCCAATTTAAACAATTTCACAGAAGGTTGCAAAAACCTCTATTCCACTAATAACATCAGTTATCAATTCCTCATAGGCTTAAAATCCGTCTAGAGACCTGTCAGAATTATTTGAATAACTATCTTAAAAAGAAATAGACCACTTTTCAGATTCTTGGAAAGAAGAACTATCTAATGTGATTTCTTAACAAGGGAAGTGAATATACTTCCTGGAAACATTATTGCAATTATCATCTTGCATCCTCCCCCAGAGACCCATTCTTTATTAAACCTCTGTCATTATTTGGAGCTTCTCTCTATGTATTTTGCTTCGCTTCCAGCCTGCAGGAAGTTCAGGTGCTGAGGAGAACCCCGTGGAAGAGGGCTGAGTAGGTGGGTGGGACCTACTCTGTTCCGTTATCTTTGTTGTAAAATTGGTGTGCAGTGATCAACAGCACAGGCAGAAACAATTTCCCAGAAGAAGCCAAAACATTCAGCCATCAGCAGACAGTTAGTTAAGAACCCAGAGGAGATGGGGTGTTTCATAGAGCTATTACCTCACAGGACGATGACTGAGTGCGGTAACTTGGCACGATCTTGAAAGTGATACTCCCACGCATTTCCCGCTAGAGGAAACAGAAAGGAGAGCTCTTTGAACAAACAAATGTTGCACACAACAACGCGTAAGAAACCACTGAAAACGTTTCGGGGGTATTTAGTTTAAGCCAGCCGAGAGCACAGGGGCCTAAAAATGAAACCGAGTTACAAAAGCAGGAACTGCTCACAGTGACAAAGGAAGCTGCTCCTGGGAACAGCCCTGCAAAGTCAAGGCTGACTGCCCTGTTCACACAGCAATGGTGCAACAGACCTCTGATGGTGATCTTTTCATAGATGTGGAGATAACTCTAAGTGAC
Organism: Capricornis sumatraensis; assembly: GCF_032405125.1. NCBI lineage: Eukaryota > Metazoa > Chordata > Mammalia > Artiodactyla > Bovidae > Capricornis > Capricornis sumatraensis. Next base: position 102,440,015 of record NC_091092.1, on the reverse strand, counting down.
ATGCCTTTCGAAAGTGAATACAAGTTGAAATGGACTACAGAACAAGTAATTATGTAAGAATTATATTTGGGAGGCTACATGATGATGGTGTACTCCATAAAATCTGCTTTTTATTTCATAATTTAGGCCTTAGTTTTTTTTAAAATTTATTTATTTTAATTGGAGGCTAATTACTTTACAATATTGTATTGGTTCTGTCACACATCAACATGAATCCGCCACGGGTGTACACGTGTTCCCCATCCTGAACCCCCCTCCCACCTCCCTCCCCATACCATCCCTCCAGGTCATCCCGGTGCACCAGCCCCAAGCATCCTGTATTGAACCTGGACTGGCGATTCATTTCTTATATGATATTATACATGTTTCAATTAGGCCTTAGTTTTGACTGTCAGTGACTCTGTGGTGCTTATTGTACCTTCAATAGATATAAATAGCGCAGGAGGCTGCTACACTATGGTGGGAAGAAGGTGCAGGCCAGAGGTCTAAACATCTCCCTCTGCTCGCCAGGGCCTGTCATTCTGCAGCCCCCAGCCCGCCCCAATCCAAAGCCTAATCTGAACACCAATTTTGGATATATATGGTAAAAAATGGCCTGGTCTACCATGACTTTCCTTTCCCCTGCTCTATAGAGAAATCCCATACAGCTGGCTATGACTCAGCTACACAGGAAAGAGGTTTCTGACATTGCTGATGTCAGCAGAATTGAGGTCAGTGAGAAACTAGTTTACAAGTATGCACAACTGCAAAGGTTTTCTTTAAACATCTGCTAAGAACCAGAAGACAAAGGACTGAAAGGAGAATGTTCAAGCCCACACTGCTGAAAATGGGCAAAATGTTTCTAAGCTCTGCTGCATGTAAACATTTTTCTAGTTCTCAGTTTCTCTGAATGTTGTACAAGACCACACAGATGATGGTACCAGGTTACAAAAGAATACCCCTTATTTAATAAGTTAATGAACTGAAAGTCGATTTCAGAAAAAGAGACTTTCATTTACTCACAAGCATTTTTTGCAGCTGTTCCACTGTTTGGTTGGCTACACTGATGCCATTGATTTCTCGAATTTCATCTCCAACATGAAGTGTACCTAAGAAATTACACAAAATTATAAACATGAAATGATATATACTTTTATAATAATAAAATCCAAAGTCAGCAAGGTAAGTAATTTAAAAAAATTAAGCTAAATACTGAAGTCTGAGTGAACTCCGGGAGATGGTGATGGACAGGGAGGCCTGGCGTGCTGCAATTCATGGGGTCGCAAAGAGTCAGACACAACTGAGCGACTGAACTGAACTGAATATTTCAGAACCAGGTATGAGTTAGGCTCATATAATAAACTCGCCAAAACAGGTACACCTAACTTATGGAGGACACAGTTTTGAAAGATGACTGTAAAAATCTGCTTATTTTTCTGAGAGAGTCTGTATGTATATAGCTGTTTGAAACTATGACTTCCAGATGCAGCCTGTCTGGGTTCATATCTCTGCTTTATCATGTACTAGCTTCAAGATCTTGGGTAACGTACTGAGAATTTCCCTGAAAACTCATATTTATAAAATGTCAATGAAAATAGTATCTATCTCATAGGACTGTTGTAAGGATTAAATGAGTTTATTAGATGCAGAAGACTTAGAACTGTTCTTGGCACATAGTGCCATTTAAGTATTTGCTGTTATCATCATCATTATTATCTACCAGATATGACACAAAGGTTATTAAAAGCTTCTGCACAACAAAGGAAAATATACGCAAGGTGAAAAGACAGCCTTCTGAATGGGAGAAAATAATAGCAAATGAAGCAACTGACAAACAACTAATCTCAAAAATATACAAGCAACTTATGCAGCTCAATTCCAGAAAAATAAACGACCCAATCAAAAAATGGGCCAAAGAACTAAATAGACATTTCTCCAAAGAAGACATACGGATGGCTAACAAACACATGAAAAGATGCTCAACATCACTCATTATCAGAGAAATGCAAATCAAAACCACAATGAGGTACCACTTCACACCAGTCAGAATGGCTGCGATCCAAAAATCTGCAAGCAATAAAGGGTGTGGAGAGGGAGTGGAGAAAAGGGAACCCTCCTACACTGTTGGTGGGAATGCAAACTAGTACAGCCACTATGGAGAACAGTGTGGAGATTCCTTAAAAAATTGCAAATAGAACTACCTTATGACCCAGCAATCCCACTGCTGGGCATACACACCGAGGAAACCAGAATTGAAAGAGACACATGTACCCCAATGTTCATCGCAGCACTGTTTATAATAGCCAGGACATGGAAACAACCTAGATGTCCATCAGCAGATGAATGGATAAGAAAGCTTTGGTACATGTACACAATGGAGTATTACTCAGCCGTTAAAAAGAATTCATTTGAATCAGTTCTGATGAGATGGATGAAACTGGAGCCGATTATACAGAGTGAAGTAAGCCAGAAAGAAAAACACCAATACAGTATACTAACACATATATATGGAATTTAGAAAGATAGCAATGACGACCCTGTATGCAAGACAGGAAAAAAGACACAGCGGTGTATAACGGACTTTTGGACTCAGAGGGAGAGGGAGAGGGTGGGATGATTTGGGAGAATGGCATTCTATCATGTATACTATCATGTAAGAATTGAATCGCCAGTCTATGTCTGACGCAGGATACAGCATGCTTGGGGCTGGTGCATGGGGATGACCCACAGAGATGTTATGGGGAGGGAGGTGGGAGGGGGTTTCATGTTTGGGAACACATGTAAGAATTAAAGATTTTAAAATTAAAAAAAAATTAATTAAACAAAAACAAAACCAAAAACAAACATTAATAGCTGAGAGCTATATTGTGCTAATGACATGCCAGAAGCATTTATGCCTTCCTGAAGTTAGATCTCTTGAGGAGGGCTGGTGAGGGGAACACAATCAACAGGCTTCATTTTGAGAACCCTAGCATGTGTGTTGATGTAACTGAACCTTATGTGGATTGAAGACCGTAATATTGCTAAATACAAATATTAGAAAATAATAAATTATTTCTCTTGAAAAAAAAAAATAATTTGGTAGGCGTTTCAGGGTTCTGTCACACTTCAACTAGAAAAAGTGAGAAACAATGGTTAAATAGTGTTATGTAAATTTTTGCTTTATTTATGAATTGCACAAATGTTTAGTTATTGACCTGACTTCATTATGAAAAGCTCATGGTGCCTTTAAGACATACACACTAAAATGCAGATAAATAAAGAGCCTTGTATTTGCTTCAAAGTAATCCAGGGGCAGTAGGACAAATACAGCTGAAATCAGTATGGTCATGAATTAACAATAATTCTACCTGGGTTATGGGTAGGTAGGTGATCACTGCACTATTCTTTTCTCTATTTGAACTCACTGCACTGTTCTCTCTGACCATGTTTGAAAGTTAACATAATAAAACATAAAACAAAAATTTGGGGACTTTTGTCTTCAGTATGGTGGATTAGGCACTCACAAACTCTTACAACTATATCCCGTGTAGGGCTCACCCCTTGAAGTGTTACTGGTCTCACAAAATGAATGTGAATCCCCAAGAATACTTCCCATTTCCATCCCCACTCTCCCTTCCACAGATAAGAACCCAGTGAGCTGGATCCAGAGTGGTGGCAAAATCAAGATGGAATGAAACCAGTGGGAGGGGTAGATGCCATTGCCACACTGCCTGCTGGCTGCCTTCTGAGTCTTGGGCCAATAGCAAGTTAGAGAAGCTAAGCCCAGGATTCTGCAGGGAGCCAAGACCCAGTTCAGTGGCACTCTGTGGCAGCTGGTAAAACACAGAACAGACCATTTTTGGAGGAAAGTATTCCCAGTTTAGGCTCCCACGACTTCTACTAATTTGAGCAAGCAAAAAGCTTATAATCAAAGATCACCAAACATACAATAAGGCAAACTATTATGTGAGTCATCAGAAAGAGAAGAAATAGATTTAGATCCTCAAGGAGGATAGATGCTGGAATGGTCAGATATAGACTACAGGAATACCTTGTTTTCTTGTGCTTTGCTTTACTATGCCTCAAAGATAACCACATTTTTTATAGATTGAAGGTTTGTGGCAACCCTGTGTTGAGCAAGTCTATCTGTGCCATTTTTCCAACAGTGTTTGCTCATTTCCTGTCTCTGTATCACACTTTGGTAATTCTCACAATATTTAAAACTTTTTCATCATTATTATATTCATTATGGTGATCTGTGATGAGTGATCTCTGCTGTTTTGGGAGTGTTATGAACCGTGCTTATGTAAGATGGCAAACAACTGATTGTTGAAATTGCAGCAAAGGATTTAGAATATTACATAAACTTAGTTAATAAAGCAGTGGCAGGGTTTGAGAGGATTTACTCCTGTTTTGAATGAGGTTCTACCATGGGTAAAATGCTATTAAGCAGCAGTGCATGCTACAAAGAAACCATTTGTGAAAGGAAGAGTCAATCAAGGAGGCAAACTTCATTGTTGTCTTATTTTAAGAAACTGCCACAGCCACCTCAGCCTTCAGCAACCACCACCCTGACCAATCAGCAGCCATCAACATCTAGACAATACCCTCCACCAGGAGCAAAGAATATGATTTGCTGAGGCTTAGATGATGGTTAGCATTTTTTAGTAATAAAGTAATTTTAAATTAAAGTATGATCCAGAGGGATGGTACGGGGAGGGAGGAGGAAGGGGGGTTCAGGATGGGGAACACGTGTATACCTGTGGCAGATTCATGTTGATATATGGCAAAACCAATACAATATTGTAAAGTAATTAACCTCCAATTAAAATAAATAAATTTATATTAAAAAATAAAATAGTACAAAGCTACAAAACAGAAAAAAAAGACATAATGCTACTGTACACTTAGTAGATGATAAGTGAAGTGAAGTCGCTCAGTCGTGTCCGACTCTGCGATCCCATGGACTGTAGCCCACCAGGCTCTTCCATCCATGGGATTCTCCAGGCAAGAATACTGGAGTGGGTTGCCATTTCCTTCTCCAGGGGATAGCATAGTACAAACATAACTTTTATGTGCACTGGGAAACAAAAATTCATGTGACTCATTTTATTGCAGTGGTCTGAAACCAAGTCTGTAATATCTCTAAGGTATGCCTGTATTAAATAGCTATATGTTAAAGAAAAAGAAAGAAAGGGACCTTTTTTTACAAGGATGAGCATGCAACAAGAGATTATCAGGTGTGAACAGACAGATCTGAAAATAAGAATAAGAACAAGTGATTAGTACTTCTAGAAAGGAAAAATATAATCAGTAGTATAAGTCAATGAATGGGTGAGTTGAACAGGAGTTCAGATATGGCTGAAGAGTTTCAGCTAATTGGAAGACATAACCAAATAAATTAACTAGAATGCAGGTCAGAGAAATGAGATAAGGAAGATAGGAAACAAGAAATAAAACATGAAAAAGATATTAAGAGATATGGAGGGAATGTCTAACATACATCTACCTAGAGTTGAGAAGGAGATGATAGAATGAAGAGGCAATATTTTAACAAATATGGTTGCAAATTTTCTTGAATGATGCAAACATGATCACACAGCTCCAGGAAGAATAATGTATCCCAAATAGGATAAATAAAAAGAAAGCCATGCCAGGAGGTAGTAAAACTACATAAAATCAAAGACAAAGAGCTTAAAAAGTCCAGGGAGAAAGGAGAGATCACCTACAAAGCAAGGACAATTGTAGTGACACCAGACTTCTCAAGATCAAACAACATATGCCAAAAGAAAATGGAATGGTAACCATTAACCTAAAACTGTGCTCTCAGCAAAAGTAATCAAGATTGAGGTGGAAATGAAATATTTACAGATAACACCATCTGAGGGAGTTCATCAAGAGACTATTACTAAAGGAACTATAAAGGATATAGTTTAGGAAGAACGAAAAATGCTCACCAAAGGGTGGTCTGCAATGCAAAAGGAATAATGAACAAATAAAATCGTAAACATTTATGTAAATTCAAACAACAATGGTCATGTATTTTAAGATAATTTCAAATTTGTGGATTTAAAATAGGACATGTGTTCTGGTTTCCTCGGTGTGTATGCCCAGCAGTGGGATTGCTGGGTCATAAGGCAGTTCTATTTGCAATTTTTAAAAGAATCTCCACACTGTTCTCCATAGTGGCTGTACTAGTTTAAAAATGTTGGGCAAGAATAATAAGTAAGTCAAGTAAGAAAGTGAAGTCGCTCAGTCGTGTCCGACTCTTTGCAACCCCATGGACTGTAGCCTACCAGCCTCCTCCATCTATGGGATTTTCCAGGCCAGAGTACTAGAGTGGGTTGCCATTTCCTTCTCCAGGGGATCTTCCTGACCCAGGGATTGAACCCCGATCTACTGCATTGCAGGCAATGCGTCTGAGCCACCAGGAAAGTGCATGTAAGTCAAGAATGGGATCTAACTTGATTCCAATGTCTTTGTATTCTTTGAGAGAGTGGAATTAATATACTGTTTTCCTTTAGTGTGAAAGTGAAAAGTGAAAGTCGCTCAGTTGTGTCCGACTCTTTGCGACCCCATGGACTGTGGCCTGCTAGGCTCCCCTGTTTATGGGATTCTCCAGGCAAGAATACTGGAGTGGGTGTAGCTGTTCCCTTCTCCAGGGATTGAACCCAGGTCTCCTGCATAGCAGGTGTCTGAGTCATCATATGTCAAGTTAAATATGTATGACAAGTTTTCAAGGTAACCACCTAAAAATAGAAATAGAGTGCTGAAAGTCTAAGCTGCTAGGGTGGAATGAACAAACATGAAGAAAAAAATCAGTTAAAATATGGAATAAATTAAAAAAAACCCAAGATGATATAAATCATTACTGAAATATTAATGGACTACAGTAAATACTGATGGACTATCCTTGCCCATTAAAAGATAGCAATCATCAGAAAGTGAAAGTGAAAGTCACTCAGTCGTGTCCAACTCTTTGCGACCCCATGGACTATACAGTCCATGTAATTCTCCAGGCCAGAATACTGGAGTGGGTAGCTTTTCCCTTCTCCAGGGGATCTTCCCAACCCAGGGATCGAACCCAGGTCTCCTACATTGCAGGCAGATTTTTTGCAATCATCAGAGGGCATTACAAAATGAAAACCCCAGATTTAGAAATGTTTGTAAGACACATTCCACAGCACACAGGCACAGAATGGTTAGAAATAAAAAAATAGAAGAAGACATGTTAGCAAATAACTAAAATAAAGCTGGAATAACTACATTAAAATAAAATAGGTTTTAAGTAGAAGGTATAATAAGGATAGACATGGTTACCAGGCACTTCTATGCTCCTAATAAAACAGCTTTGAATATATACATCGAGAGATCTATAGCTAGAAATAGAAAAACTCGACCGTGATAATTGGAATATTTCAATAATTATTGATGGGTCAAACAGAAAAAAAAAATAGTCAATATATAGAATGTTTGAACAACAATTAACCTCAAGCAATCATATAGAAAGCTCTGCATGTAACATGAACAAAACAGTCTTCTTAGGTACAACATGGGCCATTTATAAAAATGATGAAAGGTCTATGCCATAAAGCAAATCTCACCAAACCTCAACAAAATGGTGTCATACAGACCACATTCTGACTCCAGTGCAATTAAGTTCGAAGTAAAACACAAAAAGATAGATAGGAAACCCTCTTAAATGTGGCACATAAAAACATCTCTAAATAACTTGTAGGGCAATGAAAAAATATAATAATAGAGATGTTAAAAATACAATAAAAATGCTTCATCTCAAAACTGGTAAGATACAGATAAAACAGTACTTCAAGAGGTAGAGTTTAATCTTAAATACATAGAGATGAAGAAAGACTGGAGTAAATGAACCAAGTGTCAGATTTTAAAAGTTAGATAAACCAATAGAAAGTAGAAGGAAGGAGAAAATTAAAAAATAGGTCATAAAACAATAAAATAGGTAAGTTGATCAGGAGGAAAAAGACAAGGCACATATAAATGACATTAGGAATAAACATGGGTACATAATTACAGAGGCAGTAGAAACATTAATAAAAACGTAAGAGGACACTAAGAAGAAGCTTACTAGAATAATTTTAAAAATGTAAAAATTTTCAGGAAAATATAATTTACCAAACTCACTCACGATATAGAAAGCCTGACTAGCCTTATGAATGTTAAAGAAACTGACAGTGGTAAAAAAAAATATTCCTTAACACAAAACAAGACACAAAACACCAGGCCTTGATTGTCTTATAGGCAAGTTCCACTAAACTTTCAGGCTACAAATCATTCCAATATTATACAATATTCAGAGAACTTATGAAAAGAGTTTCTCCAAGTCATTTTATGAGGCCAAGGTAACTTTGAAACTAAAATCAGACAGAGAAACGTAGGAAAGGAAAATTAAGCACAGGCCAGGCTCACTTACAATTGCAATCACAAAAATCTAAAACAAAATAATAGTACATAGAATCAAGCAGTACGTACCAAAAGATAATACACAATGAAAACACTAGGCTTATCTGAGAAATGCTGGGGAGGTTATCATTAGGAAATCTTTAAAAGTCATTCACCATATCAAAAGAAAAGAAAATAAATCATCTTAGCAGATGTAGAAAAAGCATTTGATAAAATTCAAACTCAATCATAATTTAAATGTCCAGTAACTCAGAATATAAAAGAACTTCTTCAGCTCTAATAAAAAAGTATCTACTAAAAATCTATAGTAAACATTCTTCTTCATGGGGAAACATTGGAAAGCTACCTCTTAAAAACAAAAATAGGACAAGGATACCCACTATACCACTTCTATTAAAGACAGCGGGGGCTAGCCAGTATGGTAATAAAAGAAAAAGAGATTAAAGAAATACTGATGTAACTTTACTGAATTTAAGCAAAAAATTCCTACAGGATTCTAAAACCAAGTATCTTTATGTGTGAGTGCTATCCACTCATGAAACCTAGAGACTGCTCTGAAGGTAGCAGTAATGCCAGGCACCATCTCTGTACATAAGCAGTCATCTTTAAAGGGACAAGGAAGCACTAAAAAGCTGATGGTGTTACCTCTTGCTCTCCAGGGTGAAGGAAAGAAGTGTTAAGCACATATACAACACGGTCTCAAAGAAAGGAAGTCTAATTTTTGGACAGGAGAATCACTTTTGGATCAGGCTCTAAATACTAATGCATGTGACACAGTCGCTTCAAAGAGGAACCTAGACCTGCATGTCCAAATCTTATCCACTGGAGAGTTAACAGTAGTTCCACTTTCTCAAAAAAAATCATTTTTTGTCTACTTCAGTCCTTAGTGAATTCCCTTCTCAACTGCATTTACTGTAGCAGGTGTTAAGAACTTAATCACAGGTTTGATCTTTCTTATTATTTTACCATTGAAATATTGTTATTTATCAACCTCTAATTTCCTAATTTATAAATAGTATATCTCATTCCTGAATGAATTAGTCAACTGTCTTTTAACTTTGCAAGTATATATACATATATCTTATATCCCATGGTAGATGTGTTCCATATATCCTTGGACCCATATGATACTTCAGTTTATCTCCTATGGCCTCTAATAAGTCAGGATCTAAAGAGTGACTCAGAGATGCTCCAGCAACAGAAGTGTATAGTATAATTGAAGCATGTGGAGATGAATACAAGTAAGTGGAGGCCAACAGTGATTAAAACCAAAGACAGATAAATCATTTATATAAACCATCAATCAAACTGATTTTTTATATAGATGATAAAACACTATACTATATGAAAAAAAAACTAAGGTAGGAAAGAATTATATATGGAACTTACCTTGCCTGTGAATCATGCCCCCATGCATGATTCTTGCAACAATACAGTGATTTAGTTCATTCATTTTTAAAGTGATTCCCTGTAAAAAGTTAAGCAAAAATAGAATTACTATGAGAGGGCATTCTTTTTATATCTGTGATTATGCTGTAGATAACCTTAACTACAAAAGTAGGAAAACATTAAAGAAAATATAGAAAATGGAGGAGAAAACTCCACTATACCATGACAGAAATATTAATTTTGATATTTTGGTTACTCTAACAATAGCATACATATATTTTATATAATGCTTTTTAATCTTATAAGTATTTTCCATGTTGCTAATTCTCCCCTTGGTCATGTATTTTTCTTTTTTGAGGTATGGATTTGTTTAGAATTTGTGCATCTAAATACATGAGGATTACTGGTCTGAAGTTTTCTTTACTTGCAAAATGTCTGGTAGCATTACCTCTTCCTCCTCCTTTTCATCAAAAACAATAAGTTGGGAAGAATTCTTTCCTTTTCAATGTTTTGGGAGGAGTCTGTGTACAATTGGTACTGTTTCTTTATTATATGTTTGGCAGAATTTACCAGTAAAGCCATCTTGGCCTGGAGTTTTCTTTGAGGGATTTTTTAAAAGACTAACTTCAATTTTTAAATAGTATAGGGCAATTCAGTTTGTTCCAAACTGAGTTTTGGTAGTTTGTCTCCCCAAAAATGTGTCTATTTAATTTAGGTTGTTTAATTTATTGACATAAAGTTGTTTACCATATTTCCTTATTATTCTTTTTATATCTGTAGGATCTGTAGTAATGTTACTTCTCTTATGCATGATATTGGTAATTAGTGTCTTCACCCCCACACCTGATTGATCTGATCTTGTCAAAGGAAAGGCTTGTTTTATTGACTTTTTTTTATTGTTTCACTTTCTATTTCATTGATTTCCACTTTGATCTTTATTATTTCTTTTTTTTAAACTCACTTTGGGTTTAATTTGCTCTTTTCTTTTGGTTCTTGTTTCTTAAGGTGGAAGGTGAGGTCATTGTTTTAAGATATTTCTTTTAGGACTGGTATTTAGTGCTACACTTTTCTCCCTAAGTACTGTTTTACCAGTATTCCACAAGTTCTGGTATGTTGTGATTTCATTTTCATTCACTTCAAAATACTTTAAAATTTCTCTTTTGATTTCTTTCATCCATGGGTTATTTGGAATTGTATAATTTAGTTTTCAAGTGCTTGGGGATTCCTCCTGACATCTTTCTGTTATTTATTTTTAATTTAATTCCACTGTGGCCTGAGAATATACTTTGATATTAATATAGTCATTTCAGCTTCCTTTTGATTAATGTCATCATAGTATATCTTTTTCTAGTCTTTTCCTTTAAAATGATTTGTTTTCATTTATAAAGCATTTCTTGTTGGCACTATATAATTTGGTCTTGCTTCCCTCCTATACCCCAATCTGACAATCTCTAATTTTTAATTTGGGAGAATTTAGACAATTTATATTTAATATGATTACTGATGAATATATCTCCTTGCTATTTGATTTTTATTTGTCCCATCTCTCCTATGCTCCCCTTTCTGCATTCTTTTGGGTCAGTTTATTTATTGTCATTCTATTTCCTCTCCTGTTTTATTAGCTATAATTGTTTTGTTGTTTTAGTGATTGCTTTAGGGTTTATAGCATGCATCTTTAACTTATCAGTCTACTTTCAAGTGATATTATACCATGTGAAATGTATTATAAGAATCTTATAACAGTATACTTCCACTTCCTTCCTCCTGACTTTTGTGTTGTTATATATTTTACTTTTACATGTTAAAAAATCCCAAACACATTGCTACTATTTTTGTTTAGACTTCCATTTACCTTTCAGAGAGATTTAAATGATAAGGATATCCTTTAACATTTATTACACTGTAAGTCTATCGAATTCTTTCAGTTTTGGTAAGTCTGAAAATGTCTTTATTTTGCCTTTTTTTAATTAGCGTTTTTTAAAATACTATTTTATCTTTTAAATTAATTTTTATTGGAGTATAGCTGCTTTACAATGTTGTGTTAGTTCCTTGCTGTACAACAAAGCAAATCATATATATATATATGTGCATATATATATAATATACATATCATATACATATATCCACTCTTTTTAAGATTTCCTTCCTATTTAGGTCACCACAGAGCATCAAGTAGAGTTCCTTGTGCTAAATGGTAGGTTCTCATTAATTATTTTATACATACTAGTGTACATATGTCAGTTCCAATTTCCCAGTTCGTCCCACCCCTGCTCTCCCCCTTGGTAACCATCAGTTTGTTCTCTATATCTGTGACGGTTTCTGCTTTGCTAGTAAGTTCATCTCTACCATTTTTCTAGACTCCATATATAAGTGATACTATATTTGTTTTTCTCTGACTTCACTCTGTATGACAATCTCTAGGTCCATCCACATCTCTGCAAATGGCACCATTTCATTCCTTTTTATGGCTGAATAATATTAAAAAATTCCAACAATATTCCAGTACGCACACACACACACACACACACACACACACACACACACACACACACTGTATATCACATCTTCTTTATCCATTCCTCTGTTGATGGACATTTACGTTGCTTCCATGACTTGGCTATTGTAAATAGTGCTACAACGAACACTGGGGTGCATGCATCTTTTCAAATTATGGTTTTCTCCAGATATATGTCTAGGAGTGGGATTGCTGGGTCATACGGTAGCTCTATATTTTAGTTTTTTTTGGAACCTCCATACTGTTTTACATAGCTTGCCTTTATTTTATGATAGATAATTATACTGGGTTTAGAATTCTAAGTTGAGAGGTTTCCCGCCCCACCCCCCGTACTTTAAAATTATTGTTTTCTTGATTATACTGTTTCTCATAAGAGATCTGATATCACTCTTATCTTTGTCCCCCTGTATGTAACATTTCCTTTTTATCTCTGTTTGTAAGATCTTCCTGTTTATCACAAGTTCTAAGCAGTTTGATTATGATGTATCTTGGCATTGTTTTCTTCATGTGTCTTGTGCTTGGGGTTCACTGTGGTTCTTGTATCTGCAGATTTTAGTTTTCATCAAATTTGGAATGTTTTCAGCCATTATTTCTTCAAAAACACTTTGTTTCTTCCTCACCCTCCTTCCCTCATAGATTCCAATGAACCAAATATTAGTTTGCTTGAAGTTACCCCACAGCTCAGTGATATTCTTTTCTCAAAATTCCTTTTTCTTTCTGTGTTTTGTTTTGGGTAGTTTCTACTGCTATGTCTTTTGAGTTCACTAATCTATTCTTCTGAAATGTCTAAACTGCCATTAATCCCATAGTACAATTTTCCTGCTAATTCAAATACTGCTGTCAGTTATTTTTTTATTTCTATATTCTTAAGCATTGTCCTGGGATGTCGTTCAGTTATTTGGAAAGAGTGATCCTTTGGGCCTTGCTTTCAGAATTTGTTAAGGCGGGTGTGGAGCAATTCTCTGTCTAGGGCTAATAATTCCTCATTACTGAGGCAAGACCTTCCTAAGCACTCCATACAATGCCCCTTGAATTGGTTTTTCTAGTCTGGGTGGTGGGAACAGACTGAGTGTCGGGCACTGTTCCCTCTCATCCCTTTGGATGGCCTTTCCTTGGCTCTGAGTAGGTTCCTGTCATAAACATTATTCAGATAAATACACGAGGGGGACCCTCTAGAGTCTTCTCTCTGTGCAGCTCTCTCCACTTCAGGACTCTGTCCTATGAATGTTACTGCTTTGGTCTTTCCAGGCCCTTAGCTCTGTGTCCTCAGGGAGTCTGCTCTGCCTCAGTTCCCCCTCACCATGTTGTGGCCTGGAAACTCTCTCATGTCAGTAAGGTGGGACGATCACTGGGCTCACGTTATTTGCTTCCTGTTTCTTAGGGATCACTGTTCTTTGCTGCCAGATGCCCAATATCTTGAAAACAGTTATCGTTGTATGTGTTCTTTTTTATTTGTTGTTGTTGTTGTTTCAGGTGAGAAGGTAAATCTGTTCCCTGTTATTCCACCTTAGTTGGAAGTGGAACCTCTGTATACTTAATGCCAGAATACTATTCTATGGAATAGATTACAACTTTTTAATTACAAGCCTTCTGGACTGGTCTTTTAAAAAAATATTTATTTGTTGGCTGTGCTGGGTCTTCATTGCTATATGCAGGCTTTCTCTAGTTGTGCTGAGTGGGGATTATTCTTTAGATGTGGTGTGTGGGCTTCTCACTGGGGTGGCTTCTCTTGTTGTGGAGCACAGGCTTTATAGTGCGGGGCTTCAGTAGTTGCGGCTCATGGGCTCTCGAGTGTGGGCTCAGTAGTTGGGGAGCATGGACTTAGTTGCCCCATGGCATGTGGAATATTCCTGGATCAGGGATCAAACCCATGTCTCCTGCACTGGCAGGCAGATTCCCAACCACTGGACCACTGGGGAAGTCCAATTATAACTCTTACTTTCCAGTTATTCACCATTATAAGACAAGCATTCATAAACATATCTTTGTACTAGACTTGGTTGTTTCTAAGAATCACATGGAGACCTTTTAGATAATACTGATTTTTAATTTCACTCTTTGGATTAGTCTGGAATAGAGCCCAGATCTATATTTTTAACAAGCTCCCTCAATGAAAACTGGTCTTGAATTTGAGATGAGTGGGGGTAGCAGGACTCTGTCTTATCTTCTTCACCGGAAAATAACACTGTTAGGAAATTCCATGAAAATATTTGAGACTTTATAATCTAGACCCTGCCTGAATTTGTACAATTCTATAATATATAACTTTGCACAGTTCCTATTTTGTGGTTCTTAGAAGTGGTAAGCAAGCAATTAAAAATAAACTGGTTTCCCAAATGTTTCTAGTCCCACATTCAACTGTACTGCTCAACCAACTTGTACATTCAATCAGCACATATGGTTACCAAGAGAGGTGCTCCTGGAAAAATGCTATAAATTAATGTGTAAGTCAAATCTAATTTCATAAGGGAAATGACAGTACCATGAGGGTTCCATTCTTGAAATTACCAAATTAGCATATTCATTCAACCACTATTACTGTGAACCTGTTATATGGCAGATACTCTGCTAGGCATGGAAGTGAATGAGATAGACAAAAAGAAAAAGTGGGCAGCCCTATGGAAACTGAGCTCCAGGAAGGGGCAATGTCTTGTCCGCCACTATGTCACTGGCATGCAGTCATCTGCACATCGTTGTTGTTCAGCTGCTCAGTCATCTGTGACTCTTTGCAACCCCATTGTTTCCTCTCATGGCTAGGGAAAGTTCACCTCAAATCAACCGAAGTTAATATTTATTATTTTGTCTGCTTCAAACGTTTCTCTGCAGAGAAGAACTGACTCATGTTTTCTCTGTTCACAAGTTCCCAAATTCCAGGGAAAGGCTTGGCCCAGCTACTGCTGAACCTAGCCCAGCTTGCTATAAACTCCTGGCTTTTCCTTGTTTACATAAGCCTCTTCCCAATTGTCTACTATTTGAAGTTCAGTGTTTAACACATGCAACTATGGGAGTTTCCCAATCAATAGAGAAATAAGTAAAAGTGTGAAGTTAAAAATGGGAAAACAAGGGTGTAATGTGAATATATCACCCTTGGGGGATGGACCTAGAATATATAGTTGGATATATTTTAGAAGGTCCAAAAAGCAAAAGAAATCAGACAAGTATATGCTGCATGATACTATAATGTTTTTTAACAGGACAAAGAAGCAAATGAAGTTGTATTAGATGTAAAACTATAGAAAACTATATTCCTGAAAATATATGTCAGATAAAATAATTTCCACTTTTATGGCAACCAATTAAAGGGATAGGAACTACACACCTTCACTAGGGTCATAGAAGATGGAAGAGAGAGGGCTTCTTTAAGGAGACTTTTGGGGAAGACGCAAGGCTATTTTATGCTTGCTGAAAAATGTAACTCAGGGGTACAGATTCATGCTTTTACTCAGTCTGTGTTTCTAATGTAGTTAACCTTCATATGGAACATCAAGCAACTCTCACTGGATTGCTTTAGAACATGACGATCACAAGATACTTCTGGGCCTCCTTCTTTTTTTTTTCTTAAGTCTTTATTGAATCCATTACAATACTGCTCCTGTTTTATGTTTTATTTTTCTTGGCCATGAGGCATGCAGGATCCCAGCTCCCAGACCAGGGATCGAACCTGCACCCTTTCTATTAGAAGGCAAAGACTTAACCAGCTCCCAGACCAGGGATCGAACCTGCACCCTTTCTATTAGAAGGCAAAGACTTAACCACTGGACCACCAGGGAAATCCCTGGGCCTCCTTCTTGTGGTCCCTTCTACTTTCCTATCTACTCTGATTGGCTGAACATCACCCCTTCTCGTGCTTCTCTGACACTGTCTTTCCTCTCCTATAGTTCTGTCATAATCATAGCTGTTAAACAAACTGTGCTAAAATGCATATCTACTTGTTTAATGTACGGAGCCCTGGGACTTTCCTGGTGGTCCAGTGGTTAAGTCTCTGCCTCCTGTGTAGGGGGGACAGGTTCTATCCCTGGCTGGGGAACTAACAGCCTGCATGCTGCACACCATGGCCAAAAAAAAATGTAGGCAGCCCTATGGAAACTGAGCTCCAGGAAGGGCAATGTCTTGTCTGCCACTATGTCACTGGCATGCAGTCATCTGCACATTGTTGTTGTTCAGCTGCTCAGTCTTCTCTGACTCTTTGCAACCCCATGGACTGCAGCACACCAGGCTTGCCTGTCTTTCACTACCTCCCAGAGTTTACTCAAACTCATGTCCATTGAATTGATGATGCCATCCAATCATCTCATTCTCTGCCACCCCCTTCTCCTTCTGCCCTCAGTCTTTCCCAGCACCAGCCTCTTTTCTGCACATAGTAGGTACTACTCCAGTACTCTTGCCTGGAAGGTCCCATAGATGGAGGAGCCTGGTAGGCTGCAGTCCATGGGGTCGCGAAGAGTAGGACACGACTGAGCGACTTCACTTTCACTTTTCACTTTCATGCATTGGAGAAGGAAATGGCAACCCACTCCAGTGTTCTTGCCTGGAGAATCCCAGGGACGGGGGAGCCTGGTGGGCTGCCGTCTATGGGGTCACACAGAGTTGGACACGACTGAAGCAACTTAGCAGCAGCAGCAGCAAAAACATTTGCTAAATGAATGAATGAATATATGAAATGAATGAGGGGAGTGTTAGACTTTCAGAGCTGGGTAGGATCTGGGTAGGTAGAAATTTAAGCACACTTTTGGTCATACTTGCTAAGAAAAGTATGAGCAAAATGAGGCCTCCATGGACATGAAGTGATTTGCCTGAGGGACCCAAAGCTGCTACTGCCTGGGCTCTTAAGAGTTGCTTGGTGAGCACCAGACAGGTGAGGTGACTTGCATGTCCCATTTCTGCTGTAAGTGCTAATACAGTCTAACTGGCAAAGAACAGTAAGTGAGAATTACAACCTGAATGTCTACGGTTGAGGGCTTTCTGGAAATTGCCATCATAGGATCACAGCTCTGTAATTCTTCCTTTAACCTGGAAAGCAACTGGGCAACTTTCTTAAGTAATCTGTTTTCCTATATCCCAGGATCCCTTTTCTATGCTCTGAGGAGCAGATACAAATGCATACGTTTGAATGTTTTCCTTTTTCCTAAAGAAATCATTCGTTCTAAAAACTGGAACTTTCCCAATATTCTCTGTCTCAGTGGGTAGCATCACTGTTCACCTGACTATGAAAAACTTAAAGCTTAGGGTCACACTAGACACTTGCTTCTGCCTCAGTCCCCATCGACAATCCATTCTCAAGGCCTCTTGAATTACTCTTTTATTGAATCTATTCCCTTCTTTCCACTCGACATCCATCCCTCTAGTTCAGAGCTCCATCATCTCTCCATGTATTACTGCAGTTACAGTCTCTTAACTGGTCCCCCCCTAGCCACTCTTGTCCCCCTCTAATCCATCTTCCAGAGTGCTTATTTTTAAAATGAAAATCTGATTTTATCTCCCTGCTTAAAACTCTTTAATAGCCTCTAACTGTTTTTAAAATAGATAACAAAATCAATACTTATGAGGCCCTCTTCCTGACACACATCTTGTTTTCTACAGTCTGGCTGTGGTACCTTCTTTCCATTTTGAAACTGGGCTAAGAGCCTTCTCACTAGCAGGTTTCTGCATATGCTACTTGGTTTGGCTGGATGGTCTCCCCTCTCACTGCCCCCTCTGTGCAGTTAACATCAAGGATCCTTTCCTTGATCTTCCCAGTCTATGAAACTTCTATGAGGATGAAGCAGGGTTCAGCATCAGTTCTATTCCAATGCTACACCTAAGAACTGAGAAGGTGAATTCATACTAAACAGGTAGGTGCGAATGGAAGGGACTTTAACAATGGCACTCAATTCTTTGAATGTCTTCCCAATTAGTCTTCCTCTAATTTTGTTGAGGACAAAAGATCTGGACACCACTCGACTTGTAAAAGGAATTTTAGATGTTCACCTTTTCAACACCAATTCCAGTATTTCACACTGGACCCTTTCCCTGCTGTCCCAGAGGTCTTTACACGCTAGACTAATGTATCAGGTCTGTCCTTTCTTTGTTGATGTTGAAGAGCAACTGTGAAAGGAGAGGTGGGAAGGAACACCAACACACCTTAGGCACAGGGTAAGGCAGGACAATTTTAGGTGGGGGTAGTGGGGGTGGGGGTATGGTGGTGGCCTTGAAATGAGGATCTGGAAACTGATTTCTTGAAAATTCTCCACACCCTCCTTTCCGCCCCACCTCTAGTAGTATAGGTTGAAGGTAGGTACTCGAACTCATGCTGGGATTTTATGAGAATACAGGAGATTTTTTTTTCCCCCACTTACCATTGGTTCATCTGTGTTCTTTTGGAACTGGACCAGGCGAACTCTGGTCACGTTCTCCATATCCATGTCTCCGTTTGCACTTTCTGGAGAATCACCATTTAAATAGGGAGAAGTGGGAGGAGGTGTAACCCTCAGTGCTTCATCACTGTAAACTTCATGAGCCACTACATCGTGAGTCTGAAGTAAGGCCTGATATTTTATGAGGGAAATAAAATATTAATAGAACTGTTTCAGTAGGAGTCTATTACATAAACACATATAAAATTATTCTTTGCCTCTCAAAGGTATCTCTCATCTAAAGAGAATTCAAAGCACATTACACCTAGACAGAGCCATGCCATAATTTCTTTCGGACACATAATCATGACAGATGGAGCTTCCCAGGTGGCACTAGTGGTGAAGAACCCGCTTGCCAAAGCAGGAGACATAAGAGACAGGGATTCGTTTTCTGGATCGAGAAGATGCTCTGGGGGAGAGCGTGGCAATCCACTCTCGTATTCTTGCCTGGAGAATCCTAAAGACAGAGGAGCTTGGTGGGCCACAGTCTCTTGGGTCGCCAAGAGTCGGACATGACTGAAGCAGCTGAGCATGCACAATCATGATAGATGGAGTTTTAAAAATGAAGGAACAAATGAAAGAATGAGTGAGCCAATCAATGAATGGATGTGTTTGTTCATTATCTGGGTAAGAGGTGTTGTCTGATGCTCTAAAAAACTGTCCAACTAACTTGCTCAATTAAAGGCGGACATAACACAATTTGAAATAATTGAGCAGAAAGAATCTTTTGTACATAGAGCTGGCAAATTTGTGCTGGGGCTGAAAATGAAAACAAATTTAAAAAGAAACAGTGCAATAATTGGTGCCTTGAGCAAATATCTTTTACCAGTGGTATTAACAATAACTGCTACATAATGCAAAGGATAATTTATAATGTATGACTTAGTAAAAGAAAGAAAACCACACACAAACGTATCTGAAGAAATGTAATTTCCCCAAATATCACATGATATGGAGCTCAAAATCTTAAACCTAGTTACTGTTTTTACTCATTTCTACTTTTTGGAGCACTAAACAAAAAATCAGCTGACAGTTATTATCATGACTTCTTTTTGCAAAGCCCATTAACAAATAAAAAGTGATTTCTTTGTGTTGATATCTTCATATGTCCTCATGGTGAAACTGGGTAACAAATATCGTTTTGTTTCCCTGAAAAAGCTATTCTTCCACTTACTGTACATTTCATGCCATCATAAGAAAGTTTTTAATAGGAATAAATATTTTAACATTTCTACTTCAAAGAGAATTTTACAGCTGAGTATCAATGTATTTGGCACTTTATACATTATGTTTTCTTGTGAGCTAACTATAAATTCAGTTCTTTTTTAATCTGTGATCTGTAGGGTAATGAAATATCTGAGATAATGAAACATAATTAAAATTGCCTTAGCAGCATAACCTGTAGCATCTCAAGTTATTTAATTAAAAGATTTACCAAAGTCATGACTCAACTATTTTCACTTTTCAGTTATATATACGAGGCAAAAATAAGGTAACAATGTGGTAAAATCATAAAGATGATGGTGTTGATTAGTCATCAATAGAGCGTATGCTCTATTCAATACCCATCTGAATTTATAATAGAAATGGCAGATATTTGCAAGATCTCAGAGGGCTGGTATAGGCACCGAGGGGCAGTAAGTAGCACAGCTTGAAAGCCATCCTCCACCATGGCCCTGGGGACCTGGGCTTCCTGACCTGTGTCCTGGCTACACCCAACATGAGTACCCCTGGCCAAAGTGGTGGTGGCTGTGCTATGTGGGGAAATCCTTCTTTGGCTGGTTTAATTATAGCCTCTTTAGAGACTAAGATTTCAGGCAGAAAGCAAAAATTAATTATGGGTGAACTGAAAAACTTCATCTGTTAAAAT
The DNA here is from genome assembly GCF_032405125.1 of Capricornis sumatraensis. Lineage (NCBI taxonomy): Eukaryota > Metazoa > Chordata > Mammalia > Artiodactyla > Bovidae > Capricornis > Capricornis sumatraensis. The sequence continues at coordinate 102,419,452 of NC_091092.1, read as the reverse complement.
TAGGTTCATTGTCTTAATTATAGGGCTTCCTAGGTGGTGCTTGTGGTAAAGAACATGCCTGCCAATGTGAGAGACATAAGAGACGTGGGTTCTATCCCTGGATTGGGAAGATCCCCTGGAGGAGGGAATGGCTACCCACTCCAGTATTCTTGCCTGGAGAATCCCATGAACAGAGGAGTCTGGCGGGCTACAGTCCAGAGTTGGATACGACTGAAGCAACTTAGGACACATGTATTAATTATAGATGTGTTTTCTATAAACAGTGAATTTAAAAAAATATGCTTTGTATGACTGGAGGATACATGCCTAGGTAAACAGAGAACCAAGTTTCATTAGGAAAATGCCAATTACATGGGTTGGAGAAAGTGTTTATACTGTTTTTTGCAAACGGTTTCTATCCATCCTTTTAAATTATATAAGCAGACACTTGTATTAATGTTTTATTTATAAGGAAGGATAAGCCCACAATCACAAAAATACCAAAATTGAACTGTAAGAGAAAAATCCTTAAATTATATCACCAAATGAGGTCATACTTGATACTAACTTTTATTTGCTACTGTAAAAGACTGCTACCACAAAATGAAACTTTTATCCAACACATACACAAACAAAAAAAAGGGGCTACTTACAGATTGCTAAAGAAGTCATTAAAAGAGTATGCCAAATAAAAAATAGAGAAATTAGAGTTTGAATATTTTTTTCAAGTATGTTATGAGGTGATTCAGCGATTGTTACTAAGCTGAAATAGCTATTATATTTAATTACATAAGAATCATGTAAAAGGAAAAAAACAATTTTATGCTTTGTATGTAAAAGGGACATGGACAAGAAAACTAAGAACTTCAGACTAGAGTGGGAAAAATTCATTTAAAATTTATAGGAAAAAAGAAATTTTAGGTTTGAAAGTGGTTCTTCTGGCTTCTTAATTACAAATCATAAAATTTATCATTTAATAATGAAACTTTCAAGTCAACCTAAGTTGATTATAACCACCTTGTTTTTATTGAGAAAGTAAGATACCAATTTCAAAAAATAGGATTTAGGACAGAAGATATTAAAGGAAAAAAATCAAAGCATAGACATTCAATTCTGTTCATTGTCTTTATCCTTAATGTTTTATATTTTACAAATGCAATAAGCAAAAGATCTGTTCTCTTTTTTAAAAAAACACAAGTCTTTAAAATGGAATAACTGAAAAAGGATAGTGTGCTAATATTTTTTATCATGACCTCTCGAGTATAGAGTTTAAAAAATCATTTAAACCTATACTCTCTTCTTTTAATTACTGTAAATATTTATAAGTATCTGTATTTTTAAATGTAGGGTAACCCAACATTAAATCCTCATGTTTTAATGATCCAAAAGCAAAGAAAAAGTCAAATAATTGAAGAAATAAGTACAAAATTATATACTAAGAACAACATATAATAAAAATTATAAATTAAAATTTTTTCCTTTATTAATATTTCTTTAACAATACCAAAAATTTGAAATCATGATCTTAAAATGCTTTTAAAATAGAAAGCTCTAGCATTTAAAAATTTAACATAGTATATACAGCTCAGAATTATACCTCCCACTCAGGACATTATCCAAACATATGCTTATTTGGGAATGACCACTGAGTTCAAATTAAGTTTATAGGAAAATCAATCCTTGTTACAAGTCATTTAAGAGCACAGCCTTTGGAGCCAGAAAGATCTGGGTTTTGAACCTCCACAAGGTCACTAACTAGGTAGGTGACCTAAAGCAAGCCTCTTAGCCTTTCTAGGGTACAGTTTCCTCTCTGAACTGTAAAATGGAGTTAGTTACATTACTTCACATCTCAGCCATCAGCAAGTCCGTGTTCAGCCACCTCTAAGGCAGAATCCCGATCTGCTCATTTTCCATCAGCCCCATCCTTCTCCAAGCCTCTACCACCTCACAGAAGCCTCCTAATTGGTCTCCCTCTCTTAACTCTTATCCTCACCACAGTCCATTCTCTACACAAGAGCTCCAGCAATCTCTAAAAAAGCACAGGTCTAACAATATTTTCTTGCTTGCAGTCACTGTCACCTGTGCAATCAGGAGAAAATCCAGATTCCTTACCATGGCCCTGAAGGCCCTTCGTGGTCTGGCCTCTGCCACCCTTGCCAGCTCTTCCTGTATCACTCTCCCCTTTGTTTACTATATCCCAGCCACAATGGCCTTTCTTCTGTACTCTGACCCTATGAAGCTCTTTCCTGCCTCTGGGCCTTTGCATTTGCTCTTCCCCATGCTTGAACATTCAGAAAGCTGATTCTTTCATAAAACAAGTCTCAGCCCACATGTTAACTCCTCAGAGGGCCTTTCTCCTGACCCTCTGAAATAGCTTCTCCTTTACTATCATCTCTGCCCCATTGTCCTGTCTTTTTTTCATAGTTATTATCACTATATGAACTTATCTTGTTTGTTCTCTGGCTCACTGTCTGTCTCTAGTTCACCTATCCATGCCCTACCTAGAATGGAAGTTCATTGATCCTATTCACCACTACCCTTAGTGCCCAGCGCAGTGTCTGGCATACAGTAGGCATTTACATATTTGATGAGTAAATGAAAATGTCTTTTAAGCACCTAGCTGGGTGTTCAGAAATTACAAGTGAAAGTGAAAGTCATTCAGTTGTGTCCAACTCTTTGTGACCCCATGGACTATATAGTCCATGGAATTCTCCACACCAGAATACTGGAGTAGGTAGCCTTTCCCTTCTCCAGGGAATCTTCCCAACCCAGGGATCAAATCCAGGTCTCCTGCATTGCAGACAGATTCTTTACCAGCTGAGCCACCAGGGAAGCCCAAGAATACTGGAGTGGGTAGCCTATCCCTTCTCCAGCAGATCTTCCTCAGCCAGGAAATTACAAGAACTATTTATTATTTCTGAAAATGCTTACTAATAGCAATGCACATATTAATTTCTCTCTGATGTCAGAAAAGCAAAATAAACCAAGGCTTCGAAGTTAGGTAAGTTGTGAGAGATGGGGCTGTCTTAGCTTTAATGGTTTTCAAAAAACAAACAAACAAACAAACCTTAACCTTAAAAAAATGATTTTATTTGAGTATATATTATTTTCTTTATTTAGCTTACTTTGAATCTGAAAGATCTACTGATCTCAATGGTCCTACATCATTCTCGGAACTGAGCTGAGGGTTACTTATCAATTTATAGATAGACCCATCTATCCAGAATGTACAGGCTTCTATCTGCGGAAAACACACTGCACAGAACAGTCAGTTGACTAACTTATCTGAAAATGGGCAAGTTCCTAATCTATTCAATGTTTTACTGAGTACTGTGCCCTAGACATGACAGATACTATGGAGTAACTAATAATATTCATTAGCTAACAATTATTAGGCATCAAGGCTATATCAGACACTGTGCAAAGCACAGTAGATGTATCATCTACTTAATTCTTATTCCAAGTCCATGAGGTTGGCAAATAGCATCTTCACAATTTGGTATTATCTGGTATTGTAATCTTAACACTCTGACATATGGCTGAAAGCACATTTGATGAAGATGGTTGTATTTTGTAAGAATTAGTAAAACTCTCTTTTGAAAGTGAGGTTTTATTTCTATAGAAGTTTAACTGTTACTCACCATGAAATGAGGTTGTGTTAAAATACGCTTTAGTTCCTTTGCATCGTTATTCTCAGGGTAACATGAAATTTCTTCCAATACCTAAAAAAACAAGCAAGATATAAAATAGTATGAAGAAGATGCTAGATTGAGAAAATATAGAATTCTTTTTAAATTAAAAAGTATGAGTGGATTTTTATGGCAGGGAAAATAATTATTCTGGAAAAAAATTCATCATTTTATTCAAAGTTATTAATACATAGGAACTACATTGGTGGTAATAAGAAATACATTGCTGTAAGAGTCTCTGCCTTCATTACCCAACTATAAAACTCAAAAGATTATTGAAAAATACAAAACAAAACAACAAGTCTGTAATACATATTTATTACAGGCCTAGGTAACTTAATTAAACTTAATGGGAAAATGTCTCCACAAATCTTTTTCCAAACTTACCATCGAGATGAATCTGTAGTACAAGTTGATAACAGATTTCTTTTATAATTAGCAAAACTGTCCATTCCTTTCAGAAAGATTAAAATTGCAAAGGCTCAAACAAAAATAAAGAAGAGAAACACAAATACTTTCCCTTGTAGCCTGTTATTCTCCACACTCATCTCCTCACATAGATAAAACCACGTCTTGGCAATGGTTCCTAGAATTAATTGCCAGGGCATGAAAGGGTTCCCAGTGGGCTCAGTGTTAAAGAATCAACCTGCCAATGCAGGAGACCCAGGTTTGATCCCTGGGTCGAGAAGATCCCCTGGAGAAGGGAACAGCTACCCACTCCAGTATTCTTGCCTGGGAAATCCTATGGACAGAGAAGCCTGGCAGGCTACAGTCTGTAGGCCAGGCTACAGTCTGGAGCATAGCAGAGTTGGATCTGACTGAACAACTAAACCACTACCACCACCAGTTGAAAAAAAAAAAAAGAAACACCATCAAAAACTTTCCTCCTTTCACTTACATTTTCTTCACTAATTAGTTGCTAACATTTTCTCTGTACAGGTTTAAATGGTTGTTTTCAAATGAAATTGTTCTTCAAAAGTTATCCCTTACCACTAGAATGGAGTTTACCCATTTAAAATTTGATTATGTGACACGAGCCCCGGGGAAGTCCTCCGCTCCTTTTCAGAGTAAACCTATTACTCAGTTCTAACTGTAGATAGTTGGATTCAGAGTGGTTATACGCAGTGCACTCAATTCTAAAAGTCAAGCTGATCAAGGATTGCTTGAGCAGTATTGGCTGTCAGGGGCATGCACGTCATGTACCCACCAGGAGTCTCTTGACTTGCCTTTGAGGATCCTACAACTGAGGCAGGAAGGGGTGAGGTCACTTAGCCTAAAGATTAGATGTTAGCTAGTACTACTCAATCACCTCCTCAGGTAAGAACAAACCAACGAAAACTACAAGATTCCTTTCTTATCGAAACGTACTCTTAAGTCGTGCTGACTAGGCTGTTAACTCATATTGGTTAATGATAATAAGCCAATTCTCCTCTGGTGTATTTTATGCTTTGAGTTTTTTACCAGTGAAACAAAAGATGAAACAATATACTCTCTCTGGTTCTCTGTTACTCTCACAGCCTATGATTTTAAGCACTGCAGTGTGGTCTCCTAATTTAGAGAGAGTCTCTTCTGACTGTTACCACCTCTACTTCCTTGGTCTTGCTTCTCAGGGAATATATATTTTCCAGTACAGGTTTTGTGTTTAAAATCTGATTGGGAAGGAATGAGGTCTTCATATTCTTTCACATAGTAATTTCACTTTATAACAAAAATAATTTTTTTCAAAGGAAAATATTTCTTTGGATAAAGACTTTTATGACATCAAAAAGTGAAAAGAAAAGAAATCACTAGGTGTCTAACAATGGAGGCACTGTTAATTCATTATAATTTAGTAATACCAAAGAAAAAACGATGCCAATATTAGAACTTATTTACAAAGACCAAGTAGAAGCATGGAAAAATGCTTATTATATTATATTAGATTTAGAAAGATTGGGGCTTCCCTGGTGGCTCAGATGGTAAAGAATCTGCCTGCAATGCAGGACACTGGGGTTTGATCCCTGGGTTGGGAAGATCCCCTGGAGAAGGGAATGACTACCCACTCCAGTATTCTTGCCTGGGAAATCCCATGGACAGAGGAGCCTGGTGGTCTACAGCCTATGGGGTCACAAAGAGTTGGACATGACTGAGTGACTAACACTTTCACTTTTCAACAGAAATATACATTTTGATTGTAACTACAAAAAATTTATATGCAAACGATAGTGAATAGAAAAGGGGAAGTGAAAGTAAAAATTACTGTGTAAGGAGATGGGATTATAGATGAATATCTACTTTCCAAACTTTCTGCAATATTTTTCTAATGTGGAAAACATGTTAACATGTTTTCTAATGTTTCTAATGTTTTCTAATGTTTCTATACTAAAAACGTCAAAAGTTTGTGAAAGATGTACATTAACTGGCAACTTATAAAAATCACTTCTCTCGGAAGTTAGCTGCTATAAATATTTAATTAACTTTCGAATATTACCACCTTAAAAAAAGCAACCCAAATTTTCATAGCACATCGATTTCCACCAAGTGTGGTAAAATAACTTTTTCCTTCTTTTTAAAAAGAGAAGTAAAATCAATATGCTAACCTGTTCAAGTTTACATAGCAGAACCAGAACTAGAAATGGTGCTGCTGAGATTTCTTTTTTCTCTTCTGTATGTAAATGCTCAGTGATAAACTTAGAAATACTAAATCTGAGTATAATAGTCCAACTGTGACTTCAAGGCAACTGCCTCTTACTGTGTGGCAGAAACATTTTCATTAAAGGTAGCACGTATGAAACCCAAATACATTTACAAAATACTTATCACTTACCTCTTTGGCTCTCTGTACTGCATCACTTGGAGGATTCCTGATTTGCGGTGAAGACTTCGTGTTAATTTTGTCATACAGCTAAAAGCAAAGGAGAATATCCAATCAACATTCATAATTCCTGGCTAAAATTCAAAGCTTCATATTTATTATCTCACGAAACAATATTTTCCCCTTAAAAAGGCATGCTGATGACCGCAGTGGGATGTTCTTAAATCTCTTATTCATTCAAATGAGATTTGTCACGATGAGTGCTATGCCTATCTTTTAAAAAATCATCAATATTTCAGTAATCACAGCATTTTTTTCCTCAGATAGAAGCGACATTTAATAAGATGAATAGAGAGTAGAAAGAAAGAATGCTTTCTGGCCAAGAAATGTCTGAAGGAATTTTTACAGAAATCTGAATCTTGGGAAAGGGCAAACCCAACTCCTTCTAGGAAGGAATGTTCTCATGAAAGGTTTATACTTGTTTTACTAGGGCTGTTCATTAACAGTATCAGTGCTGGCATCCTTCAGCAAGAAATTAAGGACACAAACCTTTTTCCTTTTTAACCTGTAAATTCATAGATTACAAGAAGACATCGAAAATCGATATTTTAAAAACTCCACAAATCTAAATGATCCAAAATTTAACTTTCTGAAGAAATTTAAGAGAAAAATGTCTGTAGTGTAGAAATGCAATTAAAATATTACTTTCTGCCTCAGATGAAACATCTCATTCAACAGTCTGCTTTGAAAAGTGAAAAGCTGAAAATGATCTCAGTTAGTCTGCCACTTCTATTTCCTAACTTCTCTAAAATAGGTGGGGGGTTTTGGGAGATCGGTTTTTTTTTTTTTCTCTCTCTCCTACGTGCACCAGTGCCAGTGCAGAGGTCAAATACTGTAAACATTCTCCAGATTACAGTTAGACTTGTTTATACTGATGCAAGATAAAACTTTACGACTTGTAAATATTTGAGCCATACCATACATAAAAATTCCTAATAATTGACAGGCAGACAGATAGGACAAATAAATAAAGCCTAATGATAGCAATGTGAAGATATAGCAGTGACCATTTGAAAAAGTTAGCATTAAGAAAGTACTACTAAATTAGAGCTTAAATAAATAATGTAAGAAGGCTAGTAAAATATTGGTCTATTTAAAGTATTATATTAAAATTTAGAGAACTAGCAATATGTGGCTTATGTATAAAAGTTTGCTCAAATCCCTGTAGCATACATAAGCGCAGTCTCTGTCCTTTGAATGACTTCCATCTCTAAAGATTATGAATTCTGAAATTTGGAACCAGTGAATATTATTTTTCAGTAGAAATAATATTATATACTGTCTCGGTTCTCAGACTAGTCTATAGAGACAAATTAAATACTGTACATCTGCAATAAAAAGTAGGAGGGGAAAAGAACCCAACCCTCCCAAAATAAGGAATTGTAAGTTAAAAATAAAAAAACACATTTAAAATAGCCAACACTTAAAAAATATCACCTGATATGTCATCATATTAATAAGCAAACAAAATAAAAAATATACATGGATAATGAGAAGATTTTTAAAACTCTTGAATGCTGTTTAAAAACAGACCAAATTTAATTTGAAGCTTTATAAGTTGTTGGCACTGTCATTTATAATTACAATGTCTTTATAATGCCTAATTTTACCACAAAGAGTTTTGCCATTTTCTTGACCAACTCAAAGTCGCTCAGTCATGTCCAACTGTTTGCAACCTCATGGACTATATAGTCCATGGAATTCTCCAGGCCAGAATACTGGAGTGGGTAGCCTTTCCCTTCTCTAGGGGATCTTCCCGACCCAGGGATCGAACCCAGGTCTCCAGCATTGCGGGAGGATTCTTTACCAGCTGAGCCACAAGGGAAGCCCAAGAATATTGGAGTGGGTAGCCTACCCCTTCTCCAGTGGATCTTCCCGACCCAGGAATCAAACTGGGGTCTCCTGCACTGCAGGCAGATTCTTTACCAACTGAGCTATCAGGGAAGCCCTGCTTGACCAAGGACTATTACTAATGTTACTTTCAAAATTTTCAACCATGATTAATTTCTGTTTATACATTTAATAAATGCACATTAGTTTTTAACTCACAAAGCAACAAAACTTCCAAGCTCCCAGACTCACTCTATCACTGGAGGCTTTTTATTTTTGGCTTGGTCTTACAATGTGGTTCCTTAGGTGAGTGAATCTTGAGAACAAAGGTGGGCTCTCTTTGTTTATCACCCACCCTTTGTTGCCTGCCCCCATCTATCAATATACAAAGTATACTTAGAAAGATGGGGTTTGGGGACTTGGCCTGCTGTCTTAGACTTTCAATTAAAGCCCAAGCTAAGGCCAGTAGGAAGTAAGTGGTCTGTTAGTAAGCTGCCAGGCCACCCCTCTAGGGCTTGCTGAAAGGTAGCTAAATTGGTCCTTCCATACTCATCCCAGCACCGTATTTTGCCTGACATGTGGTGTTTGGGGTCCCAAGTGAAAAGAGCCTCCTTCCTGGTTGGAGGCTGCCTGGGGCAGTCCTTGATGGCAGGGTGAGAGGTCAATAGCAGGGTAGCCCGCACTTGCAGTGTATGTTGTGGCAAGAATGTGTGTTTTCCGTGAGTCTGGGAGCTGCCTCAGAATGTAATCTGGCTGGAGCCATCTTGGTGGAAACCTGACCAAGAGGGTTGTCTGCACAGAGCAAGGGGACCCAGAAGTGCCTGCAGAGTCACGGCTGAAGGCAGGAGCTGAGAGGGTGCTGCCGGGGCCAGCAGCAGAGTACACCGATGACGCAGAGGCAACCTGGGACTGAGACAACATCAGGATGCCTGCCATACCGTGGGCGCTAGCAGCCAAGACAGCACTGGCTGCCTGAGGGACATGACTACAGGGCCTGCTGTTTAAGTGTTTTCTCTCTTTTCTATGATCAGACTCTCGAGCCCTTTGACATTCAGTAACAGCACCCTACTATGAGGCTGAGTACATTGTAGATGTTTAATAAATGTTTCTTAGAAAAGAAGAGTATTTAACTGGTGTACAGGAACTGTAAATGGATATTAAAAAAAAAAAAAAAGAAACAGAGCAGGAATACTTATTTTAACTTCTTTCTTTAGGAACCAGATATCATGGATCATCTTTCTGACTGTACAGTTAAAAGCCTTCCCTCAAAACTAAGAAATAAATTTTGACCACATTAATTCTTTTAATTGTTTTGCTATGTTTCAGGCCTGACTTCAAAAATTTTTCAAGGTAAAAGAGATCTTAGATATTGACATGATTCAACTCCTCCATTTTAAAAACGAGAGAGCTGATATCCGGTGACATGAAGAGAACACACAGCATCAGGGAGCCAGAGTAGCAGGGAAGAGACCGGTCTCCTGATGCGTGCTGCTCTTTCTCTCACATGACAGTGCCGTGGCTTCCATTAGAATTCAGTAACACAGTCTCATGCCAGGGAGACACCTTCAGCAAATATGTGGGGAAAGAACTGTAGAAAATGCCATTTAAAGGCTGTAGGGGAAAAAAAGTAACTAAATATGATTTGAAAGATATTAGACAATCAACTGCAAGTCTTGCCCTATTAAAGAACGTTTACAATCCTCATCCTTGCCCGGCCAAATGATGACCATTTCAGTTTTGTGGGCCATATGGACTCTGTCACAACCACTCAACCCTGCTGTGTGTGTGAAGGCAGCCATCAATAGTCCATAAATGAATGGGCATGGTTGGGTTCCCATAAAACTTTATTTACAAAAACAGGTGGCTGGCTGGATTTGGCCTGACAGCTATAGTTGCCAACACGTGCTTTAGAAGCTCAAATGGAAGGTGAACTGAAATGACAAAATATATTTCTGTTGGTCGTTTGCTTCCCTGCCATCTGAAGACTTCAAGCGTGTTTGTAAAGCTGAGGTATAGAAGGTGAGGCAGAGGGAGGGAAGAATGTTAATAAACTATTCCTAGAGAGAAAACAAGAATGAGTGTCTTAGGGTTTTTCTCTTTCTAATGCAATTATAGTTACGCAAGTTCAGCACTTTTTATTAAAATGCACACACGCACACACACAGCCCAAGGCAAAACGAGGAAATGTGAACAGCTGCAAGGGGAACAGACTGTTTCACACTGTGTCAGTCCCAGACAGGCCTGCTCACTGCCAGTGTCTGGCACTGGGTCATATACGACCCCACACGGCTGCAAGGACACGCTTCATCTGTCTGTCTTAAGGAGTGTAAAAGCACAGTTCCGTTAAGAGGCCCCATTCTATACTTGAGATGGGTTGTTTTTGTATAAAAGCAGAATAAAGCTGGTGGTCATACTAAATTGAACTCTGCTGAGATTGTACTTTCAAACATAATGATGGTGAAATAAGTTGATGTCACTTTTTTTATTTACATGCAAAACACTAAATCAAGCTTCTTTTTTGTTTTTTAACCCTACTCCATGGCACCTCACTGTCTTCTGATTTCTTTCATCAAATAGAAGCTTCTGTTTTGTTCATAGTTTGTACACAGTACTTAGCAGTATCAACATTTAAAATGGAATGGTTGGTGGAGAACCTATAAAATTACTATCATCAGGTTAGATGTCCCACTAACTTACTAGCAGAGAGAAAACCAAACCTAAAGGACCAGAATATACTGTAGATGCGAAAGATTATGACTTTTGCTATAGATGTGAGCCAAATAATGAATGGGTTTGTAGAGTTGCTGGAACACAAAAGTTCATTAAGCTACCACCATCTTACCACCTAAATCAAAGGTATCAAAGAGAGTCCCCACTGGAAAAGAATTAAAGTTTTCAAGAGTCAAATATTTAGCTGCAAAATATGCAATGAAATGTGTCTTTAATGTTAGTAAAAAGATAACAACAGTGTTCACAAGTTTATACTGCACAACGATAATGGGAATTGAAAGGACTTGCTCTGGAAACAGACTATCATATTAAGAATTTCTTTGTAGTTGCTGTGAAGAAGCTAGGTGATTAGGAACGAAGTTCCAATGTCGCATCTTTTCAATGAACCCAGCAGATCAGCCATTGATATCCAACAGTATTTTATTGTATTTTATTTTTTGTTTGAGATACATTTGAGAACTGGAAAAATGTTAGGGAAAGGTGACTTAATACTAAAATATCAGGGACTGATATTCAACTACTGTGCTGGAGGTGGTCTTCTGAAGCTAGAAATCAGAGAACATCTGAGCTCTAAAGAACTACTTTTCCTGCTCAAGTTTATGTATCAACTCACTGTCTTTAGGTTAAAAATATAAAAATGTCCTCTCAAAGATCTTTAGTGTCATTAAACATGACAGTCGCAAAATAAAAAGACAACCTACTGAATGGGATAAAATACTTGCAAATAATATGACTGATAAGGGGCTAATATCCAACATTTATAAATGACACATATACAACTCAACATCAAAAAAAAAAAAAAAAAGAAAAAGAAAAAAGAAATAATTATAATGTGATTAAAAAATGGGCAGAAGAACTGATTAGGCAATTTTCCAAAGAGGAAATGCAGATGACCAATAGGCACATGAAAAGACACTCAACATTGTTAATCATCAGGGAATTGCAAATGATAACCTCAGTGAAATATCACCTCACACCTGTTAGAATGGCTATCATCAAAAAGAACACAAATAACAAATGTTGGTGAGGATATGTAGAAAAGGGAACCTTAGTATGCTGTTGTTAGGAATGTAAATTGGTACAGCCACTGTGGAAAATAGTATGGAGGTTCCTCAAAAAACTAAAAATACAACTACCATATGATCTAGCAATTCTATTCCTGGGTATGTTTCTTAAAAAAAAAACAACACTTTTCGTTGCAATGGTGAATGGAATTGTTTCCTTAATTTCTTTTTCTACTTTCTCATTATTAGTGTATAGGAATGCAAGGGATTTCTGAGCGTTGATTTTATATCCTGCAACTTTACTATATTCATTGATGAGCTCTAGTAATTTTCTGGTGGAGTCTTTAGGGTTTTCCATGTAGAGGATCATGTCATCTGCAAACAGTGAGAGTTTTACTTCTTCTTTTCCAATTTGGATTCCTTTTATTTCTTTTTCTGCTCTGATTGCTGTGGCCAAAACTTCCAGAACTATGTTGAATAGTAGCGGTGAAAGTGGACATCCTTGTCTTGTTCCTGACTTTAGGGGAAATGCTTTCAATTTTTCACCATTGAGGATAATGTTTGCTGTGGGTTTGTCATATATAGCTTTTATTATGTTGAGGTATGTTCCTTCTATTCCTGCTTTCTGGAGAGTTTTTATCATAAATGGATGTTGAATTTTGTCAAAGGCCTTACTTAGGAATATATCTACCCAAAGAAACTAAAGACCTATATATAGAAAACTATAAAACACTGATGAAAGAAATCAAAGAGGACACTAATAGATGGAGAAATATACCATGTTCATGGGTCGGAAGAATCAATATAGTGAAAATGAGTATACTACCCAAAGCAATTTACAAATTCAATGCAATCCCTATCAAGCTACCAGCCATATTTTTCACAGAACTAGAACAAATAATTTCAAGATTTGTATGGAAATACAAAAAACCTCGAACTGCCAAAGCAATCTTGAGAAAGAAGAATGGAACTGGAGGAATCAACTTGCCTGACTTCAGGCTCTACTACAAAGCCACAGTCATCAAAACAGTATGGTACTGGCACAAAGACAGACATACAGATCAATGGAACAAAATAGAAAGCCCAGAGATAAATCCACACACCTATGGACACCTTATCTTTGACAAAGGAGGCAAGAATATACAATGGAGTAAAGACAATCTCTTTAACAAGTGGTGCTGGGAAAACTGGTCAACCACTTGTAAAAGAATGAAACTAGATCACTTTCTAACACCACACACAAAAATAAACTCAAAATGGATTAAAGATCTAAATGTAAGACCAGAAACTATAAAACTCCTAGAGGAGAACATAGGCAAAACACTCTCAGACATAAATCACAGCAGGATCCTCTATGATCCACCTCCCAGAATTCTGGAAATAAAAGCAAAAATAAACAAATGGGATCTAATTAAAATTAAAAGCTTCTGCACAACAAAGGAAAATATACGCAAGGTGAAAAGACAGCCTTCAGAATGGGAGAAAATAATAGCAAATGAAGCAACTGACAAACAACTAATCTCAAAAATATACAAGCAACTTATGCAGCTCAATTCCAGAAAAATAAACGACCCAATCAAAAAATGGGCCAAAGAACTAAATAGACATTTCTCCAAAGAAGACATACAGATGGCTAACAAACACATGAAAAGATGCTCAACATCACTCGTTATCAGAGAAATGCAAATCAAAACCACAATGAGGTACCACTTCACACCAGTCAGAATGCCTGCGATCCAAAAATCTGCAAGCAATAAATGCTGGAGAGGGAGTGGAGAAAAGGGAACCCTCCTACACTGTTGGTGGGAATGCAAACTAGTACAGCCACTATGGAAAACAGTGTGGAGATTCCTTAAAAAATTGCAAATAGAACTACCTTATGACCCAGCAATCCCACTGCTGGGCATACACACCGAGGAAACCAGAATTGAAAGAGACACATGTACCCCAATGTTCATCGCAGCACTGTTTATAATAGCCAGGACATGGAAACAACCTAGATGTCCATCAGCAGATGAATGGATAAGAAAGCTTTGGTACATGTACACAATGGAGTATTACTCAGCCGTTAAAAAGAATTCATTTGAATCAGTTCTGATGAGATGGATGAAACTGGAGCCGATTATACAGAGTGAAGTAAGCCAGAAAGAAAAACACCAATACAGTATACTAACACATATATATGGAATTTAGAAAGATAGCAATGACGACCCTGTATGCAAGACAGGAAAAAGGACACAGCGGTGTATAACGGACTTTTGGACTCAGAGGGAGAGGGAGAGGGTGGGATGATTTGGGAGAATGGCATTCTATCATGTATACTATCATGTAAGAATTGAATCGCCAGTCTATGTCTGACGCAGGATACAGCATGCTTGGGGCTGGTGCATGGGGATGACCCACAGAGATGTTAAGGGGAGGGAGGTGGGAGGGGGTTTCATGTTTGGGAACACATGTAAGAATTAAAGATTTTAAAATTAAATTAAAAAAAATTAATTAAAAAAAAAAAACAAAACACAACACTAATTGGAAAAGATACCCGCACCCCAATGTTCATAGCAGCATTATCTACAATTGCCAAGCTATGGAAACAACCCAAGTGTCCATCAATAGATGAATGGATAAAGAAGATGTGGTGCGCGTGCACACACACACACACACACACACACACAATGGAATACCACACAGTCATAAAAAGAGTGAAACCTTGCCATTTGCAGCAGGCATTATGCTAAGTGAAATAAATCAGACAGAGAAAGACAAATACTGTATGATATCACTTCTGGGTGGAATCTAAAAATAAAACAAACTAGTGAATATAACAAAAAAGAAAGAGAAACATAGAGAACAAACCAGTGATTACCAGTGAGGAGGGGATTAAGAGGGACAAACAATTAGGTATAAAATAAGCTACAAGGATATACTGTACAACACGGGAATATAGCCAGCATTTTATAATAACTATGGACTATAATCTTTAAAAATTGTGAATCATTAATTGTACTGTGCTGTGCTATGCTTAGTCGCTCAGTCATGTCTGACAATTTGCGACACTATGGACTATAGCCCTCCAGGCTCCTCTGTCCATGGGGATTCTCCAGGCAGGAATACTGGAGTGGGTTGCCATGCCCTCCTTCAGGGGATCTTCCCAACCCAGAGATGCAACCCAGGTCTCCTGCACTGCAGGTAGATTCTTTACTGTCCTAGCCACCACTAGGAAGCCCCACTAATTGTACACCTGTAACATATAATATTATATGGCACCTGTACTTCAGTTTAAAACAATGACATAGTTGAAACTTGGAAAACAGCAGTATATTTAACAGTGGTATAAAGATTGTGTGATGGGAAACGTTAAGTGTGAAATAAACACTACAAAGTTTAAAATGGCATTTTCAAATATTTTAGGAGCTACAATTAAACTTTGGGAAGAACTTATATAGTCTATCTTACAAACCTAAAGATGATTATGCATCATTGGGATATTATGATTTAGAAAAGGAAATTAAGTCACTGAAGGCATTTTGCTCTCACAGGATTAAATAATGCCTATTCTATCAGCATAAAAAACTGCCTAACAGTTTATATTTTGTAAAATTTCTAAAAATCAATTCAATTAAAATAATTGAAGAAAGCACTCAAAGATTAGTCATGCCAATGACTCTCCATCTGAAATGGAGATAATATATTCCATTCATTTGATGAGCGTACTTTCATTATCTGTACGTGATCCTTCACAGTTTGAACTATGTACTAACTTTCCCTCTAAAAGTTCAGAAAACATGCAGATAGCTAAATTTTATAAATCTTAAACTAAATTTGTTTCTCACTTGAAAAAAACGTGTATCAAATCCACAAATCTAGTGATGGTAATAAACTGGCAAGAGTTGCACCTCGGAATTTAGATTTTTCCTAGAGAAAGATTCAGGGCTGCTACCAATATTATGGCCCAGTTTAATACTGGATAACTCAATTTAGAAATGGATACCCAATGGAGTTTACTTAATGGCCAATAAGAATGTTGCTGGAGACCCTTAAATCAAGTTTTATAAACTCATGGTGGGGGGTGTATACCCTTTTGAGTCTTAGGACTGGCCTAGTGGCCTAGCGATATACTGCTCTATGTAAATCCATGATAAAAGTTTTCTTCTGATGGCAAACAGGAAATTAAAAATCAATATATCTGGACCATTTTAAGATTTCCTGAAAGGGTTGCAAAATACACTGGATCTTGACAGCAAAATCTTACCAAGGAGGCCCCTGTTTGGTTTAGGTTTTCCCTGTCTGTGTACAGAGCTGCTTGTGTTTCAATACTATTAGAACATTGCTCTTTCAGGGATTTATCTTTGATCCAAGAAATTAAGACTTGCTTAACCTCCTAGTTCAATCTAAAAAGACTGTTGATGGCCTAACAACACAGGCCACTGTGGTGGATTTCTGTTCAGTTGGCTGCTCGCTCTGAGAAACTCAAACACTGGCCTCAGATGACCTAACTTGACTGACCTCACTTGGTCTTTTTCAGTTGGCCAATAACTCTAAAATGAAGCCTTGTAAGAAACAAATCATAATGCCTATTCTTGAGCAAGCAAAAGAAAGCATGAGGAAAAATAACCAGTTAGATGATACAGGCAGGCTTTATTTTACTTTTAATTAAATCTTATGAAATAGGGCACTTTCGAATACTAGATCCAAGTTTTCCCAAATGTGAGAAATTTCACTATGATATACATTTCTTTGCCATAAAAAACCTACTAAAATTTTTTTTAAAGTGCTAAAACCTCATTTTATAAGGTGTTCTTCTGAAACATCTACATTAATAGTTAAATACTATTTAGGGTAACTGAATTTCCTATTATTAATTTGCTGCTTTGAAAGAAAATATTTACATTAGGTATGTCATATGATATTTCATTACTGAGGCAGTTCAGTCAGTTTTGATTTAGGATATGAATTATTTTGTATAAGGAAACACCAAGCATTGGTACAAGTAGCTGCAGCAAAAATGAATTTCTGTTGTGGGAAGTTAAAAGAGAACAAAAAAGACAGTCTGGCAGAAGTGGTTTTATGAGATAATGTTTGAAGGACCACAAAGAGAAGAAAGCAACTATGTTCTTGGATGTGAAGGCTGCAAGCCAACCACACTGAACATTCTTCAACTGAGCATACCACATTCTTTTATGGGGGAACACCCCCTCCAACCCTTCCCTTGGGAACAGCATGAAGAAGAATCAGAGCCTGTTGCACTTGGAAGGCTTTTTGAACATTCCCCTGCCTTCTGGTAAAGTGGACTATAGTGCTACAAAAATAGAAGAACACTCAGTGGGAAACACTGGTGCTGGGGACAAGCTGACTCTTGGTAATTTAGAGTAAATTCCAGTCACTCTTTTAGGAGGTGATTCACCTGGACAAATAAGGGAATGAGAGGGACTGCTGTAGTTAACAACAGTTTCAGTGAAACTCACACATTCCTTTCACAGAGATGTATATCATAGGAGCTAACCTGGAGACCACAGAGAGAGCAATTGCCTGGGGATGAAACTAAGGCTGAATTCCCCACTACTGGCTACTTTTACCTGGAGGATTTGCCTTTTCCAAGTATATAATTATCTACCACAAAATATTGATATTGGATGAATGGATAAACAAAATGTGGTATACACACAAGATGGAGTATTTTTCAGTCTTTAAAAGGAAGGAGATTCTGATACATACTACAACAAGGATGAACCCTAGGAACATTATGTTTGGTGAAATAAGCTAGTCACAAAAGAACAAATAAGGTATGATTCCACTTCTCTGAGGAACCTACAGTAGTCAAATTCCTTGAGACAGAAAGTGGAATGGTGGCTGCCAGGGGCTAAGGAGAGGGGGAAATGGTTTATTTACATCTTCCTTACTTTCTTTCACCAGTGGTTATAATTTTTGGTGTATAATCTTATATCTCTTTTATTCAATTGTTTTATCCTTTACAATTGTATTATATTTTAAAAATTTTATCTTCACTTTATTCATTGCTTTTATATAAAAGTATAGTTAAATTTTGTATGTTGATCTTGTATCCTGCAGTTTTGCTAACCTTACCTATTAGTTCTAGTAGATCTTTTGTAGTTTCCTTAGGATTTTCTATGTTTAAGAATATATCTCTATGAGAATATGGTTTTACTTCTTTTCTAGGCTGCATGCCTTGAATTTCTTTCTCTTGCTTTACTGCACTGGCCAGAACTACCATAAAAATATTAAATAGAAGTGGTAATAGTGGAAAATCCTTGCTTTGTTTCTGGTTATATTAGTTTTCTATTGCTGCTTAACAAATGACCATATTCCTAGTAGCTTTTTCCCTCCCTTTAAGTTTATTGATATTTCCATTGAGAATGAAGAAAAACTAATTGGAAAATATTTAGGTCAGATGATATTTCTAGTTCTCTTTATCTTAGGAATGTTGTTTCATATGACACTTTCCCTATTGAGACTAATATTTTGATATGTTGATGGAAACAGACATTGGAGTTTATACCCAACCAGTTAAAAACAGAGGAATGAGACCCCCCATGTCTAAAGCAAGCTTGTCAATCTCCAGCCTCAGGAGGGAGGGGGCACAAGGCCACCTGTGCCTGGGCACTTACCACTCAGATGGTTTCATATTTGCTGAAGTTTACTCTTTAAGACTACATGGGACCCTGGGAAGTTACCAGTAGCTCAGACTCTAAAGGTCCTTAGGCCTTATTTTTGCAGACATGTAACTGCAAATCGACCAGACTAAAAATCCATGGGAAACTTAGCTTTGGTATTTCCTGACTGGTAATCTATTTAGACATCCAAACTCAACACTGTATCAACTTACTTCTCAGACCCCAGATTGCTCAAAAACATCCAATTATTGCAGAAGTTCCATGTTTTTCCCTATTAGGAAACTTCTGAGTTCTAAAAATAAGCTATTTCCAAATATGACTACCAATTTCATATCTTTAAAAAAGCAAAATAGTAAATCAAGAGTTGTAGTTTTCCAGTGTTAACTGCAGGTCAGATAGAAAAACTCTCTAACTCTCCCTAAGAAGCTAAAAAAAAAAATCATAATAAGATGTCAATAATATAAAATATGGAGGATTAAAGATATCAACTCATTTCTACACAATATTCTAAAATATTATTTTATTATAAAAATTACTTATAAAACTGCTAAATTGCTATTGTAGTTAGTCTTTGCATTATTAATCTAATCACTGATTTTTTTTTAAGAACTTGTCAAGAAAATAATCTTAATTAAGTGGGGCACCACATTTACCATGGAAACAGCAGTCTGTAACAAATGTTAACAGCTGCTCAGAGGTATGACAGATGGTGGGTGAATGTTTAAAACTTAGTCGTCAAAGTTTGGCAGAGAGGAATAAATGTGTAATTTAACAATGTTTTGTAACATTGTTGACTTACAAAATAAACATTAATTCTGTACTAGGAAAATTTCTACAAGAACTTAATAAGACTGAGAATCACCACCAAATAACATTTGCAAAATACTTTATATCTGGAAAAAACTCTTGATTTTTCAGCCCACTGAAAACGCATCCATCATCTCACCATCCAGTGTATCATATACAAGTTCCAAAACTGATTCAAAATATTAGTGAAAGAGATAATTACACTTTCACATCAATTCCCAAGAAAGAAAGCCTAACTAATGAACAACAGGGTAACACTTCATTATTTTATAGTTGATTTTTATAATCTGCACTCATACTTGAAAAATCAATTCAGGGCAAAATTAGTTTTCCATGCTGTGCTGGGCTGGAGATTCTCCCCTCAAATTCATGGCTACCTGGAATCTCAGAATGTGACTTCATTTGGAAGTCAGGTCTTTGCAGATAGTAATTAATTAGGATGAGGTCATATTGGACTAGAGTGGGCCCTAAATCCAGTGACTAGTATCCTTATAAGAAGGCCATGTGAAGACACAGAATCACACACATACAGAGAATGCCCTGTGAAGATGGCAGCAGAGACTGAAGTACTGCAACTGCAAGCCGAAAAACACCAAGGATTGCAGGCAACTACCAGAGCAAGGGAGGATTCTTCCCTGGAGCCTTGGAGGGAGCATGGTTCCGCTGGTACCTGACTTAAGACTTCTAGTCTCCCAAAGTGTAAGAATAATCTGTTATCTTAGTGAAAGTCGCTCAGTCGTGTCTGACTCTTTGTGACCCCATGGACTATACAGTCCATGGAATTCTCCAGGCCAGAATACTGGAGTGGGTAGCCTTTCCCTTCTCCAGGGGATCTTCCCAACCCAGGGATCGAACTCAGGTCTCCCGCATAGCAGGTGGATTCTTTACCAGCTGAGCCACAAGGGAAGCCCAATCGGTTATCTTAAGTCACCCCATTTGGGGCAGCTTTAACAAACACATGCCAAAGTGTATTTTCCTAATACTGATCAATGTATTTCATATACAGAGCATCACTGTGCCAGCGCTTTAAATCTTTGAAAGCAGAAATATTGAAACAAGCTGGACCAGGCACAGTTCCTCCTCTTTATCTCTTCCTACAAAATGAGAATCAGCATATGTGTGCCAGGGTGAACTAGTTGAATAGCAAATATTTAGACATTCTGGATCTATTTCTAACTACAGATTATACTAGAATTCAAATCAGAAAGCATTTCCTCCCTCAGTGGAACCCACAGTGTTTCTCCTTTTGTTTTATTGTAAATTCTTTCCATACAACAGATATTTTGTTTCCTTCAAACTAATTCTAAGAATGTTTCTTCAAATTCTGAGCTTGTTACTATTTTAAAGGCATGGCTAAAAAAAAAAAGAGTGCTACACAGTCTTTTATCTTCTGCAGGAACTTAACCTTGTTTCGTTTGGTCAGCTGAAAAATTATGGCTGCATACTTAGGGATTTTGAGTGTTATTGAATTAGTAGAAATTACTTAAATATAATAAAAATATTTCATGAAATGACTCAGTGAGATTAAAGTAGCAATCAAGACCTGGTCCACAAAACAAGGCCACTAGGTGTCACTGCTTGGAATTCTTGAAAAAACCAACAGAGATTCTGCAAAACAAAACAATCTGATTCCAAGAACACTAGAAGGAAGGACAATGAACGGTTAAAGTTGAAAAGCTTCTTCTGAAGTGTTGGTCTGTATAATGATCCTTTTTTTGTTATGCAGACCATAAGTACTGAAGTACTTAAACATTTTTCAATGGCTAGACTTCTCTAAATGGCAGCCATTTGAACACTTCATGGATCTCATGATTGAAATGTTGCCTGTTAACTCTGAAACAAGAGCTTAATGAGCCATATTTAAGGGCTGTAGATGAAGGGGGCATTATCTCATTTAGGATGATTGAGCTTTCATTGAAAGATGGCTCAGTTTGGATCAAATGCATCCCAACACTGCCCAGAGCTGGCCTTATAGTCAGTCATCTCAGGAGAGTTCTGGGCTTCACATGTACTGCTTGTCTGCAAAATTCTTAAGATGTGATGTCTTTGGGGGAGCACAGTTTATTTTTAGGCCACCAGCTCCTTTTCAAATAGAGATGCATTGATGGGGCAGATACTGATACAGACACTTCTCTAAGTTTATAATTAATAAAAATCCAAAGGAACTTTAAACACATTTTTCCTCACTAAAATCTACGAATCTCTCCTGAAGTGGTGACAACGTCTACCCAAGAATGCAGCACTTATTCAAAATAAATATTTGCAGTGAGGTCTGAGAAGTTTAGCATTGGATGGTAATGGTGGCCTGGCTCAGTTCCAAAATCCAGCCTGTGTTTGATTATCTGCCCCTCTTTGTAGAAGCTAGCAATGTTCTTGTATTTCCTCTGCAGTCTCAAGCTTGGTATGCCGTTACATTAAGTAAGAAGAATACAACTCTGAAAACTAATTTGGGCTTCCCTTAGCCTTTAAATGACAAAAAGTCCTTGATCTAAAGAAGGCTAGTAAATCTTAGCACTGACTAGCGCTGAAATAAACCAAACCAAATCTTCATGCTCTGCTGTAGCTTCTTTCAAACATCCTACTTACTAGTTTTAGTAAAAGCTATGTCTTCTATGGAAAATTCACAACTGTCACAACTTTCTGTATCTGGGACTTCCCTGGTGGTCCAGTGGTTAAAACTCTGCACTTCCACTATAGGGAGTGTGGGTTCGATCCCTGGTTGGGAAATTCCTGTATGCCTTTGCCAAAAAAAAAAAAAAAAAAAACAACCAAAACCAAACCAACAAAAACAAAAAACCAAAACCAAAAAGAACAAAACTTTCTGCATCATATGAAACAATAATAAAGAATAGATATTTAAATAGCCAAGGAAAAGAGGTCAAACTAATTCAAATAACACATTAACAAAAACAATGATGACAAAACAAAGGAGAAAATGGAATGCTAGGAGCTATTCACAAAATAGAATGCATTTCAAGGGCTTTTTGGTGTCCAAAGAAAATAACAAGCTATTTAAAATAAATTTAATCTGAAATGTTCTCGAATTACTTAAGATAAATTACACTAAGGAGAAAACCCATTTCCTTATCTTCCTGAGCACATTTTTCAGCTTTACTGAAG
The DNA here is from genome assembly GCF_032405125.1 of Capricornis sumatraensis. NCBI lineage: Eukaryota > Metazoa > Chordata > Mammalia > Artiodactyla > Bovidae > Capricornis > Capricornis sumatraensis. The sequence goes on along the minus strand of NC_091092.1, from coordinate 102,396,810 downwards.
TATAATTGACAAATAAAATTGTAATATATTTAAAGTGTACTGCATGATGATTTGATAAATGTAAACATTGTGAAAGGATTCTAACAATCAAGTTAATTAATACATCCATCACTTCAAATATTTATCATTTCTTGGGGATGAGAATACTTACGTTCTATTCTCTTAGCAAATTTCAATTATAAAATACAGCGATATCAACTATAGTCACCATTCTATACATTAGATCCTCTGACCTTGAAGGAGGAAACAGACAGAGCTGGACTCCATCTTAGGCCAGGCTGTGAACATTAGGCTACACGCATGGTCCACCCTCCCAATGGACTCTGAACTTTGTGCCCGGTGTCTATAGAAATGGCATACCAATGGAAAACCAGAACCCCCCCCCCCACCCCCATAAAAGAGCCTCAGGACTTGTACTTGGACTCTCCATTGCCTAAAAGAATATGCTAATTGTCTCTGTAACAGAACAAAGTGGTAAATTCCATTATGTTTACCGGGATATGACCACAGGCCTATTGATAATATCCACTGTTTATCCAGTCTTGTGACACATGAATCGTAAGTTAACTTTGATCGTATCTCTCTTTTACCTTGTCCAGACTAGTTTCAAGGAATTTGGAGAGGTGGGTTTGAGCAAGTACACTTAGGGTATATAAGGTTTTCCCAAAAACTGGTTGGGGTCCTTGGCTTCAAGAGGAGACTCTGCCTTGGGCCCACCAGTGTAATAAACTGCACTCCACTATCTGCATTGTCCTTCTGAGTGAGTTTGTTTCCTGAAACGTGTGGCTACAACAACCTTATTTATCTTAGAACCAAAAGTCTGTACCCTTTTACCAACTTCTCCCCATTTTCCCCACCTCCCAGCCTGGGCAACCACCATTCCACTTTGCTTCTATGAGTTCGACTTTTAAAAAAATTGACACTATGCAGTATTTGTCTTTCTCTGTAAACTATTTCCCTTGTATGGCTGAGTCCTTTAGCTGTTCACTTGAAACTATCACAACATTGTTAATTGGTGGTAGCCCAATCCAAAATAAAAAGTTAAAAACAAAAACAACCAAAAAAAAAAAAAAAAAACCAAAACAAAACCTATTTCCTAGCTCTCTTGCGGCTACTTAAGCATGTAACTAGTATTTGCCAATGGAACATAGACAACTCTGATACAGCCCACTTGCAACCCTCACCCTACAAAATTGTCCATTTTCTCTCATCTGCTGGCTGGGTGCAAAGGATGCAGTAGAAGAAGCCTGGATCCCTGAATGCCTGTGTGGAAGAGACTCTTCCTGCTCCTCTCCTTCTCACCTACTGCAGTTGACTGTGATGTGAGCAAGAAATAAACTTCTATTCTGTTAAGCCACTCAAATTTTAGGACTGGATGCTGTAGCAGTTACTCAGTCTTGAATTAATACATATGCTATGTTAAAATATGTAACTATTAAAAATGGTAATTAACTTGATCAAATCTATGGATAGAAGCAACTGTGAGATACTATACTTGGTGGGAAGTTGAAACATACTGTGACACTCTTAGCTTGGCTTTTCCCAAACTGGTCCTTACCAATTTGGCAGGATTGTGAATGAAAATTCTCTGCCCAAATTAGTTTGAGAAATGCTATTAGAGTTAATTGGGTTTTTTGCTATAGGACATCTTAGAGATGCTATATACTAACACCCGTTGTGAATCCATATAAAGGGAATAAAGAACATAGCATTTCCCAAATTTACATAGCCAGTAAAAAATTTTAATCAATAATTTTTAGATCTACTCCTCTCTCTTGAATGGTAACACCCACAACTATCTCCCAGAACAATGCTCTGTAGAATACATCATGGGAAATTTTGCATTAGTTTAATTCATATAATATGGTTGATTAATCAGTGAGCACCACAAAGTTCTAGGCATCCCAAAGCAAATTTTATTCTTATTAAGGGAAGATTTTTCTTGTAAAAAGACTAATATGTACAAGTAGACTAATGTGTGCTAAGAAAGGTATTTTACTTAAAAATATGACTGAAATGAAGGCAGATGTGAACTGTTAGCTTCTGACTTGTACCTGTCAGTGCAGTCTGTCATATTTAATAATGGAATATATCCTTATGTTTTAAAGAGAGACACCGAGTTTATGAAAACCAGCAATGTTAAGTATGAGATGTGTGTGTGAATAGAGTCCACTGCACAACATCTTGGAGAAGGCAATGGCATCCCACTCCAGTACTCTTGCCTGGAAAATCCCATGGATGGAGGAGCCTGGTAGGCTGAAGTCCATGGGGTCGCGAAGAGTTGGACATGACTGAGTGACTTCACTTTCACTTTCCACTTTCATGCATTGGAGAAGGAAATGGCAACCCACTCCAGTGTTCTTGCCTGGAGAATCCCAGGGACGGGGGAGCCTGGTGGGGTGCCGTCTATGGGGTCGCACAGAGTTGGACACGACTGAAGCGACTTAGCAGCAGTAGCGCAACATCTAACTTAATTCTCTCTCTCCTATAACTCATGTTTGAGGTGCAATGTTTGAAAACAATATTTAGAAGCAATGAGAGGCAATCACAGCAAAGCTCAACGGATTCTTCTAAAGACACATATATACTTATTTTTTTCCACTGGACTTGTTAGGCTCTGTTGCATTTCTACCATATATAAGAGACTTAATTTCAGTTATGAATCTATGACGGATGACTTCCTGCATTTCTCACTGATGGGCAGCAACTGAAAAAGGACTGTTATGGTAACTATTCAGTTTACCCAAAAAAATTAATAAAGAGAAAGACTTACATCTAGTAGTGTGTGAAGATGCTGATCCTGGAAAACACTGTGTAGAAAATCTAAGTCCTTTTCACTGCAGTCTGTAAGTGCATGAATCTCTTCCAGGCTGTCCAGCACCTGTGACACTGCTCCTAAGGGGAACAAACACAACAGAAACAGCCAGTAGAGAAAGTCAATGTCAAACCCACCTTAATAACCTAAATCTGACATTTCAGAACTGTGGACTAACACGTTTCAAAGGTTCATGTCTATACTGGAAAACAGACTTAGATGTGTTTCATATCACTTAATGATAGAGTATTTGCAGTGAATTTATGTTTTTAACAATGTATTTGCACGTTCCTCATTTTTCAAAGTAAATTGCCTCTTGTCTTACTTGGATTAGGGCAATTCATCAACTACAACTGAGCTACTAGAAGATCTGGGTGCAGAAAGTCATACATCAGAAAGAGACTGTGGGTTCCCAGGACTCCATGATGTTTTGAAATATGATAGAAATAATGGAGGTGGTCATTTCACACAGGGGCTTTCCAACAAGAACAGAAGGTGAAGCCAGACGTAGATGTGAGGGACAAACCTTCAACTGGGAGCTCCTGCTATGTAAATCCTTCTAAGGATTAAAAAAATAAAAAGATTTATTTAATTATTTAATTTGGCTGCGCTGGGTATTAGTTGTGGCATGTGGGATCTAGTTCCTTGACCAAGGATTGAGCCCAGGCCCCCTGCACTCTGAGTGTGGAATCTTAACCCCTGGACCACCAGGGAAGTCCTCTTCTCAGGATTTTTAAGGCTCAAACTTAACTAGCAAAAATCCCACTCCATTCTTTTTCCTCCCTTTACATACAAAGTCAGTTGTTCTCAGTTAATTGGGCCCCCTTTTACTAAGGATAGATACACTGATTGACACGTCAGAATACCATAGTAGATATTAGGGGAAATACTTTTTGTAGGACAGTGTGGTCACTTTAAATTTCTTCTAATAACTGGGAATCCAGAGAGATAGTAACACAGTCACTTAGCCTTAAAGAAATGGTTAGCCTGTTCTACTCTGCAGACAACACGCACATATGCACTCCAGAGAAAGAAAAGCACCCTGAGAGCCTACACTTCAGGACATTAGTGTACATAGTGTTAGAGACATTCTAACAATAGGTGCCTCACTGCACATGTAAATCTTAAATCTGTAGTTTTCAACCAGCAGCAATTTTGCCCCTCAGGGGGACATTTGGCAATGTCTGGAAACACTTTTGATTGTCACTACTATGATGGTAGTCAGAGGGGGGAGATGGGGAATGGGGAAGAGTACTACTTTTCCAGAAGGCAATCTGATAATTTATATCAAAGAACCTCAAAAATGCTCATGCACTTTAATTCAGGATTTCTATTCACAAAAACTTACATTAAGGAAAAAATAGGAATTGTAGAAAGATTTGTGTCAGGATATCTATCATATAAAATGGATAAATATCTAATAATTACAGAATGATTACATAAACTATAGAACATCCACGAAATGGAATACATAGCCACATGAAATTCATTTTTGAAGAATTTTAAAGACAGAAATCTGCATGATATAAAATTTCAGAGAGCAGAAGGTAAAACCACATAAACTGTGTACCCCCAATTATAACTGAAAAAAATACAAATTCAGAAAAAAAACCCAACAGAATGAAAAATACCAAAAAGATAATAGTAATTATATTTACTTTCCTGCTTCTATTTCATTCTGTGTTTGTCCATATGTTCTAAGGTTTCTACAATAGAAAAAAAGTTGCTATACAAGCAACTGCTTTTTGTAGTATTTAATTATGTTAAAAATTTGGGGCTTAAGACACATTAAGTGGTTATCTATGTGGAAATTACTGTAGTTAATTTTTAAAAATATTTGACTTTTTCCCTTTCAGTTAATTGTAGATCCACATGAACTTGTAAGAGATAATATGGGAAGATACCATGTGCCCTTCATCCAGTTTCCCCAGTGTGGTAACATATTGTAAACTGTCATATAGCATCACGAGGAATATTGACATTGATATAGTCAAGTGACAGAATATTTCCATCACCCCAAGGATCCTTCATGTTCCCCTCTTATAACTGCAATAATTTCCTTCCTGCCCTTCCTACCTCCTAACCCCTGCCTGGCAACTACTAACCTGTTCTCCATTTCTATAATTTTGTCATTTCAAGGGATCTATATAAATGAAACAATATGGTGTGTAACCTTTTGGGACTGGCTTTTTTGACTTAGCATAATTCTCTGGAAATTCATCCAAGTTGTTGCATGTATCAATAGTTTAATCCTTTTTATTCCTGGGTAGTAGTCTATGGCAGGGATGTGCCACAGTTTACCATTAATCTGTTGACAGGATTGTGAATACTTTTAAATTTTGAATAATTACACCTACCAGGCTATTGGTATGCCTTCATTGAAAACAGTAAGTGGACACTAAGTGGAATAAAAAAGGTACAAGGCAGAAACCAGTCCTCATTTCCCCTGCTAGTCTTAAAAGTGTATTAATCTAATCCACTTCCTTCTCCCTGCTCATCTCAGGACTTTTACTTTGTTCTGAGAAGGAAAAAAAATCTGGAAATTAGTTAAAAATCAGGTCTCTTGTCATCCCTCACTAAAAGCCTTGGAAAGCAACAGGTGATGTGAAGAAATTAGTCCCAAATATTCCACTGAGTCCTTGATCCCGGTACATCATCAACAACAGAATTATATGATGCCAGGTTTATAAAGTTACTAAAGCCAGTTCTAAGCTTTTGGATTAACTGCAACAACAAAAATACTAATGAAATGTGTATTTTTTTTTGTATATTAAAAAACTTAACAGAGAGCAGAGAAAGCTAATTACTATTTTCACTCAGTTATCTTAGTGGAATCTTATTTAGTTTTTATTGTCTCTATCCAGCATTGCTTATGCTGATCTATTCTATCTATATCTATTGTATTCTATGAAGTAGTTTATTAATACTATAAGATTAAAATAAAACAAGCTTGTATCTAGCGAATACTAAGATGGAAAGTCTAACCACTGGGAAGCAACTTTGGCTGCATCAGACTAGGGACGTATCATTTGTTGGTTTGTGAACTCCAAAAGCTCTGTGCAATCCCTGTCCTACAAGCATCTCCATGCATTATCCAACATGTGCACTTGCTCACTCTTCATTTCTGTGCTGTGAGGTCCTTAAGGCAGGCCAATATTTGATTAACTTCATTATCTCCACAAAGTATGCCTTGAATGAAGTATTAAAGAAACAAGGAAACAGTTTTCATTTCAATCCCAAAGAAAGGCAATGCCAAAGAATGCTCAAACTACCACACAACTGCACTCATCTCACATGCTAGTAAAGTAATGCTCAAAATTCTCCAAGCCAGGCTTCAGCAATATGTGAACCGTGAACTTCCTGATGTTCAAGCTGGTTTTAGAAAAGGCAGAGGAACCAGAGATCAAATTGCCAACATCCACTGGATCATGGAAAAAGCAAGAGAGTTCCAGAAAAACATCTATTTCTGCTTTATTGACTATGCCAAAGCCTTTGACTGTGTAGATCACAAGAAACTGTAGAAAATTCTGAAAGAGATGGGAATACCAGACCACCTGACCTGCCTCTTGAGAAATCTGTATGCAGGTCAGGAAGCAACAGTTAGAACTGGACATGGAACAACAGACTGGAAAAAAAAAAAAAAAGAACATGATGTCCTAAGGCAAACATTTACTTGAAAGTCTAAGACAATTTGTGAAAATAAAGTTTCCAAATAGCCAAAAAAAAAAAAAAAAAAAAGAAACAAGGATAAGAGCAGTTCCCAATTCCTGAGTGTTTGTGATGTGCCGGGCACATCCCCAGGACAACATAGTAAGGTAAATACAGTACCCGACCTTTCTAGATAGGGAATTGAGGATCAGAGAGATCAAGGAAGGTCACAGCTAGAAGTGGTAAAGCCAGGACTCAATCCAGTGTGTCTGGATCCAAAGTGTATGTGCTTCTTGAATTTCTATGGTAACTGGCTGGATTAGGAAATGGAGGGAGAACCTTCAACACGAAGTGACACGTGGTTTATGCAAGTGACACGTGGTTTATGCATGGATATGGAGGTTAGAAAAGAATTTGAATCCTACTGGGTGAGACAGGAAGCAAAAATTTTATCACATGTTCCTGCTTTTGCCAGGTATGAGGCAGGGGTTTCAAGGAAAACAGATATGATCCCCGGTCTCAAGGAAAGGGCTCTCATGCAGGTGTATGAAGTAGGCACATTATACCTGGAAGCAAATGATTTAGAGGAGGTAAAAACTAAAGTGGCACAGAAACAGGCTGCCCAGGGAGAAGCTGGGACAGTCTCAGAGGAGAGGTGAAAGTTCAAGTCACTCAATCATGTCTGACTCTTTGCAACTGAGTCAGTTCCTAGGCAGGTTGATAAGAAGTCCGGGGTCTCTGAGGAGGAGAGAGGGGTCTGGGATTCTCAAGGAGGAGGAAAGGACAAACATCTTTTTTTTCCCCTCTACATTCCTTAGTCTTAGTCATATAAAACTTTATTTTTTTAAAGCCTGGAACTGATGATTACACACACACAAAAACAACTCAGTTTATACTAAGGATTATATAACAACAATGCATCTTACTTGAGGAAAGGAACCCCTTTCCTTCCTGAAAACCTTCTGACTAATCTTGTGATCTTAAAATGTATATTATGGGAGTGGGTCTGATAAGATCTTTCTATTGTTAGGTTATAATTCTGTCATCTTAAAATGTAAATTGTGGGAGTGGGTCTGAAGTGAAGTGAAAGTCCCTCAGTCAGGTCTGACTCTTTGCGACCCCATGGACTATATAGTCCATGGAATTCTCTAGGCCAGAATACTGGAGTGGGTAGCCTTTCCCTTCTCCAGGGGATCTTCCCAACCCAGGGATCAAACCCAGGTCTCCTGCTTGGCAGGCAGATTCTTTATCAGCTGAGCCACAAGGGAAGGGAGTGGGTCTAGTAAGATCTTTACAACCTTGAGACATTCTTTTGATTTATTGTAATAACCAATTAAAAAAGTATAGAACTCCCTTTTCTAAGACTAGTGAGTGGGGTACCCTCTGTCCTCCTTCTGATATCTATGTCAGAAGCTTTCTCTGTCTATTTTCATACTTAATAAAACTCTGCTGTACAAAAGCTCTTGAGTGATCAAGCCTGGTCCCTGTTCCCAAAGCTAAATCTTTGGAGATCATGAATCCGACATTGTTCACCTTAAGCTATCACGATCCCATCGACTATACAGTCCATGGAATTCTTCAGGCCAGAATACTGGAGTGGGTAGCCATTCCCTTCTCCAGGGGATCTTCCCAACCCAGGGATCAAACCCAGGTCTCCCACACTACAGGCGGATTCTTCACCAGTTGAGCCACCAGGGAAGCCCAAAGAGGATGAGCAGGAATTCAACATCTCCACCTAGGTTTCCAATCTGCTCTGACAGACCCAGTGGATGCTTTGCTGGAAAGCACAAGGGCAACTATTAACCTGTGTCTCTAGTAGGTAAGACCTACCAGGTCAACAGGTCTATTTAATTTCCTTGGATCTGTCACCTTTTCTGAATTGATTTATAGTCTGATCTTGTACCCAAATGTGATTAACTTTGTAGGTTTTCAATCATGAAAGGCAGTATTTCCACAGGTGTGCTCAAGTTGCCTCTTTCAAGCTCTGAAAAGTGTCCCTAATTTAAAAGTTTCTGTCATTAGCTAGGAAACTTAATAGTCCTTATTCCATCCCTCCTTTGTCTTTTCATATTGAATAAACACATATTTTTGGTCTAACCTCAAGATCTTTCTTTACTTTTGATTGTTTTAACACCTCTCCTGACACCGTTTCTAGTTTCGTTCGTTCGTTCTTTGAGTATGACCAGCAGAACCACATCTCACAGATGGGTAAACCGATATCTGCAGTTCAAGTCACGTAAAATCTCATAATTTTTCAATTCATTATAAAACATTAATATACACAAAGACATTTCTGCGGCTTTTCCATTGTTACTGTTTTACATACAGAGGCAGAAGTAGTAATTAATGTAACACAACAACACACACTGGATCTTAAGTTGTCACTCGTATTTATTTTGTTGATCAATAACTGTCATATCTGAAAGAACTACTCAGTTTTCTCAAAAGCTGAAAAGGATTTTTTTTTCTATAAAACCCCTGAATGAACTTGTGACTATCTTGAAAAAAAAAATCAATAAATAGTATGTAAGTTCACCTCAGAGTACTAGGTATTCCATTCACTTTTGTTTTCTAGGCTACATTTTGCAGAGTGTTTTGTACAAAAAAAACACTAATAAAATATGTTTGATTAAACTTATTGTTTTCTTCTGAAAGTAGCATCGACATACACACACTACCATGTATAAAACAGATGGCTGGTCAGAAGTTGCTAAATAACCCTGGGAGCCCAGCCTAGTGCTTTGTGACAACTGAGAGGAGTGAGATGGCGGGGGGTCAGGGGGGAATTTAGAAGGGTGAGACAGATTGGGGAGGAGGGGAGGGAGGGGATATATATATTATTATGGCTGATTTGCATTGTGGTATGGCAGAAACCATCACAATTTTCCTCCAATTAAAAATTGTAAAGGAATTTTCCTCCAATTAAAAATAAAATAAAAAATTACTGTTTTCTGAGCAAATTATGAAGCATTGAAAATAAAATATTGTAATAAGAAATATGTAACCACAGAAAAGTTTATTTTATGGCACTGTTTCCTAAAAGTCATGATGAAAATTATTTTACTACTTATATTTGTATAACAGTTTATAATTTCCAACATGTTTTTTATGCTTGTTATCTTATGCGATTCCGCCATAACCCTGCCCTGAAGACAAGTGTTTCTATATTTGGAAAAAAAGGAGGCTCTTTCATGTTAAATGACCCTGGGGCCACAGCAGTTGAGTTGTAGAACCCAGGCCTCTAGCACCTAGTCCTTCCACTACAGACTGATCCCTCCTGAAACCATGCCCTCACCAACACACGTGAATACATCTCTTGGTCTAAACTTTCACAATGATAAATTTATTAGAAAGTAATCAAGCTCTGTCTTTGGAATAGTATTTTACTTTAGCTTCTGCCTAATTCATTTGGTCATCAAGTTTGTATCTAAACAATAGGTTAATAATCATACATTTTAACTTTGAACATTTCTACCTTCCCCAGGAATCTCATGGATACAACTTTCTCAAAAGTTTTCTGCTACTGTTATGAAATAATAATCAAGAAAGCATAAATATGTCAACTGTTTTAAAAATATGCTTTAAAAACTTTGAGTCTAGAACTGTTTCGTTAGAAGTAGAAAAGTCTCATAAAAATGTTGACTGAGTAAAAATAACCTGAAAGGAGGACAGAAAAATAAATAGTACAATGCTTAAACTGTTCTCAGTGTTAAAGTAGGTAGAGTCTGTCTTAAAACTATTTCCCCCAGCTTTACTATGAAAAATTTCAAACATATAGAAAGTTGAAAGAATTGTATTCACTACCTAGATTCTACAATTAACAGTTTGCAATATTTGCTTTATCACATGTCTATCCACACATCAATTCACCTTATTTATCATTCATCTCAAAGTAAGTGGCAGAGTGGTCAACATTAGTACATTTCACCTCTAACTAAACACATCGGCATAGATTTTAATACTCCCCTCTCTTTCTCTCTCTCAGGTAAAATTTATATAGAGTGAAATGCAAAAATCTTAAGTGTATCATCCAATGAGTTTTCATAAATGTTATACTGCATATATCTGATAAACAGTATATATCCATGTATGCAGTTATTTCAGTAAGAAAGATTTATATGTATACATTTAAAAATTATATATATAGCTGTAAAACCCAATATCACTGAGCAAATTCAGTATCTCAATCTAGTCTAGTTTCACCTGGAGAGTTATCAATAACCTCTATTTCCTATTACATTAGCAGTCCTATTTATATAACACTGAATCAGTATCACACATTCATATCAACCACTCAAAGTCCTTCCTGGCAAAAACAGTAGCATTACAAAAATCTGCTTACTAAGGTAAGATTAAGTTAAAATTCATCAATTTTGGTGTACATTTTCATCACTCCACAAAAGCTCCTTCTTTGAAGTCAACCTCTTCCCCTTACCTTTACCCCTGGACAACAGCTATTAATCCCATGGTACAAAGCAAATTTTGTTATTAGTCAAGTTATAACCTATAGTGAATCCTGTAATGAAAATTGTATTTTGGACTTAAGCATCTGTGCTATATCCAGTTCAAGTTATGAAAACTTACACATGGTGATAAATGCATTAGATTCTTTATGTACAGATTATAGTTGTTTTTGTTGTTGTTTCAACCCCATGGATTGTAGCCCACCAGGTTCTTCTGTCTGTGGGATTTCCCAGGCAAGAATACTGGAGTGGGCTGCCATTTCCTTCTCCAGGAGATCTTCCCGATCCAGGGACTGAACCTGGGTCTCCTGCACTGCAGGCAGATTCTTTACTGCTGAGCCACCAGGGAAGCCCATTGATTATAGTGCAGAGGGCTTAAAATTTATTAGTTAAAAGAAGCAAAAACTCTGCAGATGTATTTTGTCAGAGTGCAGATACCATAATTCTAATGCCATTATACTTGTTAAAGCAATCTATATTTCTAAATAGCAACATTGTTGGGCACAAAGTTGTCAAAGTACCTTAAATAACATTATGCTGGTTGTTAATTGCCCATTCATATAAGGCTTTTGGAGAAGGAAATGGCAACCCTATCCAGTATTCTTGTCTGGGAAATTCCATGGACAGAGGAGCCTGGCGGGCTACAGTCCATGGGGTTGCAAGAGTCACACATGATTTAGTGACTAAACCACCACCACCACCACCACCACCATATAAGGCTTTCCAACTAAGGAAAAGCACTACTTGATACCTTCAAGATGCTTTCATTCCCAAATGACACAATAGATCTACTTGATTAAAAAAAATAAAAAGAAGGGTACTAAATCTAGAGAAACAAAACCAGTTACAAATGGGAAGAGTCTTACATTTCAATGGTCATTAACATGTACATAGTGGGCAGCCTCTGAGATGGCCCCCAAGATCCCTGACTGCTGGTATTCATGCCCTCATATAATCAGTCCTTTACCCTGGAGTGTAGGCTGGACTTATTAACTCACTTGTAACAAACAGAATAGGGCAGAAGGGATAGAATATCATTTCTGAGATTAGGTTATAAGAACGGTGGTTTCTGTCTTGGGTACACTCTCTTACTTTTGCCCTCTCTCTTTGATTATCTGTGCCAGGGGAAGCAAATTTCAAGGCTGTGAGCAGAACTGAAGCCTATCAACAACCAGGTGAGTGAGTGTGGAAGAGGATTCCCTCTACAGTTGGGCCTTCAGGTGAGATCACAGCTCTTGATGACATCTTGACTGCAGAGTCATAAGAGATCTTAAGCCAGGGGTACTCAGCTAAGCCATGCCCAGATTCCCGACCAACAGAAACTGTGAGATGATAAATGCTGCCTTGACATTATTCATTAGAGATCAACAGATAACTAACATATGGTGAGCTTTTTATATTAAATTGGTTGCAATTTGAGCTACAAGTAACTAATACAAGAAAGGGTGACAATGAATTTTGTTATTAGCACCCAGATTTTCTATTTATCTTTGTCTCTTATATACTTTCCCCCCAGTAAGCACAATGCTGAAGTAAAGATTTATTTTATTGCTTTAACTGAAATTATTACTGAGATAATTGTAGATTTATATGCAGTTGTTAAGAAATAATATAGAGATCCCGTGTATACTTTGCTCAGTTTACCCACTGGTAACTTTTAAAAAAACTACTGTGTAATATCACAACCAGAATACTGACATTGATACAATCCACCCATCTCATTTAGATTGCCTTAATTTTACTAATACTCATTTGTGTGTATGTAATTTCTTACATACATTTTACTTTACTATTCTCACTTATTCAAATTATATCTTTTTGTAATTAAAATCTAGCGATTATATTATTCTTATGTTCTTTCTGATGGTAGAAGTTGTTAAGAGACATAAATCCAGGAGTTTATTTCATAGCTCCATAGCAATGCTGAAAATAGTAACAGAGAGTAATAAACACTGCTTATAGATTATATAACAATTAAAGGAACATTCACTTACCCTGAAAGGTTTCTTGAAAGCAAACTATAAAATAAATTGTTAGCCTTCTCCCAGAATAATGTATTTGTGCTGGAAATTAAGATGTGAAATAATATTAAGTGTGCTTAAAATTTTAACACTGCCTCTTTTTCCTCTTATGAAAGAAGTGAGAAGTTAGTAGTATTTGTGTTACAATGCTCCAGGAAATCAGTACATCCAAGTTTTTATTCTATGGCCAGGCAGTGTTAAAATTCATCCACAAACATCTAAGCAGAAACAGCTGAGGATAAAGTCAAGCTGGTTATGAACCATGCAAAGCCAAACACTTTTGCATAAAAGATAAACCTTAGAGGAAAACAAAGGGATACCTACTTTCTGCTGCTAGAAGTCCTAGGAGGAAGGCAGCATATGGACAAACAACAAACAGTATGATTTTAGAGCAAGCAGGTTATCAAGCCACAGTTGGGCTCAGTAGATGAGCCACAAGAAGCAGAGTCTCTTAGCTGAGCCCCAAGTGAGCCCTTGTGTTCTGAGAGCACATTTGCTGGGTTCTGAGTCTGGTTTCTTTGATTTGAAATATAAGAACAGAATATTTCCACTTGGAATTGGTAAATAACAAAGCAACAATAATACACTGTTTATCTTAAGATTAAGCCTAACAATTTCTGGAGAATGTATAACTGACTTATTTCAATACTCAAAATAGGAAAAAAACCTCTTATATAAAAATTATTTTACAATGCAAACAGCATACCTAAACATGTTAAACTCTTCTTTAGAGGACTGGTTGATTTGTTTCAATTATTTTTTTCCACTGTTAATGAGAGGCTCTGTTAAATTTTTTTAAAATTATAATTATAATTTTGAATAGAATTTGCACTAACACAGGATTGCCAGCTTTCAATTTGGTCAAGCAAGGTCTTTAAGAAAAAAAAATTTACCAAACTACCATTCATTCTTATTTCGTAGAAAGAACAGAAAAGGCATTATCTAAAGATGAAAAACAGTCTATCTCAAGAAAGGACAGTTGGTGACCTTATACTATTTTCTAACTCCTCTTTCTCCAATCCCTCACCCCTGCCCGACAAGCACATGCTTTATCATTACTTTTCTCTTTTTGAAATGGGTTTTCTGGAAGAACTCTCAGGTAACAATGGAAAGTGCTTTATGTTTTGTACTGTAAAACAAACTCATGCAAATTTTGACAGAAAGACAGTGGAAAGGACGACATTGGGAACTTAAATGATGGAGAATTAAAGGACTAGAATTAAATAGAGAAGAATTTAGGCTTGAAAATTGAGAAGAATATTAAAAATAAAAATACTTTGAAAAATTAAAATATAGATGTGCTAATTATCTAGATAAAATAAAAGCTTTCTGCAACCAACCATATAACCATTACTTTTACATTACAGTTGGAGAAAAAAAATTGGCAAAGATAGATATTTGGTAAATAATGCTGACAATAATAGATAACGCCTCCCTTGAAATGGCTTAGTATTAAAAGTTAAAAAGCCATCACAATATTGTAAAGTAATTATCCTCCAATTAAAAAATAACTTAAAAAAGTTAATTTTAGGAACATATGAATAATTCCTGGTAGCCATGTGAAATTCAGGAAAACATTAGAATTTTCTTGAAAATTTTCCTTTGTTTTGACATCTGACTATATAAAAATTTTCTCTTCATTTAGTTAGGGTAGATGATCAGACACATACACTGTATAACAATTTTATCTTTTATTGTTAGCAGCTGAACAGTGCCATTTAAAAATATTTTAGAGACATTTAGCATATCAAATGGATAGACTGCTTTTAGGATCCTTAAGATGTGGAAATTTTAAAAAAGATAGGATGAGACGACAGGAAAGGGAAGCAATAAGGAATGCAAAATTGTGAATAACTAATTTGAGGGCTTGCAAGACAGTGCAAGAAATTTCTTTTTTGTTTAAAAAGCAAGTACTGTAATCAGAAACTATTTCAAAAATATCATTTAGAGATTATACTGGAAAAAAACAGAAAAAATTGAGCAATGAAAATGTATTTAATAGAAAATAAGCATGTTTATAACTGTAGACAATTCCTTTCCCTAGAAGGAAAATCCAGCTCTTGACAGAAAGAAATACTTCAGAGCTCATTAAACTCTTGCTAAGCAGAGGTAAATATTATGGGGCAACAGTAAAGAATCAGGTCTATGAAGCTGTTGCAAGGAC
This sequence comes from Capricornis sumatraensis, assembly GCF_032405125.1. Classification (NCBI taxonomy): domain Eukaryota; kingdom Metazoa; phylum Chordata; class Mammalia; order Artiodactyla; family Bovidae; genus Capricornis; species Capricornis sumatraensis. The sequence continues at coordinate 102,381,699 of NC_091092.1, read as the reverse complement.
TGTCCTACTGTCTTCCTATTGCCAAATATGAAAATGGTACTAGAGATCTTGGCCCCAAATCTCTAAATATATTATTCCAAGTATGTGACTATATCACATAGTCACAGTACAACATAAAACTCTTATTAGATCCACTCCCCCTAGAAAGGGTTAACTGTAATCTAAGTGTGAAGAGGGAAGGAGGAGTTTCAAGTTAAAAACAACAAAAAGCTACGAATGGAGAGAACAAAATGGACTGGAAGAAAAAAACACAGACATGAAACAATAGGGAGCGTTGGGGAACATACCAGTAACACAACTATAGCCTTTAATGTGGGAAGGACTCTGGATAATTACCAAGTCAGCACAAGAGGAAAAGAGCAAGTCCTCCTCCTCAGAGTCTCTTCTTTAAGATTCCCATTTATAAAGTTTTTGGAAATCACCTTCACTCAAAAGAGGAAGAGTCACATCCCAATTGGTAAAGGTCAAAATGAGGAACTATATAGCTGTTGGAATGGGAAATTTGATCCTGTTATTTTGCACAAGGTATAAGAGCATACCAATTGGTCAGAAACTCTGTGTACATGTGTATGTGAGCATGTATGTGCACTCATGTGTGTAACAGAGGAAAGAAGAAGCATAAATATTGACAAATGCTCATGGTTCCAACAATGAAAGAAGCATTAGCACATCCATTCTTCCTATATGGCTAGTTATGAAGGACAAACAACTCATGCTTTAGGAAGGGCTCTGGGCCCTGATTCCAATGGTAATACATGAACACTGAATGGGCCAGTGCAAGAGTACAAAAACCAAATCACCAGTACAGAGTCAACCATATGACAAGCACTAAGTAATTCTAATGAAAGAAAGAAAAGCTGATGCCAGAGGACATATGATATAGGAGTTAATAAACACACAAATAAAAATTAAAAACTAACACACATACATGCATTTGCATATACACACAAATGAGACCTATGTATTTTTAGCAAATAATCCTTGAGACTACCTCACAGTAGGATGGAAATCTGAGCATTTTAAAAAATAGTTTTGTGAACACTAGTGAGTTTTTTCAGGAGTACCTATAGACATTTCATCAAAATAGGTAATTCTTCTATGTTCCTCCCCCTTGAATGCTTGTATAGACATGCTATAGACTTTCTACAAAGAGAAGAACCTGTAAATCGTTTCAAGAGATAGATAATTCACAAGACAGGTTTACATCGAAAGATTCAATTAAAAGTAGTGTTGTTCCAAAGTCTGACCTGCTACAGTTGATATGGGGAAAATTTTACATCAGAAATTTGTGTTGAGGTAGAAGGTAATCACAAAGATTCAAGAAGACTGACTACAAATGTTGGATTGGATGAAGTGCAATGTTGGGTCTGGAGGGAGGAAAGGGGAAGAAGTATTTCCGATGTTAAAAATAAAAAGTGAAATGTCGGCTTGGAGCAGTAGGGGAAAGCAATTTTGGTATTAAAACAAAAAAGGAATCAGATACATGGGGAAGGAATCTGGCTGCTGACAAACTTCTTTAGAATTTCTTGGAGACTAGAACTAGATTCACAGGAAAAGTTTATTCATAATGAAAGAGAAAGGATGTAGACACCACATGATTCACTCTAGCGAATGAATGAATGATTCAATTACCTGAGGAGGTAGGGTCTTCGGAGAAATCTGGCAACTCTTCAGGGGGATCCCCATAGAATGAGTTGAATTTGTGACTTGACACAGCTGCTAGTACGGCACCCTAAAGCAAAGAGATGAAAAAAATAGATATTTATATATATATTAAAATTTTTCCTTTTGTTTTTGGCTGTGTCATGAGGCTTGTGGGATCTTAATTCCCTGACCAGGGATTGAACCTGGGCCCTCAACAATGAAAGCATGAAGTCTTAACCAATGGACTGCCAGGAAATTCCTGAAAATATATATTATTAAAAGAAATAAACAGCAAGGTCTTATTGTATAGCACAGAGAATTACATTCAATATCCTATGATAAACCATAATTGAAAAAAATATATAAAAAAGAATGAATCACTTTGTTGTACAGCAGAAATTAATACAACATTGTAAATCAACTATACTTCAATAAAAGCATTGATAAAAATACATAAATACAAAAAAGTTAATCACCAAATGGTTATTTAAGAAATATGGACATAGATGGACATGTTCGTTCAGGCATGTCCAACTCTTTGCGACCCCATGGGCTATAGTCTGCCAGGCTCCTCTGTCCATGGGATTTTCCAGGCAAGAATACTGGAGTGGGTTGCCATTTCCTTCTCCATGGGATTTTCCCAACCCAGGGATTGAATCCAGGTCTCCCACACTGCAGGCAGACTCTTTACTGCCTGAGCCACCAGGGAAGCCCACTGAGATGACCCAGAGGGATGGTATGGGGAGGGAGAATGGAGGGGGGTTCAGGATGGGGAACACGTGTATACCTGTGGTGGATTCATGTTGTTGTATGGCAAAACCAATACAATATTGTAAAGTAATTAACCTCCAATTAAAATAAATAAACTTATATTAAAAAAAGAATTATTCAGGAGGTCAAATATATAGGAAATGAAAGCTAGAAAAGAGGTGGCTTAAAATAATTTTGAATTCTTTTAGATAGAGCACATACACATATACCAGAATAACACTGTCAGGGATTGCAGAATTATATGAAACCATTTACATCTTGAACTTAAGCATGTACTAGACAATGAAATATTCTGCAGTCACTATAAAATGATGCACCAGAAGAGTGTTTAATGAAATGATAAGGTGATTGTGATGAATTACACAAGTTTTTGAAAATCTATAGTATGATCCTATTTTTGAAAAAAGTTAATCACACATAAAAGACTGATATATATTAAAATGTTAATAGTATTAATTATTCTTGGATAGTAAGAATGAAGTCATTTTTCTTTTTTTAAAATCTTTTTTCCTTTTCTTTTTGATACTAATAATGACTATGCATTACTCTTGTATAGTAATTCTCAATTAGGCTACCCAGTAGAATCAATTACATCTTGATTATTTTAAAGCACATGACACCTCCATTGATTCCTAGCTCAGAATCACTGTCATACTGAATCCATGACATCTCTTAAGACTACTGGGTAGAAAAATGTTGGGAATGATTGTTTCAGTGACAAGAATGATAATGTTAGTAAGTGTCCAATCACGTGAGTGTTAGGCGTAGGTCAGAATATCCAGGTGTGTTCCTGGGTGCTGCCACTTTCCATCTGCATGACCTTACTTGAGTTAATCATTTAACCTCTTGAGGTTTTCTCATACAGTGAGGATATTAAAAGTGACGTAGCTTACCCTACATGACTGTCAAAAGTTGTAATGTTTATGAAAGTGCTTTGTGAACCATAAAGCATTTTGTAAGTGCAAATTATGACTGTGTTTAGAGAGCTAAATAAACAAAGAGTCAGACATGACTTAGTGACTTATACAACTACTAATATGTAGCTAGAACCTAAGCAGAGCCTTTGCTGCTCTAGGTAGAATTTTTCACTTAGGTAGCCTGAGTATCATATCACCCTTGTAGTCTAAGTGTAAAGTAGCCTAAGTCTACATTTTAAATACTGACCTCTTAGATTTTTTTGGAAAAAAATGATGACTCTTTTGTGAATGCAGGGATTCATTAAATATCATTGATAATCAAAATCTATTTATGAGTATGTGCTCAGTCGTGTCTGACTCTTTGCAACTCCATGGACTGTAGATCAGACTTCTTTGTCCATGGGATTTTCCAGGCAAGAATACTGGAGTGGGTTGCCATGTCCTTCTCCAGGGAATCTTGGTGACCCAAGGGTCTAACCTGCATATCCCTTGTCTCCTGCACTGGTAGGCAGATTCTTTACCACTAGCTCCATCTGGGAAGCCCCAATAATCACAACAATGCATAATAAAATTATTAATAATCATTAGTAATTCTAATAACATTATTAATAGAAACACATTCCTACAAGGTTCATTTTTAGAAGGGTGGTTATGTAAGGTTTCTTTCTACAAATATAAATTGAAAAAGAGAGACAAAAGAGGGAAGGGCAAAAATAGAGAAGTGATCTTGATGATGATTCCATGCAACTTTCAGATTTCCATAAGTCCAGGGTTAACGCCTGAGAGTGTCTCATGCAGAATTTTATGAAAATAATTGTACTGAATGTTGACTTCTTCTTTCTGTAGTAGAAGTTTATTCCACTTTATATATATGTTCTCTAAAAGCTGGGTGAAAATGGAATTTGTATAGATCATAGCACATGTTTCCCACACATTGACATTAAAATCTTTAAGATGCTCAATTTTTATTTCCAAATAAAGTTCAGCTGAGTTTCTTACTATATTAGTTTCATGTTTTAAGTCCTGTTCTAGCTATTAAATACCACTGTAACAAAAGATCTATAAATACTTTTACTAGGAAAGCGCTCTTTAAAAGAGCCCTGAGAGGTAAATTCTTTTGAAACAATAGTAGCAAGTTCCTGATTTATCTGTCTTATGGTTAGCAGTTTTGTTTATTTAGCTCTGTAAACACAGTGGTGGCTGCGACGGACCGCGCAGGAGCGCGGCGGCTGCGACGGACCGCGCAGGAGCGCGGCGGCTGCGACGGACCGCGCAGGAGCGCGGCGGCTGCGACGGACCGCGCAGGAGCGCGGCCAGGAGAAGCTATTCCACACCCAAGGTCAGGGGTGGCGACTGAGAGTGCCAGGCTGCGACAGCGCAGGAGCAGCTGAGAGGAGTTTTCCCACCTCTGAGGTCAGGGGCGGCGGCCGGGAGGAGCTACCCCACGTCCGGGGTCAGGGGCGGCGGCTGGGAGGAGCTACCCCACGTCCCGGGTCAGGGGCGGCGGCCGGGAGGAGCTACCCCACGTCCGGGGTCAGGGGCGGCGGCCGGGAGGAGCTACCCCACGTCCGGGGTCAGGGGCGGCGGCGGCCGGGAGGAGCTACCCCACGTCCGGGGTCAGGGGCGGCGGCCGGGAGGAGCTACCCCACGTCCCGGGTCAGGGGCGGCGGCCGGGAGGAGCTACCCCACGTCCGGGGTCAGGGGCGGCGGCCGGGAGGAGCTACCCCACGTCCGGGGTCAGGGGCGGCGGCCGGGAGGAGCTACCCCACGTCCGGGGTCAGGGGCGGCGGCCGGGAGGAGCTACCCCACGTCCCGGGTCAGGGGCGGCGGCCGGGAGGAGCTACCCCACGTCCCGGGTCAGGGGCGGCGGCCGGGAGGAGCTACCCCACGTCCGGGGTCAAGGGCGGCAGCCGGGAGGAGGAGGGCCAAGAGGAGCTACTCCATCTTCAAGGTCAGGAGGAGCGACCTCATCCAAGGTAAGGAGCATCGGCTGTGCTTTGCTGGAGAAGCCGTGAAGAGATACCCCATGTCCAAGGTAAGAGAAACCCAAGTAAGACAGTAGGTGTTGTGAGAGGGCATCAGAGGGCAGACATACTGAAACCATAATCACAGCAAACTAGCCAATCTGATTACACGGACCACAGCCTTGTCTAACTCAATGAAAGTAAGCCTTGCCGTGTGGGGCTACCCAAGACGGACAGGTCATGGTGGAGAGGTCTGACAGAATGTGGTCCACTGGAGAAGGGAATGGCAAACCACTTCAGTATTCTTGCCTTGAGAACCCCATGAACAGTATGAAAAGGCAAATGATAGGATACTGAAAGAGGAACTCCCCAGGTCGTTAAGTGCCGAATATGCTACTGGAGATCAGTGGAGAAATAACTCCAGAAAGAATGAAGGGATGGAGCCAAAGCAAAAACAATACCCACTTGTGGATGTGACTGGTGATAGAAGCAAGGTCCGATGCTGTAAAGAGCAATATTGCATAGGAACCTGGAATGTTAGGTCCATGAATCAAGGCAAATTGGAAGTGGTCAAACAGAAGATGGCAAGAGTGAATGGCAACATTCTAGGAATCAGCAAACTAAAATGTACTGGAATGAGTGAATTTAACTCAGATGACCATTATATCTACTACTGTGGGCAGGAATCCCTTAGAAGAAACGGAGTAGCCATCATGGTCAACAAGAGTCTGAAATGCAGTACTTGGATGCAATCTCAAAAATGACAGAATGATCTCTGTTCATTTCCAAATCCAAGCATATACCCCTGCCAGTAATGCTGAAGAAGCTGAAGTTGAACGGTTCTATGAAGACCTACAAAACCTTTTAGAACTAACACTCAAAAAAGATGTCCTTTTTATTATAGGGGACTGGAATGCAAAAGCAGGAAGTCAAGAAACACCTGGGGAAACAGGCAAATTTGGCCTTGGAATACGGAATGAAGCAGGGCAAAGGCTAATAGAGTTTTGCCAAGAGAACGCACTGGTCATAGCAAACACCCTCTTCCAACAACACAAGAGAAGACTGTGCACATGGACATCACCAGATGGTCAACACCAAAATCAGATTCATTATATTCTTTGCAGCCACAGATGGAGAAGCTTTATACAGTCAGCAAAAACAAGACCAGGAGCTGACTGTGGCTCAGATCATGAACTCCTTATTGCCAAATTCAGACTTAAATTGAAGAAAGTAGGGAAAACCACTAGACCATTCAGGTATGACCTAAATCAAATCCCTTATGATTATACAGTGGAAGTGAGAAATAGATTTAAGGGACTAGATCTAATAGATAGAGTGCCTGATGAACTATGGACTGAGGTTCGTGACATTGTACAGGAGACAGGGATCCAGACCATCCCCATGGGAAAGAAACGCAAGAAAGCAAAATGGCTGTCTGGGGAGGCCTTACAAATAGCTGTGAAAAGAAGAAAAGTGAAAAGCAAAGGAGAAAAGGAAAGACATAAGCGTCTGAATGCAGAGTTCCAAAGAATAGCAAGAAGAGATAAGAAAGCCTTCCTCAGTGATCAACGCAAAGAAATAGAGGAAAACAACAGAATGGGAAAGACTAGAGATCTCTTCAAGAAAATTAGAGATACCAAGGGAACATTTCATGCAAAGATGGGCTCGATAAAGGACAGAAATGGTATGGACCTAACAGAAGCAGAAGATAATAAGAAGAGGTGGCAAGAATACACAGAAGAACTGTACAAAAAAGATCCTCATGACCCAGATAATCATGATGGTGTAATCGCTCACCTAGAGCCAGACATCCTGGAATGTGAAGTCAAGTGGGCCTTAGGAAGCATCACTAAGAAAAAAGCTAGTGGAGGTGATGGAATTCCAATGGAGCTATTTCAAATCCTGAAAGATGATGCTTTTAAAGTGCTGCACTCAGTATGCCAACAAGTTTGGAAAACTCAGCAGTGGCCACAAGACTGGAAAAGGTCAGTTTTCATTCCAATCCCAAAGAAAGGCAATGCAAAAGAATGCTCAGACTGATGCACACTTGCACTCATCTCACACGCTAGTAAAGTAATGCTCAAAATTCTCCAAGCCAGGCTTCAGCAATACGTGAACCGTGAACTTCCTGATGTTCAAGCTGGTTTTAGAAAAGGCAGAAGAACCAGAGATCAAATTGCCAACATCCGCTGGATTATCGAAAAAGCAAGAGAGTTCCAGAAAAACATCTATTTCTGCTTTACTGACTATGCCAAAGCCTTTGACTGTGGATCACAATAAACTGTGGAAAATTCTGAAAGAGGTGGGAATACCAGACCACCTGTCCTGCCTCTTGAGAAACCTGTATGCAGGTCAGGAATCAACGGTTAGAACTGGACATGGAAAAACAGATGGTTCCAAATAGGAAAAGGAGTACATCAAGGCTGTATATTGTCACCCTGCTTATTTAACTTATGTGCAGAGTACATCATGAGAAACGCTGGACTGGAAGAAGCACAAGCTGGAATCAAGATTGCCGGGAGAAATATCCATAACCTCAGATATGCAGATGACACCACCCTTATGGCAGAAAGTGAAGAGGAACTAAAAAGCCTCTTGATGAAAGTGAAAGAGGAGAGTGAAAAAGTTGGCTTAAAGCTCAACATTCAGAAAACTAAGACCATGGCATCTGGTCCCATCATTTCATGGCAAATAGATGGGGAAACAGTGGAAACAGACTTTATTTTTTGGGCTCCAAAATCACTGCAGATGGTGACTGCAGCCATGAAATTAAAAGACGCTTACTCCTTGGAAGAAAAGTTATGACCAACCTAGATAGCATATTCAAAAGCAAAGACATTACTTTGCCAACAAAGGTCCATCTAGTCAAGGCTATGGTTTTCCCAGTGGTCAAGTATGGATGTGAGAGTTGGACTGTGAAGAAAGCTGAGTGCCAAAGAATTGATGCTTTTGAACTGTGGTGTTGGAGAAGACTCTTGAAGTCCCTTGGACTGCAAGGAGATCCAACCAGTCCATCCTAAAGGAGATCAGTCCTGGGTGTTCATTGGAAGGACTGATGCTGAAGCTGAAACTCCAATAGTTTGGCTACCTTATGTGAAGAGCTGACTGATTGGAAAAGACCCTGATGCTGGGAGGGATTGGGGGCTGGAGGAGAAGGGGACAACAGAGGATGAGATCACTGGATGGCATCACCGACTCAATGGATATGAATTTGGGTATACTCCAGGAGTTGGTGATGGACAGGGAGGCCTGGCATGCTGCGCTTCATGGGGTCACAGAGAATCGGACATGACTGAGCGACTGAACTGAAATGAAACACAGTGACTGCATGTGGGCTCACAAGTTCAATGCAAAATGGGTCCAAAACAGATTGTGGATTTATAGAATTTTATTAGAGTTTGAGAGTCAACCGTAAAGATGATTCATTCTAAAGAGACGTATTTAGCAGATGAGGAAAACAGGTCCAGAGGGGCTTACTAACCGCTTAAGGTTGCTGCCAACTTAAAGAGACAGGTCAGGAGTAGACAGAATTGAGGTGTTCTGACTACTCTGGTCAGTTCAACAGTTTTTACTATTACAGAGGTCAAAAATACTTTCCTATAAAGGGCTAGACAGTGAATATTTTAGGCTTGCAGAGCATATGTTCTCTGCTGCAACTATTCAACTCTGCCATTCAGCGTGAAAGGAGCTATTTCTGTGGTCCAATTAAACTTTATATATAAAAATAGATGCATTAATTTATGAAAGCATAGAGCTCTTTATGGATAAGCATCTTATGGATTGTATCACTGACTCAATGGACATGAACTTGGGCAAACTCCAGGAGATAGTGAGGGACAGGGAGGCCTGGCATGCTGCAGTGCTGCAGAGAGTCAGACATAATTGAGTGACTAAACAACAACAACAAAGAACTCTTATGTGAGTGCTTTAGTTCCCAGATTGTATATTGTCAACCTCCCTACTATGCTGTTGCTACTGAAGAGCCTGTGGGTACAACAACATAAAACCAGATCTTCTAGTAGTTCTTGAACCTTCCCACTTTTATTGAATCCTTGTTAAAGAAGCTTTTCTATCTACTTTAGATGATATACTCCCATAAGCTTTGAGTAAAACATAACAAGTTTGACTTAAGACCATTCACAATCTGATAACTAATATTAAAGATGCAATTTTCTACTAAGCACATTAACCTAGAAATGAGAAGGAAGATTCTAAATTCAAAGAAAAAGAGAAGTACAAGTAATTAAGCACAATCATACTTGTAGTTAATAGGTCAAACATGAAAATGGAATGCTCCTCACTAGAAAATTCTGTGTCTCATTTACGGAAGTGGGAAGCAAACAACAACAAAAAAATGGTTAGCTCATACTTCTGCTAAATTAAACTACTGTAGACACTTAAGGGAGCATCGAAGTTATTGAGTAGGGAACAGGAGAGTTGAACATGGATGAATTACTGACTTGAAGACAATGTCAAAAGCCAATACTCCCTTTTTGGTGATCCATAAGTGAGCTCAGAAAAAAAAAACACCATGAAGCTTGATAGGCATGAGGGCAGGGAGGTATATTTTTAAAAGTCTAAATACAAAACACGCAAGCATGAGATGTAGAATAACGCATTGGCTTTGTACCCAAGTGGTGAGGACGCATCTAATTATTTTTTGATATACAGAGGGGGCAAAAGGCATCACGGGCACACAAATAAAAGTGTGACATAAGAATTGAGAGAGGATCATCTTACTAGGATTCAGAATACTGAACTCAAAACCTTAAAAAGGGTGGAGAGGCTGGAGAGGTTGAAGCTGGAGAGAGATGACCAAACGGCTAGAAAAATCACTTCAAGGCAGAAATGTTGAAGGACTGAGGTTGGCTACATTTAAGAATTAGGTCCTACATGATAATGAGGTAAGACCATAGATTAAATCAGAACCTCCCATGTCTCTCCATGCAACCAAAAAAGTTATCATTCAGTTTAGTCAGCTTAGCCTACATGTATTTGATACTTAAGCACAGTCTAAACATAACTCTAAAACCTAGAATTTCATAATTAAGTCAGGACACGTGATTAAAGGAGGTTGTGCTATCGTCTCTGAAGATTAAAAATGAGACTTGGTAAAGTCAGTATGGCTATATTTAAGAGCAAATGTGCGGCTTCCCAAGTCGTGCTATTGGTAGAGTACCTGTCTGCCAATGCAGGAGACTTAAGAGATGCAGGTTCCATCCCTGGGTGGGGAAGATCCCCTGGAGAAGGACATGACAACCCACTCCAGTATTCTTGCCTGGAGAATCCCATGGGCAGAGGAGCCTGGCGGGCTACGGTCCAAAGGATTGCAAAGAGTTGGTCATGACTGAAGTGACTTAGCATAGCACAAGAGCAATTGCATGGAGTAAATAACTGAGGAATCCTTTTGGGTCTGTGTAAAAGTATTTTATAAAGATGATCTTTTAATGTATATAATAACTTTCAAAAGCCAGACAAACTTTGGAAGTAATAAATTCTGCATTTCATAATCAAAAATGCATAGAATTGCTTTGCAAAATATAGGAAGATCAAACTCATGTCAGTTATTATTTATGTAACTGTTCATACCAGAATAACAGTTTTCAGTTTTCAGAATCAAAGGTGCCCTTTGGACACAAGATTTACTGCCCTGAGTGGCTGGAGCCCACCATCTTTGTGCTCATGTGCTGTCCTCTCTGGTAGTGAGAGGACTGTGGGTATAAGTGCTGGTTTTCATTAGGGCACAAAGGTCCTTGTTAAATCTTTAAGCTCTTGTTGAATTGACAGAAAGGGGAAGATTGACAAAAGTGAAAGTGCAGTCACTCAGTCGCGTCTGACTCTTTGCGGCCCCATGGAGTGTAGCCTACCAGGCTCCTCTGTCCATGGAATTTTCCAGGCAAGAGTACTGGAGTGGGCTGCCATTTCCTTCTCCAGAGGATCTTCCTGACCCAGGAACTGAACTCAGGTCTCCTGCATTGCAGGCAGATGCTTTACCATCTGAGCCACCAGGGATAGCTCAGATTGACAAAAGGCAGCTAATTATAGCTTCCTGGCTGGCCTCTCAAAGATGCTGCTTAGGGGTTTCAGAAGTCTGGCAGGTAGTAGTGCTGTACAACAGAACTTTCCGTGATGATGGAAAGGTCTTATGCCTGTACTGCCCCAAACTGTAGCCACCAGCCACATGTGGTATTGAGCAACTGAAATGTGGCTAGTGCAACTGAGAAATCAAATCTTAAATTTCATTTATTAGTTAAAATTAAAGTATCAGTAGCTACATATGCCTAGTGGCTATTGGACTGGACAGTAAGTACTGGAAAACAGCATTCCTCAACATTTTTTTTCTATTTCTGCAAAGTACAGGAACCCAAGAGACCAACTGGTAAGTCAGAGAAGTAACGCAGGCTATATTTTTGTGATCTGCAAAATCAATAAAGAAAAATTATAGGAAGTTATCAGAAATCTCCCTTCCTTTCTGTATATACAAGGAATAAATGGTTTTAACCTCTAAACTGAATTATGTGGATGCAGCTCACCATTTCCTGAACTGATTGCAATAAACTTACCCAAATATGGGATATTACTTCTATTTGTATAGAATATCTTTGACATACTTCACTATAGGGAAATTTGCTTTCTAATTCATGAACCAAAGAGGATGGTTTCTAGAACAGATTCCCTCCTGAGCCTCTTCCCTAGATAGACAAGCTCAGGCACCCACAGCCCTTTTGCATCCCCCGCCCCCTCTTGCACCGTAACTCCTTCATGTAAATGGCACCCAGGGTTAGAGTACAGGAATGCCTCCTGAAGAGACACATACCTATAGAGCACAGATTTTTCAGACAGCCTGGAGCACACAGTTTGTCCCATGCGTCCTAATATTCAGTCTGAGAAAATACAATCCTCATATCTAGTATTCTTGCCTGGAAAATCCCATGGACACAGGAGCCTGGTAGGCTGCAGTCCATGGAGTCACGAAGAGTCAGACACTTACTGAGTGACTTCACTTTCACTTTTCACTTTCATGCATTGGAGAAGGAAATGGCAACCCACTCCAGTGTTCTTGCCTGGAGAATCCCAGGGATGGTAGAGCCTGGTGGGCTGCCATCTATGGGGTCGCACAGAGTCAGACACGACTGAAGCAACTTAGCAGCAGCAGCAGTCCCGTGCTCAGGGCTATGTAGTTTATATAAGAAGCATTGCTTCTAGAGGATTTAAAAAACACTGAAGTATTAAGCTCAGTTTAATAGAGCTCAGCTGTGGTGTTCTAAATGGGAAGGAAATCCAAAAAAGAAGGGATATATGTATATGTACATGTGATTCACTTTGCTGTACAGTAGAAACTAACACAACTTGTAAATCAACTCCAATTAAAAAAACAAAACAAAAAGATTCTAGAGCTTGGTATGAAATAAAAGGAGGGGAAAAATTCAACATATGAAATGTCTGATAACCAAAATGGGGAAAAGAGTTTTTCCATTATCACTCACAGATGTAAAATAAAATAATGAAAGAAAGGAAAATAAAAAGAAATGGATGATAATTCAAATCACAAGCAGGGTTCTGTAAACATTTAAAACCTACAGTTCGAAAGATAGTCTGAAAATGATGTTAATGCTTTATAATTGTCCAAATAATCCTCTCATCAGGGAATATGTTGTGTCCTGTAGGCTGCTGAACAGGTTAAATGCCAAAATGAATGTATAAATGTGGAAAGGAACAATTTCTGATTGCTGAGTGTTGATATTATTATAACTAATAATGAGTGATAGTCTTGAAATTTCAGTAGAGTAAAATGAATAATGTTTTACATTCTGGCATAAAATAGTTCCATAACCAGAATGGGAAAAAGGTTTAATTGCAAATATAATAAACTCACTACCAAAAATACCTTAGAATTTATTCAAACAGGTATAAACCTTTTAGAAGGCGAATTATTTATAGAGATCAAATATCTTATTAAATACATGTATACATTCTGATGCCAACAATTTCAGTAGTAAACTTACCCTAACAATATAATCAGAGGTGTACAAAGATTTAGTAATAAAAATAGAGCCAATGCAACAGTATTTATGGCCACGGAAAACTGGAAGTAATGCCCATGTCCAGTAGCTGGTTAGTAAATGATGATGTGTACATAGGATGGAATTTTGTAGACCCATTACAAGTTTGTGCTTCAGAGTAATGACTCTCAATAAGGTAAACTTATCAGAATCACCCATGCGGCTTTTTCAAAAAAATGCATGCCCCTCCAACCCCTTGCATGACTGGGGCTGAGAGGGATGGTTAGTGTCTTGGGTGAGTTGAGTGGTGCAGTGAGTTACTGTTAGTATGTGAATGTGTCACATCTCTCAAGTGTGCAAAAGTGAAAACCAGTATTTAAGAAGAATATTTGCATAAGTTCACATAAATAAAACCAACCCTTTTAAAGTGTAAATTCAGTGCTAATTAGTACAGTCACAATGTTGTGCGATGACCATTCCTGTTTCATCCCAAACCCATTAAGTAGTCTATACCCATTAAGCAGTCCATCCCATTTAGGAATTACAGCTGTTTATAAATAGAGATAAAGTCAAGCATATTAAATAAATCCTAAAATAATAATGAAACAATAACAAAATATTAATAGAAAATGGTATCTATGGAGAACTTATGACTGACAAGTACTGTTCTAACTGCTGCTACTGCTACTGCTAAGTCACTTCAGTCGTGTCTGACTCTGTGCGACCCCATAGACGGCAGCCCACCAGGCTCCCCCGTCCCTGGGATTCTCCAGACAAGAACACTGGAGTGGGCTTCCATTTCCTTTTCCAATGTATGAAAGTGAAAAGTGAAAGTGAAGTCGCTTAGTCATGTCCGACTCTTGGCGACCCCATGGACTGCAGCCCACCAGGCTCCTCCGTCCATGGGATTTTCCAGGCAAGAATACTGGAGTGGGGTGCCATTGCCTTCTCCATTCTAACTGCTATAATATATTAATTCATTAAATCCTTACAACCCTATCAGTTAGCTATTATCACCATCATCCCCATCTTATAGATAAGGAAACTGAAGCACAGAGAATTGAAATAACTCGTTCAAGGTTACACAGCTAGTGTCAGAGTCAGGATTCACCTTAGGCAATGTAGCTCTAGAGGCCATTCTTTCTCTGAATGCTGTACTCCTCTTTCTTCTTGCTACAAAATTTCCTACCTCTGACTTAGTTACAAAATCAATTTTCTACTGCTTTCTGTGAACTTCCCTTTTAATCACTTCAAAGGGAATCATAATAATTAGGTTGTTTCCACCATTTGATGAGCTTAAAAACAGTGTCTGAGTAGAAGGATGGGTACCTAGCTGTTTACTTGTGAAAATAAATTGGGCGGTGGGCTCTGAAAGCCAGGAAAGTTGCAATCTTTGTTCTAGAAGCTCTTAGAAGTGGCAGAATGAGAATGAGTTTTTTGAGGAGAGCAGGTATAACCAGCTTTAACCAGGGTGACTGAATCACTGAATGGGATGCAGCTTTACCAGAAGCTGAAAAACCCTCAATGACAAGCCTGCTGATGTTCCTAATTCTAGGTTGTTTGGTGGGTCTTAAAATTTTAAATAGGCCTGCAAAGGGATGTGGTAAATTCACATGACCCCTCTCTGCTGTGACAGCTTGCTCCTGTCCAAATGAATCTCAGTCACTACTTTGGCTATTTTAGGCCCAAGTCTGATTCTGTGGCACTGGGAGAAATACAGCATGTCTTTCTCGCGATGAGGCAAGCCTGAGCCCTGTGGTAAAAGGCTTGTACTTGGGCAGTGAGAGGTTCGGTCTCAGACAGGGTAATGTCACATAGGCCAAAGCAACATCAGAGTTAAAAAGACTTCAGGAAAGACTTGAGACAGAGGTATAGTTAATAGCTTCTTTGGGAAAGAAGTTAATTTCAAAAATGGCTGACCAAATTTCACTTTGGCTAAGATTTTGTTTTCTTTTGTAGCCTACACTGGTTCAGGTGTATAGTAAAGCATGCAAACAAACAAACCAACCAACCCCAGAGTCTTGGGAAACTTCTTTGGGCACCATCTCAATAACGGCATGTTATCAATAATTATTTTCCTGGCGAGGATTTTTAAAGTAAATAGAGAAGAGCTAGTCTGAACCTCCTGACTGCAAAATCAACTAGGAGAAAGGCTAACTGGGAATAATCAACACCAACAGTGACATGTTAGAATTGCCCTTACTCTACAGTTGCACTTTCCGGTAGAACTTTCTACAGTGATGGAAACAGGCTATATTTGCATTATCTGATATGGCACCACTAGGCTATTGAATGCTTGGAATGTTCTAGTGTGACTGAGGAACAGATCTTTTATTTATTAATAATTTAGGAGATCAAACCAGTCAATCCTAACCTGAGTATTCACTGGAAGGACTGATGCTGAAGTTGAAACTCCAATACTTTGGCCACCTGATTTGAAGAGCCGCCTCACTGGAAAAGACCCTGATGCTGGGAAAGATTGAGGGCAGGAGGAGAAAGGGATTACAGAGAACAAGATAGTTGGAGAGGACGAGATGGTTGGATGGCATCACTGACTCAGTGGACATGAGTTTGAGCAAACTCTGGGAGATAGTGAAGGACAGGGAAGCCTGGCATGGGGTCACAAAGAGTCAGACATGACTGAGTGACTGAACAACAACAAATTAATAATTTTAACTAATTTAGGGGACTTCCCTGGTGGTCCAGTGGTTAAGAAACCACCTGCCAATTCAGGGGACAGAGGTTCAACCCTAATCAGGTAACTAAGATTCCACATGCTGCAGGGCAACTAAGTCTGCACACCACAACTACTGAGCCCATGCACCACAACTGGAGAGAGGCCTGTGTGCTGCAACTGAGACCTGATGCAGCCAAACAAATACATCAATATGAACAAATAATCATTTTAATTCACTTAGATTTTAACAGTTACATGTGGCTAGTGGCTAATATGTTGGCCAGTTCAGCTCTGTATGATAATATTGTGCCTTTCATAGTTTTCCAAAAATTCATAAAAACATTCTTATAAATCTAGAGTTGAAGACAATCATTCACAACATTTTTCAAGGGTCAG
This sequence comes from Capricornis sumatraensis, assembly GCF_032405125.1. Lineage (NCBI taxonomy): Eukaryota > Metazoa > Chordata > Mammalia > Artiodactyla > Bovidae > Capricornis > Capricornis sumatraensis. Next base: position 102,365,327 of record NC_091092.1, on the reverse strand, counting down.
CTACTAGTGAATGAATAAATATTATTGCAACTTATGATGTATCTGAAAATAGTTATGAAGAAAAGTTTTACAGCTTGCAGGAGTCACATGGCTAAGGAGGAGTCTTATCTAATCAACCACTTAGAGGACAGAGTTAAGTTTTTTAATAGTAATCAAAGTAAGTCAAACCTGAGTTAATTTTAAGATCATAATATAATCCTTTCCTCTGTTGCAGGGAGGAGGGAAATGCTGTCCCTTAAGATTTTTGTCCAGTGCTGTAAAGATTCCATTATCTTATTCTGGGTCTTTTTCAAAAACCTCAAAAACCTTTTAAAGTCAAATGGGCTGTCCAAAGGAAGTAATAGTGCTTTTTTTCTTTTCCAGTGTGTTGGAGGATAGGGAGTATGGTAAATGGGAGAAAGGTATGCTAGGAAGAATAAAGAAAAAGTGAGAAAATGATCTGGAAATATTTTCTAGTAGACCAAGGTTGTGGGGATTTTTACTGCTTTGTGATGGTTGCTCAATCCTAGTTCCAATTCTAATTTTGTGTTGTTTCCATTGAACTAAACTTACGTTTTCTGTCAAAATATTAAAGTTTGAGAAAATGTGGCCTAGATTAAAATTCAACAATAGTGGATAATAGCAAGTTCCTATTTTTAAAGTAATTATATCTCTGCTATGAATTTTTAAAGATAACATAAATCTAAAATGTGATTCATCTTCCATTTATTATAACTAATTGCTGGGACTTGTACTTAGATATTACCTTACATTATTTAAAACCCCCAAATCTTATTGAAATAATGGTAAATTTTGGCATTGAGAATTTGGCTGTAAGAAACTACAGCCAACACCAGTATAATATTTATGGGCACTGAAACAGAATAAAAATATCAGCAAATGCTTCTGTCTGGCTTTTTGCTGATTTCTTTAATTTACCTTTAGTTTCCTCCGTGCATTGAATTTCCTCAGTTGCTCTACTGTTTCTGGAAGATGAATCTTGTAGGCGTAACGATCCCGCTCCTAAAAAAAGATGAAAGATAATGAACACACATAGCTCTTTAAAAAAGTGAAGAAGCTAAATTTAAAATAAACAACAAGCCCAGTTGGATATGAAGGTCAAAACTGATAGTAAAATAGTATTTCATCTTCATCAATAACAAAGGGCTAAAATAATGGTCCATGTAATTTTTCAGATACATGGCTATATGGCTAAAATAATTCATCATAATTATTATGAAGGCATGAAGTTGACACAATCTTGTCAGGTAAAATGAGCGTTCAGGAAATCAACTCACAACTAATTCAGCATTCTGAGTTGTCAAGAATAACTGGATTTTAAAAGAAAAGTCCCAGTATCTTCAAACTAGGACAAACTTATCAAGCCCATTCTAATCCAACCATTTCTCCATGTGGGATCCCCTTCAATCTCTGATGGATGATCACTCTGTTTGACTTCATACAATAGGAGAGTATTACTTTATGGCAGCCCACTACAATTTTAAGGATGTGAAAAAATTCTTACTCAGACCACCTGTGGCTTGTCTGGACTAGCTCTTCTCTTGGGGCATCACAGAGTAAACACAATCCCTCTTCTGTATAATACTCCTTTAGTAGTTATGCGGGGGTTCATGCTTCCACTGAATCTATTCCTCTCTGTGATAATATCTCCAGTTGCTAACTTCTCATGTGTATTTCAAATGTCCTGTCATTCTCCTTATTGTCCTCTTTGGTTCTAATTTGTCAATGTATCTTGAAGATTTTATGCTACAGGTACTTATTTTAGAAATATTTCTTGAGTACCTACTATGTGCCAGGCATCGTTCTATGCACTTGAGATTAACAAGTAAACAAAACCTTAACAAAGATTCTGGCCCTCATGTAGTTCATTTTTTAATGGGAGAAGATAAGAAAATACAAAGAAGGGAAATTATAGAGTATGTTAAGAGTGCTATGGAATAAAGCAAAAAGGAAGGCAGGGTAAAGGTACATTGCAATTTAAAGTAGGGTGGTCAAAGTATGACCCAACTGAGAAAGTGACATCCAAGAGGTGAGGAGAGTGGTCTAGGCAGATAGAACAACTAAGTGCAAAGGCCTTTCAAAGGAGACAGTGTGCCTGAAATTTTCAATAAATAGCAAGGAGACTCATATGTGGAGTAAATAGTAGATCAGATTAGAGAAGTGGCCGGGCTGGTGCAGGCCATCAGGGGCCTTTGACTTTTATTTTGAGTGGGAGATGGAGCAACTGGGAGGTTAGCAGCTGGAGTGACGTGATCTGACAACGTAGAGGCATACTCTGGCTGTTGTGTTGAGACTAGATTGGAAAGGAGAGAGTTAAAAAAAAAAAGCATGGAGACCAGTTAGGAGGTTATTGTAGTAATCTAGGGGGGAAATGAAGGTGGATAAAACCAAATGGAAGCAATAAAGACAGTGAAAGGGAGACAGACTCTGAATGTAGTTTGTCCTGAAGAAGTTTTACTGAGGTATAATTAGCATACAATTAACTGCACATATAGTATGGGATAAGTTTTGACATACGTATACAAACATAAAACCATCCCCACAACCATAATGGACATATCCAACTCTCTCAAAAGCTTTCTTGTTTCTCTTTTGTTACCCCCTTCCCCATCCCCAGGCAACCACTGATCTATGCTCTGTTACTTTAGATTAGTTTGCATTTTCTAGAATTTAATATAAATGGGGTAATATAGTACATATTAATTATTACCCAACTTGATTCACTCTGCCTAAATATTTTAGCTTCACCCACATTGTTGCATGTATCAATAGCTCATTCTGTTTTACTGCTGGGGGTATTCCATTGAATGTGCTGTGCTTAGTCACTCAGTTGTGTCTGACTCTTTGCAACCCCATGGACTGCAGCCCGCCAGGCTCCTCTGTCCATGGGCATTCTCCAGGCAAAAATACTGGAGTGGGTTGCCTGCCCTCCTCCAGGGGATCTTCCTATCCCAGGGATTGAACTTAGGTCTTCTGCACTGCAGGCAGATTCTTTACCGTCTGAGCCACCAGGGAAGCCCATTCTATTGAATAGATGTACCATAACTTGTTTATCCATTCACCTGTTGATGCATCCTGGGTTGTTTCCAATTTTTGCCTGTTATGTATAAGGATGCCATGAACATTAATGTACAAGTCTCTGTATGGACCTAAGTTTCATTTCTCTTAGGTAAACATGTAGGAGTAGAATGGCTAGGTCATTTTGTAAGAATATGTTTAACTTTTTAAGAAACTGTGCAACAGTTTTCCAAAGTGGCTATACCATTTTACATTCCTACAACAGGTATGAGTTCCAGTTGTTCAACATCCTCACCAACATTTGGTTAGCCCCTGGGTAGCATACAAGAAGGACAGACTAGATGAGTATTGCAAAGGCATTGAAAATGAAACTGGCATTTGAATCATAGTATGTAAAAATGGGCTAGGACCTGTGTTCTGAATCTAATTGGATTAACTGCCTACCAAAATAGAAGATTTAAATAAGAATCATAGTCTCATAATATAATAATACTAAAAATGCTCAGCACACTATCCAAAATTACTCTTCATACTAAGAACCAGGAAAATCTCAACTAAATTAAATTTAAACACTTCTACTCTACAGGCTTTAACCCTTCTGTAGGCTTCCTAATTCTGAATATCTCCAATCACTCACCAAGCCTCATCAATTTTCCTTAATCACTCTCAGTTTGGATACTTCTTTCCCACTCCCACTGTGACTCCCTGGTTCTGGCCCCTGTCACTTCCTGGCTAGACAGACCAGCTTCTGTAGGACCTTTTTGCCTCTACTGCTTGTATCCTGACAGGTAACCCACCTGTGCACAGTGTCCAAAGGAATTACATGAGCGTCCTGCTCATAAAATTTTGCATCACTCAAAAGCTTGCAGTAGCTTTTTACTCTCTATACCCTAATATCTAAAGTGCCAAATTTGGCATTCTAGATATATTCTTCCCTCAAACCAAATTTTCACTCTACTGCAACCCTATTGAAATAGCTGACCTTTGTATGATACGTGTTTCCTGACCCCTTCCCTGAATACCCTGAACACTTATAATGCTGTGTCTCCTCTGTGCCTCCCACATGGGTATATGGCCCCTTTAGTTGTATTAGCATGTGCAGCCTCCCTCCCCACTAGCTAGTGTGTAGCACCAGCCTACAGTGACTCACGCGCCCTGTTAGTCTTCCAGGGCCCATACTCCCGTATTCTTGTGAGACGCCTCTCACGTGTGACTTCTTTGAGGTTATCTTTCTATGTCTTTATGTTATATCAACAGCATTTGAAATTCCATTTCACGGTCTCACCATGCCTTTCTCTCTTTAATATGTTGGGAAGTTTAGAAGATAACAGACAGTGAAGTGAAAAGGGAGGGAATGATACAGTCAAAAACTTTTTTTAAATAAAATTATGCTTAAATTATGATTCCTGATATTTTCTAAGCAGATGAAATCATAAGATTAAAAAAAGTCTATTAATGTACCTCTTACCACAAAACAAGTAAATATTAACTCCACAGCATTATAAAACTAAGACAAAAGAATAAAAATAATATTTTCCAGATTAAATAGTCCTACTTGAAACTAACAGTAATGTGATATGAATTCAGAAAAATCTGATTAGCAATGTGTCTTGCATTTAAAGAAGTGTTTGATTCACTATCCATTGTGCACACGAGATGCTAAATATACATTTAATTGATGTGTTGATTGGTTATTCCCAAATTCAAATTGATTAGGCTAATATAAATATCCTTTTCATCTTTATTATAGTCAATATACTTGGAATCTACATATTAAGGCTACAAAGGGTGTGAAAAGAGCTTAATTATCTGTGAGAAAATTACAATCTTAGTTGGTCTTACTTTTGTTGGAATGAATATTTACAGCAAACAGCACTAATTTAGATAAAAGTATAATTTAACAACTTCAAGACACTCACATATTAATTGGTCTATTTACTCAAATTCCCATTTTATATGTCATGATTGAATAGGACTTTTTTGTGGTCTTGCCAAAGAAAGAATAATTTTTCTTTGACACAAAACAGTGGTATCATGACTTTTGGTACTCCTTACTACAAGGATTTTCATCATTTTATTTCTTTACATTGCAGTTACTCAGGAGTTTTTCATATTTAAACTTTAGCTTAAATTTTAGCCATTGCTAAATTATCACCACTTCTATGCACAGCAATGATTTAAAAGTATACATGGAAAAGTACTGAAATATAACATAAGCCTGTTCTCATCAGCTTGATAACATTCTCATTGAATTCTTCCATCTTCAGATAACACACTGTAGTGAACAGTCTTCAGGAATTTTTTCAGTTAAGTTACTGACACTTTTGTCTTTTGTCTTTCTGGTGCCAGAAATCTGTTGTCTATTAAGCTCAGATTATTTGGCAAAAGAACTATAATCATTGCAGGGATAAGAGTTTCCAAAAATAAATATTATTAGTCAACAGATGCAAGATAATGAAAGCCAAATTTTCTAAAGGATATTAAAAATGACTAATACGGCTGCCATTTTCACTGTTACTTGGCATTTAAACTAGCTGCAAACAAAAAAAGATCCTCATGATAAGAAACTAAGAAAAGCAAAGGAAAATCAGGAGGTTCCCTGAATTGTTTATTCCTGGGAGAAAATAAGTACTAAGAAAGTATCTCAGAACTGTTCACTCTTTTCTGGAGGAAGTCAGGAATAACTATAGCTAGGGAATTCAAGTCAAGAATAACTAAAGCTGAGTATCAGAGGATTGAATGCCGATGTGAAAAGTAATATTCTTAAGGAGAATCTAGATCTACTGGAATCTCAACATTGTTCAATCATACTATTATCCCATGTCATCACTGTTAAGATACACTATTAACCTATATTTAAATATTATTATTTTGCATAATTTCTGGGGAGCTAGCATGGTATAGTAGTTTGAATACATTTATATATTCACTCATGAAATCATTAACTGATATTTATGAGCACCTACTAAATGTCAGGGGCTTCCCAGGTGGCGCTCGTGGTAAAGAACCTATCTGCCAATGTAGGAGATAAGAGAGACAGGTTCGATTCCTGGGTGGGGAAGATCCGTTGGAGGAGGGTATGGCAACCCACTCCAGTATTCTTGCCTGGAGAATTCCATGGACAGAGGAGCCTGGTGGGCTACAGTCCATAGGGTCGCAGAGTCAGGCACAACTCAAGCGACTTAGCATGCACACACTACATGTCAGACACTTTCAAAGGTTCTATACAGAAGTGAACCAAGAGATAAAAATTCCTGCTCTGTATGCAGCTTATATTTTATGGAAGTAGACAGAGAAACAAGTAAAATGTAAGTATGTCTCATGGTGACCAATGCTATGGAAAAAAAGTAAGGCAGGGAAGGAGGGTAGGGAATACTGGTGGCAGGGGACATTTCTTCCCTCAAATTTTAAATTGGGTGGTCAGGGAAGATCTCACTAAGAAGCTGCTATCTAAGCAAAGACTGAAGATGGTGAGAGAATAAGCCATGAAGATAGCTTGGGGAATAGTATTCTAGGGAAAGGGCATGACTAACACAGGCGCTGAGGCAAGTGTGGGCCTGCTGTCTGAAGAACAGCAAGGAGGCTGACATGAGGGAACAAAGTGAGAAGAGGAGAGTAGGAAGGGGTGAAGTCCGAGAGGTATCAGGGAGTGAAATGGTAAACTAAATTAATAATACTTCAGGAGACAGGTCTAGCCTAAAGGTAAAAACTTCGGGTGTACAGATAGCATTTGAAGCCACTAAAACTATTAATAGATGAGGTCTCCAAGGGTCTGGGGCTTCCCTGGTGGCTCAGCTGGTAAAGAATCCACCTGCAATGCAGGAGACCTGGGTTTGATCCCTGGGTTGGGAAGATCCCCTGGAGAAGGGAATGGCAACCCACTCCAGTATTCTGGCCTGGAGAATTCCATGGACTGTATAGTCCATGGGGTCACAAAGAGTCAGACACGACTGAACAACTTTCACTCTCACTTTCCAAGGGTCTGAGTGTAGACAGGAAGATGAAGAGCAATGGGCTGTAGCACTCCATTGTGAAGACATGGTGCAGGGAGGTGAGGAAGAATCGGCAGGATCTGGAAAGGGCTGCCACAAAGGTAAAAGGGAAACCAGGGAGAGAGGTGCCCTGAAGCCAAGGGAGGACAGAGTTCCAGAAGTATGGATGTCCAAATGCTGATATGCCAAGAGGGAGAATCATGAGCTCTGACCACTAGACTCAGCAACGTGAAGGTCACCGGTGACTTGACGACTTGACGAGCTATTTTAGTGGAGTTGGTAGGATTGCAACCCTGACTAGGGTGGGTTCAAGAGAAAGAGATGGGAGAAACTGAGGAAAGTGAGTAGAAATAACACTTTCTAGGAGTTTTGCTGTCAAGGGGACTAGAGAATAGGGGCAGAGGCTGGAGCGGGTTGTAGGGTTAGGAGAACATGTGTGTGTGTAATAAAAATAAGTGGTAGCTTGTTAGATCCCACAGAGATTGGAAGGTGCTGATGCAGGGAAGGGCTCACAAGTGGGAGCGCTGACCTTGAGTAAGTGAACAGGATAGGATCTTGAGTACAAGGGAAAGGGGTGTGGTAGGCTGAATCCTGGTTCCAGCTTCAACAATTTTTGTGACTTGGGGCAAGATTCTTAACCTGAGGCTTAGCTTTCTCACCTGTAAAGTGAGAATTTCCTGGAACTGTTGAACACTGTAATGTCTTCATCAAATAGTACTATCTCACTGAAGCCCCAAGTTATAATTTTCTTTAATAGTGATACTTCATTGGCAGGATGGGATATAAAAAGAACTTTTAAAATCTGCTTTTTCTAGAGCCTAGGAGCCACAACTACTGAAGCCCACATACCCTGGAGCTCCTGCTCCACAACATAAGAAGTCCCTGTGACGAGAAGCCTGCATCCCACACTAGAGAGTATTCCCCTCTTGCTGCAACTAGAGAAAGCCAGCATGTAGCAGTGGAGACCGAAGTGAAAGTGAAGCCGCTCAGTCATGTCTGACTCTTTGCGAGCCCATGGACTGTAGCCTACCAGGCTCCTCCATCCATGGGATTTTCCAGGCAAGAGTACTGTACTGGAGTGGTTGTCATTTCATTCTCCAGGGGATCTTCCCAACCCAGGGATAGAACCCAGATCTCCTGCATTGCAGGAAGATGCTTTACCATCAGAGCCACCAGGGAAGCACCCAGCACAGCCATAAATAAATAAATAAAATTAAAAAAAATCTTTTTCTTAAGAAAATAAATCTTATCTAGTATCTACTGAAATAAAAACAATGCTATAAAGTATACAGTCACAACCAAAGCAATGATAATCGCTTTTTAAATATCACACACTAAGTGCTCCTTCTGTTGTTCATGTTGTGCATCCTTGGAAGATGTGTTGGTAGAGAACAAACAAGCCTTCCTCTGGGATGGATTTTGCCTTAATTCTCTTTCTTACCCTCTTGTGATGAAGCTGAATGTCACTAAAATGAAACATCCTCTTAGATGTTTACAGAGAGTGCATAGAACCAGTAAATAAGGTGAACAAAACTAATGAAAAAATGCTCAGGAAAAAAAAAGGGTAGAAAGGGGCACCTTACAGAGTAATGCATTCTTGTCACTGGAACTGTCCAAACAAAGTGCCACCTATGAGCTCACATACCTTAAGCCATGGGTGATTCAGTGCTTCATAAACAGTGATCCTCTCGGCAGGATCCAGCATCAGCATTCGGCGTACGAGGTCTTTGGCACTTTCAGAGATATGGCTCCACTGCCTTGGATTCATCTGAAGAGGGGAAAGGAAAATTACACAGTTAGGTTCAGTGAGATGTTAATGTTCACTGTTAATATCTCTACACTGTTTCAATGCGAATAAGATTCAGGTAACAAAGTAGAGAAATCGGATTCTAAAGACTTGCTTTCTAAGGAAGAAGAGGACTGAGGTCATACATTTCCTATTGTTCAACACATGAGAATTTGCATCAGTAAATATTCTTTATACATATTCTGGTTAGATATATAATAACATTTTAAATAATTGAAGAACAGAATGTTCACGATTCCAGGTTCTATCTCAGGTAAAATAAAAAGTCTAGCATCTAGACTGTAAGCAGATGAGAATACTTTGACCTAGAAAGGACTAAAATAAAATTTAAAAATTTTAAAGAAGTGTTTTTAATATTTTGTTTTTAAAACTGGGAATTATCAGTAACTGTGAAGCCACACAAAGTAGCTTTTATTAATAGGATACTTTGGTCACTGTATGTCATTTTCAGCATTTAGGAAAAAATATATTACTATAGGCCTTACAAAAAACCCAATTTACTTGTATGTTATTCTTAGTGAAGTGAATTTTTCCCCTCTTTTAGAGATGAGACAACTAAGCTACAAGGTAAGTCGCCTAAAGCCAAACAAAAAAATAAATTATGAGTTGTTCCTAAGACACAGGACTCATGAGCAAGGCTGTGGATCTCTGAGGAAAAGAGTTGGAAGACTCCTGGGAAAAGGGGTGTGTCTGAGACCAGGAACCAGGAAGAAATGGAAAGGAATGCTTGGGGCTTGGAGTTGGGAAGGCAAGTGGGGACAGGAGGGAAGAGATGGAGCAGGGTCTCACTCCCTATTTAATATCAGGAAACTGACTGAGTGAGCACGTAGGAGCTGTCTGTTGCCAGGAGCTGTAAACAATGCCATGGCTTTAACCGGCAGAGACCCATGTCATTTTCTATGGGAGAAAGATGCGGAATAAAGTCCGCAACACTTTAAAGCCAAATAAAATCACCGCTTGCACTGTAGTACACACGAATCATTATAATCTGGCCAAGGTTTAGCATCAGACATTTTGCTCTGGCTAATGTGAGGCTTTGTTGTAGTAGACAGAGAGTGGAAAATGTTCCATCTTCTTTGTCTAACAGGCATAATTCTAAGCGGTAATCACTTCCCTTGTCAGATCCCTTAATTAAAAGCGAATGCCGTGAGACTGTTGAAATACTGTCATCCTACTGAAACTGATTGGTTGACAAGTTTGAAATAGGGAGGCGAGTGATTAGATGGGGCTTAAACAGTCTTGCTTCCTCTTCTCCATCTTGGAGATGATGTTCTCTTTCATGTCTGAATGACCTGTCCTCAGGAAAGGTGTTGAGAAACCATCTGAAAGTGGTCGTAAGATTTCTGAAGTGAGCAGAGGTTGAGAAGTATACTCCCTGGTCCTTTTCATGAGGGAGCCCAATCCAGGGTTTTCTCTTTGGCAGGAAAGAGTAGCTGATATTAATTTAGGAGGCTGAGTATATCTTTATCATCTGAGCCATTAGGGAAGCCCTTGAATATATAAGGGATAACAAAACAGGGCTATAAAGCAGTCTTAATTATTTGAATATGAAATCGAGGCAGCTGAGAACTCCTGCTGTGTAGACACTAATTGGATATCCAGAAACAAATGATATAAGGTGACATTGTATCTTTTATAGACTTGGGGAAATATATTTTTGTCCTTTATAAAAAATTAATTGAAATTAAATGTTAGCATATATTTTAGCTAAAGTATTCTCTCCTATCGACCTTAAAAGATCAAGTAAGCTAGTAAACGAGAATAAAAAGTTAAAATTATCCATTCATCTGCTGATGGACATCTAGGTTGTTTCCATGTCCTGGCTATTATAGACAGTGCTGCAATGAACATTGGGGTACATGTGTCTCTTTCAATTCTGGTTTCCTCGGTATGTATCATGTAAGAAACGAATCGCCAGTCTATGTTCAATGCAGGATACAGGATGCTTGGGGCTGGTGCACGGGGATGATCCAGAGAGATGATATGGGGTGGGAGGTGGGAGGGGGGTTCAGGATTGGGAACTCATGTATACCCGTGGCGGATTCATGTCAATGTATGGCAAAACCAATACAGTATTGTAAAGTAAAGTTAAAAAAAAAAAGTTAAAATTATTTAAGACCAGTAGTAGTTTATAAACTATGACATTTTAAATATATTACATTTAAAATGTGTCATCAAAATTTTCTTGAAAATACTCATAGAGATCAAGGATTTTTAATTTTTGTTGTTGTTAAGAACCACCACGGTGGTAAAATATTTTTGAGATCTGCTCCAAAATAATCTAGTAGCATGTAGAATATAGATGAAACAAGATTGGCTGGATGTTGATAAATATTAAAGCTGTGGGTTCATTATACTATTATCTCTCCTATTTTGTTAGAAATTTTCAGTAACAAAAATTTAAAAATGAATGCTGACACAATCATAGTATTTTTTTTAAAGGCCCAATAGAGTCATCACTGATAATAAAGATGGGTCTGTACTTCAAGCTAAGCTACCGAAAACCTGGGGCCTTTGTAAGGAAAGCCATGAGTATAAGCGAGAGGTGAGGTTAGCCAAGTAAGAGTAAATATGTTATTAACTTTAAACCCCCAGGTACAGAAATTATAGTATAGCTGCCACTGTCCATCTGACTATATTATACTAGAATACTAAGAATAGGAAATTTTAAAACAGTCAAACTTTTGGACATATTTTACTAGTTCAAATTTTTTTCTAAACAAAGAAACAAAGATAACTATTCAGTGCTTTAAAAATAGACAAGATCAAATACCAAGAAGCCGTTGGAATGAAGCACATTGCCTTGGAAACCAGGAAGTTAGCAACTGAACAAACACAAAGGAAGAATTCTATTATTAGCAAATGCTTATAGCTCAAGAAGGCAGGTGGGAGATTTTATTATATGGTACCTACGTCATTAAGTTGCTGTGAGGATGAAAAGAGTTAATATAAGTAAAGTGCTTAGAACAGTTCCTGGAACATAGTAAGCACTGTGTATGAGTTAGCTATCATTGCTAGTATTATTATTACACTGATAGATTACTGTGTTTATTTTCACATGTTAGTATCTGTGATTTCACTTGGCAAAATTCAATGAGAAAGCCATAACTGTGCATTCCTGATAGCCACTCACAATTTCCAGGGATTGAAGGGAGATGATTACTTACAAGCAGTTTCCTGAGACCTTGAAAGGATTGATTTTATTCCCCAATGGTCAACTGACTCTAAGAAGCAGAAGAACCTATACATAAAATGTCTTTCTCTGTTAACAGAGTTTTCCCATAGATCTTCATCTAAATAAAGACAAATCTGTGTACCTTTATATATAAGCCGATGGTACACAAGGAAAAAAAGTACAAACCATTCTCACTGACTCACTTCCACAAGCTTCAGTTGCGGTTTACAGAATAAGGCCACAACTCTGAAATTACTTTACCTTGATTTCTTTTTTTCCCTTAAGTTTTGTCAAGTCCCATATAAAATTCTAACATTACTGAGGAACAGAGGAAAAAAAAAACAACTTTAGGGGCTTCACAGTTTTGGAGTGTAGTGTTATATGAATATAAACCTGTGTGTTTGGTTTTTATGTTGGCAGGCATGGCTGAAAACGAAAACAGTGATTTTGTTGAATAGAAAGTGCATGTGTTAATAATAACGGGAGGAAGGAGAGCTTCCTCAAAACAAACTGCCCTGATTTGATATCCAGACACATACTCTTCTGTGCTTCCTATACAGAGCATCGTATTCCATCAGCCATACAAGGTGGCACAGGGCAATAAAGTGTATAAGCTAGGGTAGCGAAACCAACCCCAAGCTTATTTCCAAGAACCTTCTAGGTCTTTTTGGTATAGCCACTCATGATGTCAGTAATGGCTTCTTAAATTATTTAGTAATGAAAGTAATAATGTACTAATCAGAAGTCTGGGAACAGTACATGTAGTTTGCAATTCACAGTAGCCAAAGATGAATATAAATATTTAAATTACACCAAAATGGCTCTAAATTACATTATGAAATGCAGTTGTGATACTGGCATTTCAGTTTATCCTGGAAGGTAAATGGCAAATTTTTCAGCTGTGCTGGCTAACTACATAAAATGCAATAAAATAACATGCATACTAGAGCAAAAACAAATAAAGGTTAATAGACACTAAATCTAAAAGTAAGATAAAGAATTACTAAAATTACCTGGATGAAATTTCCATTTTACTTTAGAAATGAAGTAATAAAAATAAAGCCCTTTTCTCAAATTACACAAAGAAGGGCCAAAGAAGTTTATGCTCCAGCTCAGCCTGAATAAATGGGTTTGATCACCAGACAGCTAATGGATATTTTAAAATCTGGGCTCGGGTCTGTCACAGACACCTTACCCAGGGTAAAATAAAATCTCACATTCTCTCACAGTAAATTCCAAGGAGTATTCCAAATTCTTTCCCTGAACTAGAATTTTATTTGAAATAAGTGGGGCACAAACAAATTACTATGAATTTGAGTTAGCTAAACAGGCAGTTTCACGAGAATGTACTTGTGGTCAAAGATTTTGACTTGTAGTGTGGCTTTGTGACTCTGAGGGCCCAGAACGTGGAGGAAAAGGGGAACACCCATCGGGTCTCTGGTCTTTATACTGTATCAAAGACAAGTCGGGTCCCTGTTTTCTGGACTAAACACAGAGTTGGAATCCAAATACATGGGATAGACTAGAGGCAGCACAGAGGGAATGAGAAGGGAGGAGTGAGGCAATGGTTTTTTTTAAAGCCAGTCATCTGGATGATAATTTGGCTGCGATCGACTCTGAAATTTACTTGAGAGCTTTGTTGCCTAACAAGGCTAGTGGATCAAAGATGCAAGCAGAAAACTTTTCTCTGACTAGGGTAACTATGTTGACCATCAATAAACAATCCAAAGAGAGACAATAACTTAAAACATTTTTTTCAGAATAATTTAATCTCAATGGAAAAATAAAACGTTCATAATATATTACCTTATATTTTCCTTTAATAATGCCTTCAAACAATCTTTCCTTGGTTCCATAAAAAGGCAAACAACCGCTTAGCAGGATAAAAAGGATCACGCCACAACCCCAGACATCTACAGGTTTTCCATAAGGCTCTCTCTTGACAACTTCTGGGGCCATAAAATGAGGTGTTCCAACGCGCCCTATATTTAAAATGACAACATCAAGGAAAAAAATGTTTACATAAAATGGGTTTCCCCCCATTTGAAAACTGAAAATAACAGTGTGAATGACAAGTTTAACAATGTAAATATTACCATCTCTTCCCTCCTCTATAAAATCAAGGAAAAAAAAGGCAGAAAGAAAAAAATTATTTATCTAATCACCTCTTGAAAATACTGAGCCCAGGAGAGAGAGGTACTCTGTCTTCTAACACTGCTACTTCCTATTGAATTCTGCAGGGTGCATGGTAAATATTTACCTAGTTCTTGCATCATGAAGAAGTTGTTTAAATTTTATAGTTTTCACATGTTTGAAAAAAATTACTAAAAATACAGAGCAGAGACAGTGGCAGGGAGAGGGGGAACAAGTGAGAAAATATCTGTGGAGAAAAAGATTACTTTTGACTGCCAAACAGAGATTCTCAAATTAAACCTAATGCTGAGAACTTTTGCTTGGAATATGACTCTGAATCCGAAATCCTGTTCAGTAGATTTTAGGAATTAATTGCAGCAATTAACAGTGGTTAATATTTTGTTATAATAGGATTTTAGCTTCCTTCAAATATTAATATTGGAAGAGAATGAGAGCAAATATATGACATAAACCAAAGCAAAATCATGAGGCTCTTCCCATTCGATTCTCTTTGATTTCTATCTTCTTTAAAGTGTTTTTCTTTTTTCCTATCAAAATTAGGTTTCAGGAAGGAATCTGAAAGCAGTTGTTTGCACACCAGTAGCCATCTTTGCCGCAGCACCCCCTTTTCTTCTGTAGAACAAAAGATTTGTATCCTAGGGAAATTCCCGTGGGAGGGGACTGCCTGCCAGATTTGACAGCTCTTCTAGCTCTAGGCGGGCCCAGTGCCCTCCTCTCTTCCCTTCCCCACACCCCCCACCTCATCATCCTGAGTCCAAGATAATTTTTATTTCAAAGACTGCACAAAACTTTATGGAGAGCTCAGAATGGTGTTCAGAGTTTAGAAAAAGACCTCAGAGATCTTCTAATCCAGCTAGAGAGAAAGCCTGTATCATAAAGTCTTGTTGGTGATTGCCAAACCTGATTAGGATGGAAATGGTTGGGAACAGCTCTGAGCTTGTGTACTGGGAATGTTCCTTTGCTGAAAATTGTGGATCCCCTTCTTCCCCCATAACAGAGGAGATTATGTTCAGGGTTCAGAGAGTGAAAATATTTTTATTTAAAATGTATGGTAGATCAGAGGAGACTCTGTACCAGTTAGAAGGAAAGATTTTTATTTTCATGTTGCCCCATTTAGTTTCCTCAAGTAACATAAAGAAGTGTGAAATGATGAGAACTAAGCCTCCTACTTCATTAACAGCTGGGACAGGGCAGTGCCCTTGGAGAAATGTGCCTTGGTCTGATGGACAGGAGCTGGTAAAAGTAGGGAGCAGCAGGGTAAGAGATCAGAGTACTCATACCAGGGCACCAGCCAGGTACCTGCTGGTGGTTGGGATACTGCGAACTCAAAATGTAGGTCTCAATCTGGGACTAGTCAAGAGCCCCCATGGCCAGCCCTGGCCAACCAGGGGGAGGTTCTCTCCATTTATCTAGATTGAAGACTACCATGGTATTGGAGAATCAGTGTTCATCCTCGAGGAAGATACATGTCTTTTGGTTAAGGAATTTGCTCATAAATGAAAAGGGGAAAGACCATCATGTGTTAGTCACTCAGTCATGTCTGACTCTTTGCGACCCCATGGACTGTTAGCCCGCCAGGCTCCACTGTCAATGGAGTTCTCCAGTCAAGAATACTGGCGTGGGTTGCCGTTCCCTTCTCCAGGGGATCTTCCTGACCCAGGGATTGAACCTGGGTTTCCTGCATTGCAGGTGGATTCTTTACCACCTGGGCCACCAGGGAAGTGAAAGAATTTATAGGAGTGGATTTTT
The DNA here is from genome assembly GCF_032405125.1 of Capricornis sumatraensis. Classification (NCBI taxonomy): domain Eukaryota; kingdom Metazoa; phylum Chordata; class Mammalia; order Artiodactyla; family Bovidae; genus Capricornis; species Capricornis sumatraensis. The sequence goes on along the minus strand of NC_091092.1, from coordinate 102,349,432 downwards.
AAAACTTTATTTCATGCAGATTGGTAGAATGTGAAAGGACTGTAGTTACCCTTTAACATATACTGACCTCCCCAATTTCCTGGTTTGTGATCACCTGACTTTTCCTTCTTTGTGGTCACTTGATTTTTATGATGCTGACCACAGAACTCTAAGAACGGGAAGCCAAATTACCAAACCAAATTAAATGTCACTGTGCATGAGACACTTCAGATGTGCAGTTAAAAATTTAAATGTTAGTTTTTTTGATAATATAATAAAGCCTTATTACCCAGAACCTCAGGGAAGGGGGAGTTGTTCTGAATAGGTACATATTCATTATACTATAGGACCTGAATCTTTACACACCCACCCCTTTTTACTTTAAGAATTTTGGATGGCTTTCTTTCTATAATTTCCTGACTTCTTTTATATATGATGCTGCACATAATTCAACCTTTTCCTGATGACTCAGAATTATTATCGTGATACCAATGAAAGAAATCTGGTATGGAACCAAAAATGCACTGCATACCCCGGAGAATAAAGGTTGATTTTTTTTCAGTATAAAGGGCTGCTGTGCTTTCCAACTTTTGGTATCCGTTCAACTTATTTTTGTTTTGGTCAGGCTTTCATTTCTTTTCTTTCACTATGCTTACTCTGGCCTTGTCTTCTTCTCATTTGTTGCATAAAATTTGCTATAAACTGTAAACTCATTAGAAACCAGATTCTTTCACTTAGTAAAAATTTCCCAAGTGCCTGCTGGGTCCTAGACACAGTGGTCTAGGACCACTGGGGACATACAAGGGATAAGCCATGGTCCCCCTTTGCCCTCACAAAGCTCAGTCTTTGATATAATTATAAATCCCTGTGTGAAATGCTATATGAAGGCATGTAGGCCAGACAGCTATGGGAATATGGGAGAGAATGAACAGGGTTACCTAACTTGGGATGGTGACAATCAGCCTGCTTCTAAGAATACTTTGTTAACTAGATACACAAAATGACAAAAGGCATTCTAACCAGAGGGAAAGACAGGTGTAAGCTATGAAGGAACGCCAATCTACAAAACTTCCTGAAAAATGGAAGCATGTCAGCCTCAGAGTGTGTCTTCACATGTTCACTCGAGAGAACCGTGAACAGGTACTAAGGGCAGAAAATGTCTTGCTGCTATTACATTTATTTTCTAGGTTCCTAGTTATATTCTGGATAAGTGAGTTTCCAAACAGCTGAGTTTCTGATAGGGAACATGTAAATATATGTAAATGGCTTTTTATTATATAGGACATATAATGGACAGAATTACTTTTGATTTGGAGGACTCAGTGATCAAAGATTCCAATCTAACAGGGAAATAGCTTTCTTTTAGATATTAGCAAATGAGCTGATACATTTTCAGAAGTATCTTAAACAACATGAAAACTTTTTATAAGAGAAATCATTTATCCTTTATCTACATATGTAGATTGCATTTTAAAGACATTGTAATACTTGAAGTAGTAATGCAAGCAAAGGTATGTTTAAGAAATGACAGTATTTTGACCACCACAAAGTATTTTGACTCTATAAGGACTGAGAAAAATAAATTTTGCACAACTGATACACTGTGGGTTAAAAATCAGCTTTAAAAATACAAACTTGATGGGAAAGATTCATGGACTTTAGTAAAATAGACTAACATGTAAAAAACGTCTGGATAAGTCATGAATCTGTTTTTCCCCTTCAGTCAAGGTACATAGTAAAATGAAGTCCATACCATCTTTAATGCTAACAGGATGCAAATTGAGATCAAGAGAAACAAAGTCACTCTAAATGGCCAATATATATAACAGCATATAAAAGGAATTCATTTTATATCATATCATCCCATCAACCTTGAGGATATAATCATCACAATTTGTTATTTAATTGTGTAGCCTTAACACGGGGGTGATCTGTACAAATAGTGGATGTGAGAGAGTTAAACAGCAATGTTTGTTTAGAAACAACTTGGGATTTGTAGTTGATTACAAGATTAATATGAGCCACCAGTGTTACAACAGGGTTGTCCTAAAAGCTCATGCAATTTGGGGAGGCTAATAGGAATGTAAGATCCACAGCAAAAGCAGTGATAGCTTCAAGTTTCTACGTGTTGGAAGTGCCTGGAGATGTGCTCAGTTTTGGCTCCGTACTTGGTGCAGTCAGGAGACTGAAGCAGTTTATGTGAGGAATGATGGCTAAATCAACCTAGGCGAGTTAACTTGGATAAAAAGGTGGATATGATGGCAGTTTTTAAGCATCTGAATGACTATCGTGTGGAACGATTAAAATTTCTCACCGTGGCTCCAAAAGCCAGAAGTAGGACTCCTGGGTGGAAGTTACAGGAAGATAGACTTCTGTTTAATGCAAGGATGGATGTTTCAATAGTTAGGGAGCTTTTAAAAAATGGAATGAACTGTCCTGGGACATAGTGAATTCTTTGCCACCTGAGGAATTAAACTAGAGTTCAGTCTTTTGCAGGGAATTTTATGAGAGAATTCAATCATTAGTTTACGAGACTGGAGAAGTTTAAGGCCTCTTCGAATTCTGATTCAGTGATTCTATGGTTAAACTGCATGTTGTTACCTGACCCTATGGTCAGTCTTCTGATCACAGATGATAAGTTTCAAACTTTTCATAGGTTTTTAATTCACTAGTTCATTAGAATTAGAAGAAAAAATAATCAGTTTTCAAAACAATACTCAACTTGCAATTTCTCCTATTCTTGGAAATGATTAACTAGAAGAAAACACAAAACTAGAAGAAAATCTAAACACAATTTAATTTTGGAGGGCAATGTGGTAAATAATGATTTAAAGACTACAACTATGACTCATAGCTCATTTTTCAGAAGATGGCCTGTGTTAATACCGCTTTGATATTTTAGTAACAGTAAATGAAATGAAATGAAATGAAATATTCTGTGTAAAAGATTATTATTTTGATATTTATCATTTGTCAGGTATTTTAATTTAATGTAAGCATTCTTGAAAGATGACAGGTTTTAAAAGGTTCTGTTGATATTTTTCCTCTTTGTGAAGGCTGGCAGTACTTGGAGATGGAAAATAGAAAGCAATGGCTAGAAGACTAGTAGTTGGTAGAATGCAGAACTAAGCAATTTGCAAAACTAAAGAACAAAACTAAAAACAGGGCAGCATTCTGAGCTGGAATCTACTGAAAGGAATAAATAAAACCAAATACTTGAGTCTGTAATTAGCATCCACCTCTGCATACTGGTGAAGAAAGTTTGTTTTAACTTTTCTTCCTTTTTTATTCTGGCATGGGAAATTTCTAGTTATGTTTGCTTTGGCTAATAATAAAATCAGTCTGTGCTCATATCTGCTTGCTCTTCCCAAACACACAGACTGATGGCCTGAGTGTGACTCTTTCACAAACGGAAAGAAGAAAGCAGTGTGAAATTAAAAATCAGCCACAGATATAACCTGAAAGAAGTGAATCCACACACTTTAGATTTGACTTCATTCAGCCAGTTCAACTTTAAAAGTCACTTTGCCTCAAATATCACCTTCTTCCAATACTGTTTTAATCTCTGTATGTTGGGTCTCTTCCCTGTTAAATGTTGAGGATACAAAGAGTAAAAAGATGGAGTCTATTCTTAAGAGACTAAGGAGTCTATTCTTAAGAGACTAAAATTCTAATTATTATTATAGAATTATTAAATTCAAAACTATATTATGGCACTTTTTTTGGGTGGGGTGGAATGTGGTCTGAAACACTGAGGATAGACTAATATTTAGTTTGAAAACTTTACACCAGCCTAAAAAGTGATGCCGTTTTGAAGGAAATTTTTTAAAAAAGTACTCTTACCTCCAGCTACAAGTCCAGACTCCCCTAATTGAATAGCTACCCCAAAGCCCCCAAGTTTAACAGGTGCCGAATTTTCCTTTGAGGCAAGGAGAACACAGTGGGGCTGAAAAGAAAAACAAACCAAAGAAAATGATTAATTGTCAATGAACAGTTTATACAAAGCCAAATAACATGACCGTATTTGTTGTTGTTCAGTCGCTAAGTCGCGTCTGACTCTTTGTGACCCCATGGACTGTAGCCTGTTAGGCTCCTCTGTCCATAGGTTTTCCCAGGCAAGAATACTAGAGTGGGTTGCCATTTCCTTCTCCAGGGGATCTTCCCGGACCAAGGATCGAACCTGTGTCTCCTGCATTGGCAGGCGGATTCTTAACCACTGAGCCATCAGGGAAGCCCATATAGTAAAATACTTTAAAAACTCCTGGAATTACTTTGGATGCTTGAATTATTTGTCTATTCTCATGTCTGGCTGATTTCTCCAAAGACTTACCTGTTTTATCCAACATTTTTCAGGAATTATTTGCTTCCAAGATTAGGGTGTGGTGCTTGGAACCACTCAGGAGGAATGGATGTTCAAGACAGACAGACAGATGTGTTTTCTGCCTTTTCATGCAATATTTTCCCTCACTGAGTGACAGCCTACATTTGTTTAAGGAAAAGTATATTTTACACCTAAGTTTCCTGAAATCTGACTTTATCTACAGAGCCACTGTATCTTGGCCCTTAGGGGATGTTGATGACCCTTTTTCTGCCCCCTGTCCCACCATCCTATTTTTCTTTATTCATTCCACTCCCAAGTAAGATTTAATGACTCTAATTGAGCCCTTCTCCTCCGGAATTCAATGCTCTTCCTTCCTGGGGTCTCTTCTCTGGATGTGCCCTTCTTTTCTGTGGGAAGGGGAAGTGAGAAAAGAGAAGGGGGGAAGGAGACTACTGGGCTGGCCTCTAGTCCAGGGTAAAGACCTCCCCACCCAGCCCCGAGGAGCAGCTGCTTGACCAGGGCTGTCTAAGAATCATATGATTTTTGGTTACAGTGAGAGTCTCTTTATAGGACCTAGTCCTCCTGCATATGCCTTTTTCTGGGACATTGTTGAGGCTGGTGTCAGGAAGGCATTTAATTGTAGGGAACTTTGGTCTCTGCTCAAATACTATGCTCCTCTCTGTGACTAACATTACATATGTTATGACCTGCTCTTAAAATATGGGTTTAGTGAAAAAGGCAAGCCTCTTCAGGCTTGGAAGATAAAGGTATTTTTTATTCTCTCCCACACTTGATCAGATATAAAATGACCCAGTTTTAGTTCAGGTTTAGCCTACATGATAGTGGGCATGAAGAGACCCATAGAATAAAATTCTGAGCTGGTACACCCAGAGTGATGTTTGATGATGGATATACAAAAGTGGGAAGGATTAAAAGAATCCTTTTAGAAGCTATTTTTTGTCCAAGGGTATTTAAAGACCTTTACAATAGAGTGTAGCACAAAGAAAAATGAGCCCTTGAGTATAAATGTGTGTATGAGTGAGAGAAAGAGGAGAGAAAAAGCAAGCGTACATGGATGGTGAACAAACTGCAGGAAGACACAAAGTAGCTGGTAGGGTCTATGGAAGGACAGGCAAACCTCTACAGAAACCAACTGACAGAATGCTCTCTCTCAATGCGAACTTTCAGTTGGTTCAGAGATCAATGATAAGAGATCTAGTGTGGGGCACGGCAAATGAACAAGCCTAGAAAAGGAAGGGCCTGATGCAGAAGAAGAAAATACAGACTAGACCCAGACAGGGTCTCCTGGCCAGTGTCATCATTACCTTTTTAGGAAGGAGTAGTAGAAGCTTAAATTTGAATCTCAGGGCATACACTTTATAGTTTGTTGACTATATTTATGCTTAAGTTAATGTTACACTGAGATTTATCCAAGAGGGTGTGGATTCAGTCACTCTCAACAAACCCTTTAGTGAGATAAGTCATAAAATTGGAACTTAAGATAAAGAATAAACAAACCAACATACGTAAATGAATAGAAGACTCTAGTAATGTTAAGTGCTAGGGAGGGAAAATTAAGCTGGTGAGGAGGTAGGTGTTACAGGTTTGGAGACTAGGGAGCTGCTATTTAGTAAGACAAGGAGTGTCAGAGAAGACCTCTCTAATAGGGTAATAGGTGAACACACACCAGAATGAAGGGGCAGAAAGTCACATGGAGGTAAGATCTTGGTGTGGAGCATACTATGTAGAAAAGCTCAGAGGCACAAAGGGGGTTGCTATGTTTGGAGAAGAGTGAGGAAGCCAGTGTGTTGGGAAAGGAATGAACAAAGGTAAGAGTGGTAGGAAATGAGATTTAGATGATCAATGACCCTATTGTCTAGGGTTTTGAAGTCAAGGACAGAGCTCTGGGTTTTAGGCTGAGCAAGATGGGAAACCATTGGGAAGTTTTGAGCAGGAGAGCATGAAGATGAGTTTTAGGTTTGGAAAGGATCACTTGAGCTGCTGCAGGGAGAAGAAATGGCAAGGGCGCAAGAATGGACGAAAGGAGACCAGGTAGGAGGCTTCTGTGGGTGTTCAGGCAAGAGAAGATGGTGATTTGGACTAGACCAGAGTTATAGAGGCTGGGAGGGTAAAAAGTGGTCACATTTAGGATATGTTATGAAGGTAAATTTGACAAGAACTGCTGCTGGATATGAGGTGTGAAAGAGAGAGATAGGTCAAGTATGGTAATTAGGTTTTTGTCCTGAGCAACTGAGTGAAAATGAGGATGTCATTTACTGAATTTGGGAAACACAGGAGTAGAAATATGAAAGAGGGGTCGAGAATTTGGTTTCACACAAATTGAGTGTGAGGTCATTTAAGACAGGAGAGGGAAGGCTGGGACTAGAGATATAAATTTGGGATCAAAAGCATGTACATAATATTTATAGCCAAGATAATGAATGAAATCACTTAGGGAGTGAACTACTAATAGAAAAGATGAGGTCAGAGAATTGAGACCTGGTACACACCAGTATTTGAGGCAAGGAAGATGAGAACAATCTAGCAAAGGAAACAAAATGTCTGGACAGTGAAGCAAGGGGAAAATCAGAAGACACTGGTGTCCTGAAAGGCTACTAAGAAGTCATTAAAGGTGAGAATTGATCATGATATCTGGCAACTTGAAATTCCCTGATGACCTCGATAAGAAGGATTTTGGTGGTATGAAAGTGAAGTCGCTCAGTCATGTCCAACTCTTTGTGACCCCATGGACTGTAGCCTGCCAGGCTCCTCTGTCCATGGGGTTCTACAGGCAAGAATACTGGAGTGGGTTGCCATTTGGTGGTATAACAGAGACAAAAATCCCCACTGAACTATGTTCAAGAGAGAATAGGAAGAGATGATGTGGAAATAGTAAATTCAGATATCTTTCAAAACTTTACTGTAGTAGGATTAGAAAAATGGGATGTAGCTAGAAGAGAATGTGAAGCCAAGGAGGTTTCTTTAACTTTTTAATATTTACAACTGGAGAAACCAAATTAACAAAACCTTCATGTACAAATCACCCAGTTTCACAATTATTGACATTCTGTCATTATTGCTTTATCTATCTCCAACCATTTATTGTTATTATGTTTTTGCTGAAGTCTTTTAAAACAAACCACATCATTTCACCAGTAAAATGTTCACATATGGGGAATCTGAGTGAAAGGTGCCTGCAATTCCTTGTATAATACTTAACCTGTAACCCTATTTTAAAGTCACTTAAAAGAATTCTCCTTGTGGTTTTACTTTCAATTTGTTACATAGTGAAGTCAATTTGTTTTAACTAGATTTTGACTTAATTTGGTGTTCTAATTATACAAAACATGTACATAAAGTTTCAAAGGCAACTGTGTTAGTTGCTCAGTTGGGTCTGAATTGACTCTTTGGGACTCCATGGACTGTAGCCCGCCAGACTCCTCTGTCCATGGGATTTTCCAGGCAAGAATACTGGAATGGGTTACCATTTCCTTCTCCAGGGGATCTTCCTGACCCAGGGATCAAACCTGGGTCTCCTGCATAACAGGCAGATTCTTTACTGTCTGAGCCACCAGGGAAGCCCAACCATAAACAAATACCTTTCAGAGAGGCCTACCTTTTGTTCCCTCCCCTCAAGCCCAGTCTCTCCCTCCTCATTGGCAACCATGTGTATCCGTTTTTGGTTTATCCTTCCATTGTTTTGTTTTGAACATGAGACAATGCATACACATACTCAAAGTTTTCACATAACAACATATGCATTAGGTCACTGCATCGACATCTTCAGGGAAATTTTGTTTTGTTTTTTAAAGACAGACATTTGCATGCTGGTGGGAAAGATCCTATAAAAAGGAAAAAAATGACCTCAGAAAAGAAAGGGGATGGGATGTAGTGTACAAGTGGGAAGGGGGTTGGCCCTAGTGACGGTGAGGGAGGCACCTGTAGATGCAGGCAGATGTGAATGTTAGAAGATGAGGAAGTTCTCTTCTGAGCACTTCTATTTTCCATTTACTTGAAATAAAAAGTGATCAGCAATTGACAGTGGGGAAGGAGAGGGGGCTGTTGGCAGCGTGAGAAGAGTGAAGGTGTGAAAAAGTATTTTCAAAGGATAGGAAAATGAACTAAGACAGTGGTTCTCAAACTTTAGTATCATATAGAGTTGCTGGCCTACATCCCCCCAAGTTTCTGACTCATAAGGTCTGGGATGAGGTTAAGACCATGCATTTCTAACAAGTTCCTGAGTGACGTTGATGCTACTAGTCTGGGAACCCATGCTTTGAGAAGCCCCAGACTAAGGAAATAGGGCAGGACTGCTGGCAGCATAGGAGCCCACTCAAGGTGTGTGGTTATGAGTTTAAAGCAAGACCCATGAACACTATTCTGTGTTTACACCCAGTGGTCCTCATTTTAGCTGGTGGGGTTCAGGCCTGGAATGGGAGGTCAGCTGAATTTAACCAGGGTTGGGATTTAGATAAAGAGAGGCAGGTGGGTGATATCAGTAAGAGCAGAAACCAGCATATCTGTTTATTTCTTCTTTTCTACTTTTATCTTTTGTATAAAGAGCTAAGATAGCAACAAAGTTCAAGGAAGGGGAAGGGTGAGCGGAAGAGGATGTATGGGAATAAGCTAAGAACACCGAGACAAAAAGCAGAAAGCTCAGGATGAACAGGAAAAAGGCTCATACAAAGGAAGAACTAAGAAAAGCTTATACTCAAAACTGGGTCACAGTAGGGTCATTAGGGAACTGAAGATTGAAATATAATTAGTGTTTTGAAAAGGGGATGGCTTAGGTGTGGAAAAATAGCTACTATGATAAAAAATTTATATTTGATTTTATGAAATAGAACATATAATAAACACTAGTCATTAAAAAATTCCTGCCAGGATTCTGAAAAGCTATTTGTACACCTGTGTCTATTGCAGCATTATTCACAATAGTCAAGAGGTGGAAGCAATTCAAATGTTCACTGACAGATGAATGGATAAAGAAAATGTGGTCTATACATACAGTGGAATATTATGTACCTTTAAAAAGTAGTCTGTCATATGGTACAACATGGGTGAACCTCAAGGATATTATGCTAAACAAAATAAGCCAGGCATAAAAAGCCAAATACTATATGATTTGACTCAGATGAATTATCTAGAGTATTGAAAATCACAGAAAGTAAAAAGGTAGTTGCCAAGGGTGGGGGTAGAGAGAGGAGGGGTTCTTGTTTAGTGGACACGGAATTTCAGTTTTGCAAGATGAAAAATTTCTAGATACAAACATAACAATAAGTATATTTAGCACCACTGAAGAATATAAATATACTTACACAGCATAAACATAACAATATAAGTATATTTGCACAATATAAATATACTTAACACCACTAAACTATACATTTAAAAATAGTTAAGGTAATATTGTGCTTTTTTACACCTGCCTTCCCCACACGAAATTCCTCCTAGACCAATACAGTAATGATCTTCCTTCTCAGAAGTTCTAGGGGGAAGTAAGAGCTACAAAATGTTTTTATTCTAGCAATTTAAAAATATTCTGTCCCATGTGTCAAATTTATAACAAACTAAGAGCACTGGAGAATACGATGTTTAGGAGAGAGAATGTGCTCCCAGATAATTAGAATTGTTAGATAAAGCCCAATGAGTTAAATATTATTTAGTGCAAAATAAACAGAGTTGCAGGGCAATAATTGTGGGGAGGATAAGAACTAACTTTTCTTCCCTTCAGATGACAACAACAAAAAAAAGGGGAAATGTGATTAAACTGCAGGGCCAGCAGTTAAGATGGACATATAGTGGTTAAACACTCCCTGCAGAGTAACTTCACTATTTTCTTTAAAATATAGGAGATATTTCAATCTACTTGGGAAAGTTTATCAAGGAGAGAATACTATTACAAATTTCATCTAATCCTAAAATTATAAGATTCTGTTAGAAAATAAATCCAAGGTCTTAATTAAGGGAATACATAAAATACACTAAGTAACACTTTAAAACTAAATAATAAAATGATTCATTACTCATGTTACTATAATGCAATATAGGAATGCTATTTTATGTTGATTGCCAGTTTCTAAAATGAATCCAGAAAGAGAAATTAAATGCTTATGCTTTAAAGGTCCAGACAGCATATTATGTATTGTTACTTAGGAAAAACAGAAAATGAATATTTTAGCTTAGAATTTATAGACTTCTTTTTTTGGGGGGAGGAAGGAAAATTTTTCATAATTGTCAAGGTGGAAGGTATTCATGTAAAAGATATAAGCAATTTCCTAAAGTTGTGTTGATTGAGCTTAAAGATAAAAGTTTTGCATAGTGGTGAAGTTCTTAATATTTTCACAGGGAGTCTAAGGGTTGTCATATTGAAAAAAGAAAGGAGAAAAATACACCTATTACCACATTCAAATATATTAAAAAAGACAAACCCAACCAATTGCACCACAACCGGATGGAGGAACCCAGCTGACACACCAAGACAAGTCTGTGTGTAGGGAAGCTTGGGGATCAGCTCCTTTTACTTCAGGAGAGCCTGAACTGTGAGTATGCCTTGATTTCAACTGCATAAATGATCCTTTTTGAAGTTACATTTTGATGATCTGAATAATAAAAATGAAACTTGCTTCATGGGTGACTAGCAATGCTTTGCTTCCAGAACTCTGAGTAAACTGCTTGAATGATACCACTGCCTTGACTTAAAATGAGGCCGTATCTTCTTTAGGATATGTGATGTTTAAGATCATACTATCAATATAGTCACATTGTTTGTACTATGTTTTGTATCCTGGACAAAGACTTGCAGATCTACTTGAATTGATTAAAAGTTATTTTCATATGTAACACACTTTATTTCCATAAGTACCTTTTAAGTTATGCTGACTCCCTACTTTTAATGATAATATTTTCTTTATTATATGGCTTCTATTTTATGGTCATTATCAGATCAATTAAAATTTAAGTTTCATGTTTCAGAGGTTACTATGGTGAATATTGGAGAAAAGAAAAAGCAAAATACACTTTAGTCAATGCACTTAAATTTTAAAAAATGTTTTAACCACAGTTAAATTGATAACAAAACCTTATGTACTACTAATAGTATTCTTTCCAAAATGACATGCTTTTTAATTTTCATTTTGTATGCAGCAATTAGTGCAATTTTTAAAGCATGGCCTGAATGATTCAGTGGATATCACATCAAACTACAAATGTGAAAGGCTGATAGCACTGCCAAATAGGTATGTATTTTCTATGTGATGTTTTCACAAACATAACCAAACTGCATTTTTATACATGAATTTATTATATGGGAAATAATTTTCACTGATATTTTGTTAGCTATAAATTCTGAAAAGCTTCAACTATTTTTTAACACTTATTTTTGGTTGTGCTGGGTCTTTGTTGTTTTGTGTGGGCTTTCTCTGACTGTGGTGTGTGGGCTTCTCATTGCAGTGGCTTCTGTAGTTGCAGAGAGCAGGCTCTAGGCACATGGGCTGTAGTAGCTGCAGCACGCAGTAGTTGTTGCGGGCCCTGGAGTGGGCAGGCTTCAGTACGTGTGGCATATGGGCTCAGGAGTTGCGGCTCCGGGGCGCAAGAGTGTGGGCTCAGTAGTTGTGGGGCATGAGTTTAGTTGCCCCGTGGCATGTGGAATCCTCTTGGACTAGGAATTTAACCTATGTCCCCTGCAATGGCAGGTGGATTCTTATCCTCTGTGCTACCAGAGAAGTCCCCCCAAACTGCATTTAAAAAGCTTTTGCTCATTGGAGGCTACAGTGGAATCTTGGGTCCTGCCTCTGAGTACAGAAGTTCCTATAGCAGCCAGTTGAAAAATTACTGGCACAGAAAGGTGGTGCTAGTGGGTACAATGCAGCAGTAATAACAGGGTTGCAAACGTCAGGATTTGTCAAGTAATACCATTAAAAACCATTAACCATCTACTATCAAAAAACCACAGTGACCACATCACACAAGTCACAACTCATATCCACTGGGAAATTGGTCCACTCTGTGAATGTAGTGATTTGTTTATCTTCACTGGCCATTCTTAACAAATCAAGTAAGTAGTTTTGAAAACATCAGTAAATGGCCTTGGGAATAGAAAGTGACTGGCACATTGTAAAGGAGACAGAAATCAGCCATTAAGTTCAAAATGGAATCTTATCTGTTAATTCATTAATAAATGACAACACTAGCCATTCAATATAGGCTTCTAAATGATGGATATTATTATTATTTAAAAAATACATTGTTCTCTTTGAGCTTGAAAGTGCAGCAAAACAAGGAAGGCTTATTGGTGATCTTACTCAGTTATTATTTATTTTATCTGCAGATTGGAGCTGAGGCAAATGGTTTCAGGCTTTGTGCTAAATGGCTTTCTAGAAACATCTTGATCATGGCTATCAGGCCTAGAAATAAGTTTGAAAGGTATACTTTGGGGGAAAATCTGTTCAGCATTCTGAGAATTTCAGCAAACTCTGGACTGACTGACTTATTTTCATGAACATAGCAAACAAAAAGATTAGTACCTTTTTCAAAGAGGTAAATTTAGGTGACATAATCTTTCCTTAAAATTGCTAGTGTGGATAATGTTAAAGGAATCATATCAAAGTATTGCTGACAGAACTCATCATTGATAAAGAAAATGCTGATCATTTGGGATTAGGAGGAGCGAGGTTTGGTGAAATGGATCACTGGCTCTGAAAGTCAGATGGATCTGTGGTCATGGTTAGCAATCATGAACATCTTTATTTTTCATTAATACCTCCCTCACAAAGTTATTATAAGGATTATGTAAATGAAATAATATAAATATGCTTATTAACACACTGCCTGGTACACAGCAAATGCTAAATAAATATTACTTATCGGTTCAGTCATCTAGCTCGAGGGTTCAATTCTGACTGTACATTAGAATGCCCTGAGGAGCTTTTAGAGGAAACCATTGCTTGGAGCCGTTCCAGACCAATTAAATCAGAAGATCTAGGGAGGGGGCCAGGCACTGGTATCTTTAAAAAGCCATCAAGAGGATTCTAATACGTAGCCAGGACTGAGACTTACTGAGAGTCCCTTCTACAAAGTACCCAATCATGGTAGTCTCAAAAAAATCTCTGGTGGTAAGACCCTTACTACTTCCCAAGATAGATGGTTTCATTCTAAAAAAGTATTTCCTTAAAAGGAGACATCTGTTTTGGCATTTTTACTCACTGGTCCTTGTTCTGCTTTCGGGAGACATACAACACAAGGTGCAATCCCTTTCTCCACGGCCTTGAACGCATTCCCATCTCCAGGCGCCTGTTCCCTTCCACTTGCTCCTTGCTCTTCCCCACCCCAACCCCCTCTGGCTCTGTGGCCTTTTCTTAGTGTGCTGCTGAGGATGAAACCCTGTACTCAGGGTCAGACCTTACCAGCTGAGGACAGAACTGGATTGGTAGGACAGTCTTCATTGAAGACACTCCACAGGCATGAAGTCAACCAAGGACAGGTTAGTTTTTGTTGCAGCCACATCACACAATGGATATGGCAACTGCAGTCAACTACAACTGTGTTTCTGTTAACGGAGCTAACGCCTTTCCTGTACTTGAACAGTTGATTTTAATATCCACATGTAGGACTTCACAAACTTTTTGAGTAAATCCCCTCTTTCATTCAACAGCATTTATTGTGGTAAGCACTTGGTACACAGAGGCAAATTAAGCAGACTTGTTTCCTAACTCTGTTGTTCAGTTGCTTGGTCATGTCCGACTCTTTGCAACTCTATGGACTGCAGCACGCCAGGCTTCCCTGTCCCTCGCCATCTCCCGGAGTCTGCCCAAGTTCACGGCCATTGAATGAGTGATGTCATCCAACCATCTCATCCTCTGTCGCCCTCTAATGGAATTTAAAATATAGCAATGGAGAAAAGAAAAGAAAAAAAAAATCCTCTACAGTTTTCAAAGTTATTTCAGCTATCTGAGCTCTCAAAATCACGTCACCTGTCATGCCTCAGCTCACTTTCATCAGTGGCCATGAGCTGTTTCTACCTGAGCCTCAGTCATCTCCCTATGTGACCACACAACACAGGTCCCCCTCCAGGGGCCCTTCTCTTCCTGGTAATCTACATTGCATGTTCAGCTCCATTTTTGGCAGCCTGACATTCTTCCTAGATTGCCTTTTCCTTTTTAGAATTTTAGCTGACCAGAAGCACACCTGTAAGTTTCTAACAACTTTGTGAAATCTGGCTCCCTGCAGTTGAGACACACAAAAGACTGGCCTTGGTCCTCTTGCCTCCCTCCCTCTGTTGTTCTGAGCCTGCACTCTGGGGACAGGCTGTCACTGGGGATTACATAACTTCCTTTTCACCAGTCAGTTCCCCTTCCAAGGATTCAATTTCCCTCTTTACAAAAATTTAAACTGGAATTTCATCCTCTACTAAAATGGTTTCTTCTGGATGAAATTATGGGTAGAGTTTTAAGAAGGGCTAAGTTCTTTCAAATGTTTTTCTCTGTGTATAATGTCAAATCAGGAAATGAATTATGGTAATTCAAATCTACTTTACAGCATTCAAAGTTTGAATGCACACTCTTGCAAAGATATTTTCCGAGAGCAGGGTCTCTGTCATATTCACCTTCATTTTACAAGCAGTATTTAGGAGGTGCTAGGGGTAAAGAAACATCAAAACCTCAGATAAGCGGATGATACCACTCTAATGGCAGAAAGCGAAAAGGAACTAAAGAGTCTCTGGATGAGGGTAAAGAAGGAGAGTGAAAGAGCTGGCTTAAAACTAAATATTAAAAAAACTAAGATCATGGCATCCGGCCCCATTACTTCATGGCAAATAGAGGGTGAAAAGGTGGAAGCAGTGACAGATTTCCTCTTCTTGGGCTCTAAAATCACTGCGGATAGTGACTGCAGCCATGAAATCAGAAGACATTTGCTTCTTGGCAGGAAAGGTATGACAAACCTAGACAGTGTGTTGAAAAGCAGAGACATAACTCTGGTGACAAAGGTCCATAAAGTCAAGGCTATGGTCTTCCCACTGGTAA
The DNA here is from genome assembly GCF_032405125.1 of Capricornis sumatraensis. Taxonomy (NCBI): domain Eukaryota; kingdom Metazoa; phylum Chordata; class Mammalia; order Artiodactyla; family Bovidae; genus Capricornis; species Capricornis sumatraensis. The sequence goes on along the minus strand of NC_091092.1, from coordinate 102,334,111 downwards.
CGTACCATTGTGGGAGCTGGACTGTAAAAAGGGCAGAGCGCAAAAGAATTAATGCCTTCGAACTATGGTGCTGGAGTCCCTTGGACAGCAAGGAGATCAAACCAGTCAATCTTAAGGGAGATCAACTCTGAATACTCACTGGAAGGACTCATGCTGAAGCTGAAACGCCAGTATTTTGGTCATCTGATGTGAATAGCTGACTCATTGGAAAAGTCCCTGATACTGGGAAAGATTGATGGCAGAAGAAGAGGGTGTCAGAGGATGAGATGGCTGGATGGCATCACCAATGCAACGGACATGAGCTTCAGCAAACTCCGGGAGATGGTAAGGGACAAAGGGGCCTGGTCCATGCTGCAGTCCATGGGGTCACAGAGAGTCGGACACGACTGGGCAACTGAACAACAACAGTGGTAAACAACCTGCCTGCCAATGAAGGAGACATAAGAGATGCAGGTTCCATCCCCAGGTTGGGAAGATCCCCCGGAGAAGGTACTGGCTACCCACTCCAGTCTTCTTGCCTGGAGAAACCTATGGATAGAGGAGACTGGCAGACTACAGTCCATAGGGATGTAAAGAATCAGACATGACTGAAGCGACTTAGCACAAGATATTCACCAAAATGAAATTAATCAAAAGGTGCTGTTTTAAATCTGTCACTGAACACTTGTATATGCCAAGGTAAACAAAAGAACAGTTTTGTTGTTTGTAGAATGCATTTCTTTTCATTTCTACAAACAAAAAAACTAACGCTTAGAAAAGGTTATTTTATTGAAGGTCACAGAGTTAGTTAGGTCTCATTTTGATGTGAGACCCTGAATGGCTGTTACACCTGCTAAGAAGCTTCTGTAATTAAGTTCAGTTCATTCTCTCAGTCGTGTCCGACTCTTTGCGACCCCATGAATCACAGCACGCCAGGCCTCCCTGTCCATCACCAACTCCCGGAGTTCACTCAGACTCACATCCATCGAGTCAGTGATGAGACCCCCTAGAATCCTATCCTCTCATCTTCTCTTTATGATGACCTCTCAGACTGAGCTCTTCAGAGCTGCCAATGCCAAACAAAGAGCAGGTAACAAATAGCATTGCTAACATTGTCTGCTGCCACAGACAAGTGGAATTCACACACTACCAACAGTCCCAAAAGCCCTAGCCCACAGTCTGTGTCACCTGCAGGTACTTACTTTCAAAATCTTGGATTGCATGTCCTCTTTCCTATTTACATTGCCACTCTATGCTTCTAGGTCAGCGGACTCTCCAATCTGACTCTCTGGTGGCCATCATCACCTGTCTTGGTTTTGTTTGGTTACTTTGCTCTCCTGTGCAAATGTTGCGAGTCTACCTAACCAGGTAAGTGCTGTGCTCTATTGGTCTGTTACATTAATTGCACACCCCTGTAGGCAAGTGATTTTAATACCTTCAATGAGATGTTAGATTGAAAAAGAAATTTACGACCCTTTCCTCTATTCCCTGGAAAAGGGGATGGCAACCTACTCTAGTATTTTTGTCTGGATAATTCCTTGGACAGAGGAACCTGGTGGGCTACAGTCCATGGGTCACAGTTGGACATTTTTCACAATGTCTGAAAAATCAATCATCTACTATTTGTGCAAATAGTTGGACATAACTGAGCAACTAACACACCTCTATTCCCACTGTGGAATGAGAGACTGCCACAGTCTGTCACACATTACATGGCAATAGGTACCAAAATGAATGAATGAATGCCATCTATGAGGGACAGAGTCAAGGCAGGAAACTGGACAGGGGTCAGCAGTGGGTTCAGTTCACTCATGTCTCATGTCTTCACTTTAGGGAAACTGACAACTCATCTTTGAAAAATATGAGCTGTCATCTCTATCTCCATTTCTATTCCCATCCCAGCTTCCCCAAGAAAAGACAAGTTCACAGTTCAGTTGATTTTAATGTAACAACAACAGACCTTGAACACTGACCATAGGATAGAAAAGGTTAGTGCAGGATGCTCCAACACTTTTACACTATGTGCTGCTTGTCTTGTGATACCATAATGCTCCTGCATAGATTGTGGAGATATCCACATGGTCCAAAGTAGGATAAAAGAAAAGTTTCTTACAATGTCTGAAAAATCAATCATTTACTATTTGTGCTTTGAGCTAAAGTAATTGTTACAAACATAACAAACGACTCACTCAATGTTTGGCATTCTGTTTTAGGAAACATCTGAGGACATAAAAACTACACTCAAGGAACATGTCCTTTTAGCACCTTCATTTTTTGATCCCGACAGAAGAGATTGAGAAGTCAGATGGTGACGATGATGACAACTTCAGTCAGCAGCTGGTCTTACTCCTCCAAAGGAGTGTACTTTAATTATAGCGTCCAATCGCCACACAACTTCTCAGGAGCATCAAATTTTACTGCCTGCTCCATGGATGAAAAATTACTCTCCAGTGTGTTAATAACATTCTACTCTGTTATCTTCATCATGGGGCTGGTTGGAAACATAATTGCCCTCTATGTATTCCTGGGTATCCACCGCAAAAGAAATTCCATTCAGATTTACCTACTCAACGTAGCCATTGCAGACCTCTTACTTATCTTCTGCCTCCCTTTCCGAATAATGTATCACATTAACCAAAACAAGTGGACACTAGGTGTGATTCTTTGCAAGGTTGTGGGAACACTATTTTATATGAACATGTATATTAGCATTATTTTGCTTGGATTCATCAGTTTGGATCGTTACATCAAAATTAATCGGTCTATCCAACAACGGAAGGCAATAACAACCAAGCAGAGTATTTATGTTTGCTGTATAGTATGGATAGTTGCTCTTGCTGGATTTTTAACTATGATTATTTTAACCCTTAAGAAAGGAGGTCATAATTCCACGATGTGCTTCCATTACAGAGATAAGCTCAATGCAAAAGGAGAAGCAATTTTTAACTATGTTCTTGTGGTAATGTTCTGGCTAATTTTCCTACTAATCATCCTTTCATATATTAAGATTGGCAAGAATCTATTGAGGATTTCTAAAAGGAGGTCAAAATTTCCGAATTCTGGTAAATATGCCACTACTGCCCGGAATTCCTTCATTGTGCTTATCATTTTTACTGTATGTTTTGTTCCCTACCACGCCTTCCGATTTGTCTATATTTCTTCACAGCTAAATGTGTCGTCTTGCTATTGGAAGGAAATCGTTCACAAAACCAATGAGATCATGCTGGTTTTCTCATCTTTTAACAGCTGTTTAGATCCAGTCATGTATTTCCTGATGTCCAGTAATATTCGCAAGATAATGTGCCAGCTTCTTTCTAGACGATTTCAAGGGGAAGCGAGCAGGAGTGAAAGTACTTCAGAATTTAAACCAGGATACTCCCTACATGATACATCTGCCGTGGCTAAAATTCAGACTACTTCTTAAAGCACTTATGTTGAACATATGAAAAAGTGATAAAATGCAGCCTAATTCCCTGAAGAACAAAAAATCATGAAACAAAGCTCAGGTCTTCCTGAAGTTCTTTGCTTATCTGTGATATTTCATTCGCTTAATTGTAATATATTTCAAGAGTAAGCTCACAGTCATCACTAGAGTACATCTGTATATAAAATCTTTTACAAATATATTGTTAGGCTAATGCTGTTAACATAGATTATAAAATTAACTGAAATTTATGGTTTTGACTATAGAATAATGAAAGAAAATGTCATAGTTTCTCAAGTCACTAAAGTAATTATTCAAAATCAAGTACCTAATACTAATTTAAAGTGTGTTTAACAGTTAACTGATTTCAGGACTGACTTAGAATATCAGAAAATATATGTTCATTGTCATTTGAAAAGCTTGTATAATTTGCCACTGTATTCATTTATGTCTAAGCCTATCAACAAATAAAATGATAATTAATAAAATTCTAACAAATCTGAAATCAACCTATTATCTATCACTTCTTAGATAAAATAGAAAGAATTTAAATACTGTACAGTAAAAATCAAACAACAGATGGGCTAAAATTCAATAGCCTAGCAACAGGACTTAAGATTGCAACTTACTTAAAACAGATTTATTAGCAATTTAGCCATCTTGGACCGCACAGTTTGGTAAAGTATAATTAAAGATGCATATACCCTATGAGCCAGCAAGTTCACTGCTAGGTATACATCTTACAGAAGCACTGAAACATATACATAAAACACATGTAAAGATGCTCACTGACCTACTGCTCATAATACTAAACAAATGGAAACAAACTAAGTATGAGTATGCATCAGCAAAGGAATGGAGAAATAAACTACACCTGCATGCATCAACATGGAGAATTCTCAAAAATAACATTGAATAAAAAACAAAAACTGCAAAGGGTATCTACCATCAGAAATAATTTATGTAAAATACAAAACCATGTTCAGATTCTTTACAGATCTATACATATGCAATAAAAATATAAAACATATGTGGTAACACAAACATATACACCAATTTGAAGTTAATGGTTACATCTGGAGAGATTCGAAGCAAACATGGCAAATTATTAATAATGTTTCTTAAGCCTGTGTGGTGGTACATGAGTGTCATGTTATTTTTGGTATATATCTCAGTGTTTAAAATATTTCATAACAATACAGAAAACCTGTAGAATACAATTAAAAAGAACGAATTCTGAAATTTTCATGTACATTAAAAAATAACTAGAGAGTAAGCTAAGAGAAAGGGCCCTTATATTCTTTTAAAAAATTTTTATTTCACTGAAGTATAGTTGTACATTCTTTTTCATATTCTTTTCCTATTATGGTTTATCATAAGATACTGAATATAGTTCCCAGAGCTATGCAGTAGGACCTTATAAATTTTTTTATTACTTTGCTTTGACAACATCAACAAATACCAAACTGAAATTGAGTAAGTATGACAATACTGATTTCCTCTCATGTTCTCAAAATAAATTTTTTTTACATTGTTAGTAAACATTTTATATCCCTATGTGTCTCTATTGTAAACATACAGTTTGAATGGTTAAATTACATTATCTATTATTATTACTAGTTAAGGAACATTTGGGCTCCAAAATCACTGCAGATGGTGATTGTAGCTATGAAATTAAAAGACGCTTACTCCTTGGAAGAAAAGTTATGACCAACCTAGATAGTATATTCTAAAGCAGGGACATTACTTTGCCGACTAAGGTCCGTCTAGTCAAGGCTATGGTTTTTCCAGTAGTCATGTATGGATGTGAGTTGGACTGTGAAGAAGGCTGAGTGCCGAAGAATTGATGCTTTTGAACTGTGGTGTTGGAGAAGACTCTTGAGTCCCTTGGACTGCAAGGAGATCCAACCAGTCCATTCTGAAGGAGATCAGCCCTGGGATTTCTTTGGAAGGAATGATGCTACAGCTGAAACTCCAGTACTTTGGCCACCTCATGCGAAGAGCTGACTCATTGGAAAAGACTCTGATGCTGGGAGGGATTGGGGGCAGGTGAAGAAGGGGACGACAGAGGATGAGATGGCTGGATGGTATCACTGACTCGATGGACGTGAGTCTGAGTGAACTCTGGGAGTTGGTGATGGACAGGGAGGCCTGGCGTGCTGCGATTCATGGGGTCGCAAAGAGTCGGACATGACTGAGCGACTGGACTGAACTGAACTGAAGGAACATTAAAAGTAACATATATGTACTCATAATTCTAGAAGCTTTCTCATTATTTATATTAAATGTGACAATTCCTATAAAGTCCTGCACAATGGCATTATCAAAGAATAAAAAAGTACACCAAGTCAATTCTTGCTATATTATTTGTGTCAAAATAAATTTTGATAAAAGTCAACCTATCTAGAAGTTCATAACAACAGATGTTATAGTAACCTGAATCCTTATAGTAACCTATACACCTTACAGTAACCTGAATCCTGTAGAATATTTCTACATTTTTAGAAAAACTTGCTAAACTTACCAAATTTGAAGCTACTTATTATATATAATCTTCTATTTCTTATTGAAATACTGTCCCTAGCTCCCCCAAGCCAAGGTTTAGTTCTAGAAGCATACAGAAAAGGGAAAAGCAGACGCATATACTTATCCTCACCTTGCAACAGATCTTCAGAACAAGTCTCTAAATAATATTTCACATATGCAAAACCAAACAAAGGCAAAATTAACTGCCTGGTTGCAAGAGTAAGACCTAAATGCTGAGTATTGCTGTTAGTTTTGAAAAAGTTATTCTGTGCAGAGCTGGGTTTGATGGCAGTTGAATGTCTTAGATCAGGTCAATAGAAGAAGAAAATGATGTTCTAGTACAGAAGGTTTTATTTTCAACCTTCTTTTTAAAATAGATTCTTCAGTCCTGCTAATATGAAAGTAGAACTAATATAATTACAGCTCTGTGAAGCAAAGCATTACTGAAAAGTTATCCACAAGAGAAAAACAGCATGAAATAGTTTTCTCAACAGGCAGCCTGGATTCTGCAGAAACATATTAACAGGCTAATTATTTTCTAGTTTTTTGAAATATGAATGGAAACTTCTTTTACCAGATATTAAATTTTATTCTTATCCTTTATTAATGATGGCACTGCATGGAGCACATGCAAAGATAAACTTATCAGTGGAGCAGAGCTCACAGCTCTATGCAGACCCTCAATGATACATGAGAAGATTACATGCCAAATTAATCTCTCAAAAGGGTAGAAGCAGGAACAAATCAGAGGGCAACCCAAGATTCTTGATGTGCAAGAATCTTGCAAAGTGGGTTTAAAACTTTTCTGGGTGACTGATACACTCGCGTCCTTCAGAAAGAATCCCTGCAAATAAAGATGATATCACAAAGAGCATTGGGGAAGGAAGAAATCATAAATAGTGCTGCACTTATTGAAAATAGTGTTGTACTTATTTAAAAGAAAATAAAAAGCCAATTTAGAGATGGTTGGATGGCATCGACAATGGACATGATTTTGAGCAAACTCATGGATGGTGATGGACAGGGTAGATGGTGATGGACAGGGAAGCCTGGCGTGCTGCTGTCCATGGGGTCGCAAAGAGTCAGACACGACTGAGCAACTGAACAACAACAACTTGTATCACACCCCTCAAAAATTCCAAGTGGATCAGAGTTAGATGTAAATAATGAAAGCATTAAAACACTAACTCATCTGTGGAAGGGAGAGGACTCCCTGTTAATAAAATAGAAATAACCATAGGGAAAGAAGCATAGTTTTGACTTTAAAAAGTAGATTATTTGGGGGGGGGGCGTCAAAAACTGTAAACAAAAATAAAAGCTAAAGCACAAAGTGGGAAAAATATTCACAACAGATATGACATTTACTGGAGAGTCTTTTATGTCAGGCACCAAAGGACACCAAAAACTTCTAAAGAAACTTGTATTTTTACTGGAGCCGATTATACAGAGTGAAGTAAGCCAGAAAGAAAAACACCAATACAGTATACTAACACATATATATGGAATTTAGAAAGATGGCAATGACGACCCTGTCTGCAAGACAGCAAAAAGGACACAGATGTGTATAGCGGACTTTTGGACTCAGAAGGAGAGGAAGAGGGTGTGACGATTTGGGAGAATGGCATTGTAACATGTATACTATCATGTAAGAATCGAATCGCCAGTCTATGTCCGACGCAGGATACAGCATGCTTGGGGCTGGTGCACGGTGATGACCCAGAGAGATGTTATGGGGAGGGAGGTGGGAGGGGGGTTCATGTTTGGGAACGCATGTACACCCGTGGTGGATTCATGTCAATGTATGGCAAAACCAAAAAAAAAAAAAAAAGTTAATGATGGAAAAAAAAATAAAAAAATTAAAAAAATATATAAAAAAATTAAAAAAAAGAAACTTGTATTTTTGATCAGAACAAAGCGATTGAATCTCACCATATAATCTGAATTATGTCAACTTGGTTGAGATAGAAACTCTCACAATGGATGATACAGTGTCCTTTTTCATAGCTACTTGACCCAGTTGAGAACCTAATTCCTCTAAGTGCCTCAGTTCGGTTGTGATTTTCAAATTTAAGATGTGGAGGGCTGGTTTCCTGGTGGTTTCACAATAGACCCTATGCTAAAAAGGAAGTGCTAGGTTTGTCCTAAACTTCTATTTTGCCCCTTCAAGTTCGCATGCAAGGGAGTAGGAAGCAAGGTATTGAATAAAACATATTTGTTGATGTGCTTTTTACTGTGCTGGGTGCTTGACATGCATTAAAATCATTTAATCCTAACTGCATTGTGATGGAAGTATCAACTGTATTTTTCATGAGGCGATGCAAGTTGGTAGACTTTTATTCCATAGGCACTGTCTCTGCTAAAACACTGCTTTTCATTTTGCATTTTATTTTGCCCAAGCAAAATGGTAATTACTGAGATGTCTTCTGTTATTAAAAAAACACATCATACATGGGCATTACTATGTAGTTAGGGCAAAAATTCTGCTGTTACTCATCAAAAGTATGTGATGTAAAAAACCCAACATCTTAAAAAACTAGTTTTATAGCTATCACACATTCATACACTCTGTAAAAGCTCTGCCTGAAATATGGATGATAAAACAGTACAAAAGCAGGTTGAATAGAAGGAGAAAAAAATGAAATCAAATTAAAGCATCTCACCCTCATTAATTTTGCTTCTAGCCCAGGAAATGCACAAAGAACCATCCTAAGATGAGCTTTGGAAAAGGTTTCTAATTATGGTTTGGATACAGGTATTGATGATGCACAGAATCTCTTTTTTGCTTTAGTAAGCCATACAAGCTATTCCAGGGGCAACAGTGAACTGTTAGTTATACTCTGGTTTGGTAATTCCACATATACTCTTCTTTTAGGTATAAAATAGTTCAAATATACAACAAAGCAAAAATACAATGTAACAGGCAGTAAGCACCCATCAGCGAAATTGTGCAGATATCAAATGTTTGGGCTCTATTCACTTAACTGTTTTCTTGTACCTATACATAATCTAAGAAGATATACTAGAGCTCATCTCGAGGTAGCCGCTTGCCTAAAGTTAGGTATATCTCTCTGGTGTACATGTTTACCCTTTTATAACATACGTAAGTGGTACAAATAACAATGTACATTAGCTTTTGTTTTAAAAATTTACACAAACAGTATCTTACTAATACACCCTTTTGTAACTTTTCACTCAAATTGTGTTTATGTGGATATACGAAGGTCCCCTTCATCTTCCCAGATGCATAGTGTTTACTGTGAGAACAAACAACAGTTTGACTCTCCATTTCTCCTAACAATGGGCCTTTAGGTGGTTTCCACAGTTTCGTTATTAGAAACCACGTTCAAGTGAAGTCTCCTGCGCGCATGTGTGGAAGTTTGCGATGGTTGACACCTAGAAGTAGAAATGCTTGGTTGTAAAGGGTATACACATTTTCATTTTATTTCACTTGTGACGAACTGCTCTCCAAAGTGATTTTTATCAGTTTATACACCTATTCCATCACTAGCAAGATGAGAGTTCCTCTACCCACATCCTCACCAATACTTGGTTTTATCAGATTTACTAACTTTTGCCAATCTGAGAGGTGTGAAATGGCATCTCCCCAGGGTTTTAATTTGCATTTCCTTGATTACAAGTGAAAAGGAGCAGCAGCATCTCTTTGCCCATTCATGTTTCTTCTTGGGTGAATGATCTATTCATATCTACACCTCTTTCCCTTTTCCCTATAATGAGTTGCCTGTATTCTTTTTTTCTTTCAAATCATTGGCATAATTCTTTAGATATTCTGTATACTAATCTTTGGTTCTTTATATGGGTTGCAAATAACTTCTACCAGTCTGAGACTTGTCTTTTACTTTGCTTATGGTTTCTTCTGCCAGTCACCACTAGGAAAGGAAGACATTTTCTAATCAATAAATCTAGAGGAACCCTGGCCTTCTGGAATACGACACCCTTCAAGGACCAAGCTAAAGAATTTGTAGATGAAATGATCTTATAATCAGACAGCTTAGCATTTCATTCAGATATAGTACACAGGAGTGCAAATGAGGTGTCCTTTGAGAAGAAAAATGTTTCCTGAGTGTTAACCTACAAAATTCAAACATGTTAGTAAAGACATGCAAATTATTTTAGAGGGACAGAAAGTCTCCTAGACCAGGAGTAGATCTGTTAAATGTATCAACATATTTAAAGAAAGAACTGGCCATTCACTAGCAGGTGAGAGAAACTTGGAAGAAAAAGTGAGGTGGAGACTATGAAGATGTTGGTATTGCTCATCCGGACAGAGTCCAGGAGAAGAGTCTTAATCAATGGACCAAGAATATTATCACCCCACTGGTAAGGCCACAGCAAGGATTATGGTGGGGCTGGATCCAATTGGTCTTCTTAGCCTAGTGACATTAAATATTAGATAATGAACTAGGAGGCAGCATAACAGGTTCATAGGGCAGCTGCTTCAACCAGACTGAGTGAGTTCAATTTCTTGCTTCATCACTTACTATGTAACCTTGTACAAGCTCTTTCCTCTACTGAGAAAACAAGAATAATAGGAATACATAACTCATAGTGTTATGAAGGCTAAATGAATGAATACACGTTCCTGGCCATTAAGAAACATTCAATGTATGTTATTGAAATACTCAAATGCCAAAAGAAAGACAGGGGAAATATACAAAATGGAATGGTCAGAAGCTTAAGTAAACATCAGAACTAGGAAGATACACAGTGGAAGCTGACTTGGACCAAATGAGGTGGGGAAAGCAATTGAGCTTTCACCACCAACAGCAAAGTCCAGGACAAGAGCTGTGCAGACCCGTGCTATTTTGTGCTGGTCAGAACCATATTCTGAAACTTGAGCAAGTAGCAGAGCAGAGGAGAAAAGGGGTGGTTTGAAAGAATGGGATTATTTAGCCTTAAGCAGAAGACTAAAGGAAAGACAGAACAAAACTGTGTGTGTGCAGGTGCGCGCGTGTGTGTGGCCTCAGAGAGCAAGCAGAAAGAGGACCAGTGAAGGACAGGAGCTGCAAAAGCAGCATGTTTCACCTGGCTGTAGAACAGGAAGCCAGTGAGTTATCTGCTAGTAGAACTATTTCATTATAGCATGGATCCTCAGCAGGCTGGGAAGGCAGCATTTTGAGCATTTAATAAGGTTTGGAGCTGATGTTCCTAAGATCTCTTTGACAGAAGTTTTGGGTTTTGCCTTCATAATGAGTGGCAACCAGGGGCCACGGGTGATCTTTGTTGGTCCATCAGGCTGTGCCTGTATAGTCATGCCCTCGGGCTCTTCAGATTGTGTGGGTGAGGTGGGGTGGTGCAGAGGAAGGTGCTTGCTGTATGGTCAGTGGTCCCCAAGCAGTTTTCCAGAACTTTCTTTTGTAGCAGATTTGTTCATTCATTAGTTAATATTCACTGCTAGAGAGACTGCTTAAACTCTATCTAAAATAAATTGCTGGATTCTGGGAGTTTTGTGACATTTGTTATGTTAGGTGCTCATTGTAGGGTAAGGGAATTAGAGAAGGCGAGGTTCGGAAAAAGAACGAGACTGGCACTTTACAGGAACAGATCTCCTTTAATGAGGCAAGAAGGGGCAGCAGTCAGATTAGTGAGCTGTTGCACTAACCCAAGAAAAAAGTAAGTATATATAGGCATATATGTGGAAATCTACTGTCTTAAGGAGGCCTGTTCTTTTCCAAGGTTGTTCAGGTTAGTTATCTCTTAAATGGCTGGGGCAAGGAATTCTGGAGATTGGCCAGAGGATGGGACCAGCTGGGAGCTGGGTATAATCAAACTTAAGGTCCATTTTTTTCTTGGGGCGAGAGAGTTCTTTGTTTTGCATAGAATGGTGGGGAGGACCCGGAGGGGCGTTTTAACTCCAGGCTGTTTTGAGCCATGTAACTTTCCTTCACTCACGTCTGTTTTGTTACTGTCACTTGGCTTTGTTATGTGTAATCAGAGTGGCTGAATAGGTTACCACCTTGCATCCTCAACTGGGAGACAAGGCACCTTCATTGTACAACTGGCTTAATGGTATAAACTCAGGTGGGAATGGTAATCACTCTGATGTATGATTATTTTCAAATGTTATCCAGTGGCAAACTTTGGACTAAAAGATCTAGACACCTTCCTTTAACACAGCTGGCAATGCTGTTACAGGCCCTTTCCTGTTATACACATTTCCTTTCTATGTTTCCTACCTCTTCTCACATTCTGTCCCCTATCAGGACCTTCTAGCACCCCCAATACCCTCAACTCTAATTCTTTCCTCTCCTATACTCAGCAGCACCTCTTTCTCTTCCCCAGTTGAGTTTTATCTATTTTCTGACTTTCTTGTTGAATCGCCTTTCTCACAATGTATTGTCCTCTTATATGTCCCCTGATCTGTCGGAAGCAGAAATGTCTGATTATTTGGGTGGAAATTTGGTTTATACTCAAAAGAAAAACACTGTTTCCGCTATATTAAAAACAACTTTCAGCTGGTTGCAAAGGGAACTGATGAGGTTTGCATGCATGTTCATATTCAGTTCCCCTTTGTGGCCAGTGAGACTTGAAAAACACTGGAACACACAGGGTCAGCTCTTGTGCAGACTGATTATAGAGTTCCAAATATATGTGGCAAGTGGTGAAGAGGAGTCAGCTAAATAAGTAAATGAGGGCCTCATGCTCTGTCAGCTGGCATTTGTGATCCTGCAAATAACTAAACCTCCAGTAATAAGTACAACTTAGCATGGTGGAGGGAATGCTACTAGAGGGGCAAGCTAAACTAATCATCTTTCTATATCCTTTTAGGCTCTAGTATTGGAGACATCTGGGGCTTCCCCGCTGGTTCAGATGGTAAAGAATCTGCCAGTGATGCAGGAGACAGGGGTTCGATCCCTGGGTTGGGAAAGTCCCCTGAAGGAGGGTGTGGCAACCCACTCCAGTATTCTTTTTTTTTTTTTTACATGTAATATAGATCTTTTATCTCACCTACATTCTTATATTGAACTATTAATTTTTTTAAAAAATATAAATTTATTTATTTTAATTGGAGATTAATTACTTTACAATATTGTATTGGTTTTGCCATACATCAACATGAATCTGCCACAGGCATACACGTGTTCCCCCACTCCAGTATTCTTGTCTGGAGAATCCCATGGACAGAGGAGCCTGATGGGCTACAGTCCATAGGGTCACAAAGAGTCGGATATGGCTGAAGTGACTTAGCAGGCAGGCAATGGAGATATCATGTCCAGTTTAGTTTACTGATTCCTAAGATGTTGATGCTCACTCTTTCCATCTCCTGCTTGACCATGTCTAATTTACCTTGATTCATGGACCTAACATTCCAGGTTCCTATGCAGTATTGTTCCTTACAGCACTGAACTTTACTTTCACCACCAGACACATCCACAAATGAACGTTGTTTCTGCTTTGGCCCAGCCACTTCATTCTTTCTGGGAGCTATTAGTAATCGGCCTCCACTCTTAGGATCCACTTCTTACAATCAGGTTAGCAGAAAGAGACTTTTCCTATAGTTTTACTGAAAAGCTAGATTAGTTCTAGAAATAGAAAGGGGCTATTTACAGAGGATAAAAAGTACAAAGGAAAGACTGTGGATTCCTGATACTTTCAATACACCTCTTCATAGAAGAAATGAGCAAAAGAAAATGACAGCTCCAAGACTGAAGCGAGGCACAGAGGGTGTGTCTTTGCAAAGTAAAGTTTTATTTTTGGATGTTATGCAAGAAACAATGGACTCTGAGGTATGCATACTATATTAATCCTTAGTACTTTGAGGGAAAAAAATATAAAAATCTAGTTAGAACATTGCTGTTGCAAGTGTATTAAAGAAAAGATGGTAGATTAAAATTCTCTGCAGCTCTTCCCATCCAGAAGTGGAGTCTGCCCATCTCTTGAGTCTGAGCAGGTACTGTGACTTGCTTTGACCAATAAAATGCAGTGGACATTGTACGGCATCTGAGAAAAGCCTTAAGAGGCCTCACAGCTTCCAGTTTTGTGCTCCTAGGACCCCAAGACCACCCAGGGTAAATAAACCCAGGATGAAAAATTACATGGAGAGAGATACTTAGCCTGTACCACCATCTCAGCTGAGGCTCCAGACATGAGTGAGGCCATCGCGGACCACTGAGGCTCAGCTGAGCTGCCCGATAACGAAGAAGCTGCATGAATGACCCCAGAAAAAACTGCAGGATTGAGAGTCACCAAAGCTAGGCGTGGTTTGGTATGCAGCAGTAGATAAATGATGCACATAATATTAAAAGTATGTATGCCATTAATTTCTAACAGGTGACAACAAATATAGTAAATAATTTCATTGACAAAAAGGACAATGCCTTGAATTATTTTGCTTAAAAGCTGTGTGTGTGTATCTGGGTATGAAAGAGAGAGGGAGAGACATTCATTTTCCACACCACTGAAGAGTGGGGAGTGGAAGGGCTATTGAAGATTTAGTAATGAACAATGTGTTGACAGAGATAAAAACAAGCATATGCTGCGTGATGAGGCAACTGGTTAGGTGATCTCTTAAGAGGAAGGGATCTACAGAGTCTGTTAAGTAGACAGGAAGAAGTGACTACAGGGGAGGGTCAAGGTAATTTCTCCTCTGCTTTCTTCTTTAGGTAAAAGACCTTTTAAATGACTGGTTAATAACATGACGTGACATGCTATTTTCATTACAAGCCTTTTAGTATTATTTGAGTTTACAAAACTATGTACAGGAATTGCTATGATTAAAAAAAGTTAAGAAAAGCTACAGATATGAGAAAAATTTTCATATAATAAAATGTCAGACTTTCTTTTTACCACTATGGTAGTTGGAGTTCTGAATGACTTTATGAAGGTAACGCTTGTGGTAATCACTAGCATAAAGCAAAACAAAATCTCCAAAGGACATAGCCTATTAAAGACAGATTAGTATCAATGGGTTTTCAGCTTAAGGACAGAAATCCATTGTCCATACAATGACTTTTATCTTACCACGTTTAAAGTGTTTTCCAGCTACGAAAATAAAGAAGTTTATCATTTTCTCAGAGCTTAAAAAAAACCCTAAACTTTTAACTGTTCTAATTTTCTAGCTGGAATATAGTGCAAAGCAGGCAGCTTATGCTTCAGCCTTTAACAGCAAAAGAGGTTTAACTAGGGCTGGTAGTAGATTGCCCTCTACTGGTCAAAGCATCACCAAAGAAATGATTTTCTACAGACTTTCTGTGTTAAAATTTAACTGTGGTTGCTTCTTTTCAATTTTCTCTACCAAATACTTCTGGCGATATGGAATTCCAGAGAACTTATATTTTCTGGCTTCAATATTTATTTGTAGGTTTATTAAAACTACATTTTAGACTGGCTTTTGATGGAGCAAGAACAAGAGACTACATGGTAATATTAGAAACTATAACACACATAGTACAATTTGAGAAATATCTAATGAGACACCAACGCTTGCTTAGAGTGATACCTTAAAATGACTACTTCAAGTCTAATGTCTCTCTACCAGTCAAAACATTATGAAGACACAACCACCAATATAAGAAATGATTCAGACAAGGATCACCAATGAATGCTAAAATCCACTGGGTAAAATGGGAAAAAATATATTTAGAGAATCTCAAAATATGACACCCTCAGATTACTTATCAATTGCAAAGGGCAAAAGCACCAGTATAATGGAGAGGTGAAGTGAAGTGAAGTTGCTCAGTCGTGTCCGACTCTTTGCAACTCCATGGACTGTAGCCCACCAGGCTTCTCCATCCATGGAATTTTCCAGGCATGAGTACTGGAGTGGGGTGCCATTTCCTTCTCCAGGGGAATCTTCCCAACCCAGGGATTGAACCCGGGTCTCCCGCATTGCAGGCAGACGCTTTACCATCTAAGCCACCAGGGAATCTGTATAATGGAGAGTTGGCAGCAATTAATAAATGTCCAGATTGAAACCTGATACAGTTTTGGTCACCAGGGATATTTGGTCACCTTTACCTAAACAGTCCAGATTCTGGTAGCAGCGAAGAATATGGGATCTGAAGTCACACTAACAGTGACTTCAGTAATAGCCCTACAATATACCAGTTGTAGTACCATCAACAAGTTATTTATCCTCTATGGACCTAAGTCTCTTCACCTAGGAAATGACAGTAATAACGGTACCCATCTCAGAGATATTTTAATTAAATATAGCATAAAAAATAAATTAATTAATATATATATAAAGCACTTCAGTGGTTATCATTTGTTATTATTATAAATTTCTTAAAAGTGGTTCTCAGGAAAGCTTGTTACTGCAATACTTGGGGCTCTTAATAAGAGAAAATAAATATAGACACTAATAGGTATAGGATGTAAGACCCTATATACTCAACTCTTTACTCATCTTTCTTTGACATCTTTTTTTCCCTTGAATAAAATAGTGACACAGAGCAGCAGACTTACCCTCCAGACAATCTTATCTAGAGATTCCAAAGAAGTGATTGGTAATAAAATGGCCAGGACATGGTCTTTGGAAGAAAGGGACAGTGATGAGGGTTCTGGGCACTGATACATGATGCCTTTTTAAGTCCCTAAATCTCACTGCAGGTCATAATCCAAGTCACCAGGGTGTAGTGTATGTATATATTTTATACCTGTGACAATAAAATGGCCTAAATTATTTTAAGAATTCTATCATCCAATGTTCCATTTTCAGAAATTTTAATCTACTTTTGGCTTTTCAAAGAACTTGAAAACAAAAAGGTAGGTAGGTTCTGAAGCATGATATGAATCAAACTTGATTGACTCAAAGATGTTGAAATTCTAAATTTGACTGTCCTCAAAAGTATCTTTGCCTCATCTAATCCAATGCTGAAGTTTCCCTCTCCCTAAAATCTGCTAATTTCCCATCTGCTTTCCAACTGCCACCTCTGTGGAGATTCTAGTGCTAATGACTGCCACCATGTTTTGATGGCGTGCATTTCTAGAAGACAATGTACCCAATATGTTCAAGCGTATCTGGAAAGACAAAAGCCAAAGGTGAAGTATAGTGAAACTCTAATTGGCAGTTCCATTTTATGTTTTGTCATTAGACCTTTCTTACAAAAGAAAAGAAAGAAAGAAAGAAAGAAAGAAAGAAAGAAAGAAAGTGAAGTCGCTCAGTCGTGTCCCACTCTTTGCGACCTCATGGACTGTAACCTACCAGGTTCCTCTGTCCATGGGATTTTCCAGGCAAGAGTACTGGAGTGGGTTGCCATTTCCTTCTCCAGAGGTAATCACTCTTCTGTGCTATTATACATTTTCACCCTTTGGACTATAATTTCTGTTTTTTTTTTTTTAAAACAGTTCTTGAGGGAAATACTTCCGAGCCAGTTTGTAGCAGCAAGTAGAGGATCTTCACACCCTGATTAAGGGTGAGACAGCCATGATTATAGCTGCTCATGGTAGATGGTGAGGCCTGAGCACAGTGCAGCTGGAGACAGAGACAGGGATGTGGCCAGACACCACATCCTGAAGAGAGCGGGGACCTCAGAGAGCCTTGAACAAACCACAGCTTTGAGTAACAAGTCTGTTTCACTCCTCCTAAAGGTAACTACTGGCTCGGGTGTGCAGTAAACTGGATAAAGGCTTCCACTGCCCCCTCATCCCACTCCCCCTTGAAGAAATAATTATCTTTTGAATGTGAAGTTCTAATGTGGACCACATAAGGCATGTCTTCTCTTACTGCACACCAGCCTCCCAATGCCCTGAGCTTCTGAGTCATCAGAGACAGGGCTTTAAAGACCCACTGTTGCCATTTTAGAAGACACTAAGCTGGTAGGTCAAAATAACTGCTTAGTTTAAGCACAATGGTACAGGTATGACTGAGCTGTCTTGTGTCCTCTGGGTTCTGGCTCTGAGGCAAGTTGAAAAGGGACCCTGTCCTAATCCCAGTGATCCACCAGGAAAGCTTTTTTATTTTTTATTTTTTTTAAGGAAAGCTCTTATATACCCCTGCTGAATACAGCTCACTGTGGATTGTCAAACTGCACTGGAGCATGTGTGCCCTTTGAATGTCTAACATCTCAAAAGCAGGAAACTTCATACATGGCAGGACTTACACTCTGGGGAATTACTTTAATACCTCAAGGAGTAAATCATAAGGGTCAGAGCAGAACACTGAGGAAGCCAGTATTTGGCAGAGGATATAGGAAGTAATTCGGAGAAGGCAATGGCATCCCACTCCAGTACTCTTGCCTGGAAACTCTCATGGACGAAGGAGCCTGGTAGGCTGCAGTCCATGGGGTCGCTGAGAGTCGGACACGACTCAGTGACTTCACTTTCACTTTTCACTTTCATGCATTGGAGAAGGAAATGGCAACCCACTCCAGTGTTCTTGCCTGGAGAATCCCAGGGACAGGGGAGCCTGGTGGGCTGCCGTCTATGGGGTCGCACAGAGTCAGTCAGACACGACTGAAGCGACTTAGCAGCAGCAGCAGCAGCATAGGAAGTAATTAGAATGGTTAGGCAAGAGCATTTAGACTTGGAAACAGAAGCAGAACTTTGAAGAAGAGAAGCATGGGAAAGATGAATAAGAACTAAAGAAAACTATAGGTGACCTAAATGAGAAAAGTCCAAGGGGCCACTTTGACAGAGAACTTGCAATTCTTGACATTTCTGCGTAAGCTATATTTCTGGTAATTCTCTGACATCCACACCTTTTACCAATTGCAGTGTCTTAGAAAAATATAAATAAAATTTTCCTTCTATTTCAATTAGGGAACTCAAAATCACTAAAATCATAAAGACTTTACACTGATATTGATGGAATAAAAATTAGCTTAATGAAGTCCAAAGTTTTCCAAGAAAGAATAAAATTGGGCTTCAGTTCTCCCAGTCAATTCTGCTACCTCAGAGCCTAGAAACCCTGTCTATGAATAAAATTATTGAAAACTTGACTCTAGTTTACTTACCCTTACTAACTCTAGAGAAAAACCGGTAATTGCTGCAAAGGTAGAGGGTGAGGTTGAAAAAAAAAAAAAAAAACCCAAACATGTGCCTTAAAGTAAATTTACTAGTTGTGCCACATACTTCTTCAGTGACCTCCACACACTACTGGAAACACAGCAACATTTGTGAAATGAATTGCACTGTTTAGGAAAACTACAGAGCATTAAAAAAAATCAAAATAGAGGAAGAAAAGGTGAAAATTACAACTATCCAGGCATTCTTGCCAGATAAATTATGTCATCTGACTCTCATTTTAAGCAGCACTTCTGACTCTTCCTTTGTTCAATGGTTGATTGCCATCTGTGGTAGCCAGCATCCAAGATGGCTCCCCACAACCATCATCTCCCGATGTTTATACCTCCCACACTGAATCACTGCTGGCCTTAGGCGACCAACAGAATACTGAGAAGTGATGGTGTTGACTTTAGAGGCTAGATTTTAAAAAAGGCATTGAAACTATGGCCTTGTTCTCTTCAATTACTTGCTCTGTCAGGACAGATGGCTACATGACCTTGGGCAACTTATGTGACTTTTCTGAGGTTCAGTTTTCCTCACCTATAAAATGAAGACACTTATTTCATAGTATTTACTTCACAGAGTATTGCGAAGACTACATAAGACATGAATGTAAAGCATTTAACAGG
This sequence comes from Capricornis sumatraensis, assembly GCF_032405125.1. Lineage (NCBI taxonomy): Eukaryota > Metazoa > Chordata > Mammalia > Artiodactyla > Bovidae > Capricornis > Capricornis sumatraensis. Next base: position 102,314,587 of record NC_091092.1, on the reverse strand, counting down.
ACCCCTGGCACATAACAGGCTTTCATTAAATGAGGCTAATACTAGCGGTGGTGGTGATAGAAGCTGCAGTAGCAGCAATTGATTGGATGCGAGATGTGAAGGAAAGAGAGGAATCAAGGATGATTCCTAGGTTTTTAGCTTGAATAACTGAAGAAGTGATGGTATCATCTACTGAGTTTGGGGACAATGGAAGATAAATTGTAGAGAGTAAGGACATTCTTTTTTCTTGGACCAAAGGTGCTTAACCTCAAAAATGTAATATTGAAATTATCTTTTGATCATTTATAAACAGGATTCCTTTTACATTCTTCCTTCTCTAAATTATTTCAAACTGTTTTCTAAAAATTTTATTTATTAATTGGTAGAAAATTGCTTTACAGTTTTGTGTTGGTTTCTGCCGTACAACAATGCAAATCAGTCTATATATATCCTTTCCCTCCCTCTCTCTATCCTACCCTTCTAGGTCATCACAGAGTGCCAGGCTGGGCTCCCTGTGTTATTTAGCAACCTCCCACTAACTATTTCACACATGACAGTGTATGTATGTCAAAACTACTTTCTCAATTTGTCCCACACTCCCCCTCTGTGTCTACAAGTCCATTCTCAACTAGGTTCATCAGTACCACTTTTCTAGATTTCATATATATGTGTTAATATATGATACTTGTTTTTCTCTTTCTGACTTACTTCACTCTGTAAAAGAGCCTCTAGGCTCATCCACCTCACTACAACTGACACAAATTCATTCCTTTTTATGGCTGAATAATATTCCATTGTATAAATTTACCACAATTTCTTTATCCATTCATCTGTTGATGGACATCTAGACTATTTTTTGTTCTAAACAATTTCTTCCTGGAACATGAAGAATTGTTGAAATAAAAATGATAGGAATTCCAGAGGCCAGATTAGTCTGCAATCAACGGCCATGTACCCCCAGATGAGTCACTGTTTTTAATTAAATGATGGCAAATATTGCAAAGATGAATAACAGCAGAACAAAATCCAGACAGTCAGGTAGTCCTCATTATTATTTTAAAGAGAAATATCAGCAAGCATTAGGGTGAATTTATCCAATCAACAAGAAATAAGATAAGCATGATGGGTTATGAGAAATGGCAAAGTATATTTCTTAATTTTAAATGAAGATTGTTACAGATAACTGAAGTGCTTGAGCCTGATGAAATTAGATTGCTGTTCCCATCCTCAGACTCCCACTGGTTTAACTATGGTACTTAGCGTTCATTTAGTTAATAGTTAATAGACTGATGAAACAATCCTGTACATCAAATTGGTTTCACAGTTCTTTACATTGTAATATAATTATTGATTTGAGGCATATTTGGTCTTCATTTCTGGCACTTTCTAGGATTTCCCAAATTCATAATGAAATGCTCCAAACAATGTACTGCTTTTGAATCTGAATGGAGGCAGCGGAGGACAATCTGAAGTAGAATGGGTTAGTCTACTGGGGAAATGGCAACCTATGCAAGTATTCTTGCTGGGATAATCCCATGGACAGAGGAGCCTGGTGGGCTACAGTCCATGGGGTTGCAAAGAGTTGGACATGACACAGCAACTGAGTGCCCGCACGTGCACACACACACACACACCCAAGATGAGACCAAAACCCTTGAGTGTAGTCTGTGCTTACAGTGTACTGCTCTGGGCCTTACTTCTTTATCCCCCAGTTCTATGATATTTGATTCCAGTAACCTCCTACAAGTAAAACAACTTTGAATTCTGCTTCCCTTTATTTACAATAAAGCTGAGTTGCAAACAAGCCATCCACAAATGATTTTGCAGATAAGTTTGTACCAATATTTTAGAGGGTTACTATGGAATGGTTCCCTCTACCACTTTATTTTTACACAAGTAACTAGCCACGGGGACTAAACCTTTGAACTTAACTTCTGCCAAGCATGCTAATGAAGCTAAGTGAGGTGTAACCAGTTCATGAAATAATAATAAGGAAGCACAGCATATATATTGTCCACCAACTTCCTCCCACTATAGAAAAAGAGAAATGAGTTTTTTTTTTTGAGAAGGTAGTTGCTGCATTCACCATAACTATTGCATTTCTTCAATACTGTGTTTAATTTCCTTTCTTCCCACTGTAGTTGGTGTCATGCAAGAATCTATTCTCCTTGAACAAAACTGAAAGATAATGGAAGACTGATGATCAGAGAATTATAAGTCTGAAATTGAGCATCACCACCCCAAACAACAGAGCCTTGGCTGGCATAAACTACTGATACAGGTAAGACTGATCACTCAGTTTGAGCTTAAAAGTTAACTCTTTATATAAAAACTCTAACAGGATTAAAATGTTTACATTTTAAAACTGATCACTAAGAAAGGTCAGCATATTAATTATGTAGGTAACCGTTAGTAGCTAAAGTTAGAATTATAGACGTCTTTTATTTGTCAAATTAGCAGAGGTACAATGTGTTACAGGACTGATTGAAGACAATGCAGACTTGCACACATTTTCTAGAGAGCCATTCTGTATATGTAACATGCGATTGTTATTTGATTTCTTAAGCCTTATGGTTTCTAAATTTTAGAAAATAATTATCTAGCAGTTTTATAATCAAACTTTACTTTTAAAGGAGAGGTACATAGTAGATACAAGCTTGATGTTTGGCAAGCTAAAGATGGTCAACTAGTTGTTTTCTGTTATACGGAAGGTGCCTCTAGAGTCTCAAGGTCATCCATCCGATAAAGCTAGCCTCTGTGAAGTTCTTTTTTACCTCTCGTCTGTTCTGAAGCATCTGCTAGGGTGAAATAGAAAAGCAAGGCAATGGTAATGAATAAGATGATGACAGATGCTCTATGTGGTGGCCTAGCTTTTTTTTTAATATATAAAAAGAATACTATTCATTAATACAAAAGCATCACCTTTATAGATTTTAGTACACAACGCATTATCTATACAAGGCAGTAGCTAATGTTTTTCTTTAACATCATCACAAAAGGAAGTTCCATTCTTTATGTACTATAAACAACCACTTTGATCAGATAATTTTTTTTCTTAAGAAATAAACTGGCTAATTTCACTCTCTGATTTTTAAATCAATTCCCATTTGCCAGGGTGTACTGGACTCAGATACAAACTCACTCTGAAGCATATGCACCATTTTCTAAATAAAAATTGCAAAGCAACAAAATAACATGATAGACACTGGTAGACATTAAGGGTCTTAGTATTTGAACCTAGAGATACCCAAGCTTTCAAGCCTTTGAGTGAAGATTTGTTTTAAAAAGTAAGTTCAAAATTACAGTGGTATATTTTGGGAAAAATCCCTACTTTTATAATCTAAGATGCAAAAAATATAATCTGATGCTGAATAGGGGTAAAGAGTAAAATATCCCTGAGGGGCTATGAGCATATAAGAATCTCAGAAGGCACTGTTTAGCAAAAAAATTTTGTGTTTATCAAAAGAGAGAATGAGAAGAAAAAAACTGAGTATCCTTATTCTAGATTATAAAAGAGTGGAGAATGGGGTACTTAGAAATGTATGGTGAAAAATATGGAGAACTGAAGCACATTCTGAAAAGAGCTCATGGTTTTTATTTGACCAGAATGCAAAACCTTCTCTTATTTCCAACTAAAAGAAAAACAAAGGAATGAGAAAAATATGAAAAGGAGTCTGTATGTGTACCTTTTGAAGCAAGAGACATTTAAAAACAAGACATTAAAAAGGCCAAATCATACCTGCATTTATACTGTGGTTAAGGTATCCTCTAAAACAACAAAAAACAAAACATTTCTCTGAAAAACCAAGGTACTAAGTTACACACAAAGACACATGAGGGCGCTCTAACCAACAAGCAATAGCAACTACGGTTTGATTCAGAATCTTAAACTAAATTTTTACTCAAGTATGATAGATGAGCATTAAATATCTGAAATAAGAAATTACTGATGGCATCCAGTAAGGACCCTGGTATCCTGGTGTCTATCCTTGGTCACTACATTTTTCTTCTGTTTAATTCAAGATCTTGCCTGAATGTTGACCAAGAATTAAGTTTACTTCTGAAATACGAAAGAGACTCTTCTAATAGTATTGGATTAGAGAGAAGCTCTTTAACTTAGCCATGAAAAGACACCATTTTAAAAAGTATTTATGGACAATTAAGGTGGTAATTTGGAGAAGGAAATGGCAACCTACTCTAGTATTCTTGCCTGGAGAATCCCATGGACAAAGGGGCCTGGTAGGCTGCTGTCCATAGGGTCACACAGAGTTGGACATGACGGAAGCGACTTAGCATGCCTGCATGCACTGGAGAAGGAAATAGCAACCCACTCCAGTGTGCTTTGCCTGGAGAATCCCATGGACAGAGGGGCCTGGTGGGCTGCCGTCTATGGGGTCGCACAGAGTTGGACATGACTGAAGCGACTTAGCAGCAGCAGCAGCAGCAGCAAGGTGGTAATTAAAAATTGGTCTTCTGTTAACATGACCACAAAATATTTTGCAACAGTTTCCTTTGGTCAGTAAAGATTGCTTGCATGTGCCTTTAAATTCTAAAAATTACCTTCCTAGGCCAAAATCAATTCTATCTTACAAACTACCTTAAAATCTAGTATAAGAATTACACGTTTCTCTAGTATAAAAGAATAAATCTCAGGCATTTAACTATTTCTATCAAATTTTATTCTTTAGACAAAGGCACCATCCACAATATTCAACTTCCTGCTTTTATTTCAATCGGACAATCGTGACTAGAAAAGGTGAGAAGGCATCTATACTTTCCCTTTCCATTCACTATATTTATGTTACTATTTTATTTTAGCCAATGCTTAAAAAAATTATTTAGTTTAAAAACCATTTGTAATTTTAATATTAAATATCTGCAACTCTGTTCTAGCTCCTGTGGCAAAATTCAAGGAAATCTGATATAAATGAGTAACAACTCAACATGTATTCAACCATCCAAGATCTCTTACATGGCTTTACCGATCATTTATACCTTCCTTTGTGTCATTGGTCTGTTTGGAAATTCTCTCTCCCAGTGGATATTTTTAACAAAAATAGCTAAGAAAACATCAACACACATCTACCTAGCACATCTTGTGACTGCAAACTTACTCGTGTGCAGTGCCATGCCTTTCATGGGTATCTATTTCCTGAAAGGTTTTCAGTGGGAATATCAATCTCCACAATGCAGAGTGGTCAATTTTTTGGGAACTCTATCCATGCATGTAAGTATGTTCGTCAGCCTCTTAATTTTAAGCTGGATTGCCATAAGCCGCTATGCTACCTTAATGAAAAAGGATTCCACACAAGAGACCACTTCGTGTTATGAGAAAGTATTTTATGGCCACTTACTGAAAAAATTTCGCCAGCCCAACTTTGCTAGAAAACTATGTGTTTACATATGGATAGTTGTTCTGGGCATAATTATTCCAATTATCATATACTACTCAGTTGAAGAGGCCACAAAAGGGGAAGAGACGAAGTGCTATAATTCACAGATGGAACTAGGAGCCGAGATCTCTCAGACTGCAGGCCTCATTGGAACCACATTTATTGGGTTTTCATTTTTAGTTGTCCTAACATCATACTACTCTTTTGTCAACCATCTGAGAAAAATAAGGACTTGTACATCCATTACAGAGAAAGATCTGACTTACAGCTCTGTGAAAAGGCACCTTTTGGTCATTCAGATTCTACTAATAGTTTGCTTCCTTCCATACAGCATTTTTAAACCCATTTTTTTTGTTGTACACCGAAGAGTGGACTGTCAGCAACTGAATCATTTGATTGAAATAAAAAACATCCTCACCTGCCTTGCATCAGCCAGAAGTAGCACAGACCCCATTATATTTCTTTTTTTAGATAAAACATTCAAGAAGACACTATATAATCTCTTTACAAAACCTGACGCACCCCATCTGCAACCCTCTGATTGATTTCTGAATGGAAAACACCACCAAACAGAAAAGTGTTCATATGACCCTACTGGGGCCCCTAAACGACGGGTTTAACAGGTCGTAGCTTGGTTGATAATAGGCATCAAGAAAGCCTCTTTGGTTTCTAAAAACAAAATCAACCAACCAACAAACATAAAACTCACTTTATGGTTCTACTTAGAGTGAAAGCTGAGATGGCAGAGACTTATAGAGGCAAAAGACAAGCATACTGCAAGGAGCCCACCACATATGAAACCACCAGATGATTTTCTGTTTAAACTCAACCATGGATGCTTCTACGCAAAGCACAATAATTCAAAACTATAGGATAAAGCAGCAAATGGTTTATGACTTTCCTACTTTCTAGTAATTAGATTACAAGGGTCCATGTATGGGTAATGTATTGTTGGTAACTTTTAAAACAAGTATAAGAAAAAGTGAATAAGAAATTTCCTCATTTAAGTCCTATCTAAGTGTATGAATAATGTACTGTAAAAAATCCAAGGTTTTATAAATACATTATTTATTTGGTATTATCTGGTCCACGATCCTGGGAGAAGGAATATTCATTGATTCCAGTATTTATTAAGTAGATGTTATTTATAAATACACTTAAATATTTGGATTGGGCTTTGTCAAAATAAAAATGTCATTATATGATCTTCACATTTTGTTGATTCTCCTCTGTATTCAATATAAATAATGTTATTAGTGACAAACAGTACCTAGCATGTAAATGTGTTCAATTAATTTTTGTGAAATAAATGAATGAATGAATGATAGGCAGTATAATAGTATCACCATTGTGAGACTGGTCTCTGGAGTTAGAGTCCCTAGATTCAATCCTAGTTCCAACTCTTATTTAGCTGGACAATCTTAGGGAAATCACCCTCTGTAAGTGTTAATTTCTTCATTTGTAGAACAGAAAAATGCTATGTAATTCATAGGTACTATTATTAAGCCAGATGATGTTACTACTATGAGTAGCTCTCATTTACTAAGCATGTGCTATGTGCTTACAGGTTTCACATTATTATTTTAATCATCACAACCTTGATGTATGCCAATTAACTGATGAAAACACTGAAGTGCATAGTTAAATAAGTCATCTAAAATTTTCTCAAATATTTACCTAAATATTTAAAGAGTAAGCCTTTCTTTATGGTCATTTCTTTCTTAGATGCAATCTTGTAAGAAAAATGATGATGGCTATATTCTGTATTATATACAATATAATTAAAAATAAAAAAGAATGTGTGTTTATCTTCCTAAAGAGACCATAAGCAACTTTGGAGCTTTAGTCTATTTCCTATTTCTGCTCCTATGGTACTTGCAATTGCTTGGATAAGAACAAAACATAAACAGCTGAACAAAATTGAAGTTGAATAAACCTGAACTGTAACCTGCTACTTCATTAGACACTGCTTAAAGACTCATCTATTCCCTACATGGTAATTTCTTCAGTGCTCAAAAAGAAGTTTAAAGTTAGTTCACATAGCACTCTTAAGCCTTTCATCTCATAGCATGTTTTGTTCCAGAATTTAAAATGTAGAAACAATTCACATTACACAGAAACAAATCTGTGTGATTTTCATTGAAAAAGAATAGAAATCAGTAAATAATTTTTTTCCTTTTTTTACTTCAATGTTTAAATGAGAGAAGAAAATGTTCAGAGAAACGTGAAAAAACACATGCTGGCTTCAAATATTAATAGTATACAACTATTCTTTTATAGCAGCAATCTTATTTCTGGCTGATTATTTTTAATTTGCATAGACAAAGGAAGACCTGGGAATTCCAGGTGACTCCTTAAGTGTTGGCTGTAAACAAGGGTGTCTAATCTAGTAATTTCATAGACATGAGAATCACATATTAACTCAAAGTCGACCAAAACACCCAAGTTTCTCCACAGTTACAGCAATACTTTCTTACATAAGTTTTAAAACCCAAACTCATTAGACTAAGAAGAATTGAGAAGCTGATCGATAGTTCTCATTTAACATAAGCAATGCTGAATCAAATCTCACTTCACTTAGGAGTTTTAAAAATATATGTAACTTCTGAAAATCATTATTAAAAACATCACTTTATACCACTATTTAAATAAAAGATACTACACCAAAGTAGACTTCTCTACATTAGAAAAAGGCAGAAAAGGAGATATGCAATTTCTCAAGTTACTCATTCTGGTAGAAAACTTCCGTTTTAATTCTCTGTACTGAGCTTATTAATCACCATGTTTATCTTTACACCATAGATGCTTTCATGAATAGGTGATTGCAAATTATGTTGAATTTTCTGTGTAATTGAGGAACTGACTATTTAATGTCATGGCAAATATTTTATAGGAAGTATCACTTTCTAAAATGTATCCTAAATTTGAAGTGTGGATTTCAGGAAAGTGATGCTTTTAATGTGAATTAACATCAAACACAATTGCAGAAACCCCAAATTTTGACTTAAAGATTGACAAGATTGTGTCTTAACAGGCATGACAAAGGTTTATTTCCCCCTTTATCCTTTCACAGATACACTCCCATTAAGGCAACCTGCAAACTATTAATCAGGAACACGAACAATTAAGACTAGAACAGCAAAATGAAGGATGGAGTGCTCCTCCTGGAAGTGAGTTTCTATTCTTTGGGGAGAACAGGAAGATGCTGGAGAAGGAAAAAAGTTTCCTCCATCCTGTAGGTTTTCCTGACGGGTCTCCTGACCTGAGATGGATTAACAGGAGAAAAAAAAAACATAATAAATTACATACCTGAGGGGAATATGGCCTCATATCCTCTGGAATATGAAGCTCAAGGACAAGCTGGGAAATTGGAACTTATGAGCCAACTGAGCCAACTGAGAGAAGGAGAAGAGGGTAGGGGTTGGGGACATGGAGATGGAGAAACAAATGTTTGGGAAACAAATGCTTGCTACCAACACTATGGGATGCAGAGGGGACTTTGGTCTCCCTAAGTTTCCCTACCACACCTAGCCCACATTCTCTGCAGACATCTCCGGTGATAGTACTCTTCCTGGATCAGACTCTTTAAATTGTTTCAGGCGGTTAAGGGGGAGGTGAAAAGAAAGACTTCCTGAGTCTTTTGCTTCTTAAAAACAACCAGCCCCCAATAATCTTCAAGCCAAACAGACACATTGTGGGGGTGGCAAGTTTTGCTCCCTCCAATGTCAACCCCGCTCTGATCTGGTTAAGGCTGGCTGCAGCCCACCTGGGGCTTTGCAGTCTGCAGAGAGAGAGCTGTTATGAGCGAATATGCGAAGACAAGCTGAGAGGGAATCTTGCTTGGCAAACCACCACAGAGGGGCACTGGTAGTTTGCTAAGCATTTCAATCCTGCAACCTAATGCCATGAGCCTTCTTTGACTGCCCTGGGATTCAAAGTGAACTAATATCAGTGGCAAGAGTTACTACAGTACAAATGCATTGGCTGTACGGTACATGCTTGCCACTGCTGGCTCAGAAGGGAACCAGCAGTGAAAGTACTCGCATCTACTGAGCAAAAGAAAGTTGGAGCTGATGTTTTTTTGAAACGGGGGATGGGTGGAAAAAGAGAAGCAAGGTCATCTTAAATTTATCTTGTATTTCTAAGTATTAAAAACCCCACGATCATGCTGAACATGTACATTATGCTAGACAACCTTACAAAAGTAACAGAGAAGGCAAGCCTGCATGCTTATTATAATAAAGAACAGAATTTACTTTCATCTTAAGGAAACTCTCAATGTTCTATATAATATAAACATGAGGGACTTTTGGGGAGCTGTGGTAAGAGATGTAAGATAAATGTCAAGAGAGATGGAGGAAGAAATACCATAAGAAATCCACAATGCCACCGCAACTAGTGTGATGTGATGAACGCCCATTTATAATGAAGTCTGGCCCTCAGCTGGTGAAAGGAGAACTGATACCAGAAGGTGGCCAGAGAGCAGCCGGGCGTGTTCATGGGTTAGCAAGGAAACCATTTAAAGGAAGCACACACAGAAATGCTTGGGTGGAGGTTCCTGGCTGAGCAGTTGTGAGATTTGGGGTTTTGCAGTTCTGAGAACTAAACCGGAGCCCCCAAATCTCCTGGGCACAGGCCCTATTCAGAATAGAAAGGGACTGTGTGTCAAGCAGTTTGCTCAAAGAAGTGGCTTAACTTCAACTTAAAGTTAAGTTGAAGTCTTATTAAAATCAGACGTCAGTAGGTCAATGGCGCAGAAAGGTCTGAGGCTTGGTTTTCTCTCCCCACTCAAGTGATGCGTTGTGAGGCATCTCTGGGAGACAGGAGAGACAATAAAACGGCGACTCTCATGGCTGAACAGAGCCAACGAAGGCCAGCAAGGAGCCAGGAGTTGCATTTACTTAAAAAACTGGACTATTTTTTTTTTAAGTACTTTTCATTTAGGGGTGAGAGGAAGAAAACACTGAAACATAATGAAAGTTTTCACATCCTTTCACGAGAAAAAAACAGGAATAAAAGGGAAGGTGATAGAAAAAAGAAATTTGCATACATGCAATATTTAATGCCTGTAGGGAGGCAAAGCATGAGAAATAGAATATTATGACTGTGGGCATCAACCAGGGGTGGTTTTTGAGGGGGCATTTGGAAATGTTGGGAGTCAGTTTTGAGCATCACACAGCGGGGAAATGCTACTGGCATCTAGTAGGTAGAGGTGGCAACACAAAGGGCAGCCCCCCACACTAAAGAACCTGGCCCCCAGTGTGTACAGCTGCTGGGAGATGCTGTACTATGATGACACATCTTCCCAAACTTAAGTCAGTCAGTTCAGTTGCGTGGTCGTGTCGGACTCTTTGATCCCATGGACTGCAGCACGCCAGGCTTCCCTGTCCATCACCAACTCCCGGAGCTTGCTCAAACTCATGTCCATCATGTCGGTGATACCATACAGCCATCTCATCCTCTGTCGTCCCCTTCTCCTCCTGTCTTCAATCTTTCCCAGCATCAGGGTCTTTTCCAATGAGTCAGTTCTTTGCATCATGGCCAGAGTATTGGAGCTTCAGCTTCAGCATCAGTCCTTCCAATGAATATTCAGGACTAATTTCTTTTAGAATTGACTGGTTTGACCTCCTTGCAGTCCAAGGGACTCTCAAGAGTCTTCAAAGAATTATACAATTACATTTTACACAATTTCATATGAAACTGCTTCTTCAAAACAAACAGCTTCCATTATACATCACATGGCACCATAGACTCAAATGTAACCTGATACAACCAAACATTTTTAGACTCAGGTATTCTGATTTCAAAAAGAAATGCCTACCAAGTAAAGAAAAAAGTATTATTAATATAACTCTAGAATGTTTGAAACCCAATGCTTCTGGATCTATGCCAAGAACTTGGGGGGAGGGGAAGCAGGGAGAGAAGGAGAATGAGAACCAGAACAAAGGAGAAAATGGGAATATTCTTGGCTAGCTAAAAGAGACGATTAAATAATTTAAATTTTTCTCAAAGGAATGGACAGTTGCAATGGTCTTTTGTTTTCTTTACTGAGTAAAAAGGAAGAAAACTTTGACAAAAACTCACTATAGAAATCAAAATCTATACACAGAGGAAATCTATATCCAGACAAGTCACTGAATATCCACTATCTGAATGTGAAGAAAAGCTACTAGGCTGCAAAATTTGTTATTATAAGCAAAGAGTAAGAACATATCCAGTGAAAGTTTAAATTATTAGCCATGGGCAATGTACTGTTATTAAAGTTGCATTATTATTAAAGATTACTACATTGGAAAACCTCTATAAGGTCCTGAATGAAACTACTTTGGGTTATCTAAGCTACTGAAATTATATTAGCAAATCCTGTGGACAAAACCTTCAAATATACCTGGAATCTACTTAAAAACAAAAAAAAAAATCACTTCCTTGTTACCACTCTGGCCCTGCCAGGCAGGACCATCTCTTGTTTCCCAAGTTCCACCCTGGAGCCCCTATTCAATCTATTAGAGCAACAAAGCAACGTATTCCTGTTACCGTGGAAAGTCAGATCACCATCTGTCTTTGTTCAAAACTCTTTGGTGAATCCTCAGTTCTGTCAGAGTAAAGGTTAAAGGTTCTCCTCCCCTCCTTTCCTCTCTAAGTTCATCTACTATCGTCTCCCCTTTGCCCACTTTGCTTCAATCATACTGGCCTTCTTGCTCTCGCTCAAACAGGCCACTTATGCTCCTGCCTTTCTTTACCCAGAATCCTCCTCCTTTGGTGTCAGTTAGCCTACCGTCTCTCCTTGCCAGAGGTCAACGGCTCAATGTGGCCTGCTTCATCACCCTATTTAATACTGCAACCCCTTCTCCAGCAGTCCTCATCCCTTTGGCTGCTCTTTTTTTTTCTTCCCTGTAGTCCTTTTCACATCTCTAACCTACTATACAGTTGACTTATTTATCCTCAGTGATCAGTGTCTGTCTCCCTGAACTAGAAAGTCAGCTCCACAGGGTCAGTGATTTGGTCTGTTTTGTTTGATGATGTAGCTCTGGTTCCTAGGATAGTGCCAGACACACAGTAGGCACTCAATATGTATTTTTGGATGGATGTCTTCAGAAAAAAAAACAAACCCAATCTCAATTTACCAATTAGCTAAATGTGAACACTACAGTTACCATACGAAATGTATAGATTTCAGATACTGAAATATAAAGAATATCAACAATAATGTGTGTCCTGTGTTGAGAGTCTGCTTCCCAATTCAACAATGGTGCCTTTTCTGGTGGTTTCTTCTTAACATGCAGTTTGAGAATCACTTCTCTCTTCCCTTCCTTAGACTGTTTTTGGATGTGTGTGTGCATGCTAAATCACTTCAGTCGTGTCCGACTCTTTGCAACCCTATGGACTGCAGCCTATCAGGCTTCTCTGTCCATGGGACTCTCCAAGCAAGAAAACTGCAGTGGGTTGCCATGCCCTCCTCCAGGGAATCTTCCTGATCCAGGGATCAAACCTGCATCTCTTGCATTGGCAGGAAGGTTCTTTACTACCATTGCCACCTGGGAAGTTCATGTTTCTGGATGCTTCCTCAAAATTATTTGGCATGTGCCTTAGATATAATAAACTCACTAAAATTTATTACGGTAACTTTGAGCCATTGCCTACACTATTCCTGTTGCTTGAAACGTCCTCTCATCCTGTTGTAACTCTCCCATGACTCAAGACTAGCAAATGCAACTTTCTCCATGAATTTTCTGACTCTGCCTTTTAATATTTCCCACCCCATACCTTGGATGATAATTATTTGTTTTGCCTATCTGCGAAGATGGCCGTGAACAAGTTCTCCTATCCTTGTGCACATATGTTGCTCCTCTAACTAAGAGGCGCAACCTGTTTTTCCTCCTCTTGAATCCAGGCTACTCTTGTGACATTTTGACTAACAGAAGGCAGAAGACATAACATGGTGCCAATTCTAGGTTGAGGCTTCATTTTTGCTCCTTTGGTGCCGTGAGACACTGTCCTGCTAGAAAGGGAGGCCATGAGGTGAGAGAGAGGTTCTGAATGAGAGACTGCAAAGAGGACCTAGCCAGCTTCCAGCTGTTCTATTTACTTCTGCTGAGATGTCAGAAAAGTGAGTGAAGGCTTTGTGGATACTAGCCATGCCACCTTAGCCAACAGCCTGTGAGCCAAAATTGAGCAGTCCTCCTCAAGCTTTGCCCAACTGCAGAACTGAAAGCAAATAAATGGTGATTGCTATAAGTCACTGTGTGTTGATCTGTAGTAGCTGGTAACAGATACAGTATCTCATCTGTCTACTGAGACCATAATGCCTCTAGGGCTCTAAACACAGTATACTGTGTGAAGTAGGTACTTGGATATTTGTTGAATAAATCAATCAGAATGTAAATGAAAGCTGAAGCATAGTATTCAAACATAACTACTTAGGGATTGTATATGGTTTTGGATTGTCATTATACCATGGCCAACCAAAACGCTGACTGACTATATTATTGAAAGTATTACAGTAGAGTGTGTTGTCCATCATTATTTCTCATATGATGCTGATATAATTACCTCTCAAGAACAGAATTCAAAATAAAATTGCTTCTTACAACTCAGTAACAGAATTCCAGACAATCTGATTTAAAAAGTGGGCAGAAGATCTGAACAGACATTTTTCCAAATAAGACAGATAGCCAACAAGTACATGAAAAGATGCTCGAAATCACTAATCCTCAGGGAAATGCAAATCCCACAATGAGAGATCACCTCCTAACCTGTTAGAATGACTGTCATCAAAAAGGTAAGAAATAACAGTGTTGGTAAAGATGTAGAAAGAAAGGGAACCCTCATACACTATTGGTGGAAATGTAAATTGGTGCAGTCATTCTAGAAAACAGTATGGAGGTTCCTCGAAAAACTAAAAATAGAACTACCATATGGGGGCTTCCCTGATAGCTCAGTTGGTAAAGAATCTGTCTGCAATCCAGGAGACGCCAGTTCGATTCCTGGGTTGGTAAGATCCACTGAAGAAGGGATAGGCTACCCACTCCACTATTCTTGGGCTTCCATTGTGGCTCAGCTGGTAAAGAATCTGCCTGCAATGTGGGAGACCTGGGTTTGAACCCTGGGTTTGGAAGATCCTCTGGAGAAGGGAAAGGCTACCCACAACAGTATACTGGCCTAGAGAATTCCATGGACTGTGTAGTCCATGGGGTCGCAAAGAGTTGGACACTACTGAGTGACTTTCACTTTCAACAAGAACTACCAAATGATTGAGCAATTTGACTTCTGAGTACTTATTTGAAGAAAACAAAAACACTACTTTAAAAAGATATTTGCACCCCCATGCTACTGTAGCATTATTTACATTAGCCAAGATAGAAACAACCTAAGTGTCCACTGATGGGGAAATGAATAAAGATATAGTGTGTGTGTGTGAGTGTATATATATATATACACTCACACACTCACAACAGAATACTACTCAGTCATAAAAAAGAATGAATTCTTGCCATTGTGACAAAGTGGATGGACCTTGAGGGTATCATGTTGAGTAAGTCTGATAGAGACAGACAAATAAGATTTCAGTTATACACTGAATCTCAAAATCAGAACAAATGAACAAACAAAACACAACTCACACAGAGACCAGAATGGTGGTTGCCTGAGAGAAAGAGGGTTGGAGGGACAAAATGGGTGAAGGGGGTAACTGGTACAGACTTCCAGTCACAAAATAAATAAGTCATGAGACGTAATGTACAGCCTGGTGACTAGTCAATAATATTATATTGTACATTTGCATGGTGACAGAGAGTAATCAGACTTACTGTGGTGATCATGTCACAATATATACATATATCATTATGTTGTATACCTGAAACTAATATAATGCTAAATGTTAACTATATCTCAATTTTAAAAAATTGCCTCTTGAGCAACAGTCTTTAACACAATGCTACTATATGAACTCAGAATTTGTTTTACATATTTTTACACATTGTATTCATTTATTTGGGACTGTGCTCGGTCTTTGTTGCCGTGCAGGCTTTTCTCTAGTTGCAGTGTGCAGGCGTCTCATTGCAGCGGCCTCTCTAGTCGCGGAGCATGGGCTCCAGGGCGTATGGGCTTCCGTAGCTGCAGCATGTGGGCTCGAGAGTACAGGCTCAGTAATTGTGGCGCACGGGCTTAGTTGCATGGCGCACAGGCTCAGGGATTGGGATCTTCCTGGACCAGGGATAGAACCCATGTCCCCTAAACTGGCAGGTGGATTCTTTACCACTGAGCTATCAGGGAAGCCCCCTGTTTTACATATTTTAAGTTTTCAAATGATCTTTTTTGGGGGGCCTTACTGTGGGGTATGCAGAATCCTAGCTCCCCAACCAGGTATCAAACCCATGTCCTCTGCAGTGAAAGTATGGAGTCTAAACCACTGGACCACCAGGGAACTCCCACAGATTGTCATTTATGGAGATATAGTTCATTCTATATATATGCATTTTCTTCTATTAATTAAATGCAAAAGAATAACACGGCATATTGCTATCACTGGCCATTCCCCACCCCCCTTATCTTTCTACACTTCTCACTCTCTTTGTTTGCATAACTGAAGAATACTTGATTATAAAAGTGCTATGTATCCACCGAGTTGTTTAAAATGTTGAGTGGAGATAATAACAATATCGCTTTCCTATCACCACATTTGAAAAGAATAAGATATTTTACAACTAATTTACACTAATGTGTATTTTGTACATTTCTCCAATGATTTTTTCATTGCTATTATAACATTCCACTAGATGGGTTTGGAATTGCTCATGCTTTCCCTCAGCTTTTAACCACCAGAATTTCAGTTAAAATTTCTCAGATGTTATAGAAAATTTAATTAAATTCTACTTAATTTTCTTAACCATTAAAGTCCACTGAAGAAGCCAGGCCTTTGATGTTATTTCTTGAGAGAAGAGCTCTGTACCTACGGATGCTATAGGTTAGAGAGAAACCAGTGACAAAATAGGAGCACGTGAAAGTGGACAACAGGGCCAGAGAGAGCGCAGGGGCTCTTAGTGACTCAAGGCCTTGAAAAGGGGTGGGCATGAGCAGGAGGGCCATGTCTTCCTTTCTTTCATGCTTCCTTGTTCCCCGACACCATAATGAGCCAGGAACTGACAGCTCTCATGAATTGATACTGGGATCAAACAGGCATAAAAACTGAATAATGGTAATATTCATATTCCTAAGGGTACAAACTATATTATAATTTATGACTTCAGACTATGTTTCAAAACTCTCTGCAAAGAAAATAAAATGCTGACTATTCTACATTGCAACATTACAGAAGTGTAAGTGTGATGAACTATTCTATATCAACCAAATTCTCATTTTCCCCTCAATTAACTTAGTGCAGGATATTGTTTGTTCTTCCTATTTGCTAGATTTTCACACTTCTCTTACACACACACACACAATGATAAAGAAAGAATAATGGAATTTTAGAATGCATGTACATTTTAATAAAAATAAGGAAATGGAAATGATACAAAATTGTTCCTATTAAGAATTACTAAACCCTCTAAATATAAACCAGTTCAACAAATTTTTATTTGTAAGTAAAATTAACTTTAAGATGTTCTTCATAAAAACATTAAAGAAAAATTTCTCATTACTATCATTGCTATAAGTCAGTATCTATTCACAAATATTAAAGTTAGTAATAAAAATGACTTACCTTCACATCCCTGTGAATTATGTTATTATCATGACAATAGCGTAGAGCTTCCAGTATCTGTCTCATGTAATGACTGTAGAAAAACAAAAGAAATCTAGAACTGTAAAAAAAAACTTTTATTTTTAAAACTTAATATACAATGTCCCTAGTTTGTAACTCCCACGTTCTTACTCGCTGCCCACAGACACTTTTCGTTTGAGCAGACAAGACTGGTGGAATGCATAGCTTAGTAATGAAAAAGTCGGCAGATGCATAAATTAATGAGCTTTATGAAGAAATAATGTGTTTTACATTTTCTAAGATATCTAAGTCAAAGGAATTTTCACACATTCACACAGCTTATAGGTAAAATAGCTCTGCAAACTAAACATTCAACCTTAAAATATGAAAAAAATAAATAACAGTTCTCTGACACTCAGTTAATTTTACTTAGTTACTCTGGATTGCTATTGAGTGAGCAGTGCTCAGAAGTACACAAAGAATTCTAACTCAAGGGGTAGAGCCTTTCATCTGCCAGCAGAGGCTGGTTAGCTGTCTTATTTTCATTTAGATCTAAGAATAAACAAGAGAGAACCCCCTTATGCCTATAATTTCTTTTTGCAACATAATCAAGTATTGGATGGAGTATCCTTGAACAAAGCAGATTCCTTCTGGGCTGAAGTCCTAGGAAAATCAAACTCCTCACAAGGCCAGCAGGGTCCACCGAGGCTCTGCACTGGGTCCGGGAGAAGAACAGAGGAGGAGTGAGCATTTAAAAGTGCTCATAGGGTCAACCAGCCACTGGGTGTGACAAGAGCAGTTCATTCAGTATTACTTGAGAACTTACTTCGACTTCCTTTTCTCAATTCTAAAGTTCTTCTGTAATCCTACTGTTTCTCTTTTTCTTTAAGGGTCTTTTTCATCTTCTCTTCCTCTGAATTTTATTCCCTACATATCTGTCATTTTCTTTCTACTATCTTCCTTTCTCATTTTTCCCCCTTTTCCTTCCCAACCAGCCATGACATAGAAATGCAATATACTTAGCATTATTTATTGGTTAGTATTTATTTAATTTTGTTTTTTTCTATCTAGATCTTTCATTCTCCAAACTTTAAAATAAAGGCTGAAGAAAGCTGATCTCTGGAATTCCCTTAATAGAATGTCCCTGGCTAAGGACTGCCTAACATAAAAAGAACCCAGGATCCCTGAGGCATCAATGGCTTTGTGGAGGATGGTGCATAAGCTATACCATTCTCCAAGATACACAATGGAGATGCTTCATAATTGAAATGCTCCCCTCCGTGTGTGCAATCTCACAGACCTCATGTAGAGACCTCATCTATTCTGGGTCAGCGGTGCTTTTCTGATGCAGGAAGAAGTGAAGAGCTGCCCTTAAAAGGCCCAGATCTCGCTCAGCTTCAGCTGGGTCTTTTGATTGGCTGTATCCTTACAATTGTTCAGTAAAGCCTGGTGCTAGGGAAGAATCTCTCTCTGATTTGTGAGAGTTTGATTTGATAATCTGATCCTGTGTGTTAGTTTACTCCACAACTCATCACCTCTGAAAAACAGAGGTAATCAGTAACTGGGTTATAAGGACTCAGTGCAGTTTTCTTTCGTGTCACGCTTTGCTACTCCTCTCGAAGGTCAGCCAGATGGAGAAAAACAACACTATCAGTATGATTACTTGGTGTCTGAGTCTTCTTTCACTTGGTCTCACTAGAACAACTGATACAAGCTGCATTTCCCAACAATGGAGTATAGGATCAGAGAGAAGGAAAGTAGAAGTCATCTGGTTGAATGCTCTAAGCCAAAGGAAGGATCTATGTGCCCTTGGTTACATGGTCACTGGTACTCTGCAACAGGGGACAAAGCTAATCAAACTTGCTGAGGTCCCTCCCTATTGTCATTTTTAGGAAGGGTTTTAATAAATTTTGCCAAATCTCTCTCTTTGCAGTGTCATTTATTGATCCCAATATTACTCTTTTCTTTGGTCCATTCTGGTAAGTTTCTTTCATAAAATCACCATTTTAACAGCAATATAGGTGGATTTTAAAAATCAACAGACTTTCATCTTGATGTACATAAACATCTAACTTTCCTATAATCTCAAGATTGTGAGAGACCTCCAGTCATTTCACTCTATGACATCATCTCTACAACACTGGTATTCTTTATGTTCTAACACCTAGCACAGTGGCAGAGACAGGCTCAAAGTTAAAGAAAAGTAATAGAAATGAGTAGTTCAGTTCAGTCGCTCAGTTGTGTCCGACTCTGTGACCCCATGGACTGCAGTATGTCAGTCCTCCCTGTCCATCACCAACTCCCAGAGTTTACTCAAACTCATGTCCATTGAGTTGGTGATGCTATACAAGCATTTCATCCTCTGTCGTCCCCTTCTCCTCCCAGCATCAGGGTCTTTTCAGATGAGTCAGTTCTTTACATCAGATGGCCAAAGTATTGAAGTTTCAGTTTCAGTATCAGTCTTTCCAATGAATATTCAGGACTGATTTCCTTTAGGATGGACTGGTTGGATCTCCTTGTGGTCCAAGGGACTCTCAAGAGTCTTCTCCAACACCACAGTTCAAAAGCATCAATTCTTTGGTGATTAGCTTTCTTTATAGTTCAACTCTCACACCCAAACATGACTACTGGAAAAACCTTAGCTTTGACTAGATCGACCTTTGTTGGCAAAGTAATGGATGAGTATGGAACGGAGTAAAGGCAGTAGTGGTTTAACATCAACTCTGATAGTCTATCTGCCAGGTATTCCAGTGTCTTTGTGGTTCAAAAAGGAAAAAGTCATCTTCCTCCATCAAGTTTCACTGTTTTATAAAATCAACGTCCAAAATATTTAGCGTTCCCTATTTGATACTGCTGTTGAAAATAACAATATGGGAAAATACAAAACTCTAATTCTTGAAGAAATAAATATGAACAATGCTATGCAAAATCTGAGGGTTTCATTTAGTAGGAGAAAGTGGCATATCACTATGCCATAAGAAAAATCAAAATAGCACTGATTATTAAAGAATGTTTTTAATTCTAAAATACAATACAAAATAAAAACTTTTGTGATAAGAATACTAAAGCAAAATGGGATTAAAAAAAAGAAAATCCTAGAATATACTTTTAGTGAACATGGCACAAAATAAAAAAGGATATTTGGCCTCAGTTCTACCATGAATAAATCAGGAGTTAAAGGAAGGAACTAAAGTTAATATATATAAACTCTCATTTGCTTCCTCTCCCTAGCTCCAGGAGTAGAAAACAGCAGCTACCTAAAATTTAGTATATTCTTTATCTTGTGTTATAGTTATGGCTGCTCCACCTCCCGAAATGGGGGCCCTTGCTGTTCAGTCAGGAGAAGACTACACAAAGAATTTGAAGAAAGTCAAGTCACTCTGAGCTGAAAGTTGCACGGGGGTCGGAGAAGGCAATGGCACCCCACTCCAGTACGCTTCCCTGGAAAATCCCATGGACGGAGGAGCCTGGTAGGCTGCAGTCCATGGGGTTGTGAAGAGTCGGACACCACTGAGTGACTTCACTTTCACGCATTGGAGAAGGAAATGGCACCCACTCCAGTGTTCTTGCCTGGAAAATCCCAGGGATGGGGGAACCTGATGGGCTGCCGTCTATGGGGTCACACAGAGTCGGACGTGACTGAAGCGACTTAGCAGCAGTAATCCCTAAGCTGTTTTCAGCCACATCTGTCCATTGTGCCATAATTATAAAAAGAATGGTAGGAGGGAGAATGTTATAATCATTTAATGATAATTGTTTCCCAAGTGGTAGAAAGTTTTAATAAATACTTATAGGTTTGAACCCTTTAACATACCATGGTTAGTGACTAAAGAGGGTTGCTGTAACCCATGTATTAAAAAGGCAACTTACTGGAGCAGGTATTTATGATATGATTGAGTGTCACCAAAGCAGAAAGCTGTACTGCTCCATATCTATAGGCAACTGACCCAGTGCATGGCTCCTGTGATTTTTCATATTAAATCTTTATGTTGAGTAGGGACTTCACCACTTGGAACAATGATGACTACTTGATTGGGAGATCCAATATATTTAGCAGAAAAACTGTGCTGTTATTTCTGTTCTTCTGCTGTTCCATGCTTTTTCTCAGATTAACCGGTCACAAAACAATCTGCTATCACTAAAAGGCAAACTGAAAAACTAACGAGGCACATCTGCTAAAAAGCAAAAATCGAACACACACCAAAAAAACCCCAAGTTTCCTTCTACATAGTTCCTGACTTATAAAATTCCTCTTTGTATAAAAGTCATCAGAAATGGAAAAGATGGCAGTGGTGATGTTAAATTCTAAATCCATATAAATAAATTCACTGTTTAATATTTTGTATTTCCAGTCACTGTTTGGTTCTACTAAGGCACATTAAGAGATGCTCCTTGTAAGAAAGAGTGGCAGCCTGCTTGTCATTCAAAGAGCAGGATGCTTCATGTGATTTCCTTGTCATGTGATTTCCCTTTTACTTCTACCTTTACTTTGGGAAGTTGATACAAATTACATACCTGGCAACAGCTTCACTGTATACGAAACCAGCATCAGCTCGTTTTACGATTTCAAAACACAGATCTGCTCCATCCATACTGTAGAGAGACATGAAAAAGAAGATAAGGAAAGAGAAAATTTCAGGAAAAAAAACATTGAAAGTGAATACGTTATAACTAAGTTTTTAGTTGACTTATAGCTAAAGATTATAATAAATTATTTAAATCTCCTTTTGATGAAAAATAGATACCAATTATAAAGGACATTATAACCATCTTAACATTGAAATCACTGTGAACGGTGACTGCAGCCATGAAATTAAAAGACACTTGTTCCTTGGAAGGAAAGCTATGACAAAGCTAGACAGTGTATTAAAAAGCAGAGACATTACTTTGCCAACAAAGGTCCCTCCAGTCAAAACTATGGTTTTTCCAGTAGTCAAGTACGGATGTGACAGTTGGACCATAAAGAAGACTGAGCGCCGAAGAACTGATGCTTTCGAACTGTGGTGCTACGGAAGACTCTTGAGAGTCCTTTAGACAGCAAGGAGATCAAACCAGTCAATCCTAAAGGAAATCAGTCCTGAATATTCATTGGAAGTACTGATGCTGAAGCTGAAAATCCAATACTTTGGCTACCTGAGGCTAAAAGCTGATTCATTAGAAAAGACCCTGACGCTGTAAAGACTGAGGACGAGAGAAGGGGGCAACAGAGGATGAGATGGTTGGATGGAATCATTGAGTCAATGGATATGAGTTTGAGCAAGTTCAAGGAGACAGTGAAGGACATGGAAGCCTGGCTTGCTGCAGTCCATGGTGTTGCAAAGAGCGCAACATGACTGAGGGACTGAACAACAACAACAGCCTTCTTTATGGTCCAGCTCTCACATCTGTATATGACTACTGGAAAAACCATAGCTTTGACTATACGGACCTCTGCTGGCAAAACAGTGGGGCGTTGCGAGTTGGGGCATCCCCGACCAGGGATGGAACTCATGTCCCCTGCATTACAAGGCAGATTCTTAACCGCTGAATCACCAGGGAAATTCAATAACTAATTAATTAATAATCATTACTAATATTACTCTTCATCAAGCATCATGGAAAGCATTCCTTGTTTTATCTCCCTTCATTTTTACTATCACCCCATGAGGTCAGCATCCTTCATGTTCTCAAATAATTTGTCTAAGTGAGTAGACACGTATGTGACAGGGACAGAATTCAAATCCCTACCTATATTTGATGCTCTTTCCATTATCTACAGCTACACCTACTAAGTGTGCAAGGAACAAATATACATATTCAAGCTCAACAGTTCAAATATAGCATGAAGTTCTAAAAGAACAAGTATATTTTATACTTTCAACATATTCCCACCCAAAACCTGGCAGAATACTAGGCACACAGTAAATATTTAATGATTGGTTGACCATATTATATGAAAATACTTTCACATTTATACGAAGCTTTACCAAGTTTACCTAGTTTTCATTTCACGGCCAATGAACTTTTGCCAATGCTCAATAGGATTCTTTTCTCAACTAATTTTCATGATGGCTCAGTCTACTGTGAAGTATGGCAGGGCCTATTCTGCATCATCAGAAATAAAACCCAGATGAATGTGACCATGCATCTATGTGAACAACCCTGATCACCTGCAACAGTCCTACAGGCAGAGTTGCTAGGTCAAGAGGCAGAGAAAAGAATGCTTTTAATACATATACTACTGGAAAACTTCCAACAATTTACTCCTCAACTACCGAGTGTGAAAGTGTTCTTTCCTCTACTTTGCTTGCCTCTCCTAGGATGATTATTCTTTTTAATCTTTGCCAATCAGATAGGAGGAAAAAAAGTCACCCATAAATGCTTTCATTTACATTTCCTTGATTACTAGAGAGGTTGAATATTTTTCATTTCTTTGTGTTGTGGGGAGAAGAAAAGCACTATTTTTAAAGCTGGCTGCAGTTTAAGCTTGGATGGTTCATTTGTGAAGACTAAAAACACATAGTGAGGGAATTAGAGTTTTGTTTAGCCTTTTTCCTTTTTAATTGCGAAATGTGAGGATAAGCACTATGCATCTTAGATGAGTGAAGAGCTGGGCAAAGAAGAGAGCTAAACTGACTGCATCATAAAGCAATAAGAATCCTTAGAGCCAGAGGAAGGCTTTTTGGAGGGATCTGAAAGGGGGAAAAATCCTAAGGGTGGAAGAAGGTAGTAAGGTGGTGAGAGGCAAACACTTAAAGAGGGAACCAGTCAGTGGGAAATAACTGGAAATCATTTACTGCCCTGGGCTACAGTTACCAGCATGAATCGATTCATGTTCCTGGACATATGTGAAAATACTAGTAATTGAAATGACAATTTCTACATATGCATATACACATATGAAATTATTTTTAGGTTTCTAATCTTTTCCACTATTTTGGTATCTAGTCTGATACCATTTTTAATTCTGCAATAGTATCTATTTTAGTATTTGGCAAAATAAGTCTCATTTTGTTATTACTCTTTGCCAACATTTTCCTATGAGACTCTTTTTTCTCCCAGCTGAAATTTAAAATCAATTTCTCAAACACTAAAAAGTTTTTAAAAAATATTTTGCTGAAATAGTATTATATTTATAGATTAACAAGTAGAAATTAACATTTTCCTAACATTCCCATCTGTGAATGATATCCATCTCCATTTCCTTTTATGTCTCTGAGTTAGAATTTTAAGGTTTTCTTCATATTGGTTCCAAATATTGATTATTGGGTTCCCTACCCCAAGGCATTTTATATTTTTAGTTGCTATTATAAATGGGATCTTTTGGCTATTATACATTTTTTAATACAATGGTTCATAACCAGGGGTACCAAACAAAACCGCCTATGTAATGTTTAAAACATGCATGCATGCTCTTTGAGGCTTTAGTCTAAAAGTAAGTCATTACTGTGAAAGTAATTTTTCTATTATTAAAGCTATTTGATTAGTTATTTGTAACATTGATATTAAAGTAAAATTAATATTGATATTAATTTCAAATTTTACGAGATATAGAAAGAAAAGCTAAAAATACTTTTATGCAAATTTTACTCATCATAGAAACTTAAAATATACATATTCATAAAACATACAATCCCAGTATAATAATCTTGAACAAAAAGTTCAATGTCTTAATTCTTGACAAACTTTACTTGATAATATGCTTTTAAAAACAATTATAAGGCTTCTCTTATTGGCTTTCTCTTTGGCTTCCAATCTTAGGGTGTTTCTGAGGCTGCCAAGAAGCTTCAATAAGCATGCTCTGAATTTCATTAGTTGGTTCCATTCTGAGGGAATGAAATGAGAAAGAGAAGAAATCCTGCTATGGAAGAGTATGGGGAATGTTTCTTTACTAAACCCAGAGAAAAACTATGGGATGTTTACTCTGAATTGTCAAAAGTGGTGGGATTATCAATGATCTTAACTGCCCCTCATTTCATCTATCTGAATTTTAAAACTTTTGTAATAAACATGCATTACTTATAAAAAATTTAAAAATTAACCAAAAACAAACGCTCCAAACAAACAAAACAGATCACAGGTCTAGAGGGACAAGGTATGGCTGTAAGTATGTGGAAGGGATCAAAATATTCCAGCCCCAAATATGCCACTTTAGCAGAGGATTATTTTGAGCTGAAGGCAACTGAAAATCAGCAGATACAGAAAAACACTCTACTCTCCTCCATTCTGCCTAAAAATGGGACATTAATTTCCCTTTATTAAAGGGACAGAAATTTCCTTTTGTAAAGGTGTTCCCCTCTCATGTACCAGGAAGAAGAAAACCACACTTATCTGTGTAACAAACCTTATTAAATAACTCTTTTTTACCATATTTTCTGATTACCTTCCTACAATTTACTTCCGACCCTAGGTACCCAAACTCCCCCTTCCTTCCTTTGTCTAGGCTCTTCACTTTCACTCTTTGTTAAAGTGGTATATAAGGCTCTGGGTCTCTGTGGGTTTCACTTTTTCCTCTGCATATGCCCGCTCCCTACTGCCCACCATGTGCAAATGAAAATCTTTTCTCCTGTTAATTTGCCATTTGTCTGTTTAATTTGCAGGCCCGATGTACTTGATATAAGAGTACAGAGAAAGTTTTCTTTCCTCCTCTACAATCTATTCTATAAAAGCAGAGAAAGAGAAGGCTCGTAGGAGACTAGTACCTTCTTGTATGAAGAAGCGCTTCTCAAATTAACTGTGATGGTGGTGGTGGTTTAGTTGCTAAGTTGTGTCTGACTCATTTGTGACCCCACAGACCTGCCAGGCTCCTCTGTCTATGAGATTTCCCAGGCAAGAATACTGCAGTAGGTTGCCATTTCCTTCTCTAGGGGATCCTTCTGACCCAGGGATTGAACTCGTGTCTCCTGCATTGCAAGTGGATTCTTTACCATTGAGCCACCAGGGAAGCCCCACTGTAATGAAGGATTACCTTTTACCACCCCCTCTCCCCACACACACTCTAGCATATTAAGAGCTAATTTATTTTTTACAACATACAAAACCACATGCTGTGATTTCACAGCAACATAAATTATTCTAACAGTTTCTGGATGTTTATACTCAATTTCTGTTCTTATCTCATTATAGAGTGGTAAATGACTGGTAGACTAGAATTTGCAAACTATTCTTTGAGGAGCACTGTAAAGAACAGATCAAATCTGGATTTCTCTGATCAGCATTTCCCCCGAAGGTGATACAAACAACTACAAAATCTAGATGAAATATTGGGTATGGAAAAACTCAAACTTTCTGGCCAGTCCAATAAAATTTTTTTTAAGTGTTAAAGAATTAACAGCGTAAACAGTGAAAAACTACCTATGAGAACAGAGAAAGGATTAGAACTCAAAGAGGGAAGCAAGAGCTGCTTCTGCCCTGGGGATATGGAGGGGTTATGGAAAGAAGGCAGCTGTGGAGGCAAGAGGTTTCACTTCTGGGGAATTCTATAGAAGTGATGGGCTTCCCTGGTGGCTCAGATGGTAAAGTGTCTGAGTGAAATATGGGAGACCTGGGTTCAATCCTTGGGTTGGGATGATTCCCTGGAGAAGGAAATGGCAACCCACTCCAGTATTCTTGCCTGGAAAATTCCATGGACTGAGGAGCCTGGTAGGCTACAGTCCATGGGGTTGCAAAGAGTCGGACACGACTAAGCAACTTCACTGATGCAGATTTACAGGGTGATCCACGAGGAGAGAAGGTGCTATTCTTCTCACAAACTATGGAAGAGTCCACCAAGGGGTAAGGCTCTGACAAAATATCTCATACTCCAGGGTGGAAACATAAGGAGCTGCATTTTGAAAATTGCAGTATACAATATATTCTGGTATGTCTTATCAGTGGCATAGGAAAAACCCAATACTTACCATGGAGATAAAAGCTGAATTTTAAATATTCAGTAAGAAAGAAATAATCAAAAGTGACACTACAGATCTGAAAAAGCAGCAAGAAGAAATTTAAGAATAGAAAAAAATAAAAATTAAGAATTTGAACAGATTAGATAGTCAAAGAGAAAAGTAGTGAACTAGAAAATAATCAGCTTGAAGCAAGGAGAGACAAAACATGGAAAAAATAAAAGTGAGATTAAGAAATGCAAAACCAATACAATATTGTAAAGTAATTAACCTCCAATTAAAATAAATAAATCTATATTAAAAGAAAAGAAATGTAAAAGATTACTTTGAAAATCAGCATATATTTCATTGAAGTTTAAAAAGTAAAAAGAAAATGGAGCAGAAACAATACTGAAAATATAATGACTGATAATTAGCCAGAGATGATTAAAGATATCAATCCATTGATTTGAGAAGCCCATTAAACATCAAGCAAGAAAAAGAAATCTATAGTTAGCTATATACCACTGAAAACTGCAGGAAACAAAGAAACATAGACAATCTCAAAAACAGTGAAAACAACGGACTATCAGACTGATAGCTGACTTTCAGTAGCAATAGTGGAAGCCAGAAAACAGTGGAAAAGTGTCTCAAAATAACTGCCAATATAACCTTCTCTTCTCACTTAATAAATCTTTACAGAATGATGGGGAATACATGTACACCTGTGGCTGATTCATGTCAATGTATGGCAAAAACCACTACAATATTGTAAAGTAATTAGCCTCTAATTAAAATAAAAAGAAAAAAAAAACTTTACAGAATGAAGGTGGAAAAACAATTCAGATAAGTAAAATACTGAGATAATTTGCTACGAGCATACCTATCCCTAAAGGAAATATAAAAGAATATTCCTCAGGAAGAAGAAATATGAAAACTCAGAGATTCAGCAAGGCATGGAAAACATGAAATGTAAATATGTAGGTGAATCTAAATGAACAATGATTGCATAAAACAACTATTTTCTCAGTATCTCCACAGAGAGATCATATAAAACAGTTACTGTTCAGAAATAGAGAGAGGTAGGTAGTGGGGTTGGAGAAGGCAATGGGACCCCACTCCAGTACTCTTGCCTGGAAAATCCCATGGATGGAGGAGCCTGGTGGGTTGCAGTCTGTGGGGTCGCTAAGAGTTGGACACGACTGAACGACTTCACTTTCACTTTTCACCTTCATGCATTGGAGAAGGAAATGGCAACCCACTCCAGTGTTCTTGCCTGGAGAATCCCAGGGACGGAGGAGCCTGGTGGGCTGTCGTCTATGGAGTCGCACAGAGTCGGACACGACTGAAGCGACTTAGCAGCAGCAGCAGGTAGTGGGGTGGGGTAGGGTATGCCAGGAGGAGATTGATTGATTTTAAATATAAATACTTGAAAACAATAACTTATAAGTCAGGAGGTATACTTTAATTTCTAGGTCAACTACTAAGTTCTTTTTCTTTGACTAGACCTTTTACCTATGTGTATAACTTTATAACATTATGCATTCAGTTCAGTTCAGTCACTCAGTTATGTCCGACTCTTTGCGACCCCGTGAATTGCAGCACGCCAGGCCTCCCTGTCCATCACCAACTCCTGGAGTTCACCTAAACTCATGTCCATCGAGTCCGTGATGCCATCCAGCCATCTCATCCTCTGTCGTCCCCTTCTCCTCCTGCCGCCAATCCCTCCCAGCATCAGAGTATTTTCCATTGAGTCAACTCTCCGCATGAGGCAGTGGGTTGCCATTCCCTTCTCCAGGAGATCTTCCTGACCCAGGGATTGAACCTGGGTCTCCCGCATTGTAGGTAGACACTTTACCATCTGAGCCACCATGAAAGTCCCCCAAAACAGTGTGCATTAGTCATTCGAAAAACACTAGTCCACTGAGTTATGCAGAATTTCCTAATATTGACATGTTTGATTACATGATATTAAAAATCACTGCTGATTACATTAGAAACACTAAGTCCTGGGGGGCTTCCCAAGTGGCTCAGGGGTAAAAAATCCACATGCCATTGCAGGAGATGCAGGTTCAATTCCTGGGTCAGGAAGATCCCCTGGAGGAGGAAATGGCAACCCACTGCAGTATTCTTGCCTGGAAAAACTCATGGAAAGAGGAGCCTGGTAGGCTACAGTCCATGGGGCTCCAAAGAGTTGGATATGACTGAGTGTATGCACACACGCATGCACACACACCCCTTTAAGCCGTGGGAAGCTGTTAAGCTCATGGTGGCAGATATAAGTTTTCCAAAATTCTAATTTTCACTTGAAAATTTTGAATTTCATCATCGGCAACAACTACTGTGAGTTATTTCCCTGGAAGCAGCAGGCTCGCTTTGTTCATTTTTCTAATTGAATGTCTGCCACATACTCAAGTTTGGGTAACTGTGGCTTGTCTGTTAGTCATCCTTTCAAGTAAAAGTGATGTCATACACACACACAAAATACTCGTTTGGATTACAACTCAAGATATTGCAGAAGTGGCTTTCTAAGACCCAACAAAACTGAAAGAACTGCAAGCAGAGTATGTTTTCTAATCACAGTATAGTTAAGTTAGAAACTTAAAAAATAACTAGAAAATTCCCAAATGTTTGGAAATTGAGAAATACATGCTAAATAACCTATGAATCAAAGGCAAAATCACACTGAAAATTAAAAAGCATTTCTAGTATTTCTAATAATGACAATAAAAACTACATATCAAAACTCATGCAAGATTGAGGCATTACATTTCAAGACTGGGGTGTTGCCATTATTAAACCCAGAAATATAGAAGTGGCTGAAAGAAGCAGTTGGGGCATAGATCCAATCTTCCAGTATGGAAAGCTAGCTACAGCCCCATCCCCAAAACACACTCCTCAGTGCTGGAGAAACTTATCTTGTATCAGGTAATCCACTGATGACAAATAAAATACATTAATACAACCTTTTCAGTGGACAATTTTATAATGCTAGACAAAGGTCTTAAAAATGGGCATGTCCTTTGATCCACTGATTTCATTCCAAGGGAAATAATCAGATTATTTGCTGAGTTTTAATGACAAGGGTTTCTCCACTGATCTCCAGTAGCATATTGGGCACCTACTGACCTGGGGAGTTCCTCTTTCAGTATCCTATCTTTTTGCCTTTTCATACTGTTCATGGGTTCTCAAGGCAAGAATACTGAAGTGGTTTGCCATTCCCTTCTCCAATATGCTACTGGAGATCAGTGGGAAGTAACTCCAGAAAGAATG
Organism: Capricornis sumatraensis; assembly: GCF_032405125.1. Classification (NCBI taxonomy): domain Eukaryota; kingdom Metazoa; phylum Chordata; class Mammalia; order Artiodactyla; family Bovidae; genus Capricornis; species Capricornis sumatraensis. Next base: position 102,284,396 of record NC_091092.1, on the reverse strand, counting down.
AAGGGATGAAGCCAAAGCAAAAACAATTCCCAGTTGTGGATTTGACTGGTGATAGAAGCAAGGTCTGATGCTGTAAAGAGAAATACTGCATCAGTTCAGTTCAGTCGCTCAGTCGTGTCTGACTCTTTGCGACCCCATGAATCACATAGAAACCTGGAATGTCAGGTCCATGAATCAAGGCAAATTGGAAGTGGTCAAACAAGAGATGGCAAGAGTAAACGTCAACAGTCTAGGAATCAGCGAACTAAAATGGACTGGAATGGGTGAATTTAACTCAGATGACCATTATATCTACTACTGTGTGCAGGAATCCCTCAGAAGAAATGGAGTAGCCATCATGGTCAACAAGAGTCTGAAATGCAGTACTTGGATGCAATCTCAAAAATGAAAGAATGATCTCTGTTCGTTTCCAAGGCAAACCACTCAATATCACAGTTATCCAAGTCTATGCCCAAACCAGTAATGCTTAAGAAGCTGAAGGTGAATGGTTCTATGAAGACCTACAAGACCTTTTAGAACTAACACCCAAAAAAGATGTCCTTTTCATTATAGGGGACTGGAATGCAAAAGTTGGAAGTCAAGAAACACCTGGGGTAACAGGCAAATCTGCCCTTGGAATACAGAATGAAGCAGGGCAAAGACTAATAGAGTTTTGCCAAGAAAATGCACTGGTCATAGCAAACACCCTCCTCCAACAACACAAGAGAAGACTCTACACATGGACATCACCAGATGGTCAACACCAAAATCAGATTCATTATATTCTTTGCAGCCAAATATGGAGATGCTCTATACAGTCAACAAAAGCAAGACCAGGAGCTGACTGTGGCTCAGATCATGAACTCCTTATTGCTAAATTCAGACAAATTGAAGAAAGTAGGGAAAACCACTAGACCATTCAGGTATGACCTAAATCAAATCCCTTATGATTATACAGTGGAAGTGAGAAATAGATTTAAGGGCCTAGATCTGATAGAGTGCCTGATGAACTATGGACTGAGGTTCGTGACATTGTACAGGAGACAGGGATCAAGACCATCCCCATGGAAAAGAAATGCAAGAAAGCAAAATGGCTGTCTGGGGAGGCCTTACAAATAGCTGTGAAAAGAAGATAAGCCAAAAGCAAAGGAGAAAAGGAAAGATATAAACATCTGAATGCAGTGTTCCAAAGAATAGCAAGAAGAGATAAGAAAGCCTTCCTCAGAGATCAATGCAAAGAAATAGAGGAAAACAACAGAATGGGAAAGACTAGAGATCTCTTCAAGAAAATTAGAGATACCAAGGGAACATTTCACGAAAAGATGGGCTCGATAGAGGACAGAAATGGTATGGACCTAACAGAAGCAGAAGATATTAATAAGAGGTGGCAAGAATAAACAGAAGAACTGTACAAAAAAGATCTTCACAACCAGGATAATCACGACGGTGTGATCACTCACTTAGAGCTCAGACATCCTGGAATGTGAGGTCAAGTGGGCCTTAGAAAGCAACACTACGAACAAAGCTAGTGGAGGTGATGGAATTCCAGTGGAGCTATTTCCAATCCTGAAAGATGATGCTGTGAAAGTGCTACACTCAATATGCCAGCAAATTTGGAAAACTCAGCAGTGGCCACAGGACTGGAAAAAGTCCGTTTTCATTCCAATCCCAAAGAAAGGCAATGCCAAAGACTGCTCAAACTACCACACAATTGCACTCATCTCACATGCTAGTAAAGTAATGCTCAAAATTCTCCAAGCCAGGCTTCAGCAATACGTGAACTGTGAACTTCCAGATGTTCAAGCTGGTTTTAGAAAAGGCAGAGGAACCAGAGATCAAATTGCCAACATCTGCTGGATCACGGAAAAAGCAAGAGAGTTCCAGAAATACACCTATTTCTGCTTTATTGACTACACTAAAGCCTTTGACTGTGTGGATCATAATAAACTGTGGAAAATTCTGAAAGAGATGGGAATCCCAGACCACCTGACCTACCTCTTGAGAAACCTATATGCAGGTCAGGAAGCAACAGTTATAACTGGACATGGAACAACAGACTGGTTCCAAGTAGGAAAAGGAGTATGTCAAGGCTGTATATTGTCACCCTGTTTATTTAACTTATATGCAGAGAACATCATGAGAAATGCTGGCTGGAAGAAGCACAAGCTGGAATCAAGATTGCCGGGAGAAATATCAATAACCTCAGATATGCAGATGACACCACCTTATGGCAGAAAGTGAAGAGGAACTAAAAAGCCTATTGATGAAAGTGAAAGAGGAGAGTGAAGAAGTTGGCCTAAAGCTCAACATTCAGAAAACGAAGATCATGGCATCTGGTCCCATCACTTCATGGGAAATAGATGGGGAAACAGTGGAAACAGTGTCAGACTTTATTTTGAGGGGCTCCAAAATCACTGCAGATGGTGACTGCAGCCATGAAATTAAAAGACACTTACTCCTTGGAAGAAAAGTTATGACCAACCTAGATAGCATATTCAAAAGCAGAGACATTACTTTGCCAACAAAGGTCCGTCTAGTCAAGGCTATGGTTTTTCCAGTGGTCATGTATGGATGTTGAGAGTTGGACTGTGAAGAAAGCTGAGCGCCAAAGAATCGATGCTTTTGAACTGTGATGTTGGAGAAGACTCTTGAGAGTCCCTTGGACTGCAAGGAGTTCCAGCCAGTCCATTCTGAAGGAGATAAGCCCTGGGATTTCTTTGGAAGGAATGATGCTACAGCTGAAATTCCAGTACTTTGGCCACCTCATGTGAAGAGTTGACTCATTGGAAAAGACTCTGATGCTAGGAGGGACTGGGAGCAGGAGGAGAAGGGGACGACAGAGGATGAGACGGCTGGATGGCATCTCTGACTCGATGGACGTGAGTCTGAGTGAACTCCGGGAGTTGGTGAGGGACAGGGAGGCCTGGTGTGCTGCAATTCATGTGGTCGCAGAGTCAGATACGACTGAGTGACTGAACTGAACTGAACTGAATGTCAAGAGTTTATCACAGCTATTTTTAATAGGGAGAAGTGGGAAAGAACCTAAATGCCCAACAAAAAGAGAATGATTAAATAAACTGTGGTAAATCCACAGTGCAGGATATTATGCTGCCATTAAAATGATGCTATAGAAGTATATTTATTGATATAGAAATATGTCCTAATATATTAAGATGTACAAACATATATGCATTATCTATGTGCATTCAAATGTATTGAGAAATTTTTGGATATTACAACACAGTGTTAAAGAGTAAATGGGTAGGACTCTGGATTTTTTGTTTCCTTTTTACTTAAAAAAAAAAAAGAACAGGTATTACCATTTTTGTCATAGTAATGACAGTTTTAAATGTTAAAAAATAAAATGCAAAAATCAGTATGTTGTTAAAATAGTATTTATAAGGCAGCCTTAATACTGTAAAAATTATTTAAATTTAACACAAATATTATAAACGTTGATGTAAAATATTAGAAAATAAAAGCTGAAGTCAGTTACATTCCACCAGGAGAAATTTTTTAAATAGAACAGCAAATTAAATCCAATGAAGGGGCAGAAGGAAATGATAATGAGCAGAAATTAATGAAGAAAAAACAGGGCAAAAGGCAAAGCAAAGAAACATGCTTGGAAAAGATTTCTACAAGTGAACTAGAAAAATCCCAATTTTGAGAACTGAACAATATACTTTTATTACATAGATCTCAGAATAAAATCATTAGAAAATGAGAAAATATTTAAAACTGAATAATAATGAAAATCAATGCATCAAAACTTATATGCTATAAATGCATATATTAATATTTTAAAAGAAGAAATGTTCAAGATTTATGATAAGCATCCATCTCCATAAGTTATAAAAAATCATCAAATTAAAGTCAAACAAATTAGATGGAAATAAGGATAGAAACCAATGACATGGAAAACAAACAGATACTGGGGGGATTGACAAAGTTAAAACTTGTTCCTCATGAAATAATAAATTTTGGGCAAGCCTGAATTAAAAAATAGACATATACAGCAGCCTGTATGAAGAATAAAAAAGGGGATATTCTATATCCTGCAGACATTAAAAAGATATCAAAACTTTATGCCACAAATTTGAAAATTTATATGTAATGGACAAATTTTCAGAAAAATAACTCATCAAAACACAAAAAGAATTAGAAAACCTAAATAATTCTTTACTATTAAAGGAACTGAAATAGCAATTAAAAACCTTCTGCCATAGAAAACTGTAGGCCTAGACGGCATTTCTCACAAGTTCTACTGAACACTGTGAGGAGAAATAAATAAAAAGCAGGAACAGTTTCCAATTCATTTTATGAAGCTTAAGCTAGATATAAAACCTGTTAAGGACAGCATGTGAAAATTAATGGGTAATCTCACTAATGAACACAGATGCAAATAAGCCAAACGAAACTATACTGAGCTATATTGAAAAACTGTACAGGACCAAGATGGGTTTGCCAAAGGAATGCAAAACTGTTTCAACATTTGGAATTCAATTAATAGAATTCTGTACACTGAGGTAGATTAAGGAAGAAAAAATAGTGACCACCTCAATAAAAGGAAAAAATATTTAATAAAACTATGGATTTAAATCTTAAGAAATTCTTAAATTAAGAAGGCAAAAATGTCCACTCCAACAATTTAACAATATTGTGAAGGTTCTAGCCAGAGCAGTAAGGGCAAGATAAAGAGATGAAATGTGTAAGAATTGAAAAGGAGGAAACAAATCATCATTATTTACAGATGGTATAAGTGTTTATGCAGAATATTCAAAATAATCTAAGGAAAAATGAAAATGAATCAGAATTTAGCAAAATTATTGTCATAAAACAAATAAAATTTACAAAATTTTTTTCATTAAAGAGCATATGAATAAATCAAATAAAATGATGTATAGGGTCTCTAGACAGAAGAATATGATTTTTTTAGGAGAAATTAAACAACTAAAATAAACGGAAAGAAAATTATCTTGTTCACAGATTGGGAGACTCAGTAAACAGCTCATCTTTCCCAAGTTAAAGAATAAATTCAATGGAATTCCAATCAAAATCCCAACAGGTATCATATTAGAAACTGTTAAGCAGAATCTAAAATGTATATGGAAATGCAAAAGGACAAGAAGATCCAAGGTATTTTGGGAGAACAATATGGTGGGAAGATTTGCTCTACTTCAAAATTTTATAATAAAAAGCTAAATAATTAAAACTCTATGCTATTGACACTAGGATAGACAAACAGGATAGTAGAACATAAGAGCAAGCCTAGAAGCAGATACACACACACGCAGACACACACATATATATATGGATGCTAGATATAGGACAAAAAAGTAACTACTACAGAGTATTGGGCAAAGACAGTCTCTTCAAATAAATATGTGCTTGTGTGGACCTGAATGTTCATAGCAGTACTATTCACAATAGTCCCTAGATGTCAACAATCCAAATGTCCATTGGTAGTAGAATGGATAAAATATTAATATATTTACAAAATAGACTATTAAATAGTGATCAAAAGAAATTAGCTATAGGTACACAAAAATTTGGCTAAATCTTAAAACATAAACTGCATGATTCCTTTTATATACAGTTCAAAAGCAAATCATCTTGCTATGTTGTAATAAAGCTAGGATTTACTGAGTGCTTACTATGTGACAGGTGTTTTCTAAGCGCTTTACATGCACTAATTCATTTAACAGTTACAAGAGGTCTATGAGGTTAAGTATTTTTACCGCCCTTATTTCACTTATGAGAAAACTGAGAAATAGCAGACATTACGTAACTTGCCTAAGACATCACATAGCTAGTAAGTGGCAGAGCCCGGATTTAAACTCAGGCAGTTTGACTTTAGAGACCATGCACCCAAATGTTCAGTTTACAAAGAGGGAAACTTCTAACTTCTGTTCAAGGTTCTGAGTCATTTAATGGAAGACAAGAGATTATAGCTAAGAAGGTCATAGTATGAAGAAGGGCTCTGGAGAACAATCGCATTTTCATGGTGTCATGGGGACCCCATGCTCTAGAACCATCTAGTGGTATCTTCAAAATGCAGAGCCTCCATTTCCATCCTCCCAGGTGATACATGTAAATACTTTATTGTTGATATGGTTTAAATGAATTCTCTCTACGTAAGTTTGCTGATAGATGCTTTAATCCTTGCATACACAAATCAATCTATTGATTAGAAAAACCCACAACTTTATTTTCTTCTAATTCAGGGCTTTTCTTGTGGTACTGTCTTGATGTCTTCACAAATGTCCCATCATCTTTTCCCAATACTTTTATGCTTTATGAGCTTGCTGGAAATGTCCTCTCTCCCCTTTTCCACCTCTCTCTCTCCTACACTTACGTTGATGCTCTTCATCAACTTTGTACAAGCCAGCCTGCCTTTTCCAGCTCCCAAACGTTTCCTCTACTGATCTCTTAGGGCCCTAAGAATCTGTGCCTCTCTATGGTCACTTAGAACTATACTGTCAATTATTATTATTATTAATTTCATGGATTATTAATTTCCAGGCACTTGACTGGTTTACATAGTTTGACTATAAATAATGTGAGGGCATAAACAAGTCTTTTATCACTGCATAATATCCCACATATTGATGAATATTCACAAATACTTTTGCGGGGAATTCATTTCTGAAAGAGAGAGGAGTCATAGACACAGGATCTTTTTTTAAAAAACCTTTCCCCATCTAAAATGGGCTTCCTTGATAGCTCAGTTGGTAAAGAATCTGCCTGCAATGCAGGAGACCCTGCTTCGATTCCTGGGTCAGGAAGATCCACTGGAGAATGGATAGGCTAGCCACCCCAGTATTCTTGGGCTTTCCTGGTGGCTCAGCTGGTATGGAATCCACCTGCAGTGTGGGAGACCTGAGTTTGATCCCTGGGTTGGGAAGATACCCTGGAGAAGGGAAAGGCTACCCATTCCAGTATTCTGGCCTGGAGAATTCCATGGACTATACCCATGGGGTCACAAAGAGTCAGACTGAGTGACTTTCACTTTCACCCATCTAAACGAAGTTCATTTGGGGAGGAGTTAGAACAGTGCGTATTAGAATTTCGATGGAAGGAAAGGGTGTGTCTTGGAGGGATTCAGACAGCCTTTGCGGAGTTGGCAGCTTCCGAGATGGGTCTTGAAGAAAGGTAGAGGGGAAAGGGAAAAGTGGAGCCACGAGAATGACAGGAAGTGAGCAAGTGGGGGGCGTGGTGGAGACTACAAGGTAGTTAGGAGGAGAGCAGTGTTTCAAGGCATTTTTTCTGACAAGTCAACAACAATAAAGCCGGAAGCACTAGAAAATGAGTCAACATGTTAGGTGGGTTTGGAGGAGATTGTGGAAATACGCAAGGGGTCATAATTGGAGCCAAGTGCTCCTCTCCCATCTATTTTGAAAATTAAGGTACAATATTACATTCCTTCGTATGAACAGACAGGGACCAGAGAAGGTATTTACACAGGCTTATTAACTATAATATGAAAGTATATAGAAACCTTCACCTCTTCAGTGGAGAAGGGAAATGTGCCCTGCAATGGGAATTCTTAATAAAGCAATTTTGATATATTATCAAGTACATTAAAATGACTGAGCATATCCCTGTATGTCTATGTACAAGCTGCATTTATTTTGGTGGGAACTGTCCCTGCCCATTTGTATGTGAAGCTTAATACCTTCCCTTCTATTGGGGTGAGCTTTCTTTATCTGTGTCCAGTAGTAACCCTTTTATATGCCAATATTGAAGCAAATTATTTTTCTAGTTTCTTCAATTTTAGCTCAATCTATTGATGTTTTCCTTTGTGAATCTCAGTCCTTTGAAGTCGTAAAAGCTTGCCAAAGATCTGTTAAATAATTTTAATTTTTTGCTAGCTTTCCTATGACTTGACTTGTTTATATAAACTCTATTCTGTCTGTGGTTTTCTTTTTGGGGGGAGGGGTTAGATCTAAACTGACTTCTAAATTGCTAATGCATTTTCTCAACACTATTTAAAAATCCTTCTTTTCCTATTATATTTACTGTACTTTGTATGTCCTGAAAGGACTCCTTTGAAGAGAAATGCCTGGCACTGGCTGGCAAGCAGTATTTTTGTCCTGTATCCTTCTAAGTGGATCAAATGCCAAGGGTGGTCTGAGGTATTTTGTGGGTCTGAATGTTTAGTAGTGTCTAAAATCAAGCCTACCACTTGTGGGTGCTGCAGATTAGGTAACATCTGAAGAGTACTGGCTCACAACTCTGTGAAGGAACGGATGTACCAAGCTCTTCAACTGAGCGTGGGTAGACACAAGGAGAGAGAGAGCCTCAATGGAAGGGAAAGGTCATGGTCATCAAGAGGGAAGACAGAGCACATTGCACCCACCGTTCTACCTCACAACTTTGCCTTGGACCAGCAGGGAAGCAATAACTTCCCTGGTGGCTCAGTCAGTAAAGAATCTGCCTGCCGTGCACGAGACCCGGGTTCGATTCCTAGGTCGGGAAGATCCCCTGCAGAAGAAAGAATACCCACTCCAGTATTCTTGCCTGGAGAATCCAATGGACAGAGGAGCCTGGTGGCCTATAGTCCATAGGGTCACAAGAGCTGGACATGACTGAGTGACTAAACCACACAGCAGGGTACAGATTCAAAGTTGTTTTGACCCACATGTGTGGCCTCCCTTAGTTTAGGCCTACCTGGAGCATTTGGAGGACCTGAGACAAGTGTACCAATGGAAGTCCATGATGCCATATGTTTAAATATTAAAAAATTATACATCAAACTTACAAATTGCTAAATATGTTCTAACCTTTGACCTTGATTCATAAGGGCCTGGAAGTTTAGGATCTATTAAAAATTCTTGGGTTCCTTGGATTTCCTTACCAGAATGTAGCATCTTGGGATATCCAGCCCTTGGCCAGCCCTCCATTTTTACCCCACCCCCAGCTCCATGCCTAATCTTACAGCCTTCCTATGCTGTGCCTGATATCCTAAGGTACAAGTGGGAACAGTCCAACCACAGATTTTCCAACTACTTACCAAGGCTACTGACTTCCCTTCTTGGAATGGTGTCTTCTGCCACCCCTCCTCTACTTATTCCTTAATGCTGGGTCAATTAAGGTTGTTAGTTACAAGAAACAGAAACCAACTCTCGCTGACTTAAGCAGAAAAGGAGTTTATTAATAGGACACTGGATTGCTCAGAGTGGTAGAGATGCCTGTGAAATCAAGACTGGTGCTGTGCTGTCAGAAAGAAAACCCTGAACTGATCTGACGAGGGTACCACTGCAGCTGTTCTACACCAGCTGCAGCAGCTTGCACCACTGTGTCTGTTAATGCTAGATGCTGGAGGCCTTCCAGAGGGCTACTTCAACTATACCAGTAATTGTACCTGCTATTACCTGAGAGTTCCACATGGTCCTTGTTTGTCAGGAGCTATTACATCATGAGTGGATGTCTCTGACTCATGAAACCCATATCATATTCTCATATCCCAACGGCCAAGGACAGCAAACACCTGGCATTTTCAGCTTCTATAGTAGAAGGTGGGCTTTGTCCTCCATCAAGACTCTTAAGATGGGATTTTCTTCAAGTACCAGAAGAGGTTTCAGACACTAGACAGCCAAAATCAATGAGAAATGACCCCTTCCTGTGGGTTCCGTTCTCAACTCTACCTTCAACTGCCACAATGGCACCTAGCTCATGCTACTTAACCTTTCAACCTTGGGTTGACAGTGACTCCTCAATAAAATGATGCAATTCGATTTAATGATCTCTAAAACTGCAAGGAGACCCAACCAGTCCATTCTAAAGGAGATCAGTCCTGGGTGTTCTTTGGAAGGACTAATGCTAAAGCTGAAACTCCAATACTTTGGCCACCTCATGTGAAGAGTTGACTCATTGGAAAAGACTCTGATGCTGGGAGGGACTGGGGGCAGGAGGAGAAGGGGATGAAAGAGGATGAGATGGCTGGATGGCATCACCGACTCGATGGACGTGAGTTTGAGTGAACTCCGGGAGTTGGTGATGGACAGGGAGGCCTGGTATGCTGCAGTTCATGGGGTCGCAGAGTTGGACATGACTGAGCGACTGAACTGAACTGAAAGTCTCTTAATACCAGCCCCCGCCAAGAAATTCTGATTCTTTGAAAAAGGACTGCTTTGAAAGAATTTGCCACTTCTAAAATTGAAATGTAGTGTAAGATATTATTTATCAAGTTTTAGAAACTGAGTATTGTTTTAAGGCCTATTTAGATATCAAAGGTTGATTTGTCACCATTTTCTTGACTCCTTATCAATGCTGTTTGACAATGGTGCCTCCTAGTGGGTGAGGAAACTCCAGTTACAAATGACAGCAAAGGATCCTAAGACAAGAGCAGCAGACCTCTGGATTTGTTTATGTTAAGATGCCCTTCAGTTTGGTTTTCCGAAATTCTCAGAAAAGGGAGGAAGGCAGTTGTGAGCACAACTTCTGTTCTGTTTACTAGGTAAGAACTTGACTGTTGGCCCGCAGTGTTCTCAGCAGTCCCCTCTACCAAACACACACCTCCCAAACCTCCAACATTCACACTCACACACACACACACACTTCTCTTTCAGTTAAAGCTCTGAAGGAACAACCAAAAGACGAAGAGGGGCGTCCAGCCATAAAATCATGATAAGTCATATGAGAAAATTTTAGAACTGGAAGTTTAATTGAAAGACTTGCTTTAGGTCAGTAGCTAATTCATGAAAATTGGAATTAGAACCTCAGCTTCTTGATTCTCAGCTCCCTGTATAGCCCCATGCTTTTTTGAAGGAAGAGGTTCTTAATAGAAACTAACCTTCCAGGTCCTTATGAATCAAGGTCGAAGGTTAGAACATATTTAGCAACTTGTAAGTTCGATGTATGACCTTTTTATACATAATTTTCCCTTGCTTTAACATAGACTTATGTAGTTTGTTGAAAGGATAGTGATAGTCTACTTCTTTAAGGGCCTTTTTAAAAAGTACTGCAAATGCTCACAGATGAAGAGATCTCATCTGTGCTTTCTTTCCCATCTGACCAGAAGACAGACAGATGGTTTCACGGTGCTAGTGAGGAACTAAGTTTCCAAAGTACCCTTGTTTCTTCTCCCAGCATGAAGTCTACAGGGTTCATCTAAGACACTGGTTACTACATAGGGCTTCCCTGGTGGCTCAGAGGGTAAGGCGACTGCCTGCAATGCGGGAGACCCGGGTTTGATCCCTGGGTCGGAAAGATCCCCTGGAGAAGGAAATGGCAACCCACTCCAGTATTCTTGCCTGGAAAAATCCCATGGACAGAGGGTTACTATATGGCCACCGGTATATTTGCACAGGGCAAAGTGTCCAAAGGCCTGGGTACTTGGAACTTCTTTCTTTTCTATCCTGCCTACTCTCCCCAGATCTTTAAACTTCATTAATTCTTAACAAAAAAAGTTAGACCTCTGATCTAGTCCTGCTTACTTGCACAGGTGAGAGTCAAGACAGACCCTCTGCCACTCAAAACAAAGTCACTCAAAATCACTGCACCATTACTTGGCACCATTGCAGTTTACTTTTTATCCTGTATAAATTCCTATAACTCCAGTATGGGGATTATGTGTATGATTATATGTAAGTCTCTGTAGCTCTTCTTCCCACCTCTTCTCTCTAGAAATACAGTTACAGTTCTCCTCTTGCTCCTCAAAGCCTTCTCTTCATTTGCAGGCAGGTTTCTCAATGCAGTCCCTGTCATCACTAGCAGGAAGCTCCTGGCCTATAGGAGGGAGCACTCCTTCAAGGGATGCAGATAGGAAAACCACAACATGAGTCTCCTAGCCATGTGTGGGATGCAAGGAATTGGGGCCATTCTTTGACAGTTCTACCTCTGGCACGTCCTCAGTTCATCTGTCTCAAGGAACATCTAAAGAACGGTAAATCATCAGGCCGCACTCTGATGCGGTGTTCCATGTGAGAGAGATGGGCTAATTTGGAAAAAGATCCCATCTTTGGCAAACATACCAGGGATTAAAAACTCATCACACAGTTAATTATTGATTTTGCTTTCATGTTACCACCATTTATACTCCGAAATCAAACTGGCTGGTATAATTCTTATTTCTAGGCAGGTTCCTAGCTAACATGAAGATGCTAATGTTGGTACTTAGAAAACCAGAGATATAAACAGAGGCATAATCATAGGTATCTGCCTAAGATTAAATCGTTTCAATTTAGCAAGAAAAACAGAACCATTCCTATGCCCTCATGAGAAGATCCCATATGCCCATGAATTATTTCCAAGTTTCAAATATGACAAAGAAATTGGAGTTCTTGAATGTTCAAATAACATCATAGCCAATTCGCAAACAGCAACCAAACTCTGTATGTGGACAAAGAAAAGTCGATAGTTAACTAGAAAGATCCTTTGAGTATTATAGGAAGGCATAGATAACTAAGTTTATTATCCTCATAGACTGTGATTTTCACACTAGTCACTCCTCTGGGATAAGATACTGAAGATTTCTGTTTAATGTAGATATGATAATAGCTAACAACAAAGACTGAGCATTTAACTACACACCAAGTGCCATTTTAAGAGCTTTACATGTAATAACTTATTTAACCCTCATAACAACACAAAGAGACAGGTACAGATGAGGAAATTGAGGCTTAAGACAAATGTTATATAACTTGTCCAAGGTTACGTGGTTAGAAAGTTGCAGAGTCAGGATTTGAACCTAAGCAATCTGGTTCCAGAATCCTACCTCTTAAACTCTCATCCTGAGGCTCTGTAACAGACAGAGTTTATGACAATGACAATGAAGGTGATGGTAAGACTATCCAGTGTTTTGATTATCAGAATACTTCCTCATTTCCTTTCATTCTTGTAAGTACTTGGGTAGAAACTGAAGTACCAAGAGGTGAAATGGGCCCTGTTCTAATGGTTATTGGGCCCTGTTCTAATGGTTATAACTCCTAACCTTCACCTTGAGCCCAGATTCTTCTCCTGAGGGGCCAGATTCATATGGGCAGCTGTGTACCACACATCACCAGGTAGGAGTCCCACAACTGCCACAAACTCGGATGATCCAAAAGTTAATTCACAACTTTCTTCCCCAAACCATATTTCTATCTGAAGGGGATAGTCTTTCTTCTATTGGGTAAAGTTTGGGACTATTATCTTTTCGAGTAAGGGCTCCCCTCATCATCACTCTCTCTGCATTTTACTTCTAGAATTCTGTATGAATTCGTGTATGTTGGATCTTCTCAATGTGGCTTTCATGACTCTTAGCTTCTCTTTCATACTTACTGTCTCTATCTAACTGTGCTTTCTTCTATGTTGGTTCTTCAATACTGTCTTTGAACTTGGCCAGACTGATTCCCAACATACAGTGTGTGCACACACATTACGTGCTCTCTCAAGGACTTTCCAATGTTTACCAAATAGAACAGCCTCTTGTATGAATGTTACCTGTTCTCATTATCTTTTTGAGGACATTGAAGTCCCTTTCAGATCTTCCTAATAGTTCCACTTCCTTTAGACCAAATTTCCTATGTTGAGTTTGTTTCAGGATGTTAGTTTTCCCTTGTATGCTTTGAAAATTTCATTCAAACACTAATTTTAACTGGGGATTTCTTATTTTTGTTTTTCTCTTTAGGCCCCCCTGAGCTATCCTTTTATGTAGGATGGCTAGCGTTTTTCTTAGCTACTGTTTAGGCTGAGGGTGTCTGTCTCATCCCTGGATTTCATGTGGTGAGCTAGACTCCAGTTTTCTTCCTCTTACGGGCTCTCAGTTTCTGTTACAATGAAGAAGCTGAATTCTAAAATCTCATCTTGCCTGGAATCCTTTATCGACTTTAGTTTCGACTGTCTACTACATTGTTCACACGGAGTCTAGGGGTTTCTCCCTGGTGCACAAAATCTGATTATATTATTACCTTGGTAGAATTACTCCACTGTGCTCTACTCCTACAGAATAAACTTTAAAGTCTGATCACATGTCACCTCCTCAGAAAGGGCTTATGTGAACAGCCTATCTGAAGTAGCATCCTCATCACTCTTTATCCCTTATGTGGTCCTTGTTCTTGGCAGCACTTGTCATTACTGGCTATTATTACCACACATTTACTTGTCAGTTTGTCTCTTGCAGGAGAATGTAAGTTTCATGTAGGCACTGATTTTGCATTACTCACTGTTAAATCCTCAGAACCTAGAACAGTACCTGGCACATTGTAGGCATTCAATAAATACATGTGAATGGATGTATTAATATTAAAATCCTTGACATGGCAGCAGTGTTTGCTTCAGCAGCACATTTACTAAAATTACCGTAGGAGCAAAAGCCCTAGATGTATCAGAGCAATTAAAGAGTGAGGGCTGTCAAACCGCCAAGATTGGAATCTTGGCTGCAGCACACCAACTTTGGAGTCACAGCCTCCTAAGCTGCAGTCTTCTCATCTGTAAAATGGGTAGTTAACCTTAGTGGGTTGCTGAGAGGAATTAGCAGACAATAGACAAGTTAGTGTAGCATGTGCAATCACACCCATCACCAAAGGTTTTTTACTATTACACGTCCAAGCTCATCTCCAGTCATTCTCTCATCTTGTACCACATTCCAAAGTAACAGCCCATTATGAATAACGGTGCCTCAACCATATAAGCTGACTCACATTTCTTGCTATTCCACATGCTCTTGCCCATAATGGTTACCTCCTTTCCCACTCATCATCAATTTGCTTCACATCCAAAATTACACTCTTCTACCTAGAACCCTAGTCCAAGCACGGAAAAGAAGTGGGCTTTGATTTCCCCAGGTGGGACATGGGACAGATGCCAAATTCAAAAGGAGGTTATCCATAGGGGTCAGGTCAATACCTTAGGATACACAGCGTTTTACAACAGAAAGAGGAAACTGAGCTAATCAGATAAATTAATTCACTCATTCATTCATATTCTCTTTCTTTCTCTGTCTGGAATGTGACATAAGAGAAGCAGAAGGAAACAGCTGGCCCTGCAGGTCATGCAGACTTGGGAACTGGGGCCCCTGTTTGGGGCTCTGGGCAAGTCCTTGAGTAAATATGGAGAGCTGGTCTTTCCAGAGCAAAGGAGATGTAAAACCCTGAGGGATGAAGGGAGTAGTAACCCAGTTCCTGAAGTTTTTCTTTCTAGTTCTTATGAGGCCTGGCTTCATTCTGTTTTCTTTCTTTACATTTCACAAGATTTCAGTATCTTTACTTTTGTCTAGCTTGGTCCCTGTCACTGCCACTTGGCAAACTCCAGATCATCCTTCACATTTCAGTATTGCCTCCTCAATGAGGGATCTTTCTCTTCCTTCCTCTCTTTCTCCTTCTCATTATAATGTTTCCATGCCCATCCACCTCCATACTGAGCTTCCAGCTATATTTCATAGATAAAAGGCATTAAGAAACAAAATTACTAAGTTTCTGACAGACTTAGGACAATAGCACAGGCCTCTCCATTTGCCCTCTCATATTTCACTCTCTCTATCTCACTAAGGAAATCAGCAATCAGATAGAGACACCAAATAGGAGAAAAGAGATACCAAGAGATGGCATAAAGGGAGGATATCTCAGAACAGAGCTCATGCATAGCATGAGCAGTGGATACTGGTTGAGGAATAAGCAAGTTTGGTGAAGGATGGAACCAAGAATTGCAAAAACCCTTCATTTCCACACAATATTGTTCTTGATACACTCTCTTTACCTGGCATCTGTGACATCCAGCAGTCGTGATTTTCTTTCCAGCTCTTGAGCTATTCCTTTGCTATCTCATTTGATAGCTATTCTTCCTATTTTACACCCAACCCTTTCAAATTTGGAAGACCCTCAGTCCTCAAGTCCTCTATTCATAACCTTCTATATACCCTTCCTAAACCATATAAATGGGCTTCCCTGGTGGCTCAGACGATAAAGAATCTGCCTGCAGTGCAGGAGACCTGGGTTTGATCCCTGGGTTGGAGAGATTCCCTGGTCAGAGGAGGGGAAGACAGCCCACTCCAGTATTCTGGCCTGGAGAATTCCATGGACAGAGGAGCCTGGCAGGCTACAGTCCATGTGGTCACAAAGAGTCAGATGTGATTAAGCACAGCACAAACCATCTAAATAGCTGCTGTTGCTACTAAGTCACTTCAGTCGTGGCTGACTCTGTGTGACCCCATAGACGGTAGCCCACCAGGCTCCGCCGTCCCTGGGCTTCTCCAGGCAAGAACAGCGGAGTGGGTTGCCATTTCCTTCTCCAATGCATGAAAGTGAAAAGTGAAAGTGAAGCTCAGTCGTGTCCGACTCTTCATGACCCCATGGACTGCAGCCTACCAGGCTCCTCTGTCCATGGGATTTTCCAGGCAAGAGTACTGGAGTGGGGTGCCATTGCCTTCTCTGACCTAAATAGCAACCATCCTCAAATCTCTGTATCTATCCAAGATCTCTCTCTATGTGCCTCATCCATATATTTAGCTTCATCTTTAGCAGTTTCACTTAGATGTCTCACAGAAACTTCAAACTCAACACGTCCAAAATGTATTTTACCATTTATTTCCAAGCACCATTATCTTATCAGGTGCTCAAGTCAGTGATCAGAGAATCAACTTTGACTCCTACTTCCTTATTTCCTTCATCCAATCATCAAATCCTGTCCATTCTAATTCCTAAACATCTTCAAGTTCTATTCACTTCCTTTCACTACTACTGACACGGATTTATCCTAGCCATCAACATTCATACTAAATCACTCTAATGGCCTCCTAATTCTCTCCACATTTAAATCCAATTCTCTAGCAATACTATAGCCAAAAAATGCTTTTAAAATGGAAGTCTGATCATATACCTTTGCTTATCATGGCATCTACATCTTTAAGATAAAATCCCAAATCCATGCCATGTCTTAAAAGACTTATCAAGATTTTGCCCTTATTTCTTGTGAACCTCTTGAACCCTTGATGGTGTGCGGGAGAAATATGAAGAGTATCTTTAAGCCAAATATTACTTTCTACACTCTGGTAAAAAGGCAGAACAAATATATTTTTCATATCCCCATACTAATATTCAAAGACACTGCCTACTGACTCAAGTCAATGACCAGTAGAGGGACTAACAACCTTATCTCTACTTCTAAGTATTACAAATTCTCTTGGGCCCAGTATTCTCACAAAGGTATGAAATAAGATAAGGATTAAGGCCATCAAAAAAAAAAAAATAGAATTCATCTACAACTCTCTGTCTAGACTTATACATGTAAGGGCAGTTTTAGAATGAAATAAGGTATTTTACTAATTAATATGATTGAGAGATTAGTTCAGTTCTTTATATCACAATTTCAAGTTAAACTCTACAACTCTTATGCAACGCTCGTAGGAATGCAAAGTGGTACAACATTTATAGATGGAATTTGGCATTAATAATAGTATAAAATGATGTACATATAAGGTTATTAATGTAAAAGAAGAAGACTGGAAATTACCCAAATATCCATCAATAGGGACCTGAGTTAATAAACAATTCTACATCCATAATGGAGTACTAAGCAGGTGTAAATAGGAATGAAGAAGATGTTTACATATTGCTATGGAAAGATACCTAGTGTTTTCATATTGTGAAATTTAAAATAATCAAAGTTTAGAAGAGAGTATGTAAGAGTGTGTAAGAAGGGGGTGGTACAAAAATATATATGCCTTTTCTTATATTTTAAAACAGAAATAATGAAAAATAAAATTAAAACTAATTTTACAAAATAATTTCTTCTAAGGTAGGAAGTGAATGGGAACAGAGTCAAGTGAGACCTTTCTGAATGAATCTTATTCATAAGTTTGACTTTTCAATCATGTACTATATTTAATAATCTAAAAACAAAATTAAGTCAAAAAGAAGTAAGAGGCAATTCCTAAAATTTCAGTGATACAGACATCTGAGTAAGCTCAGGAGAATGTATCAGTGCAACACCCTGGTTGTGATATCATACTAGTTTTGCAAAATGTTAACATTGGGAGAAACAGGGAAACATCTGTAATAAAAGGATCTCTCTGTATTATTTCTTACAGCTGCATGGAAGTCTATAATTATCTCAATAAAAACTTTAATAAAAAAAGAAACTGAAATAAAATACCTAAATGTATATCAAGCTTATGGCATAGGCACAAATAGAACAGTTATTTTATTGACTTTAAAACCCAGTGTTTTGATTGTGCCACCCTACTGGGATATACTCAAAGGATGAAAAGAAGGGCAAAGAAATACTAATCTGTATTCAGTGTCTTGCTTTTATTATATCCTTAAACTAGTGGGATGAAGCTATTAGTAGTATGTTACTGTGGCAAGACATCCAGATTTCCAGACAAAAGATGTACGAATATAAAAATTTAAAAGTTAAGTAAAATTTTTACTAAATTATGTTAAATATTATAGTATAATGTATATAGTATTATATAGTATACTGTATACTATACACTATACTATATACTATAGTATAATGTATACTATATAGTAAGTATTAGAGTGAAAAAGTTGGCTTAAAGCTCAACATTCAGAAAATGAAGACATGGCATCTGGTGCCATCACTTCACGGCAAATAGATGGGGAAACAGTGGAAACAGTGTCAGACTTTATTTTTCTGGGCTCCAAAATCACTGCAGATAGTGACTGCAGCCATGAAATTAAAAGACGCTTACTCCTTGGAAGAAAAGTTATGACCAACCTAGAGAGTATATTCAAAAGCAGAGACATTACTTTGCCAACAAAGGTCCGTCTAGTCAAGGCTATGGTTTTTCCAGTGGTCATGTATGGATGTGAGAGTTGGACTATGAAGAAAGCTGAGCACTGAAGAATTGATGCTTTTGAACTGTGGTGTTGGAGAAGACTCTTGAGACGTCCCTTGGACTGCAAAGAGGTCCAACCAGTCCATTCTAAAAGAGATCAGTCCTGGGTGTTCTTTGGAAGGACTGATGCTAAAACTGAATTCCAGTACTTTGGCCACCTCATGCAAAGAGTTGACTCATCGGAAAAGACTCTGATGTTGGGACGGATTGGGGGCAGGAGGAGAAGGGGACGACCGAGGATGAGATGCCCGGATGGCATCACCGACTCGATGGACGTGAGTCTGAGTGAACTCCGGGAGTTGGTGATGGACAGGGAGGCCTGGCGTGCTGCGATTCATGGGGTCGCAAAGAGTCGGACACGACTGAGAGACTGAACTGAACTGAACTGATATAGTATAATGTATATAGTATAAAGTATTATAGTATAATAAATAAAATATATAATATAAATTAAGTATTATAGTATAATATCTAGTATAATGCTAAGTGAAATAAGTCAGATGAAGAGAAATACTGTATGACATGACTTATATGTGGAATCTAAAAAAATAAAAACAAGTGAATACTTATTTCCAGTTACCAGTGAGGAAAAGGAGAAAGGAGGGGCAAGACAGGGGTAGAGGATTAAGAGGTACAAAATATTATGTATAAAATAAATAAGCTACAAGGATATATTATATGACACAGGGAATAAAAACAATGTTCTATAATAAATACAAATGGAGGACAACCTATAAAAGTTGTGAATCACTATATTATATACCTGTAACATATATTAACTAACCTCAATTTAAAAAATAATTTAAAAACCTAAATTAAAAATTAAGTGAAAAACTCTAATTTCTTTCTTGTTTTTAAAAAACTTTATCTTATGGAAAATTTCAAAAGTATAAAGTAATGAAGGCTCCTATATTCACTACCCTACTCCAGCAATCAACAACTCACTGGCTAATCCTGTTTTACCTATACTTGAGTCCCATTCCCACTGCTCACCCCTTACCTGATTCTTATGCAAATCCAAGACTTTATGCACAAATATTTTAGTATTTACCTCCAAATTGTAGGAACCCTTGTTGCAAAATAACTTTTATAAAATTATAAAATGATACATTAAGAACTAACAATTCCTTATTATATAATAAATGTCTCACTAAATAAAAATTTGTAATTGTTACTTTAAACTGGAGATAATAGTGTAAACTCAAGGTTTCATGTTTGATTGTTTAAGTCTGATTGAAGAAAACTTTTTCATTTCTAATAACTAGATTTACATAAAAACTGCAAAGATAGTACAGAGAGTCCTTGCATACCCCTTACTGAACTTCCCTAATGTTAACATCTTAGGCAACCATAGTACATTTGTGAAAACTAAGAGAGAAACACTGTTGCATTACTATTAACTCAACTCCAGACTGTATTTGGACTTCACATGTTTGTTGACTAAAATACTTTCTTTGTTCTGAAAAAAGTTTTTTTTTTAGATGGCAGTTGTGGGTTTGGGGGTAAGGATACCACAGAGGTGAAATGTCCTTCTGAGAATATCACCTCAGTGGGCATGTGATATCCACATGACTTACCAGTGATGTTAACTTGCTTCTTTGGTTAAAAAGGGTCAGCCAAGTTTCTCCTTTGTAAAGTTACTATGTTCCCCTTTCCAACCTCTGTTCTTCGAAAATGAGTTGCTAGGTCCAGTCTACACTTAAGACGGGAGGGGATTATCTACATATATTATGTGGAACTCTTTTGTAAGGAAGATTTTTCTCTTCTCTGTGTGTATGTTCAATCATCTCTGACTCTTTGCGACCCAATGGGCTGTAGCCCACCAGGCTCCTCTGTCCATGGGATTCTTCAGGCAAGAATACTGGAGTGGGTTGCCATTTCCTCCTCAAGGGGATCTTCCCAACCCAGGAATTGAACCCATATCTCCTGTATCTCCTGCATTGGCAGGTGGATTCTTTACCCACTGAGCCACCTGGGAAGCAGCTCTTCTCTACCACTGATTTATTCAATAATTTATTTATATTGGTACGGGCTCATATATACTTAATTTATACCTTGGGTTATAGCCTAGTACTGGGCTTCCCAGGTGGCGCTAGTGGTAAAGAACCTGCCTGCTAATGCAGGAGATGTAAGAGACACAGGTTTGGTCCCTGGGTTCGGAGCCTCGTGGGTGACAGCCCATGGGGTCGCAAACAGTTGGACATGACTGAGTAACTGGAGCACACAGCCTGCTGCTGCTGCATTGCCTTCTCCGGGAGCACACAGCCTAGTGCTACACTATTTTGTTGCTCTAATCTGTTCCAATTTTGGCCACTGGGAGCTCTTTCAGATTGGTTCTTTGTCCCTTTCACATGCCCCCTCAACTTTCTGTTTTTTTTTTTTTTTTTTAGCATTACCTTATTTCCAGGCAGTATAAAATGCTCCAAGCTTGTGTTTTCTCTGCCTCAGTCCTAGAATAATTTTTCTAAAGAGCCTTGGCTCAACTAAACAGAAAATTAACAAAGAAACGCAAACTTTAAATGATACATTAGATCAGTTAGACCTAATTGATATCTATGGGACATTTCACCCCCAAACAATGAATTTCACCTTTTTTTCAAGTGCTCATGGAACCTTCTCCAGGATAGATCACATCCTGGGCCATAAATCTAAACTTGGTAAATTCAAAAAAATCGAAATCATTCCAAGCATCTTTTCTGACCATAATGCATTAAGATTAGATCTCAATTACAGGAGAAAAACTATTAAAAATTCCAACATATGGAGGTTGAACAACACACTTCTGAATAACCAACAAATCACAGAAGAAATCAAAAAAGAAATCAAAATATGCATAGAAACCAATGAAAATGAAAACACAACAACCCAAAACCTGTGGGACACTATAAAAGCAGTGCTAAGAGGAAAGTTCATAGCAATACAGGCATACCTCAAGAAACAAGAAAAAAGTCAAATAAATAACCTAACTCTACAACTAAAGCAACTAGAAAAGGAAGAATTGGAGAACCCCAGAGTTAGTAGAAGGAAAGAAATCTTAAAAATTAGGGCAGAAATAAATGCAAAAGAAACAAAAGAGACCATAGCAAAAATCAACAAAGCCAAAAGCTGGTTCTTTGAAAGGATAAATAAAATTGACAAACCATTAGCCAGACTCATCAAGAAGCAAAGAGAGAAAAATCAAACCAATAAAATTAGAAGTGAAAATGGAGAGATCACAACAGACAACACAGAAATACAAAGGATCATAAGAGACTACTATCAGCAGTTGTATGCCAATAAAATGGACAACGTGGAAGAAATGGACAAATTCTTAGAAAAGTACAATTTTCCAAAACTGAACCAGGAAGAAATAGAAAATCTGAATAGACCTATCACAAGCACGGAAATTGAAACTGTAATCAGAAATCTTCCAGCAAACAAAAGCCCAGGTCCAGACGGCTTCACAGCTGAATTCTACCAAAAATTTCGAGAAGAGCTAACACCTATCCTACTCAAACTCTTCCAGAAAATTGCAGAGGAAGGTAAACTTCCAAACTCATTCTATGAGGCCACCATCACCCTAATACCAAAACCTAATAAAGATGTCACAAAAAAAGAAAACTACAGGCCAATATCACTGATGAACATAGATGCAAAAGTCCTCAACAAAATTCTAGCAATCAGAATCCAACAACACATTAAAAAGACCATACACCATGACCAAGTGGGCTTTATCCCAGGGATGCAAGGATTCTTCAATATCCGCAAATCAATCAATGTAATTCACCACATTAACAAATTGAAAAATAAAAACCATATGATTATCTCAATAGATGCAGAGAAGGCCTTTGACAAAATTCAACATCCATTTATGACAAAAACTCTCCAGAAAGCAGGAATAGAAGGAACATACCTCAACATAATCAAAGCTATATATGACAAACCCACAGCAAACATTATCCTCAATGGTGAAAAATTGAAAGCATTTCCCCTAAAGTCAGGAACAAGACAAGGGTGCCCACTTTCACCGCTACTATTCAACATAGTTCTGGAAGTTTTGGCCACAGCAATCAGAGCAGAAAAAGAAATAAAAGTAATCCAAATTGGAAAAGAAGTAAAACTTTCACTGTTTGCAGATGACATGATCCTCTACATAGAAAACCCTAAAGACTCCACCAGAAAGTTACTAGAGCTAATCAATGAATATAGTAAAGTTGCAGGATATAAAATCAACACACAGAAATCCCTTGCATTCCTATACACTAATAATGAGAAAGTAGAAAAAGAAATTAAGGAAACAATTCCATTCACCATTGCAACGAAAAGAATAAAATGCTTAGGAATATATCTACCTAAAGAAACTAAAGACCTATATATAGAAAACTATAAAACACTGATGAAAGAAATCAAAGAGGACACTAATAGATGGAAAAATATATGATGTTCATGGATCAGAAGAATCAATATAGTGCAAATGAGTATACTACCCAAAGCAATTTACAAATTCAATGCAACCCCTATCAAGCTACCAGCCATATTTTTCACAGAACTAGAACAAATAATTTCAAGATTTGTATGGAAATACAAAAAACCTCGAACTGCCAAAGCAATCTTGAGAAAGAAGAATGGAACTGGAGGAATCAACTTGCCTGACTTCAGGCTCTACTACAAAGCCACAGTCATCAAAACAGTATGGTACTGGCACAAAGACAGACATATAGATCAATGGAACAAAACAGAAAGCCCAGAGATAAATCCACACACATATGGACACCTTATCTTTGACAAAGGAGGCAAGAATATACAATGGAGTAAAGACAATCTCTTTAACAAGTGGTGCTGGGAAAACTGGTTAACCACTTGTAAAAGAATGAAACTAGATCACTCTCTAACACCGCACACAAAAATAAACTCAAAAATGGATTAAAGATCTAAATGTAAGACCAGAAACTATAAAACTCCTAGAGGAGAACATAGGCAAAGCACTCTCCGACATAAATCACAGCAGGATCCTCTATGATCCACCTCCCAGAATTCTGGAAATAAAAGCAAAAATAAACAAATGGGATCTAATTAAAATTAAAAGCTTCTGCACAACAAAGGAAAATATATGCAAGGTGAAAAGACAGCCTTCTGAATGGGAGAAAATAATAGCAAATGAAGCAACTGACAAACAACTAATCTCAAAAATATACAAGCAACTTATGCAGCTCAATTCCAGAAAAATAAACGACCCAATCAAAAAATGGGCCAAAGAACTAAATAGACATTTCTCCAAAGAAGACATACGGATGGCTAACAAACACATGAAAAGATGCTCAACATCACTCATTATTAGAGAAATGCAAATCAAAACCACAATGAGGTTCCACTTCACACCAGTCAGAATGGCTGCGATCCAAAAATCTGCAAGCAATAAATGCTAGAGAGGGAGTGGAGAAAAGGGAACCCTCCTACACTGCTGGTGGGAATGCAAACTAGTACAGCCACTATGGAGAACAGTGTGGAGATTCCTTAAAAAACTGCAAATAGAACTACCTTATGATCCAGCAATCCCACTGCTGGGCATACACACCGAGGAAACCAGAATTGAAAGAGACACATGTACCCCAATGTTCATCGCAGCAGTGTTTATAATAGCCAGGACATGGAAACAACCTAGATGTCCATCAGCAGATGAATGGATAAGAAAGCTGTGGTACATATACATAATGGAGTATTACTCAGCCGTTACAAAGAATATATTTGAATCAGTTCTGATGAGATGGATTAAACTGGAGCCGATTATACAGAGTGAAGTAAGCCAGAAAGAAAAACACCAATACAGTATACTAACACATATATATGGAACTTAGAAAGATGGCAATGACGACCCTGTATGCAAGACAGCAAAAAAGACACAGATGTGTATAACAGACTTTTGGACTCAGACGGAGAGGGAGAGGGTGGGATGATTTGGAAGAATGGCATTCTAACATGTATACTATCATGTAAGAATCGAATCGCCAGTCTATGTCTGACGCAGGATACAGCATGCTTGGGGCTGGTGCATTGGGATGACCCAGAGAGATGTTATGGGGAGGGAGGTGGGAGGGGGGTTCATGTTTGGGAACGCATGTAAGAATTAAAGATTTTAAAATTAAAAAAAATAAAATATTTCCATACAAATCTTGCCTGACTTCAGGCTCTACTACAAAGCCACAGTCATCAAAACAGTATGGTATTGGCACAAAGACAGACATATAGATCAATGGAACAAAATAGAAAGCCCAGAGATAAATCCACACACATATGGACACCTTATCTTTGACAAAGGAGGCAAGAATATACAATGGAGTAAAGACAATCTCTTTAACAAGTGGTGCTGGGAAAACTGGTCAACCACTTGTAAAAGAATGAAACTAGATCACTTTCTAACACCGCACACAAAAATAAACTCAAAATGGATTAAAGATCTAAATGTAAGACCAGAAACTATAAAACTCCTAGAGGAGAATATAGGCAAAACACTCTCAGACATAAATCACAGCAGGATCCTCTATGATCCACCTCCCAGAATTCTGGAAATAAAAGCAAAAATAAACAAATGGGATCTAATTAAAATTAAAAGCTTCTGCACAACAAAGGAAACTATAAGCAAGGTGAAAAGACAGCCTTCTGAATGGGAGAAAATAATAGCAAATGAAGCAACTGACAAACAACTAATCTCAAAAATATACAAGCAACTTATGCAGCTCAATTCCAGAAAAATAAACGACCCAATCAAAAAATGGGCCAAAGAACTAAATAGACACTTCTCCAAAGAAGACATACGGATGGCTAACAAACACATGAAAAGATGCTCAACATCACTCATTATCAGAGAAATGCAAATCAAAACCACAATGAGGTACCACTTCACACCAGTCAGAATGGCTGCGATCCAAAAATCTGCAAGCAACAAATGCTGGAGAGGGTGTGGAGAAAAGGGAACCCTCCTACACTGTTGGTGGGAATGCAAACTAGTACAGCCACTATGGAGAACAGTGTGGAGATTCCTTAAAAAATTGCAAATAGAACTACCTTATGACCCAGCAATCCCACTGCTGGGTATACACACCGAGGAAACCAGAATTGAAAGAGACACATGTACCCCAATGTTCATCGCAGCACTGTTTATAATAGCCAGGACATGGAAACAACCTAGATGTCCATCAGCAGATGAATGGATAAGGAAGCTTTGGTACATATACACGATGGAGTATTACTCAGCCGTTAAAAAGAATTCATTTGAATCAGTTCTGATGAGATGGATGAAACTGGAGCCGATTATACAGAGTGAAGTAAGCCAGAAAGAAAAACACCAATACAGTATACTAACACATATATATGGAATTTAGAAAGATGGCAATGACGACCCTGTATGCAAGACAGGAAAAAAGACACAGCCGTGTATAACGGACTTTTGGACTCAGAGAGAGAGGGAGAGGGCGGGATGATTTGGGAGAATGGCATTCTATCATGTATACTATCATGTAAGAATTGAATCGCCAGTCTATGTCTGACGCAGGATACAGCATGATTGGGGCTGGTGCATGGGGATCACCCACAGAGATGTTATGGGGAGGGAGGTGGGAGGGGGTTTCATGTTTGGGAACACATGTAAGAATTAAAGATTTTAAAATTTAATAAAAAAAATAAAAAAATAAAAAAATAAAAAAAATAAAATAAAATAAAGAGCTTTGGCTCCTTTCATGGGAGAATGTATTTAGAAATGAAGATTTGGATGTGGGTTTGCTCATTACTATGGCAGTGTCACAGTTCTAGGCCCTTTCAGTGGCAGAGATGTATGTATGTGTACTAACCCATGCACATGTATCTATATTTATTTCTGTATCTGTACTCACATGCATATGAGTACATGTATGTATACACATACAGACACATATATGTAAACATTCATGTGTGTAAACATGTTAAATATATGTACATGCTAAATATGATGTCATTCTCCAACTCTAATCCAGCACCACAGGGTTCACTCTAGTCTTCAATCTTATTTGTAATTTCTTTCCCTAACAGAATCTTAAACTTCTGCATATTTAAAAATTCAATACAGAATGGATTATTACTCAGCCATTAAAAAGAATACATTTCAATCAGTTCTAATGAGGTGGATGAAACTGGAGCCTACTATACAGAGTGAAGTAAACCAGAAAGAAAAACACCAATACAGTATACTAACGCATATATATGGAATTTAGAAAGATGGTAACAATAACCCTGTATGAGACACAGCAAAAGAGACACAGATGTATAGAACAGTCTTTTGGACTCTGTGGGAGAGGGCGAGGGTGGGATGATTTGGGAGAATGGCGTTGAAACATGTACATTATCATATGTGAAACGGATCGCCAATCCAGGTTCGATGCAGGATACAGGATGCTCAGGGCTGGTGCACTGGGACGACCCAGAGGGATGGGATGGGGAGGCAGGTGGGAGGGGGGTTCAGGATGGGGAACACATGCACACCCGTGTCGGATTCATGTCAATGTATGGCAAAACCACCACAATATTGTAAAGTAATTAGCCTCCAATTAAAATGAATAAATTCATATTAAAAAAATAAAAAGTCAATATACAAAAAGGCGCAGAAATGTAAAACAAAATTAAACAGGCAAATTTTGGGAAAATATCTGCTAATGCATGAAAAAGATAAATATCCTTAGTAAATAAGGAATTCTTACAAAATGGCAAAAAAAAAACTAAAGAAAGTAAACATGAAAAAGAAATGGGTAAACATACTTCTAAAATATTTGACCATATTAGTAATAATATTAATGGAAACGAAACCAAAATGTCATTGTGACCTACCAAAATCTAAACATGGTTGCTTTCATTTATCACTGGCTTGAATATAAACTGGTACAATCCTTATGAACAATAACGTGACACTATGTAAAAGGCGTTTTAACTCTATTGGCTACACTTCTGATAGGTGATGTCTCTGAGTGAAGACAATAGAAAAGCTGGATTAAAAAGTTCCTGAAAACATCAAAGTACTAATCAAATTGTCAGGAATAGTGGCTAAAATCTAAGAGTGGGAACTAAGAGAGGAAAGCCAAAGATCAAAGTCCTTCTCTTGCCCTGGGGACATTTGCTTATACAGATCTCTAATGGAAAACAAGTCAGAATTCAGGGGAACATCATAAACTACTCTCCAACATCATGTGAAATGCCAGACTGAATGAAGCACATTCTGGAATCAAGATTGCAGGGAGAAATATCAATAACCTCAGACATGCAGATGACACCACCCTTATGGCTGAAAGCAGAGGAACTAAAGAGCCTCTAGATGAAAGTGAAAGGAGAGTGAAAGCTGGCTTAAAACTTAACATCAAAACACTAAGATCATGGCATCCGGTCCCATTACTTCATGGCAAATAGGTGGGGAAACAATGGAACACTGAGAAACTTTATTTTTTTTGGCTCCAAAATCACTGTGGGTGGTGACTGCAGCCATGAAATTAAAAGATGCTTGCTCCTTGGAAGAAAAGCTATGACAAACCTAGACAACATATCAAAAAGCAGAGATGTTACTTTGCTGACAAAGGTCCATCTAGTCAAAGCTATGGTTTTTACAGTAGTCATGTATGGATGTGAGTGTTGGATCATAAAGAAAGCCAAGCGCCGAAGAACTGATGCTTTTGAACTGTGGTGCTGGAGACTCTTGAGGGTCCCTTGAACTGCAAGATCACACCAGTCAATTCTAAAGGAAATCAGTCCTGAATATTCACTGGAAGGACTGATGCTGAAGCTGAAGTTCCAATACTATGGCCACCTGATGTGCAGAACTGACTCACTGGAAAAGACCCTGAGCTGGGAAAGATTGAAGGCAGGAGGAGAAGGGGATGGCAGAGGATGAGATGGCTGGATGGCATCACCAACTCGATGGTTATGAGTGAGCAAGCTCCAGGAGTTAGTGATGGACAGGGAAGCCTGGTGTGCTGCAGTCCATGGGGTCACAAAGAGACGAACACGACTGAGCAACTGAAATGAACTCTCCAACACTGAGCTAGGACCCTAAAGAGCTAGCATGAACTGGAAGTGATCAGTGCCTTCATGTACTTGCAATCCCTCTTTACCTTTGATTGGCCCTGAAAATCTAAGACTTGAACCTTGATTAAGGTAGTCCCAGACTGCTAGTGCTTAAATGTGCCAGTAGAAGGGAATTAAAGTTCTCTCTAGAGGAAGAAAGCATCATTCAATGCCAAAAACTTTCAAAATAATTTCTAGCCCACAGTCAAAATGAACCAGGTATATAAAGGGGTAAGATATCTTGATCAAGAACCAGCAAAACTGACAGACAATAATGATGAATAGGGATTTTATATACAGAGATTATCCTACATAGATTATTGAATAAGGAAACCTACTATGTCTCATAATATAAAAGTTGAGGTTGAATATTTTTTTGAAAAAAAGAGAAAATATATAGATTTTAAAAAGGAAAACACAAAATTCAGAAAAGAAGGTAGAAGATATAGAGAATACTATAAGGTATACCTATATCTATACTTACTTGGGTCACAAATGTGATGAGAGAAAGAAAAAGGCAAAGGTAGTAT
Source organism: Capricornis sumatraensis (assembly GCF_032405125.1). Classification (NCBI taxonomy): domain Eukaryota; kingdom Metazoa; phylum Chordata; class Mammalia; order Artiodactyla; family Bovidae; genus Capricornis; species Capricornis sumatraensis. The sequence goes on along the minus strand of NC_091092.1, from coordinate 102,255,050 downwards.
TTGAAGAGATAATGGCTGAGAATATTCTCTAACCATAAACAATATCAATACACCTATTCAAGAGACCTAAAAACCTAAGGCAGGATTAAAACACATGCACACACACACACACATCACAGAAAAAACTATAGAAAACAAAAGATGAAGAAAACATTCTTTCAATAACCTTAAAAATAAAGACTACCCTCAGAGAGAAGAGACAGAGTGCTAGCTGAATTCTTAATATCAATGGAAGCTAGAAAACAGTAGAATCATATATAATGGAAAGAAAACATCAACCTAGAATTCTCTACCCAGTGGATATCCCTCAACACTAAAGGGAATCTAAAGAAATTCTGAAACTAACAAAAATGGAGTTTGCACTTAGCAGACTGACACACAAAAAAATGAATCCAGGTAAAACTTTAGAGATGCTGAAAGAATAAATAACAAAGAAAGGATTAGTGTGTAGGTAAATCTAAATGAATAACAACAATAATAATATAATTTGGAGTGATGTAAATACATGCAACCTACACATTTATATACACAAATATCCTGTAAGTCAAGGGTTGCATTATATGGAATTAATGTGCTATACAGTGCTTATATTGTTCAGGAAGACAATAACAACATCAACATTAGGATTTGATGAATTAGGGAGGCATTTCTGGGGTATACACTCAGATAACAGCAACGGGTTCTTAAACTTCTGAATTAATAGAAGAAAAAATGAAATAACAAAATGTATTCAACTGATTCAAATAAATCAGGGAAGGTGAAGAAATATGTAATAGTTGGTATAAACAGAAAGCACATAAGAAGACCATAATGTCAATTAAAATATACTAAAATTAAATGTAAAAGAAATAAATGCTCTAATTAAAAAATGAAGATTCAGAGTCTAGAATAAAAAAAAAAACAACTATATTCCTTTAATGAGAGACACATGTAAAACCCAAGGATGCAAAAAGTTTGAAATTTTAAAAAGGAAATAAATTCTAGAAAATTAAATCCAAAGTAGAACGACAGAAAAAACAACAAATAGAAATTACTGAAATAGAAAATAAACACACAGTAAAAAGGAATTACAGAGCTACAAGTCATTGATCAAAAGACTAATAAAATGGGTAAATATCTGGCAAGGCTGAGAAAGAAAAAGAAAAGGTGTAAATTACTAGCATTAAGAATGAAAAAGACCCTGTAGAGATATTACGAACTACTTTATGATAAAATTGTTTAAAGTTTAGATAAAATGCACTCATTCCTAGCAAAATACAATTCTTCAAGGGTGAAAGATTAATAAACAAAAACCCAAATATTCCTATAAATATTTAAAGAATTGAATCAGACATGAAAACCCTTCTCATAAGAAAGTCTGGCCTGGATGGGTTTATAGGTAAGTTCTACCACTCACAAACAAAAAACAGAGACGACTACTCAATTCATTTTATGAGACTAGTGTAATCTAGAAATAAAAATCTGATACGGATAGTACAAGAAAATTATAGTATAATCTTCCCACAAATATAGATGTAAAAAGTCTAAACAAAATACAAGCAAACCAAATCTAACAATAAAAAGGATTATATGGATTATAAATCAACACCAAGTGTGGTTAATGAAAAAATCAATGAAATTCATTGCATTAGCAGAGTAAAGAAAACCATATGATCACTTCAATATACACAGAAGAAACTGATAAAATTCACCATCCATTTATGCCTAGCAAACCCTAAGATCAGAAATGAACAAAGATTTGCTATCATTATTCTGGATATTTTATCCACTGCAGTAAAGGCTAGAGAAAGAATCCTCTCCATACACAGATGATCAAGTATGCAGAAAATCCACACAGTTCTATAGATAAATTATTAGAAATGATGAAGCTTGATGAATAAAAGGAATATAATGTCAATATAAGGAAGGAGAGTAAGAGAGAGAGAAAGGGGGAGGGAAGGAGGGAGAGAGACTGATCTACATTTAAAAGCAAATACCTAAGAATCTAACAAAAGACGTATATAACTTCTATGAAGAAAAGTATAAAACTTTATTGAAAGACATTAAGGATCTAAATAAACGGGAAGACAGACACTATATTCATAAATTGGAAGACTCAATAATAAATCTGTCAATTATTCTCAAGCTGCTATAAAGATTTGACATAAAAATTTAAGGCAAAATCTCAACAGTTTTTTAAGTGTGCATATGTATAAATTGACAACTTGATTCTAAAATGGAAATGGAAAATGCAGAGACAAGTACAGCTCTTAAGAAATGTCTAAAGAAGAACAAAGTGGAAAGCCCTGCTCTACAAGTAACCAGGACTCATTGTAAAGCTAAGACATTGTACTCGCAGTGCAATGCCAGGCAAATAGGCCAAGAGACCAGAACAGAGCCTAGAACAATCGCACATATATAGATGCCTGATTTATGGCAAAAATGGTACTACAGAGCAGTCTTTTCAGTAATTGTGCTGAGACTATTGACTATCCATATGGAAAAAAATGAAACTAGACTGCTACCTTACGGTGTACCCCAAATCAATTCCAGGTGGATAGGAAAACATAACAGAATATCTTCATAATCTCAGGGGAGTAAATAATTTCTTAAACAAGATACAAAAACACTGGCCATAAAATTTTAAAATGATAAATTAGACTATATTAAAATCACAAACTTCTGTTAATCAAAAGATATCATTACAAGAATGGCAATTTAGGGAAGAATATTCAGGAAGATTACCAGTGGTCATGTACAGTTGTGAGAGCTGGACCATAAAGAAGGCAGAGCACCCAAGAATTGATGCCTTTGAACTGTGGTGCTGAAGAAGACTCCTGAGAGTCCCTTGGACAGCAAGGAGATCAAACTAGTCAATCTTAAGGTAAATCAAACTTGAATACTTATTGGAAGGACTGATGCTGAAGCTGAAGCTCCAGTATTTTGGTCACCAATATTTTGGATGCGAACAGCTGACTCATTGGAAAAGTCCCTGATGCTGGGAAAGATTGAGGGCAGAAGGAGAAGAGGCCATCAGAGGATGAGGTGGCTGAATGGCATCACTGATGCAATGGACATGAACTTTGGTAAACTCTGGGAGATGGTGAGGGACAGGGAGGCCTGGTGTGTTGCAGTTCATGGGGTTGCAAAGAGTCACACGACTGGGCGACTGAACAATCAGGAAGAACTACAAGGAGATTCTACTACACACCAATTGGCTAAAATTGGGATGTATATAGAGAGTAACATGGAAACATACATTACTATATGTAAAATAGATCCAATGGGAATTTGCTGTTTGACTCAGGGAACTCAAACTAGGGCTCGGTAACAACCTAGAGGGGTGGAATGGGGAGGTGGAGGGATGTTTAAGTGGGAGGGGACATAAGTAAACCTATGCCTGATTCATGTTGATGTTTGGTAGAAACCAACAAAACACTATAAAGCAATTATCCTTCAATTAAAAATAAATTTAAAAATTCCAACAATGCCAAGTATTAGCAAAGGTGTGTAGCATAGGTAATAATTAATCGTGAGAATAAAAGGAAGGCATAAATTAGCAAATAAGGACTAAAAACAGTATTTTAAACATGGGGCAGTGCCAGGAAAACTAGGACTTGGATCACCTTAGGGAGGCATATACCACTGGTAAAGGGTCAGTTCACACATCTACTTTAGAAAATAGCCTGATGTTATCTAGGAAAACTGAGGTTATAACAATATAAACTCTGAAACCTATTAACTCTACTCCTAGGTCTACACCCTATATGAATGTTTACTTAGGTGCACTAGGATACAGGTACAAGATTGTTTGCATTATTGTTCAACATAGCCAAATCTGGAAACAACTCAAATACACATTAACATTTACATGAATAAATAAACGTGTGAATGTTTGTTCACTAACACTATACAGCACTATAGCAACAAAGTAACAGAGGTCAAAATAACCTGGATAAATCTCACAGACTCAAAAAGAATGTCTACTGTATGATTCTATGTAAATAAAGATTTCAAAAGGTAGATAACACTGAATTACACTATTCAGGGATACCTATTTAGATGGTATAGAAAGAAAAAACATGGAAGTTAAGTCTAGATTAATGTTAATTGTGAGAGAGGTAGGGGGTTGCAGTCAGAAAGGGGCATATGAGGGCTGTTGAAGTGCTGGCAGTTTTAAAACTTCTTGACCTGGGTTGCAGCTACATGGTTCCTTACTTTACAATAATTCTTTATGCTTGTATAGTGCTGTGTATGCATTTTTCTAAATGTAATACATTCAATTAAAAAAGGCTAAATCTATGTGTGATAGAGGTGTTTGTATACATTCATATACTAATTCTAATATCTAGGAATTCTACTTCTAAAAACTCATTTTGAGGAAATAAGGCAATCAGGGGGTGTGTGCAAGTAATTAAGTACAAGAATATGATTAATTATAACATTACTTCTAATACAGAAAAACAGAAAACAGTGTAAATGTCCAACTTTAGAGGAAATTTAAGTATAGCACATGCATACATAGTTCAGACATCTTGATGTAGCCATTAAAATGTTATATGTAAAAAAGTATTTAATCGTATAATGTGCATACATGCTCAGGTGTGTCTGACTCTTTGCGACCCCATGGACTGTAGCCCACCAGGCTCCTGTCCATGGGATTTTCCAGGCAAGAATACTGGAGTGGGTTGCCATTTCCTTCTCCAGGGGATCTTCCCAACCCAGGGAGTGAACCCACGGCTCCTGCATCTCCTGCACTGGCAGGAGGATTCTTTACCACTGGGAAGCCCTATTTACTCGTATAGCAAAATGCTTAAAATTATTAAGTTAAAAGAACCAGGATACAAAATTGTATGTATAAATGATCTCAACTTAGTGCAACTGTGATCATGGGTATACATAGAAGGAAATGTTTTTGAAATGCTCACTGTGATTACCTTTTGCAAATGGTATTATTTTTATCATTATAATTTTCCATAATCTAAATTTGTACAAAGGATATGTATTACACTAAAAAAAACTTATAAAATTTCATTTTAAATGAACTACTTCTTTTAAAAAACAAAGTTAACTGAACTTTCTTATTTTATATATACACAAATTTATTCAAAGTTATTTCATACACAAAAAAATTACCAGAGTAACAATTTCAAATGCATTTCTAAGATAGTAGGCATCAGAATGCAGTTTGTTTCCTAAAGTATTCGAACCTTAACATCTATTCTACACTGTGACATCTCGATCTAGGATTTGTTTTATACAGAAATTGGGACACCTTCATTTTCCCCCCCAAGAGATGTCAAAATCATATAGTAATTACAGTTAATAGTTTTTTTTTTTTTAAATCCAAACTTTGCAATTATCTTTATAATAATGTTTTCAGATCCAGGAGTTTATTAACTCAAATCCTTCTTATGTTGTTCTCTATTATTGTGTGGAAGAGTTAACATAGAAGGCCTAACTATTATCTCTCAAAAGGCTTGCAAGGCATACCTCCAAGGTCAGCTCTTGATTGGCATATGCGAACTTGGATGGGTTCTGCCCCTCCTAAATGAAAAGAGTGGCTCACTGTGTCTAAACTGCTTGTGCAAACAATATGATTTATCCTGAACACCTGCTTTCTTTCTGGGAGTCTGGAATTTGCTATGCGCCAGGCAGAGGGTGTTTACATGACAAGCCCGTGACAAAAACCCTGGGTGCTGAGTCGCTAATGAGCTTCCCTGGTGGACAACATCTCACATGTGCTGTCACAGCTGCTGGCTGGCAGAAGACCCTTGAAAGCGTGTGCCTTGCTGCCCCTGGACTACAATCCATGCACCTTGTCCTTTTGCCAATTGTGCTTTATACTCTTTAGCTAGTAATAAATCATAGCTGTGAATATGACTATACGCTAAGTCCTAGGAGTCCTCTTAGTGTTAGTAGCTCAGTTATGTCCAACTCTTTGCAACCTCATGGACAGTTACCAGGCTCCACTGTCCATGGAATTCTCCAGGCAAGAATACTGGAGTGGGTTACCACTTCCTTCTCTAGGAAAGAGTCCTCTTAGTAGGTCATCAAATTTGGGAGTGGTCTTGGGGATCCCTGACACATAGTTCTTAAAACTAAAACACAATTAAACATCTAATATAGTGGTAAGTCAACAGAAATGTTTAACACCGACCACTTCCCTGGTGGCTCAGACGGTAAACAGTCCGCCTGCAGTGCAGGAGATGTGGGTTCGATCCCTGGGTCGGGAAGATCCCCTGGAGAAGGAAATGGCAACCCACTCCAGTATTACTGTCTGGGAAATCCCATGGACAGAGAAGTCTGGTGGGTGACAGTCCAGTGGGTGGTAAAGAATCGGACATGACTGAGCAACTAACACACAGTTCCAAATGTTATGTGCAGCCTGGATGGGATGGGGGTTTGGGGGAGAATGGATACATGTATATGTATGGCTGAGTCCCTTTGCTGTCCACCTGAAACTATCACAACATTGTTTGCTAATTGGCTATACCGCAATACAAAATAAAAAGTTTATTTTTATCCCTGCCACAGTCCTGGCCCTGCCGAAATCACATCAATAAAAGCATATCACAGGGAAAAAAAGTTTTAAAAATAAAAAAATGAAGAAGCACTACATCATAAAAAAAGAGAGAGAGATGTTTAATTTTAAAAAGTTTATGACACAGATATTTTCTTCTTGTTCTAACTAGCATTTACCAAAGACCTACACAGTTGCCTGGGCTTCCCTGGTGGCTCAGATGGTAAAGAATCTGCCTGCAGTACAGGAGACCCAGGTTTGATCCCTGGGTCGGGAAGATTCCCTGGAGAAGGAAATGGCAACCCACTCCAGTACTGTTGCCTGAAGAATCCCATGGACAGAAGAGACAAGAGGGTTACAGTCCAAGGGGTAGCAAAGAGTCGGACACAAGTGAAGTGACTTAGCAAACACACACACACACACACACACACACACACACACAGAGTCACCCAATTAGGTCCTTTCATGTATCTTAGATTATTAAATTACCAGAAGTATCAAGTTTCTAATGTTTACTAGGACCAAACTATTTCCCAACCATTTCCTATTACCCAGCACTTAAAGAGGCATTCAATAAATATTTGCTCAATGAATGAAGAGTAATTTCTATCATTACACATAAAACCAAAAAATCAAAATAGATAAAACTAGCTATAAAAATATGTACAAATTTTCATATAAATTAAAATGTTACATCCAGATTTTTCTTGCCTGATATGAAACAAGTATGTTTTCTCTTAAGTGGCAAATTTGCTGGTAAGTAGTAATCAGTTCTACTCTATCGGTATAAATGACTTCCACAAACATTCCCTTCTCTGAGCATAAATACCAGACTAAAAATAAAATTTTAACAACAAAATTAAATAAAAGGACTTTTAGGCTACCTCCTTTGTGAACTTCAAAAATACAAACACTTAATATTATTTTAAAAGATAGAAACTATTGTCTCCATGTCAGATGTGTTTTAAATCCGTTTTTAATTACTGTAAGTCTCCCTGTGGTATATGTAATCATTCTATAATAAGGTAATTAAAATTTCTTGGCCAGCCAATTTAGGATTTACAGCTTAACTCAAGTATCAGATGCTACTAAACATAAGCCCTGATGTGTGACTTAGAAATAAACGTTTAATTTTTTGGGGGAAAGGAACAATATTTATTTACTCATTTTTTAACTTTTTATTTTATATCGGGATATAACCGATTAACAATGTTGTGATAGTTTCAGGTGAACAGCGAAGGGACTCAGCCACACATATACATTTAATTTTAAGGTGGGGGGGATGACATGACACAGCCCTGTCTTCAAAGCTGAACCTATGTTTTAAAATGTTTATTTTGCTGAAAACAATTGCAAACTGCTACAGGCAAGTTCTAACTTAACTGTAGTCTGGAACCCATGGATATAGTGTAAACACATGCAGATTTCTAACAAACTACTGTGTGTGTTGGGGATAATGACAACATGGTCTCTGAATAGTATTACCCTTACTTTAAAAGTCAATCATCTCTTGACCTCTCGCTTCAGGACCCACATTTGTTGACACTGAATATCTAGGGGGTGGGGCCTGGTACATCCTGGTTTAACAAGCTCTACTCAGGATTTTCCAATGCCAAAGTTTGAAATCTACTGCTCTAATCTTTTCCAGCAGTAAAATTCTGGTTCTGTCTCTGTATTTAAGTATGCTTCAGTCTTATAAATAAATCATTTATATCAACTAGTTCTAAGGATTTTGCTAACTTGATAAGCAACAAGATTGAGCCATGTAATGTTGTGACTTCAGTTTAGGGGAAAAAGGGGGAGAGCTGGTTATAGACAGTCTGTGGCAAACAAAGATATGGATACCATACCTAGAAAGTCACCAGTAACCCAAATATATTTGCTTGGTCTAGCCTTTTCTCCATCAAAATTATCAGAGCTATTTCCAAGCAGCCAACAAATAGCAAAGTCAACTGACCTTATTTCATTTGCTTTCTCTTTCTTTGTCTACTCTGTATCAGTGTCATGTCAGAAAACTGGAAAAGATCTAGATAACTCATAACCTGAGCAAAGAGACCTGAATACTAAGGGTCATCAGATCTATTGCCAGAAAAATTCTAGTGTAGCCCTGTCTATAACACATAGTAGCTATGTGAGCAATCTCTTATCTAGCCAGTAGGTGGAGGCACGCACAAACTTATGCTTTGCTCTTTGATCCACAGGACTTTAAATCTTATAGTAATGAATGGTTTGGGTTTGTTCATTTGTTTTAAACTGAGGGGATCAAAGGGAATGCAAAAAACAGGGCAAAGATGACTGTTGAGGTGAATTTATAAAAAAAGAATGATACAAAAGAACAATTTTATGTTTCTAGCCCTTGGGCAAAGATGACTGTTGAGGTGAATTTATAAAAAAAGAATGATACAAAAGAACAATTTTATGTTTCTAGCCCTTCTGAGAAATAACTAAGTTATTTTAACTGTGAATTTATAATTTACTTCCAGATCCCTAGGGCTAATAGAACAATTCTAAATTGAGAAACAGATCCTTTAAAAATTCATGTTCAATCAAGGAAAGCAACATTAACTGAATATGACATGATACTAAGGAGTTGTTCAGTCTGCTAGATATGATAATAGTGTTTTATACATACACAGAGACACATAAATAGAGTCCTTATCTATAAATACAAACAGTATTTATAGGTGAAATGATATTTAGAAATTGCCAAGAAAAAAAGACAACAGTAAAGGATAGACAGAATAAGAATGGCAAAATATTGATAACTACTGAAGCCCAGTGACAGGCACACAGAGGTTCCTTATATTATTTCCTTTCTATTTGAAAACTTCCAAAATAAAAGGTTAAAAACTAGGAAGCTATATTCTAGTTATTTGGCTTAACAGTGACATTATGTGGCTGGTAACTATGCAACTTCAATGAGGTCTTGTTCTTAATACATAGCCATCTAATCACAACTGAATCATACAAAATATAGCTATATAAAATCCCATATAATTCAACATTGTGAAACTAAAACTAACCTGTTAAATCCACTGGAAACAATACTTTATCACTGTAGAGCAAGTCACCATCTTATAAGGTGAATGAACACTGATCTCTCATCTAGTTTTCATAATCTTATGAAGATTTTAAAAAGACTTGGTCAAAGTCACAGAATTAGTAAAAACGATGGAGGTGGGATACTAACCAAAGTTTTATGACACCAAGGGCCATCTTCTCTGTACTATACTGTCCCTTAGACCCCTTTGAAACAGATAGCAAATGTGAAATTTAGGGGAATTTTACAATTTTGCTTTCTGTGCTTGCTACTTTATAGTAAATGGCAAAATCTGTTGTCTAGTTTTCTTAGTGAATAAAAAAGTATGGACAGAAACAAATTTCTTGAATAAAGAATAAAATAAAAAAGAGAATTACAATATGTTAAAATTGGAAGGGACGTTAAAGCCCCTATGTAGTCCAAAATTAAAACCTCTTCTTCAGGACACCTGGATGGATCCAGGTTTAGCTTGAGCATTTCTAGTGAGGAATAGCAGACTCAGTGAAATAGCTGCTTCATTCATGGAATTAGTCTAATCATTAAAGAGGGCTTTCTTGCTTACAGGTGGAATCTACCTGCCACCTGTTGATTCTAGTTATAATTCCTCACCCTACACTGAATAATCACAGAATCCTCTTACACTTGATGATCTTTCAAAGCACTAAAGACATCCATTATGATCCAGTATGGTTTTATGATCTGGGGACTCTTTTTGCAGTAAAATAAAAATGAATAGATTCCTGGGTAACTAAATTTTTTTAGTCTTTTCAATAGCTCTTCCAGGCCAAATGGTCCTCAAAGTGGGGCTTAGGTATTTCTGGGAGTACTCAAAGCGTTTTCAGGGGACACACATATCAGGATATTTTTAAGTCATTTAAGCCAAATAGGAAAAGGAGTATGTCAGGGCTGTATACTGTCAGTCACCCTGCTTATTTAACTTATATGCAGAGTACATCGTGAGAATTGCTGGGCTGGAAGAAGCACAAGTGGGAATCAAGATTGCTGGGAGAAATATCAATAACCTCAGATATGCAGATGACACCACCCTTATGGCAGAAAGTAAAGAGGAACTAAAAACCCTCTTGATGAAAGTGAAAGAGGAGAGTGAAAAAGTTGGCTTAAAGCTCAACATTCAGAAAACGAAGATCATGGCATCTGGTCCCATCACTTCATGGCAAATAGATGGGGAAACAGTGGAAACAGTGTTTTTGGGGGCTCCCAAATCACTGCAGATGGTGATTGCAGCCATGAAATTAAAAGACGCTTACTCCTTGGAAGGAAAGTTATGACCAACTTAGATAGCATATTCAAAAGCAGAGACATTACTTTGCCAATAAAGGTCCGTCTAGTCAAGGCTATGGTTTTCCCTCTGGTTATGTATGGATGTGAGAGTTGGACTGTGAAGAAAGCTGAGTGCTGAAAAATTGATGTTTTTGAACTGTGGTGTTGGAGAAGACCCTTGAGAGTTCCTTGGACTGCAAGGAGATCCAACCAGTCCATCCTAAAGGAGACCAGTCCTGGGTGTTCATTGGAAGGACTGATGCTAAAGCTGAAACTCCAGTACTTTGGCCACCTCATGCGAAGAGTTGACTCACTGGAAAAGACTCTGATGCTGGGAGGGATTGGGGGCAGGAGGAGAAGGGGACGACAGAGGATGAGATGGCTGGATGGCATCACTGACTCGATGGATGTGAGTCTGAGTGAACTCCGGGAGATGGTGATGGACAGGGAGGCCTGGCGTGCTGCGATTCATGGGGTCACAAAGAGTTGTACACGACTGAGTGACTGAACTGAACTGAAGCCATAGCTACATTTGCCATGATTGGGTCTGTCTGAAAACAAGCCTGTGGTCTGCTGATTTTCCTTTTGTGTCTCCACTCAGAAGAACCCATCTCAAAGACCAACCATTTACCTGGGCTGAAAAACCTGCCTAACTTCAAAGAGACAATTAGGGAATGCAAAGCTTGTGATCTGTGAGAGCAAAACTGCTTTGGAAAGGACGGGGAGAGCCACCTTATTTCATCCAGGCAATATATTCACGGCAAAGCCTTATCTAGTTTAGAATTAGACATCAATAGTAAGATATCTGGCTGTCACAGTGATATCTATCAACACTTTAACTTTATTTGAAAAATGAAGTCTGATTTGTTCTTCTGAGAGAATGAGTTTGACGATGATGGCTAGCTCTGCCATTTCGGTCACAGAGCAGACATTTTCCATACATTGAATGAGCTAAAGGTATAGTGTCAGGGTTTTGAAGAGAATGCATTTTTTAAAAACATGCAATTGACTAAGAATTGCATCCTCACAATAAAAGTTTTTAATCAACTGAAAGCTATGTCTGGAAGCACATAGTTTTCAAACATCTTTTAGCAGGTTTGCCAACAAAAACTTTGCAGGCTGTGTCACTATGATGGAATTTCTAGGCTCTTTCCCACTCAGGCGATCCCATTCCGGAAGCATGCCAGTGTTTTGCTTATTAGGAACACTCTAGGGAGAATAGGCAATGTACTGATATAACACACTGGGGCTGGGGCTTGGTTCTGCATACCATACACTTCTACTTAATGAACCCAAAGCTTCCATCCAGGGCTTTTTAAAGCTGTTGCAACAACTAACTAAACTGCTGACATCTTTTTCACATAAGCAGTTACACCTAAATTCACAGTGATCTTGCACTTATATACGTGAATGAATGAGTTTATATTAATTGGTCTTAAATTTCACCTTCTTTGTTTTAGCTTCTTTGCTATGACCTTGTAAAATAGTTTAAAATTTGGTCTAGATATTCACTTGATTAGCTAGCTCCTGGAGAGGGCAGCTTCTGACAAAGCTTCCAGTGATCACCACCTCCAGGTCTTCACAACCTGGTGTAATCCTCTCCTGTTGGGTGTGGACTGGATCTAGTGAATTATTTCTAACCAATAGACTATGGCAGAAGTGGTAGTGTGTGATTTCAGAGAGAAGGTTACAAAACTGACTTCTGTCTGCTTCCTACTTTTGTGGTCTTGCTTGTTGACTGACCCTGATGAAGCCAGCTGCCACGGAACCACTCTAGGGAGAAACCCAGTGATGAGGAACCTAGGGAGGCCTTGGGCCAACAGCTCATGAGACACTCAGGCCCTCAGTCTGATAGCATACTTCCAACAACCATGTGAGTGAGCTTGGAAGCAGATCCATCCCCAACAGAGCCTTAAAATGACTTTGGCCCTGGAAAATCCCTGGATTACCACCTTGTGAGAGACCCTAATCAAAGTCACTGATTAAAATTTTGAATAGTATGCCACCCCATAAGGCTTGATGCAGTCTCTTTGGACATAATCATCCAACCAGCTATGAAACTACCCAATTGTACTACCCTTAGGCCACATTTCTCCATCTTACTGACAAAATTTTTGTGAGGATCATGTTGAGTGGCTTCCTCAAATCAAGACTTACTGTTATCTACAGAATATTCCTTGCCAATATGGTGATTGCATTAAAAGAGGAAGTCTGTTAGTACTTGTTTTTAGTTGCTTAGAGAGGCTTGCTCGGGGCTTCCCTCATGGCTCAGCTGGTAAAGAATCTGCTTGCAATGCAGCAGACCTGGGTTCAAACCCTGGGTCAGGAAGATCCCTTGGAGAAGGAAATGGCAACCCAGTCCAGTATTCTAATGCCCGGAGAATCCCATGGACAGAGGAGCCTGGCAGGTTACAGTCCGTGAGGACGCAAAGACCTGGACATGACTGAGCGACTTCACCACCATGGAGAGGCTTGCGACATGGAAGCCTCTACTCTCAACTCAATCCTTTTCACTAAGACTCCTGTAGTCAGAATAGTATCTTTGGGACCTCCTATTCTCCTCCGTTTTCCACTTCTCTAAAGTATGGTAAAAATGTGAGGTAACCAAACATGCCCTTAGCCACTGTGAACCTTACAGTGAGAGGTTCCTTTTATTCCTATCACTTCAGGTCGTTCTGAACAGATGTGTTCACAACTATTTTGAGATTTTAAAAGTGTCAGCATCATCTAAGATGAACATCGCCTAAAGCTAATGCTTAAGAAAATAAAATGCACACTCACAATTCAAAAACCATGTAAAGCATTCCATCTGAGCTATATGTCTCCAATAATTCTACAATGTGGGGATGTTTCAGCATATGACAGATACTGGCTTCTCGCTTTAGATCTGAAAAACAAGCACAGAACATCTTGTTAGGCAGAATTCAAAAGACAATTCGAGTGAATGATGAATGAATGGATGGGATCTATGGTAACATGAAGACTTCTCTAACTATAGAGATGAAATCCCCCATTCAAACAAAGCTTAACTTTTTGCCCTTTGACATCTTTGTCAATATAACTTTTTAATATTTTTGCCAGCTTAAATCAATATACAAGTCAGCTATTATTAAGAAATATAAATAACACAACTAAATACTTAACCCAAACTCTTGTAAACAGGTTTCAAAATGTATAACTCTTTCTTGATCAGCTAATAAACAACTCAATTTGCTGTCTTGAATTTTACTTTTCTGAGGTTTCCTTAAATTGCCTAAGGATATGATGTTTATTCCTTAGCCTAAAATCTAGCATTTATAGACACACATCAGGGAAGTTACATGAATAGAAGGCAAAAAACCCAAAACAAAACAGTAAACAGAAAAGGCACTACTCTCAATTTCAAAGTTAGAACTTACTTTACATCATCTATAAAATGTGTTGGATAATTCAAGACACTATCTTCACAATGTTATTTTGAAAAACAAATTCAGATAATGTAGGAAAGACTGCTGTGTAAGTTACACAATACTATTTGAAAAATAAAAGTGTTAATATCCTCATCGTCATGATCATCACCATCACACAAAAATAGTTTGGGCGTAAGTGTCACTAGTCATGTCTACATGGAACAAGATAATTAAAGCCTTCCTGTGTTAACAGTGCTGAGTTTCACCTGCTTGGAGAGGAATAAAATCCAATGTGACATTTTTATATCTGGAAGTAGAAGGGAGACAGGTAAAAGAACCAAGGTTAAGGATATACTGCACAAAGCAGAGAGATAACATTATCTCCTCTCTGGTTTGTTAACTCAACTTAGTCTTAGCAACAAGAGCAATGGCCACAGAAGGAAACTTAGAGGATTCATAGAAGGTATAAATAAGGAAAAGAAGTCAGTAAAGAATACAAAAGAGAAGCCACCAAAAAAGGAAGAATCAATAATACAATATTAAGAAACTCAAGAAAATGGGGAATTAAGGCATAAGTAGTAAGAGAAGGGAGCTTCCCTGGTGCTGCCTGCCAAGGCTGCAGATATGGGTTCGATCCCTAGGTTGGGAAGATCCCCTGGAGAAGGAAATGGCAACCTACTTCAATATTCTTGCCTGAGAAATCCCATGGACAGAGGAGCCTGGCAGACTACAGTCCATGGGGTTGCAAAGAGTCAGACACGAATTACTGACTAAACAAGAGCAAAACTTAAGAGAAGGCTGAGAAAAGGCTGTAAGAAAGATTCAACCAGGAAAAGGCCATAAATGTTCTGAGTAAGATCAAATTCCGTGGAAAGGTCAGATTCAAACTCAGGATGCAGACAATGATGATATAACAAATTTAGACTGATCACCTCTCTCACTGGTCTAAGTACTCAATATGATTATTGTCATTTAATGTCCCAACAAGCCTGCAAGATAAGTATTTTAGAGATGAGGAAACTGGGATTTTGAAACCTGTTCAGGATCACACAGCGATTACAAGGGGTTGGTTTTGAGCCCTGGCCTAACTCCAAAGTCAGTCCTTCCACGATGCCAGGCTGTGTTTAGACATGATCCTGGTAGTAGGAAAGGAATAGCAGGGTCAAAGAAAGTTTGATTTTTTTTTTTTTTAGTCTGTTTTTGCTGTTGTTTTAGAGAGAACACTGCATTTCTAACTGTCAGTGATGAAAATCCCTTAGGATCTGGAGTCAGAAAACTTGGTGCCGGTCCAGCCTCTGTCATTACTATTGCCGGCTGACTGCTAACCTCTACAAATGCTTTCCTTACGGCAAATGAAATGGGGATGGTGATATGACGCAGGACCTGCATGGTCTACAACTTCAGAGGGCAGTGGCAAGATTCTAATGAGAAAACAGATGGGAAAGGACTGTGTGGAGTGCAACAGTGTGGGGCTGAAGGGGTTAAGGTGGTTTGGTGTTCATTGTGGAGAAAGAGATGAGATACACATGAAACATGGCCTCTATCTCCAGGAGAGGACAGGTGTGAGTAAGGTGTGGCTTTTTGCGCTGCGGAGTCATAACTACGAGGAAGGCTTTTGACAAGTGCACTAGAGGACCAGGCTGAAGCCAGACAATATAAATCAGATGCCTGCAGACTTTTTTCTCTCCCTTTAAGATTATTCTGCCTTCTGATTCTATGAAAAGCTTAGGAGTTCTAGTACTGGTTTAATGTTTATCTCCAGCTTTTCATTTTATTAGAAGTGACCCTTTTCATCCCTTCTGCTTTCACCTTAGTTTCTCTTTCCACTTCTTTCTATTCTGATCAAAGTCTGATTCTATTCAATGCTCTGACATCAGAGTCAAGAAGTAAATGGAGTGTCTGCCACAACAAAAATGGGTTTTTTCTCCTGTTTTCCATTTACTTTAAATGTTGCCCCTTTCATGTAACTGCAATGTGTTTCAGCCTCTGTATTCAACATTTGACATGTGCCACACTTGTTATACTGAAAGATCATAGAAGAAACAGATGCTCTGAAGACCTCTCCATTTGATACACACGTCTCCTTTGGTATATGGCTGAAAATGCTTATGGTCTAGTCTCTTCTAATCCACCCTCAAAAATAAAGGCAGGTTTGCTGGGGACCCTGCCTTCAAAGATTAAAACACTTCAAATGTCACTGGACCTGTCAGTAAAGCATCTGCCTGCAATGTGGGAGACCTGGGTTCAGTTCCTGGGTTGGGAAGTTCCCCTGGAGAAGGAAATGGCAACCCACTCCAATATTCTTGCCTGGAGAATCCCATGGACAGAGGAGCCTGGCAGGCTACAGTTCATGGGACTGCAAGAGTCGGACATGACTTAGCGCTTATCTTCTGACATTTCAGGGACTAAAATCTAAACAATGATTGAGCAGAACAAAACTAACAACATAAAAACATATTGAAATTATAAGGGCAATGATACAAAATATGGCTTATATCTAGGATAACTAGGCACCATTTTCCATAATTCAAGTATCAATTAAATGGGTGTATTAAATAGCCTGAAAAGAAAAATCAGTTTACAAAACACAAATGCACCATCTATGCATTCAAGCTATAGATTCCAAGAAGCTAAAAATATCTGTTTAGATGTGAGTGTGAATTAAAGACTAACTGCTATTAATTCCTTGCTGATATAGCAAACTAAAAAAGAGTATTTTCCTACAAATCAGCTCATGAAGTAGAGTAGGAAGGAATTTGAAAGTAGGTGATAATAATATGATTTGAAATTGTAATTATCTGACTGCGCAGAGATACTAGCTTAGAACATTCCTTTGAGTGACCTGACCCAGGGTTACCATGGTGCTTTGAAGATCTACTTTATCTTTCATGACTGGGAACTCCTCCACTCTGCCTTGTATTTTTTCATTTTGCAGGGAAATTTTTAAAGATTTAAGGAAGAATCTACTTCTATGTTTAGTGTCCCTATATTTAATTATGTGCCTATATTTTATCAATTTATTTTCTTTTAAAAGGGGCCACTAGTAATATGGAAAGTGATATTTGATATTCTGACCAAAACTGGAGAAACACACTTAAACTGAATTAACCCACTATATGGCATAATAAGTTCAGGCTATCCAATAACAGTAGAACAACTATGTCCTCCTGGGTCTACTTTTCAGTCTGCCCCTCAAATAAGGGAGAGTTATTTAGGAAACCTGTTTCAGGTGGTTTGTTTTAAGAAGTATGAAAAGTATGTAGCATTCATTGTTATAATATTATTAATTGTTGTTGGAAAAGGAGAATTTTTCATACTACTTTTTAAAAGTCAGATGCTGCTTTCAGAGCCCCACGACTCTGCAGCAAGCTAATTTGACCATGGGTCAAAAATAAGTTGGGTATTTACCAATGTGACTGAAGAAAGGAACGCTCTCTGACATTCTTAGCACTGGAATGGCGATCTCATTCTCAATGTCTGAGCTTTAAAGGTCAAATTTAAGAGTTAGCCTTCTCAGAATCATTCAGTAAGGTTTTAGTTTAGCATCATCCAAAAGAAATACAATGCAAACTTCACACACAATTAAGATTTTTTCAGTGGCCACATTAAAAAGAAGGTGAAATTTAACATAGTCTATGATGCTTTTGAACTGTGGTGTTGGAGAAGACTCTTGAGAGTCCCTTGGACAAGGAGATCTAACCAGTCCATTCTGAAGGAGATCAGCCCTGGGATTTCTTTAGAAGGAATGATGCTAAAGATGAAACTCCAGTACTTTGGCTACCTCATGCGAAGAGTTGACTCACTGGAAAAGACTTTGATGTTGGGAGGGATTGGGGGCAGGAGGAGAAGGGGACGACAGAGGATGAAATGGCTGGATGGCATCACTGACTCGATGGATGTGAGTCTGAGTGAACTCCGGGAGTTGGTGATGGACAGGGAGGCCTGGCGTGCTGCGATTCATGGGGTCGCAAAGAGTCGGACACGACTGAGCGACTGAACTGAACTGAACTGATGCAATCCAATATATCCAAAGTATTATTGTTGCAACATATAGTCACATTAAAAAGTATTAATGAAATATGTTATATTCTCTTTGTGTACTAAGTCTTTAAGAGCCAGTGTATTTTATTCTTATAGGACATTGCAACTAGGAGCAGTCACATTTCAAGTGCTCAATAGCCGCATGTGGCTAGTGGCTAACAAACTGGAATGGTGCAGCTCTGGATAGATTGACTTAATTCTTATCCTCTCTCAACTGTGAGTTCGTCTGCATATCTTACACAGCCATTTGTAAAGTCATTCAGTCATTCCAAAAAGAATCTAAACTCAAACACATTAAAAAAAATTGAAGTATAGTTAATTTATGTTATGTTAGAGTCATACAGCAAAGCGATTCAGTTATACATATATGTATGTGTGTATATATATATATTTCTTTTCAGATTCTTTTCTATTATATGCTATTACAACATACTGAATATAGTTCCCTGTGCTATACAGTTGGTCCCTGTTATCTATTTTATATATAGTAGTGTGTATCTGCTAATCCCAAGCGCCTAATTTATCTCATCCCCCTGCACCCTGTTATCCCCTTTAGTAACCATAAATTTTTCTTCTATGTCTGTAAGTCTATTTCCAAACAGAAGTGAAGTTGCTCAGTCGTATCCGACTCTTTGCGACACCATAGACTGCAGCCTGCCAGGCTCCTCTGTTCATGGGATTTTCCAAACAGATGTGTTTTCAAAAAGCACTTCCACAGAAGGAAACGACAGCTTTTAGTAACCCAAATCCATCACTTACTGACTAAATCTGGAATTTCTTCACTATTGTTAATCAAACCCTTTACTGGTTTCAGTTCAGTTCAGTTGCTCAGTCATGTCCGACTCTTTGCAACCCCATGGACTGCAACATGCCAGGCTTCCCTGTCCATCACCAACTCCTGGAGTTTGCTCAAACTCATGTCCATCAAGTCGGCGATGCCATCCAACCATCTCATCCTCTCTCATCCCCTTCACTTTCTGCCTTCAATCTTTACTTGGTTAGTAGCTTTTAATTATTTTATCTTGTCAAATCTACGAAACACTCAAAAGGTAGTCAACATCTGCTGAATAGCAGCCCTGTGGACACTTCAAAATTTACTGAATGATCTTAGACCATCCAGTGCGGTATCTGGGATTTTTAAGTGTTCCTCCATAATTCCTCACTTAATAGTTATAATAACCCTGTGAGGTAAATACGTCTAGTTTCACTTTACAGAGGAAAAAACTGTGCAGTGAGATACTTAGGTTGTTGAGATCACAGAAGTAGCAATGGCTCCTGGAGCTACCTAGTTTTTATATGTTCCCTCAAGATCCAATCATATAACAGTTGTAACACTGATATGGTTAATCAACTATCAAGACTGCTACAGAACCAGCTTTATTTCAGCTGCACTGTCACCAGTGATGATCAGAAATTAGACACTGATTTTTAACTGACAAATACTTAAGTATTCTCACTTGTTTCCAAAGAATTTCCAGGTTGTGTTAGAAATTCAATAGTTAAAATTCAGAGCTGACCCAGGCTCCAACTGCACATAAAGAATGCTCTAATCTAGCCATAAAATAATTGGGACAAGGATTAATGTGTTCGTTTGAATCAATATTAATAACAAAATAACTAAATGAAAGTCATTATTGACTCAACATTTTTTCCTTGGCGAGCTGAAATTAATGATCATGTGGTATTTTAAGAAAAGGATCCAAGCAGAATCTTGGAAAGATTATAGCAGCCAAGTTAAATGCTGCTGCTGAGCTCCACCTTTATCTAATAACCAGTTTGAAGACTGAAGATCCCAGCTGCCTTTGGCAATAATATAGGTCAGGCTGGCTTTAATGAGGCCATCTTCCTATAAATCAAGAAAATTGACCTTCTCAACTAGAGGATGACCAGAGGCCTAGACAGGCCCCCATACCAACCTGAGTTAAGGGGAAACTCATTATTTCTTTGATCTTCTACACATTTTACTAGCACATTTTTATTATCTTTTTTCACATACAATGAGAAATGCAAGCAGCTTGTAATTTCTTTGAATTCTTGCCCATTTAATACAATCTTACAGCCTAATATCTCACCTGTTAGGTGCATGAAGAAAAGCAGCAGCATACCATTAATTGAGAATGTTTGACTAGTGCAAAATTTGTTCTTAAATAGGCAGATACATCAGTTAGAAATCAATATCAACTACACTGTTGTTTAGTCGCTAAGTTGTGTCCGAGTCTTTGAAACCCCATGCACTGTAGCCTGCCAGGCTCCTCTGTCCATGGGATTTCCCAGGCAAGAATACTGGAGTGGGTTGCCATTTCCTTTTCCACGGGATCTTCCTGACCCAAAGATCAAACCTGTGCCTCTTGCATTGGCAGGCGGATACTTTACCACTGAGCCACCAGGGAAGCCCCTTAACTATGTTAAGCATTTACAAATTAATGATTTTAGCAATATATTTCCCAAAGAATTTTGAGTTCTGAAAGTGTAATAAATATATTAAAGCATCCTGGCCAGTTGAATACCAAATTTAAACTAAATTCAACACTATATTTGAGGTATTATCAACAACTATCAGCAGTAAATTATAACAAAGCCAATTACTGTAAGGACTGCTGTCTCCCTTTGCATTCTTCATTAGGATGAGCTTGCTAAGTATCATTTATTTCTAGGGACTTGCATTTAAAACAACTCCAGGTCGTTCTTAATCAGTATTGAAGGACTATAATTCATTTAGCTTGTTAATTAGATATTAATAAAGATACAGGTCATCAGTTCAATGATCTTTATAATATTTATCTTCTGAGGTGTTAAAATGTTCTGAAAGAAGAGCATGTGCTTAAAAACTATATATAGAGCCAATGTTAGGTTCAAATGTAACTCTGAGTCATCTATTTAAGGAGTTACTCAACCATGAATTTGGTGAGGATCTGTTCTGAACTAATAAAAATAGAAAGATGTTAGTTACATGGATAAAGGAAAAAAGCAGAGGTGAATGAAATCCAAACAACATAAAGTTTCAGCATTAGAGCTTTTCTCAAATATATGAATGACCATGATTACAAATATTTTACACATGACAAAAGTAGAAATATAATGTTTTAACACCTTTAGAAGGTATAATTCCTCTGCTGCTTTTTATTTGGGGAAAATGTAAACCAAAAAAGCACACCCGTGGTGGATTCATGTCAATGTATGGCAAAACCAATACAGTATTGTAAAGTAAAATAAAGTAAAAATAAAAATTAAAAAAAAAAGGGAGAAAGATTGGGGCATTTTACTATTATAAAACCCAGACACTGGGGACTTCCCTGGCAATCCAGTGGTTAAAAAGTTCTCCTTCCAATGCAGGGGGTGCAGGTTTGGTGCCTGGTTGGGGAGCTAAGATACCACATGCCTCAGGGCCAAAAAACTGAAACATAAAACAGAAGCAATACTCTAACAAACTCAATAAAGACTTGAGGGGAAAAAAAAAAAAAACCCAGACATCTATTTCAAAATGGTACTCCTTTATGAAAGAAAGTTGGAGAAATATCAGTTTATGCTTCAATTACTTTTCAATATTAAAGTATTGAAAAATATGTTAGGAGCTAAAGGAACTTTGTGGGATGACAGAGTGTACTATATTTAAACTCATCATATATACATATTAGAACTCTTTGGACTGTACACTTAAATGGATTCATTTTATTTTGCATAAAGTTTTATTCAATAAAGTTTGAAAAAGAAAAGTGTATTGCAATAAGACAGGAATTCAACTAATAAGTATCAAGTAAAAAAATGTTCACATACCTTGTATTTTACATTTTCCTAATTATGCCATCTATATAGTTTTCCCCCATTATCTGAAAGTACAGTGTTTCTATGAAACCTCCTATAAGCCAAAATGGCATAAAAAGACGATGAAGTTACTTTTTTTCATAAAAGCAAAACCTATCTCCAGATTTTTTTTTTCAGTTAGTGAAAACTGGTACTAATGTAGGTCTTTTGTAAAAGCAAAGTGCTATGAAGTAAATTTTTTAAAAGTGGGAGATATGTGTATTTATGTTCTATTTTTATTTACTTCCAGCTGAGTTCAACAGGGATATGTGGTAGGAGATGTTGCCTCATGACCCACTCCTGCTATACCTCTTTCTTCCACGATGGGGCAAGCCCAGGAAATACTGCCAGCAGGAGCAAAATGCTCCCCAGGAAACAATTGACAGTGTATAATATACAAATAAAAGAATGACTGAGGCCGAAATTCTCCATGGCATAGTGAAATAACTATCATAGTTTTTAAAAATAACATGAGTTTCCTGTATCCAGCAGTTGGATACTTCTGTCAACAAATCTCATGATAGGGAAAAAGAAAACGTATTAGTGAAAAAATAAGTAACAATGAATGGCACTTATTTTGAAAAGGATCAAGAAAAACAACTAGCTAATTATTTTGATAAACAGCAGCTTGAAATAGGAGATTATGCATAACCCTGCAGACTCACAGCCACAACTGCCAAAATTAAATCTTTGTTTTGTTGGTGTACTGCCCAAATCCAGACTTATATAGATAGTTGCAAATGGCTAAGAGGTATGTGTAACTTAAATAGTTCACCTTTTATCTTTATTTAAAAAAAACTAATGAAACAGCTTCAAAGAACAGTAGTAGAATCAAGGACAGCAGCTAAATGTGGCAGAGAGGAGAGGATAGTTTTTGTACAGAGTGGAACTCTGGACTAGGGAAACAGGGAATTCTGAAAAGGCCATATTTCTCCTTGTTTTAATAAAATTTTAAGTAAACAGTATACTGCTTTGCCCTTAGAAGAAACTATCTTCATTTAATCCTCTCCACAAAACCAGGAGGCAGCACACTTAAGTATCTGAAAATGTGGCAGCTTTCTACATCGGCAATTTTTTAACTTATTTGTGGCCAGAAGCCATTTTCTACATCTGCTATAGTGATACAGATTTTGTAGAAAAAGAAGGAAAAAGCTCAAGGGATTGACCTAGATACTGATGCCCAAGGGCATGAGTTTGAGCAAACCCTGGGAGGACAGGGAAGCCTGGTGTGCTGTAGTCTATGGGGTTGTGATGAGTTGGACAGGACTTACAGACGGAACAACAACAACAAAGGATAAGATGATCATCTAACCCGTCTCAAGGTCACAAAAGCACAATAGTGCTCAATAGAGACTGGAAAGCTACAGAAACTAGTGCCTCCTTGTACACCTGCATAATGAGCACAATTTGAGGACAATCACTACTTAGATTAAAAAAAATAAGCATATACCTTATATTATTTTACAGCTTCCCTGGTAGCTCAGATGGTAAAGAATCTGCCTGCAGTGCAGGAGGCCTGGGTTCAATCCTTGGGTCGGGAAGATCCCCTGGAGAAGGGAATGGCAACCCACTCCAGTATTCTTGCCTGGAGAATCCCATGGACAGACCATGAGGTTGCAAACAGTTGGACACAACTGAGTAACTAACATTTTCATGTCATATTATTTTAGCTTCTACGCCAAACCTAGCACTTTGCTGTGTGAAATGCATGAAACTATCACAAAGTGTTTTTCTTCCTTTTTTGAAAAATTACAGAATGTTCTCTTGGGGACATTCCATGTGGTCCAATTTCTTGTTTCCTATCTTGATATCAAAATAATATGAATTGTTTACTTATTAGAGTATAATGTTTAACACATAAAATAGGTATACTTCATGCTCAGGGGTTTGCCTGTTTGTTGTGGGTTGAATGTCAGAATATGTATTTCCTTTCTCTTTAAAGAATGTACATTTATAGTCAACCAGTCTTTTTTCTTGACTTTTTTCTCTAGAGCTCCTTTGCCATTTCATCGGACTTGGAATGGGTAAAACATAAGTTTCCTTAAAAGTTGAGAGAGAAACAGAGGCTTCTGGCATCTGATTCTCATACAGTTTAGTGCAATCCCAGCGAGGCAGAGCCAGTGAAAACAAGGAAAGGAAGTTAGGTAGGGCCTTAATCCCTGTTCACTTAAGGCTCACTTGTGACCTAGGTTGTGTAGTGGTAAAGAACCCATCTGCCAATGCAGGAGATGCAAGAGACTGGGGTTTGATCCCTGGATCAGGAAGATCCCCTGGAGGAAGGCATAGCAACCCACTCCAATATTCTTGCCTGGAGAATCCCCATGGACAGAGGAGCCTAGCAGGCTATAGTCCATGGGGTAGCAAAACATCGGACACAACTGAGCACACACAACAAGTCTAATTCATGTCTTAGTAACATGGGAAACAAATACAAATAATACCTTACTCAGGTCATTCTGCTGCTGCTGCTGCCACTAAGTCACTTCAGTCATGTCCGACTCTGTGTGACCCCATAGACGGCAGCCCACCAGGCTCCCCTGTCCCTGGGATTCTCCAGGCAAGAACACTGGAGTGGGTTGCCATTTCCTTCTCCAATGCATGAAAGTGAAAAGTGAAAGTGAAGTCGCTCAGTCGTGTCCGACTCTTTGCGACCCCATGGACTGCAGCCTACCAGGCTCCTTGGCCCATGGGATTTTCCAGGCAAGTGTACTGGAGTGGGGTGCCATTGCCTTCTCTGTCAGGCCATTCTAGATAATAGCTTATTTCATATAAGTGACTTTTCCAGAAAGGGTGCCAACGTGTCCTAGTTTGCCCAGTTCTTTCCAGTTGTAGCACTGAAAGTTCTGTGTCCCAAGAACTTGCCCTCAGTCCCAGGCAAACTGGGATGTTGGCCACCTATTTCCTCAGATCTGGCACTTATCCTTTCAAATGCTAACACTCTTCTGCTTGGAGGCAGTTATGATATAATAGAGCAATAGATATGTAGTCAAAAGGCCTGTGTTTAAATCTTGGTGGCTGAGATGGTAAAGAATCTGCCTGTGATGTGGAAGACCCAGGTTTGATCCCTGGGTCAGGAAGATCTCCTGGAGAAGGGAATGGCTACTCACTCCAGTATTCTTGCCTGGAGAATCCCATGGACAGAGGAGCCAGGCAGGCTACAGCCCATGGAGTCGCAAAGAGTTGGACACGACTGACCAACTAACACTTACTTACTTTCCATCACTTAGATGTTATAACTCTGAACGTTGGTTTCATCATCTATAAAATGAAAAGACTAAGAGAATAGCTCCCATACTGGTTGTAGTTAGCCCTGGGTGACTGTGAAAGTGCTTGCCATGGGGCATGACACAGAGCATGTGCACCATAAGTTGTTTCCTTTCCCTTTGACCATTTTTGGTGGAAATAATTCTCTCTTCCCTTTACCAAATTTCAGTCAAACCAAGTTTGATGACAAGAAGTTGGCAACATGAACATCTAATAACTGAAACACACTACTATATAGTTCTAAACCTACTCTTACTTTTAAATTTTTCATCTACATTTTTTTGGGAAACCGCTTAAAACAGTTTATAAGGAACCAAATCTGAAGTTGACCAAAGAATTATTTGTGTGTGTGGGGCGGGTGGGGGGCAGGTAGTAAAAAGCAGGTACAGTTGAGTGTCTAATAATGAGGACACTGGTTTTTAAAAAAAGCAAAACAGAATCCACATAGCTGCGTATGTGTGGCCCACTGACTACTGGCATCATTACTCTTCTAGACAGTCCTTAGAGTCATCCTCACATCAACTACTACTTTTCTCCCACTTCCATATGCAGCTGCCAAAACCTGTCCATTCAATTTCTGTAACACCTGTCAAAACAATCTGCCCCTTCCTGCACTTAGCCTAGTTTCAGCCCTCATGGATTCTTGTCTGGATCACAGCAAAGATCTTCTAATGGGTTTCTCTGCCTCCAGTTCCTTCTTTTCACTCTACTCATTAAATTGTCATCATTGTTTTTTATTCTAAAACAAGTATTCAGTTCAGTTCAGTTCAGTCGCTCAGTCGTGTCCGACTCTTTGCGACCCCATGAATCACAGCACACCAGGCCTCCCTGTCCATCACCAACTCCCGGAGTTCACTCAAACTCACGTCCATCGAGTCAGTGATGCCATCCAGCCATCTCATCCTCTGTTGTCCCCTTCTCCTCCTGCCCCCAATGCCTCCCAGCATCAGAGTCTTTTCCAATGAGTCAACTCTTCGCATGAGGTGGCCAAAGTACTGGAGTTTCAGCTTTAGCATCATTCCTTCCAAAGAAATCCCAGGGCTGATCTCCTTCAGAATGGACTGGTTGGATCTCCTTGCAGTCCAAGGGACTCTCAAGAGTCTTCTCCAACACCACAGTTCAAAAGCATCAATTCTTCGGCTCTCAGCCTTCTTCACAGTCCAACTCTCACATCCATACATGACCACAGGAAAAACCATAGCCTTGACTAGATGGACCTTAGTCGGCAAAGTAATGTCTCTGCTTTTGAATATACTCTCTAGGTTGGTCATAACTTTTCTTCCAAGGAGTAAGCGTCTTTTAATTTCATGGCTGCAATCACCATCTGCAGTGATTTTGGAGCCCCCCCCAAAATAAAGTCTGACACTGTTTCCTATCACTCCAAAAACCTTCATGGATGTCCATTCTATCTACCAAGATGTTGTAATAATCCCTCACCTCCATGTGGGAAGCCTTTCCAAAATGATTTTTAAGTCAAACAACTTAACTGGGGTCCACAAAGCTATTTAACAACATAACTGGAAGAAGAACCCAGTTATCTTATTTCTTGGGTTTCCCAGGTGGCTCACTAGTAAAGAATTTGCCTGCCAGGCAGAATGCTCTCTGTGCTTCCTTCTCTGTTGAAAAACACCAACTCATCCATTCAAATTCTACTCACACTTTGCTGCAAAGTTCTCCTCAACAGTCTCCTCAGCTGAGGTAGGCACACCCTGCTGTGATCTCACAACAGCTCCCCTATACACAACTCAGTATTTCAGTCTTTCCCAAACTGTGCTAGTGCTGGTGAGTTGTATTCCCGCTAACACTGTTGGAAGGCAGCACCAAGCACACATAACTCACTCAACCAGTGTCTATTATGTCTTCTCTCTCACATCAATTGTATGTGTATCATTGAATCAGAGAGTGCTGGAAATGGGACAGTCAGGGAGCCATCATCACACGCTCCTCTTCATCCTCACATTTTACTCCTAAGGGAAACGAGGTGCTGAAGTCACACAGCTAGCTTCACAGCCCAACTAGAAAATGAATTCAGGTCTCTGATTCTCAATCTTTCCATTACTCTATACTCTACTGGAAGAGAACTCGAAAAATCTCCGAAATTTCAGACAATCTAGTCCAGGTAGCACATACATACTGATTAAAGCATTTTCAGAAAATGACCCAAAAATGCCATCTGTGTGAAGAGACTTGTCTGCTAAGGTTATTTTGTATATTGTATTATAACTTAAAATGAAAAACTTCAAGGTGCTACTGAGTGCACTGGCTTAAAACAAAAGTTACATCTGCCTAACATTTCTATGTCACTGTAAAGTGTATGCCCTGCATTATTTAACATTACAAATTACATGGCCAAAAAAAGTCTTCTCTTGAAAGAATGAAGAAAGAAAATGAAAGTGTTAGTCACTCAGTCATGTCCATCTCTTTGCGACCCCATGGACTGCAGCATGCCAGGCTTCCCTGTCCATTACTGACTCCCAGAGCTTGCTCAAACTCATGTCCATTGAGTCTGATGCCATGCAACCATCTCATCCTCTGTCGCCCCCTTCTCTTCATGCCCTCAATCTTTTCCAACCTCAATGTCTTTTCTAATGAGTCAGTCTTTACATCAGGTGGCCAAAGTATTGGAGCTTCAGTTTCAGCATCAGTCCTTGCAATGAATATTCAGGATTGATTTCCTTTAGGATTGACTGGTTTGATCTCCTTGCAGTCCAAGAAGTCTTAAGAGTCTTCTCCAACACCACAGTTCAAAAACATAAATTCTTTGGTGCTTTATCCTAATAAAGGTTAAATGATCACATAATTCCAAAAGAAGTGTATGAAAAGAGCACATCTAATTGTCTTCCACTAGAGGACACTAAAGATCATATTATAGCTAGTTAGGCAAATAATATCACCAAGATCTCTGGCTACAGACAATAATATTACTGCTCTTGATAACATAATACACAGATGAGACGGTTGTTTGCCTTTGACATGTCTAAAAGCAATAACCATTATCTAACATTTTTGGAGTCAGTCTCAGAAAATATATGGACTCATTTAACCCTCACAACAAGCCTAAGAGGTAGATGATCCTCACTTTATACATGAGGAATCTGAGGCAGAGAGCAGTTAAGTCACTCACTCACAGATGCAAGTTATAAATAAGCTCTTTGTAGGGATTTCCCAGGTGGGGTGAGTGGTAAAGAACCCGCCTACAATGGAGGCTTAAGAGACGTGAGTTCGATCCCTGGGTTGGGAAGATCCCCTGAAGAAGGACATGGCAACCCACTCCAGTATTCTTGCCTGGAGAATCCATGGACAGGGGAGCCTGGTGGGCTACAGTCCATGCGGTCACAGAGAGTCAGACACGATTGAAGAGACTTAGCTAGAAATATAGAAGCTGAAATATAAAGTCTTGATTAAAGTTAAATCAGAGCAAAGTTCAGTAATAAAATCCTCACTTCAGTTCAGTCGCTCAGTTGTGTCCAGCTCTTTGTCATCCCATGAATCGCAGCATGCCAGGCCTCCCTGTCCATCACCAACTCCTGGAGTTCACTCAAACTCATGTCCATCGAGTCGGTGATGCCATCCAGCCATCTCATCCTCTGTCGTCCCCTTCTCCTCCTGCCCCCAATCCCTCCCAGCATGAGAGTCTTTTCCAATGAGTCAACTCTTCACATGAGGTGGCCAAAGTACTGGAGTTTCAGCTGGCGAGTCATGGTGGAGAGGTCTGGCAGAATGTGGTCCACTGGAGAAGGGAATGGCAAACCACTTCAGTATTCTTGCCTTGAGAACCCCATGAACAGTATGAAAAGGCAAAATGATAGGATACTGAAAGAGGAACTCCCCAGGTCAGTAGGTGCCCAATATGCTACTGGAGATCAGTGGAGAAATAACTCCAGAAAGAATGAAGGGACAGAGCCAAAGCAAAAATAATACCCAGCTGTGGATGTGAATGATGATAGAAGCAAGGTCCGATGCTGTAAAGAGCAATATTGCATAGGAACCTGGAATGTTAGGTTCATGAATCAAGGCAAATTGGAAGTGGTCAAACAGGAGATGGCAAGAGTGAATGTTGACATTCTAGGAATCAGTGAACTAAAATGGACTGGAATGGGTGAATTTAACTCAGATGACCATTATATCTACTACTGTGGGCAGGGATCCCTTAGAAGAAACGGAGTAGCCATCATGGTCAACAAAAGAGTCTGAAATGCAGTACTTGGATGCAATCTCAAAAATGACAGAATGATCTCTGTTCGTTTTCAAGGCAAACCATTCAATATCATGGTAATCCAAGTCTATGCCCCAACCAGTAACGCTGATGAAGCTGAAGTTGAACGGTTCTATGAAGACCTACAAGACCTTTTAAAACTAACACCCAATAAAATCCTACTATCTTTCAAAAAATTCTCAGTTGAGTCTATCCAAGCCACCTGATTATATCTTTGAAAACCTAGACTGCTATAAGGTACAGAATCATTAAAAATACAACTAGGTAGGGCTTCCAGAATGGCTGTGAGTATAAGGAAACCTCTCCCATAGAGAGACGAATATGAAGCAGGCTAAAATTAACAATCATTCAAAGTCTCTGGAGATTGATCAAAAGACTTACAACATATTGAGAAGCAGTTATTAAATAACATCTACAGAAACTCAATAAGAAGAATGGGAGGCTGTGGCATTCAGGACTGGGACTGAACCTGTGTCCCCTTAGCTCTGTCTGAGGAGGACCTGTTCAAAGGGGCTCAGCAGCTGTGTGCAGATCAGCTTCATGAGGTAGAAAAGCTGTTTGGGGTGGATCTCACAGCTGGTGAACCTCAGCATATCCCACTTTTCATGGTTCCATGCTGTGGAAGGCTATTTTGAGTGGCTGGTAGAAGCTGGATGGCAGCGCCTAGTTGCCACTCCCAAGTCCAGCTAAATCCAGATTTATCTGGTCAGGGTAGCTGGTAAAGAGTAGTTAGTCCCCCTTTCCTACACTGCTGGAGAGCCACAGAGGTGGGCTCGGCAGCCCAGTGGCAGCTGCAATCTCCTTCAACTTTCTAGGCCAAATAACTTGTTCAAGACAGTTAGCATCTGGTGAACAATGGCAGATATCATCCTCCTTGGCTCTGATGTGGAAGATCCCTATGGAGTGGTAGTAGCAGCCAGAAGGGAACGCACCTCCTCTCCTTGCAACCTGCACCTCCGCCCCCATACAGCTTGCTCCATAGGGAAGATCTGCGTAGAGTAGCCAGTGAAGAGGAGTTTCCTTTTCCACCATGCTCTTGTTCCATAGATGAGATTCTGCCCAGGGGAGGGTATAGCAAGCCTCATAGGCTAGCAAATCTCCTTCCCCTGACAAGGGGCTCAACTTTAACTGGATCAGAATATGGAGTAAGTTATACCACAAGGCATTGTCAAAAACAATAGAGCAATCACTAACAATTAGTACAATATGATGCCAACAGAAGTAGATCATCTTAATGGGAGATCCGGGAAGAGCGGGTTGAAGGAGCCCAGTTAAAGCCAGAGTCATTCCTAATAGTCAGAAAAGTTTTGCACATTCTCAAGGCTACTCCCTCTGAAGAGACCTACCAGAAGTTGCACTGAACCAACAAGCCAATAAACAAACAAGCAAACAAGAACAAGTCCTGGAGTACAGGAGGGCTGTTCATATCCAGATCTATTGTAACAAAAAGTTGAGACACACAAAAGACAGGAAAGAGCCATCCTTGTACATGTGTTTTTAAAAGCAGAAAATAGAAACTGCCTTAAGGAGGTCCAGATGTTGGACTTATCAAAAAACCCTCAAACTTGCTACTATAAACACATTCATAGAACTAAATGAAATTCACATTTAAAGAATTTTTAAAAGGTGTTACAAAAATGTCTCATCAAATAGAGAATATCAATAAAGAGAAATTATTTTAAAAAGAATAAAATTTATACTCTGCTGTTAAAAGGACAATAACCAAAATGAAATATTTACTAGAGAGGTTCAAAAGTAGGTTTGAGCTGGCAGGAAAAAACACAAACTTCAAGACAGATTATTGATAGAGATTATAAAATCTGAAGAATATGGAAGAGAAAAGAATGAAGACAAAATGAACAGAGCATCAGAGAAATATGAGACAACATTAATACACTAATATATGTATAATAGGAATACCATAAAGAGAGAAGAGAAAAAAAGACCTGAAAAATATACTGATGAAAAGATTGAATAAATAAATTGGGGAAAACAAACCTCCCAGATAGAAGATATTCAAATACTAACCAAGTTATCTGATTCTATTCTTTAAGATTTCATGAACCTGTTTCTCTGTGTCCATTTCAATTGCCACTTGGAAGTTAGTTGAGGTCATCATTTATCTTGCCCAGATTATGGCAAATCTCATCCTTATATTATAGTCAGTTTTTTTCTAAAACTAAAATTCAATCATACTTGACTACCAGTCCCCTACCCCACACTCAAACTCCATTCCCCTTAGATGTAGCTTGGCCCATTTAGAGCTTTTCAGAATCACCACAGTATTTATTTTAAGAAGAGGTTCCTGGCCCACATCCCATACTTACTAGATTGGACTCACTGAGGGAGGAGGCCCAAAACCAATCAGTGCTTTTAAATAAGCACCACCCTCACTCTCCTCTCCCACAATTCTTCTGAACAATGAAGAATGAAAACCATAGTGAATGGGCCTCTGCTTATGTCTTTACTCTTAGCTCTCATTGCTCCCAGAAAGTTTCAAATGGTGATCATGATATGACCACAGAGGGCTATATTGTAGGAGACGGTAACCAGAAATTCATACAGTATAATAAATGAATGTATAAAATTATTTAGGGAATCATAATTCCACTGTATGAATAAACAAACCCTTAATTCCATTGAAACATGGTGGTCTAACTGGATGCATTTCTCTTTTACCCCCTGAAGCCCAATTAATATTTCAGTAAACACATTAAAAAAGACACGGACACACAAAGATAAAAACAACAAGAGAGGCGGCAATAGCACACTAGATGAGTAAACAAACTCTTAGATGGTAGAAAGTAAACGGATAAAGTTAGCAGATCAGAGAAAGCTGAAATCCCAATGTGGCCACCATTAAGATGTGACTCTCAGTCTCTTACTCCAGGGATTGTGACTGACTGAGAATCCCAGGCAAAGCACTGTGAATCTGTCACTGTGTTCCCATCACCACCACGCTTCTCGCAGGTTACTCTCAGTCATGACTGAAAGCAGCAGGACTATTAAAGCAGGCTCATTTTTATTTAGCTATGGGACTCTGAAGGCTCATATTGGCTCAAGGACTCCCAACAGGCTTCACCAAAACTTTCTGGAAATGGCACCTTAGTCTAAGATTTTTCCTGCTCTTTCTCCTCCAAAGGACTCAGACCTGCATAACCTGTGATGGTTCTCTCAGTCTCCTTAGGCTCCCTCCCCTTTTTCACTTACAGGTAGTTTTCCAATTAATTTCTTGCATATCTAATCCGTTCTTGGTATATGCTTTTTGTAGAACCTGAACTCACACACCAAGCTTACACGAGGCAAGACAGTAAGAAGTATGCTCCGAAGTCTACCAAAATGCTCCCCGAAAGGTTTAGGAAAAGGAAGCACCATGTATCTTTGAAGCCAGGAGTCTACAGAAGAGCAGACAATAGAAGGATTGGCTGAACCTTTACAGGAGTAGTTTGACCCTAGACATCCTCAACGAAGCAAATTATTCCTGTCTTACTCTTTGGAGACTTGAGACACCAGACTCAGTTCACATCAAAATGAAGTGTTGTATCTCAATAGGAGGACTAACTGTAAAGTCTATGTATTAAATAAATAAGCATGTTAAAATAAAGACCCTTACCTTCTTCCCCAACGTGGCTCCTGGAACTACTGCAATCAGGCTTAGAAATACCTCCCCATTCTGTACACACAGCCCTAGCCCAAGATAGAAGATTGAAAGATTGTTCTCTGTTAAGCCAACCTGCTTAAGAACAAAAGACCTACAGATACTGACATCCATAGGGCTCTTGAAAAATGGTTCAGTCCTTGTAATTAAGTTACTCATGTACATAGAGTTTCCAGGCAACTGGTTAAGACTTCTTTCTTAAAAATAAAAGAAGAGCCAAGGATCATCAGACATTTGAGGAAAGCCTCTAAAAGGTAAGAGACTAACAAACAAATAGGAAGAAAATATTTCTGGGGAAACCATTACCAGGATAAATTAAGTAAATAAAATTTAAAAAAATGTACTATTCTGAGATAAATAAGAATGATATGAAATCTATGAAACAAGAATATGAAACTATATAATACTAATAATTTAAAAGAGGAACATCCAGGGGTACAAAATAAGTTCTTAAAAATAGAAAATGAGAGCAAAAACAGGAGATTCAAATAGAAGGGCTAGAAGATCAAGTTGAATAAACATCTCAAAGTAGAACAAAAAAACAGAGATAGAAATAGAGAAGAAAAGGTTAGAGATAAAGATCAATCCTATGAGCCCTGACCCTCATATTATTTGAATAATAGCAACTCCAAAACTGAAGAAGAGAGAAACTGGAGAGAAGGAACTTATTTAAGAGATAATACAAACAAATTTCTCTGAAGAACCAGTTTCCAGATTTAAAAAGGTTTCTAAGAACCAAACACAATGACTCTTAAAAAGGCTGACACTAAAGCCCAGCATAGTGGTATTTCAGGATACTAAAGAAAATATCATTAAAGTTTTTAGAGAAAGAGAAAAAGGGCCAGGTACTATTCTAAGTGCTTTATTTTTGTTGCTTACCTACTCTTCTCAATAAAACTAGAGGTAGGTAAGGTTATTATGCCCGATTTTTAGATGCAGAAACAGGCACAGGGAGGTTATGAGACATTCCCAAGCTACACATCTGATAAATATGATATGAACCCAAGCTGTCTGATTGTATAGTATATGCTTTTATCCATATGATATACTGCCTCAAAATTCTAAGAGCAAGCTACTTCCAATGTAGAATTCTACATCCACCCAAACTATCAAATTGCTGAATAAAGACTTTTTCAGATATCTCAAAAAATATACCTTTCCTCCAGAAGTCACTGAAGAACATACTCAACCAAAATGAAGATGAAAACTAAAAAGGAATAGAGGAGATCCAGGAAACAAGAAACAGGGAAACAGCACAGATAAAGGGTGAAGATAATTCCCATGAGGACAGTCCAAAGGCCAAGACTGCAACCAGTGAAACAGATGAAGGACTCAGGGAAGGAGTTCTTTGTTGCCAAAAAAAATGTGATAAATTATCTGATGGGGATAAATGTAAAAAAAAAAAAGTTATATATCATTCAGTGGGATACTCTGGGGATGAATTAGCTATAATACATAGAAATTAAGTAATGATAGAAATAAGTCAACAGCTTACCCGTGGTACAAGAAATTGCACAAGAAATATAGTTAATGCCTCAAATATGAAAAATGTCCTAAACGTGGGGGAAGGCAAGGGAGGAAGGACAGGAAGGAGCAACATAAGAGAGCTATTAATACATCTTTCATAATAGTAAGTCAATAACTGATAACATCTGAAACTATAAAGTCAAGAAAAAGAAATATAAGCATATGCTGTTACAAAAGAAACAGCAACAATTGCTTACAGTGGTTGCCTTAGATAATAAGCTGGTAGTGTTGGAATGAATTAGGACAGCAATTGCCTTTTGCTGTTATTAAAAGTAGTGTGATTTAATGTTTGAAACCTATATGGGGACGTGGGTAAACCTATGGCTGATTCATGTTGATGTTTGTTAGAAACCAATGCAATACTGTAAAGCAATTATCTTCAATTAAAAATAAATAAATGATTTTTAAAAGTAGTATGATTTAATGTTTAAAACCTATATTTGGGTAAAGAATTCATCTGCAATGCAGGAGACACAAGAGACATGGGTTCAATCACTGGGTCAGGAAGATCCCCTGGAGGAAATGGTAACCCACTCCAATATTCTTGCCTGAAAAATCCCATGGACAGAGGAGCATGGAGGCTGTGGTCCATGGGATTGCAAAAGAGTTGGACATGACTTAGCAACTAAACGACCACTACCAGGAGACATAGCAGAGACAAGATGGGTGAAATTTTGAATATTTAAAAATTAAACAGAATAAAGACTACTACAAGGAAAAAGTGCTGCTTGCTATAGTACACAAATACATTAAAGATGAGGAACAAATATAGCTATCTTTTTTTTAGAGTTTTCATTTATAAAGTATATAGTGTACTTTGCTTATTGTTGCCTTACCCATTTCTTGGGCTTCAAGGTGCACTTCATTTTATAGGGCATACGTAAAATGTATCTTAAGAAAAAAGTACAACAATGATTTTCAAGTGATTTGGGAAAATAAATATTCAATTAGCTGCATTCTCCCACAAATTCCCGATGACATACTGAATTTTAGAATTGTTGGGGCTGGGTGCAAACATTTTCTTACACAGTTGTCAATCCACCATTTGCTGAGTATTTATTTATATAAATACACAGAGATCCACACATTTAAAATACAACTGGACAAAAAAAGACATAGAACAGAAAAGAGAAGGGTCCAACTGTGAACTAGGGTCCTTAGGAAGTCTATTTTTCTAACTGAAACTACTAAGGTGACACAAGGGATCTCTAATAAACTTGCTTTGTAAGAGTTGAACACCAGTCAAGGCTCTCTTATTTGGGGGGGAATTGTTATTTTACATTTACAAATTATAAAGCTTCTTCTACAGCATAACAAAGCTGATGTGATGTGCTGGAGCTGAAAACATATCATCACCAACAAAAGGAAGCAATCTCAAGCTGCTTTGTTTTTTGTTTAAACTTCATTTATTAGTCAATTTGTTGTTTGTTCTTCTCTATAATATTAAAAGAAAAAAACCTTTTGGTAAAAGAACAGAAATTTAAAAAAGCATTATCTAAATCATGGTAAGACTCATTCAGGTCTTGGATACTGTGAACTAAATGCAACGCTTGTTTTGTCTTATAGATTGACAGCTTTCCCACTTTAACATAAGCACTCATTTCATACTACTTAACTTAAATGTCATTTGCTCCATTGGTAATGGAGTACTAAAAACCACAATTAAAATTGTTTTTTTCTCCCTGTTTTATTTCTTCGTTGATTGCAAGGTTCAAAGAAATCACTTGAAATAACTCCCTTTTAAAATTCTCAGTTTTGTTCATTTTTGTGCTCTCTTTAAAAAAAAATATGGCATGGGTCTTATTAATGTCATTAGTTGTGATGCCTGGTGAGAGAAAATGCTCATTTCGTGAGCATGGAATCAATTTTCTGAATTAAAAAGGTTTTTGAGGGTACTTCTTGCATAGTGTTTATTTTCTCAGAAGCCTTCACTGTAGGAAATGCTTTAATTAATGTGGTAGGTACCAGATTACCAAATACGGTAATACATATGATATCATATGAAATTTCTTGAAACAAGTCCCTTCACTGCTTTCAGTTATCCAACCTTGCTGCAATCTTAAATGCACTAGGAAATGTAAAAGGACTTTAAGAAGCTTCCTTCCCCAGGATGATTACATAGACATTTCCTAGCTTCATATTTGTGGATTTGGGAACAAAGGTTATTCTTGAGTGAAGCAACATCTCATGAGTGAAAAGAGATTAGGAAACAGAGAGGGCAGGTGAGGAGAGGGGAGACAAGGGGAAGAGGGTATTATATACTCAACTTAGGAACCACTAGGTTAACAGGTCAAGGACAGAAGAACTGGGAGGTGCCAAATAATATTACGGTACCATGCTCTGGGGCCACTACTGAAGGATCGGTGAAGAAAAAAAAAGTGGTGGTGGGTCAGGGAGGGGAAACCCAAACCACAATTACTATAAGGAAAGACACCAGACTCAAAGACATAAAGTTCAACCCAGAATACTGAGATAAAGACAGTGCCCCCAGGAGCCAGCTCAGGGGTAGAAATGGTAATGCCTAACACAGATACGGCCACTGCTGTGACAACGGAGCACAGGTGAGTACCCCAAAGACCACTGCCTAAGTCTTCAAAGGAAATGCTCATGATATGGGGCTTTTACAGAAACAAGGAATACTAGAGAAGACTGCAAAAAAGTGAGGTGTAGAATGGAAACTTGGCATTATTTTTAAAAAATGGTCAGAGGAATACAGAAAAGAGGGGGATGCTGGGTTTTTTAAAGGACAGTACAATTACATTAATCCAAACTATCTGATACATTCTGACTTTACAGGCACTGAAATTAATGGAAAATATTTAGAAATAGCACACATTCAGAGATGCATACTCCTCTTCCACACACCTTATCATCAGATATCTAAATATTTTAAACATCGGGATGTAGTCACTACGATGCTAACAAACACTATTGAAATGACATTAAATGAAGGAACAATAGATGCCAAAAAAGCTTCTGTTCTGTGTTTCCTGCAAAGTAGATGGGTCAAAATGAAAACTATTACTGGAGCACCTATTGTATTTGAGGGTGAGGTGTGTATATATATATATATACACACACACACACACATATTTTAAAGTATTTTAAAATTCTGTATTTCTTGAGGGTAA
This sequence comes from Capricornis sumatraensis, assembly GCF_032405125.1. Taxonomy (NCBI): domain Eukaryota; kingdom Metazoa; phylum Chordata; class Mammalia; order Artiodactyla; family Bovidae; genus Capricornis; species Capricornis sumatraensis. The sequence continues at coordinate 102,217,200 of NC_091092.1, read as the reverse complement.
AGATTATATATGGCAAATGTCTGTTTGCTCCAAAATGCCATCCACTACACTTTGTAGATGATATAAATAGTAGACAATAAATGTTTACTAAATAAGACTTTGAAAGAATGTGAACCTAATGGAATATATATATATATATATATATATATATATATATATATATATATATTTAAAAGGACAATCTGTATACAATGAATTCCAGGATATACTTTACTGAAAAAAAAAGATGCAGTATAGGGTGTAGAATATGCCAACTCATAGGAGGAAAGTATACACACATACATGCATTTACATGTCCTTACAAACACATGTGCATTTAGAATTTTTTGGAAAAGACAATCAAGAGTAAATAAAAAGTTAATGAAAATGATTATTTACAAAGGAAAGGGGTAACTGGGATTGAAAATACACTCATTTTTTAAAAATACAGTTTGTCTTTGGACCCATGTAGATTGTTTTACAGAATTACAAAACAAAATGAAAAATTTTAAAGTACCTAGAAATTAAAATCAAAACAAAACAAAGAACCCATGAATAAGCAAGTTTGTAAGCTAAACCACAAAGAAGATATTTTAAGTAATTTAAAAATGTTTAAATCATTTTATCTTGAAAAAATTTCAGATTTAGAAAATAACAATATTTTGCTTCTAAACTTAGCCACCAGTTTTCGAGTTATGTAATTCTGCTCTCATGGAGCTTTATCATTCTTAAAAAAATAGTTTTATTGCAATAAAAATGATGAGGTTTCTAACCACCCAGCCTCTCCTTAAGATTTCCAACCACTCAACCTCTCCATAGATTTCCAATCCTGTGCAGACAAAAGGAAGATGCCATCAGAACTTGTCCAGAAGTGTTGCGTAAATGATGCCTGACCTGACCTTTTGAAGTAAAGCAGTGAAAACATGACCCAAGTAAGACTGCTATACAAAACCTGGAAGTGGACCCCAAAGTATTATATCCCAGAGTCCCAGTGCTGGAGCTGACCCCATTATAGTCACAGTTGCCATCCACTTTTTTCAAAGGCAGCATGGCATGGTAATGATGAACAACAGGGCCTTGGGAGTTAGACAGAACTGAGTTTAAATGTGGGCTCCATAATTTATTAATACTTCACTGATATGTGAATGTAAACAAGTCACTTAACCTCAGTTCAGCTTCAATTCCTTTATCTGTGAAAAATGGGCATAATAATTACCTGTAACAGATTGCAATGAGAACTATCAAGACATTTCTTCACAAGATACCTTGCATTACTAAAATGCTAAATAAATGTTAGCCATAGCCATTTTTGGTATATAACTATATAATTAACTTTTGTCACTGTAAAACTATTTTATTTTAAACCCACAAACTTCTATTCTTAACCATATTGGAAATATAGAAATAATCTTCCAACCAGAGGATCGATGGAAATGAGGTAAGTTCTACCCATTATATTTGACAAAATTCCATAATATTCTGTCTCTATCTCAAAGTCATTAGAATTAAAATTCTTTATTGTTTTGTTAAAAACCATGATAATAATGTCTGCTAAGTATGAAAGTTTAGTTGGAACAGAACTTTCTTTTCCCACTCAATTAGAAAACTGAAGAAATATTTTAACTCACTGGGACAACAGACAGTAAAAAAAAGGACTATGATTCCTACAGAAAGGGAAATGAATGGAGTGCATACCTAATTAGATAGGTCTGGCTATCATTTTCTACTTTTCAGAACAAGGAGGAAAAGTTGAGTGTGGCAGTGTAACTGAGTTGAAGAGACAAGAAAACATGTTTCAGTAAGGGTGAAGGAGTCGGAATGTTGAGGGCAGAGTATCAAAGAGAAGGGGGCTAAGGTATAGAAAGAGCTCCAAAAATCTGTACAAAGAACGCCATAATAATAATTTGTGCATGTATAGGTTGAAACTCCATGAGGCTGAGCAAAGAAAGCAGGGAAAAACTGGAGCTCTAACCAGTCACAGCGGAGAGACCTTGCTGAACACTAAAGACAATCAGTAGAGACTTCAGAAAATTACATGTAAGTGCTGAAGCTAAAGTAAGACCTAGAACAAAGGCTACTCTAGATCTGGACAATGAAGGAAGAGGCAAATTGTAAAGCATAATGAAAAGGAAAGCTAATCACTAAAAGAGACCTATAAATGACAGCAATGAAGGCATTACAAAGCAGGAAATCCAAACTTATTTAGAAATATCTTCAACAATTTAAAAGAGATTGAATATAATGAGGTGAGAAAGAGAAGAACTACAGATAAAAAGGAGCTTCTAGAGTTGAAAAAATACATTATCTTAAATGAGAAACTCACCGGATGAACTGGAGAAGGAAATAGCAACCTACTCCAGTATTCTTGCCTGGAGAATCCCAGGGATGGAGGAGCCTGGTGGGCTGTTGTCCATGGGGTCGCACAGAGTCGGACACGACTGAAGCGACTGAGCATGCATGCATGCATGCATTGCAGAAGGAAATGGCAACCCACTCCAGTATTCTTGCCTGGAGAACCCCAAGGACGGGGGAGCCCGATGGGCTGCTGTCTATGGGGTTGCAAAGTCAGACATGACTGAAGCCACTTAGCAGCAGCAGCAGCACCGGATGAATAGAAGATTAGACAATGTATGAAAGACATAGCAACAGGAATTTCCCACATATAAAGCACATTTTTCAAGAGATAAAAAAAGACTGAAAATAAAATAAAACATTGAAGCTCAGTGACATGTGGGACAATATTAAGGGGTCCAACACACAAGTAATTGAAGCCCCAAAAGTAGAGGAGGGATGGGTGAAGACAGAAAAGAATCCTGGAGAAATCATGTCCCAAATAAGATATAAGCCCACAGATAAAAGAAGCTCAAAGAATCTTGAGAGTAAAATGCAAAAAAAGTCACCAAAGCACAGTATTAACAAATCACATAAAACCAGTGATAAAAACAAAATTTTAAAAGTAGAGGAGAAAACACCACATAAAGGATAAACAAATATAAAACATCAATTCATAATATTAAGGCTGTCAACTGATCAACAAGGCAAAACAATCTTAAATGTGTATGATGTAATAAAAGAACATCAAAATACATGAAAGAGGGACAGGGGCAAGATAGGGATAGGGGGTTAAGAGGTACAACCTATTAATAAATAAGTGATAATGATATATAACACAGAGAATATAGTAATACTTTATTTTAAAAATACATGAAAGACAAAAATGGAATAAATTCATGAAACAAATCCACAATTAAATTAATAAGCAGAAAGATAATAAAGATATGGAAGATGTGAGCAATATTTTTAGCTAGCTTGAAATAATATTCATAGAACACTACACACAAGGGCAGATTATGCCTTCTACTTAATTGTACATGGAACATCTGCCAAAATAGGCCATATTCTGGGCCACTAAAAGGAAAGTCTCAAATGTAAAAGGATTCATGCCATAAAAAGTATGTTCTCTGATCGTAATGAAATGAATTTAGAACTCAATATTTGAAGCTAAATATTTGGAAAATAAATAAAAACACTTCTAAATAACCCATGGGAAACCAAAAAGGAAAAAGAGAAAATTTTCTGAACTAATAAAAACATGGAATGTCAATAAAGCAGAACTAAGGGAGATATTTATAGCATTAAACACATACGTTAGAAGAGAATAAAGCTCCATTGAATGATGTTAGCTTTCAACTTAAGAAACTAGAAAAAAGATGAGTAAATTAAGTCAAAATAAGGCCATGAAAGGAAAAAAATAGAGCCCAACATGAGAATAAATGAAATGGGAAAAAAAAGCAAACACCAGAGAAAAACAAACAGAACACAGTTTCTTGAAATAGGTCAGTGAAACTGATAAACCTCTGGCCAGATTGATCAAGATAAAAAAGAAAAGAGATGAGTTAATCCAAGGACAAAGACATGACATTACTGGATTTTACAATAATAAATGTAATGTAATAAACAACTTCATGCCAGTAAATTTCATCAACTTGGGTAAGATGGACAACTTTTGGAAAGATATAAACCATCAAACTTTCTTCAGTTCAGTTTAGTTACTCAGTCGTGTACAACTATTTACAACCCCACGGACTGCAGCAAACCAGGCTTCCCTGTCCATCACCAACTCCCAGAACCTACTCAAACACATGTCCATTGCATTGGTGATGCCATCCAACCATTTCATCCTCTGTTGTCCCCTTCTCCTCCTGCATTCAATCTTTCCAAGCATCAGGGTCTTTTCCAATGAGTTGGTTCTTTGCATCAGGTGGCCAAAGTATTGGAGTTTCAGCTTCAACATCAGTCCTTCCAATGAATATTCAAGACTGATTTCCTTGAGGATGGACTGGTTGGATCTCTTTGCAGTCCAAGGGACTCTCAAGAGTCTTCTCCAACACCACAGTTCAAAAGCATCAATTCTTCAGTGCTCAGCTTTCTTTATAGTCCAACTCTCACATCCATACATGACTACTGGAAAAACCACAGCTTTGACTAGATGGACCTTTGTTGTTAAAGTAATGTCTCTGCTTTTTGATATGTTGTCTAAGTTGGTCATAGCTTTTCTTCCAAGGAGCAAGCGTCTTTTAATTTCATGGCTGTAGTCACCATCTGCAGTGATTTTGGAGCCCCCCCAAAATAAAGTCTGTCACTGTTTCCATTGTTTACCCCCTGATTTGCACAAAGTGATGGGACCAGATGCCATGATCTTCGTTTTCTGAATGTTGAGCTTTATGCCAACTTTTTCACTTTCCTCTTTCACTTTCATCAAGAGGCTCTTTAGTTCTTCTACACTTTCTGCCATAAGGGTGGTGTCATCTGCATATCTGAGGTTATTGATATTTCTCCTGGCAATCTTGATTCCAGCTTGTGCTTCCTCCAGCCCAACATTTTGCACGATGTACATTACATATAAGTTAAATAAGCAGGGTGACAGTATACAGCCGTGACATATTCCTTTCCCGATTTTGAACCAGTCTGTTGTTCCATGTCCAGTTCTAACTGTTGCTTCTTGACTTGCATACAGATTACTCAGGAGGCAGGTCAGGTGCTCTGGTATTCCCAGCTCTTTAAGAATTTTCCAGTTTGTTGTGATTCACAGTCAAAGGCTTTGGCATAGTCAATAAAGCAAAAATAGATGTTTTTCTGGAACTCTCTTCTTTTTTGATGATCCAGCAGATATTGGCAATTTGATTTCTGGTTCCTCTGCCTTTTCTAAATCCAGCTTGAACATCTGGAAGTTCATGGTTCATACACTGTTGAAGCCTGGCTTGGAGAATTTTGAGCATTACTTTGCTAGCATGTGAGATAGAGTGCAATTTTGTGGTAGTATGAACATTCTTTGGCATTGCCTTTCTTTGGGATTGGAATAAAAACTGACCTTTTCCAGTCCTGTGGCCACTGCTGAGTTCTCCAGATTTGCTGGAAACTTGCTTAAGAAGAAATAAACTTAATAGTCCTATACTATATTAAAAACAGAATTTCTAGTTAAAAACCATCCTTCAAAGAAAACTTCAACCCAAATGGCTTCACTGATGAATTCTACCAAACAATCAAGAAATAGTATCAATTCTACACTAACCACTCTCAAAAATTAAAAAGGAAAGAATACTTTCCAATTCATTCCATGAGGTCAGCATTCCCTCAATACTGAAACCAGATATTACAAGAAAGACATTACAAGAAAATTATAGGTAAACATCCAATTTCCAGGAATAAAGTTTGGCTTAGCACTATAAAAATCAAACTATAATTCACCATGTTAATAAACTGAATAATTAACACATCAAATGTATTTGAGAAAATACAACATCCATTCTTGATAAATAGTCTCAGCAAACTCAGTCTGTTAATAGAGGGGAACTTCTTCAACTTTAATATTGACAAATTCCTGAAAATAGTCAAATTACCAAAACTGACACAAGAAGAAATAGAAAAATAGTCTTGGATAGCCTTGTATCTATTACAGAAATTGAATATACAATTTAAAATCTCCCCATAAAGAAAAGCCCAGGCTCAGATGGCTTCATGGATGAATTCTAACATACATTAAGAAAAATTAAGACTTCCATGGTGGTCCAGGGTTTAAGAATCTGCCTTCCAATGCAGGGGATACGGGTTCAATCCTTGGTCAGGGTACTAAGATCCCACATGGCTTGGGGCAACAAAGCCAGAGCACTCTCAAGCCTGTGTGCCACAACTAGAGAGCCTGCATTGCAACTAGACAGCCTGCACTGCAACTAGAGAGCCTGCAGGAAGCAACTATTAGTCCCATGCACCACTAGAGAAGCCTGCATCCTGCAACGAAGAATTTGTGCCACAACGAAGAAGGAATGCAGCCGCTCCCCAAAGTAAAACTAATTCAACACAAACTTTTCAAAAAGAGGAGAAAGGAGTTCATTATATGAGATTGGTATAACTAGATTCTACTGATAACATGTGCTTTGTCACTCAGTCGTGACCAACTCTTTATGACCCCAGGGACTGTAGCCCACCAGGCTCCTCTGTCCACTGGGATTCTCCAGGCAGAAATACTGGAGTGGGTTGCCATGCCCTTCTCCAGGGTATCTTCTCAACCGAGGGATCTAACCCTGGTTTCTCACATGAAAGTGAGAGTGAAGTCACTCAGTCGTGTCTGACTCTTTGCGACCCTGTGGACTGTAGCCTACCAGGCTCCTCCATCCATGGGATTCTCCAGGCGAAAATACTGGAGTGGGTTGCCATTTCCTTCTCCAGAGGATCTTCCCAACCCAGGGATCGAACCCAGGTCTCCTGCATTGCGGGCAGACGCTTTAACCTCTGAGCCACCAGGGCAGATGACTCTACTGATAACAAAGCCAGTAAAAACTTTAAAGAGAAAACTGGAAAGCAATATCCTTCATAACCATTGATACAAAGATCCCTTAAAATATTGACTCTGTTGTTCAGTCATTAAGCTGTGCCCATCTCTGCAACCCCATGGACTGCAGCAGCCAGGCTTCCCTGTCCTTTGGCATCTCCCAGAGTGTGCTCAAATTCATGTCCATTGAGCTGGTGAAGCTTCTAACCATCTCACCCTCTTCCACCATGCTCTCTTCTTCTTTTGCCCTTGATCTTTCCCAGGATCTTTTCCAATGAGTCAGCTCTTTACATCAGGTGGCCAAAGTACTGGAGCTTCAGCTTCATCATCAGTCTTTCCAATGAACATTCAGGGTTGATTTCCTTTAGGACTGACTGGCTTGATCTCCTTGCCTTCCAAGGGACTCTCAAGAATCTTCTCCAGCACCACAATTTGAAAGTATCAATTCTTTGGTGCTCAACATTCTTTATGGTCCAAATCTCACATCTGTAGAGGACTACTGGAAAAACATAGCTTTGACTAGACATATCTTTGTCTAGGGCAAAGTGATTCTAAAAATACCCAACAGCAATACCACATGCTCTTCTAGAACGATGCCATTCCCCATCAAAACAGGGTGCATTTCCTGTTCTCCTGAGTCTAGGTCATTAAAAATGATATGACTTCAACTTAGTTCTCTGTATGTCTTTTGATTTCAACATTTACCCTTAGAACTCAGCTGTCATGCTTTGCGAAAGCCTCTCAACATGGAAGGGCCATGTGAAATGTGGCCAAGAGTCCTAACTAAGGTCTTTAAGTCAACAGCCAGCATCAACTGCCAGATGTGTGAGAGAGTGAACTTGCAGATGACTATATTCCCTAGTCTTCAAAGTTCATGCCTCAGACATGTGAACATACAAACTCTATTCTTGCTGTGCCCTGTCCAAATTTATGGCTCCCAGAATCTGTGAACATAGTAACATATGCCACTAGATTCTGGGGTAATTTGCTATGCAGTCATAGTACCCAAAACACCAATGTGGTCAGGCAAAACGTTCTGATCAGAGCTGCCTTTTAAGCTGTACATGAAAATGAATTTTTGATTTTGTTTCTTTGAGCTAGAGTGACATCACTGATGGTGTCATACTGTACATTCCATTTCTTGACATATTACTTATGTCAAAACATTTGTTGAGCATTTACATGTATAAAAATTTAAGATTGCTTAAAAGTCGGTAACTTTCAAAAGGTCAAATTTGAACCTAAGTCTTCCTTGTACTTACTCAAGGCACTATAATTCCTATAACAGTAGTCACCACAGCTATTGGTAACTAGACTGGCCAACTAGAATATTTTCGTTGTACCTCTGAAATCTTCCTTCTTCATCCAGTTCTATGGTCTTTCTTCTTACCATTACTTTCAGCTCTCTTAGTTCCGTCATCCATCACGTTTGCCTCCCATAGTGTAATACCTCCCACTAAACACAAGCTGGAATCAAGATTGCCAGGAGAAATATCAATAATCTCAGATATGCAGATGACACCACCCTTATGGCAGAAAGTGAAGAGGACCTAAAAAGCCTCTTGATGAAAGTGAAAGAGGAGAGCGAAAAAGTTGGCCTAAAGCTCAACATTCAGAAAATGAAGATCATGGCATCTGGTCCCATCACTTCATGGGAAATAGATGGGGAAAGAGTGGAAACAGTGTCAGACTTTATTTTGAGGGGCTCCAAAATCACTGCAGATGGTGACTGCAGCCATGAAATTAAAAGACTCTTACTCCTTGGAAGAAAAGTTATGACCAACCTAGATAGCATATTCAAAAGCAGAGACATTACTTTGCCGACTAAGGTCCCATCTAGTCAAGGCTATGGTTTTTCTTGTGGTCATTTATGGATGTGAGAGTTGGACTGTGAAGAAGGCTGAGCACCAAAGAATTGATGCTTTTGAACTCTGGTGTTGGAGAAGACACTTGAGAGTCCCTTGGACTGCAAGGAGATCCAACCAGTCCATTCTGAAGGAGATCAACCCTGGGATTTCTTTGGAAGGAATGATGCCAAAGATGAAACTCCAGTACTTTGGCCACCTCATGAGAAGAGTTGACTCACTGGAAAAGACTCTGATGCTGGGAGGGATTGGGGGCAGGAGGAGAAGGGGACAACCGAGGATGAGATGGCTGGATGGCATCACTGACTCGGTGGACGTGAGTCTGAGTGAACTCCGGGAGATGGTGATGAACAGGGAGGCCTGGCATGCTGAGATTCATGGGGTCGCAAAGAGTCGGACACGACTGAGCAACTGAACTGAACTGATGGTGCAATCCACCCATACAGTTCTCATCTCCTAAATTTTAGGCTAATTACTGCTGCTGAGGGACTTATCAGCATGTTGATAAGTGCTGCTACAAACTCCTCACATCCAGGCACAGCTCAGCCCCTTAGGCAAACTAGCAATTTCTCCTCATATCTCCTTTCCATTCCTCTGAAGTGCAGTTACAAACTCTCTTATCTCTCTACTCTCTATTACCCAATTACTCTCAGTGCGTGGCTCCACTTTCTTTTTTACACACACACACACACAAATCAGGTTTATCAGCTGAGGGCTTTAATGTCCTCAGAAGAGACAGACTCTGCTTTCTCCTTCTGCCTGAAGCCCCAACTCTATCCATGGCGAGTCTTCCTGTTGTCTCAGTGGAAGAGGGGCCCACTTCCCATCTATGCCTTAGACTCAATTTCCAACATGTTTATCAAAGACCTCTCTCCATCAGTATATCCTTTTGCTTTCTGTTAGCTCATTGACCCCTAGCATAAAAAGATGCCGAAGTCCCTCCCATCTTAAACTCTACTCCTATTCCACAGGGCCCTCCACCTACAACTCACTGTCTCTTCTGCCTAGTCTAGTCTCTTGAACATTATTCTGTATTTACTTTCTCTACTTCCATACTTCCCTGGTGGCTCAGACAGTAAAGAATCTGCCTGCAATGCAGCAGACCCAGGTTTGATCCCTGGATTGGGAAGATCCCCTAGAGAAGGAAATGGCAACCCACTCTAGTATTCTTGCCTGGAGAATCCCATGGACAGAGGAGCCTGGCAGGCTACAGTCCATGGGATCACAAAGTCTGCATGACTGAGCAACTAACACACACACATACACACTTTCTTACTATCCATTCCTACCTCAGTTCAGTTCAGTTTAGTTGCTCAGTCGTGTCTGACTCTTTGCAACTCCATGGACTGCAGCGGGCCAGGCTTCCCTGTCCATCACCAACTCCCGAAGCTTGCTCAAACTCATGTCCATCAAGTCAGTGATGCCATCCAAGAGTTTCATCCTCTGTTGTCCCCATCTCCTGCCTTCAATCTTTCCCAGCATTAGGGTCTTTTCCAATGAGTCAGTTCGTCGCATCAGGTGGCCAAAGTACAGGAGCTTCAGCATCAGTCCTGTCAATGAATATTCAGGACTGATTTCCTTTAGGATGGACTGGTTGTATCTCCTTGCAGTCCAAGGGACTCTCAAGAGTCTTCTCCAATACCACAGTTTAAGAGCTGATGCTCAGTGCTCAGCTTTCTTTATAATCCAACTCTCACATTCATACCTGACTACTAGAAAAACCATAGCTTTGACTAGACGGACCTTTGATGGCAAAGTAATGTCTCTGGTTTTTAATATTTCTTCCTCAGCCTACTACAATCTGGCTTCTATCCCCAGCACAACACCGAAACTGCTTTGGTCAAGGTTCCCACTGATTTCCATGTTGCCAAATTCCATGGACATTGTAGTTATTCTCTCGTTTGGTCTCTTTATAGCATGTGAAACCATAGAATATCTCTCAGCTTCTGTGACAGCATCCTCAGCACATGATAATATTCCTATTTCTCTCTCCTCTTTCTGGTTCCTTTCTCTTGACCCATCCCTTCTTAAAAGGTAAGTGTTCCTCAGGATCCTAAGCTTGACTGTGTTTTATTTCCACTGTGATCCTTTAATGTCTTGTCTTTGAGCAATCATTTCTATTTCCAGGATTCCATCTGTTACCTACTTGATGATGCTAAAATCTTTCCTCTGTTGCTCTGACATTGGTCCTAAGTTTTAGAGTAAAGTTTCTAAGTGCCTACTCATCGTCAAAATTTATATTTCAAGTGTTCCTCAGACTTAACATGGTCAAAACTCATTTATTCTCCCTGATCTACTTACCATTTGATAGTGTCTCTGTTTTTATAAAATAAATAGCATTGTTATCCATTTGGTTGCATGAACCAAAAATGTTGGTGTTTCTTAGAATTTTCCTTGAACTTAAACCCAGTACCAAGTTCCACTGATTGAATCTCCTGAATCTCCTCATTTAGCCCCTCTTCTCTATCAGGGACTATTGCCAAATCTTGGATTTAGGCACTTGTCTCTTATGTGGACCACCTAGCTGGTTCTCCCTCCTTATCCAGTATCTACTACGCTACTTTACCAGTCTTCCTAAAATACAAAGCTCACTGTATGACCCTCCGACTTAAAATATACCAATGGCACCCCAGTGTCTAGAGAACACAGTTCAAACTTCTTAGCACTGCTCACAAGACATTCATAACCTAACTGGTGTATCTCTCACGCTTCCCTCCCTTTCAACTCCGACAAAACCAAACTACTTGCACTTTCCTAAACATGCCTTGCTAATAATTTACTGCTCCACATCCTCATGCATATTTTCCCCTTACTTTTCATGGCCCACCGCCACCAAGTCCATGTATGAATTCCTTACCTTGTCACAACGGAATGTCATATACCCTCTGTTCAACAGGGAATGCTTATCTTTTTATATCTGTTCTGCTGTGTGTTAGTTTACTATGGTGGCTGCATGAAACTACTTCAAACCTTGTGGCTTAAAACAATATCAAGTTGTTCTCACACAGTTCTGGATGTCAGAACTTCAGTGAGTCTTACAGGGTCAATATCAAGTTGTTAGCAGGGTGGTTCCTCTGGAGGCTTAAGTGAAGAATCAGGTCCATGTCTCTCACAGTGTCTAGAGGCTGCTGACAATTCCTGGCTCGTGGCCATATCACCTCAATTTCTGCTTGCTTTGTCCAACTGCCTCTTCCTATAGCCAAGTCTCCATCTTCTCACTTATAAATATCCTTGCAATTACATTGAGCCCAACTCTATGATCCAGGCTTCCTTGATAACTCAGTTGGTAAAGAATCCGCCTGCAATGCAGAAGACCCCAGTTTGATTCCTGGGTTGGGAAGATCCCTTGGAGAAGGGAAAGGCTACCCACTCCAGTATTCTGGCCTGGAGAATCCCATGGATTGTATAGGCCATGAGGTTGCAAAGAGTTGGACACGACTGAGCAACTTTCACCTGTATGATCCAGGATAATCTCCCCATCCTAAAATTTTTAATTTTACCACATCTGCAAGATCCCTTTTTGAATGTATGGTAACATATTCACAAGTTCTGGATTCAGATATCAACATCTTTGGGCTGTAGGGGAGCATCATTCCACCTTGCACACCTGTAATGATAATCATTTTATATGTATGCCTCCCTGACGGCACTATGACTTCCTTTCGGGTGGGTATATTTTCTCACTATCTGACATATAGTAAGAAATTACTAAAGGTCTGTTAAATAAATCTAACAAAGGATTTACATTGGGAAGTAAGAGTTGAAATAAGACTGGTCTCATAATGTGGGTCTAGATACCGAACATCAGAAAAATCAAACATCAGAATTTTAATTCAATCCTGAAACAATAGGAAAACAGGGAAAACCACTAATAATTACATGTTCCCCAAGATTGGGAAAAATGATGAAAGTTATAATTAAGGAAGATAAAAATGGTAGTAGTTAGCAGAATAAATTAGATGGGGTGGAACTAGAGAGTATGCAGTAAGATTCCTACAGTAGTTGGGCAATGAGAAGATTAGGGCCTGATTGAGGTATTGGTAAGTAGGAATGGAAAAGAGAGAGAAAGGTGTAAGATTTATGTTGTTATTAAAAATGATTATAATAATGTTATTATAAATGATATTATTAAAAATGATAAATTAGCCTTAATAATGAGACAGCTGGTGGCACTACTCCACAATATATCTGTTAGCATTTATATAATGCATAGTACTGAAGAGATTCACCCTGATCACAGCACCATCCTTATACCTATGCTTTAAACTTTTATTTTCATAGAAACACGCTGGCTTTTACTTTAACATACAGAGAGATAATGGTTCCAGCAAAATTCATTTGAACATTCAATATTATTCTACACCATCTATTTAGGTAACATATGTGAAACCCTAATATCACAGGAACAAATACCCAACATGGACTAATCCAATACTCTAAATCAAACTGTGGATATATTCTATTTAAATGGATGATTCTTCAGGTAGAATTTGACTTTTGAACTTTAATTTTGTGGAAGTGATAAAAATCAATACTAAAAATTATACTTTGGAAGAAATAGTATTTTGTTACTCAACATTTCAGGGGAATAAGTGGCTCAGATGGTAAAGCATCTGCGTACAATACAGAAGACCTGGGTTCAATCCCTGGGTCAGGAAGATCCTCTGGAGAAGGCAACGGCAACCCACTCCAGTACTCTTGCCTGGAAAATCCCACGGACAGAGGAGGCTGCTATAGTCCATGGGATCGCAAAGAGCCGGACACGACTGAGCAACTTCACTCACTCACTCACCATTTCAGGGGAGTAATAGGAGAAAAAGACAAGCAAACAAAGCACTGCCAAGTATTACAGATAGGGTTGCTTGATAAGATAGCTCACCACTGTCATACACTCCATCCCCATGCCATCTACTATCTTTCGGCTCCAAGTTCACCCTTCACTGCCTGCCCTGCAGTGTTGAAACTGGACTCTAAGTATTTTTCCAGCTGGCACAAAATTAAGTTTTGTCAGTAAAGGGCACTGGAGGAGAAAGAGGTTTGCCCTTTTGGTTCCAATGTTTTTTTTTTTTTGGTCAGGCTCCTGCAGTAGGTACAGTTGTATTTGCAGTGCCCACTGCCCAGCAGCATGCAGCACCTATCCACGGGCAGGTAACAAGGCAGCAGAGCTTCCTCCAGCACACTCTCCGGCAGCCAGCTGAAAGTTCAAAGGAGAGACATGTCCTCAACTAAGGATGGCTTCCCCTGGACTTCGGAGGGCAAATTTCCAAGTCCCACCACCACAGTGTCTCAGTGAACTTCTTTCTATCTGTTGACCCAGGGTCATGCCCTCTCCTACAAGGTTTGGATCTCAGCCATGCCAGGAGGGAGGCTAGTCATCTTGGAGGGTTCTGTTTCAGCTCCTGGGTTTGTGGCTGCTCTCTGTCTGCTATTCTTGTATTTTTCAGAGTTCTCTAGTTCTGACTAGCCAATTCCCCACTATTCATGTCTCCAGGTAATAATTTTTTCATATTAAACTTTGCCTGTTCAAATTACTGTTTTGTTTCTGTCTCCTGACTGGACCTTGACTGATACACCACCTCCACTCAGAGGGGAAAAAAAAAGGCAAAACCATTCTGACTGGGCTCTAAGAGGCCTTTGAAATGACCAGATTATCTAAAGTGATAAAATATTCCCTGTAGATATCCAAGAAATTCTTTCTGTGGGAGAAATGATTGTCTGGAATTATGGAAATTAAACGGGTCATGTACAGAATCAAAGGAAAGAGAAACATCAGTTTTAGCATTATTTTAGAACACGTGTACACCTGTGGCAGATTCATGTTGATGTGTGGCAAAACCAATATTGTAAAGTAAAAAAAAATAAAAAATAAAAAAAATAAATAGAATCAAACATTTATAAAAATGTATTATAAAACCAACAGCAGCAACTATGTTTCATTTCCTGAATTTTTTACTTTATCTACACCTGCCTATTCTAATGAAATCAAACTAGATCTGCATTCACCTCTAAGGACCTCCACACATGAGAATTTTATGACATGTTCGGGACTCTTGAGCTTTCTGGTATCCACGACACAACTGGTTGACAGATGATTTATTCTTCCAAATTGTTTTACAGACGTAAAATTCTTACTAAAAATGGAAAACATTTTATAGTTCAAAAGGTAATCAATATCTGTTTCATTATTAATCTTTTGAGAAGACTGCCAAACCATATTACAAAAAAAACAGCCTGCCTAAAATAAGCCTTCCCTATCTTTTGATTACCAAAAATATTAAAATTCAGTTTTAATAAACAGTGCCAGACTAGATTTTTAAATAGTCTCTTTCTAACTGCAGAACACAATATGTCCTTATTTTGGTCTCCTGTTTATAGTGACAAATTATGCACTGCTGTCATATGTATCCTGAATTGGTACTTGATTTGATTCTTTGGCAGAATTTTAGTACTACTTTAGAATGGAGTAGCTACCAGCTATTACCACCTCACTCAACAATGAAGGCAACTAAGTTTAACAAATAAAAATTGGAGAAGGAAGGGCAACCCACTCCAGTATTCTTGCCTGGAGAATTCCATGTACAGAGGAGCCTGGCAGGCCGCAGTCCAAGAGGTCACAAAGACTCAGACATGACTGAGTGACTTTCACTTTCAAGTTTAAAAATTACTCAGTGTGGCAGATTAAAGACAGCCAGAAATTAGTCATCATCTCTCCCATTCAGAGGTGAGATCTATGTCCCCTCTCTTTCCGTCTTTAGGTGGTCTATATGGCTTCTCTGACCAGTAAAATATAGAGGAAATGAAACTATGCCAGTGAACCTGATGGAGCATTTTCATTAAGGAAAATGTTAGTTTTCATTCCAATCCCAAAGAAGCGTAATGCCAAAGAATGTTCAAACTACCACACAATTGCACTCATTTCACATGTTAGTAAGGTAATGCTCAAAATGTTTCAAGCTAGGCTTCAGCAGTATGAGAACTGAGAACTTCCAGATGTACAAGCTGGAAGTATAAGCTGCATTTTTAGAAAATGCAGAGGAACCAAAGATCAAATTGACAACATTGGTTGGACCATAGAGAAAGCCAAGACAATTCCAGAAAAACATCTACTTCTGCTTCATTGACTACGCTAAAGCTTTGACTGTGTGGATCACAACTAACTGTTGAAAATTCTTAAAAGAGATAGGAATACCAGACCACCTCACCCATCTCCTGAGAAACCTGTATGCAGGTCAAAAAGCAACAGTTAGAACTGGACATGGAACAACGGACTGATGCCAAACTGGGAAAGGAATACGACAAGGCTGTATATCGTCACCCTGCTTATTTAACTTATATGCAGAGCACATCATGCGAAATGCTGGGCTGGATGAATGATAAGCTGGAATCAAGACTGCAGGGAGAAATATCAACAACCTCAGATATGCAGATGATATCACTCTAACGACAGAAAATGAAGAGGAACTAAAGGGCCTCTTGATGAGGGTGAAAGAGGAGAGTGAAAAGGCTGGCTTAAAACTTGACATTCAAAAAACTAAGATCATGGTATTTGGTTCCATCACTGCACAGCACATAGAAGGGGAAAAAGTGGAAGCAGTGACAGATTTTATTTTCTTGGGCTCCAAAACCACTGCAGATGGTGACTGCAGCTATGAAATTAAAAGATGCTTGCTCCTTGGAAAGAAAGCTATGATAAACCTAGACAACATATTAAAAAGCAGAGATACCACTTTGCAAAGGACAGTATAGTCAAAACTATGCTCTTTTGAGTAGTCATGAAGAGATGTGAGAGTTGGACTATACAGAAAGCTGAGTGCCGAAGAATTGATGCTTTTGAACTGTGGTGTTGGAGAAGACTTCTGAGAGTCCCTTGGATGGCAAGGAGATCAAACCAGTCAATCCTAAAGGAAATCAACCCTGAATATTCATTGGAAGGACTGATGCTAAAGCTGAAGCTGCAATACTTCAGCCACCTGATGCAAAATGCTGACTCACTGGAAAAGATCCTGATGCTGAGAAAGACTGAGGGCAGGAGGAGAAGGGGGCAACAGAGGATGAGATGGTCACATAGTACCACCAATTCAATGGACATGAATATGAACAAATTCTGGCAGATAGTGGAGGATGCAGGAGCCTCGTGTGCTGCAGTCCATGGGGTTGCAAAGAGTTGGACATGACTGAGTGACTGAACAAAAGCAACAAGGTCCATGTCACCATACCACTGTGGCCTTTGGTTGAGACTGGTTTTAAAATATTGGATTTTGTGGAAGGCTAGAC
The DNA here is from genome assembly GCF_032405125.1 of Capricornis sumatraensis. Taxonomy (NCBI): domain Eukaryota; kingdom Metazoa; phylum Chordata; class Mammalia; order Artiodactyla; family Bovidae; genus Capricornis; species Capricornis sumatraensis. The sequence goes on along the minus strand of NC_091092.1, from coordinate 102,200,253 downwards.
TAATAGTTGTCAAATTTCATTTAAAAGAAGACCTAAATATCACTTTATTATAATTTTATCCCTTTTGTTATTCTTGGCTTAATTTGAATAGTTAATAGGATCGCCTGATAAATTTCCAATTTTTCATGTAAATTGATAAAACTGTTATTAAGTGTTCTGTGCTGAGGCATTAACACTATATTAAGGAAAAAAAAAGTTTTAAAAGATATTAGTAATGTTTTGATTATCTTAAGACCAAACTCCAACAGAAAGTAGCCACCAGGTAAAATCTAAATGAGAAAGGTAAACACACTTGATGATTTCACTTAATAACCCTGAGAGTAAGTTTAAGAAAAAAAATAAACCTGAAAACACCCTCAAACTAAATGTAAGTGATAGAAATATACACTAAAGAGGGATTTCAACTGGTGAACAGTCAGATATAGTCAATATACAGTAAGCCAGAAGGTAAAAGGTTAATAAACCAGCAGGCTTTAATAAACACCCCAGACTTGAGTGGAAAGTTATCTTAGCCACTCTGGGGGCAGAGAGTTTGTAAAAAGAAACTTCCATTAGCATGCTTGATTATTTTATTTTAATTTTTTTTTTGGAAATTTGTTTTGTAACAGTATTAGAAGAAAGGGCTTCCCTGGCAACTTAGACGGTAAAGAATCCGCTGGCAATGCAGGAGACCCAGATTTAATCCCTGGGTCAGGAAGATCCCCTGAAGAAGAGAATGGCAATCCACTCCAGTATTCTTGCCTAGAGAATCCCATGAACAGAGGAGCCTGGCAGGCTACCTACTGTCCATGGCGTTGAAAAAGCAACTAACGCACACATTAAAAGAAAAAAAAATTCATGTCTTATCAGAGTTTTAAAAACTAACTTTATTATAGCTTTATTATTTTTTTTTAAAAAAAGGAAGATGAAATAATTAAACAAATGGAAATGGCAGACTCAGGTGGGAAAGATGAAGATAACTTCAGAATGAACCTAGGATGAATCACAGTGGAGGACAGGCAAATTACAGCCTACCTACAATGTGCTAAGCAAAGCTGAGGTGCTTCATAGTTTTCATCATCCTTACTCTTTGAACCAGGTCTCTGAGGGCAGTATTACTACCCTCACTTGACACCTAGGAAAGTTGATGTTTATGGAACTTAAAGTCACATCACACAGGACAGATCTGGAATGTCTGACTCAAACTCTTCCCATGCTTTTCCTATAATGGATCTATAAGAAAACCTGTAAAACCTTTAGCTATAACCCACTTAATATTTAGTAACATCAAACTTTCCATGAATTTAGTAAGAACAAGATAGTATTGTTTTTAGCCTTGTGCAAGACATTGATGTTTTCACATAACATAAAGGGAGATGATGAAATAAAAAAGATAAAGCCTAGATTCCCAAGGTCATTAAAAGAAAAAAATTACTGAAGAAACAAAAAATTAAGGTCAGGATGCAAGAAAAACTTAGTAACATTTTCATTCAGATATTAGACATGCTAAAAATGTATACACTATAGAGACAAATTGGCAAAGCTTTTCAGAAAACCTGTATTGCTTATAAACTTTGCACTAAAAAATGAGTAATTTGGAAATCATTCCCAAACAGAGAAGGAAATGGCAACCCACTCTGGTGTTCTTGCCTAGAAAATCCCACGGACCAAGGAACCTGGCGGGCTACAATCCATGGGGCTGCAAACATCAGACACAACTCAGTGACTAAAACCACCAACCACCACCCAAACAGTAGTCTTAAAATTCTCTGGTAGATATTTTTGAAGAGTATACAGAATAGATAAACTCTACCTTGTTTATGGGGATGAAATATAAGTTAAACAAAATAAAGGTAAATACCATAGACAACGCCAGGCCAATTCAAATGTGTGTTTATGTGTGCTCAGTTGTGTCCAACTCTTTGTGACTCTTTGGACTGTCAGCTTGCCAGGCTCCTCTGTCCATGGAATTCCCGAGGCAAGAATACTGGACCAGGTGGCCATTTCCTCCTCCAAGGGATCCTCCCCATCCAGGAATGGAACCCACGTCTCCTGGGTCTCCTGCACTGCAGGTGGATTCTTTACCTGCTGAGCCAGCAGGGAAGCCAATTCAAATAGACTAGTGGAATTCTTTCCAAAGATTTCAGAATTGGCACTTCTTATGTTGAAACTTTAGATTTGCTTTGAACGAAATGCCTCGGCATTATTTCCTAAGCACCCAGTAAAAATACCAAAACAAGATTCATCTGTGTCTTGAGTTGCTCTCCTTGGTTATTTACCATCAAGAACAAGGATTATCTGTCTGGATTACTAGATTTCAAGGTATCCATGTTTCATTCCTATATATACTCACCCTGGTACTTAGCATTCTGCATAGAATAGGTACCTAATGAGCCTTTACCCACTAAGACTGATGAGTACTTCTGTGAACTAACAAACAAGATTCTCACTAGGCAAAATGCAAACATCTAAATGGTCTAGAGAGATCTTTATCTCTGATCAGAAAAGCTGACAAGATAAAATGGTTCCATTCTTTCCCCTAGGACACTGTATACCTATTCCCTGTACATAAGTTGTAAATGTACAGCTAGAATTTTCAGTGAACTCACCCATGTAACCAGTATCCAGATCAAGAAACAGAAGATGACCAGCAAACATGTCAGAAGCCCCTATATTATGCTCCCTGCCAATCACTACCACCCCCAAAAAGTAACTACTATTTTGATGTTGAATGTCATAGATTACTTATGCTGTTTTTGTACTTTAAATAAATGGAATCATAGGTAGGTAGTCTTTCATGCCTGGCTTCCCTCACTCATCATTTTGCTTATGAGATTCATCTATGTTTCATGTGTAACAAAGGTTCATCCATCCTCTTTACTTTGTAGTAGGTTGGTGCAAATATAATTGCGGTTTTGGATTGTGAATTTTAAATCATTACGACTAGGCTCAAACACATCTTTATTAATTAAAATAGGAACCATTACAATCAACACATTTTTGCCAACAAGAAATAAGTTGGTTGATTCCTGTAGCATGCAAATCTGTGCTTTGAGATTCGACAAACTCTTGGAAAGCATTTTCTGCCTCCTGCTGGTTGTGGAAGCATTTTGCATGCAAAAAGTTATCGAGGTGCTTGAAGAAGTGAAAACTGGTTGGTGAGAGGTCAGGTGAATATGGCAGACGAGGCAAAACTGCATAGCCCAATTCGTGCAACTTTTGAAGTGTTGGTTGTGCAACATGCACTGTTGTGGAGAAGAACTGGGCCCATTTTGTTGACCAATTCTGACTGCAGGCATTTGGTTTTTGGTGCATCTTAACGATTTGCTGAGCATACTTCTCAGATGTAATGGTTTTGCCAGGATTCAGAAAGCTATAGTAGATCAGACCGGCAGCAGACCACCAAACAGTGACCAAGACATTTTTTTGATGCAAGTTAGACTTTGGAAAGTGCTTTGGAGCTTCTTCTTGGTCCAACCACTGAGCTGGTTGTCGCTGGTTGTTGTACAAAATCCACTTTTCATCATGCAAGAAATGGTTTGTTGTTGTTGCATAGAATAAGAGAAGACGATGCTTCAAAATGACAGTTTTTCTTGATTAGTGGTCAGCTCATGAGGCATCCACTTATCAAGCTTTTGCACCTTTCCAATTTGCTTCAAATGCCTAATGACAGTAGAATGGTCGACGCTGAGTTCTTTGGCAACTTCTCATGTAGTTGTAAGAGCATCAGCTTTGATGATCCTCTCAATTGATTGTTGCCAACTAATGATGGCCAGCTATTATGCTCCTCATCTTCAAGGCTGTCTTCTCCTTTGCAAAACTTCTTGAACCACTCCTGCACTGTACATTCATTAGCAGTTCCTGGGCCAAATATGTTGCTGATGTTTTGCAAGTTATCTCTGCTGCTTTATAACCCATTTTGAACTCGAATTAGAAAACCACTTGAATTTGCTTTTGGTCTAACATCATTTCCTTTCCCTAATCTAAATAAATATAAAATAAACAGCAAGTAATGTCATTAGCAAAACAAAACAAAAAAAGCAAGAAACGCACAGTAAAATTATATATAACATAACCAAATTTATTTAAGAATATATTCCAATAAGAAACAGCAAAGTTCAACAATGCAAAATGGCAATTACTTTTGCACCAACGGAGATGGCACCCCACTCCAGTGCTCTTGTCTGGAAAATCCCATGGATGGAAGAGCCTGGTGGGCTGCAGTCCATGGGGTTGCGAAGAGTCAGACACGACAGAGCGACTTCACTTTCACTTTTCACTTTCATGCATTGGAGAAGGAAATGGCAACCCACTCCAGTGTTCTTGCCCGGAGAATCCCAGGGAGGAGGGGAGCCTGGTGGGCTGCTGTCTCTGGGGTCACGCAGAGTCGGACACGACTGAAGCGACACAGCAGCAGCAGCAACAGCACTCCACTGTATGAATATACTACATTTATGCCATTCTACAGCTTTGGACATTTGGATTATTTCCAATTCAGGACTAGTATAATTCTGCTAAAAGCATTCTTGTACATGTTTTTTGGTGGACATATGTTGAGGAATTTCTGATGGGTATATATCTAGGAGTGAAAATGCTAGGTTATTAAAGTATAGATACATCAGTTTTGGTCTATATTCCTAAATAGCTTATCAGAGTGGTTGAACTAATTTATACTCTTATTATAGTAAGAGTTTTGGTGGTTCTATGTCTTCACCAACATTTGTAATTGTTATTTTCAGTTTTTAGTAACATGGTTGGGAAAGCAGTGGTAATACCCTATGGTATTGATTTGCATGTCTCTGATGACTAATGGAGTTGTGTACAGTTTACTAATCATTTGAATAAATTTATTTTCCTGAAATATTTTCCAAGTCTTTTGTCCATTCCTGAGACTTTCTGATTTTTCTCTGGTATCTCTACAGAAATTACTTTGAGGATACCTAGACTTGAATTTCTCATATAAGAAGGGTACCACCCACTACCATAACTAATTATATGACCTCATTATAGCAAGCTGCCAAGCGAGCTTCCACACCAAAGTAGTCTAGATATGCTAGAGTGCTAAGTCAGGTAAGAAGGGATAGATAAGCACAGTATTAAAATCATGTGATAATCAAAGTATTAGAATTAGGACTCCAACTTTGGAGTTGTAACCATCAAAGTGTAATAACAGCCTATTTACTTTTTACAGATGTAATCTCTGCAAAAGAGCATAAACTTTCTTCTGCTTATCAGCTATTACATTGTTTTTTTATTTTGTTATCCCGAGTATGTGTGAGTGAGTGAGTTTGTGTGTGGGCATGCTCAGTCATTTCTGATTCTCTATGATCCCATAGACTATACCCTATCAGGCTCCTCTATCTGTGGAATTTTCCAGTCAAGAATACTGTAGTGGGGTGCCATCTCCTCCAGAGGAGTTGGTATCAATATAATTCTGAGACTTGCTGTTTCTTTTTTCTGTTGGAACTATGTTATATTTTATTTATGTGCTCAGTTGTATCCAATTCTCTGCAATCCCATGGACTTGTAGCCTGCCAAGCTCTTCTGTCCATGGAATTTCCCAGCCAAGAATACTGGAGTGGGTGGCCATTTCCTGCTCTAGGGGATCTTCCTGACCCAAGGATCAAACCCACATCTCCTGCATTGGCAGGTGGTTTCTTTACCACTGACCACCTGCAAAGCTCATCCCTAGAATCTTCAGTAAATTCACAAAACTTACATGATATTCCTTCACTCACTCAATAAACATGTACTGAATATCTACTTTGTGTCAGATATAGGTCTAGATGTTCAGAGTAAAGTTGTGAAGAAAACAAGGAAAAAATTCTGTTTCCAATCCACACACACATTTTGTTTGTGGCACAGGAGGCATATGAACACAAAGGTAGCTACACTCTAGGATACGATGCCCGAGGACTAACAGTCTGACATGTATGGAAATAATGGGCATTAGAGTCCAAAAGGCAGACCAACTTGGGTTCAACTGGCTCTATCATTTCTGTTCATCAATCAAAAAGTTCTCTCACTTCTCTAATCCTCAATATCCTCATATACAAAATGTAGGTAACATATATTTTGCAGGATTTCTTGGAAGAATAGATGAGATGACATATATAAACAATACCTAACAACAGGCCTACCATTTTAAACAGTGAAGGATCTGGACATGGCAGCGATGAAAAGGGGGATATGCCTATTCATTTGGTTACTGGTGAAATCTTCACTACAAAGAGAAACAAAATTGGTTCTGTTTATACACAGAGAAACAAAATTGATTCTGTTTATACATACATGCTGCTTTTTTTGATATACTACTACCAAAATCATTTAATTATAATTATACAGTCAGTTATTCATGCTGCTGAGGAGGTGAGCAGTTAAGATTACAAAGCAAAAATTCATATGACAGAAAATTTTTTATTTTTTTTAACCACTCGGCAAAAATTTAGTGGCTAAGTTTACTATCAAGCTAAGTAAATCTCCAAACCCAGCCATTCGCCTTGTGTAAATCAAATTTAGGCTTTAGTCAAATTACAAATTATTTCTAATCAAGGTCTTTCAAGACTCAGAAGTTGATTCCAAGCTTATCCATAAAAGGTTCTACTGTAAAAGTTTGATTTTTACTTATATAGTCCTTGGGTATATCCTCTTTCTAACTCTAAGTACCTATGATTTTCTATGAGACTAAAAATAAATGGAATCTCAAATGAAAGGTACAGTTTTTATCCAAATAATGTCCTAAGAAATAATTTCTACTGGGTTGTTTTATAAGTGATGGAACTGGTTTCTAAAAGGAGAGTAACCTAATAATAGGAACCAGCAATTCGAGACTCTCCACTGATGAAGACTGACCTAGATTTGAAGGCCCTGATTACAGATCACCATAACAAATGTAATACTGAAAAAGTCTGAAATACTGAGGGAATTACCAAATGTGACATAGGGACATAAAGTGGGCAAACACTTTGGGAAAATAGTGCTGATATATAGATTTGTTCAAGGTAGGGTTGACACAAACCTTCAATTTGTAAAAAATGCAGTATCTGCAAAGTTCAATAGAGCAAAGGGCAATAAAACAAGGTATGTCTATATATATTGTTGATTCGTTAATATTGACCTTCAGCCAACAGTCCTATAACTCATGCCTGACTAAGCTTATCTAACGCTTGAATTTTCTCTGTAGGGCACAATGCAACCTTACTGTGCTTATGAACACTAGACAATACTTTTAGTACTATTCTTGGGGACCACTTGAAGCAGCAAACTAACACAAAGATGTAAATATACATATATATAGCACTAGATAGATCATAAAAGAACCCTTGTTTATATCATGAGAGCCAGAACAAGAAGGCAGAGTGTGGCTTGTTCGACCTCATCTGGGAATGTGTGCACAGAGTGATTCAAATTTTTTGCCACTCTGCACATGTCTGTGAATGACTGTGATAGTGCCAAGCATATTCATTTTGGGGTTACAAATAAATTTTAGCCAGTAAGTAAATTTGCAAATACAGACTCTCTGAATCAGGATAGACTATCCATAAATGTTCACAGCAGCATTATGCATAATAGCTAAAAAGATGATACAATCCAAATGTCATTAACTAATACATGAATATATAAAATGTGGTATATCCACACAAGGGAATGTTATTCGGCTCTATAAAGGAATGAAGTACTGGTATATGCTACAACTTGGATGAACCCTGAAGACATGTTAAGTGAAAGAAGCCAGGCGCAAAGGTCACATATTGTATGCTTCTATTTATACAGAATGTCCTCAATAGGCAAATCCACAAGAGAGAGCAGATAAGTGGTTGACAGAGGCTAGGGAGGGGTTAGATAATATGTGTCTACTAATGGGAACGGGGTTTCTTTTAGGGGTGATGAAAATGGCCTGGAAATAGACAGTGATGAGGGTTGCACAAGTCTGTGAATACACTAAAAGCAAATGAATTGTATAATTTAAACAGGTAAATTTTATGGGATATGAATTTATCAAAAAAAGCTATTATGAAAATAGACCCCACTCCAAATATGCTCAAATTTTTGTGGCTTAATTATCCATTTTGTGAATGAGCATATAGATCATGAGAAAAGTTTAAAAAGTTTTTCATTTTAAAATTACTGTACTTAACAGAAAGTACAAGATAGTAGAGAGGTTCTTAACTCACTCTCTCCCAGATGGTAACACCTATTGTAGCTAAGTGAAAGTGTTAGTTGCTCAGTCATGTCCGACTCTGCAACCCCAGGGACTGTAGCCCATCAGGGTCCTCTGTGCACGGGATTCTCCAGGCAAGAATACTGGAGTCGGTTGCTATTCCCTTCTCCAGAGGGTCTTTCTGACCCAGCAAGTGAACCTGGGTCTCCCGCATTGCCGGCGGATCCTTTACCATCTGAGCCACCAGGGAAGATTCCTTATGTACCTAACTAGTACAATATAAAAACCGGGAAAGTGAAATTGGTTAAAAAAAACAAACAAACAGGCCTTATTCAGATTTCACCAGTTTTACATGAACTCATGCGTATGTGTAGAGCTAATCAATTTTATCACAATGTGTAAATTCGCATAGTCACCACAATAGAGACACAGAATTGTTCCACAAAGATCCCACAAAACAATCCTAACATACTACCCTTTATAGTCACACCTACCCCTCTTCATGCTCCTCACACAAGCTTTGTGGTCCCCAGCACCCGACAGTCAATAATCTGTCTTCCAGTTCTATAACTGTATCACTTTGAAACCTATACAAAGAATATGACCTTTACAAAGTTTTTTTTTAATACAGCATTAATTCCCTTGAGACTTTTAAATACATCATAATTCCCAAATTCCCAAGTAGCTGTATGCGTCCATAGGTTTCTAGTCTTTTTTCTTCTTTCTGCTGAGTAGTACTCCACAGTATGGATGTACCACAATTTGGTTAGTCATTAACCTATTACAGAACATTTCAGTTCTTTCTAAATTTTACCTCTTTCAGATAGAACTGCTATGAAAACCTGATTGTAGGTGTTGGTGTGAAAACAGGTTTTCCTTTCTCTGGGATGTACATTTCCCTGGAGTACAATACCTAGATTGTATGGCAAATTGTTTTTCCATAGTGATTCTTCACTTTCACTTTTCACTTTCATGCATTGGAGAAGGAAATGGCAACCCACTCCAGTGTTCTTGCCTGGAGAGTCCCAGGGACGGGGGAGCCTGGTGATTACACAACTGTAAATTCCAAACAGCAACATATGAAAGATGCAGTTTCCCTATATCCTTGCCAGATATGGTACTAAACTATCATTTTCAAAAATTTCAGCTGTTCTAATAGTTGTAAGTGATAACTCACTGTGTCTTAAATTTGTACTTCTCTAATGATGTCAAACATATTTTCATGTGCTTGGGAGGAACCTGTATAATCCTTTTTGGGAAAATGTTTCTTTTATCCACTGCCTAATTAGATGATTTCTCTCCCTCAATCCCTACTTCCTCCTGTACATGCACATGCTCTTTGTCTATCTCCCTTTATTACTGTTGAGATTCTGTTTTTTTAAATCTACAACCTGCGAATTTGGTATCATGTCTAAGACCTTAGTCTACCAGGTCCCAAAGATATTCTAGTATGTCGTTAAAAAGTTCTGGAGTTTTATGTTTTACATGTAAATCTACCATTCAGTTTGAAATAATTTTTATATAAGATGTGAGGTTTATGTTGAGGTACAATTTTTGGCCTTTGGATAGCTAATTGCTCTACTACTGTTAAAATATAAACAGTATCTGTTTCTATTTGTTTCTATCTATTTCTATTTCCCTATCTGTTCTTCACTGAATAGGATTTGAACCTTTCTCAAATATCAGTTGGTTGTATCTATGTGGGGCTACTTCTGGGCAATCTAATGTGTTGCAATGAACTATGTGCCTATCCCTCTGCCAGTACTACACTTAAATAACTATAGCCATATAAGTCTTAAAATGGGGTGAATGATTTGTCTCATTTATCATTTTTTCAAAATTTCCTATGTTTTTGTCTTTCCATGTATATATGAGGATAAGCTTTCTATATCCACAGCAAATCTTCCTGGGGTTTTAACTGGAACTGGAGCAAATCTAGAGCGTAACTTGGGGAGAAATGACATCTTTACTATATTGAGCCTTCCAATCCATGAACAGAGTACATTTCTCCATTTATTTAGATCTTTGATTTCTTTCATCAGAGTTCTGTAGTTTTTTTTTAACATACACGGCTTCTACAGGTTTTGTGGGATTTATACCTAAGAATTTCATTTTGCTTTGGGTGATTGCAAATAGTATTTTGTTTTTAACTGTAGTTTCTAGGTGTTCTTTGCTAGTATATAGGGATACAGAAATATAATTTTGTTATGTTCATCTCATATTATTGATAAACTCACATTAGCTTTAAGAGGCTTGTTTTTTGGTGATTGTGATTTTGTACAAAAACTTTCATGTCGTTTGCAAATACGAGCAATTTCATTTCTTCCTTTCCAATCTAAATGCTTCTATTTCCTTTTCCTGTCTGAGGTGGCTTTCAGCATTAGGCTTAATAAGAATGGTCACTGTACACATCCTTTGTTCCCATTCTGAGGAGAAAAGCATTTTGAGTAAAATTTTCCAAAAGATGTAAGGTCTAGATTCTAGATTGTCTAGATTCTTCAATCTAGATTCAATGTCTAGATTCTTCTTTTTGGCATGTGGATATCTAGATGTTCAGGCAGCATTTGTTGAAAAGACTAACCTTTCTCCATCAGATTCCTTTTGCTACTTTGTTAAAGACCAGCTGACTCTATTTGTATGGATCTACTTCTGGGCTCCCTTTTATATTCCACTAATCTATTTGCTGACTCTTTAACAAATACCACACTGATTATTGAAGCTTTAAAGTAAGCATTGAAATTGAACAGTGTCAGTCCACCAACTACGTTCTTTTCATCTTCTTTGATTTCTACCATGAGTTTTACACAATTTTCTTTGTATAGAGCTTGTATGTTTTATTAAATTTACACATTTAAGTATTTCAGTATTTTTAGTGCTAATGTAATGGCACTGTATTTTGAATTTCAAATTCCAATTGCACATTGTTGATATACAGGAAAACAGTTGACTTCCGTATAGCAACCGTGGGACTTGAAATCTTTCTACAATCACTCATTAGTTTTAGGGGGTTCTTGTTGATTTTTTGAGATTTTCTATATAGGCAGTCATATCATTTGATGATAAAGTTTTATTTCTTCTTTCCTAAACTATATAGCATTAATTTCCTTATCCTGTTATATTGCATTAGCTAGGACTTCCACACAGGAAGCTGAATAGTTGTGGTAAGCAAGGACATCCTTGCTTTGTTCACAATTTAAGAGAGAAAGCATCTACCTTATTACCAATAAGTATAATGTTGGCTATAGGGTTGTTGTTTTTTTAAATAGCTCCTCTTTATTAGGTTGAAGAAGTTTCCTTCTATTCCTATGCTGCTGGAAGTTTTTATTCATGAATGGGTACTGGATTTGACAAATACTTTTGCTGCATCTATTGATATGATCAAGTGATTTTTCTTCTTTGTCCTATTGACATGATAGCTTACAGTAATTGATTTTTGAATGATGAGCCAGCCCACTGTATCCTTCATTTCTTTTTAATATAGGAATAATATTCTACTGTAAGTAATGTTTCATTTTGTTTATCCATTCATCAGTTGATAAACCTTTCATTTGTTTCCACAGTTAGGATACAGTGAATGAATAATGCTGCTATGAAGATTTCTGTACCAGGTTTTCCATCAACACATATTTTCAATACACAGGAACATACCTTGGAGCGGAATTGCTAGGTTATAGCATAAGTCTATGTTTAACTTTTGAGGAATTGCCACACGGTTTTCCACAGTAGTTCTACCATTTTATATTCCTGCCAGTAATGTATGAGGAGTCCAACTTTTCCATACCCTTGCCAACATATATCACTGTCTTTTAGAGTATACCCATCCTAGTAGGTGTATAGTGGTATCTCATTATGGTTTAGATTTCCATTTCCCTAATGATGCTGAGCATACTTTGACATGTTTATTGACAACCCTTAAATCTTCCATCCCCAAGGAAAAGAAATGCAAAAAAGCAAAATGGCTGTCTGAGAAGGCCTTATAAATAGCTGTGAAAAGAAGAGAAGTGAAAAGCAAGGGTGAAAAGGAAACATATACCCATTTGAATGCAGAGTTCTAAAGAATGGCAAGGAGAGATAAGAAAGCCTTCCTCAGTGATTGGTGCAAAAAAATAGAGGAAAACAACAGAATGGGAAAAACTAGAGATCTCTTCAAGAAAATTAGAGATACCAAGGGAACATCTCATGCAAAGATGGGCTCAATAAAGGACAGAAATGGTATGGACCTAACAGAAGCAGAAGATATTAAGAAGAGGTGGCAAGACACAGAGGAACTATACAAAAAAGATCTTCATGACCCAGATAATCATGATGGTGTTATCACTCACCTAGAGCCAGACATCCTGGAATGTGAAATCAAGTGGGCCTTAGGAAGCATCACTATGAACAAGGCTAGTGGAGGTGATGGAATTCCAGTTGAGTGATTTCAAATCCTAAAAGATGATGCTGTGAAAGTGCTGCATTCAATATGCTAGCCAATTTGGAAAACTCAGCAGTGGCCATAGGACTGGAAAAGGTCAGTTTTCATTCCAATCCCAAAGAAACGCAATGCCAAAGAATGCTCAAACTACTGCACAATTGCACTCATCTCACACGTCAGTAAAGTAATGCTCAAAATTCTCCAAGCCAGGCTTCAGCAATATGTGAACTGTGAACTTCCAGATGTTCAAGCTGGATTTAGAAAAGGCAGAGGAACCAGAGATCAAATTGCCAACATCTATCAGATCATCGAAAAAGCAAAAGAGTTCCAGAAAAACATCTACTTCTGCTTTATTGACTATGCCAAAGCCTTTGACTGTGTGGATCACCACAAACTGTGGAAAATTCTGAAAGAGATGGGAATACCAGACCAGATCACCTTACCTGCCTCTTGAGAAATCTGTATGCAGGTCAGGAAGCAACAGTTAGAACTGGACATGGAACACCCGACTGGTTCCAAATAGGGAAAGGAGTACATCAAGGCGGTATACTGTCACCCTGCTTATTTAACTTATATGCAGAGTACATCATGAGAAATACTGGGCTGGATGAAGCACAGGATAGAATCAAGAGTGCCAGGAGAAATATTAATAACCTCAGATACGCACATGACACCACCCTTATGGCAGAAAGTGAAGAAGAACTAAAGAGCCTTTTGATGAAAGTGAAAGAAGAGAGTGAAGAAGTTGGCTTAAAGCTCAACATTCAGAAAACTAACATCATGGCATCTGGTCCCATCATTTCATTGCAAATAGATGGGGAAACAGTGGAAACAGTGACAGACTTTATTATCTTGGGCTCCAAAATCACTGCAGATGGTGATTGCAGAAACATGAAATTAAAAGATGCTTATTCCTTAGAGGAAAAGTTATGACCAACCTAGACAGCATATTAAAAAGCAGAGACATTACTTTGCCACTAAAGGTCTATCTAGTCAAGGCTATGGTTTTTCCAGTAGTCATGTATGGATGTGAGAGTTGGACTATAAAGAAAGCTGAGCACTGAAGAATTGATGCTTTTGAACTGTGGTGTTGGAGAAGACTCTTGAGAGCCCCTTGGACTACAAGGAGAGCCAACCAGTCCATCCTAAAGGAAATCAGTCCTGAATATTCATTGGAAGGGCTGATGCTGAAGCTGAAACCCTAATACTTAGGACACCTGATGCAAAGAACTGACTCATTTGAAAAGACTTTGATGCTGGGAAAGATTGAAGGTGGGAGAAGGGGACAATAGAGGATGAGATGGTTGGATGGCATTACCAACTCAATGGACGTGAATTTGAGTAAACTCCACGAGTTGGTGATGGACAGGGAGGCCTGGCATGCTGTGGTCCATGGGGTCGCATAGAGTTGGACACAACTGAGTGACTGAACTGAACTGAAATCTTTGAAGAAATGTCTATTCAAATCAATTATTGATTTTAATTGAGTGTCTTTTTATTGACTTTTCAGGGGTCTTTGTATATTTCATATAATATATCCTTCTTAGATACATGGTTTGGAAATGTTTTCTCCCATCCTGTGTCTTATCTTTTCACTTTCTTGACAGTGTCCTTTGAAGCACAAAAGTTTTCCATTTTGATGAAGTCCAAATTATTTATGTTTTTCTTGGTTGCTTGTGCTGTAGGTTTCATACCTACAAAACCATTACTTAATTGAAGGTCATAATTTATTCTCATGTTATCTCCTAAAAGTTTTATAATTTTAACTCCTATATTTAAATATTTATCTATTTTGAATTAATTTTTGTATATAGTACATGATAGCGGGCCAGCCTTGTGTTTTTGTCCACCTTCCTAGTACCTCTGATTTGGAGAGATTATTCTTACTTTATTGAATCACCTTGGTACTGTTGTGGAAAATAATTTAACTGTAAATGTATGGCTTATTATTAGATTCTCAATTCATTTCCATTAGTCTATATGTCAATCCTTTATGCCAGTATCACACTATATGTATTAAAGTAGCTTTGCAGAAAACTTTAAAGGGGGAAAATGTGAGTCCAACTTTGTCCTTTCCCCTCAAGATTATTATGGATGTTTGGTGTTCCCTTTGCTTTTTGTGTGAATTTTATAACCAGCTTTGCAATTTCTACAAAAATGATGGCAAGGATTTTGGGCAGGGATTACATCAAATTTGTAGATCAATCTGGGAATACTATTATCTTAACAATATTAGGTTTTCTGAATGATGAACATGGGATGGATCTCCATTTACTATATCTTTCGTTTTTCAATAATATTTTATCTTTTTTATTAAAAAGATTGTTTTCGGCTGCACTGGGTCCTCATTGCTGTGCACAAGCTTTCTCTAGTTGCAGAGAGCAGGACCTGTGTGTTGCAGTCTGTTAGCTTCTCACTGCAGTGGCTTCTCTTGTGGAGCACAGGCTGTAGGTACTTGTGCTCCAGTAGTTGCCATACGTGGGCTCAGAAGTTGTGGCTTGTGGGCTCCACAGTGCTAGCTCTGTAGTTGTGGCACACAGGCTTTATTGCTCCACAACATGTGGGAGATCCCCAAACCAGGGATGGAATTGTATACCACTAGACCACTTGGGAAACCCCTCAGCAATATTTTATTCTTTTCAGTTTACAAATATTATATTTAATATGTCCTTGGTCAAATATGATAATTATTTTATTCTCTTCAGTGCTATATTAAGTACATTTGTAGTCTTAAATTCATTTTTATATTGATCCTGTATCCTGCAACCTTCCTAAACACATTTATCAAAATTATATCAAATATACATTTTTGGTGGATTTTTTAGAGTGCCCTACATACGTGATCAAGTCTTCTGCAAACAGAAGAAGTTTTATTTCTTCCTTTCCAACCTGGATACATTTTTTTTTTCTTGCATAATTTCCTGACTGAAATTTCCAGTATAATGTTGTATAACAGTACTAAGCATTGACATCTTTGGTTTATTTGCGATTTAGAGGGAAAGCATTCAGTCATACATGATCAAATATGAAGTTAGTACTATTTTTCTTAAATGCTTTTACTCACATTGAAAAAGTTCCCTTCAACTCCCAGTTTGTTGAGTGTTTTTTTTATCATGAAAGAATATTGGATTTTGTTAAGCGCCTTTTCTGTATCTATTGAGATGATCATATGGATTTTGTCTTTTATTCTATTAAGATATATCACATATTGATTATTTAAAATGTTCAACCAAGCTTGTATTTTGAGTATAAACTCCACTTACTCATTGCATACAATGCCTTACAAAATAGCTTGAGATAATTAACATACCATACATTTTGCCTACAAAACGTACAATTTAATGGGTTTTAGCATATTCAGTCATGTAATCACCACATTAAATTTTTCATCATTTAATTACCTCAGAAAGAAAACCTATACCCATTAAAAGTACTCTCTACATTCCACTTTTCTCCAGATCTTGGCAGTCACTTATCTACTTTCTTCTGTTACTATATGTTTGCCTATTTGAGACATTTTATATCAAGAGCATATATAATATGTGGTCTCTTGTGATTAATTTCTTTCATTTAGCATGATGTATTCAAGATTTATCCATGTTGTAGATTATATTAATATATGTTTCCTTTTAATTGCTGAATAACACTCCATTTGATGGATATACCACATTTTCTCTAACCATTCATCAGCTGACATTTGGGTTCCAACTTTTAGCTATTATGAATAATGCTATTAATATTCTTATACAAGGTTTTCTGCGGACATGTTTTATTTCTTCTGGGTTTATGCCTAAGAGTGAAATTGCTGGGTTATATACTAACTTAAGTTTTTAACTTTTCAAAGAACCGTAAAACATTTATGTGCTGGTGGATCAGATGGGCTAGTATTTTTCTGAGGACAGATGTGCTAATATATTCATCATATGTGATATTTTTTCGTGTTTTCTTCTCTTGTGGTGTCTTTGTCTAGTTTTATTACTGGGGTTACCTTAGGCCTCATAGAATAAGTTGAGAAGTATTCCTGCTTCTAATTTTTTAGAAGAATCTGTGAAGGAATGGTATAAATCCTTTTAAAGTGTAGTACAGTTCACCAGTGAAGTCACCAAGGTCTGAACTTTATATGGAAAATTTATTATATTTTCAGTCTCTTTTCTTATTAAAAGTCCATCCACATATTCCTTCTTGACTCAGCTTTGGTAGCTTGCCTCTTTCTAGAAATTAATCTGTTTCATCTAGCTTATCTAGTTTGTTGGTATAGAATTGTTCATAGTATTCTTACTTTTTTTTTTTTTTTAACTTTTGCAATGTCATTCCTGATTAGTTTGAATCATCTCTCTAATTCTTGGTCAGACTAGATAAGAACTACTCAGTTTGGGGTGTCTTTTTAAAGAACTTTTAGTTTCATTGATTTTCTCTATTGTTTTCTGTTCTTCCATTTATTTATCTTCTAATCTCGATTATTCCCTATTTCTGCCTGCTTTGGGTCCAGATTTCTAGTTTCTTGAAGTGAAAGGTTACGGATCTTCTGTTCAATATAGGCATTTATAAAAAAACTTCCCACAAAATTTTGCATGTTGTGTTTCCATTTTCATTTACCTCAAAGTATTTCAATTTTTTCTTTGACTCATTGGCTATTTGATAGTATGAGGTTTAATTTCCATGTAATCGTGTTTTCCCCAAATTTCCTTCTGTTACTGATTCCTAATATCATTCTTTTGTGGTCAGAGACTATATATGATTTCAATCCTTTAAATTTTATTAATACATATTTGATGTGCTAGCATTTATACTATATAATGTTCTATGTGTACTAATAAGAATGTTTATTCTCCTGTTGTTGGTTGAAATGTTCTATAGGTGTCTCTAGTTGTTATATTGATAACTGCAAATTAGTCAATGAAGTCTCCAACTATTATTGCTAAAATTTCTATTTCTCCCTTCAGTGCTGCCTGGTTTTGTTCTATACATTTTGGGGCTCTGCTGTTAGGTGCATATATGTTTATAACTATTGTATCTTCAAGATGAACAAACCATTTTATCATTATAAAATATCCTTTATCTCTAAGTAACAATTTCTGTTTTAAAGTCTATTTTATCTGATATTATTACAGCCACACTAGCTTTCTTTTGGTTACTGTTTGCATGGTATACCTTTTTCTATTCATCTATTCTCAACCTAGTGATGCCTTTGTATCTAAAGTGTGTCTCTGTTTCCAAAGCAAAGAAAACCATAAACAAAATGAGAAGACAGCTAACAGACTGAGAGAAAATATTTGCAAACAGTGCAACAGACAAGGGCTTAATTTACAAAATATACAAACAGTTGAATTATAAATTAAAAAAAAAACCCAATCAAAAAATGGGCAGAAGATGTAAACGGACGTTTTTTTTCAGAGAAGACATACAGATGGTCAGTAAACACATGAAAGGATGTAACTCACTGCTAATTATTAGAGAAATCCAAATCAAAACTACAGTGAGGTACCACTTCACATGAGTCATAATGGCCATCATTAAAAAGTCTACAAATAATAAATGCTGGAGAAGGTGTGCAGAAAAGGGAAGCTCTTACACTACTGGTGGGAATGTAAACAAGCTGGACCATTATGGAAAACAGTATGGAGGTCCCACAAAAAACTAAAAATATAGTTGCCGTATGATCCAGCAATCCCATTCCTTGGCATATATCTAGACAAAACTATAATTTCAAAAAATACATGCATTCCTATGTTGATAGCAGCACTATTTAAAATAGCCAGGACATGTAAGTAACCTAAATATCCACTGACAGATGAACGGATAAAGAAGATGTGATATATATATACAATGGGATATTAGCCATTTGCAGCAACATGGATGGATTTAAGAGATCATCATGCTAAGTGAAATCACTCAGAAAGAAGAAAGACAAATACCATATGTTAACATTTATATGTGGGATCTAGAATATGACTCAAATGAACTTATCTATAGAACAGTCTAACAGACATAGAGAACAGACTTGTGGTGGCCAAGGGGGAGGGAGTTGGGGAGGAAAGGACTGGGAATTTAGGATTAGTAGATGCAAACTATTATATATACAAGGGACAAACAACCAAGGTCCTACTGTAGAGCCCAGGGACCTATATTCAATTTCCTGTGATAAACCACAATGAAAAATAATATGAAAAAGAATATATATGTATAACTGAATCAACACAACATTTAAATCAGCTATACTTCAAGAAAGTTACAAACAATAAATGCTGGAGAGGGTGTGGAGAAAAGGGAACCCTCTCCACTGTTGCTAGGAATATAAATTGATACAGCCACTGTGGAGAACATTATGGAGGTTCCTTAAAAAACTAAAGACAGAACTACCATATGACCCAGTAATCCCACTATTGGGAATATACCCCGAGAAAACCATGATTCAAACTGACATGTACCACAACGTTCACTGCAGCACTATTTATAACTGCCAGGATACAGAAGCAACTTAGATGTCCACTGAAAGATGAGTGGATAAAGAAGTTGTACAAATATGCAAAAAAGTAAACTTTAAATTGGTGGATTAGCAGAGTAAGAGATAAACTATCAATTAAAATACGTGCTAAGATAATAAAAAATGGATTTCATTAATAGGGGTATGTATTTAAGTAGGAAAATATCCTCCAATCCTAATATAAATTCACTCAGCTTTCATTTAATATAAGCTTCTTTTTCATCTCATGCTCCTAAACATCAACTTCACTTTTTCATACATGTGAAATAGTAACTTCTTAACCATTTAGGAATAATATGCCTTTTTAGGAATCTAATAAGAACTTAGACTTTCTAGGAAAATGAATATATATATATATATATATATATATATATATGAATATATATAAAACCCTTACAATTTAAGGGTTTCTTGGATATTCTGCAGCCTATAAGTTAAGATCCCCTATGGAAAAAAAATTATGATTTTAATGGGAAAATACAGAACAGATATTCAAGTAATTATAATATCTTATCTTCAATAGAGCAATGAGAATGTAAAATATTAAAACATATATGCTGCTGCTGCTAAGTTGCTTCAGTCGTGTCCAACTCTGTATGACCCCATAGATGGAAGCCCACCAGACTCCGCCGTCCCTGGGATTCTCCAGGCAAGAACACTGGAATGGGTTGCCATTTCCTTCTCCAATGCATGAAAGGAAAAGTGAAAGCAAAGTCGCTCAGTCATGTCTGACTCTTAGCGACCCCATGGACTGCAGCCTACCAGGCTCCTCATCCATGGGATTTTCCAGGCAAGAGTATTGGAGTGGGTTGCCATTGCCTTCTCCATAAAACATATATAGGTGGTCTCTAATTACTATACATATTTCATTTCAAAAGCTAATTTGTAAATTATATATTTAGAATTTATTACTCATTTTTTCTTATAAAAATATTAGAAACAATGGTTGGGACTATTAAATTGCAAGTCTCTTAAGAATAGATGCTCTTAAGATAGATAGCTAATAAGGACCTGCTGTATATAGCACAGGAAACTCTTCTCAGTACTCTGCAATGACTTGTATGGGAAAAGAATCTGAAAGAGTGGATATTTGCATATGTATAACTGAATACAGTTTGCTGTATAGCAGAAATTAACACAACATTGTATATCAACTATATTCTAGTAATTTAAAAAAAAATAGGTACTGAAAAGCCTCTTGATGAAAGTGAAGGAGGAGAGTAAAAAAGTTGGCTTAAAGCTCAACATTCAGAAAATGAAGATCATGGCATCTGGTCCCATCACTTCATGGGAAATAGATGGGGAAACAGTTTCAGACTTTATTTTTTTGGACTCCAAAATCACTGCAGATGGTGACTGCAGCCATGAAATTAAAAGACCTTACTCCTTGGAAGGAAAGTTATGACCAACCTAGACAGCATATTCAAAAGCAGAGATATTACCTTGTCAGCAAAGGTCCATCTAGTCAAGGCTATGGTTTTTCCAGTGGTCATGTATGGATGTGAGAGTTGGACTGTGAAGAAAGCTGGGCGCCTAAGAATTGATGCTTTTGAACTGTGGTGTTGGAGAAGACTCTTGAGAGTCCCTTGGACTGCAAGGAGATCCAACCAGTCCATTCTAAAGGAGACCAGTCCTCGGTGTTCATTGTAAGGACTGATGCTAAAGCTGAAACTCCAATACTTTGGCCACCTCATGTGAAGAGTTGACTCATTGGAAAAGACCCTGATGCTGGGAGGGATTGGGGGCAGGAGGAGAAGGGGACGACAGAGGGTGAGATGGCTGGATGGCATCACCGACTCGATGGACGTGAGTTTGAGTGAACTCCGGGAGTTGGTGATGGACAGGGAGGCCTGGCGTGCTACGATTCATGGGGTCGCAAAGAGTCAGACACGACTGAGCGACTGAACTGAACTCTTTTTATCTGTCTATGTATCATAATGACCTGGGCAAATAAACAGCATACTTTTTATTCCCAGGTGACCCTTTATGAAACCTATTTTACTCAATAAAGTATTTGAATACAAACATACTAACAGGAAAAAATATTGAGGCAATGACAGAGATTAAATAAGCCACAAAAAATATAATAAAAAAGAAAAGAATAAAATTGACTTAAAATTATCTGTTGCTTGAGAAACAGGCTTCATTAGATGAGAAATAACAGTAAATATAGATATTTCTAGATATTTTTGTTTGAACATACAGGTTCCTTTTTACTGTGTTTCAAATTTCACTGCAAAATATGTTTCTTCTTAATACAACATCTCCTACCCTTAGCCATGAATAAGGTCATTATTGGACAGTAACAATTTTAATGGACTGGAAGGGCAAATATGTTTTGCCTGTAGTGACTGAAGAGCGTTGAAAAAAGTAAGGGGTGGAGAATATTGTTCAAAGATGTTTTATATAATAAAATAAATAATTATTTATTATACATCTTAAAATGTGTCCACATTAAATTTAAGTGTGTGTGTGTGTGTTAGTCGCTCATTTGTGTCCGACTCTTTGCGACCCCATGGACTATAGCCCACCAAACTCCTCTGTCCATGGGATTCTCCAGGCAAGAATACTGGAGTGAGTTGCCATTTCCTTCTCCAAGCTAGTATAAAAATAACCAATAGAGGGTAAAGTAGCTCCACGGAAAAATTTTTTTAAAAGACAAACTTTGGAGTGGGTTGTAGATGAAATTTTTATTGTTTCTTAATCATTATGAATGTCACTGTGTTAAAGAAGATGGAAAAACTACATTTGGTGCCATAAATATAAAGGAACAATTGCAGATTTTTATTTGAATAATGTCGAACTTTTATCAAAACAAGATATAGTCATGCATAATATGCAGAATTCAACTGGATACCATTTTATATCTATAGGTTGTGACCCTATCACATAAGATCAATGGATTGACCCAGCCTTGTCTTCAGAAAAGGTCTCAAAGACATTTGTATACTCAAACCAATGCCAAAGCACCAACAAGTGAATGACACAAGACAACCTCAGAGACATGG
The DNA here is from genome assembly GCF_032405125.1 of Capricornis sumatraensis. Taxonomy (NCBI): domain Eukaryota; kingdom Metazoa; phylum Chordata; class Mammalia; order Artiodactyla; family Bovidae; genus Capricornis; species Capricornis sumatraensis. Next base: position 102,178,207 of record NC_091092.1, on the reverse strand, counting down.
ATGATATACCAACCCCAGCTTTTTAAGTTTGGTATTTGACTCCCTGGCTAGGTGACAATGAAAGAAATTCAGTCTGGCAGGCTGGGTCTATAGCTCCCTGTTAATGAAATCTGTCAATAAGAACCTCAGCCAACTGAGAAAGTAATTAATAGTCCTCATAAAAAATGTCTTTAGACTGTAGATTCAAAATTAGGTATAATAATAAACAAAATCAACATAACATAGGCATATGGAGTCATTGATTAAGACTTTGATTTTAAACAGGAATCTTACTAAATTCATCAACATTATCAAAGAAGAAATATTCAACACCATCTACATATTTACTGAACTAGGTTTATACAAAATTACCTAAGTATTCACGAAGTTTGTTTTTAATTGGTATCTAAGGTACAGAAAATTAAATACAGTATATTAAAGTGCAGTTTAAAAGTTTTAGGAAATGTAGTAGTAAAACCTGATTAGAAGTAAATTTCAAATTCTGCTAAGTTTATAAAATAATTTGTATTCAAAATAGCCAGCTCCAGAATATGAAACCATAAAATGTAAAATCCCTAAATACAAGAATTTAAAGATTAAAGCACTAAAACACCTGTTATCCTTTGTGAATAACAACTTGCAGAATCTTCCACAAACAGTAGGAATAATTCAAAAGGTTTCAATAAAGTATTTAAAACTAAGGATACTGAAAAAATATCTGAAGGAATAGATTAACTTGGAGCTCATAGTATGTGGGCTTCTACTTGTTAAAGTAAGATAACTGGATAAAATATAAAAAGGCTACTGTGCTTTAGCTTTTCCAATTTAAACTATTAACTGTATTGCTCTTGAGATTAAGAAGGAAAAGAGTTAAGAAGGACATGTCTTCTACTGGATCGTGAAAAAGTCTAAAGTTAGAAGACAGGGTAATTAGAAAAGTTAATAATATAATTGTGCCATCTGAAATATGACCATATGTGAAGCGTGGCTACATGAAACCATGGTTTATAAGCATTAAAAAATTTTAATGCTTATATATTGTCTATAAACATTTATACATAAACATGGTTAACCATATCAATGTTTTAAAACAAGATTTTGAGTCCGGCAAGTCCAAACAGTACAGATCTTTCAAATTTTCACACATACACCATAAGTGACTTAAGCAAAATGTGATGTATTAGTCTTTTAGTTCTGTTGGATCACAATCCTAAGGTAATAAGTTACAGACTTTAAGGGAACTCAGATGAGTTTGTTTTGAATCTTCAGTGATTATATTTGTACCGTTATTTCCCTTCTCACTCTTTCCATTCCATGCTCCATACTATAGGACTCCAAGTTAGATTCTACAAAATATATTTTCACATTTTACTTTCTTCCTAGTAAAAAAACATAGGCCAATAGCAATCCTAGATGATTTCATAACTTTGTTAATCACTCTAGCTATCTTTCAGGTACCATGTTCTAGAATTCCAGAAAACTACAATGGAATTTAAACTGTCTCCACCCACTTCCCACTATATTATACCCTCCACTTCCCCACCCCCAGATGAAGGTTAGGTTGATAGATGGATTGAAGATGAAATAAAGCCAGACATCAAATAACTTACTTGAAATCCATCTCTTACCTTCTGTACTTAACCCTGGACTTGATGTGAACTTGGCTACATCAACAATTTTTACAGCAAACTGTTGCCCAGTTTCTCTGTTGATGCATCGTCGTACAACACTGAAGGGACCCCTAAAATAAAAATAAATAAAAGCCAAGTTTAATTTGCTGATTTTCTTAAGTTCCTATTTCCCTTTAATATCTTATTCATATTTCATTTTCTGCTATAGCCATAGTTTTCAAGATATAATTGAACATAATTTTGAAAATATTTTCCTATCATTTATGAGGTAATTATTTGAACTTACTAAGCCATAAAAATAAGAAACAAATTTACATTTCAAAATCACTTTAAAAAAATTTGAGATAGTATTCTATTCCAGGGAAATAATCTTTGTAATTTTCTCTACACATTATCAACATCTTAAATAAAATAAGAAAATGTTCACAGTGGTAGTGTATGTAACTTTTACCTTTTGAACCAGATACTTAAATCATTCTCTCATCTTAGCCATCACTTATCTAATCTTCACTAACAAGTCCTACTGAGTTTATCTCAAATATCTCTTAATCCAGTCCACTTCTCTCCATGTCTCATAACCTAGTCTAAGTGAAGTCGCTCAGTCGTGTCCGACTCTTTGAGACCCCATGGACTGTAGCCTATCAGGCTCCTCCGTCCATGGGATTTTCCAGGCAAGAGTGCTGGAGTGGGGTGCCATTTCCTTCTCCAGGGGATCTTCCCGACCCAGAAACTGAACCCAGGTCTCCCACATTGCGGGCAGATGCTTTACCATCTGAGCCACCAGGGAAGCCCCAACCTAGTCTAAGCCACTACCAATTTCTACTGGGACCAATGAAAACTTGTTTCTCCCATCGTTATTGTGGTGATGCTTTAAAAATGAAAACCTGATGGTATGTTTCTGCTTAAAATCCCACAGAGACAAGGTATTTGCAACACATATGCTTAGTCAAGAGCCAAAATAAATAATCCTTAAATAAGAAGATATGCTCCAAGGAAATCTGGGCAAAAGACTTGAATAGACACTTCATGAAGAGTAAGACCTGCATTATTTAATTTCCAGCAGCCTCTCCAGTCTCAACTAAAGTCACAGAGAAATCCTTCGTCCTCCTCAAACTTCAAATTAGAATTATTCTAAGTCGCCATAGAAAGAAAGTAATTTCTACTAGCAGAACCACTGGTCCAGACATTCTTACCCAGTTCTCTCCTCAATTGAAATTGGTGGCTTTCGATTCTGGCCATACAATTGAAGCAACTGGGATGATTGATAAAATAACAATGCCCAGGCCCAGGCATTAAAAACACAAATATGCACTTGGTTCCTTATGACACATTATTGACCAGGGGATTCTGGCAGAAACTAACACCTGTAGCTGACAATTTGCTATGTAAGTTAATATTGAAACGTCTCTGGTCAATAATGTTTGGGCAACAAAAGACGAATTAATATATCTCTGGTCAATAAATTGTTAATAGTTAAAAAATAAGTTTCTGAACTAAAGTTAATCCAACATGCTTGAATCAACTACTGATTAATATAGAATTCAATCGCAATTTACTACACTAGTTTATTTGAAGGCTAGCATATTTTTTTTGAAGACTACATAATTTATTAAATACACACACATGTATGTGTATACATGTATGAATTTCCCTCCTTCTCAGGAAACAAAACACTCTCAATGATTTTTACAGGTAGAAAAAAGTACACCTGTATGTGTGTGTGTGCTAAGTCGCTTCAGTCCTGTCCAACTCAGTGCAACCCTATGGACTGGAGCTCCCAGGCTCTTCTCTCCATGGGGATTCTCCAGGCAAGAATAATCAGAAGACAGCAAAAAGTTCTTCATGTATAGTAGAACATTTGTGATACTTCTTGCCTTAAAGTTTGTTTGTCTTTATTCTTGCAATCAGAGGACAGGCAAAAGAATATAATCTAACCTAGACTTAAACATTTCTCTGAGATCATATGAATCAGTTATTTTATCCTGCAGTCATCAGGACATCAATTATTCCTCAGTTTCAAATCTCTCATCAAGCAATCTAATAAAGCTAAACTGAAACAAAAAGAAATGGTAATAATGTACCTTTCAGCACCCTATACAAAAGGGACCTTTTGATAATCAAAACTGTTCAAAGATTTTCCTCTGTGAGAAGACAATATAACAATGTGAGTCTGCGCTCCCACAAATGTTTTCATTCTCAAGGTGGATGTCTTACTTGTGATGACTTATCCTGACAATAGCAAGCAATTTCAGGAAATGTTTAGCATAATTGGTTTTTGTCCACACATAAACCCTTGGGACTCTATTTATATATATATTTGTATAGTATTCTTCAATTCACTACACCTTTTGGATAACTTCCAAGTTTTAAAGGACTGTGAGAATGAGAGAAAACAATAGTAATTAATAATTACATTTTGGAAGCCAGAAATCAGATGGAGTAATGGTAACTGGCTTAGCATTTGTAGGAAGCCTGAATTGCAAGGAGAAAATAATAGTTCAGAACCAAATTCATTTACACTACAGAATTCTCAAGAAGTATCTGAACTCTGAGAAAGAGAGGGTGGGGCTAAACTAACAAGGTTTGAATGAAATCTATTAGAGAAGTAGTTAAGTGTCTTAGATCTGGGACTTCCCTGGTGGCTCAGATGGTAAAGTGTCTGCCTACAATGTGGGAGACCTGGGTTCAATCTCTGGGTCGGGAAGATCTCCTGGAGAAAGAAATGGCAACCCACTCTAGTATTCTTGCCTGGAAAATCCCATGGACGGAGGATCCTGGCAGGCTACAGTCCATGGGGTCGCAAAGAGTCAGACACGACTGAACGACTTCACTTTCTTTTTAGTGCCTAAGACTCCACACTCCCAATGCAGGTGTCCTGAGTTTGATCCTTGATCAGGGAACTAGATCCCACATACTGTAACTAAGACTTGGCATAGCTAAATAAATGAATAATTTTTTTTTTTTTTAAAGAATCTCAGATACTCCTCCTCTATTCCATGCCACTGGGTAAATGCCCTACCTTAACCTCACAGAGGGCAATTCACTGAAGAGGGTAAAACATAGGGTCATAGAACTGGTGACACAGGCAGCTGAGGAAGTGGACACTATATAAAAAACAAAGGGATTATGTGATCACACACAAAATGAATGTAGACAGCCCATCTTCTTTTCCCATTCACTGGGGGAGAGGGAGATATTAAAAGCTAGCTCTTTACCCTTCAGGCAGCCGAGAAAGATTTTCTATTGAATATGTGACCAGGCCAGAAGGAAAGACCTAAAGATAATGACATTATGTTGCTCAAACCACTCAACCAGATCAAATTCTTGAAACCAAAGTCAACAAGTTCTGCCACAAGTTCACAGTTTTCAATCAACTTTCCAACCACAGCATTGATCACATTTTGGGCTAAATAGTTCTTTGCTGTGCAAGGATGTCCTGTGCACTGTAGGGGGCCTAACATCACCTCTAGCCTCTACCTGGAAATGCCAGTAGCACCCCCTCAGCCAGTTTTGCCAATCAAAAATATCTCTAAACATTGTCAAATGTCCCTAAGGAACCCCTGCCCTATTTCTACTCATGAATAGGCAACCAATCTCCCAAGATACCTGGAGAAGAGTCTCCAATTTGGATGACAGAGATCAAAACAGAAAAAGGAACTTAGAGGAAACAGACTAAACAAGAAAAAACTTCCAACTATTAATACCATTAATATCCTTGGAAACATAACTATGAAACAAAAATGGAACTTTCAGAAAACAAGAACAGGGCTCTTGAAAAATAAGCATATGAAGAAATTTAAAACTCAACAGAAGGGCTGTCAGAAAAAGTTGAGGAAATTTCCCAGAAAGTAGAGCCAAAAGAACAAAGAAAATGGAGAGGAGGAACTCAAATAAGCCAAGAAAATTTCCCAGACCTTAATCCTGAGTTGCTCAAATTGAAAGGAACCACCAAGTGGAAAAGCAAAAAATAATATACAAGGGAACTCCCTAAGGTTATCAGCTGATGTCTCAGTTGAAACTCTGTAGGTCAGAAGGAAGTGGCACAATATATTTAAAGTTATGAAAGGGAAAAACCTACAACCAAGGATACTCTACCCAGCAAAGCTTTCATTCAGACTGAATGGACAAATCAAAAGCTTTATGGACAACCAAAAGCTAAGAGAATTCAGCACCATCAGACAAGTTTTGCAACAAACACTAAAGGAAATTCTCTAAGTGTAAAAGAAAAGGCCACTAGTAAAAACAAGAAAATTATGAATGGAAAAGATCCCCAGAAAAGGACAACATAAAGTAAAGGTAGGAAATCATCTGCATACAAATAAGATAGAAAACCAAGCAACAGTGAGAAGAGCATAAGACAAATGCAGGATATTGGAAATACATTTGAAATTAAAAGACCAGGAACTTAAAAATAATCTAGTTTGTGTATGTGTGTGTGTGTATATATATATCTATATCTATAATCTGTCTGCAATGCAAGAGACCTAGATTAGAGCCCTGGGTCGGGAAGATCCCCTGGAGAAGGGAATGGCTACCCACTACAGTTTTCTTGCCTGAAGAATCCCATGGACAGAGGTGCGTGGTGGGCTACAGTGTATAGGTCACAAAGAGTCAGACATGACTGAGCAACAATACTTTTCAATTTACATCAAAACCTCACAGTAATAGCAAACAGAAAATCTACAATAGATATACACACAAAAAAGAAAAATGAATCTGAACATAAAACTAAAGTTAGTCAACAAACCACAAAAAGAAAGAACAAATGAGAAAGGGGAAAAAAAGATCAACAAAAATGAATCCAAAACAATTAAGAAAATGGCAATAAGAACACATGCATGTATGCTCACTCAGCCATGTCTGACTCACTGCGACCCTATGGACTGTAGCTGACCAAGTTCCTGTCTCCATGGGATTTTTCAGGCAAGAATACTGGAGTGGGTTGCCATTTCCTCCTCCAGGGGATCTTTCCAACCCAGGATCAAACCCACGTCTCCTGTGGCTCCTGCACTGGCCGGCAGATTCTTTACAATTGAGGCACCTGAGAACATACTGATATCTACGTTAAATGTAAATGAACTAAATGCTCCAATAAAAAGATACAGACTGGCTGAAGATATACTCTCCCAAGACTGAACCAAGAAGAAATAGAAAATACAAACTGACCAATCAGAAGCACTGAAATTGAAACTGTGATTTTAAAGCTTCCAACAAATGTCCAGGACTGGATGGCTTCAAAGGCAAATTCTATCAAACATTTAGAGAAGAGTTAATACCTATCCTTCAACTATTCCACAAAATTGCAGAGGAATAAATACTCTGAAACTCATTCTATGAGGCCACCATGACCTGAATACCAAAGATGACCCAAAAGAGAAAACTCAAGGCCAATATCATTGATGATGCTTTTGAACTATGGTGTTGGGAGAAGACTCTTGGACAGCAAAGAGATCAAACCAGTCAATCCTAAAGGAAATCGACCCTGAATGTTCATTGGAAGGACCAATGCTGAAGCTGAAACACCAACACGTTGGCCACCTGATGCAAAGAGCTGACACATTAGAAAAGACGCTGATGCTGGTAAAGATTGAAGGCAGAAGGAGAACGGGATGATAGAGGATGAGATGGTTGGATGGCATCACCAACTCAATAGAAATGAGTTTGAGCAAGCTCCAGGAGATGGCGAAGGACAGGCAAGCTTGGCATGCTGCAGTCCTTGGAGTCGCAAAGAGCCAGACACAACTAAGTGACTGAACAACAAATCACTGATGAATAAAGACATGGAAATCCTCACAAAATACTAACAATCTGAATCCAATAATACATTAAAAGGATCATATATATACATGATCAAGTGGTATTTCTCCCAGGAATGAAAGGATTTTTCAGTATCCACAAATCAAATGTGGAATACACCACATCAACATATTGAAGAATAAAAGCCATGTGATCATCTCAATAGCTGCAGAAAAAGCTTTTGACAAAATTCAACACCCATTTATGATAAAAAAGAAAGTGGGAATAGAGGGAATATATCTTAACATAATAAAGGTCATATATGACAAACCTACATCTAACACCATACTCAAGGTGAAAATCTAAAAGCATTTCCCCTAAGATCAGGAACAAGACAAGGATGTCCATTCTTGCTACCTTTATTTACCATAGTTTTGGAAGTCCAAGCTGCAGTAATCAGAGAAGAAAAAGAAATCCAAATTGGAAAAGAAGTAGTAAAATTATCACTGCTTGCACGTGATATGATACTATACATAGAAAATCCTAATGTCGCTACCAGGAAACTACTAGGGCTCATCAATGAATGTGGTAAACTTGCAGGATGCAAAATTAATACACAGAAATGTCTTGCATTCCTATACACTAACAAAGAAAGATCATAAAGAGAAATCAAGAAAACAATCCCATTTACCATCCTATCAAAAAGAGTAAAATACCTAGGAATAAAGCTACCTAAGAAGACAAAAGACCTGTACTCTGAAAATTATAAGACAGTGATGAGAGCAATCAAAGATGACACAAATAGATGGAGAGACATACCATGTTCTTGGATTAGGAGAATCAATATTGTCAAAATGGCTATAGTACCCAAGGCAATTTACAGATTCAATGTAATCCCTATCAAATTACCAGTGTCATTTTTCACTGAACTAGAACAAAAAGAATTGGAAAATTTGCATGGAAACATAAACCCCAAATACCAAAAGTGATCTTGATAAAGAAAAAGGGAATCAGACTTGCTGACTGCAGACTGTACTACAAAGCTACAGTCATCAAAACAGTACAGTACTGGTACAAAAACAAAAATATAGATAAAATGGAACAGGACAGAAAGCCCAGAAATAAATCTATGTATTTATGGCCAATTAATCTACAACAATGGGAGCAAAATTATACAATGCAGGAAAGACAGTTTCTTCAATAAATGGTGCTGGGAAAACTAGACAGTTATTTGTAAAAAAATGAAATTAAAACATTCTTTAGCACCATACAGAAAAATAAGCTCAAAATGGATTAAAGGCTTAAATATAAGATCAGATACTATAATACTCTTAGAGAGAAACGTAGGCAAAACACTCTTTGACATTAATCGCAGCAACATTTTTTCTGAGCTATCTCCCAGAGTAATGGAAATAAAGCAAAAATAAACAAATGGGACCTAATTAAACTCAAAAGCTTTTGCACGGCAAAGGAAATCATAAACAAAACAAAAGGCAGCCCACAGAATGGGAGAAAATATTTGCAAATGATGCAACTGACAAAGGATTAATCTCCAAAATTTATAAACAGCTCTTATGGCTCAGTATCAAAAAAATAAACAACCTAATCAAAAAATAGTCAGAAGACCTAAATAGATGTTTCTCCAAAGAAGACATACAGATGGCCAAAAGAGACACATGAAAAGATGCTCAACATTGCTAATTATTAGAGAAATGCAAATCAAAACTACAATGAGATATTACCTCACACCTGTCAGAATGGCTATTATCAAAAAGCCTATAAACAGTAAATGCTGGAGAGGGTGTGGAGAGAAGGGAACACTCCTGTTGGAGGGAACGTAAATTGGTACAGCTGCTATGGAGAACAGTATGAAGGTCCCTTAAGAAAGGTCCCTTAACATATGATCCAGCAATCCCACTCCTGGGCATATAACCAGAGAAATACATGGTTCAAAAGGATACATGCACCGCTATGTTCATTGCAGTGCTATTTACAACAGCCAAGACATGGAAGCAATCTAAATGTTCATCAGCAGATGAATGGATAAAGAAGGTGTGGTATATTTCTACAATGAAATACTACTTAGCTACAAAAAATGAAATAATGCTATTTTGCAGCAACACGTATGAACCTAGAGATTGTCATACTAAGACAAAAACAAATATCATATGATATTGCTTTTATGTGCAATCTAAAAAAACGATACGTGAACTTATTTACAAAACAGATATGTATTCACAGACATAGAGTACGAATTTATGTTTACCAGGGGGAAGAGTGGAAGGAGGGACAGATTGGGAGTTTGGGACTGACAAGTATACACTGCTATAATTAAAATACATAATCAACAAGGACCTATTATTGTATAGCACAGGGAATGCTGCACAACATTCTGTAATAATCTAAATGGGAAGATAATTTATAAAAGAATAGTTACATGTATACGTATAACTGAATCACTTTGCTGTATGCCTGAAACTAAAACAACATTGTACATCGACTATTCTCCAATATAAAATTTAAATGAAAAAAAGGACCCACAAAGTACTCAGCAAAATAGGTAATAGATACATGTTCATACATGCCATTATGAAATTTAAGAACCCTGTGGGCCAGAGAACATTCAGATTTCCAGAAATAGGAGTAAGGATGCACAAGGAGGATAGGATGATACAGTTAATACACAGGAACTGCTGTGGTTTCCCATCTCTCAATGGCAACACTAGAGGCAATAAGACAGTAGAGCACCTTCAGAACCATGAAGAAAAATTATTTCTAACCTTTAAAGTCTACATCTAGTCAGAAAAATCAATAATAGTAAAAAAGAATTTTTTTTCAGACACAAAAAACCTCAATACCTTATTTGCAATGCATACTCTCTAAAGAAATTATTGTAGGATGTGTTTGCTAGAAGAGAGCAGACCAGTAAAAAACAGGACAGTCAAGGGACAGCAAATGCCTTCAACACAGGAATGAGAGTAAGATCTCAGGTTGCCAGCCATGCACTGAGCCATCAAAGATTCCCAATGCCACCTTTTAACTTGAAAACAGAAGAACCCCATAAGCTGGGGCCAGATTGCTCTGTTTTGCTTTTTCTGACCAGGGGCTTATGAGATTCCTGCTCCTCTCTGCTGCCCAGATCAGCAGAAGACTCTCACTTCACTCAACAGCAGTGTTCTTAGGAATAGCTGAGTGGGAAGCCTCTTCAGTGAACTGAAAAGCAGGAAATGCAGAGTAGCCTATGCCCCCTGACCGCATTCCAGCTGGATGTTCAGTATCCCATCCTGCACTATAGCATGGATGTCCTGCCTGTGGAGAGCCCTGTGTTTGGGGATTTACTCGGGATCTTGCCAATGGATTTCCTAGCAGGGGCTCCTATATGTTCTCAGGTATGTGAAGCCAGACTGAACAAGAGGTTCTATTTGTCTTCTCTTCCCTTCTGATTCTTCACACAATAGTGGTATTATTGCCCTTTCCTCACACAGCTAACTTTGTGCTTACTACTCATTTTTAATGAATAAACAATATACTGTTTAGGGATACATACATAGATGGTAAAGCTATAAAGAAAATCAAAAGGAATCTTGAGTACAAAAGCTAGGATAATGGTTATGGGAGAAAGGGAGGTTATGATCAGAAAGGGGTACACAGGGGGCTTTTAAAGGTCTTAGTAATATTTTATTCTTAACTTGGATAATAGATTCATGGGCTTTCATTTTATTAGCATTCTTTAAAATACACATATGTGCAGGCACACAGACACACACACTATACACTCCTCCATACACATATTTCCTAGTTAAAAATAATTGTAACAGCTGAGGGATACATCCCTAAGATCTCACTAATCAAAAGAGGTCTTAATTTTTAAATATATATATAATATAGATTATTTTAAATGACTTGTATATATATATATATAAATGAAGAAAAACTGTGTTTATGTCTCAAACATAATGAAGTCAACATGGATTATGTTAACTGTAATTTTACATCTAGCTGAACTGAACTTAATCCATTAAGCTGTTACATGTAAACTTCAGAGTGACATCTATAATATAAAGTTCTCAGAGGCTTACAAACAAACTTACATATCTAAGGAAACCTTTAATAAATGGGGTGAACTTCCTGTGTCCTTCCTAGGAACTTCATTACATTTATAATGAATTGTGCGATGTACTACAATAGATGTAGGAAAAGCATGAAGAACAACCACCAATTAACTAAAAGGAAGATAAGGATGGGGGAAATGAAGCTGTTTGGTATTGCTGGCATGAAAAACTGGAGGGTGAGAAGTGGCTGGAAAAGGAGAAAGGCGTCAGAGACCACTGTGACAGAAGAAGGGAAAATAGGTTGAGGAGTGAGTGGGGGCCACTCAGGAAGTTATTACATTAGCCAAAGCATAAGATGATAAAGACTTAAACCAATGCATCAGTAGATACAACTGAGAGAGACTTAAACTGACAAGCAACAGTTAGTGATTAGCTAGGGGATGGTTGGGGGTTGGTTGAAAGAATGACATACAGATTTCTGGCAAAAGTTACAGGGTAAATAATGATACCACCAAATGAAAATGCGACTACTACAGGAGAAAGAACTGGTAGAAGGAAGAGAAAGAAAAGAGACACACAGCTGTGTTTTGAAAATACCAATTTCCAAATTATTCATTTCCATGGGTCAAGGCAGAGATTTAGAGAGTGCAATTAGATAGGAGTTGGTAAAGAATTTGCCTGCAGTGCAGGAGACCCGGGTTCGATCCCTGGGTTGGGAAGATCCCCTGCAGAAGGAAATGGCAACCCACTCCAGTATCCTTGCCTGGAAAATTTCATGGACAGAGGAACCTGGTGGATTGTAGTCCATGGGGTCGCAAAGAGTCGGGCACGACTGAGCAACTAACACACACACACACACACACACACACATATAGTTTAAGGAAGGGTCAACATGTAGATGATGAAGACATCAACTACCATTTGCAGCATACCATGAGCCAAGCATGCTGCTGAGAACTCTATATAGATTCTCCCATTCATCATAATTTATCATTATTTATCATAATAGTAAATATACTACTGGCCCCTGTTTTAAAGATAAGGAAACTGAGGCTAAGTCAGGTTGTCTGTGGCCAAACAGTTAGTCAGGACTGAAGCCTAGACATATAAAACTCTAGAATCTAAGTTCTCATCTCTACACTCCCTAGGAAGCATGGGTGACCAGGAGCCATTGATGTGAATGAGAGTACAGACTGAAAAGGACAGAACATATCCCCCAATTCCTCCCCAAGGAATTGCTAGAAACACCTCCCACAGAAAGACTATAAGAAGCCCAGAAAGAAAAAAGAAGTGCTAAAGGCAAGTTCTTAGAACTTAGAATCTTACAGAAGTACAGCCATAAAGACCAAGTGCTCAGAGTCTGCTCTAGACATGAACAAAGAAGTTCCCTCCATTCTTCTCAAGACTGGTACAAGAAAACAGTAATTTTCCCTCTTAAATTAAGAACTACACATTCACATTTTGCTATTTTCTAAATGTGGGACAGAAACTGGCCCAATGAAAATACTCAGTAGAGAAACAACTTTTGGGAAACTTGCACCTGATCTTTTCTCCTGGTGTTCATGAACTGACTTATCATTAGAACAAGTGGTCATCTTTATCCACAGGTTCCACATCTGTAGATTCAAACAAAAACTCCAGAAATTTCCAAAAAACAAAACTTAAGTTTGCTAAACACAAGCAAATATTTACATGGCATTTACACTGTATTCAGTTCAGTTCAGTCACTCAGTCGTGTCCAACTCTTTGTGACCCCACAAATCGCAGCATTCCAGGCCTCCCTGTCTATCACCAATGCCTGGAGTTCACTCAAACTCACGTCCATTGAGTTGGTGATGCCATCCAGCCATCTCATCCTCTATTGTCCCCTTCTCCTCCTGCCCCTAATTCCTCCCAGCATCAGAGTCTTTTCCAATGAGTCAAGTCTTCGCATGGGGTGGCCAAAGTATTGGAGTTTCAGCTTTAGCATCATTCCTTCTAAAGAAATCCCAGGGCTGATCTCCTTCGGAATGGACTGGTTAGATCTCCTTGCAATGCAAGGGACTCTCAAGAGTCTTCTCCAACACCACAGTTCAAAAGCATCAATTCTTCGGCGCTCAGCCTTCTTCACAGTCCAACTCTCACATCCATACACGAGCACAGGAAAAACCATAGCCTTGACTAGATGGACCTTAGTCGGCAAAGTAATATCTCTGGTTTTGAATATGCTATCTAGGTTGGTCATAACTTGTCTTCCAAGGAGTAAGTGTCTTTTAATTTCATGGCTGCAGTCACCATCTGCAGTGTTTGGAGCCCAAAAAATAAAGTCAGACACTGTTTCTACTGTTTCCCCATCTATTTGCCATGAAGTGATGGGGCCACATGCCATGATCTTTGTTTTCTGAATGTTGAGCTTTAAGCCAACTTTTTTACTCTCCTCTTTCACTTTCATCAAGAGGCTTTTTAGGTCCTCTTGACTTTCTGCCATAAGGGTGGTGTCATCTGCATATCTGAGGTTATTGATATTTCTCCCAGCAATCTTGATTCCAGCTTGTGCTTCTTCCAGCCCAGTGTTTCTCATGATGCACTCTGCATATAAGTTAAATAAGCAGGGTGACAATATACAGCCTTGACGTACTCCTTTTCCTATTTGGAACCAGTCTGTTGTTCCATGTCCAGTTCTAACTGTTGCTTCCTGACCTGCATATAGGGTTCTCAAGAGGCAGGTCAAGTGGTCTGGTATTCCCATGTCTTTCAGAATTTTCCAGAGTTTATTGTGATCCACACGGTCAAAGGCTTTGGCATAGTTAATAAAGCAGAAATAGATGTTTTTCTGTAACTCTCTTGCTTTTTCGATGATCCAGCGGATGTTGGCAATTTGATCTCTGGTTCCTCTGCCTTTTCTAAAACCAGCTTGAACATCAGGAAGTTCACGGTTCACGTATTGCTGAAGCCTGGCTTGGAGAATTTTGAGCATTACTTTACTAGCGTGTGAGATCAGTGCAATTGTGTGGTAGTTTGAGCATTCTTTGGCATTGCCTTTCTTTGGGATTACAATGAAAACTGACCTTTTCCAGTCCTGTGGCCACTGCTGAGTTTTCCAAATTTGCTGGCATATTGAGTGCAGCACTTTCACAGCATCATCTTTCAGGATTTGAAATAGCTCAACTGGAATTCCATCACCTCCATTAGCTTTGTTCGTAGTGATGCTTTCTAAGGCCCACTTGACTTCACATTCCAGGATGTCTGACTCTAGGTGAGTGATCACACCATTGTGATTATCTTGGTCGTGAAGATCTTTTTTGTACAGTTCTTCTGTGTATTCTTGCCACCTCTTCTTAATATCTTCTGCTTCTGTTAGGTCCATACCATTTCTGTCCTTTATTGAGCCCATCTTTGCATGAAATGTTCCCTTGGTATCTCTAATTTTCTTGAAGAGATCTCTAGTTTTTCCCATTCTGTTGTTTTTCTCTATTTCTTTGTATTGATCGCTGAGGAAGGCTTTCTTATCTCTTCTTGCTATTCTTTGGAACTCTGCATTCAGATGCTTGTATCTTTCTTTTCACTTCTCTTCTTTTCACAGCTATTTGTAAGGCCTCCCCTGACAGCCATTTTGCTTTTTTACAATGTTTTAGGTATTATAAATTATCTAGAGGTGATTTAAAGTATATGAGAGGATGTGTATAAGTTACAGACAAATATTATGCCATTTTATAAAGGACTTGAGCATCAGAGGGGTTTGGTATCCACGGGGTTCTGGAAGCAATCCCCCACAGATATTGAAATGACTGTACTAACATTATCACAACTGTCAAATTCTGTGTGCATAATCCAGTCTTTATAAGCTGAAACTAATAATTATAGAAGTCTGACAGTATGAAATTACATTGTAAATCCTATTTGTAAAAGGAATATATTCTGTTAATATGTCACGAACATCGGTTGTTTTCCAAATGCTACAGTAGCCTATAACAGTATTGTTCAGTTCAGTTGCTCAGTCGTGTCTCACTCTTTGCAACCCCATGGAAGCCTGCCACTAATTACCACTCTGCACCTAATTAATATTTGAGCACGGAAGTTGCTATCTTCATTAACATTTTTTTCCAGTCATACTTCCATGAAGTGCTGTTAATCTCTTCCCATCCAGAGCCATGTTGCATGGATCTCCATAATAACTTAGATCTACTTCTGAATTAAATAAAATTTAAATAAGTTAGTGAAAGAAATTGTAAAGCCAGCAACACTTCTTTCTCTATTATTCATTTTAGTTGCATCAAGATTATATAAAATTTATATAGTAGTATACAACAAAAATGTAATTAGCAAACACTCTAAAGGGTTTCCCAAAGCAGCATCTTATAGAATCCTGAAAGAATAAAAAAGTTTGGTAAACACCATATACAATCCCTACCCTCCACCCCCATTCCATATTCACATTACACATTAGCAGCCAAGTCCTGCAGTTAGGCAATAAACATCTCTCTACCATAGTCTACCCAAATCATCCATGTAGCGCTTATTAATCATTAATGTTTCTCAAAAAACACTTTGGATATGATTATTTAAATTTTAATATTTATAACAAACAGTACAAATTATGATGTTGTAATAGCCATGAATCACCCAGATTCTAAACAAACTTTTTTAAAAACAAATATTCTCCTCAAACATAGCACAGAAATTGCTTACATTCTTACAAGGGTAGGGGGTGGTGGTAATCCAATTGTTTGCTGAGTAAAGGATGGAAAGCATTTAACTATGCGATTTAAATATCAATTCATTAATAGTCCCAAAAGTAATTTACTTTTTACAAATGTTAATAGAAGCATATTCAGCAGGCAATAATGCAACCTCTGGTCTTTTAACCAAAAAAAAAAAAAAACCCAGAAAAAAACAGTTAACAAAAAGGCAAAGCATACAAAGGAAATAAGCATTTATACCCAATTACTCAGCTCAGTGCAGGGCAGCAGAAAATAGGTTTTGAATCATGATTGTAGTCATCAGTTTCTAGGTCTAAAGAAGTAAAGTAGATGATCTGGAAAGTAATTGCTTTAGGAGAAAGAAATAAGAGTATAAAATAAATGGATATAACTGCTTGTGTAAGATAGTAAAATTAAATATGCAAACAGTTGGGGAATTTTTCAAGTTAGGTAAAGAACTGAAATCCGTGCATGTCACAAAGAATACGTGAGTTAGTAATGCTCAGTGTTAACCAGTTTCCCAAGGATGGTTCAACCTTTCAGTACTCATAAAAGGACTTCCTTTTAACTAATAAGGCACACAATATATTGGGCATGGAGGATAGGAAAAGGCAGGGCCATCATATCCCACAACATGTCTGAAACTGAACCCCATCTGAAGGCCAACTCCGTACTTCCTTCCAGTTGCTTAGTCAAAAATTATGGTGCCAATCTTGATCCCTTTATTCTTTTCACATTGCAAATCCAATTCATTAGGAAATGCTCTTGGCTCTACTTTGCTGAGATATTCTATCTTTCCATTTGTTTCAAGAAAAATCTGTGACCAATTCATCAATTTTATGATAGCTGAACTAAAACCATCATGAGATAATTCCAAAATCTGATTCAACTCACTATTGGCCTCTTCTCATTCAAACTGTGGTTTTTCTGGTACTTGGTATGACAAATGGTTTTCAACTGTAGCCTGGATATTTTGGTCATTGTTAGGAGACCGTTGATCACAGATCTTCTATTTTAGCAGGCAGTTGCCCTATTTAGGTTTAGTGTATCAGCTCTAGACTAATTATGTGGGGTTTAGTTCCAGTGACAGTTTAGTTTTCTAAGACCTTACAATGCTATTTTGGTCTGCTTCATTCTTCTGGTGCTGCTGGGAGTTCCCAGTCAAGCCCTGTTGATGCCATCCTCAGGAACAAAAGGTGCTTCCCAGGGCCAGTTGCTAGCCTAGGGCAATCTTGAAGGAGAGGATATCAGAAGCTACTGGGCCCTGGGATTCTTTCTGCCATGAGGTGGAGGGCAGCAGCAAAGAGACTAGTATAGCAAGGTCTTTGCTCTTGCTGCTATTGTCAACAGGACAGATGACAGGCCTGGATTGTGGCATGGGGGCTGAAATGGCCATGTTCACTGCTGCTGCTGCTGCTGCTGCTGGCAGGTCAGACTACATGGCAAGACCCCAGCTGTGGAGCAAGGGCTGGGATGGCTAAGGCCTTTGCTGCTCCTGTTGGGGCTGTGGGCAGATCAGATTGCCCACTAGGCCCCAGATGTGGACCCAACTAGGTCTCTGTTGGGTTTCCCCTTTCCAAGTCCTCTGGTCAGTGAAAGCAGGCTTTTGTTTTTGCTTTCTATGCCCTGTGATGGGTTCTGGATAGTAGGTCTCTCTAACAGCCAGCCCAGGAATAATTGGAAGGTAAAAAGAAAACCTCATGAATTCTCCATAATGTCATTTTTGAAGTGCTGAGGTTCCTAGCTAGTCTGCCTTCTTTCCAATTTTCAGAGTTCTTTTGCTGCTGTCAGTTGAATAACTGCTCAGTTGTATTTCACAGGGAAAGGGAAGCTAAAAGTGAGTCTTACACCACCATGTCCTAAAAATGAAAGTCTGCATTTTCAACTTTTGTCATTGGCTAGCATTAGGAATCCATTCCATTCAAAACTGTGAAAGAAGTGAGTTCTTTTATATCCAAGTTAAAAATTTTTTATCCCAGTTAAAAATAGTAGCCATTAAGTTCATCAGGTTTATAACAGAGTTTTCCATGACTTCTGGTTCAGAATTTTAGGATAAGTAACTGTAATGGGGTGTTCCTCGGTGCGGCCCTTCCCCCATATCCTCTGTTTCAGCTCCTCTCAGAAGCTCCCATATAATAGTATCTCATGGATATTTCTTGAGTTTTCCAGATGCTAAAAACCTCCAACAAATGGAAGCAATTAATCACTTGATGATCATGAGTACATACCTCCAGACATACTGGTGACTAAAGATTAATAAAGTTAACTGCCCTGTTACCTCAACATCAACCAATGAGAGAACTGCACATGAACTGATCACACACCCTACAGCCACCCCTCACTCACCTGTCCTTTAAAAATGCTTTGCTGAAACCCTTCAGGGAATTCAGGGTTGGGTGGGGGGCGGGCACGAGCTACCAGTCCCCTTACTTGGCCCTGCAAAAAACTTCTCTCTGTTTCAAACTCCTACAATTTGGACACATGAGCCTGCATTTAGTATTGGTATTCTTCAAATCCTAAAAGGCTGAGAAACACAAAACTAGCCAAAGTAGACTAGAATAGGGGTGTCTTTCCATTCTCTCAACACATCAGGTATGCACACAAGCATATGTATACACACACACTCATACTGCCTCACAGCCTTCCTGAGTCTAAAAGGAGAGCTAAGACACCAGCATCTATTTAGCATATTTCAGTTATGGCACATTGGCTGGGAAACGGTGTTTGTAATAACAATTTCATTATTGAGTCTATACATTAGAGAAAGTGAGAAAAGCTAGGGATTACAGTAATTTACATAAGTAAGGTTATATACAACTGAAGATTAACTTTTAAAAAAGATTTATTGGTAGACTACACTAGCTCTTTGAGGGCAAGGATTTTCTCTTATCCATCCTGTATCTCTAGTGTGTAGAACTATGCCTGATATTATGGTAGTAAAGACTCAGTAAGTGCTTTCTGGATAGACAAATGGACAGATAAAGCCATTTTAGAATGCATAAACATAGCTGTCATCTTTAAGACAGTTGCATTATATTTCAGTTAATCTCAACTTACAGCTCTTTAATAGCTTTTATATCTCCTTAATCCCCTAGGGCAGATTTTCACTTATCCAGTAGAAATAAAAAATTTTATTTGTCAATGTTAATTGCCAAAAGGTAGATCAAAAGTTATAAAATCATATACCAAGTTATTTAATTTTAAAATACTTCTTCAAAAATGATTTTTTTTAACTAGAGATGTTGATGCCAATTCAAAATCCAATTCAAAATCCTTCTGTTATCATAATTAAACTTCAGAACACACTCTTTTTTACTTTTAACATACACTAACATCTCTTCTTAAACACTTTGTTTTAATGCTTTAAAATAGGCCTTGTAAACTTGAGGCATTTTACAAAAATAGTCTCCTATAATTGCAGAGAACCAAACACAGTTACTAAAATTCAGAAAGCTTTTCAATCTAAAAGTTTATAAAGTTAACTGTGACAAACATGAACTCAAAATTAATTAATTCAATCTTTTGTTTGACTATTTAACCAGTTTCAGTTCAGTTCATTTGCTCAGTCGCATCTGACTCCTTGCAACCCCATGGACCAAAGCATGCCAGGCCTCCCTGTCCATCACCAACTCCTGGAGTTTACACAAAATCACCTCCATTGAATTGGTGATGCCATCCAACCATCTCATCCTCTGTTGTCCCCTACTCCTCCTGCCTTCAATCTTTCCCAGCATTGGGGTCTTTACAAAAGAGTCAGCTCTTTGCATCAGGTGGATAAAGCATTGGAGTTTCAGCTTCAACATCAGTCCTTCCAATGAACACTCAGGACTGATCTCCTTTAGAATGGACTGGTTGGATCTCCTTGCAGTCCAAGGGACTCTCAAGAGTCTTCTCCAACACCATGGTTCAAAAACATCAATTCTTTGGCACTCAGCTTTCTTTATAGTCCAACTCTCACATCCATACATGACTACTGGAAAAACCATAGCCTTGACTAGATGAACTTTTGTAGGCAAAGTAATGTTTCTGCTTTTTAATACACTGTCTAGGTTGGTCATAACTTTCCTTCCAAGGAGTAAGCGTCTTTTAATTTCATGGCTGCAATCACCATCTGCAGTGATTTTGGAACCCATAAAAATAAAGTTAGCAATTGTTTCCACTGTTTCCCCATCTATTTCCCAGGAAGTGATGGGACCAGATGCCATGATCTTTGTTTTCTGAATGTTGAGCTTTAAGCCAACTTTTTCACTCTCCTCTTTCACTTTCATCAAGAGGCTTTTTACTTCCTCTTGACTTTCTGCCATAAGGGTTGTGTCATCTGCATATCTGAGGTTACTGATATTTCTCCTGGCAATCTTGATTCCAGCTTGTGCTTCATCCAGACCAGCGTTTCTTATGATGTATTCTGCATATAAGTTAAATAGGCAGTGTGACAATACACAGCTTGACGTACTCCTTTTCCTATTTGGAACCAGTCTGGTGTTCCATGTCCAGATCTAACTGTGGCTTCCTGACCTGCATACAGATTTCTCAAGAGGCAGGTTACGTGGTCTGGTATTCCCATCTCTTTCAGAATTCTCCAGTTTGTTGTGATCCACACAGTCAAAGGCTTTGGCATGGTCAATAAAGCAGATGTTTTTCTGTAACTCTCTTGCTTTTCCAATGATCCAACAGATGTTGGCAATTTGATCTGTGAATTCTCTGCCTTTTCTAAAACCAGCTTGAACATCTGGAATTTCACAGTTCATGTATTGCTTAAGCCTGGCTTGGAGAATTTGAGTATTACTTTATTAGCGTGTGCTGCTGCTGCTGGTAAGTCACTTCAGTCGTGTCCAACTCTGTGTGACCCCATAGACGGCAACCCACCAGGCTCCCCCATCCCTGGGATTCTCCAGGCAAGAACAGCAGAGTGGGTTGCCATTTCCTTCTCCAGTGCATGAAAGTGAAAAGTGAAAGGGAAGTCGCTCAGTCACGTCCGACTCTTCGTGACCCCATGGACCGCAGCCTACCAGGCTCCTCTGTCCATGGGATTTTCCAGGCAAGAGTACTGGAGTGGGGTGCAAGATGAGTGCAATTGTGCGGTAGTTTGAGCATTCTTTGGCATTGCCTTTCTTTGGGACGAATGAAAACTGACCTTTTCCAGTCCTATGGCCACTACTGAGTTCTGCAAATTTGCTGGCATATTGAGTGTAGTACTTTCACAGCATCATCTTTTAGGATTTGAAACAGCTCAACTGGAAATCCATCACCTCCACTAGCTCTGTTCGTAGTGATGCTTCTTAAGGCCCACTTGACTTCACATTCCAGGATGTCTGGCTCTAGGTGAGTGATCACACCATCATGATTATCTGGGTCGTGAAGATCTTTTTTGTACAGTTCTTCTGTGTATTCTTGCCACCTCTTCTTAATATCTTCTGCTTCTGTTAGGTCCATACCATTTCTGTCCTTTATTGAGTCCATCTTTGCATGAAATGTTCCCTTGGTATCTCTAATTTTCTTGAAGAGATCTCTAGTCTTTCCCATTCTATTGTTTTCCTCTATTTCTTTGCACTGATCACTGAGGAAGGCTTTCTTATCTCTCCTTGCTATTCTTTGGAACTCTGCATTCAAATGGGTATATCTTTCCTTTTGTCCTTTGCTTTTCACTTCTCCTCTTTTCACAGCTATTTGTAAGGCCTTCTCATGCAGCCATTTTGCTTTTTTGCATTTCTTTTTCTTGGGCATGGTCTTGATCCCTGTCTCCTGTACAATGTCACAAACCTCATTCCATAGTTCATCAGGCACTCTGTCTATCACATCTAGTCCTTTAAATCTATTTCTCACTTCCACTGCATAATCATAAGGAATTTGATTTAGGTCATACCTGAATGGTCCAGTGGTTTCCCCCACCTTCTTCAATTTACATCTGAATTTGGCAATAAGGAGTTCATGATCTGAGCCACAGTCTACTCCTGGTCTTGTTTTTGCTGACTGTATGAAGCTTCTCCATCTTTGGCTGCAAAGAATATAATCAGTCTGATTTTGGTGTTGGCCATCTGGTGATGTCCATGTGTAGAGCCTTCTCTTGTGTTGTTGGAAGAGGGTGTTTGCTATGACCAGTGTATTCTCTTGGCAGAACTCTATTAGTCTTTGCCCTGCTTCATTCTATACTCCAAGGCCAAATTTGCCTGTTACCCCAGGTATTTCTTGACTTCTTACTTTTGCATTCTAGTCCCATATAATGAAAACGACATCTTTTTTGGGTGTTAGTTCTAAAAGGTCTTGTAGGTCTTCATAGAACCATTCAACTTCAGCTTCTTCAGCATTACTGGTCGGGGCATAGACTTGGATTACCATGATATTGAATGGTGTGCCTTGGAAATGAACAGAGATCATTCTGTCATTTTTGAGATTGCACCCAAGTACTACATTTTGGACTCTTTTGTTGACTATGATGGCTACCCCATTTCCTCTAAGGGATTCTTGCCCACAGCAGTAGATATAATGGTCATCCGAGTTAAATTCACCCATTTTAACAGTTTTAATCAGTTTACTACTTGATGGACGCGAGTCTGAGTGAACTCCGGGAGTTGGTGATGGACAGGGAGGCCTGACGTGCTGCGATTCATGGGGTCGCAGAGTCGGACACGACTGAGTGACTGAACTGAACTGAACTGACTGAATCAGTTTACTTAAAACAAATTTCAGTTTGTATAATCTGACAAGATTAAATGTAAGCCTCAATCACTATAATAGTTTATCACCACAACATATAAAAAAATGGAAACAAACTACTTATTTTATCCACATGATCACCTTTTCGAGTGAAATTACAAGCAAATAAATTCAAGACTTAGAAGACAATGAAACTTCACAGTTTCTAATTAATGTTGAATTGAAGACTGAGAATTTTAAGTACAGGCTTAAATCAGTAAATAAGCATTAGATCATAAAATTAGAAACATTTTAACCAGTGACTATTGTTCAATTCATTAAAAATCAATACCCATGCAGTTAGTTTCCTGTACTTTAATCAAATCCTTTATTTTATAGCAAACAATATGAGAAAAAAAATAAGGAATGAAGCATGAAGAATAACTATCCAGCACAGATACAAAATAGATGGGTTGAGATCATATAAAAGAACATGTTTTAATCATGAATTTTCAGGCAGCTCCACTGAGTGACCACTGAAATTTTTAAAGGAAAAAAAAATGTATTCTACTAGCTAAGAATCCCTGCACCTTAATATTTCATAATGAATTTACAACTTCATTTTGGTATGCCCAAGCAACCTGGAAATACAAACACTATAATTGCAAACATCGCTTAGAATGAAAAAGTCCCTTTAAGATAAGGTATGTTAACCCCTGAAAGACTTTAACTTTCTCCTCTCTGAATCAAAGCATAACATAATCAGAGCATAAACAGAGCAGGCTTGAGTGTTCAAAAGACTTGGGGCTGAATCTTGCATCTGCCTATTACAAACTCCGATGATATTTGGCCACTTATTCAGTCTATCTGGGCTCACTTTATTTAAACTGTGAAATGGAGATAACAGCTACTCAAAGGTTCTGAAGAGATAACAGAAGGTATAAAGGGTTGTGCCTGGCACATATGCACAGAGGGGACTTCTTCAAGGGTGATCTGTTGTTGACCTCTTTTTCTCTCCTAAAAAGTAAAAAAATGTATGCCGTACTACAAGGGTACGATTTCACTATCAAACCCAAGGGTCAGGAAAGAACCAGAAAGTTCTGCTTTCAAGAATAGTAAGTAACCTGGACTAACCTTCCTACTGAAAAACAAAATAAAATCTGGATACACACACACACACACACACACAATCTTCTTGGAAGTATAAATATAAGGTACTTCAATTTTTCCAGTTAAAGATCAAGGACAACAAGAGGAGCCAGAGCAGGAAGCTCAACCACACACAGCTATTTTTGCCCATAGGGCAATTCTCCACCCTTAGGAAGCAGTTGCCTCAAAAGGCCTCATAGAACGGAAGAGGGAAGAGAAAACTTGCAATCTACTTGATAAACCAACCCTCGCTTTGTTCTGGTTTCTTCTGAAAGGCTGGGATGGCAGTGAATGAAAAGCAAATCTAGTCTTGCATGGACTTGCCTGGCTCCTCATCATCTGGTAGTCTCAAATCTAGAAGCTGGATTAAGGCAGTCCTGGCCATAAGCCCTCCCCTAAAAACCCAGCACAGGCAAATCCTCTCTTAAAGATAATGTTGTCTTAGTGTGAGCAAGAATCAGGATAAGAGACAAAAGAAAAATAGCAAGGCATGGGATATTGAAACAAAAAGATATAATAGCCCAAATTTTAAACTCATAGGATAGATTTCGGAGCAGCTGAAAGCTGAAGGAAGAATTAGTTAAGGGGAGTATAGATCAGAAGAAATTATCCAGAATACATCATGGAGAAAACCAAAAAGAAAACAGACAAGATAAGGGACTTGGATGAAATGAGAAAATTTAATGTATAATATGTTAATTGGGGTCCATAGAGAGAAGAGAATGCGGTAGACAATATTTGAGGAAATGGCTGAGAATTTTTTCATAGAATGATTTCATAGAATTTTCATCAGATTTATCTATCCATAAATTCAAGATTCCCAGTGAAGAACAACAAGATAAATAAAAATAAATCTATATACCGAGACAAATCATAGAAAGACAAAAAGGAAAAAAAAACCTTAAAATAATCAGAGATTTTAAAAACAGACTGTCTTCAAAGAAGTGACAGTTTGACAGCTGACAACAGAAACCTGAAGACAATGATATAAAGTGCCATCCAAACTTCTATACCCAGGGATTTCAATAATGAAAGCAAACTAAAGACAAACACAAACAGAAAGAGCATGTCTTAGCAGACCCACACTAAAAGTTTCCAAAAGATACTTTTGGCAGGAGGAAAATTACCCCAGATAGAAGGTCAGAGACACAGCAAAGAATGAAGAACAAAATAAGACATAAATATGTGGGTTAATATAAAAAATACTGACTGTAAAAAAACAACAAATAATAATGACTTCTGGGTTTACAAATATGGACAATTTAAATGTATGACAAACATTAACAAATAAATTAAGGGATAAAGTAAAAACATCCTAATATTCTTGCATTGGCAGTGATAAGGGCAGTAAGACATCAATATTATACCTTGTAAGTGCACAATACAGGTTTCTATTTTAAGGAAAACTACTAAAATAATTGAAGCACAGTGCTGAAGTTCCAATCTAAGTGAGGGCAGGGAGGGAATGGAGTGACAAAAAAAAACACAATCACATAAGAGAGAAAAATGAAATGACAAGAAAGAAAGAAACAGGATAGGACAAAGTACAAAATAAAAACTTTAAACTCATATTACTGTTGTGTACTGAGAGTATGAAGAAATATACAAACAATAAGAATAATAAGTAAATTATAAAGTATATTAAAAGGGGCTAAGTCTATAGAAAAAAAAATAATATTGAGGAACTGGATATACAAACCAAGGTGGATTTAGTACCAGGTTTCAGGAATAAATACAGTCGTCAAGGTGGCCTTGTTAAGAAGGTAACCTCTAAGCAAAGACTCCTTCCCTCTCTATAGCTAACCTAAAGCCACATACCTCCACTCCATTCACAGCTCTGAGACTACCGCTATGGGGACCATTATTTTTAAGGTATTGTACTCCTCCCAAGTTTGTTGCTCCTCTGTTTCCTTAAGGGTTTCTGAAAGAGTTCTTTCTTCCTGGACTTGCCCTGACAATGATAATAGCAGCAGTGCTACTATTTATTGAATATCGATTATTTGTCAAGCATTCTAATAGGTGCTTTGCAAAATGTCTCATGCAATTTTCCCAATAGCTCTAGAAGAAACAGACTATTATTCCCATTTTACAGATAAGAACATTAACTTTAAAATCTTACCCAGTGTCTCACAGTTAATACAATGCAGAGCTAGCATTTTAATGTAAAGTTGGCCTGGCTATAAGGTATGAGGGCTTTCCACTATCCATGCTATATATTATGCCATTATTGCCAAGAACAATGAAAAGTGAATTGAGAAGGACAAAGACTCAGCAAATGGTCAGTAGGTGCTATTAGACACACTGAAGATACTCAACAAGCACTTGACTGAGGATTCACAGAGGAGGTTTTATAACCAAGGATCAGCTACAGAAAAATGCTCAGAGAACTGGGTCTACAGACCACAATGGGAAGCCAGGGAAGTCACTGTCAACAGCTATTCTTCCTGTCACCTGTCTGGTCTTCCTCTTGACTTGCTTTGGCTTGTTATGGTTCTTTTCTTCTTATTGTCAGCCTGAGCATGTCCAAGAAAACTTACTATAAGCAATACTCTATGTTTTCTGATCTCATTTCCTTTCTCTGAACTGTAATGTCTTGATTTTGCTTCTTGTATTTTATGCTGAGTTCTTTCTCCCAAACAACAAAAATTTAAAGTCTAAGAAACAGGAAAACTTCAACTTTTTCAGGCATAGTATTTTTGATAAATTCTTATTTTAATTGAAGTATAGTTGATTTAAAATGTTGTGTTAGTTTCCAGTGTACAGCAAAGTTATAAGAATTATAAAGTATTTTTTAATACTTTCCCATTATAGTTTATTATAGGATAGTCAATATAGTTCCTTGTGCTATAAAGTAGGACCTCAGTGTTTATCTATTTTATATTTAATAGTTTTTAATCTGCTAATCCCAAGATCCTAATTTATTCTCCCTTAACAGTCCATGGGGTCACAAAGAGTGGGACATGACTGAGTGACTGAACTGAACTGATCCCCTTTTCCCCTTTGGTAACCATAAGTTTGTTTTCTATGTCTGTGAGTCTGTTTCTGTTTTCTAAATAAGTTCATTTGTGTCATATTTCAATTCCACATGTAAGTGATACCATGTATTTGTCTTCCCTCTGTCAGACTTAACTTCACTTATTATGGTAATTTTTAGGCCCATCCATGTAGCTACAAATGGCATTATTTCATTCTTTTTTATGCTTGTGTAGTATTTCTGTGTGTGTGTGTATTTGTTGTTGTTCATTAAGTTGTGCTCAACAGGGAGCAAGCCAGGCTCTCCTGTCCTCCACTATCTCCTGGAGTTTGCTCAAATTCATGTCCGTTGAGTCAGTGATGCTATCTAACCATCTCATCCTCTGCTGCCCGCTTCTCCTTTTGCCTTCAACCTTTCCCAGCATCAACATCTTTTCCAATGAGTCAGCTCTTTGCATCAGGAGGCCAAAATATTGGAGCTTCAGGGTTGATTTCCTTTAGGATTGACTGGTTTGATCTCCTGGCAGTCCAAGGGACTTTCAAGAATCTTCTCCAACACCACAATTCAAAAGCATCAATTCTTCAGTGCTCAACCTTCTTTAGGTCCAACTCTCACATTCATACACAACTAGGAAAAACCACAGCTTTGACTATAAGGGCCTTTGTCAGCAAAGTGTGTATACACAGCATATTTTCTTTATCCATTCATCTGTTAGTGGACATTTAGGTTGCTTCCATGTCTTGGCTATTGTAAATAGTACCACTATGAACTTGGGGGTGCATGTATATTTTTGAATTATAGTTTTGTCCAGATATATGCCTGGGAGTAGGATTGCTGGATCATATGGTGACTCTATTTCTAGTTTTTTAAGGAAACTTTAAACTGTTTTCCATAGGGGCTGCACCAATTTACATTCCCACCAACAATGCAGGAGGGCTCCCTTTTTTGAGAATTTCTTAGGCAATACCTAATTCTGTCAAGCCATTCATGCTACACTCAGTCACTGGATGTACCCTAAAAACCTACAATCAACCTACCAATGAGTTGGATTCTTTTTGTTTTAGGGGGAGAAGTGGTGTTGGGGAAGGGGGACACGCTCTCTCTAATAATCTGAAGAGAAATGAGAATGAAGCCTATAAGCTTTATTAGGTTTTTTTTTTCTTGTTGCATAACATATTGTCACACATTTAACAGTTTAAAACAGTATCCTTCATGATATCTAAAGTTTCTGCGGGTCAGGAGTCCAGATGGCTCAGTTAGGTTCTCTGCTTAGGGTCTCACAGGCTCAAATCCAGGTATCAGCCAGACTGTGCTCTTATCCAGAGGCTCTGGAGAAGAATCCACTTCCAAGCTCAATTCAGGTTGTTGGCAGACTTCAGTTCTTTGCAGCTGTAGTTGACTAAAGTCCATTTCCTTGCTGACTGTTAGCCAGCCTCAGAGCTCCTAGAGCCCACCTGTATTCCTTGCCAGTTCCTTCCATCTTCAACCCAGCAATGAGAAATCTCTCTCATATCAGAGCCGTTTCACATCTCTTTCTCTTAGGCAATCTCTTTCTCTTAGGCAATCTCTTTCAGATCAATCCTCTTTATTCAAATTTATTTTTAAAAAATCATATCACTTCCATGAACAGAAAAAGTTATCAGGTGCCATAAACAGACATTAAAAATAAATAGAACTAAAACAGTAACACTAAATATTCTAAACACTAAAATTCAGATAGGCACTGCTGCCTTTCTTACAGAGGCTGTGGGCTGGAGGAGAACTCTCACTTTCACTTGAAGGGGGCAGGTTGGGGGGAAGCTACGTTGGCTATTAATGTTATATTAAAACAAACCATGAAGTTTCTCAAAGGTATTACAGTAATCAGAAAGCCTGAATGAAGACTACAGAGAACTCCATCTGTTTATTACTGTTTACTTAACAATTTATTGGGGTACCATCTAAAATCATGCAGCCTACTGCAATACCTGTCACTTACTTCAGGAAATATTATTGTAAGCCCTGGTTAAAATCTGGACTGAAAGAAAAGTGGTGTAGGGTTTTTCTAAAGGATTTTGAATTCTGTATCATAATAAAATCAGTAAAATACAAATAAAAAGACCATAATCAGATTAAACCTAATAAGAGCATGGTTAATAAAATGCCCTGAATTCCGATACAAATATACATACCTTGAGCTTTGAAAGGCACAATGACCCATGGACATCTTTACCTACATTGCTGCCATTACTATTCTCCTTTATAACAGATGGAAAGCAAGATTATTCTATTTTGCTCAGACTGTATTCCTTTACGAATTCTTAAAGGAGAAATTATGGTGCACCTAACAGAGCTGAGCAACAAGATCACTTAGATTAGAGGTCAGCAAACTACTGCTGCTGCTGCTGCTAAGTCACTTCAGTCATGTCCGACTCTGTGTGACCCCATAGACGGCAGCCCACCAGGCTCCCCAGTCCATGGGGTTTTCCAGGCAAGAGTACTGGAGTGGGGTGCCATTGCCTTCTCCCCAGGACAAATCCAGAGTGCTGCCTGTTTCAATAAATAAGGTCTTATTGGAAGGTAGCCACGCACACTTGTTTACGTATTGTCTATGAGCACGTATTTGCTACAACAGCAGAGTCGAGTGGTTTTGACAGAAACTGTCTGGCCTGCAAAAACTAAAATATTTACTCTCTGACACTTTACAGAAAGGTTGCCCACCCTTCACTTAGAGTTTCCCGAAAAGTGTTGATCTCAATCACATGATGTGTTCCGTGTGGAGGTTTCAGATTATGCTAAATGACTATTTCTCACTCTTTCAATTTTTTTGTGACTGCAGCCATGAAATTAAAAGATGCTTACTCCTTGGAAAAGTTATGACCAACCTAGATAGCATATTCAAAAGCAGAGACATTACTTTGCCGACTAAGGTCTGCCTAGTCAAGGCTATGGTTTTTCCTGTGGTCATGTATGGATGTGAGAGTTGGACTGTGAAGAAGGCTGAGCGCCGAAGAATTGATGCATTTGAACTGTGGTGTTGGAGAAGACTCGAGGGTCCCTTGGACTGCAAGGAGATCCAACCAGTCCATTCTGAAGGAGATCAACCCTGGGATTTCTTTGGAAGGAATGATGCTAAAGCTGAAGCTCCAGTACTTTGGACACCTCATGCAAAGAGTTGACTCATTCAAAAAGATTCTGATGCTGGGAAAGATTGGGGGCAGGAGGAGAAGGGGACGATAGAGGATGAGATGACTAGATGGCATCATGGACTCGATGGACGTTGAGTCTGAGTGAACTCCGGGAGATGGTGATGGACAGGGAGGCCTGGCGTGCTGCGATTCATGGGGTCGCAAAGAGTCGGACACGACTGAGCGACTGAACTGAACTGAACTGAATGGGTAAATCAGTGTGTCATTTCTACTTAGAATAATTGTACTTGTTGGAAAATTAATACTATATTACTAGGATTATCAGCATCTAGATCTCAAGGAACATCTCAATCCATGTTCCTCTAGCCTTTCTTAGATATTTTATTCATCTCATCACCAGGAGATCATCTAAATAAAGCCAGACCACATCTTACAAACTGTTCATTTTTTAAAGTAAACTTTTTTAGAATAGTCTTGGATTTTCAGAAAAATTACAAAGATAATATACAGACTTCCCATGTACCCTGTACCAATGCCCCATTATTAATATTTTTCATTAGAGTGGTACATTTGTTACAATTAATGAACCAATACTGATACATCAGCATTAACAAAAGTCTACTCTTTACTCAGGTTTCCTCAGTTTTTAGCCTAAATGTCCTTTTTCTGTTCCATGATTCATCCAGGATATCACATGACTTTCAGTCATGTCACATTAGACCCCTATTGGCTCTGAGAATTTGTCACTTATCTTGTTTTTGATGACCTTGACAGTGTTGAAGAGTACTATTCGGGTAATTTGTAATTTTCCTCAACTGGGATCTTTCTGATATGTTTCCTTATGATTAGACTGAAGTTGTATGTTTTGGAAAGGAAGACCAAAGAAGTGAAGTTCTTCTTTTATCACGTCACATCAAAGGTACATGGCTTCCCAGGTGGTTCGGTGGTAAAGAATCTGCCTGCCAATGCAGGAGATATGGGTTTGATCCCTGGGTTGGGAAGATCCCCTGGAGTGGGAAATGGCAATGCATTCCAGTATTCTTGCCTGGGAAATCCCATGGACAGAGGAGCCTGGCGGGCTATAGTCCACAGGGTTGCAAAGAGTTGTACACAAGTGAGCACAGCACACAGCACAGCATCAAAGGTACATGCTGTTGACATGACTTCTCACTGTTGGTGTTGACCTTGACCACCTGGTTGAGGTAGTGTTTGTCAGGTTTCTCCTCTGTAAAATTATTCTTTCCATACTGTAGTCTTTGGAAGAAGTCACTATATTCAATGCACATATAGTGCTCATTTCTTAGTTATTAAAGTCACTTCAATCAATATTCATGTAAAAGTAAAAATTTAAAAGCTAAAGGTTTCTACCTGCCATACAAACCGCCTTCACATATTTGGACTAAATTAACACTGTGAGAGTCTCTCTCTTTTTCATTCCCAGTACTCTGGCAATTCTTACAAAGATTCATTGTTTCTGAAGGCATGTCACAGAGAGGGAAAAATCTGATCATTTTCAAATTAAGTAAGTCAAAATCTCCACAAGTAAGTATTCCTTAAGCAAAACGTCTAACAAAATGTGACTGATTCTGGACTATTTTTCCTACTCCTTTCATCCCATTTTGTACAAGTAGATGAGCGATCACCATCTCACAACCTAGTGGAGCCTTCCCTCTCCTTGAAATGCACAAAGAATTCAGATAAGATTTTGTGAAGAAAACAACTAAGATTTCTTGGTTGAGTTATGTGAGATTTGATTGGTGCCCTTCCTCAGGGTGGTGATAACCAGGCCAGTACACAATGAATCACAAGGTCATTGATGGGCCAGGCTGCTGAAGCAAAATCATTACTAAAATGAACTTAGAAAGGAAGAGCCTTTTGCTAATCCTTTTCAAGCCAGAGCCTGAGCTGGTCCTAGACTGAAATAAGGCACTGGAGAAAGCTGGCCTTTGGCACTGACTGGCTTCCCATTCCAGATCCCCTCTCTGTAGTGTGTACTGGCTGCCAATTATCACTCTCAACAGAAGCAGCCTTCAAGTGAAGCTGTTAGTGGCAACTGTTGTAAGAGAAGCGCACAAAAGACTGCTGCCCAGTTAACTATCTCTCCATGGCCAAAAACAGATAGGCACTCATGGGCCCCATAAGCCTGGAGATTAGAATCCACAGGACTCAGAGTGAGGGCAGATATGCTGATGAGGACAAATGTTACCCAGGAACTGAGAAAGTTCAAATCCACTTCATGGAACTCATCTAGAACTAATCCTGTATAAGATATCTAACACATTAGCAGAGGACATGGGCTTACTTATTTTTCCCTTATTTCTTCATATGATCAAATACTTTGTGGTTGAAGAATAAAATAAGTGAAAAGCTTGCAGAAAAGTGCTTTAGTCAGAAGTAATGACAAACAAAAATAAAATGATGCTAGCTGAATACTATCTAAAAGATAAATTTTCATAACGCTTATCTCAAAGATTTAGTCATTCTACAAATTTGAGCAAAAAAGAAGAAAGAAATCAGCATTTCTGACCTTGACCTAACATTGACTCACTCAAGGGACAGCCTAAGAAGAAAATGCAAAGTTGATGCTGATCTTGCTTTCTGGGTCAGGGGGAAAAAATGAGAACCCAATTATGTCACCTAGAAAGTCACACTTATGTCACTTAACATCAAGTGCATCAAACAAAAAGCTAATAACTGAAGTAAAAGGTGAAAAATGCATACCAAACCAAGACTTTAAAACAGTCCATCTGGTGTGCAGTTCACTGTAGGACTGTAGGCAATTAGGGTTTCCTCAAACAGCTTTCACAGAGCCAGCTTATTATAACAGAGGAGAAGAAATGAATTCTATAGCACAGTGCCATTTTATTTTGGCTGTACCATTATTAGTAAATCTATTAAATAACAAAGACTTTTCTATCAGTTGAAAAAATGATGGGCCAAAATTCTTTCCAAGGAACACATCAAAAAAGCCATTACCATGCCATTTTTGGAAAAATTCTGATACTTTCACAATACACAAATGCAGAGCTACTGTCCTTAATGAGACTGCAGTTTGTTACTTTCATATAACACACTGGATTTTTGAGCCTTTTTATACCTCTGATTTACCACAAACACTTGGCTGATCCATAACACAAACAATTCAAAGTACTATTAATACATACCTGCTTTCATTTCTTGGATAAAACGGATCTCAATGCCTGCTAAGGAAACCAAATAGGTAATACACTACTGATCAAGACTAATAATTCTTTTTGAAAGAGACCACTCAACTTAGTTAAAATACATCATAGTGATCTAGTAGGTAAAATACATTATAGTGATCAGAAAGTAAGATGGTTCAGTAGAATTATCACAGTCTATTTCAATCACTGCTCAAGATACTCTCAGACTTGCCATAATATTGCTTTTCACAGAAAAGACAAGCATGAATAGTAACAGATGTTTACTGGTTTGGATTAGTACTTGATTCTAATATACCATGCTTAATATCTTTCAATCTTAATAAAACATTAAATAAATTAAACTACCAACCACAGTTCATGATGCTAAAGCCATTATAGCAAATCTGTTTTTACTGCTTTATTTGAAATCTTGGAAAGAATCCTACCCTAAACCAGGAAGTCACTGCAAAGCAAGAGAACGGTTTCAACAATATGCTCTTTTAAATGTAAAATTCTGTATTTTACATATTTGCCTAGAGTAGAACTGATCAGAAACAACAGTATTTGAAAATCATCATAATAATCCTTTTTAGCACTTCCTTGAATTTCAGTGACTCTACTTTATGGCCTGACTAAATACTGTGGCCTTCTTGTCCTGTTGAATGAAGTTCCCTTTCTTCAGGAATTCAGATTCTTTAGAGTATTTGCAAAACCATTTTGGAGCCTTCTTCCTTTCCTCAGCTTTAACTCTTCACACATAACATCTTGGTTTACTCCAAGCCTCAGATGTGCTACTCTCATCATTATCAGAAATACCACTTCGAGAACACCTTCACTCCTGGTCACTTAATGAGCCACAGTAGCCTCAGCTTAAGCCCTCTGACTCTAGAGTTACTGAGATGTTTTCAAGAAAGTAGTGTTAACGACAATATCAACTTGAGGGTGAGTTGTGGAGAGGACCACCAGGGAAACAAGAATGCATGTTAAATGAAGCATAATAATCAAGAAGGCATAATAATGTTACCCTTAAAAAAAACTATACTGGTTAGTATATTAGTGTATAATGATTAAAAAAATGTACTATGATTTCAGTACCAAAACAAATTTGTAAAAGTGGAAGCTAAAATAAAATATGATATTTAAAAAAGCCTGACTTCAGGATTTACACAGGAAAAAGTTAATCCCAGTGAAAATACTTCCAGGAAAATAAATATGAAAATAGAAAAATTACAAATGGTTTAGCTGTATGATACAGAAAATTGATCAAGGAATTAAGTTGGCTTAGTGGAACCATCTGGGCAATACTTTCTCAACAAAAAATTCACTAATATTGGTTTAATTCTGATTAAAATATTTATATTTACATCCAACTAGTCAAAAGCTTTCATAGGTCAAAGGTCTTGCACTTATCAAAGAAGCCTAAAAGGATTACCCATTCACATGGGATTACCCATTACCCTAGTTTTCCAAAGAGAGTAATAATAAGAATGATAAAATCATTGGTAACAGGTATTGTATTAGTATATATTAGAAATAGTGTTAGTATATTACTAGTAGTGCACCCTTCCCAGGTGGTGCTAGAGGTAAAGAATCTGCCTACCAATGCAGGAGATGCAAGAGATTCAGGTTTGATCCCTGGGTCGGGAAGATCCCCTGGAGTATGAAATGGCAACACACTCCAGTATTCTTGTCTGGAAAATCCCATGGACAGAAGAGCCCAGTGGGCTAGTCCATGGGGTCGCAAAGAGTGGGACATGACTGAGCAACTGAGCACAGCACATAAGTAGCATTGCGGGTACTTAGGATGCAGTCACTACATGCCAGTCAATTTTCTAAGACATGATGGTGTTATTAACTCATTTAATTCTCATAACTACTCTATAAAACAGACAGTGTCTTTATTCCTATTTTAGAGATGAGGAAATTGAGGTACATACAGAGAAGTTAAATAACTCAGCCATAGCCCCAGTGCTAGCAGTACTAACTGGTTCAATCAGAATTCAAACCCAAAGATTCCAGACCCAGAGCCCATGAGTTTAACCACTGTTATCCCTTCCTCACACCTGTATCACCATTAAGTCCAAGGTCCCCTGCTGAAGTTATCCAATCTTTACCCCCTTTACGTAAGGGAAAACCCAACTGTTGTATTTATCAGGAAATTTTGCAGAACTCAGGTGTCTTGTGTACTTTATTTATGTTCTATAATACTTCGGATTTTCTTTCTAACTATTACATAGTATGTATTCATTTACATGATATACAAAAATACTGTATTTCGTAGGCAGCATCCTTCTTCATATTCAAGTTTAAAACCACTGTTGCCTTCTCTCGTTGCAGCAAGCAGGGGCTCCTCTTTGTTGTGGTGCACAGGCTCTAGGATGCGTGGGCTCAGTAGTTGTGGCGCATGATGCTTAGTTGCACCAAGGCATGTGGAATCTTCCTGGACCAGGGACTGAACCCATTACCCCTATATTGACAGGTGGCTTCTTATCCACTGCAGCACCAGGAAAGTCCTGCAACAATGGACTTCTGCATCACTTAACAAGAGGGTGTTAGAGGCGGATAAATACTTCCCTTCTGCCAAGCTCTAAATTCTGACTTCAGAAAACAAAACAAAACAAAACATAAAGCACTGGAGGTTTCCTCACAGGTTTTTCTATTGACCCATCCCTGTTTCATCGGCTACCACAGGAGAGTCATCTTCTCTGACTGTATATTGGAACATGTATGTTCTAGTTCTCAGTATATCACTATTAGTTCCAGCTGTCTGTAGCTTCCCTCAAATAGGGGAATTAGACTGGTTCCCAATCTCTTTTAGGGTTTCCCAGGTAGTGCTACCGGTACAGAGCCCATGCCAATGCAGGAGACTTAGAGACTCAGGTTTGATCCTTAGATCCCCTGGAGGAGAGCATGGCAACCCACTCCAGTATTCTTGCCTGGAGAATCCCATCAACTGAGGAGATTGGAAGGCTACAGTCCATAGGGTCACAAAGAGTTGGACATGACTGAAGTGACTTAACTTGCATGCACCAATCTCTTTTTGTAGGTACAAGTCCCTTTATTTACCCAAAGACTGAAGAGTAACAATCAGGAGTAAGAAGGAGAATACTCAAGAGACTCAGCATTTCCAGAGTGGAGGAAAGGTTTGTTCCTGATAGAAGTTATCAGAGTCCACCCTCACTGCCAAATAGATATTATGAGGGCAAAACCTATAGCAGTAACATGAGACCACCAGAAAGGCCAAAGCACAGAGGGAGAGGGTATGCCAATAAATATTAGACATATCTCTACACTTCTTTTGCTTGATACACTCATTATCTTAAAAGGATGCTATGGCAGTGGAATAACTGTGCCTAACAAAAGCAGCCATTCAGTAAGGTACTTGCTGATTTCAACTCTGAGCAATCAGATCAAAATTGAACATCTACCAAAGGATTTAGTCAATCCAGATCTAGAACACCAGGCTTTTAAGAAATCATTTACCATTCTATACCATGAGATTCTCTCCCTTCCCAAAGTATCTAAGTAAGGTAATAATACTTTTGTAATTTAGCAGAAAGGCTTCCTGATGACTCAGATGGTAAAGAATCTGCCTGCAATGTGGGAGACCTGGGTTCAATCCCGTGGTCAGGAAGATCCTCTGCAGAAGGAAAATGGCAACCCATTCCAGTATTCTTGCCTGGGAAATCCCATGGACAGAGGAGCCTGGAGAACTATGGTCCATGGGGTCACTAAGACTTGGACACAACTGAATGACTAACATTTATCCTGGTTTAAAGTGATGTAAAATATAGCTTACACGTGAACAACATGAGGGTTAGAGGTGCTGACCCACTGTGCAGTGGACATAAGCTGTTCAAAAGTCAACCGTACAACCAAGTCACAACAAAGCCTGACTTACCAAAAAGGATACACAGCATCTTAGACACGGTTGCACCACATTGTGAATGCAATTAAAGCCACTAAACTGTACACTTGATCACTGCCTCCTGTGCAATGTCACGAACCTCCACCCACAGATCTTCAGGCACACTATCAGATCTAATCCCTTGAATCTATTTGTCACTTCCACTGTATAATCATAAGGGATTTGATTTAGACCATACCTGAATGGTCTAGTGGTTTTCCCTACTTTCTTCAAGTATGATTTTGGCAATAAGGAGTTCATGATCTGAGCCACAGTCAGCTCCTGGTCTTGTTTTTGTTGACTATATAGAGCTTCTCCATCTTTGGCTGCATAGAATATAATCAATCTGATTTTGGTGTTGACCATCTGGTGATGTTCATGTGTAGAGTCTTCTCTTGTGTTGTTGGAAGGGGGTCTTTGCTATGACCAGTGTGTTCTCTTGGCAAAACTCTATTAGCCTTTGCCCTGCTTCATTCTGTACTCCAAGGCCTAATATGCCTGTTACTCAGGTATTTCTTGACTTCCTACTTTTGCATTCCAGTCCCCTATAATGAAAAGAACATCTTTTTGGGGTGTTAGTTCTAAAAGGTCTTGTAGGTCTTCATAGAACCATTCAACTTCAGCTTCTTCAGCATTACTGGTTGGGGCATAGACTTGGATTACCGTGATATTGAATGGTTTGCCTTGGAAGCAAACAGAGATCATTCTGTCGTTTTTGAGATTGCACCCAAGTATTGCATTTCGGACTCTTTGGTTGACTATGATGGCTACCCCATTTCTTCGAAGGGATTCTTGCCCACAGTAGTAGAGATGATGGTCATCTGAGTTAAACTCACCCATTCCAGTCCATTTTAGATCACTGATTCTTAAAATGTCAATGTTCACTCTTGCCATTTCCTGCTTGACCACTTCAAATTTACCTTAATTCATGGAACTAATATTCCAGATTTCTATGTAATATTGCTCTTTACAGCATCGGACTTTACTTCCATCACCAGTCAAATCCACAAGTGGATATTGTTTTTGCTTTGGCTCCGTCTCTTTATTCTTTCTGCAGTTATTTCTCCACTGATCTCCAGTAGCATATTGGGCACCTACCGACCTGGGGAGTTCATCTTTCAGTGTCCTATCTTTTTGCCTTTTCATACTGTCCAAGGGGTTCTCAAGGCAAGAATACTGAAGTGGTTTGCCATTCTCTTCTCCAGTGGACCACGTTTTGTCAGAACTCTCCACCATTGTACAGGAGGCAGTGATCAAGACCATCTCCAAGAAAAAGAAATGCAAAAAGGCAAAATGGTTGTCTGAGGAGGCCTTACAAATAGCTATGAAAAGAGAAGTGAAAGGCAAAGGAGAAAAGGAAAGATATACCCATTTGAATACAGAGTTCCAAAGAACAGCAAGGAGAGATAAGAAAGCCTTCTTCAGTGATCATTGCAAAGAAACAGAGGAAAACAATAGACTGGGAAAGGCTAGAGATCTCTTCAATAAAATTAGAGATACCAAGGGAACTTTTCATGCAAAGACCGGCACAATAAAGGACAGAAATGGTATGAACTTAACAGAAGCAGAAGATATTAAGAAGAGGAGGCAAGAATACACAGAAGAACTATACAAAAAAGATCTTCATGACTGAGATAATCAAAATGGTGTGATCACTCACCTAGAGCCAGACATCCTGGAATGCAAAGTCAAGTGGACCTCAGGAAGCATCACTACGAACAGAGCTAGTGGAGGTGATGGAATTCCAGTGGAGCTATTTCAAATCCTGAAAGATGATGCTGTGAAAGTGCTGCACTCAATATGCCAGCAAATTTGGAAAACAAAGCAGTAACTACAGGACTGGAAAAGGTCAGTTTTCATTCCAATCCCAAAGAAAGGCAATGCCAAAGAATGCTCAAACTACCGCACAATTGCACTGATCTCACACGCTAGTAAAGTAATGCTCAAAATTCCCCAAGCCAGGCTTCAACAGTATATGAACCATGAACTTCCAGATGTTCAAGCTGGATTAAGCAAAGGCAGGGGAACCAGAGATCAAATTGCCAACA
Source organism: Capricornis sumatraensis (assembly GCF_032405125.1). Taxonomy (NCBI): domain Eukaryota; kingdom Metazoa; phylum Chordata; class Mammalia; order Artiodactyla; family Bovidae; genus Capricornis; species Capricornis sumatraensis. The sequence goes on along the minus strand of NC_091092.1, from coordinate 102,139,127 downwards.
TCCGCTGGATCATGGAAAAAGCAAGAGAGTTCCAGAAAAACATCTACTTCTGCTTTATTAACTATGCCAAAGCCTTTGACCGTGTGGATCACAATAAACTCTGGAAAATTCTGAAAGACATGGGAATACCAGACCCCCTGACCTGCCTCTTGAGAAATCTGTAGGCAGGTCAGGAAGCAACAGATAGAACTGGACACAGAACAACAGACTAGTTTTGAATCGGGAAAGGAGTACATCAAAGATGTGTATGGTCACCCTGCTTATTTAACTTATATTCAGAGTACATCATGAGAAATGCTGGTCTAGATGAAGCACTAGCTGGAATCAAGATTTCTGGGAGAAATATCAATAACCTCAGATATGCAGATGACACCATCCTTATGGCAGAAAGTGAAGAAGAACTAAAGAGCCTCTTGATGAAAGTGAAAGAGGAGAGTGAAAAAGCTGGCTTAAAACTCAACATTCAGAACACTAGGATCATGGCATCCGGTCCCATCACTTCATGGCAAGTAGATGGGGAAACAGTGGAAACAGCGGCTGACTTTATTTTGGGGGGGCTCCAAATTGCTGCAGATGGTGACTGCAGCCATGAAATCAAAAGACGCTTGCTTGTTCCTTGGAAGAAAAGTTATGACCAACCTAGATAGCATATTAAAAAGCAAAGACATTACCAGCCAAGGTCCGTCTAGTCAAGGCTACGGTTTTTCCAGTAGTCATGTATGGATGTGAGAGTTGGACTATAAAGAAAGCTGAGGACCGAAGAATTGATGCTTTTGAATGTGGTGTTGGAGAAGACTCTCGAGAGTCCCTTGAACAGCATGGAGATCCAACCCGTCTTTCCTAAAGGAAATCAGTCCTGAATATTTATTGGAAGGACTGATACTGAAGCTGAAACTCCAGTACTTTGTCCACCTGATGCGAAGAACTGACTCATTTGAAAAGACCCTGATGCTGGGAAAGATTGAAGGCAGGAGGAGAAGGGATGACAGAGGATGAGATGGTTGGATGGCATCACCGACTCAAGGGACATGAGTTTGAGTAAACTCTGGGAGTTGGTGATGGACAGAGAGGCATGGTGTGCTGCAGTCCATGGCGTCACAAAGTGTTGGACACGACTGAGTGAATGAACTGAACCTAACTGAAATTGTACCCTTAAAAATGGTGAAAACTGCAAACTCCGTGTTATTAAAAAATTTTTTTAAATGGGTAGGAACAGAAAAGTACATCCTAGAATATATTTTATTTTCATGAGGCATGAGTATGTGTTTTAGAAAATTAACTAGTACCTGTTTTAAGTGAAATAAGTACATTATGACGCTTGTGTTTTAAAGAACCAACTGTTTCACTACTAGCCCTAATCAATGTCAATCACATTATGTCAAAAAAACAAAAAAAACCCCCTTAAGAACCAAAAAGTAAATGCCTACAGAAATGGGTGGATTTAACTTTACACATGTTATACTTCTGAAAACTTTGTTACAAGTAAGGTACATAGAAATGAACTTGAGATAGGAAAAAAACAAATGAACATGAGGAAAAACTGATTTAAAAACTAAGCCTGTATCTGGGGTTCAGGGTTGGGAACTCATGTACACCTGTGGTGGATTCATGTCAATGTATGGCAAAACCAATACAGTATTGTAAAGTAAAAAAATAAAATTAAAAAAAAAGAATTATAGACAATAAAAATATTGGAAATTAAAAAAAAAAAAAAAACTCAGCCTGAAAAGGTGATTTCTCTACAATGAAGGAAACTTTTGCAAAGCAAGCAAGTGAACCATAAATCACCTAAAATTCTGGTTTCTATACATGGTTTTGGTAGTGAGGTTCATTTAGAATTAAAAATATCAAATGTAGAGATGAGTCCAGGTATCACTTGTTCTAGTCCCTCATTTTATAGATGAAGACTCTTGAGGTCTGCAAAAGGTGAGAGACAAGCACCATCTCCCACACATCTCAAAACACATGGATGCAAGAGGTGATGGTGACAGAGCTAGGATCTGAATTCTGGAATTTAAAAATACAACAGTCTTAATTCACTTCATACTGTTCTCTATTTGTTTTCCTTCCACACAAAGTGGCTGAAGAATGCCAAAGACATTTTAAGATGCATAAGAAACCTGTTTACTCATATTTTAAATCATCTTCATATATCCCTATCACATTTCCCAAGGTGTGTTCTGAAGCTCACTATTCCTACAAAATGTTCTACCACTTAGTTTCCATAAATAAATTTAGGAAACATTCTATATCAATACTTAAAAAAAAATCTCAATAAATATAAGCAAATGTAAGGCCCTGAAAGGTGTAATGGAAATTGTTAGATTTCATTAAAACTTGCTTTTCCTAAACTTATGAGCACATAATCTTTCAAAAAGAAAAATCCTTTAAGCATATTTTGGGAGATGCTATCCTATAGCCTCCTTTAAGATCTGGAGTATTAATTATCTGTGGAATTGAATTCAACTCAGAACACATCAAGGAAAATGTCCACAAAAACCAGCTATCAGTGAACTATACATTCATTGGGGGAAGAAAATGTATTATAACATATAAGGATAATAGACCCTACATAGTAAAAGAGTAAATTGTGGCAAATTACTTTTATTCAATATCTGACAGTGTTTAAAGTCATTTAAATAGAAAGAGCAATACACAGGTTTTGATATGGAACATGTTCTTTACCTGGATTCAAAGAAGTTTCAAATAAGACTGTGTCATACTATAGGTAGACTAGACACATGCTACACTACCTCAAAGAACAAATACTCTTTAGACTGATGTCCTCCCAATAGTTTCTGGGCAGTCTTTCTGTTGAAGTGATCATATAAAATTGGTGGCAACTTGCAACGATCATATTGGTTTTCTGCTAAACTGAAGGCAGCAGGGTTCAATGAGCCTACACTAAATGATCAGATTGCTTTTTTTTTTCAGGATAGCATTTTTTTAACTCTTCAACAAAGCACAGAATTTTGGGAATCTGAAATAAAATGCAATTACATATACATTATATAATTTGAAATGTTCTATCTACCTGTACTAACTACAGTGTCAAATTATGGAATGTCAGTCACAAATGTTTCCAAACTTCCCACAGCTGTGCACTAGATGGCAAATACAATGGAAATTTTAAAACCCTACCTATCCTACAGAGCAGAAGATTTAGCTTAATAATATGCCTCTGTGGCCTGAGAAAGACATGCTCTAAAACTATGTGGGAGAGTCCTTGTTCCAATGAGGAGGGGTTTACCTTTACTCAGAGGACTGGCCATATGATCCCTGGTAGCCTTTTAATTCTGCCTAAACACCTACAAGAAATTTAAGTACTTGAGAAGGATTATGACAGTTAATTTTCCTGGGTGTGTTTAAATTACCTTATGCTGTACTCACATTTAAGATTCACAATGCAATCACAAACCTAGATTCAACCTTTGAACGTTCTCCATGACATGGAAAACACACACACACACACACACTCTCACTCTTCAACACACCTACCTACATATCTCTTTCAGAGCGTCTACCAATGCCAAATAATCTTTGCCCAGAGATGTTGAAATAGCAGGCTTTTTGAAGGAACTGAGAGTTACATGGCAAATGAGGGAAAGTTGTATCCTGAAGCGTGCACTGCCGGCAGCATTATCACAGGTGCTTGGCTGATATGGCCTCCCTCCACTTTGTCTCAGACTGCACTTAAGACTCAGATGGAACACACTAGAATCACTGACTACAAGGGGCCAAGTGGGAAGAATTCAAATGCTCAAGCATGCCTATGAAAATATGAGTCAGATAATACTCAGTTCTAATTTTTCTGCCAATTATATTCTTTTCAACTTCTATTATAAAATGTGGAAATCCTAGGCAACAATCAAATATTTATTATAAAAAGAGCTGCTCTATTTGTTTATTCTTTAAAAACTTTACTGCCCATGTTAAGGACTTCCCAAGTAAACAGCCAAATAACTGAAGATTATTTAACTTTGGAGCTCAGCAAAGAAAATTTAAATATCAAAAAGAAAAATATGCAAATAAAATGCCCTTACCTTACAGAAATTAAAAATCATAGTTTACTGTTTTTCATTTACAGGTAAATTTCAGAACAGTCCTTAAAGAGATCCCATGAGATGTTGTACAGGGAGATGATGGAGAATTTGGAAGCAGCAGAAAAATGCATGAATTATTGCAGTGACTAGGGCTAGTGTCATTTGTTAGAAATGGTAAGCATCAGTCTGTTATCACACTAAATAAACCTGAAATTTTTTCCAAAAAGTGCTACAAGAGTATATGATTTCATTTATGACTACTCAGCATGAAATCAATTATTCAGTTGAGTATTAAGAACATGAAGGAGGATTTTGTGTCCTAAAAGCATTCATTAACATTCAGATTAATACAAAGAGATTCAACATCACACCTTTGGAAACTTAAACAGAACTATTTCGTGAATTCAAGACTTGTAGGTATTTTCAATATGCGACTTTTATTACAGGGAAATCAATGTTTTTTTACCATTCCTTGAATATTCTCAAATAACGAGAGTAGTTTCACATCTACTGAACATGTAAAAATGTGCAAGTTGCTTTACTGAATCCCAAGAATGACATCTTGTAGGAATTAACATAGTAAGGCATCATGGAAATTTACACATCTTTACGATTAAGACAATTGTTCTATCCTTTGATTTGTGATTTTCAGATTTCTTTATTCACTCCCAATTTAACAGCTTTATTAATAACACTATAAGTAAGCTCTATGCAAGGAGATCCAACCAGTCCATTCTAAAGGAGATCAGTCCTGGGTGTTCTTTGGAAGGAGTGATGCTAAAGTTGAAACTCCAGTACTTTGGTCACCTCATGGGAAGAGTTGACTCATTGGAAAAGACTCTGATGCTGGGAAGGATTGGGGGCAGGAGGAGAACGGGACAACAGAGGATGAGATGGCTGGATGGCATCACCAACTCGATGGACGTGAGTTTGAGTGAACTCCGGGAGTTGGTGCTGGACAGGGAGGCCTGCTGCTGCTGCTGCTAAGTCGCTTCAGTCGTGTCCGACTCTGTGTGACCCCATAGACGGCAGCCCACCAGGCTCCCCCATCCCTGGGATTCTCCAGGCAAGAACACTGGAGTGGGTTGCCATTTCCTTTTCCAATGCATGAAAGTAAAAAGTGAAAGTGAAGTTGCTCAGTCATGTCCGACTTAGCGACCCCATGGACTGCAGCCTACCAGGCTCCTCTGTCCATGGGATTTCCCAGGCAAGAGTACTGGAGCGGGGTGCCATTGCCTTCTCCAGGACAGGGAGGCCTGGCGTACTACAATTCATGGGGTCGCAAAGAATCAGACACGACTGAGCGACTGAACTGAACTGAATGATATATACAACTCTGAAAACCTGTCCTACTTCCTTGGGTATAACTCACAATGCTAGAGTCATCACATTTCACTTGCACAACACTGAGAAAAATCAAAGCACTTTTTAAATTTGTCACTTTCCAACACTCCTGAAAACTGAAAAAGACAGTATTACCCCTATTTTAAAGATAAAAATGGAAGTGCAGGAAGCACAAAGAGGATTTCTAGTAATGTCCTAGTTTCTTGAATTAGGTGGTAGTGTGTTCAGTTTGCAAAAGTTCATCAAGCTACATACACTTATGATTTTTATATTCCTCTATATGTTGTTATACTCCAGTAAATAGCTCAAAAAAGTAAAAAGCTGGAGACAGATTCCAAAACATCCAGTGACTCGCCAAAAGTCGGTGGTAGAGGCTGGCTCACATGCAAGCCATGTGATTCCTCAGCAGTCCTCAGTGCTCTACATCAAACTGCCCATGTTAATCATTTCCTTTCACTCAATTTCTTATTTTTCCTTTGATCATTAACAAATAAAGCATTCTGCCTCATCATTGGACTATGCCTGGAAAACATGCTTAAAAAAACTCTCTCTTTCATGACAGTATACATGTTTCAATGCCATTCTCCCAAATCATCCCACCCTCTCCCTCTCCCACTCCCACAGAGTCCAAAAGTCTGTTCCATACATCTGTGTCTCTTTTGCTGTCTCACATACAGGGTTATCATTGAAACATGTATACTATCATGTAAGAAATGAATTGCCAGTCTAGGTTCGATACAGGATACAGGATGCTTGGGGCTGGTGCACTGGGATGACCCAGAGAGATGATACGGGGAGGGTGGTGGGAGGGGGGTTCAGGATTGGGAACTTATGTACACCCGTGACGGATTCATGTCAATGTATGGCAAAACCAGTACAGTACTGTAATGTAAAAAAAAAAAAAAAAATTAAAAAAAAGAAAAAGAAAAAAAAAAACTTTCTCTTGATGTCAATGCAATCTTACACACATTGAGTAATATATATATTCCTACAACACCCAAGCCTCATCCTAGCTAGCAGATCCAAATCCATTTCACTAATCAATAACCAGGCTTTGGTTGTCTGACTGCAACCCTTATAAACAGTTACTGCATTGTGTACAATTATGTTTTAACGATAATCAATAGTTAATAGAATTTATCTCCTTATCTAAACTATAATGCTCAAAATCCTTCAAGCAAAGCTTCGATAGTACATGAAATGAGACTTCCAGATGTATAAGCAGGATTTAGAAAAAGGCAGAGGAACCAGAGATCAACTGCCAACAGCCACTGGAGCACAGAAAAAGTAAGGGAATTCCAGAAAAACATCTGCTTCTGCTTCACTAACTACACTAAAGCCTTTGACTGTGTGGATCACAACAATTTGTGGACAATTCTTAAAGAGATGGGAATTGCAGACCACCTCATCTGTCACCTGATAAAACTGTATGCAGGTCAAGAAGCAACAGTTAGAACCGGACATGGAACAGACTGGTTCCAAATTGGTAAAGGAGTACGTCAAGGGTGTATATTGTCACCCTGCTTATTTATTTATTTATTTATTTTTTTCTGTCATGTGTCATATTTATTTTGGTATTGTTATGGCTTTTGCTTTTGGTCATGTAGTTTAGAGGATTCAACTATGAATCACAAGTATGCTTATTTAACTTATATGCAGAGTACATCATGTAAGATGCCAGGCTGCATGAAGCACAAGCTGGAATTGAGATTGCTGGGAGAAATACCAATAACTTCATATATGAAAATGATACCACCCTTAAGGCAGAAAGCAAAGAGGAACTAAATAGCCTCTTGATGAAAGTGAAAAAGGAGAGCGAAAAAACTGTGAGAAACCTCAACCTTCAAAAAACTAAGACTGTGGCATCTGGTCCCATCATCTCATGGCAAACAGATTGGGAAAAAAATGGAAACAGTGGCACATTTTATTTTCCTGGGCTCCAAAATCACTGCAGATGGTGACTCTAGCCACAAAATTAAGACACTTGCTCCTTGGAAGAAAAGCTATGACAAATCTAGACAATGTATTAAAAAGCAGAGACACCACTTTGCAGACAAAGGTCTGTCTAGTCAAAGCTATGGTTTTTTTCAGTAGTCCTCTACAGATGTGAGAGTTGGATCACAAAGGAGGCTGAGCACTTAAGAACTGATGCTTTCAAATTGTGGTGCTAGAGAAGACTCTTGAGAGTCCCTTAGACAGCAAGGAGATCAAACCAGTCGATCCTAAAGGAAATCAACCTTGAATATTCCTTGGAAGACTGATGCTGAAGCTCCAATATTTTGGGCACCAGATGTGAAGAGCTGACTCATTGGAAAAGACCCTGATTCTGGGAAAGATTGGGCAGGAGGAGAAGGGGGCAACAGAGGATGAGATGGTTGCATGGCATCACTGACTCAATGGACATGAGTTTGAGCAAACCCCGGGGATAGTGAAGGACAGGGAAGCATGGCCTGCAGCAGTCCATGGGGTTGCAGAGAGTCGGACACAACTTGGAGACTGAACAGCAACCACCACATAGTTATTTTTAATATTTTCCTTTACTTTTATATTAGAGTTAAGTGGTTTATGTGCCCGTGTTACAGTATTAGAGTATATATTTACCATTACTACTAAGTTTATATACTTTCATATGTTTTCCTGTTGCTAACTAGTGTTTTTTCATTTCAACTTGAAAAATTCTTCTCACATTTCTTATAAGACAGGTGATGAACTCACTCAGTTTTTATTTGTCCAGGAAAGTCTACCCCTCCTTCATTTCTGAAGGACAGCTTTGCTAGATATGGTATTCTTGCTTGACATTTTTTGGTTTTTCTGTTTGTTTGTTTTAGCCCCTGGAATACATCATTTCACTTTCTCCTGGATTACAAAGTTTCTGGTGAGAAATTTATTAGCCTTATGGGGAGTGGGTGGAGGAGGCGAGAGTGGCAGCAGTGGCTCAAGTTGCTTTTCTCTTGCTGCTTTCAAAATTCTTTGACATTTGACAATTTGATTATAACATGTCCTGGTGAAGACCTCTTGATATTCAGCCTACTAAAGGTACTTTGAATATTATGGGTCATTTCTTTCCTATGATTTGGAAAGTTTTCTGTCATTCTTTTAGTAAGCTTTCTGCCCCTTTCTCATTTTCTGCTTTCCATGGGACTCCCACTCAGAAGGTTCTAACATTGGAGAACTTATGACAATTTTATGTTCACTTTCTACTTAACCATGGTACCCCTCTCCCAATATAAAGAGGAACCAAGATCCTGGGTAAACTGCATCATCTTGTGGCAGAAATAAGAAAATGGCATTACATTTCTTCTGCTTTAATAAGGTCATACTGAGAACACACTGACCATTTATCCATCAGTGATTAACTCCCTACCTGGCAGTTATGTCCATGTATTTCTTCTTTCATTTTTTCCTAGTCTTTTCCAAATGTTCCTGTCCTTAGGAAAAAAGCACTCCCCAGAACTAATTTCTCCCAATTTGTGTATCTAAAAAGCAAATGCACCCCAATCTGCCCAGCTTCCCTGGTGGCCCAGATGGTAAAGAATCCACCAGCAATGCAAGAGACCTGGGTTCGACCCCTGGGTTGGGAAGATCCCCCTGGAGGAGGGCATAGCAACCGACTCCAGTATTCTTGCCTGGAGAATTCCCATGGACAGAGGAGCCTGGCAGGCTACAGTCCAAGGGGTCACAAAGAGTCAGACATGACTGAGCGACTAAGCACAAGCAAGGAAATGGAAAGACTTTACAGAAAATTAGTCATAAGAATTAATGTCCATCTAGTCAAAGCTATGGTTTTTCCAGTAGTCATGTATGGATGTGAGAGGTGAACCATAGAGAAAGCTGAGCACCAAAGAATTGATGCTTTTGAACTGTGGTGTTGGAGAAGACTCTTGAGAGTCCCTTGGACAGCAAGGAGATCAAACCAGTCAATCCTAAAGGAAATAAGTCCTGAATATTCATTGGAAGGACTGATGCTGAAGCTCCAATACTTTGGCCACCTGATGCAAAGAAACGACTCAGTGGTAAAGACCCTAGTGCTGGGAAAGATTGAAGGCAAGAGGAGAAGGGGATGACCGACGATGAGTTGGTGGCATGGCATCACCAACTCAAGGGACATGAGTTTGAGTAAGCTCTAGGAGTTGGCGATGGACAGGGAAGCCTAGTGTGCTGCAGTCCATGGGGTAGCAAAGAACTGGACCTGACTGAGTGACTGAACTGAACTGAATGCCATTAGTCTCTAACCAATTCAAAGTTAGTGACTCTTAAAGCTGGATATTGGTTAGGTGGTGGCGAATATTTGATAACACCATATGTCAAATGAGGCTAGAGTTCAGAGAAATAAAGGTACAGTTCAGGATATATGTATATGATGACTTTTATTTAAACAGCTTTGCAGCCCAATCCTGCAAGAGACACAATCAAACTAGAGCTAGCCATTCTCTCCCTGCAGCCTTCAATCTAGATTGAGAGTCACATAATTTGAAGCTTTTCAGGGCTGTAAATATCAACAGCCTCTGCACCTCAAATTGAGGTGATTATAAGCAGTAACTCACAGAAGTAGCTGTCTTAGCAGGAGATAAGACCACAGCCCCAAGCTGTTTTAAGAGTTCTCTTCAGGACAAGGAAGAAAACCAGCCAGCAAAAATCAGATTAAGAATGCTGCCTACCTCAAGGCGGCTGGCTATTAATTTAAAAGCTAAAAGAAAAAGGGCTGAGCACAGAGGCTGGTAAGCAGACGAATTTTCAAGCTTAGAAACTATCTCTAGATGTGGCTTCCCCCACCACAGAGCTTACTAAAAGCAAAAATAGCAAAAATCTTTTAAGTTTTTGAGGGAATAATACTATCATAGGAACCCTTGGACTGTTCTGCAGCAGCCAGGAAGTATTAAATCTCTATAATAATTCATGGCCCCAAACCCTCATCCACAGAATGTTAGCTATGAAGGCTGTGTGTTCCCCAAGAAAAGTATACTCCCCAGTAGCTACTTCAGATAGGGCCATGAAGAATGCACAATAAAGAATCTATAGAGATCAGTCAGGGGCCAGTTCTGGGGCAAAAGGAATCCCCCTGTATTATTCAGACTATTTCACTTGCTGCTTTGACTCTGTTATCAATTTAGGTAACCACAGCTGCCTTGCCTTTGGTGGCTTGAGTGCCACTTGGCCTCTGCCACCAAAGGATGCACTTGCCTCCACTGTATTTAGGTTTCCAAATTCAGTGGCAGCAGCTCTCACTGTAATTTCTGACCTATACAGAAGAGCAATCACAGAGCTCCTCAAGGATCTTGGAACTCCCCTCAGAAATTTATTTCCCAGGTAAAGGAAATCCCACCCTGCCTAGTGAGCAGAACCAGGGGCTGCCAGATAGGTCATCAAAGGGACTTCACTGCCAGGGCAGGGAGTTTCTGCTCTTCCTGTCCAATATAGTATTTGATCCCTGCTATCTTTCCCATTCTTTCTCTTTTGAGAGCTTTTACAAGGTTTATCCTATTCTTTTCCTACCTATTATAACAATGAGGGAGGGAGGCAGTTTGTGGGACACCAGACCACAGGAAGCCATACCCAGACCTACTGGGGTGGACTACACATCACCAAGAAATTGAGGACGTAGAAACTGGATATAATAGCTAGAGAAGACTTTGGAGGTGTTTCCATTGAGGAGAGGGAGAGCATCTTCTTTGTATGGAAAGAAGATTGAAGAGGATTGGATAGCTAAAGGAGTATACTGAAGCAAAGATTGCTTATCATTTACCTAATATCTGTTCTCCCTTCTTTCCTGTTATCTATCAGAAGCCCAAAGTTACTGGGCACCAATGTGCTCAAGTAAAAGTACATGTCCCAGTTTTATGGTGGATGAGGTGGTCATGTACTATAGTTTGACCAAGGATATGAAAGCAGACTTCACTGTATATGGTTTACAGGGAAGTTCTTTAAAGAGGTCTTACCTGGCAGTCACCATTTTATGCCTCTCCACCTTCCAGCCTGCCCAGAACACAGATGAGATGACTCAGGAGCTACCTGGTAATCATGAGCATACACTAATGATGTCTGGGAAGAAAGACAGAAGGCACCTACGTCTAATGGTATCTTGGAAACACCCTACCAGCCCTGGAATTCTAAACTTTAGAATTCTCATTTAGTAAGTAAAAAATAAATTGATTTATTTAAGTCATTATTTTGGGGGTTTTCTATTCTACATAGTGAAGTTCAACTCCTTAACAGATACACAGAGTTCTATAACTCATTGAGGAATTAACCACATTTATTCTCAATTTATGTCAAAATAGAAACTGTAAAAAACAAAAAAACTTTATCAAGTACTTTAGGTGTACTTAGCCTGACTGCCACATATTTGCCATCCATAAGTTACTCCCATGTCCATTTCAGGCACAGGTAATCAATCAATCAGGGTACTTTATCCCAATAAGCTGGAAGTACATCTACAAAACTGTTTCAGCTGCAAGTCTCAACAGCTACAACTAATCTATCAGCTGGCAAAGGATATAGAATCTATTTTCCACTTGTAGCAACTTCAGTTTCTCCCACTATCTAGAATTCTAACAGAAAATCATAAATAGTACAATGGAGAAAATGTGTCAAGATTTCTATACCTAAAACTCAAAATGGATTAAAGATCTAAATGTAAGACCAGAAACTATAAAACTCCTAGAGGAGAACATAGGCAAAACACTCTCCAACATAAATCACAGCAGGATCCTCTATGACCTACCTCCCAGAATATTGCAAATAAAAGCAAAAATAAACAAATGGGACCTAATTAAACTTAAAAGCTTCTGCACAACAAAGGAAACTAAAAGCAAGGTGAAAAGACAGCCTTCAGAATGGGAGAAAATAATAGCAAATGAAGCAACTGACAAACAACTAATCTCAAAAATATACATGCAACTCCTGTAGCTCAATTCCAGAAGAATAAACCCAATCAAAAAATGGGCCAAAGAACTAAATAGACATTTCTCCAAAGAAGACATACAGATGGCTAACAAACAGATGAAAAGATGCTCAACATCACTCATTATCAGAGAAATACAAATCAAAGCCACAATGAGGTACCATTTCACGCCAGTCAGAATGGCTGCTTTCAAAAAGTCTACAAGCAATAAATGCTGGAGAGGGTGTGGAGAAAAGGGAACCCTCTTGCACTGTTGGTGGGAATGCAAACTAGTACAGCCACTATGGAGAACAGTGTGGAGATCCCTTAAAAAACTGGAAATAGAACTGCCTTATGACCCAGCAATCCCACTGCTGCACATACACACCGAGGAAACCAGAATTGAAAGAGACACGTGTACCCCAGTGTTCATCGCAGCACTGTTTATAATAGCCAGGACATGGAAGCAACCTAGATGTCCATCAGCAAATGAATGGATAAGAAAGCTGTGGTACATATACATAATGGAGTATTACTCACCCATTAAAAAGAATACATTTGAATCAGTTCTAATGAGGTGGATGAAACTGGAGCCTATTATACAGAGTGAAGTAAGCCAGAAAGAAAAACACCAATACAGTATAATAACTCATATATATGGAATTTAGAAAGATGGTAACGATAAACCTGTATGCGAGACAGCAAAAGAGACACAGATGTATAGAACAGTCTTTTGGACTCTGTGGGAGAGGGAGAGGGTGGGATGATTTGGAAGAATGGCATTGAAACATGTATAATATCATATACGAAACGAATCGCCAGTCCAGGTTTGATGCAGGATACAGGATGCTTGGGGGTGGTGTACTAGGATGACCCAGAGGGATGGTATGGGGAGGGAGGAGGGAGGGGGGTTCAGGATGGGGAACACATGTATACCTGTGGTGGATTCATGATGATGTAAGGCAAAACCAATACAATATTGTAAAGTAATTAACCTCCAATTAAAATAAATAAATTTATATTTAAAAAGATTTCTATATCTATCAAGTAACTCAGATCAAATAATATAATCTAATTCTTTAACTCTGAATCAGTCACATTTTCTAAAAGAAAAAAAAAATTAAACTTATTCCTTCACTTGTGAGATGGAAGAAATGGTAAAACCTACTTAAACCTCATAGGACTGATGTGAAGATCATACACAAAATGAGTATGAAAAATTTTGCCCCTTAAGTTATAATACTATGAACATATAAATTATTAATACATCTATAATATGTAATTTATTCTTGACAACTAGCATAATTTGCTATTAAAAACATTCAACATCTAAAATTAAATTCACTTCAAGAACATGGTTATACTGTCCTGTGTATCAGTATAGAGAAATCAAGTAAGAGTTCATTCTTCTGATTTTATACCAAAGAAGTAATGGACTGGGGTGCAGGAATCACACACAAATCAAGAATATATTCTAATCATTTTCATAATTTTAATTCCACCAGGCAGAAATAGCACTAGCATTCATGTAAGAATTCGATTTTACCCTATTGAATTAGTCTTCTTAGAAGAAAAAAGAAAAGAGGGGGAGGGAAAGTTTATCACACACAAAAAGTACTTTTTTAACCCAAAGGGGAGAAACCTCTTCAGATATACAGACTAAAATTTAAAATAAGGTAAAAATAACTAGGCAAGTTTAATTAAATCAGCAAGTATTTGCCTACCAAATATAATGACTCATTGCTATTACCCCCAACCTCAATAAGAGCAGTGAAATAATGCCTGAGATCTAAGTGTTAGTACCCAGGATAAAGGTAACTGAAGTTTCAATGTTTAGAAAAGTTTTAGTAATATAAAAAATGTGCTCATTAACATCCCACTATCAGTGGTCTTTAAAACAGGTGCTATAGACATATTCCCAGGTGAAATTCATTAAAGTTTTCCAAAACCTATTTTCTTTGAAACTTTTAAGCCACTTAGAAACACATAGAAAGTCTAGAAATGCAATTTATAGAAGCTTGGAAACTAAGCAGACTTTATCTAAGGAAATAATAACAATATGGAACAAGTTATGAAGACATCTTTAGAGCCAAGTTTATTCAAGTCACTTTTGGATTACCTTACATACTGAATATATAAATATAACACAGATCTTAACTACAGAAAATAAAAGGTATATATGTGGATAGTAAAAGTGACTGTTCTACTAGTGCTATAAATTAATATGCCTGAATGTTAAAGGAACTCTATTTTAAAATGAACAAACAAACAAAGAAAACACATGGAAGCAGAGTTAGGAAACTTCAAGTTATAAATCAAAACCTTCTGGGTAGATGAGAAGAGAAAAGCTGCTTTCAAAAGCACAGCTACCTGCCAAAGATAAAAGCACTAGATAGATCCTGTTGTCTAATCCATCCTCCTACGTAGCTAGTATGGATGGAAAAGACTGTAACTTTCTAAAATCCACTTTACACAATGGGTAAACCATGGTGAACCTTTGACACTGGGCATATACACCCCCAATCAGGAGACATATGCTAGAAGCTGTGCCATTAACAGCTTTCTCCCTTGTTATTACTGTCCACAATGGGCACCATCTGCGATGGTTTACCAACTCATAGAAACAAAAACAGAATATATAAAATACACTGCATATTCTCTTAAACCCTACTAGAATAATTCAAAGTGGAAATATCATTTTCTGAGGAAAATGCTGAAGAAATAAAAGTCATAGTACAACATAAAAATGAAATTTTGCGTGATCTTCAAGATCACCTACATGGAAGCGAAATCAGAATGCTATAGACTGAATGTTTGTGTTCCCCTAAAATTGTTATGTTGAAACCTAATCCCCAATGTGATGACATTTGGAGGTAGAGCCTTTGGGAGGTGATTAGGTCATGAGGGTGGAGTGCTCATGAATGGGATTAGTTCCCTTATAAAGAAAACCCCAGAGAGCTCTCTCCCCCGTTCTGTCTTGTGAGAACACAGCGAGAAGACGACCACAGGGAGTAGGCTCTCAGCCAGACACTGAATCTGCCAGCACCTTGCTCTTGAATTTCCCAGCTTCCAGAACTGTGAGAAATAAATGTCTGTTTAAACCACCTAGTTTATGGTGTTTTTGTTACAGCAGCCTGAATGGATTATGGCAGAGGGCAAATTTTTCATCATAAGTATGTCCTAAACCAGGTTCTCATAAATTCCACCCCCAATCTGGCCCAGCTTCTGCCCAGGAGACCTTCATCTTTTTCTGGGCTAGCTCAGTCCATATGTCGTGTGTGTGTGTAAATGCCAAATTCCTAACCAAATACTCAAATATTTAATACTTCTGAAGTCTTAGTGCTGTCTAAACAAATAAAACGGGGTATGATACATCTGTACATTTCCAAGATAAGTGCATTTAAATAGTCTACACATGCCCTAAACAGACAGAGGGTGAAACATCAAAGCTTAATGTACGAAGTCGAGGAATCACCTTGGATTCAAAGGGGGCAGTAAGCAATACAAGGTATGTGGATACAAGGGAGTGATTGAGATCAGAGCCATTTTACTCTTTTCAGTAAATCATAAGACTTTATTTTCAGGTATCAGGCACAGCAGGATCAGCAAATATTGAATTAAAAGCTTAACAACAGTCTTTTTGAGACTTACACAAAGTAGTGATATCTTTCTAATTACTTTAAGCCATGTCTCTGAAGGCACCAAAAACCAAATCATATCTACTGAAATCATCAATTCATTACAAATACCACTTTTCCACAGCTAATTCTAGGTGACGAAATGTAAGTCAAAAGTAGAAAATCCAAAGCAGTAACATTAGGATCTAGTCATATTCTTCTATCTGAAAAATGTCAATATTTTTCAAATTCACAGAAAATATCGCTATCTTCAGTGTCTTATTTCCCATTTCACTTTTCCATCCTGGAATGGAAAAATGAGATAAAACTCTGACACAATGATTCCAATTTAGCCATCTGCCAATAGATCATAAAGCCATCTGAAGTTTTAGACTACACAACAGCCACAGGTAGCTCCAGATGGTTTGAAAAACTTGGGGACACTTGCTGCATGTGCTCTGCGTAGCTTTCTAGTGAGAATTCCCATAACATAAACTGGGAGAGGGGAAAAGAGCTTGCAGGTGGTAGTTCCCAGAGCAAGGGAAGAAAACAACTTAGAAAGTAAGGCCCTCCAGCTGAAACAGATCCCTCTGGTTGGGTGGTTGTTGGTTGGTTGGCTGCTTTAATACAATGCTGATGATTCACTCTGCAGTGACTTATAATACAAATAAATGCTGGGAAGATTAAATAGAACCTATCAAACCAAACAATAATATTTTGAAAGTAAAATTCATATAGTAGTCCTTTAAAGAGAAAAAAAATTTAAATGTAAAACCAGCATAAATACCACTGTATAGTCAAAATTACCACTAGTAACATTTGCTTCATACCAGTTTAATATTAATCCCATATTTTCCATATAATACTTGTAAACTGTTCACAGCCTTAAATTGTATTAGATGCAGTATTTCACTAACTAACCTAATGCTATGGCCCAGGAAAAAGCAATAATTGCACCGAGAGAGGTCAACTTATTCCAGAGAAAGGCTTACAAGAAACAACCACAATTCAAAGGACTGAGGGATCATTATAAAGAATTTCTCCGTAGAAATTGGTAAAATAGATGGGGAAAAATCACAATTTTGAGTTTGACAATATCTGTAGAACGTTGCTTAATTCCGTCCTTGTTGGTATACCTTTTATTAATAAACTAGCTATTAACTGTTTGTGATTATTAAGCTGCTTAATAGACTACTTTAATTCACTATTATCCAAACAGAAACCAGATCAGTTCAGTTCAGTCGCTCAGTCGTGTCCGACTCTTTGTGACCCCATGAATTGCAGCACGCCAGGCCTCCCTGTCCATCACCATCACCCGGAGTTCACTCAGACTCACGTCCATCGACTCCATGATGCCATCCAGCCATCTCATCCTCAGTCGTCCCCTTCTCCTCCTGCCCCCAATGCCTCCCAGCATCAGAGTCTTTTCCAATGAGTCAACTCTTCCCATGAGGTGGCCAAAGTATTGGAGTTTCAGCTTTAGCATCATTCCTTCCAAAGAAATCCCAGGGTTGATCTCCTTCAGAATGGACTGGTTGGATCTCCTTGCAGTCCAAGGGACTCTCAAGAGTCTTCTCCAACACCACAGTTCAAAAGCATCAATTCTTCGGCACTCAGCTTTCTTCACAGTCCAACTCTCAACATCCATACATGATCATAGGAAAAACCATAGCCTTGACTAGACGGACCTTTGTTGCCAAAATAACGTCTCTGCTTTTGAATATGCTATCTAGGTTGGTCAGGTGCCCCTTCAAATCACCATTTGGGGCAGGCCCAGGGTTCTAAAAGGGGTTTCTTGGCAAATACCCATTTCTTGGTGTGTGTGTGTCTGTGTAAAATATCTATTCACTACACGCCTTGCTGCAACCCAAGGATTATACTGACCATCAACTTCCAAGACTAGAGCAGTTGTTAACCAGAAATGACACTTTTGATCAGTAAGTTTTAAGACAGCACCTGTTATACTAGCAACACCGGCACATTATTTGAGGACTACAAAAAAAATCTATTTAGATCTTAACTTCATACCAAAAAATAAAATAAATTTCAGATACATCAAAGAGTTAAATGTAAGACATAAATCAAAATCAAGAGAGAGATGTAGGTGAATTACCACATGACTCCCAGGAAGGGAAGGACTTTCTAAGCATCCAAACAGTTACAGAAAGAACAAAGGGAAGGACTGACAGAGCTGGACTATGATTAGAAGCTCTTCTAATCAACCTCCACACGACCAGTTTCACAGATTGACCCATTCCCCCATCCGCTACCTGCCCCCCACCAGCCCCTGTCAACCCATGTAGAAACCTAATGAATGCCTACAGCACAGTGACTGCTCAAGGCAAACAGGCTACTGTGTGGTACACCTGCCTATGAGCTCTACAAATTGCCTACTTACCAGGAGTTATTTATGTTTGTTTCCAAATGTGTTCTTCTTTATGCTAGTTGTGTGCCTGTTACTATAATTCTTAATTATAAGTCACATCTATCAGATGTGAGTGCAAAAACAGGGGAACTGGCTAGAAAAACCAGATAAAGGTGAAGTGAAGTGAAGAGAAGTGGCTCAGTCATGTCCTACTCTTTGCAACCCCATGGACTGTAGCCCACCAGGCTCCTCCGTCCATGGGATTCTCCAGGAAAGAATACTGGAGTGGGGAGCCATTTCCTTCTCTAGGGATCTTCCCGACCCAGGGATAGAACCCGGGTCTCCCGCATTCCAGGCAGACGCTCTAACCTCTGAGCCACCAGGGAAGCCCAGATAAAGGTGATGTTGAATTTAACATGGGTGACAAACCTGCTAAAGACCTGGGGGGGGAGTGGGGGGTGGGGGTGGAGGAGTGGATTTTTAAATACCTGAAAGGATTCTGCAACAATTACAGCTCATAAGGTATCACTCCATTTTAAAGAAACTAAAACTAGAAATCATTGATGATGAATTTTGGATGAGATGTAAAAAAAAGAAATATATTGCAGATTCTTAATCAATTAGACTCATATTCAAAGAAAAGCAGCCCAAGATAAAAGGATTAGCTATTTAATGTGTATTCTGAAGCTTTAATGTTGAAGATACATAAACTTTTTTTAGGATACCTGTTCCTATTAAGCAGACCAGCAATGAGAGCTAATCACGCCAAATAAAGATGCCCCTTCTGTATGACTGTCAGTTTCCACATGTCCAAACTCATCAGAAACAGAATGAAAAATAACTTGAAAAATATCTGAAAGACAATGATAATAGGTTAACACGTTTGATAAAGTTTAGCTAAATTAGCAAGAAAAACATTAGGTAACTAATAGGAAAATGGAGGAAAAACCCAAATGGCCAATTTATAGAAAGAAAACAAAAAAATCAAGCGTGAGGAAAATGAATACTTTCATTGGTTATCAAAAATACGAAACAGTTCAATGAGATAACATTTTTGCCCATCAGGTCAATAAAACTTAAGCAACTGGCATGTTCAATGTTGCCAAACACACAGTTAGGGATACCATTTGCTGTTGAAAGAAGACATTTTGGCAGAATCTTTCTAGAAATCAACCAGGCAACTTATGTCAACAGGCTTAAAAATGTCTCTATCCTTTGACCAGGCAATTAGATTTCTGGATGTCATTCTTAGAAAATAACCTGAAATCTGAATAAAGCTTTGGCAGTAAGACACCCTTCAAAGTGTTATTTATTATAATATTCTTAAATTTGAGAAAAACCTTTCAACAAAAATTACTGTCAGGCACTGAAGATGAAATAGTCAACAAAACAGTCCCAGCCCTCTTTTGAGTTTAGAGCCTTTGGGGAAAGGGAAACAAATTAAACAAGTAATTATCTGAAGTCCAACAACAGGGGAATTATCAAATAAATTATGAGACATCCAAACGATGAGATGATACACAGCCATCAGCAATTATTTATAATGAATTATCAAGGACATGAAGAAGTACTTATACTAAATGAAAAGCTATCAAACTATAAATGGGTATCAAAAATATATTCAGACAGCAGGTACTAACAATCCTAGGTAAGACAGGCAGTATCTCTGGCATTTTAACTTGGAGCTGCTTCCATTACCCCCTGCTACAATTCTGTGGCTTTATAGCTCTGTGGACACTGACGTTGTGGAGTTGAGCCGATTTGGAGCTCCAAGGGAAAGCTCCAGGCCTGTAGCATTGTTGAAAACAATAGGGATTATTAGCAAACAAACATCACAGCTGCCTAAAGCTGCAATAATGGTTGGGGTAAACAAGACCTCAGTCCAAGACACAAAAGGGAGCTCAGAGGAATGAGACAGTCATAGGGGGCTTAAAGCTCTGACATATTCTTGGGGTTCTGGAAGGTTGGACAAATGTAAGGCCCTGCATTAGATGTACTGTGGATAAGGAATTCAGCTCAGTAGCTCAGTTGGGTTCGACTCTGTGACCCCATGGACTGCAGCATGCCAGGCCTCTCTGTCCATCACCAACTCCTAGAGTTTACTTAAACTCATGTCCATCGAGTCAGTGATGCCATCCAACCATCTTATCCTCTGTTGTCCCCTTCTCCTCCTGCCTTTAATCTTTCCAAGCAACAAGGTCTTTTCTAGTGAGTCAGTTCTTCACCTCAGGTGGCCAAACTATTGGAGTTTCAGCTTCAGCATCAGTCCTTCCAATGAATATTCAGGATTGATTTCCTTTAAGATGGACTGGTTGGATCTCCTTGTAGTCCAAGGGACTCTCAAGAGTCTTCTCCAACACCACAGTTCAAAAGCATCAATTCTTCGGCACTCAGCTTTCTTTATGGTCCAACTGTCACATCCATACATGACTACTGGAAAAACCATAGCTTTGACTAGACGGACCTTTGTTGGCAAAGTAATGTCTTTGCTTTTTAATATGCTGTCCAGGTTGATCATAGCTTTTCTTCCAAGGAGCAAGTGTCTTTTAATTTCATGGCTGCAGTCACCATCAGCAGTGATTTTGGAGCCCCCCAAAATAAAGTCTCTCACTGTTTCCATTGTTTCCCTATCTATTTGCCATGAAGTGATTGGACAGGATGGATAAGGATAAGGAATTAGCAAGGATCAAAGAAAGATAGAAGAAAGGCTTCCCTGATGGTTCAGGGGGTAAAGAATCCACCTACAGTGCAAGAGACACACAAGATGTGGGTTCAGTCCCTGGGTCGGGAAGATCCCCTGGAGGAGGAAATGGCAACCCACTTCAGTATTCTTGCCTGGAGAATCCCATAGACAAAGGAGCCTGGCGGGCTACAGTCCATGGGGTTGCAAAAGAATTGGACACGACAGAGCAACTAACACAACACACACACACGGAAAGAGGAGAGCTTCTTAACTTTTCTACCAGAAGGATTTCACTGTTTCACTTGAATTTCTATACAAGAAGAAAGTAAAGCCCAAGGCAGACTGGTAAACTGCCTGAAATGTGAAGCCACGGATTGGGGCACACATTCAAAGTCCATGCATTTAATAACCCTACCATACTCAAGACATTATGTAGTGCTAGAGATATAAAATCCGTGGTTTCTGCCTCGGAGAAGCCCATATTCTAATCAGGGAGCCAGATAACCAAGAAGTAATTAGAAAGCTAAGAAAGAGAGTTTTGATGGAGGGAGGGGCTTTAGATTAAACACAGTTGATTGAATATAAACATTTATCAATCTCCTTTCAGAAGCCATGAGAGTGAAGAATTAGGAAAGATATAAAACAAGATAAAGAAAGTGGGAGAGAATCTGACAGAGAGAGGTCTGCAAAATTTTAGATGAAAACAGTTTGAAAAAAGGCAACTAACTTGGCTGTATCTTTCTTCCTTCTGCCAAGTACCTCCAGTGAGGGCACCTAAACTGCAGCAAGTAAGCCAGTTCATTCCTGAGGGCCTTGGAAAAGCAGAAGGTAAAAGTTCAAGAAGTGAAGTTTCCAGGGACATCTGAAGGAAAAAGGAATTTACTTTTAAGAATGGGGAGGGGGGTGAGGAGCAAAGAGGAAATCCTTTAGAAGAGCAGTAAGACTCTCAGATTCTTTCTCCTCAACCAGAGGATCAGGCAATTGCCTTTTCTCCACACAGCAGAAGACTTTATGGAGAGGTTGAACTCAGGAACACCAGTCATAACCAAGAACAGAATGGGATGCTCTACCACAAACAAGGAGTAGGCAAACATCTGCACAGCCAAGGGTGAAAGATCCAGCCCTTTCCAGACTGGGCTTCTGAATACTAGATTCGAGCTTATTACCCTCAAATTCCCTCCCACAAGAGATTCAAGGAGTCCTAGGAAGAAAAACTGACTGGTTTAAGGAAAAAAAAAACTACCTCACAGTTAGTTCCTCATAAATATCCTGGTTTCCCCTAATCAGAGAAACCCAGTCAGCAAGCCCCATTCGTGTCCACTGACTTTCCAATCAAGTTTTCCGTAAGAGAAGCAACCTGCTCAACTATTTGTTGGAGGGCTACCTCTAACATGAAAGACAGATACCAAGACTAAGAAATGGGAAAAGAAAATCAGAAAAAACAGACAAGGTGAGGAAGATACAATTCACATATCATAAAGTTCACCCTTTTAAAGTATACAATTCACTGTTTTCTAGTATATTCACAAAGATATGTCTCGATCAACAAGCATAGTGCTTATCTAATTATCTAATTCCAGAATATTTTAATAATCTCAGAAAGAAACTCTATCCCCATTAGCCATCACTCCCTATCCTCTCCTTCCCCCTTAGCCTCTGGCAACCACTAATCTAGTTTCTGTCTCAATAAATTTGCCAGTTCTGAACATCTCATATAAATGAAATCATACAATATGTGGTCTTTTCCATCTGGTTTCTTTCACTTAGTGTAATGTTTTCAAGGTTCATCCTCATGGTAGCACATATTAGCACTTCATTTCTTATTTCTTTTATGGCCTAATAATACTCCACTGTGTACAACTACATTTTGTTTATCTATTCACCAGTCAATGGCCATCTGGGTTGTTTCCACTTTTTGGCTATTATGAATAATGCTGCTATGGACATTGCTCTACAAGTGTTTTGTGTGAATATATGCTCCCAATTTTCCTGGGTATGTACCTAGGAGTGGAATTGATAGGTTGTAGAAACTATAACTGTCTGAAGAACTGCAGAGTGTTTCCCACAGTGGCTGCACCATTTTACATTTCCATCAGCAAAGTATGAAAGATCCAATTTCTACACATCCTCACCAACATTGTTATTGTCTGTCTTTCAGACTCCAACCATCCTGGTGCGTGTTAACTGATATCTCATTGCAGTTTTGATTTGCACTTCCCTAATGACTAATGCTATCTAGGTTGGTCATAACTTTCCTTTCAAGGAGTAAACGTCTTTTAATTTCATGGCTGCAGTCACCATCTGCAGTGATTTTGGAGCCCCCCCCAAATAAACTCTGACACTGTTTCTCCATCTATTTGCCATGAAGTGATGGGGCCACATGCCATGATCTTCGTTTTCTGAATGTTGAGCTTTAAGCCAACTTTTTCACTCTCCTCTTTCACTTTCATCAAGAGGCTTTTTAGTTCCTCTTCACTTTCTGCCATAAGGGTGGTATCATCTGCATATCTCAGGTTATTGACATTTCTCCCAGCAATCTTGATTCCAGCTTGTGCTTCTTCCAGCCCAGCGTTTCTCATGATGTACTCTGCATATAAGTTAAATAAGCAGGATGACAATATACAGCCTTGACATACTCCTTTTGCTATTTGGAACCAGTCTGTTGTTCCATGTCCAGTTATAACTGTTGCTTCCTGACCTGCATATAGGTTTCTCAAGAGGCAGGTCAGGTGGTCTGGTATTCCTATCTCTTTCAGACTTTTCCATAGTTTATTGTGATCCACACAGTCAAAGGCTTTGGCACAGTCAATAAAGCAGAAATAGATGTTTTTCTGGAACTCTTGCTTTTTTCATGATCCAGCGGATGTTGGCAATTTGATCTCTGGTTCCTCTGCCTTTTCTAAAACCAGCTCGAACATCTGGAAGTTCATGGTTCACGTACTGCTGAAGCCTGGCTTAGATAATTTTGATCATTACTTTACTAGCATGTGAGATGAGTGCAACTGTGCAGTAGTTTGAGCATTCTTTGGCATTGCCTTTCTTTGGGATTGGAATGAAAACTGACCTTTTCCAGTCCTGTGGCCACTGCTGAGTTTTCCAAATTTGCTGGCATATTGAGTGCAGCACTTTCACAGCATCATCTTTCAGGATGTGAAACAGCTCAACTGGAAATCCATCACCTCCACTAGCTTTGTTCATAGTGATGCTTTCTAAGGACCACTTAGCATATTCAAAAGCAGAGACATCACTTTGCCAACAAAGGTCCATCTAGTCAAAGCTATGGTTTTCCCAGTGGTCATGTATGGATGTGAGAGTTGGACTGTGAAGAAGGCTGAGCACTGAAGAATTGATGCTTTTGAATTGTGGTGCTGGAGAAGACTCTTGAGAGTCCCTTGGACTGCAAGGAGATCCAGCCAGTCCATTCTGAAGGAGATCAGCCCTGGGTTTTCCTTGGAAGGAATGATGCTAAAGCTGAAACTCCAGGACTTTGGCCATCTCATGTGAAGAGTTGACTCATTGGAAAAGATTCTGATGCTGGGAGAGATTGGGGGCAGAAGGAGAAGCGGACGACAGAGGATGAGATGGCTGGATGGCATCACCGACTCGATGGACGTGAATCTGAGTGAACTCCGGAAGATGGTGATGGACAGGGAGGCCTGGCGTGCTACGATTCATGGGGTCACAAAGAGTTGGACACGACTGAGCGACTGAACTGAACTGAACTGAAAGACTAACGATGCTAAGCACCTTTTCATGTTTATGGGCCATTTGTAAATCTTCTTTGGAGAAATATCTATTTAATGAATTTTAAATTTCATTTAACATTGAATAGCCATGTCTGGTCAGTGGCTAGAGTTTTAGGAAGATGGCCAGGATTACCTCTGGCCTCTTACCTTTGTTCAAGGTCAGGCGGGGATGGTCTAAGTGACTGGAGGTCCAACCCAGCTTCATACCTCACTGTGGATGCTCCAGATGGAATAAGGAGTGAGGCAGCAAGGAGAGAGGCAAAGGAAATTGGTGCAACACCTGGAAGGAGGATATACTTGGCACAGAGCTTGGCTCTCAAAACTTTCTGTTGATGATGAAAGCAACTCATGTTTATTGAGTGTTTATAAGGTGCCAGGAACCGTGCTTTATAGCCATGGTCTCATTTAGTCATTAAAACAATCCTATGAGGTA
Source organism: Capricornis sumatraensis (assembly GCF_032405125.1). Classification (NCBI taxonomy): domain Eukaryota; kingdom Metazoa; phylum Chordata; class Mammalia; order Artiodactyla; family Bovidae; genus Capricornis; species Capricornis sumatraensis. The sequence continues at coordinate 102,114,016 of NC_091092.1, read as the reverse complement.
GATCCTATTGCCTCCATTTTACAAATAAGGACGCCTTTTTAGACAGATCTGGTAAGCAGGTCTTAGTAATTGTACTCACCATAAAATTCTCCATTCCATTTCAACCTTAGAAATGTATTTTCTTCATCTAGTTTAATTGTAACAATGATCTGACAGTTCTCAATAGGGATGCTAAGTGTTACTCAGGATTCCATCATTATGTTCAGCATATACTGTACAATTCTGTATCTGCTAACCTGTCTCATAGGGACATGATGAGAATTAGATGGTTTTTGAAGCAGCAAAATATCAGCACTAAATGAAAATCTGAACTCCTGACTTTGGGCATTATGGGTCAGATTTTATCATTTTTCGTTGTGTTCATCTACACCCTCCCTCCTCTGAACTGGCTCAACAACTGTATGATGAAAATTGACTGTGTGCCAGATGCTGTCCTAGCTGTAGAGAGACAGCAGCAGCTATAACAGCCATGAATCCTGACCTAATGAAGCTGAAAAGATATATTAAAGAAATATATGGTTTGAAAAGTACACAAGCTCCAATAAGTTTCTGTCACATGGATGCCTTGTTGCAGTGTCTATTTCATAATGAACCTTATCTTTGCAGCAGAAGTACCCTTAAATGACACTCTCTGCCTACTAAGAAATTCTTAGTCTGAACATTATAGCTTTTCAAATGGCTTAAGATCCACGCATTTGGCAGAACTCTTCTATCGTAGCTGCTTCTAGGGAAGTAGCACCCAGCTCCCAGGCACTGCCAGCTGCCGAGGAACAAAAAGGAACTATTAAAGCTTACCTCCAGCTCCACAGGGCCGTCCCAGACTCCTGTGCATGACAAAGGAGAACAACACAGCCAGTCACCAGAGAACTTCTCTTGCCTGAAGTGTGCCATGATTCCCCAGTCTTTCACCACTACCCACCCCTGACCCCTATTTTCAGGTAGATAAAACAGAAACGATGAGGCTGTTCAGATGATTCGTGTGGGTGGCTACTGTGCTGACTGGGGCAATAAGGCTGCAGAACACTGCTCCCTCTTAAAGGGTTCACATTTTATTCACAGCTATAAATAACAGTTTAGTTCTTAAAACTGCATTTCCACACTATATTGTACAAAACAGTAAAGCTCAAGTTCTCCGGTACATGGGTTGCTTCTGACAATAGAACTAAGTAGCCACACTTTGTGGAGAAGGCAATGGCACCCCACTCCAGTACTCTTGCCTGGAAAATCCCATGGACAGAGGAGCCTGGTGGGCTGCAGTCTTTGGGGTCGCTAAGAGTCAGACACGACTGAGCGACTTCCCTTTCACTTTTCACTTTCATGCATTGGAGAAGGAAATGGCAACCTACTCCAGTGTTGTTGCCTGGAGAATCCCAGGGATGGGGGAGCCTGGTGGGCTGCCGTCTATGGAGTCACAGAGTCGGATACGACTGAAGTGACTTAGCAGCAGCAGCAGCAGCCACACTTTGAGGGCTGGCCTCTGTCTGACCTTCTCTCCCTGTACCTTGCCTCCAGGATGAGTAAGCAGGGCAAATGGTATGAATTAACTTGACTGGCACATCCTAAAATGAAAGGTCTAACTCAACCATTTTCAGTCTTAAGCTCACGATTTCCTGTGTCTTACCCAGCCTCTCCTACCAAAGTAGTCAACCCGAGTTGACTGAAAGAAATCATGGGCCCAACAAACTCACCAACAATACAGCTCAGTATCATTTGGTCAAGTCGTGTTTCCTAATTTGAAACATCAGTCATGTACAACCAGGGAGTCAGAGCTGCAAAAACGACACTTTTGCCTGATCTTACTAAGAGAACTAATGGAGACTAGGAGAAGGCCTCCCCCCACCCCCACTTCCTTCAGTGGTGTGGGTAGAGAGAAGGATTCCAAGTACATCAATAAAAACAACACTGAAATTCAGTTCATGGATTTTATATGATACTGACCACCAGTTACCTTAAAGCCTGAGAGCAAGTACAAAAGAATATTGAGGGAGGGTGCAATAAATCCAGCTAAGGATAGAAATAGCCATCCTTGGTTATGGGAAGGCTAACGAAAACTCATCCAGTAAACATCCTAAGATTACCCACAGTATTCATTATCTATGTGTTCATAAACATCTTTGTGAAGTACAAGTGACTAAAGCACTCCAGGCCAAGGATAAAAATTTTCCAAATGGGATGATGCTGTTTCAATGGCTTAGAGTACACCAAACAGCTCCAGTGAATTCCAAAACTTTGCAGTCACAAAGTGAGTTTTTTTCTTGGGGTAGTAAAAAAGGCAGCAAAAATTGGGAGAAATGAAGACTATAATATATAATAGATCACTAAGTTAGGTTACACTGGAGTACAGCAAAACCAAGGACATCCCAGTGCAAAAATCAGTGAGGAAATGTCACAGAATTGTTAAACAGGCTACCACTATTATCAAACATAGAAGGAAAGGGCACAGTAGTATATTACTTTTATTCACAAGTCTCTAGTCACTGAGCAATAATTTGACATCAGAGAGAGCAATGGGCAGGAGTAAAGGGAAAAAAATTGGTGTTTACCTATTGATTTCATATATTTGTAGTCCAGTTATTATGGGAAAGAAATAAATACTAAGGCTTCAATTTGGGCTGAGATCAGCAAACTTTTTGTGTTCAGGGTCAGAAAGTAAATGTTTTAGGCTTTGTGGACCATATGGTCTGTGCTGCAACTACTCAACTCTGCCCTTGTAGTGTGAAAGCAGTCACAGACATTATTTAAGTGGATGAGTGTGGCTATACCCGAGAAAAACTTTATTTACAAAAACAGAGTGGGCAGACTTGGCCCTTGGGCCATAGTTTATTGAGCTCTGATCTACAGTTCTAAATCAATGCTTCTCTAATTTTAATGGGCCTCAGCATCCCTTGGAGAACTGTTAAAAAGGAAATTGCTGGGTCCCACCCCCTAGAGCTTCTGATCTATAGGGCTGGGGCTTGAGAATCTGCATTTCTAACAAATCCCCAGGTGATACTGCTCTGCTGGTGAGGATGAAGTCCACCCTTAAGAACCACTGCTCTATTCAGTTCAGTCGCTCAGTCGTGTCCGACTCTTTGCGACCCCATGAATTGCAGCATGCCAGGCTTCCCTGTCCATCACCATCCCCCAGAGCTCACTCAAACTCACGTCCATCGAGTCAGTGATGCCATCCAGCCATCTCATCCTCTCTCGTCCCCTTTTCCTCCTGCCCTCAATCCCTCCCAGCATCAGAGTCTTTTCCAATGAGTCAACTCTGCATGAGGTGGCCAAAGTACTGGAGTTACAGCTTTAGCATCATTCCTTCCAAGGAACACCCAGGGCTGATCTCCTTTAGAATGGACTGGTTCGATCTCCTTGCAGTCCAAGGGACTCTCAAGAGTCTTCTCCAACACCACAGTTCAAAAGCATCAATTCACTACTAAATAGGAAGTTCAACATTTTAAGTAGCTGCCAAAGTGCACACCAGATTGACTACAAAATTCTGCCACTTGTAGTGAGTTCCAAACTTCAAAGCTCAAATAAAATTCATTTAAAGAAAAGCAAGGAGAAACACACTAGACAGGATTTTTCCTTCACTGACCTCAATGTAAACATTGCCCATTAGTGAAATACACACAAGTCTTCCTCATATGTCTTTATTCAATATTTTTCACCCAACATGTCCCAAGTCCTATAAAGCTCTAGAAATCAAATAAGAAAATCAAATCAGTTTTACAGACAATGGTAAATGAATCTTGCGAAATCAAAATATACTTAACAAAGCCCATTTCTAATTAGAAGTGCTTCATTGCAAAATAATGTATTTAAGATAGTTTAAGATATTTGAAAAATTGTCATTTTGTGTTCATAAGGATCAAATGAGGTAGATCAAATATAACCTTTACTAGCCTTCTTTTGCTTCCCTTGGGGCTCAGCTGGTAAAGAATCTGCCTGCAATACGGGAGACCTGAGTTCAATCCCTGGTTTGGGACAATCCCCTGGAGAAGGGAAAGGCTACCCACTCCAGTATTCTGGCCTGGAGAATTCCACGGACTGTATAGTCCATGGGGTCGCAAAGAGTTGGACACGACTGAGCGACTTTCACTTTCACCCTTTTACAAGATAATGAAACTGAGGAAAATAAACCAAATGCTGATTTGTCACAACTAAAATTCTTTCCTTACAATACTACTTTTCCTAGTAAGTTCTGAACTGCACTTATCAAATCCAACTTGTACATGGCTTTGCAAGATTATGTCTATGAATATATCTTCATGGGGAAAAGGGTCACTCTAATAAGATCTTCAAGTCCATATTTACATTTATGGGGCTAATTCTGAGGCCATCCCAGCAAGTCTAACCAAGAAGCCTCAACTTTAATCAGATCACAATTTAAAACATGCTCGACCTTTAGTGTAAGTGGGTCATAGATTACAGAAGTGTGGTGATCCCTTCCCAGCAGTACAAGAGAAACACTCAGCAATGGGAGAAATACTATTAATGGAGATAATCCAAAAAATAGAGCAGCAAGCCTACAATCTCCCCCTCCATATTCCCAGGCTCTTTCTGCAACAGTGATCATGTATTCATTTGAACAGATACTTACACAAATTATTTTTACATCCATTTTAAGAGGGAAATGCTTTTAAAAAGAAAACCAAGGAATATAATCTACAATATGGATGGTCAGTAGAGGGTTGTTTTCCATTCTTATTGGCATGCTTTTAAAAGTATTACATATGTTGATTATAATGTGAGATTAATTACATTGTCACTTTAACCTGTGATCTGCATATTCCAGTAATGATTTTTTTTAATTTACATGAAATATAATTAAAGAAAGTCCTTAGTGAAAATGCCCTCTTGTTTGTTTTACAAGTGTCTAATTATTTTATAAGTGACTAAATTAAAGAAAAAATATGAAAAAGATAATCTCAAATCCAGTGCCAGATACTACTGCTGGGACAAAGATCCAGTTAAGACAATATTAAGCCTAAGAAGACCAGTGAAGGTTCTACATAAAAGCTCACCATTCTGCTTCTGAACTAATGGCTCAGATGAAATTCAGCAAAAACTTCTAGCCTGAATAATGCAATATAAGTAATACTGTCCACAAATTATCATAGGAAGAGATGCCTTTTACTGTTCTCTGAAGCCAACCTAAAAAGTATTTTCATCAAAGTAAGTGGTCTAAATAGATTTCAACATGATCATTCTTCTACTTGACAGTGTAACATGACCTACTAGATAAAATGCTCTTCTGTATTTGTAGGTAATTTAGATTTGGTGCCCAATCATATCAGAGAATACAACTTCAGCGTCTTTCCACCTCATTTTCTTTGTGATTAAGATGTGGACACTGCTGCCATAATAAAATCTGGGGAGGTTACATAAAAGAACACTACAATATCCATAAATCCTATATATGGCTGTTTCCTAAATACATACTCTGGGATTCTCCTTGTCTCAGTTTTGAAATTTCACATAATGAACAATTAATTCATCCGTCAAATGTCCAAATGCCAAGACAGAGGTTGCTACAAAATTCCCTCTTTTAACATAATCTTTGGAGCTTTTCTCAACACTACAAAAATTATAATCTAAAACAGTCTTGCAAACGATTGATGTAAATCTATAAGCTCAAAGAATACTATCTTTCCTATGTACCAAAGATACAATGACAGTTTTATTTTAAGCCACAAAGTACCCTAAATAGTATATGTCTACTACCTCAAAATATATTGTGTAAAATGGATTTCAGATACAGAAGAGAATTTTGAAGTTTTATTTATACTACATACACCCGTGGCAGATTCATGTTGATGTATAGCAAAACCAATACAATATTGTAAAGTAATTAGCTTCCAATTAAAATAAATAAATTTATATTAAAAACAAACAAACAATGACTCTAGCAAGGGCTCTTGGTGAAGTCATAAAATATACATAGATGGCACATCATAACTCTCCAATTAGGGATGGAGATTTAGTGAGTGTTGTTCCCCCTAATTTTTTTAAAGCTATTATGTTTTTTCAAATATTCCATTTCTGACAATTTCTAGTATGTTCTCAACTCTGCTTTCTTCCATGCCATGGGCAATAAGAATGAAGGAAACAAATGTTTTTAGGCACTCCACATTTCTACTGTCTCCAGTCAGACAATAAGAATGTTAATGAGTTTCTTCCCCTTTAGCTTAGGGTCAAAAAGAGAATCCAAAGGCAATAAACACACACACACACACACACACAAACAAACAAAACCACCTAAGTGAAACTATTTCAGTGGACCAATATCTTTATATTTTGTAGAAACAACCTACTACTATGGGGCTATTCAGACTACTATTCTCCAACCTTGAAGGTAAACAAGACTGGGAACTGGACAGTCAGCTCCAGCTTCATTTTTAATCTATAACAGGATCAGCAAACTAAAGCCCAGGGCCAAATCTAGCCCACCACCTATTTTTGTAAATAAAATTTTACTGGAACACAGCCACACTAATTTGTTTTCCCATGGTTGTCTTAACATTACAATGTCAGAGTCTGAGTAGCTGTGACAGATGTGTGGCTCGTCAAGCTTAAAATATTTACTATCTGGTAGTTTACAGATAGTTTGCCAACCCTTGGTCTACAAATATCTAAAATTGTTGAAGATCAGTATAAACATGTCCACGAGATAAAAGCTTGACCAACAACCCGTAAAATTTGCTTTATGTCACAGTGTCAAACAGACTCTGTAGGCAAACTCTGATAGTACTCACCTGATTAGAAAGCATTCTAACCCTCATAGACCACTGGTGGGAATGTAAAATGGTACACTTTGGAAAACAAAGAGAGTTACCATTTGACCCAGCAATTCCACTTCTAAGTATATACCTAAGAGAAATAAAAACAAAACTTGCACATGAATGTCCACAGCAGGATTAATTACAATAGCCAAAAGACGAATACCACCCAAATGAATTAATTTTCATTAATTAATTTTGTCATTAATTGACAAAAAGATCAACAAATGTGGTCAAGCCACACGATAGAATACTATTGGGCCTTATAAAAGGAATGAAGTACTGATAACATCTACAACAAGGATAAACCTTGAAAACCTTATGCTTAGGAAAAAGAAGCCAGTCACAAAAGGCTACAATATATTGTATGATTCCATTTGCGTGAAATGTCCAGCATAAGCATATCCGTAGAGACAGAAAGCAGACTAATCATTACCTAGGGTAGGGAGGGATGAGGAGTAAGAGTTAAAGTATTCAGAGTTCCTTTAGGGGGTGATGAAAATGTTCAGAAATGTATTACGGTCACCATGCACAACCCTGTGGCTATACTAAAAACCACTGATTGTACACCTTAAACGGGTCAACTGGATGGTATGTGAATTATACCTCAATACAGCTGTTACTCAAAAAAAGACATTCTAGTAATCTGCTAAAACACCTAAAATCAGAATATTAGAGGCTTATACTTTGGAATACCTCTTAAAAGACAACCGGTCTCTGTTTATACTAAATGAGAAGCAGTGTAACATTACTAAAGAGCAGGCACTCAGGTCGCGTATGTTGTTGTTTAGTCACTAAGTTGTGTTCGACTCTTTTGAGACCCCATGGACTGTAGCCTGGCATGTTCCTCCGTCCATGGAATTTTCCAGGCAAGAATACTGGAGTGGGTGCCCATTTCCTTCTCCAGGGGATCTTCTTGATTCAGGGATTGAACCCGAGTCTCCTGCATTGGCAGGCAGATTTTTTACCACTGAGCCGCCGGGAAAGCCCAGGTCACGTTTACTAAGGTGCAAATCCCCACGTTGCCACTTATTATTGCCACTTTGTCCAGGGTAAGTTACTAATCTCCTTATTTCTCAGTTTCCTCATCTGTAAAATGGGGAGTGGGGGGTGACTGCCTCAAAAGGAAGGGTTATGGCCAAGGTTATATTAGAAAAATATAAAGAATTAAAGAATTTAACACTATGTCCAGTGCATAATGAGCACTCAAACCATAGGATCTGGGAACAACAAATTCCTAAAGCTGTCCCTGTAGAATTTAGTTTTGTACTTATTGTTTGAATTGTTATGTTACCAGTGTCACTAAATAGGAGCTGTGAACCTAAAACTGCTCTCAAAAACATAAGAAATATTAATTTAAAAAATAAAACAAAGTGAACATTTTTAAGAACTTTAAAGTGAAAGTAGCTCAGTCATGCCCAACTCTATGCAACCCCATGGACTATACAGTCCATGGAATTCTCCAGGCCAGAATACTGGAGTGGGTAGCCTTTCCCTTCTCCAGGGGATCTTCCCAACCCAGGGATTGAACCCAGGGCTCCCACATTGCAGGCAGATTCTTTACCAGCTGAGCCACAAGGGAAACCCAAGAATACTGTAGTGGGTAGCCTATCCCTTCCCCAGCAGATCTTCCCAACCCAGGAATTGAACCAGGGTCTCCTGCATTACAGGCAGATTCTTTACCAACTGAACTATCAGGGAAGCCCCTGATCTTAAGAACTTTAAGATTTCTTTAATTTTCCCTACCTGTATTCCTCTACTCCTTTATTCAATCAGCACAACACCCCTGCAAGGTCTATACTATCACCCTCATTTAACATATAAAGAAACTGAGGCTCAGAGAGCTTAACTAACTTGCTCAGGGTCACACAGCTAGAAATGAATCCCTAAATGAAAAAATGAATGAATGTTAGCACCACTAAATTTTACACACATGGTAGAAAAGAATGTTCATTTCACCGTATTATTTATGTAATAGAGCCTGTGTTTAGCACTGAGAAAGTGCACATTTGGAAATTGTTGAAACTTATCTACATAGCTGCCAAAAGTAATTTGAGTATCTCCGAGACATTCTAGAAATAAAAAATACTTATGCTGCACTTCACAATCACTAATCCATGCAAATGGCTCATGAAGCAGCTATCATTCCTTCTATAAATAAGGAGAAAATGGTGATAATGTACCCAAAGGTTACCAGATCAGATCTTAGGGGACTGCCTTACAGTCTTCAAAGCACTGTTGATCCATATGTTTAGGGAAAAATAGATAAGGGCAAGCAGGAAGGATATGATGTTTCTTATCAGTTCTATAAGACAGCAATATTACAATGGTAATCTGCACATGATAGCCAGGGCCAGAGACCTCTGTAACTGAATTAATAACATTGTTTTCATAAAACATTAAAGTCTTCATAGGATTAAATCCATCCTAGATTTGACTATACCAAAATACTCTGAACTCAGGGTTAGAATTAGAAGCCTGTGATACAGTCAATGTGTAATATTTTGTGTTATTAAACTACACTGAGAGAGGACACAATCAGCATTCTTATCTGTAAATGATTCAAATATTCAAAACAATGGTAACAAAGTAAAAAAAATGTATCAAAAGAAATTAAAAAAATAGAAAAAGAATGTGTAACAGAATACAAGAAGTTGAATTGCAACAATATGCATTTAGATACAAAGAAACTGGCTTAAGTATCATAAAGTAATCCTTTCTTGATGTGAATGGATGTGGACAACTAAAAAAAGGCAACGAATAAATTTAGTTGGGGGGATGGGAGTAAGAGGGGTGTAAAATGGGAGGAGAGTATTACAATTGTCCAACTGGGACCAAAAACCTTGAGGCATGGAAGAATTCAGTTCCCTATAGGTGAAGAATTTAATACGAGAACAATGGTTTGAACTTAAATTTAAAGTGTCTAAAATTTACTTTGTCATTTCATTAAAAGGGGCCCATTTAATTCAAGTTAGGCACCAAGCTTGGGAATCAAAAAGACCTAACCTTAGGGAAAAAAATGGTTTTACCTAAAAGCCAGCCATCAGAATCTGCAAAACACAAGTAAAGTGAAAAAGAAAAAAAAATGTACTTCTTTTTAACCCTAACTATGTTGTGGAGAAGGCAGTGGCACCCCACTCCAGCACTCTTGCCTGGAAAATCCCATGGACGGAGGAGCCTGGTAGGCTGCAGTCTTTGGGGTCGCTAAGAGTCGGACACGACTGAGCGACTTCACTTTCACTTTTCACTTTCCTGCATTGGAGAAGGAAATGGCAACCCACTCCAGTGTTCTTGCCTGGAGAATCCCAGGGACGGGGGAGCCTGGTGGGCTGCCGTCTATGGGGTTACACAAAGTTGAACACGACTGAAGCAACTTAGCAGCAGCAGCAGCAACTATGTTGTTGAGATAGATTCACAGAAAGACAGTATAATGGTACCAACATCCACAGAAATGAAGTCAGAATCTTGCTTTTCAGTCACATGAGGAAGGGAATATTAAGCATCATATTAATATTTATTTTGATAAATGCTTTAAATAGCCTCTGTTATAGACAAGCCTATTCTTGGTCCTCAGTCAGTGCATTGGCATTTTACATTATTGATCTGCCCCACCTTGAGACTTCTGTGATCCAGCTATCCCAATTCTTCTAATTTTGTGAGTTATACTCCAAACCACAAAACCCCACTGCTAGTTCCATCAACCCCCAAGAACTCATTCATTCATAGTTTAACTTCCACAAAGTTGATTTCCAAATCTTCACTATCATTCTAGACCTCTCATTCAAACTCCACCCATGTATTTCCAGCTATGATCACTTAGAAATAGCCTGCACTCAATTCAAAGTGCCAATCCATATCAAGGAATACTGGGTTGCAGTTTAAGGGAAGACAGAGTTAGATATATAGATGGATATGGAAAGGCCATCAGATATACTATTTACAATGTAAAGTGAATATTTCAGTAGAATGTACAAATATTTTTTTTAAACAAAAATCTTCCAGAAGATATACAAAAACTGGGGACTTTCTTGGAGGTCCCGTGGTTAAGACTGCTTGCTCCCAATGCAGGGAGTGCAGGTTTGATCCCTGGACAATGGTTACCTTTGGAGAATAGAGCTATGGATGGTGGGAGAAAGGAGAGACATTCACTATTTACTTTTGTGTCAACTATATTTTAAAATTTTATAATTTTATAAACACTAATAAAAAGAAAGTTAACAGAATATTATTAAGTTTTAAAACTGGAAACGTATATGAACTCTCACTTTAAGTCAAACTAGTTTCAGAAGTAAAATCTTCCCAGTGTAGAAAATCAACTAAAAAATAAAACCAAAATGTGAGAGCTGTGCACCCACCCCATCAGCTTGTGCCTGGGGTTAGGTACCTGCCCTGCACTTGATTACTAACTCAGTCACTTGATTACTTAGGTGCTCAGTGTTGACAGAGAGTGGAGACACTCACCACTCAGCAGCTGTGGTTTCAGTACACAGTTTTCAGAGTCAGAGAAAACAATTTCAATATTTTATCACAGGATATAGGAATAACTACCCTGTGGAAAGAACCCCGCCCCACTCTCAACAAATACCTATCTCTGAAACCTCATTACTTCTGGTTTGGCAACTTAGGAGTAATCAATCAACTATTCTGTCTGTTGGGGCAGGGGAATTGGAAGGGAAAAATTGGAGAGTAAAAAGGGCGGAGAAAGTTCCAAACAAATTATATTTTGGATGGATAGTCAAGATTCTACATTGCCATGGCTAAGGAATGCATAAACCTATCAGTCTGGTGGCAAACGCTGATATTTCATTAGAAAGACAAAAAGAAAAATGAAATAAGATGAGACAATGAACCTCTGGGCTTCCCACGTGGCCCAATAGTAAAGGATCTGCCTGCCAATTCAGGAGATGCAGGAGATCCCGGGGTTCAGGAAGACCCACTGGAGTAGGAACTGGCAACCCACTCCAGTATTCTTGCCTGGAGAATCCCATGGACAGAGGAGCCAGGTGGGCTACAGTCCATGGAGTCGCAGAGTTAGATACGATTAAGCGACTGAGCATGCATGCATGGAACATCTACTGAAGAGGTAAGAAATTTAACCAAAAAGTCGAACAATTAAAATCTGCAGTAAATTCTGGAAATGAAGACATATGCCTTACTTTAAAGACACCCACTGCAGTATTTTCACAGCTGGAATCAACAGCAGACTCCAGCATGAAATAAATGGGCTTTAGAACTGGTAGGATTCCCATGTGATCTTGAGCAAGTTACTGACCCCTCTGAATCTCAGCGTTTTCTGTAAAATGGGTACAATGAAAGGAGCTAGCATATGTAAAATGCCTAATATTTGAAGGCATAAATGTCTCTTCATGAAAAAGACATGTTAAGTTACAAAAGATTTTTTTTAACTTGTGAACATATGTCAAAGTTCCTTTAAACCATTTCTGCCAGATTTAAAATGTGAAAACATTTACAAAATGCAATAATTCAAGCACCATCTCCAAAAGTGAGGTACGTTTGCTTCCTTAATTTACTGAGTAGAGCTATCACTGAGGATGGTGAAAGAATTTCAATTTAAAGGAGCTATCTAGAAACACAATATAAGGGACATTGAGGAGCTATAGTTCGGCAGGTGAAACCATTGCAGATATGAGGTAGAAATGGAGGGTTGGGGGGAACTGCACATGTCAAGGCCACAGAACACGTTAGCGTCTTGGAAGGTAAGGGAAAAATCACAGGAAATATTATGAAGACCACGTGCAAACCACACTTAAAGTCCTAAAGCAGTCTGTAGAAAGCAGACATGAAGATACTCGGAGAAGGTTGTGCACATGAGCAACTGAGAAGCTCAGTTCACTCCAAAGGGGTCCTAGAATCAAACTCCATCATCAGGGATCACCACTGCTTACCCCCTCCTGATAACACCTGCCGTCTGGAGGAATCTGCATGTAACACGCTTTTCCTCTGCAGGACTTCAGTTGATCCCCTACAGCTTGATCTTTCTGGGGCACCAGCACTCTAGCTGGTGATTGTGTTTCTTTTTCCCTTGTTAAATGATTGTCCCTCAGATCAAGTACTTCTTTCATGAAACATCTCATTTCTGGAAAATTCTTGGTTCCTTTAGGCTCTCACTTGACTTTATTTCCTAACATGAACAACTAGTTTACCTATCACGTCTTGCTAAAATTCTTGGGAAAGATGTTCCAACATGATGTAACACCGTTCCTCCCCACGGCTCTACCCCATGGTACTAGAAACCCAAATCACTGGGCCAATCAATATATGTGAAAGCCATAGTAATCAGGACAAATTAGTAAAGCTGAATTTTTCTCTATGCTAAATTATATATTCTGCATATTATTAATCTGGTTTTTACATAAACACTGCCTTTAACTCAATTCTCTGACAAACAGCACTATTGGAACTGCAAGTAGGAAATTAAAAGTATATAAGCAACTTAACCATATCCTTTTAATAGAGTGTATGTGCAAACACAATCCATACTAAACTGATAGATGCCTTGTATTAAATTAAGTCTTCATAGTAGACAGCCATCATCAACTGTTAATTGAAGCAATCCTTGTTCTATGTTGTTCCAAGCATCAGACAATCACCATGTTAGCATTAGATGAGTGTCATAAATCAATGTAAATCTTAAAAGACCCCCAAAAAATCAACAGCAAACATAGGCTGAAACAAAATTGTTAATACAATAAGGCTCAAACACACAGTGTAGAGAAAATAAAATCCATGTCTTGGTCTTTTGGCTTTGATACTTCCCCCCAAATATTTATTCCACTTTTTAAAAACTGTGAGCCTTTGAAAAGCCAGTCCTAAAATATTACATACATAACTTAAGTTTTAAACCAGTGACTCTCAATCATACCTGCACATTAGAATCACTTAGAGGCCTTTAAAAAAATACCAATGACCAGAACCCTCTCCCAGAGATTCTGATTTCATTGCTCTGACACAAGGCCCTCTCATTGATCTTTTTTAAAAGCTCCCCTGGTGATTCTAATATGCAGCCAGGTGGTCAACTACTACTTTAATACAGGCTTTTGGGACAATAATTGCTCTAAGGTTGATAAACATGCTTTTTGCCTTTCAATGAGATTTTATTATAAAACTACTCAATTCATTCCATAGCTAATGAACAACGTTACATTGCAGGTTTTATGTTAATAATAAAGAAAGATATGTAAGATATATTTCCTGCCCTCAAGAAGCTCCCTGTTAGCTAGGGAGAGTGACCCATAAATAAGAACCTGTAACTAAATATGATAAGTGCTCTTGAGATGTAAGCAAATACAGCATGCCTCACAAACTTATATGTCATCCTTGAGCAAGGGTCAGACTGCATCATTCCAATTTTAGTTTATGTCCTACCAAAGCAGGAAAGTCAGAAGTTACAGGTTACTAAATACCCAGGCAAAAATATTCAGCCTACACAAGGCGAAAACAGTGTACAATTTGCTACTCTCTTTCACAGAAAACTGCTGTACCATGAAGATAGGCATTTCTACATTTTAATTTGGATGAATCATTTTAAAATTTCCTTCATGTAATATTACTGATTGTGCACTTGCCTATAAAACCATCAATTTGCAAAAGATACAGTAAATGCTCACGACCATAAAAATTAGCCAATTACCTGTATTTGCATAATACCTTTCCCTTCCAGTAATTTGCTACATTTGCTATGACAAGAAGTTTTGGGACAATGACAGAATTGGCGGTTTGTTTCAGTCACTTGAAAGATGTTACATGGGAAAATGTCATGGAAACAATAGGCGTTCAAGGACCACTTGCAAGACTTTCAAAAATAAGAAACACAGGGGGAAAGAGTTTAAATTATTAAAAAAAAAAAAAAAAAGGAAAGGCATCTCCCAATATTCATAATGAATCAGACAACTGATTCCCCGTAAAATAATGGGTGGGTGAGTGAGCAGTTAAGTAGCAAGGCAGGGGAGTTGAGTGGGTAGTCAACAGATGGGTAAAAAGGTGAAATCCATTTTAAAGCACTTCAGTGAAAATTTAAACCTGTTAAACCCTAGGGGTCAAACACAACTTGTGATGCTAATTTAGTTATAAAAGAAGAATCACAATTCCAGAGAACTTGGATAGCAATCAAGAAGGTTTTCTGTGCAAAGTGAATGTCTTCAAGGGCTTTCTGTTTTAAATCCAGAGTTGAACAAATTCTGAGTTTAAATGCCTGCTGTCAGAGACCCTGCAAGAAAATCTCAAGTGAATTTCAATTTTCAGATCAATATATGCTGAGACAATTTACCGGAGAAAACCCTCCAACCTTTACACAGGGTGAGGAACACTATCATTATGTTCTCTGCCACAAAGCCTACCTTGAATGCATTATTTCATGGAACGACATATTATAATCGGCACTGACCAAGTCAGGCTTTGTAGGATATGAACAAGGTTTCACATTCACAGTAGTTAAGGTAGCCACAGAGGACCTATCACCTCAAAATTAGCTTGTTCCCCCCCTCCTTGCGCAGCTCTGAAGTATCAGAGGAGATGAATCTCGTTCTCCCAGAGGCATTTCCTGAAAATATTCTATCAATTATAAGTCAGCAGAATACTGATTGTGGTAATGTGATGCTGACCACTTTTCTTTTCAATATCCAAAGAGATCACATCATCACTCTTTCAGATCTCAACGAATCAGAACTAGCTACTAACATTGATTCAATGATGCCTATATTCCATCATTATAATAGAACTAACATTTTAATCTCACATTTTCCGATTATGACTTTGCTGGCTCATTTGAATCAAATATAACTGAGACACAACAAACATCATTCCCCTTGGTACCCACACCCCCCTCCCCCACGCAATCATTTGGGGGCTTTTGGGAAACACCTTATTTACCTTGGATGCCAAGAATGAAGAAACCAAGATTTTTTTTTTTGACATATTTGTCTCTCTAAAACTGTGCTATTCACATATGGCTACAAGCACTTGAAATGTGGCTAATTCAAATGAGGAGCTGAATTTTGAATTTTATTTCTTTTTAATTAATTTACATTAAATTTAGAAAGAGATAATTCAGTTATTAGAAAACTTTTAGGTATGTTTGCAACAACTTGGGTATGTGAACCTACTTTTGCAAATGCAAATTTTATGAAACCTAAATACAGAACAAGTATGTCTATGAAAATTCAGCTTAGTGTCAGAACGGAGATGTATGGTTAGTGTAAAATACACACTGGATTTTGAAGATTATGAAAGAAAAGACGTAAAATACCTCACTAATGATTTCTATACTGATTACATGTTGATGTGATATAGTCTGGATCTATTGGGCAAGAGAAAATATTTTGTGAAAATTAATTGCACCTACTTGCCTTTAATCTTTTTCATGTGGCTATTAGAAAATTTGCATATGCAAAATTTACATATATAAAATTACATATGGGGCTCGTATTATATACTGTACAGACTGCTCTGCTCTAGAGCACTTCCACAACCACCTTAACAGAGCACATTTGGATACTGTTCTTCCAGTAGACAAGCCAGTCGTGTAACAATAGGGGCAAAGAGTAACATGTCCTTGTATCAATTGGATCTGAGGAAAGTATGTAGCAAGCTTTACCCACAATCTCACCATGTGAGGCAACACTGTAATACCTCAACATGGAGGGAAATTAGTGAGTTATCCACACTTAAACAAATCGAAATCCAGTACTGCAGACAACTTAAAAAAGAGATTGAGCCAACTGCTCTAAGGTCTTGGTTTCATTTCCCAACTGCGGACCTTAAAATAGACAATAAAGCACCACTTCTAAAAAGAGGTAAAATATTTCAACGGCAGCTATCTACCAATCCTTAAAAACTAGGCAAAAAATTTCTCTTCAATTTTATCTCCTCAACTTCTAAAGCCACAGAATACACGCTGAACTAGGAAATCAACTTCAGGTCGCCAGCATTTCCCTCACAAGCAAATTAGCAGGATTGTGCACTTGGAATACTGTTTGACAAGAATGAAAAGGAAACTATTCAAAACAGATTTAAGGAATGGACAATTAGATGAAGAACTGCAGATTTAATTCTCAATCAGCCCTGTGATTAATCTGATTCCCTGCTTTTCCCTAGTGTAATTATACAACACAGATGAAAGGATGAGCATTTGGACTGTCAGTTCTATATTCTGGACCAGCCCGGTGACTCAAAGCAGACGGCGCTACCACGCTAACCACCATCCCAACAGTCGAGGGAAGCCTCGAACACTGATTTAACAGTCATTGCATAACGAGGCATTAAAAATTCGGAACCCCGCAACTCTTTCCACATTGGTCTACACCAGGTGAAGAATTTGCTGAAACCGAACGCACCCCGTCTTAAATGACCCCCTTCAATCTGGGCATGGGGTGAACACAAAGGCATGTATCTAATACCATGCACAATAGACACACACCCCACAATTTAAGACCCTGGACGTTCTTTCTCTGTCTCTCCACGGAAGCAATGATAATGCAAGCTGCTCTTTTCTTTAATGGTCTGTGGTACACGCAAGGTAACAATAAGCCCAACTGTTCCCAGGAAGCAACTATAAAATAGGTTCTGCCACGTCCCTGTGCAACCGTCAGATAAAATGCAGACAGCAGATTTCAGCCGGCCCCACGCCTCATAAGGGGGCCGACCTCGGCTCATCGGCCCCCACGGATCGCCGAGAAGCCCCCAGACTCCCGCCCGGCTGGAGGTCCAGGTACACGTCTATAAATACTCCCGGGTGAGGAGGACAGGGGAGGCGGAGGGGAGGAAGGGCAGGGGGCAGACCCAGGCGGGTGCGGGTGCGGAAGGACCCGGGCATCACTAAATGCATTTTCCCACACTCCCGCTCCCCCGCGTGGAGACTCACTTGCCGATCACCTCGCACAGCTCGTACACATCCTCGAACAGCACGTCGTCGTCGGCCATGGTCCGGAGGGGACAGTGGCCGCAGCGTGGAGGGCTCCGAAAACGGGGGTGGGGGCGCCAAAGAGCTCAGTGCCCGGCCCCTGGCTCGCCTCCTCCCCTCAGGACCCGCGAGCCCTCGGTGCCGAGGACACTCGAGCGGGGCGGCGAGGCCCGGAGACTGCGGCGCCTTCCTCAGCTGGCGACCGCCCCGGCGCGGGCGGCGGGGCCGGGGCGCAGGAGCGAGGGCGGCCCGGGCCCGGCGCCGCCCGCCCGCCCGCTGCTCCTCGCGCTGCTCGGGCCGCGCTGCCCGGCGTGCGGATCCTCGGGGATCGCGCGGTGCCTCGCTCTCCTCTCGTCAGCCCGCGCGGGCCGCGAGGCCGCGACCGTTCCCTCTGTCGAGGCTGGCTCCGGCTCGGCGCGGGGCAGCGCGGACTACAGGGGGGGCCGCGGCAGGACCGTGGAGGGAGGATCGCCGCGGAGGGAGGTGGCGGCGGCAGATCGGCGTTGGGGACCAGGAGGCGGCGGCAAAGACGCTCCCTCCTCCTTCTCCTCCTCCCGCCGCCGCTGCCGCCCGCCCGCCTGGGAGTGGGAGGGGGTCTTCGTGGGACTGGCTCTCCGTGCGGGCGGGAGCCACGGCCGCCGCCTTCAGCTCCTCCTCCGCCTCGGCCGCCGACCAGCTCACGAGCCCCGCGCACCGGCCTACAGCACACACGCGCTCCTCCCGCTCCGTCCGCGCGGCTCGCCGAACCACAGGCCCCGCCCACTCCAGCCCGTCGGGAGGCGGGTGGCCCCGGGAAAGCGACCAGGCAGAGCGACGCATGCGCGCGCCGCGGGCCACGTCACGGCAAACCGGCGGGCGCCGGGAATCTACGAGGGGCGGGGGACTAGGGCGCCGGGGCGGCATCTGCTTAGGCGGGGGTGGGGCAGGGTCGTCACCCCCGCGACCGAGCCGCGGAAGGGGTCGGGGACAAAAGATCAGCACGTTGTTGGCTCTCTGAGGCGTGAGGCTCGGAAGCCGGCCGCTCCCTCCTTTTGTAACCACGCGAAGCCTTTCCCGGTTTTTGCTGGGGAAGGAAGC
Source organism: Capricornis sumatraensis (assembly GCF_032405125.1). Lineage (NCBI taxonomy): Eukaryota > Metazoa > Chordata > Mammalia > Artiodactyla > Bovidae > Capricornis > Capricornis sumatraensis. The sequence goes on along the minus strand of NC_091092.1, from coordinate 102,095,260 downwards.
TCGGAAAGGGTCCTAATGAATGGCAAAGCAAGAACAGAGGTGGCGAGGTTCTCACTCCAGATCGTGCTAGGCGGGGGATGCTTTTAGTGCCTCTGTCATTCCTTAATAAAAACGAGGGCTGTGGAAGAAGTGTTGTCCACCTACAAGAAAAGGACCAAACAAAAACTGTCCAGGAACGTGCAACAGCAAATGGTAATTTATAGAGACAGCTTATCCTGCATTCTGCCCCAAACTCAAATATCTATCCAGCGCCTGTTCTGAATAGAGACAGTCCCGAGAGAGGTCAGTAAGGCAGGGACTTTAAATTCCTTTGTATATTGCACCCCCCTCCCCAAGTCCCCAAATACTCTGCTCCTTTTACTTTCTACAAATGTTAGGTATGTCAGTATAAAAATGCAACTAGAGGGAGTGGATGTACAGGGTCAGCCAGGGAGTGAGATTATGGGTGTTGCCGCTGTGTTAGGTTGTATTCAATATGAAGATTTCTGTTCAACTGAGCATGTGCGGAATGAGCCAACGCCATCAGACAGGTATATGCCTCAGCTGAGGACCAATAAAAAAAGTCTTTGTTCCTCTGCACAGCAGAAGTGCCCAATTAGTTCATAAGTCAGCTTTGAGAAATCATCTGGTAAAATTTTCAGTGCAGTAGTTGGAAAAAAAAAAAAAAGAAAAGAAAGAAAAAGATAGTATTTACTAAAATGTGTGAAGGGGTGGAGACCCACTGCCTATTTTTTCTTCAGAAACATTTTCTACAAAACCTTAACCACTCCCTTAAGAGCCCGAGAGATTTGCCAGTGTTACAGATTTGAGTACTAGACTTTTTTTTTTAAATGCAAACCAGAGGGGAAAATGTAATTATGAGAGATTTTCCTCCTTTTCCAAAGAGCGTGAGCACTCTCTAGAGAAGGGAGCATTAGAACTTGGGAAACATTGCCTCCATTGAGGGTTCCACACTTCCAAGTCACTCACTCCAAATTGGCATGTCCACCTGGTACCTAATAATTAAGATGATACTCCATTCTGCCCTGAAGTTTACAGCAACCCTCATCTTGTCAGTCTCACTTCCTTTCCTCAGTCTAAGTCTGAGCTATGCCAAAGCTTGTCGACTTCATTCGAGGGTTTGTTATCTTCCACAGGGACCTATGCTCAGAGGTAGACAAGAACAACAATAAAAGAAACAAAGTTGAATGAAAAAGATGACCACAGAGATAGGTTTGCAGTCTGCTCATGGAATCACAATGGGTTTAGATTTGGAAAGTGCCCTAGAGGTCAGCCAGTTCCACTCTGTCATCTTTAGACATGAGGGGGTGCCACCATGATTGGTCTAACTTGGCATTCCCTGGTTACTGGCCTTGAATGGTTCAAGGTCTTCCAACCAGCACAAAGCTCAGGACCTTCCCCTCACTATGGATGTGAAGCACTCTGTTTCTCCCCACCCCATTTGCCAACCATCACACTGCCTTGAATAAAGAAGTGGACACCCTCAGTTGTTGCCAGCAGACATTTTGTACCCAGAAGGCTAGTCAGACCTAAGTTGAAGGTGGAACTGAGGGGCAACAGCATAGAGATGTTGTCAATGACATTATTAACCTCTTGTTTAGCCAACTCTCTGCCTTTTCCCATCATATAAGTCAATGAATTTCCTTACTTTCTTAATCCATTTTGAGTTGAGTTTCCTGTTACTTTCAGAGGAAGCATGCTACAAATGGTACAAAAAGATGAGAAAACAAGTTCAGAGACAAATATATGTCCATGGTCATGTACTTAGCTGAGTATCTAATCTGAACCTAGGATCTCCCAGCTCCCAGTGTGCTATTCAGTGATACTTAAGTCCTCTGTAATACAAATCCCTCAGAACTTGTACCAGGCATTGTGGCTAGAGGTAGCGCCTCTGTTTTCTATAATTAAAATAACCAAGCTCTTTAATGAAGTTAATTCTTCTCTAGATTTCTTCTAAAAGCCCAATACTCTTCAAACAAATAAGTACACATATAAATGATCAGCTGTCTATAATTTACTTGTTTTCATTTCCATGAAGAAAATGTTAAAGTAACTAGGTGCATCAGTTAGAGATTGTGTTTAAATGTTAATTGAATACTCAATAACAGCAGTTGAAACAAATAGGGGGACTTAACTTTTTCGTGGCTTCCCAGGTGGCTCAGTGGTAAAGAATCTGCCTGCCAATGCAGGAAACATGGGTTCGATACCTAGGTCAGGAAGATCCACTGGAAAAGGGAATGGCTACCCACTCCAGTATTCTTGCTTGGAGAATTCCATGGACAGAGGAGCCTGGCGGACTACAGTCCATAGGGTTGCATAGAGTTGGACATGACTGAGTGACTTAGCACACACAACTTTCCCCTACAGCAGTGGCACTAGAGTCTTGTGTGTTAACTGAGACCCTCAACTGATGCTTTTGAACTGTGGTGTTGGAGAAGACTCTTGAGAGTCTCTTGGACTGCAAGGGGATCCAACTAATCAATCCTAAAGGAAATCAGTCCTGAATATTCATTGGAAGGACTGATGCTGAAGCTGAAACTCCAATACTTTGGCCACCTAATGCAAAGAACTGACTCACTGGAAAAGACCCTGATGCTGGGAAAGATTGAAGGCAGGAGAAGGGGATGATAGAGGGTGAGATGGTTGGTTGGATGGCATCACCGACTCAATGGACATGAGTTTGAGCAAGCTTCGGGAGTTGGTGATGGACAGGGAAGCCTGGCGTGCTGCAGTCCACGGGGCTGCAAAGAGTAGGGTGTGACTGAGCAACTGAGACGGTCAAAGCCCCATGCATGAACTACTTTCAACTAATTCTTCCTTTCTTACTTGCTGCACCCTGTTCTCTCACTTAGTTACTTTTAAAATGGAGAGCCTCCCACAGTAATTATAAAATTCCTTGAATTATTTGAGTCAACACTGTAGTTTTTCCACTCAAATCCCCACTGCTTGCTTTAACCATTCCTGGGTGCCCCTCCCCCAGCACCAGCATGTTTTTGCTTCCAAAGGCCACACCTGTGACTTCAAAGGACATCCCACATGGAAGTGCCTGGGAGTCTAGGTCTCTACCATCTGGCTATTAGTGCAGGAATGTGAAAGTCCAGCTGCCTTCATGGGGGTTGGGGGAGGAGAACAACTCTGAGGGGTTAGTTACAGCCTGAGCTTTCCTGTGGGGTCAGGCTGCAGCTACCATCTGAGACTGTGCCTGGTTCCCACCTCCCCCTCCTTATTCCTCTCATTCTCCTGGGAGTACTTCTTTCATAAATCATTTGCTCATGAATCCCCCTATCAGGATCAGCTTTAGGAAAAGCCTAACCTAAGGCAACAGGGTTCTCTCTAAGTGACAATTGCATCTGAATCACCTGGGAGCTTATGAAAAATGTTAAAAATGTTGATTCCAGGGTCCTATCCAAGACCTTCTGAATCTGCATCTCTTGGAGCAGGTCACAGGGATCTCTGTTTTAATAAGTTCCCCCAAGTGCGTCATGAACATCTAAAAATTCAGAATCATTGCCCTAACACTGGCTGCTGAATAAGCTCTCTGAAAAAAAAAAAAAAAAACAGAAAAGGACCTAGGGCTGACTTCATTAAGGTGGAGAAACCATAAGAAATGCAAAAGAACACTTCAGGGAGTAGAAGAGGATCTAAATACAAATGTTTCCTTCTGTAAACCACTGTCTAAAGATTCATTTTACCTTTCTTCCTTTAATATAAATGAACAAGTCATTGGAAGCTTTTGTTTTTCAGTAGAAACAAAATTGCCTTTGGACACAGCAAAGTGGTGATATACACTGAACGTGTGGTAACTCAAAAGCTAACTAAAAAGATATCCCTTCATTGAGCCACTTAAGATAACAAGTGCTCGCTGGCCTCCTGGGGACACAACACTGTGCTGTATGCTAATGGGGATTGCAATAGTTAGGATTCTTTTGGTTGCAAATGACAGAAAACGAAAACCAGCTTAAACAATACAGAGAATCTATTGACTCACATAACTCAGAGGTCGGGATGCATGGTAGCTTCATGTGACGCATGATCCATGTCATTGAAGACACACTTTCTCCCAGTCATACCATTGTGCATTCTATGGTACTGGCTTCATTCTTTTTTTTTTTTTTTTTGGCTTCATTCTTAAGTCTACAAGGTGGCCCCCAGAGTTCCAAGGTCTCCTCTTGAAGTGGCAAAACAGTTGCCTCTGTTTCAAACTTTACCTCTTTTTATATTGGCATTCAGGACAAATATTGAGGAATCTTGCCCAGTAGGTCCTGCCCTGGATTCACTCTCTCATTGGCCAGGTAGAAGACACATGACCATCCCTGAACCAATCACTGTAGCCACGGAATGAGCGTCACTGAATAATTTAACCAACCAGGGCTCACCCTTAAGTTGAGTGTGGGGATCAATCCCCTGGCTGGGAGTGGAAGGACAGGAAAAGGCCTCAGAGGAATATCAGGACACTTTGGATAAGAGAAGGGAAGAATGAATGGTGGGAGGTTTCCTGTTTTGGTCACCCAGACATTGGCAACCGGCTTTGTCTTAGCACCCCACTTCTTTCACTGTGTTCAGCTAGTCACCAGGCCCTGTCAGCTTTTCTTTCAAAATTTCTTTTAGATTCTCCCTTTCTATTCATTTCTTTAGTCTTCACCACAATCCATTCCCCCATGAACCCATACTTAATGTTGCTTCATTTCACTCACTGGACTCCTGACTCCAGCTGCTTGTCCCATCCTGCTAACCATGGAGAGGCCAAGTTTAGGTCCACGAAAGAGAATTCTCAGCATCTAGAACAGTGCCTGCTGTGCAGTAGGCATTCAAAAGGTATTTGCTGAATGATGAATGAATGAATGGCTTCATAGCCCTTATCACTTCCTGGAATTCTTTTTTTAAATTATCTTTTGTTGCACTGGGTCTTTGGTGCAGGCTTTTCTTTAGTTGCACAGAGTGGAGGCTACTCTCTAATTGTGGTGCATGGGCTTCTCATTGTGGTGGCTTATCCTGCTGTAGAGCATGGGCTGTAGGCATGTAGGTTTCAGTAGTTACAGCATGCAGGGCTCAGTAGTTGAGGCATGGCCTTAGTTTCTCCGTGGCATATGGAATCTTCCCACACGAGGGATCAAACCCATGTCCCCTGCATTGGTAGGCAGATTCTTATCCACTGTGCCACCAGGGAAGTCCTGGAATTCTTTTTGTTTGTTTTGTTTATTATAGCCTTTCCCCTTCAACCCTTGGACCTAGAAAGTATCTGGAACAGAGTACGCTATATGTTTATTAAATACATGGCTCTTTGTTTCCTGAGTTGGGTTAGAGAATCACTCATAATTAGGAAGAGATTGAGAAGCTAATGGGTGACTTATATGGAGTTCAGCTCTGGCTAAGTTGCAAAGAATCATGTAAGTCACCCAAGCTTCAACAGAAAGGAATATGATTTACTATGTTAAGTGCACTGTGGAAAAGGTCAAGTGATTAATATCACCAATGTGAAATACAAGCCTATCAACACTGATAGGTTTAATCATTTACACTCTCTGGGCACAGATGTAGCAGATCCTCTCTGGGGGGTCCTCTATGCAGTATGAGTCTGCAAAACTCTCAAGGAGATAGTTCCTTCATACCATACCTTCTCATAAAAGATACTTTTTAAAAAACGGAGACACTTTTCCTAAAAAATATTCTCATAGTGAAAGTCACTCAGTCGTATCTGACTCTTTGCAACCCCATGGACTATACAGTCCATGGAATTCTCCAGGCCAGAATACTGGAGTGGGTAGCCTTTCCCTTCTGCAGGGGATCTTTCCAACCCAGGGACTGAACCTAGGTCTCCCAAATTGCAGGCAGATTCTAGCTGAGCTACAAGGGAAGCCCAAGAATACTTGAGTGTGTAGCCTATCCCTTCTCCAGGGGATCTTCCTGACCCAGGAATCGAACTGGGGTCTCCTGCATTGCAGGCAGATTCTTTACCAACTGAGCTATGAGGGAAGCCCCAGTTATCATAGAGATAACCCATAATGTCAGGATTTGTATGAATAACATGTTTTCCATTTTGGTCAAGAGACAAAAATAACTTGGCTTTTCCACAGGCTGTGTGTGGTGATTCCCAGATTTGACAGGAACGCTTCAGTGATATTTTGCCTTTAAGGTATTCTAATCAAATGTTTTGCATTCAAGCTTATTTACTTTTGTTATTTATCTTAATTGTCTTGTAAATAGAGACAGTAGCTGAGAAAGCAACCTTTTAAAGTGTTAGTTGCTCAGTCCTCTTCCACTCTTTGCAACCCCATGGACTGTATCCTCTGTCCATGGGATTCTCCAGGCAAGAATACTGGAGTGGGTTGCCATTCCCATCTCCAGGGGATCTTCCTGACTCAGGGATCGAACCTGGGTCTGCTCCATTGCAGGCAGATTCTTTACCATCTAAGCCACCAGGGAAATCCCAAACTTTGAAAAGACAATAGCAAAATCAAACTAAGGGGGAAAGATAGAGATTCTAATGGTCTGGAAAGAAATAATGGAGGTACCATTTATTGAGGACTTATTATAAATGCCAGATACTATGCAAAGATGTTGCACATATTTCATTTAATACACTTAGCAACTTTATCAGGTAGATACCATTGCCTTTATTTTACAGATGAAGAAACTGAAACTTGAAGAGAGTTGTAAACAAGGATTACACAGCTAGAAAGATCAATGTTTGAACCAAATCTGTCAGAGCCCTAAGCCTGAATCATTCTTGTGTTTCTCTGAGGCAGTAAGTTTTATTATGACTTCTTTTCAGATTAAACAAAGTATGCCTTGGCAAATGGTACAATGAGTTGAATAAAAAACAGGAACAATAATATTCGTTCCTGCTTACTGAAATTTTATTTAGCACCAGACAATGTGCTAAGTGTTTTTTAAGCATTTATTTCCTCATTCAATAAAACTTTATTGAGCCTTCATTACATAGTAGGCACTGAGGATATAATAATGAGCAAAATCAACATGATTCTTACTCTCTTGGAGCTTATAAGTTAGAGAGGTGGTCATAAATCAAATAATCACAATGACAAAAGTATAATTATTTCCACAAGGGTGCCAGGACTATTCATTGGGGAAAGGACAGTCCTTTCAACAAATGGTGCTGGGAAGACTGGATGTCCACATCCAAAAGAATCAAACTGGAACCTTACCTTATACCATAGAAAAAAATTAACTCAAAGTGGATTAAAGATGTAAATGTAAGACCTAAAACTATAAAACTCCTAAAAGAAAATATAGGGGGAAAGCTTTATGACATTGGATTTGGCAATAATTTTTTGGATATGACACCAGAAGCAGAGACAAGGGAAGTAAAAATAGATGAACTGGATAATACTAAATTTTACAAATTCTGTGCATCAAAGGACCATCAACTGTGAAAAGCTACCTATGGAATGGGAGAAATATTTGCAAATCATATATCTGATAAGGAGTTAATATCCAGAATATATGAAGAGCTCCTACAACTCAACAATAAAAAACCAAATAAAACACAGAGAAAATAAGTGTTACTGAGGATGTAGGAAAACTAGCACATGAAAATTAGAAGTTCATGCAAATTTAAGGGAAGATCCCCGAGAAGAAGGCATGGCAAACCACTCCAGTATTCTTGCCTGGAGAATCCCCATGGATAGAGGAGCCTGGTGGGCTGCAGTCCATGGGGTTGCAAAGAGTCAGACATGACTGAGCAACTAAGCACAGTCAGTCAGTTCAGTTGCTCAGTCGTATCCGATTCTTTGTGACCCCATGGACTACAGCCCGCCAGGTTTCCCTGTCCTTCACCATCTCCTGGAGTTTGCTAAAACTCACGTCCATTGAGTTGGTGATGCCATCCAACCATCTTATCCTCTGTCATCCCCTTCACCTCCTGCCTTCAGTCTTTCCTAGCATCAGGGTCTAATGGAATGTTCAGTTGAGCAGTTGTGACCAACTCTTTGCAACCACATGGACTACAGCACGCCAGGCCTCCCTGTCCATCACCAACTCCGTTCAGTTCAGTTCAGTCGCTCAGTCATGTCCGACTCTTTGCAACCCCATGAATCGCAGCACGCCAGGCCTCCCTCTCCATCACCAACTCCCGGAGTTCACTCAGACTCACGTCCATTGAGTCAGTGATGACATCCAGTCATCTCATCCTCTGTCGTCCCCTTCTCCTCCTGCCCCCAATCCCTCCCAACATCAGAGTCTTTTCCAATGAGTCAACTCTTCACATGAGGTTGCCAAAGTACTGGAGTTTCAGCTTTAGCATCATTCCTTCCAAAGAAATCCCAGGGCTGATCTCCTTCAGAATGGACTGGTTGGATCTCCTTGCAGTCCAAGGGACTCTCAAGAGTCTTCTCCAACACCACAGTTCAAAAGCATCAATTCCGCTGCGCTCAGCTTTCTTCACAGTCCAACTCTCACATTCATACATGACCACTGGGAAAACGATAGCCTTAACTAAACGGACCTTAGTCGGCAAAGTAATGTCTCTGCTTTTGAATATGCTATCTAGGTTGGTCATAACTTTTCTTCCAAGGAGTAAGCATCTTTTAATTTCATGGCTGCAGTCACCATCTGCAGTGATTTTGGAGCCCCCTAAAATAAAGTCTGACACTGTTTCCACTGTTTCCCCATCTATTTGCCATGAAGTGATGGGACCGGAACCATGATCTTCATTTTCTAAATGTTGAGCTTTAAGCAAATTTTTTCACTCTCCTCTTTCACTTTCATCAAGAGGCTTTTTAGGTCCTCTTGACTTTCTGCCATAAGGGTGGTGTCATCTGCATATCTGAGGTTATTGATATTTCTCTGGGCAATCTTGATTCCAGCTTGTGCTTCTTCCAGTCCAGCGTTTCTCATGATGTACTCTGCATATAAGTTAAATAAGCAGGATGACAATATACAGACTTGACGTACTCCTTTTCCCATTTGGAACCAGTCTGTTGTTCCATGTCCAGTTCTAACTGTTGCTTCCTGACCTGCATACAGATTTCTCAAGAGGCAGGTCAGGTGGTTTGGTTTTCCCATCTCAGAATTTTCCACAGTTTATTGTGATCCACACAGTCAAAGGCTTTGGCATAGTCAATAAAGCAGAAAGAGATGTTTTTCTGGAACTCTCTTGCTTTTTTGATGATCCAGCAGATGTTGGCAATTTGATCTCTGGTTCCTCTAACTTTTCTAAAGCCAGCTTGAACATCTGGAAGTTCACGGTTCATGTATTGCTGAAGCCTGGCTTGGAGAATTTTGAGCATTACTTTACTAGCATGTGAGATGAGTGCAATTGTGTGGTAGTTTGAGCATTCTTTGGCATTGCCTTTCTTTGGGATTGGAATGAACACTGACCTTTTCCAGTCCTGTGGCCACTGCTGAGTTTTCCAAATTTGCTGGCATATTGAGTGCAGCACTTTCACAGCATCATCTTTCAGGATTTGAAATAGCTCCACTGGAATTCCATCACCTCCACTAGCTTTGTTCGTAGTGATGCTTTCTAAGGCCCACTTGACTTCACATTCCAGGATGTCTGGCTCTAGATGAGTGATCACACCATCATGATTATCCGGGTCGTGAAGATCTTTTTTGTATAGTTCTTCCATGTATTCTTGCCACTTCTTCTTAATATCTTCTGCTTCTGTTAGGTCCATACCATTTCTGTCCTTTATTGAGCCCATCTTTGCATGAAATGTTCCCTTGATATCTCTAATTTTCTTGAAGAGATCTCTAGTCTTTCCCATTCTGTTCTTTTCTTCTATTTCTTTGCATTGATTGCTGAAGAAGGATTTCTTATCTCTTCTTGCTATTCTTTGGAACTCTGCATTCAGATGCTTATATCTTTCCTTTTCTCCTTTGCTTTTGGCTTCTGTTCTTTTCACAGCTATTTGTAAGGCCTCCCCAGACAGCCATTTTGCTTTTTTGCATTTCTTTTCCATGGGGATGGTCTTGATCCCTGTCTCCTGTACAATGTCACAAACCTCCATCCATAGTCCATCAGGCACTCTATCTATCAGATCTAAGCCCTTAAATCTATTTCTCACTTCCACTATATAATAATAAGGGATTTGCTTTAGGTCATATCTGAATGGTCTAGCGATTTTCCCTTCTTTCTTCAATTTAAGTCTGAATTTGGTAGTAAGGAGTTCATGATCTGAGCCACAGTCAGCTCCTGGTCTTGTTTTTGTTGACTGTATAGAGCTTCTCCATCTTTGGCTGCAAAGAATATAATCAATCTGATTGATGTCCATGTGCAGAGTCTTCTCTTGTGTTGTTGGAAGAGGGTGTTTGCTATGACCAGTGCATTTTCTTGGCAAAACTCCATTAGTCTTTGCCCTGCTTTATTCCGCATTCCAAGGCCAAATTTGCCCATTACTCCAGGTGTTTCTTGACTTCCTACTTTTGCATTCCAGTCCCCTATAATGAAAAGGACATCTTTTTTGGGTGTTAGTTCTAAAAGGTCTTGTAGGTCTTCATAGAACCGTTCACCTTCAGCTTCTTAAGCATTACTGGTTGGGGCATAGACTTGGATTACTGTGATATTGAATGGTTTGTCTTGGAAACAAACAGAGATCATTCTGTCGTTTTTGAGATTGTATCCAAGTACTGCATTTTGGACTCTTTTGTTAGTTTGCCCAAACTCATGTCCATTGAGTTGGTGATGCCATCCAACCATCTCATCCTCTGTCGTCCCCTTCTTCTCCTGCCTTCAGTCTTTCCCAGCATCAGGGTCTTTTCAAATGAGTCATCTCTTCACATCAGGTGGGCAAAGTATTGGAGTTTCAGCTTCAACATCAGTCCTTCCAATGAACACTCAGGACTGATCTCCTTTAGGAATGTTATGCAGCTTTAAAAAGGAAAGAGATTGTGCCATATGCTACAGCATGGCTGAACCTTGAGAACATCATACTAAGTGAAATAAGCTAGTCAAAAAAGACAAATGCTGTATGATTTTACAAATATGAGTTATACAGTGTAGTTAAACTTATAGAAATAGAAAGTAAAATTGTGGTTGCCGGGGGTTGGGGAAAGAGGGAATGGGAAGCTATAGTTTAGTGGGGATAAAGTTCCAGTTTTGCAAGAGGAAAAAGTTCTGGAGATGGATTGTACAACAATGTGAATATCATTAACATTGTACATTTGAAAATGATTAAGATGATAAGTTTTGTGTTATATGTATTTTTATCACAATTAGAAATTTAAAAATCATTCAAGTGTATAATTAAAATATTTATCTCAAATCTTTTAAACAACTATATGAGAGAGCTTTCCGTGGTGCTCATTTTATAGAACAAATCCAGTGTTAGGGAGGCCAAGTCACTTGCCCAAAGTGATACAATTAGTCATAGGTAAAGATGGAATTTGAACCCATTTCCTGAGCCAAAAGTTCATGCTCTAAACTGTCACCTGACTTAGCTAGCCAGGTCTTCAAACAAATCAACGAAATACTGGTCACTGGGTTTGGTCACTGAGGTGGGAAAGATCATAAAGAACTTGGTTGAGAGAAGACTGTGGGGAGCAGTGGGTGTCAAGGGTGCTGATGAAAGGCTAGTCTCTCCATAATTATGCCAGTCCCTCTCTCCTCCCAGCCAATGAGAATTGCATCTAGTGTGGAATCTTGATAAGCAGTCTGGTTTCCTTTATTTCTATTCCATAAACTTTCTATGTGTTTTCTTCTACACCAAAGATAGTACCTTAAACCCAAGTGGAGATAGAAGTTTGAAATTTTTAGTGGAGTGTGTGCATGCATGCAAAGTTGCTTCAGTTGTGTCTGACTCTTTGTGACCCTATGGACTGTAGACCTTCAGACTCTTCTGTCCAGGGGATTCTCTAGGCAAGAATACTGGAGTGAGTTGCCATGCCCTCCTTCAGGGGATCTTCCAGACCCAGGGATCGAACCTGCGTCTCTTGTATCTCCTGCATTGGCAGGCAGGTTCTTTACCACTAGTGCCACCTCGGAAGCCCTTTTAGTGGAGCAGCTGCCTTCAAATTCCACTGGCAGGGCAGAATGGCGGCTGGGGCATAAATGTCTAAGATAAAGCCCTTGGTTGCATCCTGGAATTCTAGTTAAACCACAGATTGCTTTAGCCTAAATAAAGTAATTGGTGGCCTGTTTGCCTTGGTGTAATATTAAAGAACACGCTCTAGCTACTATTTTAAGCAGACCAAGACTGGTAACATTGTGAAAACTGTGGGCTAGGCCAAAGGAGAAATATAGGCAGCAGGTAGCAAAAGTGGACTTGGCGGTAGGCTGCCTGCTACCTGCTTAAGTGGGAATGAACAGAGACAGAACTTTGGTCAAGTGAATAATGTAGCCCTATCATAAGTTCAAAAATACTCAGGTTAACGTGGATAGGGTTCACAGTTCACATGGTTCATAGTTGCCTAAGCAAATCATAGCTTCCTCTCCAAAAGTTTTAAAGTCTCTAGAAATTATTTCCTACCATGAACTTGAGAATATAAAAATGGCTGGAAAAGGATTCTGGGTATTTTGATAATGCAGCTTCTCTACCCAACGTGACTCTTTTCGATAAGAAGAAAGACCTGGGCAAACTGTCTCTCCTTTTAGCCTGTGAGCTATTTTCCTTACAGTTACTTTCTCTGAAAGCAATATAACAAACATTAAAAGGAACACTAGAGTCCAGAATGGTTTGGAAAGAATATTTTAAGGAGACAAGCAATATCATTTAAGTGAATTTATCACATAAAAGACCACATAGCCCACTTAGAATAGTAAGTTGAGGCTCTCAGGCCAAACAGAGATGCCAGTTCCCTTATGAATAGTTCAATTAAGGCAACTGAATTAGCAGTAGGCTATAGAAAACCCTACTAAACTTGAATGCTTAGCATTCAGAGAATTCTAAGACATAGGGGGTAGTCTTTAAAAAAGAACCAGAAAAACCTGGGGTGGTTTGAAGTCATAAAACCCATCATTAAAAGTTGTTGCATATCAATGTACACACAAATAATTATACCACTCCAATCCCTTCTACTGATTTTGACTGAGAGGAATAAACATTGCAGCTGGTCTCTAAGCTGAAATTTCCTGAGTCATGAATCTTTATCCTCTGTGACCTGGGAGGTAGGACAAACGCTGAGGAGGGAGGCGGGGAGAGGCTTCCAGTGAAGTCATCATTTATGTCTGGAACACTGAGGCAGTTTTATTGTACCTTACCAGGCACTTGTGGGTAGCATGGCCTCCTCTGGGAGACCAGGCACTGAGGCTGTGCTGGAGAAAACGGTTACAGGAGAATGATGGAAGGCATTATTGCTCTCAGAAATGAAGGGACAGAACACATTTGGCAAGGAAAAAATGACTTTCTTCAGTGAGATCCTATATAACTGTGTTTTAAAGTTAATTTTCTCTCCAATATCCCCTTTTGCTTCTGCTTGAATTCAGAGAAATAAACTCAATTGTCATTTGTTAATATTAGTCATTCATTGTTTGGGCGCCTGCTAGATGCCTGGCATTGTTCTCAGCATGGGAAGCACCAGGGGGAATAAAACAGAAAAAGATGGCTTCATCAGAGGATCCTATGAGATGGATATGGAATTGTAAATGAAGATAACTGTTCTCGAGAAAGACATCAATGAGTATAGAGTGGAAATTTAACCTAGACTGCCAGGGGGCAGGGCACAGATAAGGCTTCCGCAGCAGACTCATGGACTAGGTAGGCCAAGGGTTGGGTTGGGTTGGAGGCGAAGTCCAGGCAGAAGGGCCTTGCAGCTTATTTTAGGAACCAAAAGGCCTGTGTGACAGGAACAAAGGGAACAAGGGGGAGAGGGACCTGAAATGAGGTTGGGGGCATAGTAAAAGTTTTTAATCCTCTTTGGAAGCAATTGATAGGTTTTAATGGCATCACAGACTCGATGGACGTGAGTCTGAGTGAACTCCGGGAGATGGTGATGGACAGGGAGGCCTGGTGTGCTGCGATTCATGGGGTCGCAAAGAGTCGGACTCCACTGAGCGAATGAACTGAACTGAACTGAACTGAAGCAGGGATTGATGCTTTTGAACTGTGGTGCTGGAGAAGACTCTTGAGAATCCCTTGTACTGCACGGAGACCAAACTAGTCCATCCTAAAGAAAATCAACCCTGAATATTCTTTGGAAGTACTGATGCTAAAGTTCCAATACTTTGGCCACCTGATGCGAAGAGCCGACTCATTGGAAAAGACCCTGATGCTGGGAAAGATTGAAGGCAAAAGGAGAAGAGGGCAGTAGAGGATGAGATGGTTGGATGGCATCACCGATTCAATGGACATGAACTTGGGCAAACTCCAGGAGATGGTGATGGACAGGAAGGCCTGGTGTGCTGCAGTCCATGGGGTCACAAAGATTCAAACACAATTGGGCAACTGAACAACAACAAAGCAGGGATTTGCCATAATCAGATTTGCATGTTGAAAAAAATCACTTCTACCTCAATTTGGAGAATATTTTGAAAGGGGAACAATAGAGGATGGTGAGAAACTCTCCAGGCTGTAGTTTAGGAGAGAGATGTTGATAGATTGTATGAAGGTGGTATGCTGGATGCTCTCTATTTGCCCTTCCAAGTTTACTCTTCACCCTCTCCATCCTGCTTTAGGCTCTGAGAAGTTGAACTCTAGGAACTGCATAAACAGGATCTCATGCCCTCTGGCTTCTGGTTGAGTTTGGTCAATAGGGAGCCCCTAGAGGAGACTGGAAATTTGGAGGAGAATGAGGTCAGGGTGCCATTTTTCCAATCCCCTCCTTCCTGGTTGCCTCTAGCTGGTTCTGTTTCTCAACAGATGATCACATGTGCTATGCTTGATAAGTCTCTCTGTCATGTCTGACTCTGCAGCAGCCTGCACTGTAGCCTGCCAGGCTCCTCTGTCCACAGGACTCTCCAGGCAAGAATACTGGAGTGGGTAGCCATTCCCTTCTCCAGGGGATCTTCCTGACCCAGGGATTGAACCCGCATCTCTTCCATCTCCTGCACTGGCAGCCAGGTTTTTTACCACCAATGCCATCTGGGAAACCCCAACAGAGGATCATACTCCTCTCAAAGTGACCTTGTGTACATGACTAGATAACTACTTCCCCTGGTCCCTTCAGGTCTAGAGGTGGTGTAGCTTTACTTTTATTTCTAAGGGTTTCTCTGTTTTCTATTTCATGTAGTTTCTCTGCACTCACCCCATTGTAAATAACCCCACCTCCAATTATCCCAATTTGAGTATGACATAGGTTTCCTGTTGGTACCCTCATGAACATAGGTGGTGAAGACTCTTGTAGGGAAATGAACAGATTAGAAATGTATTTAGGAGGTTAAATTAGCAGGGTTAGTGATCATAAAAAGCATTACTTATAGACATAAAAATATTATAGCAACAGTACTTTTATTTTTACCACTAACAAAATAGATGCCATGGTCTACTAGCTGAAAATTACTTTTGTGTTCATTGTCATTTACAGGAATTATGATTTTAAAAGCAGCAAGATTCCAATAATGAAAAGTAGACAATAGTGATCATGAGAAACACTGGGCTGGATGAAGCACAAGCTGGAATCAAGATTGCCGGGAGAAATATTAATAACCTCAGATATGCAGATGACACCACCCTTATGGCAGAAAGTGAAGAGGAACTAAAAGGCCTCTTGATGAAAGTGAAAGAGGAGAGTGAAAAAATTGGCTTAAAGCTCAACATTCAGAAAATGAAGATCGTGGCATCTGGTCCCATCACTTCATGGGGAATAGATGGGGAAACAGTGGAAACAGTGTCAGACTTTATTTTGGGGGCTCTAAAATCACTGCAGATGGTGACTGCAGCCATGAAATTAAAAGACGCTTACTCCTTGGAAGGAAAGTTATGACCAACCTAGATATCATATTCATAAGCAGAGACATTACTTTGCCGACTAAGGTCCGTCTAGTCAAGGCTATGGTTTCTCCTGTGGTCATGTATGGATGTGAGAGTTGGACTGTGAAGAAAGCTGAGCACCAAAGAATTGATGCTTTTGAACTGTGGTGTTGGAGAAGACTCCTGAGAATTTCTTGGACTACAAGGAGATCCAACCAGTCCATTCTGAAGGAGATCAGCCCTGGGATTTCTTTGAAAGGAATGATGCTACAGCTGAAACTCCAGTACTTTGGCCACCTCATGCGAAGAGTTGACTCATTGGAAAAGACTCTGATGTTGGGAGGGATTGGGGGCAGGAGGAGAAGGGGACGACAGAGGATGAGATGGCTGGATGACATCACTGACTCAATGGATGTGAGTCTGAGTGAACTCCGGGAGTTGGTGATGGACAGGGAGGCCTGGTGTGCTACGATTCATGGGGTTGCAAAGAGTCGGACACAACTGAGCAACTAAACTGAACTGAACTGAACTGAGACACAGTGATGAAAAAGTAATATTTGCTAATTCCACTTTTATCCTCTTTCTCTTCTTCTGAATTTGCCTGTTTTTCCTCTTTCCTAAATTTGTTGTTGAGTATCTTAATATGAAAGCTAGTTATACAGCTTTAGATCCAAACTCTTTGCAAAAATTTTCTCCAATTATCTGTTTTTCTTTCTTTCTTCTTTATTTTAAAAACATATATTCCCTGGTAGTATGCCCCAGGCTTTGCTCCTAAACCCTTTTAAATCAGAGGGAAATACAAGCACATCTATTAAAAGGTTGCTTATGACTTGTGCAACTCATAAATATCTAGCATTGGCCCTGCTTTTAGTGGAACTGCACATAAACCATACCAATAAATAAATCTTCCTCTATTTTTAAGTATCCCTCTTGAAGAGACGCCACAATCTTCTTTGATGACCAATAATGTTATAGTCTATGCTGCTTCCTGATTTCTGTGAGGATTAACACTAGTTCACCATTACACTATGAATAAAAGATGTTCATTTGCTTGGAAACTTCCCAGCATTATCTGCCCTGTTTCCCCAAGTTAACTTTTTGCTTCTGTAATAGTTTCCTATTGTTACAGTAACAAATTACCACAAACTTAGTGGCTTAAAACAATACACATTTCCCCCTTATAGTTCTGGAGGTCAGAAGTCCTAAACTAAGTTGGCAAATCTCCATTCATTCTGGAAGCTTTAAGGGAGAATCTGTTTCCTTGCCTTTCTAACTTCATGGGCTACTTACCTTTGGCTCGTGGCCCCATCCATCTTCAGCGACAGCCTAGTAGCATCTCTTCTCTTCCTTTCTTCTCCTCCTCATCCTTTTTTTTCTCTCTCTCTCTACCTCCCCCTCTCATCTTCCACCATCATCTTCTGGGTCTGTGACCCTCCTGCATCCCTTTTATAAAGAGGTTTGTCAGCCAGGATAATCTCCTCATCTCAGGATCCTTAACTTAATCACATCTGCAAGGTCCTGTTTGTCATGTAAGGTAACATATTCATAGGTTCCTGGGATTAGGACATGGTCATCTGTGGGGGCTTGGCGGCTCAGCTCACCACAGCTGCATTCTTATTACTGTATTCCAAACATACCTCATCTTTCCCAGCTTTACCCTATTTGTTCCTGTTCATGAAGGCTTCCCTGGTAGCTTAGAAGTAAAGAATTCACCTACCAATGCAGGAAACGTGGGTTTGATCCCTGGATTGGGAAGATCCCCTGGAGGAGGAAATGGCAACCCACTCCAGTGTTCTTGCCTGGACAATCCCATGGGTAGAGGGGCCTGATGGGCTGCAGTCTAAGGTGTTGCAAAGAGTTGGACATGACTGAGTGACTAAACAACAACAACATTACCTTTTCACATATAAAAATCCTCCTCCAATTCAATGACAAATGAATAAATAATTTCAGAGTATCATGCTAGACTTGGAGATACAGTGGTGAAAAGACACTGCTAATATTCCTGTTCCCTTGGAAATCTCCCCACCATGCTTACTTTTGGGGAAGGGAAGCCCCAAGGAGTGGTGGAGTTGAACTCTGCATTTTTCCTAACTGCTTGTAGCTGTAGAATTCTCATTGTCCTAATAATTTCTGTCCATTAAAAAAAAAAACACTTTAAACATTCCAGTGGGTCTCCTCTGTATTCTTTCCACATCCCTCATTTGCGAATCTGGTACAAAACATACTTAAATGTTTCAAATGTTACAGGAAATAAGGAGAAATGTATCAGACATTATTAATATCTTTGCCATCATGGGGGTGGGGCATGAGGAAGGAATGTTCCTGGGTGATTTTCTTTATACTTTATTTACGAAATGTTCTACAGTGAACACATAGTTTTCTAATTAAATGAAAATACAAGATAGAAAGGCAGTTTCCAGGTCTTTAAATCCAAATTTCATAGTAACAATTAACACTGGATTTTGCATAGACCCAGAAAACAAACCTGCTTCTTAATTTAAGCAATTGCTTGTAATCAGTACTGACTCCATAATTTGTGGAGCCCAGTGTAAAATCAAAACACAGATCCCTTGTTCTAAAATTACTATGGATTCCAAGATAGCGACAGCAGCAGAGCATTCAGTGAAGTGTGGGGCCCCTCCTAAGCGCAGCCCTGCTTGTCATTATTGTCACACATAGATACAATGGCCTTTTCATCACATTAGGCAAAAATCTGAGAACTGGAACTAGCTTCTACAAATTTCAGTGACGAGAAATGGGCTTTATGTGTAGTAACAACCACCTTTGCCACTTGGGTGTTTTCTTCTTTGTACAATTTTGAGATGGTCATTATTAATTTGTGCCTGATACCAAAATTCATTTTAAAAAAGTGAAAAATTGAGTTACCTAGATCTTTCCCCAGGGATACATATTACATATAATGCAACAAACAAATTGAAGTATAGCCTTTGATGACGAGACTGAACCTCAGCGTGAGGCCTCCAGAACCCCTCACCCTCCCAAGCCTATCTTCAGCAGAGTGGAATATTTTACTCAAGTGACAAACCATTTGAGACTGGCCATTGAGTTAGAGGTTAAAATACAGGCCTCCCAAACTACTGAAGTTTCTTCCTGGCTCTGTGTTGAAATTACCTAGAACAGCTTATTTCATCCTGCTGCGAATGGGAAATAATTAAATTCTTCTAAGTCCCAATCTAGAGAGCTACCAAATGAAGTCAGTGCTTGGAGAGCCTCAGATAAAATATGCTCTGAAAATGCAAATCTTCCTCTGCTTCTTCAGCCCCTAGCTCCCATTTAGCTGAGGAGTTGTGTTCAGTCACATTGTGACTCTTTGAGGCCCCATGGACTGTTGCCTGCCAGGCTCCTCTGTCCCTGGGATTCTCAGGCAAGAATACTGGAGCGGGTTGACCCTGCCTTCCTCCAGGGGATCTTCCAGACCCAGGGACTGAACTCGCGTCTCCTGCTTTGGCAGGCAGATTCTTTACCACCACACCAAGTGGGAAGCCACCGGAGTTACTCTTTCTAGAAACCTGTTTTTTTTTTTTTTTTTGCTATCCATCCTGTCCCATTCCCTGTTCTGTGCTTCCATAGCAACCTGGACATATATCTATCATAACTTTTCCCACATTGTGATAAATTATAATGGTGTATGTTTTTCCCACCACACTATAGCCCCCTTCAAGGACAGACTTGCTGCCCAGTTACAGGAAGTTTGGTCAGCCCCTTCAAGGTCTGCTTCCACCACAGACAGCCTCCTGGCCAGCCCACAGTCAACGGCTGCTCAAGTTGGGGATTTCAAGTGCCAATCAGTTCAGCCAGGCTCAGGACAACTCTGATGGACAAGTTTTGCTCCAGAGCTCCTTGCTAGATTCAAAGAGATTCTGTGGGGCTTACATTGCAGTTCAGTTTCTCTCTGTGCTCAATCCTGTTCCCCAAACATTCTCTTCACAGGTGTTGATCCCTAATGACCATCATGTAACCCAAACTGCATCTCGCTGTTTGCCTTTGGAGAGTCCAACCTATAGCACAGACTATGCCTTAGTTAGTTTTTTTAAAAAATTAATTTATTTTAATTGGAGGCTAATTACTTTACAATATTGTAGTGGCTTTTGCCATACATTGACATGAATCAGCCATGGGTGTACATGTGTTCCCCATACTGAACCCCCTCTCACCTCCCTCCCCATCCCATCCCTCAGGGTCATCCCAGTGCACCAGCCCTGAGCACCCTGTCTCATGCATCGAACCTGGACTGGTGATCTATTTCACATATGGTAATATACATGTTTCAATGCTATTCTCTCAAATCATCCCACCCTTGCCTTCTCCCACAGAGTCCACAAGTCTGTTCTTTACATCTGTGTCTCTTGCTGTCTTACATATAGGGTCATCATTACCATCTTTCTAAATTCCATATATATGTGTTAATATACTGTATTGGTGTTTTTCTTTCTGACTTCACTCTGTATAATAGGCTCCAGTTTCATCCACCTCATTAGAACTGATTCAAATGCATTCTTTTTAACGGCTGAGTAATATTCCATTGTGTATATGTACCACGGCTTTCTTATCCATTCATCTGCTGATGGACATCTAGGTTGTTTCCATGTCCTGGCTATTATAAACAGTGCTGCGATTAACATTGGGGTACACGTGTCTCTTTCAATTCTGGTTTCTTCGGTGTGTATGCCCAGCAGTGGGATTGCTGGGTCGAATGGCAGTTCTATTTCCAGTTTTTTTAAGGAATCTCCACACTGTTCTCCATAGTGGCTGTGCTAGTTTGCATTCCCACCAACAGTGTAAGAGGGTTCCCTTTTCTCCACACCCTCTCCAGCATTTGTTGTTTGTAGACTTTTTGATAGCAGCCATTCTGACTGGCATGAGGTGGTACCTCATTTATGCCTTAGTTTTTGTGAATCTTAGTACCCTGTCATAGCACACACCAAATCTGTGTTGGTTGAACCGGACAGTTCACTATAGACTTAAAAAATACTCTTATTCTTGATTTTCTCTCTCCCTCTCATAGAGAACTGTATGATGAAAATCACTGTGAAGCTTTTTAACATTGTTAAACATGTCATCAATAAAGAAAAATGTAATAAAGTGGTGCTGAAATATCTTTAAACAAATTATTCAGCCAATATAATCTTTATGTGCTATCTGTATAATTTTTTAACATAATAACGTCAGCATTTTAATATACTGTCAGATTTTGCCAGTCTCTTTATAGACTGTTAAAGTGATGTCTTTGTTTAAGCCTTGGGAAAGTGTTTATTTGTTGGTAGAAATGAAGGTGATCTCCAAAGTGCTTTTTAATATAAAGAATGTAATGTGGATTCTTAGTTATGAGTTTTCCTTATAATACATTTTTGTTTGTTTTTGAACAAAGATGCCTTAGAAGAGAAATTGGGAGAACCGAAGGAAGCAATGAAGAGAAGAAATAAATGAGTTGCTAGCAATGTCAAGAGGCTGTGAGTGACATTACAGCTGCTAGATCAGTTCTCACTGCAATTAGGATAAGGAATAAAATTGCAAGAAAAATCTAAAGAAAACACAGCAAGTACCAAACAATATTCCTTCTACTACCACTCTCCTGAAGAAGCCCCCCAAAGCCACAAAAAACTTATCTAATAATGTAGCATCATGCCAAGTATAGCAACTTTGATTTCCAATTAACAGGCACTATATTAATCTAAATGCAATGGTTTTTGCAGCTCAAAAGATGCCAAAACTCAAGGGAGAGGGGCATTCAAGTGCAGAAGGATGAGAGAAGGCAAATGGGGGTAAGACAATTTGTGAGACCACAAGATGACTTGATACAGAAGTTGTCTATTCAAAAAAACCTAGTTTAACAGTTTGTAAACTAGTATCCATGTTGTCCTCTGAAAATGATGGAAATTTTAGTTAAACTAAAAAGTGTACGTTTCAAATGCTTTGCAACAGTTTATTCAAAAGACTGCTGCAGTCGAAACCACAGAGACAAGATTTCCCTGGTGGTCAAAGGCTCAGCACTCCCAATGCAGGGGACGTGAGTTCGATCTCTGGTTAGGGAACGAAGGTCCCACATATTGCATAATGTAGCCTAAAAAAAAAAGCCTAGTAAACTACTTTCAAATTCTGTAAAAGAAATAAATGCAAAAAAGTCCATTGAGGCACTAAAAAGATCAGTGGTCGGGGTAGAGATGAAAGGAAATAACGACTAGATGGAGCACAGGGGATGTTTAGAGTATGGAAATCATTTCATATGAAACTGTAATGGTGGATACATGACATTATGCATTTGGCAAAACCCATAAAACTGTACAACACAAAGACTGAACCCTAATATAAACCATGAAAGTGAAAGTCACTCAGTTGTGTCTGACTCTTTGCGACTATAACAGTCCATGGGATTCTCCAGACCAGAATACTGGAGTGGGTAGCCTTTCCCTTCTCCAGGGAATCTTCCCAACCCAGGGATTGAACCCAGGTCTCCCACATTGCAGACAGTTTCTTTACCAGCTGAGCCGCAAGGGAAGCCCAATAATACTGGAATGGGTAGCCTATCCCTTCTCCAGCTGCTCTTCCTGACCCAGGAATCAAACAGGGTTCTCCTGGATTGCAGGTGGATTCTTTACCAACTGAGCTATGAGGGAAGCCCAATATAAACTATCAGATCAGATCAGATCAGATCAGTCGCTCAGTCGTGTCTGACTCTTTGCGACCCCATGAATTGCAGCACGCCAGGCCTCCCTGTCCATCACCAACTCCCAGAGTTCACTCAGACTCACGTCCATCAAGTCAGTGATGCCATCCAGCCACCTCATCCTCTGTCATCCCCTTCTCCTCCTGCCCCCAATCCTTCCCAGCATCAGCGTCTTTTCCAATGGGTCAACTCTTCACATGAGGTGGCCAAGGTACTGGAGTTTCTTTCTTTTTTTTTTTTTAAAAATTTAATTTTTACTTTATTTTACTTTACAATACTGTATTGATTTTGCCATACATTGACATGAATCCACCACAGGTGTACATGCGTTCCCAAACTTACTGGAGTTTCAACTTTAGCATCATTCCTTCCAAAGAAATCCCAGGGCTGATCTCCTTTAGAATGGACTCGTTGGATCTCCTTGCAGCCCAACCACAGACTTTAGTAAATAATTAAGTACCACTATTGGTATGTCAGTTGTAACAAATGTACCACATTAATGCCAGATGTTAATAACTGGGGAAACTGAGGGTGGGATGGTGGGAGAGGAAGTATATAGAAACCCTCTGTACTTTCTGCTTAGTTTTCCTTTAAATCTAAAGTGCTCTGAAAATAAAAATACATTCATTAACACACACACACACCCCATTTCTTTTTAATGGATGGAATAAATCATTTGTTGGTTCATTCAACCAATATGTTTTAAGAGCTACCAGGTGATAGCATTCCAAGAGCTGGAGATTAGAGGTCAGTGGTGACATGGATAAGGATTTATAAAGACAATTCTGCTCACTACTTCAGTGGAAACCAGCAAACAATGAGAGAGGGTAGGAGAAGGAAATGGCAACCCACTCCAGTATTCTTGCCTGGAGAATCTCATGGGTAGAGGAGCCTGGCAGGCTGCAGTCCATGGTGTTGCAAGAGTCAGACATGACTTAGTGACTAAACCACCATGTGATATCTTTGTATTTGATAGATCATAACTAGACTTATCATGGTGATCATTTTGAAATGTACAGAAATATCGAACCACTATGCTGTGTAACAGGAACTAACACAGTGTTGTAGGTCAATTACAGTTCAAAAACAAAATCAGAAAATGAGGCAAGATTTGTGGTTATCAGAGAAGAAGGGGGAAGAAGAATTGAATGAAGGCAGTCAACATGTACAAACTTCCTATTATAAAATAAATAAGTTCTAGGGATGTAATGTATAACATGACAAATAAAATTAACACTGCTGTATGTTATATATGAAAGTTGTTATCATATAAGGACATTCTCTGAGTTTTCATCATAAGGAAATTTTTTTCTGTTTCTTTAATTTTTTTATTTATATGAAAAATGGATGTTGACTAAAAAAAAAGAATGAGAGAGGGTAGCAGTTGCTAATGGAGCCCTGCCCAGATTCCATCATTCTCACCACTTCTGAGCACACAGGCCTGAAGGTTTCCTTTGCCCCCTAGAGCCCGCTTTGCCATCCAAGCAGAAAGGCAAAGAAATTAATGCTCCTTTGGGAGTGCTGCTCAGCCAATAAATGACAGAAATTGGTGTATAAATACTCCAGCTCCCTGGGTGGAATAACTCTGAGGTATATGTGCTCCACCGACTCCCAGAGTTCCTCAGTGGACCTGGGTTCGAGCCATAGAAACAACCTGATTATCCCAATTTTATATATGTTTCAAATTAGTTTCAGCAACATGCCAAAGTGATACTTAATCCTAACCTTTGTCTTCTGTAATCTATGCTCTTCCAAGTGAGAGGATTTCCAATGGCCCTTGCAGTTTTAACAATCGAAAATTTGTAGAGCCAGGCAGTGTTGATTTCTGATTAATCAATGTTCTACTTACTTCAACTCTTATTTTATCATCTTTCTGAATATGTGCTAATATGTCCATTAGGATAAATGATACAATTATGTTAAAAAAATGTTTGTAATTTAGATTCCTAGAAATCAAGAACTTTTTACTTTACTTGCTTACAAAATAGTTTAAGTATGAATAATTGATATTTTTGAGTAATTACTATGAGCCAGGCACTGTTCCAACTATTTGACACATATTAACTCATTAAAATCTCCAAACGACTCTATGAAGTAGATACCTTTATGATGCCCATCTTTCAGATAATAAAAACGAGGCACAAAGAAGTTTCACATCTTAACCAAGGTCTCATGGTGTGTTAGATTGCAGTACTTGCTTACAATTTTTCCATCTTGTCTTATCCCCTTTCCTTGGAAGAAGTATACTTCCCTGTTTCAATGACATAGGCTTTGGCCAATGAAATGTTAGTCTGCATATGACACAGTAGAGATTTCAGATGTGCCTGCATGACTTTGACTTTCTTCCTTGCACTTCCCACCATGAGGGAACATACCCTGGGGATCTTCTCCAGACCGAGGAGGTACAGGAAACAGACCTGAGTCCAACCCACAGCCTGGAACCAAGCCCAGCTGACCCTCATTGAACTCTACAGCATTCATGCTCAGTTATATCTGACTCTTTGTGAACCCCTGGACTGTAGCCTGCCAGGCTTCTCTGTCCATGGGATTTTTCAGGCAAGAATACTGGACAGGGTTGCCATTTCCTTTTCCAGGGGATCTTCCTGACCCAGGGATTGAACTCATGTTCCCTGTGGCTCCTGCGTTGGCAGGCAGACTTTTTACGACTGAGTCATCAGGGAAGAAACCCCACAGAGCCATAGTCAACCCAGTGGCTTGCAAGTGAGAAAAATAAGGGAGATTTGATAGTTATTTACTACACAGCTTTATGTCAGCAAAATCATGACTAATACATGCAGCTAAAAAGAGGAACAACCAGAATTCAAACTGCATAACCTACATTTGATTTAAACAACTTCAAATCAATTTGAACCATTGCTCTAAAAGCACTCAGTTCACAGATTTTTTTGACCTGGAATGCAGGCTACCTGTGCTCCAAGTATTGTTCCTCGAAAGCATGTCTAAGATATAAAGAGGATGATATTGCTACTATAAAGAGCAACTCAAGGCAGACAGCCTTACACTTATTTAGACTTGCTCTAACTCCACTAAAAATAACTCATGGATTTTGCTCCTGGGGGCCACAGAGCCCAATTCAATATATTCTGTAAACTGACTCAGACAAGAGATGTGTAGTCAATATCTTCCCTTAGATTTACTAATGGCTTTATTTTTCTTTTGTAATGGAATCATAAACTTGGGCAAGATATCCTATTTTTATGATGCTGCACAAAGGACATATGAAGTCTGGTAATGGTTCTTTCAAGCTATTTTTTCCTCCAGTAGCACCTGAAACAATGCAATGAATTGTGTTCAGTTCCACGTGGCAACCATAAAGGTCAGCACTTCCCTCTGCCAGCTAGTCTGTCATGGCTCACCTGCATGGGGCCAGGTCTGACGGTGTCTTTACTCCCGGATGGCATGCCTGCCATGCTAACACGCCTGGCTCAACATTCTGTAAGTCTTAGGTAATCAAGAACGCAAATCTATTCATTCACTTAGTAAATATTTATTGAGCATTTGCAGGATGACGCATTGTGCTAGACAGGCACTGAAATGCAATTTGCTATTTCTTCTACACCATAAACAGGTGACAAAAGAGAATGCAAAATTGAGATGTGGGCAGAGTGAGCCTGTGACGTTTTCCTGCCTCTTTCTTTCTTTCTAATGTGTCTTAGTGTTGATTCCCCTAACTCCCAGTTTTTCCCTGCCCTGTCCAACCTCTGCTTACCCCATTTCACTTCCATTCCACTCGCTTCTGCCCTTTGTACAGGCAGGGGGGCTTTTACATACCTCCTTGAGTAATATCATTTCCCCCTTTACATGTGACTCAAACTGCCTTGACTCCAGTTAAGGAATCTGACATTTAGGGACAGCTGATCTTTCTGGCATATGTAGATAGGGAATCACCATTGATGGGGATGAAGCTACTGTTGACAACGCTCCAGAGGATAGAGGCATAGAACACAGTGTGGCTTAGGTATGTTCTGGTTGCCTTAGCCTCTATGAGCCTTAATCCCCTCACTTGTAAAATGAATACATACACATGCACACACAGACACAACAATCTGAATGTCCCCCAACAAAAGACAAGTGAAAAAATAATATGGAGGGGAATTCCCTGGCAGGCGAGTGGTTAAGACTCCACACTTCCACCACAGCAGGCATAGGGGTGTTTAATTCCTGGTTAGGGAACTAAGATATAGCATGCCAAAAAAAAAAAAAAAAAAAGAAGGAAAATATGGGATATACATACTTTGGGGTTCTATGTAGTCATTTTCAAAATGAGGTAGATTTATATGAAGTTACATGGAGAAAGAATTGTAAGTTATTATTAAAAGTAAAAAGCATGTCAATATATGCACATTCCCATTCATAACATGATATATACACTCTGAAGGAGGTCAGCCCTGGGATTTCTTTGGAAGGAATGATGCTAAAGCTGAAACTCCAGTACTTTGGCCACCTCATGCGAAGAGTTGACTCATTGGAAAAGACTCTGATGCTGGGAGGGATTGGGGGCAGGAGGAGAAGGGGATGACCCAGGATGAGATAGCTGGATGGCATCACTGACTCGATGGACGTGAGTCCGAGTGAACTCTGGGAGTTGGTGATGGACAGGGAGGCCTGGCATGCTGCGACTCATGGGGTCGCAAAGAGTCGGACATGACTGAGCGACTGAACTGAACTGAACTGATATATATATATATATATATATATATGTATGTATATGTATGTATATATACATATACAATTAGGATTTACAATAGTTAAGACCTGTGCTAAGCATTCCTCATGTGTTCATAATTAATTTTCATTATAACTCTGCATGTTAGATACTATCATTTTACCCCCACTCCTCACCCCCTACCCCACACATATTTCAGGTGAAGAAACAGGAGATGATAAGACCTCTAAGCAAATGTTGGGGAAAGAATTTGAACTCCAGACCCTCTACTTCCCTTGAGGTAGAAAATGGAGGAAAACAGAGTGAAGCATTCCTAGTCTTCTTCCTACTTCTAGGCCTTTAGTCTCTCCAGAAGAGGG
Organism: Capricornis sumatraensis; assembly: GCF_032405125.1. Lineage (NCBI taxonomy): Eukaryota > Metazoa > Chordata > Mammalia > Artiodactyla > Bovidae > Capricornis > Capricornis sumatraensis. Next base: position 102,067,720 of record NC_091092.1, on the reverse strand, counting down.
TTCTTTTTTTGTGTAGAACTTGTGCTGCTGGAAGTGTGTGCATGCTAAGTCGTTTCAGTCGCGTCCGACTCTTTTCAACCCTATGGACTATAGCCCAACAGGCTCCTCTGTCCAAGGGATTCTCCAGGCAACAAGACTGAAGTGGGTTGCCATGCCCTCCTCCAGGGGATCTTCCTGACCCAGGGATTGAACCCACATTTCTCATGTCTCCTGCACTGGCAGGCAGGTTCTTTACCACTGGGCCACCTGGGAAGTGCAGGAGAGAGAATTTCAGGGATGGCTTTGGCAAGCCTCATGCCTACCATTCAATAACATTAAGTCATGAATCGAGAGCACTATTCCCTGTTGAATAACTTTTAATGTACTGATTACATCACTAAGAAAGTTTCAGCTCAGGGCTGGTCTTTTAACACCCTCTAACACTTTTTTTTTTTTTTTTCACAGAAAGCAAACCTCAAGCTCCAGGCAGTCAAGTGTTATTTAGTTAGACTTTAGAAAAACTGTGCTTTATATCTATGGTTATCTTCTACTTAAGGCAAATGATACAGAATATTGTAATGATGAAATGTTTTCTCTTTTAGGGAAATGTACTTAAGACTTTTCTTCATTTTAAGTGTGTTAATTTAAAGAAAAATATTAAGTGGTAGGATAAGTGGTATATAGATATAACAGAAGTCAGCACTTGTGTAACTAAAATTTTAAATACTTCACTGTGCAAATGTCCCAAATAACCATGAAACTGACCTTACCTGTCTACACACACCAATTATTTGTCAACCAATTGATGCCAATAAGATAACACAAATAATATTTCTTTTTATAGAAGCAGAATTTAAACAATAAAATGTAATTTTAGTTTATACTGCTACTCAGTAAGGAACTCTAAGGAAAATGTAGTTAACATAATTACTGATGCTTGTTTATCACTTAATACAAACCAGGCACTATTCCAAGTATTTTACATATATTAAGTAACAACAACACTATGGGGACCATTATCTTTATTCTACTAATGAGGAAACTGAGATACAGAGAAGTTAAATAACTTATCCAAGGTCACATAGATTATGTCTTATCCAGAGTCTATGCTCTTAATCATTATGCTGTAGCACCGGTAGTCATGTACAGATGTGAGAACTGGACCAAAAAGAAGGCTCAGCACCAAAGAATTGATGCTTTTGAACTGTGGTGCTGGAGAAGACTCTTGAGAGTCCCTTGGACTGCAAAGAGATCAAACCAGTCAATCCTAAAGGAAGTCAACCCTGAATACTCACTGAAGGACTGATGCTGAAGCTCCAATACTTTGTCCACTTGATGGGAAGAGCCGAACTCACTGGAAAAGACTCTGATGCTGAGAAAGATTGAAGGCAGGAGGAGAGGGAAGTGACAGACGATGAGATGATTAGATAGCATCCCTGACTCAATGGACATGAATTTGAGCAACCTCCAGGAGATAGGAAACAGGAGGCCTGGCGTGCTGCAGTCCATGGGGTCACAGAGAGTTGGACATGACTTAGCGACTGAAAAACAAAATACTACCTCTCAATAATAAAATTATTCTAAGTGTTAATGCAAATTCTTATACTTCTTTTGAAATGCTCACTGGGACTCCAGAAACTGAATGCCAACTTTCAGCTAAAATACCAATCATTATCTTCCACCATAGAAGTGTGATAGCATCCCCATCCTCAGTTCAGTTCAGTTCAGTTGCTCAGGTCTCCCTGTCCATCACCAACTCCCTGAGTTTACTCAAACTCATGTCCATTGAGTCAGTGATGCCATCCAACTATCTCATCCTCTGTTTTCCCCTTCTCCTCCTGCCTTCAATCTTTCCCAGCATCAGGATCTTTTCAAATGAGTCAGTTCTTTGCCTCAGGTGGCCAAAGTATTGGAGTTTAAGCTTCAACACCAGTCCTTCCAATGAACACTCAGGACTGATCTCCTTTAGGATGGACTTGTTGGATCTCCTTGCAGTCCAAGGGACTCTCAAGAGTCTTCTCCAAAACCACAGTTCAAAAGCATCAATTCTTCGGTCCTCAGCTTTCTTTATAGTCCAACGCTCACATCCATACATGACTACTGGAAAAACCATAGCTTTGACTAGACGGACCTTTGATGGCAAAGTAATGTCTCTGCTTTTTAATATGCTGTCTAGGCTGGTCATAACTTTCCTTTCAAGGAGTAAGCGTCTTTTAATTTCATGGCTGTAGTCACCTTCTGCAGTGATTTTGGAGCTCCCCAAAATAAAGTCAGCCACTGTTTCCACTGTTTTTCCATCTATTTGCCATGAAGTGATGGGACTGGATGCCATGATCTTCGTTTTCTGAATGTTGAGCTTGAAGCCAACTTTTTCACTCTCCTCTTTCACTCTCATCAAGAGGCTCTGTAGTTCTTCTTCACTTTCTGCCATAAGGGTGGTATCATCTGCATATCTGAGGTTATTGATATTTCTCCCAGAAATCTTGATTCCAGCTTGTACTTCTTCAAGCCCAGCATTTCTCATGATGTACTCTGCATATAAGTTAAATAGGCAGGGTCACAATATACAGCCTTGACGTACTCCTTTTCCTATTTGGAACCAGTCTGTTCCATGTCCAGTTCTAACTGTTGCTTCTTGACCTGCATACAGATTTCTCAAGAGGCAGGTCAGGTGGTCTGGCATTCCCATCTCTGGAAGAATTTTCCACAGTTTGTTGTGATCCACACAGTCAAAGGCTTTGGAATGGTCAATAAAGCAGAAGTGGATGTTTTTCTGGAACTCTCTTGCTTTTTTGATGATCCAGCGGATGTTGGCAATTTGATCTCTGGTTCCTCTGCCTTTTCTAAAACCAGCTTGTACATCTGGAAGTTCACGGTTCACGTATTGCTGAAGCCTGGCTTGGAGAATTTTGAGCATTACTTTACTAGCATGTGAGATGAGTGCAATTGTGCAGTAGTTTGAGCATTCTTTGGCATTGCCTTTCTTTGGGATTGGAATGAACACTGACCTTTTCCAGTCCTGTGGCCACTGCTGAGTTTTCCAATCCCCATCTTAGTCGCAGGTTTTTGGACCTGGAGTTTGCTCCTGACATTCTCCTGGGAATTTAGAATTGGAACACTATGAAACTTAATTCAGAAATGGGGACACGGAAAGCCTGAATCTTAGAAATAAAATCAAGTGGAGATAGGGCAGGAGTTAGTGCCATGGCAAGCCAATACTACATGTGAACTGAAGTTTTGGAGGTGTGAAGAAAACCAGAAAAGCTAGGATCAAGCAATCCTACCAATAGAAGAAATTGTGTTGTGTCTCTGCAAGAGTGGGAGAGACCCCTACAGTGCATGGCATTCCAGTTTCCATTTCTGTGTGGCCTAACTGTAATCCAATTCTTATGCTTGAGTGCCCATGAGATTGTAGCATTTACTGTTACAATAAATCCTGCACTTCAAGCTAGTGAGATTAGATTTCTATCACTTGCTATCAAACATGCCTAAACCGGAAGCAAGTTATATGCAGTTGATCTTGAGCAAAAATGCGGAGTGACGGTAGGATCATCCCACAGTGATGATAAAGTAGGAAAATGGTAGTCCATTCAGTGATGGCAAAGCAACCCCTTAAGTTGTAGGCAGCTAGGGACTTACTTGGTGGTCCAGTGGTTGGGACTCCACACTCCCAATGCAGGGGGCATGGGTTCAATACCTGATCGGGGAACTAAGATACTGCATGCCACACAAAGCAACCAAAAAAAAAAAAAAAGTTATAGACAGCTGTCTCAAGGGTCTCTGAGTGGGTGCCTACCAAGGAGGAGGATTTGCAGTACTTGGTAGCAAATATAAGGATAGCTAAGTGAGTTGGTTATTACATCTGGTGGCTTAAGTAAAGAATATCAAGAAAGAGGCAAATTCCTTCCAGGATGCCCAGCTGAAGGAAGATAAGGAAAAGCAAGGTCCTTAAATAATTTTCATGGGCTGCTCTTTCTGTCTGTAATAATTTGTCCCAGAGCAGTACTGGCAACTCTCTAAGGTTTAAAATGGCTTTAATAGGAAACTATATCAGACTCAACTGAGTGATGCTTTGGAAAATTGTTAGTAGGTCTGACAGTCATAAATAAATCATTTTGCAGAGATTTTTTAAATTATACATCATTGGTAATGATTATTCAGGTGTAATGAGTTTAATTGATTACAAGAATGTTTTTTTAAGATGATGTAATAACCGCCAGTGTTAGTTTGTTGTTTGAAGTGCTCACTAGTGGGAATGATTAAAAATTTTGAAGCATCTGATTTGCATTAGTTGTGAGAGATATTTTAAAATATGTAAACAGGATTGGTGCTCTCCTGTAGCTGTGAATCACCCTGGCACTAAAAGAGAAGGCTTTGGTTAATGCTCCAAAGCTCCTATTTTGAGGCAGTTATCTCAGGCAAATTCATAAAGGCCAGTTAACTATTGGTTCTTGTCTCTCCCCAACCAAAGAGGGAAAAAAGAAGAAGAAAAGAAATCTTGCCACCAACCATACTTTTCAGCCAACTGTGGTCAAGCTGATACCTCCCCCAGATGAACCATTGTATGTCTGCCTTCCACATTTCTGCCTCTCCAATACACTATGGACCAACTTGGAGATCCAGGGGATGTCACAACAATATTGACATATGGGAGTCAGGCAGGTGTACTGCTCAGAGCTCCCTTCAAGGAAAACCTTGCCGTCTAGCACCAAGGAGTTCTAATCAGCTGACAGCCTTCAGCTATTCTGTCTTCAGGATCCACCTCATCTTTGGAGCTGAGGCCAATCTGTTCTCAGGCAGCTGCAGCCAGTGACTCAGCACATTAGAAGTTCAGGGAGTGGCCATTTGAGTTGTTTTTTGAATTAAAAAAATGTTTTTGATTGGAGGATAATTGCTTCACAATGTTGTTAGTTTCTGCTGTGCAACAAGGTAAATTGGCTATAAGTATACACATATACCCTCCTTCTTGTGCCTCCCTCCCCCTCCATGCCCCCCTTTAGGTCATCACAGAGCACTGAGCTGAGATCCCTGTGCTATACAGCAGGTTCAGTGTGGGGCTCTTCTAATGGCAGTCTTTGCTCCAAAGTAGACTTTTCCTGCCCAATCCTGTTTCAGCCCCTTTTTGCCTTTCATAAGCTCTATCCCCCCAATAAGCCTATTACACTTCTAATTCAAGTTCCATGTTGGCTTCAAAGAGGACCTAACTGAACATGTGATTTCACTTTTATCTGCTGCCACCCCTGAACCAAGACCAATGCTATTTTCATGAGAAGTTGTTAGATTGAAAAGGAAGAACTTCAATAAAAAAAGGTTCATAAAGACTTCCACTACTGATTTCAAGCCATAACCAACCCAACATGCTGGCAGTCTGAGTCTACTGGAACCCAAATGAGGAGACAGCTGTGAGCCTAGCTGAATAGCACTATCTGGTTTCTACGTCATGCTGGGTTCCTTGGGTTAAAATTAATACCCTAATTGGAAACGCTCTTGGTCATAGGAATGGGAATGCTATGGAGAAGCCAAAGGAACTGAAAAACTCTGAATCTGGGACCCCTCTAAAAGCCCAAGCTAGACAAATGTGATGATTCCTCCAAATATAAGGCCAAGACTGAGATGCAGTTGGGCTGATTACAAGCAAAGGCCAACAAAGCTCCACCTATGTGTCAAGTTCCGAGCCAGGCAGAGAAAACATAGCAAGGGAGGAAAAAAAAACAAACAAAAAACAACAACCCTGCCCTCATGGAGCGTGCATTCCAGTGAAGGTGGGGAAGGGGAGATAATAAAAAGGTGAATTATTTGTTAAAGGGTTATACATATTGTGGAAAAAAAAATGAAGCAGATAAGGAGGATGGACTATAAGAACAAGGTTGCAATTTTAAATAGGGTGTCTGGGAAGGCCTCACTGATAAACTGACCTTTGAGGAGGAGGTACCAAGAAGTAAGCCACGCGTGTGTAAAAACGAAAAACACTACAGGCAGAAAGAATAGAATTTGCAAAGACCCTGAGATGGAAACCAGCTTAGCATAGTTGGCAAGCATCCAGAAGCCAGTGTGGCTGGAGAAAAGTGTCAAAGAGGGAGAGTGGTAGTGACATGAGGGCAGAGAAGTAGCCAAATCAGGTCATGTAGGGCCGGGTAGGCCACTATTGGGACTTTGACAAGAGGGAGGAGCTATTGAAGGATTTTTATCAAAGGAGTCACATGATCTGGCTTATTTTAACAAATTCACTCTGCTATGCGGATGATAGACCATAGAGAAACTTGAATGGAAGTAGGGAGGCCAGTGAGAGGGCACTGCACCAACTGAGGAGTGAAATGATAAAACGATAATGGCGTGGAACAAATAGGGTAGTTTGCAGGGTGAAAAACTATGGTGGGACTCTGGATACATTTTGATGTAGGAATTTGACTTAGAAACTGGGCTGCTCCAGTGGTCAAACTGGTCAAACTGGGTCTGACTTAAATTGGACTAGGTCCATGGTGAGGCCTCAGATGAATTAAAATTTAAGACTGAACTAATAGGTTAAATTTACCATAGATAATCTTAGCATTAAGAATTTTTTTGAAGTACAGTTGATTTATAATGTTCTCATTTCTGGTGTACAGCACAGTGATCCAGTTATACATATATATACATTTAAAAAATATTTTCCAGTATGGTTTATCCCAGGATATTGAATACAGTTTTCTGTGTTCTACAGTAGGACCTTGTTGTTTATCCGTGTGTGTGAGTTATTCAGTTGTATCCAACTCTTTTCGACTCCATAGACCATAGCCCGCCAGGCTCCTCTGTCCACAGAATTCTCTAGGCAAGAATGTTGGAGTGGGTTGCCATGCCCTCCTCCAGGGGATCTTCCTGACCCAGGAATCAAACCCAGGTTTCCTGGATTGCAGGCAGATTCTTTACTGTCTGAGCCATCAGGGAAGCCCCTGTTTATCCATCCTATATGTAATAGCTTACATCTGCTAATCTCAAACTGCCAGTCCATCCCTCCCCCTTCAGGTCCCCTTCCCATCCCCACGTCCCCACCCACGTCTGTTTCTCTGTCTGTACCACAGATAATCTTTTATCAGTGGATTTCAGTGGCTGCAGTGGAGAAATGTGAACCATCTTACTTTTGATTTATTCTTATTCTCGATACAGCTTCACAGCAATGCCACATACCTTCTTAAAAAACAAACGATCGTCGCCCCAGTGCAGAGCAGTGAGCTGCATATGCGTGCACCCCTGTGCGCTGGCGGCCGGAGCAACAGGAGGCTGTACTCTGAAGAGTCTTGTCTGGCCTCTCCGTTCACCTCCAGGCAATGACGCAGGGACACAGAGATCTGGGCACCACTCGAACAAGGAATTCCTGGTCAGAGACGGAGACTGTAGTTGGCCCAAAGACAAGCTAAGTTTCCGGGGGAGGCCGAAGAGAAGCAGCGGTCATTGTATTCTGACCTTTACAGTTGGACCCCAGGGGCGGCTGGGGGCTTGGCTCTGACCCTTCCCTCTTTCCTGATGCTGGCCTTGAGCGTCAAAAACGACCTCAGGTCTCCACCCAAGGCTTTGCTGACAACTCAGAGGCGGCAGCCATAAAGGGCCAACAACTTTCCCCATTCCAGCAGCGGGACGTGCTGAGTCCCTGCAAGTTCTGACACCTGTGTGACTTTCCCCCTTCTTTTTCAACACCGAGTTTTGGACCTTTATCTTCGCAGCTCTTCGCACAACTGTTTTAAAACTGTTGTTGAGGTGGGAGAAAGGCCAAGATGGCGGAGGAGACGGACTTTGACCACACCTCGTTTCGGGAACACATCAGAATCACAGCTGCTGAACAAACATTTCCCAGACTAGCAGAGGTAAGTTTGATGGGTCCCTAGAGCAAAGGAGATCTGTGCCCAGCTTCCCAGCAGTGCCCCTGGGGAGGGAGCAAGACCCAGGAGAGGAGTGGGTGCTACTTGGTCAGGGCCAGCGTGGGTCTCAGTGTAGACCAGTCACAGAGGACCACATGGACGCCCACACGCGCGCACACAGTACCTTGACCCTTTATAAGACCCCATACATGGATGACAGCCTTTAGGGAAGGGAAACCCCTAAATGACCAAAGTGACATTTTACAAAAACGTCAAGGTCATTTCCTCTTTTTTTTTTAATTGGAGTATATTTGATTCACAATGTTGCCTTAATTTCAAGTGTATAGCCGAGTGATTCAGTTCTGCATATCCATATAGATAGGTAGATAGATAGATAGATAGATGCTTTTTCAGATTATTTTCCCTTATAGGTTATTACAAAATATTGAGTATAGTTCCCTGTTTTATATGGTAGGTCCTTGTTGACTATCTGTTGTATATGTTAGTGAAAGTGAAAAGTAAAAGTGAAGTCGTTCAGTCCTGTCCAACTCTTTGCGACCCCATGGACAGCAGCCTGTACCAGGCTCCTCAGTCCAAGGGATTTTCCAGGTAAGAGTACTGGAATGGGTTGCCATTTCCTTCTCCAGGGAATCTTCCCGACCCAGGGATCGAACCCAGGTCTCCCACATTGTAGACAGACGCTTTACCATCTGAGCCACCAGGGAAGTCGGTGCAAACTCCAAATTTACCTCTCCCCACCCCTTTCCTCTTTGATAACCATAAATTTATTTTCTATATCTGTGGCTTTGTTTCTGTTTTTTAAGTAAGTTCATTGGTATCTGTTTTTTTTTAGATTCCACCTATAAGCAATATCATATGATATTTGTCTCTCTGACTTCACTTAGTATGACAATCTCTAGGTCCATCTATGATGCTGCAAATGGGATCATTTTATTCTTTTTATGGCTGAGTAATATTCCACTTTGTGTATATGCACACACACACACACACACCCCACATCTTTTTTATCCATTCATCTGTGAATGGACATTTAGGTCCCTTGCATGTCCTGCCTACTGTAAACAGTGCTGTAATCAACACTGAACTGCATGTCTGTAAAGGTCACTCCTTGCACCCATGGATTTGTGAAGTGAGATTTATTAATGTCACATCCTTGCTTTATCAAAGATGTATTATATACAGTTTAGCTTTCATGTCCTATGCAGTTGATTATAAACTGATAATTGAAAATTGGACCCCCCAAATATGGTGTTGACAAGACTTTATACTTTATGATCACATATATTCCTGGTAATAACCCTGTGAGATAAAAAGAATATGTATTACTCCCACAACCATCCCATTTTATAGGTGAAAAAACTAATTCAGAATGGTCAAATGAATGAACAAAAGTCACACAGCTATGCTAGATGCAGAGTTGATCTGATATGTAACTGCATAAAATCCTTATGTAATATCATGCTACCTCTTTTAATCAAAGTGTTGATTTTTAAGAGCATTCCATTTGCTGACCACATTAAACAAGTACACATTTTCTGTGTTTTGGATTAGTTTTCCCCAGCAAAGTGAATTTGCATTTTTCAAAATTCAATTTCAATTTTCAAATATCCATTATAGAACTGATGCCACATTATTTGTTAATTGTTGCCTAATTGTTGAATTTTCTTGTCTTTTGGTACAGCTAAACTTATTTATTTATTTTTTTTGGATGAGACACATTTTGCTAAAATTACCTGCTGTTGTTTGTGATTCCGGTGGTGATGCTGCCAGCTGGAGAAAAGGGGCGGAAGCTTGACTGAAATTCTCATGTTTGATATCTTCAAAGTGGAACCAGCAATTACTTCCCTCCATTTTAAATTTTATAACACAGTGGGGCTACTTAGACTGTACAATGTAGTCCTAAGGTTTTTTGATGTTTCCCCAAATTCTGAGACTTGTTTTATAATCATGACTGCATAAAAACTCTCAGTGGCTTAGCAGACTTACATGGTTACAAAGGAAGCTCACTTCCATAAAATACTCATGTAATAATAATAATAAAAAAAACACCTTTTCTTTGGTATTCAGCTATGTTAGTGCCCTGGAGAAGATGAGCCCATGTTAGTCCTTCACCATAAAGTTGTATATTGTTATTATGACAGCATTGCAAAAGTATTTGTCAAAAATAAAAATAGACCACTTCATTTCTTTCTAACATCTTCATAAAGAGGAACAAAAGGGGACCCAAGTACTAGATAGGAATGATTTTGTAAATACCAGCATTGAGCAGTGACTACAATATGAAAAGAAACCAGTACGATGAAAGACCTGTTTCGTCTATTTCTTCATTTTGATCCCCAAAGCAAGCGTGTGGTTTACAATGAAAATCAGCTTCACTGAGAGTGTGACTATGAAAGAGAGAAGCACAATGGTGCAGAGTAGAGAATTCTGGGTCAGGAGGGCTGCCAGCCCAGTTTTGTTGCTGACTTGTCAGCAAATCATTAACCTCTTTATGTATAAGAATCTTATTTGTGAAATGAAGATCCCTCCACCTGTTCTTAATCAAGTGTTAATGGTTATTAGAAGGATTAATTGTACAATCCCTTGAGTTCCAAAGGGGGAAATGAGGTGTGGAGGCAGCAGCCATAATCTCTTAACTAGATGCTGCCGTATAGACCACTATAGGAGCAGGCTGGGTGGCTTCCCAGGTGGTTCAGTAGTTAAGAATCTGCCTGCCAATGCAGGAGCCACAGAAAACCCGGATTCAGTCCTTTGGTTGAGAAGATCCCCTGGAGGAGGAAGTGGCAACCAACTCCAGTACACTTGCCTGGAAAATTCCATGGACAGAGGAGCCTGGTGGGCTACAGTCCATGGGGTCGCAAAGAGTCGGACACAACTGAGCACACACCACAGGACTAGGCCGCCTGTGCTTTGACACTCTCATTCCCTTATTTAGGAAAGTTAAGCTATAAAAAATGAATTTTTAAACAATCAAAATTTCCAAATAAAAACAATAAGCATAAGCACCTTTTAATCACTATATTAGAATCAATCATTTCATCAATTAATTAATCCATCAAATTAACAACCAAGAGTAGAAGCACCATCTAGAAATTTGCTCCCCTCTGTTGAACCCTTTATGGGAGGTAGATATTATCCATGGACATGTCTGCACCAAATTCTTTTTTAAGCCATACAAATAGCTCAGTGCCTACGATCCCATGATAGCATGTAGAATCAGAATGCAAAATTATAAATATAAAATTTCAAATAAATATTATGTTCTAACCATCATCAGTTTTTAAAATTGGACAAGCTATATCTGGTCATTATATTGTTCTTATTAAATGCATTTTTAATGAATAATAATTGTTTTAATTTTCAGGGGTAAAAAAAACTGGACTAAGGCTATAATATAAAAAGTTCAGAAGTCTTAGCCAGCATACTTAAAACAGTTATAACATCTATCAGTTTTATCTCTCAGATAATTGTTGCCATATAATAGCTGGTCTTATACCCCTCATAAACTTTCAAATTAAGCTTCTACATGCTCTCCTGATTCATAATTTTGTTCTCATGGACACCACTGATATCAGTTAAAATCAAGTCACCTAATGGCTTTCTCTTTAGGAAACTTGCTACTAGCCGCTTATCTTACTTAGAATGAACAATTATCTTTATAAGGGATTGAAAATTCACTAAACAAACACAAAGCTGGATAATCAAGAACAATAACCAAATCAGAACATGGAATACGCAGTCTAATCTATGACTGGGAGAGTGTTAGTTCTACCGTTTCTGAGTTATAAAATGAAACAACTGAAATGTTGGTGCTTTTAAGGTCAAATTTTGTCATTCAAAACACAATACAATTAAGTTACAAATGAATCAAAAATTGTTCTAAGAAAAAGGGAAAAGGAAGGTTTCCTTAGAAGCAAGCAGTGGGCATTTAGTGAATGCAAGGCCCTAAAATGGTGAAAGGAATACTAAGGTGCCATGTTCATGCTTCTACTTGAGTCAGTTGGCACCTGGAAGGAAGATAAGCCTTGAATCAACTAGGAAACAAGTTAAATGATGCTGCAATACTAGTGTTTGTTTTCTATGACCTCTATACAGCCTCATCACTGATTTATCTCCCCAGACATAGGATTCATATAGTGTGTTTTCTGTTGCTGCATAATAGGTTACCGCAAACTTAGTGGCTTACAACAACTCAGTTATTATCTCACTGTAGGTTAGAGTCTGGGCATAGCGTGCCTGGGTTTTCTGCTCAGAGTCTTACTGAGCTGATATCATCATGTCCGTTAGGACTGTGGTTCTCATCTGGGGCTTGAAGTGCTCTTCCAGGCTCTCTGGCTGTTGGCAGAATTCAGTTCCTTGGGTTGTACGGCTTAGAACCCCATTTTTCCTGTTTGTTGTTGGCTGGGGACTGCTCTCAGCTTTGGGATATGGTGCCTGGTTCCTTGCCATGCAGCTGCCATAGGCAGTTCACATGGATGTGTGCTCTTTTCTAGGCCAGCCTGTGGGTATCCCTCTGCCTCTCTCCTCTGTGACTAGCTAGAGAAAGCAATTTGGTTCCAAACGGCTCACTGGATTTGGTCAGTTCCACTGAGTTGACTTAAAATCAGTTGTGCCATGTAACATAAAATAATCATGGGAATGATATCCTATCATATTTTTAAGTCCCTCACACATTTAAAGGGGAGATTATACAGGGATGTAAGTCACTGGAGGTGGGGGAGCGATCATCTTTAGAATTCTGTCCACCATGTTTAGTTCACAAAACATTTCCACACAGTTTATAATTCCACACTCTCTGAAACTTTATGCTCCCCCCTTTAAAAATAAGGAACCAAAATGAGACTAGGACAAAGACGGGAAGAACCATCAATTACAGAATTCCTACTGTGTGCTGGGACAAAATTAGGTGCTTTTCATGCAGTGCCTCTTTTCATTTTCACAAAGCATTTACGATAGTAGCCTTATCCTACTTTATATATGAGAAACACTAGGCTCGGAGTAGATGAATAATTTGCTCAATGTCACAAGGCATGTAAGAAGTATAGCCAAGACTTAAAATCCAAGTCTTTTGATTCCAGTTTCCTTTTTTTCTTTTTCTTTTTAGGTTGTTTAGAAGAACAAAATACTTCATGCAATGTATGCTTCACAAAAAGAAGACGACAGTTACAGGGTTCCTGGGTACAGGCGGGTGAGTAGAATGCAGATAAACATGTCAATGTGTTTCAAATACAGTGGGGGTGCTCAGAAGGGAATATAAGACCAGCACATTGGACTGTGTGGAGGACAATTTGACTACTCCTATCAAAATTTACAAAAAGCATATGACTTCTGATTTAGCAATTCCACTTTTAAGACTACATCCTACCAATATATTTGCTCATGAGAAAAATGAAATGCATACCAAGTTATGCTTTTCAGCACTGTCTATAATAGAAAAGAATGGAAACATCCCAATCGTCCATCCATAAGGGGCTGTTTCTATAAACCATAACACATTCTTGCAATGGAATGCTGTGCAGCTATAAAGAGAGAAAGAATGAGAAGGCTCTTTATGCATGAACATGGGGATGATTTCACTATTTTGTTAAATGAATAAAAGCAAGATACAGAACTGTGTGCATGTGGTCACTGTTTTTATAGAAGATTGTCATATGTGTGTGTGTGCATTGTGTGTAACTTGTATGTGCATAGACTATTTCTGGAAATACACACATGAAAACTGACAACATGATCTATCTCCAGGCAGGGAAACTAGGGTGCTAAGAATAAAAATTGAGTAGAAGTTTTCACTGTAAGAGACTCACGTACCTATTTGACTTTTGAAATGTGTGAAATGTGAGTATATAAGTAGGTGGTCTGCTGGTTATGATAGATCCAAAGGGAAGGAGAAAAGGGGGATCAAGAGACATGGAAAATACTTGCATGTAGAACTCTGTTTATTTGGCAAGGGACATAGAGTTATTTCTGAAATTTTTCTTTGAGGAGCCAGCATTTAAATTTATGTCACTGCTTATTAAGTCCAAAAATAATAGCAAGGAAAAATTAATAGTGAGTAGAAGCCACAAGGAGAAGTATGAGGCCCAGAATATTTAGAATCTAAATATGTAAACAATGAAGCAGTGTAAGAAGTCTGATGGAGCCAGGAAAGAAAATAATAGAATATCACGTAAATGAAAGAAGTTACTACTTTTCGTTCATGCCAAGGGAAATTTCAGTTTACTATCTAGAAACTTATTATTCTCTAAAAACTAATACCTGTATACTTTTTAATTAGAGCATCTTAAATAAACATCCTCTGTTCTCCTAAAAGCAACTACAAAAGTCAAATAGGGGTCTAAATGCCAAGAAAACTAACTGTATCCTCAAGCCTTCAAAATAAAAGTTTTCAAAGCTTTGAGCTTACAGATCTCATGTGCATTAAAGACTTCCAAGATATACACACAGAAACCTCTCCAGGAAGCAGTGTCTTTGAACCCCTCTCCTACGAGGCTGCCTGGTGGTATTTAGTATTGGGGTGGGGGTGGGGTGAGGAGGAAGAAGATGCAGGAGAAACTGGAAATATAGAAGAAAGAGCAGATCCAGAGGATCCAATGGGATGTTTCCTTTTCTCCTCCTGTTTCCTGTGTCCTTAAAGGCACCATTGCCTCCTTTGAGGGCCAAGAAACTGAGATTACAGTCAGATTATGCTTTGTGTGCCTTGGCTGACACCAGAGTGTCCAGCAAGTAAAATTACGTGTTCTGTTGTGCCTGTACCATCCTCATAACCCTGCCTTTCTATTTTGCAATGGAACTGATCACCCAGTAGACCCTCTGGGACCATTGGTAATTTTAAGCCCTATTGGGTGGACAGTCTATTCCAAAGAACACAGCTCCAGCGTTTTCCTGAAAAGTTCTCTCTTTTAAATTTATTTGCAAATAAAGAATTCCCCTGTAGGTGCTATGACAGAAATGGTTCAGGTCTCTGTTTGCTCCTGAAATTGTATACATCCTTTCCACCCACACTGTTTCTAAAGAACTCAGTTTCTGAAATGTGCCCTTTATTTTTGTCCCTTCCTGTCCCTCATAGCCTTCAGGGGGTGGAAATTTAAGTAATTAAAATCTGAAAGAACAACTCTAATTTGCATTCAAGTTGGAAGATGAAACTATTTTTCTGCAGAAATTGCCGCGGCTCTATACCTAAAAGTCATGACATGTGAATGGGACCGGCAAAGTTTTGTTGAAACAAATTAACTCGACGTATTGTAGCCTCACAGTTCACGGGACTGTAGTAGCTTTATGGAATTCCATGTTTAATCAATGCACCGGGGACAAAAAAAAACCCTTTCAGTTTGGTCAGTGACTGCTTCTTTGATGGGTTTAAGTTTGGAGACTTCAAATTAACCCTAAATATTTGCACTCATATTCCTTGGGCAAAATTAGGCAAAAGAAAAGAGACCATTAGGTCTTTTAAACATAGTACTCAGTTACCTGTAGAGGGATGTAAAGATACAAAACTGAAGGCCATGTGGGCCAATTGTTGTGTATTTTAAAATCCCAGAGGACAAAGAGTGCGTGCATTTGTCATATCTAGGGTGCTAGAGGGGAAAAACCACAATAGTCAAAGGAGAACACCAGTTTCAGAGAAAGATGGAGCTGTGAAAGTAGCATTGTGAGTATTCCTAAGTTTCCTTTAGTCTTGTGAAACTCAGCTCTCCACTGCTGATTACAAACTGAGATATTTTGAAAGTAAACTCTTAAAACTCTGCTCAACTCTGCTGACCCTTATTTCTTGGACTGCAAGTTGCCAAGATCATGAAAGCTAAGTAGACAAGTAAGAATGACCAGAGAATTCATCAAAGTAAAATGTAGGTCAGGTGGAGGCCTTAATTTGGGCACCCCCCCAGAAGCCAACCTGAGACAACGACTGGAGTGTAAGTGGTTTATTTGGAAGGTGAATGAAACATCCAGTAGCAGGGGAAAGAAGTGAGGCAGGGAAGTCAGGTAATATACAAATATTGCACTGAAAAATGTAAAGCACTACACAAACAGGATTGCTTTTAATCCAATCTCGTTTTACAGTAGGCAGAATTGAGGCCCTAGAAAAGACGTAAGTTTCACAATTCATCTAATTCATTGTGGCAGAGCCAGATCTACTGCCCACTAATCCCAGGTGTATCTACTTACACTCGAACAGAATTCTTTTAGCATTTCTTGCTTCCCACGTGGTGCAGTGGTAAAAGAATCTGCCTGCCAATACAGGAGACACGGGTTTGATCCCTGGGTTGGGAAGATCCCCTGGAGGAGGAAATTGCAACCCATTCCAATATTCTTGCCTGGAGAATCCCATGTAAAGAGGAGTCTGGCAGGCTACAGTCTGTGGGGTCGCAAAGAGTCAGACACGACTGAGCAATTGAGCATGCACACTTTGGGAAAAAGACAAAAGAGAAAATAATTTCCTATCAAAGATGTAAAAAAATTAAAAAATTACTTTCCAGTGTATGCCCTTGGGTCTGTGAATTTTTAATCCGATTTATTGCACTTTTTTTCTCTATAATGGTATACTGAGAATCTACAGTGCTACTTAGAATAATAACCTTAAGATAAAGGAAAACCCTACATTGTCGAAGGGAGCCCTATTACTATTCTTATAAAAGCAGGAAAGTTAACTAATACATTTTTAAAGGATATTAAGAATCAAGGTTGAAAGAAAATGTTCTAGTTAACCTGAAAATTACATGTACCCTAATATTCATTCTGTAGTTCTCATTCATTCGATTTTAATAGATTTATAAAATGAGAATTTTAGTGTTGGGAAATTTTGTGTTAGAAAATATGAGTTACTATCTGAAGTGAGACCGTGAGATGTGGCTGGATGCGGGAGAGAGTGTAAGTGTTGCGATCAGAGAATTAAGTTCTACACTCTAGCTCTGCCACTTAATAGCTGTGTGGTCTGGGGCAGATTACTTAACTTCTCTGTACCACGCTGAATCATGTCAAGGATTGTAAGAGAATATCAAATCCTTTCAGGCAGAAACTTTGTTTTGTTCACAGCTGTATCCTCAGTGCCTGAAACTGATCAGCAGAGTAAGCATTAGAGATAAACTGTCAAGTGTCAGCATCTAGCATGCTGTAGGTGTCAACATAAGGTAGTCACTTTTATTACCATGAAGAGAAGGATAATGTTTTTAGGAAGAGTGTATGATCTCCATTTCTAGCCAAGCAGGAGGCACAAGGCTCAAATCCAAGGTCAGGAATTGAGGAAATATAGCAGGGAGTCCTGGTTATATAGTGGTAAAGGATTCGCTTGCCAGTGCAGGAGACATAGGTTCGATCCCTGGGTTGGGAAGATCCCCTGGAGAAGGAAATGGCAACCCACTCCAGTATTCTTGCCTGGGAAATCCCATGGACAGAGGAGTGTGGCGGGCTACAGTTCATGCGGTCACAAAAGAGTCAGACACGACTTAGTGACTAAACAACAACAAGGCATGGAGTCAGAGGCATTCAAATAAAACTGTCAGATATCACTTCACATGTATAAGATTTTTTTCGTTTTAAAAAAGGGGGATAAAAGTGTTAGTGAGGATGTGGAAAAATTGGAGCCCTCATACGTGCTGGTAAAAATGGTGCAGTTGCTATGTAAAATAGTTTGGCCTTTTGTCAAAAAGTTAAACATAGAATTATCATAAGACCCTGCAATTCCATGAGCTTCCCAGGTGGCTCAGTGGTAAAGAATCTGCCTGCAGTGCAGGAGACCTGGGTTTGATCCCTGGGTGTGGAAGATCCCCTAGAGAAGGAAATGGCAACCCACTCTAGTATTCTTGCCTGGAAAATCCTATGGACGGAGAGGAGCCTGGTGGGCTACAGTCCATGGAGTTGTAAAGAATTGGACAAGACTGAATGACTTCGCACATACCCGCAATTCCACACCTAGGTATTTACCCAAGATTATTGAAATCAGGGAGTCAGATACTTGTATATTGATGTCCACAGCAGCATTGTGCACAATAGCCCAAAGGTGGAAACAATCTAAGTGTTAACCAACAAATGAATGGATAAACAAAATGTGGTACTTATATGCACTAGGGTATTATTCAGCCATAAAAAGGAACGAAGTTCTCATACATGCTACAACATGGATGAACCTTGAAAACATTATGCTAAGTGACATAATACAGACACAAAGGGACAGATATTGTATGATTCTGCTTTTATGACATATCAAGAATAGGCAAATTCATACAGACAAAAAGTAAATTAGCAGTTACCTGGGGGATGAGGAAGCAGGGAGTTATTGCTTAATAGTTACAAAGTTTTTGTTTGAGCTGATGAAAAGATTTTGGAAATGGATAGTGGTGATAGTTTTATAACATTGTGGATGTAATTAATGCCACTAAATTATACACTTAAAATGGCAAATTTTATGTCATATATGTATTTATTATATATATATATATATTTACCATAATAAGAAAAATAGAGAAGCACTGTTCTCACCTAGAATCAGGATGGTAGACTGAATAATGCTTTCCCTGTCTCAGGTATGCACACTCTAATCCCTGGTTTTATGCCTTTGCATGTCATATTATTTGGCAAAAGGGACTTTGCCATCAACCTCTGATGATTAAGATTACAGATCTTAAAATAAGGGAAGTATTGCAGATTATCTCTGTGGGCCTGATATAGTCATTATGGGGCCTTAAAAGTAGAAGAAGGCAGAAGAGGCAGTCACAGAGATGCTATGGAAGAAGAGACAGGTGAAGTTCCAAGTATGAGAGGCTGTTGATCTATCCACCATTGCTGCCTTTGAAGCTAGGGGAAGAAGGCTGTGAAACCAAGGAATTCTGGAATTCCAGATGTCTGGAAGCTGGGAAATGGGACCTCAGTTCTACAGCTACAAGGAATTGAATTCTTCCAGCAACCTGAATAAACAAAGAAGCAAATTTTGCTTCACAGCCTGCAGAAGAGAACACAGCCCTGCAGACACCTTGAGTTTAGCCTGGTAAAACCTGTGTTGGACTTATAGAACTGTAAAATAATAAATCTGTGTTTAAAACAACAAATAGCGATGCTATTGTGGAGGTGGCTATTACTGTGTGATTGGAAGACAGCTAAGGTCTAGATGAGGTGTTTTGCTGAGTAAGCAGAAAACAGCAAAAATGACCATCAAGAGTGTTGTACAGATTGTTTTTTTCAAAGATGGTTCAATAGTATCTCCCATCCTGTTCTCTTATGCAATGAGAACTTGCCACTCCTCTATCAAGAAGCCCCTCCCCTTGAATCTCCCCTTTGTGACTTCCTGGTAACCAATGGGATATAATGAAAGTAATCCTGTGTGATTTCTGAGTCTGTGTCCAAAGAGTCCATGTAGCTTCTGCCTGGCTCCCTTAAAATACTTGTTCTCCAGGTACTACTTCTCAGGACATTATCTCTTGGAACACAGACTCCATACTGTGAGAAAGCCCAAGTCACTCAGAAGGGTCATGTTTACGTGCTCCAGTCGATATTCCCAACTGAGCCCAGCCTTGGGGTCATCCCCACCCAGATGCCAGATGGGTGAAGCCCCTACGTAATTCCAGCTGACAGTCGTTTGAGTCAACTGCAGCTGAATCTGAATCTATATGCCCCCCCAAATTGCGGTATGTAGACAAACCATCCCAGCCAGACCCATAGTTAGTTGTTTATGTAACTGAGTTTGGGGAGTTTTGTTACAGAGCAATAGATAACCAGAACAAGTGATAAAAGAAGAAACACAATTTAATAACACCCACAGAGAGGCTAGGGAGTGAAGAGGCATATAGATTGTTCTGTGTCTTTTGCTTGGGGGTTAGGGAGATGATGGTCCTCATTACTCATGGAAAGCAGATTTTCAGGGGTGGAGAAGAGTCAAGAAAAAAGATCATCCTTCTATGGAGCAATATGAAAATGAGGGATACCTTTGGTTTTGATGGGAGGCTTGTGATTGAGCTCCCTGGAGCCACTCTTAGCACTGTGAGGAACAGCACTGTAATTCTCAAAAATATTGAAGTTTCAGTTTATTGCAGCCTGGCTGATCCTGAGAAAGGGTTGACCAACCAGTAAGGGTTGACAAGAATTACTGTCAGTTGCCTAAAGTAGAGTAGATATCTACATGTTGAAGTGCCAATGAAGAATGTGTTCCAACATATTGAATTCTTGTGAAAAGCTGTTAAATAATGAAAACTACCCTGGATACTTGCTGCAAGCCTTTTCAAATGACCTGAATTATGATGGTCAATAAATACAAAACTGAAAACATTATGAGATTAAAGAATTATGTCCAGATCAAGCCATCCTGAGATGGTCCAACAAAAATGCTCTTGTAAGAAAGCAGCCTTAGTATTCTACGAACATAACTGTACCAAGAAAACAGGCAGTGATGCAGATTAAATTAGCAGAGCCTCTCTCTAGATGAGCCAGTGATTCATTATGCTTGGTATGCAAAATCTTGGGTATCGGGAAAATTAAGGGGAAAAGTGGACAATAGTTAACATTGAAGTTTAACAAAAGATTTCTCAAAAGGAACCTCACAAAAAGCAGTTTTGTTTTGTTTGTTTGTTTTTGTTTATTTATTTATTTTTGGCCAGTGAAGATTCCAACAGATGGCCACATCTATGTTTGTTAGAATCCCTTGGACCCTCACTGTTCATTAAAACTTCATTACTCAAGAGCACAAGACCAAAGACAGTGTACTAACTCAACCTGCTCTCTTAAGTACTTGGCTGTGCTACACTAAACAAATACATTAAATAATGGGCCTCTTAGTATGGATGTGAAAGTTGGACCGAGAAGAAAGCTGAGCACCAAAGAACTGATGCTTTTGAACTGTGATGTTGAAGAAGACTCTTGAGAGTCCCTTGGACTGCAAGGAGATCCAACCAATCCATTCTGAAGGAGATCAGTCCTGGGTGTTCTTTGGAAGGACTGATGCTAAAGCTGAAACTTCAGTACTTTGGCCATCTCATGCAAAGAGTTGACTCATTGGAAAAGACTCTGATGCTGTGAGGGATTGGAGGCAGGAGGAGAAGGGGATGACAGAGGCTTGATGGCCTTACCGACTCAATGCACATGAGTTTGGGTGAACTCCGGGAGTTGGTGATGGACAGGGAGGCCTGGCGTGCTGCAATTCATGGGGTTGCAGAGTCGGCCACGACTGAGCGACTGAACTGAGCAGAACTGAACTGAACTAGCCCCAACTTGTGGTTTTTCATTCTGTACTTCATACCTACAGGGAGCTTATCCACATATACAAATTTAAGTTACTCCTTTAAGAACTACTTACTGATTCCTGGACTTCCCTAGGGGCTCAGATGGTAAAGCATCTGTCTACAATGAAGGAGACCCAGGTTCAATCCCTGGGTCAGGAAGATCCCCTGGAGAAGGAAATAGCAACCCACCCCAGTACTATTGCCTGGAAAATCCCATGGATGGAGGAGCCTGATAGACTACAGTCCACAGGGTCACAAAGAGTTGGACCTGACCTAGTGACTTCACTTTCACTTTACTGATTCCTATATCTGTGTCTCCCAGTTCTTTCTCCTCACCCACTCTTCAGTTCCACCCTAAAGCGTGAAATTAAGGGAAAATATCTGCTCAGATATTTCCCCAGTTTTTTTTATTTTTAAATAAGAACCCATTATCCTAAAGTGATTGGAATTGATTTTCAGTGGCAATGATCATCACATCTTTTTATTTTAATCTAATTAATTTGCTTTGTGAATCTCTTTTCAGTACTAGCACTCAAGTAAATGCCCAGTCAACACTCTGAATTATTGTGATCCACATTATGAGGGTTTTTAAAAGAAAGCTAGCATCAGCATTAGTAAACATGGATATTATCTTGCAGACTTTAAGAGAGAAAAATCTAAATCCTCTATCCATCAACATGAGAAAGTTGGAGCAGATCACTGCTTTTAAAATTGGGCAGTATGAGCTTGAGGGAGTCTGTGACCTCCCTTCAGGGATGCCATTGAGATGAGAGGGCTCTCAACATGGAAAACTTCCTCTTCCCTTGCCTCTCACAAGTGTAAACCAAAGCAACTCCATTTTCATTTGTTTTTCATATTGTAAGTTTTTTTTTGGTATAAATGTTTCTAAATCTGATTTTTGTTTGGAAAACTTGCAGTCTGGCTGATCTGTAAGACCTCCTCTGGTGCTTATATTCAGTGGTCCTATCAAGTCATGAAAAAGAGGCTGTGGGATCAGGATGATAAACAAAGTAGTTTAAATATATCTTCATAATCTACCTTTGTGTGTTAGATGAAATCAGACAGCAAGTGCAAAGGGAGCTTTACTGTATTGTGTTGTGCAGGTCGGCTGATGCTCTTGATTTGCAAGGGCAAAAGTGCTCCTGCTTCACTGCTACTCTTTAGCAGAATAAAAGGTGCTCATATTTCATCATCTCATGGCCTCTTAAGGCACTTTGGGGCTTTGAATATCTAGAGCTTGAAAACTTAACAATGACTGTAGCAGATGCTGTTGGTGCCCATATTTATTCTTGCCCTCACCATTCCCACATATGCCCACAGTTCTTCTTGTAAGCACCTGCAACTGCCTGAGTCCTTTCTTTGGCCGCAGGAATAAACTTGGTCTATGTACAAGGAAAACTGGAGATGCTAAGTGTTGATGTTTCCAGGACTAGCCCTCAATGAAGGACCAGAGTTGGTGGATAAATACTCCAGCTGCATCCCCCACTTGGGTGAGACAATTATAAGACAAGTTCTGTAGTCACCAAGAGGTCCCCAGTAAGGTTAAGCCCTTATGGTCCACGGCAGTAACTTCATTAATTCACTGTGGATTGCCTCCCTTCCTTCTCTTGTCTCTCCTGCTAGTTCTTCTTGGTATTGTCTCCAAAATAAACTGGTCCCAAATAAACTTTATTGTCTAATCGCTCAGTTGTGTCTGACTGTTTTGTGACCCGTGGACTGTAGGCCACCAGGCTCTTCTGTCCATGGGATTCTCCAGGCAAGAATAGTGAAGTAGGTTGCCATGCCCTCTTTTAGGGGATCTTCCTGACACAGGGATTGAACCTGCGTCTCCTGAATTGCAAGCAGATTCTCTTCTGCTGTCCACCGGGGATGCCCACCCCCCCAAATAAACTACTCACATTCATATCCTTTTTGCAAGGTCTGCTTCTAGGGGAAACACAAGTGTATTAGTCAGAGTACAGTCAGGAGACAGAAAGCTCACCAGTTATTTTAACAGGAGAATTTAATGTAAAAAATGTCAGCTATGTATAAAATTAACTTGCTGTCTGTATTAGTTTCCTGGGGCCACCATAACAAAAGACCACAAACTGGATGGCTTAAACAACAGAACTTTTTTGTCTCACAGTTCTGGAGGCCGGAAGTCTGAAATCAAGATTTTGGCAGGGAGTTTCCTCCTGAGGGCTGTGAAGCAGAATCTATTTCATGCCTCTCTCCTAGTAGCCTCAGGAGAGGCTACCTCTTCTGGTTGCCTCAGGTTTTCATTGGCTTGTGGATGGTATTCCCCCTGTGTATTCACATTGTCTTTCCTCTATATGGAAATGGCAACCCTCTCTAGTATTCTAGCGTGGAAAATCCCCACGGACAGAGGAGCCTGGCAGGCTACAGTCCATGGGGTCGCAGAGTCAGACACGACTTAGCAACTAAACTACCACCATCCCTTTATATGTTTGTCTCTGTCTTGATTTCCTCTTTTGATAAGGACACTGATCATATTGAATTAGTTCAGTTCAGTTCAGTTCAGTCACTCAGCCGTGTCTGACTCTTTGTGACCCCATGAATTGCAGCACACCAGGCCTCCCTGTCCATCATCAACTCCTGGAGTTCACTCAAACTCACGTCCATCGAGTCGATGATGCCATCCAGCCATCTCATCCTCTGTCGTCCCCTTCTCCTCCTGCCCCCAATCCCTCCCAGCATCAGAGTCTTTTCCAATGAGTCAACTCTTCGCATGAGGTGGCCAAAGTATTGGAGTTTCAGCTTCAGCATCATTCCTTCCAAAGAACACCCAGGACTGATCTCCTTTAGAATGGACTGGTTGGATCGCCTTGCAGTCCAAGGGACTCTCAAGAGTCTTTGAATTAAGGCTCATCCTAATGACCTCTTCTTAACTTGATCATTGGCAAAGACTTTATTTCCAAGTAAGGTCACATTCACAGGTACTAGGACTTCAACATCTTTTGAAGGGACACAATTCAACCCATAAGGGCACCTGAAGAGGAAAAGAGATCTCTAAACTATCATGGAGGCAGCAACTTGAAGAAACTTCAAGAAACAGCTACCACCCCTAGTACTGAAGGAGCAGAGAGAAGATGTCAAAATTACTCAAAGTTAGAGATCTGGAGGAAGGACCACATCAGGCTGAGACACAGATGCTTAAGGAAGGGACACCAGTTGATTGGGACTGGTGTGTTTGTGCTAAAACAAGAGGTCTCATGTGGCCTGGACCCAGACCTCTAAAGGGAGGGGATGCTGGTATCTCTGGAGGGGGTACATGATGAAACTGGCTCTGCAAGTGTTGGAAAAACTGCAAACTGGGTTTGCAGTTTGCTGTACCAGCAGCATTGGTACAAGAGGAGACTGCAACTTCTGGGATTAAGAAGTGAGGTTGGGGTGACTCTCATAGAAGCAGGAATTTAACTGGAAATGCCAAGAAGTAAACAGGAAGAAGCATGTCCCTTCTCCTCCTCCAGCCTTGCATCTCTTTCTAGCACTCTGCATGAACAAAGCCTAAAAGGGAACAGCTGGCAGGCAGAAATGTGGTTTGTCAGATCCCAGTCTCAGCATCATAAAGCAAAGTATAGAATGCTCAGTTTGGAGCTGAGCAAGAATAGCTTAATAACTAGCACATCAACCTGAGACAATCAGGCAACTGTGAAAAGTAAGATTTTTATCTCAAGGAATAAGGAGTGTAAAGATTAGGTCTAAAAACATCAATATGGATGCTTGATTAATGGCAGTTAATGAAACAGTATCTGAGTGAGAAAGAAACACCTCTGTAGAGGTGTGGCTATAAAGTAGTATGATTGAATTCTTAATAACATAGAACTTCAGCATACAAATGAGAACAGTTCTTTCCAAAGTAGTTTCATGGGAATTTTTCCAACTTATTCTTTCAATATGGCCTTGGCCATGGCCAAAGATAGAACTTCTCTTTGTGAGTCCATGCATTGCATTTTGATTCAATCCATGTTGCCAATACTTTGTCTTTTGAGGGTAAACTAACTTTTTGGAAGCAATTTAATATTCCAAACTAGGTGAATAAAAGTCACATGACCAGGCTTGACTCTGCCTTTTGGGGGCAGGTTGAGGAGAGAGGTTTCTGAGGGGTAGTATGTTAAAATACAGGTATAATTTTTGCTTTGAGGTGATATCTGACTGGTGGTTTCTGAAGCTAAAATTCTGAGTATCTTCTGGGCACTGAAAATCAGATTGATGTATATTTATATATGTATATATATTTACACACTACCATGTGTAAAATAGATAGCTAGTGGAAAGTTGCTGTATAAGACGGGGAGCCCAGCCTGGTGCTCTGTGATGACCTAGAGGTGTGGGATGGGGGCAGGGTGGGCAGGAGACTCAAGAGGTTTTATATAAATAAATAAATAAATAAATAAATATATATATATATACACAGAGAGAGAGAGAGAGAGAGAGAGAGAGAGAGAGGCATACCAGACCACCTGACCTGCCTCTTGAGAAACCTGTATGCAGGCCAGGAAGCAACAGTTAGAACTGGACATGGAACAACAGACTGGTTCCAAATAGGAAAAGGAGTACGTCAAGGCTGTATATTGTCACCCTGCTTATTGAACTTATATGCAGAGTACATCATGAGAAATGCTGGACTGGAAGAAACACAAGCTGGAATCAAGATTGCTGGGAGAAATATCAGTAACCTCAGGTATGCAGATGACACCAACCTTATGGCAGAAAGTGAAGAGGAACTAAAAATCCTCTTGATGAAAGTGAAAGAGGAGAGTGAAAAAGTTGGCTTAAAGCTGAACATTCAGAAAACGAAGATCATGGCATCTGGTCCCATCACTTCATGGGAAATAGATGGGGAAACAGTAACACAGTAGCTGACTTAATTTTTTTGGGCTCCAAAATCACTGCAGATGGTGACTGCAGCCGTGAAATTAAAAGACGCTGACTCCTTGGAGGGAAAGTTATAACCAACCTAGACAGCATATTAAAAAGCAGAGACATTACTTAGCCAACAAATGTCTGTCTAGTCAAGGTTATGGTTTTTCCTGTGGTCATGTATGGATGTGAGAGTTGGATTATAAAGAAGGCTGAGCACCGAAGAATTGATGCTTTTGAACTGTGGTGTTGGAGAAGACTCTTGAGAGTCCCTTGGACTGCAAGGAGATCCAACCAGGCCATCCTTAAGGAGATCAGTCCTGGGTGTTCATTGGAAGGACTGATGTTGAAGCTGAAACTCCAATACTTTGGCCACCTGATGAGAAGAACTGACTCATTTGAAAAGACCCTGATGCTGGGAAAGATTGAGGGCACGAGGAGAAGGGGATGACACAGGATGAGATGGTTGGATGGCATCACCAACTCGATGGACATGGGTTTGGGTAGACTCCGGGCATTGGTGATGGACAGGGAGGCCTGGTGTGCTGTGGTTCATGGGGTTGCAAAGAGTTAGACAGGACTGAGGACTGAACTGAACTGAATAGAGAGAGAGAGAAGAGAGAGAGAGAGTCATATATATAGTTATGACTATAACTATAGTCATAGCTATAGTATGACTATATATATATAGCCTCTTGAGCCTATATATTGACTATATACACTTATGACTATATATAGTTATGACTATATATATGACTATATATAGTTACGACTATATGCATAGTTATATAGTTTTATATATATATATATATATGACTGATTCACATTGTTGTATGGCAGAAACCAACACAATATTGTAAAGCAATTATCTTCCAATTAAAAAATAAATTGGATTGAGAGCAATGCACAACCACACAATCAAACTCTCAGAATGTTATGTGAGCAATGCACAGGGGACAATGAGGACAACCAAAATCTGTCTTTTGGCAAGAACTGGGTCTTGCTAGATCTCTGCTCATTTTAGGATGAGTAAATAGAAACAACTTAATAGAGGTCTGTTAAAAACATGGCAGAGCAAGAGAAATACCACCCTGAAGACTCAGGAGAAGAATGTGTGTATGTGTGTATTCAGTCATATCCAACTGTTTGCAACCCTATGGACTGTAGGCTACTGTCTATGCAATTTCCCAGGCAAGAATACTGGGGTGGGTTGCCATTTCCTCCTCCAGGGGATCTTCCCAACCCAGGGATCAAACCCGCATCTCCTGCATTGGCAGGTGGATTCTTTACCACTGAGCCACTAGGAAAGCCCATAGGAGAATGCTAACTGTGAAATGACTTACTACTGAAACCAACAGAAAACTATATCTATGAGACTACCAGAGGATGTAACTTCTACAAGATTGGAGCAGTAGCAGAAATGAAATCAACTATAGAAAAATAATAGGAAGATGGTTGAAATAAGGAACAAATTTTAAAAGAAACTGTAAGAGAACTAGAATAGCAGAATTAAAAATCCTTTCTGGGAACAGAATTGACACTAAAATACTGAATTGGTAATGCAGAAAACAAACATAAAAAATTTCCCAGAATGTAGAGAACAAGCAGAAAACAAATGAAAAGACATGATTAAACAGAAAAATTATCAAACCTAAAATTATAGATACACAAGAGAAAGATTAGTATAACTGGAATCAAGCGATGATCAGATATAATTGAAGAAAATGTTCATAAGTCAATAAAAGATCTGATCGTGCAGTTTGGAAGTCCAGAATCTTGCAGGGACAAAAAATAGAAAGAAATTCTCATGGAGATGTATTTATGAATCATAAGAATTTAAACATATCCTACAAATATCTAGTCATTTAATTAGTTTACTTATAAAGGAAGGAAAAATCAGGCTAGTCTTGGTGTTTTTAACTAAACTGAATGCTGAAAGGCTACAGAACCATGTCTAAAATATTTGGTGAGAAAAAGATTTGGTTCAAATAGCCAATATTTATTTATGAATGAAAGCAACAGAAAGGCATGAGTATTATAGATTAATATGCCATCCATGTTATATTTAGAAAACAGTAACTTGAAGATCTCTATCTGTGTAAACATTTACTATATAGATTGAAAAAATTTATAATGACTAAATGGAATAAACACAATGCATAGACTACACATGTCTTTAAAGGAAAAAGAAGAATACCCAAAATGGCATAAAAGCAATGAAACATTAGTTATAACAATAAACAAAAATTGTTATAACTTCTTACTAAAATAGAAATATGAACTGTGGTGTTGGAGAAGACTCTTGAGAGTCCCTTGAACTGCAAGATCAAACCAATCAATCCTAAATGGAGTCAGTCCTGAATGTTCATTGGAAGGCCTGATGCTGAAGCTGAAGCTCCAATACTTTGGCCACCTGATGCAAAGAACTGTCATTGGAAAAGACCCTGATACTGGGAAAGATTGAGGGCAGGAGGAGAAGGGGACAACAGAGGACAAGATGGTTGGATGGCATCACTGACTTGATGGACATGAGTTTGAGCAAGTTCCAGGAGTTGGTGATGGACAGGGAAGCCTTGGGTGCTGCAGTTCATGGGGTCAAAAAGAGTCAGACACAACTGAACAAATGAACTGAACTGAACCCTCTGATTAGATTATAACATATACCTATATATTGCTTGTGAGAGTCAAAAAGACACTGAATCTTAAAAATTAAAAATGGACCAAATTTATATTTGTTTGCAAATGCAAATAAAAGGAAAGTAATACTAATTTCAGGCAAAGGTGACAATTTCAGGCAATGCAGAATTCAAGGCAAAAAGCATTATGCAGAGCAAAAAATAACAACTATGAAACTTATATGCCAAATAACTCAGTGTTGGTATTTATAAAGCAGAAACTGTCAGAAACTCTTTGACAGACACATTAATTTAATAGTTTTTTAGAGATGTTAATGCAACTCTATTAGATAAAACATAAAAATAAGAGGATATATCTAATTTGGATAATATAATTAATAAAATTAATTTAATAAAAATATGTTGAACTTTATACCTTACGGAGAACATTCTCTTTCTGATTAGCTACACCATAATTAAAAAGCTTATTTTACTAGGCCTTAAAGAAAACTCTAATGTATTTTAAACAGCAGAAATCATGCAGGCTGTGCACTTACGCACAATGCAATAAAACTAGAAAATAATTACAGTAGTTTAAGCAGCCCCCCAAACTGAGTTTCATGCCTTGTGTTCAAGCCCATGTAAAGGGGTTGCAAGAGGGAAGGTTTAAATGACTTTGGTAAGCTTCGAGCTAGTGGTAAAGAACCCTCCTGCCAATGCAGGAGACATAAGAGGAATGGGTTCGATTCCTCAGTTGGGAAGATCCCCTGAAGAAAGAAATGGCAACCCACTCCAGTATTCATGCCTGGAGTATCGCATGGAAAGATGAGCCTGGTGAGCTATAGACCATGTGCCGTGCTTAGTTGCTCTGTTGTGTCCGATTCTTTGTAACCCCAAGGACTGTAGCCTGCCAGGCTCTTCTGTCATTGGGGATTATCCAGGCGAGAACCCTAGAGTGGGTTGCCATGCCCTTCTGCAGGGGATCTTCCCAACCCAGGGATTGAAGCCAGGTCTCCCACATTACAGGTGGATTCTTTACTGTCTGAGCCACGAGGGTAACACAGAGCTGGACACGACTGAAGCGACTTAGCACATCACCGCAGACTTGTTCTATTTCCTACCTATAGGGCTTATGTGCTTCTGATGTCCTGTAGAGGAATCTATTTGGAAGAATTAAACACACCTGGGAATAGAAGATCTGCCGATATATAATACTCAAGCTTTAGAGATGATCCAATTCTTTTAGGATTTTGTAGCAGTTTGGGATTCACAGACAGAAACTGCTGACAGTCTGTGGTTTCACAAACAGTCCAAATCACCAAAGCTATCTTACTGTAATGCAGGATACAGGATGCTTGGGGTTGGTGCACTGGGATAACCCAGAGGGATGGTATGGGGAGGGAGGTGGGAGGGGGGTTCAGGAGTGGGAACTTATGTACACCCATGGTGGATTCATGTTGATGTATGGCAAAATCAATACAGTATTGTAAAGTAAAAAATACATAAATAAAATTTAAAAAAAAGAAAAAAAATGTGTGCGTGTGTGTCTGTGTGTGTATACACACATGTATTTTTTTCTGAAAAAGTAAGTGGATGGGAGTTTAATTTGTATACACTGAATACACTAATTAGGAGTGAGTCATGATGAGTTAAAAATCTTTCATTCTCCTTGGGCCACACTCACCTAATATTCAGGCTGATGTAGGCATGAACATATTATTCCAAGCGAAATGTCTGGATGGCCTCTTCTTTCCCTTCCTGATTGCTCATCTTCCTTTTAACAATCAGAAAGGCACTTTCTTCCTTTTCTCCCTTTCTCCTTTCTTTCACTCCCATTTTTTCTAGCTCTTTACTGGAGAGGATTAGTGTTGAAGTTGATGGTTGAAACAGCGGAGATAAGTTGTTGGATAAAAGAAATAGAATTTCAAGACAGTTCTCTGGATTGATGAGATTACTGGGAACAACTACCATGTGCCCCACCCCTATTGCTAAGGGCCTTGTTCAGCAATACATCATCCCCACTAGTAAAGAAACAGCTGTAACACTAATATAAGGCAGGTGGGTGGAGAGAACCTATGTTGTATTTCATTGATACCTGAGAAACTCAGGGACTTTACAGATTAAAATTCTTTGCACAAATTAAATTAAGTAGAAAATAGGACTTGCTTGGCAGTTCAGTGGGTAAGACTCTGCCCTTTCAGTGCAGGGGGCATGAGTTTGATCCCTAGTTGGGGAACTAAGACCCCCAACTAGGTGGCTTGGACCAGGGGTTTTTTGGCATGGTGCATCCAAAAAAAAAAAAAAAAAAAAGGCAGTAGAAAATGAACATTGGTAAAGATGTTATTCAAAGCATTATTTCCTAGAATAGTGAATTCTAATCATAGGCAGTAGTCATGAAATGACTCAACATAAAAAAAAAAAAGAACCCTTCATGAATACATCAAAATTTCACATCTAAAGAATGGGTTCCTCCATATAAAGATGAAGATTTAGTCGGTGAGATGATTGCTCTAGGTTAAAAAATCTACAATGACTCCTAGAATTTGGCTATGCACTTAATGCATGTCTTTCTCAAACTCAGATTTAAGGGCTAAGTCTGTGGCTAAATACTGTCTAAATAAACAGTAACCAAGTTAAGTATGTAATGCCCTAGTGAGCCAGCTGACAAAAAATAAGGGTGACTCACAGTCTGGTTCCAACAACATAAGGCAAGTATGTGCCAGACTCAAATGTACTTCTGTGCCATTCCAATCTCTGATTGAGCATATGGTCAACATAGGAAGGGAGCTCTGTTTTGTCAGGAACATGGAAGTAGAAGGAAAAGCAGCATAGGCTTACATTCGTTCAGTTGTTCTTTCATCGAACATTTACTGAAATGCTGTTGGGAGGCAGACATTGCATTAGACTGGGGGGATAGATTCAAAACCTTGAAGGCTTCTCAGGCCAGCCAGGGGAGACAGATACATTATCAAATATAATATCCATCATAGATGCTGGACCAGTGCTTCTCAAACTTTAATATGTGTAAGAATCACCTGGAGAGCTTGATTAGATGGTTGGATAGCATCACTGACACCATGGACATGAGTTTGAGCAACCTCTGGGAGATGGTAAAGGACAGGGAAGCCTGGCATGCTGCAGTCCATGGGATCCCAAAGAGCTGGACACGACTGAGCAACTGAACAACGACAACATGGAAGCACATGCAGGGCATGGTGTACATGAGAGGGAGTTATCTATTTTACCTAAAGGTGATGATTGAGCTGCATTGCAAAAAATAAGTAGTTATTTACTCACCAGACAAAAAAAGGGGAAGTGTATAGAATTTAGCAACAGTTTGCTGGGGCCCAGTGTGTGACAGATAAGAATGTAGAGAAGAACGTGGAACACATCATGCATGGTGATAAGAGCCACATTAAGGAGTTGAGATTTAATTCTGTGGATAGTGGAGAGTCACTGAGAGTTTTAAGTAATGAAATAAGCCATGCAGGTATTTGGCAAAGAAGATTCCAGTAAGAGGAAACAAAAAGGGTAAAGACTTTGAAGTTGGAGTGTCCTTGGTGTGTTCATGGACAAGCAGTGAAGCCAACGTGGCAGGAATACAAGCGTTGCAGTACCAGGTGATGAGCTCAGAGAACTAGGCAGGGGACAGATCGTGTAAAGCCTTAAGGGCCATTTTAAGAACGCTAAATTTTATTTTAAGCCCATTGAGCTGAGATATGACATGATTTAACTTAGGTTTGAAAGTGTTACTCTGACTACCATTTGCACTTGTAAGGGGATAGATGAGGAGGTAAGAAAGTAGTTTGGAGGTGATTGTAGGAGTCCAGGAGAGAGTTGATGGTGGCTTGGATCAGGGGTTTTTTGACACATTCATATATTCATGTATATCTACCACCACAGTCATGATATGGAACAGTTCCATTATTCTAAAAGCTGCTTCATGCTGCCTTTTTGTAGCCATACCACTCCCCTAAGCCCCAATTACTGGGGCTAAACTTATTTCTGTCCCTATCATGTTATCTTTTCCAAAGTTTCACATAAATAGAATCATATAGTATATAGCTTTCTGGATCTGGCTTCTTTCATTAAGCAAGATGCATTTGACATTCACCCTTGATGTTATGAGAATCAATAGTTCATCCCTTTTTATTGCTGAGTAGAATTCCATTTTATGGATGTACCACAGTTTGTTTATTCATTTACCAACTGAACCAAATGAAGGACATTGGGTTGTTTTTCCTGCTTTTGGTGATTATGAATAAAGTCACTATTTGTATGTTTGTAAATATTTGTATGTAGTTTTTTGTATAAACATGTTTTTATTTCTTTTGGATAAATATCTGGGAATGTGATTGGTATATATGTAAGAGTATGTTTAACTTTATAAGCAACTGCCAAACTGTTTTCCATTAAGAGTATACCATCTTATACCATCTTGCATTCTTGCCAGTTAGAGTTCCAGTTGCTCTGCAAGTTTGTCAGTATTTGGTATTGTCATTATTTTTTATTTTAGCCATTCTAGTGGACGTGAAGTCGTGTCTCACTGTGGTTTTCATTTGCAAGCTGTTGGCAAGTAATGTTGTATAGAGTAGAGTTGGAAGGATTCACTAGTAAATGGATGTGAGATGTTAAAGAGTAAGGAGTCAAGTGTGATTTCAAGATCTTTGCCCTGATTAACATGACAGTGAAAGAG
This sequence comes from Capricornis sumatraensis, assembly GCF_032405125.1. Taxonomy (NCBI): domain Eukaryota; kingdom Metazoa; phylum Chordata; class Mammalia; order Artiodactyla; family Bovidae; genus Capricornis; species Capricornis sumatraensis. The sequence goes on along the minus strand of NC_091092.1, from coordinate 102,034,512 downwards.
GTAGAGTATTCAGAATCAGAGTTAATATGACATTTCAGTGGCTCTGGAAGAGTAGTCATTAGGAAAGAGAAAATGGTTATTGTTATTGGGCAAAGGAAAAGTGATAGCACACTTATATTCCCATCAAGAACTATGAGTGAGATTTATTTAGAACAAATAGAACTGAAGATGATAAAAGAACTTTCTTTTATGGGTGGTGTGTGGGTGGAAAATGAAAGGTGTCATCCTCAAGGAAAGACGTGTCAGTCTGGGAAAAGCAGGCTCCTGTTAACATCTCAGTGATGTGATTCACTGTGAAACCCGGAAACCTGTTTTATAGCTTGGGTGGGTGGTGGCTGGGGCAGAGTTGTTTTTACTAACACAAAGAACAGAGAGAAGCTGATGGATTGGATAATGGAAACTGGTACCTGGGCCTAATAGACCATGATGTCATCTTGAATAAGCAAATCTAAGGAAAGATACTAGTACACACAAAGTAGACTGTAAGAAAGCTGACAAAACAAGAGGGCCTACCAGAAATTCTTTGTCTTGAGTTCTCCACCTGGTTTCTCAGAAGGACCCAAGATATTTAGTATAGATTATCAGTCATCTCTGGTTTAGATAAAGGCGAGGATGATATAAGGTACAATAAAGAAGAGATTATCAGGGACCCTCCTGGCGCCACAGTGACAAGGTTCTAATCAGACAGAGATCTTCCTATCATATTTTTGGGATGCTTGATGGCTCAATTTCTAGTTCTTCTTTGGCTTCTGTATTAATTCCCTCTTTAAAACTTTCTGTCTTTATTTTTACTAATTGTTTTTAACAACTAACATAGCACTATTGTTTTTATTATTGCTTTGTGAAAAATTCAAACAATTTAGAAACATGCAATAAAGAAAGTAAAAGTTTTCTTAAATCTTACCACCCCATATCATTAGCATTATGTTTTGGTAGACCATCCTTTCTCAATTATGCATGCATTACTCACAGCTGTACTTTTACTTAAATGATTTAATAGTACACATGCTTGTTTCTTTAACTCATGGAAACTTTTGAAAGACTGTGATTTATTTAATTTTTTTACTGATACCCCCACCTCCTGCTGTAACCAATGTAAATAACTCTGTGTTTTTTCTTCCAGAACTTTCTGTATAATCATAAATTTTTACACATGTGCACACATACACATTGTTAATTGTTTAACAAAAACAAGATTTTTATAATGTACTTTCCTGGATCTTCCTTTCCTCACTGTATTTGCATAATTCTTTTCTATGATTATCTAATATTCTGTGCTCCAATTGGTCAACATTAATTTTGCTTCCCTTCTTTCTGCCACTACAAACATTGCTACAGTAGGTATCTCTATATATACCTTACATACTAGAGATTTGTTGATCATACTGCTGTCTTTATTTCTATGTGAGAGAATCCAAGAAATAGGATTTCTGAGTTGAAAACTATGTGTAATTATAGCTTTAATAAATACTGCCAAATTAGCTTCCAATCAGATTGTTCATGATATCCTCATTTTATTTTCCCATCATTATTAAAGTATAATTGGCAAAAATTGTGTATATTTAACAATTACGACAATGTTTTGATTTATGTATACATTATGAAATAATCATTACAATGTAGCTAATTAATATATCTATCACTTCACATATTTCTCATTTTTTTTGTGGTGAGAATTCTTAGGGTCTACCTTAGCAAATTTCATCTATACTATACAGTATTGTTAACTATATTCACATTGCTTTACAGTAGATCCCAAGAACTTACTCATCTTGTATAACTGAAACTTTGTACTGTTTGACCATTATCTGCCTATTTCCCCCTCCCTCAAGCCCCTGACAACTACCATTTCACTCTCTGTTTCTATGAGTTTGCCCATAGATTCCATATATAAGTGGAGATCATGTTTGGCCCTTTTAAAAAAATGTATTTATTTTAATTAGAGGCTAATTGCTTTACAGTATTGTGGCGGTTTTTGCTATACATCAACATGAATCAGTGTTTGGCTTTTTTCACTTAGTATAATGTCCTTTGGGCTCAGCCATGTTGTTATAAACGTCAGGATTAAAAAAAAATCAATCAGATAATTTGTCATTTATTTAGTTCATTTATATTTAATGTAATCAATTATATAGTTGATTTTTAAATCTACTATTGTACTATATATGATACATATGTACAATCTGTCTTTTGTTTTTTTCCTACTTTGTTGCCTTTTTAATTATTATTCAAGTACTTCTTATTTCATCTTTTCCATCTGTTAACTTGTTAGTTATACAGTTTATTTTAGTGGTTTCCCTTCCAGTATAACAGTGTGATAACCACCATGATTTGTATCCAAGTAAAACTGGCGAAAATTATAAAACTAATCCAACCGTTTAAAGTCTCAGGAAATAGTCCTGTGGACACAAAGCAAATGGAAGAAGCATGTATTCAAAGCAGTTTTCTAAAACTTTGTATGAATTGCAGAAGTGTATGGTACTTGAACCAAGACCTGTGCCATCCTTCCCACTTTTCCACCTTCAGTTCAGTTCAGTTCAGTCGCTCAGTCATGTCTGACTCTTTGCGACCCCATGAATCACAGCACGCCAGGCCTCCCTGTCCATCACCAACTCCTGGAGTTCACTCAAACATGTCCATCGAGTCGGTGATGGCATCCAGCCATCTCATCCTCTGTTGTTCCCTTCTCCTCCTGCCCCCAATCCCTCCCAGCATCAGGGTCTTTTCCAATGAGTCAACTCTTCACATGAGGTGGCCAAAGTATTGAAGTTTCAGCTTCAGCATCAGTCTTTCCAATGAACACCCAGGACTGATCTCCTTTAGGATGGACTGGTTGGACACCCTTGCAGTCCAAGGGACTCTCAAGAGTCTTCTCCAACACCACAGTTCAAAAGCATCAATTCTTCAGTGCTCAGCTTTCTTCACAGTCCAACTCTCACATCCATACATGACCACTGGGAAAACCATAGCCTTGACTAGACGGACCTTTGTTGGCAAAGTAATATCTCTGCTTTTCAATATGCTGTCTAGGTTGGTCAAAACTTTCCTTCCAAGGAGTAAGCGTCTTTTAATTTCATGGCTGCAATCACCATCTGCAGTGATTTTGGAGCCCCCCCCGCCCAACCTCAAAGAAAAGTCTGACACTATTTCCACTGTTTGCCCATCTATTTCCCATGAAGTGATGGGACCAGATGCCATGATCTTCGTTTTCTGAATGTTGAGCTTTAAGCCAACTTTTTCACTCTCTTCTTTCACTTTCATCAAGAGACTTTTTAGTGCCTCTTCACTTTCTGCAATAAGGATGGTGTCATCTGCATATCTGAAGTTTCCCACCCTAGCAAGTTGTAAACTCCACTCCAGACTGGTAAGCCAAGAACACAAGGCTCCCTCTACCCTCAGCTCCCAGTTGCAGTGCTATCTTCCAAGGAAGGGCAGGATATCAACATTTCTCTTTCTGCTCCTAGGTACTTGTTGCTGAGACTAAGTTCTTCATGAATGGAGCTGAGAGGTGGAGCTACCATCTTCTGCTCAACCCCACCAGTGGGAAGAAGGCTCTACCTTGGGCACAGTACTGCTTATAATACTGGGGCCCAGATTTCCTTGCTCTGGCTTGTGGGGCAGGGGTTCCATGCTGAGAGATGCAGGCTGATGCTGCCCTCTCCGATTCATTAAGTACTCAACTCCTAAAGCACCGGCATCACTGAGAAAGAATATTTTCTCTGTACCAGCATCAGACCCCTGGTTCAGAATTTTGAGCAGGGAAGAGAAGCAGACTCCAGAACAGAGAGCTTCAAATCTTCATCCAAAGGAACTCAGTTTATTTGCAACAGATGTGAAGAAATTAGAGTCTAAGAGACTCACAAAAATAGTGGAAGTTGTGGTAAAAGTCAATTGGGAGAAGATTCATATATTCGCTGGAGATATAGGCTAAACTGTAAGCCAACTAGTTTTCCAGAGAGAAACAGAAGAGACGGCTGTTGATCCTATAGATTATAACATGCATAACTGACATATTACAGTTTAATGGAAACAAATGATTTATCACTTCCTGACCATTATAAGAACTTTATAACTTTTTTTTTACAAATAAATAATACAGATATGTAATAGAGAATTATCTAGCTTACTTTCAACATACTAACATTAAAAGAAAAGAGAAATAGAGCAGAGAATGCATTACCAAACTGGGTTTTGATCAACATCCAGACTTAAACAGCACTGGGAAGTCCTGTGTCACGGCACATCTGGAGTCCCAATTGGGAAAGCCTCCCAGGCAGCGCATCTACTCCGTGGGTGAGACTTCAAAGGTTGCGATTCAGGGTCCCCGTTTATAATCCCAGGACAGACACAAACTGATATCATCATCAATCTGTGACCAAATTGCAAGCTGGGTTTCACATTAATGCTATTTGTTTTGTTGTGTAAAACGTGGAATGTTGTTAAGCCTGGAGCTTGGTTGGCCAGGCCCCTGTTAGGGGCTCAACAATCTCAAGATTCCCCCATCTTATCTATGGTGCTGCAAATCTTGCACTCACAGCAGGCAGGCAGGCAGTCACAGTCACTCCCAGTTAAGACAGTATCCAGGCAGGTTAGACACAAGGTCAGAGGTCTGCTCTGCTTTGCCTCTGAAGCCTAAACAAGACTATTTATTTAATTTCCATAACATTCAGCCCCAGGATTATTTAGGCTGAAGACCAAAGGAACAAGGCAAAATAACACATCAGTCTTATTAATTGTGTAAGTAACAATGGAGAACATATTGTAGGTTTTAGTGAAAACAGTCCATTCACAGTAATTGATGGAGTGTTCTAATACACAGAGTTCTCAAACTTGAGAAGTTGGTCCATACAGCAGTTCTTCCATAGCCTTGTCACAGTCTGTCAGTAAATGGGTGCAGTTATTAAAGTCTAGATAATTTAACCACCTTTGCGAGAGTCCATGATTTTATGCTTCTATTGGCCAACAGTAGTGCAACAGTATGGGCTTCCCTCATAGCTCAGTTGGTAAAGAATCTGCCTGCAATGCAGGAGACCCCAGTTCAGTTCCTGGGTTGGGAAGTCCCCTGGAGAAGGGATAGGCTGCCCACTCCATTGTTGTTGGGCTTCCCCTGTGGCTCAGCTGGTAAGGAATCTGCCTACAGTGTGGGAGACCTGGGTTTGATCCCTGGGTTGGGAAGATCCCCTGGAGAAGGGAAAGGGTGCCCACTCCAGTATTCTGGCCTTGAGAACTCCAGGGATTGTATAGTCCATGGAGTTGCAAAGAGTCGGACACTACTGAGCAACTTTCACTTTCAGGGCAGGTAAAGAGGCTTAAAGATGCATAAAAGTAGAAGAGCTGTCAGCATGCCTAGAAGAAAGGCTAGACAGGAGAATCAGGACTAGACATTGGCCCATGATGTTAGTCTTCTCTATAAGAAGATGCAAGAATTTGGGCTCATAAAAAGAAAAAATCTTTACCTGAAAACATCTAACTGTCTGAAGGCCTGTTTTGTCCATTTTTCCCAGAGCACAGATTGAGTACCTAATTTCTGATATCCATCCTGTATTCCTTTCAAGGGGTGTTGAAGTTCAGCAGTTGTAGTGGCCATGATTTAATCTTTGCAGAATCCATGATTTAATCTCTGCAAATTAAATCGTCTGTAAATGCAAGTTTCCAGTTGGCAGAGCCCCTTCATAGCCACAGATTTGAACACACTTTGGGGGAATTTCATGGCAATTGTGTCCCATGGAGCTGGAAAAGCTCATTTCCAGGTCTAGTGAAGATTCCATTGATAGGCCACTCAATGTGCTGTCATTGGACTGCTGCTGCTGCTACCGCTGCTAAGTCGCTTCAGTCATGTCTGACTCTGTGCGACCCCATAGACGGCAGCCCGCCAGGCTCCCCCGTCCCTGGGATTCTCCAGGCAAGAACACTGGAGTGGGTTGCCATTTCCTTCTCCAATGCATGAAAGTGAAAAGTGAAAGTGAAGTCGCTCAGTCGTGTCCAACTCTTAGTGACCCCATGGACTGCAGCCTACCAGGCTCCTCCGTCCATGGGACTTTCCAGGCAAGAGTACTGGAGTGGGGTGCCATTGCCTTCTCCGGTCATTGGACTAGGCCCTGTGAATAGCAAAATTCTCCAGACCATTCCTGTCTTACTAGCCTCTTGGTCCAGGAACATATTCCCTCTTGTTGTTTCTTCCCATATCTAGAGTTACATTATTATAATCATTGATCTCATATGGCACTACATATATCATTATTTTATCAGTGACTCAGTCATATACTTGGTAATGTAAGATAGAACAATTTTCTGAAACAGGCAACATAGAACATGATTAAACTAGCAGTTATTAGTAAGGTTGCAAGCAAGAAGTTAAGTGAAGAACTTTCATTAGGTATAGCTCAATATACCCCAGGTCATCTGACTTAGTTAAATGATTATATCCAGGTGTTCATCTCCTGGTTGTACATCATGGAGCATTTGATCTTTATCTAAAGATTAACTGTTGATATAAGCTTTAGAAACAAAGTTAAAGTGTCCTTTTAACAAGTTAACTAAAATCTTAAAAAATACAACATAACAACAAGGAACTATCTCAGAAGTGAATAACAAAACTAGAATGTAATTTTCAGTTCAGTTCAGTTCAGTTCTCAGTCATGTCCGACTCTTTGCAACCCCATGGACTGCAGCACACCAGGCCTCCCTGTCCATCAGCACTCCTGGAGTCCACTCAAACTCATGTCCATTGTGTCAGTGATGCCATCCGGCCATCTCATACTCTGTTGTCCCCTTCTCCTCTCTCCTTCAATCTTTCCCAGCATCAGGATCTTTTCAAATAAGTCAGCTCTTCACATCAGGTGGCCAAAGTATTAGAGTTTCAGCTTCAGCATCAGTCCTTCCAATGAACACCCAGGACTGATTTCCTTTAGGGTGGACTGGTTGGATCTCTTTCCAGTCCAAGGGACTCTCAAGGGTTTTCTCCAACACCACATTTCAAAAACATCAATTCTTTTGTGCTCAGCTTTCTTTGTAGTCCAACTCTCACATCCATACATGACTACTGGAAAAACCATAGCCTTGACTAGACAGATCTTTGTTGGCAAAGTAATGTCTCTGCTTTTTAATATACTATGTTGGTCATAACTTTCCTTCCAAGGAGTAAGCATCTTTTAATTTCATGGCTGCAGTCACCATCTGCAGTGATTCTGGAGCCCCCCAAAATAAAGTCTGCCATTTTTTTCCACTGTTTCTCCATCTATTTGCCATGAAATGATGGGACCAGATGCCATGATCTTCGTTTTCTGAATGTTGAGCTTTAAGCCAACTTTTTCACTCTCCTCTTTCACTTTCATCAAGAGGCTCTTTAGTTCCTCTTCACTTTCTGCCATAAGGATGGTGTCATCTGCTTATCTGAGGTTATTGATATTTCTCCTGGCAATCTTGATTCCAGCTTGTGCTTCATTCAGCCCAGCGTTTCTCATGATGTACTCTGCATATAAGTTAAATACGCAGGATGACAATATACAGCCTTGATGTACTCCTTTCCTGATTTGGAACCAGTCTGTTGTTCCATGTCCAGTTCTAACTGTTGCTTCTTGACCTGCATACAGGTTTCTGAAGACGTAGGTCAGGTGGTCTGGCATTCCCATGTCTTTCAGAATTTTCCACAGTTTATTGTGATCCACACAGTCAAAGGCTTTGGCATAGTCAATAAAGCAGAAGTAGATGTTTTTCTGGAATTTTCTTGCCTTTTCAATGATCCAGCGGATGTTGGCAATTTGATCTCTGGTTCCTCTGCCTTTTCTAAAACCAGCTTGAACATCTGGAAGGTCATGGTTCACGTATTGCTGAAGCCTGGCTTGGAGAATTTTGAGCATTACTTTGCTAGCATGTGAGATGAGTGCAATTGTGCAGCAGTTTGAACTTCTTTGGCATTGGCTTTCTTTGGGGTTTCTTCTGATATTTTTTAGGCAGGCCTTTGTAAAAAGCTAGCTGTTTTAAACTGCATATGCAAAAAGAATCAGTTTTGCAGTTTCAAAGAATTTTCATTTTAACCAGTTTTCTCCGGATTCTAAAGAATATCATGGCCATCCTGTGTCAAAAAAGTCATTTTTTCTTTCTCTAGTCATAGTTTTATAGCTAAAATACAGACTAAAATACAAATAGTACTCAAACTGACTGTGATAACAGGGGCAGAAAGAAACTTGCTAGAGTGAGGTGAAGCAGGGAGGAAGCTGGTTTCCCCCTCTACCCTGAGAGATAGGGGAAATTAGCTGATGGGGAGGGCTTCCCTTGTGGTTCAGCTTGTAAAGAATCCACCTGCATTGTGGGAGACCTGGGTTCCACTCTTGGGTTGGGACAATCCCTTGGAGAAGGAAAAGGCTATGCACTCCAGTATTCTTGCCTGGAGAAGTCCATGGACTATACAGTCCATGGAGTCACAAAGAGCTGATGGAGAGGGAGACTGAGGCAGATGGGGGTGGGGTGTAAGTCAGCAACAGGACAAAGAAAGGAGAAACTGTGGCTGGCTCAAGGGAGAGCCAACTTAACAAGTGAAGATTTGACAAATTAAAACATAATTTTGGCATTGTAACATAGACAGTTGTACTCACAAATCACATAATTCTTTTTTCCATTTGTAACTTCTCCTCAGACAATTTTAAATTAGCTTCATATACCTAACCGTAGGCAGAGAGGAGGATCCAGCCTCTTACCTAGCAAGTCACATTCTTATCCTTTTTCAATCTGTGCAAGCCGCAAACATTCAATAACTTCTAAACGTTTGGCCCGCTTTAATTTAAGGTTCCAGTTCTCACACAATTCAATGAATATGTCCCATTCATTAGCTAAAGAGCAATAAGGTGAATGACCCATCTGGGAATAAAAGCTACATCAACCTTAATCTCTCTCTTCTTAAAGAATGGCATTTTGCCTCACAAACCCTGCTCACAGCGCCAATTAATGTTCTGCCAAAAGTTTTCACTTTTGTCTCGGGTTCAAAGGATTTGTTAACAAAATAAGCCACTCATTATATACAAATAAATAATACAGATATATATTAGAGAATTATCCAATCTGTATCAAGACCATCCCCAAGAAAAAGCAAAAAGGCAAAATGGTTGAGAAGGCCTTACAAATAGCTGTGAAAAAAAAGAGAAGCCAAAAGCAAAGGAGAAAAGGAAAGATATACCCATTTGAATGCAGAGTTCCAAAGAATAGCAAGGAGATATAAGGAAGCCTTCCTCAGCGATCAATGCAAATAAATAGAGGAAAACAACAGAATGGGAAAGACTAGAGATTTCTTCAAGAAAATTAGAGATACCAATGGAATATTTCATGCAAAGATGGGCTCAATAACGGACAGAAATGGTATGGATCTAACAGAAGCAGAAGATATTAAGAAGAGGTGGCAAGAATACACAGAAGAACTGTGCAAAAAAGATCTTCATGACCCAGATAATCACGATGGTGTGATCACTCACCTAGAGCCAGACATCCTGGAATGGGAAGTCAAGTGGCCTTAGGAAGCATCACTATGAACAAAGCTAGTGGAGGTGATGGAATTCCAGTGGAGCTCTTTCAAATCCTGAAAGATGATGCTGTGAAAGTGCTGCACTCAATATGCCAGCAAGTTTGGAAAACTCAGCAGTGGCCACAGGACTGGAAAAGGTCAGTTTTCATACCAATCCCAAAGAAAGGCAATGCCAAAGAATGCTCAAACTACCACATAATTGCACTTATCTCTTTATGTTGGTACTTTAATTTTTAACCATTTTATATATGTTATTCCATTGAATTCTGTGTTCCATGATTTTTTTTTTGAAAAGACAGTTGTTGGTGTTATTGCTCTTTTGTTGGTAATATGTTTTTTTTTTTTCCTGTCTGAAAGCTTTTAATATTTTCCCTCTGTGTTGGGGTTTTAGAAACTTATTATAATGTTTCTTTGTATTTATAGGCTTTCCTGATAGTTCAGTTGGTAAAGAATCTGCCTGCAATGCAGAAAACCCTGGTTCAATTCCTTGGTCGGAAAGATCTGCTGGAGAAGGGATAGGCTACCCACTCTAGTATACTTGGGTTTCCTTTGTGGCTCAGCTGGTAAAGAATCTGCCTGCAATGTGGGAGACCTGGGTTTGATCCCTGGGTTGGAAAGACTACCCACTCCAATATAAATTGTATTTATACTGCTAGGAGTCCATAGTGACTCAGGAATTGATATTTTCATGTCTTTATTTAGTTTTGGAAAATCTGGCCAGTATTTCTTGACACATTGTTTTTGTTTTCTCTTTTATCCTGAGACTCCAATGTGCATGTTTTAGACCCTTTAGTATTATTCTATATGATTATTTTTTGCATTTTTCCATCTTTTAATTTTCTCTCAATCATTGATACTTTATATTGACTTATATTCTAATTCACCAGTTTTCTCTTCTGCTATTAAATCCTGAATTCTTAATTTCAGTGAATGTACTTTTCAGCTATAGAATTCCATTTGACCCTTAAAATGTGTGTATATATATATATATAATGTTTTCTGGTAAAATTCTTCATTCTTTCCTCTGCTTTCTTAAATGTATTATTCATAGTTATTTTAAGTTCCTTTTCTGATAAGGCCAGTATTAGGATTTCCTGTTTATTTTTATTGTCTGTTCTTTCTCTTGATTTTTAGGCATTTCTTCATGTTTCTTGACATGTCAGGAAACTCTTTTTAATTGGACGCAGGACATTGTGTATGAACAATTGCAGATGCTTCAGCTGATATGAACTTTCTCCTAGCAGGCAGATATAGCATTGGAAGATCACCTTGATCCAGTTGATGGCAGGTGTTAGCCTTTGTCAGGGCTGATCTATTTCTAGTTTTTACTGGTAGAGTATCACTCTTAGTCTTAGGGCTTTTTTTTTTTGTTGTTGGAGTCTCAATGTAAAGCCTTGTATATTTAAAAGGGCTATCCCACTTACTTGAGCCTGAACTCCATTCTTTGATTTCTTAGCGCTATTAGAATCCTGATGTCATTTATTAGCTCTTCAGCACCCCCAGAGGTTGCTTTCTTCTTGCTTTTCTTGGACTGTCATCTTTAGCATATACACAGCTTAGAAGTCAGAAGTATTCAAGGTGAGATTGATTCTAGAATTTTTTTGATTCACTCCTCTCCCCCTATTTGAGTTCTGGTCTCCTTGACAACATAACACTTTGACTTTTTTCTCTGAAACCCTGAGAAATTTCCACAAGCCCTGACTACTGCTTTCTGCTAGGTTTCTATTCCCAATGCAGAAACCTACCAAATGTACTAAAGGAAAAGTCAAAGGCAAATGAGAGAGGGGCAGGATTACCTCAATATACTTCCTAACTGTCTGAAATTTTGACCCCTAGGGTCTTGCCTATTTTATTATTCTCCAGTGGCTTCACATAGATACATTGTGCATTTGCACCAGCCTTTATGCTCCTTCTTGACAGGAAGGTTATTCCAAGACAAGTTGTTCTTTTGTGGTTGGAAGTTGAAGTCCATTGCTTTATTTTGTAATATTTTTTTCCTTGATCTTTCAGACCATTAACATTGCTCTCAAAAGTGACTGTCTTCTCTTTCATTTCATCCATTGATTTTTAAAAAGTAAAAAAAAAAACAACCCTGTGTCCTGATCTCAGAAAGTCTAATTTTGAACTGTGGTTCACCATCACTAGGTGTTCCTTTATTTTCTCCATGTCATTAGCTAAATTCTTTAGTAATTCTGTTTCATTGTTGTATCAACAGTTCCTCTCTGGCACGTGGTCTGCCCTCTATAGAGACATGAGGATGAAGCTGCCCTGCTCAGTCTCTTTTCAGACTGAAAGACCAGATTCTCACAGCCTCTTAGGCAGAAAAGACTCACTTTCAGATTTAGCTATTCTACAGGTCCTTCCTGGAGCATTTCCTGTGGCTTGTACCATCCTTCCTCTGAGGTGAGGTAAGTAACAAGATTTTTCAGGAGCAAACATTTCTAGTAGTTGAGAAGCTCTGGTTCTCACCTTTAGATTTTTTGCCATAGGAATTTCTTAAACTTTAGATATGGAGGGAAGCGAAGTTCTGCACTAGTGCCTTCTTCAAGATGCAGAGGTGTCTAACCAGGCCTTCTTCTCTCTCTTCGGTTCCCACCTGACCCCTGAGCCCTGTGGATGCTCCTGTTGAGGAAAAGTAAAAGGCATTTGAATTGGTGCTGTGAGGCATTGGGAAACAGGGATGCACGTTTCTGCTGACACCTTCTAGCTTTCTTTCCACCTCTGAATGTAGATAGTGTCCACAGAAAACTTGGTGAAAGCCATCGGTGCATTGAAAACCAGGCAAGTTGAGAGTCAGAACCAAACTAAACATTGCTTAGGTTAAGACATTTAAAAATCAGTTGTTATCACTTAGCAAACAAACTATAATATACATAAACAAAATGAAAATTTGCCTTAACATTTCGAATATTATGATACTGGCAAACCTACTTTAGTTGGCTCTGGGTCCCCATGAAGGAAGAGTAAGAAAAATGTCATAGAAGTTGGGAATGTGTCAGTATCATTTCTAGCACTTTCCAAATTGGCTTTAACTGGAAGGTTAATAAGGGTGTCATACAGGTTTTTTAAAATTCTAAAACACACAATTAAATGGGTTTCTGTTTTGCTGCTTGTCTTTTCAATGCCATTCTTATCCTGACTTGTAAATATCCAGGAAGGAGAATTCAATGGTCACAGGTAGCCTATCACTATTTGGGGAAATATTGTTCTTTTTCAGTGATCTGTGAAATAACAGTTCATTCTGTCTGTCATCAATAACATCCCCACTTGGCAAAGCTATTCTGTTTTAATTTGGATTTCTCCAGAAGCATATCTTATGAGTAAGTCTGAGTGGAGAATTTTATTTGGGAGGTAATGTCAGGAAGGGCTTCCCTGGTAGCTCAGCTGGTAAAGAATCCACCTGCAATGCAAGAGACCCCAGTTTGATTTCTGGGTCGGGAAGATCCACTGGAGAAGGGATAGGCTACCCACTCCCGTGTTCTTGGGCTTCCCTGATGGCTCAGATGGTAAAGAATCAGCCTGCAAAGCAGGAGACCTGGGTTTGATCCCTGGGTTGGGAAGATCTTCTGGGGAAGGGAACAGCTTCCCATTCCAGTATTCTGGCCAGGAGAATTCCATGAACAGAGGAACCTGGCAGGCTACAGTCTATGGAGTCACAAAGAGTTGGACACGACTGAGCGACTTTCACGCACAATATCAGGAAGCAGTACTAGGGACATGGAGAAGTGAGACGGGGAAGAGAAAATAGCCAGTAGAGATTGTGTTGATGTGGCTAACTGGGGATCTGTTTTGTTGAGGACCTCTAAGAGACGGTATCGGGTTTCTCAGGTGGCTCAGTGGGTAAAGAATCTGTCTGCAATGCAGGAGATGTGGGAGACTCGAGTTTGATCCCTGTGTTGGGAAGATCCCCAGAGGAGAGCATGGCAACCCATTCCAGTATTCTAGCCTGGAGAATCCCATGGATAGAGGAATCTGGTGGGCAGAGGTTCATGGGGTTGCAGAGTCGGATATGACTGAAACAACTGATCATGCATACACTAGAAGGTATAGAACATTGTACATGAGATTTGAAGAAATTGAAGAACTGATCAACCAACTCCCATGCCTCTGCATCTGAGGGTAGTGTGTAGAGAATAGTGAGTTCCAAGATAATATGAGTTGGATGCCAACCATATCTGCTAAATATTGTAAATAGTAATGTAAAAGATCATGCATATCTCATTGACTTTGTATATTTGCTGTTTTGGAGTATTTGCCCCTCATACTGCTGCTTCTTAAAATTCTCTGTCAAATATTACTCCCCTGAGAAATTGATGCTTTTGAACTGTAGTGTTGGAGAAGACTCTTGAGAGTCCCTTGGACTGCAAGGAGATCCAACCAGGCCATCCTAAAGATTAGTCCTGGGTGTACATTGGAAGGATTGATGTTGAAGCTGAAACTCCAATACTTTGGCCACCTGATGCGAACAGCTGACTCATTTGAAAAAATACTGATGCTGGGAAAGCTTGAGGGCAGGAGGAGAAGGGGACGACAGAGGATGGAATGGTTGGATGGCATCAGTGACTCAATGGACATGGGTTGGGGTGGACTCCGGGAGTTGGTGATGGACAGGGAAGCCTGGTGTGCTGTGGTTCATGGGCTCGCAAAGAGTTGGACACAACTGAGCGACTGAACTGAACTGAGAGGTTCTTCCTTAATTCATTCAGCTATAAATGATACTGTTTATTCTATTTACCATCATAAATCATAACATTAGTTTTAAACTATTACATGAATAATTTTGCTGTTCTGCAGTTTACTGATATTGCATAATTTGTTGTTCAGTCATTAAGTCGTATCTGACTTTTTGCGACCCTATGGACTGCAACACAACAGGCTTCCCTGTCCTTCACTATCTCCTGGAGTTTGCTCAAACTCACGTCTGTTGAGTTGGTGATGCTATCTAACCACCTCATCCTCTGCCATCCCTTTCTCCTTTACCTTCAATCTTTGCCATCATCAGTGTCTTTTCCAGTGAGTCGGCTCTTCACATCAGGTACCCAAAGTATTAGAGTTTCAGCCTCAGCATCAGTCCTTCCAATGAGTATTCAGGACTGATTTCCTTTAGGATGGACTGGTTTGCTCTCCTTGCAGTCCAAGGGACTCTCAAGATTCTTCTTCAGCACTACAGTTCAATAGCATCCTTTTCACAGTGCTCAGCCTTCTTTATGGTCCAACTCTCACATCCATACATGACTACTAGATGGACCTTTGTCAGCAAAGTGATGTCTCTGCTTTTTAATATGCTGCCTAGGTTGGTCATAGCTTTCTTTCCAGGGAGCAAGTGTCTTAATTTCATGAGTGCAGTCACTGTCTGCAGTGATTTTGGAGCCCAAGGAAGTAAAATCTGTTATGGCTTCCAATTTTCCCCCTTCCGTTTGTCTTGAAGTGATGGGATTGGATGCCATGATCTTAGTTTTTTTTTTTTAATGTTTAGTTTCAAGCCAGCTTTCTCACTCTCCTCTTTCACCCTCATTAAGAAGCTAATTCCTCTTCACTTTCTGCTGTTACAGTGGTATCATCTGCATATCTGATGTTGTTGATATTTCTCCTGGCAATCTTGATTCTAGCTTGTGATTCATCCAGCCCAGCATTTCTCATGATGTACTCTGCGTATAAGTTAAATAAGCAGTGTGACAATGTACAGCCTGGTCATACTGCTTTCCCAATTTTGAACCAGTCCATTGTTCCATGTCCAGGTCTAACTGTTGCTTCTTGAACTACATTCAGGTTTCTCAGGAGACAGATAAGGTGGTCTGCTATCCCCATATCTTTAAGAATTCCCCACAGTTTGTTGCATTACAGTTATTCATAATAAAATTCTATGTCTCTTAACAAGACACTTTACCCTTGAAAGGAAAGACATATCTTATTCATGTTTCCATACTTGCCATACTTAACACAGTGGCTTGTGCAGGACAGGATCCCAGTCAATGTTTGTTGAATGACTGAAAATGTTTGTATTGTAGAACAGAGACTACATTAGCATAGTATGAGTTAATGCACAAAGAATTCATTTGTTACTTCTACAAGTAAGAGTATGGTTTGAATCACTTATTTTTGGAACAGTCATTCTCATTTGTTGGATGAAGTTTGTATCTGGATGGCCAAACATTTAATATGAATGCCAAGAGAGGCTGGGTAATTTCATCATTCCATCTGGACCACAAGACATGTGTCTGGGTGGATCTGTTCTGCAGGCATGCTTAGAAGTAGTTAAGTATGTCCTTGGGAATTTTCTGACTTTATCCAAACAGATGTTTTCTGTAACTTGCATTGGCCTTTGTTGAGATAAATAAAAAAGTCAAGATAGCTCCATTTTGCTTTTTTAATAGAAAAAGCTGTGTTTCTTCTGCATTCATAATGAATGTTTACAGTCATTTTACATATTAAATGCTATTAATCAAGAGAAGTAATCTGAGTTAAAAGCTATTGCCCTAAATGAGTAAAAAATGGGGGTATAATTTGAAATGGCTTCCCCTCTCCTGTATCTGTACTGTTCTACTTAATATTTGGCAGATGGGGTATGAATAGAAATGCTTAAGTTGGAATGCTTTATGGGGTTTTAAACCGTTGTTAATTAGTCGTGAAATAATTTTAATTACTAAAAACTCCATTATGGTAGTGCTTCAAATGTGTGTCACTTATTGGCGAAGTATTACAGACCGTTTGTAAATCATTTTACTTACACTTATATTTGATGGGTTGAAAAATAAGGTGAACATATTTAATATATTCATAAATAAGAGATTTGACAGGGTAAGGAGTAACTGTTTACCTCAAATTGGGCTATAAAAATCCTGAAGCCTTTGGGTTTTTATCAGTGGTTCAAAGCAATTAGTTTAAAAAAAAAAAATGGAACAGTAGTGTAAAAGAAAGAAGATCAACTGAGTTTAAGTCCCTTCTCCCAAACGCCTCCTTTTACTATTTTCATTCTTTAGTTTGGCGATTTGCAATTTTGTCCATAGCCCAGAAGAAGGAGGTGACAGTCATGACTATGAAAAATGGCCTTTAATATGGCTCTTGGGAAATTTGCTGAGGAAGGATGATGTTATATATACAGTGCTGGGGAGTGACGGAAGGTTCATTCCTTTGTTCATTGAATCTTTCAAATATTTGTTGAATAAATAAATGAAAAATTAGGAAGACATAGTTCTCAGCTTCAAGGAATTTAAACTTTAGTAGGAGGTAGAACACATGTAGTCAAGTGACTATCAAACAGTATAGACTATGGAAGTACCTGAAGACAGGTTGGAAATTATCTAAAAAATATAAAAGAAGTAGAATCACTTCACGTTTGTGTGTGGGGTGGGGCGAGGGGGATGCAGTCTGGAAAGACTTCTTTAAAGAGGTAGTATTTGAGTCTTATCCTGAAGAATGCATAGAAATTTAACAGGCAGGTGGAAAAATATTTACAAAAGATGCATTATCCTTTTCCTCTTCCTCTAACTGCACCCTCTCCTGTACAGCCCAGGTATATTGGGGAAAGCTGTCCCTATTTCAAGCTCCAGGGGTGGCCTTGGTTGACCTAAACAGATCAGCATCTTCTGTCCCCTGGCCAAAGTAGAAAAGGTCCAGGGAAATCAATGGGTTAGAAGCAGAGGCAAGGTTATTTTCATCAGAGACCTGGATTGGAGGAGGATCAAGATGCCAGAAGTTGAGGTGATTGGGCATTGGTGCTGTTAGAGTTTGGGGAACTTGGATTGAACATCAAATATCCTGGATCCATTGCTTAGGTCAGGGAAATTATTTCAATTCAGAATGGTATAAGATTTGACTGAAATAAGGAAGTTATTTCCAAGGTGTGTCTGGAATCCAGTGACTTTTAACACACTGGCTCTGGTTCATCTGAACATTCAGTCTGGTTTTAACATAGCACCCTGCATTCCCCCTACCACCTGGGCAACACACACACACACACACACACACACACAATGATTAATTCTTCAATTGTACTTTCATAAATTTTTCAGATCTCTCTACTACCCGCTCCCCACCCCTTTTTTTGGTTTTGTTTTTTCACTGGGCTGTGCCAGGTCTTCATTGTTGCATACAGGATCTTAGTTCCCTGACCAGGGATCTAGCCTATGCTCCCCGCCTTGGGAGGGCAGAGTCTTAACCACTGACTACCAAGGAAGTGTCTCTCTTCACTTCTTTCTGTCCCCACGTTGCTTTCCCAGTTTTCTTCTCACTACTTCTCATCTGGATGATTGCCATTCCCTCCTAGTTGATCTCCCTGGCACCTCTTTGGCCACTTCCCATTCCAGAATGACCTTTCCAAAACACAAATCTGACAGTAATATTCCCAAGTCTTGTCACTCCCTTGTTCAGTCTTGTCAACATCCTTGTATGCCTCACTCATACTGAACATGCAGCAGCTTCCTAAATATAACAATGCCCTTTACCATTACATATGATTCTTCTTTGCTTATAACATGGTGTCTCCTTCCCTCTGTCCCCAGCTTATATGCCTGGCCTTCCTCTGAATATGAGTTTATGGGACCCCCTCTTCCTTAATTCTCAACCTGAAAGTTAAAGTGTTAGTTGCTCAGTTGTGTCCAACTCTTTGCGACCCCATGGACTGTAGCCCACCAGGCTTCTCTGTTCATGGGGTTTCCCAGGCACGAATATTGGAGTGGGTTGTCATTTCCTCCTCCAGGAGGTCTTCCAGACCTAGGGATCAAACGCAGGTCTCCTGCATTGCAGGCAGATCCTTTAGCATCTGAGCCACCAGGGAAGCTTAACCTGCTGAGATTCTAAGGGAGGGGGTTGATGTGTTAGTCTCCTGCTGTGACTAGGCGGGTGAGCACTGGTCACCACAGTGTCAGCTTCAGTAAGATGTTGTAGGAAATGTACTGAAGACTGTTCTGTCTCCTGCTACAACTCTTGTGAAGCTAATAGTGAGTGAGAGCAGGGCATTGGAGAACAGACTGGCCATTAACTAAGGTCAAGACAACCAGAAGTCAGGGTCTAGAGGGACATGGACGGTAGCGAGGTCCAGGACTTTGAAACAAGACTGGGAGGGCAAAGAGGTGAAGGCCATGGACTTTCTAGTGCCTCTTCTGTTCTCTGGTTTTGACTTGCCCAGCTTGGCCGCAGCACCCACCCCCACCTCCCAAAGGTGGCTGATGTAAAATTATCTTGATGTTTAAGGGAAATATTTTGCATTATTGTTGAATCTAATTTTGAATCTCATCTATTTGTGAAATCTAATAACAAATGCTTCTAGTTTCAGAAAAGTTTGTGTTTTGAAAAACTTTCCCGGCAATATTTGTTTCTAAATTAATTTTGGTCTATAGGTAGAGAAGGCTAATTAATTAATTCATAAGAATGAGCTTTTAGAATAATTCCTCTCTTGCCTCATGCTGTGTAGAATTTTAACTAAGTACCAGATAAATTAGTTCTGCCTTTGTGGCGTTTTCCATAGCTAATGTTTTACAACTGTTCAAAAACATAATCAGTCATTGTCGGACAGCAGTGTTTGCAGCTGCATTACAAAGAAAGTTGCATGGTCTGGATTTGTCATCTTCACCAATCTTTATGTTGTTGCTGTTAAATTCTTATTGAAGAAGTGAAGTGAAAGTTGCTCAATCACATCCGACTGTTTGTGACCCCATGGACTATACCATCTATGGAATTCTCTAGGCCAGAATACTTCAGTGGGTAGCCTTTCCCTTCTCCAGGGGATCTTCCCAACCCAGGGATTGAACCCGCATTGCAAGTGAATTCTTTACCAGCTGAGCCACCAGGGAAGCCCTAAACTCTTATTAATAAAGATTAAATAAACTCATTTACTCAACTACTGTTTATTGAGCACTTAGTGTCAACGACATATTGTGCTAGGCACTGGCAGGGATATAAGGGTATAAAAGACCCATTGTACCTGTCAGAGAGAGAATCTGGCAGGAAATATAAGATACATGGAGAAAAAGTATAGAAGAAGAAAAAAGAAGGAAAGATTTAATAACGTGTCCTCAGTGAGGTATATTGTGAGGTAGTTATTCCACCAAAGTGATTGAGGAAGAATTCTTGAAGTATATGTAGGAAGCAGAGGTGAGAAGAGAGGAGTGGAATGTCTAGACAGAGATAATTCTGTGAGTCAAAGTTCAAAGGTAAAAAAATACCGAGTTATTCAGAGGAGTGATGAGGGAATGCTTGGTATTTTGAAAATGTTGATTGGGGCAGATTCGCCTGGGATGTAAAACATGCTAGTCTGAATGCTTGCTTATGTATGTATGTATTTATTTGGACCTCCCTGGTGGCTCAGACAGTAAAGAATCTGCCTGCTATGTGGGAGACTAGGGTTTGATCTCTTGGTTGGGAAGATCCCCTGGAGAAGGGAATGGCTATTCATTCCAATATTCTTGCCTGGAGAATCCCCATAGACAGAGGAGCCTGAAAGGCTACAGTCCATGGAATCACAAAGAGTAGGACACGGCTAAGCATATGTATTTATTTTTATTGTTGGTCAGAATTTTTAAAAATGACACTTGCAGACATACAAGATCCATATTTTTTCCTTTAGACTATTTTTACAACAAAGGATTATTTCTCATTTGGTTTTATATCTACCTTGTGGATTGGCTGTGGCTCTGAGACACTCTAGGATACAAGCTATTGCAACAGTGTCTGTCTGGAACATTTCTGGTTGGTGGGGCAGGGGGGAAAGAATATGCAAAGTGATGCTATGTCATTTAAAGCTTTTGTTCAGAAGTGATGTGTTTCATTGGCCAAGTAAGGCCTATGAGAACTGAAACAGTTTTGTTTTTATTTAGATGGTAACCTAAAAATTTTTTTGATGCATTATGGATGACCTGCACATTCACGTTTAAACTGAGGACAACCACAGGAAGTTGTGTTAGCTTTAGTGATTAGATAGCAATGAATCGGATCCGTGGATTGTTCTATTAGCATTCCCTAGGCAATCAGAGGCAGTTGGAGAAAGTAAATGCTCCTGATGTTTTTTCCCCAGCTGAAGTCAAATGACATCACTGGCATACAATGAAGATATCCTAGAGCTTTGAATAAAGCAGTGGGAGGATTTAGTCATCACAGGTGCATTGTAATATAGGTGTGCCAAAAAGCAACAGCAGCAACAACAAACAAAGAAATCTGTGCCATAGCATTCAGTGCCATACTTAGGTTTGAGATGATAATTTAGTTTAAGCCAATTATTATCTGTCACATTAAATTATGTTGCTAATTTGACTTTTATTGGTTTGGTAGTTTTCATTTGTAAAGTTATTTTAGTTTATGGTCATATAAGAGATCTAAACATAAAGGGTTTATGACATTTTTATATTTTCCATAAGTAAAATGCTGATAAAAGTAATTTAACATTTTTTCTCTTTAAAGGGATATCCATACATTACTAACATTTGAGAAAAGCTGCAGTGTCTAATGAGAACTCAATGAAGAGTTTTGTGGATATGAGATATGGTTGGGACTGTGCCCAAGAAAACTGGTCTGGTAACAATATGGAGTGTTTACTGGAAAAAGAAAAGACAGGGATAGGAGGGAAATGCAATTCAAGAATCCAGGTGTGTGGTATTAAGAGTTTATGGAAATGGAAAAGAATGGAGAGATGGAAGAGATGTTGATAAAGAAGCATTAAAAGGAAGTTTTCAGGGACTATTGTGGTGTCTGGAGGGAAGGAGAGGAAGGAGTCAAGGCTCTCTTGAGATTTTATTCTCTGTAAAGGAAAGAATGGGCTTTCCCGGTGGCTCAGTGGTAAAGAATTTGCCTGCAATGCAGGAGACACAGGAAACTTGGATTTGATCCCTGGGTTGGGGAAATCCCCTGGAGAAGGGAATGGAACCCACTCCAGTATTCTTGCCTGGAGAATTCCATGGACAGCAGAGCCTGGTGGCCTATGGTCCATAAGGTCTCAAAGAGCTGGACACTACTGAATTGACTGAGCATACACACAGGCAAAGGATAGAATAGGAGTACCATGAGCAGAACTGGAGAAATGGAAAAGGAATCAGCAAAGAGAGAGTTTGACTTTGTTGTGTGTGTGTGTTTAGTTAATTTTATTGGAGTATAGTTGCTTTATAATGTGGTGCTCAGAGTTTGACTTTGGACATAATTTTCACTCTGTTAATAATAGTTTTAAAAAAGTTAATGGTGCTTTATGAATGAGGGGGTTAATAGTTTACCTACAAATAGTTTTCTTTTCATATCTTTAGCACCTAGAACATTGGGTGGCACCTCGTCTGCTTTCAAAAAATGTTAGATGAACTGAATTTGTTGATATGAAATAAATAAGTACTTAAAAAGATGAATCACTTGGATTTGCATTTCTGGTATTACGGCTCAAAACAAATTTTGAAGAACCCTGCTGCTTCAGAACGACTGTATTCTGCATAGAACACACTTTTTGAGACGTTACCAGAGGAAGGGAATATATTCAGGAAGCGCCACAACATATTCAATACCACAAACTGGACCTAGAGTGGCAGAGAACTGGGAATAGAGAAGTGGGCTGTAATGAGAGGCAGATTCCCCCTGAAGGTATGTGACAATCAATGCTTACAGCTGGAATATTGAGCCTTGGGACAATAAGGAAGTAGGGAAGATGATCCAGAAACTCTTGTGCTCAGCCAAGTACTTCAAGTCGAAGTAAACCCTCAGCTCCTGGAAAAAGCAAGAGCAAATGCTCTCTAGAGGAGAGCTTCTCCAAATTTTGCCCATAAGATTCTGACTTAATTAAATGGAAACGATGATCTCACAGTCAGAGATGATGAAACCCAAGGTATAGAAATTCACAATGAGCGAAGATCATCAGAAACAATAAACAATAGATTTAGACTCTTCAAGGATACAGATATTAAAATGATCAGATATTGAACACTGAACAGTTGGGTATGATCTGTTTAATGAATTCAATAGCACAACAATGAATCTAAGTAAACAACAAGATACTACCAGGAATTACCAGATAGAATTGAAAAAAAAGTTAAATCCTAAAAATGAAAACTATAACTGTTGAATTAAAAATTCAATGACAGATCAAATAACATATTAGACAAAGATTAAAAGAAAATTAGCAAATGCAGTTTAAGAAGACAGAAGATGGAAAACAATAAAGAGAAATAGAGAATAGAATGAGAGTGTGATCTAACATGCATCTAATATGAGTGCCAGAAGAGAGAATAAAAAGGATGAGAAAAGGCAACATTAAGGGGATTTTTATTGTTTAGTTGCTAAGTCGTGTCCAGCTCTTTTGCAACCCCATGGCCTGTAGCCTGCCAAGCTCCCCTGTCCATGGGATTTTTCAGGCAGGAATACTTGAGTGGGTTGCCATTTCCTTCTCCAGGGGATCTTCCTGACACAGGGATCAAACCTACATCTTATGCACTGGCAGGTGAATTATTTACCACTGAACCACCTGGAAAGTCTATTAAAAGGATAGTGGATGTGAATTTTCCAGACCTGATGAAAAATATTAATTCATAAACCCAGGAAGCAGGACTTGCCTGGTGGTCCAGTGGCTAAGGCTCCACACTCCCAAGGCAAGGGGCCCTGGTTCAGTTCCTAGTCAGGGAACTAGATCCCAAATGTCACAACTAAGAGTTTGCATGCAAAACTAAAAAATCCTGTATACCTCAACAAAAATCAAAGACCCCTCATGCTGCAGCTAAGACCCAGCTCAGCCCAAAAAACAAAACAAAAACTGAGGAAGACCAACATACTCCAAGCAGTATAAATACAATGCAATTAGATGACGTCAGATTTTCCACAGCAACCAGGGAAAGAAGCAAAACAACAACAACAACAACAACAACAAAAAACACAACAGTGGCGTGGTGTCT
Organism: Capricornis sumatraensis; assembly: GCF_032405125.1. Taxonomy (NCBI): domain Eukaryota; kingdom Metazoa; phylum Chordata; class Mammalia; order Artiodactyla; family Bovidae; genus Capricornis; species Capricornis sumatraensis. Next base: position 102,011,145 of record NC_091092.1, on the reverse strand, counting down.
TCAGAGTGTTCAAAAACTTATTGTCAACTGTGTTATTAGAAGACTACTTTTTGAAATTGAGAGTAAAATACATTTGCAGTAAAAAAACCTAAGAAAGTTCACCTCCAAGATAAAAGCAGTAAAAGAAATTCTAAATAATAAACTTTATACATTAGGAAAATTATCCCATAAGGACAGTGTAAAATACAAAAAAGAATGGTGAACAAATAAAATCATATATGTATGTAAATCTAAGCAAATATTGTATCATAAATAATAATTATAGCCTTATTAAGGTTATAATTGTTATATGTTGTTGTGTGGACAACAGCATATAAGTTGAAAAAGGGGTGTCAACAAAGTGTTCAAGAAGTGGGTTAAAATATTAGTTATCATTACATTTTGCAAGCTAAATAGTATTGCTTAAAAATTCTAACTACTAAAAGAATAAAAAAATAGAATATATAAATTCCACATCAATAGAAAGATAAAATAGAATAAAAGATCAGCTGAACAGACTCAGTCAATCCTGAAAAGTATTAAAGGAGAAAATAGAAGTAAAAGCAAGTCACATAAAAATAAAAATATAAGATGTAGAAACATGTTCATTCATATTGATGATCACAATAAACAAATCTATCAACACAAAATCATAAAAGACTCAGTTGACCAGGGAGAGAAGAAAATTCTAAATTTGTATACATCTAGTATCATAGCCTCAAAATATATAATGTAAAAACTGATAGAACTACAAAAATTGATGGAACATCATAGTTTATATTTCAGTATACATTTCTCAATGTATAAAAAAATAAATATATAGAAGTTTTGAACAACACAATGAAAACTCTTGATCTAATGGACATATGTAGAACTCCACACTCAATTATTAAACAATACACATATTTCTCGATGTCATATGGAACATTTGTAAATATTGATCATATACTGATCCATAAAGCAAGTTTTAAAACATTTTTTAAATAACTAATATCATATAAACTACATTCTCATGCCATATGCAGTTGATTTAGAAGTAAATAATAAAAATTTCCAAATATTTGGAAATTATCCAAAACTCTTGTCAATGAAGAAGAAATAATAATGGACATTTAAAACATACTAAGAAATGAATTATCACAATACTATATATCATATTCTGGGCATGTAGAGAAATCAGTATTATCAATATTAAAATAAAACTTTACAGTCTTAAAATGTTTATATTATGAAAGAAAGGTTTTAAATTAATGAGCAAAAACTAAGAAATTAGAAAAACAGCAACATATCAAGGAAAGTAGGAGAATGGATAAAGATACAGTAGAAAAGATTAACAAAGCCTAACTTGGCTCTTAGAAAATGTTAATAAAGATAAACCTCTATTAGATTAAAAAAAAGAGAAGGCATAAATAAACAATATTAACCCCATGTCCAAGTAAAGAGAAACCCAAAGTAAGATGGTAGGTGCTGAGAGAGCATCAGAGGGCAGACAGACTGAAACCACAATCACAGAAAACTAGCCAATCTGATCACATGGATTATGGCTTGTCTAACTCAGTGAAATTAGGCCATGCCGTGTGGGGCCACCAAAGATGGATGGGTCATGGTGGAGAGTTCTGACAGAATGTGGTCCATTGGAGAAGGGAATGGCAAACCACTTCAGAATTCTTGCCTTGAGAACCGCATGGACAGTATGAAAAGGCAAAGAGATAGGACACTGAAAGATGAACTCCCTGGGTCGGTAAGTGCCCAATATGCTACTGGAGATCAGTGGAGAAATAACTTCAGAAAGAATGAAGGGGTGGAGCCAAAGCAAAAACAATACCCAGTTGTGGATGTGACTGGTGATAGAAGCAAGGTTTGATGCTGTAAAGAGCAATATTGCATAGGAACCTGGAATGTTAGGTTCATGAATCAAGGCAAATTGGAAGTGGTCAAACAGGAGATGGCAAGAGTGAACATTGACATTTTAGGAATCAGCGAACTAAAATGGACTGGAATGGGTGAATTTAACTCAGATGACCAGTATATCTACTACCGTGGGCAGGAATCCCTTAGGAGAAATGGAGTAGCCATTATAGTCTACAAAGGAGTCTGAAATTCAGTACTTGAATGCAGTCTCAAAAATGACAGAATGATCTCTGTTCATTTCCAAGGCAAACCATTCAATATCACAGTAATCCAAGTCTATGCCCCAACCAGTAATGCTGAAGAAGCTGAAGGTGAATGGTTCTATGAAGACCTACAAGACCTTTTAGAATTAAAACCCCAAAAAGATGTCCTTTTCATTATAGGGGACTGGAATGGAAAAGTAGGAAGTCAAGAAACACCTGGAGTAATAGGCAAATTTGGCCTTGGAGTACAGAATGAAGCAGGGCAAAGGCTAATAGAGTTCAGTTAAGAGAATGCATTGGTCATAGCAAACACCCTCTTCCAACAACATAAGAGAAGACTCTACACATGGACATCACCAGATGGCCAACACTGAAATCAGATTGATTATATTATTTGCAGCCTCAGATGGAGAAGCTCTATACAGTCAGCAAAAACAAGACTGGGAGCTGACTGTGGCTCAGATTATGAACTCCTTATTGCCAAATTCAGACTTAAATTGAACAAAGTAGGGAAAACTACTAGACCATTCAGATATGACCTAAATCAAATCCATTATGATTATACAGTGGAAGTGAGAAATAGATTTAAGGGACTAGATCTGACAGACAGAGTGCCTGATGAAATATGGACGGAGGTTCATGACATTGCACAGGAGACAGGGAGCAAGACCATCCACAAGAAAAAGAAATGCGAAAAAGCAAAATGGATGTCTGGGGAGGCCTTACAAATAGCTGTGAAAAGAGGAGAAGTGAAAGGCAAAAGAGAAACGGAAAGATATACCCATTTGAATGCAGAGTTCCAAAGAATAGCAAGAAGACATAAGAAAGCCTTCCTCAGCGAGCAATGCAAAGAAATAGAGGAAAACAATAGAATGGGAAAGACTAGACATCTCCTCAAGAAAATCAGAGATACCAAGAGAACATCTCATGCAAAGATGGGCTCGATAAAGGACAGAAATGGTATAGATCTGACAGAAGCAGAACATATTAAGAAGTGGAGGCAAGAATACACAGAAGAACTGTGCAAAAAAGATCTTCATGACCCCGATAACCACGATGGTGTGATCACTCACCTAGAGCCAGACATCCTGGAATGTGAAGTCAAGTGGGCCTTAGAAAGCCTCACTATGAACAAAGCTAGTGAAGGTGATGGAATTCCAGTTGAACTATTTAAAATCCTAAAAGATGATGCTGTGAAAGTGCTGCACTGAATATGTCAGCAAATTTGGAAAACTCAGCAGTGGCCACAGGACTGGAAAAGGTCAATTTTCATTCCAATCCCAAAGAAAGGCAATGCCAAAGAATGCTCAAACTACCACACAATTGCACTCATCTCACACATTAGTAAAGTAATGCTCAACATTCTCCAAGCCAGCCTTCAGCAGTACGCAAACTGTGAACTTCCAGATGTTCAAGCTGGTTTTAGAAAAGGCAGAGGAACCAGAGATCAAATTGCCACCAACTGCTGGATCATCGAAAAAGCCAGAGAGTTCCAGAAAAACATCCACTTCTGCTTTATTGACTATGCCAAAGCCTTTGACTGTGTGGACCACAATAAACTGTGGAAAATTCTTCCAGAGATGGGAATCCCAGACCATGTGACCTGCCTCTTGAGAAACCTATATTCAAGTCAGGAAGCAACAGTTAGAACTGGACATGGAACAACAGACTGGTTCCAAATAGGAAAATGAGTACCTCAGGGCTGTATATTGTCATCCTGCGTATTTAACTTATATGCAGAGTACATCATGTAAAATGCCAGGCTGGATGAAGCACAAGCTAGATTCAAGATTGCTGGGAGAAATATCAGTAACCTCAGATATGCAGACGACACCACCTTTATGGCAGAAAGTGAAGAAGAACTAACGAGCCTCTTGATGAAAGTGAAAGAGGTGAGTGAAAAAGTTGGCTTAAAGCTGAACATTCAGAAAACGAAGATCATGGCATCTGGTCCCATCACTTCATGGCAAATAGATGGGGAAACAGTGGAAACAGTGGCTGACTTTACTTTTCTGGGCTCCAACATCACTGCAGATGGTGATTGCAGCCATGAAATTAAAAGACGCTTACTCCTTGGAAGGAAAGTTATGACCAACCTGCTGCTGCTAAGTCGCTTCAGTCGTGTCTGACTCTGTGCGACCCCATAGACGGCAGCCCATCAGGCTCCCCCGTCCCTGAGATTCTCCAGGCAAGAACACTGGAGTGGGTTGCCATTTCCTTCTCCAATGTGTGAAAGTGAAGTTGCTCAGTCGTATCCGACTCTTAGCGACCCCATGGACTGCAGCCTACCAGGCTCTTCCATCTATGGGATTTTCCAGGCAGGAGTACTGGAGTGGGGTGCCATTGCCTTCTCCATGACCAACCTAGACAGCATATTAAAAAGCAGAGGTATATGCTTTGCCAACAAAGGTCCATCTAGTCGAGGCTATGGTTTTTCCAGTAGTCATGTATAGATATGAGAGTTGGACTATAAAGTTGAGCGCTGAAGAATTGATGCTTTTGAACTGTGGTGTTAGAGAAGACTCTTGAGAGTCCCTTGAGCTGCAAAGAGATCCAACAAGTCCATCCTAAAGGAGATTAGTCCTTTGTGTTCATTGGTGTTCATTGGAAGGATTGATGTTGAAGCTGAAACTCCAATGTTTTGGCCACCTGATGTGAAGTGCTGACTCATTTGAAAAGACCCCGATGCTGGGAAAGATTGAGGGCAGGAGGAGAAAGGAACAACAGAGGATGAGATCGTTGGATGGCATCACCGACTCAATCGATATGAGTTTATGTAGGCTCCGGGAGTTGGTGATGAACAGGGAGGCCTGGCGTGGTGCAGTTTTGGTTTCACAAAGAGTCAGACATGTCTGAGCAACTGAACTGACCTGAACTGAAGAATGAAAAAGATATAATTATAGCAGAAATTTGAAATGTAATGAAATATTATGAAAATATTATCAAGAACTGTCTTATACCAGGGACTTCTGTGGTGGTCCAGTGGCTAAGACTCTGTGCTCCCAATGCAGGGGGCCCAGGTTTGATCCCTGGTTGAGGAACTAGATCCCACATGCCCCAACTAAGACCTGGTATAGCTGTCAATTAAAAAATACAGATATAATGGAAAAATTTCCATAAAAATGTAACTTATCAAAACAACTTCAAAAAGAAAGTCTTATTACCACATAATAAATTGAATTAGTTTAATATTTTCCTATAAACATCAGCTCTACATGATTGTACAGTTGAGTTTATTAAAATTTTAATCATTAGATTATTTCAATTTTACACAGTCACATACAAAGTTTCCTAGAAAACTTAACTGGCATGTGCACCTGGTTATAAGTTTAATACCCAAACTAGACAAGGATACTATAACAGCAAAAAAATTACAGACCAATCTCATTGCTGAATATATGCAGAAATCCTTAATAGATTGTTGTTGAACCCCTCTATTGAAAGTTTCAGTTCAGCTATTATATTCTTTGTTGTTGTTCAGTCGCTCAGTCATGTCAGACTCTTTGTGACCCCATGCACTGCAGCATGCCAGGCTTCCCTATCCATCACCGACTCCTGGAGCTTGCTCAGACTCATGTCCATTGAGTCAGTGATGCTATCCAACTATCTCATCCTCTGTCGTCCCCTTTTCCTCCTGCCCTCAATCTTTCCCAGCATCAAGATCTTTTCCGATGAGTCAGCTCTTCGAATCAGGTGGTCAAAGTATTAGAGCTTCAGTTTCAGCATTCAGCATTGTATTCTTTACCTCTGTAATTTCTCTGTTTGGTTCTTTTTGGTATTTTTGATCTCTATGTTGAATTTCTCAGTGTTCATCCATTACTTTCCTGCTTTTGATATGTACCTTTATAACCATTATTTTGAACTCAATAAAGTAAATCTTTTATCTCTGGTTTATTAAGATCTGTTTCTCAAATTTTAGCTTGTTCTTGTGTTGGGAACATATTCCTCTGTTTCTTCATTTTCCTTGACTGTGTTGATTTCTGCACATTAAACAACCACCTCTCCCAGTTTTGACAGAATGATCTTATGTAGGAGATCAGATCCTGCATCCATTAAAAAGTTGTGGTTTGATGGTGGTGTTTGCTACAGTCCTGTGGGACTTGTGAATGCAAGTCCCATTGACTGTTAGAGCCAGGTGATCCAGTGGCCTATCCCTTGGGTGGCTGCTACAAAAAGTGGGGATCTGAGGCATGCTCACAAGCTCATTCCATGGACATACTGATGACTTGGTCTTACTGGAGTCAGCTGGAGGGAGAAGGCATGAGCAGTTATCTACTGGTTTCCCTGGTATCTGGGGAAGACTACAGCCAGCATCTACACACATGATAAATAACAAGCTGTCCTTCAGGCAGCAGCTTTTAAAGTATGCAGATGTACTTTCAGAAGACTAGGAGATAGGTGATTTTGCCTATCACCTGTGTGCTGAGCCCTGAGGTAATAGCTGGTTACAAAATGTGTCTCTGTTTGCTGCAGTCCTGTGGGACTTTTGAACAGAAGCCCCTTTATCTATCAGAGCCAGACAATCTGGACACGTGCCTTTCAGGCAGCAGCCATAAAAGATGGGCTGCAGACACGTGTACTAGCTCCTTCCAGAGAGATGTTGTTGATTTGGAGCAGGTGGGAGGGAGGAGCCTGGAGAAGTGTCCTCTGGCTTCCCCAGTCTCTGAGGAGGATTGCATCCAGCCTCCATGTGTGTGTGCTCAGTCATGCCCAACTCTTTGGGACCCCATGGACTGTATCCCTCCAGGATCCTCTGTCCATGGAATTCTTCAGGCAAGAATACTGGAGTGGGTAGCCGTTCCCTTCTCCAAGGGATCTTCCCTACCTGGGGATCGAACCTGTGACTCCTGCATTGGCAGGCGGATTCTTTAACACTGAGCCACTTGGGAAACCCCTGCTGCTGCTGCTAAGTCGCTTCAGTTGTGTCTGACTCTGTGCGACCCCATAGACGGCAGCCCACCAGGCTCCCCTGTCCCTGGGATTCTCCAGGCAAGAACACTGGAGTGGGTTGCCATTTCCTTCTCCAATGCATGAAAGTGAAAAGTGAAAGTGAAGTCGCTCAGTCATGTCCGACTCTTAGCGACCCCATGGTCTGCAGCCTACCAGGCTCCTCCATCCATGGGATTTGCCAGGCAAGAGTATTGGAGTGGGGTGCCATTGCCTTCTCCGTGGGAAATCCCTAGTGCCCACTAAATTAGAAACCTGCCCCTGAAGCAGCAGCTTTTAAAGTCTTCAGCTAAACTTCTTTCAGGGAAAGACTGGGAGATGGGTGATTTTGTCTGCTCTGTCTGTGATAAGCCCTGGGTGGTGGGGGTGTTGTATGCTCATTAAGAATTGCCTTTTTGTTTGCTCTAGTCTTGTGGGTCTCAGGGACACAAGCCCTGTTGGCTTTCAGAGCTAGGTGTTTTGGGAATCTGTCCCTCATGTGGGATTCTTAAAAACTGGGGTCCAAATTCTTCACTATTCAGGGAGAAGTCAGGAGTTGGTGATTCTGTCAATTTTATGGTGCTGTGCTCAGGTTGGGGTTTATGGTCAGAATGTGTCTCTGTCTTTCCTATCCACTTTAATGTAGTCATGTTCTCATTCATTTAATGCATAGAAATCATTCAGCTAGTTTTGGGATCTCTTTCAGAGGAAATTGCTCCATGTGTAGATACACATTTGATGTACCTGTGGCAAGTGCAGAGCTCAGGAGCCTCGTATATCACCATCTTGGTTGACTCTAGAAATCTATTTTCAAAAGATTCTTAGATAAATGATTATTACCATATATGTGTTTGTATGTGTTAGTTGCTCAGTCGTGTCTAACTCTTTTGCGACCCCCATGGACTGTAGCTAGGCTCCTCTGTCCATATGATTTCCCAGGCAAGAATACTGGAGTGAGTTGCCATTCCTTTCTCCAGGGGATCTGCTCAACCCAGGGATTGAACCCAGGTCTCCTGTATTGCAGGCAGATTCTTTACTGTCTGAGCCACCAAAAACATGCTAAGTGAAAGAAGTCAAATATATACTGAGCCACCAGGGAAGCCCACCACATATATATAGAGAGAAGAGAGAGATATAGATATGTAGAAAAAAATGAAACTTGATCCCTTCCCCACACCATACACAGAATTCAACTCTAGATGGATTAAAACAGAAATGTAAAAAGCAAAAATTAAAAGAGTTTCATAGGAAAAATGGGAGAAGATATTTCTTGCCTAGAGATATGAAAGGATTTCTGAAACAAGATAAAGTTCCAACTGTAAAAACAATATTGATAAATTTACTGTAGAATTAAGAACTTCTGTTTATCAAATGACAGCTTAAAAGCAACCAAAAAATAAGCTACATGTTATTAAGAATATATCTGCAAATACACAACTGACCAAGAATTAGTGCCCAGAATATATGAAGAACTCCTAAACCAGTAAGAAAAGACAGCCACCTATTAGGAAAATGGGCCAAAGACATTAGTTAGCATTTTATACAGAAAAAGAAGGACAGTGGACAAATGGTTACTGTGCTAGTTTGGGTTCTCCAGAAGCCCGAGATAGGAGTTTTTCAGCAAGAAAATACTCTAAGGAGAAACCTTTAAGGACATGAAGTAAGCAGGATGGAGTAGTGGAATGAAAGTCTCTCAGTTGTGTCTGACTCTTTGCAACCCCATTGGCTATATATAGTCTGTGGAATTCTCCAGGCCAGAATACTGGAGTGGGTAGCTTTATCCCTTCTCCAGGGGATCTTCCCAACCCAGGGATCAAACCCAGGTCTCCTGCATTGCAGGTGCGTTCTTTACCAGCTGAGCCACAAGGGAAGCCCAAGAATACTGGAGTGGGTAGACTATTCCTTCTCCAGCAGATCTTCCCGACCCAGGAATCGAACCTGGGTGTCCTGCATTGCTGGCGGATTCTTTACCAACTGAGCTATCAGGGAAGCCTAGGGTATAGCAGGGGAAGAAGCTAAATAGAGATGTAGTTTCAGCCTGATCCCACGGGGGACCTCTGGGTCATGGATGGCACCACACATTTGTCTCACTTGAAGAAAACTGGACGTTTCTATTTCTTTATCAACCAGCCATTGGCTGTGGTCTGCCCAGGCTTTTCTAAGTGAGATGTCTCCCATAGGTCAAGTGAATTTATCCAGAGAAGAGTGAAGATGTGAGCCATTAGCAACCAGTCTAGCAGCATCTGCGGGAAACATGCACTGGCCCAATAAGGGGCACCTGGTTGAGTACCAATAATGCCTCTTACAATCACTGTCATTAGTAATCAGGGGAAATGGAAATTGTGACAAAATAAAATATGATTTAGAGCATGTTGTAATGCATACGGAAGTCAAAATACAATGTCGTACACATGAAACTTATATAGTGTTATAAACCACTGCTACAACTTAAAAAAACACAAAACATCATTTTATTGATTTATTTTTAGCTTACTGAGGTAGGTTATGAACTGGACTGTACCTCTTGAAATTCGTATGTTGAAGACCTAACACCCTCTGTGACTGTATTTGGAGATAGGATTTTTAAGGAAATAATTAAGGTAAAATGAGACCATAAGGGTAGGACCCTCAGGGATTTCCTTGGTGGTCCAGGGGCTAAGATTCCACGTTCCCACTGCAGGGGACCCCGGGTTCGATCCCTGGTCGGGGAACTAGATCCCACGTGCCACAATTAGGAGTTCTCATGCCGCAAGTAAAACATCCCTCATGCTACAATTAAACATCATGATACTGCATGCTGCAACTAAAGACCCTGAATACCACACTGAAGATTGAAGATCTCGTGTGCCACAACTAAGACCCAGTTTCAGCCAAATAAATAAATAAATATTTTTTAAAGAGTAGGGCCCCAATCTCATAAGACTGATGCCTTTATAAGAAGAGGAGATTCCAGAGTGTGCTCTCTCTGTCTCTCATCACATATATAAAGGAAAGGCCACGAGAAAAGAGCCCTCTACCAAGCCAGGAAAGAGAGGTTTCACCAGAAACCAACCTTGATGGCCACATGAAATTAGACTTGTAGTTTCTAGAACTGTGAGAAAATAAATTTCTGTTTGAGCCACCCAGTCAATGGCATTTGTTTTGGCAGCCCGAGCACGCTAATACAAGTATAATTTACATACAATAGAGTTCATTCATTTTAACGGCACCATCTAATGAACTGTGTTCATTCATGTAGCATCCACACAACCCAGATGTAGAGCATTTCTATCACCCCCGAAAGTTTCTTCATACCCTTTTTGCTGTTGATATCCTCCCTTGTCCCCAGGCAACCACTAATCTGTTTCCTATCCCTATAGTTTTGAATCTTCTGGAGTTTCATACAAATAGTCATACAGTATTCAGTCTTTTGCGCTTCATGCCTTTCACTTAGCATGGTTTTGATATTCACCCATGTTATTTTGTCTCAATATAAAAATGACTTTATACCCACTATATTTGTAAAAATCATGCAATTTGACAGTATCAAGTGCTGGAGAGGATTGGATTAATGTGAACTCACATATTGTTGGTGGAGTGTAAATTGTTGAAAACATTCTTGAAAATAATATGGCATTTATATTGTAAAATTGAACAGTTGCTTACCCTGTGAGCTGGGAATTTTTTTTTAATGTAAATACCCTAAATAAAATCTTTTCTATGTGCTGCAGGATATATATATACATAAATGGGAAAAAAACCCCAAAATCTCCAAATGTTTATTCACAGAAGAAAGGATTAAAGTTTGTTATATGTATAAAATGTAATATTATACAGCAATTAAAATGAATGAACTATATCTCCCAGCAACTGTATGGGTTATTCTTTGAAACATAATCTTAGGTAAAAAAAAATCAACTTCCAAAAGATTATATGCAGGTATACATCCCTTTTTTTGGACTCAAAACAAGGAAACTCAATAACATAGGGTTTAAGTGTACATATAAAATTGATAAAATTATAAAGAAGAAATAGAATGATAAACACAAAATTTAGGGTAGCAAATATTTCTGGTAGGGAGGTACGAAGATTGATTAAGAAAGAATACAGAGGTGGATGCAAGTTATTTACAATGGACAATTTATAGTCCTTAGGTAGTAATTTCATTGATTTTTATTATAGTCCTTTGATTTATAATATATTTAAATGTTCCCGTGTATAAAATATATTCAAATATAAAGGAAAACAATATATTTAAAATTAACCATTTACAAATTGGAAGTCATTTTTCCCAAGTGAGCCGTTTGATTTGATCTTATATTTTTATCTGTATTCATCGAGTAATCCACCATTTCCTCACGTTCTTTATTAATAGTAATTCCTGTGCTATATTCACTTTTTTTCTGGAAAAATTCCCAAAGAAAACTTTTTACCTTTTTTGCTTAACAGTTTCTCCTTAAAAAAATGTTAGTCACATGAAACTGCCAAAAGATTTAAACAGTCCCCAACAAAGCATTTTTCACCCAAATAAACTCTTTTAGATGATGTCATCCTGATATAATAGTTCATTTAAAAAATACAGCTTCATTTTATTTCCATGGGTCTGTCATGTTCTGTGAGGTATTGGTTCAAAAATCTGAGAAAGGAAACTCTGAATTAGAAGATGACCCACACAGACAAGTGAGAAAAAAACTTGTATGTCCTCCTTTCCCCGCCTCTTGGATGTAGCTCACTTTTTCTCTCCAATTTGGACATTCTGGGAAATAATTTTCCAAGAGATACCTTCTCTTATGAAAATCTGTTGAGATGTTTTTGGGTTTTCCACTTTGACACCCAAGCTGCTAATCTTTGCTGAAGTAAGAGATGCAACCTTGGGGACAATGTCAAAGATAGTAATGGCCTCTAACTGCAGCTAGCCTACACTGCTCATGTCCATTCATCTACCTGAGCTCCTCCTCTACTTTTCAACAGATAAAAGGAACCTACAGCTCCACAGAGAAAATAGATGCATGCTGGACATAAAGTCCCTCAAGTTTGTACTTTATTCTCTAAATTTAAGACTTTCCAGTTTTTCTCTTACTTTAGCTCTGTAGCATTTAATACTGCTGACCATGCTGGACAGGCAACTTAAATAAGTGCAGTGAAAAAGTGTAAGTTTATAGGGAAACTTATAATTTTTTTGATAGGGAAGGTAAAGACTGCATGATCTGAAGAGCTAATTTTTGCTGTGTAATCTGCATTTTCAAAAGAAACTGGAGCTACAGATTTGAACTCACCACAGAAACCCAGGAATATCTGTCCCTTGCAACTTTCCCTAGGATGGAAACTTCATCTCTTTCTTCCATGTTGAATTTTGATATCATAAGGAATCTGTTGCTGCTTCAACTATAACTGGACTACAGTGTCTCCCCTCTTTACCTGCTCTTCTCTCTGCTGCAATGGTGGGAGCAGTTTTCTAAGTTGGAGACCATATACATTTTCTTGTAGAAATGATGATGGTGCTCAGTTACAGCTGAAATAGGATCCCGAGTACACCGCAATTCTTCAGATATATGCAGGATTAGATAGACAGCTCTGCTTTTGCTTGGGAATCTAAACAATGCTTTATGACATTGCTTTTAAGGGAAAATGCACTCTGAGTTCCAAATAATTGAGTTCTAAACAAACACATCCAGTGCCTGTGTTGGGAACTGCCTGTTCTGGAAGCTAAGAATTTCGTTGTGTTTTAAAAAGTGGCTTTTTGCCTTTTTCCTTAGGTCAGCCACATTTTCTTCTGATTCTTGTGTCATGTATTTTACTACATCAATTAAAATAATTTTCTCTAAAATTATACTGAAACATATGTCCATCCATCTATCCATCAATATGTCCATCCACTTGTTTGAATAATATGCTCATTTTTAATGTGCTATTGATACCATGTTTTTAAAGCATCTCTGTTTTTGAACTGTTCTCCTACTTGCTAAGGACTTTTGTCTGCATTGATTGCATACAGTTTTATCATATGAAAGCTAAATAGAAACTTTCATTGGTCTGTAAACTTCTCTGTTGTTCAGTTGCTCATTCATATCTGACCCTTTGTGACCCCATGGACTGCAGCATGACAGGCCTTCCTGTCCCTCACTATCTCCTGGAGCTTGCCAAAATTCATGTCCATAAATTGGTGATGGTATACAACCATCTCATCCTCTGCCACCATCTTCTTCTTTAGCCTTCAGTCTTTGCCAGGATCAAGGTCTTTTCCATTGAGTCAGCTTTTCTCATCAGGTGGCCAAAATATTGGAGCTTCAGCTTCAGCATCAGTCCTTCCAATGAATATTCAGGACTGATTTCCTTTAGGATTGACTGGATTGATCTCTCCGCAGTCCAACGGACTCTCAAGAGTCTTCTCCAGCACCAAAGTTTGAAACCATCAATTCTTCAGTGATCAGCCATCTTTATGTTCTAACTCTCACATCCATACATGACTAATGGAAAAACCATAGATTTGATTATACAGACCTTTGCTGGCAAATGATGTGTCTGCTTTTAATACATTGTCTCTGTTTCTTCCTTCTAAGAAGCAAGTGTCTTCTAATTTCGTGGCTGCAGTCACCATCTGCAGTGATTTTATTGCAGATATTTGCAGATAATTTTTTTCTTTACACAACTCAAATTATATTGTGTATTGGGTTTGGTAATGTGTTTTTAACTTGAGTTTATATCAAGCATTTCTTCAGTTCAGTCCAGTTCAGTCGCTCAGTTGTGTCCGACTCTATGCAACCCCATGAATCGCAGCACGCCAGGCCTCCCTGTCCATCACCAGCTCCCGGAGTTCACTCAGACTCACGTCCATCGAGTCAGTGATGCCATTCAGCCATCTCATCCTCTGTCGTCCCCTTCTTCTCCTGCCTTCAATCCCTCCCAGCATCAGACTCTTTTCCAATGAGTCAACTCTTCACATGAGGTGGCCAGAGTACTGGAGTTTCAGCTGTAGCATCATTCCTTCCAAAGAAATCCCAGGGCTGATCTCCTTCAGAATGGACTGGTTGGGTCTCCTTGCAGTCCAAGGGACTCTCAAGAGTCTTCTCCAACATCACAGTTCAAAAGCATCAATTCTTCGGCGCTCAGCCATCTTCACAATCCAACTCTCACATCCATACATGCCCACAGGAAAAAAACATAGCCTTGACTGGATGGACTTTAGTCGGCAAAGTAATGTCTCTGCTTTTGAATATGCTATCTAGGCTGGTCATAACTTTCCATCCAAGGAGTAAGCGTCTTTTAATTTCATGGCTGCAGTCACCATCTGCAGTGATTTTGGAGCCCCCCAAAATAAAGTCTGACACTGTTTCCACTGTTTCCCCATCTATTTTCCATGAAGTGATGGGACCAGATGCCATGATCTTTGTTTTCTGAAAGTTGAGCTTTAAGCCAACTTTTTCACTCTCTACTTTCACTTTCATCAAGAGGCTTTTTAGTTCCTCTTGACTTTCTGCCATAAGGGTGGTGTCATCTGCATATCTGAGGTTATTGATATTTCTCCCAGCAATCTTGATTCCAGCTTGTGTTTCTTCCAGTCCAGTGTTTCTCATGATGTACTCTGCATAGAAGTTAAATAAGCAGAGTGACAATATACAGCCTTGAAGTACTCCCTTTCCTATTTGGAACCAGTCTGTTGTTCCATGTCCAGTTCTAACTGTTGCTTCCTGACCTGCATGCAGATTTCTGAAGAGGCAGGTCAGGTGGTCTGGTATTCCCATCTCTTTCAGAATTTTCCACAGTTTCTTGTGATCCACACAGTCAAAGGCTTTGGCATAGTCAATAAAGCAGAAATAGATGTTTTTCTGGAACTCTCTTGCTCTTTTGATGATCCAGCAGATGTTGGCCATTTGATCTCTGGTTCCTCTGACTTTTCTAAAACCAGCTTGAACCTCAGGGAGTTCACGGTTCACGTATTCCTGAAGCTTGGCTTGGAGAATTTTGAGCATTACTTTACTAGCATGTGAGATGAGTGCAATTGTGCGGTAGTTTAAGCATTCTTTGGCATTGCCTTTCTTTGGGATTGGAATGAAAACTGACCTTTTCCAGTCCTGTGGGCACTGCTGAGTTTTCCAAATTTGCTGGCATATTGAGTGCAGCACTTTCACAGCATCATCTTTCAGGATTTGAAATAGCTCCACTGGAATTCTATCACCTCCACTAACTTTGTTCGTAGTGATGCTTTCTAAGGCCCAATTGACTTCACATTCCAGGATGTCTGGCTCTAGAAGAGTGATCACACCATCGTGATTATCCAGGTCGTGAAGATCTTTTTTTGTACTGTTCTTCCGTGTATTCTTGCCACTTCTTCTTAATATCTGCTGCTTCTATTAGGTCCCTACCATTTCTGTCCTTTATCGAGCCCATCTTTACATGAAATGTTTCCTTGGTTTTTGTAATTTTCTTAAAGAGATCTCTAGTCTTTCCCAATCTGTTCTTTTCCTCTATTTCTTTGCATTGATTGCTGAAGAAGGCTTTCTTATCTCTTCTTGCTATTCTTTGGAACTCTGCATTCAGATGCTTATATCTTTTCTTTTCTCCTTTGCTTTTGGCTTCTCTTTTCACAGCTATTTGTAAGGCCTCCCCAGACAGCCATTTTGCTTTTTTGCATTTCTTTTCCAGGGGATGGTCTTGATCCCTGTCTCCTGCACAATGTCACGAACTTCATTCCATAGTTCATCAGGCACTCTATCAGATCTAGGCCCTTAAATATATTTCTCACTTCCACTGTATAATCATAAGGGATTTGATTTAGGTCATACCTGAATGGTCTAGCAGTTTTCCCTACTTTCTTCAATTTGAGTCTGAATTTGGCAATAAGGAGTTCATGATCTGAGCCACAGTCAGCTCCTGGTCTTGTTTTTGTTGACTGTATAGAGCTTCTCCATCTTTGGCTGCATAGAATATAATCAATCTGATTTTGGTGTTGACCATCTGGTGATGTCCATGTGTAGAGTCTTCTCTTGTGTTGTTGGAAGAGGGTGTTTGCTATGACCAGTGCATTTTCTTGGCAAAACTCCATTTGTGTTTGCCCTGCTTCATTCCTCATTCCAAGGCCAAATTTGCCTGTTATTCCAGGTGTTTCTTGACTCCCTACTTTTGCATTCCAGTCCCCTATAATGAAAAGGACATCTTTTTTGGGTGTTAGTTCTAAAAGGTCCTGTAGGTCTTCATAGGACCGTTCAACTTCAGCTTCTTCAGCATTACTGGTTGGGGCATAGACTTGGATAACTGTGCTATTGAATGGTCTGCCTTGGAAATGAACAGAGATCATTCTGTCGTTTTTGAGATTGCATCCAAGTACTGCATTTCAGACTGTTTTGTTGACCAAGATGGCTACTCCATTTCTTCTGAGGGATTCCTGCCCGCACTAGCAGATATAATAGTCATCTGAGTTAAATTCACCCATTCCAGTCCATTTTAGTTCGCTGATTCCTAGAATGTCGACGTTCACTCTTGCCATCTCTCGTTTGACCACTCCCAATTTGCCTTGAATCATGGACCTGACATTCCAGGTTCCTATGCAATATTGCTCTTTACAGCATCGGATCTTGCTTCTATCACCAGTCACATCCACAGCTGGGTATTGTTTTTGCTTTGGCTCCATCCCTTCATTCTTTCTGGAGTTATTTCTCCTCCGATCTCCAGGAACATATTGGGCACCTACTGACCTGGGGAGTTCCTCTTTCAGTATCCTATCATTTTGTGTTTTCATACAGTTCGTGAAGTTCTCAAGGCAAGAATACTGAAGTGGCTTGCCATTCCCTTCTCCAGTGGACCACATTCTGTCAGACCTCTCCACCATGACCCGCCCGTCTTGGTTTGCCCTGTGGGCATGGCTTAGTTTCATTAAGTTAGACAATGCTGTGGTCCTAGTGTGATTAGATTTACGAGTTGTCTGTGAGTATGGTTTCAGTGTGTCTGCCCTCTGATGCCCTCTTGCAACACCTACTATCTTACTTGGGTTTCTCTTACCTTGGGCGTGGGTTATCTCTTCACGGCTGCTCCAGCAAAGTGCAGGCGCTGCTCCTTACCTTGGATGAGGGGTATCTCCTCCCCACCGCCCTTCCTGACCTTCAACTTGGGATAGCTCCTCTAGGCCCTCCTGCACCTACGCAGCCACTGCTCCATGGATGTGGGGTTGCTCCTCCTGGCCGCCGCCCCTGACCTCGGACGCGGGGTAGCTCCTCTCGGCTGTTCCTGGACCATTGCAGCCTGGCACTCTTGGACGCTGCCCCTGACCTCGGATGTGGGGTTTAGGTCATTCAATATTCTATGAAAGCATCACTTTTATGGCAATAAAAAATATATATGACCACATGATATAACTGTAGATGTATCATAATTTATTTAGATATTTTCTAGTGATTTGAATATTTTGGTGTTTATGTTTTTAGTGTTATAAATAATATTATGATGACCATCGTGTTACGTAAATCATTATGTATATTTTTGACTATTTCTTTAGCATAGACTTTTAGATGTCCCTATTCCTTTTAAATGAAAAAAATTGATATATTTGGATTATTATCATTTTTAACAAGATTTGCATTTTATGAAGAACAATTTGGCAACAAAAAAGAAGAATGAAAATGCTGTTTATATCTTTTAACCTGGTTATCCCCTAATTGGGAAGAAATCTCAATAAAATAGAAAAAGAAACCCCAAATTTGTCCAGAGCTATTTCTAGCACTGTTTATTCATAATAATGAATCATATACAAGTCTCCAAATATTTCAAACTAAACATATGAACACATGAGCATGATACATAGCTGGAAAAAATGATATGAATATTTTGCTACTTGGAAATATGTATACAAAGCAATGTTAAGTGAAAAAAAAGACAAGGAATAGGATGTATATACTGGATCAGTTCAGTTCAGTCACTCAGTCTTGTCCAACTCTTTGCGACCCCATGGACTGCAGCACACCAGGTCTCCCTGTCCATCACCAAGTCCTGGAGTTTACCCAAACTCATGTCCATTGAGTCAGTGATGCCATCCAACCATCTCATCCTCTGTTGTCCCCTTCTCTTCCCGCCTTCAATCTTTCCCAGCATCAGGGATTTTCAAAGGAGTCAGTTCTTTGCATCACGTGACCAAAGTATTGGAGTTTCAGCTGCAACATCAGTCCTTCCAATGAACACTCAGGACTGATCTCCTTTGGAATGGACTGGATGGATCTCCTTGCAGTCCAAGGGACTCTCAAGAGTCTTATCCAACACCACAGTTCAAAAGCATCCATTCTTTGGCACTCAGGTTTCTTTATAGTCCAACTCTCACATCCATACATGACTACTGGAAAAACCATAGCCTTGACCAGATGGACATTTGATGGCAAAGTAATGTCTCTGCTTTTAAATATGCTATCTAGGCTGGTCATAACTTTCCTTCCAAGGAGTAAGCGTCTTTTAATTTCATGGCTGCAGTCACCATCTACAGTGATTCTGGAGCCCCCCAAAATAAAGTCTGACACTGTTTCCACTGTTTCCCCATCTATTTGCCATGAAGTGATGGGACCGGAACCATGATCTTCATTTTCTGAATGTTGAGCTTTAAGCCAATTTTAAGCTTGGCTTGGAGAATTTTGAGCATTACTTTACTAGCATGTGAGATGAGTGCAATTGTGCGGTAGTTTGAACATTCTTTGGCATTGCCTTTCTTTGGATTTGGAATGAAAACTGACCTTTTCCAGTCCTGTGGGCACTGCTGAGTTTTCCAAATTTGCTGGCATATTGAGTGCAGCACTTTCACAGCATCATCTTTCAGGATTTGAAATAGTTCCACTGGAATTCTATCACCTCCACTAGCTTTGTTCGTAGTGATGCTTTCTAAGGCCCACTTGACTTCACATTCCAGTATGTCTGGTTCTAGATTAGTGATCACATCATCATGACTGTCTGGGTCATGAAGATCTTTTTTGTACAGTTCTTCTGTGTATTCTTGCCACCTCTTCTTAATATCTTCTGCTTCTATTAGGTCCATATCATTTTTGTCTTTTATCGAGCCCATCTTTGCATGAAATGTCCCCTTGGTATCTCTAATTTTCTTGAAGAGATCTCTAGTCTTTCCCAATCTGTTGTTTTCCTCTATTTCTTTGCATTGATCGCTGAAGAAGGCTTTCTTATCTCTTCTTGCTATTCTTTGGAACTTTGCATTTAGATGCCTATATCTTTCCTTTTCTCCTTTGCTTTTCACCTCTCTTCTTTTCACAGCTATTTGTAAGGCCTTCCCAGACACCCATTTTGCTTTTTTGCATTTCTTTTCCAGGGGGATGGTCTTGATCCCTGTCTCCTGCACAATGTCACAAACTTCATTCCATAGGTCATCAGGCACTCTATCTATCAGATCTAGGCCCTTAAATATATTTCTCACTTCCACTATATAATCATAAGGGATTTGATTTAGGTCATACCTGAATGGTCTAGCAGTTTTCCCTACTTTCTTCAATTTGAGTCTGAATTTGGCAATAAGGAGTTCATGATCTGAGCCACAGTCAGCTCCTGGTCTTGTTTTTGTTGACTGTATAGAGCTTCTCCATCTTTGGCTGCATAGAATATAATCAATCTGATTTTGGTGTTGACCATCTGGTGATGTCCATGTGTAGAGTCTTCTCTTGTGTTGTTGGAAGAGGGTGTTTGCTATGACCAGTGCATTTTCTTGGCAAAACTCCATTTGTGTTTGCCCTGCTTCATTCTGCATTCCGAGGCCAAATTTGCCTGTTATTCCAGGTGTTTCTTGACTCCCTACTTTTGCATTCCAGTCCCCTATAATGAAAAGGACATCTTTTTTGGGTGTTAGTTCTAACAGGTCTTGTAGGTCTTCATAAAACTGTTCAACTTCAGCTTCTTCAGCATTACTGGTTGGGGCAGAGACTTGGATAACTGTGCTATTGAATGGTCTGCCTTGGAAAGGAACAGAGATTATTCTGTCGTTTTTGAGATTGCATCCAAGTACTGCATTTCAGACTGTTTTGTTGACCAAGATGGCTACTCCATTTCTTCTGAGGGATTCCTGCCCGCACTAGCAGATATAATGGTCATCTGAGTTAAATTCACCCATTCCAGTCTATTTTAGTTCCATGATTCCTAGAATGTCAAGATTTACACTTGCCATCTCTTGTTTGACCACTTCCAATTTGCCTTGAATCATGGACCTGACATTCCAGGTTCCTATGCAATATTGCTCTTTACAGCATCGGATCTTGCTTCTATCACCAGTCACATCCACAGCTGGGTATTGTTTTTGCTTTGGCTCCATCCCTTCATTCTTTCTGGAGTTATTTCTCCACTGATCTTCAGTAGCATATTGGGCACCTACTGACCTGGGGAGTTCCACTTTTGGTATCCTATCATATTGCCTTTTCATATTGTTCATGGGGTTCTCAAGGCAAGAATACTGAAGTGGCTTGCCATTCCCTTCTCCAGTGGACCACATTCTTTCAGACCTCTCCACCATGACCCGCCCGTCTTGGGTTGCCGCATGGGCATGGCTTGGTTTCATTAAGTTAGACAAGGCTGTGGTCCTAGTGTGATTAGATTTACTAGTTTTCTGTGAGTATGGTTTCAGTGCGTCTGCCCTCTGATGCCCTCTTGCAACACCTACCATCTTACTTGGGTTTCTCTTACCTTGGACGTGGGGTTATCTCTTCACGGCTGCTCCAGCAAAGCACAGCTGCTGCTCCTTACCTTGGATTAGGGGTATCTCTTTACCGCCACCGTTCCTGACCTTCAACGTGGGATACCTCCTCAAAAATATATTCCTGTATATTGATAAACTTTGGAATGGGATTTAGAGCAGTATCAGGATTTAAGCTATGGGAGACTTTTCTGTAAGCTTGTTTACATGTTGTGTCAGTTTGACTTTTAAACTCACTCAGTCATGTTCCTTCAGGAAGGGGGAAATATATTGTTTGGATGTACACATATTAGAAATAAAGAGTAGAAAGACATCAGCGATTGGTGTGTTTCTGGGAATGAGCCTCTCTTCTGCTCTTAGTTCATTTGTCTTTGTGCATTGTCTTTGCTGCACACAGAGCTGCCCTATCGTGGCTGTGACCCACTCTTGCCCTCCTTTTGACTTCTGATTCTCATGATCCTGTCAGACACTCAGGGCTTTCCAAGTCACTCTATGCAGCAAGGCACCCTGATTTTCTGTGGGAAGTTTTAGCTTAAAGACTGTTAGGTTTAAAAATTTTTTTTATTGAAATAGAATTTTTTTTTTAAAATTGGAGTAGAATTACTTTGGACTTCCCTGGTGGCTCACATGGTAAAGCGTCTGCCTACAATGCGGGAGACCCTGCTTCAATCCCTGGGTCGGGAAGATCCTCTGGAGAAGGAAATGGCAACCCACTCCAGTATTCTTGCCTGGAAAAACCCATGGATGGAGGAGCCTGGTTGGCTACTGTCCGTGGGGTTGCAAAGAGTTGGACATGAATGAGCGACTCACTACCACTAGAATTGCTTTGCAAAGTTATGTTAGTTCATGCTGTACAGCAAAGTGAATCAGGTATATGTATACTTATGTCGCCTACCTCTTGAGCTTCCCTCCTATCCCCTCATCCCATCCTTGATCATAAGACTGGGGATTTTGAATGAACTGATTCATCAGGGCTGTCTGCCTGGTCTTTCCCAAATCACTATCCTGATAAACAGTGTTGTACATGGCTGCTTTGGAGCCACAGGCTATGTGGTTTTCCCAGAAGTTAGGGTAGACACATTGAAATTTAGCCTATGAAAATGTGTGTGTTTGTTTTAAGTAAATGAACCTCTAGATGCTTGAAGTTCAGATAATGTAAGGAAAATATTTAGAATGAGACTTTCCTATGGGCCATCAGATTGTTTCATTGGCTCCATATTCTACCATGCTACTGATAAGTCGCTTCAGTCGTGTCCAACTCTGTGCGACCCCACAGACGGCAGCCCACCAGGCTCCGCCATCCCTGGGATTCTCCAGGCAAGAACACTGGAGTGGGTTGCCATTGCCTTCTCCAATGCATGAAAGTGAAAAGTGAAAGTGAAGTCGCTCAGTCGTATCTGACTCTTAGCGACCCCATAGACTGTAGCCCACTAGGCTTCTCCATCCATGGGATTTTCCAGGCAAGATTACTGGAGTGGGGTGCCATTAATGCCTTCTCTGATATTCTACCATAAATTAGTACAAAATCAATTCTCAAAATTCTACAAGGTTTTTAATGACTGAGGCATGCTACCTCATCAGGTCCTTTTTGGGATAAGATGCTAAGGTGAGAAAGAAACACCAGGGACTGAGAAAAATAGGAATGTTAAGAGAGTAGCTTCCAACTTTTTTCTGTACAGAGAAACTAGCTTCCCTGCTTACATTTCATAGGCAAGAATCAATCATATGTCCCAGTTAGATGCTTGGTGTAGGGATGCTGGTTAATATAGTCGATCTGGATGGCTACTCTGCAGCACCAACTCTATACCATAAAATACATTGATAGATTTGTATTGGTCAGAGAGTTGTCTCTATTATACTCTTCCAACCTGTTTTCTGGTCTCTTCTATCTCCTTAATAAAATTTGCATCGGTGCATGCTAAGTCACGTTGGTTGTGTCTGACTCTTTGCCACCCCATGGACTGTAGCCCACCAGGCTGTTCTATCCATGGGATTCTCTGGGCAAGAATACTGGAGTGGGTTGTCATGCCCTCCTCTGAGGGATCTTCCCAACCTGGGGATTGAACCTGTGTCTCCTGCATTGTAGGCAGATTCTTTACCGCTGAGCCACCAGTGAAGACCTAATTAAATTCAGCCCTTGCTTTAATGATTAATTAAGCAGCTCTAATTATGTTAGTTAATTGCTCAAAAACAAAACCAAAAACCATTTATGGCTCCCCATTGTCTGTCAAATTAAGTATGAGCTTGGTACTCAAGCCCCCAAAGAACACAATCCCATCCTACTTTTTTGGCCTCATCCTCCAATACTTTCCTACTGTTTTTTTTTTTTTTAATATTTCAGGGAGAAATATTTTTAAAACAAAGGTCTTTGTTTTTTCCTATGTTCCCATCTGGCATTCTATCCACCTCACCATTCTGCCCATCATGGGTCGTATATGTTTAAAATAAATTTTTTTTCTTTCCTATTTTGTGCCTTTCTGAGTCCACTAGAGAGGGCAGCCACTGAATTCTAAACTGTCAGTGTCAAAAATTATGTCCCTGTCTAACATTACAGCACTTGGCCACAGCAGGAGACTGAGCCCGGCAGCCTGAGGAACCAGGCCTTTCACTGACATGTTACAATTAACACCCATGGAGACAGCAGCTTACGCACATTCCACTGTGCGTAACTACTAGTTTTGAGTGTTGTCATGAGGTCATTTCCTAGAGTATAGTGCCTACCAGATAGAAGTCAGAATTTCACTGTCTGTATAAAGTGAAATGCAGGGCATTTCCTGATGTATATAAAGATTCATGAGAATAAGAGGACAAATCAATTTGAAGGAAAACACCATATGCAGAATGAAAATGATAATGAGTGAAATAAAGCAGCAGAGCATTAGATGAGGACTCCTGAAATGATGTCTCTAAGCTTCTTAACCTAAGATTCGCAGTGACGGGAAGGTAATGTAGCTACAGACACTTGGTTATCTTCAGGCTTAGTAACCCCATTTGCCAGGTTTTCCCTGAGGTTTTCAGTTTTGAGTATTCTGTAGTATTGCCTCCAGGCATACAACCCAACTCGTCAGTCTATGCCCACCAGTCTTTGCTGGAGTCTCCATTTCTTTCTACTGGAATGACCTGTTCCTCTCTGAGAATCTCAGACTTTTTCCTACTGAAGACATAGGTGTTACCTCTGCTAGCTGTCTTTTCAGCATTCACTCTGAATCCATTCTGACTTGGCTGGCTCTCAGGACCAATCCATTTTCATAACAGGTAAAATCCCTAGACCCCTGCCTAATATTCGGTTGTTCGGTTGAAATGAATGTTCAAAAAGAACATATAAAAATTACATTCTCAGGCTTTAAGACATGAACAAGCAGAACTGATATCCAGCCTCTCTAAACTGTTAAGTGAAAATTTCTTTGACAGAGTCCCTCCCCCATCTATTCTTCAATTATTCATCCATCCATTCATCCATCTAATATTTATTGTGTGCTTACTCTGTGTAACCATTGTACTAGATGCTTCTGCTAAAGTCCTTCAATAAAAGAAACAGGAAGTTTCCCACTCAGTGTTTACTCTAACCATGTCCTTTTCCAAACTCTTGGATATTTTTTGAGCTGTCCTCTTTTGTTTTTAGGTTGGATGGGTGGTCTGCAGCTTATATGAATGGATACCCTAGAGGGGAAAGAATAGGAGGGTTAGAGAGAAATTGCTAGCCAAATGGCTGGAATAAAAGCAAAGAGTTCAGTTCCTATCCATGTATTACAAAATTGTTTATTGAATTCCTACCACGAGTAAAACAATATGGTAGACTTTTTGAGTGATATCATGAATAGATTTTTATACTTATTGAAGATTTTTGTATTTATTGAGCTTATTTTCTATAAGATAGTAAAAGATGGGTACGTACTTAAGGTAGACTTTAGTGAACACAGAAGGAGCAGTGCAAAAGATCTGGTATTTAGAGGTGAGAATGAACATCCCTGATTGGAACTAATCAGGGAAGTATCCTTGAAGGATACTTAGGATTTGTAGGATAGATATGACTTCAACATGAAAAGAGAAAATTGCCAGGCAGGAGGACCAGCAAGAACACATATATAGAAGCAGGGAAATAAAACAGCAAGGTAGGGGATATTTAAGGGCAAATTTTGGAAAACTGTTGTGTTTGCTTTTTCTTTGTATTATTCTCGATTTTGTCCCTGTCTCGTTTTTCCTCTTCTCTTTCCTCTTCTGTGCCCAGGGAGACTAAACCTGAAACTTCTCTTCAAAGCTCCAGTGGGAGGCACAAGCAGGAGACTGGCAAGAAGAAATAGAGCTCGGGGTATTTTTCCCAACTCTTTTTTGCTTTGGTGTGATATCTGCACATCTTGTCCATCTCAGCTCCTGCCAGGCAGCTATTCTGTGGCTCCAGCTCTCAGTAGGCTCTGGAAGCACTATACCTTCCCTTTGTCCCTTCAGCCTTTGGGCTGCTAATAACTTCCCATTGTTACTATCTTGCTTCAACATCCATTGTTAGTTCCCTTGACGTTAACCACACGGTCTACAGATGTGTCCCTTCATTAAGCCACTTCACTGGAATAATCTGGAGGAATTCTGCTTCTTGCTGATACTCAGATATAACCATAAATACCAAGCTAAAGTTTGATACCTTTAGCACCTGTCTGCAGCATCCTAAATCCTGACTACATCCTGACACTGTTAATGGAATTTCCATTCTTAAAGTCAACCTGGAATCATGCTGGACTCTTCTTTTCCATCATCTTTCACCTAGAATGATTTGTTGGGTCTTGCAGATTCACTTTCATGATGCCTCTTTCATTTTTCTTCTTTTAGTTTCCACAGCCACTGCCCTAGCTCAAGTCTTCATTGCCCTTGATCTGTGACTATGCAGAAGCTTCCTAACTTCTTTGTTTCTAGTTTCTTCTCTCCAGACCGCCCATGTACCATCATTTAGACTAATAACTTTGCCTCTGTTGTTTCCATGGTCAAAAGTCTTCAATATCCTTAATAGCAAGCAAAATGTTTCAAATGTGTTAGACAATGTAGAGGAAACAAAAGAAATATTTCTCAGTTTCACATTCAAAGGCCCTTTTTGAATGGGTCCTCCCAACTTTTCCCAGATCATCTTTCAGTACTTTCCTTATTCTATTTAATGTCCTAACCACAGTCTTTGCGCCCCTCCAACATGCTGCTGCCTCAAGATCTTTCCTAAGGTAGTCCCTTTCCCTTAATGACCTTTCACTCAACTATACCTGTCAAAATCCTATTCATTGTTAAAGATATTATATACATGACAAATGTCTTCGTCCATTTGGGCTACTGAAACAAAAATATCATAGACTGGATGCTTTATAAACAATAAGAATTTATTTCTCACAGTTCTGGGGAGGCTGATAACAGATTTTTTCATTTGATGAGGGCCCACTTTCTGGTTCATTGATGGCCATTTTTCCACTATAACCTCACATGACAGAAGGGCAAGTGATGTACCTGGGGTTCCTTTTATAAGGGCACTAATCCTATTCATGAAGTCTCCACCCTCATGACCTAATCACCTTCTACTACCATCACCTTAGGGGTTAGGATCTCAACAGATGAATCTTAAGGGGTAAGAAAATTTCAGTCCATACAAATGGAGTTCTTCAAGTTTGTTTTCAAGATTTACACTTAAACCATTTATCCCTCTCTTTGAACAGTGGTAGTGTTTTTTTCTGTATGTGTGTAGGTATACTTTGCAGGGTAGTTTTTAAGTACAAAAATAATGTTAATTTAAGGACAATTCATTTTTTTTCACCTCAAATTAAGGGCTATCTTTCTCAGTTATTGAATTTTAGAGAATACCTAGAATAGTGTTATGCACAATCAGATTTGCCATAAATGTTTGTTGGCTTGAATAGGCAATGTTTAGTCATTTAAAGTCTGTGAGGAGGGAAGCACATAGCCAGGAAAGAAGGGAGAAGTGATAAAGGCTAACTAGGTGGCTATTGTTAAAACTGAGAGAGGAAAAAAAATTGGGCCTCAACCAGAATGGTGGCAGTGAGAATGAAAAGGATAGGACGGATATAAACTTCCATGCAAAGCATGAATTAGAAGGAGGAGAAAGGAATAGAAATAACACAGAAGACTAAGGCCTGGATGACTGGAAGAATTGTGAATAGAAGTAAAGAATTCAGAGGAGGGAGTGGTTTGGGCAAAGAGGTAGGGCCAGGCAGGAGATAAGGAGTTTAGTGTTTTCCGTGCTGAGCCAAAGTATGAATGGAACCAAGAGGAAGGGCACACAGGTGGGTGGAAAGTTGGCATTGTAGCCTCTGAGTGCCACCAGATTAGAGGTGGTGTTTGAAACTGAAAGAATGAGAGAGATTTCCCCTCAAAATACCTTGTAGAGACAAAGAATGGGCCTCCCTGGTGGCTCAGATGGTAAACAATCCTCCTGCAATACAGGAGATCTGGGTTCAGTCTCTGGGTTGGGAAGATCCCCTGGAGAAGGGAATGACAACCCATTCCAATATTCTTGCCTGGAGAATTACATGGACAAGGAGCCTGGCGGGCTTCAGTCCATTGGGTTGCAAAGAGTCAGATATGACTGAGCAACTAACACTTCATTTCAGAGCTAAAGAAGAGAGTTGGGAAAGAGACCTTATGAATGCCCATATGCACAGAACATTGTCACGTGGGGCTCTGTTTTTGTGACAAGATTTGCTGACATAGATAGCATCTAGCATTTAGCTGTTTCATTGTAGCTGCTCTGAGTTTTGTTTGTTTCACCTAGACCTTAGCTTAGAGGACAGGAAATTACTTCCAAAGTCTTCAGAGCTTGCCTTTCAGAAAGCACCAGATAAAGTAGTTACTTTTTAACCAGAGAGCAAGAGAAAATGTACAAATACTCGAGATAATGAACTGAATTCTTCTGCATATCAGGGCTAAGTGTACTTTGAACTTGGAGTGGAGAGCAAGGAGAAATACATAATTAGGATGAGAAGTATATAACTTGGATAAGAAATGGGAAAAATATGGGACTTTCATGGTGGTTCAGTGGCTAAGACTCTGTGCTCCCAATGCAGAGGGCCCACTAGGGAACTAGATCCCACACGCTGCAATTAAAGATTCTGCATGTCACACCAAAGACCCAGCGCAGCCGAAATAAAAAGAGAGAGAGAGAGAAATGGGAATTCTTTGTTTAGATGGAGCCAACCCAGAAACTCTCAGCTTTTTTTTTTCTTTGAAAAAATTAAGAAAGCCTCCTAAACAGACTCAAGAAACATTTATTAAACATTTATTATGCTCCAGACTTTGTGATCAGTTGTTTTACATTTCATTACTCTCCCAAGCTTTGTGAAATGGATATTCTCTTCATTTTCAGAAGAGTGCATCACGGGCAGTTTTTGGAGCATGAACCTGGCTTACCTCTGTCGGCACTGTTGCCAGGACCACTGGATGCTGCCCTCACTGCTCCCACCAAATGGTACGTTCCATGACACCAGAGTCCTCAATTGCTGGCTGAGTCCAAGGAGAGACATCTGATTGACTGAGCCTGGTCATGTGTTTGTGCCCTAGCTGACCAAGCTGGGCCTTGTGGCTTTGGTAGTTGCTTCCTCCAAAGGTTACACAGTGGGACTCCTTGTCCCCTGCCAAAGGTAAAAGAGGATCAGATGCTGAGAAGCCTCTAAATAATCAATAAGAATCTACTACAGTGAAGAAAGTGGAGTTTGTATGTCCAAGGACACTGGTAAGCACTGGAGTTGAACTCAAACCTGGTTCTTGTGAGTTTGATTAATCTTTGCATTGCACTATAGCTGTTTTGCTGCAGCTGTTTGAAAGGGATCAAAATTAGTTTCCCTCCTGTTTACAAAACTCCTTACAATTAACAAACATTTTTCCCCCTTGGTGCTTATTATATACCAGACATGGTGCTAGGTGCTTGGCATACATTGTTTACTCTTTATGATAGGAGGTAAATATTGGAGATAGGTATTACTGGAATTACTTAGTATCCCTATTTTACAGATTAAGAAAAGTGAGAGAGAGGTTATGTGAATTGGTCAAAGATTGTCTGTAAATTAGGGGTGCTGTCTATCAGATTACAGAGTTAATTACAAAGTGAACATCATTTTGTCATTAGAGGATGAGGCTGGGTGAGGGTTTGCATCTCATTTATCTTTGATTTTTCTCCTACTTCCAGCTCCTTAATTCAGTGGCTGGTACATAGCAAGCTCTCCATCAGTGACTATTGAATGAATGAGCAGGTATGGCAGAGCTAAGTGGAGGGAGTAGGGACAAACACTTTAAAGAGTGATAGAGAATTAACAGGGCTTCCCAGGTTGCACTAGCGGTAAAGAGCCCATCTGCCAATGCAGGAAACATGAGAGACACCGCCAGGGTGAGGAAGATCCCCTGGAGGAGGACATGGCAACCCTCTCTAGTATTCTTGCCTGGGAAATCCCATGGACAGAGAAGCCTGGTGGGCTATGGTCCATGGGCTCACAAAGAGTCAGACACGACTGAAGCGACTTAGCACACAGCACACAGGGGATTAACAGTGATGACTTTGGAACTAGAGGTGAGAAGAAATCTTGCAGTAAGGTAGAATTGTGTCTCACTAAATTAAAAAAAAAGAAGACAAACACATTAATAGTTGAGGCGCATTTATCTCTTCAGTATCCTGATTTCAATTCCTTTGGATACATACAAGTGAGATTACTGGATAACATGATAATTCTATTTTCAGTTTTTTGAGGGGAAACATTTGGAGGTGATGGATAGGTTGATGGCATAGACTGTGGTGATGGATGTATACCTATCTCCAGATTCAGCAAGTTGTATATTAATTATGTACAACTTTTCATGTGTCAAAAAATAAAGTAAGGAAAAAAGAGTTAGGATACTTTGAGAAAGCTTACACTGTGGGGGTTCCACCCAGGAATATCAGAGCCTTAGGTCTAGACATCTAGGAGGTGTAATTCACTCTCTGAGGTTCTCCTGCAGGGTCAAAATGCAGCTACTCTCTGAAGGACTTGACTAAAGTCACCCCCTTGCTTGTCTTCCTCATCATTATCTGTCATGCTTCACTCCTTCCCTTCCTGGCTTTGCTGGAGAGCAAGTACTTCATTAAATCAGTTGTGCCCAAATCATCAACTCAGGGATCTGCTTCTGGGTAACCCAACCTAAGCCCAGGGCCTATTCTAGGACAGTATGCCTAGGCCCTGGTGAACAAGCATTCAACACATATTAAACGAGTGAATCCTGGAACTGTCTTCCCTTGAGCCAGATAATCATAGGATTGCTACTGCTAAGTCGCTTTAGTCGTGTCCGACTCTGTGCAACCCCATAGATGGCAGCCCACCAGGCTCCCCCGTCCCTGGGATTCTCCAGACAAGAACACTGGAGTGGGTTGCCATTGCCTTCTCCAATGCATGAAAGTGAAAAGTGAAAAGGAAGTCGCTCAGTTGTGTCTGACTCTTAGCGACCCCATGGACGGCAGCCCACCAGGCTCCTCTGTCCATGGGATTTTCAGGCAAGAGTACTAGAGTGGGGTGCCATTGTCTTCTAATCATAGTATTATAAAGTCTTAAAAGTTCTCCATTCCTTATATCCTTTCTCTCTTTTCCTTGGATGAGGCCTGCCTTACTCCTCACCTCTTTTTAGTGGTTTTCCAGTCCCCTCAGTGTTCTTGCCTGGAGAATCCCAGGGATGGGGGAGCCTGGTGGGCTGCCATCTACGGGGTTGCACAGAGTCGGACAGGACTGAAGTGACTTAGCAGCAGCAGCAGCAGCAGCAGCAGCATCAGCTAGTCTAACTGCTCCATTGCTCCATGAATTCTACACTAATTCTGAAGTTCAGAGCATCTGTCATTCATTGTCTTAAATTCCTCCAGTAATTTCCCATAACTTGTAAGGTCAAGGAAAACATTCCTTGCTAATCTGTCACTTGCTAGGGGCAACCTCTACCCCACCTCTCCCTGCTCCCTTACTTCAGGCATGCCTTTTGCTCCAGGGCCTCTGAACTACTTGTAGTTTCTGGAGCCTGCCAATCTTGATCTTAGACTCTTGCATCTCTAGTTGCCCATCTATTGTTTCTTTGTTTTCTTGAGATGCCCTCCTTTGGGTTCTTACTTGGATGACTCCTTTGAAAGGATATTTCTTGAGGTCAGTATTTTAGATTTGTCCTGACACCAGGAGAGATCTTCTTAGCTATCTCTTCCCTATTTCTCTCCAAACCAGTTGGCCTACAATTTAACCTACATCTCTAGTAAATCTACTAATCTCCTCCCAATTTTCAGTCACAACTCCCGCTGCTATCGAGAGTGCCCTTAGGCTTGAACTTCTCTACTCTTCTGTTCCAGATGAAATCAGTTCCTTCAGTGGAATTTGGAACTCTCTGGTCTGTGGCCTTTCCCCCGAGGCAAAATCTCTTGGGACTCTGGTGCTGTGGTTAGGGTTAATGGCTTCCTTGACTCTGAGTGATAACCCTTGGCTTTGGGAACTGCATGCTTGGTGGATGGAGAGATGAAAGCAGTCCTGTCTCCTAGGCTTGTATCTCTTGGTATGAAAACTCTGCCCCAAGATCTGGATTAGAGACAATTAAAAACCCAGTATTCTCAGTGGCAGTGAGCCCAAGATAATACTTCTGTCCCATGAGTGGGGCCTGGGAAGAAGGGAGCCCCCACCTCTGCCTCATTTACCTAGAAATTAGTCTCAGCAATAGGAGTTCTGTGTTCTTGAATGTACCAGTCTGGAGCAATTTCTGTCTTATTTAATTGGGAGATAGAAGGGAAGGCACATATTTTCGTTCATATACCACAGACTCTTAATATTTCTTTACCAAGTTTTAGTGGATTTTCTTGAATAAGTGTTTCTTTATTTGCTGTATGTTCATAGAGCCATTTCCAGAGTTAGTAAGTGGTTGCTTTAAAAATAATTTTCACCAGTTTACCTGGGGAGTGGGTCCATAGAGTTACTTGTGCTCTCATGAAATAAGTTGAATTCCTCCAATAATTTCATTCCTGAACATATATTATTTTTTCCACAATCAGATTCTGGCTATATGAATTTCTGCAATCATCTGCTTTAACGGTGTCCTCTAACTAAGCACTTACAGAAAAATATTAAATCAAACACCTTTATTGATTAAGACTATCTGTACTTTAAAAAATGAAAAAGATTCAAATGGTTTTAAAGCACATTTCAAGATTAAGAACAATTTTAGAATTTTTAGTTGCAAATATAGTATAATGGACTTTCTGATTATTTATAAAGCCAGACTAAAATCTACATTTGCTCTCTGCCTTCCAACTTTGAACCCATGTTTGAAATTCCCACTTTCCCCCTCTGTTACAATGGTGATGGTCCAGATTCTCCTTGGAACTTAGTTGCTATGGGTATCATGGCTATGAGCATTGGCTGCTGAGATGTTTGCTCTGTCATCCACAGGTTGGTGCAACCTGTGGGCACACATTGTCCTGTGTAATCTGAACTAAACAGAATTGGGTTTTGCTCTGAGCTTTTGCCAATCATGGGGTAGCAGGTGAACAGAAAAACTGCTTTCACTGCCCAAGGACTAAGTCCTGTTCTCTACTCCAGAGTTTCTAACATTAGCTTCAAGAGTTTAGTTTCAAGAGAGCTATTTCATGGGTGACTGCTTTAGTTGTCATACACGTGAGTGCCTCCACATAGGCAAAGTTAGTTGGCAGCAGTAAACCTCTTCGCAAATAAAGAACAATTGTATTCATGTCAATTCCTAATTCAGTATTAATTTAGCCTATGAAAACACTGCAGAAATGAAATTCACAAATGACCCCCCCCCCAAAGAAAGTTAATTATTAACTTTCCCTTGCTCCTTCATTAAATCTTCTTTCTTTGGCCTACAAACTTGGATGAACAAGAGATATTATTTTGCATTCTTTAATTTTTCCAAAATCAGTTGAAATCTGACTCTTATTTTCCATCCTGTCTGGACTATGGAAAATACTATCTCAGGTATGACCAGGTCCTTGTCTCTCCTTCCCTTGGGCTGTGTTGAAGCCTGGCTTTTATATCACATGATAAACCTGTCTCATGTTTAAGCCCAGGCTGCTTCCAGGTCATCAGCCACTGGGGGTCTTTGCTGGGTCTTCCAGTGCTATCCTGGTAGCTTAGTTGGTAAAGAATCTGCCTGCAATGCAGAAGACCACTTTTTGATTCTTGGGTCAGGAAGATCCCCTGGAGAAGGGATAGGCTACCCACTTCAGTATTCTTGGGCTTCCCTTGTGTGGCTCAGCTGATAAAGAATCTGCATACAATGCAGGAGACCTGGGTTCAATCCCTGCATTGGGAAGATCCCTGAAGAAGGGAAAGGTTACCCACTCTAGTATTCTGGCCTGGAGAATTCCATGGACTGTATAGTCCATGGGGTCGCAAAGAGTCAGACACAACTGAGCGACTTTCACTTTCATTTGCCAGTGCTATAGTGTGTCTGTGTGTGTTTCCCCGGCCTCCTAGAGGCTCCCCAGATTCTCCTCATTGAGATCCTCCCCAAGTCAAGGGTCAGAGTTCCATCTCAGACTCAGAGATATCTTTTCTTTCTCTGATTTAACTGCTTTAACTCTTGGAACCCGAACCCCAACACAAGGGAAAGGGCTTTCCCTTTCTCCTCCTTTTAATGGCTTAATTGCCTCAATAATCTAAAGGCTGTGAAAACAAAAACCAAAAATTGTGTATAATTCCTACCCTGCTTTCTGCCATGTAACAGCCCTCCCCTCTCTTGCCTGCACAATCTCCCCATCCCCCAGGCAAAAGAATACTAAGGCTTTTCTCCTTTCTTTGGGGAAGGGAAACATTCATTGAAAACATACCCATAAATATTCCTTCTATGGTTACTAATAGACTATATGCACTGCTTTCTCCTCTCTGCTTGCCTACTCTCTTAGGGGAGTTTTTTAATGGGATGGTTATAGGAAGAGAGAAAGAAGTAAAGAAGATAATATAGTGCTAAGTGAATGATGGGTTTCTGATTTGGTAATCGATAGCAAACTATATGTGCAATGATATTAGGTGTGAACAACATTTGGTAATACTCAAGATGGCATCACTGACTCAATGGAGTTGAGTTTGAGCAAACTCCAAGAGATAGTGAAGGACAAGGAAGCCTGGCATGCTGCAGTCCATGGGGTCTCAGAATTGGACACAACCGAGAGACTGAATTATTGGGGGCTCCAAGATCACTGCAGATGATGACTGCAGTCATGAAAATAAAAGATACTTACTCCTTGGAAGAAAAGTTATGACCAACGTAGACAGCATATTAAAACGCAGAGACATTACTTTGCCAACAAAGGTCCGTCTAGTCAAAGCTATGGTTTTTCCAGTAGTCATGTATGGATGTGAGAGTTGGGCTATAAAGAAAGCTGAGTGCTGAAGAATTGATGCTTTTGAACTGTGGTGGTGGAGAAGAATCTTGAGAGTTCCTTGGACTGTGAGGAGATCAAACCAGTCCATCCTAAAGGAAATCAGTCCTGAATATTCATTGGAAGGACTGATGCTGAAGCTGGAACTCCAATACTTTGCCCATGTGATGTGAAGAACTGACTCATTTGAAAAGACCCTGATGCTGGGAAAGATTGAAGGTGGGAGGAGAAGGGCACAACAGATGATGAGATGGTTGGATGGCATCACTGACTCAATGGACATGAGTTTGAGTGAACTCCGGGAGCTGGTGATGGACAGGGTGGCCTGGCGTGCTACAGTCTGTGGGATTGCAAAGATTCGGACATGACTGAGCAACTGAACTGAATTGAACTGAACATCTGAAAAACAACAGCAACAAGATGTCCTTTTCTCCCTCTCCTTACAACTTTGGGGGCCACAGTGACCCTCCTATGTCCCTTCATATGTTTAGTTTTTGCCAAAAAATACCCAATATACTTCCACTAGCTGACTGATTCCTGCGATTCTACCATTAGAGCTATACATCTTCTAAGTAGAAATAGCCGGGAAGGATTGTTAGCAGTTTCCCAGAGCTGCTATACTACAGTACCACAAATTCAACAACAGAAATTTATCTCTTGCAGTTTTGGAGGCTAGAATTCTGTGATCAAAGTGCCTGCAGGGCCATGCTCCCTCTCTGGCTGTGTAGGAAACTCTCTCCTCCTTTCTCCTAAAGTCTGGTGATGGTCCGCCATCTTGGCATCCCTCGGCTTGTGGCTGCATCACTCCAATCTCTGCTTCTTTCTTCCCTGTCTGCCTCTCTCCAAATCACTCTCCTTATGAAGGTACCAGTCATTCAATTTAGGGCCCTACTCTAGTCCCATATGACCTCATCTTAACTAGACTACATCTGCAAGGCCTTACTTTCAAATAAGGTTATAATCACAGCTACTGAGGGTTAGGACTCAAACATATCTTTTTGGGGTAGGGTGTAGCTGAACCTTGACAAGGGTTTGCACTAAATTATTCCCAGACACGTAAATATTATGCTGACTGGAAAAAATGTACAACCTAAAAGTTAAGAGTTCTGCTTTATTTGGTGGACTGAGGACTCAAGATCAGGAGGAAGCCTCTCAAATAGCTCTGAGGGACTGCTCTGAAAAGGTAAGGGAGGAGCCAGGATATATAGAAGTTTTTATAACAAAAACCAGATATTCAGAGCATCAAAAGATTACTGTTAATTAAAACCAGAAGTCCCAAATTAATAAATTTAGCACTTTTCTTTTTATGGGAAGATTAAGGGTCTGGGCTGATTGAAATAATTCCTTTGATAAGCACCTCAGCTATCAAGGGCCAATATCTGATTCTTTTAGAACTAACACCCAAACAAGATGTCCTTTTCATTATAGGAGACTGGAGTGCAAAAGTAGGAACTCAAGAAACACCTGGAGTAACAGGCAAATTTGGCCTTGAAATGTGGAATGAAGCAGGGCAAAGACTAATACAGTTTTGCCAAGAGAACGCACTGGTCATAGCAAACACCCTCTTCCAACAACACAAGAGAAGATTCTGCACATGGACATCACCAGATGGTCAACACTAAAGTCAGATTGATTATATTCTTTGTAGACGAAGATGGAGAAGCTCTATACAGTCAGCAAAAAACAAGACCGGGAGCTGACTGTGGCTCAGATCATAAACTCCTTATTGCCAAATTCAGACTTAAATTGAAGAGAGTAGGGAAATCATTAGACCATTCAGGTATGACCTAAATCAAATCCCTTATGATTATACAGTGAAAGTGAGAAATAGATTTAAGGGCCTAGATCTGATACAGTGCCTGATGAACTATGGATGGAGGTTGGTGACATTGTACAGGAGACAGGGATCAAGACCATCCCCATGGAAAAGAAATGCAAAAAAGCAAAATGGCTGTCTGGGGAGGCTTTACAAATAGCTGTGAAAAGAACAGAAGCCAAAAGCAAAGGAAAAAAGGAAAGATATAAGCATCTGAATGCAGAGTTCCAAAGAATAGCAAGAAGAGATAAGAAAGCCTTCTTCAGCAATCAATGCAAAGAAATAGAGGAAAAGAACAGAATGGGAAAGACTAGAGATCTCTTCAAGAAAATTAGAGCTACCAAGGGAACATTTCATGCAAAGATGGGCTCGATAAAGGACAGAAATGGTATGGACCTAATAGAAGCAGAAGATATTAAAAAGAGGTGGCAAGAATACACAGAAGAACTGTACAAAAAAGATCTTCATGACCAAGATAATCATGATGGTGTGATCACTCACCTAGAGCCAGACATCCTGAATGTGAAGTCAAGTGGGCCTTAGGAAGCATCACTACGAACAAAGCTAGTGGAGGTGATAGAATTCCAGTGGAGCTATTTCAAATCCTGAAAGATGATGCTGTGAAAGTGCTGCAGTCAATATGCCAGCAAATTTGGAAAACTCAGCAGTGGCCACAGGACTGGAAAAGGTCAGTTTTCATTCCAATCCCAAAGAAAGGCAATGCCAAAGAATGCTCAAACTACTGCACAATTGCACTCATCTCACACGCTAGTAAAGTAATGCTCAAAATTCTCCAAGCCAGGCTTCAGCAATATGTGAACCGTGAACTCCCTGACGTTCAAGCTCATTTTAGAAAAGGCAGAGGAACCAGAGATCAAATTGCCAACATCCTTTGGATCATTGAAAAAGCAAGAGAGTTCCAGAAAAGCACCTATTTCTACTTTATTGACTATGCCAAAACCTTTGACTGTGTGGATCACAACAAACCGTAGAAAATTCTGAAAGAGATGAGAATCCCAGACCACCTGACCTGCCTCTTGAGAAACCTATATGCAGGTCAGGAAACAACAGTTAGAATTGGACATGGAACAACAGACTGGTTCCGAATAGGAAAAGGGGTACATCAAGGCTGTATATTGTCACCCTGCTTATTTAACTTATACGCAGAGTACATCATGAGAAATGCTGGGCTTGAAGAAGCACAAGCTGGAATCAAGATTGCCAGGAGAAATATCAATAACCTCAGATATGCAGATGACACCACCCTTATGGCAGAAAGTGAAGAGGAAATAAAAAGCCTCTTGATGAAAGTGAGAGAGGAGAGTAAAAAGTTGGCTTAAAGTTCAACATTCAGAAAACTAAGATCGTGGCATCTGGTCCCATCACCTCATGGGAAATAGATGGGGAAACAGTGGAAACAGTGTCAGACTTTATTTTAGGGGGCTCCAAAATCACTGCAGATGGTGACTGCAGCCATGAAATTAAAAGACGCTTACTCCTTGGAAGGAAAGTTATGACCAACCTGGATAGCATATTCAAAAGCAGAGACATTACTTTGCCAACAAAGGTCCGTGTAGTCAAGGCTATGGTTTTTTCCAGTAGTCATTTATGGATATGAGAGTTGGACTGTGAAGAAAACTGAGCACTGAAGAATTGATGCTTTTGAATTGTGGTGTTGGAGAAGACTCTTGGACTGCAAGGAGATCCAACCAGTCCATTCTAAAGGAGATCAGCCCTGGGTGTTCTTTGGAAGGAATGATGCTAAAGCTGAAACTCCAATACTTTGGCCACCTCATGCGAAGAGTTGACTCATTGGAAAAGACTCTGATGCTGGGAGGGATTGAGGGCAGGAGGAGAAGGGACGACAGAGGATGAGTTGGCTGGATGGCATCACTGACTCGATGGACCTGAGTCTGAGTGAACTCCGGGAGTTGGTGATGGACAGGGAGGCCTGGTGTGCTGCGATTCATGGGGCCGCAAAGAGTTGGACAGGTTGAAGGACTGAACTGAACTGATCTGATTCTTTCCCATCTTGAATCCCCTCTGGGTGCACCATTTTGGTGGTGGGGACGGCTCCAGTGGCCAGTGGCTTGATGGCCTGGCATCCTTTGCTTATATGGAGGCAGCATTTTTCATTCACAGTTAGTTTGAAGGAAATATTTTTAGCAGGCTTTCTTTGAAAAGGAATTTTCCTAATCTCTGGGCCTTGGTGGTGGGGGATGGGGCAGAGATAGGAAGGAGCCTGAGGGTATGGTGCTCACTGCACATTTATGCTGAGGAGTGGGTCTGCCCTGGTCTTGTGATTTCCCTGCCACTTTAATCATAACAAGCAAGAGGAGTCTGAGAAGACAAAGGAGCTGTAACTGGAAAAAGAAACAGGAATTAAGTGACTTTGTTGGAATTCTAGATGCGTCCAAAGGTAAAGAAATCTTGGTATGATCCATGATTTGAGTAAAATGTTCCTCTCTAATTTGAATAGTTTTGAGAAGTGACCATAATCTCACATTTATAAGTTTTAA
This sequence comes from Capricornis sumatraensis, assembly GCF_032405125.1. Classification (NCBI taxonomy): domain Eukaryota; kingdom Metazoa; phylum Chordata; class Mammalia; order Artiodactyla; family Bovidae; genus Capricornis; species Capricornis sumatraensis. The sequence goes on along the minus strand of NC_091092.1, from coordinate 101,972,786 downwards.
AGTTTTGCCTTATCTCTTCTTCATCTTTGGTTGTTTCATAATTAACTATGGAACATTTGACTTTTGGTTTCCTGTAATGGGATTTGTTTTATAATCCTAAGAAACCATTGGGTTGTTACTCCTTTTCTAATGTATCTATCTTAATTATTTAAAGATTAGAAAAGCTATCAATGTCAAAGATAAAACCAAGTGTGAGGCACAATTAACAAAGGCTATTTATTCACGAACTTTCAGCAAGGGAAGCCTTCTATAGGTCACTTTGGTTTCAGCAGGAGTTCAAAGGTGTAGAGAGAATTTGTTTTACAGTGTAAAGCTAGGAAATACGGAGATGGTTTCCACTTGGCAAGCATTCTACCAAAGTGGGATTTTTGGAAGCAGGGGAGACTTTCTAATTGTCTTTATACGTACCTAGCAATCCCTAGTTGGTTGCCAGGGGGAAAACTAGCAATTTGGGGACATTTCAAAAGAAGGATTGTTTAGTATTGGGGTGGAGGGTTTTATGTGGCTGGCCATTTCCTGGAACAATTGGAAGCCAATAGGATGCTTTCTTACAGTCAAATTGTCATTGGGGCCCTGAGGGAGGGGGATCTTCCATGGCAGACAGTTTTCCAAAAGCTGTGAGAGCTTTAGATAATACATTTCATAGTAATGGGATGTAAAGGATAAGACAGACTGCTAACCACCAGCTTGGAACAAAGCTGAATTTATTTGCTTGCATGGCAACACTCAAATACTAGCTCAGCAAAACTTCCAGCAGAAGTAGAGGTCTAGATATAGACATGAAAAAGAAGAAAGTGGAGCTGACTCCAGCCTCTGTACTCGGACACCAAATTAATTCTCAGGGACAGAGTTTTAGGTGAAGTAGAAAAGGATAGCTTTATTGCTTTGCCAGGCAAAGGGGGCCACAATGGACTAATGCCCTCAAACCTGTGTGTCCCCACCTGGAGGGGGGACTGAGAAGTTTTATAGTAATGGTTCAATGAGGGCATGATCCGCTTGTGGACATTCTTTTGATTGGTTGGTGGTGGTGAGGTAAGTGGGAGTCAGCATCATCAACCTTCTGGTTCCAACTGGTCTGAGTCTATGTGCTGCTTGTGGGCAGCATACCTTTCATTTCTCCCATCTGCTAGGGGTTTCAGTATCTGCAAGACAGCCCAAAGATATTTTTAGGTTTGTCACTTGAGAGGGAACCGGGACCCTTCCCCAAGGCTGGACTATTATGTCTTTTGACTGTTCCTCTCTTGTCCCTGCATCCCCTCACTTCCGTAATTGACATCTGCTTGAACATGTACCATTGGAACTCACAGAGAAGGCAATGGCACCCCACTCCAGTACCCTTGTGTGGAAAATCCCATGGATGGAGGAGCCTGGTGGGCTGCGGTCCGTGGGGTCGCTAAGAGTCGGACATGCCTGAGCGACTTCACTTTCACTTTACACTTTCATGCATTGGAGAAGGCAATGGCAACCCACTCCAGTGTTCTTGCCTGGAGAATCCCAGGGATGGGGGAGCCTGGTGGGCTGCCGTCTATGGGGTTGCACAGAGTCAGACATGACTACAGCGACGCAGCAGCAGCAGCAGCAGCAGCAGCCCTGGAACTCAGGGAAGATCATGAAGGCTGAATGAAGCCTATTTCCTGTAATCAAGAAATGGGGGATAGAGAAAGGCTTTTGTGCCTGGGAGCCCCACAGGGTCTTGCTTGGTATCAGTTCAGTTCAGTTTAGTTCAGTCGCTCAGTTTTGTCTGATTCTTTGCTACCCCGTGGACTGCAGCATTCCAGGCCTCCCTGTCCATCACCAACTCCTGGAGTTTACTCAGACTCATGTCCACTGAGTTGGTGATGCCATTCAACCATCTCATCCTATTATCCCCTTCTCCTCCCACCTTCAGTCTTTCCCAGCATCAGTGTCTTTTCAAATGAGTCAGTTCTTCGCATCACGTGGCCAAAGTATTGGAGTTTCAGCTTCAGCATCAGTCCTTCCAATGAATATTCAGGACTGATTTCCTTTAGGATGGACTGGTTGGATCTCCTTGCAGTCCAAGGAACTCTCAAGAGTCTTCTCCACCACCACAGTTCAAAAGCATCAATTCTTCGGCACTCAGCTTTCTTTATAATCCAACTCTCACATCCATACATGACTACTGGAAAAACCATAGCTTTGACTAGACGGACCTTTGTTGGCAAAGTAATGTCTCTGCCTTTTAATACTCTGTCTAGGTTGGTCATAACTTTCCTTCCAAGGAGCAAGCGTCTTTTAATTTCATGGCTACCGTCACCATCTGCAGTGATTTTGGAGCTCAAAAAAAAATAAAATCTCTCACTGTTTCCCCTCTATTTGTCATGAAGTGATGGGACTGGATGCCATGATCTTAGAAAACTAAGTTGAGTTTTCAGTAAACTTTTTCACTCTCTTCTTTCACTTTCATCAAAAGGCTCTTTAGTTCTTCTTCACTTTCTGCCATAAATGTGGTGTCATCTGCATATCTGAGGTTATTGATATTTCTCCCGGCAATCTTGATTCCAGCTTGTGCTCCATCCAGTCCAGCATTCCTCATGATGTAATCAGCATATAAGTTAAATAAGCAGGGTGACAATATACAGCCTTGATGTACTCCTTTCTCAATTTGGAAGCAGTCTGTTGTTCCATATCCAGTTCTTACTGTTGCTTCCTGACCTGCATACAGATTTCTCAGAAGGCAGATCAGGGGTTCTGGTATTCCCATCTCTTGAAGAATTTTCTACGATTTGTTGTGATCCACACAGTCCAAGGCTTTGGCATGGTCAATAAAGCAGAAGTAGAGTTTTTTCTTGAACTCTCTTGCTTTTTCCATGATTCAGCAGATGTTGGCAATTTGATCTCTGGTTCTTCTGCCTTTTCTAAACCAGCTTGAATATCTGGAAGTTCACGGTTCACTACTGTTGAAGCCTGACTTGGAGAATTTTGAGCATTACTTTGCTAGTGTGTGAGACGAGTGCAATTGTGCGGTAGTTTGAGCATTCTTTGGCATTGCCTTTCTTTGGGATTGGAATGAAAACTGACCTTTTCCAGTCCTGTGACCACTACTGAATTTTCCGAATTTGCTGGCATATTGAATGCAGCACTTTCACAGCATCATCTTTTAGAATTTGAAATAGCTCCACTGGAATTCCATCACCTCCACTAGCTTGCTTGTAGTGATGCTTCCTAAGGCCTACTTGACTTCGCATTCCAGGATGTCTGACTCCAGGTGAGTGATCACACCATTGTCTGGGTCGTGAAGATCTTTTTTTTGTATAGTTCTGTGTATTCTTGCCGCCTCTTCTTAATATCTTCTGCTTCTATTAGGTCCATACCATTTCTGTCCTTTATTGTGCCCATCTTTGCATGAAAATTTCCCTTGGTATCTCTAATTTTCTTGAAGAGATCTCTAGTCTTTCCCAGTCTATTGTTTTCCTCTATTTCTTTTCATTGATTACTGAAGAAGGCTTTCTTATCTCTCCTTGCTATTCAAAATTATATCAAATGTACAAATGAAGCAAGCTTCTGAGTTCAGGTCTGTGGTTGTCTCATAAAGAAGTTTGTAAATACTTCTATGTGAGTGGCCACATTTATGTTTTTCATTACCAAGGGCTGGAAAACCTAGTTTCCAAAAAATCGAAGATAGAATGTGTTACATTCCAGGGTGGTTACATGCATTCAATGGAATGCTCACATGCACATGCAGGAAACTCAACTAGTTTGTTCTTTAACAAGGAAAACTTATATCAACGCTAAAGAAAATTGATGCCAAGAAAGCATCAGTAATCTTCCAACCCTACCCTCTCATACAATGTTTTATTAGGGGGTATGGCTTTTAATTTTTTTTCCAATAAGCACACATTTAATAGCTGTAAACATACTGTACATACTATTTTATATTTTGCTTTCTGACTTGACAATACCCTAAAATAGTTTTCCACGTTACCATGTGGTCTTTATTATTAGAATTTCAATGACTATATAATTACTTAAATGGATATAATATTAGTATTTATTCACATCTCCCATGTTTGAGCATTTGATTGTTTCTAATTACCTGTGTTTATCTTTGTAGAGCAACAGTGAACATCTTTTTAATTCAGGAATTTTTTCTTCTCTTGAAGTATTTCTTTAAGATTATTTCTTCCAAAATGAGCATCTATATCAAAGTGAAGGAACATTTTCTGACTTAATATGAGGGGCCACATTTCCTCCAATTTCCAGTGGGTGTTCCCTTTACCCCCACCCCACCCTAAAGCAGTAGATGTATGCTAGGTTTACTCCAACTTTGCCAGCATACAATGTTCTTGCTATCAAAAAAATCTTTTAACAGCATAAAACAATACCTCAAAATTATTTTAAATTGTATCTCTTTATTTGGGAGGATAAACATTTGCTCATATCTTTATTTTCTAATGTTCATTACCTTTTTTTGGTCCTTCACTCATTTGAACAAAGATAACACACTGCCCTCTTCTTAACGTATCCCCATGAAGAGACCCAGAGGGATGGAATAGGGAGGGAGATGGGAGGGGGGTTCAGGATGGGGAACACATGTACACCCATGGCTGATTCATGTCAATGTATGGCAAAAACCACTACAATATTGTAAAGTAATTATCCTCCAATTAAAATAATGAAATTAAAAAAAATAAAAAAGGAAGCAAAAAAAAGAATGCATTTTTTTTGGTTCTTTACTTTCTACATGGGGTGGTTGCTTACAGCCAAAACAGTCTTTATTTTAAAAACCTTCCTTTTGCATTTCAGTCTCTGTAATATAAATAAGAGTTCTTCGGCATACTTGTCCTTGATGAAAAGACAAATTTCTGCTATCAAAAGAGCCTTCCAAGAATAATGCAAATGTCTTTAGCTTCTGATTTCTTTTCCTTAGCCAAATTAAATGACAGATTTTAACATCTGTGATCTATTTAGTCAAGATATGTGCCCTTTAAGAATGACTTATACAAAAGAGTTCCTCCTGAATTTTCTTTGATTTGCTACCCACTGCAACCAGTTGATCCTTTTGTATCATGGTTGTTTGTACCTCTCTACGCAATGCCCCTTCCTTACCCTGAGTTGCAACCACCAATTTTTTTCTACATTAGAGGGAACATATCAGTGATTAATCACAAGTGCTTTTAAATGTTTTCACTTTTCCATTGACTCTTTGTTTTAGTGCAGATTGATTATCTAGTATTTCCACTGCAGGAATGAATGTGAACAGAGTCTTGTACATTTACCATATTTTGTGATTTCATATAAATACTAGTACTCTACCAATCATAGGGCTTGCACCAAAGTCAATACATAATTTTACAGTCAGACAATTTTTTCTGTAAAGGGCCAGATAGTAAATATTTTTGTCTCTGGTGGCCACATAAAATCTCTCTTTCTTCACCATTGCCATTATTGTTGTCATCATCATCAACAATCCTTTAAATATGTAAAAAATCATTCTTAGGTCTGGGCCTTACAAAAACTAGATATAGTTGGAATTTGGATTTGGCATGTGATCTGTATTGGCCAGCCTTGAACTAGAAGACTTCAGAAAAAAGTGAAGATTATTATTAAAAAATATTATTATTATTTTTATTTGTGAGTGAAATGATGCATGAATAGGATTAGTTAGCTAGTTGTTTTTTCTTTTTTAACAATAACAAAAAATGGATTCATGGCAGTGAGGATGGGACTCCTATGAATGGTTAATATTTATCTTAACATAGCTGTCTTTGAGTAGTTCTTAGTATTTTCTTAAAAAAATAAGAAGTGTCCAGATAACACTTGGCACTTGGATTTATTTTCTTTATATCTTCAGGAAGGTCTTGTGATAAGTACCAGAATGAATACGTTTCCCGATGGTGCTTTCAGAAAACTAGTCATGATTATTGTATTTAGAACTTAATTAAAACATGAGCACCAAAAGGTGCTTCATAACAATGTACTTTTTTCCTTCTTAGATTTGTATCCCCAGAGTGCTAATCAGTTGTGCTTTACATTGAGCAAAAGGAGTTATTGAGCAAGTATTCAGGTGAATATCAGTTATGGCACTGGAATTTTACCTTATAATACATTTCCCAATAGATCACATATGGAACATCTCCAAGAATTTTTCTTACATAATACTTTATTTGACTTTTTCTTATATAATACTTCATTTGAATTTTAAAGGTAACTTCTTATCTAGCAGCTCTACTCTGAATACACAGGTAGGATCCTGGAAATTGGCAACAACAACAACAAAAAAGATTATTATGCAGTCTATTAGTCTGCTTAGGCTTCCATAACAGAATATCACAGATTGGGTAGCTTAAACTAGAGAGGTTTATTTTGGAGACTGGAAGTTCAAGATCAAGGTGGTTTCTGGTGAGGCCTCTCTTCCTGGCTTACAGTGGCCATCTTCTTCCTGCATGTTTGCATAGCTTTTGCTCTGCATGCAGAGGGAGCTCACATGTCTCTTTCTCTTATAAGGTCACAGCCCTTTTGGATTAGGGCTCTACCCTAAAACTTCACCTAACCTTCATTATCTCTTTATAGGCTCTATCTCCAAATACAGTCACACTGGGGGTTTGGGTTTCAACATACGAATTTGGGGGAATGGGACACTAATTCAGTCCACAATACAGTCAAAACATAAACAAAGTCCATTGGTTTACTTCATTCTGTAATCAATTCTAAGAAATATTCATTTTATTTCTGATGCTGAAAACTTGAGCTCTGTTCAGTATTGTTGAATTGAATCTCAAAGACAGAGTTTTGGGTAAAGTAGAAAAGAATATCTTTATTGCTTTGCCAGGTAAAATTGGACACAGTGGACTCATGCCCTGAGAAATTGTGTCTCAAACTGGGGAGCTTTGGTGAGGACTTTTCTAGCAATGGTTCAAAGATATGGTGATGTATATTTCTTGAGCAGGAACCAGAACCCTGCTTTAATGGCTGCACTATTGTTTATTGATTGCTCCTCCTTCGTTTCTGCATTCCTTCCTTTCCTTGATTAGCAACCGTTAGCCCTTTGGAACTGGGGGAACGTCTGGAAACTGAATGAAGCTTATTTCCTGCAAATTAAAACGGGGACTTGGAAAGGATTTGTACCTGGGAGGGCTCCACAGAGTCCTTCTGGATTTCACTACCAGATTGTCTGGTGTATTTCTTCCCCCTCTCCACTCCTTACCTCTACCCAGAGGAATCTTGCTATAGTCTGGGTCCTCAAATCTGTCTTCCTTCATTTTTTCCCTCAAACTTTTGTTCTATATTCCAGAGGCTGTCTCTTCTCCTAGGTCCTAGGGAATTACCCTATTGGAAACCAAAGCTCTTTTAGGAAACTTGTAAACTATTTCATTTTTTAGTCCCTCTCCCTACCCCTCTTGCATCTAAAGAACTCAGAACTGACTCTGAGCTTGAATGGGATGGGGTGAGGGGAAAACTAAGAATACCCACATTGTTTCCCAGACTCTTCATAGCAATCTTTTGAGGAAGATACTGTTACCATCCTCATTTCCCAGAGGAGGAAACTGAGACTCAGAGAGGTTAAGTTGCCCAAGGCCAGATAGCTAGTAAGTGATGTGCTAAAGCCAGCTCCAATCTCGGTTTCGTCTGCTCCTATGCCTGTGGTGGCTTCCCAGGTGGCTCAGCGGTAAAGAATCCATCTGTCAATGCAGGAGATGCAGGTTTGATCCCTGGGTTGGGAAGATCCCCTGGAGTAGGACATGACAACCCACTCCAGTATTCTTGCCTGGGAAATCCCACAGACAGAGGAGCCTGGCAGGCTACAGTCCATGGGGTTGCAAAGAGTCAATCATGATTGAGCAACTGAACACACACACACACATGCCTATGGTCACTTCCATGTATCCTCAGAAGAAAGAGAAGAGTTTCCTATCTGATGTGATAAACTTTGTAGAAATGAACTCTGCATTATTTTCTTTGCATAACAAGTAATAGGCACTTCTGCCACCCTAATTTATGAGATTTCGTCTTTTCTACCAGCAAATCTGTACCATGAAAAGTGACTTTCCAGAGAAATGGGACTTGGCAATTGGAACCAGTCACAGGAAAAACCAACATCAAAACATTGAACCATGTGTCCCAAATAGGTGTACCTCGTTGGAAATGAAATAACAAGATAGGCACACCAAGGATACCTCCTAATTGTACAAGTCCAGAGGCAGTATTTAATTTCATTTTCTTATAGAAAATGATAGGCAAGTCTGTGTAATTAGAAATTAACTGCCATACTCTGAATTATGCAAACAGTAGAACAGGAGGAGAACATTAAACAAAAATGTAAAGAAAAAATCCTCTTGTCAGCATTATTTTTACTTAAACTGAATCTTCATAGTTGGCTTTTGTACAGCGTGCTTTTTCTTCCTAAGTCAGTGGTGTTCTCCATGTGGGAGCTGATGGTCTGGATCCCAGATTCAAGAGCTGGAAGCTTCACCCTGCTGAAAAGTTGAGGCTGGCTTCAGTCAGCAGGCCGAGGCTTCATCAGCAGCAGTACCGCTTAGCCATATGTCAATAAATAAATGCTATAATAGGAAACAAATGCAGAAAGTGAGTCATCAACTTTCTGTCTCTTCCTTTGGAAAGTTGCATTTGTCATAAAATGAAGGAACATTTTACCCCTTTCTCTTTACTTTTGTATAAAACCTTCTCACCCTGAGTTTCCAAGGGTACTTGCAAGCTCAGTTTGAAGAGGAAAAGTTAAAATTTTACATAACCTCCTGCTCCTTTTGCCTCTGTAACTCAGCTTGTTCCTTGCAAAGTCTCGATCATGTAGGTCATGTAGTCTCAGAAAGTGGGGACTTACAATACTAGGAACTGGAGCTTATCTCACTCACCCTTGTCCTGCTCTTTGCAACTGCCCAGCCCCTGCAAACCTGCTTAATCATGCCTGTCTGTGTAAAGGTCAGGCATCCCCCTCCCCATCTTGACTGCTGTTCCCATGCACTCGAAACCCTTTAGTTTAACCAGCCTATTAGCACACTAGGTTGCCCACTATAGTCTGTCTAAATAAACTCTGTTATGCCTTTGGGGCTCAGAGCTTAGAGTGTTATCTCCTCTGGGCCCGCTGGTGTAATAAACCTGAGTTCTCCAACTCTCTAAGTGTGGTGCTTGGTTTCTTGATGACTGGTTTCTGCAACAAGTTGGAACCTACAAGTGACTTGGATGGCAAATTCCTGGTATAAGGGGATGTGACCATCACAGAAAAGAGCAGCACGAAAAAACAAGCAAGCCGCCACACAACTTGTTAGATTCAGAGGCCGTCCTTTCTCAGAGTCTGGATTTTGTAATGCTTTTTGGGGTGAAGTAATCACACAGGCAACCAGCTGTGGAAACTAAATAAGGCCTTTCAGAGTTTCCACTTTTACAGCTGTGGAAAAACATGCAAAATTAAGGTGAGTTTGGCATGGGGGCCCATTGTTAGTGTCTGCTGGAAAAAAATGCACAACCTAAAAGATGAGAATTCTGTTTTATTTGGTGGACTTACTGAGGACTCAAGCCCAGCAGGCAGCCTCTCAGATGGCTCAGAGGGTCTGCTCAGAAGAGGAAAGGGAGGAGACAGGATGAATAGGAGCTTTGCCACAAAACTCAGTAATTCATAGCATCAAAAGGTTACTGTTAATTAAGGAAAACCAGATATCTCAAGATAATGAATTTAGCCCTTTTCTATTTATGGGAAGATGCAAGAGTCCAGGTTCATGGAAATCATTCCTTTGATATGAACCTCAGCTAATTAGGGCCAGTATCCTGTTCTTTCCCATCCTGTGTCCCTTTAGGGCTCTCCTATGGGTAGGAGGCAGTGGCTGGTGGCTTGATGGCCTCAGCATCCTTTCTTTGCTGATATGGCGGGCAATATTTTTCATTCTCATTAGTTATAGCAGAGACTTCAAGGATTGAAACCCACTGTATTTTAGAGAAGAGTTGGTTATCCCTACTGTGTTTCCATTTAGCAAACGATTTTGTCATATTCTTAAACTCGGAAGGAGTGTATGGCACTTCTCAGTGGATTATCACCATCATAATTTCATGGTCCCATCCGTTGAGGCCCTTATATCAAATATGTATTTTTTAAAAAAAGGCTTTATTGAATTTGTTACAATATTATTTCTGTTTTATGTTTTCGATTTTTGGCCACGAGGCATGTGGGATCTTAGCTCCCTGACCAGGGATTGAATTCCCTGCATCAGGAAGTGAAGTCTTAACCATTGGACTGCCAGGGAAGTTCCCCACATATTATTTAAATTACTTATTCCATCAAACCAACAACTGATAAATACTTTGTAATCATAGATTTGGCTAATATGTTTTGTTCCGGGTTTAATTGAAGGTCTCAGACATAGTTTGCTTTCATCTCCAAAGAGATTCAATTCATCTTTGCCAGGCTGCCCATGGGGTATCTCAACAGCCCTGTAGACGCACAGTCTTACAGGCAAGATCTTAAGCACTCTAACTTTCTCTAGGAGTATAACATTTAACTGATGCCATCCCCCTCCTCCCTCTTCCAGGACTGATTCAATGCACTTATTCAGAACATACAAACACTCACTAACAAACTCACAAAAAAAAGGAAGGGACCATTGCCCTACACGTAGTACAGCACCCTGAAACCTCAGTTTAAGTTCTGAAATTGTCAAGAAATAGTTATTGATTCTGTTAGCACCCACAACATTAAAATAGACCCAGTATCTTTTTGGCTTTTGGTTCTAGAGGCAATGTATTCCTCATTTATGAATTTTACTTAAGCCTGTTTGTTTATACTGTTACTTATAAACTGGCCCGCTTTAAATGGGGTTACCTACAACAGAAGGCTGCAGAATCTGTCCAAATTGTAATAAAACAGGCATTCCTGTGAATGCCCCTAGAGACTCCATCGCTGAAGAGGATGTAGTGACCTCACCTCATGTCTCTTGGAGTCTCGGAACCACTGACAATGGTCATAAATTGCCAATGCTTTCTGGTAAAAGAAACTGCCTTCCTTGCCCACATGCTATGTACCCTTAGAGGAAAAGTACTGCTCAGACGCTGCGTCCTTCTGAAAATGGAAGCTCTCAGATGCTAAGCATGTGGCCGTCTGTACTCAGATGACCATTGTGCCCTGGTTCATGAAAGCAGCTGTTCATGAAACCTTGAGCTTCTCAGCTCTTTAATTCCAAACATCTCATTTGAAATTGATTTGGGGACAAATATGTGCTCTATTGAGAAAAGAATCCCCCTGTATTTATTTCTCTTTGTCTTCCCTGTATTGACTCACCCAGCTCCCACACTCTCCCATTGTCCTGTTTCTCTATTTTATTTCCCTAGAGTTAAAAAAAAAATATTATGATGCTCTAAGAGACTTGATGCTACCCAGATTATCCTTCCATTAGGGTGTTTTTAGCTTGTTCACATAATCACTTCCACAGTATTCATGCTTATGCACTGAATTTTAACACTGAATTTTATCACTGCTCCATGAATCAAAACATCAATAACAAGCTAATAAAATAATATCGAGCTGGGGTTGACTGAGGGGAATCAGTGTGCCACAGGTCTTTCATGCTCTCCCTTGGCATATAGATTTAACATCACATCTGATCTAAATCCACATAGTAGCTAAGCCCACCACGTGCTGTTTTCATTACAAAAAGAAAAAAAAAGCCTCCTTAGAAATGTCTTTTCAGGTCTCTTTTCACTTTAATACCCTTTAAATGATGGAAAATCAAATTTTCCCACTGCCTATGCCTTTTGTCCCAAATGATAAACGATGGCTTCTGTCTCCTCCCCTCTCTGTCTGGTTCTGAATGGTGTTCAGAATAAGCCAGCTCTTTGCGCTGCGTTTTTGCTGCTGTCAGGGGATTTATGTAGGGTGTGAGCTGAGCTATGGCAACTGCAGTGATTGGATAATAGCTCCCTCAGAGCTGCCTGTGTAGCACCAACGATGGTGGGTTTTTTTTTGTTTGTTTGTTTTGTTCTTCCCCAAATAGCTGCTGTTCTTGTTTGGGGCTTTAAAATGTTAATGTATTTCCGAGTAAGAGAACGAGTGAAAATAAAAAATTGGGCAGTTTATGATTTAGAGAATGAACACTTCATTACACTGGATGCATGACTTTGGGTGATACTTTTAACCTTTCTGTATTTCAGTTTATTTATCTGTAAAATGAGGAGATTGATGCCGCATGCATTTTAAGGTCCCTTCCACATATGGAATTCTTGTTCTACGTCTGGGCCCTTAAAATGCTTGACTCAAATTGTCTTTAATAGCTTTTTCCTTTTGCTTCAGATAGGGAATCCAAGAAAGAAATGGTATTCTTTTGTACTTTGTTTTCAAAAAGTGAATAAATAACATTCTGATAAGTCCAATGCTGAACTTGCTGTGCCTGATAAGTCCAATGCCGAACTTGCTGTGTTTGCTCCAAAACCCCTTTGGGATTTCCCTGGAGGTACAGGGGTTAAGACTCCGAGCTTCCAATGCAGGAGACATGGGTTTGATCCCTGACTGGGTGACTAAAATCCCACATGCCCTATGCTGTAGCCAAAAAAATTAAAAAAAAAAAAGCAAACCCCCTTCTTCCCCAGCATTTCCCACATTGAGTAACAGCACGTCATCCACCCAGTTTCCCAATCTGGAAACTTCCGAGTCATTCGCAGTCCTCCCCACATCCCCTGATCTTGCCTTTTGCAGCTCTCAGACACTGTGTGTGTAGAATGGGTTCCTTGGAGGCTCAGCCCACCCTGCCATCTAGGCTGGTCATGAAAGGCAGAAATTCTTAGCGGAAAAAATGCTTGCATGTGATCAGTCAGCCTAGGCTCCCATCCCAGCTTCACCCCTTACTACAGTCAGTGTGACTTGGCCTAGGCTGGATTAGAGAGCTTGGCTTCTAGAAAGTATGAGAGGCTGTGATCCATGTATAAGTTATGACACCACAGCCTGCTGGCCTTATGACCTTTCAAAGCCATAGTATTTTTTCCTGAGAAATGCTTATAATAATAGTGCCCAGCTCTCCAGGATTTAATGTTTGTGAAGTGCTTAGCCTAGTGCCTTAATGCATCATAAGTACTCAATAAATGTGAGTAAATGTTAGTAGTTATCATTACTATTACTGTGATAGGAGGCTCATTAGCAGCCTCAGTCGCTGTGTATAATGTGGCCTAGAATAAAACATTGCTGCCAAAAACCATCTCTTGGTTGAGCCAGGTATTCACTCTAGATGCCTTTGTCACCATGAAGCCTAAGCTTTTCTCAGTCACCTTTCACGGCTTGCTATGGTTCTGCTGAATTAATAGGCGTTGACTCCTCTATCTTAAAACTCCTCTCACTTGGCTGGGTAGGTCAGTGGAGAATGGGTGAATTGCTTGGATCCGATGCCACCTCCCACTGACTTTGAGAATCACCCGCCAGGCCCTGTGTAGGAGCTGCCCCCTTGAGCTGTTGAAGACTGTCTCCTCTCACCTGCAGAGACAGCTGTAGTTCTGCTAGTTGCACCTTGTCTGTTGAAGGTCTGTTTCCATCATGTCCTCTCCTGCTCAGACCTGGCTTCCTCCCCGCCTTCCTCTCAATGCTGTTGAGTGTGGCAGTTAGATTTTACCTAAGGCCACTACAACCACAGCTCCCATTTCACAGGCTCTTCTACACTGGGACCTGCAACCCCCTCATCAGGAAGAGGAGCCGAATTACCCTCTTCTGGAATGTGGGTTGGGCTTAGTGTCTTGTTTAATAATTAATATAAAGATTCTCACTAATTAATCAATATTACTTATTATTTGGCTGTCCCTTTCATCATTCAGGAGACTGGCTTAGGCTTCCTTGAATGGTGGCTTAGGCTTCCTTGCCTTCCAAAGAGGGCAAAGGTGCAAGCCGTAAGACTCTTGACATCTAGGCTCTGCAACTCATGGTGTCACCTTCACCACATTTTATTAGCCAAATTTATCATTTATCTATCTGTAATATGTTATTAAGGTTGATAATTAATAGAATGTGGCAGGTGTGATGACATATGACTTCTGAGCTGGGTCAGAAAGGGTTGTGTAGCTTCTGCCTTGGTGTCTTAGAGGGATAGCCCCCAGTTACTCCTCTCAGGGCATTCTTGCTCAGAAGCCAGTCGACATGATGTGAGAAATATAAGCCATAGGGAAAAGCCACATATTGCCCTTCAACTGTCCTAGACCAGCCACATGAGTGAGGAAATCACTTGGAAGGGATCTCCCAACCATAGCCATTTGAGTCACCGTTCAGCTGTTCAAGTCATCATCTCAGACTTCATGGAGCAGCGATGTCCCCACTGTGCTTTCTCTCGGTATCTCACTTGCAGTATCCAAGTGCATAATAAAATGGGGCTTGGGCTTCCCTGGTGGCTCAGAGGTTAAAGCGTCTGCCCGCAATGTGGAAGACCTGGGTTCGATCCCTCGGTCGGGAAGATCCCCTGGAGAAGGCAATGGCAACCCCACTCCAGTATTCTTGCCTGGAGAATCCCATGGATGGAGGAGCCTGGTGGGCTACAGTCCACGGGGTCGCAAAGAGTCACACACGATTGAGCGACTTCACTTTCACTTTTCACTTTCACTTTCTTTCATGCCACCTCACCCGCTCTCATCTGAAGCCATTGAATTTCACGTGTGTCAACCCTGGAAGGCTCCACAAGATCCCTTTTGTTTCATCTGCCCTGACTCTGCCTTCATGTAGGTCTTCATCCTCTCGAACTGGAGTCTGTGTCACAGTTTCACAACCACTCTTCTTGTTACCAGCTTCTCACCCTCCAATTCAGTTTCCTTACCCGTCTTTTTTTCTAGAAAACAAACCAAGTCATATCAATTTGAAAGTGATGGATATAACCTTTCCATTCCCCATAGTCCATAACTTGGAAAATAAGGTCTTTCATAATCTGATTTCATGCAAACTCTTGAGCCTCATCTACCCGCCACTTTCTTACCAGACTCTCATATTCTTGCCATCCAGAGTTCTCATTATGCCCGAAACACACTCTGTTCTTGAACACTCTGCAATTTTGCACTTGTTCTCTCCTTCCTTTCTCCTTTCCTTTCTTTTTTTCCCCAGTTAATGGTTAAGTCTTAGTTTTCTATTGTTATGTAATAAACCACTCCAAAAGTTATTGACTGAAGACAATAATTTATTATTTCTCACACACCTGTAGGTTAACTGTGTGGTCTCATCTGGACTCACTCAAACTGTCAGTTGGTAGCTCATGGGTGGCTGGAAGGTCTGAGATGGCTTTGCTCACATATCTGGGGTTTGGGCCTTGCCTCTTGGCACCAGGTTTCTTGTCGCTCAGTGGTCTAGCCTAGGCTTCCTTATGTGGCAGTGTGGCATGCATGTGAAGTCACTTCAGTTGTGTCCAACTCTTTGTGACCCCATGTACTATAGCCTACCAGGCTCCTCTGTCCATGGGATTCTCCAGGCAAGAATACTGGAGTGGGTTGCCATGCCCTCCTCCAGGGGATCTTCCTCACCCAGGGATCGAATCTGTGTATCCTGCATCTCCCGCGTTGGCAGGCAGATTCTTTACCACTGAACCACCAGAGAAACTCTTATATGGCATCAGGAGCATTCAAAGAAGTCAAAGGTAGAGGCTGCAGGGTCCCTTTGAGGTTTAGGCTTTAGAACCCACAGAGTATCACTTCCACCAAATTTCACTGGTCAAAGTAAGACACAAGCCAATCCCGATGAAAGGGCTGAGGAAATAGAATCCACCTTTAATGAAAGGAGGTGCAAAATCTTGTGCCTATATTTATTATAGCTTACATATCCATCAAGGTCAAGTTCATGTACAAGCCATTCCATATTCTGTTCATTAATTCATTCTTTAATTCCATCATCCATTCTTTCATGTACTAAAAGAATATGTTAGGTACCTTGCATAAGTCAGGAACTGGGCACTAAGAACACAGGGGCAAACTGCTTATGGTCCCACCATCTTTTGTCTGTACCTATTTATAATATTTATCTCATTGTGTTATAATTGCTTGTTTACACGTTTAATTTTCCTAGTAGACTATGAGGTCCTGGAGGGGAGAAACAGCACCTCATCTCACTTTCAGTAGGAGTGACAGAGTGTTGTTTTAAAGCTAATAATGTATTTCTTTTTTTTTTTTTTCCTGTTTTTCCTGGAGTAGGTAGCACATTCTTTTGCAGAGGAAGATTGCTTTTTTTTTTTCTTTTAGGGAAAAGTGCTCATCAGTTAGATGAGACTTCTGTCTATGGAAATCCTGAATTTTCACACATTTATTTCATAGAATAGTTAAATGGGAAGAAAAGTGTCAACTTGAACGTGTCTTTTTGCCTGAAAACTTCTCCATTAGTGCTTGCTACATCAGGAATGAAAAGAAAACCCCCAAGTTAAGCCTTGGGGGAAGACTAGGCAGGTTTCTCCATAGAAAAACAGCAGTCAAGGCTCTCTGTTCTTTGGATGTCATAACCACATTAACTTGAGTGAAATGTTAAATCAGATGACTCAACAATTGGACTTCATAGGAATTGTTCCTTTCATTTCCTGGGAAAATATGGAAAAATGATTTTATTAGTTCCATAGTTTACACAACCAGGCAGGTACTTAGTTTGAGTGGTTACATGGGATGTTGGTTTAATATAAATGAGAAGAAACAAGTTGCTCTTATGTTTAAGGATATAAAATATAAGATTTCATTTTGCATTTTGTCTTTTAGTTTGATTTCTCTTTTTTATGCCATTCTTTTTCTGCTTGTAAAAAAAGGACCAACCTTATTTTTGCCTAATGCACAAATAAGTATACCCACAAGTGTATCTACATATACTAATTAACATATGTATGCATATTGTAGCCTGAATCAAACGGTTTAAAGACTTGTAGTTTTTTCTTTTTTAACAGATTTGGGATTCTCATTTATTTAGTATAAAAAGCTGATGTACATATATTTTCACTTAACATTATCACAAGTACTTTCCCATCTCATTAAATGTTCTTTGAGGAAAGAATTTCTAGTAATGTAGCATAATTTATTTAAACGTTTTCCCCAATGTTGAATAGTTTTTAGCTACTAAAAATAATGTTCCTAAGTATTTTCATGTGCATAAATTTTTGTGTTTATCACCATTTCCTTGGGATGCATTCCCTGATGGCTAAATATTGGGTCAAAGAACATGAACGTGTACAAGCTTTTTTCTCTATCACCCTATTGCCTTTAAAAAAGGTTGTAACAGCATACCATCTTTCGAATAGTGTAGGAGAGTCAGTTTCTCTGCACTTTCTTTTCCTGTATTGGTAATTTCATTAAAAATCGCTTTGCTAGACTGACAGTGAAAATGGCATGCTGTTGTTTTTAATTTGCCCTTTTCCTGTATATTGATGTAGCTTCTCTTTCAATAGATTGTAGGCTTTATCTTTAGACCCTTAAAACCGGAGAGTCACAGTACATCTGTCTCCTTAGATTCTGAGTTTATGTTATCATTTCCTGAGCTATAACTTGACTTTTTTCATTGAAAGTGAAGTCCAGGTACCACATATCTCCACAGTAACCTTTCTGAGCTCCCCAAAGGGAATCTACTCACACTGAGTAAACAGGGTCCAATTCACTGAAGATTTTGCAGGGGAGACAGAGGAGTGAGATGATATTGCACACCTCCCTGCAAAAGACTTGAAACCTTTTTGAGATGTTTTGCTTACCCCCAAGCTCATCTCTTTCCTCTCTCTGATGTCCTAGTGTCCAGGGTCTTCTTTGAGTTCTTCCTACATGTGGTGCTTCATCTCACTAAGTTCTCCCCAGCCTTTGAACATCTCCCTTTATTATCTCAGCCAATTAGTGACCCTAATTTGTTAACCAGACATGCCCCTTGAGGTTCTTACTCCCACCTCCACCCCCTCAAAGAACTTACCAACTTATTTTCCCATTAGTAGGGAGTGATTCTTATGTAGAAGCTAAGACAAAATTTTCTCCACATTGTTTCAGAAGCATTATATAAAATGTTTGGTAAATTTAAAAATTGTATATATATATATATATACACACACACATATATATATTTTGGGGGAGGGGTGGACTGTACTGTGTGGCATATGGGATCTTAGTTTCCCAACCAGGGATTGAACATGTGCCCCCTGCACTGGGAGCATAGAGTCTCAACCACTGGACTGCCAGGGAAGTCCCCAAAATGAAATATTCCTTAGGTCAGATTCCCAGTTTTTTCTTAGGGTGTGGGGGTTGCAAGATCAGCATTTGCAGGGGAGTAAGGGATGCCTGGAAAATCCCATGGACGGAGGAACCTGGTAGGCTGCAGTCCATGGGGTCGCTAAACATCGGACACGACTGAACGACTTCACTTTCACTTTTCACTTTCATGCATTGGAGAAGGAAATGGCAACCCACTCCAGTGTTCTTGCCTGGAGAATCCCAGGGATGGGGGAGCCTGGTGGGCTGCCGTCTATGGGGTTGCACAGAGTCGGACACGACTGAAGCGACTTACCAGCAGCAGCAAGGGAAGCAGAATTCTTGCCTGGAGAATTCCATGGACAGAGGAACCTGACAGGCTATAGTCCTTGGGGTTGCAAGAGTTGGACATGACTTAGTGACTAAACCACCAAAGCAAGCAGGATTGGGCAGAGGGAGGAGTAGAGCTGTGATGTTGTCATAACAGAGGGCTTTAGCTGACTCTGTGGGGAGTTCTGAAATTGACCTGGTTCTTCAGAGTTGCCCCCAAATGAGGCAAAGGGGGTGGACATTTATACCTCATAGCCATGGATCAGTCATTGGATGTGGCTGCCCTCGAAGAGTGGGCGTAACTTTGGGCAGCTCCTGTATACCAAGGGCAAATCCTGGTGAGGACACAGCCAGGAATCTTGAGCAACCAATAAATACTCTCAGCAAACTGGAGGTGGAAAAGCAGAGTGAGGTCTTCAAAATTGGCCAGAGGTTAGGACAGAACATTGGTTCAGGCTATTTCAGTATTGTCTTATGCAAGCCACTTACACCTCTGGGTCTTTGTTTTTCCATCTGTAAGATGGTAAAAATAACACCTTTCCCTTTAAGTGGTACATGCATGCGTGCATGCTTAGTAGCTCAGTTGTGTCCTATTCTTTGTGACCCCATGGACTGTAGCCCACCAAACTCCTCTGTCCATGAGTTTCTCCAGGTGAGAATACTGAAGTGGGTAACCATTCTCTTCTCCAAGAGGTCTTCCCTACCCAGAGATCAAACCCAGATCTCCTGCATTACAGGCAGATTCTTTACCAGCTGAGCCACCAGGAAAACCCTAAGGGGTACATAAAGTGAAAGTGAAAGTTGCTCAGTCTTGTCCTACTCTTTGCGACCCCATGGACTATACAGTCTGTGGAGTTCTCCAGGCCAGAATACTGTAGTGGGTAGCCTTTCTCTTCTTCAGGGGATTTTCCCAACCCAGGGATCAAACCCAGGTCTCCTGCATTGCAGGCAGATTCTTTAACAGCTGAGCCACAAGGGAAGCCCGAGAGGTACATAAGAGAATTTAAATAAGATGACTAATGATAGATGTTTAGCACTGTGTCTTTCTGGCACTTTGTAAGGTGTTCAGTGTGTATTATTTTCTTTTACTTCATCCTTCCTCATCCTCTAGTATTTGTCTCAAGAAATTTTCTTCCTTTTGACAATGTGGAGCCTATGTACATTTAATATTCTTGAAGAGTCCTTCAAGAATTTAGAAGCCCAGGTTGTAAATTGGAAGCTTGGACCGTTTGATCTTTAAGTTTAGTTCCAACGTTTTAAAGTTCTGTTCTAATATTCTGTGATTCAATGCATTAGAGCACACCACACAATTAATTCTCATCTCATTAGTATTCTTACTACCATCACCTTGATTTTAATGAGCTACATTGGCTATTCCGGTGCTCTGTGTATTCAGATGTTTCTGGTAATTAGGAGAATTACATGAAGAAAGTCTTTTGAGACAGATTCAGGACCAATGGCACCAAAAGATATTCCTTTGTTGCCAGTTTCTTGTGAAGGAAGCACTGATCCTGTATCTCTAAAGGAGAATGCCTATTGCATGAATAATACAATTGAGAATAATTAAGTATTTTACATACATCAGTTTTCTCACCCTAACGAGATAGTCAGCATTTAGTTGTCAGGAATTGTCTCTCCTATTTCTTTTTTTTTTTTTTTTTAAATTTTGTTGGGGTATAGTTGACTTATAATGCTTTAGTCTCTCCTGTTTCTTGCAGGGCCAAGTTCTTACTGATTAGGCCTAAAACCCCTATGACCGATCATCACCATTAGAATCACACACACACATACACTCACGCACACATTTTGCTCACTCAGCATCATAGCAGCTGAGTCAGTTAGTGGTTGCTGTTGTATCAGTTGACCCTAAAGATGGCCTGGAAATCTCTTTGTATTCTGTGGATTTCCCAAATATACTAGGTTAGTCAACTTGGGACGCCACAACAAGAAACCTTACACAGGGTGCTTTAAACAATGGAAATTTATTTTCTTACAGTTCAGGAGGCTAGAAGTCCAAGATCAAGGTGCTGGCAGGATCTGCTTCTAGTGAGGACTCTTTCCTGCTTTGAAAGTGTTAGCTGCTCAGTCATGTCTGACTCTTTGTGACCCCATGGGCTGTAGCCTGCCAGGCTCCTCTGTCCATGGGATTCTCCAGGCAAGAATACTGAAGTGGGTAGCCATTCCCTTCTCCAAGGGATCTTTCTGACCCAGGGATTGAATCCTGCCTTATGGATAGTCTTTCCTCTGCATACATGTTCAGGGAGAAAGAGAAAGTGAGAGAGAATTCTAATATCTCTTCCTCTTTTTAGGAGTACACCAGTTCTACTGGATTAGGGCTCCAGCCTTATGACCTCTTTTAACCTTGCTTACCTCCTTATAGACCCTATCTCTAGATAAAATCACATTGGGAGTTACAGCTTCAACATATGAACTTGAGGGGGGTGCACATTTTAGTCTATAATAATCCAATCTCTAAACTTGATTTTGACTTTTACTTTATTTGATTTTGACTCTTGGGTAATTATCCAAGCACCAGGTAACAGATTAGCCAAATCACTCACTGCTGTAATTTATTAGCTATTTAAGAGTGAACTATACATAACTGTATATACACAAAGTAATTTGACTTGTTTTTGACTTTGTAAAGTCTGTAGACTGATTTGGTTCTTCTCAGTTGGAGATTTCTTTTTAATGGTTACTTGTAGAGCATTTAAATCTTCATTTTTTAGTTTCTATTTTTTGTTCAGATTTCCTTTGTATTTTGAACTTCTTTTTCTGAGCACTGATTTGCTGTGTTATGACTGGTTTTCAGAAATGAAGCCTTTCTGTTTCATTTAGGTTGAAAAGTTGCTGTTTGAAGCTGTTTTATGTGAATTTTGCCTCCTCTTTCAGAGCAAATAAGTTTTGTTTATTTATTTTCAAGGGAACTGTTTCTCAGAAAAACGACTCCCTACAGGTTTGTGATGATTTTAATACATCTATAAACAAGGCTATTTCCCTAGAACTGCCATTGTTAACTGCCAATACTTGAGAGAATTCTTTTGTCTCCATTCAAACCTATATTTGAAAATAATTGATTTTTGTTTTACCTATTCAAATCTTACTTTAAGCTCTGTTTATCCATTTCTAAGCCCCTTGGAAAATTTGGTGGTAGGTATCCATAGCTGAAATTCCCTGTTCTGAGCTTTATTTTGGTGTTTTCCATTTCTGTTTACATGGAGCCAGGTGGCAGAGAAAAGTAGGAAAGACGTCTTCCTACTTTTCTCCAACTTAGGAGCCTCTCTAAATCCTTAGCTTGATTCCACCCTGAACAAAGAATTCTTAAAAATCCACGACCTTCATGCCTTCTGTTGTGTTACTGTTGTCGTCTATCTGCAGCAGAATGGAGCTTCTAATCCACAGCTTCTCAAAGGATAGTACATTCTATGTGGTTGTCTAGCTATTCAATGCTAGTCCATGATGGCATAAGTGAAAAACTGCAAGTAAGCATTTAAAAACTTTCATAGTAATTTGACAGACATTGCAAAGATACTTAAATGCATGTTCAATGAACTCACCCTCTTGAATAGACTCTGCACTATTCAGCATGGTAGCCACTAGCTGCATGTGGCTAATTAGCAGTTGAAATGCAGCTAGTCTGATTTGAGATGTCTGTAAATGTAAACTACACACTAGATTTCAAAGGCTAGTATGATAAAAAGAATATAAACTATCTCAACAATAATGTTTTATATGTTGCAATAATAATATTTTGCATATATTGGGTTAAATAAAATAAAAAACTAAGGTCACTTATTTTCTTTTCACTTTTTAAATATACTTTTTTAGAGCAGTTTCAGGTCCACAGCAACGTCAAGCAGAAAGTTCCTGTATACCCCTTGCCCCCACACATGCACACCCTACCTCACTGTCAACATCCCCCACCAGAGTGGTGCATTTGTTACAATTGACGAGCCTACATCATTAAAGCCCATATCACCTAAAGCTCATAGTTTATCTACTATTATGGGCTTCCCTTGTGGCTCAGATGGTGAAGAACCTGCCTGCAATGTGGGAGACTGGAGTTTGATCCCTGGATCTGGAAGATCCCCTGGAGAAGGAAATGGATACCCACTCCAGTATTCTTGCCTGGACAATTTCATGGACAGAGGAACCTGGAGGGCTACAGTCGATGGGATTGCAAAGAGTAGGACATGACTGAGTGACTAACACTTTCACTTTCATCTACTATTATAGTATCATATATAATAGTTTTACTGCCCCCAAATCCTTTGTGTTTCACCTATTCATCACTCCCTCCCTCCTTACCCTTGGCAACCATTGATCTTCTTACTGTCTCCATAGTTTCACCTTTTCCAGAATTCCATATAGTTAGAATCATACACTATGTAGCCTTTTCTGATTGGCTTGTTTCACTTAGTAATATGCATTTAAGTTTTCTCCATGTCTTTTTATAGCTTGATGGCTTATTTCTTTTTACTGCTGATTAGTATTCCATTGTCTGGGTGTAGCAGAGTTTATTTATCCCTTCACCTACTGAAGGACATCTTGGTTCCTTCCAAATTTGGGTAATTATGAATAAGCTGCTATAAACACCCATGCTCAGGTTTTTGTATGGACCTAATCCGTATTCAGGTCACAAAGCAGAAGTTAGAACTGGACATGGAACAACGGACTGGTTCCAAATAGGAAAAGGAGTATGTCAAGGCTGTATATTGTCACTCTGCTTATTTAACTTCTATGCAGAGTACATCATGAGAAACACTGGGCTGGAAGAAACACAAACTGGAATCAAGATTGCTGGGAGAAATATCAATAACCTCAGATATGCAGATGACACCACCCTTGTGGCAGAAAGTGAAGAGGAACTAAAAAGCCTCTTGATGAAAGTGAAAGTGGAGAGTGAAAAAGTTGGCCTAAAGCTCAACATTCAGAAAATGAAGATCATGGCATCCGGTCCCATCACTTCATGGGAAATAGATGGGGAAACAGTGGAAACAGTGTCAGACTTTATTTTTTTGGGCTCCAAAATCACTGCAGATGGTGACTGCAGCCATGAAATTAAAAGACACTTACTCCTTGGAAGAAAAGTTATGACCAACCTAGATGGTATATTCGAAAGCAGAGACATTACTTTGCCGACTAAGGTCCGTCTAGTCAAGGCTATGGTTTTTCCATGTATGGATGTGAGAGTTGGACTGTGAAGAAGGCTGAGCACCGAAGAATTGATGCGTTTGAACTGTGGTGTTGGAGAAGACTCTTGAGAGTCCCTTGGACTGCAAGGAGACCCAACCAGTCCATTCTGAAGGAGATCAGCCCTGGGATTTCTTTGGAAGGAATGATGCTGAAGCTGAAACTCCAGTACTTTGGCCACCTCATGCAAAGAGTTGACTCATTGGAAAAGACTGTTGCTGGGAGGGATTGGGGGCAGGAGGAGAAGGGGACGACAGAGGATGAGATGGCTGGATGGCATCACTGACTCAATGGATGTGAGTCTGAGTGAACTCCGGGAGCTGGTGATGGACAGGGAGGCCTGGCGTGCTGCGATTCATGGGGTTGCAAAGAGTCAGACATGACGGAGAGAATGAACTGGACTGAACTGAACTGAATGTGAAGGGGCGGCAGCCGGGAGGAGCAACCCCACGTCCAAGGAGTGGTGGGTGTGAGGGTGCAGGAGGGCCTAGAGGAGCTATCCCACGTTGAAGGTCAGGAAGGGTGGCGGTGAGGAGATACCCTTCGTCCAAGGTAAGGAACAGTGGGTGCACTTTGCTGGAGCAGCAGTGAAGAGATACCCCACGCCCAAGGTAAGAGAAACCCAAGTAAGATGGTAGGTGTTGCAAGAGGGCATCAGAGGGCAGACACACTGAAACCATACTCACAGAAAACTAGCCCATCTAATCACACCAGGACCACAGCCTTGTCGAACTCAATGAAACTAAGCCATTCCTGTGGGGCAACCCAGGACAGGTGGGTCATAATGGAGAGGTCTGACAGGATGTGGTCCACTGGAGAAAGGAATGGCAAACCACTTCAGTATTCTTGCCTTGAGAACCCCATGAACAGTATGAAAAGGCAAAATGATAGGATACTGAAAGAGGAACTCCCCAGGTCAGCAGGTGCCGAATATACTACTGAAGATCAGTGGAGAAATAACTCCAGAAAGAATGAAGGGATGGAGCCAAAGCAAAAACAATACCCAGCTGTGGATGTGACTGATGATAGAAGCAAGGTCTGATGCTGTAAAGAGCAATATTGCATAGGAACCTGGAATGTCAGGTCCATCAATCAAGGCAAATTGGAAGTGGTCAAACAGGAGATGGCAAGAGTGAACGTCAACATTCTAGGAATCAGCAAACTAAAATGGACTGGAATGGGTGAATTTAACTCAGATGACCAGTATATCTACTACCATGGGCAGGAATTCCTCAGAAGAAATGGAGTAGCCATCATGGTCAACAAAACAGTCTGAAATGCAGTACTTGGATGCAATCTCAAAAACGACAGAATGATCTCTGTTCATTTCCAAGGCAAACCATTCAATATCACAGTTATCCAAGTCTATGCCCCAACCAGCAACGCTGAAGAAGCTGAAGTTAAATGATTCTATGAAGACCTACAAGACTTTTTAGAACTAACACCCAAAAAAGATGTCCTTTTCATTATAGGGGACTGGAATGCAAAAGTAGGAAGTCAGGAAACACCTGGAGTAACAGGCAAATTTGGCCTTGGAATGCGGAATGAAGCAGGGCAAAGACTAATAGAGTTTTGACAAGAAAATGCACTGGTCATAGCAAACACCCTCTTCCAACAACACAAGAGAAGAGTCTACACATGGACATCACCAGATGGTCAACACCAAAATCAGATTGATTATATTCTTTGCAGCCAAAGATGGAGAAGCTCTATACAGTCAACAAAAATAAGACTAGGAGCTGACTGTGGCTCAGATCATGAACTCCTTATTGCCAAATTCAGACTCAAATTGAAGAAAGTAGGGAAAACCGTTAGACCATTCAGGTATGACCTAAATCAAATCCCTTATGATTATAATGTGGAAGTGAGAAATAGATTTAAGGGACTAGATCTGATAGATAGAGTTCCTGATGAACTATGGAATGAGGTTTGTGACATTGTGCAGGAGACAGGGATCAAGACCATCCCCATGGAAAAGAAATGCAAAAAAGCAAAATGGCTATCTGTGGAGGCCTTACAGATAGCTGTGAAAAGAAGAGAGGCGAAAAACAAAAGAGAAAAAGAAAGATATAAGCATCTGAATGCAGAGTTCCAAAGAATAGCAAGAAGAGATAAGAAAGCCTTCCTCAGTGATCAAGGCAAAGAAATAGAGGAAAAGAACAGAATGGGAAAGACTAGAGATGTCTTCAAGAAAATTAGAGATACCAAGGGAACATTTCATGCAAAGATGGGCTCAATAAAGGACAGAAATGGTCTGGACCTAACAGAAACAGAAGATATTAAGAAGAGGTGACAAGAATGCACAAGAACTGTTCAAAAAAGATCTTCATGATCCAGATAATCACGATGGTGTGATCACTCATCTAGAGCCAGACATCCTGGAATGTGAAGTCAAGCGGGCCTTAGGAAGCATCACTACGAACAAAGCTACTGGAGGTGATGGAATTCCAGTGGAGCTATTTCAAATCCTGAAAGATGATGCTGTGAAAGTGCTGCACTCAATATGCCAGCAAATTTGGAAAACTTAGCAGTGGCTACAGGACTGGAAAAGGTCAGTTTTCATTCCAATCCCAAAGAAAGGCAATGCCAAAGACTGCTCAAATTACCAAACAATTGTACTCATCTCACATGCTAGTAAAGTAATGCTCAAAATTCTCCAAGCTAGGCTTCAGCAATACGTGAACCGTGAACTTCCAGATGTTCAAGCTGGTTTTAGAAAAGGCAGAGGAACCAGAGATCAAATGGCCAACATCTGCTGGATCATCAAAAAAGCAAGAGAGTTTCAGAAAAACATCTATTTCTGCTTTATTGACTATGCCAAAGCCTGTGACTGTGTGGATCACAACAAACTGTGGAAAATTCTGAGAGAGATGGGAATCCCAGACCACCTAACCTGCCCCTTGAGAAACCTTTATGCATGTCAGGAAGCAGCAGTTAGAACTGGACATGGAAAAACAGACTGGTTCCAAATAGGAAAAGGAGTACGTCAAGGCTGTATATTGTCACCCTGCTTATTTAACTTATATGCAGAGTACATCATGAGAAACACTGGACTGGAAGAAGCACAAGCTGGAATCAAGATTGCCAGGAGAAATATCAATAACCTGAGATATGCAGATGACACCACCCTTGTGGCAGAAAGTGAAAAGGAGCTAAAAAGCCTCTTGATGAAAGTGAAAGAGGAGAGTGAAAAAGTGGGCTTAAAGCTCAACGTTCAGAAAACGAAGATCATGGCATCCAGTCCCATCACTTCATGGGAACTAGACGGGGGAACAGTGGAAAGTGTCAGACTTTATTTTTTTGTGCTCCAAAATCACCGCAGATGGTGACTGCAGCCATGAGATTAACAGACGCTTAATCCTTGGAAGAAAAGTTATGACCAACCTAGATAGCATATTCAAAAGCAGGGACATTACTTTGCCGACTGAGGTCCGTCTAGTCAAGGGTATGGTTTTTCCTGTGGTCATGTATGGATGTGAGAGTTGGACTGTGAAGAAGGCTGAGCACCGAAGAATTGATGCTTTTGAACTGCAGTGTTGGAAAAGACTCTTGAGAGTCCCTTGGACTGCAAGGAGATCCAACCAGTCCATTCTGAAAGAGATCAGCCCTGGGATTTCTTTGGAGGGAATGATGCTGAAGCTGAAACTCCAGTACTTTGGCCACCTCATGTGAAAAGTTGACTCATTGGAAAAGACTGATGCTGGGAGGGATTGGGAGCAGGAGGAGAAGGGGATGACCGAGGATGTGATGGCTGGATGGCAACACGGACTCAATGGACGTGAGTCTGAGTGAACTTCGCGAGATGGTGATGGACAGGGAGGCCTGGCGTGCTGTGATTCATGGGGTCGCAAAGAGTCGGACACGACTGAGCAACTGAACTGAACTGAACTGAGATAGTATATTCAAAAGCAGAGACATTACTTTGCCAACAAATGTCCATCTAGTCAAGGCTATGGTTTTTCCAGTGGTCATGTATGGATGTGAGAGTTGGACTGTGAAGAAAGCTGAGCGCTGAAGAATTGATGCTTTTGAACTGTGGTATTGAAGAAGACTCTTGAGAGTCCCTTGGACTGCAAAGAGATCCAACCAGTCCATCCTAAAGGAGATCATTCCTGGGTGTTCATTGGAAGGACTGATGCTAAAGTTAAAACTCCAATACTTTGGCCACCTCAAGCGAGGAGTTGACTCATTTGAAAAGACCCTGATGCTGGGATGGATTTGGGGCAGGAGGAGAAGGGGTCAATAGAAGATGAGATAGCTGGATGGCATCACTGACTCGATGGACATGAGTTTGAGTAAACTGTGGGAGTTAGTGATGGACGGGGAGGACTGGTGTGCTGTGATTCATGGGGTCACAAAGAGCCGGATATGACTGAGTGACTGAATTGGACTGAACTGAAGTTTTCATTTCCTTTGGGTAAATTCCAAGGAGTGTGATTGCTGGATTGTATGGTAAGAGTATATTTTGTAAAAAAAGAAAATGCCAAATTGTCTTCCAAAGTGGCTGAACCATTTTGCTTTCCCACCAGCAATGAATGAAAATTCCTGTTGCTCTTCATACTTGTCTGCATTTGTTGTTGTCAATCTTCTGGATTTCAGCCATTTTTATAGGTGTGCCGTGGTATCTCATTACTGTTTTCATTTGCATTTTCCTGATGACATATGATGTGGAATATCATTTATCTATGCTTGTTTGCCACCTTTATATCTTCTTTGGTAATGTGTCTGTTCAGATATTTGACTCATTTTTAATTGGGTTGTTTGTTTTCATATTGTTGAGTTTTGAATTCTCTGTGTATTTTGGATAACAGTCCTTTATCAGATGTGTCTTTTGAAAATATTTTCTCCCAATTTGTGGCCTGCCTCCTCATTCTCTCAACAGTATCTTTCAGAGAGCAGAGGTTTATAATTTTAATGAAGTCCAACTTATTGATTATTTCTTTCATAAATTGTGCATGCGATGTTGCATTTAAGATGTCATTGTCATACCCATGGTCATCTAGATTTTCTCATGTCATCTTCTAAGAGTTTTATAGTTTTGTATCTTTTTTTATTTGTGTTTTGGCCACACCTCATGGCTTGTGTGATCATGTTCCCTGACCAGGGATCAAACTTGATCCCTGGCAGTGAAAGTACCATGTCTTAACCACTGAACAACCAAGGAATTCCCAAGTTTTGCATTTTACATTTAGGTCTGTGATCCATTTTGAGTTAATTTTAGTGACAGGTATGATTTATGTATCTAGATACACTGTTTTGCATGTGGATTTTCAGTTGTTCCAGCACCATTTGTTGAAAAGACTATCTTTTCTTTATAGTATTATCTTTGCTTCTTTGCCAAAGATCAGTTAGTTATATGTGGGCCTGTTGCTGGGATCTCTATTTTGTTCCACTGATATACTTGTCTATTCTATTGCCAAGTCCACATCATCTTGATTACTGTAGCTTTATAGTTAGTCTTAAAGTCAGGTAGTGTCAGTTCTTGAACTTTGTTCTTTTCCTTTAATACTGTGTTGGCTATTCTGGGTCTTTTGCTTCTCTCTAGTAAACTTTAGAGTAAGTCTGTCAATATCCAGAAAGCAACTTGCTGGCATTTTGATTGGGATTGCACTGAATGTATAGATCAAGTTGGGAAGAATTAGCATCTTGACAATATTATCTCCTCCTTTTACTTTTCTGAATGTGAAAAATTACACATTTGTGGCTGTTGACCTCTTTGGGTGTTGTTTACATGCAGTTTGAGAAGCACTGCTTTCTACATCCTTATATAATGACCTTGTCTTGCAAAGTAAAGGAAGATCTGGGGACTTCAGGTGGATTTTCATGTTCCTGAATATTATTTACTCTAAATACCTGGGAGGGCCATTGGTACTTTCTTAGGATTTGTCCCCAAGTCACATAACACAGCCAAGTCAACACATTCCATTGAAATCTCATTGTTGTAAATTGAGTGTTACTTACCCGAAAGAACATTGTGTGTGTGTATCTTTATGTGTTTAACAAAAGCATTCCTCCCTCTAATTCCCACTAAGCCACTCACTCCTCACTATGGACACTTCCTTTGTGGATACTATTTCCTGAGTTTGGCTTATGTGACCAGTTTATTATCACCTCTAGGTTCACCATATTGATGGACAAATCCATTCCCTCCCCTCAAACTGAGCTCCAGTGTTATTTCCTCTGTGCAACAGCCCCACCCCACTCCTGCCCTGAACTAGAGGCTTTCTTATATGACTCCGCATAGTACTTGTAAATGCTGCCCAGTAGGCCTTCCTCACTTGAAGCTCCTAGAGCTTAGGAAGTTTACATTATTCATCTTTGTAATGATAGTATCTAGGCAATTGAAGGCATAATGTAACTCTTTCAAATATTCCCCAGATTGGATCTGCAAGGAGTTTTAAAATATCTCTAACACATTTTTAGTGGCCAATATCAATCATTCAGTTAAAAAATATTTTTTGGCTACTTCTTGTATTAAAAAAATGCTTTTCTGGATATTTTAGTGGCAATACTGTGCTGTGCTGTGCTTAGCCACTCAGTCATGTCTGACTCTTTGTGACCCCATGGACATAGCCCTCCAGGTTTCTCTGTCCATGGGGATTCTCCAGGTAAGAATAATAGAGTGGGTTGCCATGCCCTCCTCCAGGGGATCTTCCCAACCCAGGGATTGAATCCAAGTCTCCCACATTGCAGGAAAATTCTTTATTGTCTGAGCCACCAGGGAAGCCCATTTTAGTGGCAATCGCTTCCCTGCTGGCTCAGACGGTAAAGAATCTGCCTGCAATTCAGGAGACCTGGGTTCAGTCCTGTGGGGAAGAAGTACTCAAGTAACTAACAACATGGACCCAGAGTAAGATTGGGAGACATCAGTTATTAGGTGGAGATTGAAGATACATGAAAGGATCATATGCTGCAGAGAGAGTGGAAAGATGAAAGAGAGGAAGGTTGAGGTCCAGGTCTTGGGGGAGAAGGTGGTAGGGGCAGGTTGATAAGGAGCAAAGAAAATAGGTTGAAGAGCAAGGCAGGGAGGTAAGAGAAACAAGCGAGTAGTCTGTGAAACACAGAGGGACAAGGCTAACTGACCTATCTGGGGGTCAAACCTGTGACTGGACCTCCTTCATCTCTGTGAGCCAACCAGTCATAGGCAGTATTCATCTGGTTCTATGGAAAGTCAAATTCTTATCTCATAATGTGGCAGTGATTTAACTGAATGACCGATGGTTCAGAAAGATTTGAGGCATCATTCTAGAACTCTGCCCCAAACTATAAGCCCATGAGCTTCAGTGTGTGCTTGTCTTAAAATAAGTTGTCATAATAATCCAGTTTCAGAGTTTTTACAGCTGTTTGGGCTTCCCTGATAGCTAAGTTGGTAAAGAATCCACTTGTAATGCAGGAGACTCAGGTTCAATTCCTGGGTTGGGAAGATCCGCTGGAGAAAGGATAGGCTACCCACTCCAGTATTCTTGGGCTTCCCTTGTGGCTAAGCTGGTAAAGAATCCATCTGCCACGTGGGAGACCTGGGTTTGATCCCTGGGTTGGGAAGATCCCCTGGAGAAGGGACAGGCTACCCACTCCAGCATTTTTGCCTAGAGAATTCCATGGACTGTATAGTCCATGGGGTCGCAAAGAGTTAGACACAACCGAATGACTTTCACTTCTGTGCCTTTATAGTTATGCAGTATGCTGTGTGCCCTGACTTGCAAGCTATGCCTTAGATGAATTTTGGTTGTGGTCTTTTTTTCACTGCACAGGATTCCAAATTTACTATTTATTTTAGTCACTGGCATAATGGTTTTCTTTAGAGAAAATTAAGCAGTAACCATTTACATTCTGTAAGTAGATGGAAGATGATCTAAAATTGCATGCTCCTTTGCTGGTGATCTCTATGCCAAATTCTTGTGTTAATCATCTAAATATTTTGATTCAGTGCTTTCTATTCGATCCTGTTGTTTCATGACTGGCATGTTCAAAATACCAGATGTGGAATTTGTCCTTCGATATATTTTTCAACCAAGATGTTACTGTGGTTCGCCAAGTCTTAAAGAGCAACACTGACTTAGAGATTTAGTGTATTTGAATACTGCCTTCTCAGTGGGAAAATACACTGCTTCCTTTTGTTGGATAGTTGAAATGTACTAAGTGGTGTGTTTGAGCAATAAAACCTGATTTAATACTAGGACAGACAGCAAGACTCAGAGACAGTGCTGGGCCTGTAACTTTTAAACCAGAAGAAAGGAGTGCAACCATGTACACATGCATGCTTTAAGTAATTTAGAAGGACTTCTAGTCTTCTGAGCTGCTGCCAAGAGAAGGACTGGATTGGTGGCTCAGGCGATAAAGAATCTGCCTACAATGCAGGAGACCCAGGTTCGACCCCTGGGTTGGGAAGATCCCCTGGAGAAGGGAATGGCAACCCACTCCAGTATTCATGCCTGGAGAATTCCAGGGACAGAGGAGCCCGGCAGGCTACAGTCCATACGGTCGCAAAGAGTTAGACATGACTGAGCGACAAACGCGGCTTAATGTAATTTAGGAATGTTACCTCCTGAGTTGCAATGATGTGTTGAGCTCCATGAGCATATGGAGAACTTGACTATGATCTGGGTCAGAGCAAGGCTTGACTTGAAATGCCTCCGAGTCAGCACTTAGGTGCTGAATTCCATTTCAGAGGCACTTCTCCTTCTTATGTTAAGTTTCTGTTTTAAGAGAGGAGTCTTTTTGTTTTTGTTGTTGTTGTTGTTCCACACACAGGCTCTCCTTTCTTTTATTTCTTTCAGGCTATGGTAACCCATACCTTTAGGATGCTTCTATAAAAGGCCTTGACGGAAGCTCCAGATATGTGAGAACAACAATTTAGACTGGAGAAGAACATAGGAACCTAGATGCTAGTTTCAGTGTTCTTCTTTGGCTGTGTCTGTTGCATGTGGCAGCTGTGACCCTACATGGACGATCTGGTCAGTTGATTCATCATGGCTGCCCAACTGGTAGGCCTCAGACCCTTCTCTCCTCTGATAGAGTATCAGCATCCTTTGTTGGCCCAGGACATCTAGCATCCCAAAGCTTGGGCAGGGGTTGCTCCTTGCTAAATTAAATCCCACACTACCCTGAGCCCAGTACCTTACAGTCTTCCTCCTTTGGGTGGTAGAAGCTTAATACTCCTAAAGAAACCCAGAATCACTGTGTCTTGGTTTGGGTTCTCCCAGAAGTTGACTCTGAGACAAGGATTTGAGGTCAAATACTTTTTTTGGTAAGTTACCCAGGGAAATAGCAGTGGGGGCCTGGGGAAGGGTGATGAGAGAGAGAAGGCAACCAGTAAAGGTACAATATCCAGCAGGTTACTACTGTGGGCAACTGGAGCTCAGTCCCACTGGAGACCTCTAGGAGACAGCGTGGAGTAGGACTCAGAACTGCCCCGGCAGGGAAGTGGGGATATTTGTCCTGGAGCTCTCATCCATCATCAGCTAAGGGCTGATCCCAGGAGAATTAGCTCCCTGGAATATTTGTTTCATCCAACTTCATGATAAATACCAAGGAAGAGGGAGACCGGAGTGTTTAGATGAAAAATGAATACTGGGACATTTTGGAGCACCAACACTCATCTTAATTCTTGGCTGTTTTTATTCATTGATCTTTTGGGGGAAGTGAGTGGTGCAGCATTGAGTTACCGTGCTCAAGTTCTCTGGGCAAATAGGAGAGCCTGAGAGCACAATTGATTCTTACCTAAGCTCTAACCATCTCCTTCTTAGAGCCTGCTGTAACTTCTTCCTACTTCTCAGTTCATTTTGCACAGGTTCTGAATAAGCTTTTCCTAGAATGCTCTTCTTTCCCCTTGCCAATCTCTGATGCTGTCTTCTAAGATTCCTTTCTCATTTGATTCCAGTCTATTTGCCAGGCATCTCTTCTCTCTGCACCCTATGCTGCATCCAAATGAGATGATTCTGAATTATATTTAGGGTTCCTGTCTTCTGTGCCTCTACTTGTGTTGTTTTGTCCACCTAGAGTACCCTTTACGAACACTGTTCTTCCCTTGTGTGGTCTTTTGGAATGCCATCAAGTCTTTAAGGCCCCACTCAAAGTTTTCTTTTTCCTGAAGACTTTTCTTGGTCTTTTAACTCTCTGTGACACTTTTACTACTGTCTTCTATTATTGTTTTGGGTATGTGTTCTCTCTCCTATTAGATCTTAAATGTCTTGGGGGCAAGGACCACATTTACCCACTTAATTTACCAAAGATTTATTGAGAGCCAGAGAATACATTCCATACTAGGGTTCCCAAAATGAGTAAAATATGGCCGTTGTTTTCAAGGGAGCTCACAGAGTAGGCATAGGGGTGTGATTGGTATAAATATGTGTGTGTGTCCGTCTCAATGCTTCAAACATTAGCAAGTGGTCAAAGATGATAAGTGTGGAGAATGAATGAAGCTATAGGGAGAAGATTTATCTCCAGCCTATTTTCTGCAAATGTTCAGAAATTAGTTTGGGAAGATAGTTTTAGGGGAGAAAATGAACTAATTGGATTATGGTGGGAAATGCCTCTGTGTATCTCTCTTAGGGGTGATGGAATGGTTTAAGAAAGGGCAGAGAAGCTGTAGCATCAGATTGCTTTCAGTCTGAATGCTAGCTGTGCCAGTGTGTAAAGCTATGTGACCTTGGGCTAGCTACTTGCTTACTTTCTTATGTATAAAATAAGTAATCCCTGACTCACAGCATGATTGTGGAATTAAATGATATCAATAATCCCTGGCACATGTTTGGAATATATTAGAGGCTTGATCGCTAATGCATTCCTGTCTACTACCTTTTAAAAGTGTAATGCTTTTAAAAAAGAAGAATTTTGGATTTTCTTTGTCTGTACTAGAGCAATCTGGCTAGAGTGGGTTTGGTTTTCTCCATACCTCTCTGGGCTTAAATGCAAAAATGTAACATACATTTGTTTTTCATTTTTATTTTTTATTTGCATGCCCATTTCAGCCTTAGATTTAGGGTACTGTTGGGCTCTCAGAGGAGTTGACAATCTTCAAGTAGAATCTAAAGGAAGATCTTTAGATAGAATAATGTTCTGAAAGTAGTGGTAGTGGTGGTTTAGTTGCTAAGTCGTGGCCAACTCTTTGCAACTCTATGGACTCTAGCTCTCCATGCTCCTCTGACCATGGGATTTCCCAGGAAGGAATACTGGAGTAGGTTGCCATTTCCTTCTCTAGGGAATCTTCCCGATCCAGGGATTGAGCCTGCCATCTCCTGTGTTCCCTGCTTGGCAGGCAGATTCTTTACCACTGAGCCACCTGGGAAGCTCAATATTCTAACTTACAGTTACATTTTAACACCAGAATTTGTGAATCCATTAGATCTTAAAGAATCCTTGTGAAATGAAAACTGGCTCCTTTTTTAAAAAGTCATTTCCATTTATTAATAGAGAATTCAGTGGAAAAATACTGCTTAGTGTGTCCTGGAATCCTCAATTTTTTCTTTTAGTTTTTTTCCAATCAACAGTTTGAGCATCTGTTGAATTCTGGACACTGACTAGTGAGCACATAGTGAAGGGAACAGACACGGGCATTACCCCATGGACCTGGCAGTCTGTGATGACAGAGGTTGGCATTGATCAAATAGTTATATGGAGAAATATATAATGCCAAACTTTGAAAAGAGCTGGAAAAGAAATTACAGGATGCTCTGAGGCCTGTTCTAGTCTAGAGGGTGACTCATGCAGTTTTCTGGAGAAGGGAGACCTTTGAGTTGATTTGGATTTATGGGTAAAAGATGCCAATGAGTCAAAGGGGATTGGACTGGCCATGGGCATACCAGCGAAAGGGAAGGCAGAGTGTGGCTTGAATGGGAAGGAGAGCAGGAAATGGAGCTAAAGAGACTGGAAGGGGCCAAATTCTGCAGAACCTGGTGGGCCATGGGAAGACATTTTTTTTTTTAAATGGGGAGACTTTGAAGGATTTAAAGCAGGAGGATGCAATGGGGTTTGCATCCTGAAAAAGTTCTTTCAGTTATGGTATGGAATACAGATTGGAGCAGCTAAGAATGGAAGCTGGGAGAGCAGTTAGGATAAACCAGGTGAAAGTGGATGGAAACTTGGTTCAGAGACTTGGCGGTGTGAGTGGAGAGAAGGAAATGGATCTCCAGAGAGATTTAAGAAGTCAACAGCATTAGGTGATGGATTGGCTATGAGGGTCAGAGACGGATTCATGACCTCTGACTTTATTGGTAAAGCCCTGAGAACCACACACATGCTGATAAGCATTTTAGACATTGCCTGCAAACTCAGAAGTATCCAAGGGCAATCAGAGGGCCAGAGAGAGCATTAGATTGGGTGTGAGAACAGTTTTCTAGGCCATGACCCTGCGGTATTCATAAACCATTGAACTCTTGTAGACCTAAATGTTGTCATCTGCAAAATAAATGGATCATATTAGACGATCTCCATATATGACAAACCTAGACAGCATATTCAAAAGCAGAGACATTACTTTGCTGACAAAGGTCTGTATAGTAAAACTATGTTTTTTCCAGTAGTCATGTATGGATGTGAGAGTTGGACCATAACGAAGGCTGAGTACTGAAGAAATGATGCTTTCTGAACTGTGGTGTTGGAGAAGACTCTTGAGAGTCCCTTGAACTGCAAGGAGATCAAACCAGTCAATCCTAATGGAAATCAACCCTGAATATTTATTGGAAGGACTGACCCTGAAGCTTCAATACTTTGGCCACCTGATGAGAAGAGCCAACTCATTAGAAAAGACCCTGATGCTGGGAAAGATTGAAGGCAGGAGAAGGGGATGACAGAGGACGACATGGTTGGATGACATCATCGACTCAGTGGACTTGAGGCCCAGGGAGATTCGGTTTGTCTAAAGTTACTAATTGTTGGCATACTTAGAGTTCTTAAGTCTCCTAATTCCTTATATGACCCCTTTATATTAGATCTTTCTGCCTTCTATTTTATATTTGCGTGCTTTTATATTCTTTTTAGTCCCATGCTATTTCACTGAGGAGGGCATGTCAACCCACTCTAGTATTCTTACCTGGAGAATCCCATGGACAGAGGGGCCTGGCAGGCTACAGTCCATAGGGTCACAAAGAGTTGGACATGACTAAATGATTTGGCATGCGTGCATGCTATTTCATTAAGTATTCCATCTAGGGAGGCAGAGAGATGCCCCACAACTCACTTTAGGCAGTTTTGATATTTGGTTTGAAACTACATGCTCATTTGAAGCTTGAGACTTCTTTTTGATTATTCTTGCTACTCCTGACCCAATTACTAAGAACAATTAATAATTTGGGCAGATTCCAAATGTTTATATAGGCAAAATGTAAGCACACACAGAGGATGTGAAACACTGGCCTGATTAAGAAGTCTATCATTATGGTGTTTTTCAACTTTTGCTTCCAAAGCAAAAGCAGGCAGTCACCATTTTTACAAGTGGATTTGGTTCTAAAAAATCTTATAAATTATGGAGAGCTTGGGGGTTGTTCATTTCTGGAACCCTATTTAATACATTCTTGTATCTTCAAAGGGATTCAGCTCAAGAGAAAAATCCAACCTAGTGAATAGTTTTTATTGGAGGACCATCTTTCCTTCCTGCTTAACTGGACTGGACAGTTATGCAGCAGGTTGTTTTAGTCTTCATTCAATAAACAGATATCCGGCCAGCCCTGATTGTGTACCTGCCATGACCCCCTTCTTACTTTTTCTCTTCTGGAACCATCTAGCTTTTAAAACCAAGGGTACTGCTTTAGTAGTAAAAACTAGAGAAACAGAAAGAGGGCCTACGAAGGCCCTGAAATCCCAGGTGTTTTATAGGCTTAGAAACTTATAAAGTCCATAGACCAATAAGGATCTTTTGCCTGTGTTTCACTATCTACTGCTGTGAGAAAGCCAAACCCCAAACTTAATGCCCTTAAAGAGCAACATGATAATTGCATCTCATGATTTTGTGGGGAATAAATTCGGTTCAGGGTTCTCCTGGGCAGTTCTTCTGTTTCATGTCCTGTTGATTGGGGTTATTTGATGGTATTCAATTAATGGCTCATCTGGTCTGGAAGATCCAGGATGGCTTCTGTCACGTCTATGGCACTCTGGTGGGGATGGCTGGAAGACCTCTCCACTGGGTGCTCTGAAAGTGTACTCAAATTTCTTACATGATGGTTCAGGGTTCCAAAAGACTGAGTTAGAAGGCGCTGGTTCTTACAGCCTGGATTTAGAACTAGCATAGCATCACTTCTGCTGTCCTTTGCTGGTCAAAGGAGTCACAGATTAGACCAAATTCAAGAAGTGGTGAAATTAGGCCACATCTCTTGATGGAAGACATGTCAAAGAATTTGTGTTGTTGTTGCTTTCGGTCGCCAAGTCACGTCCGACTCTTTGTGACCCTTTGGACTGTAGCCCTCCAGGCTCCTCTGTCCATGGGACTTCCAGAGTGGGTTGCCATTTCCTCCTCCAAAGGCTCTTCCTCACCCAGGGATTGAACCCGCATCTCCTGCATTGGTGTGCAGATTCTTTCCCACAGCGCTATCTGGGAATCCCATAGTAGCCTTGGCCTGCATATTTTTGGACTTCCGTAGGACAATAAAATAAAAATCTACCTTTTAAAAATGATGTGTTTTTTTTTTACAGGTTTTCTGGACATCTCTGGCAGAGCTTGTCTTAGCGGGTACAAAGTTATATCTGGCATTAGATTATGTGAGATCAGTCCCCAACAATGTCAGAAAAACAAAGGAAGAAAAATACCAATGGCAGGACAGAGAAAACATTACTAACTATGGGTTCTGTGGTATTTCTTAAAATATTTTCAAAGGTAAATTTTTAATTGGAGAATGATTATGGTTATGAAAATGATATCTTGATGCAGAATTTCTTCCATCCTCATTTCAAGCTCTTTTTTCTTAACTGTCACAAAAGATTGGGAAAATTGTTCCACTTCTAGAAGGCTTTCTGATTTCACCAGTGTCTTCTGCTATATCTTAAAGCACAAATTGATTCCTTTATTACTGTTAGAAAGTTCACCTGCCAGATTATACTGATTTCCTGGAGTCTTTTTAGGCAAAGGAAAGGTCACATTGTTTATTTTTACTTAAGATATGTTTTTCCTCCTGTATCACTTGCCTGCTTTTCTTTTTTCAGCTTCTCTTTTGTGATAAATATCTTAAATAACACATTTTCCCAAGATATCTAAAGCAAAAATACTTAACCTTTGTATAACGCTTTTGTCTCCAGAGTCTTTTACAATGAGTACTGAAATCAGAAAACTTCCTGAAAAGGCCACTGGTGCTACAAGTGAGCATGGGGAGAATTTTGAGTTCATGAACTGTTAGGTACAATTTTAAGAGTAGCCAACAACAACAAAAGCATTCTCTAGAGTCTAGTTGTACAAGATGCTGTGCTTGGTGTTGATGCAAAGAATTCTGAGACTGAAGAGTCTTGTCCAGTAGGAAGTCTCACTTGGATACATCTGTGAACATCAGGCATGGAAAGTGGCATCTCAGTCTTGACTGCTCTCATTCTAGTCCCTTCTGTTCACTCTTCTTTCCCTTTTCTGCCCTTCTGCTTTCTTTTACCCCAGCTTTACAAACACTCCACCTTCATCTTCAGGGAATGCTTTTTCCCTATGGTCTTAGTTGGAGTTTCCTTAGAAACAGACTCTGAGATAAGAATTTGAAGTTAAGGAGTATATCTGAATGGAGAAGGCAATGGCACCCCACTCCAGTACTCTTGCCTGGAAAATCCCATGAACGGAGGAGCCCGGTGGGCTGCAGTCCATGGGGTCGCGACAAGTCGGACACAACTGAGCGACTTCACTTTCACTTTTCACTTTCCTGCATTGGAGAAGGAAATGGCAACCCACTCCAGTGTTCTTGCCTGGAGAATGCCAGGGATGGGGGAGCCTGTTGGGCTGCCGTTTATGGGGTCGCACAGAGTCGGACACGACTGAAGTGATTTAGCAGCAGTAGCAGCAGCAGTATATCTGAAAAGTGATCAGATTCGAACTATTAGGGGAAGGGAGGAAGGGAAACCAGAAAGGAAAACTGAGCAGGTTATCAATATGGGCTAATAAAAAATAATCTATAGAGATTGCCATTAAAAATTGTATCTATTTGCCTGTATCAAATCTGATAATTTTTAAATTAATTAATTTATTTTAATTAGAGGCTAATTGCTCTACAATATTGTGGTGGTTTTTGCCATACATTGACATGAATCAGCCACTGGTGTACACGTGTCCCCCATCCCAAACCCCCCAACGCACCTCCCTCCCCATCCCATCCCTCCGGGTTGGCCCAGTGCACTGGCTTTGAGTGCCCTGTTTCATGCACCAAACTTGGACTGGTCAACTCTGATAATTTTAACATTCTAACAGAGGACGTTTCTCTACTCCACGTCATTAATAATTATTGTTATTTTTAATTTGACCTTGAGGCTCAAGGAGTACTTCTGAGCACTCACTAAGTATGTGCTATTATGCTAGGTACTGGGAGAGAGTAAGGGATTTGGTAGAGAAAATTTAGTTCTAGCCTTCTAGAATTTATAACAGAGCAGGGAGAAAAGTCATGTGCTTGCTATAAATTATAGATATTATATAATTAATGTGATTTATTAGAAATTAATTTTAAGATTATATACAAGCCAGTGTAAGGCAGTGTCAAGTAAGATAATACATGGTTATGCTAAAGGAATGATAAATAAGGGAAATACCACTGTAGGGTAAGT
Source organism: Capricornis sumatraensis (assembly GCF_032405125.1). NCBI lineage: Eukaryota > Metazoa > Chordata > Mammalia > Artiodactyla > Bovidae > Capricornis > Capricornis sumatraensis. The sequence continues at coordinate 101,932,439 of NC_091092.1, read as the reverse complement.
GCAGGAGAAAGTGAACTAGTGCTTTACCTAAAGGATTTGGCTTACAGAAAAGAGAGAGAGAGGGACATGCAGGGTGGTGGAATGGTATGAGCAAGATCGTGGTGGTTTTCTGTTAGATGTTCACTTGCAGAGGGAGACTGTTGAAACAGATCGGGTGGGACCAAGTGATGAAGGGTCAGGCTGGCCCAGGTGATGGAAGACCTTGACAACCAGGCAGAGATCTTAGAACTGGATTCAATTTGGAAATTAGGGAAGAGGCAGATTCAAAAGATTTTTAAATGTTCATGGTTAATATGCAATAGCTTTTTCCATTTTTCAATTGTACAGTTGATGTACAATATTATATGATACAAGAGACTGCTTATTTTTTTCTTTTTTTTGGACTGCTTATCTTTAGTTGAAGTATAATTTACATAAAATAAGATGGTCAGTTCTTAAGTAAACAGTTTGATGAATTTCTACAAATGTAATCACCCTTATATGGGTAAGTTCTGCCCATGTAATCACCATTCAGACAAAGGTATGGAATGTTTCCATTAGCCAAGAAGGCCTTTTATGTACCTTCCCAGTGAATAACTGCCCCACCCTCACCTCTTAGCTACTACTAAGAGACGTTGTTGAAACTGTTGTTAAACTTGATATAATTGACTCATGTAGTATAAATTATTTTATGACTAGATTCTTTCACTCAACTGGATATTTGGGATAAGCAGTTCCTTTTTGTTCCTAAGTAGCATTTCATTGAATGAATATGCTACACTTTATCACTTCTCCTATTAATGGAAATGTCAATTGTTTGCAGTTTGGTGCTATTATAAATTGAACTTCTGTGAACATTCTTGTGCATGTCTCTTGGTGGACACATGCACTCGTTTCTCTAGGAGTGGGGACATTGGGGCATAGGTCAAATATATCTTTATCTTTTAAAGATATAAAATATATGTTTTGAGTTACTGCCAAATAGTTCTCCGAGGTGGTTGTTAACTACTCTTACCAGCAATGGATGAGAGATGCAGTTCTTCACAACCACATTAATACTTGGTATTGTTCATCTTTTCAGTTTTTGCCAGTCTGATGAGTATGCAGTGAAAAAAACTTTTAAAAGAAAGATTAATTATAGATTAAATAAAGGCTGGGTTGGCTATGGGAGGAAGACCAGACACAAGTAAATCAGTTACAAAACTATTGTCCCAGTGCCAATGGGAGGACGCAATATCCTGGCCCCGGGAGAATATAAGAGCCTGGGGAGGAAGGGTTTAAAGAGTGACTCAAGAGAGCTTGGCAGCATCTCAGGGATCTGTTCTCAGTATGTTTCTTCTATCTAGAAAAATCTTTCAGCATTTAAGTCACTTGCTATTAATTGTAGCCAGAAGAGTGGAGCCACCTTCAATTTTTCTGCCTGAGAGAGATCCTACTGTATTATGGACACTGTAAAGATTTGAAGAAACTTATGAGACGAGCCTGAGTTTCAGGCATGAGAGGATTTGGCATGGGTTAAATGAATTGCCACGTGGGGATTTTTTAACATTTAATTTTGTATTGGGGTATAGCCAATTAACAATGTTGTGATAGTTTCAGGTGCACAGCAAAGTGACTCAGCCATACATATACATGCATCCATTCTTTTCCAAACTCCCCTCCCACCCAGGCTGCCAAATGACATTGAACAGAGTTCCCTGTGCTATACGGTAGGTCCTTGTTGGTTATCCATTTTAAATATAGCACTGTGTACCTGTCCGTCCCAAACTCCCTAAATATCCTCCCCCACCTTCCCCTCTGGAAACCATAAATTCATTCTCTAAGTTTGTGAGTCTGTTTCTGTTTTGTAAATAAGTTCATTTGTATCATTTCTTTTTAGATTCTGCATATATGGTAGCGTATGATCTTTTTCTGTCTGACCTACTTCACTCAGTATGACAATCTCTAGGTCCATCCATGTTGCTGCAAATGGCATTATTTCATTCTTTTTAATGGCTGAGTAATATTCCATTGTATATAGGTACCACATCTTCTTTATCTATTCATCTATTGATGGACATTTAGGTGGCTTCCATGTCTTGGCAATGTAAACAGTGCTGCAATGAACATTGGGATGCATGCATCCTTTTGGATCATGTTTTTTTCTGGAGTGGGATTGCAGGGTTGTATGGTTGCTCTAATTTTAGTTTTTAAAGGACCTTCCATACATTCTCCATAGTGGCTGCACCAACTTACATTCCCATGAACAGTATAGGAGGGTTCCCTTCTCTCCACACCCTCTTCAGCACCATCAGCCACTCCCATTACTTGAAATGCTCTCCTCTCTTGAATTCGGTGACCCCACTTCTCTTAATTTTCCTCTTATCTCTCTGGCTAATCCTGTTTAGCCTATTTCCTAGCTAATCCTCCTCTACTAAGCCAGCACATGTTGGAGATTTTAGGTCTTCCTTTGTTTCTACTCTATAATTATTCCCTGATTGACTCCATTAGGACTCATAAGTTCTGTTTTTATCTATATGCTGCTGCTGCTAAGTCGCTTCAGTCGTGTCTGACTCTGTGCGACCCCATAGATGGCAGCCCACTAGGCTCCCTCATTCCTGGGATTCTCTAGGCAAGAATACTGGAGTAGGTTGCCATTTCCTTCTCCAATGCTAATGATGCCTAAATTTCTGTCTATAGAAGACCTGTAAACCTAGCTGGCTACTTGATGTGTCCACTTGAATGTCTCAAAAGTAGGCCAAACTCAGCATTGCAAAACCACATTCAGGACATCTTCCCTCTGGAAGTGTTCCCTTTTATCATAATTGGCACTGTCAGCCATCCATTTATTCATTCCAAGAGCTGAGAAACAGTCTTAACCATCTTATCTCTCTTAATTCCCACTATCAAGTCCATTAATTTCTTGTTGATTTTACTCCCTAAAACATTTCTCAAACCCCTTTATTTCTTCCTCTTAGTCTAAACTACTATATTGGCCTCTGTCATGAGCTCAACCTGAATCCGATTCCACTTGGCACCCCCACTTCAGTACATCTACTCAGGAGCCATTGTGAAACTATCTAGGCTTACATAGCATTATGTTAGTCCCTTCCTAAAATACTTCAGTCATTTTCTATTGCTCACAGGACAAAGACCAAAAGGTTCAACTGGCCTTGAAGGCCCTACAAGGGCTGGGCATTACCATCCTCTTCAGCTTTACCACTCCTGCCTTTTCTCCCTTCTTTTTATGTTCCAGCCACTTGGACCTTTCCTCTGTTCCTCCTACTCCCCACACCCACCCTGCCAACAAGACTTCTGCAGCTGAAGATTACCCAGACCAATATCTGCTCGCTCCGTCCTCTACCCATTTGATTTCAACTCACGGTTTGGACCTTAGATTAAATGCCACTTGCTCATGGAAGCCTTCTTTGACAACTTAGATCATACTGTTGTTGTTCAGTCACTAAGTCATGTCTGACTCTTTGCAAACCCATGAACTACAGCTCTCCATGTTTCCCTGTACTTCACTATTACCTGGAATTTGCTCAAAATCATGTCCTTTAAGTCAGTGATGACATCCAACCATCTCATCCTCTGTCATCCCCTTCTCCTGCCTTCAATCTTTCCCAGCCTCAGGGTCTTCTCTAATGAGTCGGCTCTTCACATCAGGTGGCCACAAGTATTGAAGCTTCAGCTTCAGCATCAGTCCTTCCAGTGAATATTCAGGACTGACTTCCTTTAGGATTGACTGGTTTGATCTCCTTGCAGTCCAACGGACTCTCAAGAGTCTTCTCCAGCACTACAATTTGAAAGCATCAATTCTTTGGTGCTCAGCCATTTTTATAGTTCAACTCTTACATCCATATATGACTACAGGGAAAACCATAGCTTTGACTAGACGGACCTTTGTTGACAAAGTGATGTCTCTGCTTTTTAACATGCTGTCTCGGCTTGTCATAGATCATACTAGAGCTCCTTTATTATATGTCCCTCTAGCACTGGATTCATTTCCTTGAGGGTACTTTGCACAGCTTATAATGACCCATCTGTTACAATGATTCTTTGCTTAAGGTTCATCTACCCCACTGGATTGCAAGTAATATGACAAGAACAGTGCCAATTGTTGCACCTTGTTGTGTAGCAAGGGTGCTTGATACTGTCTGGGGCACACAGTTCAGTTCAGTTCAGTCACTCAGTCGTGTCCGACTTGTTGCGACCCCATGAATCGCAGCACGCCAGGCCTCCCTGTTCATCACCAACTCCCAGAGTATACTCAAACTCACGTCCATCGAGTTGGTGATGCCATCCAGCCATCTCATCCTCTGTCGTCCCCTTCTCCTCCTGCCCCTAATCCCTCCCAGCATCAGGGTCTTTTCCAATGAGTCAACTCTTCGCATGAGGTGGCCAAAGTATTGGAGTTTCAGCTTTAGCATCAGTCCTTCCAATGAACACCCAGGACTGATCTCCTTTAGAATGGACTGGTTGGTTCTCCTTGCAGTCCAAGGGACTCACAAGGGTCTTCTCCAACACCACAGTTCAAAAGCATCAATTCTTCGGTGCTCAGCTTTCTTCATAGTCCAACTCTCACATCCATACATGACCACAGGAGAAACCATAGCCTTGACTAGATGGACCTTTGTTGGCAAAGTAATGTTTCTGCTTTTGAATATGCTATCTAGGTTGGTCATAACTTTCCTTCTAAGGAGTAAGTGTCTTTTAATTTCATGGCTGCAGTCACCATCTGCAGTGATTTTGGAGCCCAAATCAATAAAGTCAGCCACCGTTTCCACTGTTTCCTCATCTATTTCCCATGAAGTGATGGGACCAGATGGCATGATCTTTGTTTTCTGAATGTTGAGCTTTAAGCCAACTTTTTCACTCTCCTCTTTCACTTTCATCAAGAGGCTTTTTAGCTCCTCTTCACTTTCTGCCATAAGGGTGGTGTCATCTGCATATCTGAGGTTATTGATATCTCCCAGCAATCTTGATTCCAGCTTGTGCTTCTTCCAGCTCAGCGTTTCTCATGATGTTTTCTGCATATAAGTTAAATAAACAGGGTGACAATATACTGCCTTGACATACTCCTTTTCTATTTGGAACCAGTCTGTTGTTCCATGTCCAGTTCTAACTGTTGCTTCCTGACCTGCATATAGGTTTCTCAAGAGGCAGATCAGGTGGTCTGGTATTCCCATCTCTTTCAGAATTTTCCACAGTTTATTGTGATTCACACAATGAAAGGCTTTGGCATAGTCAATAAAGCAGAAATAGATGTTTTTCTGGAACTCTCTTGCTTTTTCCATGATCCAGCGGATGTTGGCAATTTGATCTCTGGTTCCTCTGCCTTTTCTAAAACCAGCTTGAACATCTGGAAGTTCACGGTTCGCGTATTGCTGAAGCCTGGCTTGGAGAATGTTGAGCATTACTTTACTAATGTGTGAGATGAGTGCAATTGTGCGGTAGTTTGAGCATTCTTTGGCATTGCCTTTCTTTGGGATTGGAATGAACACTGACCTTTTCCAGTCCTGTGGCCACTGCTGAGTTTCCCAAATTTGCTGGCATATTGAGTGCAGCACTTTCACAGCATCATCTTTCAGGATTTGAAATATCTCAACTTGGATTCCATCATCTCCACTAGCTTTGTTCGTAGTGATGCTTTCTAAGGCCCACTTGACTTCACATTCCGGGATGTCTGGCTCTAGATGAGTGATCACACCATCGTGATTATCTGGGTCGTGAAGGTCTTTTTTGTACAGTTCTTCTGTGTATTCTTCCCACCTCTTCTTAATATCTGCTGCTTCTGTTAGGTCCATACCATTTTTGTCCTTTATTGAGTCCATCTTTGCATGAAATGTTCCCTTGGTATCTCTAATTTACTTGAAGAGATCTCTAGTCTTTCCCATTCTGTTGTTTTCCTATATTTCTTTGCCTTGATCACTGAGGAAGGCTTTCTTATCTCTCCTTGCTATTCTTTGGAACTCTGCATTCAAATGGGTATATCTTTCCTTTTCTCCTCTGCCTTTCGCTTCTCTTCTTTTCACAGCTATTTGTAAGGCCTCCTCAGACAGCCATTTTATGTTTTTGCATTTCTTTTTCTTGGAGATGGTCTTGATTCCTGTCTCCTATACAATGTTACGAACCTCCATCCATAGTTCATCAGACACTCTGTCTATCAGATCTAGTCCCTTGAATCTATTTCTCACTTCCCCTGTATAATCATAAGGGATTTGATTTAGGTCATACCTGAATAGTCTAGTGGTTTTCCCTACTTTCTTCAATTTAAGTCTGAATTTGGCAATAAGGAGTTCATGATCTGAGCCACAGTCAGCTCCTGGTCTTATTTTTGTTGACTGTATAGAGCTTCTCCATCTTTGGCTGCATAGAATATAATCAGTCTGATTTTGGTGTTGACCATCTGGTGATGTCCATGTGCAGAGTCTTCTCTTGTGTTGTTGGAAGAGGGTGTTTGCTATGACCAGTGTGTTCTCTTGGCAAAACTACTAGCCTTTGCCCTGCTTCATCCATACTCCAAGGCCAAATTTGCCCGTTACTCCAGGTGTTTCTTGACTTCCTACTTTTGCATTCCAGTCCCCTATAATGAAAAGGACATCTTTTTTGGGTGTTAGTTCTAAAAGGTCTTGTAGGTCTTCATAGAACCATTCAACCTCAGCTTCTTCAGCATTGCTGGTTGGGGCACAGGCTTGGATTAGCATGATATTGAATAGTTTGCCTTGGAAACGAACAGAGATCATTCTGTCATTTTTAAGATTGCATCCAAGTACTGCATTTCGGACTCTTTTGTTGACTATGATGGCTACTCCATTTCTCCTAAGGGATTCCTGCCCACAGTAGTAGATATAATGATCATCTGGGTTAAAGTCACCCATTCCTGTCCACTTTAGTTTGCTGATTCCTAGAATGTTGCTGTTCACTCTTGCCATCTCTTGTTTGACCACTTCCAATTTGCCTTGATTCATGGACCTAACATTCCAGGTTCCTATGCAATATTGCTCTTTACAGCATCGGACCTTGCTTCTGTCACCAGTTACATCCACAGCTGGGTATTGTTTTTGCTTTGGCTCCATCCCTTCATTCTTTCTGAAGTTATTTCTCCACTGATCTCAAGTAGCATATTGGGCACTTACAGACTGGGGAGTTCCTCTTTCAGTATCCTATCATTTTGCCTTTTCATACTGTTCATAGTTATTCAAAAATGTGTGTTAAATAAATACCTTAGAGAATGGGTTGAGTCAAGCTATATTATATTGTGTCTCATGGAGGGGTATTGTAGAAGCCTAGGTATACACAGTAGCTTTCTGGTCAGCAATGCCAGCTAAGTATGTGAATAAATATTCCAACCAGAGGTTGAAAATTGGGGATCCTAGGCTATATAAAGCCTGGTAGAAATGTTTAATTTGGTCTGCACAAGTTTTTTTTTTTTTTTTGAGAAAATTCAAACTATATGCAAACATTTCAAAATCTGGAGTTTTCATGTAAAAGTCTGAATTTCTGGCTTTCCCCTTTTTCAGGAAGCTCTGGCATTACTGGGCCCACATTTGCTTGAAGCACTAACCAGCTGGAGTTGAATAGGGGCTGCCCCATTTTGATAGGCACTAGTTCTTTGATTCATTATTGTTACCACCTAGTGTCCCTCACTTATTTAATTACCTGCCTGGCTCATAGAAGCGTATTGCTCATTGAGTTTGCTATTCTTGGTCTAAGCTTCCTTTATTAGAAATGGTTGGATCCAACTAATTAGGTAGCATGATAAAAATCCCTGAACTGTTGGCATGAAAAACCACACCATCAATTTCTCTGACTAATTCTTAGGAAATTACCTTAAAAATGCAGAATTCTTTCATCTTACCCTTTCACTTTAGAGATGAAAGAGCTGAGGGCCAGAGTAGGTATTAACTTGCCTCAGCTTGCAAAGCCTGTTCTTTGACTCTTGGCTGGTGTGCTTAGAAATATCAACAAAAATATTTAGGGATATGTATTATTTCATAGATTTGCCATTTAAATTTTTATCTTCCTAAATCTGGAAGAACTAATTTAAACACAATAATTGCTCTTCTAAGTCTCAATTTAATCTCATTAGTTTTTTTCTTTGTCTTGTTTGGGAAATTTAGTGTCAATTTTGTAGAAGCGGTGGTGTAAATAGTAGTAATAACCTAATCCAGTGTGTGAAAGTGTGAATTATTAATACTAGGCTAATAATTTCCTCTTGTAAAGGCTACTGATTTCTTTCTTTGTTTTTTGAGCTTGTGAATTTTGATTCCAGTTTTATTTTTAGCTTTTTAAAAATTATGGTAGGAAATGTCCCTGGAGGTCCAGTGGTTAAGATTCTGTGCTTCCAATGCAGGGCGCATGGGTTTGATCCCTGGTCAGGGAACTAAGATCTGAGATGCTGTACGGTGTGGCTAGAAAAGGAAAATTTAAAAAACTATGATAAAACACTCAAACACAGGGCTTCCCTGGCGGCTCAGCAGTAAAGAATCTGCCTGCAATGCAGGAGGTGCACAAGACAAGGGTTCAATCCCTGGGTCAGGAAAATTCCTTGGAGGAGGGCGTGGCAACCCACTCCAATATACTTGCCTGGAGAATTCCAGGAACAGAGGAAACTGGCTGCTACAGTCCACTGGGTCCCAGAGAATTGGAAACAACTGAAGCGACTGAGCATACATGCAGGCACACAGACACAATGATGAAACCTGTCACCATAGCTGTACCCATTCTAAAGTGTACAATTCTGTGGCATAAGTGCATTCTCAATGCTGTGCAGCTATCAGTTCTGTCTAGTTTCAGAAATTTCTCATTACCTCAGATGGAAACCCTGTGTCTGGTTAGTGTATGCTCAGTTGCTTCAGTTATTGTCCGACTCTTTGTGACCCCATGGATCACAGCCTGCCTGGCTCCCCTGTCCATGGGATTCTCCAGGCAAAATACTGGAATGGGTTGCCATGCCCTCCTCCAGGGGATCTTACCAACCAGGGACCGAACCCGTTTCTCTTATATCTCCTGCATTGAAGGCAGATTCTTTATCACTGAGCCACCGGGGAAGCATATCTGATTAGTTGTCTTTCCCTATTCCTGCCTACCCTCAGTCCCTGGCAAGTACTGCTAATCTGCTTTCTTTGTCTATGGATTTACCTGTTCTGAACTTTTTATATATTAGTAAATGGAATCATACAATGCATGACCTTTTGTGTTTGGCTTCTTTCACTCAGCATAATGTTTTCAGTGTTCATCCATGTTGTATCACGTATCAGTACTTTATTGTTTTGTAGTTAAATGACATTCCATTGTATGGATATACCACATTTTGTTTATCCATTCATCCATTGATGAATATTTGGGTTGTTTCCAGCTTCTGGCTATTGTGAATAAGGCTGGTATGAATGCTTGTGTATAAGTATTTTTATTCCAGTTTTAAAAATTTGTATTTAAGGATCCACTTATCATTTCTGAAAGGCTGCTTGCCTATTGTGAATGAAGTTAAAAAAGGAGTTGGCAGGCCAACCAGGTATAAATTTCTATTGACTTCTCTTCTGCATCTCTGGGTCTGGCTTGAAATTGCAGTTATATTTACAGGCTACAAACAGCTCATTTTAAGTAGGCATCTACCTGGAAAATACCGGGTGCTTTAAACAAATTTACAAAGAGGAAATCAAACTAACCAAATGGTGTGGCAATTATTAGCTATTAAATGTTATGGGGAAAGTATGGATCTTATTCAGAAGGTAATCTACTGAAGAACAGTTTAGCTTTGACTCAAGGTATGTTTGTTGAGCTTTTTACTTTCTTTCAACAACATTTAACAAATACATATTGAGTGCCTCTGAGCCTGCATGAATGGAGTTTAGAGTCTAGTGAAGAAATATAGATATTAATTAAGTAAATACACACGTGTAATCACAGACAATCCTCAATGAAAATGTGTAAGGAGTATGAGAGTATATAATGGTGTTATCTGCTCCCTTCTGGGGACTATGAGATAGCCTTGCTGAGGAAGTGACTTTTGCCCCAAAAGACAGGCAAATAAATATTGAGGGTCTAATAGTTATTGCCCTAAATGCTCTGGCTTTAAGGATTACTAAGTGGCTTCTGTCTGGGCTTCCCTGGTGGCACTAGTGGTAAAGAACCTGCCTGCCAGTGCAGAAGACATAAGAGACGTGGGTTTGATCCCTGGGTTGGGAAGATCCCATGGAGGAGGGCATGGCAAGCAACTCCAGTATTCTTGCCTGGAGAATCTCATGGACAGCAGAGCCTGGCAGGCTACAGTCCAAGGTGTCACAGAGTTTGACACAGCTGAAGTGACTTAGCATGTGCACACCAGTGGTCTCTGTCCACAAGAAGTTTTGTCTTTTTGAGCTGGTTAAGTAAAATCCCTGCTGACTCATTCAGTAGTCACCTATTTGGCTGTATCCCATTTATTTTCCCAGAGGTTTTTAGGGGTCTCTCAGGGACAGGCTCAGAGAGGGTGGAGTAATTTTGACAGGAAAGTTCTCAAATTGTTCAGCTGTGATTCAGGTCTACGTTCTGATAGGCTCACTGACAAACAAAGGATCCAGCATGAAGTAGTGAAATCAACAAAGAGGTGACTAGTTGATTTCAGCACTTTTTCTTGGGCAATTGTCATTCTATTACCTTTAACAATGAACAGCTGCTTGCTTCTTGGAAGAAAGCTGTGATAAACCTAGATAGCGTATTAAAAATCAGAGACATCACTTTGCTGACAAAGGTTTGTATAATCAAAGCTATGGTTTTTCCAGTAGTCATGTATGTATGTGAGAGTTGGACCATAAAGAAGGCTGAGTGTTGAAGAACTGATGCTTTCAAATTGTGGTGCTGGAGAAGACTTTTGAGAGTCCCTTGGACTGCAAGGAGATCAAACCAGTCAATCCTAAAGGAAATCAACCCTGAATATTCATTGGAAGGACTAATGCTGAAGCTGAAGCTCCAATACTTTGGCCACCTGATGTGAAGAGCTGATTCATTGGAAAAGACCCTGATGCTGGGAAAGACTGAGGACAGGAGGAGAAGGGGGCAACAGAGGTTGAGATGGTTAGATAAATAGCATCACTGACTCAATGGACATGAATTTGAGCAAACTCCTAGAGATAGTGAAGGCCTGGTGTACTGCAGTCCATGGAGTTGCAAAGAGTCAGACATGACTTAGGGACTAAACAACAACAGTGAACCCTCCCCAGCCTCTACATAGATGGAGCCCACACCCTTATTCAATGATCTCCTTCTCAAAGTCAAGCCAAGGTTGATAGGGCAGTGTGTGCGGTGCACATAGAAATAAGTATTGGGTGGTTCAGAGAAGTCCTGATCAGTCAAGATGCATTATCTTTGCAAAGAGGCCTCATGCTGTGCAGTGTTCTGAGTACAATAATGAGAAATGACTAGAATAATGAGAAACATAGGCTATTTGGTCAATAAGGAAATGGAGCCAATTAGAATGTCAGATAATGCCAGTTTGCATTGTTTGAAATAGATCTGGGGTGAAATATAGTATTCTCATGGAATAGTGCCTTTCTTTGGAGTGCGTGCATGCTTAGGTGATCAGTTGTGTCCAACTCTTTGCAATCCCATAGACTGTTGTCTGCCAGGCTCCTCTGTCCATGGGATTTCCCAGGCAAGAATACTGGAGTGGGTTGCAATTTCATACTCCAGGAGATCTTCCCCACCCAGGGATTGAACTCATGTCTCCTTTGTCTTCTGCATTGGCAGGTAGATTCTTTACCACTGCACCACCTGGGAAGTCCTGCCTTTCTTTGGAGATCATTTCCTAAATGATTTTTACATCCGTCAACATCTGCTCTGCAATTCAGATCTTCCCCAGCTACTGAAATGTGAGGGTTCCTTTCATAGGAATGGAGATATGAGGAATATGAGAAAGAGTATTGCTGACTTGTATTGTTGTATTATTTTGGATATCAGGATGCATTTTTATTTTAAGGTTTCATTTTAGATTTCAGAAGGATGTCTTCTGTAAAGTTCATTCAAATGCAGGGACAGATCACCTGATTTGGGGAAATCTTAATTTAGAGGATAAAGAAATTTAAGCAATTATTTGATCTATAAAAGGTCTCACAGTGAGATTTCTCTAAGTGGCAAGTCCTCATGTTCATGGTAAATATGATTAAGTTAATAGTGATGTGTCTTAAAACTTTTTAGGAATTCCTTTACTGAGAATGAGGTTACTGAGAATAAATTGCCATGGACATGCTCCCATTGTAGAATGTGACTGTAATTCTAGCAAAGTTGTTGGTCATTCCTGGAATGAGAGCCTCCAAAGAAGTGAGGTATTGTGTGTGGAAGGCTTAGTAGTCCTTTTGAGAAGAGCAGGGATTAGGGAAAGGGAGGGTGAAGGCAGAGAAAGAAGGAAAAGAGTAATGTGAGGGATGAGTAAGATGGAGAGTCACATGACATTACCTTTGTCATCAGTCAGTTACCTGGAGATTTTGGGGGCTGACAATTTGGGCTAGTGAGAAAAACCATTCTCTGAAGCCTGTGCCTGTTAAAGCTGCTCTTTTTGATTAGATGGTTCTAGAATCTCTGTGGTCCCACCCTATTTGAGATGACTGGAGCTATTTCGACAAAAGCAAAGACTCTCTTCTATGCTGGGGAGTAGTGAGGAGCATAAAGGGGAATCAGAAAGAGCACACATCTTGCTCAAGAAGGCATTAGAGAAACAAGATCTGGAGAGAGAGAGAGCAAGTGAATAACAGAATTAACACAGACAAAATACAAAATCATTGGGTACAAAGAGAAACTGGAAGAAGATAACAGAGGTGATTGATATTATGGTGATAGAATTGGAGGTCTCTTTCATTTTGTCCAGAGTTTTTGTGGCATGATTATATCATGTTTTTCATTTTAAGGGAAAGTAATTCATTCCAGTAGGTTGTGTCTCTGTGTGTGTGTACTTGTAGTCAGATGTTCTGAGTTCAGCCTCAGTTCTGTTACAAACTACTCATAGAGCTTGGGGTTAATTATTCAACCCTTCTTGCCTTGACTTCTTTATGTTGAGAACTGAAACCCATATAAGTTCCTGTTCCTGTGTTTAACAACACCACATGCATGCTAAGTCACTTCAGTCATGTCTGACTCTGTGTGACCCTATAGACTGTAGCCTGCCAGGCTCCTGAGTCCGTGGGATTCCCCAGGCAAGAATACTGGAGTGAGTTGTCATGCCCTCCCCCAGGGGATCTTTCCAACCCAAGGATCGAATATGCATCTTTTAAGTCTACTTCATTGGCAGCTGGGTTCTTTACCACTATCACCACCTTGAAAATCCCTTAACAACACTAGGACTGGGCATATTTTCTTGTCCTCATGATATAAAATACTGAGAACAAGCAAAAACAACTTAAGCACATGCTTCAGGAAATAATAGTTCCTAGAAGCTACAACTATTAACTATCAATAAAATAACTACTTACTTAGATTACCAGCTTGCTCATAATGTCTTGTTCAAAACCCTTCTTTTGTTGTGTCCACCAGGCCAAAGCTTAAATTATGCCCCAAACTTGGCCCCATCTCAGCCACCTTGCAAAACCCACCTTAAAATCATCCAGGTAAGACCCTAAAATGCTACAAAGATCCTTGACAACTTCTAAGTTACTATTAAAACTGTCAAGATGGTGTTCTGTCCTCCTGAAGTGAGTCTGATAAATGGCTTTACTTGATAACAGATTTTTCTGGGAGTTTTTTGAGGACTTGAAAATATGTAAAAGAAGATTGTTGGACACTATACTCTTGAAAATTCCTTTTATCTCACATTCTCAGATTCATGCTGGTGACATTTTCTCTTGGCTCTCTTTCATCCATGGATTCGGCCACTTCTACAAAATTTTTTTAAGGTTTTACTGTTTCCTTTTACCCTCTTTAACTTGAAAGCACAATTGAAGAGGGACATTTCAGAGGAACACTCCCTGGGAGGTTTTAGTTCCAATTAAGAAGGAGAGATGAATGGTGGTGACAGTTGTAGAACAATGTGAACGTACTTAATGCCATAGAGCTGTTCGCTTAAAAATGGCTAAAATGATAAATTTTGTGTTGTGTGTGTTTTATTGTAAGAGGAAAAAAAAAAAAAAAGAAAAAGACACTTAAGGCAACTCCCTCCTTGCAATCTTTGTACAGGCACCATAGGATCCCAGGAAAAGTCTGCAGGAAATGCTGTCTCCTTCTGGATTAAATGACATACATGAAGGCACAGTGGCTGTTAGGGAGTAAGGAAGTGCTCAGTGTTTCCAGCCTTTCTTCTCCTTCTCCTGCGACAGGGTAGAGTAGGGCAGTCAACTCTTTACTTCCTTTTTAAAGTAACTGGATTTCACACCTGAATTTCAATACCCAGAACCTGGTTCAGGAAGGCCTTAGTTCCGTATTTCTCTCTACTCTGACTGCATTTTTACACCAATAGATGAGTAGTGTGATGGCAGGAGGGGTAATGCAGGATGTATGAGTATCAATTTTTTGGCAGTGAAAGGGAAGAAAGACCCAGGTTTTTTTTTTTTTTTTTTTTTAATGTAAGTATAACCCCTGTGAGTCTGGGTTTTCTAGTTCTCATCATGAGGCCCATCCAGGGTCAGCTCTATAATCTGTGGGCCAGGTGCAAAATGAACATGCAAAGTCCCTTGTTCAGAAAGCAGGGGAAAGTGCAGTTAAACTTAAAATACAAAGCCTTTTCCTTTCTCCTGTGGTTGACCTCTTCACTTTCCTAATGGTTTTTATTTGCTATTTAATGTGGTTCTGAGTAAAGAAAAATTAAAAATTTAAATTGTTACAATGAATGTTACCATTCATTTTTATATTGAAGAATGATAGCTTTAAATGCAAACATAAGAACATGTAACTCATGTGTGGAATGATCAAATGACACAATTTGTATTTTGTGGTTTGTGTATATATATATATATATATATATGAATTTCATTCTTATTAGAATGGCAGAAATGCTGCACAAAAGGAACCCAACCATTTTAATTTCACTGCTTGGTTCGCATGCATTCTACTCACTCTCTTTACCTTTGGCTCACTGACTAGTAAAGAAAGCCTGAAAAGAAAGGAAAAGGGTTTGCCCTATCTTCCTCTACCTTTTTAAAAAAATGTTTACCCTGTGACTGGTTGACTAATACAGAGAAGTAACACAGTAAGAAAGGACATGATAGGGCTCCTTAGTCATTTCTGTTTCTTCAAATGGGATTGAAGCAAGTTCAGCTTGCTTCATGCTTGAAGCAAGTTCAGCTTGCTTCATGCTTGAAGCAAGTGCTGGTTTATATGGAAAACAAGGCCTCTCCAGACCACTTAGTCAGTTGTAGACATCACACACTTACCTTATATGTACTTTGAGTCTCACTGAACTCCCAAGCATCATGGGTCCATTAGAATTCTGTGCTCATGGGGGCATCACAAAAGCTCTACATGAATGGGGTAGCAAGAAACAGTGGATGACCATATTGCATGTACTGCTTAAGCTCAAGCACATGCTCCTCTTGGGCTTCATTTATGAAATATATGTTTAAAGACAAAATTATTTAGAATTTTAAGGTGGCAACAGCAAACATTAAACCAATCTGTCGGGTCTTTCTGAACATGGGTCCCTGTGGGACTGTATATGTTGCATGTTCATGAAGTGGGCCCTGGACCCATTGTAGCATTATGTGCTGTGCTAAGTCGCTTTAGTCGTGTCTGACTCTTCGCAACCCCATGGACTATAGCTCACCAGGCTTCTCTGTCCGTGGGATTTCCCAGGCAAAAATACTGGAGTGAGTTGCCATTTCCTTCTCCAGGAGATCTTCCCGACCCAGAGATCAAACCCGAGTCTCTTATATCTCCTGCATTGGCAGGCAGATTCTTTACTACTCGCGCCACCAGAGAAGTCCCTATCTTGATATCACATCAAAAAAATTAAAAAAAAAAAAACCCAAAAAACAAAAAACCCAATACTCTCCAGCGTCCAAAAAATCTGTGAAATTCAACTTTGTTTTCACTGAAATTTCCTTGAGACTACTAGGAGAGGGTGTCAAAGCACATTACCAAGTAAAATTTTCCCCAAATCCTTTTTAAGTTTCTCTCTCATCAGATTTCTCCTGTTTCAGGCAGCTGCTATGTTGGCAGGCCCTGGCCCCTGGAACTCCAGGCTCATCCCAGGATGAATGAGGGACAGGATGGGTTTATGGCTGGACACCTAATTGGTTACAAACACCTACTTCCCCAAGGAAGCCAGTTGCTGAGGGAGAACCAGTTTTGTTGTTGTTGTTCAGTTGCTCTAACCAGTAGGAATATGAAAAGAAAGTGAGTCACTCAGTTGTGTCCAACTCTTTGCAACCCCATGGACTGTAACCTGCCAGGCTCCTCTGTCCATGGGATTTCCCAGGCAAGAACGCTAGAGAGGGTTGCCATTTCCTTCTCCAGGGGATCTTTCTGACCTAGAGATTGAACCCAGATCTCCCACATTGCAGGCAGGCAGATTCTTTAGCACCTGAGCCACCAGGTGGACTGATAAACATAGTTCCCCTTACTTCGTCAGAGCATTTAACCCATTGCTCTTTTAATGAACATATAAGGCAACTGCATTCATTTTTGGTAAGTTTTGAAATACCAGAGTGGGCTTGAAGGGAAAACAAAAGTTATCAAATCATCTTAGGGCATGGTGCAACATGGAAGCTCACTGGTAGCCCCAAGGTGAATGGCACCACTGGAATTGGAACCCAACTCTCTCCCTCTGAAGCTGGACTCTTTCCTCTTGATTATGTTGGTCCCCATAAAAAGGAAGAAGACAGCCACTGAGCATCCACTGTGCCCCCAAATGTATAAGCTGCTTTATGTAACAACTATGTGATGGAGGTATTAACTATTTCCCATTTTCCTGATAGGAGACTAAGGCTCAGTGCATTTCATAACCTTGCCCAAAGTCACAGAGCAAGTAACTGACAATGTCAGCACCTTGAAGCTCCAGGCTCATTTCTGAACCCAAAATTCATGATGTCTCTCCAATTTGCACAAGGCTAGGGGAGAACCCAGCTTTCCTAGCTTCTCCTTCATTGATCTTTCTAGAATACCTGGCTGCTTCTATTATTAAACTCTCATTGGTTGATTGATTGATTGAAAAAAGTTACAGCAATCAAAACAGTAGGGTCCTGGCATAAAAACAGACACATAGATTGATGCAACAGGATAGAAAGCCTAGAAATAAACCCATGCAGTTATGGTCAATTAATCTATGACAAAGGAGGCAAGAATATACAATGAAGAAAAGACAGTCTCTTCAATAAGTGGTGCTGGGAAAACTGGACAGCTACATGTAAAAGAATGAAATTAGAACATCTTCCCATACCACATACAAAAATAAACTCAAGAGCTAAATGTAAGACTGGATACTATAAAACTCCTAGTGGAAAATGTAGGCAGAATACTCTGATCATCTCAAGGGCTGTTCTCGACTTGTCAAGGGACATAAGGCTTGATGTGGAGGAAGAAAGAAGAGTTCCACCAGTTGCCTCTTTGATTCAGTTCCTGAACAATGAAGACTCTTCCCCAGTCCCTATTAACTTTTCTCCACCTTGGTCCTCCCTGAAACATTTGCTGGTGGGGCATGGTGGAGAGGGGGTGGGAATGGTTAGGAATGAGGAAAGAAGGCCATACCTGCAGTTCTTTTTGTCCTGTCCCAAGCTCTGTTGGGATATTTCTTCAAACATGTTCAGTGGCCTGTCACCACAAGAATTTGCTTAGTTCAGTGGAAACAGTCTGAACTTACATAGGATTTTAATTTCAGCTGCTGATGCTTAACCCAGATAGGTTAGAATTTTAGTGCATGTAGCCAAAGGCTATCAGAAAACTTCTGGAGTAAAAATCAGTTTACGACACTTTCTTCAGAATAAATTGTAAAATAAAAACAAAGCAGTAGTACTTCTAGTTTTTAAGTATGATAACCCATACTTAACATGAGCGTGCATATGTGCTTAGTTGTGTCCGACTCTTTGCCACCCCATGGACTGTCACCCACCAGGCTCCTCTGTCCATGGCATTTTCCAGGCAAGAATATTGGAATGGGTTGCCATGTCCTCCTTCAGGGGACCTTCCTGACCCAGGGATTGAACCAGCTTCTCCTGTGTCTCCTGCACTGTAGGCAGATTCTTTACCACTGAGTCATTGGGGAAACACTGCCCGCCCCCCTACCGCCCTGCACCATACTTGATGTGTAATGGTCTCTAAACTTTTTGTGGGAGGTCTACTTTTATTTTTTCATGCCTGAAAAAATGAAGGAGGCGAGAGTGAAGAGTAGAGAGAGAAGAGAACTCTGCTGGAAGCATCAGGTGAGGTCTGTGAAGTGAAAATATTTCTGGGTCTCAGCCTCTGTGATTTGTTTGAGCATTTTGGATTTTGTACCGATGGCTGACTCTCAACTAACTAGAGTGGGAAGTTTGTCCTAAATAACATCTTCCTGCAGAAGAAGGAAGGCATGGTGGTAGGGTCAATGGAGAGAGGGAAAAACCCATCCTTAGGGTCCTCCTTCTTCAGATTGCTGGGGCTCCAGGGAGGAATGGCAGGTAGGATCCCCTGAGTAGAGTGAAAAGGGTTGATGTCTAAAATTTTTTTTATCTTTACGCGTCCCCGTGTGCATACTAGGCTGTTCATTCCTGGGTGCGGCCAGTGGCCTGTGGCTTTCAAATGTCAGCCCCTGTTGGTTTTGTCTACAGGTTTTCTCTGACTGTGGACACCTGCCTGATCCATACCAGGAGCCAGCCAGAAATGCCAGTTAATTCCTCCATGCCCCCCTACCTCCATCATCCTTCCATAATGACTGATTAGAGTTGGTGGACAAATACTTCCACTTCCTGGCTCCTTGCCAGGGAAACCTCTATGGTGTGTTCTGTCCCATCTCCCAGAGCTCCCTAGCAGGCTTGAGCTCCACTGGCCCACAGCCTCAGCCCTTGCCGGCTTTATAATAAATGTCTTATCAGCTGCCTTCCTTTCTCATACCTCCTTTCCCCTGTCTCCTATGGCTGCTTCTCAGATCAACTCTCAAATAAAAGACTTGTACTTGAAGTCTTGTCCTCAGGGTTGGACTCTGAGGAAGCCTGGTAGAAGACAGGTCCTTTGTAGGCAAAATGACAAAAACCTGGAGGGCATCTTGGCACTCCAGGTGTCACTGAGGGTCTCAGTGCTGCCACACGGAAATCAGGCTCCCTCCTGGGGAGCTCGGGCAGGGCTGTTTTCTTTCTGTGACTGGCCACGTAAAGTGCAAAGCTGCCTGGAGGTCAGAAGTGCTTGGTGCCCTTGCACTTCCGTGATGTCTCACTTATGCTTTCAAATTCATCATGGGGTGCTGTGAAAGCTAGGAAGATGGCAGGTGCCAGCCCGTACTTTCTACTAGTTTATGATCTCCACAAATAGAGCGAGGAAGGTGTTTCACTAATTTTCATATATGGCAGAAAGGAAGGGAAAAAACAAGAGTATTCCATAATTTGAGTGTTGACCATCAAGGATTTTTTTGGGGTGGGTCGGTATCTGAGATGATAACTTGAGGCAATTGGAAATGAATGGGGGCAAGAATTGCTCTCACTAAGTGGCACTGTTATAGAAAAAGCAACTTTTGAATCATAGAAAATAATGCAGTCGCATAATCAGAAGACCCACATGAGATTGTTGGTAAAGACTGAGTGGCAGAAATGTAGACTGAGAAATCTATTCTTGAAGTTTATATTCCAAAGGAGCCACTTTATTTTAGGTGAGTAGACCAAAGAAAGCTGTAATATTTTAAATTATTGTTATTATTCATAACAATACTTTGAATTTGTATAGTACCTTTCTTCTGAGGAGCTTGAGGCATTTCACATATATTATCTCATTTATCTTTTATACCATCCCAGTGGGAATATGTATTATTAACTTTCTAGTGCCATGGGACTGAATCTTTTGCAAATTCTTTTTCCTGGGGATGGATGGAGCTACATCATTGTAGAAGCAGATGTTGACTGAGACACCCACAACTTGCTACTGAATGTGAGCTAATTATAATAGCTCGATTCTCTGACTTTACTTTGGGAAACCATTTTGCCTCTCTGCCTCAGTGTATAGGAAAATGAAGGAGCTTAGTTAATCAGCTTAGTTGACATGAAATCAACCCATAACTATAAAAAGAAAAAAAGTAGAAAAACCTCATGTACAGTTAATTAATACATGTAGAGTTTGTTAGTTACAGCTAAATATTGACTTAGTATTTTCAGTAGGAAAGGTTACATATGAACTTTGTCTGCTACCCTCTTTTAAGTGGGGAAATCTTCAGTTAACTGAAATTGCCTGGTTTTGGTCTTAGCTGAAAGGTAAATTTCTTTGTCGAGTTCAGGAACACTGTGTCCAATCATTATTGAATAATAGTGTTTAAATCCTGTTTCTATTGCACCCAAGAGGAAAATTTAGATATGGTTTTTCTCATTAACTGGAAACACTACAAAGTTCATCCATGACTTCTCCATAAATTACTGTCAAGTGAGGTTTGCCAGAAAAAGTCAAAAGAAAAATTCTTTTTCTAAGTCACATCTGAGGAGTAGCAGGGTTTCTGAGAAGCTTTGCAGAACTCTCAGAGCCTCAGTCATATCTGGGTATGGTGATATGGGTGCTAATGGCCAGGGAGGAGAATCACCCCTTCTATTCCCTGTAGTTTGCATGCCTTTCCGGCTTCAATCTGTGTTGGAGTCTGCCATTAAACACACCAGAAAGTACTTCTCCCTCAATCTATAAAATCTGGGTCAAGAGAAGCCTGAAATATTGTCAGGCTTTACAGTCTGAATTCAGGGCCACCATTTTTAAGAATTTGTCATATTTCCAATCTAGAGCAGGTTCCATAGGATTTGCCTCTTTCATTGAAATGGCCAGGAGAATGGAAATAGCTGTCCTGTGAGACAAAGCAGAGGAGGCTCTGTTCCTCAAGGAAGCTTACAGTTGTCCCGTTGCCTATTTGGACAGGGCTAGGTTGGTGTCTTTGTTGATTTCAGTGGTGTCTTTGTTGATTTCGGCTCAGCTACTTTCTTCCATGTCTGATTAATGGAGGTGACTTGCTTCCAATTTCATGCCAGGGCTCATACTGCATTTGGTCAGAAGATTCTCCAATGGTCATACTAGACCTCTTGCTAGGCTTTAAGGAGATAGCTTTATAAGCTTCATATATTCTTTTCTATAATCTTATGGTCATCTATAAAAATGATTAAGTGAATCTGGCCTCTTTTAGTCCTTCTGATTCAACAGAGTTGTCTCCTGTTTATAAATCCATTTCTGTAATCTAATCCATCTGGCCATCCCTTGTGGCCTCTGGACTTCCAACAGCTACCAAAACTGTAAATAAAGGGCCCCTGGATGCTTAAACAATCCATTTCTTCTGTCAAGAAACATGTGCTGTATACAAACTGAAAATGGAGCATAAGGAGAAGTAGGTGAGGTAAGAGGAAGAAGAATAAATATGTCATTGATTGGAACATACTAGGTATGCTCTAAATATGTACTGACTGCAATAAAAAATTAAAATACTGTCTGCAACATGAGTTGGATCTTTCTTTAGCTTTTTTATGCCAGAAATGAGGGTCTAATATACCTAGAATGGCATAAATGATTGGCCAGGAGGGGTAGTAAAACGTTTAAGCTGATACATTCTGGCAACATATACAGTAAGGACATTTTGTGCGCGTGTGTGTTTTGTTTTGTTTTGTTTTCACAGCATCCCTGACAGTCCCAAGAGCTTCTTGGGTGCTCATTGTATGCAGGGTGTGGTCTGCCTTCCAGTAGGATCATGAGCGAGATACAGAACACAGAGACCATACAACTGAAAGGTACACAATGTCATTTAATGATGAACAATGAACAATGACAACCGCACTTATGTCATTTAATAGCATATTGTAAACATTTTTGAAACATAGAAAAAAAGGAAGACAGTATGTGATTTGGAGATTATAAGCATTCTTACTTGTTTACAAGCTAAGAATTGTGATATAGGTAAGCACACACTACTATGCAAGCGCAGAAAACGGGATCTTGGCCTGGCCTAAAGGTTCAGTGAAAGCTTCCTAGAGGAGGGATAGCCTGAACTACGTCCTGAAGGATGTATTGGACTTAATCAGACCAAGAAAAGAGGTAAGAATGATATGAACAGCAAATCTAACTTGAAGCAAACCCACAGAGGCCTTTGCATAGGAGGATCCTGGCATTTCAGTTTTACTAGAGGGTGGGAGAAGAAATTGGGTCATGGAAAGTCTGATATTCATGCATTCATTTATTCATTATTTCATTCAACAGATACTGGCTCAGTGTCTGCAGTGGGTCAGGCAGTGTTCTAGGCATTTTGGTTACAGTTATGAACAAGATGGACAAGATTCACTTCTCAAGGAGCTACTGGTGGCAGGAGGTCCTAGAGATTTCACTAAGCAACCAGGTCTTATCCAATAGAATAGACATCAGGGAGTCACTGCAGGGTTTTAAGTAGCAAAATGACTTCTGTTTTAGAAAAATCATGCTAGTCTAGACAGATATAACAAGTGTGGCTCCAGTTCTTGGTGGCTATAATCAGAACAGTTAGAACAATGCTGATGGGAATTTTTGATGATTGGCTTATTTAAGTACAAGAGACATTAGGGCTTATAAGAAGAAATAATTTACAGATGATAAAACATTGAAATATGGAAGGGCTTGTCATTCTATCTCCTAGAATTGTTCATGAAAAGAATGTATATCCTCTTTCTCTGAAAAAAATGATGGGCACTTCCCTGGTGGTCCTGTGGCTAGGAATCCACACTCCCAATGCAGAGGCCTAGGCTTCGATCCTTGGCCTGGGAACTATAAGCCTACATGCCACAACTAAGAACTGCTGCATGCTAACTAAATAAATATTTTTGAAAAAATGATGAAAATGTCTTAAATGGTTCAATTGTTTTCTTAACTGAAGAGAGAAGGTTTAAAGGTTTAACAGATGACCTTTTAGAGTTTTTTAAATGACTTTATTTATGATTTACGAAGTGAAAATGACTACCATATAAACTGTACTTAAGGCTGGGAGTAAGGCTGTGATCAAAGGTTTGCAGGCCCTGTCAGGGTAGGAAGTTTAATATTCTTCTCTTTTATAGATAAACTATTTACACAGAACTTATCACAGGCCAGGTGGCCCGTGGAAGTCCTCAGTATTTATTATTTCTAGTTGTTGCTCTCCTTCCCCTCCCTCCCCTGCCTCCCCATTTCCTCTCCCTCTACTCCTTCCTCTTCTTTCTCTTCCTCCTTCCGTCCTACTATCTTCATTTATCCTAGAGGGATGATATTCCTCTTACCATATTATTGTGCATATTTTAGTTAAGTGGAAATAGTAGGAATGTCTGCTACATGGATTTCATTTTTATTCACTGTGGATGACTGTATGTGCTGTGCTTAGTCGCTCAGTCATGTCCGATCTTTGTGACCCCATGGACTGTAGCCCCCAGGCTTCTCTGTCCTTGGGGATTCTCCAGGCAAGAATACTGGAGTGGGTTGTCATGCTCTCCTCCAATAAATATATAATTGTTCTCAATTACTCAATCCTACTTTCCCTGTAAGAGAATTATATATCTTCACCTATTGCCAGGTAAACTTTCCATGGCTCCCTGAGGAGAACTGTATTTCCCCATCTTGTTCATACTTAACTAGGTGACTTGTTTCAGCCAATGAAATATGAACGGAAGCTTTAAGTGCATCTGCCAGCTCTTTTATTCTTTGTTCTCTGTCCCAGATAGGGGAGATCCTTTTATCTGGGGCTCTAGAATGACAACAGAGAGTTGGAAGTGACCCATGGCAGACATGGGTGAGAAATACCCTTTGTTGACATAAGCCACTGAGATTTTCAGATTCTTTGTTACTGCACCATAACATAGCAAAAGTTGCCCAATAGACATAATCAAGTGAAAGTGTTAGTCACTCAGTCATGTCTGACCCTTTGTGACTGCATGGACTGTAGTCCACCAGGCTCCTCTGACCATGGGATTTCCCAGGCAAGAATACTGGAGTGGGTTGCCATTTCCTTCTCCAGGGGATCTTCCTGACCCAGGGTTTGAACCCAGGTCTCCTGCATTGCAGACAGACTCTTTACTGTCTGAGCCACCCAGAAAGCCAGTGTAGTCAAGAGATGTTAATTTCAATTACTATGAAAGATAGTGACAATAAAAATATCTTAATTTTTACAAATTTCTAAGGTTTGTGCTAAACAGTGTTTATTTATTGCAATGAAATTCTAGTTTCTTGCAACCCCAAATTTACAGCATCCCTTGATATTCACTTGTCAAATACTACCCTGTGGTCCATATTTGCATAAAAGAGTTCACCCTATGAAAGGATTTGAGAGTTTAAGTTGTTATGTTTTTTTCCCTAGCTTTATTGAGATATAACTGACAAATATGCCTTGGTTGTAAATGAATAGATCATATATGCATGAATTTATTTCTGAGCTCTCTGTTCTATTCCATTGATCCATGTGAATGTTTTTATGTCAATACTATATTATTTTGATCAATCTAGCTTTGTAATTTGGTTTAAATCAGAAAGTGTGATGCCTCCAGTGTTGTAATTTTTCAAGATTGCTTTGACTATTTGGGATCTTTTGTGGTTCCATAAAATGTGGTGCTGTGTTTTAACACGTAAATGAGCACTGAATTCTGTTTGAATGTGAGCTAGTGGGCCATAGTGTAATGCCTGAATTTCCCATTGTATTTAGAAGTTGGATAAGAGTTGCAAAATGTTGTCTCAGCTCCCTAAATAGCCAAGGATTAAGTGTGTGTGCATGCGAAAATTGTGATATTCAATTAATTTAATGATCTTCTGGTTTCTCAGTCCTTTGGTTTCTGAATGGTCAAATTTTTTGATGCTGAAGATGATTGTTTTTTTAAATTAATTGACCTCCCTACTCTCAGTGTGACATTTTTAGGAATGTGGCACTATCAGGACAATCTCCTGGAATACTTGGTCTGCTTCTTCCCATACCTGCTGTCTGAAAGGGCCACTTCCTTACTCTGGTCAGCTCCTCTTTCTGTTTTCTCCCCCTAGTTTATGATGCTTCAAACTAACTGGGCTTCTTTTTTTTTTTTTTTTCTCTCACACACTATTAAGGATTCTTTGATGGAAGCAAATGTATGTAAAGTTTAAATCACCATAACTTTTAATGGAGTATAATCTGTGAAACTACTGAATCACTGTGCTGTACACCCGAAATAAATATAATATTGTAAATCATCCATACTTCAATAAAAAAAGTCATGAATGAATATTGAACTGTCTCAGTGAGTGATGTAATTGTCTCCAAGGATTTGAGTGGCATGATAGAATTGGCCGCCAGAAGAAGGAAGGAAAGTTGTGAGGAAAGGGGGACTATATGCTTACCTTCACTCTAATCTGAGGGATCCCATGATAGGCCACTGAACCAGCCTATCCCCTAGGCTACCTTAAGCTATGTATATATGGAACATATAAAAGGACTGCTCACTATCTACTGCTGGGAGAAAAACTTTTCCTCTATCAACTTATAGTTGGGGAACTCTTGGTGAGGGTGAAAGAGGAGAGTGAAAACTTAGCTTGAAACTCAACATTCAAAAAACTAAGATCATGGTATCTGGGTCCATCACTTCATGGCAAGTAGAAGGGGAAAAAGTGGAAGCAGTGACAGATTTTTATTTTCTTGGGCTCCAAAAATCACTGCAGACAGTGATTGCAGTCATGAAAAGACACTTGCTTCTTGAAAGGAAAGCTATGACAGACCTAGACAGCATATTAAAAAGCAGAGACATCACTTTGCCAACAAAAGTCCATCTAGTCAAATCTATGGTTTTTCCAGTAGTCATGTACAGATGTGAAAGTTGGACCCTGAAGAAGGCTGAACATTGAAGAATTGATGCTTTTGAATTGTGGTGTTGGAGAAGAATCTTGAGAGTTCCTTGGACTGCAAAGAGATCAAACCAGTCCATCCTAAAGGAAATCAACCCTGAATATTCATTGGAAGGACTGATGCTGAAGCTCCAATACTTCGGCCACCTGATGTGAAGAGCCAACTCACTGGAAAAGACCCTGATGCTAGGAAAGATTGAAGGCAAGAGGGGAAAAGTCGACAGAGGATGTGATGGTTAGATGGCATCACTGACTCAAGGGGCATCACTTTGAGCAGACTCTGGGAGATAGTGAAGGACAGGGCAGCCTGGCAAGTTACAGTTCATGGGGTTGCAAAGAGTTAGACACAATGTAACAACTGAACAATGGCAACAAGTTGGGAGCCTGCAAATTAATTGGCAGAGACATGTTAACAAGAGGAAAGTTTATTTCACATGCATGTGGGAATCCAAGAAGAGTTGGCTTGCTGAATAGCCAGGGGTAAGTGTTATATACCAGTTTAACAAGAGGGGGATTTTTTAGGGCTTCAATGTGCAAGTAGGGAGGGTCCTATTGGTCTTTTTTATTCCAGTGCTAATGAAGAGTCTCCTTCCTAACTGGAAGCTCCCTTGGAGGGGGATTTATGGGAGCTAAATTCACACCTCCCAGGTGCTAAGGGTCAGTCTTCTCCCAAACAGGAAACACCCTTGAAACGGGGTTAATGGCAGCTGTATTTCAGGAGGCTCTGCATCTGTTTAGAGAAGGTTTCTTTTCTGTGACTGTTGTTTGTTCAGGTGTTTTCAGTTTAGAGTAATCTTCCTGCTATGCTGGTGGGCTATTGGTCCCTTTATATATTAATATCTATCTATCTATCTTAGGCTTCCCTGGTAGTTCAGATGGTAAAGAATCTGCCTGCAATGTGGAAGACCTGGGTTCAATCCCTGGGTTGGGAAGATCCCCTGGAGAAGGGCATGGCAACCCACTCCAGTATTCTTGCCTGGAGAATCCCCATGGATTCTTTCTTCTATAGCCTGGTGGGGTACAGTCCACGGGGTTACAAAGAGTAGGACACAACTGAGTGACTAAGCACATCTCTCTATCTGTCATCTGTTAAAAATTACTAATAAGTTTAGAGGTAGAACAGTTTGAAGGCACAGGGACAGAAAAGAGGTGATTGGGGTTTACTTTGTCTCCTTTTCTATCTTTTGACAAGCTCTTTTCATCTGGGAGGACAGAGGATGAGATGGCTGGATGGCATCACTGACTCGATGGACATGAGTCTGAGTGAACTCCGGGAGTTGGTGATGGACAGGGAGGCCTGGTGTGCTGTGATTCATGGGGTCGCAAAGAGTCGGACACGACTGAGTGACTGAACTGAACTGAACTTTCATCTAGGAGGACTCCTAGCTGAGCACTACAGGCCCAAACTCACATCTTACCAGGTAGGCAGCTCAAGCAGGGAGAAAGACTTTCCCTCCATTCCTCTGGTGGTAAAGTCCCAGAGAGGATGCCAATTTACGTGATTGGTTACATGTGCCCCTACTTGACTCAACTACGATCAAGTGGAAGGGGTCCCCTGGCCCAGTCTTAGGGGCATTTGCCTTTCTTTTGACGTGAAACCACATGAAATGAGTTCTCCTATTTCTCGAAGAGGTGGGATTCTAGGCAGGGAATTTCCCACTATGACTCTCCTGCCTATCTTCTTTGCCCTCTAATCTCCACCTCCATTTTAATGAAACTTCAGTAAAATAATTGGATGTTTTTGAGGAAAATGCTATATAATCAGTGAGACAGAAAAAACCCTGAAGTCATATTTAAAGATGTGTTTCTCCCAGACCTAGTGATTCTTGTGTTAAGTCTTAGAGCTTTTCTCTCTTGAGTTTTGTTTTGAGCTTTTGACTTGTTACTGATATATACAATCGGCCACTTCACTTTTCCACCTGATAATGACACACTGTTAAATTAAGACAATGATAAATTCATAGGGGTATATAAGGGCTAATTAATTAAGGCCTGTAAAGTTCTTAGTGATTCTTCAATCAAAGGTACTTTATGAAATTACAAAACGGTAATGTTATGAGGAAAGCTCATGATAATAAACTTCAGATCTTTTTGTTGTATTGAAATCGATATCAAGTATCATTAGAAATACATGGTCTGGAATCCAGAAATCATTTTAGTATACAGAGAGTATGTCCTCTCATGGTTTGATTTGTATTACAGCCTCTAAATAGTTGTGAAATTCTCTTTGACAGATGGTCAACTGAGGCGGGCTATCTAATTTAACTGAAAATTAACATTGGCAGCTGTTCCTGCTGAAAAGATAATCTATCTCTCAAATTGAGTGGAGCAATGCTGACCTGTTTCCAAGTCCTTTCCTATAACTGTGGGCAAATGACAGTTTCCCTTCTGCAAACACTAAGCTCATACATGCTGGGCCCTTCATTCTAGGTCAAGTCAAATGGGATTCATAGCTGCCCTCTGTAGTAACAGCCACTGATAGCAGTTCTGGTTTCTATTTAACCCTGTTTCCATCATAATTCTCATTGAGTGAGACAGGTCACCACTGGCCTCTTGTTTAGTCTTAATACCATCTAAAATACTTCTAATTATCTTTACTCACAATATAAGGAATTCTAATCACTCATGTTTGGTGGGTGTGGATTTCCTTATGTTTTTTAATTGGGGGAAATGTGGAAAACATCTTTCTTAGGGAAACCCAGAGTCTGGGTTCCCTGAAGCCAGACTCTGAGATGGGGAATTGTACACAGGAGATTTACTGGGGGCTGCCCCTGGGCATATCACCTGTGAGGGAGTGAGGGAATAGGCTTAGGGAGTGGAAGATGCTGGGCTGCAGTGTAGTTACAGAGGCCTCTGGGGAAGCCATGGGCAGTTCCAGAGTTGGGCTGGCCCTTCAGAGATGTCTCAAGTGATGGAAAATGGGACACATTAAGGAAAGCTATACCCCTATATTGATTAGAGATTGATGAGGGCTGTCCTCAGGCTATCCCTTCAGTAGAAAACAATGCCTAGAGAGAGCCTCAACTATGAGTCATCAGCAGTCAACACTCCCGGCAGCTGGGAAATGAAACACCTTGTCCTAAAGGGGAGATCTGGTGATGCACTACAGTCCACTGTAGTACCAGAAAGTACAAAGGCCCATCACCCTGACTCCTTTTACCTGCAGTGAACACCGGTGACATTTTGACACGTTGGATTCCTGTCTTTCGTCTATGTATATATTTAAACATTACTCAAGTAACATGAGCATAACCTTCTAGGAGTTAGAACATTACAAGTGAAGTTCCTTTGACTATCCCCTCCATTTCTAGTCCCTTGAATGCAGCATTGAAGAGGGCACCAGAAAAACCCAGAAAGATACACAGGTGTAGGGAAAGAGCAATTGGCCAAGATGGTGGTGGTCAGACACCCTTACCCTAAGGCCTCTCTCATGCTCTCGCCCCATGTTTTGTAAATAATGGCTATGTAACAGCTGAGATCATTTATAGCACCACACATGTCCGTAACTTATAGAAGCACCACCTGAAAAGTCCTCGCGGCTGCATCTGCTGGGTCAACCACAAGCAAATACAGCATGTATGCTTTGTTTTGGTGCCAGCCAGGAGAGGATAAACACGTTTGCAGTTCCTATGGTTCCTCGCATCTTCTTCCAGCTTCCTAGCTCGGGCCTTGCCTATGCTGGGTTTAACCATCAGCGAGACAACATGGAACAAAACCAATGTCTGCTTTTGAGCAGCTGCAGAAGCACCAGCACTGCAGCCACAGAGGGTTTCTCTGTCCAGTGTTGCTCCCATGGGGCTACAGCATGGGGAATATCTTTGTAAACCTCTTCCAAGGGCCTTTTTGGCAAGAAAGAAATGCCTGTTCTCGTGGTGGGTGTAGATACTTTGGGAAAGACCACCATCCTGTACAAATTGAAGCTGGGTGATCTCATGATTGCCATGCCCACTGTAGTCTTCAGTGGGAGACTGTGGAGTATAAGAACATCAGCTTCACCGTACAGGCCTTGGGTGGCCAGGACAAGGTCCGACCACTGTGGTGCCAGTACTTAAAAAGAAAACAGTATTTGATGTGTTATTTTCAAAAATCAAAAACTAGTGTAAAAAGGGATATATATAAAAAATATATATATAAATTTATTTATTTTAATTGGAGGCTAATTACTTTATAATATTATAGTGGTTTTTGCCATATATTGACATGAATCAGCCATGGGTGTACATGTATTCCCCATCCTGAACCTCCCTCCCCATCCTATCCCTCAGGGTCATCCCAGTGCACCATCCCTAAGCACCCTGTCTCATGCATCGAACCTGGACTAGATATCTGTTTCACTTATGATAATATACATGTTTCAATGCTGTTCTCTCAAATCATCTGACCCTCACCTTCTCCCACAGAGTCCAAAAGTCTGTTCTTTACATCTGTGTCTCTTTTGCTGTCTCATATATAGGGTCATCATTTCCATCTTTCTAAGTTCCACATTAATATACTGTATTGGTGTTTTTCTTTCTGACTTACTTCACTCTGTATAATAGGTTCCAGTTTCATCCACCTCATTAGAACCGACTCAAATGCATTCTTTTCAATAACTGAGTGATATTCCATGTGTATATGCACCACAGCTTTCTTATCCATTCGTTTGTTGATGGACATCTAGGTTGCTTTCATGTCCTGGCTATTGTAAACAGGGCTGTGATGAACATTAGGGGTACACGTGTCTCTTTCAATTCTCGTTTCCTCAGTGTGTACGCCCAGCAGTAGGATTGCTGGGTCATACGGCAATTCTATTTCCAGGTTTTTAAGGAATCTCCACGCTGTTCTTCATAGTGGCTGTGCTAGTTTGCATTCCCACCAACAGTGTAAGAGGGTTCCCTTTTCTCCACACCCTCTCCAGCATTTATTGTTTGGAGACTTTTGGATAGCAACCATTCTGACCGGCATGAGATGGTACCTCATTGTGGTTTTGATTTGCATTTCTCTGATAATGAGTGATGTTGAGCATCTTTTCATGTGTTTGTTAGCCATCTGTATGTCTTCTTTGGAGAAATATCTATTTAGTTCTTTGGCCCATTTTTTGATTGGGTCATTTATTTTTCTGGAATTGAGCTGCAGGAGCTGCTTGTATATTTTTGAGATTAATTCTTTGTCCGTTGCTTTGTTTGCTATTATTTTCTCCCATTCTGAAGGCTGTCTTTTCACCTTACTCATAGTTTCCTTTGTTGTGCAAAAGCTTTAAGTTTAATTAGGTCCCATTTGTTTATTTTTGTATTTTTTCCATTACTCTGGGAGGTGGGTCATAGAGGATCCTGCTGTGATTTGTGTCAGAGAGTGTTTCGCCTATGTTTTCCTCTAGGAGTTTTATAGTTTCTGGTCTTACATTTAGATCTTTAGTCTATTTTGAGTTTATTTTTGTGTATGGTGTTAGAAAGTGTTCTAGTTTCATCCTTTTACAAGTGGTTGACCACTTTTCCCAGCACCACTTGTTAAAGAGATTGTCTTTTCTCCATTGTATATTCTTGCCTCCTTTGTCAAAGATAAGGTGTCCATAGGTGCATGGATTTATCTCTGGGCTTTCTATTATGTTCCGTTGATCTATATTTCTGTCTTTGTGCTAGTACCATACTGTCTTGATGACTATAGCTTTGTAGTATAGTCTGAAGTCAGGCAGATTGCTTCCTCCAGTTCCATTCTTCCTTCTCAAGATTGCTTTGGCTATTCGAGGTTTTTTGTATTTCCATACAAATTGTGAAATTATTTGTTCTAGTTCTGTGAAAAATACCATTGGTAGCTTAATAGGGATTGCATTGAATCTATAGATTGGGTAGTATACTCATTTTCACGATATTGATTCTTCCGATCCATGAACATGATATATTTCTCCATCTATTTGTGTCCTCTTTGATTTCTTTCATCAGTGTTTTATAGTTTTCTATATATAGGTCTTTTGTTTCTTTAGGGAAATTTATTCCTAAGTATTTTATTCTTTTCATTGCAATGGTAAATGGAATTGTTTCCTTAATTTTTCTGTTTTCTCATTGTTAGTGTATAGAAATGCAAGGGATTTCTGTGTGTTGATTTTATATCCTGCAATTTTACTATATTCATTGATTAGCTATAGTAACTTTCTGGTGGAGTCTTTAGGGTTTTCTATGTAGAGGGTCATGTCATCTGCAACCAGTGAGAGTTTTACTTCTTTTCCAATCTGGGTTCCTTTTATTTCTTTTTCTTCTCTGATTGCTATGGCTAAAACTTCCAAAACTGTGTTGAATAGTAGTGGTGAGAGTGAGCACCCTTGTCTTGTTCCTGACTTTAGGGGAAATGCTTTCAATTTTTCACCATTGAGGATAATGTTTGCTGTGGGTTTATCATATATGGCTTTTATTATGTTGAAGTATGTTCCTTCTATGCCTGCTTTCTGGAGGGTTTTTATCATAAATGGATGTTGAATTTTGTCAAAGGCTTTCTCTGCATCTATTGAGATAATCATATGGTTTTTATCTTTCAATTTGTTAATGTGGTATATCACATTGATTTGTGAATATTGAAGAATCCTTGCATCCATGGGATAAAGCCCACTTGGTCTTGATGTATGATATAAAAAGGGATATTTTGATGAAAGAAATATCAAAATTTTAAATATAGGCAGGATCAGTCACCATTTTGTGCTGAGTCGTAGGGCCTGAGGCAAAAGGGAAAATCTGTAAATTTTCAGTCTGTATTTAAAATTTCAGTATTTTGTTCATCATATATTCTTGCATTAATTTTGATTTTTAAAAAACAATTGCATTAAAATATTATCTTGATAACTGAATATTTTGATATGCTGGTAAATTTTGTGCCTCACTCCTCTTACCCTAGTTCTAACCATGAGATGTAGTTACTGTTATACCTTTGGTGCATATATTTTCAGGCCTTAAAAAAATCCTTTAACATATATACTTATAGCTATTAGTATATATCTATATCTATCTACACCTATACGTATCTAGTCATTGGCCATCCTGTTGACTTTATCTCTAAAGCAGATCCCCAGTCCTCAATCTCTGCATCCCACCACATCCCAGATCCAGTCTCCATCTTTTCCCAACTTTTGCAACACCCTCCTAACAACTTGTGTAATAACTTCTACTCTTATTTTGTTGAGCCCTTTGTCTACAATGCAGTGATGTTTTAAAATCATAATTCAGGGCATGCCACTTCCTCATTTAGACACCCTCCCTCTCCTAGTGTCATCCCATTTCCTTTAAAATATGAGCTTCCAATATGGCCCCCAATGGCCCTACATGATCTGGGACCTGCCTATTTCTCTGTTCTCAGTGTGACTATTGTTACCCTTGCTCGCTGAGCTCAAGTCACGCTGGTTTCTCTTTGCTTCTCTATAAAACTATGCTTTGTCTTCCCCTAATGTGGCCTTCATACCATCTGTTTCCTCTGAATGGCCTGCTTTCTGTCCTTGGCTCAATGTGGAAGCATCCTTTTGTCATTCACACCTGAGGTCTTCTCTGACCAGCTAATCAAAATAGTTCCCAGTCACATTGAAACATATCATCCTGTCTTGTTTTCCTTGCAGCATTTATTACTGCTGGATATTTTTGGCATATGTTTGTATGCTCCTCCTTCTGCTATTAAAAGAATATTCAGTTCAGTTCAGTCACTCAGTCATGTCTGACTCTTTGCGACCCCATGAATTGCAGCACACCAGGCCTCCCTGTCCATCACCATCTCCTGGAGTTCACTCAAACTCACGTCCATCGAGTCGGTGATGTCATCCAGCCATCTCATCCTCTGTCGTCCCCTCTTCCTCCTGCCCCCAATCCCTCCCAGCATCAGAGTCTTTTCCAATGAGTCAACTCTTCTCATGAGGTGGCCAAAGTACTGGAGTTTCAGCTGTAGCATCATTCCTTCCAAAGAACACTCAGGGCTGATCTCCTTTAGAATGGACTGGTTGGATCTCCTTGCAGTCCAAGGGACTTCAAGAATCTTCTCCAACACCACAGTTCAAAAGCATCAGTTCTTCGGTGCTGCTCAGCTTTCTTCACAGTCCAACTCTCACATCTATACATGACCACTGGAAAAACCATAGCCTTGACTAGACGGACCTTTGTTGACAAAGTAATGTGTCTGCTTTTGAATATGCTATCTAGGTTGGTCATAACTTTTCTTCCAAGGAGTAAGCGTCTTTTAATTTCATGGCTGCAGTCACTATCTGCAGTGATTTTGGAGCCCAGAAAAATAAAGTCTGACACTGTTTCCACTCTTTCCCCATCTATTTCCCATGAAGTGATGGGACCAGATACCATGATCTTAGTTTTCTGAATGTTGAACTTTAAGCCAGCTTTTTCACTCTCCTCTTTCACTTTCACCAAGAGACTTTTTAGTTCCTCTTCACTTTCTGCCATAAGGGTGGTGTCATCTGCATATCTGAGGTTATTGATATTTCTCCTGGCAATCTTGATTCCAGCTTGTGCTTTTTTCAGCCCTGCGTTTCTCATGATGTGCTCTGCATATAAGTTAAATAAGCAGGGTGACAATATATAGCCTTGACGTACTCCTTTTCCTATTTGGAACCAGTCTGTTGTTCCATGTCCAGTAAAAGAATATAAGCCCCATGAATATAGGACATTGTTAGGATCTCATAGTCTTGTTTACAGTACCTGGTTCACAGTACCTAGAACTGGGTCTGGCATATAGTCAATGTTTAATAACTGTTTCCTGAATAACTTAATGTAGTTATAATAAATATGTAGGATATGTTGGTTTTTCCTTTTTTTTTTTTTAAGTAGAACTTTTGTTTTTCCCTAACAGTTGTAAGTTCACAGGAAAATTGTCTGGAATGTACCGAGTGTTCCTATGTATTGTCTGTCCCCACACATGCACAGCCTCTACCATCATCAACACTCTGCATCAGAATAGTACCATTTGTTCCAACCAATAAACTTATACTGACACATCATTATCACCCAATGTCCATAGTTCGCACTAGTGTTCACTCTTGGTGTTGTACATTCTGTGAGTTTTAACAGATGTATAATGATGTGTATCCACTATTATAGTATCATGCAGACTAGTTTCACTGACCTAAAAATCCTCTATGCTCTTCCTGTTCATCTCTCCCTCTCAATCCCATGGTAAGCACTGATCATTTTACTGTCTCCATGGTTTTACCTTTTCCAGAATCCCATATATTTGGAATCATAAAATATGTAGCCTTTTCAGATTGGCTTCTTGCACTTAGAAATAGGCATTTAAGATTCCTCCATGTCTTTATATGGCTTCATAGCTCATATCTTTTAAGTGGTTAATAATATTCAACTGTCTGGATATACCACAGTTTATTCATTCACCTACTAAAGGGCATCTTGGTGGCTTCCAAATTTTGGCAATGAAAAATAAAGCTGCTATAAACATCTGCTTGCAGGTTTTTGTGTGGACATAAACTCTTATCTCATTGGGTAAATAATAAGGAATGTGATTGCTGGATTGTATAGTAAGAGTATATTTAGTTTTGTAAGATACCGCTGAACTGTCTTCCAAAGTGGCTCTACCGTTTTGCATTCCCATCAGCAATGAGAGTTCCTGTTGCTACACATCCCCACCAGTGTTTGGTATTATCAGTATTCTGGATTTTAACCATTCTAATAAGTGTGCAGTGGTATCTAACTCTTGTTTTAATTTGCAATTCTCTAATGACATATGATGTGGAACACTTTTTCACATGCTTATTTGGCCAAATAAGAAGGCTTTCTCTACCCGTATACTATAAAGTTATAACTTTACATTTTCTTATAATAATTTGAGATATGTATTTGTTTGTTGATATTTATAGGTCTTTTATCGACCTGGAATTTATATTTCTGTATGTGAAAGATTTAATTTTATTATTTTTGACTAATGAAATTCTAGTTATTTGCTTATGCTCTACACATTAACTTTTTTTTCCACCGAGTTTATCTTTGTGGCCTATATCTTGGTGAACATGATGTACAGGGCACTTATCTATGGAGTCTGAACTTAACTATGTTTTACCACGTGGTAATTTACCCACTTACCACATCTTTCTGCAAACTGTAAATACGTAGATTCTTAGTAGTCATTGGTTAAAAAGAAGAATGTGTGTGCTAACTCACTTCAGGCATGCACAACTCTTGGTGATCCTATGGAGTGTAGTCCATCAGGCTCCTCTGTCCATGGGATTCTCCAGGCAAGTATACTGGAGTGGGTTGCCATGCCTTCCTCCAGGGGATCTTCCTGACTCAGGGATCAAACCCACATCTCTATGTCTCCTGCATTGGCAGATGGGTTCTTTTCCACTAGAGCCACCTGGGAAGCCCCAAAAAGAGAATACTAAGGCACCAAATGGTGAACATGGTTGAATTGTCCATTGAATCAGGGCAGGCTACCCAAGGTCTGACAAATATCTTTGGGTCTAGACTGAAGAAAATATTTCTAGAAATTCCTTGAGGAATACAATATAGCACAATGCCATTGCAATCAGACAGAGCTGGGTTTGAGTATTAGCTCTGCCCTGAATCTGTATAATCCCGGGCAAATTTGTTAATCTCTGAAACTGAGTTTCCATATCCTTAAAAAAGGTAATAGTAATTCTTATTTTTTAGGTTAGTTGTGAAGATCCGAGATAATCCTTATAAAGTCTTTGGCACGCGTTTAGTGCTCTTTTAAACCATTATTATTTCTAATGGTTTATGATGATGATTTCTGCAGAGATGTGAATTCTGGGGGTGGGGCAGAGGAAGAGAAAGAATTGAGAAATGACAACCAATCATTTTTTTCAAATCTATTCTATTGAACTACAGTTGATTTACAATGTGTTAATTCATGCTGTACAGCAAAGTGGTTCAGACATATATTTACACAGATATATACATACACTCTTTTTCATTTTCTTTTCCATTATGATTTATCACAGGATATTGAATATAGTTCCCTGTGCTATACAGCAGGACCTTGTTGCTTATCTATCTTATATATAATTATTGAGAAATGCAACTAATCTTGAAGGGTTGAGGTGGAATGGATGTGAAGCTGTTGACACTCTCAGAGAAGCCCAAGAGAGGTTTTGTAGCCCTACTACAACAGTCAAACACCCATGCTAGGCCAGTAAGAAAGCACCTGGGGCTTGAGGCTCTTGGCTTGTTAAACAAAACCATTAGTCATGACCTTGGGAAAGAGGGTGGGACCTAGAGAAGGAATGTATGAACAGATGGTCTATTGTCTGAGAGCAAATAAACTGAGGATATATTCAGGTGGAAGTGGAACAAATTGTCCCATAAGGATGGCTTAATAGGGCTTAATAGACAGTTCCTAGGGCCAAATCTGAGAGCTGCAAAAAAGAACTCAAAGGGATGCCAAGATGGAGTGCACATGGAGAATCCCTTCATGCGTCTGAGAGCCTTGTTGGTTGGCATGGGGGAAGCCCTGTACCATTCTCTAGGAGGCACAGAGGCTCCTGATTTGCTGGTGGGCTTTGGCTGAATGGTTCAGATGTGGTAAAGACCAAAGAGGGAGGTGTAGATTCTGGAAAACGTGGTCATAGAGCAAATCTTTGTGACCTGTGTACTTCATAGATGTTTTGTACTCAAAATGGAGTCCATAGGCTGGCAGTACAGGCCTTCTCTGGGAGCTTACTAGAAATGCAGGCTCTTAGGTTCCACTCCAGACCTACTGAATTAGAATCTGCAGTTCACCAAGATTCCCAGGTGATTTGAACATATGCTAAAGTTTGAGAAGTGCTTGTCTAGGTCAGGGACAAAACAGGCTCAAGTGGAAGAAGGCGTTTCTTAGAAGGTTTGTTGATTAGATGTCTCAAAAGTGAATACATCCTGTTGTGCAGCATGAAACACTTTTTTTTGCCCTAAGATTTCAAATATTCATATTCCAGAAGTGTTGCATCTATTAGTGGTCAGGTAAAGAATACTTTGGCCTGGGATTATTTTAAAACCCAAATAAACCATTTTCTTACTCTAGATGAGAAAGAAATCCTACTTTAATTTTTCCACAGGGCAAAAGACTTATCAATATTAACAAGTACTATGTTTAATTCTTTTCTTTATTTTCAATTGGGAATCATCCTTAGTTATTGAAATGCTGTGTGAGAAAGAAATGCATATTAGATATTTACTGAGACACTTAAATCTACTCAGTTGAAGAATTTTGCTCAGATGGGATCACCTCAAACACTAGGTCTTAACATTAAAGAAACTTCTAGAGTTTTCTTTTCATTTTGGTAAGTCCAGGGGAAAGTGCCTGGTGAAAATTCATTTTGTTCCATCTGCTACATTCTGGAATAAAAGCAAAACTTCATTTGGCTCCTTACCTTCTAAGAGCATATTCTCAAAGTTTGATCCTTGGACTAGCAACATCACCTGAGAACTTGTTCAGTTCAGTTCAGGTGCTCAGTCATGTCCGACTCTTTGTGACCTCATGAATTGCAGCACGCCAGGCCTCTTGTCTATCACCAACTCCCAGAGTTCACTCAGACTCACGTCCAACGAGTCCGTGATGCCATCCAGCCATCTCATCCTCTGTTGTCCCCTTCTTCTCCTGCCCACAATCCCTCCCAGCATCAGAGTCTTTTCCAATGAGTCAACTTTTTGCATGAGGTAGCCAAAGTATTGGAGTTTCAGCTTCAGCATCATTCCTTCCAAAGAAATCCCAGGGCTGATCTCTTTCAGAATGGACTGGTTGGATCTCCTTGCAGTCCAAGGGACTCTCAAGAGTCTTCTCCAACACCACAGTTCAAAAGCATCAATTCTTTGGCGTTCAGCCTTCTTCACAGTCCAACTCTCACATCCATAATGACCACAGGAAAAACCATAGCCTTGACTAGACGGACCTTAGTCGGCAATGTCTCTGCTTTTGAATATGCTATCTAGGTTGGTCATAACTTATCTTCCAAGGAGTAAGTGTCTTTTAATTTCATGGCTGCAGTCACCATCTGCAGTGATTTTGGAGCCCCCCCAAATAAACTCTGACACTGTTTCTACTGTTTCCCCATCTATTTCCCATGAAGTGATGGGACCAGAAGCCATGATCTTCATTTTCTGAATGTTGAGCTTTAAGCCCACTTTTTCAGTCTCCACTTTCACTTTCATCAAGAGGCTTTTTAGCTCCTCTTCACTTACTGCCATAAGGGTGGTGTCATCTGCATATCTGAGGTTATTGATATTTCTCTTGGCAATCTTGATTCCAGCTTGTGCTTCTTCCAGTCCAGCGTTTCCCATCTAAGTTAAATAAGCAGGGTGACAATATACAGCCTTGACTTACTTCTTTTCCTATTTGGAACCAGTCTGTTGTTCCATGTCCAGTTCTAACTGTTGCTTCCTGACCTGCATACAAATTTCTCAAGAGGCAGGTCAGGTGGTCTGGTATTCCCATCTCTTTCAGAATTTTCCACAGTTTGTTGTGGTCCACACAGTCAAAGGCTTTGGAATGGTCAATAAAGCAGAAATAGATGTTTTTCTGGAACTCTCTTGGTTTTTCCATGATCCAGCGGATGTTGGCAATTTGATCTCTGGTTCCTCTGCCTTTTCTGAAACCAGCTTGAACATCTGGAAGCTCACGGTTCACGTATTGCTGAAGCCTGGCTTGGAGAATTTTGAGCATTACTAGCATGTGAGATGAGTCCAATTGTGAGATAGTTTGAGCATTCTTTGGCATTGCCTTTCTTTGGGATTAGAATGAAAACTGACCTTTTCCAGTCCTGTGGCCACTGCTGAGTTTTCCAAATTTGCTGGCATATTGAGTGCAGCACTTTCACAGCATCATCTTTCAGGATTTGAAATAGCTCCACTGGAATTCCATCACCTCCACTAGCTTTGTTTGTAGTGATGCTTTCTAAGGCCCACTTGACTTCACATTCCAGGATGTCTGGCTCTAGATGAGTGATCACACCATCGTGATTATTTGGGTTGTGAAGATCTTTTTTGTACAGTTCTTCTGTGTATTTTTGCCACCTCTTATTAATATCTTCTGTTTCTATTAGGTCCATACCATTTCTGTCCTTTATCGAGCCCATCTTTGCATGAAATGTTCCCTTGGTATCTCTAATTTTCTTGAAGAGATCTCTAGTCTTTCCCATTCTGTTCTTTTCCTCTTTCTTTGCCTTGATCACTGAGGAAGGCTTTCTTATCTCTTCTTGCTATTCTTTGGAACTCTGCATTCAGATGCTTATATCTTTCCTTTTTTCCTTTGCTTTTGGCTTCTCTTCTTTTCACAGCTATTTGTAAGGCCTCCCCAGACAGCCATTTTGGTTTTTTGCATTTCTTTTCCATGGGGATGTTCTTGATCCCTGTCTCCTGTAGTGTCACGAACCTCATTCCATAGTTCATCAGGCACTCTATCTATCAGATTTAGGCCCTTAAGGCCATGCTCACCGAAAACTAGTCAATCTAATCACACTAGGACCACAGCCTTGTCGAACTCAATGAAACTAAGCCATGCCCACGGGGCAACCCAAGACGGGCTGGTCGCGGTGGAGAGGTCTGACAGAATGTGGTCCACTGGAGAAGGGAATGGCAAACCACTTCAGTATTCTTGCCTTGAGAACCCC
Organism: Capricornis sumatraensis; assembly: GCF_032405125.1. Classification (NCBI taxonomy): domain Eukaryota; kingdom Metazoa; phylum Chordata; class Mammalia; order Artiodactyla; family Bovidae; genus Capricornis; species Capricornis sumatraensis. The sequence goes on along the minus strand of NC_091092.1, from coordinate 101,892,013 downwards.
ATGAACAGTATAAAAAGGCAAAATGATAGGATACTGAAAGAGGAACTCCCCAGGTCAGTAGGTGCCCAATATCCTACTGGAGATCAGTGGAGAAATAACTCCAGAAAGAATGAAGGGATGGAGCTAAAGCAAAAACAATACCCAGCTGTGGATGTGACTGGTGATAGAAGCAAGGTCCGATGCTGTAAAGAGCAATATTGCATAGGAACCTGGAATGTCAGGTCCATGAATCAAGGCAAATTGGAAGTGGTCAAACAGGAGATGGAAAGAGTGAACATCGACATTTTAGGAATCAGCAAACTAAAATGGACTGGAATGGGTGAATTTAACTCAGATGACCACTATATCTACTACTGTGAGCAGGAATCCCTCAGAAGAAATGGAGTAGCCATCATGGTCAGCAAAAGAGTCTGAAATGCAGTACTTGGATGCAATCTCAAAAACAACAGAATGATTTCTGTTCGTTTCCAAGGCAAACCATTAAATATCACAGTAATCCGAGTCTATGCCCCAACCAGTAACACTGAAGAAGCTGACGTTGAATGGTTCTATGAAGACCTACAAGACCTTTTAGAAGTAACACCCAAAAAAGATGCCCTTTTCATTATACGGGACTGGAATGCAAAAGTAGGAAGTCAAGAAACACCTGGAGTAACAGGCAAATTTGGCCTTGGAATGTGGAATGAAGCAGGGCAAAGGCTAATAGAGTTTTGCCAAGAGAATGCACTGGTCATAGCAAACACCCTCTTCCAACAACACAAGAGAAGACTCTACACATGGACATCACCAGATGGTCAACACTGAAATCAGATTGATTATATTCTTTGCAGCCAAAGATGGAGAAGCTCTATACAGTCAACAAAAACAAGACCAGGAGCTGACTGTGGCTCAGATCATGAACTCCTTATTACCAAATTCAGACTCAAATTGAAGAATGTAGGGAAAACTGCTAGACCATTCAGGTATGACCTAAATCAAATCCCTTATGATTATACAATGGAAGTAAGAACTTGTTAGGAGTGCAAAATTCTCCAGCCGCTTCCAAGATCTACCGAGTTAGAACCTCTAGAGGTGGGGCCCAGGAAGTTTAAACATTTAACAAGCCTTCCAGGTGATTCTGATTCACGCTAAACTTTGAGAACCACTGTTAGAAGCCATTCGGGCCAAGAGGAGAGCGGTCAAATGCATACACATTTGTGGGAGTTGGTACAGAAACTGTGGGTTCCATTCCCATCTGTGGCCTTCACCATGTGACCTTGGATAAGGCATCACATTACTCCAGGCTTCAGTGTCCTCATTTTTAAAATAAAGGAGTTGGACTAGATGATATTTAAGTTTCCTTAAGTCTCTGATAGATCAGATACAGCTATTGAAACAGTGAGTTTTCATTCAGGCATCCCCATCTGGAATTAACAAGATAAAAATAACAATCTAAAAAGATCTTTAATGTTAAAGCATAGACTGTGAGGTGATCCCAACTGAGGGAAAAGGTTTTTGAGTACATTTAATGGTCTCCATTCATATATCAGACGTCTGTTCTTGACAGATAACATTGCCAGTTATCTATCAGGTAATCATCCATGGATCCACTTTACTACAGGTTAGGTCTGATATTTGACTCCTTGTATGACAAACACTTTTAAGTTCTAACTTATGAGAATTTACTTCCCTTTCTGAAACAATTCAGCTATCACCTTGGGATTATACTAAATATGTCCCCATGTGGTTGAAATAGTTATTGAAAAGTCAAGGTAGTCAAGCTCATTTTATTATTTTTTTAATTTAACTTTTATTTTATATTATAATTGATTCAGGGCTTTCCTGGTAGCTCAGTTGGTAAAGAATCCACCTGCAATGCAGGAGACCCTGGTTTGATTCCTGGGTTGGGAAGATCCCCTAGAAAAGGGATAGGCTACCCACTCTGGTGTTCTTGGGTTTCCCTGGTGGCTCAGTCAGTAAAGAATCCACCTGCAATGCTGGAGACCTGGGTTCGATCCCTGGATTGGGAAGATTCCCCTGGAGGAGGGCATGGCAAGCCACTTCAGTATTCTTGCCTGGAAAATCCCCATGGACAGAGGAGCCTAGTGGGCTGCAGTCCATGGGGTCACAAAGATTTGGACTCAGCTGAGTGAATAAGCACAGCCACAGCACATAGTTGATTCACAATGTTGTGTTGGTTTCAGGTGTACAGCAAAGTGAATCGGTTATACATATACATTTATATATTCTTTTTAGATTCTTTTTCCTTTTAGGTTATCATAGAGTATTGAGTAGAGTTCCCTGTGCTATTTATAGTAGGTCCTTGTTGGTTATCTCTTTTATGTATAGTAGTGCATATGTTAATCCCAGTCTATGCCCCCCGCCCCTCACCTTTCTTCTTTGGTAACCAAAAATTTGTTTTCTATATTTGTGAGTCTGTTTACATTTTGTAAATAAATTCATTTGTATCCATTTTTTTAGATTCTACATATATGACCTCATATGATGTTCATCTTTTTCTGAAGCCCATTAAATTATTTAGCACACTTGGTTTCATGGTTTTCCTGGCACATGGGTGATTAGAAACAACCAGCTATAAGGTGATATCAGTAGTCATCAAGAAGGGGCTGCACCCTGCTACTGGGAAGCAAAGATGCTGACCTCCCAGGATATGGAGAAAACTACAGAAGTAGGTCCAAGTACCAACAGGATAGCACCATTTACTAAAGAGGACATCCTTCTGTTGCTCTAGGTGATCATTGATGTTTCTACTAGCAACTTTCAGTGATGAAAATATTAAATATTAATTTAAATTTTAATTTACCTTTGGAAGGTAGAGATTGTACAATTAGAATATTACTATCAAAGCCTTATTTCTCAAAGAATTATGTTTCAGTTATCTGGAAGCTGAATTTATGTAACACACTGATTTTTCTAGCAATGATGGATTGAGTCACTACTGTACTGAGGATAAAAAGGGAAATGGGTACAGGCAGCAAATGGTGATATACCACATCAAATAACTGAACAGCTTACTTGGTCATTTTAGGAATAGCGTTTATTGAAATTCTTTGAAAAAGGTACTTGTATGAATGGATTCAGATGTATTTTATGTGTTGTGGGGTGTCATGTGTGATTTCCATAAATAGAGACAATCCTTTTATTAAGCTCTCATATTTTTTTCTCCCCAGAGACTATTCCAACAGGTGAGCACTTAGAATAAAAATGGAAAAAAAAAAGTAACAGAGCATTATCACCTAGGTTTTGGGTAAATAGAATTTGGCCATTGTTATTCTTTGTCAGTTATACGGAAAGAAATCTACCCCATATCACTGAAAGTCAGGGGACTTGGGCTCTTAGCGTAATCTTATGCCTTGGGAAATTCATAGATACTTTTTGGGTTTCACTTCCTTTACCTGTAGAATGGTAAAGACTAGATAAAATATAAGGTTAGATTCAGTTCAGTTCAGTCATGTCCGACTCCTTGTGACCCTATGAACTGCAGCACGACAGCTTCCCTGTCCATCACCAACTCCTGGAGTTCACCCAAACTCATGTCCATTGAATCAGTGATGCCATGCAACCATCTCACCCTCTGTCATCCCCTTCTCCTCCTGCCATCAATCTTTCCCAGCTCAGGGTCTTTTCAAATGAGTCAGCTCTTCATGTCAGGTGGCCAAAATATTGGAGTTTCAGCTTCAACATCAGTCCTTCCAGTGAACACCCAGGAGTGATCTCCTTTAGATTAGATAAAATATAAGACTATAAGATAAAATGTAAGACTATATAGTGTAAGACTGTAACCTCTACCTAGTTTAGACTAGATAAAATATAAAATTCACTTCAAGGTTGGGATCCCATAATTTTTTATTATGCCCTCCAGCCCACCTCAGCTACATTTTGTCATGGCCATGTTCAATGGCTTTACCCTCTTCAGGCTCTTAATCTGAAGCACCTCAACTGTTTGACAACTACCTCCATGTTTTTAGCTTACTTCTTTAGATACACTCAGTCCACAACTCTTTGATCCCACTAGGATCTCCAATGCATTGAGTGTACTCCTCATTAACGTCCTTATATGCCCTTGTAAACCTTAATTAGAATCCATGGTCTATGTTTACAATCTTCCCCTTGTTTAACTTTCAGTTCCCTTATGTGTCTCTTCTCTATCATGATGATTTGGTGCAATTGTATCCCTGGTGTCTGAGGGCAGGATCACTAGGAACTAGACTCAGATTTGCATGCCAAGAGTTTTTTGGGAGTGCTTTGGGGAACATCACGTGTGAGGAGTGAAAGAAGCAGTATTGGGCAGAAGGATTTGAACTGCGATGCCTTTGCAATAGAGGCTTCAGTTGATCCTACAGTGTATGCAGAAGAGCTGGGATGTCCCAACTGTCTCACCTTGGGATAAGATGACTGAGATTTTTTTTAAAAAATCCCTTTCATTGATCAGTTATTAAGTGCCAAAAGTCCTTGGAAGTGGGCACAAGGCAACTTTTTTCAGTTAAGGGCGATTCCTGGAGAGTGATTCAGCTGAGAGCTGTAGGTGTCCCATGCTCCCAGCAGCTGGGAGAATGAGTGTCTCAGTCCTGCAGGGGGAATCTGGGTGGTACAGCACAACACCCACGACCCCTAGTTAAGGCCAGCTCTCCACCTCCTCCAGGTCTGCAGCTGAGCAGCTGATGGAGGCTGACAGAAACTTAGAACGAAGCTGAATAGTCTCACTTTAAATTCATCACCACCGACTGCAAGTAAGCTTCAGTTCTACCCACAGCCCTACTACATTTCCCTGTTTCATACCTTTACCTTATTTTTCCTATACCCTTTCTTATCTTCACTCTTGACTCATAACTGTGACTCACTTGAGAAAATATAGAGAACTTTTGTATTTTTCTTCCACCAGTATAAGAGTGTACACACAAACATATCCTTTTACTTTTTGGTATTTTGCTTTTACTTTTTTACCATTTTTGGTAAATTGTTGATATTCTTCTCTAAGTCCAATTCCTCCTTGCACTGAATTCCGTTCATTCTTACCTACTCAAGGGCATCCCTTTTACAATTTTCCCTATTCCTTTTGCCTGATTACTTTTTCCCCTTGCATTGGATCACTCCCATTGACCAAAAAACACGTGTGCAACAGTTCCCATCTTAAAAGTACCCTGTCATGACCCACATCATTCTTCAGCTACCAAAGTCACTGAAACTGTTGTTTATACTCTCTGACTCCCCCTTTCTCCACTTTACCACTTTTGTTCTCATTCTTTCTTAAACCCTATCCAGTAACTCCTACTACCTCAGTGATAATCCATTTGTCAAGGTCTCTAATCTCTTCATGTTACCTTACTTGGCCTGCAGTACTGAGGTAGGTAATATTTCTTTCCTTGAAATACTTTCCTCATCTGGCTATGGGGATACCATCATCTCCTGGTTTCCCTTGTATCTCATTGGCTGCTCCCTTTCAGTCTTCTGTTCTGGATTATCCAGTCTGCCCAATCTCTACATTTTGCACAGCTTCAGTGCTGAGTCCTTGAACTTATTTCTATATCTTTCTACACATAGTTGCTAAGTGGTTTCATGCAGTACATATCCTACTGCCTATTTGATATCTCTACTTGGATAATAATAATAACTAAAGAAATTGAATGTTTCCTATATATCAGATATTGTTCTAAGCCCCTTATGTATATTTATTCAAATAATGTGTCTAATAGACACCTAAAACTCAGTGTATCTGAAACTGTACCTCTGACTCTCGTTCCCACTAAAACCAGCTCCTCCCTCAATATTAACCACTTCAGTGAATGGCAGAACCTTTGATCCAGTTGTTCAGCCTCCAAACTGCAGTATGATCCTACCTCCACTCTTCTTTTATACCCCACAGGCAACCCATCAACAAATTCTGTCAGCACCGTTTTCAGAATATATCCCCAATCCGAACAGTTCTTATCACCACCCCCTTGATTCAAGGCTCCATCATCTCTTGCCTGGAATATTGCCTCCTTACTGGTCTTTTTGCTCTCACTATTGCCCCTCTCCAAACAGAGACAGGGCTTCCCAGGTGGCTCGGTGGTAAAGAATCTGCCTGCCAATGCAGGAGACACAGGAGATGGTGGGTTTGATCCTTGGGTTGGGAAGATCCCCTGGGGGAGGAAATGGCAACCCACTCCAGTATTGCCTGAAGAATCTCATGGAGAGAGGAGCCTGTCTGCATCCGTAGGATCGCAAAAAGTCAGACACAACTGAGCATGCACGCACACAAACAGCAACTACAGTGAGCCTTTAAAAACATGTCAGATTGTATCTTTCCTTTGCTCAAAATATACTAATGCCTTCTCATCTCACTCTGACAAAAATTCAGTTTTAACTGTGGCTTGCAAGGTTTTATGATAGGCCCCTGGCTTCCCTGGTGGCTCAGAGGTAAAGAATCCACCTGTGATGCAGGAGATGCAGGAGGTGTGGATTTGATTCCTGGGTCAGGAAGATCTCTTGGAGGAGGAAACTGTGACCTACTCCAGTATTCTTGCCTGGAGAATTCCATGGACAGACGAGCCTGGAGGGCTACAGCCCAGAGGGGTTGCAAAGAGTCCAGTACAACTGAGCAATTGAGCACACACACCCCAACATGTCAGGCCCCTAGTTAATTCTTTGCCTTCGTCTTCTACCACTCTTTAATTCCATCACTGTTGTGCTGCACTGGCCTCCTTGCTGTCCCCTCCCTAAGAAGGCTTCCATTTTAGCACTTGTGCAATGCAGTTCCTTCTATAGGTTGACGTAGGTATCGGTATGCTTAATTAAAATTGGCATTTGAAGATTGTTCCCTGGGACATTTTTATTTGCATGTGTGGTCTGATTATTTTGAACTCACAAGCAAAGCCATGAAGTTATTATTTTTGCTTGACCTTCTTACGTAAACAGACATTCTCTGTATAGAAGTCAAAATATAGAAAGCAGTTAAATATAGAATTGCAGCTTAGGTTATGTCTCTCTACTATTAAACTCAACAATGATGATTTAGTTTTGAATTTTATTGATTGTGTAGTTTTGTTTGCATTTAATTTGTAAATTACTTCAGCTTTCTAGCTGAATGAGTGATCAGCATAAGTTTATTTTTAGTTTTATGTTTGTGACTTTTTAAGTAATATCATGATAGAAATAATGAGACAACACTGGAGTCTTTAAGCATATTTCTCCTTTAAAAGAAATCTGTGTATTAAATCAAACTTGAAAAACACATTGTAGGTGATTATGTAATTATTTTCACAATAAAAATTCCTGATAATAGGGAAATCAACAGAGAAAGCATGAGAAACTTAAATATTTCAGACTGAAGTTAAAAAATAAGAAAAGTGTTGGTAGTTCATTTAGCCAATGATAAAGAAAAAGAAATTGAAAAAAAAGTTTCCTGGATAAGGAATTATTAAACATTTAGAGCCAAGAAAGAAGTTTATAATAATTTTCCAGACATTTTCTACTTTCCATTTCTCTATTCCATTAAATACCACCCCCCCATAGGAAAAACAAAAACAAAAACAAAAAAAACTAGAGACCTGAAGATGAAATAACACTGATAATTTTGAAAGGGTTTTTTTTTTTCCTATAATAAAGCTACATGTATCCTTGTCTTTTTTATTTTTTTGGAGGTAATTCTCATAAAGAGATGTTTGAAGTTCATGCTATGAATATCTGGAAGACAAAACAAAAACACAAAGCACCTCTATAAACTTAGCTTTCGTTTCAAAGAAAGACTTGAAAGGAGTTTTGAAAACTTTCAAAGTTTCTCCATGATTTGACTCCCCTCAAGTCACTGACAAAATGAACAAACTTTATAAAACCCAGTTAAAGTCACTGAGCAATTAGTTAAATCAGTATTTGGAATTATTGAGAAAGAAGTTGCAGGAGACAGAATTCCAAGATTCTGGATCCCTGCGGTACATGCCCTATCTTCCAGTTACTCACTCAAATGGTAAAGTAGATACTGTTGTGAAAGAATCTCGCAAACATAATCAAGGTCTTAAATCAGTTGACCTTAAGATTATCCTGGGCTTAGCTCAAATGGTAAAGAATCTGCCTGAAATGTGGGAGACCTGGGTTCCATCCCTGGATTGGGAAGATTCCCTGGAGAAGGGAATGGCAAGCCACTCCAGTACTCTTGCCTGGAGAATTCCATGGATGGAGGCACCTGGTGGGCTACAGTCCATGGGGTTGCAAAGTGTTGGACATGACTGAGTGACTGACACTTTCACTTTGACTTAAGATTGTCCAGGTGGACTTGACCTAATCACATGAGTTTTTAAGAAGCAGAATTTTCCCCAGTGGTCACAGAAGAGAATGTCAGAGAGACGTATTTTCTGGTCTGGAAGAGAGCAAACATCCACAGGAACTGCCTATGGAGGCCACATGGCAAGGAAATATGGATGGCTTCTAGAAGCCCAGAGCAATCCTCAGCCAACAGCTACCAGGAAAAGAGGACCTCAGTCTGATAACTGTAAGGCAATGAATTCTGTCAACTTCCACTGAATTTTGAACAAGACTACAAGCCTCAGAGGAGAAACACAACCCTTGATGGACACTTTGATGTCAGCCTGGTGATACCTGAGCAGAGTCAGTCACATTGTGCCCAGACTGTCACCTACAGAACTAGGAGATAAGAAACGTGTGTGCATGTGTGTAAACCTCCTAGGTTTGTGATAACTTTATATAGCACTGGAAAACAAATACAGAAATAATTTCTCTTTTCAACCAGTTATATCAGAATCATATAGGAACTGTCTATGTTGCCTCTTGGAGTAGAGATGGGTAGAAGTCAAAATTGCTATTTTTATTTAATCCATAATCTGACATTTCATTAAGATAGGACTGTGTCCTAAACAAACTTCAGACTGTCAAACAATACAGAATAAATAATGAAAACTGAACAGCAACAGGGAAACCACAGGGTATAACATGGGGTGCTGAGTTTTCTGCAACTCCAGCTGTGGACCTCCAGCTGGGAGTCTAGATGTGGTCTCTAGGAACCTCTGATGCACCATACTGAATTACAGGTATATGCTCAGATAATAAGACCTCAGGGGATGAAGCTCATTTATAAAAAGTCAGTTTTAAATAACAGAAACTGTGATAAATCAACAATATAAATTCTGCATGCAAAACATACACTGAGTACTATGAAGGTAGAATTGTTGGCATTATTTTGCTTGATGGAAAAAAAAAACCCTCTGAGTAAAAGTTGAAGAGTATCTCTTGTCTTTCAAATTTATACAGTAGGAGACTATCTATACCAGGGATTGGCAAACTTTTTCTAGAAAGGGCTAGATTTTAGGCTTTGTGAGCCATGTGGCCTCCATTGTAACTACTCAACTCTGCTGCTAGAGTGTAAGATCTGCCAGAGATGATTGTAAATCAATGAGTGTAGTTGCATTTCAATAAAACTTTATTTACAAAGAGAGGTAGTAGGCTGGATCTGATCAGGGCTGTAGTTTGCAGACATGGCCGAGGAGGGCCTGAACTGGTGGTGGCATCTGGGGGACAACTGAGCACACACACACATGCACACAGACATCTGAGAGACATTGCGGAAACAACTCATGGGACCTGACAACTAATTGGCTTTGAGGGGAACGAGAAGATGGAAGAGATAGGGCTGCATGTTTGTGTGCATGTGTGCGTGTGTGTATGTGTGTCGGGGTGGGGGTTGTGGAGAAAGTGAGTTGGGTATTGAATTAATAAATTTGAGGTGGCAGAATGTTTTTGTGGAAAAGTCTAGGAAGCAGATAGAAGTAGAACTTGGGTGCACACGAGAGAGACAGAGAGTGTGAGAGAGAGGCAGAGAGACAGATTTAGGTGATTCGGGAGTTATCTCCATGGAGCTGATGTCTTGAAGCCATAGATATAGGTAGGATCACACATGGAAGGTTTGTAGAATATGAGCTAATGTATATAAAAGTGCTTTCAAAACTGTAAAGCATTATCCAAATGCAAAATAGTCTTATTATTAAATGTGACAAACAGAAGCATAAAAGGCAGTAACAACCATTTTATGTCTCAGAATCCCTGCTAGTTCCCAATTATTGCATTTCTATCCTGTGATGGCCTTTGAACAGCTTGTTTTCCTCCCCTTGCGTGCACACTGAGAGTATAATGCATTAAACATTATCAGTGTGGTGGCATAATGCCTTTTTTCCCCCAACAGATACTTTCAAACCTCAGTTGGTAGACATGAACTTCTAAAGGGGGTGGGACAAAGACACAGAGACACTGCTTTGATATTAGGCTGGAATGCTAGAAGTTTTATTTAAATGAGGAATGAATGAGGCAGCAGGTTTAGGCAGATCAATATTTAATCACTTAGGAAAAGAGAAACAGAATGTAGGGGCAAAGTAGACTGAAGAGATGATATCAAGTTAGGGTTGAGGAAACCCTGAATTTTTTTAATTTTAAAATTATTTATTTATTTTTGGCTGTGCTGGGTGTTTGTTACTGAAAGGGCTTTCTCAAGCTGTGGGGGTGAGAGAGCTACTCTTTGTTGCGGTGCAAGGGCTTCATTGCAGTGGCTTCTCTTGTTGCAGAGCACAGGCTCTAAGGTGCTCAGGCTTCAGTAGGTGTGGCAAGTGGGCTCAGCAGTTGCAGCTCCTGGGCTGTAGAGCACAGGCTCACTGGTTGTGGTGCATGGGCTTAGTCACCCCATGGCATGTGGGATCTTTCCCGACTAGGTATTGAACCCATGTCCCCTGCGTTGGCAGGTGGACTCCCAACCACTGGAAGCCTCAAGCCCTGAATTCTTGAAAAGTCTTTTCTGTGGGGAATCACTCTTTTCTCTAATCTCAAGGACAGCAGTGCTATCCCTTAAGCAGTCTTGAGTTGCATTTCCAGGGTATTTCAGTTACTTAAAATGGCTCAACAAATGATTCTAAAACTTAGTGGCTTAGAACAGCAACCATGTTATTAAATTTCATGATTTTGTGAGTCTGGAATTTGGCTATGCCTTGGCAGGTTGATTCTTCTGTTCCATGTAGTGTCAGTGGAAGTCATTTGTTGGTATTCAGATGGTGAATGGACTGGTCTGAGACGTCAGAGACAGTTTCACTCACATGTCTGGTACCTTGATCAGATGGAAGGCTGGATCCAGCTGGGAGGCTGGGCTGGGGCACTCGGCGGGTGGGGGGTGGCTGGGGCACTTCCATGTGGCCTCTGTAGCATGGTACCCTCAGGATAGTCAGATTTCTCAGGTAGCAGTTCAAGGTCCAAGAGTGAGTGACCTGGCAAAAAAGACATGCTGTGTTGGTTGTCATGACCCAAACTTGAAGTTCTATTGTGTTACTTCTGCCATATTCTATTGGTTAAAGTGGTCATGAATCTTTGAATCTTCCCATGTTTAGGAGAAGGCTTCCCTGGTAGCTTGGGTATTAAAGAATCTGCCTGCAATGCAGGATACACTAGAGATGGCAGGTTCAATCCCTGGGTGGGGAAGACCCCCTAGAGAAGAACATGGCTACCCACTCCAATATTCTTGCCTGGAGAATTCCATGAACAGAGGAACCTGGCGGGTTACAGTCCACGGGGTCACAAAGAGTCAGACACGACTGAATGACTTACACAACACTACCACTATGTTTAAGGGAAGAATGATAAACCCTACCTGTATATGGAAAGAGCATGAAATAATTGGTGGCTATGTTTTAAAACCACTACAATGTCCCTTTGGCAGAAGGATGTGTCTCCTTGATTACAACTCAGACAATATGGATGCTAGGAAACTCTGCTCTCCTAGGCCTAGCATTTCTTGGAGTGATGGAGGTTGCAGCATTCCATGTGGGTTGCATATTGGTGGGATAGGTTCCTCTACCTAGAGAGCAGATCTTGAGACCAGAACTTGGATACAGGTAGTTTATTTTAGGAACTGATCCCAAGAAGCAGGAGTCAGAGACCGGGAAGAGTGAAATAGAGAAGGAGCGAAAGCCATCCCAGTTTGCGCTGTTGAGTTCGTCACTGCTGTGGGTTTTTAGGGCACAGTCCTGTTGATATCTTCTAAGTTGCTGTGTCATTGCACCTTGGAATTGTGTGTTTGCAGGACAGAAGATAAATTCACCAACTCCTGTCTCCTATTGGTAAGGGGCTGCCCCATGGGATGTTGGCTCTCTTTTACTTCTGGCTGTACCCATGTGTAAGTCTTGATGGGATCCCATATTGTAACATCAGACTGATTCTGGCTCAGACAGCCAGACACCCAGAGGGCTGAATTAAGGTACTGTCAAATTATACTTGCATAAAACTGGTTGCTATAGCAACGTATGGGGTAAAAGGTGGGCTGGGAGGATGTGAGATGGTCACAAGAGGTACCTGATATGCATGCACATGCTTGAACATTCCCATTAATTAAACCAAGGATACAGGCTTTAAAGCAAGGGACTACACAGCATAAACAGATGCAGTATAGCTGTTTCAGTTTTTTTCCCTTCTTCTGGATTCCCAGCTGTGATGAACATGCACATGCTAGGAACATTCTCCTGAAGGCTCATGTCATCCTTCTGGAAGAACTTCCATCAATAATCAATGAACTCCTTATTTAAGAAAAGATTTGTACAGATCAGACTTTTCCTGGTTCATGAATAATCAGCTCTAACAAGGGTCATATTCTTATCCCAGAGGACAAACCAGAGTCAGTGACCTGTCCAGGTGTTCCTAAATAATGCCCCTGCCCTCAGCTCTCCAATGGACAGGAAAACTTAATTCCCTCAGTACAGAGTAATAATCATTCCCCACCTAAGAGGGGTGTTGACAGCAGTCCTGATTGGCAATGTTTATCATTACATTTGCTTGACAGTATCAGAGGACAAACCAATGGATGGAATTGAAGGAGCAAGGAAATCAATGTAGTTTCAGAGGCCAGTTTCAAGGCATTTAGTGAGGGAGATGATAAGTTTATCCCATTCTAAGTGAACCTACATGTGAAATCCATATTTCTATATAAAAGAAGGATGGTTCATCTCTTTACCAAAGAAGTCTTCAGGGGACTAATTTGCCTGTTGAGCTCCCCTGGGGAATTTTATTTGTGGTTTCATTTTATTGAAAGCATAGGCCTGCATAGCGTGCTGTAATGGTTCTCAAAATGATTCTAGACCATGGATATTCTGTTTCAGCAAAAAATTTTATGAAGGTTCAATAAGTGAATCTGATGGAAAGGGCTACTCAGCTTCAAGTAGGGGGTAGATACTTGTAATTGCACATTTTTTTCTCAGTCTCTCTTCATCCCTCCACTTTCCTTGATCCTTGAGAGAGATCAACATACCTTGTATAGCTCCTAAGATCACAATTTAGAAGTCTCTGATATGTAGTACAAATTAGGAATGTGTCCTGCTGCAAGCAATAGAAAATGGGACAACAGTGGCTTAAAGAAATAGGGAATTACTTTTTACTCCTTTACTGAGAAGCCAGGAAGTGGGTGAACACTATTGTTTGAGCAACTCCGGTCCTTTTCCTATTTTCCTTATGCTTAGTCTATTGACTTATTGCCTCAAGACTGAAAAAGAACTACAGCATCTCTGGGTGTCACGTGAGTTCAAGGCAGAAAGAAAGTTGAGGGTGAATTTTCTTTTGGCCTCCTGAGTCTTTATATTTGGGGAGGGTGGGGGAAGTGACACATTACCAGAAGACTGTCATTTAGATAAAGAATCTGCTTGCAGTTCAAGAGACCTGAGTTCTATGCCTGGGTTGGGACGATCCCCTGGAGAAGGGAATGACTTCCCACTCCAGTATTCTTGCCTGGAGAATCCCACAGACAGAGGAAGCTGGTGGGCTACAGTCCACGGGGTCACAAAGAATCGCAACCAACGGAGCGACGGATGCTTTCACTTTCAGCCAGAAATAGCTCACAGGCCCATCATAGACCATTACTGACTAAAGGGCATGAATAACAACTTAGTTCTTGTGGCTAATGGAGGAGACTTTCCTCTCTGCAATCACAGAATCTCTGCCTGATCCTTGAACAATCAGGATTTTCTTAACAGGGAAGTAGGGAATAGAGAAGGGCAGTTGAATAGACAATTGGATGGATGACAAACTGCATCTCTTAGAGCCAGTGGGCCAGGAAACTTGATTGTGAGTTCTAACTTGGCCACTTAACTGATTGTGAAACATAGGACAAGCCACTTGACATGGCCTGGCTGCAGTGACCTCATGTATAAATTGATGAAAGTGAACAACTTGAGTGCCAAGTTTCCTTCTAGCTCCTATATTCAATGGTTTCAATTTTAATAACTTCCTGAATGTTCATGGCTAAGCCAAAACCAGTTTGTAATTGAAACAGATGCCCTAATGGAGCTGTTCTGGCTCTGAAGAACTGGCTGCTAGTATTTTCATGCTGTAGATTATGTGCTGTGAATTTCAAAGAAATTCCTACTTTTTTTTTTTTTTAAACTTGGAGGAAAAATCAGCTCTCTGTTCCCCTCCACCCCATAGTTAAGTCTTATATTTGAATAGTACAGCTTTCTTCCATGTAATTCTTATTTAAAGTTTCTTAAAAAAAAGAAAGAAAAAGAAAATCAACTTTCCTATTTGGTATAAAGCTCCTTCTAAGAAACAGGAAATTATTGCCAGCCCTCTGTTTGATTGTACAATATTAAAATAAATAAAATAAATAAACAAAGTCTTAAAATGTATATAATTGCAATTAGTGTTTGGCTGTGTTGAGTATACAATTTTCACCAGTTGTTAATAAAAGTGAAACCTTAAGGTTCTGAATGGGTGATATACCTGTAGTTAGTATCGTGTGTGATTTTGGTAATTACTCAGTGGTTTTTTTTTTTGAATCCCCGAATTATGAGAAGTGTAAATGAGCCAAAGTTGACTAGGGTAGAATTAATCCCTCAGAGTTAGATTTTCATAGTTTTAATATCCTTGATGTTATAAAGGAGGGCATTGGAAAAGAGCTTACTTGAAACATTTGATTGATAGTTTATATTATTTGTACATTAGTCAATGTACAAACAAAAGTCAGAATTAGTGTAGCATGCCAGTTCAATCACTGACTATTAAGTGTCCTCTAGGCGCTGAGCACTCTCACAGTAGTGCGGTACAACAGTGAATGAGCAAGACCATGATCCCTGCTCCCATGGAACTGCACTCTAATGGAGAAGGCAGACAATAAATAAGCAAGAACTATTTCAAGTAATGGTAAAAACTACGAAGAAAATGGAACAAGATAATGTGGTAGATAGTGGGTGAGTGAGCAGCATTAATTAAGGCAGTCATGGAAGGCTTTTCTGAAGAGTTGATATTTGAGCTGAGACCAGAAGGGAGTTAGCCCCATGAAGATCTGAGGGAACAATGTTCTAGGCAGTGGAAACAGTTAATTGCAAATGCCTTTTGGTGGTAATGAGCCTGCTGCGTTTGAAGATGAATAAGAAAGCCAGTGTGACTCAAGCGTAGTGGACAAGATTAGTCAGGAGAGGTGTCCAAGGGCTAACCTGTATAGAACCTTGTAGAACAAGGATATTATTCTAACTGTGATGGATTCTATGTAGGATTTTAAACAGGTGGAGGACATGGCCTGCTTTAATTTTTTTGAAAATATTTTATCTTCTGGGTCAAGAATGGATCAGAGAGGGGAAGACCACAGACAAAGATGTCAGTTCAGTGGCTATTGCGACAGTTCCAGTGGGAGAAGACATTGCCTTATGAGCAGGGAGATGGGGAAATGTAGATAGGTTGGAGATCTATTTTGGAGGCACAGCAACAGGACTTGCTAATGGATTGTATGTGGGGATTGGTGATGGATGGAAAGGAATGAAGCATGGCCTCTACGTTTTTGGCTGAAGTCAGTGGAAAGAAGGGGTGACTTTTTTTTCTGATCATTCGAAAAGGGTGGGGAGAAGCCACTGGGGTGGGGGTGGTGGCTGGCAGTCAGAAGTTCTGATTTAGAAATGTTAGATCTAAGCTATGCCACAGACATCTGCATCTTTAAAGTCTACTTTGAAGAGGGGCTTTACAAAGGCGTCCTCTTTGGAATGCAGTGGTTAAAGACGGAAGAAAAGGAGTAATACTTAACAAACCTCAAATAACAGAATCTCCACAATGCCAGGTCTCTCTCTTCTTAAATAGACAGAGATAACTCTTCCAAAATAATCTCCCTGATCAAGAAAAAATTGAGAACACAAAAGTTTAAGACCTTTGATATGGGCTTCCCTAATCCCCTCTTCACCTTTTTGATTGGCCCAAGTGCTTACCTCGGCAGAACAATCTAAGCAAATAGAGGCAACTTTGTAGAGAAATGAATTGTGAGGAAGTCTGCTAGGATTACCAAGATTAAAAGAAAAGAACAGAACTGTCCTCAGATAAGCACAAGATAAAATACCAGAATGATACAGGGAACAAACCAGAAAAGAAAACTTCCCAAATCTAAGGTTATATTTTCATTTTAATATAGTCAAAATGTGTAGGCAGGAAATTATTTTTGAAACATATTCACTTGGTGAAGCTGTTCAAATAAAATCTACATACTTTTAATTATAAATTGAACAGAAAGGGTTTTGTGTGTTTCTAAGTTTAGGATCAGAGTTTTATGTTCTTGATGCAGGTAAAGGTTTGAATGCTAGAATGTGCCCGATCCGAGATCTCATTGGGCCCCCATAATGTGTCTTGAGGTGGTATTAAGGCAAGGTGAATCTGATAATGGCCTAGTCATGATACTCTAGTCCTAGGAAAACATGAGACTTTTCTTAGAATCTCTTGTTTTCTGGATATATTGCTAAGAATTCTCTTATGGCACACTTTATTCAGTCAAATGGATTGCTACTCTTTTTTCCCACCATCCTTAGGGCCAGGTTCTGGCTAATGAACACTTGAGTAGGGGTCACTCACTGGGTGACCCACTTGGGCAGGCTTTTAGCTTTCTCTTTCTCCTTCTTCTGGCAGGTGAATAATTGGAGAGTGAGGGCATGATCAGGCTGGCTGGCACTTGACTTTGATGGACTGGTCTACAGAGGTCTTTAAAGTTTCTCTAGAGTCTCATCTCAAAAGTGACATTTACAGGTTTTATAAGCAATAGTGTTTTTTTATTTTTTTTAATATAAATTTATTTATTTCAATTGGAGGTTAATTACTGTACAATATTGTATTGGTTTTGCCATACATCAATATGAATCCACCACAGGTATACACGTGTTCCCCATCCTGAACCCCCACCCCTCCTCTCTCCCCATACCATCCCTCTGGGTCATCTCAGTGTACCAGCACCAAGCATCCGGTATAATGCATCGAACCTGGACTGGTGATTCATTTCATATATGATATTATACATGTTTCAATGCCATTTTCCCAAAAAATCCCACCCTCGCCCTCTCCCACAGAGAGTGGTGATCCATTAATATGTCATGAAATGGATTTAGTGCTATTGACCAAGATATTAAAGAGAAAAATAAGATAAAAAGAATAAAAATATCAGTGTGCATTGTGCATAATAAGGTTAAGTATCCTTTTCATTATAGGGAACTGGAATGCAAAAGTAGGAAGTCAAGAAACACCTGGAGTAACAGGCAAATTTGGCCTTGGAATGCGGAATGAAGCAGGGCAAAGACTAATAGAGTTTTGCCAAGAAAATGCACTGGTCATAGCAAACACCCTCTTCCAACAGCACAAGAGAAGATTCTGCACATGGACATCACCAGATGGTCAACATCAAAATCAGATTGATTATATTCTTTGCAGCCAAAGATGGAGAAGCTCTATACAGTCAACAAAAACAAGACCAGGAGCAGACTGTGGCTCAGATCATGAACTCCTTATTACCAAATTCAGACTCAAATTGAAGAAAGTAGGGAAAACCGCTAGATCATTCAGGTATGACTGAAATAAAATCCATTATGATTATACAGTGGAAGTGAGAAATAGATTTAAGGGACTAGATATGATAGATAGAGTGCCTGATGAACTATGGACTGAGGTTCGTGACATTGTACAGGAGACAGGGATCAAGACCATCCTCATGGAAAAGAAATGCAAAAAAGCAAAATGGCTGTCTGGGGAGGCCTTACAAATAGCTGTGAAAAGAAGAAAAGTGAAAAGCAAAGGAGAAAAGGAAAGATATAAGCATCTGAATGCAGAGTTCCAAAGAATAGCAAGAAGAGAAGAAGAAAGCCTTCCTCAGTGATCAAGGCAAAGAAATAGAGGAAAACAACAGAATGGGAAAGACTAGAGATCTCTTCAAGAAAATTAGAGATACCCAGGGAACATTTCATGCAAAGATGGGCTCGATAAAGGACAGAAATGGTATGGACCTAATAGAAGCAGAAGATATTAAGAAGAGGTGGCAAAAATACACAGAAGAACTGTACAAAAAAGATCTTCATGACCTGGATGATCATGATGGTGTGATCACTCATCTAGAGCCAGACATCCTGGAATGTGAAGTCAAGTGGGCCTTAGGAAGCATCACTACAAACAAAGCTAGTGGAGGTGATGGAATTCCAGTGGAGCTATTCAAATCCTGAAAGATGATGCTGTGAAAGTGCTGCAATATGCCAGCAACTTTGGAAAACTCAGCAGTGGCCACAGGACTGGAAAAGGTCAGTTTTCATTCAGATCCCAAAGAAAGGCAATGCCAAAGAATGCTCAAACTACCGCACAATTGCACTCATCTCACACGCTAGTAAAGTAATGCTCAAAATTCTCCAAGCCAGGGTTCAACAATACGTGAACCCTGAACTTCCAGATGTTCAAGTGGGTTTTAGAAAAGGCAGAGGAACCAGAGGTCAAATTGCCAACATCTACTGGATCATGGAAAAAGCAAGAGAGTTCCAGAAAAACATCTATTTCTGCTTTATTGACTATGCCAAAGCCTGTGACTGTGTGGATCACGATAAACTGTGGAAAATTCTGAAAGAGATGGGAATACCAGACCACCTGACCTGCCTCTTGAGAAATCTGTATGCAGGTCAGGAAGCAACAGTTAGAACTGGACATGGAACAACAGACTGGTTCCAAATAGGAAAGGGAGTACGTCAAGGCTGTATATTGTCACCCTGCTTATTTAACTTATACGCAGAGTACATCATGAGAAATGCTGGACTGGAAGAAACACAAGCTGGAATCAAGATTGCTAGGAGAAATATCAATAACCTTGGATATGCAGATGACACCACCCTTATGGCAGAAAGTGAAGAGGAACTAAAAGGCCTCTTGATGAAAGTGAAAGAGGAGAGTGAAAAAGTTGGCTTAAAGCTCAACATTCAGAAAACGAAGATCATGGCATCCGGTCCCATCACTTCATGGCAAATAGATGGGGAAACAGTGGAAACAGTGTCAGACTTTATTTTTTGGGCTCCAAAATCACTGCAGACGGTGACTGCAGCCATGAAATTAAAAGACGCTTACTCCTTGGAAGAAAAGTTATGACCAACCTAGATAGTATATTCAAAAGCAGAGACATTACTTTGCCGACTAAGGTCCGTCTAGTCAAGGCTATGGTTTTTCCAGTTGTCATGTATCGATGTGAGAGTTGGACTATAAAGAAAACTGAGCGCCAAAGAATTGATGCTTTTGAACTGTGGTGTTGGAGAAGACTCTTGAGAGTCCCTTGGACTGCAAGGAGATCCAACCAGTCCATCCTAAAGGAGATTAGCCCTGGAATTTCTTTGGAAGGAATGATGCCAAAGCTGAAACTCCAGTACTTTGGCCACCTCATGCGAAGAGTTGACTCATTGGAAAAGACTCTGATGCTGGGAGGGATTGTGGGCAGGAGGAGAAGGGGACGACAGAGAATGAGATGGCTGGATGGCACCACCGACTCAATGGACGTGAGTCTGAGCGAACTCTGGGAGTTGGTGATGGGCAGGGATGCCTGGTGTGCTGCGATCTTGGGGTCACAAAGAGTCGGACACGACTGAGTGACTGAACTGAACTGAACTGATTGTTTCATGAAGCTTCATTTGTAGATAAACTTGTATGTCCTGGGTTATGATGTAGAATGTATGTTTTACTCCAATTTGTGGTTAAAAAGAAAGTTTGAGAAACACTGCCCTAGAATGTAGGGGCTAAGAATGTGGCCTCTGTAATTAGAAGGCTTATGGAAAGAAGCTCAGCTCCATAATTATCAGGTGCCTAACTATGGGCAAATCTTATATCTTCTTTGAGTCTCAGATTCCTCATCTGTTAAGTAGGGATAAAGATAGATTCTGACTCAAAGGGTTATGTTTGTTGAGAGGATTAAAGCCTTGACTACAATGCCTGACACACAATAAGTAGCAATTGTTATGATTATCTATGAAAGTTGGTTGTTAATTTGTCATGAGGGTGTGTGGCAGGACTGTAATAAAAATGAATCATATGAGCCTGTTCCCAGGGTAGTAAATGAGTTCGAGTCCTCCTTAAGGAGTTGAGTTCTTCAGCCTCCACATTCACTGTTGGTCTTCTATCTGAAATAATGTCTGATATCCTATTTTGAATCACTTGTTTGAAAATCAAGACATCCTCACTAAGAAATAATTCTTAAGATTTTCAGAAGAGCATAAATTGTACTTTGATTTCTATTTACCTTTCCCAAAGGAATAAAATTAAGAGTAATAGATGCAGTGATTGGATAGGGTTGCACCCTTCCCAAAGCCTCCTGGTATGGGAAGTGGAGGGCTGTGCCCCTCTTGGTTCTTGTAAGGTCTACTTGTTGAAGTCAGCTTTCTGCTGCTAGGAATTAATTTCTTCAGGCTGTGCTTCTAGTAAACTCATTTGCATTACACTGTTCTAGGGGTGCTTAACACATTTATTAGTCATTTATTTAGGGCTAGTATTTTTTGATAATGGTTGTGTTAATTTTTTGAAACAGATTTATTAAAGCACAATTTATGTACCCTGAGTTAATGCAAGTATACAATTCAGTGATTCTTGAATGAATAATGCAATGATTGTTGACTTTATAAAGCTGACTAACCATCACCACAATCCAGTTTTAGAACGTTTCCATCACCCCCAAAAGACCCCTCATGTCCATTTGTAACTCTTCCCAGGCAACCATTAATATAACTTTCTGTATTTATAGATTTGCCTTTTCTGGACATTTCATTAGAAGGAAATCATACAGTGTGTGGTCTTTTCGGCCTGACTTCTTTCACATAACATAATGTTTTTTGAAATTCAGCCACATTGTAGCATGTATAAGTACTTCATTACTTTTTATTACCTGATAGGGTTCTAGTGTGTGGATATGCACTTGTTTTCCCATTCCTAGTTGATAGATATTTTATTGCTTCCACCTTTTGCCCACTATGAACAATGGTGCCATGAACATGCATGTACAAGTCACTGTATGGATATGTGTTTTTATTTCTCTTGGATAAACAGTCAGAAGTAGAATTGGTGGGTCATATGCTAAAATTATGTTCAGACTTTGAAAGAAATTGCCAAACTCTCTTCCAAAGTATTTATACCATTTTAAATTCCCAGCGGCAAAGTAAGAGTCTAGTTTCTGTATATCCTTACCAACTCTTACTACTGTTTATCTTTTTCTGATGATAACCATTCTAGTAGGTGTGAAATGGTAGCTCATTGTAGTTATAATTTGAATTTCACTAATGAGTAATGACTTTGAGCGTCTCTGTACATACTAGTTATTTATATATTTCTTTCCTGAAACATTCATTCAAAATTTTTGCCAAAAAGTTAACTGGGTTGTTTGTCTTTTGTTGTTGTGTTGTAAGAGTTCTATATATACTCTGGGTAGAAATATTTTATCAGATATATAATTTGCCCAATATTTGATCTCAGTTTGTGGTTTGTCTTTTAATTTTCTTAAAAGTACTTTTTGAAGAGCAACGTTTTACATTTTTATAAAGTGCAATTTGTCATTTTTCTTCTATTGTATTTTTGATGTGGTAGCTAAGAATTCTTGGCCTTACTTGAGGTCATAAAGATCTTTCCCTGTATTTTCCTCAGAAAGTTTTATACTTTTAGCTCTTAAATTTGTACTGTGAGTTAATTTTTTATGGATAACATGAGGAAAGCATCTAAATTAATCTTTTTCCATATGGATATCCAGTTGTTCCAGTGACATTTGTTGAAAAGGTTTTCATTTCTCTGTAACATTGCATTGACACATGGAGGTCTAAGAAATAATACAGTGCGGTCCCTGGTACACTTTGCCTAGGTTTCTCTAATGGTAGCATTTTGCAAGGGCTTCCCTGGTAGCTCAGCTGGTAAAAAATCCGCTTGCAATGTAGGAAACCCTGGTTCAATTCCTGGGTTGGAAAGATCCCTTGGAGAAGGGATAGGCTACCCACTCCAGTATTCTTGGGCTTCCCTTGTGGCTCAGATGGTACAGAACACGCCTGCAATGTGGGAAACCTGGGTTTGATCCCTGGGCTGGGAAGATCCCCTGGAGGAGGGCATGTTAACCTACTCCCGTATTCTTGCCTGGAGAATCTCCATGAACAGAGGAGCCTAGAGGCTGCAGTCCATGGGGTTGCAAAGAGTCAGACACAGCTGAGCTACTAAGTACAGCACAGCACAGCGTTTTGTAAAACTAAGTTGCAATAATGTAACCTGGATATTGACATTGATAAGATCCACAGCTCTTAGTCAGATTTTCCTAGTTTTATTTATACTCATTTGTGTGTGTGTGTGTGTGTGTGTGTGTGTGTGTGTGTGTGTAGGGCGTGGAGTGGAAGGCTGTGGGTTTTTATTACAATTTCATCACCTTTCAAGGTACTGAGCAGTTCCAACAAGACCATTCCTGTTGCTCTCTTATAATCACTCCCATTTCCCTGCCACCACCACCCTTGCCCCTTCCTGACCCTTGGCAAACACTAACCTGACCTCTATTTCTAAAATTTTGTCATTTCAAAAATGTTATGTAAAGAGAAGCATGCATTATGTAATAATTCAGGATTAGACTTTTCACTCAAAAAATATGGAACACTATGAATTTGCACATCATCCTTGCACAGGGGCCTGGCTAATCTTTTCCATCTCATTGCCATTTTTGTGTATGTGATGCCAAAGTGCACATAATAATTTATTTTTAATGTAGGTTTTTATGTATTTGTATTATATCTCTCAATTTTTATTTATTCGCTGTGTATCATGTCTTTTTGTTCCTGTATTCCTTCTTTACTACCTTTTTTGTATTAAATAATTTTTTTCTGGTATACTCTTTAAATGCCTTTGTTTTTTGTTTTTAATTATATTTTTGGAATGATTTCCTTAGTGGTTCTTCTGGAGGAATTACAATACACTTCTTAACTAAAAGCAATCTATTTCAGATAATTCTAACTTCATTTCAGTAAAATATAGAAACTGCTCCAATATAGCTCTATTCCCTCTCCCCCCTTTTGTGATATTATTGTCATATATATTGCTTCTTTATATGCTATATTCCTCCAATTATAACTATTCTTTATGCAATTCTTTTTTAAATATGTTGAGAAGAAAAGAGAAAAACTCTCTTTAAACTATCTCTTTTATTGAACTACATAATTACCTTTACTCATGCTCTTTATTTCTTTGTGTGGCTATGAATTACTGTCTAGTGCCATTTCTTTTCATCCTGAAGAATTTCCTTTAGTATTCTTTATAAGGCAAATCATCTTTATCTGGGAATGTCTTTATTTTACATTCATTTTTGAAATACAATTTTGCCGGGTGTGGGATTCTTGGTTGATTTTTTTCTTCTTTCAGTACCTCAAGTATGGGCTTCCCTGGTGGCTCAGTGGTAAAGAAGTCCCCTGTCAATGCAGAAGGTGAGGGTTCAATTCCTAGGTCAGGAAGATCCCCTGGGGAAAGAATGACAACTCACTCTAGTATTCTTGCCTGGGAAATCCCACGAACAGAGTAGCCTGGGGGCTACAGTCCACAGGGTCACAAAAGAGTTGGACATGACTTACTGACTAAACAACAACTTTGAACATTTCACCCTACTGCTTTCTGGGCTTTCACCATTTTTGGTGTTAAATTATTGAGTCCCCTCCCCATTGTATGTGATGGATTTTTTTTTATCTTGCTACTTTATATTTTCTCTCTTTTTTGGCTTTCAGCACTTTGACTATGATGTATCTCAGTGCGGATTTTTTTTCCCTCTGTTTGGAGTTCATTGAGCTTTTTGAATTGTAGATTAATGTTTTTGATCAAGGAATGCAGAGTTCCAGAGAATAGCAAGGAGAGATAAGAAAGCTTTCTTAAGTGAACAGTCCAAAGAAATAGAGGAAAACAATAGAATGGGAATAGCGATCTCTTCAAGTAAATTAGAGATACCAAGGGAACATTTCATGCAAAGATGGGCACAATAAAGGTCAGAAACAGCAAGGACATGACAGAAGCAGAAGAGATGAAGAAGAGGAAGCAGGAATACACAGAAGAACTATACAAAAAAAGGTCATTATGACACAGATAACCATGATGGTGTGGTCACTTGCCTGGAGCCAGACATCATGGAGTGTGAAGTCAAGTGGGCCTTGGGAAGCATAACTATGAACAAAGCTAGTGGAGTTGATGGAATTCCGGCTGAGCTATTTCACGTCCTAAAAGATGATGCTGTGAAAGTGCTGCACTCAGTATGCCAGCAAATTTGGAAAATTCAGCAATGGCCACAGGACTGGAAAAAGTCAGTTTTCATTCCAATCCAAAAGAAAGACAATGCCAAAGAATGTTCAGACTACTGTACAATTGCACTCTTTTCACACACTAGCAGGGTGATGCTCAAAATCCTTCAAGCTAGGCTTCAACAATATGTCAGCCAAGAACTTCCAAATGTACAAGCTGGATTTAGAAAAGGCAGAGGAACCAGAAATCAAATTGCCAACATCTGTTGGATCATCGAAAAAGCAAGGGAATTAAAAAAAAATTACTTGTGCTTCATTGACTATGTGAAAGCCTCTGACTGTGTGGATCACAACAAACTGGAAAATTCTTAAAGAGATGGAAATACCAAACCACCTTACATGCCTCCAGCGAAACCTGTACGCAGGTCAAGAAGCAACAGTTAGAACTGGACATGGAACAATGGACTGGTTCAAAATAGGGAAAGAAGGATGTCAAGGCTATATATTGTCACCCTGCTTATTTAACTTCTATGCAAAGTACATCATGTGAAATGCCAGGCTGGATGAATAACAAGCTGGAATCAAGATTGCTGGGAGAAATATGAATAAGCTCAGATGTGCAGATAATACCACTCTAATGGCAGAAAACCAAGAGGAACTTAAGAGCCTCTTGATGAGGGTGAAAGAGGAGAGTGAAAAAGCTGGCTTAAAACTCAGCATTCAAAAAATGAAGAACATGGCATGCAGTCCCATCACTTCATGGCAAATAGAAGGGGAAAAAGTAGAAACAGTGGCAGATTTTGTTTTTTTGGGCTCCGAAATCACAGCCACGAAATTAAAAGATGCTTACTTCTTGGAAGAAAAGCTATGACAAACATAGACAGCATATTAAAAAGCAGAGACATCACTTGCTGACAGAGATCTGTATAGTCAAAGCTATGGTTTTCCCATTAATCATGTACTGATGTGAGAGTTGGACCATAAAGAAGGCTGAATGCTGATGGATTGATACTTTTGAATTGTGGTGCTGTAGAAGACTCTTTTTTTTTTTTTAATTTTAAAATCTTTAATTCTTACATGTGTTCCCAAACATGAACCCCCCTCCCACCTCCCTCCCCATAACATCTCAGTGGGTCATCCCCATGCACCAGCCCCAGACTCTTTGGATAGCAAGGAGATCAAACCAGTCAATCCTAAAGGAAATCAACCTAAATATTCATTGGAAAGACTGATGCTAAAGCTGAAGCGCCAATACTTTGTGCACCTGATGTGAAGAGCCAATTCATTGCAAAAGACCCTGATGCTGGGAAAGATTGAGGGCAGGAGGAGAAAGGGGTGACAGGATGAGATGGTTGGATGGCATCACTGCTTCAATGGACATGTATTTGAGCAAGCTCCGGGAGATGGTGAAGGACAGGGAAGTGTGGCCTGCTGCAGTCCATGGGGTTGCAAAAAGGTGGACATGAGTTAGTGAGTGAACAACAACAACAAGCATTTTTAGCCATCATGTCTTCAGATGTTTCTTTCTGTCCCTTTTTGTTTCTCTTCTTGAACTCCAGGAACACATATGTCGGTAAACTTTATGATGTGTCTCAGATCTCTCAAATTTTGCTAAAATTTCTTCAGTATGTTTTCTTTCTGTTCTTTGGATTGGACAATTTCCATTGATTTACCTTCAAGTTTGCTGATTCTTTCTTCGGCCAGTTTAAATATTTGAATCCCTGAAATGAGTCAATTTCTTATTTCAGTTATTGTAGTTTTAAACTCTAGAACTTGAAAATAGTCCTTTAAAAATAACTTTAGTCTCTTTATTGATATTCTGTATTTGATGAGTCATTATTGTTATTTTTCCTTTTAATTATTTAAACATCATTTTCTTTAGTTCTTTGAACATATTTGTAATACCTGCTTTGAATTCTTTGTTTGGTAAGTCCATCACCTAAGATCTTTCAGAGATAGTTTATATTGCCTGTCTTTTCTTGTGTATGGGTCACACTGTCCTGTTTTTGTTTTGTGCTTGCCTTTTTGTTGAAAACTGGACATTTTCAATAATGTATGGCAGCATCTCTGGATTCTGATTATCCTCTCCCATGGTTTGTTTTTGCTGTTTTTGTTTTTTGTTTATTTATTTAGCAATGTGCCTGAACTAAGTCTATTTCCCTAGTAGTATGCAATCACTGATGTGTTTACTCAATATTTTAAGAAAATAATTCTTTTTCCAGCTTTTTAAGGAATCTCCACACTGTTCTCCATAGTGGCTGTACTAGTTTGCATTCCCACCAACAGTGTAAGAGGGTTCCTTTTTCTCCACACCCTCTCCAGCATTTATTGTTTGTAGACTTTTGGATAGCACCCATTCTGGCCGGTGTGAGATAGTACCTCATTGTGGTTTTGATTTGCATTTCCCTGATAATG
This sequence comes from Capricornis sumatraensis, assembly GCF_032405125.1. NCBI lineage: Eukaryota > Metazoa > Chordata > Mammalia > Artiodactyla > Bovidae > Capricornis > Capricornis sumatraensis. The sequence goes on along the minus strand of NC_091092.1, from coordinate 101,865,101 downwards.
AGTGATTTTGAGAGTCTTTTCATGTGTTTGTTAGCCATCTGTATGTCTTCTTTGGAAACAGAACTGCCATACGACCCAGCACACCGAGGAAACCAGAATTGAAAGAGACATGTGTACCCCAATGTTCATCGCAGCACTGTTTACAATAGCCAGGACATGGAAGCAACCTAGATGTCCATCAGCAGACAAATGGATAAGGAAGCTGTGGTACATATACACAATGGAATATTACTCAGCTATTAAAAAGAATGTATTTGAATCAGTTCTAATGAGGTGGATGAAACTGGAGCCTATTATACAGAGTGAAGTAAGTCAGAAAGAAAAATACCAATACAGTATATTAACGAATATATATGGAATTTAGAAAGATGGTAACAATGACCTTATATGTGAGACAGCAAAAGAGACACAGATGTAAAGAACAGTCTTTTGGACTCCGTGGGAGAAGGCTAGGGTGGGATGATTTGAGAGAACAGCATTGAAACATATATATTATCATATGTGAAACAGATATCCAGTCCAGGTTCGATGCATGAGACAGGGTGCTCAGGGCTGGTGCACTGGGATGACCCTGAGGGATGGATGGGGAGGCAGGTGGGAGAGGGGTTCAGGATGGGGAACACATGTACTTCTATGGCTGATTTATGTCAATGTATGGCAAAAAACCACTACAATATTGTAAAGTAATTAGCCTCCAATTAAAATAAATTAATTTAAAAAAAACGAAAAAATTCTTTTTAAAAATTGAGGTATAACTAACATGTAAAATTAGTGTCAAGTGTACAAAATGATGATTTGATATTATATAGTTTGAAGTGATCATTATAATAAGTCTGGTTAATTATCATCACCATACATACATAGTTACAATGTTTTTTTCTTGTGATAAGGACCTTTACTGGCTTAGAAACTTTCAAATATTCTGTACAGTATTATTAACCATAGTCACAATGCTGTACATTACATCCCTATAACTTATTTATTTATAACTGGACATTAGAACCATTTGACCCCCTTCCACCCATTTCACCCACCCATCAACTCCCCATCTCTGGCAATTGCCAATTTTTCTTTGAATCTATGAGCTCATTTTTTTTTTTTAATTCTCTGTATAAGTGAGATCATATGGTTATTTGTCTTCCTCTATATGACTATTTTACTTTGCATAATGCCCCCAAGCTCCATCCATGTTATTGCAGATGGCACAATCTCATTCTTTCTTATCGCTGAATAGTATTTGTATTTACTATTACTAATAGTCTTTGCATATATGTATATGTATGTATGTATAAGAAAGAAAGTGAAGTCACTCAGTCATGTCTGACTCTTTGCAACCCCATGGACTGTAACCTACCAGGTTCCTCTGTCCATGGGATTTTCCAGGCAAGAGTACTGGAGTGGGTTGCCATGTGTGTGTGTGTGTGTGTGTGTGTGTGTGTGTGTGTGTGTATATATATATATATATATATATACACACATATATATAGATATATATCACATCTTCTTTATCTGTTCATTCATCGATGGACACTTAGGTTGTTTCCATATCTTGGCTATTGTAAACAATGGTACATGGAGGTGCATACATATTTTTAAATTTGTATTTTTGTTTTCTTTAGATAAATATTCCCCACTCCAATTTTTTTTAAAAATAATTGTGAACATGGAAGTGCATATTTATTTTCAAATTTGTATTTTTGTTTTCTTTAGATAAATACTCCCCACTCCAATGTTTTAAAAAAATAATTGTTGATTTCATTTTTAAGCCTGGTTTTCTGTGGTTGCTCCTTGGTTAACATAACTTAGTGATTAGCCAAAGATTGGTCAGATGTTATATTTAATCACCTTGAAACAGTAGGACTTTTATCCTTGCCCATGAATCTATGTGTTTGGGAAATGACATTCAGAGTTTAGGTACTGTAGAAGTCCTTAACAGCTATTGCTTTCTGTGCTTGCAAAGTTTTACATTTATCCAAGGACAAATAGTTCACTAAGGGCTTCTCCAGTCTTTCTGAGTGTGAACACATAGTCTTTCAGACCTCCAGGGATGTTTGGGAACTTATCAAGGCTGACTGTGGTTGTCTTGATCCCCAGATCTCACTGACAATTCTTTTTTAGCTTTCTGCTGGTATACCCATCTAGTATGGCAAACTCAGACTAGCTTTTTTGGTCTTCTTTGATTATTTGCTGCCAATATTGCTATTGTTTTCAACAGTGCCCCTGGGCATAAGTTTTCCTCTGCTTACTCCAAATCATGTCAGCCCCTCTAGCAATGGAACTGCTGGTGTGTGTGACCTGTGTCTTAGAGCTGGGAAGCAAGGAGCAGCTTCAGACAAAAACACAGTAAACTCTCCTTGTTCTCACTGAGATTTAACAGTTTATTTATTTATTTTTTTAATAAGTGCTTATCTGTTTTTTGCCTTTGGTCAATTTTGAGACTCCAGGAATGGTTGTTTTTTGACAATTTTGTCCAGTTTTATTGTTGCTTTTGGTGAAGAGGATTTACCAAGCTTCTCACCAGCAATTCTGGAAGCCCTTCTCCAGTAATGACCTTCTGAGGTTGTGTTCACCACAGACAACACCCAAACAGGAAGGCTTCCCAGAACAGATTCATATTTGGAGTAGTGTCTGCACATCTTGGGTGGGGCAAGGGTGGAACAAGTTCCACTGATAGATCCATCTTTTTAATATCTCATTCAACTTTCAAAGGAGACTCACAAAGAGACTGAGCATCCTGTAATCAGACAGAGGATGAGGAATTGGTGCCCTAGAAGTCTGCCATTCTACATGGAAGTGAATAGGAAAGCTCGCGTGGGTGGGGTCTCCACATCCATTTTTAGAACAGTCTTCAGGATGGAAAATTGAGAAGGTGGGGGGGATGTTTTCCTTCATAAGACATTAATTGTGGGAGATGAGAGGATGGAAAACCACCTCTGGAGAAAGCTTCCAGATGAAAAACATATTGCTAAGGAATATGTTTTTCTTGCTCTTCACATATTTATACATCTATAAATTGTTGTGTGTCTCTTTGTCCATTGAGTCAGTGGTCTGTCTTGGCCTGGCTATCAATATACTCATGAATATAGATGGACATCCTTCATGGTCAGAGGGAGTGATGGTTTCTGTAGTGTTGTGGGGTCACTGAGTGTCTGTGTGTGTGCCAGAGGGAACCCCTTCCCACACAAAGCTTCTTGGAATACCAGAGCTGCTATATGCAAATGAAGTTCTTTGATGTGTATTTTCAGGTAATCAATGACTTGCACTGCTTTTTGCTTATTTTACTAATTACTTGTGCAAGAGCATAGTGTCTGAATTGGTCTAAAGGCATCTTTCTATATTTAAAAACAATGTTGAGAAGCAGTACTCTTCTCAAGTATGAGTCTTATGAATGAGGGCGAGCGTTTAACCAATTACTATGCTTAACCCCATTTGAAAAAAAAGTAGACCTGTTTTTGTTTTCTCTTTCTCTGTTTTAGCTGGTATTTTAAAGAGAGATTTGATTTTGCAGCTTCGGAAAGTACTTGTCTATTTTGGGCAATTGTCAGAACCAAGAGAACTGGAGGAACTTAAGGAGAGGGCCCCAGTGCTCTGTTCTAAAAAAATATTGCAGTAGCAGAGAGTCTTTAGTTTTTAACAGCCAAGTTCTGTCCATTTTGTGAGCAAGTGTCATACTGAAAGACAGAAATACAACTCAGAGAAGAGCTTCAGAGGACAAATGGTGGGGGAAGTCCAGGCAGCTCTAACTTAGTGCTTTAGTTGTCTTCGATAGAAATGGAGCCTCTAGCCAAGCTTGATATATAATGTATCATAAAGCATATGTCTGTCAGTCTCCCAGGTATGATAAATAGGGAAAACAGACTCAAAGGGAGGCTATGGCGGGCCGTGCAGATTGGTTCAAATTACTTGGCTTGTTGTGGGGGGCTGAAGGCAGTGGAGGAGGAATGATGTAATGTGTATTTTTAATGTTTCTAAGAAGTGACTGTCTCCAGCCCTGTTCTGGTGGGTCGTGGGAGGGGGAATGGGAAAGGGAGGGGCTGGAAAAATTGAGTTGGCTCCCCATTTTACAGGTGATTTAAATTCTTTAAAATTTTTTTTGGAATACACACACACACACAAACACACCCCCCCCAAGGAAATATAGTATAGCAGGCGAGAGATAGGATGTATCTAACTGATGGCATTTCACAGAATGTCCACCAACTTTGCATCTTGCTATTGCCTCATCCTTTGCTCTTGGTGAAACAAGGGCCCAAGGCAACCTAGTAAGGATGGTGGTCTCAGTCCAGATGCTCAAGAGGCACAGTTAATTGTATCTCTCAGGGTGCCCTAAGCCACCATCCGAATTTTCTGCTGTCCCAGCATGGGTGACAGGAAAATTTGGCCTTGGAGTACAGAATGAAGCAGGGCAAAGGCTACCAGAGTTCTGCCAAGAGAACACACTGGTCATAGGAAACACCCTCTTCCAACAACACAAGAGAAGACTCTACACATGGACATCACCAGATGGTCAACACCAAAATCAGATTGATTATATCCTTTTCAGCCAAAGATGGAGAAGCTCTATAGAGTCAACAAAAACAAGACCAGGAGCTGACTGTGGCTCAGATCATGAACTCCTTATTGCCAAATTCAGATTTAAATTGAAGAAAGTGGGGAAAACCACTAGACCATTCGGGTATGACCTAAATCAAATTCCTTATGATTATACAGTGGAAGTGAGAAATAGATTTAAGGGACTAGATATGATAGATAGAATGCCTGATGAACTATGGATGGAGGTTCATGACATTGTACAGGAGACAGGGAGCAAGATCATTCCCAAGAAAAAGAAATGGAAAAAGGCAAAATGGCTGTCTGAGGAGGCCTTACAAATAGCTGTGAAAAGAGGAGAAATGAAAAGCAAAGGGGGAAAGGAAAGATATAAGCATCTGAATGCAGAGTTCCAAAGAATAGCAAGGAGAGATAAGAAAGCCTTCCTCAGTGATCAGTGCAAAGAAATAGAGAAAAACAATAGAATGGGAAAGACTAGAGATCTCTTCAAGAAAATTAGAGCTACCAAGGGAACATTTCATGCAAAGATGGGCTCAATAAAGGACAGAAATGGTATGGACCTAACAGAAGCAGCAGATATTAAGAAGAGGTGGCAAGAATACACAGAAGAACTGTACAAAAAAGATGTTCATGACCTAGATAATCATGAAGGTGTGATCACTCACACTCACATAGAGCCGGACATCCTGGAATGTGAAGTCAGGTGGGCCTTAGGAAGCATCACTACGAACAAAGCTAGTGGAGGTGATGGAATTCCAGTGGAGCTATTTCAAATCCTGAAAGATGATGCTGTGAAAGTGCTGCACTCAATTTGTCAGCAAATTTGGAAAACTCAGCAGTGACTACAGGACTGGAAAAGGTCAGTTTTCATTCCAATCCCAAAGAAAGGCAATGCCAAAGAATGCTCAAACTACCGCACAATTGCACGCAACTCACATGCTAGTAAAGTAATGCTCAAAATTCTCCAAGCCAGGCTTCAGCAATAAGTGAACCGTGAACTTCCAGATGTTCAAGCGGGTTTTAGAAAAGGCAGAGGAACCAGAGATCAAATTGCCAGCATCCGCTGGATCATGGAAAAAGCAAGAGAGTTCCAGAAAAACATCTATTTCTGCTTTATTGACTATGCCAAAGCCTTTGACTGTGTGGATCACAATAAACTGTGGAAAATTCTGAAAGAGATGGGAATCCCAGACCACCTGACCTGCCTCTTGAGAAACCTGTATGCAGGTCAGGAAGCCACAGAAGTGGACATGGAACAACAGCCTGGTTCCAAATAGGAAAAGGAGTACGTCAAGGCTGTATATTGTCACCCTGCTTATTTAACTTCTATGCAGAGTACATCATGAGAAACTCTGGGCTGGAGGAAGCACAAGCTGGAATCAAGATTGCCAGGAGAAATATCAATAACCTCAGATATGCAGATGACACCACCCTTATGGCAGAAAGTGAAGAAGAACTACAGAGCCTCTTGATGAAAGTGAAAGAGGAGAGTGAAAAAGTTGGCTTAAAGCTCAACATTCAGAAAACTAATATGGCAACTGGTTCCATCACTTCATGGCAAATAGATGGGGAAACAGTGGAAACAGTGGCTGACATTATTGACTTGGGCTCCAAAATCCCTGCAGATGGTGACTGTAGCCATGAAATCCCTGGTGGCTCAGAGGGTAAAGCATCTGCCTGCAATGCAGGGGACCTGGGTTCGATCCATGGGTCAGGAGGATCCCCTGGAGAAGGAAATGGCACCGCACTCCAGTACTCTTGCCTGGAAAATCCCATGGACAGAGAAGCCTGGTAGACTACAGTCCATGGGATCACAAAGAGTTGGACACGACTGAGCAACTTCACTTACTCCTTGGAAGGATAGTTATTACCAACCTAGATAGCATATTAAAAAGCAGAGACATTACTTTGCCAACAAAGGTCCGTCTAGTCAAGGGTATGGTTTTTCCAGTAGTCATTTATGAATGTGAGAGTTGGACTATAAAGAAAGCTGAGCACCGAAGAATTGATGCTTTTGAGCTGTGATGTTGTAGAAGACTCTTGAGAGTCCCTTGGACTCCAAGGAGATCCAACCAGTCCATCCTAAAGGAGATCAGTCCTGGGTGTTCATTGGAGGAACTGATGTTGAAGCTGAAACTCCAATACTTTGGCCACCTGATGCGAGGAACTGACTCATTTGAAAAGCCACTGATGCTGGGAAAGATTGAAGGCAGGAGGAGAAGGGGCCAACAGAAAATGAGATGGTTGGATGGCATCACCGACATAATGGACATGGGTGTGGGTGGACTCCAGAAGTTGGTGGGGAATAGGGAGGCCTGGCGTGCTGTGGTTCATGGGGTCGCAAAGAGTCATACACGAGTGAGCAACTGAACTGAACTGAACTGAACAGCATGTTCTGCCCCCAGCTAGACAATCCTGCTGGGTAGATCCTTTCCTTTCCTTTTTTAAAAAAATCATTGTATTGTATACTTTATTTTTTTAACTATTACTTTATTTTGTCTGCACTGGGTCTTCATGGTTGCATGTGAGCTTTTCTTTAGTTGCAGAGAGTGGAGGCTACTCTCTAGTGGCCATGCTTGTGTTTCCCATTGTGGTGGCTTCTCTTGTTGCAGAGCACAGGCTCTAGGGAGCGGGCTCAGTAGCCGTGGTGTGAGGGTTTAATTTCTTTGCAGCATATGAGATCTTCCCAGACCAGGGATTGAACCCATGTCCCCTGCATTGGCAGGTGGATTCTTAGCCACTGGGCCACCAGGGAATCCCCTGCATGGTAGATTCTTGTCCTTTCCCATTACTGATCCTACTTTTGTGAGTGCCAGTTCCACCTATGAGCTGAAAGACCTTGGATATAACCTCTATACCTCTATGACTCTGAGTTTCCTTATATGTATCATGGGAAAACTAACCTATCTCTTTGGATCTCAAATGTAGGTATGCTGACTTCAACTCTAAACCATGCTCTATGGCTCACCACAGGGTCCCTACACTCAAAATGTCATTTCTGCTGTATTTTGCCAAGCTACAGCTGACCCTTAAACAACGAAGGGCTTAGGGCTGCTAATACCCTCTTCCCCACCTTGGTCAAAAATTCATCTGAAAGTTTATAGTCAACCCTCCATATTCACAGCTGCAAGTCCACATTCAGAGATTCAACCAACCCCAGATTGTGTAATACTGTAGTACTGTATATTTATTGAAAAAAATTCACTGACCAGGGGACCTAGGTAGTTCAAACCTGTGTTGTTCAAGGGTCAACTGCATGCCCTGTTTCTCCCAAGAAAAACCCATTGAAATAATTTCCTACATCAAGTTTTTTCAAAATAGATGAACTTGGCTCCATTCATTCCATTTATGCTAAGAATTCTCTGTACTTTTGGATCTTTCTAGCATTCCACCTCTCCTGTGTCTCACCACAGAGGCCAGCATGTGTGATCACCATTGAGCATGGCGAGAGTGTCTCTTCATGTGATATTGTTACCAAAAGAGTGTGGTGGGGCCTGGCTACTCACTGTTCAAAAGCCAATAAACAGACCAGGTTGGTGGAAAGGAAAGTTTGCTTTATTTCAGATGCTGGCACCTGGGGAGAGGGGTGGAATGCATGGCAGAAGTCTGTCCTAAGGCGGATTATGCCTCCTAAAGCCCCCTAGCCCATTGGCAACCAGTGGGGCGAGAGCTTTTATAGACGGAAGTGGGGGAGGGGACTACTTGCACAAACAGCACAGTCAGCTCTGACAGTCATCTTCAAATCGATCATCAGTGATCTGACCAGTGGCATCTTGGTGGTACAGTTAGTTTTCAGTTCCAAAAGGGTCTGTTTGTTCCTATTTTTTTGAGGTCAGTTCTCTGAGTTGTGGCAGCTCATGTCCTGGTTAGAGTCTGGTCATCATGTAGTTAACTTTCCCACCTGGGGTTTTAGTATCTATAAGACAGCTTACAGGATGTGGCTCAGAATATTCTATAGCCCTTGAGAAGGAACTAAAGGAACTAAAGGTGATTATGCTTAATGACTACATTGGGGCTTCCCTGGTGGCTCAGATGGTAAAGTGTCTGCCCGCAATGCGGGAGACCCGGGTTCGATTCCTGGGTCGGGAAGATCCCCTGGAGAAGGAAATGGCAACCCACTCCAGCACTCTTGCCTGGAAAATCCCATGGACAGAGGAGCCTGATAGGCTACAGTCCATGGGGTCGCAAAGAGTCGGAGACGATTGAGCGACTTCACTTCACTAATGACTATATTATTATTATTTGGTCTCCTTTGACTGATTTACTTTGTTTTGTATGTTCTCATTTCTCTGATTCGGAGACAGCAATGGCACCGCACTCCAGTACTCTTGCCTGGAAAATCCCATGGACGGAGGAGCCTGGTAGGCTGCAGTCCATGGGGTCGCGAAGGGTCGGACACGACTCAGCAACTTCACTTTCACTCGTCACTTTCATGCATTGGAGAAGGAAATGGCAACCCACTCCAGTGTTCTTGCCTGAAGAATCCCAGGGACGGGGCAGCCTGGTGGGCTGCCATCTATGGGATCTCACAGAGTTGGACAAGACTGAAGCGACTTAGCAGCAGCAGCATTTCTCTGATTAAACTTTTTCTTTGGCTAAAATCTTCTACAGGCGAAAGACAGGCAGAGGACATAGTGGGGAAGGTGTGACAAAGACCATAGGGTCCTGCTCTGTTTCAATATGTGATATGATTTAAAGTTGTAGTGAGAGCAGAGTCTCTAAAATGAAGAAAGCAGCCCTTTATCCAACTTTAACAGCTTAGTTCTTTCTATTCATGATGCTTTTTCCATGCCTATTCTACTGGGAACAACTAAATTATTCCCTCATCCTTGGCACGCCTGGGCACAGGTGAGGTACCTGGAGACTGGGGGCAGGCTGCTATTCGGGGCAGGGGGAATGTAAAATGGGCACCTAAGTTCACCTGACTCTTGTGCCAATGTTTCTCAGGCTCAGCCCAGTCCACACAGCTGTGTCTGGTGTTTAGATGTTGCTGTCATTTATGAATATTTAAGCATACTCACACTTGCCCAGTTTCTCAAGATTTAAAAATCCCCTTCAGGGCCTGAGCCCTCCTTTTCTCCTTTTGCTGTCTCTTCTAATGTTGTCTATGGGGATCTCTTTCTCTGGTGAAATCGCTTTAGCTTTTGATCATGATCCTGCCTAAGAAATACATTTTATACTTCAACCTAGTATATACGTGCAGGTATACAAATATGTGACTGAAATAAGGCTTTTCCAAAGTTACACTAACACTTCCTGTCTGCTAGGTCAAATGCAGTTGATCGATTCCATTGTGTTCTATCCCATTTTATTTTCAAACTTTAAACTTTTTATTTATTTTACATTGGAGTATAGTGGATTGACAATGTTGCGGTAGTTTCAGGTGAACATCGAAGGGACTCAGCCATATATATCAGCCATATATATACGTGTATCCATTTTCTCCCAAACTCCCCTCCTATTCAGGCTGGCACATAACATTGAGCAGAGTTCCATGTGCTATATAATAAGTCCTTGTTGGTTATCCATTTTGAGTATAATGGTGTGTACATTTCCAAAACTCCCTAACCATTCCTTCTCCCTGGCAACCATAAGGTTGTTTTCTAAGTCTGTGAATCTCTTTCTGTTTTGTAAGTAAGTTCATTTGTATCATTTCCTTTTAGATTCCACATTTAAGACATGTCACATATTTCTCCTTCTCTAACTTACTTCACTCAGTATGACACTCTCTAGGTCCATCCATGTTGCTGCAAATGGCATTATTTCATTCTTTATAATGGCTGAGTAACATTCCATTGTATATGTGTACCACATCCATTCTATTCCAGTTTTTGATCCACTGTGGTAAAAATGGTTACTGAACCCATTTCTTCTTTTGGGCATACAGCTAGTCTACATTTTCCAGCCTCCCTCGTGGTTTGATGTGGCCAAGGCTCTGAATCCTAGCTAATGAAATGTGGTCAGGAGTAATATGTGCCTTTTTCAGGTCTGACCTATAAAAGCCTTCCACATAGGATCCAACACACCACTGTCTTGACACAGACAAATGTGGCAGTCTTGAAAGGCATGTGTTTAAGGTGGCAGTGCCTGAAGGTGGAGTGAGCCTGAGTCCTAGGCCCCGAGTCTCTAGTTAGAACAGCCACTTTGGACTTCATGTGAGGGACAAATAAGCTTCTATCATTTTAAACCACTGTACATTTTGGGTTTATTATCACAGCCACTAGCATTATTCTAACTTAATATACATCCAATAAATGCATCAGTTGAATTTACATACCCTATCCTTTTTAATTTAAAGTTTTCCAAAGAGACTTTCTGCAGTACCTGACAGCTTTCTTTGATTCCCTTGAACCCAGCAGCCCCACAAGCAGCACTTTGTAATAGAAGAAATCAAAGCACAGGAAACTGCTAACCAGATTGTTGGATACAGTTGCTAGAATACATCTGTGACAAGTATTTGGGGCCACATTTGCAGGCCACTTAACCCAATTATCTTGTGCTCACAGCGTAGTGTTTCTAAAAATGGCAACTGTAGGTTGTGATAGTGAGAAGTGTAACTTGATTAGTATGGGGGTTTCTTGCTATAGATTTTAAAATAAAGCCACCTTCCTTTCCTGGGATGCAGAATGAGAAAAGGGATTTTGTTAAGAATGGTCAAAGCACAGCCTGTCATTGCCCTGCCTTGTGCTTTCTGAGACCTTTGGGGCTTTATGGCCTCTGATTATTGCTCTTAAACTCTTGATAAACTCACAGAATAAAATTAGCCTGGACAAGAGACAGACATCCTGGCCAGCCACAGATTCCTTCATCCTGAGGGGAAATAAGAGAAGAATCCAAAGGCTTATCATTCTTCAACTTCCTCTCTTCCTCCCTGTAGCCCTTTAGCTTCCACTCTGCCTGTCTCCTCTCCTAGAACTCAAACTGAAAAAGTCTGGTATTGGGAAAAGCCCTTGTTGGGCTTTTTCTTACACAGTAGTGACTGGAGAAGAGTGGCTTCTGTTTTCCATCTGTCATCTTCTTTCCAATCCTGCTACAAGGAATACTAAAAATACCCCAACTCCATAAAAACTTCTCGAGTGCAGCCAGGGTTGGGAACCACCATGGGAGCCTCCAGCCAAATCACTGCCTCTCACACTTTCTTTGCATGTTGGTCACCAGGGGATCTTGTTAAAATATAGATTCAGTTTCACTAGGTCTGGGTTCGATGTCCTGCACTCCTAATGCCCTCCCAAGAGATGTCTTTGCTGCTGGTTCTTGGACCACATTTTGGGTAGCAAGAAGCCAGGTGACATGGTCAGATTGCTCTTCACCATCGGATGCTGTAGGTGCTCATCAGCAAGAATAAGAGGAGCCCAGAATCATTTTCTGGCTCTCGTATTCATCAGGTGATCTGGCTCTATTCCACATGGCAGGCACTGTGAGGATTACCAACCATCTTCAGACAAAGCAGGTGCTTTTGCCAGACTCTGACTTTTAACTGCTGAGTCCAACTCTTTGTTGACCCCATAGACTTTAGCCCTCCAGGCTTCTCTGTCCATGGGATTCTCCAGGCAAGAATACTGGAGCAGGTTGCCATTTCCTTCTCCAGGGGATCTTCCCAGCCCAGGGATTAAATCCGGGTCTCCTGCACTGCAGGCAGATTCTTTACCATCCAAGTCATCATGAGTACCCCATAGGTTATATATCACTCTGGTGATAATTTCAAGATTCTTTGTTAAGGTGAAATTTATTTTTAAAAATCTAAACATCCCCAAACCTTTCCAAAACTTTCCCTTTGGAAAGGTTAGGAGGTTCTCTAACAAATAACCTTCCTCATTGAATATTTGACACCAGAATTTTATTGAAGAATTCATACAGGATTGACACTGGAAAGGATGTTGGAACCCAGCTTTCCCACCACCCTGCATTTGAAGAAACTGGAGAAATTGTAGACTCATGCCTTGTGTTGAAGTACAATCTTCAAAATGTTAAAAACATGACTCTCATGCAGATATAGAATGTACACATGTCAAAGATTTTATTCATTTCATGAATTAATGAGGGAACCAGCAAGATGGTGAGGCTGATTCAAAGGACGCATTAGGTACATATCCTCAGTTGAAGGGATGCTGAAATGAATTTGCTAATAGAGACAAAACTGGTGAATGTTTTATGGGACCATAAATCTGTTACCTGTGCATGCGTGCAAAGTCACTTCGGTCATATCTGACTCTGTGCGACCCCATGGACTGTAGCCTGCCAGGATCCCCTGTCCATGGGGATTCTACAGGCGAGAACACTGAAATGGGTTGCCATTCTCTCCTCCAGGGGACCTCCCTGACCCAGGGATTGAACCTGTGTCTTCTGCACCTCCTGCCTTGTCAGATGGGTACTTTACCCACCTGGGAAGCCCCCACTGTTACCTGTTCAGCTTTTCTACTGAACTAAAAGATGCAAATTAATATCTAACATCACAGTCTTGGGGCCCCTATCAGATGGCAAATAGCAAAGTCAAACACAAGTGCATTCTTCTGTACAATGAAATAATTTGGGGGTAGGCTTGGTTAAAATGACATTGAAAGGATATGCCATCATTCTCTTGCTTAAGTTCCCAGTTTTGGATAATTTTTCTCAATACTAGGCAGAACTTGGATCCCAGGATACTTTTAAACTTCCCTGTTCTTGGCAGATTAGCAATGACGTCACTTTGGGCAGCTGTTTTAAAGTTTTTCTTTACCAGTAATATCCGATGACAGCCACATATGTGACACACCCCCCGGGCTCACCCAGGGTTATATGGGGGCTCTAACACCACCTTTTTTTCTCCCACTAGAGAAAATATTTGTGTATGTGACCCTGATGTTATTAGGGGAAATATATGTATTCATATATTTTATTTAAGAAACTAATTCTTAAACTTTGCTGTGTAAGCTAGTATTAGTAAAAATATATCTCCTCAAAACTCACCTCAAAACTGACCTCAACATATTGGCATGGCTTGGCATGGCTTGAGGAATGGTGATTTGTGAGAGCAAAACTCCCACATGTTTTGCAAAAAAATCCCTTACTGCCTTGATTGAATTTGTTTCTGTTTCCTTTGTATGTTGCCTTGTTTTGTGCTGTGGAATCTCAGATTCCATGTACTTGGCTTGACAGGAAGAAATGCTAGAACATATGGAGTTTGAGACACATTGAATGATCCTTAACCGTATAGAGCCCGACAATCACAGCCTGGTGGTCACTAGGGACCTGAGATGAGCTTCTAGTTTGTCACATGGTGTCTGTCAAATCTGTGTCTCAGCTCTCTAATAGGCAGGAGGCTGCATTTTTCAAATTCTCTGGGTGACATGTCTCAGTGGTTTCTCTCTGCTGAGATGATGCTGTCAGGCTCACAGTGGCTTCAGGATTATGGTGGACACACTTTTCCTGGACTTGAAAACTCGGCAGTGGTGTTGCATGGCCATATCTGTACTCTGTGACCTTGTTACCCGGGCTGTGGTTGATGGGGAGTAGAAATGCAACTCCCCTGGGGTAGGTGAGGAACTCTCTCTTGGAAATTTGACCTTGGGACAGAGACAGACAGTATTGGAGTGATGTTGGCACCAAGTCCCTGCTGATCATAGCTTTTTAGGGAGAAACTCAGTGAATGTTTTCTCCCGAGGGCCCTGAAACTGCTCTAGGGTTAACAATTCATTTGATTCTGTAAGATATCCTAGGTGCTGCTGCTGCTAAGTCACTTCAGTCGTGTCCATCTCTGTGTGTCCCCATAGATGGCAGCCCACCAAGCTCCCCCATCCCTGGGATTCTCCAGGCAAGAACACTAGAGTGGGTTGCCATTTCCTTCTCCAGTGCATGAAAATGAAAAGTGACAGTGAAGTCACTCAGTCGTGTCCGACTCGTAGCAACCCCACGGACTGCAGCCCACCAGGCTCCTCTGTCCATGGGATTTTCCAGGCAAGAAGACTGGAGTGGGGTGCCATTGCCTTCTCCCAAGATATCCTAGGTACTTTTCTATTAAATTTCACTCACCCACCAGGCTCCTCTGTCCTTGGGGTTTTCCCAGCAAGAATACTGGAGTGGGTTGTCATTTCCTCTTCCAGGGTGTCTTCCTGACCTAGGGATCGAGCCCACGTCTCCTGTGTCTCCTGCATTGGCAGGTGAGTTCTTTACCACTAACGCCACTTGGGAAGCCAGTCAGCATGAATAAAACCACTCAAACCACAGACAACACTATCCAATGACCAACAATAAGATTTAATATGGTACTTTTCATGGGCATCAACAGTCTAACATTGAAAGGAATGATGCCCTTAAGGATCAGAATGTCTGGAATTGACAGCAGGAGGGTTGTATTAATTTATGACTCAAGTCAGTCTGAGTTAAAATGAGGTGAATATAGCAAGGCTACACAAGGGATCATCCAAGACTCCTTCCTCTTTCTCCGCTGGGTTTCTTTGCCTCTTCTCCTTGCTTCTCTCTGCGGCTCTTCAGCATTCTTCTCTCTTTCAAGTTAAATGGTTTCTTCTGCCTCTCTGAATACATGAGCCAAACATGGCAGCATCACATGATGCCCTGGCTTCTAAGTCTATCAGCTGACATGTCCATCACCTGTAGTTAACTACTGAACTGAGTCTCACTTCCAAGTTGCAGTCAAGAGACCATAACCCAGCTTGGATCCAAGTACACTGAGCTGTGGGCAGATTTGTTGTTTATTGCTCAGTCCTGTCCGACTCTTTGCAACCCCATGGACTGCAGCTCATCAGGCTTCCCTGTCCTTTGCCATCTCCCAGAGCTTGCTCAAACTCATGTCCATTGAGTCAGTGATGCCATCCAACCATCTTGTCCTCTGTTGTCCCCTTCTCCTCCCGCCTTCAATCTTTCCCATCATCTGGGTCTTTTCTAATGAGTCAGCATTTCTCATCACATGGCCAAAGTATTGAAGCTTCAGCCTCAACATTAGTCTCTCCAACGAATATTAAGGGCTGATTTCCTTTAGAATTGACTAGTTTGATCTCCTTGCAGTCCATGGGACTCTCAACAGTCTTCTTCAACACCGCAGTTCAAAGCCATCAATTCTTCAGTTCTCAGCCTTCTTTATGGTCCAATTTCCACATCCATATGTGACTACTGGAAAAACCAAAGCTTTGACTGTATGGACCTTTGTAAGCAAAATAATGTCTCTGCCTTTTAATATGCTGTCTAGGTTTTGTCATAGCTTTTCTTCCAAGGAGCAAGTGTCTTTTAATTCCGTAGCTGCAGTCACCATCTGCGCTGATTTTGGAGTCCAAGAAAATATAGTAGGCAGACTTAGCCAGTCTGGAAAAGTTTGCCTGGGCAGGTCTTCTGAGCAAAAACCTGCATAGGAAGAAGGGAGTGGACACCTCTCTTGCACTGGAGGGGAGATTTGCAGTGGAGGCCACCCCGGGATGCAGATTCTGTTATCTGATTACTCACAAGGCTGAATTTGTCCTCAGTAACCATCCTGGAGACCATTGGCAGTCATTGCTAGGAACGTCCTCCCCTTAGCTGCTGCTGCTGTTGCTATTAAGTCGCTTCAGTCATGTCCGACTCTGTGTGACCCCAGAGACAGCAGCCCAGTTCCTCTGTCCCTGGGATTCTCCAGGCAAGAACACTGGAGTGGGTTGCCATTTCCTTCTCCAATTCATGAAAGTGAAAAGTGAAAGTGAAGTCGCTCAGTCGTGTCCGACTCTTTGCGACCCCATGGACTGCAGCCTACCAGGCTCCTCTGTCCATGGGATTTTCCAGGGAAGAGTACTGGAGTGGGGTGCCACTGCCTTCTCCTCCCCTCCCCTTAGCTACACAGTTTCAAAAGAAGATGGAAAAGATCGGTGACAGCTGGTGGTTTATTCTTTTAAGTCTCAGATGACTGCAGTTGTCGGTTAATTAGCCTCCAGGAAAGCCCTCTTTTACTTTGTTTCCTGTGATGGACCACTGGGCATTTAAGCCTAGACATGGTGGCACCTTCACTGCCATTTTGCTTGCCCTGTTTTCCCAGAAATTAAGGCAGATGCATCTCCTGTTAACTCAGTTGCTACAATAAAGAAGACAGTCTGGTGCTTCAGAGAAAATCCTGCCCACTGAAGCCTCAGAGAGGGCAGGATGCTAAGTTACATCGAGCTCCTATTGTGTGCTGGGAACATTTCCTCCAACTTCTTCCATTGATCTCATAGCTTCGATGTGATGCTCAGCAGTGAGAAGTCTCATGTGGTGGGTGGGTTTGTAACTGCACAGCTTCTTATTTAGATATTGCCTTTTTTTAATCTGGATGTGGAATCATCGTAGTTCCCCTTGTTTCGTGGAGAATGAAATGAAGGTACATGGCTGTTAGAGCCCTTTTTTTCCTTTGAAGTAACACAGCACCACTGTTAGAAAAGAATCCACCCCTAGAATCCTTTGGATTTTTAAGCAGGGATGCTGTCTATGTGAGGGATTTGCTTTGGAGGGGGTATTCTTTTGTGAAGGATGGGGGACCACAAGAAGAGAAATATCCTTTGTTTGATCTTAAATATTTTCATAAAGAGCTTTAACATTCAATATCTTGCCTCTCAGAATGAAAGAATTCCTTTAATTGGCTTCAAACAGCAAATTGAATGTGTGTATATACTCAGGTTGACTAAACATTGTTTAGTTGCTGTAATGAAATTCCTGGTCATTTTAGGACCCTCCAGGATTAATCCCTAGTTTCTAAAACTGGGGAGCCTACCAGGGGGAAGGTGAGCAGGAAGTACTGATGTTGGTATTTAACCCCAAAGCTGTAAATGAATGGAAATTCTGTAGCCATAATAAAAGATTATGAACGTGAAAATCACTCAGTGGTGTCTGACTCTTTGCGACCCCATGGACTATACAGTCCATGGAATTCTTCAGGCCAGAATACTGGAGTGGGTAGCCTTTCCCTTCTCCAGGGGATCTTCCCAATCCAGGGATTGAACCCAGGTCTCCTGCATTGCAGGTGGATTCTTTACCAGCTGAGCCACAAGGGAAGACTGAAATTTCTTGAGTGCATCAATGACACAAGGACCTTATTTGGATTTGTTTGGTCATGCTGTGCAGCTTGGGGGATTTTAGTTCCTGACTGGGGCTCGAACTCTGGGCCCAGGCAGTGAGAGTGCTGGGTCCAGTGAATCCTAACCACTGAATGGCCAGGGAATTCCCAGGGTGCTTTAATGGATTTTCACAATGATCCTAAAATGGAAGCAGCATTATTCCAGCTTAGAAAGAAGGGGACTCTAGGTTCAGAAGTTAAGTATCTTGCTCTGGAGAAGGAGTTTAAGGGTCATGGATTCACATGTGCCCTGTAGCTTCTTAGGCATGGGAACTTAGCCTCAGGTTTCTCATCTGTAAAACTGTGATGATCAAAATCACCTATTTCATCGGGTTCGGGTTCAGGTTCAGGTGAAACAGGATCCAATATGTTTGGGTCCTCTTCTGACTGCTCCTTAAGGCTATGCAGCCTACAAGTGGCAGGCCTAGGACTTGAACCCAGGGCTGCTGGATTCACAGCTTGTAATATTCCACACTGCATTCCTTGGGGGAATTTTTTTTTTTTTTAACATTTATTTGGCTGTGCCGAATCTTTTGTTTATGTGTTCGGGCTTTCTCTAGTTGCAGAAAGTGGGGACTACTCTTTGGTGTGGTATGCCTGGGCTTCTCCTGGTGGTGGCTTCTCTTGTTGTGGGGCACAGACTAGGCACATGGGCTTCAGTGGTTGTGGCACATGGACTCATTTGCCCTGCAGCATGTGGGATCTTCCCCGACCAGGAATCGAACCCATTTCCTCTGCATTGGCAGACAGACTCCCAACCACTGGACCACCAGGGAAGTCCCCAGGGGGGAGATTTTGATTCCAAAATGAAGGCAGACTGGTGACAAGGAAAAATTTTGGTGTTCAGAGTCAGTTTAACTGATGGGTGACAGTCCCTCTCCTCCATACATCCACATATACTTATTTATTTGAGAACATATGTGTACAGATTTAAGGAGAATTTTATTAGGATTGCCTTTTCATACTGTTCATGGGGTTCTCAAGGCAAGAATACTGAAGTGGTTTGCTATTCCCTTCTCCAGTCACAAATAGTCACAAAGAGTTGGACATGACTGAGCAATTGAATTGAACTTATTAGGATTGGGCAAGAAAAAGTATACCATGATGTAGCATGTATACTTATTGACAGATGTTAGTTCAGCTAGGCAATCCTTTCATTCTTACTGTTTTCCTATATAAACCAATGTCACTGAAGTATAATTCACATGTAATAAAATGTACCCATTTTAAGTTTGAGGAGTTTTTTGACAAATGTATAATCTGTCAGTGTTGGCTTCCGAGGTGGCACAGTGGTAAAGAATCTACCTGCCAATTGCAGGCAACGTGGGTTTGACCCCTGGGTTGGGAAGATCCCCTGGAGGAGGAAATAGCAACCCACTCCAGAATTCTTGTCTAGAGAATTCCGTGGACAGAGGAGCCTGCTGCTGCTGCTGCTGCTAAGTCGCTTCAGTTGTGTCCGACTCTGACCCCATAGACGGCAGCCCACCAGGCTCCCCCCGTCCCTGGGATTCTTCAGGCAAGAACGCTGGAGTGGGTTGCCATTTCCTTCTCCAATGCAAAAGTGAAAAGTGAAAAGTGAAAGTGAAGCCGCTCAGTCGTGTCCGACTCTTAGCGACGCCATGGACTGCAGCCTACCAGGCTCCTCCGTCCATGGGATTTTCCAGCAAGGCAGTCTACAATCCATGGAGTCACAGAGTCAGACACGACTGAGTGACTGAGCACATATATGTCTGTGATAGCACCATGATAATCAAGTTACAAAGCATTCTCATCATCCTAGAAAGTTCTCTCATGCCTCTTTGCAGCCGATTTCCCTACTCCTAGCCCTAGGTGACTGCTGATCTGCTTTCTATTACTATATAATTTGCATGTTTTAGAATTTCATATGAATGAATTCACATAGTTTATACTCATTTTGTTTCTGGTTTCCTTTGCTTGGCATAGTGTCTGAGATTCATCCACGTTGGTTTGTCTACCCGTGGTTTATCAAACCCTTTTCTTTCTGTGTAGTGTATCCTTGTGTGGATATGTACACATGTTTATCCATTCATGCTGATAGGCAATCATCCAGCCAAGGTTTGGGCCAGACAGAACCACCTTAGACGTGGGCAACTGGCACCATTCCTTCGGCCCTGGGCTTTAGAATACCTCTCTTTGATCCTCCTCCAGACGCTTCCTTCCTTGTGAGGTGAAATGTCTGTGGGGTCACAGGGATTTGACCACTTGGAACTCTTGCCTAGGTACCCAGAATCAGACAATCCCCTGCCCAGATGGCCCTGAATCTGCTGCCAGGACCTGCGGGGGCCTTTCTCCTGCATCAGTCCTGTAGGTGTTCAGCTTCTGTAAACTAAATTGTGTGTGTGTGCCATGAAATTAAAAGATACTTGCTCCTTTGAAGAAAAGCTGTGACAAGCCTAGATAGGTAATTGAAAAGCAGAGACATCACTTTGCTGACAAAGCTATGGTTTCATATAGTCAAATCTATGGTTTTTTCAGTACTCATGTATGGATGTGAGAGTTGGACCATAAAGAATACCAAAGAACTGATACTTTTGACCTGTGATGTTAGAGAAAACGCTTGAGAGTCCCTTGGACTGCAAGGAGATTAAATCAGTCCATCCTAAAGGAAATCGATCCTGCATATTCATTGGAAGGACTGATGTTGAAGTTGAAGCTCCAATACTTTGGCCACCTGATGAGAAGAGCCGACTCATTAGAAAAGACCCCTCCATGCTGGGAAAGACTGAAGGCAGGAGGAGAAGGAGATGACAGAGGATGAGATGGTTGGATGCCATCACTGACTCAATGGACATGAGTCTGAGCAAGCTCTGGGAGATGGTGAAGGACAGGGAAGCCTGATGAGCTGCAGTCCATGGGGTTGTAGAGTCAGACATGACTTAACGACTGAACAACAACCACAACTCTGCAATTCACTTGTTGAAAATTAATCCTCAATGTATTTGGAAGTGAAGCCTTTGAGAAGTGGTTAGGTAGTAAGGACAGTGGGATTAGTGCTCTCATAAAAGAGGCCCAGAGAATCCTCTTTCCCCTTCTGCCATGTGAGAATACAGTAAAAAGATGGCCACCTATGAACCAGGAAGCGGGTTCTCACCAGACACCAAATATGCCAGTGTCTTGATCTTGGAGTTCCCAGCCTCCAGAACTGTGAGGAAGAAATACTTGTTGTTTATAAGTCACCCAGTCTATAGTGTTATGTGACAGCCACCCAAATGGACTAAGACAACACTTCTATACTCCCCAGCCTGAGGGACTGTGGTCTGCAATGACTAAGGGGTGTGAGGGGCGGGGAGTGTAGGGAGAGTGCCAGGCCCCTTGGAAGAGCAGGCTGAGCTGCCCATGCTCATGCACACAAGACTCCTCCCTGAAAAAGAAGAGGAGGCCTGCTATAGGCTGGTGTCCTTTGTTTTTATTCTTTCCTCAGCCCACAAATGTCAGTGGTGGGTGTGTGGCATTGGAGCAGGAGCACAGGGATAGAAAAGAGTCTCATGAAGAAATAAAAATTGTAAAGAGACAGAAAACCAATCTTAGAGGTCATAGAACAGGAGGTTTTAGAACTGGAAATGACTTTAGGTTTCATGTTCTCTCATTTTGTCATTTCACAGATGAGAAAACGGAGGCCCGGAGAGGATAAGTGACTTCTCTAAGGTCACACAGCTGGTTAGTGGTGGCACAAAGATAAGACGTGAGATTTTCTAACTCTAGGCCAGTGCTATTTTAATAGATAGAAAAGCAGCAGTTTTCAAACTCTTTTGTTTGCATATCCCCTAAATTATTCTTGTTAAACTTGTGCACGCCCTTTACATATTTTGAAATTAACACCTAAAATATTTTTAATCACAAACTAAGTAGTTGCAGAGAATTTAATTTCCAGTTTTTTGGAAATATTGTCATTTTAAAATAAGACATTTTTGTTACAATTGGAAGTGGAATCCAAATACCATAGGGATTGGCTCAGTGGTAAAGAATCTGGCTGCCAGTGCAGGAGATGCTGGTTTGATCCCTTGGGAAATGACAACCCTCTCCAGTATTCTTGCCTAGGAAATCCCATGGACAGTGGAGCCTGGCAGGCTACAGTCCATGCGGTCACAAAGAATCAGACATGTCTGAGCATACAACATCCATTTATAAAACACATGAACAAGTTCTACCTTAATAAATAGAAATTTATATCACTCCTTTTTCTCTTTGAACTTGAATTTTGTTTCTATTCTCCCCTCAAAATTGTACTGATATTGTATGCTTGAAAGATTTCTATTTATCACTCTAATTTCCTGCACACAAACACACATGTACACAATCTATATACATATATATACATATATTGAAATTTCACATTGCTATTTTCCATCTCCTTCATTTATTAAGCAAATATTTATTGAATTTTTATTATGTGCCAGACATTGTTCTAATAAACAGAACAGACAAAAATCCCCATCCTCGTACAACTTACTTTATGATGAGGGAAACATTTGATATACATGATAAATAAGTAAAATATATGTAACTTTTTCATGCAAAGATGGGCTCAATAAAGGACAAAAATGGTATGGACCTAACAGAAGCAGAAGATATTAAGAAGAGGTGGCAAGAATATACAGAAGAACTGTACAAAAAAGATCTTCATGACCCAGATAATCACGATGGTGTGATCACTCACATTCACCTAGTGCGAGACATCCTGGAATGTAAAGTCAAGTGGGCCTTAGGAAACATCACTAAGAACAAAGCTAGTGGAGGTGATGAAATCCCAGTTGAGCTATTTCAAATCCTGAAAGATGATGCTGTGAAAGTGCTGCAATCATTGGCCAACAACTTTGGAAAACTCAGCAGTGGCCACAGGACTGCAAAAGTTCCATTTTCATTCCAATCCCAAAGAAAGGCAATGCCAAAGAATGCTCAAACTACCACACAACTGCACTCATCTCACACGCTAGTAAAGTAATGCTCAAAATTCTCCAAGCCAGGCTTCAGCAATACGTGAACCATGAACTTCCAGATGTTCAAGCTGGTTTTAGAAAAGGCAGAGGAACCAGAGATCAAATTGCCAATATCTGCTGGATCATCGAAAAAGCAAGAGAGTTCCAGAAAAGCATCTATTTCTGCTTTATTGGCTAGGCCAAAGCCTTTGACTGTGTGGATCACAATAAACCGTGGAAAATTCTGAAAGAGATGGGAATACCAGACCACCTGACCTGCCTCTTGAGAAATCTGTATTCAGGTCAAGAAGCAAAAGTTAGAACTGGACATGGAACAACAGACTGATTCCAAATTGGGAAAGGAGTACGTCAAGGCTGTATATTGTCACCCTGCTTATTTAACTTATATGCAGAGTACATCATGAGAAACACTGGGCTGGAGGAAGCACAAGCTGGAATCAAGATTGCCGGGAGAAATATCGATAACCTCAGATATGCAGATGACTCCACCCTTATGGCAGAAAGTGAAGAAGAAGTACAGAGCCTCTTGATGAAAGTGAAAGAGGAGAGTGAAAAAGTTGGCTTAAAGGTGAACATTCAGAAAACGAAGATCATGGCATCCGGTCCCATCACTTCATGGGAAATAGATGGGGAAACAGTAGAAACAGTGTCAGGCTTTATTTTGGGGGTCTCCGAAATCACTGCAGATGGTGACTGCAGCCATGAAATTAAAAGACACTTACTCCTTGGAAGAAAAGTTATGACCAACCTAGATAGCATATTCAAAAGCAGAGACATTGCCGACTAAGGTCTGTCTAGTCAAGGCTATGGCTTTTCCAGTAGTCATGTATGGATGTGAGAGTTGGACTGTGAAGAAAGCTGAGCGCCAAAGAATTGATGCTTTTGAATTGTGGTGTTGGAGAAGACTCTTGAGAGTCCCTTGGACTGAAAGGAAATCCAACCACTCCATTCTGAAGGAGATCAGCCCTGGGATTTCTTTGGAGGGAATGATGCTAAAGCTGAAGCTCCAGTACTTTGGCCACCTCATGTGAAGAGTTGACTCATTGGAAAAGACTCTGATGCTGGGAGGGATTGGGGGCAGGAGGAGAAGGGGACGATAGAGAATGAGATGGCTGGATGGCATCACTGACTTGATGGACATGAGTCTGAGTGAACTCTGGGAGTTGGTGATGGACAGGGAGGCCTGGCGTGCTGTGATTCATGGGGTCGCAAAGAGTCGGACACGACTGAGCGACTGAAGTTAACTGTAGGATATTTTGAGGATTTTTAATCTTTGACTGATTATGGAAGGTTTTGAGCAAAGAAATGACGTTAAAAAAAGAAATGATGTCATCTGATTTAAGCTTTAGTAAGATCTTGGACATGAACTTGGGCAAACTCTTCAAATTGATGAGGGGCAGGGAGGCCTGGCATCCTGCAGTCCATGGGGTTGCAAACAGCAAGATCTTTCTGGGGGCTTCCTTAGTGGTTCAAATGGTAAAGAATCTGCCTGCAATGTAGGAGACCCGGATTGGATCCCTGGGGTGGGAAGATTCTCCTAGAGGAGGAAATAGCAACCCACTCCAGTATTCTTGCCTGGAGAATTCCATGGACAGAGGAGCCTGGTGGGCTACAGTCCATGGGGTTGAAAGAGTCAGACATAACTCAGGGACTAACACTCACTAACTAAGGTTGCTCTGACTCATGCAGTTCTGGGCTAAAGTGGGGAGAGCTGTTAGGAGGGGTGCTAGATGGCTTTCATTTGCTCTTCAAATCTACTCTCCACCTTTCTCCAGCCTGCTCTGTGTCCTGGAAGGCTGACATCTAGGGACTACAGAAGTCGGCTACTTGCTCTCTGGCCTTTAGTGGATTCAGCTCATGGGTACCCGTTGGAGATGAGGGAAAGAGAAGAATGAGATGCAGGCATATATTCCACTTAGTCCTCTGGTTCCATCCCTGTAGTCACTGCCATTTGGCTGTGGCCCACAGGTCCTATCAGGTTGTGAGTTTCCCTGTAGCTACCCTACTGGGCTTCTGGTAACTGCTGTCTTCTGTTGCTCCTTTAGGCCTAGAGACAGACAGGGAGGCCTTCTCACTTGAGTCCCTGTGGCTTCATTATCCGTTAACCCTCGTTACACCTTTGCAAATATAGTTCCTTAGTTAAACTCGCTTCAGTTACCCCATCAGTATGCCATTTATGTCCTGTTGGGATTCTGGCTCTTTCAGTTATTTATTGGTATAGAAGAAACAACCCCCAAACTCAATGGCTTACGACAACCACAGTCGTGGATATGCTCATGATTGTATAGTTTAGGCGAGGCTTGGCATGGATGGCTTATCTTCACCCCATGTGGTATTGGCTAAGGTATCTGGGACTGAGGATTCACTTTCAAGAAGGCTCACTCAATTGATTGGCAAGTTGGTCCTTGCTGCTGTCTAGGAGCTCAGCTGACTCTGTCAGCTGGGGGCTTTGATTCTCCTCCAAGTTGGCCATTAGGGCTTCCACTTGGCATGGGGGCTAGGTTTTGGGAGGCAGGAAGCAGAAGCTGCCAGTCCTCTTAAAGCCTGGCATAGCATGGCTCCATCTATATGCAACTGGCTAAAGAAACACAAGCTGGAATCAAGATTGCCGGGAGAAATATCAATAACTTCAGATATGCAGATGATGCCACCCTTATGGTAGAAAGTGAAGAGGAACTAAAAGCCTCTTGATGAAAGTGAATGTGGAGAGTGAAAAAGTTGGCTTAAAGCTCAACATTCAGAAAACGAAGATCATGGCATCCGGTCCCATCACTTCATGGCAAATAGATGGGGAAACAGTGGAAACAGTGTCAGACTTTATTTTTGGGGCTCCAAAATCACTGCAGATGGTGATTGCCACCATGAAATTAAAAGACACTTACTCCTCGGAAGAAAAGTTATGACCAACCTAGATAGCATATTCAAAAGCAGAGACATTGCCGACTAAGGTCCGTCTAGTCAAGGCTATGGTTTTTCCTGTGGTCATGTATGGATGTGAGAGTTGGACTGTGAAGAAAGCTGAGCGCCAAATAATTGATGCTTTTGAATTGTGGTGTTGGAGAAGACTCTTGAGAGTCCCTTGGACTGAAAGGAGATCCAACCAATCCATTCTGAAGGAGATCAGCCCTGGGATTTCTTTGGAGGGAATGATGCTAAAGCTGAAGCTCCAGTACTTTGGCCACCTCATGTGAAGAGTTGACTCATTGGAAAAGACTCTGATGCTGGGAGGGATTGGGGGCAGGAGGAGAAGGGGACGACAGAGGATGAGATGGCTGGATGGCACCACTGACTCGATGGATGTGAGTCTGAGTGAACTCCAGGAGTTGGTGATGGACAGGGAGGCCTGGCGTGCTGTGATTCATGGGGTCGCAAAGAGTCAGACACGACTGAGTGACTGAACTGAACTGAAAGGACTCAGGGGCCAAGGCCACATGCAAGGAGGTAGAAAGGAGCACAGTGAATTCATGACCATCTTTCATGTACCATGCCACCTGAGACAAGAGGCTGTTGTCATAATTTGGGTGAGAGATGAAGATGGCTCGAACCACGTGATGGCAAAAAAGCTGTTGGATCCTGGCTATAGTGTGAAGTGAGCTGACAGGGTTGGCTGGTTGGCTGTGAGGTGGGAGAGACAGAGAGGAGTTGTGTTCATCTGTGCCTTCTGAGAAACAGAGGCCCAGACGGAATTAAACACATCAGTGTTTTATCATTATTATTTCCAGTGTGAAAGAAAATAGGAAAGGGGCCAGGGAAAGCTGGGTGAACCATCCCACCATGATGGAAATACGACTCAGGATGAAGAGGAGAGGAGAGAATTTGGGTTGAAAGAGTCCAAGGCCACCATGCAGTCTAAGGAAGCTTTGGCAAATCCATTGGAGAGTTGGCCAACAAAGGAGTCCTATGTCTCCTGGGAATGAGTCTGCCTTAGTATTCCTGCTATACTCAGTTACTGGTGGGGAGCAGTCCATGGAAGAAGTGGCCTTCATGCATATGTGATGATGGCTTTTAGGCACAGCATCTGGTGCTCTCACTTAGTTGAACTCTCTGGTTTGGAGGTCCGTGAGGCATAGTCTCATGGCTACCTCAGGAGTCAAGGACAACTCTAAGGTTTTTTCTCTATTTTTGGTTGTGCTGGGTATTTCTGTGGTGTGCATGCTCTTCTTTGCAGTGCTTGGCCTTTCTCTAGTTGTGGTACACAGGGGCTTATCTTGTTGTGGTGCACGGGCTCTAGACAGCATGGGCTCAGTAGTTGTGGTGCTCGGGCTTAGTTTCCCCATGGCGTGTGGGATCTTAGTTCCTCAACCAGGGATCAAACCCACAACCCCTGCATTGGAGGGTGGATTCTTAAGCCACTGGACTACGAGTGAAGTCCAAACTCTAAGGTTTTTGACCTGAGCAGCTGAAAGGATGAGTGCCTTTATGAACTGTGGAAGTCTACAGGAAAAGCTGATATGAAGAGGAATACCAAAAGTATGATTTTAGACATGTTAAGTTTGATATATCCATTACATATTCCAGTAGAAGTATCAAATAGGCAACTTAATCAACATGCCTTGATTTGGGGGAGATGTTCATGTTATAGATAATACATTAGAAATAGTAAGACCCTGAAAAAAATCTCTTCTCAATGAAGTTATAATGACTGCATTATTGGTACCAAATTGATAAAAATAATATAATATATATCAAAGTTTGGCAAATGAAATGTAAATTACCAAGTATAAAAGTAAAATTGTATTGGAAATGCATCTCTTTATAAGATGTATCTGTGAATGAGTATTACTTATTGCTAGAAAGAAACATTCAGCATCAACTGTATTCCTCTTTTTCATACATATTGATTTAAGTGTGCAGAAATCTTATTCACATAAATACACAGATCAGAGTGGAAGACATTTTATTATAGTAACATTACTTGGCTCTTTAAACTCCTTCTGCACCACATGCTGAAGATCGTGTAGCAAACTATTATCAAAAAATATTTTTAATTATCAGCTGACAACTCCAGTAGTTCTTCCTGCAGTTTTGGTGAAAGCAAAAAAATGGATCCCACCCGACTGCAACAAAATTGGTTACTGAATGATTAGAGTCATCTGCTTCATAAACACAGACCCAAATTTTGAAACTTTCCCTCTGTTTGATGCCTAAGGCATTTTTACTGTCTGGGGCACACAACCTGTAGAAAATTCTGGAAGGATGAGAGGTAGATCTTTACTTATTTATTTTTCTTTTTTTTAAATTTAGATTTATTTATTTTAATTGGAGGCTAATTACTTTACAATATTGTATTGGTTTCAGCAGAGTGTAAAAGAGAGGTAGGAAAGGAGGGTCTGCATTTATATCACAGTGTTCAGTCTTTTTCTGTAAGATGACTCTTCAGTTCAGTTCAGTTCAGTTGCTGAGTCGTGTCCGACTCTTTGCAACCCATGAATTGCAGCATGCCAGGCCTCTCTGTCCATCATCAACTCCCGGAGCTCACTAAAACTCATGTCCATCGAGTCAGTGATGCCATCCAGCCATCTCATCCTCTGTCGTCCCCTTCTCCTCCTGCCCCCGATCCTTCCCAGCATCAGAGTCTTTTCCAAAGAGTCAACTCTTCGCATGAGGTGGCAACGCATTGGAGTTTCAGCTTCAGCATCAGTCCTTCCAATGAACATCCAGGACTGATCTCCTTTAGGATGGACTGGTTGGATCTCCTTGCAGTTCAGGGAACTCTCAAGAGTCTTTTCCAACACCACAGTTCAAAAGCATCATTTCTTCGGTGCTCAGCTTTCTTCACAGTCCAACTTTCACATCCATACATGACTGGAAAAATCATAGCCTTGACTAGATGGACCTTTGTTAGCAAAGTAATGTTTCTGCTTTTTAATATGCTCTCTAGGTTGATCGTAAGTTTCCTTCCAAGGAGTAAGCGTCTTTTAATTTCATGGCTGCAGTCACTATCTGCAGTGATTTTGTAGCCCCCCAAAATAAAGTCTGACACTGTTCACACTGTTTCCCCATCTATTTCCCATGAAGTGATGGCACCTTTTGACATGATCTTCGTTTTCTGAATGTTGAGCTTTAATCCAACTTTTTCACTCTCCTCTTTCACTTTCATCAAGAGGCTTTTTATTTCCTCTTCACTTTCTGCCATAAGGGTGGTGTCATCTGCATATCTGAGGTTATTGGTATTTCTCCCGGCAATCTTGATTCCAGCTTGTGCTTCCTCCAGCCCAACGTTTCTCATGATGTATACTGCGTTTAAGTTAAATAAGCTGGGTGACAGTATACAGCCTTGACGTACTCCTTTCCTGATTTGGAATCAGTCTGTTGCTCCATGTCCAGTTCTAACTGTTGCTTCCTAACCTGCATATAGGTTTCTGAAGAGGCAAGTCAGGTGGTCTGGTATTCACATCTGTCTCAGAATTTTCCAGTTTATTGTGATCCACACAGTCAAAGGCTTTGGCATAGTCAATAAAGCAGAAATAGATGCTTTTCTGGAACTCTCTTGCTTTTTTGATGATCCAGCAGATGTTGGCAATTTGATCTCTGGTTCCTCTGCCTTTTCTAAAACCAGCTTGAACATCTGGAGTTCACAGTTCATGTATTGCTGAAGCCTGGCTTGGACAATTATGAGCATTACTTTACTAGTGTGTGAGATGAATGCAATTGTGCAGTAGTTTGAGCATTCTTTTTCACTGCCTTTCTTTGGGATTGGAATGAAAATGGAACTTTTGCAGTCCTGTGGCCACTGCTGAGTTTTCCAAAGTTGCTGGCCTATTGATTGCAGCACTTTCACAGCATCATCTTTCAGGATTTGAAATAGCTCAACTGGAATTCTATCACCTCCACTAGCTTTGTTCATAGTGATGCTTCCTAAGGCCCACCTGACTTCACATTCCAGGATGTCTGGCTCTAGATGAGTGATCACACCATTGTGATTATCCGGGTCATGAAGATCCTTTTTGTACAGTTCTTGTTAATATTCTTGCCACCTTTTCTAATATCTTCTGCTTCTGTTAGGTCCATGCCATTTCTGTCCTTTATCGAGCTCATCTTTGTATGACATATTCCCTTGGTATCTCTAATTTTCTTGAAAAAATCTCTAGTCTTTCCCATTCTGTTGTTCTCTATTTCTTTGCCTTGATCGCTGAGGAAGGCTTTCTTATCTCTTCTTGCTATTCTTTGGAACTCTGCATTCAGATGCTTATATCTTTCCTTTTCTCCTTTGCTTTTCACCTCTCTTCTTTTCACAGCTATTATTAAGGCCTCCTCAGACAGCCATTTTGCTTTTTTGCATTTCTTTTCCATGGGGATGTTCTTGATCCCTGTCTCCTGTACAATGTCATGAACCTCCATCCATAGTTCATCAGGCACTCTATCTATCAGATCTAGGCCCTTAAATCTATTTCTCACTTCCACTGTATAATCATAAGGGATTTGATTTAGGTCATACCTGAATGGTCTAGCGGTTTCCCCTACTTTCTTTAATTTAAGTCTGAATTTGGTAATAAGGAGTTCATGATCTGAGCCACAGTCAGCTCCTGGTCTTGTTTTTGCTGACTGTATAGAGCTTCTCCATCTCTGGCTGCAAAGAATATAATCAATCTGATTTCGGTGTTGACCATCTGGTGATGTCCATGTGTAGAGTCTTCTCTTGTGCTGTTGGAAGAGAGTGTTTGCTATGACTAGTGTGTTCTCTTGGCAAAACTCTAATAGCCTTTGCCCTCCTTCATTCCATACTCCAAGGCCAAATTTGCCTGTTACTCCAGGTGTTTCTTGAATTCCTACTTTTGCATTCCAGTCCCCTATCATGAAAAGGGCATCTTTTTTGGGTGTTAGTTCTAAAAGGTCTTGTAGGTCTTCATAGACCTGTTCAACTTCAGGTTCTTCAGTGTTACTGGTTGGGGCACAGGCTTGGATTACCATGATATTGAATGGTTTGCCTTGGAAACGAACAGAGATCATTCTGTTGTTTTTGAGATTGCATCCAAGTACTGCATTTCGGACTCTTTTGTTGACCATGATGGCTACTCCATTTCTTCTGAGGGATTCCTGCCCACAGTAGTAGATAATGGTCATCTGAGTTAAATTCACCCATTCCAGTCCATTTTAGTTCGCTGATTCCTACAATGTTGCTGTTCACTCTTGCCATCTCCTGTTTGACCACTTCCAATTTCCTTTGATTCATGGACCTGACATTCCAGGTTCCTATGCAATATTGCTCTTTACAGCATCAGCCCTTGCTTCTATCACCAGTCATATCCACAGCTGGGTATTGTTTTTGCTTTGGCTCCATCCCTTCATTCTTTCTAGAGTTATTTCTCCACTAATCTCCAGTAGCATATTGGGCACCTACCGATCCAGGGAGTTCCTCTTTCAGTATCCTATCATTTTGCCTTTTCATACTGTTCATGGGGTTCTCAAGCAAGAATATTGAAGTGGTTTGCCATTCCCTTCTCCAGTGGACCACATTCTGTCAGACCTCTCCACCATGACCCACCTGTCTTGGGTGGCCCCACAGGGCATGGCTTTGTTTCATTGAGTTAGACAAGTCTGTGATCCATGTGATCAGATTGGCTAGTTTTCTGTCATTATGGTTTCAGTGTGTCTGTCCTCTGATGCCCTCTCACAACACCTATCGTCTTACCTGGGTTTCTCTTAACCTGGACGTGGGGTGTCTCTTCACGGCTGCTCCAGCAAAGTGCAGCCACTGCTCCTTACCTTGGACGAGGGGTATCTCCTCACGGCCGCCCCTCCTGACCTTGAGCATGGAGTAGCTCCTTTTGGCCCTCCTGATTGTCTTTCACTTCATTTGAGACAGTTTTGATAGATTGTATTGTGACAGCTGTCATGAAAGTGAAAGTGAAAGTGAAGTCGCTCAGTCGTGTCCGACTCTTTGTGACCTCGTGGACTGTAGCCCACCAGGCTCCTTTGTCCATGGGATTCTCCAGGCAAGAATACTGGAGTGGGTTGCCATTTCCTTCTCCAGGGGAATCTTCCCAACCCAGAGATCGAACCTGGGTCTCCCACATTGGAGGCAAATGCTTTAACCTCTGAGCTACAAATCTTATCAAAATTGGTGAATTTTTGTGTAGCCATTTTAATTTTGAAGATGGAAAAAAAAGCAACATTTTCAGCATATTATGCTTTAATATTTCAAGAAAGGGAAAACTAACTGAAATGCGAAAAAGTATTTGTGCAGTGTATGGAGAAGGTGCTGTGATTGATCGCATGTGTCAAAAGTGTTTGTGAAGTATTGTGCTGGAACTTTCTCAGTGTATGATGCTGTCCTGTCAGGAAGACCAGTTAAAGTTGGTAGCAATCAAATTGAGACATTAATTGAGAACAATCAACATTATACCATGTGAGAGATAGCCGATAGACATACTCCAAATATCCAAATCAAGCACTGAAAATCATTTGCACCAACTTGGTTATGCTCATCACTTTTAATGTTTGGGTTCCATATAAGTTAAGCAGGAAAAAAAACCTTCTTGACCATATTTCCACATGCAATTCTCTGCTGAAATGTAATGAAAATGTTGTTTTTGAAACAAATTTTGATGGGCAATGAAAAGTGGATACTACACAGTAATGTGAAATGGAAGAGATCAAGGGCAAGTGAAATGAACCACCACCAACCACACCAAAGGCTGGTCTTCATCCAAAGAAGGTGATGTGTATATTGTGGAATTGGAAGGGAGTCCTCTATTATGAGCACCTTCTTAAAAAACGAATGATTGGTTCCAACAAGTATTGCTCCCAGTTAGACCAACTGAAGGCGGCACCCGATGAAAACATGTGGAATTAATCAAGAGAAAACACATAATCTTCCACCAGGATAACACAAGACCACATGTTTCTTTGATGACCAGACAAAAGCTGTTCAGCTTGGCTGGGAAGTTCTGATTCATTCACCATATTCACCAGACATTGCACTTTCAGATGTTCACTTACTTAAGTCTATACAAAATTTTCTTTGTGGAAAGAATTTCACTTCCCTGGAAGACTGTAAAAGGTAAACAGTTATTTGCTTAAAAAGATAAAAAGTTTTGGGAAGATGGAATTATAAAGTTGCTTGAAAAAATGGCAGAGGATAGTGGAACGAAACAATGAATTTGTTGTTTAGTAAAGTTCTTGGTGAAAAGGAAAAATCTGTCTTTTATTTTCACTTAGAAAAACCAAAGGAACTTTTTGATTAACCCAATACAATGGAAAGTCTTCTTATATCTCAGTTTGTACCATATGAAGCACAGTGATCACAAAAGTCCTTGGACAAGACGGTAGGGTTTATTTAGAAGGCGATTGGAGCAGGTCTCCAAGGCGTTTGACATAGGAACATGTTAGGGAGCTGATCTGAGGGGTCCCTGCATTGGTACAGGACAAGGCTTGTCCCTCGGCCTGGAGGAAGGTGATCCTGTTTTTCTGGCGTCTCAGGCTGTACTGAAGTATAAAAGCCAGGCGTAGGCTAGGGCCAGAGTAAGGTAAAAAGATTGGAGAAAGAAAACTGATAATGATGCTAAGGGAGGAGACTGATGTGGAAGATTGAGGTGGGAGTGGCTTTTAAGAACCCAGCAATGAGTTCGACCCCTGGAAACCAGTTTCAAAAATTGAGGGGCTTCCCTGGTGGTACAGTGGTTAAGAATCTGCTTTGCAATGAGTGAGGGGGGTGTAGGTTGCATCCCTGGTTGGGGGAACTAAGATCCCACAGGCTCTGAGGCAACTAAGTCTGTGTCCCGCAACTACTGAAGCCCATGTGCTCTGGAACCCACATGCCATGACTAGAGAGTCTGTGTGCCACAGTGAAAGATCCCTCATGATGCAGCAAAGATCCTAGCAGCTAAGACCTAACGCAGCCAAATAAATGAATAAATAAATAAGTAAATAAATATTTTTTTTAAAAAACTTGAGACTAGGTGTATAGAATTGGGGTGAATTGGGGATCAGAACCAGCTTAAAGATTGTGTAAGGAGAAACAACAGTTCAGATGGCAGGTGGAGAAATTACTTACTCTCAAGGGATCTGGCTCCTTAGAAGCTCCTTTCCCAGTCCCTTGGGTGCCATGAGGTCTCCCCACAGTGAAGGTGAGTAAGTAGCCAGCTGAGGGTAAGCCAGCTAAGCCAGCACCTTAACTCATCCCTCCCTCTTCTTGGTGTTGTAGAGAGATCATGGCATTCAAATCAGAAGACCATTGTCCTTCACTGGTTGTGTGACCTTTGGAAAACCCAATTGTGAGCCTCAGTTTCCTTATCTCTAAAATGGGAACAAAAAATTGACTTCTACTGCTTAAAAAAAATTAATCTAAATGGCTCCTTTGTTATTTTGCTGCTTTATAATGTTTTAAAAGTCAAAGATGCCTATTTGTGACTGTGCTTTCTGAATTATGAAATACTATATAACTAGTGAAGTGAAGTGAAAGTCTCGCAGTCGTGTCGGACTCTTTGCAACCCCATGGACTATACAGTCTATGGAATTCTCCAGACCAGAATACTGCAGTGGATAGTTTTTCCCTTCTCCAGGGGATCTTCCCAACCTAGGGATCGATCCCAGGTCTCCTGCATTGCAGGTGGATTCTTTACCAGCTGAGCCACAAGGGAAGCCCAAGAATACTGGAGTGCATAGTCTATCCCTTCTCCAGCTGAAGTTCCCAACCCAGGAACTGAACCAGGGTCTCCTGTATTACAGGCAAATTCTTTACCAACTGAGCTATCAGGGAAGCACATATAACTAGAGGCATGGGCAATTCAATTCAGTGAGTAAGCCCCTATGTGCCAGGCACTATAAGGTGGGAAGATTCAGACACAGAAGGCAGAAACTGCCTGGGGTGAGAGCCAAGCACTGATAAAACTCAGAATAAGGGAGAGTCAAAGAGAGGTACTGGCTACACTGGCAAAGCAATCTGAAGCCACATGGAGAAGTGATAACGAAATTGAACTCAGGGGATGAGAAGTTGGTCGTGGAGGAGGACAAGTTTGCCTTGAACCTTGAAGGCTGGGATAAAGGCATTGCTGGCTGAGGTGCTCATATGGAGGCATGGAAGTGCCTGTCCACAGCGCAGAACACTGTGGACATCATTTAGGTTAATTTAGGTTAGATATTTTT
Organism: Capricornis sumatraensis; assembly: GCF_032405125.1. Taxonomy (NCBI): domain Eukaryota; kingdom Metazoa; phylum Chordata; class Mammalia; order Artiodactyla; family Bovidae; genus Capricornis; species Capricornis sumatraensis. The sequence goes on along the minus strand of NC_091092.1, from coordinate 101,830,460 downwards.
TTTTCTATTTGAAATATTGCTGCCATGAGCAGTCTTATACGTATAACCTTATCAGTTTAGTTCAGTCACTTAGTCATGTCCAATTCTTTGAGAGCTCATAGACTGCAGCACACCAGGCTTTCCTGTCCAATCCTGGAGCTTGCTCAAACTCATGTCTATCAAGTTGGTGATGCCATCCAACCATCTCATCCTCTGTAGTCCCCTTCTCCTCCCACCTTTGATCTTTTCCAGCATCAGAGTCTTTTCCATTTGAGTCAGTTCTGTGCATCAGGTGGCCAAAGTATTGGAGTTTCAGCTTCAGCATCAGTCCTTCCCATGAATATTCAGGACGGATTTTCTTTAGCATTGACTGGTTGGATCTCCTTGCAGTCCAAGGGACTCTCAAGAGTCTTCTCCAACACCACAGTTCAAAAGCATCAATTCTTTGGTGCTTAGTTTTCTTTATGGTCCAACTCTCACATCCATACATGACTACTGGAAAAATCATAACTTTGACTAGACAGACCTTTGTTGACAAAGTAATGTCTCTGCTTTATAATATGCTGTCTAGATTGGTCATAGCTTTTCTTCCAAGGAGCAAGTGTCTTTTGATTTCATGGCTGCAGTCACCATCTGCAGTGATTTTGGAGCCCAAAAACATAGTCTGTCACTGTTTCCATTGTTTCCCCATCTAGTTGCCATGAAGTGATGGGACCAGATGCCATGATCTTAGTTTTCTAAATGTTGAGCTTTAAGCCAACTTTTTCACTCTCCTCTTTCACTTTTATCAAGAGGCTCTTTCATTCTTCTTCACTTTCTGCCATAAGGGTGGTGTCATCTGCATTTCTGAGGTTATTGATATTTCTCCAGGCAATCTTGGTTCCAGCTTGTGTTTCTTCCAGTCCAGCGTTTCTCATGATGTACTCTGCACATAAGTTAAATAAATAGGGTAACAATATGCCTTGACATATAGCTTTCCTGATTTGGAACCAGTCTATTCTTCCATTTCCAGTTCTAACTGTTGCTTCTTAACCTGCATACAGATTTTGAGGAGGCAGGTCAGGTGGTCTGGTATTCACATCTCTTGAAGAATTTCCCACAGTTTGTTGTGATCCACACAGTCAAAGACTTTGGTGTTCAGAAGTAGATGTTTCTCTGGAACTCTCTCACATTTTTGATGATCCAATGGATGTTGGCAATTTGATCTCTGGTTCCTCTTCCTTTTCTAAATCCAGCTTGAATATATGGAAGTTCATAGTTCACGTGCTGTTGAAGCCTGTCTTGGAGAATTTTGAGCATTACTTGGCTGGTGTGTGAGATGAGTGCAATTGTGCAGTACTTTGAGCATTCTTTGGCAGTGCCTTTCTTAGATATTGGAATGGAAACGGACCTTTTCCAGTCCTGTGGCCACTGCTGAGTTTTCCAAATTTGCTGGCATATTGAGTGCAGCACTTTCACAGCATCATCTTTCAGGATTTGAAATACCTCAACTGGAATTTCATCACCTCCACTAGCTTTGTTCGTAGTGATGCTTCCTAAGGCCCACTTGACTTCTCATTCCAGGATGTCTGGCTCTAGGTGAGTGATCACACCATCATGATTATCTGGGTCGTGAAGACCTTTTTTTACAGTTCTTCTGTGTATTCTTGCCACCTCTTCTTAATATCTTCTTCTTCTGTTAGGTCCATACCATTTCTGTCCTTTATTGTGTCCATCTTTGCATGAAATGTCCCCTTGGTATCTGTAATTTTCTTGAAGAGATCTCTAGTCTTTCCCATTCTATTATTTTTCTATATAAATAGCAGATATCAGGTCAATGGATCAAAGAGCCCTTTCTAGGCCTCTGAATATATAATACTATATTACCCTCCCTAAAAGTTGTGCTGGTTTTAATTACATCCTTCCTCTGAATCTACAATGATTTTTTTATGTCAACATAACAGGATTATGATATCTGATGATGGTGTTTGATCCATGATCTATGATTTGATCCCAAACCTTCTTTTCAATCTCATTTTTGTCTCACAGGCAGTGTGTATAGTGGTTAGGGCCATTGCTCCAGAGAAGAATGTTTGGGATTGAATCCGGGAACTATCAGTTCATATAGAAGGGTTGAGTACTCCTGCCAAGGTGACTGAGGCTCTCCAGGCTTTGGTTTTCTTATCTCTGGGGGAGAGTGGCCCTATGAAAAATTTGGGGGGCTCTCTTTTGGTTTTCAAATCTTTTTATGATGATTATCCATTGTGTGTTCTTTTAAAACATCTTATGACATATGAATGGCTTGACATGATCAGTCTCTTTGGAAGGTCAATGAGAGCCATTAAGACATTGAATCTGATAAGGCAGGGCTGGGAGGTTGGCAGAGTGGCCTGGATGGAGGTGCTCAAGGGAGGGACAGCAAGATGGGAAAGGCTGAGATTCTGGTGGTGACAGTCAGAAGGGAGAGAGTCAAGTGGAAGAGAGAGCGGTGGGTGAAAGTGGTCAGGAAATACAAACTTCCAGTTATAAGATGAATAAGTTCTGGGGATGTCATGTATAGCATGATGACTACAGTTAACAATACTGTATTGTATATTTACAAGTTTCTGAATAGATTTTAAAAGTTCTCATCATAAGAAAAAAACTTATAACTATGTAAGGTGATGGATGTTAATTAAACTTACTGTGATAGTCATCTCACAGTATATACACATACCAAATCATGTTGTATATCTTACACTAATATAATTATATATCACTTATTTTTCAGTAAAACTGGAAACAATTGTATACAGCCTAGATTAAGAAACATATTATTTATATAATGTTTAATTTAAAAATCTATGAAATATAAGTCGAAAACATTCAGAAAAGAGAGAGAATAGAGAAGGCTACCAGAGGGAGACTCAGTGGGGCATGGTGAGGGTGTGGATGAAGTGTGAGTGGGTGGGTAGGAGGTCCCCTTCCCAAGTCTGGGGGATGCTGTGGTCCTTTTTCACACCGAATCTACCTGTGGGGAAAATATTGGGCTTGTTCAGCATGCCAAAGAGAGCTGGTTTTTATTGCTACCTCACTGCACCACTGGTTTTATCCTGGCTTCAACGTGGCGGATTCATATTGATGTATGGCAAAACCAATACAGTGTGGTATAGGAAAAAAAATTTAAATTAAAAAAAATAAAATGACAAAAAAATAAATAAAAGGCAGCCACTAAAAAAAAAAAAGTAAAACAAACAAAAAAAATGCTCTTTTAACAGCAAATGCCATTCTGATGAGACTATCTTTTCCTTGTCCTCCCTCTTTCATTTCCCCTCACTCTTCTTAACTCCTTTATTACTGTGCCGCTGGGCATGTACCATGGGTAAGCACCATGGCAGTTGCCATGGGGGACATAGGAAAGAGACAATGTTAACCTCACTCTTAAAGGGACATGGCAGTGCACCTGCAGTTCCTTATGGTTTCTTCCCCAGATGACTTTGGAAATCACAGTGTGATGAGTGAAGTGGAGAAAGGGCCCATTGGTTATTGATTACCTCCTGCTATATGCCAGGTAGCTTGCTAGATGCTCTGCATACATTTTGTTATCTAATCCTCTCAATGAGTGGTAAGTATTATTACCTTGTCTTATAGATGAGATACGATTCTTGGGTTGGCAGCATCCCGTGGAGGAGGGGATGGCAACCCACTCCTGTATTCTTGCTTGGAGAATCCCATGAACAGAGAAACCTGGCAGGCTATACAGTCCGTGGCGTCACAAAACGTTGGACACGACTGAGTGACTAACACTTTCACTTTCATAGATGAGAAAATTGTGGCTCAGAGAGTTTCAGTAATTGTTGCAAGGCTGTAAAACAGATCTGAGAACAGATCTGTTTCATTAACATTCCACCCCACTCCGCCTTCCCGGTCTTTACATCCATTGGCAGAGGGACTGTGGAAACCCATGACCATCCCTCTCTGGCTGTGTTGAGGGCCTTGTTTATACTTCTTCTGGAAGGGAGGCAAGAGTTCTTGAAGTGAATGAAGAGCAGGTTCCAGTCAGCTCTTGCCTCTGAAAAGAGTCATGTGTGTGGCCCTGAGTCCCGGAGGATGGTGATTTCCTTGGACTGGTGAAAGTTCTGGAAAGGCTGTGAGCAGTGAACTTTTTAGAATGACTTCCATTCTCAGGCTCCTCAGGACCATGCTGATCATCTGCCTGGATTCCCAGTGGCATGAGGAAAGCCAGACTTGGATCAGCAGGAAGCCTTGTGCGCTCGCTTTCTGTAGAAAACCCTGGAAGCCACCACGTTGCTGTTGCTGGTGATGTTGAGAAGTGATTATGAGAAATGGGCTGATTGCAGAGCCTCACAGCTTAAAGGACATTTGAAAGCGAAAGTGTTAGTCACACAGTCATGTCCTACTTTTTGCAACCCCATGGACTATAGCCTCTGTGCATGGATTTCTCCAGGGAAGAATATTGGCATGGGTAGCCTTTCCCTTCTCCAGGGGTTCTTCCTGATCCAGGGATCGAACCTGGGTCTCCCACATTGTGGGCAGTTTCTTTACCATCTGAGCCACCAGGGAAACCCCCAAAGGACATTTAGCCACCAGGTTCTGGGCCCGCTTGGTTTTATCCATGGTATGGCTTCTTTCAAGTTACTGTTGATTAGACCTCTTGAGAACAGTGTGAGCTTGGCTACTCTGAGACAGCCTGAGGTGTCTCTCAGGACAGCTTGGGAGGCCCTTGTTGCTAGGAGTCCTGAGGTGGTGGCTGCCAGGGGATCTGGGGGCAGCCTCAGCCATGCAGTTCTCAGCATCCAGGGCCTTCAGAGAGCCTTGGTCTGACCACCTGGTACTCCAGGAAGTTGTGTTTCTTGTTGAGGGATTGGGGAGCATTTCTTTGGCCCTCAGCTCCCCAGTGACCGAAAGAGATGTTGAAGGTGGAACATTTCTGAGGTTCCTCCCTGAAGGGAGTTCCAGGAAGCTCTTCTGGCAGGCTGGGTAGGAGACTTCCCTCTGGGAGTCCCTAATATCACATCCACATCCCAGGCCTGTACTTATCTCATTAAGCTGAGATGAGCTGCCACTGAAATTAAAGATAGATCATTAGAGGCAGGTAGAGAAGACTTGCCAGCACCTAGCATGGTGCCTGCCTGGTACACAAGAGATGCTCTGTCAGTGGTGACCCATTTGTTGAACTGAGAGGGCTACCCTCGAGCAAGAGATGGGGTGGGGCTGGGGGACTCAGGTTCTTTCCATCTTCTGGATCTGCTTGTGTCCTCAGAGTTGCACAATGGTTGATTTGTTCCTATAGCATGTGTCTGCATTGGAGGCAGTAAAAAGGAGACGTGGAGAAAGTGGAAAGGATGACCTTTTTTTCAAGTAAACAGAATTCCCTGGTAGATCAGTGTTTTCTGGCCATCTCTAAGCAGCAAGAGTGTCTGGGAAGGTAAATGTGTTTACCTAGGCTTGTTTTCTTAAACAAAATCAGGCTCTTTTAGCTTACATGGGAATGTATTCTTTTTCTAGTGCTGCTGTAACAAAGTACCACAAATTGGGTGATTTAAACGATCAATATATATTGCCTCACAGTTCTGGGGGCCAGAAGTCTGAGATCAAGATGCTGGCATGGTAGATTTTTTCTGAGGGATGTGAGCGAAGGATCTGTTTTTTGTAGTTTGGTGGTTTGCTGGCAATCTTTGGCATTCTTTGGCTTGTTCCTTGGCAACACTCAGATGTCTGCCTCTATCTTCACATGGCATTCTCCCTGTGTGTGTGTGTTCTCTGGGTCCAGATTTCCGCTTTTCATGAGTTGCTTGGAATGCAAGGAGATCAAACCAGTCAATCCTAAAGGAAATCAACCTTGAATGTTCATTGGAAGGACTGATGCTAAAGCTCCAATACTTTGGCCACCTGATATGAAGAGCCGACTCACTGGAAAAGACTGGAAAAATGCTGAGAAAGATTGAAAGCAAAAGGAGAAGGGCGTGGCAGAGGATGAGATGGTTGGATGGCATTATCCACTCAATGACATGAATTTAAGCAAACTCTGGGAGATAGTGGAGGACAGAGTAGCCTGGCATGGTACAGTCCACAGGGTCCCAAAGAGTTGGACATAAGTTCATGACTGAACAACAATAAAGACATAGTCATATTGGATTAGGTGAGTTAGGCCCACCCTGATGACCTCATCTTAATTTGATCATCTACAAAGACCCTATTTCCAAATAAGATCACATTCACAGGACTGGGGCTGGAATTTCAACATCTTTTAGAAGAACACATTTCGACTTCTAGCAGGGAATTTTAAAACATAGCCTTCATTAACATTCTTCAACACTCCTCCCATCAAGAGGTAGGTCTTTCACCTCCCTCCCCCCAAATCTGATTGCTTATGATTACATCTACTAATAGAATATGGTGGAAATGATTTCCAAGGCTATTGGAGAAGGCCCTGCTTATGGCCCCTGCTTGGCTTTCTTGGGAAACTCTGGAAGAAGCTAGTCACCATGTTAGAAGCCTGACCATCCTGGGATCATTATCATGGAGATGTTGGTGCTCCAGTCTTTAGTCCCAGCTGAGCTTCTGGACAACAGTCTGCCCTGTGTGTGTACCATGTTGGACATCCAGCCCACTCGAGCCTTCAGATGACTGCAATCCCAGCTGGCATTTGACTGCAACCACATGAAGGCCCCAAGCAAGAACTGTTCAGACAAACCTTTCCTGAAGTCCTGACCCACAAAATCATGAACAAAATCAAGCTGTTTTAAAGTCACCCTATTTGCTAAGCTGTTACACATCAATGGAAAACTAGAATAATCCACAAGAAAAAGAAAATGAATATTGGTCAGCCAATAAGAGCAGTGAGGAATCTGAGACTCAGAATTATCATCAGGAAGATGGCCCCCTCTGGAGCCCTTCATCAGAGGTTTTGGGTTCCCAGATTTCCACTGAGGGTTGGGGTCCTTCCTTCATTCTGAGACACTTAGTTAAGACAAGCCTACATCTGAGTGACCAAAATGCTGATTTTATCTGAACATTCAAATAATCATTTTCATGGGAAAAATTGTGTCCAGTGTAATCACAGCTAACTATTGTAATGAAAGCAGGGATCCTTGGCTTGTCCTTTCACCAATAGGCTGCTTTGCCCGAACTGGGGATTAGTTGTCATTGGAAAACATGGTGCTGGCTTGTATTAATATAACTTCGCCAAGAAGTAGGTACCTCCCATCCCCACTTTTATAGTCAATGAACAGCCCTATGGGTAGCATGTTTCTGGCAGACTCTGAATTCTGCACCATAGTTTTCAGTTTTCTAGTTTATTCTGGGGCTCCCAGAACCAGAAATCTAGTTCTCAAGTGATGGATGAAAACAGGGGCTTGTCTTGTGATAGAATTTTCTGAATATGCTAAAGGTCATTCTGTGCTGGCCAGCTCACCTGTGGGTATCTGTGTTGCCTGCAGTGTCCAGGTTCTACTGCATTTCTGTCCATGTGGTTCTGTTTCTCTGTGTGTTTGCTAGGCCTGAAGACTCAAGATTTCTCCATTATCCCTTCTTTATATTGTGTCTAATCTTGATTAGACCTTGATTTGTTTGACCTTTGTTCTATTTTCCTTGACTTCTTTGTATTCAGTTTCATGCTTTGCTCAATCTCTCTCACAGCAGTTGCCAAGCAACTTCCTTTCTTTTCTACAGATTCTCTCTAAAATTCCATGTTTCATGAAGCCCTTTGCTCAGCCACACTGGTACGCTCCAGTTTTTGTGTATAACTGTGTTAAAACTATGGATTATAAACCAAAGGGAACACTACATGGAGCAGGATGCAAAGTGGTTAGGGAATAGGGTTTGAAGTCAGAGAAGCCTGGGTTCAGATTCTGGCTCTGCTACATATTAACTGGGTGATATTGAGCAATCTGTTTAACTTTCCACACCTCCATTTCCTTATCTGTAAAATGGGTACAACAAATTGTATTTTCCCAAGATGGCCACAACATTCTCTCATCACCCATTTTCTTCAAGAACCTTGTTGCTTCCTTTCAGAAGATGGGGCCCATGCTCTTTACTTTTGAATCTGGACAGGTTTGTGGCTTGCTTGTAATTGATTGAATGCAGTGGATATAATGCTACATGACCTTAGAGAGTAGGTAAGAAAAGGTGATGCAGTTTCTAGCTTGCTTGCTGGAACATTCATGCTGAAGTCGCCAGCTTCTGAGTAAGCTGTCTAGCTGTCTAGAACCCACCATGCTGTGAGGAAGCCCAAATGAGTTCAGGTTCAGTTCAGTCACTCAGTCATGTATGACTTTGTGGCCCCATGGACTGCAGCATGCCAGGCCTCCCTGTCCATCACCAACTCCCAGAGTTTACTCAAACTCATGTCCATTGAGTCGGTGATTCCATCCAACTATCTCATCCTCTGTCTTCCCCTTTTCCTCCCATCCCCAACCCCTCCCAGCATCAGGGTCTTTTCCAATGAGCCAGTTCTTCGCATCAGGTGGCCAAAGTATTGGAGCTAGAAACCAAATTGAGAAGCTCTCAAAATACTGTTGATCCTCCCTACAGGTAAATCTCCCTACTTGCCAAAATTTATGTGTAACCCAAAATCAATACTTGCATTGCAGAGGGCTTTTGTGGTCTTTTGGGGACATGTGTATAGTGACAAATAATTTGAGTCACCTGATGCACAGTTCCCAGCTAATATTGAACAAGACTTCAATCTCTCCCTTCTTGTTTCAGCACTCAGATGGTGCTAGTGGTAAAGAATCCACCTGCCAATGCAGGAGATGTGAGATGCCAGTTTGATCCTTGGGGCGGGAAGATCCTGTGGAGGAGGACCTGGCGACCCACTCCAGTATTCTTGCCTGGAGAATCCCATGGACAGAGGAGCCTGGCAGGGTCCATAGGGTTGCAAAGAATCAGACATGACTGAAGTGACTTAGCACATTCACACATACTAAACAAGTGTCCTTTTGGCAGTCTAATATTTTGTGCCATGTTTTGTTGAGTGTATGTTTGTATTTTTTATTGGTGCTTTTGCTGCTTAAAGTAACCCCCAAGTGCAGTGTTGAAGTGCGGCCTTGTGTTCCTAAGTGCAAGAAGACTGTCATGTGCTCTGTGGAGAAAATATGTGTGTTGGGCACATTTCCTTCAGGCATGTTCTATTGCTGTTGGCTGTGAGTTCAATGTGAATGAACCAACAATATGGATCCAATAAGGTGTCAGAAACACATGAAACAAGGTTTACATATTGATCAGTTGTTGAAAATATTGTAAAGAGAGGCTTGCGGGAACTTAAACCTGGTATTTCCTCAGGAGCATTTGCTAATTTAGTTTTTATAGTGGTGACTTTATAGGGTGTAAGTACTTCAAATAATGAGAATAGACTGTGTTTGAACATGGAGGATGCTGTCAGCCCCCAGCTGCTCCAGCCTCCTGCAGTCCCTGCTACAGTCACTGTGTTACTGCAGCTGCAGGAAAGACACTGAGCCACACAGCCCAAGAGAGTCCCCAGATTCTTGACCTCAGGAAACTGTGAGATATGGTCATTTTGCTTTTAAGCAAAAATATTTAATATCTTATTGTTGTTATTTATATATTTATAATACTTATCATATCATTGTTTAGTCACCAAGTCATGTCTGACTCTTTGTGACCCTATGGACTGCAGCCTGCCAAGCTCCTCTGTCCATGGAATTCTCCAGGCAAGAATACTGGAGTGGGTTGCCATGTCCTTCTACAAGGGATCTTCCTGACTCAGGGATCGAACCTGCATCTCTTGCTTGGCAGGTGGATTCTTTACCACAAAATCACTGCAGATGGTGACTGCAGCCATGAAATTAAAAGACACTTACTCCTTCGAAAAAAAGTTATGACCAACCTAGATAGCATATTCAAAAGCAGAGACATTACTTTGCTAACAAAGGTCCGTTTAGTCAAGGCTATGGTTTTTCCAGTGGTCAAGTACGGATGAGAGAGTTGGACTGTGAAGAAAGCTGAGCACCGAAGAATTGATGCTTTTGAACTGTGGTGTTGGAGAAGACTCTTGAGAGTCCCTTGGACTGCAAGGAGATCCAACCAGTCCATTCTAAAGGAGATCAGCCCTGGATGTTCTTTGGAAGGAATGATGCTAAAGCTGAAACTCCAGTACTTTGATCACCTCATGTGAAGAGTTGACTCATTGGAAAAGACTCTGATCCTGGGAGGGATTGGGGGCAGGAGGAAAAGGGGATGACAGAGGATGAGATGGCTGGATGGCATCACTGACTTGATGGACGTGAGTCTGAGTGAACTCCGGGAGATGATGATGGACAGGGAGGCCTGGTGTGCTGCGATTCATGGGGTCGCAAAGAGTCGGACACGATTGAGCAACTGAACTGATTGACTGAACTGAACCGGCCACACAAGAGAGTTGAAAGAACTCTTATGACTTCTTGTCCAGCTTTTTGGTTCTCTGAGCCAGGAGAATGGGAGAAGCTTTGAATTGGATATGAGATTAAAATATTGACTTATATTGGATTTTTAAAATGCTAAAATAAGGCTTGTTTTTAAAGTGGCCTGGAAACCAGGAGATTTTAGATCTGAAACTAACACAATATTGTAAATCAACTGTACTTCAATTTTAGAAAGTCAGGAAATTTGTCTAGGACATTTTCACAAGGCAGGGAAACTGGTTTGATGTAACCAGATTGAAGGCAATAATGAAGAAAAATACAGCCATTTCCTGTTTATACTTGGTCAGCTTGAGCTTGTTTAATAAACTAGTTCCACAGGCATTAAACTTGTATGAGTTCAACTGTACACATTGCTACATCTTTCCATGGTCGTCAGTCTTTATCTCATATAATTTAAAATACTTAAAATTCTATTTTGTATCTCTTCTTTATTAAATATTCTTCACTACATACTTAATACATATAAAATACATGTAGAAATTCATATAACTGTATAGTGTTGCACCATATATACAGAATCACCTATACTGTTCCTTGTGGAAAATTTAAAGCATTTTTTCAAGGGCTATTTTTACAATATGTGATTTTTGCCTTATGTACTGGTTGCTGAAGTTAACACTCTATGTAAAATGAAGGTATGACTCTTTTGCACTGCAAAATTCAGGGGCAAGGGAAGGTAGGGTGAAGAAAGCATATTGTTTTTGTAATCATTGATGTGCCCAGTATATCCAGTTCATCCAGTTTCTTCTAGAGAAGGTGTGGTTTCATGTTTTCACCTTCTAAAATGATAACATGTTAGAGATTAAAGCAATCTTAAAGGTCTTTGTTGTTGTTCAGTCACTCAGTCATGTCTGACTCTTTGTGACTCCATGGCCTGTAGTATGCCAGGCTTCCCTGTTCTTCACCATATCCCTGAGTTTGCTCAAACTCAAGTCCATTGAGTCAGTGATACCATCCAACCATCTCATCCTTTGTTGCCCCCTTCTCATTTTGCATCAGGGTCTTTTCCAGTGTGTTTGCTCTTTGCATCAGGTGGCCAGAGTATTGGAGCTTCAGCTTAAGGTCACTAGCCACCCCTCATTTTACTTTATTTTTTAATTAATTTATTTATTTTAATTGGAAGCTAATTACTTTACAATATTGTAGTGGTTTTTGCCATACACTGACATGAATCAGCCATGGGTGTACATGTGCTCCCCATCCCATCCCTCAGGGTCATCCCAGTGCACCAGCCCTGAGCACCCTGTCTTATGTATTGAACCTGGACTGGACATCTGTTTCACATATGATAATATACATGTTTCAATGCTGTTCTCTCAAATCATCCCACACTTGCCTTCTCCCAGAGTCCAAAAGACTGTTCTGTACATCTGTGTCTCTTTTGCTGTTTTACATATAAGGACATCATTACCATCTTTCTAAATTCCATATATATGCGTTAGTGTACTGTATTGGTGGTTTTTTTTTTTTTCTGACTTACTTCACTCTGTATAATAGGCTCCAGTTTCATCCACCTCATTAGAACCGATTCAAATGCATTCTTTTAAATAGCTGAGTAATATTCCAGTGTGTATATGTACCACAGCTTTCTTGTCCATTCCTTTGCTGCTGAACATCTAGGTTGCTTCCATGTACTGGCTATTGTAAACAGTGCTACGATGAACATTGGGGTACATGTGTCTCTTTTAATTCTGGTTTCCTCGGTGTGTATGCCCAGCAGTGGGATTGTTGGGTCATATGGCAGTTCTATTTCCAGTTTTTTAAGGAATCTCCACACTGTTCTCCATAGTGGCTGTACTAGTTTGCATTTGCACTAACAGTGTAAGAGGGTTTCCTTTTCTCCGCACCCTCTCCAGCATTTATTGTTTGTAGACATTTTGATAGCAGCCATTCTGCCTGGCGTGAGATGGTACCTCATTGTAGTTTTAATTTGCATTTCTCTGATAATGAGTGATAGTGAACATCTTTTCATGTGTTTGTTAGCCATCTGTATGTCTTCTTTGGAGAAATGTCTGTTTAGTTCTTTGGCCCATTTTTTGATTGGGTCGTTTATTTTTCTGGAATTGAGCTGCAGGAGCTGCTTGTATATTTTTGAGATTAATTCTTTGTCAGTTGCTTCGTTTGCTATTATTTTTTCCCATTCTGAAGGCTGTCTTTTCACCTTGCTCATTGTTTCCTTCATTGTGCAAAAGCTTTTAAGTTTAATTAGGTCCCATTTGTTTATATTTCCATTACTCTGGGAGGTGGGTCATAGATGATCCTGCTGTGATTTGTCTCAGAGGGTGTTCTGCCTATGTTTTCCTCTAGGAGTTTTATAATTTCTGGGTTACGTTTAGATCTTTAGTCCATTTTGAGTTTATTTTTGTGTTTGGTGTTAGAAAGTGTTCTAGTTTCATTCTTTTACAAGTGGTTGACCAGTTTCCCCAGCACCACTTGTTAAAGAGATTGTCTTTTCTCCATTGTATATTCTTGCCTCCTTTGTCAAAGATAGGGTGTTCATAGGTGTGTGGATTTATCTCTGGGCTTTCTATTTTGTTCCATCGATCTATATTTCTGTCTTTGTGCCATTACCATACTGTCTTGATGACTGTAGCTTTGTAGTATAGTCTGAAGTCAGGCAGGTTGCTTCCTCCAGTTCCATTCTTCCTTCTCAAGATTGCTTTGGCTATTCGAGATTTTTTTGTATTTCCATACAAATTGTGAAATTATTTGTTCTAGTTCTGTGAAAAATAGCATTGGTAGCTTGATAGGGATTGCATTGAATCTATAGATTGCTTTGGGTAGTATACTCATTTGCACTATATTGATTCTTCTGATCCATGAATATGGTATATTTTTCCATCTATTTGTGTTCTCTTTGATTTCTTTCATTAGTGTTTTATAGTTTTCTATATATAGGTCTTTTGTTTCTTTAGGTAGATTTATTCCTAAGCATTTTATTTTTTTTGTTGCAATGGTGAATGGAATTGTTTCCTTAATTTTTCTTTCTGTTCTCTCATTGTTAGTGTATAGGAATGGAAGGCATTTCTCTATGTTAATTTTATATCTTGCAACTTACTGTATTCATTGATTAGCTCTAGTAATTTTCTGATGGAGTCTTTAGGGTTTTCTATGTAGAGGATCATGTCATTTGCAACCAGTGAGAGTTTTACTTCTTTTCCAATCTGGATTCTTTTTATTTCTTTTTCTTCTCTGATTGCTGTGGCTAAAACTTCCTAAACTGTGTTGAATAGTAGTGGTGAGAGTGGGCACCCTTGTCTTGTTCCTGACTTTAGGGGAAATGCTTTCAACTTTTCACCATTGAGGATAATGTTTGCTGTGGGTTTATCATCTATGGCTTTTATTTTGTTGAGGTATGTTCCTTCTATGCCTGCTTTCTGGAGGGTTTTATGATAAATGAATGTTGAATTTTGTTAAAGGCTTTCTCTGCATCTATCGAGATAATCATATGGTTTTTAACTTTCAATTTGTTAATGTGGTGTATTACATTGATTTGTGGATATTAAAGAATCCTTGCATCTCTTGGATAAAGCCCACTTGGTCATGATGTATGATCTTTTTAATATGTTGTTGGATTCTGTTTGCTAGCATTTTGTTAAAGATTTTTGCATCTATGTTCATCAGTGATATTGGCCTGTAGTTTTATTTTTTTTGTGGTATCTTTGTCAGGTTTTGGTATTAGGGTGATGGTGGCCTCATAGAATGAGTTTGGAAGTTTACCTTCCTCTGCAATTTTCTGGAAGAGTTTGAGTAGGATAGGTGTTAGCTCTTCTCTAAATTTTTGGTAGAATTCAGCTGTGAAGCCATCTGGTCCTGGGCTTTTGTTTGCTGGAAGATTTCTGATTATAGTTTTGATTTCTGTACTTGTGATGGGTCTGTTAAGATTTTCTATTTTTTCGTGGTTCAGTTTTGGAAAGTTATACTTTTCTAAGAATTTGTCCATATCTTCCAAGTTGTCCATTTTATTGGCATGTAGTTTCTAATAGTAGTCTCTTATGATCCTTTGTATTTCTGTGTTGTTTGTTGTGATTTCTCCATTTTCCTTTCTAATTTTGTTGATTTGATTCTTCTTCCTTTGTTTCTTGATGAGTCTGGCTAATGTTTTGTTTATTTTATTTATTTTTTTGAAGAACCAGCTTTTAGCTTTGTTGATTTTTACTATGGTCTCTTTTGTTTCTTTTGCATTTATTTCTCTCCTATTTTTTTTGTGATTTCTTTCCTTATATAACCCTGGAGTCTTCATTTCTTCCTTTTCTAGTTGCTTTAGGTGTAGAGTTAGGTTATTTATTTGATTTCTCTCCTGTTTCTTGAGGTAAGCCTGTATTGCTATGAACTTAGCACTGCTTTTACTGAATCCCATAGGTTTTGGGTTGTTGTGTTTTCATTTTCATTCATTTCTATGCATATTTTGATTTCTTTTTTAATTTCTTCTGTGATTTGTTGGTTTTTCAGAAGAGTGTTGTTTAGCCTCCATATGTTTGTATTTTTAAGTTTTTTTTTCTGTAGTTGACACCTAATCTTACCGCATTGTGATCAGAAAAGATGCTTGGAATGATTTCAATTTTTTTGAATTTATCAAGGCTAGATTTATGGCTCAGGATGTGAGCTATCCTGGAGAAGGTTCCATGTGCACTTGAGAAAAGGTGAAATTCTTTGTTTTGGGGTGAAATGTCCTATAGATATCAATTAGGTCTAACTGCTCCATTGTATCATTTATTATTATTATTATTTACTTATTTTTTAATATAAATTTATTTATTTTAATTGGAGGTTAATTACTTTACAATATTGTATTGGTTTTGCCATACATCAACATGAATCCACCAGAGGTATATACATGTTGCCCATCCTGAACCTCCCTCCCCATATCATTTAAAGTTTGTGTTTCCTTGTTAATTTTCTGTTTAGTTGATCTATCCATAGGTGTGAATGGGGTATTAAAGTCTCCCATTATTACTGTGTTACTGTTAATTTCCCCTTTCATACTTTTTAGTATTTGTCTTACATATTGTGGTGCTCCTTTGTTGGGTGCATATATATTTATAATTTTTATATCTTCTTGGATTGATCCTTTGATCATTATTTAGTGTCCTTCTTTGTCTCTTTTCACAGCCTTTATTTCAAAGTCTATTTTATCTGATATGAGTATTGCTATTCCTGCTTTCTTTTGGTCTCCATTTGTGTGAAATATCTTTTTCCAGCCCTTCACTTTCAGTCTGTATGTATCCCTTGTTGTGAGGTGGGTCTCGTGTAGACAGCATATATAGGGGTCTTGTTTTTGTAGCCATTCAACCAGTCTTTGTCTTTTGGTTGGGGAATTCAACCCATTTACATTTAAGGTAATTATTGATAAGTATGATCCCATTGCCATTTACTTTATTGTTGTGAGTTCAAGTTTATAAACCTTTTCTGTGTTTCCTGTCTAGAGAAGATCCTTTAGCATTTGTTGAAGAGCTGGTTTGCACCCATCATTTTAGAAAAGGGAAGCCAGTTCCTAGAGAAGTAAATTAATGTGTCCATGGTTACATGGCACCTTAGTGGTAGATTCAGTAATAGAACCTGGTAGTCCTGTATGCAAATTGACTTTCCCTTTCATCTGCCATGCTGCTCTGCACTCTGGCCAGTCAAGCAGGCACTGTGAGCTTGCCATGGCTTTAAGCCATCTAGGGACTGAGGGTCCCCACAGCTTGGATCCAGGCCATTGCCCTTGGTTCATTCTGGAGAAGACAGGGATGCAGGATTGATCTCAGTTACGAGAAGGGTGCTTCTGTATCAGAGCTGGTTTCTTCTTTAAAGCAGGATTCCCAGGGTAGAAGGGATCTTTTCCTTTCCCTTTGTGTACATCCCAAACCTGTTCCCTGGGCACGTGCACTTCCTACTTCCCTATTCTGGTCCAGGCCCTGGACTGAGACTCACCACAACAAAGACTGGCACCGTGAGCAGATCAGCCCCGAGGCTGTAGTCCTAGCCATGGAGGCTAAAACATTCTTCTACAAGCCCTCTGATCTCAGTGGTTTTAACTCACTCTTGGAATCAGCTTTCTCTGGGATTCTGTTCTCAGCAATCACTTATGTCAAAGGTTGTAGTCCCTGAAGAGATCTTTGTGAAGGAGAAGGATCTTGTTCATCCACCCCCCGTCCCTGGCCCCCATCTGATTCCAGGGGAGATAGCACTTAAAATTCTTCTTGGTTCCTTTGGGACATTCAGATCCTGAATGCTCTTCTTCCTCTATCAGATGTTTGTCTTGATTTTGTAGCTTTTACTTCTAGAGTTTCAAAGCAGGTAAAGTGAAGCCTTCCTGTGACATTTGGAAACCTCACTGTTTTTCTTTACCTCAATTGGTAAAGTGAGTGAGATCTCCTGATACCCCCAGATGTTTAAGCATCTTGGTTTTAGACAACCATGGAAAATTCCAGCCTGTATTTTGTTTACACCTGCTGCCCAGTGCTGCTGCCCCTACCACAGGGAGCACTGCTCTGTTTCCCAGCCTGGAAGAATTCATTTATATCCCTCACTTTCCCTTAAGACAGTATAAAACTTAACAAAGCCCATACAAAGAAAATCAGTGCCTATGAATGGGGGGATTTTTTTTTCTACTTAAAAATCAGTATTGCATTTTTCCTGTTATTTTTTGACAGCTGATCATACTGAGGCCTCTCAAATAATCTGTTAATTGCAATGAGCTGAATGTCTGTCTTTCTCATGGAACACACATCTGATTCATGTCTTCTGCTCTTTCCTGTGCAGCCCTGACACTGCGATGATGATGCAACTGGAATATAAATCTTCTCACTCATGCTGGAGCAGAAAATACAAGCAGAGTGTCTGCCAGCCCCCCGGGTATCGTGGGATGAAAGGAGGCAGTCACAGAGGCAGAAAAGAGTGGATGCTGTGTTTCATCAGGGTATTTCCCAGGGTGTTTCACAAATGTGTGTTTGTGTGTGTGAGAAAGAGAGAGAGAGATAGAGAGAACCTTCAAACTCTGAAGAAGCCACCATCTTTGAATTGGCATCTTTGTGTGTTCTGGAATGTCCTCAAGGGCTTGGGAGGAGGCCAGTAATGATACTGTATCTATTTCAACAGATACATATTTTAATGATGTTTTCTTAAGGGTGTTAGGGGAATTCAGAAGACTGGGGCTCAGCCTTTGATCACAACATTACATCAACAAGTGCTCAGACATCGATTGAATCATATAATGGGAAACAAAAGTCTTTTTTTTTTTCTGTCTCCAGCTGAGCAAGTCCTAACACAAGGGTGATCAGGACGTGTCAGTCTTCAGAGGGCTTTGCCTTCTTCTTCCGGGTGCAAGTCACTTTGGGTAAAAGTACCCACTACTTGCCAAACCCTTAT
Source organism: Capricornis sumatraensis (assembly GCF_032405125.1). Taxonomy (NCBI): domain Eukaryota; kingdom Metazoa; phylum Chordata; class Mammalia; order Artiodactyla; family Bovidae; genus Capricornis; species Capricornis sumatraensis. The sequence goes on along the minus strand of NC_091092.1, from coordinate 101,812,722 downwards.
GTGAACGGCTGGGTGCCGAGGATGCAATATGGAGTGTGACAGGCATGTTAAAGAGACCTGAAGATATGAAGGAGGTTTAAGAAGAATGATGTGACAATTCTAAGCCCTTGAAGAGTGGGTTCTCCTCCATATGTATTAAATTGTGCCCATTTATGTTAGCCTTTATACATACTCACATCCAACCAGCTTCTATGTCCAAACAGCTGGGTAGTTTAAATCACAACTAGATGTTTTAGATTTTTTATCTTTAGTCTGGTGGTTCTCAAAGTGTGGCCCAACTGCATCACCATCACTGGGAACTTTTGAGACATGTGGATTCTCAGGCCTCATCCCAACTCTGGGACGAAGTCTGGAACTCAGTGTATTTTAACTGGTCTCCAGTAGATTCTGATGCACACTCATGTTTGAGAACCACTGCTTCAGGAGGATTTGTGCCCGCTGCTTTTAGTAGCGTTGTTGTTTTCACTCCTCCAAATGGAAGCCAACATGGTCAAATAAAGATCAGGTGGAGCATTCCATACAAGAGGAGTGCAGTTGTCACCTGAGTTCACTTGCTAAGATTTCCCTGGTCTCTTCCAGAATCTGGTTGTGAAAGTGGGTGCTGTAGGAAAAAAAAAATGAACCATGGATATGATGACCTAAGAGATTTTTAAGAACTCTAATTTTGGTTAGCATTTGTTCCTTGAACGACTCACCTTTTCTTTGCCTTTGGGGAATTTATTTCTTGGTAAAAAAAAATAATTTGAGTTGCAAAGGGGCTTCATATTAGATTTCCAGTAGAGATGAAAGGGACATAGGGAATAGATTGTCTTATAAGATGTAATGCTATATTGAATTGAATGTCAAGTTAATGATCTATTTTCTTTGAAGTTAAGGTTATGGAGGATCTTGAATCAAAATGATTCAATGAGGCAGAAAGGCAGCAAATTCCTTTTAGTGATTTACTTGGTAACTTTGAGTAATTCTGCTGTCTACTGCATCTACTTGCCCCACTTCCTTTAATGACAGGCTTTTACAGGTTGTGTTGGGTATTGGCGGTGGTTCACAGATCTAACATCTCTTAAACATGACATTTTGTGGTGTGAAGAATAAGAGGTTTGATATTGTGCAAAGAGGGTCTTGAAGGACCTTCTGCCCAAAGAGAGAGTATTTTCCACTGTGTCGATGGGTGTGCACTGGAGCCGTGCCAATTGTCTGCCTAATTGGATCCATTAATTTCCACTGATAAGGTAGCCAATGTACAACCCTGCCCAGGTAACTACAGTGAGTGAATCAGTAAACATCTGTTGAGGACCAACTGAGTGAGGAAGATGCTGAGAGTTTAGGGTTGAGGTGAAGGAGGCGTTTTTTGCTTTCAAGTAACTTCAGTTCTAAACAGATGCATCTTTTAAAGAAAACCCTAGCAGAGTGACCAAGAATGAGCCTTGTAGGGGTTGTTAAAATGCCAGTCAGACCATGACACTCCCATGGGCACAACTCCTAGACTTCCCACGTGACACAGTGTAAATGCCCTTGTGCTTACTAGGCACTCCATGTCCCATTCCTCTGAGCCCCTTCTGATGGCATCCTCTTCCTACTCACCTCTCCCCATTCACTTATAGGTTGGGGACTCTGCCAGGCACAATTCTAACTCTCTGCTTTTGGATTTCTTGTTTCCTCTGCCTAGAATGTTTTCTGTGTCCTGCCTGCCTTCCTTGCAGCACCCTGCTCATTATCACCTTTTTCCCTCCTCCCAGTCCTTAGTATTGGTCACCATTTAACATGCTTTGTACTTTCTTTTAATAGATCTTATTTATTATTTGTGACTCCAGTAGAATGCAAAGGGACTTCCCAGATGACTCAGTAGTAAAGAATCTGCCTGCTAAGCAGGAGACGCAAGTTTGATTCCTGGCTTGGAAAGATCCCCTGGAGAAGGAAATGGCAACCCACTCCAGTATTCTTGCCTGGGCAATCCCATGGACAGAGAAGCCTAGTGGGCTACAGTCCATGGGTTTGCAGAGTCAGACACATCTGAGTGGTTAAACAACAGCAAATACTCTTTTCCACAGTGGCTGCACCAACATACATTCCCAGCAATAGGGCTAGAGGGTTCCATTTTCTGCACGCCCTCTCCAGGATTTATTATTTGTAGACTTTTTGATGATGGCCATTTTGACCAGTGTGAGGTGATACCTTGTAATTTTGACTTGCGTTTCTCTAATAATGAGCAATGTTGAGTATATTTTCATGTGTCTGTTGGCCATCTATATGTCTTCTTTGGAGAAGTGTCTATTTAGGTCTTCTGCCCATTTTAAAAAATATTTATTTATTTGGCTGCCCTGGGTGATTTTTGTTATGGTACATGGGATCTTTAGTTTTGGCCTCTGAACACTTAGTTGAGGCATAGTTCCCTGACCAGGGATTAAACTCTGGCCCCCTGCCTTGGGAGCACGGAGTCTTAGTCACTGAACCACCAGGGAAGTCGCCTGCCCATTTTTTTCATTGAGTTGTTTGTTTGTTTTTGATACCGAGCTGTATGAGCTGTTTGTATATTTTGGAAATTAAGCCCTTGTCGGTTGCATCATTTGCAGATATTTTTCTCTTGGTCTGGAGATTGTATTTGTGTTTTGTTTATGGTTGGGCCTTGGTAAGTTTGGGCTTCCCAGGTGGTGCTAGTGTTAAAAGAACCCACCTGCCAAAGTAGGAGACGCAAAAGACTTGGGTTCGATCCCTGGGTCAGGAAGATCTCCTGGAGGAGGAAATGGCAACCGACTCCAGTATTCTTGCCTGGAAAGTTCTATAGAGAGAGAAGCATGGCAGGCTACAGTCCATGGGGTCACAAAGAATCAGACATGACTGAAATGACTTAGCATGCATGATTGGTTTAAGATACTGATTTGACATCCAAATGGAGGTGTGAAGTAGGCAGGTGAATGGAAATCACTGATATAACTGTGGGAGCTGGTGTGCTTTAGATTAACATCACCTCCTGACTTAAGAGGGAAACTGAGCCATAACTTGTCTGTTAGGCTGACTATGTTGAATATATATCTCCCCTAGTGCTGCGAGGGCCTTGGTGTTATCTGCAAACCTGTGATGCTTCATTTTGTTAAAAAATCACAACCTCATCACCTCTTTTTACCATGTTCAGAGAAGCAATGGCCATCATAGTACATGAAATTTTTATTAGGGATTCAGACCTATGTGAAATTTTTTTTCTTTTTTTTTTTACACCCAGAGACAGTAGCCCATCAACTTCTGGCTTTTCCTTCTGTATCAATTGGTTATGCATGTTTTCATTTCTATATTATGAGTAAGAGTAATGAAGTGATCATCACAGTCCAACACATTGTCAGGCACATATTAATATGTGTCCCTCTGCCTGGAGGTTAAAAAAGGCCTTCTGACTTCTTGCAGTTGAGGTATGCACGAGGTGGGGAACACCCAGAGTGCAAGCTGACCATTGGTTATCATCTTGGAGTTGGCAGCAGGTGGGTGAGGTGGAAGAACCACCAGTAACTGTCATGCCATTTTTGTCACACATGCCATAGGTTGTCAACTTGAATGTTAGAAAATGTACAAAGTAGTTATCAGGCTTAAAGGGATCAAGATTACATGTTTTTAGACAAACAATTAATGAGCACTGTGATAGTCAGGATAATGGCTCCCAAAAGATTTCCTCATCCAAATCTCCAGAACCTGGGAATATACCTTACAGGGCAAAAGAGACTTTGCAGATATGATCAAATAAGGATCTTATGAAAGAGATATCATTCTGGATTATCTCGTGGGCTCCATGTCATCACAAAGGACTATATAAGAGTGAGGCAGGCAGGTCAGAGATACTGAAGGAGATGTCACAATGGGAGCGGAGGTTGAAGTTATGGGCCCATGAGCCAAAGAATGCAAGTGGACTCTAGAAGTAGTAGGAAATTAAGTGCTTTATGATATCTGTGCTAAGTCTTTATATTTATTATTTTACTTTACCTTACCAACACCACTCTGAGGAGTCATTTCTATTGTCCATTTTAAAGATGGTAAAACTGAGGCTCAGAGTACTTATGGCTAGTGAGCTCCACCATGGTCACATAGCAAGTAAGTGGCAGAGCCAGTTTTTGAACCAAGGCCTTTCCTAATACTAAATTGGAATTCCAAAATAATATGTTATAATACTTCATATGCGTGAATGTTAAGTTGCTGCAGTTTTGTCCGGCTCTTTGCAATCCTGTGGACTGTAGCTGACCAGGCTCCTCTGTCTATGGGATTCTCTCCAGGGAAGAATACTGGAGTGGGTAGCCACGCCCTCCTCCGAGGGATCTTCCTAACACAGGTTTTGAACCTGAGTCTCTGATGTCTCCTGTGTTGCAGGCGGGTTCTTTACCATTAGTTCCATCTGGGAAGCCCAGTACTTCATATATATACATATACATATACATATATATATATATATATACATATACATATATATACACACACACACACACACACATATGTAAAAGAAAAATTGACTTTAAAAAATTAAGCAGAAAAGCAGAATGGAGTTTTTAGGGGAAGAAGGCAATATCTACTTAACTCAAGTCCCTTTGAGGTCAGACAACCTCCTTTCATCTGGCACAACCAGCATATGGTGGATACTCCAGTGGTATTGATTGGTCAAACCATCAGTATATGCTATGCCTCACATGTATGCTGTGGCTTCTAATTTTATCCCACTAAATATTTGGGTCAGACTTGAGGGGTAAGCCTCAGCATGGTGGCCAACCCTCACCGTGGGTGTGTCCTGGCAGAGCTAATAGAGTATAGAGTCACATGCTGAACTACATGCAAATGGAGGGGCTCTGTGAGCCCAAATAATTAAAAACACTGAGAATAGTCAGAAATCATCTCTCTAGGGCTTTTAAATATCTTTACCTCCTCATCAGATTGCTCTTAAAATGGCTTTCCTTTGCCTGAATATATATCAGCTCCTGTTCGGGAAGGTTACCAGATATAGGGTGAATGTGACAGAAAAGCAGGGCTAAGGTATACATTTTGCTATTGACCGTCCACCAGCTAGAGAATCCAGCTGAGGATAATTAAGAGTGAATGGACGGTTTCCAGGTTGTCCTGCTTTGCGTTTATTTGTGCAGGTATTTATGCTGGTTCTAACCTCTCTGGAGACCAGGTCTCAAGACATACAAGGTCCCTTTGCACCTCTCACACTAGTGTTCTTCCTGGCCTTTCCTGCCATTTCCCAACACCTCTGCCTGTTCTTGCCTGTGGTCACGTTTCTCTGCTAAGGCCAACTTCTCTGTCTCAGTATTTCCGGAATCTTCTTTCACTAAAAGCTATTCCATGGGGAGTTGTCTGCCCTTGAGCAGCAGAACCTCTAGGGGAGTCACCAGGCTGAGCCTTTCCTAGCATCCTTCTCCAAGTCCTCTCACACTCCCTGTTCCTGCCTCTTGTGGTCACTTTTGTGAAAACTGGAGCAAATAGATGTCTCTGCAATGAAGACCCTGCCGTCAGAAGGCCTCCTCAGACTGAAGCGCAGCATTCAGCTCCAGTGGGGAAAGGGATCACTGTTTAATCTTCTGCATCAATCACACATCAGCATGAGGAAATCTGGGGCTCTTTCCTGAAAAGAGAGCTACCTGAATGAACTAATTAATGAAATGATTTTTAGGGGAGAATCCAAGGAAGTTACCAAAAGATTTTGCACATGGTTGGGGTTCCAGAATGATTTGTGTTGAAAAGGTGAGAAAACCTGTGGTGGTGGTTTGGTGGTTTAGTTGCTAAGTTGTGTCCAACTCTTTGTGACCTTGTGGACTATAGCCTGCCAGGCTCCTCTGTCCATGGAATTTTCCAGGCAAGAATACTGGAGTGGGTTGCCATTGCCTTCTTCAGGGGATCTTCCTGACCCAGAGATTGAACTCGGGTCTCCTGAATTGCAGACAGCCTCCTTACCAACTGAGCCACCAGGGAAGCCCAATTTAATGAATTAACTAATTAATGAAACAATTTTTAGTGGGGAGTCCAAGGAAGTTATCAGAAGATTTTGTACATGGTTGGGGTTCCAAAACGATTTGTGTTGAAAGTGTGAGAGAATTAGATCCTAAAAAAGGAGTAGAAGGGGTCTTAGGATGGAGTCCTTGAAAGCTGACTCGACCAGGTGGTTTATTTGAGAGGTAGAAACCCCAAGAAGCACCACAGCGGAGGTGCACTCTCGAGCCACTTATCATGTGGGTGACTGGAGCCCTGAGAGACAGTGAGGGGATGCGCCTCAGTTTGATCCCACTTGAGGGGCAAGGTGGCCTGGGTGTTCCAGTCTGTAATTGGTTGAGAGCTCCCCCTGCAGGTGCAAACTGCCCAGAACTTCCAGACTGCCAGTGCTCGGGAGACACATGTTCTCTGAGCCAGAAAAAGCCCCCAGACAGACGTTGCAGGTGTTGGCAGCCAGAAACTCTTGACCTGGATGGAGATCAGAGAGACGTGCTGAGGAGATTCAGGTGGGAATGACCGCACCTAATATAGCACCAGAGTCCTGAGGGCTGTTTCAAATGCAAAACTTCCTCCTCCACAATGTTTTGCAAGCTTGGTCTTAATACTCCTCAAACAGCATAGCTCCTAACAAAGGGCTTTGCAGGGAGTGGCTTAGTCTGTTTGGACTGCTATAACAATCATTAACTGGGTAGCTTATACACAACCAGGGCTTCTCTGGTGGCTCAGATGGTAAAGAATCTACCTGCAATGTAGGAGACCTGGGTTCGATCCCTGGGTTGGGAAGATTCTCTGGGAATACCTGGCAGACGATAGTCCAATGGGTCTCAAAAAAGCAGACATTACTGAGTGACTAACAGTGCACACTGTAAACAACCAACATTTACTTCTCACAGTTCTGGAGGGTGAGAAATCCAGGACCCTGGTTCCTGCCCATTTGGTGTCTGGGGAGGGCCTGCTTGCTCATATATGGTGCCTTCTTATTGTGTCTCACATGGTCAAAGGGCAAGGGAGCATTGTGTTTTTGCTTTTATAAGGGCACTAATCCTATTCCTGAGGGCTTCATCCCCATGACCTAATCACCTTTCAAAGGCCCCCACCTCCTAGTACCATCATCTTGGGTATTAAGTTTTCCACACATGAATTAGGGGGACATAATTCAGTCCATAGCAGGCAGTAATCACACTGTACATACAAGTTGATGGATCCAATGAGCCAATGCCCTGCCGCAGAGATTGGATTTTCTCCCCAAGCCCACCTGTAACCCATTACTATTTCCTGTAGGCCAGGCATGTGCATCTTCCACATATACTTTAAATATACTTGTTCTAGAACCTGGGCTTTCTGAGAACAGAGACATTTCCTATTGCTGCCTCAGCTTGGCCCATAGTTTGCAGGTAATATATTTCAGTAACATTTAGAAAAATTTACTGCACAGCTTGTTCTACACACAAAAGCTAAATGTTAATGCAGTGTTTTACTAACTGTGCTAAAATCAGCTAACCAGCTGGTGAATTACCCAGAGGCCCTTTACTGTTGAGACTCACATGGGGTTTTGTAGCCATCCTGAATATCATTTATGTAAAATCACAGTGGTGATGTCAGGTGGGCGCTCTTCAGCTTTATGGCTGGACTGGGCAGATTAGATATTTACCTGGGGCTTTCTCTTAACCCCTGCCATGTCCCCTTTTCTCTCATCCTGTCGGGTGGATGTGCCCACCACATGGAGGGCCCAGGGCATGGCAGAGCCACAGCAGGGTGCCAGGCAGGAAGTGTTCCTGTTCAGTGGGTCCATCATTAGCAGAAGGAGTCGCAGATGTAGAGTGAAAGTGAGAGGCCCAGCTTTGCTGCTCAATCTGTCTGGCTCCTGGTTTGAAGGCAGATTAGTGCCAGGGTCGATACCAGTGTGGCTGTCAGCACCAGGTAATCTGGGTCTATCTGGTGGACTCAAACATTGAACTGGGTCTCTGGGTTTGGACTTTGGCCTCAGGGTTAATTTTTGCCCTGGTTCTCCCTGTGATTATTTTCAGCAAGCCATTTTACTCTCTCAAAGCTCTGGTTTGCTTATTGCTAGAACATGCAGTGAATATATTTTACTTTGTAGTATACATTGATACTGGAATGCACATTCATTCATGTGTTCGTTCATTAAATATTCCTTGCATGCCCACTAACATAGATGGTGGGAATATAGCTCGCAACTGAAACAGTCCTGGCTAATTCTCCCAGCCATATCCTGACCCAGGTTGGAGAAATCTGGAGGCTGTGTTTCTAGTGACTTCGCTGCTGCTGCTGCTGCTAAGTCACTCAGTCGTGTCCAACTCTGTGCGACCCCATAGACGGCAGCCCACCAGGCTCCCCCATCCCCGGGATTCCCCAGGCAAGAACACTGGAGTGGGTTGCCATTTCCTTCTCCAATGCATGAAAGTGAAAAGTGAAAGGGAAGTCACTCAGTTGTGTCCGACTCTTCGCGACCCCATGGACTGCAGCCTACCAGGCTCCTCCGTCCATGGGATTTTCCAGGCAGAGAGCTGGAGTGGGGTGCCATTGCCTTCTCCAAGTGACTTCACTAGTAATGGCTGAATCAGGGGCAGTTTGGTCCTGTTGCCAGGTGATAGTCTATTTAAAGAATTTAAGCTCACTATTACTTCCTTGAAGAATTGGAGAATATTTATTTTAAGAAAAGTGAAATCTTAGGGCTGATATCAAGAGCGTTTTGTTTCCTTTTGTTCTTTATCACAGATTAAGATCCAGAGTTTGATCTGCTAGTTGAAACATTATTCTTACAATGACAAATCTTGCTTATAATCTCAGATTATTCTAATGTGTTCACTGACCAGGTGTGAGGAATTGTCATCTTCTTGTTCATATTCTCTGCTGGCTTCCAGAGCTGTCTACCAATGGGAGTGAGCACAAGAGGGTTGTAAACAGGAAGGAAATCTAAATGTGCATCCTGAGACTCTGAGTGGGTGTAAGCGTAATACAGTACAAAAGAAGACACTATATAGAACACACTCCTCTGCATTTGGAAGCTGCCTAATTTCATACTCACTTGTCTTAAAAGTAGAATGTTTGGCAATTTCATTTTGCCTCTACCTTCCCAGAGGGGAACAACTGAAGTAATGCATTTCTTTCTGGTATTCATGTCATCATGATGAAAATCTTTCCATGGCAGCTCAACGGTGGGGAACTGCTATAGTATGCCCATTACTTGTTTTCCTTTTCTTCTTCTAACTCACATTTTTCCTTCTTTGATTTGGAGTGTTTGGCTTATTTAAGGAACAAAGTGGGAAGTAAAACCAGCCCTGGTGAGTGGCAGTTAGGGGGTGTTGAGGCTGTGGAGGAGAGGCAGAAAGAAGGGTTTATGATAGAAGTGGAAATGCCTGCTGTCTCCTTGGGTGAGGGGCCAACAAGACTACACTGTGATGAGGGCTTATATCTGAATTCATATTATTGGAGGAGGGGCAAATGTGTTATCATCATCATTATTATATTATTATTATAATTACTTTTATATTATTATTACTTTATTATTATTATTCCTATAATTCATGAAGCTACCAGGAGAGGTTGACAGACATATATAACAACCTATGTCTGAGGAAAAGGTGAGAAAAGCTGCTATTGTATCTGTCTGATAACTTAGTGTGTGTGTGTCTGTGTGTGTGTATGAGAGAGAGACAGAAAGAGAGAGAGAGAAATAATTTTATTCTAAAGTGGTTAACTAATCTGTAATTGATAAATACAATAGAGGATTGTAGCCAAGAATGAGTAAATGAAATAACCTAGGTAGAAATTAGTCCTTTTTTTGTATATTGCAGCGCTATCTATTATTGCCACTCTTATGGTTTTGCTTTGTCATATTAACTGACTAGTCTCCCAGTATTACTTGGGAGAATCTTTAAATAAATAATCTCTGCTGTAGCTTGTCATGGAGCATCTTCTTAGAGCTGTCCAACTTAGAAACATCCCGATCACAAATCAGTGCTTGCAAATCACACAGTCCACTTACGGACTCAAAATGGAAATCCATCTTTTTCAGTTGTCTTTCTTTACACTGGGAGGCCTAGGGGTATCTTGTTACACCTTAGCCTTGAGTGGTGTAGAGACTGAATGTTTCTCTTATGGATAAGGACCTCTGATGGACAACTCGATGTGATTTCCTATATAACATTCAGCATATATTTTATCAGGCAATTCAAAACATATCTTCCAAACCTGATGAAAATCCATTCAATTATTTTCACATGATGTGGCAACCATCAGACAGAAACTCGATGTCACTTATTTATATGAGAAACTTTTGATTTTTATGCTATGCTTTGCGTATTCAGAGCTTTGCAATAGCTGCTTACAGCCGAAATGGAAAGAACGAGGAACACCTCTGTTTGCTCAGCATTTCTCAGCATTCAGAGCAATGCTAACATCTTTCCAATACAGCCCTAAGAACCAGTTGGCAGGATATTTCCAGAGGTCAAGAGCTACTTGATAGTTTCTTTGAATTCTTGGCTATTGAAATTTGAAATGTCTTCAATTGATGTGTCCTGCAGCCACAAACCCATCCTTTACATCTTCTTTATGGGAGACAGAAGCGAGGAAGGTTAGCTGTTGCTTCATTCCTAAAAATCTTTGAGTAAAAATAGGGTGGTTATGGCTTGTGGACAACTAGATTTCAGGCAGGGGTGGCAGCAAGGTTTGGGAGTAGATGGTCACACCTGGTCCTCTTTCATTTAGAATGTGTGATAGGAAGTGCCACTGAGATATTAAACTGTGCTTTGTTCTCACTATATTTTTGCCTCTTGGGTTCCAAGAAGGTTTTCTAACCAGATCAATTTCCTCTGTCTTGGGGAGATTTATGTCACCGGGCTAAGTACCCCACTGTGCTTCACTTCCCTTTCTGGCTTTTGTTTTCCAAAGCCACAGCATGGAATGTTAGGGATTTTGCATTTTCTTCCACGGCTGATTATGAAAAATATCCAACATATGGCAGAATTGAAAGAATTTTACAGTGAATACCCATTACCCACCATCTAGATTTTACCATCAACATCCTACTATGCTTGTTTTATCATCGTAATCCATCCTTCTATCCACTCAGAGAGCTGCGTTTTTTTTAAGCAGATGGTACCAAAAAAAAAAAAAAAAAAAAAGAAAGAAAGAAAAGAGGGAAGTATCTCCAAGACTGGAAAGGGGGTGCTGGTTTGGTGCTTCATGGGTGATGGAAGCTCATGGCCCATGGCTTTCACAGTGCCTGAGAGAAGAATTGAGAGGAGTGTGGCTAAGAGGTGTGCAAGATTATCAGGCCTCCAGGCACTGAAGTGCCCAAGTGGGGCACATATATGGCAGATCTGCATTCTGGGAACAATGGAGGCTCCACCCTTGGTGATAGTGAACTTGGATTGAAGATCAGCAGGCTTTTTCTGACTTGGAGTGGTGCCTTAAATCCCTGGGGGCATCTGAGCCACTTCTCGGAGTCAGGGAGAGGTTCAGTTCCCAATGATGAGAGTTAGTGTTTTTTCAGTCTGGTGAGAATGGGACCTCAGTGTTAGATGCGATTTGATTTCTGAAAACTTAATGTACTTTTATTTGCACAGCTGGGTTTGGAGAGTTACATTCACTCCTGTTACAAATCTACTTGTATATGCGAACTTGGTCGACTGGTATTTTTGAGCAATTATATAATACGGAGGGAGAAAGATTCATGAAGGTGTTTTCTTCACCTTTCTGGTAAGTTGTGGCTCAAACATCTTAAGGGTCTTTGTGAGACTTATCTGCTTCTACTTGTTTAATTCAGAAGTAGTCACTTAAATCCACTTTCCAGTTTCATTTTCCTTTTTAACCAGGACAATTATTTTTTTCATTTTCCACCTGTAACCTCCCACTTAAAGGGGATGGGAGGTAGATTTCAAAGCAGCAGTGGGAAGGGTGCATCAAAGCCAGAGCCAATAATGAGCAGTGATTAGCTTCCAGATTTCCACCAGATAAAAGATGGTGAATTAAATGTTTCCTCACAAAGAGTGGGAAATTTTATCAATTTCCATTCTTTGGTCCCACTCTCCTGTTTAGGAAGCAATTCTATTCAAAGAAATTGTCCCTTTAGAATGAAGCATTTTAGGCTCCCTTTTGTCCTAAGTCCCCAGTACATGTTTGATGGCAAGATGTGGTACGGATTAACGAATCTTTTCACATCCAGGCATGCTATTTGAATCATATTGTTACAAAGCCAGTGGAGACGAAGTCTTTGGTGGCTCAGCTAACCATCTCTGGTTTGTGTTCTATAATAAATCACACATCGGTGGGGGTGGGGGGGTGGGGGCTGATGCTTTAGCTCAAGGCTTTGGATTTCAATCTGTGCTTGCTTCCCAGTTCCTTTACCAGCTCCTGTTTTTCCATAAAAGGATAGTGTCAGCTTAAGAGACAGCTCCACCATTGCCTGTATGAGGCTGCTCTGTTGTGTGTGAGCAGGTTTCTGAGCTATACTTTAGAAGATAAGGAAGGGTTGGACCAGGAGCTACAGAGACTTCAAGATTAAACACAGTTATACTGATGATGAGAGCAGCAAGGCTGGAACAAGCTGACTAGCCTACATGTGAGCTTGTGCGGGCTGTGGGCACAGGGGCAGGCCCTGTATTCATGGAGCATCCCCTGGCTCTCTGCTCTTTGGGTTTTAGAATATAGCCATAAGCAAGAACTGTATACTGCCTGACAATTTCAGAAGCAGGTTAGATTAAGAAGGGCCTTCCTTGGTGGCTCAGATGCTAAAGAATCCACCTGACAATGCAGGCAATGCAGGAGAGGCAGGTTCGATCCCTGGGTCAAAAGATCCCCTGGAGAAGGGAATGACTGACTACCCACTCCAGTATCTTGCCTGGAGAATCCTGTGGCTAGAGGAGCGTGGCAGGCCAAGAGTCAGGCATGACTGAACAACTAACACACACACAGTCAGGCTCTGATATTATAAAGTAGAGAATATTGACAGAGAACTTAGTCTAGAAAGTGGCCCTTTCAAGTAGCCCTCTAGTCTGGCCCACACCTTTATGCTCACCATGAAATGACCAAGTGCCCAGCATAGTGCCTGGCATAGCACAATCCCTCAATAAATATTTGAATGAGTTAATGAATGAGTGAATAAAGGAATTCTCAGAGCTAAGATGCTACAGACCTCTCTGGACTCCCAAGACCTCTCTCTAGTTAGAGACCTCATATTTTCATCTCCTTTTTGGTTTAGTTAAACTTAAAAAATGCCTAGAGAATTATGCTTTGTTCAAACCATTTTCCCTTTGGACTTGTTAGGCAAAAGTCAGGCTAACCTGTCACATATGTGCTGGTCTCTACTTAAGGAGTCAACTGAAATGTGATCAGGAAACTCTTATAGTTCTTCAGGCCCAGGAAAACTTACTGACTGCCCTGGAACCACGGGTGGTGGGAAGAAGGATTTTAAACAGCCAGAGACCCCTTGTCATGTGAGTGGTTGATTTAGTGCTACTTGAACGGTCAAGGTGTTTTGTAGCTAGTTTATTGAGACAAGTGGAGGTAGAAGTTTGCAATAGAATGGAGTAGAGAACCATGGTATCTTAAAATGCTTTTTGCTCGACACAAGTAATTATTGATTGAAAAATAAATGTGTTAACTATGCTCTTTATGGATACCTAGAGGGGAGCAAGAAAGGGTCTGTTTCATCCATCACATGATCTATCATGGTTACCAAGCAGCTACCATGATAAAAACCCAGCATTGTGCATACAGAGAAGAATATCAGGTATGGTTATTTTCAAGAAGACAAAAGTAGGTTTTGTCTTCCCAGCTCAAAGAACACTGAAGTGTCATTCAGTTGTCTGTTGTAGAGGAAGATAACATGGAGGAAGGTGGACATGAACTGTTTTAAAGGACCACTAGGTCAGTAGCTTCTGTCAACCATTCGATGGGCATCCTTCAACCTTACTTCTGTGTTTGCAGACAAGCAAATGCAAGTATACTTTAGCAAATTCCCATGACACGTCAATTCTATACATGCTGGTCTGACTTCTAACTACCATCAAGTGTGGATCTTTATTTGAAGATTTTTTTTCCAATTGTGGGAGGATGATCTGTCTGCATTCAAGACAAGCTGGCAGTGTGAAGGACTTCATATGCCCCAGGAGCAGACCTCAATCAATAACTGATGGGCATTGGTATATAATCACCACAGTTCCTCACCTCTCAGTTGGGATAACTCTAGAGTGTGTTCTAGGTTTTCCCAGGGGGCCCCAGAGGAATTAAGCTCCCACTACCCACAGTGCTAACCTGTTTGGTAACACCTTTTTTTTTTTTTTTTTGGCTTTCTTCCCTTCCCTGTCCCATGTCTTCACTCTCCTGCTGGTATTTCCTAGGATCACCTCCCAAACAAACTACTTGCACTTGAATCCTTGTCTCGCAGTTTGCACATTAGAATCTATCTATGTAAAGAGGCTTTGGAGATCTCACATCAGTATGTATAGATTTGTCTCATTATCTTTAGGATTTCACAGTATGGGTACATGCTATTTTAGTAACCATTTTCTACTGAGGAAAGTTTATTTTTCCTGTTTTATGCCCCCCTCTCACTAACAAGGAAGCAGTGAGCTCCTGTTAAGACTCAGTTTACACTGCGTCTGTTACAATGTTGATACCAAAAAAAAAAAATGCTTAAGAAATTCTTCTGGGAGGTTACGGTGATAAACTTTAGCACAACATGTGCTTGAGGATAGGGACTGCAGATACTACAATAGTTTGTTGCGAGTAAGAGTGGTGTCTGCATAACTCACTCCCCTAGGTTCCATGGGAAGAATTATTTGTTCATTACGTCCTTGTGGGTCCCAAATTCAGGTTCTAAAAGGAAGGACAAAGTCAATGATAATTCTTCTGTGACTCTAGGAAAGCTAGAGTGAGTGAGGGTAGAGCTTAAGAAACCTATAACCAGGGTGACCGCTTTGTATTCTGGAAGAGCTGGTAGGCATCCGATTATGTAGGCTTTCCTGTATTATCTTTGAGATTTGATCCCTTTGAACATCGTTGAGTTTAAGAGCACCAGATTTGGAGCTGCATTTTAGTTCTTGTTTGACTCGTTAATTGGAAGGGCCCTTATCTGATCATGTGTAGCTATCTTCCTATTTTGTGTGTGTGTATGTGCTCAGTCGTGTGTGACCCTTTGTGAACCCCATGGGCTGTAGCCCACCAGGCTCCTCTGTCCATGGGCTCTCCCAGACAAGAATATTGGAGTGGTTTGCCATTTCCTCCTCCAGGGGATCTTCTTGACCCAGCAATTGAGCCCACGTCTCTTGCATCTCCTGCACTGGCAGACGAGAGTCTTTACCACTGAGCCAACTGGGAAGCCCACCTTCCTATTTTACATATGTGGGAACTAAGGCCCAGTGCAATTAATATGTCATTGTCCAAGGTCACACAGTAAGATGGTAGGTTATATGGAGTTGGGTTTATTTATCATCAGAAATGTTTTTAGATTGTCTTGAAGGGCATTTAGGTCAGCTACAGGAAAATGATTCTAGATGTTAGCTCTAATACACATTGAAATGGACTTATCTTCCTTGGAGATGTCAAAAGGAATAAGACACCACAATGAAATGTGCTGGGAGTCTTAGAGCCCTTCCAAGAAATAGAAGGTTAGATCAGATTAATTCCTTGACAGGTTTTTCTTAAACACCTGTGACAAGTGGAGGATGCAGAGGAGGTCATATGTGGTCTCCTGAAGCTTATGGTCTACCTGGTAGTGCAAGGTGTTGTCATCAGCATGACAGCTCAAAAGGAGAAGGCTGCAAGTAGGCCTGCCTCATCATTTAGACACAATAGGCAAAGTGCCTGGGGCCCATAGTACTTTTGGGGTTCATGAAAATGTTTCCGTTTCTTTTAAAATCAGAAAAAAATAAATGAATCTTAAGTCAAGGAAAGTGTTTGAATATCTGATATTTCTATATTCATCTTTATAACAATGAAGTCATAAAATGTAATCTTTAATAATTTTTCATGAGAAAAGAGCCCACAAAGGCAAAAGTGTCTAGGGCCACGGACATCAAAATGTGGCCCTGGGTCCACATTGTCACTAAGTACCAAGTAAGAATTAATATATTAGTTTGCTGGGGCTGCCATAACAAAGAACCACAAACTGGATGGCTTAAACAACAGAAATGTATGGTCTCACAGTTTTGGAGGCCGGAACCCTAGGATCAAAATGTCAGCAGCGGTGGTTCCTTCTGAGGGTGTGAGGCAAGCATCTGTTCCTGGCTTCCCTCCTTGACTTGTAAGATGGCCATCTAATTCCTGCATCTTCACAACCTTCTTCCTCTGTGTGCATGCTAAGTTGCTTCATTGAGTTAGACAAGGCTGTGGTCCATGGAATCAGATAGGTTAGTTTTCTGTGATTGTGGTTTTCATTCTGTCTGCCTCTGATAGAGCAGGATAAGAGGCTCATGGAAGTTTCCTGATGGCAGAGACTGACTGAAGGGGAAATTGGGTCTTTTTCTGATAGGCAGGGCCATGCTCAGTAAATCTTTAATCTAATTTTCTGTTGATGGGCAGGGCTGTGTTCCCTCCCTGTTCTTTGACCTGAGGCCAAACTATGGTGGAGGTAATGAAGATAATGGGACCTCCTTCAAAAGGTCCCATGCACGCACTGCTGCACTCAGTGCCCCCTACCCTGCAGCAGGCCACTGTCAACCCATGCCTTTGCTGGAGATTCTGGACACTCATGGGCAAGTCTGGGTCAGTCTCTTGTGGAGTCACTGGTCCTTTCTCCTGGGTCCTGGTGCACACAATCTTTTGTTTGTGCCCTCCAAGAGTCTGTTTCTTCAACCCTGTGTAAGTTCTGGCAGCTTGATGGTTGGGTTAATGGCGACCTCCTCCAAGAGGGCTTATGTCATACCCAGGTCTACTACACCCAGAGCCCCTGCCCCTGCAGCAGTCCACTGCTGACCCATACCTCCACAGGAGACACTCAAACACAGTTCTGAAATAAACTCAAAATGGATTAAAGATCTAAACGTAAGACCAGAAACTGTAAAACTCTTAGAGGAGAACGTAGGCAAAACACTCTCCGACATAAATCACAGCAGGATCCTCTATGACCCACCTCCCAGAATATTGGAAATAAAAGCAAAAATAAATGGGATCTAATTAAAATTAAAAGCTTCTGCATAACAAAGGAAACTATAAGCAAGGTGAAAAGACAACCTTCAGAATGGGAGAAAATAATAGCAAATGAAGCAACTGACAAACAACTAATCTCAAAAATATACAAGCAACTCATGCAGCTCAATTCCAGAAAAATAAACGACCCAATCAAAAAATGGGCCAAAGAACTAAATAGACATTTCTCCAAAGAAGACATACAGATGGCTAACAAACACATGAAAAGATTCTCAAAATCACTGATTATCAGAGAAATGCAAATCAAGACCACAATGAGGTACCATTTCACACCAGTCAGAATGGCTGCGATCCAAAAGTCTACAAGCAATAAATACTGGAGAGGGTGTGGAGAAAAGGGAACCCTCTTACACTGTTGGTGGGAATGCAAACTAGTATAGCCACTATGGAGAACAGTGTGGAGATTCCTTCAAAAACTGGAAATAGAACTGCCTTATGACCCAGCAATCCCACTGCTGGGCATACACACCGAGGAAACCAGAATTGAAAGAGACACGTGTACCCCAATGTTCATCGCAACACTGTTTACAATAGCCAGGACATGGAAGCAACCTAGATGTCCATCAGCAGATGAATGGATAAGAAAGCTGTGGTACATATACACAATGGAGTATTACTCAGCCATTAAAAAGAATACATTTGAATCAGTTCTAATGAGGTGGATGAAACTGGAGATGATTATACAGAGTGAAGTAAGCTAGAAAGAAAAACACCAATACAGTATACTAACACATATATATGGCATTTACAAAGATGGTAACGATAACCCTGTATGCGAGACAGCAAAAGAGACATAGATGTATAAAACAGACTTTTGGACTCTGTGGGAGAGGGAGAGGGTGGGATGATTTGGGAGAATGGCATTGAAACATGTATAATATCATGTAAGAAACGAATCACCGGTCTAGGTTCGATGCAGGATACAGGATGCTTGGGACTGGTGCATTGGGATGACCCAGAGAGATGGTATGGGGAGCGAGGTGGGAGGGGGGTCCAGGATTGGGAACTCATGTACACCTGTGGTGGATTCATGTTGATGTATGGCAAAACCAATACAGTATTGTAAAGTAAAATAAAGTAAAAAAAAAAAAAAGACATAGTTCTGTCTCAGTCTCTGTGGGGTATCTGGGTCCTGGTGCCCACAAGGTTTGTTTGAGCCTGCTGAGCATCTCTGGCAGGTATGGGGTTTGATTCTAAACATGATTTCACCCCTCCTACCATATTTCTGGGGCTTCTCCTTTGCCCTTGGACGTGGGGTATATTTTTTGGTGAGATCGATGAAACTTCTCCTGTCAATGAAACTATGAGCCAATCCATGTAGGGCCACCCAAGACAGACAGGTCATGGTGGAGAAGGTCTGACAAAATGTGGTCATTGGAGAAGGGAATGGCAAACCACTTCAGGATTCCTGCCTTGAGAACCCCATGAACAGTATGAAAAGGCAAAAAGATAGCACACTGAAAGATGAACTCCCCAGATCGGTAGGTGCCCAATATGCTACTGGAGATAAGTGGAGAAATAACTCCAGAAAGAATAAAGAGATGGAGCCAAAGCAAAAACAACACCCAGTTGTGGATGTGACTGGTAACGGAAGTCAAGTCCAATGCTGTATTGGAAGTGGTCAAAAAGGGGATGGCAAGAGTGAACATCATTTTAGGAATCAGTGAACTAAAATGGACTGAACTGGATGAATTTAACTCAGATGACCATTATATCTACTACTATGGGTAGGAATCCCTTAGAAGAAATGGAGTAGCCATCACAGTCAACCAAAGTGTCTGAAATGCAGTACTTCAATGCAATCTCAAAAATGACAAAATGATCTCTGTTCGTTTCCAAGGCAAACCATTCTATGTCAGAGTAATCCAAGTCTATGCCCCAACCAGTAATGCCAAAGAAGCCGAAGTCGAATGGTTCTATGAAGACCTACAAGACCTTCTAGAACTAACACCCAAAAGAGATGTCCTTTTCATTATAGGGGACTGGAATGTAAAAGTAGAAAGTTAAGAAATACCTGGAATAATAGGCAAATTTGGCCTTGGAGTACAAAATGAAGCAGGGCAAAGGCTAACAGAGTTTTTCAAGAGAATGCACAGGTCATAGCAAACACTCTCTTCCAACAACACAAGAGAAGACTCTATACATGGACATCACCAGATGGTCAATACCAAAATCAGATTGATTATATTCTTTGCAGCCAAAGATGTAGGAGCTCTATACAGTCAGCAAAAACAAAACCAGGAGTTGACTATGGCTCAGATCATGAACTCCTTATTGCCAAATTAAGACTTACATTGAAGAGAGTTGGGTAAACCAGCAGACCATTCAGGTATGATCTAAATCGAATCTCTTATGATTATACAGTGGAAGTGACAAATAGAGTCAAGGGATTAGATCTGATAGAATGCTTGAAGAACTATGGACAGAGGTTTGTGACATAGGAGGCATTGATAAAGACAATTCCCAAGAAAAAGAAATGCAAACAGGCAAAATGTTTTTCTGAGGAGGCCTTACAAACAGCTGAAAAAAGAAAAGACACAAAAGGCAAAGGAGGAAAGGAAAGATATACCCATTTGAATGCAGAATTCCAAAGAAAAGCAAGGAGAGATAAGAAAGACTTCCTCAGTAATCAATGCAAAGAAATATAGGAAAACAATAGAATGGGAAGGACTAGAGATCTCTTCAAGAAAATTAGAGCTACCAAGGGAACATTTCATGCAAAGATGGGCTCGATAAAGGACAGAAATGATATGGACCTAACAGAAGCAGAAGATATTAAGAAGAGCTGGCAAGAATATACAGAAGAACTATGCAAAAAAGATCTTCATGGCCCAGATAATCATGATGGTGTGATCACTCACCTAGAGCCAGACATCCTAGAATGCGAGGTCAAGTGGGCCTTAGGAAGAATCACTATGAACAAAGCTAGTGGAGGCGATGGAATTCAAGTAGAGCTATTTCAAATCCTGAAAGATGATGCTGTGAAAGTGCTGCACTCAATATGCCAGCAAATATGGAAAACTCAGCAGTGGCCATAGGACTGGAAAAAGGTCTGTTTTCATTCCAATCCCAAAGAAAGGCAATGCCAAAGAATGCTCAAACTACTGCAGATTTTACTCATCTCACACACTAGTAAAGTAATGCTCAAAATTCTCCAAGTCAGGCTTCAACAGTATGTGAACTGTGAACTTCCAGAGGTTCAAGCTGGATTTAGAAAAGGCAGAGGAACCAGCGCAAGCTGGAATCAAGATTGCTGGGAGAAATATCAATAGCCTAAGATATGCAGATGACACCAGACTTATGGCAGAAAGCGGAGAATAACTAAAGAGCCTTTTGATGAAAGTGAAAGAGGAGAGTGAAAAAGTTGGCTTAAAACCCAACAACATTCAGAAACCTACGATCATGGCATCTGGTCCCGTCACTTCATGGAAAATAGATGGGTAAACAATGGAAACAGTGACAGACTTTATATTTTGTGGCTCCAAAATTACTGCAGATGGTGATTGCAGCCATGAAATTGAAAAACGCTTGCTCCTTGGAAGCAAAGTTATGACCAACCTAGACAGGATATTAAAAAGCAGAGACATTACTTTGCCGGCAAAGGTCCCTCTAGTCAAAGTTTTCCCAGTAGTCAAGTATAGATGTGAGAGTTGGACTTTAAAGAAAACTGAGCTCCTAAGAATTGATGCTTCTGAACTGTGGTGTTAGAGAAGACTCCTGAGAGTCCCTTGGACTGCAAGGAGATCCAACCAGTCCATCCTAAAGGAAATCAGTCCTGAATATTTATTGGAAGGACTGATGCTGAAGGCGAAACTCCAATACTTTGGCCACCTGATGCGAAGAACTGACTCATTTGAAAAGACCCTGAGGGTGGGAAAGATTGAAGGCAGGAGGAGGAGGGGATGACAGAGGATGAGATGGTTGAATGGCATGACCGACTCAATGGACATGAGTTTAAGTAAGCTCCGGGAGTTGGTGATGGCAGGGAAGCCTAGCATGCTGCAGTCCATGGGGTTGCAAAGAGTCGGACATGACTGAGAGACTGAACTGAACTGAATTGAAGTTGCTTCAGTCATGTCCAACTCTTTGTGACCCTATGGACTGCAGCCTTCCAGACTCACTCTGTCCATGGGATTCTCCAGGCAAGAATACTGGAGTGTATTTCCTTGCCCTCCTGCAGGGGATCTTTCTGACCCCCGGATTGACCAGATGTTTCTTACGTCTTCGGAATTGGCAGGTGGATTCTTTACCACTAGCGCCACCTTGGAAGCCCTTTCTCCCTCTATACTAGCATCTTTTCTTTGCATGGTATTCTCTTTTTAAGGATACCAGTGATACTGGATTCTAACCCACCCTAATGATATCATCTTAACTAATTATATCTGCAACTACTTGTGTTTCCAAATAAGATAACGTTCTGAGATATTGGAGATATTAAGACTTCTACATGTGATTGGGGAGTGGGGTCAGTTACAGGTAGTAACAGTAACTGCCTGGGCTGGGCGGGTGGGGGGGGATGTTTGCAGTGACAGTGGAAGGGAGGGTAGAGAGCTTAAAAACTGGAGGACAGAAGAGGCGGACTTGGTCCATTCTCAAAGTATGGGATGAAAAAGAGAGAAAATGTTAGGTGTGCAGAAAGAGGCAAAGTGGCGACTATATGAGCAAAGGGTTACAGGTGGCAATGTAGAGTGTAAACTGGATGGATACGGAGGAGGCCGGTTCATCAGGTGTTAGGGAAGGTTGGAAAGGGAGCTGGGTGCCTATGTTTTGGAAAGCCTTGAACAGACTGTAAAAGGGAACGCTGGATGATGCTATGATTTCTGAGAGTCTCTTCCTGTGTAATTATAGCCACCCTTCCCTCTTTTGTCTACCTAACCTTACCAGCTTGGGAGATTCAAGAACCTAAAGACTCATTCTTGTTTTGAAAGCTGTCAATTTGTGATACAGATTTTCTCATCTCTTTTCTGATTTGGGGCACCACCTAAGGGAGATACCTTTATTCTTTATTTCCATCTAGCCATTGTATATTTTTGCCCCTGAAAATACCTGAACTTACTGAAAATGATTGAGGCTCCATGGTGTTGCAAAAGAGAGCTTGCCTTTCACTGATAACCTGGAAATATTAATTAATCCACGTGTTATTTAATTGGCTTAACTTTTCTGTATTAAGGGCATGGTGAGAGGGAATAGAAACCTTGGTCTGTCTCAGCTTTCAAATAAAACTCAGTCCCTTTGGAAAAACATCTGGGACTAATGTGGATGCTAAAACTGTTACCTCACACACACGAGTTTTATTTGCTCTTTCATGATGAAAATTTTCCCCTTATAGTTGCCCAGACCCACACGTACATTATTCAGTATCTGATGTAGCATGGGCACCATTTGTGGCCACATCCTCTGGAAACCACTTTAAGTAGGTTTCCAGAGTCTTTAAAAATAGGCTGTATTCTGGCAAATCTTACAAGCACAGGAGGGAAAAACTCCACAACTTAGCTTTTTGAAAATGGTTTTAATTGTAGCTTTTTCTTCCTACTTTTACTTGCTTATAGATCTCAGGATATTAGTAGAATGAATATTATGAATTTCATATTCATTTTTTCCCCAATAGATCCAAACTGACCATCTGATTTAAATTCTTCAATGGCAAAATTCTTGTTTTCTGTGTTGTTCTGATCTCTTAAAAGCTCTTAGTTTTGTGTTTTCTGTACTCCAGTATTATTGCCTGGAGAATCCCATGGACAGAGGAGTCTGGCAGGCTACAGTCCATGGGGTCACAAAGAGTCAGACACAACTGAGTGATTGAGCATGCATGCAGGCACGTACTCAGCAAATCACTTTGCAGTGCTGAGTGAAGCTTCCCCATAGAGACTGGAGCACTGCTTGATTATTTCAACTGTGACTTCTTTGACACCTCTGAGCAGTAGTGTGCTTCCCATCCGGTGGTCACATTAGAGCACATTGCATCTAAATGGCTGTCAAGCACGTTGCCATAGCAATGGAGCTCCGCTGGTCAGCTGGAATGGAAGTTCTTCAGTTTTTGCCAGAAGTCATTCTCAGTCTTGGTGTGCTATGGAAAGAAGTACCTGGGAGCTTGTTAGAAATGCTCACTCCCAGACGCTGCCCTTAAGCATCCTGATTCAGGAAGTTTGAGGGAATGAGCCTGGAACCATACTTCCAGGTGAGGACCATTCAGGTGGCCTACAACCATCAGAAAGACTGTGTACAGCACCTAGACATGGCCCAAGTTATGCCTCTTAGAGGGTGTTGATCTTTGTCCCCACTGAATCAGTGTCCAGTATTGCCCCCTCCTTCAAGTTGCTGAAGAATTTTCATTCTGCCTCTTGCAGGATCTTCATATGTGAGTATCTGCCACACATATGCTTCATGTTTACTCTGTTTTTCTCTGGGTAAGATCCCCCAGCTCCAAAAGGAAGGTCATCTGTTAGTAATTCTCTGTTGCAATTGGCAAATGACCTACCAAGGACAGGCAATTGAAATTAGCATATGCATTCTGCTGGGGTTTACAGTTTCCTTCTGCCTGGGACTTCCTGGATAGCTTATTATGGTGCGTGTATGGGGAGGGGCGGTAAAGGGAGGCACTTATGAAACCCCTTTGAAAAGACCAGCACATCATCTGCATGAGAAAGCAACTCCTGCTGGACTAGCAGAGTCTTCAGGAATTCAGGGCTTCTCTTAGTCCATTCTGTATTTTAGATTTGTCAGTGGATGGGGATCAAGCATGTTGATTTATGAGAAGGGAAAGAATGAGTTCTTTGTTGAATGTTGTGATCAGTATCTTTGCAGTGGGTACCATTCACTGCACTGTCTGGATGCTTTCCTGTTAATGTGGTTACTTCATAAACTTCCAGAAAGGAAGCAATAGTTAACTGTGAAAGAGGTGAAGTGAAATGGGTGTACAGTTGTAGTGCCAATATTGACTTAGAGCAGTGGGTGCATGTCTCAGCCCCTACCATGGTGGAAAGCCTATTTCAGCCCTCTTCCAATGGAGGAATACCTACCTGTTCATCAATTAATCTGTTGACCTCTCAGCTTCTCAAGGATATCTTAGATGGTTCTTCTATTTAACAACTATTCATAAATTCACCTGTATTTATTCACTGTACATATTGAAAACACTGACTTTATCTTGGGCATTGTGCTAGCTGAAATAGAGATTTAAAAAAAATAATCCTTTTCTAAAAGTATTGCAGCCTCACTTTTTTCCCCAAATGAGGTGGTTCCAACAGGTAGGACTTCACAGGGCATTTATCAAATATGCCTATTTGGGACCTAAAAACACACACAGGACAATGCTAGGCCAGTACTTCTTTTTCATTTCCCAGTGAGGATAGAGAATGGATGATTCTACTTTCCATCTTACGAAGTAGAATTATCCTTCAAAACTGAAACAACTCTGATTAAAGTGCTCTCAACCTTAAATCTCTCTTCCAGGCTGAACAAGTTCAGATGGTTTTAATTTCTCCCTCTGGTCTGAGTTTTTAATTTTTCCAAAACTTATCATTTTGAAAGTAAATTTGCTGTAAACTGAGGCAGATTTTGGCATGGAAAACACATTGCTACTTGGAAAAGAATTCAACTTTTGCAAAACTCAAGTGGATAGTGTGAAGAAGAGATGGTACCAGATGGATTTAGGTTCCAATAACATCTTAGCCAATTAGTAGTTATTGGAAGCTGGGCACATTTCTTAATAACTGAGACTAAATTTCTTTTTCTGTGAGATGGCCTGGCTCCTTTGAGGAGTCTTGATGACTACATTTGAACTGTTCAATATAAAGTACCTGGCACATAAATGTCAGTTTCTTTTCTCAGCTTTCCTGCTACCCCAAATAAGAACATTTAAAGATGGAAATGCATTAAGGGAGTATGTCAAGAGAAGTTGAGGGGGTTTTGGTTTTAAATGACCTTGATCTTTGGCTATTTATGGAGTTATCTCTTGGCTCTGAGAAGATTTCAAATTAGGCTTCTAAAATGTATTGGCTATTATAACTAGAAACAAGGTCAATCTCTGTTGCTCTGCCTGGCTACCCACCACCAACACCCCACCTCGAAATCCTTTCTTTGAAATAAAATATTGTGCAAATAAGTTGGCCAAATGCAATCTTTAAAGCTATAATGGCTGACTAAACAGTACTTCTCATTTAGGACTGTGACTGAGAATCACCTGGGAGCTTTTTTTTTTGTAGCTTTATTATTAATTTTTTATCAAAGAGAAATTGTTTTACAGAATTTTGTTGTTTTCTGTGAAACCTCAACATGAATCAGCCATAGGTATACATATATCCCCTCCCTTTTGAACCTCCCTCCCATCTCCTTCCATATCCCACCCCTCTAGGTTGATACAGAGCCCCTGTTGAGTTTCCTGAGCCATACAGCAAATTCCCATTGGCTATCAATTTTACATATGGTAATGTAAGTTTCCGTGTTACTCTTTCCATACATCTCACCCTCTCTTACCCTCTCCCCATGTCCATAAGTCTATTCTCTATGTCTGTCTCTCCACTGTTGCCCTGTAAATAAATTCTTCAGTACCATTTTTCTAGATTCTGTATATATGTGTTAGAATATGATATTTATCTTTCTCTTTATGACTTACTTCACTCTGTATAATAGGTTCTAGGTTCATCCACCTCATTAGAATTGACTCAAATGTGTTCCTTTTTATGGCTGAGTAATATTCCATTGTGTATATGTACCACAACTTGTTTATGCATTCATCTGTCAATGGAAATCTAGGTTGCTTCCATGTTCTAGCTATTGTAAATAGTGCTGTAATGAACAATGGGATACATGTGTCTTTTTCAATTTTGGTTCCCTCAGGATAAATGCCTAGGAGTGGGATTGCTGGGTCATATGGTGGTTTTATTCCTAGTTTTTTAAGGAATCTCCATACTGTCTTCAATAATGGCTGTATCAATTTATATTCCCACCAACAGTGCAAGCTGGTTTGGTGGTACTAAATTCTCTTAACTTTTGCTTGCCTGAAGAGCTTTTGATTTCTCAAAAATCAATTTTGAATAAGATCCTTTCCGGGTACAGTAATCTTGGTTGTAGATTTTTCCCTTTCAGTACTTTAAATATATCCTGCCATTCCCTTCTGGCCTGCAGAGTTTCTGCTGAAAGATCAGCTGTTAAGCGTATGGGGTTTCCCTTGTATGTTGCTTGTTGCTTCTCCCTTGCTGCTTTTAATACTCTTTGTGTTTAGCCTTTGTTAGTTTGATTAGTATGTGTCTTGGCATGTTTCTCCTTGGATTCATCCTGTATGGGACTCTTTGTGCCTCTTGGACATGACTGACTATTTTCTTTTCCATTTGGGGGAAATTTTCAACTATAATTTCTTAAAAATTTTTCTCATACCCTTTCTTTTTCTCTTCTTCTTCTGGGACCCCTATAATTCGAATGCTGGTGAATTTCGTATTGTCCCAGAGGTCTCTGAGACTATCCTCTACTCTTTTCATTCTTTTTACTCTATTCTGCTCTTCAGAAGTTATTTCCACCATTTTATCTTCCAGCTCACTGATTCGTTCTTCTGTTTCAGATATTCTGCTATTGTTTCCTTCTAGAGTATTTTTAATTTCAGTAATTGTGTTGTCTCTGTATGTTTATTCTTTAATTCTTCTAGGTCTTTGTTAATTGATTCTTGCATTTTCTCCATTTTGTTTTCAAGGGTTTTGATCATCTTTACTATCATTATTCTGAATTCTTTTTCAGGTAGTTTGCCTATTTCCTTTTCATTTATTTGGACTTCTACGTTTCTAGTTTGTTCCTTCATTGCATAGTATTTCTCTGCCTTTTCATTATTTTTTTTTAACTTATTGTATTTGAGGTCTCCTTGTCCCAGGCTTCAATGAAAGTTGAATTCTATCCTTGAAGAAGGTTGAATTCTTTCTTCCTTTTGATTCTGCCCTCCTAAGGTTGGTCCAGTGGTTTGTGTAAGCTTCGTATAGGGTGAGATTTGTGCTGAATTTTTGTTTGTTTGTTTTTCCTTGATGGGCAAGGCTGAGTGAGGTGGTAATCCTGCCTTCTGATGATTGGGTTTGTATTTTTGTTCTGTTTGTTGTTTAGATGAGGTATCCTTCACAGGGTTGCTACTGGTGGTTGGGTGATGCTGGGTCTTGTATTCAAGTGGCTTCATTTTGTGTGAGTTCTTACTAGCTGATACTCCCTAGGGTTTGTTCTTTGGTAGTCTAGGGTCTTGGAATCAGTGCTTCCACTCCAAAGGCTCAGGGTTTGATCTCTTCCCTTATTTCTGATGCTTTTGTCTGTGAGGCCTTGCAGACTCTAAAGAGGCTGTCCTCCCAGGATAGGTAGTTCCTGGAAGGCCACCCATCAGCAGCATGTGTGCTGTGCTGACCCCCAGACTCCTCCAGACTCCTTTGGCTCCTAGTCTGTCTGGAGATGTTCTGCATGAAATGGATGCACCTGTGAGCAGTGTGTGAGGATTACGAGGCCCACCTGAGGGCTTTTTATAACTATCCACTCTGACTCCCTGCCAGACCTAGCAAATCTTAGACTCTGGGTCTGGAGACTTGGCATGGGAAAGGTCCCCAGGTGATCCCAGTAATAACCTTTGCTTTAGGGCAGTGTTTGCACACTTGAGTGTGGTTCAGAACCACCTAGAAGTCTTGGCTCTAATCCCACCACACACCCTCCCAACCTCTGACTCTATAGGTCAGGGATGGGGCTGGAGAACTTGCATTTCCAGTGTAGTGTGAAAGTGTTAGTTACTCAGTCGTGTCCAGCTCTTTGCTGACCCCATGGACTGTAGCTCACCAGGCTCCTCTGCCCATGGGATTCTCCAGGCCAGAATACTGGAGTGGATAGCTGTTCCCTTCTCCAAGGGATCTTCCCAACCTAGGGATTCCAGTAAGGTGATGCTGATGTTGCAGATCTGGACCTCACTCTTTGAGGGCCTCTGATTTAAGGCTTCCTGTTATATGAATACAGTGGGAACCCAATGGTAACTGCAGCAGCCCTAAACCATCCCTTTATTTTCTGACCCCAAAGATCAAGTCCAGGAAAGAAGATACATAGAAATGAAGAATAAGCCCTTTAGGGAAATTGAAAGAAAACAACTGTCCAAAGTCCTGGATGATAAGGTTAAGAGGTGAAGATTACTGTCTTCAATAAGGTGGATATTTTTGTTTGTCATCGAATGAGACTGCTTCCAGTGGTTTGCAGAGAAACTTGTCTTTGTACCTGACTAGTGAAGGTGGGTTATGGACAAGAGGGCAGTCACATTTAGAAAGGTGGACAGCTTCTTGGTGCCTCACTTCCTAACCTTCCGATGGCTGTGAAGAGATTAGGCATGGAATTTAGCACAAACCTTGGGCCCAGATGCCCTCTTATGGTGACAATGTGGGTTGAGTTGACCCCCTGTCCTGTGCATGGTTTTTTTTTAGACTTTATTTTTTAGAGCAATTTTAGGTTCACAGCAAAATTGAGGGGAAAGGTAAGAGATTTCTGTATCCCCCTGACCTCACATTACTTAACTTCCTCCATTGCCAACACCTCCCAGCAGAGTGCTACATTTGTTACAATCAATGAACTTACACTGACACATCATCACCCAGTGTCCATGTTTTACACTAGGGTTTTTCCCCTTGGTGTTGTACATTTTATAGATTTTGACAAATGTATAATGACATGTATCCACCACTTTAGTATCATACTGAATATTTTCACCACTCTAAAAATCTTCTGTGCTTTGCCTATTCATCCCTCCATGGAATTTTTAAAAGTAAGAATAAAAAAGAGTTTCAGAGCACTGCAGACAGAAATGACAGATTTTCTTTCTGTTCAAAAAAAAAAAAAGGCAGAAAAAGTATAGAAAGCAATATTTTGAATTATAAGAGGTAAAAGAATGAAACAGTATA
This sequence comes from Capricornis sumatraensis, assembly GCF_032405125.1. Taxonomy (NCBI): domain Eukaryota; kingdom Metazoa; phylum Chordata; class Mammalia; order Artiodactyla; family Bovidae; genus Capricornis; species Capricornis sumatraensis. Next base: position 101,783,695 of record NC_091092.1, on the reverse strand, counting down.
TAGTTTTGTTTTTCAATGTTTTAATCATATCTCTGTGGAAGTCCACAACCTGAACCTTCCAGCATCAGTCAAACGGAAATGTGATTCCCAGGGCTGCCATGTCTGCAGAAGTGTTAGGCTTCTTTGTGTAAAATATTATCTTTCTCCTTGGGAAAGATCTTCAAACAATTTCTCAAAATACGGATTGTTAATGGAGCTTGAAAGATAATGCCATATTTTTCACATTGATGAAAGTGAGACTACGGAGTTTGCAGAACACATTTGAAAAAGTGGATGGAATTTTGAGTGGTGTAAAAAGAAAGCATAAAAGGATCTGGAGGCTAGTTTTCTCCTATCTCACAGGAAATAGAAATATGAAAGACTGGCAGAGTCTGAAAATTATATATTTCAGTTGATTTGATTATCAGTGGGTGGATTAATTCAGTTTGTTGATTATGTGCAACAAAATTGTAATCCCAGTACGGCTTCTTCAGGTTGCTTTGCCTGCAGTTAGGTAGCATGTGCTTGGGGAATGCCAACGGATTCTAATATTAGCTCCAGGAAAAGATAATCACCAAGGTAAATCTGCAGCTGCTTCAAGAATGAACATGTCCCAGAGCTGGACCCCACTGAGTTTTCTTTTGAACATGGTCAGGGATTATTCAGGCTATAAAAATGCAGATAATCAGAAATAGACTGAAATTTTCCCTTCCAGCATGTGGGATTTCCTTTTGGTCATCTTTCCACAGCCCTGGTTTCCCTGGGCTTTGTTCCTGCTCAAAACCTACTGAAGCCTCCTGAGCTGGAGGTAGGGCACTGGCACTTAGGGCTTCTCAGGTGGCACTAGTGGTAAAGAACCTGGCTGCCAACGCAGGAGATATAAGAGACATGGGTTTGATCCTGGGTTGGGAAGAGCCCCTGGAGAAGGGCATGGCAACCCACTCCAGTATTCTTACCTGGAGAATCTCATGGACAGAGGAGCCTGGTGGACTACAGTTCATAGAGTTGCAAAGAGTTGGACAGGACTGAAGCGACTTTGCATGCATGCACACATGGGGCCAACACTGTGAGCCACCTTGAACTTCCCTCACCACAGCTACTGTTAACTGCTACTGGAAGTTTTAGGTGGAGTCTCCAAATGCCCCTTATGGTCACATGCAAAGACTACTCTGTCACTAGGAAATTGTGTACCTGTGAGTAACAGAAGGTAGTAACAAAAGTGTGAGATTGAGTTGAAGTTTAGCTATAAATAGAAATGTATTTTTCAGAGTATCTATGTATGCTCAGTGGCTCAATCATGTCCAACTCTTTGCAACCCTATGGACTATAGCCCACCAGGTTCTTTTGTCCATGGGATTTTCCAGGCAAAAATACTAGAGTGGGTTACCATTTCCTACTCCTAGGGGTATTTTTCAGAGCAACCACTGCCAATTGAAATTGAAATTCCCCAGGAAAACAAACCCCCCAAACTTTCCTCAGGGCTCCTCCTCCCATTGGTCAGGATTAGCTTCAGTTGCCTACGGCAGAATACCCAAAATAACAGAGGGTAAAAAAGATCAGAGTAAAAAGACAAAACTTCAAGGTCTATTTCTCTCTTATGTAGGAGGCAGTTTTACAAAGTTATCACAGTCATGAGCTCCTGGAAGCTTGATACGCAGCTGTGCTCAACAGGTGGTCTTCATCAAGGTGGCTGCTCAAGCCCCAGTCATCACATCCACCTTTCAGCTGGCAGAAGAGTGGAAGGGTCAAAGAAAGCATGTCTTTTCCCTGTAAGGAACAATTCTGGAACTTTCTCAGGACTCTTTGGCTTGTATCCCGTTGGCTGAAAGACATGGTCATGTGGTCACATCAATGAGGCTGGGAAATGTCTTTATTCTGGGTGACCCAGTGCCCAGCTAAAAATGGAGGATTCTGCCACTCAGAAAGAAGAGGAGAATGGATAATCAAGAGATAATTAAGAGTCTCTGTCGCACACTGCTTGTCTTTTATTAAGGGCAAAGCAAGCAGGCCTCCAGTAGGGATGGTCTTAGATTACAGGTTGTTTTTATGCTTCACAGGGAGGGAAAGCCTGTGCTCTTTCATAGTCTCTCTCCAGGTCCTCTCCAAGTCCCCTCTCTTCTGCTCTCCTTTCCCAAGGCCCTGACCTCAGGGAACAGCTGTGGGCCCAGACCACTCTGTAGGGCTTATCAGGAAAAATTGTGGAAGTCACTGAAAAAAAAAAAAAAAGTTACTGTGTCTTGTCTAGTGTACCTTTCATGGTTATCTCCACCATTCATTGTCTTGGAGCTTTCTTACAACTGTGTAAGTTGTTGAAAACTGATAATAATGCAAATTACTTTTCCCATAGAAATGCAAATTAGTTGTGTCGAGTGGAGTGCAATTGATTTTTTCCTCATTTTGCATATATTTGTAATTTCATTTTGACGTTCCTTATCTGCCTATATATGTGTGGTGCTTTGAATTCTCCTTGGAACGGGTTGTAATGTCGTACTGGTTCCCTCATTAATTAATGAGTTAAATAAAATCTTAGACATGTGTTCATTTTGTATTTGTAAGAGAGTCATGTTTGTACCTTCTTTGCAAAATTCTCTTTTAATAGATTATTGGGCTGGGTTCTGTGGCTGGTGTTTTGGTATATTCTGATATTCTTAATCCTCTTTACCCCCACCAAACCTAGTCCCTCAGCATCTTTCATGCACTCTGTTTTATTTTTAGAAAACAAATTGAAAGAGGATATCAATAACAATAGTAATGGCAACATCATCTATTGGGTGCTAATTAGCTAGACACAGTACATACCTGACCCATTCAACCTTCCTAATCCCACCCTGTTGAAATGAATGTGATTAGACTCATCTTACAGACAACTGAGGCTTGGAGTGATTCAATATTGTTTCCAAATTTGCCTATCTGGAAAGTGGCAGAGACTGGATATGAGCTCAGGTTGAATTCCCAAGCCGGTATCTATTTCCCAATTTTTTCAAAAGTTAATGACTTGTTGTGGCCATGACATCATTTCTTTTAGGGATATTCTCACATTAACAGAGAATTTTGAGACTAAAACTTTAACCCAAAAGGATGAATGCCTACTGGGATTTCAGACTTTTTTGGTGCTACTGGTGTGAGATACTTCCTCAGGAGACAGTTTTAATCATCATGGAAATTGTGACTTGCCTATTTAGCTTATGAGTCTAGCTAGCTCTGCTCTGCGAACAATAACGGATGGTAGAAAGAGCTCTGATGGCTGGAGAACCAGCTTTTAGTCCCATCTCTCCTAATGACCCTGATGCTGGGAAAGATTGAGGGCAGGAGGAGAAGTGGGTGACAGAGGATGAGATGGTGGGATGGAATCATTGACTCAATGGACATGAGTTTGAGCAAACTCTGGGAGAGAGTGAAGAACAGGGAAGCCTGGCTTGCTGCAGTCCATGAGGTCGCAAAGAATCAGACACAACTTAGTGACTGAATACCAACTCCTAATGACTGGGCTTCCCAGGTGGCACTAGTGGTAAAGCATCCACCTGCCAATGCAAGAGATGCAGGAGACATGGATTCAATCCCTGGGTCAGGGAGATCCCCTGGAGGAGGAAATGGCAACCCACTCCAGTCTCCTTGCCTGGAGAATTCCATGGGCAGAGGAGCCTGGTGGGCTACAGTCCATGGGGTTGCAAAGAATCGAACTCGACTGAGTGACTGAGCATACACTCTTGATGACTAACTATGGGACATACCAAAATAGGGCCAGGAAGGTGTTTGTTACTCACTACTCATCTAATTGATGAAGAAATTGAGGGTCCATAAATGGCTCTGACTTTCAGGGGATCTGCTTGCTAAGACAGCATGTAGCATGGAAAGCATTCAGAGGGCAGTGATGCCGAGGCAAAGGAGACAGCCAGGGAAGTGGAAAGTGTCTGAGGTTGGGACTTGAAACTCTGAGGGTTGAGGGCTGGCTCTGCTGTGTGATGATGAATCTGTTACTTTGGCTCTTTTCACCTAAGGGGTCTCATCTTTAAACTCCAGGCTATAAGGTTTCCAGGATTTTTCTAGCACTAAAAATCTTTGATCCTCTGAAGTGGGTGCATTGCAGAGTTTATTAGTGTTGACTCTAAATCTTATTACCTGTGGTGAAAAGCCAGATATCTCCTTTGTTTCATCACCACGTACTTGGAGTTTTCACATAATTGCCTTATTTAATCCTTTTTAATGATTTCTGATCTCCAGTAGCATATTGGACACCTACCGACCTGGGGAGTTCATCTTTCAGTGTCCTATCTTTTTGCATTTTCATACTGTTCATGGGGTTCTCAAGTCAGGAACACTGAAATGGTTTGTCATTCCCTTCTCCAGTAGAGCACATTCTGTCAGACCTCTGCACCATGACCTGTCCATCTTGGGTGGCCCTACCCTATGGTATGGCTCATAGTTTCACTGAGTTAGACAAGGCTGTGGTCCATTTGATTAGATTGGTTAGTTTTCTGTGAGCGTGGTTTTCAGTCTGTGTGCCTTCTGATGGAAACAGTGGAAACAGTGGCAGACTTTATTTTCTTGGGCTCCAAAATCACTGCAGATGGTGACTGCAGCCATGAAATAAAAAGACGCTTACTCCTTGAAAGAAAAGTTATAACCAACATAGACAGCATGTTAAAAAGCAGAGACATTACTTTGCCAACAAAGGTCCATCTAGTCAAGGCTATGGTTTTTCCAGTAGTCATGTATGAATGTGAGAGTTGGACTTTAAATAAAACTGAGCTCCTAAGAATTGATGCTTTTGAACTGTGGTGTTAGAGAAGACTCTTGAGAGTCCCTTGGACTGCAAAGAGATCCAACCAGTCTATCCTAAAGGAAATCAGTCCTGAATGTTCATTGGAAGGACTGATGTTGAAGCTGAAACTCCAATACTTTGGCCATCTGATGCAAAGAGCTGACTCATTGGAAAAAACCCCGATGCTGGGAAAGATTGAGGGCAGGAGGAGAAGGGGATGACAGAAGATGAGATGGTTGGATGGCATCACCGACTCAATGGACATGAGTCTGAGTAAACTCCTGGAGTTGGTGATGGACAGGGAGGCCTGGCATGCTGCAGTCCATGGGGTCACAAAGAGTTGGACATGACTGGGCAACTGATCTGAATGATTTCTGAATTCTCTCAGCCGATTTTTCTGTACATGTTTTAGAGATGAAGAAACTGAGGGCAAGAGGGGTTCAGTCATCTGCTCTGTGTAATTTCCAGGGCCCCTGAAAGTGGATTTTTGGAAGGAGGAGCTCCTGGACAAGTAGGTATGTCCGAAGGCTTGGGGCCTTAGGGATGTGCCAAGTCCTCAACACTGTTATGAGAATGAAGCATGCCTTCTAATTGTGCTTTTAGTAACTTGCAAGTGAAAACATTTGAGAAAACTATTTGAAAGTCTTCTCTAGCTAAGAAGGTAAAAGTTGGCTTCATCTAGAAAATAGCTTTGATAATAACTGCCTTGCAAGGAGGTTGTGAAAATTAAATGAGATAATGCTGACAGAAATCTCTAGGACGCTGCGGGACACACATTAGACACCCCCAAAGATGAGCTGTTGTGAGTTATTACCCTAAATTAGATCTTACTCTTAATAATGTGGTTGTTATGTTGTAGGTCCTACTATTCAGACATCTTAAAAGAAATCTGCTTGGGATACCCATCAATGAGGCTGCCTTTGCCAACAGGCATTCAGCTCCCGCATTGGGTATCAATACAATAGCCCTATGACTATAGCTCACTTATATCTAATTTAAAATAAAATAAAGCTCCTCTAGAGGAAAACAATCACCTAATAGCATAGAGAATACAAAGTCAGTGATCAACTTGGGCAAGAGGCACATCTATCTCCTTAATTTAAGCTTTTGGATTTGATGGTGTGTTTTCAGTCTGGAGGACTTAATAGAACCATGTGTGTGTGTGTATGTGCTCAGTCATGTCTGACTCTTTGTGATCCCATGGACTGTAGCCTGCCAGGCTCCTCTGTCCATGGAATTTTCCAGGCCAGAATACTGGAGCAGAACCATAGAGATTTTTTTAAACTTTTCCTTTTTTAGCATAAAACCAATACATTCATACAATAAATATGTCAAGCAGAATATGACTTTATAAAATGAAAGCTGCTGTGTAGACTAGTTTATTTTTCTCTAACCACGCCCCCACCCTACCCTTCCAAAATAATCCTGTTAGCCATTTTTGGAATCCTTCTAAAAATTTTTGATGCACCTATAGATGTAGGGCTTCCTAGGTGGCACTAGTGGTAAAGAACCTGCCTGTCAATGTAGGAGATACAAGAGACACAGGCTTGATCCCTGGGTTGGGAAGATCCTCTGGAGGAGGGCATGGCAACCCACTCCAGTATTCTTGCCTGGAGAATTCCATGGACAGAGGAGCTTGGTAGGCTACAGTCCACAAAGTTGCAAAGAGTCGGACACGACTGAAGTGACTTTGGACACAAGCACGCACGTCTAAATGTATTTCTCTCTATACCTTCTTTGAAAAAAAAAGAAAACAAAACAAAACTAATAGGATCATATTATTCCATACCTTGGTTTTTCTCTTAATAATGTGTCATGAAGATTATTCTTTATCAGCTCATCTTTACACATTTTATTCTTGTTAATTATGACATAGCATTACAGGTATGAATATACTATAATTTATTTAATCTGTCCCTTCTTGATGGTTACTTAGGTTACTTCCTCCTTTTCTTCAAGTTCAAATCATACAGCAATGAACAGCCCTGTAATATATTTGGATAATTGTGGGAGTATCACTAGGGTGGTATGTGGACTCATATTGGACTGCCAATCATTATGGGATGGATTGGGGACTTGAAGGTGCCCCAAACACCACCTGTGACTCGTGTGTGTGTGTGTGTGTGTGTGTGTGTGTGTGTGTGTGTGTGTGTGTGAATCTGTGTGGGTGTATGTGTGTAACCTTGGGCAAGTATTTGGCAAATGGAGACACTGTGGACAGTAGCCTGCCAGGCTCCTCTGTCCATGAGATTTTTCAGGCAAGAATACCTTCTCCAGGGGATCTTCCCAACCTAGGGGTCGAGCCTGGGTCTCTTGCACTGCAGGTAGACTCTTTACCATTTGAGCCACTAATCAACAGTTATGTAAAGGGCCAGGGGTCTGCTTTTATTACCTATGTCCTATACCTACTCTGGTACTCTGCACTTAGTGGGTATCAATGACAGCTCCTTGAAAGGGGATTGAATGAAAAGTTTGTTAAGCTGGGAGAGGTGGACTTTGACAAAGGACCAACTAGAGAATGGGGGGATGCTGCGTGTTTGTCTGCTAGAGGGGCTGTGATGAGAAGCAAGATATGAAAAAAAGGAAGTCCCCCCCCACACAAAACACATTTTTGAACAGAAAATCCATCAAGGATTGTGCCTGATCCTCAATGGAGAGGCAAGAAAGTCTAAGAAAAAGACACTGAAGTGTTGGGTTGGCCAAAAAGTTTGTTTGGGTTTTTCAGCATCATCTTACAGAAAAACCCAAACAGATTTTTGGCCAATCTAATACTACCTATCTCCTTTCCATCAGATGGTATTTGGTCTAATTGCTTTGTACTGACAGAAGAGTGAAGTGAGACACCATCTACATTCTACAGTCCCCACGACATAAAAATGTATGGCTGAAGTCTCAACATTACAGAGTATTAGAGTTTGATATCCTCAAAAAGAAAGATGTATTAAAGATGCTACTATTTAGAAGATTTTGATTGATGTTCACTGTAGTTTCTTTGCATTCTATGAAGGCCTTTATTTGCTCACCTCAGAACATGTTTATTGTAGTTTTAGACTGACCATTTTAAAGTCACCTGGTTGGGGATTTGATGCTTCATGAGAGTGAAGGAACAAAATGAAACAACCTCTGGGAAACACATTCCCACTAATGTGAGATTGGTAATTGTCCTCTGTGTTATTATTTCACAACTGGGTCAGTTCAATGTTTGCAAAAATTTAAGTTTCTCTACCTTGCTCTTTTATATTTTTGACTCTGAGGGTCACAGTATAAAATGGAGTGAGAAGTGTGGCCTAGAGAAATAGTTAAGGGATAAAATAAAGTAAGAGTGGTAAAATATATTTGTTGTTGTTTAGTCACTAAGTCATGAATGACCGACTCTTTGTGACCCCATGGACTGTAGCCTGCCAGGCTCCTCTGTCCATGGTATTTCCTAGGTAAGAATATTGGCTGCTGCTGCTGCTAAGCCACTTCAGTCGTGTCCGACTCTGTGCAACCCCATAGACGGCAGCCCACTAGGCTCCTCTGTCTCTGGGATTCTCCAGGCAAGAACACTGGAGTGGGTTGCCATTTCCTTCTCCAATGCATGAAAGTGAAAAGCGAAAGTGAAGTCACTCAGTCGTGCCCGACTCTTAGCGACCCCATGGACTGCAGCCTACCAGGCTCCTCCGTCCATGGGACTTTCCAGGCAAGAGTACTGGAGTGGGGTGCCATTATTGGAGTAGGTTGCTATTTTTTACTCCAGGAGATCTTCCTGACCCAGGAATTGAACCCGCATCTCCTGTGTCTCCTACATTGGCAGGTGGATTCTTTACCACCGTGCCACCTAGGAAGCCATGCTTAAATCTTTTGAACTGGAACATACTTATGTATTTTATTTCCAGGTGGCTCAGTGGTAAAGAATCTGCTTGCAATGCAGGAGATGTGAGTTCAGTAAGATCCCCTGGAGAAGGAAATGGCAACCCACTCTAGTGTTTTTGCCTGGGAAATCCAGAGGAGGAGGAGCCTGGTGGGCTACAATCTGTGTGGCTGCAAAGAGTTGGACACGACTGAGTGACGGCACACATGCAGGTTTAAGCATATGAGGAATAAAACAGATTTGTACAGAAAAGCAAAAGCACAAAAATAGAGGAGAAATAGATCTGTTTATTTAACATCCATTGGTGTAAATGTTTGATTCTCCTGCATAACTTAGACACAAAAGCATAGTATGTTTTGTTCAATCTCAAAAGAAAACCAAGTGGCATTAAGGTTGTCCCCAAGGAAAGTCTTCAAGGGCATCAAAAGAGTTGGCCCAGGACTTACCCCACAGGATAACAAGAAGGTCCTGCTGTGTCTATGTGTATGTCAGGGAGAGAAAGAGAGGAGTAGAGACTACTCTGAGGGGTGGTGGTGGAAACCTGCATGGAGTCAAGACAAGGAAAAAAAAAGGAGTTTTTTGTTTTGCTTATATCTGCATATGTAATATATGGCTGGTTTTTTTTTTCAGAGCATCTGGCTTCCCTGATGGCTCAGTGGATAAAGAATCTGCCTGCCAATACAGGAGAAGTAAGAGACAAGGGTTCCATCCTTGGGTCGGTAAGATCCCCTGGAGGAGGAAATGGCAACCCTCTCCAGTATTCTTGCATGAAACATCCCGTGGACATGGTCTCAAAGAGTCAGACATGACAGAGCGACTAAACAGACAGACAGACCAAGAGGGTCTATAAATGTGGTGTTTCTCTCATTTATAAATAGTTGGATAGTGGCAGTTTTGCATTTCTTCTGCTTCTCTGTCTATATGCAGTGGATTTCAACCTATACGCACATTAGAATCATTTGGAAAAGTTTTATAAAATAGGTTGCCTTACTATACACCCGTTAAGTCAGGAATTCTGGGAAGTGGAACTTGGGCAGTTTTTTTTAAAGCTTCCCAAGTGATTCTGATGCACAGTGAAATTTACCCAGTGGCCCAGAAGTGTTGCTCTAAGTGCAGGACTTGTAACTTCAATTAGGATCGTAGCCAGCAACCTACTTCTGGATAAAGATGTGGTACATCCTATATATTGCAACAGCGTATGGGTTTTGGTGACCCAAGAAGGACCCAAGAGACCCTGTGTCTTACTACAGGTGAGGTCTTGAGCACATTGACTGTTTATCTGAACCTCAGTTGTTGCACTTGTAAATTGGAGACAACATCCACTTAATAATGTCATTGAGAGGATTAAGCAAGGATCAAAAAATTATCTGGTAGAAGTTGCCATTTATTCGATGTTTTCCATTTGTTCATTAGGCCCTGTGCCACCAAAACCTAGTAAAGATGTTTAAGACATTCATCAAGTCTAAAAACACAAAACTGGGAGGTATAGCTGATCTAAGAGATGTTACAATCAAAATTCCAGAAAAAGTTTGACAGTCTGGAAGGATGGCCAACACTTGCAAGATAAATTTGGGGATTTGAACTTAAAATGTAATAAAAAATAAATATAGAGTCATGATTTATACTAGCATAGGATACGAGAGTAGTTCCTGTGCAAAAGGTCAGGGAGTTTCACTGACAACAAATTTAATAAGAGGCAGCTGTACAGTGTGACTGTTAAGGAAGCTGATGTGGTTGGAGGCTGAATGAAGATAAATGTAGAATGTATGTCTCATGTGGCCATAGACTCTCTGGGCCCTGCCCTGGACTGAATCCCATTTTTTTTCTTTCTTTTTTTTTTTTTTTTTAAAGAATTTTATTTGTTTATTTATTGATGACTGTGCTGGGTCTTTGTTTCTGTGCCGACTTTTCTCTAGTTGTGGTGAGCAGGAGCTACTCTCTAGTTGAGGTGCAAGGGCTTCCCATTGCAGTGGCTTCTCTTGTTGTGGGGCACGGGCTCTAGGGGCACTGGTGTCAGTAGTTGTGGTTCCTGGGCTCTAGAACTCGGACTCAGTAATTGTGGTGCACAGGCTTAGTTGCTTCACAGCATGTGGGATCTTCCCGGATCAGGGGTCGAACTCATGTCTCCTGCATTGGCAGATGGATTCTTTATCACTGAGCCACTAGGAAAGCCCCAAATCCCATTTTTTAAAAGCTCATTTATTTCTACAACAAGATTTACTGAAAACCTTTAATACTATTTGCCAGGCCTTGTTCTAGGCTCTGAGGATTCAACCTCTTTGCCCCCTTGTAGCTCAAATTCTATGGGGAAGGGGGGTTGGGAGGAGACAATACATGAAGAAAAAAATTACATGAACTGTTAGAAAGAGATGAGAGTTTTGGAAAAAAATAAAAAGGGAAGGGGGAAGGTAGTGCTAAAATGCAAGAGATTATTTGCAATTTTAAATAGGGTGAAAAGGGGTGGCTTCATTGAAAAAGTGACTTGGGCAAATATTTGATAGCAGTAAAGAACAAGAGACATGGATCTCTAGGGGAAGAAGACTTCAGGCAGAGGGAACCACAAGTGCAAAGACCTTGATGGGAGATGCGCTTGTTTTATTCAAGAAAAATGAAAGAAGCCCTAATTGAAATAGTGTGTTCAGTCCTAGGCCTAATCTTTACTCTTTTTAGCTGAATATGAAAGTAAAATATTTGGAGACAAAGGATGGGAAAAATACAAAAATGTTTGAAGATGGTGTAAATCACCCACTATTCAAGAAAAATACAAAAATGTTTGAAGATGGTGTAAATCACCCACTATTCAAGTATTCCTGATATTTGGGCAGATTTTCTTTCAGCATATAAGTAGACTGACATGCAGAAGTAGCACAAAATAGCAAAGCTGAATTGAGATTTGTCTTCTAGGGGCTCTCTGGGGCTCCGTTTCTAGTTCTAGTGATTCAATTTGCATTCTTGTCATGCGGTATTCAAATTTGGGCCTAAGTATACTTTCAAATTTCTACCAGTTGACTCTAGCCTTTGAGGTTCCTTCACATAGCTGAAATCATAGATATTTATGCTATATGTATCCTTTACATTCAGGGTTTATAATTTTTAAAGTGTTTGCCACTTTGGCAGATGAAAAATTATCTCATACTTTCAGCTGTCATTACTGTTGACATTGAGCATTCTTTCCTATGTTTCTTGAGCACTTATTATTCTTGTCATTTTCCTGCTTACCAATAACCCTTTATAAAATGTGGCACATAAACTACAGCATTTCTAGAAGATGCTGTGTTGAATGGTGAAGACTCTCACCTTTCGTTATAGGTTGTAATCTTCAATGGTTGGTTGCTACCAAAAATGGCCATCACAATTCCTCCCGGCCATGTGCCCTTTTGCGATATGACTTTGCCCCTCCTACCAAGAAGTCAAGTTGATTTTCCCTCCCTTGAATTCTGCCTGGCCTCGTGACTTACTTCGACCAACAGAATGTGGATGAAGTGACGATGTGACTTCCCAGCATGTCCTTATGTAGAGAGATTTTTCTAGAAGTTTGTGACTGAGATTCCCAGAGCCACTGAATCTCGTGCTATTCCTCAGGCCTACTTGTTCAGCCTTTCCTTCAATTCTGCAAAGTCATTTTGCTTTGAGTTAGCCAGGGTTGATGTCTGTGGCTTGTGACTGAAGGAGAAGCTGAACAGGATAAAATCCCAAATTATTAACAGTCTGAGTAGATTAGGAAGCCAGCAGTGTTGACCTTATAGGTTGGCATGGACCAGACATGATACAATTTATTTTAAACATCATTCTGGTCTCTGTGCTTCCTCTTCTGAATGCTTCCTCAGTTCAGTTCAGTTCAATCACTCAGTTGTGTCCAACTCTTTGCGACCCCATGGACTACAGCATGCCAGGCTTCCCTGTCCATCACCAACTCCTGGAGCTTACTCAAACTCATGTCCATTGAGTCGCTGATGCCATCCAACCATCTCATCCTCTGTCATCCCCTTCTCCTCCCACCTCCTCACCAGGACCCAGTGACCCCACAGCGACTGAGACAGAGCTGTGTTTGAGTGTCTCCTGTGGGGTATGGGTCAGCAGTGGACTGCTGCAGGGGCAGGGGCTCTGGGTGTAGTAGACCTGGGTATGGCATAAGCCCTCTTGGAGGAGGTCACCATTAACCCCACCATAGAGGTGCCAGAACTTACACAGGACTGAGGAAACAGACTCTTGGAGGGCACAAACAAAAGATTGTGTGCACCAGGACCCAGGAGAAAGGAGCAGTGACCCCACAAGAGACTGACCCAGACTTGCCCATGAGTGTCCAGGAGTCTCCAGCAGAGAGTGGGTCGGTGGTGGCCTGCTGAAGGGTAGGGGGCACCGAGTGTAGCAGTGTGTGCATGGGACCTTTTGAAGGAGGTCACCATTATCTTCATTACCTCCACCATAGTTTGGCCTCAGGTCAAAGAACAGGGAGGGAACACAGCCCCGCCCATCAACAGAACGCTTCCTGGCTCCCCCATAACCCACTTATGGGTGCACTCTAGAGTTCAGTGAGAGATGATGTTCTTGGTCTGGAGTAAAGGCAGAGAAGTTGCAGAAAATGAGCCTTCTCACTCCTAACTCTCTGCTGTAGGCAGGAGAGAGAACTTGGTGGCCTGCTCCCCGTCCTCTGCCACCCTCCCAGTGGAGTTGATCGTGATCTGCCCCATCTCCTGAATGGTGTAAGTTATAGGAGATCTTTTAATAGACACTGATTCCACCAGTTAGAAAACATGATTCACTGAGTCTTGCAATTTGACCAAGCAGATTAGTCCTCATCCTTTTCGGTAGAGTAAAAAGCCTTGATTTTGATACATCTCTCCAAGTGAAATGAAGGATGGAAATAAGAGGGAAGCCTTACTTGTCTTTAAAAGTCAGCAGAAGGTCTCTAGAGTTGCATCAATTGGCCAGCCCTCAGTTCATCCTTCCACTCTTCTCCTATTTTTCTGTGCTTGCTGGAGGAAAAATTTGACCTCTAATTGTAGGTTCTCCAGGCCAGCTAGCCAGATTTGTAAGGCTCCCAGGGAGAGGATACAATAAATACCCATTACCAGAAGTAATTGGAGACTGAGGGCACAGAGGAATTTTCCCCCTTAGCAACATACTCTGGTGAGGACTGAGTTCTCTGGGCTGAGGGATGAGTTGGGGGCTCTGTGGGTAAACTGGAGAATAGTCCTACATGGCTTGGGGCTGCAAATGAGTACAGGAGCCTGCCTCATTCTTGTTTAAGTTCCAGAACAGAAATTAGGTAGACAGAGAAAGGATTTGAAGGATTGTTTTCCCAGGAGGATCTCCTCCTGATGTTGCCCTGAATTTCGTGCTCAGCTCATATATTTTTGCCCTCAGCTCATGTCTGGGCTCCGATCCAATCCCTTACTAGATTGGATCTAGTGGCTAGAACAGGGATATAGAGCACCTTGCTGATGGTAAGTAGAGAAGGAAACTTGTAGCTATTGTTGTTTAGTCACTTAGTTGTGTCCACCTCTTTGTGACCCCATGGACTGCAGCATGCCAGGCTTCCCTGTCCTTCACTATCTCCTGCAGTTTGATCAGATTCATGTCCAGTGACTCAATGATGCTATCTGTCTAACCATCTCGTCCTCTGCCACCCTCTTGGGCTGCCTTTTTTCCTTAGATGGTGGTAGGGCCCATGAGTCCTCAGAGCTCCACCCTTATAGAGTCCACCGTGATGTCCTTCAGGTGGGCTCCAGTGCCTTCAGTCCTATTCCTGTATTATATTAATATTTCTATTCAAGTTCCTTGACATTTATCAGCTCCCCTCCCATGCACTACACTTTTACAATTTTATTTCAGGAGAGAGCGTTAGAAGCTATCTATATAGCTGCTCCATTTTACAGATGTGGAAACTAGGAGTAGAGCTTAGAACTGCACAGTGTAAGTTGGGATCCTGAGGTCACCTTCCATGACAGTAAAATAATTGTGTAAGTGAAACATTTTAGGAAGGGTGGGTTGCAGCGAAGTCCCAAAGAAGAAATATGTAATTGTCAAGGTCAGTGTAAGATCCTTATGTAAATAGAATAATACAGTATAGATTATTTTTGTGCCTGGCTTATCTAGCTACAAATAAAGCTTTTTTTTTTGGCCGTGCTATGAAGCTTGTGGGACCTTAGTCCCCTTGACCAGGGATTGAACCCATGCTCACTGCAATGTAAGTGCAGAATCCTAACTACTGGACTGCCAGGGAAGCCCCATACAAATAATGTTTTTGAGAGTACATTTCTTTCTATTGCTGAATGGTATTCCATTGTATGGCTATACCTCAGTTTGTTCATCCACTCGCTTGTTGATGTACTTATAGGTTGTCTCTGACGTTTGGCTGTTTTGAATAAAGCCACTATAAACATTGATGTGTGTGTCTTTGTGTAGACATATATTTTTGTCTCTTTTGGTAAATATCTAGGATTATACCTGCTGGCTTGAGAGAGAGAGAGATTTTGATACCAGTTCTGCCACTAATTTGTTACTTTAGGTAGATTATATACCTTCTCTGATCCTCAGAATCTTCATTTGTAAAAGGAAGGGATTGGACTAGATTAGTCTTTTGAAACTGTGCTCCTACAATCCTCTAGATTCTGAATCTTTTGATGGAGGGAAAGAGGAATAAAAAGTGGACTGTCCCCAGACAGCTTCACTGATGTCTAACTATTGACCTTCTTCATTGGAGTTCATTTGAAGAAGAAAGTGTTCTATGAATAGGAATGCTTAAAACCCATTGGCCTACATGATCTCTAAGATTCCTCTGACTTTGTAACATTTTTGGAGTCTATGAGAGAAATTGCCTTCTTCCTAACTTCTATGAGTAATGTTCTGAGAACAACATTTAAGGTAACAGAGGAACAATCTTGGGTGAAAATCACCTCTCCTTTCTCTTTATACATGGCCAAAGGTGAAACTAAGCCGTAGCTGAGCTGAAATACATCCTCTAAAGGACATTTCAGACTTCTGGTCCAGACAGGATGGTGTAGACACACTTCTCCTAGTTAAGTATAATTACAAACCCTGGAAATAACATAAAAGGCAACCAAAGGAAAAGTCTAAAAGGTGGTAAGTGAAAGGCAAACTGTTTTGGGACCCCAGAATTAGAAGAATCATGTAGCTGCAGGGTGTCTGATTTCCCCCCACCAACAGAAAATGGCAACTGGACCTGTTTTTTTTTCCTGACCCCAGCTTAGCAATGGGAACTCCCCAAGTGGCTCAGATGGTAAAGAATCTGCCTGCAATGCAGAAGACCCGGTTCGATCCCTGGGTCAGGAAGATTCCCTGGAGAAGGAAACGGCAACCAGTACAGTCTTCTTGCCTGGAGAATCCCATGGACAGAGGAGCCTGGCAGGCTACAGTCCATGGTGTCACAATGAGTCAGACATGACTGAGCATGCATGCATGCACACAACTTAGCAATAGAAGACAGCCCAAATAGGCTCGTCCCTCCCCCAGATCAGGTGAAAGTCCTTCTGAC
The DNA here is from genome assembly GCF_032405125.1 of Capricornis sumatraensis. Taxonomy (NCBI): domain Eukaryota; kingdom Metazoa; phylum Chordata; class Mammalia; order Artiodactyla; family Bovidae; genus Capricornis; species Capricornis sumatraensis. Next base: position 101,767,603 of record NC_091092.1, on the reverse strand, counting down.
AACACCAGGCAAGCTCAGCATCACCGGTAAGGGGATTGATGGGGAAAACCCCCAACAGTGCTTGGTTAGGGGAAATGCTCTCTTTCCTTGCACAGCCTCAGACTCCCCTCCCCTCCAGAGAGAAACTGAGAGATACCTATTTGGGTGGGTTTCCCAGGTGGTGCAGTGGTAAAGAATCCACCTGCCAATACAGGAGATGCAAGTGATGCAGGTTTGATGCCTAGGTCGGAAAGATTCCCCTGCAGGAGGAAATGCCAACACTCCAGGATTCTTGCCTGGAGAATCCCATGGACAGAGGAGCCTGGTGGACTACAGTTCATGGGCTTGCAAGAGTCGGACACGTCTGAGCACCTAGGTGGGCCACACCAGCAAAGGAGATCTCAGCACAAGTGGCCCAACAGGCCAGGAAGATGCTTCGTCCTTATGGGCCTAGGACGCCCCTCCCCCACCTTCAGACACCTGCCTGCCTGGCTTGGGCAACACCTGCTGCCCCCTCAAGCAATACACAAATGAATAAAATAAAAACTCTCTGCCCAAAAGACACATTTCTAAATAAGAGGATATACAGATGGTGAATAAGCACATATTTGTATCATTAACCATCAGGGAAATACAGAGTAAAAAATCATGATACCAAATGCTGGTGAGGATGTGGAGAAACTGTGTCACTCGCACATGCTGGTGGGAATATAAAATGGTTGTATGACTCTGGAAAACAGTTTGACAGTTTCTTTAAAAAAGCTAAATCTGAAACTACCATATGACCTTGGACATTTATCCCAGAGAAATGAAAACTTATGTTTCTGTAAAAATCTGCACACAGATGTTCATAGCAGCTTTGTTCATAAAAGCCCCAAACCGGAAACAAGCCAGATGTCTTTCAACTGGTAAATGGTTAAGTAAGCTGTGGTACATCCAAACTATGGAATGCTACACAGCATTAAGAAGGAATGAACTACTGATATACACAACAACTTGGGTGAATCTCCAGAAAAAAAGCCAGTTCCCAAAGGCTATGCACTGTGTGATTCCATGTACATAACATTTTTGAAATGATACAGTTTAGAAAGAATAGATTACTGGTTACCGGGTCCTAGGGATTAAGGACTATGGTGTGGAGAGAGAGAAGATGAGGGTTATAGAAAGAGGTGGGTGAGGTTATGAAAGGACAATGAGAGTGATCTTTGTGGTTATGGGGGTGGTTTGTATCATGACCATGCAGGTGGTCACAAGAACCTACACAGGGAATGAAACTGTATTAAAACTAAATACGTGCACACACAAATGAGTACAAGTAAAACTGGGGGAATCTGGATAAGATGGATATATTGTATTAATGTCATCACTCTGATACTGTCCCAGAGTTTTGCAATATGTCACCATTGAAGGAAAGTAGTGAGTAAAAGGTACACAGGTTTTTTCAGGATTATCTCCTAAAACAGTATGTGAATCTACGATTATATCACTAAAGAGTTCAATTAAAAAAGAAGGGCACTTCAGAAGCAAAGAAGTAGATGGTGGACACATAGTCTGACACTAGGAAGAGCGGATGTTTCAGGGAGTCAGGGTGGCTCTTCACTCCTAGAGAGGATAGTGATGGGGGAGGTTTCCTGACAGCTTGTGAAATGCAGGCGGCTGCAACTTCCTGCTCCTAAAGAGAGTTCTTTACAAAAAGGTAAAATGGTTGTCTGAGGATGCCTTGCAAATAGCTATGAAAAGAAGAGATGCAAAAGGCAAAGCAGAAAAGGAAAGATATACCCATGTGAATGCAGAGTTCCAAAGAATAACAAGGGGAGATAAGAAAGCCATCCTCAGAGATCAATGAAAAGAAATAGAGGAAAACAATAGAATGGGAAAGACTAGAGATCTTTTCAAGAAAATTAGAGATAACAAGGGAACTTTTCATGCAAAGATGTGCAAAATGAAGGACAGAAATGGTATGGACCTAACAGAAGCAGAAGATATTAAGAAGAGCTGGCAAGAATACACAGAAGAACTATACAAAAAAGATCTTCATGATCCAGATAACACGATGGCATGATCACTCACCTAGACCCAGACATCCGGGAATGTGAAGTCAAGTGGGCCTTAGGAAGCAACACTACGAACAAAGCTAGTGGAGGTGATGGAATTCCAGTGGAGCTATTTCAAATCCTAAAAGACAATGCTGTGAAAGTGCTGCACTCAATATGCCAGCAAATTTGGAAAACTCAGCAGTGGCCATAGGACTGGAAAAATGTCTGTTTTCATTCCAATCCCAAAGAAAGGCAATGCCAAAGAATGCTCAAACTACTGCACAATTGTACTCATCTCACATGCTAGTAAAGTAATGCTCAAAATTCTCCAAGCCAGGCTTCAACAGTACGTGAACCACGAACTTCCAGATGTTCAAGTTGGATTTAGAGAAGGCAGGGGAACCAGGGATCAAACTGCCAACATCCGTTGGATCATCAAAAAAGCAAGAGAGTTCCAGAAAAACATCTATTTCTGCTTTATTGACTATGCCAAAACCTTTGACTGTGTGGATCACAACAAGCTGTGGAAAATTCTGAATGAGATGAGAATTCCAGACCACCTGACACAACACACTGGTTCCAAATCGAGAAAGGAGTATGTCAAGGCTGTATATTGTCACCCTGCTTATTTAACTTATATGCAGATTACATCATGAGAAATGCTGGATTGGTTGAAGCACAAGCTGGAATCAAGATTGCCAGGAGAAATATCAATAACCTCAGATATGCAGATGACACCACCCTTATGGCAGAAAGCAAAGAAGAAATAAAAAACCTCGTGATGAAAGTGAAAGAGGAGAGTGAAAAAGTTGACTTAAAATTCAACACAGAAAACTAAGATCATGGCATCTGGTCCCATCTCTTCATGGCAAATAGATGGGTAAATAATGGAAACAGTGACAGACTTTATGTTTTTGGGCTCCAAAATCACTGCAGATGGTGACTGAAGCCATGAAATTAAAAGATGATTGCTCCTTGGAAGAAAAGTTATCTGCAACCTGGACAGCATATTAAAAAGCAGAGATAATACTTTGCCAACAAAGGTCCGTCTAGTCAAAGCTATGGTTTTTCCATTAGTCATGTATGGATGTGAGAGTTGAACTATAAAGAAAGCTGAGTTCCAAAGAACTGCTGCTTTCAAACTGTGGTGTTGGAGAAGACTCTTGAGAGCCCCTTTGACTGCAAGGAGATTCAACCTGTCCCCGAAAGGAAATCAGTTCTGAATATTCACTGGAAGGACTGATGTTGAAAGTGAAACTCTAATACTTTGACCACCTGATGCGAAGAACTGACTCATTAGAAAGGACCCTGATGCTGGGAAAGATTGAAGGTGGGAGGAAAAGGGGACGACAGAAGATGAGATGGTTGGACGGCATCACTGACTCAGTGAGCTTGAGTTCGAGTAGACTCTGGGAGTTGGTAATGGACAGGGAAGCCTGGTGTGCTGTGGTCTATGGGATCACAAAGAGTCATACATGACTGAGTGACTGAACTGAGCTGAACTGAATGCTCTTTATTTAAATTTGAAAAATGAGGTAGCCTGCTTTTGTTTGGGCCTGCCTCTGAAGGAGACTGTAATTAGTGAAGTATTTTCAGGAGCACTAGGGCTCCTACCATTAGTCATACCGGATCCAGGACGTTTTAATTGCCCTTTTATAACAAGTGGCTTGACAGACACGTTTGTCTTCACTTGATGTGCTAGAAAAAAAAATCCCACAACTGCAAACACCACAGCTTAGAAGAAACACCCTTTTGAGAAAGGATGTTTTGAATATAACATCACATCACTGATGGAATTAATTATATAGGAACACTTAAGTTTAGTACCTTGTAGCCAGTTTTTACACTTGTGATTTTTGGTTGCTTTAACCCATCACTTCATGGGAAATAGATGGGGAAACAGTAGAAACAGTGTCAGAGTTTGTTTTTTAGGGCTCCAAAATCACTGCAGATGGTGACTGCAGCCATGACATTAAAAGACGCTTACTCCTTGGAAGAAAAGTTATGACCAACCTAGATAGTATATTCAAAAGCAGAGCCATTACTTTGCCGACTAAGGTCCATCTAGTCAAGGCTATGGTTTTTCCTGTGGTCATGTATGGATGTGAGAGTTGGACTGTGAAGAAGGCTGAGCGCCGAAGAATTGATGCGTTTGAACTGTGGTGTTGGAGAAGACTCTTGAGAGTCCCTTGCACTGCAAGGAGATCCAACCAGTCCATTCTGAAGGAGATCAGCTCTGGGATTTCTTTGGAAGGAATGATGCTAAAGCTGAAGCTCCAGTACTTTGGCCACCTCATGTGAAGAGTTGATTCATTGGAAAAGACTCTGATGCTGGGAGGGATTAGGGGCAGGAGGAGAAGGGGACGACCCAGGATGAGATGGCTGGATGGCGTCACAGACTCGATGGACGTGAGTCTGAGTGAACTCCGGGAGATGGTGATGGACAGGGAGGCCTGGCGTGCTGCGATTCATGGGGTTGCAAGGAGTCAGACACGACTGAGCAACTGAAATAACTAACTAACTAATATATTTACTCAGTATGCCAGATGTAACTTAATCTTTCTAAATGCCGAGTCTACAGGGAAGTTTCCTCTCCAAGTCAAGGCTGACTACAGGAGACAGAGATGATCTGACTTGCAAGGCTGTTGCAAATTGCCAAGAGGTGATGACAAGGCAATGGCATAGGGGATTCCTAGTGCTTGGCCCAGTCCCCTCTTGAGGGCTAGTATACTCCTCCCCTAACTGCTGGGAATATCAGCCACTGATGGCTTACAGATGAGCCCTTCCCAGACCTTCAGTGGGCTTCAGGGAACTCTCTCACCCAAGATGAGGCTGCCTCCCAGTGCGACATGGGGTCAAAGATCGGCAGAGCCTCAGTTGAGGACAATTCTAAGGGGCTGTCTCAGCTCCAAGAGTCCCAATAGGATCTGCTGAGGTTTTGGTTGCAAATACTTTTTGGGTCAGTTTCCCCTTCCTCACTCCCTTATATGTGTATCTCCTGTGGTCACTCCTCAGTGAATCTTCTTCATACAGCTCTCCATCAGAGTCAGGCTTCCCACATGGCTCAGGGGTAAAGAACCCGCCTGCAATGCCAGAGACATGGGTTCAATCCCTGGGAAGATCCCCTGGAGGAGAGCTTGGCAACCCACTCCAGTATCCTTGCCTGGAGAATCTCATGGACAGATGAGCCTGGATGGCTACAGTCCATGGAGTCACCAAGAGCCAGATATGACTAAGTACACAAACAGCAGCCACAGCTCCATTAGAGTTGGACTTCAGGGGAACTCAGTCTAAGATAGTATTTTTGATTGGGTACCTTGAAAGCAGAGCCTGAGGGGGACTTGGTAACAGGTGGTTTATTAGGGAGGTGACCCTAGGTATCAAAAATGATGGAGCAGGAGGGTTAAACAGGAAAGAAATCAGTTAAAAAGTGTCTCATTGACCTGGTGATAGCTGTGGGTACCTGGGAATGGATCTCTCTGGAGATGTCTGAGGAACATGTAGAACGTGGCTGAGATTTGTCTCACCAAATAATGGGAAGCTGGGGGCTTTTATCCACATACTGTTGCTCCCTATTAAAGGTTTGTCCCTAAGGACACTAATCTGGTGGTCCTGTGTACTGAGCCATTTCTCAGGGTATCCAAGAACATCTTGTTACAGAAACTCAAAGAGGACCAGCAGATATTTGAGGTGGGATACATGGTAGCTGGAAAGGACATTGTTCACTAGAGTTCAGCCAAAGTCTGAGGTGGCTGAAGGTTGGTGATGTGGGGCTCTCAAAGAGTCTGCTGCTCAGGGGAAAGAGCTCCAGCATTTTTATTTGACAGGAGTTCAAGAAGCTCCTTAATCGTGCCCATCCTTGCATGGAAATGTTCCCTTGAAAGTGAAAAGTGCAAGTTGCTCAGTCGTGTCTGATTCTTTGTGACCCCATGGACTCATGGAATTCTCCAGGCCAGAATACTGGAGTGGGTAGCCTTTCCCTTCTCCAGGGCATCTTCCCAACCCAGGGATCGAACCCAGGTCTCCCGCCTTACAGGCAGATTCTTTACCAGCTGAGCCACAAGGGAAGCCCAGGAATACTGGAGTGGGTAGCCTATCCCTTCTCCAGAGGATCTTCCCAATCCAGGAATCAAACCAGGGTCTGCTGGATTACAGCGGATTCTTTACCAACTGAACTATCAGCGAAGTCTAATGTTCCCTTGATAGCTCCTATTTTCTTGAAGAGATCTCTAGGCTTTCCCATCCTATTGCATTGACCTCTATTTCTTTGGGTTGTTTATTTATGAAGATCTTCTTATCTCCCATTGCTATTCTCATGAAAAACATAGCATATTAAAAAGCAGAGACATCACTTTGCTGACACAGGTCTGTATAGTCAAAGCTATGATTTTTCCAGTAGACATGTACGCATGTGAGAGTTGGACCATGAAGACAGCTGAGCGCTGAAGAACTGATGCTTTCAAAGTATGGTGCTGGAGAAGACTCTTGAGTCCCTTGGATGGCAAGGAGATGAAACCAGTCCATCCTAAAGGAAATCAACCCTGAATATTCATTGGAAGGACTGATGCTGAAGCTGAACCTCCAAAACATTTGCCACCTGATTCGAAGAGCCAACTCATTGGAGAAGACCCTGATGCTGGGAAAGATTGAAGGCAGGAAGAGAAGGGGACAACAGAAGGCAACATAGTTGGACGGCATCACTGACTTAATTGACATGAGTTTGAGCAAACTCTGGGAGATAGTGAAGGAAAGGGAAGCCTGGCATGTTGCAGTCCATGGGCTCGCAAAGAGTAGGTCACGACTTAGCAACTGAACAACAAGAAGAAGCTCCTACATTGTAGGGGGAATTTCCAGGGCAAAGCTCTATCCTTTCACACTGAGTTTCTATATATGGCACAGAACTATCGGTGGAAAGAACGGTTCAAAAACAGATCAATTAAAAGGTCTTTTGTTTACTTGCTTGCTGAGTTGGTTGAGCAGTCAGTTATTTTATTGGTCCCACTTCTCTCTGTGGCAAGCTAGACATGTAAAAAATAGGTACTGATATGAAGTCCTAGGACATCCAAATTGTGTTAAGATCTGTTTACCTTCAGGAATTGAAAGGGAAAATAAGATTTCTTTCTTAAAAAAAAAATACACAGGAGAAAACCAATTGAGAAAACATCAGGGGCTAATCTATGTCCACTTTGAAGTGTTCAGGCCAGTGGCTCTCAAAGCATGGTCCTCAGAACAGCAACAGCAGTATCACGTGGTGAATTTTAGAAATAGAAATTATTGGGACTCTCCTGGTGATCAGTGGCTAAGACTCTGTGCTCCCAATGCAGGGGCACAGGTTCAACTGGGGAGCTAGATCCCACATGCTGCAACTAAAGATCCTTCATACTGCAATGAAAACCCAGAATAGCCAAATAAATAAATAAAAAAATTTTAAAAAGAGATGGACATTGTTGGGTCCCACCAGAGATCTATTGAATCTGAAACCCTGGGGATGGGGCCTAACTGTCTGTGCTTTCACAAGCTCCTCCAGGGATTCTGATATGAGCTAATGTCAAAGAACTACCTGTCTGATTTCAGATCATTCACTTGTACCCATGATTTCAGCAGCCAAACCATGGATTTAATTCACAAATTTTGCTCCAGCTAGACAGGTTTGGAAGTGAAGGGGCATAACGTGAGAAGTTATTCAATAGCCATTCCCTTTGTTAGCCTCTGTGTTGCATGGGTATACTATGAAGACAACGTTTAAAGATGTTTAAACCATCTGGAAGATGACTTTTAATCTTTTATGTCTCTGTTGTCAGCTATTGTCTACTTCTGTCCTCCCCACCCACAAAACACTCATCATCAGCAATGTGTCAAGCATTCTTACAGATATTTGGGATGTAGCAGTGAGTGAAACAGACAAAAATTCTTGTCTTCATGGAGCATGAGGTCTGATATATGTGTAAGATGCAGTATGTGTGTGTGTAAATCATCATTAAATATAAAATAAATGACAGAGTATATTCAGTTCAGTTCAGTTCAGTCACTCAGTCGTGTCTGACTCTTTGTGACCCCATGAATCGCAGCACGCCAGGCCTCCCTGTCCATCACCATCTCCCGGAGTTCACTCAGACTCACGTCCATTGAGTCGGTGATGCCATCCAGCCATCTCATCCTCTGTCGTCCCCTTCTCCTCCTGCCCCCAATCCCTCCCAGCATCAGAGTCTTTTCCAATGAGTCAACTCTTCTCATGAGGTGACCAAAGTACTGGAGTTTTAGCTGTAGCATCATTCCTTCCAAAGAAATCCCAGGGCTGATCTCCTTCAGAATGGACTGGTTGGATCTCCTTGCAGTCCAAGGGACTCTCAAGAGTCTTCTCCAACACCACAGTTCAAAAGCATCAATTCTTCAGCGCTCAGCCTTCTTCACAGTCCAACTCTCACATCCATACATGACCACAGGGAAAACCATAGCCTTGACTAGATGGACCTTAGTCGACAAGGTAATGTCTCTGCTTTTGAATATGCTATCTAGGTTGGTCATAACTTTTCTTCCAAGGAGTAACCGTCTTTTAATGTCATGGCTGCAGTCACCATCTGCAGTGATTTTGGAGCCCCCAAAAATAAAGTCTGACGCTGTTTCCACTGTTTCCCCATCTATTTCCCATGAAGTGATGGGACCAGATGCCATGATCTTCGTTTTCTGAATGTTGAGCTTTAGGCCAACTTTTTCACTCTCCACTTTCACTTTCATCAAGAGGCTCTTTAGTTCCTCTTCACTTTCTGCCATAAGGGTGGTGTCATCTGCATATCTGAGGTTATTGATATTTCTCCCAGCAATCTTGATTCCAGCTTGTGTTTCTTCCAGTCCAGCATTTCCCATGATGTACTCTGCATAGAAGTTAAATAAGCAGGGTGACAATATACAGCCTTGACGTACTCCTTTTCCTATTTGGATCCAGTCTGTTGTTCCATGTCCAGTTCTAACTGTTGCTTCCCGACCTGCCTACAGATTTCTCAAGAGGCAGGTCAGGTGGTCTGGTATTCCCATCTCTTTCAGAATTTTCCACAGTTTATTGTGATCCACACAGTCAAAGGCTTTGGCATAGTCAATAAAGCAGAAATAGATGTTTTTCTGGAACTCTCTCGCTTTTTCCATGATCCAGCGGATGTTGGCTATTTGATCTCTGGTTCCTCTGCCTTTTCTAAAACCAGCTTGAACATCAGGAAGTTCTCAGTATATTAGAAGATGGTAAATGCTATAGAGAAAAATAAGACAAGAAGGGTGGATAGAGAGTGCAGGAATAATGGTGGAGGGGGTTGCAATGTTAAATAAGGTGCTTGGGGAGCCTTCACCTTGGTAACACTGGAACCAAGTTTGTAAGGAGATGAGGGGGTGAGCAGTGCAGATAATTAGGGGAATGTAAGTTCCAGGTGGAAGACCAGCAGGATCAAACTGGTGCTCTGAAGTGGGAGTGTGCCTCTAGCATTCAGCATCTATTCTAAACCTAGGTATGGAGAAAATTCTGGGTGACAGGAGAGTTCATTTGCAACTTTCTGTAATTGACCTGCAAAACCCAGCTAGTTTTGAAAGTGGAGGCATGTGCATCTGTGCTTAAAGTGATGGTGGGAGCTATTATGAAGTCCATTTTATATATAATATATATTTATAAATTTATCTATACCTACATTGCCAAATGAATGCCAAAGAATGCTCAAACTACTGCACAATTGCACTCATCTCACACACTGGTAAAGTAATGCTCAAAATTCTCCAAGCCAGGCTTCAGCAATACGTGAACCATGAACTTCCAGATGTTCAAGCTGGTTTTAGAAAAGGCAGAGGAACCAGAGATCAAATTGCCTACATCCACTGGATCATCAAAAAAAACAAAAGAGTTCCAGAAAAACATCTATTTCTGCTTTATTGACTATGCCAAAGCCTTTGACTGTGTGGATCACAATAAACTGTGGAAAATGGTGCAATTCATGGGGTCACAAAGAGTCAGACACGACTGAGCAACTGAACTGAACTGAACTGCTACCTACATTTGTACTCCTATTTGTGTAGTATGTATTTGTGAAATTTGTTTATAACAGAATATAAATACAGCTGGGCTGCAGTTTCAAGGAGGCAGGAAACGTGAGTGGAAGGTTGCACTCATTTCTTGTTACACACTCTTGGTTTTAGAAAGTGTTGTGGAGCCACTTGAGTGCGTAAGTGCTCAGTCGTGTCTAACTCCTTGTGACCCTATGGACTATAGCCCACCAGGCTCTTCTGTCCCTGGAGTTTTCCAGGCTAGAATACTGGAGTGGGTTGCCATTTCCTCCTCCAGGGGATCTTTACAACCCAGGGATCAAACCCATGTCTCTTGTGTCTCCTGCATTGGGCAGGTGGATTCTTTACCACTGTGACAAGTAATGTTCAGTGATATAAACTCTGAGCCCAGTAGAAGGAATTGCAGACAGTGGAGGAGGCTGGCCTTTCAGCCTTGCTTCAACAACTCCTTGCCTTTGTGGCTTTAATTCACTTTTATCTAACTTCAGGCTTGAACACTTCTATATCACAAATAATCCCTTGGAAAAATTGTAATGTGGTGTCTTAATGGCCACCCTTTCCTTTTGGTTATGTAAGAAAATTAGTAAGGAACTCAGGGTGGATAATTTCGCTCTAGGTAATCAATCAGGCAGTTCCTTACATGAAGGCAAATAGCAGTTGGGGCTGGAAAGCTGGGCTGATAATAACTACAGGAGAGCTTCAAGTGATTATGAAAGGAGCCTGCTGATGCACAGCTTTGGAGTTTTCTGTGTCAGCACTAAATGTCTTGATTCAGGTTAAACAAAAACTACCACTGCTTGGAAGTAGCAGTTCTCAGCACACTCTTTCACAAGCAGTTTGCCAGAGATTATGATTTATTTGGTGTATTAAGCATAGGGGCAACTTTTCTCATCAGTGCTGGGAAGTATTTGGAAGGCAGTCTTGGGTTTTGCCATAGTTGTTCAGTCGCTCAGTCGTTTCCAGCTCTTTGCAACCCCATGGACTGAGCATGCTAGCTTCCTTGTCCTTCACTATTTCCTGGAGTTTGCTAGAAATCACGTCCATTGAGTCGATGATGCCATCCAACCAAGAGAATGCTTGGTTGCCCCCTTTCCTCCTGCCCTCCATCTTTCCCAGCTTCAGGGTTTTTTTCCAGTGGATCAGGTGGCCAAAGTATTGGAGCTTCAGCTTCAGCATCAATCCTTCCAATGAATATTCAGGGTTGATTTCATTTAGGATTGACTGGTTTCATCTCCTTGCAGTCCAAGGGATTCTCATCATAGCAGGCAGGGTTATTCTTTCCATACATTTCCAGACAGTCCCTTGGATTGTGATACATTCTGTCAACTGGTTTGCAGGAAACCCATGAAATTTAATTACAGTGGGGTTTATAACTACTGAATTCTGGATGTTGGCTCAATACAATAAGCAGTGAGAACTCAACACTGAATGATGTACCCTACCATTGGATGTAGAGAACTTCCCTTTTGAGGAATATTGAAGAAAGCCCATGTGGAATAAACAACTAACTTTCCACCTAAAGGAATTAGAAAAAGAAGAAAAAATAAAGCCCAGTGTTAGTGGAAGGAAGGAAATAATAAGGATCAGAGTGGAAACAAAATAGAGATAAAAAAGACAATAGAAAGATCAATAAAACTAAAAGATGGTTCTTTAAAAAGATAAACAAAATTGACATACCTTTAGGTAGACTCACCAAGAAAAAAAGAGAGGAGGCTCAGATAAAAAATCAGAAATGAAGGAGGACAAATTATAACTGACACCAAAGAAATACAAAGGATCATAGGAGACTACTGTGAACAATTATATGCCAAACAAATTAGACAACCTAAAGTAATGGATAAATTCCTCAAAATGTAGAATCTTCCAAGACTAAATCATGAAGAAATCAGAAAAGCTGAACAGACCAATTGCTAGTAAGGAGATTGAGTCAGTAATCAAAAGCCCCACTCCCCCTAAAAAGTTCAGGACCAGGTGGCTTGACTGGTGAATTCTACCAAACATTCAAAGAAAGATTTAATACCTATCCTTCTCAAATTCTTCCAAAAAACTGAAGAAGAGGGAACATTCTAAAATTCAGTTTATAAGGTCATCATAACCATGATACTAAAACTGAACAAGGACACCACACAGAAAAGAAACTTACAGGCCAAAATCCCCAATGAATGTAGATGCAAAAATCCTTACAAAATATTAGCCATCCAAATTCAACAATACATGAAAAAGATCATACAGTCTGATCAAGTGGAATTTATTCCAAGGAATGCAAGAATGGTTTGACATCTGCAAATCAATGATACCACAAAAATCAAATGAAGGATAAAAATCATATGGTTATTTCAATAGATGCAGAAAAAAATATTTGACAGCATTCAATGTTGATTTATGATAAAAACTCTCAACAAAGTGGATATAGACAGAATGTACCACAACATAGGATTTCCCAGGTGGTGCTGGTGGTAAAGAACTCGCCTGCCAATGCAGGAGGCTTAAGAGATGAAGGTTCAATCCTTGGGTGGGGAAGAACTCTTGGAGGAGGGCATGGCAACCCACTCCAATATTCTTTACCTGGAGAATCCCATGGAGAGAGGAGCCTGGTGAGCTACAGTCCATAGGGTCGCATAGAGTTGCACATGACTGAAGCAACCTAGCATGCATGCACACAGGCACACATGTACTGCAACATAATCAAGGCCATATATATCATACCAAGGGCTAACACTATACTCAGTGACTCAATGCTGAAAGCTCCCATAAGTTCAGAAACAAGATAAGGATGCCCATACTTGCCACTTTTATTCAACAGAGTATCAGAAGACCTAGTGAGAGCAGTTGGGCCAGTAAAAGAAATAAAAGGCATCTAAATTGTAAAGGAAGAAGCACTACTTGCAGAAGACATGATTTATATACAGAAAATCTAAGGACTCCACCCCAAAACTCCCATTAGAACCAGTAAACAAATTCGATAGCCCATGTTATGTGTGAAGTGTATCGTTGATTTAACCAGTTCACAGATGAATTCCTAGTTTTCACTCAACTCCTCCCTCTCTCCACATGAAGCCCACAGCCTAGTGGTTGGAAATTTTGAATTAGATGGCTTTCCAGAATGAAGTTTTTTTGTACTTCATAGCGTTCTACCTCCACCCTCAACGATGCAGTTTGGTGAATGCCAGCACTGGCCTTCTGAGGGTGGAGGGATAAGGCAGGGAGAATATCTTCCATATGACTACTGGAGCCTGCCTACCTGTGGCAAAGGGGAGAAAGCAGGACCCATCTGGGGTCATCGTGCAAGTTTTCCAGCCTGGTATCACCAGCTGCATCTATATTGCATTGCCAGAGTCCCTGGTCTTCGCTCAGCATGACTTCGTGCCGTTTTCTCTTCACTGAGTGGATTTAGTTAAATATTAAGGTCACTGTGTTCCAATGTCATCACTTATAATCTCTCCCATGACGATCTTCTCTTGCCTGTGTCATCCATACATGGAGAGCATTTCCTTTTAAGAACAAAGGGCTCAGTGTGGATTTGATTTTGAAAGGGCAACCCAGTTGGAATAAAGGCCCCACTGACCCTGTAACTCATGTTGTGGGTAAGGCTTTATTTTATTTTTGAATCTAATCTCTTGCAAACTTGAATTTCAAAACAAGAAATTCACTCTTCCCTAAAATGTTAGTGAAATGTCTTTGGAGTAGCTCCAGTTGCTTCTCTCACTCCAGTGATGGGTGTGGGTGTTTTATATATCCTGCCATGTGAAGGACTCACACAGACCTTTTAAAGTTAATTAAAAAACCTTCCATGGGCTGCCAGATTTGGGCAGCAGCACTACTCCATAACCTTTTGTACCAGATTAAAAAAACCTCTGACAATCAAGGATGTTGCCAAATTTCAAATGAAGTGTTCAGAGTAAATTCAATAAGCTGCACAATTCAGTCAGCTTCACAGTGACTCCTGTTTCTATCAATAGTTCAGCAAGAGCTGTGAGTTTGATGGGGACTGAATCTCTTCCTTTGAATACCTGCTTACTGTACTGCTCTTTTCTAGTGCACCCCACCCCTGCTGCCCCATCACCCACCATGTTTCCACAACCATAAGAGAGTGTTGTCTGATGTGTCATGGGTGTGCTTTTGACAAAAAGGTTCCTTGTTATATGCGGGATAGGAAGCCCTATACACCAGATTACCAATGCACGCAGCATATCAAAGCTTCTGAGCATTTCTGTAGAAAATGGTTCATTCTCTTTAACACAGTGTTTTCCACTTATGTCTGACCATGCTGCCTATTTTTCCTGCGTAACCTTTAACAGCTTCCCAATGAGCTTGCAACATCTCACAAAGGACTGGGTCGAAGGCTCTGTGGAATTGAACCCTCTGACACATAAATCTTGTAAAAGTCGTGGTTTGCTGTGATAAGCGCAAAAGATACATCCCCAGGAGAACATACTAGGAGACAGCAGGCTGAGGAGGGATGTTTGGCAAGCAGAAATTGTGAATTTCCCCAGTACCCAGTGGGCCACTTGCTCTGGTTGGTGGTTATCAAATATTTGGAGAGAGATTCGGCCAGGTCATAGGGATGAGCTCTTCATACTCCCAAATAAATCCCCCTAAAACACCCCCTTGTATGTATGGTTGTAAAAATTGTCTTTTGCAAACCACCTCACCATCATCTGTCACGTGGCTATGACTTTTACACCACCAGCACCATCTGTTTCCTTTGTCCAATGTGTATACATTAAAGAGCAGACATCACCGGTGTGCAGTGACCTTGCAGCTACGTAAGGAAGACCAGTTTGTGGACACACATACTTAGTTCTTTTTTTAAAAAGTATTTATTTCTTTGGCTGAGTCAGGTCTTAGTTGTAGCACTCATGCGTAGTTGCACCATGGCATGTGAGATCTTACTTCCCCAAGCAGGGATCAAACCCGAGACTCCTCATTGCAAGGCTGATTCTTAATCACTGGACCACAAGGGAAGTTGCACATATACTTAGTTCTTTATGAGGTTTAAGTGAAACTCAGCACCACAAGGAAATCAACCCTGAATATCCATTGGAAGGATTGATGCTGAAGCTGAAGCTCCAATACTTTGGCCACCAGATGGGAAGAACTGACTCATTGGAAAAGATGCTGATTCTGGGAAAGATGGAGGGCAGGAGGAGAAGGGGTGACAGAGGATGAGATGGTTGGATGGCATCATCGACTCAATGGACATCAGATAGAGCAAACTCCAGGAGATAGTGAGGGACAAGGAAGCCTGGCATGCTGCAGTCCATGGGGTTGCAAAGGTTTGGACACAATGGAGTGACTGAACAACAACAGCACCACAGACCTGACGGAGGTGCAGTCCAAAACTAGTGTTTTGTGGAGCACACTTTGATCTGTCATTACTGGTTTGTAAGCTCCAAACTGTCTGGGCCAGTAGAAACTGGAGAACACTCAATACAGTTTGAATTCTTTAGTAAGGTCAGAGTCAAGGGCTCAGCAGAGAAAAAGTGGCACTTTTAAAGGGATTTAAGTAGAATAGAGATTAATGGAGAACTTATTGGGGTGGGAATGAGGTTGAGGCATCTAACAGGGAATGGGGAGGTACAAAGAGAATAGCAACAGCAGGAAGCTATTACTACCCTAGGACTTCCTCTTTTTAAAGCAAATTCATCATTTTTTTTTCATGAAAATAAATGACAGTCAAATGACAATTAAAAGCCAGACCAAAGTCAGACCAAACTTCTGTGTTTCTTGAAAGAAACCATGTCTAAAGACAAATTTTGAAATAAGCCTCTGTCTTATTGTAGGTAAAGAAAATAATAATTATAATTAATGGACTATATTATACATAGGCCAGCTCTAGAGAACAGAGAGACCCTTATAAAAGCTTGCAGATGCTCTCTCAGTCATGTCTGACTTTTTGCAACCCCATGGACTGTAGCCCACCAGGCTCTTCTGTCCTTGGGATTTTCCAGCAAGAATACTGGAGTAGGTTGCCATTTCCTCCTCCAGGAGACCTTCCTGATCCAGAGATCGAACCTGGGTCACCTGTGCCTCCTGCGTTGAAAGACAGATTCTTTACTGCTGAGCCACAAAGCTTACCTATGTAGTATTTTTACACCTCATCTAACTCCATCTTCATATGTGGCAACAAAAACAATAAAAGGAGTTTCACAAGAATTGTCTGAGGGTTCTAGATAAATAGCACTAAGAGTCTTCACAAATCAGGGCCACATATTTAATTTAATTGTAAGTTTAGAAGCAAGTAATGCATTACTAGCACATATTTCAAGAGTAAATGTTTTGAGAAGTACTTATAGATTCTAAAAAGATTAAGGGCATTCCTTGCAATCTGATATTACACACACACACACACACACACACACACACTCCCTGATGTTTGAATGTCTCTGCTCTATTTTTTTCATTTATTTATTTTTGGATATAACATGCAGGATATAAGGTCTTCCCTGACCAGGAAGGGAAGAGGTGAATATGAAGAGGTCATTGGAAGCCTACTGCATTGGGAGCACAGAGTCTTAACTACTGGACTGCCAGAGAAGTCCTATTCTGATATCTTTCTTGAGTGAGAGCAGCAATGAATAAGAACAATGAGTTCACACAAGGAATGCAGTGCCCTGTGGTCACAGTTTAAATGGGTACAGCTGCACACATTTTTAGAATTAAATAAATTAAATAACAACAGTGAAGTATAGATTCTCAGCTATATAAAAATGCAGATTTTGAGATGAATACCAAAGCATAGCAAAAGTTAATCAACTTTATTCCTACAAACTCTCACATTTCTAGGTCAAGTCTGGTCATTGATCTATTTTAGATAAAGTTGATGTGAAACATGACATTTTACATATTGAATAGGATCTACACATCTTTGCTGCTGCTGCTGCTGCTAAGTTGCTTCAATCGTGTCCGACTCTGTGTGACCCCATAGACGGCAGCCCACCAGGCTCCCCCGTCCCTGGGATTCTGCAGGCAAGAACACTGGAGTGGGTTGCCATTTCCTTCTCCAATGCATGAAAGTGAAAAGTGAAAGTGAAATCGCTCAGTTGTGTCTGACTCTTAGCGACCTCATGGACTGCAGCCCACCAGGCTCCTCCATCCATGGGAGTTTCCAGGCAAGAGTCCTGGAGTGGGGTGCCATTGCCTTCCCCCTACAGTTCTTTAGGAAGGCTTAATTAAAGTACTTTTAGGTTCATTTATCACTTCTAGACCATTGCTCCCTTCCCATCTCTTTTGAGGGTGTATCATCCTCTCCCTTTTTCCCTTGGGATCATCAATTAACCTCCATTGTACTCTCCTCCTCATTTATTGAAGATTTTAGCTCCCATGTCACAGTTTTCATCCCCATTATTCTGGGGGTAAGTTAAAAGTCCCATGGAAAGTGAAAATGTTAGTCACTCAGTGATGTCCAACTCTGTGATCCCATGGAGTGTAGCCCACCAGGCTCCTCTGTCCATGGGATTCTCCAGGCAAGAACACTGGAGTGGGTTGCCATTTCCTTCTCCAGGGAATCTTCCTGACCCAGGGACTGAATCCAGGTCTCTGACACTGCAGGCAGATTCTTTACCATCTGAGCCACCAGGGAAGCCCATAGAGATGGCTCTTCAGTTCTTTGACCTCTTCATATTCAATGACTGTCTCACCCACCATCCTCCAGCCCCCAAATTCCACAGTCACCCTGGGCACCATCATCATTGAAAATCACTTGATCTCCACATTTACTCTTTGAACAGGTTCTCCTCCTTGTCCCATGGAAAGCTTCATTTTCTTGTTCCTTTGCAGTATGGGACCATGTGAGTAGTCTGGCCAATGGCCCAAAAACTGTATACATGAATAAATGAATTTCATGCTTTCTTTTCGTGCCACAACGACTGAGGCAGGTGCGTACTATGTAGATGGTCCAACTTTCAGATGTTACCCTAGATAACTGAGTGACTGTGGCAGAAATCCCTGCTGATCTGCATAGTACACGTTATATAAGTGAGGAAAAAAATTGTATCTTAAACCAGTGCAATTTTGGAGTTTATTTTTACAACAGCAATACCCGCCTTATAGTGACTAATTCACTTTTCTGCCCACTACCCTCTAGTCTTCTGCCTGACTACCATCTATCAAAACTGCTTTTGATAAGGTCACCATGTCCTCCATATTGTTAAGCACTGCTGCTACTGCTAAGTCACTTCAGTCGTGTCCGACTCTGCGTGACCCCATAGACGGCAGCCCACCAGGTTCCCCCGCCCCTGGGATTCTCCAGGCAAGAACACTGGAGTGGGTTGCCATTTCCTTCTCCAGTGCATGAAAGTGAAAAGTGACAGTGAAGTCGCTCAGTCGTGTCCGACTCTTTGCGACCCCATGGACTGCAGCCCACCAGGCTCCTCCGTCCATGGGATTTTCCAGGCAAGAGCACTGGAGTGGGGTGCCATTGCCTTCTCCATTGTTAAGCACAATGACTGCTTTTTAGTCCTATTTTAATTTACCTCTCAATAGCATTGCATACAGCCTATCATTCTCCATTCTTGAAATATTCTACTCCCTTGGTTTCTATGACACCAGATTCTCTTGGTCACTTCTTGGTAACTTTTCCTGGCTCCTCTTTTTCTTTCTTTACCTTTTGGAGTTCCTCAAAACTCAGGCTTAATAGTTTTAGCCATACTGGCCTTCTCTCAATTCTTTGAAAGAACCACATTTTCTGTCTCATGACCTTTACACTTCTTAGCCAGGAGCCAAGAGGGGAATGGAAATGTTAAGTCAGATGGAAGGAAGAGAAAAATATTCCAGACAAACCCCTAAACCATAGATTTCATCTTAACTACCAGTTCTTCAGGGATTATGTCCCTCACGTCTCCAAACTAGGTTGTGTCCCCCTAATTATTCTCTCTGATAGTTTCCTGAATGTTTTCTTTATAGCATTTACCATATATTATTGTAATTAAAATTATTTGTGTAATTATTAAGTATCCATCTCCCTTATTAATATGCAAGTTTCTTAAGGGTTGTTTCTGTTTTGCCTACTATTGTATTTTTGGTGGTTATCACAGTGCTTGGTTCATAGTAGATGATCAGTAAATTTTCGTTGAATGATTACATGACTGGTAGTTCTCATCTTTGCTATTATACTTTTATGAAACATAATGCATTTTTCAAAAGCATATGGAGCAAGAGTATGGCCACATGGTCAGAAATCCCAGTTTAATCCTGGAAATCATATACATCTTCAAATTCCAGGAACTGCATATCTTTTTAGGGGGGCATGGTTCATGTTTACTTCCCTGGTAGCTCAGCTGGTTAAGAATCCGCCTGCAATGCAGGAGACCCCAGTTCAATTCCTGGGTCAGAAAGATCCCCTGGAGAAGGGATAGGCTACCCACTCCAGTATTCTTGGGCTTGTTCAGCCTAAACAGTTCCTTTTGAAATTGTGTCACTCATGGGACAGATGCTTAATAATTCAGATACATTGTGAGGCTTGCCTTCCAAAGAAAGCTGCAGAAATTTAAGGTATAATGCATAAAAGTGTATGAATCTCTTCTGCAATTGCAATTTTTCTTCTCCCTAATAGTTCTATAATTAAGTTTGCTGTACTACACTGAACTCAGTGGTTTCTATACAAAATAACTGGAATTTTAATGTCAATTTGTTCCATCAGTTTGAATGTGAAAACTTGTACTTCCTTAACTAAACAGCCAAGGTAGCCTCCCCCACCCCACTCCTGTAGAACTTTTTAAAAAAATTTTACTTTATTTTACTTTACGATACTGTATTGGTTTTGCCATACATCAACATGAATCCGCCATGGGTGTACACGTGTTCCCAATCCTGAACCCCCCTCCCATGGACACTGTAAAACTTTTTGATAAGACAAAAATTAATCTGTGGAATTAATTTGGATGCCTGGATTATATATGTTTTTAAGAGATTTGCTGAGTGGCATATTTTCACTTTTCTGTCAAATAGCTTTTCAGTAAGGACACTGACATGAATAAACTAATGATTTTTTATAATTTCCTCCATTTCTCATGCAGAGAACCATATTTGCAAATTTAATAGTATACATCCTTCTTACAAATGTTGTAGTGAAAGCAATACACAAATACCTTTTATTTTCACTCAAAAGGAAAAAGAAAAATTTCTAACCTCAAGATTATCTCAATAGATGCAGAGGAACCAATTTGATAAAATCCAAAATCCATTGATAGTAAAAAAATTCTCAACAAGTTGGAAATAGAAGGAAACATCTTCAGCCAGATAAAGAAGCTGTACAAATACCCTACAGCTAACATCATACTTAATGGTGCAAGACTAAATGCTTTCCCCTAAAGACTGGGAACAAGGCAAGTCTTTCTTTTCTTACCCCTTCCTATTGGACATGTACTTGAAGTTTTAGTGCAATAAGGCAAGGAAAAGAGGTAAGAGGCATCCAGATTGAAAAGGCAGGAGTAAACCAACCCTAATTAGCAGATAGCACAATTCAGTATGTAGAAAATGCTATGATATCCACAAAAGTTACTAGTAGAATTAACAAATCCCTTAAGCAAGGTCATAGGATATACTATCAATGTACAAAAATCATATTTGTAAGCAATAAACAAGTCAAAAATTAAATTAAGAAAACAATTTCATTCACAGTAGCATAAAAAGAAGAAAATACTTAGAAATAAATGTAACAAAACAGTAAGAATTCTATGCAGAAAACTGTAAAACATTGCCTACAGAAATAAAGAGGATCTTAGAAAATGGAGAGGCATTGCATGTGTATAGATTGGAAGTCTCAATATTATTAAGATGGCAATTCTCCCCAAACTGACTTATAAATTCACTGCAATCCATATCAAAGTTCCAGCTTGCTGTTTTTTTTTTTTCCTGAAATTGACAAGCTGATTCTGAGATTTATTTCAAAATGCAAGGGACTCAGAATCACTAATACAGTCTTGAGAAAGAAGAACAAAGTTAGAGAACGTGTACTAGGTGATTTCAAAACTTAGTGCAAAGCTAAAGTAGTCAAGGGGGCCCCTCCAGTGACTCAGCAGTAACGAATTTGCCTGCCAAAGCAGAAGACTTGCAGGAGACATGGGTTCGATCCCTGGGTCGGGAGTATCCCCTGGAGGAAGAAATGGCAACCCACTCCAGTATTCTTTTTTTTTTTTTTTTTCACTCCAGTATTCTTGCTGGGAGAAACCCATGGACAGAGGAGTCTGGCAGGCTATAGTCCATGGGGGCACAAAGAGCTGGACATGACTTAGTGACCGAGCACACAGAGTAGTCAAGACAGTGTGGTGCCGCCCTAAGGACAGGCATTTAGGTCAAAGAAATGGTAGAAGGGCAACTGGATACCCACATGCCAAAGAACACATTTAGACCCTTACCTCACACCATCCACACATATCAACTCAAAGTTGATTTAGACCTAAACAGAAGAGCTAAAACTACAAAACTCTTAAAACATAGGAATAAATCTTTATGATCTTGGATCAGACTTCCTTAAAGTAAAACCATTTATGCTTCAAAAGATGCCATTAAGAAAATGAAAATACAGGTGGTAGACTGGGAGAATATTTTCAAATCCTGTATCCTAATGAAGGGATTTTATCTAGAATATATAAAGTGCTCTTGTGGCTCAACAGTAAAAATAATAACCCGATTTTAAAATGAGCAATGGATAGGAATAGATACCACTCCAAAGAGTTATATAAGCAGCCAGGGAACACATAAAAAACTGCTCGACCTGATTAGCCATCAGGGAAACAACCCAAATGTCCATCAACTCGTGAATGGATAGACAAAATATAGCCTATCCATACAGTAGAATAGCATTGGGCAATAACAAGGAATGCTCCCTCATGACTGAACTTGAAAAAACATTATGCTAAATGAATGAGACCAGAAGTAAAAGACCATGTATTGTATGATTCCATTTAGATGAAGTGTCCAGACAGAAAGCAGATTAGTGGCTGCCGGGGGTGGGCAGTGGGGTGGACTGGAGAATGTGCCTTCTAATTCGTATAACTGGGCTAATGAAATGTTCTGGAATTAAATAGTGGTGGCTGCACAACTCTGTGAATTTACCAAAAAACTACTGAGTTGCACATTAAAAATAAGTGAATTTTATGTTATTTAAATTATACTTCAATAAAGGCATTAGAAAACAAAAATAACTCTCTGGCAAGAATTCCCTTATTGCCAGTGCCATTTGTGAGCCAGTTGAACTCAGTTTTTTCATATTAGACCAAAATTGAAAAATTATTTACTTGTGCAATGTTAGTCTGTTGTTTATGTGAGCAAACTAATTAGGTGTCAGATTTGTCTTTCTTTCTTTGTTGGCTATTTTTTTCCACTAAAAGTGCAGGAGGAATCTTTCCAGGGTCAACTAGATTGCATTTGTTGTACAGTGGTTAAACCCTTAGGCTCCAGGGTTTGGAGAATCTGCCTCCATCACTTAGCCGTGTTAATCTGGACCTCAATCATTTAAACTCTCAAAGTCTCTCTCATCTTTAAAGTGGAGAGAACAACAGACATGTCTTCATGTTTATTGAGAAGGATTAAATAGGCTTTTTATGGTGTCTGGTGCATTGTAAGTGTTCAATCAGAATAAATGCAATCTACTCTGTGGGCTGAATGGTAGACACCCTGGTATAAACCAATAATCCACTTAACTAATTACAAGACTTGCTCAAGTTTGTCTAAGACTGAGCTGGAACTAAGATTTGCTGGCACTTTGTTCTGTTTCCTTTGAGATTCCAGCATGCAGAGTGGATGCCCTGTTTCTTCCTCCCTACCCCACCCTCTTGCCCCCAATCCCCTGCCCCATCCCAGCCTTAACCTGGTCTTGACGGAGGATGAGATGGCTGGATGGCATCACTGACTCGATGGATGTGAGTCTGAGTGAACGCCAGGAGTTGGTGATGGACAGGGAGGCCTGGCGTGCTGTGATTCATGGGGTTGCAAAGAGTCGGACACGACTGAGCGACTGAACTGAACTGAGATGGTTTGGATGTATAAAAGTCTCAGAACCACTGTTGTAGGCTGGATACCCCCTGAGAGTCACTGTTCTACATGTGGGAATGGTTCCAAACCCTCAGAGCCTATGAAAGTGACAGTCACTCATGTATCTGACTCTTTGAGGCCCCTTGGACTGTAGTCCATGGAATTCTCTAGGCCAGAACACTGGAGTGGGTAGCCTTTCCCTTCTCCAGGAGATCTCCCAAACCCAGGGATCGAACTGAGGTCTCGCACATTGCAGGTGGATTCTTTACAAGCTGATCCACAAGGGAAGCCCTTTGGGTGAAGCTAAAGTGGCTTTGAGAATGGCCTTAGACCTGGGATGTATATGCAACAGGAAGAACTGCTTTTTTTTTTTTTTTTTGGCAGTGTCTTTCAAATTTTGCTTTGTAGCTAGCCATGATGAGATTTTTCAGAGCTTCAAAACCAGACTGAAACTGCACCTAAAGAAGAATTTATAGCCAGGATATAAAATGAAGTGGATATCAGAGGGGGGCCAAGTGTCCTCTAAAAATAACAAAATCAGAGGTCAGAGAGTAATGGTCTTAGGAGCAATACCTCTGAGAGAGATTCATAACAGAATCCAGCTCATAGTTAAATTATTAGTTCATAGAATAAGAGATCTTGTTCCAGCTACATGGACTTTTAGCACTTTATAAATTAATATGGACCAGACTCCAAGTCAAGTGCACACATCGACATTGTGAAGAATTTCTGCTACTTGCACCATGTTGGAAAAGAGTTGTTTCAAAGGTACCAGAAAACAAAACTGGGTCTTCTGCATTGTGGGTGGATTCTTTTCCATCTGAGCCACCAGGGAAGCCCAGTCTCCCCCAACCCTGCCCAAAAAAGTTAACTTGCCTACTACATTCTTGCCATGTCTTTATTCTCTTTCTTGTACATCTCCTCATCTCTCCACCTTCTTCTGCTCTGTTGACTTCCACCTGGCTCCACTGCACGGCAAGGTAAAGAGTGAGAGGAGACATTGAGTGAATGTGGTGTAGCCTGAAGACTGATTTTTCTTAGTCCAAATCTTTCTTTGCTCATTTTAAGAAACAAAAACAACAAACATTCCCCCCCACACTTTTGGTTCTTCTTTGAAGTATCACCTGATATTGCTAGAAGAGCATTTGCCTTTTTTGACTTCAGGTGCAGAGAATTGAATTGATCACACTTCCCAGTTCAGGGCATACCTTTTGGTTATTCCCTGTTTACTCCCCAAACTCTTCTCCCAGCCCTCACCCTCACTAGTATCAGATGTCCATCCGTCTCTGTCTGCTGGGTGAAGCCAACCACTGTAGACTCCACTACCCGAGCTCCCTGGCTGCTTTGTTTCTGTTGAGCTTTGGCCAATGAGAGGCACTGGCAGCAGGATGGGGGTGAGGTGGGAGGAGCTGGGGTATTTGTGCAGTGTCTGGCAATGGTTGCTTCCTTCCTCAGTGCAGCAGCTTTCAGACAGTTCCTTGATTCCAGCCCTGCTGTATGCATTCTTAGTCACTCAGTCACGTCTGACTCTTCGTGGCCCCATGGACTGTAGCCCAATAGGCTCCTCCGTCCATGGAATTTTCCAGGCAAGTATACCGGAGCAAGTTGCCATTTCCTTCTCCAGGAGATCTTCCCAACCCAGGAATCAAACCTGCATCTCTCCAACTCCCCTCAGTTCAGTTCAGTTCAGTTGCTCAGTTGTGTCTGACTGTTTGCAACCCCATGAATCGCAGCACGCCAGGCCTCCCTGTCTATCACCATCTCCCGGCGTTCACTCAGACTCACGTCCATCAAGTCTGTGATGCCATCCAGCCATCTCATTCTGGTCGCCCCCTTCTCCTCCTGCCCCCAATCTCTCCCAGCATCAGAGTCTTTTCCAACGAGTCAAGTCTTCGCAGGAGGTGTCCGAAGTACTGGAGTTTCAGCTTTAGCATCACTCCTTCCAAAGAAATCCCAGGGCTGATCTCCTTCAGAATGGACTGGTTGGATCTCCTTGCAGTCCAAGGGACTCTCAAGAGTCTTCTCCAACACCACAGTTCAAACGCATCAATTCTTCGGCGCTCAGCCTTCTTCACAGTCCAACTCTCACATCCATACATGACCACAGGAAAAACCATAGCCTTGACTAGACAGACCTTAGTCGGCAAAGTAATGTCTCTGCTTTTGAATATACTATCTAGGTTGGTCATAACTTTTCTTCCAAGGAGTAAGCGTCTTTTAATTTCATGGCTGCAATCACCATCTGCAGTGATTTTGGAGCCCCCAAAAATGAAGTCTGACACTGTTTCTACTGTTTCCCCATCTATTTGCCATGAAGTGATGGGACCAGATGCCATGATCTTCGTTTTCTGAATGTTGAGCTTTAAGCCAACTTTTTCACACTCCTCTAGGGTTACCTTAATATGATGTCCTCCCCTTGTCCCTTTAGCCCTAGAGATGCTAATGGCATGAAGAGAAGGGGATGACAGAGGATGAGATGGTTGGATGGTTGGACTCATGTCCAACTTGATGGACATGAGTTTGAGTAAGCTTCCAGAGTTGATGATGGACAAGGAAGCCTCGTGTGCTGCAGTCCACGGGGTTGCAAAGAGTCAGACACGACTGAGCGACTGAACTGAACTGAACTGGATGCCAATGGCTTCCTGCTATTACTTTCTGGGGCAGAGAGAATGGTGCCCTGAATATTTCCACACCCTAATCCTTGGAACCCATAAGTATGTTATTTTACATGGTAAGCAGAATTTTACAGTTTTGATGAATGTGAACCTTGAGATGGGAGATCATCGTACTTTATTTGGGTGAACCCAATCTAGTGACTCTGGTCCTTAAAAGCAGCTGTAGGCAGAAAGAGATGTGACAATGGAAGTAGGGTCTAAAAGATCAGATGTTGCTAGTTTTGAAGATGGAGAAAGGGGGCCATGAGCCAGGGAATGTGGACAACCTCTAGAAGTTGGAAAGGTCAAGGAAACAAGTTCTCCCTTGATGCCCCCCTCTGGAATGCTGCCTTGCTGCCACATTGATGGGCACATTGATTTTAGCCAGATCTATGCCAGGAACCTACAGAAATGTAAGATGATAAATTGATGTTGTTTTAAGCCACTAAATTTATGGCAAGTTGTTATAGCAACAATAGAAAACCAGCATACCTTCCCTATCCTCTTTTTTTTTTTCTTTTAAGCTTTCACTCTCCCCACACTGCTGTAGGTAGTCCTTTCACTAGCACCTCTTCCTTTAAAGTATTTGGAGTGAAATCTGTTTACTCTTCTTACAAATGTCCCCTCTCATTTTGTTCTTCCTTCCTTTCTTCTGCCACTTATTCTCTATGCCCACATTCAATCTTCTCTCCCATTAAACGGGCTTCTCTGATAGCTCAGTTGGTAAAGAATCTGCCTGAAATGCAGGAGAACTGGGTTCAATCCCTGGGTTGGGAAGATCCCCTGGAGAACGGAAAGGCTACCCACTCTAGTATTCTGGGGTCAGAAAGAGTCCAACATGACTGAGTGACTTTTACTTTCGTAT
This sequence comes from Capricornis sumatraensis, assembly GCF_032405125.1. Classification (NCBI taxonomy): domain Eukaryota; kingdom Metazoa; phylum Chordata; class Mammalia; order Artiodactyla; family Bovidae; genus Capricornis; species Capricornis sumatraensis. The sequence continues at coordinate 101,741,054 of NC_091092.1, read as the reverse complement.
ATGTAACTTGCCTAGTAGATACAAGTGAATGTACACATTTTAAATTTATATAAATTATCTTCTATAATACATTGAATTTTTTCTTAGTTTTTAAGTTTCATCCAATGCTATATTTTTGAGAATGATCCAAGGGGCTGTCTGCACTGTAGTTCCTTGCTTTCGATGGTTGCATCCTTGAAACATGTGATCCAGTCATCAAAGGAATCAGATGAAACCAGGAGGGGTCTGAAAGATCCTGAGAAGAGAGCAACCTTAGACCTACCTTAGACCTTGAGGTGAGGGCAGAGAGCAGGGAGATTGGAAATGGAAGAAGAGGAAAAGTGAGGTGATATGACTGGAGCAATGTCCTTAGAAATCTTTCACTATAAATTTATAAATGAGCATGAGGGAGAGATTCCATCAATAACAAGTAGCTTGCCAGCATTTACGTTTTGTCCAGTCTCCCTAAATTTCTGTACCTTTTATTGGCTCACCTCAGACATTTCTCTCCGATTCTAGGAAGTAAAGCGAAGCAAAGCACAGTGCATTTTGCCAGGTTCTTAAATTGTGGTGCTGACCAAGACCTTATTTATTCTCCTGATACCTAAATATCCATCTCCCTTGTGTAAATTTACTGCCTTCTGAATTTGGAACCATATGTAGATCTAACTCATGCAAATAACTACATTTTTGACCCATGTTAGTATTTCTTTTCAAGTAATAATATATTTTTTTCTTAGTGGAAATAGCTTTTTTTGGCTTTTATTTCTGATTATAAAAGCAATTCATGATTATCATACAAAAGTATTATTGCAGTAAAGTATTATAATAATACAAAAAAGAATAAAGATATAAACATTAGTTATTATCTTATCTGATTTTAACATTTTTGGAATATGTTATATTAGCCTTTCTTTCTCATTAATAATATTCATTCAATAAATATTTATCATGCAATCTATGGTGCTAGGTGCTGGGAGACAATAGTGAGCAAAAATAACAAAATTGCTGCCCTCTGGACCTTGTAATCTAGTGAGGAAGAATTATATTTAATTATATGATTATTTAATGTCTGCAACAGTTAGGATGCTTCTGCTGAAGCATCAACGAGCTATTGCCACAGTAATGCTCCATAATATATCACCCCAAACTCAATGACCTACAACAATGAGCACTTATTCTTATGATCACAGTTCTGCAGGTCACTTGGGGCAACTGTGCTTTAGAGAGTGGGTCCATGAACTGGCAGAAGTTACTCTGTTTTAGGGTGTCGATTAAGCTTAGGCCTATATTTTATGTATTGATTCTGGTACCAGGGTTAAAGGAAAAGCAGCTAATTGTGTGTGGGGGGGATGCTTTTCCCATAGTGGATCACTGGAGAGAACAAGAGCCAACCAAACCGTGAAAGCATGTGGGGAACCTTTGCTTTCATCATGTCTGCTAACATTCCATCGACCAAAACCAATCACGTGAACAAGCCCAAAATTAATGGGTAGGGAATATTACTCCTCTCACCATGAGAACACAGTAAGGGTGTGGATGTCTATTATAGACAAATGAAGAATTGATATCAGTAATTCAACCTACCATGTAACACACAGCCAAAAGTGTTACTGATATATTCTTCTCATGGTCACAAAACGGCTGAAACATTCATAAGCATTATATTCTCTTACGAGATTATCCAAAGACAGGAAGAGAGGAGTCCTATCTTGTTCTTTGCTAGTAATCCCACTCCCTATCTTCATGTTCTTTGACTTCTCATTAGCGAGGGTTGCTTCACATGTCCACTCCTAATTCAGTCACTGGTAGGGAGAATACATTGACATGATTGATCTGCACTAAAAAACATTTACACCCTGGGGCTAGGGAATGGTTCCTGAAACACAAGTGCCTAATATCTGAACAAAATGGGGGTTATATAGACATGAGTAATGAGGTGAGATGGCATTTAGCAAGACAACTAATAGTCTTCTTACCAGTCTGCTTCATTGTATTAGTGTGATTGTCATAAGGGTTCTAAATTGTAAGCAATTACAAGAAAACTTTAGTTTGGAGAGGGAAGCCAGGGAAATGAATATTAAGCTGAAATTTGAAGGATGAGTAGGAGTTACCTACACACAGAACATTTTGGGTAGAGGGATATGCATAAAAGTTTTGTAGTCGAGTGAGCTTGGGATATGGGAGACTTAAGAAATGTGAAAGTGTGGTGGTAAGCATGATGGGAATCAAGGCTGTAGAGGATAAGAACCATACCACTGAGGGCCTTGCAGATCAAGTTAAGGCTTTTATTCTTCATCCTAAGAGCAATGGAAAGTTACTAAAGAGCTTTAAGCAAGGTAATGATGTGATCAGAATTGATTTTAAAGGAAGGTCGCACTAGCTACAGTGTGGAGACAAATTGAGGAGATTCTGGAATGACTGGAAGGGAGGTCAGTTGGGAATTTATTACACAGTTCATCTGAGAGTAGATAATAGTTTAGTTAGAATGGTAGTGGTAGAGACAAAAAGATTTTAGAAATACTAAATTTTAGAAATATTTAAGAGGTAAAAATGTTTACAGGTAGTGACAGATATAGATATCAAGGAATAGCCTTATATTTCAGGATTATGTAGCTGGATCAATGTTGGAACCAATAATTGAGACAGAGAATACAGGAAAAGGTCCAGGTTTGGTCAGGAAAAGCACAAGCACAGATGTTCAGCTTAAGTTGCCTTTGAGATACATAAAAATAATCATTGGATTTATAGGTATTAGATGTTATGGGTTATTTGCACATAAATAGTAATTGATGCCAAAGATATTAATAAAAGATTATATAAAGTGCAAGGAGTAAGGGGTCTAGGAATAAGCCTTGAGGAATACCAGTATTTAGAGAGCTAGTAGTGGAGAAGGAAATGGCAACCCACTCCAGTGTTCTTGCCTGGAGAATCCCAGGGACAGAGGAGCCTAGTGGGCTGCCGCCTATGGGGTTGCACAGAGTTGGACACGACTGAAGCAACTTAGCAGCAGCAGCAGCAGCGGCGGAGGTGGGGGTGGGGTGTGAGGGGGTGGAGAGCTTATGAAATGGCAAAGGAAGCTGAGAAAGAACAGAGATGTAAAAAAAGAAACCCACAAAACAAAGACAAAACCAAAAAACCCAAATATAGAAAGAAGACTTAAAAACCAAGTTCGTGCCCACTCAGGAATGCTCCTTTCTTGGGCTTCCCAGGTGGTGTAGTGGTAAAAGTATCCTCCTGCTGATGCAAGAGATGTGGGTTTGATCCCTGGGTTGGAAGATCCCCTGGAGTAGGATGTGACATCCCACTCTAGTATTCTTGCTTGGAGAATCCCATGGACAGAGAAGCCTGGCAGGCTACATACAGTCTATGGGGTCACAAAGAGCCAGACATGACTGAGTCCAGCAACAAGGACTGAAGAAGTAAAATTGGACTTGGTAACATTAAGGTCATAGTTCAGAAGTTAGTTAGCAAGTACTGTTTTGGTGAAGTGATGAATGTAGATTGCAGTGTGTTGAGGGGTAGGAGTTGAGAAAATGGACATGTTGGCTTTGAAGTGGACAGAATTTGTAGTGGGAAATGCAGCTAAAGGAGATTGGGATGATGAAGAGAACTTAAAGTTGATGAGAAGTATCCAGTTGAGAGGAAGAGTTTATTATATGAGAGGCATGGCATAAGAAAGACCAAGACTCTTCAGAAAACAGGAAGTAATGGGATCCATGTATGTATTTATGTAGTTAAAACTTACATGTTTATATATATTTTCTGTATATAAACTATTAAAATGTGATATATTTGGTTGCAAGGAATACAATACCCCATCAACAAAGTATTAAACAAGAAAGACATTTGACTATCCTACCTAATTCAAAAATTGGAAGTTGGCACTTCCAACTTTGTGCCATTGTACAGGAGGCAGTGATCAAGACCATCCCCAAGAAAAAGAAAAGCAAAAAGGTAAAATGGTTGTCTGAGAAGGCCCTACAAATAGCTATGAAAAGAAGAGAAGTGAAAGAAAAAGCAGAAAAGGAAAGATATACCCATTTGAATGCAGAGTTCCAAAGAGCAAGGAGAGATAAGAAAGCCTTCCTCAATGCTAAGTGCAAAGAAATAGAGGAACAGAATAGAATGGGAAAGACTAGAGATCTCTTCAAGAAAATTAGAGATACCAAGAGAAATTTTCATGCAAAGATGGGCACAACAAAGGAAAGAAATGGTATGAACCTAACAGAAGCAGAAGAGGTGGCAAGAATACACAGAACTATATAAAAAAGATCTTCACGACCCAGATAATCATGATGGTGTGATCACGCACCTAGAGCCAGACATCCTGGAATGCCAAGTCAAGTGGGCCTTAGGAAGCATCACTATGAACAAAGCTAGTGGAGGTGATGGAATTCAAGTTGAGCTATTTCAAATCCTGAAAGATGATGCTACACTCAAACCTAAAAGAAAGTGCTGCACTCAATATGCCAGCAAATTTGGAAAACTCAGCAGTCGCCACAGGACTGGAAAAGGTCTATTTTCATTCCAGTCCCAAAGAAAGGCAATGCCAAAGAATGCTCAAACTACCGCATAATTGCACTCATCTCATATGCTAGCACAGTAATGCTGAAAATTCTCCAAGCCAGGCTTCAACAGTATGCGAACCATGAACTTTCAGATGTTCAAGCTGGATTTAGAAAAAGCAGAGGAACCAGAGATCAAATTGCCAGCATCTGTTGGATCATGGGAAAAGCAAGAGAGTTCCAGAAAAAACATCTACTTCTGCTTTATTGACTATGCCAAAGCTTTTGACTGTGTGGATCACAACAAACTGTGGACAATTCTTCAAGAGATGGGAATACCAGACCCCCTGACCTGCCTCCTGAGAAATCTGTATTCAGGTCAAGAAGCAACAGTTAGAGCTGGACATAGAACAACAGACTGATTCCAAATTAGGAAAGGAGTACATCAAGAATGTATATTGTCACCCTGCTTATTTAACTTCTATGTAGAGTACATCATGAGAACCCCTGGGCTGGAGGAAGCACAAGCTGGAATCAAAATTGCTGGGAGAAATATCAATAATCTCAGATATACAGATGACACCACCCTTATGGCAGAAAGCGAAGAGCTAAAGAGCCTCTTGATGAAAGTGAAAGAGAAGAGTGAAAAAGTTGGCTTAAAACTCAGCATTCAGAAAACTAAGATCATGGGATCTGGTCCCATCACCTCATGGCAAATAGATGGGGAAACAATGGAAACAGTGAGAGACTTTATTTTGGGAGGCTCCAAAATCCCTGCAGATGGTGATTGCAGCCATGAAATTAAAAGACGCTTGCTCCTTGGAAGCGACTGAACTGAACTGAAACACCTGAGCTGAGATCTTTCCATCTTTTCCATCTTGCCTCTTCAGTGTGTCAGTGACATCTCGCCTCCTGATCTCCAGATGGCTGCCACAGCTTTACATATCTCATCCTCATAAGCAGCATTCCAAGCAGAAAAGCAAGTAGGGGTGATATGAGTAACAAAAGTGCTTTCTGTATTTACCATTCACGTTATTAGGGAGAAATCTTAACCTGAAGCTATCAACAAACTTCCTCTATGTCTCATTGTCCAAACTGGGTCACATGACTACCCTTAGCCAATTACTAGTAAAGGGAAATGAGATTTCAGCGGCTGGTGTAGACCCATCATTTTTCATCCCTGGTACTGGGCAAAGTGCCACCCAAACACATTAGGGCAAGAAAGAATGTGGAATAAGTTTGAACTGACAGCTCCAAGAGTGGTTACCATTAAGAATGTTTGCCTCAGTAGCTATATTGATTGGTTGGTGTGTGTGTGTCTATGTATGTGCAATTATAAAATTAGTTCATAATATTAAAAGTTTATATATTGAAAGATACAATAGAATAAAAATAACGTAAAATCGCATTAATTGGAAAATAAGCAACTTTCATTGACATTCTGATTTAGAGCCTTTCAGAATTTTTCTATGCTAAAAACAGCCTTTTTCTTTTTTTTTCTGTTTCAAAATTGAGAGAGACTCATGCTGTGTGTATGTATGACATAATTTGCCTTTTGCACATGGAGCAGAGTTTTTAAATGATATGCTAAAACTGTGAACTAGATCTTGGTAAATTGTGTTTCTGTTTGTTTACTGTTCCATATATTATTCTAGCAGTATTTGAACATACTCATTTGTTTATATTCTTAACAATACTTGGTATATGAATTTTAGGAATCTTTGGTAATCTTATGAGATAAAAGTAATAAATCAGTGTGAAAGTGAAAGTGTTAGTCCCTCCGTCATGTCTGAATCTTTGTCACCCCAGGGACTATATAGCTCACCATGCTCCTCTCTTCATGGAATACTCAAGGCAAGAATACTGGAGCAGGTAGCCATTCCGTTCTCCAGGGGATCTTCCTGACTCAGGGATCGAACCTGGGTCTCCCTTATTGAAGGCAGATTCTTTACAATCTGAACCACCAGGGAAGCCCACCAGGGAAGCCCCATAAATCAGTATAATTTATATGTTTTGTTTTCAGTGTAAAAGCTTTCCATGAATATTTTTGCCATTTGAATTGTTTTTCCTTTTGTTTATTTTTTTTATTGATTTGTGTGAATCCCTTTGTATGTTGACACTGATATAATACTTTGACATATATGTTTCAGATATTGTTGTTTTCAGTTTGTGATTTCTCTTTTCATTTTGTCAATGATACTTTTTGTATTATGCAAAATATTTAATTTTATTAATTACATCTTTCTCTTATGGCTTCTGAGATAGTATGACATAGTATTTAATATCTGGGTCTCTGGAGACACCAGACACGAACTTGAATCCTGTCTCTTTCCATGTGATTGCAAAGACCTTCGAGAAAATGACTCAATTTTTCAAACACTTTTTTTCTCCACTGGTAAAATGGAGACAATAATGCCTCCTCCAAAAGACTGTTATGCAATGTGTAGGCAAATCATGTACGAAAAGAGTTTAGTCCAATGACTGGCACATTAATGCTCCCTAAAATTCAGTTACTGTTATAAGAGCAAATATTAATATTATGATTATAAAGGAATTTTCCAGTTAAATTTTATTAAAATGTACATATATATTTTCTTGTCCTTAAATGTAAAAATGAAAATATAATCTTTATGTAAAACATAATGATTTTTCCAGTAGTCATGTATGGATATGAGAGTTGGACCATAAAGAAGGCTAACTGCTGAATAATTGATGCTTTTGAACTGTGGTGTTGGAGAAGACTCTTGAGAGTCCCTTGGACAGCAAGGAGATCAAACTAGTCAATCCTAAAGGAAATCAGTCCTGAATATTCATTGGAAAGACTGATGCTGAAGCTGAAGCTCCAATACTTTGGCCACCTAATGCAAAGAACTGACTCATTGGAAAAGATTCTGATGCTGGGAAAGATTGAAGGCAGGAGGAGAAGGGGATGACAGAAGATGAGATGGACATGAATTTGAGCAAGCTCCAGGAGTTGGTAATGGACAGGGAATCCCAGCGAGCTGCTGTCCATGGGGTCACAAAGTTTCAGACACGACTGAGTTGAACTGAACACTGAAACAGTTTCACATAGATTATACTTTGAAGTTGAGTAATATAAACTCAAGAGCTATTACTGGGTATTTTGAAGTATTACAGAAATATTGATACAATTACTGGACATTTATTTGCTTTAAGTATAAGCTCTGTTTAATGGTTAAAAGTAATTTTGTGATGTTATTTTTCCTTTATTCAACCATTTCAGCTTTCTCTATTTTCAGTAAATCCAATGAGTTATTGACTGTGGAAGAAATCAAATAGATATTTTTCATATTCTTGTTCTCTCCAAGACTGTTAATTAAAAGAGAATTTTAAAGATTTCATGAAAACATTAAAGAAATAAACCATAACTTCCTCTTTAGTGTTTTCTTACCATTTCATTTAATATGCAGAAGGGGTGGCCATATTCTTAAGGTAGTTGATCACAAACTGTGTTACTGATGCTGTCATGGATTTCCCCAATATTTCATGGGTGAAGAGTTTTATGTATATGTATGTATGTATGTGTGTGTGTGTGTATATATATATATATATTCATTCTAAAGTGCTGACATGATGTGATGGGTAACTGGAATTATTGCTTTGAGAATGCTGACTGTATAATAACTCCTTTCATTGGATGAGATTGTGCTTCGTGACTACACACACGAGGTAGGAGGGTTACAGAATGCCGTGCTCCTTAGACATTAAGTGTGGTGTGGAGTTTAGAACAGGATTCCAGACTACTTGGGTTTGCATTCCAGCTGTGTGGTTTAGGAGCTGTGAGGCCTTAGGCAAGTTACCTAACTTCTGTGTACCTTGGTTTCTTTGTTTGTACAATTGAGATAAGAGTAGTATCTACCCCATAAGGGTATGTGAAGATTCAGTGACTTAATAACTTTAAGGCACTTAGAATAGTACCAAACATAGTAAGAAGAGAAAGAAAGATAGCACTAAGTAGTGTCCGACTCTTGCGATCCCATGAGCCTGCCAGGCTCCTCTGTCCATGGGATTCTCCAGGTAAGAACAGTCTTTTGGACTCGTGGGAGAGGGAGGGGGGGATGATTTGGGAGAATGGCATTGAAACATGTATAGTGTCATATAAGAAATGAATCGCCAGTCCAGGTTCAATGCAGGATACAGGATGCTTGGGGCTGGTGCACTGGGATGACCCAGAAGGATGGTATGGGGAGGGAAGTGGGAGGGGGGTTCAGGATGGGGAACACGTGTACACTCGTGGCAGATTCATGTTGATGTATGGCAAAACCAATACAATATTGTAAAGAAATTAGCCTCCAATCAAAATAAATAAATTTAAATTAAAAAAAAAAGAATACTTGAGTGGGTTGCCATTTCCTTCTCCAGGGGAACTTCCCTACCCAGGAATAGTACAATTGGGATAACAGTAGTAAAGGGTATGTGAAGATTCAGTGACTTAATAACTTTAAGGCACTTAGAATAGTACCTGACATAGTAAGCAGCCAGTAAATGCTATTATCGCGATTCTGTCTTCCTCTATATAGGGCTTCCCTGGTGGCTTGGTGGTAAAGAATCTGCCTGCAATGCAGGAGACTTGAGTTCAATCCCTGGGTTAGGAAGATTCCCTGGAGGAGGGCACAGCAACCCACTCCAGTATTCTTACCTGGAAAATTCCATGAACATAGAAGCCGAGGGGCTATGGTCCCTGGGGGTCACAAAGAGTCGGACATGACTGAAGTGCACACTTCTTCCTCTATAGAACTTCTGTCTTGCCTTGTGGCATTTACATTTGAACTATAGTGTTGTATACAACTACAAAAATATCTGGAATTTGTCGATTGTCATTAAGGAGAGGAAACCCCAGGGTCTCTTAAGGTTTCATGCTCCAGTCTGAGTAGAGAAGGATGAAGATGGAAAGCAAAGAAAGTAGAGCGCGTTTAACAGTGCCGGCACCTCTCTCTCTAACCCAGAAAGGCACTCTTTTATGTCATGTATGAAATAAAATCTATTCCAGGCATTCATAAGATAGTGTCAGAATCCATTTATGATTTCTACTGGCTATTGTGTTATTCGGGTATTTGTTGGCATATTGTTTTGTGTAACTGGATGATGAAACACTCATTCAATATGCAGGCCTGCAGTACAGTGTATTTAGGAATTAGCCTAAAGTTTCATCAGTGTTTGTTATGAAAAGGCCAGAGAACAGAGAGATTGCCCTGCTGTGTTGAAATAGAAACCTCTTAAGTGATGAGTGAATGAAGTATAAGCTCAGATAGCAATCCAAGTACTCTTTATCCTGTCTTACTTCCCCTTTCTATAAGAATTTCTTCCATTTCCTTTGTGCCAGCTGTGGTAAAGAGGTGTAGAAAATTATCAATAAATATAGAGTTACATTTAATATTTTTTTTTTAACTATTTGGCCACATAGCACATTGGATCAAACTTGCATCCCCAGGATTGGAAACACAAGAGTCTTAACCACTGGACCGTCAAGGAAGTCCCTGGAGTTGCACTTTCTGGCTTCAATTATAGTCTCTCAGAATTAAACAGCAGCCCTTTAAATGGGGAAATATCTACACAACCAGCTCCCAGAACATCAAGTACTGAAATTATACCTGTACTGAAGACGCTTTTTTGCATTACAGTGAGGTTGAGATCTATAAGTTAATAGAGAATGTTTGCTAATAACCTCAGTACTGAAGTAAGAGGGAAAAATTCAACAGAAGTCTTCCTTTTTTAAGGAAAATGCCAATTTCTTGGTGACTTGAACAATAATCCTTAGAATTAATAAAGTACAATGTTTTTTGTTCAACTTATAACTCAGGTAAAATTCCTTTCTAAGACTTTAGTTACCTAGTACATTTAAAACCAGATTTAAAATAATAACACCTTAGAGTTGTGTAGGTCAACCTTGTGTCTTTTAGCCTACACCACTTGAGGGACTGTAACCTTGTTGGCAAAGGCAGCACTGAATGTCTTAGACATGTAATTATAGACTGAGTGGTACTAAAGTGCTCCTTAATTCAAAGTCATTGCCAACTCTGACCTTTTCTACTCAGGTGTGAAGGGAAAGATGAGGGCTTCTTTCTCTGTTTTGGCTATTCCTTCACGTGGCCTCTTCCTGAGTGGAGAATGAATCCTACCCCAAGATGACTGTGAGGATAAAATGAACTAATCCAGGTGTTAGCCTGTTGTTTACTCCCACAAATATGTTAATTGCTCTTATTCACATTCATCTTTTCTTCGTGGTAAAATATGCATAACATAAAATTACCATTTTAACCATTTCTGTGTGTATAGTCTTTTGGTATTCACTACATTCGAATTGCGCATCACCACTACTCATCTCAAAAGATTTTTCATCATCCTAAACAGAATGTCTGTACCCATTGAACAATAACTCTCCATTCTCCCATCTCCCCTGACGACCACTATTTTACTTTCTGTTTCTATGAATTTGCTTATTCTAGGAACCTCATATAAATAGAGTCATGTAATGTGTGTCCTTTTGTGTCTGGCTTCTTTAATTAACTTATGGTTTCCCTTGTGGCTCAGCTGGTAAAGAATCCGCCTGCAATGCAGGAGACCTGGGTTCGATCCCTGGGTTGGGAAGATCCCCTGGAGAAGAGAAAGACTACCCACTCCAGTACTCTGGCCTGGAGAATTCCATGTACTGTATAGTCCATGGGGTCGCAAAGAGTCCAACATGACTGAGCGACACTCACTTTACTTCACTTCTTTAACTTAGCAGAATGTTGTCAAGGTTCATCCATATTGTAAAATGTATCCAAACTCCCTCCCTCTTTAAAGCTGAATAATATTCCATTGTGTGTACATACTGCATTTTGTTTATCCATTCATCTGTTGATGGGCATTTTGGTTACATTCATAAAAGGTTGCATCCAAGTGACTGGAAAGCTTATACTGGGCCCTCTGGAGTAGAGTCCTTCATCTAAGTAGATTGTATTTGCTTATAATTCTTCCTTCCCTCCTCCACCCTTGTCATGGTCCACTATGAGTAGAATATATTTCACCATCCTGGTCAAGTTAATCTTTGCCATGTGACTTGCTTTGGCCAAAGAAATGTGGGCAGAAGTTTCAGTGTGCCAGTTCTGAGCCAAGGCCTGAAGAGGTATTGCATGTTTCTGTTGGTCCCTCTTAGGCTTCTGTTATTGCCACCAGAAAAATATGGTCTGTGTAAACGCTGGTCCAATAAGGAGAAGATGCATGGAACAACCAGATCCAGCTCACAGCCTGGAGCCAAGGCCAACTAACTTCAGCAAAGTCCAGCACAACCACAGATAATCAACAGACCTGTGAGTAAGAAAGATATGATTATTGCTTTTAAACCACTGAGTTTGGAGTGATTGCTTATATAGCTTTATTTCAGCAGTAGGTGACTAGTACAGGCTTTGGTGAGAAAAGGAGATAGCTTCTCTCCTTTAGTTCTAGGGCTCACTGTAGGTTGTGGATAGGGAGAATTCTCTCAAGGAAAATTCAACTGATGTTGACATAGCCAATATGTTGATAAAAAGAGCCACTGCTTATAACTAAAGAGTTCAGGGGTAAGATTTGGGTTTTATCATAAGCAAAAACTTCCTTTGGAGTTTTACCTAGAAATTTTGATTGGCTGCCTTTAAATGAAGTAAAAGGCTATATTTTAGTATGAATGTTTTAAAAAACAGTCACAATAATATTGTCTAAAAGAAAATTGAAATTATGCATAATTTCCCATGGAAATTAGGAAGCCTGTCCCTCAAAGTGTAAAGGTTCTACTGACAATTTAATTGGTAAGTTTAGATTGGCTGACACTGTCTACAGAGATTGTCTGCTTTCGTGTTAAGGGTGAAGTAAGTCCAACATTAGTATCCATTTTTCTTGAGATAAAGGAGAGAAAAGAAAGTGACATCACCTTTTGATGACATCATGCAAAATCCAATCTTCATGTTGAATTGGTTCTTGAAAAAGCCTGCCTTAACTTAGAAGAGTCTCAGGAAAAGCTATGAGTAACAGTGTATAAAAAGCAGATTGAGAAATTCAGGATGAGATTACCATGTTGCTAAATGTGCAAGTGTGGTATGTTTGGAGCACTCTGCTGTTTAAGACACACACACATGCAAGCGGCACTGAGTTGCAATGTGCATTCTGCCTTTAGTATTTTGCAGCTTCTGACAGTTGATACATCAGTTTTTCCGGAACTTCCAAGAGCTCAGTTTGGGATCAGTCATAATCATTTAGTGCATTAATCTTACATTCTCAAAAAATGCCATTTTATTTCCTCAGGACAATAATGTCAAATCAAATTTACTCATGGACCAATTTCCTCTCATGAAAATCCTGGTGGGGTGAACTAATATTTCACACAAAAAATATGCCAACTGAAGTAAAGCTGTTTACAGTGAGGTTGTGTCATTGAATGATGACCTTCTGCAGGCTGAAGCTGGCCCACAGGCTCAATGTTTGACATTTATACTCAAGGATATTTTAAGCTTACTTGTCCTAATGATCAAGGTAACACTGTTTCTTAGGCTTTTAGGCTTGGAAGGGATTTTGAGAGCCCATTCATTCATGTGGGACTGAATCCTTTTTCTTCAGTGAAACCTTTTCTACATGTGATACAGATGACAATACGTATTTTGTTTGACCGTACTGTTGGAAAAACAGCAAAAGGAAATAAGTTTAAAGTGGAGGATAAGACATTTAAGTTGGATATAAAGAAGCTACTGATAGAATAAGCAAAACACATGAGAAATAACTATCAAGATTATCTGGTGAATCACTCTGCCCTTCTGTGGTTGCATATTTGTGGCTGCAGTTTGTTAATGTGTGTTGCACAACCATGAGTTTTGCGTTTTCTTTTTCTTCTTAGATTAAGTTAATCCATGGTGTTGTAGACTGAGGAGGGCATAATTATGAGTAGATGCCTAACCTGAGTGAATTTAACCTGTACAGTGGCTGGGTTTGGCCCTTACCTTTATCAGACATGGTTCTGATATATGTGAGTTGCTTAATGTAAACAAATCGCAACAGACAGATGTATAAATGGACTGTCAATGTATTATTCATATATTCCAGGGGGAAATAGTCCTTTCTGGTGAGCAGGATGATCCTAACCTCCACCTAAGCTACCAACCTCCTAGGATCTGGACCAGCTGTTGTGGCAAGTGTTGTCTGTCATCTTGGCATCCACCCCCTCCTTTTTGATTCCTAACTAAATATTTTATCAGGTGTCATTCACTCCCAGACATGGCCCATGTGCCTCAGGGAAAGCTGGTTGACCCCCGCCCTTGGAGCTCTGATTAGTCCAATCTAGTCATTTCTGCCCTGGTTTACAAATAGTCTGACCCAAATCAATTCATTCCAGTGAGAAACAAAATGAACTCTTCTGAGTGTTTGCAAATGCAACTTTCTTGCTTTGAAGCACAGTTACCAGAAGTCAGCCTCTCACTGGATATGAATGAGTAGCCATTGAGCTGTAGTTCCTATAGGGGGCATCCTATAGATATGAGAGCAATAAGTCTTAGGGTGAAGCAGATAGTATAGGTGTCAGAATGGAAAGATGGGGGCAACATGTGTCTTTGATGACCTCCTTGATCAACTTACCCTGAAGCCTCTTCTACAGCTAGAATTTAGTTTTATTATGCGCTTCCTCGATGGCTCAGTGGTAAAGAATCCACCTGTAATGCAGAGGAGGCTGGTTCAATCCCTGGGTCAGGAAGATCCCCTGGAGGAGGGCATGGCAACCCACTCCAGTATTCTTGCCTGGAGAATACCTATGGACAGAAGAGCCTGGCGGGCTATAGTCCATGGAGTCACAAAGAGTCAAACAAGACTGAAGCGACTGATTGCATATCCACACGTGCCATACTTTATTATTGTTAAAGATAGTTTGAGTTGAATTTTCAATTTTATGCAGCTTAAAGAAGTCTGGCTCAGACGGTTAAGTGTCTGTCTACAATGTGGGAGACCCGGGTTCAATCCCTGGGTCAGGAAGATCCCCTGGAGAAGGAAATGGCAATCCATTCCAGTACTATTGCCTGGAAAATCCCATGGACAGAGGAGCCTGGTAGGCTACAGTCCGTGGGGTCGCAAAGAGTCAGACACGACTGAGCGACTTCACTTTCACTTTAAAGAAGTCTAACAGTTACTGAGTTTGTTACCAGGAGTGGGTACATCAAGAAACAAACCTTAAGATGTGAAATTGGCTGAGTGGAGGCAGTATGTCAGAGGGACTCTTAGATTTTTCTATTATTGTCATGGCAGAGTGAAACACTTGTCATTCTCTATAGAGAGCTTAGCAAAGTGTCTGACTTACACTTTGTGTACCAAAATAAATTGATAAGATAATGTTATTTTCTCCTCCAACAGATTACTGTAGTCTTTAACACAAATGAATAATCCAGATGTGAATTGGAAAATGTGAAATGGTCATGTAAAATATTCAAAGACGCATCATGTATTGATAACTCTGGTAAGCTGGATTATTGCTTCCAACTCTGTTCCCACTCTGTAGTAGACTGATAGATTCATTCACTTTGCCTTGTGACTTGTGGTACTCCCCATTTGAATATTCAGAGTGTAATTCTCCACCTCATTGCTTTTTGGACTTGGCCATGTGATTTGCTTTGACCAAAGGATTGTCAGCAGATGTGGTATTATACTGGGCCAAATAGTATCTCTCCTAAATTCATATCCACCTGGAACCTGTGACTGTGACATTATTGGAAGTTGAGTCTTTGGAGATGATTAGTTAAGGTTTTACTGGATTAGGGTGGCTCCTATATCCAAAGACTGGTGCCTTTATAAGAGAAGGGGGGGGTGTGATTATAGAAGTGCACACGAGGAAGAAGGTCATGCAGTGATGGAGGCAGAGATTAGAATGGTGCAGCTACAGGCCAAGGAACAATCAAGATTGCCAGAAACCACCAGAAGCTAGGAAGAGGCAAGGGAAAATGCTTCCTTGGAGCTTTCAGAGGGAGTATAGCCTTGATAGCACCTTTAGTTTGGAGTTCTAGCCTCCAGAACTTTGAGAGAATAAATTTCTGTTGTTTTAGACCCCCTAGTTGATGGCATTTGTTATGGCAGCTTTAGCAAACTAATACAGACATGTACAGAAACTTCAAATGTGCTTGTATGTTTGGCGTGATCTCTTATGTCTGCCATCTGCCCTGAGAAGAGCATGCTTTGAATAGATGCTGGTTCTAGAATGAGGAGACTTGTGAAGTATACTCGAATCCAACCCACAGTTCAGAGCAAATTCCAAGTAGTCTCAGCAGAGCATAGCTAACTCACAGACTGAGCAAGAAATAAAGGCATGTGGTTTTTATTACATTTTGGACTTGTCTATTACACAGAAATATTATAGCAATTGCTGACTAATAACATGATAGATTGGGAATGAGAGATGGAGGAGAGGAATCTTAGAACCTGAAACAGTTCCAGATTACCCTTACCTTAGTCATTATCTTTAGGAATAGATGCAGCCTAAATGTATTGGGGCAGTGGTGGGAGGAAGTAAGGTCCCATTTTATATATCATCTTATCTCTTCATAAGAAGGAGAAAAATGACTACTTTTGAGTCACCTATCAAGTTTTCTAGGCATCCATTTACATGAACGAGGGCTTCCCAGGTGGCTCTAATGGTAAAGAATCTGCCTACCAGTGCAGGGGCTGCTGGTTCAATTCCTGGGTTGGGAAGATCCCCTGGAGTAGGATGGGGCAACCCATTGCAGTATTCTTGCCTGGGAAATCCCATGGCAGAGGGCCTACAGTCCATGGAGCCGCTGAGAGTCAGACATGACTGAATGACTGAGCACACACATTTAGATGAGCAGGCAATGAAAATGGAATAAGTGAAAGGGGAGCAGAAGGGAAAAACTGGGATGGCCCCTGAGCTGTTCCTATTCTTGCTAAAGGAACCAACAGCCCAAACAAGAAGGGGTTGTCTTTAGAAATGACATATGGCTAGGTCAGACTTCGAAAAATTAAAAATGGAAAAAGGTTTTTCAGTGCTTCTAGCTTATTAAGGCATAAAAATGAGAACCAATTTGCAAAGATGTAGGGTAGCAGAATGAATAGTGGAGGCTGATTAGATATGTTTGCCCAGGGCAACTCATTAAAAAGCACCTGACCACAGTGCTGAAACCCATGTAATTTCCACTGCCTCTCACCATTCCCACTTCATCAGCTACAGAGCAAAAGTTAGTTTATTCTTCAAAAAGGCCAATTTCTGCAAGGCATTTATCCCCAAAGTCCTGTATTTCCCATAGAAACACACTAGAATCATTCAGTTGCTTTTGAATGGGTGTGCATGGCAATATGCCTCCTTAACACTGAGGCAGGAGATTAAAGATTGATAACTGAGCTCTGATACTTCTCTGCCTTGTCTTTCTTCCAGTAAACAACATACCCTTACAGATGAGGTAAGACACCATGTGCTCATTCTCTGTGTGCATGTAAAATGTGGATTCAGCAGGTTCATCTCTTCTCTCTGTTTTGACAACCGGGAAGGGAAGGCTGCTTTGATCTTCAAAAGTCATGACTATAAAGAATGCCTATTCAAATATTCACTCAAGATTAAAACAGTGATCGCTTTTGAGTTGTTTTTAGACTCTTCCACTTACAAAGCCCCCTTTCCTTCTTTGAGTGTATTAGATGCTGATGGAGTTCAAATTTCCACATTATGTCTATGTATCTGAAGTGTATTTGACAAACAAATGCTGCACTGTTTTTGAGGTAAATATTTTATGTTTTATTTTTTTTCTCATCGTGAAAGTAATGCATGCTTATTATATATACAGAAAAAGGGTAAATAAGGAAAATATTAAAAACCTGTATGCATTCCATTCAGAAATACTGCTAACATCTATATCTAATTTTATAAATATGGGTAAATGTAAATCTTATCTAAGTATACACATTTTCCTTAAAAATCAATCATTATATCGGTTGTACAGTTTTGAACTTTACTTTTTAAAACAGATGAGCTAGATGGTGCTCAATTCAGTGTATTTGTTGTGTCCACGGTGAGATGTATTATTTTTCCTGGTGGTGCTTTGTTTAGGGAGCTTTCGTAGCAGGGTCTTTTTTATTCTGGCTTCATAGTGTGTGAAGAAACGCTCTCCTGTGTGCGTGAAGGAGGATCTTTCATTTGTTACTCTTTCCAATGAGAATGACGAATCTAATTCTGCAGTTTTAGATTTAATTCTATGACATATTTGGCCGGAAACTTAAATGCTAGATGGTCAGACTTCCAACCATGCCATTCGGGCAGAATGAGATGCTAATTGAGAGCTTCTTGTGAATGTGGGAAGCCATCAGTCCTCAAGTGACCAGCAGTTCATAAAACAGTTGCTGAGGAGAGAATGGGTCTGGTGGCAGGGGAGATGAATGGAGTGGACTGGCCAAACGTGAGGGCTCCGCTCTAGAATAAGAAATGCTGTACTCGCATGCGCAGAGGCAAGAGAAACGTCTTTACAAGTGTGAGGAATAGCAAGCAGCTTAGCTTGGCAAGCACAGAGGAGCCATGCAGGGGAGAACAGACCGGAGGCTGATTTGTTTGGAGGGCCTGGACACAGGGCAGACAAACCTGCATTTGACAACACAGATGGGAAGGGTCCCAAGTAGGTTTCCCAGCAGGGGAGTGACATCAAGATAAACACATTCAAAGCACATTATTTTAGTGCCTGTGTCTATCTGCAGCTCCCGTTATCTGGTACGATCATTCTAAGAGCCTGACTGCTAGGCTTCTGCCCCGTTGGAGTCTGGCCTTCGAAGCTGTGTGCAGCTTGTGCAGCTAGTATCACACATCCTGTCCCACTGGGAAAGTCTGAGGTGGGCCAATTTCAGCCCCTTGAAATAATTAGTTCCCACTGCTCTCTGTGCACAGAACCAAAGGGAGAAATTTATTGGCATTGTGGGTAAGGCCAAGAGACTGCCAACAGCAAGTATTAAACTAACCGGATTGTAGGAAAGAACAACGAAGACTATTTTCCAACTATAAACCCAACTTGAGAGAGAGTACTGGTCTTCCTTACTTCTACTCTCCCAAATTAGCACACACATTTCTACCATATGAAACACCTGCTCCTGTCCTTGTACACTGCTGGTGGCGATGCAGAATATTAACAGTACCTATGAAGGAGAATTTGGTCATTTCTAACAAAATTACACCTGCATTTATCTTTTGAATTACTAATCCCACATCTCGGGGAGTTGGTGACGGACAGGTAGGCCTGGTGTGCTGCAATTCAGGGGGTCGCAAAGAGTCGGACATGACTGAGCGACTGAACTGAACTGAACTGAACTGAATCCCACATCTGTGAATATATTCCAAAGACAAAATGGCAAAAACTATAGGGAGATCTATATATAAAGTTATCCATTATGACACGTTGCAGAAAAAGATCAGAAATAATTCCGTCAATGTGAGGTTGAAAAATTGTCATACATTTACACAAAGGAGTACTACATAGCAACAAAAAGGAATGTTATATCTGTATATATTGCTAGGAATGGTTCCTAGCATATTTTATTATGTGAAGAAAACAAGGTGAAGAAATGTGTATGTGTTATTTAAGAAAGAGGATTATGGATTTATACATTCATATATGTGTATTTAGGCTTCCCAGGTGGTGCTACTGGTAAAGAACCCTCCTGCCAATGCTGGAGATGTAAGAGACACGGGTTTGATCCCTGGGTTGAGAAGATCCCCCGGAGGAGGGCATGGCAGCCCATTCCAGTATTCTTGCCTGGAGAATCCCATGGACAGAGGAGCCTGGCAGGCTACAGTCCATGGGGTTGCAAAGCGTCAGACACGACTGAAGTGACTTAGCACACACAGTTTTCTTCACATAAGTGTATTCATATATAATATGTTTATTTACTTATATTAAAAAGGAAGGGTGAGCCTAAACATAAAAATTTTAAGAAATAGGTTACCAATGGGGAAGGAAGGCAGGAAACAAGAAAACAAGATGGAAGGAAGTGAACAGAAGTGAGATTTCTCCAAATATAGATTGTTTTGTAGATTTGATTTTGGAAATGTGATTATTCTATGTAAGTATAATACAAAATGAAATTTAGAAAGCAATTCTTAAAAGTAAAAAAAAAAAAAAGCAATGTGAAACAGCTGAAACAAACCATGTAACAAAGTCTTGGCATAACCACACAGAGAGGAACTCTTCCATATGATTTCAATTAAACACAGTAATGTGATTTCACATTCCTAGAGGAATATATGCTAAGGACAGAATTGTAAAAATATCTTGGTAATGTTGGTGTTGTAATTTTGACATTGCTGTGTGTTAGTGTGGGATAAAGCAGATGAGTATTTATGTTGGTGGTATTTAGAATAGGGATTTGGAGCGTAAAAAAGAGATACAGATATAATAATATAGATGAGATTAAGTAAAAACTTTGTATTTCTGAATTTGAAATGAAAATATCAGTGAAAACTCATGTTGTTTTTCATCTTAAAAAAATATCTAGCAAACTTAAAACACTGAAAAAGATCCAAAAACAAAGACCAGTGGCAGTGAGTATCCCTGGTGTCAAAGTTGTGATCTTTAAGTACTATTTTCCATTAAAAGGAACTGGGGCTCCTTAGTTGATACCACAGCAGAAAATTTACAAGATAAGCCTGGAACATCCTATTATACTAAGAATCAGGGAAGCTTTCAAAGACTGCTATGGGCTTCTCAAAAGGACACAAAGAACTACTTAAAGAAGGACAATTTGATCATTAATAAAAGTAACAGTCAAAGTGGATTGAAACAATTATATATGTTTAATCCACGTGCTCTTTCTGATATTAAAAAAAAGTAAAGCTCATTTGCCAGCTTTGGATCTCTTTTGGATGTATTAGAGAAAAACAGGTATTTTGAAAACTAGAATATAATGGTGGGAAATTCTGGGTTTTTCCTTGCCATTTCTACATAAAAGGCACAACATGATAAACAAATAATTGATAAGGGGAACTTTTTCCTTAGAGAAGCGTATTAGCTAGTAATTGAAGAAGAAATGATAGAACTATAATACTATGACTTTGCACCCACTAATGAAATACTGAATCCTGATAATGGTCATTAATGACTACTATTAATAACAACACACACAAATATTAGCCTTTTTACCTTCTGACAGATGGCCACAGCACAACCTGAAGGATTGCCAAAAAATTGAAACTGAGTATGATCAAAACTTCCATCACCAATTTACAGAAAATACAGGGAACAAAGAAAAAATTACACAAAATACAAGGGACAAGCAATGTCATGAGCTATAATTAGTGAAGTCTAGACTGTGGAAAATACTAGGGACTCACAAACTAATTTATTCCACAGAAATTGAAAGGAAAAAAAAAAGAGACAGGGGAAAGAAGAGACTTAAAATAAGAAAATCAATTACCAAGTATATGTCTTATTTGGATTCAGAGTCAGTCAACACAATGCAAAAATACAAATATGAGACAATCAGGGAATTTTGAATATTGACTATTTGATAATATTAAGAACTTATTGTTAATTTTTGCACATGGTATTGGTTTTTCATTCCTTTTTTTTGAGGTAAACACAGATATTTTCAAATGGCATGATAAAAAATCTTTTCTTTGCATCAAAATAAGGGAGTAGCATGGGATGAGGAAGACAGTGAGTGAGGCAGTGGATGAAATAAGATCGGCCGTAGATGAATGGATAAGAAAGCTGTGGTACATATACAGAATGGAATATTACTCAGCTATTAAAAAGAATGCATGTAAGTCAGTTCTAATGAGGTGGATGAAACTGGAGCCTATTATACAGAGCAAAGTAAGTCAGAAAGAAAAACACCAATACAGTATACTAATGCATATATATGGAATTAAGAAAGATGGTAACGATGACCCTACATTTGAGACAGCAAAAGAGACATGGATGTAAAGAACAAACTTTTGGACTCTGTGGGAGAGGGCAAGCGTGGGATGATTTCTGAAAATAGCATTGAAACATGTATATCATCATATGTGAAATAGATCGCTAGTCCAGGTTTGATGCATGAGACAGGGTGCTCAGGGCTGGTGCACTGGGATGAATGACCCTGAGGGATGGGATGGGGAACACATGTACACCCATGGCTGTTTCATGTGAATGTATGACAAAAACCACTACAATATTATAAAGTAATTAGCCTCCAATTAAAATAAATTAAAAAAAAAAGAAATAAGATTGGCCATGGCTGATGGTTAGATAATATGAGGTCTTCATTAGTTTTGTGAAGAGGCATAATGGTATTGTGATTTTGTGGCAAAATATATTGATCATTTAGACAGGTACACTAAAATATTTGGGGATGAAATAATATAATGTCTCCAATTTACCTTAAAATGCTTCAGCCAAAAAATAGGTATTACTGTTGTGACAATGATTTTGTGGTTATGTGGGAAATTCCTGGGTCAGGAAGATTCCCTGGAGAAGGAAATTGCAAGCCACTCCAGTATTCTTGCCAGGAGAATCTCATGGACAGAGGAGCCTGGCGGGCTACAATCCCTAGGGCTGCAGAGAGTTGGACATGACTGAAGTGACTTAGCACACATGGGAGAATTGTTGTTATTTTTTACAGCTGCTCACTGAAATATTTAGAGTTGAATGCCATTGATGTCTGCATTTACCTTAAGGTACTTTAGGAAAAATGAAAGGCAAGATAGCAAAATATCTGTATCAATTATACCAAGATAATTTATATGGCATTCCATCTCTGTGTTTGTAAAGATTGATATTGAGTTTTCTAAAAAGTAGAGGGCAAAAGATAAAAAGATTGTCCATGGGTTATTAATTTTTAAGTGATGTCTGACTCTTTGTGACCCCATGGACTATATCCCGCTAGACTCCTCTGTCCCTGGAATTCTCCAGGCAAGAATACTGGAGTGGGTAACCGTACCCTTCTCCAGAGGATCTTCCCAACCCAGGGATTGAACTCAGGTCTCCTGCATTGCAGGCAGATTCTTTACCAGCTGAACCACCAGGGAAGCCATATGATGACTACATGCATCGCTAACTCATGATAAATAGGCTTAATTGTCTCAAACAAATATGAGGAGTAGAACAGAGAGAGAAAAAGCAATGTCCTAATTTCTTTAAAGTTTACAATCTGCTTAAAGTTCATGAGTAATCTTTAAGGATGGTAAGACTTTATTAGATTTTCAAAATACAGTTTATATCATTTTTGACTCATAATTATCAAGTAGCACTGAGAACTCCCATAAAAAATCTGAATTTACCCCAATATTTAGAGATGAATTATACAAGCCAGAGCATTGGGCTTATTAGAGAAGGTGACATTTCCAATTGTAATATGTACACACGAGTCATCTCTCCTATCAGAGTGCACTTTTCTGTGCAAATGGCACACAAATCTACTCTTTTATCCCTGACCTTCCTAGGACCTTTGTTCCCATCAGCAATCTCTTCCTTGACTGCCCCAGTGTCATCTCAAATGAAATCTGCCAATCCCCTGGTTTCTTCTGAAGTGCTTCTCTTGACAAAGCCTAATACTCTGTGACCCCCGGTCCCAGGAAATACTCTTTGTGTTTGTCTTTCTTTGCCTATGACTGCAGGTCACCTGGGGAACTGTTTACAGTTTCAGGTATCACCAGCCACTACTGAAAAGGAAGAAAAGTAAAACTCTCTCTCCTTTGAACTCTGTGGAGATAAAGATATTTTAAACTCTGGAAGACAGGAAGGGAGGGCCTAGCTGAAACCTTTACCTTCATTGTCACAAGGTCTTTACTCTTTTATTTCTTATTTCAGGGTGGCTGCTGAATTGATTTCAGTAGTATCTAATTCAGAGCATGATTTCATGGTAAATAGTACTGTCTGACTTCGTTGTAGAATTTTATTAAATGGATGAGAAAAAAAATCACCAAAGCATACTTGGGAGTTATTTTTGAACTCAATGTGATCATTTGTGCAATTAAGAGATAAATCTGTGCCACCCTCCAAAAAGAGATTGAGGTAATTTTGATCACCTTTTCCCTCACATTTCTGTTATGTTTAAGCATATTAATAATAGACATTAATAATGCCTTGCATTTGTAAATTATTACTGTATTCAAACCATTGGTATTGATGTTGTTGTTTAGTTGCTAAGTCATGTCCGACTCTTTGTGACCCCATGGACTGTATACCGATAAGCTCCTCTGTCCGTGGAATTCTCCAGGCAAGAATACTGGAGTGGGTAGCTGTTTCCTTCAGGGGGTCTTCCCCACCCAGGGATCAAGCCCTCCTGCATTGCAAGCAGATTCTTTATCACTGAGCCACCAGGGAAGCCCCAACACTAATGTTACCTCATTTTAAAGGGTAGGCAAAGCAAATATTAGAGAAATTAAGACATTCTGACATCCAGGGATATCAGAAGAATTATCAGAATCAGTGACAGAACCCAGAGTCAAGAAATGTTCTTTCTACATCTCCCCATTTCTCTCCCCACACCCACCTCACTTAAAATTTTTTTTTGTTTTTAATCGGAGGATAATTACTTTACAATATTGTGTTGATTTCTGCCATACATCAGCATGAATCAACCATAGGTATACATATGTCCCCTCCCTCTTGAAACTCTCTTTCACCTCCCACCCCATCCCACCCCTCTAGGTGCTACCTCTCTTTTTAAAGAATCAGATTTGATTTCATGGATTCTTTTTTGGCCTGGAAAAGCACTAGTTCATTTATTGTCTCACAGTTTTTGTGGAGTTTGGACATAGCTTAGTTGAATACTCTGCTTAGGTTTCACAAAGTTGCAATCAAGACGTCAGTTGGAACTGTGGTCTCATCTGATGCTTGGGAACCTGTTACAAGCTCAGTCAGCTTCCGAGCAGAATTAAGCTTCTTGCAGCAGTGGAACTCATGGAGCCTCTCATCTTCTTTGAGGCCAGTAGGAGACTATCTCTCTGGGGCTTAACCCTCTTTTACAAACACAGCTAATTAAGTCAGGCTCGCCCCTAATAACCCCACTTTTGATTAACTCAGAATGGACTGATTAGTAATCTAATTATAGCAGTGAAATTCTACACTCAGCAGCACAACCTTAGTTAACCTTGCTGCTGCTAAGTTGCTTCAGTCGTGTCTGACTCTGTGCGACCCCATAGATGGCAGCCACCAGGTTCCCCCATCCCTGGGATTCCCCAGGCAAGAACACTGGAGTGGGTTGCCATTTCCTTCTCCAATGCATGAAAGTGTAAAGTGAAAGTGAAGTTGCTCAGTCGTGTCCGACTGTTAGCGACCCCATGGACTGCAGCCCACCAGGCCCTCCATCCATGGGATTTTCCAAGCAAGAGTACTGGAGTGGGGTGCCATTGCCTTCTCCATAGTTAACCTTAGTTACTCCCATCTAGTCAAGGCTATGGTTTTTCCTGTGGTCATGTATGGATGTGAGAGTTGGACTGTGAAGAAGGCTGAGCGCCGAAGAATTGATGCTTTTGAACTGTGGTGTTGGAGAAGACTCTTGAGAGTCCCTTGGACTGCAAGGAGATCCAACCAGTCCATTCTGAAGGAGATCAGCCCTGGGATTTCTTTGGAAGGAATGATGCTAAAGCTGAAGCTCCAGTACTTTGGCCACCTCATGCGAAGAGTTGACTCATTGGAAAAGACCCTGATGCTGGGAGGGATTGGGGGCAGGAGGAGAAGGGGATGACCGAGGATGAGATGGCTGGATGGCATCACAGACTCAGTGGACATGAGTCTGAGTGAACTCCGGGAGTTGGTGATGGACAGGGAGGCCTGGCGTGCTGCGATTCATGGGGTCACAAAGAGTCAGACACGACTGAGTGACTGAACTGAACTGAACTGAACCCCCTAAAAGCCCTTTCTCCAACTATAGTCACAGTGGAGGTTAGGGCTACAACATATAATTGGCAGAGTACACAATTCAGTCCACAGCAACATGCTTGCTAATTTTCTAATTATTCTATTAATTACTACAAGATGAATGTCAAAATCTGACTACAGTTATGGATTAGTTTAAATCTCCTTTCTGATCTGTTTTGGCTATATGTGTTTGAAGTTTTCTTGGTTGTGCATACATTTTTGGGATTGTTATGCCTTCCTGGTGAACTGACTCTTTTCTAATTGGGTAATGTCCCTCTTTGTCCTTGATGATTTTCCTTGTTCTGAAGTCTTCTTTTTGACATTAATATAATTATTCCAACTTTCCTTTGACTAGAGTTTGCATGGCATATCTGGTCTTCTGTTTGTTCTCATTGGTTGTTGTTTCTATTTCCCTTTTCTTACCTGCCTACTTTTGGATTATTTCAGTTTTCTTTGGTATCCCATTTTATTTTATGTGTTTTGCTATGTCTCTTTAAATTAATTTTTATGGTGGTTCTACATTCTTGAAATAGTGTATGTCCCTTTACCCTTCCCCCTTTCTGTTATAATTGTCTTATAATATCTATACACACTGAAAACTCTACCGGTCATTGTTATAATTTTTGTTTTCATAGGAATACATACTTTAAAGAACTTAAACAGAGGGAAATAGTACGTTATAATTACCCTGATATTTGTGGTTTCTGTTGCTCTTCCTCATTTCTGAAGTTTCAGATTCCCCTCATGTATCATTTTGCTTCTAACAAACTTCTCTTAACATTTCTTTTTTATTATTTTATTTCAAAACTTTTTATTTTATATTGGAGTTAACATTTCTTTTAGAGCAGTTCTGGCAACCAATTCTCTTAGTTTTCCTTCATCTGAGCATGTTTTTATTTGCCTTCATTTTCAAGGCCATCTTTGTTTTATATAGAATTCTGGGATTACCTACTTTTTTTTGGCACTTAAAAAATGTTCCACTGTCTTATGTTCTTAGTGGTTTCTGATGAGAAATCTGTAGCAATTAAAATGATTGTTGTCCTATATGCCAAGTATCATTTTTTTCTGGAAGCTCTCAAGATTTTTGTCTCCATTTTTGGTTTTCAGAATTTTGATTACTGTGTCTCTATTGTAGTGTTCTTTGTATTTTTTATCCTGCTTAGGGTTTGATGAACTTACTTCTGTAAATTTATATATCACCTAACTTTTGACATTTTGGGTAATTTTACTGCAACTTTTTCTGGACCAGTCTGTTTATTATCTTCTTATGAGACTCATTAACACAAATGTTAGATCTTTTGATATTGTGCAATAGGTTCCTGAGTCTCCTAATTTTTTAAAATCTTTTTCTTTCTGTTCTTCAGGTTGGATAGTTTGACTCATCTTCGAGTTCTCTGTCATTTTCTTCGTTGTCTCTATTCTTTTATTGAGCTCAACCGGTGAACTTTTAAAGACCTTGTATTTTTGTCCTCTAAAGTTTCCATGTCTCTGCTGTGATCTTTTCATTCACATCAAGTATGTTTTACCTTTTCTTTAGGGAGCATAGTCATAACAGTCCTTTAAAGTTCTTGATAATTTTAACATCTGAGTCATCTTGAGGTGACATTTGCTGATTGTTTTTTCCTTGGAAATGGGTCACATTTTCCTAGTTCTTTAAATGTGGAGTGATTTGGAAAAAACTCCTGGACGTTTTGAATATTTGGCTGTAACTCCTGGACATTTTGAATATTTGGCTGTGAAATTGAAACCTTTTAAAGTCATCTGGAGTATTTTAGTGTGTGTACATGTTTGTGTGCATAATTTTAGCAGAAGATCACCCCAGTTAGGTTTAGACCATAAGTTCTCTCTTATCCTCTATCAGCAGTAGGTCCAATGTTTGTTTTCAAAGTCTTCGCCACTTTGGGTTTGTCCCATGCATGGGCCACTCTGGAATCAGTCTAGAAACTGGGAAGTAGTTTATATTGTATTTCATTTCTCAAAGCTTTTGTGGTCCTGTTTTTGTTCTGTCCCCATGAATATATCACTCAGGGATTATTTTGGAGCTTGGGAGTGATTTTTTATTTTACTTCAGTTTTTATATTTTACTTTAGTTCTCAAAGTCTTTGCTATGCTGATTTGGGTCTATCCCAGCCATCCATGGGCTTCCCTTGCGGCTCAGCTGGTAAAGAATCTGCCTGCAAGGCAGGAGACCTGAGTTCAATCCCTGGGTTGGGAAGATCCCCTGGAGAAGGGAAAGGCTACCCACTCTAGTATTCTGGCCTGGAGAATTCCATGGACTGTATAGTCCATGGGATCACAGAGAGTTGGACACGACTGAGTGACTTTCACTTTCTTTCTTTCAGCCATCCATAGCTCAAGTGTGAACCCAGGTCTTGTGTGAGTTGATACACAGAATTCAGAAATCATCTACTCCAGCTCCCTCTTCTTTGGAATTCTTAGGCCCTTGCACACCACACTCCCACACCCATCACTGGCATTGACTTGCAGAGATCATTTTCTTAGTCCCACAGCTAGAAAGATTGTGTTTCTCTTGTAGATTTTATTTTTATTGCCCATGGAGCCATTGCCATTAACTCCCAACCACTGCCCATATTTGGGTCAAAGCCACGAGAGAAAAGAGAGAAGTAAACTCGAGAAAGTCACCCCCACATATGGGTCACTTCTTTGATTCTTCTCCCCAGTCTGCTTGCCTTTGTTTACTTTTCAGAGTCCTCAGGTAGTTGCTTTTTGTATTATGTCCAGAATTTTCAGTTACAATCAATAGGATCACTCCATCTTGGCCAGCACTGGAAACCTCTCCCCACTTTACTTTTAAGAAGAGAATGCATGCTTCATATTTGCTCTACAGTCTCCTACCACATTGTAGGCAAAAATGCAAGCCTTTTTAAACAAATCATTGTAGTCCTGTTTTCACTAGAAGGCAGCACTAATAAGCACTTCTTTGCCCCAGACCTCTGTAGCCTCAAGGAGATGGATGTAATCTTGGCAACTTGTGGTTTCAAATTCCCACAAAGAGAAACACTGGGTGTTCAAGGTCCTCTTCCCCACTCATTTCTACTTTTTCCTTGTGGGTTCCATGTGGCTGGTATGTTATAACTGCAAGTTAGCCCATTTTCCGTCTGTCATCAGTGCGGATGCCATGTCCACCTGTGGTAACATTCATAGCAGTTACTACTTCTAGTGTTTGCTCAGCTTAACATAGCTACTTGAGTGGAAGAGGGCTTTTCTTTCTGGTAGTGTTTACAGTTCCTTCAGTAGATTCCCCAAACTGACTCTTTCAATGTTTTCAAAGTCTCTTCTTTGAAGAAAGCTGGGATAAATACTCTCCATATTAGGCTGAAAACTATGAGAAGCATTAGTTGCTGCTCATCAAATACTTTTGGTTCTCCAACTTCTTACTGCTTAGTAGGATTGCCTTCCTGGCCCACTTGTGGTTGGGTGAGGGCACAGGATTAATTCTGCCCTATAAACTGAGTTGAAAGTCATGAGTATCACTTCCAGGCTGGCACATTAAATTGCCAGTGTGAGACCTTCTAGAGTTCCCTAACATTCCAGATTGTATCTTGTCTATCACTCAGATATCACATAGGCCTCAGGGTGAGAGCTGCATGAAACAGAGTCCCCTGAACACCTACAATGACCATGTAGTCAGAAATAGACCTTTGTTGTTTTGAGTCACTGAGATTTGAGGCTATTTATTAACCAAACATTGCCTCAGCAAGCCTAAATAATACAGAAGCCATATGAGAAGCACTACTTAGCATCATACTAAAAAGTATTATTCCTTGTTACCCACTTCAGATAAGAGTCTCAAGGCAGATGTTCATCATCTTGACTTGATCCCAGCTAATTTTGAATTCTCTGCTCATCCAGGCACTGGAACCTGAAGCTATCTTTGTCAAGCTGGAGTTTAAAACTTGGCTTCCAGGAACCGACTGTCAGTCTTGACATTTATACCCAACTTTCATTCCATAAGACCAAGCGCCTCATCATGCAACCAGAACAATTGGCAGCCTGCCATTTTGAAACCTGGAATTCAAGAGATGGGCTATAATTTTGACTCTCTTCTCTCCTCCATTCTACACTAAAGTTATTTACTTTTTTCCCTTCCTTTACTAAGTTGTTTACTACTTTATCTACACCAGTCATTTTAAAAAACATTCTTTGTCCTTTTTACCCCTTTCTCCTTTATCTCCCTTTTGTTGCATCCCTCACTGAAGACATCTGGTTACTTCTTGCTATGCTCCTATTCCCTTGTTTCTCTTAGGGGACTACCCTTTCCCTTATCTAAATTAAGCTCAGTGTTCTCACTTGAAGGCTCTTTAACAGTTCTATTAAAGTTGATTCTGTCTGTAGCCCTTGTTTAATTCCTGAATCCCTGGTAAGAAAGCAAAATATTAAATCTGGAATAAGAAATTGCAGAGAGAGTGCCAGATTGTGATAATAGCTCACCTTCACACTTACTATGTACCAGGCATCTTTCTAACCTTATTGGAATCTATCGACTCATTTACAGCTCACAAAACTCCATATAGATGCATAAGTATTATAACCTCTATTTTAGAGATGAGGTAAAAGGTGCAGGGTGTTATATGACTTGCTCAGGGTCACACAGCTTGTAAGTGGCAGAGCCAGAACTAAAAACCAGATTATCTAGCTCCAGAGCCGATATAGTAGCCTTTAAATTCTATAATTTCTCTATAAACACAGAGGATTTTAAATCAAGGATTAGTAACCTGTGGTCCTCAGATCATATATGACTTGCTGTGTGCGTGCGTGTTTGCTAAGCTGCTTCTGTCATGTCCTACTCTTTGTGACCTCTGTGGGCTGTAGCCTGCCAGGCTCCTCTGACAATGGGATTCTCCAGGCAAGAATACTGGAGTAGGTACTCATTCCCTTCTCCAGGGGATCTCTCCCAACCCAGGAATCGAACCTGGGTCTCCTGCATTGCAGGAAGATTCTTTACTATCTGAGCCACCAGGGAAGCCCAAACTTTAGGGAAACAAGCTAAATGATTAGTAAGGCCCTGAGTGATATTATATGCATTGTTTCTTATAATTCTCAGAACAACATTATGAAAGGAAATGACATGCCAAAAAGCATAGAGCATCCAACCAGAGTTTTTCTGCACCTGTACCGTAAACGTTTTAAGGGAAAAGACTATTTTCTCATCACAGTGGAAACTCAAGTGCTCAATAAACGCTTGTTGAAAATATTTATCCAGTTTAATCACGTTGTTACAACACTCATAAAAATATTAACCACTGTTGTACTCATTTTTTACATTTCCTGGTATTATTGATTATGACCCTATGGGGTACGAACAAGAATGGGTAATGAGTAGCCCAGTGAGTTAAATATGCTATGAATTCACATTATGGAAATTTTAGTTATATTACATTTATTAATCAAAGTGTTTGTTGATAGGTTGTATATTTTGTGCTCAAATGTGATTTATAATAGAAAATAGTCCAGGTGAACCTGATGAAATGCCATAATGAAATATTTGTTTGTAAATTTCTGGTGGTAATGATAGTAAGGAAGTTAGAAGACAAGTGCACACTTAAATAAACTTCACCATCCCTAACAAACACACACACAAACATTTTAATAATTAGTGTTTTACTTAAACCCATTTCAAAATGAACATTTAGCTGAAAAAAAAATTTTTATAAAACAGGATCAAATGGCTCTGGTATCCTATCTTTCTTACCTTAGAACTGAGGTAGATCATTAGAGGGATTCATATTATTTATTCAGTTCTCACAGTTGTTTATTATTTGCAACAGTAGAAAAGAATAGTTTTTGTGTCATAATAATTTCACAAGGCTTTGACAGTAAAAAAGGACACTGTTGCCTGGAAGAATTTTTTAAATACAGAGAGAAATGATTGCATGTAATAAAAATTTTTTAAATTTCATGTATATATTAGATTGACATTTACAGGTGAAGAGTATTTGATCTCTCTGTTTGAAAGAGCATGCTTTTGTTCTTTATCTGATGAATAAAATAATACTTTTCTTTGTACCTATTTCTGCTGAATAACTAAGACAGATGATTCCTTATATAAAATCTTATGATTAGAAAAATTAAATAGATAATTCCATATTTCTTTAATTATTATCCATTTAGAACCTTTTTATTAGACAGTGGGATATCTTTTTATATACATATATATGTATAAATATATACATATATATATCTTTGTCTAGGATTTATAAAACATTATAAATATGTATGAATATATTAATAAATGAATGTATATGAATAGGAAAAGAACTTTCTAATTGAAAAATATTTTAAAATATGCTAAGGATCTGGTAGTTTCTCTTTTTATGTTTCAAAACTATTGGATCATTTCTCAATTGTGTCGTCTAATAATCTGGGCTTTCTCACACAAGCAGCTTCATCATTTTCAGAAGCATATATTATTTCAAGCTTCTATATTTTACTTGACTCTACAGGTAATAATTGACAAAAATATAAGTGAAGAATTGTAAGAAACCCTATTACCTGCTCCTCAGCCATTGAATTTTTGCTTACTAACTGTAGCTTAACTAGTTTCATGTTATATTTCTGTAATTTTTTAAAATAAACATTTTTTTGTAAATTATTATAAAGCAATTTAATGAGAAGTATAGTATTTTTTTTTTTTTGGTTGAAAAAAGAAGCTGTAGAACCTAAAATTGGGTTGACATTAGGAAACAATTTACTCAATCACTCATTATTTTATTAGTCAACATGAATTTCTTAGTAGGACTATCACAGTCCTGAGGTTAAAGTGATAAAAGACACAGGCCTGGTCCACAAGGAATGTTCTACCTACTTAGGAGACAGACAGCTGTACAGTTATAATACAACATGATAAATATTATCAAAGAATAGTGTGTTTGTTATGGGGCTTCAGACCAGGAGGTCTACTATATAATTATGGTACAATATATACCATGGGCTTCCCATGTGGCACAGTGGTAAAGAATCCACCTACCAATTCAGGAGATGCAGGAGACATGAGTTCCATCCCTGGGTCGGGCAACCCACTCCAGTATTCTTGACTGGGAAATCCCAGGGACAGAGGAGCCTGGTGGGCTACAGTCCATGGGGTTTCAAAGATTCAGAAACAACTGTGCACAGCACAGAAGGCAGGTTTATATATGATAGAGTTAAATAACTAATAAAATATCAAATAATTGGAAATTAGAAAAGTTTTCCAAGTAATTCATGAGTCAAAAAAAAATCAAAATTAAAATTAGAAAAATGGGAAATTCCCTGGTGGTCCAAGTGGTTGAGACTTCATGCTCTCAGTGCTGAGGGGCCAGGTTTGATCCCTAGTCTGGGAACTAAGAT
Organism: Capricornis sumatraensis; assembly: GCF_032405125.1. Lineage (NCBI taxonomy): Eukaryota > Metazoa > Chordata > Mammalia > Artiodactyla > Bovidae > Capricornis > Capricornis sumatraensis. Next base: position 101,708,383 of record NC_091092.1, on the reverse strand, counting down.
CCCACAAACTATGTAGCATGGTCAGAAAAAATTAGAATAATGTGAGGTGAAAGTTCCTTGGACTGCAAGGAGATCAAGCCAGTCCATCCTAAAGGAAATCAGTCCTGAATATTCACTGGAAGGACTGTTGCTGAAGCCGAAACTCCAATACTTTGGCTACCTGATGTGAAGAGCTGACTCATTTGGAAAGACCCCGATGCTGCAAAAGATTGAAGACAGAGGAGAAGGGGATGACAGAGGATGAGATGATTAGATGGCATTGCTGACTCAATGGACATGGGTTTGAGCAAGCTCTGGAAGTTGGTGATGGACAGGGAAGCCTGGAGTGCTGCAGTCCATGGGGTCACAAAGAGTTGGGCACAACTGAGTGACTGAACTGAAATGAACTGAGCTGAAAGATAATGTAAATACCAAATATTGTTAGATATAGTCTTCAGCAGTACTAAAGAGAATATTTATAACCTTAAATTCTCAAGTTAGAAGAGAAAGATTGGAATACTAATGGGTTATGTATCCAACTCAACAAGTTTTTAAAAAGAACAACAATGTAAACCCAAAGAAAATATAAGTAAAGGAATAAAAGGAGTGAAACTAAAACTTTTTAAAATAGTAAACAAAGATATATATAATGCTTATTAATAGCTAGTTCTTTGAAAAGACAGATAAAATAGAGAAATCTCAGGCAACATTGGTTCCGAAAAAAGTGGGCCCAGGAAATAACTGTAGGAATGAAAAAAGTACAGATGAAGAAATAGAGCAGAGACTGATAATATTATGAAAAATTTTATGCCAATGATTTTGAAAACAACATGAGAAATTTCTGAGAGAATATACTTACCAAGACTTATCCAATACAACATAAAAATCTGATTAAGGTTATAAAACTAAAGGAATTGTATCAGTAGGTAAAGTCTACCCCTTTCCTCCACACACAAAAGTATCAGACAAAGATTATTTTACAGAATAATTTGCACAATATACTCAAAGACCTATCTTATACAAATGAATCTAGGATATGAGAAAAGAAGGAACATATGTTATAATTCTTTTCTAACCAAGTAAAACATACATAACTTGACTAAGTTAGCCTTGTGAAATAATAGGATGAAAGGAGAGTTTAATATTAGCAACTCTATTATGTAAGCCATGACTTCCCAAATAGCACAGTGGTTAAAGAATCTGCCAACAAATAACAGGAGATGCAGGAGATGTGGGTTCGATCCCTGAGCTGGAAAGATCCCCTGGAGTAGGAAATGGTGACCCATTCCAATATTCTGGCCTGAGAAATCTCATGGACAGAGGAACCTGGCAGTCTACAGTCCATGGGGTTACAAAGAGTCAGACATGACTTAGCGACTGGGTACACATGTAAGCCACATAAAGTTGCCCTATTCATCATTATGACAAAACAGTCATATGTTGGCAACTTCATATGGCTCAGCCTAATAATTTACCACCGTAGGGGACTAAAGAGGAAAGATGACTTGACCATCTCAGCAGATAAAGAAAAAATGCTTACATTGAATATCAAACTTAGTGACGCAGCATCATAAGCATTCCCTTTGAAAAATCAAGAAAAAGACAAACAACCATCACTAGTTCTATTTTACATGATACTGATTTATATTAATTGGAAAGAAAGAAAAAAAAGGAACAAACTGCATACTGTAACTTTTTTCTGCATAAATAATGCAAGAGAATCTACACATTATGAAAAACTTAAAGAATTTCACAGTGTTGCTTGAAGTAAGATCATTATACAAACATTGAATTGTTAAACACCAAAATTAAGCAAACTACAAAACAGCAGTGATAAATATAAAACATGCAAGGAAAAAATCTAACTAAAATGTATAATTGTTTTGGAGAAAATTGGAAAGTCTTTAATGAAAAACAAGATGACTAAAATAAATGAACTATCAGTAATACTACTTAATATTTTAAAGGTATTAATTCTTTCCAGGCTATTTGACAAATTCAATGTCATGCAAGTAGAATAAATGATTTTCATGAAAATTTACAGCTTAGTTGTCAAGCTTGTATAAAAGAAAATAAAAGAGGCCTAAATAGTCAACACAGTGTTAAAAAGAAATAGTTGGGAGGACCTACTTTATCAGATAGCATGATTTATTAAAAGCTAAAATAATTAGATAACATGATATTATCTTGGAAGTATACACATAGACCAGTGAAACAAACTTGAAAGTGTAGAAACAGCTTCCATGTACAGGGGACTTGATACAAGACAAAACTGGTACTGTATTGTTTCCTAGGGCTCCTGTAAAAAGTTATCACAAACAATGGCTTAAAACAGAACGTTGGTATCACATATCTGGAGACCCAGAGTGTGATATCAAGATGTAGGCAGATCTGTGCTCCCTCTGAAAACTCTAGGGGAGACTCCTTTCTTGCCTCTTCCAGCTTCTGGTCCTTCCCAATGATTGGCTTATGGTGATATAACTTCAATCTCTGCTTCTATCTTCATATGACCTTTTTCTTGTGTGTCTGTATCTTCTCCTCTTCTTATAAGGACACTTTTCACTATATTTAGGGCCCACCAGCTTAATCCAGGATGATCTTATCTCCAAGAGATCTCCCTGTAGCTCAAACAGTAAAGAATCTACCTGTGCTGCAGGAGACCAGGGTTCGATCCCGGGGTCGGGAAGATCCCCTGGAGAAGGGCATGGCAACCCACTCCAGTATTCTTGCCTGGAGAATCCCATGGACAGAGGAGCCTGGTGGGTTACGGTTCCTGGGGTCACAAAGAGTCAGACACGACTGAGTGACTAACATACATACAATACAGGGCCCACCAGCTTAATCCAGGATGATCTCATATCCAGATCCTGCATTTAATTACATCTGCAAAGATTCTTATACAAATAACGTTACATTCACAGGTCTAGACATATCTTGGAGGGGGCCACAATTCAACCCATTATAGTAGGTAAAGGAAAGATAGTTCAATATATATTGTTAAGGCAATTGGCTATTATCAAGAAAAAAATTTGCATTCCTAAATCACACCATATCCAAACCAAACCTCCATGTGGATAAAATACATAAATGTTAAAAAGATAATTTTAGAAGAAAATATGTAGAATATTAATATTATGATCTGTATGGTGAAAGTGAAGTCGCTCAGTCATGTCCGACTCTCTGCGACTCCACGGACTCCTCTGTCCATGGGATTTTCCAGGCAAGAGTGCTGGAGTGGGTTGCCATTTCCTTCTCCAGGGGATCTTTCCCACCCAGGGACTGAACCCAGGTCTCCTGCGTTGTGGGCAGACGTTTTACACTCTAAGCCACCAGGGAAGCCCGTTAGTGATCTGTATAGGAAATGAATTTTTAAGCAAGACTGCAAAAGCACAGGCATAATGGAAAAAACTGATATATTCCACAACATTAAAATTTAAAACTTATATGCATCAAAGCTACCATAAATAATAAAAACACATCATGTTAAGAGAATATATTTGCAATTCATGTAGCTGATAATATGTACAAATGAAATAAAAACAAAACAAAACAAAAAAAAAACAATGAAAGTAAGCAAAAGTATGAGCAGACAATTCAGAGAGGAGGAAATCCAAATGTTCAATGAGCCTATGAAAACATGCTCAAACTCACTACTAATTAGTGAAATGAAATTTCAAAGAGGAATGAGATTCTTTTACAAACACTGCATTTATTGAAATTGAAAGACCTGAGATTTATACTACTTGATTTAAACCACCTGAGATTTATACTACCAACATTTGGTAGTAAAAATTGGTATAACCACTTTGGAGAGCAAATTGGCCCTGTCTAGTAAAATTGAAAGTGCATATACCTTTAACCCAGAAATTACCCCGTGGATACTTGTACATTGCAGCTTTGGGTCATCAGCAAAGGAATGAATATTGTGTAGTATATTCATGCAGGGTAATGCCTACAGCAGTTGAAACAAATGAATTAGTGGTATCTATGTCAACCTGGATGAATCTTTAAAATAAGGAAAAAAGCACATTTCAGAATAGTAGATATAGTATGATATCATTTATATGAAATTTTAAAACATGAAAATCAACACTATGTGTTGTTTAGTGATACCACCATTTGTAACTAAAGTATGAAGATCTCATGAGAATACTAATCAAACTCTAGAGGGTGATTCCTCTGATGGAGGCAGTGGAGAGAAGGAAATTTAAGCGGGGGGAGATTACATATAGGGTGTAAACTTTATTCACTACATTTTAATTAGGCTGGCTCATGAGTATATGAGTATTCATTATATTAATTTGTTGACTTTTTATATTTCTTAAATCTTTCATAATTCCAAAAGAGAAAGGTAAGAGACAGTTGAGTTATTACAAGGAAGGCACTGTTCTAATGATTTGAGTCTTCTCAAATTTAAAATAAGATGAAGTTGCAACTAAAATTATAGTAAGATAGGATTTAGCCACAAGGGAGAATGAGTAAAGAAGGAACATGGGAAGTCTGCAGGCCTGGGGCTCAGTTTTGATTTTGTCATCAGTTAACTTTGGGACCATGGACAAAGCCTTTAACTTGTCCAGACCTTTATAAGGTTGTGTTGAACCATGGTCTTGATCAAATAAAAGTAAAATGTTTTATGTTTGCAAAATTAATGAAAACACAGCCATATGAACTTAATGGATTAGGGGGCTGCACTAGAGTAGGTAAGTGAAGGCTAAATCTTTTTTGGTTAAAGTTCCAGAATACTATGTTTCTTTGAAGTTAAGGCTGCAGAGTAAGGAAGACTAGAAGTCAGATAAATTTGAGGCTGTTTAGCAGAGATGTGGTTGGACCTAGAGAATGTCATACAAAGTTAAGTAAGTCAGAGAAAGAAAAACAAATATATATATATCAATAACCTCAGATATACAGATGACACCACCCTTATGGCAGAAAGTGAAGAGGAACTAAAGAGCCTCTTGATGAAAGTGAAAGAGGAGAGTGAAAAAGTTGGCTTAAAGCTCAACATTCAGAAAATGAAGATCATGGCATCTGGTCCCATCACTTCATGGCAAATAGATGGAGGGACAGTAGAAACAGTGACAGACTTTATTTTTGGGGGCTCCAAAATCACTGTTGATGGTGACTGCAGCCATGAAATTAAACAGCTCTTACTCCTTGGAAGAAAAGTTATGACCAACCTAGACAGCATATTAAAAAGCAGAGACATTACTTTGCCAACAAAGATCCATCTTGTCAAGGCTATGGTTTTTCTGGTAGTCACGTATGGCTGTGAGAGTTGGACTATAAAGAAAGCTGAGCACCAAAGAATTGATGCTTTTGAGCTGTGGTGTTGAAGAAGACTCTTGAGAGTCCCTTGGACAGCAAGGAGATCTTACCAGTCCATCCTAAAGGAAATCAGTCCTGAATATTCATTGGAAGGACTGATGCTAAAGCTGAAACTCCAATATTTTGGCCACCTGATGCAAACAGCTGACTCATTTGAAAAGACCCTGATGCCGGGAATGATTGAAGGCAGGAGAAGAAGGGGATGACAGAGGATGAGATGGTTGAAAGGCATCACTGACTCGATGGGCATGAGTTTGAGTAAACTCCGGGAATTGGTGATAGACAGGGGTCCTGGCGTGCTGCAGTCCATGGGGTTGCAAAGAGTCGGACACGACTGAGTGACTGAACTGACTGATATATGTGAAATCTGGAAAAATGATATAGATGAACTTATTTGCAAAGCAAAAATAGAGACACAGGCATAGAGGACAAATGTGTGGATACCAAAGGGTTAAGAGGAGGTGGGATGAATTGGGAGATTGGGATTGACATATATAAAGTACTGTGCATAAAATAAATAACTAATGAGAACTCACTGTAGCACATGGCTCTCTACTCAATGCTCTGTGGTGACCTAAATGGGAAGGAAATCCAAGAAGAGGAAATCTATGTATATGTGTGGCCAATTTACTTTGTTGTACAGAAGAACCTAACAAAGCATTGTAAAGCAACTACATTCCAATAAAAACAGAGAAAGAAAGCGCTCATACCCTTGAACCCAGCAATTCCTCTGGAAATGTCTACAAAAATATTTACTGCAGCTTTGAAAGAAATAAAGAAGAAACAGGAATATGGCAAAGAATAATCTTCTAGTACAGACTTGAGATGATCAAAACTGGACAAGAAAAATAGAGAAAGATTTTATGTGTGGTATTTCTCATCTTGCCAATCGTGTTACATCTCAAATAACATTTGTACTGACACTTTGAGAACTGTGTAAAACAAGATGCTGGAGAATATGCATTAACTGTAAACTCTTTTGAAGGGTAGGACTGGCAGGCTGGCCGGCTGGCAGGCTAACTCCTAAAGATCCTCAAAGTATGGCATTCATCATAACAGACCAGAGACTGCCTCTCAGTCGGTAGAAAACTCTTCTAATCATCAAATGTATAAAATCGAAATGGAAAATTCAGATTTTATTGATGCTTAACCAAAAATGGAAGTTCTCTCCTTGAAAGAGATTTTTCTAAATTTAACAGATAATATTAAAAATAAAATAAATTACATTTTTATTAAGTTATAAACTAAAACGTTTCCAAACTGTTAGTGATAAAAATTTTTCAAACACTCATTTTTAGGAAACAATTATCTATTGTTCCTATTGAAATGATATTAAAAATCATTAACACATGAAAAGGCAGTTAAGAGATATGTATCAAAAATGTGGGGAAAGCACTATAGAAGTGGGTCAGGTTTTCAATTAGTAAAAACATTGTGTTACTTTTTCTGGATTATGTTTTAATTATGGCATTTCTCAGCTTTTTAAAATGTGTACTATATTGTGATTTTTTTCATTTCAAAGTTTTTACCTTTACATGTAGACTTGCATTCTTAATTTTTTTATTCTCTTCCTAAAATATGGTGTTTCAAACTTCATAAACTTCAGACTCCACAAAACCCCTTTCTTTCTGGAGCTCAAGAGATTGTAAAATTCCAAATGTCAATATGCCAAGTACATTACAGATCCTAACTGGGTCAGGAATTACCTGTGACCAACCCTGGGTCAGGAATTACCTGTGACCAACCCTGATGTCAGATTTATTAGAATGAAAATTATTGGAAAATGGTAAAAATTTCATACAAGACTTGGAGTAGTTGCAAACCACATAACCTGGTTAAGAAGCTGTGTTGGTAGAGCTGGTTAGAAATAATAATTATAAAAAATGAGAATCATATCTAATTTTTGTTGAGCACATATTGTGTGCCAAGCTCACAAAATGCCCTTTACCTCTGTTCTCAGGGATTCTTCGCATTAACTTTTATTACAGTAGCTGTCATATAAATAAGAGCAAATGCCCAGACAACATACTGGCTAAGACCTGCTGGATCAGTGATCACTGGGAAACTCATGGATTAATAGCAGGAGTGCAGGTCCTCTCCTCCTTATTTATTCTAGGGAAGTGCATGGTGGCCCAGCAGAGCCAGGCATTCAATTCCAGAAGAGGTGCCCTGACTGTTGGCTGTGGGGATTTTTAAGACATTTATTGCAGTATAGTTGATTTATAATACTGTGTTAGTTTGAAGTATACAGCAAAATGAACTAGTTATACATATACATATAGCCACTCTTTTTAAGATTCTTTCCCCATATAGGTCATTACAGAGTACTGAATAGATTTCCCCATGCTATACAGTAGGCCTGCATTAGTTATCCATTTTACATATAGCAGTGTTTATACGTCAATTCCAATCTCCCAATGTATCCCTTCCTCCTTCACCCTTGGTAACCATAAGATTGTTTTCTACATCTGTGACTCTACTTCTGTATATACATAAGTTCTTTTGTACCCATTTTTTCAGTTCAGTTGCTCAGTCCCTTCTGACCCTTTGTGACTGCATGGGTTGTAGCACACCAGGCTTCCCTGTCCATCACCAACTCCCGGAGCTTGCTCAAACTCAGATTCCACATATAAGCAATATCATATGATATTTGTCTTTCTGTCTGACTTACTTTGGCTGTGGGGATTTTAGGCTGCATGATCAAGCTTTTGAGAAGGCTTTGTAATGTGTTAACTTGTCTGGGCTAAATTATATTTCCCAGAGAATTCCTTTCTTCTGTTTTTCTGGTTAGAGTGGGCCACAGAGGGATTCCCAGAGAGATTTGGAAGACTAATAAGGAAGCAGCTGCTGTTTTGTTGCAAACACCCATTGCTGATCTGCTTCCTTACCTCACTGCAGTGAAACAAAGATGGGGCTACATGTGTTTTTAACCCTTTGATGAAGGGCCCTGGTTTTCCCAGGATACCTTGATTTCAGAGGCATCAAGAGTGGATAAGAATTTTCATCCATTTTTGTCAGTTTCCAGCTTGTGCTCATGGGCTTCCAGTCTGCTTATGTTCTTTCCTTCCCGACTGTTTGCCCTCTGCTTAGCCAGTTCCCGCAACAGTGAAAACAAATCCTCTCTAATAAATTCATCTCCCTCTCTCTTTCTCTATTTATCTATCACTTATTTATCCCCTATTGGTTTTGTGTATCTGGCTGACTTACAACTGATACAATTACAGAAGCATTGGCCTCTCCCCTGGTGTAAGGGCTCTGGGTTCAACATCTACAGTTGTAGGTATATGCCATTGCAAAGTAGTATAAAGATCACCACTTCACTATTCATTTTGGAGAAGAACTTATACTTTACCTGGCATGATTGTGGAGCTAGAGCCCAGGCCTGCAATTGAGCAGGGTTGATTGTGCTTATTACTGGGCCATAGCTGGTTTCCATGGAACATTGCTAGAGGCTAACTCCTTTTGTAAGAGGCCAGTTTGCAAGGAATTAGTCTTGTACAAGAGGAGCAGATTGTATTATCCAACAGTGGCTGAAATAACAATATCCCATCACACATATCTTCTAAGAATGTGATGTTGCTATTTCTCCATTGAGACAGAAGATCTGTGTTCCCTCTCCTGGAACTTGAGAAAACCTTTATAATCTCCTTCACTAAAAGAATGCAGCAAAAGTGTGACCTTCAAAGCTAGATTATAAAAGGCAATAAGGATTCCATTTAGTTCTCTCTCACTCTTGAGGCACTCTTTCATAGAACACAGCCACCATCCACCATTGTACAAGGAAGCCTAAACTAGCTGTGCTAGTTCCGTATGGGAGACCATATGGAAAGGCCCATGTGGAGAGGAGCTTAAGTCTCCAGCTGATATCCAGTATAAACCATTAGATATGTGACTGAATGGGGCTTCCCAGGTGGTGCTAGTGGTAAAGAATGCACCCAACAATGCAGGACACCCAAGAGATGTGGATATGATCCCTGGTTGGGAAGATCCCCTGGAAAGGGCATGGAAACGCACTCCAGTATTCTTACTTGGATAACCCTATGGACAGAGGAGTCTGTCCATGGGACAGCCTACAGTCCATGGGGTCACAAAGAGTCAGACACGACTGAAGTGACTTCACACACACATACGCATGCACACACATGTGACTGAATGAGGCTTTAGAAGTATCCAGCCCCCAACTTTTGAGATTTCCATCTGAAGCCTCAGATGTGGAACACAGTGGAACAGAAGTGAGCTGTCCTCATGAAACCCTCCCCAAATTAAAGATTTGTGAGCAAAATAAATATTGTTTTTCACCACTAAGGTTTAGAGTAATGTGGTATTTGGTATTAGAAAGTGGAAAGACAAGTTAGCTTTGTGTCATAGTTACCTATTGCTGTATAACAACTTACTCCAAAATGTAGTGATTTAAAAGTATATATATTCATTATTTAATGCAGTTTTTGAAGGTCAAGTAGTCAGGAGTTGGTTAGCTTATTAGTTTTGGCTCAGGGTTTCCCATGAGGCTGTAGTCAAAATGTTGGTCAGGGCTTTATGGTCATTTAAAGGCTGAAGAATCACCTTCTAAGGTGACTCCCTCATGTGGTTCTTGGTAGGAAGCCTTAATTCCTTGTTGGACGTTGGCAGTAGGCCTCAGTTCCTCGCACATAGACCTCTCACAGAGCTGTCTGACTGTCCTCATGATGTGGTAGTTGGTTTCCCCTGGAGTAGGTGATCCAAGAGAGAAAGCAGGAATGACGTGAAAATGCCTTTTATGATCATCCCCACCACATTCTGTTTGTTAGAGTCACCCAGTACAGCCCACACTCAAGAGGAGGACAATTAGACTCCATCCTTTGAAGTGAGGCAGTGTCAAGGAATTTGTGAATATGTGATAAAATCACTATACCCTGACCTCAAAGGCAGCTTCTATGCCTCTGTCTACATCTCATTTTCTTTCCATAAAAGTAGGCTGTGAAGCTAGTTATGTCATCTCGCTAGGAAACACTGGAAAATACTAGCTTGGAAGTCTGGGAGACTATCCAGGGGGGCAGATGATGTTCACCTGCTGCAGTTGGAGGCAGGCCATTAGTAGGAAGGATCCAGGAGGCATGTATTGTCTAATCTAGAAAATATAACAAGACTGGCACCTGCAGCTGTTTTGCGGAGTTTGAGAAAATATTAACCAGAATTTGCAGTTTCTTAAGTCTCTTCCAATGACTGGGAAACCTATGCCATCCTGAAAGAAAAAAAGAGCTCTTCTGCACTGTTGCTCAGCTGTAGATCCTATGATCCTTTGGTAAGAATTTTGGGTGTTTGAACTCAGTGGAATTTGAAAGGGGATGGGAGATACTAGTCACAAAGTAGTCTGAGGAGAAACTGGAATGCTGTCCATTTTCAATGTCTCAATGTCCCTATACATCTTGTACCAAATAGGTGGGATGATTTGGGAGAATGGCATTCTATCATGTATACTATCATGTAAGAATTGAATCGCCAGTCTATGTCTGATGCAGGATACAGCATGCTTGGGGCTGGTGCATGGGGATGACCCACAGAGATGTTATGGGGAGGGAGGTGGGAGGGGGGTTCATGTTTGGGAACACATGTAAGAATTAAAGATTTTAAAATTAAAAAAAAATGTGAAAAAATAAAATAAAATTAAATTAAAAAAAAAAAGAACCATTGACAGATTAGATTAAAAACACACTTCTTTGCGTGTATGGCCACTTGGATGACAGTTCTCCTGGAGTGCAAGATGGCTAATGGGCACTGCTCCCCGAGACTCCTGTAATTTCTGGTGTTTCATTACTACTAGTTGAGGCACTTCTTCTGGAAGAGTTTATTCCATCTGGCTTATTACCATATTTCACTGGAAACCCAGAAGTTAACCAAACACTGCCACATTAAAAAATTATTATTGCTTTTTAAATTGTTGGGGTGAAATTCGCATAACATAAAATTAACATTTTCAAGTGTAAAATTACACTTGACATTTAGTACATTCACAAGTTTGTACAGCTACCACCTCTGTCAAATTCCAAGACATTTCCATCATTCAAAGATGAAACCTTACCCGTTAATCAGTCACTTTCCATCTTCCCTCCCCATAGATCCTGGCAACCACCATTTTTCTTTCTTTCTCTATGAATTTACATATTCTAGATTTTTCAAAGAAATGGAATCATACAATATGGGACATTTGGGGTCTGGTTTCTTCTGCTTAGTATAATATTTTCAAAGTGCATGCATGTTATAGCATGCATCAGTACTACATTCCTTTTTGTGGCTGAATAATATTCCATTGTTTGAGTAGACATCATTTTGTTTATTCATCTGTTGATTGTTACCACCTTTTGGCTATAGTGAATAGTGCTGCTGTGAATATCGGTGTACAAGTATTTGCTTGAGTACTTGTCTTCGACACTTTTGAGTATACACCTAGCATAGGAATTGCTGTTATTCTGTTTAACTTTTGAGAAACCACCAAAATATTTTTCAGTGGATGAACCATTTTATATTCCCATCACCAATGTACAAGCATTTCAATTTCTCCACATCCTTGCCAACAGTTATTTTCATTTTTAAAGTAGTAGCCAACCTAGTGGGTGTGAAGTGATATCTCATTGTGATTTTGCTTTACATTTCCCTCATAATTAGTGATGTTGAGCATCTTTTCATGTCCTATTGACCATTTGTATATCTTCTTTGGAGAAATGTCTACTTAAATCCTTTGCTCACTTTTTTCTCAGCTTTATTGAGGTATGCCTACATGCTAAGTCACTTCAGTCATGTCCGACTCTTTGCAACCCTATGGACCATAGCCTGCCAGGTTTCTCTGTCCATGGGATTTCCCAGGCAAAAATACTGGAATAGGCTGCCATTTCCTTCTCTAGGGGATCTTCCTGACCCAGGGATAGAACCTGCATCTCCTGCACTGCCAGGCATGTTCTTTACCGCTAGTGCCACCTGAGAAGCCTGTCAATTATTGAGGTATAATTGAAGAAAAAAATTTTTAAGATATTTCAAGTGTGCAATGTGATGATTTTATATACATACACACTGTGGAAGGACTTCTCTGAGCAAGTTAATTAACATATTCATCACATCATATATTTATATTTTAGGGGGTTGACAACATTTAAGTTCTACACTTTTAGCAAATTTCAATTATTATAGCCACCATATTATACATCAGATCCTCAGATTTTATTCATATTTTCTTTCTACAAATACATTTTATTAAAAGAGACATTTTATTAATTAGTGAATACACACACACATACACACACACACACACACACAGACAGTTGATTCTCATTTTTCACAGTAGTTATATTCTTTAAAGTCACCACATACACTGAATTGGTAAATACTGAACCATTTTCCCTAGGGGAAGTACAGAGTTAGGTTCCTATGGGCCTCTGATCACATTTTGATTAACCAATCAATGCAACCTTGTTTTATGTGTGATTATGCTCAAAGGCATGCTTTATTTAATATATATTGTTGATTCATCAACATTGAACTCACAGCCAACAGTACTATAATTCAGGCCTGAATGAAGTTTATTGAATATTGTATTTTCTCCATAAAGGACATTATGCTGTGTTCTTAGAAACAATAGATAGCACTTTGCTTGGAGATCATTTTAAAGAGGAAAATCACCAACAAAAAGCACAAAAATTCAAAAAAATGTAACACTAAATAGTCTGTGGAAAAAAACTTGTTTATCGTGTGAAAGCTAAAACTAGAAGACAGAGTAAGTATTGCCTTGTTTGACCTCAGGTGGGAACATGCATTTTAGGCAACTCAATTTTTTTGTCGCTTTGTGTATGTCCATGAATGACTGCGAAAATACTTTTTAAAAATGAAGTATAATTGACTTACAATATTATTTTAGTTTCAGGAGACATTCAGTTCAGTTCAGTTCAGTTCAGTCACTCAGTCGTGTCCGACTCTTTGCGATCCCATGAATCGCAGCACGCCAGGCCTCCCTGTCCATCACCAACTCCTGGATTTCACTCAGACTCACGTCCATTGAGTCAGTGATGCCATCCAGCCATCTCATCCTCGGTCGTCCCCTTCTCCTCCTGCCCCCAATCCCTCCCAGCATCAGAGTCTTTTCCAATGAGTCAACTCTGCATGAGGTGGCCAAAGTACTGGAGTTTCAGCTTTAGCATCATTCCTTCCAAAGAAATCCCAGGGTTGATCTTCAGAATGGACTGATTGGATCTCCTTGCAGTCCAAGGGACTCTCAAGAGTCTTCTCCAACACCACAGTTCAAAAGCATCAATTCTTCAGCACTCAGCTTTCTTCACAGTCCAACTCTCACATCCATACATGACTACTGGAAAAACCATAGCCTTGACTAGACGGACCTTTGTTGGCGAGTAATGTCTCTGCTTTTGAATATGCTATCTAGGTTGGTCATAACTTTTCTTCCAAGGAGTAAGCGTCTTTTAATTTCATGGCTGCAGTCACCATCTGCAGTGATTTTGGAGACACTATCTACTATTCAATAATGTCAGGAGACATTATTCACCTTATAAGTGAAAGTTTGTACCTTTTTTATCAGCCTCTCCCTATCTCTCCTACTCCCATCCCCTGTAACCACTTTTCTCCTCTCTGTTTCTAAGAATTCAACTTTTTTTTTTCCCAATATTCCACATGTAAGTGATACCATGTACTATTTGTTTTTCTCTGTCTGGCTTACTTCACTTTACATTGTGCCCTCCAGAGTCATCCATATTGTCACAAATGACAAGATTTCCTTCTTTTTAAAGACTGAATAATATTCCATTATTTGTATCTATATATCTATATCCATATATCACATTTTCTTTATCCATTCATTTGCCTACAAACACTTAGGTTGTTTCCATACCTTGACTATTGTGAATAATGCTGCAATGAGTATAAGAATGCAGATATCTCTTTAAGATAGTGATTTAATTTCCTCTGGATATATACCCAGATGTGTAATTACTAGATTATATGGTAGTTCTATTTTTAATTTCCTAAGGAACCTCCATACTATTCTCTGTAGTGGCTGTACCAGTTTACATTCTTACCAACAGTTTACAAGGGTTGTTTTCTCCACATCCTTGCCAACATTTGTCATTTGTTATCTTTTTGATAATAGCTGTTCTAGTAGGTGTGAGGTGATATCTCATTGTGGTTTTGATTTCCATTTATTAAAAAATAACTAGTGATGTCAAGCACCTTTTCAAGTACCAAGTACCTGTTGGTTATTTGTAGGTCTTCTTTTGGAAAAATATCTATTTAGGTCTTTTACTCATTTGAAAACTGGATTATTTCTTTTTTCACTATTGAGGTATATAAGTTCCTTAGATATTTTGGATATTAACTCCTATATGTGGCTTGCAAATATTTTCTCTCTTTTTTTAGGTTGCCTTTTCATTTTATTGGTGGTTTTCTTTGCCGTGCAGAAGCTTCTTAGTCTGATGTAGTCCCACTTATTTATTTTCACTGTTGTTGTCTTTGCTTTTGGTGTGAAGTCCAAAAAAGCATTGCCAAGATCAGTGTTGAGATTACATGCTATGAAATTGTACAGATAACCCTTATACTTGTACTAAAAGTTTGATTTTCATTTAGCATTTATTTCCTTCTATGTAATTTTATTTTAAAAAATTTATTTATTTTAATTGGAGGCTAATTACTTTACAATATTGTAGTGGATTTTGCCATACATTGACATGAATCAGCCATGGGTGTACATGTGTTCCCCATCCTGAATCCCCCTCCAACCTCCCTTCCCATCCCATCCCTCAGGGTCATCCCAGTGCACCGGCCCTGAGCACCCTGTCTCATGCATCAAACTTGGACTGGTAATCTATTTCACATATGGTAATATACATGTTTCAATGTTATTTTCTCAAATCCTCCCATCCTAGCCTTCTCCCACAGAGACCAAAAGTCTGTTCTTTGTATTTGTGTCTCTTTTGCTATTTCGCAGAGAGGGTCATTGTTACCATCATTCTAAATTCCATATATATGTGTTAATATACTGTATTGGTGGTTTTCCTTTCTGACTTACTTCACTCTGTATAATAGGCTCCAGTTTCATCCACCTCATTAGAACTGATTTAAATGTATTCTTTTTAATAGCTGAGTAATATTCCATTGTGTATATGTACTACAGCTTTCTTATCCATTCATCTGCTGATGGACATCTAGGTTGCTTCCATGTCCTGACTATTATAAACAGTGCTGCAATGAACATTGGGATACACGTGTTTCTTTCAATTCTGGTTTCCTCGGTGTGTATGCCCAGCAGTGGGATTGCTGGGTCATAAGGCAATTCTATTTCCAGTTTTTTTAAGGAATCTGCACACTGTTCTCCATAGTGGCTGTACTAGTTTGCATTCCCACCAACAGTGTAAGAGGGTTTCCTTTTCTCCACACCCTCTCCAGCATTTATTGCTTGTAGACTTTTGGATTGCAGCCATTCTGACTGGTGTGAAATGGTACCTCACTGTGGTTTTGATTTGCATTTCTCTGATAATGAATGATGTTGAGCATATTTTCATGTGTTTGTTAGCCATCTGTATGTCTTCTTTGGAGAAATGTCTGTTTAGTTCTTTGGCCTATTTTTTGATTGGGTCATTTATTTCTCTGGAGTTGAGCTGAAGGAGTTGCTTGTATATTTTTGAGATTAATTCTTTGTCAGTTTCTTTGTTTGCTATTATTTTCTCCCATTCTGAAGGCTGTCTTTTCACCTTGCTTATATTTTCCTTCCATGTGCAAAAGCTTTTAAGTTTAATTAGGTCCCATTTGTTTATTTTTGCTTTTATTTCCATTACTCTGGGAGGTGGGTCTTATAGGATCCTGCTGTGATTTATGTCAGAGAGTGTTTTGCCTATGTTTTCCTCTAGGAGTTTTATTGTTTCTGGTCTTACATTTAGATCTTTAGTCCATTTTGAGTTTATTTTTGTGTATGGTGTTAGAAAGTGATCTAGTTTCATTCTTTTACAAGTGGTTGACCAGTTTTCCCAGTACCACTTGTTAAAGAGATTGTCTTTTCTCCATTGTATAATTTTGCCTCCTTTGTCAAAGATAAGGTGTCCATATATGTGTGGATTTATCTCTGGGCTTTCTATTTTGTTCCATCGATCTATATTTCTGTCTTTGTGCCAGTACCATACTGTCTTGATGACTGTAGGTTTGTAGTATAGCCTGAAGTCGGGCAGGTTGATTCCTCCAGTTCCATTCTTCTTTCTCAAGATTGCTTTGGCTATTCAAGGTTTTTTGTATTTCCATACAAATTGTGAAATTATTTGTTCTAGTTCTCTGAAAAGTACCATTGGTAGCTTGATAGGGATTGCACTGAATCTATAGATTGCTTTGGGTATATTTCTCCATGTTATCTTTGATTTCTTTCATCAGTGTTTTATAGTTTTCTATATATAGGTCTTTTGTTTCTTTAGGGAGATTTATTCCTAAGTATTTTATTCTTTTCGTTGCAATGGTGAATGTAATTGTTTCCTTAATTTCTCTTTCTGTTTTCTCATTGTTAGTATATAGGAATGCAAGGGATTTCTGTGTGTCAATTTTATATCCTGCAACTTTACTATATTCATTGATTAGCTCTAGTAATTTTCTGGTGGAGTCTTTAGAGTTTTCTATGTAGAGGATCATGTCATCTGCAAACAGAGTTTTACTTCTTTTCCAGTCTGAATTCCTTTTAGCCTGCCAGGCTCCTCTGTCCATGGGATTTTTCCAGCAAGAATACTGGATTGAGTTGCCATTTCCTTCTCCAGGGGATCTTCTTGAGCCAGGAATCAAACCTGGATCTCCTGCATTGCAGGCAGATTCTTTACTGACTGAGCTACAAGAGAAATCTCAGCAAAAGTTTCTTAATGATGTTACCTCTGATGCACCAAGATGACTGGCTAAATGCAAATAGATGGAAAAAGTTTTCTTTAAAAAAAATTCCTATTTGAAATTGATTTTGGCATCCCACAGACATGAGGATATCTATTTTCATACCATGATACATATGAAGACTAATGTGGATGAGAGTAACACAGTCCCATGGACTCACCCAAGAGTTACTTGTGTGTTGACTGACTGTAATCTTCATTTTCCCTAAAGAAGTCACATGTGAATGCCAGCAAATAAGTCTGGCATTATTTTAACCAATACATTTGAACCTTTTCTTAGTTATGTAAAAAGTAAACATCTTACCTATAAAAAGCAAACATTTTGAACATGTTGAAACTTTATAATTAGTGATGAACATGGACACTAAACGTCAGAAGTGACTCTGCATCATGATGGATACCAAGACTGAGAACCAGCCAACTTGCCCAAGCCCTTCATCTTACAGAAGAGGAGAAGGGAGATTAGTTGCTCAAGGTCACACAGAGGAGGATGACTTCAGAGTCACTTCACTCTGGGCTCAGTCACTGAATTCTCAAACACTTACTGAGCTTCCCCTGTGTCTCATGCCCCATGCCCAGTATAATGGTGAACAGGACATTGCCTACTTCAAGGACTGGGAGAGTAGAGACTGGAATTGGAGCAACTTATGAATAAATCATCAATTACAGAACAGTTCAAGGGAGACATAAAAGGGTGGGTGGGATCCCATATTAGGGGCATCAGACTGGACTTGGAAGTGGGGCTGGGGAAGGCTGCTCAGAGGGGATGATATCTAACCTAGGCCTGAAGAATTAATGGGAGACAAATCATATTTGACCAATTGATAATCAGCATTAAGGTAAGACTATGCCCAAAATTGGCATAAAAGAGGGAAAATCAGCTCTGGAATCTTAGCCAGAGATAGATTCTTTAGTTGAGAAATGATGAATAACTATACCCATTGGTTTATTGTTAATTATTCAAAGCATCACAGACAGATTCTTTACCAGCTGAGCCACTAGGAAAGCCCCTATTCAACACAAGTAATAGAATTTCATGTGATGAATGGTCACATGAGTCTATGAGGGAGAAAGGATGAGTAGAATCAGCCTGTCAAAGAATGACCGAGGATGAATTTAGAAGTAAATAAAGTGATATTATAGTGGATGTGACTCTTTTTGATACTTTTTCTGAGCTATTAGAGTACCTATGGTAGCTCAAACACACATTGTCTATCTTTTGTTCATTAGAGAAGCAGGAAATACCATACCAGTCATGTCACTCAGTGTTCTTCCCATGACCACCTTGCACTCTAGTGCTGAAGCTCCAATACTTTGGCCACCTGATGCAAAGAACCAACCCATTGGAAAAGACCCTGATGCTTGGAAAGATTAAGGGCAGGAGGAGAAGGGAGCAACAGAGGATAAGATGTTTGGATGGCATCACCAACTCAATGCACATGAATTTGAGCAAACTCTAGGAGATAGTGAAGGACAGGGAAGCCTGTTGTGCTGCAGTCTATGGGGTTGCAAAGAGTTGGACACGACTAAGTGACTGAACAACAACAACAACCCCACAGTCAGCTTTGACCTCTTTCCACAGGATGCCCCTATCTCCCCTCTGATTGCAGCTATTGGATTGAAATTGAATGCTTTGATCCTGACCCTATAAAGCAGGGCTAGGCCGATCAGATTTTCTAATAAATGAAGTTATTAGCACCAATTTTTAACCTTCCTTGCATCCATATCCTTATCATGATCTCATTATGGGCAGAGACTATTTGCCCATCCCTGACTTTGGGCTTGCCAAAATGTGACTTGTGTTGGCCAATGACATATGGAAGGAAGTATCACCATGCCATTCTGAGCCTAGACTTTAAGATACTTTGTGTGTTTCTGATCTCTCTCACCCCTTGAGAAGAACTGCTCCTGAACTATTTCTGCTCTTGTAGCCTGGATCTTAGCATGTGTACCTGTAAAGCAGAGCCACTGACATGAGCTAGTTAAAGTCAGCTAACAGCTCACATACAGAACCATGAGAATAAATGGTTAACATTTTCTCATGTTTTCAACTAACTTGAGTGAAGACTGGTGCTCAGGCTGGAAGCTTACGTAGATTTATAGCTTGGTCTGCCAGTTTGGACCACAAATGGGTGAGTAAAGGAAGCCGGTGTACAGAGTTAGGTAGGGAGTATAACATACACATGCAGAGAGAATTCTTTAACTTTCAACAGCTTTCTAGATTCAGCTTCTACAAAGCAGAAGTTATGGGAGTAAGTAGCAGGGCTCTGGTCTCTGGACTCAGTTTCCTGGCAGGTGTTTCCTCTTGTGAGATGACTGGCTATCATTGGCCTGTCTGCAAGAAACGGGGATATCATGTTGCTTCTTCAAGTTAGGCAGAAGTATGAACACTAGAGGGGCTTCCCCGGTGGTGCTAGTTGTAAAGAACCTGCCTGCCAGTGAAGGAGATGTAAGAGACATGGGTCAGATCCCTAGGTCAGGAAGATCCCTTTGAGGAGGGCATGGCAACTCAATACAATATTCTTGCCTGGAGAATCCCATGGATAGAGGAGCCTGGTGGGCTACAGCCCATAGGATTGCAAAGAGTTGGACACAACTGAAGTGACTTAGCACACATGCATGAGCAGTAAAACTGAAGAGCCATGTCAGAATATGGTCTCTACAAGGTTGTCTTAAAGCTGAGTCACCTGAAAACCAGGACTGTTTAAATATTCCTAATGGAGGACAGAGTCAGTCTCAAAATTAAGGAGTGTCTGGGCTTATAGCTGGGGATCAAGGGTTTCCAAGGATGAATGAAGGAAGTTCAAGGAGCTTGCTTTGTGTGTCCAGTTCCCTTTCCCATGTTTGCTCTGAAAATGGTCCTGTGCTTTTCTAACTTTCCTCTCCAGCTTAAATTATACCATCCCTTACCAGAATCCTAAGTGGTCAATCCTAATACAATATCACTCTGCCCTTCCTCTCTGCTCATCACGAAGTGGACTAAACCAAGGATGTATTCCTGCCTGACTGGAGGGAAATCAATCCATGCAATGTGGGTGGGCCTAACCCTGGATACTGGGGTGTGCATGTGCCGGAGACCTGGCAAACAGACCAGTTCATCTACTTGGCTTCAGTGGTTGGTGCAGTCTCAATTCCAGGGCCTTTGCCAGGATGATAAGGGTCTTTCCTGGGATTTTTTTTCTTCCAGAAGTTTAAGGAGAGACTGTTATTTCTGCACTGGCGATTGAACTGGCAGGATCTGAGGGTAGAACTGCTAGTTGCTATCTTGATGTTATTCAGTGAAAACCTGAAGATGAATTCTGGTAATGAAAGAAGTATGGTAAAGAAGTAGGAGGGAGGGAGAGAAGGAGAAAAAATAGGAGGGAGGGAGAGAGAATGAATAAAATGAGTATGAGGAACAGACAGCCAAAGACCTGCAAATATTATCTAAGCTTGTGGATATGGGTCAGCTAAAGCTAACACAACCCCTGGATTTGCTAAATACTGAAACTTCAGTACTTTGGCCACCTCATGTGAAGAGTTGACTCATTGGAAAAGACTCTGATGCTGGGAGGGATTGGGGTCAGGAGGAGAAGGGGACAACAGAGGATGAGCTGGCTGGATGGCATCACTGACTCGATGGACGTGAGTCTGAGTGAACTCCAGGAGTTGGTGATGGACAGGGAGGCCTGGCATGCTGCAATTCATGGGGTTGCAAAGAGTTGGACACGACTGAGCGACTGAACTAAACTGAACTGAACTGAGACCAATAAATGCCCTCCTCTTTTCTTTCTTGAACTAGTTTGAGTAAAGTTTCTATTACCTTAGACTGACAGAGTCTTGATGAATGTACCAGGGCAACTGAGGAAGAAAGGAGGTGGGCCATTGTGAGGACTTAGATCTGCTTTAATTGCAAAGAGCTCAGCTCCTTCAAATACAGAAGTTGCATAAATTCTACTGAAGATGGGGAGAAAATGGTTAAACCACAAAGGAGGCCAAAGCAAAAATGATCAGGCCTAATGACATTTACTTTCTAATTAGTAGATAAAGGTTTGTGTAAGATGTTTAAGACTTACTATGTTTTTGTAATTGCCAGTAGTGGGTACTGATAAAGCTACACTGCTTATAGTCAGGAATTTCTGACGGGCTGAGGAGATTTTGTTTGAGATCTCTTATGCAGTTATAGTCCAGTGTTATCTGGGGTTGCAGTCATCTGAGGTCTTGACTTGGTTGGTGATAACACTCACATGGCTGGCAACTGATGGTGGTTATCAGCTGGGAGTTCAGTTGAGGTCATCAACTGGAGCATCTCCCTATTCATGTAGCTTGGCTCCCTCACAGTATGGCTGCCTCAGGGTTATTGGATTTCTTATTTAGGGGCACAGGAGTGTTGAAATGAACAAAGCAGAAGCTGCCTTTCCTTTTCTGGCCTAGCCTCAGGGAGTTGTACATCACTTATATATTATTACTGTATTACGTGTGTGTGCTCAGTCATGTCCGGCTCTTTGCAACCCCCTGGACTGTAGCCCACCAGGCTCTTCTGTCCATGGAATTTTCCAGGCAAGCAGAGTGGAGGGGGTTGCCATTCCCTTCTCCAGGGGATCATCCCCATCCAGGGATCGAACCCACATCTCTTGCATCTCCTGCATTGGCAGGCAGATTCTTTTCTATTGTGCCACCTGGGAAGCCCATTGGCAGGTGAGTCATAAGCCTGCCTGTGTTCAAGGAGAAAAGATATAGATCCTGCCTCCTGATGGGTAGAGTGTCACAGAATGTGTGGCCATAAAAATAAAACTTCCACAATGACTTTCTCTATATTTGTAAGTTCTATTCATGTAAATAGACCTTGCAAGGGGGAGACTCATGATTGGTCCTTCCCCAGGTTACCTGATGTCCTTCAGGGCATGCATCACTGAAGTACCACTTGCTTTGTTTAAAGACCTTGGGTATGCACACTCTTTGTGCTGCTGCATATTTCTAGCTCAAGCCATGAATGAGAGATTAATCTTGCCTAGCCAGTCTCTGGTGGCTCAGAGGTTAAAACGTCTGCCTGCAATGCAGGAGACCTGGGTTCAATCCCTGGGTCGGGAAGATGCCCTGGAGAAGGAAATGGCAACCCACTCCAGTATTCTTGCCTGGAGAATCCCATGGACGGAGGAGCCTGGTGGGCTACAGTCCTGGTGGGCTACAGTCCATGGGGTTGCAAAGAGTTGGACATGACTGAGCGACTTCACTTTCATTACCACTTTCATGTATAATATAGTCCTTGCCCTTTTTTCCATACCCACCCCATTCTTCTTCTCACTTTCTCTGGAGGTGATGCTACACCCTTTGCAGCAGGTGGCCCAGAGCAAGGCTGTCATCAGCCTATTCTCCCTATGAGTGCCCACTCTGAGTTCCACTCAGCTCAGCTCAGTGAATACTGCTTTGGTGTTACTCTCAGTTTCATTGCTTATAGCCCAAAGGATCTTCAGATTAGGTCACTATGGTTTATGAAAATCTCCTTCCTAAATTCTCTTTAAAGGAGGAGGAACAAAAGAGGATGGAGTGGTATCTGCCACTGACAGACGTGGGAGAAAACTTTGAGAAAGTTTGATACTTCTCCTGCAGAAACTTGTGCACATGCTAAGTTGCTTCAGTCGTGTCCAACTCTTTTTTATTCTATGGGCTGTAGCCCGCCAGGCTCCTCTGTCCGTGGGATTCTCCAGGCAAGAATACTGGAGTGGGTTACCATGCCCTTCTCCAGGGCATCTTCCAAACCCAGGGATTGAACCTGCGTCTTTATTGTCTCCTGCATTGGCAGGTGGGTTCTTTACCACTAGAGCCACCTGGGAAGCCCTAGGGGACATTAGCATCGCTGGCCAGTGACCTCTGAAAATAATGTTGATTCTGATTCTTTGGTGATTTTTCCAGGAAACATCTAGAAACAAAACACAACACTGAGACTTTTACTGCAGTAAAACATTTTAAAGCAAATCAAAACACAAAGAATACAATATGCAAATAGATGCAATAACTTTGCATTACTATATTTAATATTTTCAATTTTTGAAGGGATTTGGTGCACTGCCAAAATCATCCAAAATGCTAGAATCCTGTTAGTTGTTAAGAACCAATTAGGTAGGAAGTTGTCTATTTGTAAACTAATTTTGGACCTCTAAGAGGAAAAATAAATCTAATTATTTTAAGGGGCCACAAGCTTCTCTCACACTCCTAAATATAATTATGCTACAACCAACATAGATAACACTGCCCAAAATGCAACTTTAAGACTGAACAAGAAGTTTAAAGCCCCAAGGAAAATATTTATGAATAGTCTAAAAGAGGAAAATTTGTAATTTATAAAGTAGATTGGGAAATGAGATTCAAGGGGATATTATGTTCAAAGCATGTGTTATGGTTAGAGTGTCCTTGAAGCTTAGAATCCAAAAGAAAAAAAAATCACAAAATTAGAAAGCTAGTCCTTAGGAGTTGAAAAATGTGGTAATTATCCCAGTTGTGGTTAAGGGTACAGGTAATTCATTTTAAGTAATACAACACTGTATTTCCCTTTCTGAAATCTCACCAAAAAAGCAATTTCAGTAGGATGAAAAACAACAACTTGAAAAAATGGTTGATTTGGCTTTTTTCATCACCTCATTTACCAAATCAAAGACTGTAGACCTGCTTGTCCTGATTATGAAGAAATGTATAGACTGAGAAAAATGAGTCCTCCTAAATTTAATTCATAAGCAAATTCTAAAATTGATGGATAAAGTAAATCAACCCTGAATATTCATTGGGAGGACTGATGCTGAAGCTCCAATACTTGGGCCACCTGATGTGAAGAGCCAAGTCCTTGGAAAAGACTGTGATGCTGAGAAATATTGAGGTCAGGAGAAGGGGGCAACAGAGGATGAGATGGTTGGATGGTATCACCAACTCAATGGACATGAGTTTGAGCAAACCCTGGGAGATGATGAAGGATAAGGAAGCCTAGCATGCTGCGGTCCATGGGGTCTCAAAGGGTCCAACATGACTTAGTGACTGAACAACAACAACAACTAATAAGAATCCCTTTTTGCAACAATTCTTGCTATAAAAATGACTGTTAGCTTGCTTTGTTCTGCCTCTGGTATTAGACCCCCTTCCTACATTAAAATATTTTTTGAAGCTTAACATTGAAAAGTTTGTGGGTTCACAGGTGAAGTGTAAGAGAGGATGTATTCTAAGGCAAGAATGGGAAGTACTTCTAGCTTACCGTCTTTCTTCCTCCTGTTTTGCTGTTCATTTTAACTTTATTTTTCAACTTTAGTTGAAGTTGGCAGGTAAGCACTTTGGGAGCACGGTCACTTTGCTGATCTCTAACCTAGACTTCTCTAGACTTCAGACCAGATCCAAATCCCATCCAAGACCTCTACTTGGAGGGCACAAAGGCACCTCAAACTCAAACTGTCCAGTGCAGAAGTCTTAACTTCTCTTAACTTCTCTTCCAACTGAACATTCATATAGCAACCAAAGTCAGTTCTTTCCATACATGAATCAAATCATGACCTTTGTTTGCTTAAAACTCTCGATGGCTTTCAATGGCTCTTAGAGTAAAGACTCAAATCCTTAACAAGACTTGTATGACTTGGTTCCTGCTGACTCATCATACTTCTCTCCTTCTGAGTTTTCCAGGGACAGACACTGAGACAAAGTTTGGCGTACACAGTGTTTACAAATAGACACCAGTATTTGTGAAAGGAAACTAAGTAGCAGCAGCATAAGGCAGGGGAAGAAGTCAAACTTTGATGCAGGGTCACTAAAGCCTCAGCCAATCCAGTGGGGAGCTCCAGAGTGAGTTTTGCTCATCAGACTTGTCAAACCTCTGGCCTTTACATCTTACCTAGAATGAACTCAGGCATGACCCCAGGCAAAAACTCTGGCAAAGTGTGTCTCTGCAGCCCTGGCAGATCTTGGAAGAGTAGACAGCTGGGGCAAATCCTTGGCATGTGCAGGGTGTGGGGAGGTTCTAGGGGGTTCTGGGTGGTCCTTCTCTATATATACCATACCTATACTCCAGTCATGCTTGATTTTTCCACTTCTTCACTCCATTCCATCTTTCGGACATGAAAGATGGGAGAAAACTTTCTCCCTTCTTACCTTTGTGTCTACTATTTCTGTTCCAAAGCACTCCCCTTCCTTATACACCTCGTTACCTCTCATAGCATGTTTCATAGTCTGTGATTTGTACTATTTTGACTAATTGTTCTGCTTATCTCCTCTACTATTTGTACTATAAACTTCATGATGAAGGCAGAATTGGACAGAATTTATCATCAGAGGCTAGTGGCATGCCTAGCATATAATAAATACTCCAGAACTGTTTGTTGAATGAATAAATAAATGTTTGATTGAAAAGGCAACCTGGAGGTTCTAAGATCATGCTGAAAGAAGTACCAGGAGGTGGGAGAAGGACCATAGTGGAAAAATGGAATGGAGTTAAATTAGTTCATACAGCCACTCTTCAATAATAAAGCATCTGTTTCTATGCAGAAATTAAAAATATAAATTATTCTACTTTTATGAGATCACCATTTTCCTAATGCTGTTGAACTGAACATAGATTTAGAATATGGTGAGCCATTTTTGTGACAAGAAGTCCTGGTCAGAGTTTTCTTTTTATTTTTTAGCACTGAATCTCATGGGAATTTTTATTCAAATTTATGATATTACGACTGTCAGAAAGCTCAACAATCTGTCAACCTCCTTTTAGGGGCTTCTGTAAATCAAGAGGTCTGAGACCCATAGTCTGATTAGCCCTGAAATAAACCTCATTCAGGTCCTTGCATAGCAGCTCCAGCTCCACAGGGGCAGAAGGATCTTAACCTTCTTCAGTTCAGTTCAGCTGCTCAGTCGTGTCTGACTATTTGCAACACTGTGGACTGCAGCATGCCAGGCTTCCCTGTCCATCACCAGCTCCTGGAGCTTGCTCCAACTCAGGTCCATTGAGTCGGTGATGCCATCCAACCATCTCATCATCTGTCATCCCCTTCTCCTCCTGCCTTCAGTCTTTCCCAGCATCAGGGTTTTTTCCCAATGAGTCAGTTCTTTGCATCAGGTGGCCAAAGTATTGGAGCTTCAGCTTCAGCATCAGTTCTTCACTGATCCTAAATCCAGGAGGCCCAGTCTGGCAGTCATTCAGACCTGTCCCACGGGCAGGCAGGGTGGAAACAAGCATAGTAATCATTAGCTCAATATATGCTGGGCCTGGTTAAGATCCCATATGGGAATTCTTTTCTAACTTATTAGGTGACAATTTCTTATTTCCTAAGAAATAAATTTTTCAAATTGAGAATCTTCAGAAAAATCAGTAGGGAAATCAGGAAAATGAGACAACATAATTCCCCTGCAGGAATTAATGTTTAACAATCAACAAAAAAGATGGTACACTTTGGAAGGTATCCACTGCCCTCAAATGGAAAGAGAGAGCAGGAAATGCTGACACACCAAGTGGGAAGTTTTGGTCGACATTTTTGGAGCAGTGCTTTCCTGGTGGCTCAGACAGTAAAGAATTCACCTGCAATACAGGAGACTCGGGTTTGATTCCTGGGTTGGGAAGATCCCTTGGGGGAGGAAATGGCAACCCACTCTGGTATTCTTACCTGGAGAATTCCATGGACAGAGGAGCCTGGCAGGCTACAGTCCACGGGATCACAAAGAGCATGACTGAGTGACTAACACACAGACACCAATGTAGAAAATGGTCATGATCTAATCAGTCTTGTTTGCAACTGTTGTCACCTAATAAGTGTGTGTTTGTGGCCTTAACTGCTGCCAGCAGTGAGTCATGCTCACAAGTGAAATGAATATTAGTCAGTTTGTATGCATAGAATGAAGTGAAAAGAAAGCAAAAGTTTAGTTGCTCAGTCATGTCTGACTCTTTGTGACCCCATGGAGAATAGCCCTCCAGGCTCCTCTGTCCATGGAATTCTCCAGGCAAGAATACTGGAGACAGCCATTCCCTCCTGCAGGGAATCTTCCCGACCCAGGGACCAAACCTGGGTCTCCTGCATTGCAGGCAGATGCTTTACCATCTGAGCCACCAGGGAAGCGCCATGCATAGTATAGTTTACACAGATCCTGTGAATTGTAGTCCAAGAAATAACAAGTTTGGGGAGCAAAATAAGTCCTTAACTTGGCAGTTTTGATGTGTGATTCTATGTAGTACTGTTAACTTTGCTAAGAGACAGAAATGTTATTTGAATACGACCCAATGATGTTTTCTGGCATTTTCCAGGCTGAATATCTGCTATTGGCCACAGTTCCTTGTAAATATTACAAAACTGAATATTTCTTAGTTATTAAGTATTTCTTTCCAGATATCAGCAATAATGAGTAAAGAATAAGAGGAGTGTTGGAAGTATTTTAAAAACAGCTTTTGATTTGAAATATTCTTGAGATTATCCCAGAATTCTGATTTCTCATTGTAGAACTCCAAAGATTAAAAACTTAGGAATTCGAAAACGCTAGCCTGGCATAAACCCCAAGCACCTTCCTTGTCAGGTCCCTCAGGTAGGTTGCTGAGTTTCTGGCTTGAATCCTGATCTGGGGGCTGCTTTACTATTCTAAGTCTGATGCCATCTTGAGCTCCAACTTTTTTAACACCCTAGGTTCACCTTCTCTACCGTTGGCATTGGACATTTCTCTTTCATATCCCATGCTGGAACCGGGTTCTGGAGTCCCTAAAATGGACCACCTGAAGAATTGTGTGCCTGTTATTCTCTGTTAATGTCTTTCCCCTGGGTCTAGGTCCATTTTCTCCCAACTTGTCTGCCCTGTTCTGTGTTACTGGAGGCTGACACTGGTGGACTACTTCACCTGGGCTCCCTCTGGGTTGGATTTTGGCTTATGGGTCCAGTCCACTGCCTGTTTTTATGGATAATGTTTGATCAAAACACAGCCACATTCATTTGTTTACATATTATCTATGGCTATTTTCATGCTACAATGGCAGAGTTGAGTAGTTGTAGCACAGACTGGAAGGCTCACAAAGCCTAAAATATTTACTATCTGACCCTTTATAGAAAATGTTCACTGACCCCTAAGTTAGGCAGTAGATTGGAGGCTCTGGCATTCCATGAGCCTCTGGCATTCAGAGCTCAGCTCTGAAATCAGTGCACCTCTTCTGGGCTAGAGTTTCCTACAGAAGGCCTCTCCTTCAAGGCTCCAGCTTTCCTGAGCTGAAGGCCTAAAGGTAGTAGTGACTTCCTGCTGTAGATAGTCTCTGGATGACTCAATGTCCCTTGTTTGATCCCTTAATTCTCAGTTTTGTAAGTAGACCTTAATTAAAGTCTGTTCACTGCCATGGGTAAAGGTGATTTGCCTATTGGCTAGCTCAGTGGGCTTCACTGCTGAGTTAGTGTCCCCTGTTCAGGCTTTGTCCTTAGGAATAGCTAACCCTTTTTCATTGTTGAATCATCCTCAAAGTCCCAGCATGCTCTGATTGAGTCTTGTGTGTAATATACAAGATGCCTGTAAGTCTGCTTATACTTTTCTCTAGTAAAATGTGATGAGTGTGGGAATATCCATGAGTTAAGCTGGTTTTAACTTCTGTGCTAGTGTCCAGATCAATTGCTTCTAAGACAAGTTGAAATAGTTTCTTCTTTTAAGTCTTATACTATCAGAAGCACAAGTGAGTCTCTCTCTAGACTTGCAGGGTTTGGGTTGGCATGGGGCTGCTATGACAGCAACTCTAAATCTGACTTTTTACAGTTTTTATCAGATGAGGTGACTTATAAATCTCTTGTCTCACTATCCCAATAATCTGTGCTTGCTGGAATTTCTTTCTCTGGAAATCATAGAAGAAATGAATTTTTTACAATGTTGACTATAACCCAAGTTGCTACAAAGTTTTCCCAAGAATTAAAACATAATTTTCACATTTTCTATTAGGTTTGCTATCTGCAACATTAACTGCAGAACATAAAACTTGACCAGGAAGATTATGAAAGGGACAAAATTTCAAAATGAGTAATACCCAAGTATGAAAGTCGTACATGGATCTAGACTTCAGTGATCTTGTTTCTCATCTTCCTTCTGCCTCTCTGTTAGACTGTTTAAAATGCTCTATATAATAATTAGTTAAATAAAATCTACACTCCAATTCAAGGAGAGTTATATACATTTTAGGAATGTAAGGGCTGTATTCTAAAATATTGGTGTTCTACAGTTGGTTGTTGTTAGTTACGGGTACGATGATGTGAGGATAGTAAGTACTAAGCAAACTTAATAACTAACACCTACTTAGTTCTTTATAGTTTACAAGGCATTTCCTCATTCATTTCTTACTGATACTCATAATAACCTTGTCAGGTTAATTCCCACTTTGCAAACAAGGATATTGAAGCTAATTTATTTGTTCAATGTAATATACCTGGTAAATTTTCATATTGTTAGTGGGCTCAAGGTTAGTGTGGAGTTGAGGGATTGGGGCCTCCAAGAGGAAGAATTGCAGGTGTGGCAAACTGAACCAGCTGCAAGGAATAGTCCCAGCAAGAATACCTAGATAGGCTGATCCCAGGAGCTGACAGGTAGAGCAAGTTTGGGCATGCTTTAGGCAATAATCAGCATCAAGAGAGAAGCTACTCTAGATTATGAATCACAGCAGTGGAAATAATCAGATCCTGAGCTATTCTGGAATTTAGAATAGAATTCCAGATTTCTATGGAACTCCCATGTTGGCCCAGTGCCAACATGGAGGCAGTGAAATGCCTACCAGTAGTGTTAATTCTAGCTACCACCCATAGATGTGCTGACTTCTGCTATATACCCTGTCTGTTTCGTTGACTGCCTCTATGAGTAGGCACTTTGAAGGCCAGGGCCAGACCAACATATGGCCTATTATTTGTTGTAATATTTAATAAAGTAAGACTGTAACATTAATTGTTCTAAAGCCCAATCATATATTTTATCATCTCTTCCCTCTTACACTGTTAGTGGGAATGCAAACTAGTACAGCCACTATGGAGAACTGTGGAGATTCCTTAAAAAACTGGAAATAGAACTGCCATATGACCCAGAAGTCCCACTGCTGGGCATACACACTGAGGGAACCAGAATTGAAAGAGATACATGTACCCCAATGTTCATTGCAGCACTGTTTACAATAGCTAGGACATGGAAGCAACCTAGATGCCCATTGGCAGACGAATGGATAAGAAAGTTGTGGTACATATACACAATGGAATATTATTCAGCTATTGAAAAGAACACATTTGAGTCAACTTTCTTCCAATTTTACTTCTTTTCTAAAATATCTATTCTTAGTTTCAAAGATCATTTGAAACATGATTGTGTCTCATATTTTCCATGGATATAAAAACTCTTTAGAGCTGTATTGTTTAATGTGGTAGCCATTAGCTATCTGTGGCTATTGAGTACTTGAAATGTGTGTGCATGCATGCATGCTAAGTCACTTCAGTTGTGTCCGACTCTGTGCAACCTCATGGACTGTAGCCCACCAGACTCCTTTCTCCATGGGATTCTCCAGGTGAGAATACTAGACTCAGCTGCTATGCCCTCCTCCAGGGGATCTTCTTGACCCACAGATTGAACCTGTGTCTCCTGTGTCTCTTGCATTGCAGGCATATTCTTTACCGTGAGCCACCAGGGAAGCCCCATTTGAAATGTGGCTACTCTTAACTAAGATATACCATAAGTTTAAAATATATAATGGGTTTTGAAGACTTAGTATGAAAAAAATGTAAACTCTCATTAATTTTGATGTTGATCATATGTTGAAAGAATACTATTTGGAGATATTAAGTAAAATATATTATTAAAATTAATCCCACCTGTTTCTTTGGATTTTTTGGTGTGACTACAAGAAAATTTAAAATTACACAAGTAGCAAATGTTATATTTCTATTGGACAGTGCTTCTTTAAGGAGAAGCACCAAGTTCCTAAAGGATTACTCCCTTTCAGCCTTTGCCAAATAATTCTCTCCCCTCTAGGCTAGTTCTAACAAGTCAAATAATGCAGATTTCATAATTGGAAGGAAGGCTGCAAGTCATTTGGAAATTAGGTGATGAAACCGCATGACAATTTGCTTTCCTGAGCCCTTCTTATTCCAAATGGAATAGTCACTGCTCAGTTCCCTCCTCTAGCTAATTTACATCTTATTTTCTTTCTGTCAGGAGTGTCATTTCCTGTGATTGATGAAACCATCTTTGCTAAATGCAAAAACAAGGCCACCACGTTACTCAAACTGGATTCACTACAAATATTTCCATCCTCTGGATCAGAAAGAATTCATACAGTTGCTTGAAAACCCTTTGAAAAATCACAATGTTTGGTTCCTTTCAGAAATTGAAATCAAGACTACAGGAACAAAAAAATATCATTACCATTACAAATATGAAAAAAACCTGAGACTATCTGGCAGAACAATTTTTCTTTTATCTTAGGTCATGTTTATACATGGCCTCTGAATTTGCCATTTTTTGACTCAAGGGTTTTAGAGTCAATTTAATGATGGGTTTCTATACAATTAATTAGATTGACAGTTCAATAAAGTTAATTCACTTAGAGTTGATTCAGTTTTTAGAGGTGATTTTTATAAGCTCATAGCCTTCATTTATGAACACATCTAAGTCACTAACAGCAGTGTTAGGACTTTAGAATTGTTATTACCTGAAAATGAGGAAGATATGTTAACCAAAAGGAAACAGATCTTTTCTCTTTAAGAAACAAATGGCACCAACTACATGGTTTTATATACTCCCATGACTGCCTTTTTCCTGCTTTTCTTGAGTTTCTTTTAAATTATCTTTATCAAATTTAGTAAAATGTCAGTACCTCGGAATTGTTTATTATTTTGTATTAAGTTGCATATAGTAAAAAAATTCACTTTAGATTTGTAACACAGGCATAGATTTTTGTAACCACCACTAACAGGATATAGAAAAATTCCTGCACCCCTTGAGATTCTCTTTTGCTACCTCTTTGCATTCAGACACTCCTTCTATCCACAGTCCCTGGCAAACACTGAGAGGTTCTATGTTCCTATAATTTTGCCTTTTAGAGAATACCGTATGAATGGAACCATATAGTATGTAACCTCTTGAGACTTATTTCTTTTAATTAGCATAATGTATCTGAGGATTCATTCATGTTGTTGAAGCTATCAATAGTTAGTTCCCTTTTATTGCTGACTACAACAGTACGTTTATCCATTCACTTAATGAGGAATATTTGGTTTGCTTCCAGATTTTGGTAACTACAAATTATGCTGCTGTAAATGTTCATGTATAGGTTTTTGTGTGAACGTAAGTTTCATTTCTCTAGAGTAAATACCTAAGAGTGGGAAAGCTGGGTCATATGATAAGTGTATGTTTAAATTTATAAGATTTTGCCAAACTGTTTTCTAGAATGGCTAGGCCATTTTGCATTCCCACCTATGAGAGTTCCAATTGCTTTGCAGCCTCAGTGGCACTGGGTATCATCAGTATTTTTTATTTAACCCCTCTGATAGGGATATAATTGTATCTCATTGTAGTTTTAACTTACATAGCTTTAATGATGAGTGATGTTGAACATCTTTTTATGTGATTATTTGTCATCTGTGTATCATCTTTGGTGAAATGTCTATTCAAATCTTTGCCCAGTTTTAAAAATTTGGTTATTTTCTTACAGACTTTTGAGTTATACATCTTTTATCAGATATGTGAATTTCAAATATTTTTCTCAGTCTGTGGCTTGTCCTTTCACTTACTTTATAGTGTCTTTCACTTTCAGAGAGAAAAATTTTAAAATTTGGAAGATGTCCACTTTTTCAATTTGTTTCCTTTTATGGACTTTTATGGTGTTTTTGGTGTCATATCTAAGAAATCTTGGTGCCATCTAAGGCCACAGGGAGCTTTCTCTGTTTTCTTCTAAGAGTTTTAGTATTTGATCCATTTTGAGGGTTTTGTTTTTGTTTTGTTTTTTGTAAACAATGTGAAGTACAGGTTAAGGTTCAATTTTTTTTCATACGGGTATGCAATTGGTCCAAAATGTTTTGTTGAAGACTATCTTCTTTCGGAGAAGGCGATGGCACCCCACTCCAGTACTCTTGCCTGGAAAATCCCATGCACAGAGGAGCCTGGTAGGCTGTAGTCTATGGAGTCGCTAGGAGTCAGACACGACTGAACGACTTCACTTTCACTTTTCACTTTCATGCATTGGAGAAAGAAATGGCAACCCACTCCAATGTTCTTGCCTGGAGAATCCCAGGGACGGGGGAGCCTGGTGGGCTGCCATCTATGGGGTTGCAACTTTGTCAAAAGTCAATCAATCGCACTTAATATGGGCCTCTTTCAGGACTATTTTTTGCATTGATCTATATGTCTCTTTCATCTATCCTTTGGTCAATATCAGTCTGTCTTTACTGTAGCTTTAGAGTATGTTTTAATATTGGGTAGTGTGAGTCCTTCAAATTTGTTCTTCTTAAATATTGTTTTGGTCATTCTACTTCTTTTACCTCTCCATCAAAATTTTAGTCATCTTGTCTGTATGCATAGAGAATCCTAATAGCATTTTCATCAGGGTTGCTTAAGACATAAATACCAGTTAGGGGAGAATTGACATTTTAACTATATCGAGTCTACTTAGGGCTTCCCAGGTGGCTCTAGTGGTAAAGAACCTGCCTGCCAATGCAGGAGACATAAGAGATGTGGGTTCAATCCCTTGGTCGGGAAGATCCCCCGGAGAACATGGTAACCCACTGCAGTATTCTTGCCTGGAGAATCCCATGACAGAGGAGCCTGGCAGGCTACAGTCCATGGGGTTGCACAGAGTTGGACACTGCTGAAGTGATTTAGCAGGTATGCATGCAGGACATGAACATGGATGCCTCTCCATTATTTAGCGCTTTTTTAGTTCTGTCATTAGGGATTTGTAGTTTTCCACATATAGATCCTATATGTTTCTAAGAGATTTATACTGAAGTATTTAATATTTTTCAGTTCAGTTCAGTCACTCAGTTGTGTCCAGCTCTTTGCGACCCCATGGACCTCAGCACGCCAAGCCTCCTTGTCCATCACCAACTCCTGGAGTTTACCCAAACTCATGTCCATTGAGTCAGTGATGCCATCCAACCGTCTCATCCTCTGTCGTCCCCTTCTCCTCCTGCCTTCAATCTTTCCCAGCATCAGAGTCTTTTCAAATGAGTCAGCTCTTTGCATCAGGTGGCCAGAGTATTGGAGTTTCAGCTTCAACATCAGTCCTTCCAATGAACACTCAGGACTGATCTCCTTTAGTGCTATTACAAATGAAAATTTTCTTTAAATTTAAAATTGTAGCCAAACATCACTACATATGGGATGCAATTCCCATCCTATGAATTTTGTATATTAACTTTCTATCCTATGACTTTGCTATGCTTGCTTATTACTTCCAGGAGATTTTTTGGAGATTCTTTGGGATTTTATGCACAGGTAATCATATCATATGCAAAGAATGTTTTCCTTTCCAAATCTATATACATTTATTTCTTATTCTTGCATTACTTAGGACTTTTAGTAGGATGTTGAATAGGTGAGAGAGGATGTTCTTGTCTCGTTTCTAATTTTGGGGGAAAGTGTCCATACTTGAGTCCAGTCTAAAGTATGATGGTAGCTATGGATATCTTGTAGATATTATTTATCAAGTTGAGAAAGTTCCCTTCTCTTTCTAGTTTGATGAGGTTTCTTTTTAATTACAAATGGGTTCTGGGTTTGTCAAATGCTTTTTCTGCATCTATTGATATGATCATATGATTTTACATTTTTAGACTGCTGATGTTATGGATTATGTTGATTGAATTTTGAATGTTGAACTAGTCTTGCATTCCTGAAATAAATCCGATTTGGTCATGATGTATACTATTTTAAAACACATTGTTGGATTCTATTTGTTAATATTTTGTTGAAGATATTTGCATCTATGTTCATGAGAGATACTAGTCTATAGCTTTCCATTCCACTGTCTTTATTTGGTTCTAGTATTAGGATAATTCTGGCCTCCTGGAATGAATTAGGAGGTATTACCTTTGCTTCTATTTTCTGGAAGATATGGTGAAGAATTGGTATAATTTTTTCTTATAATATTTGGTTGAATTCACCAGTGAAATTAGCTGGATTTGGTGCTTTCTCTTAAAAGATTATTAATTGTTGATTTAGTTCTTCTAATAGAGTTATTCAACATCGCTAATTTTCCTTTTGTGAGTTTTGGTAGTAGTTTGCATCTTAATGTGATTAGGTCCATTTAATCTAAGTTATCAAATATGTGGGCATAGAGTTGTTCATAGTGTTTATTTATTGTCCAAGTTTCCCTCTACATACTTTTTCTTGCATCTTACAATTTTGATAAGTTGTATTTTTATTTAGTTCCACAAATAGATCCTGAACATGTTTTGTTAGATTTATACCTATATATTTAATGGAGGGGCTATTGTAAATGGTGTGGTTTTTAAATTTTAGTATCCAATTGTTCCCAGGTGACTCAGTGGTAAAGAATCTGCCTGCCAATTCAGGAGATGAAGATTCAATCCCTAGGTTGGGAAGATCCCCTGGAGGAGGAAATGGCAACCCACTCCAGTATTTCTGCCTGGAAAATCCCATGGACAGAGGAGCCTGGTCGGCTAGAGTCCATGGAGTCACAAAGAATCAGACACGACTGAAATGACTTAGTGCATGTAATATGTACATCCTACTCATCTTTTCCTTATTCATAGAAGCTCATGAAACTAAGAATTATTTAACATGTAAATATCAACTGACTGAATGATGTAAGTGAAGAGTGAAATGTCATTATTCAATAAAATGATGTTAGTAACTCCACAGTATTCTTCTGAGACAGATAAGCTTGATCAGTTATAACCACTTATAAACATTGAAAAGAATTGCATGAGTATCTTCATACCTCTGAGAATAAATTGGCCATTTAAAAAAGACAACAAAATAATAAACCAATAGAAAAACTTCCAAAATGTTTTAAAAAAGAAACATTGCTATATACTGGCTACCCTCTTTCTCTCTGGTTTAAATTCAAGCACTGTGGAAATATGTTAAATAAGCACATTTAGCATACTTGGCTTACGAAAATGCCTTTTGTCAGTTTAATGTAAACTGCATGAGGGAAATAAACAGTAAAATCTAGAATTAATGTTCCCAATTGCAATTGCTGGGAGCAGGAGAGGATAGTGAAAAACTTCAAGTAGAAATGACACTAAAAAATAAATCCTTACTTCCAGCCTGTCTGGTATCTATTTCCCAAAGCACTGAGCATTTGTTGTTTCTCATCTGAAATAGATGGTTTTGTCTTGCTGGAGCTTACACATATGTACATTTGTTTATTCTCTGAAGGTGATTCTTCATCATAAGGTATTGGAAACAGATTCTCTAGGGAAAACATCTGCTCAGCTATAATGCTAGCATCTGCCAAGTTAGGTGTATGAAGAAAAAACGAACTTTATCTTAGTGGTTCAGGGACCTCAAATCCACAATCTAACATAATAACAAAGGCAGACGAACTACATCTTTCCTCCATCGCTCCTGCGGTAGCCTGGCCCTGGTCATACCAGGTGCAGAACACATAGTGAGATGTCGTTGGTCCTTGGGACAGGAGTTCTGGAGGTGGAAGTCATTTGGTCCGCTTAGAGAAAGGGCTTCAGATGAAACTAGACACTGGCTCTGCTTTCATGTTTCCTTAGATGCTCTGTTGCTCTGGGTAGAGGGTTAGCAGAGGTGTGTGGGCTTAATGTTTACAGATCAAAGGTCTTGGGTCTGGCACAATGTGAGAGAGTTGTAGTGTAGCGGATCAGAGTATGGGCACTAGAGCCAGATTGCCATGGTTTAGGTGCTTGGCTCTACCTCTCACCCTGTTACTTGGAAACCCAAGTTAATATCGGAAAAGATCCTTAATCTTCCCAAGTCTCTGTTTCCTCATCTGTAAAACAGATGATTATTTCAGAATTGGGCATAAATGAACTAGAAGTGTAAAGGCACTGTATGCAATCTGGACATATGCATTCTTAGAACTGTTAAAAATGAATAGAAAAATAGTTATGACTTTCTTAGTTCAGTTCAGTTAAGTTGCTCAGTTGTGTTTGACTCTTTGCCACCCCATGGACTGCAGCACGCCAGCCTTCCCTGTCCACCACCAACTCCCAGAGCTTGCTCAAATGCATGTCCTAGTTATCTTCCCAATCCAGGGATCGAACCCAGGTCTCCCACATTGCAGGCAGATTCTTTGCCAGCTGAGACACAAGGGAAGTCCATGTCCTAGTTAAAACCAGGTAATGACTAGCTTTTTGGTAAAAGTCCCCCTTGGGAGATGATGCTGAGCCTTCAAAGGATTTTAATCTACACTTCTCCCCACTTTACCCCAACTCTTTTTACTCCAACAGAATCTATAACTTCCTTCACCTATAGTGTGTCCTCCCTGTCCTGGGGATAGTGAGCAACGTGAGTACTTCCTGGAATTTGCAGAGTATTTATAAGACCTGAGCTGATGGAGCTTCAGCTCCCACTCCATTGTCACTCCACACATATTTTCTGAGGTTTTCTGGAAGGCAAGGCATTTTGGTGCTGAGTAGGAATTTGGTGCTGGCAAAAGCAATTTTTGGTTCTAAAATCTGTTCACTGTCCTATTGCTCTTGATTAACCCTTATCTGATTCTGCATTATGCATCGAACTCTGTGCTAACAGCTTCTTTTGCTCCTTCTTCCCCATTGTTCCTGTATCTACAGTAATGCAGCTCCACATCGTTGTCATTCTCAGAGTCCACAATGAGTTGTCGGCTTAGAAAATTATACAGTTGAAATGAGATTTCTATTTGAGAGTTCAACTGTAAAGGTCATATGCAGTAGATCAGGGGGGATAATTAGTGCTTTAAAGAGGCAGCAGGGCTCTCAGACCAGCAAAGCTGGACAGCAAATGGAAGTGCTCTGTTAACGTTTGTGAAGGACAAAACAGCCTTGGTGGTGGTGGCTTCTTCCAAGTGCAGTACAGTAAGAGGGAATTAGGGCCAAGCAGAATGACAGGCGGGCTTCTCATGTGGTGCTAGTGGTGAAAATCCTGCCTGCCAATGCAAGAGATGTAAGAGACATGGGTTTGATCTCTTAGTTGGGAATATCCCCTGGAGGAGGGCATGGCAGACCACTCCAGTACTCTTGCCTAGGAAAGCCCGTGGACAGAGGAGCCTGTTGGTCTACAGTGCATATGGTCGCAAAGAGTCGGATATAACCAAAGCAACTTAGCATGCACGAGAATGACAGGGAGAGCATCCTTGGCCAAACTCCCTGTGTTGTGGCAGGGCACTCAGGCTACTTCAACTGAGGAATATTTCTCAGGATCAGCTAAAGTTTTCTTGCGTGACTCCATAGTCATCAAGATCTCTGGCCTCCCATGTATAAAGATAGGGTATGTGCTGATCTGCCATTTTGAATCTTCTGTTACTCTTGACATTTGTATTTCTCATTGTAAATGCATGAGTCAGCATTTTGTTGGGTCTTTCATTTTAGTTCCATGAGCTTAATGAGTTTGAGGATGCATCTCAGAATGGGGGCTATGACCCACGTCCAGACAAATGAAGTTCCTGGATCTGTGACCTAAGGCCTAGGCCTGGTTTGACGACATTATTGTCCAGTACTTGTTAACTTTGACAAAAAAAACAAGTTCTTGCCTAAATTGTGACATCACTTTCCTAACAAATTTCCCATGTTCCTGCCTCTTGTTTCTTTCCCATCTAGTTCATCCTGTACCTAACTTCTTGCCCCAAATTTTTGTTCTCCTATGTTTTTCTCAGGAAGCTATAATGGCTATCTACTGCTCTCTGAAAGAAGTTGAAGGGGCATGTAAAATATATCCACCAAACAATGTTTTATCCCATCCTGACTGCCAAACTACCAGAAATGTTACCATCAGAGCTTCATTCCTTTTAGTTTAAGGTCCAGAATTTTGGAGCATTTTATTTCTATTGTCTTCTGATCTCCACTGCTTTTTATCAGAAGTCAGACATCATTCTTACTTCTACTTTGTATATAAATGTGCTTTTTATTCTTCTGGCTACCTAAAAAATTTTATTTCTGATTTTCAGTATTTAGATTATGATGTGCCTATCTTTGACTTCCTTTGTATTTACAGTGCTTGGGCGGGGGTCAGTGAGTTCCTGAATATGTGGAATTTAGATTTTTATTAAATGTGGGAAAACTTGGTCAATATTTATTCAAATAATTTTTATGCACAGTTGTCTCTCTCCTCTCATTCTGAGACTCAAATTACACTTAAACTAGACTATTGGGTATCATTCTGTATGTTACTGTGGTTCATTTCACCCTTTTTCAAAATTTTGCTCACTCTGTGCTTCACTTTGGTTGATTTTATTGTCCTGTCCTCAATTTTACTGATTCTTTATTCTGTTGGTACAATCTACTGTCAAAGTCATTGAGTGAATTTTTAAGTTAAATTTTTTTAGTTCTAGAATTTTAATTTCATGCTCTTGGTCTTTGTTGTTTAGAATAGTTTGAGAATCTCTCCCCAAACCCCTTATTCCTCTACCATTTACTCAATTTTCCCCTGTAAATTCTTTAACATGTTTATCACAGTGATTTAAAAATCCTTGACTGTTAATTACAACATCTAGATCACCTATGGGTCTGTTTATATTGACTGATTTTTTTCACATCTTCTTATTTTTTTATACTTACAAATCCAATTATTTTTCTTGTGTGATACTTTACAGAGATTCTGGATTCTCTTGTCTTACTCTGAAAAGTGTTGAGTTTCATTTTAGTTGATGGCTAAATTACTGATGGGTCACCTTAATCTTTTGGAAATTTGGTTTTGGATCTCATTAAGGAAGGTTTATTCCCTGGTTTGGGAAGATCCCCTGGAGAGGGGAATGGCAACCCACTCCAGTATTCTTGCCTGGAGAATCCCAAGGACAGAGGAGAGCCTGGTGGGCTACAGTCCATGGGGTCACAAAGAGTTGGACATGACTGAGTGACTTTCACTCACTCACTCATTTTAGTTTTGCTTTTTTGCCCTTGGATGAACCCCCTAATCCTGGCATGTGGCATTTCTTATAAAGATGTGGCCCTGATGAAATTGCAATGGAAAGATTGAAGTGTTTAAGTTTGTGACTTGTCTTTCTAACCTGAGATTACCTAAACTCCAAACTCTCCTCTGCAGTGGGCAGTTGTTAAAATTGCTATTCAGTTTTTCAGCTTTCTAGCTATTGTTTATTTTTTAGACTCCTTGGACTCTTATTCTGTGTTTTATAATTCAGAAGTCAGTCATAGATTTGAGGAGTATTTGTATGCATATTTGGGCTTCCCTTGTGGCTCAGCTGGTAAAGAATCCACCTGTATTGTGGGAGACTTGGGTTTGATCCCTGGGTTGGGAAGATCCCCTGGAGAAAGGAAAGGCTACTCACTCCAGTATTTTGGCATGGAGAATTCCATGGACTCTATAGTCCATGCAAAGAGTCGGACACAACTAAGCAATGGTCACTTTCACTTGCACTTTGTATGCATATTTTGTGGCTTCCCTCTTTGCAGCTCCCTCTTTCTCAAATTTCTCCCTCCTCAATTCCCAATTGTTCTGTAAGGTCTAAACTCTGTTCTCTAAATCTTCAGGTCAATAAATCTCAAGACTTCTTTTCCAGCAAAATACAAGATATTTATGAGAACTAAAGGGTGCCCTAAAAAAAAAAAAAAAGACATATCGATGTGAATCTCAGCTACTATAATTCTTAGCAAAATGCCTGGCATAAACTAAGTGTTCATTAAATCATTAAAAATTTGAAAAGTCAAGAAAATAGCTTTGCCATCACCATGCTGTTAGGGCAAAAGTAGCAAATTCAGGATGAATTTTCCCTGGATCACTGTTACTCAGAATGTGATCAGCAGACTCCCATACAACAGAATTATTTGAGATTGCTTGTCAATAAGGTAGATTTCCCGGATCTTAACTTAGAATGACTAAACCCAAATTGGCAGGGGTGGTGTCTAAGATCATACTTCTAATCAGCTTCCCAAGTAATTCCTTTGCCCATTACATTTAAAAAACTACTGGATAACTCAGAGGCAAAGAGAAACTTCTGGGGGAAGGGGTTGGAGAGACTGCAAAACTTTGAACTTCTGCCTCACCTTCCAGAAGTCTAGATTTTATTGCCTTTCTGGCATTGATGTCTGCATGCTTATTACTTTAGATGGAGACTGAAAAGTTTTAGTCATCCATAAGTGTCTATCCTGAGGGCAATCGGCAGAGTGATTAAACCAAAAGAGGTTATAATTCATCCTTCAGATTCGTGGTTAAAGGCATTCTGCTGCATAACTTTTCACCTGTGAAGTACTCCACAGCACTTAAATCATCTTTTACTAAATGGAAGTCCCAGCTTCCTGGAAGAATAGATATTATTTTTAATCTTTCATTTCTCTTGCTTTAAACAAACATGTTAAAAACAATTAAATTTTAGCTTGCAATTTTCATTTCCTTATTTAAAAATTAATTTATCTATTTTAATTGGAGGCTATTACTTTATAGCATTGTGGTGGTTTTTGCCATACACTGACATGAATCAGCCATGGGTGTACATGTGTCCCCCAGTCCCGAACCCCCCTCCCATCTCCCTCCCCATTCCATCCCTCTGGGTTGTCCAGGTGCAGCAGCTTTGAGTGCCCTGTTTCATGCATCAAACTTGGGCTGGTGATCTATTTCACATATGGTAATGTACATGTTTCAGTGCTATTCTCTCAAATCATCCCACCCTTGCCTTCTCCCACAGAGTCCAAAAGTGTGTTCTTTGTATCTGCGTCTTTTTTGCTGTCTCACGGATAGGGTCATTGTTATCTTCTTTCTAAATTCCATATATATGCATTAATATACTGTATTGGTGTTTTTCTTTCTGACTTACTTCACTCTGTATGATAGGTTCCAATTTCATCCACCTCATTAGAACCAACTCAAGTGCATTCTTTTCAATAACTGAGTGATATTCCATGTGTATATGCACCACAGCTTTCTTATCCATTCCTTTGCTGATGGACATCTAGGTTGCTTCCATGTCCTGGCTATTGTAAACAGGGCTGTGATGAACATTAGGGGTACACGTGTCTCTTTCAATCCTGGTTTCCTTTTTGTGTATGCCCAGCAGTGGGATTGCTGGGTCGTATGGCAGTTGTATTTCCAGTATTTTAAGGAATCTCCACACTGTTCTCCATGGTGGTTGTACTAGTTTGCATTTCCACCAACAGTGTAAGAGGGTTCCCTTTTCTCCACACCCTCTCCAGCATTTATTGTTTGGAGACTTTTTGATAGCAGCCATTCTGACTGGCATGAGATGGTACCTCATTGTGGTTTTGATTTGCATTTCTCTGATAATGAATGATGTTGAGCATCTTTTCCTGTGTTTGTTAGCCATCTGTATGTCTTCTTTGGAGAAATGTCTGTTTAGTTCTTTGGCCCATTTTTTGATTGGGTCATTTATTTTTCTGGTATTGAGCTGCATGAGCTGTTTATATATTTTTGAGATTAATTCTTTGTCAGTTTCTTTGTTTGCTATTATTTCCTCCCATTCTGAAGGCTGTCTTTTTCACACCTTGCTTATAGTTTCCTTCATTGTGCAAAAGCTTTTAAGTGTAATTAGATCCCATTTGTTTATTTTTGTTTTTATTTCCATTACTCTGAGAGGTGGGTCATAGAGGATCCTGCTGTGATTCATGTCAGAGAGTGTTTTGCCTATGTTTTCCTCTAGGAGTTTTACAGTTTCTGGTCTTACATTTAG
The DNA here is from genome assembly GCF_032405125.1 of Capricornis sumatraensis. Taxonomy (NCBI): domain Eukaryota; kingdom Metazoa; phylum Chordata; class Mammalia; order Artiodactyla; family Bovidae; genus Capricornis; species Capricornis sumatraensis. The sequence goes on along the minus strand of NC_091092.1, from coordinate 101,665,441 downwards.
ATTTTTAATCCATTTTGAGTTTGTTTTTATGTATGGTGTTAGAAAGTGTTCTAGTTTCATTCTTTTGAAGTGGTTGACCAGTTTTCCCAGCACCACTTGTTAAAGAGATTGTCTTTTCTCCATGTATATTCTTGCCTCCTTTGTCAAAGATAAGGTGTCCATAGGTACATAGATTTATCTCTGGGATTTCTATTTTGTTCTATTGATCTATATTTATGTCTTTGTGCCAGTATCATAGTGTCTTGATGATTGTAGCTTTGTTGTATAGTCTGAAGTCAAGCAGGGTGATTTCTCCAGTTTCATTCTTCTTTCTCAAGATTGCTTTGGCTTTTTGAGTTTTTTTGTGTTTCCCCACAAATTATGAAATCATTTGTTCTATTTCTGTAAAAAATATCATTGGTAGCTTTTAGGGATTGCATTGAATCTATTGTTGTATTGTGGCAGGATTCTATAATCTACTTAATATTGCATCTAGACTTAATATAACATAGGGTAATTATGAGGGCCTTAAATACAGTGCCATCATGGTTTTTAAAATCTTTCTGGAAAGAGAACAGAAGTTACTGTCCTTAGTCAACAAATACATAGACTGAGATAGTGAGACCAAACTCAGGGAAAAGAGGTGAGAATAAGACTCACAGGGATCTTAGGTACTCTTAGGATCTTAGGACTCAGGCATTTTGTATATTGCCTGTCAGTCAATACATTGAATGGGGCTTCCTAAGCGGCTCAGTAGTAAAAAAAAAAAAAAATCCACCTGCCAATGCAGGGACATGGGTTCACTCCCTGAGTCGGGGAAGAGCCCCTGGAGTAGAAAATGGCAATCCACCCTAGTATTCCTGCCTGGAGAATCCCATGGACAGAGGAGTCTGGCAGGCTGCAGTTCATGGGGTCTCAAAGAGTCGGACATGACTGAGCAACTGAGCACACACAGAGAGATTGAGTACCTGAATGAATGAATGCACATTATGTGCTTTATGTTTGGAATTGATGGAGTCCCACTTTTGAGTCATTAAATGGTACATTCTGTCTTATGAGAGTTCTCCCCTCACAGCTTCTCCACTTTCAACCAGATGTGCCAGGATGAAATGCTTTGGACAAGTGGCAATTGCAGAAGTGGCTGAATGGGCTGCCAGGCTGGCACAGGGTCAGGGATGGTGTATCAGTGGACCCCTGCCTATGGCTTCCTCTCTGGGCATGCTCCTCTCCATCCCACTCTATCCCACAACCCACTTCTCAGAATTTCCCTCATTTTCTCAGTGTACTCAATCTGTGTTGCCTCTCAGAGTGCTACTCAACTCAGGATTCTTCCCAACTGCCCTTCAAAAGGACCTTTTTGAAAATCTTACCAGACAAGTGAGGAGCAGAAACATAATCATGAAACCAACCCTTTTGATATGGAAGCAAAGTAATTCAACACCCACCAAAAACTGACAGACACCTGCTCATGAACAGCAGTGGCAGTGTTCTGGATTTGCTTGGGAGCTGTGTCACTTGCTGAGGGAATTGTTTTCAACTTTCAGGCTATGGCAGACCTGGAGAAACATACTCTAATATGCAAGGCACAGGCCCCAATTAATGTTTCACCCATTGCATGCGGCTTGACAGTTCTCCTGACTTGTTGCAATCATAAGTGTGAAACTCTGGGGGTTTCAGTTAAATTGTTTTGTGACATTGCAGCTTAAGTTTTTCTTTCCAAACCTTACCTTTTATTGAAAGAATTTTAGGGTATTGCCTTTATACAGTGACTATATATCCATATATGCACCATGTTTTGTTCACAGAAAGATTTGTTGTAAGTGTGAGGGGCATTCCATCCATGCTTGTTTTGGTTACAACTCTTATGGATCAATTTATGTCTGATATATAACCAATAAATCCACAGTTCTCTATATAGTATGTGTGTGTGCATGTGTGTGCGTGTGCCCAGTCATGTCTGACTCTTTGAGACCCCATGGACTGTAGCCCACTAGGCTTCTCTGTCCATGGGATTCTCCAGGCAAGAATACTGGAGCGGGTTACCATTTCCTCCTCCAGGGAATTTTTCTGACCCAGGAATAGAACCTGTATCTCTGGCATCTCTTGCATTGGCAGGCATATTCTCTACCACTGTGCCACCTGGAAATATGTAGAGGAAGGGGACAAATGTTGGCAGCTGATACAGCACACAAAGTAACTGAAAGCTGGTCTTGGGTGAATGTTTTGTGCTGATGGGCCAGGAATGAGAGGGCACAGAACAGGTTGATGGTGATGGTTAAGAATCACTAGATTGCAACAGACACTGCTGAGGTCCTGCTCATATCCCCTCCCCCATATCACCTGTGATGGGTTATAGTCCCCTAAAAGACCTGTCCATGTCCTAACCCCCAGGATATGTGAAGGCGGCCTTATTTGGAAATAGTCTTTGCAGATATAATTAAGTTAAGGATCCTGAAATGAGGTTATCTTGGATTTAGGGTGGGTCCTAAATCCAAAGTTCCCTGGTGGCTCAGACGATAAAGAAGTCTGCCTACAATGTAGGAGACCAGGGTTCGATCCCTGGTTCAGAAGATCCCCTGGACAAGGAAATGGCAGCCCACTTCAGTATCCTTGCCTGGGAAATCCCATGGACGGAGGAGCCTGGTGGACTATAGTCCATGAGGTCACAAAGAGTCAGACATGACTGAGCAACTAACACATACCCCTAAATCCAAAGACAAATATCCTTAGAAGAGAAGAGAAGGGGAGAAGACACAGAGACACAGTAGAGAAGGTGATGTTAAGACAGAGGAAACTGGAGTGATGTAACCACAACCCAAGGAAGGCCAAAGGCCATGTGGACCCACCAGAAACCAGAAGGGGGAGAAAGAATCCTCTGCAGAGTCTTCAGAAGGAATGTGGCCCCAATGACACCTTGATTACAGATTTCTGGACTCCAGAACTGTGAGAGAATCAGCCTCTGTGTGTCAGCCACCTCGTTTGTGGTTAGTTGTTATGGCAGCTCTCAGAGACTAATATCCCACCTCAGTGAATGCTGGTGGGCTGGACTTCTGGCTAGCCAGAACTGGCATTTCTTTACCTGGAGGCTTCTTCCTGCTGCCCAGACCTACTTTTGTCCATCTGCTGAGCAGGTTAGGCCAGGTGTGCTGGGGAGGAGGTAAGGAATGTCTATACTAACAGTTAGATGCTCTTTTTTTAGAGTTTTCAAATTTCCTTTCTCATCTTCATTGTCCAGTCAGGACTGATGGGAGTAGATGTATAAAGACACTAGCCCCTTCGCTCCTTAGGTGGGGTGACTCGGAGGCATACATCCTATGCTGGCTCCTAGAATTTTACAGCAGCTCTGCACAGTGGTAACTAGTGTGATGAGCCTGGTACTGGTGTCCTTCCTTTCCCCCATTTCAACTGTCTACTTCCATATCAGTTTTTGGTGGGATCACCTCCCAAATAAACTCCTTCTCCTTGAATACTTGTCTCAGGGTCTGCTTCAGGGTGGAACCCAAAGAAAAACATAAAAGAAACGACACATTGTCCTGGTAGCTTACAGAAGGTGCCATTTCAGTGATATGATGCCTTGGGCATTTTCTTGAACCCTTTTATGAAAGTTTTCTGATTCTGATCTTAAACCAAACAGAAACCTGCTGTCATTAAAAATGATCTCTCAAGATGTGTATTTATTTACAGCTTCCTTTTGAGAAGGACTTGAAGTAGCATTTGAATTGAGCTAGTTAATGTATCATGTCATATTCTTTTATTTTTTTGTTTTTAATTTTTTAAATTTATTTATATTAATTGGAGGCTAATTACAATATTGTATTGGTTTTGCCATACATCAACATGAATCCGCCACAGGTGTACATGTGTTCTCCATCCTGAACCCCTGTCCCACCTCCCTCCCTGTACCATCCCTCTGGGTCATCCCAGTGCACCAGCGCCATATTCTTTTAAAATTATGATACCCTGGTACAAAATTGGTGCTTAATAAATGTTTGTTAAATGAATGATTTATTTAATATTTACATATTTTAATATCCCAGAAAGCATCTTATATATATTATAAAAGTTATATTAGGTAATATCCTTGAAATGAATAAAACATTTGTCTTTCTCTTCAAGTGAAAATCTTTGATTGATACCATTTTCTAGACCACTATTTGATGAAATATGCACTTTAATCTAGGTAATGTCCATCTGTGGGCTTCCCCACCCAATGGTTCAGACGGTAAAGAATTGGCCTGCAATACAGAAGACAGGAGACACAGGTTTGATCCCTGGTCAGAAAGATGTCTTGAAGGAGGAAATGGCAACCCACTCCAGTATTCTTGCCTGAAAAATCCCAATGACAGGAGAGCCTGGAGGGCTACAGTCCAAAGGGTTGCAAAGAGTCGGACATGACTGAATGACTAAGCATGCATCCATATGTCGTTTATCAATTTCAATTTTCACTTGTAAATAAATCTATATTTTATATACAGAAATGATTATTTTATAGCTTTACCTTGAAGGTTGGTGTCAGTGCTAGTAAATGGCAAATGGTGATTTTTATTTTATGCAAACATGTTTTTCTCTATGTTAACAAACAAGATGCTCTTTTTTAGAGTTTTCAAAATTCCTTCCTCCTCCTCATTGTCTAATTCTACATAAATTACTCTTATTTTTACATACCAATTTTTGTGAAATTTGAAAAAATATGATGATTTAATAAGTAAAATATCATAGTTAATTTTCTATGTGTTATATTTCAACTTTTCCATTAGTTTTCACTTAGTATGCCTTTTCCATTTTGGTTCCCATAGACTCTTTGCTTTCATCTTGAGTGGGTAGCCTATCCCTTCTCCAGTGGATCTTCCAGACCCAGGAATCGAACTGGGGTCTCTTGCATTGTAGGCAGATTCTTTACCAACTGAGCTATCAGGGAAGCCCTCATTCAAACAAGCAATACAAAAATTGCTAAGTGGAGAAAAAGGTGAATCTTTTCTCTTACAATTTTCACTGAATATAAAACCTGTTCTCATATTCAAAAATGTTTGCTTCTTTGATGTTTGTCTTAAATGGTTAAATAAATCTTCTCCAAATATTGGTAAAAATTTTTGAAGCCACTGACTTCATTTCTCTTTTTTAAAAAATTAATCTATTTATTTTAATTGGAGGGTAATTAGAATATTGTAGTGGTTTTTGCCATACAATGCCATGAATCAGCCATGGGTGTACATGTTTCCTCCATCCTGAACCTCCCTCCCACCTCCATCCCCTTCCCATCCCTCAGTGTTGTCCCAGTGCACCGGCTTTGAGTGCCCTGTTTCATGCATCGAACTTGGGCTGGTGATCTATTTCACATATGGTAATGTACATGTTTCGGCGCTATTCTCTCAAATCATCCCACCCTTGCCTTCTCCCACAGAGTCCAAAAGTGTGTTCTTTGTATCTGTGTCTCTTTTGCTGTCTTGCATATAGGGCCATCATTACCATCTTTCTAAATTACATATATATGCATTAATATACTGTATTGGTGTTTTTCTTTCTGACTTACTTCACTCTGTATGATAGGCTCTAGTTTCATCCACCTCATTAGAACTGACTCAAATGCATTATTTTTAATAGTTGAGTGATATTCCATGTGTATATGTACCACAGCTTTCTTATCCATTTGTCTGCTGATGGACATCTCTCTTTTTTATCTCTTTTCAAAACACTGAGGAGATGGGCTGAAGGCCAACTAAACAAGTTTATAAACAAAAGGTGATCTATTCTACAGGATTTTAAAAATAAAATATTTTTAATGGTATGCCCTGGTCCAGCCAAAGTGTGTTAATTTCAAAATTATCTGGAAATAATGGCACAGTTCAATCTCTGTAGAAAATGCATTTGACCTTTTAAAAATGTACTGCCCACACTGATGACTTTTTTTCCTTAAGAAAATACAGGAAATTATGACAATTTTCGTTTGTTGAAAAAGACAGCAGCTAGCTGTGGAAAAATGTACTGAGATCATACAACCAAGAAATGACTATTTCCCCCCTTCCAAAAGTAGCAGGCTCCTTTTAAATTCTTATTGCTCTTTTCTTAACAGAACACTTTTGGGTCCATACATTCAATCCAGAAATCTTTATTGGAAGTTTCTTAGATCTTCAGAATGAAGTAGATAATCCTTCTCGATTCCATTTATTAATTTATTATCAAAAACACCATTCGCTGAAAAAAATATGAGCAAACCTTATATTAATATAACTAGTGTATTAACTTTAATCTTTAATAAAAATTTACAGAGTGGGATAAAAATGTGATAATGTTTCAAAAACCCATTCTTATTGTCTGTATTCACAGTGAATTAAATGTTTATCCTTGTTTTTCCATAGCAGGAAACAAGGTTTTTTTTTTTTTTAAAAATCAGAAGGAGGCCATTTGCTGACTTGTGGATTTGTATGCAATTTTAAATATGGCTGAAAAGTGCAAAGTCTGGGGACAAATATCATAAGAATGAAATTAAACTGAGATATTTTGTATTGAAGTACCAAATCCAGGTATTAAGGAACTGATTGAGCCAAGGATGAAACCTAAATTAAGATTCCATTATTGTGTCAGTCTTTGAGGGAGGGAAAAAAAATCCTATCGTCTAGATTTTATCATAAATTATGGTGCAAATAAATTTTCAGTTGAGGTTATGCATTGAATTTAAAGTAGCACACAGTACTTTATTAATAACTTTTAGATATTTTATTCCTTTATGTGGCAACTGGACCAGACATCACACAAATAAAAATTGAAGCATTTCTTTGCTGTAGAAGCAACTATTTCACGTGATTTTTTCTTATTTCTAGATTAATCTACTATCAGTATGCTTCTCCCAATGACTACCGTGATTTTTAATGCATTTTAAATAGCTTCTTTTTAAATTTGTGCTGCAATTTCAGGTGTAAGGACAGACCACTTCTTCCCAATTATCCTTTGAAATAGTGAGGACTTATAGTCAATGGTAATCTAATGATTCATACATCACTCTGCAATGCATTATGTGATATTCTTACCCAGATCTGCCCAATTCAGTTGCTTATGCTCACTAGGATCCTGACAGCTGTTTGCATTTCTTGATTGGGCCCTGGGCACTGCTGGTATGTGTGTTCAGGGTCATGTCAGGTAGATATTTTGCGTGGCAGAGGTAACCAGTTCAGAAAGCTCTGGGGGAGTCTTGGTAAAGTGGCTTCTCTGACTTTGATTGTAGGTTTTCAGATATATATAAAGTTTAATCTAGCCATCTAGCCTAACAGTTGAGATACCAAGAATACTTATTATTCTTCATTCTCTCTGGGCCAACGTGGGCTTCCCCAATATCTCAGTGGGTAAAGAACCCACCTGCAATGCAGGAGACACAGGAGATGTGGATTTGATTCCTGCCTGGGTCAGGAAGATCCTCCGGAGGAAGAAATGGTGACTTGCTCCAGTAATCTTGCCTGGGAAATCCCGTGGACAGAGAAGCCTGGCAGGCTACAGCCTCATGAGGTCGCGAAGAGTCAGACACAATAGAGTGATGACACATGCACAGTGGGTCAACATGCCAAGAACTGTGTGTTCATCAGGCCACTCCCCTAGTCCAACTCAGGGCTCCTGAGTTCACCAGCCCAAGGGGGATCAGGGGCATATCTCTTTTCACAGTGTATTCTTGCACACAGTAGTTTGGTCTCAAAATGTTTGTAAAAAAAATTTGAAAGGAGTGAAAGCCCAACTTCTTGCACAAAAAGAGACTGAACCAGCTTTCTGTGTGAGATAGATGCTGCAGGGAACCAAACTGACAGGTCAAGCTTTTCCACGGGACTGGGCTGTTGTTGAAGGTGCATGTGAGGCGAGATTCTTGTCAGTACTCTACACAAAATATTGTGCTTCGTATTAAGTAGGATCTCAAGAGTAAGTGAACTGGGACTTGCCGTCACCCAGGTCTGAATGCAATGCTTTTTCAGGGTTTCTGTCACTGTTTGTCACGCCTCGGGATGCTTGTGAAGGAGGAAAACACTGAACATAAGTGCTAGACACTCTTGTGCATGGAGTAGGCTTTAGCAGATTACAGTGAAAGCCATCCATCCTCGTCAATAGCCTGTAGAAAGAGTTGCAGGATGGGCACAGCACCGTTCTGTTGTCACCAGCTTTGCTTCTCCATTGCCTGTGATTTCTGAGTGTCCCAAACATTATGGCAGAATTGTGGAATAATGGAGATTTTTCTCTGGGCTTCTGTAGTCAAGCAAATCCATTTATAAAGAATGATTGCTTTTAGAGGTTATGTGAGACACCATCATTCAAGGCATTTCCAGACACAAACCAGATGACAGCTTAACAATTCAAATGCGCATGAATCTTTTCCCCTTACAGATCTAAGCTTTATGATACTGAAGACATCAATACTTGTGTTTGGGGAGAGATAGTCTGTCTACAGGACTAATGATTTATGGCAACTTTATAATCCCACCAAGCCTGGCCAATGTCTTCTGTATTCCTTGGGGAGCTGGTCCACCAACATAGGATTATAAAGAGCAGAAATAGTATCAATTTGTCAGACTATGCCCATTGCAATTCTCCATGACAAGGCTCCAAATTATATTTATCCCTAGGATCAGCTGAGATGAACTTCTTTTACCTTACCAAAGCCTAGTTACACTGACAAGGTTTAATTTTCAAAAAGTTAGAAGTGCAACTCATAGGCATGTAATATGAACACATGTTGAAGATTTATAAACTCAAGGCTATGGTTTTTCCAGTAGTCATGTATGGATGTGAGAGTTGGACTGTAAAGAAAGTTGAGCACCGAAGAATTGATGCTTTTGAACTGTGGTGTTGGAGAAGACCCTTGAGAGTCCCTTGGACTGCAAGGAGATCCAACCAGTCCATCCTAAAGGAGATCAGTCCTGGGTGTTCATTGGAAGGACTGATGCTAAAGCTGAAACTCCGATACTTTGGCCACCTGATGCAAAGAACTGACTCATTGGAAAAGACCCTGATGCTGGGAAAGATTGAGGGCAGGAGAAGGGGATGACAGAGGATGAGATGGTTGGATGGCATCACCGACTAGATGGACATGGGTTTGGGTAGATTCCGGGAGTTGGTGATGGACAGGTAGGCCTGGCGTGCTGCGGTTCATGGGGTTGCAAAGATTCGGACACGACTGAGCAACTGAACTGAACTGAAGTGAACTGAATGAGAGAATGGTAACATGGCAAAGGCTGATTGAAAGAGCATTTTTGAGGGACTGAGCATTTATAGGCATTTTAAAAGGATATTAAAATAAATTGCTATTAGATAACAAACTGATTTATGTCCTATAGAACAATAAAACACCATAACCATTGGGACTTCCTTTTCAAGTGGATAGAAATCATTTGCATTGTTACTGGAAAAGATCTGCAAGTTAACACGTAACTTCACACAATCTGAGCCAGTGATTAACAGTAAACAGCCAAGTCAAACAAAGGTACATTCCTGTAGATAAGTAAACAATGCTTAGTACGCTTGCCCGAATATGACATTAAAAGGACCTTTTCCCCAATGTTTAGATATTTTTTTCTTAACACCTTGTGTTACATTAATAAGGTGAATGTAGATTTCACTTGCTCCTGCTTGCCTCCCCACCCATGCCCCAGTTTCATTTAAAGCCTTCGTGTGTGTATGTTAAGTTGCTTCAGTCGTGTCCAGCTCTGTGACTCCATAGACTGTAGCCCGTTAGGCACCTGTCTATGGGATTTTCCAGACAAGAATACTGGAGTGGGTTGCCATGACCTCCTCCAGGATGTATTCCCAACCCAGTGATTGAACGCACGTCTCCTGTGTTTCTTGCATTGGCAGGCTGGTTCTTTACCACTGGCACCACCTGGGAAGCCTTAAGGGCTTCAAGCCCTGCAAAATATCCACTTTCCTTGTCCAATAGGAATTCCTGAGACTAGCCAGGGGGACCACAGATAATCTCTCCTCCTGACTACAACTCTACTCCTCAGGGGGCCTTGGCTGCCACTTCTGCCCCTTTGGCCTTCTAGTCTCTATGGTTCCTGCTTAGCTGTTGATGGGATACTAACAGCCTCTACAGATTCACTGGAACGTTCGATCTTGCTGTCGAGTACACAGTGGTCTCTTCTTGGGTGGATCTGCCCTGTTCTGACAAATGTTTAACAACTGGCTCTCTCTCTCTCTCTCAAAAAAAGCCCTGATTTGTAACATTTAACAGTATTCATGATATAAATACTACCATTATGGCCAATTGCAAGCTGCCAACATGCTGTCAACCAGCTAATCTGATATAAACCAGCTCCAATGCACCATTGACTAGAGGCAGGAAGGGTGCCTCTCACCATTGAGATGATAAATGCTGTTCAGGAATCCCATAGCAGCACTCCAGAGGCTATTCCCAGGGTTCTGTAGCTCAGCACAGTTTCTTACAGCTTTCCATTTTCCACTTGATGACCCAGCAGGAGAGTCTCAGACAATGCAGGGAAGAGGCAGTTCCAGTGAGACCCAAAGCAGTCCTATGCCTGGGCTTGCCCAGCCTGGCCAGCACTTAGTTCATGGCTGAGACTTAAGAATGAAAAGCTATAAGGAAGAAAAGCTTAGAGCTGTTTTACTAAAATCCTGGGAAACACTCAGCCTCAGGAGCCCTACTCTAGGATCCTGGAGTCATCGGAACTTGTTCGAAACTGTTATAAACAGTAGAAATTTAAACGTGCACAACCCCAATACAGATGTACTCAGTGTTCTTTCTTAAACCTAAGTAATCTATTTTACACGTGGTAGTGTATATATGTCCATGCTACTCTCTCAATTCATCCCCTGCTCTCCTTCCCCTTGGTGTCCACAAGTCTGTTCTCTGTGTCTGTGCCTCAATGCCTGCCCTGCAAATAGGTTTATCAGTACCATTTCTCTAGATTCCATATAGATGCGTTATAATTAATATATGATATTTCTTTTTCTCTTCTGACTTACTTCACTCTGTGTGACAGGCTCTAGGTTCATCCATATCACTTCAACTGGCTCAATTTCATTCCTTTTATGGAATGACATACTCCATTGCGTGTAGCACAGGAAACTCAGCTTAGTGCTCTGTGATGACCTAGAGGGATGGAATGGGAGGGTGGTTCAAGAGGGAGGGAATATATGTATACATATGGCTGGTTCACAATGTTGGAAAGCAGAAACTAGCACAACAATGTAAAGCAATTATTCAGTCACTAAATCATGTCCCACTTTTTGTGACCCCATGGACTGCAGCACACCAAACTTCCCTGTCCTTCACTATCTCCCGAGGTTTGCTCAAACTCATGTCCATTGAGTCAGTGATGCCATCCAACCATCTCATCTTCTGTTGTCCCCTTCTCCTCCCACCTTCCATTTTTCCCAGCATCAGGGTCTTTTCTAATGAGTCAGCTCTTTGCATCAGGTGGTGAAAGTATTGGAGTTTCAGCTTCACCATCAGTCTTTCCAGTGAATATTCAGTGTTGATTTCCTTTGGGATTGTAAAGCGATTATATTAAAAAAAAAAAAAAGAAGATGAGGGAGCTGGTTTTCCATTAGTAAAACTCATGAACCTTAAAAAAGTCAAAGTAAGAATCATATATTTGGGAGTAGGCTTAGAGGTCACTCATTCACCAGAGGGCTAAGAACCTGCTCCGATGTTGATGCCCTGCTGTTAGAGCTAATACTCAAACTCTTGTCAGTGCTGAATGACCGAATAACCAATAAAGTTTTGCTCCACTGTTATGGCTAAAATTGACCAGCCTAAGAATTACTCATCAACCTCACCTTCTTTGAGGAGTTGCTCATTCAGGATCCTGTTTCACCACACCACCTGGGGCATTTTGTTTCCTTGCACCTCCTCCTGATCCTTTATGTACTTTTGAGTGCTGTGAACAGAGCTGCACATAGTGTTCCAGCTGGGAACACCTTGCATTTGGTACAAAAATAGAAATAATTGCTGATTTATTTTATATACCTCTTCAGAGGCATTGCAACATTTTGCTGGTTTCTTTCATCTGCAGAAGCAGGCCAAATCAATGTCTTCAGGAATGCAGACAGAATCTGCATGCCTGGGAAGTTTTCTGTTTATGACACTCCTTACATGGGCAGGGACCTAATCCTGGCTCCTGCTAACCCACCCAGAACCTTTGTCCAAAACAGAAAGATGCTCCTTCCTCTAAGTAGCTCTGTGCCAAGGCACAAGGCCTATTGAGCAGAACAAAAGCTGCTCATGCTCTGCATATTTCTAGGGTGTTTGACTGCATTCACCTTCCTACTCAGAACACTACTGATCATTTGTCCTTTTCTACTGACTCTAAATCAAACATTTTCCCTCTTTAAGAGTCCCTTCAAAACAGAATCTTTTCCAGATCCTCTATGAAGGAGAAATGACACAAAGGCAATTCATTTTTTTAGATCCTGGGAAATGAAGCAAGCTGGCCTAAGAGGCTAAGATGCTCACTGCCTGCCCCCATTCCAGACCTCTGTTCCTGGCAAATGGGCTTCCAACATTTTTATTTTTGCATCCCTCCTAAGATAAAACTAATTTCACTGAAAGCTATGTAGCCCCTAGGACATTTTTCAGTTGACATTTAAAATTTTAAATCTTAAACCTAAATAGCTGTAAAGGATGTGATTTGTGGTATATTATGAATATTGACATTTAAAAATAAAGCCCTTACATTAACCTGAGTCCATTTGGGCTGCTATAACAAAATACCATAGACTGAGTGGCTTATAAACAACAGACATTTATTTCTCACAGTTTGGGAAGCTGGGAAGTCTAAGATCAAGACGCTTCAGTCATGTCTGATTCTTTGTTACTCTATGGACTGGAACCTTCCAGGCTCCTCTGTCCATGGGACTCTCCAGGCAGGAATACTGGTGTGGGTTGCCATGCCCTCCTCCAGGGGATCTTCCTGATCCCGAGATCGAACCCGCATCTCCTGCACTGCAGGCAGATTCTTTACCAATGAGCTACCACGGAAACCCCTTCCTGGTTCATAGATGGCCACAGTTTTGCTGTGGCGTCACATGGAGAAGGGAGGAGAGAGCTCTCTGGAACATCCATAAGGCACAGATTTCATTCATGACGGTTCTGCCTTCATGACCTAATCATCTCCCAAAGGACCCACTCCAAATACCATCACACTGTGAATTAGGTTTCAATATATGAATTGGGATTATTCAATCTATAGCAGAATTATCCAAAGGAATCTAAATGTAATAGTGATTCTGTACCAGCTATCACTTAAAAAAAAATACAAACGTGCTCTTCTTTAACAGACAGAAATTCTACATCCTGCCTTTATCTCATTGAACTCCTGTTGCATTCTGCTTCCCTCACAGGATTTTATTTTTATGTAGTTTATTTGCGTGGTTGAGAGAATTTTATTAATCACTGTATTATACTCTCTACAATAAAATATATATAAATTACCATCATTATTGTATTTATTTCCTTTTACTACAAGCGCTAAGTGTTTAAAAATGTCTTCTGGGTTGAGTCACTGTTATAAAGCTTAGTTGCTCCCAACTTATTAAAATAATACAAATATATTACAAATTCTGATAACCATTAAACATAAAAAGTAAACTTTTATTTTATTTTAATATTATTTTATTTTAATATTTATTTTCAAAATACATTTTCTAATAAGCAAATGGGGATCTTCAAAAATATTTCATGTATCTATGGACAATTTTTTTAAATTGCTGGAATGAAATGGCACTTAGCTTGGTTTTATTCCTATTTTTAAAAATAATATTAGTCATAAATAATATTAAGGATAGGGGTTTGTGGATCAATTTTACCAGATTGTTTGAACTCCTTTCAGGTTATATACAAAAAATTCACATGGGAAATGGAAATCTATTTTCAAATATAGTCTTAAATGACCTGTCAGCTGACAGCTCAATAATCTGATGACGTCTGTAACTACCTGACTGGCTAAAGTTTGTAACCCAGTCTTGAGAATCCTTCACTTTTTCAATGCCAACCCCAGTTGTACCTTTGTCATTTGGGAGGTTATTATACTCCAGGGCAATTCACTAGAGTAACATTCAGGAAGGAAGGCATTCAATAAACAATCACTTTTTTCAGTGGGGGGGGGGGCAGCTATATTGTAATCAATAAGAGTTTGAGTTCTCAAATACAACTGCCTGGATACAAATCCAGGCTGTATCACTTCTGAGAGTTGTGCAATTTTTCTATTGCACAACTTACACAATAAACTTATGTCTTAGTTTTTTCATTTGCATATTGGAGGTAATAATAGAATGTATTTCAAATAGTTGCTGTGAAACTTAAATGAAATAATGCAAAGTGTTTAGAACAATGTCTGGCTCACAGTAAGCACTTAATACATCTTGTTTGCTGTTGCTACTATTATTATCTGTATTGGATGGCATCACTGACTCGATGGACACGAGTCTGAGTGAACTCCGGGAGTTGGTGATGGACAGGAGGCCTGGCTTGCTGCGATTCATGGGATCGCAAAGAGTCGGACACGGCTGAGTGACTGAACTGAACTGAACTGATTGATGTGGAAAGGGAAGACTGTGAAAAAAAAGTGTGGTTTCATTTTATTGCCTCTTTCTGCTTGCACACTAGGCCTGCTCTCAGGCCTGCTTTTTATACCAACATTGTTGAGAAGTAGAGTCCTTTAATTAATCAACCATTTTGATTAAGAGATCATGACCATATATTAATAATTTCCAAAGCAGAAAGTACAATAAGTACAATAAGATGGGCAGAAAGTGATTTTTTATTATATATAATCTATTCTTTGTTGGATTAGGAGGGTTTAAGCCCCTGTTACAGACTGGGTTCCCCAAGAAGCAGATTATGAGATGGAAATTAACATGCAGGAAGTTTATGGGGTGGAGCCCTTGAGGTCAGCAACAATGGAAGGAAGGTTACAGAAGCAGAAATGAACAGAGGAGGGTATCAAGCTGCAATGCAGCCTCGATTGAAGTCTACGCCCATCTCGTGGGGGAGCTCTGAGCCTTGGCTGCTCCCTCAGAGTTGTCTTGAGTTGGAGCCAGCGGGTTCAGCCTTTATGTCTGTGTGCTGATCAAACATTTGATACAGGCTACCCTAAAAGTAATCATGACCATGGGTGAGGTAGTTTACTTTAGCAGAGACATTTCTCAAAGAAGGCTGACAGCTGAAAACCAGCCACCTTCTGATAGCACTACCAACAGCTAAGGCAATAGTGCCTCCTCCCTCCTGCAGGGGGGGTCGGAATGTCTGCCACCTGGTCCTTTGTGCACATTTTCATGTCAGGCTTCCCAGGTGGTACTAGTGGTAAAGAACCTGCGTGCAAATGCAGGAGATGTAAGAGAGGTGGGTTCATCAGTTACCCAAATATGATAGATATACAGTTTTGTAAAAAGAGAACCTAGTATCCTGATGAAAGAAATTCCACAGTGCTTTGGCTTCTCACAGAAACTGAATTCAAGTGGCCTATTTATTGCCTGTGAGGCAATATCATCCTTGTACCATGGAAGAGTTCTGAGAATACTTGTTTGCATGTGTGTATGTGTGTGTGTGTGTGTGTGTGTGTGTGTGTGCACGTGCACGCATGTGTGTATTTCAATACAATCCAGAGACATTATTCTCTTTCTCTCTCTTCTCACAAACCATCTTCCCACTCTCCCAGTCTTGCTTTATCTGTCTCTTCTGTTCAGTGCTTTTAATACTATATTTCCTTGTAACAGAAGAGACTATAAGCCAGAGCCATGGGGGAATTGACCTTTATGCGTTGTTTTCCACAGATGCTGAGGATTAGCTGAAACAGGCACTTTTGAGGGGAAGGATTACCTGAAGGACACAGTAGGTCCCACGGGAGGGAGGTCAGTGTTCTGGCGGAGATGATGGTCATAGCAGCTGGTATCATATGGCAATGGTGGCCTGAGGACAGTGGGGTGAGCACTGGTCATTGGGCCTCTGTTTGGGAATAATGTAGGTGTGGCCATCTTTGTACCCACCATCTTTGTAGCTGCCGATTAAACATGGAGCTGGCACAAGCTTACACCTTCCTTCTCCTTCATATGAACTTGTTCTATCCGAGATTTATACTTTTCAAGCTATTGAGAAGAATTTGTCTTGCCAGAACTGCCTGTTAGTAAGGGCCTGAAGAGGAAGGCAAGACACTTTCATTTTTCCCTACCACCATTTCAATTCCCATGGTAGTGCAGGCGATTGCTCTTGGTAAACATTTACAATAGGGAGAACAAAGAAAATCTCAGAGACCTTATCTGTAATGAAGGGAAATGGTGGCAGTAGACAGTGGTGTTCAAATGAAGAGTTCCAGCATTGTATTTCCCACACTTCAATCCCTTATAGATTTCTTATCTTCTTCTCTTGTACATAAGTATTAAGAATTGAGAACTGAGTGGTCAAATACATGGCCTTTGAGCAGAAGAAAAAATTACTAGTTTTTGTGGAGTGTAGGATGTGGTAATGCAGGATGCAAAGTCATCCAGACAGCAAACATTCATTGAGTGTCTGAAGGTGGATACACAGAAAAATAAGGGGGCTAGAGTCAGTAGCATATGCTGCCCATGCCCTGCCCCATATCTTAAAAAATTTTTTTTAATTAATTTATTTTTTCTTGAAGGATAATTGCTTTACAGAATTTTGCTGTTTTCTGTCAGACCTCAAAATGAATCAGCCATAAGTATACATATATCCCCTCCCTTTTGAAGCTCCCTCCAATTTCCTTCCCCATCCCACCCCTTTAGGTTGAACAGAGCCCCTGTCTGAGTTTCCTGAGCCATACAGCAAATTCCCATTGGCTATCTATTTTGGTAATGTAAGTATGGTAATGTAAGTTTCCATGTTACTCTTTCCATACATCTTACCCTCTCCTGCCCTCTCCCCATGCTGATGTTTATTCTCTATGTCTGTTTCTCCATTGTTGCTCTGTAAGTAAAATCTTCAGTACCATTTTTCTAGATTCCATATATATGTGTCAGAATACGGTATTTATCTTTCTCTTTCTGACTCACTTCACTCTGTATAATAGATTCTAGGTTCATCCACCTCATTAGAATTGACTCAGACGCATTCCTCCTTTTTATGGCTGAGTAATATTCCACTGTGTTTGTATACCACAACTTCTTTATCCATTCATCTGTTGATGGGCATCTAGGTTGCTTCCATGTTCTAGCTATTGTAAATAGTGCTTCAGTGAACAATGGGATACATGTGTCTCCTTCAATTTTGGTTTCCTAAGGGTATATGCTTAGAAGTGGGATTGCTGTGTCATATGGAGGTTTTATTCCTAGTTTTTTAAGCAAGCTCCATACCATCTTCCATAGTGGCTTTATCAATTTACATTCCCACCAACAGTGCAAGAGTGTTCGCTTTTCTCCACACCCTTTCCAACATTTATTGTTTGTAGACTTTTTGATGACAGCCATTCTGACTGGTGTGAGGTGATATCTCATTGTAGTTTTGATTTGCATTTCTCTAATATTGAGCAACGTTGAACATCTTTTCATGTATTTGTTAGCCATCTGTATGTCTCCTTTGGAGACATGTCTGTTTAGGTCTTTTTCCCACTTTTTGATTGGGTTGTTTGTTTTTCTGGTATTGAGTTGTATGAGGTGCTTGTATATTTTGGAAATTAATCCTTTGTCAGTTGTTTCATTTGCTATTATTTTCTCCCATTATGAGGGTTGGCTTTTCACCTTGCTTATAGTTTCCTTTGCTATGCAAAAGCTTTTAAGTTTAATCAGGTCCCATTGGTTTACTTTTGTTCTTATTTCTGTTACTCTAGGAGGTAGGTCATAGAGGATCTTGCTTTGATTTATGTCATCAAGTGTTTTGCCTACATTTTCTTCTTAGTGTTTTATAGTTTCTGGTCTTACATTTAGGTCTTTAATCCATTTTGAGTTTATCTTTGTGTGTGGTGTTAGGAAGTGTTCTAATTTCATTCTTTTACATATAGCTGTCCAGTTTTCCCAGAACCATTTATTGAAGAGGCTGTCTTTGCCCCATTGTATATTCTTGCCTCCTTTGTCAAAAATAAGGTACCCATAGGTGCATGGGTTTATTTCTGGGCTTTCTATCTTGTTCCATTGGTTTCTATTTCTGTTTTTGTGCCATTACCATATTTTCTTGATGACTGTAGCTTTGTGGTATAACCTGAAGTAAGGAAGCTTGATTCCTCCAGCTGCATTCTTCTTTGGCTATTCGGGGTCTTGTGTGTTTCCATATGAATTGTGAAATTTTTTCTTCTAGTCCTGTGAAAAATGCCATTGGTAATTTGATAGGGATTGCGTTAAATCTGTAGATTGCATTTGGTAGTATAGTCATTTTCACAATATTGATTCTTCCTACCAAGGAACATGGAATATGTCTCCATCTGTTTATGTCATCTTTGGTGTCTTTCATTAGTGTCTTATAATTTTCTGTGTACAGTACTTTTGTCTCCTTAGGTAAGTTTATTCCTAGATATTTAATTCTTTTTGATGCAGTGGTGAATGGGATTGATTCCTTCATTGCTCTTTCTCATTTTCATTGTTAGTATATAGAAATGCAAGCGATTTCTGTGTATTGATTTTGTATCCTGCAACTTTGCTAAATTCACTGATTAGCTCTAGTAATTTTCTGATACTCTCTTTAGGGTTTTCTATGTACAGTATCATGTCATCTGCAAACAGTGAGAGCTTTATTTCTTCTTTTCTGATCTGGATTCATTTTATTTCTTTTTCTTCTCTGATCTAGGACTTCCAGAATAATAGTGATAAATGTTGAATAATAGTGGTGAAAGTGGACACCCTTGTCTTGTTCCTGATCTTAGGGGAAATGCTTTCAGTTTTTCACCATTGAGAACAGTTTTCTGTAGGCTTATCATATATGGCCTTTACTCCTTTTTCATTTCTTGAGGTAGGTTCTTTCTATGCCCATTTTTTTGAAGAGTTTTAATCATAAATGGGTGCTGAATTTTGTCAAAGGCTTTTTGTGCATTTATTGAGATGATCATATGGCTTTTATCTTTCAATTTGTTAATATGGTGTATCACATTGATTGATTTCTGTATATTGAAGAATCCTTGCATCCCTGGAATAAACCCAACTTGATCATCGTATATGAACTTTTGATGTGTTGCTGAATTCTGTTGCTAAAATTTTGTTGAGGATTTTTGCATCTATGTTAATTAGTAATATTGGACTATAGTTTTCTTTTTTGTGTGTGTTGTTTTTGTCTGGTTTTGGTATCAGGGTGATGGTGGCCTCGTGGAATGAGTTTGGAAGTGTTTCTTCCTCTGCAATTTTTTGAAAGAGTTTTAGAAGGATAGACATTTATTTGATAGAATTCTCTTGTGAAGCCATCTGGTCCTGGGCTTTTGGTTTTTGGGAGATTTTTGATCACAACTTCAATTTTAGTGCTTATAATTGTATTATTCATAATTTCTATTTTTTCCTGATTCAGTCTTGGAAGATTGAACTTTTCTAAGAATTATCCATTTCTTCCAGGTTATCTGTCCATTTCTTCCAGGTTATCTATTTTATTGCCATATAGTTGTTCTTAATAGCCTCTTATATTCTTTTGTATTTCTGGATTGTCTGTTGTAACCTCTCCTTTTTCATTTCTAATTTTGTTGATTTGATTCTTCTCTCTTTTTTTCTTGATGAGTCTGGCTAAGGGTTTGTCAGTTTTGTTTATCTTCTCAAAGAACCAGCTTTTAGTTTTATTAACCTTTACCAGTGTTCCTTTCATTTATTTTTCATTTATTTCTGCTCAGATCTTTATGATTTCTTTCCTTCTACTAATTTTTTTTTCTGTTTCTCCAGTTGCTTAAGTGTAAAGTTAGGTTGTCTATTCAATGTTTTTCTTGTTTCTTTAGGTAGGATTGTATTGCTATAAACTTCCCTCTTAGAATTGCTTTTTCTGCATCCCATAGGTTTTGAGTTGTGTTTTCATTGTCATTTGTTTCTAGAAATTTTTTGATTTCCCTTTTGATTTCTTCAGTAACCTGTTGTTTATTTAGAAATGTGTTGTTTAATTTCCATGTGTTTGTGTTTCTTACAGTGTTTTTTCTTGTAATTGACATCTAGTCCCATAGCATTGTGGTCAGAGAAGATGTTTGATACAATTTCAATTTTCTTGAATTTATTGAGGTTTGATTTGTGACCCAAAATGTGGTCTATCCTGGAGAATGTTTCACGTGCACTTGAGAAGAAAGTGTATTCCTCTGCATTTGGATGGAATGTCCTGCAGATATCAATGAGATCCATCTCATCTAATGTATCATTTAAGACTTGTGTTTCCTTATTAATTTTCTGTTTTGATGATCTGTCCATTGGTGTGAATGGGATGTTAAAGTCTCCAACTATTATTGTGTTACTATCAATTGCTTCTTTTATGTCTGTTAGTGTTTGTTTTATGTATTGAGGTGCTCCTATGTTGGATGCATAGATATATACAATTGTTATGTCTTTCTCTTGGATTGATCCCTTGATCATCATGTAGTGTCCTTCCTTATCTCTTGTAATCTTCTCTATGTTGTCTGATATGAGGATTTCTACTCCAGCTTTCTTTTGGTTGCCATTTGCATGGAATATATTTTTCCATCCTCTCACTTTTAGTCTATATGTGTCTTGAGGTCTGAAGCGGGTTTCTTGTAGACAGCATATGTATGGGTCTTGTTTTTGTATCCATTTAGCCAGTCTGTATCTTTTGGTTGGAGCATTTAATCCATTTACATCTAAAGTAATTATTGATATATATGTTTCTCTTGCCATTTTATAATTGTTTGGGGTTGATTTTGTAGATCTTTTTTCTTCTCTTGTATTTCTTGACTATATAAGTCAGCTTAACATTTGTTGTAAGGCTGGTTTGGTGGCACTGAATTCTCTTAACTTTTGCTTGTCTGAAAAGAATTTCATTTGTCCATCAATTTTGAATGAGATCCTTGCTGCGTACAGTAATCTTGGTTGTAGATTTTCCCCTTTCAGTATTTTAAATATATCCTGTCATTCCCCTCTGGCCTGCAGAGTCTCTGCTGAAAGATCAGCTGTTAAGCATATGGGGTTTCCCTTGTATGTTACTTGTTGCTTCTCCCTTGCTGCTTTTAATATTCTTTCTCTGTGTCTAGCCTTTGTTAGTTTGATTAGTATGTGTCTTGGTATGGTTCTCCTTGGATTCATCCTGTATGGGACTCTTTGTGCCTCTTGGACATGATTGACTATTTTCTTTTCCATTTTGGGGAAATTTTCAACTATAATCTCTTCAAAAATTTTCTCATACCCTTTCTTTTTTTCTTCTTCTGGGACCCCTATTATTCGAATATTGGTGTGCTTGATATGATCCCCGAGGTCTCTGAGACAGTCCTCAGCTCTTTGCATTCTTTTTACTTTATTCTGCTCTTCAGAAGTTATTTCCACCATTTTGTCTTCCAGCTCACTGATTCGTTCTTCTGTTTCAGATATTCTGCTATTGTTTCCTTCTGGAGTAATTTCAGTAATTGTATTGTTTGTCTCTGTATGTTTATTGTTTAATTCTTCTAGGTCTTTGTTAATTGATTCTTGCATTTTCTCCATTTTGTTTTCAAGGTTTTTGATCATCTTTAATATCATTATTCTGAATTCTTTTCCAGGTAATTTTCCCATTTCCTCTTCATTTATTTGGACTTCTGTGTTTCTAGTTTGTTCCTTCATTTGTGCAGTATTTCTCTACTTTTTCATTTTTTTTTAAAGTTATTGTATTTGAGGTCTCCTTTTCCTAGGCTTCAAGGAAAGTTGAATTCTTTCCTTGAAGAAGTTTGAATTCTTTCTTCCCTTTGGTTTCTGCCCTCCTAAGGTTGGTTCAGTGGTTTGTGTGAGCTTCATATAGGGTGAGATTTGTGCTGAGTTTTTGTTTGTTTGTTTGTTTTTCCTCTTATGGGCAAGGCTGAGTGAGGTGGAACTCCTGTCTGCTGATGACTGACTTTGTATTTTTGTTCTGTTTGTTGTTTAGATGAGGCATCCTGCACAGGGTGCTACTGGTGGTTGGGTGATGCCGGGCCTTATATTCAAGTGGTTTCCTTTGTGTGAACTCTCACTATTTGATACTCCGTAGTGTTAGTTCTCTAGTAGTCTAGGGTCTTGGAATCAATGCTTCCACTCTAAAGGCTCAGGGCTTGATCTCTGGTCAGGAATGAGGATTCCACAAGTGGTTTGTTATGGCATTAATGAAGAGTAAAACAAATATCCAAAAATTAGAAACTAAAGATTCACCCCAGACAAATGGCAGTTACAAAATCAGGCAAATACTAATTAAAATAATGGAATATAGACATATACATATACACCCATGAACAAAGTGAAAACAGTCCAACAAAAATAAAGTACAGTAGCTTGATCTGGTGAACAAAGGAAATCAAAAATTATATTTACCAGTTAAGAAAAAAAGTAGCTTAAGCACAAACTGGAAAACAAAACTGAAGCAAGGCACCAAGTAGGGAATAAAGCAATGAAAACAAAACTAATAAATATGTTGTGAGGAAAGGAAAGAAAGAAAAGAAAGAATAGGTATGCAAAGTTCGAGGTAGGTAAAAAAAGATTTATATACATTAAAGATTAACTGCAAGGGGAAAAGAACAGTAGGAAAGGCAATTGAAGGAATACATGTAGAAAACATATAATAGGTTTAAAAAAATTAAAATTATAAAAAAAAGAAAAGAGAAAAAATGGAAGAAGAAAGAAAAAAGGGAAAAAGAAAGAAAACTCCACAAAACTGCAAAAGCCCAATGTACAGGCAGAGGTTTATAGGCAGCAGTAGAAAGTGTGACTGAATATACACATATACATATACACATACACCTATAAGCAAAATAAAAACAATCCAACAAAAATTAAGTACAATTAGATTAACCTGGTGAATAAAGCAAACCAAAAATTATATCTACCAGAACAAAACTAATTTAAGCACAACCTGGAAAGCATAATTAGCACAAGGTACCAATTGGGGAATAAAGCAATGATAATAAAACAAACAAATATGTTCAGAGGATAGGAGAGAAAGAAAAGAAAGAATATATATGCAAAGTTAAATAGAGGTAGATAAAGAAGATTTATATATGTTAAAGATTAACTGCCAGAGAAGGCAATGGCACCCCACTCCAGTACTCTCGCCTGGAAAATCCCATGGACGGAGGAGCCTGGTAGGCTGCAGTCCATGGGGTCGCTAAGAGTCAGACATGACTGAGAGACTTTACTTTCAGTTTTCACTTTCATACATTGGAGAAGGAAATGACAACCCACTCCAGTGTTCTTGTCTGGAGAATCCCAGGGACGGGAGCGTGGTGGGCCTCCGTCTGTGGGGTCGCACAGAGTCGGACACAACTGAAGTGACTTAGCATAAGATTAACTGCAAGGGGAAAAGAACAGTAGGAAAAGCAAACAAAGGAATAAATGTATAAAAAATAGGGTTTTAAAAAATTAAAAATTAAAATTAAAAAATATAAAAAAGAAAAAAAAAGAGGAAAAATTCACAGAACTGCAAAAGCCCAACATAAAGGTAGAGGTATATGACAACAATAAAAAATGTGATTGAGGAAAAAGAAAAAAAAACTCAAAAACTTAATTGGATTTCTTAGTGAGTATAAAACTGACAACTACAACAGAGGGGGGGAAAAGCAAAAAAAAAAGAAAAAAGAAAAAAAATTCCAAAAGAGTCTGCAAAACAAGTTAAAAAAATAAGAATAAATGTTTTTCTTGAGTCTCTGCTGTCAGAGTCCTTTCCCACGCTGGGAATCACAATCCACCTTACCTCCCTAGGATGTCCTCCAACACTGTACTGATCTCTGGACCTGCTGTGGGGGGTGCTCAGATTCTAATCTGGTCCTACTCCCGTGTGTGCTTGCCTCCAAAGTCCACAGCTATCAGAGCTAGTGGTAGCTCTCAATAGCCTTTTATATATTCTATAGATACAGGGTCTGCTTAGTTGAACCTGTGGATTTAATCTTCAGCTTGTACAGCTTGTGGGAAAGTTTTGGGTCTTCTTCCTTAGCCACACTGCCCCTGGGTTTCAATTATGGTTTTATTTCTACCTCTACATGTGGGTCGTTCACTGGGGTTTGCTCCTGAGGCTGCCCTGGAGGGCTTGTGTTTGCCTCTGTGAGGGCCAGGAGTGGAAGTGGTGCAGCTGCTTGGGTCTCAGGGGTTCTGGCAGCACCAGGTACTCAGGGGTGTTGGCGGCTAGGGCAGCAGGAAAAATAGTGCTCTAGAAGGGTATAGCAACCAGTATTGGCCAGTACACTCCAGTACTCTTGCCTGGAGAACCCCCTCTCTGACAGAGAAGCCTGGCAGGCCACAGTCTACAGGGTCACAAAGAGTTGGACAGGACCGAAGTGACTCTGCGTGCATAAGCACAAGACTTTTTCTTTTTTTTTGCCTGTGGCAGCTCTGCCCCAGTGAGAGTTGAGCTTGTAGGGACCCTGGCAGCGCCAAGTGTTCAGGGACACAAACTGCCTCTGCAGCAGGAGTTATGGCCCTCTCAGAGTCTTTTTTTCAGCCTCTTGTAGCTGGCGATCAGAAGGCCTCTTTGGCCAGTCTTTCTCCATAGCTCTGCCTGTTCGGGTACTCAGAGGGATCCTTTGCCTGGGATCCTTCTCTGTTGGTTGGCTTGTCAGGCATATAGAGAGGAGGAATCAGGGTCCCTGATTTCAGACTATAACACAAAGCCATAATGATTAAAATGAGTATGGTGCTGTCACAAAAAGAGACATACAGATCAATGAAGAAAGCCCAGGGATAAACCTACATACCTTGATCACCTAATCTATGACAAAGGGAGCAAGAATATACAATGGAGAAAAGAGTCTCTTCAGTAAATGGTGCTGGGAAAACTGGACAGTTACATGTAAAATAATAGAAATTAGAACATTCTCTAATACCAAACACACAAAAATAAACTCAAAATGGATTAAAGACCTGAAGATAAGACCAGATACTATAAAACTCCTAGAGGAAAACATAGGCAGAACACTCTTTGACATAAATCAAAGCAAGATTTTTTTTGCTTCATCTCCTAGAATAATGGAAATTAAAAAAGTAAACAAATGAGACCTAACTAAACTTAAAAGCTTTTGCACAGCAAACCCTACCCCCCACCAAAAAACCCCCCAAAACAAAAACTCTAAACAAAACAAAAAGACAGCAAACAGAATGGGAGAAAATATTTGCAAATTATATGACTGACAAGGGATTAATTTCCAAAATATATGAACAACTCATACAGCTCAATATAAAAAAAAATGAGCAACCCAATCAAAAAATGGGCAGAAAATCAAAATAGACCTTTTTCCAAAGAAGAGAGATAGATGGCCAAAAGGCACATGTAAAAGTGCTCAACATCGCTAATTATTAGAGAAATGCAAGTGGAAACTGCAATGAGGTATCACGTTACACCAGTCAGCATGGGCATCATTACAGTCTACAAATAATAAATTCTGGAGAGGCTGTGGAGATAAAAGGATCCCTCCTACACTGGAGGCAATGTGTTGGTGGCAATGTGTCTTTACTTTTTCAGTGAGTATGGGTCCCATTTATGACTGTCAACATGTGTGTTTCATTGCCTGGGTTCTTTCTTTCGCTGTCAGAGCCCACTTGCCTGTGTGTAGGATATCGTGGAAGTGCTGGGAATCAATGCTCCCTAGGTGCAAGGCTCAATCATGATTGACAAGTTGGGTAGAAAACAGCCCATCTCCCTCTTTCTCTATACCAGCTCTGGTAGGTCTCCACTGGATGACACCCAGTGGAACTGGCTTGATAATAGACCTTTTATAAGTTGTCTTGTTTTTCCCTGTCTCACTTCCCTACTCTTTTGTGGGTGTTTTCAAAGATTACTTCTCAAATAAACTCCTTGTCCTCTGATCTTTATCTCAAGGTCTCCTGGGGAACTCAAGCCCAATCTGTTGGGGGAGACAGATGTACTGATAAGTGTGAAGAGTGCTACAAGGAGAAGTACAATTTGCTTCAACCTCAATCTTTCGGTTTAATTTTCTCTGTGACATTCAGGGTCCTTTGTCATGAAGGAGAAGAAAAATAGGTAAAGAAGCACTTGTTTTGCTATATACAATACAGTGAAGAAGTTTCCCTGCCTTATTGAAAAAAATACAATTACAGATCCAACCAAGAGCATGATGCCTCTGTCATCTGCGCTGAGCAGGTTGAGCAGAATTCTGAAGTACCTGACAGAATCTGGTGAGGCGTGGGCAAACAGGGCTCTGCTAGGCAGCAAAAGAGGATAAATGCGGGTCACATTTTTAAAGCCCTTTGTGACGGATTCAATAACTTTAAACACATATTTGATAACTTGGTATGCAAAACTCTTTGTTAGCTTTTTAAAACTAAAAGCAAAAGTATCAGAAGTAATAGAACTGGGATGAAAGAAAAAATGATTTCCCAGGCAGCTGCTGACCATTACAAAGTGGCTTCCCTTATGTTGAAAGCGAAAAGTCACTAGCCTCCAAATTATTTATGACAGTGTAACAGCTGCAATTCTAAGGGTATGGATGCATTTCCTAAAATCCCTTAAGCTTGCTTTCAAATACTGATTTTATTAGCATCAGTGATTGTCTCTGTTGAGTAGTCCAGCATATAGTGAGCCGTACTGTTTATCTTTGGCCAGAGCTCAGAAAATGTTATTTAAGCAATGCAAAGGAAAGCCATTTTGTCTGGGGCGCCCAGCCTCAAACCACTGCTCCTCTGTTAACCTGCTATTTATCTAGTGTGGAAACAGTGCTGCAGATCAGAAATGGAAGGGAAGAAGTAAACACTCCTTTCCATCCCTAATCTCCATTCTCAGACTCTTCGGCACAGAGGAGAAACAAGGGAAGGAGGTGTTAATAACACTGGGGGCAAACTGCACTCTGAATCTTGCTCTTAGGGACATAACGGCCAGTCAGTTCAGGCCACTGTGGACCCATGTTTCATTTCCTTCCCTTTTGACTGGAGGAGAGTATTGTTCCAGGCTGGGAGAGGGGCCTCGAGGAAAATGAGTTAGGTTTGAGCTCCTAATCAAGTGCTTGCCAAGGTGTGGGCAAGTGATTTTGTTCCTCCTCTGAAATTTTCTCTGCAGTCCTGTCCCCTTTTATCCAAATATGTGCCATGTGCAGAGACATGCATTTAGTATCCAACAGTACATCCGTAGAGCTCAATTCATCATGTCCCCTTTCAGAAGAACCTTCCTCCTTCCCAGTAACAGTAGAAAGTTGTGTTGTTTTCCCACAAGGAGAATAATAGATATCTTCTTATGACAGATTCAGTGCCAAACAGGGAACCCTGGCAAACAGAGCCTGCTGATTTCACAGAAAATAATTTTATTTCTGAAATTCTTATTTAAAGAGAGCATTGATTTTATTTAATGAGGATTCCACCTGCTGTACAAGGAGGAGTGAAGGAGAGGTGCCAGGAAATGAAAGCCTGGTGAGGGAAATTAGAGATGACCAAGTATTCTTTAGAAGCCACATCTAACACTAGGCATAAAGGCTAGTGCTGGAAAGGGGCCAGCCTATGAAAAAGGAGCTAACTGTACTCCTCGCCAACTCCAGTGGGCAGGGCTAGCAGAAGAGAAGCTGAAAAGGGGCAGTTGAGGAGGATAACAGTGAATAGGAGGCTATTAATTCAGAGTCTTTAAGAAGAATTTGTGCTTAAACACTGCAGCTGTTATTTAAGTTAAGGAAACCAAAGGGGAAAGAAAGGAAAGAACCACGAGACTTCTGGAAGAGCTACCAGTTAAGGAACACAGACCTTTCTCTGTCACTTCATCCTTAAGCTTTGTTTGTTCACTGCATAATTCCATGTGGTTCTTGCTTCTTTATGAAGACATCTGAAGAATTAAGCTACACTGATGCGTTACTGAGTATTACACAGTCATTGTGTTTCTTTGCACAGGTAGTGTATTTGTATTTAAAGGTGGGGGGGGTGCAGACTTGAAGGAATAACTTATCACAAGGGAGTGGTAAACTCAGGTCAAAGCCACATTTTCCCGCCTCTTATTCTTGTCACATATCCATTTGCTGTGAGTTCAAAAAACTTCCCTCTTCAGGTTTCTGTTGGACTGTTCATCACATTCCTTAAATGTGTGAAGTGTAAAATGTAAAATATTATTACAGGAGAGTGTAAAGACATAACAGAGGCAAGTAATAAGACTGAATGGCAGAGATATGTGAGCTTACCAACACCCTAAGTCTAACCAGCCCCATGCTTGAGTGAAGGCATTTCTAGAAGCTGCAAGTTTTACGACTATGTGAGGTCTGCATTGACCATCAGCAGAAGACTCAATATGGAAAGCATTCAGTCTGAGCTAGCCTCTTGCCAGAATTTTCCAGGATCCAATGGATTGTCCTGGAGACTCTCTATGCCTGTAGCACTTTGTCAGGTGACCACATAACTCATCATCTATACTCTGGGGTATAAGGCAAGGTATAAAAACTACCAAATTCCAGTCTATAGTGAATAGATTTATGTTGATGTGCTTTAAGGTACACCAGCACTGTTCAGTAGAACTTTTCATAATGATGGAAGTCTAGATTTGTGCTCTCCAGAGTGTAGTCACTAGCCACATGTTGTTGGGCATGTGAAATGGGAGTAGTTTGATTCAGGAAGTGGATTTTAAATTTTGCCTAACTTTAATTTAATTAAATGTCAATAGCCACATGTGGCTAGTGGCTACTGTGTTATACACAGTGCAGAAGTAAACCATGGAAAATAATAAAAAGGAATAATTAGCAACATTTATCTTTAGCATGGGCTTCCCAGGTGACTCAATGGGTAAAGAATATGCCTGCAATGCAGGAGACACAGGAGACATGGGTTCAATCCCTGGGACAGGAAGATCCCCTAGAGGGGGAAATGGCTACTCGCTCTAGTATTCTGGCCAGGAAAATCCCATGGACAGAGGAGCCTAGCCAGCTACAGCCCATAGTGTTGCAAAGAGTCAGACATGACTGAAGTGACTAAGTACAGCACAGCACATCTGTAGCATAAAAGAGAAATCTGGTATCCTGGAGTCACCCATTTAAGTAGCTGTTTATCCTGGTAGCTACATGTGTCTATGAGTTTGCATGATTTACATGTTGCTCAGTGTTTCCTTATGGTGATTTAGTCACTAAGTCATGTCTGTCTCTTTGCGACAACATAGACTGTAGCCCTCCAGGCTCCTCTGTCCATGGAATTCTCCAGGCAACCACACTGGAGTAGGTTGCCATTTCCCACTCCAAGGGGTCTTCCTGACTCAGGGATTGAACCCATGTCTCTTGTGTCTCCTGCATTGGCACGCAGGTTCTTTACCACATGTAAATTTCGTGTCAAAGGCGGGTCCTCTTGTCCTCTTTTTCAGCCTCTGGCTCAGGCTAATATGTAGAGGAGCTTTCGCCTCGAGATAGTAGGCCTTGCCTCTCAACCCTGAATCAGTTTTTTCAATAAGACAAGAAGTTGGAGACTTTCCAAATAATAAAAGCTTTCTTTGAAGACAAAACATTCTCTAGACACTGGCTGTAGAAATGAGTGGAGGCCTCTTAAGTAGATATAACAGCAATCCTTCCTTCAGCTCTCACTGGGAATGACAGCATTAGTGGTTTGAATACATTAAAGGCTGGATAACTCTATACCCA
Organism: Capricornis sumatraensis; assembly: GCF_032405125.1. NCBI lineage: Eukaryota > Metazoa > Chordata > Mammalia > Artiodactyla > Bovidae > Capricornis > Capricornis sumatraensis. The sequence goes on along the minus strand of NC_091092.1, from coordinate 101,635,865 downwards.
CTTCAGGCAGATCATGTATATATATATATATAAATTCCTTGCCCTTTGTCAACCAAGAGAAGGAATTGGGGACTGAAATGCCATGTAAGCCTCTTTGGAATTTAAAGCCCACTTTGATGAGACAGGATTAAGCAAGATAAAGGAAAAAAGCAAGAAAATGAACACAAACACAATTAGACTAGACCAGCCCTTCAGTCAAGTCATGTGTAATTTCCAATGCAAAAAGATTTAATTATGTTGTCATGACCAAAATCACTTATTAAGTGCCCAGTTATATGTGATGCTGAACTGGGAAGATATAGAGAAAAAAGTCAGACTCGGTCTCAGCCCATTCAAGAGACAATAATGAAACAGAAAGATATTTAAGATGGGAATTAAATACATTAATGAATATTTACTTTGAGTACAAATGTAGCCCCCACAGAACAGGCTTGAAACTCAAAAGACTAAAGAACAAAGCTCTGTACTGTTCTCACTTGGATGAAGAAGGTGGGGATGGGGAGGGTGAAAGAGGTTGTTTCGATCTCTTATTCTCTTTCCAATATGCATGACCATGCCATTTGTCCTTTGGGGAAGGTGTGCATATGACAGTGGGGCTGGTTTAGGACTTAGATAGCTTGGAAGCCATACTCTTTCTGCTCCAAACCAGAGAAACACAGTGAGGCACCACTTCTCCTACAGCGTGCACTAATAAAGGTCACAGACAGTGTGTGGAAGAGAGGGAGAGAGAAGAGAGTGAACAACAGCTCAAGTGAGTCAGTGAGCAGTGGAACTCCATTGCTATACATCATTGCCAGAGTCCTTCTAGGCTACAATTGGAGCAGGGATTTTTCTCATCCAAGGATGTGGAGGTGAGAGAAGTAAACTAGGCTTAAAGCTAAGCACAAGGTTGATGACCAAGAAACCAAGAAGAGGAATCCAAATTTTGCCAAATCAAGGTGGTGCTAGAGTGGTGGCTACATGGCGTTGGAGTGACTTTGAGAAGATACCCCATGTCCAAGGGCAGAGAAGCTCCAGCAAGACAGAAGGTGCTGGAGCGTGGCTGTGTAGCACTGGAGCAGCAGCTGTGCTGGTCTGGAGCGACTTTGAAGAGATAACCCACATCCCGGGGCAAAGGAGAAGCCCCAAAAAGGCAGCAGGAGGGGCAAAATCGTGTTTAGAATCAAACCTCATACCTGAGAGAGATGCTCAGCAGGCTCAAACAAACCTTGTGGGCACCAAGACCCAGAGACCCCACAGACACTGAGACAGAACTGTGTTTGAGTGTCTCCTGTGGAGGCATGGGTCAGCAGTGGACTGCCACAGGGGCAGGGGCTCTGGGTGCGGTAGACCTGAGTATGGCATAAGCCCTCTTGGAGGAGGTTGCCATTAACCCCACATAAAGTTGCCAGAACTTACACAGGATTGGGGAAACAAACTCTTGGAGGGCACAAACAAAACCATGTGCACGACAAGACTCAGGAGAAATCAACAGTGACCCTAGAAGAGACTAACAAAGACTTGCCCATGAGCGTCCAGGAGTCTCCAGCAGAGGTGTGGGTCAGTGGTGGCCTGCTGTAGGGTTGGGGGCACTAAGTGCAGTTGTGATTCCAAAGCAAGACCTTTTGAAGGAGATCGTCATTATCTTCATTACCTCCACCATAGTTTGGCCTCAGGTCAAATAGCAGGGAGGGAACACAGCCCCGGTCATCAACAGAAAATTGGTGGTGCATGGCCCCACCAATCAGAACAAGACCCAGTTTCCCCCTCAGTCAGTCTCCCCCACCAGGAAGCTTCCATGAGCTTCTTATTCTTCTCCATCAGAGACAGACAGAATGAAAACCACAATCACAGAAAACTAACCAATCTGATCACATGGACAACAGCCTTGTCTAACTCAATGAAACTATAAGCCACGCCATATAAGGCCACCCAAAACAGATGGATCATGGTAGAGAGTTCTGACAAAATGTGGTCCACTGGAGAAGGGAATGGCAAACCACTTCAGTATTCTTGCCTTGAGAACCCCATGAACAGTATGAAAAGGCGAAAAGACAGGACACTGAAAGATGAACTCCATAGGTCAGTAGGTTCCAAATATGCTACTGGAGATCAGTGGAGAAATAACTCCAGAAAAAATAAAAAGACGGAGCCAAAGCAAAAACAACATCCAGTTGTGGATGGGACTGGTGATGGAAGTAAAGTCCCATGCTGTCTATTGTCCTATAGAGCAATATTACATAGGGACCTGGAATGTTAGGTCCATGAATCAAGGCAAACTGGAAGTGGTCAAACAGGAGATGGCAAGAGTGAACATCGACATATTAGGAATCAGTGAACTAAAATGGACTGGAATGGGTGAATTTAACTCAGATGCCCATTATATCTGCTGCTGTGAACAGGAATCCCTTAGAAGAAATGGAGTAGCCCTCATAGTCAACAAAAAAAGTCCAAAGTGTAGTACTTGGATGCAATCTCAGAAACAACAGAATGATATCTGTTCGTTTCCAAGGCAAACCATTCTATATCAGAGTAACCCAAGTCTATGCCCCAACCAGTAATGCTGAAGAAGCTGAAGTTCAACAGTTCTATGAATAACTACAAGGCCTTCTAGAACTAGCACTCCAAAAAGATGTCCTTTTCATTATAGAGAACTGGAATACAAAAGTAGGAAGTTAAGAGATACCTTGGGTAATAGGCAATTTTGGCCATGGACTACAGAATGAAACAGGGCAAAGGCTAATAGAGTTTCATCAAGATAATGCACTGGTCATAGCAAACACCCTCTTCCAACAACACAAGAGAAGACTCTACACATGGACATCACCAGATGGTCAACACTGAAATCAGATTGATTATATTCTTTGCAGCCAAAGGTGGAGAAGCTCTGTACAGTCATTAAAAACAAGACTGGGAGCTGACTGTGGCTCCAATCATGAACTCCTTAATGCCAAATTCAGACTTAAATTGAAGAAAGTAAGGAAGACCACTAGACAATTCAGGTATGACCTAAATCAAATCTTTTATGATTATACAGTGGAGGTGAGAAATAGACTCAAGGATTCAAGAAATTAGATATGATAGACAGAGTGCCTGAAGAACTATGGATGGAGGTTTGGGACATTGTACAAGAGGCAGTGATCAAGACCATCCCCAAGAAAAAGAAATGCAAAAAGGCAAAATTGGCTCTCTGAGGAGGCCTTACAAATAGCTGTGAAAAGAAGAGAAGTGAAAGGCAAAGGAGAAAAGGAAAGATATACCCATTTGAATGCAGAGTTCCTAAGAATAGCAAGGAGAGATAAGAAAGCCTTCCTCTTAGGGATCAGTGCAAAGAAATATAGGAAAACAATAGAATGGGAAAGACTAGAGAGCTCTTTAAGAAAATTAGAGATACCAAGGGAACATTTTATGAAAAGATGGCCTCAATAAAGGGCAGAAATGGTGTGGACCTAACAGAAGCAGAAAATATTAAGAAGAGATGGCAAGAATACAAAGAACTGTATTAAAAAAATCTTCATGACCCAGATAACCACGATGGTGTGATCACTCACCTAGAGCCAGACATCCTGGAAAGTGAAGTCAAATAAGCCTTAGGAAGCATCATCACAAACAAAGCTAGTGGAGGTGATGGAATTCCAGTTGAGCTATTTCAAATCCTGAAAGATGATGCTGTGAAAGTGCTACACTCAATATGTCAGCAAATTTGGAAAACTCAGCAGTGGCCACAGGACTGAAAAAGGTCAATTTTCATTCAATCCCAAAGAAAGGCAATGCCAAAGAATGCTCAAACTACCGCACAATTGCACTCATCTCACATGCTAGTAAAGTAATGCTCAAAATTCTCCAAGCCATATTTCAACAGTACATGAACTGTGAACTTCCAGATGTTCAAGCTGGCTTTTGAAAAGACAGAAAAACTAGAGATCAAATAGCCAACCCAGAAAAACATCTACTTCTGCTTTATCAACTATGCCAAAGCCTTTGACTGTGTGGATCACCAAAATCTGTGAAATTTTCTTAAAGAGATTGGAATACCAGACCACCTGACTTGCCTCCTGAGAAATCTGTATGCAGGTCAGGAAGCAATAGTTACAACTGGACATGGAACAACAGACTGGTTCCAAATAGGGAAAGGAGTACATCAAGGCTGCATATTGTCACCCTGCTTATTTAACTTATATGCAGAGTACATCTGGAAAAGGCAATGGCAACCCACTCCAGTACTCTTGCCTGGAAAATCCCATGGACGGAGGAGCCTGGTGGGCTGCAGTCCATGGGGTTGCTACGAGTTGGACATGACTGAGCAACTTCACTTTCACTTTTCACTTTCAAGCATTGGAGAAGGAAATGGCAACCCACTCCAGTGTTCTTGCCTGGAGAATCCCAGGGACAGGGAAGCCTGGTGGGCTGCTGTCTATGGGGTCATACAGAGTAGGACACGACTGAAGCAAGTTAGCAGCAGCAGCAGCAGAAGCAGAGTACATCATGAGAAATGCTGGCCTGGATGAAGCACAAGCTGGAATCAAGATTGCTGGGAGAAATATCAATGACCTCAGATATGCAGATGACACCACCCTTATGGCAGAAAGTGAAGAAGAACTAAAGAGCCTCTTGATGAAAGTGAAAGAGGAGAGTGAAAAAGTTGGCTTAAAGCCCAACATTCAGAAAACTAAGATTATGGCATCCGGTCCCATCACTTCATGGCAAATAGATGGGGAATCAGTAGAAACAGTGGCTGACTTTATTTTGGGGGGCTCCAAAATCACTGCAGAGGATGATTGCAGCCATGAAATTAAAAGACGCTTACTCCTTGGAAGAAAAGTTATGACCAACCTCAGTTCAGTTCAGTTCAGTTCAGTTCAGTTCAGTCACTCAGTCGTGTCCGACTCTTTGCGACCCCATGAATCACAGCACGCCAGGCCTCCCTGTCCATCACCAACTCCCAGAGTTCACTCAGACTCACGTCCATCGAGTCCATGATGCAATCCAGCCTTCTCATCCTCTGTCGTCCCCTTCTCCTCCTGCCTCCAGTCCCTCCCAGCATCAGAGTCTTTTCCAATGAGTCAACTCTTCGCATGAGGTGGCCAAAGTACTGGAGTTTCAGCTTTAGCATTAGTCTTTCCAAAGAACACCCAGGACTGATCTCCTTTAGAATGGACTGGTTGGATCTCCTTGTAGCCCAAGGGACTCTCAAGAGTCTTCTCCAGTACCACAGTTCAAAAGCATCAATTTTTTGGTGCTCAGCTTTCTTCACAGTCCAACTCTCACATCCATACATGACCACTGGAAAAACCATAGCCTTGACTAGATGGACCTTTGTTGGAAAAGTAATGTCTCTGCTTTTGAATATGCTATCTAAGTTGGTCATAACTTTTCTTCCAAGGAGTAAGCATATTTTAATTTCATGGCTGCAATCACCATCTGCAGTGATTTTGGAGCCCCCCAAAATAAAGTCTGTCACTGTTTCCACTGTTTCTCCATCTATTTCCCATGAAGTGATGGGACAAGATGCCATGATCTTAGTTTTCTGACCTAGACAACACATTAAAAATCAGAGACATTACTTTGCTAACAAAGGTCTGTCTAGTCAAAGCTACGGTTTTTCCAGTAGTCATGTATGGATGTGAGAGTTGGACTTTAAAGAAAACTGAGCTCCTAAGAATTGATGTTTTTGAACTGTGGTGTTAGAGAAGACTCTTGAGAATCCCTTGGACAGCAAGGAGATCTAACCAGTCAATCCTAAATGAAATCATTCCTGAATATTCATTTGAAGGACTGATACTGAAGCTGAAACTCCAATACTTTGGCCATCTGATGCAAAGAACTGACTCATTTGAAAAGATTCTGATGCTGGTGATGATTGAAGGTGGGAGAAGTGGGCCACAGAGGATGAGATGGTTGGATGGCATCACCAACTCAACGGACCTGAGTTTGAGTAAGCTCTGGGAGTTGGTGATGGACAGGTAGGCCTGGCATGCTGCAGTCCATGGGGTCGCAAAGAGTCAGACACGACTGAGTGACTGAACTGAGACTGAAAATGAAGAAAAAACATGATCTCACTAAATACTCTCTACATGAGACTCACATGAAATGTGTGTGCTCAGTTACTAAGTTGTGTCTGACTCTTTGTGACCTCATGGACTATAGCCCACCAGGCTCCTCAGTCCATGAGGTGTTCAGGCAAGAATACTGGAGTGGGTTGCCATTTCCTCCTCAAGGGATCTTCCCGACCCAAGGATCAAACCCATGTCTCCTGCATCTCTTGTATTGGCAGGTGGATTCTTTACCATTGAGCTACCTTGGAAACTCTAAATACAACAGCATAGGTGGGTTGAAAGTAAGAGGATAGAAAAGATAGAGGATATATTCATTAATTTAAAAAAATAGGAGTATCTATGTTAATATAATAAGTAAACTTCAGAGCAAAGAAAGTTACCAAGACAAAGAAGGGCATTACCTAATGATAAAATAATCATCCACTAAAAAGACATAATGATCCTATATATGTAAGTATAATAGTGTTACCAGCAGAATGTCAAATTCCTCTGTTCTTGTTCTCTTGAGGGAAAGAATTCAGATGAGATACACAGAGCAGTTTTAAGTAACAAGAGTGTTATTAAGCAAAATGAATGTACACTCCCAAGAAAGGATGAGAGTGTGCTGTCTGGAAACCAGAAGCAGTCCCATAATGTTGGCAGGGCTGGTTTTTCAGAGTGGTGGAACGTCCCTTCCTATGTCCTACATTGTTGTTTTGACAAGTTGATTGGCAACTTTAGTTTGTATAACTTTTTTCATTGTGCACAGGTACTTACCCACCATCACCGAAGTGAAACCCACAGGGGCGGGGGTGCAAAAAACAAAATGCTCATTTATTACAAATTTGGCATAATGAACCCGGGTTATTTTGTTTACGTCTTGGTTCACTTGCACCTGTGCTCGTGGGTTTTAGCTTGCTTAGTACTGATAAGGCTGGCAACTTCGTGGTCTTTGACCACAAAAAGGGAGGATCTCTGGGTGTGATCTGGGCACCAGTGTTTAGGTGAAGGAGGGAAAGACGACCCTGTCCCAGTTAGGCTGGGGACCACTCATGTCTGACTAACTACCTAGCAAAACAACAGAGCTTCAAAATATGTGAAGCAAAATCTGACAGAGTCGAAGGGAAATTTAGGTAAACCTGTAATTATAATAATTTTATATAATTGTAATACTTTTATATAATTATAATTCTATAATTTTTGGAGAAAGAAATGGAAACCTACTCCAGTATTCTTGCCTGGAGAATCACCATGGACAGAGGATCCTGGCAGGCTACAGTCCATGGGGTCACAAAGAGCCAGAGACAACTGAAGCAACTGAGCACACATGTATTTATAATTGGGGACTTCAACAGTCCACTCACAGAAATGGATAGAATTACTGGAGAGAAAAATGGCAAGCATGTAGAACTGAAAAACATCATTAACCAAGATTTAATGGACATATATAGAACACTTGGCCAAATAATAATAGAATACACATTTTTCAAGTGTCCACAGAACATTTCACACGGCCAAGATAGACCATATCTTAGGCAATTTAATCATACCTCAACAAATCTAAAAGAATTGAAATCATATACAGTATGTTTTCTCATCAGAGCAGAATCAAACTAAGAATAATAGAAAGAAAACAGGAAAATATCAGAATATTTATAAATTAAACAACACATGTGAGTAATCGATGGATCAAAGAGGACATCTGAAAGAAAATTATTAAAAAGAACAGAAAATAATGAAACTGAAAAGACAACATATCAAAATATGTGGGATACAGTCAAAGTCATACTGAGGGAGCAATTTATAGCACTAAATTTTACATTAGAAAAGAAAAAAGTGTCAGCTCCATAATCTAAACAACTACTTCAAGAAACTAGAAAAGCAAAATAAATCCAAATCAAGCAGAAGGAAGGAAATAATAAAGATAAGAACAGAAATACATGAAGTTGAAAATAAGAAAAGAACAGAGAAAATCAATGACTCAAAAAAGCTAGTTATTTTCAAAAATCAGTAAAATAAATTCCTAACAAGACTTACAAAGATAAAAAGTGAGAATATACAAATCACAAAAATCTCTAATTAAATGGACTATCAGTACAGACCCTACAACCATTAAAAGGATAATAAGGGAATACTATGAATAACTTTACATTTATGAAATTGACAGCTGAGATGAACCAATTCCTCAAAAAGCACAAACTACCAAAACTCACCAAGATGAAATAGACAATATGAATAGATCTGTAACCTATTTAAAAAATTGAATTTGTAATTGAAAGCTTCCCAAAACAGCAATCTTCAGGCCTAGATGGTTTTATTGGCGAATTCCACCAAACATTTAAAGAACTAATGCCAGTTTTACACAATTTCTTTTAGAGAATAAATGATTATGGTTGTTTTAAGCTGCCTGGGCTTCCCTCATGGCTCAGTTGGTAAAGAATTTGCCTGCAGTGCAGAAGATCCAGGTTCAATTTCTTGGTCGGGACGAATCCCTGGAGAAAGGAATGACTACCCAGTCCAGTATTCTTGCCTGGAGAATCCCATAGACAGAGGAGCCTGGTGGGTTACAGTCCATGGGGTTGAAAACAGTTGGACACTACTGAGTGACTAACACTTTCACTTTCAAACTTTGACATGGATGGTTCCATAGTAATAGATAACTGAAACACCCAGTCACTTACATTCTCTTCTTGTGGTTCTTTTGTATTCTGTAACCCATGCCAGTTCAAATTGGCCCCTTCCTTATAAAAGAGCTATTATATTAATTGTAGAGAATTCAGTTGGTCTATCTGCAATTGTGCAGTCACTATACTTGTACGATTGACCAATGCCTTACTTAGATCATTCTGCTATTCTTGTTTTGAAATGGTCTGTCCTCTAGCTCATGCAGTACAGTGTGTCCTCTTTCACACTGAAATAAAGTAAATATATAGAATACAACCAGCTACTTGTCATCTCCATTTCCTCTATCTGTCTGCCTTAGACCTTTACTCTGGTCACAGGGGCCATAGAGCCTGTTCTATCTTATGGCAGGAAGATATTTCAGGCTGGTCATTAAGGTTTTAGAGCTGTTATTTATAACTAACATTTGTTGACATCTTACTAAATACTGGGACGATACATGTATTTTTCACTTAATTTTTTACAATAGCTTCAAAAGAGAAGCACACTATTATCCACATTTTACAGGTGAGGAACTGAGGCTTAGAGGATATAGTAGGTTGAATAGTGTGACCCCCAAATTCATGTCCACCCAGAACTACAGAATGTGAGTTAATTTGGAAATAGGGTCTTTGCAAATGTAATTAGTTTAGATGAGGTCACATAAGAGTAGAATGGGCCTCTAGTCCAAGGACCCAAGTCATTATAGAAGGAGAAGGCACACAGAAACCCAGAGAGAAGAATCCCTGTAAAAACAGAGGCACAGATTGGAGTGATGTCAAGGAAGTCAAGGAACACTAAGCATTGCTAGCAAACTCCAGCCAAAAGAGGGGCATGGGGCCATTTCTTCCTCAGAGCCTTCAGAAAAGAACCAACCCATCCGACAGCTTGATTTAGGATTTGTGGCCTCCTGAATTATCAAAGAAGAAACTTGTTATTTTGAGCCACCCAGTTAGAGATAATTTGTTATAGCAGCTCAGTTGCTAAGCCGTGTCCAACTCTTTTGTGACCCCATGGACTGCAGCCTTCCAGGCTCCTATGTCCATGGGATTTCCCAGGCAGGAACACTGGAGTGGGTTGCCATTTCTTAGGCCAGGGGATCTTACGCCAGGGATTGATCCTGTGCTTCCTGCATTGCCAGGTGGATTCTTTACCATTGAGCCACCAGGGAAGTCTCTTGTTATAGCAGCACTAATACAGAGGTGTTAAGTAGTTTGTCTAAGATCTCACTGTAGAAGCCATGGCTTGAAACAAGGTCTGTCTGATTCCAGAGCAACAATATTTAACAAATATACTCTCTGATTTCTCTATAGTGCCCCATCAAAACATCTCCCTACTACCCAGAAATGCCTCCTTTATGATATATAGTAAGTCCCCTACACATGATCCTTCAAGTTACAAACTTTCAGAGATGCAAGCGTGTGTTTGCATGTCCAATCATGTAAGTTAGTTCACATGGTCTGGCTTACATTGTCATGTGTATGTATCCTCTACAAGTGACTGTGCTTTTGTGGACTTTACTGTGATTGTTTTATGTATTATTTCTGTGAAATGTATTATCAACTTATTACAGTACAGGAATATAGTACAGTACTATACAGTTGATTGTGTTAGTTGGGTACCTAGGCTAGCTTTGTTGAACTTACAGATAATTGGATTTATGAAGTGCTTTCAGAATGGAGGTCTTTAAGCATTTAACATCTTCCTTGGCCCCGGGAACCTAGGTTTTGTTGCTTGACCATTTCCTGCCAACTCTATATGAGTTACACTAGTTTCTGTGGTTAACAACATAGATACAGGTATAGGTGTAAATGTAGATATAGATAGATATAAATAAAATTCAGTGTAAGTAAGGCTTTCTGTCCTAGTTACCTTTGTTTCCCAGGTACATGGTTTAGTGTTCTCTATATCTAACAAAAGTTCAATAATGCCTGGTAATTAATTAGAAAAGAATGAATAGATATTTTCTATTGAGGGCCTTATAATCTCATTTCAAAGATTAAGTAAATCTCTAATATCAAGCCTGTGCATCTAGTTAAATAATGTGAAGAGAGCATGGAAATCAATTTTTTAATATAGTAATTAAGAGCATGGGCTTTTGAATCACTGTTTATGGGTTCAAATCCAATCTCTACCACTTTTTGGCTGTGTGTCAGTGGGCAAGTTGATTTATCTCTCTGCGCTTCATTGTCTTATTTTTCAAAATGATGATCATAATAAATACCACAAAGAGTTTTGTTAATATTAGCTCAGTTCATGAATACAAAATGCTTAGCATGGTACTTGGCCCATACAAAGTGATTAAGCTATGATAGTTCTCACAGTTTTAGATGAACATATCACAAATATACACAGCATGAGCATGACTAGGATTCTTATATTATCACATGAATATAAAGAGGAACACATATATTTTAATTGTTACTAAAGGTGGATTCAATTATTTGAATGAACCTTTGGTTTTCTTCATAAAGTCCTCTATTAATGAATCCCTCTAGGTCCTGTTGTTTAGTTGCTCAGTCGTGTCCAACTCTTGTTACTCCATGGACTGTAGCCCACCAGGCTCCTTTGTCCATGGGATTTCCCAGGCAAGGATACTGGAGTGGGTGGCCATCTCCCTCTCCAAGGGTCATTTAATATAGCTAATTCAAAAAGAAAGTCCAAGTATTGTAATTGCTGCCAAGACTTTGGGGCAGAGGAGGTAAGCAATCTCCTCATGGAAAGCTTCCTTAACCACCTAGACACCTGTGGATGTCACACACCTTCTACTACTACACTGCCTACACATAGTAGATGCTATTTCAATGTGTCCATGGTTTTAACTGAATTTTTATTAATACCAGTCTTTCAGAAAATTCTTGGTTGGAGATTGCTAGCAACCACATACCTAAACATTTCTCAGTGGGGAAGAGCTGGGTGACATCACTTAACTGGAAGATACAAGGGATCTGGCTGTGACTGTGTTTACAGAAGGCCTGGCAGCTCATCCATTTCTGGGCCTTCTAGCTTAAGCAAATGTCTGGAATTCTGATGCTCTGAATGCAAACTTCCTGGCCAGCCAGTTATTCCATTGCAGGCCCAGATAAATCTCTAGAGCTCTGTTCCCCTTCCTGCAAAATAACATTCTCCTCCCTCACCTCTCATTTCTCTTGCTGCGTGGAAAATGTGATATCTTTATGACCCTTAGCAGCAATGCATGATTTAGAATAGCTAAGTAAAGAGAGCTATAAACAATGGTTGGGATGCAGTATGTTTGCCACCTTCTAATTTATTTCCTCTCCATCTGACTTCAGATGAGAAAGGAAAAGTTGCTGTTTATTTACAGGAACAATATTTTTATGGCTCAGCTCTATCAAGTTAGGTTTTGAGTCTGTTTAACATAAATTTCTTAGAGTTAAACTCCAATTCTATCTATGTTTTTCTAAGGTAGAAGTATAAATTAAGTGAAAGTTGGGTAAGGTAAATAGTTCAGTCAAATCATCTATATGGTGCCCTCTGTTGAGGTTTTGGGTCCAGCTGGGCTGAACATACCCAGAGGAAGGTGGGTAGGCCCTCTCTCCTGTCCCACAGACTCGAATAAACAGGGTTGTGTTGACCCTCCCATCTCTTTATATTATGGAATGCTTCTTCTTTTAGACTTATCCTTCTTGCCACTATTATGCATGTCTAGTGACTGCAGGCATGAAATTAAAAGACGCTTACTCCTTGGAAGAAAAGTTATGACCAACCTAGATAGTATATTCAAAAGCAGAGACATTACTTTGCCAACTAAGGTCAGTCTAGTCAAGGGTATGGTTTTTCCTGTGGTCATGTATGGATGTGAGAGTTGGACTATGAAGAAAGCTGAGTGCCGAAGAATTGATGCTTTTGAACTGTGGTGTTGGAGAAGATGCTTGAGAGTCCCTTGGACTGTAAGGACATCCAACCAGTCCATTCTGAAGGAGATCAGCCCTGGGATTTCTTTGGAAGGAATGATGCTAAAGCTGAAGCTCCAGTACTTTGGCCACCTGATGCGAAGAGTTGACTCACTGGAAAAGACTCTGATGCTGGGAGGGATTGTGGGCAGGAGGAGAAGGGGACGACAGAGGATGAGATGGCTGGATGGCATCAGTGACTCGATGGACATGAGTCTGAGTGAACTCTGGGAGTTGGTGATGGACAGGGAGGCCTGGTGTGCTGCGATTCACGGGGTCGCAAAGAGTCAGACATGACTGAGCGACTGAACTGAACTGAACTGAACTGAGCATGCTGTCTTGGTTTATATTGTCTTCCACCACATCCAAAAGCAGACCCTGATTGGATAAACAACCAGGTCTTACTGTATAGCACAGGGAACTATACTCAAGATCCTGGGATAAAAGGTAATGGAAAATAATATAAAGAGAGAATATATAATGTGTATGGGCTTCCCTGGTGGCTCAGTGGGAAAGAATCCACCTGCCAATGCAGGAGCCAGAGGTCATTGTTGTGGCTGTGGGTAAGAGCATCAAAAGTTGAAACTAGGAGAGGAGATAGGGCCAAATCTTGAGGCTTTGGAAGTATAGCTAAGGGATTTGGACTGTACACTATATTTAATGATGAGGCACAGATTTTATTTTTTAAAAAAATTATTTATTTATTTTTGGCTGTGTCAGGTTCTAGTTGTGGTATGAAGAATCTTTTGTTGCAGCATGCAGGCTTTAGTTGACCCAACCAGAAGTCAAACCCACATCCACTTCAAGGCAGATTCTTAACCACTGGACCACCAGGGAGGTTCCCAGATTTTAAAGTAGTATAATTAGATAGGCATTGGAGATAGATAACCTTGGAGCCATATGGTGGGAATAGTAGTGTATGTGTTTGTATGTATATGTGTGTGTGTATGAAGCCCTCCAGGAGATTCTGATGTGGCTCCTTGCTTGACATCCACTGTTACACAGGATGAAGGGGAGAGAAAGCACTGTTGAGAGGGAGGAAGCAGTGTGGAGCTGTGATGGTCAGCTTTATGTATCAACTTGATTAGGTTACAGTCCCCAGTGATTTTCTAGACATGATTAACATCTCTAATCAATTAGCTTTAAGTAGAGGAGATGATTTTAGGTGATCTAGGTGGGCCTGGCCTAATCAGTTGAAAGGCCTTAAGGGGCAAACTGAGTTATTCATAAAGAAGAAGAAATTCTGCCTGTGGATGGCAGCAGAAGCTCACCACCTAAAGGTTTGCAGCCTACTGGCCTGCCCTTTGTATTTTAGATTTGTCAGTTTCCCACAATCAGCACAGCTCTCTCCTATTAGTTCTGTTTCTCTGTCAGAACCCCGACTGACACAAGGGTGGTTGACAAAGTTCAGATTAAAGACAATGAAAGACATCCCTTATTGGGATCATGGGAACTGAGATGGAAATTGTATTTTAAGAGGCATTTCTGAGATGAAATCAATGGGGGTTAGAGATGAGACTTAAAGTAGGGGTGAGAAATAGAAAAAAAGTAAAGTGAGATTTATCATCCTAGAAATTGCATGGATGGTTATGTTGTGGATGGAGATTAAGAACTCAGGAATGATAAAATGTTTGGAGATGGAAAGCGCCAGTTATTTTAGGACTTCGCATTGCTGTGTGTCCAGCTGGCATTTGAAAATGAGTTTGATTCTCAGGGGGACGTCTGCATGCAGAGAAGAATCTGAATATTCACTTGATTCTGGAAAAATGTTTTTCTCTCTTCCTTTAATTATGCCCATTTCCTTTTAGTCCAGTTCTATTTGCTCATCTTTGTTTTTTCATAACACGTGTGTATGCCTTGCTGCTTAGTTGTGTCCAACTCTTTGCAACCCCATGGGCTGTAGCCCAGCAGGCTCCTCTGTCTGTGGGATTTCCCAGGCAAGAATATTGGAGTGACTTGCCATTTCCTTCTTCAGGGGATCTTCCTGACCCAGGGATCAAACCTGAGTCTCCTGTGACCTTCCTCAAATTTCTAGTGATTCTTGGATGTCAGTTCATATTTAGCCTGATGCTGTATCCACTACGTATGCTCTTGTGCAAATGTGTTGCCACTGCTAAGTCACTTCAGTCATGTCCGACTCTGTGGGACCCCAGAGATGGCAGCCTACCAGGCTCGCCTGTCCCTGGGCTTCTCCAGGCAAGAACACTGGAGAATCAACAGTGGGTTGCCATTTCCTTCTCCAAGACATGAAAGTGAAAAGTGAAAGTGAAGTCACTCAGTCTTGTCCGACCTTCAGCGACGCCATGGACTGCAGCCTTCCAGGCTCCTCTGTCCATGGGATTTTCCAGGAAAGAGTGCTGGAGTGGGGTGCCATTGCCTTCTCCAACAAATGTTAAGGAAATCTAACTCAGAATTGGAGTTTGTAAGCCATGAAGGGAAAGTTCTCATGTATGTACCATTAATAAAAACTTGCATAGTCCTGCAGGAATAAGGGAGATTTTCTCTAGGCAGTCAACAACAAGGAATTCTTGCCAATGAGAAACCATCACTACTTCAAACTCTCATTTTCCTCCAATGAACTTTTGTTCAAAACAACCCCTCCCAACTTTCTCCTTTCCTCTCTAGAAGAACACTATCCTCTGTTCTCTGGGCTTGCCTATCATTTGCCATAGTTTGGTTGCCCCCAGTTGCAATTCTTATGCTATTCCCAAACAAACTTGATTTTGCTGGCCAAATCACTTACCTTTTTATTTTAAAAGATTGACACCCTACATAACAATGGGGGGCAGGTAGTGAAAACCCACTGACAGTGTGTACCTAAGACAATTCTCTAATGAAGTACCTTAGAGGCTTTTTCAGTCTTAAAATTAGTTAATGCTCATCTTAAACCCTTGAAGATAGTTACATAGGCTTCCCTGGTGGCTCAGTTGGTAAAGAATCTGCCTGCAATGCAGGAGACCTGGGTTTGATCCCTGGGTCAGGAAGATCCCCTGGAGAAGGAAATGGCACCTTACTCCAGTATTCTTGCCTGGGAAATCCCATGGACAGAGGAACCTGGCAGGCTACAGTCCATGGGGTTGCAAAAGTCAGACACAACTTAGCAACTAAACCTACCTACATATTTGCCCTGATACTTTAAGTTTCCGGTTCCCAGTTATTTTTTCCATAAACAAATCCTATCAGTTTTCCATGTTCCAGGGTTTCAGAATTTTTAGTTCACTCCCAGTTTCCTGTCTTGACTTCCTTTTCTTGTGTTTCAATTTCACTGTTTTATGTTTTTTAAAAAATCACATTTTCCTGCCTTAGGGGACCTTGGCAGGACAGTCAGTGTCATGGATATTCTGCACTTGCGTCTTTAGATCCGTGCTCCCTTTCTTCTGCTCTCTTCCCCAGGAACTGAGCTGTATGAGCTGCAACAATGCACCCTTTTGCCTATGTTCTCGTTGATTTTGGCAAACAGCAAGCACTTGCAAGAGAACAGAGGGCAGGAAGAGAATGAGAGAGGTTAAGATATTTATACCCAGAGTTGCCTCAAGGTCAAAGATGGAAAGGTTCTATTTCTCTGCTGATGGCCATCCCATTGATCCTCTCCTATAGCCACAGGTCTTTACAGGTTCCTTCCTCTTGCTGATTCAGCTCTGGGGATTATAGGAGTGCTTGCAGTGCTTCACCATTTCCTGTTGCATTCTCCTAATTCCGCCCAAACTTGTAAGTTCAGTTCAGTCGCTCAGTTGTGTCCGACTCTTTGTGACCCCATGAATCGCAGCACGCCAGGCCTCCCTGTCCATCACCAACTCCCAGAATTCACTCAGACTCACGTCCATCGAGTCCGTGATGCAATCCAGCCATCTCATCCTCTGTCGTCCCCTTCTCCTCCTGCCCCCAATCCCTCCCAGCATCAGAGTCTTTTCCAATGAGTCAACTCTTCGCATCAGGTGGCCAAAGTACTGGAGCTTCAGCTTTAGCATCATTCCTTCCAAAGAAATCCCAGGGCTGATCTCCTTCAGAATGGACTGGTTGGATCTCCTTGCAGTGCAAGGGACTCTCAAGAGTCTTCTCCAACACCACAGTTCAAAAGCATCAATTCTTCCGTGCTCAGCCTTCTTCACAGTCCAACTCTCACATCCATACATGACCACTGGAAAAACCATAGCCTTGACTAGATGGACCTTAGTTGGCAAAGTAATGTCTCTGCTTTTGAGTATGCTATCTAGGTTGGTCATAACTTTTCTTCCAAGGAGTAAGCGTCTTTTAATTTCATGGCTGCAGTCACCATCTGCAGCGATTTTGGAGCCCAAAAAAATAAAGTCTGACACTGTTTCCACTGTTTCCCCATCTATTTGCCATGAAGTGATGGGACCAGATGCCATGATCGTCGTTTTCTGAATGTTGAGCTTTAAGCCAACTTTTTCACTCTCCACTTTCACTTTCATCAAGAGGCTTTTTAGTTCCTCTTCACTTTCTGCCATAAGGGTGGTATCATCTGTATATCTGAGGTTACTGATATTTCTCCCGGCAATCTTGATTCCAGCTTGTGTTTCTTCCAGCCCATTGTTTCTCATGATGTACTCTGCATAGAAGTTAAATAAGCAGGGTGACAATATACAGCCTTGACGTACTCCTTTTCCTATGTGGAACCAGTCTGTTGTTCCATGTCCAGTTCTAATTGTTGCTTCCTGACCTGCAGACAGATTTCTCAAGAGGCAGGTCAGGTGGTCTGGTATTCCCATCTCTTTCAGAATTTTCCACAGTTGATTGTGATCCACACAGTCAAAGGCTTTGGCATAGTCAATGAAGCAGAAATAGATGTTTTTCTGGAACTCTCTTGCTTTTTCCATGATCCAGCGGATGTTGGCAATTTGATCTCTGGTTCCTCTGCCTTTTCTAAAACCAGCTTGAACATCAGGGAGTTCACAGTTCACGTATTGCTGAAGCCTGGCTTGGAGAATTTTGAGCATTACTTTACTAGCATGTAAGACAAGTGCAATTGTGCGGTAGTTTGAGCATTCTTTTGCATTGCCTTTCTTTGGGATTGGAATGAAAACTGACCTTTTCCAGTCCTGTGGCCACTGCTGAGTTTTCCAAATTTGCTGGCATATTGAGTGTAGCACTTTCACAGCATCATCTTTTAGGATTTGAAATAGCTCCACTGGAATTCCATCACCTCCACTTGGTTTGTTCATAGTGATGCTTTCTAAGGCCCTCTTGACTTCACATTCCAGGATGTCTGGCTCTAGATGAGTGATCACACCATCGTGTTTATCTGGGTCATGAAGATCTTTTTTGTGCAGTTCTTCCGTGTATTCTTGCCACCTCTTCTTAATATCTTCTGCTTCTGTTAGGTCCAGACCATTTCTGTCCTTTATCGGGCCCATCTTTGCATGAAATGTTCCCTTGGTATCTCTAATTTTCTTGAAGAGATCTCTAGTCTTTCCCATTCTGTTGTTTTCCTCTATTTCTTTGCATTTATTGCTAGAGAAGGCTTTCTTATCTCTTCTTGTTATTCTTTGGAACTCTGCATTCAGATGCTTATATCTTTCATTTTCTCCCTTGTTTTTAGCCTCTGTTCTTTTCACAGCTATTTGTAAGGCCTCCCCAGACAGCCATTTTGCTTTTTTGCATTTATTTTCCATGGGGATGGTCTTGATCCCTGTCTCCTGTACAATGTCACAAACCTCAGTCCATAGTTCATCAGCACTCTATCAGATCTAGGCCCTTAAATCTATTTCTCACTTCCACTGAATAATCATAAGGGATTTGATTTAGGTCATACCTGAATGATCTAGCGGTTTCCCCTGCTTTCTTCAATTTAAGTCTGAATTTGGTAATAAGGAGTTCATGATCTGAGCCACAGTCACCTCCTGGTCTTATTTTTGTTGACTATATAGAGCTTCTCCATCTTTGGCTGCAAAGAATATAATGAATCTGATTTTGGTGTTGACCATCTGGTGATGTCCATATGTAGACTCTTCTCTTGTGTTGTTGGAAGAGGGTGTTTGCTATGACCAGTGCATTTTCTTGGCAAAACTCTATTAGTGTTTGCCCCGCTTCATTCCACATTCCAAGGCCAAATTTACCTGTTAGTCCAGGTGTTTCTTGATTCCTGCTTTTGCATTCTAGTTCCCTATAATGAAAAGGACATCTTTTTTGGGTGTTAGTGTCTTGTAGGTCTTCGTAGAACTGTTCAACTTCAGCTTCTTCAGTGTTACTGGTTGGGGCATAGACTTGGATTACTGTGATATTGAATGGTTTGCCTTGGAAATGAATAGAGATCATTCTGTCATTTTTGAGATTGCATCCAAGTACTGCATTTCAGACTGTTTTGTTTACCATGATGGCTACTCCATTTCTTCTGAGGGATTCCTGCCCGCAGTAGTAGATATAATGATCATCTGAGTTAAATTCACCCATTCTGGTCCATTTTAGTTCCATGATTCCTAGAATGTCGACATTCACTCTTTCCATCTCTTGTTTGACCACTTCCAATTTGCCTTGATTCATGGACCTGACATTCCAGGTTCCTATGCAATATTGCTCTTTACAGCATCGGACCTTGCTTCTATCACCAGTCACATCCACAGCTGGGTATTGTTTTTGCTTTGGCTCCATCCCTTCATTCTTTCTGGAGTTATTTTTCCACTCATCTCCAGGAGCATATGGGGCACCTACTGACCTGGGGAGTTCCTCTTTCAGTATCCTATCATTTTGCCTTTTCATACTGTCCATGGGGTTATCAAGGCAAGAATACTGAAGTGGCTTGCCATTCCCTTCTCCAGTGGACCACATTCTGTCAGACCTCTCCACCATGACCCGCCCGTCTTGGGTTGCCCCGTGGGCATGGCTTAGTTTCATTGAGTTAGACAAGGCTGTGGTCCTAGTGTGATTAGATTGACTCGTTTTCTGTGAGTATGGTTTCAGTGTGTCTGCCCTCTGATGCTCTCTTGCAACACCTACCATCTTACTTGGGTTTCTCTTGCCTTGGGCGTGGGGTATCTCTTCACGGCTGCTCCAGCAAAGCGCAGCCACTGTTTCTTACCTTGGACGAAAGGTATCCCCTCAAGGATACCTTGTAAACAGCTCCTTAATTAAACTCTTTAAAATCATGCGAATATCCTGTACTTCCTGTCAGCATCCAGACCCACTTAGGAGTGGAGGAAGAGGCTTGAATTAGAAGCCCAGTGAATGAGATTAGGGATTCATTTGGGTAAAGAGGACTTCAACACCTATTTTTGAACTTCAAATGGCCAATTCTTCCATTTGTCTTTTGTTGCAGCACAATTTAGAAGTTAAGACTCTGACCCTGGAGTCAGATCACTTGGGTCTGAATACCAGTTCCACAATTGTTAGCTGTTCATTCTTTAAATTTTACATAACCATTTTGAGCTTCAGTTTCTTTATTCATAAAATAGAGATAATAATAATATCTGCCTCATTGGGGCTGTTTTGAAGCTTAAATGAGTTGGTTAACTGCTCACAGTAGCTCAACAAGGACTACATTATATGTTATATATATATGTTACTAAAAAACCTCTTGATGAAAGTGAAAGTGGAGAGTGAAAAAGTTGGCTTAAAACTCAACATTCAGAAAATGAAGATCATGGCATCCGGTCCTATCACTTCATGGCAAATAGATGGGGAAACAATGGAAACAGTGTCAGAGTTTATTTTGGGGGGCTCCAAAATCACCCAGATGGTGACTGCAGCCATGAAATTAAAAGATGCTTACTCCTTGGAAGAAAAGTTATGACCAACCTAGATAGTATATTCAAAAGCAGAGACATTACTTTGCCAACTAAGGTCCATCTAGTCAAGGCTATGGTTTTTCCTGTGGTCATGTATGGATGTGAGAGTTGGACTGTGAAGAAGGCTGAGCGCCAAAGAATTGATGCTTTTGAACTGTGGTGTTGGAGAAGACTCTTGAGAGTCCCTTGGACTGCAAGGACATCCAACCAGTCCATTCTGAAGGAGATCAGCCCTGGGATTTCTTTGGAAGGAATGATGCTAAAGCTGAAGCTCCAGTACTTTGGCCACCTGATGCGAAGAGTTGACTCATTGGAAAAGACTCTGATGCTGGGAGGGATTGTGGGCAGGAGGAGAAGGGGACAACAGAGGATGAGATGGCTGGATGGCATCACTGACTCGATGGACAGAAGTCTGAGTGAATTCTGGGAGTTGGTGATGGACAGGGAGGCCTGGCGTGCTGCGATTCATGGGGTCACAAAGAGTCGGACACGGCAGAGAGACTGAACTGAACTGAACTGAAGTTAAGGAATATGTTAGCTGCTACAGTTATTGCAGTTATCAGTGTTATTATCCTTTCTTCTTGTTCCCTTATCCAAACCCATAAGAGGCAGCATGACTCAACACTACATTTAGAGCTAGAAAGACAACTTTACAACAGGCTGCTTCTCCAGTCCCCTATGCAAGATTATTTAGCAGAACAAAGAGAAACTGAACACTTGAATCAATTTTAAAGTTCCCACATTTTTTCCATTTTTTGGACCCGGTACATTAGTGCTCTTCTCAGGGTTCTTGTATCTTCTCTCCTCTTTCTCCTTTCCAACCCTCATAATTTAGAAGACTGAATCATGCTCTCCATCTTAGGAGAGTGAAACACTATTTCCATTGCTGAAACTTGAGTGCACGGGTCAAGGAGTGTTTTAACCTCTGACTTCTGGTGTCCTGCCTGTTTCCCAAGCCCATTCTCTCCTCAGTGTATTTGGTCTCATGTTGGACTTCCCCGGTAGCCCTAGTGGTAAAGAATCCACCTGCATTGTTGGAGATGCAAAAGATATGGGTTTGATCCCTGGGTCAGGAAGATCCCCTGGAGGAGGGCATGGCAACCCACTCCAGTATTCTTGCTTGGAGAATTCCATGGATAGAGGAGCCTGGTGGGCTACAGTCCATGGGGTCACGAAGAGTCAAACATGACTGAGCATGCACACTTGCGCACGTGCACACACACACACACTGATTGAGATGGAAAATGTAGAGGTTTTACAGTTTTCAGATCTGTAACTAACATACACTGGAGACTGTACAAACAAGAAATGATACAGTGTGATTCTAGTTACTACTCAGTGATGTTAATGGAATAATCCTGCTTGTCATAGACAAGGTTCTTTTAGTTGTAAGAAATAGAAACCCACGCAAACTCGTTTATGCCAGAAAGAGGAATTTCTTATGTGAATACAAGGATAACCACAGAACGGAAATGCAGGGAGTGGAGCTAAGCCTCTTTGTGAGTTGGAACTATGAGTTAAAAATTCAAACAGTAATTTGAGGTTGTCTGTCTGTCATACTTTTTGATCTCTCCCACTGTGGCTTCCCCACTCTTGATTATTTGAAGACTGGCTTCTCCCCATGAGTGGTAGGTAATGACTGCCCTGCTTTTTTCACATTTGTCTGTTTTTTCTTCCAGTATCAAGAGACTGACAAGATATAAAGAATCCCACCTGTACATTCCAAGGAGAAAGACTGTGATTGGTCCAGCTTGGAGGCAGAGTCTGCCCTGGATCCAATCAGCTGTGTGACCTGAGACTCAGGGTTCCATAATACAGACATGGTTGCCAGGGCCCCATTGCTATGGGTGACAAAAACAGTTCTCAGAAAAACAGGCTTGTTTGGGGATAGATAGATATCCTTAAACATGTTTCTTACACCTTTGTTTTCCTCTTTCCCCTGTCTCTTCATATTCTCCCATGGTAGAAATAAAATTTTTATTTGACTAAAAAAATAGGGAACCCTTTTCACTCTTGTAACAATTTTTCCATACAATTACTGGAGAAGGCAATGGCACCCCACTCCAGTACTCTTGCCTGGAAAATCCCATGGTTGGAGGAGCCTGGTAGGCTGTAGTCCATGGGGTCATGAAGACTCAGACACGACTGAGCGACTTAGCTGCAGCAGCAGTCATACAATTACATTAACTGAACTTGACTCAGAAATTAGATCTTAACTTATAAAAGACCAGGATCTTGGAAATTTCTATAACTAAAAATTCTAGACATGAATGGTTCCTGGTAATTTAAAGCCAAATTTTGTGGTAATAAGTTTAGGCATTTAGCATATATTGCAAATACCCTTATACTTTGTGAAGAGTCAAATTATCTTCTTTGTTTGTATTATCTCTCTAAAAGACCAGCTTCAGAGGATGTTTGGGGAATTATTTAATGTCCTGTGGTCTGAAGTGAAAGCCCAGGCTCCAATTTTGGATTATAGGTATTTCCTTAGTCCAGGATATTGTAACCTATTAATATACAGATTGTAGTTTGTTCTTATGAGTCAGCATCAGGAGTACAGCCTGGCCACAGGAATAGAATGAGAATTTCTCAGCATTCATGGCAGTGGCAACAGCAGCAGCAAAGGAAAATGCTTTAACAATGCATTGAATGCTCAGCAGTATCTTACAGGTGTCACCCATCTCTTTGTGTGTGTGTGAGTAAATTGGTGATGGCCACTGAGTAGAATCTTGGTGATTCTGAGATTCATGTGTTGGTAAGGACCTTGGGAGAATGCTTGGAATAGTCTCGAGAGAAATGACACAGGTTTCCAGTTTGGCCCGTTTTCACTTTGTGTTTCTAAAAAACATTGTGCTCTTGTTATGTTGCTCAGTGTCAAGCCTGGAGCATCAGTGCAGTCGTGGCAGGGTAATTTCTTCCAGACGCCTGAAAACCAAGGCTTAGAATATAGGGAGAACATGGGCTCCATTGCCTTACAGTAGTTAACTGGCTATCAGGGCAGGCTGCTTAAACATTTTGGACAGAAAGACAAAGAAACTGATGAGAGCTCTCCATGGGGAACCTCCCAGTTTAGAAATTTCTTGTTCACAAGGCTAATCTGTTGTCTAACAAATAACACCCAACAGCATTTAGATACTATGCACTCAATGTACATTTTTGTTTCTGTCTTTCTTATTTGTTTCCATTGTTGAAATAGCAGGCTTTGAAAATATCATTAATGTCAGAGACATATACCTTGACCTTCACCATTGGTTACTGGTCACCCATAGGAAAAGCAGACAGTACAGTGATCAAGGGCTAAATCCAAAGCAGGATTTTAATTTATCATTTCTGGAACACAGTATGAAATGGACGCCATCATAAGAGGTAGTCAGTGTGATTATTGCTCAATGAGTTTAACACATATATCTTCTTAGTGATCAAGCAAAAAAGTCATCACCCAGGACATTTAAAATAAGTCATAAAAACAGTAAAGTTAAGAAATACTCTTTTCCCGGTAATTCTCCAACACTACCTTTGTTCTTCACCATGATTGAGTAGGGGAGTGGTGTTTCTGAGATTGCTTTACTCATTCTTTAAATAAATGTTTATTGACCAGTCTGGTGGCTCAGACAGTAAAGAATCTGTGTGCAGTGCAGGAGACCCAGGTTTGATCCCTGGGTCAGGAAGATCCCCTGGAGAAGGAAATGGCTACCCATTCTAATATTCTTGCCTGGAGAATCCCATGGACAGAGGAGCCTGGCAGGGTACAGTCCATCAGGTCTCAAAGAGTCAGACATGACTGAATGACTTACTTTCACTTTCTTTCCTTTTCACTACACACAAAAGATTATCCTAGGCCTTATGTAAATGACAACAGAACATGGATAAATATGAAAAAGGGACAAACAGCACATGTAAAGTGGTGAGCACAGATTCCTATTTCTCCCTGCCTTTGCCTTGTGCTGATTCTTTTTCTTCATTGATCTGAAAGGATATACTTGTGACAGCCTATGACATGCCTCCTAATCCCCTTGTTATTTCTTTGGCAAAGAAGCTCTTAGAACTTGTACTGAGGGGAGAGTGGTGGGAGCCTCCTCACCAGGAACATTCCCCTAAGGCCTCAGGGTAACTGAATGAGAAGTACCACTTTAGTCCAGGAAGCATTTGAATTGATTTTCGTGTGCCTGCACCAATTTCAGTAATACACCATTCTCTAGAGTGCAGTCTTTTGGGAAACAACCATGGCGGTTGCCATGGTGGACTGATCCCCCTTCAGGAACGAAGCTCTTACTCCCTCAACTATTGGAAATGCTGCCTATAGGACAGTCTTCAGCTGTCTCTCGAGATTGCCTCCAACTGAAGAAAATTGCCTTGTTCAAGATCTTCTCTCCCTCCACATGTAGTCTGACGGTTCAGCCCCCTCGTCCTAACACGAGACAGCATGGAAGGCTACCCAAGCTCCACAGATACCTATGGGATTGGCTGAACCTTTGATGAACTGGCAGCATAGCCCAGTTTCTCCTTCTGCCTGACTCCAGATTTCTTCCCCTCCCTTTCACAAGATGAACTTCTAAAATACTCCATAATAAAGGTCTTGACCTGCTAATTTCTGTCTCAAATTCTGTGCTCTGGAAACCCAAACTGTGACATTAATACTTCTGCACATAGCCTGAACTTAGAAGTAGGTAGGAAAGGAACACGAGAAACTTGATATCTTGATATCATGAGTAACATGATAATTACTATCATGAATCTCTTACATAAAAAACTTGAGGACCATGTAGGACAAAATAGGGAAAGAGATAGGTGAGCAAAGTATTCTTTGTTCCTGTATGCCCTTGGTGAGTACCTGTGTTATACAAATGAGTATATTCAAGGCTGTGTGTCCTGGGGTGGTAGCTGAACGTTGCTAATAACTTCCTCTCCACAGTGGAATGACCGTTGGCAGATAGAGATGGAGGTAGGGGTGGGCGTGAATATAGAACTTTGCTGGATTCATGTCTGTAGCTGCTTGCAAGCACAGAGACTCCAAAAGCTCTATGGCTATGTGGACCCTGTGTGTGCCTTTCTGGCTGGTGTATTTGTTAGTTTTGAGCATTGCACATGTGTTCTGGTGTCCTTGGTAGATGGCATTGGGAAATGCCCATCAAACCTCTGGTTTGAGAGGATAAAGGGGTCCTAAATGGAATGGAGGAAAAATTGAAGGGAAATAACTGCTTCTAAAATGTTGAAGGGTCAGCGAATGTAGGAAAAATCTAAGCTGATCCAATAAAGTGTGTAGACACCCACTACATTAGTAGCTGCTTCAAGGCCAACATAAGAAAAATAGATGATGGAATATGGGCAGAAAAGTTGAGCATGTGTTATGTTGAAGGAGAACACGCTATTGAAAAAGTAAGAATCATCTCTGATTTACTTATCTCTCCATCACTAGTGCTTAGCATAGTATCTGGTACATAGTTGGTGCTCATTACATGTTTGCAGCATGAGTGAAAAAATGCATGGAGGTAATGGGTGAGTTTAAGTATATGAGGACTGCAGGGGAAGAAAAGAACATACAGCTGGGGTTGATTTAGGAAGGCTTCATGGACTTTTGCAATAGGCATAGGTGGGAGTGAAAATTTTGGAATGTAGACAGTGTAGTAGGCAGAAAGATCTATAAGGGTAAAGGAAAAGAGGCTGGATTTTGAGGTTGGGAACAGAGAAGGTCATGAGAACAAGTTCTGAATTGGTGACCAAGGAAAGAGAAGAAGCTAAAGGTAAAATGGGACCAGTTAATGGGAGGCCTTGAGGGCTCCATCTGGCTTTGACCCGATGATCAGTGAGAAACCACCTGGGACTCTTAAAGAAAGGACAGAAACTGGTGTTTTACAAAAGTGTGTTCACTTGCTCAGTCGTGTCTGACTCTTTCTGACTCCATGGACTGTATCCCACCAGGCTCCTCTGTCCATGAAATTTTCCAGGCAAGAATACTGAAGTGGATTGCCATTTCCTACTCCAGGGGATTCCCAACCCAGGGATTGAACCCTCATCTCTTGAGTCTCGTGTATCAGCAGGTGGATTCTTTACCACTGTGCCACCTGCGAAGCCCCATAAGTAGGAATCTTTATCTCGCTTTACACAATTTGTGTCTTCTTATGATTCTTATCACCAGCACTGTTATCACCTTCAATCAATATTGAATCCTAAAATTAGAAATAACAATAGCCACATTTTCTATTAAATCTGACCAATTGGCCACATGCACTTATCTTGTCTTCTTCCCAACACCAAAATTAAGGCAATGGAATAAAAATATATAAACTCATGGCAATGACAAGAATGATAGAGAGGGCTGGGAGCAGGTGAACTATTTCAACAAGTTTCTGGGAGACAGAAAATATATGTAAGGGTTTGCACTAACGAATCGGGCAAAAGATGCCATAGCTCATACTATGCATGGAGGAGTTACTGTTAAGGAGGGCACAGCCTGTCCTGCAGAACTACAGCTATAATGGGGGCCATGGGAAAAATGCTTTCCAGGTAGTGCTAGTGATAAGAACCCACCTGCAAGTGGTGGAGACATAAGAGATGAGAGTTCAATCCCTGGGTTGGGAAGATTCTTTGGAGGAGGGCATGGCAACCCACTCCAGTATTCTTGCCTGGAGGATCCCATGTACAGAGGAGCCTGGCAGGCTACAGTCCATGGGGTCACAAAGAGTCGGATATGAGCAGCTACTTAGCACAAAGGGAGAGATGTGAAGGATTAGTTTCTATGAAATACAAAACTCACCCATCCCCTTTGAATGTAGCACTCACTGGATGTCTTTCATGCAAGCAAAATGAGAGAATTCATCTCAAAATAAATTAAATGCCCCCAGATAAAAAATTTTTACATTCTGACATTTAATAGCTACACAGTATAATGGCAGAGGGTATAGGTAAACAACATCGAAATGTGTAGACATTACCCATAGTATTTGTTGTTGTTTAGTTCCTTCAGTTGTGTCTGAATCTTTTGTGACCCCATGGACTGTAGCCTGCCAGTCTCCTCTGTCCATGGGATTTCCCAGGCAAGAATACTGGAGTGGGTTGCTATTTCCTTCTCCAGGGGATCTTTCTGACCCAGGGATCAAACCCGTGTCTCCTGCATCGCCTGTATTGGCCGGCAGATTCTTTACCACTAGTACCACCTGGGATGCCCATGAATATATTATGCCACTTACAAAATAAATAATATTACAAAAAAAACCCCAAAGATACCCAAAATTAAAAATAAATTTTAATTACATTACTGTCATTTTTGAAGAGCAACAAATAAAAGCCAACAGAAAAAGAAAAACACATGAGGAAACATTTCCAAGAGGATGACTGCCACTAAGTTCAGAGATTTCATCCCTGGAATGACAAAATTGAAGTAGCTCAATTTCTGTTCCTTTGTCTTTAGAATCATTTGGCTCTCATTGTTTATTTTGGATCTACTGTTTCAATGTGGGGCTGTGTAGTGCCCTGGGGGTTGGAGACAGAAACTGCATTCAGAGTGAGCTGAGTCTTTTGGAATTAGATTTTCTCTAGAAATGAACTATGTAGCTGGATTTGTGTGTGTCACAGTCTGGCTCTTGGACTGAGAGTTCTCCAAATTCATTTCCTCATAGAATACCATGCTGATTGAAGGATAATCACTAAAAATTGCTCTCTTGAAGTTTACATACATATTATAGTATTCAAACTTGAAAGGAACAAGAACAACCAGAGAGTTTTTGGAGGACTATTTTGTCACTGACTGGTGAAGCATTGCCAATGCATGATGAAAAGAAAGCAGACCAGCTTAGCTGGCATTATTATTGTTTTCCAATTATCTGCAAACAATACAACCCTTTATTGCCTACACCTGGGTCAGACCTTTCCCACTGCCCCACCTGTGGATCATCAAATTCCGGGAAGGAAAATTACTTCCATTCTTCACAAGTTCTTTTTGATCATTTGTTTAGAGCCCTTGAATAGCATTAGGGAAATAAGCCTGTGACCCACAGCGTAGTGATTCTTACTCACAGTTAGTCCCTCATTTCCTTTTGCTGGGCCCTAAGCCAGGGAGTAGGTTTATGGACTTTTTGTGGTTCTAAGGAAGTGCTCCAACCATGTCGTGTGTGTATGTGTGTGAGTGAGTGTACGTGTGTGTGTGTATGTATGTGCACGTGCTTGTGTTGAGGGGACCACAGGGGGAGGAGGATGGGTGTTAAGTGGAATGAGGAAAACACTGGAAAACAGATTTGGCTACACAGTGTTAGGGTATAAGTGTAATGCCAAGCAGAAGAAAAGCCCTGAATATTTTGTAATACTGCTAAGATAAATTAGAGTATCATCAGAACCTTGGAGTTCTTTTGGCCAGCATACTTGCGATTCACATGGGCCTCCTCAGGCACTATCTCTGTGCTTTTCACTCCCATCCACAGTTGTTTTTCTCTCTTACAAAAGACAACTCCAAATAAACTCTCCTCGGATTCTCTAAGCCATAATTCCCTTTGGTCCACCCTTGCTTTTATTTTTCTTCCCTTTTCAAATAGGAGGACATTTGAGACTGACTCAGTCTGCCTCCAGCATTATAAATGTGTCTCCCCAGCTTACATTCTCACCTGCCTCGATGGCAAAGGTTTCCTTGTTTTGTGCACATGCGGCTGAGCATATTAAGTCCACCCAGCCTAGCCTGGCACTCAGACCCCAATGGAGGCATATCTTCTAGAGGGAACATGAGGCTGAACATGAAGGAACAGTTGGATGCCAATGAAATCTTTTAAAACAGTGACAACAGTGACTCTCTGGCTTTCAATAGCCTTCTCATCTTCTTTTGAGCTCACCATTCATTTCATTACTCTTCTTGTTTTAGACACACTTGTGGTCTTGATGAAAGTGAAAGAGGAGAGTGAAAAAGTTGGCTTAAAGCTCAACATTCAGAAAACGAAGATCATGGCATCTGGTCCCATCACTTCATGGCAAATAGATGGGGAAACAGTAGAAACAGTGTCAGACTTTATTTCGGGGGGCTCCAAAATCACTGCAGATGGTGACTGCAGCCATGAAATTGAAAGACGCTTACTCTTTGGAAGAAAAGTTATGACCAATCTAGACAGTATATTCAAAAGCAGAGACATTACTTTGCCGACTAAGGTCCATCTAGTCAAGGCTATGGTTTTTCCAGTGGTCATGTATGGATGTGAGAGTTGGACTGTGAAGAAGGCTGAGCACCAAAGAATTGATGCTTTTGAACTGTGGTGTGGAGAAGACTCTTGAGAGTCCCTTGGACTGCAAGGAGATCCAACCAGTCCATTCTGAAGGAGATCAACCCTGGGATTTCTTTGGAAGGAATGATGCTAAAGCTGAAATTCCAGTACTTTGGCCACCTGATGCGAAGAGTTGACTCATTGGAAAAGACTCTGATGCTGGGAGGGATTGGGGGCAGGAGGAGAAGGGGATGACTGAGGATGAGATGGCTGGATGGCATCACGGACTGGATGGACGTGAGTCTGAGTGAACTCCAGGAGATGGTGATGGACAGGGAGGCCTGGCGTGCTGCAATTCATGGGGTCACAAAGAGTCGGACACGACTGAGCTACTGAACTGAACTGAACTGAACTGTGGTCTGCAATGTGCCCCGGGCCATCTTTTGGCTTTACTGCCAGCCTGGCCTATGCTTCCCCTTCAACTTCAAGTAGGGAAGAAGACTCGTTCATCTTTAAAGTCTCAGCTTGGAGGCTGGGCCTTCAATGTAGTTTAGTACTCCAACCAAAAGTTGTTAGTCCTTCCTCTACCCTTTAAGCCTCTTACTCCCTTGTTGCCCATGTGACTTGCATAGCTTGCTGCTCTGCACTGTAGATATCCACCTGGGGGTCTTATGCAGCCAATAGCCTGTAAGCTATTTAAGGGCAGAGTCTATATGCGTTGAACAATTTGTGTCTACTAGAGTGTGTAGCACATATCCTTGACCATGATGTGTTCATAGTAAATTTGCCTACTGAATCAAATATCATATAGAAACGAATTGCCAGTCCAGGTTCGATGCATGATACTGGATGCTTGGGGCTGGTGCACTGGGACGACCCAGAGGGATGGTACGGGGAGGGAGGAGGGAGGGGGGGGTTCAGGATGGGGAACACGGGTATACCTGTGGCGGATTTATGTTGATGTATGGCAAAACCAATACAATATTGTAAAGTAATTAACCGCCAATTAAAATAAATAAATTTATATTAAAAAAATAGAAGGTGTTAGAGAGTCATAAAATAGACTCCTGGATTAATTTGAATATGAGTATGCATGTACAGTTATCATCCATGATTTCAATATAAAGCAAAACCTTTCAAAACAATATGAAAAAGACAAACATTCTAATAGATAATTTGGAAGTGAAGTGAATGTTTTTTTTTTCACATGCTTGTTAGAAACTTCTTTTTTTTTTTGTGGAATGTTTATTGACTGTCAATAGCAATCAGGGAAATACAGATGGACATAATAGCAAGAAATCACCTTTTAGAAGTAGAGTTATGAATGTAGAGAACAAAGATAGGGTTACCAGGAATTAAGGAAGAGTGGGGATAAATTGGGGGATTGACATATACACATTAGCATATATAAAATATTAACAGATAACTAATAAGAAACTGCTGTGTAAGCACAGGGTACTGTACTCAATACTCTGTAATAGCCTAAATGGTAAAAGAATGTAAAAAAAGAGTGGATAAATGTATTTGTGTAAGAGATTCATTTTGCTATACACCTGAAACTAACACAACATTGTAAATCAACTATACTCCAATATAAAATAAAATAAACACAGAGAAGTCACAAACACACACACAGAAACTACTTTTTGGCCTCTTGAAGTGGCAAAGGTTTTTTTAAAATGTATGGTATCAACTCTTAAGAAGGGTTCCACATGGTGCCTCATATGCTGCTGGAAAATATGCTGTAAGGGGAGAGAATCTTTGTGAATGGCAGTTTGCGTCAAGAGACTTAAAACGTGCATATTCTACAACTACTTGGGAAAAACTGACAGTATCTACTGAAGCTGAACATATGCCATCTTTATGACCTAGTAATTCCACTCCTAGGTACATATCCAACAGAAATGTGTGCATATGTTCACCAAAAGACATGTACTAGAATGTTCATTGAAAAGAACACAAATGCCCATCAGCAGTAGAATGGATAATGGATTCGGCATATGCACACAATGGAATACCATCCAGCAAATGAGAATGAACAAATGATTGCTACACCCAACCACGTGGATGAATCCCACTAATGACATATTTTGAGTGATAAAAAGAGCACATACTGTACCAATGATTCTATTTATAACAAGTTGAAAAACTGGTAAAATTCATTTGTTGTGTTAAAGGTCAGCATCGTGCATGCTAAGTGACTTCAGTCATGTCTGACTATTTGCAGTCCTATGGACTGTACCAGGTTCCTCTGTCCATGGGATTTCCCAGGCAAGAATACTGGAGTGGATTGCCATGCTCTCCTCCAGGGGATCTTCCTGACCCAGGGATCAAACTGGGGTCTCCTGCATCTCCTGCATTAGCAGGTAGGTTCTTTACCACTAGTGCCAGCTGGGAAGCCCAAAGATCAGTGTAGCTGCTACCTTTATGACATTTAGGAACTGGGAGGGTGACTTCCAGGAGGTTGGTAATGTTTTTGACCTGAGTATTGATTCCATGGATGTGTTCACTCGATTAAAAGCTCATCAACTATTAACATTTATGATTTGTGAACTTTCGGGGATGGATGGTATCCTTTAATAAAAATTATTTAAAGTCTGTATGCTCTTTCAACTAGTAATTTCACAACTAGCATTTTATCCTGGTGAACTAATTATGGATGTTCTACCCCCCCCCAACCCCCTGCAAACTTATATGCAAGACTTTTCATTCAAAGTGTTACTTTTAACAGTGAGAAGTTGAACATTATAGAAGTGTCAGATGGTAGTGAAGTGGTCAAATATATTATGATAGGATATTTACAACCCTGAAAAGTCATGTTTATGAGGAATATATAATCACATGGAAACATTTTTCAAGTAAAATGAAAAAAGCAGGATGCTAAACTGTATACAGATAATTATCATAAGTTCATTAAGACATATATCCATAGTCAAAGCCCACACTGCTTACTTTGGAGTGACAGATTTTTTTAAGTGGTCTTGTTTTCTTCTTTATGCTTTAATTCATATTCTAAATTATAAGCAGTGATTACATTATTACTTTATAATCATAAAATGTATTTAAGAATTCAATAAATGCATCATCCAAAGAGGATTCTGCCATCTTCAGTCCATGCTTTTTCAAAACCTATGAAAGCAGAAAAGTCAAATAGGCAAACTCTATTGTCTTTACTTTGGCATTCAAACCACTTCTCTAGGCCTACTGACTCCAATATAAGTATCTGAAACCCATGGAAAACCTTACAAATCCTAGAGGGAATTAAAGAAATGAATGACTTAACCTCATTTCTTAATAGCGAATGTGGACTGGTGGTAGAATACAGAAACTGCAGGAGATAGGAAGCCATAAGAGAGGAATATGGTAACTTTCCCTTTCCCAGGGTTGTAGTGAAGTTAGCTGTGTGAGCTGCCTGTGTTTTCTTTTGTCCTTGAAGCTCCACATTTGGATAGTGACAGTGGAGGACAAACCCTGGGCAATTTTTCTGTTTGTGATACTGGATGATAAACAACCTTGTACCTGCACTGGGGGAGAAGGCCTGGTTTGGATTACATCATTGAAGTCAGAGGCAAAGGAAGGTGGTTTTTCTTGGACTCAGGCACCAAGACTTTATCAACTGAATCAAAAAATTCTGAGTGAAGTAAGTCAGACAGGGAAAGACAAATATGATATCGCATATATGTGGGATCTAAAAAAAATAGTGCAAATGAACTTATTTACAAAACAGAAATAGAGTCACAGATGTAGAAAACAGTTTTATGGTTACCAGCAGAGAAAGGAGAGAGGGGTAAATTGGGATTGACATGTACACACTACTACATATAAAATAGATAATTAATAAGTACCTACTGTATAGCACAAAGGACTATATTTAGCACTCTGTAATGACCTATATGGGAAAGGAATCTAAAAAAGAGTGGATATATGTGTACATGTAACTGATTGGCTTTGCTGTACCCTGAAACTAGCACAATATTGTAAATCAACTATACTTCAACAAATTCTACCTGTTAACTGTGATAAACACAGTTCATCTTAGATGTTTTATAACTCACAAGGCATCTTTAAACCCAGTGTACGGAAATGTATCATAATTTGCAAGGCAGCGCACCATACCTAACAGTTTGTAGTATGGTCAATGGGACACTATAGTTAACGATTTGCAAAATGTCCAGAATGTTTGTCCAGGTCACAGGTCCCTTTGCTGAATGGAAGGTCTCAGCCAAAAGTGTCATAAAATGTGAAAACTATTCCTGTTCCGGTGCCCAACATCTATGATTTTGTTCATTGTAAACATTATAATATTAAATGTAATGTGAAAGACAGCTATACAAAGTGGTGCCTCAAGAATTCAGTAAGTAGGTAAAATCTAAACCATATCATATACGGGATAGTTAGCTTAGTGCATGAAAGAAGAAACTGAAGAATTGTCTGGAGAAAATAAAGGCCCTTCCATTTGACATCAATCTGCCTGCAAATTATATAAATCCACTGTGGCAGGAATACAAAAAGTTATTGGGGCCTGATGTCATCAAATCATATACCATTCCACTAGCTGCTGTGATGTTCTATGAAGATAGAGACCGTATAGGTTGTGTGGCCACTGTATTCCTCGTGTGCACATAGTTGACATGCAGTTTGTGCTTGTATTAGTTTTCTATAACTGCTACAACAAATTATCATACACTTGGTATCTTAAAACTACAGAAATTCATTCTCTGACAGTTCTGAAAGCCAGCAATCTGAAATTGGTATTATTGGGATAAAATCAAGGTGCATATCAAATCAGGACTTCATTCCCTTCAGGGAGCATCCATTCCTTGTCTCTTCTGGCTCCTGGTAGCTGCCTGCATTCCTTGGCTCTTGCTTACATCACTGAAACCTTAAAGGCTGCCATCTTCAAATCTTTCTCTACTCCATCCTCATAGGGCCTCCTCTGTGAATGTGTAGTCAAATTTCTCTCTTTGTGATTGAATTTAGAGCCCACTTGGGCTCTAAATCCAGGATAAATCCAGGATAATCTTGCAATCTCAAAATGCAAATACCCTTTTCTCAAATAAAGTAACATTTACACATTTCAGTGATTAAGACGGGTTATTTTTGGGTGTTGTTATTCAGCTTACTACGGTGTTTAATAAATATTTGTTGAATGGCTGTTGGTTCTACCAATATTGAAGGGTGTTTTCAATCCATCTAGAAGTTTTATTTCTCATTGCAAATTAACAAATTTGCACTCTGAATTTACATGTCAATCCCTAACGAGCTTTGTTAATTGGAGGCAGCATCCAGCATAAAACCATCTTGAAGACGTCAAGAAGTCTGAGTTTGCTGGGGAACACCCCAGGACAGTGGAGATTTCTAAAGTGACTTGCAAACACCAGCCACATTTTTTTTTTAAAGAAGAGATTTCCCAGACAGAAAGTTCTACAGTTTCATTTTGAAAAAGAGTTAAAATAAGCCATTTGATAAAATGCTTTAGAGAAACTTTGCTGCTGGCTCAGCCTTGCTCAAAAAAATAATTACAAATGGACTTAAAAAACTCACAGCAAAATAAAAATACATGTAAGTTCTTTTTCTTTCTTTTTTCTGTAGGTTGGTGTGGTTAAACTTCCTGTTCAAACCCTGCCCTATGTATGTGAAAGGAAGCTGCAGGGGTGGGTAACATTGCTAGACTTCGTGTCTTTCTTCTTTCAAACTTAGAAAAGGTGACTGGGCAATTCCACCCCAGCAAGCCTCCTTTTTCTTCCCTTTCTCACCTTTCATTTTCTCTGGTGCTGGTGGGGAGATACCATTCACCAGTCTAGGCTTTTCCTCAGCTAATGAACCCATTGGGTGAGTGACTCCCGGTTGGCTCAGAGGGTAAAGAATCCACCTGCCATGCAGGCGACCTGGGTTCGATCCCTGGGTCAGGAAGATCTCCTGGAAGAGGAAATGGCTACCCATTCCAGTATTCTTGCCTGGAAAATCCCATGGACAGAGAAGCCTGGCAGACTACAGTTTATGGAGTCACAAAGAGTTGGACACAACTGAGTGACTAACATTTTTACTTTTCACTTTTACCACTAATACCCTGGATTTTATTGACGGACTTTCTTTGAGGGCTCAGAAACACTTGCACAAATATACATGTTAACCTCTCTATAATCCTTCAAAATTGCAGAGACCATGGGCATTTATAAAAGACGAAGATGATGCTGGCCCTGCCCTCAAGTTGACTTAAGTATATTATGTCTGTGTCTGGCGTTCTGTCAACCAAGACTCTATTAATCAACACATGTGAACATCAAAGTAGGCTGAGATAAAAATCCATGTTATTCATGTAACCCTAAGTCACTTAAGAATCCTGAAGGGTTTTTAGAATTACCTGAGAAAGAAATTTTATCAATCATGGTTTTAACAGTATGGATTTATAATAATCATTATCCTTGATTTTTAACCCCCAAATGCTACATCCTATTACTTGATTAATGAGAATACTAAAGGACTTTGGACCTTTAAAAAACATTCAGATTCCCAGATCTTGCCCCAGATAAACTGATTCAGGATCTCTTGGGTGGGACCAAGGGATAGCTGTCTATCTATCCATCTCTATTTCTATATCTCTCCATATATTGTGTGCTGCTGCTGCTGCTAAGTCATGTCAGTCATGTCCGACTCTGTGTGACTCCATAGATGGCAGCCCACTAGGCTTCCCTGTCCCTGGGATTCTCCAGGCAAGAACACTGGAGTGGGTAGCCATTTCCTTCTCCAATGCATGAAAGTGAAAAGTCAAAATGAAGTCACTCAGTCACATCCGACTCTTTGTGACCCCATGGACTGCAGCCTAGCAGGCTCCTCTGTCCATGGGAGTTTCCAGGCAGGAGTACTGGAGTGGGGTGCCATTGCCTTCTCCACCATATATAGTATACTTGTGTGTGTATATGTGTGTGTGTGTGTGTGTGTGTGTGTGTGTGTGTGTGCATGCACTCAGTCATTCAGTTGTATCTGACTCTTTGTGACCCTATGGACTGTAGCCCACCAGGCTCCTCTGTCCATGGGATTTCCCAGGCAAGAATACTGGAGTGAATTGTCATTTCCTCCTCCAGGGGATCTTTCTGACGCAAGGATTGAACCCATGTCTCCTGCATCTCCTGCATTGGAAAGCAAATTCTTTATCACTGTACTATCTGGGAAGCCCTAACACTTAAAAAAAAACCTTATTATTATGTAATTTTTAAACATATACAAAAGTAAAAAAAGAGTATTCCCCATCCAACTTCAACATTTATCAACACCTGTTGTTTTACTTTCAACTCTTCTCTGCCATCACTGCCCTTTTGTTTACTGGAGTATTTCAAAAGCAAAAAACAGACTTCAGGTAATTGATTAAAAAAAATATCAGTATCTCATGTTTTAAGAAAATATGACCAAAATATCATTATTATACCCACAAAGTTAATAATAATTCTTTATAATCTGATGTTTGAGTGAGTGAAAGTTGCTCAGTCATGTCCAACTCTTTGCGACCCCATGGATATACAGTCCATAGAATTTTCCAGGCCAGAATACTAGAGTTGGTAGCCGTTCCCTTCTCCAAGGGATCTTCCCAACCCAGGGATCTAACCCAGGTCTCCTGCACTGCAGGGGGATACTTTACCATCTGAGCTACAGGGAAGCCCTCATCTGATGTTTAATCTGTGTTTAATTTCCCCTAGTAGTCTCATGAACTACTTTTATGTAGTATATAAAATCAGAATACAAACAAGGTTCACACATTGTATTTGGTTGTTTTGTTTCTGAAGTCTCTTCTCTGATAGTTCTTCCTCCATTTTTTAGTATACTACATACTAATACTTTTCTCCATCTAGCTCTATGGAGATAGTCTTATTCCTTTTTAAAGTTGCATAGGGCTCCATTAGGTAGATATATCATATTTTATTCAATCCTTCTCTTGGTGATGGATATTTATTTGTGTTGTGTCCAGTCATTAGCTATTACAAATAGTATATTTTTGACAGTGTATTTTTGGTATAGATTCTTAGAGATGACATTGCTAAATCAATGATTGCATATTTAGTTTTGCTCTATCATCAGGAGATTCTGGTACTTTGATAATACAGTTTACTTTTATCTCAACTTTCATGGTGTTTTATGGGGAGTGATGCCAATTATTACCTTGTTGCTTTGTTTGTCACCGCTTTCCTTTTGTGCCCTGTGACTCTCATGAATTGGGATAGATGACTAACTTCAAAGTCTTGAGGCATTTGTTCCTCATGGTTACCAGGTTCTGAAGACTGCATACAGCCAAAAAACTAACTCGCATATAATGCAGTTTTTTGGCATTATTAAACTCTGCATGTTACCTATTTGGTTAGAAAATCTCTACATACTTTATGCCTATAAATTAGTGTTTATATTTCAAAATCCATAAACAGCAGCCCTGTGGGACCCCTATCTGTCACTACCCTTACTCCAATGTTATCACAATTAAGATAATTGCTCCCAGGAAATTTGCAGGAACAACAGTTATTCTGTCTCACATTTCTTGATTGAAATTAAATGACTCAGTAAGTGTAGGGGGAAAAAAGAAGAAACCTTACAATATATTTTAGGAACTAGCTTCATTATTGATAGCAAAACACACTGAAGCTGAAAATGGGGTCTAGGAGAACTTGAGATTTAAGAAAATAAGAATACAAGAAGAAAAACAACAAGTATTAAAATATTTAAAACAAAAAGGATGAAGTTATTATGGATAAATGACAGTCAAAACATTCAAGAACTGTAATATGCATATTAAAATCTCCATGCTAATTTAGCTAAGCCATACATGTATTTTTTCTGAGACTGAAGTAGACTGGACCAATTCATAGTAAATGGGCTAACTAGGCAACAAGCAGGTGAGGGAACCTTGGCATGAACCAACAGTGGGTCTCTTTGCCCCCTGATTGCAAAGCATTTGTGGTGATTCCTTCCAACCAAATGTTGGTGACTTGGGCATATGGGTGAAAAAATTGTGTTGTACACTGAATTCAGCCAGAAGATTGTATATTCTTTCCTTTCTACTCTCATACTTCTCAAAAGTCACATTGAAAGTTTTGTTAAAAACTGAAGAAGTACCATTAACAATTTGCAAGCCAAATATGCTTTTTAGGGTCAGACAGACCTGAGTTTAACTTCAGCTTCTCAGTGGCTATGTGTCTCCATGCATGATATAAGCATTCTGAGCTCCGTTTCCTCATTTTATAATTGAAGATAATGATGCCTGTCTGTGGTGTCAGGCTTAAAATTAAGGCTCTGTATTCCATGCTACCTTAACATCAGATAAAATTGTGAGGGCTTTGAAAAGACTAACCACAAATTCCCTCCCAACTCTGTTCTGGTGGATAAGGTCCCCTAGGCAAGCAACCCTCTTTATCATAGGGACCAAGTTCCTGCCTGTCCATGACTAGTGGGTTCCAGTTCTCTGCCAAGCCATGGAATTACACAATTGTGGGATTACACAATTGTAATGTGGGAACCAGGGGCCATCCCACCATCTTGACACTACAAAGCCTGCCTCCTGTGGCACATAATGGTTCACTCTGCTCGAAGTGCATCCCCTATGTGGGCCTGCATAGTGTGGTGTCCTCTTCTGGGGGGTCTATTTACATGTGATTAGCAAACTGCCGGAGAAGGCGATGGCACCCCACTCCAGTACTCTTGCCTGGAAACTCCCATGGATGGAGGAGCCTGGTAGGCTGCAGTCCATGGGGTCGCGAAGAGTCGGACACGACTGAGCGACTTCACTTTCACTTTTCACTTTCATGCCTTGAAGACGGAAATGGCAACCCACTCCCAGGGACAGGGGAGCCTGGTGGGCTCTATGGGGTCTAGGGGGTCATACAGAGTTGGACATGACTGAAGCAACTTAGCAGCAGCAGCAAACTGCTGTTGATCTTATATGTCCAGTATTTGGTACTGTGTGATCATCCATTTCCCTAGGATGGGAATTTCTCCCTCACTAATGGGATAAATAGGAGGCTATTTAAACAATATCTTATGGGGTTATTGTGAGGAATAAATGGAACTAAGTGAAATGCAAGAGTGTGTGCCCTCAAGGCATTCAAAGTCTAGTGGAAGAGAGATATCCCATAGCACTGTAATCCTTGATTCACTTGTGGAAGTTGAAAGTGTAGAGATAAACCGAGGATATTCTGTGAACCAAAGAACGGCATGCAATTTAGTAACCTTTATCATTTCATCTGTAAAATGGAGATAATAATATACCTACCTTATAAGGCTGTTTTGAGGATTTAAATAAACAATGCATAAATCCTTTATTCCCATTTCTGGCCTATAGTCAGGGCTTAATAAATTGTACATTGAGTTGAATTAGAAGGACAAATGGATCTTACTAGGTGAAAAAAGTATTTTACAAATGGAAATGCCCCCAGTTTATTTCCAGGATTGCAATTCTTGTTTTTGTTTTTCTTCAATAATATCTTTTCAAGGAGAAAACAGACAATTAAGATGAACAGAACGATGTCATAGGCAGTGTCACACAGTAACTGCTAATACTACTGGCACAGAAATCCCCAAAGAATCCTGTTAAAAACACATGGAAATCAACCATTTTGCCAGCCCTGGCATGTTTCTTAGGCAGCTAGAACTGGTTGATTCCATAAATCTCCTTTGCTTAGTTTTTTCTTTCCTTTTCTTCTTTAAAAAGACTTACAGTAGACATTGCATAATTTTGTTAATAACTGAAAATACAGGCAGTGTTCAGGGTCCAGTGTGATAAATATCACCCCTTTCTTGTAATGCCTTCTCAAAAATGACCAATATGCAGTGGATTTTGTAATAGAGCTTTTTTACTGTGAACAGAGGTTTGATTGAAAGTTATCTGCAACCTTTGGCTGTTTATTGCCACTCACCTGAGGAAAGGGCAGTATAGCAGAGTAGAAAGTGACCCATTCAAGCATCACTAGGCAGTGTCTTTTGTCTTAGTCCTGCCCTTAGCTAATTGTAGAACCTAAAGTATGTCTCTTAACCTATTCATTTTTTCTCTTCTGTAAAATGAGGTATTGGGCTAACTCAAAGATCCCTCATAACCCTAATAGGCTAGAAATGAGAGGGTCAGAGGTAGGGGTTTGGAGCCCAGCAGACTAGGCTTTGAATTTTGATTTGTCACTCACTAGCTCAGGGACCTAGGTAAGATCTCCTTGGTCACTTTCTTCATGTTTCATAAATATTATTACCCTTATTCTTAGTACTAAGGGTTGTTATGAAGCTTAAATAATATAATCAATCCATTAGTAGTTCCTTTGGCTCCACCTTCAAAATAATTCCAGAATCTGACAACATCTCATTATTCCAAAGTCACTATCATTTCTTGCCTGGATTATTCCAGTAGCATCCCACAATGGTCTCTGTAGCTTCTTCCATCTTGTCTTCCCCACTCGCAGCAATCTGTTTTCAGTGCAGCAGCCAGATCAATTCTTTAAAAATGTGTGAACTCATGCCATTCTTCTGTTTGAAAAATTTTCCAGTGGTTTCCAATCTTACTCAGAGTGAAAACTCAAATCCTTATGGTGGCTAATGAGGCTCCACATGATGAAGCTTCCTACCACTTCCTCTCCTGTGACTCTTGGAATAATCTACTCCAGCCGCACTGGTCTTCTTTATGTTCCCTAAATACTTTTCTTTCAGATATCCTATAGGAATACTCCTTTACTTCCTTTGAGTATTGCCAAATTTTTTTCTCATCCAAGGGGGTTTTCTGTCTTCTTCTTCCTCCTTCTTCCCTGCTCTCCTTTCTCTTTGTTTTTCATTTTGTTTACAGCTGGGTAGTGGAGATGGTGGGCCCCAGGACTTCACATATGCAAATCTGTCTATCTTCTTTAAAACAGCATCCTCCAGCCTCCATCCTATCACTCTGTATCACCCTTACCCACTCGTATTTCACTTTATAGCATGGGTCATCATTTTTTGTCTTCCACTGACTGGAATATAAGTTTCATAAAGGACGAGACTTTGTTTTATTCATTGAGGTGGCCTCATCCCTTAGAATAGTACTTGGCACATAGTAGGCACTCAACAATTATTTGTTGATTAAACTATTACTCTATAAAATTTCAGACACTAGATAAATGTCATTTCCCAATGCCCCTCTTAGAAATATAACATTGGGAATCTTTTAGTCATATTCTTTGATTTAAATGCAATGATGGACAGACTCTGGTTTCAGCTCTGACATGTAAAGAGCTTAGAAGTCTTCACTCCTGTTTTTATGAGGAAAAAAATCTAGACAAGCTGAAAATCAACAACTCTTTTTGGACCCACTAGAGAACTGAGTTTCTGGGGCAAATCACTCTGAAATCTGTATAGAAAGGTGCATCTAGGTAGTTACAACTGAGATCTGCTAACATGGAGCAGAAGCCTTTGGAGATATAGACTAACAGGAATATCTGAATGGTAATTTTTGATGAATTGCTGAAGGTTGTGTGTGGACTAGCTAGGGAGTAAGAAAATCCTGGGGTTGCAGTTTTAAAGAGCCACACAATTTTGTGGGATTTACTTACAGAGGCGAACTAGATTCTCCTGGGGGAAATGGGAGAAAGATCCCCTCATGGTTCTGGCAGGGGGAGGAGAAGAGTAATCTTTGTGTAATGATCGCAGGGTCTTCTCCGTAACAAAAACCTATAACTTCGAGAGGAAAAGACATTTCCTGATATTTACCTCAAATGGAGGAAGAGTGTTCCTCCCACTTCAGCCAGGCTCCTCTAGCCCTCCTGTTTTACCTAGGGCAGAAAAGCATGATCAACAAGGGTCAGAGCTTCACCTAGGAAATAGATTGTGAATATTGCAGCCAAGAAGAGAGTCGGGGCAGGGGGAAAATCCATGTCACTGGAGAAATATTTGTGAAGGTTATAGCTCTGAGACACAGGACCACTAAAACACTGAGATTGTAGCAAAATATTATCAAATGCTCACCTCCTACATACTTACCATAAGTCTAGTATAGTAAGGGTGAATTATAGCCAAAAAAGCAGCAAGAAATACTCTCTTTGATGAGTACTTTTGGAAGTATCCTTGTTTTTGTTTTGGAGAAGGAAAAGACACTAGAGGATTTTGAAGTTTTGGGCACTTATAGCTACAGAAACCATTAAACAGAGCCCAGTTTCCAGCCAGATTAACAATCATATTCACATTAAAAGCCTCCTTGCCTCAGTACTTATTACTGGGTGGCACAGTGGTAAAGAATTCACCTGCCAATGCAGCAGACACAAGAGACTCAGGTCCTATCCCTGGGTTGGGATGATCCCCTAGAGAAGGAAAAGGCAACTTGCTCCAATATTCATGCCTGGAAAATCCCATGGACAGAGGAGCCTGGTGGGCTACGGTCCATGGGGTTGCAAAGAGTCAGACACGACTGAGTGCACACACACACATATACGTCTGGTTTTCAGCAATAGATTACAAGGCATGCCTGGATGCCAGATAAAAAAGAGTCTGAAGAGATAAAGCAATCATAAGAACCAGACTCAGATATGAAACAGAAGTTTTATTAATTAGACAATCTAAAACGACAGTGATTAATATTTAAAGGCTGCTGACTATAAAAATGCACAACCTAACAGTTGTGAGTTATGTTTTATTCAGGGTTTTATTGAGGACTATAGCCTGGGAGGTAGCTTCTCAGATAGCGCTGAGAAAACTATTCCACAGAGGTAGGGGAGCAACAGGGTATGTAGGAGTTTTTGTTGAAGAAACAAAAGAAAACATGAAGTGAAACATCCAAAGATTTTTTCTAATCCCCAAAATCGGAGATCTCAGACTAATGATTTTAGTTCTTTTCTATGCATGGGAAGATGTAAGAGTCTGGGCTCACTGAAATTATTCCTTTTCTATGTATCTTAACTATCCAGGGCCAGTATCTAGTTTTTCTCTATCCTGAATTCCCCTCAGGGTGCATTGTTGGAGGTGTCTGTAGTGGCTGATGGCTTGATGGCAGGCAACAGTCATTGTTTACTGAAATGGCAGGCAATATTTCTTTCTGTCCAATAGAAAAAGTAGACAATATGCAAGAACAGATGGGTAATGTTAAGTACTGAGACTGAAATTCTAGAAAGAGTCAAAAGGAAATGCTGCTGATGGACTCATGTATA
The DNA here is from genome assembly GCF_032405125.1 of Capricornis sumatraensis. Taxonomy (NCBI): domain Eukaryota; kingdom Metazoa; phylum Chordata; class Mammalia; order Artiodactyla; family Bovidae; genus Capricornis; species Capricornis sumatraensis. The sequence continues at coordinate 101,592,226 of NC_091092.1, read as the reverse complement.
GGTTTGACTTGACAGAAGAAAGATTCAATGAGCTTGAAAATAGGTTAATAAAACCTTTTCAAACTCAAGTGCAAAGAGAATAAACAGTGGGGAAAAAAAACAGAAGAGAGCATCTAAGAACTGTGGGACAATTTCAAAAAGTATAACATACATGTAAATGGAATACTATTAATAGAAAAGAGAGAACGGAGCAGAAAAACAATTGGAAGCAGTTACGTTTGAAAACCTTCCAACACTAATGATGTACATAAACCACCAATCAAGGAAGCTCATAGAACACCAGCAAGAAAAATAGTTCCCCCTCCAAAACAAAAACAAAAGCAACCCTCTTCAAAACCCCATACCTTGGCATATCCTATTTAAACTACAGAAAACCCAAGACAAAGAGAGACTCTTCAAAGGAGCCAGAAATTTGGAGAGAGTGGTTACAGTGGAAGTAGAAACATTTTACCTATGTAGAAATAAGGATAAGAATTATAGTGGCCTTCTAAACAGAAACCATGCAAGCAAGAAAAAGGTGGCATGAAATAAAGTTTTAAAAACAAATAATCACCAATCTAGAATTCTATATCCAAAGAAATTAATGTGCAAATATGAAAGAGAAATAAAACCTTTCTCAGACAAACAATAACTAAGACAGTCCACTGCCAGCGGGTTTGCCTTGCAAGAAATGTCAAAAGAAATTCTTTAGGCATAACGAAAATGACATAGGGCAGAAACTTGGATCTATAAAAAGAAAGAAAGATCATCGGGAAATAATTGAAAACACAGTAAAATCTTTTAATTTTTTTGTTTTTAATTGATCTAAGAATGACTACTTAAAGTAATAATAGTAACAATGCATTTAGTGATTATAACATATGGATAAATGAAATCTGAAATGAAATGAATGAATAAATGATAGTCAGTTCAGTCACTCAGTCATGTCCTACTCTTTGCAACCCCATGAACCGTGGCACACCAGGCATCCCTGTCCATCACCAACTCCTGGAGTTCACCTAAACCCATGTCCCTCAAGTTGGTGATACCATCTCATCCTCTGTCGTCCCTTTCTCCTCCTGTCCTCAATCTTTCCCAGCATCAGGGTCTTTTCAAATGAGTCAGCTCTTCACATCAGGTGGCCAAAGTGTTGGAGTTTCAGCTTCAACATCAGTCCTTCCAATGAACACCCAGGGCTGATCTCCTTTAGGATGGACTGGTTGGATCTCTTTGCAGTCCAAGGGACTCTCAAGAGTCTTCTCCAACACCACGGTTCAAAAGCATCAATTCTTTGGCGTTCAGCTTTCTTTATAGTCCAACTCTCACATCCATACATGACTACTGGAAAAACCATAGCCTTGACTAGATGGACCTTTGCTGGCAAAGTAATGTCTCTGCTTTTGAATATGCTGTCTAGGTTGGTCATAACTTTCCTTCCAAGGAGTAAGCATCTTTTAATTTCATGGCTGCAGTCACCATCTGCAGTGATTTTGGAGCCCAGAAAAATAAAGTCAGCCACTGTTTCCACTGTTTCCCCATCTATTTGCCATGAAGTGATGGGACCAGATGCCATGATCTTCGTTTTCTGAATGTTGAGCTTTAAGCCAACTTTTTCACTCTCCTCTTTCACTTTCATCAAGAAGCTCTTCAGTTCTTCTTCACTTTCTGCCATAAGGGTGGTGTCATCTGCATATCTGAGGTTACTGATAATTCTCCTGGCAATCTTGATTCCGGCTTGTGCTTCCTCCAGCCCAAGGTATCTCATGATGTACTCTGCCTATAAGTTAAATAAGCAGGGTGACAAGACAGAAATGTTACAAAAATGGGAGGGGAGAATTGGAATACTCTAAGGTACTTGACCACACTTAAAGCATATAGTGTTATTTAGATATGAAATTAGATTAGTTAAAAGAATATATTGGAAACCCTAGGATCATCGCTAGGAGTTTTTAAAAAATTGTATATGACTTATACTCTAAGAGAGGAAACAAAATGAAATCATACAAAATACTCAACAAGATGTGCTCAGTCACTTAGTTGTGTCTGACTCTTTTGTGGCCCCATGGACTGTAGCCCACCAGGCACCTCTGTCCATGGAATTTCCCAGGCAAAAATACTGAAGTGGGTTGCCATTTCCTCCTCCAGGGGATCTTCCTGACCCAGGAATCTAACCCGCATTTCCTGCATCATCTGCATTGCAGGCGGATTCTTTATCCAGCTATATCAATAGTCATCTGAAATGTGAATGGTCAAAAATACACTAATTAAAAAGACTCAGAAGAAAGCAGGACTTCCCTGGTGGCTCAGATGGTAAACCATCTGTCTACAATGCGGGAGACCTGGGTTCAATCCCTGGGTTGGGAAGATCTCCTGGAGAAGGAAATGGCAATCCACTCCAGTATTCTTGCCTAGAAAATCCCATGGATGGAAAAGCCTGGTAGGCTATACAGTCTGTGGGATTGCAAAGAATCGGACACGACTTCACTTTCACTTTCAAAAGAAAGCAGAAAGATTCCTTTGCTGAGCAGAAGCTTCTTAGTTTGAAGTAGTCCTTTTTATTTTTGCTTTCGTTTTCTTTTCTGAAGATACATATCTAGAAAAATATTGCTAAGACCAGTGTCAAAGAGCACACTGTCTGTTTTCCAGCAAGGGTGTTATGGTTTCAGGTCTTACATTCAAGGCTTTATTCCATGTTGAGTTTGTTTCTGTGTATGGTGTGAAATAGTGTTCTAATTTAAATTTTTGTACATGTCTGTCCAGTTTTCCCAACACCCTTTATTGAAAAGATTATTTTTTCTCTATTGTATGTTCTTTGCTCCTTTGTCATAAATTAATTATGAATGGTTAAAGAAGATGTGAAATACACACATACACAGACATACAGAAACATATACACACAATGGAATAATTACTACTCAGCCATAAGAAAAATGAAATCTTGCTGAGGGTTGGGGGGAAAGTAAGGACATTGGAGAAATCTGGCAAACACTTTCTTAGCCAAGTGATCAAGGTCAAAATCAGCAGTGATAAATCATGTTGATAGTATGTACCCTGAAAATGATGTGATGAGATTGGTACTTTATTTCTGTGGTCTTCTTTCCCCAAACCCACAATCCTTGCCTAATCATGAGCAAAATATCAGAGAAATTCCAGCTGAAGGACATTCTTCAAAATACTAATATCTGACCCATGGTCTTCAAAACTGCCAATAGAATATGGTGTCCAGGATGGGATCCTGGAACAGAAAAGGAACATTAGGTAAAAACTAAGGAAATCTGCAAAGAGTATGAACTTTAATAAATAATAACATATCAATATTGGTTCATTAACTGTGAGAAATGTACCATACTAATGCAACATATTAATAATAGAGAAAACTGGGTGTGGGGTATATGGGGACTCTACAATTTTTACAACTTTTCTTTAAATTTAATACTATCCTATAATTGTATAAAGTTTACTTAGGATTGCAATACTGAAATAGAATATTCAATTTTTTTAGATATGAGACTTTCATTTTTTTTTGAGCACAAAAGAGTTGTTCAGGAATCTATTGTTAGGGTAGAGATTTAGGAATTCAATGCACTGGTATTATTTACTAAAGCCCAGATTTTATCAGCAAAGTCTTCTCATTTTGTTCCTTTGCCTTTATTAGCATTTGCAACACTCTCAATTTAGCATCGTTTGCAATATCATTACCATGCTGGTTATTTCCTCTTCCAGATCATTAAGTTAAAATAGACCAACTCCGACACCACACCCTGTGGCAGTTTTGAGACCTTGTCCTCAAATGGCTGCAGAGCTATGAAGTTAGAAACCAACTAAATAATAATTATCTGCAAATGGCAATTTCCTAACTTAATTGGTTGAATTTCATTCTGCAGGTGGTGATATTAAAGCAAACACTTTTCCTGCTGTCCAAACAGACACTCTGTGGTTCTGAATTCTGATGGAAAAGTAACCAAGTGAGCTTGTTGTGGCATATTACTTGTCACTCCCCAGGGCTAATTGTTTATATCTCAGAAAGCTGATCATTATCAGGTCAGTATTTCCACAACCCACCTTTATCACTTTGTACTACTTTCTTGTGCATGGAGTGTGTTTGAGGTTTCCCCATGGTAGCAACTAAACTAGATGTCTGTCACCAACCACGTTTTTCTCTGGCATCACTAGCTATAGAGACAGCTACATATATGGCAGGTGTACAGCTCAATTTATTTTCACAAGGTAAGCAAGTTCTTGTAACCAGGACCCAGATCGAGAAATAGAACATTAAAAGCATCTCAGAAACCCCTCATGTGCCACTATTCTCACCTGCCACCACCTTCCAACCTCAAAGAGTAATCTTTATCCTGATTTTGAAGCCATAGATTGGTTTTGATTGTCTTTCACATGTTTTAAATAAGTACATCGAATCATGCATTATGTCCTCTTTGGGGCCTGACTTCTTTTGCTCAGCGTTATGCTTGTGATAGCCTATTTGTTTGTGGTGTATCTCTTAGTTGCATGTAGTTGTAGATAATTCATTCCATTGTGTAAATATACTACAATTTATCTGTTCAATGACTGATGTTCATTTGGGTAGTTTCTTTTTTGGGGCTTTTAAGGACAGTGTTATTATTTAACTTTTTAGTTAGTATGTTGGTGACCATGTGAATGCATTTTTGTTGTTTTTTTAGCTTTAGTAGATATATTAGGTAATATATTATAAAGTGCTTGGAGCTTAACTTCAGATAAACCTGGTAATTCAGATCTACTGCTTACTAGGAATGTAGACAAATTACTTAATCTCTTTGAGCTCATTTCTCCAAAATCTTTCAAATGGAGATTCAAATAGTTCCTATCTTGTAGAGTTGCTGTTCAGATTAAAGGAAAAACTGCATGGCCAAAATTTAATACAGTGCTTGACATAGAGCAAGCCCTCAATATGTCAGCCACTGTTACCTTTCGATATTTTTAGTTGAAAAGTTGCTTATCATTATTTAAATTTCAAACAAAGGTGAAATAAACACATTATTTACAGAAACATTTTTTTGTTTTAACTTGTGAAATGAAGTCGCTTAGTCGTGTCCGACTCTTTGTGACCCCATGGACTATAGCCTGCCAGGCTCCTCTGTCCATGGGATTCTCCAGGCAAGAATGCTGGAGTGGGTTACCATTTCCTTCTCCAGGGGATTTTCCCGGCCCAGGGATCGAACCCAGGTCTCCCGCATCGGAGGCAGATGCTTTAACCTCTGAGCCACCAGGGAAAAAATGTGTACAGATCTTATAAATACTACTCTTAAGACCTCTCCACTTAGCCACACCCTAACTATTGTTCCTTTCTCCCTCAAATTCGAAGCACAAAACAGCAAGCCTGCAGCTAAGCTTTCTCCATCCCATAGTCTGCCATGGAAGCTGAACAGAAAATGAGGGGAATAAGTCTTCATTTCTGTCACATTTTCCTTGTGGAAAGAACTGAAAGGATATTTGATACCTGGGACTCACTGCCAAATTTGTTTCCATTTTGAACTCTTCATCTATTCTAGCTTATTCAGACCAGATCTTTATTATTAAAAATATATTTCATACAATTGTACAAATACTATTTTGAAATAAAATGTCACACTCAAGAGATACCCATATCTTCTTTGTGTATAAAAGAACTTTTTTTTCCTTTCAATAAAAATCATTCATGCTCTTTGTAAAGATACTGAAAAAATGCAGAGAAGTTATCAAGAAGAAAGTGAAGAATATTCATAATCCTATTGCCCAGAGATTTCTAGATATACTTTACAGTCTTAAATAAACAATTTTTCAATTACCAACATTTGAAAAGAATTTTAAAACAGTAAAGAAAAAACAAAGCAACAAATAAAAAATCCCTTCAGTTCAGTTCAGTGCAGTTCAGTAGCTCAGTCGTGTCCGACTCTTTGCGACCCCATGAATCGCAGCACGCCAGGCTTCCCTGTCCATCACCATCTCCCGGAGTTCACTCAGACTCACATCCATCGAGTCCGTGATGCCATCCAGCTATCTCATCCTCGGTCGTCCCCTTCTCCTCCTGCCCTCAATCCCTCCCAGCATCAGAGTCTTTTCCAATGAGTCAACTCTTCACATGAGGTGGCCAAAGTACTGGAGTTTCAGCTTTAGCATCATTCCTTCCAAAGAAATCCCAGGGTTGATCTCCTTCAGATTGGACTGGTTGGATCTCCTTGCAGTCCAAGGGACTCTCAAGGGTCTTCTCCAACACCACAGTTCAAAAGCATCAATTCTTTGGCGCTCAGACTACTTCACAGTCCAACTCTCACATCCATACATGACCACAGGAAAAACCATAGCCTTGACTAGATGGACCTTTGTTGGCAAAGTAATGTCTCTGCTTTTGAATATACTATCTAGATTGGTCATAACTTTTCTTCCAAGGAGTAAGTGTCTTTTAATTTCATGGCTGCAGTCACCAACTGCAGTGATTTTGGAGCCCCCCAAAATAAAGTCTGACACTGTTTCTACTGTTTCCCCATCTATTTGCCATGAAGTGATGGGACCAGATGCCATGATCTTCGTTTTCTGAATGTTGATCTTTAAGCCAACTTTTTCACTCTTTACAATGTCACTATTCTGAGATATACAGTAAAATATCAACAGAGGTTGCTAAGAGTCCATAGGGTTGCAAAGAGTTGGACACGACTGAGTGAATAACATACTAATACTATAAACAGCTCATACTAACTTGACATATCAAAAAAACTAATTAAAAATGGGCAAAAGAACTGAGATTAAGAATGTTTATGATTCATGGGAAGAAATAAAAATATCAACATTAACATGAGTTTGGAAGAAGCTGATTCCAAACCTCATAGATGACTGAGGGATTCAAGACTCAATGGAGGAAGAAACTGCAGTGGAGTGGAAACCACAAGAGGATTAGAATTAGAAGTGGAGCCTGAAGATATGACTAAATTGCTTCAATCTCATAATAAAACTTTAATGGATGAGGAATTGCTTCTTATGGATGATCAAAGAAGGTAGTTTCTTAAGATGGAATCCACTACTGATGACGATGCTGTGAAGACTGTTGAAATGACCACAAAAGACTTAGAATACTGCATTAACTTAGTTGATAAAGCAGTGGCAGGGTTTCAGAGGACCGATTGCAATTTTGAAAGAGGTTCTACTGTACATATTGTTCATGAAAAGAAGAGTCAATTGATGCAGCAAACTTCACTATTGTGTTATTTTAAGAAATTGCTATAGCAACCTCAACCTTGAGCAACCATGACTCTGATTGGTCAGCAACCATGCCTCTGATCAGTCAGCAACCATCCATATTGAGGCAAGACAATCAGGAAAAAGATTATGACTTGCTGAAAGCTCAGATGATGGTTAGTAGTTTTGAGCAATAAAATATTTGAAAATTAGGTATGTACAACGTCCTTTTTAGACATAATGCTATTCCACACTTGACAAACTACAGTATAGTGTAAATATAACTTTTTTATGTACTGGGGAAACAAAAAAGTTGTGTGACTCACTTTATCATGATATTTGTTTTATTGTGGTGGTTAGGAACCCAACCCACAATATTTGGGAGCTATGTCTGTACTGATTTATAGTCCATGTACATTTAAAAAATCTGGTCACAATTGCCAAATTGCCTTCTAGAAAGTTTGTGCCATTTTAATTTATTCCATCAATTTATAGGAGGGCTGTTTCATCAAGCTTTTGACAGTATTGAGCATTGTAATTTAAATTTTTACAAATACATAAGAATATTTCAGTGTTCCTTTATTTCTTTGATTAGCAGTGAGGTTGAATTTTTACAGCTATTTTCCATTTTTTGTTCTATAAATTAGTTTTTTATGTCTTTTACCATTTTCTTAGTTTATTTATTTTTCTATTGAGTTGTTAGTTCTTTACATAAGTGATGCTTTTACATGCTTTTTATATTTTAAATATGTTAAATTATTAATATTTGTTTTATTTATTGTTAATATATTTCCTAGCTCATAAATGACATTCATGGTGTTCTTGGGCATACAGACATTTAAAAATTTAAAATCAAGAACCAAATCTTTTTTTTTTAAATGTAATCTTGCTATTAGCTGTTTATAGCATGATATCTTACTTTATATTTAGAAAATCAATTAGGAATTAATGAAATAGCAATTTCTAGTTAGTTTCTGCCTTAAAAAAATTGTTTTGTTCTTGGCATGTGTCTCCTTGATTAATCTGGCATTTACCTGACATTATGAGATTATCTTGGGGCTTCCCTTGTAGCTCACTCAGCTGATAAAGAATCTGCCTGCAGTGCACAAGACACCAGTTCAATTCTGGGCCAGAAAGATCCACTGGAGAAGGGATAGGCTACTTACTCCAGGATTCTTGAGCTTCCCTGGTAGCTCAGATGGTAGAGTCTGCCTGCAATGCAGGAGACCTGAGTTTGATCCCTGGGTTGGGAGGATCCCCTGGAGGGGGGCATGACAACTCACTAGTATTTTTGTGTGGAGAATCCCCATGGATAGAGGAGCCTGGCGGGGGTGACTGAAAAAGCATGAGATTATATTATAAAATAAGACTATAACTTGATTTTCTCCAAGTAGTTAATTTCCCAAACTCCTTGTGTTGAACACCTAAGCCCTATTGCTTTGTGATTCCTTCTTTACCATGTTTGAAATTACAATATAAGATATGTTCATGGTTATCTGTTTGCTCCCATTGATATTTTATTTGCACAACACATTTTCTCTTGAGTGCCTATACCTACTATGTCCCAGGCCCTGTGGCAGGCACTGGAACATATAAAGGTAAACAAGAAAGATACTGTAAGAGAGTATGTTATCACACCATTGATTCTAGTTCAAGTCTTCTTAATACTTTCTGTTTTTTTCCACTTCCTTCTTTGGCGCTTCCCGGGTGGCTCTTTTGGATGGTAGAAAAACAGTTTTCTTTTTCTACTCATTCCTTGATAGCTTTTTTGTCAGAGCCAGATGGACTATAACAGCCCCCGACTGGGTCCTGATTGATTGGGGAAGTCAATCAAAAAACTTTATTCTGCTCCTTCCCTTCTACCTTGATAAAGCAAAGGCATAGATTTTTTGTTCTTAAGATGCAACTATAATGCATGAGACAGTTCAACCAAGAGTCAGAAGACGTGTTTGAATTGTGGTTATGTATTCAATTCATAATATTCAAAAAATGTCTTTACTTCTTGGAACCTCAGTTTCCTCATCTTTACAGTGGTCATGGGAATCTTTGAGGATGAAATGAGGATAGGTATTAAAACTCTGAAAAATGTAAACTGTCACAGAGATATAAACTATTATTGTTACTTTTAGTCAAACTAAAGTACAAATTGCCTGAAAGTGGGACTTATATCTTACTGCCTTTGTAACCCTTTGTCTAAGCACACTGTTTATTTAGTACTTTACTCATAGGGAGCTCTCAGTAAATACAGAAATAAATTTCTCTGCTCAGGTAGATGCTGTTCTAACATAACCTGATGGAAACATCCCCTGCCCAGGAAATCTAAGCAAATAGCTTATTATTTGCTATGGATTTCAGTTGCCTTTAGTAGCTTATGTAAGCTTCCTGTTATCCCAGAGTTTGGAAACCAACTTAAATGTTATTTAAAAGAATAGAGAGACTCTATAAGATAATACACGAAGCCTTTGACACCTGAGAGGGATACCTCCCTAAAACCTCATAAATCTCTGGATTGGCAAATACTATAATAGGGTACACTTTGCATCATTGAATGCACTAAGATGTAACTAAAATATTTATGGTCAGAATTCTGGTGATTCTTTAAATCTACTGGCCCCTCAGTCTTGAGTCAGGCTGTTTGGACTTTGCTTTCTCTTGAGGAGGCGATCTTTCCTGTATCTCTTTGGCCTGCCCTTAAATAGACCCTGTGTTGTACTGTGCTTATTTTGTTCAGTTGTGTCTGACTCTTTGCAACCCCATGGACTGTAACCTGCCAAGCTCTTCTGTCCATGGGGATTCTCCAGACAAGAATACTGGAGTGGGTTGCCATGCCTTCCTCCAGGGGATCTTCCTAACCCAGGGATCAAACTCAGATCTCCCTCATTGCAGGTGGATTCTTTACAGTCTGAGCCACCAGGGAAGCCCTAGCTCCTTCCAAATATGCCTGAATTATGAGTTCAGAATGAACACAGCTTATGACAAATTGACATCCCTCCTCCAATTTGAATCTTTTCTACCAGCAGAACAATTCAAAGACCTTAATGAGGTAGGTGAGGCCAGTTAAATGACCAGGAGTTTGAGGAGACTTGAGAACTCCAGCTGAAAAAAAAATGGGTAGCTACAGTTCATCTGTCCTGTCAGAGTTATAATCTCGTTTTATATATGAGTAAAATTAAGACTCAGAAAATTTGTTAATAGCTTGCTCAAGGTCAAAGAGCTGAAAGAGTCAGGATTTCAAGCCCTGTTGGAATCCATATTTCATACTCCTAACCACCCTGTTCTATGATAACGCCAAGTGCTTTTGAATGTCAGGTTTTTTTTCATGTTAGGTGCTCAATAAACACTCAGATAGGTTCAGGAATTGCAGAGAGCTATTTAGGCATGCTATGTAATTGGAAGGTAAATTTTATTCTGCTTCAAATATCTCTGTGAACAATGAGGCGAAGTAAGCAGCTGGTTAGCAATTAGGGGTCTGGACAGCTGATTGCCACACTGAGCAAGATAGACAGTCTGGCAAGTGGCCGTTGGGGGCACAGTCTGGGCTCTCAGTGCTGGCCTGGTCTGGTAACGTGGTGACCCTGGGGATTCTAATCCCTGCAGACCCATAGCACCTCCACTACTATGCTTAATTAATTCCTGCATCTGTCAGTAGATACCCAAACATCTCCAATCTTTAGGCTAATAGCATTTGGTCTAAAGACAAATCTGGAATGAGGAAGTCCTGCCTGAAACCCTATGTAAGGAGATTTAATTTTGTTACTGCAGTATCATAAGGTTCCTTTTTGAGTCTCTTCTCAGTGCTGCTTGGCATGTTGAAGATACAAAATGTGCCTCCCCATAATCATACCCTTTCCCCACCTCCTGACCCATGTTGTCTGTCAGAGAGACACCATCTCACTTCTCCTATTCCCTTAATTACACCTTCCCATCAATCTCAGCCCTCCTCTGGGAACAACAACAACAACAACCAAAGAAAAACCTTATTGAGATTTCCCTTTATTCAGATTTGGAGCCACAGACCTCTACCAAACACTGCAGGGGTTATCTATTTCCCATCATGTGTGGTTTTTATTATAGTTCACTGAATACATATGTTGGCCAAATATTCAAAGGCCAGTGTTAAAAAATCATAGTAAGTCCAATCTGAAGCCAAAGTGCAAAATCACCATCATAAAATGAACTTCTAGATGATGAGGATAAATCTGAAAATGTATCAAAATATTTTTTTCATTTATTTATTTGGCTGCACTGGGTCTTTTTTTTAAAACTTTTTATTTTGTATTGGAATAGAGATGATTAACAATTTTGTGATAGTTTCAGGTGGATGGCAAAGGGACTCAGACATACATTTATGTGTATCCATTCTCCCTCAAATACCCTTCCATCCAGGGTTCCACATAACACTGAACAGAGATCCATGTGCTATACAGTAGGACCTTGTTGGTTATCCATTTTATTTTTTAAAAAAATTTGTTTATTTTTACTTGAAAGATAATTGTTTAACAGTATCCTGTTGGTTTCTACCAGACATCAACATGAATATAGCAGTGTGTACATGTCCAACCAAAACTCCCTAACTATCCCTTCCCTCTTATTCTTCCTCCCAGCAACCATAAGTTCCTTCTTTAAGTCTGTGAGTCTGTTTCTGTTTTGTAAATAAGTTAATTTGTATCATGTCTTTTTAGATTCCACACATAAGGGATGTCATACAATGTTTCTACTTCTCTCTCTGACCTGCTTCACTCAGTATGACAATCTCTAGGTCCACCAGTGTTGCTGCAAGTGACATGATTTTGTTTTTAATGGCTGAGTAATATTCCATTGTATATATGAACCATATCTTATTTATCCATTCCTCTCTTGATGGACATTTAGATTGCTTCCAAATCTGGGCAATTGTAAACAGTGAGTGCTGCAATGAACATTTGGGTACATGTACCCTTTTAGGCCATGTTTGTCTCCCAATATATGGCCAGGAGTGGGATTGCAGGGTCATATGGTAGCTCTAAGAAAATGTACCAAAATATTTTTTATGAATAATCTAACAGTGAACTTTTATAAGATTGACATTATAAATCAGAATCATGTTTAAGATCATGACAATGTTTTCTCTGGTACTATCAGCTGCTAGATTGATTGTGTGGTCACTATAATACACATTTATGACACCAAATGGATGCTAATTTTCAAATGAGGTTGGTGGTTGAGCAAGATATTTTGAGGCTTGTTCTGTCAGTATAGGATTCTCCTGGGGGCAAGGCTGCCACCATATGATTAAGCCTTCCCTTCTCTCTACTGGGGCTTCCTAGGTGGCACTAGTGGTGAAAAACCTGCCTGCCAATGCAGGAGATGTAAGAGACAGAGCTTATGGTGAACAGTGTTGGATTTGTGATCTCTGAAGAAGAAGATTTAACTTTGGGACCAGGGACCAGGCTTGATCACTCAAGAGTTTTGTGTAGCAGAGTTTTATTAAAGTATAAAAATGGACAAAGAAAGCTTCTGACATAGACATCAGAAGGGAAATGGAGAGTGCCCCCCTCACTAGTCTTTAGCAAGGGAATTATATACTTTTTAAAATTAGTTATTACAAGTCAAAAGAATGTCTCAAGATTGTAAAAATTTTACCAGACCCACTTCCACAACTTGCATTTTAGGACAACAGGATTAAAACTTAACAGTAGGAAAATCCTACCAGACCCACTCCCATAGCATACATTCTACGATATCAGGATTAGTCAGAAGGTTTTCAGGAAGGAGAAACTGTCCTCAAGTAGGATACACTGTTGTTACATAATCCCTAGGACAGAGTTTAAACTGAGTTGTTTGTTGTGTAATCATCAGTTTCAGGCTTAAAGAAAAAAAAAAGCTTCATGTGACTAAGACTAAGGAATGCAGAGAAAAAAAAAATCAAAAACGTTTGTCCTTTCCTCCTCCTTGAGAATTCCAGAACTCTCTCTCCTTGGGGACCTCTGGATTTCTTATCAACCTGCCTAGGAATTGACTCTCTTATCCCCCCCTTTTCTTTTAGGAGAATTGTGTTGCCAAGGGAAAGGGACATCATTTTCATTCCATAACTACTTACTGCTGTTGAAGGGTGTCATTCCTAAATTGTTGAGGCAACATACTCTCCTAACCCTCATATTGAGGGTATCTTATCCAAGTGCCCCAAATAATAGTTGGAGGAGTCTGTGGGACTCTTAGGAGCCTGGACAACTATTTGTAACTTAAAAGCTTTCAAATGGTTAGAAACAAATCCAGTTACACGGTTACAGATGCATGGAGCAAATAGTAAAAACAGAAATTTTAGAGTTATTACATTTAAGATAGGTTTCCATCAAGGGGAGCTAGTTAACATTTCCCAAAGTGAGGTGACTGAGGCTTCAGGAGAATCCATAGCCTGTTCATGTGTTTAGTAAAGTGAGTAACATTAGTACTCATATATGGTATATATGTACAACACTGGGTATGAATAATAGCACAAGTTCCTCCTTATATGGCCGTTAGAATATCTAAGGCCAATCTGTTTTGTAAAAGCACCTTTCTAATTTGTATTTGTTCGGCATTAAGGGCTGAAATAGCTTTTTGAGAATCTTGTAAAGCCTGTTGAATAAAGTTAGAGCATCAACTCGTAGCATAACATCTGTAGTTCCCAGAGAGGGAATGAATATTGCAGCCAGATAATCATAACAGTGAAATACAGACCTTGCCCAGTGAGTTTTAAGGTGTGGCAGATTAGCAGGTTTCTCTGGAAGCTCTGAAAAATATGAAGCTGTGAGTAAAAGGTAAACCTAGGGTGCATCTCTGGAGAAGGCAATGGCAACCCACTCTAGGACTCTTGCCTGGGAAATCCCATGGACGGAGGAGCCTGATAGGCTATGGTCCATGGGGTCGCGAAGAGTTGACACGACTGAGCGACTTCACTTTCACTTTTCACTTTCATGCACTGGAGAAAGAAATGGCAACTCTTGCCTGGAGAATCCCAGGGATGGGAGCCTGGTGGCTGCCATCTATGGAGTCACACAGGGTCGGACATGACTGACATGACTTAGCAGCAGCAGCAGGGTGCATCTCCCTATCCAACTAGGGGGAAGCCATGCCCATATGTAAGAGCCACATATCCAGTAGGTCCCGTTTGGAGCAAAGCAGCGTGACTGAGGGTCCAGCCCCAATGAGTGCCTGGCCAGGCAAAGGGAGGACCTGAACTTATATGCAGCAAAATAGTCATTAAACCAAGATAATGTATAATCAAAGTTGAAAGTCACATTATGTCCATAGTTAAGGTACAAAGTCCATTTTAGGATTGCCAAATATCATCAGATTAAAGAGAGGCATCACGCGTGATTGTTCTTGGTGAAGATATTCACAGAGTTGAAGAAAGTCTTTTCCTTGAAATGGAGAAACCCACTATGGGAAACCTTCAACTGATGGAGAGGGGAGTGCTCTGCAGACCCAGAAATTAGACTGATTGTGGAATGCAGTGTAAGAATGAGCCGAGGACAGGAAGGCGTTGTCTTGAGGGTTAAACGGCAGACTCAGGACTTTTGGAATCAGCAGAAGTAGGCCCACATAGATTATCAGGCCCATCTGAAAAGTGAAAAGTGAAAGCATAGAGGATAAAGACATTAAACAACATTGTTTAGTTTTGGTCAGGGTGCCACTTTTTAACTCGAGTGTGGTGCACCCAGGAATCAATTCTTGACAGCTGTGGGAGAAGAAAGAATAACCTGGTAAGGGCCTTCCCAGAGGGGCTCGAGAGATTGGCCTCTAGATCTCAAAGTCTTTATCAGGACCTTGGTGCCTGGTTAAACAGTGGCTTGTTCGACTCAGAGGCTGGGTCAGGAGTCACCTCCCAGAGTTTCCATAATGTCTCTTGAAAGGCTGAAAGCTGAGTCATATAGTTAGTTAACTCTAAGGCTTCTATAACAATGTCTGTGCATAAGAAGGGTCTTCCGTAGATACTTTCAAAGGGGGACAGTCCTTCCTTTTTAGGGGCAGTCCGAGCCCTCATTAAAGCTATGGGTAGAAATTTAAGCCAATTATCCTGAGTCTCTTGAGTTAATTTATGCAGATATCTCTTAATGATGTCATTAGCCTTTTCTGTCTTCCTTGAAGATTGGGGTCTCCAGGAACAGTATAAGTGATATTTATTCCTAGAGCTTTTGACACCCCTTGAGTTACAGCAGCTTTAAAGGCAGAGAGCCATTGTCACTCTGGAGGCTCTGTGGCAGCCCAAACCTGGGAATAATTTCGTGGATTAAAAATTTTATAACTTCCTTAGCCTGTCCACTACAGCAGGGAAAGGCCTCAATCCATCCAGTAAAAGTGTCTACCCAGACCTGCAAGCAAGAAAATCCATTTGTTTTTGGCATATGAGTAAAAGGAACCACAGCCTCATTTATTATTCATAAATCTTGAAGTAGTTTCCATTTATAATTTGAATTTTTCACACCCAAAATAGGAGTGTTGCATGGACTATTACATGGAATTAATAGCCCCTGCTCCTTTAAAGTCTCAATGATGGGTTTTAACCTTTCCTTAACCTCAGGCTTTAGTGGGTACTGCTTTTGATGTGGAAATAGGCAAGGGTCTTTGAGCTTGATAATGACAGGAACAGCATTTTGTGCTCAATCCACCATTTTTCCATCGGTCCACAATTTAGGATTTACATTTTGTTCAACTAATGGGAAAGAAAGAGCAGGTTCTATGTTCATGAAAACAGAGGCTTGGACCTTGCTCAGTATATCCCTCCCCAGAAGGGGCGAGGGAGACTCCAGCATGATCAGAAACTCGTGAGAAAATAGCACAGAGTCCCAGCTGCAGCTTCAAGGATGACTGAAATAATAGCATTTGGCTGGTCCTGAAAGTCCCATTACAGTAGTGGATCAAGAGGAAAATGGACCAGGGGCTTCAGTGAGCACAGAGAAATTTGCCCCAGTGTCCAAAAGAAAATCGACTGATTGGCCCCCCACAGTTATTAATACCCAGGGTTCCTCACATGTTATTATGATGGGAGCTTGTGTGGGGACCTCCGGGCACCTTCAGTTCTGATTGTCCCAAGAGCCTGACCCCTGGGGCTGACACCTCTGGGGGCAGTCTCTCCTCCAGTGCGGTCCTTTACAGACTGGACAGGGAGCCAGGGGCAGCTTAGATGCCTGAGAGCAACTTTGATTGAGATGTCTCTCTTTTCCACAGTAATAATAGCAATCCCATCCCTTTTCATCTGGGTTCCTCTGGGCATTTTTCCTCAGGCTGCTTCAGAGAGGATCTAACAGCCATTGTTGGGGCTTCAGTCTTTCCCTGGTCGTTTTTTTTTTTTTTTTTCCTCCTATTTTCCTCCTCATTTGCTCTACTGTAATATACAGTCTGAGCCAGCTGAAGCAGTTTTTCTAAAGACTGATTCAGTCCTAACGCCTGTTTTTGTAACTTACAGAAGGTATCTGGAGCTGACTGAGTGAGAAAATTATCTTTTAAGATCATTTCTCCTCTGCTATTTCAAGATCAACATCAGTAAACTTGCAGAGAGCCTCCTGTAGTCTAGGAATTTACCAGGAGTTTATCAGGAGTTTCCAAATTTGCTGGCATATTGAGTGCAGCACTTTCACAGCATCATCTTTCAGGATTTGAGATAGCTCAACTGGAATTCCATCACCTCCACTAGCTTTGTTCGTAGTGATGCTTTCTAAGGCCCACTTGAATTCCCATTCCAGGATGTCTGGCTCTAGGTGAATGATCACACCATCATGATTATCTTGGTCATGAAGATCTTTTTTGTACAGTTCTTCTGTGTATTCTTGATACCTCTTCTTAATATCTTCTGCTTCTTTTAGGTCCATACCATTTCTGTCCTTTATCGAGCCCATCTTTGCATGAAATGTTCCCTTGGTATCTCCAATTTTCTTGAAGAGATCTCTAGTCTTTCCCATTCTGTTGTTTTCCTCTATTTCTTTGCATTGATCGCTGAGGAAGGCTTTCTTATCTCTTCTTGCTATTCTTTGGAACTCTGCATTCAGATGCTTATATCTTTCCTTTTCTCCTTTGCTTTTCACTTCTCTTCTTTTCACAGCTATTTGTAAGGCCTCCCCAGACAGCCATTTTGCTTTTTTGCATTTCTTTTCCATGGGGATGGTCTTGATCTCTGTCTCCTGTACAGTGTCACAAACCTCATTCCATAGTTCATCAGGCACTCTATCTATCAGATCTAGGCCCTTAAATCTATTTCTCACTTCCACTGTATAATCATAAGGGATTTGATTTAGGTCATACCTGAATGGTCTAGTGGTTTTCCCTACTTTCTTCAATTAAGTCTGAATTTGGTAATAAGGAGTTCATGATCTGAGCCACAGTCAGCTCCTGGTCTTGTTTTTGCTGACTGTGTAGAGCTTCTCCATCTTTGGCTGCAAAGAATATAATCAGTCTGATTTTGGTGTTGATAATCTGGTGATGTCCATGTGTAGAGTCTTCTCCTGTGTTATTGGAAGAGAGTGTTTGCTATGATCGGTGCATTTTCTTGGCAAAACTCTATTAATTTTTGCCCTGCTTCATTCCGTATTCCAAGGCCAAATTTACCTGTTACTCCAGGTGTTTCTTGACTTCCTACTTTTGCATTCCAGTCCCCTATAATGAAAAGGACATCTTTTTTGGGTGTTAGTTCTAAAAGGTCTTGTAGGTCTTCATAGAACCGTTCAGCTTCTTCAGCATTACTGGTTGGGGCATAGACTTGGATTACTGTGATATTGAATGGTTTGCCTTGGAAACGAACAGAGACCATTCTGTTGTTTCTGAGATTGCATCTAAGTACTGCATTTTGGACGCTTTTGTTGACCATGATGGCTACTCCATTTCTTTGAAGGGAATGATGCTGAAGCTGAAACTCCAGTCTTTGGCCACTTCATGCGAAGAGTTGGCTCATTAGAAAAGACTCTGATGCTGGGAGGGATTGGGGGCAGGAGGAGAAGGGGACGACAGAGGATGAGATGGCTGGATGGCATCACTGACTCGATGGACGTGAGTCTGAGAGAACTCTGGGAGTTGGTGATGGACAGGGAGGCCTGGCGTGCTGCAATTCATGGGGTCACAAAGAGTCGGACACAACTGAGCGACTGAACTGAACTGAACTATCAGGAGTTTCCTTCTCTCCCTGTTCTATGTCAGTCAACCTAATATAGTTTAAAATCTTAGCATGTTCACTTGGGTCTACAAGAACACATCTGGTAAAGTGGTTCTCTTTTAGCCATGTTATAGTCCCAGTCTGTCTCTGCTATGGGAACTGCTTGGCTCCCCATAGGGAAGACAGCTATTTCATGTTCCCTCTTTCCTCCTTGCCTCATGCTCAAACCATTCATCTCTAAAAGCAGTAACTTCCCCCAAAACTTGAACTCTCAAGTCAGGAGTCAAAATCTCTCCCAAGACATACATTACATCTCTCCAAGTAAGCTCATAAAGTAAAGTTAGTCCCTTAAAGGCTTCTATGTACTTTTCTGGGTCCTCTAGATAGTCTCCAAGATCTCTCTTTATCTGCTGTACCTCTGGGTAAGAAAAGGGCTTATGGATTGGTTATTTTCCCCAGTGGGGGTTTCCTCAAGAGGCAGTAAGTTATGTGGCTGCTCCTCAGCCCCTCTAGCTACCCTTTGCATACATTCCCAGGGATAGATTAGAGAAACCTGCTTTTTATCATCTTCATCCTCTTTCTTGTCCTCTGTCTTGTCCTTAGTTTTGGTTGTCTGTGCCTCCTCTACTTTGACTGTCTGAGTTTCTACTGAAACCAAAGTAGTCTGAGACTGCCTTGGAACTGGGGTTGTTTGAACTTCTACTGAGACTGAGGCAGCCTTTCCTGGAGGGATTCCTTGACCCTCATCTTGCTCAGTTGTGAGCCCAAGATACAGAGGCAGAGGCAGAGTAAGAGGACAGCAGGGAGCTGAAGGCTTTACACCCAAATCTGTACCCTTAGGACGTAAGTCTGGTGTATCTCTCAGAGAGAAAAAGAGTAACACATATGGCACTTCTACCCATTTGCCTTACCTTCTACAGAACCGGTCTAGTTGTAAAACAGTATCGCAATTAAAAGATCCTTCAACCGGCCTTTGTCCGCCACCCTCCATTGTATATTGTGGCCATGCAGATTTGCCAAAGAAAGTCAGGCCTGTATTCTTTAAACTCTGGAGGTCAAACTTATCCCAGTTTTTCAGGACACAATCCAAGGGTGGAGTCTGTAACTTTGAGTACCTCCCCTCTGTAAGAGAGAAAAAAGCGGTGACCAGCGCCTTTGCTTCCTTCCATCAGAGGCATCCCTCCCTGCTCTAGATGAGGGTGTAGACAGACTTTCCTCTGAAGCTTCCCTTCCTTGGCTGGGCTTAGTCTGTCCCTTACCCACACAGGCACCTTACTCGTCCCCCCTGGTTCTACCAATGAAGCAGGGTGGAGATGCACCAAGGGTAGACCTGATGGCATCCCGAATTTATTTCTAGTTCCATACCACCACGACCTTTGTTTGATTTGCTAGAGTAGTTTCCCAGAATGTTTCCCAAGCTAGTAAGCTAGTACTACTAGAGGAAGCTTCCATCTTATGTGTCCTCGTTCACATTCCTGAGTATAGTCCTGACGGCAATAGAAGCAATGAATCATTGCCATATCAGTAAACCACTGGAGAGCTTTATCTAGTCCACTAAGAGTTAGTACTATGAAAGGAAGAAGCCCACTGTACTCCCAAGCTGGGATTCTGAACCTATGTTCTAGGAAACTTCACATTCGCTAGCAAGTCTGGGTTCCCATGACTACCAAGTTTGGCGTCTAAGTAAAAGTATATAGTAATGGCCTGAATCACAAGTCCATTGAAAGTCTATGATTTGACAGATTAATTTGGTAGTCCTAATTTCCTACGCAATTTTGAAATGGTCAAAGAGACCAGGAAAAACTGACTGAGAAAGCAAAGTTTGGCCCACGTGCTTTGCCCATGTCTGGTTGCTCCCCTCACAGGGAACTTGGGTGTCTCTTGCCATTGGTTGGCTGGTATAAGCCCCAGACAAGGCTCCCTTTTGGGGGGCTGCCTTCAGTCATTACAAGGCACAGTGGAATCACAGAGCAGGGCTCATCCCTTGCTTCATGCAGAGTGTGCCATTCATTCACATAAGCACATGGAAGAGTTACCAAAGTAAAGCAGAAAATGTGTGTACTGAGAAAGCAGAGTGGCTAGAGCTCTGAGTATTCTTACTTCATCCTGAAAATCCCAGATGAGCCTCCAAGATGATAGCTTATGGTGAATGGTGTCGGATTCATGATCTCCAAAGAAGAAGAAAATTTAACTTTGGGACCAGGGACCAGGCTTGATCACTCAAGGGCTTTTATATAGCAGACTTTTATTAAAGTATAAAAAGGGACAGAGAAAGCTTCTGACATAAACATCAGAAGGAGGACGGAGAGTGCCCCCTTACTAGTCTTTAGCAAGGGAATTATATACTTTTTAAATTAGCTATTACAAATCAAAAGAATGTCTCAAGGTTGTAAAAATTTTACAGACTCATTCCCATAACTTACATTTTAGGATAACAGGATTAGAATTTAACAATAGGAAGAGCCTGCCAGACCCACTCCCATAGCATACATTCTAAGATATCAGGATTAGTCAGAAGGTTTTCAGGAAGGAGAAACTGTCCTCAAGCAGGATACATTGTTGTTATATAATGGCACCCCACTCCAGTACTCTTGTCTGGAAAATCCCATGGACAGAGGAGCCTGGTGGGCTGTGGTCCATGGGATCGCTAAGAGTCGGACACAACTGAGTGACTTCACTTTCACGCATTGGAGAAGGAAATGGCAACCCACTCCAGTGTCCTTGCCTGGAGAATCCCAGGGACGGCAGAGCCTGGTGGGCTGCCGTCTATGGGGTCGCACAGAGTCGGACATGACTGAAGCGACTTAGCAGCAGTAGCAGCACAGAGTTTAAGAGTCAGACACGACTGAGTGACTGAATTGAATTGAATTGAACAGTTTAAACTGAGTTGTTTGTTGTGTAATCATCAGTTCCAGGCTTAAAGAAAAAAAAACAAAAAACATGTGACTAAGACTAAGGAAAGTAGAGAAAAAACAAAATAAAACATTTGTCCTTTCCTCCTCCTTGAAAATTCCAGACCCCTATCTCTTCCTTGAGAACCCAGACCTCTCTCTCCTCGGGGACCCCCAGACTTCTTATCAACCTGCCTAGGAATTGACTCTCAAGATGTGGGTTCGATCCATGGTTTGGGAAGATCCCCTGGAGTAGGAAATGGCAACCCAACTCCAATATTCTTGCCTGAAGAATCCCATGGACAGAGGAGCCTAGTGGGCTACAGTCCATGCAGTTGCAAAGAGTGGGACATAACTGAAGCAACTTAGCATGCGCTGCTCTACTAGTAACCAGATAAGTCTAAGGATATCTATTCCTCATCTGTTGGACTCGAACTTTGGTCATGGTGATACACTTCAGTTGAAGCAGTCACCTTCAAAAAAGCTCTGTGCATTGCTTGAGAAAGTTGCTTTCTTAACTGTTCAGAAATAGTTGTGTTATATAGTTTAATAGTGTAAATGATAGCACTGAAATCAATCCCTGAAAGCATAGACTTATAATATAGTTTAATCTCTGTTATTTGGCTTTCTATTTAAGTCTGTATAAAATGCTTGGTGCTTTAGAGAGGAATTAATCTTCTTCATTAATTCATCAAAGAATACTCATACTTAATATGGTGTAAACTGTCAATCTATGTCCCTACTTATTTAACTATTTAAAAATACTTAATAATTGTCTTTGAATATAAAATTAACAGCTTTCATATCATCAATTGTAGTAGCGTTTAAGTTTTGTGAAGATCAATATACATTTATGCTTCAACAGTTTGAAAGAATTTCCATATGTAAAGCCCATGAATTTTTTTTTTACTCCAAGTTATATCTAGAATACTTCTCTCCAAATACATCTAGAATTTGAATGTGAACATTCTGATAATGACAATAAATCAGAATTATATGTCTTATTCATTCACAAGTGTTATGTTCACTAAATATCAGGGTAATCTATATACTCTCATATGACCTTTGATTAGTGTAAATAAAAATATACCAGAAATGATATGTTTTATTTATTTTTTGCCTTCCAAGGGCCAAGACAGATGCCGATTTTGTCTCTATAAAGCCTGATGTTGGATCCATCCTTAGTTTCAGCTTAGACAGTCTCAGGACCAGGTTTTGGACCAGTCCTCCTTCACTTGACTTTAATCTTCTAACTCACTATGATCCTACTACTTCCCTTCTTTCATGGCCACATCTTTCAACAATGGTCTTCCACTTTTCCTTCTATTTCTGCATTAGTCACACTCTCATTTATTCATCAAAGAAGCTCTGAACTTTACAATATGGCAGGCAGTGTGCTAGGTACTGGATATAACAAGTAAGAACTAAACATTCCCTTTTCCCAAGCAGTTTCTACTGTAGGGGTGGAAAGATCAGTAAACCTGTGATTTCTATATATACAGTGTGTGAGTAATTCTGTGAGGCAGGAGAACACTGTGTGTGTGTGTGTGTGTGTGTGTGTGTGTGTGTGTGTGTTTGTTATTTATTGCTGCTCAACAAATTACCCCAAAACTTAGTGGCTTAAAACAACATAATCTCATAGTTTCTGTGTGTCTGGAATTTGGGAATGACTTGACTGGGTGGTTCCAGCTCAGGGTTGCTCATGTTATTGGAGTCACAATGTTGGCTAGGGCTGCAGTCTCTGAAGACTTGACTGGGGATGGAGGATCTGCTTCCAAGATGGAGCACTCATGTAGCTATTGGCAGGAGGCCTCAGTTCTTCGCCATATGTGCCACTTTATTGTGCTGCTTGAATGTCCCCACATGACAGCTGGCTCCCATAGAGAGAGTGGTGAGACAAAGAGAGAGGGAGAGAGGATGAGAGGGAGAAAAGCAGAGAGCAAGAGAGATGCTATGCTTTTTATGACCGAGTTTCAGAAATCACACATCGCCACATTTGCCACTTTTTAACAGCTAGACAAGCTAAATTTGACCCACTCTCAGTGGGAAGGGAATTAGGCTCTGCCTTCTGCAGTAGTCTTAAAGACTTTGTGGACATATTTTGAAACTATCACAATTTTTGAAAGAATATCTGTAAGAATAAATGCAACAATTTAAACAAAAATTATCTCTAGGTGGTGAGACTATGTTATTGATTTATTTGTATTTTAATTGCTTACATGGACATGGATGTATTAAAATAATACTGTATACCTATGTATTTTTAAATAGACCACAAAAATGTTTTATAATGTTGACACTGAAGAATGCTAAACACATTTCTTGAAACATTCTCAGTGGACTTACTTAGGATGATTTGGCAGAAATAGTTCCATGATACAGAACTTCTGAAGTATATACCACATTATCCCCAGTTTACAAGTGATGGAACCAAGATATAAAGAGGTTGATCGAAGTTAACCAACTGCCCAAGGTCTTAAGGTAAATAAGTGGTATAGATGAGGTTTGAATCTAGGTAGCCTGGTTCCACAGCCCAGGCTCTTAAACTAAATGAAACATCTGCAGTAAATAGTGGACTATATAACACTGTATATCAGACAAACAATAGCTCAGAAAGATGAAAGAGCCAGAACTGATCTGTTCAGGCAAAGCTTCACAGAAGAAGCAAACAGTGAGCTGTGCCTTGAAGGAAAAAAAAAAGGAATTTAAGTGATGTAGGGATGACATTCCAAATGAAAGGAGTAACCTGGTGAGAGCCCATAAATGGGTTGAGAAAACTGGTCCTGGTATAGTGGAAGGGTTCCTGGTGAGCTGTGTGATTTAAGGCAAAATGGAGTGAGGTGAGGGATAAGAGTGGACTGCCAGAATTATAGGAGCTCTGGCTGCAGGCAGGAGGGTTTCCCCTTAATCTGTGTTCACACACAAACTTGGAGTTCTTCATCTTTTGCCACCAGGAAACAACTTAAAAATTTCCTGGCCCATGCCTTTTATTTTAAAAATGGGGGACTAAGGCCTGTAGGAGAAACTGATTCACTCTCTTCCCAATTTTATTTTACTTATTCTATTATGTTAGGAATTATTAAAATGTTAGGACATTTTTCTTCATTTAAAGTCCTGAATTACTATATTTTTACCATTAAATTTTTTTCTAATACAAATAATAATGTTTTCTAAAATTGACCACTGCAGTTTATAACATATTCCATCATAATTGAACTTATTCCATCGTAATTGAACTTATCCCATCATAACTAAACTTATTCTATCATAATTGAACTTACATATGCTAAACCAGGATGCTGCCATTAGTGCCATCAATGCCCATTTCCAAAATTATCCAGGGAATTTCCTGTTGATGTGGGAGATATATTTGTTTATTTACATGTTCTAAATACAAAGGACTTTTAAAATCAGATGTACAAATCTGTTCCCAAGGATTTAGCACCTTATAGCCCATGAAAATTTCGAATTCAACAGAATTAGACCTTTTCAACAGGCATTGGTATCTTATTATTCTTTGATATAATTTCCAGGATGAAAAGTTTTAAGCTATCCAAATAACAAACAATACCATATTTGCTTTATTTTCTTCTATTTATTCAAAGTTTATGTTAAAGTGAAGAACCTAAAGAGCTGAGATCAGTCCTCCATGATAGTACCCATTTCACACCATGGGCTTTTAGATGATGTCATGCTAATTACCTGGAAAGGCTGGATGAAATAATTTTTTCCCTTTGATGAGTAATGATAACTGGTTTTATCCTGCTCTCTCTGTTTTTCCAGCAAGAATCCAAGGAGTCTTTGCTAGAAATTGGATACAGACCCCAAGTTCTGAAACACATCAAGTCCTCTCATTTAGACTGAAGATCAAGATAATTCAGAGTATGCACAGATAGCCCTAGGAACTAAACAAGACATCTTCACTTTGCTGGTAACTCCCAAGATACCAACACTGCCTCATTCATGGGCTCTAGTAGTTACCAAGAGTGAGTTATAGTTTGCTCTTGCTGCCTCCTGTCTCCTCCCTCCCTCTCTCTTTCCCTTTCTTCCCAGAAACAAGGCAAGAGAAACAATATACACTTATTGCCGGGGCAGGGGCAATTCAAAGCCAATCAGGGAACAGAACTGTCTGTGACATTATCAAAGAGGTTAGGCCATTAACAGGATGATTAATGTACCCGATGCTGCCTCTCATTAAGGGTCAAGTCTCCTTAGTAGCTAATGTGGGCAAAATGATCTTCTAGCATCCATTAAGGCTCTCAGATAAATGCCCAAGAGAATTAATTCAATGGCTACCTCTACTTGGGAACACTGTTCTCCCATGACCCAGACCTTCTTACCCATCTACAGTACTCACCTCTCTTAGGTGACTCATTGGGCTCAGATCCACTCCCACGGTGCTGCTCAGCTTTTCACTCTTCCTGCCTTTTGGAGACCTCTTATCCAGAGATCCTCGTGGCTATCTATCTTTCTGAGCTTCCTCTCCTTTATCCCGCATCATTCAATCAACCTAAATTGGCCCCATTTTGTGTAACTTCTCAGGTTTTTTTATGCAGTACCATTTCCTCTGCATTTTTCTTGTCTCTGATTTTTCTTTGGTCACAATTTTTATTCTTTAAAACTTTACTATGGTATTTTAAGAAAGAAAGTTGCTCCTGCTAATGATGATTATGTTGTGGGTGTATAAGATACACATTTAGCAAATGTTTCCCAAGGACAACATAATATGGTTTCCCTCTCCATATATGTTTATTATGTGTGAATTTTTAAATCCATGACCTTATTTTGGAGTGAAATTAGGCTATAGATGTTATATCAGGAGAAGAACATTTTAGCTCAATACCTGGTTATTCATTTACAATTTCTGTTCACATATTAGTCATATATCTGCTGAGAGAATGCTGCTTTTTATAGAGCAACTTCTTAGATCTTAGTAGTTCATGACAATAAGCATGTTTTCCATACTCTTAGTTCTATAGGTTGGCCAGGGAAGCAGCCAATAGGTACATACGATTGAAATACACATGGGGAGGGTGTCAGTAGGAAACAAGTGGAAGAAGATGAGATTGAACAGGCAAGCAGGTGGCAGGTTTAGAAGGGCCTCATGCAGCAAGGAGACCATGGGGAATCCCAGAACTTTTAAAGTAAAGAAGTGGAATGATTTTATTCTAGAGAATAACACTGATCCTGTGTGGAAGGTGGGCTGAAGCTGGGGTTCCCTGGAGTCACATGCCCACATGGAAGGCTGTGATAGGAGTTGAGACAGGAACTGGTGAGCCTGTGAAATAGGATCTGGGCCATAAAAATAGAGTACAGAACACAGATAATAGAATGCAAAATTAGCAGTATATTAGATATAGGGAGAAAGGAAGAGAAGAAGCCAGGATGAAATTAGGGTTCAAAGGTCACCTGGGAAGTGAGTTGTGCAGCCCCGGAGAGAGTAGATGAATACAGGAGAAACAGGGAGGAAAATGAGACCACTGGCACCCTGTGCAGATCTTGCCAGTGTATAAAGGAACAGGTACACTAATTTGTTTTCTTAGCCACAGATTTAATTCAGAATGTGGGAGAGGTAGCTAGATGATGACAGTGAAGATGGTGATAACAATTGCCATTGATGTTGACAATAAGCTAGATGCTATCTCCTTCCATGCATTTTCTCATTTGATCCTCACAACAATTTTATAGAATAGGTACTTTTAGAAAACTTTATATTGGAGTATATTCAATTTACAATGTTGTGTTAGTTTCAGGTGTATAGCAAAGTAATTTAGTTATACGTATATGTGCAAGGAAGAACTATACAAAAAAGGTCTTAATGACCTGGATAACCACAATGGTGTGGTCACTTACCTAAGGCTGATCATCCTGGATTGTGAAGTCAAGTGGGCCTTAGGAAGCATTACTATGAACAAAGCTAGTGAAGGTAACGGAATTCCAGCTGAGCTATTTAAAATCCTAAAAGATGATGCTGTTAAAGTGCTGCACTCATACATCAGCAAATTTGGAAAACTGCAATGGTCACAAGACTGGAAAAGGTCAGTTTTCATTCCAATCCCAAAGAAGGGCTATGCCAAAGAATGTTCAAACTACCATATAATTGTCCTCATTTTGCATGCTAGCAAAGTTGTGCTCAAAATCCTTCAAGGTAGGCTTCAGCAGTATGTGGACTGAGAACTTCCAGATGTATAAGCTGGGTTTCAAAGAGGTAGAGGAACCAGAGATCAAATTGCCAACATTCGTTGGATCATGGAGAAAGCAAGGAAATTCCAGAAAAGCATCTATTTTTGCTTCATTGACTACACTAAAGCCTTTTACTGTGTGGATCACAGAAAACTGTGGAAAATTCTTAAAGAGTTGGGAGTACCAGACCATGTTACCCATCCCCTGAGAAACCTGTTTGCAGGTCAAAAAGCAACAGTTAGAACCATACATGGAACAACTGACTGGTTCAAAATTGGGAAAGGAGATTGATGATGCTGTATATTGTCACCGTGCTTATTTAACTTCTAGGCAGAGTGCATCATGCTAAATGCTGGGGTGGATAAATCACAAGCTGGAATCAAGATTGCTGAGAGAAATATCCACAGCCTCAGGTATACAGATGATACCACTTTGATGATAGAAAATGAAGAGGAACTAAAGAACCTCTTGATGAGAGTTAAAGAGGAGAGTGCAAAAGCTGGCTTAAAACTCAATGTCAAAAAACTACGATCCTGGCATCTCATTCCATCACTTCATGACAAATAGATGGGGAAAAAGTAGACACAGTGACAGATTTTATTTTCTTGGGCTCCAAAATCACTGTGGACAGTGACTGCAGCCATGAAATTAAAAGATGTTTGCTTCTTGGAAGAAAAGCTATGACAAACCTAGACAGCATATTAAAAAGCAGAGACAACACTTTACTGCCAAAAGTCTGTATAGTCAAAGCTATAATTTTTCCCATAGTTATTTATGGATGTGAGAATTGAACCATAAAGAAGGCTGAGCACTGAACAATTGATGCTTTCAAATTGTGGCACTGGAGAAGATTCTTGAGAATACCTTGGACTGCAAGGAGATCAAGCAAGTTAATCCCAAAGGAAATCAACACTGAATATTCATTGGAAGGATTGTTGCTAAAACTGAAACTCCAATACTTTGGCCATTGGATGCAAAGAGCCAACTCATTGGAAAAGACCCTGATGCTGGGAAAGACTGAAGGCAAAAGAAGAAGGAGGTGGCAGATATGAGGTGAGGTGGTTAGATAGTATCACCAACTCAATGGCTATGAATTTGAGCAAACTCTGGGAGACAGTGGAGGACAGAGGAGCCTGGCATGCTGCAGTCCATGGAGTTCCAGAGTCGGATATGACTTAGTGACAGAACAACATCAACATAGATATATCTATTTTTCAGATTACAGAGTATTGAGTAGAGTTCCTTGTGGTATACAGTAGGTCCTTTTGATCTATTTTACATATAGTAGTATGTACATATTAATTTAATATCCTTGTTTCACAAATGAGGAGCCTGCTGGGTAGAGTTGATGAGGTTATAAAGGCACACAGTTGATGAGTAGTAGAGAAATTTGATCGAGTGTGTCTGTCTCCTTTCTACTTCCACTGTGGTGAGGTGTTTGTAACTCCATGCCTGGCCTTAATATTCAGGCAGGGCTGGCTGGCCTATGCCCAAAGGGATGATTTCACACTTTCTGAAGTCTGCTTGAAATAGTCTGGATCTTATAAGGCAGTTCCTTTCTTTATACAATCATTGACTGATTGTAGTGTTTTCACGACAATCATCTCCCTAGCTAATAAAGTTGACCCCCTGACATGAGTAGCAGTTTTCCATTTCATAAAAATCTTTCACACACATCTTCTTATTCATTCCTTACAAAAATGCTGTAGATGTTATGATCACCAAAGGTCTGCAAGCTTTTCCTTAAAATGTCTGATTGTATGTATTTTAAGCTTTGGGAGCCGTATGGTGTCTGTCTCAACTACTCAACTCTGCTCCTACAGCATTAAAGCAGGTAGCAATGATACATAAATGAACAATCATGTCTGTATTCTAATAAAGTTTTCTTTACAGAATTCGGTGACCAGCTGTATTTGGTCTATGAGCCATAGTGTGCTAACTCTTGTTCCAGATGAATGAGCTTCCATTCAAAGTAGTTAAAATGATCCTCCCAATCTCATGAGACTTATAGAAGTAGAAATGGAACCTAGGTTTCCTGTTTATTCATTAAGTATTTGAGTCCTTATTATGTGTCCTGCTCATACATGCTCAGTTGCTTCAGTTGTGTCCAACTCTTTGCAACCCTATGAACCATAACCCGCCAGGGTCCTCTCTCCATGGAAATTCTCCAGGCAATAATACTGGAGTGGGTTGCCATTTCCTCCTCCAGGGGATCTTTCTGACCCAGGGATCCAATCTGCATCTCTTCTGTCTCCTGCATTGGCAGCCAGGTTCTTTACTACTAGCGCCACCTGGGAAGCCCCAGGTGTCACGCATTGCTCTGAGTAGTGGGGATAAAGAAGGTCCAGGCTCCCACGCAGCTTACATATTCTAGGGAGACAGATGATGAACAAGTACATGAGCAAAGAAGATAACTTCCAAAAATGAGAAGTGCCATGAAGAAAAGAAAGCAGTGTTAAATAGAAAATGACTTTAGCTATGGGAATCAGAGAAAACCTCTCTGAAACAGAAAAAAAAAATTGAGCTGAAATCTGGAGGAAGAGAATAAGTCAATTACACGGAGATTGGGGGAAGATTTGTTCCAGGCAAGTGGAATAGTTAGTGAAAAAGAGCAGTGCAGCTAAAGCGAACAAAGGGGAGGGGAAGAGCTGAGAAATAGGGGGGAATAAAGGTGAGAATTATAAGCCATGACAAAGAATTTTATTCCGAGTGAAGTGGAAAGCCAGTGCTTTTTTGACTATAACATGCTGTTTTTAAATCTCTTTGTGTCTCCTCCGATGCAGAAGCTCACACACAAGCTCTGGAATATTATATATTAGTTAATTGGTGGGCTCTGTCACTTAAGTTCCTTCAAGGCATGAAAGATCCATCAACGTGTGGGGATCACTGACGACCTTTGTGAGGAGCCACATTAAATAGATCCTCTCTCATGGGACGTTTCCAAGAAGGCTATGCCTAACACATTTGTCCAGGGACAGCACGGCAGCCCATTGTTTTCTCCCGAGACAGTGTTGGGCACCATCCAGACCATCTGCTCTGGCCCAGGCTCCCTGGCCATAGGCTCTACCACCATTTGCCAAAACACCCCAAAAGCCAGGAGTGGGATGTGTCTGACATCATAGCTACTTTGTCAGGATGAGCCATCATAGTGGATCAAGAGATTTGTGGTGATCTAGTTCTAAGTATACAATTGACCAGCTGTGGGTAAATTTTCTGTCTCCTTTTTCTCCTCTGTAAACTCACAGCACCATTGAGCTGGTGACATGAAATTATGTATGTTAAAATCTGAGCCAGAGAGTGCTCATGTGTGCATACGTGCTAAGTCACTTCAGCCTGCTAGGCTCCTCTATCCATGAGGATTCTCCAGGCCAGAATACTGGAGTGGGTTTCCCTGCCTTCCTCCATGGGATCTTCCTGACCCAGGATCGAACCCATGTCTCTTATGTCTCTTGCACTGGCAGGCAGGTTCTTTACCACTAGTGCCACCTGGGAAGCCCCAGCGTGGTCTCAATGAAAGTCAATTCTTTTTCTTTCCCAAGTGCTCTGGTATTTAGTGATTACTAGCTAAAGTCCCATGGAAAGTAGTGATTCATTTACCATCTTCATTTTATTAGGACTTTGAGAAGTACTGAAAAATTACAGGAAGCCTTGAAGTAATTGGAAACATTCTGAAGTGATTTGGTCATCTCTAAAATGCCTGCCTTTTCAGAGAGGATCCTTGTGGTGGGTCCTGTGATGCTCTTCTGCCCAGATCACCCTTCAGTAACTGTTACCAGCAGTCAGCCTTCAATGTCAGCACTTTCAGAGATTGCCTTAGTTGCAAATTGCAGCCTCATTGAGGCCACTCCCTTCCCAGATGACTTTTTTCCAATGCCTGATTGAGAAGGGAATATAACAATCTGACTATCTTGACCCAATGCAGGAAAACTCCTGAGGCTCTGATGCTGCTCAAGAGGGTGAGCTGAGACTGTTGTTGACCTTGCATCACAACCCAGCTTCTCCTGCTATTCAATCCTGCTGCTGTTTCCTTCTTTCCACAGGTGTTGATCCTAAGATCACTCCCTAAAAAACATTGTGCATGTTAAACTCCATCCCGATCTGCTTTCCAGAAAATCCAACCTGTAATGATTTTGTATAGGTGTTTTGCCTTCTTCACATTCCTGTGACCATATATATTAGTGAATCTGGTGCTCGTGTACAATACTTCTCTACAATTGTTAACATTTTATGTCATGTATATCTCTGAAACGGTATGTGTGTGCTTAGTCACTCAGTCGTGTCCGATTCTTTGCAACCCCATGGACTGTAGCCTGCCAGGCTCCTCTATTGATGGGGATTCTCCAGGCAAGAATACTGGAGTAGGTTGCCATGCCCTCCTCCAGGGGATCTTCCCAATCCAGGGATCAAACCCAGGTCTCCCACATTGCAGGCAGATTCTTTACCATCTGAGCCACCAGGGAAGCCCATGAATACTGAAAAAATATATGACCTGTGTATTCTTTATGAAAAGATCTTTCTTCCATAAAGTTTTAAAAAATGACACAGAAGTAAAACATTCATTCCAATACCTGAAACCTATAATTTCTCCAGCTAAAAAATTAAAAATTTTTAAATTTAAATTTGATTATAAAATGCCCATTTATTAGGCATGACTGACATGAGATGTATATCGAATGAATGATTAATCACAGAGTAAGCTAATGAGGACATGTATCATAT
Source organism: Capricornis sumatraensis (assembly GCF_032405125.1). Classification (NCBI taxonomy): domain Eukaryota; kingdom Metazoa; phylum Chordata; class Mammalia; order Artiodactyla; family Bovidae; genus Capricornis; species Capricornis sumatraensis. Next base: position 101,560,162 of record NC_091092.1, on the reverse strand, counting down.
CAACATGCAAGGGAAGGAGAAGGAAATACTGGCACTTGAGGAGTTAAGTCAGGGTCAGAAAGATTAAGAAATTTAGAAAAGCATGAGAAAGATGGTATATTTGTTTGAATCCCAGACAGCAAATGATTTTGCTTCTTTTGGAAATGATTTTAAATGCATGTACATGGCAGTGTGTGTCCTTAGCAGAATGTCCTTGGGCAAATTAGTCTTAGAGAGGTTAAATGAGGGCTGTAGTGGTGATTAAATGAAAAAATGGTTGGATGGTACATGGTAAGTGCTCAGTAAATGTTAGCTGTGGCTGTTGTTGTTATTCAAAGTGGCATCTGGGTAACAGTCTCCAGGGAAGCCTCTCTCAACAGCTAACAGAAAACACTAATGAAGGCCTATGGGGAAAAACAAACCTCCCAACATGGAAAATAAAACTGATAGATCATATACTGTCAGAACCTTGAAGAAATTGGAACTAATTTCAGGACAATAAGAGCTGGGTTTGGAAACAAAATGCTTCGTAAAAGGTAGAAAAGTATTTTGTTCTCCACTCACTAGAGATTCACCCAGAGATTCAAGATTTGAACCAGCCAGAAATGTGAGCGTCTTTCATCCTTTTCTCCTGAGTATGGGAAGGGAGGGTACACACACAGATAATAGGTTTTTAGGGCAGCATTTGCATGGGGCCACTGTAGAAAGAACCCAGTTGTAGTGCATGCTGGGAATTATCATTTTTTCGCGTAACCCATCAGTTCAGAGAACCGGGCCATCAGGTAGGAAGGAGACATCATCTCACGTGGGACAAAGGTACACAGAGGTAAATTTTGCTTAAGCTTGCATATCGACTTGTCCTTTTGTTCTAAGTAGGAGAAGTGTATTCTATCACTAGCTGGAAACAGGGTACAGGATCAAGGACTAAGATGAATAAGTAACAATTAGGCCTGTGAAAAATACCATAGAACAATGGGGGAGATGTATCTAGAAGACTCAGAAGAATAACAGACTTCTGATAATTATTTACCAATGAATCCAGGGGAAAATGTCAAGAAACAATTTGACATTTACAACAGAGCACAGGAAGATATAGTCTTCATAACATAGCTACAGAATAGAAGGATAGTAACATTAATAAAAAAATCTTATTATAAAATCAAATAAAAATGTCAAAAATCATTCCAAAATGAGAAGATCCATGATTATTAAAAAAGATGGTAGATCTAAAATTCTTTGTTATATTATTAATAAAACTGAAAAGGTTGTGGGGACCAGGTAGTGAGGGTCAGGAATATAAGATTGTGTTATATCTTTTGTCTCAAACAGAAGAGACTCAAATGATATAATTTCATTTCTCACTCATATAGATGAGTAAAAACAGTTTGTAAAGATAACTGGTTTTAAATAACCGCTAGCACAATTGTCAGTTATCATCAAAAAACAGAAAAAAGGAAACCAGAAAGAAGTGGTAAATGTATGAAAATATAGAATAAGATGACATAAGCCATAATAATGACAAATGTCAATAGGTTAAATCAGTGGGTTTCAAAATTTCAAGCACTTGAATCTTATTCTCAAAGAAAATGCTACATTTAACTCCAAATGACAAAGCTGTGCTTTTTAAGTTGCATTTATTGATTATAAGATCAATAAATGAGGCCAATGATAATGAGAAAGTCACCTCCACTGAGTGGATACCACTGTCTTGGATTGCCAGTTTATCTGAAAATTATAGAGTAATGCACTTCCAGTCATAGCACAATTTTTACTAGAACTTGACAAAATGATCCTAAAGAATATTTTGAAAAAGAAGATAAAGTCAACAACAAAGACAAGAAGAGTATGAGGGTGGGTGTAGAGTTGCTATACAAGATATTAAAATGTACTGAAAAACTAATAATTAAAGGCATGATACTACCCCCAGATACTAGTTCCAAATTGGGAAAGGAGTACATCAAGGCTCTATATTGTCACCCTGTTTATTTAACTTATATGCAGAGTACATCATGCAAAATGCCAGGCTGGATGAAGCCCAAGCTGGAATCAAGATTGCCAGGAGAAATATCAATAACCTCAGATATGCAGATGACACCACCCTTATGGCAGAAAGCGAAGAGGAACTGAAGAGCCTCTTGATGAAAGTGAAAGAGGAGAGTGAAAAAGTTGGCTTCAAGCTCAACATTCAAAAAACTAAAATCATGGCATCTGGTCTCATCACTTCATGGAAAATAGATGGGGAAACAATGGTAACAGTGAGAGACTTTATTTTGGGGGGCTGCAAAATCACTGCAGATGGTGATTGCAGCCATGAAATTAAATGACACTTGCTCCTTGGAAGAAAAGCTATGACCAACCTAGACAGCATATTAAAAAGCAGAGACATTACTTTGCCAACAAAGGTCTGTCTAGTCAAAGCTATGGTTTTTCCAGTAGTCATGTATGGATGTGAGAGTTGGACCATAAAGAAACCTGAGCACTGAAGAATTGATGCTTTTGACCTGTGGTATTGGAGAAGACTCTTGAGAGTCCCTTGGACAGCAAAGAGATGCAACCAGTCCATCCTATAGGAAATCAGTCCTGAATATTCATTGGAAGAACTGATGCTGAAGCTGAACCTCAAATACTTTGGGCACCTGATGTGAAGAACTGACTCATTGGCAAAGACCCTGATGTTGGGAAAGATTGAAGGCAGGAGGAGAAGGGGACGACAGTGGATGAGATGGTTGGATGGCATCACTGACTTGATGGACATGAATTCGAGCAAGCTCTGGGAGTTGATGATGGACAGGGAAGCCTGACATGCTGCAGTTCATGGGGTCATGAGGAGTCAGACATGACTGAGTGACTGAACTGGACTAGCCCCTGAAGAGTAATAGCATTTAAAATTCCAAGTATGTGTGCAGTTGTCCACATTTTTTAACTTAGAAAAAAGTTCGCAAATCTACTCAGTTGGGAACGTATGAATTATTGAAGGAATGATTTTAGACCAGAGGGCTAACCCATTTGAGAAAAATGAAATAACAAAGTTGATTATATTAAAGATAGACATTTCAAAAGTAAACCCATAAATTAAGAATAAATTATAGAAAATAATATATCCTTGTGGTATAGAACCACTTTCAAAACATGACACTGATAACTTAAACCAGAGGTGGACAAACTACTGCCCACCCATTGTTGTTAAGTCATGTCCAACTCTTTGTGACCCCATAGACTGTAGCCTGCCAGGCTCCTCCATCCATGGGATACCCCAGGCAAGGATACTGGATACAGGAGTGGGTTGCCATTTCTTTTTCCAGGGAATCTTCCTGACCCAGGGATCAAACCTGAGTCTCCTGCATTGGCAGGCAGATTCTCCTGCATTGGCAGGGAAGCCCACTGCCCACCCACGGCTGAATTTAAAATGAAGACATGCCCATTCAGTGACTATCCTCTAGGGCTGTTTCTGCTCTACAAAGAGAGAGTTGTGACAGACCATTTGGTTGGCAAAGCCTGAAATATTTATCATCTGTCCCTTTACAGAAAAAGTTTGTTGACTCCAGACATCAATCATAAAACAATTTTATATGGTGAAATCTAAAGTTTACACTTTGGCATGGGATAAAACCTCTTAAATAAAAAGGAACTGGGAAGAAGATTTGCAATATATATGATAAATATATGGATATAATGAGATGGTTGGATGGCATCATCGATTCAATGGGCATGAACTTGGGCAAACTCCAGGAGATGGTGAGGGACAGGAAAGCCTGGTGTGCTGCAGTCCATGGGGTTGCAGAGAGTCAGAAGCGACTTAGGGACTGAACAACAACAACTACAAAATGGATGTAACTGTCTTTTACAAAACAATAGGAAAAATTGTGCATTAGTAGAAAAATGGGCAAAAGAGAGAAACAGGCACTGCACAGCACAGAAATTATAAATAACTAACAAAACAATGAAAAATATCAATTCTCACTAATATTTTATAAAGTGCATTTAAAAATAATACTATAAATAGATATTAGGCAACTCAAAAAATGGAAGATAGCATGCACCAAAATGCAGAAAACCAGATTCTCACAGGCTAGTGGTGGGTGTGTAGAAAGAAAGTGAATTGGCAGCATATTGGAAAAGCTCTAAAATGTATATACCCTTTGATAAAGGAACTCCGCTACTAGGATTTACCCTAGGGAAATAATGGGACATTTATTGCAGGATTATATATAATAGTACAAATTGGAAGCAACTTTAAATATGAAAGAATATATCATTTCCTGAATAAATTATAATCAACCAACAGGATGCAATATTCTAAGATATTAAAATTATGTTGTTGGGACTTCCTGGTGGTCCAGTGATTAAAACTTTGTGCTCCACTGCAGGGGCGCCATATTCGATCCCTGGTCCGGGAACTAAGATCCCTCAGACCATCTGGGGTGCCCTAAAACAGAAAATCATGTTATACTTTTGTCAAAAAAGCACAAATGTTCAGAATATATTCTTGAGAATAAACGATAGTTTAAAAAAACCCAGAAAATACATTGTAATTGCAGTTTTGAAAATAAATTCACATAACAATCCCTGGCAAACATCAGTTAATATTAGTTATAGCTGCCCTGTGGGATAACAGATGAGTTTTATTTTCTCCTCTTTGCTTATTCATATGTAAGTGCTTTATTGAACTGTCTAATCTCTGTGGGGTACAAAGAGGAAATGGTTTTATTTTTCTCCATTCTCAGCCTTTACTCCCACAACTGTGTTACATGAGAAGTCCCACCCGCTGGGTCACAGACCCCTTAAGGACATTTTGGGATGATTCCTTGACTTCATTTTTAGGATATTAAAAATCTGTCAATTTCATGTACTCTCAGAGCTTTTCCCTTTCCCGAAGTTTTCCAGGTTTGTGGCTCAAGGGCCCTGGAGTGAACCATGGTGTGTGGCAGAGCCCCCAAGCAGTGCCCCTTCTTGGCAGGCTTCTGTTGTGTTGCAGGGGTGAAGGAGGAGGGATTAAGGAAAATAGTAAGTGATTTGGCTGCATTCCCTGGCAATCTGTTGGCTCAAATGGTAAAGAATTTGCTTTCAGTGCAGGAGACCTGGGTTCGATCCCTGGGTCAGGAAGATCCCCTGGAGAAGAAAATGGCTACCCAATCCAGTAATCTTGCTTTGAGAATCCCATGGACAGAGGAGCTTGGCGGGCTACAATCCATGGGCTTGCAAAGAGTCGGACACGACTGAGCAACTAACACTTTCACTTTCCTGGCAATCAGCTCTTAGTTGTTGCTGCTTCTCTGACAGGTGCCAGATACCCTCCGGGTGACAGGTCTAAACACTGGCTCTCACTGGGGGCAATGAAATGTTTACTATGTGACTCTTTGATATCTTCCAAACTCCACCTCCTCTCCAGCCTTGCTCTCTAACCACGAGTCTCCTGCAGCCAACACAGCCACCTCAGAGTGGGGACAGGGATACATGCACATTTGCATAGGTTTGGCTTCCTTACAAGCCATTCAGATAATCCAAGTGAAACTTGGGGTTTAATGCCAAACTGACCATCGGAAATATAGACTGCTCCATGGCCAGCCCTATTCTTGTCCCCCTCGGGAGGATCAGCAAGTCCTCTCTGTAGTTACATTTCAAGACAGGACCTGGTGCCAGTCTCCCCGTCTTGCAGAGACCCCCAATGTCTCTATGCATGATTCCCTTGGAGCCTCTTCCCTGCTTGACTTTCACTGTATTTTGCAAACTTTGGTGAAACAAGACTCTGGGTCATTTGGGGATGACGGAGATGGGGAAGGGAATTTGGCAGCTTTCCTAACTTCTCCCATGGTTCAGGACTCCAGCAGTGCCTTGCTTTTTTCTCTCACTGGCCTTTTCTTTATAAACTGCCATTGCTAAGTCACTTCAGTCATGTCCGACTCTGTGCAACCCCATAGACGGCAGCCCACCAGGCTCCCCTGTCCCTGGGATTCTCCAGGCGAGAACACTGGAGTGGGTTGCCATTTCCTTCTCTAATGCATGAAAGTGAAAAGTGAAAATGAAGCCACTCAGTCGTGTCTGACTCCTGGCGACCCTGTGGACTGCAGCCCAGCCGGCTCCTCCGCCCATGGGATTTTCCAGGCAAGAGTACTGGAGTGGGGTGCCATTGCCGTCTCCATTTATAAACTGGGGATAATGTAATTTTAAAAATCCCAGTTAATTTTTTTCCTTGGGATATTATAGAAAGTTCTTTGTGAAGAATGTACTTACGAATAATGTTATGAAATACAAAAAAATGTGGACATTTGGAATGACTTGCTTTACTAGATATCAAACAAAAAGCTACAGCATCATTATGACCAGAAATATTGAATGATCCGTTAAAAAGAACATATAGCTTGCAAACAGTTCCTAGCATATGGAAGAACATATTGTTGTAGTGTTTAGTCGTTAAGTCATGTCCAACTCTTTGTGACCCCATGGACTGTAGCCCTCCAGGCTCCTATGTCCATAGGATTTCCTAGGGAAGAGTATTGGAGTGGGTTGCCATTTCCTTCTACTGGGGATCTGCCTGACCCAGGGATTGAACCTGTGTCTCCTGCACTGGCAGGCAGATCCTTTTTCGCTGAGCCACCAGGGGGGCGCTATGGAAGAACTTGGTAATATGCTAAAGAAAATATCACAGATGAATGAGAAGGAATGACATATTCAACAAAAGTGCTGAGAAAATTATTGGGGAAAAATAGCAAGTTACATTCCTATCTTATATCATACACCAAAATATATTTCAGATGCTTGGAGAGTTAAAAATCTAACCACAAAATCCCTAAAGTTAAAATAAGTAGTATTAGAACTAATCTTGAATTGAAGAAAATACTTCTCAGCCAATAAAGCACTAAAAGAAAACACAAAGGAGAAAATATTACTAGCTTTGTGTAAAACAAACAAATATGCAAATATTTTATAGGTATATTGAAAACTCCATAGAGATAGAGACAAGTGAGATATGTTAAATAAATTTTGGTATAACAGGACAGACAAAAGTTTATTATAGTTAATGCATAAATATGCTGCCGATCAGCAACCAGAGCTGTAACGTCTGTAGAAAAATGGGCCAGTGCATTTACAGAAAAGAAAGGATGTTTGCATGCCTCTGAATTATGTCAGAAACATATCTGAGTTCCCTAGGAATAAAAAATGCAAACATAAACAACAAGAAACCTCCCCACCCATAAAATTACAAGAGGTTTTAAACATATACAAAGATGTTGACAGTACAGTGAGATGATCATTTTTAGCCAAAGCTGATGAGAGAACGAATTGACCTAACCTTTCAGGAAAACAACTGAGAATAATGTAAAATGAGCCTTAAAGAGTGGAAGAGCAGTTCTCTTCCACTCAGCTGTTTTACTCAAAGAAATCTATCCCAGGGAACCATTTGGAGGCCCAAAACAATTCATTCACAAGAATATTAATCATATTTTTATTGAACAGGAAACTATAGTCAATATTTTGTAGTAACATAATGGTAAATTAATCCTATATTTCAAAATAATCATCAAAAATTAAAAATAAACCATTATCCTATTATTGAGTATTCAGGTTAATAAATCAGGTCTCTCCACTGGATGGTTTTACTGTCTGTGAGATATCCCCAAAATTCCATTAATTGGAGAATTTTAATTGGCATTACAAAAGTGCTTATATGAAAAAAGCCATATACAAAACTATTTCTATCTTACAAACATGGTTCTGATCATTTTAGTTTTTATGCCTGTTAGATCCTGCTTTTTCCATACAGACAGACAGAAACAACCTTCCCAAAGTATAAGAGTTTCAGCCCAAAAAGGAAACAAGGAATTGTGTCCTACATTCCAGTTACAGCAGAATCATTTTTATCCTCATCACTCTCCTTTGGTATAATTTTTTAAAAAATTATAAGTTGATTCAAACATTCAATTTCTATTTCCTTAATTACACTTCTAATTAATAATGTATCTCCTTATATTGTTTACATTTTAAAAACAGCTTAGTTTGGGGATGACTTACGTACAATAAACTACATGCATTAAAGTGTGCAGTTTGCTACATTTTGACATATGTATATGCCTGTAAAACCATCCCCACAATCAAGATAATGAACATAGCATGATTGGAATTTGATTATGAAAGCATATGGCCTAGAAAGAACTACTCTACAATGCTCAGATTATTTATATTTAGAAAATTTTATTTTACTCTTTTGCATATATTTTCAAAAATTTCTGCAATGTGCATGTGTTACTTTTCTGAGCAGAAAAACCCCGAGGAAAAGTTGGTAACCATGACTGAGGATGGGTGGCAGAGTGGTAGACCAGCAGATAGATTTTATAGAAAATGAAGGAAGAGAAATTATTTTTATTTTTTAACTTTTCATTTTATATTGGAGCATGGTTGATATAAGAATATTGTGGTAGTTTCAAGTGCACAGCAGAGCAACTTAGCCATACATATACATGTACCCATTCCCCCCTCAAATTTTCCTTCTAAAAAAGGAAGGCTCAAGAGTTTTAAGTCCCATGGATTAGATAATTAAGACTCTACCAGAAATGATCCAGAGTTGTTTCTATGGCAAATCAACAGTGGAGACAGAAAATAGTGGGTCAAGAAATAAATGGGTTTGGCAGAGTGGAAGAGGAGGGGCCAGAGTCCAACTGGCAAGATAAGTTTTGACCATGGGAAAAGATTACCTGGTTCCCTGAGCTAATGAGGCTGGTTATTGGGAGCAGGTGGTGTTAGAATTTCATGTTGGAGAGTGAAGGGTTGACAGCTGCACTTTTTTTTTTGCCTGTGATAAAAGTGGCAAGGTGGTATCCTACCAATAATGTGGCTTAAATGTTGTGATGGAAGACACTGGCGAATCTTGTCAGTGGCAACTAGGAAGTAGCTGGTATCAGCAACGTATACCTGCATTGAAGAACTACCTAGCAAGGAAGACCCACTATTTGAAATGGCCTTTATTTCCTTGTTTTGATTAATTTTATCAGAAGAGGAAAATTGAGTTGTGAAATTAATTCAGTGTTGGGGAAGGGAGGATGGGCTTCCCAGGTGGTGCAGTGTAAAGAATCCTCCAGCCAATGCAGGAGATGCAGGAGATGCGGGATTGATCCTTGGGTCAGGTAGATCCCCTGGAGAAGGAAATGACAACCCACTCCAAGATTCTTGCCTGGAAAATCCCATGAACAGAGGAGACTGGCAGGCTGCAGTCCATGGGGTCGCAAAGAGTTGGATTTGACTGAGTGACTGAACAGGCATGCACAGGGAAGGGGGAGGTGAATAAACAAGGGAGTAAAGAGTTTGGGATACAAGTTAGGTAATGGATGTTTTATTATTGGAAAAGCAATTGTTAGTTGGAATATAAATTAGGAGAGCCTGCTGTTTAAACAAAGCAGAGTTTTTTTTTTTAAATTAAAGCTATTATTTTTGGTGTGTGGCTGATTTTGGTCTATTCCAACTTGGATTATCACATTCTTCTTTCAGCTAATTCTTCACTCAATATTTAGTTCACATTTTTTTAAACTCCGTGTGCTAAGCCATTTCATTCTTAAAATGAAGTAGTTAAAATAGTTCTTGTGTTTCCAATGAAATGCCTGAAGTAGTGTCTGAACTCAGTTAGCATTCTACAAATGTACGGAATAGATGACCAGACACTGCTGTACATCTACAGACATATATAAAACAGTGCATCATTGAAGAATGGCTTTGAGGTTCTTTCAGATGGACACCAATAAGTAAAGGCAGAGTAAACATGATCTGTGGTATATACTCAGTAAGAAACTAATTTATAAGTATTCCAGCGTATCCAAATGGAGGAATAGCCCTACTCAACGAAATCAGTGACATATCTGATGGGGTTTTCAGTTCTACACAGATCAGATGACAACTGCAAATAGGTGTTATCTAGTGAAAATTTCCCACCATGTTACACTTGCTTGCTTCAGACATCTTCATGTTTTATTAAAGTCACTAAATAAATTTCCATTTCCTTAACTTAGCTCTTGGAATGTTCTAGAGTGTGAGAAGCATTACTTTTCAGAAAGCATATGACATTACAGAACTTGTTTATCAGCACTAGGTATTTCCTTGGAGGGTTGAGCTTTAGAGAGAGCATATATTTATTTCCACCAATCATGAAGCTAAAGGAAATTGTCAATGACTAACATTAAGCAGCTTGAAGATATTTGTACAACCCCAGACCTAGCATTCACTGAAGATAGTTTTTGGCAGTTTTGTGTGTGTGTGTGTGCGTGCATGCAGGTGCATGCTTCCTGTCTCTACTTTCCTTATTAAAGCTATCTTCATCATTGAAGGTTCACTCTCTTGAGTTTATATTCTGAAAGAGGCCAGCCTATTGTTGATTTATAGGGTATTTCTGTGCCTACATTTCAGATGTAAGTTTCATCCTGTTGTCCAGGAAGAGCATCGTACAATGGCTGGGTAAAGTGACTTCATACTCTGTTGCTATAGTGATATCTCAGTGAAGGCTCTTGACCCTTTCCATGCTTCAGTTTCTTCATCTATAAAATGACAGTAATATTCTGGGTTTTATTCTACAGAACTTTTCAGGGATTCAATAGGATTTTTATGGAAAAACACTTTGAAAAGAATTCAGGATGAATGGGTAAAGAAGATGTTATATATGTGTGTATGTATGTATGTGTATATATATATATATATATGTGCGTGTGTGTGTGTGTATAAATGGAATATTATTCATCCATAAAAAAGCAATGATGTTCTGCCATTTGAAGCAAAGTGCTTGGTGAAATAAGTCAAACAGAGAAAGACAAATACTGTGTGATATCACTAATTTGTGGAATCTAAAAAATCATACAAATGAATGCAAATTAGAAACAGACTCACAGATATAGAAAGCAAACTAGTGATTACCAGTGAGGAGAGGGGAGAGAAGAGGGGAAAATTAGGGGAATGGGATTAAGAGATAAAACTACTATGTATGCAATAGGTAAGTAACAAGGATATATTGTATAGCATAGGGAATTATACCCATTATCTTGTGATAACTTTTAATGGAGTATAATCTGTAAAAATACTGAATCACTATGGTGTATACCTGAAACTAACTTAACATTGTACATCAACTAAACTTCAATTAAGAAAAGAATTCAGGACAAAATAAATATAGGCGTTTTTTTTTTTTTCTAGGAAGAAGAGCTCAACTCAATATAAATGAAGGTTCTTCTTTCTAGAATGTTGCTACTGGGATTCTGCCATCATTTCTTTCAGTGTTTTGATGAAGACTTCTGGCTGAACCCCTCTTCCATCATTGTGTAGAATCCACTAAGCTTTATTTAGTTTTAGCTTATTATAGATGGCAAATTCCATTTCCTTGTTCCTGTCCATGAATATTTGGGGAAAAATGGAACCCAAGATTCCAAGAGATACATTGAAGACTCTTTTGAAAATATGATAGTTGGAATTCAGTCTCCTACTGAAAGGGCAAAGCCATCTCAAGTTATTGGAGAATAGTTTTATATTTAGTTTGATTTCATTCCTGATAACTTAATTGTTATACTGATTTGTTTATAATATTGAAATTACCTCTCAGCTCAGTCAGTAATGATTTATTTTGATATTACAAAAAGTCATTAAAGGTAAGATAATACTCCTTCTTCTATTACTTTGCTGCTTTCCTAAAGATAATTGCCTTAAGATTTATAGTCCTCTTATTCCTAAAATAAGAACATTTTTCCACACACAACTATTTGCCTAGATCTAATAAAATATTATCTACAGGACTTTTTTTCTGAAGAAAAATGTACACTTGAACATTTTCACTCTGATTTTAATCCCTACTGCAAACCACAAAGGTTGTCAGTGTGAAGATAGGGAGCTGGTACAGTGGGCTGAGTATTACCATTTAGTGCTTCGGCATGGAATGACTTGGGTATAGTTGGAAAAGTTAGAACATTGCATGGGGATTTGCATCTTAGTTTCTTTTCTGTTGTAAAGGCTGCTGAAAGGACTTCTACCTAGATATACAAAATTACCACATTACCCCTGAATGGTTGAGATAACAGATGCTGTCAGGGCCTCACCCATCTTTCCTCAGCCTTAACTATTTCATTGCATGCTGGACCAACTTCAGATGTCAGAAATGGCAACTCAGGGCTTCCTCTGGCAACTTGAGTCAACTCTGCCCTTGCCAGAGGTACCAGGAAATTCATGCCACCTAGGAGCAGTCTTCAAGCAATGGCTGATAGGAACAGCTGAATAAACAAATGCCTTGGCCCCTTTGCCCCTTGGATAGTGTGACACTGAGGTGCTCATTCTACACCATTTCCCATAGTTACCAGTGGAACTGAGCTCACATTGTGCCCAATAGTGACTTCATGGGGCTTCCTTGGTGGCTCAGATGGTAAAGAATCTGCTTGCAATGCAGGAGACTTGGGTTAGACCCCTGGGTTGGGAAGATCCCCTAGAGGAGAGCATGGCAACCCACTCCAGTATTCTTACCTGGAGAATCCCCATCGACAGAGGTGCCTGGTGGGATACAGTCCATGGTATTGCAAAGAGTCAGACATGACTGAGCAACTAAGCACAGCACAGTGACTTCATGATCGTGCCCTTTTTATTGCCTTTCTTTTCTTCCCTGTCTCACTTCTTCACTCCGTTTCTGCTATTTTCTGGATCACTTTCAAAAAAGCTACTTTCATTCAAATCTTTGACTCAGAGTTGGCATCTTGGGCAATCCAAACTGAGACAGTTGGGAATCTAGAGGCTGTTCGTACAAGTATGTTTAGGGAGGGAGGGTAACAGCTAGAGTCGATAAAGGGATCATGGGAGGATGATGATGAGTGACCTTATGGATTCACAACATAACAACTATTCAAGAAGTTTGTAATGACATCAAGGCGGAAGGCTTTCTGCTTTGAAGTAAAGGTGCAGGTGAATAAGTAACTGAGTTCATGCAGCTGAAAAAGAGCACTTGAAGGGCAGGAAAAGAGTTTGAACTTGGCAGTGGCAAATGAGGGCATGGCAACAAAAGTTCTCTCCTTTCCCTGCTTATGTTCAGTTCAGTTCAGTCGCTCAGTCATGGCCGACTCTTAGCAACCCCATGGACTGCAGCATGCCAGGCTTCCCTGTTCATCACCAACTCTTGGAGCTTGCTAAAACTCACGTTGATCGAGTTGGTGATGCCATCCAACGATCTCATCTTCTGTCGTCCCTCCACTTCTCCTGCCTTCAATCTTTCCCAGCATCAGGGTCTTTTCTAATGAATCAGCTCTTTGCATCAGGTGAAGCGTCGGCATCAGTCCTTCCAATGAATATTCAGGACTGATTTCCTTTAGGATAGACTTGTTTGATCTCCTTGCAGTCCAAAGGACTCTCAAGAGTCTTCTCCAACATCATGGTTCAAAGACATCAATTCTTTGCACTCAGTTTTCGTTATGGTCCAATTCTCACATCCATACGTGACTATTGGAAAAACCATATTTTTAACTAGATGGACCTTTGTTGACAAAGTAATGTCTCTGCTTTTTAATATGCTGTCTAGGTTGGTCATAGCTTTTCTTCCAAGGAGCAAGCATCATTTAATTTCTCCTTATGTTACTGCCACCCCTTAGAAGGCAGGACCAGGATTTTATTATCAGATTTCTGTGTATCTCCCCCCTCCTATGTGATTTAAAAAACAAACATGGGTAGATCATTATGGTGGGAATGAGAAACCTGAAGGTAGGTAGTGTTTCCAGTTAAGATACAAAGAACAGCACTAGAAGAGGGGCAGGATGTTGTTTGACATTTAAAAATAGACCTAACTCTACCAATTAGTCTGTTCTGCCCATGGTAAACTTACTCAGTGGTATGGTGGTAATCGTTTCTGGAAAGCTTTGACATATTTTATAATTGAACTGCCAGGTTCACACTTAGAGATAATTCATTCACAGATAAGTATGTCTTGTTAACCAAATTATGTTGACTCTCTTGGAGAGCTGGTGTGAGGTCTTTCCTGTTTCCTGTCTTCGTGTGGTTTTACAGTCTCATGACAGACCATTAGCATGATGAAAGATTGATTATTGTCTTAGGTACCAAACTGTAATTTGGCCCCATTTTCATTTTTCTTTTTCATCAGCTGCAGAATCATATGCATTTATCAAAATGGGTGTCATCTGTTTTGAAATTCATGAAGTTAGATTGCACACTTGTCAAACATTTTTTTACTGGCATTGACAAAAACCTCAACATCAAGCTTTACTTGGGCTGTTTAGAAATAGAGATGTCCAGGTGAAAGAATTGTGGAATCAAAATGAAAGACTATGGGCTAGGAGGGCTCATTTATTCTATCACCATTTCTGAATGCATTCAGCAAATTGCCAAACATGGACTGAAGCCTAAGGCTGACTCATTCATTGAAAATTAGTGCCTACAGTGCTCAGCACTGTACTAGGCACTGGAAACAGCAGCCGCAACATAGGCCAAGTCTCTTTCCTCATAGGGTTTATATTCTAAAGAGTTTATGTGAGATAAAAGAAAGGGAGTATTTAGCCCTTATCCTCAAGGATCCAATAATCTACTTGGAAGGAAACAAGCAAATGCACTGAGTGAAAATTTCAAAACAATGCAGAGATGGAGCCAATGAGCAAAGGATGTATTTCAGATGGAGTTGATGAAGATAAGCACAGTAGAAAATGACTCCGCACTGTTTTGCCAGAGACTGGCTTATGACCCTCCTCCAGTTAAGTCACTTAACTGCTTCTGTTTCCCAGAACAGTGCCCTAGGGACAGTTTTGCTGCTGATTAGAACCTGTGATACATGACAAAGGCCATTCACACTGAGTAATCTGGAAGAACAGCAATCTCTGAATGCGACTCTAAAAATCTACAGTTAATTGGACATGGAGAACAGACTTGTGGACAAGGGCAAGGGGGAGGAAGGAGAGGGTGAGATGAATGGAGAGAGTAGCATGGAATCATATACACTCCCACATGTAAAAAGAGGTAGCCAGTGGAAATTTGCTGTATGATGCAGGAAGCTCATACTGGGGCTCTGTGGCAACCTAGAGGGGGTGGGATGGGGTGCAAAAAGGTGGGAGGTGGGAGGGAGGTTCAAGAAGGAGACGCCATAGGTACACCTATGGCCGATTCAGGTTGATGTATGGCAGAAACAAAAACAATATTGTAAAGCAATTAGCAGTCAATTAAAAATAAATTAATTAAAAAATCTACAGTGAATATCATATTAAATAGTGATGTGTGTGTTCCTTTAAAATTAACAAGATTGTTTCCATTGCAGTTAATGTTAGTGTTATAAGCAGTACTTCAAATAAGGAAGAGTAAGATGATTTTAAGAATCAGGAGGAAGCTAAACTGTCATTGTTTTCAGAAAGTCTAGTTGTTTCCATAGATGTTGTGATCCACACAGTCAAAGGCTTTGACGTAGTCAATGAAGAAGAAGTAGATCTTTTTCTGGAACTCTCTTGCTTTTTTGATGATCCAATGGATGTTAGCAATTAGACCACCTTACCTGCCTCCTGAGAAATCTGTAGGTCAAGAAGCAACAGTTAGAACTGGACATGGAACAACAGACTGGTTCCAAATAGGGAAAGGAGTACATCAAGGCTGTATACTGTCACCTTGCTTATATACACAGAATACATCATGTGAAATGCCAGGCTGGATGAAACACAAGCTGGAATCAAGATTGCAAGAAGAAATAACAATAAACTCAGATATGCAGATGACACCATCCTTATGGCAGAAAGCAAAGAAGAACTAAAGAGCCTCTTGATGAAAGTTAAAGTGGAGAGTGAAAAAATTGGCTTAAAACTCAACATTCAGAAAACTAAGATCGTGGCATCTGGTCCCATCACTTCATGGCAAATAGATGGGGAAACAATGGAAACAGTAAGAGACTTTAATTTTGGGGGCTCCAAAATCACTGCAGCTGGTGACTGTAGGCATGAAATTAAAAGACACTTGCTCCTTGGAAGAAAAGCTATGACCAACCTGGACAGCATATTAAAAAGCAGAGACATTACTTTGCCAACAAAGGTCTGTCTAGTCAAAGCTATGGTTTTTCCAGTAGTTATGTGTGGATGTGAGAGTTGGACTATAAAGAAACCTGAGCACCAAAGAATTGATGCTTTTGAACTGTGGTGTTGGAGAAGACTCTTGAGAGTCCCCTGGACTGCAGGAGATCCAACCAGTCCATCCTAAAGGAAATCAGTCCTGAATATGCATTGGAAGGACTGATGTTGAAGCGGAAACTCCAATAGTTTGGCCACCTGATGTGAAGAACTGACTCACTGGAAAAGTCCCTGATGCTGGGAAAGATTGAAAGTGGGAGAAGAAGGGGATGATAGAGGATGAGATGGTTGGATGGCATCACTGACTTGATGGACATGAGTTTGAGTAAGCTCTGGGAATTGGTGATGGACAGGGAAGCCTACAGTGCTGCAGTCCACAGGGATGCAAAGAGTTGGTACATGACTGAGTGACTGAACTGAACTGAGTTGCTTCCATAGAAAATTCAAGAGACTCAAAAAGCTATTAAAACTATTAAGAAATTTCAACAAGTTTAATGGGTAAAAATAAAATTAAAAATCAATAATATTCTAATACATCAGCAACAGCCAATTAGAAAATATAATTTTAAGAATGTTATTCCTAAAAAAGAATGCAATTCATAAAAGTAACAAATGCTTATCTATAAATAAATCTGATAAAAAATATATATATACCTGAATGTAGAAAACCAGGTGCAGAGCACTATAAGTTTGTGGATATTTTGATAAAAATCCCAACAGTTTAGTGGGTGTGTCTTTTGATAAAATGATCTTAAAATGCAAACAGGTATAAAATAGGTAACTAATGAGAGCTTGCTGTATAGCACAGGGAACTTTACTCAGTACTCTGTAATGGCCTGTATGGAAAAAGAATTTAAAAAAGAGTAGATATATGTATATGTATAACTGATTCACTTTCCTGTACACCTAAAACTAACACAACATTGTAAATTGACTATACTCCAAAAAAAATTAAAGAAAAATTCAGACAGGATAGTAAAAAGTCAGAGACATGAAGAGACTTTTAAAAAAATAAAAGCAAAATGGAAAAAATAGCCCCTCTCTCTATATATCTATATTTATCTATCTATCTATCTATCTATCTATCTATCTATCTATCTATCTATCTATCTATCTATCTATATATATATATATATATATATATATATATATGGTTTTTCTGGTGGCTTAGTCAGTAAAGAATCTGCCTGCAATGCTGGAGACCCAGGTTAGATCCCTGGGTTGGAAAAATCCCCTGCAGTAGGAAATGACAATCCACTCCAGTATTCTTGCCTGCAAAATCCCATGGACAGGGGAGCTTGGCGGGCTGCAGTCCATGGGGTAGCAGAGTTGGATATGACTTAGTGACTAAACCACTATATGTGTGTGTGTGTGTGTGTGTGTGTGTGTGTGTGTGTGTGTGTGTGTGTGTATATATATATATATATATAATTAAGACAGTAGGAAAGTAGACCATTTATCATAGGAAACTTGTCTGCTTTTGGTCAGGGACTCATGCTTTCATCTTTGAGATGTATGATATTCAGTCCAGTTCAGTTCATTTCAGTCGCTCAGTCCTGTCCAACTCTTTGTGACCCCATGGACTGCAGCATGCCAGGCTTCCCTGTCCATTACCA
The DNA here is from genome assembly GCF_032405125.1 of Capricornis sumatraensis. Lineage (NCBI taxonomy): Eukaryota > Metazoa > Chordata > Mammalia > Artiodactyla > Bovidae > Capricornis > Capricornis sumatraensis. Next base: position 101,542,518 of record NC_091092.1, on the reverse strand, counting down.
ACTCCTGGAGTTTGCTCAAACTCACGTCCATTGAGTCGGTGATGGCATCCAAGCATCTCATTCTCTGTCGTCCCCTTTTCCTTTTGTCTTCAATCTTTCCCAGCAACAGAATCTTTTCCAGTGAGTCAGTTCTTCACATCAGGTGCCCAAAGTATTGGAGCTTCAGCTTCAGCATCAGTCCTTCCAATGAATATTCAGGATTGATTTCCTTTAGGATGGACTGGTTGGGTCGCCTTGCTGTCGAAGGGACTCTCAAGAGTCTTCTCCAACACCACAGTTCAAAAGCATCAATTCTTTGGTGCTCAGCTTTCTTTATGGTCCAACACTTACATCCATACATGACTGCTGGAAAAACTGTATCTTTGACTAGATGGACCTTTGTTGGCAAAGTAATGTCTCTGTTTTTTAATATGCTGTCTCAGTTGGTCATAGCTTTTCTTCCAAGGAGCAAACATCTTTTAATGTCATGGCTGCAGTCACCATCTGCAGTGATTTTGGAGCCCCCCAAAATAAAGTCTCTCACTGTTTCAATTGTTTCTCCATCTATTTGCCATGAAGTGTTGGGACCTATATTGATGAAGTGATGTATGATATTGGGGACATTTAATTCTTTTTTAGTTTAAATTTTTTTTCTTTTATAAATTGTGGTAAAATATACATTGCATCAAATTTAGCATCTTATTCGTTTTAAGTGTCCAGTTCAATGGCATTGAGTAACATTCATACTGTTGTACAACCATCACCACGCTTCACTTCCAGAACTCTTTCCATCTTGCACAACTGAAACTTTGTGTCCATTAAACAATAGCAGTGCTGTTTAATTTGGGTAAAAACAGTTTTATCTAGAATGTTGAACATTTCAAATTATGGTCCTTCTTCCCTCCCTGCCACCATTTCCTTCCTCCCATCCTTCCTTCCTCCTTCCCTCCCTCCCACCCATCCTCCCATCCAACACAGTGAGAAATGTCTTTGCAGCTTCTTCAGATAGTTTAACATAATGGAAATTGTGGTGGTTTTCTTGATTGGCTAAACTAGCCACTACTTAAAAGGAAGGGACTTTGGATGGACTTCTCACCAGTATCCTTAATGTCTTTGCAGTGGACTGAATGCTTGGGTCCCCCCATGGCCAAATTTTTATATTAAAATGATAACCCCCAGTGTGATGATAATAGAAGATGGAGCCTTTAGGAAGTGATTATGGGTCTTGAGACTGGAGCTCTCATGAATGAGATTAATGTCCTTATAAAAGGAATCCCAGAGAGCTTTTTCCCTCTACCATGTGAGGATATATCAGTTGGCAGTCTGCAATCCAGAAGAGGGCTCTTACCAGAACCTGACTATGCTGGCTCTTCGATCTAGAACTTTCAGCTTCCAGAACTGTGAGAAACAAATTTCTGTCATACAAAAGCCACTCAGTCTGTGATATTTTGCTTTAACAGCCTGAACTGATTAAAACAGTCTTTATATACTGCTAGGGCTTTCTCTTTAATTATGAGAAATTTGCCTCTGATCTTTTTCAAATTACTAGCATGCTACAAAAAATCAGATGTGAACAAACATGAATTCCATATAATACTACAAAGTTTGTTTGCACTGAATTATGTTAAACAAATATAAGCTCTAATAGAGTGTACAGTATAAAAGTATATGTAAGTAAGATGTTGAAATGGGATGTTGTCTCAGTTCTGACTGAGACTCCAGGATAGCAGAGGAAATGAGGGGCTAGACCAGTGAAGCAATTTCAACTTATAAAAACATTTGAAGAAAATGAGCTAGTTGGATATTAGCTCATTCTTTAGAGAACACTGTTGGGCATTGTATATGCCCTGGAAATGGAGAAGGAAATGGCAACCTACTCTAGTACTCTTGCTTGGAAAATCCCATGGACGGAGGAGCCTGGTAGTCTACAGCCCATGGGGTCACAAAGAGTCAGACACGACCGAGCGACTTCACTTCACTTCACCATGGAAAAGGGGGAGAAGCCCTTGCCCATCACCTGAAGTCTCTTTTGAGAAAGCCATCAGTGAGACTACTTCCAGATTTTAGTATGTCATCCTCTGGAGTTTGAGAGGTGCTGTAGACTGGTATATATTATACTTGTGAGGAATCTAAAGTTCCAGAGACTTAGAGAACAAATATATGGACACCAAAAGGGAAAGAAGAGGTGAGAGGAATTGGGACATTGATATTGACACCTATGCACTATCGATACTATATGTGAACTAGATAACTAAGGAGAACCTACTGAATAGCACAGGGAACTCTACTCAATGCTCTGTGGTGACCTGAATGGGAAGGAAATCCAAAAATTAGGGGATATATGTATATATATAGCTGATTCACTTTGCTGTACAGTAGAAACTAAGCCAACATTGTAAAACAACTACACTCCAATAAAAATTAATAAAAACAAACAAAAATAAAGTTCTAGGGCCTGGCTGAAGCAACTTACCATTGTGGCTGGGGAGTAAATTGATACCTACTGGTGACTAGTCAAAGGTTTGAGTTTCTGATGGACTAAATATGTATGGAGAGAGTAGATGAGTCTAAAACTACTCAAAGGGATTTTGCCTAAGAGGGCCTTGAGAGGAGTAATAGCACAAGGTCTGTGTGGAGGAAGAATGCAAAGAAATAGTGGATCAAGGGTAGATTCTCAACAGGCCAGGTGGAGAATGTATTACCTATGTTGGAGACAGCAGGTAGAACGTTCTTGGTGATGAGTGTGGATGAGGTCTTCAAAAAACCCATGGGGTATTCTACAAGAGGGGTAAAATTAAAAATACACCATATCTAAAGGAGGAAATTAACACTTGCTCACAAGGCCTTTTTCTGTTTCCCTCTTGTCTCCTTCTTGCTCCCCCAAATTTGGCTCCAGAGGGGTTAGAAACTATGGTTAGTAAGCTAGGGAAAGAAGTATAGATATTCAAGGTGGTAAACTAGAGAGGAAGCAAACCTGTCTCTCTTCTCAATGCAAGTCTTCCACCTGGTTAAGGGCTCAGCTAGGAGAATGGAGAAGCTCTGACTCTGAGGGGAGTTTCACATTTTTACTATTATTCCAGAGGGAAATAACTGACATGAAGTTGTTTGGGGAATTGAAGAGAATTTTTCAGTGTATTTGAAAGTGAGCAAAAAAGCTATGGGTTTCACCCTAGTTTTCCTATAAGAAGTAATGTCACAGAGCAGGCTACAGGGTGAGGAAGGTTAATGGTAACTGGATGTCTTCTACAATATTCTTCATGTTGTGTGTATATGTTTTAAGTAGCTCAAAATTAAAATTTTAACAAAAGAAAAAAAGAACAAATGGCATCTAATTGACCAACTTTAAATAATGGCTTATTCAAGGTACAGAATCTCGGTGTCAAAGTTTAGAAGGTGCTAAGAAGCCGTTTAATCAAAATTATTGAAAATAAGTTTCAGGAAAAGTATGAAAGATGCTCACCAGCATATTGGTACATCTGGCATCTTATTTCTACATCATCACTTGCTCAGCTCCGTTGATGGGTTGTCTCACCAGTTATCCCTTGCTTTTTACCTGGCTTTCTGTCAACTACTCAGCTGCAAGGCCTGAGACTCCATGATCAGTGTCTGATTTATGTCCCATTATTCTTGTATCTGTCAGACTTTATTTTTTGGGGCTCCAAAATCACTGCAGATGGTGACTGGAGCCATGAAATTAAAAGACGCTTACTCCTTGGAAGAAAAGTTATGACCAATCTAGATAGCATATGCAAAAGCAGAGACATTACTTTGCCAACAAAGGTCTGTCTGGTCAAGGCTATGGTTTTTCCAGTGGTCATGTATGGATGCGAGAGTTGGACTGTGAAGAAAGCTGAACGCCAAAGAATTGATGCTTTTGAACTGCGGTGTTGGAGAAGACTCTTGAGAGCCCCTTGGACTGCAAGGAGATCCAACCAGTCTATTCTGAAGGAGATCAGCCCTGGGATTTCTTTGGAAAGACTGATGCTAAAGCTGAAACTCCAGTACTTTGGCCACCTCATGCGAAGAGTTGACTCATTGGAAAAGACTCTGATGATGGGAGGGATTGGGGGCAGGAGGAGAAGGGGATGACAGAGGATGAGATGGCTGGATGGCATCACGGACTTGATGGACATGAGTCTGAGTGAACTCCTGGAGTTGGTGATGGACAGGGAGGCCTGGCGTGCTGTGATTCATGGGGTCGCAAAGAGTCAGACACGACTGAGCAACTGAACTGAGCTGAACTGAACTGATTCTTGTGTCTTTCTGTGCTTTTTGTATGGTTCAGATATGTATATATCAAAACATAAAAGCTGCAAGCTAATTGTGGTTGGGATAACTATACCTAGGAAGTGATATATAAAATTTAAAAGAAAAATTCAACTAGAGACTACCAAAAATGTACTAGATTCTTAATAAAAGAGAAATATAGACTTCTCTATCAGTGACCGCCAACTGTAAGCAGCCACATTCATGGTAGGGAAGAGTCAAGAGGAGGTGAACTGGTGAGAAAAGGAGATAAAAAGTTAGAGTTTCTCTCAATGCTTCTCCTCTCCTTCTAACCCCACCATAGCCTGAAGACATCTCCTTTTTTTGTGACCAAGTCTCCTAGATCTGGGCTTCCCTGGTGGCTCAGATGGTAAAGAATCTGCCTGTAGTGCAGGAGACCTGGATTCAATCCCTGGGTCAGGAAGATACCCTGGAGAAGGAAATAACAAACCACTTCAGTATTCTTGCCTGAAGAATTCCATGGACAGAGGAGCCTGACGTGCTACAGTCCATGGAGTCACAAAGGGTCAGACACGACTGACGGACTAACATTCTGAGATCCACTGCATACTTGTTTAATGTATCTTGACTAGTTTTCCTAGGGCTTCCCTAAGTAGTTCAGTTGGTAAAGAATTCACCTGCAATGCAGGAGGCCCTGGTTTTATTCCTGGGTCAGGAAGATCTGCTGGAGAAGGGATAGGCTACCCAGTCTAGTATTCTGGCTTGGAGAGTTCCATGGACTATATAGTCCATGGGGTCACAAAGAGTCAGACACAACTGAATGACTTTCACTTTCACTGATTTTACATGTCTGGCTTTAAAAAAATTGTTTACTTATTTGACTGCATTGGGTCATAGTTGTGGCATGTAGGATCTTCAATCTTTGTTGCAGCATGTGAGATCTTCAGTTGAGGCATGTGGGATCTAGTTACCCAATCAGGGATCAAACCCGAGCCCTCTGCATTGAGAATACTGAGTCTTAGCCACTGGACCATCAAGGAAGTCCCATTTCTGGCTTTTTGTAGCAGAATTTTCAGCCTGTAAAAGCAGAGTGGATGAGATGAGAGATTTGCAGTCCCATGTTTCTGAGTGAGCCACATAGATGAAGCCAAGCCTTGGAGAACACTCTGTTTCTACTGAACTATGTAATTTTCTTTTGTGGTCCTATGGTATCTAAAGGAAATCTAACCTTGTAACTTTATCAGTCATCACAAAGAAAGAAAAGCACCTAGAATCTAAGATGGCACTTGAGTTTGATGGGACACAGTGGTATCAATAGTTTCTGAGATTAATCTCTCTCTTGATTTTATTTATTTATTTTTGGCCACACTTCACAGCTTGTAGGGTCTCGGTTCCCTGACCAGGGATTGAACCTGGGCCATACCAGTGAAAGTGATGAAACCTAAGCACTAGATCACAAGGCAACTCCCTCTTTCTCTTGCTTTAAATGAAATTATTCGTTATTGATCAGAGGCCCATATTTCCAACACATAATGGGGCTGGTATCAGCGTTTTCATCCACTTATTTCCAAAGTCGGCTTAGGTAACGTGACCATCAAGTTCAGAACAAGAGATATCGTTTGTTAGGAAAGCTAAGCTTGTAGTATCTTTGTGACCTGGCAAGCTGTGTGTGTGCTCAGTTGCTCAGTCTTGTCTGACTCTTTTTGACCCCATAGACTGTAGTCTGCCAGACTCCTCTGTCCATGGGATTTCCCAGGTAAGAATACTGGAGTGGGTTGCCATTTCCTATTCTAGGGGGTCTTCCCGACCCGAGGATCAAATGCAGTTCTCTTTGTTTCCTGCACTGGCAGGTAGATTCTTTACCACTGTGCCACCTGACCATGTATCACCACAAAAGGATCAGATTCCGTATTACACAACATGAGATTAGAATATCCACAATGATTCCGACCTGCTGTGTGACCTTGGGTAAATTTCTTAACCTCTCTGAGTGTCTATATCTGTATGAAGAGAGTAATGATTTAAAGAATTGTGAAGCTGTCAGAATTCATTGAAATACTGTATGTAGAGTGCCTCATAGAATGCCTGGAACATTAGGGAACAGTAAAATAATAACTTCCCTGGTGGTTCAGATGGTAAAGAATCTTCCTGCAATGCAGGAGACCTGGGTTCAGTCCCTGGGTTGGGACAGTCCCCTGGAGAAGGGAATGGCAACCCACTCCAGTATTCTTGCCTGAGGAATTCCATGGACATAGGAGCCTGGTGGACTACAGTCCATAGAATCCCAAAGAGTTGGACACGACTGAGTGACTAACAAGTCACAAGTCATTCCATTTTTTAGCCCTATATTATACTTTTGAAGTCCTCAACTGGCTAGGACAATTTTGGTGTCTGTTTAATCAGGATGGGCTGGTTTATATTGTTACATGAACAAACCTAAAATCTCACTGTCTTACAACAAAGGTTGATTTCCTGCTCGTGTTATTTAGTCACTGTAGGTTGACCCTGGTTCTATTCCATATCATCTTCTCTCTGGGATGCAAGAGGGGAGCAGCCTCTGTTTGCAATGTTGCCACTAGCTGTGGCAGATGGAAAGGAGAACATGGTGAGGAAGGCATTGGTCCTTAAAGCCTCCATCCAGAATGGACACTTCTGCTCACTCATTGGTCAAGGTAAGTGACTTGACCATATGTAGTTTTAATAGGATGGAGAAGTGTAATCCTTCCATATGAGTGAGCAACAACTATTAGTGAAGCATAGCTGTTTACCACATCCAGCTGAGTGTTTAGGTCCCCAAACTCTCCAAAAACAAAACGAAACAAAACAAAACAAAACACATAGATATTGAGTGTCTGATCCTACAATTATCCATTCATATGAAAGCCTATATAATCCTACCTACTTATCTGTTTAATTTCAACTAAGATGCTGCTTCTACCATAGTCTTCCTGGATTCTTCTTGCTGGAAAATGAATAAACTTCTATGGCCTGACATTTTACTTCTGAGGGCATGTACCATACTCTCCCATGTGTTACACTGTGTTATTTCACATGTATTTTTTTCTCAGTGGTATTCACTTTCAAGGAGTTTACAATCTGTGTCTTATTCATCCTCAGGACCCTCATGGTACCCAATTCAGTGTCTTGAACATAATTTATTCAAATTATTTGTAGAGATGAATTGAAGAGCTCAGATGAGAAGTGAACAGTATATGTGGGTGGGATGGAGGAAGTGGGTGCTACACAATGAAGAAATATCTCCCCTTGGAGTCAAATATATGTTTTCTGGAAGTCCTTGGTAGTAATCATGGGAAACTCTGGGGAAACTGGAATGTCAGCTGAGACTCCTGAGAATCACTTTTGCAGGGCTCAGAAAAGACAAAGGCTATGAGAGAAAATTAAGGTCATTGGAGAACAATATCAGCTAGTTTATAATTAGCAATTACTGCAGAAAGGTGAAACATTTATTCCAATCTGACAACTAAGATTGCATAATTGCACCAAGTGTATTTGTCCACACCATTTCCAGAATGGGTAAGCATTTACAAAGAGAAATAAATAGCTTCAGCATTGGTGGTAAAAGGGAGAAAACAGACTTTCTAGGCTTTCCCGGGCAATAATATGTGGTATAGTATAGTTGCCATGTGGGTGGATTAACCATGTCTTTCTGTTTCTCTCTTAACTCAACAACCTCTAGTCCTATGTCAAGTCTGAGAAAGAACCAAGAAAGATTAATTCTTTCCTGGTGACTCTATGAGATACTCAAGGAATCACCTGTGTTTTCTTTAGTTCAACTACTATTCATTGATTCATCTGCTAGAGACTGTGATAGTTTGAGTCTATTCAGTCTCGTACGCAATCTAGAGTCTTATTCTTAATATGTCTTTATACATGTTATTCTTTCTGCCTGAAATATTCTCGTCTTTGTCTTGAATAATCTCTACTTATCCTTCTGCTTTTGGTTTCAACATCCCATTATTTAGGAAGAATTTCTTGTCCTGCAAACAAAGGTTTCACTTCTCCCCTTCTGTGTGCTTTCAAAACAAAATAGATGTCCCTCGTCATAGCATTTTCCACAATCAAACTGCATTGTGCTTTCTTGTTTAATTGTCTGTAACTCCCATTGGCCTGTACACTCTAGGAGGGCGAGGCTGTTTCTTGCTCATTGCTGTAGCCTCTGCACTGTAATGTCTGATGAAAGTTGATTAATGTATCATTATCTTTTTATGGCCATTATATGATTATATTATTATAATATATTACCATGTCAATGCTCTATAATAGTGGTAAATGTGTATCTTTGAGGAATTTAGCCATTTGCAACTAGCTGTAATTTTTAAAGAGTTATCTTCAGAATGTCTATGAATTAGTCTGTCAGGGCAATTTGAATAGAGTGCTCTGCTTTTCAGTAAGATGAACAAAGCCAGGAATCGAGCCTTGCATTCTAGATCTGGCTCTAACTATCTTGCTATGTGTTCTTGGGGATTAACTTCACCTCTCTAAACTGTTTTTTACATATATCAAAAAAAACCAATGTGGAATAGAGATGTTATATGCCTGACATTCTGTGACTACCATTGTGTGGTGATTTGAAATGTTACCCAAACATTCTCTGACTGTTTTCCCACTGAGGGGTGGGATCTATGTTCCCTCCTCCTGAATCTGGGTTCTGTGACTGATTATTCAAGAAAATATAGTAGAAGTCATACTGTGCCAGTTTCTAGGCCCAGTCGAAGAAGTTGACAGCTTCTTTCTGCTTCTTGGATGTTCATATTTGAAATCAAACTACCATGCCCTAAGGAAGCCCAAACATCCTGTGGAGAGGCCCACCATGGAAAGAAACTGAGCTCCCTTGTCCCTGGCCCCTGCTAAGCTCTCAGCTGGCAGCCAGCACCAAGTTACCAGCCATATGAGTGACCCATTTTAAAAATGAATCCTCCAGCCTCCAGTTGAGCTGCCCAAGCCGATATTCTATAGAGCAGAAAGGCTCTTTCCCTCCCCAGCTCTCCTCAACATGCAGATTCATGAGCAAAATCACTGATTCTTATAGTAAGCCATTAGGCTTTGGAGCAGTTTGTTACACAGCAGTAGATAACTGATACACACCTTTAGTTATTACTTCCTAGTGTCTCAGACTTTTCATCCACTGAAATATTCTGGTATATGTAAAATTAGCTCCAGACCTTTGACAAATCAATGTTTACTTCAAAATTGTAACAGGAACAACAGCAGTAAGGAGAATATACCATTAAGTGATCACATACTGGGTGAGTAGTGCTCCTCCTGGACTTCTCAGCACAGGTTAACGAAGAAAGCTTTGGTCAAATTAACTGATATAAATAACAAATGGGTCAACCAATCTTCACTGGCATGTAAGATCTATGATCTATGAGTTTTTGCTGGACTTTTTGGAGATGATTACCAATTATGGGTGAGTACTCAAACTACCATGAAAACTTAGCCTTCACTTATTTTGTGTGAAGTGATGTTCTCAACAGTAGCACAAGGTATCCATTTACTACTGTGTCCCCTCAGTTAACCTAGGCTGGGAAACAAAGCCATTTCTTTAAAATGGCATTGTTATATATAAAATAATATTTTTATACCTCATGTAAATAAATATCTAGCTAAAGCAACCCAGGGTGTATAATGAACACCCTCAGTAGCTCAGTAGTTGGTTGTCAGTGGGTTCAGGAAATGAGGATTGATAGTGATGTCTTTGTGCTGCCACAGTAGTTCCTGGGACTGGTAACTTCTAGACAAGGTATGGCTTCTGGGATGATTGCCACATCTATGAGGGCAGTGGCCTTTCCCCCTTAGGGCATAGTTATGAGCAAAAACCACAAAGCCAAATAATTTGGGTAAAAGCTCAACTTATTAGTTGCATGACATTGGACAAATTGCTAGGTCTTTCTATGCCTCAATTTCCTTACCATGGTGACAATAGTAGTGACTATCTTGTGGGGTTATTTTAAAGGTTAAATGATTCAATATGTGTAAAAGACTGAGAACAATGCATGCTATATAAGTGTTAGTATTAATATTACTGTTAATATTACCACTAGTTACTATTATTTTTATTTCTTTCTTGTATTGTAGCTGAGAACCCTGTCTACAATTAAATCCTTTGTATATGGACACCAGACAGAGCCTGCCATATCCAGGAGGCCATTTATTAATTTCAAAAGTCCTAAGTGTACCATTGGCATATGGAGCATTCAAGCATCCTTTTTCCTCTCTTAGTCTTGCTCCCAATGCAGGAGGACTGGGTACAATCCCTGGTCAGGGAGCTAAATATCCTGAGTGCCTCAACTAAGACCTGGCACAGCCAAATAGATAAATAAAATCTAAAGATTTTATATTTGGTCAACATAATTGAGATAAGATTTGGGTTTTGAGGCCCAGTGGGTGCTTGTTTGTTTGTTCGTTTTCCCTAACATTCAGGTTTAAGTCTACACCTTAGGCTGAATTCCCTGGAAACTGACTGAGATCACATTGTGTGCAAATGTTTATTAGGAGGTGCTCTAAGGAGATATGGCTTCCCAAGTGGCACAGTGGTAAAGAATCTGCCTGCCAATGCAGGAAACACCAGAGACATGGGTTTGGTCCCTGAGTTGGGAAGATCTCCTGGAGAAGGAAATGGCAACCCACTCGAATATTCTTGCCTGGAGAATTCCATGGACAGAGGAGCTTGGTGGGCTACAGTCCATGGGGTCACAAAGAGTTGGACACAACTGAGTGACTGAGCACGCACACACTAGGGAGACAACCCATGAGGAAGTGAGGGGGCAGGATTAGAGAAAGGCAGAACCTGACCCTCCATGTGGTTGCCACAGAGGTCTCAGCTGATCATACAGGGGGTGATGGAGCTGGGAAGGCCGTCCTGAGTCATCCCGAATTGAGGTTGAGGACACAGACCTTGGATCTCCTAATTGGACATTTGGAGGCTGAACTCCCTGGAGGAGACATAAACTTGGACAAACAAGGCTGCTTTCTGGAGCCAAGAGCACTTCAAGCTAAGGGTCCCAGCTGTGTCTGCAACTGATCATCACAACAGCTGGGGATGGGAGCACCAGCCCTGACAAGGGGACTGGGACAGAGCCCACAGTATCTGCTAAAGTGCAGAGAACGTGCTTTAAGAATGATGTATTTCTAATGAAAAGCACTTCCATGGCTACTAACAAGAAGCGAACGACTCAGGCAAATTACTTAATCTCTCTGAGCCTCATTTTCTCCTGTTCACTGGAGATGAGATCATTTATAAGGACTAACAGAGCTCTACTCCTGTGTCTTTCCCATAGGAGACAACTCCATCAATTCTAGTTTCTGTCCCACCTGGCTCCATTCTGTGAGATAAAGAATCTTAGGTCTGGAAATTCGAGCCCCTGTGTTTTCAAACAACTCTAGGAACTGTAGTTCTGCTCTTGCTCAGGGTTAGCTCTCTGGGCAAGAAATGAATGTCACTGAAACACCTAGAATGGCCAGACTCTTTGCCAATTCTTTATGCAGTTCTTTCTCTTTATTTCTCTTTATCCCTCATCATGACATTGAGGGGTGGGTGTGAGCATCCTCATTTCACATGAGAGGAAAGTGACGCTCACAGAGGTGAAGTGTCCTGCTCAAGGTTACATGGCTAAGAAGGGGCAGAGATCAGGTTCTGACCCAAGTTCACACATTGCCTCGTGTACTGCTGCCTTAGCCCAGGTGTTGCGTGCCCTTCACTTGAAAGCTCAGGCTTCCAGAATGTAGCTAGGAAAAGGAAATTAAAATTTTAAGGGGGATTAATATTTTAAAAATATTGATGTCATTTTCTATTCTGCTTTCCTGAGCATGTGATCCTACCCTGGACAGCCTAGGACATTCGATAGCCTAGACATTTTTTGAGGTTTTGTTTGTGTGTACACTAGTGATAAGAAGTGTTAAAGAAGAAATACAGAAACACACGAGGATGTTCACAAAAATAAGATTATGCAGCAGACCACAGCTTTGTAAGTTCAGCTATGGTCTTCAGAAAGGATTTGCTCAATTTTTTAACATATATTAATGCATATGTATGGAGTCTAGAAAGACAGTATTGATGAACCTATTTGCAGGGCAGCAGTGGAAACGCAGACATAGAGAACAGGCTTGTGGACGCAGGGTTGGGGAAGAAGAGGGTGGGATGAATGGAGAGAGTAGCAGGGAAACATATATTACCATATGTAAAGTAGCCAGTAGGAATTTGCTGTTTGACTCAGGAGCTCAAGTAGGTGCTCTGTGACAATATAGATGAATGTGATGGAGGAGAGGGTGGGAGGGAGATTTAAGAGGGAGGGGACATGTAATACTTAAAGCTGATTCATGTTGACGTATAGCAGAAACCGACACAACATTGTAAAGCAATTATCCTTCAGTGTAAAGTAAATAAATTTTAAAAAAGAAAAGATTTGCTCCATTTTGAAAGCAGACTCCTCTTCTCACTGCCCTCTTGCACCTCAGCATCTCCAGCATCAAGGACCCAGAGCAGAACAGAAACGCACTGAGTTCACATAGCAAAATGATGAGTCTCGTTGCTTCAGTGCAAGGAGAGTGTGACCCCAGGAAAGTAGGAGACAGTGGTGCCCTTTCCCTCCAAGAGGAAAGTGGGAAAGAGAAAGAGAGAGAAAGAAAAGGGAGAAAAAACCAAGCTGGTGTGGATCCTGATTCTTATCTTTCCAGGTTTCGGTGAGAAGATGGGGGTGGTGGTGACTTAGTTAGAAATTAGGGTGACTCCTAATTTGGCCCCCTGATGTAAAGAGCCAACTCATTGGAAAAGACCCTGATGCTGGGAAAGATTGAAGGCAAAAGGGGATGAGACCGTTGAATGGCATCATCGATTCCATGGACATGAACTTGGGCAAACTCCGGGAGATGGTAGTGAACAGGGAAACCTGGCGTGCTGCAGTCCATGGGGTTGCAAAGAGTTGGATGTGACTTAGCGACTGAACAACAACAAGGGTGACTCCAAGAATGAATCAGGCATGGCATGGCCAGACACAGGAAAACCCTGAGTTTCATTTAGTGGCAATGCCAGCTCTCAGTTCCCATGTGCCATAAACTTAGAGTTGAGTACCCACTGACTTTTTATAAGGACCCCCTGTGGGAGGATGAGGGACACTTCATCTGAATCTTAGGGTGGGGTGCTGGGCTGGCAGATGGGATGAAGCCCTTGGCGGAGACCCAAGGATGGGTCAGTGACCTGTGATGGTTGAGGTGAGGCTAGATCATCACTGAGCCTTACACAAGCTGAGAGGGTTAGCAACCTGGAGTTCTACCATGCACAGCCCTCAGTGGATGGCGCTGGCATGATGGGCAGGACACTCACAGGGAACTGAGGGCTCCCTTGTTGCCTTGGAAGCAGAAATGACCTTGTCTGAGGACCTTACACCTTTCCTGTCATCACGAGGGTCTATAAGTTCCTTTTCTCCACTGGACCATGTGTTATTTATTCTCGCCCCATCTCCCTGTTGGCACTAGTGGTAAAGAACCCAACTGCCCATGCAGGAGACGTAAAAGGCATGGATTTGATCCCTGGGTCGGGAAGATCCCTTGGAGGAGGGCGTGGCAACCCACTCCAGTATTCTTCCCTGGAGTATTCTGTCCCATGGACAGAGGAGACTGGCAGGCGACAGTCCATAGGGTTGCACAGAATCAGACACAACTGAAGCAACTTAGCACGCACATCTCCCAACACAAGATCCACTTCCAACCTTTTGCATTTTGTTCTGGGTCTCAGGAGGCTGACTTTTCACACTGCATCAACTGGCTTGCCCTCTGGCTTCTGGGCATCTTTCACCAATGGAAGGCACCATCTGGGGACCAGGATGTGGGTGGAAAGAGAGATGGGTTATTTTCCTTCTGCTCCCTCCCTATCTGGCAATAGCTTATAAGTGACTGCATTCCTCTGCTCACGGACCGATGTGCAGCCCTCTCCCAAATCTAGAAGTCTCATCTGGCTCTAGAACCCTTCCCTCTTTTTACCCCTTTAGACTTCTGAATCTTGCGTGCTTCCCTGTCTCTCCTTGGCTTCTCTTCAGTCTATGAACCTATCAACCCTGGGCTTCCCAGGTGGCTCAGTGGGTAAAGAACCCACCTGCCAACATAGGAGATGTGGGTTTGATTCCTGTGTCAGGAAGATCCCCTGGAGGAGGGCATGGCAACCCACTCCAGTATCCCTGCCTGGAGAATCCCATTGACAGAGGAGCCTGGCAGGGTACAGTCCACAGGGTCTCTAAGAATCGGACATGACTGGAGCTTCTTAGCATGCACACACAACCCTATCAACACCATTAACAATCTTTCTTTTTAAATTGAAGGATTTAAAGTGTTGTGTTACTTTCTGTTTTATAGAAAAGTGTTTCATGTATATTATATACATATATACATATATTCTTTTTCATATTAATTTCCATTATGGTTTATCACAGGATATTGAATATAATTCCCTGTGCCATACAGTAGGACCTTGTTGTTTATCCATTCTATATAAAATAGTTGGCATCTGCTCATCCCAAACTCCCAATCCAACCCTCCCTCACCCCTCTTCTCCTTTGGTAAACTTAAGTTGGTTTTCTGGGTCTGTAAGTCTGTTTTCTGTTTCACAAGTAAGTTCATTTGTGACAAACATTTTTTAATTAAACAACCCCACTTTGCATGTGGTTTGCTGCTGGGTGGAATGACTTTTTGTTCTGGTTTGCCCCAGATGGTCCCAGTCAATTTCATTTGTCCCAGTGTGATGGTTGTAGCATCCCTCTTTCATGCTTAAAGGATCCTGTCTGGATAGTGTCATACTCCCATGACCCTGGCTGCCTCACCATCTCAGAGAGGATGGCAGGTTGAGATGCTGGTGAATAGGCATACACTTGAACCAGACTGAGCCCTTAACTCATTGGCTCTCCTGCTCACTCACAGGTGGGCATGAGATTACTTATAGACATGATCAAAGAAGCTAAAATTTCTCTAGGTTTGCAGGCTGTGGTGTGAAGGATTTTTCAAGTCCTGTTGCTCATTTGTCACTCCTGGGGGGCAGGGCTCTACCTTATCCATCTTTGCCAACTCCATTCTGCCTAGAGCCCTGCCTGGCCTGGGGTCCATAAACACTGTCTGAATGAACAATAAGGGGATGGTCCCACCGTGTTCCATCAGTGTGACAACTCATTTACACATGGATGTAACCATGGTACCAGTTCTCCCAGGAGCTGCGCATACTTCACAGAGGGAGTTGCTGTTATGGGGAAAGGAATTGGCAGGGTGCTTGTATGTGTGTGTGTGTGTGTGTGTGTGTGTGTGTGTGTGTGTGTGTGAGTGCATGTGTATGTAGGTTTGGGCATGAGATTACAATCTAAATATGAACTCACAGTGAAAAGTCATTTCTGTTGTTTGGATGGACATGAAATTTAGAGGGGCAGGATACATTTTGTGTTTTAAAGTTCTGCTTTTCCCTTTCTCACCACACACAAAAGAAGCCACAGAGCTGGCCCCTGCTTTGCCTGGGTCAAGGTGGTCTCTCTCAGTTCTGTAGAATTTAGCAAAAGCATTCAGTGAGCACACACTGGGTGCCAGGTCTAAAGCAAACAGGTCTCTCTCTCTCTCTCTCTTTTGTGACTAGTTTACTTTAGTTAGCGTGTTTGGAGATTCATCTGTGTTGTAGAATGTATCAGTACTTCGTTCTTTTGAGGGTTGTTTTCACTGAATGTATTTTTGGAGCTTAATTGTTCTCTCTTTTTATTGGAGTACAGTTGATTTAGAGTGTTGTGTTAGTTTTAGGTATACAGCAAAGTGACTCAGTTATACATATACATATAACATTCTTTTTCAGATTCTTTTCCAGTACAGGTTATTGTAAGATATTGAATATAGTTTCCTGTGCTATACAGTAGGTCGTTGTTAATCTATTTTATATGTGGTACCAGTGTGTATCTAACGTGTCTTCGTGGAGGTTGACTTGCAGATGTCGTGCTTCTAGTCTTGAGCCTCCCTGGGTCCAGTCAGTCTGCTTGCTTCTCAAGTTAAAACTCACTGCCTCTGCCTCCTTCCTCGCCTTATTCTCTTTTTAGATGAAGAAATCAAAGGATTTCAGCAGAATCCAGTTTGTTCTTATGGAAAAGCAGGGGCCCGTTCTGCAAACCCTTTCTGGAGATGTAGCCGAACTTACAAAGCAGTGGTCTGCTGCATACTTTATGAACATCATCATGCTTTTCTGTGTGGCAACTTAGAAACTCAGACTACTAAGAGCAGCCTTATTCCCTCCGGGGTGGTTCTGCCCTTCTTCTCAGGCAATGGTATTCATCAGTGAGGCAGGGTTAGTGATCAGAGGTGGGTGCTGTGACACGAAGCCTCCTGTCTACTCAGCACAGGTCTGCTCCTGGGAAGAGCTCTGAGTCAAGCCCTGGAAACAATACTCACATCGCACTTATCAGGGGTGGCTCGCTAAGTGTGCTTTCATTTTGACTGCTGCTCTTCTGGGTCCATTCTCTCTGCATATATGTTGTGTGTTAATTGCTCAGTCATTTCTGACTCTTTGCGACCCCATGGACTGTAGCCCGCCAGGCTCCTCTGTTCACGAGATTCTCCAGCCAAGAATACTGGAGTGGGTTGCCATTTACCCTTACATTAAACAGCCTTTATCCTCAGGTCTGGTTTCCCTTTGTGGCCAGCATTTTCCCACAGCAATTTCCACTGACCTACCCATTCTGGACCTTGTCCCTGGCATCTATGGGCTCCTTTTTACATTTTTTCTGGCCAAGGCCACAAACAGCCTTTAAAACTCCCTGACAGATGCCCTGAGTTCTAGTTCTAGCTCCTTGTGGCCAACTCCTACACACTGAAAGGACACAATGAAAGGACAATGGGTTTCCTACACACTGAAAGGACAATGGGTTTCCCAACTAAAGAGGTATGTCACAGTCTTAACACATGGCTGCCAACATTTTGTTACCCCTCCCTGTAAGAATGCTAAGTTGCTTCCATCGTGTCCCACTCTTTGCGACCCTATGGACTGTAGCCCACCAGGATCCTTTGTCCACAGGATTCTCCAAGCAAGAATACTAGACTGGGTTGCCATTTCCTTCTACAGGGGATCTTCCTGACCCAGGGATCTAATCTGGGTCTCTTTTGTCTCTTGCACTGGGAGGTGACTTCTTTACCACTAGCGCCACTTGAGAAGCCCCTCCCTTTAAGAGGTGGACCCTTAAATTCCCCTCTCCTTCAACATAGGCCGGCCATAGTGATTTTCTTCTGACACACAAAACGTGGTGAAAGCGACTCTCTGTGACTGCTGATGCAGTATCGTAAAGGAAGAGACAGATTTGGTGTGACTCTCTGTATCTCTTGGGAGTCTCTTGGAACCCAACTTAGGCAACAGGGATGGGACACATTCTGGCTGGCAGCCCCAGCTGGGGCCCTAGCTGATAAACAGCATTGTTCTCCAGAAAGGTAAGAAAGGAAGCTTTCATGACTACTCCAGCCCCAGTATGGAGAAGGCAATGGCACCCCACTCCAGTACTCTTGCCTGGAAAATCCCATGGATGGAGGAGCCTCGTGGGCTGCAGTCCATGGGGTTGCTAAGAGTCGGCCACGACTGAGCAAATTCCCTTTCACTTTTCACTTTCATGCATTGGAGAAGGAAATGGCAACCCACTCCAGTGTTCTTGCCTGGAGAATCCCAGGGATGGGGGAGCCTGGTGGGCTGCCGTCTGTGGGGTCACACAGTCAGACATGACTGAAGTGACTTAGCAGCAGCCAGCCCCAGTAAGTGACTAAAACCACATGCTCAAACTTCAAGGGAAAATTGGCTCATTGAGCACAGTTAGCTCCCCAGACCGATGAGATACATTGACAAATAATTGTTGCTGTTTTAATGCTGTTATGATCACGGTGGTTTGTTAGGCAGTTGTAGACATCCATAATGAGAGGCGAGAAGAACTTGGAGAAAGTTCAGAGAGCCAGAGGGTGATTTAAAGGTTATGTATAAAACACGATAACATGGTAGGGAGTCTGAGCTTTTTAGTCAACCAAAGGAAAGATCAAGGAGAAATTTTAAAATGTCTTTAAAAAACATAGCAAAGGAGATGAAATCTACTCAGTTTCCAGTGAGGACAACAGAAGAGAAAATCAGCTTAAATTGCAGCATCTTGAATTTGGGATTGATGTACACAGTGATTTTTGAGTGGAGGGTAAGAAGCCATGAGCGATCATAATTTAATGAATCATATATTGTGTTACTGCTCTCCCATCCAGCTAGGTTTCTGCCCCTGCTTCAAATACACTGTGGTCTCTAAAAAAAAAAAAAAAAAAAAAACTATTAAAACACAATTTAATAAATATGAATTAAAGGTAAAACGTGTTAATGCTGTGCTATGTGTAGTCACTTGGTCACGTCCAACTCTTTGTGACCCCATGAACTGTAACCTGCCAGGCTCCTCTGTCTGTGGGATTTTCCAGGCAAGAATACTGGAATGGGTTGCCATTTCCTACTCCAATTATGTAGCTTAACAACTACTTACATAGTTCCCAATTCTGTGGGTCAGCTGGATCAGATTGTCTGCTACAGTATCTGTGAACTCTGGTCCCAGACTTTAGTGGAGACAGTTCTGAGGTGTCTTGAGCCATGCAAAATGTGAGGTGCTCTGTAGCAACCAGGAATACGGTAGCTCATGAACAGAGAGTCACAAACCCTTGACTAACCTTGCCCTACCACCCTCCTTCCCCCCTCCCCGGTCTTGAAATACACTTTTGTTCCTTTTTCCCACCCCTTCCACATTTATCCACCCACTGCCACTGTTTGGGCAGAGCAGAGAACTAGATTTACAAAAAACATCCAGAAGCCTCTTGGAAGAACAAGAGCAGCCCTCCTTCAACATCTTAAACATAATCACAAAAGCCAAACTCAGAATTTTTCCCTACTGCTTCTGCTGCAATTTTTTGATGCTGGAGGGCATTTATTCAGCTTTTATTATTTTCTTGTTAAAGAATATTTAATCTTACTGGTGGGTGGGTGTGGGTGGCAATCATATCAGAGGGAAGAGAAAGAAATCCAAGTGTGTTTCTGAGGGAAAAAATGTATTAACTGTTACATGGTGGTACATTCTTTATAGCTAATATGCAGCTCAGGAAAGAACATAATAGAATAGCTTCCAAACTATGCAAAAAGCAAGATCAACTCTGCGTAGATCATACCCTTTGTTAACTAATTTAGAGCTGTATTTTCTAGGAAACTAGATTTGTATGCTGGGGAAGTTGTTTTTTTTTTTTTTTTTCTTTAGAATTAACCTGTTGTTTATGAAATGTCCTGGGGCTAGAAAGTAACATTGGCTAAACAATGAGTCAGAGGTTCTCTTGAACTACAGTGTTGAAGGCTCAACATAGCAGGCCCAAGAGAGCTAAGAAAGAGCTTTGGAATGCTCAGTATACAAGCATTCCAACAAGGCCAGAATTTTGGAGAAGACATCTCAATGACATTGCCATTAGCAAAATCACAGTTCAATAAAATCTTATTGATTTACCTCTATCATAAGATATGGTATAATGGAACAACCCTTTCAGTTTGTCCCAGGAAACAATGCTCTGTGGTATGTTATTTGTTTGTTAAGCTTCAGTTTCCTGATCTGTAAAAGGGGAAATAATAATAATGTCAATTTTGTGAGGCTGTTGTGAGAATCACATGAGGTAATGCTCATAAAATTCTTAGCTGCACTTAATACAAGCTGGCATTCAGAGTAATTATTATTATTACTGCTGGAAGGCAGTATAGTATAGAGAAGAACATGTGTTCTGAAATTTGGTAGAATTGGATTTAAATCCCAGTGTCTTTTTGTTTTTTAAACATAAGTAGTGATGTGTCCTTGGGCATATTACTGTAAAGCTGTGATAATATTACTTATATGGTTGCTATAAGGCTTAACTGAAATTACTTATGAAAAGAACTGAATGTAGTGACTGGCACATGGAAATTGATGAATGAATGATAGCTTATATTACTCTGTGGGCTTTTTATAGTATCTAGAGAGACAAGTTTGGCCTGTGCTATACCTGTGTGCTTGTGTGCTCAGTTGTGTCCAGCTCTTTGCAACCCCATTGACTGAAGCCTGCCAGGCTCCTCTGTCCATGGAATTTTCCAGGCAAGAATACTGGAGTGGTTTGCCATTTCCTCCTCCAAGGGATCTTCCCAACCCAGGGAGCTAACCCATGCCCCTTGTGTCTCCTGCATTGGCAGGCAGATTCTTTACCACTGGTGCTACCTGGGGAGCCCATGCTATACCTGATACTATGCAAAAATGAACCATAGTACTTCAGGATCTGCAGTGATTGTGGACTGAGTCCATTCAGTTCCTCATAGAAGATGGGGTTAGATGCAAAGGAGATTTATAGGGAGAAATAAGTGTGAATGTTAAAAGGGGAAGGGGCAGGACTAGGCAGGGAGAGCCTTCAGACTGTGATGCAAGTCTGACCCCTAAGAAAGGAAAAGGAAGGACAAAGGATGGGATTGGAAGAGCCTCAGACTCAGCCTAGCTCTGAGAAAGTCTCAGCTAGGCAGATGGGGAGCTCCAGAGAAAAGACTGTCCATCAGAGAAGTCCTGTGTCAGGCAGAATGGCCCAGCTCTGGTGCTCCCACCTTGTCACCACTGAGTGGGAAATCCTGGGGCACGAGTGGCCTTGGCAGGAATGCTGCAGTGGGTCCTAAAGGCACAGCAGCTAGGGGCTGTCAGCGAATGACGCTCATCCAAGCAGGGTCTCTTCAAAGAAGGCTTTGGGGTACCTCTATGGCCACGCTGATGGGCCAAGTTAAGCTCTACCCCAGGAAGAATTGTCTTGTTCATATTAGTTAGTTCCTGCTCTGGCTCTCATAATAGACCCTCTGTTAGTGTGGTATTCAGTAGAATTTTCTAAGAAATGAAACACTGCCAAGAGTATTTCTGGAGAATGATTGAAGCATTTAATAAAAAAAAATATATTTGTTAAAAAACAAATTTCTTAAAAATCAAATTAACAGTTTCTCTCTGGAAAAGAGCAAGGTAGGTATGAGCCTCTTGTACATGTGTAACTGGGAAAAAAAATGTGTATTTTTAAGTGACATCTTTTAGTTATGAAGTTTCGGTAATTGATTCTAGTTTCCCTTCCTGTCTAATTGCACTATTCAAAGTTATTTAAATTTTCTGTTTTAGAAGGATGTCAGGAATATAATAATAGAAGTAGATTGAGAGGATATAGCAAATCTGCTTTTGGCTTTTATTTTGTCTGCCATGAAACCATTACTTTTTCCATGTCTCACCTTTCTCTTCTTCTTCATTAGTAACACCAGGGAGGAAAAACTTTTACTCTACCCTCTCTATTCAGTGTTTGCGGATTGCAAATTAAACTGACAAGAGACAGATCAGCAAAAGAAAAGGCAGATTCCAATCGTGTACATGGGGGAGTTCACAAAGAAAAGTAACTCAAAGGGGTGCTTAGAGTTTGGGGTTTACATACCATCTTAATAGGGGAAGGGGGAGAGGATGAAGAGCGTTACGGGACAATGAATGACTTTGTGGAGAGATAAGTGGGCCCTTAGGAGAGAGAGATACGATATTTTTGTGACAATATCTGTTTAGGTGCAGTGTGAAGGCTTTTCATCTCCAGTAATGACTCAGTTTTCCTTGGTTGTTCCTGGGGAGGAAATTGACAACACCTGAGTTCTTCTGGGAGGCTCTGCTTTTAGACAGAGAAGGAATTTCAGGAACTCAAATGCCTTCTGCTCAAAATAATTTTTAAGTCACAGTGGTGTATTCTGGACTCTTTTAGCGAAGTGGATGCCAAAATATTGGCTTATCACACAATTTGAGGACCCAGATCAAAGATCGGGTTTAAGATCCAGTAATACTAGTGCTGTTGTCTCAGTAGTTCAGTGTTTATTCAATAACAATTTAATGGTGGTGGAAAACAGAAGCTAACTGGCCTTCACTAATGGCATGGGTCATAGAACCAACTCTTTGAAAATTAAAAAAAAAATACAACCCCTCCAATCAGAACAATACCATGATGAGGGAGAGGCATTGAAGTTGAGGGCCAGAGAGGGAAGAAAAAGGATGCAAAATATCTGACAGAAGATTCAGGGCCAAGCAATAATTGACTTGTGGCTGAATGAACTCACTGTTTAAGAAAAGACAACAGGTGTTAGATATGTGAAACCAATGAAATTATCGCATTACCTGGGAACTGACATTGCTAGTAAATCAGCAGCAGGCCTGGATAAATGAAACCTGGGCCATGCAGGCAGAGGCCATGACCACAGTTGTTATGACCCCTTCTGAAATTTCTACCCAAGCTGAAAATGAGATGAGGGTTAAAACAAAGGTCAGTGTTTATGCTGCAGAACGCATCGTGCACAATCATTTTAAAGTTTTTGATTAAAAACAATGTGGGCTTTTGTTGTTATTGATGATGTTGGCTTAAAGTTGGGCATCTCTGAGAGGCAAGGGCAACAGGGTTATACAATGTGGGAGTTTGTTGGCATGACTTTGCCTGTGACCAGAGTGATGTAGACTAAATAGTTTACTCAAACTTGTGTTAAGTGTATGAAGGTCTGAAAGTGGGCAGGTACTTGACACTTTTGACTGAGGAACACTTCTATACTACCTGGGAAACATTCTCTTTGAACACATGGGCTTACACTTAATAATATTTATTGTATCATTGTTTACAGTGACAAAAAAAGCCTATAAACAATCCAAATGCACGTCCATAGGAAAATTATCAAATAAATTATAATATTTAATACTACACAGCTATTAAAATTGAATTTGATCAATACTTATTGAACTTTAGAGATATCCATGAGGAAAAGAAAACACATTCAAAGTATTTTAACAATCACACCTGAGAGACTTTAAAACTTCTTTTGCTTATGATATGAACTATATATGAATCCACCTTAATAATGAATAGTAAATTTATTTAATTGTAGTTCTTTGAATTTAGCTGGTAGATAGGTGAATTCCATACCTGGAGCTTGGTCCACTTTTCTGTGCTTCAACATAGCAAAAATAATCCTGAGAAGATGATGATTATAATATTAGAAGTACCACTTACTAAAATTTTAAGAGGTAAGAAGATTTAAGGAGGTAAAGGTGGAGGAATAAATGTGTTAAATTATATGCTTGGGGTAAGGTGCTTTTAAAAAGTTTCTATTGAGAGAAGGAAAGACTAGAGACTACATACTACTGTTAGAGACAGAGGAAAAAAAGTAGTCAATGTAAAAGGCCTAGAATTGCATATGCAACCACATTTCTGTATAGAGCATCGCAGTTTTAAAAGACATTTTTACATCCAGTTCCTCACTTGTCAGAGAGCTGGATATATGACTGCCATTTCACAGAAAAAATAAAAATAGAACTAGATTAGTTCTGCCTAAGTTCTGTCTCTGAGTGCTAGCTAAATTGGATAATTGAGAAAATCTGGATGTGGAGCTGGTGAAGAGAAAATTAAGGTTTCCTTCATTGGAGTTTGGAATTGAGATAGTCTTCAGTGTAAATAAATGCACGAACTGCTCTGTGGATGATGCTCTCAGCATTCCTGAAGCCTCCACAGGCTGTAGAAGATTGGAAGCAGAATGAGAATGGAGTAGAAGGGACACCATCAAGGTAGTGATGCCTGTTAAGTCGGAAGAGCAGAGAACCTGGGGTAAGCTGGGAAAGGGGGCATGGTGGAGGTGGTCAGAGAGGAACTCAGGTGATGACTGTGCTGATCCTGGATACAGAACTTCAGCTGGTAAGGGTGGACCAGTTAATTAAGACCAACCCTTCTGAGTTTGAGGGAGAATAGACACATGTATGTATATGGCTGAGTCTTTATTACAGCATTGTTAATTAGTTCTGAAAGTGAAAGTCACTCAGTCATGTCCGACTCTTTGAGATCCCATTGACTATATAGTCCATGGAATTCTCCAGGCCAGAAGACTGGAGTGGGTAGCCTTTCCCTTCTCCTGGGGATCTTCCCAAACCAGGGGTCAAACCCAGGTCTCCCGCATTGCAGGCCAATTCTTTACCAGCTGAGCCACAAGGGAAGAATACTGGAGTGGGTAGCCTTTCCCTTCTCCATGGAATCTTCCCAACCCAGGAATCAAACCGGGGTCTCCTGCATTGCAGGCAGATTCTTTACCAACTGAGCTATGAGGGAAGCCCTAATTAGTTCTACCCCAATGTAAAATAAAAAGTTTTTGTAAAAAAGGACCAACCCTCCTGCTGAAGACAACTAAAAAAAAGCTGGGAGATATATAGATACATAATAACTAACATAGTGTTACTGTTAGTCGCTCAGTCCTGCCTGACTCTTTGTGACCCCATGGACTGCAGTCCACCAGGCTCCTCTGTCCATGAGATTTTCCAGGCAAGGATACTGGAGTGGGTTGCCATTTCCTTCTCCAGGGGATCTTTCCAACCCAGGGGTCAAACCTGGGTTTCCTGCACTGCAGGCAGATTCTTTACCAACTGAGCTACAAGGGAAACCCCCAATAACTAATATACTATATAATAAAATAAATTATTTAAACATATATTATATATAATATATATTATTACTGTGCTGTGCTTAGTCACTCAGTCCTTTCTGATTCTTCATGATCCAATGGACTGCAGCTCACCAGGCTCCTCTGTCCATGGGATTCTCCAGGCAAGAATGCTGGAGTGGGTTGCCATGCCCTCCTCCAGGGGATCTTCCCAGCCCAGAGATCAAACCAAGTCTCCCACAGGCAGATTCTTTATCAACTGAGCCACCAGGGAAACCCATGTTATTACTAATATAAGATAATAATGATATATAGTTATTAATATGATCATCAATATTGTTATTAATTATAGTTATAAAATTATTAACAATGTATATTTAATTATTAATATATTGCATTATATTGTAAACTATTCTACAAAGTACCAGTTCAGATAGCTAAACTACAGTCAAGAATTACTAAGCCAAGGTCAATAGGGAAGATGATGGATACCCAGGGAGTAAACCAGAGTTTGTGGCCACTTTTCCCCTGGGACATTTGCCAATTCCTTGACAGATGACTGAGAGCCTAAAATGCATGAATTTGAGCAGACTTGAATGTCAGTTTTGACAGTTTTATAAGGATAGAGAAACAGGATATGACATTCAGGACTCTATAGCCTTGGAACCATAGACAGGCTGTATCCTAGATGTGAGTGTGTACCCTCGACTGATACTGCAGTCCAACTTATCTCAATCTTTGAGTGGATTGAAGAGATCTTGAATTACCAAGAATACTGAAGTGATTTGCCATTCCCTTCTCCAGTGGACCACATTCTGTCAGACCTCTCCACCATGACCCGCCTGTCATGGAAAAAGCAACAGAGTTCCAGAAAAACATCTATTTCTGCTTTATTGACTATGCCAAAGCCTTTGACTGTGTGGATCACAATAAACTGTGGAAAATTCTGAAAAAGATGGGAATGCCAGACCACCTGACCTGCCTCTTGAGAAACCTATATGCAGGTCAGGAAGCAACAGTTAGAACTGGGCATAGAACAACAGACTGGTTCCAAATAGGAAAAGGAGTACGTCAAGGCTGTATATTGTCACCCTGCTTATTTAACTTATATGCAGAGTACATCATGAGAAACGCTGGACTGGAAGAAACACAAGCTGGAATCAAGATTGCTGGGAGAAGTATCAATAACCTCAGATATGCAGATGACACCATCCTTATGGCAGAAAGTGAAGAGGAACTAAAAAGCCTCTTGGTGAAAGTGAAAGAGGAGAGCGAAAAAGTTGACTTAAAGCTCAACATTCAGAAAACGAAGATCATGGCATCTGGTCCCATTACTTCAGGGGAAATAGATGGGGAAACAGTGGAAACAATGTCAGACTTTATTTTTTTGGACTCTAAAATCACTGCAGATGGTGACTGCAGCCATGAAATTAAAAGACGCTTACTCCTTGGAAGAAAAGTTATGACCAACTTAGATAGCATATTCAAAAGCAGAGACATTACTTTGCCGACTAGTCAAGGCTATGGTTTTTCCAGTAGTCATGTTTGGATGTGAGAGTTGGACTGTGAAGAAAGCTGAGTGCCGAAGAATTGATGCTTTTGAAGTGTGGTGTTGGAGAAGACTCTTGAGAGTCCCTTGGGCTGCAAGGAGATCCAACCAGTCCATTCTGAAGGAGATCAGCCCTGGGATTTCTTTGGAAGGAATGATGCTACAGCTGAAACTCCAGTACTTTGGCCACCTCATGTGAAGAGTTGACTCATTGGAAAAGACTCTGATGCTGGGAGGGATTGGGGGCAGGAGGAGAAGGGGATGACAGAGGATGAGATGGCTGGATGGCATCACGGACTGGATGGACGTGAGTCTGAGTGAACTCCAGGAGATGGTGATGAACAGGGAGGCCTGGTGTGCTGCGATTCATGGGGTCACAAAGAGTCAGATACAACTGAGCGACTGAACTGAACTGAACTGAATTACCAATGTCCCCAGACCAAGGCAAGAAGAAATGAAAACCTACTCTGAAGGAAGCTAACATAATCCTATGCCTCATATTATTTCTATAAATAGTTTATAAATACAGTATCTGGCAAATAAAAATTAACCTAATACATAAAGAGACAAGCCCAATACCTTGGGATGTCATCTTTAAGATATTGAAAGAAAACAACCACCATCCTAGAATTCTATACTCAATGATCATCTCCTTCAGTAATTAAGTTGACACAAACACATTGTTATAGTTATCTGTTCCTGCTTAGCCATATTGCCACAAACTTGGTGGCTTAAAATAATAGGTATTTATTAACTCATAGTTTTCATGGGTCAGGAGACTGGACATGGATTAGCTGGGTCCTTTGCAAAGTTTCAGTGAAGGTCTTAGCCAGAACAAGTTTTTCATTCCAAGCTCATGTGGTTGCTGGCAGCATTCAAGAGCCTCAGTTCTTGCTGGCCATCAGAAGCTGCAGGTTTTAATCTGTGTATCACAAGAGAAAGGCTGAAAATGAATGAGTTAAGCATTCATTTTAAGACATTAGGAAAAGGAAGGCACATTAAACTCAGAGGAAGTAGAAAGAAGAAAATAATAAAACCAGAAATTAATCAAATAGGGAAAAGGTACAATAGAAAGAATCAGCAAGGATACAATTGGTACTTTGAATCAAATAAAACAGAAAAAAATCATAAAACGTCACTGTACATCCTACAGATATAAAAATATGTTAGAAACCATTATAAACAACTTTATGCAAATAAATTTTTAAAATTTATATTAACCACACACATTTACAGAAAGATACAACTGGGCTTCCCAGGTGGGTCGGTGGTAAAGAATATGCCTGACAATGCAGGAGATGCAGGAAACGCAGGTTTGGTCCCTGAGTCAGGAAGATCCCCTGGAGAAGGAAATGGCACTCCACTACAGTATGCTTGCCTGGAAAATTCCATGGACAGAGGAGGTTGGTGGATTGCAGTCCAAGGGATCACAAAAGAGTCAGACATGACTTAGCAACTAACAACAATTTTATAAGCCAGCACAAGAATAGAAAATCTGAATAATGCATTTAAAAAAATGGAATTTAGGAGACTTTCTACAAAGAAAATTTCCAAATGACTTCACTAGTAAATTCTGCCAAACATTTAAGGAAAATAAAATGCCTATCTGTCAAAACCTTATCAAATATAGGGGAAAAAATGGAACATGTTCCAACTCACTTTATGAGACCAGTATAATAAAGCTAATAAAAATCTAAAAGGGATATCATAAGAAATAATACTTCAGGACAATGTCACTTGAGAACACTTTGCAATATACAAGCAATCTAATAATCATTCAAATTTAGCAATATATAAAACATATAATACCTCTGTGTCAAGTTGAGTTTATTCAAGAAAGACAAGGTTGGTTTCATACTAGAAAATTAATCAGTGTAATTCTGGCAATAACAGGATTAAGGACAAAAGTCATATGATCATCTCCATAAGATGCTGAAAATAATTGATAAGAGTCTATGTCTATCTATGGACGTAAAATCTCTGATAAGCAAACTAGCAATAGACTTTCTGAAACTAATAAAGTTATCTACAGAAAAAAAATCTACCATGAGTATTATTCTTTTCTTTTTATTGGAGTAAAATTGCTTTACAATATTGTGTTAGTTTCTGCTGTACCACAAAGTGAAAATCAGTAACACATATACATATATCCCCTCTCTCTTGACTCTCCCTTCCATCTCCCACCATCCCGCCACTCTCAGTCATCACAGAACAGCAAGCTGAGCACAAGTACTATTCTTAACCATGAAATGGTGAAAGCTTTTACTTAAAAAAAATATTTATTTTAATTGGAGGATAATTTCTTTACAATATTATGGTGGTTGGAAACTTTTACTTTGTGACTGAAAACCAGATAATGTTGCCTGTCATCACCCCTTCTATTCATCATTGTACTAGAGGTTTGACAGTGCAATAGGTGATTTAAAAAAAAGAATCTTGTAACTAACATAGAGAAAAAGAAAAATAACCGAACTCTGAAGTTTGCTTGGTTCCACTTTATTTTGAAAAGGGTGTGGCTAAGACTATTCTGTTCTCATTTTGGTATAAGGGTCTATTACCCTTAAAGTCTCCTGAGGTTAGCTCTATGTAAGTAAATAGATCGTTTGGGGAAAATATAAAAATGCAGTTAATAGCAATTTGAATTGACTTCTTAGGAGAGAAGACATTTGGGATCAGCCTTTCTCTAGTCAGATGGAGCTTTATGAGGCCTAGTGAAAACTCATACTTGAGCCCTATGCAGGACAATATTTCTGGAAGAACTTATTTTGATTTTACTATGGTTGAGAACGACGAGGTGGAGTACTGAAAGAATACTATTTTGGAAGACATTTTCTCAGGAGCTTTTTTTTTTTTTTCAGTTAGAATAAAATCGCAGGGTACCAACATATGTTTGGGGACCTGGGGACTGACTGATCAGTCTTGTGACTCATCTACTCTTCAAGAAAATGATACGTATCTGGCTAGTGCACACTGTGAAAGTGCCTAAGCCTGATGCTCATGAATGAGTAAGCTTAGCTTCAACAACTGGGATGATAATAAAACTATTTATTTTTAAATTGGCAATTATTAGACGAGTTCAAGCAGCAGGAATGATCATGCTAGAATTGATAAGGGTCTTTGTTTGATAGATTGACAGACCCTGCAGATATAAAGGAAACAATAGATGTAATCTACACAGACATCAGTGCAGTGTTGATTATACAAAAGTGATATCCTCCTCCAAAAGACAGAAAGATTTATCTGCTATTCTTAGGTATCTACTAGGAAGTTAATAGGAAGTAAAGGGTCTCACGGTAGTCAGTGTATACATGAGAAACCTAAAATAAATTGTGATTTGTTGAAGTCAGCATGACTATACTTGGGAATGGGTTTATAGGTCCCTAAATGAATTTAGGATGTTTCCATAGATGTTTGTCATCTTCTTTTGAGTCTGATTTAAGTGGGTTGGGAACATCCCCTGGTGAAGGGAATGGCAACCCACTCCAGTATTCTTGCCTGGATAATGCCATAGAACTGAGGAGCCTGGCAGACTACAGTCCATGGGATCTCAAAGACCCAGACACGACTGAGCTACTAACACTCTCACTTTTTCTTTCAAGTGGTCACAAGTAACCGTGACAAATTCTTCCCACTGACTTGGCTGTTATTGAGCTGTATGTATGCAATGCCAAAACCACAGAGCACTTTTGAAGCTTAGCCAAAGTCGGTGATTGACTCACTTTGCCTGTGAGATAGCCATATCTAAGGGTCTTCCATAGACTGAAGTGCCAATATTTGAATTCATCTTACTTCTCACAAACACATAAAACGTGAGTAGGAGCAACACACCACTGAGAAGATGTTAGCAGAGCCATATGCTGCCCGTTACTAGCAATTATGGAATGCTTTAAAATAGGAGAGGTATTCACGTATTGAGGTTATTATTTTTAGATGTTTATCTCCTTTGAGGCAGCCAGCTGAACTGAATCTTCTGGAGATTTAGTTTTTCAATGTGATTTCAGGATCCTAGAATGAGCACTGCTCCTACATGACACCTTCCCCTAGTCGCTGTGTAAAGTTGCTTAGATTGTGCATGGTACAATGTTCCCATATCTACGGAGGCATTGTGGACACTGACAGAATTAATGGATGCTGAAGCTGAAGTTCCAAGCTTTGGCCACCTGATGCGAATAGCCTACTCATTGGAGAAGACTCAGATGCTGGACAGATTGAGGGCAGGAGGAGAAGGGGGCAACAGAGGATGAGATAGTTGAATGACATCACTGATTCCATGGACATGAACTTGGGCCAACTCCAGGAGATGGTGAGGAACAGGGAAGCCTGCCATGCTGCAGTCCATGGGGTCACAAAGAGTCAGACAACTTGGCGACTGAACAACAACAACACAGAATTAACTTACATGGGAGCACTGCAGGGAGTGTAGACATTTCAGGGCTCTGGGCTGAGTCCTGGAGTACACAGTCACATCTCCCCTGACTGTACTTTGAGTGTCTGGATTCCTTCAGTAAGCAGTTCCCTTACTCTGCACTTGTCACAGTCAACACATCTGGGGCTGGGACCCATGTAGCCTGCGGAGCTTGTGTGTTGGGCAGGGTAGAAGTGTGCAGTGATGGAGGGCTGCGGTGTAACTGGGCACAAGCAGCTGCTGCTTTCAGACCTGAAAAGATCTTCAGGGTCACATGGGGTGCATTTGAACAAGCCTGGTTCAAATTGTAGTGAGATGCTTGTGTTCTAGCCAGCCACTTACAAAGCCATCTAAGTTACAGCCTCACTGGATGTTATTGCTTTAGCTCTGGAGATAGTGTTCCGCTGCTTTCCTGTGTTCCTCTCCTGTCCCTTTCTTTTTTTTTTTTTTTTTTTCACATAAGCCACGGTTGGGATCACTGTGGTAGCCTGTAAAAGTAACCACCTAAGGTATGCATGCATGCTAAGTCACTTCAGTTGTGTTCAACTCTGTGTGACCCCATGAACTGTAGCCTGTCAGGCTCCTTTGTCCATGGGGATTCTCCAGGCAGGAATACTGGAGTGGGTTGCTGTGCCATCCTCCAGGGGATCTTCCTGACTCAGGGATTGAACCCACATCTGTTATGTCTCCTGCATTGGCAGATGGGTTCTTTACCACTAATGCCGCAGGGAAGCCCCCCTCCCCGAGGTATATGTACTTTCTAATCCCAAGAATGTGTGAATATTACTTATTAGGCAATAGATGTGATTAAGGATCTTAAGATGTGAAGTTTATCTTGTATTATTCTGGTGGGCCTATATGCAATCACATGTATTCTTAGAAGAGAGAGGCAGAGGGAGTTTTGAGGCAGATACAATCCCCTATGTAGCTGCAAGGGTCAATAGCTGGTTGCTGTCTATGGTTGCTGAGATCGTGTATTACTATATGGATTAGTTTTCTGTTGCTGCATGTCAAATGACCACAAACTTTGTTACTTACAACACATGTTTATTCTCACAGTTTCTGGGGATCAGGACTGTGGGCATGGTGTAGCTGGGTCCTCAGACTGTAATCCAGGTATGGGCCAGAGCCGGGTTCTCATCTGGAGGTTTTAGTGACAGTGGATCTGCTACCAGGCTCTGGGGGTCATTGGCAGGATTCACTTTCTCATGGCTGTAAGGCCAAGGGCTTCCAGCTTTGTGCTGGTTATTGGCTGGAGGCTATGCTCAGCTTCTAGAAGCTTCAGTAGTTCCTTTGTGTCCCTCTCCAAAGGTCCTCTTGCCACATGGCAGCTTGCTTCTCAAAAGCCAACAAGGGAGAAAGGTAGCACATTTGCTTGCAAGACGGAGTCACGTCATGTAATGGAATTGTGGGAGTGGCACCTCGTCACTTTTGCTATATTCTATTGGTTAGAGGCAAGTCATAGGCACCACCTACACTCAGGTTGAGGGAACCATACACAGGTGTGAACTCCAGGAAGTAGAGATCATGGGGCTATTTAGTGTCTGCCTGCTACAATGTAGTCCTTTATTAAGGCATTATTGAGAAAGCAAAGCCTTCTTCTAATTCACACAAAGAGTTCGTCCAGGTTGGTAGCAGCTGTTTTCCCATCTCTTTTTTCCTCTTTATATTTTTCTGGCTAAAGTATGCTAAAATGTAAGCCAAGTGATAGATGTGTATTTATGAAGTGACAGAAAGTGACTAAAATCTGCAAGAATGTAACCACAGTGCAGTTTTATAAGAGTTCCATCTTGATAACATTTATTAGAATGTGCCTGGTTTTGGAAAAGAGAAATTTCAATAAATAAACCACCACAGTTGAAAATATCTCTTGGCTCAAATTCTTCTTTTGATCAGATAAAATATCTCCCACACAGGTTCTATAAATATGCATTTGTTAAAAGTTGTGTGTTTATCTTAGTGAATTTAGAAAGCATTTACTTTCTAATGAGGTTACTCATTAGTGTTGATCCAGCTTCTTTAGGTTCCTCTAATTGGACAGTATTATGACCTATAGTGCATTGAATGGGCAATTCTTAAAAATAAATTTCTCCTTCTTTAAAACCTTCTCTGTTCCGATTGGTCCAGGAAGGGATTAAGCCTGAGTGATCACTCACCTTGAGGGCTTCCCAGCTGGTACTAGTGGTAAAGAATCCACCTGCCAATGCAGGAGATGCAAGAGACCTGGGTTCAGTCCCTGGGTTAGGAAGATCCCCAGAAGGAGGGCATGGCAACCCACTCCAGTATTCTTGAGCCTGGAGAATTCCATGGACAGAGGAGCCTGATGGGCTACAGTCCCTGGGGTCGCAAAGAGTCAGAGACAACTGAGCCTAGCACAGCAGCACCACTCACCTTGACGGTTGACACAGATTCCTGACGTCCCCTTATTTTTGCCTATGCTTCTCTGATTTATGTTTCTCCTTAGCCTGAAGGCTTTTTGTAGTTCTTCATTCCCTTCATCTTAAATTCTGTGCCCTTTTGCTTATTGTCAAGGCCTTGCATGGTTCTCCTGCTAGCCCATCTAGCCTCATGGTACATTCCTCCAGACCCTTCCCCAGTAACCAGGGCAGCCATGTTCAATGAAGAAACCATGGCCCATGTGCCATAGGCTTTACATCTTTTGTTCCTTCAACTTCAAATACAATCTTCCCTTTCTCAACTCATAAGCTCCAACTTATTTTTTTAGTGTTTTGTTTTGCTTTTGGTTATTTATTTATTAACTTATGTTGTGAAGCATTTAACCATAAAGAGAAACAGAGATAGTAACATAATAAACAAGGATGTCTCCACCATCTGTTTTTAAAATATTGATATTTTGCCATATTTACCTCAGATGCATGTTTTTTTTTTCAGTTTTTATGATGAACATTTCCAGACATATAGAAAGGTAAAAGAATAGTACAAAGAATTCCCATCTATTTGTGTGTGCGTGTGTGTGTGTGTGTGTGTGTGTGTGTGTGTGTGTACGTACTCAGTCATGTCCGACTCTTTGCGATCCCTTGGACAGTAGCCTGTCAGGCTCCTCTGTCCACAGAATTCTCCAAGTACGAATACTGGAGTGGGTTGCATTCCCCTCTCCAGGAGATCTTCCCTACCCAGAAATTGAACCCAGGTCTCCCAAATTGTAGGCAGATTCTTTACCAACTGAGCTACCAGGGAAGCCCCTGGTAGTATATTTAATACTGAGTTAAAACAATTGTTAATATTTTATCATATTATTCTCTCACTCTCATTTCTTCCATTACCACCTCTTTCTCAACACACACACACACACACACACACACACACACACACACGAGAAATATTTAAACTTAAGTTGCGGGCATCATCATGACAATTTATCCCTAAATACTTGCACACACATTTCCTAAGAATAAGGTCATCTCCTATATAAACTCCACATCATTATTGCAACGAGGAAAGTAAATGGTTCCCTTACTTCATGTAATGCTCTGCCCATTTAAAAATGGCAATTTTCCCCCAAATGTTCTTTTTATAACAATTTTTTATATACAATATCTATCAAGATTCACTCAATACATTTGGTTTGGTTTCCTTAAACTCTTAGCCTAGAATAGTCATCCTTACACCTTATTATGATATTGGTTTTTTAAAATGATCAGGACAATTGACTAGAGGCATATCTCATAATCTGGATTTCTCAGAATTTTTCCTCATGTTTTCATTTAACATCTACCTTTAATATGTATCCTGAAAATTGAAAGTTTTCTTCTTTCCCATCACCCTTTTACATAATGGTTTTAATGTACATTGATGCCTGGATCAATGATATCATTTCTAGTTATAGAATGATAATTTTCTAATTCTGTCAGTTAAATTTATTAGTTGCCATTCTGCTGTGAAGAAGAACATTTACTCAACTGGGAATAAATTTCAGTTCCTCATCTAGAGTGATTACTTCATTCTTTCCCTTTAACTAGCAATTTTCAGAGTAAATCATCTCTAGTGATGGCAAATGAGTTCATTTTCCCCCTTTTTATTTTGAGAATAATAGGCTAATTATGGGTTTTCCCAGAAACAGACTGTGAGATAAGACTCAAGTACGGGTAATTACTTGCGAGGTGATTCCAAAACCACTGGCAGAGGGGTAAGGAAATGAGACAGGGAGAGAAGTAAAATAATCAGGGAGTGTTACTTAGCTATTTTGTTGTTTTTGTTTAGTTGCTAAGTCGAGTCTGACTCTTTTGCCACCTCATGGACTATAGCCCGCCAGGCTCCTCTGTCCATGGGATTTCCCAGGCAAGAATACTGGAGTGGGTTGCCATGTCCTTCTCTGGGGTACTAAGCTGTTTACCACTGCAATTAACCACTACAATTAATTAATTAATCCTGCTTGCAGAACTCAGAGAGCTAGTGTAGTACATGTGTCTTAGAGTTATCTCATTTGAGGGGTATTTATCCATTATCTTCTGTCAGTCATTCTTTGAAGACTGTTACTAGGGAGCATTAATTCCCTGACATCATCATCCAAAGGGGCCTTGACATTCAGAAAAAGCCTCCAGGCAAAGAAATACAGGTGCTGACAGTCAGAAGTCCACTAACTAAGGGGTAGCAGTAGGAGACCATCACTTAAGGTTAAGATTTTTGATGCTTAAAGTCTTCCAAAACTGACCAATGGGAAAGTTTAAAAATTGAAGTATAGTTGATTTATAATATTATTTTATTTCAGGTTTACAGCAAAATGATTCAGTCAAATACATATATTATTTTTGTAAGATTATTTTCCATTGTAGGTTATTATAAGATAGTGAATTTTATTATTTGTGTTATACAGTAAATCCTTGTTGCTTATCTGTTTTTGATATAGTAGTGTGTATATATTAATCCCATACTCCTAATTTATCCCTCCTCTCCCTATCCTCTTTGGTAACCATAAATTTGTTTTCTAATACTACCCAAAGCAATCTATAGATTCAATGCAATTCCTATCAAGCTACCAACGGTATTTTTCACAGAGCTAGAACAAATAATTTCACAATTTGTATGGAAATACAAAAAACCTTGAATAGCCAAAGCAATCTTGAGAAAGAAGAATGGAACTGGAGGAATCAACCTGCCTGCCTTCAGGCTTTACTACAAAGCCACAGTCATCAAGACAGTATGGTGCTGGCACAAAGACAGAAGTATAGATCAATGGAACAAAATAGAAAGCCCAGAGATAAATCTATGTACCTATGGACACCTTATCTTTGACAAAGAAGGCAAGAATATACAATGGAGAAAAGACAATCTCTTTAACAAGTGGTACTGGGAAAACTGGTCAACCACTTGTAAAAGAATGAAACTAGATCACTTTCTAACACCATACACAAAAATAAACTCAAAATGGATTAAAGATCTAAATGTAAGACCAGAAACTATAAAACTCCTAGAGGAGAACATAGGTATAACACTCTCTGACATAAATCACAGCAGGATCCTCTATGACCCACCTCCCAGAATGTTGGAAATAAAAGCAAAAATGAATAAATGGGACCTAATTAAACTGAAAAGCTTCTGCACAACAAAGGAAAGCAAGGTGAAAAGACAGCCTTCAGAATGGGAGAAAATAATAGCAAATGAAGCAACTAACAACTAATCTCAAAAATATACAAGCAACTCCTGCAGCTCAATTCCAGAAAAATAAACGACCCAATCAAAAAATGGGCTAAAGAACTAAACAGACATTTCTCCAAAGAAGACATACAGATGACTAACAAAGACATGAAAAGATGCTCAACATCACTCATTATCAGAGAAATGCAAATCAAAGCCACAATGAGGTACCATTTCATGCCAGTCAGAATGGCTGCGATCCAAAAGTCTATAGGCAGTAAATGCTGGAGAGGGTGTGGAGAAAAGGGAACCCTCTTACACTGCTGGTGGGAATGCAAACTAGTACAGCCACTATGGAGAACAGTGTGGAGATTTCTTTAAAAACTGGAAATAGAACTGCCTTATGACCCAGCAATCCCACTGCTGGGCATACACACCGAGGAAACCATAATTGAAAGAGACACCAATGTTCATCACAGCACTGTTTATAATAGCCAGGACATGGAAGCAACCTAGATGTCCATCAGCAGATGAATGGATAAGAAAGCTGTGGTACATATACACAATGGAGTATTACTCAGTCATTAAAAAGAATACATTTGAATCAATTCTAATGAGGTAGATGAAACTGGAGCCTATTATACAGAGTGAAGTAAGCCAAAAAGAAAAACACCAATACAATATACTAACACATATATATGGAATTTAGAAAGATGGCAATGATGACCCTGTATGCAAGACAGCAAAAGAGACACAGATGTGTAGAGTGGACTTTTGGACTCAGAGGGAGAGGGAGAGGGTGGGATGATTTGGGGGAATGTCATGGAAACGTATAATATCATGTAAGAAACAAATTGCCAGTCCAGGTTTGATACAGGATGCTTGGGGCTGGTGCACTGGGATGACCCAGAGGGATGGTACGGGGAGGGAGGTGGGAGGGGGGTTCAGGATGGGGAACATGTGTATGACCGTGGCAGATTCATGTTGATGAGTGGCAGAACCAATACAATATTGTAAAGCAATTAGCCTCCAATTAAAATAAATAAATTTAAATTAAAAAAAAATTTGTTTTCTATGTGTGTGAGCCTATTTCTGTTTCTTTCTTTCTTTCTTTCTTTTTTTTGTTACTATGCTGGGTCTTTACTGCTGCATGTGAGGTTTCTCTAGTTGCAGTGATAGAGGCTACTCTTTAGTTATGGTGCATAGACTTCTCATTGCAGTGGCTTCTCTTGTTACAGAGCATAGGCCCTAGAGCATGTGTTCAGTAGCTGTGGTACACAGGCTTAGTTGCCCTGCTGCATGTGGGATCTTCCTGGACTAGGATTGAACCAATGTCTCTTGCATTGACCGATGGATTCCTAACCACTGGACCATTAGGGAAGACCTCTATTTCTGTTCTGTAAGTAGATTTGTTTTCAGATTCTATTTATAAGTGATGTCATATAATATTTGTCTTTTTCTGAGTTAGGTCCCTTAATATGATAATCTCTAGGTCCATCCTTGTTGCTGCAAATGGCATTATTTCATTTGTACAGCTGAGTATTATTCCAGACTAATAGGAACTTTTAAAAACCTGCTTAGTTTTGGCATGCTTCCATCAGCTTTGAGCACTTCCTTACTTTTGCCAAGTGATGAATGACAGTCACTTAAAATTTTCCCTGACCCAGACCTGGAATTAACCATTTCTCCAATGAGCTCTGATCCATTTTAGAGGGAAAACGAGATGTGAAAGCTAAAAGTACCCATTGCAACTGGATGTGTGATTGTTTTTTGGCCCTTTTAGTGGCCTCATTTCTCAAGCCCATGTGAGAATTTTAGATCCAAATTTAGCAATAAGAATTTTTACTTAATTTATTTGTCTTGACTTTTATTTTTTTCTTTTCTCTTACACAGGAAATATGGTTTCTAATAAGATTAAGATTTCAAAATCACTATTCAAATACTACTATTAACTGAAGAAGGATTATCATAATTTATGTACAGTTCTTTCTGTTCTTACCATTATGCCAATAAAGATGTACAATCAGAGTACTATGTTCCATAATCACTTGAAATAATTTTCACTTTCTTTCCTTTTTAGCCATTTTGACACACAGGATCTTTTTTTTTTTTCTACTTGTTTGCAATTTTAAGGTTTTTAAAATTCTATTCTTGAATACAGCAGAACATTTACACAGTTCATGCATCAAAACATATGCAAAGAGGTACTCAGAGAAATCTGCCTTTTTTTAGTTTCCTGGTTTACCTTTCCAGTGCTCATTTTTCTATATGTATTTTTATTTCCCTTTCTTTCTTATCCATATGGCAGCCTGCTATATATACATTATGTGCCTTGCATTTTTCTCTTAACAGTATATCCTGGAAATTATTCCCTTTCAGCTATAGAGCTCTTCCTCATTATTTTCCATAGTTTCATCTCCATGTTGTAGCTGTAACATAGTTTATTTGTACAGCCCCTATTGAAGGACATTTGAGTTGATTCCAACATTTATTATATGTGTGTTTGTGTATTTTGTGTGTATGTTTGTGTGTGATGACCTAGAGGGGTGGAATAGTGGGGTAGGAAGAAGGTTCGAGAGGGAATCTTTTGTGTATGTATACACATACACATACATGTAGCTGATTCACCTCATTGTACAGCAGAAATGAACACAGCATTGTAAAACAATTATATTCCACTAAAAATTGTTTGCATATGAATCTTCATCTTATGGTCCACTTTTGGGGATCTTGATTTGCTATACCAACAGTTGAGAAAGCTCAAGATATAGAGGGAGAGAAAAGTAGATTAGCTCATTCTCTCTCCACTGAGCAGTCTGTAGGGATTCAGTTCAGTTCAGTTCACTCAGTCGTGTCCGACTCTTTGTGACCCCAAGAATCGCAGCATGCCAGGCCTCCCTGTCCATCACCAACTCCCGGAATTCACTCAGGTTCACATTCATCGAGTCAGTGATGTCATCCAGCCATCTCATCCTCTGTCGTCCCCTTCTCCTCCTGCCCCCAGTCAAGGCTATGGTTTTTCCAGTAGTCATGTATGGATGTGAGAGTTGGACTGTGAAGAAAGCTGAGCACCAAAGAATTGATGCTTTTGAACTGTGGTGTTAGAGAAGACTCTTGAGAATCCCTTGGACTGCAAGGAGATCCAACCAGTCCATTCTGAAGGAGATCAGCCCTGGGATTTCTTTGGAAGAAATTATGCTGAAGCTGAAACTCCAATACTTTGGCCACCTCATGCGAAGAGTTGACTCATTGGAAAAGACTGTGATGCTGGGAGGGATTGGGGGCAGGAGGAGAAGGGGACGACAGAAGATGAGATGGCTGGATGGCATCACTGACTCGATGAACATGAATCTGAGTGAACTCCGGGAGTTGGTGATGGACAGGGAGGCCTGGCGTGCTGCGATTCATGGGGTCGCAAAGAGTCGGACACCCAAATGTCTTAACCCATAGCCATTCACTCTTGATAGGCCTTGCTCCTTTGTCTTTCTCTCTTACCTTGAGATTGTTCTATTTTGTTCTTTTATTCCTTACTTTTGAGATCTCCTTTCTTTTCTTACTTTGCTTAGGCTAATGATGGCTCCTAAGTCTTAGGAATATATGTCCTAATAGTTTCCCTTTTTTATATTTAGTGGAAGTCTTGTGTACTAACAAAGTTGTGATGCAGTTTTGAGCAACAAGACAGAAGGAGCCAAAGTGTCTCCTTTTAATATGGGTGTTCTAGGTGTCCCTGGGGTACCAGGCATTTTAGGACTATGTATTGTAATCTATCTTTGGTATGTTTTCCATATGTGGTAGACTGTTACCTTTTCAGGGCTTCCTTGGTGGCTCAGACAGTAAAGCGTGTGCCTGCAATGCAGGAGACCTGGGTTCGATTCCTGGGTTGGGAAGATCCCCTGGAGAAGGAAATGGCAATCCATTCTAGCACTCTTGCCTGGAAAATCCCGTGGACAGAGGAGCCTGATAGGCTACAGACCATGGAGTTGCAAAGAGTCAGGCATAATTTCATTAATTAATAGTATTTATTTGGCTTTCCTTTCCCTTTAGCTCCTAGTGAAAATGCCTAGGGAGATGTTTTTCAAATTGTAGTCTGGGGACCACTGAGATCAAAATTACATGCATAGGGGACAGAGGCTGTAAATTTTAGAGTGATGGGTCCTACATAAGATACACTAATTGGACGCTCTAGGGGGTAAGGCCTAGGATTCTGCATTTTAAATAAAATAGCCAAGAAATTATTGGAGAAGGCAATGACACTCCACTCCAGTACTCTTGCCTGGAAAATCCCATGGACGGAGGAGCCTGGTGGGCTGTAGTCCATGGGGTTGCTAACAGTCGGACACGACTGAGCAACTTCCCTTTCACTTTTCACTTTCATGCATTGGAGAAGGAAATGGCAACCCACTCCAGTGTTCTTGCCTGGAGAATCCCAGAGATGGGGGAGCCTGGTGGGCTTCCATCTATGGGGTCGCACAGCGTTGGACATGACTGAAGCAACTTAGCAGCCAGGAAATTATACAGCTTGCAATTCCTGGCCTAGAATTTTAGATCACTCAAGAAACATTTGTTGAAATAAATGGACCTGCTTACTTAAATAATACATGCAGGAAAAGAAGCCTATTGGAACTGTTAGATCACTGCAGATTTGATAAGACTTTTAAAATGATTAAAGAATTCTGGAAGCATCCTACCCCCCTCACTGGTGGAAATTGGAATAGGTAACTTCTACAACACAAATCAACTTAAAACAAAATTGTTGAAGGAGGCACTGGGCAGTTACGTATAAATAGATGCTACAGCTAAACATTTGAGTCAGCAGTCATTAGTTAATACTCTTTGCCTCAGGTAACTATTCCTTGGTTATACATTTTCTTTTTGTGGAAAAAAGAAAAAAAAAACCCTTCATTCTAAATATTAGTTGGAATCTCTTATCTGTTGGTGTTTGAGAATTTTAGTCAGAGCAGGTCCCAGCCAGAGCTCACCAAAATTGATAAGCAATCCTTGGCGTTTTTTACTGCACGGTGTAAAGCCTGTTTCCATGGAAACAGATGCCAACTTGCTGAAAACAGAGGAGAGAACTTTAGCATTAATTACTATTTCAATTTGAATTCAATTGATTTCTGAGT
This sequence comes from Capricornis sumatraensis, assembly GCF_032405125.1. Classification (NCBI taxonomy): domain Eukaryota; kingdom Metazoa; phylum Chordata; class Mammalia; order Artiodactyla; family Bovidae; genus Capricornis; species Capricornis sumatraensis. The sequence continues at coordinate 101,501,143 of NC_091092.1, read as the reverse complement.
AAATCTGGAGACAACTTGGCAGTATTATTGTGAGAGTGCTGTAGGCATGCCCTACACTATATTAAAACAGCTTAACAAATATAACGAGGTACTGTGGGTTATAAAAGAGAACCAGCTCAACTACTGAAGTAAGCACAAGAAAAATATACACCAAAGTCTCAAAAGTCAATTTTGAACTGTGTAGATGAGTGACTTGCTTTTAATGAATCTAAATTTCCTGTGACAAGCCAAGTCATTAGAGTATTGCTTTTATATCCTTCCTATAAACACTAAGGAAGAAAACACAAAAAGTGGCAAAGAAGAAGAAGCCTGACTTTGGACACCTCTAACTTTGACACTGGTGACTCAATGGTAATGAATCTACCTGCCAATACAGGAGATGCAGGTTCAATCCCTGGGTTGGGAAGATTCCCTGGAGAAAGAAATGGCAAACCACTCTGGTATTCTTGCCTGGCAGGGACAGAGGAGCCTGGCGGGTTACAGTCCATGGGGTTGAAAAAGAGTTAGACATGACTTAGTGACTAAACAACAACAAACTTTTGACTCTGCAGTTTGAGGATGAGAATGCTAAAGTTCTTTAAATTATTTCTCTTACTTGGCCATTGCATCACTTAATTTCCTTTATTGCCCTTCTGATTGTGTACACACGTGCGTGTGTGTATATATGTGTGGTGGGCTGTGTACACTGAAGTGTAAGGGATTGCTTACCAATTTTGGTGAGCTCAGGTTTGAGCTTGCTAGGACTAAGTTTCTCTAATACCCACAAATATGAGATATTCATGTCTTCCTATTAATACTTTGAAAATAAATGCCCTTGAAAGGGCTTATGTACTAGAATGTTATTCAGCTTGGAAAATAATAGTTGAAATGAGTTGGCTCAGAGCTAGAAGTGGAAAATAAATAATTCGTGAGAAGTCAGGATGAGGGGCCCAAAGGAGAGACAAAAGGAAGAACAAAGTTTGCCAAAAGCAAATTTTGTCTATTGAACTGTTTCACTGAGGCTCAACTCAGACTGTAAATAATACATATTAAAAAAAAGAAAAACCTAGGAAACCAAGATGGAGAGAATGTTTGCGATCAGCATTCTGTCCACTGGGACTTTTAGGAAGTCATATTTCTCCCTAGAGAGGTGTGTAAAATGTGTGCATTTCTTTCCTTTTTTTTTTCTGGTCTAAATTAGGGGGCTTCTATTCTTGTTTTCATTGAGGTATAGTTGACAAAGTGTCCATTTCTTGATCACAGTTGCAAAGCAGAGGATATCAACAAAGTCAAAAGCCAAATGTTACAAGACAGCATTATGAGTGAGAATTCTAGAGTAGGACATACCAGAACTAGAGAGGCATTGACTGATTATCTGAGCTCACTTTCCAGCTTCTCTGTGTTTTAAACAGCTAATGTCTGTGGCCTTCCTAGTGCTGTCTTTTGGATTACTGGAGCTGTTTCCTTGGCCTAGAGAGAAAAACTTGGGAATTCACATACCATTTCAATACCTTCCTGTTGTGGGATTATAAAAGGTCAGATTCCTTTTCTTGGGGTGAGACAAACTTTGAGGTGTAATTAACACCCCCAGAGTTGGCTTCTGGATCAAGCCAGAGGCTGGGACTTTGCCTGAAATCTTGTCTTTGCTTAGCTCTTATCCCTTCTCATCCTATATTTAACTAGCCCCCAAAATGGCCTTCATCCTCTCTCACAATGAATAGGGTTGACCTATGTCAGCAGTCCCCAACTTTTCTGGGACTGGCTTTGTGGAAGACAGTTTTTCCATGTACTAGGGGAAGGGGGATGGTTTAGAGATGATTCAAGCACATTACATTTATTGTGCACTTTATTTCTATTATTATCATCATTACACTGTGATATATGGTGAAATAATTATACAGCTCACTGTAATGTAGAGTCAGTGGGAGCCCCGAGTGTGTTTTCCTGAGTTCAAGCAGTAATACTAGCAATGGGGAGCAGCTGTAAATAAAGATGAAGCTTCATTTGCTCACCTGCCATTCACCTTCTGCTGTGTGGCCCCATTCCTAACAGGCCACAGACTGTTACCCATCAGTGGCCTGGGGGCTGGGAACCCCTGACCTATGTAACCAAGAGGATATAATAAGGATGATGGTGTGTGACTTCTGAGGCTGGATCATTAAAGTCATTGTAGCTTCCACCTTGCTCTCTTTTGTGTTATCCTCTCTAAGGGAAGCCATTTGTCATGTGAGGCAGACACTCAAATAACTTTAAGGTCCATGTGGCAAAGAACAGAGCCCTTTCACCTTTAGGTAGCACAAACTTGCCATTCCCATGGGTGAGTCATTCAGGAAGTGGTTCATTCAACCCTAGTCAAACCTTCAGATGGCTGCAGCCTTGCCTCACATCTTGACTGTGTCAAGGAGGAGGAAATTCTTCTCTATCCTTTGAAGTTTTTCTGGCTTGTCTAAAAATTAAATTGACATGGGACAGATTAACAGGAGTTGTTATTCAGTTGCTAAGTCATGTCTGACTCTTGGACTACAAGAGTCCAAGGACTGCAAGACCCATGGCCTGCAGTAGGCCAGGCTTCCCTGTCCCTCACCATCTCCTGAAGTTTGCTCAAACTCATGTCCATTGAGTTGGTGATGCCATCCAACCATTTAATCCTCTGTCGTTACCTTCTCCTCCTGCCTTCAATCTTTTCCCAGCATTGGGGTCTTTTCCAGTGAGTCGGCTGTTCGCATCAGGTGGTCAAAGTATTGGAGCTTCAGCTTCAGCATCAGTCTTGCCAATGAATATTGTGTTGGGTTCATTAACAGGAGAACATCACACGAAAGTTTCATAATGTGTACAGTATACAAGAGAGAGACCCAGGAAAAATAAGTAACTCCCTCAAATGACCGAAACCCTCACCATGAATATTAATTCAGCTAAAGACAAAAGAGGGTGTTGGGAGTAGCGGTTTGGGATTTCAAAGATGAGGAAGGAAATTCACATGCAGATGGAAAAGTAAATGTTTGATAAACAAATGTTTTCTGGGCCATGCAGAGACAATGGTACACAGAGTGGACTTTGATCTCTAAGAGTTTTTTACACCACACCATGCCTTGTATTTTACAAATACCTCTGATGGTAGTTCTGTTCTGGGAACAGGTTCTCTATCAAAAAAGTTTCTTCCTGGGTCTTTTGAACCTTGATTATTTTCAGCTTAAAATAATCCACATACCAAATAAATATTTGGGGGTGGCATATTTTGCTCCCCTGCAACTAAAACCTCATGAGAGACCCTGAGCTAAAGACTATCCATCTTAAGCCACTCCTGAATTCCTGCCCCTCAGAACAAGTGTGAGATAAAAATTCTTGTTGTTATTTTAAGCCAAGTTTTGAGGTACTTTTTAAATGTAGCAATACAAAATGATATATATATATATACTGTTATGGATATATGGATATATACTGTTTCCTCCACTCTTTGTTTTCTCCTGGTGCTCAGTTGCATCTGACTCTTTGTGACCCTGTGGACTGTAGCTGATCAGGCTCTTCTGTCCATGGGATTTTCCAGGCAAGAATACTGGAGTGGCTAGCTATTTCCTCCTCCAGGGGATCTTCGTGACCCAGGGATCCAACCCACATCTCCCACATTGCAGGCAAATTCTTTACCACTGAGCCACGGGGGAAGCCCATTTTCTCCTGGTACTATCTGCTTAATAAATAACCTTCACCTGAATCTCATATTAGGATCTGCTTCTGATAAACCTGATTTAAGATATTTGAATTCAAATCCCAGTTCTGACATCTATTAGCTGTGTGACCTTAGGCAAGTCTCTAATCCCTCTATTGTGCCTCGATAAAATGTGGATAATGATAGTACTGATCTCTTAGAACTCTGGGAGGATTAAAGGGATCAATGCTTGGAAAGTGCATAGCATAGTGCCTGGCACATTGTTGGAACTCAACAATGTTAGCAATTTTTATAAGTAGCATAGGGTGAGACTTGTCAGCTGTGAGGTCTAACCAAATAGAATTTTTTATAGCCTCTGTGGCCCCAGTCATCCATCTTGCTGGCTTTTGACCATATGGAAGTATAAAAAGGTGAATGTAGCTACTTCAGCCCAATTTGGGAAAAAAACAATTCAAGGCACATGGCTCCTTGTGGTAGGTCAATAGTGTCATCTTCATAAATGAAACTCAGACCATTGCATTATTGTGATAAGATCTGCTATTTTACTTGAAATAAACAAACCTTGCTGCTGGATCCATCACTGTTCCCACCACAAAGAAGGCATAAACCTGAAGCAGCTATTTTAACAGCTAAGTGACAGTGTTTTTCTGTTGAAAATTGAAGGCTAGACACTGCCCTCCTCCCATAGCTTTTAAATCCAGGAAAAAGTGTATAAGGCAATATCCCAATTAAGAAATCTTTATAAAGAGAGATTCTTTTCTTGTAGTAAGCCTGATTCAAAAAATTATTCATGTAATATTAACATATACATATGAATAGATAGTGGGCAATTGTAATAGACTGCAGAAAAAGATTATCTTGTTCTGACAGTGAGGATATAATGAAGAAAAATCAGAATTCTGCCAGCTGAACAGGGACTATAAGATAGGAAGATTATAAGATGGAGTCTGAACTTCAGACTCCAGTTAAAGACAATGAGAAAGAATCCTGCATTAATGAGGGGCTAAGGGAAGAGCCTTGGCTTTAAAGCTGCCAGATGAAAGCCTGTACTCACAGAGAGTCAGAAAGTTCTCTTCAGTGCCGTTTGGTTCTCCATCATGGCAGAGAGAAACCATAGCCCCAATAAGATGTTTCTGTTGTTGTTTTTTAGTTACTAAGTCATGTCTGACTCTGTGACCCCATGTACTACAGCATACCAGGCTCCCCAGTCCTTCACTGCCTCCTGGAGTTTGCTTTAACTCATGTCTATTGAGTTGGTGATGCTATCATAATAAGATTAAGACAACATTTTCTCCTGAATTTTGCTTTAACTTCTACAATCTAATTTGTAGTTACTAGCTATGAAGACTTGTTGATTACTTATTTTGAGACAAAACACTTGGAGAAGTTGAAGGTGAGAGGTAGAATTAAAAAGCATAGTTGGAGAGAAGCTTCCCCGGGGGCACTAGTAGTAAAGAATCCTTCTGCCAGTGTAGGAGGATGTAAGAGATGCAGGTTCGATCCCTGGGTTGGGAAGATCCCCTGGAGGAGGAAATGGCACCCTACTCCAGTATTCTTGCCTGGGAGGTTCCATGGACAGAGGAGCCCAGCAGGCTACAGTCCATGGGGTCTCAAAGAATCAGACACAACTGTTGGAGAGAATGACAAGCACTACAAGGAGTTTTGAGACTTGACCATTTGTGGGTTCATTGTGGTTTGCTCTATTTCCAGGATATGTTGAGGAATACTCCCTAAAGTAGGCATTGTTGGTTATAGTGGTTATTCAGAGCCTTTCTTGAGATACCTATGGAATCTGTGATTAAGCCAACACATAAAACTAGCAATTGATGCCAAGAGAGATGTTCCTTTTGGCTCAGTAATAGCTCTGTTTAACACATGTTGGCTGAGCCTGCCAATAGTCAGGAATGATGCACTGGAATTTAAAGAAGGAACTTCGACTGAGAGTAAAGTCACATAGAAAGATTTCCTGAAGGCCCTTGGTCAGCTCAAGAATTGTTCTTGCATGGCACAGGGAGAAGGAATCTTGAGCAGCTCTGACCTTTTATTCATCATGATGAATGGACCATCACTGTGTACATCATTGACTCTCAAACCATTTGTTAAGATCTTATTAATACAGTACTCCCTCTCGAGTGGGCACAAAGTGAGTTAACTGGGCACTCTTATGAACTGTTGGCAGGAGGATAAATGACTATAGTATTTTGGTAGACAGTTTAGGAATATGTATCAAAATTTAAAAAGCATGACATCATTTAGGGTCCCGGCACAAAACAGATGGCACTTCTAAACAGGGTATTGAGAACATGCATGCAGTAAGAACTTAGGGAAACTGACAAGGGCTGGTACAATACCTGAGATCAGCCAGGGTGAGGAACCATTACCACCTTAGGACTGAAGGGGCAAAAAGAGGCAGTGGTTAAGAGAACTTGGAGCTGTATGGAAGGGTACCTGACCTGAGCTGAGACCTTGGTAGAAGGATGCAGCCATATTTTGGTAGAAGAATGTGCTGGTAGTAGGAGTGCTGGGAGAAACAAATACCTCAAACTCACTCTCTTCTCTTCTTGCTGTGTCTTGTGAGTATCTCCCAGCAGCAAAATTGACCAGAAACCGTAGGCAAAGAAGTCAATGCAGTCCATATGTGTCATCCTCCTAAGGCAGGATTCTAAAGGATGGAGAGTGAGTCTTCAGGGACAAATAAAACATCTGGCACGTGAATATACCTTTTGACTCAGCGAGTCTATTCTTACAATGCTTTCTAAAGAAATGTTTCAACAGGTTTTCAAAGATAATCAGTATAGCATTTCTTCAGAATAGAGAAAAACTAGAAAGGACCTAAATGCCCACTAATACTAATGGTATATTAATATTGTGGGGTACTATGTAGCTATTAGGAAAAATAAGATAGAATCAATATGGGCAGATATGGAAGCACCCAAAGAGTATGGTTGTGTAAAAAAAAAGTGAAACCAGCAAACAAAAAAACCCAAGTTGCAGATTAATATATAAAGACTGATCCTATTTTTTGTTTGGGGGGAAAAACCCACAAACATCAATATGTACATCTAAATATTTACACACAAACTTGATTGGGGGTGAGCCAGCAAAAAGGAAATTTTAATGTTTTTCCTAGACATATTTGTATTGTTTGAAATGTCTAATGAGCATATTTATATATTACTTATATAACTAGATAAACCAATAAGACAGTGCAACTGAATGACTTAGACATAAGTTGTAAACTCCTAGTGGGCAGAAACTAATTCCCTCCTTAATGCCCTTCCTTCCTGTCTTTCTGTCTTTCGTGGGGACTGAGAGTCTTGATATTCAATTTTAGTTCTGCCCCTTGCCAAGTCAGCGCTCAGAAAACCTGGGGAATTAGGAAATCTAATTCTCTTTCAGCCTGGTGGCCATAGAATATGCTCACTGGGCTGTCTCCTTTCCCTTTGACCTTTGCTATCTTAGCTAGTTTGAAACCCAACGACGTTTTATTAAGACTTAGGCAAAATGCAGAAAATGCACACAGACCCGTGTCCATGCTGGAGCTGAAATCTTGGACCTTCTGATCTGAGTCTCACACCTTCTCTGTTGCATATTAACCTGTTTCTTCATCTCTTTCTTATTTCCTGATTTCCCAGGTCTTCCCGTTTGGCATCTGCAACGTTTGAGTGCTCTAACTTACACCGTTACTTGTTGTTGTTTCATCCTGGCATTTTAAAAATCGCACTTCTGGTAATTTGCCCCAATGGCTAGATGGATAAGCCACCATGTGCTGCCTTAGCTGACAGCCCCGCCTGGTCTGACCTCATTTCCTCCCTACTCTGTGACTTTGACCCCAACTAGGTCCAGAGAAGTCCTTGCATTGGTTTTCTAATGCACTAAGGTGTCTTTGGGTCTGCAGGCCAGTCCTGGACCCAGATTGACTGGTTAGGACCTGCCCATCTTGCCTGGCTCCTACTAGTGTTCTCTCACCAAAGGACTTCACCTGGCTTCCTGTATGTCCAAGTTCTTCTGTCATACTCTAAATCAAGAAAGCCACCTGGACCTACTTGCCACGAATTCTTAAGTTTCATCATTATCTCAAAATGTGGTCCCTAGACCAGCAGTATCAATATCACCTACTCTTTATGAGAAATACAAATTCCTATATATTCTTATATACCCAGGAGTATAGATATCAGAATGCAGTGTACTTACAGTACTTTTCTCACTTATTTACACATCTCTTCAACTTGCATTTATTGAGTATCTACTATATGCAATGCATTGTGCTGAGTGCTATGGGGAGATAAATAAGAAAAAAAGTACAGGGCACCCCAGCCTGATTCTGCTGCCTTCAAGGGGCTTCTAAGTTGTTTTGAAAGATGGGGCATTTATGTGAAAAAAGCAAATGACAATACAATAAAAGACAGTGCGTGCATGCTTAGTCAAGTCCGATTCTTTGTGACCTCATGGACTGTAGTCTGTCAGGCTCCTTTGTCCATGGAATTTTCTAGGCAAGAATACCTGAAATTATAGTGGTTTGCCATTTCCTCCTCCAGGGGATCTTCCCAACCCAGGGATCAAACCTATGTCTCCTGGGGCTCCTGCATTGGTATGCTGATTCTTTACCTGAGCCACCTGGGAAGCCAAAAGACAATAGCAAAAGCAAAATACAATAAAAGAAGCTCAGAAGACTGAGTGATCCCAGTGGATTAGAATGGTCTTAGGAAAGGTAGGCTGAGGAAAGCTGGTAGGATTCAGACTGTAGTCTGAAGGATATTCCAGCCAAGAGACACACATGAAATATGCAAGTGTGTTTATGGAATGATGGATAAGCTAGGATTTTCAAAGCGGGGAAACCAGCAACCTTGAGTTCTCAGATCTATCTATGGGGTCACAAACACTGCTAGGGCTTCTTTTACTTCCTCATTCATAATTTGGTTCCTGAGCACTCAAGCCCTTTGCTTGTCAGGTATCCACCTACTGACCAGAGCCAACTGCTTACCTCTCCCTTAGGTCATCTCTGCTGGTAAGATGCATTATCTTCCAAGTAGCTTTTTTCCCCCTTCCCTTATCTTACTCAGGCTTCCCTGGTGGCTCAAATGGTAAAGAATCCACCTGTAATGCAGAAGACCTGGGTTCGATCCCTGGGTTGGGAAGATCTCCTGGAGAAGGGCATGACAACCCACTCCAGTATTCTTGCCTGGAGAATTCCACGGATAGAGGAGCCTGGTGGACTACAGTCCATAGGGTCACAGAGTCAGACATGACTGAACAACTAACACTTTCACTTCTACTTACTTACTATCTCACCCAGTTATTCTTTGGGATTTATTCATGTCCTTGGAGATTGCACTAAGGAAGGCTCAAGTTCAGTTCTCTTTGCTCCCTCAGTTCAGTTCAGTCGCTCAGTCGTGTCTGACTCTTTGCAGCCCCATGGACTGCAGAGTGCCAGGCTTCCCTGTCTTTCACCAACTCCTGGAGCTTGTTCAAACTCATGTTCATCGAGTCGGTGATCCAACCATCTCATCTTCTGTCATCCCGTTCTCCTCTTGACTTCAGTCTTTCCCAGCATCAGGGTCTTTTCCAAGGAGTCAGTTCTTCACATCAGATGGCCAGAGTATTGGAGTTTCAGCTTTAGCATCAGTCCTTCCAATGAATATTCAGGACTGATTTCCTTTAGGCTGGACTGGTTTGATCTTGACTCCCTATCTGGCTGCATAATTTGAAGCAGGTGGTATTTGGCTGTCTGCTTCTAGGATTGCAGTGTGCGTGTGTGTTGGGGGTGATGGGGTAAACCATAAGTTCCAAAATTTTACACACAGTTCTTCCTTTGGGATCAAGAAATTCCTCCACTCATGGAGCCCCAGGGCCTGCCTAAACACCTCAGGGCTTCCTGAGGTGTGCATGCAAAGCAGACTCAAACAGTGACACCAGATGACACAATTTTTATTGGGGTTTGAGTATTCGTAAAAATAAATGCACATAGCATTCAGAACCCCCCCCCAAGGGACTCATTTTGAATATCTCATCTTGGAAATAACTAATAGGTATTAGAGGTGAATATTTTAAGAAACTATTTCAAGGAAGGTTGCTTGGGTTGGTTTGTTTTTCCTTTCTCAAGGACATTGTTGTACTCTGTGTAATTGGAAAATTACATATGAACGGGGAGAAGAAAAAGGATCAATGAGGGCTGTGAAATGCCAGAAGGGCAGAAGGAGGAGCAGCTAATGGCTGGGGTTGTTTTATAGGCTTACACTGGGCAAGTGCAGTTTCCTTTCTCAGAAGAGCCAATAAATTAGGTTTCAGAAAGAGAAAACAAGCAGGTGAGGGTGTTTGGGTATTGGGGGATGCTTTGCAAATATTTTAAGTGCTGTTTTTTTTTTTTTAATTCTTTATCCTTTCCAGGCACATCACCTTGGTACTATCATTTATGTGGCTTTACCAGGTAGCTCACTGACAAATGACATCTAGATAGACTGGGCTCCTCTGGTAGAAATGTGCCAGAAACTAGCACTCAGGCTTCCATGAGGACTTTCAACCAGAAAGAACCAAGATCATCTCGGGGCTGGAATCAGAATGAGACCCACTGTGTTCTTAGTCAGCACTGCCCTATGTCCTATAGCAGTCATAATGTGTTGTGCTTCTAATGAATCAGCTTCTATGCAACCAAATGTACCTCCTTTTTTCATTAAAAGAAGAAGCTTCTAGGAGAGCTTCAGCTTGTCAGGCAGTTCAAGAGATGTCTGCAAAATGGGAAGATGAGAAATCGAAGTCAATTTGGACCTAAAATGACTCATAATGTCATATGCTCTGAGCCACTTCCCAAAGTCATTAATTCTTTCACAGAAGTTGTGATTTGTAAAAGATCAATCTCATTTGCCCTCATGGTGTTCACACTCAGTGAAAGAGGAACCAGTGCCCTGACAAATGAAACAAAGGCTTCAATGAAGTTGAGTTTGGGTTTATTGTGATGATGGGTTTTGAAACTCCATTCAGTTTCAGCCTTGAGGAATCAAAAATTTTAAATCAAAGAAAAAACAATCAGATACAAATTATGATCTCTTATAAATGTAACTTTATTTTTATATATTTATCTATTCAGACTGTGAACTTCTCCAGATAGGGGTGTGTTTCACTCATCTCTGTAAAGCCAGGCAATAGCCCAGAGAGGGCCACTTAGAAGATGCTCAGTAAGAACACTTGTATCAATTGAACAGTAGTTAAGAATGTTAGGCAGAAAACATGCAGAGCCCTTGCAAATGTTTTGGGCTGTCAAGAACTATACAAAAAGTTCCCAGGATCTACCTGATGCTAGATTGAGCATCTGGGCTAAATCCTTGATCTTGTGAAGGTTGAAATTTTGGGCAATTCGAAAAAGAATCTAGAGTGGGAGAATTCTGGGGAGTGGAAGTTTAACTTCTCCACAGTCATTCTAAGTGCTGTTTAGCAAGCTTATCACTTTCAGATTTACTGTGGGCTCCTTAGTATATTGGCTGGACTCATCAGTATCTAGAAAGAAAGCTGTTGAACTTACTATTTGCTTACTTCTTGCCTATTCCAAGTGTACTTGAAAGGGTTTATGTAGAGAAAGATGTAAGCAATAATAGGGAAAAATCTGATAAGTAAGGAAATGGATAAATGTGTATGTTGAGATAATAGGCTTTAAATTCTTTGAAAGAAGCCATTCTTTTTTTCCCATGGTTCCAGTCTCAGGGGACAATGCATCACAGGGGACATTATGTAGGAGTATTAAGTGATAAGCAAGTCATGCAGAAGTAAGAGTCACAAGGTTAATCATTTTTTGATAGTCACCTTTGTTAAAAGTTGAAAGCTTAACCATATTAAAAACAATAATAATTTACTGAGAGCTATTCAACAAGAAACAAATGAATGAAGGCAAAAGAAGAAGGGGGCAGCAGAGGATGAGATGATTTGACAGCATCATCAACTCAATGGACATGAATTTGAGCAAACTCTGGGAGGAAGGACAGGGAAGCCTGGCATGCTGCAGTCCATGAGGTTGCAAAGGGTTGGACACGACTGAGAAACTGAACAGCAACGACAAATTCAGCAAGAAACTAGATGCTGGGCTCTAAAATATGAGGTGGAGCTCCCTGGCAGCTAAGGTTCCCAGACCTGGAATTGAACTTGCAGTGAAGTCCAGCTCTGACTTTTACCACCCTGGAGATTTTGTGCAAATTAATTCACAAAAGTCTAAGTTTCCTCAACTAAAACTAGTATAATCATGCATTTCCTAGGGAACTGTGATGTTTAAAGTGAGACAGTATGTGAAACGTTCTTAATATACTGCCTGGCTATATAATTGCTCAAAAATGTCTTTAAAAATTTATCTTAATACATCCTGTGTCTCAGTTATTTTGGTTAATATTTAGAATACCCCAGATAGAGGAGAAACAGTGTGTCCCAGGAATGTTAACTTAGAACATATAACTTAGATTTACTAGATTACATTATGAGCTTCTCAGGTAGCTCAGTGGTAAAGAATCTGCCTCCAGTACAGGAGACCCTGGGTTTGATCTCTGGATTGGTTCTTGCCTGGAGAATCCGCTGGACAGTGGAGCCTGGTGGGCTACAGTCCATGGGGTCACAAAAAAGTCAGAAACGAGTGAACTACTAACACTTCACTTAAGGTTACATTATGTGTTGTGTTAAACTTTGTTCTCCAAGCATAAAATCTTTCCTCATGAGCAAGGATACTGAAAATAGTTTATAGAAAATACTTTCAAGGTTAATGCATGTGAATCAACACAGTACTTCAGGATATGGGAACACAATTTTTGGGGGGGTTGGGTGGCAACAAGTTGCCCACAGTAACAAGTGTCCTTGCATAACACTGAGCAAAAATCTCTCCAAGGTGCTTGTGTGACTGGAAAAATATCAGCAGTGAAAAGAATTGTAGCATAATATTCTACAAACACCTCTTAGGATAAACCTTACTGACTCCAGTGTTTTTTGAAAAGTTTTATTTCATTTTAAAAGAACCAGCCTCAAATTAAAGGCAAACATGTCTATTCTGAGTTGCATCTAATTTTTGTTAAATTGGATTTATTTTCAGCTTTTCTGGTAACCTTGTAAAGAGATCTGATGTCTATTTGTTGTCATGGCCACTGGTTTGTGCTCTGTGTAGGTTATCTTACTATATTTCATCCATGCTGCAATGCCATTGATCGTCAGATATGCCATAACTTTATGTAACAGTAAAATACTGCTATTTAAACTATGGCATAAATCTTTCTTATCACCTGGAATTTCTATTAGTACTACCACCTGAAAGAGGTCTTTCAGACTTATGTGAATATAGATTTTATCATATGTCACAATTGTTCATATATAAAAAGGGAAACATGAGTGAAATAAATTGATTAATGCATTCCTAAAACATTTTCACATTTAGAGAGAGTCTGATTCTGTTGACTCACTTCTTGGCTGAAAAGTTATTGATTGATGTCCATGTTTTTTTCTTCACTGGTAATATCCTCTGTGCCAACTAGCACATTGATGATGCAAACATTTTTTAAAAGTGTCATGCTCCATTGTCTTCATAATTTTCTTCCAAAGCATTCTACATATTCTGTAAGCTTTGATTTCACAATATAATGGCCATGGAAGATTTTCAGACAACAACTAGACTCATTCTTTTTTTCTTTCAATTAATTTTTATTGGTGTATAGTTGATTTACAATGTTGGATTAGTTTCAAGTGTACAGCAAAGTGATTCAGTTATACATATACATACATCCATGCTTTTATGGATTCTTATACCATATAGGTCATTACAGGGTATTGAGTAGAGTTCCCTGTGCTATACAGGAGGTTCTTATTAGTTACCTATTTTATATGTGTTTGATTTTAAGGTCATTTTATCAAAACACACATATATCCATGAAACTGTTGGGATTTTTTAAATTAACTTTTTATTGAAGGATAATTCCTTTCCAGAACTTTGCTGTTTTCTGTCAAACCTCAACAAGAATCAGCCATAGGTATACATATATCCCCTCCCTTTTGAAACTCCCTCCCATTTCATTCCCCATCCCACCCCTCTAGGTTGATAAAGAGCTCCTGTTTGAATTTCCTGAGCCATACAGCAAATTCCCGTTGGCTATCTATTTTACATATGGTAATGTAAGCTTCCATGTTACTCTTTCCATACATCTCAACCTCTCATCCCCTCTCCCCATGTCCATAAGTCAATTCTCTATGTCTGTTTCTCCACTATTGCCCTGTAAATAAATTCTTCAGTATCATTTTTCTAGATTCTGTATATACGTGTTAGAATATGGTATTTATCTTTCTCACTCACTTCACTCTGTATGATAGGTTGCAGGTTCATCCTCCTCATTAAAACTGACTCAAGTGCATTCATTTTTATGGCTGAATAATATTCCATTGTGTATATACACCTCAACTTCTTTATCCATTCATCTGTCGATGGACATCTAGGTTGCTTCCATGTTCTAGCTATTGTAAATAGTGCTGCAGTGAACAATGGGATACATGTGTCTCTTTCAACTTTGGTTTCCTCAGAGTATATGCCTAGAAGTGGGATTGCTGGATCCTATGGTGGTTTTATTCCTGGTTTTTTAAGGAATCTCCATACTGTCTTCCATACTGGCTGTATCAACTTACATTCCCACCAACAGTGCAAGAGTATTCCCCTTTCTTCACACCCTTTCAAGCATTTATTGTTTGTAGACTTTTTGATGAGGGCCATTCTGACTGGTGTGAGGTGATATCTCATTGTAGTTTTGATTTGCATTTCTCTAATAATGAGCAATGTTGAGTATATTTTCATGTATTTGTTAGCCATCTGTATGTCTTCTTTGGAGACAGGTCGGTTTAGGTCTTTTCCCATTTTTTGTTTGGGTTGTTTGAATTTCTGGTATTGAGTTGTATGAGCTGCTTGTGTATTTTGGAAATTAATCTTTTGTCAGTTGTTTCATTTGCTATTATTTTCTCCCATTCTGAGGGCTGTCTATTATTTTCTCCCATTCTGCCCTTTCAAGTCTAATCAGGTCCGACTTGTTTACTTTTGTTTTTATTTCCATTACTCTGGGAGGTGGGTCATAGAGGTCTTGCTTTGATGTATGTCATCGAGCGTTCTGCCTATGTTTTCCTCTAAGAGTTTTATAGTTTCTGGTCTTACATTTAGGTCTTTAATCCATTTTGAGTTTATCTTTGTGTATGGTGTTACAAAGTGTTCTAATTTCAGTCTTTTACATATAGCTGTCCAGTTTTCCCAGAACCATTTATTGAAGAAGCTGTCCTTGCCCCATTGTATATTATTGCCTCCTTTGTAAAAAATAAGGGACCTGTAGGTGCATGGGTTTATTTCTGGGCTTTTTTTGCTCCATTGGTTTATATTGCTGTTTTTGTGCCAGTGCCATACTCTCTTGGTAACTGTAGCTTTGTAGTATAACCTGAAGTCAGGAAGCTTGATTCCTCCAGCTGCATTCTTCTTTCTCGACTGCTTTGACTATTTGGAGTCTTTTGTGTTTCCATATGAATTGTCAGATTTTTTGTTCTAGTTCTGTTAAAAATGCCATTGGTAATTTGATAGGGATTGCATTAAATCTGTAGATTGTGTTCGTTAGTATAGTCATTTTCACAATACTGATTCTTCCAGGAACATGGAATATCTCTCCATCTGTTTATGTCATCTTTGGTTTCTTTCATTAGTGTCTTATAATTTTCTATGTACAGTTCTTTTGTTTCCTTAGGTAAGTTTATTCCTAGATATTTAATTCTTTTTGTTGCAATGGTGAATGGGATTGATTCTTTCATTGCTCTCTCTGATTTTTCATTGTTAGTATATAGAAATGCAAGTGATTTCTGTGTATTGATTTTGTGTCCTGCAACTTTGCTAAATTCACTGATTAGCTCTAGTAATTTTCTGATACTCTCTTTAGGGTTTTCTATGTACAGTATCATGTCATCTGCAAACAGTGAGAGCTTTATTTCTTCTTTTCTGATCTGGATTAATTTTATTTCTTTTTATTCTCTGATTGCTGTAGCTAGGACTTCCAGAAGTATGTTGAATAATAGTGGTGAAAGTGGACACCCTTGTCTTGTTCCTGATCTTAGGGGAAATGCTTTCAGTTTTTTGCCATTGAGAACAATGTTTCTGTAGGCTTATCATATATGACCTTTACTATGTTGAGTTAAGTTCTCTCTATGCCCATCTTTTGAAGAGTTTTAATCATAAATAGGTGCTGAATTTTGTCAAAGGTTTTTTGTGCATCTTTTGAGATGATCATATGGTTTTTATCTCTCCATTTGTTAACATGGTGTATCACATTGATTGATTTCCGTATATTGAAGAATCCTTGCATCCCTGGAATAAACCCAACTTGATCGATCATGGTGTATGAGCTTTTTGATGTGTTGCTGAATTCTATTTGCTACAATTTTGTTGAGGATTTTTGCATCTATATTCATCAGTATATTGGCCTGTAGTTTTCTTTTTTTGTGTGTTGTTTTTGTCTGGTTTTGGTATCAGGGTGATGGTGGCCTCATGGAATGAGTTTGGAAGTGTTTCTTCCTCTGCAATTTGTTGAAAGAGTTTTAGAAGGATAGGCATTAGCTCTT
This sequence comes from Capricornis sumatraensis, assembly GCF_032405125.1. NCBI lineage: Eukaryota > Metazoa > Chordata > Mammalia > Artiodactyla > Bovidae > Capricornis > Capricornis sumatraensis. Next base: position 101,484,909 of record NC_091092.1, on the reverse strand, counting down.
CTCTAAATGTCTGATAGAATTCTCCTGTGAAGCCATCTGGTCCTGGTCTTTTGTTTTTTGGGAGATTTTTGATCTCAAGTTCAATTTCAGTGCTTGTAATTGCATCGTTCATAATTTCTATCTTCCTGGTTCAGTCTTGGAAGATTGAACTTTTCTAAGAATATATCCATTTCTTTCAGGTTATCTATTTTATTGCCATATAGTTGTTCATAATAGTCTTTATAATCCTTTGTATTTCTGCATTGTCTGTTGTAACCTCTCCTTTTTCATTTCTAATTTTGTTGATTTGATTCTTCTCTCTTTTTTTTCTTGATGAGCCTGGCTAAGGGTTTGTGAATTTTGTTTTCTTCTCAAAGAACCAGCTTTTAGTTTTACTGATCTTTACTATTGTTTCTTTCATTTCTTTTCCATTTATTTCTGCTCAGATCCTTATGATTTCTTTCTTTCTAATTTTGTTTTTTTTTCTTCTTTTTTCCAGTTGCTTTAGGTATAAATTTAGGTTATCTATTCAATGTTTTTCTTGTTTCTTGAGGTAGGATTGTATTGCTATAAACTTCCTTCTTAGAACTGCTTTTGATGCATCCTATAGGTTTTGAGTTTTCGTGTTTTCATTGTCATGTGTTTCTAGAATTTTTTTTAATTTCCCTTTTGATTTCTTCAGTAACCTGTTGGTTATTTAGAAACATGTTGTTTACTCTCCATGTGTTTGTGTTTTGTACAGTTTTTTTCTTGTAATTGATATCTAGACTCATAGCATTGTAATCAGAGAAGATCCTTGATACAATTTCAATTTTCTTCAATTTATTGAAATTTGATTTGTGACCCAAGATGTGCTATCTTGGAAAATGTTCCATGTGAACTTGAGAAGAAGGTGTATTCTTCTGCATTTGGATGAAATTTACTGAAGATATCAATGAGATCTGTGTCATCTAATGTATCATTTAAGACTTGTGTTTCCTTATTAATTTTCTGTTTTGATGATCTGTCCATTTGTGTGAGTGGGGTTTTAAAGTCTCCTACTATTATTGTGTTACTGTCAATTTCTCCTTTTATGTCTGTAGTATTTGTCCTATGTATTGAGGTGCTCCTATGGTGGATGCATAGATATTTACAATTGTTATGTCTTCATCTTGGATTGATCCGTTGATCATTATGTAGTGTCCTTCCTTATCTCTTGTAATCTCCTTTATTTTAAGGTCTATTTTGTCTGATATGAGGATTGCTACTCCATCTTTCTTTTGCTTCCCATTTGCATGGAATATATTTTTCCATTCTCTTACTTTCAGTCTGTATGTGTCTTGAGGTCTGAAGTGGGTTTCTTGTAGACAGCATATGTATGGGTCTTGGTTTTGTATCCATTCAGCCAGTCTGTGTCTCTTGGCTGGAGCATTTAATCCATTTACATTTAAAATAATTATTGATATAAATGTTCCTCTTGCCATTTTCTAATTGTTTGGGGTTGATTTTGTAGATCTTTTTTCTTCTCTTGTATTTATTGACTATACAAGTTAGCTTAACATTTGTTGTAAAGCTGGTTTGGTGGTACTGAATTCTCTTAACTTTTGCTTGCCTAAAAAGCATTTTATTTCTTTGAATGAGATCCTTGCTGCGTACAGTAAACTTGGTTGTAGATTTTTCCCTTTCATTAGTTTAAATATATCCTGCCATTGCCTTCTGACCTGCAGCATTTCTGCTGAAAGAGCAGCTGTTAAGCATATGGGATTTCCCTTTTATGTTACTTGTTGCTTCTCCCTTGTTGCTTTTAATATTCTTTCTTTGTGCTTGGTCTTTGTTAGTTTGATTAGTATGTGTCCTGACATGTTTCTCCTTGGGTTTATCCTGTAAGGGACTTTTTGTGCCTCTTGGACTTGATTGGCTATGTCCTTTTCCATGTTGGGGAAATTTTCAACTATAATCTCTTTAAAAATTTTCTCATACCCTTTCTTTTCCTCTTCTTTTTCTGGGAACCCCTATAATTCAAATGTTGATGTGTTTGATATGGTCCCAGAGGTCTTTGAGGCTATCCTCAGCACTTTTCATTCTTTTTACTTTATTCTGCACTTCAGAAGTTATTTTCACTATTTTATCTTCCAGTTCACTGATTCGTTCTTCTGCTTCAGATATTCTGCTATTGATTCCTTCTTGAGTATTTTTAATTTCAGTAATTTTATTGTTTGTCTCTGTATGCTTATTCTTTAATTCTTCTAGGTCTTTGTTAATTCTTACATTCTCTCCATTTTGTTTTCAAGGTTTTTGATCATCTTTACTATCATTATTCTGAATTCTTTTCCAGGTAATTTTCCTATTTCCTTTTCATTTATTTAAACTTCTGTGTTTCTAGTTTGTTCCTTCATTTGTGCAGTATTTGTCTGCCTTTTCATTTTTTTTTTAAACTTAGTGTGTTTGAGGTCTCCTTTTCCCAGGCTTCAATGAAAGTTGAATTCTTACCTTGAAGAAGTTTGAATTCTTTCTTCCTTTCGGTTTTTGCCCTCTTAAAGTTGGTCCAGTGGTGTGTGTAAACTTCATATATGGTGAGATTTGTGCTGAGTTTTTGTTTGTTTGTTTTTCCTCTGATGGGCAGGGCTGAGTGAGGTGGTACTCCTGCCTTTTGATGATTAACTTTGTATTTTTGTTCTGTTTGTTGTTTAGATGAGGTGTCCTGCACAGGGTGCTACTGGTGGTTGGGTGATGCCGGGTCTTATATTCAAGTGATTTTCTTTGTGTGAGCTCTCACTATTTGATACTCCCTAGGGTTAGTTTTCTGGTAGTCTAGGGTCTTGGAGTCAGTGCTTCTACTCCAAAGGCTCAGGGTTTGATCTCTGGTCAAGAATGAAGATTCCACAAGTGGTTTGTTATGGCACTGAGTGAGAGTAAAATATCCAAAAATGAGAAATCAAAGATGAACCCCAGACAAATGGCAGTTATAAGATCAGGCAAATAATAATTAAAATAATGGAATATACACACATACATTTACACCCATGAGCAAAGTGAAAACAGTCCAACAAAAATAAAATACAGTAGATCTGGCAAAAAAGGAAATCAAAAATTATATTTACCATTTAAGAAGAAAGCTAACTTAAGCACAAACTGGAAAATAAAATTAAAGCAAGGTGCCAAGTTAGAAATAAAGCAGTGAAACAAAACTAACAAATATGTTGAAAGGAAAGGAAAGAAAGGAAAGAAAAAAAGAAAGAATAAATATGCAAATTCAAATAGAGGTAGATGAAGAAGATTTATATACATTAAAGTTTAACTGCAAGGGGGAAAGAACAGTAGGAAAGGCAAACAAAGGAATAAATATAGGAAAAATATACTATGTTTTAAAAAATTAAAAATTAAAGTTATAAAAAAGAGACAAGAGAAAAAAAGGAAGAAGAAAGAAAAAAGGGGAAAAAAGGGAAAACTCCACAGAATTGCAAAAGCCCAATGTAGAGGCAGAGGTCGATAACAACAATAGAATGTGTGACTGAATATACACATATATATATATCATAAGCAAAATGAAAATAGCCCATCAAAAATTAAGTATAATAGATTGATCTGGCAAACAAGAGAAACCAAATTATATCTACCAGAACAAAACTAAAGCACAAACTGGAAAACATAATTAAAGCAAGGTGCCGATTGGGGAATAAAGCAATGAAAATAAAACAAACTAATATGTTGAGAGGAAAGGAGAGAAAGAAAAGAAAGAAAGAATAGATATACAAAGTTAAATAGAGGTAGATAAAGAAGATTTATATATGTTGAAGATTAACTGCAAGGGGAAAAGTACAGTAGGAAAAGCAGACAAAGGAATAAATGTAGAAAAAATAATAATAGATTTTAAAATTAAAATTTTAAAAAGAGAAAGGAAAAAAGAAAGAGGAAAACTCCACAGAACTGTAAAATCCCAACACAGAGACAGAGGTTTATGACAACAATAAAAAATGTGACTGAGGAAAAAGAAAAAAAAAACCTCAAAAGCTTAATTGGATTTCTTAGTGACAATAATATCAACAACTACAACAGAGGGGGGAAAAAGAAAAACAAAGAGAAAAAATAAAAAAGAATCTATAGAACAAGTTAAAAAACAAGAGTAAAAAATGTTTTTCTTGAGTCACTGCTCTCAGAGTCCTTTCCTGCTCTGGGAATCACAGTCCACTTTACCTCCATAGGATGGCCTCCAATACTGTACTGATCTCTGAACCTGCTGTGGGGGGTGCTCAGATTCTAATTTGGTCCTACTCCTGTGTGTTCTTGTCTCCAATGTCCACAGCTATCAGAGTGCAAGCACCAGGTACTCAGGGGGGTTGGCGGCTAGGGCAGCAGGAAATATAGTGCTCTAGAAGGGTATAGCAACCAGTATTGGCCAATACACTCCAGTATTCTTGCCTGGAGAACCCCCTCTCTGACAGAGAAGCCTGGCAGGCCACAGCCTACAGGGTCACAAAGAGTTGGACAGGACCGAAGTGACCCTGTGTGCATAAACACAAGTTTTTTTTTTTTTTTTTTTTGGTGTGGCAGCTCTGCCCCAGTGAAAGTTGAATGTGAAGGTGGTGCAGTTGCTTGGCTTACAGGGACCCTGGCAGCGCCAAGTGTTCAAGGACACAAACTGCCTCCACGGCAGGAGTTATGGCCTATCAGAGAGTTTTTCTGAGCCTCTTGTAGCTGGCAATCAGAAAGCTTCTTTGGCCAGTCTTTCTCCATAGCTCTGCCCATTCAGGCACTTAGAGGGATCCCTTACCTGGGATCCTTCTCTGTTGGTTGGTGCATCAGGCATATAGAGAGTCCCCCCTGACTGGGGTTCTACTCTGTAGATTGGTGCATCAGTCACTTAAAGGAGCACCCTGGGTGGGGTCCTACTCTGTAGTGCAGTGTGTCAGGCGTTTGATGGGCCAGCCTCTCTATGGTTCAGCTGCCAATGCTGTCATGTGGAGAGAGAGAAGCTATGGTGATGGCTCCACCCCTACGCGTGACTCAGCAGTATTGCCTTGCTTCCATGCCTGTCTTGCTTTCCTCCACAGGCATTTCCCACCATGATCTGCTCCCTTCCATGCCCTCAGTCTGTTCCTCCACAGTCAACAGCAGCCCTCGCACTTGGATTGCCCCACAATCCCTAAACTCCAGCTCCCAGCTGCTGCCCCTTCCAGGAGACTGGCATTCCTGCCTGGCATATGTATGGCTGCAGCAAGGACTGTCTGATTCTCATTCCATTTAGGCTGCCACAGATCAGCTGTTTCACTCTCAGCCTTAAATGTTTCTCCTCTGACTCAGACAATTGCCCCACTGGGGATTGGACCCCTGCTTCAGCTCCCCCACCTGTGAACATTAGGTCCAGTCCTGCTAACACTCTTGTTCCCCCCGCCCCCAGGTCCTTCATCCTACCAAGTTTTGTGTGGTTCTACATATTCTTTTCCACTGGTCAGGTCCTCCTGTCTGCTCTCAGCTAGTGTTCTGCATGCACTTCTGTGTCTGAAGGTCTATTCCTGATGGATCCATGGAGAGAGATGTACTCTATGTCCACCTATTCTTCCACCATCTTGTTCTCCCCAACTATTCGGATTTTTATTGAAATATCCACAAATATTTAGTGCTCGCCACCTGGTTTTCTGCATTCAGGTGTGTATATTTTTACCAGATTTATTTATAGATAAGGATTTGTTACTTTCATAAATTAATTATGTTGATATTTTGCTCACCGTTTTTGGCACAGGAGAGGCAAAATGTACTATACTATTTCTAGAGGAATCCCAACAAGCATGATTTTGTAAGCTTATATAAGAAATTTTAAGAGTTCTAGGTTCATCTCTTGAGTAGTCATCATTTAACAAATACTTATTGAGCACCTAGTATGTGTCAAATACATTCTTCTAAAATTCCAATTGTGAGCAAAAATAAAGGTAGACCCTCCTTTCATCAAGTTTATAATCTGGTGATTTCAAGTTCCACCCCTAATGTTTTCTTAAATTTATCTAGCCAAGACCTCTTTGTTGAATTCCAAAGTTGTATTTCCAGCTATCTACTCAATATTTCCACTTGACTATCACCTCATGGTCAATCTGTCCAAGACTAAAGTTATCAGCCTGAGTTTATGGTCACTCCTCACTATCTCCCAATAAAGAAAAGTAGATGTAACTCTTTCCTTTCCAGACTTTCCTACTTCAGTAAAATTTACCTTTATCAATATAGTATCTCAAGGAAGAAACACCGAGGTAGAGACGATATCTCTTTTTTCTCAAAAGATCTTCTTATTTATCACCAAGTCCTGTTGATTGTACCTCTTGACATGTCATAGCTGTGTCCAATTCTCTCCACCACCCACTGCCACAAGCCAAACATTTGTCATATTTCATTTGAACTGCTACAGAAGCTTACCAATTAGTCACCAGACATCAATGCTGAACACCCCCCCCAATCCATATTTTATCCTGAAAACAGGATAAATACAAATGTGATCATGTAGTTTTTAATTTATTACTCTATCCTGAGCATCTAGAAGATTGGCAATAGGAAGCACTGTATTTACTGAAAACATAAACAAACATCTCCTGTTAGATGTTAAAAACCAATATCTTTGACATGGTCTATATGACATAGCATCACTTTTTCCTGTTTAGTGCTCCAGTATCATCTTTCATTAGTTTCCTTCCCAGAGGCTTATTACTCTTGGCAACCCACAGAGTAACTCATGGCCACCAAACTGGGCTTCTTTAAGCTTCTCAAATCCTTCTCTCTCTTCCCAAAGGGTATTTAAAAGAAATGATTTGGCTACACTGGCTGTTAGTTGCAGCACCTGAGATCTTCTATCTTCTTTGTGGCAAGCAGTATCTTTTAGTTGCATGTGGGATCCTTAGTTGTGGCATGTGGGGTCTAGTTCCCTGACCAGGGATCAAACCCAGGCCTCCTGCATTGGGAACATGGAGTCTTAGCCACTATACCTCCAGGGAAGTCCCTCACTGAAGAGTCTTTGCACACACCATCTCCTTAGACTGAGTTTGTAGTCCTCCTTCACTTAATGAGTTCTTATCACTTTCTTCAACGTTTATTTTACTTTTTAAAAATTTAGTTTCATTTTATTTTTGGCTGTGCTGGGTCTTCATTGCTGTGTGCAGGGTTTCTCTAGTTGTGGCTAGTGAGGGTTACTCTTCATTGTGGTACTCGAGCTTCTCATTGCAGTGATTTCTTTCGCTTCGGAGCACAGGCTTTAGGGTGCACAGGTTTCAGTACTTGTAGCACATGGGCTCAGTCACTGCAGCTCGTGGGCTTGGTTGCTCTGCAGCATGTGGAATCCTCCTGGAGCAGGGATTGAACCTGTGTCCCCTGCATTGGCAGGCAGCTTCTTATCCACTGCACCCCATGGAAGTCCCTTCTTTCAACTTTGCCTCCTAAAGAAAGCCCACCCTCTCTGAACTCTCAGGCTGTAACAGTTTTCTTTGTAACTTAAGAGGCTCACACCCTTTTCTTTCATAATATTTTTTTTCTCCATTTGTAATTATGTATTCACATCAGTATAATCAGTGGATTAATGTCTATTTCCTCATTGAAATGAATGGCTCTATTAGAGCTGGGAATATCTTCAGTTGCTCCCTATCACTTAGCACCATGCCTGGCTTATAACTGAAATACTATAAATGTTTACTAAATGAGGCAAATAACTTTCTTAAGAAACTAATTAATTATTAGTTACAACTAATTATATGATTATTTTATAAAACCTCTAAATGTCATTGCAAATAAGTTGGGCCCAGTTATGGTATTCTTTACCTTTGCATCATTTCTTTTCTTCAGTAGAGTCTGTGCATGTTAGTCACTCAATCTTGTCTGACTCTTCGTGACCCCATGGACTGTAGCCCACCAGGCTCCTCTGTTCATGGAATTCTCCAGGAATACTGGAGTAGGTAGCCATTCCCTTCTCCAGGGGATCTTTCTGACCCAGGGATCAAACCCTGGTCTCCTGCATTACAGGCAGATTCTTTACCATCTGTGCTACCGGGGAAGCCCACAGTTGTGTGTAGTGTACTATAGAAGTTGTTGTTTTTAATTGAGTTGTTTATAACCATGGGGAAGACAGTAAATAAAGTATTCATTTAGAATACTAGCCATAGATAGACAGAATCCTGACTTCTTCTATGTTTATAGAGTTAAAACTTAAGAAGTTTGTCACTTATAACTGTCATCAGGTAGCAAAACACTTCTATTTTGCATTTTGGGACCTAAGAATAAACAAACCAAGTAAAAGCAAACAGAGGCAGCCATGAAGTTGAAGGGCTTGATTTTTCACTCTGCCAACTGTCTGAGGGGGGAATTATTTAATTCAGCCAGTGAGTCAACAAATCAGTCTAATTCTCTAAATCTGGTTATTTTCCTTTGCAAAATGTATTTGTTCTCTCTACCACAAAAGCATATTTGCAGAAGGCGTTGACTATGAAATTCTCTTTGCCACAGTTATTGAAAAAGAACATAGAGAGCCCATAATAATTAGACAATTGATGTTTTCAAAATAAGATTAAGGTTTTCATTCCCATTCAAAGTCATCCTTTGTCAACTGAGCTATGAAAACTCTCTCTACCCAAAAACTGAATTTAAGAACTTGAATTTCTCTAACAAAGATTCTGAAAACTTAGGATATTTTATTCATTCACGGATATGTTCTTACTGAAAATATTTGGAATTATTAAATACTATTTTGACCATGTTTCATAATTACAAGTGCCAACTATTTTTTCAATGCTCCATGTGTACTAAATTAAGAAAAAATTTTAAGACAAGGAAAAAAGATGCATTTTTCTTCGTGAGCATTGCAGATAACCAATATGCTATGCTATGTAACAAGTATTTCCATGTCACTTTACAGTCTATGACATATATTGCTTAATGTGACTCTCAGAATAATCCTATGAAGATATTCCCAGATGGCTAAGCTGAGGATTATAGATGACAAAGCTAATATTTCAGCCATATCTTCAGATTTCAAGTCTCATTCTTTTTTGCTCTACTCCAAAGAAACTATGTGTTGGAGAAGACTCTTGAGCATCCCTTGGACTGCAAGGAGATCCAGCCAGTCCATCCTAAAGGAGATCAGTCCTGGGTGTTCATTGGAAGGACTGATGTTGAAGCTGAAACTCCAATACTTTGGCCACCTGATGTGAAGAGCTGACTCATCTGAAAAGACCCTGATGCTGGGAAAGATTGAAGGCAGGCGGAGAAGGGGATGGCAGAAGACGAGATGGTCGGATGACATCACTGACTCAATGAACATGGGTTTGGGTAGACTCCGGGAGTTGGTGATGGACAAGGAGGCCTGGCGTGCTACGATTCATGGGGTCACAAAGAGTCAGACATGACTGAGCGACTGAACTGAACTGAAAGAAACTTTATTTTTCAAAAACTTTTGCTAACTTCATTATTAATGGGATAAATTCAATGCCCTTTTGCATAGCTTTCCAGGCCTTTATGCTTTGAAAAGTAGATTGAGTAGGAATGAACTACAGTGTGTTATTTGTAAACAGGACAGTCATGGCCATGATCAATTAGTTATTTCTATAAAGTGAAGTCAGTTTGAAAAACACTATCTTATATATCTTAATTTATTATTCCACCAAATACAGAGTTAAAAAACAGAGTTGCAAAACTGCTATGCATAGATGCTGAAAAGATTGTCTCTTTGGAAAAAAATTCCTTGCTTTCTTGGAGAAAGTGGAAGGTATGAAAGTAAGTATTTTCTACTGATAGAAGCCTGATACTTCATTCTATGATGGTTATTTGGAAACATTTATTTTAGCAGAATGGGGATTATAACCATTTTCTTGCATCAACAGAGTTTTAAGAGTCAGCCTCTTAAATTCTACTGTGAAGTATGCTGGAGGTTGAGCCCTGCCTTTAGACCCTTCAGAGTCTGCTGAAACGAACTGCTGAAAACTTTAAAGATGTTGCCTCATCCAGAAATGCTACAGAGGGCTTGCTGTGTTAGCTTAACTCATGGTGTGTGTGTGTGTGTGTGTCTCTGTGTGTGTGTATAAATCCTATCCTTTGCACTCTACTAACAAAACACTGTCTTCAACAATAAGCAAGATATTTTTGAATTGTTGTATAAACAGTCATGGTAGATAGTACTGAGTCATTCACTTTCTTCTGTCCTGTTCAACAGTCTGGTTTACCTTTAAATATTAAAGAGAACATTTTAATAAGAGGAAAAATTTTCTAGTGAGTTGGAAAAAATCAATTGATTAAATTCAAGCCTCTCATTTTTAAAAGTAGAATCTGTCTGACACAACAGCTGGGACTTAATTCAGAGGAGATAACACAGTACCTTGGGTCTAAAGTTCTTTTATGAAAAAAAAAAAAAGCTACTTCCTTTATTACTATGCCTTGACTCCTGTTCCAATGTAATAGAAAAAGAAAAGTGTAAGGTAAGGTCAGTTAATATAGCTCTGGGAAATGTAGAAATGGATGAGGTCTCTTCCCATTTGCTACCCTGGAAGTATCTAAGAAGAACTCCTACCAGAACTGTGATCTGGGTTTGAGTTCTGTTTTCTCCGTGAATGGTTTGAAATTGCTTCACCCATGGGAAGAAGGGGTTGTTTGGTTGATACCGTGGCATGGACTTTGACTCTAACATTCTCTGCTCTGTGATGTGTTCTTTTAATTCTACTAAGGCTCTCTCTAAGAATTTAATAAAGGAATCTCCTGGCTTCCTGGGCCCCTGCACAAATGGGTAAAACAGGGAAGGGAAGGAAATATAAAATTACAACTTGGGATGTAAGACCCTACCACCCACCCTCTCATCTGTATCTCTATGTGATTCTCTGATCAAGCTTCCTCCAGGACACGGTAGAGTTTCAGGCCCAGGTCTGCCTCCACACTTCCAAGGGAAACAACCAGCAGCTTTAAGTTTAGGATCGAGGGGAGAGAGAGCATAATGGTGGCAGGTGGAGGCAGGTGTTTATGTCAGACGGTAGGTCTGCTCCAAGGCAGAGCTCATGATTTGCACTGAAGGTAAAGCAGACCTGGAGTTGGTCAAGAATGAGAAATATCCTTGTGCTCACAGTCATAATTACCAAGTATGGCTTAACTACTATGTGCTGGGACTACACTAAATGCTTTAATTAACTTATTGAGTTCCCTCTATAACCCTGTGAGTTAATATTATTAATAACACATGATGAAACTGAGGTTGCTGCTGCTAAGTCGCTTCAGTCATGTCCGACTCTGTGCAACCCCGTAGACAGCAGCCCACCAGGCTCGCCTGTCCCTGGGATTCTCCAGGCAAGAACACTGGAGTGGGTTGCCATTTCCTTCTCCAATGCATGAAAGTGAAAAGTGAAAGTGAAATTGCTTAGTCGTGTCTGACTCTTAGCGACCCCATGGACTGCAGCCTACCAGGCTCCTCCATCCATGGGAGTTTCCAGGCAAGAGTATTGAAGTGGGTTGCCATTTCCTTCTCTGGAAACTGAGGTTAGCAGTGACTAAATACAGACCTTGCTGCTTCTGCTCCTTAGTTGCTTCTGACTCTGTGAGACCCTATGGACTGTACCCTGCCAGGCTCCTCTGTCCATGGGATTCTCCAGGCAAGAATACTGGAGTGGGTTGCCATGCCCTCCTCCAGGGGGTCTTCTCAACCAGGGATCGAACCCAGGTCTCCTGCAATGCAGGCAGATTCTTTACCACTGAGCCACCAGGGAAGCCCACAGAACCTTGCCTAATGTCTTGTAACTAGTAAGTGGTAGAAACAGGATTTAAATTCTGGTATGACTATATTCTTAACCACTTGTCTTCCACAGCCATGATCTGATTTTTTCCCTTTATTCAAAATTATCATGATAACAGATGCTGCTTAAAACAAATGGGATTTGGAAATAATACATCAGGAACTTTTTTTTTTTTTTTTTGCCACGGGAGATACAGATATGCAAATATTGGAAGAGTCTGCAGAGTGTGTGTATAAACATGGATATGAGCAGAGATTGTGGGAGCCCCCAGTAATGGGCTGGCAGGACCCACCAGCATTATGCCACTAAATTATGATTACTATGATTCACCCAGAAGCTCTGAGTTCTTTCCATTAATTCATTTATTTGCTTATTTATTTATTTACACATTTATCCATTCACCTATTCAATAAATATTTATTGAGGGCCTCCTAGGCACCAGACTAGGTGTTGAGGATATATCAGTAACCAAAATATATCACATATATAACCAAATATATCACATACCCCCTCACTCACTGGGCTCAAATTCCAGTACAGGAAGACATAAGCAAAATAAAGGATGTATTTGAAAATAAAAGGTGCTATTGAGAAAAAATAAAATAAGAGTACTGATAAGGTGTTGTAATTTTATTTTTAAAAGTTAATTTATGTTTTTAATTGCAGGCTAATAACTTTACAGTATTGTGGTGGTTTTTGCCATACACTGACATGAATCAACCATGGGTGTACATGTGTCCCCTATCCCAAACCCGCCTCCCATCTCCCTCCCCATCCCATCCCTCTGGCTTGTCCCAGTCTTTTGGCTTTGAGTGCCCTGTTACATGCATCAAACTTGGATGGGTCATCTATTTCACATATGGTAATATACATGTTTCAATTCTATTCTCTCAAATCATCCCACTCTTGACTCCTCCCACAGAGTCCAAAAGTCTGTTCTTTATATCTGTGTCTCTTTTGCTGTCTCACATATAGGGTCATTGTTACCATCTTTATAAATTTCATATATATGTGTTAATATACTGTATTGGTGCTTTTCTTTCTGACTTACTTCACTCTGTATAATAGGCTCCAGTTTCATCCACCTCATTAGAATTGATTCAAATCCATTCTTTTAAATAGCTGTGTAATATTCCATTGTGTATATGTACCACAACTTTCTTATCCATTCATCTGCCAGTGGACATCTAGGCTGCTTCCATGTCCTAGCTATGCTGCAGTGAACATTGGGGTACACGTGTCTCTTTCAATTCTGGTTTCCTCAGTGTGTATGCCCAGCAGTGGGATTGCTGGGTTGTTTGGCAGTTCTATTTCCAGTATTTTAAGGAATCTCCACTCTGTTCTCCACAGTGCCTGTACTAGTTTGCAGTCTCACCAACAGTGTAAGAGGGTTCTCTTTTCTCCACACCCTCTCCAGCATTTATTGTTTGCAGACTTTTTGATAGCAGCCATTCTGACTGGCTCATTGGAAAAGACCCTGATGCTTGGAAAGATTGAGGGCAGGAGGAGAAGGGGATGACAGAGGATGAGGTGGTTGGATGGCATCATCGACTCGATGGACATGGGTTTGGGTGGACTCCAGGAGTTAGTGATGGACAGGGAGACCTGGTGTGCTGCAGTTCATGGGGTCACAAAGAGTCAGACTCTACTGAGTGACTTAACTGAACTGAACTGATTCTGACTGGCATTCGATGGTACCTCACTGTAGTTTTAATTTGCATTTCTCTAGTAATGAGTGATTTTGACCATCTTTTCATGTGTTTATTAGCAATGTATGTCTTCTTTGGAGAAATGTCTGTTCAGTTCTTTGGCCTGTTTTTGGATCAGGTCGTTTATTTTTCTGGTAGCTGCATGGGCTGCTTGGATATTTTGGAGATTAATTCTTTGCCAGTTGCTTCATTTGCTATTCTTTTCTCCCATTCTGAAGGCTGTCTTTTCACCTTGCCTATAGTGTCCTTGGTTGTGCAAAAGCTTTTAAATTTTGTTAGCTCCCATTTGTTTATTTTAGCTTTTATTTCCATTACTCTGGGGGGTAGGTCATAGAGGATATTGCTGTGATTTATGTCAGAGAGTGTTTTGCCTATGTTTTCCTCTAAGAGTTTTATAGTTTCTGGTCTTATGTTTAGATCTTTAATCCATTTTGAGTTTATTTTTGTGTATGATGTTAGAAAGTGTTCTAGTTTCTTTCTTTTACAAGTGGTTGACCAGTTTTTCCCACACCACTTGTTAAACAGATTGTCTTTTCTCCATTGTATATTCTTGACTCCTTTGTCAAAGATAAGGTGTCCATAGGTGTGTGGATTTATCTCTGGGCTTTCTATTTTGTTCCATTGATCTATATTTTTGTCTTTGTGCCAGTACCATACATATGTCTTGTATAGTCATAAGTCAGGCAGGGAGATTCCTCCAGTTCCATTATTCTTTCTCAAGGTTGCTTTGGCTATTCAAGGTTTTTTGTATTTCCATACAAATTGTGAAATTATTTGCTCTAGTTTTGTGAAAAATACTGTTGGTAGCTTGATAGGGATTGCATTGAATCTGTAGATTGCTTTGGGTAGCATATTCATTTTTCAGTATATTGATTCTTCTGATCCATGGACATGGTATATTTCTCCATTTATTTGTGTCATCTTTGATTTCTTTCATTAGTGTTTTATAGTTTTCTATGTATAGGTCTTTTATTTCTTTAGGTAGATTTATTCCTAAGTATTTTATTCTTTTCATTGCAATGGTGAATGGGATTGTTTCCTTAATTTCTCTTTCTGTTTTCTCATTGTTAGTATATAGGAATGCAAGGAATTTCTGTGTACTAATTTTATATCCTACAACTTTACTATATTCAGTGATTAGCTCTAGTAATTTTCTGATGGTGTCTTTAGGGTTTTCTATGTAGAGGGTCATGTCATCTGTCAACAGTGAGAGTTTTACTTCTTCTTTTTCAATTTGGATTCCTTTCATTCCTTTTCCTTCTTGGATTGCTGTGGCTAAAACTTCCAAAACTATATTAAATAGTAGTGGTAAGAGTGGGCACCTTGTATTGTTCCTGACTTTAGTGGAAATGCTTTCAATTTTTCATCATTGAGGATAATGTTTACTGTGGGTTTATCATATATGGCTTTTATTATGTTGAAGTATGTTCCTTTTATGCCTGCTTTCTGGAGAGTTTTTATCATAAATGGGTGTTGAATTTTGTCAAAGGCTTTCTCTGCATCTATTGAGATAATCATATGGTTTTTATCTTTCAAGTTGTTAATGTGATGTATCACATTGATTGATTTGTGAATATAGAAGAATCCTTACATCCCTGGGATTAAGCCCACTTGGTCTTGATGTATGATCTTTTTAATATGTTGTTGGATTCTGTTTGCTAGAATTCCATTGAGGATTTTTGCATCTATGTTCATCAATGATATTGGCCTGTAGTTTTCTTTTTTCATGGCATCTTTGTCTGGTTTTGGCATTAGGGTGCTGGTGACCTCATAGAATGAGTTAGGGAGTTTACCTTCCTCTGCAATTTTCTGGAAGAGTTTGAATAGGATAGGTGTTAGTGCTTCTCTAAATTTTTGATAGAATTCACCTGTGAAGCCTGGAAAGCCTAAGAAAGAATCAAGCAGAAACTGAAGAATAAGAAAGCCATGTAGGTATCGAAGGGAAGACTGTCTTAGGCAGAGACTGGATAGCAGAGATGCACTTAGATGGGGGCCCAGGTCTGCATATTCAGGACCAGCAATGGAGACACTGTGACTGGAGTAGAGTAAGAAAGATTGAGAGTAGTAGGAGTAAGGATCCAAAAAAGACAATAAGATTGTCACCTTAGAGACCATTGTAATGACTTTGGCTTTTATTCTGGTCAGCCTGAGAAGCCATTGGACATTTTGTGCTGAAAACTGACATGGTCTGATATGTTTTAAAAAAGATTGCTCAGATTTCTGTGTTGAGAATACACTGGAGGGAGGCTAAGGATGGAAGCCTACAGATCAGTCAACTTAAAAGGCTTTTATGACTATCCAAAAAAGAGATAATGCCTGTATTAGTTTCCAATTGCTGCTTTAACAAACTTCCACAGACTTAGTGGCCTAAAACAACACACATTTATTATCTTGCGGGTTTGTCAGCTACAAGTTCATAGGACAAAAGTCAAAGTATTGGCAGGCTGTGTTCCTTTCTGGAAGCTTGGGGGAGATTTATTTCCTGCTCATCCAGATTGTTGACAGAATTCAGTTCCTTGTGGTGTCTAACTGAGGTCCCCATTTTCTCATTGACTAGAAGCTGAGGGATATTGCAAGCTTGTGAAAATCTCTTTCCCATCCTGGCATGTGGCCCGTTTTATCCCAGAAGCAGCCATAAATTCAGGGTGCTGAACCCTTCTCATGCTGTCATCTCTCTAACTCTCCTTTCATTGTCACATCTTTCTCTGACCCATCTGGGAAAGATTCTCTGATTTTTGGAATACATGTGATTAGGTTGAACCCGACAGTTCAGATATTGTTGTTAGTCACTCAGTCATGCCCAAGTCTGAAACACTGTGGACTATAGCCTGCCAGGCTCCTCTGTCCATGGAATTCTCCAGGCAAGAATACTGGTGTGGGTTGCCATTTCCTTCTCCAGGGGATCTTCCTGACCCAGGTCTTCCACGTTGCAGGAAGATTCTTTACCATCAGAGCCACCTCCCCCATGTAAACATTTTTGCCCTTAGCGCATCTTCAAAATCCCATTTGCAATGTAAGGTAACATATTCATAGGTTCCAGGGATTAAGGTGTAGATATGATTGCTCAGTGGAGGGGATTATTCTACCTATCACATCCATGGAACTCCATGGTTGAGACTTATGTGTGATGTTTATCTCATCTCTAAATGGAATGGATAATATTGCCCCTTCATTGGACTTGTGAAAGGATTAGAATAATGTCTCTACAACATCTGCCATATACACACTTATTATTGTTGTTATTCTTACTTCAAAAAAGCAGGTCTTTAGTATTTCTTACTTAGAGCTTGCTTTCAAGAGTTTTAGAATGAAGGGAGAGATGAGATTTCACTGGGAATCAGCAAAGCCAGAAGGGTGATTAAGAGAAGTGGTAATTTATTTTCCCAACCTTCATGTGCCCATTCTGCATTTCCTCTACTTATGACATTCAATGACACAGTGAGAATTCAGTAGGTGCATCAGCACTGTATTGTATAAGAACTGATCTCTTGATAAATTCCAAGCATGAATTGTTGGACATTGGGACCGATAGAAAACTCCATTTTGTCCAGGATTCCTTATCCCACATACTTTGACATATTCATTATTGATTTATCTGCCTTTATCTGTAAAAGGTACTTATAAGGAGGACTGAGAGCATGGCAGAGGTTGAAGAAAGCCTGCTCCAGGGACAATTCCAGTTACCCTTGAAAGAGGACTGTAGACAGGGCTGTCCCAGGGTGACAACTTCAGTTTCCCATCTTTTTTTGTCCTGGAGTTTCCTGTGGTGGTGGAGAAGGAGGGAAGCAGTGTCAAGATGGCCCTGGGTAGCAGCAGGAGTGGAAGTAGGAGGAGGTGGCAACGTTGCTAGCTGAAATGGACATAAAAATGCTCACATACCAATCACCATGAAACCTCCAGCTTTCCTCCCACCACAACCTTCCTATGGGTGGTGAAGCCTTATTGTCTGGTACACCATTCTCCCACCTCCTGCACACCAGTATCTGCTTCAGTTTGTTGAGTTCTTGGACTCACTTCAGTGACTCAGTTTCTTTATATTTTCAAAAAAGGTTTCAGTTGCAAAAGTTCTTATCTACTTAAGCAGTTCCAGATTTCTATTGATGTTGGGAAGGGTGGAGAATAGATTTGGGGGGCACTTTGGTAAATTCTTGGAAAGATGGAGCCCTTTAAGTTTTTCTACTTTCCCTGGCATTTCCCAGACATTTTCCTTCAATGTTCTTCTCTGACAATATCATTGCTCTATCCATGGATGGAGTGGGCCATGATTCTTTCATATCACTGAGAAGGGGCACTTTTACCACTGAAATCACTTGACTGCCCCACATTTTGTCTCTCTTTAAGGGAAGATGCTCTCCTGAAACCTGGATATCTCAAGCTTCCCTGGTGGCTCAGAGGTTAAAGCGTCTGCCTCCAATGCGGGAGACCCGGGTTCGATCCCTGGGTTGGGAAGATCCCCTGGAGAAGGAAATGGCAATCCACTCCAGTATTCTTGCCTGGAGAATCCCATGGACAGAGAAGCGTAGTAGGTTACAGTCCACGGGGTCGCAAAGAGCTGGACACGACTGAGCAACTTCACCAACTTCACCATGAAATCCACTGAAGTATGGTTCTGCAAGCTGGGAGCTATAGGAGAAGAATACCTTCCCATTGTGCTGTCAGGCTTAGCCATGTGGCTTGTCTTGACTAGTGATTCACTAGGAGAAAGACGTGAGTCACCTTTGGCAGAAGCTTCGAGAATCCATGTGAGGCTCTTTTTTCCTTTTGTCCTGGTGACTGGCAATATCCACACTGGCTGCTCCAATGGCCTGAGACTCAAAAGGACAATGATGGCAACAATGCGGTCCCAAGTCACCTTCTAGAACTGTCACAAAAGTGAGAAATTAACCTTTAGGCTGCTGGAGCTTGTTACTCTAGTGTACCCTAGCTCATCCTGATTAGCACAAAGGCTCAATACTCTCCTATTGAGTGCTGCTGCTACTGCTGCTAAGTTGCTTCAGTTGTGTCTGACCCTGTGCGACCCCAGAGACAGCAGCCCACCAGGCTCCCCATCCCTGGGATTCTCCAGGCAAGAACACTGGAGTGGGTTGCCATTTCCTTCTCCAATGCATGAAAGTGAAAAGTGAAAGTGAAGTCGCTCAGTCGTGTCCGACTCTTAGCGACCCCACGGACTGCAGCCCACCAGCCTCCTCCGTCCATGAGATTTTCCAGGCGAGAGTACTGGAGTGAGATGCCATTGCCTTCTCTGCCTATTGAGTACAGGACTATGTAATTTACTGATGACTGAAGAGACACCGCCATGACAACCCCCTTCAGTTCTTTAGTTTCAACATAGGGTGATATATATTTACAGAAACTATTATGTCTTTAGCTTCATTTTCCCCTTTCCTGCTCCCCTCTCATTGTTCTTTTCCTACTTTGCTACTATGCTTCTTTATCTATCATATTGGAGGTGTTAAGATTCTTTTCTTCTGTAGGAAAACAGTCACCCAGGCTTGGCCTAAGGATCTGCAGGATCACATATCATCTGTTTCATTATAGGCATTGAGACATTTTTTAAACATGTACTGTTCAATAAATGATGGTCTCTGTTCCAGTGCATATAATAATAATAAAAAAAGAAAGCCTGATGCATTTTCTGCCTGTCCATAGAAACCGACAAGCAGTGATTTATTTTATCATAATAAAACAAGTATTTATGCTGTGATTCATGTCTCTAATGCAGTGTCATTATTCTATGGCTGTGCTAACTGTGGAGGAAAAGTTGTTTATAGTCACAGACAGAGCGTCAGACTGAGACCCAAGAGTTATTCCAAGAATGGTGACAAGAACAGGGTGTGCTAGAAGAAACTGCCCAGCTGAAAGGAGGATTGTATGAAGTAGAAGCAACCTAAATATTCTATCATCTTCTGCACTTTTCGTCTCCTAATGAAGAATTTCTTTTGTCTGGTCTTTATTGGAGTGGCTAGTTCCTTCAAATTCCACTATGTAAAGGTGACTTTCTTAGTTTGAAATGGAGTCATTCTCTAAAGATTCCTGTGAGATTGCTACAGAAGAATATGTGCATATTGCTAGCTTGAGAGTCCAGACATTGATGGACATGTCTGGACAAGTCACAGAACATGAAGATCCAGTGTGTAGTCTGCCCACTTAACCACTTCTCAGTTCAGTTCAGTTGCTCAGTCATGTCCAACTCTTTATGACCCCATGGACTGCAGCATGCCAGGCCTCCCTGTCTATCACCAACTCCCAGAATTTACTCAAACTCATGTCCATTGAGTCGGTGATGTCATCCAACCATCTCATACTCTGTCGTCCCCTTCTCCTCCTGCCTTCCATTTTTCCCAGCATCAAGATCTTTTCAAATAAATCAATTCTTTGCATCAGGTGGCCAAAGTATTGGAGTTTCAGCTTCAGCATCAGTCCTTCCAATGGATATTCACGACTGATTTCCTTTAGGATGAACTGGTTGGATCTCCTTGTAGGCTAAGGGACTCTCAAGAGTCTTCTCCAATACCACAGTTCTAAAGCATCAATTCTTCGGTGCTTTCACCGTTTCTAACAAAGCCTTATTTTTCTCTTTCCCTGAAACCAATAAACCAACACTGCTTCTAATGGAATAATGCTAAGGGACTTGATTTTCCTTTAGAAAGCCACACTTACTTTTTAAACCAATAATCTATAGTAAACACCCATATCACCATGCCCCAGATATTAAATTATTAATAATTTTTATATTTCCTTCTAACCTTTGATGTGTGTGTATTTTGAAAAAACTCACACATTGTATATGCATCTCTTATTTTTAGGAAAAAAATAATAAGATTTAAAATTCCCATTTGGCCACATCTCCAGACTTTTTGCCCTCTCTCTGTTTCCCAGAGATATACCTAATGTGACTTTGATGTGTGCTAAATCTCTTCAGTCACATCCAACTCTTTGCAACCCCATGGCTCTTCTGTCCATGGGATTCTCCAGGCAAGAACGCTGGAGTGGATTGTTGTGCCCTCCTCCATATGAGTTTGATAGTCATCCTTTTAAATACTTTTACATACATCAATAGAAATTCAGAAACAAAATATAATGTTTCTATGGGCTTGGAAAATAAATTTTAAGTAAGGAATCATCCTATACATTTCATTCTAAAACATTTTAAAAATTTAACATTAACAGTTCTAGACTTATCCTTATTGACTCATAGAGCTCTGGTCCCTTTTATTTAGACAGAAATACCTTCTATGAGGATACCGTATATTATCCATTTCTTTATTAATGAACATTTGGGTTGTTCCTTTTAGTTTTGCTATTTCTGGCAGTACTGTAATCAACATCCATTTGTGTGTCCCCTCATGTGTGTATACAAATGTTTCTCTAGGGTGTACACCCAGAAATGGAAATCCTAGGTTATAGAGTTAACACCTATCGGATTTTACTGTCACATTGCTCTCCCACGTGGCTGTTCCAGTTCACATACCCATAGGAATGGCCTGAGATTATCTGTTTACCCATCCTCCTCCTCTACACTGGTGCTTGTCACATTTTTTAAATGTTTATTTATTTATTTCTGGCCACACTGTGGCATGTGAGTTCTTATTTCCCTGACAAGGGATTGAACCCACAACCCCTGCATTGGAAACACTGAGTCTTAACCACTGGACCAACAGGGAAATCCCCACAGTTTTTAATTATGGTTAGTCTGATGAGTAAAAGATGTTCTTTCATTATAATTTTAATTTATGTTTCCCTGATTACTGGTGGTATTGCACATCTTTTCATATATTTAATGGCTATTTGTGTTTTCTCAGGATTTATTACATGCCATAATTATCTCTGCTTATTTTTTTTCTTGCACACAAAAGATGTACAGTCAAAATTATCCATAAAAAGAAACTGAAGGAAAGGGAAAATCATCTTTAGCTTTGTCTACTAGAGCAGCTTTCATGACTCTAGGAAGAGGAGACGATGGCATTACATTCATATACTAACTACATAGACATGTTAGTCACAACTCATCTTCAGAATTGAAACCAGTTCTACGTAACTTCCTTCAGAATGAACACCTTAATATTCTTTAAGCAAATGTCACTGTGTTATGGCTAAAGTATGGGCTTTGAAGTCAGAAGGAGCTGACTTCCTATTTCAGCTACATCAATGTCTACCTTAAAAGCATGGAGTACTGACACTGCTTACATCACCTCATTCACTCATTCCTACCAACCTCAGCACTTCACTGAAATTATTTTCTTGATGTTTCCCAGAGACTTCAGAGTTGTCAAATCAAATGCTTTTTTTCACTTTTCCTCCTCTTCTCTCACTCTGAAGTTTTATCCTGAGGACTATCTTCTCCTTATTCAATTTTTCCCTCTCTTGGCGTCTTATGACAATTTCTCTCTCTTTCTTTTCTATTAATTGTCATTTCCCTTTTCCTTCTCTGTTTTTGGTTCCGATTCCATCATTTCTCTTTTAGTGAAGGTTTTGTTCCCCCTGCTCTTCTCTTTCTAGCTGATGATCCATAGGTTATTACAGACTGTTGAGCAGAGTTCCCTGTGCTACACAGTAGGTCCTTGTTGCTTATCTATTTTAAATATAGCAGTTGTACCTGTAAATCCTAACCTCTCAATCTATCCCTCCCCCTGACTCCCCCCCTCCCCCGGTTTGTTCTCTAAGTCTGTGAGTCTGTTTCTGTTTTGTAAATAAGTTTGTTTGTATCATTTTTTAGATTCTGCATTTAAGTGATATCATATGATATATCTATCTGTTCTTATGTCAAGACCAAGGTCTCGATTATTTTAGCTTTCCAGTTCATTTTTGTGAGTCCTCAAATTTGACTTCAATAAGAAAATATTTCCTTCACTTCTATTTTTTTGGGGAAGAGTTTGTGAGGTTTGGTGTTGGTGTTTCTTTAAACATTTGGTGGAGTTCACCAGTGAAGTCATTTGGAACAGAGCTTTCTTTACAGTAACTTTATTTTTATTATAAATTCAATTTCTTCACTTACTATAAGCCTATGCATATTTTCTATTTTTTCTTGAGTCAGGTTTTGTAGCTTGTTTCTTTCTAACAATTTGCCCATTTTGTTTATCCAATTTATTGCCATACTGGTCTCCATAGTACTGCCATATAATTGTTTTTATCTTGACATTGTGTGTGGTAATGTCCTCTCATTCTTACCTGAATTTAGTGCCTGGAGACACATCTCTTTTTGCCTCAGTCACTCTAACTAATAGCTTATAAATTTTGTTGATTATTTCAAAGAACTAAGTTTGGGTTAATCGATTCTCTCCATTGTTTTTTTGTTCTTTATCTAATTAAATTTTCTTCTAATACTTGTTATTTTCTTCCTTCTCCTTGCTCTGGGTTTGGTTCCTTTTCCTTTTTTCTTATGTCCTATGGTAGAAGTTTAGGTTATTGATTTGAAATCTTTATTAATTTAAAAAAGTAAGCTTTTCTATATATAGGTCTTTAGTTTCTTTAGGTAGATATATTCCTAAGTATTTTATTCTTTTCATTGCAATGGTGAATGGAATTGTTTCCTTAATTTTTCTTTCTATTTTCTCATTATTAGTGTATAGGAATGCAAGGGATTTCTGTGTACTAATTTTATATCCTGAAACTTTACTATATTCATTGATTAGCTCTAGTAATTTTCTGGTGGAGTCTTTAGGGTTTTCTATGTAGAGGATAATGTCATCTGCAAACAGTGAGAGTTTTACTTCTTCTTTTCCAGTTTGGATTCCTTTTATTTCTTTTTCTGCTCTGATTGCTGTGGCCAAAACTTCCAAAACTATGTTGAATAGTAGTGGTGAAAGTGGGCACCCTTGTCTTGTTCCTGACTTTAGGGGAAATGCTTTCAATTTTTCACCATTGAGGATAATGTTTGCTGTGGGTTTGTCATATATAGCTTTCATTATGTTGAGGTATGTTCCTTCTATTCCTGCTTTCTGGAGAGTTTTTATGGATGTTGACTTTTGTCAAAGGCTTTCTCTGCATCTATTGAGATAATCATATGGCTTTTATTTTTCAATTTGTTGATGTGGTGTATTACATTGATTGATTTGTGGATATTGAATAAAGCCCACTTGGTCATGGTGTATGATCTTTTTAATGTGTTGTTGGATTCTGATTGCTTAATTTTGTTAAGGATTTTTGCATCTATGTTCATCAGTGATATTGGCCTGTAGTTTTCTTTTTTTGTGGCATCTTTGTCAGGTTTTGGTATTAGGGTGATGGTGGCCTCATAGAATGAGTTTGGAAGTTTTCCTTCCTCTGCAATTTTCTGGAAGAGTTTGAGTAGGATAGGTGTTAGCGCTTCTCTAAATTTTTGGTAGAATTCAGCTGTGAAGCCGTCTGGACCAGGGCTTTTGTTTGCTGGAAGATTTCTGATTACAGTTTCAATTTCCGTGCTTGTGATGGGTCTGTAAGATTTTCTGTTTCTTCCTGGTTCAGTTTTGGAAAGTTGTACTTTTCTAAGAATTTGTCCATTTCTTCCACGTTGTCCATTTTATTGGCATATAATTGCTGATAGTAGTCTCTTATGATCCTTTGTATTTCTGTGTTGTCTGTTGTGATCTCTCCATTTTCATTTCTAATTTTATTGATTTGATTTTTTCTCCCTTTGTTCCTTGATGAGTCTGGCTAATGGTTTGTCAATTTTATTTATCCTTTCAAAGAACCAGCTTTTGGCTTTGTTGATTTTTGCTATGGTCTCTTTTGTTTCTTTTGCATTTATTTACACTGGTGAAAGAAATCAAAGAGGACACTAATAAATGGAGAAATATACCATGTTCATGGATCGGGAGAATCAATATAGTGAAAATGAGTATACTACACAAAGCAATCTATAGATTCAATGCAATCCCTATCAAGCTACCAACGGTATTTTTCACAGAGCTAGAACCAATAATTTCACAATTTGTATGGAAATACAAAAAACCTCGAATAGCCAAAGCAATCTTGAGAAAGAAGAATGGAATTGGAGGAATCAACCTACTTGACTTCAGGCTCTACTACAAAGCCACAGTCATCAAGACAGTATGGTGCTGGCACAAAGACAGAAATATAGATCAATGGAACAAAATAGAAAGCCCAGAGATAAATCCACGCACCTATGGACACCTTATCTTTGACAAAGGAGTCAAGAATATACAATGGAGAAAAGACAATTTCTTTAGCAACTGGTACTGGGAAAACTGGTCAACCACTTGTAAAAGAATGAAACTAGAACACTTTCTAACACCATACACAAAAATAAACTCAAATGGATTAAAGATCTAAACATAAGACCAGAAACTATAAAACTCCTAGAGGAGAACATAGGCAAAACACTCTCTGACATAAATCACAGCAGGATCCTCTATGACCCACCTCCCAGAATACTGGAAATAAAAGCAAAAATAAACAAATGGGACCTAATTAAAAGCTTCTGCACAATGAAGGAAACTCTAAGCAAGGTGAAAAGACAGCCTTCAGAATGGGAGAAAATAATAGCAAACGAAGAAACTGACAAAGAACTAATCTCAAAAATATACGAGCAACTCCTGCAGCTCAATTCCAGAAAAATAAATGACCCAATCAAAATATGGGCCAAAGAACTAAATAGACATTTCTCCAAAGAAGATATACAGATGACTAACAAACACATGAAAAGATGCTCAACATCACTCATTATCAGAGAAATGCAAATCAAACCACAATGAGGTACCATTTCACGCCAGTCAGAATGGCTACAATCCAAAAGTCTAAAAGCAATAAATGCTGGAGAGGGTGTGGAGAAAAGGGAACCCTCCTACACTGTTGGTGGGAATGCAAACTAGTACAGCCACTATGGAGAACAGTGTGGAGATTCCTTAAAAAACTGGAAATAGAACTGCCTTATGACCCAGCAATCCCACTGCTGAGCATACACACCAAGGAAACCAGAACTGAAAGAGACACGTGTACCCCAATGTTCATCACAGCACTGTTTATAGTAGCCAGGACATGGAAGCAACCTAGATGTCCATCAGCAGATGAATGGATAAGAAAGCTGTGGTACATATACACAATGGAGTATTACTCGGCCATTAAAAAGAATGCATTTGAATCAGTTCTAATGAGGTGGATGAAACTGGAGCCTATTATACAGAGTGAAGTAAGCCAGAAAGAAAAACACCAATACAGTATACTAACGCATATATATGGAATTTAGAAAGATGGTAATGATGAGCCTATATGCAAGACAGCAAAAGAGACACAGATGTATAGAACAGTTCTTTGGACTCTGTGGGAGAGGGAGAGGGTGGGATGATTTGGGAGAATGACATTGAAACATGTATAATATCATATATGAAACGAATTACCAGTCCAGGTTCGATGCATGATACAGGATGCTTGGGGCTGGTGCACTGGGACGACCCAGAGGGATGGGACAGGGAGGGAGGAGGGAGGGGAGTTCAGGATGGGGAACACGTGTATACCTGTGGCAGATTCATGTTGATGTATGGCAAAACCAATACAATATTGTAAAGTAATTAACCTCCAATTAAAATAAATAAATTTATATAAAAAATGAACAAACAAAATTAAACTTTTACTTATTAAAAAAAATTTAAATTAATTAAAAATGTATTGAGGTAACATTGGTTTATAACTTCACATTTCATGTGTACAGCAGTATCAAGTATAAATTTCCTCTTGAGCACTTCTTTCATTGCATTTCATATGTTTTGATGTATGTATTTTTATTTTCATTAATCTCAAAGTATTTTCTATTTTTCCTGTGATTTCTTTTTTGACCCATTTGTTATTTAAGAGTACATTTTAGTTTCCATATATTTGTGAATTCCTCAAATTTCCTAATTACTTTCTAATTTCACTCCACTGTTTTTAGGGAACATGCTTTGTATAATTTCTTCCAGTTAACTTTATTGAGATTTCTTTTATGATCTAGCATATGGTCTATCCTGGAGATATTTTATGTGGGAAATGTGTATTCTTCTCTTGTTGAGAGGCATGTTCTAGAGATGTGCACCTTTACTGAAATCATTTGTTCTAGCAGTTTTTTTTGTTTGTTTGTTTTTGATGGAGTCTTTAGGGTTTTTTTCTATATAATATCATGTCTTCCTGCAAATACAGACATTTTTATTTCTTTCTGATTTAGATGCCTTTTATTTACTTTTGTAGCCTAATTGCCTCTGGCAATTTTATTTTATACTTTCATTTGTTTTCATGTTACTCATTACCATCCTTTTCTTTCAGCCATAAGAATTCCTTAATATTTCTTGTAAGCAAGTCAAGAAGTGATGAGCTCCTTCATCTTTGCTTGTCTGGAAAACTCTTTAACTCTTCTTCAGTTTTGAAGGACAACTTTGCCAGGCAGCATATTCTTGGTTGGCAGATTTTTTCTTTCAGCACTTTAAATGTATCCTTCTACTCCTTTCTGGCCTACAAAGCTTTTGCTGAAAAATCTGCTGATAATCTTGAGAGCCTTCCCTTATACATGAAAAGATGCTTTCTTCTTTCTGTGTTTAAGATTCTAACTTTATCTTTAACTTTAGACAGCTTAATTATAATATTTCTCAATGCGAGTTTTTTAGATTCATCTTTTTGGGGACTTCTTGGGCTTCCTGGATCTTTCTATACTGATACATGCATGCTCAGTAGTGTCCAACTCTGTGACCCCAAGGACTGTAGCCTGCCAGGCTCTCTGTCCATGGGATTTTCCAGGCAAGAATATTGAAGTGGGTTGCCATTCCTTTCTCCAGATCTTCCTGACCCAGGAATTAAACCTTCATCTCCTGCATTAGCAGGTGGATTCTTTATCACTGAGCAACCTGGGATGTTACTTCTTTGAATAAGCCTTATGTTCCTTTCTCTCTGTTTTCTCATTTTGTGATACTCTAATGCATACATTGATTCATTTGATGGTGTCTCATAAGTCCCTTAAGCTATCTTCACTCTTTTTAATATTTTCTGTTTGTTGAAATAACATTTTTTTCATGTATTGTTTTCTGACCTCAATGAGCATCTTTATGACCATTATTTTGAACTCTCTATCGAATAAATCACTTATCTTCATTTCATTAAGATCAGATTCTGGAGATTTATCTTTATTGTTGTTGTTTGAAACATATCCATCTGATTCTTAATTTTCCTTGATTCTCTTTGTTGGATTCTGCACATCAGAAAAAAAAAAGTTCCAGTGCTTTTCATTTCTTCATGAAGATTTAAACTACTATCTAGTGTCATTTCATTTCAGATTGAAGTATTTCCTTTTGCATTTATTGTTGGGAAGCACTGATAGCAACTAGTTCTCTCAATATTTGCTTATCTTAATTTTTCTTCCTTTTTATCAGGATAGTTTTGCCAAATATGGAATGTTTGGTTGACAGTAATTTTCTTTCAGCAACTCCTGAGTTTTGTCTTTTCATTGTCTTCAGGCCTCCATATTTTCTGATAGAAATCAACTATTAATCTTATTGAAGATCTGTGTATGTGATGATTTCCTTTTCTCAGGCTGCTTTCAAGATTCTCTCTTTGCTGTTGAGTGTTAACAGTATGATTATGGTGTGTTTAAGTGTGGACCTCTTTGAATTTATCTTACTTGAATTTCATTGAGCATCTTGGATATTTAATTTTTTAAAAAAATTAAATTTGTGGAGTTTTTAGCTGTTATTTCTTCAGAGATGCTTTCATCCCCTTTTTATCTCTCCTTTACTTTTGAGATTCCTGTTATGTGTATGTTGGTATGCAAGATGGTATTCCACAGCTCTCTGAGGTTCTGTTCATTTTTCTTAATTATTTTTTTCTGTTCTTTACACTTGAGAAACTCTATTGGCCTCTATTCAAGTGAGATGTTTTTGTCTTATGCCAGTTCAAATCTGATGTTGAACTCTTCTAGTGAATTTTTCATTTCAGTAGTGTACTTTTCAACTCCATAATTCCTGCTTTTAAAATAATTTCCATCTCTTTATTAGTTTTTCCCAATTGGTAGACATTGTTATTATACTTTCCTTTGGTTCTTTAGGCATAGTTTGCTTTGGTTCTTTGAATATGTTGAAAATAGCTGATTGAAAATTTTGTATAGTAAATCCAACCTCTGTGCTTGCTCAAGGACAGTTTCAATTGACTGCATATTTTCCTGTGCATGGGTCATATTTTCTTCTCATGTTTCATAATTTTTCATTGAAAACTGGAAATAATAGATTGTAGAAACTCTGGGAATGTGGTTCTACCCTCTTCTTCTTGTTGCTACTTTCTATTATTACTTGCTTAGTAACTTTTATGAATTAATTCTGTACAGTCTGTAATCTCTGGCATGTTTGGCTATAAAAGTTTCTTTTCTGTTAGCTTAATTTTCAGCTAATAATTGGGTTGAAATTCCCTTAAATGCCTCAAGTCAATAATTCTCCTAGTCTTAGCCAAGAAATTCTGTATGTGTTTTGGTTATGCCTTCAGCACTCAGTCATGTGATTTATAATGCTATCACAGTTTTCACTTCCTGCCACTGCAGAGCCTCAATGTCAGCTAAAGGTTAGTGTTTGGAGACTTCTCATGTCTTTCCCGGATATGAGCTCAACCTTGGGTTTATACCCCATCCTATGCATGTATATAGCTTTTTAGATTCTTAGGAATATGTTGGAGCTTTTTAAAATGCCCTATGGACATTTCATTCTCTAACTTTTCCTTTCTTGTTTTTTTGGCTAGTTTTTATTTGCTCCAGTTGTCCTCACTACCTCAAGGAGCTGCATTGTTTAACAATTGCTGAAGATTATTTTCACAAATCACTCCACAGAGAAGGCTGTCTGGACTTAGTGAGGTCTAAGTCAGGTCAAATAAAGACAAACCCTGAGAACTGGGGTTTCTATATATGTATATATGTGCTAGACAGATAAACTAATGACAATTTTCTGAGAATGATGTTTTGAAGGGATTCCTAACGTGTTCTGCCCCCTCTAGTGTCTGTGGAGCTGTTGGAATGGGAATAGTGAAAGTTACAATGAAAAATGCCTCACTGTTCTTCATGAAATTTAGTCATTTTTCTTTAATAAATACTCCTCAAATTGTTGCAATCCTTTGGTTAATTTTCAGAGTTCTGAAAATGTTGATCTTGACATATTTTTGCCAGCAATCTCACAATCTCACAGCTTTTATGTGTGTGTTTGGAGGGGGGCTGGCTTTGTAGAGGTCCTTGTTCTCTTTCCTGCTGATGTCACCACTGTTAATCTAATATTGATGACTATATCTGTGATCCCATTTTACTTGGCCTTCACCTGAATTTCCCTCAATACTTACCTCAAATTCAATATGTTTTAAATAGAACTAATAGTTTCTTCCCACAAATTTGCTCCTTCTTCCCATGTCCCTGTTAAAAGCTTTACTTCAAGGCCAGAGAAAATTAAGCTGGCAAAGCAGATGGAGGAGTCATTAGAATGATAGTAGAATCTAATTATAATTATCTGTTTTAATCTGGCACTGCTGGGTGTGAAAGGAATAAAAAGATTAGAAGTTGAAAATTTAGAAATTTGACACAATGAGATTAACACCAAACTCACCCCTGCCCCTATGACTCAAATGAATAATTCTCTCCCTTGTTCAATTAATTTTTTGCTCCATAGACCAGATGATTTGTGACCCATCTCATTGAATCCCCTATACATATTAGATGTTCAATAAATGACTGTTTATTAATAGTATAAAACTTGCACATGGACTTTTTTTTATTCTTTCTTTCTCTCTGTCTGTCTCTCTGTCTCTCTCTCTCTCTCTCTCTCTATCAAACCTGGACTAGAAATCTTATATTCTTTCACAGCTGGAAGTTTCTCCAAAAATCCATGAATATAATCACCTGTTTAAATATTTCATTGACATGTCAACCTGAATTACATGCCAAAAATAGCCAAAATTAGAGTTTAGTATGTGATATATGTTCTAATACAATTTCATGTCTCCTTGTGGAAATTTGATAAATATTAATTTTGCTGGGAGTCAAACTAACATATGATGGCTAGTTTGACTCTCAATAATTCTGTTATTATCCAGCTTTTACATTTCATAGAATCTTACAAAGCTGCTGGAAATCAAGGACAAGCATCTGCCACAAAGAGATAAACAACAAAATTATTAAGCAGGAAATTTGGCCCATGCAGCTTACCTAAAAAGGTGGTCATTTACTTCTATCTTTAAAACAAATTTACATTGAAAGTATAAAGACAAGTCCATGTGACAAAAGTACATATAAACTGCTTTTTATGGTGAATTTTTTGGATTTCTTTACCATTTCTATATATATGTATGTATATATGCATGGGAAAGAGAGAAAGAGATGTGTAGGCAGGTTCAAAATTGTGTACCTTCTATATTTATTTCTCAAGCTAAAAGCTCCATAGAGTAATAGAATGGAACATACAAAAAAGGGATTAAAATTTATTAAGAGACACCTAGCAGTAAATACTTAAAATATTTAAATAATACTTGTAATTATTTGCTTTCTTATAGCTAAATAAACAAGAAAAAATGCATTGCTCTGGAGAAATAAATTCTTTGGAAACAATGTTGTATGGAAGAATGAACAATGAATGAAAAATTTTCCTTCAAAATTAAGTGGTAATATAACGCAACATATGGACATTTAAGTAAATAATATTTATGTCTTTTGCAAAATCATAATCAAATACACTGTCTAGTGTGTCACTTCAGTTCAGTTCAGTTCAGTCTCAGTCATGTCTGACCCTTTGCGACCCCATGGAGTTCAGCACTCCAGGCCTCCCTGTCCATCACCAACTCCCAGAGTTTACCCAAACTCATGTCCATCCAGTCGGTGATGCCATCCAGCCATCTCATCCTCTGTCGTCCCCTTCTCCTCCTGCCCCCAATCCCTCCCAGCATCAGGGTCTTTTCCAATGAGTCAACTCTTCACATGAGGTGGCCAAAGTATTGGAGTTTCAGCTTCAACATCAGTCCTTCCAATGAATATTCAGGACTGATTTCCTTTAGGATGGACTGGTTGGATCTCCTTGCAGTCCAAGGGACTCTCAAGAGTCTTCTCCAACACCACAGTTCAAAAGCATCAATTCTTTGGCACTCAGCTTTCTTCACAGTCCAACTCTCACATCCATACATGACTACTGGAAAAACCATAGCCTTGACTAGACGGACCTTTGTTGGCAAAGTAATGTCTCTGCTTTTTAATATGCTGTCTAGGTTGGTCATAGATTTTCTTTCAAGGAGTAAGCGTCTTTTAATTTCGTGGCTGCAGTCACAATCTGCAGTGATTTTGGAGCCCTCCAAAATAAAGTCTGTCACTGTTTCCACTGTTTCCCCATTTGTCATGGAAGTGTGTCACTTAATGTCCTTTATTTCTTTTAAAGGAAATATTTATTTGATTAGCCCCTTATAAAAACTGAATCTACAATGTTATATATTAATTGGCTATAGACATGTCTTGCCATGGTTTAAGTATGCTGCTTTTAAATTTTTTAACTAAGTATAATTTGCAAATAGTAAAGTACACAGATCTTAAGTACATACAACTTGATGAATTTTTACCTGCATCAAAATGTGGAACATCTGCAAAATATCACTAGACTCCCTCATGTCCCCTTTCAGTCAAAACCTTTGCCCCAAAGCAACTGCTTTCCTAACCTCCTACAACACAGTCTTACCTGTTTTTGAACTGGTATAAGTGGGATCATACCATATTTAGTCTTTTGTGTGTACATCCTTTCATTCCACAGTGTCTTGTTGCATGTAGGAATAGTTCATTTTTCATTGTGTTATATTCCATTGTGTGAACATAGCCCAAATTATTTATGCAATCTACTGCTGATAGATATTTGACTTGGTTTCCAGTTTTATTTTTTTACTATTATGATTACTGCTCTCTGAACATTCTTGTATATATATTTTTGTAGATAAAACCACACAGTTTTATTGGAATAGAACTGTTTTTTTTTTTTTAATTTGACCACACCACATGGCATGTGGGATCTTACTTCCCTGAACAGTGATTGAACATTGTGGCCCCAGTTTTGGAAGCATGGAGTCTTAACCACTGGACAGCCAGGGAAGTCCCAGAATTGCCATGTTTTATGACATGTGTATCACTTCATGGGAAATAGATGGAGAAACAGTGGAAACAGTGTCAGACTTAATTTTGGGGGGGCTCCAAAATCACTGCAGATGGTGATTGCAGCCATGAAATTAAAAGACGCTTACTCCTTGGAAGGAAAGTTGTGACCAACCTAGATAGCATATTAAAAAGCAGAGACATTGCTTTGCCAACAAAGGTCTGTCTAGTCAAGGCTATGGTTTTTCCAATGGTCATGTATGGATGTGAGAGTTGGACTATGAAGAAAGCTGAGTGCAGAAGAATTAATGCTTTTGAACTGTGGTGTTGGAAAAGACTCTTGAGAGTCCGTTGGACTGCAAGTAGACCCAACCAGTCCATCCTAAAGGAGATCAGTCCTGGGTGTTCATTGGGAGGACTGACGTTGAAGCTGAAACTGCGATACTTTGGCCATCTCATGTGAAGAGCTGACTCATTGGAAAAGACCCTGATGCTGGGAGGGATTGGGGGCAGGAGGAGAAGGGGACGACAGAGGATGAGATGGCTGGATGGCATCACCGACTGGATGGACATGAGTTTGGGTAAACTCTGGGAGTTGGTGATGGACAGGGAGGCCTGGAGTGCTGAACTCCATGGGGTCGCAAAGAGTTGGACACGACTGAGCGACTGAAATGAACTGAACTGAACTGATATGTAGTTTTAGTAGATATAACTAAACTGTTTTCCAAAGTGATTTTATAAATTTGCATTTCCACCAGCAATATATGACAGTTCCAGTTGCTCTACATCATGCACATTGCTTTTTAATGATCTCATTCAAAACATAGGTCCTCTTAATTCATTTGAGTTTTATTAGAAGCAAGTTTTTTTTTTTTTTTTAGAGAAAATCAATTTCAACTAATTCTAAGACAATTTCAGTTGTTGGGGATGTGGGGTTCTCCCAAGTATATAATCCTTTACAAACAAGAAACCCAGAATCTTTTTTCATTTGGGTGCTCCAGGTGTTAGCTATGGCATGTGGGATCTAGTTCACTCACCAGGGATCAAACCTGGGCCCCCTGCATTGGGGGCATGGGGTCTTAACCACTAGATCACCAGGGAAGTCCTAAGAAACCCAGATTATTTTTTCAATAGAAATGATACAGACTTCTACAGCAAACTGCTTGGCTCCACATGAGAATGAGAAAAAAATCTCAACTTAGACATTTTTAAAAGTATTAATTCTATTCAAAGAAAATATACCTATTGAAGGGGATTGTTTAGTATGGAGGAAATAAGACAACAGACCAAGAGCCTATTTGTAACACCCAAGTAATCAATATGAAAGGTAAAAACTCAAGTATAGTGTTCTCTAGAATGAGCCAGAAGCAGTCTGATGCAGGTGTATGCCTTTATTTGTCCTTTTATTTATGTCTCAGGCAAATCTCTCTCAGACCTAGTGAAGAACAGGCAGATTTCACACACTATAGCTGTTATCAAGTCTCATGGGAGTGGTTGAAGAAGAAAATCAAGCACAGGCTCTATCATGCTGGGATTTCCATTTAGAGTCATCATAATTTCCATTATATTTTATAATGCAAAGCATTACTTTGAATCTGGGAGTCTTAGCATAATCATTATTTTTGAGTGCTTTAAACAACATATACTATAATTAGGAGTGTGTCTAGTTAATGCTTTGAAGTGTATCACCAAAATTAGATGGCATTAAAATATAGTTCCTCCTGAAGAAAGCTCATAGCTCTGTGAAACAGTGCAGAGGTAAAGCTATTTAACAGAGTAAACATTTTTTCATGGTCCATGGAAAACTAAAAAACAATCCTACATTTTGAAGTAATTCTTGAACTTTTTTCTGATCTGTTTACAAATTAGATGTTTATGTTTTAATCTATAAATTACCTGTTAATGTATAGGATGATCAGGCCATGCACGTGTGGACAGTTACAAGGCATGACATTGTATGTTGGGTCTTGTTTCACTCAATTACTTGACATTCATCTATCAAATGCCACTCGGTCATGTCCTTTGTATATATAGCATTAGCCTTGTCAGTATCATGTGGGTTCTATGAAATACCTTTCAGTTTCTTTATGAGCTTGGTTTTTAAATGGAAATTATGTCTCCCAGTACCCATCATAGTTAGTAGTACTGAAGGAAGGATGGTTTAAGTGGTAATATCATGTTTAATACCTCTAAGTGCTAAATTCTGCCTTTGGAAATAGAAACATCTTCAAAAGATACACATAATTTGGGGCTTCAAAATGCCCAATTTGCATATGTCTCATAAAGATTCTTTTTAACAGTTTATCTCATTAACAGCCCTTTGCGCTCATCAGTTCAGGCTATGTTTTCCCAATGGTACATCATTTACAGTGTCCTAAACATATTTTCACAACATTCACCTGACAATATCAGCTGAGAGAAAAATCTTCAGACTGCAAAGAAACATTGGGAAACCATGAATTCTTAAACAATACACCAAACTACAAAGATGGTGTGTACATCTCTATGAAAATATCCTTAACAATAAGTAACCAGGAAAAGACAATATAGATCAAGGACTTCGACTGAGACTCTCTTCCCATTTTGGGAAGGTATTAGTGTGGTGGTGAAGCTTTATGATTGCTGTTTACCTGGGGGAAGATGGTTTTAGTTCTCTGATGTTCACCTAGAAATAGGAACAAGCTAATCATGTATCATCTGGTGAAAATTCTCCTTTATTGAACAAATAAAAATGACTTATAATTAGTGCACATACATGCTTTTCTAATGTGACCACACCAAGAATCAATCCATTCCCTTAATAGGTAGATGAATAGTTTCTTCTCTAATCTCCATTAATACATTATTTGTTCAACAAGTTCCTCTTCCCCTGCTTTGTAAAGTGACCTTTAAGCTTTTGCCAGAATTTCTGTATTGTTTTACACAGATTGCATTATATTACTTGGAGTGCACATTAGGTCTCTCAGTGTATCCCCAGGAGGTGTCGTTGGAATTCAGGCTGAATGGCATTTCATTGTGGTCTAGGTCCTTGGTACCCAAACTGACTAAATTATGGTATCCAGATAATCAGTATTAATATCACTTCAGAACATGCTCAAATTTCTAGTGCCCTTAACCAGATCTTCTGAATCACAATCTTCAGATGAGGTGGAACACCAGTAGTCTTCATTGTAACAAATATTCCAGAAGAATCTGTATGCTTAAATGTAGAAAGCACCTGTCAAGGTATAGTTGTCATGTGTTGTGCTGTGCTAAGTCACTTCAGTCATATCTGACTCTTTGTGACCCCAAGGACTGTAGCTTGCTGGGCTCCTCAGTCAACAGGGTTTTCCAGGCAAGAATACAAGAATTCGTTGCCATTTCCTTCTTCAGGGAAATCTTCCTGAACCAGGGATTGAACCCCTGTCTCTTAAGTCTCCTGCGTTGGCAGGTGAGTTCTTTATCATTAGCGCCACCTGGATAGTTATCATAGTTTTAGAATATTCTGCCACAATCCCTTCATCTCCTTGCCTTTGGGTGAACTATACCTTCTCTCTGAAATTCCTCTTCTTTTGTCTACTATTGAAAAAAGCCTGCAAGCCCCTTCCTTCAGTAGCCAGTTCTTATTCACTCTTTATAAGTTACTCCAAGGAAGCTTGTCTGTACCCTAAGATGCACCTTTCTTCCCTTAGGAAGTGGTGCTTTTCTTGCTCCCTCCCTTTGCATGCTGTGCACATCACATCTGAGTAACCACATAAGCCCTTTGACAGTTATGTAACAAGGTAAGATCTTCCTTCTTACTATGGTCAACTCCTGGAAGGCAAGGGTTGCAACTTATCCTGGATGCTGAAAATAGAGCTTGATATTCAGTAAGAGGCAGAAAGACTCAATGAGCTGGAAAACAGAGCAGTAGAAATTACTCAAAAAGAACAGGAAAAAAATAGACTAAAATAAATAATAGAACTCCAGGGACATGTAGAACTATAACAGAAGATCTAACATTTGTGTCATCAGAATGTTGCTGCTGTTAAGTCACTTCAGTCGTGTCCGACTCTGTGCGACCCCATAGACGGCAGCCCACCAGGCTCCCCCGTCCCTGGGATTCTCCAGGCAAGAACACTGGAGTGGGTTGCCATTTCCTTCTCCAATGCATGAAAGTGAAAAGTGAAAGTGAAGTCGCTCAGTCGTGTCTGACTCTTCGTGACCCCTTGGACTGCAGCCTACCAGCCTCCTCCATCCATGGGATTTTCCAGACAAGAGTACTGAGTGGGGTGCCATCGCCTTCTTCGATCAGAATGTTAGGAGAGGAGAAATAAGGTTGGGCTGAAATGTCCTAGAAGAAATACTACTCTGCAATAAAGAGAAATGAACTATTGACACATGCAACACCTTGGATGGCTAGCAAGAGTATTATGCTGAGCGAAAAAAAGCAACCTCAAAAGGTTACATACTACATGATCTTTTATGTGACAAAATTATAAAGACCAGATTAGTGGTTGCCAAGGTTTAAGAATGGTTGAGGGGAAGGGGTTGATAAGACTATAAAAGGTTAGCATGGGGGAGATCATTGTGGTGATGGAACAGTTCACTTGATTGCAGCAGGGGTTACTCAAATCTACATATGTGATAAAATAATAGCGAACTATGCCCATGTTGCACCAACGGTAATTTCTGGCTTTGATACTGCACTACAGTTGCATTAGTTGTCACCACTCTGGGAAACTGGGTGAGGGGATGTGGAGAGTCTCTGTGTGCTACCTTTACAACTTCCTGTGAATCTATATTTGTTTCATAATAAATTATTTTAGATTGGCTTAATAACAGGCATTAGGCAATGAGAGAGGGAATGAGAGTTGGGGATGAGAGTTGTACTTCTAGGCTTCCCAGGTGGTGCTACTGGTAAAGAACCCATTTGCCAATGCAGGAGACATAAGAGACATGGGTTTGATCCCTGGGTCGGGAAGATCCCCTGGAGGAGGGCGTGGCAACCCACTCCAGTATTCTTGCCTGGAGAATCCCATGGACAGAGGAGCCTGGTGGGCTACAGTCCATAGGGTCACAAAGAGTTGGACATGACAGAAGTGACTTTGCATGCACACGTGCACGTTGTAAATCCTAGTGCCCAGAGCCAGAGAGAATTCAAGAAAGAATTTATGCTTGCTCACTTTAAAGCCTCCAGGGAAGGGATCCTGGAGATAGACGGGAGAGAAAATTTCTTTCTCTTAAAGTACTAGGATGCAAAGAAGACCCACACTATGTTGGGAAATCCTTCAGGGCCATACTTGTGATATATTTGACAGTTGCTTCAAAGAAAAATATCTGTGGAATGGACAAATGAATCAATGAGAGTGCCAGGTCCTAAGGAATGGTTTGTTGGCTGCAATCAGAGAGAAGATCTAGAATTAGGCTTTGGGGAAGAGGAAGAATTACAGTGGGTCTCAGGGAAGTTCTTATCAGAACCTCTCTCTCTCGTAACATTAATCTTGCAGATTTCTGGATGTATGGTTTCTAACATTTCAAATTAGGAAAAGAGGAAAGAATGAGGCTTAGGTCCTGAATTCATGTTGTCAAAGCAGCTGATAGTCTTGCTGAACTTGTAGTGTCAGGATCAGGAATCTGTATGCTGAGACATTTGCTATACTTTTGTAAATTCTTCACTTCCAGTGTTGTTGTTGTTCATTCACTCAGTTGTGCCCCACTCTTTGTGACCCCACGGACTGCAGGATGCCAGGCTTCCGTGTCCTTCAGTATCTCCAGGAGTTTGCTCAAACTCACGTTCATTGAGTCGATGATGCCATCCAACCATCTCATCCTCTGTCATCTCCTTCTCCCTCTGTCCTCAATCTTTCCCAGCATCCAGGTCTTTTCCATTGAGTTGGCTCTTTGCACCTGGTGGCCAAAGTATTGGAGCTTCAGCTTCAGCATCAGTCCTTCCAATGAGTATTTGGTGTTGATTTCCTTTAGGACTGACTGGTTTGATCGTCTTGCAGTCCAAGGGACTCTCAAGAGTCTTTTCCAGCACCAGTTTGAAAGCATCAATTTTTTGCTGCTCAGCCTTCTTTATGGTCCAACTCTCTCAATTCTCAGTAAAGTTATTTATAAAATTCTAATTTGTCATGAATATCATGAGGTGGATTGATCTGCTCATGTGCCACAGAGCTTAGGAGTCAAGTATAGAGGCCAGACCACAATAGCAGAAGATTTATAAACAGAACATCAGGGGAAAAAAAACAAAGAGAAATAATGCAGTTGCAGTTACTGAGGTGGACCCTCCTAGAGTGAAAGTGACAGAGAGATATCAGAAAAAGTTGCAAATTCTGTTTTCAACCCCAGAAGCCTGGTCATTGCCATGGACTCTGGGAATTGTTCAGCCTATAAATGTGTTAGTCTAATTTGGTTTGCTTGGGCCTGTCTACAACATCAAAGTACATGACAATAGAATAAAATATACTTACTGCCACCCTCCCCCAGCAGGGATCAGCATTCCACTCAGAGAATAATAGCAAGAATGTCCCATAATATGGTCAACAACCTATAAAATCACTTCATGAGGAGTAACAAATAGACTTGATTTAAAAGACACAAAGCTACAGTGACCACTTAGATTTTAAAAGTAATGCAAAGTGCAATAAGAATCAATCTAAAAACATTTTTGAAGTGAATATTAAATCTACATAAATTCTGTCAGTCAATGCTTTTGTAGCAGGCATGTGAACTTTAGGTCATTGAATAGGCAGATATTTAGTGAATGCCTTCTGAAGCAAAGTATTTTATATCTCAAGGATCATAGAAAGATATAATTTTGTTAAATTTTTTAAAAAGTATCTGTATGTGTGTGTGTGTGAAAGAGAGAGAGAGACATGAGCCTTCCCAAGCTTACTCCAGCCTTATATTCATTCCTTAACCCAGAGTCCTCTGTTCCCACAGTCTTGAAACTCACATATATGACCTTTTGTTGTTGTTTAGTTGCTAAGTCATGTCTGACTCTTTTGTGATCCCATGAACTGTAGCCTGCCAGGCTCCTCTGTCCATGGGATTCTCTAGGCAGGAACACTGGAGTGGGTTGTCATGCCCTCTTCCAGGGCATCTTCCTGACCCAGGGATTGAACCTGGGTCTCCTGCATTACAGGCAGATTCTTTACCACTGAGCCACTGGGGAAGTCTGACACAACAGTAAAGGATTCTGAAACCCCGAAAGAAGATGCATTCAGTTCAGTTCAGTTGCTCAGTCGTGTCCGACTCTTTGCGAACCCCATAAATCGCAGCATGCCAGGCCTCCCTGTCCATCACCATCTCCTGGAGTTCACTCAGACTCACGTCCATCGAGTCCGTGATGCCATCCAGCCATCTCATCCTGGGTCGTCCCCTTCTCCTCCTGCCCCCAATCCCTCCCAGCATCAGAGTCTTTTCCAGTGAGTCAACTCTTCACATGAGGTGGCCAAAGTACTGGAGCTTCAGCTTTAGCATCATTCCTTCCAAAGAAATCCCAGGGTTGATCTCATTCAGAATGGACTGGTTGGATCTCCTTTGCAGTCCAAGGGACCCTCAAGAGTCTTCTCCAACATCACAGTTCAAACGCATCAATTCTTCGGCACTCAGCCTTCTTCACAGTCCAACTCTCACATCCATACATGAGCACAGGAAAAACCATAGCCTTGACTAGACGGACCTTAGTCGGCAAAGTAATGTCTCTGCTTTTGAATATACTATCTAGGTTGGTCATAACTTTTCTTCCAAGGAGTAAGCATCTTTTAATTTCATGGCTGCAGTCACCATCTGCAGTGATTTTGGAGCCCAAAAAAATAAAGTCTGATACTGTTTCTACTGTTTCCCCATCTATTTCCCATGAGGTGATGGGACTGGATGCCATGATCTTCATTTTCTGAATGTTGAGCTTTAAGCCAACTTTTTCATTCTCCTCTTTCAGTTTTATCAAGAGGCTTTTTAGTTCCTCTTCACTTTCTGCCATAAGGGTGGTGTCATCTGCATATCAAAGGCAATGCAAAAGAATGCTCAAACTACCGCACAATTGCACTTATCTCACATGCTAGTAAAGCTCAAAATTTTGCAAGCCAGACTTCAGCAATACATGAACCATGAACTCCCTGATGTTCAAGCTGGTTTTAGACAAGGCAGAGGAACCAAAGATCAAATTGCCAACATCCGCTGGATCATGGAAAAAGCAAGAGAGTTTCAGAAAAACATCTATTTCTGCTTTATTGACTATGCCAAAGCCTTTGACTGTGTGGATCACAATAAACTGTGGAAAATTCTGAAAGAGATGGGAATACCAGACCACCTGACCTGCCTCTTGAGAAATCTGTATGCAGGTCAGGAAGCAACAGTTAGAACTGGACATGGAACAACAGACTGGTTCCAAATAGGAAAAGAAGTACGTCAAGGCTGTATATTGTCACTCTGCTTATTTAACTTATATGCAGAGTACATCATGAGAAACGCTGGACTGGAAGAAGCACAAGCTGGAATCAAGAAGATGCATAGGTAGCAGCAAATGAGAGTCATCCACTGGCCATCCAAAAGGACTGTAAGCTTCCTGAATTTGGGGATGATGTCCTCTTTGCTCCCGTCTGATAACCTACACTTGAATAGAATTTTATGCATAAGAAACATTTTATATATGTCAGTTCAACAAAGGGGTGAATGAGGAAGTGGCACCTCTCTTCTGAGGAATGCAGAAATGTTTATGTATTATTTGACATGGCATATTGTCACTACCTCTTACAGAATGTTTCAAGACTTATCAAAATTACTAGTTGCTACCCAAACAAGGAAGTAAAAAGGGATGGAAACATCTGTGAACCCCAGGGTGCTTCACTTTTCCCCCTCATAGGATTGATTTCAGAGTCTTCAGAGATGTTCTTCAACTTCTTCCAAGTGGGTAAAAAAATGGAAGCTTATGACTTTCAAAAAGGAAACTATCATAGACCATTTTTTTCTGTTTTTAAATATTTGGAAGCCTCTTATGGAAAAATGGAATGTACAGTAATGATATACATAATAACATGAGATGAGTGTTTATTGAAACCTCAGGACTGAATACTGACACTTGTGTGTTTCCAGCATGAGAGTGGTCCCAGGAGCTGTAAAAGAGACTGCTCAGAGCATTTGAGATACAGATTCACTTTTCCTATCAGTCAAAAAGCAGTTACCTCCCTTTTCTGTATGTCTGGGTAAAAGTCACTAGATCAAAAGAAAAACTAAATCTTACAAAATTTTGAAATGGACCATGTGCCCAGATGGATACAAGCCAGAGAATTACATCATTAGAAAGTATGAGTTTGTCATATTATAAAATGTAGATCCAGGAAATGCAGTTGAGGTTTCACACCCTGATGCATTTATTTTTAGGTAACTGACATTAAGGAAGAATCATTACATGAAGAGAAAAAAATACATGTAAATACTCCTGCCTTTTCCATCTCTGTTTCTTTTTGATATGATCTCTGGAAGATTTTCTTGACTTTATCTTCCATCTTATACATATTTTTTAAATTTCAGAAGTCATCGTATTCATTTATTTCATGAAGCTCTTTCTTGTTCTTTTTCTCTCAGCCTCCTTTTCCTGTTGCATCGATATAGTAACATTATGAATCTTTTTTAAAACACTAAGTGCTTTTGTTTTCCAAACTGTCTCTTTTCTCTGAGGTTTATTTTTATGCATTTACCTTGATCTCTCTGCTCCATGATGAATGTTCTACTTAAATACCTGGTAATGTGTGGTAAAGAGAAGTAAAAGAAAAAGAATAAAAAGCAGATTTCAGTTCAGTTCAGTCACTCAGTCGTGTCTGACTCTTCGCGACCCCATGAATCACAGCACGCCAGGCCTCCCTGTCCATCACCAACTCCCGGAGTTCACTCAGACTCACATCCATCGAGTCTGTGATGCCATCCAGCCATCTCATCCTCGGTCGTCCCCTTCTCCTCCTGCCCCCAATCCCTCCCAGCATCAGAGTCTTTTCCAGTGAGTCAACTCTTCGCATGAGGTGGCCAAAGTACTGGAGCTTCAGCTTTAGCATCATTCCTTCCAAAGAAATCCCAGGGTTGATCTCCTTCAGAATGGATTGGTTGGATCTCCTTGCAGTCCAAGGGACCCTCAAGAGTCTTCTCCAACATCACAGTTCAAAAGCATCAGTTCTTTGGCGCTCAGCCTTCTTCACAGTCCAACTCTCACATCCATACATGAGCACAGGAAAAACCATAGCCTTGACTAGACGGACCTTAGTCGGCAGACTAATGTCTCTGCTTTTGAATATGCTATCTAGGTTGGTCACAACTTTTCTTCCAAGGAGTAAGCATCTTTTAATTTCATGGCTGTAGTCACCATCTGCAGTGATTTTGGAGCCCAAAAAAATAAAGTCTGACACTGTTTCTACTGTTTCCCCATCTATTTCCCATAAAGTGATGGGACCGGATGCCATGATCTTCATTTTCTGAATGTTGAGCTTTAAGCCAGCTTTTTCACTCTCCTCTTTCACGTTCATCAAGAGGCTTTTTAGTTCCTCTTCACTTTCTGCCATAAGGGTGGTGTCATCTGCATATCTGAGGTTATTGATATTTCTCCCAGCAATCTTGATTCCAGCTTGTGTTTCTTCCAGTCCAGCGTTTCTCATGATGTACTCTGCATATAAGTTAAATAAGCAGGGTGACAATATGCAGCCTTGATGTACTCCTTTTCCTATTTGGAACCAGTCTGTTGTTCCATGTCCAGTTCTAACTGTTGCTTCCTGACCTGCATACAGATTTCTCAAGAGGCAGGTCAGGTGGTCTGGTATTCCCATCTTTTTCAGAATTTTCCACAGTTTATTGTGATCCACACAGTCAAAGGCTTTGCCCTAGTCAATAAAGCAGAAATAGATGTTTTTCTGGAACTCTCTTGCTTTTTCCATGATTCAGCGGATGTTGGCAATTTGATCTCTGGTTCCTCTGCCTTTTCTAAAACCAGCTTGAACATCAGGGAGTTCATGGTTCACGTATTGCTGAAGCCTGGCTTGGATAATTTTAAGCATTACTTTACTAGCCTGTGATTTGAGTGCAATTGTGCGGTAGTTTGAGCATTCTTTGGCATTGCCTTTCTTTGGAATTGGAATGAAAACTGACATTTTCCAGTCCTGTGGCCACTGCTGAGTTTTCCAAATGTGCTGGCATATTGAGTGCAGCACTTTCACAGCATCATCTTTCAGGATTTGAAACAGCTCAACTGGAATTCCATCACCTCCAC
This sequence comes from Capricornis sumatraensis, assembly GCF_032405125.1. Taxonomy (NCBI): domain Eukaryota; kingdom Metazoa; phylum Chordata; class Mammalia; order Artiodactyla; family Bovidae; genus Capricornis; species Capricornis sumatraensis. Next base: position 101,441,247 of record NC_091092.1, on the reverse strand, counting down.
TAGCTTTGTTCATAGTGATGCTTTCTAAGGCCCACTTGACTTCACATTCCAAGATGTCTGGTTCTAGATTAGTGATCACATCATCATGATTATCTGGGTCGTGAAGATCTTTTTTGTGCAGTTTTTCCATGTAGTCTTGCCACCTCTTCTTAATATCTTCTGCTTCTGTTAGGTCCATACCATTTCTGTCCTTTATCGAGCTCATCTTTGCATGAAATGTTCCCTTGGTATCTCTAATTTTCTTGAAGAGATCTCTAGTCTTTCCCATTCTGTTGTTTTCCTCTATTTCTTTGCATTGATCGCTGAAGAAGTCTTTCTTATCTTTGGAGACTTACAAATGTAAGACTCTACAGGAGCTCAATGCGGTACTCTGTGATGACCAAGAGGGGTGAGATAGGAGGTTGGAGAGTGAGGAAAGAAAGTGAAAGTCGCTCAGTCGTGTCTGACTCTTTGCAACCCCATGGAATTCTCCAGGTCAGAATACTGGAGTGGGTAGCCGTTCCCTTCTCCAGGAGAATCTTCCCAACCCAGGGATTGAATCCAGATTGCCTGCATTGCGGGCAGATTCTTTACCAACAGAGCTATCAGGGAAGCCCTTTGAGAGGGCAGAGACATATGTATACTTCTGGCTGATTCACATTGTTATATGGCAGAAGTTAGTACAATATTGTAAAGTGATTGTCCTCCAATTAAAAATAAATTTTAAAAAGTAAGACTCTAGAGTAGAAGGTTAATTTTATACTCATTATTTATTTTCAAAAATAATTCCAACCACAGTCATTGCTGGTCACTGGCTTTGAGAAGCTCGAAGCAGAAGGATTTTATTCCAATGTGAGGGACTTCCAATTCTATGTTACATCTTTATTCCTTTTACCAGTTTACTGATAATGCCTCATTTACTGATTGCTAGATAATTGCACTCTTTTAAAAACAGTTTTGGTTGCTTAAAGTGTTTTGACAGTGATGTTAACTAAACTGTTAACTAATTTTGCTGAGATGGTCCACCTTTTAGACTATAGTACATAAATATAATTAATGCTGTCAGTTGCCTTTTTTCTATATTGCAAAACAATCATCAGTTTTGAATAAAAAACTTTACATAATAAGCTACATAAGAAATATAAAGTGTGTTCATTCATGTTCAAAATGTAAAACCAAGGCTTTCATGTTTCTTCTTTATATTGCTTCCTAGTTATAACACTGTCTTCTACAATTGTACATTGTACCTCCTGCTTTCTCTAAAACAGAGGTCTGACATTCTCTAAAACCCTGAACCGAGGGGTACTTTTGTGGGAGTACAGGCTTTTTGTGACCCTGGAGCACTATGAGACGAGATGGGGTTTGGGGGTCGCTAGGCTCTGCCTCTGTTCCCTCCCATGAGGATGACCATGTACCCTTGCTGGGGCTGACTTTGTTTAAAAAACTAGGTGTTTTGGATAGCATGTCAGCAAAATAAAAGACCTACTCAAACTGGGCAATTTGAGGAGAATTTAATTAAATTTATTATTAATTTAAATGTATTTTTATCATTTTAACATTTCTTTCCTTTTTTATTTTTAAATATATTTATTTAAACACATTATTTATTTATAAATATTATTTATTTAAAATTTTAATTTATTGTTTGTTTTAAAATTTTATTTATTTTAAATTTATTGTTTATTTTAAACGTATTGTTTATTTGTTAAAATTTATTATTTTAAGTTTATAGTTTAAGTTTATTTATAATTTTTAAATTTATTCATGTATTTATTTATCAAAGAAAAGGAATAGTTGCAAATGAATAGGCACAAGGGATTAAAAAAAAGTCAACAAAGGACAATGTAGTTCTTTACATCTGGCAATAGTGAGACCTATAAGCACCCTCTGGCCTGAAAGTACAAAAGAAGGGCACACTTGTTGGAACTCAGAGAGGAGATATATACTAAGAAGACTGACTGAAAGAAGTTGTGGCCTTCAGTAGAGAAAAGTAGCCAACCCATGGTGATCCTGTCGAGAGAAAGACAGGGAAATAAAAATATCCCTACTTCATTCTTCTCCCATATTCCCATCTCAGCCAGGTCTCTCATTGGCTGAAGCCAACCAGATGCCAGAGGGCAAAGAAGCCCACTGCTATTGTTCTCACAAGCCAGTTTCCTTGGGCACAGAGTAGGTGGAGATCTGGGTCAGGCAATGGAAAATACCCAGCACATCATGAAGCCTCATGTTTATAAAAAAAAAATTCATTAAGTGGAGTCATTGGTGTAAGTACTCCTGGAACAGTAAGGTAAATACATAAATTCAAAAGAAAGTAGGATAGCAAGCTCTTGATTATTTATCCATTCTAGAAAGCCTCTCGGAGAAGGCAATGGCACCCAAATCCAGTACTCTTGCCTGGAAAATCCCATGGACAGAGGAGCCTGGTAGGCTGCAGTCCAAGGGGTCGCGAAGAGTCAGACACGACTGAGCAACTTCACTTTCACTTTACACTTTCATGCATTGGAGAAGGACATGGCAACCCACTCCAGTGTTCTTGCCTGGAGAATCCCAGGGACGGGGGAGCCTGGTGGGCTGCCATCTATGGGGTCGCACAGAGTCGGAAACGATTGACGTGACTTAGCAGCAGCAGCAGAAAGCCTCTACCTGCATGGAAAATGACAAGCAGTCCCATAACCCATAGAAAAGCTGCCATGAAGGCAAAATCTTGTAAAGATATATATCTGCTCATGCTCTGTGTAGTCACCTTTTTCTATCACCCTGGTAAAATAATTGAGAATTTCTATCTTAAGTATATATTTATATGTTTGTGTGCTTTTTCTACCATCAATTCACAGCCTGCCTGAAACACTATATTTCTCAAACATACAAATGTTTCATGGTACACATATACTTGCCCTTTAACCATAGACATATACATCATTTAAGTTTACTAAAGGTTATATCTTATGAAATACAAGTGAAGTATTATTCACTTAATCACTGTTGACTCTAATATTTATTTATTTATTTTTACACTTTTAAAAATTATAGTTGATTTACAATTTGGTATTAATTTCTGCTATATAGCAAAGTAATTCAGGTATATATACACACACATATATATATTCTTTTTCATATTCTTTTCCATTATGGTTTATCACAGGATATTGAATATAGTTCCCTGTGTGTAGGACCTTGTTATTTATCCATTCTATATATAAGACTTTGCATCTGTTAAGCCCAAATTCTCAATCCATCCCTGCCCTTCCCCCCCACCCCCTTAGCAATCACAAGTTTGTTCTCTATGTCTGTGTTGATGCTAGTATTTAATTTTCATAATTAATATACATAATTATTAATAATTTTAGTAAAATTATTCTATCTTTAGATGGAGAAGGAATCCTGGATAGTGACCAATGAGGGCAAGACAGACAGCTGCAATGAAGGAAACTGATAAGAAAAGGGAAAGTGTTTACAGTGGAATGCTACCTTTCTATCACTGTGGAACGTGTCCTGACATGGGTGTATTACCTTGGTGTGAGGGTTATTAGCCAGAGACAGATCTAGGATCTGTAGGGTCTAAAGATTATTATGTCCTTGTTCCATTACAACCTCTGGCCCTGCACTGGCATAGCAATGCTGGATTTGTTGGCATAACGAGTGATGGAAATATTTCTGGAAGCCAGGCTTACTCTTGATTGGCTAAAATTACCTTAACTCTCCTCCACAGAAGTGACTGTCTCCCATGTAAATATACTTAACTAACTCTACATGAAAAGTAAACCCAACTCAAGATCCCTTTAACAGAATCCCAAAAAATGTCTGTGGCCACATCATTGCTACCCTGACACAAGTGTAAATATGACAAAAGGAAATTGTCATAAAAGTAGTCAGTGGTTAACCAACTATTATTAAAATATCTTATTTTGTAACTTTTACAAGAATATGTGCTGTGAATATATTGTTCAGGCCTCTTCTGTGGCCTTGGAAAGAAACTGTGTAAACTCAATTAGCTTCATGATAAACTCATGTTCAGTTCAGTTCAGTTCAGTCACTCAGTCGTATCTGACTCTTTGTGACCCCATGAATCACAGCACGCCAGGCCTCCCTGTCCATCACCATCTCCCAGAGTTCACTCAGATTCATGTCTATCGAGTCTGTGATGCCATCCAGCCATCTCATCCTGGGTCGTCCCCTTCTCCTCCTGCCCCCAATCCCTCCCAGCATCACAGTCTTTTCCAATGAGTCAACTCTTCGCATGAGGTGGCCAAAGTACTAGAGTTTCAGCTTTAGCATCATTCCTTCCAAAGAAATCCCAGGGCTGATCTCCTTCAGAATGGACTGGTTGGATCTCCTTGCAGTGCAAGGGACTCTCAAGAGTCTTCTCCAACACCACAGTTCAAAAGCATCAATTCTTCAGCACTCAGCCTTCTTCACAGTCCAACTCTCACATCCATACATGACTACTGGAAAAACTATAGCCTTGACTAGACGGACCTTAGTTGGCAAAAAGTAATGTTTCTGCTTTTGAATGTGCTATCTAGGTTGGTCATAACTTTTCTTCCAAGGAGCAAGCATCTTTTAATTTCATGGCTGCAGTCACCATCTGCAGTGATTTTGGTTAGGTAATTGAAATAAACTGCACAGTGCCTCACCCTCCTCCCATGGAGGTGACAAGAAGAGGATCCAAGGCTAAGTTAATTCTGCTGCTTTTCCCATAGAATGATGGTGAAATTTGGAAATTCAAGTTCTGAATCCTTCCCAATTACCACTCAGCCTCTCATGGTTTAGGGAGTTGGGGAGAATGCATATAGATAATGGCTAAGATAACTTTCTCTTGTATTAGTTCATTAAACAGGTATCTACTGATTGTCCATTATGTGTCAGACACTATTTGATATGATAGGAATAAAATGGTAAGTAAAACAGATGCAGTGTCTGTCTTCAGTGATCTTAGAGTCTAATGAAGGACAAGCAACTTACCTCTTTATGTAGAGTATATCATGTACTCTGTGATATGAAAAACCATAGAGTAACTCATCTACCCTCCTGTTCCTATCTTGGTACAAAGCACTGGTATATATTCTTGCTACATAGTTCTCTAAAGTCCTGTCAATGGTCTTAGTATCTCTGGTCTCTTCTTGTCCCTGAAAAATGAGAGAAAAAGAAGGCAAGAATTTCAAGGAGTGAAGAATGTAGAAACTGAGAAATCAACCCATTTCCAAGCCTTTGTTCTTTCTTTTGGAATGTCCAATCTTGTGCTCCTTTGGATGGATAATGTAAAGGAGTATAATCTCTGATACTCAACCAATCATCAGTGATGAGTGTTAAGAGAATAGGTACCATGTGAGGCTTCTTCTATTTTAGACTCTCATATAATTCCTATTGTAATGGCTGCAAAGCATTTGTAGACTGTGTAAAGGCTCTCATTGAATGGAGACAAAGATAAAGACCTCACTTTATGTTCACTCTTGCCTCAGACTTTCAGAAAGCCATCTAATTTCTCAGGATATCAGATGCATATCAGTCAAACAAGGTCAACTACAAAAATTCATTACTTATCTTACTGGGATACAAACTGATCTAAGTATTACAGCTGTGAATCAGTGGCATTTCCAGAGGGCTTGTCTATGGTTGGGAGAAATTAAGCAGAACTCAATGAGCTCTAAAGAAAGGACAGCCATACAAAGTCGTGCATAGCTAAGAAGGGGTGAATTAAAAAGGAAATCCTTGGTCAGGAAGACATTTGAATTAATATTGAATACTGAGTCAGTACTAGCATCAACAATCACTAATCAAGCCACATGTCATCTATTCTCATGAATCTTTGACTGCTTGATCATTGTCTGTCTTCAGATATATCTTTCCAGGAATGTTGATATTCTGAAAATGGTGATGAGAATTCTACTGTCAAATAACAGCTGCAGTGATGTCACAAATATGCAAATAATTGATTGTGTCTGCCAAGCATTTTAAGCACCTTAAATTTATTAATTCTAGGCCAAACCTGTATGATCTTTAGAAACATCAAAGCATGAGAAAGAACACTTGAATTTGAATCCCGGCTCTGCAACATTCTGGGTGGTATATGTGCCCTTGGACAAGTTACTTGACTTCTTTGAACTTCAGTTTTTCTAACCTATGAAATAAGGATAACAATAGTTCTTATAGGATTGTTTTCATAATTTAAAGAAATGTTATACTCAACATAAAGCATGTGCCATAAAATAAGCGCTTGATGAATGGTTAAGTTCAGTTCAGTTGAGTCGCTGAGTCGTGTCCGACTCTTTGCGACCCCATGAACTGCAGCAGGCCAGGTCTCCCTGTCCATCACCAACTCATGGAGTTCACCCAAACTCATGTCCATCGAGTCAGTGATGCCATCCAGCCATCTCATCCTCTGTCATCCATTTCTCCTCCTGCCCCCAATCCCTCCCAGCATCAGAGTCTTTTCCAATGAGTCAACTCTTCGCATGAGATGGCCAAAGTATTGGAGTTTCAGCTTTAGCATCAGTCCTTCCAATGAATATTCAGGACTGCTTTTGTTTAGGATGGACTGGTTGAATCTCCTTGCAGTCCAAGGGACTCTCAAGAGTCTTCTCCAACACCACAGTTCAAAAGCATCAATTCTTTGGCACTCAGCTTTCTTCACAGTCCAACTTTCACATCCATACATGACCATTGGAAAAACCATAGCCTTGACTAGACGGACCTTTGTTGGCAAAGTAATGTTTCTGCCTTTGAATGAATGGTAGGTATTACTAATTATGAATTTCAGCACAATAATAAACTTTTAAAATCACTTCTTTCTAGTGTTTAAACTTTGAGCTAGGAAAGACATTCTCACAGGTTTATCATGATTTGTAAACAACTGCTCTATAGCAATTATTTTGCTAGGAAGTAAGCAAGGTCATAAATCAATAATGACTCCTGCAACCTCAGGACTTATTGATCTTGCTGTTTATCTTCCGTAATGTTCCTGGAAAACCCAATTATTTTGGGAAGTTACCCAAACTAGTTTACCCATTATTCTATATTAGTATTATTAGTAACAAGTTATGAAAGCATTTGATTGATTTTCTTGGAAAAACAATCCCTTTATTGTACAATAGTGGTGTTACTTTAGCCAATAAATTTCTTAGCATATTCTTTTTTTAAAAAAGGACAAAATGGGATAAAGAGCAAGAGATTCTTTTCAGTGCATGTGCTTATGATAAATACCTTTTTTGCTGGATATCACAGTTGAGAATTATAGAACACTTTAGCTAAAAATCTCTAGGAATACATGAAAAAGCAGTTCATCTTAAGGGTCTGAACATTTGCAATGTTTTGAAGTAGGAGAATCTTTTAATACACTTGATTTGGTTCCCTAATTTTAAGTATAATGCTTGTATAATTCTCAGTATAATGTTTGGTGTGGAGTAAATGCCCAGTAGAAGTTTGTTTAATGAATGAGTAACTGAATGCATAAGACCAGGAACAAGTAAAATCATGAATGCATTAAGAGTCACACATTATAAATGCTGGTGTGTGTGTGCATGTGCTCAGTTGTGTCCAACTCTTTGTGACCCCATGGATTGTAGCCTGCCAGGCTCCTCTGTCCATGGGATTTCCCAGGAAAGAATACTGGAGTGGGTTGCCATTTCCTTCTCTAGGCGATCTTCTTGGCCCAGGGATTGAACCTGGGTCTCCTGCATTGGCAGGCAGATTCTTTACCACTGAGCCACCTGGGAAGCCCTTAAAGGCTTATGAGGGTAGCTCTACTTCCCAGTACAAATGTTTTCTTGGATTTATAGACGTATTTAAAGGCCTGTGTCTTTAACACTGGATTCTCTATTTCTTTTTTCAATTTACTCCATCTGACAAGTAGTCTCTATGAGGCACAAAAATTGTTTTGTGTGATTGTAAGGTAGCTTGAATTTGAGCCAAAGGGAGCTATTTATTAAAACAAAATAGAGCATGAAGGAGGTTAGTGCTTCCCCAAACTAGTCTCATATAAAAATCATCTGAAACACATGTCAAAAATATAAATTCTTAGCCATCATCTGAGAATCTCCAGAAGTAGTACAAGAGTTTCTTCTGACCAAGCAGGTTGGGCAAAGACTGGGATAGTGGATGACTGCCATCTTATCAGAAGACTGATGGAGCTTATTTGAGGTAGCAATTGACTGAAAAAAAAAAAAAAAAGAAAAGCACAACCTGAAAGTTGAGAATTATGTTTTATTCTGTGGATTTACTGAGCCCTTAAGCCTGGAATATAGCCCCTCAAATAGCTCTAAGGGACTGCGCTAAAGAGATAAGTGAAGAGCCAGAATATATGGGAATTTTTGAAAAAAAAAAAAAAAAAACACCCAGCTAGACAAACATCAAAAGATTACTGCTAATTATAAAAATGATGCTTTTTAACTGTGGTGTTGGAGAAGACTCTTGAGAGTCCCTTGAACTGCAAGGAGCTCAAACCAGTCAGTCCTAAAGGAAATCAGTCCTGAATATGCATTGGAAGGATTGACGCTGAAGCTGAAACTCCAATACCTTGGCCACCTGATGTGGAGAACTGATTCATTTGAAAAGACCCTGCCACTGGGAAAGATTGAAGGCAAGAGAAGGGGATGACTGAGGATGAGTTGGTTGGATGGCATCACCAACTCGATGGACATGAGTTTGAGCAAGCTCCAACAGTTGGTGATGAAGAGGGAAGCCTGGCGTGCTGTAGTCCATGGGGTCTCAAAGAGTCGGACACAACTGAGCGACTGAACTGAACTGAACTGAACTGAATTATTAAAAAAAAAAATCTGAGACATCTCAAGTTAATTGTTTTAATGCTTTTTTATGTGTGGGAAGATGCAAATTCTGCATTTACTGAAATTATTCATTCGTTATGCACCTTAACTATCTAGGGCCAGTATCCTGTTTTTCTCCATCTGAATTCCTTTAGGGTGCACCATAGTGGGGGAGGGGTGCAGCTGCAGTGGCTGATGGCTTGAGGGCAACAACTTGTTTTTCTCTATCCTGAATTTCCCTCAGGGTGCACTGTCAGTGTCAGTGGTGGTGGCTGATGGCTTTATGGCTGAAACATGGTTTATTTATTGAAATTGCAGGCAACATTCTTTATCCACATAGCAATTGTCCCCTAGATTCTGTTTTTTTCCTATTTAATATATGTATATCAATATTTCTCCAGACCACATCAAAGGATTTCTATGAGAATCATGAGAGTTTTAATCTTCAAACCCATATATTTTATGCAAACTTTAAAAATCTATCCTGTGGGGAGGGAGGTGGGAGGGGGGTTCATGTTTGGGATCGCATATACACCTGTGGTGGATTCATGTCAATGTATGGCAAAACCAATACTGTATTGTAAAAAAATAAAAATAAAAACAAAAACAAACAAAAAAAATCTATCCTGAAGACAATAACAAATCCATTAAGATTGTGATGCATCTACTTAAAAGGCACCAATTCACAGTTTTACAAATACTTTTTAGCAGCTCTTCCAGATAACCTTTCCATAGTCACTGTGACCAACCCACGCTAACAAAGAGCTCCTACTCTGCCTTGTCTGTTACTACTTCCCTGAAAATGAGCTACCATATTTGTACAATTAAGAAAGCTCCGTGGTCTGTAAAGACCTAGAAGGGTGGGTTGGGGGATGTAGGAGGGAGGTTCAAGAGGGAAGAAATATATGCATATATACAGCTGATTCACTTTGTTGTGCAGCAGAAACTAACACAACATTGTAAAGCAGTTGTTCTCCTTTTTTTTTTTTTTTTAAAGAAATATTGACTTTAGAAATGAAAAACTGAGCCAGCATGTGATCCAGCAATCCCCTTCTGGGTATATATCCAAAAGAAAGAAAACCATTATCCTGAAGAGATATTATACTCCCATCTTCATTGTGGCATTATTCACAATAGCCAGGATATGGAAACAACCTTAATGTCTCATTGAATGAATGGATCAAGAATTGTTGGTATATATGTACAATGGAATGTCTTTAAGCCTTAAAAAATGAAGGAAATCTTATCATTTGGCATAACATGAATGAACCTGGAAACCATTATGCTATGTGAAATAACCCAGACACAGAAAGACAAATACTGCATGATCTCGCTTACATGTGAAATAACAACAACAACAAAAAAATAGTCAAACTCGTAGAAACAGAGTAGAATGGTGCTTGCTAATGGCTTGCTAATGTCTAATGAACTAGGGAGAGGTTGTTAAAAGGGTACAAACTTTCAGTTATAAGATGAATATGTTCTGAAGATCTAATGTGTAACATGGTGACTATAGTTGGAAACACTGTATTATATAACTGAAATTTGCTGAGATAATAAAACTTAAATGTTCCCACACACTAAAAGAAGTAAATCTGTTAGATGATGGATGGGTTAATTAACTCTATGGAGGAAATTCTTTCGCAATATATACATATATCAAGTAAAGAAAAAAGAAATACTAAGATGTGGAAAAAATACATCTTTGCCTTAACATAAAGGAAGAATCAAGTCTACTACTTGGTTGCTATTAGGCATTAATCATTTGGATTAGGTTTATTTTCTTAGTTAGACTAGTGTCCTGTCTTTTAAAAGTGTTCCTACAGTTATATTGAGAAGAAAATAAAAATAACATAACTATTGTCACTGTATGAATAATCATTGTAATATTAATAACATTTTCAACTTAATATGTATTTCAGCATTTTTGCTAGAGGTGAGAATTTACATTAATAGAATAAGACTCCTGTAAAATAAAGAGAATAAATGAACTATTAATATAGCCAAGAAAATATACTTGGCCCCCTCATGGTTATTGCCAATTAAGAACCATGCACTAAGAAAGATTTTCCCTTTCTTCTAACAATAAAAAATATTATTAATAAAAATATTATTGAAAAAGACATGAGCTAAGTGTTTTACATGCTTTATTTCTTTTAAAATTTATGATAACCTTCTGGACTAAGTATGATTATTATCATCATTTTGCAAATGAGTATGCCGAGACTTAGAAAAGTTATAATTTGCCAGGAATCATGCAGCTAGTAAGTGACAAACTCAGGATATGCATTCATCTCCATTCAACCCCAGAAGCCAAATTCTTAGTCATGATCATTTATTGATTCATAACCAAAAACAAATAGGAATTTAAGGGTTCATGTATCTGCTTTTTAAGGTAATGAGTCTTCATTGATTTCCTGCACAATTAAAAAAAAACCCTCAAGAAATCAGTAAAAAAAACTACAATTATCAATTGCTTTAGTCTAAAACTTTAACATCCTTTGCTAACTTCTATTACAAATGGATGAACTTTCCAGGTGGCGCTAGTGGTAAGGAATCTGCCTGCCAATGCAGGAAAAGTAAGAGACCTGTGTTTGATCCCAGGGTCGGGAAGTTCCCCTGGAGGGGGAAATGACAACCTACTCCAGTATTCTTGCCTGGAGAATCCCATGGGCAGAGAAGCCTGGCAGGCTACAGTCCATAGGGTTGCAAAGAGTCAGACATGACTGAAACAACTTAGCAGGCATGCAAGCATTAAAAATGGATAGTGCGTGTGTGTGAATAAGTTTTCATAGTGATGTGAAAGTCATAAAATCCAATTGTGAAATCTGTTTTCTTTGTTCTGAAGCCTTTCTTCCGAGTATTTCCAGCTTCAGTAGTTCTGCTAGGCCTCAGTAGATGGTGAACAATCCTGAATTTTTGTCCAGATTTGACTGAGCAACTTTCTCAAGAGATCACAAGATGTCAGGGTTTGGATATCAGTGTTAATGCACATTGGATTCTCTAGAAGCAGACTTTGAGATAGAATTTGGCATGAGAGCTGTTTGTTTAAAAAAGAAAAGGAGCAGGATTTGGCTGAGAGAGAAACTGGACAGCAAAGCAGGCCTGGGAGAGCCTGGAGGGTACTTACAGGTGCCCCCAGAGACAACCCCTCAGAGCTGTCCCCCATTTAAGATTGCCAGATTTAATAAATAAAAATATAGGATACCCAGTTAATTTGAATTTCAGATAAACAACAGGCAACTTTTTAGCATAAGTATGTCCCATGCAATATTTGTCCCATGAAGTATTTTGTCTGCCAACTCTACTCTCATTGGATCAGGATGTCTGAGTCTTTATTCCTGAATTTTGATTTGTCATTGACTGTGGGCCAGCCCAGGAAAAGTATGACCTTGGAAAAGGTAGCTTTCTGCAGCAGATCCGATTTAAGCTGTCCTCTTTCAGGCAGACCCTAAAGGAGTTGAGAGCTGGGGCAGCAAACCTTTCCTTGAAGGGAGATCTTGGAGGCTTATATCTGTGTTCCCTACAGATTCATAACCAAGTGAAGTCTTGGCATAAACTTAGTTACCAGATAGGGTTTTAACAAAGGAACTCCAGCAGCTCCACACTTTGCTGCTTAGTGATGGACTTGTATTGATACTGCAAATGAATAAGCTAACAACAAAGCTCTTTTCAGTCAACTGTGAAAGCAGTGAGGCTGAGAATATATCCATGGAAGAGAGATCTGAACTGAGGAGTTCATAGCAGGACCAACTTTACGGATGTGTGACTACTGCAGTCGCCCAGGGCCCCATGCTTAGGAAGGCCTTGCATTTAGTTTCTTGCTTAGAAGTTTCTGTCTTTGAATTCTTAGTCATTTTATCTTTGATCTTTTGTTAGTGAAATCTGATGGGACAATGGAGCATGCCTGTGACCAGAGGACATGCACACACAGTATGACTGTCTGCCATTCCTTATGTCCTCATTCATGAATAAGTTTGAGATACACCATGAGCACAGAATTCTGGTGGATTAACTCTACCTGGGAGTTCAGTGAGACTCAAAGTGAATAGAAGGTACATAGACTACATCTATGACTGATAAGCCCCCAAAGGACATATTTCTACTTGAATTAGAAATTTGACTTCAGAAAGAACACATTTGCATTCTAAGAAATACAAATGATCAAGGAGCTCTACCATGTTCTTTCTTCCTCATGTTATTTCCCTGTATTAGCCAACCACTTATGCTGAAAATGATGACATAGAAAAGGAAAGATGGGGCAGCCCACAGTTGTTTTTTCTTTTCTCTCAGATTTAAACTCATCAGTAAACTAAAGGGAGAGTGTTGATAGAATGCATGTGTATCAAGAAGTAAAATGATTGTTTCCATGTTATGACAATTGTAAGTAGTGTTGCAGTGATCATTGGGGTACATGTCCTTTTGAATTATGATTTTCTCATGGTTTATGGTCAGTAGTGGGATTTTGCATTGCAATACTATATGGGATAGCTCATATTTTTAGTTTTTTAAGGAACCTCCATACTGTTCTAAATGTCCAACAAAAGATAAATGGATAAAGATGTGTACATATATACAATGGAATGTTACTGAGCCACTAAAAGGAACGAAACAGGGTCATTTGTAGGGACATGGATGGACATAGTCTGTCATGCAGAGTGAAGTAAGTCAGAGAAAAATGAATATCATGTATTAAGGCATATAATTGGAATCTAGAAAAATGGTACCAGTTCAGTTCAGTTCAGTTGCTCAGTCATGTCCAACTCTTTGTGACCCCATGGACTGCAGCACGCCAGGCCTCCTTGTCCATCACCAACTCCCAGAGTTTACTCAAACTCATGTCCACTGAGTCAATGATGCCCTCCAACCATCTCATCCTCTGTCGTCCCCTTTTCCTTCTGCCTTCAATCTTTCCCAGCGTCAGGGTCTTTTCAAATGAGTCAATTCTTTGCATCAGGTGGCCAGAGTATTGGAGTTTCAGCTTCAGCATCAGTCTTTCCAATGAATATTCAGCACTGATTTCTTTTAGGATGGACTGGTTTTATCTCCTTGCTGTCCAAGGGACTCTCAAGAGTCTTCTCCAACACCACAGTTCAAAAGCATCAATTTTTTGTCACTCAGGTTTCTTTATGGTCCAATTCTCACATCCACACATGACTACTAGGAAAATCATAGCTTTGAGTAGATGGATCTCTGTTGGCAAAGTAATGTCTCTGCTTTTTAATATGCTGTCTAGGTTGGTCATAACTTTTCTTCCAGGGAGCAAGCATCTTTTAATTTCATGGCTGCAGTCATCATCTGCAGTGATTTTGGCGCTCCCAAAAATAAAGTCTGACACTGTTTCCACTGTTTCCCCGTTTATTGCCATGAAGTGATGGGACCAGATGCCATGTTCTTAGTTTTCTGAATGTTGAGTTTTAAGCCAACTTTTTCACTCTCCTCTTTCACTTTCATCAAGAGACTCTTTAGTTCTTCTTTGCTTTCTCCTATAAGGGTGCTGTCATCTGCTTATCTGAGGTTACTGTTATTTCTCCTGGCAATCTTGATTCTAGCTTGTGCTTCATCCTGTCCAGTGCTTCTCATGATGTACTCTGCACATAAGTTAAATAAGCAGGGTGATAATATACAGCCTTGATGTACTTCTTTCCCGATTTGGAACCAGTCTGTTGTTCAATGTCCAGTTCTAACTGTTGCTTCCTGATCTGCATACAGATTTCTCAGGAGGCAGGTCAGGTGGTCTGGTATTCCCATCTCTTCAAGAATTTTCCACAGTCTGTGGTGATCCACACAGTCAAAGGCAGAAGTAGATGTTTTTCTGGAACTCTCTTGCTTTTTCAATGATCCAGTAGGTGGTGGCAGTTTGATCTCTGGTTCCTCTGCCTTTTCTAAATCCAGCTTGAATATCTGGAAGTTCATGGTTCACATACTGTTGAAGCCTGGCTTGGAGAATTTTGAGCATTACTTTGCTGGCCTGTGAGATGAGTGCAATTGTGTGGTGGCTTGAGCATTCTTTGGTGGTTCCCTTCTTTGGGATTGGAATGAAAACTGACATTTTCCAGTCTTGTGGCCATGGCTGAGTTTTCCAAATTTCCTGGCATATTGAGTGCAGCACTTTCACAGTATCATCTTTTAGGATTTGAAATAGCTCAACTGGAATTCCATCACCGCCACTAGCTTTGTTCATAGTGATGCTTCCTAAGGCCCACTTGACTTCACATTCCAGGATATCTGGCTCTAGGTGAGTGACCACACCATTTTGATTATCTGGGTCATGAAGCTCTTTTTTGTACAGTTCTTCTGTGTATTCTTGCCACTTCTTCTTAATATCTTCCGCTTCTGTTAGGTCCATACCATTTCTGTCCTTTATTGTGCCCATCTTTGGATGAAAAGTTCTCTTGGTATCTCTAATTTTCTTGAAGAGATCTTTAGTCTTTCCAATTCTATTGTTTTCCTCTATTTCTTTGCACTGATCACTGAAGAAGGCTTCCTTATCTCTCCTTGCTATTCTTTGAAACTCTACATTCAAATGGGTATATCTTTCCTTTTCTCCTTTGCCTTTCACTTCTTTTCATAGCTATTTGTAAGGCTTCCTCAGACAACCATTTTGCCTGTTTGCATTTCTTTTTCTTGGGGATGGTCCTGGTCACTGCCTCCTGTAGAATGTCATGAACCTCTGTCCAAAGTTCTTCAGGCACTCTGTCTATCAGATCTAATCCCTTGAATCTATTTGTTACTTCCACTGTGTAATTGTAAAGGATTTAATTTAGGTCATACCTGAATGATCTAGTGGTTTTCCCTAACTTTTTTCAGTTTAGGTCTGAATTTGGCAATAAGGAGTTCGTGATCTGAGCCACAGTCAGATCCCAGTCTTGTTCTTGCTGACTGTATAAAGCTTCTCCATCTTTGGATGCAAGGAATATAATCAATCTGATTTCAGTGTTGACCATCTGGTAATGTCCATGTGTGGAGTCTTCTCTTGTGTTGTTGGAAGAGGGTGTTTACTATGACCAGTGTGTTCTCTTGGCAAAATTCTGTTAGCCTTTGCCCTGCTTCATTTTGTACTTCGAGGCTGAATTTGACTGTTACTCCATGTATTTCTTGACTTTCTACTTTTGCATTCCAGTCCCCTATAATGCAAAGAAACATGGTATACATGATCCTGTTTCCAGGGAAGGAATAGAGACTCAGACATAGAGAACGGACATGTGGACACAGAGGGAGAATGGCAGGGTGAGATGAATTCAAAGATTAGCATTGACATATATACACTGTTGCTGTTATTCAATTGTTAAGTTGCGTCCAACTCTGCAACACCAACTGCCCCATGCCAGGCTTCCCTGCCCTTCACTCTCTCCCTGAGTTTGCTCAAACTCATGTCCACTGACTCAGTGATGCCATCCAACTATCTCATCCTCTGTTGCCCCCTTCTCCTCCTGCCCTCAATCTTTCCAAGCATCATGTGTAAAATAGATAGCTAGTGGAAACCTGTGATAGAACACAGAAAACTCAGCTCAGTGCTATGTTGACCTAGATGGGTGGGAAGGAGGGAGGGGCTAGGAAGGAGATCCAGTGGGGAGGGGACATGTGTATACATATAGCTAATTTACATCATTGTACAGCAGAAATGAACACAGTATTGTAAAGCAATTACATTCCAATTTAAAAAGTCAGTAAAAGAGAGAAGTGAGATGAAAACAGTTACTAGTTTTTACAGTGTTTCTATTTTTCTGGTAAGAACAGAAATATACATGAATATACTAACTATGAAATATAAATTGTGATTTCAGTGATCCTACATGAGTTAACTACTCATATCTGCATTTAATACTAACTTCACACAAAATAAACATAAAAAGTAATATTTATGTTAATAGTTTACAATTTTAATTTTTCTTTACTTAGAATGACATTAAATCGCTGATTAAAAAAAAAAAAATCATGGCAAGCCTAGAGAGAAACTGCAAGAAGAAAGAAAAGAAAAAAGGTTTATCTTTTAACACAATCATTTTTTCCTGTGTTTTGAACAGGGGGCTCTGCATTTTCCTTTTAACTGGGGCCTGCAAATTATGCAGTGAGCTTTAGGTCAGAGAAATGGAATTGGCAAGAATAAACGAATGGTGTGGGGCAGGATCCTGAAAATCAGTTTTAGGAGAAAACACTGGTTTTCCACGACCATGACTATCTGTGAATGGACCTGCACTACTTTTAAAAATTTGCTTTCATAACTTGTGACTTAACCAGCACTAATTTTTCTCTCCTCGTTCTGTTATCCATTTTTTGAGAGTTTATTGTGGATACAGCAATGAACTAAGAAATATGAAGAAGAACAAAGTGGAGGTAGGTTACGGGGACAATACCTTGAGGAGCTTGCATCTGAATAATAGAACTTTTCTAATTACTTCTAGATTCTGAGATGTACCTACATCACAGCATGCATGTGCATATACAAACACATATTCACATCTGCCATTTTCCCTTTTCTTCTTTTAATCATATTTTCTCCCTCTTCATCCCAGATCACCAGTTATTTCTATGGTAGTGATGATGGGGTGGTAATAATGATGATAATGATGATAGTGAACATTATTCTGAATACTTTACACATGTTGATTCAGTTACTCTTAGCAGTAACTGAGCTATGAAGTAAAGTGTTACACACTCAGTCATGTCTGACTCTTAGCGACCGTGTGGACTGGAACTCACCAGGCTCGTCTATCCATGGGGTTCTCCAGGCAAGAATACTGGAGTGGGTTGCCATTTCTTTCTCCAGGGGATCTTCTTGACCCAGGGATTGAAACCGGGTCTTCTGCATTGCAGGCAGACTCTTTACTACCTTAGTCATCAGGGAAGCTCAGCTGAGATATATACCCTTTTAGTCTCCATTTTACGAAGGAAGAAACTGAAGCACAGAGAGGTTATGTAATATGTCCAAAATCGAACAGCTAGAAAGTGAATGAACCAGGATTTGAACTAAGGTAGTTCCCATTATGTTGCACTATAGAAATTTCCCCAAACTTTTGGATAATAGTGATTTTGAGCAGTGGTCTTCAGATTTACATATGTGTGTTATGGCAGAAGGGAGATACTACAAATTCAAGCAAAGTTTTAGGGGATTCATTTCCATACTCTCAGCTTCATAGAACTCTCTTTCCTAAAAATAGACTGCCCAGGGCAAGCCTGTCACTGAGGCTGGTTCCCTTTTGCAATAGCCCTTTTCTCTTTCCGCAGAAGAGGCCCTCGTACTGAATCTTATTATCTCCAGGCTCATTGCCCTGGAGTCCAATACACTCCAGAGTGCCAACCAAAGGGTAATTTAAAGTATTGGTAAAAGTGTTGAGAAAGTGAGTGGCTTTTAAGACTGGGCAGCAATATTCTTTACATTTCAGGGGTTTCTAATTCTCTGTTGTCAATGTAAGTGAAGGACGACCTAAACAGGTTACCAACTGATAGACTATTAAGAATGATTTGTGATGACAGATCAGTATTTGAATTTTGTAATGTAACTTAGAAGGCATTCTAAGAGTGGAGTGGCAATTTTATAACAAAGCTACTTCAATTCCCATCTT
Organism: Capricornis sumatraensis; assembly: GCF_032405125.1. Lineage (NCBI taxonomy): Eukaryota > Metazoa > Chordata > Mammalia > Artiodactyla > Bovidae > Capricornis > Capricornis sumatraensis. The sequence continues at coordinate 101,422,943 of NC_091092.1, read as the reverse complement.
CTTATTTAAGTGACAAGTTTTCTTAGTATGCGAATGGAACAGAAGAAGCAAATTTTTGTTGAATCTTGTTTCATTCTAAGGATAAGGTGCATTCATTCATGGATTCATAAACTGACCATGTAAAGATGATTTTAGCTACCTTATTAAGAAGTGTATTTCCATTAAGATTATATTTTTATGTTTAATAATTATTTGTCAAAACTATATTTGTTGTTTCCAATCAGTTTTAAAACGATGATTGTAATGATATTTCAATCCTGAAGAAAATTTTAATATGTAATGCCATCTGATCAAAAGAAATAAAAAAAAAACAGATTTCAATTTCAATACAATATTTATTGCATAAAAGAAAAGAAGGTTAATTAGTAGAAGGTCTTCAGGAAAAAATATATTACAGTACCTAAAAGTTCTGAGAGAGAAGGCACCAGAAATAGAAAGTAAAAAAAAAAAAGTAAAATTTCTGACAGTTAAAGAAGAACTTGTTCACATAATTTTTTAAGTAAATTATAGTGAGTAGCACTATAGTGATAGATTCCTTTCAGTACCTTTAAGAGTTATATAATAGTTTGTTTCAAAATGGCAAAACTTTAAATATCTTCTTTACACATATTTAATATTTTAATGAAAACATTTAAAGGTCAACTTAAAATTTGTGAAATAGTATTTAGTTTAATACAGCTTTTAAAAGATACATTAGCATAAAAGTTTGAAGGCCTCATGACCTGCAAGAATTGTCTGGTAACCTAAGTATATTATTTCCTATTCATCTCTGTTACATACTCCTTCAACTCTTTTTAATGCCCAGAACATTCTTTGAAATTGAAGAAAGCCCTGTGACAAGAAGGAAGGAAGTATGAGAGAAAGGGGTGATAGAAACCTGTCAACTGTAGTGTCTCCAGAGTGGATATTTACATGAATAATCAGTTTTACTCTTTTCTTCATCATGTTCAAGAAACTTCTGGCCTGCTTACTTATTCAGTTTCAGAACTGCATCTCTCATAATTGCTTCTGGACCTGCATACAGCATTGATGAGTAAAATAGTATTTACCTTACAACTCCCCACTGGAATAGCTGTAAGGGGAAAAAAGAAAGAAAGGAGAGTAAGATTCTTCTCTGTGAGAAAATTAAGCAGGACAGTGGCTTTCACCTTGAAAACGGAAAGCAAGATGAGTGACTGATAGAGGCATAATAACCAAGATACAAAGAACGAGGGGCCAAACTAGCTGTGTATTCTCAGTCATACCTCTCTGAGACACAGTCTCCTCAAAAAAGAGGGAAAAACTGTCTCAGATGTCACTGTCAGGTATGAATGAGATTAATATGAAAAGCATGATGAAATATCCAATATTAAAAAAATATTGTAAGAAATTTGTGAAGCTGGCAGGAAAAGAAAGAAGCATATTGAACTTATTGAAAAAATGAGGCCAGGAGATTCATTTTAATATGTTATGGTTTTCCTCTTCTAAGCAGTGCCCTTCAAAAGCTATATGATTATTTCAGAGATACTGTCATGGCTAAGACTTCTCTTTTAGGAATGTCTTCAAGACACAGTAATTTAGAATACTCTGTCTCTTCAAGAGTATTAATAAAATTTTGGTTTTGAGATAATTGTAGATTCACATGCAGTCGCAAAAACTACTAATAATACAGAGATATATTGTATACTCTTTCCCCTGATTATAGCATCTTGTAAAACTGGAGTACAATATCACAACCAGAATATTAACATTGATAGAGTACACTGATCTAATTCACGTTTCCCCAATATTATTTTGTGTGTGTGTGTGTGTGTGTGTGTGTGTAACAGGACATATAATTTTGTAAAGAAAATATAGATGAAAATTTTCATAACTATCAGTCTCTTGCCTACCTACACAGAATTTGAGGACCCTTAAAAAGAAAAGTAGTTGGAAATTTTCAGAAGCTTCGCTGCTTGGTAAAATCGTCCTGGGGTTGGGAAAACCTTAATGAAATACAAAATGTACAAACTGGAAAGGAAAAGTTTGACACATTGGAACTTATCAAAATGAAAACCTGTATGGAGAAATACACCATTAACAAAACTTAAAGGCAAGATATAAACTGGGGAAAGATATTTGCTATGTATATAAAGGGCAAAACATTAGTACTGAAAATATACAGTAAGATTCTATAAATGAATATGAAGATAAAAATACACTATAGAAAAATGAAGATTTTAGGCTAACACTTGATTCATGGAAACAAGAGTATAAACAAAGCATAAGTGAAAAAATGTTCAGTTAGGGAAATACAAGCTAAAGTAACAAAATATTACCTCATTATTTATAACAATTTGCAAGTTGATAATATAAAGTAGAAATGAATAAAATAGTAATAATAACTCCTATTAATTGAGTGTTGTGTGTGAATTATCTAATTTAATCCTGAAATAAGAGCTCTGAGACAGGTGATGTCAGTGTAAGTTGAATGAGCTGCATTGAAGCTGCTGCTGCTGCTGCTGCTGCTGCTGCTGCTGCTGCTGCTGCTGCTGCTGCGTCGCTTCAGTCGTGTCTGACAGGCAAGAACACTGGAGTGGGTTGCCATTTCCTTCTCCAATGCATGAAACTGAAAAGTGAAAGTGAAGTTGCTCAGTCATGTCCGACTCTTTGCGACCCCATGGACTGCAGCCTACCAGGCTCCTCCGTCCATGGTATTTTCCAGGCAAGAGTACTGGAGTGGGTTGCCATTGCCTTCTGCGCATTGAAGCTGCTGCTGCTACTGCTAAGTCACTTCAGTCGTGTCCGACTCTGTGCGACCCCATGGATGGCAGCCCACCAGGCTCCCTCATCCCTGGGATTCTCCAGGCAAGAACACTGGAGTGGGTTGCCATTTCCTTCTCCAATGCATGAAAGTGAAAAGTGAAAGTGAAGTCGCTCAGTCATGTCCAACTCGTAGCGACCCCATGGACTGCAGCTCACCAGGCTCCTCCGTCCATGGGATATGCCAGGCAAGAGTACTGGAGTGGGGTGCCATTGCCTTCTCTGGCATTGAAGCTAGTATCTATTAAAACTTAAACTGTACATACCTCATGACTCAGCAATTTCACTTCTTAGCATCATCTACCCTGGAAACCTAGTTGCACATGTGCACAAAGAAGAATATGCAATAATGTCTACTGCAGCAGTGTCTGGGATAGTGAAAAATTGGAAAGGAACTAATTGTCCGATAATAAGAGAATGGTTAATTGTCTAACTCTAGCTTGAATGAATGAATAGAGCAATCGATACTAACATGGATAAATCTTCAAAATATATTGTTAAGTAGAAAAAGCAAGTTATAGACCAATATAATTTATGTCAAACACAGCATCAGCTCTATACATTTACTATATGGCATATATACATGCATATAATATATATTAATCTTAATTAAACTTAATTTTTATTGAGAAAAAACTAAAGCTCAGGGAGTCTAAGCAACTTTCCATTTGATATTTATGAGACATCTCAAAGCATTGTAATTACTTACTGTTTATGTGCAATGGCAGAAGGATACACAGGGATAAATCAGGTTGCTGATCTCAGTTCTGCTACTACTAACTGGCTGTATTATCATTGATAAGTCAGTTACCCCTCTGACTCTCATTATTCCAGTTGAAAAATGGCAATTATAATACCCATTTCTCTTACAGGGTTGTTTTCTGGGTAAAATGGGGTACCACATATAAAGATCTTAGCACTGTACCTGTAACAAAGGAAGCCCTCGAAACTTGGTAGCTATTCTTCTTTTCAAAGCTATTCTTAATAACACTGAGAAAGTGAAAGAAAAACAGCACTGGTGCTTAACTCTGGGAATGTTCAGTTTGTTAGGAAGAGATTTGTTATGAAATATTATCTTAGTTGAGCTTTTTTCATGAGGATAGGAAAGGTGTTGTAGGCTGTAGAAATAGGATACAGGAATGTTGGAATGCAAGCTGGGGTGAAACACAATGGGAAATTTGATGAGATACCTTTGGCTGAATCAAAAAGTGGCAGGGAGTGGGAATTTGGGGAAGACTGTGAAATAACTTTGTTGCCTTGCTCTAATATCTGAGTAATTCTACTGATCAAGTGGAGTATTGAAGGATTTTAAATAGTCATGGTTAACCCAAGATGGCAGAATAGGACATTTATTGTGGGGGGTGGAGAGGGGGAGAAGTGAGGTCGTGGCCAGGAGGGAAGAAGCCAAGCAGAGTCTGAATAGTAGGTTCAAACCAGTAATTAAAAGCATGGTACTTAACTACAAGGTCTAATGACTCATGTGTCATAAAACAGTAAGGAGAACCAGGGAAAAGTGAGAGGAGGCAGCTCATACTAAGAATTGTATAGAGTATATTACAAATACTGCTAAAAACATGATTATTTCTTGTGGCAGTAGCCATGTATAGTTGAAGCATAGTTGATTTACAATGTTTCAGTTATACAGAAAAAAAAAAATATATGTGTATGTATTCTTTTGCAGATTCTTTTCCCTTATAGGTTATTACAAGATAGTAAATATAGTTTCCTGTGCTATACTTGTTGTTTATCTATTTTATATATAGTAATTTCATTCTTTTTTATGGCCAAGTAATATTCCATTGTGTGTGTGTGTCTGTGTCTGTGTGTCTACATCTTTTTTGTTTCTTTATCCATTCATCTGTCAGTGAACATTTAGGTTGCTTCCATGTCTTGGCTATTGTAAATAGTCTTCAATGAACATTGGGGTGCACATATCATATAAATTCTTTTTTTATATGGATATCCAATTGTTACAGGACTATTTGTCAGAAACATTCCTTTCTGCCCTTTTCTGCACCTGTATCAAAAATCAAATATCCACATGTATATAATGGATCTATTCATCTAATTTTATGCTAATACCACACATTCTTGATCATGATAGCTTTATGATAAAGATTTATCTTGAAATCAGATAGTGTCAGTCCTTTCACTTTGTTCTTTTTCAGAGCTGTTTTGGCTTTTCTAGATCCTTTGTAGTTTTGAGCGAATTTAGAATCAGCTTGTTAACTTCTATAAAAAATGAAAACTTGTTTTGATATTGATTTTGATTGCATTGGCTCTACAGATAAATCTGGGGAGAATTGACATCTTAACAATATTGAGTCCTCCAATTCATGAACATGGTATATCTCTCCATTTATTTAGATCTTCTTTGATTTTTCTTAGTAGTGTTTTGTAGTTTTTATTCTATGATTGTATACATCTTTTGTCATGTTTATCCCTATTTATTTCATAGTTTTTGATGCTATTAAAATGTTCTGTATGACTCAGGAAACTCAAACCAGGGCTCTGTAAACACCTAGAGGGGTGGGATGGGGAGGTGGTGGGAGGGATGTTCAAGAAGGAGGGGGCATAGATATACCTACGGCTGATTCATGTTGATGCCTGGCAGAAACAAACACAATACTGTAAAGCAATTATCTTTCGATTAAAAGTAAATAAAATTTTAAAATGTTAAAAAAATAAAGAACTTAAGAAGATACATTTTATATTTACCCAGATACTTACCATATCTATTGCTTCATTTCAGAAGATCCAGATTTCCTTCTGGTATCATTTCTTTTCATCCTGAAGAATTTCTTTCAGCATTTCTGGTGACAAATTCTATTAGTTGTTCTTCATCTGAGAATGGGCTTCCCAGGTGGCGCTAGTGGTAAAAAATCTGCCTGCCTATGTAGAAGACCCAAGAGAAGTGGGTTTGATTCCTGGGTTGGGAAGATCCCCTGGAGTAGGAAATGGCAACCCACTCCACTGTTCTTGCCTGGGACATTCCACGAACAGAGAAGTTTGGCGGGCTGCAGTGTATGGAGCCACAGAGAGTCAGATACGACTGAGCACATCTGTTGTTGTTGTTCAGGCGCTCAGTTGTGTCCAACTCTTTGCAACCCCATGGACTGCAGCACGCCAGGTCTCCCTGTCCTTCACCAACTCCAGGAGTTTGCTCAAACTCATGTCCATTGAGTCGGTGATGCCATACAACCATCTTGTCCTCTGTTCTGCACATCTGAGAATGTCTTTATTTTGCCTTTATTCCTGACAGGTATTTTTTCTTTTTTTCTGGATATATAAGTTGGGGTTGGCAGTTCCTTACTTTCAGCATGTTAAAGATGTTTTACTGTCTTTTGAGCTCCATGATTTTTGATGAAAAAATTGAAATCCTTTAAATCTTTATTCTTCTGCATGTCCTGTTAACCTATCTGCCTTCAAGGATTTTTCTTTATCTTTGGTTTTCAGCAGCTGGATTATGATGTGTCTAGATTTATCCCTATTTGAATTTTTCTCTTTGGGGTCTGACGATTTTCTTGAATTTATAAATGTATGTCTCTTACTAAATTTGGGGAAATTTTCCTCATTATTTCTTCAAGGACATTTTGTATATCAGTTGTTTACTGCTTTTATTCCAGGACTCCTGATGACCCCTGTTATACCATTTGATATTATCCTACTAATCCCCAGAAATTTATTCAAATTTCATTGTTCCTTCTCTTTGTTACTTATATTATGTATTTTCTATTGACCTGTCTTCAGGATCATTGACTATTCCTTCTGTCATCTCCATTGTACGGTTGATTCCATCAAGTGATTTTAAAATTTCAGATATTATAATTTTCAGTTCTAGGAGATCTGTTTGATTTTATTCACAGCTTATACTTCTCTTTTAACTACTTTGTCTTTCCATTTACTTCTAGCATGTTAGCATGTTTATCTTTTCCTTATAAGAATAGTTTAAATATCTGTTGTTGTTGTTGACACTTCCAACATTTAGGTCTTTCAGGAATTGTTACCTAATGATTTTCATTTCTCTTTAGAAAGTGAAGTCTCTCAGTCATGTCTCACTCTTTGGGACCCCATGGACTGTAGTCTACCAGGCTCCTCCATCCATCCATGGAATTTTCCAGGCAAGAGTACTGAAGTGGATTGCCATTTCCTTCTCCAGGGGGATCTTCCCAACCCAAAGATCAAACCCAGGTCTCCCACATTGTAAGCAGATGCTTTTACTGTCTGAGCCACCAGGGAAGAGTGTAGTCACTCTTTAGGAGGGACTACAATTTCTGTGACTCTTTGTGTTCTGAGTAAATTTGGGATTATACCATAGCATTGTGAGTGTTCTGGTATACAGACTCTTGGCCCTGTTATAATCCTCTAGAGATTTTTTATTTTATTTTTGTTTGTTTTAGTAGGATATCAACCCAGTTAGGTTTAAACCACAATCTCTACATTAGCTGCTGTTGGTGGTGGGTTTCAATCTCAGTTCAGTTTCCTAGACCTTTGCTATGCTGTTTGGATCTAGTCCACACATATATAGTCCAAGAATGAGTCTGAGATTTTTTGAGTTCATACACAAAATTAGGGAATCCCTTTCTTTGCATCTCTTCTTGCTATGGTTCTTCTTACACTGTATGGTCTGCAAAGTTATGTTTCTTGATTTTTCGGGCCAGTAAGATTCAGTCAGGCAATTCAAGAAATTAGACCCACTTTGGAGGCAAATCCATACAAGAAAAGAGATTTTAAAAATTCAGAAACTCTTCTCTCTGCAGGTCATTTCTCCAATTCTTGACTTCCTTCTGCCTGCTATTCTTTATTCTAAGTCTTCAGGTAGGTTTTTTTGTGTGTGTATGTGTTGTCCTGTTTTCAGCTGTAATCAGCAGAAGAGATAGTCTTTATTGAGATTAGCTTGCCGTGTCAAAAAGAACCTCATTTATATATATATATATATATATATTTTTGCCATATCACTTGGCATGTGGAACTTCCCTGACCAGGGATTGAACCTGTGCCCCCTGCAGTGGAAAGGCAGAATCTTAACCACTGGTCCACTAGAGACCACCACCTTATTTTAAAAATCATACTCATGTTAAAGTATTTGTTGAAATGTCCCATAGTATGATATTCATTTGCTAATTGTTGAGCGTATTGGTTTTCTTTACTGCCCAAAGTTTTTTTTATTTGTTTTGTAAATTCATTTTGAGAAGATATCTTTGTTATATCTTTCTCCTCATTTCATTAATGCAATCCATAGCTTACAGTCTATGAACTATCCTAGCAACTTTCATGTAAGTATAGTACTATTACTACTATTAAAATAATAGCTAATATTTATATGTCTTATACTACCAGCCAGATTTTAGTTCAAGTGGTTTAAATTTAATTTTTATACTTTAATCTTTTATATATGTATAAAGTATTTTGTTGGGATTTTGATAGAAATTGCATGAAATCTATAGATTATTTGGAGAGAAGTGACATATTTCTTATGTTCAGTGTTCCAATACATGAGCACAACATGTCTCACCATTTTGTTAAATCTTTGATTTCTTTCATCCATATTTTGTAGTTTTCAGCACACAAGTCCTGTACATTTTTGTTAGATTTATACCTGTTTCAGTTTTTGAATTAATGACTGTTTACATTTTTTGTTTCAATGTGTTCATTGCTAGTGTATAGAAATATATTTGAGTCTTGTATGTTAGATCTTGGTCCTTTGATTTTGCTGAATTCACTTATTAGTTGTAGGAGGTTCAGTTCAGTTCAGTTCAGTCGCTCAGTTGTGTCCGACTCTTTGCGACCCCATAAATTGCAGCACGCCAGGCCGCCCTGTCCATCACCATCTCCCGGAGTTCACTCAGACTCACGTCCATCCAGTCCATGATGCCAACCAGCCATCTCATCCTCTGTTGTCCCCTTCTCCTCCTGCCCACAATCCCTCCCAGCATCAGAGTCTTTTCCAATGAGTCAACTCTTCGCATGAGGTGGCCAAAGTACTGGAGTTTCAGCTGTAGCATCATTCCTTCCAAAGAAATCCCAGGGTTGATCTCCTTCAGAATGGACTGGTTGGATCTCCTTGCAGTCCAAGGGACCTTCAAGAGGCTTCTCCAACACCACAGTTCAAAAGCATCAATTCTTCAGTGCGTAGCCTTCTTCACAGTCCAACTCTCACACCCATACATGACCACAGGAAAAACCATAGCCTTGACTAGACGGACCTTAGTTGGCAGAGTAATGTCTCTGCTTTTGAATATACTATCTAGGTTGGTCATAAATTTTCTTCCAAGGAGTAAGCATCTTTTAATTTCATGGCTGCAGTCACCATCTGCAGTGATTTTGGAGCCCAAAAATATAAAGTCTGACACTGTTTCCACTGTTTTCCTATCTATTTCCAATGAAGTGATGGGACCGGATGCCATGATCTTTGTTTTCGGAATGTTGAGCTTTAAGCCAACTTTTTCACTCTCCTCTTTCACTTTCATCAAGAGGCTTTTTAGCTCCTCTTCACTTTCTGCCATAAGGATAGTGTCATCTGCATATCTGAGGTTACTGATATTTCTCCCAGCAATCTTGATTCCAGCTTGTGTTTCTTCCAGTCCAGCGTTTCTCATGATGTACTCTGCATAGAAGTTAAATAAGCAGGGTGACAATATACAGCCTTGACGTACTCCTTTTCCTATTTGGAACCAGTCTGTTGTTCCATGTCCAGTTCTAACTGTTGCTTCCTGACCTGCATACAGATTTCTCAAGAGGCAGGTTAGGTGGTCTGGTATTCCCATCTCTCTCAGAATTTTCCACAGTTTATTGTGATCCACAGAGTCAAAGGCTTTGGCATAGTCAATAAAGCAGAAAGAGATGTTTTTCTGGAACTCTCTTGCTTTTTCCATGATCCAGCGGATGTTGGCAATTTGATCTCTGGTTCCTCTGCCTTTTCTAAAACCAGCTTGAACGTCAGGGAGTTCACTGTTCACGTATTGCTGAAGCCTAGCTTTGAGAATTTTGAGCATTACTTTACTAGCATGTGATTTGAGTGCAATTGTGCAGTAGTTTGAGCATTCTTTGGCATTGCCTTTCTTTGGGATTGGAATGAAAACTGACCTTTTCCAGTCCTGTGGCCACTGCTGAGTTTTCCAAACTTGCTGGCATATTGAGTTCAGCACTTTCACAGCATCATCTTTCAGGATTTGAAACAGCTCAACTGGAATTCAATCATGTCCACTAGCTTTGTTCGTAGTGATGCTTTCTAAGGCCCACTTGACTTCACATTCCAAGATGTCTGGCTCTAGATTAGTGATCACATCATCATGATTATCTGGGTCATGAAGATCTTTTTTGTACAATTCTTCCATGTATTCTTGCCACCTCTTCTTAATATCTTCTGCTTCTGTTAGGTCCATACCATTTCTGTCCTTTTTCAAGCCCATCTTTGTATGAAATGTTCCCTTGGTGTCTCTAATTTTCTTGAAGAGATCTCCAGTCTTTCCCATTCTGTTGTTTTCCTCTATTTCTTTGCATTGGTCGCTGAAGAAGGCTTTCTTATATCTTCTTGCTATTCTTTGGAAAAAGAAGGTAAGGAGCAGCGGCTGTGCCTTGCTGGAGCAGCCGTGAAGAGATACTCCTCGCCCAAGGTAAGAGAAACCCAAGTAAGATGGTAGGAGTCGCAAGAGGGTATCAGAGGGCAGACACACTGAAACCATACTCACAGAAAACTAGTCAATCTAATCACACTAGGACCACAGCCTTGTCTAACTCAATGAAACCAAGCCATGCCTGCGGGGCAACCCAAGACGGGCAGGTCATGGTGGAGAGGTCTGACAGAATGTGGTCCACTGGAGAAGGGAATGGCAAGCCACTTCAGTATTCTTGCCTCGAGAACCCCATGAACAGTATGCAAAGGCAAAATGATAGGATACCAAAAGAGGAACTCCCCAGGTCATTAGGTCCCCAGTATGCTACTGGACATCAGTGGAGGAATAACTCCAGAAAGAATGAAGGGATGGAGCCAAAGCATAAACAATACTCAGTTGTGGATGTGACTGCTGATAGAAGCAAGATCTGATGCTGTAAAGACAATGTTGCATAGGAACCTGGAATGTCAGGTCCATGAATAAGGCAAATTGGAAGCGGTCAAATAAGAGATGGCAAGAGTGAATGTCGACATTCTAGGAATCAGCGAACTAAAATGGACTGGAATGGGTGAATTTAACTCAGATGACCATTATATCTACAACTGCAGGCAGGAATCCCTCAGAAGAAATGGAGTAGCCATCATGGTCAACAAGAGAGTCTGAAATGCAGTACTTGGGAATTTAACTCAGATGACCATTATATCTACTACTGCAGGCAGGAATCCCTCAGAAGAAATGGAGTAGCCATCATGGTCAACAAAAGAGTCTGAAATGCAGTACTTGGATGCAATCTCAAAAATGACAGAAATCTCTTGTTCATCTCCAAGGCAAACCATTCAATATCACAGTAATCCAAGTCTATGCCCCAACCAGTAATGCTGAAGAAACTGAAGTTGACAAGTTTTATGAAGACCTACAAGACCTTTTAGAACTAGCACCCAAAAAAGATGTCCTTTTCATTATAGGGGACTGGAATGCAAAAGTAGGAGAAACACCTGGAGTAACAGGCAAATTTGGCCTTGGAATGCAGAATGAAACAGGGCAAAAATTAATAGAGTTTTGCCAAGAAAATGCACTGGTCATAGCAAACACCCTCTTCCAACAACACAAGAGAAGACTCTACACATGGACATCACCAGATGGTCAACGCCAAAATCAGATTGATTATATTCTTTGCAGCCAAAGATGGAAAAGCTCTATACAGTCAACAAAAAACAAGACCAGGAGCTGACTGTGGCTCAGATCATGAACTCCTTATTACCAAATTCAGACTCAAATTGAAGAAAGTAGGGAAAACCGCTAGACCATTCAGGTATGACTTAAATCAAATCCCTTATGATTATACAATGGAAGTGAGACATAGATTTAAGGGCCTAGATCTGATAGATAGAGTGCCTAATGAACTGTGGAATGAGGTTCGTGACATTGTACAGGAGACAGGGATCAAGACCATCCTCATGGAAAAGAAATGCAAAAAAGCAAAATGGCTGTCTGGGGAGGCCTTACAAATAGCTGTGAAAAGAAGAGAGGCCAAAAGCAAAGGAGAAAAGGAAAGATATAAGCATCTGAATGCAGAGTTCCATTCGACTTTGGTGATGATAAATTAGAGGAAATTGTTCATTTTCCAAAAGGATTTAATTGCTTCAGTAAGTATTCTAGTACATTTAAATTTAATGTTTTTATTTTATTAAAAGGGGCAAATTAATTGCTAATATACCTATTCATTATTACTGATTATATTTTCCAGAATTTTCCAGATCATAGGGTTTGACAAGAGTTTGGACTGTTTCTGGATGTGAAAAGCCAGTATAGATATATAAGTTGGAGATCAAAATTTTGAATGTCTCATGCATTTCAATGGTTTATGGATTTGCTAGTATAGAATATTTGAAATTAAACCATTCCAGAATGTCTCATGGATTATAGGCACATAAGACTCATAAGAATCAAGAGACAATAAGGAGCAGCTTTTATCCTCACAGTCTTTAAATCAAGCTTCTGCCTGTTCTTGGGGTGTATTAGGTCATCCACTGGAAATTATTACTAACCTGCCCTGAAGTCTTTATCCAAACCACATTTTTTTTTCTTTTTAACACTCAGGTTAGAATTAGTTATGCCAATACAATGCTGGGCTGCCTGAGACGTGTGTGTATGCACTCATGCACACATACACACAATTCTGTACCTTTTTGAATTTCCAAGGCTATACTTGCTGATGGATATTTTCACTGATTAATATTTCCTGGGAATTATTCATTTCCCTGAGATTTAGTAATTCCTACTTATGGTTAATTTTATTGGCCAGTTACATAGTCTGAAATCAGACTTACTATAAAATTAGTCTCTCAGTTTGCAATTTGGCAATAAATAGTTTGACCTTTTTAAATTCATTTTGCTTCTGTCTCTTTCTTTTAGGCTGAGCAAATTTTTACTTTTCAGTTTAGGATTATGCATAACCCTTGTTCACAAAGTAGGGTAATGTCATAACAGTTTTATGTTTTATAATTCACCTGAAATTTACAACATGTGAATGCTTTGTCTTTCTCACGTAGGTAGAGAATATATCTCCAGGTCAGTTGTTTGCAAACTTGAGCATGTATCAGAAATACCCTGGAGGATTTTGTTCACACACAAATAGCTGGACCACAGCTTCAGAATTTCTGATTCTGTAGGTCTAAGGTGGGCCAGAGAATTTACATTTCTAACAAGTTCCAAGTGATGCTGAAGGTGCTTCTTCAAGGACCACACTTTGAAAACTCATTCTATGAGGATGGGAAAATGGGTTTTAATTCTGGTCTGGGGTGCAAATTATCTGAGTGAGCTTAAGCAAGCAATGAGCTTCCCAGGTGACTCAATGGTAAAGAATCCGCCTGCCAAGCAGGAGATATGGGCTCGATCCCTGGGTCAGGAAGATCCTTTGAAGAAGGAAATGGCAACCCACTCCAGTATTCTTGCCTGGGAAATCACATGGACAGAGGAGCCTGGTGGGCTACAGTCCTTGGGGTCGCAAAAGAGTCAAGCATGACTTAGCGACTCAATAGCAGCAGCAGCAGCAGCAACAGCAAGCAAGTCATATATATTCTATTCTTCAGTTTCTTCATCTGATAATTAAGATCATTGATACCTGGTCAGCCTGCTTTGTAGAGTTATTGGGAAGAGCCAGTGGAATAATACATATGAAAGTTTTTTTAATTTATTTATTTTAATTGGGGGCTAATTACTTTACAATATTGTTGTGGTTTTTGCCATACATTGACATGAATCAACCATGGGTGTACATGTGTTCCCCATCCTGAACCCCTCCTCCTGCCTCCTTCCCCATCCCATAAATTGAAAGAAATAAACCCCTATATGAAGTTGTTATATATTTTTAGAAGTTCTAAAAAGAGAGAATAATAATGTAAGAAATATTCACTTAAAAATACGGTGGCTCATACAATATTTGCAATTTTATGTCCTTCATATTTCCCCCTCTCTTTCCAGTTTTATAGCACATCAATGATTGCCTTTTGGTTTTTATCAAGCAGCAGATAAGTGGTTGGTGAATCAATAAACTCTTTGGCCTTGAGTCTCTGATTTTGCTTTTTCCCAAACATGTTCTCTTGGTAGCCTTCTGTTTTCTCCAGATGATTATTGCAGAAATATTTCACAGGGAATGGGATGACATTAAGCTTCAAGATATTGCTTCTTTTTCCTAAACAAACACTCTTATCACTAGAGGACAATCCTGCATTAGTCAATGACATATTAGTTGATATAAAGGTGTTCCTGTTAGTCTCTTTCAGCTATTCATGTTTCCTACCTATAAATCAGTGAAAGGTGCAATATGAACTTGATTGCTTAGAAAGACATGAAGGCAGGGAAGATAGGTTACATTTCAATACTAAATATTAAAGGACAAGCTTGCCATCAAAGCCATACCATTTGCTTTATTTGATCTATTGCTTTTAAACTGGAGGGACTCTGGAAAAGAGAAAGATCACATCATGCCAAAAGCTAATATGGAAAATTTTTCAGCATTTTGTATTTGTGTCAAATATAATAATGGGGGGTGGTTTCATATAAAGCTGTACAGCAATCATTTCTCTCATTTGAATGCTAATTATATTCTCAATGTATGAATTAATTATAACTTCTATTGACTATGTTGATATTGTTTAGAAAAATTATCTCTCAGATCAGATGAAAAATTCTGTCTTTGTATGAAAGGCTCAAGTGACTTGTTCTGGCATCCGGCATTAATATTCCTTGGTGTAAGCTTCATAAAACATTAAAACAGAATTAAACTCAGAAAGGGGACCAACACTGCTGACTTATTCATTTCAAGTTGAGAGAGGAGACCCCCTTTTTTATGTATGTGTAGGTAAAGACATATGCCTGTCCCACTGTCCCTGCCTTTTTACAGCATTTTTAGAGATTTAATCATATCCACCTAAAATGATTATCTTCAAAGCTAGAGCAGGATTTATTAAACCCTGAAGTGTTTGGGCAAAGGCAGTAATTTTGTGTGAGCATGCTTTGTCTAAAGCTATTTTGAACATGCTCTGTGCCAGATAGAGAGAGGGAAAGATTTCCCCCAAATAGGAAGAAAGGCTACGGGTAAATGAGTACTGACATTTTTTACACAGTTCTTGCTCAAAAAGCTTGAAGATTTTCAAGTGCTTCATTGCCCCTCCTTGCATTCTTCCCTTTTGGACTGAAGTGTAGTGTAGAGAGGTCTGTGGTGTAGGGGACTAAAAGTAAAAAATCTACGATGATAACTGACCTTGAGTTATGCTTCTGGAAGAGAGACTATAGAATTTAATTTCCATATGTTACCATTCTTTTTTGGGTCAAAGAGATTCCTAGCCTGGTAAAAACAATTAGAAACAGTCAATATTCTGATATTCCCCAATACATATTAATTCATTTATTCATAAATTTATTTGATAAATATTTATTAAATCCTTATCATCTGCCATGTAACGTTTTAGATGCTGAAGCTATCATAGCAGATAAAGCAAAGTCCCTAATCCCAAGAAGTTTACATTAGTAGAAGGCAGTAAACAATAAACAAAAAGGTAAGAAAAGTTTGAGCATATCAGATGGTGTTAAGTGCCAAGGAGAAAAATAAAGCAGGGTGTTATGGTATGAATGCTTGTATCCTGCCATTGAAATTCATATTTTTTGGCCACACCATGTAGCTTCTGGGATCTTGGTTTCCTGACGAGGGATCAAGCCTGAATGCCCTGGCAGTGGAAGAGTAGAGTCCTAACCACTGGGATGCCAGGGAATTTCCCAAATTCACATGTTGAAGCCTAACCCCCAGTGTGATGATTCTAGGAAATGGGACCTATGAGAGGTGATTAGGTTATGAGGGTGGAGCCCTCATGAATGAGATCAGTGCCCTTATAAGCAAGACCCCAAAGAGCTCCCTCGTCTCTTCTGCCATGTGAGGACACAGTGAGAAGATGGCTAGCTGCAAATCAGAAAATGGATCCTCACCAGGCACCTAATCTGCCAGCACATTAATCTTGAACTTACAGCCTCCAAAACTATGAGAAATAAATGTCATGGTTACAAGCCACCTTCAGAATATGAGATGGTTAGATAGCATCACCAACTAAATGGACATGAATTTGAGCAAACTCCGGGAGATAGTGAGGGGCAGGGACGACTGGTGTGCTGCAGTTAATGGGATCATAAAAAGATTTGGACATAATTTAGCAACAACAACAGGCTACCTTATCTGTGGTATTTGGTTAAGACAGCCCAAATGGACTAAGACACAGGGTAAGAGAGATAAGTAGAGATGGGGAATGAGGATAGGGTTCCTTATGAGGAGGGAAAAGATCACTTCAGAATAAGATCCAAGGTGGGAGTGTTCTTGGTATGAATGAAAATAATATCAGAGAGGCTGGAGAAAGATGAATGAAGGAAAAGATCAAAGGAGATGAGATCAAAGAAGTTTGTGTGTGTAAGTGAGAAAGATGGGAGTGGGGTTCAAATCATTTAGGGTCTTATATTCTAAGGTCATTGACTTTTAAGTCAGAATAAGCTAGAAAGCCATTAGAAGGTTTTGAATGGAGAAAAGATGTGACTTTTCTCAGTTTAAATGAATCTGGATGCTCTGTGTAAAATAGACTGGGGAACAAGGGCAGAAGTGAGGACACCACTTAAAAGGATTTTTCAATAATTCAGGGTAAGGATAATGATGGCCTGAACCAAAATAGTAGTGATGAAGGTAGAGAAAAGTGATTAATATATTGGATGAATTTTAAAGAAAGAAATTTGCTGATGGAATGCCTATGGGATATGACAGAAAAAGAGAAGGCATGATGACTCTAAGGTTGTTGGCCTGAATAAATGAAGTTTACATGTACTGAAATGATGAAAATGGGGAGTGAGCAGATTTCGGGTGTGTGTAAAGTAACCAGGAAAACGTGTGTGTGTGTGTGTGTGTGTGTGTGTGTGTGTGTGTTAGTCACTCAGTCATGTCCAACTAAAGAGTTGTAAAGCAACCCCATGGACTATAGCTCACCAGACTCCTCTGTCCATGGTATTCTCCAGGCAAGAATTCTGGAGTGGGTTGCCATTCCCTTCTCCGGGGATCTTCCCAACCCGGGGATCTTCCCAACCCAGGGATCAAACCTGGGTTTCCTGCATTGCAGGCAAATTCTTTACCATTTGAGCCACCAGGGAAGCCCAACCAAGAAAATACCACCCCCCAAATAAAACATTCTTCTGAGTCTAGGCTCATATATCCAACTGATTACCTGAAATCTTCCTTTAGTTGTCATATAGTCTTCAAAATGTCACACTTTCATGTGCAAAATGAAACTTTGATCTCTTGACTCAAACCTCATTGCCATGTTCAACCAGGGATTATTATTTAGCCTTATTATTTTTGATTCTTCCTACTTCATCACCTTCCTACATCCAATTCAACTATGAATCTTGTTGCTTCTACTTCCAAAATATATTTGGAAAACCCGCCACTTCACCCGCCACTTCTCTCCATCCCCATTGCCATTTCCCTGATCCAACTCACCATCACTTATTTACCTGAGCCAGGGCCACAGCTTCCTAACTAGTTCCCATGCTTCTGTTCTTGCCCACCTCCTATTCATTCTCTACGTCACAGCCAGAAGAAACTCTACAACGACAAATATGATTATTTCATTCTTCTGCTTAAAACTCTTCAGCTGTTTTTCACTTCTCTTTGGAAAAAAAAAAATGAAAAAAAATTTTTTTAACGAGTTGTATGAGTTGACTATAGATTCCTCTCCAATCTCATCTTTTTTCTTTTTCTTTTTTTTTTTTACCCTCCTACTTACCTTCTGTGGTCCAGCTACATGGGACTCTTCATTCACTTAAATTTGCTCACTTGCTTCCCACCTCCAAACTTTGCTCCTTCTTTTCAACTTCAGTAGCCTCCTCCTCCGAGAAGTCTTCCTTTCCTGACTATTCATGTGTGCCCTGTTGCTGAATGTATGTTGCATATCCTAAGACATTAAAGAAGTGGAAAATTAACTATGCCAATCTGGATGATTGGGAGAAATTAACTTTTCCAAATGAATACCTTGCCTTAAACCCTCTCTTTCCTAAAATATTATTCCTAATTTGTATTTTCAAGTGTGATATTGTGAGAACGCTATTTCAATATTTGGTGTTGTGTGCTATAAAGGGATTTTGGAGGAATTTTAAACAGGATATTTTAGATTATGGATACTTTAAAATGCAATAAACCTCTCTGTATTTGGAAACAAAATTAAGAACAACCTTTATTCATCACCCTGTTTTATTTTTTTCTTGACCTAGATTACTATTTGATGCTATCTGTTTTACTATATATTTACTTGATTCCCTTTCTAGATTGTAAGCTGGATGATGGCAGAGATTATAACTGTTTTTCACCACTCTGTACACAGGGCTTCCCTGGTGGCTCAGATGGTAAAGAATCTGCCTGCCAATGCAGGAGATGCAGGTTCGATCCCTGGGTTGGGAAGATCCCCTGGAGGAGGGCACGGCAATCCACTCCAGTATTCTTGGCTGGAGAATTCCATGGACAGAGAAGCCTGATAGGCTACAGGACATGGGATTGAAAAAAGTCAGACACGACTGAGCAACTAACACTCACTTTCACACAGTGCTTAATACAGGCTTTTGTCCCTTGGAGATGATCATTTCATTTGTGCTGTATGCTGAGCAATAAATGCAATAGTGTATTCCATTCTAAATGATCCTTTATTCAATTAAAAAAAAATACTAAGTGCTATGGCTAACACCCTGAGATAGATATATACATGGCTAACACCCTGAGATAGATGTATACGGCAGAAAAATCTCTAAATTTTGGACTAGTGTGAGTCAGAGAAGATACCCTCATTAAATTGTGACTAAGTGAGAAAAGACAATGTAGTGTTTACATATGTGTTACTTTGCAATTTTACTTTAAGTAGTGTGTCACATATATGAGTATATGGAGAGTAGGGAAGTGATGGGTAGGTGGTGTAATAAAAAATCTTCATGAAGTCTAAATTTTGAAGTAGACATGAAAAAAAAGAGGGAAGAGTTTGAGAATTATTTGGAGAGAATATTCCAGATAGAAGGTACTCAGGAATAAATATGTAGGGAGATTGAAAAGTATGGATTGACTAAAGAATTTAGCATTTAGAAGTCTAGTTTAGTTGGGATTTAAAGACTATAT
This sequence comes from Capricornis sumatraensis, assembly GCF_032405125.1. Taxonomy (NCBI): domain Eukaryota; kingdom Metazoa; phylum Chordata; class Mammalia; order Artiodactyla; family Bovidae; genus Capricornis; species Capricornis sumatraensis. Next base: position 101,403,857 of record NC_091092.1, on the reverse strand, counting down.
ACTAGAAATTAGTGAAGAGGAATGGCTGAAATATGAATTGAAGTACAGTTGTAAAGGGCTTTGGCTTGAGGAGTTTGGGCATATCTCCTCAATTGTTAGCAATAAGGCAATCCATTGGAGACTTTGTTGAGAAAGGCAGTATTATCTAAGCTGAACTTTAATGAATTATTTCAGAATTAGGTAAAATGAATGGTTTAGTGGTTTTAAAACATGTTCACAAAATCATTGACATTCTTCCAACCAAGAAGTAGAGTTGATATTTTGAATTATCCAACAGAGTGCAAAAGAATTGCACTAGGTCAGAAAAGGCCATGTTGCTTCCTCCATGGTTTTTCTTGGATCACCTGAGAAATCCAAACCTCAGGCTGCCATTTTTTGACAAAACTCAAGCCACAAATAGAGGCTTTTTGTGGACTCTCCAGCCAACAGTTCCAACTCCACCCAGTATTCAAGTTATTTTAGCCCAGGTGCCAGGCTGCAGAGTAAACATGTCTTCATATGATTCCAGCCTGCAGCTATGAAATCATCCCCAGCCTTCAGGTCTTTCTTGCAGAAGCTACATATATCATTAAACAGATGCAATTCATTCCCACTCTGTCCGCTTCAAATCCCTGATCCACAGAATCCATGAGCATGAGAAAATGCTTGTCTCACACCACTAATTTAAGGGTAATTTGTCACATAGCAATAGATACTTGGAACAAATGGCATATATATAGAGAGAGAACTGGGAAACAGAGATCACCCAGAAGTTCTAATGATGCTTTGTATAAGAGACATCTCCACCTCTATAGAATCTAGTTCAGAGACTGGGAAACCAAGCAGAAAATGTGATTCATGAACTACTGTGGTCCGTCTAGTCAAGGCTATGGTTTTTCCAGTAGTCATGTATGGATGTGAGAGTTGGACTGTGAAGAAGGCTGAGCACTGAAGAATTGATGCTTTTGAACTGTGGTGTTGGAGAAGACTCTTGAGAGTCCCTTGGACTGCAAGGAGATCCAACCAGTCCATTCTAAAGGAGATCGGTCCTGGGTGTTCTTTGGAAGGAATGATGCTAAAGCTGAAACTCCAGTACTTTGGCCACCTCATGAGAAGAGTGGACTCATTGGAAAAGACTCTGATGCTGGGAGGGATTGGAAGCAGGAGGAGGAGACAACAGAGGATGAGATAGCTGGATGGCATCACGGACTCAATGGATGTGAGTCTGAGTGAACTCTGGGAGTTGGTGATGAACAGGGAGGCCTGGTGTGCTGCAATTCATGGGGTCACAAAGAGTCGGACATGACTGAGCAACTGAACTGAACTGTGCCGTATTTTAAATGAACCTCACTGAATTTGTTGAAATTTGGAATGTTATTAGTTCTTTGAGGTATATGGCCTAACCAAGGATGATGAAAATATTGGCCACAAATATCCTTGTGACTTAGGGACAGGGACGGACTTCTTATAAAAGCACAAACACATGGAAAATGACACCAACATTAGACACAATATGGACAAAGTTGATAGCAGGTTGGTTAAAAAATGAGAGAAAGCATTTGCCTGAAACTGACATGGAATTAATATCTGGAATGTATAGGCAATTCCAGCAAATAAGCAAGAAGAGAAGATACTCTTTGTAGAAAACTGGGCAAAAATATTAATAAAAAATTTGCAGAATAAATTAAAAAAACCAACAAGCATATATGTGAAGGTACTCAAAATCAAGAGTAATTAGAGAAATGAATATTAAAATAATAATGAGAATCCACTTTACATCTGAATGGAAAAAATAAGGAAATTTGGTAATGCCAGGTATTGCTGGGAATGTAGGGATGTATTGCTGAATGAGAGCAAGAAACAAAGCAGCCATTCTGAACAATTTGATACTCCTTAGACTAAGCAACAATATGCATACACTATGACCTAGCAATTCTTCATCTGGGACTAATCTATAAGAAGTCCTCACACAGCTCCATAAAGGGAAATACATGGGATTCTTAACTACTTTATTGCAGTCATGAGTTGACGCTACCTGGGTGTCCATTCACTGGGAGACTGGAGAAAAGAAAAATACTGGATATTCATCGCAGAGTATCATACAGGAAGTAGAGGCAAGAATTTAGATATGTATGGATCCAAAAAAGAGTTCAAAGTTGGGGCAAAAAGTAAGAAAAAAAGAGATAGATAATAAAGTATCAGTTTCATAAATTAAAATGTCATCAGTACAGAATACCCATCCATATTTGCCAAGAGCTTAAATGAACCATCAAGAATAGTTGCTGAAGGGTGTGGTACTGGACATGAGTAAGAGACCAAAAGGGAATAAATAAGTAAATAAAATAAAAGCTAAGTCTTGCACAAACCAAAGATTATACCATGAAATGAAAGGTATGATGAATGTAACTTTCTATACCTGAAATCCAAAGATCATAACACAAAACAATAAATTCAGTTCAAAGCTCTGGCAATTCTGATTGTTTTGATTAGTTTTAATTTTTCCTTAAATTAGATTATTTTGTCCTCTCTACATTTTTATCTGAATATATACAATTAAGTGAGACTATCAGGTGTGGGGTACTAATGTGCTGCAAATTTCTATCAAGAAATTTCCCAATAGCTCATTTGGAAATCTTGTGATTCTGTACTTTGATTCAAGAGACTTAAATTTTTCCTTGATTATGAAAATAATCCATATTAATTGTGGAACATTTAGAAAATACAAGAAAAATGTTAAGAAAAATACTTTAAAAAAGAATAAAGAAGAAAATAATCTCCACTATAATCTCACCACTCAGAAATAATTACAGTTAGTATTTGGATGTATTTATTTCCAGTCTTTTTTCTAAATATGTCTATGTAAGTATTAATATTAAACATGCATATAGATGCACAAATATATGAAATTTTTGCAATCATACTATATGCAAATTTCACTGTTGTCAGAATTAAGTAATGTATCTTTTTAAATCTTTGCTTGGTTTACAGGTATTAATGGCATCTCTGTTACAGATTTTTATTTTCTCTTTTGTGAATCTTTATTATTCTATAGAATTCTTGTTAAAAATCAATTATATACTTCCTCTATATATGAATATCATTAAATCTTTGTTGTGCTTCTTTTAATTTAATTTATGCCAAAATATTATAAAGTTGTTTTTAGATATAAAAGTATCATTCATTCTTTTCTGTTTCTCCACATTATTTTTAAGCTTAGAATGCTTTACCTCACCTACAATTTCTTCTTTCTTGTCTATGTATCTGTGAATATTTATTTATAATTTTAAAAATTCTTTGATCAAGTCAGGAACTTATTTTCTATAATATGAAGAGATGTCTACATTAATCTTGTCAGCTGTTGTCATTGAATAGTCCTTAATTTTTCTATTACATCTCACTTCTTCCATTCTGATTAATTATTTCACTCACACACACACACACGTTTCTCTCTCTACTGTGGCATTAATTGATTTGTCTATCCTTGCACCAGAATTAAAATGCTATAATTATTATAGGTTTACAATGTATTTTAATAACTAGAATTCCTGTAATACCCTTTTTTAAAACCATATTCTTATCTATCCACTTCTTTGCAGTTGAACTTCAGAATTATTTTAAGATTCAAAAATAAATTCCATTTGGTACTTGACTGACAATTACATTGAAACAACACAATCATCTGGGAATAAACAGAATCATCAAGATATTTTGAAGTTATATACAAAATGATGCATCCCTTCATTTATTTGAGTCATTTTAAAAATCTTTCAATAAAGTGTAGGCATCCTCTTCATTCGCATTGTTCACAGTGTCTTCAGTGAGGCTATTCTGGATGGCTGCTGCAGTCATCAAGCACCATACAACCTGACACCAAACCACCTCAGTGGTGGCTAAAATGGTCACTTCTGACCAACCATGAAAAGAAGGAGATTGGTGTAAACTGAGCTGGGGAGGCTTACTCCTATCTGCTTTAAAAAGAAATTTCAGTGCAGGTTTGCAGTGGCTGCCTAGTGTATTTTTCCCACAGACCTTGCAGTCTCTAGGGGAAGACAGTCAGGGTGAAGCCTATCCTTCAAAACCTATTATTATTTCAGAAGAGAGATCCATAATATTTTTCTAAATTTAGTCTCATCTTTACTGCATTTCGTGGAAACTCCTTGTAGGATTTAGCCAATAATTGGGCATTACTCACATTTTCACTGTTATGGCTTTATATCTTATTTTGCTCTTTTATGAGAATTTTAATGAAAACATGGGTCAAGGCAAGCTAAGTACTGCTGTAGTAACAATCAATCCCAAAATGTCATGAGCTTTATATAAGACAAGTTTATTTTTCATTCTTAATCTTTGTCCAATATATGCCATCTGGAGGAATCTCGTTGTAGGCTTAGGGAGATTCCGCTTATCACTGCTTGCCTTATCGCTCCAGCAGGGAAAGGAAATGTAGTGAATCACGTTCCGGCTCTTAAAGCTTCCACACAGAAATATCACTTTAACACTCTGTCATTGACCAAAGAAAGTCATATAGCCTTGAAAGTGAAAGTGAAGTCGCTCAGTCGTGTCCAACTTTTTGCGACCCCATGGACTGTAGCCTACCAGGTTTCTCCGTCCATGAGATTCTCCAGGCAAGAATATTGGAGCGGGTTGCCATTTCCTTCTCCAGGGGATTCTCCAGGCAAGAATATTGGAGCGGGTTGCCATTTCCTTCTCCAGGGGATCTTCCCAATCCAGGGATAGAACCGTGGTCTCCCGCATTGCAGGCAGACACTTTAACCTCTCAGCCACCAGGGAAGCCCCCTATAGCCTTACCTGATATTAAATGAGAGCTTCCCTAGTGGCTCAGATGGTAAAGCGTCTGCCTGCAACGAGGGAGACCCGGGTTCGATCCCTGGGTTGGGAGGATCTCCTGGAGAAGGAAATGACAACCCACTCCAGTATTCTTGCTTGGAGAATCCCACGGATGGAGGAGCCTGGTAGGCTATAGTCCATGGGGTCACAAGAGTCGGACACAACAAGGAGGTATAATCCCATCCTATGCCAGAAGGAGAGCAAGCTATTTGATTTGTGAACTGCCCAATGACTAGTATACTTTAACATTTTAAAAGTCTCATTTCAGTGACTTTAAAAAGGATGGTCATCTGGCTTCTTAATCATTTACAATAAATAGATTGAGTCACTTAACAAATGAGTAGTGCATTAGAAGCCAGAAAGGTATTAATCCTTGTAGAAAAGCTATCTATGTTTAAAGGCAAAGACCAAGTAAGATAGAAGTTATGTCTTTGATACCAGAAGGCCTGTATTTTCAGCATTCAGCACTCAGATGGGAATTGAAGGGGATAAACATCTCTGCTGTTTTATCTATGGAACAACGTAAAGCACATGCATTCAGAACTTTCTTTCATTGCCTGAATACTTTATTATGTATATTGACTTCTTCCTTCCAAAGACAGAATCTCAGTCTCAGAGCTTGAGTGTAATCACTTGAATGCTGAGTGTCCTCTTCTATTGGTTTTTAGGCATTCACTGTTTCTTTTTAACAACAGAGGAAGAGAGAAGTCCTGTTGCTCTAATATGCTATTCCAAACAATGCTGGACTGTGAGGCTGCCAACTCCGGCATCAGTTAAGTCAGGATCAGGGTGCATTGGATAGTGAGTCAGGAGGGACAATCCACCTAATACATATCTCATACTGATTAAAATAAATGAATGCTCTGTATCTCTAACTGGTGTCAAAAGACATTTACAGTTTTTCTAGCCTGTTTCCCACGTCTGCCTGGCACCGAGACTGCCAGGATCAATGGTCCAATTTTAGTTCCACTTTCTTCTTCCCTCGTTCCCTGCATTCAGCTCTTCGGAAGTGAGTTAATAATGTAAAATCTGGCTGAATTAAATTCATTTAACTGTACTGCCAATTCTCTTCCCTTCATGCATTTTTAAAGAGATCTCAAACCGGTGATGGATTTCTAATGCTCTTGGAAAAGAAAGCAAGGATGAGACAGTAAACCTGAATGGGATAAATTGTTTATTATAATTACTCTGTTGAATTATCTCACTTCATACCCAGAAGGAAGAGGAAATATCAATCTCTTTAGACTTTGCAAAGGGCAATATGAGTGGTGGAAAAAAAAAATGTAGAAACTGCCTGTTTAGTCAGTCAAAGAAGCGACATAGCAGGGCTTCACTTGGAAAGCTGTGAATAGTAAAATACGAGGTGGGAGAGGGGTCTGTTTCTATAGCAACCTAGCATATTCCATCTAGGGCAATGATTTTTCTCAACTTACAGTTAGAAATAAATTAGCAACCAGGCCTCAGACTGTGCTTGCATTTGACACTGTAAGTATGTGAACTACCTGAAAATATGGTCTAATTTGAACTCTGTTTTTCGGTCTTATGTTGTCTCCCGTTCTTTCCAAAGGCTGTTGGCTTATTAAACTGACTGATGGAATTAGAGTCTAGAATCTTAAAGTAATGTTCAGAAGAAGAGCAAAAGACAACATTTCTGTCAGATATCTCATAACAAAAGGTTAAGATTTCAGTGAGCAGAGACCTTTTCATGAGGCAATATTCCTAGAAATTAAATACCCATGTATTTATTAACCTGGGTGAGTTTGTTGGCAATTAATTGTTAAAGTCATCTGCTTTCAAAGCCAGGTGTTAGGAAGACATTGTTCTTGGCCCTTTTCTTTGGAACTTCTAGTCACGAAATTTTTCCCCCCATGGGAAAAAAACAGCACCTGGAATTTGGTTTTATTTCCTACCTGCCTACTTGCAATATCTGTTCTTGTAGAGCTGTCTTGTTTATCCTGCCTATAAAATGGTTCTAATGGTCGCATTGGTTTTTGACTTAGTTCTCTAGTTTACATTTTCACGGCAATCCAGAGAGTTGAAAGACTCTTCATTCTGATTCCACACTTGCGTGTACTCGGTTCCTTCCATTGAATCAGAGATTACCCCGCTGTTAGATATGTTGTTTGTCACCACACAGTTCCTGAGACATCTTTGTGCAATTCAGATGCAAGTTGCAATGGCTATGGAAACCATGTTCCTGTTAATTTCACATTTAGCAAGACGACTCTGGAAATCCAGCACACAGCAGTGGCGCAAATCTGGGTGGTTTGTTCAGTCTTTCACCTGGCAAAATTTGGCATTTGTGGAGCTGAAGAGTATAGATACTCTTAATAATATGGAAAATGCTTTTTCTATTAATAATGCAGCACACTCTGCCCAGTTGTCTCTTTGGTGGACTCAAAAATGAAAGAAAAAAAATACTGTGTTGAGCTTTTACACAAATCCCAGGCACCTCTGGAGAGACTGTGTAGATCAATCAATGACGGGGAAAGATTTGAAACTCGAGATGCAGGATTTGAGAGGGGTTTTCTATTACTCTGAGCTTTCCTCTTTTTTCGTTATCCACCAACCATGGACTGCCCCGCTCTTGAGGGTTCAGATCCTAAAAGTCTCTCACATAGACTCTGAATAAATTATTGGCAATTAAAAAATCCACTTTCCCTTCCTACTCTTAAAGCCAAATGGAGGTTTTGTGCTATGTCAATGCATGAGCAACTTGTAAATTTGACAGGGCCACATCCTGATGTTCTCACCTCCAACTGGGTTATTGAGGTTCATTAAGTCCACCCAAGTCCCCCATCTTCCCACCACTTAAAAAGTAGACTCTTTTGATACCCTGTCTACCCACATGTTGTTGTTGTTTAGTCACTAAGTCATGTCCAACTCTCTGCAACCCCATGGTCAGCAGCATGCAGGCTTCCCTGTCCTCCGCTATCTCCTGGAGTTGGCTCAAGTTCATGTCCATTGAGTAGATGATGCTATCTAACCATCTCATCCTCTGCTGTCCTCTTCTCCTTTTGCCTTCAATATTTCCCAGCATCAGGGCTTTTTCCAATGAGTCAGCTCTTCCCATCAGGTGGCCAAAGTACTGGAGCTTCAGCTTCAGCATCAACCCTTCCAATGAATATCCAGGGTTAATTTCCTTTAGGATTGATTGGTTTTATCTCCTTGCAGTTCAAGGGACTCTCAAGAGTCTTTGTAATTTACCATATGTCTCTTATACCATCACAAAGTATCATAAAACTAAAGACTTTAAAACACCATTTTCATTTTGCTCAGGATATTGCAGATCTGGAGTTCAGGGCTGGCTTAGGTGGGAAATTTTTTTCTAATCCATGTGGCACGGGCTACAACAGCTAAGGCCAGAGCCTCAACTTCCAAGATGGCTTCTTCAGTCACATTTCTGGTGTCTCAGTGCTTCTTGGCCTCTCTAGCTCCCCCAAATCTATCACATCCTCACAGGATGGTAGTCTCAGAGTAGACCATTTTGTTACAGAGTCCACAACTTTCTCCAGAGTGAATGTCCCAGGAAATTCAGGTAGAAGCCACAAGATTTCTCATGGTTTAGCCCAGAATACAACTTGAGCTATAGTCTATCGGATAAGCAAGTCACTAAAGCCCACCCAGATTCAAAGGTAGAGAAGTTAGACTCCACCTCTCAATGGGAGGAGTAGCAAAGAAATTGTGGCCATTTGAAATTTACCACGTCTCTGTTTCAGAGATCTGAAATGGGGCAGTATTCTTGCAACTCCTGTTTTTTTTTCCTCATTTTTTAAGATCATTTTTTAAAGTGTGGACCATTATTAAAGACTTTATTGATTTTTTTACAATATTGCTTCTGTTTTATGGTTTGGTTGTTTTGGCCTTGAGGCATGTGGGGTCTTAGCTCCCCTACCAGGGATCAAACCCATACTTTCTGCATTGAAAGGTGGTCTTAACCACTGGACTACCAGGGAAGTCCCCAGCTCCTGCTTTTTCTTATTCCAACTAAATCTTCCATCTTCTTTGAGTTCTGGCCTCATCCCTTCCCTAAAATAGCCCTCTCCGTGATGATAAAGCATTATTCTGACTCACTACATCCTATAGAAGTCATTCATCTCAGCTTACCGATTGCCAGAGCATTCTTTATGTTGACCAATCCCTTTTTCTTTAACTTCCATGACATAATGCTCCTGATTCTCTTCTTACATTTTTGACCCTATCTTGTTTCTTTTGTAGATCATCCTCCTCTACTTGCTAATTACATATTAGATTCCAAGAATTAGGGTCTTAGAATCTGCTGTTGCATTCTACATCAAGCAGGGTGGCAAATTAGAGCCCACAGTCCAACCACCTATTTTTGTAAATAAAGTTCTATTGAAATCATCACCATTTACATATGTATTGTTTCTGGCTGTTTTTAAAGCTACAGTAGTAGAGTGACAGGGACTGTATGGCTTGTAGTATTTACTACTTGGCCCGTGCAGAAAACATTTGCCAACCCCTCCTCTAGAACCAATGGTTATTAAAATGTGATCCAGATTAGCAGCATTAGCATTCCCTGGCATATGTTTAGAAATGCAAATTCTCAGGCCCTATCCCAGACCCTCTGACCTGGTGACTTATGTTTTTACAAGCCTTCCAGGTGATTCTGATACATGCTCAAGTTTGATAATCAGTGCTCCAGATAGTAATACAAAGAGAAAGCCAGACCTAACAGAGGTGGGGGTGCAGCCACTAACTACATCTGCCAAATTTGAGCTGGGATGGTGCAGACTGAGCATCTCGGCCACAGGTAGGATCTTCAGCAGCAACACAGGAAATCTGTTTCAGCCCAGAGCTAGAGACAGCAGCCAGGGCAAACCCACAAGCCTGTGGATCCTTCTCTTCTTATTCTTTTCATCCAGGCAGAGTAGGTAAAGAGTTAGGAACTTGAAGTAGCACCTCTGGCTCTGTGGAGGAGATTGTGTATTGTAACCTGGGGTAAATTTATAATTTTAAGTGTGACCTGAAGAATAAGCAATATGATTTATTATATTCCTATGTGTGAGGCATGGTAAAGAATCTGCCTGCAATGCAGGAGACCCAGGTTCAATCCCTGAGTCTGGAAGATCCCCAGAGGAAGACATGGCAACCCACTCCAGTATTCTTGCCTGGAGAATCCCATGGACAGAGGAGCCTGGCAGGCTACAGTCCATGGGGTTTCAAAGAGTCGGATACGACTGAGCGACTGAGCACACACACGTCTTTCCCTCTGTGCTCTGGGAGAATTTCTAATTTTTTTCTGCTTATATTCTGCATTCAATTTTCTGCTTAGTCAATTTTTCTAGTTATGGTTTCCAATGTAGATTTTCATTCTATTACTCCTTTTGAGTAAGCTTGTAAACTTTTCATATGCAACACTTCTTTTCTTTTTATCTTATCCTTCCTTTTTCTTATCATAAATCTGTTCTAGATTAACATTAGCAAGAATGTTATTAATTTTATTGAGATCAGAGCAGAAATTTTCTAAAATTTTCTTTCAGTTTCTGCTATGATTACATGTCACTGAATCTGTTCCCTTTTCTGAATTGTCCAGGGAATACATTTTCTTATAAGTAGAATAGAAAATTTCCTAGGCCCTTCATTTTTAATTGTTTTATTTCCAATCATACCAAATGAGAAGAAATCTATACTGGCCCCATGTTTGTAACAGATGGGGGCTTGATCACCCTTATTTGCTTCGACTGTCTACTTGGAAGCTGAGCGAATTCCCTTCTCAGCTATAAAGCGAGATGCTAGTTTGATTTGCATAACCCTGAGCCCCAAATCCATTACTCTGTAAGCATTCATTTCTTATAGATCTGCTGAATTGGAAGGGAAACTTTTCCTTTTCAACTGCATCATTCTTTGACTCTGCAGAATGCATGAGTGATGGTGGGATTGGAGGAGGAGGAGGAAAAGGAGGAAGAAATAATCTTGGTGACTCTATTGGGCACTTCTGTAACATCTTTATATTAATTTTCTGATTTACCTCTCTTAAGAACTCTGTGAGAGAGCTACGATTCTTATTTCATATTATTTATAAGGACCCTAAATTTTGACTAAATTAAGCAACTCAAAATCTTGGGACAAGTAGTAAGAAGAGGTAGGACTCCACCTCAGGTCTGTCTGATTTCAGTCTATTCCTGACCATCATGCAATGCTTTATTCCACAGAAGTTATTTTTGACCATGATGATTCATGCCAGTTTACCCTTGTCCTTTGTCTGCACATAGCATGGTTTGCTCTAGAGGGTATCTCAGGATTCCTTGGTCCATTTTTAATCCTCCCCACTGCTTTGAACCATCATGTTGCACATGGAACTACATAAAAGGAGGCTGGAGAAGGTGTTGGGAGAATGATGCCTCCTCTGCACCTGCAGATAGTCCCTGTGAAGTTAAAAGAGTGACACTGGCTTTTGTCCTACTGTAGCTTTGTGCTCTGAGCTGAAGGCAGAAAGTGGTGGTGGTCCTAACCTTCTTCCTCTCACTTTCAAGCTGTGCTTTTCTGCTCAGAGTTTGAGCATGCCTTGATTATTGATTGTGTTTCCTAATCCACACCTACCTGTTATGAAATTGATGAAAGTTTCTCTGTGCTTATACACGCCGCTGGAAACCTCTCCCTGGTTTATTGTGCTATCTTATTCTCAGAATTCATTTATCATGCTACCATAATGTTTCCCTTTTGTTAAGTTACTATACATTTTTAAAATGAATCTGAGAAGATGTTGAATTAAATGCTTTAGCTAGCTATCATTGTGGTGCTAAACTTTCACTCTCTTCGCCGTGTTTGTTCTTTAATAATATTCCAGGCAGAAGAAAACATTTAAAATTACTATCTTTGATGCTATCGTTGTATTGATATTTATTCAAATGAAAAAAAATATTTATGAAGCACTAAGAATGTGCAAAGTGCTGTGCTCAGTGATTTGAAGCTGTATAGAGAAATCAAAATCCTTACCTTCAAATGCTTAGGAGGAGGGACAGATATATCTATTATTCACTGTGTCTTTTTTATATTCCATTTGTCACTTTTTAGCAAAGTCTTAAGGGAGACGAGAAGGGGAAGGAGTTATTTTCTTTTTTTTTTTTTCAACTTTTAACTTTATATTGGAGTCTAATCTATTAGCAATGTTATGATAGTTTCTGGTGGACAGCAAAGCTTTTCAGCCATACACATACATGTGTCTATTCTCCCCCAAACTTCCCACTCATCCGGGCTGCCACATAACACTGAACAGAGTTCCCCATGCTATACAGTAGGTCCTTGTTGGTTAACCATTTTAAATATAGCAGACTGTTGATGCTCATCCCAAACTGCCTATCTGTTTTCCCCATTCTTCCCCCATGACAACTGTAAGTTCATTCTCTGAGTCTGTAAGTCTGTTTCTGTTTCATAAATAAGTTCATTTTTATCAACTTTTAAGATTCCACATATAAGTGATATCATCTGATGTTTGTCTTTCTCTGTCTGTCTTACTTCACTCAGCATGACAATCTCTAGGTCCTTCCATGTTGCTGTGAATGGCATTATTCTATTCCTTTTAATGGCCAAGGAGTTATTTTCTATGGGGTCACTGAAAAAGGATTTCCAAGAAATCTTAGGTTGGATTCCCCTAGAAGCAGAGACCGAGAGTAATATTTCAACACAAGGTTTATTTGGGAGGTGGTCTCAGGAAGCCGAAGAGGGTGCTAGGCATGTCACTTGTTATGGGCAATTGGGGCCCAGTCCCACTGGGGATATAATCGGGAGATGGTGAAGAGCACATGTCAGTGTTGTTCTATTTGAAGAGGAGGGAAGATGAGATATTGTTTTACCAAATCCTCATCGTTGTTTGAGAGCTCTGCCCAGCGGTGTTAACGTTCCAGTACTTCTGAGCTGTCCCACATAAGGGCTAGTCCATTCCTGTCCAATCATTGAAAGGTCTCAGACAGAGAGCTATAAACTTGCGTGGTGCATGGAGACAGAATTTGGCTGAGGCGCACACAGCATCTGCTTCCCTGGAGGAGGTGGTATTTAAATTGAACCTTAGACGATGTCGTGATATGAGGATAAGCATTTTAGCATACAAGAGTAGGAAGGACTAAGGCAGCATGTGTGTGGTCCATGGCAAATATAATAAAGCACCAAAGTTTGAATATGATTCATATTTTTAAAATTAGAGGAAATTCAAGGTTATACCTATAAATATTCATTCTCACCCCCTTGCTTTGAGTGGGAGAGAACTTAGTTCTCAAGAGTTTTCTGAGGGAATCGTGCCTCACCAGCAGCCTGTTACCTCCAGTTAATATCTGGGTTGTCTTGACTTGTGACATTGTTTTACTTCTCTGCAGAATTTTGGGGTTTGTCAACATCTAGACATGGCTACGTGAGTTGTTTTGTTGCACATGGGCGTACATGCCTTATATGTATCGCTTTGGGGCAAAGGTTAAAAACTGTTGATCCAAGGCTTGAAAACGTTAGTTAGGTTCAAGAAAAAACAAATAACCTGGTGGTTATGGCATAGGTTGTAGTGTGTAGCGATGGGGGCTGAGGGTAGATGAGGAAGGGAAAGGAGAGTTGTATATGGTTGTGTAATAATTATTTCAATGATAAATATATGTTGTAAATTAGCAATGAATATATATAAATAAATTATATATACATTACATATTTTATATATATGTATGTATGCATGCATGCATGCTAAGTCACTTCAGTCATGTCCGACTCTTTGTGACCCTATGGACTGTCCACGGGAGTCTCCAGGCAAGAATATTGGAGGGAGTGACCATGCCCTCCTCCAGGCTATCTTCCCAACTCAGGGATTGAACCCATGTCTCCTACATCTCCTGCATTGGCAGGCAGGTTCTTTACCACTAGCGCACTGGGAAGCCCCTATATATACGTGTGTATATGTACACATATTACTTGTTTTTAGCTTAATTTAGTCATGTGTTGACAGGTCTTAAACCCAGCATTGCTAAAATGATGAAGAGGAACTACACATCACAGGAGTGAAGATGGTTCATGGAAATTTTCCTTTTACTTGCATGTAGGAGTGAGGAGAAATATCAAATCATATTTTATACTTCATAAGATGCATCAACACCCTGTCAATAACAGCCATATGAAGTTTCATTTGAACTTTAGAAAATATTGAAATTTTTATCAGTAGGTTGGGGACCTGCATCACAATTTGCCCTTGTTTGAAAATGCTTCATTCTGGACAGCAATCACCACTGATAGTAGACTCCTGTGAGTCCCTGAAGCTTTGGGGAAGCTGAGTAACAGCCACTGCTCTTGTTTGCCCAAATTTCCCATGGGGCACAAGGCTGTCAGCTGTGAACAGGTAAGGTTTATTTTTTAAAACATCTTCGTTTCCAGTTTGTACCACTTGGCAGAGTATTTTGTGTCATGTGAGTACGTGGAAGGCTGAGTATATAGAGTCCTTGTGTCAGAGTTAGACTTGGACACCTGGATTGTCACAGAAGTGGTAATGACATTCTTCCGAGGGAAGTTAATGAAACAGTGACAGTGCATAGAAATTCTGTTTAGAGAGAAAAGCAAAAAGATGAATGAATCTTGTTACAAATATAATATTTATATTATAGAGTCCTGTCAAGGGACAGGACTTAGTACCCTCTTCAAAGCTGCCTCTTCAGTTTTCAAAGTTCATCTTCATCCGGGGTCAGAGGAAGTTTCATATCATTTCTGTTTCAATTGTCCAGCCCTCAGTGCAAGCCTCCTCGCTCCTCCCTGGTGGCTCTGTGACCGCTGGTTCAACATCTGAACACCCTAAACCCATTTTCTCAGGGCTGTTAGTTCAGAAAAGCCATGGTTAGTTTGTAATGGGACCAGCCACACTTCCCTTTGACATCCTGTGCTCCTGTTTGTTACTGATACTATGTCTCCACGCAAGCAGGAAGGGTAGGTAAATTTGCTACTTCCCTGAAGGACCAGGGAAGAAATTTGATTTATGATGGGAACAACTTAAAATTCAGTGCTATACCATGATTTTTTTCCAGGTTTTTTTTTTTTTTTTTTTTGAGACAGTCTGGTAAGTTGAACTTCTCACAGGCAAGTTAACTCCATCCTTGTTCCTGACCTGTCTTTCCCCATTTGTGCTCTCAAAAGGTGAATAGGAAGTATCTTCCTTGCTCTCCAATTGTTCTTTCCTTCTCAACCAAATTATTATTTTCCATTAGCATTCAAAGAGTATTGAGGTCCTCTTTTTTATTCTCCATCCCCATTATTTGCCATTGGATCTGTTGGGAAAAATAATGAGGCCCCTTGTTGTGCTTTTTGCCTTGTACCAGCTAGTTTCTTAGTGACCAAGAGAGAAACTTGAGACTACCGCCTTATTCGCTGATGATCTTCATTTCTCCAATCATCTTCTTTCTTTTGAGGAGGAGAGGAGAGATAATTTGTTAACTTTTTTTTTTAAATAAAAAGAGGATAATTTAAGACTTTTGGAGTGATACTGTTCTTTTCTGAACTTTAAATATAATCAGTGGAAATTGATTTCCATTGTGGGAACTGATCATAGACTCCTACGCTCCCCCAACTGTTTTCCTGTGTTTCCTGGTACAAACTTTCCTATGACCCTTATATCACTAGTTTAGACTTATCTGTCCATTGGCCAAATACCATACTGCATGGGTTTTTGTCCCTCCAGAACCCAATATTAAGAAAGGCACATAACTAGTAATAAATATTTATTGGATGGATTTGTATCTAAGCTATTATCCACTCTCTGAAAGAGTGCCATTAAAAAATTCTAGGACAATGAGATTCCCATTTTGAAAAGCTTCTAGAAACCTATTCCAATGGTCACTACTGGGGAGAAGGGGGATGGAAAGAAGAGGACCAACATTTAGGGACTATTGACTCTGTATCACGTACAAGCATAATACACTTGACATCATTTATTCCTTAAAAGAGTCTTATTACTGATGAGGAAATAGAGGAACATAAAATTAAGAATTTTGTAGGCCATGAGACAGAGCTGAGATACAAACCTGGGACTATCTTCAAGGCTCAAACCTTTCCCATTAGATTTCCTCTTAATTGTCCCCCAATAGAGAAAGAGACTAATCTATATAACATTGCTAGATTAATTTTCTCCAAGCTTTGTTTTTGCTCACATGTCCCCAGTCATTCCCCTTCATCTAACATTAGAGTCAATACTACTCAGCTTAAATGGCAAGGCAGTATAGCCCAGTTTAAACAACTTCTGTTGTCTTCTGTGTGTCACTGTCAAGAGGGCCTCTAGATTTTCTTACTTAACCTCATGGAACTGTTCTCTAAAAAGGGCATAATAATAGTGTCTTAGTCATTTAGGGGTGCTACAATAAAATGCCAAAAACTGGGTGGCTGATCTACAATAGAAATGTATTTCTCACACCTCTGCAGGCTGAAGGTACAACATCAGAGTGTCGGCATCATTGGGTTCTAGAAAGAGTCCTCTTCCCAGTTGCAAAGTGCTGGATTCTTGTATACTCACAGTGTAAAGAGAGCACATGCTAGCTCTACGACCTCTTCTTATAAGGACACAAATTCCATACATGAAGGCTCTACCACCCTGACCTCATTATTTCCCAAAGGTTCCATCTCCAAACCCCATCACACTAGAATTAGGGTTTCACCATATGATTTTGGTATGGGGAGCCACAAACATTCAGTCCATTGCAAGTAGTATCACTATTTAGCACATATGATTTTTAAGGTTTAAATAATATAATACATATAAAGTGCTCAGCACAGTAAACCTTAAGGACTGGGTAAATGTAAGATAATATTACTATATGTTGTTGTTATTAATAGAACTTTACCACACTCTTCCTTTCTAACCTTTGTGGGTTTTTTTTTTTCCCCCAAAAGGTTCATTATAACACAAACTTGCCTCCAGTTAGCCTAGACTCCCCATGCTTTGCCAGACGCTATGATTATCCCTGCCTTTATTCTTTTGCTTAAACTAACATCTCTTCCTTTCCATCTGCTCATGCAAATATGATCAATTTTTGCACTTTCTCCAGTGAAAAAGTGGAGATTTTTCACTTTCTCCACTTTCACCAGTGGCAAAGCTGGTCACTACAAATAGCCATCCTGTGGATTTTAGTCGGCTTCTTTCCAAAGCTACCTTGTGACAGATTACTCAAGGTGCAAAGTGACTGTGGCAGCGAGAACAGGGAGTAGGCATCGGCTCAACCACATTGACTTTACCTTACTCAGGCTGCTCTGGCTACTATCACTATAGAATGGCCTGTCTTCCAACACTGGAGGGGGCAGATAGGGGAGATCAGCCAGCTGTTTAGTGGGAGACTGATTACCTTCAACCTCTTTCATCATGGAGAGAGCAGCAATTTGTTGTTACTGGAATATATTTGGGTTGGCCAAAAAGTTCATTCGGGTTTACAAAACCCCCCAAATGAACTTTTTGGCCAGCCAATATATGTATTCTGAATATAGATTGCCATCCCTGCCCATGATACTATTGCCAGTACAACCATTCATAGATTTACATAATGAACTATTCACTATCAAATTTTTTTCTTACATAACATTGCTTTCCATCAAACATCTAATTTTTCAGCAAAAGAAATGTGGCTTGGCCTCTTGGCCCTGAAATTCACTCTTCTTACCATGTGCTCCCCTACTCAGAAAGCTGATGGTTTCCTTGAAGGTTGAAATAGCTTATTGAAGATATGGCTATAATGCCAATTACAGAAGGAACTTGTCTCTATGAGGCTGGGGTACTGACCTCAAGGATGTGATATGCTTTCTACCAATGACCAGTATTGGTACCATTTCCCCATAGCCAAAGTGTTGTTGTTCAGTCACAAAGTTGTGTCTGACTCTTTAGAACCCCCTAGATTGTAGCCCTCCAGGCTGCTCTGTCCCTGGGATTTCCTGGGCAAGAATATTGGAGTGGGTAGTCATTCCCTTTTCCAGAGAATCTTCCCATCCCAGGGATAGAACCCAGGTCTCCTGCATCGCAGGCAGATTCTTTACCATCTGAGTCATCAGGAAGCCTACTTTGCATAGAGTGGGTAGCAAAAGTCAATGAAACTTGCACCAACGTGGATGAACCTAGAGATTATCATACTAAGAGAAGTAAGCCAGGCAGAGAAAGACAAATATCATATGATATCACCTACATGTAGAATCAAAGAAAAATGACACAAATGAACTTAGGTACGAAACAGAAATAGATCCACAGACATAGACAATAAACTTATGGTTACCAAAGGGAAAATGGGAAAAGGAATAAATTAGGAGTTTGTGTTTAATAGTACTATATATAGTAGATAAACAACAAGGACCTACCATATAGCACAGGGAACTATACTTGAAATTTAAGGGAAAAGAATCTGAAAAACATATATGTATGCATGATATATATATATAACTGTATCACTTTGCTATACACATGAAACTAACACAACATTGTAAATCAGCTATACTTTAATTTAAAAAAGGAACAACCAGCAAAAAAGTCAATGAAATGAGTGTTGTTATAATTGAAGCAACATCTCTGCTCCCCCTACATTTGTACCCATTGGCTTGCAAGTTGTGGTGAAACTTACATTACAAATAACTGAACTTGAATTCTCAAATAGGTCCAAAAACACAGATCATTTTGAATAAACTCACTTCCTGAAACAGCAAATTATTTTCCTCTGTTGATCCTTTTTTTATTGTGAAAATATTTTGGACTTGAGAAATATAGTGACAAGATGATTATAATCTTATTAATATAGTTGTAAATTTTTAAATTGAAGATTATGCTTTATATTATTTGCAAATAAGTTTCTAAAATCATAAGCAAAGCTTTTCTCCTTTCTGGAAAATTCTCACTTCAAAGCTAATATGAAATCTTTTTCAAAAAGAAATGTTCAGCGAAGAAACAGTGTTAATGGATATACCTAAGGACAATTTAGTGGAATGACGAGACATATGTATTTTATGTACTAACCCTTTTTGCCAATTTTCCTGCTTTGCTGAAAGGTTCATTTTCAAAACATCAGTGCTCTATCATTTGACAGCTTGCTGCTTCTGAAACTCTAAATTTCTGGTGTGCAGCTAATATATGTACATTTAGAAAGCACAGGATCTGAATTCATATGTATGCAACTCTTAAATTACAAGATGCTGTCAAGTATTGACTTTTATGGTTGATAGCTTTAATATTACTATTTGTGTCTCTATAAATTATTTTTGCAGAAACCCCAAAAGAGGAAAATCCAAGTTTTATTAATAGATATACTAAGCATCACACTCATGACATAATTGATATGAATATCAATAGCATGATTTTAATAACATCAAACATTTTAGTGTCATAGGGAGATGTCTTTTAAATGTGGAATGTAAGTGGTGCAGTGAATCAGGGGCAGGATCTTAGGAGGAAATACTTGACTTGATCTATGAACAGAAGAATCTGAAAACCATATGAAACAGCTATAGAAATCAGCCCAAATATTCACACTTAACATGACCTTGAATTTTACATCCCCAAACCATTAATAGATGCACCACCACGAGGTCACCAAGATTTCTAGAACTATGCAAACAACAGTTATTTGTTTTTCTCCTTAAATGCTGTATGGAAAAAATTGTGTGTGTGTGTGTGTGTGTGTGTGTGTGTGTGTGTACGTGTGTGTGTGTGTGTTGGGAAATGGAGAAGGCGGTGCTTGATTGAAGAGACTTCTTTGTAGAATTTCCTTCTGAAAGCACCTTTAGGAATGTTTGGCTTCTTTCTAGACTTGAAGCCTGGCTTTCCAACAATGGAGAAGGGAGAAGGGGAAAGGAGAAAGGCGGAAGGGGGAAGGGAGAAGGAGTCTTTGCCAGAGATTTTTTTGGGGGGAAGGAGAGACCAACATAATGTAGACATGCCATAGGACAAAAGATCCCTTAATGGAATTCTGAGCTAATTAAGTTTGAGAGAAGAACTTGCAGAGTGAGGCCTGAAGCCAGAGTTCCACACAGTGTTCAACCTCTCTGTAAGTTGACTCATGGAAAAGGGGCCACTGAATGAACCAAGGCCAAAGGTGAAGTAGAGAAATTGATCTTTAACACTGCCCATTCATTCTCTCCTCTCCTTTCCTCACTTCAAGCCCTCTGACTTCAGTCTGCCCTCCAATTACTCAGGACTCCTCAGTTAGTTGTTTCCTAACCAGATATATCCTTCTTGGGTAGTACCAAGTGGAATTTGACTATTTCACCCTCAGCCCTCATTTCGTTTTACCCTAGTAAAACTATCCTTCCTGAAGTTCACTCCCCCAGAGTCTTACTCTTTATAAATAAAGCAATCGGGGACATTGCTTCAATATGTTATACTTTAACTAATATGCTTACATCTTAACAGAATCTCTCAGAGCCTCAAGGAACGAATAGATTCAAACTGTGGTCATTTTTAGTTGAGCAGCTTGATTGGAGAACTATGTGGGAGGGAGGAGATTTCTTGGTTTTCCTCAAGCCACACCATGTAGCTAGCTGCCTATTTTGCCTAAGCATGAGCCCATCCTTGATCCATTATCCCCAGGGGCTCCACTTGCTGTGTCTAGCTCATTGTCATGTATAATGTGATACTCAGTATACTGTACTCAGCTTATGTTACTTCTCATCTACCAGGTCTCTCCTGGACCTTGTCACATCCCTTGCTTGCCAGTAGGAGTGGCCCTAAGGAAAGGCCTTTCTTAGCGCCTGTGTTTTTCCTGGCGTCTTTAACACTGTGGATGCCCCTCTTGCCATACTCAGAGGAGCCCCCACATGCTGAGCTGACTGATAAAGGGAAACCACCATGCCAGCACATTGGACTGGGCCCCACAAAAGACCTGCTTTCCTAGGGCTTTCCCAGGAGGCCCAGGTAACTTAACCCAGAAGGGTAAATAAGCCAATGTCTTGTAGACCAATAAGAAACTGGAGATGGGAAGAAGTTATTGTTCTTCCTTTTTCCCCTAATAGACTGTTTTAAGACCTGCAGCCTCTCTGGATCCATTCTATGTGAGTGAGTTGTATTTTGCTGTGTGGCTTTGGTCAGTCCCATAATGCACCACCTTTTATTTGCCCTCTTTCCTTCCCAGCTTCACTTCCATTTTTTCCCCCTTCTTCTTGCTAACTTGGGACTGTTGTTGTTCAGTTGATCAGTTGTGTCAGACTCTTTGCAACCCCATGGACTGCAGCACACCAGGTTTCTCTGTCGTTAACCACCTCCTGGAGTTTGCTCAAACTCATGTCCATTGAATTGGTGATGCCATCCAACCATCTCATCCTCTGTTGTCCCCTTCTCCTGCCCTCAATCTTTCCCAGCATCAGGGCCTTTTCCAATGAGTCAGCTCTTCGCATCAGGTGGCCAAAGTATTGGAGCTTCAGCATCAGTCCTCCCAATGAATATTCAGAGTTGATTTCCTTTAGGATTGACTGGTTTGATTTCCCTGAAGTCTCAAAAGTCTTTTCCAGCACCACAGTTCGAAAGTACCAGTTCTTCGGTGCTCAGCCTTCTTTATGGTCCAATTCTCACATCCATAAATGGCTACTCGAAAAACCATAGCTTTGACTATGGACATTTGTCGACAAAGTAATCTCTCTGTTTTATAATACGCTGTCTAGATTTGTCATAGCTGAGCTTGCCAGCCTCCTCTGTCCATGGAAATCTCCAGAGAAGAATACAGGAGTGGGTAGCCATTCCCTTCTCCAGAACTTGGGATTACACTCCCTAATTAAGGGTTAAAGTATAAGGGTCTATTCTTGATTTCTGATTTTTAAGGAATCAGGGCTAAAATACAGTAAAAAATGATTTATGACAGTGATCAAAGAAACATCCAAATGTATGTGTATTCTCCCAACTATAAGTCGAATCTGGTCTTATTAAAGTTACCCAAATATATGATAGAAGTTGTTGAGTGCAATATTACATGGCAGGGAGGTCTGAGACATAGACTCTAAAGGGCAATGGCCCAAGAAAGTTCATATAAATGGAAATTATTCAAAATTTCCTGCTACAGTGTCACTAGTGTCCCCCCCCCCCCCCCCCCCCCGCAGAGTGTGGAAAGAGAATACAGCACTGGAGATGGTAAGCAAATCTGAGGGTAGCTTTTCATTCCAAACATGGACTCTGGATATTTCCTCTTCTTGGCTTGGGCAAGGCTGTCAGAGCTGGGTTCAGCTAGGGGTCTCCAGGGAGACTTGGGGAGTAACACACTGTTAAACTGCTCCTCTGGGTCTGTGTGTTCTCAAGGCCAACTTAAACTTCTGTGTGTATATGCTTCATCACTGATCTGCTAAACAAAGAATCCACCTTTCCATGTGGTTTTTACAGTACTTTCCACTTTACAACCAATTTCTGCCTCCATTTCTTAGCAAGCAAAAGATTTGGAATGACCATATATGTGATAGGGTACGTGTCTCCACAGGTCCAGGGGTGAAACTAGAGGCTGAGAGGAGATGAGTGTCCTCTAAATGAAATTAAGGGGAAATGTAATAATGGCTTTTAATAAGGTCACATTGAAATGGAGTGACAGGATAAATTGGACCATTTGAGAAATTTGCCAAGTGTAAGAATTAAGGTTACATTATTAAAAAATCTATCTAGATAATCTTGGACTCTGAAAAAAACTTAATGGGAAATGGACCTAATTATTTGAGCTGAGAGGCAGAAAATGTAGCTGATGTACATATTTAAGCATACATCATTTTTGCCCAAGGTACCTGAACAAATGTTCTGACAAAGATGGATTTAATACTGAATGACATTTCAGGAGACCTACAATCTTTTTTAAAAAAGAGACTTAGGGAGTGAAATCAGCTTAAATAAACAAATTGTGAGATAACATTTAATTTATATCTGGGTCACTGGATAAGATAAATTTGATTTTCAAATATAAATAAAATTAGGAAATTAAAAGAGACTTGACAAAAATAGAGCAATTGTTCTTTAACGTAAAATCAAGGAAGGATAATGGAAAGCAAGACAGAAACAGTCAAGAGTAGCAACATGCTTGGTTTGCTCCCTTTTTTAAAAAATGCAGCACATTTCAGAAATTTAGAGTTTCCAAGTAATTTCAGATAGTTTTTTAAAAATTTTAGATGGACAATCTTAAAATATGAAGATGGATAAGCTAGAAAAAATAACAACCCTGCACAAATTCAGTCATTATAGTTTCAGGGGTTAAGAAAAATTATTCTAAACATTTGGTTAAGGTTTTTCTACATATTATCTTCTCTGCTCAGCAGAAGTCTATAAATAAAAATTTTAATAATGTTATTATAGATAAAACAGCTTTAGGAAGCTTAGTGAACTTCCTAAGTCTTGCACCTTGTTAGTTAGGACTTGAACTCATATCGCTGAGACTAAAAGGTACATTTAGTCATTGGGACTTAGGCCCTGTGTGATCCCCGATCTGCTTGGTGCACAGAACATCCCACAAGGCTGGGCCAGGCACACATAATAGATCTTCTGTGGGTCATTTATAGTGCAAATGTCTGACCAAGTTTGACAACCCTTTCTTCTCCAGATTAACTTTTTGTGTGTGTATGTATGTTCTTTCTTTTTTAAAAAAATTAATTTATTTTTTTGATTGAAAGATAATTGCTTTACAGAATTTTGTTTTCTGTCAAACTTCAACATGAATCAGCAATAGGTATACATATGTCCTCTCCCACTTGAAACTCCCTCCCATTTCCCTCCCCATCCCAGCCCTCTAGGTTGATACAAAGCCCCTGTTTGAGTTCCCTGAGACATACAGCAAATTCCCATTGGCTGTCTATTTTACATATGATAATATAAGTTTCCATGTTACTACTCTCCATACATCTCACCCTCTCCTCCCCTCTCCCATGTCCACAAGTCTGTTCTCTATGTCTGTTTCTCCATTGCTGCCCTGCAAATAAATTCCTTGGTACCATCTTTCTAGATTCCATATATATGCATTGTATATGGTAGTTATCTTTCTCTTTCTGACTTACTTCACTCTGTATAATAGGCTCTAGATTCATCCACCTCATTAGAGCTGACTCAAATGTGTTCCTTTTTATGACTGAGTAATATTTCATTGTGTATATGTACCACAGCTTCTTAATCCATTCATCTGTCAATGGACATCTAGGTTACTTCCATGTTGTAGCTATTGTAAATAGTGCTGCAGTAAACATTGGGATACACGTGTCTTTTTCAATCTTTATTTCCTCAGGGTATATGCCTACGAGTGGAATTGCTGGGTCCTATTATGGTTTTATTCCTAGTTTTTTAAAGGAATCTCCATACTATCTTCCATAGCTGTATCAATTTACATTCCCACCAACAGTGCAACAGTGTTCCCTTTTCTCCACACCCTCGCCAGCATTTATTATTCATAAATATTTGATGATGGCCATTCTGACTGGTATGAGGTGATAGCTCATTGTAGTTTTGATTTGCATTTCTCTAATGATGAGCAATGTTGAACATCTTTTCATGTGTTTGTGATCCATCTGTATGCCTTCTTTGGAGAAATGTCTATTTAGATCTTTTTCTACTTTATGATTGGGTTGTTTGTTTTTCTGGCATTGAGTTGTATGAGCTGCTTGTATATTTTGGAAATTAATCCTTTGTCAGCTGTTTCATTTGCTATTATTTTCTCCCATTCTGAGGATTGTCTTTTCACCTTGCTTATAGATTCCTTTGCTGTGCAAAAGCTTTTAAGTTTAATTAGGTACCATTTGCTTACTTTTGTTTTTATTTCCCTTATTCTAGGAGGTGGGTCATAGAGGATCTTGCTTTGATTTATATCATTGAGTGTTTTGCCTATGTTTTCCTCTAAGAGTTTTATAGTTTCTGGTCTTACATTTAGATCTTTAATCCATTTTGAGTTTATCTTTGTGTGTGGTGTTAGGAAGTGTTCTAATTTCATTCTTTTACATGTAGCTGTCCAGTTTTCCCAGCACAATTTATTGAAGAGGTTGTCTTTGCCCCATTGTATATTCTTGCCTACTTTGTCAAAAATAAGGTACCCATAGGTATATGGGTTTATTTCTGGGTTTTTTATCTTGTTCCATTGGTCTATATTTCTGTTTTTGTGCCAGTACCATACTGTCTTGATGACTGTAGTTTTGTAGTATAATCTGAAGTTAAGAAGGTTGATTCCTCCAGCTGCATTTTTCTTTTCAAGACTGCTTTGGCTATTCAGGGTCTTTTGTGTTTCTATATGAATTATGAAATTTTTTGTTCTAGTTCTGTGAAAAGTGTCATTGATAATTTCATAGGGATCATCAAATCTGTAGATTAGCATTCACTTTTTTACTACTGCAAATATTTTTTATATTTATTGAAACAGTTCTTTTCATTTGTCACTTTTTAATCTCCCCTTTTCCTCCACCACCCAGCCCTTAGTAACCACTATTCTAGTGTGTTACTAGGAGTTCAGCTATTTTAGATTTTACATATAAGTGAAATATCAATAACTTCAGATATGCAGATGATACCACCCTTATGGCAGAAAGTGAAGAACTAAAGAGCCTCTTGATGACAGTGAAAGAGGAGAGTGAAAAAGTTTGCTTAAAGCTCAACATTCAGAAAACTAAGATCATGACATCCAGTCCCATCACTTCATGGCAAATAGATAGGGAAACAGTGGAAACAGTGTCAGACTTTATTTTTCTGGGCTCCAAAATCACTGCAGATGGTGATTGCAGCCATGAAATTAAAAGATGCTTACTTCTTGGAAGGAAAGTTATGACCAACCTAGACAGCATATTAAAAAGCAGAGATAGTACTTTGCCAACAAAGGTCCATCTAGTCAAAGCTATGGTTTTTCCAGTAGTCATGTATGGATGTGAGAGTTGGACTATAAAGAAAGCTGAGCACAGAAGAATTGATGCTTTGGAACTGTGGTATTGGAAAAGACTCTTGAGAGTCCCTTGGACTGCAAGGAGATCCAACCAGTCCATCCTAAAGGAACTCAGTCCTGGGTGTTCATTGAAAGGATTGATGTTGAAGCTGAAACTCCAATAGTTTGGCCACCTGATGCGAAGAGCTGACTCATTGGAAAAGGCCCTGATGCTGGGAAAGATTGAGGGCAGGAGGAGAAGGGGACGACAGAGGATGAGATGGTTGGATGGCATCACTGACTAGATGGATGTGGGTTTGGGTGTATTCTGGGAGTTGGTGATGGACAGGGAGGCCTGGCATGCTGCGGTTCATAGGTTCGCAAAGGGTCAGACATGACTGAGCAACTGAACTGAACTGCACTGATATCATACAGTCTTTTTCTTTTTCTTTCTGACTTATTTCCTTAGTATAATGCCCTCAAATTTCATCCATGTTGCCACAAGAGGCAGGATGATCTTCTTTCTCAAGGCTGAATAATGTTTATATCTATATCACACCTTTTTAACCTATTCATCAAGTAAGAGAAATATAAGTTATTTCCATATCTTGGCTACTGTGAATAATGTGGCAATGAATATGAAAGTATAGATATCTTTTGATATCCTGTTTTCATTTCCTGTGGATATATACCCAGAGGTGAAATTGCTGGATGATGTGGTACTTTTATTTTTAGTTTGTGAAGTCAGAAGTAAATTCAGTTGCTCAGTCATGTCTGACCCTGCAACCTCATGGACTGTAGCATGCCAGGTTTCCCTGTCCATCACTAACTCCTGGAGCTTTCTCAAACTCATGTCCATCAAGTCGGTGATGCCATCCAACCATCTCATCCTCTGTCATCCCCTTCTCCTCCTGCCTTCAATCTTTCTCAGCATCAGGGTCTTTTCCAATGAGTCAGTTCTTCACATCAGGTGGCCAAATTATTGGAGTTTCAGCTTCAGTGTCAGTCCTTCCAATGAATATTCAGAACTGATTTCCTTTAGGATTGATTGGTTTGGTCTCCTTGCAGTCCAAGGGACTCTCAAGAGTCTTCTCCAATAACACAGTTCAAAAACATCAATTCTTTGGCACTTAGCTTTCTTTACAGTCCACTCTTACCTCCATACATGACAACTGGGAAAACCATAGCTTTGACTATACAGACCTTTGTCAGCAAAGTAATGTCTCTGCTTTTTAATATGCTCTCTAGGTTTGTCATAGCTTTTCTTCCAAGGAGCAAGCATCTTTTAATTTCATGACTGCAGTCACCATCTGCAGTGATTTTGGAGCCCAAGAAAATAAAGTTTCTCACTATTTCTGTTGTTTCCCTATCTATTTTCATGAAGTGATGGGACCAGATGCCATGATCTTAGTTTTTTGAATGCTGTGTCTTTCATTTTCATCAAGAGGCTCTTTAGTTCCTCTTCCTTTTCTGCCATAAGGGTGGTGTCATCTGCATATCTGAGGTTACTGATATTTCTCCCAGCAATCCTAATTCTAGCTTGTGATTCATCCAGCCTGGTACTCTAAGTTAAACAGAGTGACAATATGCAACTTTGACATACTCCTTTCCCAATTTGGAACCAATCTGTTGTTCCATGTCCAGTTCTAACTGTTGCTTCTTGACCTGCATACAGATTTCTCAAGAGGCAGGTAAGGTGGTCTGGTCTTTCCATCTCTTTAAGAATGTTCCACAGTTTGTTGTGATCCACACAGTCAAAGGCTTTAGCATAGTCAATGAGGCAGAAGTAAAGGTTTTTTTTGAATTCTCTTGCTTTTTCAATGATCCAACGGATCTCTGGTTTTTGAAGGCATTTTGATCTCTGGTTCATTTGCCTTTTCTAAATCCAGCTTGAACATCTGAAAGTTCTCAGTTCAAATCCTGTTGAAGCCTAGCTTGGAGAATTTTGAGCATTACTTTGCTAGCCTGTGAGATGAGTGCAATAGTGCAGTAGTTTGAACATTCTTTGGCATTGCCCTTCTTTAGGATTGGAATGAAAACTGACCTTTTCCAGTCCTGTGGCCACTGCTGAGTTTTCCAAACTTGCTGGCATATTGAGCGCAATATTTTCACAGTATCATCTTTTAGGATTTGAAATAACTCAACTGGAATTCCATCACCTCCACTAGCTTTGTTCATAGTGATGCTTCCTAAGGCCCACTTGACTTCATACTCCAGGATGTCTGGCTCTAGGTGAGTGATCACACCATTGTGGTTATCTGGGTTATTAAGATCTTTTTAAAATAGTTCTTCCTTGTATTCTTGCCACCTCTTCTTAATATCTTCTGCTTTTGTTAGGTCCATATCATTTCTGTCCTTTATTCTGCCCATCTTTGCATGAAATGTTCCCTCGGTATCTCTAATTTTCTTGAAGAGATCTCTAGTCTTTCCCATTCTATTGTTTTCCTCTATTTCTTTTCATTGATCACTGAGGAAGGCTTTCTTATCTCTCCTTGCTATTCTTTGAAACTCTGCATGCAGATGGGTATATCTTTCCCTTTTTCCTTTCCTTTCACTTCGCTTCTTTTCATAGCTATTTGTAAGGCCTCCTCAGACAACCGTTTTGCATGTCTTCTTCTTTGTAATGGTTTTGATCACCACCTCCTGTACAATGTTATGAACCTCCTTCCATAGTTCTTCAGGCACTCTATCTATCAGATCTAATGCCTTTAATCTATTTCTCATTTCCACTGTATAATCATAGGCTATTTCATTTGGGTCATATCTGAATGGTCTAGTGGTTTTCCCTACTTTCTTCAATTTAAGTTGAATTTGGCAACAAGGAGTTCATGATCTGAGCCACAGTCAGCTCCTGGTCCTGTTTTTGCTGACTGTACAGAGCTTCTCCATTTTTGACTGCAAAGAATATAATCAATCTGATTTTGATGTTTACCATCTGGTGATGTCCATGTGTAGAGTCATCTCTGTGTTTTGAAGAGCCTCCATACTGTTTTCTATAGTGACTGCACCAACTTATATTCCCACTTCCATTGCAAAAGTGTTCCCTTTTTTTCACAGCCTCACCAGCACTCGTTATCTCTTTTCTTTTTAATTGTAGCCATTTTAACAGGTGTGAGATGATAGCTCATTGTGATTTTGATTTGCATTTCAGTGTTGAGCACTGTTTCATGTACATGGTGGCCATTTGTAAAAAATGTCTATTCCATTCCTTTGCACATTTAAAAAATAATGTTTATTTTATTTTGGAGTATAGTTGATTAATAGGCTTCTCGAATGGCTCAGCATTAAAGAATCTGCCTGCAATGCAGGAGAGACAGGAGATGCAGGTTTGATCCCTGGGTTAGGAAGATCCCCTGAAGGAGGAAATGACAACCCTATCCAGTATTCTTGCCTGGAAAATTCCATGGACAGAGGTGCCTGGCAGGCTACAGTCCATGGCATTGCAAAGAACATGACTGAAGAATAGTTGATTAACAATGCTGTGTTAGATTGAGGTGTACAGCAAAGCGGTTCAGTTATACACATGAATCTATTCTTTTTTTCAAATTCTTTCCCATTTTGGTTATTACAGAATATTGAACAGAGTTCCCTGTACTATACAGTAGGTCCTTGTTGGTTATCTATTTTAAATATAATAGTGTGTATATGTCAATCATCCTTTGCAAATTTTTAATCAGATGGTTTGATATTTTTTGCTGTTGAGTTGTATGAGTTCTTTATACATTTTGTATATTAACCCCTTGTCAGATATACTTTGCAGATATTTTTTCCTATTCTGTAGTTTGCTTCTTCATTCATTGAAGGTTTCTTTTGATGTACAGAAGCTTTTTAGCTTTTTTTAGTTTGATGTGGTAACAATGCTTATTTTTGCTTTTCTTGCTTTTGCTTTTGGTATCAAATCCAAAAACTAATTGGCAAGATCAATATCAAGGAGCTTATCCCCTGCGTTTTCTTCTAGGAATTTTATGGTTTTAGGGCATATGTTGAAGTCTTCAATCTCTTTTGAGTTGTTTTTTGTATAGGGTTCAATAAAGAGGTCCAGTTTCATTCTTCAGCTTGTGGCTTTCCGGTTTAGTTAATATCATTGATTGAAGGGATTGTAGTTTCTTCATTGTATATTCTTGGCTGCTTTTTCATAAATTAATTGACCACATGTGCATGGGTTTATTTCTGGGCTATCTATTATGTTCTGTTGATCTAAGGTCTGTTTTTATGCCAGTTCGATACTGTTTTGATTACTATAGCATTGTAATATAGTTTGAAATCAGAATGTGTGATGCCTCCAGTTTTGTTCTTTTTTCTCAAGATTGCTTTTGCTATTTCAAGTTTTTTTTTGTGGCTCCATATGAATTGTAAGTTTTTTTTCTATTTCTGTGAAAAATACCATTGGAATTTTGATAGAGATTGATTGAATCTGTAGATCACTTTGAGTAATATGGTGGGCTTAGTCACTCAATTGTGTCTGACTCTTTCCAGCCTCATGGACTATAGCTTGCCAGGCTCCTCTGTCCATGGAATTTTCCAGGCAAGAATACTAGAGCAGGTTGCTGTTTCCTACTCCAGGGGATCGCCCCAACCCAGGGATCGAACCCATACATGTCTCTTGTGTTTCCTGCTTTGACAGGTGGATTCTTTACCACTGGTGCCACCTTGGAAGCCTGGATAGTATGGACATTTTAACAATACTAATTATTCCAATGCACAATATGGAATATCTTTCCATTTCTTTGTATCTTCTTTAATTTCTTTCACAAATATCTTGTAGTTTTCAGCTTGTGCTTCTTCCAGCCCAGCGTTTCTCATGATGTACTCTGCATATAAGTTAAATAAGCAGGGTGACAATATACAGCCTTGACGTACTCCTTTTCCTATTTGGAACCAGTCTGTTGTTCCATGTCCAGTTATAACTGTTGCTTCCTGACCTGCATATAGGTTTCTCAAGAGGCAGATGAGGTGGTCTGGTATTCCCATCTCTTTCAGAATTTTCCACAGTTTATTGTCATCCACACAGTCAAAGGCTTTAGCATAGTCAATGAAGCAGAAATAGATGTTTTTCTGGAACTCTTGCTTTTTCGATGATCCAGCGAATGTTGGCAATTTGATCTCCGGTTCCTCTGCCTTTTCTAAAACCAGCTTGAACATCTGGAAGTTCATGATTCATGTATTGCTGAAACCTGGCTTGTGGTGATGGACAGGGAGGCCTGGCATGCTGCGTTTCATGGAGTCGCAAACACGACTGAGTGACTGAACTGAACTGAACTGATAGAGATCATTAATGTCCTTGGTTAAATGTATTTCTAAGTATTTTACTCTTTTTGATGTTATTATAAATGGTATCATTTTCTTAATTTCTCTTTCTGATGATTTATTGCAACTGATTTTGTATATTAATTTTGTATCCTGCAACTTTACTGAAGTCACTTATTAGTTCTAACAGTTTTTTATGGTGTCAGGGTTTCTGTATATAATATGTCATCTGCAAACAGAAATAATTTTACTTATTTTCTTCTTTTTTGGATGCTTTTATTTCTTTTCCTACCCGAATTGCTTTGGCTTATTTATGGTGAATAAAAATGGTGAGAGTGGGCACTCTCAGTCTTGTTCTGATCTTAGAGGAATAGTTTTCCGCTTTTCACTCTTGATTATGATGCTAGCTGTGAGCTTGTCATGTACAGATTTTATTATAGTGAGGTACATTGCTTCTACGGGCTTCCTCAGTGGCTCAGCAGTAAAGAAGTCTCCTGCAATGCAGGGGCCGCAGGAGACATAGGTTCAATCCCCAGGTCAGGAAGATTCCCTGGAGAAGGGAATGGCAACCCTTTCCAATATTCTCACCTGAAGAATCCCCTGGACAGAGGAGCCTGGTGGGCTACAATCCATATGGTCTCAGAGTCATACATGACTGAAGCAACTAAGCACACATGCACACACATGGCTTATATGTCCAGTTTGTTGAAAGTTTTTATCAGAAAAGATGTTGAATTATGAAAAATGCTTTTTCTGCATTTATTGGGATGATCAGATGATTTTTATCCTTCATTTTGGTAATATGTATCAGGTATAAACTACTATCTATAAAATGCATAAACAGCAAAGTCCTACAGTATAGGACAGAGAACTATATTCAACATGGTAATACACCATATTGCTATTTCAAGTTTTTTGTGGCTCCATATAGGAAAGATAACAAAAAAGAATATATATATATATGAATCCTTGGGCTGTATACCTGAAATGATACAACATTGTAAATTAACTATATTTCAATAAAATAATAAAATGAATACATGTGTAATTCAATATAAATTTAGCACATTACACCAAAAAATTTCCGCTTTGGTAAAACTAACAGCAGCAAATCATAGAGCTTGTTAGGATCTAAGGCTTCACTGGGAGTCACTATAGAAATCTGCACCAGGAGGAGGCATTAAATGCAGTGGCCTGCAGTTCTCAGCAGTGAATCCCAATGGGACTGTATTAGCATGATTCCAGCAGGAACTCCTGCCCAGCTGGTTGTCAGGAGGAATATAGGCAGAGGCTGCCACTCTTATTTGGTCTCCTAGTTATAGAACTTTCTGATGCTGGTCAGATTTTTCAAGCTGTTCACACTACACACGAGAAAGACCTAAATTAGCCTCTGTACTCCCTTCTCCCACTTTTAGTAGTTTGAGGACTGTAACGTCAGAGAAATATCACATTTGATACTGTGGATCTGACTAACATTCTGTCATTTTTACTTTTAATAATATTTTTTAAATAGTGTAAGCTTGTATGTGGAAAAATAATGAATCAGAGCACTGTAAATAACTTATTAGTATCTCCCTAATACTTGGGGCAGGCAATTATCTTAATCTTCCACTATTAGGGAGATGGCATGAAAAATTATTTAATCACAAGATACACAATGTTAATCCCTAAAATCAATCTAGGATAATATAATAACTAAATATTCTATCATGATTTTAAAGCCATTATCCAAATTGGTCACTGAAAAAGGAAACTAAACATAATAAGAACTGTGGAACCATTAATAATATTCTGGTGTCACTAAAAGTTAGCTATAAGAATTCTCATCCAAAATTACAAACATAATTCAAAAATCACAGAGGACTCAAAACAAAACATAAAATGACAGTCATGAAATTCATCAGCTGTTTTAATAGCAACTTACATTTATATGATGCCTTACACTTTGAAACTCAATTTCACAGATGTTTTCTTAATACAATAATACTTTGAAGTAGGTATATATGCACCATTATTTTTGTTTTTCATATGAATGTACTGAGGCTCAAAAAGATTATGTAACTTGGCAATGTCAGACCTTTAATTCACTTTTCCT
This sequence comes from Capricornis sumatraensis, assembly GCF_032405125.1. Classification (NCBI taxonomy): domain Eukaryota; kingdom Metazoa; phylum Chordata; class Mammalia; order Artiodactyla; family Bovidae; genus Capricornis; species Capricornis sumatraensis. The sequence goes on along the minus strand of NC_091092.1, from coordinate 101,370,902 downwards.
GTCTCCAAAGTAGGTGTTTTTCTTCTTTCTCTCTCTGGTCACAGATATTAATATTCATTGCATGCTTGCTCAGTCGCTTCAGTCATGTCTGACTCTGCAATCCCATGGACTGCAGCCTGCCAGGCTCCTCTGTCCATGGGATTTTCTCAGCAGGAATACTGGAGTGGATTACTGTTTCCTTCTCCAGGGGATCTTCTTGACCCAGGGATCAAACCCACGTCTCCTATATCTCTTGCATTGTAAGCAGATTCTTTACAGCTGAGCCACCAGGGAAGCCATTAGCCACTGGAGCATGTTCATTACATAGTGGCCATTGGAAAGCATCTCAAATTGCCTGGGAACTCAAATATTCACCTATACATGGTGTGTGTGTGTGTGTGTGTGTGTGTGTGTGTGTGTGTGTGTGTGTGTGTGTGTGTGTGTGTGACAGAGAGAGAGAGAGACACTGGTGCTAATATTCAGCTTTTTTGTGGCATTGCTGGTCCCAAATGAACCACTTGGTAGCCATGCCTTTGTATGTTCTTCTACCTTATATCTGGGCTGACCCTGTGTTGGTATTAGCCAAAGAATATGGTGAGATGGCTGTTATGCCATTTCTGGGCCTAAGCCTTAAGAAGGTCTGCCATCTGCTTTATACTCTTGGGAGCCTGGGATATCATGAAAGAAGTCTGACTATTGTGTGGAAGACACTATCTGTGTGTACACATCATATGGAGAGGCCTCATGGAGAGAGAGAAAGCTCTTCCAAAATCCTGGCTGAGCTCAGCTCCCAGTCACTGCTACTGCTGCTGCTAAGTTTCTTCAGTTGTGTCCGACTCTTTGTGACCCCAGAGATAGCAGTCCACGAGGCTTCCCTGTCCCTGGGATTCTCCAGGCAAGAACACTGGAGTGGGTTGTCATTTCCTTCTCCAATGCATGAAAGTAAAAAGTGAAAGTGAAGTCGCTCAGTCGTGTCTGACTCTTCGCGACCCCATGGACTGCAGCCGACCTCCGTCCATGGGATTTTCCAGGCAAGAGTACTGGAGTGGGGTGCCATCGCCTTCTCCGCCCAGTCACTAGGCCTGCTGAATTTAGCCACACTACTGACCAATGGGAGGACTAACAAAAGAACCCCCAACTGAGCACAGCTCAAGCCACAGAATTGTAAAAAAAGAAAAGGAATATTGTTTTAAATTACCAAGTTTTGCAGTAGTTTGCTATACAGCAATAGGTAACTGAAATAAATGTCAAAGCAATGAGCCTCAGTTTTCAGTCCTCTGTCCAAGTCCACAGTTATTGAATGAGTGAATGTTCCCCAATCCTGTATCTCAAAGTCCTGATGACAGTTCTCTGAATTCACATTAAATATTTTTCATCATCAAGGAAAGGGAAAAGCGTGCTGTGAAAGATCCCAAAATTCATGAAATTGACTAATTTTTTTCTATCAGAGCAATAATACTACTAATTGTTTGAAGCAAAGACCTAGGTACAACGTGGCTGCCTAGATATGAAATGACACTCCATAAACTTGCAATTTCATTTCTCATCCATGAATGCATTTGCATCCTATGAGGGCTGCTCTGTATGCGGGTGCTTTCAATTCTGGAAATGTCATCTGGGATAAGATAGCAGCAGCTTGGCCATGAAACCACAGGTTTGAAAATTAGCAAATTTTCACCACTCTGTTCATTAGTGAAATCAATGAGACTTTAAAGGACTGAGGAGAATTGTCAAAATATGAGAAGATGAAAATGATAAGATGAATGGGACTTCAGGTGCACAGTAGTGAATGTAGTGGAGGGCAAGCCCACTGAGTGTCCTTTTATATGTACCAACAGACCCCAAACAGACTAAACTCATTTGCATCAACCACATCAACTGCTCTGACTCTAGGTCATTTGCAATTTCTGGGTACTTGTAATATACTCTTAGTGCTCATTTCTTGATTTAATTTCCTTTTTCTTCAGATTAAGACCATATCAGAATTTGAGAGATTTTCCTCAACTGTGTGATTTTAAGGAAAGTCACTTTAAAAGATTTGAGTTATTGTATATTTAAACCTTAATACAAAAGATAATCATGGTTTACATAATCAAAAGAGGAGGGGGAAAAGCCTGAACTGATAAGATCTAGCTCTTTCATCTCCAGTGACTTGTGTTAATTTTTCTAGAGGCAACTGATATTTGTCAAGAAACTAGCAATGAGTAGGGGCTTCCCTTGTGGTCCAGTGGTTAAGACTCTGCAGGGGGCATGAGTTCAATCCTTACTCCAGGAACTAAGATCCCATACGCCGTGTGACATGGTTAAAAAAAAAAAAAAGAAAAGAAAAGAAACTAGCAAGGGGCAAAGAAAAGCATTACAAGGAACCTTTGCCTTCAAAAAGCTTACAGTTGAGTTTGGAAAAAGAAGTGGTATGGGAGTATTTTAACAATTCTGAGTCAGAGAGCCTCAAAGGAGCTAATGATGAAGCCAATCTTTCTTTCAAGTGAAATAAACACATTGATTTCCTTATTTTTTGTGCCAATTGGCAACTGGATTCCCTAGTGCCCACCTCTTTTGGGGCATCAGAAATGCCTACAATCTTGAAATACATCAGGTAATCTACAGCTGCTGCTGCTGCTAAGATGCTTCAGTCGTGTCTGACTCTGTGCGACCCCATGGACAGCAGCCCACCAAGCTCCTCTGTCCAAGGAATTCTCTAGGCAAGAGTACTGGAGTGGGTTGCCATTTCCAATCTACAGCAAGTTAGATTAAATCACGTATTACAGTTGACAATGAAAATGAGACTTCATGGATATTTTTTCTAACAAAATAATCCTAAAAAGTAAGTGAAGCATGAATGATTGTTTCCACTTTTTGGATAAATAAACTGAGAGATGTCCATTCAGTAAATTTAAAAGTCTGGAGGTAATACACTCATGGATAATAGGTTGATGGCTTTGAGCAAACGTTCTTAAGAAATATAAATCTTACTTTGTCCAGTTATCCTGATAAGGGAATTAGAGGGAGCAATTATGAAGGAGTAGAGGATTTATATGGGAAAAAGAAAAGATAAGTATCCTGGAATGTAGTAAGGGCAACTGTTCTTATAGAGGAATATTAAACTCAGGTGTCATAAGGTTGCTGCAATGCAATTAGGAGAGTCAGTCCCTCACTCTACATCCCGTTTTCAAGTGAGTGCCAAAAAGTTCACAGAAACTGCTAACTCAAAGTAGGAGATGAATGAAAGGCTTAACATGGTGGAAGTTTCCTTTTCTTTCCCAGGTTTGAAATAATGCATGCTTCCTAGTGTGTAAGAGAATATTACACTTACTGTGTCTGGGTTATTTTCACCATATTGTATGCGAGCACACACGTTATGCATATCCACATACATACAAACACACACATTATCACCTTAATTTACTGTATTTAGTGGACATATAGTCTGAAAAGGACACAGGGCCCTTTCTATTTTCATTTGTACCATACTGATTGACAGAGACACTTTCAGCACCATGTTGAACAGAACCAGAAAAAAATATGCTATTTTGTGAAGTCTTAACTGTCCTAATGCTTAGTGGAGAATCTTTCCCATCTTCTCATATCCCGCAACATCCTTTAGGATTGTTTGAACAAGATGTATGTTCTAAAACAACTCTAAGACATGCACTGGACTGATGGAAAATCCAGTTTTAATTTCTGGTCTCTAGTAAACCACTGTTGGGAAGTGGAAATAGAATTTTGAGACCAAAAAATGAAGTGGGCAACTCTGTAAAGTGTAATTATGAAGTTTATTGTGGGTAAGTTACAGGCAGTTACAGTCAAGTCACAGTCAAGTTGACAGTCAAAGTCAACTTGACTGTCAAGTTGACAGTCACAGTCAACTTGACTATCAAGTTGACAGTCACAGTCAACTTCCCAGGTGACTCAGTGGGAAAGAATTCGCCTGCTAAGCAGGAGATACACAGGAAATGCAGGTTCGATCCCTGGGTCAGGAAGATCCCCTGGAAAAGGAAATGGAAACCCATTCCAGTATTCTTGCCTGGAAAATCCTATGGACACAGGAACCTGACAGGCTACAGTCTGTGGGGTCACAAAAGAGTCAGATATGACTTAGTGACTCAGCATCAACAATAACTTCTAGGCAGGAAGGATCAGGTAGCTGGAAGATCCAGAGGCATTCACAGCTACACTCCACATGGCTAAAAAGGGTACACAGTAATTTGAAAGGGCCAAAGCTAAAAACAGAATCTGACTACCAAGTTAAAAAGCAATCCACACGGATCAGAAGCAGGAACTGACCCTCCCCCATTGAGAGTCTCATGACGATTAACCAGCAAAAGGGATTAAAGATTAATCTGGTTTTCATATCAGCTGAAGACATAGGTAAAAGTTGATTGAGAACTTATCTGACTTGGGTGCATTCCTCATGAGTGGGCTAAAGCTCAATAAGACCAAAAGGGGAGGGCATAGGAGTGCAGACCCAAGATGGAACTGACAAAATAGAGTCAGCATAGTTTAGCCCACACAGAGATTCGAACTCTTTTTGCCTCAGTTGCCTTTTTAGTCAGTTATAAATTGGGGATGGTTAGAACATGTGGCACTAGTGGTAAAGAACCCACCTGCCAATGCAGGAGATATAAGAGACGTGGGTTCAATCCCTGGGTTGAAAATATCCTCTGGAGCAGGAAATGGCAACCCACTCCAGTATTCTTGCCTGGAGAATTCCATGGACAGAGGAGCCTGGAGGGCTATGGGTTCATAGGATCTCAAAGAGTCATGTACGACTGAAGCAACTTAGCACAGCACACAGCACAGAACAGAGTCTAGTCACTTCCTGATGGAAGTTTAACCATGTTTAGAGTTCCTTGCTATTACTTTGGCATGCAAGAAACAAGTTTATTTTAAATATGGGATTGTTATTTTTTTCCCAATGATCCTGTAGACTCAAATAAGAGATAATACCATGTATACCCTGTGCATACTGACCTTTTCCCCCTTCTACTTCTTCATGAGAGCTAAAGTAAAGATACAGTTAGTCCAACCATGGCAAATGAATAAGCTTCCTCAGCAGCTCATGCCAGACATTTCTCATGCTTTGTCTAGCTGTCTCTAATTTTCTGTTTGATTTTCCACCACTCACAAGTAAGATAGAGGGTTGCTTTGGCAGAAATTAAATGTGCAAAAATGTTTTACCATCTGCTGGAATACTCTTGGATGTTATTCCTCCAGAAACACTCATTATTAAAAATATTTATTGGACATCAACAATATATCAAACTCTGTTCAAAATATGGCTGCCTCATAGTTATTACTCAAACAGGAATTAAAAACAGTATTTATTGCATTTAAGAATCAGCAAGAGTTAGCCCTGCTCCTGAACTCTGTTATCTTGACACTATCTTTATCCTTCCAAGAGGAATAAGTTATTTAAGGCAAGAATTGTGTTTCTCTTATTTAGAATATTCACAGCCTTATAGCCCTTAACACAACGCTTGCACATAGTAGAGACTAAAATGTTGATTGATCAGTAAAACTGTGAAGGCCTGTTTCATCATCTAAAGTGCCAGTTTCTGAAAGGGCAGTGACAGGATTCACTATTTCTCATGTATCTGTTGTTTTTGTTTTTCATGCATCTGATGGACCAGTCTTGATTTGGAAAATTGCTCACTGTAAAAGCTGAAACCAAAAATACTTGTTTCCCCAGGCTCCCTTGTAGCTTGAGTACTGGCAGGTGACCTAGTTAGACCTATTAGATGCTAATAGTGGTAAGAATAATAACAAACTGTGGAAAATTCTTAAGGAGATGGGAGTACCAAACCACCTTACTGATCTCCTGAGAAGCCGGTATGCAGGTCAAGAGGCAACAGTTAGAAGTGGACATTGAACAACTGACTCATTCAGAATTCAGAAGGGAGTATGACAAGGCTGTTTATTGTCACCCTGCTTATTTAACTTATATACAGAGTGTGTGTTAAGTTGCTTCAGTCGTGTTGGACTTGAAGCAGAAATTATACTTTTTAACCCCAGGGACATAGTAGCATCCTTAAAAAAAGAGTACATGCTGAATAAATATTTTACTGATTGATATCATCTCAATAACATCAGAACAAGAGTCATTAGCACAGTGCATACATGGCTCAATAAGGAGATGTTATTCTTTTTGGACTGAGGTAGGAAATACAAGAGTTACTTAAAATTTAAATCAGTGTTATAAAAGAGGAACAGAAGATTTTACTGAATTCAGACTGCTTTGAATTCAATTTAGTCAAATCAAGTTTGGGAACTAGACAGTTCTAAAATGGAGAATGATTGTAGGTGCAGCCTACAGGCAAAAATTAGATAAAATAAGAATGAAAGGATGGATTTTCAATGTCATTCATCTAATGTCATTTTTAGACTAATAGTTCATGCTCTCCCCCTTCCTTTCCTTCTCACCTTCCCCAAGCACATTCATTTAAGGTCAGAGGAAGTTGGTTTGGGATTATGTGTCAAAGAGATTAAAGAAAAGATGAGGGAGAGAATATGGTGAGAGAGAAAGCTGGGAAACTGTGTTGGCTATGAAAATGGACCTATGGACTAAACTATGTGTTCTAGGGAGGGGAATCTGCTAGCCAGCTGCAGCGGAGCGGGTGGAGAATGGCCACCGTCAGAGAACTGAAGCTATTATCTGCATTTAAACAATCAGAAGCTGATCCTTTGGATGCCAGTGTTATGAATCAATGTCAAGCAGTTCATTGTTTTTTTGTGTTCATTCTACAATCGTTGACTGAAGACTTGTTTTGTGTCATGTGTTGCTCTAGGCCCTGGAGATAGAACAATGAATGAGATGGGTAACATCTTGAATTCAAGGAGTTTATATTCTATTTATTTAATTTTTTTATTTTCCATTATAGTTTATCACAGTGTATTAAATATAGTTTCCTGTGCAATATAATAGGACCTTGTTGTTTATCCATTCTATATATAATATTATAGTTTGCATCAACCCCCTCCCCCATCCACCTCCCCACTGGCAACCACAAGTCTGTTCAAGGAGCTTATATTCTAGTAAGGGGGATAATAAGCCATCAAGGAAGCAAAAATATATTCTAGGTATCAAATAGTAATAAGTACTATGAAGAGAAATTAAGTAGGATAGCAAGACAGAGGGTGACAAGGCCTGCTGTTTTGGGCAGAGCTGTTAAAGAAGTTCTCTCTCTAAGGTGGCTCCTTTTGAGAAGAGACTTGGATAAAGTTAATTCAAGCAGATAAGGATGCTCCAGGTGGCTTAGTTGGGAAAGAATCTGCCTGCACTGCAGGAGAACCGTGTTTGATCCCTGGGTCAGGAAGATCCCATGGAGAAGGGAATGACTACCCACCAGTATTCTTGCCTGGAGAATTCCATGGACAGAGAAGTCTGGTGGGCTACCATCCATGGGGTTGCAAAGAGTTGGACACAACTGAGCGACTAACACTTTCACTTCACTTTCAGAGAAAGAAGAGCTAGGGAAAAGTTTCTGAGGCATATTGTACTTGACTTACTTGAGCAGCCACAAGATGGCTATTTTATGTGGAGGTGACTGACTAGTGGAAGAATGATGGGAGATGAGGTAGAACAGTGTGTTGGGCACTATAAGCCTGTGTACTTAGTCACTCAGTTGTGTCCAACTCTTTGTGACCCCATGGACTGTAGCCCACCAGGCTCCTCTTCCTTGGAATTTTCCATGCACGAATACTGAAGTGGGTTGCCATTTCCTCCTTCAGGGGATCTTCCTGACCCAGGGATCCAATGCACATCTCCTGTGTGTCCTGCATTGCAGGCTGATTTCTTTTCCCACCAAGCCATCAGGGAAAGTGCTGACCAAATCCTCTTTAATGGACCTGTTTCCCCAGCTCTAGGAGTGCCATGGACAGGCCTTTAGGGGACTGCCCCATTTGCTGAGAAATCTGATAGCTTAGTTAGTAAAGAATCTGCCTGCAATGCAGGAGACACTGGTTTGATTCCTGGGTTGGAAAGATCCACTGGAGAAGGGATAGGCTACCTACTCCTGTATTCTTGGGCTTCCCCTGTGGCTCAGTTGGTAAAGAATCTGCCTGCAATGAGGGAGACCTGGGTTTGATCCCTGGGTTGGGAAGATCTCCCGGAGAAGGGAAAGGCTACCCACTCCAGTATTCTGGGCTGGAGAAGTCCATGGACTGTATAGAGTCCAAAGAGTTGCAAAGAGTCAGACATGAATGAGTGACTTTCACTTTTCACTTTCACATCAACTAAGGCCATGCTCCTTCCCAACCTGCCTACATCTGATGAGTGATCACTGAAGGACTGTAAAGGCCTGGCATCTTGGCCTAACTTGGAACTACTATAAAGGACCATTCCAGCTCCAGTGCTCCCCCATAAGATTGGTCAGGACTATTGTAATTGAATGTCTTCCTCTGCCACGTTTGCTTTGTTGCCCTCCTTTCCACTTGTGCTGATCCCAAGGGCACTCCCTAATAAATACTCTGCCCTCTAAACTCCATCTCAGATGGAGAATCCAGACTGCAACAGAGTTTGATAAGGACTTATGTAGCTAATTAGAAGTACTATGGAAAGATTCTGTAGGGTTCTAAGCAGAAAGAAAGAAAGTGAAGTTGCTCAGTCGTGTCCAACTCTTTGCAACCCCATGGGCTATAGCCTACCACGCTCCTCTGTCCATGGGATTTTCCAGGCAAGAATACTGGAGTGGATTGCCATTTCCTTCTCCATTCTAAGCAGAGGAGTGATGCAATTAGTCTTATCTTTTTGTTATTGGAGTATAGTTTCTTTACAATGTTGTGTTAGTTTCTGCTCTACAGCAAAGTATATCAGCTACATGTATACATATATCCCCTCCCTCTTGAGCCTCCCTCCCACACACCCCCAATCTCACCTTTACAGGTCCTCATAGAGAGCCAGGCTGGACTCCTGTGCTATACAGCAGCTTCCCACTAGCTATCTATTTTACACATGGTAGTGTATATATGTCAATATTATTCTCCTAATTCATCCTACCCTCCCTTTAAGATCTAAATGTAAGACCAGACACTATAAAACTCTTAGAGGAAAACATAGGGAAAAAACTGATTGACATAAATCACAGCAAGATCTTTTTTGACTCATCTCCTAGAGTAATGAAAATTAAAGCAAAAATAAACAAGTGGGACCTAATTAAGCTTAAAATTTTTTGCACAGCAAAGGAAAACATACACAGAATGAAAAGACAGCCCTCAGAATGGGAGAAAGTATTTGCAAATGAAGCAATGGACAAAGGATTAATCTCCAAAATATTCAAACAGCTCATGGAGCTCAATATCAAAAAAACAAATAAGCCAATCAAAAAATGAATGGAAGACCAAAGTAGACAATTTTTCAAAGTCTCATCTTTTAAAGGGGTTACTTGCTATAGTATGCAGAAGAAACTGTAGAGGGAAAAGAGAAAATTGGGAAAATATTGTCATCCAGGCAAGAGATGATTAATCTAGAGAAATGAGAAATGAATGGGTTCAGGGTATTTTCTAAAAGCATAGCTTCAAGGGATCAAGCAATGCTCTTTAGCCCATCAAAGCAGCTATAAGCTTCAACAATTAGCATCAGAAACAAAAGAGTTGATTAAAAACATGGCTAACTAGTTTACGATCACAAGTATTTTTTAAATTACAAATAAAATCAAGTCGCCTCTTATATTCATAACCTGAATTGTTTATGTCACAGAAACAAAAATTACCTGGTGAAGTGTTCAGTTCATGCTGGTGGGCTTGTCGTTGTTATTCATTCACTAAGTGGTGTCCGACTCTTTGTGACCCCATGGACCACAGTATGCCAGGATTCATCACTATCTCCCTGAGTTTTCTCAAACTCATGTCGATTGAGTCAGTGATGTCATCCAACCTGCTCATCCTCTGTCATCCCCTTCTCCTTCTGCCTTCCATCTTTCCCAGCATCAGGGTCTTTTCCAATGAGTTGACTCTTTGCATCAAGTGGCCAAAGTATTGGAGCTTCAGCTTTAGCATTAGTCCTTCCAATGAATATTCAAGGTTGATTTCCTTTAGGATTGGCTGGTTTTATCTCTGGTGGGCTGTGTACTCTTTATATCTGAGATCAGCAAACTATAGTCCCTAAGACAAATCTGGCTTGCTGCATGCTTTCTTGTGGTCCACAAACTAATAATGGTTTTTATATTTTTAAGTGGTTGAAAAGAATCAAAACAAAAATAATCTTTCAGGACACAAAAATTATATGAAATTCAAATTTCAGTGTCCACACATGAGTTTTATTGGTACGTAGCCTTGTGCATTCATTTACATGTAGTCAGTGGTTGCTTTTGGTCTCTAAGTGTTGAATTATTGTGACAGAGATTATGTAGCCCACAAAGCCTAAAATATTTATTAGCTGGTCCTTATAGAAAAATTTTTCTGACCTCTCACTTATCTCAAAGAAGTACAGTCTAAGGTCATCCATGGAATGCCCAGTTAATGTTGGTGGGGCTGGTAGCCTATTTTCTCATGTTAACATTGTTTGTGCTAGCTATCAGGTGATGAGCAATGATTTAGGGTTAGTTTTGTTCAAGTAAGTTTGTGTGCAGGTCCTATTGAATTCTGGCCTATTCTGTGATTCCTTTTGCTCATTTCAAACTCAGCCATTAAAAAGAATACATTTGAATCAGTTCTAATGAGGTGGATGAAACTGGAGCCTATTATACAGAGTGAAGTAAGCCAGAAAGAAAAACACCAATACAGTATACTAATACATATATGTGGAATTTAGAAAGATGGTAACGATAACCCTGTATGTGAGACAGCAAAAGAGACACAGATGTATAGAACAGTCTTTTGGACTCTGTGGGAGAGGGAGAGGGTGGGATGATTTGGGACAATGGCATTAAAACATGTATAATATCGTATATGAAATAAATCACCAGCCCAGGTTCGATGCAGGATACAGGATGCTTGGGGCTGGTGCACTGGGATGACCTAGAGGGATGGTACAGGGAGGGAGGTGGGAGGGGGTTTCAGAATGGGGAACACGTGTACACCCGTGGCAGATTCATGCTGATGTATGGCAAAACCAATACAATATTGCAAAGTAATTAACCTCCAATTAAAATAAATAAATTTATATTAAAAAAACAAAGTCTGTTGTAGTGCCTTGCATATTAGTTGTTTCTTATTATAAAACCTGGACTTGGGACCTCTCTCACTAACCTTGATTCAATTAGTCATACCCACTGTGCATCACGAAGTCACAAACAAAAGCAAACAGTGAATATGTCAGTGCTGTTCTCCACAGTCTTCTGTGGAATGTGTTCCAATTTCTCCTTGCTGTTGACCCTTGTCCCTGTCTCTCATGTTTTTCCCCTGCCCCAGCAATTTGGACTTGACCTTTAAACATGATCTTCCCAGTACTGATCTTTAGCGTTCTCTAGGAATTTTGACTCATGTTGGCCTTTTCCTCCTTCTGCTCATGGCTATGCCATAGGAAGCCCTAAGCTGGCCCTGGTCCCAGAACTCAGCTGCAGTGCTGCCCTCCCTGTGTGACCCTTCCCTGCCGCTAGAGGCTGCTTCACCAGCTGTCTGTCTTTCCATTGAGCTCCTGCTGTTGCGCTATATGGTCATCTCCTCTTTACAGGAGCACATGTTGGAAAAGCCCACATCCCACTTCACGTTGCTTATTCTCCATCCTTTGAACTCTTTTCTTTTGATCACAGCCCCGTACCTACCAACAGAAGCCTCTTGAGCCTTTAAGAATGTAGGAAACATCTTTTGCCACAGGGCCTGAAAATTTACTTACATTAATTATAACAAGAAACATCACCATTACAGCTCATATTTATTGAGCACATAACTCTCTGTCTGATGGTACATGTATTAGTCAGCTCGGATTTTCATAACAACATACTAAAGGCTGTGTGGCTTAGAGAATAGAAATTTATTTCTCACATTTCGGGAGGCTGGATGTCCAAGGTCAAAGTACCAGAAGTTTGGTTTTTACTGGGCCCTCTCTCCTTGGGTTGCCTTCTCACTGTGTCCTTACATGGTCTTTTCTTCTGTGCATGCTCATCCCTGGTGTCTCTTCCTCCTTTTATAAAGATATCAGTCTTACTGGATTAGGGCCCTGCCCTTATGACCACATTTAACCTTAATAGCTGCTTTAAAGGCTCCATCTCCAAATTCAGTTACTTGGGGTTTCCACTTCACCATATGCATTTAGCAGGGACACGATTTAGTCCAGAACAGTGCATTACCTACTTTACATAAAAATTTCAACAGCTCCATGAGATAAAAAGATGCTCTTGTCTTCCCCATTTTACCTGTGTGGAAACTGAGATTTACTTTACACAAAGTTATGCTTCTGATCATTTTAGGTAGATTTAGTACTAAATCCCAGGTCTAAATTAATCCTCAACTCATTCCCTTAATCCCTCTTGTATACACCCTCTGAAAGATGATCAACTTCTTTTATAGGGTTTATTCTAATTATATAGGAGTCTTTTTTTGTCTATTGGCAGTGAGCTCCTTGGTGTCCTCTAGGGCTCTTTGGGAAAGGGTCCTTGCAGCCTGCAGTAACCCGTTCAGCTACAAGGACTGTACTGCATCAGGCTAATTGTAGAAGAGTCCTGGAATGCAGCAGGAGTCAACCCAGTGCAAGGGTGTTAGGACTATAGTTTGTACAGCACTCTGTGGCTTGGTTTTATTGCATTCTGGGCAAAGAACAATTTGATAAGCTTCCATGATTTTGAGTGAGAATAAAAAAAGTGTACACTGTGTGTGTGTGTGTTTGATTCTATCCAGTTTTATTCAATGCACAGGTTTGTGTATCCATCACCACAGTTAAGACCCAGAACAAGCAGTTCTATCAACACAAGGATACAATGTGTTCTCTTCTCATACCATCCCCAGCTCCTTCCCTTTCCTGAATCCTTGACAATGACTAATCTAACCTTCCTTTCTAAAATTTTGTCATTTCAAAAAATGTTACAGTAATGGAATCATACAATATATAACCCTTTGGGATTGGCTCTTTTTCTCAGTGTAGTTTCAAATATTCATCCAAATTGTTGTAGGTATCAATGGTTCATCCCTTTTTATTGCTGAATTGCATTCCATATGTATATATATATACATATACCATAGTTTGTTTAGCCATTCAACTGTTGAAGGATATCTAGACCAGTTCCAATCTTTGCTATCACAATTAAAACTGCTATTGAGGGGGCCAGTCCCAAGATGGTGGAGGAATAGGATGGGGAGACCACTTTCTCCCCCACAAATTCATCAAAAGATCATTTGAATGCTGAGCAACTTCCACAAAACAACTTCTGAATGCTGGCAGAGGACATCAGGCATCCAGAAAGGCAGCCCATTGTCTTCGAAAGGAAGTAGGGCAAAATATAAAAGACAAAAAGAGAGACAAAAGAGTTAGGGATGGAGACACATCCTGGGGAGGGAGTCATGAAGGAGAAGAAGTTTCCACACTAGGAAACTCTCTCAAAGGTGGGTATGTGGGGAGTTTTGGAATCTCAAAGGGGAATATCACCAGGAGGGGAAAAAAAACAAAAACAAAAAACCACAGAATAGGCGCCTAACTGCAATTGCCAGCAGAGAAGTAGCCCAGACGATTGCATCAGCCACCAGCAAGGGGGTGCTGGACAGGGAGGCGTGGACAGCATCATTGGTCCTTAGGATAAGGACTGGGCCTGAATGCCCTGAGGACAATCTGAGGGAGCCAGTGTGAGATAGCAACCCAAACAGTGGGATCACCAGAGAGGAAAAAAGAGAGAGAGAGAGAGAGAGAGAGAGAGAGAGAGAGAGAACTTTCTCATGAAAGGCTCTAACTCACAGCCTGGCCTGCTCACAGAACAAAGGATTGAGCAAATACCAAAGGAGAGCTAGCTGGCTGCATACAGGCCCCTCCCCCCCACCTGACCCCCTTCTGCCAGAGGCAGCCAGAGCTGGAAGGCAAGGGGCTGCTCTAATCCAGCCCCAGAGACTGGGATCCTCCACTGAACTGTGAGCAGGCTCCCATTTGCTAACCACATCTTCCTGGGATCTTCAACAGTTGACTTCTTCCAGGAGGGTCACAGCCTGAGATCAGCTCCCCAGAGGAGACACATGGCACACCTGAAACGGTGCTCTCATGGTGCAACCGGGAAACCAAGCGGCTGGGACCAGGGAGGTGATTAAGATACACAGCCCACCTGGGACAGTGCACTCACCAAGCACCTGGTCATCTGAGCTGCTCGGACCTGGGAAGGGCAAAAAACGCATGCCAAACTGAGTCTGTGCCCTTGTGGAGTACTCGAGAATCTGAATCTGAGCAGCTTAGCCCTGGGAAGTACACAAGTGCAGGGCCCACGTTGGACAGTGCCCTGGAGAGCACCCTGGAGCCTGAGCAGTGTAGAGCCAGAAAGCACACTCCACGGTGAGCTGGGGAAAACCCAATATGGTCCATACATTGTGAGCACTCCCCACACATGCCAGCAATATTTGTTTGCAGTGTTCCTCCCTTTCCACAACACAACTGAACAAGTGAGCCTAAATAAGTGATCACCTTCACCCCCTTGTGCCAGGGCAGAAATTAGACACTGAAGAAACTTGCAAATAGAGGAGGTCGAAATAAAAGAAGAAGGAACCGCTCTGGAAGTGACAGGTGCAACAGACTAAAACCTTGTAGTTAACATTAACTAAGCATTGGAGGGGGCCTATAGACCTTAAAAACAAGTACAAGCTGGAACAAGGAACTATCTGAAACTGAGCTGACCCCACACTGCCCACAACAGCTCCAGAGAAATTCCTAGATATATTTTTACTATTATCACTTTTTTAAAAGTTCTTTATTACTCCTTTAATTTTCATTTTTATAACCTACTATTACCTTGCAAAAAAGACCCTATTTTTAAAGTAAATCTCATATATATGTAAAATATATATATATTTTATAATTTTTGTGATTGATTTTGTTTTGTATTTTTAATATTGTATTTTTGAGAGTCTAACCTCTAAATTTTTAATCTTTGTTTTTTGGTATTTGTTATCAATTTTTTACCTTTAAGAATCTAACCAGTATCCATTTTCACTTAGGGGTGTAATCACAAAACAACTTCTGAAATCACAAAACAAACTGGCTTGATTGCTCTCCCCCCTTTTGACTCTGCCTTTCCCCCCCAGGTCACCTCTATCTCCTCCCTCCCCCTTCTCTTCTCTACTTAACTCTGTGAATCTCTCTGGGTGTTCTGGACTGTGGAAAACACTTAGGGAGCTGATTACTGGCTAGATTGGTCTCTCCCCTTTGGACTAACCCCTCTTGTCCTCCTGGTCACCACTACCTCTGTCCTCCCTCTTCTCTTTTCTATGTAACTCTGTGAATATTTCTTGGTGTTCCAAACTGTGGAGAGCACATAGGGAATTGATTACTGGCTAGATTGCTCTCTCCCTTTTAGACTCCTCCTCTTCCCCTCCTAGTCACCTCTATCTCCCTTCTCCCGCTTCTGTTCTCCATGTAACTCTGTGAACCACTTTGGGTGTCCCTTGCTGTGGAAAATTGTTTCACCATTAACCTAGATGTTTTATCATCTGCACTGTGTGGATTGGGAAGGCTTGAGGCTGCTGTAAGAATAAGACTGAAAGCCAGAGGCAGGAGGCTTAACTCTAAAATTTGAGAATAGCAGAGAACTCCTGATTCCAGGGAATATTAATAGACAAGAGCTCATCCAAAAGCCTTGATACCTACACTGAAATGAAGCTCCATCCAAGAGCCAACAAGTTCCAGACCAAGACATACCATGCTAATTTTCCAGCAAAGCAGGAACACAGCCTTGAGCATTAAAAGACAGGCTGCCTCAAACCATGCCAAACACATAGACACCCCCAAACTTACTATTGGACACTTCATTGCACTTCAAAGAGCTCCAGCTCCACCCACCAGAACACAGATGCAAGCTCCCCTAACCAGGAAACCTTGACAAGCCACTAGTCCAACCCCACCCACAGGGAGCAGACTCCACAATACAGTGGAAACACAAACTTCCAGCCTACAGAATGGGCACCCCAAACACAGCAATCTAAACAAATTGAAAAGCAGAGAAATATTCAGCAGATAAAGGAACATGATAAATGTCCATGAAACAAACAAACAAACAAAAAAAGAAGAGATTGGGCATCTACCTGAAAAAGAATTCAGAATAATGATAGTAAAAATGATCCAAAATCTTGAAAACGAAATGGAGTTACAGATAAATAGCCTGGAGACAAGGATTGACAAGATGCAAGAAATGTTTAACAAGGACCTAGAAGAAATAAAAAAGAGTCAATCAATAATGAATAATGCAATAAACAAAAGCATTCTGGAGGTAACCAACAGTAGACTAACTTAGGCAGAAGATAGGATAAGTAAAGTGGAAGATAGAATTGTGGAAATAAATGAAGCAGAGAGGAAAAAAGAATTAAAAGAAATGAGGACAACCTTAGAGACCTCTGGGACAATGTTAAATGCCCCAACACTTGAGTCATAGGAGTCCCAGAAGACGAAGACAAAAAGAAAGGGCATAAGAAAATACTTGAGGAGATAATAGTTGAAAACTTCCCTAAAATGGAGAAGGAAATAGCCACCTGAGTCCATGAAACCCAGAAAGTACCAAACAGGATTAAATTCAAGGTGAAACACCCAAGAGACACATATTAATTAAGCTAACAAACATCAAAGACAAAGAGCAAATATTATAAGCAGCAAGGGAAAAGCAACAAATAATGCACAAGGGGATCCCCATAAGGATAACAGCTGCTCTTTCCATAGAAACTCTTCAGGCCAGAAGGGAATTGCAGGACATACTTAAAGTGATGAAAGAGAAAAACCTACAACCCAGATTACTATACCCAGCAAGGATCTCATTCAAATACGAAGGAGAAATCAAAAGCTTTACAGACAAGCAAAAGCTGAGAGAATTCAGCACCACCAAACAAGCTCTTCAACAAATGCTAAAGGATCTTCTCTAGACAGGAAACATAGAAAAGGTTTATAAACTTGAACCCATAACAACAAAGTAAATGGCAATGGGATCATACTTATCAATAATTACCTTAAATGTAAATAGGTTGAATGCCCCAATGAAAAGACAAAGACTAGCTGAATGGATCCAAAAACAAGACCTCTATATATGCTGTCTACAAGATACCACCTCAAACCAAGGGACACATACATACTGAAAGTAAACAGCTGGAAAAACATATTTCATGCAAATGGAGACCAAAAGAAAGCAGGAGTAGCAATACTCATATCAGATAAAATAGACTTAGAAATAAAGGCTGTGGAAAGAGACAAAGAAGGACACTACATGATGATCAAAGGATCAATCCAAGAAGAAGATATAACAACTGTAAATATATATGCACCCAAAGTGAAAGTGAAAGTGAAGTCGCTCAGTCATGTCTGACTCTTTGTGACCTCATGGACTGTAACCTACCAGGCTTCTCTGTCCATGGGATTCTCTAGGCAAGAATACTGGAGTGGGTTACCATTTCCTTCTCCAGGGGATCTTCCCGACCCAGGGATCGAACCCAGGTCTCCTGCATTGGAGGCAGATGCTTTAACTTCTGAGCCACCAGGGAAACATAAGCACCCAAAGTGAAAGTGAAGTCACTCCGTCGTGTCCGACTCTTTGCGACCCCCTGCCCTGTAGCCTACCAGGCTCCTCAGTCCATGGAATTTTCCAGGCAAGAGTACTGGAGTGAGTTGCCATTTCCTTCTCCAGGGGATCTTCCCAACCCAGGGATTGAACGCAGGTCTCCTGCACTGCAGGCAGATGCTTTACCATCTGAGCCACCACAGAAGCACCAACGGAGGAAGCACCCAATGGAGGAGCACCTCAATACATAAGGCAAATGCTAACAAGTATGAAAGGGGAAATTAACAGTAACACAATGATATTGGGAGACTTCAATACCCCACTCACACCTATGGATAGATCAACTAAACAAAAAATTAGCAAGGAAATGCAAGCTTTAAATGATACAATGGACCAGTTAGACCTAATTGATATCTACAGGACATTTCACCCCAAAACAATGAATTTCATCTTTTTATCAAGTGCACACGGAACATTCTCCAGGATAGATCACATCTTGGGACATAAACCTAGTCTTAGTAAATTTAAAAAAAATTCAAATCATTTAAAGTATCTTTTCTGATCACAATGCGGTAAGATTAGATGTCAACTACAAGAAAAAAAAAACTTAAAAATACAAGCATATGGAGGCTAAATAACACACTTCTGAATAACCAACAAATTATGGAAGAAATAAAAAGGGAAATTAAAATATGCATAGAAACAAATGAAAATGAAAACATGACAACCCAAAACCTATGGGATTCAGAAAAGTAGAGCTAAAGGGAAGGTTCATAGCAATACAAGCTTACCTCAAGAAACAAGAGAAAAATTAAATAAATATCCTAATGACACCTAAAGCAACTAGAAAAAGAAGAAATGAAGAACCTCAGGGTTAGTAGAAGGAAAGAAATCATAAAAATTGGGGCAGAAATAAATGAAAAAGAAACAAAGACTATAGCAAGAATCAACAAAACTAAAAGCTGATTCTTGAGAAGGTAAATAAAATAGACAAACCATTAGCCAGACTCATCAAGAAAAAAAGGGAGAAGAATCAAATCAACAAAATTAGAAATGAAAATGGAGAAATCACAACAGACAACACAGAAATACAAAGGATCATAAGCAACTATATGCCAATAAAATGGACAACTTGGGAAAAAAATGGACGAATTCTTAGAAAAGTATAACCTTCCAAAACTGAACAAGGAAGAAATAGAAAATCTTAACAGACCCATCACAAGCATGGAAGAGAAACTGTAATAAAAACTCTTCCAACAAACAAAATCCCAGGAACAGTTGTCTTCACAGGTGAATTCTACCAAAAATTTAGAGACGAGCTAACACCTATCCTATTCAAACTCTTCCAGAAAATTGCAGAGGAAAGTAAACTTCCAAACTCATTCTGAGGCTGCCATCACCTTAATGCCAAAACCAGACAAAGATGCCATGAAAAAAGAAAACTACATAGATGAACATAGATGCAGAAATTCTCAACAAAATTCTAGCAGACAGAATCCAACAACATATTAAAAAAATCATACATCATGACTAAGTGGACTTTATCCCGGGGATGCAAGGATTCTTCAGAATTTGCAAATCAATCAGTGTGATACACCACATTAACAAATTAAAGCATAAAACTATATGATTATCTCAATAGATACAGAGAATGCCTTTGACAAAATTCAACACCCATTTATGATAAAAACTCTCAGAAAGCAGGCATAGAAGGAACATACTTCAACATAATAAAAGCCATATATGATAAACCCACAGCAAACATTATCCTCAATTGCAAAAATCTGAAAGCATTTCCCCTAAGATCAGGAACAGGACAAGGGTGCCCACTCTCACCACTACTATTCAATATAGTTTTGGAAGTTTTAGCCACAGCAATCAGAGAAGAAAAAGAAATAAAAGGAATCAAGATTGGAAAAGGAGAAGTAAAATTCTCACTGTTTGCAGATGACAAGATCCTCTACATAAAAAACCCTAAAGACACCACCAGAAAATTTCTAGAGCCAATCAATGAATATAGTAAAGTTTCAGCATATAAAATTAATACACAGAAATCCCTTGCATTTCTATATGCTAACAATGAGAAAGCAGAAAGAGAAATTAAGGAAATAATATCATTCACCATTGTGACAAAAAGAATAAAATACTAAGGAACAAATCTACCTGAAGAAACAAAAGATCTATACATAGAAAACTATGAAACACTGCTGAAAGAAATCAAATATGATGCAAATAGATGGAGAAATATACCATATTCATGGATCAGAAGAATCAATATAGTGAAAATGAGTATGCTACCCAAAGCAACCTATAGATTCAATGCAATCCCTATCAAGCTACCAACAGCATTTTTCTCAGAACTAGAACAAATAATTTCACAATTTGTATGGAAATACAAAAAACTTCGAATAGCCGAAGCAATCTTGAGAAAGAAGAATGTAACTGGAGGAATCAACCTGCCTGACTTCAGACTATATTACAAAGCTACAGTTGTCATCAAGATAGTATGGTACTGGCACAAAAATAGAAATATAGATAAGTGGAACAAAATAGAAAGCCCAGAGATAAATCCACACACCTATGGACACTTTATATTTGACAAAGGAGTCAAGAATATACAATGGAGAAAAGACAATCTCTTTAACAAGTGGTGCTGGGAAAACTGGTCAACCACTTGTAAAAGAATGAAACTAGAACACTTTCTAACACCATACAGAAAAATAAACTCAAAATGGATTAAAGATCTAAATGTAAGACCAGAAACTATAAAACTTGTAGGGGAAAACATAGGCAAAACACTCTCTGACATAAATCACAGGAAGATCCCCTATGACCCACCCCCCAGAGTAATGGAAATAAAAGCTAAAATAAATAAATGGAACCTAACAAAATTTAAAAGCTTTTGTACAATGAAGGAAACTATAAGCAAAGTGAAAAGACAGCCTTCAGAATGGGAAAAAAGCCATTGCCTTCTCCCAATAGCAAATGAAGCAATTGACAAAGAATTCATTTCAAAAATATACAAACAGCTCTTGCAGCTTAATACCAGAAAAATAAATGACCCAATCCAAAAAAAGGGCCAAAGAACTAAACAGACATTTTTCTAAAGAAGAGATACAGATGGCTAACAAACACATAAAAAGATGCTCAACATCATTCATTATCAGAGAAATGCAAATCAAAACCACAATGAGGTACCATCTCATGTTGGTCAGAATAGCTGTTATCAAAAAGTCTACAAACAATAAATGCTGGAGAGGGTGTGGAGAAAAGGGAACCCTCTCACACTGTTGATGAGAATGCAGACTAGTACAGCAACTATGGAGAATAGTGTGGAGATTCCTTAAAAAACTCAAAATAGATCTGCCATATGACCCAGCAATCCCATTGCTGGGCATACACACCGAGGAAACCAGAATTGAAAAAAACACGTGTACCCCAGTTTTCATCACAACACTGTTTACAATAGCTAGGACATGGAAGCAGCCTAGATGTCCATTGGCAGATGAATGGATAAGAAAGTTGTGGTACACAAACACAACTGAATATTACTTAGCTATTAAAAAGAACACATTTGAATCATTTCTAATGAGGTGGATAAAACTGGAGCCTATTAGACAGAGTGAAGTAAGTCAGAAAGAGAAACACCAATACAGTATGCTGCTGCTGCTGCTAAGTCGCTTCAATCATGTCCAACTCTGTGCGACTCCATAGACTGCAGCCCATGAGGCTCCCCCGTCCCTGGGATTCTCCAGGCAAGAACACTGGAGTGGGTTGCCATTTCCTTCTCCAGTGCATGAAAGTGAAAAGTGAAAATGAAGTCACTCAGTCGTGTCTGACCCTTAGCAACCCCATGGACTGTGGCCCACCAGGCTCCTCCATCCATGGGATTTTCCGGGCAAGAGTGCTGGAGTGGGGTGCCATTGCCTTCTCCGCCAGTACAGTGTATTAGCGCACATATATGGAATTTAGAAAGATAGTAACAACGACCCTATATGGAAGACAGCAAAAGAGACATAGACATAAAGAACAGACTTTTGGACTCTGTGAGAGAAGGCGAGGGTAGGATGATTTCAGAGACTAGTATTGAAACATATATATTACCATATATGAAATAGATGACCTGTCCAAGTTCAATGCATGAAACAGGGCACTCAAAGCCAGTGCCCTGGGATAACCCAGAGGGATGGGATGGGGAAAGAGATGGTAAGGGGGTTCAGGATGGGGGACACATGTACACCCATGGCTGATTCATGTCAATGTATGGCAAAAACCATCAGAATATTGTGAAGTAATTAGCCTCCAATTAAAATAAATTAATTAATTTAAATGAGAAAAACATTAGTCATATCTGTTACATCAATGATAATAAATGCACTTCTGGAAAGAAGACATTTTTCAAGTATATTGCCATATAGACACCATTCTCTTTAGATGATAAATCTACATTAGAATGATTCATAAAGCTTAAAGATAAAAAATATGTTTCATCTACATAGAATTTACAACATCAAGGGTGAACATTAATATAAACTGTGGGCTTTGGTGGATTAGTATATGTCAATGTAGACTTGTTAAAAAAAATGTACCATTCCCTTGAATGATGCTGATAATGGGGGAGGCAAAGCATATGGAAGCTGGGAGTATGTGGGAAATCTATGTACCTTTCTTGCAATTTTGTTGTAAACATTAAATGCACTAAAATAGTGTTTAATAAAAAAAAAAAAGAGTATACATGAATATAACAAAAAACCCCTGCTATTTGTGTATAGGTTGTGTGATATTTTTGTATAGGTTGTTGTGTGGAAATGAGTGTTCATTTCTCTAGAATAAATCCCTGAGAATTCAATTGCAGGGTCCCTCTGAGTGAATGAAGAGAGTTTCAGGCTTGAGGGATTGAAGAAGCTTCCTGGATGGAGCCACTTGTTGTAGTGTAGTTGTCTCTTGCTGGTTCCACCCACCAGCCCGAATATCTCTCTGTGGGGTAGGGGAATCAAAGGCACAATTAAGATGGAGAGTGCTTCTTCAGGCTGCTTACTGTTGGCAAGACTCCTCATGAATGATGTCTTGACTGATGTTTTCAGATGTAATCCCTTTCAATATGGGGAAGGAATGAGACTGAGGAGCCTACTTGGGCTTTCTGATGTTGCTAGGTCATGGGTAGGAAATATTCACTCTGGGTTGTCTTATTCCATGGGGTGGAGGAAGTAACACATAAGATATTGTGTTACTGAGTTGTTCCTCCAATCCAGGGGTCTCAAAAGAGTTTATCTTCTTCTTACCACCTTTCCAACTTCTCCTTCAGTGATTTCTTTCATAATCTCCAGGGTTTATAGTTGTGCTTGATAGAGAGAACCTAGGCAAAAGGGGTCTATGCTGGACTGGAAATCTGGGCTTATTTTTATGATAAGCAAAGAGATGGAAATTTTAAGGTAACAAAAATCTAGGCAATTAGGTGATGGATGTTTTAATTGTCTTTTATTATCTACTTTGAACAATATTGGATTTCCCAGGTGGTGCAGTGGTAAAGATTCCACTTGCCGAAGAGAGGTGGCTTCAATCCTTTGGTCAGAAAGATCCTCTGGAAGAGGAAATAGCTACCTACTCCAGTACTCTTGACTGGAAAACTCCATAGACAGAGGAGCCTGGTGGGCTACAGTCCCTGGGGTTGCAAAGAGTGAAACACAACTGAGCACCCACACTACCGCTAGAACAATATTATACAACAGCAGCTCTGACCCTTACTGGCTTCAGCCTTTTTGCCTGTGAGAGTTCTCCTAGTTACATGTCTAAGCAGACATTGCCATCCTGAGGTAGGGATGGAGGAGATGGGCAGACATAGGAAGTTTTACTCTTACACTAGGCATTTGTTTTAAAACCAGGACTGTCAATCCTAGTTTTTTCTAGAGAAGAAATGATTGACTATGGTGAGATCCAACCAAAATGCCATCCCTTATTGAGATGGATCAATGGGAAGGTCTTTTCCCATGATTTAGACCCAATACTGAACGTCTGCTGGCATAAGCTTTGGACAAAGACACCTGTCAGAGACTATGTGAGCATCACATGTTCCATTCACTGCAGTAACATGAAATATATCTTTATGCAAAAGGAACACTCAGAATTATTTGTACTAATTTAAGAAGAGTTAATAGACAGTTTTTTATTCCCATCTTTTTCTTGAGAGACAGAAGAACTAATAAATCCATGCTCAGGGTCAAGGGCTTTAAGCTTCTAAAGAAGAATTTGCATAAGTGTCACCTGAATCATGCTTATAAGAATCTTATAAGAGAGGTATTATTTTCTCCATTTTACAACTGTGGAGTTCCATCTGAACAAAGGTAAATGTCTTAAACCAGTGGCTCTGCAGTAAAGAATCTGCCAGCAATGCAGAAGACACAGGAGATGTGGGTTTGATCCCTGGGTTGGGAAGATCCCATGGAGGAGGACATGGCAAACCACTTTATTCAATGCTCCCCCAGCTCAGCCTGTTGGGCTTTGTCCATCCAGTAGAGATAAAGCTAAACCTCTATACACATCAAACACTGGTCTTAGCCAAGAAACATTCTATTGTAAATTTTAAAATTCTGTAAATTTCCTCTCCCCAATTTTCCTTTTAGGGCTTGCTAGGTAGCTCAGTGTTAAAGAACCTGCCTGGCAATACAGGAGACATAAGAGATATGGGCTCCATCCCTGGGTCGGGAAGACCCCTGGAGAAGGAAGTGCAACCCACTCCAGTATTCTTGCCTGGGAAATCCCATAGACAGAGGGGCCTGGAGGGCTACAGTCCATAGGGTTGCAGAGTCAGACACAACTGAGCAACTAACACACATAGACCACCCATATGCTAGAACAGAAGCAGTCTAATAGCCCCCAAACTTTTTATTTTAAAACAGATTTCCATGCTGGTCTAGTGGTTAGGATTCCACACTTCCAACTGCAGGGGACATGGGTTCAAACCCTGGGTGGGGAACTAAGATTCTGCATGCTGTGTGGTGGAGCCAATAAACGAATAAATAAATAACATTGGAAAAATGGAAGACCTTGGTCTTTAGAAATTCTACCAGGCAGACAGTGGGAGGTTTCTACTGGGGGGTAGGTCATAATTATTCAGTACCAACTGTACTTCGTAGCCTTTAGTCATCCTCCTTGGCCTCATGTACAAAGGCATAAGAGAATATTCCTTCTTTGAGCAATTTTCTCAATATGTTTTTCCTCAGTCATGTCAACCTGTCACAGACTTTCTTTTCCAGGCCTGTGATTTCTTTGGCAGCACAGCTTCCCCTCTTCTCCCAAATTAGCTTGTTATCTATTTAATTCAAGTAATATCCAGGTGCCAGTAGCTATACATGCACACCTTTTGTTTTTTTTTGTTTTTTTTTTTTTTACTCAATTTATTTATTTATTTATTTTTTTATTTTTATTCTCTGTGGTTTTTTTTTTTTTTAATTTTAAAATCTTTAATTCTTGTAAATATCTGTCTTTTCATTTAAATGAAGGAAGTGTGTGTGTTAGTTACTCAGTCATGTCCCACTCTCTTGCGACCCCATGGACTCACCAGGCTTCTCTGTCCATGGAATTCTCCAGTCACAGATACTAGAGTGGGCAGCCATTTGCTTCACCAGAGGATCTTCCCAACCCAAGGATCAAACACTTTTCCTGCATTGGAAATGCATTGGAATGTCTCCTGCATTGAAGACTTGAGGCTATCACTATTTGGTGGAAGAGCTGTGTTCTCATGTTTGTAATAATCAGGAGAAGTTAGTTCAGAGATTGTATAAATAATGGGTCTACCCTGGCATCCCAGTGGTTAGGACTCCACACTGTCACTGCTGAGGGGCCAGGTTCCATCCCTGGCTGAGACACTAAGATTGCAAAAGAAATCTAACAATCAAATAACAGTCCATTTCTCACTTGTACTACTATTGAGGGTCAGCTGGGAGCCCTGCTCTGTGTCTCCTCACTCCATTACTCAGACTTAAGGAAAAGAGAGCACAGTGAATCCCACTGCAGCTCTAAGAGCTCCTTTTTTGAGCTCAGACACACTCTGTGCACTCACATTTCACTGGCCAATGCGACATAAATGGGTACAACTCATTTCAAGTGGCATGAAAAAAATTCTTGCCATGTGCATTGCGAAGGAAAGAGAACTGAAACATTTGTGAAGAGCATGAACAACTATCACTAACTACCTGAATTTCCACATGATCTATTGTAGAGTTTCTAAAATATGACAAAGCTGGCCTACCAGCTGGATGTATGAGGTTTGGGGACAGATGATCTGATATACAGACATAACGGTAGTGGTGTAATAGTTTAATATTAACTAAATAAAACTGTGTTTTAATTTTTTGTGAGTACCTTTGGCCCATGACTCACCTATCTCACCTATCTCACCTCATCTCCTTGGCCATGCAGGAGTTACTGAATCAGTGAAGGAAAGATACAGCAGAGCAAAAGAATAATGCCTCAGCTGGGGCGGGCATTGATGGGTGATTTCCAAATAGATGGTTGAAGCTACTAGCTGAAAGAGTAGGTTGAGAATAGGTTTTGAGTCTCAACAGCATGGTGTTTTGAATACCAAAGATTAATATTTAGGCTATAAAGAGTAGACTGGTGATAATACATGCTGAGAAGGTCAGCTCTCCTTCCCTTGACTTGAGAAAGAATATATTGCCAGGGTGATTGATAGAAGAGGGCATTCAGATGGAAAATGGGCTGGTGGAGGTGGTCTCAGTATGTACTGAGGACTCCTTCCCAGGTTTTCTTAACCTCTTACAATTCTTTTTAATTCAACAAGTTTAACAAGGTAAATCAGGTTATTTCTTATTCTCCTGGAGCTCAAAACCTTGGGGGAAGGAAAAGATATGCAAAGAAATAATTATAGACCATTTGGCTAAAATTTAAATACAAGAAGTGCAATGGTTACTGGAGAAGAAGAGGAAATCAGTGTCTCTTGGGGGGTGGGGTGGGTAGGGTGTGCAACTTGCAGGGAGGAAGCCAATTCTGACTCCATGTTGGAAACTGTTTCTTTGACTTGCTTTTCCTTGCTCTTGCGATTATAATCATACTCAATGGCTTGCCTGGAAGACCCAGCCCCTATGCTTGACTATAAACTAAAGTGCCTTTGTTCAGCTCCTGGAGAGATAGTTTGTCCCTGCCCACCTGTGAATAGAAGAGATTAATACACCCCTTCCAAAGACGGGCCATTCCCTTGTAGATGTTTTGCAAGACTGAAAACCCTTTCACTTTACTTCCCCACTGCCTCTCCCTCTCTATTCTGGCTTTTGAATTTAGTTCCTCATTGCTTCATTCTCTCTGATCTATAAAAGAACCTGGCATCCAGACCCCAATATGATGACTATTTTGAGGTGCTAGCCAGCTCCCCGATTAAAGTCTCTTGGATTCATCAACCTGTTACAGCAAGCAGAGTGAGCCTGGACTTGGGAACAAGAAGAAAGCTTCAACTTTCTTACCTCTTCCAGCAGGAAGGAGAGGACTTTCTTTTTTAATGCAGCACTTAAAAAAAAATCTTATTGGAATATAGTTGCATTGCAATGTTGTATTAGTTTCTGCTGTACAGCAAAGGGAATCAGCTATATGTATACATATATCACCTCTTTTTTGGATTTCTTTCCCATTTAGGTCACCACAGAGCATTGAATAGAGTTCCCTGTGCTATACAGAAGATTCTCAGTGGTTATCTATTTTATACATGTTTGGGGGAGTGTGTAATTTCTTCGGTTCTGTCTCACTGCAACAAAAATTTGAAGCAATGGATGGACCAGTGTTATAGCTCAGTTTTATTTAGAAAGCAAAGCAAAATACATCCTTGAGGCGTCAGGACGGGCCGACCCAAAAGACGCAAACAGTAGAGAAGCCCCGGCTCAGTTTTGGCTCCTTTTTTTAATAAGTTTTCTTCTCCTTCCCCTGAGCCTGCCCTATGTAAACTGGGCTAGCCAGGAGGGCTGTTTGTTTTACCTGAGGTCCTCACTCCAGTCCTCAGATCTTCCTTTGTTCTATTTTCACAGGCTTTCCCCTTCTTTTAGCCACTGCCATTCTGGACTCCTTTTTCCTATTCTAACTACCTAACATACATAATAGTGTATATATTGGGCTTCCTCTGTGGCTCAGCTGGTAAAGAATCCACTTGGAATGTGGGAAACCTGGGTTCGATCCCTGGCTTGGTACGATCCCCTGGAGAAGGGAAAGGATACTCCAGTATTCTGACCTGGAGAATTCCATGAACTGTATAGTCCATGGGGTTGGAAAGAGTTGGACACGACTCAGTGACTTTCACTGTGCCATTCAGTTCAGTTCAGCCGCTCAGTCGTGTCCGACTCTTTGCGATCCCATGAATCGCAGCATGCCAGGCCTCCCTGTCCATCACCATCTCCCAGAGTTCACTCAGACTCATGTCCATCGAATCAGTGATGCCATCCAGCCATCTCATCCTCTGTCGTCCCCTTCTCCTCCTGCCCCCAATCCCTCCCAGCATCAGAGTCTTTTCCAATGAGTCAACACTTCTCATGAGGTGGCCAAAGTACTGGAGTTTCAGCTTCAGCATCATTCCCTCCAAAGAAATCCCAGGGCTGATCTCCTTCAGAATGGACTGGTTGGATCTCCTTGCAGTCCAAGGGACTCTCAAGAGTCTTCTCCAACACCAGAGTTCAAAAGCATCAATTCTTCGGTGCTCAGCCTTCTTCACAGTCCAACTCTCACATCCATACTATATGATATATATATATACATCAATCCCAGTCTCTGAATCCATCTCATCCCCCAATGCTTGGAGTCCATATGTTTGTTTTCTACATCTGTGTCTCTGTTTCTGCTTTGCTATTATCACACTCTATTTCTTATAGATTCTGTCATCTTCACCCCCAATATAAATTACTTTCCACTATACTCAGGCTCTGAAGATCCTGCTTTCTTCCAAACCAGTCCTTCCCTGCCACAAAAATATTAGACCTTTGTTTTATACCTTCCTCAACACAACCACTGAGGCTGTGCTGAGGCTGAAGGGGATTTACTGTGAAGCTCATGAATCTGAAGTTTCAGAGCCCCTCATTCGCCAGAGCCCCTTCTAAGGTCCTGAAAGGAGCCTCCATGATAGGCTCACATTGTCATATGATTTCATACAGTTTGCAAAAAGTATATATTTCAACAGAAATTGCTTAAGATCATTGTCTCCTTCCTCTCCAACTTTTCTTCTCCACTTCCCCTAATGTAAAGCGGTACTGGAGAAGCTGTGGCCCAGTGTGGACTCCGGCTACAAGGAACCTGAACCAGGAATCCGTCCTGGGTCCCTCAGGCCATTGTAACAAATGATCACAAATCTGGTGGCTTGAAACAATAGAAATTTATTCTCTGTAGTTCTGGAGGCCAGAAGTCCAACATCAAGGCAGCAGCAGGACCCTCAGGAGGTTTTGGGGGAGAACTCATTCCTTACATCTTCTAACATCTGGTGGCTGCCAGTCTTCCTTGGTCTTCCTTGGCTTGTGACCACATCATTTCAATCTCTGCCTCTGTCTTCGTGTCACCTTCTCTTCTGTGTGTGTGTGTGATCTGTCTTGCTGTCTCTTGCAAGGACACTTGTGATGGTCTTTAGGGCTCACCTGGATAGTCCAGGATAATTTTCTTATCTCAGGATAATAAATCATATCCTCTAGATTCTTTTTGCTTATAAAGTAACATCTGCACATTCCAGGGATTAAGACCTGATATCCTTGGGTTGCCATGATTCAACCTACAACAGGACACTGTTAGTCATGCTTAGTGGGATGTATCTATGCAGATTTGAAGCCCCATTTCATTGTACAGTTAAGCTGTTGCTAAGCATCCTGATAGAATAATCCTTCTTCCCAAGGTGCTGACTCACCTCATATTGTAACACAAAGGTATAGGACCATATTGTGATATGAACCTTCCTTGCGGGGCCTGGGGGCTTCCCTGGTGGCTCAGTTGGTGTAAAAAAAAATCCACCTGCAATCCAGGAGACCTGGGTTCGATCCCTGGGTTGGGAAGATCCCTTGGAGAAGGGAACAGCTACTCACTCCAGTATTCTGGTATGGAGAATTCCATGGGTTATATAGTCCATGGGGTCGCAAAGAGTCAGACACAACTAAATGACTTTCATATATGTTGTGGGGCCTGGAGCTAGAAGTATGTAGAAAGTAATAGAGGAAAGACAAATATAGGGAGACTGAACCTGATCTGTGAAAAATTGCTCTATAAATATCTATAAAAAATGACAGAGATTTTTCTAAATTGACAATAATCCTAAAAATGTACATGTCACTATCTATAATAAAGTTGTGAAATGGAAAGAAACTTTTCCTAAAAGATTAATAAGATAAAGCCAAATTTTTATCATCCATGCTGAAAGAGAGACCAAGTTATCTTTCGCTTTTCTATATAGAAAGGAATTCTCTAAAAACTCAAGGAATGTGTGGCTGAAAATGTAGGAAAATTATATTATAGAGGTGTGTTGAGCAGTTAATTCATTTAAAAATTATTTAATTTTCAATGGAGTATTACTCAGCCATTAAAAAGAATACATTTGAATCAGTTCTAATGAGGTGGATGAAACTGGAGCCGATTATACAGAGTGAAGTAAGCCAGAAAGAAAAACACCAATACAGTATACTAATGCATATATATGGAATTTAGAAAGATGGTAATGATAACCCTGTATGCATGACAGCAAAAGAGACACAGATGTATAGAACAGTCTTTTGGACTCTGTGGGAGAGGGAGAGGATGGGATGATTTGGGAGAATGACATTGAAACATGTATAATATCATATAAGAAATGAATTGTCAGTCTAGGTTCGATGCAGGATACAGGATGCCTGGGGCTGGTGCACTGGGATGACCCAGAAAGATGGTATGGAGAAGGAGGTGGGAGGGGGTTTCAGGATTGGGAACTCATGTATACCCGTGGTGGATTCATGTTGATGTATGGCAAAACCAATACAATATTGTAAAGTTAAAAAAAAATAAAAATAAAAAATGAAATCTGAAAAAAATAAATTATCATTGAAATAAGAAAAAATAAATAAAAATTATTTAATTTTAGAGATTTTTGTAATATTTGCCAGGTTTTAAAATTTTTGTAATTTGTTGCCTTTTCTTATTCTTAATTAACTTTTGTGGTTGATTTTGTATCCATCTTCTAAAGTGACTCTAAGAATTCTATAGTCTTTTGGCCTAATAAACTGGGATCCTCCTCCAATTGGTTTTATGATTCAGATTTATTGTGGAGTGAGTGAAGGGAGCAGCTTCTTATATGCATAAAGGGATGTTGGCCCAGAAGTCAGAGTTCCTTAACATCTCCAAGAAATCATCTTTGTTCCTAGCTTGGCCAAGCTGGCAACACAGAACAGTTGCTCTCCAGTTTCTTGTCCAGGGTGTCAGCCTGAACTCTGTGCTCCTCACAAGCTTGAATGAAAAAACAAATATTTCTGGGCTATTGAATCAGTGGTGTGCAGTGCATCCATCCATTCTTTGCACATGCTAATGTCATTTCCCGAAGCAAGCCAGGCTCTTAGAGTTGTATGTGGGTTCCCTTGCCAAGTGGCTTTTCCTGGATCATGTTTCTATTGTGGCACCAAGGGAAATATAAGAAACTGCCCTCTGAAACCTGTTTCTGTATTTACTGTAAGGATGCTGTTGAGGAAGTTGTCTATTATATTCCTGTTTATGAGGACCCAAGGGAAACATTTCCCTCTGGTTCTCCTGAGCATCAGGTTTGATTTTTATCTTATGGCAGTTGTAAATCACATGTCTGGTTTTGTCTCTCACAGCTCACGTCTCTGTCAGAATTCTGAGGACTTAGAACATACATTTCAGTACCAATATTACCCTTGGCTCCACAATACCTTAACTACTTGAATTTTTTCCTTTATCTTGATTTTATTGTTTGCTTCTTATTAATTGTTTCTTATCTTATTAGATGTATTTATGTATGTCACCCTAAAATCAGTCAGCAACAAGGTGGGCATAAAAAATAATTTATTTCACAGTGTTTTTCAGGTCTATTATATCCTTCTACTTTTCTGTATATTCATTCTGTTAATTTTTGAGAGTTTGATATTAAAGTTCCAACTAAAAAATCTTATATATTTTAAAAAACAATTTTAATATAGAGTGGAACTATATGTAACCTTGTTCTTTATTTTCCAAGTCTCCTGTAAATGTGTTATCATACCTTCATAATTTAAAAAACTAAAAATAAAAAAAATAAGTGAAAAGTCACATTAAATGAATAAAACATAAAACACCTAAAGCACATTTCCCTTCAAGGCTTTATTAATTATGTGATCTTTCTGCATTGGTCTTTTGCCAGCAAGTCAGAACCTTATTTACTGAGAAAGGATCCAAGTTTCATTAATGAAACCTTAGGCATTCTCAGTGGAGAAAAAAGAAAGAAAGAAAAGCATCCTCATTTTGTTTCCTCTTTTTTTCTTCTTCTCTTTTGCACTATGATTATTATTCATTTAAGAGGAGAAATTTTCTCTAAGGCCTCCAGTTCTTTCTTATTCAAGTAGATATAGTCAGATTACAGATGACAAAGGCCTTCCTAATCTGCAGTGCTTGGAGAACTGGCCTCATGTCTCCTTTCCCTCTCCTGAGTCACCACTTGGCTCCTGCAAAGCCATGGGGCCCCAGGTCAGACTTAGAAATAATAAGCAAGGAGAGAGAGAACAGCAGCCCATATTTTAAATGTGAAAAGGAGCCCTGCTCTCCAGAGCAATTGTGTTGTTAATACAGTTCTGAGAAAAGAAGGGGCTAGGAAATTCAAGGAAATGAAAAAAACAGTGTCTCTACAACCCACTTAGGGCTTCCTGTTGGCTCAGACAGTAAAGAATCTGCCTACAATGCAGGAGACCAAGGTTCAATCCCTGGTCAGGAAGATCCCCTGGAGAAGGGAATGCCACCCATTCCAGCATTTTTGCCTGGAGAATTTCATGGACAGAGGAGCCTGGTGGGGTACAGTCCATGGAGTCACAAAGAGCTGGACCTGATTGAGCAGCTAACACTTTCATTTCACTTTCACAACCCCACTTAATTGTGACACTGAACTCTAGAGTTAGATAATACTTCCCAGGCTAAAAAGATACCAAGATATCTAGCTAAGGTTATTTTACCTACTCAGGGCTGAATTCCCTTATCTTCTTATTCCTCAAAGAAAAGTTCATCTGATCATTTGCTGATTAAGTGTTATAAACTGGATAGTCTGTATTAATTTTGATAGTATTCTTTTTTTTCTTTTTTCATATTTTTTTCCTGCCTTGGTTAACCTGCTTTCTAGTTAACTTGTAACTGAATTCAACTTTGAGTGCCTGATGCACAGTAAGGCCAAACAAGCCAAACTGTGGCAGTTAGGGCTTCCCCAATGGCTCAAACAGTAAAGAACCTGCCTTCAATACAGGAAACACAGGAGATGTGGTTTCGATTCTTGGGTCAGGAAGATTCCCTGGAGGAGGAAATGGTAACCCACTCCAGTATTCTTGCCTGGAAAACCCATGGACAGAGAAACCTGGTGGGCTGCAGTCTATGGTGTTGCAAAGGAGTCAGGCATGAATGAACATGCATGCACAGGGTAGAGAAAGGTTGATAGCAGGGTGAAACAAAAATGGTGGCTCATGCTCAAAAATCCCAAACTCCATGATGATTTTCAGGGAAAAGTTTTTGTTACGCAAAATTTGGGGTGAGGGCTGCATGGTGTGTGACTTTCTTGATGGGTTGAGGTGAGGTAACAGAGTGGTGCTCTAGGAATCTTGTTCTCAGCCTGAAGTTACCATCCCCCACCTAGGTGGAGGCCTTAGTCCTATAGAAGGACTCAGAGATATTGTGATGGAATGCTCCTTGAGCAGGCACTAAGATCCTCCTCTAATGACTGCACTATTGTTATTTGAATGTTCCTCCTTTGCTTCTGCTTTCCCTTACTCCCCTGATTAGTAACTGTCTGAATCTTCTCTTTGGTATTCAGAAAGGTCCAGAGGCTGAAACCTTTATCCTGCAAATAAGAAACAGGGGGTATGGAAACACTTTGTACTCTGGAAAGCCCCACAGGTTCCCACTCAGTATCAAACTCTTTATAAAATTTTCATTTTTTTCTTCTTTATCAATATTGCTAGCATTTCTTGGCACCTTAACATGGCCAGTTTTTAACTGCCTATCTGAATCAGATTCTTCTTTATTTTTCACCTGATGCCCATCTGACTTCAAGTTTGGGAAGTTATGTTTTATATTAGAATTTATGAATCAAT
This sequence comes from Capricornis sumatraensis, assembly GCF_032405125.1. Lineage (NCBI taxonomy): Eukaryota > Metazoa > Chordata > Mammalia > Artiodactyla > Bovidae > Capricornis > Capricornis sumatraensis. The sequence continues at coordinate 101,337,046 of NC_091092.1, read as the reverse complement.
TTTCTAATCTACATCTCCGTGACTGTCAAGGTTCTGGTGACCTTGACATGGCATCCCTTTATTTACTTCCCCCAGGCTTATATTTCATCTTATACACCACTTTCTGATTTACTATCTGTTTCTCTGTTCTGTCCGCTGGCCATTCACAGGAACACTTCAGATCAATGTTTGCCTTGTGGCCCTATGCAAATTATAGCAACATTTTCATGAGGATCTCTGCTCATTCTGTTCCCATTCATGAAGGCTCCTTATCTGCCTCTTCTTGAGATGCCCTAGAGTTTCTCCAAGGTCACATCCAGTTTTGGATTGATAAGGACATGAAATTGAGGCCCCATGACAAGCCATCTAAAGTAAACAAGCAACTCTTAACCCAAGCATGCATCAGAGAAGAATGGTATTTGTCAAGAATAAAAAAGATTAAGATTATTTATTTATTTTTTTATTGAAGGATAATTGCTTTATAGAATTTTGTTGTTTACTGTCAAACCTCAACATGAATCAGCCATAGGTATACATACATCCCCTCCCTTTTGAAACTCTTTCCCATCTCCCTCCCCATCCCATCCCTCTAGGTTGATACAGAGCCCCTGTTTGAGTTCTATGAGCCATAGAGCAAATTCCCATTGGCTATCTATTTTATGGTAATGTAAGTTTCCATGTTGCTCTTTACATACATCTCACCCTCCCCTCCCCTCTCCCCATGTCCATAAGTCTATTCTCTATGTCTGTTTCTCCATTGCTGCCCTGTAAATAAATTCTTCCATACCATTTTTCTAGATTCCGTATATATGCATTAGAATACAATATTTATCTTTCTCTGACTTACTTCACTCTGTATAATAGGTTCTAGGTTTATCCACCTCATCAGAACTGACTCAAATGTGTTCCTTTTTATGGCTGAGTAATATTCCATTGTGTATATATACCACAAATTCTTTATCTATTCATCTGTAGATGGACATCTAAGTTGCTTCCTTGTTCTAGCTATTGTAAATGGTGCTGTAATGAACAGTGGGATGCATGTGTCTTTTTCAATTTTGGTTTCCTCAGGATAAATGCCAAGGAGTGGAATTGCTGGGTTGTATGGTGGTTTTATTTCAATTTTTAAAGGAATCTCCATACTGTCTTCCACAGTGGCTGTATCAGTTTACATTCCCACCAAGTGTCAGAGCATTCCCTTTGCTCCACACCCTTTCCAGCATTTATTGTTTGTAGACATTTTGATGAGGGCCATTCTGACCAGTGTGAGGTGATATCTCATTGTAGTTTTGATTTGCATTTCTCTAATAATGAGCGATGTTGAGCATCCTTTCATGTGTTTGTTAGGCATCTATATGTCTTCTTTGGAGACATGTCTGTTTAGGTCTTTTCCCGATTTTTTGATTGGGTTGTTTGTTTTTCTGGCATTGAGTTATATGAGCTGCTTGTATATTTTGGAAATTAATCCTTTGTCAATTGTTTCATTTGCTATTATTTTCTCCCATTCTGAGGATTGTCTTTTCACCTTGCTTATAGTTTCCTTTGCTGTGCAAAAGCTTTTAAGTTTAATCAGATCCCACTTGTTTACTTTTGTTTTTATTTCTGTTACTCTAGGAGGTGGATCATAGATGATCTTTCTTTGATTTATGTCACTGAGTGTTCTGCCTATGTTTTCCTCTAAGGGTCTTATGGTTTCTGCTCTTTCATTTAGGTCTTTAATCCATTTTGAGTTTATCTTTGTGTATGGTATTAGGAAGTGTTCTAATTTCATTCTTTTCCATGTAGCTGTCCACTTTCCCCATCACCATTTATAGAAGAGGCTGTTTTTGCCCCATTTTATATTATTGCCTCCTTTGTAAAAAAATAAGGTACTCATAGGTGCATGGGTTTATTTCTCGGCTTTTTATCTTGTTCCATTGGTCTATATTTCTGTTTTTGTGCCAGTGCCATACTGTCTTGATGACTGTAGCTTTGTAGTATAATCTGAAGTCAGGTAGGTTGATTCCTCCAGCTGCATTCTTCTTTCTCAAGGCTGCTTTGGCTATTCGAGGTCTTTTCTGTTTCCATATGAATTATGATATTTTTGTTCTAGTTCTGTGAAAAAATGCCATTGGTAATTTGATAGGGTTCACATTGAATCTGTAGACTGCATAATCATTTTCACATTATTGGTTCTTACCCAGGAACATGGAATATCTCTCCATCTGTTTATGTTGTCTTTGATTTCTTTCATAAAGTAAGTAAGTAAGTGTTAGTCACTCAGTCGTACCTGACTCTTTGCGACCCCATGGACTGCAGTCCACCAGACTCCTCTGTCCATGAGATTTTCCAGGCAAATATACTGGAGTGGGTTGCCACTTCCTTCTCCAGGGGATCTTCCCAACCTAAGGGTTGAACCTGGGTCTCCTGCACTGCAGGCAGATTCTTTACCTACTGAGCTACAAGGGAAGCCCAGATTTCTTTGATTAGTGTCTTCTGATTTTCTGTGTATAGTTCTTTTGTCTCCTTAGGTAAGTTTATTCCTATATATTTAATTCTTTTTGTTGCAATGGTGAATGGGATTGATTCCTTAATTTCTGTCTGATTTTTCATTGCTAGTTTATAGAAATGCAAGTAATTTCTGTGTACTGATTTTGTATCCTGCAACTTTGCTAAATTCACTGATTAGCTCCAGTAATTTTCTTATACTGACTTTAGGGTCTTCTATGTGCAGTATCATGTCATCTGCAAACAGTGAGAGCTTTACTTCTTCTTTTCTGATCTGGATTCCTTTTATTTGTTTTTCTTCTCTGAATGCTGAAGCTAGGTCTTCCAGAACTATGTTGAATAATAGTGGTGAAAGTGGACACCCCTGTCTTGTTCCTGATCTTAGGGGGAATACTTTCAGTTTTTCACCATTGAGAATAATGTTTGCTGTGGGCTTATCATATATGGCCTTTACTATGTTGAGGTAGGTTCCTTCTGTGCCCGTTTTTTAAAGAGTTTTAATCATAAATCAGTGCTGAATTTTGTCAAACGCTTTTTGTATATCTACTGAGATGATCATATGGTTTTTTTTCTTTCAATTTGTTAATATGGTGTATCACATTGATTAATTTCTGTATATTGAAGAATCCTTGCAACTCTGGAACAAACCCAACTTGATCATGGTGTATGAGCTTTTTGATGTATTGCTAAATTCTGTTTGCTAAAATTTTGTTGAGGGTTTTTGCATCTATGTTCATCAATGATATTGGCTTGTAGTTTTCTTTTTGTGTGTTGTCTTTGTCTCGTTTTGTTATCAGGGTGATGGTGGCCTCATAGAATGAGTTTGGAAATGTTCCTTGCTCTGAAATTTGTTGAAAGAGTTTTAGAAGGATAGGCATTAGCTCTTCTCTAAATATTTGATAGAATTCTCCTGTGAAGCCATCTGGTCCTGGGCTTTTGTTTCTTGGGAGATTTTTGATCACAGCTTCAATTTCAATGCTTGTAATTGTGTTGTTCATAATTTTTATTTCTTCCTGGTTCAGTCTTGGAAGATTGAACTTTTCTAAGAATATGCCCATTTCCTCCAGATTATCCACTTTATTGCCATATAGTTGTTCATAATAGCCTGTTATAATCCTTTGTATTTCTGCATTTTCTGTTGTAACCCTCCTTTCCCATTTCTAATTTTGTCGATTTGATTCTTCTCTCTTTTTTTCTTGATGAGTCTAGCTAAGGGTTTGTCAATATTGTTTATCTTCTCAAAGAACCAGGTTTTAGTTTTATTAATCTTTACTATTGTTTCTTTCATTTCTTTTTCATTTATTTCTGCTCAGATCTTTATGATTTCTTTCCTTCTACTCATTTTTTTCCTTCTGCTTTTTCCAGTTGTTTTAGGAGTAAAGTTAGGTTGTCTATTCGATGTTTTTCTTGTTTCTTGAGGTAGGATTGTATTGTTATAAACTTCTGTCTTAGAACTACTCTTGTTGTACCCCATAGGTTTTGAGTTGTCTTGTTTCATGGTCGTTTGTTTCTAGAAATATTTTTATTTCCCTTTTGATATCTTTAATAACCTGTAGATTATCTGGAAACATGTTGTTTCATGTCTATGTGTTTATGTTTCTTACAGTTTTTTTCTTTTTTTGTAATTGATATCTAGTCTCACTGTGTTGTGGTCAGAAAAGATGCTTGATACAATTTCAGTTTTCTTAGATTTACTGAGGCCTGATTTGTGACCCAAGATGTGGTCTATCTTGGAGAATGTACCATATGCACTTGAGAAGAAGGTGTATTCTTCTGCATTTGGAAGGAATGTCCTGAATATATCAATGAGATCTGTCTCATCTAATGTATCATTTAAGACTTTTGTTTCCTTGTTAATTTTTTTTTCTGTTTTGATAATCTTTCCATTTGTGTGAGTGGGGTGTTAAAGTCTCCTACTATTAATGTTACTGTCAATTTCTCCTTTTACATCTGTAAATATTTGTCTTATGTATTGAGGTGCTCCTATGTTGGGTACATAGTTATTTACAGTTGTTACATCTTCCTCTTGGATTGATCCTTTGATCATTATGTAGTGTCCTTCCTTATCTCTTGTAATCTTCTTTATTTTAAGGTCTATTTTGTCTGATATGAGGATTACTACTCTAGCATTCTTTTGCTTCCCATTTGCATGGGAGATATTTTTCCATCCTCTCACTTTCAGTCTATATGTGTCTTGAGGTCTGAAGTGGGTTTCTTGTAGACAGCATATGTATGGGTCTTGTTTTTGTATCCATTCAGCCAGTCTGTGTCTTTTGGTTGGAGCATTTAATTCATTTACATTTAAAGTAAGTATTAACATATATGTTCCTATTGCCATTTTCTAATTGTTTGGGGTTGATTTTGTGGACCTTTTAATTTCTCTTGTATTTCTTGATTATATAAGTCCCTTTAACATTTGTTGTAAAGTTGGTTTGGTGGTATTGAATTCTCTTAATTTTTGCTTGTATGAAAAGCTTTTGATTTCTTCATCAATTTTGAATGAGATCCTTGCCAGGTATGGTAATATTGCCTGTAGGTTTTCTCTTTTCAATACTTATATCCTACCATTCCCTTCTGGCCTGTAGAGATTCTGCTGAAAGATCAGTTGTTAAGCATATGGAGTTTCCCTTGTATGTTACTTGTTGCTTCTTCCTTGCTGCTTTTAATATTCTTTCTTTGTGTTAGTCTTTGTTAGTTTGATTAATATATGTCTAGGCATGTTTCTCCTTGGGTTTATCTGGTATAGGACTATTTGTGTCTCTTGGACTTGACTGGCTATTTCCTTTTCCATGTTGGGGAAATTTTCAACTATAATCTCTTCAAAAATTTTCTCTTACCCTTATTTTTCTCTTCTTCTTCTGGGACCCCTATAATTCAAATGTTGGTGCATTTGATATTTTCCCAGAGGTCTCTGAGGCTATCCTCAGTTCTTTTCATTCTTTTTACTTTATTCTGCTCTTCAGAAGTTATTCCCACCATTTTATCTTCCCACTCACTGATTCATTCTTCTGCTTCAGATACTCTGCTATTGATTCCTTCCAGAGCATTTTTAATTTCAGTAATTGTGTTGTTTGTCTCTACATGTTTATTCTTTAATTCTTCTAGGTCTTTTTTAATTGATTCTTGCATTTTTTCCATTTGGTTTTCAAGGTTTTTGGTCATCTTTACTATCACTATCCTGAATTCTTTTTCAGGTAGTTTGCCTATTTCCTATTCATTTATTTGAACTTCTATGTTTCTAGTTTGTTCCTTCATTTGTGTAGTATTTCTCTGCCTTTTCATTATTTTTTTTAAACTGATTGTGTTTGAGGTCCCCTTTTCCCAGTCTTCAAGGTTGAATTCTTTCTTCCTTTGGGCTTCTGCCCTCCTAAGGTTGGTCCAGTGGTTTGTGTAGGCTCCCTATCAGATGAGATTTGGGCTGAGTTTTTGTTTGTTTGTTTGTTTGTTTTTCCTCTGATGGGCAAGGCTAGTGAAGTGGTGCTCCTGTCTGCTGATGACTGGGTTTGTATTTTTGTTCTGTTTGCTGTTTAGTTGAGGCATCCTGCACAGGGTGCTACTGGTGGTTGGGTGATGCCGGGTCTTGTATTCAAGTGGTTTCCTTTGTGTGAGCTCTCACTATTTGATACTCCCTAGGGTTAGTTCTCTGATAGTCTAGGGTCTTGGAGTCAGTGCTTCCACTCCAAAGGCTCAGGGCTTGATCTATAGTCAGGAATGAAAATTCCACAAGTGGTTTCTTATGGCATTAAGTGAGATTAACACAAATATACAAAAATGAGAAACCAAAGATGAGCCCCAGAAAAATGGCAGTTACAAAATCAGGCAAATAATAATTAAAATAATGGAACGTGCACATATACATATACATCCATGAGCAAAGTCAAAACAGTCCAACAAAAATAAAGTTGATTTACCCGGTGAATAAAGGAAATCAAAAATTATATTTACCAGTTAAGAACAAAAGTAACTAAAGCACAAACTGGAAAACAAAACAAAAGCAAGGTGCCAAGTGGGGAATAAAGCAATGAAAACAAAGCTAACAAGTATATTGAGAGGAAAGGAAAGAAAGAAAAGAAAGAGAGAATAGATATGCAAAGTTAAGTAGAGGTAGATGGAGAAGATTTATATACATTAAAGATTAACTGCAAAGGGAAAAGAACAGTAGGAAATGCAAATGAAGGAATACATGTAGAAAAATATAATAGATTTAAAAAATTAAAACTTAAAATTATAGAAAAGGGAAAAGAAAAATAAAACAGAAGAAGAAAGAAAAAAAAAACAATAATAAAAAAAAAAGGAAAACTCCTCAGCACTGCAAAAGCCCAATGTAGAGGCAGAGGTTTATAGCAACAATAAAAAGTGTGATTCTGCCAAGTCACTTCAGTCGTGTCCGACTCTGTGTGACCCCAGAGGGCAGCCCACCAGGCTCCCCCATCCCTGGGATTCTCCAGGCAAGAACACTGGAGTGGGTTGCCATTTTCTTCTCCAATGCAGGAAAGTGAAAAGTGAAAGTGATTCCGCTCAGTTGTGCCCGACCCTCAGCGACCCCATGGACTGCAGCCTTCCAAGCTCCTCCATCCATGGGATTTTCCAGGCAAGAGTACTGGAGTGGGGTGCCATTGCCTTCTCCGAAAAAGTGTGATTGAATATACACATATACATATACACCCATAAGCAAAATCAAAACAGTCCAACAAAAATAAAGTACAATAGATTGACCTAGCAAACAAAGGAAACCAAAAATAATATCAGTTCAGTTCAGTTCAGTTCAGTCACTCAGTCGTATCCGACTCTTTGCAACCCCATGAATCACAGCACTCCAGGCCTCCCTGTCCATCACCAACTCCCAGAGTTCACTCAGACTCACGTCCATCAAGTCCGTGATGCCATCCAGCCATCTCATCCTCTGTCGTCCCCTTCTCCTCCTGCCCCCAATCCCTCCCAGCATCAGAGTCTTTTCCAATGAGTCAACTCTTCGCATGAGGTGGCCAAACTACTGGAGTTTCAGCTTTAGCATCATTCCCTCCAAAGAAATCCCAGGGCTGATCTCCTTCAGAATGGACTGGTTGGATCTCCTTGCAGTCCAAGGGACTCTCAAGAGTCTTCTCCAAACCACAGTTCAAAACCATCAATTCTTTGGTGCTCAGCCTTCTTCACAGTCCAACTCTCACATCCATACGTAGATCAGAACAAAACTAACTAAAGCACACACTGGAAACAAAACTAAAGTAAGGTGCCAATTTGGAATAAAACAATGAAAATAAAAGTAACAAATATGTTGAGAGGAAAGGGAAGAAATAAAAGAAAGAAAAATAGATATGCAAAGTTAAATAAAGGTAGATGAAGAAGATGTATATACATTAAAGATTAACTGCAAGGGAAAAGGAACAGTAGGAGAAACAAAGCAATAAATGTAGAAAAAATAATAATAGGTTTAAAAAATTAAAATTAAAAAAAGAGAGAGAAAAAAAACTCCATAGAAATGCAAAAGCCCAATGTAGAGACTGAGATTTATAACAACAATAAAAAGTGTGACTGAGGGGAAAAAAAAAAGCTAAAAAGCTTAATTAGATTTCATAGTGCCAGTAAAATTGACAGCTACAACAGAGATGAGAAAAAGGGGGAAAAATCCAAAAGAATCTATGGAACAAGTCAAAACATAAGAATAACAAATGTTTTTCTTGAGTCATTGCTGCCAGACGCTTTTCCCTCGCAGGGAGTCACAGTCCACCTCATCTCCCTAGGATGCCCTCCAACACTGTGCTGATCTCTGGACCTGATGTGAAGGCAGCTCAGATTCTAATCTGGTCCTACTCCTGTGTGTTCTTGCCTCCAATGTCCACGGCTATCAGAACTAGTGTATTTTCTTTTGTGGGAGCTCTCAATGACCTTTTATATATTCCATAGACACAGAGTCTGCCTAGTTGATCGTGTGGATTTAATCTGCAGCTTGTACAGCTGGTGGGAAGGTTTTGGGTCTTCTTCCTTAGCCACATTGCCCCTGGGTTTCAACTGTGGTTTTATTTATACCTCTACATTGGGTCATCCATTGGGGTTTGCTTCTGAGGCTGCCCTGGAGGACTTGGGTTTGCCCCTGTGAGGGCCAGGTGTGGAGGTGGTACAGCTGCTTGGGTTGCAGGGGTTCTGGCAGCATCAGGTACTCAGGAGAGTTGGTGGCTAGGGCAGAAGGAAATGTGCTCTAGAAGGGTATTGCAACCAGTATTGGCCAATACGCTCCAGTATTCTTGCCTGGAGAACCCCCTCTCTGACAGAGAATCCTGGTAGGCCACTGTCTAAGCAAGTCGCTTCAGTCATGTCCGACTCTGTTCGACCCCACTGACAGCAGCCCACCAGGCTCCCCCACCCCGGGATTCTCCAGGCAAGAACACTGAAGTGGGTTGCCGTTTCCTTCTCCAGGCCACTGTCTACAGGATTGCAAAGAGTCTGGACACAACAAAAGCGACCCTGTGTGCATAGACACAAGACTTTTCTGTCTGTGACAGCTCTGCCCCAGGGAGAGCTGAGCATGAAGGTGGCACAGCTGCTTGGCTTGTGGGGACCCTGGCAGCACCAGGTGTGCAGGAACATGGACTGCCTCTGCCGCAGGAATTATGGCCCTATCAGAGTTTTTTTTTTTTTTTTTGAGCCTCTTGTAGCTGGTGATCAGAAGACCTCTTTGTCCAGTCTTTCTCCATAGCTGTGCCTGTTCAGACACTTAGAGAGGTCCCTTGCCTGGGGTCTGTCTCTGTTGTTTGGCACATCAGGCACATAGAGGGACCCCCCTGGCTGGGGTCCTACTGTGTAGATTGGCACATCAGGCACTTAAAGCGGCACCCTGAGTGGGGTCCTACTCAGTAGTTCAGTGTATCAGAGGTTTGATGGGTGCGCCTCTCTATTATTCAACTGCTGATGCTGGCATGCAGGGAGAGAGAGGCTATGGTGATGACTCCACCTCCTACACATGACTCAGCAGTATCGCCTTGCTTCCATGGCTGCCTGACTTTCCTCCATAGGCATTTCCCTGCCACAATCTCTTCCCTAACCTCCCCTTGATCCGTCTCTCCACAGTCAACAGCAGCCTTCACCCTTGGATTGCTCCACAATCCCTAAACTCCAGCTCCCAACTGCTGCACTTTCCAAGAGACCTGTGTCTCTGTCCAGGGTATATATGGCTGTGGCAAGGACTGTCTGATTCTCATTCCATTTAGGCTGCCACAGATCAGTTGCTTCACTCTCAGCCTTAAATGTTTCTCCTCTGACTCAGACAATTGACCCAATGTGGAGATCAAACCCCTGCTTCAGTTCCCCCACCTGCCGAGGGCAGGTCCAGTCCTACTAACACTCCAGCTTTTCCCTCCAGTTCCTTCATCCTACCAAGTTTTGCATGGTTCTATATATTCTTTTCAACTGGTTAGGTCCTCCTGTCCACTACCAGCTGTTGTTCTGCATGCACTTCTGTGTCTGGAGGTGTATTCCTAATGTATCCAAGGAGAGAGATGTACTCCATATCCACCTACTACTCCACCATCTTGTTCTCTCTCCTAAGATTTATTTTGAATGGCTCTCCATAAATGCTTGGAGGGTGTGTGTCTGTGTGTGGGTGAGTAGGAAGATATTTGCAGCCTGAAGTGAAACAGAGGCAGGACCTCACAGAGCAGAGACTAACCAGAAACTCCAGTGGGAAGACATATAAGTGATACTACCAGGGACCTATCTACTCTGGCTGCCTGGGAGGTAAGGTAGAGGCATAATTCCTACTCCATACTGTACACCAATTTGTCATCCAGAATACTGGCTTTCTCTGATAAGAAGAGAATGCTGAAGAGTCTTTTTACTTGACTCTATTTACTCATTAGTAGGTAACAAGGAAGCCTGCACGTCTTGCTACCAAGCTGTGACCCAGAGGGTGCCCAGGTGCCACCCGCTTGCTGTCTTATATCAACCTTTCTGAGCACAAGTGAGCCAAGGGCTCCATGAAGGCTTAGTTTCAATGGACTGTCAAGACTATTTGTTTTCCTTAGAGTGTCATTTCTGCCCCATGTTGCACTCATTAAATGCGTTTATGCGCCAATCGCTAAGTCAGGATACTTTCCATTTGGTGGCTCTGTTATAAGGCTTTAGAAGCTATGTTTGTTATTTATAAGTCACGATGCGCATATATTCTCTTTCTTTACACCAACTCCCATAATCTCAATTAACAAAAACATCCAAAAAAGAAGTCCAAGAAAAATATTATACATTGCTTAATCAGTAAAGACCATATTATACAATCAAAGGGGTATTAAACAAAAGAGTAGCAATGCTTAACATGTTGGGAACTCACAAGGTGGCAGGCACATGCAAAGGTACAAAACAATTGGCATGTAGTTTATCAAATCCTAATAGCAATCCTGAAAAGTGGGTATTGTAGAAATATAGAAAAATATAGTTCTTATTCCCCATTTCAGAGGGAAAACATCAGCCAGCTGGAGGAATTTGTTCCCTTTGTGAAGTTCAGCATGACTCAGCTCATTGGCCTATAAACTTGACTATACTGACTCTATGAATGTGGAGCTATCTTTCAGAGATAAATCATAAGCCAAAGAGAAATCACCATGAGATACACCAGATACTCAAACCCGCATGCTCAGCATATGTATCTATCAGTCAGGGGCTCAACAGGAGACAGATGGCATGCTGGTACTACAATAATTGGAGAAGGGTTTCATAAAGGAGTTACTTACAAAAGTGTGGGTAGGAATAGGGAAACCATACAGGATTGTACAGAACTGAAGGCTAGTAAAAATTGCTCTATTTCCACTTCTAGGCCTGACAGGATGAGGGGAGGGAGTGGTCTCAAAGAGACAGCTTTAGAGAAGGATCACCTGGACAGGAGTCGCAATGTTGTCCTGAGGGACTCGGTCCACACAAACCAGTCTTAACAAGGAGAAAGCTGTAGGAATAAACAAATGTTCTGAAATCACTGTTTTCTTCTCCAGTTTCCAGGTAGGGCTTCATTGGAGAAGCCCAATAAGAAGCCACAGGCAAGATTTTTCCTTGAGGCAATCTAAAGAGGTCAACTGCCTAGAGTACAGAGTAGGGTAGAGAAGGGTGGAGAGTAAATATTCAGAGACGTTGAATATCTTCTCCTTAAACCAAACCTTGGTCAGAATTCACTTCAACTTATCATGAACAATAACCATACCAAGGGACCCTTGGAGTTTCTGTGGTCAACCCATTGCCCACTGTAGGCAGACTATATGAAAGGTCAGATCATAATTAGAAATATGTTGGTAAGCATGGATTCGGTAAGGGAAAATAGGAGTAATTAATGATATCAATATAAGATTGCCTGATCCCAGTAAACCAGTGAAGTTGCCCAGTTGTGCCCTACTCTTTGTGATCCCAACGACTGTAGCCTACCAGGCTCACCCATCCATGGAATTTTCTAGGCAAGAGTACTGGAGTGGGTTGCCATTTCCTTCTCCAGGGTATCTTCCCAACCCAGGGATCGAACCTAGGTCTCCCACACTGTAGGCAGATGCTTTACCGTCTGAGCCACCAGGGAAGCTGCCTGATATATTCATATTAAAGAAGCAATGAATTCATTCTTGGGACTAGAATGCTGAAAGCTGAAAAGCCCTCTGGTATTTATTGCTGCATAAGAAACCATCCCAAAACTTGGTGACTTAAATCAATAAACAATTATTTTTCATAATTCTTTAGGTTAGCTGAGTGCTTCTTCTGAGCTGGCAACTTCTTTGGTGCTAGATGTTCTAGGATGGCCTCACTCACATATAAGGGGCTTCACAGTGCGATGGCTGAGATGGCCAGATAGCTAAAGCCTCTGTACAGATAGGCCCTTATCATACAGGAGGTTAGCCCAGGCTTACTCACATGATAGGGGAAGAGTTCCCAGCAGCAAAGGAAGGCAAGCCCCACCATGCTTGGGTATCTATGCTTGGGTAATATATGCCAGTATCGTATTGGCCAGAGAAAGTCACATTGACAAAACCAGATTCAAGTTTGGAGGACTAGACTCTACCTCTTGATGGAAGGAGCTTTCAATCTACCACACCCATGTTAGAAATGGTCTATCCTGTTGACCAAGAAACACTCAGATATTGTTGGCTTACATTCTGTCTCCATTTACCAATATTTGGACAACTGTGTGTGATGTTCTGCTATATTTCTGTGGCTAACTGTGAGTCCTGTTCTGATTGCATTTGCTACCAGATCTTACAGACATCCTTTTTAGGGCTATTGGGTAGTGGGTCATTGTATTAATATTAAAGCTTAATTTTCAGATTATAATTTGATTTTTCTGGTTTCTAAATTTTAAGGGGATCTTCCATTTAGTCCAAAAGCATGGACAATATGTATTATCATTCTTATTTTCAGATGATAGAATTGATTGCACGGACAGTAGAGGTTGAATTTGAACTCTGATCTAACAGAATCCATAGCCTATTCACTTTCCTTTACATTCAGTTATTTCTCCAAATTTTTATGAAAACACTTGTAAACCACAAAGTACTACTAAAATATAAAGGAACATGAGTACCATCTTTATTATTATTAGAGTTTTCAGTATTATTCAGAGTTTCAGGTTTCATAGGGAGGTAACAATTTTCTCAAAGACAATTTTTATTCCTTTTTCTGGAGTCAGAAATTAGCACTTCATAAGACTTACATAAGAACCAGTCTTTATTAGAAGGTTGAGTTTAATGGTTTTCCATTCTATTAAATAGCCATTTATTCTTTTAAATTAGCTGTCATTTCAATAGGAAAGCCAATTGGTTGAGAAACTGGGCTACAAGGTGTACAAATTAAACCAGCTGTGGAGCGTGCATGTCTCATGTTCCTATTATACTTTACATTAGGGGCATAGACAAGCATATAGGTTGATGAAAACTCAGTCACTGCCTTCAGGAAAATTACAGTCTAATTTACAGTCATCAACTAATATTATGACTTAACTGAATCAATATTCCCCTATATTCTAATAGACTGTAGGTTTCTTAGTGGCAAGAATTGGGATGTTATGCTTCATTTTGGTACCATTTAGAACATAACACATGTAATAAGTGTCTGAGAATATTTAATTAATGAATTGATTGAAGATTGAAAGAAGCTAATGAGCAGAAGTTGAGGGAAAATAGTTAATCTTTTTGTAAAATACTATTGATAACCATTAATAATCTGGATCAGTAAAGAATTTGGTTTGGCTGCAATAATAGGCACCCAAATAAGAACATCTTATCAAAGATAGGGGTTTATTTTTATTTCAGATAACATTAAATTCGAAACTAGAGAAAAAGAGGTATGACAAATTCGTGGGTGTTGTCAAGGATACTGTCTCCTTGGTTTTTTCTGCTGCATCATCTCAAGCATATGGGTTTACAATATGCATTATCAATTTGTCAGCATTTCACAACACATCTCACAACCCTAGTAGCTCAGATGGTTAAGAATCTGCCTGCAATGCAATGCAGGAGAACTGAATTCGATCCCTGAGTTAGGAAGATTCCCTAGAGTAGGAAATGGCAACCCACTCCAGTATTCTTGCCTGGAGAATCCCATGGACAGAGGAGCCTAGTGGGCTACAGTCCATGGGGTCACAAAGAGTTGGACACGACTAAGTTACTAACACTTTCACAACACATACTTTGGGAAATGCTAATCTAAATGAATCCCTTCATTTTATAGATGCAACAGAATTTTATTCAACATATAATTATTGAGCAGATACTAGATTCCCAAAACTAATTTTGAAGCTCTGGAAAAGGCCAGATAAGAAAATAAAGATTCAGAGGGGTGAAGTGGTTTGAAAGTTGACACATGAAGTAAATAAATCGAGTCCAGGGTAGTCTGAGCCCTCTACTGGTCATGTTCCCTTCCCCTGACAAACATGACTAAACCTCACAAAAATTTATATAGGGCAGGTATTATTGTAATAATTCTCCTTTTTTTTTTTTCAGAACAGTAAATGTGGCTCAGAGACAACATAACTTGCCCAAGATCACCCAACTAACAATAACTCTGTTCTGATCCGTCTGACCCCAGATTCCTTACTCTTCTGCTATGGCATGATTATTGTTTTCCTATTATTACTTTGATATTGAAAAAGATAGATTCAGCTTTGGGTACAGAAGATAACCTGCTCTAAGGCATTCAGGGCTGCAAGACGTGGGCATTGAAGATGCAAGTGAGCTGACCATCTTTGATGCAGGTTAGTCTACACATTAGTAGGTTGTGCTCTGCCCATTTGACCTCATTGCAGACACCAGATGTGTTAGTGCCAGACTTCATCAACACTCTTATGGCCAATAGAGTCTTTAGTGCATGAGCCAAACATCATTATCTCAAGTCCTGAGCAGGGCTGAACTTTCCAGTTGTACAGACCAGTGGCTTTCATGAGTTTTCTGACACTCCTTTTATAATCCTTTCTTGCCTTGCAGCATCCCCTCTTTGCTGTACCTGCTCTTTATATCCCATCTGCCACCAAGTTCTTTCTTAGGTTTCTTCCTTAGAGAAGTATTTTGAAGTGTTTCCTGTATCTTTTCCATTGCCAGTCCTCAGCATTGAATTCCTGGATTATTGTCATGGAGATACTAAATATAAAGCTGTTTCCAGCCTCTCCCATTCCACAATATCTTACCCTATGCTTCTGGAAAAATCTTCTTTAAACCTTATGCCATTTCCATGTTCAAAATGCATATACAATACCTAGCTTGTCATTACTGTCCTTTGCCAAATGTGGCAGACACTCCTGATGACTTATCCATGTCTCTTTTCCCCTTGTGCCTTAATAACAGAGGTCTAGTTTTCTTCAGGCAGCAAGATGCCTAGTGATACATAAGTCTTTTTTGAAGATATGAATGACCTGTTCATCCCCATAAGAAGAAAGTACTGAGTAAGCTCCTAGAAAAATTTATTTAAAAATGGCTGGCTTAGCTAGGAGGAGCTGGAATGTAGACTTGATGGATGTTAGTTAGGGAGATAGAATTTATGTGCTAAGGAGCAGAAAAACAGAAGGCACTTGTCTCTGAAAACTTTATGGACCTGCCATGACAACTCTGGACAGCCTACTTCTAAATTATTTTCAGGTGAGAGAAATAAGTCTAAGCTAAATATAAGCAATTCTCACTTAACATCAATAATCCATTGCAGTAAAGACATATTACATTAAAATGCTAACAGGGAACGTATTTCCCATTACTTTAAATGAGAAAAAAATGGGTTAATTGTTAATGTCACCAAAATCAGCTCACCAATTTCTCAAAGCATAGCTAAAACACAGTCAAATGCCAACATGTAAATAACAATAAATTGTGTTGAGATGTAAAATGCTCAAACTATCACTTCTTGACATGAAAACAGTTAGTGTAGTCAATGAACAACTGGACTTTTCACATCTAGCTGGAATACAGTATCAGGTACCAGATTTATCCACCCAACAGAAACAACCAAAACTTTGGCTAAACATATGAAACAACAGTTTTTAGGACACTGGACATTATGCAACAAAAGACAGTGCTTCTTGAGGAATGAGAAAATAATGAGGTAAGCCTAATGAACTGGCCCAGTTTACTGACTTGAAAGAATTTCTAGGCTGAAGTGCAGGGATTGGAGACTAAGGCAGAACCAAAAAGATTCCCTGAGCTGAGGAGATGTGCATGAGAGTCTGGAAAGAAGAATATGGCTTGAGTTTGCAAGACAGAATATCAAAGAGGAGAAAACTGCACAAAGAGAAAACTGTCGTGATTTGTAAGCAATTACTCTTGAGTATTTAGCAGAGTACTGATCAGTGCATGCAAATGTGAAAAGTCTGGAGGCTGAGAGAACCACCCCAAAGGATTTCAAGTAATAGTGCACAGTGCTCACACTGAGTCAGGAATAATCCTGTGAGCTATACTGGAAAACTTCATGATGCATGGAGGATCAGGCAAAGACACAGAAGGGTCTTATCTCAGTAGTGGGGAATGATTATTATCAGACAGCACTGTTCCAGTTCCACCTAATGAATTTTAAAAGCAAAACTCAGAATATATGGAATTTAATACAAAATACCAGGCATGCATAAAAACGGGAATACATGACTTATACAGGCAAACCTTGGAGATGCTGTGGGTTCAGTTCAAGACCACCACAATAAAACAAATGTCATAATAAAGTGAGTCACATGAATTTTCTGGTTCCCCAGTGCATATAAAAATTATATTTATACTGTACTGTAGTGTATTAAGTATGCAATAACATACCTTTTTTAAGAAAAAGCCCCCAATGTATATCTCTTAAAAATAACTTAAAAGTACTCAATTTGCTAAAAAATGCTAATCATCATCTGAACCTTCAGTGCATTGGGATCTTTTTGCTGGTAGAGTGTTTGAAATATGGCAAGAACTACCAAAATGTGACAGAAACATGAAGTGAGCAAATAGGAAAAATAGTGCCAGGAGACTTGCTTGATGTAGGGTTGCTGCAAACCTCTAATTTGTAAAAACCACAATATCTGCGATGTGCAATAAAGTAAGGTATGTCTGTAATGACAAAAATGATCCCATAATTAAATCTGACCCAGGGACTTCCCTAGTGGTCCAGTGGTTAAGGATCCGTCTTGCAATAAAGGGGACAGAGGTTTGATCCCTGGTCGGGAAATTAAGATCCACGTGCCATGGGGCAACTAAACATGTGCTCTGTAGAGCCCACATGCCACAACTACAGAGAAGCCCAAGCACCACAACAAAGAATCCTGCATGCCACAACTAAGACCCAACACAGTCAAATAAATAAATAAATAAGAATTGGTAAAGTGGTTAAAATAAGTAAAAAATGACATTAAACAGTTATTATCATTGAATTCCATGTTCAAAATGTTAAATAGAGATATGGAAGATACAATAGATGGCTCCAATCAAAATTCTAGAAGTGAAACCTGTAATGTCAGAGATGCAAAATATGCAGGATAGAATTAATGACAGATTAGTCATTGCAGAAGAAACAATTAGCAAATTTGAAGATATAAAAAGAAACTAGAAAATAAAACAAAGAGAAAAAAATGAATAAAAATGAAAAGAGCATCCATGATTTGTGGAACAACAACAAGTGTACAAATACACATTTAATTGGAGTTCTTGAAAGTTACCTTGCTTTTCTTAGCATCAATATGCTAGTTTCACACCCCTTTTGTTGTCCTTTTAAAAATGTCTTCTTCACGTATTATGACATTCTACTAATTTTATTTAGAATGTTACTTAGGACTTCACAGGTGGCACTAGTGGTAAAGAACTCGCCTGCCAATGCAGGAGACTAAGAGACATGGATTCGATCCCTGGGTTGGGAAGATCTCCTGGAGAAGGGCATGGCAACCCACTCTAGTATTCTTGCATGAAGAATCCCATGGACAGAGGATCCAGGCAGACTCCAGTCCATAGGGTCGCAAAGAGTCAGACAGGACTGAAGTGACTTTGCACACACAAGACTTCTCATACACAGTATTTTGTTTTCAAATGTTCAGTCAGTTCAGTTCAGTCATTCAGTCGTGTCCGACTCTTTGCAACCCTATGAATTGCAGCATGCCAGGCCTCCTTGTCCATCACCAACTCCCGGAGTTTACCCAAACTCAAGTTCATCGAGTCGGTGATGCCATCCAGCCACCTCATCCTCTGTTGTCCCCTTCTCCTCCTGCCCCCAATCCCTCCCAACCAGTATCTAAATGCAAAAAAATGTTTTCAATATAATTTTTACCATAGACATTTATTGTTGTTGTTCATTTGCTCAGTCATGTCTGACTCTTTGCAACCCCATGGTCTGCAGCATGCCAGGCTTCCCTGTCCTTCGCTATCTCCCAGAGTTTATTCACACTCACACCTATTAGTTGGTGATGCTATCCAATCATCTCATCCTCTGTCGTTCCCTTTTCCTCCTGCCATCTATCTTTCCCTGCATCAGGGTCTTTTCAAATGAGTCGGCTCTTCACATCAAGTGTCCAAAGTATTGGAACTTCAGCTTCAGCATCAGTCCTTCCAATGAGTATTCAGAATTGAATTCCTTTAGGATGGACTGGTTTGATCTCCTTGCAGTCCCAGGAACGCTCAGTAGTCTTCTCCAGCACCACAGTTCAAAAGCATCAATTCTTTGGTGCTCAGCCTTCTTTATGATCCATCTCTCACATCCATACTTGACTACTGGAAAAACCATAGCTTTGACTCTACAGACCTTTGTCAACAAGGTAATGTCTCTCTGCTTTTTAATACCATGTCTAGGTTTGTCATAGCTTTTCTTCCAAAGGAGCAGGTATCTTTTAATTCATGGCTACAGTCACCATCTGCAGTGATTTTGAAGCCCAAGAAAATCAAGTCTTTCACTGTTTCCATTGTTTTCCCATCTATTTGCCATGAAGTGATGGGACTGGATGCCACGATCTTAGTTTTTTGAATGCTGAGTTTTAAGCCAGGTTTTTCACTCTCCTCTTTCACCTTCCTCATAGACATATAAGCCCCTAAATGACCTACTGTAAGGTCTCTGCCTTTGTGACTTGGTTTTAGCAGAAAGCAGAGCTTGAGGCTCCTGAGGCTTGCGTGCTTGTATTTTATCATGGATATTATTTCAGGGGGGCAGGAGAGGAACAAAGAGAGTGGAGCAGCTAATGGAGAACAAACATAACACTGTGCTATTGTTTGCTGTTGCTAAGTGCAACAGAATGCTAGATAATTGGCACTCAGTGCCCAAGAAACTCTGTCTATAAAATGCACTGAAGGACTCCATTGGGGATAGTATATTGATAATGAGGAAATGATTTGTTTACTGGTGCCTGCTTCCCATTGGCCAAAGGTTTACTCCACAGGATATTAACTTGTCTACAGCGATGGTTTATGCAGGCCCGGATGAGGGTACAGGACAGAGTACCAAGGAAAGAGGCTTCAGGTGCAAGTAGGAGGTAAGGAACTCTCTGGTTATTCCCACAGCACCTGAAAACAAAACAAAACTGATGGAGCCAAGAGAATCTGCAATGGAATTCCCAAATGTCTGACACTTCTCTGTTCCATGATCACTAAGACCTGGGGTAAATCCACAATAGTCTGTGTTCCATGTCCTAGATGATGCATGTCATAGACAATGAATACTACTTGACACATGTAACCTACCACTTTGTTTCACATGAGTTTGCTCTTTTAATCAGTCTTTTGGCACTCATCCCTGATGTACACTAAGTTTACCTCAGGAGCTTTTATAAACCACTGACTTCTGGGCTTCATCCTCTACCAGTGAAAACAGAATAACTGATATGGGCCTGGGTATCAGTATTTTCTAAAGTTTCTAAGATGATTCTGATATGTGGAAAAAGTTGAAAACCCTTGAGGCGCTTTGGTTTCCTAGTTGTCCCTGTATATTCCATGCTTGTTAGCAATTCCAAACAGTATTCATGCCTTCCCTATGTAATGGAATGGTCTCTTCATCTCTAAATACCATCCATCATTCAAACTACATTTTAATTCTACCTCACCTACATATCTTTCCATAATCATGTTATCCTTGATGATCTTTCCCTAATTTTGACTCTGTATTAGGAAAGCATCCTCCACACCTCTCTTAGTAGTCTATAGTGAACACGTTTTAAAATTTATTTCTGCACGTAATTGACTTTTCTCTTTCCTTCCAGCCTTGAGTTCCTAGGTTTCAACTTACATGTGTTCTTAACTTGAAGGGATTCTCTCCCTCCAAATTTTTTTTTCTGTTTATCTTTAAAAGGGTCATTGTGGAAAATAGATTTTTAAGATGATTCCAGTAATCTCCATAGGGATCATAGGAGTAGAGACCACTGAAATCCATGGGACCCCCAAAGTTTCTGAGAAAGTTATTTTATAATAAACACTGCCAGCTTGAACTGAAGGGGACCCAAAGAGTACACTATGAAGGGAGGCCATTGAATCTTCAAAATTATAGTGACAGGAAGCAGGCTAATAAAATGAATCAGCAGCAGACACATGCTACCTGTCATGAAAATGGAAGGATTATTAACACAGAATAAAAACTCCAGAGGGTGGAGCTGAGAGCCATGAAGAATGATTCCCAGATTTTAAAACTGAATCAAGTAACCCCTATTATTTGCGTGACTAGGCTCCAGAACTGTTGTGACTCATTGACACCTTTTTACTTTCCATTTCCCCCATTTTTTATCTGGAATATCTATAGCTGTTAAGCTGTGCTCATCTCACCATTGTATGTTGGATGCATTGGGAACATATCATGGGTCCCTCGGGTTTTACATGTCCACAGATGGAAAGCAATTATGGCCCAGGAGCTGCACTTAAACAAATAAAGCCAGGAACCTCCTTCATACCTGGACTTGATTTAGATTATGAGATGTTGGACTTTGAGCTGATGCTCTAATGGGATGACATTTTGAGAACTTTGAACATGGATAATATATTTCCAGGGGCTTCCCAGGTGGCACTAGTGGTAAAGAATCTGCCTGCCAATGTAGGAGATGCAGGCTGAATCCCTGGATCAAGAAGATCCACTTGAGGAGGGCCTGGGCAGTATTCTTGCCTGGAAAATCCCATGCACAGAGGAGACAGAGGTGAGCTACAGCCCATGAGGCTGCAAAGAGTTGGACATGACTTAGCACACACTTGCAATGTACTTTCCATGTGAGAGAGACATGGATCATCAATGGGATGCCAGAGGGCAGATTAGGGAAGACTTGAAGGTGTCTCCTATGATCCCCACCTCCTTATATTCATACTCTTTGATAATCCCCTACTCTCCTCTTGAATATGGGGCTTCCTAGGTGGCTAAGAAAGAATAAGATTTCCTGGAAAAAGGGAATGGAAACCCATTCAAGTATTCTTGCATGGAGAATTCCATGGACAGAGGAACCTGGTGGGCTACAGTCCATGGGGTCACAAACCAGTAGAATATCACAAGGTGATGGATGGCCACTCCCATGATTGTCTTATGTTATGTGTGCCTGCTAAGTCTTGTTAGTCATGTCCAACTCTTTGTGACCCTATGGACTGTAGCCCACCAGGCTCCTCTGTCCATGGAATCCTCCAGGCAAGAATACTAGAGTGGGTTGCCATGCCCTCCTCCAGGGGATCTTCCCAGCCCAGGGATTGAACCCATGTCTCTTAAGTCTTCTGGTGCATTGTCAGATGGGGTCTTTACCACTAGTGCCACCCAGGAAGCCTTATGTTATATAAGACTTCATTTAGCTAACAGTCTCTCACTCCATTGCTGGCTTTGAAGAAGCAAATTTCCACCAATTCTTTGACCACAAGGCAATGAATTCTGCCAACAACTGAAAGGAACTTGGAAGCACATCTTTCTCCATTCAAGCCTCTAATGGGAACCCAGCATACACCTTGATGGCAACTTTGTGAGACAATAAGCAGAGAACCCAGTTAAGTCATGCCTGGACTTGTGACCCACAGAAACTATGAGATAATGAACGTGTTGTTTTAAGCTACTAAATGTGTGGTTGTTATGCCAAAATAGAAAACTAATACAGTCAGATTTTCCATTGCTGTATTTTAGTCACCATTTCTACTCAGGTAAACCACAGGGAAATTATGAGATCATATTTGCCTTCCATTTTAAAACTTTTTTTTAGTTTCTTTATTATCCACATTCTGCACATTTGGATATTGGGAGCTGAAGCCAAATTTCCTGACCCTTAGATCCATGGTTCTCCTATTTTAGCAGGCATCAAACTCACCTGGGGAGCTTTTTAAAACAGACTGTTTGAGACCCTAGAGTTTCCCATTCAGTAGGGATTGAGCATGATTCAAGGACCTACATGTTTAATAAATGCCCAGGGACATTGATGCTGTTGGTTCAGGGCCAATGTTTGAGAACTACTGCCTTTTCTCCAGTTCTTCTTTCTGTGGCCTCTGTGAAATACATTTTTTTTTTTTTTTTGCAGTTTGCTGTGACCCTTTTTCTCATGGTGATTGATATTATAAGCTGCTGGAATTTCCAGGTTCTGGCTGGTAGTTGCTATGGCAACACACACAGGGTTGCCCTGTGCTTGAGGCCCTGAGTGAGGACGACACTAGATGAATCACTGTTGTAAGTGACTTGTAAGTGGCATGGACATTTCTCTCGAGTTGTCTGTTTCCTCCTATGCCTTTATTCCTGGTCCCTTCCATTTTTTGGTAATGAGCTTTTGGGGTCTCACTCAAGATTCTTCTCTATATTATGATTTTAAAAAACCCTTAGATTTATCTTGTTTTTCACATTTATAAAACAATGTCTTTTCTATCACAAAACTGGATTTTATTAGCATAGCAACTTTATGAGGTATGCTACAGAGGCCTTATTATTCCCATTAACAAATGACTACAAGCCTCAGAGACACTCAGAGATAATTAAGATGCAAAGTGACACAAGGTAGAAAGTGGCAGAGGCAAATCTGGAACCCAGAACATCAGTGCTGGTATTGCCCAGGGCTCTGGCAGGAAACAGATGGCATAGTCAAAAGAATGACTGAAGAGAGCTTAATGAAGAGAACTGACAAGCAATAGTAAAGTGCCTTGAGGCAGGAAACTGACCTGGATGGTTAAGAGGAGATAGTGGCTCATATCACCTGAAAGAGAGATGTAGCTACAGCTATAGCTTACACGAGAAGGACATCCATCAGGAGCTGTGACCTTCATTGGAAGAATGCACCCACTCCCAACCCACCGACCAGGAGGAAGGGGGCAGGGCTAGAAACAACCCAACGTCTCTCCCCAAAACATGACAGAGGTTTAGGATAAGGCTGAGACATTTTACCATTGCTGTCTGATAGGAGGTCTTTACAGATGTTTGAACAATGAGCAATCCATGAAAATGGGGTTTTAGAAGAATTGGCCAAGCAGTGTGATACAGGGCAAATCAGAGGAAGGAGAAGTTGAAGGCACAGAGATCAGTTAAAAGAATGCTGTGGAACTTAGAACATCTTCCATTTCTGTCCACACTGCAGTAGTCCTGAACAGAGTGGTCAAGGAAAGACACATAAGAGCTGTGGAGGGTAGTCACTTCTTTCATCCCTAGGACCTGTTTGTTTAAAGAAGTTATCCTACTGTACCTGGTTATTTGATATTGAGCTTGAAGTCCTTTTCAGGTTTTAAGCAGAGTATAACTGCTCTTTGGGTTTTGGTTTAGGTTCCCAAAGAACAGACACAAAGAGAGAAGGATTTCAGTATAAGTAAATTATTAGGGCGGTTCAGAGAATACCAGCATGGAAATTCGAGTTAAGTGAGGGAGGAAAACCAAGAAAGGAGGTATTATCAATCCAACTATCAATAATAATTGAGTGACAGACACTAATTCCATGGGTAAATTCTGGGAACTAGTATAATATACACATCTCAGTAACATTCCCACTTAGGAGGCAAAGGATTTAGAATATTTGTATGCCTACTGTTGAGCATCATTGGTTGACAGTTTAGAGTATTTGTATACCAACTCTTGAGCATCATTGGTTGATGGTCACTCTTGGGAAATGTTAATGTCAATGTTAACTCACTTCCAGTCTGTACCCATGCACAGGCAGAGTGACCATGTGTGATTCTGGAAATGGCATCCTGACTGTGGTCCTGATGCAGATGCTGGTAGTTGGAAATCATTTTGAGGGCGATGAACTGGATATGGGTGGGGCATCAGCAGCACCTGCTACATTGTCGTTTGCAGGAGAGTACTTATCATCCATATGGTCTCTACCCACTTAATACAGTGCCCGGAATTGCTGAGTCCAAATGGAATTCTACTTGACACAAAGTCAAGCCAACATGATTGGTTTGAAGGTTACAGCATTGTTGGGCAAATACTATATTGGGCAGAGGAATTCGTAGTGAAACACAGGAGGTAAAAACTTGGGTACTTCTTTAAGGTTCTGGGAGTGAGGGGGAAAGATATTACCAAGTGGGTGGGAGAGCAATGTAGTCAACATATCAGTTGGTAATTAACAAATGATTAGTACCCAGGATCCTAAACTCTCAGTCCAGAAGCAAAAGAGGAATATGTACACCCAAGCAAAGTAGCCAGAAAGAACTCATGCTGCTTTGCATAGAATGTCTGTGTATTGCTCTAACCAGGCTGCAAAAGATACCTAATAGCCCTGACTCTGCTTAAAAACAAAAGCATTCAAGGCGGTGTCATTTTCCATCCAGTTTCAGAACAGCCAATCGTCTCATGACTTACACCTCACTGAGTCTGTATCTCCCCTTTGCAGCCAGGACATCTGCCCTGCTCTACATCAGAGTGCTCAGCATGATCTTGAATCCACACAGACATTTGTGTGTTTTTTTTTTTTTTTTAATGAGACAGAGGGAAGCATTTTCTGTGCCACACTGTGCTGAATTATTTACTCCCAGCCTGGGATTCAGAGAGCTAGAGCTTTCTCAGCCTTGAATTTTACTGCAATACAAAGAAATAAAATAAGTAAATAAGGAGAGAGGGGAAATAAATTCCTTGGAGACATACTGGCATATGAAGTATTGTTTGAAATGGAGCCTGATGCTGAAATAATTGTGTCATTTTAGAGTGCAATACTGAGATGCTCACAAACTATGGTTAAATGCTGGAGAAAAGCACAGTTTTGCAGCAATAAATGCGTGGCCATTTGTTTAAGCAGAAGCAATAAACCTAAAATTTGCATGGATTTATTTAATTAAGCATCCCCAAATTTAGATACTGACTCCAAAATAATGCCTTTAAGCACTATGAGCAAAATAATAAGACAGGTAATAAAAATGAGGATATTTCCATTTCCTTGGAGATCAGGATGAGGAAAAAGGATACAATATAGATTGAGAAGTATTTATACGGCCATAAAAGAGAGCAATCTGCCTCCATTCAGGATCTGCGTCCTGGAGGTCATAATGAACATTCCCAATGTATTCTGAAGGGGTTGTAATCAGGTAATCACAGAAACACAAGGTAACTTACTTTGGGTCTCCCACTACTATACATTTATTCAGAAGGATAATTCCTTCCTAGCCCCTAGACAAAAGCCGGATTTCTTTTCTGGAGTGCTTGCATGCCTGCTAAGTCAATTCAGTCGTGTCTGACTCTGTGCAACCCTAAGGACTGCAGCCCGCCAGGCTCCTCTGTCCATTAGGATCCTCCAGGGAAGAATACTGGAGTGGGTTGCCATGCCCTCCTCCAAGGGATCTTTCCAACCCAGGGATAGAACCTGCATCTCCTCTGTCTCCTCCATTGTAGGCGGATTCTTTACCATAAGTGCCACATGGGAAGCCCTCTGGAGTGCTTAGGTAATAAAAATTCCTGTGACAACTTTAAGCCCAAAACACTTTTTCTTTTTCATGATTATCAGTACTATCATTTCTAGGTCCAGGTAATGATCACAACTTTAAACATGACCTTATTTTTTTATTCTTTAAAAAAAACTTTTAATGCATTTTAGTTTTTACTATTATTATTATCATTTGGCTTGCAGGATGTCAGTTCCTGGACCAGAGGTTGAACCCAGGCCATGGTAGTGAAATCATAGAATCCTAACCAGTAGGCCACTGGGGAACTCCCAAACATGACTTGATTCTGATAGGAAGCCTAGAGCAGAGATTGCATGGAGAGAGAGATGGTCAGGTTTTTATCTGCAGAAGAAAAAGCAGTGCTTCTTTTTTCTTCCCCCCAGCTGCTCACCTGGCTCCTCATCCCTCCTGCACTGGTGTGCAGGGAAGGAGAAGTACACAGAGAAAGACAGCCCTTTAGCAACTGGAGCACTTATGAGCCCTTTCTTCTATGAGCCTGATTGGCATGATACACTGACTCTTTTCTTTTTGAATGCTTTTCTGAGGTTTTTGGAGATCCTTTCCCTGACCAAATGCTGTGAATCTCTCACCTATAGTCCTCTTATCCCAAGTGATGGACTCTCTCTGGTCTCATCTCTTTGCTGTTTACTCGGTTGCTGGCTGCCCTCTTGGGTTCATCGTTTGCTTTATTCTCTGAAGATCCTTTCATTCTTCCAAGCATGTCCTCCTGAATACTTCCTAAATTGATTCTATGCTGCTTGTTCATTCTGTGTCTGTCTCTGTCTCTCTCTATCACACACATACCAATTCAAACACGTTTCATAGCAAACACTTATGCATCCTTTTCTCCAATAAATTCCAGGAGCATTGGTCAATCCCAATGTAACCACTCACCACAACAGCCAGTCTGTTCATTCCACATATGAGATAAACATTAATCCACCATATCTCCCCCTCAAATGTTAGACAACAGATATTACCCACCAGAGGGTCTCCTAGAAGCCCCTCTCTCTTGACTTGAGGTCAAGGCACTTCGTGGCTTTTTCAATAGATCTTTCTTAAATAAAATATACCTAAGAAAATCTTGCTCTAAACTCTAACCCTAAATCCTTTTTCCCCATAGTGTATGTGAGAGTCACAAAACTCATAAAATTGGTTTGGGCCATATCTTTCAGCAAATCCTATAGAAAACTCTATCTCACAAGTCATTTTGGTATCTGGTATCTATTAGAGTTTCGGCAGAAATTTCAATTTTAACATCCAATTACAAAACAAACAGTATGAAGAAGCTATTTTTTTCCCCTCAACCAACACTTGAAAGAACAACCCACAGACTCAGCAATAAGGAACCCTTCTCTGGTATTTTTGGATTTGCAGAAAGCTTCAGAGTCACTTTTTACTGAAGGGTAGTGTGTCGACAGCATTTATTGGAAAACCTCCATGTGCCCTCAAGATAGCTATGCTGTGTAAAATGCCATTTCTATTTTTCCCCAAGCGGGGGGAAAAACACCACTAGAGAGAGAGAAAGATGAAGTACCTTGGTTAGAGACATCTAACAACATGAGTTGTTAGAACTTGAGAAAGAAAAATATTTATTATTGTGTGATCAGCCAACTGACTATGCCTGTTAACAAATGTGTGAATTCAACCTAGTAACTTCTGTCTGTCCCACAGGCCCATAGGCTGAGGTTGATTTGAAAGATAGGACTATCTGTGATCCAGGATCAGAAGAGTCAAGGAAAGTCTGGAAATTTCATCCTTGAATGGAAAGTAAAATCCTTCAGGAACCAGAAGAGTATCAAAGGTGAAGGGCAAAAGATTAGATTAAATCATATCAACAGAAGAACGAATGCACCAGGGACAAGAAGAACTTGAAGTTGTAGCAACGTTCCTTCATCTTGGAGGATTCTTTCACATTCCTTTCTCAAACATGAATCACCTTCATGAAGAGGAGATTTCCCTGCTCCTGGAGATGACCACAGCTCACTCCTTTCAAGAGACCTGAGATGCCTATGGAGAAGCCAACTGGCTTATATCTGCTACCCCTCTTATATCCATCTTGCTCCAGATGAACCCACTCATACCCAAAGCTAGTCTCTCTCTCATGAAGAATGGCAGCTATTCATTAAACCTTTACCTTGACTTCCTGAGCACACCCCTGGATCACATTTTCAAACATCTCTTGAGGTTAGGCATGGTCATGTGGCTAAGTCCTAGTTGATAGCTTGTTGGGAACTGTTGTGTGTCTCTTTCATATCTGTCCCATAATATCCTCTCACATGCTACCCTTTCTGTGGTTTCCCTTTCAACCGACTTAAAACAAATGAGCTCAGCAAGCTGAGGTGCCTATCATCACGGAAGAAGCCTAGATCTCTGAATCACTGTTTGGAGGATTGCTGCCCACCAATTGGACCACCCATTTTGGACTTAACATAGCAAGAAATTCACTTCTGTTATATTGGAAGTATTATATATGTTTGGATTTATTTATTGCAGGATTTAGGGTTACTTTAACCAGTACAGATACACTGGGAAAAGCTGAAAAAAAAAAAAAAAAAAACCTGATATACATCTCAGCTTGAGTTTCAGTTGAGAAGTTTAGAATAAACATTGTAAATGTGACCTTGAGCTTATTTAGGACAGAGGCCATATTCTAGGCATTTTTGTATCTTCCTAATAATAGTTCTTAGGCGCCAGAGGGCCTAGAGGAGCTATTCCACATTCAAGGTCGGGAGGGGCGGTGGTGAGGAGATATACCTCGTCCAAGGTAAGGAGCAGTGGCTGCGCTTTGCTGGAGCAGCTGTGAAGAGATACCCCACATCCAAGGTAAGAGAAACCCAAGAAAGATGGTAGGTGTTGCAAGAGGGCAGACACACTGAAACCATAATCACAGAAAGCTAGTCAATCTAATCACACTAGGACCACAGCCTTATCTAACTCAATGAAAGTAAGCCATGCCCTGTGGGGCTACCTAAGATAGGCAGGCATGGTGGAGAGGTCTGACACAATGTGGTCCACTGGAGAAGGGAATGGCAAAGCACTTCAGTATTCTTGCCTTGAGAACCCCATGAACAGTATGAAAAGGCAAAATGATAGGATACTGAAAGAGGAACTCCCCAGGTCAGTAGGTACCCAATATGCTACTGGAGATAAGTGTAGAAAAAACTCCAGAAAGAATGAAGGGATGGAGCCAAAGCAAAAACAATATCCAGTTGTGGATGGGACTGGTGATAGAAGCAAGATCCAATGCTGTAAAGACCAATATTGCATAGGAAACTGGAATGTCAGGTCCATGAATCAAGGCAAACTGGAAGTGGTCAAACAGGAGACAGCGAGTGAACATCGACATTCTAGGAGTCAGCAAACTAAAATGGATTGGAATGGGTGAATTTAAATCAGATGACCATTATATCTACTCCTGCGGGCAGGAATCCCTCAGAAGAAATGCAGTAGCCATCATGGTCAACAAAAGAGTCTGAAATGCAGTACTTGCATGCAATCTCAAAAATGACAGAATGATCTCTGTTCGTTTCCAAGGCAAACCATTCAATATCACAGTAACCCAAGTCTATGCCCCAACCAGTAACACTGAAGAAGCTGAAGTTGAACGGTTCTGTGAAGACCTTCAAGACCTTTTAGAACTAACACCCACAAAAGATGTCCTTTTCATTATAGGGGACTGGAATGCAAAAGTAGGAAGTCAAGAAACACCTGGAGTAACAGGCAAATTTGGCCTTGGTGTACAGAATGAATCAGGGCAAAGACTAGTAGAGTTTTGCCAAGAAAATGCACTGGTCATAGCAAACACCCTCTTCCAACAACACAAGAGAAGACTCTGCACATGGACATCACCAGATGGTCAACACTAAAGTCAGATTGATTATATTCTTTGCAGCCAAAGACGGAGAAGCTCTATTCAGTCAACAAAAACAAGACCGGGAGCTGACTGTGGCTCAAATCATGAACTCCTTATTGCCAAATTCAGACTGAAATTGAAGAAAGTAGGGAAAACCACTAGACCATTCAGGTATGACCTAAATCAAATCCCTTATGATTATACAGTGGAAGTGAGAAATAGATTTAAGGGCCTAGGTCTGATAGATAGACTGCATGATGAACTATGAACGGAGGTTTGTGACATTGTACAGGAGACAGGGATCAAGACCATCCCCATGGAAAAGAAATGCAAAAAAGCAAAATGGCTGTCTGTGGAGGCCTTGCAAATAGCTGGGAAAAGAAGAGAAGTGAAAAGCAAAGGAGAAAAGGAAAGATATAGGCATTTGAATGCAGAGTTCCAAAAGATAGCAAGGAGAGATAAGAAAGCCTTCCTCAGCAATCAATGCAAAGAAATAGAGGAAAACAACAGAATGGGAAAGACTAGAGATCTCTTCAAGAAAATTAGAGATACCAAGGGAACATTTCATACAAAGATGGGCTCGATAAAGGACAAAAATGGTATGGACCTAACAGAAGCAGCAGATATTAAGAAGAGGTGGCAAGAATACACAAAAGAACTGTACAAAAAGATCTTCATGACCAAGATAATCATGATGGTGTGATCACTAACCTAGAGCCAAACATACTGGAATGTGAAGTCAAGTGGGCCTTAAAAAACATCACTATGAACAAAGCTAGTGGAGGTGATGGAATTCCAGTTGAGCTGTTTCAAATCCTGAAAGATGATGCTGTGAAAGTGCTGCACTCAATATGCCAGCAGATTTGGAAAACTCAGCAGTGGCCACAGGACTGGAAAAGGTCAGTTTTCATTCCAATCCCAAAGAAAGGCAGTGCCAAAGAATGCTCAAACTACCACACAATTGCACTCATCTCACACGCTAGTAAAGTAATGCTCAAAATTCTCCAAGCCAGGCTTCAGCAATACGTGAACCGTGAACTTCCAGATGTTCAAGCTGGTTTTAGAAAAGGCAGAGGAACCAGAAATCAAATTGCTAACATATGCTGGATCATCAAAAAAGCAAGGGAGTTCCAGAAAAACATCTATTTCTGCTTTATTGACTATGCCAAAGCCTTTGACTGTGTGGATCACAAGAAACTGTGGAAAATTCTGAAAGAGATGGGAATACCAGACCACCTGACCTGCCTCTTGTGAAACCTATATGCAGGTCAGGAAGCAACAGTTTGAACTGGACATGGAACAACAGACTGGTTCCAAATAGGAAAAGGAGTACGTCAAGGCTGTATATTGTCACCTTGCTTATTTAACTTATA
This sequence comes from Capricornis sumatraensis, assembly GCF_032405125.1. NCBI lineage: Eukaryota > Metazoa > Chordata > Mammalia > Artiodactyla > Bovidae > Capricornis > Capricornis sumatraensis. The sequence goes on along the minus strand of NC_091092.1, from coordinate 101,306,111 downwards.
TGCAGAGTACATCATGAGAAATGCTGGGCTGGAAGAAGCACAGGCTGGAACCAAGACTGCCAGGAGAAATATCAATAACCTCAGATATGCAGATGACATCACCCTTATGGCAGAAAGTGAAGAGGAACTAAAAAGCCTCTTGATGAAAGAGAAAGAGAAGAGTGAAAAAGTTGGCTTAAAGCTCAACATTCAGAAAACGAAGATCATGGCATCTGGTCCCATCACTTCATGGGAAATAGATGGGGAACCAGTGGAAACAGTTTCAGACTTTATTTTTGGGGGCTCCAAAATCACTGCAGATGGTGATTGCAGCCATGAAATTAAAAGACATTTACTCCTTGGAAGAAAAGTTATGACCAACCTAGATAACATATTCAAAAGCAGAGACATTGCTTTTCCAACAAAGGTCCGTCTAGTCAAGGCTATGGTTTTTCCAGTGGTCATGTATGGATGTGAGATTTGGACTGTGAAGGAAGCTGAGCACCAAATAATTGATGCTTTTGAACTGTGGTGTTGGAGAAGACTCTTGAGAGTCCCTTGGACTGCTAGGAGATTCAGCCAGTCCATTCTGAAGAAGATCAGCCTTGGGATTTCTTTGGAAGGAATGATGCTAAAGCTGAAACTCCAGTACTTTGGCCACCTCATGCAAAGAGTTGAATCATTGGAAAAGACTCTGATGCTGGGAGGGATTGGGGGCAGGAGGAGAAGGGGACGACAGAGGATGAGATGGCTGGATGGCATCACTAACTCAATGGACGTGAGTCTGAGTGAACTCCGGGAGTTGGTGATGGACAGGGAGGCCTGGCGTGCTGCGATTCATGGGGTCAAAAAGAGTCAGACACGACTGAGGGACTGAACTGAACTGAACTGAATAATATTTCTTAATACAATATCATAAATAGTAGGAATTGAGTAGCTATTTGTTTAAATGTTCAAGTCTTAAACAGAAGTATTGGCTATGAAAATATTGATGAGCCCTTATTAGGCTGCTGCTGCTGCTGCTGCTAAGTCGCTTCAGTCGTGTCCGACTCTGTGCAGCCCCATTGATGGCAGCCCACGAGGCTCGCCCATCCTTGGGATTCTCCAGGCCAGGACTCTGGAGTGGGTTGCCAATTCCTTCTCCAATGCATGAAAGTGAAAAGTGAAAGTGAAGTCGCTCAGTCGTGTATGACTCTTAGCGACCCCATGGACTGCAGCCCACCAGGCTCCTCCGTCCATGGATTTTCCAGGCAAGAGTACTGGAGTGGGGTCCCATTGCCTTCTCCGCTTATTAGGCTAAATGAAGCCATATTTAATAAATGAATGGATGAGTGAAAAATGGTATAATTTAGTGGAAGTAAGTCCCACCTGAGGAGTTACAGAGAAATTTACTCATCTGTAAAATGAAGATTAGTATATATTGCACTTATTGCCAAACAATATACTTCAGGTGTTTTAACTCTAAATTACTAAGTGCTAGATACATGCAAGTTCTCCAGTATAATCTGAGTAGGTTACTTTATGTTTTGGCATTATGTTAGCAGTATTCTGATAATAGAGTCGAAGCTTAAGGACAGAGAGTCAGCTGTAAAGCACTTTTGAACATCTCGGGGAAAATCAAAAAGTTGTGTTGGTGTCCTGAAGACTTTAGACGTCTCAAAATTCTGAATCTCTACTAATTTTCAGGCAAAGTAATACCCACTATTTGCCACTGAACTCAGAATGTCTTTGCATCCATGTGTGTGCTTGCCTGGTAGTCACTTCAGTCGTGTCTGACTCTTTGTGACCCTATGGACTACAGGCCTCCAGGCTCCTTTGTCCATGAGGTTCTCCAGGCAAGAGTACTGGGGTGGGTTGCCATGCTCTCCTCCAGATCTCCCTGACCCAGGGATCGAACCTGCATCTCTTTCATCTCCTGCATTAGCAGGTGGGTTCTTTATCACCAATACCACCTAGAAAGCACTGCATCCACAGTGCCCTGTAATCATGAGCAAACTTAAGCTTTCTGTATCTCCCTAGGGAGTAAGTACCTGCCACTTCTTAGGTTCCTGCTTGGTGATCAGAGTCAGATAAGAATTAAGCGACACGTCTGTGCCAAATACTATGGAAGTTCATTCAGCCATATTGGCAGATTTAAATGTCAGAGTGTTTAAACCCTTTCAACCACATGAAAATACATTTGGACAAGTTTGGAACAAAGCTGGCAGAGAATGACCAGAGGGAATACTCCTATGAAATGAATAAGGTCCAATGATCGAGGGAATGGTTCTAACTTGGCTTTTTGTCAGAAGGCTGAGAATGAAGATTGGGCATAAGTGACTGCCTAGTGTGCCCATTGTAGTGGTAACCCCTCACCAGCTGAAGTTGGGAAATATATGCAGCTCTTGTATTGGCTGAGCAAGCAACCATCACCAGGGGTCAAGAGATTTCCTGTGAATTCAATGTATGATCACTTCTCCTTTAGTCCCTCAGTTACATCAGAGAGAGGAAGCCCCGCATGCTGGGAGCAAGGTTTCGTTTGTGCAGGCTCCATCCTCCACCAGTAAGAGTCAAGATATTGCTTCCAAATTTCGTATTCTCCCAATACTACTTTCGAATGCCTGACCTTACAAGTACTATCTGCTTTGGACCATCGAGTTTTATATTCCTGTTCATGTCAGTCACCAGCATAAATCAAGAGCTTCAGTCCCCCCCTCCCCCGGCCCACATCGTGGCATATAATCTTGTTGCTCTAGACTCCATCTCCCCTCCCTCTTCACCATCTCCTTAAAGTACTGGACCAATCATCAGGCAAATTCCCCATATCCCCTCATACTTCCTCGACTGACCCCTCATTTTCTTGCTCCAACTGAAACTTAGCTCTACTCAGAGGTCACTAATTCCTGCAGCCTCCTCAAGTGACAGCTGTTTTCTCTCCCAGATTCTTCGTATCACTGAGTCTAGATGTGAGGTGGTGTCATCCTTCCTCTTCATGATCTCTTCCAGATCATTCTTCCTTCGTTATTGTGGTTTAGTCGCTTCAGTCCTGTCTGACTCTTTGTGACCCCATGGACTGCAGCCTGCCCAGCTTCTCTGTCCATGGGGTTATCCATGGAAGAATACTGGAGTGGGTCACCATGCCCTCCTCCAGGGGATTTTCCTGACCCAGGGATGGAACCTGGGTTTCCTTCATTGCAGGCAGATTCTTTACCACTGAGCCACTAAGGAAGCTCATGAAAGTGAAAGTGAAAGTTGCTCAGCCGTGTCCAATTCTTTGCAACCCCATGGACTATACAGTCCATGGAATTCTCCAGTGGTCCATGGAATTCTCCAGTGGTCCATTCTGAGTCTGCATTTACTTGATAGATGAGCAGCATTTTACCCCGTCGAGCGCTCTCTTCCTGTTGACACTTTCTTCACTTGGTTTCCAGGACACCACACTCTCCTGCTTGCTTCCTACCTTATTAGATGCTTCTTCCCCATCCTTTTGCTACTTCCTCCTCCTCCCACTGCCATCTAAATGAAGCCACAGGGCTTAATCATTGAACTTTTCCTTTCTGGATATGCTCACTGCCTTGATGGTCTCATTCAATCTCATAATTTTCATGAGTCTCTACCATGAATCTCTATCTCAGAACTTCTCTTGAACTTCAGATGTGTCCATCTGCCTGACATCTCCATGTAAATTAACTGAGTTTCTGATCTTTTTCTCCTAATCTCTTCCTACTGAAGTCTCCCTTCCACCATCAAAGTCAGTTTATGACAGTTGCAATCTTCTAGTCATTCAGGCCAGAAACCTTAAAGGCACACTTGACTCCTCTTTTTCACACTGCATGTCAAGTTCATCAGATGGATATTCTTTCAAATATATCTGCCATTTGACCAGTTCTTACCAGCTTTACTACTAATACCTCTAGCCCAAGCAACTGTTATTTTGCACTTAGATTGCTTCAACACGCTCTGTTACTTCTGTCCTTGTCTTCTAAATATGGTAGCCAAAGTAATCCTACCAAGCATAGGTTGAACATATCGTTTCTTTGCTTATAACCCTACAGTGACTTCCTAGCTCACACTGTGTAAAAGTTAAAAGTCCTTACAATAATCTAGCAGGCCTTACAAGATCTAGTCAGTTACCAAATCTTTAACCTCATCTCCTACCACTCAAAGACCCTGAAGCTTTCTTGTCATTTTCTGACCATTCCATGCACACTTCTGCATTAGAGCTTTTGCATCTGCTCTTTCCTCTGCATAGAATGTTCCTTCTCTGAGTATTCATATGGCATACTCCCTCAGCTCCTTCAGGTCTATCTACAATGCAACCATCACTCCATCTTTGACACTCTATATCTCCATTATCTAGGGGCTTCCCAGGTGGCACAGTGGTAAAGAATCCACCTGTGAATGCAGGAGACACAAGAGATGCGGGTTCGATCCATGGATCAGGAAGATCTCCTGGAGAAGGAAATGGCAAGCCACTCTAGTATTCTTGCCCGGAAAATTTCATGGATAGAAGAGCCAGGCAGGCTACAGTCCATGGAGTTGTAAAGAGTCAGACATGACTGAGCACACACACACACACATAAACACACACATCTCCATTACCTGCTTTATTTTTCACCTCAGCACTTATTGCTGTCTATAAGTAACAATACTAGATGTTTTAATTATTTATCTTATTGATAGTTTGCCTGTTCTATTGAAATATAACTGCCATTTGAGTAGGGATTTTGACCTAAATTATCCACTGTTGTATACCTAGGGCCTTGAAGTACGCTGGTACATAGTAAGTGTTCAGTTAATATTTGTGGAAATAATCATCTTACAACATACCAAGTGCAGTGTAGGTGTTTAGAAGGTATTCACTGAATATTCTTTTACTTCTTTTCATTGAACAGAAATCCACTACAGCAGTGGTCCCTAAACTTTTTGGCACCAGAAACTGATTTTGTGGAAGACAGTTTTTCCACAGAACAGGGCAAGGTTGGGGAAATGGTTTTGGGATGATTCAGGCACATTACATTTATTGTGTACTTTATTTCTATTATTATTATTATTATATCAGCTTTAGCTCAGATCATTAGTTGTTAGATCCCAGAGGCTGGGAACCCTGCAATACAGGACTCCTCCTGCCCCCAGAATTAGTTAGCACCTCAGCCAATGACCCATATTCAGAATCTATGCATGCATGCATGCATGCTAAGTCGTTTCAGTCATGTTTGATTCTTTGTGATGCTATGGACTGTAGACTGCCAGGCTCCGCTGCCCTAGGGATTCTCCATGCAAGAATATTGGAGTGGGTTGCCATGCCTTCCTCCAGGAGATCTTCCCACTCAGAATCTATATCCTCCCTCAAATGTGACTTCCATTAGCATTACCTGAGTTGTGTCACCATCTTGCTCAACCATCAACTAGCATTCTACCCATACTTACCATGTGGCTTGAGTTACAGTGACACTTTATGTTATAGCATTTCTTCCTTTAGTGTTCATATATAAGGCCTGAAATAGTACCAGGAAACTATAGTCATTCTGTCAGAACAAGTTTGAGACCACACCAATAGTCATAATGTATCAGACCATTCCCAAATGACCTCTTAATCTCATTGTAAACTAGCCCCCATGATTTGGAGAGCTGCTGAGAGACAAAATCATGGCCAGAGCTCTACAGCCTTAGGAATCCTTTGTTTCCCCAGAACCTTTTAGAAATGATTATTATAGCTTTAATATCATTAACCTTTACTGAGTTCCTACAATGTGCCAGGCATGGGCCTGTGCACATTAAGTGATTACCTCATAGAAGTTTCTCAACAACCTAATGAAGTGGAAGCTACTATTATCCTCATTTTAGATGTGAGAAAGCTGAAGCACAGAGAGTTCAGTGACTCTTGAAGTCACAGTTTGAAAGTGGCAGAAATTGGATTCCACCCCAAACAGTAATCCCTACCAGGATGTTGTAGTCCAGACACTATCAAGCTGCGATCTAGATCCAGGGGCACTAATCCTACCACTTCCTTCTCTAGTGGATGAGAGAAAAGGAGCAGGAACTAAGTCTCCCACCCTGACTATGTGGGAATTGGCCTTTCTGCTTCATATACATTGAAATGATAGGTGGGTGAGGGGCGTTCCCAGCTTCTGGTGTCAAAGATGAGATGCACTTTTCCACCTTTCACACCATCTCATACTTTAATGGTTGGAAGTTTCAAATCACATCCCAAGCTTCTTGGAACTCAAAATTGAGTTATCTGACTCAGTAAAATGTAGCTTTCTCACTTAAAAGGATTTGCCCAAGGGGCCTCTGGGATTTCAAATATACTTAAAAGCAACAACTGTGTTGAATCTCAGAATTATAAGAGATTGCATTTCCACTAGAGAACACACAGGATGTATTAAACAGAGGGGGAAATGTTTGAAGTTCAACAAGCTTTGAGTTTCATCCCACCCACCACATCTGAAAACTATCTGAGTCATTTGATGAGGGCAAACTACAGCTGGGTTCCCTCTTTCCTGGTGTTCTTGTGGCTTTATTGCCTTGACATTGACATGCTATCTCTATAGGAACGTTTGCACCTATATCTGCTAAGCCCTTTTTATTGGAATCAAGAAGAGCCCATTTTCCAAAGGCTATCTGGAGGAGGGTGTCTGAGGGGTGGCTGGGAGCAACTGCCCCATTAACAGAAGGCTAATATTCTCACAGCAGTAGATACAGCTCTGAACAAAACAGTGAAGGGGAATAGGCTTATCCAGGCCCTGAGCTGCTTTCAAACAAATTCCAACAATATATTAATAATTCTATAATTAATAATAATATAATTTGACTTTGGGAAAATTTCTTAACTTCTCTAATTAGGTATTGTGTGCTTAGTCGCTCAGTCATGTCTGACTCTTTGTGACCCCATGGACTAAAGCCCACCAGGCTCCTCTGTCCATAGGACTCTCCAGGCAAGAATACTGGAGTGGGTTGCCATGCCCTCCTCCAGGGGATGTTCCCAACCCAGGGATCGAACCCAGGTCTGTCACATTGCAGGAGGATTCTTTACAGTCTGAGCCACCAGAGAAACCCCTAATTAGGTGTTATTTCCTTACTATTAAATGGGGATAACTCTTGCTGGGAAAGATTGAGGGCAGGAAGAGAAGGGGACGACAGAGGATGAGATGGTTGGATGGCATCACTAACACAATGGACATGAGTTTGGTGCACTCCAGGAGTTGGTGATGGACAGGGAGGCCTGGCATGCTGCAGTTCATGGGGTCACAAAGAGTTGGACACTTCTGAGTGACTGAACTGAACTGAACACTTGTTACCTAGAAGGGTTGTTGTGAGGATTAAACAAAAAATATAAGGTACTTGAGATAGTGCTGAACACATAACAAGTATTCAGTAAATTTAGCTTATTATTGATACTATTGTTATTACCAGTCCTGCAAATGTCCACTGTTCTTTACTATTTATTAAAACCTGCTTTCAGATGTTTCATTCACCTAAGAAATAAATGAAACTAATTCAAAGTCTTACCTTCCTTCCTAAATTCTTGATCAACACCTGCCATGGAACTCAGGGAGCAAGGAATAGTAAAATAAAAGTCCTCCCAAGAAGCATATTTGCTCCAGGCCTATCTGGACCTGTAATAGTAGAAAGAGCACTGGCTTGGAGCCAGATTTGCAGATCAAGGCTAAGGAAACCTACAGAAGTTTGGAACCTTGAACAAGTCACTCCTTGGGCCTCCTTATAACAAATGAAAAGACTTAGGGGATCTTAAATCAGTGTTTTTCAAACCTTTTTTTTTTTTTGCCACAGAACTATTTATTCAAATGACCTCTCACAGAGACATACCATGAAAAAAAAAAATGGATTCGGGAGGTGAGTGTGAGATTCCTCTCCTCAGGCCTTGGGGGGTTCTATGAACCCCTGGGCAATGAAAAGTCACACTGCATACTACTCAATTACAGGACCACCAAATCCCTTCTGAGTCTGATGCCCTAGGCATGCTACCTTCTCTCCTTAAAAATCCAAGCTGGATTTCCATCATCCTCTGAACCTGCTCTCCTTATACCTACCTTTCATCTGGAGGTTCCTCATACTTGAAAGGTGTTCTGGTATCCTCTCCATTTTTATCTCTATTGGTGGTCACAGTCTCTCACCCTTAGACCATTTTAATGGCAGACTTCTTGCCTTTTAGCACTATATATATATATATAGACATGCATTCTTCAGTTCCTGGTAGGCCCTGCTACTCCCTACTACTTACTCAAACTCAAGTCAAGCATGCATATTACTTCCCTGGCCCCAAAGGCATCTGAATTTATTATATTAGATCTGTCACCTGTTACTCAAGGTCCTGCTCGGATATAGCTTTCAGACTTCTCTAGGACCTCTCATCTTAATGATCTTCTTATACTTACAATATAGTTGTAAAGATTAAAATAATTGAAAAAAGTAGAGAATAACTTAGAGTTTAATTTTGGAGAACTAATTATAAAAAAGAGAACAGCTGGTCAACTTTTTCTGGCTCTCTTATGACAACTTTTAACAAATATGCAATCTTTTCTTGATTGAGTGGCCAACTATATGTTCATGGAATAGAATTAATTTGAAAAGATGTGCCTTAATAATCATAATCAGCAGTGTATTAAGATGACACTAATTTCAATTAAAAACTCAAATTTTCAAAGGCTTGACACAATAGAATTTAATTTCTTACATACAAGTCCAGTGTGGGTGTACTTAGAATATGGATTACTTTGAAAACCTTTTATTTTAAAAGAATTTTAAGCTGATGGAGGAATGGCAAAGATCGAGCAGAGAGTTCTCAGGTACCCTTCTTCAATTTTTCGTAATATTAACAGGTTTTATAATCATGGTGCATTAATTAACACTATAGAATTATCATCAGTACAGCTGTATTAACTAAACTACAGATTTTAATCAAATTTCACCAGTTCGTCCATTTATATCCTTTTCATGTCCCAGTGTCCAACCCAGAATACCACATTGCATTTAGTTGTCATGTCTCTTTAGTCTCCTCCAATCTGTGACAATTTCTTAGTCTTGACTTGTTTTTCATGATCTTGGTAGTTTTTAAAAAAATACTACACAGTAGTAGTTATTTGGGGCAGTTATTTAGTGAAAAATTGGCCTTTCCATATCTAAAAAATATCTCTGAGGAATATTCAACATTCAATAAACTATACACGTCTGAAGTGTACAGTTTGGTACATCCGAGGTGTATATTTATATAGATACATAAACACACATCCCTCCCCCATGGAATTGTCAAGAAATGCACATATCCATCACCCTCAAAAATTTCTTCATTCCCTTCTGTCATTTTCCCTTCCTATTCCTCTTTATTACTTTGGCTTCTTGAACTCAGCCTAATTATTTTATGATTCATCCCTGCTGTTTCATGTATCAGTAGTTGTTGGAAGAGGTCACACAGAGGACGTGACTACCAGCTGACCCATGAGTTTGACCAGGTCATGCATTCTGCTTGCCTTCCAAGCACTAGAAGCTGCCTCTAGGAACCAGCTTTGAGATAGTGATGTGATGTTGAGACCATCTGGACGGTATACATGACTGAATCCCATTAAGCACCTGGGTGTGTGCTCAGTCCTGTCCAACTCTTTGTGGCCCCATGGACTGTAGCCCACCAGGCTCGTCTGTCCATGGAATTTTCCAGGCAAGAATACTGGAGTGACTTGTCATTTCCTCCTTTGGGGGATCTACCCAACCCAGGGATTGAACCCACATCTCCTGCATTTCCTGTGTTGGCAGACGGATTCTTTACCACTGTGCCACCTGGGAAGTCCAAATCCCCTTTAAGAGCTCTGTATAAATTTTAAGATTCTGGCAGGCAAGTGTAGAGGTCTACTTGGTTTGCGGCTACTCAAGAGAAGCCTCCTGGGTAAGTTCCCTTGCTTATTAAAGTTGCCACCTGCTGATCTAGACTGATCTGCCTCCTTCTTTGGTCCCTCTTTGCCTTGCAGGAGCTAGGTTGTAAAAGCAAATGTTGGCAAGCCAGCCAAGGAGACAGAAGACATGGGCTTTGAAAAGGGTGCATCTGAGGGGGAAATCCTGAGTTGGCCATTTATATCTGTTTGGGGAGGGGTGGCATATAGATGCTTGTGGACTGTCATGTGAGTACAGAGACTCCCAAAGCCAGCTGGATTGATGCACTTGTTGGAAGGGCTGCACATGGCACACTGTGGCAAAGATAGGGATGCATGTCTGCACAGCAGTTGGCCGCTCTGTGGGCTGATCACTGGCCACTGATGTCCAGCTAGAGGCAGAAGTTCAAGTTAGAAAGTTGGAAGAAGAGCTGTGGTTAGAAGTTAGAAGGATGCATGATGGTTCACTTCATTGCTAGCTTAGGGGCAGGTGGACAGACAAGGTAGCAGAAAAGTGAAGAAAGTGAAAGTGTTAGTTGCTCAGCCATGCCTGACTCTTTGCCACCCCATGGACTGTAGCCCGCCAGGCTCCTCTGTCCATGGGATTCTCCAGGCAAGAATATTGGAGTGGGTATCCATCCCCTTTTCCAGGGGATTTCCCAAACCCTGGGATCAAGCCCGGGTCTCCCACATTGCAGGGCAGATTCTTTACCATCTGAGCAACCAGGGGAGTTAGAGTAGAGTGTAAGTTGGGGAACATAAAATGCCATTTTGCAAAGTTAGGCGGGCATCTCTCCAAAGCATGGCTACTATTTGAATTACTTGTGTCTGTGACTCTGGATGCTTGGGGACTGTGATAAAGATACAAGGAGAGATAAATTCTAGGATGTTGGTCCCAACTCTGGAGGGGGATAGAAACCTCACATACCTGCAGAGAGCAACATCTACTAGGTGCTGTAGAGTTTGTGGATCCGCCAAATGCCCCAACCCTATTCTTATGGCAGTCCTTGTGGCCAGTAGTGTTAGCAGAAGAAAGTCCCACTGGTGCCTGCTATACAGATGCCTGGAAACAGGAAGGAACATCAGCAGCTAAGGGGCTGAACTCAGCGTGATTTGGCTGGGGATCACTCAGCAAAGGTGTAGACTTCATCACATTTGCTACATAGGTGATCGTGTGACAGTTTTACTTCAATTACAATTTTTTTTTAACTAGACAAAAACTTCATTTTTTTACATACATATATATGCCCGTTTTTTTTCAGATTCTTTTCCCTTATAGGTTATTGCAAAATATTGAGTAAAGTTCCCTGTGCTATACAGTAGGTCCTTTTTAATTATCTATGTTATATATAGTAGTGTGTATATATTAATCCCAAACTCCTAATTTATCCCTCTCGCCCCACCACCACCCAGTCTTGGCACTTTTGAAGACAGATGGATTGTAGAATATCCAGCAAATTGAATTTGTCTGAGGTATTCTTGTGAGGGTTACAGAATTTGGAGAAGAATAACTTCTCATTACGTCATATCAGGGAATATTTGATAGCCACATGAATTATCACTGATTATGTCTGCCTTCATCACCTTGGTTAAGGCAATGTCTGCAGGTTTTCTCCGTTATAAAGTTATTGCTTTTTCCATACACTATTCTTTTCAAGCAAGTCATTAAATCCAGCCCATGTTTAAGGGGAAAAGAATTAAGCTCCACTTTCTAGAGGAAGAAGCAGAAAGGAATTGTGGACATATGTTGAAACTACCACAATAATTACTGAATATGTAGGGGAAGATACTTTGAAGCTGGGCTTCCCTAGTGGCTCAGTGGTAAAGAATCCACCTGCCAATGCAGGAGGCAACGGTTCGATCCCTGAGTCAGGAAGGTCCGCTGGAGAAGGAAATGACAACCCACTCCAGTATTCTTGCCTGGGAAATCCCATGGACAGAGAAGCCTGGCAGGCTACAGTCCAAGGGGTTGCAAAGAGTTGGATGAGACTGAGTACGCACACATGCACTTTGAAGCTATGCAAATGTTTTGTTTCTCCTTAAAAGTTTTTCCCGCTAATTTTTGCATTCATCAGGAGACTGCCTTTAGAAATTATTACTGTGTTGTTCTAATGCTGACTTTCTATTTCTCTCATTAATTCTACATGTATTATTTGGGATTATGTTATAACACATTTTTCCATCTCCCCATTTATTTATTTATTCAATCATTTATATCAATATGAAATCATGAATGTTTATTTGTTCTTTGGGTTTATAAGGCAAAATTTACATTTTGTAGTTCAAACTGTTGCAGCTTTGGGCACTAAGAGCTCTTTCAGGTTGTCTCTTGTGCCCTTTTGATATACTTCCACTTAAATTATTTCTTATTTACTTTTATTTACTTATTAATTCATAAACTCCCTTGCTTTCTGTTATCATCACAAGGTGCTCCAGGATTATTTCCCACTTGAACCTTAGAATCAGACAAATTTTCATATGTTGTATTTTCATTTTCATTTAAGTCAAAATGTTTTCAACTTCCACCGAGACTTCCTTTTGACTCATAACTTACTTGGAAGTATGTTGTTTACTTTTCAAATATTTGATGATTTTATAAATAACATTCCATTATTGATTTCTAGTTAAATTCTGGTGTGGTCCAAGAACATACTTTGTAGGACTTCTATTTTAAATTTTATAAGGTTTGTTTTATGGCCCAGAATGTGGTCTATCTTGGTAAATTTTCCATGTGTACTTAGGAAGAATGTGTACTCAGCTGTTGTTTATTTAGAGCACTCTATAAATGTCAACTAGGTCAAGTTGGTTAATAGTGTTGCTCAAATCATCTATATCTTTACTGGTATTTTATAGGTAAAATATTAACCAATATATTCCAACTAGAATTGTGGATTTGTCTATTTGTCTTTTCAGGACTAACATTTTTTCCCTTTATATATTTTGAATTTCTCCTGTTAGGCACATAAACATTTAGGATTATTATTATTTTTATCACTATGTAATATCTCTTTTTATCTCTGATAATATTTCTTGTTATAAGGTTTACTTTTGTTGTAATTAATGTAGCTACTCCAGCTTTCTTCTGTATGCCTCTGAAATTTTTTGTGGAAAGCAGGGCATGCTATATTGGACAGTAGATTCTAAGGTATATATTTTTTAATGCTTGGAGGGGAGCATGTCATTCCTTTTGCTATGCCTTTGGTGTGAAAATTTGTAGTAACATAATCAGGAAGGAGATGGGCTGGATTTGAAGTTTGCTTTACACTTGGCTTTGGGTCTTCTCTTGTCATGCTCCCCAAAGAGAATCTTTCTTGTGCTTCTCGTCCAACTCTATTTCCTTGTTATTTTTACTTGACACTTGTTAGCATGGTGGTGGTGGTATTGAGGAGGGAGGGGGCTATTCTCCAACATTCTGAGTAAGCCCCAATCTTAGGCAGATGCTATGAACCTGAGTTGGGGGTATGGCCTTCAGAAGTATTCCTGCTCCTCTTTCACACATAATGCTGGGCCAATCCCACATTCTTGTCTCATCCCCGGGGAAGTTTTTGTCCTCATTTTAGTTGTTCCCAGCTGAAATTTGGTTTCTATTGGTGCCATCAGGCTACAGTTTTTGTTGCCCTTGTCACTGCAGGTTGTTTCTGTTTCTTCTAGGAGATAGGAATGGAATCTGGGTGAAGTTTCAGCACAGCCTGCTGCTCCTCTCCACTAGTCAGCAGCACAAGGAAGAAGGTGAAGCTCTCTCAGGATTTCCTCCATCTTCCTAGTGAGCACCTATGGGATTCCAATAGGAAAAATACTACTAGGAAGTGTGAAATTTTCTATGTCTGCAGCCATCGGGGACCTCATACTCTCATATTAGTCCACATTCAGCCTTTAGTAATTTGCTTTTTTAAAAAATCTGGCTAAATCCTCTTCCTGGATCGAATGGCTTTTGGTAGCCTCTGTGCCAGGTTAGTACTAGCATCCTGTTTTTCTTTGCAGCCATCCATCTATCTCTAGATTTCAGGTAGTCGTTTGCCCTGTAACTTTTGTCATCTCATGTGTTTAATTAAAAAACATTAGTTTGTAGTTTGTTCACCTTCCTTGTTGTTGTTGAAAGAATGGGAGCAACACTTTTTCCAGCCCTCTACATCTCCAAGGTGAAACTGGTGGGTGAAAATTTACATGTATTTATTCAGAGACCTAGGCTCTATTCTCTGGTGGTTTTACTATCCACTAAGGCCCACATATAATTATTCATGTTCATAGCTGGATTTTATTTAGTTGATATCTTTAGGTATTAGATTACTAGGTATTGCAGTGTGTGTTCTCTAGGAAACAAACTCTAAGACAGAGATTAACATGGGGAAGTTTGGTCCAAAGTCATACATCGGAGAGGCAGATGTCTCCAGCCGAGGGAAATATCTAGAGAGGGCTGTTCAGGGCCATCACCTGGGAATGGCTGGAGAAATAAGACCTGAAGGGGATCTGGGCAATATATAATGGCTTCTGATAGACCGAATCAAAACAGACACATATCTTAAGGCTCTTGATAGACCACTGTCAAGAATTTCACAATTCAGGAATTCCCTGGAGGTCCAGTGTTTAGGATTCTGTGCTTTCACTGCCAAGGGCACAGGTTCGATACCTGGTTAGAGAACTAAGATCTCACAAACTGCACAGCCAAAAAAAAAAAAGTTCCAGCAAGGTTATACTTAATCTCTTGTACCTGTTTTTTTCATCTGTAAAATAGAAATTAAAAGATCTACTTCATAGAGCTTTCACTGTGAGAATTAAATAAGTAAATATAATATTCTTATAATAGCACCTAGAATATACTAAACACTAAATTCCTTTTTATAAATGTGACATGTTACATTTTGTAAATTTAAGCTTGTTACTTTGATACACTTATACATTGCAAAATGATTATCATTGAAGCAATATTTATCACATTATATAATTATAGTACAATATTACTGTCTGTATTCATCATACTATGCATTAGATCTCTATAACTTGTTAACTACTCATTGCAAGTTGATAACCTTCAACACTATCACTTTTACACCCCCACCCCTGGTAACCACCATTTTACTCTCAGTTTTTTATTTTTATTTTAATTGGAGGCCAATTACTTCACAATATTGTGGTGATTTTTGCCATAGATGGTGGTTTTTGCATTTTTAGATTCCATGCATAAGGGTTGTCATTTAACTGCACTTAGCAATATCAACAGTTCTGGGTGATGGAAATTACCAAAAGACATGGGAAACTATTTTTAAGTAAGCATACCATAAAACATAATTATTGCTGAAAAGTTCACCTAAAAATTCTTATCCCATTTATATGTAGCTAAATCACTGTTCTTAACAATTATGTCTCAGTCAGTTCAGTTCAGTGTCTCAGTCAGTTCAGTTCAGTCTCTCAGTTGCATCCAACTCTTTGTGACCCCATGGACTGCAGCACACCAGGCTTCCCTGTCCATCACCAACTCCTGCAGCTTGCTCACACTCATGTCCATTGAATCGGTGATGCCATCCAACCATCTCATTCTCTATCATCCCCTTCTCCTACCTTCAATCTTTCCCAGCATCAGGGTCTTTTCCAATGAGTTAGTTCTTCGCATCAGGTAGCCAAACTATTGGAGCTTCAGCTTCAGCATCAGTCCTTCCAATGAATATTCAGGACTGATTTCTTTTAGGATTGACTGGTTGGATCTCCTTGCAGTCCAGGGGACTCTCAAGATTCTTCTCCAGCACCACAATTCAAAAGCATCAATTCTTCGATGCTCAGCTTTCTTTATGGTCCAACTCTCACATCCATACATGACTACTGGAAAAACCATAGCTTTAGACTACCCATAAAAACTTCATGGGACATTAGACAAAGTCAGCCATCATCTTGAGCTATTTTCTTTCTTTTCCTGATAGATTTTGTAACGAAGCTAACATGAACTTATGGCTAGTAAACTCAGAATAAAAGTTGTGTGTCTGCTTTATATGTGATGCTGATACCTCTGAATATGTATCTAATCTCAAGTGGCCTCAGCCTGTAGTGGCTTGAAGCAGAATTTCAGTTCCTCAGTCAGAGAATTGGAGTCAGGCTGTGGCTAGGAGCACCAAATCCTAGCCACTAGACTATTGACCAGAGACACGGCCCTGGCCCATTTGGCTTTATAGAAGTGAATCTCCATAAAGAGATGGAAAGCAGTGAAACAAGTAAAGTGTTTATTTGGAGGAAAAAAGATATGTGTGGACAGGCAGATTCAGGATGAGTTGCACCCATGTGGGAGTTTGAATCACTCACATGGGGCATTTCTTCCAGGTTTTCTTGTCTAATTATCTTGCTTTGCCTGGTTCTGAGTCCATGTTTTGTTTATCTCAGGGTCCTCCTGTGTGTGTGTGTGTGTGCCTCTCTCAGCCAAGATGGATTCTAGTGAAGAGACCTATGGGTAGATTGACATCATTTACTATGAGGCGATACCCTCTTTCTTTTGACCTCCAAGGAGCCTTTCTGCACATGTGTAGTTAGGAAGGTCTCCTTGACCTTGAGAATGAGGAATATGTGATTTTTTAAATCTCTTATCTTGGCAGAATTCAGCTCTTCTCTCACTCTTGCTGTTTTGGAATATCTGTCCACAGGGAACAAAATCCAGCTGCTCAGCCTGGGGCCCATCTATCTCCTGCCTTTTATCCATTTGAATTAATCAACAAATTTAAACAAGCTTTATTTACTGAAGATTATCTCAGATATTGTGAACTTGCAAAAAATTTGGATTAGTTTCTCTATTTCTGAGAGTATTGGAACACCCATTTCTTACAAGAGCTTGTCCTTCATAATCAATGAAACAGACCTCTTTTATTTTTTTTCTGTTTTTCATGATTTATTTATCATAAAATGGCATCTTGAGTCAAATGATAACAGGGGAATTGAGATTTCATTTTCTGATGGGGAACACATGTACACCTGTGGCTGATTCATGTCGATGTATGGCAAAAACCACCACAATATTGTAAAGTAATTAGCCTCCAATTAAAATGAATAAATAAACTTTTTTTAAAAAAGAAAATCTGGCGTGCTGCGATTCATGGGGTCACAAAGAGTCGGACACGACTGAGCGACTGAACTGAACTGAACTGAACTGAGCCAACATTCTGCTTGATGTTTGTTAAATTCTCTCAAATTCTGAATTCTCCATCTCTTAAAAAGTTGCATTTTAAATCCTTTCCCCAATGAAGCATGAAATGACTGAACAATGAAATGGCAAAAGAGAGTCTAGGTTCCTGTGTCTGTGGCTGATCAAATTGAGAGAGTGCATGTAGTCAGTGATAGTCAAGGCAGGTGTGAGTAAGATACACATGCTAAGCAGACTACCTGCCCCCACGTTTGGTCTGTTTTTTGTTGGGGGGGGGGGCTGGTTGCTTATTTTAATTGGAGGATAACTACTTTGCAATACTATGATGGTTTTTGATGATGGTTTTTGCCATACATCCCACTCTTAAAGAGCTGTCACTCTTAAAGAACTAATAAAAATCTGAGCCTCATGATATAATCGTCTCTAACCATATCAAATATGTTATTTTTCCTCTTTGATACATCAGTTTAAAAAGTTTTGAAGGTCAAAGCCTGTAACTCTAGTTCTTCCCATGTAATCAACTTAGTATCTTTCACATACGTGTTTTCCAAATTGCTGATAATGGCATGGTTCTGATTTTCAAGGAAGAACGTCATGGTTAGGGAAGAATTTACTGTGTATTAGCCTTCTAAATATTTTCACTTTACATTTTTGTTCCATCCCATTAGAACATTTAGACGAAAATACCACTTCCAGTCTACTTTCAAGTAACTACAGAACATGATTAAAAGGTTCTCATAGAAAAATCTTAGCCCTAAATATGTGTGGTACTTAAAAAGAACAATACATAAATTACAAAGCACATAAATATAAAATCCTACGTACAATATAAAAGGTAAGGAAAAGAGCAACACAGTAAACCTAAGGGAAAAAGAAAAAGATACTTAATAAAAGACAGGTATGAATTATTAGGAAGAGGAAAATAAATTCAACTAATAAATAAAGACAATGTGCTAGTTCACATAATTTTTAAACACATATATATACATTTAAAAAATATTCTCTTCCATTGTGATTCATCACAAGAGATTGGATGTAGTTCCCTGTGCTGTATAGTAGGACCTTGTTGTTTATCCATTCTGAGTGTAATAGTTTGTATCTGCCAGCCCCAAATTCCCAGTCCATTCCTCTCACTTTACATAATTGTGAAGAAAATGGACAAAGCCCAAGCACACATAATAAGAAATATGAACAAGACACTAACAGTTAGTATATTACAGAATTAAAACAGGATAACCTGGCACTCAGATATTTTCATTTTTTTTTTCTGCAGAACGTTATTTGCTGTTTATTTATGTATTTTTTTTAATTTTTATTTTTACTTTATTTTACTTTACAATACTGTATTGGTTTTGCCATACATTGACATGAATCCACCACGGCTGTACATGAGATCCCAAACATGAACCCCCCTCCCACCTCCCTCCCCACAACATCCCTCTGGGTCATCCCCGTGCACCAGCCCCAAGCATGCTATATCCTGCATCGGACATAGACTGGTGATTCTGTTCTTACATGATAGTATACATGTTTCAATGCCATTCTCCCAAATCATCCCACCCTCTCCCTCTCCCTCTGAGTCCAAAAGTCCGCTATACACATCTGTGTCTTTTTAAAAAATTAATTTTGGCAATATCATCTGAAGGTAGAAAAATATCACATATACATCGACACAAATAAACAAACAGACAGATGCCAACAGAGACCTTATAGCTATTGTTCTAAAATTTTAGTCATGATTCAGATACAAAACTCACTAGTTTATATGTAACAGCTGGATCCAAATTTTGTTTCTGGCAGTTTGGAATAAACTTCCCCACTCAGAGGGCTGAAGTTTCTTTTAAACTAATAATTATAGAGAAAATATTTAAGATTTTTCCCATATTTTTCCATAAATATTTTTGGAATATTTGCCCATAGTCCAACAGCTACTCTTTTGTTTTGTTTTGTTTTTTCTGTTGAAAAACATTTCTTTACAGTTTGCATTTCAAAGAATGGCTCTCTTGTAGGTCCTAGAGAAGATGGGGGTAGAATATTTATATCTCAAGAAGCACACACAAAGTGTCCAAGTTTTTTTCCAAGGAGTTTTAAGATATATTTATCTGTTTTCAGAGGTATAGTGTAATTACTCTTTAAAATTTTTCCTTATTTTTCTTAAGTGCAGGACAGTTCTGTTTCCAATGTCCTAATCTTTTACAATATCTGCAAACGCTTTGAGATGAATAAGAAAGGTCTGGGAATTGGTCAAAAGGATGGGTAGATTTTGAATTGCTTCTAGTACTGAATTTCTGGTTTCATACAGATTTGCAAGACAAAGACAGTTGTTTCATGTTTCTCAAAGAGTTGAGTTGTAGCCTCTGTGAAATCAAAAGGCTGATTCACTCATCTAACTACATTTTCTTTGATTTACTTCTTTATATCAGAGAGATTTCTAACTAAGATGGAAATCAAAATATTTCTATGCTCAAGAACTTCAGGGTTTGATGCAGTATGACTCTAAAACTGTCTATATAAATCATTCAACAAAGACCTTCTTTTTGAGTGCAATTCAGCTTTGGACTAATTCACCTCAAGGGAGGAAACCTCTACTATTGATTTTATCATCCTTCAGCTGATCATTTCTATAAGGGCCTAGGATAAATTCTGGTCATCTGTTTCCTCTGTGAAATGAGGTTTTTCCCAAGGGGCCGTTTTGCTTGTCTGATAACTATAGTATAGTCAAGGGTAGGAAGAACAGACCTTAGCAGCCAATCAAGGTACCTGTGAGCAGGGTTTCTGAATGGCCAATAATCTTTCTAACTCCTCAGTAAATTTGATAGGATCTTCTGAAAGTGGAGGCAAAAAGAGATTTGTAATTTCATTTTTGAAGGGAGTCCCTAAGACTAGCCATCATAATCTTACTGAGATGACCCAGAGGGATGGTACAGGGAGGGAGGAGGGAGGGGGGTTCAGTAGGGGGAACACGTGTATACCTGTGGTGGATTCATGTTGATGTATGGCAAAACCAATACAATATTGTAAAGTAATTAACCTCCAATTAAAATACATAAATTTATAGTTAAAAAAAATTTGATCTTTCCATCGGTACCAGTCAGACAATTCTTTGTGATGAGAACTCTGTAAACATTTTTTTTTTCTAGTAGAGTTTTTTTCAATTCAAAGAGTCCATGGTCTGGCCACTGACCAGTAGGACCTTAGGATCTTATGTTAATCTCAGTAGCAACTCAAGCCAACAAGCTGCTGTGCTAGTCAGAGGATGTCTGGAACACTGATGTTCCTGGCATCATGCTTTGGGACAGGCAATGAATGGCAATCCAGAACCTTTCAGATGGCTTTGGCTTAGATAATAAGGAGTCCAGCAACCTATTATTATTGTTGCTGTCATTTTGCAGTGGCACTAGCAGTAAATAAAGGTGCCCATCTTTCAGCACAATAGCTACCCATGGGGATTTTCATTAAAAATAAAAATTTCTGCTTAACGCCACTTACATTTCTTTGCAGATTATCTGCCCATGTCCTTTTCCCATTTTTCATTAGGATCTACATTTTTTTCTTGCTGTCGATTCATGAAAATTTTTCAGATCTTACTATTCATCATTTATCAGTCATGTTATAAATTAGAAACATATTTCTAGTTTTTTATGCATCTTTTAGCTTTTTTAGGTTAGATTATTATATTTTATATACTTGCTTTAAGAAGTCTAATTAGTGGATCAATGTCAAAATAACATTAATGATAATGAATATAATGTTAAAGATATTGTTTAATGTTGCCTAACACCAATTGAGTAGTCACTATTCTTGCATGGTAAGAGGCATTCATTCATTTATGCATTATTTTGCTTTGTTCTTACCACAAATCTATGAGATGACATCTTATTTTAGGCCCATTTAATAGATAAGAAAATTGAGGATTAGGGAGATTAAACAACTTGTCCTAAACTGGTAAGTGGTAGAATTGGGACTGAAACTCAGTTCTCTTAGATTTCACATCCAGCATTTTCCAAGGTGTGTTTTATGAAAGACTATCCCACAAAACACTACACATACACATGTGTACAAATATACACATACACATAAACACATGTGTGTTCCATAGTCAAATCAGTCCAGTAGAATCTTGAATACTTGATTCTAGAGACAGTTCATGTGTGTTAGCATATTAAAAGCTCTGAGGGACACTTTAGGAAAGAAAGTTGTTTAACTTCTGTAATCTAGGATTTTCCCCAAATTAACTCATCATAAATCTTTTATTCTCCACTGTACCACTAACAGATGTCAGAAACAGTGTTCTGTTTCACACACTGGCCACACTATACTACTCAGTCTCTCAACCAGAGGAGGTTTTCAATGGCCAACTCTCTGAGATTCTGTTCACTCATCACCAATACAGATGTAAACAGAGAATGACCTCATCAAATTAGCTCGTGACTCAAAATGGAGAAGAAAAGCTGCTGCACTCGATAACAAAATAAGGATTTAATAACCTGGCACAGTGGACAGGAGTAAGCAGATACAATCTGACAGGGATAAATGTAAAATCTGAAAGTTAGGTTAAAACAAAAATCCATAATATGAGTACAATTTTGGAGAAAGCTTGATTTCACAAGTATTTGTGTGAGGAAGCCTGGGGAATTTAATTGATCATAAACGCAATAAGAAACAATAGAAATGTATTCAATAAGCAAGGAAGTACTAGCTCAGTTGGTAAAGAATCCGCCTGCAATCCAGGAGACCCCAGTTCGATTCCTGGGTCGGGAACATCTGCTGGAGAAGGGATAGGCTACCCACTCCAGTATTCTTGGGCTTCCCTTGTGGCTCAGCTGGTAAAGAATCTGCCCACAATGCGCGAGATCTGGGTTTGATCCCTGGGTTGGGAAGATCCCCTGGAGAAGGGAAAGCTACCCACTCCAGTATTCTGGGCTGGAGAATTCCATGGACTGTATAGTCCATGAGGTCCAAAAGAGGTGGACACGACTGAGGAATTTAAAAAACAAACAAACAGTTTTTAAATTAATTAATTTATTTTAATTGGTGGATAATGACTTTGCAATATTGTGATGGTTTTTGCCATACATCAACATGAATCAGCCACAGGGATACACGTGTCTTCCCCATGCTGAACCCCCCTCCCACCTTCCTCCCCACCCTATCCCTCTGGGTTGTCCCAGAGCACTGGCTTTGGGTGCCCTGCTTCGTGCATCGAACTTGCACCGGCCATCTATTTTACATAGGGTAATGTACATGTTTCAATGCTATTCTCTCAAATCATCCCACCCTCACCTTCTGCTTAGATACAAGGATAGTGTTCCGAGTGGCAGAGATCCATATCCATTCCCTGGCCACTGTGCTGGTCAGAGGGTGTCTGGAGCACTGTGATGTTCCTGGCAGTGTGCTTCGGGACAGGCAATCCAGAACCTTCCAGATGGCATTGGCCACCACCATCTTTTGAGCAATAGTAGAAATAACTCAAGCTGTTTAGTCTGGCAACAGTAGATTCTGGGTGGCTGTTGGGAACAGATGATTATACTGGATGTTTTTCATTTCTTTCCTTCGGTTCATTCATTCTCTGTTCTTCTCCATTGTGGTTTGTATCCTAGGAGACTCCCTGGCCTTTATTTGCCAGTGCAAGGTACTGAGGGAGATTAGAGTGTAAGCGGAGAGTAAGGTGGGTTCCCTTGGCTGCCTCCCTGCTGGTTTGCTGGGTGGCTCTCTCCTCCAGCTTCAGCTACCCCCTCTGATCTCAGATGACATTCCCATCACCTTGACCCTTCAGGCTTAAGCTCCTGTCTGTCCTTGCTTGCTCTGGGGTGGGGGTGGCAAGGAGGAGGTTGCTAGGATTTGCCTAACCCTGTTCACATCTTCATAAATACACTTTGATCATGCTCTCTTCAATTACCCTGCCTGAGTGTGTCATCTATTTCCTGCTGGGACCAGACTCATACTGATGCTGGAATGATTAGGGTAATTATTTTCAAATATTTCAAGGGCTGTCCTCTGAAAGAGGGTAGAATTAAGACAAGAGAGTGGAAGCTATGGGAGATTGAATTCATCTCCTCCTTTATTCATTCATCTAATCTTATTAAGCCTCTATGATATACCAAGCATTGTGTTAAGGATGAAGCAGTGCTCTACAAGCTTATAAAGAGGTGAGTTAATCTTGAATAGAAACAGGGGAAGCC
Organism: Capricornis sumatraensis; assembly: GCF_032405125.1. Taxonomy (NCBI): domain Eukaryota; kingdom Metazoa; phylum Chordata; class Mammalia; order Artiodactyla; family Bovidae; genus Capricornis; species Capricornis sumatraensis. The sequence goes on along the minus strand of NC_091092.1, from coordinate 101,282,970 downwards.
TCCCAGGAAAAGATCTAAAAGATGAGTAAGGATTAAAGGGGAAAGAAAGGAGAGCTTGGTCAGAATGTTCCAGGAAGAGGAGCTTATTTGTGAGAAGGCCGGACATGAGAGTAAAAGAGATTTGTTCTGGGAAGTGAAAGACAGCCCCAGTGTCTAGTTTCTCTGACTTTCGGTTGGAAAGAGAACATTAAGGTTTGAGGCTGGGGGAGGGAGGAGGGTCAAACACACAGAGCTGCTGTGAACACAGACTTGATCCCAAGGACCTCGGGTGAAAGTGAAAGTGTTAGTCACTCAGTCCTGTCCAACTCTTTGTGATTCCATGGACTGTAGCACACCAGGCTCCTGTGTTCATGGGATTTCCCGGGCAAGAATACTTATCAGGTGAAGAATTTGCCTGCAATGCAAAAGACACAGGAGATGCGGGTTTGATCCCTGGGTTGGGAAGATCCCCTGGAGAAGGAAATGGCAACTCACTCCAGTATTTCTGGCCTGAAAAATCCCATGGATAAAGGAGCTTGGTGGGCTATAGTCCATGGGGTCACAGAGTTGGACACAACTGAGTGACTCAGAGGGCAATACTGAAGTGGATTGCCATTTCCTACTCCAGGGGATCTTCCTGACCCAGGAATCAAACCTGGGTCTCCTGCATTGCAGGCTGATTCTTTACCATCTGAGCCACCAGATAAGTTCCTAAGGACCATGGAAACCCCTTGAAAGTGTTAAAGCAAAAGAGGCACTCAGTACGACTTTTTCTTTCCATCACAGCTGGAAGGGAGCAAGAATGCTCAAGAATTGAAGCTGTTCAGATATAAATCAAGTTACCTTGCTAAGGAACGAGCAGCCAGTTCCTGGAAGCAGAAAGAGTCTGGGTGACAGCTCCAGGATATTTTCAAGGGGGAAAATCTGCACTTAGTGGACAATTGGACTGGGAGACATCTGTGATCCTTTCTAATTTTGCAAATTCTGATATTCCTTCTGGTCTGCCCCCCATGTTCCACAGTGGGATATAAGACACAAAGGTTTGAGAATTCATGTACCACCATTCACAATGGGCAATAAAAAGGCATCTTCTTCTTTCCCAGTCCCTCCCGTTGGGCCTAGAAAACCAGAGACACATTCTAGACCCGAACCTCTGAGAACACATGGGGCTTTAGTGTTTACGTTCCTCTCACCCCAGCTGACACAGGAAGGGCACTGACCACAATGAGTTCCAGGGAATGGTTCTACCAGTGTCCAACCTTCAGCCTGCTAATCCCTGGCTCTTTAGGATATTAGACAAGTTTGCTATTCTTTTTTTATTATTATTTCAAATTAAACCCTATACAAAATTAGAGAGCCACCATCTCAGTTCCTGGGTCAGCTTCGCACTTTGGTCATAGCGGGGACCAGAAATGGTCTAGGGTCCTGAAGACAGGGGCATTGTCAAGCACTTTGAAACTCAGTCTCTGGGACTGGGCTGATCAGTGTGTGATAACGCAGCTGTGTGCAAATGCGGGGGCTGGAGCGATAATTATAGAAACCTTCTCATTATGCTTGAATGGGGGCCAGTGCCTAGCCCTGCCAGCGAGGAGGGTGTGAGGCTGCAAAACTGGTACGGTTGAGAGCAAGATGGCTTTTGCAGCCAGCATGGCCATCTGAGGTGTGCCAGCGAGCTTGCGTGCCTGCTCTCTGTTGGCGAGCGCCCCTAGTGCCCACTTATGATCTCCCACCTTGGTCAGTATCTTTGTTCCTCACCAGGTTGCAATAAACACAGCAGTTTTGTCAGTAGGGCTCAATTTTCCAGTCACTATTCCACTCAAACTCCTGTTCCCAAGACTCATCTTCCTACCTCATGGCATCCTTCTATCTTTTTCGCAGCCCTGGAATGGGTTCATGGTCCTTAACATCCCACATATAGAATAAGTTTGATCTGGGTAGCCCCTGCTCTCTGACACCAGTGACACATAAAGGAGCCTGGCTTTCCAGTCACTTCTTTTCTCTCTTTTTTTAGTGAATATGAAAACAAAAGTTGATTGAAACTAATGTCCTTGCTTGTACAAATTCACTTTTTAAAAGGCTAGTACAAAGCTTGTAAGCAAGAACATCTGTATCCTATGACACTGAATAGCATTCTAGAAAGCCTGAAAAAGGTCCAGACACTTCTTATGGCCTTGAATGAGAGTAGATGTATTTTGGCTAAAATATCCATTCATAAAAGATAATTGGAAAATCATCCATCTACACACTGAGTTGTCACAGCTTTAACAAGAACACTGGACCTGCCAGCATCGCCAGGGCAACAGGAGGGCACTGCTGGGGAGAAGGGGAGAAGGAAAGAAGGAGTGATGTGGGAGCAACAGCCGTGAAGGAGGGAGCGAAGCATAATAAAAGGAGTGTGTGGAGGTTTCATTTTCTTCATGGAAAATACGCTATTATCCAAAAGCAACTTCCTCTGCTGGCATTTTTGCTTTTTCCAGTAGCAGCAAAGAAGTACAGTTTTATGTAACACATATAACAGGGAAAGTAGAACGGTGACCCTGGGAAAATTACAGCATTAAAAGTAATAAGCCTGCCATTGCCAATAAACCACACAGACACCATGCCGTGCTATCTTGAGTATAAAGGTGACATTTTAACAGTTATTCCTATAGTAACCTCTCCAACTGCAACTGCATTTTTTGAACATCATACGCTTTACACACAGATAGTCTTTCAAGAGTCTGAGGATTTTTGAGGCTTCATCCTTCAAGGCCCAGATCAGGCATCCCTTTCTTAAGAATATCCCACAGCCTGGATTATATGCTCCCAAAATCTCTCATATTAATAGAAATGATTTTATTTACACATTGAGTGTTTACTGATCTTTCCACTCACTACATTATGAGCTTCCTGAAGATAGGAACCACGTATTATTCATTTCTGAATCCCCAGTGTCCATCAGTGCCTAGCTTTGTAAAGGTATGTAGAGTTAAATCATTAATAGGTCTTATTCCTTGTCTCATCTTTAAGCCAAAAACATTAAAACTATGGGGCCGCTAAGTCAAGTTAGATATATGTATATACATATATATAAATAAATGTATAGTTTTGTTTTTTATTTATTTTTTAAAATTTTATGAAAGTTACAATTTGTTTAAATTTTATTTTTATGGGAGGGGAGTTTGGGGGAGAATGGATACATGTATATGTATGGCTGAGTCCCTTCACTGTTCACCTGAATCTATGACAACATTGTTAATTGGCTATACCCCAATACAAAATGTTTTTGGTGTTAAAAAAAAATAAAAATAAAGTTACATATATATTGACTCATCCCTTCTAACCCCAAGATGCTATACTTTTAGAACATGCTATTTTCTGCTTAAATCAGGAAATGAATGAGAGCTTCAAAAGCAAAAAATTTGTTTGGACTGGATGAAAATGTAAAAAGAGAGAAAAGAATTTCTCCTAAGCAGAATCCTTCATTTCAAAGGGTGAGGTAAAGCATGGCAAGGCTAGAATGGATTTTAGGCTAGGCATAGACAATGATGTATGCAGCAAATTATAGAAAAACAAATATTAATTCTCATTTTTAAGAAAGAAAAGTTAAGAACTGAAGTCCAGAAGTAGTAATAACCAAAATTCTGGGTGCAAGAAAAAACGAAGCTCTCCCCATTTTTTTTTCTGAAAATGAAAACTCTGACTTCATAAAAATAAGTTAAAAGAGTTCCCTGGAAGTCCAGTGGTTAAAACTTTACCTTCCAATGCAAGGGGTATGGGTTTGATCCCTGGTTGGAGAGCTAAGATCCCACATGCCTCAAGGTCAAAAATCAAAATATAAAACAGAAAGAATATTGTAGCAAATTCAGCAAAGACAAAAAACGGCCCACATTTTAAAAAATTTTAAAAAGAATAAGTTAAGAACAGAAGATGAGTTTTGTTTCTTTTTAGGATCAGTGATCAGAGGGTAGAAGCCATTGACGATTAATATGAAAAAGACAATTTAACTGGGATTTTATTTTTAAGAGAAATTTAAAACATTAAACACCTTTGGGTTATATAAAAAGAATAAAGAATATTAAAAATTCAATAAATAGAACAATTAAAATATATATGCACTTTCTTATTTTCATTCTCTACTGTCCATAGTTATAGGAATAAGAAAAGGGATTAAAAGAGGGAGAAATAGGTTGGGCAAAGGATTTAAATATAGTAACAGAAGAGAAAGGAACACACGTGGAAACCCACATGGATGTAAAAACCTAGCTAGAAAAAGACACACCCAAATAAAGACCTGGATATAGGTTTCTATGGCTTAGAATCTCTATTTTGTATTGTTTCAGAATAATCTAGCAAGGATTTTTTATATTAATATATATTGAAGCATAGTTGATTAACAACATTGTGTTAGTTTCAGATGTACAGCAAAGTGATTCAGTTATGCAAGTATTTATTCTTTTTTTTTTTTATTAAATTCTAAAATCTTTAATTCTTACATGTGTTCCCAAACATGAAACCCCCTCCCACCTCCCTCCCCATAACATCTCTGTGGGTGATCCCCATGCACCAGCCCCAAGCATGCTGTATCCTGCGTCAGACATAGACTGGCGATTCAATTCTTACATGATAGTATACATGTTAGAATGCCATTCTCCCAAATCATCCCGCCCTCTCCCTCTCTCTCTGAGTCCAAAAGTCCGTTATACACAGCTGTGTCTTTTTTCCTGTCTTGCATACAGGGTCGTCATTGCCATCTTTCTAAATTCCATATATATGTGTTAGTATACTGTATTGGTGTTTTTCTTTCTGGCTTACTTCACTCTGTATAATCGGCTCCAGTTTCATCCATCTCATCAGAACTGATTCAAATGAATTCTTTTTAACGGCTGAGTAATACTCCATTGTGTACATGTACCAAAGCTTTCTTATCCATTCATCTGCTGATGGACATCTAGGTTGTTTCCATGTCCTGGCTATTATAAACAGTGCTGCAATGAACATTGGGGTACATGTGTCTCTTTCAATTCTGGTTTCCTCGGTGTGTATACCCAGCAGTGGGATTGCTGGGTCATAAGGTAGTTCTATTTGCAATTTTTTAAGGAATCTCCACACTGTTCTCCATAAAATCATGTTTCATTTTTGATCTTCATGATCTCCATTCTTGGTTTAGGAGTTGAGACTCAGATGTTTTCTGTGTGTGTGTGTGTGTCTGTATGAGAGAGAGAGACAGACAGACAGAAATAAAATGAAAGGCTTTCTAAAGGAACTGACATAAGAGGTATGATGAGAACCTTCATTCAGAGTAAGGACTATTTCAGGAAAGGAATATTTTGAGATTCTGAATGTACCCTTTTTAAAATAAATTTGGTTGCTGAAAGAGACAACATCGTGTGGTGGAGGTCAGAAAATAGGTTTCACTACCTGTCGTTTCTCTCTGGAGATCTTCTGGGTCCTCTGTTTATCCTCGTCTCACACTAGTTAGAATTCCTGGAGTGAGATGGGGCTTGGGGGTACTTGCACTGCTATTAACACCCTGTCTCCTTTATGAACCAGTAGAAGTAGGTAAATAAACAGAAGTTTTTCTATCCTGTAAAAGAGATGCTTAAGCAGAGAACCATTCCTTGACACATAACCATGGTCCAACCACGTGTCTACTAATAACTGTGTTATGGGGAATGTTTCTGGGCTTCCCAGGTGGCTCAGTGGATAAAGAATCTGCTTGCGATGCAGGAGACACAGGAGACACAGGTTCGATCCCTAGGTCTGAAAGATCCCCTGGAGCAGGGCATGGCAACCCACTTGAGTATTCTTTTTTTTTTTTTTTTAATTTTAAAATCTTTAATTCTTACATGTGTTCCCAAACATGAAACCCCCTCCCACCTCCCTCCCCATAACATCTCTGTGGGTCATCCACTTGAGTATTCTTGCCTGGAGAATTCCATGGATACAGGAGCCTGGCGGGCTACAGTCAGGGTCACGAAGAGTCGGACATGACTGAAACAAATGAGCATGCATGCATGGGAAACATTTCTGGATTTATTCCATGCTAAAGCTTTTAATTTTTATACTTATGATGCTATATAGGCAAGTAGCTTTGTGCAGCTTTGTCACTTTATTATTGTACCTTTAAAAAACGTTCCACTTTCACTTACTCAATTGCATAGCTATTGGTCCAGAAAATGATAATATGTGATGGTGTGGGCTTATTATTTTCAGGAACTTAATATGCTCATGAATCATTGAATGTCTTCTGTAACTGACTGCTTCTCATGTCCATGTTATTGTATATTATTGATCCACAATGACTTTGTGATATTTATCAGTTTTCTTATTTTTACTATTGATGTTCTATTTGATATCATTTAAAACTCTATTGGTTCAATTATATCATTTTTGTTTTGCACACAGAAACCTTTTTTAAGTCTTTACTATGGACTATATCATGCTAGCCGATGGAATTCAAAACCTTGTTTCCCTGACTCTGTCCTGCAAAAAGGCTTCTAGCTTTGCTTATTGATTTATGAATGTATTTTATTCCTCCTTAGCTAACCAACATGCTTCAATTAAAAGTAACATTTTTATAAAAAGTTCTTTAACAAAGGAAAAGAGACTTATTTAGATGTATGTTTTAAACAAATCAGCATCAAATATCCATCCCTTAACTCTTCCCTCTTAGTCATATGGCAAAATATGACCAATAAAATATGTTTATGGGCTTCCCTGATGGCTGAGTTGGTAAAGATTCCACTTGCACTGCAGGAGACCCTGCCTGGTTCAATTCCTGGGTCAGAAAGATCCACTGGGGAAGGGATAGGCTACCCACTCCAGTATTCTTGGGCTTCCCTTATGACTCAGCTGGTAAAGAATCTGCCTGCAATGCAGGAGACCTGGGTTTGATCCCTGGGTTGGGAAGATCCTCTGGAGAAGGGAAAGCTACCCACTCCAGTATTCTGGACTGAAGAATTCCATGTACTGTATAGTCCATGGGGTCACAAAGAGTCAGGCACAAGTGAACACCTTTCACTTCAAAACATGTTTATAGACTGTGAACTTTTACTTTTAGGATAGAAGTAGGTCACAGTTATGGAGTCTTTCTATAAGATTAAGGCTTAGCTGGGCTGGCCTTGAACTACAGTGGAGTCAGAGCCTTGAGTTTAAGTTCATTAACAAGAGGGATGGAATTCCAGCTGTGGCATTCAAAACACCAATGAGTGTCTCCAGGAGTCACTCCTCTCCACCTGGACTGAGCCAGGACTTTCTTGTTTCTCTCTCTCAGTGCCAGTAGTTTAGTGGTAGAGGTCTGCTCCATTTTTCATAAGGAGATAAGAGTTTAATAGTAGAAATAAGAACACCTCTTTGGCTATGTCATGATGGCCAGTACTAAGTTAATTCTGATTCTGTGGTATATTTTAAAGCAAAATATACTTACTCTCTGAACTCTAAACATGGCTAAAATGCTTTTGCCTCTTCCTGCCGCTCCCCTCTCAACCCAGGGAGAAATTCATGACAATATTCTGTAAGAAAATATTTTAAACACTATCTGAAAACTTGCTTTACTCCTTTTTAGTCTCCCAGATTAGATAATACTGGTAGAATTTTTAGATATTTGATGTGAAGTCAAACTGAAATAGGCACTACAGAATAGTTATTAAACAGAGAAGAAAGAGACATTTATTGTACTGGAGGTTGGAGACCTGTGATCAAGAACGTTTCACAGAGGAGAAGAACTTTAATGACTTCAGCTGGTTCTTAGATCACCCAAAATATTTTGATAAAAAGAGAAGGAGGGAAAGATGATCAGGTTTAAATACAGGCCTGTGCCAGTGCTATAGCCTTTCTGATGTTTGGGGAACAAGGACTGGTTTCATGTAGTCATGACATATGACTGGGAATGGCTGGGTACCAGGCCAATGAATTATTTTTAATTCCTAAGGGTCTAGTGATATAAATATAGCCAAACCACTTCATTGATCTATGTTCATAAAACCTGCCAAATTAGAAAGAGAGTCTTACCTCTCACAGGCTTATTTTATCCTGAATTCCAGGTGGAGGAATGGTACATAATCATTATTAGCTCAATTGTTTTAGACTCAAAGTGTCAGTTATCTGTTACCATAAATAATACTGCATAACTCTCTCCCTCCTCAAAAAAAATAATAATAAATCTATAACTCTTGAGTCTATGGGTCAGGTGGGTGGTTCTTACGGTCTGGGACAGGCTAAGATGATCTTGTCTGGAAGCATTCCTGTGTCAGTAGTTAGCTGGCTGATCTCTTGGGCACTGGAACATCTCTGATGGCCTTGTTTGAGATGGTTCTCCTCCATCTGATCTCTCGGCATCCAGTAGGCTGGTTCAGTCTTATTCACATAGATCTCTGGGGTCCAAGAGAGCAAGCATAAGTGTGCAAGGCCCCATGAGGTCTACTAGGCTTGGAACTGCAACACATCAATCCCACTGCATTCTCTTGGCAAAGCAAATCACAGGGCTGGCACAGTTTCAAAGGGTGGGGCTTTAAACTTCACTTCTTGATGGGAGAAATTTCAAAGTCATGTTGAAAGGGGCATGCATTAAAAGGGGCATGGATAGTTGTGCCATTTTTACAATCAATCTACCTTGGAATAGGAGGTTTAAGATTGAAAAGCACCTATCAGGTTAATAATATGTCTCCCAGGTTGGAAGGAGTTAAGGTATTGTTTGTTAGTGAGGAATTGCATCATGCTGTGTCTTTTTATTTTTTCATTTGCCATCACATCCAAGAAAATTAGAGATCATAAAACTAACTAGATCAAGAGCAAAGAATTATCTTGGAGTTAAAATCTTGTTGTTTTTAAAAAGCAATCAACTTTCTCAAGTCTGCTGCTGCTGCTGCTAAGTCACTTCAGTTGTGTCCTACTCTGTGTGACCCCATAGATGGCAGCCCACCAGGCTCCCCCGTCCCTGGGATTCTCCAGGCAAGAACACTGGAGTGGGTTGCCATTTCCTTCTCCAGTGCAAGAAAGTGAAAAGTGAAAGTGAAGTCGCTCACTCGTGTCCGACTCTTTGCGACCCCATGGACTGCAGCCCACTAGGCTCCTCCGTCCATGGGACTTTCCAGGCAAGAGTACTGGAGTGGGTTGCCATTGCCTAGCACAAAGTATATAGTAAAAAAAAGTCCCCTATTTTTTCTTTTTTGAAATATTTACAAATTAATTAATTTTAATTGGAAGCTAATTAATTTATAATATTGTGGTGGTTTTTGCCATACATTGACATGAATCAGCCATGGGTTTATATGTGTCCCACCATCCTGAACCCCCCTCCTACCTCCCTCCCCACCCCATCCCTCTGGGCTGTTCCAGAGCACCAGCTTTGAGTGCCCTGCTTCATGCATTGAACTTGCACTGGTCATCTATATTACATATGGTAATATACTTGTTTCAATGCTGTTCTCTTATATCTTCCCACCTTCACCTTTTCCCACAGAGTACAAATGCCTGTTTTTCTACATCTGTGTCTCTTTTGCTGTCTTGCATATAGGGTTGTCATTATTGTCTTTCTAAATTCTATATATATGCTTTAATATACAGTATTGATGTTTCTCTTTCTGGCTTACTTCACTCTATATAATAGGCTCCAGTTTCATCCACCTCATTAGAACTGACTCAAATGTGTTCTTTTTTTAGAGCTGGGTAATAGTCCATTGTGTATATGTATCACAACTTTCTTAACCATTCATCTGCTGATTGACATCTAGGTTGCTTCCATGTCCTAGCTATTCTAAACAGTGCTGCAATGAACATTCGGGTACATGTGTTTCTTTCAATGCTAGCAGCCATTCTGACCGCCATGAGATAATACCTCGTTGTGGTTTTGATTTGCATTTCTCTGATAATGAGTGATGTTGAGCATCTTTTCATGTGTTTGTTAGCCATCTGTATGTCTTCTTTGCAGAAATGTCTGTTTAGTTCTTTGGCCCATTTTTTGATTGGGTCATTTATTTTTCTGGTATTGAGATGCTTATATATTTTGGAGATTACTTCCTTGTCAGTTGCTTCATTAGCTATTATTTTCTCCCATTCTGAAGGCTGCCTTTTCACCTTGCTTATAGTTTCCTTCATTGTGCAAAAGCTTTTGAGTTTAATTAGGTCCCATTTGTTTATTTTTGTTTTTTTTTCCATTACTCTGGGAGGTGAGGATCTTGCTGTGATTTATGTCAGAAAGTGTTCTGCCTATGTTTTCCTCTAAGAGTTTTTATAGTTTCTGGTCTTACATTTAAACTTTAATCCATTTTGAGTTTACTTTTGTGTATGGTGTTAGAAAGTGTTCTAGTTTCACTCTTTTACAGGTGGTTGATCAGTTTTCCTAGCACCACTTGTTAAAGAGATTGTCTTTTCTCCATTGTATATTTTTGCCTCCTTTGTCACAGTTAAGGTGCCCATAGGTGGGTGGATTTATCTCTGGACTTTCTATTTTGTTCCATTGATCTATATTTCATACTGTGTCTTTTTATTTTCTTTTTTTTCTTTTTTCATTTGCCATTACATCCAGGAAAATTCGAGATCATAAAACTAACTAGATTAAGAGCAATAAATTATATTGGAGTTAGAATCTTGTTGTTTTTAAAAAGAAATCAACTTTCTCAAGTCTAGTGTGAAGCCTATAGTGAAATAATCCCCTATTTAAAAAAAAATAGGTTTAAGAAGAGCTAAGATTTCATGAGGAAATACATAAACTTGTTTTTCTATCTGTATCTGAACCAAACTGGAAGTCCTAATTTTATAAATATCAGTATGGGTACAAGGCAAGTTCTGTATATCAGTATGGGTACAAGGCAAGTTCTGTAACTTGTGATTATGCCATAAGTGGGAAGGTGGAAAGGAGATCATTTTCTCAGGAAAACCACACCTCATCCTTGGAAAAAGAACAAAAGTAACTTTCTGCTGCCTCCTGGTGGCAAATAACTTAAATTGCAGAGACCACCCTACAGACATGACTCATTCCATCACCACAATAGGCTTTGCAACCAGTTTAATTTTTCAATACATGTTTGACTAAAAGACCCTAATTTTGCTCAGAGAATCTCCGAAACTCACTTTTTCCAAGCACTACTTGGATAGATGCAATGAGCACTGTTCTAAGAGTACATTCTAAGGAATGTAGAAAGTGGGGTTATAGTTCTGCTTTTGATGCTGTGTACCCTTGATGCTTCTGTACCCTGATTTCTCCAGCTACTAAATGTGAATGCTTTAAACTTCTTCTGCATAAAGGTTATAAGTACAGGTGAAACCACATTTAAAATGTGCTTCATACATTGCTGGGAGATTAAATTGGAATGAGGGTAGTTTTGGTGTCAAAAGCCTTAGAATTTTGCACACTTTTTGACCCAAGAATTCCACTTATAGAGATTTATTTTAAGGAAATAATCAGCTTTAGCTGCAAGGACACATTCCTCCAATTTCGTGACAGCAAAAATATTGAAAACAACCAAAATGACCCAAATTAGGGGTTTGGATAAGTAAATTACAGTAGATCCATACATTAAAATTCTAAGCAGCAGTGAGAAATGATGATCTGGAGAATTTTTATGAATATATGCTGAATAGTTTCCATGACAGTAAATGAAAAATCATGTAACAAAATAATATGTTCAGTATAATTACATTTTTGAATGAAATATGTATATAAAAAGATTGGGAGAATATGCTCTAAAATGTTATCCATGATTAACTGTGTTGGAGATAGAGATGGATTTTCTTATTTTTTCTTAACACTATTTTCTACATGTATTACTTTTGTATAATAACTTTTATTACATTTTTCTTATTGCAAAGGTTTATGGAATAAAATTTATAAGAATAAGGCATTTTTTATGCTTATCTCTTGAATCGGGACACTATAGTAATGAGAACTCAAATTCAAAACTCTGCATCTTTAAGAGCTTTGCCAACTGATGTTTGTCCTTGTCACAGACAAAACACTTTTCTATTTATGTTTACAGCATTGAAAAATGCACAGTATCCTACAGCACAAGGAGGATGATTTATAATAAAGCCCTTCATCTCAGTGTATGAGTATACCTGTAAATCATTCAACAGACTCACATTAAGTATAAGCCTCAAAGCAGCAGATGTATCAAACAAACAATAAAATTTGAGTGTGTCTGCACTATCTGCATCTTTGTTTCTCTGTGTAAGCATGAATGTCCTGCTAAACTCTCTATTCCAAAATCATCTCATTGTACATTCAACATATATTTACTTTGGGACTATATATTATGGGTTGAGCTTAGTACCATGATTCTGGAAAATCAGGTTGCCAGTGGTTTCTTGGAATTAGCATCCTTGAAGACACTCAATGGTCTTCCCAGGTGGTGCAGTGGTAAAGAATCTGCCCGGTAATGCAGGAAGTGCGGGAGACGCAGGTTCTATCTCTGGGCTTGGGAATATTCCCTGGAGTAGGAAATGGCAACCCACTCCAGTGTTGTTGCCTGGAGAATCTTGACATGGACAGAGGAGCCTGGCGGGCTACAGTCCATAAGCCTGCAAAGGGTTGGACATGACTGTGCAACTGAGCACACATGTCTGCAGACACTCACTACTTCCAGCAGAGTGTAGGTCCTGTATGTAACATAAAATAAGCAAGAGACACTAAATCTGCCCTCAGGAAAGTTATTTTCTGGTTAAAAAGGAAAAAAAAATAATGACTAAGAAATAAATGCCGCTCACTCACTCTTTCAACAAGATTTATTCAGAACTTATTAATGATGCACAGTTTGCCAGACAGAGTGGAAAGATATATGATTCAATTTTAGAATATAATTCAGGGCTAATTAGGGCTTCCCTAGTAGATCAGCTGGTAAAGAATGCGCCTGCAATGCAGGAGCCCTGGCTTCTATCCCTGGGTTGGGAAGATTCCCTGGAGGAGGGCATGGCAACCCACTCCAGTATTCTTGCCTGGAGAATCCCCATGGACCAAGGAGCCTGGTGGGCTACAGTCCATGAGGTCGCAAAGAGTAGGACATGACTGAGCAACTAAGCACAAGGCACAGGGTCAATTAATACCATATGATATAATTTAAGGAATGGGGAGAGCATATCAGCTCCCCACAAAACTTGTTTCAGGGCTGGAAGGACCCCCCCCCCAATAGTATCTTGTCCAAATGTACCTGATTTGACTAAGTAGTTGGGAAAGCTTTATAGTAGAAATAGAGCTTCAGATGGGGTTGAAATGATGGGTGGAATTGGTGGAGAAGAATGATAGAAGAGTACTCTACCAGTGGAAGGAATGAACAAAGGAACTGAACTGGGCGAGGGTATAACCTATAAGGGAGCTTAAGAGGTAAGAGCAGAGGTTGAACTTTTACCCAAGGTTCAAACATAGAAAAATTTCTCTATTGATTCACAGCAAATCCCAGGTATTAAGGGATGGAGCTCTTACGGCTATTATTTTCCTTGAAAAGAAAGATGGACAGTAGATAAATAGCCCCAAATAGCTACTAACCTTTCTTCCTAAAAACTAACAACCCAAGGGTTAAACATAAAGTGAACCCCTATTAAAACAAACAAACAAACAAAAAACCACTGTACACTGAGAAGAAAAGAACCTGTAGTTTTTCTGGTCATACAGATACTTCCAAGATAATGTTTTTAAAGAAGGGGTCAAAAGAACTGCACATGAATTCCAGCACTGTCATTTACTGTCACACTAAGTCATCTTGAAGTTCTCAGACTTGAGGTCATTTCTTCGTCTTAAAATGGAACAATCATATCTCTACCTCTAGCCAGGAAAGAACAAGATGTACAGGATTTGTATTCCTGCCTGAAACAACCACAGAAACTAGACAAAATATGTGAAACAACACTGTTCAAGTCACTGGAAATCAGACAGTAAAGGATGATGATCCCTGAGAGAGGGAAACAAATGAGGTGAAAACTATGATTAATCCCAACGCAGCATTTAAGAGTGTTTTTAGGCTATGGTACAGGAAGGGGAACCCAGGCAGAAACTGGGTTGAAGAGAAAGAGCTTAGAGTATGGGGGGATAAAGGCAACTGCAGATAGTTGGGCAGAGCCCCAGGGAGGGTAGAAGGGTAGAAGTGAATTTGGGGTGAAAAACATCAGAAAGAATAAGGAAGAACAGTGCCTGATACTCACATTGAGCCAGGATAATGTGTTATCACCTGCAAGGCTGAGAAAAATCATAATTTATGGGGTGTTGGGTAGAGTACTCAGGAAGTTCTTGCCTCTGGAATAGGGAATAATTAGTTCTCAATTAAACACTGCTCCAGACCTGCCTAACAAGTCATAAAAGCACTATCTGAAAATGTTTGACTCTTTTCAAATAATGTAATCAGGTGTGGATCACAATAAACTGCGGAAAATTCTGAAAGAGATGGGAATACCAGACCACCTGACCTGCCTCTTGAGAAACCTATATGCAGGTCAGGAAGCAACAGTTAGAACTGGACATGGAACAACAGACTGGTTCCAAATAGGAAAGGGAGTGCATCAAGGCTGTATATTGTCACCCTGCTTATTTAACTTGCATGCAGAGTACATCATAAGAAATGCTGGGCTGGATGAAGCACAAGCTGGAATCAAGATTGCTGGAAGAAATATCAATAACCTCAGATATGCTGATGACACCACCCTTATGGCAGAAAGTGAAGAAGAACTAAAGAGCCTCTTGATGAAAGTGAAAGAGGAGAGTGAAAAAGTTGGCTTAAAGCTCCACATTCAGAAAATGAAGATCATGGCATCCGGTCCCATCACTTCATGGGAAATACATGGGAAAACTGGAAACAGTGGCTGACTTTATTTTTCTGGGCTCCAAAATAACTGTGGATGGTGATTGCAGCCATGAAATTAAAAGATGCTTACTCCTTGGAAGGAAAGTTATGACCAACCTAGATAGCACATTAAAAAGCAGACATTACTTCGCCAACAAAGGTCCGTCTAGTCAAGGCTATGGTTTTTCCAGTGGTCATGTATGGATGTGAGAGTTGGACTATAAAGAAAGCTGAGTGCAGAAGAATTGATGCTTTTGAAATGTGGTGTTGGAGAAGACCCTTGAGAGTCCCTTGGACTGCAAGAAGATCCAACCAGTCCATCCTAAAGGAGATCAGTCCTCAGTGTTCATTGGAGGGACTGATATTGAAGCTGAAACTCCAGTACTTTGGCCACCTGATGCGGAGAGCTGACTCATTTGAAAAGACCCTGATGCTGGGAAAGATTGAGGGCAGGGGGAGAAGGGGACGACAGGGGATGAGATGGTTGGATGGCATCACTAACACAATGGACATGGGTTTGGGTGGACTCAGGAGTCAGTGATGGACAGGAAGGCCCGCCATGCAGGTTCACAGAGTCGGACACGACTGAGGGACTGAACTGAACTGAACTGAATCAGGCATCAGAAGATGAGATGGTTAGATAGCATCACTGACCCAGTGGATGTGAGTTTAAGAAAACCCCAGGAGATAATAAAGGACAGGGAAGCCTGGTGTACTATAGTCCATGTGATTGCAGAGTCAGACACGACTGAGTGGCTGAACAACAAAAATCTCTGAACAAAACTCAAGAGTTATTATAGGAAGACAAAAATATACAGAACTGAACAAGGTGAAATTCACATGACTGGCATCAAGTCAAAGACTGCAAGGCATGTAAAGAAGCAGAAAAATAAGACTCATAATGAGGAGAATAACTAATCAATCAAATAAGTAATCAAGTTGAATTGTTGAAACTGTGCTATTGTAAGATTCTTATATTCTGTGTGAAGTATTATAGTATCACATGAAGGTAAACTATGATAAATGAAAGAAGCATAGTATAAACCATAAAGCAACTACTAATGCAACAAAACAAAGTCACAGCTACTAAGTCAACAGAAGATGTAAAATTTAAAAACAATATAAAGACGGCAGAAAAAGAAGAAAGATGGAAACAATGAACAAGTGGGACAAATAAAAGAAAACAAATATTAAGAGCACGATAGTAGATATCAGCTAAAGAATGACAATAATCACCTTAAATGTAAGGGTCTAAAAATCCAATTTAAAGGCAGCTTTATATTATGACACAGATAGGTTTAAAGCAAAAGGACAGTGAAAACTAATCATACTAACAGTGATCAAAAGAAAACTCACATGTGTGCTCAGTTGTGTCTGACTTTTTGTGACCTCATGTACTGCAGCCCGCCAGGCTCCTCTGTCCATGGGAGTCTCCAGGCAAGATTACTGGAGTGGGTTGCCATTTCCTTCTCCAGGGATCAAACATGTGTTTCCTACTTGGCAGTCAGGTTCTTTACCACCGAGTCACCTGGGAAGCCCAAAGAAAGCTTTAGTGGCTATATTAATAGCGAACTCGGTTTTAGAGCAAAGAATATTATCAGGGATAGAGAAGGTCATTTCACAATGAAAACAAGGTTAATTCAACAAGAGGACACAACAACTCTAAACATGTATTAACCTGATAAAACAGCTTTAAGATACATGAAGTAAAAACTGATAGAGCTGTAAAGAGAAATAGACAAATACACAATTATAACTGGAGATTTTAAAACTACTTCTCTCTCAATAATTAATAGAACAAGTAGATAGAAAATTAACAAGGATATAGAAGACTTGAACAATACTATCAAGCAACTTGATTTATGTTTATAGAACAATCCACTCAATAGGAGCATCAAAACATCTTTCTTTCAAGTACACAAGGACCATTTACCAAGATAGACCATATTTTGGGCCATTCATTATGCAAGTGTCAAAAAATTTAAAAGTATATAAGTCATACAAATTAGATTCTGTAATGGCAATGGAATTAAATTAAAAATCAATAACAGAAATATTTGTAACATTCCCAAATATTTTGAAACTAAATAACACAACACACTTTTAAATAACCTATGGATAAAAAAAAGAAATCAAAAGAGAAATTATAAAATATTTTGTGTTAAATAAGAATGAAAACTCAACATATTAGAATTCATGGGCTGCTGCCAAAGCAGTTCTCAGCAATAAATTTATAACAATAAATGCTTATATTAGAAAAGGCAGCCTCAATCAATGACTTAAACCTCCACCCTAAGACACTAGAAAAAGAAGAGTAAGGTAAATACAAGAAGTTAATAAAAGATCAAAGCTAAAATCAGTGAAATAGAAAACAAAACAAAAAACAAAAGTAAATCAATGAAACCAATAATTATTTCTTTAAAGAAAAAAAGATAAAATTGATAAACCTCTACCCAGACTGCTCAGGAAAAAGAGACAAGACACGTTACCAATATCAGAAATGAGAAAGGTGGCATTTTGATCCTGTATACATTAAAAGAGTAAGAAGAGAATGTTTTGTCTTGTTTTTTAAATTTTTATTGGAGTATAGTTGATTTATAATGTTATATTAGTTTCAGGTGTATAGCAAAATGATTCAGTTGAACATATACATATATCTGTCTTTTTAAGATTCTTTTTCCATATAAGTGCTTTGTGCTTAGCTGCTGTGTTGTGTCTGACTCTTTGCAACCCCATGGACTATAGCCCACCAGGCTCCTTTGTCCATGAGTTTTCTCTAGGCAAGAATACTGGAGTGGGTTGCCATGCCCTCCTCCAGGGGATCTTCCCAACCCAGGGATCAAACCCAGGTCTCCTGCACTGCAGGCAGATTCTTCACCATTTGAGTCACCAGGGAAGCCCTTCCACATAGGTAATTACATCGTATTAAGTAGAGTTCCCTGTGCTTTTCAACAGATTCTTATTGGTTATCTATTTTATATATGGACTTCCCAGGTGGCGCTAGGGGTAAAGAACCCACCTGCCAATGCAGGAGACATCAGAGACTCAAGTTCTATCCCTAGTTCAGGAAGATCCCCCGGAGGAAGAAACAGCAACCCACTCCAATACTCTTACCTGGAGAATCCCATAGACAGAGGATCCTGGCAGGCTGCAGTCCATGGGGTCAAAAAGAGTCAGACTTAACTGAAGCAACTTAACCTCAGTCAGTCGTGTCTGACTCTGTGTGACCCCATAGACGGCAGCCCACCAGAATCCTCTGTCCATGGGATTCTCCAGGCAAGAACACTGGAGTGGGTTGCCATTTCTTTCTCCAATGCATGAAAGTGAAAAGTGAAAGTGAAGTCGCTCAGTCGTGGCTGACTCTTAGCGACCCCATGGACCACAGCCCACCAGGCTCCTCCATCCATGGGATTTTCCAGGCAAGAGTACTGGAGTGGGGTGCCATCACCTTCTCCGGAAGCAACTTAGCACACACGTATAAAAGTTATCATAGATATTTGTCTTTCTCTATCTGACTTCACTCAATATGACAATCTCTTGGGCAAATAGAGAATGTTATGAACAACTGTATGCTAATAAATTTGACAACCTAGATGAAATGAAAAGATTTCTTGAAAGACCTGGACTACCAAGCTTACTCAAGAAGATATAGGTTACCTGAATGGGCCTATATCTGTTAAGAAAATTGAACTTATAGTAAAAAACAAACAAACAAACAAAAAAAACTTCCCACAAAGAAAACTCTAGGCCCAAACAACTTCACTGATAAATTCTACCAAATATATAAGGAAGAAATAACATCAATTTTATACAAACTTTTCCCAAAAATTTAAGAGGAGATGCTTTGTGCTTCATCGCTCAGTCATATCCGATTCTTTGTGACCCCTAGGACTGTAGAGTTGGACATGACTGAGTGATGAAGCCCAAAGCACTTAAATTTCTTAACTGGTTCTATGGGGCCAACAACTACCATCCTCTCATGAAAACATGGCAAATATATTACAAGAAAAAAAAATACAGACCAATATCCCTCATACTGTATTAATATAGATGCAAAACCTATAAACAAAATTTTATCAAGTAGAATCAAACAATATATAAAAAGACTAATACATCAAAATAGAGTGATGTTATCCCAGAGATTCCATTTTGGTAACATTTGAAAATCAATCAATGTAAACAAACTTTAAAACGTCACTAAGTTAATGAACTAAAAAAAAAAAGTGATTATTTCAACAGTAGTAAAACTCATTTGACATAATCTAACAAACTTGTCTGATTAAAACTCTGGGAATTCCTTGACAGTGCAGTGGTTAGGAGTCCAGACTTTCACTGCTGAGGGCACAGGTTCAATCCCTGGTGGGAAAACTAAGATCCTGCAAGCCGTGCATCTGAAGCTAATGAATAAATAAATAAATAACTTTTAAAAATAAATAAAAACTGCAATCCCTTAAAAAATGAACAGGAGGAAACTTCCTCAGCTCAATAAAGGGCATTGTGGTAGGGTGACAACTGACTCTAAGATGGCTTCCAATGATCTTTATCTCCTATATAAGCCCTTCCCCTGAGTGTGGGCCAGACCCAGGGGTGACTCACTTTTTATAAACAGAATTCTGCAAAAGCAATATGATGACAGTTCTGAGATAAGCTTATAAAATGAATGTGACTTCCTTCTTGCTTGCCCTCTCTTACTCTCTTGTTGGCTTGCTCTGAGGGGAAGATGAGCTGCCCTATGGAGAACCCCATGTGTCAAAGAACTGATGGCATTCCCGGGTCCATAGCCAGAGAGGGACTTACACCCATAATCAAACAGCCTGTGAGCAAATGAACCTGCCAGCAACCACAAGAGTGAGTTTGGAAACAAATCCTCCCTAAACTCAGACTTCAGATAAAACAACAGACACACCTAATACCTTGATTACAGCTTTATGAGAATCACTGAAGCAGAGACATCCAGCTAGGCCATGTCTGGATTCCTGCAAGTATTTTGCAAGCAAGCATTTACCCAAGAGATAAAAGAAAGCATGTATTCTTACAGAGATGTGTACATGAATTTTTTGTAATATAGCCCCAAACTGGAAACCACTCAACAGGTTGATGTATCAACATTGCCATATGGCCTTATGATAGAATGCTACTCAACAATTAAAAAAACCTTAATGAAATTTGATACGTACAGCAATGTGGATGAAACTCAACAGAATTGCGCTGAGTGAGTCCCAGCAACAGCAAAAGAAGAGTATGTAGTATATGATTCTATTTACATAAATTTTTAGAAAATGCAAACTAATCCATTATGACAGAAAGCAGAGTAATGGCTACTTGAGCAAGGGGTGGGAGGAGTGAAGGGAGAGATTATAAAGCAGCATAAGAAAACTTTCAGAGATAATACATATATTCAGTTTCCTGATTGTGGTAATAGCTTCACAGGTGTGTGCATATGTCAAGACTTATCAGACTATATACTTAAAATATGTGCAGACTATCATATATCAATTATGTCTCAATAAAGCTGTTGAAAATTAAAAAACAATGATCGTAATTCTTATTTGAAAGGACATAATGTGAGCAGCTGTTATTATCTGCACTTATACCTGATCATCTTTATTAAACATTGATGATGAAGTTTATTTACACACATTTTTCAGAAGACCCTTCTTGGCATGTGATGAATATGTCACTAATGATTGTACCATATATAGTGGTTTTAGTTTATTTGAGCCTAGTTTGGCATCAATCAATAATTCTTCACTTGTCAGAACATGCCATATATTAAATCTTTCTTCCTCCCTTTCTTTCTGTCTCTCAGTCTTGACCCTGCCTGATGCTCTATGAGGATAGCTCAAAGCACAATAGGGTTCATCATTTATTCAGCATATATAACACAGCTATTTAAAAATTTACTGCTGAGATGCAGATCATCAGCGAGGTTAAACTAAAACACACTGAGTACAAGTTCCATTTTTCAAAAGGCTTACTCAATAAGTCAAACCAGAGAAAGTGGAAAGTCTGGCTTTTAACTGCAGAATCAGGAAAAATAACTGTGCCTTGTTCAATCAAACATTTGAGGCCAAGCAAATTCCTTAGGAAAGCTTAATTTTTTTATTACAAATTTATGAGTTTGGGGATGAAATGTTTTAGGGGCCTCATTGCTAAGCCAGAGGAATCAATATTTTTTCTGTTAACAGGCAAACTGTCACATAAACAAACTAGCTGAAAAACCTCCTATTAGCAGTTAAAAAAAAAAAGTCTTCTCCAGAGGCCAACCAAAGGCAGTTCTTTGTGGTATTTTTTAGTTTCAGATACTTGGCTAGCAAAATTCTCACCAGTTTCTGTTTTAGAATCTGTACCACTGTTCCATACCTATTTGGGAGAGTCTGATTCACCTGGCTCTACCTATCTTGTAATTTATTGGTTCAAGAAGAAAGCTTGTCTTCTGTTACTTGCAAAAGAGGAATTTGAGGCCTTACATTGGTTCCATTTATCACATCCTCTCTCTTTCTCCTTGGAGTTACAAATATAATAGATCATAAAGTCTCCTGGCAAGGCTTAGGTTATAACTTTTGAGGTTAGAGAGGAAAAGAAGACACTAAGCAGGCTTCTCATTCACAGAGCTGTTTCAGTGTCCCTCTTATATTTTGTTTTCACCCTTCTGAGACATAAAATAAGAGCAGTACATTACCATTATTAAATGGAGATAGGAGTGAATGATGTTAAGATACTCTGCTGTACGCTGAATGTGTCTGACTTATCATCGCATTACCCTCACTTTGAACAAATTGAATAGTCAGTCATTCATTCAATGAATACTAATTCAACTAATACCAAGTGCCAAGCACCATGCTAGGTGCTATGGATGAAATAACCTTGAAGATACAGTCCTTTTCCTGAAAGGAAATGCCATGTGAATGCCAAGCATTTCACATGTGAACTGATATATAAAATGTGATACACATAAAACCTTTTTAGAAACAAGTTACTGCATATAACAAGATACTCCTCTGTGTGTGTGTGTTCATATATGTGCTCATGTGTATCTTTTAGCTCTTTGTTACAGCACAGTTCTGATAAGGAGAAATTTTCCAGGTAACATTCGTCAGAGATGGCTGTGTATCGCCTCCAACAGAATCAATCGCGTGGAAATGCTGGGAAAATGCAGTCTTGGGCCTCATTTCAGTTCTAATGAGTCAGAATCTCTGGGATGCAGGGCCTGTGATTCTAAACATTAACTCTGTTCCTGAGTAGCTCTGGGCACATCAAGTTTTGAAAAGTGCTGGTGTATAAACAAGTTTCAAGAATGACCTCAATTTGTAAAATGTGAACAGCCTCTGGGATGTAAGGGCAGAGATTCCTGGGAAAGACATATGAACTTTGTGGGGCCAGTGGCAGCCCAGGGGCACTGTCCCTGAAGTGGTACTTCCATATTACCAGAGAAGGACAGAAATGTTAGTTGGAGAGATATCAACTCAGTAGAGAGGGGCCATGGAAAAGAAAGGCTTAGCTATGGGGAAATGAACACTTGGTTCTCACCCTACTTCTGTCGCCCACAAATTTGTGTATCAGAATGGTCACTTCTCTGATCGTTACTCTTAATATTTAGAATACAAGGCCAAAATCACAAAAATCTACTTTGACCACCTCAAGTGTAAATCAGTGAGGGGCCAATGTGACAGCATCATGTCGGTGGACGGAGCATTTAACAAATGCAGAGGATTCAGCTTGTTTTCCCCACTCCCATTTCTCCTTTTGAAACCAATGTCCTCTTTTTTGGCTGGAAGAGGGAGATCTAACTGGCATACAGTTACTGCCATTCTTCTGGCCAAAGACTAAGTAATAACTCCTCGTACTGTTTGTTCCACTCAGTCCTGAAGTAAGTACTGGAATGTGGGAGAAACCACTGTAGTATGATTCCTGGCCCAAAGGCCATATGAGAGGCCTACTAGCTACGCTTCCCTCAACATTTAATTCCCTTTTTAATGGAGGAAGTTGTGGGCTAAGAACTACTGGGATTCTTATCCAGTGTTTACACTGGACAGAGAAAAACAGTAACTGTTGCCATGGCAATAAGATTTCCTCCGAGAGGGTTTTTTTTTCTTTTCCCCCCTAATTTGACTTACTTAGATGGAAATATCTGCAGTGCCACCACCCTTATATCACAAGAAGAAAGGGGCACTATGTTCGTTACCTATGGCTGTGTAACAAATTACCCCCAAACTTAGTGGCTTCCAATGACAAACCTTTATTGCCCCTGCTTTCTGTGGATCCAGAATCTGAGAGCAGCTAGACTGGGTCCTCTGACTCCAGATCCCTGGTAGGCTGCAATCAAGGTGTCTTGCCTCTGTGAGGATCAAACTCTAAGCTCACTCACATAATTCTTAGCAGGATTCCATTTGGGTAATTGTTTGATGGTTCAGGTTCTTGCTGGCTATTGGCCAGAGACCACCTTTAATTTCTCACCATGTGGAAATATCCATAGGGCAGTTTACAACATGGCAGTTTGCTTCCTCCAGAGTGAGGACTCTGAGAGAAAGAGACAGAAGGCTTTCTGTAACCTCATCTCACAAGGGACATCTCATGACTGCTGCCATACCCTACTAATTAGGATAAAGCTTCTAGGTCCAGCCCACCCTCAAGGGGAAGGAGTTACACAAAGGCATGCATTCCAGGAGACAGGAGCCACTAGGGGCCCTCTTAGAGGCTAACATGGGCTCTTGACTCTGTTTGTTGTGGTTCAGTCGCTCAGTCATATTTAACTCTTCACAATCCCATGGACTGCAGCAGGCCAGGCTTCCCTGTCCTTCACCATCTCCTGGAGCTTGCTCAAGCTCATGTCCATTGAGTCAGGGATGGCTTCCAACCATCTCACCCTCTGTTGTCCCCTTCTCCTCCTGCCTTCAATCTTTTCCATCATAAGGGTCTTTTCTAATGAGTTGGCTCTTCACATCAGGTGGCCAAAGTATTGGAGCTTCAGCTTCAGCATCAGTCCTTCCAATGAATATTCAGGACTGATTTCCTTTAGGATGGACTGTTTGGATCTCCTTGCAGTCCAAGGGACTCTCAAGATTCTTCTCCAACACCACAGTTCAAAAGCATCAATGCTTTGGTGCTCAGCCTTCTTTATGGTCCAACTCTCACATCCATACATGACTGATGGAAAAACCATAGATGGACCTTTGTTGGCAAAGTAATGTCTTGCTTTTTAATATGCTGTCTAGGTTGGTTATAGTTTTTCTTCCAAGGAGCAAGCATCTTTTAATTTCATGGCTGCGGTCACCATCTGCAGTGATTTTGGAACCCAAGAAAATAAAATCTGTCACTGTTTCCACTGTTAAGCCTTGCAAAAACGTTTCTTCCAAGCCCAGATAGTGGTTTGTCAGTCAGTAAACAATATCTGTTGTGTATTTTTTCTTTGTAGGAAGTGTTTGAATAGTATAAAATATGCTTGAATATTTCCTAAAACATTTGCCTTGTCTTCTCCTGTTATAATACATGAAATTTATATTTACTTTTAGTTTTATTTACTCTATAGTTATAGAATGTAGAAATCAAAAGTGATCTGATAACATGGAATGATCTAGGTAATCAAGTTAGAGAAATCTTCATAAGGCACATAAGGATTATCTAGAAGGTATTATCTAGAGGTAGTATAGCACAGATCTTGAGACTATTGACTCTGGAATCAAGGAGTTTTATTTTTATTTTTATTTTTTTTTAGTTTTTTATTTTTTTAATTTTAAAATCTTTAATTCTTACATGTGTTCCCAAACATGAACCCCCCTCCCACCTCCCTCCCCATAACATCCCTGTGGGTCATCCCCATGCACCAGCCCCAAGCATGCTGTATCCTGCATCAGACATAGACTGGCGATTCAATTCTTACATGATAGTATACATGTTAGAATGCCATTCTCCCAAATCATCCCACCCTCTCCCTCTCCCTCTTCCTCTGAGTCCAAAAGTCCGTTATACACATCTGTGTCTTTTTTGCTGTCTTGCATACAGGGTCGTCATTGCCATCTTTCTAAATTCCATATATATGTGTTAGTATACTGTATTGGTGTTTTTCTTTCTGGCTTACTTCACTCTGTATAATCGGCTCCAGTTTCATCCATCTCATCAGAACTGATTCAAATGAATTCTTTTTAATGGCTGAGTAATACTCCATTGTGCATATGTACCACAGCTTTCTTATCCATTCATCTGCTGATGGACATCTAGGTTGTTTCCATGTCCTGGCTATTATAAACAGTGCTGCGATGAACATTGGGGTACATGTGTCTCTTTCAATTCTGGTTTCCTCGGTGTGTATGCCCAGCAGTGGGATTGCTGGGTCATAAGGTAGTTCTATTTGCAGTTTTTTAAGGAATCTCCACACTGTTCTCCATAGTGGCTGTACTAGTTTGCATTCCCACCAACAGTGTAGGAGGGTTCCCTTTTCTCCACACCCTCTCCAGCATTTATTGCTTGCAGATTTTTGGATCACAGCCATTCTGACTGGTGTGAAGTGGTACCTCATTGTGGTCTTGATTTGCATTTCTCTAATAATGAGTGATGTTGAGCATCTTTTCATGTGTTTGTTAGCCATCCGTATGTCTTCTTTGGAGAAATGTCTAGTTCTTTGGCCCATTTTTTGATTGGGTCGTTTATTTTTCTGGAGTTGAGCTGCATAAGTTGCTTGTATATTTTTGAGATTAGTTGTTTGTCAGTTGCTTCATTTGCTATTATTTTCTCCCATTCAGAAGGCTGTCTTTTCACCTTGCTTATATTTTCCTTTGTTGTGCAGAAGCTTTTAATTTTAATTAGATCCCATTTGTTTATTTTTGCTTTTATTTCCAGAATTCTGGGAGGTGGATCATAGAGGATCCTGCTGTGATTTATGTCTGAGAGTGTTTTGCCTATGTTCTCCTCTAGGAGTTTTATAGTTTCTGGTCTTACATTTAGATCTTTAATCCATTTTGAGTTTATTTTTGTGTGCGGTGTTAGAAAGTGATCTAGTTTCATTCTTTTACAAGTGGTTGACCAGTTTTCCCAGCACCACTTGTTAAAGAGATTGTCTTTACTCCATTGTATATTCTTGCCTCCTTTGTCAAAGATAAGGTGTCCATATGTGTGTGGATTTATCTCTGGGCTTTCTGTTTTGTTCCATTGATCTATATGTCTGTCTTTGTGCCAGTACCATACTGTTTTGATGACTGTGGCTTTGTAGTAGAGCCTGAAGTCAGGCAAGTTGATTCCTCCAGTTCCATTCTTATTTCTCAAGATTGCTTTGGCAATTCGAGGTTTTTTGTATTTCCATACAAATCTTGAAGTTATTTGTTCTAGTTCTGTGAAAAATATGGCTGGTAGCTTGATAGGGATTGCATTGAATTTGTAAATTGCTTTGGGTAGTATATGGAATCAAGGAGTTTTAAATTCAAATCCTGACTTAGACACTTAGTGATGTGATTTTGGGCAAGTAAGTTAATTTCTCTGTCTCAGTTTATTTCCCTACATAATGAGGGTTAGAAACAATTCCTGCACCAGAGAGTTATTGTAAGGATTACATAAAGCCAGACATTTGAAAAGAAGAGGACTTAATCTAGCACACAATTGGTACTCAATAAACATCACATTATGATATGATTTATTGGGATCTTGATGTAGGGTTGAGGTCACTAGATTACTTCCACTAGGAATCTGGAATTTAGTGCTCCTACTACTGTTAGTTAGAACTCTCTATGCTG
Organism: Capricornis sumatraensis; assembly: GCF_032405125.1. Classification (NCBI taxonomy): domain Eukaryota; kingdom Metazoa; phylum Chordata; class Mammalia; order Artiodactyla; family Bovidae; genus Capricornis; species Capricornis sumatraensis. The sequence continues at coordinate 101,256,521 of NC_091092.1, read as the reverse complement.
TGATTTTCCATTTTCCTTTATTTTTCCCATTATACCAAGAATTTGATCATGCTTTAATGTCTTTAAAGGATACATTTCACCTGTTCCTCTCAAAATTATCTTCTCTTGGGGGTTACTCCTTACAGGTTTTACATTGCCATTATAGTTTTATGGAAGCCCATTTTCAGGTAAATATGATGTATTAGAGGGAGAATTCTTGCCTCCACCAACTTTTAAGAGTGATTTATGTACCGTGACAGGTTAAAATGAGCTAGTTTCCCATGTTGATACAAAACAGGTATTGGGAATTTTGTCCTTCCTCGTCTCTGACTCTGCTCACTTAAAAGGTGATTTATTCTGATCCACTTCTCTATTTTTTCTGACTTGGCCATTATTTTCTCATGAGTAGACATCATTCTCAGTTCTCTTACTGCTTTTGTCCAGGGGGGCAAGTCTCCAGAAGTCACTGGCCAAGCCTTCCTAACTTGATTTCAGTGAGGTTTTGTTTATTCCCTGCCAGAGAGTTGGTGTTTATATTCTAAGTTTATGCCAGCCCCCATCATGGGGATTTTTTTTTCTCACCCCATTCTTCCTCCACCACCACACCTCTGTTTTCACCTGCGTCTAGTACCAGCCAGAGTGAGCTGATGGGGACTAAAGACTGCTATTGTGCATTTGTGTTCCTGGGAACTTTGTAGCTCAACATTCATGTTTATTTGCTCCTCTGAGTTCTTGTTAGTTTGATGCCTTTGGTTGCCTGGGGCATAGGAAATAGCATGTGTTTTGATTGATAGCTTGGAGTTGTAATAGATAATTGATGCCTCTCATCCTCAGCCAGTTACTGCTACCTAAATGGTACAGTTTTGTATGACAAGAATGGCATTCTGTTAAAAGAAAAGAAAACCTGATATCAGCAGGTTACTCTTGGAAATAGGTACACTTCCAGGTTTTTCTTAAAAACGGCTGAATGGACTTGAGTACATCAACTCTCTGCCTAACATGGCTGAAAAATTGAAAACCAGCCAGACTCTTCTTGTCAGGCTCTTCTGCCCATGGGAGTTTTTTAGGCAAGAATACTGGAGTGGGTAGCCATTCCCTTCTCCAAGGGATCTTCCCAACCCAGGGGTTGAACTCAGGTCTCCTGCATTGCAGGCAGATTCTTTACTGTCTGAGCCACCAGGGAAGCCCTGAGTCTCATCCTATGTGTAAACAAATAGGGAGGTTGAGGTGCCAAGGAAATCAACAAGTACAGCACACTAACCCACATGCCAGGCTTTGAACCCAGTATTTTGCCTGGTGAGCGCATCTAATCTTCACAACAACCTTGAGAAGTCAGTATTACTATCCGTAGACTACAGATGGGAAAATTGAGGCCCAGACAGGGTTCCAGACTTAAACAGACATGGTTGATCTAGGATTCGGCCTCAGCTCTGTCTGAATCTGAAGACAAACTCCCACAATGCTGAACAGAAGGGGACTGCACTGATCAACACTGTAGAGGCCAAGCTACATATCCAAGTAATACCAGCTAAAATCTATATAACACTTCCAAAGCTCCAGACATGATTGTAAGTTTGAATTAATTAAATCCTCTTAACAACCTAGCAAGGTAGTTATTATTATTGTCCCTATTTTACAGATGCAAAGCGTGAGTTGCTTAACACCATAGAGCTTCCAAGTGGCATTGCTGGGATGTAAAAGCAGGACTGTGGCTTCTTTGTCTCAATCATGCACCTAACCTCCTACACTTTTCAGAATATTCAATCAATTAATCAGGTTTTTTAAATCCATAAGTAAATTAATTGCTTATTTTTAGAAAACTGGGTAGCAGGCCCAAAGTTAGATGAATAAAGAAAGATCAATGCTGCCAATATATGCAGAAAGTTCACAGAAAAAAATAAGTTGACAGTCTCTCGATCTTAGTTCAGTTCAACATCCCTAAGCATTTCATTAATCAGGGTATTAGCAAAGCCCTTTGCTTCAGTTATCTGTTGCTATGTAACAAGCTATCCCCACACTTCGTGGATGGGGGAAAAATGTCATTTTATTTTGTTAATGATTTTAGGAGTCAGAAATTCAGGGAAGGTTTAGCTGGGCCTTTCCTGAACTGATGCAGCATTAGTTGGGGTAACTGGAGCTAGAGCAACTTCCAAGGTGACTTCTTCATATACATGCTTGGTGCTTTGTTCTTTCTCTTTCCCCATCTCTCTGTCTTCACATGGGATTTCATCCTCCATGTGGCTTGGACTTCTCATAGTATGGTGCCTTCAGTGTTGTTATACTTCTAACCTGGAGGCTGGCTTCCAGGATGTAAGAAGAATTTGCCAGGCCAACTAATGACTTTGCCTAGAATTGGCAATGTCACTTCTCCCATATTCTAAAGATCTAGACAATCACTGGGCCTACAGATTTAAAAGGTAAAGAAATAGACTCCACCTCTTGCTGAGGCACGAGCAAGGTCACATTGCAGAAGAATCTGTGGGGTGGGCCATTTTTGAAAAATGTAATCTGCCACACCCTCTTCCCTAGTACAATCAGTCGGTGTAGAGACTTAAATGTCACAAACAGAATCAATCTGCTAAAGGAATTGCTGTTTACCTCACAGTGCTGTGTCATTTATTTCAGCACTGCAATTCAAGAGAATATCCTTCCATAATATATAAAGGCATGTCTTGTACATTGAGTCGATGACAAAACAATTCAATGGAGTTTCTTGATGAAAGGAAATGTTATAATTTTTGATGCTCAAGAAAATTATCCAGCAAGAGAGACCCATTCTTCACCAAGATTTGAAATAACTTTCAACAAAATGTAAAATCTATTGAGGGCAGGGGTCAGAGATGAGACACAGTTTGTTTTATGGAGTAAGTGTTGTACGTAAGCCAGAGACAGACTTTTTGTCATCTGGACTGGCATAACATGGAAGTCTATTGATTAACCTGGGTATATATCAACCATCCTGGTACAGGGAGGTGTATATTTATGCCTTCAAGGATGTGAAATGCAGATTGTACCTGAAGTTAAACTGCCTTTGAAAGATGGTGCCAATCAAAACCTGTTAAATTCAGTCCAAGAGGTATGAGAGCAGGTCACATGACCCCACTTCACTATCAACATACTTTTGCACCATGTGGTATTTTTAAATAATGTGTAATGCTGGCTCTGGATTCCAAATGGAGGTGTCTCTGATGTGTTGAATCCCTAACTGGTAATCACATTTTCAGTCTTAGTTTTACAAAATGTTATTTGTCAGTGTTGTTAGAATTACCAAGTATTCATCAAGATACCATTCATCATAACTTTATGAATGTATCATGTGGCTATAATCTACACTAAATTGGCATAATTAACTTTGCTACCATTGTTATTCTTTTGTGTGTTTAGTAAACAGTGATAATTATCCAATATACTTGTACTGTTGGATACTATGTGTTGTTACAAAAGACTACAGAAAACTTAGGACCTGGCTGGTTTCTCATGCTGGGTATTAGGGTTTAGGCCATTACTACTGTCAGAATTATGTATCTTCAGGAATTTTGTAATAGCATTCTCAAGGCACTGTGTGAGAACTTAGGAACTCACAAAGATAAATGAATCCATTTCTGCTGGATTCAGATCTTGCCTCACTTCACATGAAGAATAGAAATATACCTGTTTCTATAAGCCTAAGGTGAAAAATAAAATCTTCAGCATTTACTCAGACAAGGTGTCTTTAAACCAAACACATTGCCCAAGTTTTCTCAGCTACACTGATTATACTTTCCATTTATGCTCAATGATAAGAGTAAGTTTGATGTGATTATGTGAGCTCTTTGAAGAACAAGGCATTTAAACAGAACTATCCCTTTTTGGGGCCATTTGAAAATTGCTTTGTGTAATTTTGAGGGGAGGATGTTGCATGATTGGACCTTAGCTGTTCTTTAACAATCATAATCAGAACCACTTAAACACTCATTCATCAAAGATCTGTTTAAGTATAGGACCTTTGACTGGAAATTCTATTCACCCTGGGCTTGGCCATTGTTCTATGGAGATCTTGCGTTCTTGGATTCTGACTGTAGCCTGGTGCTTTGATGAGATCTGATCCAGGGACCAATAAATAATGACCTGGTTAAAGAAACTAAGGAAACCCTTAAAGAAGATTGAAAACATGAAGATATACTTGTGAAAAAGGGGAAATGAAATATCAGAATGCCCATGGCTTCATATCACTGCAGCTGGTATACACCCTACTCAATAAGTACCTGTTGTAGGTCAGGTTCTCAAGAATTAGGCTCTGAGACAGAGATTTCCGTGAGAAAGGTTTATTGGGGAGTGCTTTGGGGATTAACAACTGTGGGAGAACAGAAGCAGGTTTGGGTAGGTGGAGCCATTGAATTGAGAAGCAATTACAACAAAGGCCTTAGCCAATCCTGTGGGGGAGATAAAGACCTAGGAGGGCCCTGAAGAACTGTACCAAAATGGATCATTGGGAAAGGTTTTTCTATATTCATCTGAGCAGTCACTGGATCCTGGTCTCTGATAGGAAGGACCCATAGGAAGGGGGTCTGACCTTGATTGAAGCAGATGTCTTCAGCAGAGGACAATTTCTAGAGCGAGCTAACAGCTAAAGGCTTTTAGCTGCCAACAGTCCCAAAAGTTGAGAGAACAAGTGCTTCAGCCTTCAGGTAGCACCTAGCAGTATATGACAGCATGTACTACAGTCCTCATAAAGTTTAAAACAAGTACTCCTGCAACAATTAAGATATTTGGATCTTTCTGGGTCTTAATGCCTACTGAGTTCTTATTCTACAAATGTTACTCATTCCTGAAGTCCTTTGTGATATACTGAAAGAAGACATTTTAGGAATATCAAGCAATTGTTGATTTCTCAGCCTATCAGTGTATTTTCATGAATATGTATTATTTTTTTCTTACAACTCATGCTTCACCTTAAGGGGAAAAATCCCTGATAGTTCTGAAGTCATTGATTGCTTTCTGCTCAAGAACAATACCATCTGCATAACTAAAACCCCACACAAATTGAAAAATAAAAACTTACTGTTATTTCAGGATTCTGACATTTTCTGACAACCTCATTGTCATGTCTTCATAATTTATAATAAATCCCTTACTTTTTTCATTTATTATTTGCTTATTTATTTCAGTGTATTATATATTTATTTATTTATTTCATTGTATTACTTATATAGTATGTATGTATGATATGCCAGGCACTGCTCTATGTTCTTCACAAATATTAATTCATTTAATTCTCATAATAACCTGATGAATTAGGTAAAATTATTAAAGTCATTTTACAGATGAGTAAACTGAGGCACAAAGAAGATTAAGTAACTCACCCACCTGGTTAGTAGTAAAGCTGACATTTCAACACAAGTAAATCTATCTCTAGAGTCCCTGCTCCTCATCCTTACACTATGCTCCTTGATGTTATCTAATGCTGAGGCCATGTGTCTTCTGATACCCCACAGGAAAGAAAAAGTAAGCTCTTGAATATGAGATTTCCATTTCTCACCTCTTAGAGCTGATCAAATGATATGTTAATCCTTTGGGATCCCAGACAGTTCTGTCTCTTAAATGTACATTGTGTACGTAATTCGTGTGTGTTGGAAGGAAAGTGGTGCTGGTGTTAAGGGCATAAGCAGAGGATATAAGTAAAAGATTTTTGCACAGATGAAATTGATATTCTTTTTTTTTTTTTACTGGAATATAGTTGCTTTACAATGTTGTGTTAGTTTCTGCTGTACAGCAAAATCAATCAGTCACATGTATACATATGTCCGCTCCTCCTTGGATTTCCTTCCCATTTAGGTCACCATAGAACAGTGAGTAGGGCTTCCCAGGTGGCCCGGTGATGAAGAATCCACCTGCCAATGCAGGAACTGCAAGACACTCCGGTTCGATCCATGAGTTGAGAAGATCCCCTGGAGGAGGAAATGGCAACCCACTCCAGTATTCTTGCTTGGAAGATTCCATGGACAGAGGAGCCTGGTGGGCTACAGTCCATGGGGTTGCACAGAGTCCGACAGGATTGAATAACTGAGCACAGAACATTGAGTAGAGTTCCCTGTTCTATACAGTTGGTTCTTATTTGTTATGTCTTTTATAGATAGTAGTGTATATATGCCAATACCAATCTCCAAATTCATCTCACTCCCCTTTCCCCTTGTATATCCATATGTTCTCTATGTCTGTGTCTCTATTTCTGCTTTGCAAATAAGTTCATCTATACCATTTTTCTAGATTCCACATATATGCGTTAATATACCATGTTTGTTTTTCTCTCTCTGACTTATTTCACTCTATGACAGTCTCTAGGTCCATCTGTGTCTCTGCAAATGGCACAATTTCCTTTTCATGTCAGAGTAATATTCCATTGTATATATGTACCACAAAATTGATGTTCTTATTCTAAAAGGCAATAATCACATGGTTCTGCCAAGATTATACCCTAGAATATCATGGAGGTCTACACTAGAAGTTAGGAGGACTAGTCTAAGGAGGACTGGTCTAAGATTACTCCTGATGAGAAAAATTTAAGGACAGAAACTCAAATCAGTTCTATCTGGTTCAGTTTAATCTGGATAGCCTATCAAAACAACCCGCTTTCCCAATCTCTGCTACTAAAAGCAATTGAGTGAATTACTTAACCTTCTCTGTGCTTCAGTTTACTCATCTGTAAAATAGCTTCTCATGTGAAGTTAACTTTGGTCAAGAACATGTAACTATGGTAAAAATTGTTTCTTTAAATTATGCTCAATTCCTTTACAAAGTATCTTGGAGTTCTTCCAATCTCACCTTAAATGTCAAAGATATGCACCAGTTATTGTAACAGATATTGCCAGCTACATTCACTTCTAATGATGCGGTCTTACTTACCACTCTAATGTTATGCTTTTTGGAAAAAAAAATTTTTTCAGAACTGTGAGCCTCCTTAGATATGGGCAAAAAGACATTCTGCCTGAGCTTTCATTACCTGACATGCCATTTCCCCCACACTCTTAAGACCTGGTCTTGCCATTTGACTAATGGGGCAGCATGGCAAAATTTGCTTTCAGGCTCTCCATCCTGTCTAAGCCACAGATTTGAGGTGCAATAGAAGACGTGCAGGTGCTGCTTTGCACAGACTTTCATCTCTCTATGCTGAAAAACTGACAAAGTTATTTCCTGCCCTAATGATTGTGAACAGAGGATCTGGGTGATAACATAGTCTAAATCACAGAAACATTTCTCACAGGTGAGTATGACAAAAGAGAACCAAGAATGTTGTATTGGATTTCTTTTCTAGCCATACAACCTAAAAATTCCCCAACCATGTGTTGAATCATTCATCCATGTCATCATCCATACTCACTAGAGTAATGCACAGCCATAAGCTAGCCCATAAGAAGGCCACCTTCAAAATAATCTCTCCTTGCTTATTAAAGTGGAACTCCCCAGACCATAGAGGGTCCACGGACATATCATCAGAAGTTTGTGAATGTTCTGTGAAATTCTGCTAATTCAATATGTCGATTTTGATGGTAATGGAAAAGTATTAAATTAAGCATCATCCATATAACCCCACTGCCCAATTACTGGTGAGCCGTGTCATTTCAATGCCTCTATATGTGACGAAGTTTCTGTTGATGTTACACAACCACTGTACTGTCATTACTTCTATTAGGGTTCTCCAAAGAAACAATCAATAGGGAATAGATAGAAGAGGAAAATTATTATAGAAATTGGCTCAAGTGGTTATGGAGGCTGAGAAGTCCCACAGTCTGCCATTTGCAAGCTGGAAGACTGAGAATGTCAGTAATATAATTCAGCCCAGTCCGAAAGGCCTGAGAACCACACGGCCACGGATGTAATCCCAGGAGTCTGATCATTTGAGAATCAAGAACTCTGAGGTTCATGGGGAGGAGAAGATGGACATTTCAGCTTAAGAAGAGAGAATTTGCCCTTCTTTGTCCTTTTTGTTTCATTTGGGCCCATGGAGGTTGGATGTTGCCCACCCACATTGGTGAGGGTGGATTTCTCCACTCAGTCTGCTAAATCAAACGCTAATCTCTTCCAGAAAAACTCTCACAGACACACCCAGAAATAATGTTTTACCAGCTGTCTGGGCATCCTTGAGGTCAGTCAAGTTGACACACAATTAACCATTACATTAAGTACTAGTCGCTCAGTCGTGTCTGACTCTTTACGACCCCATGGTCTTTAGCCTGCCTGGCTCCTCTGTCCCTGGGATTCTCCAGGCAAGAATACTGGAGTGGGTTACCATTCCCTTCTCCAGGGGATCTTCATGACCCAGGGATTGAACCTGGGTCTCCTGCATTGCAGGCAGATTCTTTACCAGCTGAGCCACCAGGGAAGCCCCAACCATTACATTATATAATTTTTTAAAAAAGAAAATGGATGTAATAAGAACATCTCTTAGCCTCTAGTAAAATACAAATGATCTAACAGCCACCCAATAAAAGCAAAGGTTTCACAGTAGCTTAAAAAAAAGGAAAAATGGTGGGGAAACTGGCAATAAACGATCGCTAAACTCAGAAACACCTGTCCTTACAACAGAACCATTTAGAAATAGGCTCACCTCTGCCTGAGAAGTTTCACACCCACTGTTCCCTCTGGAACACTCACCACTGCCTCTCCACCCCCAAATAATACCCAAATATTCATCTTCCACTTTCTTCAAGTTTTTATACAAATATCACCTTCTCTGTGAGGTTTTTCTTATATTGCAAATTGAAACTCCCTTGCCCCGCACATCTTCCTCTCTCCTTCCCTAGACTTTTCTCCTTAGTGCTCATTTTCATCAGACACACTATATATTTCACTCATTTATTTGGCTTATTATCTGTCTTATCCCACTAGAATGTAAGTTCCCTGAAGGTAGAAAAGTTTATCTTACTGACTTATCTGCAGCCCCCAGGAGAATGCCATTGGAAACAGGTACTCTGTGATTGCATGTTGAATGAGTGAACAAATGCAGGAGTGAATGAACATCTACACTGTGAGTCCCAGTTTGACTTCATCACATCTACCTTATTTATCACATTAATGTTGTTAACAGTATTTTGTCATTTTATAGCTTTGTTCATATCTCATGTGTAAAGCTAGTTTTGATTTGCATTTGTACAATAACAATACCTATGAACAGATTTTTATACCTAGCATAATCTTCCTACATATTTAGATAATATAAGAAGAAATAAGTGAAGATAACACTTGTCTTTGTTTCTTTCCCTTTAAGAGACATCTGTACATTGTTCACATTCTAAAAGCAATATTGGATAGGAAGATGGCTGTCTGGTGAGAGTGTCAGGAGGGGTCCTGTTTGCTGGGGTCCTCTGTGATTCGATCGTTCTATTAGATCTTTCCCCTCTCCCTGGCACCCTGCCTTGGTTAACAGGAATTGTATAGAACAAGAAACAGGATGTGGGCTGTTGAGTTGCATTTTTTTTTTAAATAAAGCACTATTATGGAAGCCAGTTCCTTCCCTGCTCATTAGTGTTACTCAAAAATTGCAACAGCTTTAAGAAGCCATCTTTTAAATAAGGTCTCATCTCTCTCAAATTGTAGCTATTGTAAAACACATTCAGAGGTTTATATGGCAGTGTATAACTATTTGGGTATAACTATTTGGCGGTTGTTGAATGTACTGAAAAATCAATTGTTGTGGGGATGGTTTCCCCACCAAGTGTTCTAACCCAAAGTGTTTTGATGGTGTTAGCTCAGTGCTTCAGGTGCTTGCTAGGCGCTTTTTTTTTTTTTTTATCTTGAGCTATTTCTTTGATTATCCTAGAAGGCCCAAGACAGTGCTTTCAAATATAGAAAGAACTCTATAATTTCGACAGTATTTTATAAACAGCCATAGTCTTAGAGGAAGGAATAAAACACTGTATTCTGGGATTTAGAATGCTCCCCCTCTGGCCACTCCCTAGCCCCGAATCAACCATGGATACCACATCTGATAATCCTCAAATCCCTCATTTAGCTATAAAGCAACTATTTTGTAGCTTAAGCCTCAGAACTATTTGTAGGAAATCGAACCATCACAAAATGGTAGAGAAAAAAGAATAGAATGCTTCAGCCTATATGTAGGCAATATGGATTACAGGTGAAAAAGTTCCCCTTTCTCTCCTTCTGAGCACACAAAATCCTTATTGCTACTGGATTCTGTGGCTAAAGAAAGCCTGAATGAAACAATATTCCCTCATGATCCTAACTACCATACCATGTTTTCCTGAGACCAGAGATTCACCCTTGCATGTATGCATTATCTTACTACAGCATCAAATACAGGAAAAAATTTTAACTATCCTACCATCATCTTTCAGGCTTCCCCAGTGGCTCAGTGGTAAAGAATCTGCCTGCAATGCAGCAGACACAGGAAACCCTGGTTCCATCTCTGGGTCAGGAAGATCCCCTGGAGGAGGGCACAGCAACCTACTCCAGTGTTCTTGCCTGGGGAATCCTGTTGTCAGAGGAACCTGGCAGGCTACAGTCCATAGGGTCACAAAGAGTCAGACACTACTGAAGCAACTGAGCACCATCATCTTTCAGGGCTGCAATATTGTGTCCTATGCATTCGGTGAGACTCTTCCATCATCTCTTCTTTTCTGAGTCCCCCTGGGACAGGTTGTTGTTTAGTCGCTCAGTCATGTCTGACTCTTTGTGACCCCATGGACTGCAGCATGCCAGGTTTCCCTGTCCTTCACCATCTCCTGGAGCTCGCTCAAACTCATGTCCATTGAATTAGTGATACCATCCAACCATCTCATCCTCTGTTATCCCCTTCTTCTCCTGCTTTCAATCTTTCCCATCATTGTGGTCTTTTCCAATGAGTCAGTTCATCAGGTGACCAAAGTATTGGAGCTTCAGCTTCAGCATTAGTCCTTCCAGTGAATATTCAGGGTTGATTTCCTTTAGGATTGACTGGTTTGATCTCTTCTCAGTCCAAGGGACTCTCAAGAGTCTTCTGCAACATCACAGTTCAAAAGCATCAACTCTTCGGCGCTCAGCCTTAAGTGCAGTCTTCCTTTTACTACTGCACTTTCCCTTTTCTCAGTGTCTCTCCTAGAGGGTATGGGCTTTGAGAAATCTTTGCTTCATTAAACCTCCAGCCCAGCTGCATCATTACTGTAAGCTTACAGTTCCTTATAGCAAAGGGACACAGTCAACTTAAAACCATCTGTAGAAGTCTTACTACGTGCAAGTCTTGGTGTAAACATTTCACTGTGGCATGCATAATCTTTAGTTGTGGCATTCAAACTCTTCGTTGCATGCAGCATGTGGGCTTTAGTTCCCTAACCAAGGATTGAACCTGGGCCCCCTGCATTGGGAGCTCGCAGTTTTAGCCACTGGACCACCAGGGAAGTCCTCCGAACATGTTTCTTCTTCAGTGTCTAATGAGCTCTAACACATGAATCACATGTTCTCATTGATCACTCTTGTCATTGAGTATTTCCTTTTTGAAAAATTGAAATGTAGTTGATTTCCAATGTTGTGTTAGTTTCTAGTATATAGCAAAGTGATTCAGTTATACATACATATATTCTTTTTCATATTCATTTTCCTTATAGGTTACACAGGATATTGAATACAGTTTCTTATGCTATACAGTAGGATTTTGCTGGTTTTCTTTTTTGCATATAATAGTGTGTATCTGATAATCTCAAACTCCGAATTTATCCCTCCCCCACCCTCTTCCCCCTTTGGTGACCATAAGTTTGTTTTCTATGTCTGTGAGTCTGTTTCTGTCCATTGAGCATTCTAATTACAATGTCCTAGAAATGTCTTTCCACTTGGCAGTAGCATTTCAGGATCCTTCCTGTTGCTGAAAGGATCATAGTGTCTGCACTTGATCTCCAGCCTGTTCCATTCTCCAGGTCTTTTTTATTTTACATTTCCTAATATTCACCAGAGGCTCAGTGTCCTGCAATGAAACTTCTTAGCCATGCCTCCTTCTATATTAGTTATCTGTTGCTGAATAACAATATTACCACAAACTTAGCAGCTTGAAACAATACACACTTATTATCTCACTGTCTATAGGTCAGGAATAGCTGGGTCCTGTGTGTCATGAAGGGCTTCCCTGGTGGCTCAGTGGTAAAGAATCTGCCTGTAAATGCAGGAGAAGCGGGCTCGATCCTTGGGTTGGAAAGATCCCCCTGAAAAGGGAATGACAGCCCACTTTGCTATTCTTGGCTGGGAAGTTCCATGGACAGGAGCCTGGCGGGCTGCAGTCTATAGGGTTACAAAGAGTCAGACACGACTGAGTGACTAAATAACAACAACATTGCATCATGAAGCCTGGGTGTTAGCCAGAGCTAGAGTCTCATCTGAAGCTCAAATTATACTCGATCTGCTTCTAGTATAATTGAGCAGGATATTATGGGAGCCTTCCCTGGACAGACTTCTCCCCAGATCCTCCGCTGTAGCTCCTCTCTGAAGTATCTAGATAACAGTATCTGATTCACATTTCCTGAGTTGTTTTACAGATACTAAAACTCCCACTAAATGGAAGATGGTAACTACATCATGACTATGAGCCTCTAGACTTACTGGTGCCAAAGGGTAGATAGTGTTAACACCTGTGAAACTGCCTGGTTATCTCACCATAGACCAATCAGAGAATTGTGCCCAAGCTGACCTCGTACTCTGGGACTCCCTTGCCTCACCTGGCCTTTAAAAATGCTTTGCTGAAACCCACTGGGGGGTTGAGGTTTTTTTTAGCACTAGCTGGCCCAGATGACTTGTATGGTGCCTTACAATAAACACTGCACTTTCCTTCACCACAACCTGATGTCAGTCAATTGGCTTTACTGTGCGCAGGTGACCTGTCCCAAGTTCGGTAACTCTAGGTGTTAATACTAGGTAACACTGCTGCTGCTGCTGCTAAGTCACTTCAGTTGCGTCTGATTCTGTGTGACCCCATAGACAGCAGCCCACCAGGCTCCCCCATCCCTGGGATTCTCCAGGCAGGAACACTGGAGTGGGTTGCCGTTTCCTTCTCCTGTGTATGAAAGTGAAAAGTGAAAGTAAAGTCGCTCAGTCATTTCCGACTCTTCGCGACCTCATGGACCTCTGTCCATGGGATTTTCCAGGCAAGAGTACTGGAGTGGGGTGCCAGTGCCTTCTCCGTTAGGTAACACTAGGTGCATGTGTTGTGACAGGATTCAGTTTTTGGGGGGCTGTTAGCCAAAAGACCACCTATGTTTCCTTGCCATGTGGACCTCTCCAACGTGGTAGCTTACTTCATCAAATACAGAAAGGCAGAAAATGTGCTAGGCCGATAGAAGTCACAATTTTATGTGGCCTTATTGTGGAAGGGCCAGCCCATCAATTATCCCAGCAGTTGGAAGAAAGTCACAGGTCCCTCGTACACTACAGTGGAGGGGATCACACAAAGATATAAATAGCAAGAGGCAAGGAAAATTGGGGGCCATCTTGGAATCTCTCCATCACAATTGTTCCATAACCCAAAAATGATCTCTAAAACATAACTAATAGAAATTGAAAACCAGCACATTTCCCAAATCAGCCCGGCAGGTACTATTGAAATCTCCTTCATATTCCCTTATGCGCAACCAGTTTTGGTGCATCCTGGCCTGAGAAGGAAATGGCAACCCACTCCAGTGTTCTTGCCTGGAGAAACCCACTCCAGTGTTCTTCCCTGGAGAATCCCAGGGACAGAGGAGCCTGGTGGGCTGCCGTCTATGAGGTCGCAAAGAGTCTGACACGACTGAAGCGACTTAGCAGTAGCAACAAGCCTGACTTTCAACTGCCAGAGTCTGTATCTCTTTGTTCCAGACCTTCTCACTTGACAGGAGTCTACTTTGTCCAGAGGATACATTTTGTTTCTTTCTTCCATCATGATGAACTGTTCTGAAATGCAATAGCTCATACAGACTTTCTGAAGAGGCCTCGTAAGATTAGGCAATTGCTTCCACTAGTTATGAAGCTGTGACTAGCTTGAAAACATGATCTCTTTTATTTGTGTCCTGCCTTCCCTACTTCAGGAAAGTACTTCTTCCCTTTCTCCTCACTCTGGGATTCTCAGATTTGCTCCCTCTGATAAAGTCACCATATAAGCTTTTTGCCTAAAATTCTGTGTCCTACATAGCCCAGGCTAAGACCTCTAAAATCCAATCATCAGAATTTGCCATTCAGAGGAATGAGGAAATAGTTTTGTCATCTCATCCTCAAACACAGAGCATTTTTCAAATATACTTCTCCCTGGCCTCAGATCTACTGGGTTTTAAACTCTGCCCTGAGGTTACCCTGAAATATTAATACTAGTCCCCTTGGTCCCATTCTCCAATAACCAGGAAAGAATTGGAATCCTTCTTCCTGAGGCCCCCATTCTAGCCCTGGGAAGCATGTTCACCAGATACATGACACTCTTTTTACTTACCCTGAGGGGATTCCCTTTGATCTTTCAGGGTCACAGTTCACCTTGTGAGTTTTAAAACCACCAAGGAAGAAAAAGTAGTTCTAGCCAAGATCCAGTTTGAAGAAGACACACAAAACAAAATGGAGAGAAAGGGCCCTCAGGCTGCTGAACACTTGTAAAGCAAAACTCCAAAAAAATAACGTAAGCAGGCCACACACAAGGAAACAGGCAAACTTTGTTTTGCTGAGAGGACTCTTTTCCTTGGGTGAATTCCAAGAGGGAACAGGCGCCGAGTGAGTCATAGAATAAGTAGGGCAGAGTTTGCCTTTCAGGGAATGCAATCGTGTAGGCGGACCTGTGGCCCCTGGAGGATGCTCAGCCTGCATGACTTCCTGAATCCCAGACTATGTCAGGCAGAAGGCAGCCTGCAGAATTCTCATATCCATGTGGATGGATGCTTTCTGATTCTCTTCTCATGCCTGCCACAACTGAGTTTTCAGAGGGAGCTCATCATTGTGTTTGATCAGCCGTTTTAGTGAAACCTTAGGGGAGGCAGAGTTGAGTCTGTGGTTCTTAAGGGATACCCCCATTCTGGAGCAATGCCAAACTGTGGGGGCAAAGTAGAAATTTGAGTGATGTGAGTTGACAACAGCTCAATGGGATGTTATAGCAGGAAATACAAAGGTAGGTCCTGAGACCAATGTACAGTGCCAAAGGTAGGAAGTGCTTGAGAAAGAATTCAAGAAGGAGACAGTCTTAAGGGCCAAAGGAAAGGGACCCTGTACAGTATGATCTTCAGAATGATGCTCTCTGTGGCTGGATATTTATAGAACTGAGCGCATGCTCAGTTTCTCAATCATGTCTGACTCTTTTGAAAGCCCCTGGACTGTAGCCAGCAATGCTCCTCTGTCCATGGGATTTCCCAGGCAAGAATACTGGAGTGGGTTGCCATGTCCTTCTCCAGAAGATCTTCCCGACCCAGAGATCAAACCTGAATCCACACTCCTTGCATCTCCTACATTGGCAGGCAAATTCTTTACCACTGAGCTATAGGGGAAGCCTCTATGGAACTGGGTGGCTCCACGTGATTCAAAGGACCAGAAGCAGCAGATATAATGCCCTAAGTCAAACAATATGTTATAGATTTCCATGTTGGAGACAGACTCACAGTCCAAATTCATGATTTCAGTTTCAGTTCAGTCTCTCAGTCGTGTCCGACTGTTTGCGACCCCATAGACTGCAGCACACCAGGCTTCCCCATCCATCACCAACTCGTGGAGCTTGCTCAAACTCATTCCATCGAGTCAGTGATGACATCCAACCATCTCATCCTTTGTTGTCCCCTTCTCCTCCTGCCTTCAATCTTTCCTAGCATCAGGGTCTTTTCAAATGAATCAGTTCTTTGCATCAGGTGGTCAAAGTATTGGAGTTTCAGCTTCAGTATCAGTCCTTCCAATGAATATTCAGGACTGATTTCCTTTAGGATTGACTGGTTGGATCTCCTTGCAGTCCAAGGGACTCTCAAGAGTCTTCTCCAACACCACAGTTCAAAAGCATCAATTCTTTGGTGCTCAGCTTTCTTTATAGTCCAACTCTCATACCCATATATGGCTACTGGAAAAAACATAGTTTTGACTAGACAGACCTTTGTTGGTGAAGTAATGTCTCTGCTTTTTTAATATGCTGTCTAGGTTAGTCATAACTTTTCTTGCATGGAGCAAGCGTCTTTTAATTTCATGGCTGCAGTCACCATCTGCAGTAATTTTGGAGCCCCCCGAAATAAAGTCTGCCACTGTTTCCACTGTTTCCCCATCTATTTGCCATGGAGTGATGGGACCAGATGCCATGATCTTGGTTTTCTGAATGTTGAGCTTTAAGCCAACTTTTTCACTCTTCTCTTTCACTTTCATCAAGAGGCTCTTTAGTTCTTCATTTTCTGCCATAAGGGTGTCATCTGCATATATTTTTCCTGGCAATCTTGATTCCAGCTTGTGCTTCCTCCAGCCCAGCATTTCTCATGATGTACTCTGCATTTAAGTTAAATAAGCAGGGTGACAATATACAGCCTTGATGTACTCTCTTTCCTATTTGGAACCAGTCTGTTGTTCCATGTCCAGTTCAAACTGTTGCTTCCTGACCTGTATACAGATTTCTCAAGAGGCAGGTCAGGTGGTCTGGTATTCCCATCTCTTTCAGAATTTTCTAGTTTCTTGTGATCCACACAGTCAAAGGCTTTGGTGTAGTCAATAAAGCAGAAGTAGATATTTTTCAGAAACTCTCTTGCTTTTTCTATGATCCAACAGATGTTGGCAATTTGATCTCTCGTTCTTCTGCCTTTTATAAATCCAGCTTGAACATCTGGAAATTCACAGTTCAGTACTGTTGAAGCCTGGCTTGGAGAATTTTGAGCATTCCTTTGCTAGTGTGTGAGATGAGTGCAATTGTGTGGTAGTTTGAGCATTCTTTTTGGCATTGCCTTTCTTTGGGATTGGAATGAAAGCTGACGTTTTCCAATCCTGTGACCTCTGCTGAGTTTTCCAAATCTGCTGGCATATTGAGTGCAGCACTTTCACAGCATCATCTTTTAAGATTTGAAATATGTCAACTGGAATTCCATCACCACCACTAGCTTTGTTCATAGTGATACTTCCTAAGACTCACTTGACTTCTCATTCCAGGATGTCTAGCTCTAGGTGAGTGATCATAGCATCATGATTATCTGGGTTGTGAAGATCCTTTTTATATATAGTTCTGTGTATTCTTGTCACCTCTTCTTAATATCTTCTGCTTCTGTTAGGTCCATACAATTTCTGTCCTTTATTGTGCCCATCTTTGCATGAAATATTTCCTTGGTATCTCTAATTATCTTGAAGAGATCACTAGTCTTTTCCATTCTATTATTTTCCTGTTTCTTTGCATTGATCACTGAGGAAGGCTTTTTTATATCTGCTTGCTATTCTTTGGAACTCTGCATTCAAATGGCTATATCTTTCCTTTTCTGCTTTGCCTTTAGCTTCTCTTCTTTTCACAGCTATTTTAAGGCCTCCTCATACAACCATTTTGCCTATTGCATTTCTTTTTCTTGGGGATGGTCTTGATCCCTGCCGCCTGTACAATGTCATGAACTTCTGTCCATAGTTCTTCAGGCACGCTATTAGATCTAATTCCTTGAATCTATTTGTCACTTAAACTGTAAGGAATTTGATTTAGGTCATACCTGAGTGGTGTAGTGGTTTGCCTTACTTTCATCAATTTAAGTCTGCATTTGGAAATAAGGTGTTCATGATCTGAGTCACAGTCAGCTCCTGGTCTTGTTTTTGGTGACTGTATCGAGCTTCTCCATCTCTGGCTGCAAAGAATACAATCAGTCTGATTTTGGTATTGACCATCTGGTGACATCCAAGTATAGAGTCTTCTCTTTTGTTGTTGGAAGAGGGTGTTTGCTATGACCAGTGTGCTCTCTTGGTGAAACTCTATTAGCCTTTGCCCTGCTTCATTCTGTACTCCAAGTCCAAATTTGCCTGTTATTCCAAGTGTTTCTTGACGTCCTACTTTTGCATTCCAGCCCCCTATAATGAAAAGGACATCTTTTTTGGGTGTTAGTTCTAAAAGGTCTTGTAGGTCTTCATAGAACTGTTCAACTTCAGCTTCTTCAGCATTACTAGTTTGGGCATAGACTTGGATTACTGTGATATTGAATGGTTTGCCTTGGAAACGAACAGAGATCATCGTGTTGTTTTTGAGATTGCATCCAGTACTTCATTTCAGACTCTTGTTGGCTGTGTTGGCTACTCCGTTTCTTCTAAGGGATTCTTGCCCATAGTAGTAGATATAATGGTCATCTGAGTTAAATTCATCCATTCCAGTCCATTTTAGTTTGCTGATTCCTAAACTGTCAATATTCACTCTTGCAATCTCCTGTTTGAACACTTCCAATTTTCCTTGATTCATGGACCTAACATTTCAGGTTCCTATGCAATATTGCTCTTACAGCATCGGACTTTATTTCCATAACCAGACACATCCACAACTTAATGTTTTTGCTTTGGCTCTGTCTCTTTATTCCTTCTGGAGTTATTTCTCCACTCTTCTCCAATATCATATTGCTCTACTCTTCTCTAGCATCATATTGGGCATGTACTGACCTGGGAAATTATTCTTTCAGTTTCCTATCTGTTTGCCTTTTCATAGTGTTCATGGGGTTCTCAAGGCAAGAATACTGAAGTGGTTTACCATTCCCTTCTCCAGTGGACCATGTTTTGTCATAAATCTCCACCATGACCAGTCTATCTTTGGTGGCCCTACATGGCATGGCTCATAGTTTCATTGGGTTAGACAAGGTTATGGTCCATGTGATGAGATTGATTGCTGCTGCTGCTGCTAAGTTGCTTCAGTTCAGTTCAGTTCAGTCACTCAGTCATATCCGACTCTTTGCAACCCCATGAATCACAGCACGCCAGGCCTCCCTGTCCATCACCAGCTCCCGGAGTTCACTCAGACTCACGTCCATCCAGTCCGTGATGCCATCAGCCACCTCATCCTCTGTTGTCCCCTTCTCCTCCTGCCCCCAATCCCTCCCAGCATCAGAGTCTTTTCCAATGAGTTAACTCTTCACATCAGGTGGCCAAAGTACTGGAGTTTCAGCTGTAGCATCATTCCTTCCAAAGAACACCCAGGACTGATCTCCTTTACAATGGACTGGTTGGATCTCCTTGCAGTCCAAGGGACTCTCAAGAGTCTTCTCCAACACTACAGTTCTAAGGCATCAATTCTTCAGTGCTCAGTTTTCTTCACAGTCCAACTCTCGCATCCATACATGACTACTGGAAAAACCACAGCCTTGACTAGATGGACCTTTGTAGGCAATGTAATGTCTCTGCTTTTGAATATGCTATCTAGGTTGGTCATAACTTTTCTTCCAAGGAGTAAGTGTCTTTTAATTTCATGGCTGCAGTCACCATCTGCAGTGATTTTGGAGCCCCCCAAAATGAACTCTGACACTGTTTCCACTGTTTCCCCATCTATTTGCCATGAAGTGAGGGGACCAGATGCCATGATCTTCGTTTCCTGAATGTTGAGCTTTAAGCCAACTTTTTCACTCTCCTCTTTCACTTTCATCAAGAGGCTTTTTAGTTCCTCTTCACTTTCTGCCATAAGGGTGGTGTCATCTACATATCTGAGGTTATTGATATTTCTCCTGGAAGTCTTAATTCCAGCCTGTGCTTCTTCCAGCCCAGCATTTCTCATGATGTACTCTGCATATAAGTTAAATAAACAAGGTGACAATATACAGCCTTGATGTACTCCTTCTCCTATTTGACACCAGTCTGTTGTTCCATGTCCAGTTCAAACTGTTGCTTCCTGACCTGCATATGGGTTTCACAAGAGGCAGGTCAGGTGGTCTGGTATTCCCATCTCTTTCAGAATTTTCCACAGTTTCTTGTGATCCACACAGTCAAAGGCTTTGGCATAGTCAATAAAGCAGAAATAGATGTTTTTCTGGAACTCTCTTGCTTTTTTGATGATCCAGCATATGTTAGCAATTTGATTTCTGGTTCCTCTGCCTTTTCTAAAACCAGATTGAACATCTGGAAGTTCACAGCTCACATATTGCTGAAGCCTGGCTTGGAGAATTTTGAACATTCCTTTGCTAGTGTGTGAGATGAGTGCAATTGTGCAGTAGTTTGAGCATTCTTTGGCATTGCCTTTCTTTGGGATTGGAATGAAAACTGACATTTCCAGTCCTGTGGCCACTGCTGAGTTTTCCAAATCTGCTGGCATATTGAGTGCAGCACTTTCATAGCATCATCTTTCAGGATTTGAAATAGCTCAACTGGAATTCCATCACCTCCACTAGCTTTGTTCGTAGTGATGCTTTCTAAGGCCCACTTGACTTCACATTCCAGGATGTCTGGCTCTAGGTGAGTGATCACACCATCGTGATTATCTGGGTCATGAAGATCTTTTTTGTACAGTTCTTCTGTGTATTCTTGTCACCTCTTCTTAATATCTTCTGCTTCTGTTAGGTCCAGACCATTTCTGTCCTTTATTGAGCCCATCTTTGTATGAAATGTTCCCTTGGTATCTCTAATTTTCTTGAAGAGATCTCTAGTCTTTCTCATTCTGTTGTTTTCCTCTATTTCTTTGCATTGATCACTGAGGAAGGCCTTCTTATCTCTTCTTTCTATTCTTTGGAACTCTGCATTCAGATGCTTATATATTTCTTTTTCTCCTTTGCTTTTCACTTCTTTTCTTTTCCCAGCTATTTGTAAGGCCTCCCCAGACAGCCATTTTGCTTTTTTGCATTTCTTTTCCATGGAGATGGTCTTGATCCCTGTCTCCTGTACAATGTCACAAACCTCCATCCATAGATCATCAGGCACTCTATCAGATCTAGTTCCTTAAATCTATTTCTCACTTCCACTGTATAATCATAAGGGATTTGATTTAGGTCATACCTGAATGGTCTAGTGGTTTTCCCTACTTTCTTCAATTTAAGTCTGAATTTGGCAATAAGGAGTTCATGATCTGAGCCATAGTCAGCTCCTGGTCTTGTTTTTGCTGACTAAATAGAGCTTCTCCATCTTTGGCTGCAAAGAATATAATCAATCTGATTTTGGTGTTGACTATCTGGTGACGTCCATGTGTAGAGTCTTCTCTTGTGTTGTTGGACGAGGGTGTTTGCTATGACCAGTGCACTCTCTTGGCAAAGCTCTATTAGTCTTTGTCCTGCTTCTTTCCATAGTCCAAGGCCAAATTCGCTTGTTATTCCAGGTGTTTCTTGATTTCCTACTTTTGCATTCCATTCCCCTATAATGAAAAAGACATCTTTTTTGGGCGTTAGCTCTAAAAGGTCTTGTAGGTCTTCATAAAACTGTTCAACTTCAGCTTCTTCAGCATTATTGTTTGGGGCATAGACTTGGATTACTGTGGTATTGAATGGTTTGCCTTGGAAACGAACAGAGATCATTCTGTCATGTCCAACTCTGTGTGACCCCATAGACAGCAGCCCACTAGGCTCCTCTGTCCCTGGGATTCTCCAAGCAAGAATACTGGAATAGGTTGACTTTGCCTTCTCCAGATGAGATTGGTTAGTTTTCTGTGACTGTGGTTTTCAGTCTGTCTGTCCTCTGTTGGAGAAGGATAAGAGGCTTTTGGAAGCTTCCTGATGGGAGAGACTGACTTCAGGGGAAACTGGGTCTTGTTCTGATGGGCAGTACCATGCTCAGTATATCTTTAATCCAATTTAAGTTGATGGGTGGGGCTGTGTTCCCTCCCTGTTAATTAAGAAGTAGTAGAGATGAATAGATTAGGTGTTTCTCCACCCATTCCAAAATCTGAGCACCTGAATCCCTTCTATGCCATTTCTATGTTCCATGGGTGATTCTTTTAAAAAGAAAAATTCTCTGCTGCTCAAGAGCAGATGAATGCATCTGTGGAGGTGGTGATGGGGTGAAGAGTTGAAGCAGGTGGTTCCCATTCTTCCTACCACTGATGAATTTATGATTAGAACATTCTGGAATGCAATGTCTGTGGAGAACATATGTGAGTGTTCATAGCACTAGTCATTGTTTAGAAAACTCTGATAGTCTTGAATGCTGTTCCTCAGTATCTGTGTGTGTGTGTGTGTGTGTCTGTGTGCATGTGTGTGCCATAAAATAAAGACCTCTTTCTAGCTTTATATTCTCCAGACAAACTACCTAATACGTCTATACCACATCTGGATAAGACAGTCACAATCATGACCTTTGATCAACACCTGATCTTAGAATTTTTTCTGCATTATCCAAGACTAAATTACGTTCCAAGTGGTTTTAGTGTTAAATGCATTTTTCTACGTATCACTTTTTGCAAAGTTGTAAATGTCTATGAGGTGTAGTTGTACTTCCCTAGTGGCTCAGCGGTAAAGAATCTGCCTGTAATGCAGGAAACGCAAGAGACACAGGTTTGATCCTATGTCAGGAAGATCCCCTGCAAGAGGAAATGGCAACCTACTCCAATATTCTTGCCTGGGAAGCCCCATGAACAGTAGGGCTACAGTACAGGGAATTGCAAAGAGTTGGACACAACTGTGGTGTAGTTAGTTTATTTCTAGCTAGCAGACATTTGATTACTATTAATAACATTTTAGATAAAAGGAAATGCAATAGCACTTGTTAGAACACTATTATTTCACACCTTTTACCTCCCCACCAAAACACACCCTCAAACCCTCTGCCCTCTGTTGCCTTCCCTATGTCACCTGGTAAAAGCTGCATCAAATTTTGTGGTACTTTCTTTTCTTTCCTCCAACCAGGGATTAAACTGTGGCCCTCGGCAGTGAGAGTGCAGAGTCCTAATCAGCAGACGACCAGGGAACTCCCATTGACCATGTTCTTTTTGATGATTTTTTTCTTTGTGTTTTTAATTGTCCAGTATTTTCCTTGTTCACAAATGCAGCCCATGTTTTCACCTGAACAGCAAGACCACCCACTTCAAAATCATACACTTTGTTAAAATAAATCCACTTGCTTAGAAATTCTTTATAGAGCCCTCATATGTCTGTATTGAATGACTTGTTGTGTTAGAGGCTTGCTATAGAATTGTTGCCTGGAATTTCTTTTCATTGTGTTGATCCTTGGCTCTCAAGTCTTCCTAATTTTTCTTATTCTTGGATTCCGTTTTGGGTTTTGCTGAACCACATTCTTAAGCAACTTTAATTTTTTTTCAGAAGTGTGTGTAGTTGTTAAACTTCTCCAGTCCTTGCTTGTCTGAAAAGGTCTTTATTTAGGATAAAGAATAGTATGTTGAAAAGATGTTCCTTTGAAATTTTGAGACATTGTCCCATTGTCTTCTAGCAAGTGGTGTTTGTAATATTTATCACGATGGTTTCTTTTTCCATTCCCCACTGACCTTTTATCACCAGAAGCTTTTAGGATCATGCCTTTATCACTGTTATTACAAAATTTTAGTTACATGTCTCAGTGTGAGCTTTTCTGTGCTTATTCTGCTGAACATTTATTGGGCTCCTTAAAGTTGATGATATTTAATTAAACTCTAGGAAATTTTCTTCTATTATTTCTCTGGCTATTTCCTTCTCTCCATTTTCTTGCTCCATCTTTCTGGAACTCTGATTAGATATCCAGCCTCCAATTTGTGATTTTCTTTATATCTTAGTTTTGTTTTTCTTTTTTCTCTTTTCTAATATGTATTTAACACATCATATTTTAAACTTCTATGACTGTTTTTTTTTTTGCATGTTCCTTTTTACAACATCTTATTATTTTACCTATGCAATATTTTCTCAAATTTCTTGAAGGATTTTTAATAGATTTGGTTTTAACTTATTTTCTATTCCTTCAGTTGCTCCTCTGGGTTAAAAAATATTACATTAGGTTCTTCTAATGTGAGTTGTTGGTTTCTTCAAATGCCATGTCATCCTACATTGTATATTTGGACTTAGAAATGTGGGAATAGAGACTTCCCTGGCAGTCCAGTTGTTGAGACTCAGTGCTTCCAATGCAAGGGGCACAGCTTTGCTCCCTGATTGGGGACCTAAGATCCCACATGCCCTGCAGGGCAGCAAAAAAAAGTATTTTTTTTTAAAAAGCATAGCAATAGGTTGATTTTAAAAAAAAATAGTAGGCATTGATTTTCTTTGGTGCTCAGTAGATATTTCTCCACCTGAAAGGGAAGGCATATCATTTGTTGGGAAGCTTTATTTTGGAGAGTGAAGGGACAGAAATAAGGGAGGCAGGTTGGACACCTTCCATATAGTCAAAACAAAGAGACCTTTACCATAGGGTGCCCGAGAACCACAATAGGTCTCCAGACCTTTCAATTTCTATATAGAACTATTCTCCTGTTTGAAAGTAGAGACAGTCTCTTCACATGAGGATGTGGGGGTGAAGGACATGGTGTAACTACTTTTGACATAGTATTTCAGTTAATCACTGTGAGTTCCACACCATTTCTCAATTCAACTCTGTATCTACGAGCTCCTCGTTCAGAATTCCTCCACCTTCAGCTGCCTCTTCCCCATCTGTCTTCTGTGTTGTGAGCTGTTACTTCCACAACTAGTTCATCTGTTAAATAACTCCATATGTTTTCAGTCTTTCAGACATTTGTCAAAATCTCTGGTCAATCCTTGGGACTTTATCCCCTTTTTAGTTCTATTATAAATATATTCCCTTTTATACTTCTTTAACTGTCATTTCAGTGAGGTTGGAAAAAAAAAAAAAAAAGTAAAGCCTGCCATCCTGAAGCAGGCTGAATGAATTTTAGATAAATCTCATTCTATTGAAGTCTGCTCCAAGGGAAAGAGAATTACAGAAAGTAGTCAGGCTATTTATGCTAATTTTTATGTAGTAGTTTCATCTTTCAAATTCTGTTCCCAGAAGGTCCTGTGGCATTCTAAATATTAAAATGCTGGTTGGCATACTCTCTTACTAAATTATACATGATGTAAATTTAACAATTGTATGCAAATGCTAATTGTTGTTAAACTACTCATACTGCAGTATTAAAATCTGTGTTCACATGTTTATAAAGTTTATAACTTACAAAGTATTTACATATATCTCAGTTGAGCATCATTACAAGCCTTTGAAATAGGTATATCAGGTTATATTAGCTTCTGCATAGTGGTGAAGACGATTAGACTGTCTTGTTTCTAGTCCTGGAGTAGCCAGTTAATTTGCAGAAAACTATCTTAATGTTCTATAAACTACTTAACTTTTCTTACATCCAATTTCCCATCTGTAAACTTATTATATTGGGCTTCCCTGGTAGCTCAACTGGTAAAGAATCTGCCTGCAATGCAGGAGACTTGGGTTCAATCCCTAGGTTGGGAAGATCCCCTGGAGGAGGCCATGGCAACCCACTCCAGTATTTATGCCTGGAGAATCCCATGGACAGAGGAGACTGGCGGGCTATAGTCCATGGGATTGCAAAGAGTCAGACACGACTGAGCGACTAAGTACAGCACACAGCACAGCAAACTTAGATTAATAATGTTAGTTCCCTCAAAAGATTATGATAAGAAATGCAAACACTTGTAAACACTTAGAACAGGGCCTGGTACATAGTTAGCACTCAAGAAATATTACCTATTGTTATTATTTTTCTTTGTAATTGTCTCTTATACCTTTTAACAGATGACAAAATTACGTGACATCAGTTAAGTCTTAAAGTGAAGTCGCTCAGTCGTGTCCAACTCTTTGCGATCCCATGGACTGTAGCCCACCAGGCTCTTCCATCCGTGGAATTTTCTAGGCAAGAGTACTGGACTGGGTTGCCATTGCCTTCTAGGCTCAGTTAATAAGACACAGATCCTGGATACTAATTAATGTGTTCTGACTCCAAATTCAAGGTATTTCCAATATAACATGTTGTTTCAACATGCTAAGAAGATTAGAGATGGACATTGGGGGTGATCAGAAAATTCTGCTGTCCTTAATCATTTACCAAATGATGTGCTGCTATAAATAGAAATTTTGCTAGGGAGAAGGGAGGTAGTCTATTTGAAATAGACATTCAATATCCTTTATCTGTGCTTCCTCAACACTAACCTATTAAATATTTGCTGCAACATGCTCTATCTATTAAGCTAACCTTTGCCCCAGTTGAAGAAGTTCATTGAGAGCATGGATCTGATCATTCATTTTTGCATTCTCAGAGCCATGAACAAAACATATATAACATTTCAAGTTTAAGGATATTTGACGAAGAATTGATGCTTTTGAACTGTGGTGTTGGAGGAGACTCCTGTGAGCCCCTTAGACTGCAAGGAGATCCAATCAGTCCATTCTGAAGGAGATCAGCCCTGGGTGTTCTTTGGAAGGACTGATGCTAAAGCTGAAACTCCAGTACTTTGGCCACCTCATGTGAAGAGTTGACTCATTGGAAAAGACTCTGATGCTGGGAGGGATTGGGGGCAGGAGGAGAAGGGGACGACAGAGGATGAGATGGCTGGATGGCATCACCGACTCGATGGATGTGAGTTTGAGTGAACTCCGGGAGTTAGTGATGGACAGGGAGGCCTGGCGTGCTGCGATTCATGGGGTCGCAGAGTCGGACACGACTGAGAGACTGAACTGAACTGAACTGATGAAAGTTACTTAGCCAAAGGGACATTAGTGACAATACCAAATCCATGTACTCCTACATTCTTGGGCTCTCTAGAGACAATGAACTTAAAAAAGTGAGACTCACTTTGTGGACTTTTTAGGAAAGTTCATTCCATTGCTGTTCTTTAGGAAAGTGGCATGCCACTACATGCCACTGCGAACCAAATGAGCTAAACTTGCAGCACATCAATACATGAAGGATTAATGTTTAAGCAAACAAAATTGTTGAAGGCTCAACAGGTCAAGAACCCACCAGTGCACATAAGATCTTCCACTTGTGATTGTTCTCATTTCTGATCCTAAGATGAGACTTAACTTTATAGATTCTAGAATTCCTTTGCTTTCATTGTTTTTCTATTCCAATTTTTTTTCTTCTGCTCACATGATGCTGATAAAATACAGAATGTTTGCATACATTGTCTCTGAAGCTTCAGAACAGTGGAATCAAAGTCTTCCAGGGCACAGAAGTTTTGTTTGTGGCAGGAAGAAAACAGATGGGATATAAACAGGTTTGGATACACCAGGGATATTAATGATGTTGCATGAAAATAAATAAGTATATCTAAAGAGCACACACATTATTTTCACTCTTCTCCATCATATTTTCCCCTAAATCCTATGTCACAGACAGAAGATTGCTTTTAACAATAGCAGAGGCAGACAGAACATTAGAATATAATTTTTCTTCCTTATCACAGGGGATCAGAAGGGCACAGATTAGAGTCTTGGAATTGATACACCAAAGCTATAAATAGCATTCAAATATGGTAAGAAACTTTTAGTGAATTTCAAAACTAAAACTAAAATTTCAAAACATGGAAAAGCTTCCATCTCATGATGATAACTTGCATGTACTTTCTAACAGATGGCATGGCCATCCACATTTTTATGTATGTTGGAGGGATTTTTAAAAATGTAGCTGGTATTTATCTATTGTCAGTTGAACTTAAAATTGTCATCAAAACAGTGTCCATACTGACAACCACAACTCAACCAGAGTCTGAGGAACTAATGGGTCAGAAATCCTTAATAAATTTTGAATAAAAGGAAAGTGGAGGATCCTGAGAACAAACTGGTTAAAGCTCCAACAGAGCTAACTGGAAAAAAAGCAGCATTGGCTTTTCCTGGGCCCCATGTCAAGATTTGGGGGCAGGAGGGTCTTGTCAAAGCAATACTTAAGTGTAGCAATGCTTAAGGTGGGTGATCTGTCCCATGTTTATTTCCTGCTGCTAACTACCTTCTAGTCCTAGCTTTGTGTGCTGCTCTGCTATGGAAAACCCAATAGCCAGACATACCTCTGAAACTTCAGCAGCTAGAATGGACTTCAGATGGCCCATTTCTGAGGACTGGGCAGAGAACTTCGGGTTTGATATTAGGTCATACTCAGCTCAGCATGTGGTAGAGGTCAGTCCCAGGTTGGATTCCCGGGGATAGAGATTCTGATTTAGACATTAGCATACAGGGCTTTCGGAGAAGGCAATGGCAACCCACTCCACTACTCTTGCCTGGAAAATCCCATGGATGGAGGAGCCTGGTAGGCTGTAGTCCATGGGTTCACGAAGAGTCAGACACTTACTGAGTGACTTCACTTTCACTTTTCACTTTCTTGCATTAGAAAAGGAAATGGCAACCCACTCCAGTGTTCTTGCCTGGAGAATCCCAGGGACAGCAGAGCCTGGTGGGCTGCCATCTGTGGGGTCGCACAGAGTCAGACACCACTGAAGCGACTTAGCAGCATACAGGGCTTTCCTGGTGGCTCAGATGGTAAAGAATTCACCTGCAATGCAGGAGACCAGAGTTTGATCCCTGGGTCAGGAAGATTTGGAGAAGGGAATGGCTACCCATTCCAGTTTCTTGCCTGGAAGATCCCATGGACAGAGGAGCCTGATGGGCTACAGCCCATGGGGTCTCAAAGAGTCGGACATGACTGAATGACTAACTCTAAGTAACACTGGCTCCTGGGATGTGCACTGCCCAGACTGTGAGCAGCAAACTTTGCCTTTGTTTAAGGCCACATCTAAAGGTAGGGTCCTGGATGACTGGGACTGATCCCAGAGCTCCATGGAGTGCTTCATGACAGTTCTCACAACAGCGAGAATATTAAGTTATGCTAACGGTATCTGACACTGTCCTATGCCCTCTCCAGGTGTTACTTCACAAATCTTCCACACAACCCCATGACGCACGTAGTTTTGCATCTCACATTTGTTAAGGAAGCTGAAGGGACACAGGCAGGGAAGGGACCAGGAGTGTTTCCTTCTCCCTCACTCAGAGAAGATGAGGAATTCAGGAGTCATGAATGGTCCCATGTGCGCTGCCCATCTTTCTTATTTTCCCACATTGTCTTTATGCTTGGATACTCCCAGAGTACCAAGGTGCTCCTCCCTGCACAGCTGGAAGAGGCAGAATGTCAGCCAGAGAGGGTATAAGGGGCTGGTCTGGAGTCAGGCTTTCTGAGAAAGGACAGTCTCTCTGAAGGCTTTTCTGAGTTCTAAATACAAGAGCGGTGCCCGAATCAATTTGAAAACATGCTTCAATCTGTCTTCAATTTATGTTCCCCAGATATAAAGGGAGAGAGATTGTGTGGCTATATACAAATATCACTTCCCCTTGGCTTCATATGCCTTGGGTGACTTTTTGGTCTCTGTAAGTACTTATGAAATGGAGAAACTAACCTCTAAGGTGAGCTAGAGGTAACCCTTTAGTTGGACTAAAGGGACTTTAAGACTCCTCCCAGCTCTAAAAATTTTATGTTGCTATCAAAGTTGATAACAATTAATAAAGTGAATTCGGAAGAAAAAAGATTTAGAAACACCCTGAAAATATAAAGTGTCAGATATTGCTATTAATAACAGAATGCGGTTCTTACTGGTGGTTTGGATTCATGAGACAGCATTAATTTCTTTATTTCATAAACTTGGCTGTGTCCTAGAAGTTTCAATGCATTTTAAAATTAAAATTGAGACTGGCTTTATATCTAAATCCTGCTTGCTGCCCTTCCATTTCATCTCCTACTTTGCAGACTTAGTGGTGATGAAAACACCAAGGACATCTTCAAAGAGAAGGTTACTTGAAGCAGCTGCCACTCAAGCGTGGCTTTGGGGACTGTCACCTTTTCACTTTGTTTTCACCTGTGCCCCTCACAGCTCATAGTGCTGAAGCTTGAGGAGCCTCAGGGAAGAAAAAACTGTGTTTGAGTAGGTAAATGGTAGGTGAATGAGAGAATCCAATTTGGACAGGAGGAAGAAATTTCCAGATGCAACTTCTCAGCTCAGTTCTCTCACATCTATTGGGTAGAAGGTACTGTGCCAGGGTGGCATCAGACATGTGGTCACAGTTCCTGTCTTCAAGTGGCTCTCAGTCTAGGGGGAGAGAAAAGACAGACTCGGGTTTGTCCAGCACTCTTCCAGAAATGATCAGCAGTTTAACAGATGGAGAAAAGGAATGTGGGCAGATGAGGAAAATAACAATAACGGCCCCCGTTTGTGGAGTACTTATTAGAGGCCATGTGTTTCAGTAACCTCTTTTCACTTAATTATTCCAACAATCATACTTGAAAGCCACTGTTATTATTAAACTTGGTTTAAAGAGGTAACATGGTTTCCCTTGGGTCACTTACCTAATTTGTGGTAATGCTTGGATTCAAACCTCGATTGTTAAAATGTATTAGTTTTGTTTTGTTTGTCTGAGAACTATCCTGCTAAAGCATAAATTATTCTTTTTTTAAATTGGAGGATAATTGTTTTACAATATTGTGTTGGCTTCTGCCATACAACAACATGAATCACCCACAAGTACGCATATGTTCCCTCCCTCCTGAATCTCCCCCGCCTCTGCCACCCTATCCCACCCCTCTGAGTTGTCACAGAGCACCAGGTTGAGCTCCCTGTGCCCATATAGCCTCTGCCCACTGGATGAACCTAGAGCCTGTTATACAGAGTAAAGTAAGTCAGAAAGAGAAAAATAGATTTTATATATTAATATAGATTAAAATAGATTAATATAGATTAAAATAGATTAATATATTAATTTAATTAATATATAATATATATATTTATATAATATATATATAGGTAAACTAGAAAGAGGGTACTGATGAACCTGTTCTCAGGGCAGGAATAGAGAGGCAGGCATAGAGAACAGACTATGGACACAGTAGGGGAAGGAGAGGGTGGGACTAATTGAGAGAGTAGTATTAACATATATACCATGTGTAAAATAAATCTATTTTTATTGAATTATAATTTACAATGTTGTATTAAAAAGCAGAGACATTACTTTTTCAACAAAGGTCCGTCTTGTCAAGGCTATGGTTTTTCCAGTAGTCTTGTATGGATGTGAGAGTTGGACTGTGAAGAAAGCTGAGCGCCAAATAATTGATGCTTTTGAACTGTGGTGTTGGAGAATACTCTTGAGAGTGCCTTGGACTGCAAGGAGATCCAACCAGTCCATCCTAAAGGAGATCAGTCCTGGGTGTTCATTGGAAGGACTGATGCTAAAGCTGAAACTCCAATACTTTGGCCACCTGATGTGAAGAGCTGACTCATTTGAAAAGACCCTGATGCTGGGAAAGATTGAGGGCGGGAGGAGAAGGAGAGGATGAGATGGTTGGTTGGATGGCATCACCGACTCAGTGGCCATGGGTTTGGGTGGACTCCGGGAGTTGGTGATGGACAGGGAGGCCTGGTGTGCTGCGGCTCATGGGGTCTCAAAGAGTCGGACACGACTGAGAAACTGAACTGAACTGAACTGAATGTTGTATTAACTTCTGCTGTACAGCAAAGTGATTCAGTTATACACATATATAATTCTTTCCTATATTCTTTCCCATTATGATTTAATCCCAGGGTATTGAATATAGTTTCCTGTGCTATAGAGTAGGACCTTGTTGTTTATCCATCTTATAAATAATAGTTTGCATTTACTAACCCCAGAGTCCTAGTCCATCTCTCCTCTCCCACTTGGCAACCACAAGTCTGTTCTCTGTTTCTGTGAGTCTTATTCTGTTTTGTAGATAGGTCCATTTGTGTTATATTTTAGATTCTACAAATAAGTGATATCACATGACATTTGTTTTTCTCTTTATGACTTATTTCACTTAGCATGATAATCTCTAGCTCCATCCATGTTGCTGCAAATGGCATTATCTCATTCTTTTTTTGCAGTTGAGTAGTATTCGATTGTCTCTGGAGAAGGTGATGGCACCCCACTCCAGTACTCTTGCCTGGAAAATCCCATGGACGGAGGAGCCTGGTAGGCTGCAGTCCATGGGGTCGCTAAGAGTCTGACACAACTGAGCAGCTTCACTTTCAC
This sequence comes from Capricornis sumatraensis, assembly GCF_032405125.1. Lineage (NCBI taxonomy): Eukaryota > Metazoa > Chordata > Mammalia > Artiodactyla > Bovidae > Capricornis > Capricornis sumatraensis. Next base: position 101,224,733 of record NC_091092.1, on the reverse strand, counting down.
TCTTCACTTTCATGCATTGGAGAAGGACATGGCAACCTGCTCCAGTGTTCTTGCCTGGAGAATCCCAGGGACGGGGGAACCTGGTGGGCTGCCGTCTATGGGGTCACACAGAGTCAGACATGACTGAAGTGACTTAGCAGCAGCAGTATTCTATTGTATACATTGTATGTACCACAGCTTCTTTATCCACTCATCTGTCGATGGACATTTAGGTTGTTTCCATGTCTTGACTATTGTGAATAGTGCTGCTGTGAACATAGGGCACACCTAGATTTTTTTGACTCTAAATGTTTCACTGTCAATTACTATATTCTTTTGCATTCCCCCAAGGTGGTCACCTACTATTCTGACTTAGGAGACTGAGGTATGGTTGATATGAAATGTGGAAGACTGAATAAGATATGTGATAAAAACAGGAAGACACATATTCTGGGAAAAATGAATAGCCCAAGAGAAGATGAAAATACAGATAAATCCTGGGACTCTGAGCAGGGGGTGACAGGGACACCTACTGCACAAGTGAGTGTGTGGATGTGTATGGGGGGACAGTATACAGAAAGATGAGGAGGAGGGGCTGGGGAAGAGTTACATATGGACAGGTGGGGGACAGCTGGAGTAGAGTTGTAATCTGAATCAGGACTCATACCTGTTCATTCTCACCAAATCTGTGCATTGTTGTGACACCTAATGTGATGAATTTTTGCAAAACTGTATACACTTTACACACACACACACATGCACACACACAGTAACAGTGAGATCTGTCCCATGGAGAGTTGAACTCAGCTCATTAAAAAGCTGCAAAGGTTCTCAAACATGAACATACATGAGCATCCCCCAGGAAGCTTGTTAAAGCCTGCTGAGATTGCTGGGCACTAGCCCTGGAGATGCTGATTTCATAAGTCTGGGGGGGGGGGCCCTGAGAATTTGCATTTCTAACCAGCTTCTGGGTGATGGTGATGCTGCTGTTCTGGGGACCAAGCTTTGCCTGGTGCTGGTGGAGAGTGGGGTGTGCCTTTGCTGTGAGTGATAAGTGAAGAGGGTCCACATTAGAATGTTAAAAATCATCAGCTTCCTGAGACCAATGTCAGGTCTGTGTTCTGTCTCCAGCTTTGCCCTCTCCACCCTGTTTCTTCCAGGCCCCATCCTGTAGCATACAGTTTTTCAAAAGCAGGAGTCTGATTACATCACCCTCCTTCTTAAAAATGGCAGTGGCACACTTGTGGACACAAGGGCGGGGGTGGGAGGAGAAGGTGGGATGAATTGAGAGAGTAGAATTGAAACATACATATTACCATATGTAAAATTAGATAGCCAGTGGAAATTTGCTGTATGACGCAGGGAGCTCAAATCTGGTGCTCTATGACAACCTAGAGGGGTGGGATGGGGTACAAGTTGGGAGGGAGGTTCAAGAGGGAGGGGGCATACATATACCAATGGCTGATTCGTGTTGATATATTGCAGAAATCACCACAACATTGTGAAATAATTGTCTTCCAATTAAAAATAAATAAATAAAATGACAGTAGCTCCCTTAGCTCCCTTGACCTTGGCACTGTAGGTGAAACCTTTCAGCACCCTTCTTACCTCTTTAATCCCTCGCATTCTCTTTCATAAGACACCATGCAGGTCCCTGAAACAAACCACATTGCCTTTGACCTACATCTGTAGTGCCAATCTCCCTTGGCCCACGTCTCTTCATTTGGCTAAGTTCCACTTTACTTGGAAGTATTGTCTTCGAAATCAACTCCATGGGAAGGGCTTTTAAGACCTTGGCGATGCCCCTTGAAGGCCTCTGTAAAGCTCTCTTGCACAGTATAGAAATGGTCTGGTGACAAGGCTGAGTTGTCACTAATCCGGGGGCTCCTTGAAGGCAGGCACTGAGTCTTGGCACTAAGTACATGAATAAGCAAGTTGATCAATTACAGTTGAACTAGTGTCATTTCAGATCTAGCAAGTATTAACCATCTTATCTGCTCTTCCTGGGTTAAAGGATTATGTGCTTTCTTAGAGTCTGAGCTACCATGGGAAAAACTCACTCACAAATAGCATAAGGAAATGACAACATGCCATTAATAACCCAGAAGAAGCAGTATCTGTTTTAGGATTTTTCCATCTGGGCACTACAAACCAGAAAAGCAACTGTTTTGCCTCCACAAAGAATGTATTTTTTTTTTAACATCACACTTTCCAAAAGGACACTCCTTCTGTTGCATTTTGATCTATCCTGATTTAATTTAAAGTTTGGAGATGGGGTTTGACCTTATCTATCAGTGGTTGAGCCGTTGTCTCAGGGAAATGCAGTTTGAAACTCATTAATAGGGTAGCCTGTATATTATAACTTAGAAGCTCTGGGTTATCACTGATGCTTGCAATTGCTATGGAAACTGGGCTCATATGCACCTTTCAGAGTCTGCTTTAAAACAAGAAAAAAAAGAAGAGGAAAGAATAAGATATTTGTACCCAGCATGCATAGGCAGGTTCAGTGATGCAAATATGCTCTGCCTACACAATGATAAAAACAATTTTTTTTATATTTTTAAGAGCTAATAATGTAAAACCTTATATTAGAGAACTGTGTTTATACTGCTGAGAAAAAATGCCTAAGGCAGCTTTCGCTGCAGTCCCCCTCCCCACCACAAATACAGACACACACCAGCAATTTTCAGTTTTCCCCAGATTTTTTGCAGCCTGCGTCCTTAAATCCCCCCAGAGCCCCTGCACATGCAGCTTCAGCTGCCAAAGCCCAACCCATGTGGACATCAGCAAAGAGTTCAACCTCTCCTCCCCCCACCCCATTGCCTACGAATGTATATAAATGCTGCCTCTTGCAGCTTAGGGACTGACTTTTCCATTTTAAAATGATAGTGCTAATTTGATGAAGTTTCTTATCAAAGATTTCTGGGTGTATTCTTCCTTTCATTTTGGTTTTGGAGATTCCATCCCTCATCCGTCTCCCTGCCCACCTTTCTCCCTAATAATCTTAATGATCGAAGTATGATATTGTTGGGCTTCCTTGATGGCTCAAGCGGTAAAGAATCCACCTGCGATGCAGGAGACACAGGAGAGGCGGGTTCGATCCTTGGGTAGGGAAGATCCCCTGGAGGAGGAAATGGCAACCCACCCCAGTATTCTTGCCTGGGAAATCCCATGGACAGAGAAGCTTAGCAGGCTACAGACCATGGGGTGGCAAACAGCCAGACAGCACTGAGCACACAAGCATGCATGTATGTATGGTATTTTGTTGGGCCAACAATAATGTAAGCAGTCAACAACATCCCTGGGGGAAAGTGTAGGCTGCCACCTGAGACAGAAGTGAGGGGCAGTAAAGAAGCCAGAACAAGTTGGGGAGAGGGGCAGTGCATAGAAGTGGCTCCTGGGGATTAGCAGATACAAACTATTACAAACAAAATAGATGAACAAGGACCTACTACTGTATAGCGTGAGGAATTAGAGTCAATATCCTGTAATAAGCCATAATGGAAAAGAATATATACATTTAATTGAAGTATAGTATAGTATAGTATAGTATAGTATATAGGGCTTCCCTGGTGGCTCAGGTGGTAAAGAATCTGCCTGCAACGCAGGAGACCTGTGTTTGATCCCTGCCTGGGTCAGGAAGTTCCCATGGAGAAGGGCATGGCAACCCACTCCATATTCTTGCCTGGAGAATCCTAACGACAGAGGAGCCTAGCGAGCTCCCTAGGGTTGCAAAGAGTTGGACACAACTGATCAACTTTCATTTTTATTTCACAGTATATAGTTATATAACTGAATCACTTTCCTGTACACCAGAAAGTAACACAACACTGTAAATCAACTATACTTCAATTTTTAAAAAGCGGCTCCTGAGTCGTGTGGCCTCACACAGGACCTCATCTTACTCCCCTCTGACTCCCAGATCACCTATCCAGCCACCTCATTCTGTCCACCTTGGCTCTTCCCCACTCCTCACTTTTGCCCCCACTTGCCAGCCTCTTGCCAGGGGGCCCTCCCTCAAAGACCTGATTTGTCACCAGGGTAGCACAGGAGTGGCAGAACTCATTTGTAAAACAGAGAGGAACTGGCTCAATGGCCCAAGTAAGGGGCATAAAATGTTAACACAGTAGAAAAATGCAAGAGGTTTATGGTCTTGAATGTTATCATTTCTGTCTCAGGATTTCCCTACACAACTGGAGTCTTTCCTCTTCTGTTTTCCTCCCTTAGAGTTTTTCTTCTGTCAGGCTCCAGCCTGGCTGGCCTCTCTTGCTGCCACTCTCCTGACTTTCTTCCACCTCTCCTCCCCAGCCATCTGGGGAGGGATGAGGATGGGTCCCTCTCTCCTTCCAGCACAAGCCAGCACCTTCCCCAACCCACGGTTTCAACCATGAGCCCCAATGTTCCAAAAGAGGACATACAGTGGCATAAAGCAGGAACCAAAAAAAGGAAGCATTGTTCACATTTTACATAACTGCTTCACTTCTGGGACAAAGTATCTACAATTCCTCATTCAAATAAGATCAAAACTCTGAGCAGAAAAGGATTCTCCCAGAAAACAATGCAGAACCATTTGTTACTGCCTCAGAGGTCCTCATCTCTCTTGGTTTACCTCTTACTTGTGAATCCTTCCATGGTGGGCCCCTAATCCCTCTTTACTGCCCGCCTCCCTAATCCCAGCCAGGTGTGAGCAGGGTGTCTGATGCTGCTGAACTAGACCAGGTCTCAAGGGCTAGGCTCCCTCCGTCCTCACCTTCAGGAGACCAGAGCTCCTCTGAAGGCTGCTGCTTGCTCCGCAGGCATGTGGAAATCCCTTCGTTGCTTTCAAGCCTTTAATGTAATCTAAATCAGGACGTGTCCCTCATTAAATACAGGCATCCTCTTTGAAAGTCTTCATCAATGAATATTTCAGAACCATACAGGTCTCCCGCACTAGACTTAGACCTTCTTGAGGGCAGAGATTGTGTTTCATTCATCTTTCTTTCCCTGGCTACTGCACCTGACACAGGGCCATACTTGGTAAATGCACACACAAAAAATTTGTGCACTTCAAAGTGCAATTGACAAATATACTTGCCCCTGGTGGCATCTTTGTATGAATGAATGTCTCAGGCTCCTGGCTGAGCACAACCTCAGAGCAGGGGATGGGAGGTGGTAGCAGAAGGATGTGGACAGTGTGGCAGAGGTCACAGGCACCTCTTAGAATAGATTGGAGGACATTCTCCTTAGACCAGTTGCACTGTCTATACAGAAAAGCAGCCCCTGCTACAAGGTCAGGGCAGATGTATGTGATTAGGGAGGAGGGGTGGGGTGGGATGGGGTAGGGTGGGATGGGGTGGCTTCCACCACCATTAAGGACCTGCACAGATCCAGTGTTGTATGGTGGAGAAAACACCTTGGCTGAGTCAGCCAGACAGGCCTGGTTATGAATCCTGATTCTACCACCTAGCAGCTATACATTTGGGCCATTTATGCAATGTTATTTATTTGAAATTTTCTCATTTCTCAAATGGGCAAAATACTATTTCAAAACATCATTGGCATCACTGAAAGAGATAAGGCTTTCAAAGCCCTGGTACCATGTCTGATACACTGCGTATACTCAATAAACGGTGATTAGTAGTAGTGGCAGTGGTAATAGTATTGCTTTAATTATTTGGCTAAGTGGAGAACTCTTCTCTTCCTCATCATTTCTTCACTAAGATTTTGTGTTCTCTTGATGACAGTTCAGAGTTAATGACTCATTGAGAGCGAGTCATAACTTTTAAAGCCAGTGAGCTTAAACTTCCACCTTTTTTTTTTTCTAATTTTTCCCCCTCCCTTCCCAACTCTTCACTTCTGGGTACCTCTTTCTCTCACTTTTATAATCCCCTCCCTTTCATCAATATTCACACCATGTTCTTCATTTACTCTAAGGTGTGAAGGGTTGATAAGTACCTACAGTGTTACTCCCAGAACAAAATCCTTTAAGAGAAACAATTCTGATACTTTGAGTTCAGTGTTTGTCAAATTGAGGTTGTAATTTAAAGGAACCAATTTAGTAGCTCTTGACTATCATTTTTTAAAAAATAATACTCTGTCTTATTATAGCATGTTATTTAGTATACTAATGTAGAGGGGAAACAATGGAAGCAATTTCAAAGTCTAGGGGGGGAAATAGATTTGCTTTGACCTTCAAGTGGAAGTTACTCTTTTTTAGCAATCCATTTATACCATTTTCTGTCCCAGGTTTTAAATAGCCAGCCTGGCTGAATTTCATACTTTAAAATGAGTGAACAAATGGTGACATCAAAGGAGTTAAGCAGAGGAGGTGATATTGATAAAAAGTTGAAACTGGAACTGAACATTATCAGATTCCTTTTTCCAAAGGAAAATCAAACTTAAATAATAAAGGTCCATTTTCTATGCATCCTAATACCATGTCACTTAATTAGGAAATCATGATTTGGAAAAAAAAAATCTTTCTAGATTACATTGACATGAGTACCAAAATCACCACAAAGAAAAGGAAAACCTGATAAAGTGAATCACATCAAAATCAAAATCTTTTACTTTGCAAAAGTGTCTCTAAGAGGATAAGAAGCTACCAATTGTGAAAAAAAAAATTGCAAAGAACTCTCAAAGCTGAATAGTAAAATGATCAAAATAGAAAATGAGCAGAAAGCATTTCACCAAAGAGGATCTACAGATTGCAAATAACAGAGTCGGACACGACTGAAGCGACTTAGCAGCAGCAGCACATGGGAAGATGTTTAACATCATTAGCTATTAGCAAATGGCAATTTAAGACACCAGTACACATATATAAAAATGACAAATAAAAAATAGATATAACACCAAATGCTGGTGAGGATGCAGAGAAACTGGAATGCTTACACGTTGCTGGGTGCTGGTGGGAATTTAAAATGGCACAGTCACTCTGTAAAACAATTTGGCAGTTTCTTAGGAAACTGCAACTACCAAGCAAGCCAACAATTGCACTCCTGGGCATTTAGCCCAGAGAAGTGAAAACTTATGTTCACACAAAAACCGGTACATGAATGTTCATAGCAGCTTCATTTGTAATACCAAAACTTGGAACTAGCCCATATGTCCTTGAATGGATAAAAGGCTAAAAAAATCTGGTATATCCCAAAAGGTTACATGCTATATGTTTTCATTTATGTAATATTCTTGAATGACAAAATTATAGAAATGGAGACCATGTGGTTACAAAAGGGCAACCTGAGGGAATGATTCTTGCTGTGATGGAATGTTCTGTATCTTGATTGTAGTGATGATGTCAATATCTTCTTGTGATGGTGTACTAGTTTTACAATATGTTACCAGGGGGAATCTGGGTGAAGTGTACACAGGCTTTCTCTGTATTATTTCTCACAACAGCATGTGAACCCACAATTACCTCAGTAATGTTTCAAAGAGAAAAGTGGAAACACACACAAAACCTTTGAGCTGTCTTCTGTCCACATACATTCTGGGACTGTAATCATGTCACTGGTTGCACAGGAGTCTATTGTGAAAAAAAACCTCAGTTGTTCTCTAAAAGGTAATTAGAACAAATGATGAACTAATAATAGCAGATTATTTGGCAGGCTGTAAACCAAAAAGGTGTAAAATTTAGCAACTGAATTTTATTTCCTGACTATTACCCTTCTGCTATGTAATCTATTTTCTCCACATCTTAGAAGACTGAGGGGGCCATGATGGTTGAAACAGAAGTGACACTGTGGCAACAAATGAAAGAATATTTGAGAGAAGGAAGCGCTTCTCATGTTTTTACCATCTATGATACTCCATAAAAACTGTGCTGTGTATGCCCCAGAAAAGTGAAAGTGAATTTTATCATAATTTGCGTTCAGTGTTTACAAGAAAATGACTAAATGTTTTCTTATTAAAAAATAGTCCTTTTTCCGAATTATCAGGTTAAAATTGCTCCAATGTCCACTCTCCTATGTGGACTATAAGGGCAGATTTGATATCAGTTATTCTTAAAAGTCTAATATTATCTCAGTGGTTCCTTCTCAGACCTGTCTTACTCTCTCCACCCTTTGCTTCCTCAGTCCTCCTGGGGCATGAGGGAACAAAGGGTGGAGAGGGCAAGACTTCCTGGGGATGAGGAAATAAAGAGTGGAGAGGAGAGGAGAGGAGGTCTGGAGAAGGGACCACAGAGATAACATTAGACTTTCAAGGATAATTGACATCAAATCTGCCCATATAGTGCACAAAGACAGAGTAGAATATTGGGACAATTTTAACCTGATAATTCATGGGAAAAGGACTTTTTAAAAATAAGAAAACATTTAGTCATTTTCTTATAAACACTGAAAACAAATTAAGATAAAATTTAAAGCTAAAATGCAATAACTCTTATAATATATTCCCTCTCAATTAAACAGGCCGATCACCCTGAAGACAAGTGTTTTGCAGCCTGAATATTCATCAGACTACATAACCCACTGTACCAATCTCATTTTCCCTTTGTCACAAAATGGTTTCTATTAAAGCTAGTATGGCTAGAAGTGAATATAAATTAGCCTCCCCCCACCCTTTTTAAACCTTTAACACATCAAAAGCTATATACTATGTACATGTACTTTAACGAACACTTTTCTCAAAGTAATGGGGTTTTAGACGAATATCAGAATCGGTATTTATGGCAAAGAACCAGAGTACCAAGTGATTTTTTTTCCAGTTAAGCTATTATTTGCTATGTTTACCATTGAATTATCACAGCGCAATGTAACTGGTAAGTAGTTCAGTACTTGCACGAGCTGCACAGAACAAGAAGCTGAAGATTACAGGAACAAGTTGTGGATCCAACAACTGCAGCATGGATCGAGAGTTGTCTGCTCGATCAAACCCAATCTACTTGTCGTCTTCGTCATCATCACTGTGGTAGCAGCAGGTCTGTGTCTGCAGGCCTTCGTCGCTGGTGGCGCCTTGCTCTGCTTCTTCCTGGGTGGTAGTCTTGTCGTGGCTTTCCTCGTTTCTATCATCCTCATCCTCGTAATCATGCAGTAGATCTCTGGAAATCAGTTGTCGGGCGAGTTTGATGTTCTTTCCTTCACTGTAGTGAAGTTTCCTTTTCATTTCAAACTGCCGATGTTTCTCTTGCCTGTCAAGGTAGATTTTGCTGCTGTGCGCTCCATCCAGTTCGGGCTCCCGCCCTGGATAGTTGGAATCGGAGGTGTAGGTGTCGGCCAATCTCTTGGTTAAGCTGTCGAGGGCCGTGGCTTCACTCTCTTCACTTCTTTCCCCATAATTCTGCAGACCGAGCTGGGGAGTGTTGGGCTCATTCATCTTCATGAAATCGTAGTGTCTGTACTCTGGACGGTAGGTCGCCAAGATGTTCGACTCGTCCCACTTTTGGGATTTCTTTCTATGGACCTCCTGGAGTGGTCCACCGGACTGCTGGGCCGAGCCTGCGACTGAGGAAGTGGTGGAACCTTTGTTTTTCAGGATTCCCTTGATGGGAGGTGGTGGGGGCTGACATCTTTGGAGAGTGAAGGGCCGCCGCTGAGTGTTGGGTCGCCGCAGCTGCCCGCCGCCGTGCTTCAGGCACAAACTGCTGCGCGGTCTGGCTGCTGGACTGTGCCTCCTGCCCTAAAGGCCTCGCCCCATCTCCTGCGTCACAAAGTACCCCCCGGGTGACGCCACAATGGGCGCAGCCGCCATCAGCACCGCCGTCAGCACCGCCATCAGTGCCTAGGGGAAGGGTTCAGAAGAGTGGAGGGGATGCCCAAGCTGACCTTTTTTTTTTTTTTTTTTAAAGTGTAAGATTAGAAAGTCTGGAGAAGGGCATGGCAACCCACTCCAATATTCTTGCCTGGAGAATCCCATGGACAGAGGAGCCTGGTGAGCTACATACCCCATGGAGTTACAAAGAGTCAGACATGACTAAGCCACTAACACACACAAAATAGAAAATCTCCATTTGTTGCACGTGAAACCGGGAAACACTGTCTTGTGAATTTCTCTATCCCCTGTCTGTGCAGGTGGACTGTGTAGAACGTATTTCTCCCTGGGGGTCATGGTCCAAAGTTTCAAAGCCACTCCTTGGGTTGGAAAGACTGGAGGCCTAGGCACTAGAGCGACCATTCACTTCCAACCCTCCCCCACAAACAGGACCCCTGCCCCTCTCTCCTGTTGCTACCCACACCTCCCTTTCCCTGTACCTACACACCCACACAAACCCTTCTTCCTGCTTTCTGACCAGCCCTTCGATTAATGGTCTGGATGCCCAGCCACTTACGGGTACCATTGGTAACTTCACCGCCTCCTCCCTCCCTGCCCACCCCAACATCTTCCCTGATCACCTATTGCTTCCTCTCCCATCCAGTACTTCGCTACTGGCTTAACTATTAATATTTCAAGAAACTCCAGCTCTATCTCTTCTGCCACTACCATCTCTGGTCAGGGTTACAGCCACAGCCTTTGAACTAGCCCCCATCACTCACCCCATCGGGTCTCCTGCTGGCTTCCAACTTCTCATTCACCTTCAATTCAGTGTGGTTTTTTAAAAACACCATCAAATCTTGTCACATCTCTCTTTCAAACCCTTTAATGGCTGCCCATTTTCTTTTAACATAAAGTCAGAAATCCAGAAGAGGTGGAAAAGCAGCTCTATGAGGGTCTGTGATACCAATTTGGAGCCCTCTCCGAGCCATTTCTCTCCAGCCTACCTCTAGCTTTTCCTCCCTGCCTTTTAGTTCCAGGAGCAGTCCCCTTCCTTCCTTCCTATCCCAGAGTTTCTCTCTAGGTTCTTCCCACAACCTGTAATGTCCTTTGATATTTCATCTCAGTCCTGACTGCCTTACAGGAGCCTGTTTCCTGACCTCCAAAGCATATCAGCCTTCCTGTGTTTTCATGGCCTCTCTTATTGTCTCCAGCAGCAGTCATAGTTGTGGCCATTATGTTTGTTATCTGTGTACACTAGATGGTGAACTCCAAGACACAAGGGAAGGTGTCTGTTTTTTCTCACCATTATCTTCATCTTCACAGCATGATGCTGTACCTGGTACATAGTAGATATTACCATAATTTTTACAGAATGAATAATAAGTGATAGGCTAGTGCTACTTTGTGCATCCTCAGCCGTTTCCGACCCTTTGTACCCCGTGGACTGTAGCCCACCAGGCTCCTCTGTCCATGGGGATTCTCCAGGCAAGAATACTGGAGTGGGTTGCCATTTCCTCCTCCAAGTAATCTTCCCGACCTAGGGACTGAACCTTAATCTCTCGTGTCTCCTGCACTGGCAGGCAGATTCTTTACTACTGAGCCACCTGGGAAGCACATAATAGGTGATAGGTGATAGGTAATTGGAAGTCTGAGATTTGTGAATGCAGAAAAAGGGACTCCAGAGCTTTCACTGTCAGTTACAAGTTGTTCAGTCATGTGACAAAAACACCTCACATGTGGAATTTGGGGGCTGTTCCAAAGAGTGACTTTGAAACATTTTGTCCTTCACGGGCCTCATATTTCATAGGCAGTAACATTCTTCTCAAAAACAAAAAGGAAATTCAGATCCAGTTTCACATCTTCCCCTCCAGGTAGCATTCACAAGGTGTTTTTTTTTCCTCTTCTGTTAACATTTTGCTTCCTCTTTTCTCCCTCAAGGTCTTTCCACATTTTAAAACACAAAAGCAAAAGCATGAAAGAACTGTAAAACTTTTACAAGGGTCTTAAGCACCTTAGGTTCAAGTTGTCCTGTATTCTCCAAAGTCCTACTAACTTCAGGAACTCTGCAATCGCTTTAAAACTGTATTATTCATCTCAGAAAAAGAATTTTCTGATACTGTACTCTTTGAATAAAAAAAACCTGTATTGTGTGGTAAGAGCTTTCAGGGATTCAAAAGCTGATATTCAAGGCTATAGGAAACCCCTCCGGTATGTGAGGAGGAAAAAAAAGAAAAAAAAAACAACTTTCATTACTGTATTCAGAAATACTCCAGGCTACTCTTTTCAAAAACCTGTCTGAAAGGCAGCACAGACCCACACAAATGCAATTGGTCCTGGCTGGTAGGCACAGTGGGTCTGTGCGTGTTTAGCTGTAAACAGGATGTTGAGGGAGATGCTGATCCCTGTGCATTGGGATTTTGCTTTTGTGTGTACACAGCACCCACCCCCACATACTGTGGTCTGAATATCCAAGCTGTTCAATACAGAATGAATCAGCCATCCCAAGGTCTTCCCTTTTGGCTCAGCTGGTAAAGAATCTGCCTGCAATGTGGGAGACCTGGGTTCAGTCCATGGGTTGGAAAGATCCTCTGGAGAAGGGAAAGGCTATCCACTCCAGTATTCTGGCCTGGAGAATTCCATAGGCTACAGTCCATGGGGTCTCAAAGAGTCGGACATGACTCAGCGACTTTTACTCACTCACTCAGCCATCGCAAAGTTCTTGAGTTTTCTGAAATTCGTCATTCAGTAACACAATGGCACTTCATAATAGGGCAAGAGGATTGTAATTATGACCTCCTATTTTGACTTCAGCCCTTCTGGGAGTGGGGAGAGACATGAATCCCTGCCACTTTGGATTCTGGCTGGAGCTTGGGAAGTGGATGGCCAACTTGCTGATGCAGACCCATGCTGGTTTCTTTTATTCCCTGTTTCACAAACCCTCTCTGCTTTCCTGCTCCCTGGGATCCAAGTCCTAAAGGAAAGCCTTTTGCTCCTACTGCCTTTGCAGTAGGAACCCAAACAAAGGCAAGGATTGCGTATTTCATCTTTATTACTCCCCCCCCACACACACATAAACAATAACTGGAACATGTCCATATTCTGTGACAGATGTTCATATTTCTATGAAGTGAATGAAAGAACTGAGGGAAGTGAGCAAAAATCCTTGAAAGGAAGAGCCTGGAAATATGGGCAGATCTACATGACTGACACGACTTAGCAGCAACAGCTACAGAGACATTCAGTAAGACAGTGGTTTTCCATCTTTTTCATTGTAAGTTTTAAGGCAATACATCTTTTTTTTTTTTTTCCCCAAATTCAACATTATGTAGAACTCCAGAATAAAAATCAGTACAATTGGAGCTAGGAAGCAGTGGAGTTGGTCTGTCTGAATGGAGGTGGAGACACCAGAGTTCTCACTTCTTGGGATCTCAAACATGGCTCCTGAGGCATCACAGGCACTTGGCACTTGGGGAGAGGGGCCAATTGGAAAATCCTGGTAAGAGAGAGTCATTGCCCAAAGCAATGTGATCCCAAGGGTTGATTTTCTGTGTGATCACCTGTTTTAAGAATGGGAGTGAGGAGATTCAGATCATGTTAGGGAAATTAAAGTGGAGGAAATCTTGTTCAGGTTTTAGAAGCAGGAGAGAAGGCCTCTGTCCTGCCTGGACACTGCCCAGTTTCGTGCCTGCTGGCAAGCACAAGTCAGATGGTTATTTAGATAAGAAAGGGAGTGGGTTTTATAATCTCTTAAGCCCCTGAGGATCTGGCCAGGTCTCCGGGGTCTAAGTCTTATGACTCACAAGGTGAAACAAACAACATTGTAAAACTTAAAAAAAAGGAGCTGCATTTTGTGTGTAAACTGATGATGTCAGTTTTCAGCTTGGAATTATAAGCAGGAGCTCACAAAACTGCACTTTGAAGTCTCATCCATGGGGTGGATGCACTGCCCAGGACCCTTTCCCAATTGGAACTCAAGATTGCTGTTACTGCTGTTACTTGGGACTTCCCAGCACTGTTTACGTCTGGATGTAGGTCAGCCCAATTTGATGATGTATGTGCTGTTACTTCTCTCTACTGTTTCTATTTCTTTCCTTCTAATGACTGTTTATTGAAATTAAGTCAAATAATCTCCTATAAAACATTGAAATTGTGTATTTGTGTATAATGAGTGCTTTGTTTTGGTAACAAATCCTTTACAACTAAAATGAAAGTAAAATTTTCAGCAAAACAGACCTACATTTTCATTGAGAGTAGGTCACAAAGGAGCCAGGACATCAGTGAGAATTTCTGAAGTTACATGGTAAACATCAACTTTGCCTCCTTCCAAAAGGGTAATCTAGTTTGGGAATGTTCAGTAAAGAAAAATGTCATCAGTGAGAATGTCTGCCAGGAGTTACATAGAAAATAATGGCAAAGATATCATAAGGCAGGCCCTGCAGAAATGGGCTAAAGAGTCTGTAGTAGAGAAATGTTCTTCCTGCTTCCTAAAGTACCTGAAGGTTTCATGGCTAGGGAAATAAAAAGGTGTTCAACCTCCTCTTGTGCTTGACCCTGCTATTGATAAAACTGAGGTTTCACTTATCAACTATTTATTTTATTTTAACTAAAGCATAGCTGATTTACAATGTTGTGTTAGTTTCAGGTGTATAAGAAAGTAATTCAGTTATACATACATATATATGTATTATATATAGTTATACATATTCAGCTATATATATACACATATATTTTTCGGATTCTTTCCCCTTATACATTATAATATGTTGAGTACTTTTCTATGCCATATGGTGAGCGTTTGTTGTTTATTTTATATATAATAATGTGTATATGTCAATCCCAATCTTCCAGTTTATCCCTCCCCTCCTTACCCCTGGTAACCATAAGTTTATTTTCTATATCTATAGCTCTATTTTGGTTCTGTAGATAAGTGCACTTGTAGCCATTTTTCAGATTCCATATATCCATAATATCATATAATATTTGTCTTTCTCTGTCTGACTGACTTGCGTTAGCATAATGATCTGTAGGTCCATCCATGTTGCTGTAAATAGTATCACTTCATTCTTTTTAATGGCTCAGCAGTATTCCATTGGTCTTCCCAGGTGACTCTGTGGTAAAGAATCCACCTGCCAATGTAGGAGATGCAGGAGACATGGATTTGATCTCTAGATTGGGAAGATCCCCTGAAGGAGGAAATGGCTAGCTGCTCCAGTATTCTTGCCAGGAAAATTCCATGGACAGAGGAGCCTGGTGGGCTACAGTCCTTGGGGTTGCAAAGGGTCAGACACAACTGAGCACACACAGAGAGAATTCCGTTATATATATATATGAAAGTGAAAGTCGCTCAGTCATGTCTGACTCTTTGCGACCCCATGGACTATACAGTCCATGGAATACTCCAGGCCAAAATAGTGGAGTGGGTAGCCTTTCCCCTCTCCAGGGGATCTTCCCAACCCAGGGATTGAATCCAGGTCTCCCACATTGCAGGCAGATTCTTTACCAATTGAGCTATCAGGGAAGCCCGATTTTATTTATATATATATGCCACATCTTCTTTATCCATTCACCTGTCAGTGAACATTTAGTTTACTTCCATGTCTTTGCTATTGTAAATAGTGCTTCTATGAACATGGGGGTGCGTATATATTTTCTAATTATGGTTTTCTCGGGGTATCAGTTCAGTTCAGTTCAGTCACTCAGTTGTGTCTGACTCTTTGCAACCCCATTGACTGCAGGACGTCAGGCCTCCCTGTCCATCACAAACTCCCAGAGCTTTCTCAAATTTATGTCCATCATGTTGGTGATGTCATCCAACCATCTCATCCTCTGTTGTCCCCTTCTCCTCCTGCCTGCAATCTTTCCCAGCATCAGGGTCTTTTTCCATGAGTCAATTTCTTACATCAGTTGGCCAAAGTATTGGAGTTTCAGCTTCAGTATCAGTCCTTCCAATGAATATTCAGGACTGATTTCCTTTAGGATTGACTGGGTGGATCTCCTTGCAGTCCAAGGGACTCTCAAGAGTCTTCTCCAACACCCCAGTTCAAAAGCATCGATTCTTTGGCATTCAGCTTTCTTTATGGTCCAACTCTCACACCCATACATGACTACTGGAAAAACCATAGCTTTGACTAGATGGACCTTTGTTGGCAAAGTAATGTCTCTGCTTTTGAATATGCTGTCTAGGTCGGTCATAGTTTTTCTTCCAAGGAGCAAGCATCTTTTAATTTCATGGCTGCAGTCACCATCTGCAGTGATTTTGGAGCCCCCCAAAATAAAGTCTCTCACTGTTTCCACATCTATTTGCCATGAGGTGATGGGACCAGATGCCATGATCTTAGTTTTGTGAACGCTGAGTTTTAAGTCAGCTTTTTCACTCTTCTCTTTAACTTTCATCAAGAGGCTCTTTAATTCCTCTTTGCTTTCTGCCATAAGGGTTGTGTCATCCACATATCTGACTTTATTGATATTTCTCCTGGCAATCTTGATTATATTCCTTAACAAACTAAAAATAGAGTTGCCATATGATCCTTAAAAATATTATCAACTATTTTTATTTATAAGCATTATAAAATTGGATTCCAGAAATCCTGAAAGTCAGATCCTCCAAGTTCCCATTGTCTAGCTGTGAAGACTAAGGACCAGAAAGGTATGGTGACTTTCCTGGGATCACACAGGTGATTAGGGGCACAGCCAGCACCTAGTGTCCAGGTCCTCTGGGCCTGCTCTGGATGTTCACTTTCCTATTTGCTACCTGCCACCTCTAGAAGGGGTCCCAGCATGCACCTCATATTCCAATCAGATATTGATAGGAATTTCCCTTCTCATCCCTGCCTTTTTGGGCCTGTGCAATTCTCCAGTAGCACCATCACTTAAAAGAAGAAAATAAAGAACAAAACCACCATTTCCAAAAGGATTAAAAACCTGAAACTTGGGTCCTCTGTAGAGCAAGTTAAAATATTAGAGGCAAGTTCAGCTGGAGGCACAAGTGCAAAAGTTTTGGGGCAACGAATCAATAGGCCAGCTGACCAAGTTTTCTAGCTCTGGATGAGCCATAGTCAAATTAGAAAAGCAATAATGTGATCTAGGTCAGCAAAATTCAATTTTGCCAACAACACTGAGATTCCTTGAGGCAGCCCTTTAAAGATGACATTATAGCAGGATTATTTCCCATGTGTACAAATATGGCTGGGGAGAAAAACACACACACACAGATATAACACAATGTGTGATCCATTCTCTTCTGGAAGCAAATTTTGTTGTTATTATATATCTATATTTTTTAGAAAGAGCATTATAAAAGCAGCGAGAGTGTAATAGAAAAAGAAATGAAACACTGCAATTCTTTTTTATGATGTTCTACACACAAAAAGAAAAATAACTCCCAGAATCATCAGATTTCTTAGAAGATGCAGTAAATATATTGTTAGCATCCCCATGACACACTAACAAGATGCTATCTGCTGGGAGGTGGGGCAGGAAAGCTGTCACCAAATTCCAGTCAATGATTTATAGTATTTGTGACTACACATACAAAGAGTGTCAGCTGGCAATTTATTCTGGCTGAAGTAAACCAACAAAATCTTCTTCCTTTCTGATAATCAGTCCAGTAGCTAAGGTTAACACATTTCAGCTCTCATCAACAGAAGTAAACCTAGCAGTGGATTTTGGTTCTATCTTAGTTGTGCCAACATGTTGGTTGTGTTTAAACAGTCAGCAAAAGAGTTTATAGTGGCCGCTCTGACACTGTGACAGAAAGGAGGGAGTCAGGGACCATCAAACAGTGGCTGTCAAACTTGGCTGGACATCAGAACCCCCTGCAGGGGGGAGGAGGTTTGTTAAAACACAGAATACTGGGCCCCACCCTCAGAGCTTCTGATTCAGTTAGGGCTGGGGTAGGCTGAGTCTGAGAAGTTGTATTTCTAACAAGCTCCCAGGTAATGTGGATGAGTTGATCCAGGAACAGCCATAACTACTGGAGTCTCAGAAAATATCTTGCTCCATCAGGCAGGTGACTCAGACAAGTCAAGATCCGCAGCTGGAGATAATACTCTCTATTCTCTGGAAAGCCAAGCAAGCACAAAACAGGGTACCAAGGGAGAGAGATTCATTCTGTCTGAGGGGGACCAAGAAGGCTTTGTATATAGGTCTTTTTCTGAACCAGGCACTGAGGTGAAGGATGGCCAGGTAAGGTGATATCAGGTAGAGGGTGGTGAAGGGGGCCCGTTGCAGATGAGTTCAAAGGGCTTTGGGGATTGATTTATGATACACAGCAACAGTAAGGGCTTCCCCGGTGGCTCAGTGGTAAAAAATTTGCATGCAGTGCTGGAGCCACAGGAGATGCAGGTTCTATTCCTGGGTTGGGAAGATCCCCTGGAGGAGGGCATGGCAGCCCACTTTAGTATTCTTGCCTGGGAAATCCCATGGGTGGAGGAGCTTGGCAGGCTCCAGTTTTTGGGGTCACAAAGAGTAGGACACAACTGAAGCGACTGAGTACACACACACATTGCAGCTGTCGGGTGGCTACTCACTTTATAAGGATATACAAGAAGGAAGCCATCCTTCTTTGCTTAATTAAATCTTCGCATTGATGACTTGAGGTGATTGCACAGGTAGAAAGAAAAGTGAAAGAAGGAATTGGCAGGGTGGGTTCCCGGGCATTCCCTCCAATGGGTGCTCCACTGTTGTCTGCATTTTTCTCAGCACAAACCAGAACCACAGGAATAATTATTCTGCAAAGGCAAAGCAAATTTCTCTAAGCAGATAGCTTTCCCCCAGGGAGTTGTCATGTAACAGGTTGCACAGACCTATGCATACTTAATAGTACGGCAGGCTGGTGGTATTTTAGGCATCTAAACAGTGGTTGAGGGGTATGTTCTTTTGGGCAGTGCAACTTTCTTGACACCTCTGAAATCTTATCTCCCAGATGATCCCCTGCAGGTAAGGCTGGCCATATTCATCCAAGCATCCAACAGTTAATCTCAGTGGCTCCCATGGCTCAATTTTCACAAAGGCTCCAATTAGCAGTAAGTGGAAAGTACATAACATGTGGGCATCACGTTTCCTATATCCTATGTGTCCCCAAAGCTGTTAATGCACACAGGAGGGGCTCGAGATGTGTGCTCATTAATAAATAGCAGGGATCAATACAGGTGAACCCATCAGATGGTCACTGTTTAGGGTTGTTCTAGCTGAGGGCTGACTTAGACTTAATAGAAAATCTTCCTGCAGTGGACAGACTCAACTATTCAAAGAGATTAGCCACCATCTCAATGAAAAACTATCACTTTCAATGTGTGTGTGTGTTAGTTGCTCAGTTGTGTCCGACTCTTTGTGACCCCATGGACTATAGCCCACAGGCTCCTCTGTCCATGGGATTCCCCAGGCAAGAATACTGGAGTGGGTTGCCATGCCCTCCTCCAGGGAATCTTCCCAACCCGGGAATTGAACCCAGGTCTCCTGCATTGCAGGCAGATTCTTTATAGTCTGAACCACCAGGGAACCCCTCACTTTCAATAATTGTGCTCAAAGTGACATATTTTATCATCAGTTTTTTTTTTTTTTTTTGAGAAGTGTGCACTTATAAAAAGACAAAACGAAATATTCCTTCATGGCTCAGGCAATATATCTTTGTCTCTATTGTTTGTTGAAGTCTTACTAGGGTCAGTTGTGTCTTGAATTATTCCATTTCCTATTTCTCTGTGCCACAATACTTCCAACTATTTCAGAAATAAAGTCCCTTTTCTTTTTCATTTTACATTTTCATGGATAAGTATTGAATATGACAGGGCCTGTCATCACCTAATGAGAAATGGCTGTTGGGCAACTTATAACTATTATTAAGATGACATTTTCCCCTCTGAGTATCAACAAGAAACTGAGATGCATGGACTCTAAAACAAAAACATGAAGGGCCAAAGAGAAGACAATAGCTGAAAGCGAAATAGATGAATTAGGTTTTTAGGCTTGATCTGGTAACATTTTCCAAGGCATTTGGAAAAACTTCCTATAGAGAAAAACAGAGTAAAGCAAAGAGACATGAGAAGAGTGTGATTTGGTATATCATGAGGTCTATTACTTTTCAGTAAGCTTCTTGCATTAGTGACCCAATCTTCTCACACATACCCAGAAAAATTCTTCCCATTGTCTGTTCATCAGAGAGACTAGAGAAAGGCTTTTCCAGATCGGTGCCAAACTACAAGACAAAACTCATTCATATGGCCTATGTATATATGTAATGCGTGCATGCGTGGGTGCTAAGTCACTTCAGTCTTGTCTGACTCTGTGAGACCCTATGAACTGTAGCCCCCCAGTCTCCTCTGTCCATGAGGATTCTCCAGGCAAGAATACTGTAGTGTGTTGCCATGCCCTTCTTCAGGGGATCTTCCCGACCCAGGGATCGAACGCCCATCTCCTATGTCTCCTGCATTGGCAGGTGGGTTCTCTACCACTAGTGCCACCTAGGAAGCCCTATGCATAATGAATTGCTGCAAAATTGATACTGGGTATCACAGAGTAGATACGAAGTGTTGTATGAGAAAACCACCATAAAGTATTGAATGCTTACAAACACCAATTTTCTTTTTTGACAGCATAATGAAAAGTTTCAAAGCACTCTTGTCTTTCAAATTATAGTACCAGTTTGTTTTATGGTTTTATTTTCTGATTAATCTTTAGATATGTGCCAACAGTCCTGGGGGTGAGGATGGGTACGAAGATGAAATCACAAACTCAAAACTGTTGCACCTAATGCTTGGAATCTTGAAAGTCAAAGCAGATGCCTGAGTTAAGAATTGCAATTTTGTGTGCAAGCAATCTGGCAACTACTTAATGCTGAATAGCAACTGTTCCCCAGAAAATAGTTTGTCTCCTTTGGTAGCATGGTTAATGCTTGAAGGAAGAAAGGAAGTCTGAAATTTTGGAAGCATGGAAGTCAGTATATAGAGGGTTAGATTTTATTGCAGGGACTGAGATCATATCTGGTCTATTTTTACCTAGGTTCCCCAAATCTCTGAGTTAGAAGGAACTCAACATTTAGGCCAGTGCTTCTCAAACTTTAATATGCTCATGAATCCTATGGTGATCTTGTTAAAATGCAGATTTTGATTCAGCGGGCATGGAGGAGAGGCCTGAGATTCGGTAGGTATGATAAGCTCACAGGCTTCCCAGGTGGCGGTAGTGGTAAAGAACCCGCCTGCCAATGCAGGAGACACAAGAGAGGAGAGTTGTATCTCTGAGTCGGGAAGATCCCCTGGAGGAGGGCAAGGCCACTCACTCCAGTATTCTTGCCTGGAGAGTCACATGGACAGAGAAGCCTGGCAGGCTACAGTCCAAATGGTCACACACTACTGAAGTGACTTAGCACACATGCAACAAGCTCTCAGGTAAGGCTAATACTGCTGGTCAGTGGAGCACCTATTGAGTAACAAGGTCTAAGACCATTTTTGTTTTGCTTTCACTTCTCAGACATTCTAGTGTTTTGTAATTATGTCACAGGTAATTTGTTACCAATGTTAGGAAATCACCAAAGTTTTTTCTTCCATTGTAACTATAAGATTGTGTGTGTGTGTGTGTGTGCTCAGTCATTCAGTTGTATCTGACTCTCTGCGACTCCCTCGAGTAGCTGTATCTATTGCCTATCTCTATTTCTGTCTCTGTTTGTATCTGTATCTATGAATGAAAGTCATTTAAGGTTATCCCCCTAATAATGTTATTCTCCTTGACATCTAACTTCTGATATGCTATCCTTAGTGGGAGAGTAAAGCTAGGCTCCTGCCAGGGAATTACACATAGGTCTGGTTATGCCTTTGAGAATGTGGTAAACAAGTGAAAGTCATCTGCCGTGAGTAGAGAAACAATTGAGATTTGCTAATTTAGTTTAATCTCTCAATCAGTAATTTGAAAATCAAGTCACATTAAATAAATACATAAACCTGTACTAGATATCTTTAACTTACAAAAATAATGTACCTCCATTCAAGAACTTGAAACAGTGAATATCTGTGCCAAGGAAGAAATGATCAACTTTATGTATTCCCTCCAACACTCCATTAACTGTGATGTGTACTTCCTGATGGCATTTTTCTATTTATATAAACATACATTTCACAAAGTATATTAATTTCTCTGCAAGTTGCTGTTCTTATTTAATATTTTGGAAACAATAATTGCAGGTCTATTAGAAAAAAGCAACCAAGCATTTTTCTAATTTTCTCAAGCAATTTTCTTGAGCTTTAATTCCATTTTTGCAATCCAAACTAGTTTTATTAAGAGGAAGATGAATACCAATCATAGTGTTTTCCCAGGACAGTAGAATGTAAGTTCTATGAATGCCAAGATCTTTGTCTGGATCAGATGTATCCCAAGGTCCTACAATGAAGCCTGATAAGTAGTAAGTGCCTGAGAAATATGTCTTTAATAAATCAGTGTTAGCCCTGCAGTATCAGGACAATTGGGAAGTAGATAGAGGAATAGACTGTCAAGGAAAGGGCTGAAGCATGTCTGTGTGTGTGTGTGCTCAGTCAGGTCCGACTCTTTGTGGCTCCATGGACTCCTCTGTCCATGGGATTTCCCAGGCAAGAATACTGGAGTGGGTTGACATTTCCTACTCAAGGGGGTCTTCCAGACCCAAGGATCAAAGCCATGTCTCTTGTATCTCCTTCACTGGCAGGCAGATTCTTTACCATTAGAGCCACCTGGGAAGCCCTGGGCATAACTTATATCCATTAAATGTTTGACCTTGACATCATCCAATAAGAATCAACACATTAGTTAGATAAATTTTGTCATTATCTCAATTTTGTTTAATGACTGATCATATAATACAGTGATTCTTCTTGATTCTAGAATTGTGATAAAGTAAATAAGCACTTTATTTGCCTTTTTAATGTACTAAGATTACTCTAAGGAAACTGGAAAACACTATATAATTGAGCACATATATATGTATTATGTATATATATATATATATATGACTATCAGGGAAGAGAATATCAATAAATCACATGATAGAACTTAATTACTCAATTATATTTATAAAAGTTTTTACCCCCAGTTCTTTCCAATCTTCAGAATTTCATTCATTCATTGAACAAATATTTCTATTCTTAGCACAAAGACCCAGCGGACACACACATTGATCTTGGCAGCAGAATTAGGGAATGAGGGCAGGATGGAGGAAATACCAATATAATAAGAGTCCTCATCCTTAGCTCAGAATGCTGGAAATTTTCAGTCACTCAGTAACTATCATGCTCAACCTCCAAGGAAGAAAAATCTGAGTATTTACTATGTGAATTAGGAGAAAAAGCTGCTTGGCCATATTTTGTACTGTGCCAGTAACCCTTAAATGTACTCTTCCTTGGATTTTGGCTCCATCTGAGGACAAAAAAATCATCTAGTGCTGTGATTTTTTTAGATGATCTAGGATATTCTAGAATTTTGAAGTTGCTTTTCAAAGAGGAGAACAAAGACTCCTTGCTTCAGGGGAATTAGTTATAAAGATTCCTTCAAGCCTTGAACTTGTTTGTATGTTAATTCTACACCTTTTAAGATGTAAATCATTTTGTCAGATAAACCAGAGGAGATCTGTTGAAAAACTGTTGTGGACTTTGGCAGTTTAATAAAAGGCCCATTTTCAAAACATTACATTATGTAGTGTGGGTCATGTCAGGTGATCTCATTTTGATGCTACTTGGAGTTAATGAAAGGGCAATAACTTCTGACAAATGGTGTTGCAATTTAGTGAATGCAGGAAGGATGGAGGAGGCCAGATTCTATCCTTATTTCTGTAGCTTAGAATATTTGTGAACCTAAAGAAATTACTTGACCATTCTGAGCCTCTGTTTTTGCATGGACACCGGGAATACCTGCTAATAGCAAGATCTTGACAGATTTGTAGATAGGATCAACTGAGATTTTGTGTGGAACATTAGGTCAGCTCCTGGCATGCGGTAAGTGGTCAGCAAGGTCAACTAGTATTACTACTGATAAGAATAAAACAAGTGGAAGGGATAAATTTGGCATTAGAAGATACTATACACAAGTATATATATGTATACTGTATACATATATCCTGTATATGTATATATCTGTATACATGTATACATATATGTGTGTATATACATACTGTATACATATATATGTATATACATATATACATACTGTATACTTATATATATATATATACTGATATATACTGATGTTGAAGCTGAAACTCCAATACTTTGGCCACCTGATGTGAAGAACTGACTCATTTGAAAAGACCCTGATGTTGGGAAAGATTGAAGGCGGGAGGAGAAGGGGACAACAGAGGATGAGATGGTTGTATGGCATCACCGACTCAATGGACATGAGTTTGAGTACGCTCCGAGAGTTGGTGATGGACAGGGAGGCCTGGCGTGCCTCAGTCCATGGGGTTGCAAAGAGTTGGACATGACGGAGTGACTGAACTAAACTGACTGATACACAAGATAGATAAACAATGTCCTGCTGTATAGCACAGAGAACTATATTCAATATCCTGTACTAATTCCAAATGGAAATGGATATGAAAAAGAATATATGTGTGTGTGTGTGTGTGTGTGTGTGTGTGTGTGTGTGTGTAACTGAGTAGGGCTTCTCTGGTGGCTCAGATAGTAAAGAATCTGCCTGAAATGCAAGAAACCCGGGTTCAATCCCTGGGTTGGGAAGATCCCCTGAAGAAGGGAATAGCAACCCACGCCAGTATTCTTGCCTGGAGAATTCCATGGACAAAGTAGCCTTGTGGGCTATAGTCCATGGGATCGCAGAGTTGGACATGACTGAGCAACTAACACACACACACACACACACACACACACACACACACACACACACACACACAACTGAGTTACTTTGCTGTACAGCAGAAATTAACACAACATTGTAAATGTAAATACTTCAATTTAAAAAACAATAAAACTTACAATCTAAACATATATTCTAGGAGAATATTTATGTTAGTTTATTTTACTGTAAATCCTTATGCATTTGTATTTGAGAA
Organism: Capricornis sumatraensis; assembly: GCF_032405125.1. Taxonomy (NCBI): domain Eukaryota; kingdom Metazoa; phylum Chordata; class Mammalia; order Artiodactyla; family Bovidae; genus Capricornis; species Capricornis sumatraensis. The sequence continues at coordinate 101,200,060 of NC_091092.1, read as the reverse complement.
GTTCTAGCCAACACATGGACTCAGCTTCGTGCTATTTGGCCAGCCCTATAATTTACTTTTAAACTTTTGCTTTGGCTGGGACTTGAATGTCAGAAAGTTTAAAGGAGAACACAGGTAAAATGATATTTTAAAATCACACTTTCTTGCAACCCATGCTTGAATCTATTTGGTCACATTGGTCCAGAGTGGTGCTGAAGGCATCTTTTGTCCTCTCACTGGCCTGAGAAGAGCTGTCATGAATTGGTTTCCCCATTACTTTAACAAGCCTATTCTGAGACATTGTGGTTTCTTGGTTAAGTACTTCTGAAGCACATATTCTTTAATTGACAGGTTATTTCAGCTCCTTCAGAGCATTTACATGAGAAATCTTAATATTCAACTGTCAGAGAAAGACAAATATCATATGGTATTGACTTTGTGAGGCTGTGGAGTGGCCACAGCATATCTGAAGCAGAATCTCCGTTCCTCAACAGGGACTGAGCCTGGGCTGCAGTGATAAGAGCACTGAACCCTAACTACTAGACAACCAGAGATTGGCTAGGATCAGGGCCTGGCTCCTGTCTGCTATGAAGAAAAAAACTCAACAAAGAGACAAAAAGTAGTGAGACAAAGTGCTTATTAGGAGAGAAGATAGGTGCAGAGAAAGCACAGGCAGGCTCAGAGAGAGACACGACCATTGGGGTTCTTCTGGGTTCCCTCTGGTCCATATTTGGTCTTACTCAGGACCCTTCCCTGTGTGTGCGCATATTTTTAGCCAAGACAGATTCAAGCACAAGGGTCTCTGGGAAGTTGACAGAACATGTTATGGTCTGGCACCCTGAGAATCCTTTCTGGGCATGTGTAGCTTGGGGGTTTCCTTGACCTCAAGGATGAGAAATATGTGGTCTCTTTATCTTTTATCCAAGAGGTACTCAACCCCACCTTGGTGCTGCCATTATCCTTATCTTGAAGTATCTGTCCACAAGGAATAAATTTCAGCTGCTCCTCCTGCAGCCTCAAAACATGATGCAAATGAACTTATTTCCAAATGAAAACAGACTCACAAACATAGAAAACAAGCTTATGGTTAACAAAGGGAATAGATGATGGGGGTGGGGGTTAAGGAGAGAAAAAATTGGAGTTTGGGATTAACATATACACACTATTATATACAAAAAGATAAACAACAAAGACCTGTATAGCACAGGGAACTATACTCAATATCTTGTAATAACCTATAATAGAAAATAGAATCTGAAAAAGAATACATACATGTATATATATATATATATATATATGTTAATATAACTGAATCACTTTGCTGTATACTTGAAACTAACATATCATCATAAATCAACTGCACTTCAATTAAAAATACTTAACTGTCATTAAATTAATACATATTATATATAAATAGTAGAAACTGATATGAAGAAAAATTACTGCACTAAGGCTTATCATAGAAAAACAAATATTTAAAATCTGTCACAGTATGACTGTGTGGTTATCAGGCATGGCATTTTTGATGAATAATTTAGTGGTCATAAGCTTGCATCTTCCTAAAATAACATAAACTGTTAGTCTTGTTATTGTCCCCCAAATATATGTTAGGCCCTCATTACTATAAGTATCATTGGAAAAATCCCGGATGCTGGGAAAGATTGAGGGCAGAAGGAGAAGAAGGCGTCAGAGAGTGAGATGCCTGGATGGCATCACTGATGCAATGGACACGAACTTGGGCAAACTCCAGGAGTTGGTGATGGACAGGGAAGCCTGGCATGCTGCAGTCCATGGGATTGCAAAGAATCGGACATGACTGGGCAACTGAACAACTGATATTAGTATCAGAGGAAATGAATGAACTTTGCCTTCAGTTTGTTTTCTCTAGTTTTCCCTGTTAGGTATATACACCAACCTGAAATAAACAAACAAATAAATACAACTATGTACAAAAGAGATCCAACCCGTCCATTCTGAAGGAGATCAACCCTGGGATCTCTTTGGAAGGAATGATGCTAAAGCTGAAACTCCAGTACTTTGGCCACCTCATGCAGAGTTGACTCATTGGAAAAGACTTTGATGCTGGGAGGGATTGGGGGCAGGAGGAAAAGGGGACGACAGAGGATGAGATGGCTGGATGGCATCACTGACTCGATGGATGTGAGTTTGAGTGAACTCCGGGAGTTAGTGATGGACAGGGAGGCCTGGCGTGCTGTGATTCATGGGGTCGCAAAGAGTCGGACACGACTGAGCGACTGAACTGAACTGATGTACAAAAGAATTCAGATAACTTCTGTCCCTTCTAACACTCATTCTCTAGGCAGGAGCCAGAGTGATCTTTTTAAAAAGTAAAACAGATCATGTTATTCCCTGGCTCAAAAGTCTTTATTGTCCTTCCACTGACTCTAGAAAAAGGATCTAAATTCCTCCCTCAATAGGTGTTGTATTATTTTGATCCTACCTCTTCCCTCTCTGGCCTCATTTTCACTGTTTCCCTTTAATCACCATCTTGCTATTTCTCCAAATGCAGTTTGGTTCAGCCTTGGGGACTTAGTATTTGCTGTTCTCTCTGTTTAAAGTGCTCTGTCTCTAATCTTTTGCATTGAAAAGCTTTTATGTCTCAGCCCAAAGAGCACTTCCTCGGTGAGGCCTTCCTTGACCACCCATACTAAATCAGCACCCTCACCCTCCAAACACTCTCTACCCTTCTGATTATTATTATTTAACACAGCATTCAGCACCACCCAAAATTATGTTTATCTCAATTTTCTCATTTGCTATCTGTGTTTTCCGACTAGTATAAAGGCAGGATCTTATGCCTCCTATTCCTTGGTATATCCTCAGTGCCAAAATCAGTACCAGGCCCAGAGTAGGCACTCATGAATCATATGGTAATGTCTTGGAGAGGTATTATATCTTTCCTTGGTGCCTGATAAAGTGTGTTATTATCCAAAGGCTGGATCTCATTCAAGTTCTCCATTCATTTAGCTATGTCATCTTAGACAAAGTATTCATATTCTTGAGCTGTACTTGATTTATCAAAGAAAATGAGAAGGATATAGCAGGATCTTTCAAACTAGAAGCAAAAAATTAATAATGAATACTCTTTATTCTTAATATTACAAGAATGATGATGAAAATCTGATATTTTATCCATATTGTATTTGTAGAGAGCAAATACAATATCCATTTTTGCTTTTGTTTAGAATTATATTAGTCCATAATAATTTGCCTTTTCTTACTGTTCATGTCAATGGACATGAGTTTGAGCAAGCTCTGGGAATTGGTGATGGACAGGGAAGCCTGGCATCCTACAGTCCATGGGGTCGCAAAGAGTCAGACATGACTGAGCGACTGAACTGTTAATAATTTGCAAATTGTGTCTTTTATTTATAAAAAGGATGAACAAGTCAAGGATAATTTTGTTTTCTAGAAAAATATTTTCAAATGGAAAAATAAAAAATGGGTTATTAGGGCTAAAAAGGCTTTGGAGAAAATGAGCTCTAAATGTCTTCAAAATACTGTGATTCTTAGTGTATAATTCAGAATTCTTTGTTGTAAGCAACAGAGTCCATTCTAGGCCGTTACCACAGAAGAGTATCTAATAAAGAATGGCAGGTACCTCACAGAATCTCCACATTGACTAAATACAGTTATGGACTGCAAAATAGTACCACTCTAATTCTATCACTGTCAGATTAAATTGTTACACAGAATTTCCTGTTTAAAACATACACATTATTTATCTTGATCATGTGCTTGTGCACAGTTGCTCAGTTGTGTCCATCTCTTTGGGACCCCATGGACGGTAGCCTGCCAGGCTTCTCTGTTCATAAGATTTACCAGGCAAGAATACTGTAGTGGGTTGCCATTTCCTTCACCGGGGGACCTTCCTGACCCAGGGATGGAAGCTGTATCTCCTGCATTGGCAGGTGGGAAGCTCTATTTGTGTTGATAAGTAATACCAAATTTAGACCCACAAATCATATAACCAACAATGAATTGAAGAGGAAGACCCTTTCCACATATCCTTGTCAAATGCCAAAGCATTGTTGGATTTTTGGCCATCTATCTGTCTGTTCAAGGCCACATTGAGATACGTCATTCCTCTCTGCATGACCCCTACACAACAATTTGCTCTTGTAGACCTTGTTGTCACCCTGGGAATCCAAGCAGACTTATACGATATAAATCCCTTTACCCTTTGGTCCTCCAGCTTCCCATTGGGGCTTTCCAACTCCCTAGAACACTAACCCAAAATGAAAGTCCCAGAATTATTCCAGCCTCTGATCTCCGTGCTTCCCCTCTGTCTCTCCTTCCTCCATCCCAAGAATTAATTTTCCAACCTGAGTAGGAGTGGTGCTTTACTGTCACTCACATAATTCTTCCAAATGTTATCTATGCCCAAATACGCTTTAATTTCCCTAAAAGTCGCAATATGGTTGTCAAGAGGCCACATTTGACCATAGATTAGTTGTTTGCTTGGCTAGTGTATTTAAGAGAAATTATATTTGAAAGATTTTAGATGGGTCAGGTCATTTTTGACCCAGAAAATATTTTGCCACAGAAACATATAAAAACCCTCCATAAATGTTTATAATCTTTTTCTCCACTTGTGCATTTTCTTCCACCAATTGATAAGTATTAGAGCTTTCAATTCTGGGATCTTCTCTCTTTTCCTCTTTACTCTGCCCCTAAGCCATCCCATCCATGTTCAAGGCTCTCATCTCCATCTGTATGCAGTGACTCTCTGGCTATATTTACATCTCTGACCCAGATCATTGATTTCCAGCTTCTTAGTTGGTATTTCTACTTCTGTGTCTTAAATATTTTCAAATTCAGCAACTTCAAGGCCAAGTTCACAAGCACTTTTGTTTGGCTTTCCTCTATTGTGCCCTATTTCATTGAGTAGTGCCATAGTAGTGCAAAATCAAGCAAGCAGGCAAATAACAAAGACTAGAGTCGCCCTTGACATCTTTCCTTTCTGCATCCCCTGTATCTTATCTATCACTCCTAACTATTGCCAACTCTTTTTTGTTATCATCTCCAAAATTAAATGAGTATATCCATTCAACTCCATTTCTACTATGGCTTCATCAGTCCAATCTATGATCACCTCTTACTTGGACAATCTCCTAAGTGAGCTCCTTGCATCCATTGTTTCCTTCTAATTAGTTCACCACCAAGGATCCTGATGGCAACTGCGGACCTGTCGGTTGGTGGCCTGAGAGGGGGAAGCTGGCGCCTGGGCTCCAACTAGGCATCCAGGAATGGACATTCCCCTGCACGGCCTTTGGCTCAGCTTGGACGGCAGAAACTCCTCCCCCACAGGCTTGGCACCTGTCGTAGCCATCAGAGACTGGGAGGGGGCATCCAGGGTTAACTCCAAGCTAGAGAGATGCAAAATATTCCCAGGACGTCCTTACTCCTTCATAGAATTTATTACTCAGCATTGAATTGGTTGACAGAAACGTGTGGCCATCTCATTTTCTTCGGAATCTGCCCACATTGATTGGCTTAGAAAGTTTTCAAGAAAATGTTTCTTCCCCAAGGAAGCAGCCAAGTGTAAGCTCAGCTGGCAGTGACTGATTTGAATTTGACTTCCTCAGATGGCAATTGGGCAAATAAGTTTCCAGAATGGGAAGTAAGATGTAAGGGTTGTGGAAGTTGCCTCTGTACAAAATTACTTTACCTGAAATTGTGGATTGAAGGTAATGAAGTAGTTTCCAAAAAAACAAAGCAAAGAGACTGAGGGAGAAAAATCTGGAGAAAAGTCAAGCCTACAGAATCAAGATGGCAGAGTAGAAGGACGTGTGCTCATTTTCTCCTGTGAGAACTCCAAAATTACAAATCACTGCTGAACAAGCATCAACAAGAGAATGTTGGATCCCACCAAAAACAGATACCCTGCATCCAGGGGTAAGGAGAAGCCCCAGCAAGATGGTAGGAGGTGCAAAATCACATTTAGAATCAAACCCCATACCCACCAGAGATGCTCAGAGGGCTCAAACAAAACCTTGTGTGCACCAGGTGACCCCCACAGAGACTAAGCCACTTGCCTATGAGTGTTTGAGTGTCTCCTGAAGAGGTATGGGTCAGCAGTGGCTTGCCACAGAGGCAGGGGCTCTGGGTGCAACAAACCTGTATATGGCATAAGCCTTCTTGGAGGAGGTCACCATTAACCCCACCATAGAGCCACCAGAACTTAAACAGGACTGGGGAAACAGACTCTTTGATGGCACAAACAAAACCTTCTGCACACCAGGACCCAGGAGAAACGAGCAGTGACCCCACAAGAGACTGACCCAGACTTGCCCGTAAGTGTCTAGGAGGCTCTGATGGAGGTGTGGGTGGGCAGAGGTGTGGGTTGGCAGTGGCCTGCTGCAGTGTCGGGGGCACTGAGTGTGGCAATGCATGCATGGGACCTTTTGAAGGAGATCACCATTATCTTCATTACCCCCACCATAGTTGGCCTCAGGTCAAACAACAAGGAGGGAACACAGCCCCACACATCAGGAGAAAATTGGATTAAAGATTTACTGAGCACGGCCCCACCCATCAGAACAAGACCCAGTTTCCTCCTCAGTCAGTCTCTCCCATCAGAAAGCTTCCATAAGCCTCTTATCCTTCTCCATCAAAGGGTAGACAGAATGAAAACCACAGTCACAGAAAACTAACCAATCTGATCACATGGACCACAGCCTTGTCTGACTAAATGAAACTATGAGCCATGCCATGTATGGCCACCCAACAGATGGGTCATGGTGGAAAGTTCTAACAAAATGTGGTCCACTGGAGAAGGGAATGAAAAACCATTTCAGTATTCTTGCTTTGAGAACCCCATGAAAAGTATAAAAAAGCAAAAATATAGGACACTGAAGGATGAAATCCCCAGGTAGGTAGGTGGCCAATATGCTACAGGAGAACAATGGAGAAATAACTCCATAAAGAATGAAGAGACAGAGCCAAAGCAAAAACAACACCCAGCTGTGGATGTGACTAGTGATGGAAGTAAAGTCTGATGCTGTAAAGAACAATACTGCATAAGAACCTGGAATTTTAGGTCCATGAATCAAGGTAAATTGGAAGTAGTCAAACAGGAGACGGCAAGAGTGAACATTGACATTTTAAGAATCAGTGAACTAAAATGGACTGGAATGTGTGAATTTAACTCAGATGACCATTGTATCTACTACTGTGGGCAAGAATCCCTTAGAAGAAATCTAGTAGTCCTCATAGTAAACAAAAAAGTTGAAATGCAATACTTGGATGCAATCTCAAAAATGACAGAATGATCTCTGTTCATTTCCAAACAAACCATTCAATACCACAGTAATTCAAGTCTATGCCCCAACTAGTAATGCTAAAGAAGCTGAAGTTGAACAGTTCTATAAAGACCTACAAGGCCTTCTAGAACTAACACCCTAAAAAGATGTCCTTTTCATTATAGGGGACTAGAACGGAAAAGTATGAAGTCAAGAGATACCTGGAGAAACAGCAAATGTGGCCTTGGAATACAGAATGAAGCAGGGCAAAGGCTAACAGAGTAGCAAGAGAACACACTGGTCATAGCAAACACCTTTTTCTAACAACACAAGAGAAGACTCTACACATGGACAACACCAGATGGTCAATACTGAAATTAGAATGATTAGATTCTTTGCAGCCAAAGAAGGAGAAGCTCTATACAGTCAGCAAAAACAAGACAAGGAGCTGACAGTGGCTCAGATCAGGAACTCCTTATTGCCAAATTCAGACTTCAATTGAAGAAAGTAAAGAAAACCACTAGACCATTTAGGTATGACCTAAATCAAATCCTGTATGATTATACAGTGGAGGTGACTAATAGATTCAAGGGATTAGATCTGATAGAGAGAGTGCCTGAAGAACTATGGATGGAGGTTCATGACTGTGTACAGGAGGCAGGGATCAAGATCATCCCCAAGAAAAAGAAATGCAAAAGGCAAAATGGTTGTCTGAGGAGGCCTTACAAATAGCTGAGAAAAGAAGAGAAGCTAAAGGCAAAGGAAAAAAGGAAAGATATACCCATTTGAATGCAGAATTCCAAAGAATAGCAAGGAGAGGTGAGAAAGCCTTCCTCAGTGATCAATGCAAAGAAATAAAGGAAAACAATAGAACAGGAAAGACTAGAGATCTCTTCAAGAAAATTAGAGATACCAAGGGAACATTTCATGCAAAGTTGGGCAGAATAAAGGACAGAAATGGTATGGACCTAACAGAAGCAGAAGATATTAAGAAAAGGTGGCCAGAATACACAGAAGAACTATACAAAAAAGATCTTTATGATCCAGATAATCACAATGGTGTGATCACTCACCTAGAGCCAGACATCCTGGAATGTGACGTCAAGTGAGCCTTAGGAAGCATCACTACAAACAAAGCTAGTGGAAGTGATGGAATTTCAGTTGAGCTATTTCAAATCCTAAAAGATAATGCTATGAAAGTGCTGAACTCAATATGCCAGCAAATGTGGAAAACTCAGCAGTGGCCACAGGACTGGAAAAGGTCAGTTTTCAATCCAACCCCAAAGAAGCACAATGCCAAAGAATGTTCAAACTACTGCACAATTGTACTCATCTCACAGGCTAGCAACATAATGCTCAAAATTCTATAAGCCAGGCTTCAACAGTATGTGAATTCTGAAATTCCAGATGTTCAAGCTGGATTTAGAAAAGGCAGAGGAACCAGAGATCAAATGGCTATGCCAAAGCCTTTGACTGTGTGGATCACCACAAACTGCGGAACATTCTTAAAGAGATGGGAATACCAGAACACCTTATCTGCCTCCTGAGAAAACTGTATGCAAGTAAAGAAGCAACAGTTAGAACTGGACATGGAAAAACAGACTGGTTCCAAACTGGGAAAGGAGTACATCAAGGCTGTATATTGTCACCCTTCTTATTTAACTTATATACAGAGTACATCGTGAGAAACACTGGGCTGCTGAAACACAAGCTGGAATCAAGATTGCCGGGAGAAATATCAATAACCTCAGATATGCAGATGACACCACCCTTATGGCAGAAAGCAAAGGAGAACTAAAGACCCTCTTGATGAAAGTGAAAGAAGAGGGAGAAAAAGCTGGCTTAAAAACTCAACATTCAGAAAAGTAAGATCATAGCATCTGGTCCCATCACTTCATGGTAAATAGATGGGGAAACAATGGAAACCATAAGATACATCATTTTGGGGAGCTCCAAAATCACTGTGGATGGTGACTGCAGCCATGAAATTAAAAGATGTTTGCTCCTTGGAAGAAAATCAACCACTTTGCTTCCTAAGGCTCACTTGACTTCACATTCCAGGATGTCTGGCTCTAGGTGAGTGATCACACCATTGCGATTATCTGGATCATAAAGATCTTTTTTGTATAGTTCTTCTGTGTATTCTTGCCACCTATGACCAACCTAGACAGCATACTAAAAAGCAGAGGTGTTACTTTGCCAACTAAGGTCCATCTAGTTAAAGCTATAGTTTTTCCAGTAGTCATGTATGGATGTGAGAGTTGGACTATAAAGGAAGCTGAGTGCCAAAGAATCGATGCTTTTGAACTGTGGTGTTGGAGAAGACTCTTGAGAGTCCCTTGGACTGCAAGGAGATCCAACCAGTCAATCATAAAGGAAATCAGTTGAATATTCACTGGAAGGACTGATCTTGAAGCTGAAACTTGAATACTTTGGCCCACCTGATGTGAAGAACTGACTCATTAAAAAGGACCCTGATGCTGGGGAAGATTGAAGGTGGGAGGAGAAGGGGATGACAGAGGATGAGATGGTTGAATGGCATCACTGGTTTGATGGGCATAAATTTGAGCAAGGTCTGGGTATTGGTGATGGACAGGAAACCTGGTGTGCTGCAGTCCATGGGGGCCTAAAGAGTCCTACACGACTGAGTGACTGAACTGAAGCATGCTGAGTATGCTTTCCAAAAGACAATTCTGATCATGTTAGTCAAGTCTCTTCCCCAATTACCTTTTTGTAATTTTTAAGATGAAGATCAGAATCTTCACAAGGTCTACATACCTAGATGGTCTGGCCCCTCATCTTATGCCATGATTCTTCTAGATTTCCCTGTTTTAATCATACTGGCTTTCTTTTGGGTCAATATGCTGGCCATATTCTCTCCTATCAAAGTGAAAGTGAAAGTTTAGTTCCTCAGCTGTGTCCAACTCTTTTTGACTCCATGGAGTGTAGTCTGCCAGACTCCTCTGTTCATGGAATTCTCCAGGCAAGAATACTATAGTGGGTAGCAACTCCCTTCTCCAGGGGATCTTCCCAACCCAAGGATCGAATCCAGGTCTCCCAAATTGCCAGCAGATTGTTTACCATCTGAGTCACCAGGAAAGCCCCTTCCAATGTTAAGACTTGTCGATCTTCCACATCTCCAATCTCATTCCTAGATAACTCCTATTTCTCTTTCAGATCAAAATTTCTTTCTCTGGGAGACTTCTCCAACTTTCCACAGCTGGAGTTAGAATAGAGCATTTTAAATTTTCATTTACTAATGAAAGTTACTTACTTTCATTTACTAATCCTTCATAGAGTAAGTACACACTTAACACTAACATTAAATATCAGCACTAATATTTAACAGATATTCAGTAAAAGATGTGTATTAAACATCAGCACTAAATATTATATGTATATTAAATATCAGCACTAATATTTAACAGGTATTCAGTAGATGACGCATATAAATTTAGGACTGTAAAAAAGTTTGTTTTCACTATTTAACAGAGAAGAAAATGGAGATGTAGGAAAACAGAAAATGATTTGCTGAAGAGTAGATTATTAGAGACATCTAGTTGGGATTCAAACTAAAATTGTGTTCATTGCACCAAACAAGATTGAGGTCCTTTATATCACCAACAAGTTGTGAGACTAGGAGAAATTTACTTTTTCTTCCTACACTTTAGTTAGAAATTCTATAAAATGAAGGCAATATTTGCCTTTAATATTTATGATAAGGATTAAGTTATATAATGCATAAATCTATGACACCAATAAATGTCACTGATTCTTGGTCTTTCCTTAAATCATTGGTGGCATATTTAGGCATTTGAATGCATTTCTTGTTTGTGACTTTCTTTCAAGAGCAATCACTAAACACAGAAAGAAAATTTCTATAAAAAGAGACTTCTAAGAAGGATGTAATGTAAGGAGGATTATGGATATTTTAGAATTCTTAAGAATATATTTTTAGAAGCTAACTGCTGACCAATTCTTAGTTGAAATGATTAAAACAGCTAATTTACCCTTATAGCCCAAGTTGTAGAATAACTCAAAGCTAACAGACATAAAAGGTAAAGATTTAGCAGCTTGATTTTTACCTTTAAGTTATTTGTCAAGAAAAGCATCTTAGGGAATTTAGTCCTATCTTTGTCCTTGAGATAGGAAATCATAATTCTATAATACTGAATAAATGTCTAAGAAATGAATGAAATGAATCATAAAAATGATAGTTTAGAGATTTCTGTCAGAAGGCCCCTTAATCTTACTCAACACAACACAGAAGGAAAGAAAAGATCATGAACCCCGAGTGACATAACAAAACTTGTCACACTCACAGAAAGCTAAGACAGAGAAATAAGGAGGCCCTGGGAACATCCATTCATAGGCAAGAATGAATGACTGAAAAATAAATAAATATTTTGTGCAGAAAATTAGAACCCTAGACACCAAGAGACTTGTACAAGGATGTTCACTGTCAGATTGTTTATAAAAGAGAACAAAAATTAGAGAAGAGTCTAAATGTCCATTGATAGATGAGTGAATAAATTGTCATGCATTCATAGTCTGAAATATGACAGTTGTTAAAAGCAATGATGTGGGGTCCCTAGGTAGATACATATAAAGAATACAGATATGTTCTTAAACTGGAAAGCAAGCTGCTATTTATGTTCAAACAAAACAGAAAATTATTTCAGCTCTTATTAATATAGAAAAACACATAAGAGCCTACATATCATAATGACAGAAGTGATTGATAGCTTCCTTCTTGTTTTAGAGTGAGACAGTTCTGTGATTGGCTGTCAATTTATTAATTAAATTGTTATAGTAGTGACTAGTGGGCTTCCCTGGTGGTTCACACAGTAAAAGAATTCACCTGCAATGTGGGAGACCTGGGTTCGATTCCTGGGTTGGGAAGATCCCCTGAAGAAGGGGATGGCAACCCACTCCAATATTCTTGCCTGGAGAATCCCCGTGGAAAGAGAAGCCTTGTGGGCTATAGTCCATGGGGTAGCAAAGAGTTGGACACGACTGAGCAACTAAGTACACACAGATGATTTGGTTGGAATGGAATTCTACTTGAAAATCATTACTTAATGGTACGTTTAAAAGAGTGCTCCATTCTCCTCTGACATTCAATGTGTACGATGATGTTAGGGTTAAGGTAATCCTCATGCTTAAGAAAATCATCTGTTTTTCTCTGGAACTTTTTAGAAATTTTTTCTTTATTCTCAATATGTTCAATCTCACAATTTTTTTTTTAATTTAACCCAGTAGATCTTTAAATTAGATCTTTAAATTAGACTTCCCAATTAAAGAATCATCTTTGTCCTTGGATTTTGGAAAGTTTCTTATTTATTGATAAATTTTATCCTCTGTACTTTTTGGTATATGTCTCTAAAATATATAAGTGATTTTCTGCACTGTTACATTTTTCATAATTTCATTCACTTTGTCTTTTAGGAATCTGAACTTTATCTAACAGCCATTTCTTGAGCTTGATATTCCAGTAAACATATTTTTAATTTCAAAGAGAACTTTATTAATCCTGGATCCTTCCTTTACTATTGCATCCTCTTGTTTTACATATGTAATAATGCTGCAAGTATTTGTGCACACTACTTTTCTTTTAAGTGTTCATATGCTTCTAAAATTATCTCTCTTTCTCTGTTTCTAAAACTCTCTCTCTCTAGAAAATTAGTTCTCTGTTTATTTTAATTTTTTTCCACTCATGTGTAGATGTTTCCCCAAATGTCTGAAGATCCTTGGCTTTTAAAGCAAATACAAGAATTGGAAGTTATAGGAAGATAATGGTAATGGCTAATTTTATATGTCAACTTGCCAGGGCCACTAGGCAAACATTATTCTGGGGGTGTTCATGAGGATGTTTCTGGATGAGATTAATATTTGGATCCTTAGACTGAGTAAAGCAGATTATCCTCCTGAATGTGGGTGAACCTCATCCAATCAGTTGAAGACTTGAGTAGAACAAAAAGGCTAGGTAAGAAGGAACTCCTCCTGTTTGACTGAGTTGGAACATTGAGTTTTTTTCCAGTCCTAAAACTTAGACTGAAATATGAGCTTTTGGGCCTTGACCCCACCAACTTTTGAACTGGAACTTATATCATCAGCCCTCCTGGTTCTCAGGCCTTTGGGCTCAGACTAGAACTACACATCAGCCCTTGTGGGTTTCCAGCTTGCTGACTGTGGATCTTGGGACTTCTCAGCCTCCATAACCATGAGCCAATTCCTTATAATAAATCTCTCTCTTTACATATAAAGGATTTATATATATACATATGCATGCATCCATGCTAAGTTGCTTGCTGCTGCTGCTGCTAAGTCGCTTCAGTCGTGTTCAACTCCGTGCGACCCCATAGATGGCAGCCCACCAGGCTCCCCCGTCCCTGGGATTCTCCAGGCAAGAACACTGGAGTGGGTTGCCATTTCCTTCTCCAATGCATGAAAGTGAAAATGAAAGTGAAATCACTCAGTCGTGTCCGACCCTTCGCGACCCCATGGACTACAGCCTACCAGGCTCCTCCGTCCATGGGATTTTCCTGGCAAGAGTACTAGAGTGGGGTGCCATTGCCTTCTCCAGCTAAGTTGCTTAGTTGTGTCTTATTCTTTGTGACCTCATGGACTGTAGCCTGCTAGACTCCTCTATCCATGAAATTTTCCAGGCAAAAATAGTGGAATGGATTGCCATGTCCTTTTCCAGGGGGATCTTCCTGACCCAGGAATTGAACCCATGTCTCTTATGTCTCCTGCATTGGCAGGCGGGTTCTTTACCACTAGTGCCACCTGGGAAGCCCCCATATATGCATATATATATATGTGTGTGTGTGTATATTTATACATATATGATATTATTAACAACTGGCTAATATATATAACATTGGATGTCATGTATATATTTAATCCTCAATTTCTGCCATTCCTTATTCATCAGATCTCAGGTGAGAAAAGTCCTGTTTACAATTGAAATCAGATTTTCAAACAAAATGAGGCCTTGATTTATGGATGAAACAATGGCAGGCTTCAAGACTTCTCTGGTCCCTTTTTGGCAAGGAAAATAAATGCCTTCCCCTCAGTGGTTATGATCTGAATGGTCAAAATTAGCCTTTCTTTTCGCATTTCATAGATTTCTTGAATTTTAAAGTCGAAAGGTTCCTTACTGTACTTGTTTCACAGATGAAAAAACTGAGACCCAGATACATATTAATTTACTCAAGGTCAAGTGTTTAGTTTATCAAAGATCTGGGTCTACAACTATTGAGTTCTTTGACAATAATCAAAATAATGCTAACAGGCAAACTACTATAGTTACTAAGTGCCAAGCTGACATTTTCACTTAAAATATCTCCAAGTTATATTTGACTATTCTCATCTACATTTGACAGATAAGAAAGATAAAGCAAAGATACATTAAATAATATATCCAAGATCATACAGTTAGTAATTGACAGACCTAGAATTCAAAGCCAAGCAATCTTGTTCCAGAACCTATGTGTTTTGCCTTCATACTATTCTGCCTCTTTTCATGGTTAGGTTCTCTTTTTGGTGGTGGCTATATTGGCAAAATGAGGCTGTTCTCACTTATTTCCAGCGTGATGAATAACATAAATAACACTCTAAGCACAGAAGTACTTCACCCAAAGCTTTGTCAATCATAAATTGGGCAGGAAAACCAAGAAACTTGGATAAGAAAATAGCAGAAGAGAGAGATTAGGAAGACTTCCCATTTGAACACAGATGTAAGCTGCAGAGACATCAGAGCACAGCTGGGACATTGCCATTGCCAAATGAAATAATCAAACATGGACAGAGTTACCTAGAGTTGCAGAGCTTTTTGTATTCTCCTTTGCTCACTAGGCACTTTGCCAGTTGCTCTTAGAAAAGCAGGTCATGCCTTCTGCTGCACTTTCAGACTCTGTACATACTAATATAAACTGGAACTGAGAAACATTCATCATTGTAAAACTCTGCCTTGCAGGCTCAGATGAAAAATTTGGCTCCTACTCTCCTTGTAACTATAGGTCCATGCAGGAGCCTGGAACTGTTAAGTCCAAGTAGTTCAGCCTTGTAAGGGAAGTCAGATCCCAGGCCCTGAAACCTTTACTGATGATAACATCTCATTTATCTGTGGTCATACTTAATGGCTTTAAACAACAAGTTATTACTTCTCATCATTCCATGGGTTGGTTGGGTGGTTCTCAGGTTGGTTTTGCCTGGAATCACTTATGCAGCTATGTTGAGCAGAAGAGGGCTGGTGGGGGCTGAGTTCTGTTAGAAGAGCTAGGAGGTTGAACTTCTCTTCCCAGGTGGTTTTTCACTCCAGCCTTCTTGCAGCATGATCATCTTAGCTGTCCAAGAGAACAAAATAAGAAGTTTTAAGACCTTAGAGGACTATGGCTGTGCAGAATCACTTCTGTCACATTCTATTGGCCCAAGTAAGTAAGAAAGTCAACCTTCATTCAGCGTTAGACAAGACTGTATGAGTCATGAATGCATGGTAGTATAATTTACTGGGGACTATTTTGTGGCAATCTAACACTCAGGACTGATTCAAGCAAGCTAGCTTTCTCTTGTGTGTTTGGCTGGGATAGCAGAAACTTAAGCGAGAAGAGAAATAAGCATTCATTACTGAGGTACCCTGATGTCCCAGAAAAAGGCATCATGCCAAGGGAAATGTAAGAAATGTTGCTATTTATTGAGTTTCCTGTTATAAATTATTCTCACCACATCTAAGTGACTCTGACATGATCACAGCCATCAGAGGGTGAGTCATTGTAGATTTCATTCCAGAACTGTTGTTCAGTCACTCAGTTGTGTCCAACTCTGTGACCCTGTGGACTGCAACACACCAGCCTTCCCTGTCCTTCACCATCTCCCAGAGTTTGCTTAAACTCATGTCCATTGAGTCAGTGATGACATCCAACCATCTCATCTTCTGTCACCCCCATTTCCTCCTGCTTTCAATCTTTCCCAGCATCAGGGTCTCTTCCAATGAGTTGGCTCTTCGCATCAGGTGGCCAAAGTATACATCATTCTAGGATGAAGTGGAATATTTCTGGCTTAAAGTTGGTTAGAGCTGTGAGGAAGGAAGGAAGTTGTGTAGAATACAGTGTTGCCACAGAGCTGTCATATCCTAAAGTCAGGGTTAACAAAATAAATACTCATATAGAAAAGAGCGAGAGATCAGAATCTGGTTACCAGGCTATTTCTGCTATGTTTCTTGTTGATATTCATATCTGAAATATGGACCAAAGTTCAAGGTAGTCCATAAGCTCCTATAGAAAATGCTTGGTAACCATTTATAGTGGTTCTATAGCTGATCTCCTCTAAAGGAGAAGGTCCATGAATGTTGGGGGTGGGAGAAGACCTTTTCTAAAAGAAAATATGAGCTATAAATTTCATGTCATTTGTGTTGCCTAGCAATTCACCTGAGACTAATTCCGAGACGCAGAGGTGGCTTGGATCTGTCAAATGGATCTTGAGGCCCACTGTTCATGGCTTCTTGCTTGAAAGAAGATATATTAGCATTCTGACTAATGTGAGTCACATATTCTGTTGTCTGCACAGGTAAGTGAAAGTGTTAGTCACTCAGTCATGTGTCCATGGAATTCTCCAGGCAAAAATACTGGAGTGGGTTGCCATTCCTTTCTCCAGGGGATCATCCCAACTCAGGGACCGAATCTGCATATCCTGCATTGCAGGCAGATTCTTTACCATCTGAGCCATGCCATAGCTCATAATAAGATTCAGATTCAAAGTGAAAGTGTTAGTCGCTCAGTCATGTCTAACTCTTTGCTACCCCATGGACTGTACCCACTATTCTTCCTCTGTCCATGGGATTCTCCAGGCAGGGATACTGGGATGGGATGCCATTCCCTTCTCCAGGGGATCTTCCTGACCCAGGCATTGAACCCAGGTCCCTTGCATTGCAGGCATATTCTTTACCATCTGAGCTACCAGGGAAGCCCAATAGGGGCTCAAAAGTCAATAAGGAAAATCATATATGTTTTGCACAGTCTCAACAGTACTTAGCAGAAAAATAACATGATAGGATACAGTTAGGAGTGAAGACAAAAGGGAAAAGTAAAAAGAAACACATCTTAGATTTAAAGGATAAGATTTTTATTTTTTGTTAAAATTTTAGTAATTTACCAGAGGACTGAAATGGTGAATATCAGCCTCCTCGTGAAGTTATCCTGGATGCCTCCAGGCATGATCTCCTCCATGCTTTTCTACTACTTCATACATGTCACTGCTCCAGGGCTGATTACATTATTCATAAGACTAGGAGCTACTGGGATTCAGGAACCATATCTCAGCACTTAGCATGGTGCTTGATGCATATGTTTAAAAAAATACACTTGAATGAATGAGGCAAATATAGTGCAATTTGTGAAGCTTTTATATTGCTGAGATAAGCATGTATTGATGAGGTCTGGTAAAAATCAAATGATAATTCATTATTTTAGAGCAAGAATGATTTTATCAGATATCACTCATAAAGATTATAAAATAACAGTTTCCTTTACTGAGAGATCTTACAAAAGGAGAAAGACAATAATGGGATCATAAATGGGAATATTTTATGGTTGATGCTATTTACCAACTTAGGAAAATATAATAGGAGAACTTTAATATTTATAGAAATATGACAAAGATAAAATAACTTATACTTTCTTACAATCAAAGATAATAGAATGCAGTGGGGACCCAGTGGAATAGCAGAAAAGTTTATGTGAATCCTACCTTGTCCAAAACCCTTGCTTTATTTTCTTGCTAACCTTTTCCCATGTTAGTAATGAAACAAATTGCATGCAAATGAACTAGATAGTAATCACGGCCAGAGAACTGGTGGTCTAGCTAGCTTCAGTTTGAGAAAGGGCTGGGGAGAAGTTTGGGAGGCCATTGTGCTGTGTACAGAGTATTCTATCACGAGGGTAATTGTGTGGTAAAAGAAAAGAAATTGCCAGGTCGCGGACTGGTGCCAAACTGGGGGAGAGGGTGTGATATTAACAGATGAAACAGAAAGAAAAACTAATTACCGTTGTGTTGCCAACATCTCTCAGAGTTTCCTCTTTGAGCAGGAAATATAGAGAGAAATGATCATTTAAAGTGAAACTGAGTCTAACATATAAAGTGAAAGTTGTTCAGTCGTGAGCGACTCTTTGTGACGCCATGGACTGTGTCCATGGAATTCTCCAGGCAAGAATACTGGAGGGGGTAGCCATTCCCTTCTCCAGGGGATCTTCCCAACCCAGGGGTTGAACCCAGGTCGACCGTTGCAGGCAAATCCGCTGAACTACCAGGGAAGCCTAAAGAGACAATAAACATTTAATTAATACTCCAGATCACAGATGATTTGCATTCACAAAAAAAGACACCAATTAACTATTTCTATTGAGTAGAAGCAAATAGGTAAATGAATGAATAAAAATAAATAAACAAGTGAATGTCATCTTGGGGTAGTCAAAGAAATTTCACTGAATCTATAAATAGCTTTGGGTAGTATTACTATCTTAACATCATTAGTTCAGTTCAGTTCAGTCACTCAGTTGTGTCAGACTCTTTGCGACCCCATGAATCGGAGGACGCCAGGCCTCCCTGTCCATCACCAACTCCCGGAGTTCACTCAGACTCACGTCCATCGAGTCAGTGATGCCATCGAGCCATCTCATCCTCTGTCATCCCCTTCTCCTCCTGCCCCCAATCCCTCCCAGCATCAGAGTCTTTTCCAATGAGTCGACTCTTTGGATGAGGTGGCCAAAGTACTGGAGTTTCCGCTTCAGCATCATTCCTTCCAAAGAAACCCCAGGGTTGATCTCCTTCAGAATGAACTGGTTGGATCTCTTTGCAGTTCAAGGTACTCTCAAGAGTCTTCTCCAGTCCAAGGGACTCTCAAGAGTCTTCTCCAACACCACAGTGCAAAAGCATCAATTTTTTGGTGCTCAGCTTTCTTCACAGTCCAACTATCACATCCATACATGACCGCTGGAAAAACCATAGCCTTGACTAGATGGACCTTTGTTGGCAAAGTAATGTCTCTGCTTTTGAATATGCTATCTAGGTTGGTCATAACTTTCCTTCTAAGGAGTAAGCGTCTTTTAATTTCATGGCTGCAGTCACCATCTGCAGTGATTTTGGAGCCCCCCAAAATAAAGTCTGACATTGTTTCCACTGTTTCCCCATGTATTTCCCATGAAGTGATGGGACCAGATGCCATGATCTTATCATTAAGTTAACATTATTAAGTCTTCAAATCCAAGAACACCAACTGTCTTTCCATTTGTTTAGGTTCCCTTTCATTTCTTGCAGCAATGCTTTATAGTCTTAAGTGTAGAAGTCTTCTACCCACTTGCTTGGTTAAATTTTGCCTAAGCATTTTATTTTAATGATGGCCTTATAAATGGAATTTTTATTTTTTATGAGATTTATTTATGTATTTAATTTTTGGCTGCTCTGGGTCTTCACTGCTGCCTTTGAAGGGCTTTCTCTAGTTGTGGCGAGCAGGGCGGGGGATGGGGGAGAGCTACTCTCTAGTCACAAGGCGTGGCTTCTCATTGCAGTGGCTTCTCTTGTTGCAGAGGATGGGCTCTGGGTGCCTGGGCTTCAGCAGTTGTGGCACACAGGCTTAGTTTCACCACAGCATGTGGGATCTTCCTGGAACAGGAATTAAACCCATGTCTGCTGGACCACCAGTACGTGGGTACATCCTGCGAGCTAAGTCACTTCAGTCATGTCCAACTCTTTGCGACCCCATGGACTGTAGCCTGTCAGGCTTCTCCATCCATGGGATTCTCCAGACAAGAATACTGGAGTGGGTTGCCATGCCCTCTTCCAGGGGATCTTCCTGACCCAGGGACTGAACCCATGTCTCCTGTGGCTCCTGTGTTGCAGGTAGATTCTTTACCACTGAGACACAGAGAAGCCTGTAAATGAAACTTTTTAAAATTTATTTTTCAGATTGTTCATTTCTAGTATGTAGAAATACAACTGATTTTTGTATATTGATCTTGTACACAGAAACTATGCTGAATTTGTTATTTTAATTCTAATAGGTTTTTTTGTGGTTTCTTTAGGATTTTGTATATCTAAGATCATATCATCTCTTAATAAAGATAGCTTTGCTTTCTCTTTTCCAGCTTAGATGCCTGTTATTTACTTCTTTTCTATCCCCTTTCCTTCTTCCCTCCCCTCTTTCTTTTATTCTTTCTTTTTTTGCCTAATTGCTCTGGCTATAAATTCCAGTACAGTGTTGAATAGAATGGCAAGAATAGACATCCTGGTATTGTTTCTGATGTTACTAGAGAGAAAGCTTTCAGTCTTTTTACCATTAAGTATGATATTATCTGTGGAGTTTTCACAGATACTCTTTAACAGGGTGAGGAAGTTACTTTTTATTTCTAGTTTGTTCAGAGTTTTCAGCATAAAAGGGAATTGGATATTTTTCCCAATATTTCTTATTTTTTTGCATATTGAGATGGTTATTTTTTAATGGCCTTAATTCTATTAGTATTGTGTATTATACTGGTTAATTTATGGATATTAAACCAATCATACATTTCTGGAATAAATTCCATTGGTCATGTTGTAAAATCTTTTTATATGTTACTGAATGTGGTTTGCTAATATTTTGTTGAGGATTTTTGTGTTCATATTTATAAGAAATATTAATCTGTAATTTTTAAATCTGTGTTCTTGTAATTTCTTAATCTGATTAATTTCTTGAACTGATATCATTTTACTACTTTGTCTGGACTCAATATCAGGGTAATTCTGGCCTTATAAAATGATTTGAAAGTGTTCTCTCCCCTTGAATTTTTTGGAAGAGTTTGTGAAAGATTGGTCTTAATGTTTTATTAAATGTTTGGTAGAATTCACTAGTGAAGTCATCTGTTGCTGAGTTTTTCTCTGGGAGAAATTTATTAATTACTAATTCAGGTTTTTAGATTTTATACATCTCTTTAGTTATACATCTATTCACATTTTCTAATTCTTCTTGAGTCATTTCCAGTAGTTTGTGTCTTTCTAAGAATTTGTTCATTTTGACTAAGTTGTTTAATTTGTTGGTATGCAGCAGTTCACAGAATTATAATATTTTTATTTCTATAAGGTCAGTAGTAATGTCTCCTCTTTCATGCCTGATTTTAACAATTTGAGTTTTCTCTCTTATCTTGCTCAGTCTAGCTAGTGTGTAAATTTTATTGATCTTTTCAAAGAATCAGTTATGGTTTTATTGATTTTCTCTATTTTCTTATTCCAGTCAAATCTGTTCTAACCTTTATTATTTCCTTCTACTTGCTTTGGACTTAATTTATTCTTACTGTAATAGTTTCTTAATGTGAAAAGTTAGGTTATTGATTTTAGATATTCTTTTTTAATGTAAATATATGTATATATAGGCTTCCCCGGTGGCTCAGATGGTAAAAAGATCTGCCTGCAATTCAGGAGACCTGGGTTTGATCCGTGGGTTGGGAAGATCCCCTGAAGAAAGTAATATGTATAGATATACACATGTATTTCCCTCTAAGTGCTATTTTTTTTGTATGTTGACTTTTCATTTTTCATCATCTCAAATTATTAGATCATTTTCTTTGCAATTTCTTGGTTACTGATTATTTATGAGTATGTTGGTTAATTTTCACATATTTTCGTTAATTTTCAAACCATCTGTTATTGATTTCTAATTTAATTCATTGTTGTTGGAGAACATATTTTGTATGATTTCAATCCTTTAAAACTTATTAAGTCTTCTTTTATAGCCATCACTCCAATCTCTTTTTGGTATAGGGTCCATTCTAATACAGTATGATCTTATTTTAACTTGATTACATCTGAAAAAATCTTATTTCCAAATCAGGTCACATTCTGAGGTTCCAGGTAGATATGAATTTGGGGGAGATACTATTCAGCTTAGTGCAATGGTTAAGTCAAGACATGTAAGAAACCATCACTGATGCTCATAGCTTCTCGTAGCAGTTTGGCAGAAATGTGAGCCAAGAATATTCTATCCAATCAAATTGTGTTTAAAGTACAAAAGGATAAAAACAAAAAGTTTTGAACATTCAAGAGCTCAGGGAATATCATTGCTATGAGCCCTTCCTGAGAAAATTAATGGAGGACAAATTTAAGACGATAAAGAGATTAATAGAGAAATTATGGAGAAAGAACTCCCTATGAATTATTAATATATTTAACAGTAGAAACAAGCTTAAAACACATGTGAGAAAGGAAGCACAAAACAGAATGTAAAAGTTTTATATAATAATGGAGAAATGATGTAATATGTAGGGGACTCTTTTAGTGTCCCATTTATATCACTGCAGCTTTACCACTTTAGTTTGTCTTAGCTGATTCCATCTAATGATATATGTGTCTTTTTTCTGAGGGCAGCATAAAAGAACTACAATGAAGTTAAAATCCCCCCAGGAGAAACCCTCAATGAATGATTGATGGATTTGGTGAATACATACAACACCAAGGCATATGTATTACAATCTTTCCCAGAAATTCTTCGTATTATTAGGCTGTAGTCACTTACATAAATAACTGGCATAATAATTCTTGTATTGGTTGCTTTGCCTTTCCTGTATATTTCCTTACTTCCCTACATGCATTTCTTGTTACACTTGAATCATTGCCACATGGTCTGCCTCTGAGGGAACCCGAATTAAGACAATGTAACTAGTGAAAATTGATTGGGGGAGGGAGAAAGAAACTATACACTATTACACATATCTGCTTCATCTGTAATTGCTGGGAGTCCAAGGAGATAATTTAAAGTTGCAAATAAAGTCATAGAAGCATAGTTAACTATAAATGGTAAACAAAAATATAGTATAATTAACTAAAATTGTGTGGTAGAAGGGAAGCAAGGAAATGAAGAGGAAAGAAGACTATACTAAATTTATCATTACTCAGATTGTAGATACTACTTAAGAAAGGGAAGATTAAGGGTATTGTGTGAATTTATATTTATAAAGTAAAAATGGCAAAGTAAGACTTCTAAAAATTCACTCCTTCATAAAAGCAATGAGAAAACTGGCAAAAATGATCAAAATCAGCTTTTTAAGAACTCTGGAAATTAACTATATGGTTGTAGCAACCCAGGGAATATTTCTTAAAGAGAAACAGTTGGGATATCTTGGTGAAAATAGCTAGGCCTTGAAACATTTTAACTTTTCCCAGTCCTATTCTCTGATTTCCAGAAGCACAGCAGCCTTGAAATATAACAACTCACATTGATGGTGAAGATTGGCAACTATGCGAGAGAGGAATAAGGCTGGAGTTTTTTCCAAGCATCATTCCCCCAAATTGTCAATTTGTGACCTGCCTGGTGGTCCCCTACAAGATCGTATTTGCAAGTTGTCTGTATCTTATCTGACTTTGCCAGTTTGAAAAGCTTTTTCACTCAGGAACATTTATCAAAAAGCAATTACAGACCATTGCTGAGTTTCATGGCTGCCTGAGGCACTGGATAACAGAAGAGGCAAACAATACACTAACCAGAGAACTTGAAAGCAAAAGCTGGGGGATGAAATTCCATAGGGGCTTTCAAAATCTCTGATTTATTCCTGGAAATCTATAAGTCCTGGCATATGCCTAAAGCTGTTTTCATGCCTCAGGCTGTTTACACACCCAAGGCTATGCACATTCACAGGAAGGATCTGAGGAGGCCTTAAGCTCTCACCTCTGGCTGATCTTGAGGTTGCAACAGGTAGGAAATGAAGGCTAAATCAAAGTTTTAAACTACTTGGCTTGAGTATTGAAGGCATATTCCAACACAGGCACAGAGCCCTCAGCAAATACTGGGAGAGATTAATTGACCTCGGGCATTTAAGAAAATCTCTGTCCAATTATTAGCTGAGTACTCATCTAACCAAGTTAAGTCTTCAGTGGCCACATATAACAAAGATACAGACTTTACAGAATTAGTTCAGAAAACTTACTAAAAAACAAAAAGCAAAACTACAATTAAACAACGATATACACTTGGGAGAGGAAATAATTTGGTTTTCAGAGTTACCACATTATATTACTTCAAATGTTCAATTTTCAACAAAAATTTAAATTATAAAAAAATGAAAATAAAGAAGAAAACTTTACACATACATAGGGAAAATATCCATAGAAAGTGTCCCTGAAGAAGACCAGACATCAGACCTACTGACAAAAGGAACCGAGCAAAACTTTATGGGACCCCCAAGTAAGAAGGCCCCTCTGTGTCCCCTGCCTCTTGTTTGTAGAAGAGCTGAAGTCTCCAAGGCTTTCCAGAGCCACTAAAGAGCAAGATCAAGCAGGTAATGATGAAGATAATAGAGTCACAGACTCAATGTCTGATGCACATTCCTGAGTTTTTTACAGATACTATAACTGCCACCAGAGGGAAAAGGCTAACTGCATAGTGACCAGACTGTAACCATAACATAAGCTGGCCATCTTGAGCAGTGATTAATCTATGGCTATCACAATTTCAAGAACTGGCCTCAAAATACTTACTTAAACTCATGTCCATCAAGTCGGTGAGGCCATCTAACCATCTGGTATCAAAATATTTGTAGCTTATTCTGTCTAATACATAACCACACAACTAAAATTGTCAGTAAAGAAATTCTACAGACCAATGTCAACATCTTCCACTCAAAGAATATGGTGCCCTATGTCAGCAAGAAGTTGCAGAAGGTAAACTTTTGCCTCATCCCATAGAAATGGAATGATGCCGAACATCTCAAGTTCTGTAACTGCTCCTTCTCCTTTACCTTCCAGCCAATACATGGCAATGACATGCCCCTCAACTATTTGAGTTATTGCTCTATTTTTTTGCTTTCCCTCTACTCTGCATATACCATTGTATATCCTTTTGACTTCCCTGGTAGCTCAGCTGGTAAAGAATCTGCCTGCAATGCAGGAAACCCTTGTTCAGTTCCTGGGTCGGGAAGATCCTCTGGAGAAGGGATAGGCTACCCACTCCAGTATTTGTGGGCTTCCCTGGTGGCTCAACTGGTAAGGAATCTGCCTGTAATTGGGAGATCTGGGTTCAGTCCCTGGGTTGGGAAGACCCCTTGGAGAAGGGAACAGCTACCCACTCCAGTATTCTGGCCTGGAGAATTTCATAGACTGTGTAGTCCATACAGAGTCTGACACGACTGAGCAACTTTCACTTTCAATTTATTAAACTACTTTCAAATTATCCAATTTAAGTATACCCCACTTGTTTTCTGATAATATAAAGTCCAAATGCAATTAAAGAGCTAGATCTAATATACACATATCAAATTCTATTGTGAAAATACAAAATTAACCTTTTCTAGAACCCATTAAGCAGTCATAAAAAAAAAAAAAAGAAAAACCCTTGTATTGGTCTATGAAGACTTCCCAGGTGGCACAGTGGTAAAGAATCTGCCTGCCAGTGCAAGAGATGCAAGAGATGAGGATTCAATCCCTGGGTTGGGAAGATCTCCTGGAGTATGCAATGGCAACCCGATCCAGTATTCTTGCCTGGGAAATCCTATGGAGAGAGGATCCTAGAGGGCTACAGTCCATAGGGTTACAAAGACCTGAACAGGACTTAGCAACTGAGCACACATGCACGTTGTTTTATGAAGAATAACAAAACAAAACAAAAAGCTCAGTTAATTCCAAAAATAAAAAATAAAACAAAGCCAACAAACATTCTTTTGTTCCATTGCAAAAGTACAACAAATATATAATCAGAAAAAAACAATCTACTGGAAATTGAGAAAATAAGTCTCATTAGTTGAGTCAAGATAGAAATACAAATTAAAGTTGCATGCTGAGTCCCAGGGAGAATTTTTTTAAAACTCAGTACCTGGATGCATTGTAATCTTTGTGTAGAATAACAAAGAGAGAGAAAAAATTTTAAAAGTAGTCAAGGAGAGAGGAGAGCCTTAACTAGAAAGATAGATGGCAAGCTTTTGGTCCGTCATGACAGAAGAATAGCACTTCCAAATTTTTGAGGTTGAAAGTATGTATTTGGTACACTAGAATTCCATGTCAGAAAAAGGCATTAGTGTTACATGAAAACCAGGAAAGTTTACTATTCACAGAACCTTGCTGAAAGAACAAAAGAAAATGCTTCAACAATTATCCAGAAGGAACGTGTAGGATACAAAAAACAATGGTGAGCAAAGATATTGGTAAGGATGATAGTAATTCTAAACAATTACAGAATAATTGAGAGAACTGAGAGAAAGAAGAAAAAAAGACTAACTTTGGGGTGTTTAAAACAAGACGGAGGTAAAATACAGTAATATGAAAATGAGAGAGTAGAGTAAAACTTTCTGAGTTCATTCTATTCTTTGAAAAGAGGCTAGACATGATGATTTTTGATTTTATTTTGTATGTGTGTTAAAATATAAATGTAGAACCACAAATGCTAATTTATGTAGCATCCGACTGACATTTACATTTATATTACAGTGAAGCATTAATAGGTACCCAGCAAGTAAAGGAAAAATGGAGGCCAGCACATCTTCTGAGCCATGTTCATTTTTGGCTCCTGTGGAAGATTGATTTTGTACATCATACTCTACTAAATTGCTTTTTTGGTGACTTACTAGGTGTCAAGGTCAATGGTATAAGGGAGCAAAGTTTGCCACCTCCAAATTGTGTCTCTGGTATGAGTATTAATTTAGGATGATTATTTTTAAGATTCAGAGCCTCAAAAAGAACCTTTAACCTTCTTCCTAACTGCCTAAAATAATGTTCCAGGAAGGGAGTGATCAACTATGATATGAATTAGGTATGGTAGACAAGGAGGAACCTACCAAAGTCTGTTGAAATTTCTCTCTGGATCCCCCTGTCTCTCCATGGCCCAACAAGTATCTGTTTTGCTAACAGTTTAGCTTTTCTATCTCTATGTGAATTGTCTTCTCCCTCTTAGAAGTTTTAAAACACTCCTCCCAACATCCTCTTCTGTCTTTAGCTGAAGATGATATTTAAGGTGAGGATTTTGGCTATTTGGAGAATTATTCAATTCTCCTGAGTTTCTCTCGTGTATACATGTTATTAAATTTTTGTTTGATTTTCTCCTGTTCATCTATCTCATGTCATTTTAACTTTTAGAGCAGCCAGAAGAACCTAGAAGGGTAGAGGAAAATTTCTTCCTAACAATGCCCTATATGTCATTGGCACATTCTCATTCTAAGCATCTATTTTCAGAATGAAATGAGCAGCCTTGTTGAAAAAATTCAAAGTCACAAAACAAGTATTTGGAGCCTTGAGACATAATAGACTGTTTTTAGTATAGTGTTGTCTGATTGTAGCTTATTTTATGGCGAACTTTATTTCTGTGTTATCTACCATTTCTTATAGCTTAAAAAAAAAACCTGATTTGGTCTGCTAAGCATACTTGTAGAGTTCCAGAGACCAAAATATGATGAATATTGTGTGTAGCAGCCCAGCATTTTTTACTCCTGGGGAGAAAAGGCTGAAACTGTATTATATGTAGCTTCCTTTTATTCTAAGTGATTATTTAAGGGCAGGAGGAGAAGGGGGTGACAGTGGATGAGATGGTTAGAGTGCATCATTGACCCAATGGACATGAGTTTGAACAAACTCTGGGAGATAGTGAAGGACAGGGAAGCTTGGTGTGCTGCAGTCCATGGGGTCGCAAAGAGTTTGACATGATTGAGCCACTGAACAACAACATTTAACTATCCAACTGCCCAGAATTTCAAAGGCCACAAAAGGCTGGGAGTTGGTGGGAATTTCATTTAAAGAACACTTCCACTGATTTATAATGAGATAAATTGTCTTCCCCCCAGGAATAGATGCCACTTTTAATCCCAGAGCTTAGATTGGAATTCTCATATTCATTTTAATACCATCCTGGGGTCTCAGACAGCATATTAAAAAGCAGAGACATTACTTTGTCAACAAAGGTCCGTCTTGTAAAGGCTATGGCTTTTCCAGTAGACATGTATGGATGTAAGAGTTGGACTATAAAGAAAGCTGAGTGCAGAAGAATTGATGCTTTTGAACTGTGGTGTTGGAGAAGACTCTTGAGAGTCCCTTGGACTGCAAGGAGATCCAACCAGTCCATCATAAAGGAGATCAGTCCTGAGTGTTCATTGGAAGGACTGATGTTGAAGCTGAAACTCCAATATTTTGGCCACCTGACGTGAAAAGCTGACTCATTTGAAAAGACCCTGATGTTGGGAAAGATTGAAGGCAGGAAGAGAAGGGGATGACAGAGGATGAGATGGTTAGATGGCATCACTGACTCAGTGGACATGAGTTTGAGTAAACTCTGGGAGTTGGTGATGGACAGGAAGGCTTGGTGTGCTGCGGTTCTTGGGGTCGCAGAGTCGGACACGACTGAGCAACTGAACTGAACTGAACTGAACTGAACTGAGGATCCTAGAAGCTCTATGCTTAGGCTTGCCCAAATTGGAAGGAAAATCAGGGAAATTCCTTGGTCCATATTTCACTACTTTTTTTTTTTTTTTTCAGCTTCTTGGGATTTTTGTTGAGTCTGATGCTAAGAAGGCTTGTAACCTCATTAACCCACAAATGGGGAAGATCAGCACACATATTTCAGTGTGTGTATACTCATATGAGTTGTCATTGGCTATGCTTAAGAACTAGATTTTAATTGATATATGCAGGAGGGATGGTTAGAAGATATTTGAATTGGAACTTTCATTACAAAAATTGGTTGCCAGAAATGTACTTTTTATATTAACAATGAATCTGAAGCTGAATCTGGCCTCTGTACTCTGACACTGATTTAAATCTCATAGATAGAGTTTTGGGTGAAGTAGAATACCTTTAGTGCATTGCCAGGAAAAGGGCGGGTGGGGAAAGGTGAGTTAATACCCTTAAAACTGCATGTCCCGAACTGACCTGGAGTGAGTAGTGAGGAGTTTTATAGTAATGGTTCAAAGAGGGAGTGATCAGCTTGTGGACCTTCTTCTGATTGGTTGGTGGTGAGGTAAGTGGGAGTTAGCATCATCAGCCTTCTGGTTCTAATGTGTCTGGGGTCTGCATGCTTGTGGGCAGCGTAGAGTTAACTTCACCCATCTAGTGGGGGTTTCAGTATCTGCAAAACAGCTAGAAGATATTGTTATGTGTCCCTTGAGGGGGAACCAGGAATTTGTCCCAAGTCTGTACTATTGTTTCTCTTGACTATTTCTCCCTCCCCTTCTGTCCCCTCCCTTCCCTGATAAGCAATTGTTTGAATTTGCCTGTTGGAACTCAGGAAAGGTAATGAAGCCCGGATGAAGCCAATAATCAAAGGAATGGGGAATACAGAAAGGCTTTTGTGCCCAAGAGTCCCACATAGCCTTGCTCTTTATCCAGTCCACACTTGGAATATTATTGTTAATCAAGGAAAATATTGAGTCAACTCAGGAACCTGTTTCAAGTTTCTGTTGATTTTGCCCCATCTTATGAATCTAACCTATTAGTGAATAACATACCTAATCTGTTGCATGCAAGTTGGCTTTCTCACTGACTAGGAAACATGAGGGTCACCTATAAATCCATGTCTATACTGAGGTCCTCACCTCTGCTAATCCCTTCCCATGTTTAAACTCAGTTTTTACCCTTCATCAAGCCTTGCTTAACATTGTTGCTCTAATTATTGACTGCCCGCTATTTTTTTTTTTTTTTCTGGAAGGGATGCACTTATTCTATGGCAATCTCTATCTTTTGGCGAGCCCCAGGAAAACTTACTTACTAATTAACATCCATGCTTCAATTTTCTCTCACTTTACCTAGTCTTTAGGAGTCTTACCATCAAAATCCAAGTATAAAGTCAGAAAGAGCAGACAATGGGTTTCCAGTTTTATGCCTGTCTTAGCAATTCTGTGAGAGATGTTTTGAAGCTCCTCTTGAAAAATCTGTGCCAAAGACGTGGTAATTGTTTTTTATGGTTTTCCAATGAAGTGTGAAGTCCTCCTAATAGCTGTCAATAGCTTTCTCTTCTCTGTAGCTGTGAGCACTAAGAAAGAGCCCTTTAACAACCATTTCTGGGTTTTTTTCTCTCTCCTATCATCAGTACTTTGGTCTGCTATCTGGTTAGAGACTGAACAGTTGGCATTATACCTTTGAATAGCCTAAGAAGAGTTAGGGGTAGGGAAAATCAATCATGTTGAATCCCTCCTGAATTCAAAAGAAAAGAAAATCATCACAGGCAATATATATCCAGTAGTTTTCTACAAAAAAAAAAAAAAAAAAAAAAAAAACATTGACTTTTACTCTTCGAGGGGGCATATTGCTAAGAGTTAAGGATGTGTGGATAAAGAAAGGAGGTCCTTGTTCTCAAGTAACTCCCAGCCTAGCTGGGTAGAGAGAGATGTAAATGAGTACTGCAATATCATTGCTCTGAAGGGACAGGTAACCAGAAGAAGCCAACTCTGAGGAACTGTGAACAAAGGCATATTCTATCATCATTATGTTTCTAGTACCCAACACAGGGCCCAACTTTTAATAGACATGATAAATGTATGTTGGATTAAACAATATCACCTTACTGTTATTATGGCATCCTTAAGGACAGTGAAATAATCTTCAACACATTACTATTGCAAAGTTCCTTGGAGGAAGAAATTGCAACCCATTCCAGTATTCTTGCCTGAAAAATTCCATGTACAAGAGGAACCTGGTGGGCTACAGTCCATGGGGTCACAAAGAGTTGGATGCAATCTCTTCAAAGGGATGTTGGCAAAACCATCTCTTAAAAAGCCCTTGAATTTTTTTTTAAGAAGACACATGACATTATTAAGTAAATGTTTAATGTTAGTTATACTTAGCATAGTAGTTTTGGTCAAATTCATGATTCATGAGAGCTGTAGTTTTATGTGCTACATGTAGTCTTTATGGTACATCAGAGTCCCTTTTGCATAATCAATGTGCAAATATATTTCTGCCCATTATATAAGACTTGACACATAATTTTACTCTTTTAAATTGTCACAGAGGTCTGTAATTGTTACATCTTGGCTTTTATAGCATACTATTGTTTATGTTTATAATTTATTTTATATCATATTCTCAGTTAGAAACACAATCCCAATGATTACATTGTTCCTTAAGGATAAACGTGACCTGTTTCAGGACTGTATGCTCTGCTCCTAGAAATGCAGGAATGCATTGTGGCAGAAATTGGTGACTACCTGTGAGGTCATGTCTTAGGCCCTGAGGGAATTCCAGATGCCATAAGTATCTGAAGCTCCAGCTCATCAACAAGAAGAGCTTAGAATTAAGTTTTGATTCAATACACTAAGGGTCAGGTATGCTAGGGATGTATGTTTTCCCCCATTTCCTACACAATTGTTGTTGTTGTTCAGTCACGTTGTTGTCTGACTCTGCGACCCCATGGACTGCAGCACACCAGGCTTCCCTGTCCTTCACTATCTCCTGGAGTTTGCTCAGATTCATGTCCATTGAGTTGGTGATGCTATCTAACCATCTCATCCTCTGTTGCCCCCTTCTCCTCCTGTCTTCAATCTTTCCCAGGATCAGGGTCTTTTCCAATGAGTCAGTTCTTCACATCAGGTGGCCAAAGTATTGGAACTTCAAATTTAGCATCAGTCCTTCCAATGAATATTAAGGTTTGATTTCCTTTACAATAACTTGGCCAAAAGAGCCCCACCATCTCCCCCTGAATCTATCTATCACTTAACTGGGTTAAGTTCCTGCTAAACTCTTGTCAAATTCTTCTCTGAAGTTAATGAACCTCATTTCCTGTATCCTCCACCACTACCTGAGGTCTGAGATTGAGTGGATAGTGTTCAGAAACATGATGTCATTAAATTTCATCCAGCTAACCCCAACACCCAGGTCTCCAAAGTTAGAATGCTTTGTCAGTGAGGAAGAAATTTTCTTCTACCCTTCTAGGATCTTCTGGCTGGTCTAAGAATTAAATTAACATGAGACAGATTAACAGGAGAAAATCACACAGAAGTTTAATAACATGTATACATGAGAGAGGGGCTTCCCTGGTGGCTCAGAGGTTAAAGCATCTGCCCGCAATGCGGGAGACTGGAGTTCAATCCCTTGGTCGGGAAGATCCCCTGGAGAAGAAAATTGCAACCCACTTCAGTATTCTTGCCTAGAGAATCCATGGATGGAGGAGCCTGGTACTGT
The DNA here is from genome assembly GCF_032405125.1 of Capricornis sumatraensis. NCBI lineage: Eukaryota > Metazoa > Chordata > Mammalia > Artiodactyla > Bovidae > Capricornis > Capricornis sumatraensis. The sequence continues at coordinate 101,167,703 of NC_091092.1, read as the reverse complement.
ACAGTTCACGGGGCCACAAAGAGTCAGACAAGACTGAGCGACTTCACCTTACTTTATACATGAGAAAAGGCTTCCCAGGTGACTCAGTGGTAAAGAATTGGCCTGCAATGCAGAAGACAGTGGTTCGATCCCAGGGTCAGGAAGATCCCCTGGAGAAGGAAATGGCAACCCACTCCAGTATTCTTGCCTGGGAAATCCCAGGCATGGAGTAGTCTGATGTACTACAGTCCATGGAGTTGAAGAGTCAGACATGACTTAGAGACTAAAGAACAAGAAGAAGATACGTGGGAGAGACCCAGGAAAACTGAGTAACTCACTAAAATGGTTAACACTCTCATCTTAAATATCATCTTCAGCTAAAGACAAAAGAGGATGTTGGGTGTTAATGGTTTGGGACTTCAAAGAGGAGAAAGGCAATTCGCTTGGAGATTAAAAAGCAAAAGTTTGGTAAGTAAGTATTAGCTGGGCCTTGCAGAGGTACAATGGGATATAGAGAGGACTCTGATTTTTAGGCCCTGCCTAGAGTTTCCCTTTGGAGAAGGCAATGACACCCCACTCCAGTCCTCTTGCCTGGAAAATCCCTTGGACGGAAGAGCCTGGTAGGCTGCAGTCCATGGGATCGCTAAGAGTCCAACACGACTGAGCGACTTCACTTTCACTTTTCACTTTCATGCATTGGAGATGGAAATGGCAACCCACTCCAGTGTTCTTGCCTGGAAAATCCCTGGGATGGGGGAGCCTGGTGGGCTGCCATCTATGGGGTCGCACAGAGTCAGACACGACTGAAGCGACTTAGCAGCAGCAGCAGCAGAGTTTCCCCTACTGCACCTAGACCATATTCTCTGCAGAAATGATAGCTCTGTTCTAGGACCAAGCCTTCTATCTTCATTCTTTTTAGGCAGTTAGAATCCCATGGACGGAGAAGCCTAGTAGGTTACAGTCCACGTGGTCGCAAAGAGTCGGACACGACTGAGCAACTTTACCTCACCTCACCTCAGGGGGAAAATCAAACTTTCTTCTTGAGTTTGGGGGGCTTTGATTATTTTCAGCTTGAAATATTCCTCATGGCAAAGAGATACTTCGGAGTGGCAAGTTTTGCTCCCCTGTAGTCTAAACATGCAACACCCTTAGGACCGTCAATTTCTCTGTCTAGCCATCCTTGCTAAGGCAAACCTCTAATTTTCCTAGACTTTCCTGTCCTAGCTTAGTCTCCTTTTTCACTAACTAATACTTCTAAAGTACCGCAGCAGCTCCGGTTGGACCTCAGTTCCACAGATCCACAGATATGGACAACATTCTATTAATCCTGCACCCTATATCTCTCATGGGATGGAACACACAGAAATTCCTGCTGAGCAAATGTCTGGGTTAAAAAGGGGGAGCTTGTCTGTAGATCCTGGATCCCACTGGGGCAAAGGAAGGTAGAGGAAATATAAATGAAACATCCCTACCTTCATGAATTTATAACTTGATGGGGAAAAGAAGATCATCTTTAATATCTCTTATATTTATTCTTCCTGTCTTCCATCAATGCTATTAGCTCAACTGAAGTCATAGCTGCTCACTTACACTATTGTTTTAACCTCCTAGTTGATCCCTATGCTTTAAAATTTTCCTATCCACTCTATTCATTTGCTATTTAAATAATTTTTTATTTATACCATATAAAACTAGACATTTTCACTATTTTGTAAACAGGGGAGACAAGAATTATTCTTTATTCTAATACAGAGTGTTACAAATGGAAAATAACTCTCCTTGCCTCCTCAGATGCTCACTTCTTTCCAGTTGTGATTCCAGAATATAGAACTTTCCTCGCCTCCCACTCCTCTCTCCATCTGCTTCCATCTGGCTTTTGGTCCCATCACTCAACTAACAAGGCTCTCACTAAAGACAACAGTAATATCCATGTTGCTAAATGCAAAGACTTCAGACTTGCTGTTTTAGCCTCACGTGACACTGTTGGTTACACGTTCATTTTAAGAACTCTCTTATTGGACTCTGTGTTCGTTTCTTACTGCTGTAGTAACAAATTGCCACCAATTTAGTGACTTAAAACCACACACCTTCGGGGACTTTCCTGGTGATCCAGTGGTTAAGACTGCGTGCTATCAATGCAGGTGGCATGGATTCGATCCCTGGTTGCGGAACTAAGATCCTGTATGCTGCACAAGATCCTGCAAAAAAAAAAGAAAAAATGTGGCACAGCCAAAAAAGAAAAGCTGTGAAAAAATTCACCTTCTCTCTTCCAACATTTATTCCTTTGAGTTCTTTTTCTTGTCTATTTATATTACTAGTATTTCCAGAACATTGTGGGCTTCCCAGGTGGCACTAGTGGTAAAGAACCCACCTGCCAATGCAGAAGACGCAAGAGACATGGGTTTGATCCCTGGGTCAGGAAGATCCCCTGGAGGAGGAATTGGCAACCCACTCCAGTATTCTTGCCTGGGAAATCCCATGGACAGAGGAACCTGAAGGGCCACGGTCCATAAGGCTGCAAATAGTAGGACATGATTGAAGCGACTTAACATCTTGGCAAGCAAAGCATAATAATTTCTGATGATAATGGATATTTTTGCCTTGTTCTTGCTTTAATAGGAATTTGTTGATTTTCTCACTATTAAACATGATGCTGGCCTTTGGTTTGAGGTATACATCATGTGAAGAACTATTCTGGCTCAGATTCTGGGTCTGCCACTTACGTACTGTGTAATATGTACTTGTTTGGACAAGCTACTGAAACTTTTAGTGCTCATTTCTTCCTCTGAATATTATGGCAATAATAACACTACCTCAAAGGACTTTTTCAAAATTAAATTCATTAAAATATGTTAAAAATATAAAAATAATAATTGCTAAATTGGTTCATAAGAATTGCTAAATAAATGCTTAATTGTGTATCATATAATATGGCATAATATCAGTTCAATTCGGTTCAGTTGCTCAGTCATGTCTGACTCTTTGCAACCCCATAGACTGCAGCACGCCAGGCTTCCCTGTCCATCACCAACTCCCGGAGCTTATTCAAACTCATGTCCATTGAGTTGATGATGCCATCCAACCATTTCATCCTCTGTCATCCCCTTCTCCTCCTGCCTTCAATCTTTCCCAGCATCAGGGTCTTTCCCAATGAGTCAGTTCTTCGAATCAGGTGGCCAAAGTATTGGAGTTTCAGCTTCAGCATCAGTCCTTCCAACGAATATTCAGGACTGATTTTCTTTAGGATGGACTGGTTGGATCTCCTTGCAGTCCAAGGGACTCTCAAGAATCTTCTCCAATACCACAGTTCAAAAGCATCAATTTTTCAGCACTCAGCTTTCTTTATAGTCCAACTCTCATAGTGCAATATATAGTTGTACAACATATATTTAATAAAAAGTGATATTTCATGTATTATATAGGTACTATTAATGATTGTTATGATTTAATTAAAATTTTTATCACCATTAGAGACTGAGTTTTATCAAATGTCTTTGTGGCATTTATGTATGTATGTATGTATGTATATATGTATGTATTAGTCACTCAGTCATGTCCAGCTCTTTGCAATCCCATGAACTGTAGCTGGCAGGCTCCCCTGTCCATGAGATTCTCCAGGTGAGAATACTAGAGTGGGTTGCCTTGCCCTTCTCCAGGGCATCTTCCTGATCCAGGGATCAAACCTGGGTCTCCCGCACTGCAGGCATATTCTTTACCATCTGAGCCACCTTGTGGCAGCTATGCTGTTGCTGCTGCTAAGTCACTTCAGTTGTGTCCAACTCTGTGCGACCCCATAGACGGCAGCCCACCAGGCTCCCCCGTCCCTGGGATTCTCCAGGCAAGAACACTGGAGTGGGTTGCCATTTCCTTCTCCAATGCATGAAAGTGAAAGGGAAGTCGCTCAGTCGTGTCTGACTCTTAGCGACCCCATGGACTGCAGCCCACCAGGCTCCTCCATCCATGGGATTTGCCAAGCAAGAGTACTGGAGTGGGGTGCCATTGCCTTCTCCATGTGGCATCTATAGTGATGTTTATATGGCATTTCTTCTCTCATGGATTCATTTTTCTTTAATATCCTTCTGATCATGTCATACTCCTGTCTGAACTCATTCTACTTGCATGAGATGAAGTGTAATTCTTTAGCAAGACATTCAAGAACTTCCATGATATAACCCCTGCTTTCATTTCCAACCTCAGCTACTTCCTTTCTGTATCCTCTGCTCTGGCTATACTTAAGTGTCTGCTCCATAAAACTACCAAATGCTAAAATATTTTTAACATGTGGCTTTGAGGATTAAGTAATTTATTTGTTCAAAAAATAGTGAAATGTATAGAATGGTACCTGGCACAATATGATTTCCTATGATTATTTTATTACTTTTTCACTGAGTTTTACCAGTACAAGATATTGAATTTTATCAAATTCCTTTGGGGAATCTGTGGCAATATCTGATCTATGATATCAGCATATGGACTCACCACAGACTCCAAACCAAGACATTTGGGACCTTCCATGATCTAACTGTACTTTTTAGAGACTTGACTATAGTCTGGTAAATAGATTTTAAAATTTTCTCTTAATCTAAAAAAAAACTTCACCAGGCTATGGATTTTCAACATTTTTTTTCTACCTTTTTGTGTCCCTAGTGTTGGTGACAATTATAAGTCAGAAGCATAGCATTACATGTGTTGGAGTTTGTTGGCCCCAAATGCCACTTGGTTAAGTGCTCATTAGTACAACTTCTACACTGCATATGTAAAAATTTCACATATGTTTAAAAAGGCTCCCATATCAATATTTAGGTCTTCATTCTAGGAGTTTCCTGTTTACTAGGCATACATTAAAGACAACTAAACAGTATTTGGAGATCCCCTTAGGGCTGCCTGAAAATTCAGAGATATATTGAAATCATGTCAACAATACTTTGCCCTTTCATGATATATTATGTGAAGGTTTACAATATCTCCTAGGGAAACAAAATTAATTTTTTGATGTTCTTCCCTTGTGAGAGAGGAGAGCATAATAAATACTCCTTCTCTGTACCTTTGGAGATAATTGGCTGGAAAAAGATTGGGTGAAAATTGTTTTCTCAGTCAAGGTCACTCTGCTGCACATTAGCCCCACTGAGGCATGCTTGTGAATACCAGGAATATGCCCTTCAGACAAAGATTAATTAGATGCAAAAGTTAAAAGAGAGAAATAGATGAATCCTCAGCATGGTTTTCAGATTATAAGCAGTATAGTCCATGTTAATGGCTGAGCTCGTTTTCAAAGCTAGCCTTTTGAACTCATCTTATTCTGTATCTAGTTTAAAAGGCTTGTACTCCTATTAATGAGATTTTAAAATGAAAGAGGGCATATAATGATTTAGCATTCATGCAAAAGAAATAATTATTTACCATAAAAGAATTAATTCACAAATGTCACCTGAGGAGCCAAACTGAGGAGAAACCCCTGCTTTGCTTATTGTCTTTCATCCGTTTGAAACCTTCCATGGCACTGGAAGGGGCTGCACTGGAGTCGCAAAGAAGACCATCACGTGATCCCACTACTTGATGACAAGAGTGGCAACCAGGACAGAAACACAAATCATCTTTGATGCTAGGTAGATGTTAGGCCCCAGAAGAGACATTTCAAAAGAGGAAACGATCACATTCCTTGTGTTGCTTCTAATGATTTGTCTTGCCTTATCATTTTATCAAAACTTTTGTAAGTTACAAGAGTAAAGAGACACCACATAACAACAAATCAAGTAATACTAAGGCATACAAAGAAATAATTTATAATCTGCTCCTCCATTCCTTCAAGGAAACTGATGTTCAATGTTCAGTGTGTAACGTCTATAACTTTCTAGATTCTTGTACTAAAATATCCAAACTTTAAAAAATTATTTTACCAAAGAATGAGATAATCCTATGTATCATGCAACTTTTATTTTTAGTTTAAGGTACAAGGAACTAGAGATGCCAATGTAATTTGATGGAGGATATGGGAGTCTTTTCAATGAGCAATAACTGAATGGGTCTGTAGCAACTGAATATTGTATGGGAAAAAATGATTCTTAACCTCTACCTCCTACATATATAAATATTGATTTGATATGGATCATAGACCTAAATACTAATGCTTAAAATATAAAGCATCTTGGAAAATGCATTGGAGCATATGATGAGTATATGAATATATGATTCTGGAGTTGGTAAAGTTTCTCAACAGAACAGAAAAAGCACTAATCATAGATAAACAATTCTGATATTAATAAACTGAACAAGCACAAACACACCCCTCTGTTCTGATTTCGAAAGCAAATTTACTCTTTATACTTCTATCAGTAGCATAAGAAGTTTCCAGTTGCTGTGCATCTTGGTCAGCACATGGTACTATAACGTTTTTAAACTTTACTCTTCTGCTTCTGATTTTACCCATTTTGGTTTGTGTGTATCTCATTGTGGTTTTAACTGAGCACGTTTGTGAATGGACTGTTAAAATCTTTTATACATTGAAAAGAAAAAAGAAATGGAGCATCTGTTTCTTATTGACTAGGAGGCTTCTTTTGTTTTCTTGTTTGGTTGTTTTCAGTTTAAACAACAGTTTATTTGCTCACAGTTCTGAAAGCTGCAAGTCCAAGATCCTCATGTCAGAAGGGTTAGTTTCTTCTGAGGCCTCTCTCTTTGGCTTACAAATGATCCTGTTCTCCCTGTGTCCCCATATGGTCTTTCCCCATGTGTGTCTGTGTCCAAATTTCCTCTTATAAGGACACAATCTGATGGGATGAGAGCCCATCCTAGTGACTTCCTTTCAACATTATCACTTCTTTAAAGTCCCTATCTCTGGAGGCATTTAAATATATATATATATATATATATATTCTAGACATGACCAACCTAGACAGCATATTAAAAAGCAGAGATATTGCCAACAAAGGTCCATCTAGTCAAAGCTATGGTTTTTCCAGTAGTCATGTATGGATGTGAGAGTTGGACTAGAAAGAAAGCTGAGCACTGAGGAATTGATACTTTTGAACTGTGGTGTTGGAAAAGACTCTTGAGAGTCCCTTGGACTGCAAGGAGATCCAATCAGTCCATCCTAAAGGAAATCAGTCCTGAATATTGATGGGAAGGACTGTTACTGAAACTGAAACTCCAATACTTTGGCCACCAGATGTGAAGAACTGACACACTGGGAAAGACCCTGATGCTGGGAAAGATTGAAAGTGGCAGGAGAAAGGGATGACAGAGGATGAGATGGTTTGATGGGATCACCAACTCAACTGACATGAGTTTGAGTAAGCCCCAGGAGTTGATGATGGACAGGGAGGCCTGGTGTGCTGCAGTCCATGGGGTCTCAAAGAGTCAGACACGACTGAGTGACTGAACTGAACTGAACTGAGACATGACATGTATATATTTCAAATATCTTCCTCCAATCTGGGCTGAGCTTCTTCACTGTCTTTTGATAAAGAGAGGTTCCTAATTGTAATAGGTGGCAATTATCCAGTGATTTTCATTATTGTTAGTGTGTTTTGTAGGGACTAGCTAAGCAAACCCTAAATCTGTAGGGCAGGCAATTGGGAAGGTAGGACCATGAGCAGCCTGGCCCGTTATGGGCACCGGCTGAAGCAGTCACAGGCAAGAAGGTAGAATGGCAGATCTCTAACAGTCTTGGACAGCACAGCCTGAGTTACATTTATGGTCCACAGGCAGCAGTTAGGAAGGAACACCTAGGAGAAATGCAAGAGCCATTGCAGACCCGGGTGCCATTTGGAGTTGCTGAACTCAAGAAAGACTTAAAGCCCTTTATTAAAGCTCTTCCAACTGTTTAAATCAGGTTCACAAAGGTAATGTCCTTTTTGATTAACTTAAAGTCAGCTGAAGCAATAAGGACCTACTGTAGAGCACAGGGAACTATATTCAATATTTCAATGTTTTATAATAACCTGTAAGGGAAAGGGGCTTCCAAAGTGACACAGTGGTAAAGAATCCACCTGCCAATGCAGGAGACACAGGACACCTTGATTCAATCCCTGAATCAGGAAGATCCCCTGGAGTAGGAAATGGCAGCATGCTCCAGTATTCTTGCCTGGAAAATTCCATGGACAGAGGAGCCTGGTGAGCTACAGTCCATGGGGTCGCAAAAGAGTCAGACACGAATGAGCGCGCACACACACATAAGGGAAAGGAATCTGAAAAAGAATATATACATTTATTATATGTATATATAATTAAATCATTGCGCTGTATACCTGAAACTAACATGATATTCTAAATCAATTATACTTATATTTAAAAAAAACAGGTCAACTAACTATGAACTTGAATCACATTTGCAAAATCCCTTTACAGGAATCCTCTTACAGTGTTGGTGGCACTGTCAATTGATACAACCATTATTGAGAACAGTATGGAGGTTCCTTAAAAAACTAAGAGTAGAGCTACCATATGCTCCAGCAATCTCACTGCTGGATGTATGTCCAGAAAATCATGGTTCAGAAGAACACATGCACCCCTATGTTCATCGCAGCACTATTTACAATAATCAAGCTATGGAAGCAACCTAAATGGCCACTGACAAATGAATGGATAGAGAAGGTGTGGTACATATATAGAATAGAATATTACCCAGCCATTAAAAAGAATGAAACAATGCCATTTGTGGCAACATGGATGGACCTGGAGATTATCATACTAAGTGAAATAAGTCAGATAGAGAAGGATAAATATATGATATTGCTTGTATGCAGAATCTAAAAAGTGATACAAATGAGTTTATTTACAAAACAGAAGCATAGACTTATAGAATGAACTTATGGTTGGTTACCAGGGAGAAAGGAGAAGGGAGGCATAAATTGGAAATTTGGCATTGACATGTATGGTACACACTACTATGTTTAAAATAGATAACCAACAAGGACCTACTATATAGCACAGGAAACTGTGTTCAATGTTCTGTAATAACCTAAGTGGAAAAATAATTTGAAAAAGAATAAATAGATGTATAACTGAATCACTTTGCTGTACACCTGAGAGTAACACATCATTGTTAATCAACTCTGCTGCTAAGTCACTTCAGTCGTGTCCTACTCTGTGCGACCCCAGAGATGGCAGCCCACCAGGCTCCCCCGTCCCTGGGATTCTCCAGGCAAGAACACTGGAGTGGGTTGCCATTTCCTTCTCCAATGCATGAAAGTGAAAAGTGAAAATGAAGTCACTCAGTCATGTCCGACTCTTCATGACCCCATGGACTGCAGCCTACCAGGCTCTTCCACCCATGGGATTTTCCAGGCAAGAGTACTGGAGTGGGGTGCATTGCCTTCTCCTTAATCAACTCTACTCCAATATAAAAAAAAAAAAATTAAAGATCCCTTTACAACAGCACCCAGATTAGACCTGAGCATGCTACAAAATGGCTGTTGCTTCCCTTCCATTTCCTCACTTTTGCCAGAGAATCTCCTTTGAAACTCTAGTTCAGCCTAGTCAAGTTAACATATCAAATAGTTATCACAGATATTCTTCTATGTTACCTTTCAGAACTGCAGTGTTAATATGGGAGCCCTGTGTGGCTATATAAATTGAAATTAATTGAAATTAAATAAGATTAAGAATCCAGTTTCTCAGTCACAGGAGCCAAGTGGCAAGTGCTCAATAACCACATGTAGATACTGTGTTAGCACAGAAAGACAGTATCTCCATCATCTCAGAAAACTGTATTGGATAGCGCTATTTCAGAAACTTCATTGTTTTGCCTTTAACATTTAGGTCTCTGACATTTGGAGTTTATTTTTTTAGTTTCTATTATAGATGGTGATTGCAGCCATGATATTAAAAGACGCTTACTCCTTAGAAGAAAAGTTATGACGAACCTAGGTAGTATATTCAAAAGCAGAGACATTACTTTGCCAACTAAGGTCCGTCTAGTCAAGGCTATGGTTTTTCCTGTGGTCATGTATGGATGTGAGAGTTGGACTGTGAAGAAGGCTGAGCACCAAAGAATTGACGCTTTTGAACTGTGGTGCTGGAGGAGACTCTTGAGAGTCCCTTGGACTGCAAGGAGATCCAACCAGTCCTTCTGAAGGAGATCAGCCCTGGGTGTTCTTTGGAAGGAATGATGCTAAAGCGGAAACTCCAGTACTTTGGCCACCTCATGTGAAGAGTTGACTCAATGGAAAAGACTCTGATGCTGGGAGGGATTGGGGGCAGGAGGAGAAGGGGACGACAGAGGATGAGATGGCTGGATGGCATCACTAGCTAGATGGACATGAGTTTGAGTAGACTCCGGGAGTTGGTGATGGACAGGGAGGCCTGGCATGCTGCTATTCATGGGGTTGCAAAAAGTCGGACACGACTGAGTGACTGAACTAACTGACTATTGGTAATGAAAACTTTCCAATTGCTTTTCTTCTTCATGATTGCCTTGATATTTTACATTTTTATTTGTGCTTTGGAGTCAGCTTGTCCATTTATACAAATTATTATCTGGGTTTTTCATGGTATTACATTAAAACTATAAGTTAATTTTGAATAAATTGGCACTTTCTTTTTAATTTTAATGCTATCAAATATTGTCCAAATTGTCCAATGATGTTCTCAGGCACATTCTTATTAGCAATGAGTGATGTAGCTATTTCTGTTCTTATGACTACTAAATAATACCAATTTTTAGACATATGTATTATCTGATGAAAAAAATATGTGTTTTTAATTCAAATTTTCCTAATTTCTCATATGACTGAACATTTTTTCCATTTGAATTTCCTTTTCTGTGGATTGATTTTTTACTTAAATGTACTTGTGCTAATTCAATTATAGGTCTCTTTGTGGTGGATCTCATATGGATGTTGTGGTGTTTTGCCGAAAGTTTTCACTTTCATCTCAGGTTCAAAGGATTTGTTAACAAAACAAGCCACTTGTTATATACAAATAAATAATACCAATATTTATTAGAGAATTATCTAGCCTACTCTCAATGTACTTATATTAAAAGGAAAGAGAAATAGAAATAGCAGAGGCTGCTGCTGCTGCTAAGTCACTTCAGTCGTGTCCGACTCTGTGCGACCCCATAGACGGCAGCCTGAAAAAGCCATGCAGTTATGTCTGAGCACGTGTGTATGTGTGTTTGTGTGCTACTAGCTCTTTTTTTTCCTCATCAGATGACACAGTACTGTTCTGCTTTCAGGTCCTGGGCCACAAAAACTAATAGTTGCTCCTCAAATGAAGAAAAGCCCTTTGTCATTTCCTGTGTCATGATTCTCTCCTGTTCTTCAGTTCCTTCTTCCTCTTGTCATTCCACTCTCAATTCTTTTCACTTTTGTTTCCATTGTCATCTCTTGACACTTCTTAGCAGTACCAACTACATCACCGCTGCTGCTTTTACACTTGCTTCCCATTCCAGTATTCTTTTTTAAAAAAAAAATTTATTTACTTTAATTGGAGGTTAATTACTTTACAATATTGTGGTGGATTTTGCCATACATTGACATGAATCAGCCATGAGTGTACATGTGTCCCCCCATCCCAAACCGCCCTCCCATGTCCCTCCCCACCCCATCCCACTAGGTTGTCCCATTGCACCAGCTTTGAGTGCCCTGCTTCACGTATCCAACTTGCACTGGTCATCTATTTCACATATGGTAATATGCATGTTTCACTGCTCTTCTCTCAAATCATCCCACCCTTGCCTTCTCCCACAGAGTCCAAAAGTCTGTTCTTTATATCTGTGTCCCTTCTGCTGTCTCACATATAAGGGTTGTCATTACTATCTTTCTAAATTCCATAAATATGTGTTCATATACTGTATTGGTATTTTTTTCTGGCTTACTTCACTCTGTATAATAGGCTCCAGTTTCATCCACGTCATTAAAACTGACTCAAATGTGTTCTTTTTAGTAGCTGAGTAATATTCCATTGTGTAAATGCACCACAACTTTCTTATCCATTCGTCTGTTGATGGACATCTAGGTTGCTTCCATTTCCTAGTTATTATAAACAGTGCTGCAATGAACATTGGGGTACATGTGTCTCTTTCAGTTCTGGTTTCCTCAGTGTGTATGCCCAGCAGTGGGATTGCTGGGTCAAATGGCAGTTCTATTTCCAGTTTTTTAAGGAATCTCCACACTGTTCTCCATAGTGGCTGTACTAGTTCCACTACAGTATTCTTGCTGGGAGAAATCCATGGAGAGCAGCCTGATAGGCTACAGTCCATGCAGTCACAAAAGAGTCAGACACGACTGAGCGACTTACACTAACACCAGACATTCTGGACTTGAAATAAAGTTTCTGTACTACTCTATACAGTAGTGTGCAACAGGGTACACAAAAGCACAACCACTTGTAGAGGTTGCACGCACATGACAATGTACGCCAGACACGTTAACTTACATGATTGGACACGTGAACGCACATTCACATCTTTGAAAGTTTGTAGTTTAGAGGCTCATATGTGGATTTACGGTATAGATGAATTATCTGCAGGCTGGCTGACAAAACAGACTTCGACACTGGTGATAGGTGGAGTACGGAAAGGCCTTGGAATGCTGTGGTTGTACAACTGTTAAAATTTACTTCTGCAGTAAACTCACAGGGGATATTGGCAGAGTGGAATGCATTGGTGGGAACAATACCTCAGGCATTTGAGATGTTTGGAGGGGTAGTAATTTGAAGAATCTGGGATTGGATAGCTGTTGTTGGGGGCCATTGCATTAGGTAAAGAACATGCAATACCAAAATATTAACAGATTAATCAGTAGTTAAAAGCTAAATGTTAAGTCAGAGGCTCTCCTCGGCAGCATAGAAAGAGGTTGTCCTTCTAAGACAGGAAGCAGAAACAAAATGGAGAATCAGGCTCAGGACCTAAAGATCAAAGTAGCAAAGCTCCACAGGAATGACACAGGTTAGAGATCCATGAAAATTTTTAGGAAGTGAGGTTGAAACCATTATATATTTAAACATTCATGACGGAACCTTTTAGTTCTCCCATTGAATCTTTCCTGATCCACTAGACAGGCATTATAGGTATGAAAATTAGGAGAATTTGACTCTATTACTATGAAATGATTTTTATTTTGTTATTTGTGATTGGAATAGTAGCTCCAATTGTCTTCTCTTGCCATTTTCCTTCATTTTATTTTTTAGTTCTTTAAAACTACCTGGATATGATTTAGGTCATACCTGAATGGTCTAGCAGTTTTCCCTACTTTCTTCAATTTCAGTCTGAATATGGCAATAAGGAGTTCATGATCTGAGCCACAGTCAGCTCCTGGTCTTGTTTCTGTTGACTGTATAGAGCTTCTCCATCTTTGGCTGCAAAGAATATAATCAATCTGATTTCAGTGTTGACCATCTGGTGATGTCCATGTGTAGAGTCTTCTCTTGTGTTGTTGGAAGAGGGTGTTTGCTACGACCAGTGCATTTTCTTGGCAAAACTCTATTAGTCTTTGCCCTGCTTCATTCCGCATTCCAAGGCCAAATTTACCTGTTACTCCAGGTGTTTCCTGACTTCCTACTTTTGCATTCCAGTCCCGTATAATGAAAAGGACATCTTTTTTGGGTGTTAGTTCTAAAAGGTCTTGGAGGTCTTCACAGAACCGTTCAACTTCAGCTTCTTCAGCATTACTGGTTGGGGCATAGACTTGGATTACCATGATATTGAATGGTTTGCCTTGGAGACAAACAGAGATCATTGTGTTGTTTTTGAGATTGCATCCAAGTACCGCATTTCGGACTCTTTCGTTGACCATGATGGCTACTCCATTTCTTCTGAGGGATTCCTGCCCACAGTAGTAGATATAATGGTCATCTGAGTTAAATTCACCCATTCCAGTCCATTTTAGTTAAGTTGACTTAAAGCTCAACATTCAGAAAACGAAGATCATGGCATCCGGTCCCATCACTTCATGGCAAATAGATGGGGAAACAGTAGAAACAGTGTCAGACTTTATTTTTGGGGGCTCCAAAATCACTGCAGATGGTGACTGCAGCTATGAAATTAAAAGACGCTTACTCCTTGGAAGAAAAGTTATGACCAACCTAGATAGCATATTCAAAAGCAGAGACGTTACTTTGCTGACTAAGGTCCGTCTAGTCAAGGCTATGGTTTTTCCAGTAGTCATGTATGGATGTGAGAGTTGGACTGTGAAGGAAGCTGAGCACCGAAGAATTGATGCTTTTGCACTGTGGTGTTGGAGAAGACTCTTGAGAGTCCCTTGGACTGCAAGGAGATCCAACCAGTCCATTCTGAAGGAGATCAGCCCTGGGATTTCTTTGGAAGGAATGATGCTAAAGCTGAAACTCCAGTACTTTGGCCATCTCATGCGAAGAGTTGACTCATTGCAAAAGACTCTGATGCTGGGAGGGATTGGGGGCAGGAGGAGAAGGGGATGACAGAGGATGAGATGGCTGGATGGCATCACTGACTCGATGGACGTGAGTCTGAGTGAACTCCAGACGTTGGTGATAGATAGGGAGGCCTGGCGTGCTGTGATTCATGGGGTCACAAAGAGTCGGACACAACTGAGCAACTGAACCGAACTGAACTGAACTGAAAACTACCTGGATCGTTTACTACTTAGAAAGCTTCTCCAATTCAATTATGTAATTGTTGAGAAGTATCAGGAATACTTGGAGGATAAAGATTCAAGAAAAATTTTCAGAGGAGTAAGAGTAAAAAAAAAAAAAAAGCTTTATGACTCAGGGAAAACAGAACCCCCTGATGTTTTTCAATGCTAAAAAATCAACTCACAATAATGGAAAACCTGAAAAATAAGAAAATTCATTTGAAGGACCAGTACATGTGGAAAAAAGAACAACATGGAATTAGGAAAAAGAAATTGATATTAAATAAAAGGTAAAATTAAAGTGACTAGTCAACAAGAAAGGATCTGGAACTTTATTACTAAGGCTGCTTCATAGGATACCAGCCTAAATTGAAATGAGCAATTTCCTAAACATCAATATTGACAGAATAATGGAAAAGATTGCTTTTACTTGCCTCATGAGTGCAATGCAAGAACTTTCTGTAATTACATAAGTCAGAAAGATATTCCTTCTTAGTCTTCCATTGTCCTCTTTTAAAAGTAAATCAGAAATACAGAGATGCCAATAAAAACTAATATTGAGAGTCCTTCATGGACTTGTACTTTTCTAAATGCTGAACTTTCAGAAGATGAAATGACAAGAAATCCCTAAGACGTTTACTCTGCTGGGACAGAAAGATCATCTGAGAATATAGTTTTCTTATTATTTGGTAGAACTTCAGGATGAGATATGCACAATATATAGAACATATTCTTGCCTGTGAAAGCCAGATGAAACTATGTTCAGATATTCATTAGGCTTTTTATTTAAAAAGAAACCAAAAATAATATCTAATATTATCTTATGTAACCAGATTATAGCAGTGACAATTCCAATATGGATGAGCCTTGTGCTATTTTCAAATGTATCTGAAAAAGACAAAATTGTCATCATTTTTCTTTCTACTAATATGTATTTTTCAGTGACTTCACTGAATATCAGAAACGTCTGCATAGAGTGATATCAGGTGGAAAATATGACTCTCCATTTAGAATTTTACAAGGTCTTGATTTCCAAAGTTTCGATTATTCTCTACAAATTTTCCAGAGTATTCACAATAGCTTTTTAGCTGCATTTTATTCATAGTCCAGCTTTGTAAAAAATGTGTAAATTAAAATCAGAATATAGTTCAGGAGCTGGCTTTGTTAATTTATCCTAATTTGTCAAGCCTGGTGCATCATTGCCATCCCCCTGGGTGCTGTGCTTCCTGTAATGTTGAGGCCCTGGGAGAAGTTCAGGGCTTGTTTTATTAAGTCCTTCCTCTCCTCCCTCCTGCCTCGCTTCAGCTTCTGACATTTGAAGTCCCGGGAAAATCGTCTGAGGATGGAGGCATGTAGGAGTTGCCAACTGAGCTTTGTATTTGGCACTGTCTTGCCTGGCAGTTTTTCAACATTTCGTGAAAAATAAATGGGTCAATTAACTACATTTCTGTGAGTATTATGAATCCAAATGATCTTCTTTGTAAAAATGAAAATGCTAACTGATATTTTCAGGCTGCAATACAGACTCATATTAAGATAATTTATCTTGAAATAACCCTGCCACAGGATTTTAGCAAGTCCTGGTGACAGATATTCAGGGCATATCCTTCTCACAGAAAGTTTCCAATCTCAAGGGAGTAGCAAATACATTCACAGTGAACAGAACAAGTGCAGATGAATAGAAATGTTAGAAGATAATTAGCCAGTCAAACTTCAGTGTGAATCAGAATCAATTGGAAGGCTTGTTAAAACATAAATGACTAGGTCCACCTCACTATTTCTGACAATAGTCTTAGGGGTGGAGTCTGAGAATTTGCATTTCTAACGAACTCCAAGTTAATGTTGATTCTGCTGGCCTGGAAACCACACTGATTGTAGACAGATTCTGAGAATTTACTATAATTAGGGATGAAGATCTGATACAGAGAAACTTTCATTTAGAGGGGACCAATGAGTGTCAAAAACAGTATGAGTCACAGAGGGAAAAAATGAATAGAACTTTTGCAAAGCTCTTTCCCATGTACATCTTGAACCTGGGTGAGTTAAAATGAGTTTAAATAGCATCATCCTCATTTTATTAATAAGCAAAGAGAGGGTAGAACAGGCTAAATGACTTACACAAGATGGCACAGCTAACACAGTGCGGACCTACTACTCCAATCTAATCCACTTGTGTGTCCAGCTTTCACACATATTTTTTTATTTTTATTTTTTTATTAAATTTTAAAATCTTTAATTCTTACATGTGTTCCCAAACATGAAACCCCCTCCCACCTCCCTCCCCATAACATCTCTGTGGGTGATCCCCATGCACCAGCCCCAAGCATGCTGTATCCTGCGTCAGACATAGACTGGCGATTCAATTCTTACATGATAGTATACATGATAGAATGCCATTCTCCCAAATCATCCCGCCCTCTCCCTCTCTCTCTGAGTCCAAAAGTCCATTATACACAGCTGTGTCTTTTTTCCTGTCTTGCATACAGGGTCGTCATTGCCATCTTTCTAAATTCCATATATATGTGTTAGTATACTGTATTGGTGTTTTTCTTTCTGGCTTACTTCACTCTGTATAATCGGCTCCAGTTTCATCCATCTCATCAGAACTGATTCAAATGAATTCTTTTTAACGGCTGAGTAATACTCCATCGTGTATATGTACCAAAGCTTCCTTATCCATTCATCTGCTGATGGACATAACAGTGTGGAGATTCCTTAAAAAATTGCAAATAGAACTACCTTATGACCCAGCAATCCCACTGCTGGGTATACACACCGAGGAAACCAGAATTGAAAGCTTTCACACATATTTATGCAGAGGAATGCTGTTGATGATCCCTGGGTTGGGAAGATTCCTTGGAGAAGGAGATGGCAACCCACTCAAGTATTCTTGCCTGGAGAATTCCATGGACAAAGAAGCCTGGCAATCTACAGTCCATGGGGTCACAAAGAGTCGGAGACGCCTGAGCGACTAACATACATATACATGCTGTTGATGAGAATGTTGGAAATCATAGAGGGAGAGTCCTAGAGATCAGGCTTCCAGTGAAATTTAAAGGATAGTAAGTTATAAAAGATAGGGAAACACGGTGTGAATGTCTTGGACTGCCATGGGCAAAGATGCAGTGGTAAGAATGCAATATCTCTATATAAGAGAGGGCAAATAGGGTCTCTCTGACTATGGATGTAGCAGGGGATGGATGAGAGTGTCAGATCAAAAGTAAATAAGGAAGGGTCACCCTGCAGACCTAATTGTGTAGATGCAAATTTTATGGATGTAAATGAAGAGACCCTCTCAAATGTCAAGTAGAGAGGAGGTGACCACGTAGCAAGTAGAGAGGCTTCTTTTAGCCTTAGTCCTGGGCTTCCCAGGTGGCTCAGTGATAAAGAATCCACCTGCCAATGTGGGAGGCATGTGTTTGATCCCTGGGTCAGGAAGATCCCTGGAGAAGGAAATGGCAACCCATTCCAGTATTCTTGTTTGGGAAATCCCATGGACAGAAGAGCCTGGTGGGTTACAGTCCATAGGGTCACAAGAGTAAGCAACTAAAGCACCACCACATGGGACGACGCATGGCAAGCTTTCAGTGCAGAACCACACAAAGATAATTTTTAATAGTCCTGAGAGAGTCACTGTTTAAGAAGTCATTCTTTAAGAAAAGCTTAAAATTTATTTACAGTTCAAGTAAGAACCTTGAACTAGTAACTTCCCGACCTTAAAATTTGCAGGTGTGAATGAGGAAACCCTTATTGCAGGAGCTGGAGTGTCACACGGGAAGCATGTAAAGGACTGTTTTGCATTCCATACAACTGAATAAGGACTGATACTGAAGCTGAAGCTCCAATACTTTGGCCACCTGATGCAAAGAGAACTCATTGGAAAAGACCCTGATGCTGGGAAAGATTGAAGGCAGGAGGAGAACAGAATGATAGAGGATGAGATGGTTGGATGGCATCATTGACTCAATGGACATGAGTTTCAGCAAACTCAGGGAGCTAGTGAAGGACAGGGAAGTCTGATGTGCTACAGTCCATGGGGTTGCAAAGAGTCAGACACAACTGAGCAACTGAACAACAGCAAATCTGGAGATTACTGTTGCTGATAAAAGCAGAGGTGTTTACACTACTGCCCCCAAGCCATTACTCTACTGAAGCAGTAAGAGGTCCTTAGGAAAAGGGCCAAAGGGAGAAAAATCATGAAAACAAATAGGCAAACCATTCTTGGGATAGTAAATGAATCACAGAAACTGTGGGGAGTTTTCAGAATAGTCTTTAGAATTGATTGCCTGCAGTTTCTGAAAACTTACTGTAATGAGTGATATAGGTCTGATACAAGGAAACCTACATGACAGATAAGGGGCCAATGTGGGATAAAACAGGAAAGAGTCCTGCAGGAAAGAATAAGTAGAACTTGCACAATAATAGGGCTTCCCGGATGGTGCTAGTGGTGAAGAACCCATCTGGCAGTGCAGGAGACATAAGAGACCCAGGTTCAATCCCTGGGTTTGGGAAATCCCTTGGAGGAGGGCACAGCAATCCACTCCAGTGTTCTTGCCTGGAGAATCCCATGAATAGAGGAGCCTGGTGGGCTACGGTCCTTAGGGTTGCAAAGAGTCGGGCATGATTGAAGTGGCATGGCACACGCACACACGTACACACAATGATAGGAAAAGATAATTCAGAGACAGATCAAAAGATTCCACCCATAGGGATTTCACTACTGTCTAGATGGAAGGAGTGCCCTCACCCTCATTCCAAAACAATGTAAATATCTTCTGGCTAAAAAATGCCATCACATTTGATAGTCTTCTTCTGGGAGGTTTCCTAAGATGTTCACTGACTTGAATTTAACCATTATATCTATCAACAAATGTAACTACCAACCTACTACATCTACTTAATTCCTAATCATCCACCTATGTCTTTTATGGTCAAAGTTGGTATTTAGTAAGAGCCACTTTGAAGATTTTTAGGCTAAAATTCCTACATGCTTATTCTATGCTATGACTCTTGATTCTCAATCACTATTATTAATTTATATGGAAGGAAAGAGCCAAATTTTTTTTCAAAACTATTTTTTTTTTAGTTTTTTATTTTATTTTTTTAAATTTTTTAAAATTTATTTTATTGAAGGATAGTTGATTGACAATATTGTGTTAATTTCTACTGTACAGCAAAGTGTCTCAGTTATACATATATATACATTGATTTTCATATTCTTTTCATTATGGTTTATCACAAGATATTGAATACAATTCTCTGTGCTATACAGTAGGGCCTTGTTTATCCATTATATATATATATATATATATATATATATATATATATATATATATTTACTTTACAATATTTTATTGGTTTTGCCACATATCAAAAATCCAGAGACTTCCCTGCTTGTAGTTTTTGATTACCTCTATGAGCAACTTAGTACTTGCTCTCATTTGACTGCACAATTTTCCCACTTTAATTTTTAAAAATAAATGTAGCTTAGTTGTACATTTTACCAGCAAAATAAAATACATGGATTTTAGATACATTCCAGGGGTATAACCTTGAATTCACTCTCGACTAATATGACAAAAAAAAAAAAGCGCCCCTCATTCTATGAATAGAGGACAGTCAAGAGGCATGCAAGCACCCATTTCTTTAAAGACTCTAAAATGTATCCTTTCATTAACGTAGACCTTCAGAGAGCCACACACCTGGACCACGTTGGGTTTTTTTGTTTGTTTTGCTTTTTGGACCATGTTGTTTTTACAAACTGTTCCCACCTTCTGCCCCTTCCCCTCCCTCAATCCTGTTATTGAATCACACTTTGATTTTATGTCACTGATATATGTTGTTGTTTAGTCACTAACTCCTGTCCAACTCTTCCGTGACCGCACGGACTGTAGTACACCAGGCTCCTATGTCCATGGGATTTCCCAGGCAAGAATACAGGATTGGGTTGCCATTTCCTCCTCCAGGGGATTTTCCTGACCCAGGGATCAAAACCTGGCCTTTTGGATTGCAGGTGGATTCTTTACCATTGAAATACCAGGGAAGCCCATCATTAGTCTATATTGAGGGACATTACAAGGAAAAGTTCAATAAAAGTACTTCTGTTGTATTTATTGTAAAATGTTTCTGACAAAGTTTGGATTTTTTTTGTTGTTGTTACAATTAATTATCTCTTGTTTAGATGACTCCATGAAAGAAATTCCTGTGTGCGTTCTACCTCTGATAGCCTTTTTGTTTTTATTTTTTGGTCACATAGAATAACTTTTTTTTTCCCTTTGAGTTGATCTGGAAAACTTAGAGACCAATTCATCACTCCTTTCTTGTGATTGCATAGGTCTTTACACTAAGCATTTTGCTTCCTAACTTCACATCTGGCTTCAACTTGCTTTTATTATGTACATGTTCTGCAACTTGCTTATTGTATCACTTGCTTTATATCTATTTATTCTATTTCCATTTTTTGCTGCTATACATATACATATGCATATATATATATATATATATATATATATACACTTAAAACCTGCCTAATTGTAAGTGTGAATTCAAATCTGTTCTCTGTCTCCCTCCCTCCCACTAAATTCATCCTCAAGAATGAAGAGTGCTGGAATGGATCAGAGCAGGTGACACCACTGTGATTTTGGAATTATACTGTATATTGAGATTCATCCATGATATTGTATGCATTGATAATTCATTTCTTTTTATTACTGAATGATACTCCCTTGTAGGAAAATACCCCAATTTGTTTATCCATTCACATAATGGACATTTGGATTGTCTCCTGTTTGGGCCCACTACAAATAAAGTTTTTTATGAACATTTGTGTATAGTCTTTGTGTGAATATATGCCCTCAAATCTCATAGATAATTATTAATATTGCCACTCCAGCTTTCTTTTGGGTAGTTTCTCATCATTTTACTTTTTAACTGTTTGTGCCTTGATATTTAAGTGTGTATTTTGTAGGAAGCATGCAGTGGGATCTTGCTTTTTATCCAATCTGACAATCTCCACCTATTAATGGGTTGTTTAGACTATTTACATTAATGCAGTTAGTGTATTCAGATTTACACTTACCATCATGCTATTTGTTTTCTGTTTGTTGCATGTGTTGTTTGTTCTTCTTTTTCTGCTTTCGTTTAGATTTATTTTTTTTTAATAATTCCATTTCATCCCTTTGTTGGCTTATTGGCAAGAACTCTTTGCCTTGTTCTTTTTGTGGTTACTTTATTATGTATTAGTATACATTTTAAATTGGTCAAATTCTATCTTCATTTGATAGTACATCACTGTACATGAAGTATAAGAACTTTAAACCATATATTTCCATTTGTTCCCTTCCTGGCTTTGCGCTTTTGTTATTATATGTTTTACTATCACATGTCATGTGAATCCCATGCTACATTATTTTTACCTTTGTTTAAGCATTCAATTATCTTTTTTTTTTTAACAGGTGTACATGCGTTCCCAAACATGAACCCCCCTCCCATCTCCCTCCCCATAACATTTCTCTGGGTCATCCCCGTGCACCAGCCCCAGGCATCCTGTATCCTGCATCGGACTTAGACTGGCGATTCATTTCTTACATGATAGTATACATGTTTCAATGTCATTCTCCCAAATCATCCCACCCTCTCCCTCTCCCTCTGAGTCCAAAAGTCCGCTATACACATCTGTGTCTCTTTTGCTGTCTTGCATACAGGGTCATCATTGCCATCTTTCTAAATTCCATATATATGTGTTAGTATACTGTATTGGTGTTTTTCTTTCTGGCTTACTTCACTCTGTATAATTGGCTCCAGTTTCATCCATTTCATTAGAACTGATTCAAACGTATTCTTTTTAATGGCTGAGTAATACTCCATTGTGTATATGTACCACAGCTTTCTTATCCATTCATCTGCTGATGGACATCTAGGTTGTTTCCATGTCCTGGCTATTATAAAGAGTGCTGCGATGAACATTGGGGTACCTGTGTCTCTTTCAATTCTGGTTTCCTCAGTGTGTATGCCCAGCAGTGGGATTGCTGGGTCATAAGGCAGTTTTATTTGCAATTTTTTAAGGAATCTCCACACTGTTCTCCATAGTGGCTGTACTAGTTTGCATTCCCACCAACAGTGTAGGAGGGTTCCCTTTTCTCCACACCCTCTCCAGCATTTATTGCTTGCAGACTTTTGGATCACAGCCATTCTGACTGGTGTGAAGTGGTACCTCATTGTGGTTTTGATTTGCATTTCTCTAATAATGAGTGATGTTGAGCATCTTTTCATGTGTTTGTTAGCCTTCCGTATGTCTTCTTTGGAGAAATGTCTATTTAGTTCTTTGGCCCATTTTTTGATTGGGTCGTTTATTTTTCTGGAATTGAGCTGCATAAGTTGCTTGTATATTTTTGAGATTAGTTGTTTGTCAGTTGCTTCATTTGCTATTATTTTCTCCCATTCAGAAGGCTGTCTTTTCACCTTGCTTATATTTTCCTTTGTTGTGCAGAAGCTTTTAATTTTAATTAGATCCCATTTAAAGAGATTTAAATAGCAAAGTTATCTCATATATTTACACAAGTAGCTACCATTCTGATGTGTTTCATTCCTTTAGTATATTCAGATTTTCATTGGTATGGTTTTCTTTTTGCTTAATCAAGTTCCTTTAACATTTCTTGTAATATGAGTCTTCTGGTGATTAATTCTTTCAACACATTTATGTTTGAAAATGTCTCTATTTCACCTTCATTTTTGAATGCTACTATTGCTAACTAGAGAATTTCAGTTGACAATTTACTTCTTTTAGTACTTCAAAGGTGTTGATCGACTGTCCTTTTGCATTAATTCTGTTAAGTAAGCTGCTGTCATCCAACATACCTTTTTTTTCTGACTGCTTTTAAGATTTTCTCTCTAGGATTGGTTTTGAGAATTTGATTGTGGCATGCTTTTATCTGGTTTTCTTTCTTTCTTTCTTTGTGTGTGTGTGTGCTTCAGGTTCATTGATCCTCTTGGATCTCTAGGATTTTAGTTTGTGTCAAATTTGAAATTTGGTGTGCTATTATTATTCAAATACTTTTTTCTATTCCCATCTATCTTTCTTCTCCTTTAGGTATATCAATTACATGTACACTAGGTGCATGAAGTTATCCTATAGCTCTTTGGTGATCTGTTTATTTTGTAAACCTTCTTTCTTTTCTGTATTTTAGTGTCTGTGTTACTGATAGTTCCTAATACTATGTCTTTGAGGTCACTATTTATTCTGCAACATCAAATCTCCCTTCCATCCCATCTAGTATATATTTTCATATTACACATTGTTGTTTTTAATCTTTATAATTTTGATTTAGGTCTTTTAAAAAGTATTTCTTCAATGTTTCTAGTTAACATGTACAGTCTTTCCTCTAACTCTTTGAACACATGAAATAAAGTTATATGGGTGGTGATTTAGTTGCTAAGTCATGTCCAACTCTTGTGACCTCATGGACTGTAGCCTGCCAGGCTCCTCTGTCCACGGGATTCTTCAGGCAAGAATACTGAAGTGGTTGGCCATTCCCTTCTCTAGGGGATCTTCCCAACCCAGGAATTGAACCCGGCTCTCCTGCATTGCAGGAAGATTCTTTACCAACTGAGCTACAAGGGAAGAGTTTTGTTAGAAGCTATTAATGTCATTGTCTACCACTTCAAATATCTGTGCCAGTTCTGGGTCTGTTTTCATTGATTCATTATTCTCATTATGAGTTCTGCTTTGGTGCTTCCTTGCTTGCCTGATAATCTTTAATAGACTGTCAGACATTGTGAATCTTACTTTTACTTTTTTGGATGCTGGATATTTTTGTATTTCTCTAAATATTCTTGATCTTGTTGTGAGATTAAGTTACACTGATCTTTTTGGGTCTTGCTTTTCACACCTGTTTGTGAAGAATGGAGGAGCATTTAGTCTTGGGCTAATCGGTCTTCATTACTGAGGTAAATTTCATCTGACTCTACCCAACACTCCATGAATTATGAAAATTATCAGCCTGGCTGGTAAGAACAGATGCTGTTAACAACCCTGTGTTATTACCAAGTATTGTTTCCACTAATCATTTGGGATGATATTTTTCCTTGACCTTGGGTTGTCTCCTTACATTCTGTGGGTAGTTTCCTTATATGCACATGCTGAGGGGTATTTTGCTGAACACTTGAGAGGGACCTTCTAAAAATCTACAGATGTTCTCTTTCTGCATCTCTCTTCTCTCCAGTGCTATGTTAACTGTCCATATTTTGTGCTCCCAGGCCTCTTAGCAATATCTCCTCAAATCGAGGAGTTTGATTCATTCCACCTGGATGTGCCTTCAATACACCACAGCCTGGAAACTGTCTCAAAGCAGTAAGCTGGGATGATAGTAGGTTCCCATCTCTCAGGGATAGTATCCTTCATAGACTGGTGTCCAATGACTTAAAAACCACTGTTTCATACATTTTATCTAGTATTATTTTTTTAGATAAGGAGATTAATCCCTGTTACTTCATATTGGTTAGAAGTTCCTAGTCATCTTTTCTTTGGCTTTAGGTTTTAGGTCTCTTTTGAATTGTCTCTCTGAGGATGTTTCTTTCTTCCCCAGTGGCTCAGTGGTAAAGAATCTGCCTGTAATGCAGGAGACCCGGGTTCAGTCCCTGGGTCGGGAAGATTCCCTGGAGGAGGGCTTGGCAACCCACTCCAGTATTCTTGCCTGGAGAATCCCATGGACAGAGGAAGCCTGGCAGGCTACAGTCCATGGGGCTGCAAAGTGTCAGACACAACTGAAGCGACCGAGCATGCACGTGCACACACTACACCAGAGAGCTGTGCTATTGTATGTGGAGGGAATAGGTATTTATTTTTATATTATTTGCCTTGGATTAATACTTCCTGAAATTTACTTGCAATCAACTGGAAAAATACTGAGGCTGAAGATTAGCAAGTGAACTAGGAGCAAGGGGCCCTGGAGGCCATCCAGTCTCTTCCAAGTGTGGACCACATACAGAAGCACAAAGAGCAGCTTGTATTTCACTCTAGCAGAGAGATCAAAGTCCTCACATTGATCTGACTCTCATGACACCAGTAGTTGGTTGAGAATGTAGATATTCAGAATTCTGTATATATATATTTTCATCTCCTGTGACTAATATGGTAAATCCATCTTGGAATAAAGTGGAAAGAAAGAATCTACACTGAAGTTCCAGAATTATAATTCTAATTATTTATATTTTTTGTATATGATCATGTTAATGCTATGGTTTTCTCCCCATGGTGTACATTCAGTTTTTCTCAGTTCATCTTTGTTAAGTTTTAGAGCTTTAACTAAAGGTCCCCTCAAAATCTGCTTCTATGTAAGTACTTGAACTTGAATCCAGATGATAATTACAGTTTAGTTGTACAGAATGTGCAGACAAGATAAGCAACCCCTTCACAAGTGAATGGAGCCAGAGATGGTCCTTTCTGCACATGTTGTAATTCATGCTGGTAAACCTGAGTATGCAGGCACTCACTGGTCAAGGAAATTCAGCCCTGAAAAATTTAACAAATATCAAAATTTTCTACTTAAAATTCTAGTCTTGCTCATGGGAGTAATTAGCCTTTACCCAGAGATTATCAAACAATTTTTCTTCCTACTTACTCTTATCGTTTACGGTAAGAATATACTACATTGGAAAATATCCTAATGGGGAAAAGGTTAACTTTTTTATGTGACTATGACTTGAGGGTGAAATGACTGATAATATTCAGTCTTGCTTTCAAAAATAGGTAATAACTAAAAATCAGTAATAAGCATTCCTTCAGACAGACAGATAATGAATTCTCAAATACTTGGGGTGAATCATGGAAGGCAGTGATCAAAAAGTGCTTCTTTCCCCATCCTTCTTCCTGCAACAGAGAAAATCAAGTCATTTGTCTGTGAACACCCTAGAAGAATTATGATTGAGTTGGGAAGTCTTAGGAAGGTGGTATGGTGCAACGGAAAGACCACTACCAGAAATTTTTGTATTTGAGCCTAGATCAGCCATGAAAAGATATGAGTTTTAAGAGATCATGGGCCCAGTTTACAACACCTTATTTGGTAACATTCTTGGAAAAGAACAAATTTTTCATTTATTGAGCAAATGTTTTAAGAGCACCTCCCAATTACCATACACCATGTACCCAAAGGAAAAATGGTAAAGGTGAATGACATGAGTTTCACCCCAGGTGTACTCAAAATGAGGAACCTATACTTAACACATTTCATATACCTCATGTTTCTCCTTTGCTGCTTGTTTGGTAAAGGACATTGATAGGAAGGAGAAAAGTACCATTTTTATGATTATAACTGATTAAGATGGATCTGTCTACCTTTTGTACTTTATTGCATTTGTCCTTCTCTACTAATTAACAATCTCTCCAGAGATAGGATTTGTGTCTCAGCTAATTTTTTTCTAATTCTCCCCTTTTCTGCCCTCCCCTATGGTTTCCCAGGTGGTGCAGTGGTAAAGAATTTGCCTTCCAATGCAGGAGATGCAAGAAACACAGGTTTGATCCCTGGGTCGAGAAGATCCCTGGGAGGAGGATATGGCAACCCACTCCAATATCCAGTATTCTTTCCTGGAAAACTCCATGGGCAGAAGAGCCTGGCAGGCTACAGAGCATAGGGTCACAAAGAGTTGGACACAACAGAACACACACACTCTGGAACCATAGATGAGAGATTTCACAAATCAACTATTTTATACTTAGAATAAAAGTAACTATTTCAGAGGTTCCAATGACTCAAGCTCCTGGAATTCTCTTATATCAACCAACATCAGTTATTCCCACTATGTTCAAGAGTCCTTATGCAATCCTTATCTGGTTTAGAATTGTATACTCTTGGAGCAGGAAAAAAAGGCCAGCTCCTTAAGACTGAGTTCTAAACCTGTGGACATTTATACAATGGAATACTATTCAGTAGTAATAACAATGAATTACTGACACCTCCAACATGAATAAATCTCAAATGTATTATTTCAGTGAAAGAAGCCAGACTTAAAAGGCTATATACTGTATGATTCCATTTATATAGCATTCTGAAAAAGGCAAAACCATACAGACAGAAAATAGACCAGCAGTTGCTAGGGGCTAAGAGTGGGAGAAGAGGGATTGACTCCAAAGGGATAGGAGAGAATTTAGGGAAATGAAAATGTTTGATAATATAATGGTGGTTACTATATGCACTTGTCAAAGGGTGTAGAACTGTACAGTAAAGAGATGACATTTATTCTATGTAAATTATACCTCAATAAACTTGGGGTAGAGAAAGACTGAGTTCTAAGGGCCTGGCCAGTGTCCTTTAGTTCCCATCAGCATGAGTCTATGAATCTATGGAGAACTCACACAGGGATGCAATATCTAGGGTAATGTGTATTTTACTGAAAGCAGGGGCTAGGGGATACAGTGCATCTATGACTTGAATTCTAGATAAAAACAATTCTTTAAGTTCTGACTAAAATTCTCTAATTATTAGAAAGGCAGTGGAGTGGATAAGGGCTCGACTTTTGAAACCAGACTACCTGATTATGAATCTCAGGTAGTCTGAGGTAACTGTGTGACCTTGGTAACTGAGTGACCTTTGGCAATTTCCTTATTAGAAAACAACATATTAGTTTATACTCAGCTGTATCACCAGCCTGTAAAAGGATAAGTAACTCTGTGTGCGTGTGTCTGTGTGTGAGTGTGTGTTGTAATTAAGGCAGTAAAAGAAAGCTATACAGCTTGAGGTTAAGGGGCAAACAATGATTCTACTGATAAAGCTGACTATGGACTGAGTGCTCTTTTAAGCTTATTACATGTACAAATTATTTAACTCTCCTAACAACCCTGTAATAGATACTATTATCACCCCTGTCCTACAAATGAGGAAACTGAGATGTGGCACAGATAGATAAATTGCCAAAGGTCACACAGTTAGTGACGGGTAAGGCTGGGATTCAAACCCAGGCAGTTTGGTTCCAGAAGCCAGACCCTTATCCACTGCATTCCCCCGCCTTTCTAATAATTACAGAATATTAGTTGTAGCATTAGAAAATAATTGTTCCTGTCTAGAAATCAAGTCAAATTTAATTTCCAGGATGATTTATAATAAATGAAGGTCAAAGTCTTTCCAATCCAAATCCAAACAGGGAAACCATTCAGTGTTTATAAAGTTACAGGGGAAGTGAAAAAAAAAAAAAAAACACAATATTTTGGAAAAAGAAGGAGCAATTTGTTTGGGAAGGTCAAAAAGTAGGCTGTGTCACAATTTATCATGAGTGTCAGCTATCTACAGAGCTGCTCCCCCCAACTTGATTTCTTACTACATGACATTTCCATAGCCGTAATTCATCCCTTTAGCCCCACATGTCCTAGCATTATAGCAGTATCTTTAAAATTGCAATCCAACAGCAAAAGCCTTGACTCTACCATGCACAAAAAAATCCTCAGCAATAATTTCTCTCTTTGGGTTTTAAATAAGTGAAAATTTGTAGAAAATAAATCCATTTGGATATTGCTATTTATTTATATGGTAACTTGCTCCAAAAAAAGATAGGGAATATGGTTTTTTCTACAAAGTCCATAAACATACAATTGAGAAAAAAATCTATATTTCTGCAACTTCACAACAGATGATATACTGACCAAACATGCTACATATTAGAATTCACATTGGACATCACATTCATCTTTAAGCTGCAATCTTTTCCCATTTTTCTTTGTCAAAGACTTCTGGAAATGTTATGCTAAAAATAACAGACTTTTAATGTGAATAACAGGTTAACAAAATGAAAGTTGCTATAGAAACAGAATGCACACTTCAGAAAATAGCACTGCAAAGAGAAATGATATTTATCAGCCACAGTAAATTGGTATAAGCTTATCAATATATACTCCCATAGTCTGGTTCAGAGAGCTGGGAAGCTGCTAGTAGCAGCATTTCCCAATATTTTGCTGAGTTTTCAGAATCTATGCAGTCAAGGATGTTCAGTCAAGAGACAGGAAGAAAAAAAAAATGGCTGCTTCATGGATTCCTGCACTTCTCAGCATAAGCAGAACTGGCTCTGTTAAGGTTCTCCTTGATGCTGTGTTTTATTTTGATGTCTTAACTATTAGTACTTGCAGGGTTGTCAGAATTATTCATGTCAACAGTGGGGAGCTCCTGAATCTCTGAGAATTATCATTTACATGGCGTTTGGTGTGTTTGGCTTGCTCCGAGTCATAACTGGCAGTATACTTAAGCAAAACTTTAATGATTGGATGTCTCCTGTTTGACTGCATTATTAAGGGATATTTTATTTTTGCTTTCCAACTGCAACTTTTGACTAAACATTGCCAGAATTTGACTGTATTCTATGAAAGAGGAACAAGCAGCAATTTTTATATAGTATGCACCACTCTGCTTTTACAGTCTGCGTTTTTCATGCAGTAAATCCAGACACTTTGCAATCATTAAGAATGTGTAAGAAGACTCGGCTCCCTAACATCCTTTCCCCAGAGTTTAACCTGGGCTATAAACCAAGTGACCACAGGAAACATACATCCAGGCTCAGTTCTCTAAAAGCCAAAACCCCCTATTGTGAACAAGTTATTTTTGGTCAGAAAGTCATAGACGGTTTGTGTTGAATGTTTTGCTACCTTTGATCTAAATGGCTGTTGCTTCTTTCTTGCTCATCTTCTTCAAATTACAATTTGCACTCTTTCTCAGATCATTAATAATGTAGCCTCTGGTAAATGCACTGGCCTTAAATGAGATGACTATATTGCATTTACTAGGACCCAGCTGGTTTCTGCACTGAGGTTATGTAAGGCTTTAACTAGGCAGGTCTCTCCCTCTCCTCATATATCTGGAAAGATTTCCTCCAAGGAATCTGAGAGAATTGTGATAAGCACTCCTCTGCAGTTCACTGAAGTCACCCTGGGACTACCTTATTCTCATCCTATTTCCCCAACACCTGATTTCTCCTGTGTGAAAGGGCAGTGATGGTAACAAATAGGGCTGTTTGGGCTAGACAGACAGAGGATAAGCGAATTGGCTAAAATTTAATTGCTTTCCTACCCGAGACTGCAATTTCCTCCAAGATACGGGAATGGCTCTCGGGAGAAAAGGAACCAAGATAGATCATGGCGATTTTCCAATCTTATGGAATTCTGGACTTGAAATAGTACAGATGGCCTTTCTTTCTTCCTTTGACCCTCAAAGAGTGGTCTTGACGATAAGGAAAGGTCACATTGAGAAGCAACAATACCTGATGAAGACTGGGCCACGTTGGAGCACAGGCACTGTTTATTGAACCTCGACTATATGCTGGGCATTGTGCCTTATCTCATGCTTTAGCTCATTCCACTTTTACAGCAGCCCTGTGAAGTAAGATTTATTCTTATAATGGTTAATCAATTCTTTTTCAGACCAATTCTTTTGAATGCTGGTCCTCTTTCTCACTGAACACAGAAAGAAGTCAGAACTACTGAATTTCCTTGTTCCTTCTGCCGTGCTTTAATGCTACGTCTTCCTCAAGCAGAGATTCTACTTTTTTCTTCTTCGTAATGTTACTCTAAAAATAATAATGTTGAACCTTTCTTTTCATGGCATTTATCTTTCAGTTGAATTCAGGAGTCAATATGGCATAGTGCAGAGACAGGTCAGCACATTTTATCTATAAAGAGCCAGAGAGTAAATACTTTAGGTTTCATAGGCTATATGGTATGTCTCACTGACTCAACTTTTGTTGTAACATGCAAAAGCAGCATAGATAATACATAAAGGAATGGGCATGGCTGTGTTCCAATAAAACTTAATTTTCAGAAACAAATGGCCTATTTATAAGCCTTAGTTTGCTGATCCCTGGATTAAAAAAACAAAAAAAAGGTGGCAGGAGATGGGGCAGGGGGCAAAGCAAAAGGATCATGTTATTAGCTGTGTGGCAAGTTACTTTATTTCTTTGAAGCTTAATTTCTTTATCTGTAAAACAGAGGCAATAGCTTCTTCATGAGATTATTGTGAGGATTTAAAGAGAGAAACATATACTTGTGAACTTTCTCCCTCTTTCAGTTTGGTTAACACTGTTTGATGGTTTATGCTATTCCAGGCACTTGATTAAATGCTGATGATGCAACCATAAGAAAAGGCCCTTGTTTCCTACACCACCTTGCAGGAATTCAGAGAATCTTGCCTCAGAGGATGAATGAAGGCTCCTGATAGGAGGCATTCAAGGTTCATCTTGGAGGGTGAGTGGAATATTTTAGGTTGAGAAGCACAACGACTTTCCAAGTAAAGATAACAATCAATGCAAAGAGATAAAACTTTGTAGAATTACATTGTTTTTCAGGGAACTATGAAAAATAGTCCAGGATAACTAGAGAACAGGATGATGCATAGTAAGATACATACTAATAGAGACTACCTGATATCCATTCCCCCTTACTCATAGGGCCATGATTTTGCCCAGGGCAAAAAATGTATCTGGCTAAAACTTCTCAATTCCTCAGTCTCCCTTGGAACCAGAGGTGGCCATGTGACACAGTTCTAGCCAATGAGGTGGGGTAGAATCTCTGGGAGTGGCTTCTTTTTCTGAAAAGATAGAATACAGCCATATAAGGGAAGGCTTGCTTCTGATCTGGAATGTGGATGTAACACTTGGAGATTCAGCAACCCTTTTGCAATCATGAAAAGCCACATACTGACAGTGACAGGGCAGCAAGACAAATAAAGCCTGTGTTCTTGTGGCACTTTTGAGACACTGCCAGCCCAATGACCTATTTTCAGACTTTGGCTGCATGAGAAACAAGTATTCCCATTACTGAAATCACTGGGAATTGTGTTTTTCCATTGCTTACAAATGAGCAAAATACTAAATGATACACAATGGAGCTGGAAATGGTAGGTAAGATGCTGAAAAAGTAGATTAGTTTCATATGGTGAAGAGTACCAAATGTTACAGATCAGACAGCAGTTGTTGCAGTAGTCTAAGTGACAGATGATGGAGGGATGATGGTGGCCTAGGCTACTCTGGAGTGTAGCTTATCCTGTAGACAAGTAAGAAGCAGCAAAATTTTTAAGCAAAGGAGAAATATAAAATAATTTATTCAATAGTAAACAACTGAGATCTAAGTATATGCCAGATGATGTGGGAACTACACATAAAGTAAAAATAAAACAAAGAGATAGACTAGCAAACATAATTATTACAAATTATGTCTTATAAAGAAAACAAATGGTTTTGCTAAAGAATAGAGTGTCCTACTTTAGATATAGTAGGCAGGCCTCAGGAATGTCTACAAGAGAGCTCATGGATAAAAGATGAGAAGTTGGTCATGGAAATACTGATGAAAATAGCATTCTAAGCAGAAAGGCCAGTATTTGCAAAGGCCTGAAGAAGGAATAAGTTTAAGAAGTTCAGTGTGTCTAGAGCTTATTGGACAAATTGGGAGTTGATGGTTTGAGTTGAGGTAGGAGAGATAAGACATTGTAAGCTATGACTAGGAGTTTAAATAAACAGGAAGCCATCTAAGGGGTTTGAAGCAAGTGATGTGACTGAAGTTATACACTCGTTTAAAGAGTATTCTTGATATGTCATCAAAAATGGATTAAAGAGGAGCAAGAAAAAAAATGTTATAGACCAGATCAGCAGCTGTTGCGGTAGTCTAAGTGACATATGATGGAGGAATGATGGTAGCCTAGACTAAGGTGGTGACTATGGGGATGAAGAACTGTGAATACTTGAGGTTCATCATCATGACTTACTGTATAGATTGGATGCTGAAACTTAGGAATAAGGAGGAATTAAGGATGACTCTCTTTGAACTAGAGCTTCCCCAGGTAGCTCAACTGGTAAAGAATCCAGCTGCAATGTAGGAGACCCCAATTTGATTCCTGGGTCAGGAAGTTCCTCTGGAGAAGGGATAGGTTACTGACTCCAATATTCTCGGGCTTCCCTGATGGCTCAGATGGTAAACAATCTGTCTGAAATGTGGGAGACCTGGGTTTGATCCCTGGGTTGGGAAGATCCCCTGGAGAAGGGCATGGCAACCCACTTCAGTATTCTTGCCTGGAGAATCTCTATGGACAGAGGAGCCTGGCGGGCTACAGTCTATGGGGTCACAAGAGTCAGACACGACTGAGCGACTGAGCACAACAGAGCACATCTTTGAATTGATATCAATTATTAAGATGGTGATGACTGAGGGAAGGGAATACATTTTGGATGGGAAATGAATTGTTCTGTTTTAGACATGTTAAATTTGACAAACGTAGACAGCATATTCAAAAGCAGAAACATTACTTTGCCAACAAAGGTCCGTCTAGTCAAGGCTATGGTTTTTTCAGTGGTCATGTATGGATGTGAGAGTTGGATTGTGAAGAAAGCTGAGCACTGAATAACTGATGCTTTTGAACTGTGGTGTTGGAGAAGACTCTTGAGAGTCCCTTGGACAACAAGGAGATCCAACCAGTCCATCCTGGGGGAGATCAGTCCTGGCTGTTCATTGGAAGAACTGATGCTAAAGCTGAAACTCAAATATTTTGGCCACCTGATGCAAAGAGCTGACTCATTGGAAAAGACTCTGATGCTGGGAAAGGTTGACACAGGAGGAGAAGGGGACAACAGAGGACAAGGTGGTTGAATGCCATCACCAACTCAATGGACATGAGTTTGAGCAAGCTCCAGGAGATGGTGAAGGGCAGGGAAGCCTGGCGTGCTGCAGTCCATGAGGTCGCAAAGAGTTGGACATGACTGAGTGACTGAACAACAAGTTTGAGATACCTATAAGACATACAAGTGAAAACATCAAGTAGGCTCTGTGGGATGTGTGAGTCTGAGATTCAAAGAGTTCCTCTGGCTGGACTCATTAGCAAAATTATGATATTTTAATCCAAGAGAATAGATGAGCTCACCTTGGAATACTGTGTACAGAAAGAAGATAATGAGGTCTGTTTGGTAAAGGTATGTGGGGAATGGATAGAGAGAAGAGAAGAGAGCTTAGGGGCACGGAAACCAGCTCAGAAATTGCTGGATTAGTTTTGAGTAAGAAGTAATGGAGGTCTGACCTAGAGTAGGAACTATGGGACTGGAGAAAAAGCAATGGACTTTTACAGAAAGAATTCACACAACTTAGATCCTGATTGGACTGCAAGGATAAAAAAGAAGCCAAAGATAGCTCTGAAATTCCTCTCTGCCTGATTGTACCCTGATGTTCACAATCAGTATGTGATACACAAAAGGAAAAAGAGTTACAGGGTGAGATAAAACATTTGACTTGGGTGCTACCAGGGCAAACATCAGATAGGCTTAAGGCCTGGGACTGCCAGATGATGCTTTTGAAAAATTACCCTCTTTTTTTTTCAGGTTTTATTTTATTTTATTTCTTTTTACTTTACAATATTGTATTGGTTTTGCCATACTCTTCATCTAAGTAAGTAAGTAAGTGAGTGTTAGTCACTCAGTCGTGTCCGACTCTTTGCTACCCCATGGACTGTAGCCCACCAGGCTCCTCTGTCCCATTTTCCAGGCAAGGATACTGGAGTGGGTCACCATTTCCTTCTCCAGGGGATCTTCCCAACCCAGGAATCGAACCTGGGTCTCCTGCACTGCAGGCAGATTCTTTACTGACTGAGTTACAAGGGAAGCTCTTTCTTCATCTAAACCTGTAGCAAATGCTCAGAAATGATCGATAATTGTTTTGAAGCTGTTGGAATGGTAGATAGTGTCCAGAATAATCACACAGGTCATGGAGGACTTTTTGAAATCCTCCATAAGACTGGCAAGGGGAATGCCTTGTGCATAGTGTAATCCATGGCCCATGTTGGTTGTGCCATCCAACCCTGAATGTCCCTGTAGGGAACTTTGGGAAACTAGAAAGCCTTACCTTCACCCAGGGGTATGTTGGGGATCTTCTCCTTCATTTAGCCATCTCCATAGAAGCTTCACATTTCCAGGTGTGTCCATTGTTGTCTTTCTGTGGATCATATCACTGAATAACTGTTAAGTGGAATTGCTGCAAAGTCCTTTTGTCCAGATAGCTGAGTTGATAAGAAGAATTAGAGAAACCACAAAGATGTTAACACAAGAATTCTACAAAATCAAGTGGACCATTATTGTTGCAAAAAAAAAAAAAATGTGGCTAGGAATAAAGGAAGAAGGGTTTGTCAAGTATGTCAATTGTCTTCCTGATTCCACACAGTTTGGCATCCTGGATTGAATATTGGAAGTGGTCGCAGTTATAATTTCTTGGCTGCTTCAAGCCGAAGGGTAGTAAGAGATACCTGAAGAAAGAGATAGCAGAAAATGAAATTGCAATATCCTGTCCAGGTAGTAATGAAAATTGAGACCAAAGCTGTTTCTTCAGAAGAAATTGGATACTTGTGACATTTCAGATGTGAATGGGGCAGGAGGGTGAGGGTAGGGGCAATGAAAATAAGGAGATAAAATTCTTTGCCTTTTATATTTTGTCAGAGGCAGCCAATTTTTAGAACAATAAGAACTTAAGAAGGAAGAAGTCTTAAATGTGGGGGAAAGTGGCCACAATAACGATGGAATTAAGGAAAGCTCAATCCTGACCTTACCTGAAAAAATGGATAAAGATTACCTGGGTCCATATTACAGTTTTAATCATGAATAATTATGCTTTAAATTTTGTGACTTAATCTTTCCTTTACTGTCAGCTCTGACCTTGGAGTTCTGAGATTTGTGCCAACTAATTGGGGTTTTTAAAATGTGTCTCAAGATAGCCACTCAAAAATAATTTTCTCATTGGACCAGACACTTCAAGTGGAAATCACAAGTGTCTGGATGAGGTATAAAACATCCGTTGATTAAAGTGTACAAGAAGCAATTTCTTTTTGAAACTTCAGTGCAGAAGATAAATGTTTGGTTGCACAGAGGCTTGCCGGGATGTGCTTGTTTAAATATGATTGAAAAACAGATAGCTACATGTCATCATTTCAAAGATAACCCACAGTTACTCAGTCAACTAATTGAAATGGAATTGTGAAGATACAACTAAAATGGTAAATAACTGACTATAATTAAAGGTATAATTTTGCTTAGGAAAAAACAAGCTTCCTACATTATGAAAGGGGAGGCTGGCCTCTTCAAGCTTACAACTCTCAGAGCTGGCAGAAGGAGATGTGTATATGTTTTCAACAATCTCAGAAGTAGGAAATAAGGAGCATGTTAATCACTCAGTTGTGTCCAACTCTCTGCGACCCCATGGACATAGCCCACGAGGCTCTTCTGTCCATGGGATTTTCCCAGCAAGAATACTGGAGTGGATTGCCATGCCCTCCTCCAGGGAATTTTCCCAAAAACCAGGGATCAAACCCACATCTCCTGCATCTCCTGCATTTCAGGCAGATTCTTTACTACTGAGCCACCATTTTTATATAATGTATTACTCCAGGTGGCACTCAGGCTCTCAACAGTCAAGCAGTAGGTGGCTAGGAGGGTGTAAACCCACTCAAGGAGGAATTCTCATGCCACTCCTCCTTGGCTCCATGTTTCTGTGGGGAACTTTGGGAGATCCAGGATGTTCTACACACAGTGTGGAGTATAATGTGTTAGTTCCCACTTTCTATGGCCATGTCTGTAAGTTTTCATGTCTTTTGCCACTGAAAAAACTTTCTATCTTCCAGAATAGTGTTGGTTGATGTCTTTGTGTCAATCACATCACTGCCTTGTTGTGATGACTGAGTAAATACTTATTGAATTTTCTATGCCTTTTTTCCATCCCACAGTGTTGGGTATAAGGCAACGCAGGAATGAAACTGGCACCAGTCTCCCATATTTCTCTTGTTTTTTTTTTTTTCTCCACCTTTTATCTTTTGGGTGCATAAGAAGAACTCTGAGTTGGCACACTGATTTCTTTAGATGTCTCTTCCTTTTTATTTCCCTTTAGTCTAATTTCTCATTCAATTATAAGAATTTATAGACTCTTTCATCTCCCTTGAACACATTTTAGAAACCCTGATCATGAGATTATAATCACATTCTATCTGACTTTTTAAGAATATGATGTTCTATAAAATAATGTCATTTGCAGAAACATAGATGGACCTAGAGATTATCATACTACGTGAAGTAAGTCAGAAAGAGAAAGACAAATACTATGTGATATCATGTATGTGGAATCTAAAATATGAGACAAATGAATTTATCTATAAAATAGACACACATAGAGAGCAGACAATGTGATTGCCAAAGGGGAAGAGGAGTAGGGGAGGGATTGATAGGGAGTTTGGGATTAGCAGATACAAACTGTTACACATAAAATGCATAAACAACAAGGTCCTACTGTATAGCACAGGGGGCTATATTCAGTATCCTGTAATAAACCATAATGGAGGACTTCCCTTGTGGTCCAGTTGTTAAGAATCTGCCTGCCAATGCTGAGGACATGGGTTTGATCCCTGGTCCAGGAAGATTCCACATGCCGTGGACAACTAAGCCTGTGCCCCACAACTGCTGAGTCTATGTGCCTAAAGCCAGTGTTCCACAACAAGAGGAACCACCACAATGAGAAGCCTGCACACCACAACTGGAGAGCAGCTCCTGCTAGCAGAAACTAGATAAAGCCCACCCACAGCAATGAAGACCCAACACAGCCAAAAATAAATAAACAAAATTTAAAAACCATAATGGAAAAGAATATGAAAAAATATATATGTGTATAGCTGAATCACTTAGTTGTATAGGAGACATTCACATAACATTATAAATCAACTATACTTCAATGAAACTAATTAATTAATCTAAAATCTATTGTAATTTTATTTCTGTTGCCAACACTTCACTTTTAGAAACTCGAACAGGATCACTTTCTTTCAAAGTTCCAGTCATCCTCTTTTTAAGAACTCTCAAAAACAATCAAACAAAGAACTCTCTTGTTCTTGTTGGTAAGAATTAAACCCAGAGTAAAAGTGCAGCTTGATTTTCCTCTACATGCAGATATGACATTATCTGTAAGAAAAGTCAAGAATGTGTCAAATATTTAGTAGACTGAGACTTCCTATAGATGTAAATTCCTTGCCCACAAACCAGATATAGAGATGGTATTAGGAAGGCGCAATCTATTTATGAAGTTGTAATGGCTGAAATATTTTTTATTCTCTTGTTAACTTTTATAGTGACATAATTTTGACCTACAGAAAAGGTGTGAGAATAGTACAGAGAATCCATAGAAACCCTTCTATCCAGACGTTAACCTTTTGTCACATTTGCTCCATCCATGTTTTATTTATTTATTTATTTAATAAATAGATAATTTTTTAAAGCCTCTATTGAATTTGTTACAATATTTCTTTTTTTTTTTTAATGTTCTGATTATGAGGCATGTGGGATTTTAGCTCCCCAACCAGGGATCGAACCTGCACCCCTTTCATTGGAAGGTGAAATGTTAACCACCAGACCACCAGGGAAGTCCCCCATACAAATACTGTTAAATGAAAGATACTGGCAGAGAAAGTCATTCCTATGATGTGCAAATTATGGCTCCAAATGTTGTCTCTCCCCTTCTTCACACAATCCCCTCATCAGCTGCACAACCAGACCTTGGCAGCTTTGTGGAGCTCCCTTCCTCTTACATCACGCTGCATGTGTCTGCCATTTTACTGGACTCAGTCTTATCATCCTGGAATGTAGCATCTCTATTATTTCTCTTTCAATCCATAGCCTGCTGTTCAGTGCCCAGCACATTATAAAAGTATTCACTGCTCGTGGAATATAATTTTCCTTGTACAGGGTTGGGTTTGCTCTTGGTTTTGTTGTTTTAGCATTGATCTGCTTGTGAAATAGATAGCCCCTTTCATACACAGGTCTTCCACTAAATATAGACTTTTAGGCATATAAAGCCCTAGCTGCAATTACTAGGTCCAGAATCTATGAGTTTAGTGCCAAAGAATACGTGAGCATGGGAAACAATTCTGATAGAAAAAAGAGCAAGGGCATTAATGCTGTTAAAGAAAGCCTCTAAAAAAGGGGGTCTGATACAGGCTAGCAAAGTTATGAATATGTTACAGATAATTATGTGTTTGAATAGAGTAGTATTGCTGGTTAACTAAAATTGAAGGCTTGGAGCATTCAACAATGAACTTTTTTTCTTTTTTTACACATCTTATTTATTAAATGTATTTTGTCATATTCTTTTTCATATACTTTTCCATTATAGTTTATCATAGGATATTGTTTCTAGTTTCCTGTGCTATACAGTAGGATCTTGTTGTTTATCCATCCTGTATATAATAATAGTTTGCATCTGCTAATCCCAAGCTCCCAGTCTTCCTCTTCCACCCATCTCCCCCTTGGCAACCACAAGTCTGTTCTCTATGTCTGTAGTCTGTTTCTGTTTCACAGATAAATTCATTTGTGTCACATTTTAGATTCAATATATAAGTGATATAATATGACATTTGTCTTTCTCTGTCTGACTCACTTCATTTAGTGTGATAAGTCTCTAGGTCTTTCCATGTTGCTGTATGTGTGTGTACTGAGTCCCTTCAGTAGTGTCCGACTCTTTCTGACCCTATGGACTGGAGGCCGCCAGGCTCCTCTGTCCATGGGATTCTCCAGGCAACAATACTGGAGTCAATTGCCCTGCCCTCCTGCAGGGGATTTTCCTGACCCAGGGATTGAACCTGCATCTGTTACATCTCCTGCAGTGGCAAGTAGGTTCTTTACCTCTGGTGCCACCTGGGAATGGCATAATTTCATTCTTTTTTGTGGCTGAGTAGTATTCCATATTGTGTGTGTGTGTGTATACACATCTTCTTTATCCTTTCATCTCAACAGAGAACTTTTAACCTAGCCAATACAGCTCAGATTGTGGAATGAAAGCCAGTTAGGTTACACATGCAAATATTTAAGTATCAGAATATTGGAAAGCATAGTATGAAATCTGGCTGATTAAGTCATGGGCTGGAGAAGTGACTGGAACTCAAATAGAACTGACAGGATAAAAGAGAGATATACCCAGCCACTGTTCTAGTAAAAATCTGTTATTGAAGAGGAACTAAAAAGCCTCTTGATGAAAGTGAAAGAGGAGAGTGAAAAAGTTGGCTTAAAGCTCAACATTCAGAAAACTAAGATCATGGCATCTGGTCCCATCACTTCATGAGAAATAGATGGGGAAACCGTGGAAACAGTGTCAGACTTTATTTTTGGGGGCTCCAAAATCACTGCAGATGGTGACTGCAGCCATGAAATTAAAAGACGCTTACTCCTTGGAAGGAAAGTTATGACCAACCTAGATAGCATAATCAAAAACAGACATTACTTTGCCAACAAAAATCCCTCTAGTCAAGGCTATGGTTTTTCCAGTAGTCATGTATGGATATGAGAGTTGGACTATGAAGAAAGCTGAGCGCTGAAGAACTGATGTTTTTGAACTGTGGTGTTGGAAAAGACTCTTGAGAGTTCCTTGGACTGCAAGGAGATCCAACCTGTCCATTCTAAAGGAGATCAGTCCTGGGTGTTCTTTGGAAGGAATGATGCTAAAGGTGAGACTCCAATACTTTCACCACCTCATGCGAAGAGTTGACTCATTAGAAGAGACTCTGATGCTGGGAGGGATTGGGGGCAGGAGGAGAAGGGGACGACAGAGGATGAGATGGCTGATGGCATCACTGACTCGATGGACGTGAGTGTGAGTGAACTCTGGGAGTTGGTGATGGACAGGGAGGCCTGGCGTGCTGCGATTCATGGGGTCGCAAAGAGTCGGACACGACTGAGCGACTGAACTGAACTGAACTGATAACCATATCTTTCCATCATCTGTGAAAGAGCTTCTCTACATTTGGAAAAACCCCTGCCTCAAGAATCCTGCTTCCTGCATGAGTCCTGCAATGTTGAAGCCTGAAATCAAATTCCCAGCCTTCTTTGCAGTAAGCATGCTATCATATGACTTAAGTTCCATGAATTTGGAGATAAGCAAAAAAAGAAAAATTCCTGGTATAGAGCCTCTGTTTGTGCCAGCACAGAAAATAACCAAAGCATTTGGCTTTCCAATGGCAGTGTGTTCTATTGCTGTAGACTTGAGTTCCTGATGCATTGTGGCTGGCAGCAGTAATGGTTCAGTAGAGTCGACTTCTTGCCATTTAGTGTTTGGCTAGGACAGCATAGATTTCCAGTTCTCAGACCAGTTCTGGGATATGATTTTGACCACTTCTCTAGGAAATAATTATTTGAGCTAACATCTTTGTCTTTATCTGTAATCTTTTTTTTTTTTTTACAATGGAAACCACTAAATTTGATTCTGCTGTTTGCAACTGCCTAGTACAATATTATAAATATGCTTCCCTTAGTTTTTCTTCTAGGAGTCAAGTAATCAACAATGTTGAAGCTATCAAAATAAGAAGTATAAACACAGCCTTGAAGAAAAGTAAATACAGAAACTCAAATGGAATAAAAGTCTTCTTGGGTAGCTCATATCTCATTTGCCTCCTCTGTTCTTACCTCACACCTGCTTTGAATTCAGAGTTGGAATTTCATAGGAGTTCCCCCAAACAGAACCAACTCCACAACACATGACTGGAAGTGGATATTTTCTCTGAGGAGTTCAGGGACAAATAAAGGAAAGGTTTCATTGTACCATATTAAAATGGTACATGATGTTCCCATTAAGTATCTCTATTCCTTTCCTAAACTCCTTACCTAGGTGACAGAAAGGATAGAAGGGGCAGATTCTGATATCAAGAACATAGGAATCTGTTATCATATTTTAACAGTGGACCATATACTTATACATTCCTTTCTTAGGGCAATGGGGACAAACCTGTTAAAACTCTATATCACTTTTCAGGGGTATTATCTGGAGAATATTTTCTCTTTTTCCCATTTTTAAAATAGGGAATATACCCAAGAATAACTGCAGAGAAAGGGTGAAGGGGAAAGCAGAAATTGTTCTTTGCTGTTTTTTTTTTCAGTAGATCTTATGTGTGTGTGTGTGTGTGTGTGCACGTGCATGCACACACATGTGTATGTTATGCAGGTATAGAGAGGTTACATAGATGCATCTAAGTGGCCATGTGCCAGCGTGCTTTCTGTGAATTCTCCTGGAGTTTCTCCCAGTTATTTAAATGTTCCATGCTAATAAGCTTTTCCGTCACAGGTCTCAGGACAAGTGGACCCTGGTCCTTTATAAGAGCCAGAGAGTGTATCTTTCCCCATAGCTGATTGCCGTCGTTTGTTTTCATTAGTGGAAATGAAAAGAAATGGAAATCCTAGGTGCCCCAGGCAAAGGGATGCCATGCCCCCACTTCCCATCCCTGCCCAAAGCCTGCAGCCTTCTGAGCTCACTCAGAAACCTTGCCAGGAGAGGAATGGTTCTGCAAGAGCTTTCCCCTTGAGAAGCTCGGGGCACATTATTTTGAATTATTTTGGAAGAGGAGACTCTTGACCAGTGAAAATACAGCACTCAGATTAGATTATTTTCAACCAAACAATAACTTTGTAAGACTCAAAGTCTCCTCGGATCTCTCATCATTTCTAGGCTTCTTGCTTCTTCAGCCTGCCTTTAGCCACCATCTTCAGAACAGGACATCTCTGTTGTTGTCTTTGGAATCTGGCATGAACAAAGAATCTCATAAAAGAGTTGCAGTGAATTGTTGGAAACTGTGTTGACAAAAGTTCCTTTCCTGTGTTGCAAACTCAGGCTCGGCTCTGCAGCATTGAAAAGCTGCTTCCTGTCAGCAGATGTACTGACACTCTCTGGCTGTGTTCTTGTCTACATTCATTTGTCTCCCCTGGTCTCCACTGCCAAGACATAAGAGAGCCTGGAAATGCGATTTCTCCTCTCCCCCTACAAATCTCTCCACTAGTGACTTGCCTGCTGCTTCATTCCACAAACTGCAGTTCCTGGGTTTTGCATTGCCCTCTGGGTTGCAGTTATTTCTGCTTCCCTGGCTCTTCACCATTGGAGACTAAAATCAGTGGTGACTAAAGCCTTCATTTTTTTTTCTTCTGACACCATCTCCCCAGGCTTAAGCTTTTTTTCTCACAGTGAGAGACAGTACCACTATAAAAGTCCAGTTGGCCATCAAGACAGTCTTAGAATAATAGTTGACCATTTCCTCTCTTTCGTCTCTTTGATACTTAAAGTCGTCGCTACAGGCTGCAGAAACAGGTTTCCTCTCATCTTTATCACCTTATCCATCATTATAGTCAAATGTCTGGTCCTCTCTTTAATTCAAGCTCCTGTAATAATGTTCTCACTGATCCTTCTATCTGAGGCCTTAAGTTAGTGAATGTTTATTGGGAGGTGAGGAAACATTTACTGAGAAGTTGCTTCTGGACATGGATGCCCTTTTGGCCCATGTTCTCAGGCCTCTGGAGAAGTGTGAAGATCACAAAATGTTGTTTTACAGACAGGAGTAACTCTTTTCCTATTTCCTCCAAGTGGTCATGTGATTGGATGCCTTGGGTCAATTTGAGGGCGTTAGAATTTGGCATGAGAAGAGGATGAGCATGTGATTTCAAGAGGGGGATGGTCTAAGACAAGTCTTAGCTCCGGGACAGGTCAACAATACCTGGGTGTCAGGGGAGTATGCTTACCTAGGTCAAGTGGTGAAATTTGACAATGTTATCAATAGAAGGAAATGGGAACCCACTCCAGTATCCTGGAAAATCTCATGTACAGAGGAGCCTGGTGGGCTGCAGTCCATGGGGTCGCAAAAAGTCAGGCACGACTAAGCGACTAACACTAACTCTTATCAATAGAATATTTTCTTCAGTAATAAACTGTCTCATATATTCTGTGTCAACTGCTGCATGTGAGGCTGTGGGAGAAACAAAGATGTAGAGATGAGATTTCTGCCTCTACTCAAGTATTGCATGTTCCCACTCAGACCAAAACCTTCTCCCTCTCAGGCACAGATAAGCTATAGCAACTGCAAAAAGGGGCAGATAGTTAGGAGGGTACATGTGGCTCCCCAAATTATCCACTAAAGATGTCAACATCCAGTCTGATGTTCAGTGGGATTCTAAACACCTCAGTGTCTCTCCATCATCTCCTTCCTCCATGGATCTGAGTGGTTCTCAAACCTAGGTGCAAGTTAGAATGACTGGGAGACTGAAAAAAATAAATACAACATCTAAAAATTGTCAAATTGGTAAATTTTATACTGTGTATATTTTAGCATACTAAAAAATGTAGTAGGTCCCCTAACCTCAAGGAAGTAAAATGTTACTCTCCACTCCTT
Source organism: Capricornis sumatraensis (assembly GCF_032405125.1). Taxonomy (NCBI): domain Eukaryota; kingdom Metazoa; phylum Chordata; class Mammalia; order Artiodactyla; family Bovidae; genus Capricornis; species Capricornis sumatraensis. The sequence continues at coordinate 101,123,005 of NC_091092.1, read as the reverse complement.
AAGAATGGGCTCTGTGTAACAACTTTATTCCAAAGAAGACAGAATGGAAAGGAAGAAAAACGTGTAGCTTTACAGTGGAGAAACGTGACTGACAGACCTCACCCAGGTGATCAAGGTCAACATCAGCAGTGATAAGTCATGTTGACAGCATGCACCATCAATATTGGCATGATGAAAATGACACTTTACCTCTCTGATCTTTCTTGCTAAAATATATAACTCCAGTCTCATCATAAGAAAAGGGCTTTCCTGGTGGCTCATCAGTGAAGAATCTGTTTGCAATGCAGGAGATGCAGGAGACGTTGCTTCAATCCCTGGGTCAGGAAGATCCCTTGGAGGAGAGCATGGCAATCCACTCCAGTATTCTCGCCTGAAGAATCCCATGGATAGAGGAGCTATGGTCCATAGAGCCTCAAAGAGTCAGACATGACTGAAGCAATTGAGCATGCACTCACACACATCATGAAAAAAACATTAAAATAATCTTAGTTGAGGGACAGGCTACAAAATACCTCACCAGTAATCCTCAAGATTGTCAAGGTCATCAAAAGCAAGGAAAGTATGACAAACTGTCACAACTCCTAGGAGCCTAAGAAGACCATGACAGCTAAATGTAATGTGATATCTTGGATGGAATCCTGACACAGAAGGACGTGGGGTGAAAACTAAAGAAATCACAATAAAGTGTGAGTGTTAGTTAATAATAATGTTTCAGTATTGATTCATTGGTTTTCACAGGGATTCTATACTAGTGTAAGGTGTTAACAGGGGAAACTGAGTGTAGGATATATAAGAAATTTTCTGTACTATTTTTTCTTTGCATTGATTCTGTCTGTGTATCTAAAACTCTTCTAGAAGTTTCTTAAATTGATAAACATCCTTGGTTCTTACCCAAGATAAATCCATATCTTTGAGCGTGGGGTCTGAGCAACCATACTTTTACAAGCTTCTCGGTTGACTCTGACACATGGTGAAACTTCAGAATCATTGGTTGACCTGGCCCTGCCCTCTGCAGGTCAATATTCTGATGTCAGTTTGCTGTCTCATTTCACCTGCCTTTGCCTTCCCTCGGCTCTTACCACCAGATCTACCGACAAGCTACATCCCCTGGCCCAGACCCAGCCTGTTTCCTCGGTCAAATCTGAGCAGGCAGAGATCCAGTTTATAATGGGAGTGAGTTGAAGCTGGGGCTAGATATTTTTTCCTGTACTCCACCCAGACTTGGGATGATGTTCAATAATCCCTGGTTCCTCCCAGTCAGCCATGACTCAGTGTGTAGGAACATGTTTCCATGTCAATTCTTCTGTGATCTCTTCGGGCAATTGCTCATATCAAGACTTCCTCTTGGGTAGTGGCCTCAGTTCTCTTATACAGAATTCTCATCTTTCTTAGTTTCCTTCATCTGAGACTTTGACCACCCCTCCCATTTCAGTCACTGATTAGACACTGATGAGGGTAGACAAAGCCACTAAAATAATTAAGTCTCAAAGAGAAAAACAAATATTGCATATTATTGCCTGTATGTAGAATCTAGAAACATGGTATAGATAATCTTGTTTGCAATGCAGAAACAGAGACACAGATGCAGAGATCAAACATATGGATACCAAGGGGGAATGGGGGGTATGGGGTGAATTGGGAGATTGGGATTGACATATATACACCATTGATACTACATATAAAATAATGAATGAGAACCTACTATATAGCTCAGGGAATTCTATTCAATGCTCTGAAAAAAAGAAAGTGAAAGTGTAGTCATTCAGTCATGCCTGACTCTTTGTGACCCTATGGTCTGTAGCCTGCCAGGCTCCCCTGTCCATGGAATTCTTCAGGCAAGAATACTGGAGAGGGTTGCCATTCCCTTCTCCAGGGGATCTTCCTGACCCAGGGATCAAACCTGGGTCTCCCACATTGCAGGCAGATTCTTTACCATGTGAGCTACCAGGAAAGCCCATTCAGTGCTCTGTGGTGACTTACATGGGAAGGAAATCCAAAAAGAAGGGGAAATATGATACATTTGATATATGATGGACACACACACACACACACACACATATAGCTGATTCATATTACTGTACAGTAGAAATCAACACAACACTGTAAAGCAACTATACTCCAGCAAAAATTAATTAAAAGAAAAAATAAAGAAAATAAAATGATTCTACCTGATTGCTGTGTCTTTGACTTTCAGTTATCTGAAAATTTCCCCTATTCAGGTACCATCTGCTAGGTGAGACCGCCTGAGCTCTATGTCAGGAACTTCCCAACTTCCTATCCCAGGCTCTGCATGCCCTGGGGAAGGGTCTCCAGTCCACACTTAGAATGTGAGAAATGATCTTAGCTCAGCCTCATCTTGGTGGCCCTCTTTTATTCACCATAATATGCTAAGACATGAACCCATTTCCATTAGAATAACACACGGGTCAAGCCAGACCTCCTTTTTTCTACTCTTCAGTGTATACCTCTGATAGATCTACCACCTAGTTATCTAAGCATTTCACTCTGCTAACAACACTCTCAAATCTACTCTCCACTGACACTTCATTTTATCCTGCACTTACTTACTCCATTCTGCTGCATTCCATGTATATATTATTTTTGCTCTTTTCTTCTGCCATTGCAAATGGAATTCCTTAAAGTCTCTGCCTCACCAATGTCACCAGACATTTGAAGAAAGCCTGTAATTTGAGAAGAAGAAAACAATAAACAGGAAAAAAAGAAAAAAGAAATTTAGAAGAAACAGAGACAATGCAGGAAGTAGAAGAAAAATTAAAAGAAAAAGACCTGTAATTATTATAACTATAATTATGACTATTGCCCAAAACTGAGGGATAAAAATATTTCATTCCTGAAACAGAAATAAAATCCTATATTAAAATCTATAAAATAAGAAAAAATTCTTGAAACTTATATTTGATATAGAAAATTTAAAATATTAATGGGAAAGTTATTTCTCCTGCTTTTTGGCTGTGCTTTTATTTCTGGGCAGGAAATTGATAGGTATCCTTAAACTTCTTATCCCCTTGAAATGAACAAATAAGGCAGAGGCTTCTTTTCCTCCTGCTCTTGGGTATATGAGGCCACTATCACATTCTTGACCATGATATAAAGTTCCAGGCATTTTAGGCTTTCTGTATGTCCCTGCAAGGGCTTCCCAGGTGGCTCAGTGGTAAAGAATCTGCCTGCCAATGCAGGAGACGCAGGTTCTATTCCTGAGTCAGGAAGATCCCCCGGAGAAGGAAATGGCAGCCCACTTCAGTATTCTTGTCTCGGAAAACCCATGGACAAAGAAGCCTGGCAGGCTACAGTTCATGAGGTTACAAAGACTCAAACATGACTCAACGACTAAACAATAACAATATGTCAAGTCAAAGGGTCTGTAATAGCCAAAGGGAGTTCTCTAATAAGGACCTGAACCCTTAGAAGCAAAACCATCCAAAAACTGGGAAAAGACTTGCAGAAATGGAAAAAAAAAGGATCTAAGCAGAGACCTAACAGTGTTTAATAAACTCTGTAATCAAATTTGTGATTTAACTACCTCTGCCCTATTTTTTTCAGTATATGTGTTCTTTATGACACTATTTGATGACACTCTCTGCATCTTCTTATTTGCACCTAACATTTTATTTGGATTTAATTTACCTTAATTGCAAAGAAAGGCCATGGGCAGACTTAAGAATTCTCAGTTTATCTCTTGGCTCCTCTGAAAACTTTTCTCTCCCTTCTACCTATGCTGGGTCCCGTTATTAAAAATTCTAGAAGATAGCAACCCCTACTGAAGGTTTCCTTTTAATTACAATAAGGGGAATGTGCATAAGATTTAGCTAAGGGTTATTTCCAAGAGCTGTCTCCATTTAAAAAAAGTTATTCTATCGAAGTATGGTTTAGTTACAATATCACATTAGTTTCAGGTATAAAGAACAGTGATTCAGTTTTATATGTGTATCTATGGAATATATTATATATATATATATATATATATATAATATATAGGCTAATTCCATTTAAATTGACAGCTCATTACTGAACATCCAACTTATTCGATCTTTCCAGAATCAAAGAAGATTCTACCCTCTACACAGTACCTTTTCCTCTCTTCCTAATTCCTATGTTGTTGCTGTTGTTCACTCATTAAATCATGTCCAACTCTTTGTGACCCCATGGACTGCAGTGTGCCAGGCTTCCCTGTCCTTCACTATCTCCTAGAGTTTGCTCAAACTCATATCCATTGAGTTGGTGATGCCATCCAACCATTGCCCTCTCATCCTCCATTGCCCCCTTATCCTCCTGCCCTCAATCTTTCCCAGTATCAGGGTCTTTTCCAATGAGTTGACTCTTTGCATCAGGTGGCCAAATTATTTGAGCTTTAGTTTTAGCATCAGTCCTTCCAATGAATATTCAAGGTTTATTTCCTTTAGGATTGACGCGTTTGATCTCCTTGCTGTCCAAGGGACTTTCAGAGTCTTCTCCAGCACCACAATTTGAAAGCACCAGTTCTTTAGTGCTCAACTTTCTTTATAGTCCAACTCACATCCATACATGACTACTGGAAAAACCATAGCTTTGACTATATGGACCTTTGTTGGCAAAGTAATGTCTCTACTTTTTAATACTGTCTAGGTTGGTCATTGGAGAAGGCAATGGCACCCCACTCCAGTACTTTTGCCTGGATAATCCCATGGACGGAGGAGGCTGGTAGGCTGCAGTCCATGGGGTCGCTGAGAGTTGGACACGACTCAGTGACTTCACTTTCGCTTTTCACTTTCCTGCATTGTAGAATGAAACAGCAATCCACTCCAGTGTTCTTGCCTGGGGAATCCCAGAGACGGCAGAGCCTGGTGGGCTGCCGTCTATGGGGTCGCACAGAGTCAGACATGACTGAAGGGACCTAGCAGCAGCAGCAGCAGGTTGGTCATAATGTTCCTTCCAAGGAGCAAGCATCTTTGAATTGCATGGCTGCAGTCACCATTCACGGTGATTTTGGACCCTAAGGAAAAAAAAAAATTCATTTTTTCCCCTTCTATTTGTGATGGGACCAGATGCCATGATCTTAGTGTTTTAAATGTTGAGTTTCAAGCCAGCTTTTTCACTCCTCTCTTTCACTTTCATCAAGAGGTTCTTTAGTTCCTCTTCACTTTCTGCAATTAGAGTGGTATCATCTGTATATCTGAGATTGTTTATATTTCTACCACAGATCTTGATTCCAGCTTGTGATTCATCCAGCCTGGCATTTCACATGATGTACTCTGCATATAAGTTAAATAAACAATATACAGCCTTGTGGTACTCCTTTCCCAAATTTGAACCAGTCTGTTGTTCCATATCTGGTTCTAACTGTTACTTCTTGACCCGCATACAGTTTTCTCAGAAGACAGGTAAAGTAGTCTGGTATTTCCATCTCTTAAGAGTTTTCCACAGTTTGTTGTGATTCACAGTTAAAGGCTTTAGTGTAGTCAATGAAGTAGAAGTAGATGTTTCTTTTTGGAATTCCTTTGCTTTCTCTATGATCCAACGAATGTTGACAATTTGATCTCTGGTTCCTCTGCCATATCTAAATCCAGCTTGTACATCTGGGAGTTCTCAGTTCATATACTGCTAAAGTCTATCTTGAAGGATTTTGAGCATTAACTTGCTAGCATGTGAAATGAGGTCAATTAACCAGTAGTTTGAACATAGTTTGGCCTTGATCTTCTTAGGGATTGGAATGAAATCTGGCTTTTTCCAGTCCTGTGGCCACTGCTGAGTTTCCCAAATTTGTTGACATATTGAGTACAGCACTTTAACAGCACCAGCTTTTAGTATTTTAAATAGCACAGCTGGAATTCTGCCACTTCCACTAGCTTTGTTCTTAGTGATGCTTCCTAAGGCCCACTTGATTTCACATTCCAAGATGTCTGGCTCTAGGTGAGTGATCACATTATCATGGTTATCTGGGTCATGAAGATCTTTTTTGTATAGTTCTTCTGTGTATTCTTGTCACCTCTTCTTAATCTCTTCTGCTTCTGTTAGGTCCATACCATTTCTGTCCTTTATTGTGCTCATCCTTTCATGAAATGTTCCCTTGGTAGCTCCAATTTTCTTGAAGAGATCTCTAGTCTTTCCCATTCTGTTGTTTTCCTCTGTTTGTTTGCATTGTGCATTTTAGAAGGTCTTCTTATCTCTCCTTGCTATACTCTGGAACTCTGCATTCAGTTAGGTATATTGTTCCCTTTCTCCCTTGTCTTTCACTTCTCTTCTTTTCTCAGCTATTTGTAAAGCCATATCAGACAACCATTTTGCCTTCTTGAATTTATTTTTCTTTGTGATGATTTTGATCACCACCTCCTATACAATGTTACTGGAGGCTTATTCCTACACTGGCTGAAGAAAATTTAGGGGTGACTTTGTAGGAGATGTGAGGTAAAAATGGCTAGTATAATCATCATGTGCATGAATGATTACCTCATTTTACAACATCAAGATGGAGAGACAGTTCTGCCTATTGAGTTGCTGCCATGGCCGTTGTGAATTGTGCATTGCTGTCTGTGAGACAACCTGCTCAGAGGCTCAGAGAACCATTCCACTTCAGTGCTTGCTCAGGGCTAGAAGGCGACACTAACACAGAGACACCTGGCTTTCACAGAACACAGACAGCAAGAACCAAAATGAAGAGCGATATCTGAAATTACTTGTGTCACTTAAGGAGAAGCAGGAGATCATTCTTTATTATATTTCTACATGATAATGTTCAACATTATGGCGAACTAACTGTAAGCCAAGAGATACAGTAAGTGGTAGAGAGGTGTTATCTAGTTTATCTTCATCACTCCCCTTCCATATAAGCTCTTAACATCCCTGTTTTCTAGATGAGGAAAATGAGATCTGGGAACTTAAAACACATGACTGAAGCTGCATATGCTTTCGGAAACTTGTGCCCTTCTGCTAAAGCTCTGTCATGTAAAAATTTATGTTAATTCTAAGAAGAATATTGGTTGTGTGAAAGTAATAAGAATTCAGGGAAAGTCAGGGAAATATTGATCTTCTTAAACAAAATGAATAGGTCCACATGTGTTTGAAAGCATTGGAATCAAGTAGTGTTACTCACTAACTTTGAAAATAGGTAGAAAGACCTCTGTTCTAGAACATGTGGTTAGCCATTAATCGATATTTGTCTACCTGTAGGGAACAACAAATATATAATTGTATGGTTTAGGCCTTTCATTATTTCTAGCTGGTTTTACCTCTATCAAACCTATTTAATTAAAACTTTTAATCAAATAGCTTTCAATTAAACTGTTAATTAAGCAGTGTGCTATATATTTTTTTTTCTTAAAGCAATGATGATTTCTGGTAGGCACAGCTGTTGTGGGTAGAGAGAGTTTTACATTTCATTTGATATTTTCAAATTCTGTTTTGTTCTTTCTTCAGTTAAACATAATGACCAATATTCTAAGGCAGAAAATGTCATGTGCCTGTCTTTCTTATGGTTTCTGGGTCACACCAGCAAACAGATGGCATGTTTAAGTTACAATATTTGAGGAGTGTTTAATGAAAGGACTATTTACAAAAATGTAGAAAACATAGGTGCCATCTGGGGAAGCCAGGAAAGATGACACTATACCTAGGGCTAGTGACAAGGGTCTGGGTGCATTATCCATTACCTACTCTAGGCCCTAAAGGTCTTGGAAAGGAAGCTTGTTGTTAGCTGAACCTAGAGACCCACTGGGTTACAGGTAAGAATTGATGACAGGCATTAACACATAGATGGCTTGATGTGACCCTTCAAGAAGAAGGCTGAGAAAATAAACTCCCAAACTTGTTCTCTTCCCTCTGTCAACTACAAATTGCCGCTCTCCAAGAGCATTTGCCAACGACTGAACAACAGCAAGGGCGTTTGCCATCTGCCTCTGCAGAGGTTGGGGGCTTCCCTGGTGGCTCAGACGGTAAAGCATCTGCCCGCAATGCGGGAGGCCCAGGTTCGATTCCTGGGTCGGGAAGATCCCCTGGAAAACAAAATGGCAACCCACTCCAGCACTCTTGCCTGGAAAATCCCATGGACTGAGGAGCCTGATAGGTTATAGTCCATGGGGTCGCAAAGAGTCGGACACAACTGAGCGAATTCACTTCACTTCACTTCACTTCTGCAGAGACTGGACCCTGTGCTGCTGCAGCTGTTGACCTTCAACATCCCCTGAGGGGAATTCAGGGTGGAGAGTGAGGCACTCTGTGCTCCAGGGAATCTGGTGAAACAGGTCTTTAGATAGTTAGATATCTTCAGGAATTGATTTCATAATCCCAGTCCTTGAATCTCTTCATAATAAAGAAGTATTAAATCCCTTCATGATGACATCAGGTCCTGGTGACTAGCGGAAAACCTCTTGTAAAGTAAGTGCTTGATTGCAATAAACTGTCCCTTTTCCAAAATGTTATATATTGATCTTCCCCCCTACCTCTTTGGAGCAGTCGCTCAGAGCTATCTGAGGTGCTGTCTCCCAGGCTGCAGTGCTCATTTTGCCTCAAATAAAACTTAACTCACAACTCTCATGTTGTGCATCTTTTAGTTGACCCCTTCCGATTTCCCCCGCAAGTGAAGCCCAAAGGGCAATGAGAGGGCAAGGGAATCTGTCGATGGTCCACCCAGGTTCACTTCCCAAGAATACTGACTCACTTGGGAAACACAGTCATTCTGCAGTATGGGCCCTGTCTTCTCTTCCTCTCTGTATGCACTATACACAGAAGGGGCTTAATAAAGTGGGATGAGAGTGATTCCTCTCATTGTTGGAAAAGGGCTCATCAGGGTCATCTGTGCCCAGTAAAAAGAATAAAACTGGAGCTTTTGTGTTCTTCCTAAGTACCTCAATCAGATTGACTTCAAAACCTACTGATTTGATGCTGTATTCAAATAAGAAAACGATGGGCCTATTCACAAGCATTTCTATCTTCCGACTGAAGTTTAGAATCAGAAATGAAGTTTATTAATTGAGACTTATCTTTTTCCTTCACTTGTTCTAAGTGCCCACATTTCTGAGCTGTGCACCACACAGAAGTTTCACTTCAGAACTCTGGTTTTGGGCTTTTTCTTCCTTTCTCAGTTTTCTTTCTTTGTTTAAATTTTTTACTGAATTATAGTTGATGTATAATGTTGTGCTAGTTGCATGAATACAGCAAAGTGATTCAGCTATATATAATATACATATTTTCATTCTTTTTCAGATTCTTTTCCCATATAGATTATTGCAGAATATTGAATATAGTTCCTTGTGCTGTACAATAGGTCACTGTTGATTATCTATGTTATAATAGTAGTTTGTGTATGTTAATCCCAAGCTCCTAATTTATCCCTCTTACCCAAGTTTTCCCTCAGTTTGCTTTCTGCTTCTCCTTCTCCCCTCTCTGCCTCCTCTCCCTTTCTCATATTGGGCTTGAGTTCCTAGAGCTAGAGGATAACTCACTTGGGACAAAACCCAGGAAATCAAAATCTACTTTCTTATTTTGTTCTGGCCCATTTAAGTGATAATCACTGGGGCAGACACTCAGTGCTCTCATTCCGCTTTTTTGTTCCCAAGTCTATACATCCTCAGCCCACCATGATTTTTTCTCATGGAAGCAAGGCAGAAACCCATCAGAATGCTTACCTGACACATCCCACAGCCCAGATACAAATTCCCTGATACTAGAGAAGAGAGAGTTTTGTGGCATGTAGTTCAAGTTCCTTCAAGTCTACCATCTTCTCTGGAGCTGAATCCAAAAGGAAAATTTGCTGTCCCTTCACCACCTAGTTTGTCTTTTGTTCTTTCTCCCCAACCCCTTCTTCCCTTTTAACTACTTCCTGAAAACAGTCCTTGCTCTACCCACCTCCTTCCTGTCTTTCTGTATCAAAACTCTTTGAATAAGTATCCACCGAACATGTAGTTGGGTCAACTATGAAGTAGGAACTTCTTCATAATAAACATGTTGTTTATCTATTTTTTAATTTTATTTTTTAATTGGAGGAAAATGTTGTGTTGGTTTCTGCCATACATACCAAAACCAGTCAGTCATAATTATATATATATATATATATATATATATATATATATATATATATACACACACACACACACACACACACACACACAGCTTCCCTCATGAACCTCCACCCCCTTCCCCATCCCACCATAGAGTAGTTTGTATCTGTTAATCCCAAGCTCTTGATTAATCCCTCCCCCACCACATCTCCCCTTTTGGAACCATAAGTTTGTTTTCTAAGTCTGTGGATCTATTTCTGTTTTGTAAATACTCTTTGTTTAGATTCCACATACAAGTGATATCATATGATATTATCTTTCTCTATCTGACTTACTTCACTCAGTATGACAATCTCTAGGTCCATGCACGTTGCTGCAAATGTCCTTATTTTGTTCCTTTTTATGGCCACGTAATATTCCATTGTCTATATGTACCACATCTTCCTTATCCATTCATCCGTTGATGAACATTTAGGATGCTCCCATGTTCTGACTATTGTAAATAGTGCTGCAATGAACACTGGGGTATGTGTATCTTTTCAAATTATGGTTTTCTCTAGATATATGCCCAGGAGTGTTATTGCTGGATTAGATAGCTCTATTTTTAGTTTTTTTAGGAGATCCCATACTGTTCTACATAGTGACTGCATCATTTTACATTCCTACCCATAGTGTAGGAGGGTTCGATTTCCTGCACACCCGTTCGAGCTTTTGTTATTTGTAGACTTTTTGATGGTCCCAATCTGAACAGTGTGAGGCGATACCTCTTTATGGTTTTGATTTGCATTTCTCTAATAATAAGCAATGCTGAGAATCTTTTCATGTGTTTTTGGTCATCTGTATGCCTCTTCTTATCTTTTGTAATGCTTCTCCAGCATTTTATCATCTGGACAAATCTTTCCTTCCTGAAAATCTCTATTCCACAGCATTTCAATATTTTGGAATTTTACTCACCTATTGGAGACAAGTCCATATCAGTCTTAAAGATAACTTATGAGTCTTATTAGAGAAGAAAATGGCAACCCACTCCAGTGTTCTTGACTGGGAAATTTCATGGGTGGAGGAGCCTGGTGGGCTACTGTCCATGGGGTCACAAGAGTTGGACACAACTGAGCGACTAAATCACCACCACATGAGACTTATAGATGACTTGCTTTACTGACTTCTGTGGTAGACAGAATATTGCCCCCCCCCCAAAAGATGTCCACATCATAATCCTCAGAATCTGCAAGTATGTCACATTACATGACAAGGGGAAATGTGCAGATGTGGTTTTGTTTAGGATCTTTAAATAGAGAAATTATTCTTGAATTATCTGAGTATTGTCCAACATAATCACAAAGGTACTTATAAAAAGGAAGCAGGAGAGTCAGAGTCAGAGCAGGAGATGTGATGATGGAGGCAGAAATCAGAGAGAGTGAAAAAGAGAGAGCTAGAACAAAAGTAAGAGATAGAGAGATTTGAAGGTGGTACATTGTTGGCTTTGAAGATGGTGGTAGGGGCCATAGCCAAGGCAAGTGAGTACCCTCTGCTTATAGAAAAGGAATGGAAACAGATTCTTTCCTGGAGCTGCCAGAGGGAATAGAGCCGCGCCTGTTGTTTTGCTGTTTAGTTGCTAAATTGTGTTCAACTCTCTGCGACCCCATGGATTGTAGCCTGTCAGGCTCCTCCATCCATGGGATTTTCCAGGCAAGAATACTGGAGTGGGTTGCCACTTCAGAACTTTTGACCTCCCAAACTCTGAAATGATAAATTTGTGTTGTTTTGAGCCACTAAGGTCATGGTGACTTGTAATAGCAGCAGTAGGAAACTAATACAGATGCTTTTTCAATTCTTTATTTCTCACTCTGAAAATTCTTCCAAATTTCAGAACTGACTTTTCAAATCTTCTAAACATCTTTACTTGGGTGCTTGGCTTGCATCTCAAATTCAGCTAATGCAAAATGAAAATTATGATCATCTTCCAAAGTCCTCCTGTGGACTTCTCTGACAATATTCATTTACTCATTTATTGATTATTTTCTTAATTTATATGTTCATAAGTCAAATGTTTCATGAATGCTTACTATGCCAGATAATAGTGACACTCTTAGAATACAGAAATGAACAAAAGATAAAATTTCTGCTCTGATCTCATTCCAGGGAAGAAATAAGACAAAATAGGGAAAAAAAAATCAAATACCTCCATCTAATGAAAGTTTTGTGAAGAGTTTCAAGCAAAGTAAGTGGATAGAGAACAATATGAAGGAGGTTAGGGAGGGTGGTGATGGCTCTTTTAAATAGAATGATGGGAGAAGGTCTACGTCCCAATGTAGGGTTTGAGCAGAAATCTGATTGAAGAGGAGCAAGAACAAGAACAGACGGATAAGTATCATTCCAGGCAGAAGGTACAGTGAATAGAAAGACTCTGAGGCAGGAATGAATTCGAATTGTTCGTGTCCAAGTGATTGCACGAAGACTGGAATAGAGTGCACAAAGAGGAAAGTGTAAAAAGATGATGACAGAAAGATGGGCAGAGACTTCATAGGTAGTAATTCTGATGGTTTTCTAAGTGTGATGGGGAACCTTTAGAGAATTTTGAACAAGTGATCTGATGTATAATTTAAAAAAAAAATCCCTGTGGCTGTTCTGGTGGTGCTTGTGTGCCCAGTTGTGTCTGACTCTTTGAGACTCCATGGACTGTAGCCTACCAGGCTCCTCTATCCATGGGATTTCCTAGGCAAGAAGACTGGAGTGGGTGGCCATTTCCTCCTCCAGGGGATCTTCCCGACCCAAGGATCAGACTGAGGTCTCTTGCATCTCCTGCATTGGCAAGCCGATTTTTTACCTCTGAGCCACCTGGGAAGCCCTGTGGCTGCTCTATAGGGGACAAAATAAGGGAAAAAGAGGAAGTCCAGTTAGGAAGCTAAGTAATAAATGATAGTGGCATGTCCCAAATTGGTAAAACAAGGGGTAGCCAGAATCAGGATAGATTTTGAAGGTAGAGCTGATAATAACTGCTTAGCATTGATGTGCATAATGAGGACAGGAAACAGATACAGATCAACCCCTGAGTTTTGAGCAGATGGAAAAATGTATTATAGTTGCCATTAACTGAATGAGGAAAACTGCAAGAATAGCAGGCTTGGGAACAAATGCCAAAAATTGGGTTTCTGATATATTAAGATGGATATGCCTTTAGACCTCAAAGTGGAGATGTTACAGAAGTAGTTGAATACTCATTTGTAAGTTTGCTGCTCAAAGAAGCAGTCTGGATTAAAGACAAATTTGGAAATTATCAGCATATAAAGGATGTTCAAAGCCACAAGACTGGATGAATTCACTTAAGAGAAATGCTGAAGATAAAGGAGAAGAGCAGTCTGAGGGATGAGCCCTGGGGGACTGCAGTGTAGAGAGATAAGAATTGGAAGAGAAGCCAAAAAAAGAGATTAAGAAGAAGCAGCCAGTGATGCAGGAGGAAAGCCAGGGGAATGTAGCTTAAATGCCAGATGAAGAAGGTATTTTCAGAAAAGGGAAATTGTCATCTCTATGAAATGCTGTTCAACACTTTTGTAAAATGAAGACAGATAACTCAGCACTTGAGTTGGTGATAAGAAGTTCCATTCACCATGACAGAAGTGGTTTCCGTGCAATGAAGAGGGAAAATTTGGGTTAGTGTGGATTAAAGAATGAAAAGGAGATGAAGAATCTGAGACAGTAAGTATAGACAACAGTCTGAAGAATTTTGCTTTCAAATGAAAGAGAAAAATGAGATCATAGCTGGAAGGAGACATGAGATAATGGAAAGTATCTTATTTAATATTGGAAATATTATATCTAAAGTAGAATATTTTACAGCAAGTTTATATGATGAGGAAAATGATTCTGTAGAGAGAGGTTAATTTCCAGAGCAAAGACTTCAGGTGGTACAGAGAAAGGGGATTCAAGGTATAAGTATAGGGGTTGTCATTATTCATTCATTTATACAGGTAGCAGAGAGAAAATATCATTATGGCAGAATAAGTGATAGATGTAATGAGAATAAAGAAGAATGTGGATATGTTGGAGGGTTGGAGAAGATGAAAAAAAGGTAGGAAATAGGCATCATAAAAAGTAGCACAGCAACTCTACAAGTAAGATGAAGCATAAGATAAGCATCAACTTGGTCAATGGGTTGGAATCCTGATAAGATTTTGAAATAGATGGAATTAGGGTACCAGATTAGTAATTTGGAAAGACAGAAGGTTATGAAAGCTTGTAATGTCTAAAGTTAAGTTGAAGGATATCCTTCATCGTGAATTTGGCTGAGTAACCAAGAGTGCAATATGTGACAACTTCTAATAGAATGAGGCATAGGGTAATGCAATTTAAAGACCTGTGGTTTTTGACATAGAATGAAGATAAAATAATTGCAGAGCAACCAGGGCACCTACCCTGCCTCAAGGTCCTATAAGTAGCATTTAAAAGGGCTGCAAAGGAGGCATTGTTCTTAGGAAAGAACCCGAATATGATTAGAACAAGAAGGTGAGGACTTTCCTAGTGGTGTAGTGGATAAGAATCTGCCTGCCATAGCAGGGGACATGGGTTTGATCCCTGGTCCAGGACGATTCTACATGCCACAGAGCAACTAAGCCTATGCTCCACAACTACTGAGCCTGCACTCTAGAGCCTGCCAGCTGCAACTACAGAGCCCACATGCTGCAACTATGGAAGCCTGAGTGCTTTAGGACCTGAGAGCCACAACTACTGAAGCCCATTCGCTTAGAGCCTGTGCTCCACAGCAAGAGAAGCCACTTCAATGAGAAGCCTGCACACCACAACAAAGAGTAGCCCCTGTTCACTACAACTAGAGAAAGCCCATGCAAAGCAAAGAAGACCCAGCACAGACAAAAATAAAGAAAGAACAAGTAGTTGAAGGGAACATTAAGAGATGAAGAAAAGGATGTGGGGAATTTTGCTGATAACAAGCCACGAGTCTCAGAGGATGTAGGACTGGGGATCAGGAACATGTAGGTGATGAGATCAGACTTACCACATACAGAGCTAGATGGGGCAAAAGTCTGAGAATTTGGATTTCTGGTAGTAGCTGATGAAAAGAGGGATGGGAGGGAGGTTGATGGGATGTGTGAAAAAAAGGATTATTTAGTTCTAAATTGGTCTCTTAGAAGAAGTTAGATTGGTCTCAGTTCTATTGAGACTGAAAGTTGATATCAATGGCCCTGACAGTGTCAAGCTATGTTGTAGATATTGTCCTACCTGGGGCACCCTGAGCCCTAGGGACCTATTTTATTCATTACCAAGAATCGTGTCAGGTCAAGAAGAGAAATTTACCAGAAACCAATGCTCTGTAGGTCTATCTTGAATCCTTCTGTGGATAGTGGTATTGGGGCCAAGGGATAAGGGTGATCTGACTAGTCCTTTTGTCCAGACTTCTTTGAGTCCCAGGTCCACATGTCCAGTTTTCTACTCAACTTCTCCATTTCAATGGCTCAAAGATATGTCAGATTCAACAATTTCAACAAAATACTTATAATCTCCAAACTCTACAACCCCAAATGTGATCCACTTTTAGTATCTCATCTCTTATTGAATGGTGTAAACTGAAAATCTAAAAGTCATCTTTGTCACCCATATCAAATCTGTCCCCTTGTCCTGCTGACTCTATTCCCACTATACACCCACAATCCATCTACTTTTTCCATTTCCAATATATACACCCCTTACAAATACCACCCTGGAACAAGCCACTAATATCCCTCCTCTGTTATATTATAACAAACTCTCAACTGGGCTCACTCCTTCCATTTCCACTTCTAATATAACTACCAGATTGATCTTTTAAAAACTTGTCATATTATGTTTCTCCCCAGCTGAATAGCTTTTCATGGCTTTAGGCATACTTAAAATAAAATCTCAGTTCCTTATCATGATTATCAGTGGCCCAACATGAACCAGTCTCAGCTCACCAAACCCCAGCTATACTGGCCTTTCTAATCTTTGGCCTTAGTAGGTTTATTTCAAACATTGTTATTCCTTCTATCTAAAACTCTAAGCTCCAGATGTACATATGTACAGCAAAGTGATTCAGTTATGCATATATATACACATAGATACATATACATATCTATTCTTTTTCAACTTCTTTTCTCATTTAGCTTATTACAGAATATGAAGCAGAGTTCCCTGTGCTATATACAGTAGGTCTTTGTTGGTTATTTGTTTTAAATATATCAGTGTGTACACGTCAGTCCCAAACTCTCAATATTCCTGCCCCCCACCCTTCTCCCCTGATAACCAAAAGTTCATTCTTTAAATCTGTGAATCTGTTTTGTAAATAAGTTCATTTGTACCATTTTTTTTAGATTCTGCATAAGTGATATCATATGATATTTGCATTTCTTTGATTTACTTCACTGAGTATGATAATCCCCAGGTATATTCATGTTGTTGCAAATGGCATTATTTCATTCTTTTTAATGGCTGGGTAATATTCCATTGTATACACATACCACATCTTCTTTATTTGTTCATCTGTAGATGGACATTTAGGCTGATCCTATGTATTGGCTATTGTAAACAGTGCCGAAGTAAACATTAGGGTGTATATGTATACTTTTGAACCAAGTTTTTCTCTGGATATATACCCAGGAGTGGGATTGCTAGATCATAAGGTAGCTCTACTTTTAGTGTCTTAATGAACTTCCATACTGTTCTGTATAGGGAAAGCTGGACAGCCACATGTAAAAAGAATGAAATTAGAATTCTTTAACACCACACACAAAAATAAACGCAGAATGGATGAAAGACCTACATGTAAGACCAGATACTATCAACATAAAACTCTTAGAAAAAACAGGCAGAACACTCTCTGACATAAATTGCAGCAATATCTGTTTCAGTCTCCCAGAGTTATGTAAATAAAAACAAAAATAAACAAATGATACCTAGTTAAACTCCAGATTTTTTTATATGGCTGCCTCATTCTCATCATCTTTTAGGATTTGAAATAGCTCAACTAGAATTCCATCACATTTGAAAAAATCAGCAGTGGCAACAGGACTGGAAAAGGTCAGTTTTCATTCCAATCCCAAAGAAAGGAAATGCCAAAGAATGCGCAAACTACCACACAATTGCACTCATCTCACACGCTAGTAAAGGAAAGCTCAAAATTCTCCAAGCCAGGCTTCAGCAATACGTGAACCATGAACTTCCAGATGTTCAAGCTGGTTTCAGAAAAGGCAGAGGAACCAGAGGTCAAATTGCCAACATCCACTGGATCATGGAAAGAGCAAGAGAGTTCCAGAAAAACATCTGTTTCTGTTTTATTGACTATGCCAAAGCCTTTGACTGTGTGGATCACAATAAACTGTGGAAAATTCTGAGAGAGATGGGAATACCAGACCAACTGACCTGCCTCTTGAGAAATCTGTATGCAGGTCAGGAAGCAACAGTTAGAACTGGATATGGAACAACAGACTGGTTCCAAGTAGGAAAAGGAATGTGTCAAGGTGTATATTGTCACCCTGCTTATTTAACTTCTATGCAGAGTACATCATGAGAAACGCTGGGCTGGAAGAAGCACAAGCTGGAATCAAGATTGCTGGGAGAAATATCAATAACCTCAGATATGCAGATGACACCACCCTTATGGCAGAAAGTGAAGAAGAACTAAAGAGCCTCTTGATGAAAGAGAAAGAGGAGAGTGAAAAAGTTGGCTTAAAGCTCAACATTCGGAAAACGAAGATCATGGCATCTGGTCCCATCACTTCGTGGCAAATAGATGGGGAAACAGTGGCTGACATTATTTTTCTGGGCTCCAAAATCACTGCAGATGGTGACTGCAGCCATGAAATTAAAAGACGTTTACTCCTTGGAAGGAAAGTTATGACCAACCTAGATAGCATATTCAAAAGCAGAGACATTACTTTGCCAACAAAGGTCCATCTAGTCAAGGCTATGGTTTTTCCAGTGGTCATGTGCGGATGTGAGAGTTGGACTGTGAAGAAAGCTGAGCGCTGAAGAATTGATGCTTTTGCACTGTGGTGTTGGAGAAGACTCTTGAGAGTTCTTTGGACTGCAAGGAGATCCAACCAGTCCATTGTAAAGGAGATCAGTCCTGGGTATTCTTTGGAAGGAGTAATGCTAGAGCTGAGACTCCAATACTTTGGCCACCTGATGTGAAGAGCTGACTCATTTGAAAAGACTCTGATGCTGGGAAAGATTGGGGGCAGGAGGAGAATGCAACAACAGAGGATGAGATGGTTGGATGGCATCACTGACACAACGGATATGGGTTTGGGTGAACTCCGGGAGTTGGTGATGGACAGGGAGGCCTGGTGTGCTGCGGTTCATGGGGTCACAAAGAGTCGGACACAACTGAGCAACTGAACTGAACTGAACTGAACTGAACATTCTCATCATTCAGGCCTTGAAATGAATGTTATCTTCTCAACAAAGCTTTGTTTTAATGTGAGACATAAAGTAACCAGTTCTCATCCCTACCTTGCTTTAGTCACTGTGTCATTACCCTGTTTTATTTTCTTCATCCATATTGGAATTTATTATATTTACTTGTTCAATTCCTGTTTCTCTATTCTAGAATGTAATCTTTATAAGAGCAGGAGCTTATTTATACCCCTACAACATACTCAGTGCTTAGAAAAGTGCTTGGTAAATTCCAGTAATTCACTAATATTTGTTGAATGAATGTCAATGATTCCTATTATTAAATAATTACACTCCCCATAAACTGAGTATCTTCAGCCTAACAAGATTATCAGTGGAAAATTTTATCATTATTTAATGTGCAGCTATTTAAATCTCCTTCAACTCTTCTTTGGGTTTATAATTCTGCTTTTCCTCTTTTGTAAGAATGAGGCTACCCCTGATTTTGAGGGAGCTAGCAAGAGATTACATGATCATAATAACTTCCTATGTCTATTCTGAAAAGCAACATGCTTTTTAGCATGCAAAATTATTTGAATTAAATCCTATTTAAAGTTTAATTGCGTCTATTTACCATTGACATTTTTCAGAATATGTATTTAAATCTCTTCAGAAAAAAAAGTCTGTATTTCATTCTCTAACTATTTCTATTTGCATGTATACAAATACGCACACACACATGCATTCTGATAAACTAGCTGATTTTGGAAGTCAGTGTACACTGCAGAAAACATTTGTTTCATAGTATAGCCACTTATTAGAAAAAGATCTGTTTGTTTCTAAAGGATTACCTTTTTGTCTTCCAGAAAAAAATATATCAATAACCATTGGAGTATATAGGAATCTTTACCTTCTTGAATTTTTCACTGCACTAGTGGATGTGACTTGCTGGGGAGGTTTGGATAATTGTTGGAAAGTGTACTTATTTCTCAAAGAATCCTGCTGAGACTACGTGGAAAGATTAGTAATGTCGAAGAATTGCAGGCTGCTCAGTTAATTGATTTTTTTTTTTTTTCTATCTGGAGGATAGCCATTCCATTCCTTTATTTTCACTGTAGTTGGTATATAATAGACTGATCTCAAGGTGCACAGTTGAATTATCTGCAGTTGTGAGAACATGTGCTTTTAAATGGAAAGCTTGGTACCAATTTAATAAATGAAATTATATGGGCTGACATTAACCCTTCTCATTATTTCCTGATGTGTGTGTTATCTTTTTCATGGCTTAAAGCTGACCAACAAGACAAACAACAAAAGGATAGTAAATAAGTATAGCGAATACCACATGACTCTTTTCTTATTATATGTAGATTTCTTGTTCTTCATCCAACTAGAAATAAAAGCTCTTTTTTTAATCCCAATTTAAGGAACATATATAATATATTCTTTCAAACTAATCATAATCATCATATCTGTAAAATGCTTTTTATTTCTAAATCTGTTAGTCTTTAAAAACATTAATTTTGAGAGCTCCACTATGAAGCAAGAAATGCTGATCCCCCAAATCATGTATTCTATTTCCTTGTTGACAGGATACTATGCAGAATTTCTGCAGTTGGTATTTAAAAGAATTGTCCTTTCCTATTTCATCTTCCCTAAATGGTAGTTACCTGGCAGTTTATGAAGAAAATATCCAATTTATTTTCTGAACTAGTGCAATGCTATTGGCAATTCTGCACTGACTTATATTCCACTGCCAATAGGTTAATGTATTAGTTATAATTAATATATTGGCTTTAAAGTAATTTTATTTATTTATTTTTGACTATGCTGAGTCTGTTGCTGTGCGGGCTTTTCTCCAGCTGTGGCAAGTGGGGGCTATTCTCTAGTTGTGGTGCATAGGCTCTCATTGCAGTGGCTTCTCTTATTGCAGAGCACGGGCTCTAGGGTGCATGGGCTCCAGTTACTGTGACACGTGGGCTCAGTAGTTGTGCCTTCCAGACTCTGGAGCACAGGCTCAATAGTTGTAGTACATGGGCTTAGCTGCTCCACCACATGTGGGATATTCCAGGACCAGGGATTGAACCCCTGTCTCCTGCATTAACAGATGGGTACTTTACCATTGAGCCATCAAGGAAGTACCAACATATTAGTTTAAAGAAAAGCAAGCTTGAACTATTTCATCTCTGAGATTCTTAGTTCAGTTGGACTTCCCAGATCAGGTACTACTTGAATGAGAATGTAGAGTTTCCAAGGCTTCTGGCTCTGAGTATAGTCAGAAGATGAGGATTAATGAGATTTTATTCATAAAATATGTCAATAATTCTTTTCTGTATTCCCTCCAAAAAACCTTATGTAGATATTTAAGGAGGAGAAAGAGATCATACGTTTTGCAGAAAACACAATTCCTTGGTATTCTCAAAAAGCATAAATATTTTTCTCTGTGCTAAACAACTCTTCTTTGCTATAAAGTAAAAGGAAAATTTGTGAAGAAACAGTTTCGTCTGTGATCATGGAACATATTAAAATTCCAGTTGAAATTCCTGGTAGCTGGTCTTCCTTTCAGAAATGCTTCAGTTTATTTTGTATTTATTTCGGAAGGGGGACCAACATTTTAATTGACATTGTAAATTTGAAAGGTGGCTATCAATTGAAAAAAGAGGGAAAATAAGCTATGTTTTAGGTATGAGACATATTAGTTAGCTTTTGCTGTATAACAAACTACCCTAAGGCTTCCCAGGTGGCTCCATGACAAAGAACCTGCCTCCACTGCAAGAGACAGAAGAGACATGGATTTGATCCCTGGGTCAGGAAGATTCCCCCAGAGGAAGAAATGGCAACCCACTCTGGCATTCTTGCCAGGAAAATCCCCATGGACAGAGGTGCCTGGCAGACTCCAGTCCATCGTGTCACAAATAGAAACAGCAGAAGCGACTTAGCATGCACAGGCACAGGCAAGCACATGATATTCACAGTAAATATTTTATAAACACTTTTAAAAAAGTAGCTTCTTTCTTCCTCTGAACCCTGAGCTCTATGATATCAGCTATTGGAGGTATGTGTTCTGTTCCAGCACAGGCTCCTTGTCTCTTGACACCATAGGTTATCTCCCCTGCCTTGGAGGGCAAGGATTGAGCCGCCATCACGTTCACCCTAGAAAAAGCCACGATGATTTCAAGACTCCAGTTTTATCTCCTGGACACACACAGACTCTGCCTTCTCCAGTGACTGTCTAGTGGGGTCACATGGGGGTGTTAAGGTCCCATGAGGTGAACTTTGACTAATGAGACAGAAGATAGAAAGGAAATGGCAGATAAATTGATTGCCCGTCCTCTCTTTCCAACAAAACCAAACAGTTCAGGAAAGCAGGGATTCCACACATCCGTTCTGAAAATATGCTACATGAGGACTCCCAAACCACTGGGATCTAACGCCTGATGACCTGATGTGGAGCTGATGTAATAATAATAGAAATAAAGTGCATAGTAGATGTGTTTGAATCATCCTGAAACCATCCCCCCATCCCTGGTCTGTGGAAAAATAGTCTTCCGCGAAACTAGTCCCTGGTGCCAAAAAGGCTGGGGACCACTATCCTACACAACCAATCACCAGCCAGTTTTCCTATTCTGCTATGAATATCTTGGTAACACATCATCCTGTCTTACTTTTTTCTCCTTCCTTGACTGAAATTCCCTTTTCCCTCATTCTTCATGCACTAAAAGTGCACTCTACCTCAAAAGCAAACATGTAAACGTCATGTCTTCATGCTCTATTTTCTAGGGAACTCAGACTAGAATGGGCTTCCCTGGTGGCTCAGATGGTAAAGAATCCGCTGCAATGCGTGAGACCTGATCTTGATACCTGGGTTGGGAAGAGCCCCTGGAGGAGGGCATGGCAACGCACTACAGTATCCTGGCCTGAAGAATCCCCATGGACAGAGGAGCCCGGCGAGCTATAGTCCATGGGGTCGCAAAGAGTTGGACACGACTGAATGACTAAGTACAGCACAGCACAGGATAAAACAAAACATAGAAGACTAACTTTTCAGGCATTTGTTAATTTTCTACTATGTAAATATGGAATTACGGGATTTGTTTATTTTGAATTTTTAAAAATTATTTATTTGGCTGCATTGGGTTTTAGATACACCACAGAGGATCTTCTGTTTTCCTTGCAGCATGTGGGATCTTTTAGTTACATCTGATAGGATCTTTACTCTTGAAGCATATGAGCTCTTAGCTGAGGCATGTGGGATCTAGTTCCCTGACCAGGGAAGGAACCCAGGCCCCCTTCATTGGGAGCATGTAGTCTTAGTCACTGGACCAATAGGGAAGTCCCTGATTTGAGTTTTGAACAACAAATCAATAATAGTCCTATTCAAGAATGACCCTGATTGGCTGGAGTATGACTCTCCATCTCCCATGGTTTGAGACAGATGAGTGGAATTGCTGTAGTTAGAGAATAAAGGCAGCCTGCCTGCAGCAAAGCCATACTGAGAGAGAGGCAATGAGCAGTTTGGGTGAATTATGCTCTGTATGGGAATTTTTTTACACTTACAAAGTGAAAAAATTTTTTTTTGCTCATCCATAGTGATGACAGAAACTCTTTTTGATGTTATTATAATGACCTATAAATATATAGAGAAGTAAACCTAAGAATGAACTCCTTATGCTATTATCCCTTATACAATTATAAAACCTAAATTAAAAGTGAAATTCATCACATTACAAACCAATAAAATTTAAATAAACAATGTTAATTTTATATAACAGATAATTTTTTTGTTGAAGTCAAACCAGTGCTCACAATTGTTATAATACATACAAATATTTAGTTGTCATATGATGGCTGTTTTCTTTGTTTAAACAATTTTGAGGGCTTTTATTTTATAGCTTCTTATAATGTCATTTAGTCCTTTCAACTTATGAATGGGCCATTCACATATTAATTCTGCCTCTGTCTTTTTCCTTGAGCCCAAAACAATTAAAATAGAACATTGCTCCAAAGCACAGAGTCATTTACAGGATGTCACATTGGACTCATGTAAATAAGTAGCTTACGTCAAAACTGAATACTCACATACAGTAATATTTTTAAAAGCAAGAGTCTAGGATTTTTTCTCCATTCACCATTGTTTCAGGAAATCAATATCTACACAAAGGTAGCTGTTAGAAAGCTGTCATTTGTGGCATTATGAAAGGTGAAAAAAGCAAAGAATATGCTTACTAGCATATTAGAACTTAAATGCTGTCACTTTATGATCCTTCTGTGAAAAGTGGTCACCTAAGCACAAATGCAAATGTGCACTGAAATAAATGAATATTTAATTATAAGATAATCAACCACATTATACAAAATATGCTATTCCCATTAACTGCAGACACAATTTGAATGGAAACTCACACGTGAAAAAAAAACTGTTGATCGCTCAGTCCTGTCCAACTCTTGGCAACCCCATGAACTGTAGCCCACCAGACTCCTCTGTCCATGGAATTCTCCAGGCAAGAATACTGGAGCTGGTATGCATTCCTTTCTCCAGGGGATCTTTCCCACCAGGGATAGAACCAGGTCTCCCACATTGCAGGCAAAAGCCTTGAAATAAACTCATGGACACAGTACTCTTTCCATGGAGTACTAGAAAAATGAAGTCCTCTACTGGGGAAACGCCCTACAGCTGTGGTTTTTATTTCCTGTCTCTTTGTTAATCAGGTAAAAAGCCATTTGTTCTCATCCTAGAAAATTTACATATGTGTGCACAAACAATATTTTGAATAGAATTGCAGTAAGTTTATGAATGCCCTGGTGCCAATCCAAAACTAGTATAATTACATTATTTCATTGAATTCTTCTAATTATCTTGGTAAGTAATATCCTGTAGAGAAATCTCAAAGCAGCATAATTATTCTCCCTTTTGTACGTTGATTTTTTTCCTAATATTCCTTTGGAACACTTTTTCTTAATTTTTGAATATCAATAGCTTCACCAGGAACTTATCTAAGGAAATAGTCAATGTAATTTGATCATCAGAGTCAAGACTTTTATTTCAAAACCACTTTTATTAAATTTTTGAATAATATTTTTTCAACTTACCTATTTCCTTTTTCTTTCATCTCTACATATCTATCATCTTTTTATAATGATTTTATATATTATTTCTTTGTAATCTCATTTTGTGTGATTTTTTTGGAAGCTTAATTTACATGTCCCTGACTGTGGTTTCAAATATTGTTTATAGTTTTAGTGGCATCAGATGTAATATTTTCCTCTGTAACATTTTCATTTACTTCTAATATTTATTTTTATTTGTCATATTTCCTTTTTATTGACAGCTTATTTTCCATCTCCTGCTTTAAGATTTTTTTAAAACAAAATTGCACTGCTTGTACATTGTTTGAATTATAGACAAATTTGTTTTTAACTTTTAGCCTTTAAGTCAATGCTTGATACAACACATGTTATTAATTTGCTTTTTAAAAATTTTATTGGAGTATAGTTGATTTATACTTTGTTTTTTGATTATGTTTTATTTTTCTTTGTTTTGTGATTTCTGCACACAGGTCAAGTAGTTTTCTTTTTAATTAGACCAGTAATTAATGACTTTAAAAAGCCCTTCTTACTAGTCCTGACCCCCCTGCCTCAAGACATTTTTATGTGATAAATAAAATTTTAATCAATCTTAAAATAATATTAAGAAAGATATCTCAGTTACTCAAAATCAATTTCTAAGTAATATTTGTTTAATGCAGATGTAACATCTATGAGTATTTCTATACCAGATTTTTTTTTAATCATAAATAAAATAGAAGTTACAATAAATGTAAGAAAAATACAGAAAATTAGATTAGTATTAGGGGGCTTGGATATACTTTTCCTAGTTCATATTAGCTCAACTCTACAAAATTATAAAAGGTATGGAAGAAAAAAATGCCATACTTAAATATGTTGAACTCAAATTAGCAATAGAAAAAGTAGACAATATGCTGGCAAGTCTATAGGAGACTTGAATAATATAATTCGTAAACTTGGCTTTTCAGTAACTGAGAAAACTGAATTAAAATTTACTACAGTTCTTTAGAATTTGGCAGTGGCTTTATTTTATCCTTTTACTTTTTGCTCTGTATTTTTGGGAAGTATGTTATGAGACAGACAAATCTAGAATTGTCATAGGTTTCTGGTAGATCAACTCTTATTTAAGAATAAAATGTCTCTAAGGAATGCTTTTTGCCTAAAAGTTTACTTTGTCTGATTATTAGTACAGTTACGTCAGATTTCTTGTGGTAAATTGTTGTATATATATGTTTTCTGACCTCTCCTTTCAAAATAGTTTTCATTCTTACATTATAAATAGAATATGGTAGGGGTTTACTTTTTATCCAGTCTGATAATCTCTACAATATTTATATCATTTCATTTAATATACTTACATGGAAATCTACCAACATGCTTGATTTTCTACAGAGTCCATAAATGTTATCTTCTTTTTTCTTTTTTTACTTTCTTTGCATTAATAAAATAGTCCTTTTACTCTATTTCTCTTCTAATTACCTTATTATTTATACATTCTTTTACTTTACAAGATTACACTAGAGATTAAAACATGGGTCCTTATTTATTAGGTTATAATATAAATTAGATATTTTCCCACATCTTTGAAAATATAAGGACCTTGGAATACATTAATTTTATTTGTACTCTGGTAGATCGTATTTTTTTCAGATTCAAAAACATGTTTTGACTTCTGTATTTATATGAGCTTCCTTGGTAGCTCAGCTGGTAAAGAATCCTCCTGTAATGCAGGAGACTCTGGTTCAATTCCTGGGTTGGGAAGATCCACTGGAGAAGGGATAGGTTACCCACTCCAGTTTTCTTGGGCTTCCCTGGTGGCTCAGCTGGTAAAGGATCCTCCTGCATTGCGGGAGACCTGGATTCAATTCCTGGGTTGGGAAGATCCCCTGGAGAAGGGAATGGCTACCCACTCCAGTTTTCTGGCCTGAAGAATTCCATGGACTATTCCATGGGGTTGCAAAGAGTTGGACTTGACTAGCGATTTTCACTTACTTACTTACTTATTCTTAGTAAAAGATCATATAATCCTGCCCAGTGTCATATGATTTGAAGTACCTCCCTGTGTTGATTTGTCTTGAACATTGACCCAAAGTTTGGCTATACAACTTACATTGGCCAAAAAAATGTAAGTGAACATGATTTTATGTGATATCGAAGCAGGAACTTTAAAACCACTGAAAAATTCTGCCATTGCTCTTTTTGTTCTAACATGAGAATAGTATGATTCAAATGGTAGTTACTTATATTGTGGATATTGAGATGAAGACAATATATAAAGAGGAACCAAAGCCAATCCAGAGCTACCATAGCCAATATGCAGTGT
Source organism: Capricornis sumatraensis (assembly GCF_032405125.1). NCBI lineage: Eukaryota > Metazoa > Chordata > Mammalia > Artiodactyla > Bovidae > Capricornis > Capricornis sumatraensis. The sequence continues at coordinate 101,096,263 of NC_091092.1, read as the reverse complement.
GAGACAAATTGTTTTGTTAATCCATTAGGACTTTGGAGATTGTCTGTTATTGCCACATAACCTATGGATGCTAACCAAAACATCTCTTATTTTCTTTTGTGCTATCATCAAAATGTATCTTAATTTGAAATTTGAAAGTCTTGGACATTAATGATAGAGTTTTACACATTCTATATTCATTTAGAATTGCTTGAAAAAAAAGGTAAAATTGTTACTTGCTAAGTCATGTCTGACTCTATGAGACCCCATGGATTGTAGTTCACCAGGCTCCTCTGTCCATGGAATTCTCCAGGAAGAATACTGGAGTGGATTGCCATTCTCTTCTCCAGAGGATCTTCCTGACCCAGGGATCAAATCCAGGTCTCCCACATTGGAGGCAAATTCTTTACTGTCTGAGACAGCAGGGAAGCCCTAGAATTACTTACATGTTCACTTTTTAAAACTCTTTATTTCTTCTATATTCTAACTTTATAATTTTTCATCAGCTATATGTAATCGCCTCTTAAATGTACCTATTGTGTTCTTTATTTTAGATATTATATTTTTATGTTATAATGTTTCCATTGGATTATTTTTTACTTATAGTTTGTAGTTCTCTACTGTAACCTCTGAATGTATTAATAACATTTATTTTAGTGTTTGATCATTCCAAAATCTGATTCTCCTGAAGCCATGTTCTTACTGTTTAATATTTCTCCTTGTCTATTTTCTTGCTTTCATTGCATATTGTCCACAGGGTATGAAAAACTGTAGAGGTAATTTGAAGCTTTGGATTGTTTTTTTTTCCCTTCAGTGAGGATCTGACTTTGTTTCTGTAAAGCAGTTACAGCTGGGATTTATCACCTTGATCAATCAGATACTGAGCTATTTCAAAACTGGATTTCAGTCATTCTGAAGGAAGGACTATTTGCCATCCACCATTATTTCTTGAATTAGAAGTCTTTAGGAATCCCAGCTTAAAAGGTAGTGGTGTTTAGCAAGGTCTCTCCTGCACGGCCTCTGAACTTTAATTACTCCTTCAATCCTATAAAACTTCTAGAAGCTCTCCTCAGCTTTTTGGCCTCTCAGCCATCATCGTTTGCTTAGCTTCTCTTCTTTTCAGACACAATATTTCATTCAACTTTCATAAGGCAATTTTGGATTTTCAAATGCCTACAACTGTGTATTAATTTGAAATACTGGCTTAAAATAACACACATTTGTTATCTCAGATTTCCTGTGGGTCTGGGGTCTAGACGCAGCTTACCTCAGTTCTGCTCAGGGTCTCACAAGGATTCAGTCAAGATGTTGGACAAACTATATTCTCATGTGGAGCTTTGACTGGAAAGAATCTGCTTCAAATCTCATTAAGCTTGTTGGTACAATTTGTTTCCTTCAGGTTAGATGATTGAGGGATCCATCTTTTTGTTGGCTGGAAGTTGTCTTCAGGTCTTAAGGTCATCTGCAGTTTCCTGCCATGTGATCCTTTCTATAGAAAGTTTAAAACATGTCAGATTGCTTCTTCAAGCCCAGAATGAGAGTACTGTATATCTAAACAGCCAAGATGTAATCTAATAGTGGGAATAACATTCCATCACCTTTGCTATATAACATAACCAAATCAAGTGAATGACATCTCATCTCTTTTTATATATCCTATTTCCTAGAAGCAAGTCACAGGTCCTACCCACACCCAAAGACCTGATGGTTCCATGAATCTCTGCAATGCCTCCAGGGATGAATTATTGATTTTGGTTTACTATTTTTATAGTTAGAGACAGTTTTAGTGGCTTCTCTTGGCCTTTCCTGCCACAATAGTCCTCTCTCTATGTGTCAGAGAACCAATGTGGTGATTCTGAAAGTTGCTGAGTACATCTATTCAAATTATACATTCTGAAAATGGAGAAATAACTTCATGGTGGGTATGAGTACTCACTGGGACCACTGCGTGTTGGAGGTAAGCCAAAACTCCATTGATCACCTGACCTTTGACTATATAAGTCTTTACTCTGGCTATGAAGGCAACAGAAAGATTTTTGGTCTCCAGGAATTGGTGTCAGTTCAGCACCAGTGTTCAATAATTCCCTTCAATCTTGACTATTTCCCTTTTCCAAATGCACAGTCACCCTAATAAATGGTAAATGATTGCAGGTTTCTTTGGGGAGGAAAGAAACCCAGAAGAAGAAATCCTTCTTTCTTAGGAAGAAAGTTAACAATATAGGTATTTGTCAGCATAGCAGACAATTTTCTCAAGGGGACATGGTCTCTCCTTCATTCAAAGATTGTAGTTTTGTGAACTGGCTCAAATTTGGGAATTAATTGAGGGGCTCCGATATTTGGGGGATTCAATTTGGTCTTCTGTTCACTAGCCCTAATAAGGCTTATACAGATCAATTAAGAATTTAATAAACTGCCCATCTATTTCTTTTCTACATATACCATGATCCACTAGTCAACACTGATGACCTCTCCAAGTTAGACTGTTCTGATTACTGCTTTGATGTCACTGCCCATTATAATAGCTATGCCATCTTGTCTTTGGCAATCATACTGGTTTCCTAGGGTTGCTACAACAAAGTACCACAAATTGGGTGGCTTCAGGCAATGGCACCCCACTCCAGTACTCTTGCCTGGAAAATCCCATGGACGGAGGAGCCTGGTAGGCTGCAGTCCATGGGGTCACTAAGTCGGACATGACTGAGCAACTTCACTTTCACTTTTCACTTTCATGCATTGGAGAAGGAAATGGCAATCCACTCCAGTGTTCTTGCCTGGAGAATCCCAGGGACAGGGGAGCCTCGTGGGCTGCTGTCTATGGGGTCGCACAGAGTCGGACATGACTGAAGTGACTTAGCAGCAGCAGCAGCAAGACAACAGAAATTTTATCCCCTCATATTCTGGAGTCTTAAAGCATAAAAGCAAAGTGTTAGAAAGGTTCACTCCTTCTGGAAGCTCTGAAGAAGAATCTGGTCCATACCTCTCCCCTGGCTTCTGAGGGTTGCCAGCAGTCCTTGGCATTCATTGGCTTGTAGCTGCATCACACCAATCTCTGCCTTCATCGTGACTTCATATTCTCCCTGTGTCTAAATTTCTGTCTCTTATAAGGTCAGCAGTCACAGACTAAAAGTGAAAAGAGTTAGTTGCTCAGTCATGTCTGACTCTGCAACCCTGCTAGGCTTCTCTGTCCATGGGATTCCTCAGGCAAGAATACTGGAGTGGGTTACTGTTTCCTACTCCAGAAGATCTTCCCAACCCAGGGATTGAACCCACATCTCTTGTGTCTCCTGAAATGGCAAGCAGATTCTTTATCCCATCCATATCCATGTGTGTGCTTTGCTTAGTCATTCAGTCATGTCCGACTCTTTGTGACCCCATAGAGTCTCAAAGGCTCCTCCATCCATGGGATTCTCCAGGCAAGAATACTGGAGTGGGTTGCCATGCCCTCCTCCAGGGGAATCTTCCCAACCCAGGGATTGAACCCAGGTCTCCTGCATCACAGGCAAATTCTTTACCAACTGAGCCATCAGGGAAGCTCATATCCATATCCATACCCATATCTATATCTATTCTTATATCTATATTATATATATTAATCTAAGATAGATTCCTTTAATGGAACTGGCCTTACATGATTGTGGGAACAGGTTGGTTAAGCAGTCTCTGTAAGGCTGTTTTCTCCACATATGATACTAGGGCTTCAAATCCATAAGAAGGCAGTCAGGAAGAGAAGAATGTAAGCAGACTGGAATCAACACACTCGAGATGGAACCCCATGGGGAAGAGCTAAAACTTGTGTCACTTACTGTGTCCTTTGACCTTGGCCATGAAGGTATCCAGCAGAAGGTGGCGGGGGGGGGGGGGGCTCTTTGTAATAGAGCTAAACACATACTCCTGGCCTGAGAGTTAAAGAAGTCAAAGGAGGATCAGATTAAGCTAGAGCATTTGCAGGCCCAGCTGCTGAGTCAGCAGATCAACCACAACATGTGTGAGCTAAAAAATGGCCATTTTGTAGCTTCCCTTCCAGCCTTCAAATCTCCTACAAATCTCCTTTGCAGCTGACCTTAACTAGAAACAAACAAGATGATGAATTCTGGGAAATGGACTTCAGCCTCAGCAAGTTGACACATGACATAGCCATCACAAGGTAGTTTGTGCAAAGTAGGATTCAGACTAAACCCACGCTCATGTGAAAATACTAAACCAAGCTGGGAGAATGTACAGTTACAAAGCCTACAAAATAAATTGTAACCTCAACTGGGTCAAAACCATATTAAATATCTAGGAAAGAAACTTCAGAACTCCACAAATTAAAAGTGTGTCATATGTGAACACCAATTGTTTTTCATCGTTCCAGTTCCAGTTCCAGTTCAGTCACTCAGTCATGTCCGACTCTTTGTGACTCTATGAATCGCAGCACGCCAGGCCTCCCTGTCCATCACCAACTCCCGGAGTTCACTCAGACTCATGTCCATTGAGTCCATGATGCCATCCAGCCATCTCATCCTCTGTCGTCCCCTTCTCCTCCTGCCCCCAATCCCTCCCAGCATCAGAGTCTTTTCCAATGAGTCAATTCTTCGCATGAGGTGGCCAAAGTACTGGAGTTTCAGCTTTAGCATCACTCCTTCCAAAGAAATGCCAGGGCTGATCTCCTTCAGAATGGACTGGTTGGATCTCCTTGCAATCCAAGGGACTCTCAAGAGTCTTCTCCAACACCACAGTGCAAAAGCATCAATTCTTTGGTGCTCAGCCTTCTTCACAGTCCAACTCTCACATCCATACATGACCACTGGAAAAACCATAGCCTTGACTAGATGGACCTTAGTCGGCAAAGTAATGTCTCTCCTTTTGAATATGCTATCTAGGTTGGTCATAACTTTTCTTCCAAGGAGTAAGCATCTTTTAATTTCATGGCTGCAATCACCATCTGCAGTGATTTTGGAGCCCCTCAAAATAAACTCTGACATTATTTCCTTTGTTTCCCCATCTATTTCCCATGAAGTTATGGGACCGGATGCCATGATCTTCATTTTCTGAATGTCTCGGGGCTTTAAGCCAACTTTTTCACTCTCCTCTTTCACTTTCATCAAGAGGCTTTTTAGTTCCTCTTCACTTTCTGCGAAGAGGTGGTATCATCTGCATATCTGAGGTTATTGATATTTCTCCTGGCAATCTTGATTAGTGAGGTTGAAAAGGGATTTGTCTGGCACAAATATATGACTTCTTCTATATTCAAAATGATCACACCCAAAGCATAATGTTTAACAGAAAGATAAATTTCATGTTAACAAGCACATTTGATAATTGTCCCAGGAAGGATTATAGGTAATTGGATGGAAGTATTTTTCATGTAATCTATGATAGTCAGCATTTTAAATGTTCCATAGAAACACTTATTTCAGAGATTCAGCAAAGCAGTATCAACGCTTATGTCAGAACAAAAGCATTCAGCTTCTGATTATAGAGATGCTGAAAATTTATTCCATTTATAGTAAGAGTATCTCAACTTTTTCTCTAAAATTACCCAAAACCTTCCTGAGGCCTCATGCAATTTATATAGTCATCCCACAAAAATTTATTGAACCACTGTCATGTGCCAGGAATTTTTCTAGGTGCTCTCTGTATAGCAGAGAATGAAACAGACATGAAATCTGCTCTCAAGCAATAAGCTGCCCAGTGAGAAAATGTAGCCAGTGAATCAATAAGTAAGTATCCATGTCTAGTTCTGATAAGTTCTGTGAGGAAACATATGGCAGGGTAAAAAAATAGGATGTGATAATGCATGGTGCTTGTGTCTTTTTAGGTCACGTGTTTAGGCAAAGCCCAATAAAAAACTGACTTATTAGCAGAGATATGAATTGAGTGAGGAAGTGAGTGAATGAAGATTTCTGAAGGAGGAACATTCTAGGGACAGGGAATCATAGATGCAAAGGCCCAGAAAACAGGAACCAGAGTGCTTAGAGTAGATTGAGCCAGGAAAAGAGTTGGGAGATGAAGTCAAGAGCGATCCAGGGGCCCATCTCAGAGACGATGGTTAGGATTTGCTTCTGAAAGACAAAAGAAGCCATCAGAAAGTTTTAAGCAGAGTGTGATGATCTGATTTTTTTTTTTTTTTTGCAGTTTGGATTGTGGGCTCTTAGTTTCCTGATGAGGGACTGAACTTGGGCCATGGCAGTGACAGCACCAAGTCCTAACCACTGGACTACCAGGGAACTCTTTGAATTTTGTTTATTTTTTAATTTCGTTTAAAAAGAAGGGTTCTGTTTTCTTTCTGGGGGACAATGAAGGAAACAAGGAGATCAGTGAGCAGGCTTTTGCAGTAATCCAGGAGAAAAAGTTGGTAATGATGGAAATACAAAGAAATGGTCAGATTTTAAGTCTATTTTAAATAGAGGTTATGATAAAAAAATTCTAATTCAAAAAGATACATGCATCCCAATATTCATAGCTGCACTGTTTATAATAGCCAAGATATGGAAACAACCTAAGTGTTCATTAACAGATAAGCGGATAAAGAAGACTTTGTACATATATACAATGGAATATTACTCAGACATGAAAAAAGAATGAAATAATGACATTTGTAGCAACATGGATAGACATAGAGATTATCATAATAAGTGAAGTAAGTCAGACAGAGAAAGACAAATATATGCTATCACTCATGTGGAATGTAAAAAATAATACAAATGAACTTATTTACAAAACAGCAACAGACCCACAGACATAAAAAAACAAGCTTATGATTATCAGAGGGGAATGTGGTGGGGAGGCATAAATTAGGACTTTGGGACTGGTGGATGCAAGCTACTGTATATCAAAGAGATAAACAATAAGCACACTATATTCAAAGTCTTGTAATAGACTATAATGGAAAATAATACATATATGTAGGTATAACTGAATCACTTGGCTATATACCAGAAAGTAACACAACATTGTAAATTAACTCTTAATTTTAAAAAGTTTGAAAAACCAAGAAACAATAAACAAATAAACAGATAAATAAATGAGAGGAAGGAAGGGAGTCAGCTCAATGCAATTGCTGAGAATTTCATGTTTAACTTTCTCTCTCTCTTTTGCCTGTGCACATGTGCTATCAGCCTCTTGTTTCTTCAGTAGAGTCGTCTTTTATGTTGCTCCAAGCACTCTGCACCCTAACACTAGCTTTTAGCTGCCTAATATACTTACCATGCTCCCTAGTCCTACAAATGCAGGATCCAATCCAACCTTACCTCTTTTCTCTTTTTCCTATAAAACTGCTCTGCATCCAATTCCTCCCTGTTCCTTATTCAGCATTCATCCTATCATCTCATTCAAAACCCTAAGCCTTGAGAATAAGTTTTTCATTTATGTGTTAAGCAGAAAACACCTGATATAATTAACTTATATTCAGGTAGAAATGACTAATAGCCTAAATTAAAATAGTTTTCTTCTCAGGGAGGTTATTTTTAAAAGCTTAGAAATCACTCAAATGAATTCTCTTTTTGGGGATATATATTCTTAAGTGGTGAAGGTTTTATGATCACCTGAAAATTACAGTTATTTGATGGCTGCCCCACCCACAGGGGTCTTATGCTGATTTTCTCAGTGCTTCAGTTCAGTTCACTTCAGTTGCTCAGTCATGTCCGACTCTTTGTGACCCCATGAATCACAGCACACCAGGCCTCCCTGTCCATCAGCATCTCACGGAGTTCACTCAAACTCACGTCCATCGAGTCGGTGATGCCATCCAGCCATCTCATCCTCTGTCGTCCCCTTTTCCTCCTGCCTCCAATCCCTCCCAGCATCAGAGCCTTTTCCAATGATTCAGCTCTTTGCATGAGGTGGCCAAAGTACTGGAGTTTCAGCTTTAGCATCATTCCTTCCAAAGAACACCCAAGGCTGATCTCCTTTAGAATGGACTGGTTGGACCTCCTTGCAGTCCAAGGGACTCTCAGTGCTTAGGGTTATTAAAAAAAAAAGGAAGATATGCCAAAATAAATCATTACTTTTAAAGGGCAAGTCCATCACAGCTTGCTTACCATTGTTCATAAATGAAGAAAAGAGGGGAAAACATGAAAAAGCTCATAAGAAATGAGATTTTTATCCTTACTTGAAGCTAGCAATTTTTGAAGTCCCTTCAGAGGAGCCTGTCTGGTGTAGATGCCCAGGAAAAGGCTCAACATTGAACCTGCTATATCATCTGAGTTGGGATGATATTGGGGTCTCCCTTCAGTTTATAACCTAGAATTATCCATTAGTATAGCTGCTGTTTAGTTTCTGTTATTCTGTTTTTGTAGAGTAAGTTTCTTGGTGGGAATGGAGTGGGGAAGAATCTGAACATTTTCATGTCAAATGCGGCTTAGCCATATATACACACTAAGTCGCTTCAGTTGTGTCTAACTCTCTGCAATCCCATGGACTGTAGCCTGCCAAACTCCTCTGTTCATGGGATTCTCCAGGCAAGAATACTGCAGTGGGTTGCCACGCCCTCCTCCAGGACATCTTTCCAACCCAGAGATTGAACCCACATCTCTTATGTCTCCTGCATTGGTAGGCAGGTTCTTTACCACTAGCACCACCTGGGAGGCATATATATATATATAAGGCAAAAAAGATCATAGGAAAACAGAAACTACAAAAAAACCACATTATTATTCACTATCTTTTTTCATTTGAGAAAGTGAATTTGGGAAAATGTACAAATAAATAAATAAAGTCTTATGGGTTTTGTAACTGGATTAAGGTATTCACTGAGTAACTAGATATAAAGGAGTTAGAGGCAGTTTCATCCACTTCAATTCTGTTAGAGCAATAAAAGCATATATTCTTAGAACCATACATCATCTCAAATGGAAAGTGCTGATTAGAAAAAAAAAGTGCTCTCTCAGATCGCTGGTTGCCAATTATAACATTCACTCTGACTTTCTCTCTCAGTTAAAAATCCCCCAATTTATTTGGAGAGATAATAGAGCTAGCCAGAAAAGTATATTACCTAATCTTCTAGGTTTGGCCACGTGGCTAAAACCTGTCCAATAAGATATAGACTATGCCAAAGCCTTTGACTGTGTGGATCACAATAAACTGTGGAAAATTCTGAAAGAGATGGGAGTACCAGACCACCTGACCTGCCTCTTGAGAAACCTATATGCAGGTCAGGAAGCCACAGTTAGAACTGGACATGGAACAACAGACTGGTTCCAAATAGGAAAAGGAGTGCGTCAAGGCTGCATATTATCACCCTGCTTATTTAACTTATATGCAGAGTACATAATGAAAAACACTGGTCTGGAAGAAGCACAAGCTGGAATCAACCTCAGATATGCACCACCCTTATGGCAGAAAGTGAAGAGGAACTATAAAAGCCTCTTGATGAAAGTGAAAGAGGAGAGTGAAAAAGTTGGCTTAAAGCTCAACATTCAGAAAACGAAGATCATGGCATCTGGTCTCATCACTTCCTGGGAAGTAGATGGGGAAACAGTGGGAACAGTGTCAGAGTTTATTTTGGGGGGCTCCAAAATCACTGCAGATGGTGACAGCAGCCATGAAATTAAAAGACACTTACTCCTTGGAAGGAAAGTTATGACCAACCTAGATAGCATATTCAAAAGCAGAGACATTACTTTGCCGACGAAGGTCCGTCTAGTCAAGGCTATGGCTTTTCCAGTAGTAATGTATGGATGTGAGAGTTGGACTGAGAAGAAAGCTGAGCACTGAAGAATTGTTGTTTTTGCACTGTGGTATTGGAGAAGACTCTTGAGAGTCCCTTGGACTGCAAGGAAATCCAACCAGTCCATTCTAAAAGAGATCAGCCCTGAGTGTTCTTTGGAAGGAGTGATGCTAAAGCTGAAACTCCAGTACTTTGGCCACCTCATGCGAAGAGTTGACTCATTGGAAAAGACCCTGATTCTGGGAGGGATTGGGGGCAGGAGGAGAAGGGGACGACAGGATGAGATGGCTGGATGGCATCACCGACTCGGAGGCCTGGCGTGCTGTGATTCATGGGTCGCAAATAGTCGGACACGACTGAGCAACCGAACTGAACTGAACTGAAGATATAGATGGAATTGTCGGGAGAAAATTTTGGAAAATCTCCTGCCAAGGAAAATAGACAACTTATGAATCCTCCTTTGCATTTCCCACTTTGTGCTTTTTAACCTTGAGTTTGATGAAATTACTAGAGCTCTATGTTTGATCATGAAGCAACCTTGTGGATAGAAATCATTCGCTAAAGATATTACAGCAAAAGAGAGGCAAATACTAGATCCCTGATGGTTATAGATCCTCCATGCCAGGGCCGCATTGACTATTTTTAGACTTCTTTTATGAAAGAGAAAGATAAACTTGTAGATCTTTTAAGTCACTGTTATTGAAAGGTCACTGTTATGAGCAGCCACATGTAATTCCTAAATGATACAATGATTTACAGCATACTCACTTGTCTTTGGAAACCAAGGATATTTTTTTTGCAAAGTGTAATTAACTAACTAAAATGTGTATTTTTCAGCTTCCTTCCCCAGCTATTCCTACCATTGCCTAATGAACTCATGAAAAAGTGGGCACAGTAGCATGGATGGAGGTTATGTGTGAGCTCAGCAACACGGATGTCCACTCACCCAGGCTGACCTCAGTCCCTGCTGAGTGCCCCATCTGTCAACATCAGCAACTACTGAGTCTCTGACAGTTACCAACCCCAGGGTCATCAGCTGGCTGTCTGGTGGCAGGTAGATTATACTGGGCCGCTTTCATCATGGAAGAAGTGGTGTTTTATTCTTACTGGAATAGATACTTATTTGGGGTATGGATTTTCCTTCCCTGCATGAAATGCATGTCACATCCTAGGTGGCACTAGTGGTAAAGATCCCACCTGCCAGGAGACATAAGAGATGCAGTTTTGATCCTTGGGTTGTGAAGATCCCCTAGAGGAGGGCATGGCAACCCACTGCAGTGTTCTTGCCTGGAGAATCCCATGGACAGAGGAGACTGAAGGGCTACAGTCCATAGGGTCTCATAGAGTTGGACACAACAGAAATGGTTTAGCATTTACACGTGCATGAAATGCTTCTAGCAAAACTATCATCTATAGGCTTACATGATGCCTTATCCATCAACATGGTTTTGTATGCAGCCTTGCTTCTGATCAAGAAACTCACTTCATAGCAAATGAAGTATGGCAATGGACCTATGCTATGGAATTCACTAGTCTAACCATGTTCTTTACCATCCTGAAGCAACTGGCTTGATAGAACAGTGGAATGTTCTGTGTTTTGAAGACTTAATTATAACACCAGCTAAGTGGCAATTCAGTCAACCTTCCATATACGTTGGTTCAACATCCATGGATTCAACCAACTATGGTTAAAAAACATTTGAAAAAACACTTCAGGGAGTTCCCTGGCTGTCTAGTGTTTAGGACTTGGCATTTCATTGCAGTGGTTTTAATCCCTGGTCAGGGAACTAAGACCCTGCAAGCCCCACTGGATGGCCAAAAAGAAAAAAAAAAAAATCCCAAAAGTTCCAAAAGCACAACTCGAATTTGCCATGCTGGCATCTATTTACATAGCATTTGTATTGTATTCATACCTATTTACATAGTATTTGGGGCTTCCAAGTTGGCACTAGTGGTAAAGAATCTGCCAGCCAATGCAGGAGATGCAAGAGACGTGTGTTCAGTTCCTGGTTCAGGAAAATTTCCTGGAGAAAGGAATGACAACCCACTGCAGCATTCTTGCCTGGGAAATCTCATGGACAGAGGAGCCTGGTGGGCTACAGTCCGTAGGGTCGCCAAGAGTCAGATAAGACTGAAGTGAGTTAGCACACATGCATGGAGGAAGTAATAAATACCACATATTTTAACAAGATTGAACGGCAAGTAAAGAAAGTAAGCAATTAATATTATCATTACTCCACAGAACCAGGAAAATTACCTCTGAAAAAGAGAGGCTATAAAAAAGGGCTTCCAGGATGAAGGAGGTGTGATGAAAGTCGAAGTTCACATGGATTCATACCAAAATTCTTCAGAAAAATCAGCTAAATATAGCATTCATTCTCAGCTTTCTCTTGGTGCAAACAGAAGTAAGTAAAAATGCTATTATATGTATTTTTATATGGATGAATCTCTCAGAAAGAGAAGGTTGGGCTCCTACAACCTACCCACAAAAATTAAAACAATAATTCAGAAAAGAAACATCTCCTTTTATATTGAGTTCTTCCTAGTGGTATTAGTGGTCTCTAGAGAAACAGAAGCAACAGGATGTATATGTGTATGTGTGTTTGTGTATGTATATATCAATACATATATGCATGTATATATATATATATATATTTGCATATATGTATTGTGTGCATGCTCAGTTGCTTAGTCACACCCAACTGTTTGTGACCCCATGGACTGTAGCCCTATAGATCCCTCTATCCATGGAATTTTCTAGGCAAGGGAAATTGCCTGGAGTGGGCTGGGGTGGGTTGCCAGTTCCTACTCCTGGGGATCTTCCCGACCCAGGTATTGAACCCGTATCTCTTTCCTCTCCTGTACTGGCAGGTGGATTCTTTACCACTGAGCATCCTGGGAAGCTTAAATAACTCTTTCTCATATATATATATAGTATTTTAAGGAATTGAGTCTCAGGATTGTTGACATATGGCAAGTCTGAAAATCTGTTAGATAGACCAGCAAGCTGGAGACCCAGGAAAGAGTTGCAGCTGGAATCCAAAGGCCATCTGCTGGCATAATTCCCTCTTGCTTAGGGGAAGTCACTGTTCCATTAAAGCAGTAACTGATTGGATAAGGCCTACCTACATTATGGAAGGCAACCTGCTTTACTCAAAGTCCATCAGTTTAAATGTCAATCCCATCCACAAACACCTGTACAGAAGCATCCAGAATAATTTTTGACCAAACATCTGGACACTGTGGCCCAGCCAAGCTGACACACAATATTAACCATCACACTAGTACCCTAGTTCCTTTCTGCAAAGGATATTCTCCCAGGGGCAAATGGAATCTGTCTTAGTCAGGTCCACCATATTCCCAGGGTGAATGAGCTAGGCTGTGGAGGAGGTTACTTGAAATCAGTCTAAATCCTACAAAGGCTGTTTGAGCTGTACCCATCAGGACTCAAACATGCAGTCACTGAAAAGAAACTGGAAAATCAATTAACTTTCCTGTCATGAGGCTTTTCTCCCCACAGCTGACTTCCCATTCCATGTAGACAATTTAATTCAACCTGTAACAAAATAGAGCTACAGCAAATAGAAATACTTTCATGTCCACTTTCCAGGACTAGAAGATTTGGATTCTGACACAGAATCCATCTCAAATCTCAGTACTCAAAGAACTTTACGAACTGAGTAAAGTTGAGGTTATAAAGAAAAACCACTAGACTTCTGAAAAATATTCTGAGCAAACTAAAAGAGCCACTTGGGGATTCTGAATAAGTGTATCCATGTGAAACAGTTTTATACCAAAAAAATAAAGTTTAAAAACAGTTTAATTTGCATCCTCAGTAAGACTTGTTGGAATTTTGTACTCATGGAAAGAATATAATATAACATCAAGAAAGACTGCAGTCAGATAAAAACTAAGATTACTAAATTTAAATACATAATAGAGGCTTCCTTGGTGGTTCAGACAGTAAAGAATCTGCCTTCAGTGCAGGAGACCTGGGTTCAATTCCCGGGTCAGGAAGATCCCCTGGAGGAGGGCATGGCAACCCACTCAGATGTTTTACAAGGACTTCTCATTTGGTTCAGTCTAGGAGAGGCACTTGTGGGAGGAGAGTAAGGCCCAGATACCATCCCTCCAGCTGGTCCCTAGCTAACAATGCCTCTCCTAAAGACACTGACCCAGCTGTGCTCAAAGTTCCTTCTAAAGTCCTGGAAACCACTCCTTCCCTCTACCTTTTCAGACCCAGGGGTGATAATGAATCCCCAGCTGTTTTATTCTAGGTGCTTCACCATCTAGTTGGTCTTCTTTAACCCTTTCTACACCTTAACCATCTGAGCCACCAGGGAAGTCCTTTGTAACTCCTTTAACTCTACTCAATTACCTTATTTGAGTATTCTGTAATTTTTATGGTAGTGGGATCCTGATTGATATAACCACTAATTAAAAAATAATAATAGCAAGAATAGAGGAAAAACTTGAGGCTTTAGACCAGAGTGGCCCATCTAGTTGGAGAAGATAATGAAAGAGATTCTTGTTCTTAACTGAAAAAAAAAAAAATTCCCTAGGATAGAGTGAAGGGCGAAAATAAGTTGATAAAATAGTTTAAAAGATCAGGCTGGTTTCAGATCTTTCTTCTGTAACACTAATGGTCAGAAGACACTGTAATACTAATGGTCAGAAGACACTGAAGCAGCATCAACAAAATTTTGAGAGCCTACCTAAGCTACAGTTCATGGAACAGAAAGCCATTTACAAACATGTACGAACTTAGAAAGTGTACCATCCACAAAGAGCTGGATAAATTAAGGAAAAGGATAAATTCCAACAAACCAAAAGTAAATCACAATATGTAACTTCAATTGAGAGAAATGTGATTTAAAAGCAATTGTAGTTACTGCTGAGATCAGTAATATTTATGTTCAATGTTGAAATAATTGTTAATATGGGAATGTAAAAAATATCAAACAATTTTTGAAAGACAAGATATATAATTATAAAATAATCTAGTTTCAACATCCCAGATTATTCCAACAAAAATTGCAAAGGAAGGGATAAAAATAAAATGTACTAATATTTTAGTTTTTCTGTTTAAGTAAAAATAAATGAGCCCATTATTTTTCAGTTGTTTCAAATGAAAAATAAATTTTAGCATGTAATTACAGAAACAGTTAAATAAAACCTCTAAATCACTAATGATAAAAAAGACCAAGGTCATAGCAAAAAGTTTGAAAGAACATGCAGTAAAATACTCTTGAATTCTGAAATCTTGGAGATTTTTATTTTTGCACATCTATATTTCTATTTTTATATAAGGCTATATTTATACTTATATTTATATTTTCTATATTTACTAGTATAGAAACAAACGTTTATACAAATTTCCATATATTACAAAATGAAATTAAACTCTAATGCCCTTAATTTCTTGAAATTTGTTTAATCTCCTGTTTTTTTTTTTTTCTCAGAATTACATGATATATAGACACTACCACTCAAAAATAGATCACCAGCAAGGACTTCCTGTATAGCACAGTAAACTATACTCAGTATTTTGCAATAACCTATAAAGGAAGAGAATCTGAAGAAGAATATATCTATCTATCTATATATATATATGTATAACTGAGTCACTATTTTGTACACCTGAAACTAACATGATATTATAAATCAGCTACACTTCAATGAAAAAAAATGTAAACTTACAAAAAGGTTTGAAGGAGTTAAACAATGGACTTAACATGTAAGACAGATAATGGGTTTGAATCAAATTGGGCAATTCTTTTGGAGATTCCTGAGAACTTAACATCAAAGGGGAATCTCAAGTGTAAAATAAACACACTAAAGAATAGGATCGTTTCAAAATGTATGAAAATGTCCTGCTGCTGCTACTGCTAAGTCACTTCAGTTGTGTCCGATTCTGTGCGACCCCATAGACGGCAGCCCATGAGGCTCCCCTGTCCCTGGGATTCTCCAGGCAAGAACACTGGAGTGGGTTGCCATTTCCTTCTCCAATGCATGAAAGTGAAAAGTGAAAGTGAAGTCGCACAGTCGTGTCTGACTCTTAGTGACCCCATGAAAATGTCCTAGAAATAACTAAAGTCAACAGAATGATTTTTAGTAATCAATAATCCCAAATGCTATTTAGCTTCTGAAACACCATAGGAGGGTACATCTTTTGACTTTTCTGCTCAATTCCACCTTTTCTAAGAATTTATCTCCCCTCAAACACATGGTGGCAGTGGGCATGGCCATATGGCCTGCTGTTACAGTTGACATGCCTTACCACAGTTCCTAGAACCACAGGGGTTACCTGAACCTGGCCACCTGAGAGGTACCTGAGAGATCCAGGCCACCTTCTCTAGTGGCATCACCTGTTAAAAATATAATGTTGGAACTGGTGGTGGCCACGTTCCTTCTTGTGGATTGTGGAGCTGAGGTAGCTGGTTTGCAGAGATAGAAAAGAATGAAGAGTCAGAGCAGGGCTGAAGATACTCGATGGCATACAAGCTTCTTGTTCCAGTGTTTGCCTGCATTGCAGCTATGTTCTTGTTCTTGGGATCTCAGGGCCACCTCAGTATCCTGAGGCAGTATCCTGCAATAGTTTAGATCATAGGCTATAACATTAGATTGCCTGGATTTGAATCTTCATTGATAGCTTTGGAGCCATTTGCAAGTCCCTCTATCACTTTAAGACTTGGTTTCTTTATCTCTAAAAGGGAGACGGCATTGGGTTGGCCAAAAGGTCATTCAGGTTTGGACATCCATATCCAAACGAACTTTTTGGCCAACCCAGTATCAAGCCCATTTTATAGGATTGTGGTGAGTGTTAAATGAATTAAAACATTTTAAGTGTCTGATAAAAAATAAGTGCAGCATATTAACTATATATTATATTAAGAGCTATAATATTACTAAATTATGCTAGTATTATATAATATAAATTATGATAACTATTAATTAACTATTAATATCCTTATAACAAATTTATTTTTTTGCTTCAGTATTTACTATCAAGGACCCATACAGATATACAATTCCTTCTAGGAAGTATGCCAGGAATGATTTCAAAAACTTTGGGTTGGTGATAGGGTGGGAGGTGGAGTCACAACTGAGGAAGAAACAGCCAAATAGTTAAGAGTGTGAGCACAGCATCTTAATCCTATTTTTGCCTTTTACTAGTCATGGGATCTTGGGAAAATTACTGAGCACTAAACTTCTTTATTTGTAAAATTTATATAATAGATCTGGCACATAGGAACACCAGATAAATATTTTATTAATTGCAGGTGACCAACATTATCAAGTGGCTAAGTTAAAGTCAGGGAGGTAAGGAATGTACAAATACTTATAGCATCAACTAGAAAACAATGCAGGAGGCTGAAAATAAGAAAATAGTTTATCGGGAGGGTCTTAAGAATTGCAATTCAGGTGGCACAGATTTGGGTAACCTGGAGAGTGTTCCAAGGAAGTATCCCAAATGGCTTCATTTTAAAGAGCTCTCTTAGCCATACCAACTCCATTTTGATTTTCATTTCACAACAGCTTGTCAAGAGACATGTGATTAATCAGAATGCACCTTTTCCTTAATTCAGAGTGTCCTGGACAGAGTTTGCCCTTCTTACAGGTGTATCGCTTTAATTCCTTGAGATCTTAGATGGTTACTAGGCATTAGTAATAAGATTTCTGCTTCACTGATGTCTTAAATCCAGTAGGGACTACTGAAGTTACTTTTAACCAGTTGATAGGTATTCTGTATTTGAAGTAAGGACCTAAGATCCACAAAGTGAATAAAACACCTAGAAATCTTACTATCTCCTTATTTATAATCCTTAGATTTTATAAGACAGGAGTTGAAGAGCTGCTTAAATGTTTAAAGATAAAGGTTATGAAGCCTAACTTTGTTTGTCTGCTAGCAGACTTTTCCAGGCCTCTACTGAAACTCTACCTTAATAGGTGCCCCAATATATAATTGCAGAATGAATGAATGAACATATTATCAGAAGAAACCAAATCAATAAACATGAGATCAGTGAAGAAATACCTTCAATTACTGATTCATACCTTGGTTGCATCACAGAATCACTTGGAGAGCCTTTTCAAACATACAATTCCAGGGCCAATAGACAGCTTAATTGAACCAATGCTTCTGGGTGGTGCAGCCAGGGAATCTGTATTTTCAAAAACCTCTTCAAGTGATCCTTAGAAGCACCTAAGTTTGGGAATGTAAGCAATTCCTTGTCTGAAAGTCCTCAGAAATGAAATTACTCACTTGCATTTAAGGGTGCTCTGAATGGAACTTGTTTGCACCTTTTGTTCTACCCTGATAAGATCTTTGAGGTTATGTGTTCTGACTGGCGCCCTCTTGGAGGAAGGAGTCAGAATGACCCAAAGAAGCAAGATGTCTGTAGGAAAAGCATCTTATTGAGCACTCATTCAGCATAAAATTGGAAAGCTGGCATTATTATAAGGTGTGATATAGCCCCAATTCTGTATCTTTCCCTGTATCTATGGAAATTTCCTTTTCAAAATGAAAGCTTGAGGGGAGAATGGATATATATATGTATATATATATACGGCTGAGTTTATTGGCTGTTCACCTGAAGATATCAATATTGTTCATTAATCAGCTATACCCCAATACAAAATAAAAACTTAAAAAAAAAAAAAAAAGAAAACTTGTGCCCTCTTTTCCTGATGTGTTGGTTTTCAATGGCCTTTGGCTCAAAATGATCCATGAGCCAAAGAGACATTGGAGTAAGCATGTTCTTGTTGTTGTTTACTTGCTCAGTCATGTCCAACTCGGAGAAGGCAATGGCAACCCACTCCAGTGTTCTTGCCTGGAAAATCCCATGGACAGGGGAGCCTGGTGGGCTGCCGTCTATGGGGTCGCACAGAGTCGGACAAGACTGAAGCGACTTAGCAGCAGCAGCAACATATCCAACTCTTTGTGACCCCATGGACTCTAGCCCACCAAGTTCCTGTGTCCATTGGGATTTCCCAGGCAAGAATACTGAAGTGGGCTTTCATTTCCTTCTCCAGGGGATCTTCCTGACCCAGGAATGGAACCCACATCTCCTGCATTGGCAGGTGGATTCCTTACAGCTGAGCCACCAGGGAAGCCTGCATACTCTTATACCCTTCGTTAAAAAGTTCTCTAAAGAAAAGAAGAAATTTCTGGTTAGAGAAAGATGTAGAAACCAGGGCAAGAAAGAAAGAGAAATGTAGGCAGCAGAATGAAGCTTGGACAATGACTCTGAAAAATAATGGTTGAAGAATCTGTATGAAACCTGATTTTTCAATTTGTTCTGTAACCATGCACTGATTCCTGCTAGAAGTGATTTACCCAGCTACGGTTACAATTTCACAGATTCTAGTGTAATCCCAGATTGAGATATTCAACTGAGCCTGTAGTCTGAGTCTCCCAAGTCAGTTCTTTGAGGAAGACCCCAGAGTGTGTTCCCTTGGTATATTCCAGCTGTAAGGAAGACAGTGTACTATTATATATTGGAAACAACAGCTGTGAAATGTATCTAGAGAGGTTTGACCCATTTGATCTAAGTCGCAACCCTCAGTTTTAGAGAATGAGAGCAAGGTGAAGTGGAAAAATGGAAGTCATTTGTTTTAAAATTCCATGAAAAATGCTCTGGGCTATCAGTTCAGCTGAGTCGCTCAGTCGTGTCCAACTCTCTGCAACCCCATGGACTGCAACATGCCAGGCTTCCCTCACCAACTCCCAGAGCTTACTCAAACTCATGTCCATCGAGTCAGTGATGCTATCCAACCATTTCATCCTCTGTCGTCCCCTTCTCCTCCCACCTTCAATCCTTTCGAGCATCAGGATCTTTTCCAGTGAGTCAGTTCTTCTCATCAGGTGGCCAACGTACTGGAGTTTCAGCTTCAACATCAGTCCTTCCAATGAACACCCAGGACTGATCTCCTTTAGGATGGACTGTTTGGATCTCCTTGAAGTCCAAGGGACTCTCAAGAGTCTTCTCCAACACCACAGTTCAAAAGCATCAATTTTTCAGCACTCAGCTTTCTTTATAGTCCAACTCTCACATCCATTCATGGCTACTGGAAAAACAATAGCCTTGACTAGATGGACCTTTGTTGGCAAAGTAATGTCTCTGCTTTTTAATATGCTGTCTAGGTTGGTCATAGCCTTTCTTTCAAGGAGCAAGCGTCTTTTAATTTCATGGCTACAATCACCACCTGCAGTGATTTTGGAGCCCCAAAACATAAAGTCAGCCACTGTTTCCACTGTTTCCCCATCTATTTGCCATGAAGTGATGGGACTGGATGCCCTAATGTTAGTTTTCTGAATGTTGAGTTTTAAACCAACTTTTTCACTCTCCTCTTTTGCTTTCATCAGAGGCTCTTTAGTTCTTCATCAGTTTTTGCCATAAGGGTGGTGTCATCTGCCTATCTGAGGTTATTGATATTTCTCCCACAATCTTGATTCCAGCTTGTGCTTCCTCCAGCACAGCATTTCTCATGATGTACTCTGCATGTAAGTTAAATAAGCAGGGTGACAATATACAGCCTTGACATACTCCTTTCCTGATTTGGCACCAGTCTGTTGTTCCATGTCCAGTTCTAACTGTTGGTTCCTGACCTGTGTACAGATTTCTCAGGAGGCAGGTCAGGTGGTCTGATATTCCCATCTCTTGAGGAATTTTCCACAGTTTATTGTGATCCACACAGTCAAAAACTTTGGCATAGTCAATAAAGAAGAAATAGATGTTTTTTCTGGAACTCTCTTGCTTTCTTGATGATCCAACAGATGTTGGCCATTTGATCTCTGGTTCTTCTGCCTTTTCTAAATCCAGCTTGAACATCTGGAAGTTTATGGTTCATGTACTCTTAAAGCCTGGCTTGAAGAATTTTGAGATTACTTTACTAGCATGTGAGATGAGTAAAACTGTGCAGTTGTTCAAACGTTCTTTGGTGTTGCCTTTCTTTGGGATTGGAATGAAACTGACCTTTTCCAGTCCTGTGGCCACTGCTGAGGTTTCCAAATTTGCTGGCATATTGAGTGCAACACTTTAACAGCATCATCTTTTAGGATTTGAAATAACTCAGTTAGAATTCCATCACCTCCACTAGCTTTGTTCATAGTAATGCTTCCTAAGGCCCACTTGACTTCACATTCCAGGATGTCTGGCTCTAGGTGAGTGATTATACCACTGTGGTTATCTGGGTCATGAAGATTTTTTGTATAGTTCTTCTGTGTATTCTTGTCACCTCTTCTTAATATCTTCTGCTTCTATTATGTCGATACCATTTCTGTCCTCTGGGCTATAGCCTTTCCAGAAAGCTGGATTTTGCTTCCTTATCTCTTTATGATTCCTTACAATTTTAGGAAAAATCATAAAATAATTAGAAGACATTATAAGTGTGCATGTAATACTGGTAAATTATTAATGATAGAATCAATGAGAAAAAATATCAAGAGAATAAGAGATCTAATTAAGTAAAAACTAAAAGT
The DNA here is from genome assembly GCF_032405125.1 of Capricornis sumatraensis. Taxonomy (NCBI): domain Eukaryota; kingdom Metazoa; phylum Chordata; class Mammalia; order Artiodactyla; family Bovidae; genus Capricornis; species Capricornis sumatraensis. Next base: position 101,075,150 of record NC_091092.1, on the reverse strand, counting down.
GGTTGCATTACAGATAAAATAAATAAATCAAAATGAAAAGCAAATAACAAAAGGATAAAATATTCATAACCTATATGACAGACAAGGATTTGATATCTTTAATACAGAAGAAAGTATTCGACAATAATGAGAAATGACAAATTGCTATAGTAGAAATGTGGGCAAAACATATAAACTGTCATTTCACATAATATAAAATATTATGGCCTATAGGCATATAAGATATTCAAATTCTTATAGAATTCTAATAAAGAATGCAAATTAAGGCTTTTTCTTCTGACCAAGATGCAGTAATGGGGCCTGGAGTTTTCCTTACACCTGAAACAATAAAATAAAAGAGAAATAAAATATGTGAAATGGCAGTTTTCAAAACAATAGATATCAAGCGATAAAGGACAACAATCCCTATGAGATGGGGAACAATGAGGGAAATCCTGTAATGACCCATGTTACTGACTGAAGAGATTTTCCAGGCTGAGGCAGATGCAGAAGCAACCTAGACAGAACACAGCAAGCTCCTTGACTTGAGGAGACAGAGCTAAACATTCATGCAGAATGCTGGAGAGGAGAGAAATTCTCAGAGAGAGAACTCCAGAGACTCAGCAATCTGTACAGGACCCTCTGTGTCTGTTCAACAGAGTAATCAGACCATGTGTGATAGGAAACTACACAAAGCCAGGAAAAGAAACATTTGGAAGTATTAAGGAACCACACAGTACTCATGCAAGGCTGGGAATAGTCCCCTGCAGCAAGTCGTAAGACTCTCACACAAAAAGTACCTTCCATTCACCTGGAGAACAAGAGCATCCTTATCTCCAAACATGGAAGGACGTCCATAGGAATCTGAACAAATAAATCTTGCAGTTTCCCTCAATCTGCTACATTTAATAACTCAGACTCTTTGTCCTATCACATTTTCCCATAACTTTCCACTCTTCATCCAACCCAGCATTAAAAAATGCTCAGGTTTAATGGCTTCTTTGCATCTTCATTTCCTTATGAAGTCTCCCCTATCACATAACATTTATGTTAAATAAACTTGTATGCTTTTATTAATCTGTCTTTTGTACAGGGGCCCTAGTCAAGAATTGGATTTCTCATGCACTGCTGATGGGATAAACATTTGTGAAATCATTTTGTAACTCTTTAGCTTCATTTCACTGTCACTGTCACTAAATTTGACCAGATGCTTAACTTATTATCTAGCACATCCACTCCTTGTATATATGTAACAAAAATGCATACATATATTCATACACATATAAGTTTAAGGATATTAATAGCTCCAAAATAGAAACTCTTTAAATAACCATCAACAGGAAAAATGGATAATTTGTGGCACATTAATATAATGAAATAGTATACAGCAAAGAAAATTAAGAAACTGCTACTATATCTAACAACATAAATGGATCACAAAAATATAATATTGAGAAAAAAACAGACTCATATATAAAGTACAACCATATGATTTAATGTTCAGAGTACTCAGAAGGATACAAATCCAATATATTATAGAGAAGCATAGTGATTATCTTTGAAGAGGAAGCAATATATTTAAAGACTGGGGTGTGACAACATATGACAGGATCATTTCTGTGGTATTGATAATATTCTTTAATCTTTTTCTGTCCTATGATGACTGTTAAAGTGTTATATAGAAGATTGTCAGATGTAAAGGTGATAATGTTTATTTTTGTATGTTTTGGCCATTTGCTTTTACAGTGAATAAAGTGCAACTGTTTTGGTTTACTGATACCAATAAAAGTAAAACAAAAATACTGCCTAGAAATACCAATAATAAATATGGAAGATGCAAATTGCCTTACCCAAAGTAGCAGAGCTTCTGGGTTTAGCAAACCTTCACCCCCTGCTAGGTTTCAGCCATAGTAAGTGTATAGCCCTCATGAAAAGAGTGTCTCAGGAATAACTTGCTTAAGAATTTTGAACTTGAGTCAATTGGCATGAATAATTTGAAACAGAGAATAAGGAACTGGCTTGGAGATTCCTTCCATTGTCAATTCATTTGTGGATCTGTGTTGAGGAAAAAATATTGTAAGTAGAAGCTAAGGTAGATATTTTCTTAAGCATTCCCCACTTCCTCTTTACCCAAGTGTCCCAAAACATTTGGTTTAATCATTTCAAAATTTCTTATAACTTTGAGATAATATTTCAAGCCTTTCAGTGCACATATTTGCTTCTTTACTCTTAATGCCTGTCACTATACAGAGCATATCACAAAAATTCAATCAATGCAAATGCATTTCATGGAAGAAGGAAAGTAAGATGGATAAAAGAAGAAAAAAGAGTACCATGTTTCATAGTTTTGGAAGAATTGATGGAATGGTGGTGACTAAATATTTGAAATGATAATGATTAAGCTTCCAAGATTAAAGAAACACAAGAGTCTTCATAAAAAAGGTATTTAAAGTACCAAACAAAATGAATAAAAATAAATTTCCTATAAACTTCTCAGTGAAACTGGAAAGAAAAAAGGTAAAGTTGAAAACCTTGAAAGCTGCAAGAAAGAAAAAGAGAGAGAAAAAAGAATACTTTCTCTGGAAAAAAGGAATATACTTTGGTCAAGATGATATTGTAAGAACAGGCTTTCAAGCATATTGAAGTGATCAGTAAAATATTAATAAGGGGAAGTAAAAAAAGATATTCCTGGGTGTATAGACAAGATAAATATCTCAAAAAATTAAAAATTGAATAAGAACCAAAATAGAAAGCTAGACCAGTACTCCAGAGCAGAGGTTGCTTCTGGAGGAGCTCTACCTTGGGTACAGTTGCCCAGGATCTGGCATCCCTGTTTTGCTCTGTTTGTGGCTGGAGCTGACTGAGCAAAGTACCCCCTTGATTCATACACTGCAGTATATCTCAAAGGTGCTGCCACTGGAAGCTAATTTCATGGCTGTCACATGATTCGAAAAAGTAATCTAAAAATGCTAACGTTCAAAATAACAAGAAAACCTGCAGGGGAAGACAAGGGTAACAAAATATGGACAAGCTATTCATAGAAACATTATGGAAGGACATAAATGAAGTTCTGATAAATTGGAAAGACCGACCACGTTCATGGATAAGGCAAATCTACAGCAAAATATCAGTTCTGCCTATTCTGATCTCTGAATTAAATTACATTATAATCACAACATTCAATAAAATTTTTAAATGAATTTACCAAGATAATCCTAAAATTCACATGGATTTTTTGGGGGATGGTTGTTTTTATTGTGTCCAAATAATCATAAAGAAATAAAGTGTGAATACTCCCACTAGTAGATATTAAGATTTATTATAAAGATAGTAATTAATCACAGTAAGTTGTTGCAGGGACAAATAAACCCAGGGAACAGAATAGACAGCTTCCCATAAACAAAAGCATTTCTATATTGAAATTTGATGTATGGCCAAACTGTCATTACAAATTAAAGGTAAGAGGTAGACTAGTTTATAAATTGTGCTGGGACAACTGGCTATTTTAGCAATCTAGTGAATAACAGACTTGTGGGAAGAGACTCCCTTCCCCCAAACTGGCTATAAGTGCCAATTAATTTAGGCACAACTACAGAACTTAATGGAACTGAGATAACCAAACAGACCCAGAGCAGATGTTGCATAAATTGAAATGGCTTTTTCATTTTCCTCTTCCCCTAAATTCATAAAGTATGAATACTAGCCAGAGACAATATCAGAGCAGAAAATAACCTAATTGTGACTGTGCCATTGCTCTGTTATAGTTGAGCCTACATCACTAGTCCAGAGAACTTTCATAAACAACCTGGTGCTTCTGTTTAAGGAATATTCGCATAAAAAAATAGGCTTGCTTTTATCAAATTGTATTCAGCAAGAACAAAGCCAAGTCTTTGTCTAATGAAAGAAGGAAGAATCATGGCCCAGATCAATAATGTTGCCTCCATCTTCCCAGTGTACTCACAGTCTGTTTCTTGACAGACCACCCCCTGGCTTTCTTTTAATGTCCTTTTACCTCAGTGCATCTGATACTACATTTTCTCTGTGGGCCATGATCTCAAATTCTTTCCCCACAGGTCTCTATATAAAAGTAACAACCAAATATAATAGAAACTTAATGATATTTTTTAGAAAATAAGTTCCAAATAAAATTAAAACCTAAATGTGAAGACCAAACTACTAGTTTCAAAATGACTAGTGGGACAATATAACTGTGACTTTTGATTTGAGAACATTTTAAAAGCTAGAAACAAACAAAAAAAAACTCCATAAGGAAAGACACTGATACATTTTAACTAAATATTTTAAAAGTTTTATACAACAGACCATTAATAGAGTGAAACAATTAGAGACGGGACAGACTGGAAGTAGATATTGCAATGCATGCAAATAGCAAAGTTTTACTTCCAGAACATATAATGATGCCTACAAATCAATAAATAACACAAATACTCAATAGCTATATAGGCATAGAATATGAACAAGCAATTAAGAAAAAAGGAAATTCAAATGGCCCAAACTTTTTTTTTAATTCTTTCACCTTGTTATATCAGGGAAATAAAAATTTAGAAAACAGTGAGACATAGTGTAACAGCTATCTGTTTGCCAACAACAACAAAAAATGATGTCTGCCAATGTTATTTCTTGATGAAGATGTGGAAAAAGAGTAACTTGAATACACTGCCAATGAGTGTTTAAATTGATTATGCTACTTTGGGGGGGGGGGTTGATTTATCAATGGTTAGAAAAGTTGAAGATGCAACCCAGTAATTTCACTTCTAATTGCTTTCCAGTAAATACTAGTGTCAGGAAGTAAATCTTTTCATGTTTCTGCACTGTTTGACATCCTGAGCAAAGAAAACTAACATGTAAGAGAATGTCTCCTTTAGCCCAGACCCACTGGCTCCTCACATTCTTAAGGTATTAGACTTGGAGCTATATGCATCCATTCAAAGTGTAATAAAACTTATCTCCCTTGGAGCCCTGGAGACATCCCAGGATGAAAAGTCCTTGAAAACCTTCCAGAATGAAAAGCCCTTGTGAAACCTTCCAGATTCTCTTCCCTGCCGACAGTAAGCTTGGAGGGCATCTGTTAACAGGGTAGAACCTCAAGTCAAAGCAGCCCAAATGGCTGAGTTACTGCTGGAAAAACAGTTGCCTTAGAGTCTTTTAACCTATAGCAGACTTTGTGTGCATGAAAAATCAAATTTATGTGATAAGCCACTTGGATTTAGAGGTTGTTTATAACCACAGTCTAAGCTTAGCTTAATCCTAATACAATAAAGTTATCCATTTTACTGACTTTTTCAAAGAATAAGCTCTTTGATTTATTTGTTAAATATAGAGGTCTTGTTTCCTATATCAAAAATTTCTGCTTTTGCTTCATTTTCTTTCTGCCTCCCTTAGGCTTAACTTTGTGTTCTTTTTCTAACCTACTGAGTTTAATTAATTTATTTTTATTTTTCTTAGTTATTAATATAAATATTTAGTGCTAAGATTTGTTTCTCTGAATAATGCTTTAATTTTCATCTCATATATAACATTTATATAATTGTACTTATTTTAAAATGAGTTTTTTCCCCTCTTGTATCAATTGTTTAGGAAAGAGATTGCATTTTACTTGTATTTCTCTTTCTGTTTTTGCTGTTAATTTCAAATTTTGTGTTATTGTGATCAGGGCATGTTTTCTGCTTCTATACATGCCAAAGATGTCAATCTTATGTCTCATATTGTATGAATCCTCTAGAACCTATCAGTATTTATCTTCCCTGCTTGTTCTAACTTGACATATATAGAAGATTGACCCCAACAATGATAGATTGTGCACTGCTTACAAAAGCACTCAAAATATTTACCAAAATTTACCCTACATTGGGTCTAGAATAAATATCAAAGTATGAGGAAGTAAACATCATTAACAGAAAGATAACCAGAAAATCCCCTCATGTCTGGGGAGTTAGCAACATATGTTTAAACAGACAATTCATCGAAGAATCAATTACAGTAGCAGTTAGAGAATATTCCAAACTAAATAATGATTAAAGTACAAACTAGTGAAATACATCTAAAGCTATGTATATAAGGAAGTTTATAACCCTGAATGCACATATTCTATCTTTTCCTGAGGATATCTGAAAAGGCACTCAACCTTGTTAATTATCAAAAATGCAAAATAAAACCACAATGAGATACCACTATATACCTACCCAATGGCTAAAATGAAGCAGAATAAAAATGCCAAGTATTGTGAGTCTATAGAGCTGCTCTGAAGCAGCAGCTGAGCACTGCTGGAGCAGCCATGAGGACATACACCACGTCCAAGGTCAGAGAAATCCCAGCAAGATGGTAAATGCTGGAGTGGGGGCTGCCCGGCACTGGAACACCTGTAAGGAGATACCCCACGATCTAAGGAAAAGGAGAAGCCCCAGCAAGATGGTAGGAGGGGCGAATTCATGTTTGGAATCAAACCCCATTCCCACCAGAGATGCTCAGAGGGCTCAAAGAAACCTTGTGCACACCAGGACCCAGGGATCCCACAGAGACTGAGCCAGAACTGTGTTTGAGCATCTCCTGTGGAGGTACAGGTCAGCAGTGGACTGCCACATGGACAGAGACTCTGGGTGCAGCAGACTTGGGTATGGCATAAGCCCTCTTGGAGGAGGTTGTCATTAACCCCACCATAGAGCTGCCAGAACTTATGTAAGACTGGGAAACAGACTCTTGGAGAGCACAAACAGAACCTTGTGGGCACCAGGACCCAGGAGAAAGGAGCAGTGACCCCACAAGAGACTGACATAGACTTGCCTGGGAGTGTTCAAGAGTTTCCAGCAGAGGCGTTGGTCGGTGGTGGCCTGCTTCAGGGTTGGGGGCAGTGAGTGTAGCAGGACATGCGTGGGATCTTTTGAAGGAGGTGACCATTATCTTCATCACCTCCACCATAGTTTGGCCCCAGGTAAATTTTGCCAAGAGAATGCACTGGTCATAGAAAACACCCTCTTCCAACAACACAAGAGAAGACTCTACATATGGACATCACCAGATGGTCAATACCGAAATCAGACTGATTTTGTTTTCTGCAGTGAAAAATGGAGAAGCTCTCTACAGTCAGCAGAAACAAGACCAGGAACTGACTGTGGCTCAGATCATGAATTCTTTATTGCCAAATTCAGACTGAAATTGAAGAAAGTGAGGAAAACCACTAGATGATTCAAGTATGACCTCAATCAAATCCCTTACAATTATACAGTGAAAGTGACAAATAGATTCAAGGGATTAGATCTGATAGACAGAATGCCTGAAGAACTACAGATGGAGGTTTGTTACATTATACAGGAAGCAGGGATCAACACCATCCCCAAGGAAAAGAAATGCAAAAAGAAAAAAAATGGTTGTCTGGAGAAGCCTTACAAATAGCTGTGAAGAGAAGTAGAAGGCAAAGGAGAAAAGGAAATATATACTATTTGAATGCAGAGTTCCAAAGAATAGCAAAGAGAGGTAAGAAAACCTTCCTCAGCTATCAGTGCAAAGAAATAGAGGAAAACAATAGAAGGGAAAAGACTAGAGATCTCTTCAAGAAAATTAGAGATACCAAAGGAACATTTCATACAAAGAAGGGCTCAATAAAGGACAGAAATGGTATGGACCTAACAGAAGCAGAAGATATTGAGAAGAGGTGGCAAGAATACACAAAAGAACTGTACAAAAAAGATCGTTATGATCCAGATAATCATGATGGTATGATCACTCACCTAGAGCCAGACATCCTGGAATGTGAAGTCAAGTGGGCCTTAGGAAACACCACTACGAACAAAGCTAGTAGAGGTGATGGAATTCCAATTGAGCTACTTCAAATCCTAAAAGATAATGCTGTGAAAGTGCTACACACAATATGCCAGCAAATTTGGAAAACTCAGCAGTGGACACAGGACTGGAAAAGGGCAGTTTTCATTCCAATCCCAAAGAAAGGCAATGCCAAAGAATGCTCAAACTACTGCACAATTGCACTCATCTCACATGCTAGTAAAGTAATGCTCACAATTCTCCAAGCCAGGCTTCAATAGTATGTGAACCATGAACTTCCAGAAGTTCAAGCTGGATTTAGAAAAGGCAGAGGAACCAGAGATCAAATTACCAACATATGCTGGATTATCGAAAAAGCAAGAGAGTTCCAGAAAAACATTTATTTCTGCTTTATTGACTATGCCAAAGCCTTTGACTGTGTGGATAACCACAGACTGTGGAAAATTCTGAAAGAGATGGGAATTTCAGACCACCTGACCTGCCTCCTGAGAAATCTGTATTCAGATCAGGAAGCAACAGTTAGAACTGGACATGGAACAACAGACTGGTTCCAAACAGGAAGAGGAGTATGTCAAGGCTGTATATTTACATCCTTGCTCATTTAACTTATATGCAGAGTATATCATGAGAAATGCTGGGCTGGGTGAAGCACAAGCTGGAATCAAGATTGTGGGAGAAATATCAGTAACCTCAGATATGCAGATGACACCACCCTTATGGCAGAAAGCGAAGAAGAACTAAAGAGCCTCTTGATAAAAGTGAAAGAGGAGAGTAAAAATGTTGGCTTAAAGTTTAACATTCAGAAAATGAAGATCATGGCATCTGGTCCCATCCCTTCATGGCCAATAGACTGGGAAACAGTGGAAAAAGTGGCAGACTTTATTTGGGGTGGGGGGCTCCAAAATCACTGTAGATGGTGATTGCAGCCATGAAATTAAAAGATACTTACTCCTTGGAAGAAAAGTTATCACCAACCTAGACAGCATATTAATAAGCAGAGACATTACTTTGCCAACAAAGGTCCATCCAGTAAAAGCTATGGTTTTTCCAGTAGTTATGTATTGATGTGAGAGTTGGACTGTAAGAAAGCTGAGTGCCAAGAATTGATGCTTTTGAACTGTGGTGTTGAAGAAGACTCTTGAGAGTCCCTTGGACTGCAAGGAGATCCAACCAGTCCATCCTGAAGGAAATCCGTCCTGAATATTCATTGGAAGGACTGATGCTGAATCTGAAACTTCAATACTTTGGCCACCTGATTTTAAGAATTGACTCATTTGAAAAGGCTCTGATGCTGGGAAAGATTGAAGGTGAGAGGAGAAGGGGATGACAAAGGATGAGATGGTTGGATGGCATCACCAACTCAATGGACATGAGTTTGAGTAAACTCTGGGAACTGGTGATAGATAGGGAGGCCTGGCGTGCTGCAGTCCATGTGTTTGCAAAGAGTCGGAGATGACTCAGTGACTGAACTGAACTAAACTGAGAGCAACTGTGTGCTAAGTCTTTTCAGTCATGTCCCACTCTGTACGACCTATTGGACTGTAGCCCACCAGGCTCCTCAGTCCATGGGATTCCCCAGGCAAGAATACTGGAGTGTGTTGTCATTCCCTCCTCTGGGGATTTTCCTGACCCAGGGATTGAACTCACATCTCCTGCATTTTCAGGCAGATTCTTTACCACTAGTGCCGTCTGGGAAGCCCACTTTACTTACTATTACCAGTTTATGATAAAGGATACAACTCAGGAACAGCCAAATGGAACAGATAAATAGAGCACGATGTGGGGTAAGGGGCGCCAAGCTTCCATGCCAACTTTAGATGCAACATCTTCCTAGTCTCTTGATGTGTTTATAACCTGAAAGCTCTCTCCATTGTTTAGAGGTTTTTAAGGAGGTTTCATTATATAGGCATGATTAATTAAATCATTGGCTATTGGTGATTATCTCAATCTTAATCCCAATCCTTTCCTAAGAGTGTGTGCATGCTAAATCGCTTCAGTCGTGTATGATTCTTTGCAACCCCATGGACTGCCACCCACCAGGCTCCTCTGTCCATGGGATTCTCCAGGCAAGAATATACTGCAGTGGGTTACCATGTTCTCCTCCAGGGGATCGAACACAGGGATCAAACCTGTATCTCTTAGGTCTACTGCACTGGCCTGCAGGTTCTTTACCAGTAGTGCCACCTGCGGTGGAGCTAAAGTTCCAACTTTCTAATTATGAATTGGTTTTTCTTGTGACCAGTGCCCACCCTGATGTACCTAGGGGCTCCAGCCAGCAATTTTATTAACATACAAAGGACACTCTGGTTACTTTGGAGATTCCAAGGGTTTTTGGAGCTGTGTGCCCAGGCCAAATATGTATTTCTTATTCTTTCCCAGGGCTGTAAATAATAAGTGTTACCTGATTCTTCCCTCAAATAATTCAGTTTTATTCACATCAAACATTTGCTCTTTTACTTAATCCCCTTTTGTAATTTTGTTCTTAGTGGTCATGCTCATTTTTATAAATGTCTAATTTTCTTAGCTCCTTTCTTCCTCCTGTATCCCACAATTTCTTTGCTCTAGCCTCAAAATGAATTAAGAATCAACCATTTCTTATACTTTGACCAGTCTGCCTGGTCAAAGCCACCTCATCTTTACCCTAAATAATACACTATATTCCCAATTTAGTATATCTGTTTCTAACCCTGCCCTCTGCCCTAGTCTCTACAAACATACCAGAGGGATCTCATCAAAGTTAAGTTAGATAAATTTAGTCCTCTAATCAAAACATTCCAATGGCTTCCAACTCACTGAAAGTCAAATTTGAAGCCTTTACCCTAATTTATAAGACCCTACAATATCTGATCCCATCTCTTAGCCCTCTCCCCCCAGTAACTCTATTCTAGTCACACTGGTTTCCTTTCTACATCTCTAACATAGTGTGTGGTTCTACCTCAGGGCCTTTGCACTTGATATTCCACCAACCTGGAATTCTATTTCCACAGGTGGAAATTTCCAGATCTAGGGCAGAAAAATGCAAAGTGAGCCAAAAACATCTCAATGCACTGGAAAACTAGAAAACACTCAAAGACAAATGGGATCATGTCAAAAAGATATCGGGGCTGCCGTGAAAGGGCCCCTACTGGCAAAAATTGTGCATAATTTGAGGATCTAAAAATTAAATAACTGCAATTTATTCTAACAAAATGAATAAATAAAAATCTTTGAATCCATACTAATATGAAGAGAAATTGAGAGAGAGTCTTTTTGAAAAGTATGCCAACTGGTAAATGTAAAATTTATGACAAAGTTTTAAAACTGCCATTCTGCAATTCCCAATGTAATATATAATTCAGGAAGGATCATCAATGGATACTAAGACTATTAGATGAAAGCTATTAGGGAAGAGAATATTTACATGGTGCTAATCATTGTGATAGCCCACAGATTACTCAGAATCACATAGGGGGAAAGTGTACTTTCACAATGGAGAAACTGTTAATCTCTTACCTTAACCAAATGATCAAACCTAGCATCTATTTGAGTCAACTTGGAATTATAAGCTTCTTAATATCATGCAATATGAAATCCACAGTCTCACTTAAGATTCTTAAGCCTAATGTTTTGCCTATATCCCAGACTGAGGGCAAGTTAAATTACATCATGAAGAAACAATCAAATAAATCAAGCATGTGCGATATTCTATAGGCTTAGAATCTTGGTTGGAGGAGGTCATTGAGAGGATGTGATCACTGATTGACACAAGAGTTGGACCTAGGTCATGGAAGTTTCCGAACCTCTTCCTCTGTCCTTGGAATGTACATAATGCCCATTCTTCCCACACTAGGAACTCTTTAAAGGACATAGCCTTCGGAGAGCAAGGTGTTAACAGTACACATGAATGAATCCCACTAAAGCCTATATATCAACTTCTAAGATTCTGATGGGAAAGTGCAGAGGTCTGTTTTGTGGCCACCCAACACAAGTCTCACATGTAAATTTCCTTGCTGATTAAAACTGCCACCTACACCAATCTGGAGTGGTCTCCCTCTTTTTTTGGTGTCTCCCTGCCCTCTGTGTATGGGGACCAGTGTGTGAATCAGCAATCTTCAAAATCAATGTCATTAAAATGAGGGTGGGAAGAAGCCTAACAGTGTAGTGCAATGCAATGTTTGAATTGCTATTGGACCCTGGTTTGAAAAAAAAATTACCATAGAAAACATTCTTGGGACAGTCAGAACAATCTTAACACAGACTTCACATCAGATCATATTATGGAATTACTGTTAATATCTATGAGAAATTGTTTACCAGAAGTAGTAATCAAAACTTCAACATTTAAAATTTAGACACAATTTGTTCCCCATTTGATTGGCACTGATTAAAAAAAATTCTAAAACTTTTCATTCTAAATAATTAAAAAGAATTTTGGTGATGTGGCAAAACGTATTCTGCAATGCAGTGTCCCATAGTGCATGTGTATAATATCTGTCCTCTTAATTTCCAGAAACTGACCTTTAGAAATTAGCCATGGATGTACATATGGACTTCCCTTGTGGCTAAGCTGGTAAAGAATCTGCCTTCAATGCAGGAGACCCGGGTTCGATCCCTGGGTTGGCAAGATCCCCTGAAGAAGGGAAAGGCTACCCACTCCAGTATTCTGGCCTAGAGAATTCCATGGACCATATAGTCCATGGGGTCGCATAGAGTTGGACACTACTGAGTGAGTTTCACTTTCACTATACATATGGAAATAACCTTATCGTAACCATTCTATATTTACACAGACAATGGTCAACAGTAAGGTAGTGATGAAATATGAGACTAGTGGGTAGTCATTAAAAATGACAATAGACATTATTGACAGACTTCCCAGGTGGTGCTAATGGTAAAGAACCTGCCTGCTAATGCAGGAGACATGAAACGGACGTTCAATCCCTGGGTGGGAAAGATCTTGGAGGAGGGCATGGCAACCCACTCCAATATTCTTGCCTGGACAATCCCATCTACAGAGGAGCCTGGTGGGCTACAACTCCCATGGGGTCACAAAGAATTGGACATGACTGAAGTGACTTCTCATGGAGTTGGTGATGGACAGGGAGGCCTGGCATGCTGCAATTCATGGAGTCGCAGTCAGACACGACTGAGCGACTAAACTGAACTGAACTGAAGTGACTTAGCACACACATATTTATTGACAAAGATGAAATTTCATGATATAAAAATGAGGTAATAAAATGAATTATAAAATAAAGCATAGAGTTGAGCCTATTTTATCATATATTTATTTATAAGAATACGCTCAAGAATGGAATAATATAAAATGCAAGCAGTATGTATCTTTCAGTAGCAGAATTGCATTTGGCTTATTTTTTCTTATCTGTATTTCTGAAATTTTCAAAGTAGCATACATTTTTGTATAATGAAGCTATCTAAGGTAATTTCTTTTCAAAAGCTTTTCTTTAGGTTTTTAGACACATTAAAACATTCATTAATTATTAGAAGGGAAAACCCTTAAAATGACCTCAATGTATGTCTAGTAGTGATCAAGAAGTTATGTTTGGAGTTCTGCTGCTGCTGCTACGGGATTATTAATTACAACATTTAAATATTATTTCTTGGAAAGACAAAGTAACACTCTGGGCTTTTTTTCATGATACGCCGCAACAAATTTTGGATTGCAGAAACCACAGAACAGTTTGATGTTTGCAATTCCAGCTGTTGTGATGTTGACTAGTTTGACCTGCTTTCAAATACACATGGGCTCAGAGCAATAGATGTGGGCAAGACCTTCAGAGACCAGCTTGGTCTTTGGGATGGCAATTAGAGTTAAAAACAGGTTAGAACCAGTTCCTGAGCAAACAAATACTCAAACTGTTGTCCTGTAAGTATTTAGAAAGTGAAAGTGAAAGTTGCTCAGTCGTGTCCGACACTGCCATGGACTATACAGTCCATCGAAATCTCCAGGCCAGAATACTGGAGTGAGTAGCTGATCCATTCTCCAGGGATCTTCCCAACCCAGGAACCAAACTGGGGTCTCCTGCAGTGCAGGCAGATTCTTTACTAGCTGAGCTAAGAGGAAAGCCCTTTAAATATTTAACACTTGCTGACTGGAAGTAAGAGAGAAGCTGCTTGTCTATAAGTCAAATTTTTATCAATTTTTATGAAAATAAGGAATTTATTAAAGTTTTGTTGTTGTTGTTCAGTCACTAAGTTGTGTCCAACTCCTTGCAACCCCATGGACTGCAGCCCACCAGGCTCCTCTGTCTATGGGATTCTCCAGGCAAGAATACTGGAATGGGTTGCCCTGCGCTCCTCCAGGGGGTCTTCCCAACCCAGGGATCGAACCCAGGTTTGCCACATTGTTGGCAGATTCTTTACCATCTGAGCCAACAGGGAAGCCCTAATTAAAGTTTACCTGGTCTTTAATTTTGTTATTCCACACTGTCTTTACCATAAATGGACATCACAAACCAATCACGCTAAGGATATAACTACTGCATTCATGCTTTGGGACTTTTGCACTGGTTGACCCCTTCATTTGGAATGCTCTTCCCCCAGATAACTCCATGTAAACCTTCTACTGCCTTCAGTGAATTGAAATTGAAAGTCGCTCAGTCGTGTCCGACTCTTTGTGACCCCATGGAGCCTGCCAGTTTCCTCTGTCCATGGAATTCTCCAGGCCAGAATAGTGGAGTGGGTAGCCATTCCCTTCTCCAGGGGATCTTCCCAACCCAGGGATCAAACCCAGGTTCCCACATTGTAGGCAGATTCTTTACCATCTGAGCCAACAGGGAGGCCCTACTACCTTCAAGTCTATGTCAAATGCCACCTCCTCATGGTTTAATTTAAAGTGTCTTGTTCAACATTTATGTTCTATTTTTCTTTCTTTGTTGTTGAGAAAAATCACTTTTTGGGGAGAGGCTCTCACTTTCTGTTAGTTTTTTTCTTGTGATTTTTTTTCTTTCCCACTCAACCAGCTGTCTTCTTGGGAGGCATAGTAAAAGTTTTAAAATTTAGATAATAAAGTAGATAATTTGCCCCTAATGAACAACTATATCAATATTATTAGGTTTGCAGAATTTCAGCTAATTCTGCCTACCAACGCCATATGACTCTCCTGAACAAGTACAGCTTACACCAGTTCATGTCAAAAATACTGGGAAAGAAAAGATATACTAGCTCTGGCTGTGGTAAGTAGTATTTCTAGTTATATCACTTATCTATTGCTGTGTAATGTCAGTTCAGTTCAGCTGCTCAGTCCTGTCTGACTGTAAGCAATCCTACAGACTGCAACACACCAGGCTTCCCTGTCCATCACCAACTCCTGGAGCTTGCTCAAATTCATGTCCATCGAGTCGGTGATGCCATCCAATGATCTCATCCTCTGTCATCCCCTTCTCCTCCTGCCTTCAATCTTTCCCAACATCAGGGTCTTTTCCAATGAGGGAGTCAGCTGTGTAGTGTAGGGGTAAATAAACTTCTTCTCCAATCCTCTCAGGTTCAGTACTTGGCACCTGTGAATTAAACTAACAGACGATAGAGTAGCAAGAGAAAATGAAGTATATTTACATATGCCACATTGCCTACACACAGTAGTACTCAGTGATATCTAACTCAAAGAATAGTTAGAATTGGAGTTTATGAATCATCTTAGTAGGTGAAAAGGGAGGGGAAGAAAATGCACTTAGGGGAAAATGAATGACTTTCCTGAAAGACAAATGGGCCCTTAGGAGAATATGACAGTCTTGTGACAATGTCTGTTTGGGTGTGGTGCTGACTTCTTGTCTCCTGCTTCTGGACAGGGAATTGAGAACAACTGAGCATTTTGAGAAGGCTTTTGCTTTTAGGTTAGTAAGGAAAGCCCTGAGAAAGCTTCTTTCTGCATCTTTTGATTCTCAATTACCTGTAAGTCAAAATAATCCTTATGTCAAAGTAGCATATTTTGGAGTGGCATCATCCCCTTTGATAACAAACCATCCCCAAATTTAGTGATTTTAGATAACAAATAACTCACTATTCTGTGGGTTTGCAGGACAATTCTCCTGTTGGTTTCACTTAAGCTCGCTCATGCAACTGCTGTCACCTGGACCACTGGCTGGGGTGCAAGCATCTCCTCTGATACGTCCAGCAGCTAGTTCTGGTTATCAGTTGGGGCACCTTGATTCTCATCCTCAAATATTAATAGAATAGATCAGCTTCCCTATGTGATAGTCTCCTTGAAACATTCTGAGAGAATAATTGTGGAACCTACAAGATCTTTAAGCCTAAACCTACTACTGGCACAGAGTCACTTCCGTTGCATCTGTTAGTTAAAGCAAGTCAAGAGGTCAGTCCAGACTTAAGGAGGTGGGGAGAACACTTCATCCCTTGTTAGGAGGAGTGGAGATTTTACATTGCAGAAAATCATAAAAGGATGCACTGAGACTATCTTTGACAATGCTATCATACCACTCCAAGACACTGTCCACTTTGGAGGAAATTGGACCATTCTTCATTTTGAGTTTAATGAATTAGAGTTTTTGAGAAAACATGAGTTAAATTATATTTTCTTTCTGATTTATTTCAGATGTGCATTTGTACCCTTTCATATGTAGTATAAGTTATACCAACAAAGCTCAGTTAAATTAAGGGATTTATGAAACAGGATATTGTAGAGCTTGCCTCCAGATGGACTCAGAAGCCCCATAATCGAAGATCATGTCCCAAATCATGCTCTACGTTGCACCATACTTGCCATGCTGCTGGAAGCTGACACTAGGAGAGAGGAAACGGGGGCCACTGCTACTGCCAGCACTCACTGGGAAAGAGTCACAAGATTCACCATCTAGCGAATGATGACAAAGAGTTTATCTGGGCCAGACACAGAGTGATCTAGGGCCCAGGTTATGTGTGTGCATGCTCAGTTGCTTTAGTCGTGTCTGACTCTTTTCTCTTCAAGAAAATTAGAGATACCAAGGGAACATTTCATACAAAGATGGGCTAGATAAGGGACAGAAATGGTATGGACCTAACAGAAGCAGAAGATATTAAGAAGAGGTGGCAAGAATACAAGGAAGAACTGTACAAAAAAGATCTTCACAACCCAGATAATCATGATGATGTGATCACTAATCTAGAGCCAGACATCTTGGAATGTGAAGTCAAGTGGGCCTTAGAAAGCATCACTATGAACAAAGCTAGTGGAGGTGATGGAATTCCAGTGGAGCTGTTTCAAATCCTGAAAGATGATGCTGTCAAGGTGCTGCACTCAATATGCCAACAAGTTTGGAAAACTCAGCAGTGGCCACAGGACTAGAAAAGGTCAGTTTTCATTCCAATTTCAAAGAAAGGCAATGCAAAAGAATGATCAAACTACCACACAGTTGCACTCATCTCACATGCTAGTAAAGTAATGCTCAAAATTCTCCAAGCCAGGCTTCAACAATACGTGAACCGTGAACTCCCTGATGTTCAAGCTGGTTTTAGAAAAGGCAGAGGAACCAGAGATCAAATTGCCAACATCCGCTGAATCATGGGAAAAGCAAGAGAGTTCCAGAAAAACATCTATTTCTGCCTTATTGACTATGCCAAAGCCGTCGACTGTGTGGATCACAAGAAACTGTGGAAAATTCTGAAAGAGATGGGAATACCAGACCACCTGACTTGCCTCCTGAGAAATCTGCATGCAGGTCAGGAAGCAACAGTTAGAACTGGACATGGAAAAACAGACTGGTTCCAAATAGGAAAAGGAGTACGTCAAGGCTGTATATTGTCACCCTGCTTATTTAACTTATATACAGAGTACATCATGAGAAACGCTGGACTGGAGGAAACACAAGCTGGAATCAAGATTGCCGGGAGAAATATCAATAACCTCAGATATGCAGATGACACCACCCTTATGACAGAAAGTGAGGAGGAACTAAAAAGCCTCTTGATGAAAGTGAAAGAGGAGAGTGAAAAAGTTGGCTTAAAGCTCAACATTCAGAAAATGAAGATCAT
The DNA here is from genome assembly GCF_032405125.1 of Capricornis sumatraensis. Classification (NCBI taxonomy): domain Eukaryota; kingdom Metazoa; phylum Chordata; class Mammalia; order Artiodactyla; family Bovidae; genus Capricornis; species Capricornis sumatraensis. The sequence goes on along the minus strand of NC_091092.1, from coordinate 101,057,408 downwards.
GGCATCTGGTCCCATCACTTCATGGGAAATAGATGGAGAAACAGTAGAAACAGTGTCAGACTTTATTTTTGGAGGCTCCAAAATCACTGTAGATGGTGATTGCAGCCATGAAATTAAAAGACACTTACTGCTTGGAAGAAAAGTTATGACCAACCTAGATAGTGTATTCAAAAGCCGAGACATTACTTTGCTGCCTAAGATCAGTCTAGTCAAGGCTATGGTTTTTTCAGTGGTCATGTATGGATGTGAGAGTTGGACTGTGAAGAAGGCTGAGCGCTGAAGAATTGATGCTTTTGAATCAATGGTGTTGGAGAAGACTCTTGAGAGTCCCTTGGACTGCAAGGAGATCCAACCAGTCCATTCTGAAGGAGATCAACCCTGGGATTTCTTTGGAAGGACTGATGCTAAAGCTGAAACTCCAGTACTTTGGCCACCTGATGCGAAGAGTTGACTCATTGGAAAAGACTCTGATGCTGGGAGGGATTAGGGGCAGGAGGAAAAGCGGACGATCGAGGATGAGATGGCTGGATGGCATCACAGACTCAATGGACATGGGTCTGAGTGAATTCTGGGAGATGATGATGGACAGGGAGGCCTGGCGTGCTGCGATTTATGGGGTCGCAAAGAGTCGGACATGACTGAGCGACTGAACTGAACTGAACTGAACTGACTCTTTGCAACCCTGTGGACCATAGCCCACCAGGCTCCTCTGTCCATGAGATTACCCAGGAATGAATACTTTAGTGGGTTGCCATGCCTTCCTCCAGGGGATCTTTCTGACCCAGGGATCGAATCCACATCTCTTAAGTCTCCTGCATTGGCAGGTGGGCTTGTTGCCACTAATGCCACCTTGGAAGCCCCTAGCACCCAGGTTATAGCTGGTTCAAAAACTCTCCAGCTTCTAGGGAGCTTACATTCTAGTGGAAGGAAATAGATAATAAACTATACACATTAAAAATGAGTAAATTATATACTATGTTAAGAAATGATGAATAGTATGGAAATAGGGAATGAATAGGGAAAGATGTAAGTCAGGGCAAGAGAGATCAGAAGTGGTGGGGATGGACAGATGTTCTCAGAGAATGACTTTTGAGCAAATACTTGAAGGGGATAAAGAGGTTTTCTATGCAGATACATATGTGAAGAGCATTCCAGGAGTAGAAAAAAATATGTGTATGCACCTGACATTTTTGCAGATCATAGAGAAGGCCAGTGCAGCTGGAGCAGAATGAGTGAGGTAGAAAAGGAGGAGATGTGCTCAGACCAGTAAGAGGGAAGCAGTAGTCATACAGAACATTTTAAACTCTTAACTGGGCTTTGGCTTTCACTCTAAAGTGGGGAGCCACTACCAGGTTTCTTTTGTTTTTGTTTTTTCTTTCTTTCTTGTTTTTGTTTGTTTTTGACTTCATTGCATGGCTTGTAGGATCTTAGTTCCCTGACCAGGGATTGAACCCGGGCCCTCTGCAGTGAAAGCTCTGGGTCCTAAACACTGGACAATCAGGGAATTCCCCATCACCAGATTTTGAAGAGAGAAATGACATGCTCTGTCTTTCTTTTTGACAGAATATGCTTTCTTCAGAGTATTAGTTTATGATCAATATGTGAAATAGTAATTAGGTAAGAGTAAAAGTAAAATTATCAAGTTAATTAAACACAAGAGAATATCTTTGCCACCTGTGAGTGGGTGAATAGAATAACCAAAATCTCAAAAACAAATATCATGAGGCAAAAAACCTGATGAAGATGACCTAAAATGACAGGACGAGGGGTGGAGTGGGTATGAAGGAGGCTCAAAATGGAAGATATATATATATAATAAATTTTATATAAATATATATTATTTATTTATACTATAAATGAATAATTTTATAATACAAAATATATCTATTTAATACATATATTAAATATATAATTATTACTGACTTGTGATGTTATATGGCAGAAACCAATACAACATTGTAAGCAGTTATCCTTTAATTAAAAATTAAAAAATAATGATAAAAAACCCTGATGAATTGGGGGACCTCAAATTTAAATACTTCTGTTCAGTGAGGTGCTAAAATGGCCAGATAGATTACACATAGGAGAAGACAGTGATGCCCCAAATTGAGGAGTGCTTCTGATTGTACAAGGAGCTTCTGTAAAACAACCAGAATAGTAACAATAAATCTCACTTTTAAAATGGCCCAATGATATGAACAGACAGTATACAGAATAGGAAAGCTTAAAGTCTTATAGATAAATGAAGAGAAGTTTGAGAGGACTTCCCTGGTGGTCCAGTGATTGAGAATCCGCCTGCCAATTCAGGGCACACAGGTTCAATCCCTGGTCTGGGAGGATTCCACATGCTTTGAGGCAGGTGATTCTGCATACTGCAACTTCCGAGCCTCTGTGCATAGAGCCTGTGCTCCACAGTGAGAAGCCACTGAAGTGAGAAGCCCACACAAGGAAGACCCAGAGCAACCTAAATAAATATTTTTTTTTTTATAAAAGAGAAGTTTGAAGTCATAGGTAACCAGAGAAATGAAAATTGAAACCACCATGAGACTGGCATCATTTAGAAAGTTGTGTGTGTATGCTCAGTTGTGTCCAGCTCTTTGGGACACTGTGGACTGTAGCCCGCCAGGCTCCTCTGTCCAAGGGATTCTTCAAGCAAGAATACTGGAGTGGGTTGCCATTTTCTCCTCTAGAGGATCTTCCCCACCCAGGGATCAAACTCACGTCTCCTGCAGCTCTTTCATTGGCAGGCAAATTCTTTACCACTGGGTACCTGGGAAGCCCCTGTTTATTGCTGTGAGAGGCTTTCAAAATAAAGTGGACTCTGCTAGACTGTGTGAAAAGCCAGATATGGGAATCAACAGTGTATTCCTTCACTGGAGTGAAGTGACTTGACATTACAGCTTTTCAATGGCTAATGTCCTTCATTCTGCCCCCGAGAGCCAGATGTTCTCAGTGCTAGCTCTCTTTCACCCTTTCTCGTTCTCTTGCCCTCCATCATTCTACCCCTCCTTCCTTTGCCTTTACTCCTTGTCTCACAGTGACTGTCAAAATCTCAGCTTTTTAACAAGAAAATATATTGAGTCACTCAGTTATCAGTTATCCACTGCAAAGCCTGGGGATTTTGTCTCCAGCTGCTGTTTACCTGGGCCCTAGTCAGGAGAGGCACTGGTGAGAGAACTTTTACTCCAGTTTACAATGTTGAATTACAAAAATGGCCAAGAGACAGTGGGAAACTCTTATGATTTCTAGTTTTCATTTGTTTGACTTGCTTTGATATGAGTGGAAACGTCTCTCCTGTTCTCCAGGTAAGTAGGATAAGATAATGGTATCAGAACTAAAATATTTACTCCTTAGTTAAGAAGAATATCCTTCAGTTCTTATTCCATTGAGAGCTTTTAACATTAATGGTTATTTGAATTTTGTCAGTGGATTTTTCAGCATCTGTGGAGATCATTATATATGTTTTTGGTCAATATATTAATCTGGTATAATATTAATGGATATCTTAATGCTGCTGCTGCTGCAGCTGCTAAGTCGCTTCAGTCGTGTCTGACTCTGTGCGACCCCATAGATGGCAGCCCACAAAATCCCACTCAGTCATAGTGTGTTATTTTTCTCACTGTAGTGCAGGAATTTTTTTGCTAGTATTTTATCTGTTTTTTTTTTTTCTTCTTTATTTGCATTCTTAAGTGATATTGGCCCATACTTTTCATTCTTATACTGTCTTTATTGGGTTTTACATCATGAATGGAAGTAGGACATTTTCCCTTATTCTCAGTGTTTTGGAATAATATAAAAAGCATTGAAATTATCTTTAAGGGTTTGATAGGCTCTCTCTGGGAAACTACCTTGACTGCTCTTTTTGTGGTGTAATTCCTTAATTATTTTCTCTGTTTCTTTTATGGAAATTGATCTTTTGAAGTCTAATAGAGCAAATTTTGGTAATGTGTATTTCTCTAGGAAATTATACATTTGATCTAGATTCTAAAATTCATTTCTATAGAGGTCTCCAAAGTAGTCCCTTAAGATTTTTTTAAAATAATTTCATCTGTTCCAGTGGTCATTTGCTTCTTGTCATTTTTTAGTTTATATATTTGTGCCTTCTTTCTTTGTTTTTTAATAAGTTAGTTGGTAATGCATCTCCTTTTTAAAAAATTTTTCTTAAAAATCTGATTTTGATTTATTAATGAGGTTTATTGCTTTCTATACTTAGTCTCTTTTTTTAGATTTTTTTTTCTCAACCTCTGCTTTTATCTTTTTAGTTTCTTTCCTTGTGCTTTCTTTTGGTTTGCTTTATTCTTTTCCTCATATTAAAAAAAAACACATAAATTCTCTTGTGATCACTGCTTAAAATGTGACCCATAGATTCTGGTATGTGGTGTTTTCATTATATAGTTTTTATGTTATTTTTTGAAGTATAGTTGATTTAAAATGTTATTTTAGTTTCAGGTGTATGGCATAGTGATTCAATATTTTAATAGAATTGTACTCCATTTAAAGTTATTAAAAATAATGGCTATACTTCCCTATGCTGTACAATAGATCCTTGTTGCTTATTTATTTTATACACAGTAGTTTGTGTCTCTTAAACCCCTACACCCTTTTTCACCTCTCCCTCCCTCCCTTTCCCTCCAGTAATCACTATTTTGTTCTTTGTATCTATGAGTCTATTTCTGTGTTGTTATATACATTAGTTTGTTTTATGTTTTAGATTCCACATTTTTACATATTTTTTCTTAAAGATTCTGTAATTTCAGTCTATGCCTCTCCTCCACCCAGCAGCTGTTTAACAGAAGAATTTTTCATTTCCAGGTGGAAGTACTAATTCATCTTACTTGTTTACTTTTGTCAGTAATTTCCAGTTTTATAGTTCTGTGATCAGATATGCTATTTGCAATACTTCTACATAATGGAAATTACTGATATTTTTCTTGTGACTGAATATATGATCAAATTTTGTCAATGCATCATAAAGCTTGAGCAGAAAGTATATCAGGATATGTAGTTCTTTATACATTCATGATATCAACCTTATTAATTATTTTGTTCATGTATTCTACATCTTTACATATTATGCATCCATTTGATCTCTCTTATACTGAAGGTGTTATAGTAACATGTTTTATTTTTAGTGTGTGTCTACATGTTTCCTTGCATATCTGTAGTTTTTGTTTTCTAAGTGTGGCTGCTCTGTAATTTAGTGTGTAAATGTTCATGTTCATTGTGTTTTCATGTTGTATGATGGCTTTTAGCTCACACAAGAAAATATCTTTTGTCACATTTAATGCTTTGGGGCTTAAATTAAACTTGCCTGATATCAGCACCTCTATACCTGCTCTCTTTTTGTTTCTATTTGCTTAGTATACATTTCTTATTCCTTCATTTTGGCTTTCTGAATCACTTAGTTGGAGGTGTGCCTTGTGTCTGAGGCATACAGGTAGTTTGTATTTTGTGAGAAAAGTAAAAATATTTTTCTTTTAGTAAATGGATGTATTAACTATCTCTTGCTAAACAAACAAATAACTCTACAACTTAGCAGCTTAAAACAACAAACATATTATGACACAGTTTTTATGGGTCAGGAATCAGGGAGTTACATAGTCACGATCCTCTGTCTCATGGTCTATTACAGGACTGCAGACAAGCTGCTGGCCTGGGCTATGGTCATCTCAAGGTTCAACAGGGGGAGGATTCACTTTCATGTTCTTATAGTTGTTGTCAGGCCTCAGGTCCTTGCTGGCTGTTGGCTGGACATTTCATTTCCCTGCCATGCAAACCTCTGTATAGGGCAGCTGACAACATGGTAACTGTCTTCTTTCAGAAACAATAATAAAGAGTGAGTGAGGGCTTCCTTGGTGGTCTAGTGATTAAGAATCTGTCTGCCAACACAGGGGATATGGGTTCAATCCTTGATCCTGGAAGATGCCACAGAGAAACTAAGCCCATGCACCACAGCTACTTAACCCATATGCCCTAAAGACTGTGCCCTGCAACAAGAGAAGCCACTGAAATGAGGAACCCACCAACTGCAACAAAAGAGTAGCCACAGCTCTCCACCAGTAGAGAAAGCCCTCAGGCAGCAAAGAAGACCCAACGCAGCCAAAAATAAATATGTTGAGGTATGTTCTTTATATGCTTGCTTTCTGGAGGGTTTTTTATCATACATGGATGTTGAATTTTGTCAAAGGTTTACTCTAAACCCACAGCAAACATTATCCTCAATGGTGAAGAGTTGAAAGCATTTCCCCTAATGTCAGGAACAAGACAAGGGTGCCCACTCTCACCACTACTATTGAACATAGTTTTGAAAGTTTTAGCCACAGAAATCAGGGAAGGAAAAGGAATAAAAGGAATGCAGATTGGAAAAGAAGAAGTAAAACTCTTACTGTTTGCAGATGACATGATCCTCTACATAGAAAACCCTAAAGACACCAACCAGAAAATTACTAGAGCAAATCAATGAAGACAGTAAAGTTGCAGAATATAAAATTAATACGCAGAAATCCCTTGCATTCCTATACACTAACAATGAGAAAACAGAAAGAGAAATTGAGGAAACAATTCCATTCACCATTGCAATGAAAAGAATAAAATATTTATGAATAAATCTACCTAAAGAAACAAAAGACCTATATATAGAAAACTATAAAACACTGCTGAAAAAAAATCAAAGAAGACACAAATAGTTGAAGAAATATACCATGTTCATGGATCGGAAGAATCAATATAGTGAAAATGAGTATACTACCCAAAGCAATCTATAGATTTAAAGCAATCCCTATCAAGCTACCAACGGTATTTTTCAGAGAACTAAAACAAACAATTTCACAATTTGCATGGAAACACAAAAAAACCTCAAATAGTCAAAGCAATCTTGAGAAATATGAATGGAACTGGAGGAATCAACCTGCCTGACTTCAAACTATACTACAAAGCTACAGTCATCAAGACAGTATGGTACTGGCACAAAGACAGAAATATAGATCAATGGAACAAAATAGAAAGCCCAGAGATAAATCCACACACATATGGACACCTTATCTTTGACAAAGGAGGCAAGAATATACAATGGAGAAAAGACAATCTCTTTAACAAGTAGTCCTGGGAAAACTGGTCAACCACTTGTAAAAGAATGAAACTAGATCACTTTCTAATACCATACACAAAAATAAACTCAAAATGGATTAAAGATCTAAATGTAAGACCAGAAACTATAAAACTCCTAGAGAAAAACATAGGAAAAACACTCTGACATAAATCACAGCAGGATCCTATATGACCCACCTCCCAGAATACTGGAAATAAAAGCAAAAATAAGCAAATGGGACCTAATTAAACTTAAAAGCTTTTACACAATGAAGGAAACTATAAGCAAGGTGAAAAGATAGCCTTCAGAATGGGAGAAAATAATAGCAAATGAAGCAACTGACAAAGAATTAATCTCAAAAATATACAAGCAGCTCAATTCCAGAAAAATAAATGACCTACTCAAAAAATGGGCCAAAGAACTAAATAGACATTTCTCCAAAGAAGACAAACAGAGGGCTAACAAACACATGAAAAGATGCTCAACTTCACTCATTATCAGAGAAGTGCAAATCAAAACCACAATGAGGTACCATCTCACGCTGGTCAGAATGGCTGCTATCAAAAAGCCTACAAACAATAAGTGCTGGAGAGGGTGCAGAAGAAAGGAAGCCCACTTACACTGTTGGTGGGAATGCATACTATACAGCTACTATGGAGAACAGTGTGGAGATTCCTTAAAGAACTGAAAATAGAACTGCCATACAACCTAGCAATCCCACTGCTGGGCATACACACCGAAGAAACTGGAATTGAAAGACACGTGTACCCCAGTGTTCATTGTGGCATTGTTTACAATAGCTAGGACATGGAAGCAACCTAGATACCCATTGGCAGACAAATGGGTAAGAAATCTGTGGTACATATACACAATGGATATACTCAGCTATTTTAAAAAATGCAGTTGAATCAGTTCTAATGAGGTGGATGAAACTGGAGCCTATCATACAGAGCGAAGTCAGAAAGAGAAACACCAATGCAATATATTAATACATATATATGGAATTTACAAAGATCATAACAATGAGCCTATATGCAAGAAAGCAAAAGAGACACAGATATAAAGAACAGGCTTTTGGACTCTGGGAGAAGGTGAGAGTGGGATGATTTGAGAGAATAGCATGGAAATATGTATATTCAGTTCAGTTCAGTTGCTCAGTCGTGTCTGACTCTTTGCGACCCCATGAATCACAGCACATCAGGCCTCGCTGTCCATCACCATCTCCCGGAGTTCACACAGACTCACATCCATCGAGTCAGTGATGCCATCCAGCCATCTCATCCTCAGTCGTCCCCTTCTCCTCCTGCCCCCAATCCCTCCCAGCATCAGAGTCTTTTCCAATGAGTCAACTCTTCACATGAGGTGGCCAAAGTACTGGAGTTTCAGCTTCAGCATCATTCCTTCCAAAGAAATCCCAGGGCTGATCTCCTTCAGAATGGACTGGTTGGATCTCCATGCAGTCCAAGGGACTCTCAAGAGTCTTCTCCAACACCACAGTTCAAAAGCATCAATTCTTCAGTGCTCAGCCTTCTTCACAGTCCAACTCTCACATCCATACATGACCACAGGAAAAACCATAGCCTTGACTGGACGGACCTTAGTTGGCAAAGTAAATGTCTCTACTTTTGAATATACTCTCTAGGTTGGTCATAACTTTTCTTCCAAGGAGTAAGTGTCTTTTAATTTCATGGCTGCAGTCACCATCTGCAGTGATTTTGGAGCCCCAAAAAATAAAGTCTGACACTCTTTCCCCATCTATTTCCCATGAAGTGATGGGACCGGATGCCATGATCTTCATTTTCTGAACGTTGAGCTTTAAGCCAACTTTTTCACTCTCCTCTTTCACTTTCATCAGGAGGCTTTTTAGTTCCTCTTCACTTTCTGCCATAAGGGTGGTGTCATCTGCATATCTGAGGTTATTGATATTTCTCCCAGCAATCTTGATTCCAGCTTGTGTTTCTTCCAGTCCAGCATTTCTCATGATGTACTCTGCATAGAAGTTAAATAAGCAGGGTGACAAAATACAGCCTTGACATACTCCTTTTCCTATTTGGAATCAGTCTGTTGTTCCATGTCCAGTTCTAACTGTTGCTTCCTACCTGCATACAGATTTTTCAAGAGGCAGGTCAGGTGGTCTGGTATTCCCATCTCTTTCAGAATTTTCCACAGTTTATTGTGATCCACACAGTCAAATGCTTTGGCATAGTCAATAAAGCAGAAATAGATGTTTTTCTGGAACTCTCTTGCTGTATATTACCATATGTGAAATAGATCACCAGTCCAGGTTTGATGCATGAGACAGGGTGCACAGGGCCAGAGCACTGGGATGACTCTGAAGGATGGGATGGAAAGGGAGGTGGGAGGGGGGTTCAGGATGAGAAACACAGGTACACCCATGGCTGATTCATGTCAATGTATGGCACAAACCACTGCTACTGCTACTGCTGCTAAGTCACTTCAGTCGTGTCCGACTCTGTGCAACCCCGTAGATGGCAGCCCACCAGGCTCCCCTGTCCCTGGGATTCTCCAGGCAAGAACACTGGAGTGGGTTGCCATTTCCTTCTCCAATGCATGAAAGTGAAAAGTGAAAGTGAGGTCACTCAGTCATATCCGACTCTTAGCGACCCCATGGACTGCAGCCTACCAGGCTCCTCCATCCATGGGATTTTCCAGGCAAGAGTACTGTAGTGGAGTGACATTGCCTTCTCCGGCAGAAACCACTACCATATTGTAAAGTAATTAGCCTCCAATTAAAATAAATAAATAAATTTAAATAAATAAGAGAGTGAGACAGAAGCCATATTTTTTTTTTTTTTGTCATCTAATCTTGGAAGTGACATCCCTTTACTTTTGCAATTCATTATGATTCATTAAAAACGTCCTAATATCTGGCTTCCCTAATAGCTCAGTTGGTAAAAAATCTGCCTGCAATGCAGGAGACCCTGGTTCAATTTTTGGGTCAGTAAGATTTGCTGGAGAAGGTATAGGCTGTCCACTCCAGTATTCTTGGATTTCTCTTATGGCTCAGCTGGTAAAGAATCCACCTGCAATTCAGGAGACCTGGGTTAGATCCCTTGTTTGGGAAGATCCCCTGGAGAAGGGAAAGGCCACTCCAGTATTCTGTCCTCGAGAATGCCATGGACTACACAGTTGCAAAGAGTTGGACACCACCGAGCGACTTCCACTTTCTTTCATTAGAAACTAGTCATAACTTTAGCCTACACTCAGGAGGAGGGAACTACCCATGGGCTTGAGTATCAGAAGGAAGCAGGGCTCTTTGGGAGCATCTTAGAGTTCATATACTATAATCTGCCCTCTGGCCCTTAATGATTCACTTCCCTTCCATGTGCAAAATACACTCACACCCCCTCAGGGTCCTCAAAATTCATAAACTATTACAGTTTCACCCCAAAATTCAGAATCTCCTCTTCTAAATCAGGTCCAGGTGCAACTTGGGTGTAGTTTCCTTTGTTCTCTTTTGTTCTAAAACTAAAGAGACAAGTTATCTTCTCCCCAACACACTGAGCATATAGTTGTGGGACAGGCATAGCATAAATGCTGTACAGATTTCTATTTAAAATGGGGGGAGGGGAATGGCCAGTACAAAGGACTCACTGGTCCACCAAAATTTTGAAATCTAGCCAGGGAAATGTTTTATGTTGTTTGATCAGGCTTATATTCTTGACTTCATTTGTCTGGTTTTGTGTTCATCCTCTGAGTCAGCATTTGTGGCTTAGTGGTTTTCTCAGCCTGCTGCATACCAATAGAATCTTGGGTATCTGCTGGCTTCTTTTCATTCTGCTTTCTCTGTCCCTTATAGTTCAAACTGGCAGTGTTTTTTGCTGATGTAGTTTTCTCATTAACTCTATGAGTCTTCTGTAAATTTCACTGGGATTCACTCCATTAAAGAAAAGCCACACCTACAAATCTCTATGAGGTGAATCTTTCTCTACTTTGTGCTGAGTGAACTATGGGACAAAACCTTTAAGGTTTTGTTTTAACAATCAATGAAGTGTTAGTCACTCAGTTGTGTCTGATTCTTTGTGATCCCATGTTTGGTAGCCAGCCAGGCTCCTCTGTCCATGGAATTCTCCAGGCAAGAATACTGGAGTGGGTTGCCAGTCCCTTCTCCAGGGGATCTTCCTGACCCAGGGATCGAACCTGGGTCACCCACATTGCAGACAGATTCTTTACCATCTGAGCCACCAGGGAAGCCCCAATGATCTGTGAGGTACACTCTTAATCTCTTGAAAGGGCCTCTGTGACTGAATATAACTTTAATTATGTAAATAGTATCTTTGATATTTCTGAAGTAGTCACAAGGGATTTTACAGTCACACCCTTAACTCCAATTTTCAATGTTTTCCTGGAAGTGTCATAGATCTGATCTTGACTCAGAAGCCATTTCTTAATTTTAGCCTTGTTTGCCAATTGGAGAAGTAGAGGATTTTCAAAACCCCTAAGTCTTGGCTCCTTTTCTTAGAGAGTCTTTCCCTCAATTTATCTCTCTCCTCCCACATTTTATTATAAATAGCATGAAGCAACCAGGTGGTACCTTTGACATTTTGCTCAGAAATAGCCTTATATAGATCACCCAGTTCATCAGGCACATTTTCTACTTTGCATACAACTGCAGGAAACAGCTACATTCTGCCCTTAAATCACAAGAATAGACTTTAAGTTTCCAAGAACATCTTTCTTACTTCCTTTAGAACTCTCACTAGTATCTTCTTCAAATTCCAACATTTTACAGTGTGTTCAAGGCATTTTAAGCATTCATTAAAATGCTTTTCAAAGTTTGCTGCACATTTTGAATGCCATGCCCATATTTTAGTTGTCATGGCAGTACAGACTATAGCCATAAAATTAAAACACACTTGCTCATTGGAAGGAAAGTTATGACAAACCTAGACAGTGTATTAAAAGGCAGAGACATCGCTTTGTCAAAAAAGTTCTGTGTAGTCGAAGCTATGGTTTTTCCAGTAGTTGTGTACTTATGTGAGAGTTGGACCTTAAAGACAGCTGAGCACCGAAGAATTGATGCTTTTGAACTGTGGTGCTGGAGAAGACTCTTGAGAGTCCTTTGGATTGCAAGGAGATCAAACCAGCCAATCTTAAAGGAAATCAGTGCTGACTATTCACTGGAAGGACCGATGCTGAAACTAAAGCTCCAATACTTAGAGCCAGGTCCTTGGAAAAGACCCTGATGCTGAGGAGGATTGAAGGCGAAAGGAGAAGGGGTGACAGAGGATGAGATGGTTAGATAGCATCACTGACTCAGTGGACATGAATTTGATCAAACTCTGGGAAATAGTGGAGGACAGAGGTGTCTGGCATGCTGCAGTCCATGGGGTTGCAAAGTGTAGGACATGACTCAGCAACAACAAAAACAACACGGCAGTACTAGACTTCTAAGTACAAAAATCTGTACTAAGGGACTTCCCTGACTGTCCATTGGTGAAGACTCTGCACTTCCACTACAGGGAGGGTGGGTTTGGTCCCTGGTTGGGGAACTAAGATCTTATATGTCCCGTGGCATGGATTAAAAAAAAAAAATCTATACTCACTATCAAAAATCTATGTATCACTATCTATTGCTATATAGCAAATTACCCCAAAATTAACTGCTTAAAACACATTTTTTTTTTTTTATCCCATAGTCTCTGTGGAACAGAAATCCTGGCATGGTATAGCTGAGTGCCTCTAGCTCAAGGTCTCGCATAAGGCTCTAATCAAGTTGTGGATTAGTTTAATTCCCTATGGTAGATAGCTGCTGATGATAAGAACATTATTCTTACTTTTTTTGTCATTCATTTTTACTACTTTCTCTCTTATCGGCATTTTACTCTTTCCTTTATCTCCTTTCCATTGTCTTTGGTGTTTTCTTGTCTTTCTTCAATAACCCTGTATTAAATTTCACTTGAATTTCTATTCTCCCTTGGGTATCTGATAATTTATTCTTTATGTCTGAGATAATTTTGTCTTTTTTAAAATCCTTTCTTGAATTAAACCAACTCTTTTTTCATATTTCCCTGGATTTTGACTGTTTCCTTCCTTAGCTTTTCAATTTCTTATAATGTAGTTTTTTGTAGCCTCAAATATGTGTTTGATTATATTTGATTCTTACAGTTTTCTTCTACTTTACTGTTGTTTTTCCTATGGGAACTTTTCATCATATGTGTGAAATTCTCCTGATATGTGTGAAATTTCCTCATATGTGTAATTTTGTTTTTCTGATTTTTTTTAGAATATCTCTAGGTGGATTTGCTGATTTTTTTGTTCATTTCTCTGTGGCTTTGGAATATTTTGTAAGATTCCTAGTTGACAGATAACCTTTCTCTCAAGATATGGAAGTCTAGGCACTATAAGCAGATTTGTTTGTTTGTTTCAGCGGGGCTTGTAAAGGCTGTGTGTCCTCTAGTTTTATGATCTTTTTCTGTCCTATAGGACCCTAAATTCCTGCTTCCCCTTAGTTTCTTTTTTTCCCCCATATAATTGCCAAAAGAAGTTTCTCTCTTTTTTACTGAGTTATTCTCTTTCAGAAGCTAGGAGTTTTAAGTATTACTCCCTTAAATCAAGAGTACTTTTATATCCCCATATTCATAATCCACTTTCTGATCTCTCAGATGCTTTTTTAGAATATTCAGATTAACATGGACTTAATCTTTCTGAGGCTGATTTTGGATCACTTTTATGCCCCTTCCCTAGCTTCACTCTTCTGTCTTCCCCAGTTTTTCTCCTTTTGCCTAATGGTTGGCAGGTAGGGAGTGAAGCTGACAGCATGGAGTAATTCCAACCCAGTTGCAATGGAATTTGATGATTTGTTATTTTTTACACAGAGTTACTTTGAGGCTTTGGAATATTATATCTTCAGGTTATCCTGGTGGCTTGGCTTTTGTGTAAGTGGACATTTCTCATTTTGTTATTTGGAATTGTTTTGGAAAGATATAGTGGAAGACTGGTTTCTTGGTTGCTGCCATTGCGTTCAGCGACCTAGAAGTTCTATTAATCTTTTAAGGCTTCTGATTACTTTTTCAACATTTTTATTCTTTGTTAAATTGGAGACTTCAAGAGGGCGGGGACCTTGTCTATCTTGTTCTGTCCTATCCCCTCTGCCTAGTACGTGTACAATTACTGTAGAGTCAAAAGAGCACTGATGCTTAGAATAATGTAATGAAAACTAGATTCAGAAGGTTTGGCTTTAGATACTTAGACTATTTAGGCCTTAGATTCTTTATCTATAACCAGGGATCTCACCAGGTTGTGGAAAAAGATCAAGTATGAAAATGCCTTAAATAGTTATTGCCCTCTCAGTACTTAGCTAATATTTACCTCACACACACACACAAACACACACACACACACACACCCTTCTGCATTGATAACTTATACAATACCTTTTCTTATTTCCTGTAGTCCTAAGTATTTGGTAATTACACTAAATCTTTTTAGATGTGATTTTTTTCTAACTAATCTATCATTCTTTTCTTATAAATAGAAGTTTCACATACCCTATTCCTTAAGACCTAGTTGTAGAAAACTCCTCTTGAATCTTCTTACCATTATAAAAAATATAGAACACAAATTAAAATGTTAGTGCATAGTTTATTTTTTATCTAGGTAGGCAAACTATGTTCCTAGTTTATGTTAACAGCAAAAAACCTAGTATACTGAAATCCAACTTTTATCTTAAAACTTAGAAATTATAATACTCTGATTAGTAATAATAATAACATATATTTGAGAGCTTACTATATGTCTGCCACCTTTTTAAATATTTAAAAATTATCAACTCATTTAATCTCGCTATTCTCATGACATAAAGAAGCAAAGTAAGTTAAGTAACTTGCTGGAGGTGGTGTGTACTAAGTCGCTTCAGTTGTGTCTTTGTGACCCCATGGACTGTAGCCCACCAGGCTCCTCTGTCCATGGGATTCTCCAGGCAAGAATAGTGGAGTGAGTTTCCATCCCCTCTTCCAGGGGAACTTTCTGACCCAGGAATTGAACCTACGTCTCTTGTGTCTCCTGCATTGGCAGTCAGGTTCTTTACCACTAGCACCACCTGAGAAGCCCCTGGGAAGCTTCTGGAAGTCACCAGCTAGTAAAAGATATAACCAGCATTTGAACCCAATGAAAAAGATATGAGTTAATTATGAAAATGGTAAAATACCACTGATGTGAAGGGCTGACTCATTGGAAAAGACCCTGATGCTGGGAAAGATAAAAAGCAGGATGAGAAAAGGAGACAGAGGATGAGATGGTTGGATGGCATCACTGACTCAATGGACATGAGTTTGAGCAAGCTCTGGGAGATGGTGAAGGACAGGAAAGCCTGGCGTGCTGCAGCCCATGCGGTCACAAAGAGTCAGACATGGCTGAGTGACTGAACAACAAAATACTACTTATTCAGGTGGACTGTTTCAACTCCTACTCAAGCTGAAAATTTCTAAGAAAAAGTAAATTTCCAGCAGATAAGATCACTTTGTGATACTCTCAAGAAAGGTTGCAATCTTCAATTCCTAGGGCAAAATAGGGTTCTAAACTTCAAAGGAAGAGTTGATGCTCAAAGACAGAAGACTAGAAGAGAGAGAAGGGTAGACCTGGGTACAGGCCGAGGGAACTCCAACCATAGACAATATTTTTATATCTGTCCATCCTCCAGGAAGAACTCAGCCTTTGTCCATGATGTCTGAAATGCATAGCTTCAAGGCAGTCAGTTAAGATACTCTTATTTTTCACAGCAGTTCTCTTTGGGATTCTTTGACTTGGAAAACAAATGAAGCAAAATGAAGTTAATGACTCTTTCAAGTCCCTCCATCAAAGGCTTTCAAATTATAGCCATTGAATCAGTGAAAAATGCCCCGGTAGGAAAATCAGTCTCCAGTACTCTTGCCTGGAAAATCCCATGGATGGAGGAGCCTGGTAGGCTGCAGTCCATGGGGTCTCTAAGAGTCGGACACGACCGAGCGACTTCACTTTCACTTTTCACTTTCATACACTGGAGAAGGAAATGGCAACCCACTCCAGTGTTCTTGCCTAGAGAATCCTAGGGACGGGGGAGCCTGGTGGGCTGCCATCTATGGGGTCGCACAGAGTCAGACACGACTGAGGCCACTTAGCAGCAGCAGCAGGAAAATCAGTTGCTGTGGGACATAGTGAAGGGGGGAAGGAAGGAAGCAGCAGGATATGCTCAGGCTGAAGTGAAGTGAAAATGTTAGTTGCTCAGTCGTGTCAAACTCTGCAACCCTGTGGACTATAGCCCACCAGGCTCCTCTGTCGATGGAATTCTCCAGACAAGAATACTGGAGTGGATAGTCATTCCCTTCTCCAGGAGATCTTCCTGACCCAGGGATCAAACCCAGGTCTCTTGCAACACAGGGAGGTTCTTTACCATATGAGCTATCAGGGAAGCCCCTGAGGGAGATCCCAAAGATGGCACAGAGTTGCTGGCCTCAGCCATAGAAAATGAAAGGACGGGCATCAGGAGTGGACAGAATAATTTAAATTCTATCCTCCATCCCACACTTCCCTCCTTAGAGGCCAGACATGACCAAAGCATGCACAGAAGCAACCACAATATCCATATTAAGAAATCAGCACTCCTTCTTCATTACTAGATCTGGACATCCATCAGGACCACAAGCATACCTGCCTTTTGCATTTCTGGGTACAATTAACAATTAAATCCTTAGCTTTCCTCTGTTCTTACCCAAAAAGTTCACCATATGATTTTCTCAAAAATCATCGTTTAGGTCCAAAATTCCCAAACTGAGCTAGGAATATAGTTACTAAGGAAAAAAAAAAGCATCAGGAAGATTACTTAAAAATACACACAAGAAGCATGAAATCTTCTATTCCCTGAAAAAAAGAGTAGGATCTGTACTGTCTTTGTCAGGTAAATATTAATCAAGAAGTGTAAAATTTATCCTTTGACCTCAGCTAAAGATGCTGTCCTTACTGTGAAATTTGTTGGCATTATCTCAGCCCTTCAAATATCATAAAGACATGTTGGAAAGTTAATCTGGATAGCATCACAATCTTAAAAATGAACAGACTATTTCAAACAAGGATTTTCATGCATTGGAACAAAAACTTGAAAAATAAATATCTTTTCCTAAGTATGGCAAACATATTTCAGAGGTAACTGGGAAGCACAGGGAGGGAAGGAGTTTGTAGAAATTATTTCAGGAGAGGCAAAGGGATAGGTAGACATGCCCATCTTCTTATATGTCTTAGAGTGGTGACAGGAAATACGTTGTTTGTTTTTCCTTTTCTTATTCCCATCCCATAGTATTAATTGAATTCTGAGTTTTTAGAATCAACATGCTTCATTTGCTACAGACCAGTCACATTTCCTCACTTTCTAAGCATACTTGTAACTGCCTGCAAAATCCAGACCTTCAAGATGGCGACCACAAGCCAGTTAAAGCCCCACTCCTCCTCCTATTGTGTCATTAAAACATGATAATTTGGTAAAGCTTCAGTGGTTCCCAGTGGTCATCATATTTATGAAGGTCCTGCTAGCTCAGCTTGCCCTCCAGGTGCCCTGAATCTGGGGAAGATAAGAAGGGAGAAAAAGTTTAAGAGTTCATAAGAGACATCTTTAATCTGGTAAACAAGATTAATTGGATTTGGGAGGTTGAAATACTCAGAAAATGAACAAAAATGATATTGGAAAATAGCAGTCATCTCACAGTTTCCATATAGTGGTCACATTTGGGATGCGTCTTTTTCAGGAGTCCTGGGGCAGCTAGATATTTGACTTATTACTCTGTCTTTTATCCTGATTTTTAGCCTGCAGTAGATACATAAGATCCCTTTCTAGCCAATATCTCTGAGTGGAAAACTTCAATTCCCCTGGTGGAAAAGAAGCATTCACTGAGGGAAAGATGTAGAAAAGAAGTGATGAGAAACTCAGTCCACACCGAGTTCAACGAAGATCACTTCAGGATGATGATGTGGGGGAAATGAAGCCGGGTACTAATTAATAAATAAATGAATCTGCAAAGCATACAGGCTGATCATGACATAAATGCATATCCTTCCTCTAACCAAATTATAGTTTATCACCTCTCTCAGAAGGAATGCTTCTCTGAGTGCTGACTCCGAGGAAGTCTGCTTCCTGGTGGGTTGTCCCTGACAGGTATAAATGTTACCCTTTTCCAACTATTGTCCACTGATGACAAAAGGAAACTAAATAAGCATAATTTCCAGGCTTTTGGAATTAAGGTCCCCTCAGTGGCCTGAGAATGACTTGCTGGTTTGGAAGGATGCCAACTTTGTGTTGGATCTGGGCAACAATCCTGCACTTGTATAAATTCTGGAGTTAATGGTGAAATAATAGAGTCACAATTCATGCAAAGCATATTTTTCTGTCCTGAAGAATGAAGTCCCTACAGATATGAGGTGAATGCATCAGTGTTTGCCACTATTGTAAATTCTCCTAAAGCATCCTCCTAAATCCACAAAATCTCCTGAAGCATTTCAACTTTGTGGAATTTTCTATTATCCTTAAATGTGGTGTTTTCATGGCTTATTTACTTAAAGCCTCATTGTACGTTTGTGAAGAAATTTCCTGGCATGGTGTTTCAGTGATAGCATTAGTTTCTCTGTATGAATAAATGCTCCCAAGATGACTTCATGGCAGCCACATACTAATATCCCCACTGTCCATTGATCTAAATGGCAAAACTGATATTGTTTTTTTTTTTAACAGCATTTCTATTCTAACCATTCCACAGAAGTCTGCCAGGTAAACAATTAACTGGTATTGGACAATAACTGATTTGGTCTCATTTGCTCACTGTTTGCTTGTGGCATTGTTGGGTTTTGTGGCCTGCACTGGTCTGATCTTTAGTCTCGATTCCATTACGTCTCAAGAAGAGTACCTGGTACAGAGTAGATGCCCAATTAAAATTTTCCTGATGAAATTAATGAATGTATTAATCATATATATATGTACATATATTGGAGAAGGAAATTGGCAACCCACTCCAGTATTCTTGCCTGGAGAACCCCATAAACAGTGTGGAAAGACAAAGAGATATGACAGTAGAAGAAGAGCCCCTCAGGTTAGAAGGTGTCCAATATGCTACTGGGGAAAAGCAGAGGGCGATGACTAATAACTGCAGAAAGAATAAAGTGGCTGGGCTAAAGTGGAAATGATGCTCAGTTGTGAATGTGTCTGGTGGTGAAAGTAAATTTTGATGCTGTAAAGAATCGTATTACATAGGAACCTGAATGTTAAGTTCATGCATCAAGGTAAATTGGACATGGTCATGTAAAAGATGGCAAGAGTGAACATCAATATCTTAGGAATCAATGAAATAAAATGAACAAGAATGGGTGAATTTAATTCAGATGACCATTATATTTACTACTGTGGGCAATAATACCTTAGAGGAAATGGAGTAGCCCTCATATTCAACAAAAGTGTCCGAAATGCAATACTTGCATGCAGTCTCAAAAATGACAGAATGATCTTGGTTCATTTCAAAGGCAAACCATTCAACATCACAGTAATCCAACTCTGTGCCCCAACTACTGATGCCAAAGAAGCTGAAGTTGACTGATTCTAGGAAGACCTACAAAACCTTCTAGAACTAATACCAAAAAAAGGTGTACTTTTCATCATAGGGTATTGGAAGGCAAAAGTTGTAAATCAAGTGACATCTGGAATAACAGGCAAATTTGACCTTGGAGAACAAAATGAAGCAGGGCAAAAGTTAACAGAGTTTTTTCAAGAGAACACACAGGTCATAGAAAACACCCTTTTCCAACAATCCAAGTGACAACTCTACACATGGACATCATGAGATGGTCAATACCAAAATTAGATTGATTATATTCTTTGCAGCTGAAGATGGAGAAGCTCTATACAGTCAGGGAAAACAAGACCTGGAGCTGACTGTGGCTCAGATCATGAACTCTTTACTGAAAAATCCAGGCCTCAGTTGAAAAAGTAGGAAAAACCATTATGCCATTCAGTTCAGTTCAGTCACTCAGTCATGTCCAACTCTTTGCAACCCCATGAACCACAGCACACCAGGCCTCCCTGTCCATTACCAATTCCCAGAGTTTACCCAAACTCATGTTCATAGAGTCAGTGATGCCATCTAACCATCTCATCCTCTGTTGTCCCCTTCTCCTGCCTTCAATCTTTCCCAACATCAGGGTCTTTTCAAATGAGTCAGCTCTTCACATCAGGTGGCCAAAATACTAGAGTTTCAGCTTTAACATCAGTTGTTCCAATGAAAACCCAGGACCAATTTCCCTTAGGATGGACTGGTTGGATCTCCTTGTAGTCCAAGGGACTCTCAAGAGTCTTCTCCAAAACCACAGTTCAAAAGCATCAATTATTCTGTGCTCAACCCTCTTTATAGTCCAACTCTCACATCCATACATGACCACTAGAAAAACTATAGCCTTGACTAGATGGACCTTTGTTGACATTCAGGTATTACCTAAATCAAATCCCTTATGATTATACAGTGGAGGTGACCAATAGATTCAAGGGTTTAGATCTGGTAGACAGAGTGCCTGAAGAACTATGGATGGAAGTTTGTAACATTGTACAAGAGGCGGTGACCAAAACCATTCCAAAGAAAAGGAAATGCAAGAAAGAAAAGTAGTTGTCTGAGGGGGCTTTATAAATAGCTGAGAAAAGAAGAGATGTGAAAGGCAAGGGAGAATAGGAAAGATATACCCAACTGAACACAGAGTTCCAGTACAGGACTAGAGATCTCTTCAAGAAAATTGGAAATATCAAGGGAACATTTCATGAAAGGATGGGCATAATAAAGGACAGAAATGGTAAGGTCTTAACAGAAGCAGAAGATATTAAGAAGAGGTGGCAAGAATACACAGAAGAACTGTACAAAAAAGGTCTTAATGACCCAGGTAACTACGATTGTGTGATCACTCACCTAGACAGACATCCTGGAGTATGAAGTCAAGTGGGCCTTAGAAAGCATTGCTACAAACAAAGCTAGTAGAGGTGATGGAATCCCAGCTGAGTTATTTAAAATCCTATAAGATGATGTTAAAGTGCTGCATTCAATATGTCTGCAAATTTGGAAAACTCAGCAATGGCCACAGGACTAGAAAATGTCAGTTTTCATTCCAATCCCAAAGAAGGACAATGACAAATAATGTTCAGACTACCATACAGTGGCACTTGTTTCACATACTAGCAGGGCTTCCCAGGTGGCTCAGTGGTAAAGAATCCACCTGCCAATGCAGAAGATGTATGTTTGATCCCTGGGTTGCAAAGATTCCTTGGAGAAGAAAATGGCAATCCACTCCAGTATTCTTGCTTGGGAAATCCTATAAACAAAGGAGCCTGATGGACTACAGTCCATGAGGTTGCAGAGTCAGACATGACTAAATGACTAAACAGCAGCAACAACACATTAGCAAGGTTATGCTCAAAATTGTTCAAGCTAGGCTTCAGCAGTACATAAACTGAGAAGTTCCAGATGTATAAGCTGGGTTTAGAAAAAGCAGAGGAACCAGAGATCAAATTGCCAACATCTGTTGGATCATCGAAAAAGCAAGAGAACTTAAAAAAAAATCTACTTCTACTTCATGTACTATGCTAAAGTCTTTGACTATGTGGATCACAGCAAACTGTGGAAAATTCTTAAAGAGAAGGGAGTTCCAGACCATCTTACCTGTCTGCTGAGAAACCTGTATGTGGGTCAAGAAGTAACAGTTACTACCAGACACAGAACAATGGACTGGTTCGAAATTGGGAAAGGAGTATGTGAAGGCTGTATATTGTCACCCTGCTTATTTAACTTATATGCAGATTACATAGTGTGAAATGCTGGGCTGGATGAATAGCAAGCTGAAATCCAGATTTCTGGGAGACATATCAACAGCTTCAAATATGCAGGTGATACCACCCTAATGGCAGAAAGTGAAGAGGAACTAAAGAGCCTCTTGATAAGGGTGAAAGAGGAGAGAAAAAAAAAAAACTGTCTTAAAATGCAACATTCAAAAAACTAAGATCGTGGCATCTGGTCCCATCACTTCATGCAAACAGAAGGGGAAAAAATGGAAACAGTGATAGATTTTCTTTTCTTGGGCTCCAAAATCACTGCACACCATGACTGCAGCCATGAAATTAAAAGTCGCTTGCTCCTTGGAAGGAAAGTATGGCAAACCTAGACAGTGTATTAAAAAGCAGAGACATCACTTTGCTGAGAAAGATCCATATAGTCAATGTTATGGTTTTTCCAGTAGTCATGTGTGGATGTGAGAGCTGGACTATAAAGAAGTCTGAGTGCTGAAGAATTGATGCTGTCAAACTGTGGTGCTGGAGGAGACTCTTGAGAGCCTCTTGGACCACAAGGAGATGAAACCAATCAATCCTAAAGGAATATTCACTGGAAGGACGGATGCTGATGTAAGGTCTAATACTTTGGCCACCTGATGCAAAGAGACGATTCTTTGGAAAAGACCCTGATGCTGGGAAATATTGAGGGCAAGTGGAGAAGGGGGTGACATAGGATGAGATTGTTGGATGGCATCACCAACTCAGTGGACATGAGTTTGAGCAAACTCAGGGAGATAGTGAAGGACAGGGAAGCCTGGCGTGCTGTAGTCCATGGGGTTACAAAGAGTTGGACATGACTGAGTGACTGACTGAACAAGGTATTCAGAAAAGAGATACACAGCCTGGGGGAAGATTAAATTTAAAGCCTGGCGTGCTGTAGTCCATGGGGTTACAAAGAGTTGGACATGACTGAGTGACTGAACAAGGTATTGAGAAAAGAGATACACAGCCTGGGGGAAGATTTATGTCAAGACCATAAAAAGCAAGGAGATGGAAAAACGAACTATATACATATATGTGTGTGTATATATATAGGTGGCGCTAGTGGTAAAGAACCTGCCTGCCAATGCAGGCACCTAAGAGACGTGAGTTCGATCCCTGGGTCAGGAGGATCCTCTGGAGGAGGGCATGGCAACCCACTCCAGTATTCTTGCCTGGAGAATCCCATGGACAGAAGAGCCTGGCGGGCCACAGTCTAAAGGGTCTCAGAGAGTCGGACATGACTGAGCAACTTAGCACTCAAGTACATATATATATATACATATATATATATATATGTATATACACACACACAACTTTCCTTATTGCTTGGATTTTAGGCTTGTGTTGATTACACACAGGGGGAGGACAAGGTCAACAGTTGTTCTAGTAGGTACCTCTGGGAAACTCATTAGCAAGGAAGACCTAGTAGTAAGTCTTGTTCCAGCTTTACCAGGACATAGATGACTGTGGCTGATTTAGCTGCCTGGCATGCAGATGAAGCTTTAGAAACTAAACTTGACACTAACTGTGTGAGCTTAGAGCTGAGATTTGACCCCTGACATCGCCTCAAGGGCACTGACTCTTGCATTATTCCTATAGGTAAGTAGACCATTAAAGAGTCATATTTGTAGGACACTTGGTTGTAATTGTGCTCCTTTACAGACAGGTTGTTTCTCTAGAAGTATTACATGTGTGTAATCCTCTTTATGAATTACAATTACTGGCTTTCATGCTCTAACAGTTTTATCTGCTTTGGTCCAATTAAATTTGGCAGGATAAATATTTGAGAGGGAGAGGTGTACCATTTTATAGGTAAATCTGTGAGCATTACTTCTTACTGAGGTTCATTGTATACAAACTGCTTTTCATGTTAACAGCACTCAAAGCGCTTCCCTGAAACTTTTTCAAGCGGGTTAAATGGCACTCCTTGTATTAAGCCTTCCAGAGTATATCTTAGAAGTTTACTGCCTCATTGTTTCTAAATAATGCATTTAACAGAAGGAGGTAACCATGTTGACTTCCTCTAAGAGTATCACATATTTAGATACAGTCAACCAAAAAGCTCCATATTCAGAAGCCTATACTTAGATCCCAGCTGTTTGTTTTGATTTCTAATTCATGGTTACTCACTGAATGGATTTTTGCAACAGGAGATGAAAGAGGATTTTGTTTGCTTATATATTATCTGTATGTAAGGGTTTCCCTTACTTTTCATTGAGGAAGTTAAATTCCTTTTAATGATGACTAGATTTTATTTTACTAAACTCAGCCGATTTTGTCCTTTCTTTTGCACATAAAATGAGCATTATTTCTTACATATTATAAAGGCCAGATATTATATTTTAATACCACCATGAAATGGGAGCATAGTTTTGAAACCATGCCATGTGTCTGCACATTCTTCAACTAGGCTCTTGTCTACTGGAGCAGCGGAGTTCCAGTGTTTCAAGGGAAGAGTAGATATATCCACCATGAGAACTCTGCCATATCTCAGCATCAAGAGTCAAATTAAATTTTTATTTGCATTCCTAGGAGCACAATATGCTTGAAAATCATGCTTTGGGGAGAGGGGAAAAATTGAATAAATTATTTTAACATATCAAAGATCAAGCATGGAAAGTTCTTGGTAGATATTTCTAGTCTTCACCAATACTCTACTGAACTCCTTGAAGTTGGTGAGGCCATGCATCTGCTATTGGCTAATGGACCATGCACAGAAGTAATGAGCGTCACTTCTGGACTAACAGCAAAATACCTGTTCAACTTTTCTTTTCAATGGTGAGCTTTGAGTGGTGAATTAAAATGGAAGAGCTGCAACACTGAAGCAGCATGAATTGCTGTGTAATCTCATGGAAGACAGTTGCAGCGGAGGGTCACTTGACTCACAATAGGCTTTGTGTGTTCAAGAAATAAACTTCATGTGTTAATCCACTGAAACTCAGGGGTTGCTTATTACTGTATCATAACTCCATTCTATTTTGCCTAGAACAGACTGAAATCATTGTATTTTCTTCCATGAGGTAGAGAAAATATCTCTTCTGTTGTGTGAAGGCCAAGATATGGGTTTGATTGTTCCAGAACAGGAAAAAGGAAAGGCACTGAGCCCACCTCTTCTGAATGGAAGGATTATGAAACAAAGAAGGGAGACATGTATATGTAATGTATGGCTGAGTTGCTCTGCCGTGCACCTGCAACTATCACGACATTGTTAACTGATTATACTCAAATATAAAATAAGAAAGAAGGGAGACAAAAGGAGAGGAAGAAAGGCAAGCATGGATGAGGGCTTTTATTTTCTCAGTTCTCAGTGTTGGTGTGGTAGAGTAGGAGTGTAAATACTTGGATTCTTCCAAAGCCTTCTTTGTCAATTTCATTCCCCATTCCTTATCACGTATGTTTAATTTTATCATTCAATAACTTAAATTTTTGCCTTCCTGCCCCTGGAGTTTTTATTGTTGCCCTTAAGCAATCCCACTTAATTGTCCTTTTAGTCTTGAAGATTACCAACACTCACTGATATTCATTTAAGGCTCGTGATCCAGTAAAATAGAAGCATTAGCTTCCAAAACTGGCTTCAAAGAACGATTTACTTGGATAAAGTATAGTCAGTATATGTCCAAACTCCCTGATTACTGAAATCAGTCAGTCTAGTTTCTCTGCACATTTTAGTGTCTGACCAAGATAATAATTTCCATTTTTATTTCTCTGAATACATTTATAAAATTTTCTACTAACCACCACATTCCATTGCATTCTTAATATTCTTAATGTTTCTTGGATCAGATTTGCTCCTTTATTATTATAATGGTCTCCCAGAATGTCATACAAGTGCTATTTTTCTAAATAGCATTTCATTTAGCCTTCACTGTTTTGTTAATGTGCTTAAAAGTACATACTTGCAGGTTGCTCACTGGTGGTATCTAAACTAAGTTCTGATTAATCTTGTTAATATCATATGCATCTTACAAAAGACAAAACTTTGCTTCCTCCAATTATATGTCCAGTTTTCTAACCAGTTATCATATGTCTTCTTTACTTGCCACCAACCTAGCTTGTAATCAGTTTGGTGGTAATTATCCTGAATTGCTACAACAAACCTTTTGATCTCTTTTAATAATATGTTTTATTTCAACTATAAATTGCACATGACTTTAATATAATTTTGGATAAATCTGTGCAGATAAGTATTGTTATCAGTATATAAAGTCAGGAGGCTTAAGAATTTGCTTCTTTCTGGTTTCATTCTCAGAAGGTAGTTTATTTCTAATATTTAATGAATGAGATCAAACACTTGTAGCTGTAAACTAAGATAAGGTGATGTGGATTTTGCTGACACTTGGAAAATGTTGAGGTCCAAGTGACGAGAATATCTCTTTAGGGAGACAAGACTGGATGTTCTTTGCCACCTAGAAAGTTGAATTCTAACCAATTGCATTGTATTCAATATGAATAGATGGAGGAAGATGGATCTAGAAAAGAGGAGTAAGAAACTATGTCCAAAGAGGGAGACACACTGGACCTGAGGACCACACTTCTACTACATCAACAAATAAGTAGTTTGGTGCATGATGCTTGCTTGTCCGACTACAAGAGATTTATCCATGGCCAGAACTATCCATCTCCTTTGATTCTAAGTTCCTGCTGACTACACAACTTATAAATTACTATTTTGATTTCCCAGAGACCTTGATACAAGGTAGGAGATGCACTGGACAGTGGAGATGAGTGTTTGCGTTATAGGTAAAATGACCATATGTCCTGCTTTGTCCTAAATGATCAGTTTGTACCTCTTGTCCTGGCTTAATTGTTGACAGTTCCCTCCTCCCCTTTTTTTTTTTTAAATCTTAAAAGTGTTGCAGTGTGGACAATAAATAATGTGATCATTCTAGTTCATGGGCATTTCTTTAGCAATGGATTTATTTGGATGTAATTTGTACACTGGTCTCTTCTAAGTTTGTTTATATGTAGTCTGTCTCTGAGATACTGATCAGCACAGAGTAGATTGACAAATTAATTTGGTAGATCTGCAAATATGAGAAATAGACTCCAAACTTTGGGATTCCATCAAGATGGTGCCACTGCATGAAATCCTGAATGATTTCTTCTTCAGTCAATTAAATTCAGTCACTCAGTCGTGTCCAACTCTTTGCAAACCCATGGACTGCAGCATGCCAGGCTTCCCTGTCCATCACCAACTCCCTGAGCTTACTCAAACTCATGTCCATTGAGTTGGTGATGCCATCCATTTCTTCCTCTGTCATCCCCTTCTCCTCCAGACTTCAATCTTTCCCAGCACCAAGGTCTTTTCAGATGTGTCAGTTCTTCACATCACATGGCCAAAATACTGGAGTTTCAGCTTCAGCATCAGTTCTTCCAATAAATATTCAGGACTGATTTCCTTCAGGATGGACTGGTTGGATCTCCTTGCAGTCCAAGGGACTCTCAAGAGTCTTCTCCAACACCACAGTCCAAAAGCATCAATCCCTGGTCCTCAGCTTTCTTTATAGTCCAACTCTCACATCCATACATGACTACTGGAAAAACCATAGCTTTGACTAGACGGACCTTTGTCGGCCAAGTAATGGCTGTGCCCTGACCAGCCTGTGGTATATCTGCTGCTATCAATGGTTATGATATTCTTTACCTTGTGGATACAAATGATTAATTAATATTTCTGGTTATGAGTGTGTAAATATTTTCTTGAGGGACTTGTCACAATCAGTCATGACACAGAATAAAATAAGACTGCTATAAACCTACCACTTGAGTTATGTAATATTTAAACTATCAATAGAAACTCAATGTTGTAAAAGACATTTAAAAAATTCTGTTTGTGGGCTTCCCTGGTGGTCCAGTGGTTAAGAATATACCTTGCAATGCAACAGACACTGGTTTGATCCCTGGTATGGGACAATCCCACATGCTTTGGGGCAACTAAGCCCATGTGTCACAGCTACTGAGCCTGTGCCACAGAGCCCATGCTCTGCAACAAGAGAAGCCACAGCAGTGAGAAGCCCATGCTGAGCAACTAGAGAGTGGCCCCTGTTCACTGCAACTAGAGAAAGCCCACGAGCAGCAACAAAGATCCAGCACAGCCCAAATAAATAAATATATTTAAAACAATCTGTTTGTGACTGTCTATTCTAGAGGGATGGGCTTCCTAGGTGGTGCGGTGATAAAGAATCTGCCTGTCAATACAGGAGACTCAAGAGATGTGGGTTTGATCCCTGGGTCAGGAAGATCCCTTGGTGTGGGAAGTGGCAGCCCACTCCAGTATTTTTCCCTGGGAAAATCCCATGGACAGAGAAGCCTGGAGGGCTACAATCTATGGAGTCGCAGAGTCGGACATGACTGAGTGCATGCACACATGCGCGCACACACACACACATACACACATACACATTCTGTTATAGAGGGATAGGGTAGGGAAACAGTGAAGGTATATTACTATTAAGAATTATCATCTTGGATGTTTTCCAGTTCATAAAAAGAGTAACCAATATCTGCTTATATGTGAGATATATTATTCTTTTCATTATTGGCACGTTTTGGTCTTGTATGTCTGGTTTACCCAGAATTATTGAGACTCTATTTAAAGTAAATCCATTAAATACAAAGGAGTTTCCTCCACAGTATTCTCATATGCAAACTGATCTTTCCTTAATGACAGTGTGATGATTCTTCTTAACTACTGGAAACATGATCATGATTGTGATCCTGACCAATGATTTTAAATAATGGGAGAATGGGAAATGGCTTGTTTATCTCAACTGGTCAGCCGTTCATGCAGAGATGAAGTAAGTCTTCATTTCCTTTTCACTCCTTAAGTGAACCTGCTGACTCTGTTCTATTGGATAGAAACAAATTGCACTTCTAACCCCAAGTCTACTGTTTTACAGATGCATGGCATTAATCATGAGGAAGTAGGCAATGAATGACAATACAAACTTAGAATGGTCTCCTGTAGATGTAACAATTACATCTACTTCATATGCTTAGATTGCTTTAAGTAGTTGCCTGCATTATTTCTGTTTCTCTTTGTTCTTTCCCTGTTTATCTTTTCCTTTTTATGAGACCAAAGACAACATTTCTAAAAATCTGGAAAATTAACTTTAAATAATGTAAGCATATTCAGTAACTCCAATCAATAGTGATGGTTCCTGCCAGTGCTAGATATTCTATTTATTTTGAAGTTCAACTCTCATATTTATCTTTACAGTTATTTTCATCTGAAAAAGCAATTGATTTTTATTTTTAGCAAAAATCAACTTTAAAACTAGCTTTCTGTGTGTGAAATAGTTTTTATTTCTTATTTAAAAAGTAATATATTCCTATGGTAAAATAGTAGAACAGTTACAAAAAATCTATGTTTTAAAAAGTGAAATTATTTATACAACAATTATATGGCGATACAGTTGTATAGAGATTTAGTTGTTATATATCTATATCTATAATTATATATATATCTAGAGAGAGAGAACTGGTAAATCTCTATGTCCAAAAATGTCAAGGAAATTTAAAACTGCTAAATTTAATTTTAAATAGTTGAGTAAAAACCTAATTTTCAACAATCAATACCTTTTATCTATGTTTTTGCAATAACCATTTTAATATGGAAATTATCTAGTAATACATTTATACTAGGCTTCCCTTGTGGCTAAGAAAGTAAAGAGTCTGCCTGCAATGCAGGAGACCTGGATTTGATCTCTGGGTAGGGAAGATCCCCTGAAGAGGGAATGACAACCTGCTCCAGTATTCTTGCTTGGAGAATTCCATGGACAGAGGAGAGCCATGGGGTTGCAAGAGTCAGACACGACTGAACAATTAACACTTTCACATTTAACTAGAAAGGTCTAAATACTACATTAAGATTATATATATATTTTAAAACAAAGAAATTTTATATATAAGACTGTATTGAAGAATGTAAAGCAACACTTAGAGAAGGAAGACACACTACTTCATATTATATAAAAGTATGTTATCCCTTCATTGGGGCTGCTCAGGTGGTACAGTGGTAAAGAACCCACCTGCCAAAGCAGGAGACATGAGACACAGGTTAGATCACTGGGTCAGGAAGATCCTCTGGAGGAGGACATGACAACCCATTCCAGTATTCTTGCCTGGAGAATCCCATGAACAGAGAAGCCTGGTGACTTTATACACATAGGGTCACAAAATGTAGGACATGATTGAAGCAACTTAACATACATGCAGTCTCTTCATTAATGGTGGCCATTATTGAAATTTTAATAAGCATTCCTTTTATGTGAACTACATAAGAAATTATTTTTTAACATATATAAAAGAGTAACAGTCAAATCATTGGTCAAGTAAATTATGAAAAATAAAAATAGTGGGTAAGGAATTCACCTTACCAGATAGCTATAAATCTACTATACTCAAAGTAGTATTGAAATGACACAGGAATAAACAAACATATCAGTGAAATAGAATAAAAAGTCCAGAAGTAGATCTAAATAAATGCAAAGATTTACATATGATAAAGGTTTTATTCCTACTAAATAAAATACGGAAGATCTATTTTACCGGAGTTACTTGCATAACTGATTTTCCATCTTGAATTAAAAGGCTAGATCTTTACCTATAAAAATTAATGTCAGATGAATTCACAATTTAAATAAAAAATAAAAATGTTTTTAAATGGAAGACATTTGCATTATTTCATAGTGGGATAGAATTATCACCCTAAAGAAGACAGGAATTTAGAAGTTATATTGGAAAACACCAAGACTATTCAAGATCACTGGGATTCCCAGGTGTCACTAGTGGTAAAGAATCCTTCTGCCAATGCAGGACACATAAGAGATGTGGGTTCAACCCCTGGGTTGGGAAGATCCCTTGGAGGAGGGCATGGCAACCCACTCCAGAATTCTTGCCTGGAGAATCCCATGGACAGAGGAGCCTGGTGGGCTATAGTCCATAGGGTTGTACAGAGTCAGACACAACTGAAGCAACTTAACATGCACATTCATTTGAGACCACTATAAGACAAAAATCAAAAAGAAAAGTACGGCAAAAGGCACTATAAATGCAACCTAGAAAATGCAAATTAAATGAAAATTAAATATAATTTTACTCATCAGAATGCCAAGACAACAATGATCTATGACTTTAAATCTAGGAAAGGGACTTATAGATCTGAATTGCTACAACAGTTTTGGAAACAAATTTGTCAATATCTATTTAATTAAAAAAAATATGCATGTCTTTGACTTAGCAATATCAAAGTTTTAAAATTTATTCTCTGGAAGTAAACACAAAAGTTTCCTTTACATGCATATAGACATGTATATGCACACAAATAATGACATATACGCGCTTGTGCATATGTGTGTGTATATGTACACATGTGTATGATTTCCTGCAGTAAATTTGTAGTAGTAAAAAACCTAGGAAGAACCAGAATGTCCACAATGTATGAACAGTTGAATGAATTTTAGTGTTCTATCCATGCTGTGATGGTTAATCTTACGTCAACTTGACTGGGCCACAGTCTGCACAGATATTTGAACAAATACTCTGGGTGTGTCTAAGGATGTTTTTGGGTAAGATTAATATTTTCGATACTTTGTTTAAAGCAGATTTCTCTTCCTAATGTGGATGGACCTAATCCAGTCAGTTGAAAGTTTAAAAAGACTGAGTAACAGGGAACTCCTCCTGCCTGACTGCCTTTGAGCTGGGACATTGATTCTTTCCAGCCTTTGGACCCTGTGTTTCATGTCTGCCACCATTCAGACTAGAACTTAAACAATCAACTCTCCTGGCTCTAAAGCCTTAAGATGCAGATTGAAACTATACTTTTGGTTCTTCTGAGTCTCCAGCTTGCCAAATGCAGCTCTTGGGACTTATCAGCCTCCATAATTGCGTAAGCCTATTCTTTATTTAAAAAATATCCTTATATATACACACACACACACACTTACACACACACACACATACACTCCCTCTTTTTTCAGTTTCTATGGAGGCACCTGACTAATGCACATGGCGTGTGTGCTAAGTCACTTCAGTTGTGTCTGACTCTGTGCAACTCTATGGACTGTAGTTTGCCAGTCCATAGTTTGGAATATTATGCAGCTGTCAAAAAGCACCAACTGGAGCTATATTTATTGACTTGAAAGATGTCCATGAAGTATAATATAAATGATTTAATGCATATAATATGATTCCATCAGCACTAATATAAACAAAATAATTTTTAAAATACTTGTGTGCATATGTTTATATTTGTGTGGGCAGAGTAAATAAGTGTGAATGGACTCATACCAGGCTGCAAATATTAGTTTTCAGGTTGAAGGAGCAGGAGAATGGAATGAAGAAATTATTAAGTTTTTACTTTAATATTTGTACTTTTTCACTGATAGTAATACATTACACTAATTTTACACTTTTTGAACAGACTTTTGACATAAAATTCACATAACATAGAATTTGCCTTTTTAACAATTTAAAAATATACAACCTAGTGATTTTTTAAGAAACGTATTCACAAAGTCATGCCACTACCACCAGTATTTAATTCCAAAACATTTATATCATCACAAAATAAAACCCTTACTTATCAATTCCACACTCTCACCATCTCCTGAAAATCATTGATTTACTCTCTGTCTCAGTGAATTTTCCTATTCCAGATATTTAATGAAGTGAAATACAATATGTGACCCTTTTCTGTCTGGCTTCTTTCACTTAACATAATGTTTCAAGGTTCATCCATATTGAAACATGTTTCAGTACTTCATATTTTTTTTGGCCAAGTAATATTTCATTGTATGGATATACAAAATTTTCTTTATGTATTCATCAATTAGGTTATCTTCTCTTTTTGGCTTTTATGAATAACACTGCTGTGAACCTTCTTGTACGTGTGTGTGCTCACATAAATGTATACATGTGTTTATTTATATGCATATGCATATATATGCACATATATTCTTTCATGTGTGAAAATAGAGTATGGTGGACATTCAACACATTTGAAAATTTCAGTTTACAAAAACTTATTTGAATAGTTATACTCTGTCTCTACCTTTTCTTGAGATCAATATCTTCCTTTCCAGAGATTTGTTTTTCATTTTGACAAGCACAGTAGCCAAACTTTTATTTCTGTTTAAATATTTGCTGATTATGTCACAGAATTTAATATTAGTCTAGACTGAAAACTCCAGAGAATCTCAACTGAATGTGGAAAGTGTATGTGTATGTGTGTCTGTGTGTTGTTGAAGCAGGGATATGGGCTGGAAAAAGTAAAAGCATGCTAAGATTTTTGTCGTAAAGAGATAAATGCCATAGTTAATGGTTAATTGCATTTTCACATTTAAATATAAAGTAATATAGAGAAAGTCACATATGTATTTCATACATAGTAAAATTTCAATTGAAATAATAGAAATTGGATGTGTTGTAGGGGAACAGTAAACAAAGATAAGATGAAATTCAACAAAATGCAGGAAAGACAATAAAAAAAGCCAAAATATGGTAAATACAAATTAACATAAGGCTAGAGAAATAGTGAACATAAATAAGACTGAAGAAATGTGTGCAAACATATAAATCCTCATACCAAATGTGGACAGACTTATGTCCCTAATAAATGAATAGAGCCACTCTGACTGGGGGAAATGGGAAGTTTTTTCTTTTCTTCATATTTTTTATTCTTTTGGCAATTGAGTTCTTGTTTTCTGAGTGCCTATTAGTTTGTAACATAATTCTGCAACTTTATTAACTAAACCACAGAATCCTCCACATTAACATATGCCAAGAATCAATTCAAGATGGATAAGAAAGTTAACCTAAAAATCCAAAGTATAAAAGTAGAAGTTAAAGTGTCCTTATAAAAGTTTCAAGTAAGAAAAACATAGACATAAAAAAGGAAAAGAATGACTAATTTTATCATCTGAAAATTAAAGGAAAGTTTTATATCCCCCCAAATACAAATGCTTGGAAGAAGATAGGAGCTTCCTAAGTGGCTCAGTGGGTAAAGAATCTGTCTGCAATGCAACTATGAGTTCAATCCCTGGGTCAGGAAGATCCCTTGGATGAGGGCATGACAACCCACTCCAGTATTGACATATAACCTACAATGGATTAATATCAAGAATGTGTAAAGAAATCCTACAAAATAATATGAAAAACACAATTAACACAAAAGTAAAAAGAAGACAAAAAGAAGAAATATAAATATTGTGCTAACGTATAATTACAAGTATTCAAGTGAATAAAAGCAAGAAACATCATTATTTGCCATCAGGTAAAAACTGAGGATTAATAATATCAAAAATTAGCACAATTTTGGAGAGTCAGAGTTTCTCATCTACTACTGGCAGTTGTGTGAATTGGCAAAGTCATCTTGGAGGAAAATTTAGCAGTATGTAACCCACTCCAGTACTCTCGCCTGGAAAATCCCATGGATGGAGGAGCCTGGTGGGCTACAGTCCATGGGGTCACAAAGTGTCGGACATGACTGAGCGACTTCCCTTTCCCTTTTCCCTTTAAACATGTTTAAGTTTTTCCTGGTAGCCATGTCTGAGAAAGACTTGGCACACAAGCGCACAAGGAAGCTTGTGAATGATTAATTGTAATGTTTTTTGGGATAACAATTGTGAAAAATTAGAAACAACCTAAATGACCATCAATAGGGTAAAATCAAATAAATTTTGGAATATCCATGCTGCTGGGTATATGCAGCAGTTATAAAGAATGAAGTACATCTATTTGTACTGACACAGAAAGTTCAGCAAGATGTATTGCTTTTGAAGAAACAAGTGGAAATGATTCAGATATTAATCTACCAAGTTAAATATCATGTATACAAATAAATTGTCTGAAAAATGGAAGAAATCCACCACATTATTCAAGGAGATTACTGCTGAAGAATAGAGTGGAAATGTAGGAAGGGTTTGCTCTATTTACTTCTGCATTGTTTTAATTTTTTTTGCAGTGATACTTATTATAATACCTGTGTATGTTAAAATACAAACAATTACAGTCTAAGTAGTCTTGAAAAATTATATTATTAATAAACTTTATTATTTCTTTTATTTTGTCACTAGTGATTTGTCAATTTAAATTGTCTGTTTAGAAATAGGTGAGGGAGATTAAGAGGCACAAGCTTCCAGTTGCAATGAAATGAATCACAGATATGAAATGTACAAAGTGAAGAATATATCCAATAACTATGAAATATCTTTGTGACACATCATAACTAGACTTATAGTGATGATCATTATGAGGTGTATAGAAATACCAAATGACTATATTGTAAAACAGAACTTAATATAGCATTTAGATCAATTATATTTCAAAAAATTCATAGTGATAAGCATTGTGGTTACAAGATTTAGGGGGTGGGAGAAGGGAGAACTGGATGAAGATAGTCAAGAGATACAAAATTCCAGTTATAAGATAAATAAATACTAGGGATGTAATGCTGGATCATTGAAAAAGCAAGAGAGTTCCAGAAAAAACATCTATTTATGTTTTATTGACTATGCCAAAACCTTTGACTGTGTGGATCACAATAAACTGTGGAAAATTCTGAAAAAGATGGGAATACCAGACCACCTGACCTGCCTCTTGAGAAACCTATATGCAGGTCAGGAAGCAACAGTTAGAACTGGACATGGAACAACAGACTGGTTCCAAATAGGAAAAGGAGTGTGTCAAGGCTGTATATTGTCACCCTGCTTATTTAACTTATATGCAGAGTACATCATGAGAAATGCTGGGCTGGAGGAAGCACAAGCTGGAATCAAGATTGCCGGGAGAAATATCAATAACCTCAGATATGCAGATGACACCACCCTTATGGCAGAAAGTGAAGAGGAACTAAAAAGCCTCTTGATGAAAATGAAAGAGGAGAGTGAAAAAGTTGGCTTAAAGCTCCACATTCAGAAAACGAAGACCATGGCATCTGGTCCCATCACTTCATGGCAAATAGATGGGGAAATAGTGGAAACGGTGGCTGACTTTATTTTTCTGGGTTCCAAAATCACTGCAGATGGTGATTGCAGCCATGAAATTAAAAGACGCTTACTCCTTGGAAGGAAAGTTATGACCAACCTAGACAGCATATTAAAAAGCAGAGACATTACTTTGCCAACTAAGGTCCATCTAGTCAAGGCTATGGTTTTTCCAGTGGTCATGTATGGATGTGAGAGTTGAACTATAAAGAAAGGTGAGCACTGAAGAATTGATGCTTTTGAACTGTGGTGTTGGATGGAGAAGACTCTTGAGAGTCCCTTGGACTGAAAGGAGATCCAACCAGCCCATTCTAAAGGAGATCAGTCCTGGGTGTTCATTGGAAGGACTGATGTTGAAGCTGAAACTCTAATACTTTGGCCACCTGATGCTGAGAGCTGACTCATTTGACCAGACCTTATGCTGGGAAAGATTGAGAGCAGGAGGAGAAAGGGACAACAGAGGATGAGATGGTTGGACGGCATCACTGACTTAATGGACATGGATTTGGGTGAACTCTGGGAGTTGGTGATGGACAGGGAGGCCTGCCGTGCTGTGGCTCATGGGGTCACAAAGAGTCAGACATGACTCAGTGACTGAACTGAACTGAACTGAATGCACAGCATGCTTAAAATAATTAACTCTGCTGTGTCATATATATAAGTTTTTAAGAGAGTAAATCTTGATTTCTCATCATAAGGAAAATTTTTTTTCTATTTCTTTAATTTTGTGTCCATGTGAGATGGTGGATGTTTACTAAACTTATTGTGAGGATCATTTCATGATGTAAGTCACATTATTATGCTGTACATCTTAAACAGTGCTGTGTGTCAATTACATCTCAATAAAACTGGAAGCAAAAATCAAACTGTATATATCAAAGATCTATTCAAACAAATTGCAAATAGAAAAAAATTACAACCTAAAACAACGTTTAAAATAATTTTAAATACAATGAAGTGCATAAATGTTCTTCTTAATTTTACTTATGGTTTTCATACCCAAATTTGTACAATTCACATTTTCTGTCCATAATATTAATTCAAAGAACTGGACTAGACTGGGAATCAGGTGAACTGGATTCTAATCCACATCCACCAAAGTGTTGACTCTGACAAGTTCCTCTCCTACTCAGATGTCATCATTCTATGGGGGATTTTCTAAGGGATAACCTCTGATTCTATGACAATCTCAAAATCAAATAAATGTAGTTGAAGATGTTTATTAGAACTTTCATGTCCATAGATTCCACTTTTTCAGGAACTTTTCAAAACAAGTAGTTTGCTTTATTTTTTCAAGAATATTCTGGTTACACTATATATCTATATTTAGCATGGGTGGTAATTGTCAATTTGATATAATCATCTTTAACAAAGAAAGCTTAAGAACTGGCTTCCCCAGCTTAAGATACTGGTACATATTGAAGACAGCAAAGTACAGTGGGAATAACATAAATTAAGAGTCAAGGAGGTGTGTATTCTCTGGAACACAGCTAGTAAAAAATATTTAAGGAGACTGAGCCTCATTATCCACAAGAAGAAAGTGGAGCTAATGCTGTTCACCATTATATTGGTCTATTAATAGTGAAAGTCACCACTTACCAAGCCCACACTACATGTCTGGCAATGTATCAAGCACTTTATACAATATTGAATTTAATTCTGACAATAAATTATAGCTGCAGAGGGAAGCTGAGTTACTCTGTGACTCATTGTAGGAGAATGCTGATCTATTGTGCAAAGAGGAACATGTCTCTTATGGATGTTAGACTTCACTTTTGTTATTGTGATGATAGCTGAATGCAG
Source organism: Capricornis sumatraensis (assembly GCF_032405125.1). Taxonomy (NCBI): domain Eukaryota; kingdom Metazoa; phylum Chordata; class Mammalia; order Artiodactyla; family Bovidae; genus Capricornis; species Capricornis sumatraensis. The sequence goes on along the minus strand of NC_091092.1, from coordinate 101,019,712 downwards.
AGTTTATCTCAGTAGATGAGTGCTTGCAGCATAATAATGTTCCTTTAGTGCCAAATAATATTTCTTCAAGGCTAAACCTTATTACTCTTATTTTATTTTGGAAACTCCTAATTAAGGAGTCACTATGAATAGTGGGAAATTTAATACCAGGTCATATCCCATTTCTCTATACCTTTGCTGATGAATATGTATTATAATTCTATTCTTATTTCCATTGATTCTGAATGTTACAACCACTTGATCCTTGTCAACCTGCTTAATGTCAGCCCCTTTAAGGATCTTATTGACTGGAAGTTTCATCAATGTACAGAGGAAGTGTTTTCACATATTCCCAAAACTGTATGCAATTTCCAATTAATTTGGAAATGCAATCCCATTCCAATCAAAATGTCTACAGGATGTTAAAAAATAGAATGAAGCAAGCTAATTTTCAAGTTACCTAGAAGACAAATGCTTAAGACCAGCCATGGAATTTTTGGAAAAAATGATGAGGGGTAAAAACAAACAGGAAATAGTATATGAAGTGTGATTTGGACTGAATTTTTGTGAGGGAGGCTTCATGGGTTAGAAGCATGTCAGCAATCATGTTCACTCTAATTAGAATTATGCCAGTATTCATTTGAGTAGCTACAATTATATTGCTGTTTGTAACATTGTCCTTTTGCATATGGTAGATGGAGAGGACTTCTATTTTCTTAAAATATGGCATTAAAATTGAGACATTTGCTCTCGGCTGCTTACTCAAAAGCCATTTCTCCTTCTTTTTGCTAAAGAAGTCTTCCTTTGGGAAGCAAACATGATCCACTCCAGGAGAAGCAACAAGCTCAGGTAGAAAACCATAATCCTGTTAACAGAAGAATGAAAGTGAAAGTGAAAGTCATTCAGTGGTGTCCGACTCTTTGTGAATTCTCCAAGCCAGAATACTGGAGTGGGTTGCCATGCCCTCCTCCAGGGGTTCTTCCCAACCTAGGGATAGAACCCAGGTCTCCCACATTGCAGGTGGATTCTTTACCATCTGAGCCCCCAGGGAAGCCCAAGAATACTGGAGTGCATAGCGTATCACTTCTGCAGTGAATCTTCCCAACCCATGAATCGAACCGGTTCTTCTGCATTGCAGGCAGATTCTTTACCAGCTGAACTAACAGCAGAATAGAAGTGGAAAAAACTTGGGTCCTCAGTACATTAAAACACTGGACCACCTATAAGACCACCCACTTCAGGGCTTTCTATTAAATAAATAAGACTGTTTTAAGCCATTTTAGTTGAGTTATCTATTACCTGCAGCTAAAAACGTTTGTAATTGATATAAGTGATGAAGGAGAGGCGGCAAAATTAGACATTCTAAAATACACTTCATTTATTAAAAAGAATAAGCCAATATACAAAAAAATCTGTTGATCCACATGATATAAAAAATGTCTTTATTGAAAAACCATTGAAATCCAAAAGCACATATGGCGATGAAATGGAAAGAGCCAAGAATTTGATCACATGGATTAAAAGCAAAAAATGACTCAACTATAAATTGATTTCCCTGTTTTCTTCATTAAAATGAATCTAATGTTATGAAAACACCAAAAGTTCTGATGAATATTTCTATGGTTCTATTCAATCATTTGTTTTATATATATATATATATATATATGTGTGTGTGTGTGTGTGTGTGTGTGTGTGTGTGTATTAAGCACAAATCTTGGTGTTCAATGAGTTTTAACAGTTGTAAGTATCTGTATAATTACTATTCTAAACTAGATACAGAATATTTATATCACCTGAGAAAATACTTCCAATAGACCACCATTAATCTAATTTCAGGAAGCAACAGTTAGAACTGGACATGGAACAACAGACTGGTTCCAAATCAGGAAAGGAGTACATCAAGGCTGTATATTGTCACCCTGCTTATTTAACTTCTGTGCAGAGTACATTATGAGAAACGCTTGGCTAGATGAAGCACAAGCTGGAATCAAGATTGCCGGGAGAAATATCAATAACCTCAGATATGCAGATGACACCACCCTTATGGCAGAAAGTGAAGAAGAACTAAAGAGCCTCTTGATGAAAGTGAAAGAGGAGAGTGAAAAAGTTGGCTTAAAGCTCAACATTTAGAAAACTAAGACCATGGCATCTGGTCCCATCGCTTCATGGCAAATAGATGGGGAAATAGTGGAAATGGTGGCAGACTTTATTTTTTGGGGCTCCAAAATCACTGCAGATGGTGATTGCAGCCATGAAATCAAAAGACAATTACTCCCTGGAAGGAAAATTATGACCAACCTATATAGCATATTAAAAAGCAGAGACATTACTTTGCCAACAAAGGTCCATCTAGTCAAGGCTATGGTTATTCCAGTAGTCATGTATGGATGTGGGAGTTGGACTATAAAGAAAGCTGGAATGCTGAAGAATTGATGCTTTTGAACTGTGGTGTTGGAGAAGACTACTGAGAGTCCTTTGGACTGCAAGGAGATCCAAACAGTCCATCCTAAAGGAGATCAGTCCTGGGTGTTCATTGGAAGGACTGATGTTGAAGCTGAAACTCCAATACTTTGGCCACCTGATGCCAAGAGCTGACTCATTGGAAAAGATCCTGATGCTGGAAAAGATTGAACGCAAGAGAAGGGGATGACAGAAGATGAGATGGTTGGATGGCAGCACCAACTCAACAGAGATGAGTTTGAGTAAACTCTGGGGGTTGGTGATGGACAGGGAGGTTTGGCGTGCTGCAGTCCATGGGGTCGTGAAGAGTCAGACACAACTGAGCAACAAACTGAACTGAACTGAACTGAATCTAATTTCAATCATCAGAGATTAATTTTAGGTGTTCTAGAACTTCACGTTGGAGAAGGCAATGGCACTCCACTCCAGTGACCTTGCCTGGAAAATCCCATGGACGGAGCCTAGTGGGCTGTAGTCCATGGGGTCACAAAGAGTCAGACATGACTGACCGGCTTCACTTTCACTTTTCACTTTCATGCATTGGAAAAGGAAATGGCAACCCAATCCAGTGTTCTTGCCTGGAGAATCCCAGGGACGGGGGAGCCTGATGGGTTGCCATCTATGGGGTCGCACAGAGTTGGACATGACTGAAGCGACTAAGCAAAAGCAACAGCAGAACTTCATGTAAATGGAATAGTAAACTGTATATTCTTTTGGGTCTGGATTCTGTTCTGCAGCATGTATATAATGTCTATACATAATGTCGTTTTTCCAGTAGTCATGTATGTATGTGAGAGTTGGACTACAAAGAAAGATGAGGGCCAAATAATTGATGCTTTTGAATTGTGGTGTTGGAGAAGACTCTTGGGAGTCCCTTGGACTGCAAGGAGATCCAACCAGTCAATCTTAAAGGAAATCGGTCCTGAAGATTCATTGGAAGGACTGATGTTAATGCTGAAATTCCAACACTTTGGCCACCTGATGTGAAGAACTGACTCATTGGAAAACACCTTTATGCTGGGAAAGATTGAAGGCAGGAGGAGCAGGGGATGACAGAGGATGAGATTGAGGGATGGCATTACCAGCTTGATGAACATGAGTTTCAGCAAGCTCTGGAAATTGGTGATGGACAGGGAAGCCTGGCATGCTGCAGTCCATGGCGTTGTGAAGAGTCAGACATGACTGGGTGACTGAACTGAACTGACTGATAATGTCATGCTTATCATTAGTTTATTATTTTTTATTGCTGAGTAATGTTCTATCATATGACTATACCACAGTGCATTTATATATTATTTTGCCATATAGAAACATTAGTTGCTCAGTTGTGTCTGACTCTTTGCTACCCTATGGACTGTAGCTCATCAGGCTCCTCCGTCCATGGGATTCTCCAGGCAAGAATGGTTGCCATTTCATTCTCTAGGTGATCTTTCTGACCCAGGGATGGAACCTGCACCTCCTGCACTGCAGGCAGATTCTTTACCTTCTGAGCTACTAGGGAAGTCCATAATTCTTTTGGTGATTGATATTTTGGTTGCTTCCAATTGTTGGTTCAGTTCAGTTCAGTCACTCAGTCGTGTCCGACTCTGCAACCCCATGAACTGCAGCACTCCAGGCCTCCCTGTCCATCACCAGCTCCTGGAGTTCACACAGACTCACGTCAATCAACTCAGTGATGCCATCCAGCTATCTCATCCTCTGTCGTCCCCTTCTCCTCCTGCCGCCAGTCCCTCCCAGCATCAGAGTCTTTTCCAATGAGTTAACTCTTTGCATGAGGTGGCCAAAGTACTGGAGTTTCAGCTTTACCATCATTCCTTCCAAAGAAATCCCAAGGCTGATCTCCTTCAGAATAGACTGGTTGGATTTCCTTACAGTCCAAGGGACTCTCAAGAGTCTTCTCCAACACCACAGTTCAAAAGCATCAATTCTTCAGCGCTCAGGCTTCTTCACAGTCCAACTCTCACATCCATTCATGACCACTGGAAAAACCATAGCCTTGACTAGACAGACCTTAGTCGGCAAAGTAATGTCTCTGCTTTCGAATATGCTATCTAGGTTGGTCATAACTTTTCTTCCAAGGAGCAAGCATCTTTTAATTTCATGGCTGCAGTCACCATCTGCAGTGATTTTGGAGCCCCCCCAAAAAAAGTCTGACACTGTTTCCACTGTTTCCCCATCTATTTCCCATGAAATGATGGGACCAGATGCCATGATCTTCGTTTTCTGAATGTTGAGCTTTAAGCCAACTTTTTCACTCTCCTCTTTCACTTTCATCAAGAGGCTTTTTAGTTCCTCTTCACTTTCTGCCATAAGGGTGGTGTCATCTGCATATCTGAGGTTATTGATATTTCTCTCGGCAATCTTGATCCAAGCTTGTGTTTCTTCCAGTCCAGCGTTTCTCATGATGTACTCTGCACAGAAGTTAAATAAGCAGGGTGACAATATACAGCCTTGACGCACTCCTTTTCTTATTTGGAACCAGTCTGTTGTTCCATGTCCAGTTCTAACTGTTGCTTCCTGACCTGCATACAGATTTCTCAAGAGGCAGGTCAGGTGGTCTGGTATTCCCATCTCTTTCAGAATTTTCCACAGTTTATTGTGATCCACACAGTCAAAGGCTTTGGCATAGTTAATAAAGCAGAAATACATGTTTTTCTGGAGCTCTCTTGCTTTTTCAAATCAAATCCCTTATGATTATATAGTGGAAGTGAGAAATAGATTTAAGGGCCTAGATCTGATAGACAGAGTGCCTGATGAACTATGGAATGAGGTTCGTGACATTGTACAGGAGACAGGGATCAAGACCATCCTCAAGGAAAAAAATGCAAAAAAGCAAAATGGCTGTCTGGGGAGGACTTACAAATAGCTGTGAAAAGAAGAGAGGTGAAAAGAAAAGGAGAAAAGGAAAGATATAAGCATCTGAATGCAGAGTTCCAAAGAATAGCAAGAAGAGATAAGAAAGCCTTCTTCAGCGATCAATGCAAAGAAATAGAGGAAAAGAACAGAATGGGAAAGACTAGAGATCTCTTCAAGAAAATTAGAGATACCAAGGGAACATTTCATGCAAAGATGGGCTCGATAAAGGACAGAAATGGTATGGACCTAACAGAAGCAGAAAATATTAAGAAGAGGTGGCCTGAATACACGGAAGAACTGTACAAAAAAGATCTTCACGACCCAGATAATCACGATGGTGTGATCACTCATCTAGAGCCAGACATCTTGGAATGTGAAGTCAAGTGAGCCTTAGAAAGCATCACTACAAACAAAGCTAGTGGAGGTGATGGAATTCCAGTGGAGCTCTTTCAAATCCTGAAAGATGATGCTGTGAAAGTGCTGCACTCAATATGCCAGCAGATTTGGAAAACTCAGCAGTGGCCACAGGACTGGAAAAGGTCAGTTTTCATTCCAATCCCAAAGAAAGGCAATGCCAAAGAATGCTCAAACTACCGCACAATTGCACTCATCTCACACACTAGCAAAGTAATGCTCAAAATTCTCCAAGCCAGGCTTCAACAATATGTGAACCGTGAACTTCCTGATGTTCAGGCTGGTTAAAGAAAAGGCAGAGGAACCAGAGATCAAATTGCCAACATCTGCTGGATTATCGAAAAAAATTGTTGGTTAGTAAGAATAAATTTTCTCAGCCTGTGGGGTAAAGCGTGAATCTTGAGAACTAGAAAAACATTTAGATTTGTCTTGTTAATAGCATGAAGGCAGCCATAAAGTCAAATATTTTCCATTTTTTCCAAGTTTTCCTGAAACAGTAATTTTTGGGGTAGAGAAAAATTTCCTAGATACACAAGGGTTGCCATGAGTTCCTGGAAGTGAAATATATTTGAGAAAGTAATTTAACTTCTCTAAACCTCAGTTTCTCATCTAAAAAATATCTTTAGGGTCTTTTTGAGTTTTAACATTCTATTTTGTTAATCATATTTCAAAAATGAACAGACTCAGGCTTCCCTGGTGGCTCAGTGGTAAAGAATCTGCCTGCAGATGCAGGAGACACAGATTGGACCCTTTTTCCAGAAAGATCCCACATGCTGTGATGTGAAGATCCCACAAAGAGTAATTGGACCTGTGTGACACAACTATTGAGCCTGTGCTCTCGAGACCAGGAGTCACAACTACTGAGCCCATGCGTTACAACTACTGAAGCTGTTGTGCCCTAAATCCCGTGCTCTGTGATAAGAGAAGCTGCTGCAATGAGAAGCCTGTGCACCACAACTAGAGAGTAACCCCCACTCTTCTAGGACTAGAGAAAGCCCATGTGCAACAATGAAGACCCAACACAGCCAAAAATAAAATTAATTAATTAATTATTTTAAAATGACAGATGTGTTGGGGCAAGGAATTATTATGCTGGTTTTGGCCTTGCATGTCATAGATCACATGTGGGTATGACGTTGCCATTGAACTTTACTACCTAATAATATTTACTTTTATTTTGGTTTTACAGATTAAAGATGAAGATTCTTCATACGATTTTATTTTCTTAAACAAGTCCACAGAGTATTTTTTGTTAAAAGAACTCCGAAATGTTAAATATAACTATTGTCAAATATTTTAATCTTCTATTTTGCCCCAGGGGAGAAGAGTTGTAGTGAAAAAGTGAAATGTTTTTGCCTCCAGGTCCACACACAAGTTAGCCTTGGGGCTATAAGACTTGACTTTCAGGCACTAAGGATTTCAGTCACTGAAATTTCCCAGTACCTTGAACTTCTGCCTCCACTTTAGTAAGAGGAAGAAGTATGAGTCCCCTAACACTCTTGGATCATTTTCTGTGCTTAATAAGGGCCCTCAAGGGAAATGCTTGTGACAAACTGCCTATCCAGAGAGAAAAATGTAATTAGAGTCCTGGAGAGAGTGGTATGGAGTGTGAAGTCCACTTCCTTTTTACTACCTGTAGTAATTCAGGTAAAGATGTTAGGATTCACTATTATAGTCAAAGGCGGGAAAAAGGGGAAAAAAAAAAAAAAACAAACATATTTCAAAGGATGACGAGAAGACCTGAAACTGACTATAAGCCAATGTGTCGGGAAAGTCTATGGAGATTTCAGTGTCTGCCTTGTTCTTGTTGTAGCAGGAGACAAGAAAGATTCTAAAGTACTTTTTTTAGTTCTGTCTCATTCTGGGCAGAACAACCAAAACTGTTTTAAGATCTAGGATCTTCTAAGCTTCACCTCAGGGGCAGGAAATAGCTAGTCTTTGTTTTATATGGCCTTGAAAGAAACCCTTGCCCAAGCCCTTATAAGGAACATTAGACCTGAAACATAGAGTGGGACCCTGTTGGACTCCTGGACACAGCCTTTCTGTCCTCCATCTCTTGTGTGTAGAGAACAGACTTCAATCTCCTTCCCTGAGTTCCAAAGGGCAGATTTAAACAATTGTTCATCAGGGAAGGGAGGGGAGCCAGAGACAAGGAAGGAACTGCCAAAAAACAATAGTGCAACATTGGGGCAGAGTCCTGGTTCCCCATCAAGGGATACACATATACCGGTATTTTTGAGCTCTTTACAGAATTAAAATCTCCAACAAATGCTTCCAAATGTAGCAGTCTTTATTTCAGATTAAAGGAAGGACAGAAACTCATCAGGCCACCTGAGGCCAGATTAAAAGAGTGCAAGCCCTGTGCACACCCTGATCCTTATTGGCAACCCTGCCCTTAAACCACTGCTATAAAACTCCTCACCAAAACCTCCTGGGTTGTTGTTCAGTCATTCAGTCATGTCCAACTCTTTGTGACTCCACGGACTGCAGCATGCTAGGCCTCCCTGTCCTTCACCATCTCCCAGAGCTTACTCAAACTCATTTCCATTGAGTTGGTCATGTCATCCAACCATCTCATCCTCTGTCATCCCCTTCTCCTCCTGCCTTCAATTCTTTCCCAGCATCAGCATGTTTTCCAATGAGTTGGCTCTTCACATCAGGTGGCCAAAGTATTGGAGCTTCATGGGTTGGCACACACCATTTTTGAGGCAGGAGACTGCTGTGTCCCCCATTGCCTGGCAAAGCAATAAAGCTATCCTTTTCTACTTCACCCCAAACTGTCTCTGAGATTTGATTTGGCACCAGCACACAAGGGCCAAGTTTTTGGCATCAAGCCCATGGAGGAATTAAACTTGAGCTTCCCTAAAGGAGAAGGGATGTAGAAAGGCTAAAGCTCAGACAGGAAGTGCCAAGTGGCTTCTTACCCATATTTTCTGGATTTCATAATCTCAAACAAGACAACTGAGATTGGATGTCTTATCAACCTTAACCAGATGCTTTCAATTTACAAAAGAGTCATGTTGTGTCATAGCACCAATTTTTATTGGTTGCACAGGTAATACTCAAGTGGTAGTGTTGCAGAAATCAGTAATTGAGAAACCAAGCACCACACTCGGAGAGTTGGAGAACTCAGGTTTATTACGCTGGTGAGACCAGAGGAGGTAACACTCCAAGCTCTGAGCCCCAAACAAAGGGATTACAGAGTTTTTATAGACAGACTGTAGTAGACAACACTAGCTGTTGATAGGCTGGTTTAAAATAAGGGGTTTTGCTTGCAGGAATAGCAGTCAAGATGGGGAGGGATTTGCCTGACTTGGACAGGCATGATTAAGCTGGTTTCCAGGGGCTGGGCAATTGCAAACAGCAGGACAAGGATGAGTGGGATAAACGCCAGTTTCTAGTGTTGCAAGTCCCCACTTTCTGAGACTATATGACCTATGTGACCTAGACTTTGCAAGTGGCAAACTGAGTTACAGAGGCAAAAGGAAAAGGAGGTTATGTAAAATTTTCACTTTTCCTCTTCAGTAGGGTTGGGATCTATTTTCTATAGTGAATGCTTCAGTTCTGCTCATGCATTCTCCTTGTCAGAATCCTAGCAGGCCATGGTCATTCTAATTTCTCAGAGAGAGTGGTACTCCTTCTGTGGGTACTGTTTGGGTTCATGTTCATGGTACCCCTAAAGGTAATAATGTCACACTGCACAGTGTGTCCTGTTAAAGAAAAAAAAATTCTCATACCTCATAAAATAGTAAGGAAGACTTTACTCAGGACTAGCATGATAGTTGTCAAGACTATTGCAGAGACATCAGGCTCAACTGTGGATTCAGTAAAGACAACTGGGGATTTATAGCCAATGAGAAGAAGGAGGGGGATCAGTGGATAAAAAATTAATCAACAAGAAATATCAAGGCTAGAAGGATTCTTGATAAACTGACTTAAAGGGATTCTTGCTGAAGGCAGGTCGAGGATTTATATGTTAAAAGTCGGGGGAGAGGTGAGGAACCTGATCAGTTATCACAGGTGACCAGATATCAAGGGTGCAGCATCTCCCTAAATAGACTTCATAAGATCTTGCTAAAACTGGACTAGGCAGGCTGAAGATAGGGCCAAAGACTAGGCCTGGTCAAAAAGAGAACTCAGAGGAGCCTGAATAAAATTTGGTCAAGGAGATAGTCTTTGTTAGTCCCAAGTAAATATTGATGATGATGATAGCTTGCATTCATCTAACATATGCATATGTATCTTCTAATTTTATTTCATAGCCACTGTGTGCATTAGATACTAGTCTTAGTCAATTTTATTCCATTTTTCTGATGAGAAAATTAAGGCTCAGAGGTTGTGGTAGACATCATGTTATATCACCCAGATCCCCATTCAATGAGCAACTGGTTGCCCCAGTTGCCAAAAGTGCTTTCTGCAGACACATTTCACCTTTCAGCCTCTTGGATCACCTTGGTTGCAGAGAGCTCCCTCAGCCAAGGTTACACTCTTTTAGTGTGTGCTGGAACCTGCATGTACCGCTCGAGCCCATTGTGTATATTTCTTCCCAATATCATGTAGAGTGGCAGCATTTTTTATAATTTTATTTATTTATTTATTATTTGGGGGTGGGGGCTGTGCTGGGTCTTCGTTGCTGTGGGGGCTTTATTCTTATTGCAGTGAGTCAAGGCTACTCCTCCTTTCAGTGCTCAGGTTTCTCATTGTGGAGCAGGAGCTCTAGGCGAGTGGGCTCAGTAGTTGTGGTTCCCAGGCTCTAGAACGCAGGCTCAAGAGCCTGTGGCAGTGCACAGGGCTTAGTTGCTCCATGGCATGTGGGATCTTACCAGACCAGGGATCAAATCCATGTCTCCTGTATTGGCAGGCAGATTCTTTACCACTGAGTCATCGGGGAAGCCCCATGACATCATGTTGATAGCTTGAAATACTAATGGACTGGGGTATTTACATCTTGGAAATCAGCAAACACTACACAGATTAGTCATTTATTTATCCCCCAGAGAGCTAGTTGTCAAATATTTACCCACATCTAATGACTGTGGGAACATAAAGGTCTGACATTTGGATTCAACTTGAGGCAACTCTGTAGAACCTTTGTAGTTCCAGAGTCGCTCCTGGAAGGGAGGCTACTGTTGGGTTTGCACTGCAATGAGATTTCTCCTTTTACCCATTCCTTCTTCCTTTGCATCTCTTCCATAAATATTGATCTCAAGCTCCTCCTAAATAAATATCCTATACCCTAAACTCCATCACTTCCTGGAAAACACTAATCTTCCAAGGAAGTTAAATAATTTGACCAAGTTCACTCAGATATTAAAGGGCAGAGCCAGAAACCAACCATCTGCCTAGCTCCAAAGCCCACTTGCTTAACAAACACATTCTATTTCTCAACTACATGGTAATTTTAAGAAGAAAACCATTCAGTGTGGATAACTCTGAGAGATTAATCTCTACCTTATATTTTACAGGTATTAAAATTGTGACGGTAACTGGAGATATCCATACAAAGACAGAAAAAGACTTTTTACCAGGAATTAATTCACCATGGGATCAACATAGAAAGTGGACCTGGGAAATTGGTGATGTAAACAAAACGTCTTGCTTTTTTTCTGCCTCTTTTACGTTCAATGGAATCAATTCAATTTAATACATTTATCATTACATACAGTGTATAAAACATTGTGATAGACACTGTGGGGAATACAAGATTAGAAGCGTTTCCTAAAATTTGCCATATCATAGGCAGGTGATTAGGCATGCAAAAGGCAGAAAACTCTAAAACAAAGCAGAATGGTACAGTGGTTCAAATGAGGTGCTAAGGAACTACTAGAAATTATGATACTAACTTTACTAATGATCATGAAATAGATGGGATTGGAATTGGCCTTGAGGAGTGAGATTTTGACAGTGATACATGTTTTTCAACAAGAACAAGATGAAGTGTGGAGACCAATTGGAATGAAAGTGTTACTGAACAAAGTTCATGTGACCATTGCAGAGGAAACCAAAACATCAGAATTTAGAGCTTAGAAAAGTTTGTTTCAAGGCCAAGCAAGGAGAACAGGAGATTCAGGATCAAGAACCCCAAATTCTGCTATGGTTTTCAAGGAGAAGTTTTTACAGGCTAAATTTAGGGTGAGGGTTGAAGGCTGTGTGACTTTCTTCTGATTGGTGGGTGGTAAGGTAACAAGGCCATGACCCAGGAATCTTGTGCTGTGCCTGAAGTTACCATCCTCCACCTGGGTGGAGTCCTTAGCTACTTTGCTCAGTTATGTCCAACTCTTTGTGACTCGATGGACTGTAGCCCACCAGACTCCGCTGTCCATGGGATTTTCCAGGCACAAATACTGGAATGGTTGCCATTTCCTTCTCCAGGGGATCTTCCTGACCCAGGGATCTAACCCAGGTCTCCATATTGTGGGCAGACTCTTTACCACCTGAGCCACCAGGGAAGCCCTTAGGTCTTCAGAGGAACTCAAAAGTATTATTAGATATATTCCTTCAGGAGAACCAGGACCTTGCCTGGAGGATGCACAATTGTTTCTTGATTACTCCTCCTTTGTTTCTTCATTCTCTGATTTGCAAATATTTGAATCTGCCCTTTGGAACTCAAGGAAGGCCAGGGAGGTTGAAGGAAGCCTATTTTCTACAAACTAGAAATGGGGCCATGGAAAGGATTCATAGAAGGAGTGCCCCTCAGGGTCCTTCTTGGTTTCAGTCCTACTTTTTCATTGATTTCCCTGATGGCTCAGTGGTAAAGAATTTGCCTTTAACGGAGGAGATGTGAGTTTGATCCCCAGGTCAGGAAGATCCCCTGGAGGAGGAAATGGCAACCCACTCCAGTATTCTTGCCTGGGAAATCCCATGGAAAGGGGAGTCTGGCAGGCTACAGTCCATGGGGTTGCAAAGAGTCATACACGACTGAACTTGCCCTCACCAGGTATTGGACAAAGAGAAGAGGTATTGGACAAAGAAGGGAATAACATTTTGGATAGACAGTTCCTTGGCAGAGGAACTCAGTTTTAGGCAGACTTGGTTTCAAAACGTAATTCCCTCCTGGTCCACTGCTTAGGACTCAATGCTTTCACTACTCAGGCCACAGGTTCAATCACTGGTTGGGGACTTAAGATCCACAAGCCATGCAGTGCAGCCAAAATTGAAACAAAATAAAAAAAACTGATAATCAACAGGAATGGAAGAGTATGGGATCAGGAAGCTATAGGGAAAGGCCAAGTGAGTGATAAGGACTTTCTGGATATAAGGGCAGCAATGAAAAAAAATGATAGAGTGGAAACATTTAGAAGGTAGAATTAATAGAGAGTTGATTATATGGGGAGTAAAATACAAGGGAAAACTCTAAAATAAAGATATATTCAGAGGGGAAAAAAACATTGCCAGTTTATAGTTTTGCCAAAGAAAGAGGTTTACTCCCAGTTTAGTCTAGTTTTATCCACATATCTCAGCAGGGTATCTTCTAACCTCCCTAGTGGAAAGCATTCTATGTTGCAAAAGCCTCCACTGAGTATTAATTTTCATGTCCAGAGAACTTGTCTCATTCCCAATATAGAAAACACCAGCTGGCAAGAATGGATAAGGGTTTCACATAACTTGGCCCATTTCTCTGCATCTGCCTGCTGATAGAAGAGGCCTAGGAGAAACTCAGCATGATTCCCTAATGTCTTCTGTTTCACTTGGTTCTCATATATAAGAATTCAAGAGCATCTACACACATTTCTAATATTTTTATCTATATTTACTATTGAGGTCAGACTTACCAGGAGCAAATAATCATTCAGTTTCCTTTGAGGTACTCGATAGTATCTTAGAAGAATCTGTTAAATTCCCCTTACAGTAATCACTAGATTCACTATGAGCTCCCCTGTGTCCTAAGGCACTTGGTAGATATTTGTGGAAATGACCCTCATCCAGGTTTGTTTTAGTTTTTTACCCAAACTAAAGAACCTTTATCTCTTTATATAGAGAACTCCTAAGAAGTTAAACATATCTGTATTCAAATAGACAGGGTCCTTTGGCAAGAAATGCAAATTACGACCTTCTCTAACCCATTGTGGAGAAGAACCCATTGACCTTCTCTGGAGTTAAGTGTTAAATGTTCTGAAAGAAAGTTTATCAATGGAACATCACTCATCAATCCTCTAGAGTAAGGTAGCTTTCCTGAAGAATGAAAAAGAGAAAATCACCAACAAAGGCTATTATTGATTAACTAGCTCAAGTTAAATCCCCCAACCTTACATAGTTCTGAAAATGTGAAAAGGAAATGCTCTTGTCTTAATTCACGTGTAAGAATCATCAAAAACATTAAATTGGCTTCTGAGTCCTTTTAACCCAATCCCAGTGGCCTTTGTCAATATTCTTGCTTTATGGTGTGGTAAGATATTCCAAGCTTAGCTTGCACATTTCCTGCCCCAGAGCTAGAATTAGCCATTTTCCCAAATAATCTTTGTTCCTTTTAATGAGAAATGATATTTACAGACCACAATTCAGGTACCAGAAATAATCATTGCTATTAGATTGCCCATTGTTTCTTGCTTTTTCGAATAGCAAGGAACCATACGGTTTTGAGCTATATGAAATTGCCTTTCTATAAACAAAAATAATGGTAAAATATCAGCAGTTTCATGTGGCTTGATCTAATATTTTCAAGATAAAATACATCATAAGTTAATCTAATTCAAATTGTATTTTATAAGGCTTATTTTCAGGGAAGGGAAATGGGTAGAGATACAGATGAAACAGAACTATCCATATAGTTGTTGAAGCTAAGCAATAGGTACATGAAAAATTAAAAGCTTCTCTTTTGAATATGTTGGAAAACTTTCATAATATAAAGTTTTTAAAAAAACTCTATAAGAACAGTAATGCTAGTGAGTGATGTTGAAGATGCCTATCAAGGGTTTGAATAAGTGTTTCATTAAATGAGAGCAGAAAAAATATAAAGCATTATATTGTATATAATACTACTTAAAATGTGTGTTTATGTATTTAATATATTGAATATTTTAGAACTTTAAAAAATACATATAAATATAGATAAATAGATATAGACAATGATCACAGACCTTTTGGGAAGAACCTTTTATTTAAGGCTCCAAGGTCTTCTATTAGGTAAATCACTGCTTATTTCATTGAGAAGACTATTTGTGGCCTTAAGTGAAAGAAGACTCAACAGGTATTTATGAAGCATCTTTGATGTACACAGCTGTGTGCTAAACTCATTGGGTATGATATAATTCATTTACTTATATTTATTTGAAAGGTTTATAAAATAAGAGAAGATTACATAAGATAAACATGGGTGAGAAGGGGAGAAGGATAAGATAATTTTTGGAAATTAGAATGGAAGCATGCGTTTAATGGAAAATTACATATTACAAACTTCCAAACTATTGTTCTAAGTGGGTTTGTAATTTATTTTTAAGTTTTCTAGTCATCTGAATGAAAAAGTCCAGCTTAATCAACTTCCTAATTAATGGAAACGAAAAAATAAAGGTAAACCAAATTCTATGGAGAAGTACTGCAATTCTTGGTATTAAAAAAGAAAAGAAAAGATCATGAAGATACAACTCTTCTTATCCAAGCTGAAAAATTTCAGACATAACAAAGATTTGCAAAGAGAAAGAAGGTGGTCTTTTCATTTATTGTCATTTTCTAGATTAGAAAACTGAGAAGTAATATCTACCTCTATTACATCACAAGCCTCTTTGATGAGAAGCAACTTGCCATTGGTCAAATCAAACTCTCGGTGACATTGTAAACATTTAGAGATACCAAGGAAGAAAATATTGTCAGATCCTATGCAAACTGGTACAATAAACTGAAAATATGTGAGAGAATGATTCTTTTCTCTGTCATTGAAAAAATGAGATTATTTCCTTTGTCCTTAAAAACCTGAATTGTGTTCTGTTTCTTAAGGCTCTTAATTCCGATTTGGCCTTGGAATGCAGAATGAAGCAGGGCAAAGACTAATAGTGTTTTGCCAAGAGAGTGCACTGGTCATAGCAAACACCCTCTTCCAACAACACAAGAGAAGACTCTACACATGGACATCACCAGACGGTCAACACCAAAATCAGATTGATTATATTCTTTGCAGCCAAAGATGGAGAAGCTCTATACAGTCAAAAAAACAAGACCAAGAGCTGACTGTGGCTCATATCATGAACTCCTTATTGCCCAAATCAGACTTAAATTAAAGAAAGTAGGGAAAACCACTAGACCATTCAGGTATGACCTAAATCAAATCCCTTATGATTATACTGTGGAAGTGAGAAATAGATTTAAGGGACTAGATCTGATAGATAGAGTGCCTGATGAACTATGGAATGAGGTTCGTGACATTGTACAGGAGACAGGGATCAAGACCATCCCCATGGAAAAGAAATGCAAAAAAGCAAAATGGCTGTCTGGGGAGGCCTTACAAATAGCTGAGAAGTGAACAGCAAAGGACAAAAGGAAAGATATAGGCATTTGAATGCAGAGTTCCAAAGAATAGCAAGAAGAGATAAGAAAGCCTTCCTCAGCAATCAATGCAAAGAAATAGAGGAAAACAGCAGAATGGGAAAGACTAGAGATCTCTTCAAGAAAATTAGACATACCAAGGGAACATTTCATGCAAAAATGGGCTTGATAAAGGACAGAAATGGTATGGACCTAACAGAAGCAGAATATATTAAGAAGAGATGGCAAGAATACATAGAAGAACTGTACAAAAAGGATCTTGATGACCCGGATAATCACAACGGTGTGATCACTCACCTAGAGCCAGACATCCTGGAATGTGAAGTCAAGTGGGCCTTAGAAAGCATCACTACGAACAAAGCTAGTGGAGGTGAGGGAATTCCAGTTGAGCTATTTCAAATCCTAAAAGATGATGCTGTCAAAGTGCTGCACTCAATATGCCAGCAAATTAGGAAAACTCAGCAGTGGCCACAGGATTGGAAAAGGGCAGTTTTCATTCCAATCCCAAAGAAAGGCAATGCCAAAGAATGCTCAAACTACTGCATAATTGCACTCATCTCACATGCTAGTAAAGTAATGCTCAAAATTCTCCAAGCCAGGCTTCAGCAATACATGAATCATGAACTCCCAGATGTTCAAGCTGGTTTTCGAAAAGGCAGAGGAACCAGAGATCAAATTGCCAACATCCCCTGGATCATGGAAAAAGCCAAAGCATTTGACTGTGTGGATCACAATAAACTGTGGAAAATTCTGAAAGAGATGGGAATACCAGACCACCTGACCTGCCCCTTGAGAAACCTATATGCAGGTCAGGAAGCAACAGTTAGAACTGGACATGGAACAACAGACTGGTTCCAAATAGGAAAAGGAGTGTGTCAAGGCTGTATATTGTCACCCTGCTTATTTAACTTATATGCAGAGTACATCATGAGAAACGCTGGACTGGAAGAAGCACAAGCTGGAATCAAGACTGCTGGGAGAAATATCAATAACCTCAGATATGCAGATGACATCACCCTTATGGCAGAAAGTGAAGAGGAACTAAAAAGCCTCTTGATGAAAGAGAAAGAGGAGAGTGAAAAAGTTGGCTTAAAGCTCAACATTCAGAAAACGAAGATCATGGCATCTGGTCCCATCACTTCATGGGAAATAGATGGGGAAACAGTGGAAACAGTGTTAGACTTTATTTTGGGGGGCTCCCAAATCACTGCAGATGGTGACTGCAGCCATGAAATTAAAAGACGCTTGCTCCTTAGAAGAAAAGTTATGACCAACCTAGATAGCATATTCAAAAGCAGAGACATTACTTTGCCGACTAAGGTCTGTCTAGTCAAGGCTATGGTTTTTTCAGTGGTCATGTATGGATGTGAGAGTTGGACTGAGAAGAAAGCTGAGCGCCGAAGAATTGATGCTTTTGAAGTGTGGTGTTGGAGAAGACTCTTGAGAGTGCCTTGGACTGCAAGGAGGTCCAACCAATCCATTCTGAAGGAGATCAGCCCTGGGATTCTTTGGAGGGAATGATGCTGAAGCTGAAACTCCAATACTTTGGCCACCTCATGCGAAGAGTTGACTCATTGGAAAAGACTCTGATGCTGGGAGGGATTGGGGGCAGGGGGAGAAGGGGATGACTGAGGATGACATGGCTGGATGGCATCACGGACTTGATGGATGTGAGTCTGAGTGAACTCTGGGAGATGGTGATGGACAGGGAGGCTTGGCGTCCTGCGATTCATGGGGTCGCAAAGAGTCGGACACAACTGAGCGACTGAGCTGAACTGAACTCTTTAAGGCTCTTAAAACTGAGAAGGGCCCTGTGGGGCTTCCAGGCATGGAGCATAGAGGCCTATTTTGTCACCTGTTCCTTGTTACTTGAGACTCTGGCCTCCCTGATTTCCAAAGGGCAGATTCAAACAGCTGCTAATCAAGGGAGGAGCTGCCAAGAAACGATCTGAAGCAAGATTAAAGGAACCTGAGAATCTCATCTAGAGTAGGAGAAGGACCACCTGAGATGACGTTGCTGCTGCTACTGCTGCTAAGTCGCATCAATCATATCCGACTCTGTGCGACCCCATAGACGGCAACCCACAAGGCTCCCCTGTCCCTGGGATTCTCCAGGGAAGAACATTGGAGTGGGTTGCCATTCATTCATAATTTGCCAGATGAGGTTAAGGGAGTGGAAGTCCTGTTGAGGCACCATAATCTTGTTAGAGACTCCACCCTTCAACAATTGTTATAAAACCCCTCTGCATGTTATCAAATCCTCTGCATGCTAATTCGCTTTCAGTTCAGTTCAGTTCAGTCGCTCAGTCGCAACCGACTCTTTGAGACCCCATGAATCACAGCACGCCAGGCCTCCCTGTCCATCACCAACTCCCGGAGTTCACTCAGATTCGCGTCCATCAAGTCAGTGATGCCATCCAACCATGTCATCCTCAGTCATCTCCTTATCCTCCTGCCCCCAATCCCTCCCAGCATCAAAGTCTTTTCCAATGAGTCAACTCTTCGCATGAGGTGGCCAGAGTACTGTAGTTTCAGCTTTAGCATCATTCCTTCCAAAGAAATCCCAGGGTTGATCTCCTTCAGAATGGACTGGTTGGATCTCCTTGCAGTCCAAGGGACTCTCAAGAGTCTTCTCCAACACCACACTTCAAAAGCATCAATTCTTTGGTGCTCAGCTTTCTTCACAGTCCAACTCTCACATCCATACATGACCACTGGAAAAACCATAGCCTTGACTAGACAGACCTTAGTCGGCAAAGTAATGTCTCTGCTTTCGAATATGCTATCTAGGTTGGTCATAACTTTTCTTCCAAGGAGCAAGTGTCTTTCAATTTCATGGCTGCAATCACCATCTGCAGTAATTTTGGAGCCCCCAAAAATAAAGTCTGACACTGTTTCCACTGTTTCCCCATCTATTTCCCATGAAGTGATGGGACCAGATGCCATGATCTTCGTTTTCCGAATGTTGAGCTTTAAGCCAACTTTTTCACTCTCCTCTTTCTCTTTCATCAAGAGGCTTTTTAGTTCCTCTTCACTTTCTGCCATAAGGGTAGTGTCATCTGCATATCTGAGGTTATTGATATTTCTCCCAGCAGTCTTGATTCCAGCTTGTGCTTCTTCCAGTCCAGCGTTTCTCATGATGTACTCTGCATATAAATTAAATAAGCAGGGTGATAATATACAACCTTGACATACTCCTTTTCCTATTTGGAACCAGTCTGTTGTTCCACGTCCAGTTCTAACTGTTGCTTCCTGGCCTGCATACAGATTTCTCAAGAGGCCGGTCAGGTGGTCTGGTATTCCCATCTCTTTCAGAATTTTCCACAGTTTCTTGTGATCCACACAGTCAAAGACTTTGGCATAGTCAATAAAGCAGAAATAGAGGTTTTTCTGGAACTCTCTTGCTTTTTCCATGATCCAGGGGATGTTGGCAATTTGATCTCTGGTTCCTCTGCCTTTTTGAAAACAAGCTTGAACATCAGGAAGTTCACGGTTCATGTATTATTGAAGCCTGGCTTGGAGAATTTTGAGCATTACTTTACTATCATGTGAGATGAGTGCAATTGTGCGGTAGTTTGAGCATTCTTTGGCATTGCCTTTCCTTAGGATTGGAATGAAAACTGCCCCTTTCCAGTCCTGTGGCCACTGCTGAGTTTTCCAAATTTGCCGGCATATTGAGTGCAGCACTTTCACAGCATCATCTTTCAGGATTTGAAACAGCTCTACCGGAATTCCATCACCTTCACTAGCTTTGTTCATAGTGATGCTTTCTAAGGCCCACTTGACTTCACATTCCAGGATGTCTGGCTCTAGATGAGTGATCACACCATTGTGATTATCTTGGTCATGAAGATCTTTTTTGTACAGTTCTTCTATGTATTCTTGCCATCTCTTCTTAATATCTTCTGCTTCTGTTAGGTCCAGACCATTTCTGTTCTTTATCGAGCCCATCTTTGCATGAAATGTTCCTTTGGTATCTCTAGTTTTCTTGAAGAGATCTTTAGTCTTTCCCATTCTGTTCTTTTCCTCTATTTCTTTGCATTGATCGCTGAAGAAGGCTTTCTTATCTCATCTTGCTGTTCTTTGGAACTCTGCGTTCAGATGCTTATATCTTTCCTTTTGTCCTTTGCTGTTCACTTCTCTTCTTTTCACAGCTATTTGTAAGGCCTCCCCAGACAGCCATTTTGCTTTTTTGCATTTCTTTTCCATGGGGATGGTCTTGATCCTTGTCTGCTGTACAATGTCACGAACCTCATTCCATAGTTCATCAGGCACTCTATCTCTTTAGTCTTGTCCAAATCTTTGCAACCCTGTGACTCTAGTCCACCAGGCTCCTCTGTTCATGGGATTCTCCAGACATGAATACTGGAATGGGTTACCAGGCCCTCCTCCAGGGGATTTTCCTGACCTAGGGATCGAACCAGCATCTCTTACATCTCCTGCATTGGTAGGTGCATTGTTTACCACTAGGGCCACCTGGGAAGCCCTCAAATCCTCTGGAGAGGGACATATATTTTTTTGAGACAGGAGTCCACTGCGGCCCCCTTTGCCTGGCAAAGTAATAAAGTTGTCCTTTTCTGCTTCATCCAAAACTGTCTCCTATATTCAATTCAGCACCAGGGTACACAGAAATGGAATTTGGCATCAATCTCTCCTGGGCTTTTGGGCAATTTACAACCCTACCCTTTATGAAGGCCAGTTTTGTTCTGCTTCAATTTTCCAATTCTCTCATGGCTTTGGCCTTATATGGTTCTGACTTAAGTTCAGTGATTACTGACAGGTTTACTCTAGGGCTTCTCTAGTGGCTCAGATGGTAAAGAATCTTCCTGTAAGGCAGGAGACCAAGGTTCAGTCTCTGTCTCAGGAAGATCCCCTGGAGAAGGGAATAACAACCCACTCCGTTTTCTTGTCTGGAGAATCCCATGAACAGAGGAGGCTGGTTCACAGGATTGCAAAGAGTCAGACATGACTGAGAGACTAACACTTTCACTAAATAGATCAAATAGCCATAGGAGGAGAGAGGAGTGTGTGTAATGGGATGATTTCTAGAAAAAGGGGTGACAATGGACTGGCAAACCCTCCAAAAGTTTTCCACAATGCATCACCCTTCCAAATTATAGTGTGTGTTTAAAATTCTGATCTCCAACTGAAATCCTACTTAGAGTTTGTGTGTAATTCAGGAAAACCAGAAACTAATTTAGAGGGCCAGAATAAACTGAGGAATATGAGTAGAGGGGAGAATAGTATTTCTTCTGAGTTTTGGCTTGCTGGCGTAGCAAACACATTTGTTGAAAAAGATGTTTTTCCCAAAGATGCCAAAAGTGGTAAGTGGAAAACTCTTCTCAGACTCCTTTATTAAGTAACTTTAGCAATCAAGGGTAGGAAATTTAAGGGATATTTTTCATGAGTCCTAAACTGCTGAAAATAGAAAGGAAAAAACAACATTATGTAAGGTCAGTATATAAAGACTGATCCAGGCAGTTAGGGAAGAAGCTATGTCTTTTAATGAATATACTCACCACATTATAGAATGAAAGTATTTCTATGAAAGCTTGGTATCTAATTATTCCTCCAACAATTACATTTTATTTGAATTGAGAAATGCTTCCTTTTATAATGCTAAATGAAAGATGTATTGTTCCAAAATAGGGACCAGTGTGTTTTTGCTGTTGTTCAGTCTCTAAGTCGTGTACAACTCTGCGATGCCGTGAACTGCAGCATGCCAGACTCTCCTCTCCTTCACTAGCTTCTGGAGTTTGCTCAGATTCCTGTTCATTGAGTTAGTGATGCTATCTAACTGCTTCATCCTCTGTCACCCCCTTCTCTTCCTGCCCTCAATATTTCCCAGCATCAGAGTCTTTTCCAATGAGTCAGCACTTTGCATCAGATGGCCGAAGTATTTGACCTTCAGCATCTGTCCTTCCAATGAATATTCAGGGTTGATTTCCTTTAGGATTGACTAGTTCGATCTTCTTGCAGTCCAAGGGACCATGATTATATGATATGGTTAATATCTACTAACTGGCTAGTTTAGTTAATGACAATTTGATTATTAACACAATAGTATTTTGTAATCAACAATTAACTTTGGGAAAATAAGAAATGTAAAAAGTTTAGAACCAGACCTATATGCCTCTTGATGTGATACAATAAAAAGTCCCTAGTACACATATGGTGAATTCTTGCCATTTGAATTGAATTGAATTAAAATAATCAGACCTAAAAATCTTATTTTTAATTTTCAGGAAATACAGAGCTTAAGAGAACCAATTAATCAAATCACTAGGAAGAAAAAGAAACTTATAGAAGATGGGACACTCAGGATAATTGGCCTGGTATTTTTCAACAAATCAATGTCATGGAAAAAGAAAGTGTGACAGCTGTTGTAGATTATATGACTTTAGAGTTCTCAAAAATAAATAGAATGTGTAATCCTCATTTAAACAAACCAGCTATAGAAGACATTTTGGGGACAACTGGAAACAATGTGAATATAAACAAGGTATTAGATGATATTAGAAGTAATAGTTAATTTTTTTAACTGTGATAATGATAGTACAGTTATGTGAGAAAGTGCTTACAGATGTACATGGAAGCATTTTGGAATGAAATATCATGAAATATGCAGTTTATTTCAGAATACTTCAATCAAAAATACATGAGGAAATATGGAAAAATATTAAAAAAAATTTAATTCTGGGTTTTGGATAAATGAGTTAACCACACTATTTTCTTCAAGTTGGAAAGTTTTCATAATAAAGAATTTTTTTACAAGAATCCAATATTTTGTAAGCTATTAAATCCTAATGAGTAAATCAGGATTAGATAAACAAGTAAAAATTGGATAAGATAAATGCAGAAACTATTAGTTTCATTTTCTTTCTCTCTGTCACTGAACCTATAATTTTCTATAATTTTGAGAAAGCTCAAAAGAACATTACAAATAGCTCTGGAAAGTATTCTTTCCTTTTTTCATCAACTTACATTAGCTTTTTACTCAAGAGGGAAAACATTATGTTGGTTTCCATTATCTTCAATTTCACAAAAATGGAAGGTAAAAACATCATAGATACCCTGAAATCCTTTGCAAAAGTTAATGTGCTGTATTCATAGATATGTTACTCTTTTGTTTACTGAAACATCTGAGCACCTCATTGTTGGTTTTACAATCTGAAAATGGGTGAACATGTTTATGGGGAATTCTGGTCAAATGCATGGAATTCTTGTTTAGTCTTCTGAGACTTGAGTTCAAGGCTTTTATATTCTGTTATTATCATAGATTTCAGGTCAGAGGCTTTGCTTTCCTGATGGCAGTTTGACTAAGTTTCTTACTTTACATCATTGGTATCATATGGTCTATGTGAATTAGAAAGGTCATCTGGTTATTGTCATGTGGCATATTACCTTGGTGGAATAATGGAGTGGCCTTCATGTGGGCACCCCCAGAGGCCATGAAAGAGAAAGGCTCTTACACCAAATTAAGATGTGCAAATCACACAGTTCATGAAGACAATTTAAAACACACAATGACAACAAAAACCTAAGAGCAAAGATTAAAAATGTAAGTATTGAATCGCCAGTCTATGTCTGACGCAGGATACAGCATGCTTGGGGCTGGTGCATGGGGATGACCCACTGAGATGTTATGGGGAGGGAGGTGGGAGGGGGGTTCATGTTTGGGAACACATGTAAGAATTAAAGATTTTAAAATTTTAAAAAAAATAAAAAAAATAAAATAAAACACACAATGAGAAGCAAGGGGAAAGAGATGGGGTAGGTTCACATACGTAGGAAAGGGTACCAGTGGCAAAATAACCACACTTCCTGAATCTAAGGTTTGGCTGTGGTTCTCTCTCTCCCTCCTGAAACCATCTTCGCTGCTATCATTGTGGTTATGGGGACCAGACTTGAAGCTCAAGCAAGGAAGACCACACACAGAAGGGGACCCAGGCACACATGACTCTGCCAGAGAGACACAGGGTAAAGCACACCTGGCCACAGCTGTAGTTCACCAGTAAACCTGCTGAATAGTCATGGATTTTATCTACATTTTCTGGGCAGAGCACATGAGGGGCCAGAATGGGACTATACTCAGCAATGGATGGTTGATTTAGAAAAAATAACACAGCTTCTTGCTATTTGTAATGGTTATGATGCGGTCTTTCCATCCCTTCCTAACTCTCAATAGACTTGATTTTTTGAATCATGTGTTGCATTTATTCTATGCTGAACATATCTTACAGGTTACCAAATTACTGTTTATTTAACACATCTTCAGAATTCAGTCTATGTCTCTCAAGCCACTTGCTTACTCATTATTTGTACTTAGCATAATGTATAAGTGTTAAAGCTACTAGCTTTATTGCAATTTATGCTTGACACTTCTAATGAGTTCCAGCCATCCTGTTCGTTTTACTCTGGGACCACTAGTGGATGAATGAACCCATCTGGACTTAAATTTACATGTTTGTTAAATGAAGTGGAGGAAGGAAATTTTAGAGAGTCAGTCTTTTTATCAACTATTCCCCTTGTGCACTTCTCCTAGTGTTAGATAATCTAGAATGTGTAAAAGCAAAACAATGGAAACAAATAGGTCTCCATTTTCCATATTGGTTAATAGGCTGTGAATGTAAAAGGTGTTGCTTTGATCATTTTACATTGAGTAATATTTGTCATTTTACAATTATGACAATGATGGCAATGATATCTTACAGTTACCAAACTATACTGTTAAAGTGCTTTGAGTTAAATTACATTTGCTGATGACCAAAGTAACCATGTAAAGTAAATTACAGAAGGTAATGATGCCACTTTACAGACAAGGACATAATCAGGGGAAATGAAATGACATGTGCTAATTTCTGGCCACTCATTGACTGGACCATGTCCTTACAAATAAATATCTTTATTACAAGGGGAGCTAACTCACAGCTGTTTCTGTTTTTCTTCAACACATTTATTTTCCAGCTCTGATTCCACATTTACCAAATGAACTTCCAATTGAGAACTTTGTTTTCAGTTTGAGTGCTCGGAATAGTCAGATCATTGCAAATGCCAGGATATTATGCAACCAAATATGTTTCTTAGTCAGTATTACTATACAGAATCCTAATAAACTATAGAGCTCAATGGATATAGTAATCAAATCTGTTGGATTACTATTTTATCCTTACTGCCTTGCACCATGCTTGGTGCTTTGTTAGTGTTAAACAACTGTTGAAAGAAAGAAAGAATGAATGAATAGATTAACTCATGAGTAAAAAGTCAAGACCTGAAATAGAAGGCTGAATTTCTCCCTTTAAAGATACCTAGCAAGTAAAGACGGAGAAGGCAATGGCACCCCACTCCAGTACTCTTGCCTGGAAAATCCCATGGATGGAGGAGCCTGGAAGGCTGCAGTCCATGGGGTTGCTGAGGGTCAGGCACGACTGAGTGACTTCACTTTCACTTTTCACTTTCATGCATTGGAGAAGGAAATGGCAACCAACTCCAGTGTTCTTGCCTGGAGAATCTCAGGGACGGGGGAGCCTGGTGGGCTGCCGTCTCTGGGGTCACACAGAGTCGGACATGACTGAAGTGGCTTAGCAGCAGCAGCAGCAGCAAGTCAAGATGGGCTTCCCAAGTGGTGCAGTGGTTAAGAATATGCCTGCCAGTGCAGAAGACACAAGAGATGTGGGTTCGATCCCTGGGTTGGGAAGATCCCCTGGAGAAGGAAATGGTAACCCACTCCAATATTTCTTGCCTGGAAAATTCCATGCACAGAAGATCCTGGCAGGCTATCTAAATCACCAGGGCATCCTAACCCAATGCCATAAAAAAATTCATGAATAAAGCTTATTCACTTTTCCACATTTCCCAGGATACATGGTATGGCTGGACCAGGATAAAAATCTGATTTAAGTACCATATTGTCCTCAAAAATCCCTCCACTGACAAAGCTTGTCAGAAATTTGACTCTTCTTTTGGCCAAAGTTCTCTTCCAGAAGACTCCAAATTCTCTCCTCTAAATGACCCCAGACATATCATTCCTCCATTAGTTAAGGCTAAACCTTTGTACTGAAAAAAGCAGAAGCTCTTCTCCCTTGATTCTGTCCTCTACTCTCTTCCACCCCTAAAAGCCCCTCTCAGAGCAATAATTTGTGAAATTTGTTTCTGCTTTTGATTACTGATTAATAGGAAAAGAAAGCAAAAAAAATGCTGGCAGGAGTGTAAATTATTAACAATACAACTGCTTTGGAAAATTGCTTAGCAGTATCTACTGAAGAGCAACATTTGCATACTCTGTGACCCATTTGTAGGTATATGCATAAAAAATATATACATATATTTATCAAAAGACATATTCAAGGATATTATGATACTTTTGGTAGTATTTCCAAGCAAGAAAGTGTGCAAAAATCCCTCAAGAGTAAAAAAAAAAAAAACCTTAGTATGTTCAAACAATAGAATATAATGTAGCTATGAGAATGAATAACTTACAATCACACACACAAATGTGGATAATTATCACATATTTTTGAGTGAAATAAGCCAGACACAAAACGAGTACCTACCGTATTATTCACTTTATGCAAAGTTAAAAAACAGACATGTGTGGTTAGAAGTTGGGATAGTGAGGACCCTTGTGGGCAGGGTAGTGACTGAAAGAAATACTTCCAGTCCCTTGGAAGCTTCTAGAGTTCTGATGATATTCTAGTTCTTTAACTGGGTGCTGACTATACAGGTGAGTTGAGTTAGTAAAAATTTATTGAGATGTGCACTATGATTTATGTACTTTTGTATGTATAATGTACTTATATAAAAGATTTTCTTTCAAAGAAAGCCAAAGCAAAAAGAAATTTTATTCTTGTTGAGAAAATATAGCAGTGAATACATGATAAGGTAAATAATAAATAACACTGAAGTGGATGAAAGTGAAAAAGTCAGAGTCTTAACTTTTTAAAAATTTATTTATTTTTAATTGAAGGATAATTGCTTTACAATATTGTGCTGGTTTCTGCCAAACATCAACATGAATCAACCATAGGTATGCCTATGTCCCCTCCCTCTTGAACCTCCCCCCTGCCTCCCTCCCCATTCCACCCCTCTAGGTTAAATATAAGGTGCAATATTGTTTATCTTGATTAATGATAAATCACTTCTTCCACCCCTCCTTATCTGGTACCACCTTCCCTTTTTTCTACTTATATGGGATGTGAATTTTGTTATCAACCATATGAAAATCTTAATGGATTTTTGTTAACATTGCTCTGAACAAAAGATACCAGTAGTTGGTTTTCATATACACACATATACGCATACAAGCACAAACCACAGGAAAATTGAGAAAACCAAGGTTCTATGGAGACTGCCTATTTGTTAATTACTAATTAATTGATAGAAAGAAAAATGGTGATTGTCAAGTCTCCTGAAGCATTTGTTTGTCCCCTTTCTGGAAGGAAAGGATTGAAATGCTAAATCACTCTTTATAAAAGGCATCAGTCTCTTCATAAGGAGCGAGAAATCCAAGTGGAGTGACATTTTCTTTCTCTGTGTTTACTTTGCTGCTTTGCCTGATTAATGTTCTAATAAGAAGTTGAGGGAGAAGCTAGGAGAGCAGCTGATGTAGAAAGGATTAATCAGTCCCAGAACAGTCAGGATCCCAGTGTACCCTAGCTCACACCATCTCAGGAAGAATAAGACAATTTTGCCAAAACTTCTACATCAAAGATTAGAATATCCAAGTGTAACCAAAAAAAGTCGAAGATAGGGCTGGATTGTAAGTACAGTTGGAAGGATTTTCTCAGAGTTTCCTAGTATTGAAATGCTTTATTTAATGGGAACTGTAAATTCTTAATCTTGAAAGGACCTTGGGAGAAAGCGTCACAGTGGCCATGTTACCCCGTGTGCTAAGGTGCTTCAGTCGTGTCTGACTCTTTGCGGCCCCATGGACTGTAACCCGCCAGGCTCCTCTGTCCATGGGATTTTCCAGGCAACAATACTGGAGCAGGGTGCCATGCTCTTCTCCAGGGGATCTTCCCTACCCAGGGATCAAACTCGCCTCCCTTGTGTCTCCCGCACTGGCAGGCAGGTTCTTGACCACTAGCACCACCTGGGTTATACTATAGGAGAAACAAAGTAGGTGTCTTCAGTGCTGAAATCTTTCAGGAGAATGTGCTACCTATGAAAACTAATGTCAAAGTCTTTGTGCAAATTTTAAATATGTGGCATATAGTTTCCTACAAGCTTGCCAAAGAAAATAAAACATACTGTATTTGTCTTAGGCAAATATCACCAGTTATAGTCCACAGACAAAAATAGACGAAGTTATTAGCCTGACCCAAATCAAAAATAAATTCAGCTTCTTGGAGATCAAAGGTAAATACAACTAAACACAGTATAACCCCCTAACACTTGTATTGTAGACATTTCCAGATGATTGAAGAAATAGAGATTGCAATGTACATTGGTTTCCAGGGAATGCAGCTGCCTATTTATTAGCATTTCTTTGGTCTTATTGAACAGGTTGGCTAATGACAATGTATTTCTTCTCAAAAGATTCCCCCTCCCCAAGAAGCCATTTCTTTTTGTTAGAAAAGTTGAGTGATTTCAATATGCCTCACTGGTCAAACTCTGGTGGCTCTCTCTAACAGAATTCTTTTTACATGGAGCAGTGCCTTTTGTAGCTGACTCTTCTGATGGGCCCTATTTTCAGTCTCAACCTTAAATGTAGGCCACTGTTTTCTGCCTCTGCTGCAAGAAGCAGAAACCACCATTGAAATAAGTTGTAGCATTGGCACCTTGTGGACTGATTGTATCATTGTTTATTTGGAAGCCAACCAACTTATCTTCTTGAGGTGGTGTAATATGGCACAAAATGTGTGGGATCTGAGGTCAGAGGATCAGGATTGAAACCTGGCTGAGATGCTTATTTATTTCATTTCTTTAAATGTAAAATGAGGAGTGTTATCAATAATTCCAACAGCACAGAGTATTCGTGAGGCTTCAGTTATAACTGCATGGAGAAAAAATTGTAAATATGAAAACAGAAGACACAGGTAAAGTAGCTGAGCAGAAACTGCTGTTGCCCCACCCCACTTCCCTTCTCCACTCTCATATTTCTTCTCAAAAGATACCCCCTCCCCAAGAAGCCATTTCTTTTCAGTCAGAAAAGTTAGAAGCCTCTGAGTTCACCTGTGGTCTTTCCTGAGCCTGGTGGTATTTAGTCGCTAAGTCGTGTTTGACTCTTGTGACCCCATGGACTGTAGCCTGCCAGGCTCCTCTATCTGTGGGATTTCCCAGGCAAGAATACTGGAGTGGGTTGCCATTTCCCTCGCCAAAGGATCTTCCCGATCCAGGGATCGAACCCCTGTCTCCTGCGTTGCAGGTGAATTCTTTACTGACTGAGCCACCAGGGAGGCCCTGAGCCTGGTTCCAACCTAAAGTGCCTGAGTCTCTTTGCTTCTCAACCTGAGCCCTTTGGTTCTACAGGAGCTTGGTTAGGTGTACACTGATGGAACAGGGTGATGCAGAAAGTTGATGTCACTCAGGACAATTCTCAAACAACTGAGGATTGAAGTTGGTAGAGAAATACCTCAGTTTTCAGAGTATACTTCACATAGTTTCCCAGTGTTCCCACCAGGATTGAGCCCCAATAACAATGGTAACTTGTTTTTTAACATGGCCTCTTTTGACTTTTCTCCTCCCATGTCTCACTTTCTCCATTTCTTCATTTATGCAACCTTGGATCACTTCCCAAATAAAGTACATCTCAAGGTCTGCTTTGAGTCGGGGTAGGGCAAATTAAGAGAGTGGTAGTGGTTCTTGAATTGCTTGGGTAGACTCACTCCTCCACATCCTCATCCCCAACTTCTCCAAACCAAAGGGACCATCTTTCCCAGTTCCTATTTCTGGGTGAAGGGTATGCCACTGCTCTGGATTGTCTGAAGCCTCAAAGCTCTGATTCAGCATGTGAGGTGATTCCAGAATATCTCTGGATTGCAGCAAGTCTTGAGACACCAAGTGCAGAAGTTCACAACTGAGGAATGGGACTTAGGATGACTCTTTTATCATTTTGATGAGTGTTTAAAATGTACTTTTTAATGGAGGTTATTCATAAGCTTCCCCAATTTTATATTTGTACAAATGAATGACTTATGTATTCGGTTCTTGTGTTTATTCAATGAATATTCTAGTTTCCTGTGTGTCAGACACAGTGCTGGGCAGTGACAATACAGTGATAAAGACAGCATAGGTGGACCACGTTCTCATGGAACTTAGATTCTATGAGGACATACAGACGATAAGCCACCAATTAGATAATCTACTTTTTGATCATAATTGTGATAAGTACCATGAAATATAATATATCAATTTGATTGGGCTTCTGAACTTCTAGCGACAAAACACTATGCAAACCAAAAAATAGAATCATCGCTCTATTCTTAGCCTTTGTGATGGTTATCATACTCTTTACTTACTTAGTTTTATTTCCCATTTTGTCTGACAGTGGAAGGACAGAGTGCTGCATGTTTCTGTTTTGTTACTCTCAACAGCACAATGACTGTCAATGCCATTAACTGGTTCCAAGAATCTTTTACTGCTGCCTATAGTGGCAGAATGAATTATTGATGGGGTTAATCTTCTCCCAAATAATTTAGGCCTTCTGCAGTTTACAGCAGTAAGTTTCACGAGTGTGTATTTACCACAAAAACCTCCCCTTTTTGGCTTTCATAGTAGCTGTAGGAGACATTTGTTACCTTGTTCTATCACTCTATGTACTGTTAAATATAATGGCAATGGTTTAATGTCATAAAACATAGGAAGACTGCTGAGACTTGAATATAATCAATTTATTCCAATTCTAGTTTAGGTGAAAATTTATCACTAAATCGCCTTTTTTAAAGGGCTGCTTTGGTTATTTAATATTGATCTCAAAATGATTAAGAAGTGGAACACTATTGATCTTTAAACAACAAATAAAAAAGTCCTTGTAATTAGACCAAGAACCAGACTGCAAAACTTTTAGATTCTATTATAGAAGTAGACTTTCAGTTCAGTTCAGCTCAGTCACTCCGTGGTGTCCGACTCTTTGCAACCTTGTGGACTGTAGCATGCCAGGCTTCCCTGTTCATCACCAACTCCTGGAGCTTGCTCAAACTCTTGTCTGTCAAGTTAGTGATGCCATTCAACCATCTTATCCTCCTTTGTTCCCTTCTCCTCCATTTGCTGCTAGAGTTGCATCTGCAAGATACATAGTTTGCCTAGGTTGGAAATTCTTATGAGGGAAACAGTCCAGTTAACTGTGGAATGAAAGACATAAATATTGACATTTTTAAAGAGCATGTAGTATAGCTATGGGACTTCCCTGGTGGCTCAGACAGTAAAGCGTCTGCCTACAATGAGGGAGACCCAGGTTCAATCCCTGGGTCAGGAAGATCTCCTGGAGAAGGAAATGGCAATCCATTCTAGTATTCTTGCTTGGAAAATCTTATGGAAGGAGGAGCCTGGTAGGCTACAGTCCATGGGATCACAAAGAGTCAGACATAACTGAGCGACTTCACTTTCAACGTTCAATATAGCTCTGGGGCTTCCCTGGTGGCTCAGTGGTAAAGAATCCGCCTATCAATGCAGGAGACTCGGGTGCAATTCCTGGGTTTGGAAGATCCTCTGGAGAAGTGCATGGCTACCTGCTTCAGTGTTCTTGCCTGGGAAATCCCATGGACAGAGGAGCCTGGTGGGCAACAGTCCATGGGGCTGCAAAAGAGTTGGACACGACTTAGCAACTAAACAACAATATAGCTAGATTTGATAATGCCCACCAATGATTTAGAGTGAAAATCACTAATTCATCACTAAATCTTAGAAAACCATTTTGAGGGAAGAAATTGGGAGGAGCATACAATGATTCTCCTTAGTTCATGCTTCCTGAATTATTTTCTGGTCATGTCCGTGTCCTGATATTCCTTGAGCTAGAGTGATTCATATAGTTCTGATGGCTTTAAAGCCATTTCCCCACTTGGGAGAAATATCTAAGAAGAACTCATTGTGACATCTGGTTGATTCAGGTTAAAAAAACTAAGTTTTCTAGATAACTGAAATTTATTCCAGTCATAAAACAGTTTGTTTTAGATGAAAAACCTTATCAGAAATTTCCTTGCCTTTCTATCCTCAAAGAAGCATGTTTTTCAGGATGATTTCTGGCTGCTCTGCTCTATTTCAGATGAAGGTCTTCTTCATAAGGAGCATGTTTGTGCAATATTCTAAGCACCTGAACTTGTCTATTTCCCCTATAAAATCCTATTCATTCCATGACTAAGGATTTTTGAATGGGCTATTTATTTTTACTTTATCTAAACATTGGGTTGACACTTTAGGAACTGGTATATGAATGTTTTTCTCATCTCCATTCATATCTAAAATGCTCCATTACAGATGTTATTCAGGACCATATTTTTTAACACCCCAGTGCTCACTAAGTGCAGAAATTCTTATCCTTAATTGGACTCTTATAGCAAATTCCACAACCACCCCACCTAGCAATAAAAATAAAGAAATAGAAGAACTGGACACCTCATTTTATAATTCGGCTCCCATTCCTTTATATGATTTCTGTACCATGTCAACTACAAATTGGCACTTGCCATGTACATCTACAAGGATTAAATCATGAGCTGCTATAGCCACTGACCTTCAACAGCCCCTGAAAGGACTTCAAGGTGGAGAGTAGAAATGAGGCACTCTGTGCTGGGGTGGGGACTGGCAGGACAGGTCTTCGGATAGTTAGATATTCTCAGGAGCCAATTTTATGAGCCCAATTCTTGTATCTCCTCATATCTAGAAGAGTACTAAAATCGTTCACAGTGATGACTGTTTCTTGTAACTAGCAAAAACTTTTTGGGAAAAAAAAAATGTGCTTGATTGCATGTACTCTCCCTTCACCAAAATCACATTTGACCTCCCTCTCTCCACTTTGGAGCAGTTTCTCAGAGCCATCTGAGTTGCTTTCTCCAGGGCTGCAGTCTCATTTTTTTCTAAATAAAACTTAACTGGCAACTCGCATGTTGTGCATTTCTTAAAGTCTACAACCACCTGCTGAATTCTAAAAATAATTTTTTTCAAAGCAGTGGTTGGTTTAAAAGAAATCTTTCTTTGCCACACTCTTCTAAATTTCAATACCAGTGATAAAACCCATCAGTAGGAATTTCACTTTTTAAATTAAAATTCTCACCTTTCCTGAGTTAACTCGTCTCTGTACAGGTATATACATGAATATGCCATTTATATTCAACTTGCTTTATTGGGGTGGATGAGTATAAAGAAGATAAAGATGGAAGCTGATAAAATAAAATCAAAATCAAATGACAATTTTATAATAGTAATTGTACTCAGTTTATAATGCATATCTGAATTAAAACTTCACCTTTCACCTGTACTGAACAGTATGTGCAGTTATATCTTTGAGCCTTGTGTGGTATTAGCTATAAGGTGTTTGAAGGAGAAAAGAAAGTGAAGTCTACCAGAAGGTTTGTCTTCTCTCTTCAGAGGGCTTTGGTAATGAAATTGCCTATACTCTGTGTTTCAGTTTCAAAGGCCAACAGCAGTGGTAATCTCTGCAGTGGCTAATTAACATTTCATTACCAGGTTCTAACATCCTGGTCATCCATTGTGACCTATTCAAAAGGCGTACTTCTTGCTTTCAAAAGGATTTTACTCTTCAACTGGAAAGCAAAATACCTTTGGCTTTATTCAAATATATCTGAAGAGGTACTTCATTACTTAAGGATTCATACCTTGTTGTCTATATGTTATTTACACTTATTAACAAATACCCACCACTCTAAATCCTAACTATAGTCATAGGCTCAATATAATTTCATTCATATAATGTTAAAAGATATTAGCTTAAAATTATAAAAATAATAGTGATGTATACAGTTCTAAGCGATGGCCCATCTAATAGTAAATATTTTGCTCCTTTAAAATTTCCTGCCTCAGGCTTCTTTTATCAACACCATATGCTATAATATGGGCATCCCAGGTGGCTCTAGTGGCAGGGAATCTGGGTCGGGAAGATTCCCTGGAGTACAAAATGGCAATCCATTCCAGTATTCTTGTCTGGAAAAATCCCATGTACAGAGGAGCCTGTCAGGCTACAGTCCATGAGGTTGCAAAAGAATCAGACATGACCGAGCAACTAAACAGTAAACAACATGTTATGATAAGGAAGTACATTGAAGAGGACATCAGAATTTGAGAGAGAGAGAAGATTATCTAAATGAACATCATTCATTTAAAGAGCAGGGCATTTTCTTTGGATTTTAGTAATCATTATAGAATAAGAATCTAAAAGGGTTGGAAGGGAAGAAATCTTAGAAATCTTCATCTTCATCTTATTGCTTCTCAAGGACATGAGAGATAGGTTGTGAGGTCCAGGTTGGGAACAGATATCCATAATTCTCTGAAGCTTCTATGCCCAGAGCTAGTCTCCTGGGGAACCTGCACGTCATTGGCCTCTCTGAAGCAGGCATCACTAAAACCCACACTTTCAAAGGTTTTGCTCCACATTGTTCTCACTCTTGCGGACAGTCCCAACTTCTTTCTTGTGGAACAATTCTGTTTCATTTATATGTTTTGCTCAAATAAAACGGTTTACAAGAAGTCATTTTGCCTAGGATTCATCATCAATGGGAATGGTAATGATATCCTTGCCTAGGAAACTCAGGAAGAGTCAGATAC
This sequence comes from Capricornis sumatraensis, assembly GCF_032405125.1. Classification (NCBI taxonomy): domain Eukaryota; kingdom Metazoa; phylum Chordata; class Mammalia; order Artiodactyla; family Bovidae; genus Capricornis; species Capricornis sumatraensis. The sequence continues at coordinate 100,984,810 of NC_091092.1, read as the reverse complement.
TCTTCAGCTTCTGAGAATGACATCCTTTCCTTCCGTGTGTGTGTGTGTGTATATGTGTGTGTGTGTGTGTGTAACCAGGACAAATAGGAGGATGGCAGTGAGAATTTTTGAGAGGAGTGTAGCAGAGTGAGAAAAGAAGCTTCTCAAACAGAAGTTGTTGATGCCTTACTCATATTCTGTCAAAGCATTTTAGTTCTGAATTTCCAACTGTCAGCCCCTGACTTCCTTTGCCCAAGAAAATTCTCTGGTCTTCAGAGCCGGCTTTGTCCACCTTCAGGACAGGCTTGAAGTGCTCTGGGGTCTTTCTTTATCCACACTATCTGCTAGATAGATGCCTCAACCAGTGATTGACAGGAGTTGGAGTGTAACTATACCAGTTTCTTCATACTTCTGAACCTGAAGGTGAGATATTTCTGAGCTGTCTATTCTACACTATTTATTAGAGTCTGCTTGTGGGCTTGTACTCCAGTTCTGTAAAAGTCCTGATCAGTGTAACAGCATAATAAAATATACAATCACAATACCAGATAAAACTTTCCAGAAGGAAGGGGAAAGCTATCATCTACAGATAGATACTTGACCTAAGAAAAAGAACTGAAAACCTTTAGAATTAAAAAGTTCCATAAAATTTCAGAATAAAGATCTGCTTACATACATATCAGAAAATACTATTGAAATTAAAATATGAATTCAATAATAGTATCAGTATCATAAAACCTAAAAGGCACAGCTCTAACATGAAAATGCAGAATCTCTATGAATAAGACCAAACAAGAGAAAACATTTGAAAAAAAACAAAACCCAGCAACATACCATATTGCTGAATTAGAAAATCAAATTTTTTAGAGAGTGCATTTCTTACCAAATTCGTTTAAAGATTTAACTCAGTCCCAATTAAAATTATTATATTTGTAAATAGGTGCAATTATTTTAAAGTTTAGCTAGAAGAGGTAAACAGGCAAGAACAATTTTTAAAATATAAGAAAAATTTTAAAATCTCCAAATTTACCATGAAGCTGCAGTAATCAAGACAATGTGATGTTGGCAAAAGTCCAGATACACAGATCAATGGAATAAAATGGAAAGCCTAGAAGTAGACTCTGGGAAAGCCCAGAAATATAGTCAACTGATTTTTCAGTTGAAAGTTTTATTGAACTAATGTGAAATGTACATGTAGTTATAAGAAATAATACAAAGCGATCACTTTTACATTTTACCCAGTTTTTCTCAATGTTTTTATCCAGTTTTGTTTTTCACAAAACCATAGCAAAATACTACAAGAACACTGACATTAATACAACCTGTTAACCTTGTTCAGATTTCCCCAGTTTCACTTCTATTTATGTGTGTGTATGTACTTAGTTTTTAGGGCTTCCCTGGTGGGTCAGTGGTAAAGAATCCGCCTGCCAATGCAGAAGATGTGGGTTCAATACCTGGATAGGGAATATCCCCTGGAGAAGGAAATAACAACCCACTCAAGTATTCTTGTCTAGGAAATTCCATGGACAGAGGAACCTGGTGGGTTACAACCCATGGGGTCTCAAAAGAGTCAGATTCGACTTAGTGACAAAAAGACAGTTTATTTACAAGTTAATTTCATCTAAGTTTTGTGTATCCACCATCATAGACAAGACAGAATAGTTCCATCACCAAAGGATTGAAAAATTACTCTTCTGTAACTGCAGCAATGTCTCCTGCTACCACTCTTTATCTCGTCACCAAACTTTGGCAGCTACTAAACTGTTCATCATTTCCATAACTTTGTCATTTTGAGAATGTCATATAAATGGACTCATACCCTTTGTCTTTGTGATGGGATTTTTTCACTCACTGTGAATTCTCTGGAGATTCACCCATGTTGTTGAATGCATCAAGTTGGTTTCTTTTTATTACTGAGTAGTATTCCGTGGTATGTATTTGCTGTAATTTGTTTAACCATTCACCTGTTGGAAGACATCTAGGCTGAGTCCAGTATTTGCCTACTGTGTTTAAAGATGTCATGAATATTTATGCACAGGATTTTGTGCAAACATAAAGTTTAGTTTTTCTAAGATAAATGCTCAATAGTGAAATTGTTGTCTCTTGTGTTAATTTCATGTTCATTTTATAAGAAACTGCCAAATAGTTTTCCGGGTTGTAACATTTTATATTCCCACCCAGCAATGTATTAGGGATCCAGTTTCTTCTTATTCTTGGTAGCATTTGGTGTTGTATCTATTTTTTATTTTAGCCATTCTGATAGGTATGTAGTCGTATCATGCTATACTATTAATTGACAGTTGGATACTTTGGTGTTGGTTTTCATTGATGAATAATGATCTGGAACATCTATGTGTTCACTTGCCATCTATAGTGAAATATCTCTTCATGTATTTTGCCCATTTTCTAATTAGATTTTTTTGGATGTTTTTACTGTTGAGTGTTGAGAGTTCTTTGTATATTCTATACACTAGTCCTTTGTTAGATGTGTGGTTTTCTGCAAATACTTTATTAGTCCATAGCTTATCTTTTCATGCTCTTTACACATGCTTTTGTAGAACAAAAACTTTTTGTTTTGATGGGGTACAATTTATCCATTTTCCTTGTATTAATCATGATTTTGGTGCTTAATATAAGAACTCTTTGTCTACCCTTAGAGCTCTAAGATTTTATCCTGTGTATTTTCTTAAAGTATTATAGATTTACATTTTATATTTAAGCCCATGAGCCAGCTTGAATTAATTTTGCAGAAGATTATGGATATTCCATTGCTTACTTTATTTTTCATTGTCCAAATTGTTTTAGCTAGTCTAGGTCTTGGTTATCTTCCATGTAAATTTTGGAAAAAGCTTGTCTAAGTCTACATCAAACTTTACTAGAGTTTTGATAAGAATTGCATTAAACCTATAGATCAGTTTAAGGGAGAACTGACATCTTGAGTCTTCTTATCCAAGAACATAGATATATCTCTCTATTTATTTAGACCTTATTTGATTTCTTTCATCAACATTTTGTAATTTTCAACATATAGATCCTATATATATTTTTTGTTAAAGGTATACCTAAAATTTTCATTTTCTTTAAAAGATTGTAAGTAGTATTATGCTTTTAATTTTGGTTTCCCAATGTTCGTTGTGCATGTATGGAAATGCCACTGATGTTTGTATATTTATCTTGTATCTTGCAACTCGGGAAGACTTACTTATTAGTTCAAGGAGTTCTGGGGTTTGGGTTTTTTGTTTTTGTTTTGGCAGATTTCTTTGGATTCCTACATAGAAATCATGTCATCTGTAAATAGAGGCAGTTTTTCTTCCTTTAATCTGTAGGTCTTTTATTTATTTTCTTGTCTTATTGCAGTGGCTAGAATTCTCAGTACTATGTTGAGTAATAGTGGTAAGAGTGGACTTATTTATCTTTTTCTTGATATTAGGGGAAAAGCAGTGAGTCACTCATCATTAAGCAAGATTTAGCTATATAGGTTTTTTGTAGATAGTTTTTATCAAGTTAAGGCAATTCCTCTCTATTCCTAAACTGCTGAGAGTTTTTTCATGAAAGGAAGTTGGAGTTTTTCAAGTGCTTTTCTGTATCAATTGATATTATTATTCCTTACTCTGTTGATATGATGGAATACATTGATTCTTAATATTCAATCAGCCTTGCAAACCTGAAATAAATTGTATTTATCAGGATATCTAATTCTTTTTATATATTGTTCATTTAGTTTGCTAGTGTTTTGCTGAGACACTGCATCTAAGCTCATGAGAGAAAAAATAAGTATCTAAAAGAATATCTAAAGATTACTTTTTTGCATCAGTCTAGACTGATTTTGATTGCAGCCATGAAATTAAAAGACACTTACTCTTGGGAAGGAAAGTTATGACCAACCTAGATAGCATATTCAAAAGCAGAGACATTACTTTGCCAACAAAGCTAGTCAAGGCTATGGTTTTTCCAGCGGTCATGTATGGATGTGAGAGCTGGACTGTGAAGAAAGCTGAGCACCAAAGAATTGATGCTTTTGAACTGTGATGTTGGAGAAGACTCTTGAGAGTCCCTTGGACTGCAAGGAGATCCAACCAGTCCATTCTGAAGATCAGTCCTGGGTGTTCATTGGAAGGACTGATGCTAAAGCTGAAACTCCAATACTTTGGCCACCTTTATGCGAAGAGTTGACTCATTGGAAAAGACTCTGATGGGGTCTGGAGGGATTGAGGGCAGGAGGAGAAGGGGACGACAGAGGATGAGATGGCTGGATGGCATCACTGACTTGATGGACATGAGTTTGATGGACTCTGGGAGTTGGTGATGGACAGGGAATCCTGGCATGCTGCAATTCACGGGGTCGCAAAGAGTCAGACACGACTGAGTGAACTGAACTGAACTGAGGCTGATTTGGGGGCTTCCTTGGTAGCTCAGACAGTAAAGAAACCGCCTACAATTCAGGAGACCTGGGTTCAATTCCCGGGTTGGGAAGATCCCCTGGAGGAGGGCATGGCAACCCACTCCAGTCTGGAAGGCTATAGTCCATGCAGTTGCAAAGAGTTGGAAATGACTGAGCAGCTAAAACTTGTAGCATACTAGTGCTGGTTGGCCCCATAAAATGAATTTCAAAATGTTCTCTCCTCTTCTGTTTTATATATATATATATATATATATATATATATATATATATATATATATATATATATATATAAAATCATGTAAAATTGGTGTCAACTCAGTTAAATGTTTGGTAGAGTTTTTCAGTAGTGGTTTCTTTGGAGATTTTTCTTTCTGGGCCTCTTTAATTGTGAATTTATTTTTTAAAAGTCATAAGTCCATTTAAAGAATCTGTTTCAGTGTTTTTGGCTGAAAACTGTAAAGTTGAAGACAAAATGAACTGTGTGCAAACACTGTACTCTAGTTAATTTGTTTCTTGCAACAGTATATGTTAAGTCTCAAGTTAGTAGATACCCAAGTTGAATAAGTAGATAATTGGATAATGCACAGTGGGAGTCAAGTTTCTCACTCTTGATGAGAGAAGTAACTGATATGCAAGAGCAGAGTCTAGAATGATCCATGGAGTAATAAATTAAAGTTGGAGACAGCAGTATGAACTCATGTTTAAGCTTAATATAGATAGAAATGGATGGAGAAAGAAATAATTATAGATATGCATGTACATATGGGTAGGAACACAGACATATATTTTTTTAGCTCTGTCTACTGAGAGGGCCTAGAAGCAATGATACATAGGTAGCAGCAACCAAATCCAGGGTTTTTATCTTGGTTTCTAAAGACCATTTTCCAATTTAAAAGAACCAGGGATACTTGTAGAAATAGCTGATTCTAGGGCAATTGTGTGTGTGCTAAGTACTTCAGTTGTGCCCAATTCTTTGCAACCCTATGGACCATAGTCTGCCAGGCTCCCCTGTCCATGGGTATTCACCAGGCAAGAATACTGGAGTGGGTTGCTATTTCCTGCTCCAGGGGATCTTCCCAACCCAAGGATTGAACCCACATCTCTCAAGTTTCCTGCAGTGGCAGACGAGTTCTTCATCACTAGCACAACGTGGAAAGCCCAGGACTATAGTTCAGTTCAGTTCAGTTCAGTCACTCAGTCGTGTCTGACTCTTTGTGACCCCATGAATCACAGCACGCCAGGCCTCCCTGTCCATCACCAACTCCCAGACTTCACTCAAACTCACGTCCATCCAGTCGGTGATGTATTCCAGCTATCTCATCCTCTGTCATCCCCTTCTCCTCCTGCCCCTAGTCCCTCCCAACATCAAGGTCTTTTCCAATGAGTCAACTCTTTGCATGAGGTGGCCAAAGTACTGGAGTTTCAGCCTCAGCATCAGTCCTTCCAATGAACACCCAGGACTCGTCTCCTTCAGGATGGACTGGTTGGATATCCTTGCAGTCCAAGGGGAGTCTTCTCCAGCAACACAGTTCAAAAGCATCAATTCTTCGGCACTCAGCTTTCTTCACAGTCCAACTCTCACATCCATACATGACCACTGGAAAAACGATAGCCTTAACTAGGTGGACCTTGGTTGACAAAGTAATATCTCTTCTTTTTAATATGCTATCTAGGTTGGTCATAACTTTCCTTCCAAGGAATAAGTGGCTTTTAATTTCATCGCTGCAATCACCATCTGCAGTAATTTTGGAGCCCAAAAAAATAAAGTCAGCCACTGTTTCCACTGTATCCCATCTATTTCCCATAACGTGATGGGACCAGATGCTATGATCTTAGTTTTCTGAATGTTGAGTTTTAAGCCAACTTTTTCACTCCCCTCTTTCACTTTCGCCAAGAGGCTCTTTAATTCTTCTTCCCTTTCTGCCATAAGGGTGGTGTCATCTGCATATCTGAAATTACTGATATTTCTCCTGGCAATCTTGATTCCAGCTTGTGCTTCTTCCAGGCCAGCGTTTTTCATAGGGAAATACAAAACAAACCTAGAGTATCTGGTAGTACTAGAAAGTATGGAGACACATCAAAAGGGCACAAGAACAATCTGGAAGAGTTTCCTATGGCCAGAGAGGGTACAATTTGAGTAACAATATAAATAATGTAGTTTGGGTTATAACCCAAGTTGCAAGATAAATATATGTGGGGAAGAGGAGAGGGAGGTATGGATTGGGAGTTTGGGATTAGTAGTCACAAACTATTACACTTGAATGGATAAATAAGGTCCTATTGTATAGCACGGAGAAGGCAATGGCAACCCACTCCAGTACTCTTGCCTGGAAAACCCCTTGGACGGAGGAGCCTAGTAGGCTGCAGTCCATGGGGTCGCACAGAGTCGGACACGACTGAAGAGACTTAGCAGCAGCAGTACTGTATAACACAGGGATTTATATTCAATACCCTGAGGAACACAGCCCTGCCCATCAAGAGAAAATTGGATTAAAAATTTACTGAGCATGGCCCTGTCCATCAGAACAAGACCCAGTTTCCCCCACAGTCAGTCTCTCCCATCAGGAAGCTTCCATAAGCCTCTTATCCTTCTCCATTAGAAGGCAGACAGAATGAAAACCACAGTCACAGAAAACTAACTAAACTGATCACATGGACCACAGCCTTTTCTAACTCAGTGAAACTGTGATTATGTTGTGTAGGGCCACCTAAGACAGACAGGTCATGGTGGAGAGGTCTGACAAAATATGGCCCACTGGAGAAGGGAATGGCAAACCACTTCAGTATTCTTGCCTTGAGAACCCCATGAACACTATAAAAAGGCAAAAAGATAGGACACTGAAAGATGAGCTCCCCAGGTAAGTAGGAGCCCAATATGCTACTGGAGAAGAGTGGAAATATAACTCCAGAAAGAATCAAGAGATGGAACCAAAGCAAAAATAACACCCAGTTGTGGATGTGACTGGTGATGGAAGTAAAGTCCGATGCTGCAAAGAGCAGTATTGCATACGAATGTGGAATCTTCAGTCCATGAATCAAAGCAAATTGGAAGTGGTCAAACAGGAGGTGGCAAGAGTGAACATCCACATTTTAGGAATCAGTGAACTAAAATGGACTGGAATGGGTGAATTTAACTCAGATGGCCATTATATCTACTACTGTGGGCAAGAATCCCTTAGAAGAAATGGAATAGCCATCATAGTCAACAAAAGAGTCCAAAATGAAGAACCTGTATGCAACCTCAAAAACAAGAGAATGATCTCTGTTCATTTCTAAGGCAAACCATTCAGTATCACAGTAATCCAAGTCTATGCCCTGACCAGTAATGCTGAAGAAGCTGAAGTTGAATGATTCCATGAAAACCTACAAGATCTTCTGGAACTAACACCCCCCAAAAGCTGTCCTTTTCATTATAGGGGACTGGAATGCAATAGTAAAAAGTCAAGAGATACCTGGAGTAATGGGCATATTTGGCCTTGGAATACAAAATGAAGCAGGTAAAGGCTAACAGAGTTTTGCCAAGAGAATGCACTGGTCATAGCAAACAGCCTCAAAGACTCTACACATGGACATCACCAGAGGGTCAATACTGAAATCAGATTGATTATATTCTTTGCAGCCAAAGATGGAGAAGCTCTACACTGTCAGCAAAAACAAGACTGGAAGCTGACTGTGGCTCAGACCATGAACTCCTTATTGCCAAATTCAGACTGAAATTGAAGAAAGTAGAGAAAACCACTAGATGATTCAGGTATGACCTAAATCAAATCCCTTACGATTATACAGTGGAAGTGACAAATAGATTCAACAGATTAGCTCTGACAGACAGAGTGCCAGAAGAACTATGAATGGAGGTTCATGACATTGTACAGGAGGCAGGGATCAAGACCATCCCCAAGAAAAAGAAATGGAAAAAGGAAAAATGGTTGTCTAAGAAGGCCTTACAAATAACTGAGAAAAGAAAAGACATGAAAGGCAAAGGAGAAAAGGAAAGATGCATCCATTTGAATGCAGAGTTCCAAAGATTAGCAAGGAGAGATGAGAAAGCCTTCCTCAGTGATCAATGCAAAGAAATAGAGGAAAACAATAGAATGGGAAAGACTAGAGATCTCTTCAAGAAAATTAGAGATATCAGGGGAACATTTCATGCAAAGATGGGCACAATAAAAGACAGGGATGGTATGGACCTAACAGAAGCAGAAGATGTTAAGAAGAGGTGGCAAGAATACACAAAGGAACTATACAAAAAAGATCTTCATGACCCAGATAATCATGATCGTGTGATCACCAACCTAGAGCCAGACATCCTGGAATACAAAATCAAGTTGGCCTTAGGAAGCATCACTATGAACAAAACTAGTGGAGGTAATGGAATTCCAGTTGAGTTATTTCAGATCCAAAATATGATGCTGTGAAAGTGCTGCAGTAAATATGCCAGCAAATTTGGAAAACTGGGCAGTGGCCACAGGACTGGAAAAGGTCAGTTTTCATTCCAATCCCAAAGAAAGGCAATGCCAAAGAATGTTCAAACTACTGCACAATTGCACCCATCTCACAGGCTAGCAAAGTAATGCTCAAAATTCTCCAAGCCAGGCTTCAGTAGTATGTGAACTGTGAACTTCCTGATGTTCAAGCTGGTTTTCGAAAAGGCAGAGGAACCATAGATCAAATTGCCAACATCCCTTGTATCATAGAAAAAGCAAGAGTTCCAGAAAAACATCTACTTCTACTTTATTGATTACACCAAAGCCCTTGACTATGTGGATCACAACAAACCCTGGAAAATTCTTAAACAGATGGGAACACCAGACCACCTGACCTGCCTCTTGAAAAATCTGTATTCAGGTCCAGAAGCAACAGTTAGAACTGGACATTGAACAACACACTGGTTTCAAATTGGGAAAGGAGTATGTCAAGGCTGTATATTGTCACCCTGCTTATTTAACTTATATTCTGGGTACATAAAGAGAAACACTGGGCTGAATGAAGCACAAGCTGGAATATAGATTGCCAGGAGAAATATCAATAACCTCAGATATGCAGATGACACCACCCTTATGGCAGAAAGTGAAGAAGAACTAACGAGCCTCTTGATGAAAGTGAAAGAAGAGAGTGAAAAAGTTGGCTTAAAACTCAACATTCAGAAAACTAAGATCATGGCATCTGGTCCCATCACTTCATGGCAAATAGATGGGGAAACAATGGAAACGGTGTCAGACTTTATTTTTTGGGGCTCCAAAATTACTGCAGATGGTGATTGCAGCCATGAAATTAAAAGGTGCTTGCTCCTGGGAAAAAAAGTTATGACCAACCTTGGCAGCAGATTAAAAAACAGAGACATTACATTGCCAACAAAGGTCCATCTAGTCAAAGCTATGGTTTTTTCAGTAGTCATTTATGGATAGGAGAGTTCGACTATAAAAAAAGCTGAGCACTGAAAAATTGATGCTTTTGAACTGTGGTGTTGGAGAAGACTCTTGAGAGCCCCTTGGACTGCAAGGAGATCCAACTAGTGCATCCTAAATGAAATCAGTCCTGAATATTCATTGGAAGGACTGACGCTAAAGCTGAACCTCTAATATTTTGCCACCTGATGTGAAGAACTGACTCATTTGAAAAGATCCTGATGCTGGGAAAGATTGAAGGCAGGAGGAGAAGGGGACGACAGAGGATGAGATGGTTGGATGACATCACCGACTGGATGGACATGAATTTGAATAAGCTCTGGGGGTCAGTGATGGACAGGGAAGCCTGGAGTGCTGCAGTCCATGGGGTCACAAAGAGTCGACACAACTGAGTGATTGAACTGAAATCATAATGGAAAAGAGTGTGTTTGTGTGTGTATATAACTGAGTAACTTTGCTGTACAGAAGAATTTAACACAACACTGTAAATTAAGTATACTCAATTTAAAAATAAAGAGAAAAATTATGTGCCTTTACTGATATAAATAGGCAATAGAATAAATAAATAAATGGTGAAGAAGAGACAAATCTTCCTTAGAAGAGTTCCAAATATTATTCTGTAGGTACTCTCTACTTTGGGAGGTGACTAATTCTTCTGGGCTTCTCTGGTGCATCGGTGGTAAAGAATCCACCTGCCAATGCAGGAGACACAGGTTTGATCCCCAGGTCAGGAAGGTCCCCTGATGTCAGAAATGACAACCTACTCCAGTATTCATGCCTGGGAAATCCCGTACACAGAGGAGCCTGGAGGGTTATAGTCCATAGGGTCATAAAAGAGTCAGACATGACTTAATAACTAAACAGTAATGACAACAATACTTTTATTTTACTCTCCCTCCACTATTGAGTGTGGTTTGGCCTTGCAGACTCCCTTCTAAAAGACAGAGTATGTAAAAGGGAAAAATAGTAACTTCATAGCTATGCTACCATAAGCAAGTGAAGTAGGTTAACATGACCAGTTATTAGTCATGTTGTTAATATTATATCCTTGCTGATATCCCATAATGATAAGAGGACTTCATGTGTATGAGTTTTGTCCTCCAAACCTATAATCCCAGTCTAATCATGGTGAGAACATGAGAAAAACTCAAATTCAGAGACGGTCTACTTATCTGATCATTAATCTTTAAAACGTTCCTGTCGTGAATAAAAATAAGAAACGTATTTTTAAAAGTATCAGAGACCAGAGGAGACTAAGGAGACATGACAATTAAGTAAAACATAGTACCATGGATTGGATTCTGTAACAGAGAATGGACATTGATGGAAAATTGGTGTGATCTGAGTAAAAGGTAGAGTTCAGTTTAAAAAAATCACGAAGGTACTAAGTCATAAAATATGCCCTTTATCAGCAATATGAATCATCCTTAACTTAGCCTCAATGAATTTTAATGTTATGAATCCTATTATTTAATATATACAAATTAAAACTTTATTGTGAATGTTCTTGAAGAACTTTGTAAATCACAGTTATTAAACAAAAAATACTGCAATTTATGTTGCTTCCATTAAATAGAATATTTCCACTGGCTCCAAAGGAGAATATTCACCTTGCTCTCTACTTGGTGTCTTATCTCTATTTCTCATTCTCTCTCACTGGGGGTGTTTTCTCATTTTATTTTCTTGTACTTCTAATTTTCTCTTTTTCCTGTTCTGTTTGCTTCTTTGGCCATTTTACTCTGCCTTATAACTTCATTTTATTTATTAGTTGGGTGAATTCTTCTAGAATTACATAAAGAGTGTTATCACCAAAGATTTTTCAGCCTCCCATTTGTTGCTGTGAATCCAGAATTACGTTATCAAGGACTGCTGAGCACGGACGTTATTATCTACAGAGAAAGCAAGGAGAAAACTTTGCAATCACATCACATTTCTTTACATTCCTGCCACTTACAAAGAATGCAAATGACTGTTTGAAAAATGGGGAAAAAATTTGCTATATACTCAAATTTATTTGCTAGCCAACTTCTAAAGGGACTAGATAAAAAGGCCTGGGAGTAGAGGAAGCCTTTTTCTACTTGCCTATTGTCTGCTGCGATCTTCTTTGTCCTATTTTTTTCTTCTATGAAATAAACAGTGAGGTTATTTTGACAAAACATCTCTGTTTCTCAATTATACTATATAATGCAATACCTGGTAATCATGTTTCATCCTATGGTCCCTAGACTACTATCTATTGTTCCTTAGACATAGTCTTAGGTAACAGAAAGTATGACTTTTTTTTTAACAGATTTAAAATTTCAATTCGATTGCAGTCTAAAAATATATACAGAAACTTAATCTTTATCATCTGGATGACTGTCACTTACTTCATCACCAAGTACTGTTAAAGAATCCCAGGAACCAAAATTGTTTATGACTATACTCACAAGTAAAGGCCAAGTATATTAGTACTCACTGCATGAAAGGCTTTTTACAGAGGTTCAAATGGAAAACTGAGTTATCAAATAGCTCTTAAAGTACAAGTCTCACTAAACAAAACGACTAAGAGCAATTGCAGTCAAGATTATTTCAAAATACCAATGCCACCATTGTGCAGTCTCCTTTTTTTATGTAAGAAAAAGACAAAAATAATATCTAGCAAACCTACAATAACTTATTCTTAACTTTTCAGTATTGGATTTTGGAATACAGTGTTAAATTGACTACACCATCAAAGTAAAGAATTGGTGATTTAAATTTAGGTCAGTGTTAAATTGAAAAATTGCATTCGTAAAAATAGCAATGAGACATGATGGCCCATCATTCTCAATATAAAATGGATCGATTAAGCAAAAATAATGAAATATTCAAATATATCTGCCTATTTTCATCAAAACCAACATCATCAATTTAGTTTTGGGGAAACATCCTTGATCATATGAAGTTTATATTTTTAGTTTTATGTATTTTGCTTGTATTTATAATCATTATTGTTTTATAAGGGAAAAAGCTTATAGCTTTATGGCTGCACATCTTTTAGAAACATTTCCAGGAGTGAAATGAAATCAGGGATGTGACAATGAGTATAAGATACTTTAAGACACGGGCAAAATTAAGGATCACAGAGGTTAGAAAAGCCCAAGAGTGATATGATCAGTGATTTCTGGTGAGAGACAGTATTCAGCACTAGACAGAGGAGACTGAATTCAGCAAAGTAGAAAAGAAGAAACCAGTGACAGAAAACTAAACCATCATCACTTTCCCCTCTATATAATGGGGAAAGAGCCTGAGAAAGATAATGCTACAGAAGTGTGGACACGAAGTGATAGAGATCTGACCTAGGATAATGAGAAAAATAATGGAGAGCAACATTCTGAAATAAACTAAAATCTAACATAGTGATTGCACCATGAAACAACCTGGAATACAAACATAATTACTCTGATTTGATCTTCAGGTTTTTTCTTTTCCAAAGAGAAAGAGATGGTCATCCTGGAACTAAAGCAAGACCTAAAATACCAGGGATTTAGTGCTGGATCTATTACCTACTTATAGTCATTCATATAGTCTTTGTGGTCTCAGTTATCTTTTAAACAAAATGGATTAGCTGAAAGGTGGTTTTCAAATATCATTTCCTCCACCTGCCCCCTCACTGGTGAAATGTTTTATTCTAACATGGGCTATGCTGTGCTAAGTTGCATCCAATTCTTGGTGATGCTATGGACTGTAGCCCGCCAGGCTCCTCTGTCCATGGGATTCTCCAGGCAAGAATATTGGAGTGGGTTGCCATGCCCTCCTCCAGAGGATCTTCCTGACTCAGGGATGGAAGCTGCGTCTCTTATGTCTCCTGCAATGGCATGTGGGTTCTTTACCACTAGTGCCATCTGGGAAGGCCTATTCTAAGATATCTGATATCTTACTTAAAACTCAAAAAGTTGAGAAAGGTAAAAGCAGCCCAGAGTTTATACACACACACACACACACACACACACACACACACACATACACACACAAATATATAATTTTATTTATTTATTTTTGGCTGTGCTGGGGCTAGTTGCAGCAAGTGGGGGCTACTCACTAGTTGCAGTGCACAGGTTTCTCATTGTGGTGGCTTCTCTTGTTGCCAAGCATGGGCTCCAGGGCACACAGGCTTCAGTAGTTGCAGCACTGGGGTTCAGTGGTTATGGCACACAGGCTTAGTTGTCCTGCAGCATGTGGAATTTTCCTAAACCAGGGATTGGACCCGTGTCCTCTATGTTGGCAGACAGATTCTTAACTGATGGAACACCAGGGAAATCCAGTCCAGAGCCTTGTAAAAAACTTGGCATGTATCTACCATATGATCTAGCCATTCCACTCCAAGATTTTTAAGAAAAACAAAAGCAAGTGTCAATACAGAAACTAGTATAAGAATTTTATAGCAGTGTAGTTTGTAATAACCAAAAACTAGTGACAACATATATTTTCACCAACAAATGAATAATGTTATTCTATACAAAAGGACACTCTTTAGCAGTAAAAAAAAAAAAAGGGGGGGGGAACTTTCTATGGATACACACAACATGAGTGAATCTCAAAAGTACTATAAAAGTGAACGAAGCCCAACAAAAGAGAGTATGTATTGTATGATTCAATTTATAAAACAAGCAAATGCAAACTATTTTATGACCAAATTTGATCAGTGGTTGCTGTCAATGGATAGAGAGATGGGGATGGGAGAAATTACAAAGTGGCATCAGGAAACTTTTGGATTATGAATGTATTTACTGTCTTGATTGTGGGGATGGTTTCAAGGATGCATATGTGTCAAATTTTTATCAAATTTTACACATTAAGTATGTGTAATTTGTGTGTCCTTTATGACTCAATAAAGCTGTTCTAAAGAAAAAGAATACAGCAATCCTAACAGCTGACACCTGGAAGTTGGTCTAGTTGCTTCCATTTAGGGCATGGTGTTCCTTTGGGGGACAAAAACAATATCACAGGATATCAAAATCAGATGAGGTCTCCCTCTTGACTGATAAAACAATAGAAAATCAAAGTGATAGAGAAATTAACAGAGGCATTAGTCAAAGAATGACCAAACACCATCACATCACCTTCTAAGTTAAAATGAGTGACAACTACTTCTTTAATGAATTCACTAGTCCCATTTTTCCCCATCTTACATCTTCAGTTCAGTTCAGTTCCATTCTGTCGCTCAGTCGTGTCTGACTCTTTGTGACCCCATGAATCACAGCACGCTAGGCCTGCCTGTCCATCACCAACTCCCAGGGTTCACTCAAACTCATGTCCACTGATTCTGTGATGCCATCCAACCATCTTATCCTCTGTCAGCCCCTGCTCCTCCTGCCTTCAATATTTCCCAGCATCAGGGTCTTTTCCAATGAATCAGTACTTCAAATTAGGTGGCCAAAGTACTGGAGGTTCAGATTCAGCATCAGTCCTTCCAATGAATATTCAGGACGGATTTACTTTAGGATGCACTGGTTGAATCTCCTTGCAGTCCAAGGGACTCTCAAGAGTCTTCTCCAACACCACAGTTCAAAAGCATCAATACTTCAGTGCTCAGCTTTCTTTACAGTCCAACTCTCACATCCATACATGACTACTGGAAAAACCATAGCTTTGACTAGACAGATCTTTGTTGGCAAAGTAATGTCTCTGTTTTTTAATATGCTGTCTAGGTTGGTCATAACATTTCTTCCAAGGAGCAAGTGTCTTTTAATTTCATGGCTGCAATCATCATCTGCAGGGATTTTGAAGCCCAGAATAATAAAGTCTGTCACTGTTTCCACTGTTTCCCCATCTATTTCCCATGAAGTGATGGGACCAGATGCCATGATCTTCATTTTCTGAATGTTGAGCTTTAAGCCAACATTTTCACTCTCTTCTTTCACTTTCATCAAGAGGCTCGTTAGTTCTTCTTCACTTTCTGCCATAAGGGTGGTGTCATCTGCATATCTGAGGTTATTGATACTTCTCCCGGCAATCTTGATTCCAGCTTGTGCTTCCTCCAGCCCAGTGTGTCTCATAATGTACTCTGCATATAAGTTAAATAAGCAGGGTGACAATATACAGCCTTGACTTACTCCTTTCCTGATTTGGAATGACTCTGTTGTTCCATGTCCAGTTCTAACTGTTTCTTCCTGACCTGCATACAGGTTTTTCAAGAAGCAGATCAGATGGTCTGGTACTCCCATCTCTTGAAGAATTTTCCAGAGTTTGTTGTGGTCTACACAGTGAAAGGCTTTGGCATAGTCAATAAAGCAGAAGTAGATATTTTTCTGAAACTCTCTTGGTTTTTCCATGATCCAATGGATATTGGCAATTTGATCTCTGGTTCCTCTGCCTTTTCTAAATCCAGCTTGAACATCTGGAAGTTTACATACTATTGAAGCCTGGCTTGGAGAATTTTGAGCATTACTTTGCTAGCATGTGAGATGAATGCAGTTGTGTGGTAGTTTGAGCATTCTTTGGCATTGCCTTTCTTTGGGATTGGAATGAAATTGACTTTTTCCAGTCCTGTGGCCACTGCTGAGTTTTCCAAATTTGATGGCATATTGAGTGCAACACTTCCACAGCATCATAGTTTAAGATTTGAAATAGCTCAACTGTAATTCCATCACTTCCACTAGCTTTGTTCATAGTGATGCTTCCTAAGGCCCACTTGACTTCTCATTCCAAGATGTCTGGCTCTAGGTGAGTGATCACACCATCATGAATATCTGAGTCTTGAAGATCTTTTTTGTATAGTTCTTCTGTGTACTCTTGCCATCTCTTAATATCTTTTGCTTCTGTTAGATGCATACCATTTCTGTCCTTTATTGTGTCCATTTTTGCATGAAATGGTCCCTTGGTATCTCTAATTTTCTTGAAGAGATCTCTATACTTTCCCATTCTATTGTTTTCCTCTATTTCTTTGCACTGATATCTGAGGAAGTTTTTCTTATCTCTCCTTGCTGTTCTTTGGATCTCTGCATTCAAATGGGAATATCTTTCCTTTTCTCCGTTGCCTTTCACTTCTCTTCTATTCACAGTTATTTGTAAGGCCTCCCCAGACAACCATTTTTCCTTTTTGCATTTCGTTTCCTTGGGGATGGTCTTTATCCCTGCCTCTTGTACAATGGTTCATGACAATCTCCGTCCATAGTTCTTCTGGCACTCTATCAGATCTAATCGGTTGAATCTATTTGTCACTTCCACTGTATAATCATAAGAGATTTGATTTAGGTCATATTTGAATCATCTAGTGGTTTTCTCTACTTTCTTCAATTTCAGTCTGAATTTGGCAATAAGGAGTTCATGATCTGTGCCACTCTTACCTCTTAGGTGTAAATAAACACATAGTAGTTGGCCACTTGATGTGAAGAACTGACTCATTTGAAAACTCCCTAATGCTGGGAAAGATTGAAGGTGGGAGAAGGGGTTGACACGACAGAGGATGAGATGGTTGGATGGCATCAACGACTCAACAGACATGAGTTTGAGTAAACTCCGGGAGTTGGTGATGGACAGGGAGGCCTGGTGTGCTGCAGTCCATGGGCTCGGTCGCAAAGAGTCAGACACAACTGAGCAACTGAACTGAACTGAACTGTGTCAGTTTGCAAATTACCGCAGATTCCTGACAGCAGTGAATTCAAAACAGACCCTTGCCTCCTGAACCTTCCCACCCACAAAACAAACAACACACACATAAAACTAACACAACACTCAGTTCTATGATAAGCAATCCCTCCCCTTACCCGTTTCCTCTTTCAGAGACTCTCCATTGTTTCTGCATGGTGTACAGTCTCCCTTGCTGCAATACTAATAAAACTAACTTCTTTGACTGAAAGTGTTCTTGGTGATCTTTGGCTGGTGGCGATAACATAGAAAAACTTGAAAGGAGAGTTCTCTGAAGTGTTACGGGATGTAGGAAAACTCTCTCTCTCTTGTCCTCCATTCTATCTCTCCTGAGGACCTTCTAGTCTGGAAGCCACTGAAGCAGATAATCAGGAAACTTTTGGAGTAGTGATGGATGTATTTACTATTTTGATTGCGGTAATGTTTCAAGGATGTATCAATGTCAAAATTGATCAAATTTGACATATTAAGAACTACTACAATCCATATTTTCATGTTCATGGTGAATAATCTCAGTCCCTGGATAAATCATAGCCTTTATGTAGCTTTTTAATTGAGACAGTCTCTCGAAAAGACTGAAATGTTGTTTTAACATTACTATTGTGTCTGAGAACATGAGCAACGCAGAATGGAGAGGCAGTTATTTATTCAGATAACTCATTTTGAAATCTCTTTAATAGTTGCATATCTTCTCCAGTGCTCTCAATTTCCCTCTACACTTGGTCTGTGGCACTGGTGAGAGGAATTCCTTTTTTGCTGACTTAAAAGAGATTGATCCATGAATGTGCTTTCCTTAGCTTCCTGCTGATAAATGCTTTTCCCCTGCTATTTTCCTGAGTTATTTCTGTCCCTGGATTCTCATCTTGAATAAGCAGACAGGGAATTGAAATGAAGAACAAACGTGAACATTTGGGATGTTATCCACAATGCACTGGCCAATGATGGAAGGCTGTGATGGGGCAAAGAAAACTTGATTCATAAGAGTTATTTTTAGAATTCTAACTCTAGCCAAATGTCAAATTTCCTGTTTTGAAAAGCAAGATTAGGTATGTATAAACTTCTTTTTCTATCCTACTAAGATCCTTAAAGGAGAAGGAAATGCCAACCCACTCCAGTACCCTTGCCTGGAAAATCCCATGGACAGAGGAGCCTGGTGGGCTTCAGTCCATGGGGTTGCAAAGAATCAGACATGACTGAGCGACTTCACTCACTTCATACTTTATCACTGGAGAAGGAAATGGCAACCCACTCCAGTATTCTTGCCTGGAGAAACCCATGGACAGAGGAGCCTGGCAGGCCATGGTCTGTGGGGTCACAGAGAGTCGGACATGACTGAAGCATAAGCAAGATCCTTAAAAACTTTACTATCTGTGATCTAACCTATATTGTCACTTTACAGAGTTCTAGAAGGAATGCTTACATCATCTTTTGTTGTTTAATATGTATAATAGGTGGCACAATGATAGAAACCTAAGACTAAAAGAATATTGAAGTTATAATGGTGAATTTTGGTTTGTGACTATACTTTTTGATTTTAGGAAAAAATGGGGTGGGCAGAGGGGGAAGCAAAAGTGGTAAGAGCAGAAGGAAGAAACCATCTTCCTGTATTATATTCACCCATCCAAACATGGCAGTTTTGAAACCACAGCCTATATTTTGGATTGGGACTCAACTGGGAAGAGATAATCAGGGAGCAAAATCTAGAGTCTGGCAATGGAAACAGTGAAGCAATAATCCAGCAGAGAAGGAAAGTTTAAATTTTACATTCTGCTAGGGACTTTCAAGACAATGTGCTCTTCCATAGTTTTTAATCTTTTTAAAGACCTTTCACATTTATCCTCTCCCTGGAAGTCTGCAAAACTCCAGGGAGGTAAGTAAGACTGCTAAAACTATAAAATCCGAGTATAGATAGAACTTCCCTGATAACTCAATTGATAAAGAATCTGCCTGCAATGCAGGAGACCCCAGTTCAATTCCTGGGTCGGGAAGATCTGCTGGAGAAGGAGTAGGTTACCTACTCCAGTATGCTTGGACTTCTTGTGGCTCAGCTGGTAAAGAATCCAGCTGCAATGTGGTTGACCTGGATTCAGCACCTGGGTTGGGAAGAGCCCCTGGAGAAGGGAAAGGCTACCCACTCCAGTATTCTGGCCTGGAGAATTCCATGGACTGTATAGTCCATGGGGTTCCAAAGAGTCAGACATGACTGAGAGACTTTCACTTTATAGATAGAACTTGAGGCCTGTAGTCATGGGCTAAGATAGTCATCTTAGAAAAGCCATTTGCCAAATAATAACTTTGGATAATTTATGAGACCTCTCTAAACCTTAACATATTAATGTATTTCTGAAAAATAGTACCTAATACCTACTTCAAATATAGCCTGTGAGGATTACATAAGACAATGAATGGGAAGCTCTTAGCATAGGCCCTGCCACACTGTAGGCAGTGTATAAAGATTAGCTAATACCTTAGAACTTCTCTGGTGGCTCAGATGGTAAAGTGTCTGCCTACAATCTGGGAGACCCAGGTTCAATCCCTTGGTCGGGAAGATCCCCTGGAGAAGGAAATGACAACCCACTCCAGTACTCTTGCCTGGAAAATCCCATGGATGGAGAATCCTGGTAGGCTACAGTCCATGGGGTCGCAAAGAGTATGACATGACTGAGTGACTTCACTTTCAATACCTCTACTACTGTTACTATTTACTGGAAAGGACTGTAATTATGCTTTAGCACTGAAAATTATTTTTATTTATATCAAAGTAGAACACATACCTTAAAAGTGAAATACTACTAAAAGTTTATAATTAAACATTAATCACATTCCTTCCACATGTTATTCTCTTTCCCCAGAAGGAGCAACTCAATTCCTCTAGATTTTTTTTTTTTTGGTATTCATCTTCACATTTTTAAATAACATACCATGGTGTATTTATTCATTTTCAAACATCACACATTAATTTCTTGTGATAAGAAATCAGAATTTTGTATTTTTATACTTTTGTGTTCCTCCCTCTTCTTCTAACAGTTATATTACATTTTTGACAAATTGAATATTCAGAGTTTATATTATCATAATTCAATATGTATTATACAGAGTTAGGCCATTTGTATGTGATAATTATCTTTCCTTTCTTGTACACCTTTGTTTTTCCTGGAAATTAGTATAATTACCACATTTGCTCATTTGCTTAGCTTCTTATTTTCCTATCAGCAATTATTCCCACACTGACCAATAAAGCTGTGAAATTCCTCTCAATTGAAATATATCAGTTCATTTCTCTAAAGGGGTAGTGGGAAGAGACATTCACTTGGATACCTCCATCTTCTTTCTGTTTAAATTTGAATGTGTGCTTTTCAAGCATGTTTTACTGCTATCATCTTAGAAGTTCCTCTCTACATAATCATGGGAATTTCCTTTTTCTCTGCCTAGTTAGTTCCTTTGGTATTTGGACACCATTTTTTTTTTCTTCTCTTTTTTAGTTTATTCCCTTGTTTGGTTTAGGCATCCCTTCTAGGAATTTTCCTGGCCAGATGCACAGGAGCCATTTTGGAGACCTTCAATGTCCAAGATGTTATTGATTTTCATCTTTAATTTTGATTGGTAATTTGAATGGAACTCCAACTTAGAAATCATTTCCCCTCAGAATTTAGAGAAAATTGCTCAAAGACTCTTAGCTTCTACTTTTACTCTTGAGAAATGTAATCCAAGTCTTTTATATTGGCATACAAATTATTCTTACCTTTTTTCTGAAAGTTTAAAGATAGTTTTTGTAGCCATGTTATTATGAAATTTAATAATATCTTACTAGCTATGAAAGTGAAAAGTGAAAGTCCCTCACTCGTGGACTATACAGTCCATGGAATTCTCCAGGCAAAAACACTGGACTGGGTAGCTTTTCCCTTCTCCAGGGGATCTTACGAACCCAGGGATCGAACCCAGGACTCCCATGCTGTAGGCGGATTCTTTACCAGCTGAATCATAAGAGAAGCCCTTTTTACAATTTACCAATTTATAGTTTACTAATTATAAATAAATAATAATATGTAAATATAATAATATTTTACAACAGGTATTTTTCCAATTGAAGTATTTTAATACTATAAATTTCCCTTCTAAGTACAGCTTTAGCTATATACCATACATTTTTGTACATTTGTATTTTCATATTCACTCAATTCAAAATATTTTCTAATTTCCCTGAGACTTACTCTTTGACCCACAGATTATTTAGAAGTGAAAGTGAAAGTGAAGATGGCTCAATCGTGTCTGACTCTGTGCAACACCATAGACTACACAGTCCACGGAATTCTCCAGGCCAGAATACTGGATTGGGTAGACTTTCCCTGCTGCAGAGGATCTTCCCGACCCAGGGATCAAACCCACGTCTCCCGCATTGCAGGCAGATTCTTTACCAGCTGAGGCACCAGGGAAGCCCATATGTTGTTTAATTTCCAAACATTTGGCGATATTCTTGTTAGCTTTCTATTATTAACTTTCACATTTTTTTTCTAAAAAAAGAAAAATTGTGATTCTCACAAACCATATATTCTCTGTCAAAGAACTATTCAAGGCAGCTAAATTTTATTCACAAAATTCCTTACTGGCAATTCCATTCTTGAAGTAGATGGAGTTCCCCTTGTCAATTTGTGTTGCACATTTTGCCATAGAGAGCATGACTTCTTCCTTATCTTACATAAAAACTCATTGAGTGGACACACATTATGAACAAAGACCACACTTGGTAGGATTTAAATTCTTTTATATTTGTTAAGGCCTATTGATCGGTAAAAGCCTCTTGATGAAAGTGAAAGAGGAGAGTGAAAAAGTTGGCTTAAACCTCAACATTCAGAAAACGAAGATCATGGCATCTGGTCCCATCAGTCCATGGGAAATAGATGGGGAAACAGTGGAAACGGTGGCTGACTTTATTTTTTTGGGCTCCAAAATCACTGCAGATGGTGATTGCAGCCATGAAATTAAAAGACGCTTACTCCTTGGAAGAAAAGTTATGACCAACCTAGAGAGCATATTAAAAAACAGAGACATTACTTTGCCAACAAAGGTCCATCTAGTCAAGGCTACGGTTTTTCCAGTGGTCAATTATGGATGTGAGAGTTGGACTGTGAAGAAAGCTGAGCGCTGAAGAATTTATGCTTTTGAACTGTGGTGTTGGAGAAGATTCTTGAGAGTCCCTTGGACTGCAAGGAGATCCAACCAGTCCATTCTGAAGGAGATCAGCCCTGGGATTTCTTTGGAGGGAATGATGCTGAAGCTGAAACTCCAGTACTTTGGCTACCTCATGTGAAGAGCTGACTCACTGGAAAAGACTCTGAGGCTGGGAGAGATTGGGGGCAGGAGGAGAAGGGGACGACAGAGGATGAGATGGCTGGATGGCATCACTGACTCGATGGATGTGAGTCTGAGTGAACTCTGGGAGTTGGTGATGGACAGGGAGGCCTGGCATGCTGTGATTCATGGGGTTGCAAAGAGTCAGACATGACTGAGTGACTGAACTGAACTGATTGGCCGGTTCCAAATAGGAAAACAAGTATGTCAAGGCTGTATATTGTCACCCTGCTTATTTAACTTATATGCAGAGTACATCATGAAAAACACTGGGCTGGATGAAGTACAAGCTGAAATCAAGATTTCCAGGAGAAATATCAATAACCTCAGATATGCAGATGACACCACCCTTATGGCAGAAAGTGAAGAAGAACTAAAGAGCCTCTTGATGAAAGTGAAAGAGGAGAATGAAAAAGTTGGCTTAAAGCTCAACATTTAGAAAACGAAGATCATGGCATCTGGTCCCCATCAGTTCAGTTCAGTTACTCAGTCTTGTCCGACTCTTTGCGACCCCATGAATTGCAGCACGCCAGGCCTCCCTGTCCATCACCATCTCCCGGAGTTCACTCAGACTCATGTCCATCAAGTCAGTGATGCCATCCAGCCATCTCATCCTCTGTCGTCCCCTTCTCCTCCTGCCCCCAATGCCTCCCAGCCTCACAGTCTTTTCCAGTGAGTCAGCTCTTCACATGAGGTAGCCAAAGTACTGGAGTTTCAGCTTCAGCATCATTCCCTCCAAAGAAATCCCAGGGCTGATCTCCTTCAGAATGGACTGGTTGGATCTCCTTGCAGTCCAAGGGACTCTCAAGAGTCTTCTCCAACACCACAGTTCAAAAGCATAAATTCTTCAGCACTCAGCTTTCTTCACAGTCCAACTCTCACATCCATACATGACCACTGGAAAAACCATAGCCTTGGATTCAGGTCTACCATTGTTTATTTTTCCTGTTTGCTTCCTCTGGTTCTTCTTTTCCTGCCCTTTTCAAAAGTTATTTAACCAATTTTTATTTATTTATTCATTTTTGGTCATGTCAAATGCCTTGCAAGATTTTAGTTCCCAACCAGGGACTGAACCTGGCCCCGACAGTGTAAGTGTCATGTCCTAACTACTGGACTGCTGGGGAATTCCCATATTTAACCAATTTTTATTTTTATTTATTTTTATTTTTATTTTTTAATTTTATTTTTACTTTATTTTACTTTACAATACTGTATTGGTTTTGCCATACATTGACATGAATCCGCCACGGGTGTATACGAGCTCTCAATCCTGAATCCCCCTCCCACCTCCCACCCCATATCATCTCTCTGGATCATCCCCGTGCATCAGCCCCAAGCATCCTGTATCTTGTATCTAACAAAGACTGGTGCTTCATTTCTTACATGATAGTATACATGTTTCAATGCCATTCTCCCAAATCATCCCACCCTCTCACTCTCCCTCACAGTCTAAAAGTCCATTCTATACATCTGTGTCTCTTTTGCTGCCTCGCGTACAGGGTCATCATTACCATCTTTCTAAATTCCATATATATGTGTCAGTATACTGTATTGGTGTTTTTCTTTCTGGCTTACTTCACTCTGTATAATCAGCTCTGGTTTCATCCATCTCATTAGAACTGATTTAAATTTATTCTTTTTAATGGCTGAGTAATACTCGATTGTGTATATGTACCACAGCTTTCTTATCCATTCATCTGCTGATGGACATCTAGGTTGCTTCCATGTCCTGGCTATTATAAACAGTGGTTATGATGTATGATCTTTTTAATGTGTTGTTGGATTCTGATTGCTAGAATTTTGTTGAGGATTTTTGCATCTATGTTCATCAGTGATGTCGGCCTGTAGTTTTCTTTTTTTGTGGTATTTTTGTCAGGTTTTGGTATTAGGGTGTTGGTGGCCTCATAGAATGAGTTTGGAAGTTTACCTTCCTCTGCAATTTTCTGGAAGAGTTTCAGTAGGATAAGTGTTAGCTCTTCTCTAAATTTTTGGTAGAATTCAGCTGTGAAGCCGTCTGGACCTAGGCTTTTGTTTGCTGGAAGATTTCTGATTACAGTTTCAATTTCCGTGCTTGTGATGGGTCTGTTAAGATTTTCTATTTCTTCCTGGTTCAGTTTTGGAAAGTTGTATTTTTCTAAGAATTTGTCCATTTCTTCCACGTTGTCCATTTTATTGGCATATAATTGCTGACAGTAGTCTCTTATGATCCTTTGTATTTCTGTGTTGTCTGTTGTGATCTCTCCATCTTCATTTCTAATTTTATTGATTTGATTTTTCTCTCTTTGTTTCTTGATAAGTCTGGCTAATGGTTTGTCAATTTTATTTATCCTTTCAAAGAACCAGCTTTTGGCTTTGTTGATCTTTGCTGTGGTCTCTTTTGTTTCTTTTGCATTTATTTCTGCCCTAATTTTTAAGATTTTTTTTCCTTCTACTAACTCTGGGGTTCTCCATTTCTTCCTTTTCTACTTGCTTTAGGTGTAGAGTTAGGTTATTTATTTGACTTTTTTCTTGTTTCTTGAGGTATGCCTGTATTGCTATGAACTTTCCTCTTAGCACTGCTTTTATAGTGTCCCACAGGTTTTGGGTTGTTATGTTTTCATTTTCATTTGTTTCTATGCATATTTTGATTTCTTTTTTTATTTCTTCTGTGATTTGTTGGTTATTCAGAAGCATGTTGTTTAGCCTCCATATGTTGGAATTTTAAATACTTTTTCTCCTGTAATTAAGATCTAATCTTAATGCATTATGATGAGAAAAGATGCTTGGAAGAATTTTGATTTTTTTAAATTTATCAAGGTTAGATTTATGGCCCAGGATATGATCTATCCTGGAGAAGGTTCTGTGTGCACTTGAGAAAAAGGTGAAATTCATTGTTTTGGGGTGAAATGTCCTATAGATATCAATTAGGTCTAACTGGTCTATTGTATCATTTAAAGTTTGCTTTTCTTTGTTAATTTTCTGTTTAGTTGATCTGTCCATAGGTGTGAGTGGGGTATTAAGGTCTCCCACTATTATTGTGTTATTATTAATTTCCCCTTTCATACTTGTTAGCATTTGTCTTACATATTGCAGTGCTCCTATGTTGGGTGCATATATATTTATAATTGTTATATCTTCTTCTTGGATTGATCCTTTGATCATTATATAGTGGCCTTCTTTGTCTCTTTTCACAGCCTTTATTTTAAAGTCTATTTTATCGGATATGAGTATTGCTACTCCTGCTTTCTTTTGGTCTCTATGTGCATGGAATATCTTTTTCCAGCCCTTTACCTTCAGTTTGTATGTGTCCCTTGTTTTGAGCTGGGTCTCTTGTAGGCAGCATATATAGGGATCTTGTTTTTGTATCCATTCAGCCAGTCTTTGGCTTATGGTTGGGGTATTCAACCCATTTATGTTTAAGGTAATTATTGATAAGTATGATCCCGTTGCCATTTACTTTATTGTTTTGGGTTCGGGTTTATATGCCGTTTTTGTGTTTTCTGTCTAGAGAATATCCTTTAGCACTTGTTGGAGAGCTGGTTTGGTGGTACTGAATTCTCTCAGCTTTTGCTTGTCTGTAAAGCTTTTGATTTCTCCTTCATATTTGAATGAGATCCTTGCTGGGTACAGTAATCTGGGCTGTAGGTTATTTTCTTTCATCACTTTAAGTATGTCTTGCCATTCCCTCCTGGCCTGAAGAGTTTCTATTGAAAGATCTGTAGTTATCCTTATGGGAATCCCCTTGTGTGTTATTTGTTGTTTTCCCCTTGCTGCTTTTAATATTTGTTCTTTGTGTTTGGTCTTTGTTAATTTGATTAATATATGTCTTGGAATGTTTCGCCTTGGGTTTATCCTGTTTGGAACTCTCTGGGTTTCTTGGATTTGGGTGATTATTTCCTTCCCCATTTTAGGGAAGTTTTCAACTATTATCTCCTCAAGTATTTTCTCATGGTCTGTCTTTTTGTCTTCTTCTTCTGGGACTCCTATAATTCGAATGTTGGAGTGTTTCATATTGTCCTGGAGGTCTCTGAGGTTGTCCTCATTTCTTTTAATTCGTTTTTTCTTTTTTCCTCTCTGATTCATTTATTTCTACCATTCTATCTTCTATTTCACTAATCCTATCTTCTGCCTCTGTTATTCTACTATTTGTTGCCTCCAGAGTGTTTCTGATCTCATTTATTGCATTATTCATTATATATTGACTCTTTTTTATTTCTTCTAGGTCCTTGTTAAACCTTTCTTGCATCTTCTCAATCCTTGTCTCCAGGCTATTTATCTGTGATTCCATTTTGATTTCAAGATTTTGGATCATTTTCACTATTAATATTTGGAATTCTTTCTCAGGTAGATTCCCTATCTCTTCCTCTTTTGTTTGGTTTGGTGGGCATTTCTCCTTTTCCTTTACCTGCTGGGTATTCCTCTGTCTCTTCATCTTGGTTATATTGCTGCATTTGGGGTGGCCTTTTTATATTCTGGAAATTTGTGGAGTTCTCTTTATTATGGAGTTTCCTCACTGTGGGTGGGGTTGTATCAGTGGCTTGTCAAGGTTTCTTGGTTAGGGAGGCTTGTGTTGAAGTTCTGGTGGGTGGAGTTGGATTTCTTCTCTCTGGAGTGCTATGAAGTGTCCAGTAATGGGTTATAAGACATCAATGGTTTTGGAGTAGTTTTGAGCTGCCTGTATATTGGAGCTCAGGGGTGTGTTCCTGTGTTGCTGGAGAATTTGCATGGTATGTCTTACTCTGGAACTCGTTGGCCCTTGGGTGGTGCTTGGTTTCAGTGTAGGTATGGAGGCGTTTGATGAGCTCCTATCAAATAATATTCGCTGGATTCAGGATTTCTCTGATGTTCTCAGGATTTGGACTAAAGCCTCCTGTTTCTGGTTTTCAGTTTTATTTTTACAGTAGCCTCAAGACTTCTCCATCTACACAGCACCAATGATAAAACATCTAGGTTAAAGATGAAAGGTTTCTCCACATTGAGGGTCACCCATAGAGGTTCACTGAGTTACATGGAGAAGAGTAGCGGGAGGGGATAGTTAGAGGTGACTGGAATGAGATGAGGTGGGATCAAAAGAGGAGAGAGCAAGCTAATCAGTAATCACTTCCTTATGTGTGTGCCACAGTCTGGACCGCTCAGAGGTGTTCACAGAGTTATACAGGGAAAAGGAGAGGGAGGAAGTAAACAGAGGTGGCCAAGAGGATAAAAGAGGGAAATGAAAAGGAGAGAGACAGATCCGGCCAGTAACCAGTTCCCTGAGTGTTCTCCACCGTCTGGAACAACACAGAGATTCACAGAATTGGGTAGAGAAGAGAAGGGGGAGGGAGGAGACAGAGGCCACCTGATGGAGAAAAAGGAGAGTCCAAAGGAGGAGAGAGTGGTCAAGCCAGTAATCTCGCTCTCAGGTAAAATTGGGTACTGAAGATTGGGTTTTTAAATGTACAAAATTGACAACAAATACCAAAAAAGTAATAATAGGTTATAAAAATAATAATTAGAGAAATAGAGGACTTAAAAATTTAAGAAAGTTAAAAAAAAGAAGAAAAAGAAAAGAAAAAACAATCACGCAACCACATCAACTAAAAAAAAAAAAGATCGTAAAAGTAGTAAAGGTATATCTGGCCCTTTCTCTGGTGTTGTGGGTTGTGTGGGGTCACTTCCAAGGCCGTTCCCTCTGTTTAACTTCCTCTGTTTGCTGGTCTCTTCAGTGTCTGATTTCTGTCTTGACACAGGGAGGGCAGTGGTGGACACTTTTTTTTTTTTTTAGGCTCACTGTTCAGTCGTGCTGTTGGGGGGAAGGGATGCTGCAAACTAATATTACTGGCGTGTGCTTGCAGTATCTCATCCACGCTGGGCTTGTCCCTGCTCACGGGGCACACCACTCAGGCTCTACGTTGCTCCGCCGGGGAACCATCTGAGGCCGGCCCTAGGCTTCATGCACCTCCCTGGTCTAAGCCGCTCAGGCTCAGCGCTCAAGAAGCCCTCAGAGGTGCAGATTTGGTTGGGCCTGCGTTTTGTGCCCTTCCCAGGTCTGAGTAGCTCAGGAGTTTGGCGAGCGCAATCGCTGTGACTTATGGCCTTTCCCTGCTGCTCAGTTTTCTGGGAGTACCGCTGGCGTTCCTTCTCAGGCGGATTATGACTGTCCAGAACCCCCAGAAGTCTTAGTTAGCAAAGAAGCCTGCTTATATTTTGGTAGGTAATGTCTCTCTTGGGCTGCGATTGCCCCCTTCCAGCCCTTAAGGCTCTGGCTGCCTGTCACCAGAGGGGGATGATCTGCAGCCAGCTATTTCCATTCCATCCTTTGTTCTGTGTGTGGTCCTGGTGGTGTCTTATGTTCGAGTGTTTCGTGTGGTAGCTATCCCACAGTCTGGTTTGCTAGCCCAAGTTAGTTTGCTCTGGCCACGCGCGGGTAGTTCCTCCCGATTCTCAAAAAAGCACTGCTGCCTGTGCCTCCCGCTCCTCCCTGCCCAGCCCCCACTTGCTAGTGGCGGATGCAGGCGTCTGCGCTGCTTTTCTGCTGGGGGAGTTACTGTTGGGCTCGTAATCTGTTGGTTTTAATTATTTATTTATTTTTCCTTTCTGTTATGTTTCCCTCTGTGCTTCCAAGTCTCGCCACAGACTCGGCTGCGAAAATGTTTCCTGGTGTTTGGAAACCTACCTTTTTAAAGAGTCTCTTCCCGGGACAGGACTCGCTCCCTCCCTACCTCCTTTGTTCCTTTTTTCATTTTTATATTTTTTCCTACCTGTTTTTGAAGCCAATGATCTGCTTTGCTGGGTGCCTGATGTCCTCTGCCAGCATTCAGAAGTTGTTTTGTGGAATTTACTCAGTGTTGCAATGTTCTTTTGATGAATTTGTGAGGGAGAAAGTGGTCTTCCCGTCCTATTCCTCTGCCATCTTCCATATTTAACCAATTTTTAGTATTCTGTTGCAATTTGTCTGTTGTGATTTTGACTACATATCTTTGTATAATGTATTTAGTGGTTGGTCTAGGGACTATAATATACATACTTAACTTTCCCAGTCTAGTTAGAATTAATGTTTTACAACTTTAATATGAATATAGAAACCTTATTTCTGTATAAGTCATTTTATCTTCTCCTTGCATTCTGTAGTATATATATTACACACTGCATATATGGACAACTCCATCAGACAATGACATAGTTTTTGCTTAAAACCATTAAACATGTTTTAAAGAACTCAAAACAAGTAGTCTTCTATATTAATCCAAATATTTACCATTTATGTTACTTTCCATCATTCTTGATGATTCAAGTTTTCTTTCATTCTGTCTGTAGAATTTTCTTTAGAAATTATTTCAGGATAGATCTCTACAGATTTTAATTTTCTTCATCTAAGAATGTCTTAATTTCACTTTCATTTTATAAAATTTTTTATTTTTTTTAATGGATGTAGAATTCTGGAATGGCAGCTATTTATTTCAGTGCTTGAAAATGTTGTACCACTTCTTGCTTCAGTGGTTTCAGGTGAGAAATCCCCAGTTACTTGTATTATTATTCTCCTATAAGGAATGTGTCCTTTTCTTCTGACTGCTTTGAAGATTTTTTTCATTGTCTTTAGTTGTCATCACTTTTATTATGTTATGTTTGGGCATGGATTTCTTTAGTTTTATCCTATTTTAGGGCCACTCAGCTTCTTAAATGTTTGATCTTTGGTGTTTTTAGTCATCATGTAGTTCAATAATTTTTTTCAGCATTTTTTTTTTCTTTCCCTCTGGGGCTGCAGTGACATGAAGGCTAGCTCTTTTTTTGTCCCACAGTTTCTGTAGTTCTTTTTATTTTTATTTTTTCTGTATTTTTCTTCTTTTACTGTCTAGGTAATTTCTAGTGATTTACCTTCAAGTTCACTGACTATTCTGTCATGTCCATTCCATTATTGCCTATCTATTATCATTTCTATTCCATTATTGATTTTTTTGCTTCAGTTTATATTTTTTCATTCTAAAATTTCCATTTTGTTATGTATATCTTCTCTTTCTTTGTTGATACTTTCTGTTTTAACTTTCGTTTTAAGAAAGCCCATGATTGCTCATTCAAGCATTTTTAAAATGAATTCTTTAACATCTTCATCAGATCATTCCAATATCTTTGCCATCTCAATATTGACATCTGTTAATTATCTTCTCCCATGTGAATCGAGATTTTAATGATTCTTTATATGATATATAATTTTGGAATATATCCTGATCAGTTTAAATACTAGGTCATGAACTGAGTCTTATCTATGCTATATACAGAATATATATAATTGTTTTAGCAGGCACTTGACCTGCTTAGATCCAAGGTGCAACCTCTAACACATCTTCTGTGGACTCTGGTCTCAAAGTCAGCTCAGTTTTCAAAGACTTTACAATGGTATTGATATCTGTCCTTCATGTGCATCACCCAATGGTCAGTCTGGGAACTGGGTAGAGGTCTATCTGTTAACACAGTTCTCAATATTTTTTCTGTACTAAGTATAATGACATCTATTTGTGAGGGGTGAATGAGATTAAAATTCATAAACAGTTTTATAAGATTGATTCAATATCTTGGGAAATATAAGTTGCCTGATGTGATCTTGAATTTCAGTGAGAGGCTGGGGCATAGAAGTTTTAAATGTTGTTAATAAATACATTAACTAAAAAATGAGCCAGCAAATTACATAAAAATAGAGTTCACAAAAGAGTAAAAAAATAACTTAGTAAATGAATAGATGTTCAACCTCACAAGTCATAGAACATGTATATTAACAGCACAATGAGATACCATTTCCCTGCAACATTATTGGGAAAAAATGAAAAGACTGGTACTAAGGTAGAATAATGGAAACTAGTTGAGGTGTTATTATACCATCATTTGTAGGCAATAACTCGGTAATATCTAGTAAAGTTGAAAATGAAGACACATTATAGTGTAGCATATGCATGCTTAGGTATTTGCCCAGGAGAGGTTATAGCTCACATAACCTCACAAGTGTTTTTTAGCAGAAGTTTTTATAATAAGCAAAAGTGAGAAGCAACCTAAATGCCCATGGAATAAACAAAATTTGTTCTATATATGCAATGGATTATTATACACCAATAAGGTGAATTCAAACTATGAGTATCAATATGAAAGAATAAGAGAAATAAAATATGAATGAGAAAGGAGAAGTAAATTACAGAAGCATAAATATGACATGTATTCCCATAAAATATTTTTATAAAATTTAAAAATATATAAGCAATACTGTATATTACTTACATAATGTTAATATAGATATATAATTTCTTATATATGTATATGTATAGAAAAAGGAAAGTTTATATATATGTTTGTGAGTGCATATATAAATCTATTCATCAACTGTATTAATAATGTTTAATTTGGTAGTTTTATGGTGGGTCCATTGTTATTGGTTTTATCACCATTTATACATTAAAAAAATTAAAGCAAAAGTCAAGACATTGAAGTTTGCATGTATCTTTTGCATTTCAGTTAATCCATTTATCATCATAAGGATACAGACCAGCCCAAACAGTTCCCAGACATCTTTCACTCATGCTCCTCTTCCCTTTCTTTCCACCATGTGCACTGCAGGCATCCATATTTGCATACCAGGTATTATTCAAATATATCTTAGATCTTACCACATTTCTACCTTTTCTAAGATTTTCCTCTCTTTCTGGAATGTTCTTCCTTACACATATACCGGAATATTCTTTTCTTAAAGACATATACCTCAGTCCTACTACAAGAAACTGTTCTCAATACAGTGGTGATCAGCAACCACCTTGTACCACCTTTCTAAAGTCAGTTGTCACATTTTCAGAAAACTTTGAGCCAATTGACATCACACTGGTAGCTTGAAACTGGCCATGGTGAAAATATTTATACCATGGAAACTGGCAAATGGTACAGATCAGTGCTTTTATCCCCAGAGGTTCAGTTGTTAAACATCTACCAGTATATCACTGCCAACTTCTCTTGATGGAATTTATTCCTCCTCCCCCTATTCTCTCTTGGTAGTCTCTAGGACTCATTACCGTCTGTGGCAAGGAAGCCCTCATTATTGTATACCTTGTGTTTTTAATGAATGCATCTGTCTTTCCTGTGTCACTGTTCACTACTCTAGGGCAGAGAGGTGGTCCCATTCATCCTTATATCTCCCACAATACCTAGCAGAGTCTCTTCAATATGACAGTTATCCAATAATTTTGATGATTGAATGCAAAAAAGGATTAAAATTTCTCCCTTATCCAACCAGGAGTGAACTGGAGAGGTACACTGATCCCATAGGAGGTATGGCAAGTCATATGGTAATGAAGAGAATTAGTGAATACACTTACCAAAAAAAGGAAAAAACTATTTTAAAAGTTAACAGTTTATAATATTTCCACACTTACACTTTTTCTTAATTCTAATAATTGTTGAATTGCAACTATCAGGGGAACATATTTTTATTCTTATAAAATGTACTTTTCTACTTGTACTGATCAAATATAAGACTTGGATTCTTTTTAATTTCATACAGTTTGAAACAGCAAAAATTGTTAAGCATTTTACAAAGTTCCCTGATAAAAATAAAACCTTAAAAAATCCCTAAAACTAAATACATATAATTGAGGAAGCTTGAGAATAAAAACATGTGAAATCACTTTCCTACACAGCAGTATAGCAGTCTAATGCCTTAAAAAAAAAACCCTCCCACTAAATATAACTTCAAACCCAGCTACATAAAACATTTAATTATTTGTAATTTATCAATGGGCCTTCAAATTAGTAGTCATCACTCAGAGCTGAAAATTAAATTAAGGCAAAAACTCAGAGAGGTGAAGGAACCATTGATCTATCCTTGATCTTGAGACCATTTTCCAAACCAGGTGAATTTGTGCTTATGATGTCCTGGCCTCATAGGCATAAAGGATAGGATACAAAGCTCTGAGCCTACCCAGAGCGAAGGGTCTATTAGGAAAGCACTCATATGCCTACATACTTGCTTATTGCTAGAACGCAACTAACTATGCCTTCAAAATAAGAGTGAATTAGACACCTTTTCCCACATGGAGACTAAAGGAAAATGCTTATATTAAAATTTGGTAATGAATGGAAGGGGGAAATCTCCCTTGAGAATACATGTAACAGCAAATTATTCCTCATGTAGATTGCAACTAGAATTGACACAATCTGGATGACCTGATAAAACCTAAGGAGATTTAGTTAAAGTGGTCCCCAGCTAACCGTGCCCTAGGTGCTTAACAGAAATAAATGCAAATCTCCTTTGAATAAACTGAGTTTCAGCATTACCTCAAAGAATTCTCTTAAATTGGGTTCCTTAAAATAGGATCTCACAGTCAAAAGGAGTAAAACATCAAAAGTGCAAAACAGCAAAAACAATAGAGAATCAGTCTCAGAATAATGCAGGTGTTGAGTTAGAAACACCATGAATTTTCTAAATAGATTAGATACTTCTAAAGATATAAGAGTAGTTAAAATACATATAAAGAACATAAAACTAAGCAAATAGACAGGAAGATTTGAAAAAAATTAAAGCATCTCAAAGTGACAGAAATATGACTGAAAAAAATTTTTAAAACTCAATGAATGGATATAATAGCATATTATAAATAATTGATAAGAAAAATATAAAGTACAATAATATTTGATGAAAGTATTAAATCTCACTAAAATGAAAAGAAGAAACTGAAAATCTGAACCTCTCTATAATCATTAAATATTTTACATCAGTAGCCAAAATGTTTACCACAACTTTTGGTCAAGGTTAAATCCCTTTAAAAGTTAACTTCAAATACACATAAAATATGTTTTTTTAATTCACCATAAAGTGGCATATAAAGCTAGTCTCAATAAGGTCCAAAAGATTTTATAGACTATCTTTTCTGACCACAAAACAATTAAGTTAGAAATCAATGCTATAAAGATAATTTTAAAAATTCAAGTGCTATAGAATTAAGAAATACACTACTAAGTATTGCACAGATCAAAGAAGAAATAATATTAAAAATTAGAAAACATTTATATACTGAACTATAATGACATAATTTTATATAAAATTATGTGGAATGCAGTCAGTTATAGCAGAACATACAGGAAGAGTTTACACCTGAAATATTAAAAGTAATCTACAGATGCCATGACATTCCAATCAAATGCCAATATGACTTCTTTTAGAAACTTGATAAACTTATTCTAAAATATTTATATGGAAAAATACCTGTTGCCAAAGACCCTGATGCTAGGAAAGACTGAAAGTAAAGGAGAAGGGGATGACAGAGGATGAGATGTTTAAATAGCATCACCAACTCAGTGGACATGAATTTGAACAAATGCTGGGAGATAATAGAAGACAGAGGAGCCTGGCATTCTGTAGTTCATCTGGTCACGACTTAGAGTCAGACACGACTTAGCAACTAAACAACAACGGCAACAACATTCACAAGGTTAAAGTGACATAAAGAAATCAGCATTCATTCAGCTATAATTTTTGTTTTTGTTTCCTGAATCCTAGAGCAATAGATAGCAACTAGAAATTGGCATGTAACTAAGGTTCTACAGCTTTGAAGGAGAAAGTGCTGGAGGTCTAAAAAGAGAACAGCATTTTTTTGTTGTTGTAAATTTATGAACTATTGACATGATTCTCAAGCAGCAACTTTTCACTCATTACAGTAGTACTTTCTTATTGGTACTGAATTTCTCACTTTTTCTTGTAATTGAACACAACTTAATGTGCTACTGAAAAATGTTGAGAAAGAAACCAATTTGCCTGAATGTTGACAGTATTAAAATCAGGAAGAAAAATAGGAATATATAGATTTGGATTTGAATAATTAGTATTTACAAATCTCCTTCTCCATTTTTGTACTATGCGTTGATATGAAATTCAATTCTTTATGGCTAAAAGTGGCTGTAGAGAGAGAAAAAATATGCATGTTAAATTCATTCTAAATATTGAGACAGAGTAGTATTACCTCTGCCAAATTAAGGTATAATTGGAAGGTTTGGGTTTTTAAATATTAATACATTCTTAAAGTACATATTAAATTATAACATATTCTCTATTTGGATTCTGAATAAATATTGACAATTTCCAGCATGTAATATATTTACCAATACTCAGAAAAATAAAAAATAAACTAATGTAAATAAAAACAAATGGATGCTATTTTAAGTGACAATTCTTCTACAAGGAGTGGGGAGTGGAATGGGGTGGTGTTTAATGGGAGTAAATATGCAAAGAATGCTCCCTCTAAGAGGCATCTATTGGAAATCAAAAGTCTATAAATTCAATTATAGATTTAATTAGGTTGTGTAGCTATAGCAACTGAGGCCCTTGTCAGAAATATTCAATGATTGGCTGTATAATCACCCACTTCTGCCCAACAGGGAATAGAGGGGGAAAAAATTATTATTTTTGAAAAAACAAGGAAGAATGAAAAAAAAAAAAACACATGGGTTAGTCTCAATGAAATAATGTTATATTTATCCACTATTCAAGGTAATATCCTTTCCAAGAGCCTCAATCCAGGCTGCTTAGAACAGAGGGAGAGCAGTGCTGGCTCTGGAGCCTTGCCATATCCATTTGTGGTGATTCCATCATGAGCTGTCTCTGTCATTGATGGCAGAAGGTTCTATGCCACTGGTATGAGTCCGTGTAGTGCCCCATCGACACCACTTGTAAACAGTGGGAGCAAATAAAAGACACTAGTTGCACTTCAAGAAGAAAAGGTAACTAAGATTGTTTGGCTTTCCTAATAATTGTTTCCCTTACAGCTTCCTAAAAAGTTATAAACTGGACTTCCCTGGTTGCTCAATGGCTAACAATCTGCCTTGCAATGCAGTGGATACGAGTTTGATTCCTGGTTGGGGAACTAAGAGCCCACATTTTTGTTGTTGTTTTTCAGTTGCTAAGTTATGCCCACATGTCGAGGGTCAACTGAGCTCCTCTGCCTCAACTAAAATCCAGTGCAGCCAAATAAATATATATTTTTAAAAAGACACTTTCTTAAAAAAGTTATGAACTAAGAAAATGCAAATAACACTGTTGCTGCTGCTGCTAAGTCGCTTCAGTCGTGTCCAACTCTGTGTGACCCCATAGACGGCAGCCCACCAGGCTCCCCCGTCCCTGGGATTCTCCAAGCAAGAACACTGGAGTGGGTTGCCATTTCCTTCTCTATTGCATGAAAGTAAAAAGTGAAAGTGAAGTCGCTCAGTCATGTCCGACTCGGCAACCCCATGAACTGCGGCCTACTAGGCTCCTCTGTCCATGGGATTTTCCAGGCAAGAGTACTGGAGTGAATGACAGTGTTAGGAAAGGAGATAATTATTCCACTTCCTGATTTGGAGGTGGCCTTTGTCCTCATGTTGTTATTATTGCTGTTCAGTCACTAAATTGTGTCTGACTTTTTGTGACCCCATGGACTACAGCATGCCAGTCTCCTCTGTCCTTCACCATCTCCCAGAGTTTGCTCAAACTCATTTCCTTTGAGTGGGTGATGCCATCCAACCATCTCCTCCTCTGTCACCCCCTTCTCCTTATCTCCTCAATTTTTCCCAGCATCAGGGTCTTTTCCAATGAGTCTTCGCATCAGGTGGCTAAAGTATTGGAGTTTCAGCTTCAGCATCAGTCTTTCCAATGAATATTCAGAGTTGATTTCTTTTATGATTGACTGGTTTGATATCCTTGCTGTCCAAGTCAAGAGTCTTCTCCAGCACCACAATTTGAAAGCATCAGTTCTTTGGCACTCAGCCTTTTTTGTGGTCCAGCTCTCACATTTGTACATGACTACTGGAAAAATCATAGCTTTGACTAGATGGGCCTTTGTCAGCAAAGTGATGTCTCTGCTTCTTAATACATTGTCTAGTATTGTCACAGCTTTTTTGCCAAGGAGCAGTGTAATCCCATTAAATTCTCATAGCCATGTTGTACAGTATCTGTTATCATCCCCATTTTACAGATGGAAAATGTGGGAGATCAACAGACTCATTCGAGATCATCCAGCATGCACTTCACTGAGTTACAACCAGGCATCTGCCCCCAACTCTCAAAAGGAGAGAGAAGCCAGCATGAAAATACCAAACTGGGCCCTATCAGACATAGATGGCTACCAAAGAGTACTATTTCCTCAGCATCAGATGCTATTGATAGTGGTAACATGTCATGTAATAACATTGGTTGATATTTACTGTTTTTACTGGGTATTGTCAAGCTTTGGGCTCAGTGAACTATAAACACTATCTCATTTTATTCTTAAAAGAATCCTGCAAGATAGGCAAGTTATCAACACTGTGTAAGTGATATAAAAATTTCAGCGAGAATAAATGGCTTAAGGGAAGCCATCGGCTTTTGGACAGGAGTAGGAGTGGTTGTAACCTATGCCTTGAACCTGCATTTGTATTGTTCACATATTTTTACTTTGATTGTTCATTTCAGAAGCATCAATATATCAAAGTTTTCCAAAGTTGTTTCTCTTCATTCACATTTTACATTAGACCTAGGAAACATATATTTTTGCTGTTCCAATATTCTTTTCTTTGTGGAATCACTTTTGGAGACTGCTGCAAAACTTTCCTCACTCCTTGGTACTGCCACTAGGCTTCAAGTATTCTAGTCTTTCAAACACTATAGCTTAGAGTGCCTTCAATTAATGCAGGAATTTGAGGGAAATGAGAATGGTTTTTCCATAGCCTTGTTTCCTGTTTTAATTATCTAGAGCTGCATAAAAATCACCCTAAAGTTAGTTGTATTAAAAAAAAAAACCTTTGTTATTGTTATTATTATTAATAGTATTAGTAGCAGTATTTTTCACAGTTCTAGGGATTGCCTGGGCTCAGCTAGTTGGCTGTCGCTTGGGGTATTTCTTGCAGTTACAGTCAGCTGGAGCTGAAGTTATCTGGAAGATTTCCTTACTCAGATGTCTGCCCCTTGATGTTTGCTGTTGCCTGAGACTTCATTTGGGGCTGTCAGCCAAAGGTGTACATGTTGTATCTCTGTGTGGCCTGAACTTTCTCACACCATGGCACCTGGGTTCTAACAGCAAAGGTCCCAAGAGAAGTAGAGAGCCAGATGAAAGCCTTTTAGGATATAGTCTGGAAAAGTTACACAGCATCAGTTTTATTGCATTGTATTCCTGTGCTTAGTCGCTCAGACGTGTCTGACTGCAACTCCATGGACTGTAGCCCACCAGACTCCTCTGTCCATGGGAATTCTTCAGGCAAGACTACTGGAGTGGGTTGCCATGCCCTCCTCTGGGGGATCTTCCCCGCCCAGGGATCGACCCAGGTCTCCCTCATTGCAGGCAGAATCTTTACTGACTGAGCCACCAGCATTGTACTAACTAGAAGCAAATCATTCAGGCTAATCCATATTCAGGGAGAGGGAAATTGGACTCCACCTCTTAATGAAGGAGTGTCAAATAATTTGCAAATATGATTTACAACCACTACTCCTCTCTCACTAATGCAGACAGGATATCCTGTCATGATCTGATCAGGGTTCTAAAGGATAAAGGAGAATATATGCCAGGAAAGGAAACAACTCTGTGTGCAACGATTGTTCATTAGAGTACTCAAAGGTATTTACAGTCTGACCAAGATTGTTCTTCTAACCTTTACATGAGAATAGCTGTTTCCCTCTGTCCCTAAGCCTGGCTACCAAAGTTATCAACTGGCCAGTGTTGCCATCTTTCCTGGAGAGTGCCCTTTTTTCAGTTACCACTTTTCTCCCATTACTGTACTATGTAACTCTAGCTATCCACTGGAACTGGCACAAGGCCCACTCTCCTGGTCTATTTCCCTGAAATCTTAGAATTCAAAAGGATGCAAGGTTTGTGTAATTCCAACTTTAGCCTTGAGATGCTCATGTCCAATGGGGCTCAGAGTATCTTATGTTCACGATATTTTGTTTCCTTTCTGCTTAAATTGTCTCTTGAGGCCATTTATAATTGTTATACATGTATTTTAAATTGTTGAGCAATGTACAAGATGCACAACATATTGAACAAATATTCAACAAAATCACCACAACAAGGTCATTACAGGTCTAAGTGACATGACTGAGTTCTGAGACCAGTGGAATATGGGCAGAGTGATGTAAGCTACTTCCAGGCCTGGCCTTAAAACTCCCCAGCTGAACTGCCCTGGTGGTCCAGTGGCTAAGACTTCATGTTTCCACTGCAGAGGACACAGGTTAAATCCCTGACTAGTGAAGTTCCACATGCCACCAAGGTGCAGCCAAAAAAGAAGAAAAACTTTCTATATATCTCACTTTCTTTCCCTTCTATGGAATTCTTGCAGACAAAATATTGAATATGAAGGAATTACAATTATAAGGAAGCATTAAAAGATGGAAGGAACCTAGGTTTATGGATGGCCATGTCAAGAAAACCTGTCCCCTACTGACTGTATTCGACTATGATACCATGAGAGAAATACCATTGAATTTAAATAAACTTTTAAGATTTTAAAAATTATTGGTTACAGCATCACATTCACTGACTACATCTCTCTCAGTTATTTTGGTAGAATAGGAGTACAGTACAGTCTGGTTCATGGAAGTTGTGGGGCAGATAGTATCCCAAAACCCAGGCATAATCAGTTGGATAAAGTAAAAGGAGGAAAATAACACATGAGCACTTCTAATGACGATATGTAAGTAGGAACTATAAAACTGCTTAGGAAAGTATATTGCCATTCCAGGGGTGAAGAAAGAGCAACCTACCTCACAGAAGAAGAGCAAGTGAAAGAAGAGAAAAGTTGTGAGTATTGTGTTAAGATCCAGAGCAGAGTGTATATAACTAACCCACCTCAAGGTTCCTGGGAATAGAGGCAGAAGATGCTCTATGGGAACTGTTCCAAAGTTGAAGGAGAAACAGAGTTGCCTGTATCTACTACCTAAATCAATGCCCTTGAGTTCTTGCAAACATAGTGAAATGCATGTTTGTTTGGAGGGTGAGGAAGAACTGAGCTTCACTGGAGATCAATAATTGGGGAAGAAAGTCAGTTTCCCTTGTCCCTTCCCAAATTATACCATGTCTGGGGGCTCCTACGCTGTCATTTTGTCATATTCAGCCAATGGAAGAGAATGAGAG
The DNA here is from genome assembly GCF_032405125.1 of Capricornis sumatraensis. Lineage (NCBI taxonomy): Eukaryota > Metazoa > Chordata > Mammalia > Artiodactyla > Bovidae > Capricornis > Capricornis sumatraensis. The sequence goes on along the minus strand of NC_091092.1, from coordinate 100,943,999 downwards.
AGTTACCATGAAACCAAATGTAGATCAAGTATTTTCATCTTTTGACTTGTGAGCTTTGATTAAATTATTCATAAAGCTCTTTTCTTTTTGCTCTTCTGAGAATATACTTTCCTTATGTGTTGGACATTTACACCTCTACTGACTTATTGTAAAGAGAAGTAAGTTTAGATATAGATATTGAACACCTAACGAAAAGCAAAAATGGCTACACTGTTCAACTTTGGAAAGTGCTGCACATCCTTTCCAGAATGTCCCCACCAGTTTCAAGTAGGAGTACTTTCACCACAGGATTAAGGACCTAACAAGACTGGGCTTCCCTTGTGCCTCACATGGTAAAAGAATCTGCCTGCAATGCGGGAGACCTGGGTTTAATCCCTGGGTTGGGAAGATCACCTGGAGGAGGGCATGACAACCCACTCCAGTATTCTTGCCTGGAGAATCCGCATAAACAGAGGAGCCTGGTGGGCTACAGTCCAATGGGTTGCAAAGAGTCAGACATGACTGAGCGACTAAACACAAGCACAGAACAAGACTAATAAGTCCTAAATTGCTTTGCAGTTTCCCCCCACCCCCGTCTTTCAAGTGAAATAGTACTTCTTACTTCATGCATGCATGCTCAGTCTCTCAGTCGTGTGTGACTCTTTGCGACCCCATGGACTGTAGTCTGTCAGGCTCCTCTGTCCATGGGATTATCCTGGCAAGAATACTGGAGTAGGTTGCCATTTCCTTCTCTTGGGAATCTTCCCCACCCAGGGATCAAACCCTTGTCTCCTGAATTTGCACGTGGATTCTTTACCACTGTGCCACTTGGGAAACCCAAATACTTCCTACTACTTGCTGATAATCAGGATAAAATTCCAGTACACATCAAGCACTTAACCTACAATTTATTCTTATGGTAATTTTATATGGGATTTATGGACCAGAGTCCATAGTCTGGTCATCTAATCTATTTCTTTATTTCCAATGTTTATTTTTATTCTTCTGAGGGGAAAAAACAAATGTTAACAAGAGACTCCAATCAGAAGTAATTCATCACTATTTGTATTTGATGAGGCACAAAATCACTGGAAGTTTGACCTTGCAATGATGGATGCTTGTGTCAGCTACAAAGCATAGACTATCCATGGGCTCCTATTGTAGAGTCTACTGGTCCCCTTCCCATTAATTGACTCTTGGAAATCAGTAAGCTTAAATTCCATCATTCCTATAAAAGTTTTGAACTCTAGCTTACTTCTGGAGATTTGGTTACTATGTGGTAAAGAATCAACTGTACACAAAAAGAGGTCTGATCTTTACCCTCATCTCCTGGGAGGTGATCTCTGAGCTCTTGGAATGTCTTGGCTGATAAGAGTGTCTATGTTTACCTTGAGAACCTTGAGTCACACTAGATAGTCTGACAAGGTGACCTGTGGTAGAAACTTGGGGCCTATAGTATCACCATGACCTCTAGAGAGGTTGTAGACTAAAGACTAGCCACATTTCAGGAGTCAATTATGTTTCTGTGACTCAGTTCCAATAACCTTGGACAACAAGGCTCAGGTGTTACACAATTTTGCCAGGAAAAATGAATCCTATTTATGTCTCCACTGGAAGATAGCAACTGAAAGCTTTACACTTGGAACTTTCCTAGACTTTCCCCATGTATCTCTCCCCTTGGCTGATTTTAATCAGTATCTTTTGACTGTAATATACTGCAACCAGGTGGGCTTCCCTGGTAACTCAACGGTAAAGGGAAGGCAAAGGGAATGTAGAATGGGTAGTGTAAGAAGGCAGCTAAAAATACAAGCTGTGACCATGTGATTAGTGACAGAAACAGGGACGGTAAATGTCGTGACTATTTCCTCCTTATTTTGTTATGAATAAGTTTGTGTGTGTTGTTTTTGTTTAGTTGCTAAGTTATGTCCAACTCTGCGACCCCAGGGACTGTAGCCCACCAGGCTCCTCTGTCCAATGGATTTCCCAGGCAAGAATACTGGAGTGGGTTGCCATTTCCTTCTCCATGGGATCTTCCCAACCCATGGATTGAACCTGCATCTCCCACATTGCAAGCAGATTCTGGTCAGCTACAGTTTATAGAGTAGCAGAAGAGTTGAACACAACTGAGAAACTAGACAACTTCAACCAGGAGTATAGTAGCTTTCAGTGAGTTCTTTGAGTTCTTCTATTAAATTATTCAAGCTGAGAGTATGCTTAGTGACCTCAAACATGAAATTGGTATCAGAGGGTGGTCTTGGAAGGTCCCCAAACTTGCAGTTGATGCCAGAAGTGCCAGTGGTTCTGGGTATCCCAAACTCTACAAACACCATGCCAGATGTTTCCAGAATGAACATTTCTAATCACACATACTGAACCATAAATGGAAACAATTACTGGCAAACCTTGATCAACTACAATATCACTTCCTAGGATATTGCATCTCTAAAAATTCCTTGCTCTGTCTGCCACAAACTCTTTATAACAGAATATCCACAGTCTCACAAAAACATATCATTAAACCAGTTTTCAGATAAAATAATGACTCAAAGTTTTTTCACAATGGTTTTCACCTTGTAATTGGGGATAGATTCCTGCAAAGAACAATGGCCTCAGGATATAATTAAATTATACTTAATTGTGCAGCCAGAGACAAATGTATTGTGATAGCTGTTAGCTAATGGCATCTCACTTGCTCTCCTGTACTTTCTCTATTGAAATACTCATAAAGAAAAGCCATGGAGAGGAATGTAAGTTGCAACAATACTGGAAATTAATAACTCCCATACCCTAGGAGGAATTTCTATTAAACAAAAAGAAACCAGTTTGAAAAAATTAGTGTGTTAGTCAAGTATAAGTCAAGAAAACAGAAACATCTCTAGGTTTTTCAAAAAGGAGAGATCTAAGAAAGAGAATTGGTTACACAGTTTATGGAAAAACAGAGAAGCAAAATACAGCAGAGTGAAACAACTTAGAAGCTGGCAAGAGCAAGAAGTTTCTAGGAAGGGATCATCAGGTGAAGTCTGGAATCAAGAAAGGATCTGTAAGGTGAAAGTGGATGGAACTGTCTGTTGAAAGCTGGAGTCTTGAAGGGGCTGAAGTCATGAAGGGGTCACAGTCCCTGCCAGAGGCAATACCTGAAGCAGAAAGTGAGGGGGAGAGAAATACTTCAGCTTCTTATTTCCTGCTATATTTCAATTTCCCAGAAGTGTCTCTCTTTCACATAACCTAACCAGAAGCCACCTGACAGGGAAGTGTGGGGAAGCCAGCCTGTAAGGAAAGGTGTGCTCCCCAAAATATAGAGCAGAGCAAGAGAAGGTAAACACTAGAGCTCAAAGGAAATAGGAAAAAAAAAGCCTACTGGAGGCTCAGGCACAAGCTAACTTGTGGGTTTAAAAACCAAAAAATAAAGGAAAAAGAAAAAAAATGTCTGCCAATTACCAGGAGGTATCTATCACAATAGACTTTCCTGATGGCTCAGATGGTAAAGAATCCGCCTCAGATCCCTGAGTTGGGAAGATCACCTGGAGAAGGGAATGGGTACCCCCTCTAGTTTTCTTGCCTGGGAAATCCCATGGACAAAGGACCTGACAGGCTACAGACCATGGGATCACAAAGGGTTGGACACAACTGAGCAATGAATACTTTCACTTTCACTTTTTCTCCACCACCCCATCTCAGAGACATGGAACCAACCTAGCCAGAAAACAAGATAACAGCCCATATGGCATGCTTACAAGTTGGCCAGGGCTGTTCCATACCCTATAGTTGCTCTAAAAACAAATCTTTTGAAGACTTCATGTTCCTAGAACTGAAACGTTCGGTTCAGTTCAGTTGCTCAGTCGTGTCTGACTCTTTGTGACCCCATGGACTGCAGCACACCAAGTCTCCCGGTCCATCACCAACCCCCAGAGTTTACTCAAACTCAAATCCATTGAGTCAGTGATGTCATCAAACCATCAAATCCTCTGTCATTCCCTTCTCCTCTTGCCTTCAATCTTTCAGCATCAAGGTCTTTTCAAATGAGTCAGCTCTTCGCATCAGGTGGTATAGGAGTTTCAGCTTCAACATCAGTCCTTCAAATGAACATTCAGGACTGATTTCCTTTAAAATTGACTGGTTGGATCTCCTTTCTGTCCAAGGGACTCTCAAGAGTCTTCTCCAACACCACAGTTTAAAAACATCAATTCTTCAGCACTTGGCTTTCTTTATGGTACAACTCTCACATCCATACATGACTACTGGAAAAACCATAGCCTTGACTAGACAGACCTTTGTTGGCAAAGTAATGTCTATCCTTTTTAATATGCTGTCTAGGTTGGTCATAACTTTTCTTTCAAGGAGTAAACGTCTTTTGATTTCATGGCTGAAGTCACCATCTTCAGTGATTTTGGAGCCCAGAAAAATAAAGTTCGCCACTGTTTTCAATGTTTCTCCATCTATTTGCCATGAAGTCATGGGACCAGATGCTGTTTTCTGAATGTTGAGCTTTAAGCCAACTTTTTCATTCTCCTCTTTCACTTTCATCAAAAGGCTCTTTAGTTCTCCTTCACCATAAGTGTGATGTCATCTGCATATCTGAGGTTATTGATATTTCTCCCAGCAGTCTTGATTCCACTTGTGCTTCTTCCAGCCCAGCGTTTCTCACAGTGTACTCTGCATATAAGTTAAATAAACAGGGTGACAATATACAGCCTTGACGTACTCCTTCTCCTATTTGGAACCAGTCTGTTTTTCCATGTCCAGTTCTAACTGTTGCTTCCTGACCTGCATACAGATTTCTCAGGAGGCAAGTCAGGTGGTCTGGTATTCCCATCTCTTTTAGAATTTTCCACAGTTTATTGTGATCCACACAGTCAAAGGCTTTGGCATAGTCAATAAAGCAGAAATAGATGTTTTTCTGGAACTCCCTTGCTTTTTCGATGATCCAGTGGATGTTGGCAATTTGATCTCTGGTTCCTCTGCCTTTTCTAAAACCAGCTTCAACATCTGGAAGTTCACAGTTCATGTACTGTTGAAGCCTGGTTTGGAGAATTTTGAACATTACTTTGCTAGCGTGTGAGATAAGTGCAATTGTGCAGTAGTTCGAACATTCTTTGGCATTGCCTTTCTTTGGAATTGGAATGAAAACTGACCTTTTCCAGTCCTGTGGCCACTGCTGAGTTTTCCAAATTTGCTGACATATTAAGTTCAGCACTTTCACAGCATCATCTTTTAGTATTTGAAATACCTCAACTGGAATTCCATCACCTCCTCTAGCTTTGTTCGTTGTGATGCTTCCTAAGGCCCACTTGGCTTCACATTCCAGGATGTCTGGCTCTAGATGAGTGATCACACCATTGTGATTATCTGGGCCGTGAAGATCTTTTTTGTATAGTTCTTCTGTGTATTCTTGCCAACTCTTCTTAATATCTTCTGCTTCTGTTAGGTCCATACCATTTCTGTCCTTTAGCAAGCCCATCTTTGCACAAAATGTTCCCTTGGTATCTCTAATTTTCTTGAAGAGATCTCTAGTCTCTCCTGTTCTATTGTTTTCCTCTATTTCTTTGTACTGATCACTGAGAAAGGTTTCTTATCTCTCCTTGCTATTCTTTGGAACTCTGCATTCAAATGGGTATATGTTTCCTTTTCTCCTTTGCTTTTGGCTTCTCTTCTTTTCACATTTATTTGTAAGGCTTCCACAGACAGCCATATTCCTTTTTTGCATTTCTTTTTCTTGGGGATGGTTTTGATCCCTGTCTCCTGGACATTGTCACTAACCCCCATCCGTAGCTCTTCAGGCACCCTGTCTATCAGATCTAACCCCTTGAATCTGTTTGTCACTTTCACTTTTTAATCATAAGGGATTTTATTTAGGTCATGCCTGTATGGTCTAGTGGTTTTACCTACTTTCTTCAGTTTAAGTCTGAATTTGGCAATAAGGAGTTCATGATCTGAGCCACAGTCACCTCCCTGTCTTGTTTTTGCTGACTGTATAGCAGTTCTCCCTCTTTGGCTGCAAAGAATATAATCAATCTGATTTCAGTGTTGCTCATCTGGTGATGCCAATGTGTAGAGTCTTTTCTTGTGTTGTTGGAAGAGGATGTTTGCTATGACCAGTGCATTCTTTCGGCAGAACTCTATTAGCATTTGCCCTGATTGATTCTGTACACCAGGGCCGAATTTGCCTGTTACTCCAGGTGTTTCTTGACTTCCTACTTTTGCATTCCAGTCCCCTATAATGAAAAGGACATCTTTTTTGGGTGTTAGCTCTAGAAAGTCTCGTAGGTCTTCACAGAACCATTCAACTTCAGCTTCTTCAGCATTATTGGTCAGGGCATAGACTTGGATTACCGTGATATTGAATGGCTTGCCTTGGAAAGAAACAGAGATCATTCTGTCGTGTTTGAGACTGCATCCAAGTACTGCATTTCAGACTCTTTTGTTGACTATGATGGCTACTCCATTTCTTCTAAGGGATTCCTGCCTGCAGTAGTAGATGTAATGGTCATCTGAGTTAAATTCACCCATTCCAGTCCATTTTAGTTCACTGATTCCTAAAATGTAGATGTTCACTCTTGCCACCTCCTGTTTGACCACTTCCCATTTGTCTTGATACATGGACCTAACATTCCATGTTCCTATGCAATATTGATCTTTACAGCATTGGACTTTGCTTCCATCACCAGTCACATCCACAACTGAGTGTTGTTTTTGCCTTGGCTACATCTCTTCATTCTTTCTGGTGGTATTTCTCCACTGATCTCCAGTCACATATTGGGCTCCTACCAACCTGGGGAGTTCATCTTTCAGTGTCCTATCTTTTTGCCTTTTCATAGTGTTCATGGGGTTCTCAAGGCAGGAATACTGAAGTGATTTAATATTCCCTTTCCAGTGAGCCACGTTTTGCCAGAACTCTCCACAGTGACCTGTCTGTCTTGGGTGGCCCTACATGACATGGCTCATAGTTTCATTGAGTTAGGCAAGGCTGCATTCCATGTGATTAGATTGGTTAGTTTTCTGTGATTGTGGTTTTCATTCTGTTTGCCCTCAGATGAAGAAGGATAAGAGCCTTATGGAAGCTTCCTGATAGGATAGACTGACTGAGGGAATACTGGATCTTGTTCTGATTGATGGGACCATGCTCAGTAAATCTTTAATCCAATTTTCTGTTGATGGTTGGGGCTGTATTCCCTCCCTGATATTTACCTGGGGCCAAACTATGGTAGAGGCAATGAAGATAATGGTGATCTCCATCAAAAGATCCCATGCATGTACTGCTACAGTCCATGCCCCCAACCTTGTAGCAGGCAACCACCAACCCACGCCTTTGCCAGAGAGTCCCAAACTCTTACAGGCAAGTCCGGGACAATCTGTGGGATCACTGTTCCTTCCTCCTGGGTCCTGGTGCACAAAGTTCTGTTGTGCCCTCCAAGAGTCTATTTCCAAGTCCTGTGTAAGTTCCGGCAGTTCTATGGTGGGGTTAATCATGACCTCTTCTAAGAGGATGTATGCCATACCCACACCCAGAGCCCCTGTCCCTGCGGCAGACCACCGCTGACCCATACTTCCACAGGAGATGCTCAAACACAGTTCTTTCTCAGTCTCTGTGGAGTCCCTGGGTCCTGGTGCATATGAGGTTTGTTTGAGGCCTCTGAGCATCTCTAGCAGGAATGGAGTTTGATTCTAAATGCAAATTCACCCCTCTTACCATCTTACTGGGGTTTCTCTTCTCCTGACCTTGGATGTATGGTATCTCCTCTCAGCCACTTGCTGCTCCAGCAACGTGCATAGCAGTGCTCAAATGCCAAGATGGTGGTAAAGTGCCTGCTGAAATCTTAAGCTGGAAGAGATGAAGCAGGGCTCTCTATGCTAGAATCTCTGAGATTGTAGGCAATATTTTAGTGAAATAAATAGCTAAATAAATTCATATGTACATAAAAAAGAACCACAGAACCCTAGAAGGCTTCTGCTTATTGGGAATTAATTAGTCTCCATCATATAAATTCACAGGTGTGTGTGCATGTGTGTGTGTGTGTGTGTGTGTGTGTGTGTGTGTGTGTTCAGTCATGTCCGACTCTTTGTGACCCCCATGGAATTCTCCAAATAAGAATATTGGAGTGGGTTTCTGTTTCCTACTATAAGGTATATTCCAGACCCAGGGATCAAACCCAGATCTCTTGGATCTCCTGCGTTGGCAGGCGGATTATTTACCACTGAGTTACCTGGACAAATTCACAGGAGAAGGAGAAAATTCCTTCTTGATTAGCAGAGGCATAATGGATTAATGGTTGTTGGACTCCAGATGTTTGGTTAGGAGTTATATACATCAATTGTCATTCAGCTAAGTATCACAAAGGGGAATGATCTTAGCACTCGATTGGACAGTGAGAGAGGATAAGGAGAATCTACATTGAGCCTGAATTGAACATTATTACTTCATGACAAGTGAAAAAAGTGATTCCTGACAAAAATTTTTGAGAATATCAAAAAACAGGAAAATTTACTTCAAGGTGCAGGAGATGACCATACTTCCTTAAACTTATGTTACACTTTACAAAGACAGCGTATGGAAAGAAAGCACTGGCTGTTCTCAAAGAAAAGTTTTTTTAAGTCATATAGATTGTAACAAGGAGAGCAAAAAGTGAGATGATAGGATCAGTGGCTGAAATGACAAAGGACTAAATAAGATAGGCTCAGATGAAGAGGGAAGTAGCTGAGAGGGAAAAAGACACCAAGAGTTGTATCTTTAGAAAAATGCCATGATAAAATTTTAATTCACAGTGCAATCAGGAAAGAAAAGTTTTAGCCCAGCAGAAAAGCAAATCAGTGATGAAGAACACCAATTTTGAAACAGGTCTGAGACCAGGAACCTTTTGCTGCAGTGCTGCAATGCTTACACCTGGACATACCTCTCCTCCAGCAACAAAACACAAAGAAACTATAAATTGACTTAAAAAAAAAAAAAGGTGTGCATGCACAGTTGGGGCAAATGCTAGACCGAAAGCTACAGAGACAAAAAGCCCATTTGTCACTTCTGAAGAGCCAGGAGCAAACAAAGATGTTGGGAACAAAAGCAGGTATGTCCCCAACCGTGCATTCAGTACCACAAAGGGGTGAGCTAAACACCTAAGCCACCTTTCCAGCTGGACCTCTGGACACACCCCTACCCTTACCCAGATAAGGAAGTACCCTCCCCCTCCATCTTGGGGAGCAGGCAAGCAAACTTGTTACTTGTTTTAGTTCCCTCCTGTAACCAGTGATGCAAGAGCCCTGATAAAGCCTTGACTGACTTTCTTGTCTGGCCTCTAGTCAATTTCTATTCATTGGGGAAGGCCAAGAAGCCTGGTAAGTACCAGTTTGAAAAGGATTTACTGAAGATGAGGAAAGAAATAGGCAAAAAATGATACCAAAGAAAGAGAAGAAGATCAAGAACAAGAAGACAAGAGCATGGAGACTTAGTTTCCTGAAGAAAATCAGTATTCCTGAAGAAGAAACAAAGGAAATAATGCAGTAATTGGTGGTAAAACAGAAGAAAATGGTCTTCAGTTGTTGAGTACAAAGTATGAATAATGAATAGGCACTAATATCTGACGTACTCTGGTGCAAGTTTTGAATTTGGAGCAAAGAAGAAAAATGTGCCTGGGCAGACAAAACAGGTTATCTAGAAAAGAATAAGAATCTAACCAGCTTCGTATTTTCACCGCACCATTAAATTCCAGAAAGCAAGTAACAGTATCCATGCAACTTCATGTGGAAAGAATCTGGGAGTTAAAAATGCTATTTCATATGAATTTGCTATGGTAATAGGTACTGTAGCTCTCTCACTTTGAGACAGAAATATTCTACCAACTGCTGAGAGTGCTGACTGCTGATACCTCATAGCTGCATCTCTCTCTAGGAATTGTCTTCAGCAGGTGGAAATCCAAGATGACACTCCTCCAGAGGGCAGACTGCCTACACAACTGGTCCACGCAGAGGTACAAAGGGCTGGCCTCTTGTTCCCAAATTTGGGGGCAACTGTGAAGAACCATCCCATTTCCAGAACTTTCCATGGGATTGGCAGAAGTCTTTGTTGCAACTGCCTGACAGTTCATCTGCCCCTGTCCACCTTACTTCCCTCACTGCCCTACTAGTGTTATTCTTGAGATCACTTGCCAGTCAACCTCTGGTATATAGATCTCTCTGTCTTTGAGTCAGTTTCCAGGGAACCTGCCCTAAGACAATATTAATTTAACAAAAGGGAAAGACTTATTCCAGTACCAATGGAAGAATGAAAATAAATAAGAAAGAAAAGTAGTGGTATAATACTCTGAATTTAAACACTGAACTGTTAATCATAGAGCTGTGGTTGGAAACAGGCTTACAAAAGACAATAAAACATAAAAAAATACTTTTTGAAAAAGATGAGATAGAAATTACATATGTATTTAGTGATGATTGTCTGGCTCTGAAATTCCAGATTACCTGTTCTCAAACTGGGAGGTATGGAAGGAAGGGCTGGGGAAAGAAAAAGGCTCTACATTTCTTATATTACATGGGTAGCAGTTGAAGTTGAAGAAGTCAAAAGATGCTACATATTGTCTGAATTGAATAAGTAAGTAACTACAAGATAACTTAAATATGATTCTGACATACTTAGATGCACAAAAGTTTGGAAAAAATTAAAATATCCACTTTTGTTGAAGATGATGAAACCTATTTATTATCACACACTGTCAGGAGAGGTGCAAATTGATAAAGGCTTTCTGGAGATATATCTATCACTTCCAGTTATGTGGCAATCATTCAATGTAAATGCTTACTGTGGAGTATAAAGATGCATGGAAAGTTTATTGAATCATTTTTTTTCCTGAGTGAAAAATTGGAAATAACCTAAAACTTATCAGAAGGAAAGTTATGAATTAAGCTATTATTTATCCAATGGGATATTGTGAATCTATTAAAAAAGAACCAACTCTATTTAAAGACTCTACTTTAGATTGATCTCTACAATATCAGTGAATTTTTTAAAAAATTGTTATAGTACAATGTATACTATATAAATACATTTATGTATAAATCCCCATATAAGAAACTATATATTTGACATGTCCATATATGCACCTAAAAGCATAGAAAGGAACTGGAAGGATAATCGCTGAACTGATAAAATTTCCTTTAGGGAAAAGAATGAAACTGACAGGCTTTGTGAGACTGAGTAGGGCAACTTGCTTTACCTACATTCTTAGAATTTATCACAGTGGTAATGTATTCATGCATTACTTATATATTCCAAAGTGTATAAAAAGAACATTTTTCTTCATAATCAAGAGAGGTTTGATTATTCAAAAGCCTGTGTTATTAATATCAACTGAATATTTTGAACTAATGTATAGATCTTTTCATCACAAAGTATATCAAAATAAATTCCTGATGGATTAAAGAATTAAATAAAATGGAACGATGAAAAGATAAAATTTTAAAACAAATTTTAAAATATCTATATATTAAGAAAAGAGTAGAATTTAATAGAGAAAAGAAGCCAGAAATAGTCTTCAAAATAAATGATGAATTTAAGGAAAAAATTTGTTTTTTTACAATTTTGAATTAATAAAGAACAGAATATCCATTGTAATTGCATGACAACTGTGACTCTGGGGCTTTTGGTATCCAAAATAAACAATCAAAAACAGAACAACAACAGCAATAACCAAAACAACAAAGAAGCGGAATTAGAATTCCCATTCTTCATAAGTTAAAAAAAGCCAACACGACTTCAGAGAAAGTGAAACATTTACTGCAAAATATATTTCTGAGATGAGAGACACTGGATGATGTTGACAAGAACATGTCTCTCATATTGAGGGTAGACTCTGTAACATTACTCACTGAAACCTGAAGACATGACACCAAGACACGAGTCAGTGTAAAAAGCTTCATTGTGGAGGACAAGATAGTTCAGTACAATTATGTAGCTTTAAAGGTCTAACTTGAACCAGGCATACGTTTTAAACTGTCTAACAGAGTAGATTGCATGAACATCATTCCAACAATCCTCCACAGAAACTAATTCTTTCAACTGGGCTTTTGATAAAAAATTGTGAAATTGGTTCTTTGTATTACACTGTATTTGGGAATGTAAACCATACAGATGAATATTATGTGAGCAGCAGCAATTATCAGGGAAAAAAAAATGTAGTTCAAAGTAGGGAGAGGTCACTTTCTATTGGAATAACAAGGGTTATATGCTAGAGCATATCAAATTAGGCTTTAAAGGATTAGGAAGGTTTTTATAGGTTGAAGCTTGGTGGGGGGGGGGGCAGGGGGCGGGGAATGAGAGTAAGTGATGCATGCCTAGGAGTGGGATAGCTGTAGCTGTAATGAAAAGCACACTAGACTTGAAGTTAAGAGATCTGGATGAGTACTGACAGTCTATAATAGGCATGAATGAAACAGCTGAGCTGAGAAAGTAGAAGGGAAGTTTAATGGAACACTAAAGTAGATGTGCTGAATTGAAGCAGAGGACAATAAGAGTTGAGAGTGGGTTGATCTGGACCATGAAGTAATAGCAGTCAATACATTATTTTCTACCATGCTTCCAGATTTCATACAAGGTTCTAGTGAAATGAGCAAGAATAGCATATTCTTTGTAAATATGCTGTGAAGAAACTTCTAAATTATTTAGTCAATTCATTAATTTCAAAGAAGAATCTAAGGTCCACATCTACAGAAGTAAAGCACATCACTCAAGTTGACAATGTTGCAGGCAAAGCAAGAATTAGAATCCAGCATTCTGATTTTCTTCATTCATAGGTTATCGATAAGCCTTTTATATTGAGGATTTCCCTCCTGTAATGTTTCTTTTATGAAGTCAGAGCCATGCTGAAAAGATGCTAGATTATTGGAAGATGAGGGAGATCCTAGATGTCCTTGATTCAGCTAAGCTCCAAGCAGAAATCATCATAATGTTTAGTCATTAAGTTTTAAGGTTGCTTGTTACAGAGCCAAGTTCTCAGTAACAGTGGAAAGATGTGACTAGTATATTTTCTAGATTTCTTTTCTAACAAGAATCTGTTCTACCTCATTCCTATCTTCTTTACTCCCAGCAAGCTTCTCCCCTAAGAGGCCCTGTCCCATTACTACTTGCTCTCCCTACTTTGCAACCCCACTATTTCAACTGCATCTTATCTATCCCCTTCTCACCCAGGTTACACATTTTGTAAAAACGGAAACATGACAAGTAGATGTCATTTCTCACTAATAAAAGCACAGCAGGAAGAAGATTGGCCTTGCTCCATCTCATTACCACAATTATTAGCTAGCACACAGGTGAATAATTACCAGATGTTGGATATTTCCTCAGATTTCTCCTCCCTCAGAATGTAGGAAGAGGATGTCTAGCCATGGGTCACTGATGGTCTTTAACAAGTGACCCTTCTGAGCTTTCCTCCTCTGTATCCCTCCTTCCCCCTGTCTCTTCATCTGTGGTCATCTGTAAGGATGGACCCCTGATTGCACCAAATGCTACAGGCAGACCTAGCACTTACATAGCCTATGTAGTTGTCATTGGTTTTCTCAGCGGTCTCAGTGGTAAAGAATCCACCTGCCAATGTAGGAGACAAGAGATGTGGGTTTGATCCCTGCATTGGGAAGATCCCCTGGAGTAGGAAATGGCAACCCACTCCAGTGTTCTTGCCTGGAGAATTCCATGGACAGAGGAGCCTGGTGGGCTACAAGAGTTTCTCAAAAGTTCCCATGAAGTCACATCATGGGTTGACTTGGGGGGATAGAGAGGGAAGGGAAGGCAGGAGTGTTCACATGTTCTTTTACTTTCTATGTTAGAGTTCCTCCACAAATAAAATGTCTGAGAACGAAAAACCTAAAGTTCACGTCCCCAAAGCTCTCAAAGAACTAAACAAAACCAAAGCTTTTGACAGAAAACAGTCTTTCCTAGGGAGCCACACAGTAACATGGGTCCTGGGGCAACCCAAATCAAACAAGCAAAGGGATGTTGTTTCACAGAGGTCAGTTCATGACTGTTCTCCTATCCCTGAGATGATTTTGTATCTTAATTTTTTCATTTTCTTTTTTGTGAAAATTAATTTTTGTTTATTTACTTTTGGTTGTGCTGGATTTCCATTGCTGTGCATAGGTTTCTCTAGTTGCAGAGAGCAGGGGCTACTCTTCTTTGTGGTGTGTGGGCTTCTCATTGCGGTGGCTTCTTTTGTTGCAGAGCACAGGCTCCAGGTGCTCTGTGGCATGTGGAATCTTCCTGGACCAGGGATCAAACTCATGTTCCCTGCATTGGCAGGTGGATTCTTATCTACTACACCACCATGGAAGTCCTTGATTTTTCATTTTCCGTGAAAATGGTCCTGAAAGATACCAATAATAATATCATCTCACACATGGGGGTAGGGAAAGATTGGGAGATTAGAATTAGCAGATACAAAACACTATATAGAGAATGGATAAACAAGGCCTTACTGTATAGCACAGAGAACAATATTCAATAGTGGTAGAAGATGGGATTTATCTATCTACACAATTGAACAATTAACTCAACTATTAAAAAGAATGAAATAATGCCATTTGCAGCAACATAGATAGACCTAGAGATTATCATACTCAGGTCAGAAAGAGAAAGGTAAATGAATCACTTATATGTGAAATCTAAAATATTACACAAAATGAACTTATTTACAAAACAGAAACAGATTCATGGGTATAGAAAATAGACTTGAGGTTGCCAAGGGAGGAGAGAGCAGTGGGAGAAGGTTGGATAGAGAATTGAGGGCTAGCAGATGCAAACTATTATATATAGAAAAGTTAAACAACAAAGTCTATTGTGTAGCACAGAGAATTTGATATCCTTTGATAAACCATAATGGAAAAGAATATGAAAAAGACTGTATATATGTATAACTGAATCACTTTGCTGTACAGCAGAAATTTACACAAAACTGTAAATCAATTCTGCTTCAATAAAAATAATATGTCACACACAATATTAACTTGAAAATACCATCAATATCTCTGGTTACACACATAAGGAGCTGAACAAAGTTTAAATGTTCAACAGAAAACTTCAGTGTACATGATTGTGCACTGTGTTTGACTGTTCTTATTTGTTTCTAGGGAATTTAAAACATTTCCAAGAGGTTCTCTGAAAATGTGGAACTGAATGTGAAAATCATCTGGGATCTTGAGTTAACTTTATAAAGAAATCAAAATAGCTTGGTATTAGGAAGAAATTAGTTACATCCGGTCAGCAACAAAATTCCATTTGTTGTCAATAGTGTGTGTTAGTCACTCAGTCATATCCGTCTCTTGGTGACCTCACGGACTGTAGCCCACCAGGCTCCTCAGTCCATGAAATTCTCCAAGCAAGAATACTGGAGTGGGTTGCCATTTCCTTCTCCAGGGGATCTTTCCGGCCCAGGGATCAAACCCTGATCTCTCTCATTGTAGGCAGATTCTTTACCTCTTGGGCCACCAGGGGAGCCCAACAAAACCCTGTAACTAGCATGCTGGCTTCCTCATCACTTCTGCACTTCATATATAAAAACTGATGTGTTGAAGTGAGATTTCACCTTGGCTGATTTTGGGTAGGTGTTAATATAATTTATCATACAAATTAGGGAAATTTTGAGAGTAAAACTAGTTTCCACCAGTTTCTATAATTACTCCTTGACAACAGGTGATAACATGATTGTTTTGGGCAAGCCTGGTCTTGTCCTGGGCAAGACCTGATTTAAGCATGATCTCCCTAAACTTGGAGAATATAAGAAAGATCTCTGCATTAAAACACATCCCTCACACCTTCCTGTTATACTCTTTACTACAGGAATGCCATTACAGGGAATCTTTTTAACATGCAATACCTTCAAGGAGAACAGCTCTTGTTTTTCACCAGTCACTCCTTATTGTAATAGGAATATGAATTTCTTCCTTTCTAACAGCTGACAAAATCAAAGCACTGAATAAAGAAGAATTGTTTAAAGGGAAGGTAAAGAGGTAGAACAACATCAGTTCAGTTCAGTTCAGTTGCTCAGTCATGTCCGACTCTTTGCGACCCCATGGACTGCAGCACACCAGGGTTCCCTGTCCATCACCAATTCCCAGAGCTTAATCAAACTCATGTCCATCGAGTCGGTGATGCCATCTAACCACCTCATCCTCTGTCATCTCCTTTTCCTCCCACTTTCAATGTTTCCCAACATCAGGGTCTTTTCCAAGGAATCAGTTCTTCCCATCAGGTGGCCAAAGTATTGAGCTTCAGCTTCAGCATCATCCTTCCAATGAATATTCAGGACTGATTTCCTTTAGGATTGACTGGTTGGATCTCCTTTCAGTCCAAGGGACTCTCAAGAGTCTTCTCTAATACCATAGTTCAAAAGCATCAATTCTTCAGCACTCAGCTTTCCTCCAACTCTCACATCCATACATGACTACTGGGAAAACCATAGCTTTGACTACATGGACTTTTGTTGGCAAAGTAATATCTCTGCTTTTTAATATGCTGTCTAGGTTGGTCATAGCTTTTCTTTTAGGTTAGCAGTGGCCTGCCACAGGGGCAGGGGCTCTGGGTACAGCAGACCTGGGCATGGCATAAGCCCTCTTGGAGGAGGTTGCCCCACCATAGAACTGCTAGAACTTACACAAGACTGGGGAAACAGACTCTTGGAGGGCACAAACAAAACCTTGTGCACAACAGGACCCAGGAGAAAGGAGCAGTTACCCCACAAGAGACTGACCCAAACTTCGTGTGAGTGTCCAAGAGTCACCAGTGGAGGCGTGGGTTGGCAGAGACGTGAGTTGGAAGCAGCTTGCTGCAGAGTTGGGGGAACTGAGTGTGGCAGTGCATGCATGGGACCTTTTGAAGGAGGTTGACATTATCTTCATTACCTCCACCATAGTTTGGCCTCAGGTCGAACAACACAGAGGGAACACAATCCTGATCATCAACAGAAAATTGGATTAAATATTTACTGAGCATGGTCCCGCCCATCAGAACTAGACCCAGTTTCCCCCACAGTCAGTCTCTCCTATCAGGAAGCTTCTATAAGCATCTTGTCCTTCTCCATCAGAGGGCAGAAGAATGAAAACCACAATCACAGAAAACTAACCAAACTGATCACAAGGACCACAGCCTTGTCCAAATCAATGAAACTATGAGCCATGCCATGTAGGGGCACCCAAGACAGACAGGTAATGGTGGAGAGTTCTGACAAAATGTGGCCCACTGGAGAAGGGGATGGCAAACCACTTCAGTATTCTTGCCTTGAGAACCCTATGAACAGTATGGAAAGGCAAAAAGATAGGACACTGAAAGATGAACTCCCCAGGTTGGTAGGAGCCCAATATGTGACTGGGGATCAGTGGAGAAATACCACCAGAAAGAATGAAGAGATAGAGCCAAAGCAAAAACAACACTCAGTTGTGGATGTGACTGGTGATGGAAGCAAGGTCTGACGCTGTAAGAGCAATGTTGCATAGGAACCTGGAATGTTAGGTCCATGTATCAAGGCAAATGGGAAGTGGTCAAACAGGAGGTGGCAAGAGTGAACATCTACATTTTAAGAATCAGTGAGCTAAAATGGACTTGAATGGGTGAATTTAACTCAGATGACCATTACATCTACTACTGTGGGCAAGAATCCCTTAGAAGAAATGGAGTAGCCATCATAGTCAACAAAAGAGTCTGAAATGCAGTACTTGGATGCAATCTCAAAAACGACAAAATGATCTCTCTTCATTTCTAAGGCAAGCCATTCAATATCACGGTAATCCAAGTCTATGCCCTGACCAACAATGCTGAAGAAGCTGAAGTTGAACAGTTCCATGAAGGCCTACAAGACCTTCTAGAGCTAATACCCAAAAAAGATGTCCTTTTCTTTATAGGGGACTAGAATGCAATAGTAAGAAGTCAAGAGATACTTGGAGTAATGGGCAAATTTGGCCTTGGAGTACAAAACAAAGCAGGTAAAGGGTAATAGAGTTTTGCCAAGAGAATTCACTGGTCATAGCAAACACCCTCTTCCAGCAACACAAGAGAAGACTCTACACATGTACATCACCAGATGGTCAGTACAGAAATAAGATTAATTATATTCTTTGCAGAACAGCATCACTAGACTCTTTTTTAGGAGGATTGGATTTGCTCTTATTGGGAAACCACAATAAAGTTCAGTTTCTGACTCCAATTAGAGAACTTAAAAGGGGATATCAGGTACAAACTTTTCTCAAGCTATCCTGGGCAATCTTCCTTATTTTAAACTTTACCCAGCTCATATTCAGTGCTGACACAGACAAGAGTGTTGAAATGGAAAACCGAGGGAAAAAGCAACTGAGATTTATTGCATTCAATATCTTACTTGCACTGGATAGAGCACAAATGTGAAAAAGTAATAAAAATCAAAATAAATTAATATTGTCAGCAGTGAAAATCTAGTGAATTAACCTCCTATGATACCAATTTCTTAAAGAGATCCTCTAATGTAGTATATATACATTTTTTGAGTTAACACTGCTGCTTGATTCTGAGACAGTATAGTAGGTGAGTGGGAAGTAGGGGGAAGGAGATGATTCTGAGACAGTATAGTGGGTGAGTGGGAAGTAGGGGGAAGGAGAAGAGGGGTCCTGAAGCTTACTGTAGAAGCTACATATAGATACCAACTCCATTACCAGATGTATGCCAACATGAGTGATGGAAACTCATACAGATGTGTTAATAATTCAACAAATTGGATCATAAGGGGTACTTCTATAGATGTTTACATATAAGCGAAGGTCTGGGGTCCATATTCAGTTTCCACCCTCTTCCCCTGGGAAACTGGTACAGCATGATTTGAATTGACTTTTAGTTCATTTTGTTAAAGTAACTTTTTATTTCAAAATACTTTTGGAGTTACAGAAAAATTGTGAAGAGAATATGAAGAATTCCTAAAGAGCCCACACCGTGTTTCCCCTATTATTAACATCTTATATTACTATGGTACATTTGTCACAATTAATGAATTAATATTGATACAGTATTCACTAAAAATATTCAGATTTTCTTGTTTTTTACCCAATGTCCCTTGGGATCTGTTCCAGGATCCTATCCAGGACACCATATGACATGTCATCATGCTTCCTTAGACTCCTCTTGGCTATAGCAATTTCTCAAACTTTCCTTGGTTTTGATGACTTTGGCAGTTTTGAGGAGTAGTGGTCAGGTATTTTATAGATTATCCCTCACTTGGGATTTGTCTGATGTTTTTTCTGATTATTGAGCTAGGCTTATGGTTTTAGGGGAGAAAGATCACAGAGGTGAAGTGCCATTCTCAGCACATCATAACAAGGTTGCATACCATCACCATAACTAATCACTGTTGATGTTAACCTTGATCATCTCACTGATACAGTTTGTCACATTTCTACAGTGTAAGCTACTTTTTTTTTCTCTTCCTTTCCACACTGTACTCTTTGGAAGCTATTCATTAGGTGTAGTCTATATTCAAAAAATGAAGAATTATGTTCTACCTACTTGAGTTAAAGTAGTTACATAAATTATTTAGAATTCTACACAGAAGGTTTGCCTATACTCCCGCATTTATTTGTCTATTCATTCAGTCATTCATATTCCAAAGGACCCATGGCTATTTATCTTATACTTTGGGTTATAATGTAAATTTAAATTGTTCCAGCTTTTGCCATTGGAAACTCTTTCAGCTGATTTATGTGCCCCTTTGACCTACCCCATCATTGTGGTTACATTTGTTTGAGCACTTCATTACTCTCTGGCACTACAAGATGCTCCAGGTACATCTTGCATATTTCCTGCCCTAGTTCTGTGCATGCATGCTACATTGCTTCAGTTGTGTCTGACTCTGTGCGACCCCATGGACTGTAGCCCACGAGGCTCATCTATCCATGGGATTCTCCAGGCAAAAATACTGGAGTGGATTGCTGTGCCTTCCTCCAGGGGATCTTCCTGACCCAGGGATGGAATCTGAGTCCTAGAATCAGTCCTTTTCCCAAGAAGCCCTAGTTCATTTTATTGGAAAATGATATTAGAAACCAAGACTTGAATTTCTAAAAATTTTTTGAAAGAACTTTTAAGGGAGTTTTTTCAGTTGATGTGTTACTAGCAGCATTTACATTGCTTAGGTGTTTTTATATGTCTTAGAAATATAGGTGTAGTATGCATGATGAAGCTGGAAAATAATTCTTCTCATGCTAAGGAGTGAAAAAGTATTGAAGATTTTTAAGAAAAGGTTTAATTTCATTTTAATACATCCAAACAAGAATTTGAGAAGTTGAATAAGGACAGAAGGTAAGAGGAGGGGAAAGAAGATGTCTAGGAAATGGCATGCAGATGTTTTATTGATTGACTGACTGATTGATTTTACTCATGTGTTGTTGGCCTGTGCAATATTTGAATAAAAGGAAGCACGCTTCTTCATTTGAAGGTGAATCCTGAGTCTACCATAGGATGAGAAAGTGAAGTTCCTGTTCCTAAATTTTAGTGTTTCAAAGGCAAGACCAGGACTTTTATGTTAGACCTAAGAGTCCCAAATTAGACAGAAAAGTGCTAGGAGAAATTTTTTTTATTGGAAATTCATTCATTTATCTTCATCAAACATGTAACCAGGGAATTTATGAGTCTTCTTTAGCCTTTTACTGGTTATATAAGTTGTTTGGTCTCTCTAGACCCATTTCGTCATCTGCAGACATGTAGGAACAATAATACTCACCTCTGTGAGGATTAAAAAGTAAAATGCACAAAAACTTAGCAAATACTTAGCATCAAATAAATGCTAATAGATGCATGTTATCTTTCAGTGAATTAAGGGAGGCTTTTTTGTCCCATTGACCTTCAGGTATGCCAGAGCATCAGAGAAACTACTGTTGATCCGGAGCACCATAGCAGGAGATTTCAGGATAAGTGAGATGAACCCCAACACCTCAATTTTTCCATTAATGAAGCCTCTTTTAAGTGGGAGGAGTGGAAGACTAAGGGGAACGCAACTTAGAAAAAAATTGCATTTCATAGTGCAGTCAAAATATTTCCCAAACAATCAAGAATCTGACATGAAATTCTAGGCATTAATTAAATGCCCTTTTGTTCTTCCCCTTCAGAGGTAGATCAGATCCCCAAGATTAGTTTCTTGCTTTCATTTGCCTAATACAATATCCCTAGAGACACATTTTCACATTCTGGAAGCAGACCCATGACTACACTGCAGTGGGGAGGGGGAAGGAGGAGAAGGCAAGAGGGAGATTCTTTGTCACTAACTGCCTGATAGATTGTAAACGATCCTGATGTACTGCTGTTAGGGTTCCAGGGTGTGTTCATTAAGAAAATGATTATGTTCTTTATGACCAAGGTAATTTTACTTTCAGTTTTACAATAGGCATTTGCAAAATTCCATCTCCCCCAACTCTGAAACCACCTTAGCTGCAAAGTCTTACTGTGTTAAGAACTGCAAGAGTGCTAAAGAAGGTCTTTAATATTTAATAACAGGCAGGCTGGAGCTTTTAAGCACATGCTGTCATCATGTCTAAATGCAGGCACTATAACCCAGAAGACCAAATAACACGTGGCTGCTAGTCTCTCCCTTTTCTTTATAAAGTATTTCTGTAAAAGTGTCACTGACCATAAGGCTTAAGATACTGCCCTTAGGGATACATAAGTGAGGTGGAGTGGAAGGAGCATGGTCTACAAGTGATAGAGCTAATCTCTATTCTAACAATACTCTAATCTTGCAATTTGGGTAAATTACCTCTCTTGATATAGTTTTCTAATTTTGAAATGCAATAATCAGGACTCAAACTCCAAATGAACAGCTGTCAACTCTCGATTCAATCCTCTTTTCAATATACCACCTTGGCACTATTTCATAGCCATTTCAATTTTTTGCTCCTTCAACCAAAACACTTCATTTTTACCTCTATTCTAGCTCTAATCAGTCACACACAGCAGTATAGTTCTTAATACACCACAAAGATAATTTTTGCTTGCCTTAATAGTTCTCATTTTGCATGAAAGTGAAAGTGAAGTCACTCAGTCATGTCCGACTCTTTGCGACCCCATGGACTTTAGCCTACCAGGCTCCTCTGTCCATGAGATTCTCCAGGCGAGAATACTGGAGTGGGTGGCCATTTCCTTCTCCAGGGGATCTTCCCGACCCAGGGATCGAACCCGGGTCTCCTGCATTGGAGTCAGACGCTTTAACCTGTGAGCCACCAGGGAAGCTCAGCATATGGTAAGTGTTCGATTATTGCTGATTGAATTGATGATGACCCTTGTGCTTTCAACTATTTTCTGAAATTTTTAAATGTGTCTTTACTCCCACTAAGTATGTATTAATAGTATGCACTGTGGCTCTCTATACATACTTGCTATACTTGATTCTCTCTCTGTCACCGAACTTCAGCCACTGGGCAGTATGCTGCTTGAGTAATCCTTGTTTCTTCAGGTCACAATGCATGAGTCTGGGAAGGACTTTTAGTCATGTGCCTTACTGCTACTGCTAAGTCACTTCAGTCGTGTCTGACTCTGTGCAACCCCAGAGACGGCAGCCCACCAGGCTCCCCCATCCCTGGGATTCTCCAGGCAAGAACACTGGAGTGGGTCGCCATTTCCTTCTCCAATGCATGAAAGTGAAAAGTGAAAGTGAAGTTGCTCAGTCGTGTCCGACCCTCAGCGACCCCATGGACTGCAGCCTACCAGGCTCCGCCATCCATGGGATTTTCCAGGCAAGAGTACTGGAGTGGGGTGCCATTGCCTTCTCCGAGTCATGTGCATAAGAGTAGCAATTATAGTGAAAATACTAACTGGATTAGTGCACCCCGCCAGATAATTTGCGAGGACCTCAAGCTGTCCTCTACCCAAATTCCCTTCATCTCCCTTGGCTGAATCAGTATCAGCTCATGATTTCCTATTGGACTTTACAATTTCCCTATTCCATCTGTTGCTGTCACATTTTTCTCGCTTTATGGGGCTTTAATCATCAGGTGTTGCATTAGGGATTTTTTTTTTTTTTTTTTTGCTGTCCCATGTGGGATCTTAGTTCCCCAATCAAGGATTGAATCCATGTCTTCTGCAGTGGAAGCACAGTCTTAACCACTAGACTACCAGGGAAGTCCCCTCTGAAAGTTTGCTGCTATGAGCTATGAATGATGCCAGAATTCATGGCCTCTAGAGGAGAGGGAATCGATCTGGGGCCAGTGACAAGACATGATTGCTCAGAGCTTTTGTGTAATAAAGTTTTACTGAAGTATAAAAGAGACAGAGAAAGCTTCTGACATAGACATCAGAAGGAAGCAGAAACAGTGCCCCCTTGCTAGTTTTCAGCAAGAAGTAATACTCTTGCCTAGAAAATCCCATGGACAGAGGAGCCTGGTGGGCTGCAGTCCATGGGGTCACTAAGAGTCAGACACGACTGAGCGACTTCACTTTCACTTTTTATTTTCACGCACTGGAGAAGGAAATGGCAACCCACTCCAGTGTTCTTGCCTGGAGAATCCCAGGGAAGGGGGAGCCTGGTGGGCTGCCGTCTCTGGGGTCGCACAGAGTTGGACATCACTGAAGCGACTTAGCAGCAGCAGCAGCATATACCTATTAGCAGGCTGCTAACTAGAGAAAAGAAATGTCTCAAAACTCAGAGTGGCACCAGGCCCCGCATCCATAACATGCATTTTGAGATAGCATTGACACAAGGTGAGTCATCCCGGGCCATAAAACAATTGACATGAATCTTGAAGAAAGGCAGATTTCAGAGCAAATACATAGTTTCATTAACATAGCTTAAAAGAACAGTTCCATGAGTAAAACGTACTGGTTTGTTGAGCCATTATTGGTTCTGAGTCTTAGGTGCAACTGACTTGAAGAAAGACAGAATCTAAGGTAAATACATAGTTTATTAACATAGCTTAAGAAAAACATTTCCATAAGAAAAATGCAATGGTTAGCTCTAGGTTTGAGAAAAGCTAAGTTCAGGTGGAACCAGGTGTCATGGCAACACAGAATTTTAAAAGAAAACTTTTAATTTTGTATGGTGGTGATGGTGGTTTAGTTGCCAAGTTGTGTCTGACTCTTGTGACTCCATGGACTATAATTTTGTATAGAAAAGGGAAAAAAGTGTCTGGCACTTGTGGTTTGTTTCCTCCTGCTGCTTAAGAGAGAGAAAAAATTTCTGACACTTGCAGCCTATTTCCTCCATCTGGGGACCCCTAGCCTTCCTGCCCGTTACCCTCTCATCCTCAGGTGTTGCATTAAGGTTTGTTAGCTTCACTGCCAATATGGACCTCAGTGTCACTGGGTACTTTGCTTCTCTGTGCCCCCTCAGCTCAACACATCCAGACACACATTGACTGTGTTCTCAATTGAGAGGACCCTCTTATCACCAGGATTTCAGCACTTTTAATTGAGAGTTTACTTTCCCAATTTTTTGCACACTGCACCCTCCTATAGACATATAGATCAGCTCTCTCAGGACAAGTTAGGAGATTTGAGGATGTTATCTGATACTTCACCCAAAGCTGGTATCCCTTGCCAGTATCTGGACATGGAACTTGGGTACATCAATGAATTCTATGATTCCCTACTTCAGAGTGTGTCAACTGGCTTTTTTCAGGTCACTCACTCATCTAGAGGATGAAAATGACCTCTGTTGCCACTCATGTTTGAGCCTTAAACCTTAAGGCTTAAGGATGAGGCTATCAGTCCAAAGTCCCTTGCAGTTTCTCTTCCGATGACTCATCAAGATATTATTCAAAAGGACTCTTGTTGCTCTGTCTAGATAGGGACAACTTCTATAGAGTCAGGTATACATATCTGCTCCCCAACTCAATACTCTCCAAAATGTTCTCTGCAAGAAGTTTTTTCATTTTCCTTAAATCATATTACCAAAGAACTGCACAGACCTATTTTCAGAACTCTAGCTCAGATATGCACAGTTACAGTTTCTTCAGAGAATATTTTTAAAAGGTTTTTCAGCTATTTAGGTGCAACCTGAAGTGTCAAAGCTCGCCTATGTTTAAAAAAATACTTGTGGCATTCTTTTCAACTCTAAAAATCAGAACCTTAGGGCTAGATGTTAAAAGATTTAAAGGCTCAGTTGAGTTCAGCTCAGTCGCTCAGTCATGTCCGACTCTTTGTGATCCAATGAATCGCAGCACGCCAGGCCTCCCTGTCCATCACCATCTCCCAGAGTTCACTCACACTCACGTCCATCGAGTCAGTGATGCCATCCAGCCATCTCATCCTCTGTCGTCCCCTTCGCCTCCTGCTCCCAATCCCTCCCAGCATCAAAGTCTTTTCCAATGAGTCAACTCTTTGGATGAGGTGACCAAAGTACTGGAGTTTCAGCTTTAGCATCATTCCTTCCAAAGAAATCCCAGGGCTGATCTCCTTCAGAATGGACTGGTTGGATCTCCTTGCAGTCCAAGGGACTCTCAAGAGTCTTCTCCAACACCACAGTTCAAAAGCATCAATTCTTCAGTGCTCAGCCTTCTTCACAGTCCAACTCTCACATCCATACATGACTACTGGAAAAACCATAGCCTTGACTAGACTGACCTTAGTCGGCAAAGTAATGTCTCTGCTTTTCAATATGCTATCTAGGTTGGTCATAACTTTTCTTCCAAGGAGTAAGTGTCTTTTAATTTCATGGCTGCAATCATCATCTGCAGTGATTTTGGAGCCCCCCAAAATAAAGTCTGACATGGTTTCCACTGATTCCCCATCTATTTCCCATGAAGTGATGGGATTGGACGCCATGATCTTCATTTTCTGAATGTTGAGCTTTAAGCCAACATTTTCACTCTCCTCTTTCACTTTCATCAAGAGGCTTTTTAGTTCCTCTTCACTTTCTGCCATAAGGGTGGTGTCATCTGCGTATCTCAGGTTATTGATATTTCTCCCAGCAATCTTGATTCCAGCTTGTGTTTCTTCTAGTCCAGCATTTCTCATAATGTACTCTGCATATAAGTTAAATAAGCAGGGTAACAATATACAGCCTTGACACACTCCTTTTCCTATTTGGAACCAGTCTGTTGGTCCATGTCCAGTTCTAACTGTTGCTTCCTGACCTGCATACAGATTTCTCAAGAGGCAGGTCAGGTGGTCTGGTATTCCCATCTCTTTCAGAATTTTCCACAGTTTATTGTGATCCACACAGTCAAAGGCTTTGGCATAGTCAATAAAGCAGAAATAGATTTTTTTCTGGAACTCTCTTGCTTTTTCCATGATCCAGCAGATGTTGGCAATTTGATCTCTGGTTCCTCTGCCTTTTCTAAAACCAGCTTGAACATCAGGAATTTCATGGTTCACATATTGCTGAAGCCTGGCTTGGATAATTTTGAGCATTACTTTACTAGCATGTGAGATGAGTGCAATTGTGTGGTAGTTTGCATGTTCTTTGGCATTGCCTTTCTTTGGGATTGGAATGAAAACTGACATTTTCCAGTCCTGTGGCCACTGCTGAGTTTTCCAAATTTGCTGGCATATTGAGTGCAGCACTTTGACAGCATCATCTTTCAGGATTTGAAAGAGCTCCACTGGAATTCCATCACGTCCACTAGCTTTGTTTGTAGTGCTGCTTTCTAAGGCCCACTTGACTTCAGATTCCAGGATGTCTGGCTCTAGATGAGTGATCACACCATTCTGATTATCCAGGTCATGAAGATCTTTTTTGTACAGTTCTTCTGTGTATTCTTGCCACTTTTTCTTAATATCTTCTGCTTCTGTTAGGTCCATACCATTTCTATCCTTTATTGAGCCCATCTTTGTATGAAATGTTCCCTTGGTATCTCTAATTGTCTTGAAGAGATCTCTAGTCTTTCCCATTCTGTTCTCTTCCTCTATTTCTTTGCATTGATCGCTAAAGAAGGCTTTCTTATCTCTTCTTGCTATTCTCTGGAACTCTGCATTCAGATGCTTTTATCTTTCCTTTTTTTCCTTTGCTTTTCACTTCTCTTCTTTTCACAGCTATTTGTAAGGCCTCCCCAGACAGCCATTTTGCTTTTTTGCATTTCTTTTCCATGGGGATGGTCTGGATCCCTGTCTCATGTACAATGTCATGAACCTCATTCCATAGTTCATCAGGCACTCTGTCTATCAGATCTAGGCCCTTAAATCTATTTCTCACTTCCACTGTATAATCATAAGTTCTGCTATATTCTCTGAAACAAATTCCTCTCCTCTTTTCACTCTCTGATCATCAACAATTGGTCTCTGTCCCCTCATTTTTTGAATGAAAGATTTTCATGTAAACTTCTTCCAAAAGTTCAGATGGAAACCACTGGCAAGTCAAAGAAATCTGAATGGGGAACAGTAAAACATGTCACTATGATTAAGACTTCTTATTAATGCTGGAGAAAAATCTCAGTAAGCAAGACATTAAAAAAAAAAAAACTAGTCAGTTAAGCAGAGGTCCCTTTACTAGTCTCTCTCTAAAGCACACCCTGGGAGTGTTCTCCAACTCTTTTCTGTCCTTCCCTCTCCATTTTCTTTGACATAAAAATGCATAGGACCTGACTCTGACCAACAACAATATGCAACAGACAGTTTAGTCTCTCTGCCTTAGTAGGGCATGAAGAGGGGAAGAGATGACTGGTAAAGCAAATGGCTCTTCAATGCAGGCTGAACCACTTCCCTAGAGGAGGAGGGTGGAAAATTAATAAGGGGACCAGACCCTTACCTATATCCAAATATTTATTAATACAACAGACATCTGTGCTACCACAAAGCTTCTGGTAAGCATTTCACCCCTTCCCAAGATGCTGATTTCAATGTTGGTTGCTTGCCAGCTTCTCTGGTGGTTTATCCTTGACTTTGGGGTCAACTGCATAGGTGGTACATGGTTATACACAATCAGTTCTCATTACTTGTGGTTTTATAAAATTGCTGGAAACTCAAATGCTGAACCAGTGCTCCCAGGGGAAACACAGGATTAGATTTCTAAGGGCTTGTGGTTACAACATTTTTGTCAACTGGTCAGTACATAATCTTTGTTTTTTGTGTGTTTAAAGACCCTTTATTTTATTTTATATGACTGATCCACTAATACTGGCTTATGGTCAGCAGCACTCTAACCTGTAAGCCATGTCTGAGAAAAGCTTATCCAAATGCACGAGTAAGGCACATCACAGCTTTCTTGTACATAGGAACCCTAAACAGCACTTTGACACTGTGCTTGAGGGCAATTTTCAATGTAAAATCACCAACAAGAAACATAAAATTCTAAAAAAAAAAAAAAAGGCACTAAATAAATCGTGAAAAGGAGAGTGACATATAGTATGAGAGCTAAAACAAAAGGCAGAGTCATCTTGTTCCACCTCAGCTGAGAGTGTGAGTTTTAAGAAGCTCAAATAGTTTGCCACTCTGCACATGTCCACTGTGCAAATCTCACAATTATTGATTTGGGGGGTTATATATAAAATTTAGGGAATAGATGAATTTGCAAATATGAAATCTGTGATTAATGAGAACTGCCTGTATATTAATTGTATAAATGTGAGCTTGCAATTTTGAACAAAGTACATCTAGTACTGTTTGAAGTCTTGAGAACATGAGCAAGCAAAATCAAGCCAGCCCAGGAGAACATGTTTATAGTTTCATTGCTATCAACAACTAAGGAAGAAAAATCCATACCTACAGTGGTTAATAATAAAATTTGTCATTATTCAAGCCTCATATGTTTAATACTTAGCTTACTCATTAATTTTCTCCACTCTGCAAAATATGGGTGAACCAAAGCACCCATTGAAAGATGAGTGGCCTAGAATATGTCATAATAATGATAATATTTATCACTTAATGGTTGCTTATTATATCAATAATTATGCTAATCACTATAATCATTTAATTTGTACAATGATTCTGTGGGACAAATATTACCATTCCCACTTTACATTAGAGGAATCTATTCCTTAAAGACATAAAAAAATGCAATGAAGTCATGCTATTAGTAAACAAAATATCCAGGATAGAAACCTAGGTGTTTCTGATCCCAAAACCAATACTTTAAAGCAAGATTCTCAAAGCCAGCATCATCTGGGGACCTATGAGAAATGCAAATCATCAGGTACAATTCCAAATCTAGTGAATTAAAGACTCTAGGAGTGAAGCCCAGAAGTTTGTGTTTGAGAAAGCCCCAGAAGGAGATTCCAATGTATGCTAAAGTTTGAGAACCAATACTTTAAACCACTATTTCATTAGATTTAAATTTACATATTGCATTCTGCTAATTAACTAAAATTCATACATTCTTAAGATTAATTACATAATATAAGAATAGGTATAATACCCTTAATAGATATATTGGAGGATGATTTGAATACAATAAACTGGACATATTTAATGTATATAATCTGAAAAGTTTTAATATGTGTATGCACCCATGAATACGCTGCCACAATCCAGATGGTGGACTCTCGAAGTTTCACTCACAAAGTTTCCTCATGCCTCTTGGTAATCTCTCTCTTCCATCAAGGACTCATCTTTCTCTCCCCAAGTAACCCTTCATCTGCTTTCTGTCACTATAGAAATTGGTTTGCATTTTCTAGAGTATGGTACAAATGAAGTCATATATTAAAGTTCATTTGGTTTTTCTGCAACATCTTCTGTAAAAGCCCTAACGGACTTCTTGGCCAATGCAATATTATTTTTGTCTAACTTCTTTCTCTCAACATAATCAGTGTGAAATTCACCCACCTTGTTGCCTGTATCAGTATTTTATTTTTTTGATTGAGGAGTAATATTTTATTAAGTGAACAGTCCACTATTTATCTGTTCATTTCTTGATGGATATTTTAGTTGTCTGCATGTTTTTGGTTATTACAAGATAAATGGTTTTGAACATTTGTGTACAAGTCTATATATGAATTTGTGCTATTTTTCTCTTGGCTAGGTTATATGGTAGCTGTATATTTAACTGTTTAAGAAGCTACCAAACAGTTTTCCAAAATGGTAGGGTTATGTTACATTTTTACCAGCAATTAGGAGAATTCCAGTTGCTCCACATTCTTACCAACATTCAGTATGGTTAGCTGGGTTATTTTATTTTTATTTTAATTTCAGTGTTTCTAACGTTTGTACCAGTATTACCATTGTAGTATTAATTTGCACTTCCCTAATATGTAATGACGATGATAATCTTTTTATTTGCTTATTTGCTATCAGTATACATTTTTTTGGTGAACTATCAGTTTAAAACTTTGCTTATTTTCATAAAACTTTTAATTTTGAAACACATTTAAATTTACAGAAGAGTTGTAAAGAGTACAGAGAGTTCCTATATACCATTCACTCTGCTTTCCCTAATGTTAACATCTTACATGACCATAAGGCATTTATTAAAAATAAAAACTTATCCAAACTCCTGGGATAATTCATAATGGAAAATATTTTTTAAATGTATATATGTGTATAACTGAGTCGCTCTGCTGTACAGCAGAGATTGGCACAGCATTGTAGATCAACTATACTTCAATTTTTTAAAAAAATATTTACAATTTAACATTAGTGTAATACTATTAGCCAAAATATTGACTTTTTCCAGATTTCACTTAGTTTTTCCACTAATTTCCTTTTGCTTTTCCAAAACCCAGTTCAAGATACTGCTTCTCACTTAGCTGGCGGATCTCCTCAGTTTCTTTCAATCAGCAACTGTTTATCAACCTTTCTTGGTTGAGAATTTTTGAAGAGGACAATTCAGATATTTTGTAGAATGTTCTTTGATTTGTGTTTTTGTCTATTATTTTCTCATGATTTCATTGGGGTTGCTGGTTTGGGGAATAAATATCAGAGATATGAATTACCCTTCTCCTCACATCCTATCAGGGGTTCATGATATTAATATGAATAACCACTGGCATTATTGATGTAGATCACTTGGTTAAGGTGATACCTGCAAGTTTTCTCCTCTGTAAAGTTACTCTTTCTCCCTTTCTATACTCTATTAGTTAGAACAAGTCACAAGGTCCAGCTCACACTCAAGGTGAGGAGAATTTAACTCCATCTCATGGAAAGAGGCATAGCTAAGAATGAGTGGCTGGCCATATGTTACAGAAATCACAGTAATTAATAAATATAATAATTTTACACAATTTATATATAAGAATTAATAAATATTATGGGGGAGATATATGAAATTACTTGATTATTGTATTTATTTTCAAATATTCACTCACTAACTTTAACCTTGATTAGTGGTTCTTCCTGAAGCAATTTTCACTGTTTTGCTAATGGTGATTTTCTATTTCCCTCATTCCTTCTACACTTCTTCTTTGGAATGCTCTAGTAAAGGATATTTCTCTCTTCTCCCCCATTTACTTACTCACTCTATCATTAATCTTTAACTGTCTTTTAAAATCATATATATTTATTTTACTCTTTGGGTTATAATTCAATAGTATGCTATTTTATTTATTTTGTTCTCAAATTGTTCCAGACTTGGCCATTAGGGGATCTTTCAGATTGGCTCTTGTATCCCCTTGACATGCTTTTGTTTGCTTTGTGAGAACTCTCTTACTTTCTGACACAAAACAAGCTGCAAACTGATTTTGTGTTTTTCCAACCCCAACTCTACCATCACCAATTTTTCCAAGGTGCTGTGGTTTCTTTTATTGGAAAATATGATTTAGAAATCAAGATCTGGGCACTGAATCTGTACCTTATTCCTAGGATGTCATTGCTACTGGGCCTTTTTAGTAGACAGAGCTAGAAAATATTTGTATGTATGCTGGCTCATGTATACACAAACATATATAATTATTTCTGTGTTAAAATATATATCTGAGTATAGAAATATGAGTTCATACTGATATCTTCAACTCTAATCCAGAATCCCAAAGTTCATTTTCACCTTTTACCTTTGCCTATTTGTAGCTTCTCTGACAGTGAGAAACCTAGCTCCCATTATCCACAATTTATCTACTTATTTGTTTAACCATACCATACATGCAACCAGCTTCAAAATAGCACACTTTTATGTGAAACACATTTACCAACTAGAGTATGGTATTTATACAATTCTCTTTTTATTCCTTGGTGGCTCAGATAGTAAAGAATCTGGCTGCAGTGTGGGAGACCCAAGTTTGATCCCTGGGTAGGGAAGATCCTTTGAAGCAGGGAATGGCAACCCACTCCAGTATTCTTGTCTGGAGAACTCCTTGAACAGATGAGCCTCGCAGGCTATAATCCATGGGGTCGCAAAGAGTCAGACAGGACTGAGCGACTAACACACACACATTCTTTTTATAGCCTTACAATAATCATTCACAACACAGCCTGTTTGATATTTGTATATTCACATACAGTAATATTCATGCTTTGTGCTGTACATTTCTATGAGATTTGACAAATACATAGAGTCATATATTGATTACCACAGAATCATAAAGAACAGTTATACCATTCCCCAAATTCCCTTGCACTGGCTCATTTTAAATTGCATTCTTCATTTTCATATTATTATACTTTGAACATATATTTTGGATTCAAGTCCCTTAGCCAGGCCCTTCTCCAGGGGATCTTCCCAGCCCAGGGATGGAGCCTGAGTCTCCAGGTCTCCTGCATTGGAAGCAGATCCTTTATTGTCTGTGTCATCAGGAAAACCCCAAGAATACTGGAGTGGGTAGCCATTCCCTTCTCCAGGGGATCTTCCAACTCAGGGTTTGAGTCTGTGTCTCCAGGTCTCCTGCATTACAGGGAAATTTCTTACCATCTGAGCCACCAGGGAAGCCTTAACTTGAACATATTTTCTCCCATTCTATTATCTGCCTTTCCATTCTCTTAACAGTGTGTTTCTGAAAGTAAATTTTAATTTCAATAAAGTTTAGTTTACCAATTAATTATTTTATAGGTCATGATTTTGATATCATATTGAAGAAATCTTTGCCTAACCCAAGGTCACAAAGATTTTCTCTAACGTTCCTTCTAACTTCTTTTATAGTTTTAGGTTTTGCATTTAAGTCTAACAAGCATGTATATTAGCACTAGCCTATTCTGTCAGCACCATTTATTTCCAAGAGTTCCTTTTTCCCACTGAATTATCTTTGTACTTTTTTCAAAACTTAGTTGTCAAAATATCTATGGGTCTATATATAAATTCATTGTATTATCCCACTGATCTAATTGTCTCTCTTGACAACTGTGCCACACCATCTTGATTACCAGAGCTTTATAATAAGCCTTGAAATGAGATAGTGTTAGCCTTCTAATTTTTCTACTTTTTCTTTTCTTCTTTTTTTATTATTTTAATTGGAGGCTAATTACTTTACAATATTTTGGTGGTTTTTGCCATACATTCACATGAATTACCCATGGGTGTACATGTGTACCCCATCCTGACCCTCCCTCCCACGTCACTCCCCATCCCATCTCTCAGGCTCATCCCAGTGCACCAGCCCTGAGCACCCTGTCTCATGCATTGAACCTGGACTGGTGATCTGTTTCACATATGATAATATACATGTCTCAATGCTATTCTCTCAAATCATCCCACCCTCATCTCCCAAAGAGTCCAAAACACTGTTCTTTATATCTGTGTCTTTTTTGCTGTCTTGCATGTAGGGTGATTGTTACCATCTTTCTAAACTCCATATATATGCATTAATATACTGTATTGGTATTTTTCTTTCTGACTTACTTCGCTCTGTATAATAGGCTCCAGTTTCATCCACCTAATTAGTACTGATTCAAATGTATTCTTTTTAATGGCTGAGTAATATTCCTTTGTGTATATGTACCACAGCTTTCTTATCTATTCATCTGCTGATGGACATCTAAGTTGCTTCCATGTCCTGGCTATTGTAAACACGGCTGTGATGAACACTGGGGTACACATGTCTCTTTCAATTCTGGTTTCCTTGGTGTGTATGCCCAGCAGTGGAATTGCTGGGTCATAAGGCAGTTCTATTTCCAGCTTTTTAAGGAATCTCCACACTGTTCTCCATAGTGGCTGTACTAGTTTGCATTCTTATCAACAGTTACACTGTTGAGGATTTCTTTTTCTCCACACCCTCTCCAGCATTTATTCTTTGTAGACTTTTGTATAACAGCCATTCTGACTGGAGTGAGATGACACCTCATTGTGATTTTGACTTGCATTTCTCTGATAATGAGTGATATTGAGCATCTTTTCATGTGTTTGTTAGCCATTTGTATGTCTTCTTTGGAGAAATGTCTGTTTAGTTTTTTGGCTCATTTTTTGATTGGGTTGTTTATTTTTCTGGAATTGAGCTGCAGGAGTTGGTTGTATATTTTTGAGATTAATTCTTTGCCAGCTGCTTCATTTGCTATTATTTTCTCCCATTCTGAAGGCTGTCTTTCCACCTTGCTTATACTTTCCTTCATTGTGCAAAGGCTTTTAGGTTTAATTAGGTCCCATTTGTTTATTTTTGCTTTTATTTCCATTACTCTGGGAGGTGGGTTATAGAGGATCCTGCTGTGATTTATGCCAGAGAGTGTTTTGCCTATGTTCTCCTCTAGGAGTTTTATAGTTTCTGGTCTTATGTTTAGATCTTTAATCCATTTTGAGTTTATTTTTCTGTATGGTGTTAGAAAGTGTTCTAGTTTCATTCTTTTATAAGTGGTTAACCAGTTTTCCCAGCACCACTTGTTAAAGAGATTGTCTTTACTCCATTGTATATTCTTGCCTCCTTTGTCAAAGATAAGGTGTCCATAGGTGTGTGAATTTATCTCTGGGCTTTCTATTTTGTTCTATCGATCTGTATTTCTGTCTTTGTGCCAGTACCATACTGTCTTGATGACTGTGGCTTTGTAGTATAGCCTGAAGTCAGGTAGGTTGATTCTTCCAGTTCCATTCTTCTTTCTCAAGATTGCTTTGACTATTTGAGGTTTTTTGTATTTCCATACAAATTGTGAAATTATTTGTTCTAATTCTGTGAAAAATACCGTTGGTAGCTTGATAGGGATTGCATTGAATCTATAGATTGCTTTGGGTAGTATACTCCTCTTCACTATATTCATTCTTCCGATCCATGAATATAGTATATTTCTCCATCTATTTGTGTCCTCTTTGATTTCTTTTATCAGTGTTTTATAGTTTTCCATATGTAGGTATTTTGTTTCTTTAGGTAGATTAATTCCTAAGTATTTTATTCTTTTTGTTGCAATGGTGAATACAATTGTTTTCTTAATTTATTTTTCTGTTTTCTCATTGTTAGTGTATAGGAATGTAAGGGATTTCTGTGTATTAATTTTATATCCTGCAACTTGCTGTATTCATTTGTTCAGTTCAGTTCAGTCGCTCAGTCGTGTCCGACTCTTTGCGATCCCATGAACTGCAGCACACCAGGTCTCCCTGTTCATCACCAACTCGTGGAGTCCACCCAAACCCATGTCCATTGTGTCAGTGATGCCATCCAACCATCTCATCCTCTGTCGTCCCCTACTCCTCCTGCCCTCAATCTTTCCCAGCATCAGGGTCTTTTCAAATGAGTCAGCTCTCCACATCAGGTGGCCAAAGTATTGGAGTTTCAGCTTCAACATCAGTCCCTCCAATGAACACCCAGGACTGATCTCCTTTAGGATGGATTGGTTGGATCTCCTTGCAGTCCAAGGGCCTCTCAAGCATCTTCTCCAACACCACATACAAAAACATCTATTCTTTGGTGCTCAGCTTTCTTTATAGTCCAACTCTCCCATCCATACATGACTACTGGAAAAACCATAGCCTTGACTAGACGGACCTTTGTTGGCAAAGTAATGTCTCTGCTTTTTAATATGCTGTCTAGGTTGGTCATAACTTTCCTTCCAAGGAGTAAGTGGCTTTTAATTTCATGGCTGCAATCACCATCTGCAGTGATTTTGGAGCACAGAAAAATAAAGTCAGCTCTAATAATTTTTTGGTGGAGTCTTTAGGGTTTTCTATGTAGAGGATCATGTCATCTACAAACAGTGAGAGTTTTACTTCTTCTTTTCCAATCTGGATTCCTTTAATAATTGTGGTGAGAATGGGCATCCTTGTCTTGTTCCTGACTTTAGAGGAAATGCTTTCAATCTTTCACCATTGAGGATAATGTTTGCTGTGGATTTATCATATATGGCTTTTATTATATTGAGGTATGTTCCTTCTATGCCTGCTTTCAGGAGGGTTTTTTT
Source organism: Capricornis sumatraensis (assembly GCF_032405125.1). Lineage (NCBI taxonomy): Eukaryota > Metazoa > Chordata > Mammalia > Artiodactyla > Bovidae > Capricornis > Capricornis sumatraensis. The sequence goes on along the minus strand of NC_091092.1, from coordinate 100,907,941 downwards.
AAATCATAAATGAATGTTGAATTTTGTCAATGGCTTTCTCTCCATCTATTGAGATAATCATATGGTCTCAGCTACTGCATTATTCATTATTGATTAACTCTATTTTATTTCTTCTAGGTCCTGTTAAACTTTTCCTGCATCTTCTCAATCCTTGTCTCCAGACTATTTATCTGTAACTCCATTTTGTTTTCAAGATTTTGGATCATTTTTACCATCATTATTCAGAATTCATTTTTCAGTTAGACTCCCTATCTCTTCCTATTTTGCTTGGTTTGGTGGACTTTTATCATGTTCCTTTACCTGCTGAATATTTCTCTGCCTTTTCATCTTGTTCAGCTTGCTGTGTTTGGGGTGGCCCATCTGTATGGTGGAAGTTAGTGGTTCCTTTTTATTGTGGAGGTTCCTCCCTGTGGGTGGGGTTGGATGAGTGGCTTGTGAAGGTTTCCTGGTTAGGGAAGCTTGCGTTGGTGTTCTGGTGGGTGGAGCTGGATCTCTTCTCTCTGGAGTGCAATGAAGTATCCAGTAGTGAGTTTTGAGGAGTCTATGGGTTTGGTGTGACTTTTGGATGCCTGTATTTTTGTGCTCAGGGTTATGTTCTTCTTTGTTGGAGAATTAGCATGGTATGTCTTGCTCTGAAACTTGTTGGCTCTTGGATGGAGCTTGGTTTCAGTGTAGGTATGGAGGCTTTTGGATGAGCTTTTGTCTATTAATGGCCCTGGAGGCAGGCGATTTCTGGTGATCTCAAGTTTTGGATTTAGGCCTTCTTCCTCTGGCTTTCAGTCTTATTCTTATAGTAGCCTGAAGACTTTTCCATCCATACAGCACCGATGACAAAACATCTAGGTTAATGGTGAAAATATTCTTCACAGTGAGGGACACCCAGAGAGGTTCATAGAGTTACATGAAGCAGAGAAGAGGGAGGAGGGAGATAGAGGTGACCATGAGGAGAAGAGGGGGAGTCAAAGGGGAGAGGGCAGTCTAGCCAGTAATCAATTCCCTATTTGCTCTCCACAGTCTGGAACACTCAGAGAGGTTCACAGTGTTCCATAGAGAAGAAAAAAGGGAGGAAAGAGATAGAGGCGACCAGGAGGAGAGGAGGGGGAGTCAAAAGGAGAGAGACCAATCTAGCCTGTGATCAATTCCTTAAGTTTTCTCCACACCCTGGAACACCCAAAGAGATTCACAGAGTTAAGTAGAGAAGAGAAGGGGGAGGGAGGAGATAGAGGTGACCTGGGGGAGAAAAAAGAGAGTCAAAAGGGGAGAGAGCAATCAAGCCAGTAATCACACTCCTAAGTAAAAATGCGTACTGAAGATTGCATTCTTAAAGCTACAAATATCAAAAAGATAACAAATACCAAAAGGCTAAGATTAAAAATCTAGAGTAGAGGTTAGACTCTCAAAAATACAATATTAAAACAATAAAACAAAATTGCAAAAGTTATATTAAAAATATGAATTTTGCTTTAAAAATAGGTTCTTTTCAAAATTCAACATCCATTTATGATAAAAACTCTCCAGAAAGCAGGAATAGAAGGAACATACCTCAACATAATAAGAGCTATCTATGACAAACCCACAGCAAACATTATCCTCAATGGTGAAAAATTGAAAGCATTTCCCCTAAAGTCAGGAACAAGACAAGGGTGCCCACTTTCACCGCTACTATTCAACATAGTTCTGGAAGTTTTGGCCACAGCAATCAGAGCAGAAAAAGAAATAAAAGGAATCCAAATTGGAAAAGAAGAAGTAAAACTTTCACTGTTTGCAGATGACATGATCCTCTACATAGAAAACCCTAAAGACTCCACCAGAAAATTACTAGAGCTAATCAATGAATATAGTAAAGTTGCAGGATATAAAATCAACACACAAAAATCCCTTGCATTCCTATACACTAACAATGAGAAAGTAGAAAAAGAAATTAAGGAAACAATTCCATTCACCATTGCAACGAAAAGAATAAAATGCTTAGGAATATATCTACCTAAAGAAACTAAAGACCTATATATAGAAAACTATAAAACACTGATGAAAGAAATCAAAGAGGACACTAATAGATGGAGAAATATACCATGTTCATGGATCAGAAGAATCAATATAGTGAAAATGAGTATACTACCCAAAGCAATTTACAAATTCAATGCAATCCCTATCAAGCTACCAGCCATATTTTTCACAGAACTAGAACAAATAATTTCAAGATTTGTATGGAAATACAAAAACCTCGAATTGCCAAAGCAATCTTGAGAAAGAAGAATGGAACTGGAGGAATCAACTTGTCTGACTTCAGGCTCTACTACAAAGCCACAGTCATCAAGACAGTATGGTACTGGCACAAAGATAGACATATAGATCAATGGAACAAAATAGAAAGCCCAGAGATAAATCCACACACCTATGGACACCTTATCTTTGACAAAGGAGGCAAGAATATACAATGGAGTAAAGACAATCTCTTTAACAAGTGGTGCTGGGAAAACTGGTCAACCACTTGTAAAAGAATGAAACTAGATCACTTTTTAACACCATACACAAAAATAAACTCAAAATGGATTAAAGATCTAAATGTAAGACCAGAAACTATAAAACTCCTAGAGGAGAACATAGGCAAAACACTCTCCGACATAAATCACAGCAGGATCCTCTATGATCCACCTCCCAGAATTCTGGAAATAAAAGCAAAAATAAACAAATGGGATCTAATTAAAATTAAAAGCTTCTGCACAACAAAGGAAAATATAAGCAAGGTGAAAAGACAGCCTTCAGATTGGGAGAAAATAATAGCAAATGAAGCAACTGACAAACAACTAATCTCAAAAATATACAAGCAACTTATGCAGCTCAATTCCAGAAAAATAAACGACCCAATCAAAAAATGGGCCAAAGAACTAAATAGACATTTCTCCAAAGAAGACATACGGATGGCTAACAAACACATGAAAAGATGCTCAACATCACTCATTATTAGAGAAATGCAAATCAAAACCACAATGAGGTACCACTTCACACCAGTCAGAATGGCTGGGATCCAAAAATCTGCAAGCAATAAATGCTGGAGAGGGTGTGGAGAAAAGGGAACCCTCCTACACTGTTGGTGGGAATGCAAACTAGTACAGCCACTATGGAGAACAGTGTGGAGATTCCTTAAAAAACTGCAAATAGAACTACCTTATGACCCAGCAATCCCACTGCTGGGCATACACACCGAGGAAATCAGAATTGAAAGAGACACATGTACCTCAATGTTCATCGCAGCACTGTTTATAATAGCCAGGACATGGAAACAACCTAGATGTCCATCAGCAGATGAATGGATCAGAAAGCTGTGGTACATATACACAATGGAGTATTACTAAGCCGTTAAAAAGAATTCCTTTGAATCAGTTCTGATGAGATGGATGAAACTGGAGCCGATTATACAGAGTGAAGTAAGCCAGAAAGAAAAACACCAATACAGTATACTAACACATATATATGGAATTTAGAAAGATGGCAATGACGACCCTGTATGCAAGACAGCAAAAAAGACACAGCTGTGTATAACGGACTTTTGGACTCAGAGGGAGAGGGAGAGGGTGGGATGATTTGGGAGAATGGCATTCTAACATGTATACTATCATGTAAGAATCGAATCGCCAGTCTATGTCTGACGCAGGATACAGCGTGCTTGGGGCTGGTGCATGGGGATGACCCAGAGAGATGTTATGGGGAGGGAGGTGGGAGGGGGGTTCATGTTTGGGAACGCATGTAAGAATTGAAGATTTTAAAATTAAAAAAATAAAATAAAAAAAATCCTAAAAAAAAAAAAATAGGTTCTCTTTTTCAAGGTAATGGTAGGTTTTTTAAATGAAAATTAAAGGATTAATAAAGAACTTAAAAATTAAAAAAATAAAAAGAAATTTTAAAATGGTAATAGTAAAATATATCTAGGAATTTCTCTGAAGCTGTTGAGGCCAGTGTGTGGTCAGTTCAGTTTCAGATAGTTCCTTGTTCCACCTTATACTTCTTCTGAAAGTCTATAGGTCCCTTCCAATGTAGGCAGTGCTAACTACATGGTTTTAATCTCTTGCACCTGTCACTTCCAGAGCCCTTCCCTCTTATTTGTTTATTTTGGCTTCCTCTGTTTGCAAGACTCTTCAGTATCTAACTTTGGCCCTGACACAGGGGGTCGAAAGTTGTCATTTATTTAGGTTCACTTGTTCAACTGTGCTGCGGGGAGGGAGGAACACTGCAAACAAATATCACTAGCATGTGTAGGGAGTCCTCAGAGTGTCTGGGTCACACTGGGTTTGCCCCCACTCACGGCCTGTGTGCTTTCCCAGTCTACACTGCTTACACTCCAGGTTGCTCTGCCTGGAAACTGTTTATGGCGGGCCCTGGGTTGCATGCATTTCCCAGATCTACGCTGCTTAGTTTCAGGTTCTTGGGTACTCCACAAAAGCACAGATTCAGTTGGGCCTGCATTTTGTGCCCTTCCCAGGTCCAAACAGCTCAGGTGACCAGGTGCTTGGCGAGTGCACACTCCCCAGGTGCGGTGCATTTTATCACCTCCCCTGTCCCAGCCTCTCGGTTTCCTGGGTGCATAGTCACTTCTCAGGTGTGCTGTATGTCTCTTCTGGGGAGCTGATCTCTGGCTGCGACCCTCCTGATGGATGTCAACTGTCCAGGATCCCAGGAAGACTTGATTAATGACTGAGAGCCTGATCGCAGCTTGGTAGGGGATGCCATCTCTGGGGCCGAGTTTGCCCCTTTCCTTCCAGCTCTGGTTGGCGCCAGCCTGCCTCCCTGACTCTGGCGGGGGATGGGCCAGTCCGCAGCTCTTCTCTGGTATTCTCTCAGTCCTTTGTTCTGTGTGCGGGCTGGCAGGGCCTTAGTGCCTTAGGTTAGAGCTTTTCGTGGGAAAATTCTCTCTCTCTCTCTCTCTCTCTCTCTCTGGCTCACTCGCTCCAATCTTTTTTTTTTCCCCTCTCTGGCTATCCCACGGTTTGGGTTCAGCCCGTGCCTCCCTGTTCAGCCCCCACTTGCTGGTGGCTGACGCGAGCATCTGGGTTACTTCTCTGCTGGGAGCTATAGTTAGACCCGTAATCTGTAGGGTTTATTTATTTATCTATTTTCCTTCTGGTTATGTTGCCCTCTGAGATTCCAATACTCCCCACAGACCCGCCAGTGAGAGGGTCTCCTGGTGTTTGGAAACTTCTCTTTTAAGACTCCCTTCCCGGGAAGAGTCTCTGTCCCTAACTCTTTTGTCCCTCTTTTTATCTTTTATATTTTGTCCTGCTGCTGCTGCTGCTTCAGTCGTGTCCGACTCTGTGCGACCCCATAGACGGCAGCCCAGTCCTACCTCATTTCAAAGACAATGGGCTGCCTTTCTGGGTGCCTGGTGTCCTCCGCCAGCGTTCAGTTGTTTTGTGGTATTTGCTCAGCGTTCAAATGATCTTTTGATGAATTTGTGAGGGAGAGAGTGGTCTCCCCATCCTATTCCTCTGCCATCTTAGGACCGCCCTTCTAATTTTTCTACTTTTTCAAAGAGGTTTTTGGCCTCTTCTAAATCCTTTGAATTACCATATAAATTTTGTATTTAGCTTGTAAATGTCTACAAAAGGATCCACTACGTGTTTGATAGTGGATTGTTGAATCTATAGGTTAATTTGGGGAAGGTCAAAATATTAATAGTGAGTCTTTCAATATATAAACAGGCTATATTTACTTAGAGCTATGTTTATATTTATTTAGATATCTAATTTATCTCAGAAAAATTTTGTAGTTTTCAATGTATAGGTCTTGCAAACCTTTGGCAGATTTATTTCAATTTAATATTTTATGCTTTCTAAATAATATTTCAAAAATTCTAATTTTCCTCTGCTAGTATATAAAATAAAATAGATTCATATATATTAATATTGTATGTTGCAACTTACTAAATTCATTTCATTTTTTGTTCTAGTAGATTTTTAGTGGGTTCTATTGGACTTTCTGCATTTCGCTGGTGGCTCAGCAGTAAACAGTCTGCCTGTGATGCAGGAGATATGGGAGATACATGTTCAATCCCAGGGTCAGGAAGATCCCCTGGAGAAGGGCATGGCAACCACTCTAGTGTTCTTGCCTAGGAAATTCCATGGACAGAGGAACCTGGAGGGCTATAGTCCATGGGATTCCAGAGTCAGACATGACTGAGCATACACACAAACACACACACACACACACACACACACACACACACAAACATTAGACTTTCTACATAGATGATCATGTTTTCTAAGAATACAATTTCATTTCTACCTTTTCAATGTTACGCCTTTTACTTGTTTTTCTTGTCTGATTTCACAGCCTGAAATCTTCAGTGCAGTTTTAAATAAAATGGTGAGAGGAGACATTCTGTCTTTTTCCTGATGGTAAGAGGAAAAATTCAGTATTTCACCATTAAGTATGATGTTAGTTGTAGATTATTTATAGATGCCATTTATCAGGTTGAAGTTTCTTTCTATTCCTTATTTTCTGAGAGTTTCATCAGGACTGGGCATTAGATTTTGTTAAATGCTTTCACCATGTCTGTCTATATGTCTTTCATATTTTTAGCTTGTTAATATGGTGAATTCTCTGGTGGCTCAGACAGTAAAAAATCTGCTTGCAAGGTAAGACACTGAGATTCAATCCCTGGGTCAGGAAGATCCTCTGGAGGAGGCCATGGCAACCCACTTCATTATTCTTGCCTGGAGAATTCCATGGAGAGAGAGAACAGTCTTGCAGGCTATAGTCCATGGGTTTGCAAATAATTAGACAGGACTGAGTGACTAACACACACACACACACACACACACACACACACACACACACACACGGTGAATTTTATTAATTAATTTTCACATATTAAACCAGTCTTGCATTCTTGGGGTATACCTAACTTGTTCATAATGTACTATAATTTTTTATATACTATTGAATTCAGCTTGCTAAAATTTTATTTAGAATGTTTACATCTATGTCATGGAGGGTACAAGTGTTTTGTTTTGTTTTGTTTTTTTAATTGATTTGGTTGTATTTTTCCTGCAATGGCTTTGTCTAGTTTTGGTATCACAGTAATACTAGAAACATGCATTGAGTTAAGAAGTATGCCATCTTCTGAAATATTCCAAAAGAGTTTGTGAATGATTGGTTTTACTTCTTTATTATATATTTGATAGAATAACCAGCAAAATCATTTGGGTCTTAAGTTTTCTTTGTGGTAAGGTTTTGAATCATAAATTCAATTTCTTTAATAGATATAGAAATATTCAGGTTATAGTTTTCTTCTTGAATGAGTTTTAGTAGTTAGTTTCTTTCGATGAATTTTTCCATTTCATCTAAATTGTCAAAATTACATCCACAAAGTCGTTCACTATATTCCCTTATCATTCTTTAAAAATCTGTAGATTATATAGTGATGTGATCACTCTCATTTCTGATATTGGTCATTTGTGTCTTCATATATTTTTTTCCTGAACAGGCTGGTTAGAGGCTTATCAATTTTATTGATCTCAGTAAAAGATGAAACCCTTTGGTTTCATCTGTTTTCTCTATTCTTTCTGTTTTCTAGTTAATTGATTTCTGCTCTATTATTTATATTTCCTCTCTTCTGTTTATATCATTTTCTGTTCTTTTTCTAATATTTTAAGGTGGAAACTGAAATCACATATTTGAAAGTGTTTTGTCTTCTAATATAAGCGTATAGCAGGGGCTTCCCTGATGGCTTAGTAGGTAAAGAATCTGCTTGCAATGGAGGAGACAAAGGAGACATGGATTTGATCCCTTGGTGAAAAAGATTCCCTGGAAGAGGAAGGCAATCCACTGCTGTATTCTTGCCTAGGAAATCCCATGGATAAGGGAACCCAGCAGTCTACAGTCCAAAGGGTCACAAAGAGTCAGACATGACTGAGAAACTAAGCATATAAGCATATAGTCCTGTAAATGTTCTCCTCAGTGCTGTTTTAGAGGCATTCAACGAATTTGTATATGTTTTGTTTTCATTTTCATTCAATTCAATATACTTTTGAACCATGGGTTCTTTTGAAGTGTACTGTTTTGTTTCCAAATATTTGGAGTCATCCCAGAGATCTCTCTGATACTGATTTCTAGTTTAATTCCCTTGTGTTCAAATAATATGCTTTATCTAAATTGAAACTTTTAAAATTTATTGAGACTTGTTTTACGGCCTGGAAAATAATTTATCTTGATAAACGTTCCATGTGCTTCTGAAAATAATGTTACTTGGAAACAATTTGATCTTTTGGGTCTTGTTTTTTAATTTATAGTGCAACTCCAGAGCAGTGATCAGTCTAAGGCTAATTATTCCCTACCACTGAGTCACAATCTTCCTAAATATTTTACCTAAAATTTCACAAATTATACATTTTCTAGTGTGGCTGATGGTAGCAGGTACTATTCCTGGCCCAATGTGAACTCCAGGCATTGTTCTAGTTCTTTCAGAGGGTCCTTGGCCAGTTTGGGATAGTTTCCTCACACACAGGTGCTCATCTATATTCTGATGAATAATTAGGAGCAACACTCTGTAAATCACTAATGTTCTCTTTCTGCCCATTTTTTCCTTGGTATTTTTTAATACTTTTTATTTTGTATTGCTGCTGCTGCTGCTAAGTCACTTCAGTCGTGTCTGACTCTGTGCGACCCCACAGACAGCAGCCCATCAGGCTCCCCCATCCCTGGGATTTTCCAGGCAAGAGTACTGGAGTGGGGTGCCATTGCCTTCTCCTATTTTGTATTGGGGTATAGCCAATTAATAAACAATGTTGTGATAGTTTCAGATGACAGTGAAGGGACTCTAGGGTTAAAGTTAGGGTTATAACAAGCATATGCATACATGTATCCTCCGTTCTCCCCCAAACTTCCCTCCCATCCAGGCTGCCAAATAACATTGAGCAGAATTCCATGTGCTATACAATAGCTCCTTTTTGATTATCCATTTAAAAAAAAAGCAGGTTTGGCATTTTGTCTTTTGAGCTCTGTCTCCATGTACCCAGAGAGTTCAATTATTTTGTAATTCAGAATCTTCACAGAATCTGCCAAGCTCTAATTCAGTTTCCCTTCACTTTACCATGGCCTGGAAATTCTCTGAAGGCAGTAAAGTGAGGGAATCTTAGGGTTTTGCTTTGTTTGCTTCCCACCTCTCCGGGATCACTATCCATCAGAGCCTATTGTCCAGTGTCTTTAAAAGCTTTGCATCATTTATTTTTTCTAACCCTTGGGTTGTTTGGGGAGGTAGAGTAAACGTAGTCCTCGCACAACTGAAAGCGGAAGTTCTTCCTTCTCTGGTATAAAATTTTGGTTGTATATGAATAACTGAGTTTTCTGCATGTCCTATATCAAGAAGAAAATCTAAACAGAACTACCTGATTTCACATACTGCTAGTCATCTCTTCCATAATATTAAGAAGAATTTCTTTTAAATCACTTTGCAAGATTTGGTCATCTTCTGCAGATTCAGATTAATAGAATAAAATTACTTACTCAGATGGACCATTTGCCTCAGTTGGATGAGATCATATGTCTATATTTAGCTGAGATTTAGTGTCTGCTTGCAAGCAAGGATAAATCTTCCTGAGCAGAGATCCAGGCATTCTGTCTGCTCTACGGAAGGTAGCAATTCTCTGTCATGGTATAATTTACATTCCACATCTTCATTAAGAAAGGATAAAGAGCTCCTTTCCTAGCCCAGTTTTCTCAGAAGTATGATAATCACAGTTTTTTAGCCTCTCTTCCCTTCATGGATATCCAAGAATGATAGAAAACATTTTGCACAAAACCAGCATCTATATCCATTGTTATGAACTGAATGTTTGTTCATGTGCCCCCCACACCATTCTTATGTTGAAATCCTAGCCCTCCCTCCCTGCAGTGTGATGGTGTTTGGAGATGGAGACTTTGGTAGGCAATTAGGTTTGGATTAGGTCATGAATGTGGGATATTCGTGATGGGATTAGTACCCTAATAAGCACAGGAAGAGGCAGAGAGATCTCTCTCTCCATGAGCATATACTGAGGAAAGACCATGTCAGGATACAAGGAGAAGGCTGCCACACAGGAAGTGGTTCTTTGCTGGATGCTGAATCTGCCGGCACCTTGATCTTAGATTTCCCAGACTCCAGAACTATGAGAAATAAATGTTTGTTGTTTAAGCCACCCTGTCTATGATATTTCATTTTAACATCTCAAGTAGACTAAGACAAACATATAATCTAAATGCAAGGAATTCTAATTTCAAAGCTGTCCAGAATTCTGACGGCCTAATTAAATACTCAGCCTGTAGCATTTTGGTCAACAGCATTAATGCAGCAATATTGGACTAACTTACAGAGATGTTGTATGGAATAATTTATGAAGCATTTGCATAAAGTTAGCATAAACAAGAATGTTTTAAAACTGGGCTACTGATATTTTCAAAAAGATTTTATATAAAACCTCAACTCAAGAGCCAGGAATTCTTACACAATTCTTAGCAATAATGCATTTCTCTTTATTCCTCAGCAAGAATGACAAGAATGTTCTATTTATAGAGATGGCCCTATTGCCATGTTGACTAAGTGCCAGGTAACCTGTTTTACTCACTTGAGTGTCCAAGTTCAATCAGAACATCACAATTATTTATCCTCAGGAATTTTGGCCAAGTGATAGAAGCAAAAATATTTTGGTTCTATCCTATCATAATTAACAAAATAAGAATATCTAGAAGGGAACATTTTATCTAATTGGTTATGAGGGATTCATAAACCTAGATCTGGAAATGATAGCTCCTGGATTTTTAAAACAGTTTTCTTTTTCACACTCTCTTTTATTTGCATTTGAGGTTTGAAATGTCCACTGGCCACACCAAATGGAAATTTGAGGCAATTATCAAAATGATTCAGGGAGAAATGTGTGCAACCAAAACACATCACAGAAACACAGCCAAACTCAAACATTTCACTAAAAACAATTAACTATGGATTTGCTTTTGACTGAATTATTTAGATAATTGCATTTTTTTCAATTTTCCAGTAAAGATATGGCAAGAGAATATTCACTTCAACAATGACTCCTGTGTCACATAGAAATGTAATTAGTATGAAAGAAATTATCTCCAATAAGGAAACAAATAATTCATTTAGGAAGAAGTCTTTTTTTTTTTTCCAAATAGCATTGGTCAACTATATGTTACATCATCTTACAATGATATTCCTGGTTAACTAAGGATTTAAATTCTAAAATTAGTTAAAGGTTACCTGGTTTCACCTATTTTCATGCTGGAAGAATTGTTTTGCCTGTCAATATACCTGGAAATGACTGTCAATAATAATAATCAAGACCTATGTCTTAGGTCTGATCTTAGGTGTATCCAAATGTATACAAATATGTGCAGTAACTGATGGTTGTCAGAGATTAAATTTGCTTACATGGTCTTAAAATCATTGATTCAAGAACTATAAAACTTAGAAATATGAATTTTCTTTGACTCATGAAAATGGAAAAAGAATAAATTGAAGAGCAGAAGAAACTAAATTATAAACTTAAGAATACAAATTAATGAAATAGAAACTAAACAAATAGGATTGACAAAGAAAAAGGTACTTTTGGAAAAGACTAGTGAAATGGATATACTTTTGGTTAGACTGATATAGAAACAAGAGAGGAAAAAATAATATTTATTACAAAAAGGGGTCACTGTGAGAGATGTAAATATAAATGTAAACAGTAAGAGAAAAGTAAAAATTTCCTAAATAAAAAGAAGTAATGCAAAGCAGAAAAAAAAATCAACAAAAAGAGCAAAACAAGGTAAATATAACAAAATAAAAATAAAAGTTATAGCATAAATTAATAATGTTGAAAGATATTGATCATTTCAATAAATGTGAATAGACTACTTGCCTGTTAAAATTTTTTTTTCAACTAGGCACATAAAACAAACCTAACAATATAAAGGGATGAACAAAAATGTACCACACAAATGAAAAACTAAACAAATGGAGAGGTACCATCTTTTTACCAAATTAGAATTCAGGCCAAAAGCAATGAATGAAAAAAGAAAAATTCTTTATAAAGGTAAAAGTCACAATGCAAATTAAAGATATAATAGTTATGAATATCTATGTACCAAATAATATAATAATCACCTATATAGAGCAAGAAGTATGAAAAACACAAGGATAAATTAATAGAAATACACAATTAGTAGGAGACTAACAGACCACTCTCACATAAAGTAGACCATAAATAAGTGTACTTTATATATATAAAGGATCTAAACAGAGAAAGCAATAAGATATACTGAGCATCATACTCTGATAATAGAAAATATAATTTCTTCTCAAGCACACTAGCTCTTTTTCAAGAATTGATGATGTACTAGAACCCTCTTCCAAAAGATCAGTAAGTTTCATAAAGTACATGTATTAAACAAACAATAATGTATGATCACAGTACAATAAAACTAGAAATTAAAATACAAGCCATAAAGAAAACAAACTTTTTACCTGGAAATTTAAAAGCTTTGTATTAAATCTTGATGAAAAGCAAAGACACAAAAACTGCAGAAACTATGAAAATAAAAACAAAAGTAAACAAAGGGGACTGAATTAAAAGCTTTTGCACAAGGGAAACCATAAACAAGATGAAAAGGTAACCCTCAGAACCGGAGAAAGTATTTGCAAATGAAGCAGCAGGGCAAAGAATTAACCTCCAAAATAGACAAACAGCTCATGGAGCTCAATGTCAAAAAACAACCCAATCAAAAAATGGGCACTGGAGGAGGGCATGGCAATTCACTCCAGTATTCTTGCTTGAAGAAGCCCATGGACAGAAGAGCCTGTCAGGCTACAGCCCATGGGATCACAAAGAATCAGACATGACTGAAGCAACTTGGCACACATGCAAAGCAACTTCTCGGGAAAATTAAAAAAAAAAAAAAATGGGCAGAAGACCTAAATAGACATCTCTTCAAAGAAGACATACCCATGGCCAAGGGGACTTGAAAAGGTGCTCAGTATCCATAATATTAGAGATATGCAAATCAAAACTACAATTAGGTATCACCTCATACCAGTCAGAATGGCCGTCATCAAAAAATTTACAAACTATATGCTGGCAAGTGTATGTAGGGAAAGGGGGACCCTCTTGTTGGAGTGTAAATTGATACAGCCACTATGGAGAACAGTATGGAGGTTCCTTAAAAAACTAAAAACAGAGTTACCATATGACTCATCAATCTCACTACTGGGCATGTACCCTGAAAGTGAAAGTGAAAGTGAAGTCGCTCAGTCATGTCTGACTCTTCGCGACCCCATGGACTGCAGCCTACCAGGCTCCTCTGTCCATGGGATTTTCCAGGCAAGAGTACTGGAGTGGGTTGCCATTGCCTTCTCTGACATGTACCCTGAGGAAACCATAATTCAAAATGACACATGTACCCCAACGTTCACTGCAGCACAATTTACAATAGCCAGGGCATAGAAACAACCTTAATGTCCAATGACAGATGAATGGATAAAGAACATGTGGTACATACACAAAATGGAATATTATTCAGCTGTAAAAAGGAATGAAATTGGGTCGTTTGTACAGATTTGGAAGTAAGTCAGAAAGAGAAAAACAAATATATATTAACACATATACATGGAATCTAGAAAAATGGCACAGATGAACCTATTTGCAGGGCAGGAATAGAGACACAAATGTAGAACAGACATGTGGACATGATAGGGGAAGAAAAGAGGGGGATGAATTGGGAAAGTAGCACTGACACATATACATTACCATGTGTAAAATAGTTAGCTACGGGAACCTGATACAAAGCACAGGGAGTTCAACCGAGTGCTCTGTGATGACCTAGATGGGTGGGGTGGGGGGTAGTGTGGGAGGGAAGTCCAAGAGGGAGGGAATATATGTATACATATAACTGATTCACTTCATTGTACACAGAAACTATAAAATAACATTGTAAAGCAATTACACAGCAATAAAAAATGGAAAATATTGTTCATGAAAACACTACATGACAGAATCTATTAGGCACATTTAAAGCAATAAAAAGTAAAGTAAACCAAAACAAAGCAGCATAAGGAAATATTAACAACGAAATTGGAAATCAGTAAGGTAGAGAACCAGAAAATAGTATGTTAAATTAATAAATCAAAATCCTACATCTTTGAGAAAATCCAAAACTTAGAGAAATCATTAGCTAATTTATCAAAAAGGGAAAAAGCAAACAGATAAGAAATAACAAAGGAAATAACTACTGATAGAGGAAATATATTGTACGAATCTACTTTGTGTATATCTTTGCAAATAAAGTTGAAAAACATAGATTAAACAAATAATTTCTTAGATATATATAAAAATTTACAAAAAATCATCCCACTAGAGACAGAATACAGACTAATTTCTGTAATTGAACTAGAAAAATTTATCAAGAAATTACTCTTCATAAAAGCACTTAGAGCAATTATACTAAACTTTTAGAGACCAGATAGTCCTAGTGCCATCAGAAAAAAAGTCACCTTTCCTTATAAACCAATGTTTTATTCACAGAGAGAAATGAATATTGTGACTTCACCTTTTATCAGTTTGCCTTATTTTACACTCAGCTTCGATGGACCACTAATAAGAGTAAATCAGATTAATAGAGATGTGCATTTAAAATAAAGAAAATTTTCCAAATTATTTTTATGAATCAAGTTTAACACTGGTCCCATAAACAATTATTAAACTGATATCACTTATGAATATTGACACAAAAATTCTAAATAAAACATTAGCACACAGAGTCCAAAACCAAACTATATTTTAAAAATTATATATTAATACCAAGGCCAACTGGTATTTATGCCAAGAATGCCAATTCTGCGTTCTGCAATGTGTTTAACTAAGTGCTATATCAGTAAAAGAATTAAAGAGTTCAGATTGTTCTCAGATGATTGGTCTATAGTTATTCTTTTCTTAAATTTTAGTTACTGGTGCCTACTCAAATGTCTAAAATTTCTTCCAGATCTCCACATGACCCACAATTAAAATTAAATTACTTCCTGACTGAGATGCAAGTCTCAAAAATATGGCAACAGTGATACTTCTCAAAAGGCATCACTTTTAATAACTATCAGAAAATTGAGGCCATTAATTTCACAGCAATTTTCTAGAGGCATCTATGCCAAAGAAAGATTGAGAATAATTGAGTTGCTATGTGATTATGAGTTTTATCTTATATCATAAATATTGGACTAAAATGGAAAGTCTTAGGAATAAAAATATACCTTTTTGCATAAGGTCCTTGGACTGCTTATTTAAGGAAACTATTTAAGTTTTAAGACTGAAAGAATCAATAAATTAAGTTGATAATATGCTAAATAAACAGCAACCTAATTAAGCAAATCACCTACTGATGATAACTTTTAGGGTTTATCATTCTTCTTTTAGGGAGGTCTAATAAAACATTGCCTATTGGTTTTTGAGAGCTGTAGCTATGATATTTATTTTTGGGGTCTCCAAAATCACTGCAGATGGTGACTGCAGCCATGAAATTAAAAGACACTTGCTCCTTGAAAGAAAAGTTATGACCAACCTAGAGAGCATATTAAAAAGCAGAGACATTACATGGCCAACAAAGGTCTATCTAGTCAACGCTATAGTTTTTCCAGGAGCCATGTATGGATGTGAGAGCTGGACCATAAAGAAAGCTGAGTGCTGAAGAACTGAGGCCTTTGACTGTGGTGTTGGAGAAGACTCTTGAGGGTCCCTTGGACTGCAAGGAGATCCAACCAGTCCATCCTAAAGGAAATCAGTCCTGAATATTCATTGGAAGGACTGATGCTGAAGTTGAAACTCCATTACTTTGGCCACCTGATTCAAAGAACTGACTCATTTGAAAAGACCCTAATGCTGGGAAAGATTGAGGGCAGGAGGAGAAGGGGATGACAGAGGATGAGATGGTTGGATGGCATCACTGATTCAATGGACATGAGTTTGAGTAAACTCTGGGAGTTTGTAATGGACAGGGAGGCCTGGTGTGCTTCAGTCCATGGGGTCACAAAGAGTTGGACATGACTGAGCAACTGAACTGATGGACTGACTGACTGACTGCCCTATGATATGGCAAACCAGAGCAAATAAGCCAAAGTCCACAATTTGGGGCCCCTCCTGTTGCTGTTTGTTACACAATAACTTAGGAAAAAGGGTTAGTGGCAGAGAAGGTGATTTTTCTTGGTAGCATTTAAGAAGATGTAACGTATACATGGGGCTTCCCAGGTGGTGCAGTGGTAAAGAATCTACCTGCCAATGCAGGAGATGTGGGTTCAATCCCTTGGAGTAGGAAATGGCAATCCACTCCAGTACTCTTGCCTGGGAAATCCCATGGACAGAGGAACCTGGTGGGCTACAGTCTATGGGGTCCCAAAAAGTTACACATGACTGAGCGACTGAGCACACACAAAAGATGTGTACACACAAATAGTTACCATACCTACCGCTGAGCTTACTACAAATCAAAGTATGCTTCATAGGACTGTCTTTTTCCATTTCTGTAGAGCCCATTAGGGTGTTGGTTGCCGACCTAATTCCTTTTCAAGGTTGTTCTTGATGTTAATATCAATTTGCTTGTATCTGTACAGTGCTACTGAGGACCAAGGGAAATAGAAGGACCTCTGTAATTAGCCCAAAGTCTACCACCCCTGAGAATGGTTCTGAAAACTCTACTCACAGAAAATTAACTCTGTTAATCTTTGCTGCAAGCTTCTATGGCAGACTTGGAAATAAGTATAATGTATGAAACAATGTGCATTACCCTTATTAGGGGTACATCCAAGTTGAGGGTAAAAATAAGGCAAACTGATAAGAAGTGAAGTCTCAATACTCCTTTGTCTCTGAATAAATTGTTGGTGTGAAAATTGAACATTTTAGTCCCTCAGTCGTGTCTGACCTTTTGCAACCTCATGTTCTGTAGTCCACTAGGCTCCATTTATAATATTTTAAGGCAAAAACAGCAAATATGTTTAAGCAACTGTAAACTACTGCTGCTGCTGCTGCTGCTGCTAAGTCGCTTCAGTCGTGTCTGACTCTGTGTGACCCCTGAGACAGCAGCCCACCAGGCTCCCCCACCCCTGGGATTCTCCAGGCAAGAACACTGGAGTGGGTTGCAATTTCCTTCTCCAATGCATGAATGAAAAGTGAAAGTGAAGTCGCTCAGTCGTGTCTGACTCTCTGCAACCCCATGGACTGCAGCCTACCAGGCTTCTCCATCCATGGAATTTTCCAGGCAAGAGTGCTGGAGTGGGTTGCCATTGCCTTCTCCAAACTATGAACTAACAGATATGATACCAGATAGGATGGTGGGAAGGTTTTATTTCTTATAATGAAAAATGTTCAGTTATGTTAAATGCTGAGGATGAGATGATTGGATGGCATCACAGACTCAACAGACAAGCATTTGAGTAAACACTGGGAGTTGCTGATGGACAGGGAGGCCTGGCATGTTGCAGTCCTTGGGGTTGCAAAGA
Organism: Capricornis sumatraensis; assembly: GCF_032405125.1. Lineage (NCBI taxonomy): Eukaryota > Metazoa > Chordata > Mammalia > Artiodactyla > Bovidae > Capricornis > Capricornis sumatraensis. The sequence continues at coordinate 100,890,432 of NC_091092.1, read as the reverse complement.
GTCGGATATGACTGAGTGACTCTACTGGTGTTAAATGGTTCCCTTAGTAGATACTGATGTTCCTCTCAGATTCCCTTGATGCTTTTTTTATTATTCTGGGCAACACTTCCTCTGCTTTGAGATACTTTTGCTTTCAAATATTGAACACCTGAGAAGACTTGGAGAACTGTCCTTGGGTTACTGAAATCACTCTGGTACAAATTGTTAGGTTGCCTGGGGCTTACTTTCCTTTCACCTCCCCTGGAGGGTTTTGGCCAACAACTAGACAAACACCATATATTAATGCATATATGTGGAATCTGAAAAAATTTGGTATAGATGATTTTATTTACAAAGCAAAAATAGAGACAGAGATGTAGAGAACAAATGTATGGATACCAAGGGGAAAGGGTGGGTGAATGAGATTAATTGGGATATTGGGAGTGACATACATACATTATTGATCCTATATGTAAAATAGATAACTAATGAGAACTTACTGTACACCACAGGGAACTCAACTCAATGCTCTTTGGTGACCTAAGTGGGAAGGGAATCCAAAAAAGGGAGTATATGTATATGTGTGGGCTTCCCTGGTGACTCAGACAGAAAATAATCTGTCTGAAATGCAGGAGACCTGGGTTCAGTCCCTGGGTCAGGAATATCCCCTGGAAAAGAGAATGGCAATCCATTCCAGTATTCTTGCCTGGGAAATCCCATGGACAGAGGAGCCTGGTGGGCTACAGTCCATGGAGTCACAAAGAGTCAGATATGACTGAACAACTAACACTATCACACTATGCAATACGTATATGAACAGCTGATTCAGTTTGCTATACAATAGAAACTAACACAACATTGTAAAGCAACTATACTCCAATAAAAGTTTTAAAAGAGCATGAAAGTACAGCCCTCTTGTTTTCATCTGGACAAATTTAAGGAATAGCACTCCTCAGAATTCCCCTTGGAGATCAGCTTTTCAGCTTCTCTTGAAAGGACTTTGCCTGAATTCTGAAATTGTTTCCTTACTTGTCCTTTTCATATTTCTTTCCCTGCTTCCTCCAGTTCTTAACTGGTTTCTTATGATAGCATGTCCTTAATTAATCCTTTAATTAATCCTCATCTCATAATTAGCTTCTGAGAGACTCAGCCAAAAATACCACCTCCACCCCAAATTAAGAACTGAAAGATGTGCAAAACCTCACTAATTTCCTAGAAACAGGTAAAAACTTTTCAAACCATTCAGAAAGCAGTGACAATTTCTTGAATAGCTAATTGTGGAGATGGAATGAGTCATTGGGTCATGATGTCCATCAGAAAGGATTTATCTCAGTATGATCTCATTCTTCCTGCACATAAATATATGTGGGTGTGGGACAATGGGAAAAATACCAGGTTTTTCAAGGGCAGAAGCATGAGTGAAAAGAAGGTGCATGTGTACAGAAAGAGCTTTTTAATAGCTCTTAAAAAATCCAACAAGAGAAAAATGTAAGAAGCTGAGAATGATGAAATCATTTTCACTCCCTCCAGACTTCCCATTATCTTTGTTCTCATGCCATTTTAGTAAAGGCATCTTTTTTTATGGTGTTTATATGGTATAAATCTGGAGAGTCAAAAAAGAGAAGTAAATTGGCACTTTAGAAAAACTTTTTATAAAAAACTTCAAATACTGAAGAAAAGCCAATGATATATTTTAATTAACCTACTGAGTGGGACTTCAGTTTTAACTCCTGGAGATCCAAGAAAAAAGCAATAAAATCTAAGAGCACAGAAAACAAACAGCCACTTAGACACAGAAGCCAAACATGGACAATCATTTACTGCCCTGTTTGAATGGAATCTCTACAAGGGCAAGAAATGAGTCTGCTTTGCTCACCACTAGAACATTGTAAATTACCTATATTTGTTTGTTAAATGGATTATTGTATTAGTCAATTACATTATTATTTTATAACTTATTATAGTAACTTACTGATGGACTATTTTATTTATGATTTACATTCTATGTGTATTGTTATTTATAGTTATAATGTATATTATACTTTATACTGTATTTTATTTGTATTTTATTTATAGTAATCTACTTCTGAGTCATTTTATGGATTAATTACATCTTAATAATTCATTATACTAATTTATTGATTATTTTAATTCATTGACTTTAATTATTTTAATTAGTTGATTATTTTATTAATTAATTAAATTTAAAACATAATTCTGAGTTATTTCTTTACGAAGACCATGTACCTTTTGATTTGGCACATAACAGTTACTCAAAAATGTATGTGGAATAAATAAGCTCTTGATATCACAACTGGGACACATGGCCTGGTAAATATGATTTTACTCATAGGAATAATGTAAACAAATGCTTTAAATCATGACTGTCCTGGAAAACTTGAGATGTGCAGATCTGATTGGCCCAACCTGGCAAAAGAAGAAAACCTCATTTGCCTCACATCTACAGAAATGAAGTCCCAGATACCAGTAGTGGTAAAGAATCTTCCACCTGCAATGCAGGAGACAAAAGAGACATGGGTTCAATTCCTGGGTCTGGAAGATACCCTGGAGGAGGGCATGGCAACCAGCCCAGTATTCTTGCCCGGGAAATCCCATGGACAGAGGAGCCTGGTGGGCTACAGTTCATGGGGTCGCAAAGAGTCAGACATGACTGAAGCAACTTAGCACACACATGTGTTCAACCTTGGGCCTGAAAAAAGCCTAATATGGATTTCCCAGCTTTCCACTTGGCCCAAATAGTTAATAATAACACGAGTGATTTTGGTAACCTAAAGGGTTCTGGTATCTACCCTGATACTTACCCAAAGATCATGAAAGTGAAACCAAGGTGAAAGTGTTTTAGTTGCTCAGTCACTTCCACCTTTTTGCGACCCTATGAACTGTAGCCCGCCGGGCTCCTCTCTCGATGGAATTCTCCAGGCAAGAATATTGGAGTGGGTAGCCATTCCCTTCTCCAGAGGATCTTCTTGACCTAGGGATAGAACCCAGATTTCCCCCATTGCAGGCAGATTCTTTACTTCTGAGCCACCAGCAAGCCTAAAAGTTGAATAAGTACTGGAAAAATTTTAAAGATGTTTAAAAGATAAGAGTTGATATAATTTCATCGGTATCTTTGAGATTAAGTATAATGGGGCTTATGAGAATAAGGCAAAGGAATAGAACAATGCAAGAGAGTTTTTATATATATATATATATGGTATCTAACCTAGTCTAAGTCTATACACTATATCTAACATGAAGAAGAGGTATATTAGATATGAAATAACATCAAGAAATGGCACTAAGGGTGAAGATACATTCTTAAAAAATTTAAAGGAATCCTATGCCTTCAATCAATGATATTTAAAGTATATTTCTTTTATCTGCTTCTGAGTCCCCTCATTCTGCTATCTACTCCCTAATATCCTCTGGCAGTTTTCAGATCTAAGCTTTGGTTCATAGGTTTGATGCTTTTTACTGGTAATGTGTACTCCCAATAACAGTATACATGCAACATGCTATCTCAACTGGAAGAGACTTTGATAGTCAATTTATTAACACTAACAGAAGAGTAACATTTTCTTTACTTGTGCAATGTGGTGTAAGTATATTTAATGGAATTAAATCTCAATTAATTGAATATCTACTCAAGCCCAGTAAGAAATATTGAAGACGACTCCATCTATATATCTATCCTCCTCATTTTTAAGATAAAGAAACTGCATTATATTTATATTAAGTAATTTACTCACACAGACTGCTTCATACCAACCCTGGGAGGTGGTTCTTATTTCATAGTCTAGAAAACTGGCTCTCGGAGAGGATATAACATTTTTGTACTTTACCAGAGTTGATGATTTCTGCTCCTGGTTTGCTGTCTTGGCCTGTCAGGTGGTAATTTTTTTAAAGAAAGCTACAATATATGAGCATTATAAAAATCTCTATTATTAAAATTTTCTTCTCCTTAAATAAGCAACACCATCCCCACCATCATTGTTTAATGAAAACTGTTGCTAGAACTAATTAATTCCTTCTTGAAGAGTTCAGTTAATATGCTTGACTTCTTTTAGAGAATTACAGTTCTCAGTGCTGGCTTCCTTCCAGCAAGAAGGAAACAGAAAGCAAAAACCTTGAGAGGAAGAAAGATAAAGAAACAAATGCTATGTCCAGAGTACACCTGTATGGGTGAAACACCATTCAACCAAATCGCCTGTAGCCTCAACTTGGGTTTTTTTTTTTCTCCATGGAAGCAGAAGTCACTGATTCTTTCCAGCCCTAAAAGGTGGTGTTTCCAAGGATCAAGGAAATGAGGAACAGGTGTTTAGACACATTTCAGCATTTAGGTATTTTATTTCTCCTCTAACTGGACTCAAACACCCTTGCTCCTAAAAAAACACTTTATTGTACATGCCAATTGGATGAACATCAGGTTATAGACTAAAAACAGCTGTTGTAGGTCCATCAGCAGAATATCACTGGAATCTTGAATGTACTTTCCAAATATAATTAATAGTAGCATATGTATGCCACTCTTGAAAAACTTGAAAATCAGTCACACCTAATTGAATTTTAAAAATTTATTTTGGGAAAAAAAAGTATTTTAGCTTGTGAGGTCAGACTTCTCAGCTCAACTTAAATTACTTCCTCCAATTCTCAGATGTATTATCTTGTGTTAGTGAGTGAGAAAGTAAGAGTGTGTGTTATTTCTTTGTTACTGCTGCAGAAGAAAACGTTTCCTTAAAAGGCAAAGAATCAAAATGAGGACCGTCTCTCTCCCTTAATGAAAACCAACATCTATTAGAGAGACCATAAAACACTCAAGTAGTATAAAAAGATGATCCTTTAACAAGTATGCCCCTGAGTCCTGACACACACGGCAGCCTGTGACTGAGTCCTTTTGGATTTCACAGTAGAGGAAAGAGAGGTTTAGCAAGATTAGAGGAGATTTATACATGGTGTGATCATGTGAGGAACACGAAACACAGTTTTGGAATGAGCAGATCAACGAATTTCTAAGCACAACATTGCACGACCATTACAAATGAGAATGCTCTTACTACTGAACTCAATTTTTTTAAAAAAATTCTTTTTTACTTTTTGGCTGCACTGGGAGGCATGTGGGATCTTAGTTCCCCCACAAGGGATCGAACCTGCACCCCCTGCATTGGAAGTGCAGAGTCTTAACCACTGGAATGCCAGGGAAGTCCCTGAACTTGATTATCTTTAAGGACAAAGATATGCTGAAAGCCAAGCATCTGATCAACGAATCCAAATGTCCACCTTTCACATTCAGTCCAGTTCAGTTCAGTTGCTCAGTCGTGTCTGACTCTTTGCAACCCCATGAATCACAGCACGCCAGGCCTCCCTGTTCATGACCAACTCCCAGAGTCTGCCCAAACCCATGTGCATCAAGTCGGTGATGCCATCCAACCATCTCATCCTCTGTCTTCCCTTTCTCTTCCTGCCCTCAATCTTTCCCAGCATCAGTGTCTTTTCAAATGAGTCAGCTCTTTGCATCAGGTGGCCAAAGTATTGGAGTTTCAGCTTCAACATCAGTCCTTCCAATGAACACCCAGGACTGATCTCCTTTAGGATAGGCTGGTTGGATCTCCTTGCAGTCCAAGGGACTCTCAAGAGTCTTCTTCAACACCACAGTTCAAAAGCATCAATTCCCCAGCTCTCAGCTTTCTTTATAGTCCAGCTCTCACATCCATACATGACCATTGGGAAAACCATAGCCTTGACTAGATGGACCTTTGTTGGGAAAGTAATGTCTCTGCTTTTTAATATGCTGTCTAGGTGGGTCATAATTTTCCTTCCAGGGAGTAATTGTCTTTTAATTTCATGGCTGCAGTCACCATCTGCAGTGATTTTGGAGCCCAGAAAAATAAAGTCAGCCATTCTTTCCACTGTTTCCCCATCCATTTGCCATGAAGTGATGGGACCAGATGCATGATCTTCATTTTCTGAATGCTGAGCTTTAACCCAACTTTTTCACTCTCCACTTTCACTTTCATCAAGAGGCTTTTTAGTTCTTCTTCACTTTCTGCCATAGGGGTGGTATCATCAGCATATCTGAGGTTATTAATATTTCTGGCAATCTTGATTCCAGCTTGTGCTTCTTCCAGCCCAGCGTTTCTCATGATATACTCTGCATATAAGTTAAATAAGCAGGGTGACAGTATACAGCCCTGATGTACTCCTTTTCCTATTTGGAACCAGTCTGTTGTTCCATGTCCAGTTCTAACTGTTGCGTCCTGACCTGCATACAGATTTCTCAAGAGGCAGGTCAGGTGGTCTGGTATTCCCATTCCTTTCAGAATTTTCCACAGTTTATTGTGATCCACACAGTCAAAGGCTTTGGCATAGTCAATAAAACAGAATAGATATTTTTCTGGAACTCCCTTGCTTTTTAGATGATCCAGTGGATGTTGGGAATTTGATCTCTGGTTCTTCTGCCTTTTCTAAAACCGGCTTGAATATCTAGAAGTTCACGGCTCATGTATTGCTGAAGCCTGGCTTGGAGAATTCTTTTTTAACTGTTTTTTTAAAATTGGAGGTTAATTACTTTACAGTACTATATTGGTTTTGCCGTACATCAACATGGCTTGGAGAATTTTAAGCATTACTTTACTAGCATGTGAGATGAGTGCCATTGTGCGGTAGTTTGAGCACTCATTGGCATTGCCCTTCTTTGGTATTGAAATAAAAACTGGCCTTTCCCAGTTCTTTGGCCACTGCTGAGTTTTCCAAATTTGCTGGCATATTGAGTGCAGCACTTTCACAGCATCATCTTTCGGGATTTGAAATACCTCAACTGGAATTCCATCACCTCCACTAGCTTTGTTCATAGTGATGCTTCCTAAGGCCCACCTGACTTCTCTTTCCAGGACGTCTGGCTATAGGTGAGTGATCACACCATCGTAATTATCTGGGTCGTGAAGATCTTTTTTGTACAGTTCTTCTGTGTATTCTTGCCACCTCTTCTTAATATCTTCTGCTTCTGTCAGGTCCCTACCATTTCTGTTCTTTATTGAGCCCATCTTTGCATTAAATGTTCCCTTGTTATCTCTAATTTTCTTGAAGAGATCTCTAGTCTTTCCCATTCTATTGTTTTCCTCTATTTCTTGGAATTGATCACTGAGGAAGACTTTCTTATCTCTCCTTGCTACTCTTTGGAACTCTGCATTCAGATGCTTATATCTTTCCTTTTATCCTTTGCTTTTCACTTCCCTTCTTTTCACAGCTATTTGTAAGTCCTCCTCAGATAACCATTTTGCTTTTTTTCATTTCTTTTCTTGGGGATGGTCTTGATTCCTGTCTCCTGTACAATGTCACGTATCTCCATCCATAGTTCATCAGGCACTCTGTCTATCAGATCTAGTCCCTTAAATCTATTTCTCACTTCCACTGTATAATCGTAAGGGATTTGATTTAGGTCATACCTGAATGGTCTAGTGGTTTTCTCCACTTTCTTCAATTTCAGTCTAAATTTGGCAATAAGGAGTACATGATCAGAGCCAGTCAGCTCCTGGTCTTGTTTTTGTTGACTGTATAGAGCTTCTCCATCTTTGGCTGCAAAGAATATAATCAATCTGATTTCAGTGTTGACCATCTGGTGATGTCCATGTGTAGAGTCTTCTTTTGTGTTGTTGGAAGAAGGTGTTTGCTATGACCAGTGTGTTCTCTTGGCAGAACTCTATTAGCCTTTGCCCTGCTTCATTCTGTACTCCAAGGCCAAATTTGCCTGTTACTCCAGGTGTTTCTTGACTTCCTACTTTTGCATTCCAGTCCCCTATCATGAAAAGGACATCTTTTTTGGGTGTTCATTCTAGAAGGTCTTGTAGGTCTTCATAGAACTGTTCAACTTCAGCTTCTTCAGCATTACTGGTTGAGGCATAGACTTGGATTACCATGATATTGAATGGTTTGCCTTGGAAATGAACAGAGATCATCCTGTCATTTTTGAGACTGCATCCAAGTACTGCATTTCGGACTCTTTTGTTGACTATGATGGCTACTCCATTTCTTCTAAGAGATTCCTGCCCACAGTAGTAGATGTAATGGTCATCTGAGTTAAATTCACCCATTCCAGTCTATCTTAGTTCACTGATTCCTAGAATGTCTATGTTCACTCTTGCCATCTCCTGTTTGACCACTTCCAATTTGCCTTGATTCATGGACCTAACATTCCAGGTTCCTATGCAATATTGCTCTTTATAGCATTGAACCCTGCTTCCATCACCAGTCCCATTCACAACTGGGTGTTGTTTTTGCTTTGGCTCCATCCCTTCATTCTTTCTGGAGTTTTTTCTCCACTAATCTCCAGTAGCATATTGGGCATCTATGGACCTGGGTAGTTCATCTTTCAGTGTCCTATCCTTTTGCCTTTTCATACTGTTCATGGGGTTCTCAAGGAAAGAATACTGAAGTGTTTTGCCATTCCTTTCTCCAGTGGACCACATTCTGTCAGACCTCTCCACCACAACCCGGCTGTCTTGGGTGGCCCCACACAGCATGGCTTAGTTTCATTGAGTTAGACAAGGCTGTGGTCCGTGTGATCAGATTGGCTAGTTGTCTGTGATTGTAGTTTCAGTCTGTCTGTCCTCTGATCCCTTCAGTGCCTACTGTTTTACTTGGGTTTCTCTTACCTTGGACGTAGGGTCTCTCTTCACGGCTGTTCCAGCAAAGCACAGCTGCTGCTCCTTACCTCTGATGCGGGCTAGCTCCTCTCCACCGCCACCCCTGCCCTCGGGTGCAGGGTAGCTCCTCTGGCCCGTGATCCTGTGCTGTTGCAGCTGCCGCACGCACCTCTCACATTATTTCAATAATCAAAAAGATTTGAGAGAAAAACAGGTGAAATAACACTAAAAACACCGTAAAGACATTGGAAAAATAGTTCCCTTCCTCAATATTTAGCTTGTTTTTTTTTTTCTTGCCTCTCCCCATGCACATAATTGAGTCTGATCATTCACTTTTGAAAATGCAGTTAATAACCCACATCCAGTTCAGTGAAGCAGTGACAGAACTCATGACCAGAACAGTTCAGGCTTGACTGGGAACATGGGAACCAATGTCATGATCTCTTCATGTTTAATGTGACTCTTAGATCCCTCAAAAGCTACCAATACCTAGTCCAGCATGTATCATTTACCTAATGAGCCAGTGATTTTTTTCATATATTTTTCGTGTTCTTTTTGTCTTTTAACTGAAAGGTATTTGGGAGAAAATTAAGTTGATGATTTCAGTGTTTTCATTAAAAGGAAAACTAACTTTTGCCCTTAAGGTTTACTATTTTTATATATTCTCATTTGCCTCTTATTTTGTATTTGCAACAAAGGCTAGATGGAAAGTATTTGTTGAATTATAATGCCAAACCCCAAAAGGCTAGACTTTCATCTTCTAAATGGTAAATTGCCCCATTTTGAAAATCATTGCCTCCTTCATTCCTTTTCTTCCTCCTGCTTTCACCCCTTTTTCCTGGAAATAATCAAAGATCTCATTAGATAGGGCCAGCGTCCAATGATCTCTTTAAAGGCTTTTAAAAACACGTTTATCATTTATTTATTATATTTTTTACTTTACAATTATTAATTGTCATGAGAGATTAGATTTTTCCTGTCCCAAGGTAAACCTTTTCTTCTTCAACATCTCTTTTGTATCTGAAGAAAACTTGTACAGAGCCCAACATCAGTTTTTATATGCCTCATTCTATATTCCAGCACTGTCTGCATTTGGATGACAGCTTAGAGTGGCTAGAAGTATGACAAAGCACTGCCATATGGAAATATTTCTATTTATGTGGACAACTTCTTTGAGTGGAGCTCATTAATGTACAGTCTGAAGGACAAGAACTGAACAAGACAACCACATGACTACCATGAAAATTCTGTCATCCTTAACAGGCCAATTTCTGCCTCACTCTCCACACCTACTCAGACATCTGGCAGAAGTCCACCCCTTACTAACTGAGTAGCTTGGGGCAAGTTCCTTCAGTGCTCTAAGTTTTATTTTTATCATCTGTAAAACCAGCATAGTAATGGAGCTTCACTGATCAAATTTATTTTTAAGGATTTGTTTTTTTTAATTAATTCACGACAGAAAAGTGATCAGAAAAATACGAAAAGCTCCTCTACCCCCTTTACCCAAGTTTCTAATTGTTAATATGATACATCATTTGCTTCACATCTCTCTTTCATTACCATTAGTTTTTTCTAAATTCTTGCACAGCCATCTGCTGACACAACATTCCCATTACTTCAAAACTTTTCACTATATATTTCTGGAAATGATGACATTCCTACATCATCAATATAAACTCCTCCAAATCAAGATATCAATAATGATAGGACCCTAACATCCAATCTACAGACTCCAATTCAAATTAGAGACTGGGAGCAAATTTCTAGTGACCTTATCCTTGTCCGTCCAATAGCTCTCCACTCCACATTCCCTGGGATTATGGAATTCATTGGTAAACTACTTGTAAACTGAACCCTCCCTCAGGCAGCAGGGCTAATCCCAAACCTAAACTGATACAGTATGTGAAATTTAAAGACATTAACTTGAGACCTTGTCTTGACATCAGTTTTCAGCCTACTTCCATGTAAAGTTCTTACATTTGTGACAAAACCCGACTTTTAGAACCTACAGAAGGCTTTATTTTCCTATGCTTAAGACACTGTCCTTGGAGTTGAAGTCAGAGAGAGTTTTCAATAATTTTGTTTAGTAGTGAAACATTTTAAATGAAATTATATCAAACCATGGTGTGTAAATAAGAATGTGTGTGTGTGTGCTAAGTCACTTCAGTCATGTCTGACTCTTTGCAATCCCATGGACTGTAGCTCCCCAGGCTCCTCTGTCCATAGGATTCTTAAGGCAAGAATACTGGAGTGGGTTACCATTTTCTTCTCCAGGGATCAAACTCGAGTCTCTATCTCTTGCATTGGGAGGTGGGGTCTTTACTACTAGAACCACCTGGGATGCCCATATATAAGGATTCAGTTCAGTTCAGTTCATTTCAGTCACTCAGTCTAGTTCGATTCTTTGTGACCCCATGAACTGCAGCATGCTGGTCTTCCCTGTCCACCACCAATTCCCGGACCTTACTCATACTCGTGTCCATTGAGATGGTAATGCCATCCAACCGCCTCATCCTCTGTCATCCCCTTCTCCTCCTGCCTTTAATCTTTTCCAGCATGAGAGTCTTTTCAAATGAGTCAGCTCTTCTCATCAGGTGGCCAAATTATTGGAGCTTCAGCTTCAGCATCAGTCCTTCCAATGAATATTCAGGGTTGATTTCCTTTAGGATGGACTGGTTGGATTTCCCTGCAGTCCAAGGACTCTCAATAGTCTTCTCCAACACCACAGTTCAAAAGCATCAAATCTTCAGTGCTCAGCTTTCTTTATAGTCCAACTCTCACATCCATACATGACTACTGGAAAAACCATAGCTTTGACTAGACAGACCTTTGTTGGCAAAGTAATGTCTTTGCTTTTAATATGTTGGTCACAGCTTTCTTCCAGGGAGCAAGTGTCTTTTAATTTCATGGCTGCAGTCACCATCTGCAGTGATTTTCCAGTATATAAGGATATCTGTTTGGAAATCTGATTTTTCCATTTCCTAGCCTGCTGGGATCATTTAACCTATTTGGGTCTCAGTTTCTCCACCAGGCTTCCCTCATGGCTCAGACAATAAAGTCTGTCTGCAATGCAAGAGATCTGGATTTTATCCCTGGGTCAGGAAGATCCCCTGGAGAAGTGAATGGCTACCCACTCCAATATTCTTGCCTGGAGAATTCCTTGGACTGAGGAGCAATGGGGTCATAAGAATCAGATATGACTAATAGACTAACACTTCTCCATCTGTTAAATGAAATACAGTTGAGACAGGGCATAGAATTAGCATGGTGAGGATAGGTGAAAAATAGTTTTTGTCTTGTGTTCTGATAATTAAACCTTTTCAAGGAAACTAGTTCTCACCAAGCAGTAGTACAAAATCTGATGTATGAATAAGAGTGCAAATTCATTGAGTACGAGGCAAATAGCCAAGGAGATTCCATCTAGCTTGTTCAACAGTTTATATTCCTCATAGGAAACATACTTGGGAAGCAAAATCTTAATAGCTGATTGCTTAGCTGGCTTGGGGCCAGTCTTATCACACTTGGCATTTTGACTTTCTCACCATAATGTCTAATAATATTTTTCTCCTCTATAAGGTAACTTCCTAGTTGCTATATACACTTGTCAGGGCTGTTCAAGAAACCCCTTCTCCTGGCTTGACAAATATTTTGTATTATGGTTCTCAGTTTCAAGAAAGTATTAAATCCTTTTCCTTGACAGATTTTCATACTTTTTTCTTTAACATATATTATATGGCGATACCTCCCTAGTAACTTTGATGATGTTTTCAGTTCAGTTCAGTCTCTCAGTTGTGTCCGACTATTTGCAACCCCTTGGACTGCAACACGCCAGGCCTCCCTGTCCATCACCAACTTCCAGAGCTTACTCAAACTCATGTCCATTAAGTTGGTGATGCCATCCAAACATCTCATCCTCTGTCATCCCCTTCTCCTCCTGCCTTCAATCTTTCCCAGCAACAGGGTCTTTTCAAATGAGTCAGCTCTTCGCATCAGGTGGCCAAAGTATTGGAGCTTCAGCTTCAGCATTAGTCCTTCCAATGAATATTCAGGGTTGATTTCCTTTAGGATGGACTGGTTGGATCTCCTTGCAGTCCAAAGGACTCTCAAGATTCTTCTCCAATACCACAGTTCAAAAGCATCAATTCTTGGGTGCTCAGCTTTCTTTATAGTCCAACTCTCACATCCATATATGACTACTGGAAAACCCATAGCTTTGACTAGACAGACCTTTGTTGGCAATGTCTCTGCTTTTAAATATGCTGTCTAGTTTGGTCATAACTTTTCTTCCAAGGAGCAAGCATCTTTTAATTTCGTGGCTGCAGTCACCATCTGCAGTGATTTTGGAGCCAAAAATAAATAAATAAATTCTCTCACTGTTTCCATTGTTTCCCCATCTATTTGCCATGAAGTGATGGGACTGGATGCCATGATCTTTGTTTTCTGAATGTTGAGTTTTAAGCCAACTTTTTCACTCTCCTCTTTCACTTTCATCAAGAGGCTCTTTAGTTCTTCTTCACTTTCTGTCATAAGGGTGATGTCATCTGCATATCTGAGGTTATTGATATTTCTCCTGGCAATCTTGATTTCAGCCTGTGCTTCATCCAGCCCAGGATTTCACATGATGTACTCTGCATATAAGTTAAATAAGCTGGGTGATAATATACAACCTTGACGTACTCCTTTCCCAATTTGGAACCAGTCTGTTGTTCCATGTCCATTTCTAACTGTTGCTTCTTGACCTGCATACAGATTTCTCAAGAGGCAGGTCAGATAGTTTGGTATTCCCATCCTTTAAGAATTTACCACAGTTTGTTGTGATCCACACAGTCAAAGGCTTTGGCATAGTCAATAAAGCAGAAGTAGATGTTTTTCTGGAACTCTTGCTTTTTCAATGATCCAACAGATGTTGGCAATTTGATCTCTGGTTCCTCTGCCTTTTTAAAATCCAGCTTGAGCATCTGGAAATTCAAGTTTCATGTACTGTTGAAGCCTGGCTTGGAGAATTTTTAGCATTACTTTACTAGCATGTGAGATGAGTGCAATTGTGTGGTAGTTTGAGTACTGTTTGGCATTGCCTTTTTTGAGGGGTTGGAATGAAAACTGACCTTTTCCAGTCCTATGGCAGCCCTTGATGATGTTTGGAAAATACTAAATCTCTTGAGATATTTCAGTATCTTAGGGAAAACTTGTTGGTAATAGACAAGTCAAGAAATTTTGAAGGACCATCAGGAAAACATTTATTTGCTGTCACAGTCAAGGTCATGCATCATTATACTAGATAATTTCTTCAGTTCAGTTCAATTCAGTCACTCAGTCATGTCCAACTCTTTGTGACCCCATGGACTGCAATACACCAGGCTTCCCTTTCTATCACCAAGTCCCAGAGCTTGCTCAAACTCGTCCATCAAGTCAATGATGCCATCCAACCATCTCATCCTCTGTCGTCCTCTTCTCCTCCTGTCTTCAATCTTTCCCAACATCAGGGTCTTTTCCAATGAGTCAGTTCTTCACATCATGTGGCCAAAGTACTGAAGCTTCAGCTTCAGCATCACTCCTTCCAATGAATATTTAGGACTGATTTACTTTAGGATTGACTGGTTTGATTTCCTTGGTATCCAAGGGACTCTCAAGAGTCTTCTAATTTCCTAGAGATGATCAAAACCATATACCCCCAACTGTGGTAAAAGGAGCCTAGGGTAATTCCCCTGAGCTCTAGCTCCTGGTATTCATACTTCATGTCATCCTATCCTCTTAAGTCTGATTAGGACCTGTGATTTGTTTGTATGCAAGAAACTACAAGCAAACGTGATGATATGATGAGATGTGTGTGATTATTGTTGTTCAGTCGCTCAGTCATGTCCTACTCTCTGCAACTCCATGGACTGCAGCACGTCACGCTTTCCTGTCCTTTACTATCTCCTGGAGTTTACTCAAACTCATGTCCATTGAGTCAGTGATGCCATCCAACCATCTCGTCCTCTGTCGTCCCCTTCTCATGCCCGCAATCTTTCCTAGCATCAGGGTCTTTTCCAATGAGTTGGCTCTTTGTGTCAGGTGGCCAAAGTATTGGAGCTTCAGCTTCATTATCAGTCCTTCCAATGAATATTCAGGGTTGATGTCCTTTATGATTGACTGGTTTAATCTCCTTGCTGACCAAGGGACTCTCAAGTGTCTTCTCCAACACCACAGTTCAAGGGCATCAATTCTTGGGTGCTCAGCTTTCTTTATATGGTCCAACTCTCACATCCATACACGACTCCTGGAAGAACCATAGCTTTGACTATACAAACCTTTTTCAGCAAAGTGATGTCTCTGCTTTTTAATATGCTGTCTAGGTTTGTCATAGCTTATGTTACCTATATTGTAACTCCCATTTGCACAACACTTTCTCTTGCGCTGATTTTGAAGAATCAGTTAACATGGCATAAACTGGCCTAAGGGGAGGACTGTATGGTAAGCAATCAAGGATGACTCCTGCAACAGCATCAAGAAACCAAAGCCCTTGCTCCAACAGCCTCTGAAAGAAACAGAATGCTGCTAACAGCCGTCAGATCTTGAAAACAGATTTCTTCCCCAGTTTGACCTTAGATGAGACGGTGACCCTAGATGATACCTGGATTGCAGCTTGTCAGACCTTGGAGCATAAAATCTAGATAAACCAGTCTTGGACTCCTCAGCCACAGACACTTGATCCTAGAATTCACCAGCTGTTACTTTAGGAGTGTGTCTTTTGTCTCTTTAATCATGTTTGGTACCCAATGACAAATTTGGATCTGAAAACTTGATTACTTTAGAAGCTCACATAAGTGCTTTTAACTAAAATTTCTTGAATTACTGCTTCCTTTCCTTCCTTTTTACTTTCATTCCTAGAAATCCTATTCTTAGCAAAAAGACTCTTGACTTGTTCTGTAACATATTTCCTCTTTTTTTACTCATGATTTCTATTTCTTCATGCTTTGTTTCACTTTTTTAAATTTAAATTTATTTATTTTAATTGGAGGCTAATTACTTTACAATATTGTATTGGTTTTGCCATACATCAACATGAATCTGCCACAGGTGTACACGTGTTCCCCACCCTGAACCCGCTTCCCACCTTCCTCCCCGTACCATCCCTCTGGGTCATCCCAGTGCACCAGCCCCAAGCATCCTGTATCCTGCATCAAACCTTGACTGGTGATTCGTTTCTTATATGATATTATACACATTTCAATGCCATTCTCCCAAATCATCCCACCCTCTCCCTCTCCCACAGTCCAAAAGTCTGTTCTATATATCTGTGTCTCTTTTGCTGTCTCGCGTACGGGGTTATTGTTACCATCTTTCTAAATTCCATATATATGCGTTAGTATACTGTATTGGTGTTTTTCTTTCTGGCTTACTTCACTCTATATAATTGGCTCCAGTTTCATCCACCTCACTTGAGATAGTTTGTACATTTGAACTTTCCAATAATTTACTCAGTTTTCAGCAGTGTCAATTCCATTTTTTCACTTCTTTGAAATCTTCAAATTCACAAATCATTTCTTTTCAATTTCTCAAATATTTTTTGCTTTATTATTATTTCTTTGTTGTATTTCCTGTATTTTTCATCAGAATGCTCATGAGATTTTTTTTTTTTTTGACTGTGCTTGGTTTTCTTGAGGTACACAGGATGTTAGGCTCTTAGTTGCAGTACAGAGGCTTAGTTGCCTCAAGGCCTGTGGGATCTTAGTTTCCTCACCAGGAATTGAATCTGTGTCCCCTGCATTGGAAGGCAGGTTCCTAACCTCCAGAACACCAGGGAAGTCCCTCATCACAGATTTTTTTTTAAAGTTTTCTGCTAATGTGATAACGCCTCTCCTTTGAACTGCTAAGTTCTCTTAACTGACTTTGAATTACATGTTGATTCATTTCAGCAAGTGGAGAAATCTCAGAACCATTGCCAGCAAGGTTTTTGGAACTTGTCAGGTTATAGTTGCTTTGAAGAATAGTGAAGTTAGCCATTTTTTCATGTTTAATCACTGGTGAAACAATGGGGCTGATTGGTCCTGAAGGCTCTATTATCTCAGTCTTATCCACGTGTGAGCTTTGAGTGGCTGTCATTTTTTGGCCCATTGGAAGGGGAGCAGTTCACAGCAGCAGTCCATGGGATCAGCAGATTGGCTCAGGGATTTGGTGTCAAGCAGGAAGGAAAGGTTGATCTCCACAGGTTTAGGTGATCCCTATAGTCTGCCATCTGCCCTCTCAGAGAGCCTTGGCATCTGAGCTCTTTACCACAGGGGAGATCAGAGAAAATGGTTTCCTCCCTCCTGGTGATTGAAATCAGGTGGCAGCAAAGGTGCCTTCTCTTCCTAGCCTGGTTTCTACAAGATCATCTGGGAAGCCTGAAGATTCCAGATGTGTGAGATCCCTTCCAGGTCCCTACAATAAAACATGGTCATCTCTATACCACCTTCCCTGCTCCCACCCTAAAGACACTCAATTGCATAAGCTTTAATTTACTGTTTGAATCACCCCAGCAGAAAGTTGAGGGAAATAGAAGTAATAAACTTGTGCTCAGTCTGCTGTCTTCCAAGAATCTATCCTCTGGGTGAAGAGATTTTTTTTAATACTTTTTTTTTTTTTGCTTTCATGTATATTAATGGCTCAGTGGGTAAAGAATCCACCTGCAATGTGGAGACATAGGAGACCTGGGCTCTATCCCTAGGTTGCAAAGATCCCCTGGAGGAGGGCATGGCAACCCATCCCAGTATTCTTGCCTGGAGAATCCCACGGACAGAGGAGCCTGGTGAACTACATTCCATGGGGTTGTAAAGAGTTGGACACAACTGAGCATGAGTGTGACGATACTAAAATCCACTTGAAGGCAAGGATGTTAGGTAGTTATTTTTTAAGACAGATTTTATAATGAGGACTAGGTTAATCGAATTCCAGCAGATTTCCTTAAAAGCACTGATGGCATTCTAAATATGATGCGTATTTAGGTAAGTGGATGAGCCGAGCAAAAACACACACCTTGGAACTAACAACTAAGAAATATGGTCACATTAGCACCAGAAATTGACTTTTTTTTCTCAAGCCATTCACCAATTTTGCATCAATTAGTCATTGTCCTTGAAAATCAAATGCTATTTATCTGCATCAAGTACTTAAAGGGTTCTCAAGAAATATTTGTGAATTTTGATGAATTACAAATAAGACTGTGGTAGACTGGTCTATGCAATTTTCATTGTTTAGATTTTTTAAATAGTCTGTGCATCTTTCTTATCAACTGATATCACCTAGTTAATAAAAAACCTTCTGATGCCCAAATTACTTTTAAAGACTTGTGAAGAAATTTTGAATAGTTTCATGATAAACCATCTTAGGAAATGCTTGACCTGCCTTAAGGTCTTGCATGTCCTAGGTCCTTAGTTGATCAATAGAAACATTCTTGAAGATGTATTGTTGCAAGTGTTTAAAGTACTTAAGCCCATAATTTTCTGCTGCTGTGAATGTAATTGGCTCCCATTTTAAGCAAAAGCACTTTGAGAGCATAAGAACATTGAACAGTACTTCTCTTTGGATACAGAAATAAGGAACGAGGACACTAAGCAAAGGAAGGAGCGGTGGAAATAAGAATGAAATTAGGACAAGAGGTATGTTTTCAAGATTAATTGGCTAGCTACTACTATCGCTAGAAGAATATAGAATAGCACTAAATTTTAAGTAGGGAAAACTACCACACCACCTAAATAAGCCTTCTGTGTCAGAGTCAAAGGTTTATAAACCTGAATAGAGAGAATCTATGCTCCATTCTTCCAGTACCAATAGAATGGAAGGATTTTTCTTTTTCTTTTCTAAGTTTAAATGAGACTAAAGAGGTTTAGGTGGTCCTAAGAGCTTTGGAATTGAGATTATTATGTAGAGATGACAACTAGAGAAGTTTCAACCTGAGGTTTGACTTAACTGGTTTCTGACTACAGGACCCCATATTATTTATCCCAATATGCTTCTGAAATTCTCTGCTTCCCTGCAAAGGAGATGTTCCTGAAGATTACCTCCCACCTACCAGGCTGAGCCTCTATTAGTTGAAATGCTTTGTAATGGTTGTTGCTTCCATTTTAGCTCAGCTGGATTCAGAAGGGAAATTGAGGCGGGTAGCTAGGGTAGATTTAGGGAACATGGGGCTAATCTTACATTGATATGTGCTTTTGGAAATAGTTTTGTGTGATTCCCTTTCATCCTAATAAAATTTTCTGCTATGACATGGAGCACTTAGAACCTGGCAAAAGAAATCCCTGACTTGGAACTCTAGTTTTCGACAGTCTCATTTGGGTTCTCCCCAAATTGTACCCTACTATACAAGGTGAGGAGTTCATGGATCCAAGGGATCTGAGTATTCTAATTTGAACCAGGACTTCTGGATTTTTAGAAAGTATATTTGTCAAGATAAGAGTATAAAGTATACTTTATTTCACTTTGTGGTAACTTGATTCATAGCCTTTATATTTTATTTTTATTCATTTATTTATTTGACTGCATCTTTGGGTTTAGTTGTGGTGCTGGGGCTTCTCTGGTTGTGGTGTGTGGACTTAGTTGCTCTGTGGCATGTGGAATCTTAGTTCCATGATTAGGGATCAAACCCATGCCTCCTGCATTGGAAGGTGCATTCTTAACCACTAGACCACCAGGGAATTCCAATATTTATATTTTAGGTAGCATGTGGGCCTTCATTTTTACTCCTACACATGGTAGGAATGGGTCTGCTTGTCCCTACTTCTTTAGGGCTGGAGAAGACTCTGATTGACCAATACGTGGACCAGTTCCAGCGCCATTCCTTTCCCATCTCAGAACAAGCCTTTCAACTAGTGTGTTTCTGACTTTCCCACTAAGTGGGGGACTTTAGCATGCTGCTTCATCTGAGCCTCGAGTTTTCCTATCTGTACAACAAGATGATTGAACAGGGTGAGCTAAAGTTTCCTTCTGGTTCTTCCACCAGGAAGAGTGGCAAAGACTAGATGGCTATTTTTGGCTTTTCAGGATTTAGTGGGGTCTTTAAAGACTTGTGAATCAAGAGCTCTGTGGGTAAAGCAGAGCGGGTGCTCAATACTCATGTGTTTCCTGAGTATGCAATTGAGTTTCCCTAGACCTCACCAATTTGTGTGTGTGAAAATAAATTTTATAACACTTGAGAACTTCAGTTTTACCAGTTTCTACCCATGTGCTTAAGGTAAGAGCCCCTGCCCTCAAAATTTCACCCAACTATTTATGGGCATCCCTAGGGTTTCTTGGGCTTCCCTGGTGACTCAGTGGTAAAGAATCTGCCTGCCAGTGCAGGAGACCTGGGTTTGATCCCTGGGCTAGGAAGATCCCCTGGAGGAGGGCATGGGAACCCACTCCAGTATTCTTGCCTGGAGAATCCCATGGGTAGAGGAGCCTGGTGGGCTACAGTCCACAGGGTCTCAAAGAGCCGGACACAACTGAAATGACTTAGCACACACACAGGGTTTCTTACTAGTTCTTAGGTTTCCTGACTCTAGGATACCATGTTAGTATCTAAATAATATCTTCCCCTTGACCCTCTGCACTGCATCTGTTGCCCCTGTTGGTGCCAGACAGCATGAATAGTGGTGCCAAGGCAGTATATCCTGATGCCTTCAGAATGAGCTGCAACCATGTTGCACGCCATGCTGATGGAGGAGGAATGCCCCTCTGCCCTTTTCTTCTTTGTTTTTCCTAATTTGTCCCTGACATAGGAGGCAGAGTGAGCAAGCTCTGCTCTCTCACAAAGTCAGGTTAAAGCAGAGTTTCTCTCAAAAGGACTCAGACACAGAACCAAGGACCACATGACATACTCTGACACTGGTTTCACCATCTCTCCCCAGGTGCTAAATGTCTTCTCGCCCCTTCCCCACATAAATATCAATCAGGCAGATGCTCATAGATTACTGGCCCACTAAACCTATGTAAGTATAACACATATGTGAACACAGCTAGGACACAACACCTCAATGCATGAATGAATCAATAAGATAAATAACTAAATACCAGGAAAATGATAGTATAGAGTGATATTATACTGACTTTCCAAATGTTACAGAAAAACATTCAGATCCACAGTGTTTGTGGAGATTAGCTGTATATTTTAGGCCTCAGTGAATGGTTCTTACGTTTGGGGCATTAGAGAAAGTTAATCATTAATATCCATTGAGTACTTATGATGTGACAGGAACCAGAATACACAGTTATGTGCATTATATTCCGTAATTCCTTAAGTTGGAGGTAGGTAAAGCTTTTCTTCTGTAAATGGACAGATAGTAAGTTGCTTTCAGTTTTGTAGGCTATAACGTCTCTGTAACACTGTTCAGCTCTGAAAGCGGCAAAGCAAACACGTGGATTTGCCTATGTTCCAATAAAACTTGATTTACAAAAATGACTGCAAGCTGAATTTAAACAGTGGGCCAAAATTTGCTGACCCTGGCTTTACCAAGTTCATGAGTCTAGTCCTATTTCCATCTTCATTTAACAGACAAAGATATAGAAGCATAAAGAGACTAAGAAACACATAGATATTGGGGAGTGGAATTGGGATTAGAATCTAAGAAGTCTGATTCCAGAGCTCACACTTTTTTAGTACTGAGTCATTTCTGGCCCTTGGTAGTAAGTTAGAGACTACCCTTAGGTGGAAAACTTAAAGGCTGGGACCTTGCTGTGAATATGGGTTACCTGTGGGCTTCATGTATGCATCCTTAGTCATCATCATAGCCAACACAGAGCCTAATAGTCTGATCATCCCTTAAAAAAAAACACACACACAGTAATAAATGAAAAGTCTTTTTTTGTTTTTTTTTTTTTGCTTTGAAATATCAGGAATGGGTTGGTGTATGCTCCATCGAACAACCCTTAATTACAGAATTGCTTTATTCATGACTTCTTAATTGCTTTAATGATGTGATGTCATTTAGTACTTATTAATCTCCTTTTCAACATGGCTCCTCAAGCCGGCTCTACCTTTTATAAGAAAGCATGAGTCAATAATAGTAATAATAATTATATTTACAATATATTTATACTATACTATGTGTGTATTAATCACCCAGTCATGTCTGACTTTTTGCAACTCCATGGACTGTAACCTACCAGCGAAGCTCTTTACTACTATATATATACATCATTTATAATTATACATCTATAAATAAATGATATGATACATGTATATCTACACATATATGATATGGGCTTCCCTGGTGGCTCAGACGGTAAAAAATCTGTCTGCAATTCAGGAGACCCTGGTTTGATCCCTGAGTTGGGAAGATCCTTTTTTTTTTCCTCTTGGGCTCCAAAATCACTGCAGATGGTGTCTGGAGATATGAAATTTTTTTGTAATTTATTTAATTGCAGACTAATTACTTTACAATATTGTAGTGGTTTTTGCCATACAGTGAGATGAATCAGCCATGGGTATACATGTGTTCCCAATCCTGAATGCCCCTCCCACTTCTCTCCCCATCCCATCCCTCTGGGTCATCCCAGTGCACCAGCCCTGAGCACCCTGTCTCATACATCAAACCTGGACTGGCAATCTGTTTCACATATGATAATATACATGTTTCAGTTATGTTTTCTCAAATCATCCCACTCTCGTCTTCTCCCACAGAGTCCAAAAGACTGTTCTATACATCTGTGTCTCTTTTGGTGTCTCGTAGATAGGGTTATTGTTATCATCTTTCTAAATTCCATATATATGTGTTAGTACACTGTATTGGTGCTTTTCTTTTTGGCTTACTTCACTCTGTATAATAGGCTCCAGTTTCATCAACCTCATTCGAACTGATTCAAATGTATTCTTTTTAATGGCTGAGTAATATTCCATTGTATATATATACCAGAGCTTTCTTATCCATTTGTCTGCTGATGGACATCTAAGTTGCTTCCATGTCCTGGCTATTGTAAACAGTGCTGCGATGGACACTGAGGTACATGTGCCTCTTTCATTTCTGGTTTCCTCGGTGTGTATGCCCAGCAGTGGATTCCTGGGTCATATGGAAGTTCTATTTCTAGTTTTTTAAGGAATCTCCACACTGTTCTCCATAGTAGTTGTACTAGTTTGCATTTCCACCAAAAGTGTAAGAGGGTTCCCTTTTCTCCACACCCTCTCCAGCATTTATTGTTTGTAAACTTTTGGATAGCAGCCATTCTGACCGGCATGAGATGGCACCTCATTGTGGTTTTGATTTGCATTTCTCTGATAATGAGTGATGTTGAGCATCTTTTCATGTGTTTGTTAGCCATCTGTATGTCTTCTTTGGAGAAACGTCTGTTTAGTTCTTTGGCCCATTATTTGATTGGGTCATTTATAATTAGTTCCCATTTGCTTATTTTTGCTTTTACTTCCATAATCTGGGAGGTGGGTCATAGAGGATCCTGCTGTGATTTATGTCAGAGAGTGTTTTGCCTATGTTTTCCTCTAGGAGTTTTATAGTTTCTGATCTTACGTTTAGATCTTTAATCCATTTTGAGTTTATTTTTGTGTATGGTGTTAGAAAGTGCTCTAGTTTCACTCTTTTACAAGTGGTTGACCGCTTTTCCCAGCACCACTTGTTAAGAGATTGTCTTTTATCTATTGTATATTTTTGCCTCCTTTGTCAAAGATAAGGTGCCCATTGGTGTGTGGATTTGTCTCTGCGTTTTCTACTTTGTTCTATTGATCTATATTTCTGTCTTTGTGACAGTACCATACTATCTTGATGACTGTAGCTTTGTAGTATAGCCTGAAGTCAGGCAGGTTGATTCCTCCAGTTCCATTCTTCTTTATCAAGATTACTTTGGCTATTCAAAGTTTTTTGTATTTCCATACAAATTGTGAAATTATTTGTTCTAGTTCTGTGAAAAATATGGCTGGTAGCTTGATAGGGATTGCATTGAATTTGTAAATTGCTTTGGGTAGTATACTCATTTTCACTATATTGATTCTTCCAATCCATGAACATGGTATATTTCTCCATCTATTTGTGTCCTCTTTGATTTCTTTCATCAGTGTTTTATAGTTTTCTATATATAGGTCTTTTGTTTCTTTAGGTAGATATATTCCCAAGTATTTTATTCTTTTCATTACAATGGTGAATGGAATTGTTTCTATAATTTCTCTTTCTATTTTCTCATTGTTAGTGTATAGGAATGCAAGGGATTTCTGTGTACTAATTTTATATCCTGCAGCTTTAGTGTATTCATTGATTAGCTCTAGTAATTTTCTGATAGAGTCTTTAGGGTTTTCTACGTAGAGGATCATGTCATCTGCAAACAGTGAGAGTTTTACTTCTTTTCCAATCTGGATTGCTTTAATTTCTTTTTCTGTTGTGATTGCTGTGGCGCAAACTGCCAAAACTATGTTGAATAGTATTAGTGAGAGTGGGCATCCTTGTCTTCTTTTTCCTGACTTTAGGGGAAATACTTTCAATTTTTCACCATTGAGGATAATGTTTGCTGTGGGTTTGACATATATAACTTTTATTATGTTGAGGCATGTTCCTTGTATTCCTGCTTTCTGGAGGGTTTTTATCATAAATGGGTGTTGAATTTTGTCAAAGGCTTTCTTTGCATCTATTGAGATAATCATATGGTTTTTATCCTTCACTTTACTAAAGTGGTGTATTACATCGATTGGTTTGTGGATATGGAAGAATCGTTTCATCCTTAGAATAAAGCCCGCTTGGTCATGATATATGATCTTTTTAACATGTTGTTGGATTCTGTTTGCTAGAATTTTGTTAAGGTATTTTACATCTATGTTCATCAATGATTTTGGCCTGTAGTTTTCTCTTTTTTGTGGCATCTTTTTCTGCTTTTGGTATTAGGGTGATGGTGGCCTCATAGAATGAGTTTGGAAGTTTACCTTCCTGTGCAATTTTCTGGAAGAATTTGAGTAAGATAGGTGTTAGCTCTTCTCTAAATTTTTGGTAGAATTCAGTTGTGAAGCTGTCTGGTCCTGGGCTTTTGTTTGCTGGAAGATTTCTGATTACAGTTTTGATTTCCGTGTTTGTGATGGGTCTGTTAAGATTTTCTATTTCTTCCTGGTTCCATTTTGGAAAGTTATGTTTTTCTAAGAATTTGTCCATTTCTTCCACGTTGTCCATTTTATTGGCATATAATTGCTGATATTAGTCTCTTCTGATCCTTTGTATTTTTGTGTTGTCTGTTGTGATTTCTCCATTTTCATTTCTAACTTTGTTGATTTGATTCTTCTCCCTTCATTTCTTGATGAGTCTCACTACTGGTTTGTCAATTTTATTTATCTTCTCAAAGGACCAGCTTTTAGCTTTGTTGATTTTTGCTATGGTCTCTTTTGTTTCTTTTGCATTTATTTCTGCCCTAATTTTTAAGATTTCTTTCCTTCTACTAATGCTGGGGTTCTTCATTTCTTCCTTTTCTAGTTATTTTAGGTGCAAATTAAGGTTACTTATTCGACTTTTTTCTTGTTTGTTGAGGTAAGACTGTATTGCTATAAACCTTCCCCTTAGCACTGCTTTTACGGTGTCCCATAGGTTTGGGGTTGTTGTGTTTTTATTTTTATTTTTTCTATGCATATTTTGATTTCTTTTTTTATTTCTTCTGTGATTTGTTGGTTATTCAGCAGCGTGTTGTTCAGCCTCCAAATGTTGGAATATTTAATTTTTTTTTCCTGTAATTGACCTCTAATCTTACTGCATTGTGATCAGAAAAGTTGCTTGAAATGATTTCATTTTGTCTGAATTTACCAAGGTTAGATTTATGGCCCAGCATGTGATATATCCTGGAGAAAGTTCCATGTGCACTTGAGAAAAATGTGAGATTCATTGTTTTGGGGTGAAATGTCCTATAGATATCAGTTAGGTGTAACTGGTCCATTGTATCATTTAAAGATTGTGTTTCCTTGTTAATTTTCAGTTTAGTTGATCTAGCCATACATGTAAATGGGGTATTAAAGTCTCCTACTATTACTGTGTTATTGATAATTTCCCCCTTCCTACTGGTTAGCATTTGCCTTACATATTGCTCTGCTCCTATGTTGGGTGCATATATATTTATAATTATATATCTTCTTCTTGGATTGATTCTTTGATCATTATGTACTGTCCTTCTTCGTCTCTTTTCACAGCCTTTATTTCAAAGTCTATTTTATCTGATATGAGTATTGTTACTCTGCTTTTCTTTGGTCTCCATTTGCATGAAATATCTTTTTCCAGCCCTTCACTTTCAGTCTGTATGTGTCCCTTGGTTTGAGGTGGGACTCTTGTAGATAGCATATATAAGGGCCTGGTTTTTGTACCCATTCAGCCCATCATTGTCTTTTGGGTAGGGCATTCAACCCATTTACATTTAAGGTAATTATTGATAAGTATGATCCGCTTGGGAACATAAGTATGATCCCAAGGGAACATTTCATGCAAAGATGGGCTCGATAAAGGACAGAAATGGTATGGACGTAACAGAAGCAGAAGATATTAAGAAAAGATGGCAAGAATACATGGAAAAACTGTACAAAAAAGATCTTCACGACCCAGAAAATCATGATGATGTGATCACTCATCTAGAGCCAGACATCTTGGAATGTGAAATAAAGTGGGCCTTGGAAAGCATCCCTATGAACAAAGCTAGTGGAGGTGATGGAATTCCAGTTGAGCTCTTTCAAATCCTGAAAGATGATGCTGTCAAAGTGCTGCACTCAATATGCCAGCAAATTTGGAAAACTCAGCAGTGGTCACAGGACTGGAAAAGGTCAGTTTTCGTTCCAATCCCAAAAAAAGGCAATGCCAATGAGTGCTCAAACTACCACACAATTGCACTCATCTCACATGCTAGTAAAGTAATGCTCAAAATTCTCCAAGCCAGGCTTCAGCAATACATGAACCATGAACTCCCTGATGTTCAAGCTGGTTTTAGAAAAGGCAGAAGAACCAGAGATCAAATTGCCAACATCTGCTGGATCATGGAAAAAGCAAGAGAGTGCCAGAAAAACATCTATTTCTGCTTTATTGACTATGGCAAAGCCTTTGACTGTGTAGATCACAATAAACTGTGGAAAATTCTGAAAGAGATGGGAATACCAGACCACCTGACCTGCCTTTTGAGAAATCTGCATGCAGGTCAGGAAGCAACAGTTAGAACTGGACATGCAACAACAGACTGGTTCCAAATAGGAAAAGGAGTACGTCAAGGCGGCATTTGTCACCCTGCTTATTTAACTTATATGCAGAGTATATCATGAGAAATGCCAGACTGGAAGAAACACAAGCTGGAATCAAGATTGTCAGGAGAAATATCAATAACCTCAGATATGCAGATTACACCACCCTTATGACAGAAAGTGAAGAGGAACTAAAAAGCCTCTTGATGAAAGTGAAAGAGGAGAGTGAAAAAGTTGGCTTAAAGCTCAACGTTCAGAAAACGGAGATCATGGCATCTGGTCCCATCACTTCATGGGAAATAGATGGGGAAACAGTAGAAACAGTGTCAGACTTTATTTTTGGGGCTCCAAAATCACTGCAGATGGTGACTGCAGCCATGAAATTGAAAGACGCTTACTCCTTGGAAGAAAAGTTATGAACAACCTAGATAGTATATTCAAAAGCAGAAACATTACTTTGCCGACTAAGGTCAGTCTAGTCAAGCTATGGTTTTTCCAGTGGTCATGTATGGATGTGATAGTTGGACTGTGAAGAAGGCTGAGCACCGAAGAATTGATGCTTTTGAACTGTGGTGTTGGAGAAGACTCTTGAGAGTCCCTTGGACTGCAAGGAGATCCAACCAGTCCATTCTGAAGGAGATCAACCCTGGGATTTCTTTGGAAGGAATGATGCTAAAGCTGAAGCTCCAGTACTTTGGCCACTCATGCAAAGAGTTGACTCATTGGAAAAGACTCTGATGCTGGGAGGGATTGTGGGCAAGAGGAGAAGGGGACGACAGAGGATGAGATGGCTGGATGGCATCACTGACTCAATGGACGTGAGTCTGAGTGAACTCCGGGAGTTGGTGATGGACAGGGAGGCCTGGCATGCTGCGATTCATGGGGTCACAAAGAGTCGGACACGACTGAGGACTGAACTGAACTGAACTGAACTGATGATCCTGTTGCCATTTACTTTGTTGTTTTGGGTTTAAGTTTGTACCCCCTTTCTGTTTCCTGTCTAGAGAAGATCCTTTAGCATTTGTTGAAGAGCTGGTTTGGTGGTTCTGAATTCTCTCAGCTTTTGCTTGTCTGTAAAGCTTTTGATTTATCCTTCATACTTGAATGAGATCCTTGCTGGGCACAGTAATCTGGGTTGTAGGTTTTTCTCTTTCATCACTTTAAGTATATCCTGCCATTCCCTTCTAGCCTGAGGAGTTTCTATTGAAAAATCAGCTGTTATCCTTATGGGAATCCCCTTGTGTGTTATTTGTTGTTTTTCCCTTCCTGCTTTTAATATTTATTCTTTGTGTTTGATCTTCATTTATTTGATTAATAAGTGTCTTGGGGTGTTTCACCTTGGGTTTATCCTGTTTGGGGCTCTCTAAGTTTCTTGGACTTGGGTGACTATTTCCTTCCCCATTTTAGGGAAGTTTTCAACTATTATCTCCTCAGGTATTTTCTCATGGCCTTTCCTTTTGTCTTCTTCTCCTGGGACTCCTATGATTTGAATATTTTGGTTTTTAACATTGTCCCGGATGTCTCTAAGGTTGTCCTCATTTCTATTAATTCTTTTTTCCTTTTTTCCTCTCTGCTTCATTTACTCCTATCATTCTATCTGCCACCTCACTTATCCTATCTTCTGCCTCCGTTATTCTACTGTTGGTTCCCTCCAGAGTGTTTTTGATCTCACTTATTGCATTATTCATTATTGATTGATTCTTTTATTTTTTCTAGGTCCTTGTTAAACATTTCTTGCATCTTCTCAGTCCTTATCTCCAGGCCATTTATCTGTAACTCCGTTTTGTTTTCAAGATTTTGGATCATTTTCACTATCATTATTCTGAATTTTTTCAGGTAGACTCCCTATCTCTTCCTCTTTTGTTTGGCTTGGTGGGCACTTATCATGTTCCTTTACCTGCTGAGTATTTCTCTGCCTTTTCATCTTGTTTAAATTGCTGTGTTTGGGGTGGCCTTTCTGTATTCTGGCAGTTTGTGGTTCCCCTTTATTGTGGAGGTTCCTCGCTGTGGGTGGGGTTGGACAGGTGGCTTGTCAAGGTTTCCCAGTTAGGGAAGCTTGCATTGGTGTTCTGGTGGGTGGAGCTGGATTTCTTCTCTCTGGAGTACAATGAAGTGTCCAGTAGTGAATTTTGAGATGTCTATGGATTTGGTGTGACTTTGGGCAGCCTGTATGTTGAAGCTCAGGTTATGTTTCTGAGTTGATGCAGAATTTGTGTGGTATGTCTTGCTCTGGAACTTGTTGGCTCTTGGGTGGTGCTTGGTTTCAGTGTAGGTATGGAGG
Source organism: Capricornis sumatraensis (assembly GCF_032405125.1). Taxonomy (NCBI): domain Eukaryota; kingdom Metazoa; phylum Chordata; class Mammalia; order Artiodactyla; family Bovidae; genus Capricornis; species Capricornis sumatraensis. The sequence goes on along the minus strand of NC_091092.1, from coordinate 100,861,403 downwards.
CATTTCAATGAACTCTTATTGAGTAATGTTCCTTGGAGTCAGGAGTTCTCTGGTGTTCTCAAGTTTTGGACTTAAGCGTCCTGCCTCTGGTTTTCAGTCTTATTCTTACAGTAGCCTCAAGACTTCTCCATCCATACAGCATCAATGATAAAACATCTAGCTTAATGGTGAAAAGATTCTCCACAGTGAGGGACACCTGGAGAGTTTCACAAAGTTACATGGAGAAGAGAAGAGGGAAGAGAGAGATAGAGGTGACCAGGAGGAGAAGAGAGGAAATCAAAAGGGGAGAGAGAAAGCTAGCCAGTAATCAATTCCTTGTATGCTCTCCACAGTCTGGAACACTCAGAAAGGTACATGAAGTTACATAGGGAAGAGAAGAGGGTGGAAGGAGATAGAGGTGACCAGGAGGAGAAAAGGGGGAATCAAAAGGAGAGACACAGATCTAGCCAGTAAACAGTTCCCTAAGTGTTCTTCTCAGTCTGGAACACACAAAGAGATACACAGAGTTGGGTAGAGAAGAGAAGGAGGAGGGATGAGATAGAGGTGACCTAGGGGAGAAAAAGGAGAGTCAAAAGGGGGAGAGAGTAATCAAGCCAATAACCACACTTCTAAGTAAAAATAGGTACTGAAGATTGGATTCTTAGAGGTACAAAATTGATAACAAATACCAAAAAGCTAAGATTAAAAATCTAGAGTAGAGGTTAGACTCTCAAAAATACAATCTTGTCAAAAACAAAGTCACAAAAATTATAAAATATATATATGAAGTTTTCTTTAAAAATAGGGTCTTTTTTTGCAAGGTAATAATAGGTCATAAAAATGAAAATTAAAGGAGTAATAGAGGACTTAAAAAGAAAAAAAATAAATGATAATAGTAAAAATATATCTAGGAATTTCTCTGGAGCTGTTGTGGGAAGTGTGGGTCAATTCAGTTTCAGTTCTGTGATACAGCTTATACTTCTCAAGATCTATAGGCCCCTTCCAATGTAGTCGGTACTAACTACAGGGTTTTAATCTGCTGCACCTATCATTTCCAAAGCATTCTCTCTGTTTATTTTAGCTTCTTCTGTTTGTTGGTCTCTTCAGTGTATAATTTCCACCCTGAGACAAGGGGGCGAAGGTGGTCACTTATTTAGGCTCACTTGTTCAGTTGTTCTGTGGGGAGGGAGGAACGCTGCAAACAAATATCACTGGCATGTGTGGGAAGTGTTCGCAGTGTCTTGGCTGCACTGGGTTTGCCCCCACTCACAGCATGTGTGCTTTCCCAGTCTACACTTCTCAGGCTCTAGGTTGCTCTGCTGGGGAACTGTCTGTGGCAGGCCCTGGGTTGTGTGCACTTTCTGGGTCTAAGCTACTCAGGTTCAGGTCCTTGGATACTCCACAAAGGCACAGACTTGGTTGGGCCTGTGTTTTGTGCCCTTCCCAGGTCTGGGTAGCTCAGGCAACCAGGTGCTTAATGAGCACAGTCTCCCCAGGTTGGGGGGGGGGTGCATCGTATCACCTCCCCGGTCCCAGCCGCTTGGTTTTCTGGGTGGCAGTGGGCGCCCCCATCTCAGGTGTGCCATATGTCTTTTCTGGGGAGCTGATCTCTGGCTGCAACCCTCCTGGCAGATGTCAACCATCCAGAATACCAAGAAGTCTTGGTTAGCAACTGGAAGCCTGCTTGCATTTTGGTAGAGGATGCCGTCTCTGGCATTTTGGTAGAGGATGCCAAGATTGCCCCTTTCCAGCTCTGGCTGCCCTTTCCTGCCTCCCTGCCTCCAGCAGGGGATGGGCCAGTCCGCAGCCAGCTAGCTCTCCTCTGTTATTTGCTCAGTCCTTTGTTCTGTGAGCGGCCCTGCAGTGCCTTAGGTTAGGGCTTTTTGCAGGATAGTTCTCACTCTCTCTCTTTTCTCTCTCTCTCTCTCTCTCTCTGGCTATCCCACAGTTTGGGTTACTATCTCACGTTAGCTTCCTCAGATTGCCCTCAGGGCATTCAGGCCTGGTTATTACCCTAAGCAGTGCAGCCTGTGCCTCCCTATTCATCCCCAGTTTGCTGGTGGCGGATCTGGGCTACTTCTCTGCTGGGAGTTGCTGTTAGGCACGTAATCTGTGGGTTTTATTTATTTGTTTTTCCTCCTGGTTATGTTGCCCTCTGGAATTCCAAAACTCCCCCACAGACCCGGTGAGAGGGTTTCCTGGTGTTTGGAAACGTCTCCTCTTTTAAGACCCCCTTCCCAGGATGAGTCTCCATCCCTAACTCTTTTGTCTCTCTTTTCATCTTTTATATTTTGTCCTACCTCCCTTCAAAGACAATGAGCTGACTTTCTGGGTGCCTGATGTCTACTGCCAGCATTCAGAAGTTGTTTTGTGGAATTTGCTCAGCGTTCAAATGTTCTTTCGACAAATTTGTGGGGGAGAAAATGGTCTCCCCGTCCTATTCCTCCACTATCTTAGGACTACCCCTGGGGAGATCCTTGGAGAAGAAAATGGCTACCCACTCCAGTTTTCCTTCTGGGAAAATCCCATGGATAGAGGAGCTTGGTGGGCTACAGTCAATGGGGTCACAAGTGACTGAAGAGTCAGACATGACTGAAGCAACTTAGCATAGATGCACACACTCTAAGCCACTCACTAGTCTAAGCACTTTGAATATATTAATTCATTTAATCTTCACAGCTACAATCATACAGATGAAGAAACTAAGACCTAAGTGTTAACCAGCTTGGCCAAGGGTAAAATACCAGTAAGTGGCACAACTAGAATTAAAATCCAGGCAGTCTGGATCTGGGGTCCTTGCTCTTAATTACTTTCCTGACAAGCCTTTCAAGGAGAACTTTTCATTTAATTTATATATATTTTTTAAATTTTGGCCAAGCCTGCAGCATGGGGGATCTTAGTTCCCTGACGAGGGATTGAACAAGTGCCCCCTGCACTGGGGGCCGGAGTCTTAACCACTGGGCTGCCAGGGAAGTCCCAAAAAGGATTATTCTTTTTAATACAGTAAAATCAAAAATATGTCATTTTGTTAGGTCCCCTTTGTGTTCATAGAATGTAAATTGCTTGTCATGATTTATTATGTAAGAGTCCTCTACATTCTTCCTTATTAGAGAAGTTGTAAGGTGCCTGGATTGTGAAGGCATGGAACAGCACCATCCCCAGTATCTTTTGTGCACTTTTTTTTTTTTCCTGGCTGTACGGTGTGGCATGCAGGATCTTAGTTTCCTGACCAGGGTTTGAACCCGTGCCCTTCACCATGGAACCACAGAGTCCCAACCACTGGCCTGCTGGGGAAATCCCTCTTGCTCACTCTTGACATTGGTAATTGTGCAGATGCCAGTGAGACAATTTAGATAGATCATCATTTGAGTGTGTGGGGAAGTGGGGATGGGGGTAGGCAGAGGATGAGGCATCTCAAGAATGCCCAGGGATAAGGAGAGGGACATATCAACCTTGTGAATTGGAACCACTTCTTTTCTCACCTGAACAGTTTTCTACCTCAAATTTTCTCTCTTGAAACTTTCTTCCCTTCAGAGATTCCATGGGTAGTAAATATTGCTTGGCCACTAATAGCTCCTTGGAGTTTACCATGTCCCTCCATGCGTTCAGACTTCTTCCTGCCAGAGTCATGCCTCTTTGCCTGTGAGCTTGCTCTGGCCTCCAAGTCCTTTCTGCTTATGAGCTGGGCAGGGTGAAAGCACCAGAGAACTCAGGGATGATTAATGAGAGTCAGTGTTAAAATATTCCAGCACTATTAACCCTCGGGCAGAATAATTCTGAGGCACATGTGCTACTATGGCTCTCAGAACTCAGAGAATTAAGTTCCAGCTGTCCACAGTAGAAATTGGCTTAATAAATTGTATCAATCAGGATTCCATGAGAGGAAAAAACCCAATCACATATGTATATATTGATGAAATACACACATATTTCATATGTATATATTTGATATATATATATATATGAACATGATGAAATAATTTAATGCACATATATAACATATATGTACAGATATAGACATCATACATACATCATATATCTATGCATATATAATGATACATATATATCTATACATTTATGATATGGGGCTTCTTCGGTGGCTCAGGTGGTAAAGAACATGCCTGTCAATGCAGGAGATGCAGGTTCGATCCCTGGGTTGGGAAGATCCCTGGAGAAGGGAATGACTGCCCATTCCAGCATTCTTGCCTGAAGAATCCCATGGACAGAAGAGCCTGGTGGGCCACAGTCCATAGGGTTGTAAAGAGTCAGACACGACTGAGCAACTAACACTTTCACTTTTTTCTCCCAAGTAGTTTATTGCGGCCCTACTATGTGCCTTGCACTATGCAATTTTAACCAAGTGATGGTGCCAGAATGCAAACTCAAGGCTATCTGCACAAGAAACTGGGATCTTCCCACTGCAGAATAGACCCCTGTTCCCTCAAAGATGAGGCTTAGGCTGGCTTCTTCCAGTTGTCCTAGTAATTGTGGCCTTGCCCTGGGACTGCAGTCATGTGATGGGGGGTTGGCTTCCTTCCCAAACCCCACTGCCTCATTTTAGTGAAATATCTGCCCCCTTTTGGTCCCATATCTGTTCTCACAGAGCTTCTGACACCATTGACTGCCAGTTGGCTAACCATCTTTGTTTTTTGCCTTTTCATACTGTTCGTGGGGTTCTCAAGGAAAGAATACAGAAGTGGTTTGCCTTTCCATTCTCCAGTGGACCACATTTTGTCAGAATGCTCCACCATGACCCATCTGTCTTGGGTGGCCCTACATGGCATAGCTCATAGTTTCATTGAGTTAGACAAGGCTGTGGTCCATGCGATCAATTTTATTAGTTTTCTGTGATTGTGCCAACAAAGGTCTGTCTAGTCAAAGCTATGGTTTTTCTAGTATTCATGTATGAATGTGAGATTTGGACTATAAAGAAAGCTGAGCACCAAAGAATTGATGTTTTTGAACTGTGGTGTTGGAGAAGACTCTCGAGAGTCCCTTGGACTGCAAGGAGATCCAACCAGTCCATCCTAAAGGAAATCAGTCCTGAGTATTCATTGGAAGGAGTGATGTTGAAGCTGAAACTCCAATACTTCAGCCACGTGATGCGAAGAACTAACTTATTGGAAAAGACTCTGATGCTGGAAGAGATTGAAGGCAGGAGGAGAAGAGGATAACAGAGGATGAGATGGCTGGATGGCATCACCAATTAGATGGACATGAGTTTGATCAAGCTCAGAGAGTTGGTAATGGATAGGGAAGCCTGGTGTGCTGCAGTCCATGGGGTCGCAAAGAGTTGAACACAACTGATTGACTGAATTGAGTGAACTGGCTAACCATCCCATTGCTACCTCTCTGCCCCCGAGCAACCAGCTCCACTACCCCCATCACATAATGTTATGCTCCCTGTCTGACTAGTTTCCCCTCCAATGTCCATCTGCACTTGGCTGCGAGCACCTGACCTACTTCCAGTAAGGTATGTTTCATTTTTCAGATGGAAATCTCAGCTTTTGAGGTCTGAGTCCATTCTGAAGAACTAAGAACAGATCATCCCTAGGATCCATACATTCATGAATGACAAATCAAGAAATAACAGCTTCCTTCAAGATCTGATTCAAGGCAGTCCCAAGATGGCAAAGAAATAGAACTGGGAGACCACTTTCTCCCCACAAATTCATCAAAAGATCATTTGAATGCTGAGCAACTTCTACAAAACAACTTCTGAATGCTCCAGAGGATGTCAGGCACCCAGAAAGGGCACACATTCTCTTCAAAATGAGGAAGGACAAAATATAAAAGACAAAAAGAGAGAAAAGTGTTAAGGACAGAGACCCATCCTGGGGAGGGAGTCTTGAAGGAGAAGTTTCCAAACAGTAGGAAACCCTCTCATGGGTGGGTCTGTGGGGAGTTTTGGAATCTCAGAGGGCAACATAACCAGGTGGAAAAAAAAGAAAAATGCCACAGAATATGCACCTAACCACAATTGCCAGCAGAGTAGGATCCCAGATGCTCACATCTGCCACCAGCCACCGGCTGGACAGGGAGACATGGGCTGCATCATCAGTGCTTAGGGTAAGGACCAGGCCTGAATGCCCTGAGGACTATCTGAGGGAGCTAACATAAGACAGCGACACAAACTGTAGGATCATCAGAGAGAAGAAAAAAGAGAACTTTCCCATGGAAAGCTCTAACACATAGCCTGGCCCGCTCACAGAACAAAGAATTGAGTGAATACCAAAGGAGAACTAGCCAGCTGCATACAGGTCCCCCTTCCCCCTGCCAGAGGCAGAGAGCCAGGCATGTGACAGCCAGATCCAAAAGGCAAGGGGCAATCTTGGCCCCAGAGACCGGTATCCTCCACCAAACTGTGAGCAGGTTCCTAGTTATTAACCACGTCCTCCTGGGATCCTGGATGGTCGACATCTGCCAGGAGGATTGCAGCCTGAGATCAGCCCCCAGGAGGAGACACACAGCACACCTGAGACAGTGCTCTTGCAGTGCACCCAGGAAACTGAGTGGCCAGGACCGGAGAGATGATTAAGATGCACGGCCCACCTGGGGCAGTGCTCTCGCCAAGCACCTGGTCACTTGAGTTGCTTGGACCTGGGAAGGGCACAAAACGCATGCCCAACCAAGTCTGTATGCTTGCAGAGTACCTGAAAACCTGAACCTGAGTGGCTTAGACCTGGGAAGTACACGAAACACAGGGCCTGCTTTGGACAGTGCCCCTGCAGAGCACCCTGGAGCCTGAGCAGTGTAGACCCAGAAAACAAACACTGCGAGCCAGACCAAACCCAGTGTGGTCCATAAAGTGTGAGCACTCCCCACACATGCCAGCGATATTTGTTTGCAGTGTCTCCTCCCTCCCCACAACACAACTGAATAAATGAGCCTAAATAAGTGACCACCTACACCCCTTTGTGTCAGGGTGGAAATTAGACACCAAAGAGACTTGCAAACAGAGGAAGCCAAAATAAAAAAAGAAGACAGACCCACTCTAGAAGTGACAGGTGCAACAGATTAAAACCCTGTAGTTAACATTGACTAGGCATTGGAGGGGGCCTATAGACCTTGAGAACAAGTATAAGCTGAAACAAGGAACTATCTGAAACTGAACTGATCCCACACTGCCCACAACAGCTCCAGAGACATTCCTAGACATATTTTTACTATTAATTACTTTTTAATTTTTTAAATTTAAGTTCTTTATTATCCTTTAATTTTCATTTTTATAATCTATTATTAACCTTGAAAAAGGGCCCTATTTTAAAGCAAATTTCATATATATATAATTATAATTTTGTGATTGACTTTGTTTTGTATTTTTAATACTGTATTTTTGAAAGTCCACCCTCTACTCTAGGTTTTAAATATTTACTTTTTAGTATTTGTTGTCGATTTTGTACCTTTAAGAATCAAACTATCAATACCCATTTTCACTTAGGGGTGTGATTACTGGCTTGATTGCACTCTCCCCTTTTGACTCTCCCTTTTCTCCCCCAGGTCACCTCTATCTCCTCCTTTCCCCTTCTCTTCTCTACTTAACCCTGTGAATCTTTCTGGGTATTCCAGGCTGTGGAGAACTCTTAGGGAACTGATTACTGGCTAGACTTGTCTCTCCCCTTTTGGCTCCCTCTCTTCTCCCCCTGGTCACCTCTATCTCCATCCTCCCTCTTCTCTTCTCTATGTAACTCTGTGCACCTCTCTGGGTGTACCGTGCTGTGGAAAATTGTTTCACCATTAACCTAGATTTTATCGTCTGTGCTGTATGGATGGAGAAGTCTTGAGGCTGTAAGAATAAGACTGAAAGGCAGAGGCAGGAGGCTTAACTCCAAAACTTGAGAGCATCAGAGAACTCCTGATTCTAGGGAACATTAATAGACAAGAGTTCATCCAAAAGCCTCCATACCTACACTGAAAGCAAGTTCCACCCAAGAATCAAAAAGTTCCAGAGCAAGACATATCACACTAATTCTCCAGCAAAGCAGGAACACAGCCCTGAGCATTAAAAGACAGGCTTCCAAAAACGATGCCAAATCCATAAAGAAAGTGAAGTCACTCAGTCAAGTCCGACTCTTTGTGACCCTGTGGACTGTAGCCTACCAAGCTCCTCTGTCCATGGGATTCTCCAGGCAAGAATACTGGAGTGGGTTGCCATTTCCTTCTCCAGGGGATCTTCCTGACCCAGGGATCGAACCTGGGTTTCCTGCATTGGAGGCAGACGCTTTAACCTCTGAGCTACCAGGGAAGCCCTGCCAAACCCATAGACACCCCCAAACTCACTACTGAACACTTAATTGCACTTCAGAGAGAAGAGATCCAGCTCCACCCACCAGAACACAGACTCAAGCTCCCCTAACCAGGAAACCTTGACAATCCACTAGTCCAACCCCACCCACAGAGAGCAGGCTCCACAATAAAGAACAATGACATACTTCCAGCCTACAGAAAGGGTACCCCAAACACAGCAATCTAAACAAAATGAAAAGGCAGAGAAATATTCAGCAGGTAAAGAAACATGATAAATGCCCACCAACCTCCCCCCCCCCAAAAAAAAAGAGGAAGAAAGAGGGAGTCTACCTGAAAAAGAATTCAGAATAATGATAGTAAAATGATCCAAAATCTTGGAAACAAAATGGAGTTACAGATAAACAGCCTAGAGAGAAAGATTGAGAAGATGCAAGAAATGTTTAACAAGGGCATAGAAGAAATAAAGAAGAGTCAATCAATAATGAATAACGCAATAACTGAGATCAAAAGCATTCTAGAGGAAACCAACGGTAGAATAACTGAGGCAGAAGATAGGTGGAAGATAGAATTGTGGAAATAAATGAAACAGAGAGGAAAAAAGAATTAAAAGAAATGAGGACAACCTCAGAGACTTCTGGGACAAGGTTAAATGACCCAATATTCGAATCATAGGAGTCCCAGGAGAAGAAGACCAAAAAAAGAAAGTGCATGAGAGAATACTTGAGGAGATAACAATTGAAAACTTCCCTAAGATGGAGAAGGAAATAGCCACCCATGTCCAAAAAACCCAGAGAGTTCCAAAAAGGATAAACCCAAGCTGAAACACCCCAAAACACATATTAATCAAACTAATGAAGATCAAACACAACCAGCGAATATTAAAAGCAGCAAGGGAAAAGCAATGAATAATACACAAGGGAATCCCCATAAGGATAACAGCTGATCTTTCAATAGAAACTCTCAAGCCAGAAGGGAATGGCAGGACATATTCAAAGTGATGAAAGAGAAAAAGCTACAACACAGATTATACCCATAACGGATCTCATTCAAATATGATGGAGAAATCAAAAGCTTTACAGACAAGCAAAAGCTGAGAGAATTCAGCACCATCAAACCAGCTCTTCAACAAATGCTAAAGGATCTTCTCTACAGAGGAAACATAGAAAAGGTTTATAAACTCAAACCCAAATCAACAAAATAAATGGCAACAGGATCATACTTATCAATAATTGCCTTAAATGTAAATGGGTTGAATGCCCCAACCAAAAGACAAAGACTGGCTGAATGGATATAAAAACAATACCCTTATATATCCTGTGTACAAGAGACCCACCTCAAACCAAGGGACACATACAGACTGAAAGTGAAGGGCTAGAAAAAGATATTTCATGCAAATGGAGACCAAAAGAAAGCAAGAGTAACAATATTCATATCAGATAAAACAGACTTTGAAATAAAGGCTGTCAAAAGATACAAAGAAGGACACTACATAATGATTAAAGGATCAATCTGGGAAGAAGATATAACAGTTATAAATATATATGCACCCAACATAGGAGCACCTCAATACGTAAGGCAAATGCTAACAAATATGAAAGGGGAAATTAACAGTAACACAATAATAGTGGGAGATTTTAATACCCTACTCACACCTATGGATAGAACAACCTAACAGAAAATTAACAAGGAAACACAAGCCTTAAATGATACAATGAACCAGTTAGACCCAATTGATATCTGTAGGACATTTCACCCCAAAACAATTAATTTCACCTTTTTCTCAAGGGCACATGGAACATTCTCCAGGATAGATCACATGCTGGGCCATCTAGCCTTAGTAAATTTAAAAAAAAAATGAAATCATTTCAAGCATCTTTTCTGATCACAATGTGGTAAGATTAGATGTCAACTACAGGGGAAAAAAACTATTAAAAATACAAACATATGGAGTCTAAACAACACGCTTCTGAATAACCAACGAATCATGGAAGAAATCAAAAGGAAATCAAAATACACATAGAAACGAATAAAAGTGAAAACACAACAACCCAAAACCTATGGGATTCAGTAAAAGCAGTGCTAAGGGTAAAGTTCATAACAATACAAGCTTACATCAAGAAACAAGAGAAAAATCAAATATATAGTCTAACTTGACATCTAAAGCAACTAGAAAAAGAAGAAATGAAGAACCTCAGGGTTAGGAGAAGGAAAGAAATCATAAAAATTAGGGCAGAAATAAATGAAAAGGAAACAAAGGAGCCTATAGCAACAATCAATAAAACTAAAAGCTGGTTCTTCAAGAAGATAAATAAAAATCATGACTGACAACACAGAAATAAAAAGGAATGTAAGAGACTACTATCAGCAACTATATGCCAATGAAATGGACAACTTGGAAGAAATGGATGAACTCTTAGAAAAGTATAACCTTCCAAAATTGAACCAGGAAGAAAGAAAATCTTAACAGACCCATAACAAGCATGGAAATTGAAACTGTAATAAAAAATTTTCCAACAAACAAAAGCCCAAGACCAGATGGCTTCACAGGTGAATTCTACCAAAAATTTAGAGAAGAGCTAACACCTATCCTACTCAAACTTTTCCAGAAAATTGTAGAGAAAGGTAAACTCCCAAACTCATTCTATGAGGCCACTATCACCCTAATACCAAAAAAAGATGCCACGAAAGGAAGGTAAATTCCCAAACTCATTTTATGAGGCCACTATCACCCTAATACCAAAAAAAAGATGCCACGAAAAAAGAAAACTACAGGCCAATATCACTGATGAACATAGATGCAAAAATCCTTAACAAAATGCTAGCAAACAGAATCCAACAACATATTAAAAAGATCATACATCATGACCAAGTGGGCTTTATCCCAGGGATGCAAGGATTCTTCAATATTCACAAAACAACCAATGTGATACACCACATTAAGAAATTAAAAGATAAAAACCATATGGTTATCTTAGTAGATGCAGAGAAAGTTTCTGACAAAATTCATGACCCATTTATGATAAAAACCCTCCAGAAAGCAGGCATAGAAGGAACACACCTCAACATAATAAAAGCCATATATGATAAACCCACAGCAAACATTATCCTCAATGGTGAAAAATTGAAAGCATTTCACCTAAAAGCAAGAATAAGACAAGGGTGCCCACTCTCACCAATACTATTCAACATAGTTCTGGAAGTTTTAGCCACAGCAATCAGAGAAGAAAAAGAAATAAAAGGAATCCAGATTGGAAAAGAAGAAGTAAAACTCTCACTGTTTGCAGATGAAATGTTCCTCCACACAGAAAACCCTAAAGACATCGCCAGAAAATTACTAGAGCTAATCAATGAATATAGAAAAGTTTCAGGATATAAAATTAGTACACAGAAATCCCTTGCATTCCTATACACTAACAATGAGAAAACAGAAAGTGAAATTAAGGAAACAAACCCATTCACTCCAGTAACAAAAAGAATAAAATACTTAGGAATAAATCTACCTAAAGAAACGACCTATGTATAGAAAACTATAAAACATTAATGAAAGAAATCAAAGATGATATAAATAGATGGAGAAATATACCATGGTCATGGATTGGAGGAATCAATATAATGAAAATGAGTATACAACCCAAAGTAATCTATAGATTCAATGTAATTCCTATAAAGCTACTGAGTGGGTAACAGGTAACAAGGCCAGGAGTCTCTAAATGAAGAAAATAGGCTGTGAGTGTCAGATTTTTTTCTCTTAAATTTTGTGTTGCTATGACAACACATGGTTCCTCCTTACCTTAACTTTTCTCAAACCTTGAGCTAACCAATGTGTTTTTCTTATGGAAATGTTTTTCTGAAGATTTGTTAATGAAGCTATGTATTTGCTTTGTAATTTGCCTTTCTTCAAAGTGGTTCCACCTAAGACTAACTTTTTTTTCTTTTCTCAAACCTTGGGCTGATAATAGCTCAAAAAACCAGTATTCATATCAATTGTTTTATGGCTGGGGGATGACACACCTCATGCCATCCTATCTCAAAAATGCATATTGTGGAAGAGGAGCCTGGTGAAACTCCATTAGCCTTGGGGTGTCTCTCTTACCTGATTAATAGTTTTCTAACAGACATCAAACATCCAGCTGAAGACTAGCAGGTGGGCACTCTTTCTGCCCCCTTCTGATGTCTATGTCAGAAGCTATCTCTATCTCTTTTATACTTTAATAAAGCTTTATTACACAAAAGCTTTGAGTGATCAAGCCTCGTAACTGGCCTTGGATTGAATTCCTTTCCTCCAGACGCCAAGAAGCTCAGCGTCTTTCATGGCTCAATAACAATCTTTCACTACCAACAGTATTTTTGACAGAAATAGAACAAATAATTTCACAATTTGTATGGAAATACTAAAAACCTCGAATAGCCAAAGTAATCTTGAGAAAAAATAATGGAACTGGAGTAATCAACCTTCCTGACTTCAGGCTATACTACAAAGCTACAATCATCAAGACAGTATGGCACTGGCACAAAAACAGAAATATAGATTGATGGAACAAAATAGAAAGCCCAGAGATAAATCCACGCACCTATGGACACCTTATCTTTGACAAAGGAGGCAAAAATATACAATGGAGAAAAGACAATCTCTTTAACAAGTAGTGTGGGGAAAACTGCTCAACCACCTGTAAAAGAATGAAACTAGAACACTTGCTAACAATATATACAAAAATAAACTCAAAATGGATTAAAGATCTAAGTGTAAGACCAGAAACTATAAAACTTCTAGAGGAAAACACAGGCAAAACACTCTCTGACATAAATCACAGCAAGATCTTCCATGACCCACCTCCCAGAGTAATGGAAATAAAAACAAAAATAAACAAATGGGACCTAATTAAACTTAAAAGCTCTTGCACAATGAGGGAAACACTGAGCAATGTGAAAGGACAGCCTTCAGAATGGGAGAAGATAATAGCAAATGAAGCAACTGACAAAGAATCTCAAAAATATACAGGCAGCTCATGTAGCTCAATACTAGAAAAATAAACAACCCAATCAAAAAATGGGGCAAGGAACTAAACAGACATTTCTCCAAAGAAGACATACAGATGGTTAACAAACAGATGAAAAGATGTTCAACATCACTCATTATCAGAGAAGTGTAAATCAAAACCACAATGAGGTACCATCTCACACTGGTCAGAATGGCTACTTTCAAAAAGTCTCCAAAAAATAAATGCTGGAGAGGGTGTGGAGAAAAGAGAACCCTCTTACACTATTGGTGGGAATGCAAACTAGTACAGCCACTATGGAGAACAGTGTGGAGATCCCCTGCTGCTGCTACTGCTGCTAAGTTGCTTCAGTCGTGTCTGACTCTGTACGACCCCATAGATGGCAGCCCACCAGGCTCTGCCATCCCTGGGATTCTCCAGGCAAGAACAAAAAACGGCAAATAGAACTTCCATATAACCCAGCAATCCCACTGCTGGGCATACACACTGAGGAAACTAGAACTGAAGGAAACATGTGTATCAATGTTCATTACATCACTGTTTACAATAGCCAAGATATGGAACAACCTAGATGCCCATCAGCAGACAAATGGATATGAAAGCTGTGGTACATATAAATAATGGAATATTACTCAGCTATTAAAAGAACACATTTGAATCAGTTCGAATGAGGTGGATGAAACTGGAGACTATTATACAGAGTGAAGTAAGTCAGAAAGAAAAACACCAATACAGTATATTAACATATATTTATGGAATTTAGAAAAATGGTAATGACAACCCTATATGCAAGTCAGCAAAAGAGACAGATATAAAGAACAGACTTTTGGACTCTGGGAGAAGGCGAGGGTGGGATGATTTAAGAGAACAGCGTTGAAACATGTATATTACCATATGTGAAATAGATGACCAGTCCAAGTTCGATACATGGAACAGGGCACTCAAATCTGGTGCTCTTGAACAACCAGAGGGATGGGATGGGGAGGGAGGTGGTAGAGGAGTTCAGGATGGTGGACACATGTACACTCGTGGCTGATTCATGTCAATGTATGGCAAAAACCACCACAATATTGTAAAGTAATTAGCTTCCAATTAAAAAAAAAAAAAGATCTGATTCAACTATCACTTTGGAAGTGACTGAACTCCCAAAGTACTTTATATTTACTTTCCTTGAGGTACACAATTATTTATCGCATGTAAGCATATATATATATATCTTACACATTTAATCCTATTCAGAATACATACTTACAGCAAGAATTAGGTTAACTCATATCTGTAATGCTCAAGGTAAAATAGCAAAGTGGGGGGAAACTAGGTGTCTTAAACATAATTCCCTCAATGACTCAAAGAAGCTTCATTCAAGTTACTAAATTCACCAACATTTCTAATTTGTCAAGGAAAAACATTTTTGTCATATATAAAATATTAATAATGAAAATCAGGTAATGTTTTAAACACATTAAAATTAACTCAGAGAAGAGAAGAGTATATTGTCACCCTGCTTATTTAACTTATATGCAGAGTACATCATGAGAAACTCTGGTCTGGAAGAAGCACAAGCTGCAATCAAGATTGCCAGGAGAAATATCAATAACCTCAGATATGCAGATGACACCACCCTTATGGCAGAAAGTGAAGAGAAACTAAAAACCCTCTTGATGAAAGTGAAAGAGGAGAGTGAAAAATTGGCTTAAAGCTTAACATTCAGAAAACGAAGATCATGGCATCTGGTCCCATCACTTCATGGGAAATAGATGGGGAAACAGTGGAAGCAGTGTCAGACTTTATTTTGGGGGGCTCCAAAATCACTGCAGATGGTGACCGCAGCCATGAAATTAAAAGATGCTTACTGCTTGGAAGAAAAGTTATGACCAACCTAGATAGCATGTTGAAAAGCAGAGACATTACTTTTCCAACAAAGGTCCATCTAGTCAAGGCTATGGTTTTCCCAGTGGTCATGTATGGATGTGAGAGTTGGACTGTGAAGAAGGCTGAGTGCTGAAGAATTATTGCTTTTGAATTGTGGTGTTGGAGAAGACTCTTGAGAGTCCCTTGGACTGCAAGGAGATCCAACCAGTCCATTCTGAAGGAGATCAACCCTGGGATTTCTTTGGAAGGAATGATGCTAAAGCTGAAACTGCAGTACTTTGGCCACTTCATGCGAAGAGTTGACTCATTGGAAAAGACTGATGCTGGGAGGGATTGTGGGCAGGAGGAGAAGGGGACGACAGAGGTTGAGATGGCTGGATGGCATCACCGACTCGATGGACGTGAGTCTGTGTGAACTCCGGGAGCTGGTGATGGACAGGGAGGCCTGGCGTGCTGCAATTCATGGGATCTCAAAGAGTTGGACACGACTGAGCGACTGAACTCAACTGAACTGAAAGAATGGCATGTGATCAATATGTTTTTCCAAGATTTGGAAAATCAACTTTGTTAACTGGAATATTAAAAGCTTTTATTCCATATTGCAAATGCTCACAATTCAGTGAACTAAAGAGCCTATTGATGAAAGTGAAAGAGGAGAGTGAAAAACTTGGCTTAAAGCTCAACATTCAGAAAACTAAGATCATGGCATCTAGTCCCATCACTTCATGGCAAATGGATGGGGAAACAATGGAAACAGTGAGAGACTATTTTGGGGGGCTCCAAAATCACTGCAGATGGTGACTGCAGCCATGAAATTAAAAGATGCTTGCTCCTTGGAAGAAAAATTATGACCAGTCTAGACAGCATATTAAAAAGCAGAGACATTACTTTGCCAACAAAGGTCTATCTAGTCAAAGCTATGGTTTTTCCAGGAGTCACATATGGATGTGAGAGTTGGACTATAAAGAAAGCTGAGCACTGAAGAATTGATGCTTTTGAACTGCGGTGTTGGAAAAGACTCTTGAGAGTCACTTGGACTGCAAGGAGATCTGACTAGTCCATCCTAAAGGAAATCCACCCTGAATATTCATTGGAAGGACTGATGCTGAAGCTGAAACTCCAGTACTTTGGCCACCTGATGTGAAGAACTGGCTCACTGGAAAAGACCGTGATGCTTGGAAAGATTGAAGGTAGAAGGAGAAGGGGATGACAGGATGAGATGGTTGGATGGCATCACCGACTCAATGGACACAAGTTTGAGTAAACTCCAGGTGTTGGTGATGGACAGGGAGGCCTCCCAAAGAGTTGGACATGATTGCGCGACTGAAGTGAACTGAACACAATTCAGTATAAGCAATAAATGATATCGAAATTCCAGTAAAACATGAGCCAAACTCTGCCGAGTATAATTGAGTACACAATGGTCAAAGAGAAATTCACTGATATGTGTTATATCTGTTTTACCTGAGTCATTTATTTGAGACAAAAAGAAATTCTGTCATTATATCCGTGAAGTTAATCAAACACAGTCATCCACCACACACTGACAACACTGTCAGTCTCTAGTTGATTATGAATAAAAAACAGCCCTCCCTGCTACCATCCCCATAAGTGGGCTTATTTTCTAACCATAATCATCTGAAGTCTTTGTAGTTTAAAGACCTAATTTTCTGCCCTCGTTTTCATAAAGACTTTTATAGCAGGCACAATACACTCCAGTGGGTAAGTAATGTATCATACCCTTGGTACATGCAAGGATTACTTCATTAATTACAAAGAAATGTGATAAAAGAGGTCATCTAATTTCTACAACCTGTTCACAGGAAGTGCCATAAGTGGGCATTTAAAATCATTTGGGTGTGCATAAAATTATCTTAAACATTTGTATCCAGTTGTACACATACAGTGTTTTAAAAGACACACATTTTTATAAGGATTAGTTTAAAAGAGTACGTCCTTTCCTCTCCCTCACAAGCTGATTACCACCCTTAGGAGACAGCCATTTCCAACTACTCTGGCACTTTTGATTTTAGTGTATAACACTCCTGGGCATCCCAGGTTTTGCTAGTAGTAAGGAACCTGCCTGCTAATGCAGGAGATGTAAGAGATACAGATTCAATCCCCAGGTTGGGAAGATCCTCTTGAAGAGGGCATGGCTATCCACTCCAGGATTCTTGCCTGAAAAATCACATGGACAGAGGAGCCTGGTAGGCTATGGTCCATAGAGTGGCAAAGAGCTGGACATGATTGAAGCAACTTAGCAGGAGCAGCATATAATATCCCTACTGCTATTTTTTTTTCTGTTTTCGATATTATCTATTGCTTTCCTATGTTGAAGATGAGTATTCAGTGCTTAGACATGCCTCCTCTACCTCAGTTTTTAAACACACTCCCAGTTAGTACATTTCCTTGCTGCTTATTTTTGGGAGAGATCAACATTCTGTTTTGCATTATTATTACAAGCTTGACCTAATCGTGGCTTGAGCCATGAAGCCTCCATTCTTGTATCTGATTTCTCATAAACCTATTTTTGGGGCTTCCCTTGTGGCTCAGTGATAAAGAATCCACCTCCAATGCAGGAGATGCAGGTTCGATCCCTGGGTCAGGAAGATCCCCTGAAGGAGGACATGGCAACCCACTCCAGTATTCTTGCCTGGAAAATTCCATGGACAGAGGAGCCTGGTGGGCTACAATCCATGGGCAATCCATGGGGTCACAAAGAGGGACATGGTTGAGCACACTCACACACAAAAAAAAATTTGCTTTTTCTCTATATTTCTCTGCAGCTCTGATCACAGAAGACTTAAATTCACATCTAGCCAAAAATTTTCCCAGCACCTACCACGTGCCAGGCTTTGTGCCAGGTACTCTTCTAAATGTATTGTGTGTAGTCCCCACAACAATACACAAATCTAATATTCTGTATTAAGGTGGTGGAGACTTGATATTATGATATAATGGAGTAAAATCTTCAGGAAATGTGGAAGCATCAGAAATCTCCATTGATCTCTTATTTGCAGTGAGTAATTGATATTTATTTTAAAGAAAATTTAACTTGGATGTCAGAATCTTAACATTCTCATTCTGTTCTTTTCTTTAATATACTCCAGTAGCTTGCAAACTCTTGTGTTCATAACAATTACCTACAAAGGTAAAAAAGCAGCTGTATCATACCTTCTAGTTGATTTAAGGATCTTCCAAGGGTATTTTTGACTATAGGGGATTTTTAATTTTAAAAGTTGACTTTCAAAACTCATTTTTACATAAAACAAGAATTTTGCGATCATTTTAAATCCAAAATTCCTGGCTATTTGACTCCAAAGCATGTAGAGATGACATTTGCTTCTCTTTCAGACAGTAGGAGAAGGCAATAGCGCCCCACTCCAGTCTCTTGCCTGGAAAATCCCACGGACAAAGGAGCCTGGTGGACTGCAGTCCATGGGGTCACTAAGAGTCGGACACAACTGAGTGACTTCACTTTCACTTTTTACTTTCATGTATTGGAGAAGGAAATGGCAACCCACTCCAGTGTTCTTGCCTGGAGAATCCCAGGGATGGGGGAGCCTGGTGGGCTGCCGTCTATGGGGTCGCATAGAGTCAGGCACGACTGAAGCAAATTAGTAGCAGCAGCAGCAATCAGACAGTACAGGGAAGGAACTCAATCAGGAATACAGCCTAGGGGGAGGGAGGTCCTAAATCTGAAGGGGTGGTCCTAAGGAAATGGCACACATTGTACCTAGACTTGAAGAAAATCTTCAGGTTTATACTGGAGCTATTTTCACCAATTTGTTCAACAGATATTTATGTGGCATAGACTACATGGCTGGTACTATTCAAAGAGCTAGGAATAGAGCAGTAAATGATGCACACATTGCTGTTTTCAGGGAGTTTACACTTTAGATATTCTATTTTCTAAAATTTATTTATTGGTTGTTCTGGGTCTTTGCTGCTGTGTGGGCTTTTCTCTAGTTGTGGCGAGTGGGGGCTGTTCTCTAGTTGTAGTGTAGGAGTTTCTCATTGTGATGGCTTCTTTTGTTGTGGAGCACAGGCTCTGGGTGCATGGGCTTCAGTAGTTGCAGCATGTGAGCTCAGTGGTTGTGGCTCCCAGGCTCTAGAGCACAGGTTCAATCGTTGTGGCACATGGGTTTAGTTGCTCCACAGCATGTGGGATCTTCCTGGATCAGGGATCAAACCCATGTCTCCTGCATTGACAGGAGAAGGAAATGGCAACTTCCTTTGCCATTCTTTACCACTGAGCTATCAAAGAAGCCTTTTAGACATTTTAGAATCAGAAAAGACAGATAACAAATAAACAAATATGTGTGTAATATGCCATGGTGTACTTCACGATATGAAGTAGTTTAAAGTGTTAGTCACTCAGTTGTGTCTGACTCTTTGGGACCCTATGGACTGTAGCCCACCAGGCTCCTCTATCAATGGAATTCTCCAGGCAAGAATACTGGAGTGTGTTGCCATTTCCTTCTCCAGGGTATCTTCCCAACCCAGGGATCGAACCCATGTCTCCTGCATTGCAGACAGATTCTTTACCCTCTGAGTCACTAGGGGAGTTTAAATGAATAGACAATTACAGTAGGGGATGTTATTTTATTTAACACCACCAGAGAAGGAGACCCAAGAGAATGATGACCCAGAAACAAAAGAAAGAACATAGTCTACAAAGGAGAGTGATCAACTGAGTTATATGCGGAAGACAGATCCAATCGATGAAAACCGAGAAATAATCACTGGATTTGGCAACCTGAAGGTCACTGGTGGCCTTGTAAGGAAGTCTGGGTAAGACTGGTGGGAATGAAAGCCTGATCAGAGTGGGCTCGAGAGAAAATAAGAGAAAACACAAATGAGAAACAATGGTTGTTAAAATGGCAAAGGAGAACAGTAGTTAGAAGGAAATGTGAGATGAAGGGATGAAATATTATTGTCTGTCTGTATGCTGAGAGGACAGATTCAGTGCTGAGGGAAAAATTAAAGAGAGAAGAGAAAGAGGACAAATCCTTGGACAATGTCCTTGAGTCAGAAGTCAAGAATAGGACCGTGTGTACAGGGAGGATTTAGCCTTGGGTAAGTGGATAAAGAGCTCATTTGTTGTCACTCAGGGGAAAGTACAGAGTAATGGTACAGATACAGCAGACTGAAGATGACTTTGGTAGAAAGATATTAACCTTCCATTTTGACTATTTCTATTTCTCAGTGAAATAAGAAACACCATCCATTGAGCATGAGAAAAGGAAGGAGATATGGGTGGTTGTGGAAAGAGAAAAAGGCATGAGATTAATAATAATTATCTAAAAGAATGGGAGAATGAATTGACTTGGAAAAAAATAATGGGATTTCCCAGCATCTCTAAGGGTTCAGCTACAGTCTGTATACATGTGGACCACATCTGGAGAGCTGTCTGACCTAGAGGCCATCTCTAGAATGACAGGCAAGATGGAAGTCCTAGGATGTTGGACCTCTATCCGAGGCCATGCTGTGCTATTTCCTGCTTCATGTAACCATCTTCACAAATTTCTATGACCTTTGCCATTAAAGAAAGTTGACATCTTCTAGCAGTGACTGTTTGCATCTTTGCATCAATCATGCTGCTATCCATTGTGACAAGCAAGCAAGGGGAGATGAGCATAGTATTATTCTTCAGGCATCTTGCCAATACAATAAAGTCAAAGAGCCTCCTTCTTCATGTTCAAGGAATGAAACAAACAGCTCTGCCTGCTAGAAATGAAAAGCACTTCACTTGGGCCTCAAAGCTAATATGTCCCAACCCACACTGGATTTCCACTACTCCAATCAGGCTTTCCTTCTAATCCATGACCTGACTACACTTAACTCCTTGGATATCATTAGACCCATCTGTGTGTGTTACTTGCTCAGTCGTGTCCAACTCTTTGTGACTTCATGGACTGTAGCCTGCCAGGCTCCTCTGTCCACAGGATTCTCCAGGCAAGGATACTGCAGTGGGTTGCCATTTCCTTCTCCAAGGGATCTTCCCAACCCAGGGATCGAACCCAGGTCTCCCGCATTGTGGGCAGATTCTTTACTGTCTGAGTCACCAGGGATATTAGACCCATCCAGGTAAGAAAATATCACTACTTTGCCTCTAAACCTTTGAAGGCACCTCATTTCCTGAGTACTTTTTAAACTCAGTAGCCTCACATGGAGAATGCTCCTCATGTCTTTTTCACTTATCTCTAACCCTCCCTATCTCACATGCTTTGCCCATCCAGCTTATTTCCTAAACCAGCTTTCCTGATTAAATACCTACCTCATGAGGTAGTTAAGGCTTCCTAGAGAAGCAAAGTAACTCAGCAAATAACTCCCTGCTTCTGGCAGGGAAAGCTTTAAACAACTTCTATCAAAATCCTGGCCCTGGGACTTCCCTGGTGGTCCAGTAGTTAAGACTCTATGCTCCCAATGCAGGGGGCCCTGGGTTCAATCCCTGGTCAGGGAACTAGATCTCCCATGCTGAAACTAAAGATACCACATGCTGCAATGAATATTGAAGATCCCTTGTGTGACAACTAAGACCAAATAAATGACCAATAAATGAACATAGCCAAATAAATAAACAGAAATAAATATGAAAAAAGTCCTTGCCCTGGATTATCTACAAGGAGAAATTCCCAATTTCCCAAAACATGTGCCAGAGAAGTCTCTTAAGCCCATTTCCCATCTACCACTATGGCTCTCAGTATGGCTTCATTGTAGAGCAAAGACTAAACTGAAAGAACTTCTAAAATTGACTCCCTCTTGTCAACATCTTGGGCTTCTCTGGTCTCTCAGTTGGAGAATCTGCCTGCAATGTGGAAGACCTGGGTTCAATCCCTGGGTTGGGAAGACCCCTTGGAGAAGGGACAGCTACACACTCCAGTATTCTGGCTTGGAGAATTCCATGGACTGTATAGTCCATGGGGTCGCAAAGAGTTGGGCACAACTGAGTGACTTTCACTTTCATACAGTCCATGGAATAGCAAAGAGTTGGACACTACCCAGGGACTTTCACTTTCACTTTCTTTCCTTCGACATCTCAACTGTAGCTCTGGGTATTATGGTTCAATTTCTTTAAACGAAAATCGTATATTTTTGAAAACTTCAGTTTTAGCACTGGGTTCAGATCTTCCAGAAAACAAGCACCAAGACTGAGTTATAAGCACAAAACATTTATTAGGGGGAAAATGCCTGTGATGATAAATGAGTAGGGAGCAGGAAAGAGGAGAGGCCAGGAGAGTCTTCAGACTGCAGGGTAGATCTGATGACTGTTTGAGAAAGGAGGAAGGAAGATTGGGTAGGGGGAATCTCAGACTGCAGCAGTCTTGAAGGGGCACATGGGAAGCCCTGGAACAAAGACTGCCTATCAGAGAAGTTCAGTGTCCAGCAGAATTGTCCAGCTTTGGTACCCCACTGTGATCAGTCCTTGGTGGGAACAGCCTGGGGAGGGTGTGGCCTCCATAGGAATGGTGCAGCAGATCCCAAAGATGCAGCAGCTGGGGGCTGTCAGCTTATAGCACTCCTTCTAGAAGGTTCTCCCTTGCAAATCAACCTCTTTGTGCACCTCCATGGCTGCCACAATTTTATGTTTATCCTTAATTTTCTCTTTTTATAATCCTTACCAACAGACAAAGTTACCATCTTCTGAATTTTTACAAACATTTGTACATCAGGCTCTTTACTGACACTGCATTTTTTTTCTTCTCTCTGCCATTCTTTTTCTTCTCTGTCTGGTTATCTTCTACTCAATCTTGAATAATTAGTCAAATAATCCTTCCTTTATGATGTTTTACATACCCCAACTTCCTTTATGTCCCCTACAGATCTTGGCAATACTTCAGTAAAGCATTTGCAATATTTTATTAAGTTGTTTATAAGTGTTTACAATACTAAATTTGAAAATGCCTTTAGAGAAGGAGCCATACTTTATTTTTTTATCCTTAACGCCGTGATTTCCAAACCGTATACCAAAGTGCCTCAAAGTACTTCAACAACTGGGTATCATGGGATAATGTAAATTTTTAATAACAACAATTGTTGTTGTTCAGTTACTCAGTCGTCTGCGACTCTTTGTGATCCCATGGACTGCAGCACACCAGGCTTCCCTGTCCTTCACCATCTCCGGGAGTTTGCTCAAATTCGTGTCCATTGGGTCAGTGATGCCATCTAACCATCTCGTCCTCTATCATCCCCTTCTCCTCCTGCCTTCCGTCTTTCCCAGCATCAGGGTCTTTTCTAATGTGTCAGCTCTTCGCATCAAATGGCCAAAGTATTGGAGTTTCAGCTTCATGAACATCAGTCTTTCCAATGAATATTCAGGATTGATTTCCTTTAGGACTGACACAGCATAAACTGCTATTAAATTGCTTGGATCTTGGTCTTTCCTGGTAGCTCAGTTAGTCAAGAATCTGCCTGCAATGTGGGAGACCAGGAGGAGGGCATGGCAACCTAATTCCAGTATTCTTGCCTGGAGTATCCCAGTGGACAGAGGAGCCTGGTGGGCTATAGTCCATGAGGTTGCAAAGAGTCGGACATGAGTGACTAAGCACAAGTACAAACTACTTAATAAGTAGAACTGTTATGTATTTCTTCTGGCATAGAGTTTCTGTGAAAAATTCACTGTGACATGGAAGGTTCTGTGAACTGAGAAAGTTACAGAAACTCTGTCCTAACTCCCAATAAGCACAGTGCTTGGTACATAACATCTGTTAGGTAAATGACTCAATTATTGATTTTAGATCATTTATCTTATAAACTTTTAATCAACACATACTTTCTGTGCCAGCCATGTGCTAAGTACTTTATATGCCTTATGTCATTTATCCTTCCAACAGCCCTTTGAAGGAATTAATATTGTTATCTCTAGTCTAAAGATTGGGAAACTGAGACACAGAATGATGAAGTAACTTTCCCAAGTTCACACAACTAAAAAGGTATGGAGCTGATATTCCAAAGCCTATTCTATTAACTACCACATTCTACATACAAACTCCTAAAAGATTTTCAAAATAACAAGTGGTGAAGTTGATAGAAAATAGTAGAATCACATTCACTTTATTACAGTATATATAGAGTGACCTTTGAGAGTTAAATAGGTGAATTCATTATGGGACACCTTTTCAACAAGTACTGTTGACTGTTTGCTGTGTACACAATGCTGTAAAGGATACAAAGATGAAAAAAAAAGCAGTTCTGAAACTGACAATTTTGCTACAAAGATAAAGTCATTTTCACAACAGTTTTAAATTTTTAAGATATTTTGCTATTCTGACCTCAGTCTGCCAGTGAACCTTTTTCTCTTATATCTATATTTTTTCAGAGAAGCTCCTAGAGATTTAGTTTTATCAATTCAATTAGTTTCTTCATACTAAGGTTGCCATTTTTACTGTTTACACAAGCCACTGAACTTGCCCTATCTAGGGTTCAGCAGCTTTGGACGACTGAAAGAAGATCTCTCTTTCCCTGTTTCCTTTCCTTTCTAATTTAAGAGGTGTTCTAGTTGACAGACTAACAGTAGCAGCAGGCATATAGGGTTCAACCTGCTTTAGAAGTTGGACTTTAGCCCACCAGACTCCTCTGTCCATAGAGTTCTCCAGGCAAGAATACTGGAGTGGGTAGCCATTCCCTCTTCCAGGGTATTTTCCCAATCTGGAGATCGAACCCAGGGTCTCAATTTCACATAGTTGATATATTAACAGTAGCAGCAGGCACATAGGGATCAACGTGCTTTAGGAGTTGTTACAGCAGCAAGTAGAGGGCAATGTTCCACTGCCTTCACTTGACAAGGATGAGGAGTACCAGAAGGACAAGTCACCACACATAGGTGAGTCTTCAGGTAACCAGCATCAGAATCACCAGAAGTTTTTTTTTTTTTTTTCATATGAAGTGTGGGACTCTACTACTGACCTCCTCAAATCTGATTTTTGTAAAATCTTCCCTCTATGTGGGTTTCACACTCCTTAAAATTAAACTAGGCCAAATCTACTCTATCTGTACCAAAAATTCAGATTGACCTATACATTTATAGTCTGCCATTGCTTAAGGTGTGGGCTATAAGTTTTACACTGTTCTGATAGATAGGAGAGTTAGTATTTAACTAGGATTCTGATGCTGACTCTGTATATAACCTTTAGCAAATCAATTAACCAAAATCTAAATCTGAAATTTTGAGTTGAATAAACTAATCTCTTATTTTACAGTCTTGAGATGCTATGGTTGTATTTTACTGAGCACAGTCACAAAACAATCTCAGAGGCTATTACTAGACTCTTAAAAGAATACAGGAAAAAAGTGTTATAGCTAATGTATATAAATAAATGAGATAAACATAAAAACCTAGGCATATAAAAGAAAACAGAAGGAATAATTTTTAGCTGTGCACAAGGACATATGGAAAGCCTTCTGGAATTTTGTATGAATAAATGTAAAATAACAGAGTTGCTTTTATCTTAATGATTATAATACTAACAAAAGTGGACCAGACTATGTCAATCTCTATGTGAAGAAATTGATGGATTTTGCACTGCCTTGTATGATAGACGTAGTGCTATTAAAAGACACAAGATAAATGAAGGAAGACAGCAAATAGCTTTATCATGTGTAATCATTTTTTTATTGCTTGATTATATTTTAAATGCATTAAAAATTTTAGATGTAACCATGCAACTTTAGGGCTTCGCATGTGGCACTAAAGAACCTGCCTGCCAATACAGGAGACCTAAGAGATGTGGGTTCGATCCCTGGGTTGAGAAGATCTCCTGGAGAAGGAAATGGCAACCCACTCCAGTATTCTTGCCTGGAGAATCCCATGGACAGAGGAACCTGGTGGGCTACAGTCCACAGACTCGCACGGAGTCAAACATGACTGAAATGATTTAGCACACAGGCAAGTTTAACTTACCACAAAGACCAATGCAATATTGGTGATGAGTTGAGAAGATGCAAACACTGGCTTTCTAAGTGTGAAATTCCTATCTTAGAACATTCAAACTTTTCCTGAGTGTGAAGAACTAAGTAGAGAAGTGTAGTGTATACTCCTGGATGAGATTTCCAATGGGAATTCAGTGTATGGAAAGTTAAGATAGAAGCCAACAGTTTGACCATATTAAGTTTTTTAGAATATACTTTGCCAAAACAGAAGGTAATTTTTTGAGATGTGGCTGTGGAAACATCTTTCTGAATTTCTTGATATTTTAAAAATAGATATAGGAAATTACAGAAAAAAAATTTTTGAATTTAGAAACAAAATTTCTCACATAACTATATATAGGCAAAAATCCCCAACAACATACTAACAAACTGAATCAACCAATATATAAAATTAATTATATACCACAAATAAATGAGGTTTATTTCAGGAATGCAAGATTGGTTCACTATCTAAAATTTAATAAATATAATCTACCATATCCACAAAGTAAAGAAGAAAATCACATGATCATATCAGTCAATACAGAAAAGTGTTTGGTAAAATTCAAAACTGATTCATGATAAAAAAAAAAAAAGCACCTCTCTGTAAATTAGGAATCAAGGAAAACTTCCTTGGGTTAATAAGGCAAATCTACCAAAAAAAATCTATACCTAATATTGCACTTAAAAGTGAAAAGCAATGTTTTCCCCCAAGATTGGAAACAAGAAAAGGATGTCCAGTCTCATTGCTTGTATTCAATATAGTACAGAAATATATAGTCATTGCAATAGGGCAAGAAATGTAAATGTCAAATACTGCAAAGTATGTGAAGGAATTAGATCTCTCATACATTGCTGGTGGGAACATCAAATGATGCAACCACTCTAGATAATAGTTTGGTAATTTTCATTAAACTAAATGTGTCCTTAGAGGATCCAACAATGGCTGTTGATCTTAGATCAACATGATCCAGTTCTCTTAGATCCAGCCATGATCTTAGAGAAATGAAAATGCATATTTACAAAAAAAAAAGCCTGTACACGAATATCCATAGTGACTTGTTCATAATAGCAAAAATACTAGGAGCAACCCAAACGCCCTTCAATAAGTGAATGGTTTAAAAAATTCTGATATCTCCATACAATAGAATACTGCTCAATAATAAAAAGGAATGAACTAATGATACATGCAACAACTTGATTGGACTTCAAGAGCATTAGGCTTAGTGAACAATGTCTCAAAAGTTATACATGTAGGCTTCCCTTGTGGCTCAGCTGGTAAACAATCAGCCTGCAATGCAGGAGACCTGGGTTCGATCCCTGGGTTGGGAAGACCCCTTGGAGAAGGGAATAGCTAACCACTCCAGTATTATGGCCTGGAGAATTCCATGGACTCTATAGTCCATGAGGTCACAAAGAGTTGGACACGACTGAGTGACTTTCAATTTCACATATCCCTAGTGCCTAAACAGTGGCTGGATCATAATGGGATCTCCACAAATATTTACAAAATAAAGGGGTAAATTGAATGAGAAGTGAAAATATGAGGACACTGAGTTCCAGTTGCTGACACTTGTTAGAAGCAGTCGTTTCAGCTAGACTATGATGACCTAAGGGGGCTTCTGGCATGAACCAAGCTGTTGGACTTCAAGAGCATTAGGCTTAATGAACAATGTCTCAAAAGTTCTACATGTATGATTTCATTTATATAGGATTCTATTTTTTTAATTACAGCATAATTGCCTTACAATGTGTTAGTTTCTGCTGTACAATGATGTGAATCAGCTATCTGTGTACATATATCCCCTCCCTCTTGTGCCTCCCTCCCACCCCACCCCCATCCCACCCCTCTAGGTCATCACAGAATAAGGAGTGAGCTCCCTGTGCTATACAGCATGTTCCCACTGGCTAGTTTTGCATAGAGTATGTATGTCAATCCTACTCTCCCAATTCTTCCCCCACACCCCCCTGCCCATGTCCACATGTCTGTTCTCTACATCTGTGTCTCTAAAAAGCTATATAAAAGAAGGACAATTTACTGGTTGGCAGGTGACAGTGACAGGAGTAGGGTAGTGTGTGGGTGTGAATTCAAAGAGCTAGTATGAAGGAGCTTTTTTCTGGTGATGGAACAGTTCTGTATCTTTATTATAGCACTAGTTATAGCAAACTATGCAGAAGATACAATTATATAGAAATACACAAGCACACACATACATGGAAATGTAGGTTAAAAAGATGGTGAAAACTAAAAATGGTTTGTATTTTTGCAAGGTACTGATGTTAATTTACTGGGTGGACTTTATACTATCTATAAGCTCTACAAAATGCTATCATTAGGGAAAGAAAAGGTGGGCAAAGGGTACATGGAACCTTTTGTAACTCTTTTTTCAACTTTGTATGAGTCTATAATTATTTCAAAAGAAAACACTTTAATGTGGATAAAACAAAATGGACTTTTCTTGCACAAATATGCATACCTGGTATGTTTCTGAAGTCCTGGCATTATTCACTGCCTAGAAAAATTGAAGAACAGGCTCAGTTCCCAGATGATATTGGATGATTACAAGATTCTCCATTCTAATAAGCAATTCTAGCTTCTGTGCAAACTCAGCAAGTCAATTTGGCAGAATTAGATAATGATTTAATATTAGGGTCCTTCACAATCATTTCTTCAAGCTCATCTCCATCCATCTATATATATGGTATGGCACAGTAAATGCAGTGGACTACTTTCCTCCCCACCCTCCTTGGACAAAATATATCATTACAGATCTGAGTCTTTTTCCTGCTCCCGTTTTCTAGGAAGGCCCCTTTCCTCATTCTCCACTGGTGAAACTTACCTCTCAGATGCCCTTCATTATTACCATATTGTAATGACTGCAGCCATGAAATTAAAAGACGCTTACTCCTTGGAAGAAAAGTTATGACCAACCTAGATAGCATATTCAAAAGCAGAGACATTACTTTGCCAACAAAGGTCCATCTAGTCAAGGCTGTTTTTTCCAGTAGTCATATATGGATGTGAGACTTGGACTGTGAAGAAAGCTGTGTTGGTTACTACGAGTGAAATGACACAGAACATACAAGACACACAAGAGACAGACAGGACACCACTCTGGCCAGAGGAACAGAACTGGGCAAACTAATTGCCGTTTATTATTATAAAGCCCTCCTTAGGCAGAATTCCAGACTGTAAGAATAAGCCTTTTCAGTACAGTGCAGGTGCATACATGTTATTGTACAGCAAAGGGGAGTGAAATCTCTGTCTACTGCAGAGTCTGCACAAAGCCCTCAACTCCCTCTTATCTCAAGAAGGGAATGCTCCCTCGTTTGCAAGGGACCATTAAACTCAAGGCTGTATCCAGACTCTTTGGCAGAACGCCTCATATGCAAAGACGCTCAGCCTGAGCAGAGAGACCCGTTTGCAGGCACATCTCTGCTACCCTATTAACCCTTCAAGCTGAGCACCGAAGAACTGATGCTTTTGAACTGTGGTGTTGGAGAAGACTCTTGAGAGTCCCTTGAACTGCAAGGAGATCCAACCAGTCCATTCTAAAGGAGATCAGTCCTGGGTGTTCTTTGGAAGGAATGATGCTAAAACTGAAACTCCAGTACTTTGGCCACCTCATGCGAAGAGTTGACTCATTGGAAAAGACTCTGATGCTGGGAGGGATTGGGGGCAGGAGGAGAAAGGGAGGACAGAGGATGAGATGGCTGGATGGCATCACTGACTCGATGGACGTTAGTTTGAGTGAACTCCGGAAGTTGGTGATGGACAGGGCGGCCTGGCATGCTGTGATTCATGGGGTCGCAAAGAGTCGGACACAACTGAGAGAGTGAACTGAACTAATATATTTTGTGGTCAGTTTTACCCTATTTCATTTACTCTTGAACACAGTAACAAATAATGTTGTCACTTAGATATAATATCTTTAAAGTAGTGGCTACTGCTATATGAGCTCTGAATCAGGCACCACCTGTGGCCCCATTTTCATTTCTGTGTGTGTGTGTTAGTCACTCAGTCAGGTCTCACTCTTTGAAACCTAATGGACTGTACCCTGCCAGGCTATTCTGTCCATGGGATTCTCCAGACAAGAATATTGGAGTGGGTTGCCATTTCCTTTTCTAGGGGACATTCTCTTCCTGACCTAGGGATCAAACCTGGGTCTCCCACATTGCAGGCAGATTCTTTACCATCTGAGCCACCAGGGAAGCCCAGACACCAAAAACCATGCTGCTTCTCAGCACAGCTTTGGCATATCAGCAGATCTCAGCAATCAGAGAAAGATGAGTTTTCAATAAACCAGTAGATAATTTTTTTTTATTTTTTATGATTATAGTGGAAATAATGTCTTTTAAAAATTAAGGGAGTCTCTTGTAGGAAGCATATACATTGGAGAAGTGGTCTTTTACAGAAGACATCCCATGTGTTCCAGCAGCATATGCCCCTCTGGTCACCCAAATGGTAAGTTCTAGGGGTGTCCCCTACATTGGCTATGTGGATTCTTCTGTTGTGGCAGGATGACTGCTATAGGCAGGCTGGTAGGTTTGACAGTGCCTCAGTCTGATTGTTCGTCAGGCCCTGCCTTGTGTGGAGACTATTGGCCAGTGGTTGGCAGGGCTGGGTCACTATAGCAGTTCCTTGAGCTTGTGCGGACTCACCAGTGGGCAGAAGCAGGTTCTGGGGTGCATGGTTGCAGAGTTGGCATTCCTGTATATAGTGTCACACTGCTGGTGGGTGGGTCTGGTTCCTGAAATGGCTAGCTGCATGTTCTTGGGTGGCCCAAGGCTGGTATTAGCCCCCTGATGGATGGGGTTGGATCCCAGTGTAGCTGGCTGAGGAGTCCAAAGTATCTCGGAGATGGTGTTGGCGTGCTGGTGGGCAGATGGGGCTGGGGCCCAGGGGATTCCATGTCTAGTGCCTGCACTTTGATGTGTGGAGCTAGGACTTGAGCCCTCTGGTAGGCAGGGCCATGTTCAGCACAACTATGGGCTCAAGGGGTCTTAAAGCAACCTGTCTGCAAATAGGTAGGGCTGTGTCACTGGATAGCTAGTTGTTTGACCTGAGGCATTCCAGTACTGAAGTCTGGTGGATGGAGATGGGGCTGGGTCCCAAAGCTAATAAGATAGAGGATTCCAAAATGGTGCTTGCCAGCACCAGTGTACATGTGGTAAAGGGAGCTCCACAAAATAGAAATCACCTATGTCCACATCCTCAGGGTGAGTTCCAGTTGCCTCCAGCCTGTCCAGTAGACTCTCCAAGACCTGTAGATGGGTATGACCCAGGCTCCTTTCAAGTT
The DNA here is from genome assembly GCF_032405125.1 of Capricornis sumatraensis. Taxonomy (NCBI): domain Eukaryota; kingdom Metazoa; phylum Chordata; class Mammalia; order Artiodactyla; family Bovidae; genus Capricornis; species Capricornis sumatraensis. The sequence continues at coordinate 100,830,097 of NC_091092.1, read as the reverse complement.
ACAGCTCTTGCTCTGGGTCTGAGAATATGGGATATCCTGTGTATGCCCTCTAAGAGTGGAGTCTCTATTTCCCACAGTCCTCTGGGTCTCCTGAAAGTAAGCCCCACTGGTCTTCAAAGCCAAACATTCTGAGGGCTCATCTTCCCAGTGCAGAACCCCTGGGCTGGGGAGCCCTGTGTGAGGCTCAGACCTCTCAGTTCTTGGGCAGAATATCTGCAATTGTAGTTATTCTCCCATTTGGGGTTGCCCACCTGGGTGTGTGTGTGTGGGTGTGTGTGCACGTGCGCACATTCAGTTGTGTCCAATTCTTTATGACCTCATGGACTGTAGCCTGCCAGGCTCATCTGTCCATGGCATTTTCCAGGTAAAAAATGTTATTTCCTACTCCAGGGCATCTTCCTGACCCAGGGATCAAGCCCACATCTCTTGCATCTCTTGCATTGGCAGAAGGATTCTTTACCACTGTGCCACCTAGGAAGCCCCACCTGGGGATATAGGTCTTGACTATACTCCAGTTTTGCCCCTCTTACCTATTTTGTTGTGATTCCTTCTTTATATCTTTAGTTGTAGAAGGTCTTTTCTGGTGGGTCGTGATTTTTCTCGTTAGAAGCGTCTCTGTAAATATTAGTAATTTTTGTGTGTTTATGAAAGGAGGTGATCTCAGACTCTTGCTTCTCCACCACCATGGGAACTCCTTGAGTCTGGATTTTTTTAATATATTTTTAAAGATTAAAGTACTTTATATTATTCTTATTTTGTTGTCACTATGTTATCTGAAGTGTTCTATGAAAACAAAATACTTAATGATACCTGAACCAGAAAGCTAGAAATGTATTGTTATCTTTTACCTTAAATATTGCAAAACTGAGCCAGAGTTTATGAAATTGATTTTAAGATCCATATAACATATACAAAAATAACTAAAGAATTTCTTCTGAACAGGAAATCTTGATAGGAGGTTTGAGATATGTGTTTAATGCTCAAAACCAGCACTTAAATAAGAGACATCAAATCCCACAGTGTTTGATCTAGATTAATCTGGGCAATTTCTTCAAGAGAATTTTTAAAATTTATTTATCAGTAGTATGTATAATTCAATGTATCACACATTTGCAAAACAATAAGAATTTACTCTAGAGGAAGGGCATCAGCACAAACTGAGAGTGTTTAGAAGACAAACTAATTTATAAACATTGCACTTAACAGCAACTTGATAAACATGAAAACTACAAAATTACCTTTCTTTTTAGTTAAAAGGAAATATAGAGAAGTTGATCTACCATTCATTCATTTCCCTCAGTGAGTCTATACCTGTGGATTAGATATAGACAGTATTGTACAGGATCATCAGTGAATCAACCCACATCACACCTTTTTGGAAGAACAACTTTACCTACATTAGGAAGATATTATTGGGAAGCCACTGTGACATAGCCTGTCCCTCCTATTCAGTGGCTCATTTTAAAGTTCTATATTGTTACAGGCACGCATAAATGTAGGCATCTGGGACTCTTGCTGATGGGGTTAGGGACTTTCAGGTAAAGTGGGAAGTGACTGCTCTGAAACCTTGTGTATTTAAAGGGAACCACTGACAAACTGTTTCACAACCGCACATGCTCGTAAGATGAGGTATCATTAGAAAAAGCCACATAAAGCTGCTGCAGCTGTGTTATATAAAAAGTAGAGAAAATTTAATAGAAAATGTCATCCTTTGCAGAATGTTGATTGCCTATTTTTTTCCCATAAAGCCTTCTCATCAGAGGGGCTCCAACAGCTGTGAGAAGGGTCCTGTCTCTGATGTCCCCAGACATCCTGGTGTACAAAGCTCTCCATATGCTGTTTGGCATCTAAAACACTCTGCTTTCTTTCTTTTTTTTTTTCTTCATACTACACGATGGAATATGGAATATTTTATTCTTGGGAGGATGGAGCAAGGACTAGCTTTTTGACACTGGAATTTCAGTGTAAATAAGAAAAACATCTGCTGAGGCCATGAGGTGCTATTTTTCTGCATTCTGGATCCAGGAACACTAAAGCTATAACAATTATACAGTTTTGTAATGTTAAGGATTTCTCTTTAACAGATGGTAGTCATTACAAGTTACTTCAGGGCATAACTCTTCAGAGGCTAAGATGAAAATTTGTCCCACACAAAAAAGAAAAGAGATTTGATGGAGAAGAGGCAGGGTCAAGTCCTTTTTTAATCATGTTAGAATTCTCCAACTTGAAAGTTCTATTTTCTCATAATTAGTTTTAGAAAGGTGACAGGGTCATGAGTTTTACATCATAAAAATCACTGGGCTTCAGAAATTTAATAGCTATGTGTCTTCACTGAGTTCAAAATAATCCCATAATTCTTGTCAAATGCTTTACATTCAACAATTTAGAGTTTATTATCACTAAGAGGATAATGGTTTATGCTATTTGGGTGTAAAAAATGCTCCAAACTAAACATATCATGGACTGCCACAGCCCAAAATAATTGTCAGTGCCAACCACATAGTGGATATTCATTTTTTCATTAATTTCTTCCTTCCACAAATATCTATTGAGCAGTTCCTCTGTCTTAGGTACTGTTCTAGAGGTGCTGAAGATGCAACTGTGAGCAAGAAAAACAAAGTTCTCTTTTCACATGGGCCTTACAACCCCTTGAAACACAGACACTCAAACAGAGACACACACATACACACCAGTGTTAAATGAAGGAGTGACATACTTTATAGGTTGTACGGTGTGCTAGACTTCAATATACATACTTTATAGGTTGTACGGTGTGCTAGACTTCAATATGGTCCCATGATTCCTATTGACTGGTATTTACACTAAAGGATAGCAGGATATGCCATGCTCAGAATATACTTTTTTTGCCATAAGGATTATTTTGACCTGATTATGTTGATCAACAGCAGTCACAAGGGAAGCTCTGAAAGCAAACTTGAAATTACCCTTTTGTAATGGATATATACATTTAAAAAGGAAATCTTCCATGTGTAAGGGTATCTTTCTCTCTGTACCAGAAAGAGGATGACTAAATTACAAGAAAGTCTTATTAATGGAGAAGGCACTGAATTAAATCTGCATAACAAACCTTACTCTTGTTTACCTTACTTTTCCAGATCACTTCCTCATAATTGGTCTCCCTCCACCACACCTATTTCTTTTGTATTTAGCTACTGATAGTATTTAAGCCAGATCTGAGAGTTACTCATTTTCCCTTGGGTATCTCTTATGTATACATGAGACGTGCATGTGAATAAACTTCTGTTGTTTTTTCCTCTTGTTAAGCTGTGTTCTGTTACAAGAGCCCCAGTGAAGAACATAGAAGGGCAGAAGGAAAATAATTTTTTCCTCCCTGACACCTTTGGTTATCCTTTCACACTGAGCAGGATCTGTGGCTTGCTTTTAACCAGTCCAGTGTGACAAAGGTGGTAGCCTCTATATGATTACATAAGTATGTAGCACTCATTTTGTTAGTGTGTGTGTGTGTCTTTCCACCACAGACTTTGAAAAATCACTCTGCTGATGTAGTTCATGACAAGCTAGCCCAAAATATGGCACTGTGGCCATTGAATAGTTTAAGGTGAAGGAATTTGAAAAAAAAAAAAAAGTGAAACAAGAAAGTCTCACTGACCTCCTCACTTTCCCTCCTCTCCTGAAAGTGAAAAGTGAAAGTTGCTCACTCCAGCTCTTTGTAACCCCATGGACTGGAATTCTTCAGGCCAGAATACTGGAGTGGGTAGCTATTCCTTTCTCCAGGGATCTTCCCAACCCAGGGATTGAACCCAGGTCTCCTGCATTTCAGGCAGATTCTTTACCAACTGAGCCACAAGGGAAGCCCAAGAATATTGGAGTGGGTAGCCTATCCCTTCTCCAGCAGATCTTCCCAACCCAGGAATCAAACCGGGGTCTCCTGCATTGCAGGCAGACTCTTTAGCAACTGAACTATCAGGGAAGCCCTTTAATCTATATACTATATGCTTTTCTCCCATTAGTCTGTCTTCATCAGTTTAATTTTCAGACCCAGTCTGGGATCCTAAGAATCAAGGAAAGCATTTTCCCCTCCTACATTGCTGTAAATCCTAAAGCCCCAAGGAAAATAATTCTGCCAATAACCTGAGGAAACATTAGAGCAGACCCTTTCTAAGTGGAGCCTCTGATGAGAACCTAGTCCTGACTGACGTCTTGACTATAGCTTTGTGAGACACTAAGCAGAGAATCGAACTGAACTATGCCTGGACTCCTAATCCACAGAAACTTTGCGATAATAAATGTATGTTGTTTTGTTGCTAAGTTTGGAGTATTTTGTTATATGGAAGAGAATATTAATACAGACAAAACCTGAATCTTTTTTTTAGGTCATAGTGATAGCTATCACTCTAAAATAATTTAGTCATTTTGAATAATTATGTTGTCTTCTTTGAAAAAATATGTTCTTAAAAGTATTGCATTATTGGACTTCTCTGGTGGTTCAGTGGATTAAGAACCCCCCTGCCAATGCAGGGGACATAGGTTCAATCCCTGGTCTGGGAAGATGCCACATGCCATGGAGCAACTAAGCTCATGTACCACAACTACTGAGGCCACATTCGAGGGCCCATGAGCCACAACTCCTGAAGCCTGTACACCTAGAGTCCACGCTCCTCAGCAAGAGAAGACATGGCAATAAGAAGCCTGCATACCACAACTAAAGAAAGCCCATGTGCAACAAAGACCTAGTGCAACCAAAAATAAAAATAAGTACTTAAAAATTATTTTAAAAATAGTATTGCATTATTGGATCAAATAACTGTTTTGTATTAATATGTTTGTCACATAAATGCTATGAGGGCTTCCCAGGGGGTGCTAGAGGTAAAGAACCTGCATGCCAGTGCAGGAGACGGAAGAGATGCAAGTTCAGTCCCTGAGTTGGGAAGATCCCCTGGAGGAGAGTATGGCAACCCACTTCAGTATTCTTGCCTGGGAAACCCCATAGACAGAGGAGCTTATCAAGCTACAGTCCATAGGGTCGCAAAGAGACAGAAATGACTGAAGTGATTTAGCACAAAGCACACACGCTTATCTGATGGAATGAGTCAACCATGTAGGACCAGCCTTACCTTGACTGAATGAACTAATTTATAAATAAACCCATGCTGGTCTCATTTCTGCTTCCTACTCAATGAGCCAGGACAATGGACCCATCTAAGTAGCTTAATTATAAATAGCTTGATGTATATAAAACAGCTTACCAAGAGTGTTTACTAACTTCATCTCTCAGTCCTCACCCTAAGTCAGAGAGAAAGGAAATTTCCTCAAGTTTACAACAAGGAACCTGAGGCTGGGAGAGTAAACTAAAATCATATCATTCAGTTCAGTCGCTCAGTCATGTCCAACTCTTTGCAACCCCATGAATTGCAGTACGTCAGGCCTCCCTGTCCATCACCAACTCCCGGAGTTCACTCAGACTCACGTCCATCGAGTCAGTGATGCCATCCGGCCATCTCATCCTGGGTCGTCCCCTTCTCCTCCTGCCCCCAATCCCTCCCAGCATCAGAGTCTTTTCCAATGAGTCAACTCTTCACATGAGGTGGCCAAAGTACTGGAGTTTCATCATTCTTTCCAAAGAACACCCAGGACTAATCTCCTTCAGAATGGACAGGTTGGATCTCCTTCCAGTCCAAGGGACTCTCAAGAGTCTTCTCCAACACAATTCAAAAGCATCAGTTCTTTGGCGCTCAGCTTTCTTCACAGTTCAAAAGCATCAATTCTTCGGCGCTCAGCTTTCTTCACAGTCCAACTCTCACATCCATATATGACCACTGGAAAGACCATAGCCTTGACTAGACAGACCTTTGTTGGCAAAGTAATGTCTTTGCTTTTCATTATGCTATCTAGGTTGGTCATAACTTTCCTTCCAAGGAGTAAGTGTCTTTTAATTTCATGGCTACAATCACCATCTGCAGTGATTTTGGAGCCCCCCAAAATAAGTCTGACTCTGTTTCCACTGTTTCCCCATCTATTTCCCATGAAGTGATGGGACCAGATGCCATGATCTTCGTTTTCTGAATGTTGAGCTTTAAGCCAACTTTTTCACTCTCCTCTTTCACTTTCACCAAGAGGCTTTTTAGTTCCTCTTCACTTTCTGCCATAAGGGTGGTGTCATCTGCATATCTGAGGTTATTGATATTTCTCCTGGCAATCATATCATTAGTAAGTGGTAAAGGTGGGACTCAAACTACCAAACATCATCAGGAAGATAATGCATTGTTCATTTTATTCTACCACAGCTGCCTGCAGAGGAAATCAAGTGGTCTGTCCCTGTATTCTCTCCTGAGCCAGCCTAGCCTTTCAAAACTGACTTGGAGCTGAGGTAGTTCCCCATTCATTTTTTACAGGAAGTTTAAGCCATCATCAATGTTCTCCTTTCAATTATAAACAGCTACAAACAACATGTGTACAAAAGGGAATGAGCAAAATGGGTTGTCTCCTCCAAGTAACTGATTTAGTCAAAACCATTAGGTATCCTCCAAGCATGGGTTTTCCCAGTGGCTCAGTGGCAAAGAATCCACCTGCAATGTAAGAGATGCATGGGATGCAGGTTCAATTGCTGGGTCAGGAAAATCCCCTGGAGGAGGGCATGGCAACCCACTCCAGTATTCTTGCATGGAGAATCCCATGGGCCAAGGAGCCTGGTGGGCAACTGTCCATAGGGTCACAAAGACTTGGACATGACTTAAGTGACTGAGCATGCACGCATGCATGCTCTAAGCACTGTGCTGGTTACTGGAAGAGCAAAATGAGGAAGAAATATTCATTATAACCTCCCTCCCTGCCACACACACCACTACCACCATAGAGACTTACATGACTTCATTTATGTGCTGAGTCCAAGTAGAAGACACTAAAGCAAGGGTATTTCAGGACCACAATGGACCAATGAATCTACCCATGGTTTTCAGGGAAGTCTTCTGACAGAATGAGCTTTAGTGGAGGACTACAAAGGCAAGTTAACTTTCAGGGAAAATCATAATTCAAAAAGACACATGCAACCCAGTGTTCACTGTACCACTATTTACAATAGCCAGGGCATGGAAGCAACCTGAATGTCCGTCAACAGAGGAATGGATAAAGAAGATGTGGTCCATAAACACAATGGAATATTACTCAGCCATAAAAAGGAAAGAAGTTGGGTCACTTGAAGAGACATGAATGGACCTATAGACTGTCATACAGAGTAAAGTAACTCAGAAAGAGAAAAAACAAATACTACATAATATATTAATGCATATATGTGGAATCTGAAAAAAATTGTTATAGACAATCTTATTTACAAAGCAGAAATAGAGACACAGACATGAAGAAAGTTATGGTTACCAAGGGGTAAGGAGGGGAAGATGTGAATTTTGAGGTTGGGATTGACATATATATACTGCTAATACTGTGTATAAAATAGATAACTGATGAGAATCTACTGTATAGCACAGGAAACTCTACTCAGTGCTCTATGGTGACCTAAATGGGAAGGAAATTCAAAAAAGGAGGAATATATGTATATATACAGCTGATTCACTTTGCCATATAGCAAAAATAAACACAATATTGTAAAGCAACTATACTCAAATAAAATAATTTTTTTTAAGTTTCACTTATCTGTTCTAGGCAATCAGTAGGCAAGGAAGGGATGGAAGCTGAAAGGACCTTGTAGTGGACAGAAATGCTCAGCAGTTGAGTGGAACACAGGGCATTATGTAGTCAGAGAGTAAACAGTAGAAATCATCACTTAAGATATTAAGCTAACTTTAATCCTAACCCTAAACTGAGACTGCATGTGTGCCTGCCATATGCCAAGTTCTGTGATTAGAACCTTATCAACAGAAATTAATTTAATTCTAATAATCAGTTCAGTACAGTCACTCAGTCATGTCCAACTTTTTGTGGCCCTGTGGACTGCAGTAGGTCAGGCCACCCTGTCCATCACCAACTCCCAGAGTTTACTAAAACTCATGCCCATTGAGTCGGTAATGCCATCAAACCATCTAATCCTCTGTTGTCCCTTTCTGCAGCTTTCAGTCTTCCCAGCATCAGGGTCTTTTTCAAGGAGTCAGTTCTTTGCATCAGTTGGCCAGAGTATTGGAGTTTCAGTTTCAGCATCAGTTCTTCCAATGAATATTCAGGACTGATTTCCTTCAGGATGGACGGGTTGGACCTCCTTGCAGTCCAAGGGACTTTCAGGAGTCTTCTCCAACACCACAATTCAAAAGCATCAGTTCTTCAGCGCTCAGCTTTCTTTATAGTACCAACTGTCAAATCCATACATGATTACTGGAAAAAAACATAGCTTTGACTAGACAGACCTTTGTTGGCAAAGTAATGTCTCTGTTTTTTAACATGCTGTCTAGGTTGGTCATAACTTTTCTTCCAAGGAGCAAGCGTCTTTTAATTTCGTGGCTGTAGTCATCATCTGCAATGATTTTGGAGCCCCCCTCTCAAAAATAAAGCCTCTCACTGTTTCCATTGTTTCCCCATCTATTTGCCATGAAGTGATGGGACCAGATGCCATGATCTTAGTTTCCTTAATGTTGAGTTTTGAGCCAACTTTTTCACTCTCCTCTTACATTCTCATCAAGAAGCTCTTTAGTTCTTCTTTGCTTTCTGCCATAAGGGTGGTGTCTCTTTAGTTCTTCTTCGCTTTCTGCCATAAGAGAGGTGTCATCTACATATCTGAGGTTACTGATATTTCTCCCAGCAATCTTGATCCCAGCTTGTGCTTCTTCCATCCCAGCGTTTCTCATGATTTACTCTGCATATAAGTTAAATAAGCAGGGTGACAACATACAGCCTTGATGTACTCCTTTTCCTATTTGGAACCAGTCTGTTGTTCCATGTCCAGTTCTAACTGTTGCTTCCTGACCTGCAAACAGGTTTCTCAAGAGGCAGGTCAGGTGGTCTGGTATTCCCATTCCTTTCAGAATTTTCCACAGTTTATTGTGATCCACACAGTTAAAGGCTTTGGCATAGTCAATAAAGCAGAAATAGATGTTTTTCTGGAGCTCTCTTGCTTTTTCAATGATCCAGCAGATGTTGGCAATTTGATCTCTGGTTCCTCAGCTTGAACATCTGGAAGTTCATGTTTCATCTACTGTTGAAGTCTGGCTTGGAGAATTTTGAGCATTACTTTACTAGCATGTGAGATGAGTGCAATTGTGCGGTAGTTTGAGCATTTTTTGGCATTGTCTTTCTTTGGGATTAAAATGAAAACTGATCTTTCCCAGTCCTGTGGCCACTGCTGGGTTTTCCAAATTTGCTGGCATATTGAGTGCAGCACTTTCACAGCACCATCCTTTAAGATTTCAAATAGCTCAACTGGAATTCCATCACCTCCCCTAGCTTTGCTCATAGTGAGTGATGCTTCCTAAGGCCCACTTGACTTCACACTCCAGGATGTCTGGCTCTAGGTGAGTGGTCACACCATTGTGATTATCTGGGTCATGAAGATCTTTTTTGTACAGTTCTTCTGTGTATTCTTGCCACCTCTTCTTAATATCTTCTGCTTCTGTTAGGTCCATACCATTCCTGTCCTTTATTGAGTCCATCTTTGCATGAAATGTTCCCTTGATATCTCTAATTTTCTTGAAGAGATCTCTAGTCTTCCCCATTCTATTGTTTTCCTCTATTTCTTTGCATTGATTGCTGAAGAAGGCTTTCTTATCTCTCCTTGCTATTCTTTGGAACTCTGAATTCAAATGGGTATACCTTTCCTTTACTCCTTTGCCTTTCACTTCTCTTTTTAAGACCTCCTCAGACAACCATTTTGTCTTTTTGCATTTCTTTTTCTTCGGGATGGTCTTGCTCCCTGCCTCCTGTACAATGTCACAAACCTCTGCCCATAGTTCTTCAGACACTTTGTCTATCAGATCTAGTCCCTTAAATCTACTTCTCACTTCCACTGTATAATCATAAGGGATTTGATTTAGATCATACCTGAATGGTCTAAGTGGTTTTCCCTACTTTCTTCAATTTAAGTCTGAATTTGTCAATAAGGATTTCATGATCTGAGCCACAGTCAGATCCCGGTCTTATTTTTGCTGACTGTATAGAGCTTCTCCATCTTCTGCTGCAAAGAATATAATCAGTCTGATTTTGATATTGACCATCTGGTGATGTCCGTGTGTAGAGTCTTCTCTTGTGTTGTTGGAAGAAGGTGTTTGCTATTACCAGTGTGTTCTCTTGGCAAAACTCTGTTAGCCTTTGCCCTGCTTCATTCTGTACTCCAAGGCCAAATTTGCCTGTTACTCCAGGTATTTCTTGACTTCCTACTTTTGCATTCCAGTCCCCTATAATGAAAAGGATATCTTTAGGGGGTGGTAGTTCTAGAAGGCCTTGTATGTCTGCATAGAACTGTTCAACTTCAGCTTCTTCAGCCTTACTGCTCAGGGCATAGACTTGGATTGCCATAATATTGAATGGTTTGCCTTGGAAATGAACAGATATCATTCTGTTGTTTTTGAGATTGCATTTCGGACTTTTTTGTTGACTATGCTGGCTACTCCATTTATTCTAATGGATTCTTGCCCACAGTAGTAGATATAATGGTCATCTGAGTTAAATTCACCCATTCCAGTCCATTTTCATTCGCTGATTCCTAGAATGTCGAGATTCACTCTTGCCATCTCCTGTTTGACCACTTCCAATTTGCTTTGATTCATGGACCTAACATTCTAGGTTCCTATGCAATATTGCTCTTTACAGCATCAGACTTTGCTTCCATTACCAGTCACATCCACAACTGAGTGTTGTTTTTGCTTTGGCTCCATGTCTTCATTCTTTCTGGAGTTATTTCTCCACCAATCTCCAGTGTCATAATGGGCACCTAATGACCTGGGGAATTCATCTTTCAGTGTCCTATCTTTTTGCCTTTCCATACTGTTCATGAGGTTCTCAAAGCAAGAATACTGAAGTGGTTTGCATTCCCTTCTCTAGTGGACCACGTTTTGCCAGAATGCTCCACCATGACCCACCCATCTTGTGTGGCCCTACATAGGATGGCTCATAGTTTCATAGAGTTAGACAAGTCTGTGGTCCATGTGGTCAGATTGGTTAGTTTTCTGTGAATGTGGTTTTCAGTTCTAACAATACCTGATGTAAGTACAGGTAGCATCTTCATTTTTCAGAATGAGGAAACTTGTGTTGAGTAACTGGCATAAGTTCCCATGGCCAGTCATTTTCAGAGTTGACATTTGAATCTATGTAATTTCAAGTGAAGTGAAAGTGTTTTTAGCTCAATCATGTCTGACTCTTTTTGATCACGTGGATTGTAACCTTTCAGGCTTCTCTGTCCGTGAAATTCTCCCAGCAAGAATACTGGAGTGGCTAGCCATTTCCTTCTCCAGGGGATCCTCCTGACTCAGGGATCAAACCTGTGTCTCCTGCATTGCAAGCAGATTCTTTACTGTCTGCGCCACCAGGGAAGTCCATTTGATTCTAAGCTCTGAGCCATATCCCACACTGTTCTTCTAGGAAGGAGACAAGTCTGAACAACTTTGTACTTCATCTTAGCCAATAGCAAATGGTCAAAAAGCTTTTTAAAATAAATAATCACAAATCACAAATATTTTAGGCTTGTGAACCATATGTTCCCTTACAACTACTCAGCTCTACTGTAGTAGCAGGAAAGCTGCCATAGACAATACAACAATGAATGAACATTGACTGTGTTGCAATAAAAGTTATTTAAAAAAATAGGCATTAGTCTGTTCTCTATGTCTCTGTCTCTATTTCTACCCTGCAAATATGTTCATCAGTACCATTTTTCTAGATGTCATATATAGTGCTAATATATGATATTTGTTGTTCTCTTTCTGACTTACTTCACTCTGTATAACAGGCTCTAGGTTCAGCCACCTCAGTTCAACTAACTCAAATTTGTTCCTTTTGAAGGTTGAGTAATATTCCATCATATATATGTATCACAACTTTTTTATCCACTCATGTGTTGACTCACATTGTTGTATGGCAGAAAACAACACAATACTGTAAAGCAATTATGCTACAATTAAAGAAAGGAAAAACAGGAATCAGAATTGATATGGTCCACGGGGCATAATTTGCCAACTCCTGATATATAGGAAACCATCAAAGGTTTTGAAGAAAGGAATGGTTGTGACTGGTTTGGGATAGGGCTGTTCTAACAGCTTGGTTCATGCCAGAAGCCCCCTTAGGTCATCACAGTCTAGCTGAAACGACTGCTTCTAGCAAGTGTCAGCAAATGGAACTCAGTGTCCTCATATTTTCACTTCTCATTCAATTTACCCCTTTATTTCATAAATATTGATGGAGGTCCCATTATGATCCAGCCACTGTTTAGGCACTAGAGATATAAGAACAAACAAAAGTAAAGTTATTTCTCTCATGGTGTTTATATTCTAGTGTGAGGAACACACACACACACACACACACACACACAAGCAAACAGATACAATATGTTAGGTTATAATAAGTTCTATGGAGAAAAAATCAGATAGAACTGAGAAGACCATTTGATATGAAGTAATTAGGAAAATAACTCTGATTCTGGGACATTTGGGAAGCCTCAGTGGCTCAAGAGATGAAGAATCTGCCTGCAATGCAAGAGAGGTGGGTTTGATCCCTGGGTCAGGAAGATCTCCTGGATAAAGAAATTGCAATGCACTCAAGTATCCCTTGTGGCTCAGCTGGTAAAGAATATGCCTGCAATGCGGGAGACCTGGGTACCATCCCTGGGTTGGGAAGATCCCCTGGCGAAGGGAAAGGCTACCCACTCCAGTATTCTGGCCTAGAGAATTCCATAGACTATACAGTCCACAGGGTCACAAAGAGTAGGACACTACTGAGTGACTTTCACTTTCAAGTATTCTTGCCTGGAAAATCCCATGGACAGAGGGGCCTGGTGATCTATAGTCCATGGGATCACAAATAGACAGAAATGACTGAACATGCAAATGCATAACAACAAGGGGATGTTTGAAAATAGACTTGAAGGAAATGAGGGAATGAGATAAATATATTAGTGAGTTTAAAACCCAGTATGCCTGGACCTTTTGAGAAGTTGCAAGAGTGTTGATGTGGCTGAAATTGAGTAAAGATGAGTAGGATGTGACAGGAGATGTGGTCAAATGAGTAGCCAAGGGTCAGATCAGAATAAGAAGGTCAAATGAGGGATATTTAAAGAGTTTGGGGCCTAATTGAAGGTGTGACTTCCAGTGTTGGCCAAATTGGGCTTTAGAAAATTTTGTGACATAATAGATTAGTATTTGTAGACACAAGGTCTTGAAGGAAACATTGATAAATACACTGCTATTTGGTAAATGAATTGTTTTCCAGGAGAGCAGACTGTTGTCTCAGATAAATTGACTTGTTGGAATTTCCTGAAGCAAGGAGTGAAGCTATTTATTGGTTTATAGTCTTTTCCTTCCTGGGCAAGATTTTCCCATAGCAAATAACTAAGTCATGTTGACACTGGTGATCTCAGTTCTTAGTCCCAATTGCAGTGTCATGTTGATGTAAGTAGACACATTTCACATAAGTTAAAAAACATATTACATCATGATATGTGTAATTCCATTTCAAAGTGCAAGAAAGAGACACCAATTTCTGAATACCTAAGCTAGGTGCCTTTCATGCATCATCTAGTTTTCTCAATAATCTTATAAGTACTACTTTCAAAAAAGAATAGATGAGAAAATTGAAGCTTGGAGAAGTAATGTGCTCACCATCATATATCTAGAAAGCCACAGAGCCAGAATTAAAATTCAGGTGTTTTTTTCCTCCAAAATCCACATATTGAACCATTGCAAAACACTACCTTCTATAAAACAAAATAAAAAGTTGTAGATTTCCAACTGTTTAATTAATTTAAAAAGGAAGCCATTAGACTAATGTGGCTCTGATACCAAGGCTTCTGCATACAACAAAGCAAAATCTAAGCCTGTAAATGCCTCAAGTTTACAGAATTGAAACCTAATGACAACTAATCACAAACAGCCAACTAGGCTTTAGGCTATAGCCAATCATGAATTTCCCTAGTTTGCTTCTGCTTTTTCTCTATAAAAGTCTCTCTCCCAGCTTCCATCAGTGGGGCACTCTGAAGTATTTCTGGTTTGGCACTGCCTGACTGGAATAGATTTTTTGCTTAACTCTTAAAATGTGTATGTGTCTCAGTTTATCTTTTAACACAATTTTAAAAGAAATTAGTCTGTGATTGGGCTTCCCTGGTGGCTCAACAGTAAAAAATCTGCCGGCAGTGCAGGAGATCTGGGTTTGATCCCTGGGTGGGGAGGATCTTTTGGAGAAGTAAATAGCTACCCACTGCAGTATTCTTGCCTGGAGAATCCCATGGACAGAAGAACCTGGCGGGCTACAGTCTATGGGGTCACAAAAGTCAGACATGACTTAGCAACTAAACCACCACCAACAGTCTGTGATTATGTGAAACTTCTCAATCCTAGGTTTAGAAGTTAAAATTATCTAGCAAAAATGAGAGAAGGCCTGAGAGGAACCTAGTTAAAAATGTTGGTTCCCTCATGGAAAGAAGTTAGTTGTTGCTATTTGGAAAGTAAGTACAGGGAAGGAAAATATGAAGATCTGAAGAAATGGTTAAACTTGAGTGTTTTTCTGCCAGGTTTGATGACAATTAAATATCTTTCCATGTCATGGAAATATGTGACATGAGGTCATTGTAGTAATCTGAGAGAAATTTTGGCAAGGCCTAATCTTTGAGATTCCATCTTTGGAGGGAAGGATGTTCCTTTCCTCAAGGTAAAATGAGGGCTCCTTTCAAGTGAGGGTTTTACAACCTGCTTCAGGGGAAGATCAGAAAGTCCTTACTGTACCTGCCATTTCTCAAATTCCTACAGCTTGAAATGTCCAGGATGCCAAGGTGACATATTCTCGGGGGTAGAATTCCTGAAACCTGTCAAATGAAAATATAAAGGGATGCTCATTCTATGAGGTCACCATTACCCTGACACCAAAACCAGACAAAGACAACACACAAAAAAGAAAACTACAGGCCAATATCATTGATGAACATAGATGCAAAGATCCTCAACAAAATTTTAGCAAATAGAATTCAGCAACACGTAAAAGAGCTCATACACTATGATCAAGTTGGGTTTATTTCAGGGATGCAAGGATTCTTCAATATACGCAAATCAATCAATGTGGTACACCATAAACAAATTGAAAGACAAAAACCATATGATCATCTCAATAGATGCAGAAAAAGCCTTTGACAAAATTCAGCACCCATTTATGATTAAAACTCTTCAAAAAATAGGCATAGAGGGAACCTGCCTTAACATAGTAAAGGCTATATATGACAAGCCTACAGAAAGCATTATTCTCAATGGTGAAAAGCTGAAAGCACTCCCCCTAAGATCAGGAACAAGACAAGGGTGTCCACTTCCACCATGATAATTCAACATAGTTCTGGAAGTCTTAGCTTTAGCAATCAGAGAAGAAAAAGAAATAAAAGGATTTCAGATCAGAAAAGAAGAAGTAAAGCTCTCACTGTTTGCAGATGACATTATTCTGTACATAGAAAACCTTAAAGAAAGTATCAGAATATTACTAGAGATAATCAGTGAATTTAGCAAAGTTGCAGGATACAAAATCAATACATAGAAGTCATTTGCATTTCTATATACTAACAAAGAAAAATCAGAAAGAGAAATTAAGGAATCAATCCCATTCACCATTACAATGAAAAGAATTAAATATCTAGGAATAAACTTACCTAAGGAGACAACAGAACTGTACACAGAAAATTGTAAAACACTGATGAAAGAAACCAAAGATGATGTAAACAGATGGAGAGATATTCCATGTTCCTGGGTAGGAAGAATTAATATTGTGAAAATGACTATACTACCAAATGCAATCTACAGATTCAATGTGATCTCCGTATCAAATTACCAATGGCATTTTTCACAGAACTAGAAAAAAAATATTTTACAGCTCATATGGAAACACGAAAGACCCTGAATAGCCAAAGCAGTCTTGAGAAAGAAGAATGGAGCTGGAGGACTCAACCTTCCTGACTTCAGATTATACTACAAAGCTACAGTCATCAAGACAGTATGGTACTGACACAAAAACAGAAATATAGACCAATGAAACAAGATAGAAACCCAGAAATAAACCCATGCACCTAGGGGTACCTTCTTTTTGACAAAGAAGGCAAGAATATATAATGGGGCAAAGACAGCCTCTTCAATAAATGGTGCTGGGAAAACTGGACAGCTACATGTGAAATAATGAAATTAGTACATTTCCTAATAGCATACATAAAGATAAACTCAAAATGGATTAAAGACCTAAATGTAAGACCAGAAACTATAAAACTCTTAGAGGAAAACACAGGCAGAACACTCAATGACATAAATCAAAGCAAGATCCTTTATGACCTACTTCTGAGAGTAATGGAAATAAAAACAAAAGTAAACAAGTGGAACCTGATTAAACTTAGAAGCTTTTGTACAGCAAAGGAAACTATAAGCAAGGTGAAAAGACAACCCTCAGAATGGGAGGAAATAATAGCAAATTAAACAATTGACAAAAGATTAATTTCCAAAATATGCAAGCAGCTCATATAACTCAATGCCAGAAAAACAAACAACCCAATCAAAAAGTGGGAAAAAGACCTAAACAGACATTTCTCCAAAGAAGACATACAGATGGCTAACAAACATGTGAAAAGATGCTCAACATCGCTCATTATTAGAGAAATGCAAATCAAAACCACAATGAGATATCACCTCACACCAGTCAGAATGGCCATCATCAAAAAGTCTACAAGCAATAAATGTTGGAGAGGGTGTGGAGAAGAAGGAATGCTCTTGCACTGTTTTGGGGAGTGTAAATTGATACAGCCAGTATGGAAGACAGTATGGAGATTCCTTTAAAAACTAGGAATAAAACCACCATATGACCAAGCAATCACACTCGTAGGCATATACCCTGAGGAAACCAAAATTGAAAAACACACATGTTATCCCATTGTTCATGGCAGCACTATTTACAATAGATAGAACATGGAAGCAACTTAGATGTCCATTGCCAGCTGAATGGATAAAGAAGTTGTGGTACATATACACAATGGAATATTACTCAGTCATAAAAGGAACACATTTGAGTCAGTTCTGATGAGGTGATTGAAACTAGAACCTCTTATACAGGGTGAAGTGAGTCAGAAACAGAAGGATAAATATCGTATTCTAACACACATATATGGAATCTAGAAAAATGGTACTGAAGAATTTATTTTCAGGGCAGCAATGGAGAAGCAGACATAGAGAATAAACTTATAGACATGGGGAAAGGGGAGATGAGGGTGAGATGTATGAAAAGAGTAACATGGAAACTTATATTATCATATACAAAATAGATAGCAAACAGGAATTTGCTATATGGCTCAGGAAACTCAAACAGGGGTTCTGTATCAACCTAGAGGGGTGGGATGAGGAGGGAGATGGGAGAGAGGTTCAAAAGGAAGAGGATATATGTATACCTATGGCTGATTCATGTTGAGGTTTGACTGAAAACAAATAAATCCTGTAAAGCAATTATCCTTTCAATAAAAAACTAAAAAAGAAAAAAATAATAAGGAAATGGACAAAAATTGAGGAAGAAAATGGGATCTTTTTTTTTTTTTTTTTCTGTAGATAATCAAGGGAGTGGTAGGACCTTACAGGTGGAAAAAACAAACTAGGTACTTATTTATGGAGCAAAGGAGAGGACAATCAGAATGCAATGTTAGGGACTTCCCTGGTGGTCCAGTGGCTAAGATTCTGGGCTCTCAATGTAAGGGGCCTGAATTTGATCCCTGGTCAGGGAACTAGATCTACATGCCACAACTAAGAGTTTGGATGCTGCAACTAAAAATCCCATGTGCCACAACTAAGACCCATCACAGTCAAATAAATATGTATTAAATAAATACATTAAACTATGGCCCACATTAAAAAGGAATGTAGTGATAGATATCAGTAATAATAAAAACAAAATAATAATTCTTTAAAAAGTACATATAAAGTAATACAATATAAATTATAATGTATCATATCCTTATGTGTGTGCTCAGTTGGGTCCCACTCTTTGTGACCCCATGGACTGCAGTCTATAGCCTGCCAGGTTCCTCTGTCCATGGGATTGTCTAAGCAAGCAAACTGGAATGGGTTGCCATTTCCTCCTCCAGGGGATCTTGACCCAGGTATCAAATCCATGTCTCCTGTGTTTCCTGCATTTCAGACAGATTCTTTACAACTGAGACACCTGGGAACTCCTTTTTTAAAATTTATTTATTTATTTTATTTGGAGGCTAATTACTTTACAATATTGTAGTGGTTTTTGTCAAACATTGACATGAATCAGCCACGGGCACACATGTGTTCCCCATCCTGAATCCCCCTCCCACCTCCCTCCCCCATCCCATGCCCCAGGGTCATCCCAGTGCACCAGCCCTGAGCACTGTCTCATGCATCAAACCTGGACCAGTGATTCACTTCACATATGATAATATACACGTTTCAATGCTACCCTCTCAAATCATCCCACCCTTGCCTTCTCCCACAGAGTCCAAAAGACTGTTCTTTACATCTATGTTTCTTTTGTTGTCTTGCATATAAGGTCATTGTTGCCATCTTTCTAATTCCATATATATGCATTAGTATACTGCATTGGTGTTTTCCTTTCTGATTTACTTCACTCTGTAAAATAGGCTCCAGTTTCATCCACCTCATTAGAACTGATTCAAATGTATTCTTTTTAATGGCTGAGTAATACTCCCTTGTGTATATGTACCACAGCTTTCTTATCCATTCATCTGCTGATGGACATCTAGGTTGCTCCCATGTACTGGATATTGTAAACAGGGCTGTGATGAACACTGGGGGTACACGTGTCTCTTTCAATTCTGGTTTACTTGGTGTGTATGCCCAGCAGTGGGATTGCTGGGTTGTATGGCAGTTCTATTTCCAGCTTTTTAAGAAATCTCCACACTGTTCTCCATAATGGCTGTAATAGTTTGCATTCCCACCAACAGTGTAAGAGGGTTCCCTTTTCTCCACACCCTCTTCAGCATTTATTGTTTGGAGACTTTTTTGATGGCAGCCATTCTTACTGGCGTGTGATGGTACCTCATTGTGGTTTTGATTTGCATTTCTCTGATAAGGAGTGATGTTGAGCATCTTTTCATGTGTTTGTTAGCCATCTGTATGTCTTCTTTGGAGAAATGTCTGTTTAGTTCTTTGGCCCATTTTTTGACTGGGTCACTTATTTTTCTGGAATTGATCTGCAGGAGCTGCTTGTATATTTTTGAGATTAATTCTTTGTCAGTTGCTTCATTTGCTATTATTTTCACCCATTCTGAAGGCTGTTTTTCACCTTGCTTATAGTTTCCTTCATTGTGCAGAAGCTCTTAAGTTTAATTATGTCCCATTTGCTTATTTTTGCTTTTATTTCCAGTATTCTGGGAGGTGGGTCATAGAGGATCCTGCTGTGATTTATGTCAGAGAGTGTTTTGCCTATGTTCTTCTCTAGGAGTTTTATAGTTTCTGCTCTTATGTTTAGATCTTTAATTCATTTTGAGTTTATTTTTGTGTATGGTGTTAGAGAGTGTTCTAGCTTCATTCTTTTACAAGTGGTTGACCGATTTGGGGAACTCCTTAAACTATGCTAAAACATTCACCTACTTATCTCATTTAACCCTTACCTTCACCCAGTGAGGTAGGAATTACTGTGATCCCCGCTTCCCAGATGACAAAGTTGAGGCACTGAGCTTTTAGGTGCCTCGCGCTGGTGGCATAGCCACCAAAAAGACCTTAAACAGAGGCTTGCCTAGGCTGAATGCCTTGCCTTCCCAACACTAGATAAGTATGCTCTGACTCTAGATATGAGATCTGAATAGAACTGTCAGAAATGGAGGATCCTCGCATAAACAGTCAGCAAGTTCAAATATACAGTTGCACTGATGCATTTTAACCTCCAAAAGCATCAATCGCCAGAGGAAGCATGGCAGCAGTCTGCAATCCTGAATTTCAAGTACAGTTGGAAGGTGATTTCAGCAAGGATTTTTTCATCTAAATCAAGTAAGACAAGGAAGCTGGAACAAGCCACAAAATTTAATTTAGAAAAAGGGCCACAGAAGGAGACCTTTGCATCTTTATGGGGTTTCCTTGTGTGTGTCTGGAAATGGGGAGGAAGGAGACCTGGAAGGGAGCTCTTTGTGTGATATAAATGATCACAGCTCAATGCTTAGCAAAACGTCTTAGAGAAATTTCTTTCTGCCAGGCCAGAAAGAATAATAGTAAACACCAAGTACTTATTACATACCAGGCACTGGCTGGGTTCAAGTGTTTTCCATACATTATCTGATTTGATCCTCATAAAACCTCTGATGAGGCACAAGTAGGAAAATCAGCCTTGCTTTACAGAAAGAATGGAGAAACACAATATAACTTAAAAATGAGCTAAATGGAAAAACTGCTGTATTTATGCAAAATAAAATTAGGCAAATAAAGATAAATGGCTTGTAAATTTGTATACCTTTCTATAATTCCTGGAGAAAGGGATTTTGAAATTTACTCATATTAAATTGCACCTATTAATTTTCAGTTATTTATTGAAATGAAAGACTGTTTTATCACATGCTCCCCATTCCCCCAAATTAAATGGCATTTCTATCAGATCAATGGTTAGTGAAAGTGAAAGTATTAGTCACTCAGTCATGTCTGACTCTTTGCAACACCATGGACCTATAGTCCACCAGGCTCCTCTGTCCATTAGATTTTCTAGGCAAGAGTACTGGAGTGGGTTGCCATTTCCTTCTCCAGGGGGTCTTCATAAACCAGGGATCAAACCCACATCTCAGATGGGTTCTTTACCACTAGTGCCACCTTGGGGGATTTTTAAAAATGAAAACAAAGCAAGAGAGAGACAAAAGAAACAAAAAACACCTCCAGATATCTGAATTGTTTCTGGATAAAACTATTCTTTAAAATATCTAAGTAAATACTGAATAAAACTCAGAGAGAGAGAAAGAGAATATATCTTCATATAATTATAGAAATGATCAGGGATACATTGGATATGCATAGAACGATCTCTTTATGTTATACTGAAAAACTAAGTCCAAAAGATATCTCTTCCCATATGAAATCAACTCCCATCCTCACCCAAAGGAAAGGAAATGTACAATAATGGAAGAAACTTCCATTTTAAACAAAAGCTAGAAACAGCCACAATAACAAACTATAACCTAGAAGACTAGCAACCAAATGCAGTGTAATTTGAACCAAAACAGGAATAGATGTTAAGATAGGTCTAAATATTCTGCATATATTAGAGAGTAATTGATAATAATTATCAAGCCTGTACCACATGCCCAAAAGTGTTCTAAATATAAACTAATTTAATCTTAACAATGCTGTGAGGTAGTTACTATTACTACCCTCCTTGAGAAGCAATGAAACAGAGGAACATAGAGCATAAGTAACTTGCCCAAGATCACACAACTATTGTACTAATTATCAGAACTAGAGCTGAAACTCTGGGATTTAAGTAGAGTGCAAAGCTCTCTGAGTGTCACAAGAATTCCTTGCTTGTGAGCACGTTCTAGTGCAGGGCTGGGCTGGGGGCTTCCTTAAAGCTATTCTCTGACACAAAGTGGCAGGGAAGGTAGTCCTAAATAGAACATCTTTCAGGAAGAAACAAGTGGTGAGTGTGGCAGCAGGAGGGGAAGAGAGCCATCAATCTGTGTGTGTGTACGCTAAATCACTTAAATTGGGTCCAATTCTTTGTGACCCCATGGACTGTAGCCCCCCAGGCTCCTCTGACCTTGGGATTTTCCAGGCAAGAATACTGGAGTGGGTTTCCATACCCTCCTCTAGGGGAACTTCCCGACTCAGGGACTGAACCTGTGTCTCTGACATCTCCTGCGGTGGCAGGCAAGTTCTTTGCCACTAGCGACACCTGGGAAGCCCCAGTCTGTCTGGAGAAGAGCAAATGCCAGCTCATTGCTCAAGAAGCCTGTAGCACAGGGGTTTTACTGCCAGACTCCCAGACCAATCTCATCAGGCTGAGCTGCACAATCCATGTAAACCCATTCTAAGATTTTGTATTAAAATCCAAGCAGACTGAAGCCATGTGTGCCCCTCTCACACAATTCTTCAGCAAACACATGGTCTATAACACAGGTCTTATGGTATATTTTGAAGATAGTTTTTATATTGTTCAACCCAAGGAAGACTGTTCACCGACTATGGTGTTGGTTGATCACCAGAAAAAAGATGGGGAGGTGCACAGTGCCTCCTTCACTCCTTTAGCCCAAGATATGAAAAATTTAAATATAACAAAATAGAAATGTTTAAAACCTAAGAAGAAACCATGAGAGACTTTAAACAATAAGTTTAGGGTGCTTGATCAAAAAAGTTTGGAGACTAGTCCTATGTCAGTTTTTGTTTTTTTTTTTTTAAAGACCATATAATCCGAGTGTCAACTTAAAAAGTAGTCACAACCTAAAAGTTGTGAGCTATGTTTTATTTGGTAGGAATTTTTAGGACCTCAAGCCCTAGAGACAGCATTTCAAGTAACCCTGAGAAAAGCGGTCTGAGGAAGCGGGGGGAGGAGTCAGGTTATATAGAAGCTTGCAACAAAGGGCAGGAAGTCTGAACACCAAAAAATTATTGTTAATTAAAGGAAGTCAAAGAGTCAGACAGGACTGAGTGACTGAATTGAACTGAACTGAACTGAAAGGAAGTCAGATATCTCACGTTAAGAAATTTAGTACTTTTCTATGTATGGGAAGATTCAAGAGTCTGGGCTCACTGAAATCATTCCTTTCATATACACCTCTACTATCTGGGGCCAGCATCATATATTTGTCACATCTTGAGCTCCTCAGAGTTCCCCATAGAGAGCGGCTACTACCTGATGACTACTACCTGATTTTTCTCCTTTCTGGGAGCTCTCAAAGGCTGGAATCTCTGACAACTGTGACATCCTTGTCTATTGATATGGCAGGAAATATTCCAATTCTCATTAGTTAGGTCATGGTGGAGAGGTCTGACAGAATGTGGTCCACTGGAGAAGGGAATGGCAAACCACTTCAGTATTCTTGCCTTGAGAACCCCATGAACAGTATGAAAAGGCAAAATGATAGGATACTGAAAGAGGAACTCCCCAGGTCAGTAGGTGCCCAATATGCTACTGGAGATCAGTGGAGAAATAACTCCAGAAAGAATGAAGGGATGGAGCCAAAGCAAAAACAATACCCAGTTGTGGATGGGACTGGTGACAGAAGCAAGGTCCGATGCTGTAAAGAGCAATATTGCATAGGAACCTGGAATGTTAGGTTCATGAATCAAGGCAAATTGGTACTGGTTAAACAGGAGATGGCAAGAGTGAACGTCGACATTCTAGGAATCAGCGAACTAAAGTGGACTGGAATGGGTGAATTTAACTCAGATGACCATTATATCTACTACTGCGGGCAGGAATCCCTTAGAAGAAATGGAGTAGCCATCATGGTCAACAAAAGAGTCTGAAATGCAGTACTTGCATGTAATCTCAAAAACGACAGAATGATCTCTGTTCGTTTCCAAGGCAAACCATTCAGTATCACAGTAATCCAAGTCTATGCCCCAACCAGCAATGCTGAAGAAGCTGAAGTTGAATGGTTCCATGAAGACCTACAAGACCTTTTAGAACTAACACCCAAAAAAGATGTCCTTCTCATTATAGGGGACTGGAATGCAAAAGTAGGAAATCAAGAAACACCTGGAGTAACAGGCAAATTTGGCATTGGAATACGGAATGAAGCAGGGCAAAGACTAATAGAGTTTTGCCAAGAGAATGCACCGGTCATAGGAAACACCTTCTTTCAACAACACAAGAGAAGATTCTACACATGGACATCACCAGATGGTCAACACTGAAATCAGATTGATTATATTCTTTGCAGCCAAAGATGGAGAAGCTCTATTCAGTCAGCAAAAACAAGACCGGGAACTAACTGTGGCTCAGATCATGAACTCCTTATTGCCAAATTCAGACTGAAATTGAAGAAAGTAGGGAAAACCACTAGACCATTCAGGTATGACCTAAATCAAATTCCTTATGATTATACAGTGGAAGTGAGTAATAGATTTACGGGACTAGATCGATAGATAGAGTGCCTGATGAACTATGGACTAAGGTTCATGACACTGTACAGGAGACAGGGATCAAGACCATCCCCATGGAAAAGAAATGCAAAAAAGCAAAATGGCTGTATGGAGAGGTCTTACAAATAGCTGTGAAAATAAGAGAAGCAAAAAGCAAAGGAGAAAAAGAAAGATATAAGCATCTGAGTGCAGAGTTCCAAAGAAGAGATAAGAAAGCTTTCCTCAGCGATCAATGCAAAGAAATAGAGGAAAAGAACAGAATGGGAAAGACTAGAGATCTCTTCAAGAAAATTAGAGATACCAAGGGAACATTTCATGCAAAGATGGGTTCGATAAAGGACAGAAATGTTATGGACCAAACAGAAGCAGAAAATATTAAGAAGAGGTGGCAAGAATACACAGAATTGTACAAAAAAAGATCTTCACGACCAAGATAATCATGATGGTGTGATCACTCACTTAGAGCCAGACATCCTGGAATGGGAAGTCAAGTGGGCCTTAGAAAATATCACTATGAACAAAGCCAGTGGAGGTGATGGAATTCAGTTGAGCTATTTCAAATCCTGAAAAATGATGCAGTGAAAGTGCTGCACTCACTATGCCAGCAAATTTGGAAAACTCAGCAGTGGCCACAGGACTGGAAAAGGTCAGTTTTCATTCCAATCCAAAAGAAAGGCAATGCCAAAGAATGCTTAAACTACTGCACAATTGCACTCATCTCACATGCTAGCAAAGTAATGCTCAAAATTCTCCAAGCCAGGCTTCAGCAATACGTGATGTCCAAGCTGGTTTTAGAAAAGGCAGAGGAACCAGAGATCAAATTGCCAGCATCTGCTGGATCATGGAAAAAGCAAGAGAGTTCCAGAAAAACATCTATTTCTGCTTTATTGACTATGCCAAAGCCTTTGACTGTGTGGATCACAATAAACTGTGGAAAATTCTGAAAGAGATGGGAATACCAGACCGCCTGACCTGCCTCTTGAGAAATCTGTATGCAAGTCAGGAAGCAACAGTTAGAACTGGACATGGAACAACAGACTGGTTCCAAATAGGAAAAGGAGTATGTCAAGGCTGTATATTGTCACCCTGCTTATTTGACTTCTGTGCAGAGTACATCATGAGAAATGCTGGGCTGGAAGAAGCACAAGCAAGAGTCAAGATTGCTGGGAGAAATATCAATAACCTGAGATATGCAGATGACACCACCCTTATGGCAGAAAGTGAAGAGGAACTAAAAAACCTCTTGATGAAAGAGAAAGAGAAGAGTGAAAAAGTTGGCTTAAAGCTCAACATTCAGAAAACTAAGATCATGGCATCTGGTCCCATCACTTCATGGTAGATAGATGGGGAAAGAGTGTCAGAAATTTTTTTAGGGGGGAGGGGGCTCCAAAATCACTGCAGATGGTGATAGCAGCCATGAAATTAAAAGATGCTTACTCCTCGGAAGGAAAGTTGTGACCAACCTAGATAGCATATTCAAAAGCAGAGACATTACTTTTCCAACTAAGGTCCATCTAGTCAAGGCTATGGTTTTTCCAGTAGTCATGTATGAATGTGAGAGTTGAACTGTGAAGAAAACTGAGCCCTGAAGAATTGATTCTTTTGAACTGTGGTGATGGGGAAGACTCTTGAGAGTCACTTGGACTGCAGGGAGATCCAGCCAGTCCATTCTGAAGGAGATCAGTCCTGGGTGTTCTTTGGAAGGAATGATGCTGCAGTTGAAACTCCAGTACTTTGGCCACCTCATGCAAAGAGTTGACTCATTGGAAAAGACCCTGATGCTGGGAGGGATTGGGGGCAGGAGGAGAAGGGGACGACAGAGGATGAGATGGCTGGATGGCATCACCGACTCGATGGATGTGAGTTTGAGTGAACTCCGGGAGTTGGTGATGGTCAGGGAGGCCTGGAGTGCTGTGATTCATGGGGTCGCAAAGAGTCGGACAAGACTGAGTGACTGAACTGAACTGAACATATCTATGTATATATATAAAAGTGGATTTATGCCTCCAAGTGTAAATAGTAGTTCACTGTACTATAACATTTATATTTCTCTATATATCTATGTGGATATAAATATAAACTTAACCTTCACGATTCCATGAGATACACTTTCAGAAAGCAGTCCTATCTTTAGAGTCAATGGGTAATAATCATAATGATAAATAAATGGTTCACTTCATTCTATATAATATATATGTAATCTGTTATATATATATGTATTTATATATATATAAATATGACAGGTATATATATATACATATATAGAGAGAGAGACAGAGACATAGAGACAGAGAGAGATTCTCTTATGCCTGAGGGGATTGGCTTAGAACCCCTTGGATACCAAAATCCATGAATGCTCCAATTCCTTACATTTGGCCCTCTGTATCTGTGGGTTCCTCATCCCTGGATTCAACAATTTCACTATCAAATAGTAATTTTGGCTGGCAGTTGCTGGGATCCAAGAACAGAGTGGACACTATGCAGTGGACACCACTAATGCTGGACATTGTTGCTGACACGTCCTCAGGGACTAGGAGGATGCCCTAACTTTCCCTGTGTTACTGAGTTATTCACTAGTTTCAAATTCCCAGAAGTGGTTGTCTGACTCCATGATGGAATGTGGGTTATGGTCTATGCCAGTGCAGGGGAGAAAAATCTGTCACTCCAAAATGTGTCTCTTTGGTTATGGATTATTTTGAGCTGAAAACCATCAAGGCTCAAAGGACTCGGAAGATCCTTTTACCTTTCCCCCTAACCGCCTAAGTGAAGTGAAGTGAAAGTCATTCAGTCGTGTCCGACTCTTTGCGACCCCATGGACTACACAGTCTATGCAGTTCTCCAGGAGTGGGTATCCTATCCCTTCTCCAGGGGATCTTCACAACCCAGGAATCAAACCAGGATCTCCTACACTGCAGACATGTTCTTTACCAACTGAGCTAGCAGGGAAGCCCTAAGAACCACCTAAGAGAATGTAGAGAGAGGACCAGTTCCAGGAAGGGAGCTATCACTATAGATAACTTATAGACAAAGAGGAACCTAGCAGAGTCTGTTAAAATTCCTCTTTGTGTCCTATTGTCTCCACATGGCCTAGCAAATATTTGTTTACCAAACATTTGCTTTCTATCACCATGTGAATTGCCTTCCTCCCTTCAAAGCCTCAAACCTCTACCCCCAACATCCTATTGTCTTTAGCTGAAAATGGTATTTAAGGTGACGGCTCCAGCCTTGTTGGCAAGTTATTCACTTCTCCTAGGTCTCTCCCTTGTGGCTCAGCTGGTAAAGAATCCACCCACAGTGCGGGAGACCTGGGTTTGATCCCTGGGTTGGGAAGATCCCCTGGAGAAGGGGAAGGCTACCCACTCCAGTATTCTGGCGTGGAGAATTCCATGGATTATACAGTCCATGGGATCACAAAGAGTCAGACATAACTGAGTGACTTTCACAGTTCTCTCCCATGTATACATGTTACTAAAGTTTTTATTTTCTCCTGTTTATCTGTCTCATGTCAACTTAAGTCTTAGATCAAACAGAAGAACCTAGAAGGATAGAGGAAAACTTCTTCTTCCCTGACACCTGGTTAGCCTGGGGCACAGAGAGAGAACAATTTCATCTTCCCTAATGTGAGGCAGGAATCTGCATCAAATGATGGGCTCCCACTGAAAGAGAGCAGGATATGCCAGCCCCAAATATGACTCTTTGGCATAAGGATTATCTTGAACTGCTTATTTAAAAAAAAGTTTCTAACATAGGAGAAACTCTGAAAACTGAATAGAAGTTACCCTTCTATAAGAGACATTTACATTTATAAGAAAAAAAAATATTGGTAATTATATCTGTCTGGTGGCTCAGTGATAAAGAATCTGTCTGCCAATGCAGGAGACTTGGGTTTGATCCCTGGGTGGGGAAAGATCCCCTGGAGAAGGAACTGGCACCCCACTCCAGTATTCTAGCATGGAAAATCCCATGGACAGAGGAGCCTGGCAGGCTACAGTCCATGGCGTTGCCAAGAGTTGGACACGACTGAGTGACTAAACAGTAACAGCTTCCTCTCTGTACCAGGAAGAAGCAGATGATTAAATCTCTAGAAACTCATCAGTGGGAAAGGCAACAACCTAAATCAGCATAACAACTGTGCTTTTCCTGATAACCTACCCTAACTGCCCAGCCCCAACATCTTTAGCTGAACAAAGGTTTTAAGTTTGTTTGGACCATTTCGGGGAGCTACTCAGTTTTTCTGGATATCTCCCATGTACATAGCAACCCTATGTATTATTAAACTTCTGTTTGTTTTTCTCCTGTTAATCTGTTATTACGAGAGGCACAAGGGGCTCAGCCCGGAACCTACAAAGGTGGAGAGAAAATGATTTTTCCTCTCCTACACCAACAATAGGAAGAGGCTGAATGTTGGACAGCTGCAATAATGAAAACTGCCCACTACAGCATGTCTTAGCAATCCACAATGGCTGAGAGCATGGGTGTTAGATTGAGTCAACAGACTGAAAAAAAAAAAAAAGTCCAATATTTGCCAGCTGTGTGACTTGACTTCTTTTCTTAAAGTGGGTTACACCATAGAATTAAGCCCTAAAGCAAACAATGGACACAATGCATTCATTTCTCTCCTTGTACCTAGAATGGTGCTAGCTATGTGACCTCTTTGGAAAAACAGAAAATGGTCCCTCAAATCTTTTATTCTAAGGCTTAATTCTCTGGCTAAATTCCTTATGGAGTGGCTACAGGCTGAGCACATCATTTACCCTTTCTATGTCTGTCTTTTCATTTTAATGTCTAATGTGCCGGTAAAAATTTTTACTTTGTTCATATTTTTAAAGAGGCTGTAATGAACTAAGGCATGTAAAGCCCTTAAAACAGCACAAGACATAATAACTCATGTCACTGTCATCAATATCCCATTTGTATTTTCTGCTTTTTTCTGTAATACAGGTGCTCAGTAAGTAGAGGAATGAACAGAAAAAGATAAAGTGGTTTCGGAATAGGGGGGCAGTAGTGAAAATGGAAAGGAAGTAGGTTTCTGAAATGCTGAAACGTGGCTCAGATGGTTCCATGGGACTTGGAATTCCACAGGGTATGGAGAGTGGCAATAACTCAGAGTTGTGAACTTGGGTAACTGAATGAATAGTGGTGCCATTCATAAAAAGAGAAAAGAAAAAAAAAAAACATAGAGAGAAGCTGTGCTAAGTTTGGGACATTTGGGTACTTCATCTTAAAAGCACTCTGGAAGAGTGGCTATTTATTCAAAAAGATCTCCTGCTAAACCTGAAGAATCCACTGATCATGATGGAATCCAAAGCATATCAAGAAGAGCGCCACATTTGGTGGTTCTTGGTGGATGGTTGCAGGTCACAGAAACAATACCTTAGGGAGAAGAAGTAGGAGGGTAAAGGAATTTATTTTTGTAATATAGGAAAATACTATAGAATGAATTGGGAAAAATATAGCAGAGCCTCACAAAGAGATGATAGTTGCCAAGGAACTAGTGGAGGCAGAAAGGACTGCCTCCTGGTCTTTTTCTTGAGCTGGTTTCTTTATTCTTTATCTGAAGATTAGCCTTTTCTGCTACCCAGGCCACATGTTGAGAGATGGCTATGTCACCTATAGCAGACAGCAGTGTTACATCCAGCCTTCTCCAAATCCTTTTTGCACGTCCCTTAGCTTTGGTATACTTTCCCTTCCAATAGTTAGCACCTGTGACTCTGTTTAGAGGCCTGCCAAGGGGACAATAAAGTCCTGTTGACTGGATGTAGCAGAAATGAAAGTGCCTGGGAATTTATATTCCCCCACACCTAGCTCTTAGCCAATGATAATGGCTGAAGGCCTTTGAATATCATACTTCCTTGCCTCAAATCAGGAAAATTCCAAGGTATAACATATTCCAGCGTTCTGCTGGAGGATGAGATTGAGTTCCTCTATCCTATCTGGGACTTTTGCCTCCTCCTTTTTTCTTCCCTATTTCCATCAGTCCCTTACTAAATTTTTCCTGTGCACACTGACTCCATGAGTTATTTGCAGATATATCCTCATTTCAAGGTCTGCTCCAGGGGAACCCAACTATTATGTGTTCAATTGTGTCCCTTGCAAAAATTTATGTTAGAAATAAGGTCATTGCAGGTGTAATTAGTTAAGATGAGGTCATTATGTTGGACCCTAATCCAATATGACTAGTGTCCTTATGAAAACGGGAAATTTAGACATAAACAGACATGCATAGCAGGAAGACAGAGAGGATGACCCTGTGACTAAAATGACGTGTCTACAAGCTAAAGAGTGCCAAAGATTCCCAGCAAGCCCAGAAGCTAGAAGAGGCAAGGAAAGAGCCTCCCCTGGGACCACCAAAGAGAACATGCTCTTGATTTCAGACTTCTGGCCTCCAGAATGTGAGAGAACAAATTTATGTTGTTTTTAACAACTCAGCTTTTGGTATTTTGTTATGGCCGCCCTAGAAATTAATGCACTAATCACAACAACCCTGCTCCCAACCTTTTGCAACTCTTTAAGAGATCAACGTAGACTGACACTAGATTCTCTCAGATCCTTCTCCCAATTGCCAGGGTATAGATTTTAATTGATTCACCCTATCCTTCAACTCTATCTAGGGGATGGAGTAACAGGGAAACAAACATCAATATTGTGACCCAGAGGAAACAGTTCCCATAGAGAAGGGGAACACTATTTTTCTCTGGAACAGAAAGACACCCCCAAACTGGCTACTACCAAGAGACTTCTTATAATGGACTTTTCCAGTCCTTCATATAGTTCTAATGACAAACTGGCATATATCCAACAAGAATTGTTGAAGGAGTTTGGTTATTTTTTTCAAAATCAGAAGATGTTCCAAATTTATAGGGTGTCCAAAATATGAGATTTTAAAAAGCTCAAGGTTGATTAGTATTGCATTTCAATTCCCTGATTTGACTTCTCAGTGTCAGCAATGCATGCTCCAGAATAGCATTAATTCAGAATGAACAACAAATCCTGCTGTGTACTGAAACATGAAGTCAATTTATGTCAAATGTTGTTTCACAGAGTTTGAAACATAATAAACAGAAATCTTACCCATATATCTAGGACTTTACTTCGCAGAACAGTATTTCCTCTTTTTAAACTAACTGTAAAAAAGAAAAAAAGAAATGGAGTTAGGGGAAGATTTTTTTGTTTGTTGTTTTCTTATGACTCAAACTGAAAGCAGAACAATTTGCACATTGGCTCAGAGGGTGAATTTCATTTCCACTATCTCAGCAGCGGCCAATTTGAACTTGATTCAAAGTTGATTGTTTTCAGGCAGTTCTGAGCATACATATATTTGCTAATGGACAGGCACTGAGTCTCATTTTTCTTCTACTTCTCTACTAATCTAGTAATGAGCCATGATTTTCAGCAATTTGAACATACGTGCCATGAGATGAAGTATAATTTACTTATTTCAATATCCACCTTTCTTCTTAAAGAACATTTATCTTCACTTTTAAGGCAGAGGAATTTCAAAGAAAGGAACCTGGCTACTGGAAGTTTCTTCTTGAGCAGAGAGTCATAGTGGCTTTCTAATACACAGGCTTAACTAACACTGTCAGTTACCCACAAGTAGATCTTGCAATGAACATTCTCATGCAAGTGTTTTATGAAGGATGGGTTCCTAGGAGAGCCTGGCAAGATGAAATAGGGTAGGGGAGGGGAAGCAAGCAAGCAAAGGTGGGACTTCAAGCCAAGTCCTGATCCAGAGTAAGTTACACCTCAGTTTGTCCTGTTTTCAGGTCAGTAACTGGGTTGTCTTCCTCTTGCAGCAGTGAGTCATTGGATAAGGGTTCCTCATTGCTCTTATCTGAGTGTTTGTGTCTCCCTCAAATTTATATGTTTATAAATCTCCAAGGTGATTAGTATTAGGAGGTAGAGTCTTTTAGGAGTTGATTAGGTGATGAGAGTGGTGCCTAAAAGAAACCTTATTTAGTTCCCTTGCCCCTTCTGACCTGTGAAGATACAGGAAGCCTACAACCCAGAAAGGGGCCCTCACCTGATTAGGCTGGCACCCTAATCTTCAACTTCCACCCTCCAGAATTGTAGGAAACAAATTTATGCTGCTTGCTCAAATAGTTGGGAGAAAAGTAGAAACAGTGACAGATTTTATTTTCTTGGATTCCAAAATCACTGGAGACAGTGACTACAGTCATGATAGTAAAAGACACTTGCTCCTTGGAAGAAAAACTATGACAAACCTAGACAGCATATTAAAAAGAAGAGACATCACTTTGCCAACCAAGTCCCATGTAGTGAAAGCTATGGTTTTTCCAGTACTCTTGTGCAAATGTGAGAGTTGTACCATAAAGAAGGCTGAGCACTGAGGAATTGATGTTTTTGAATTGCGGTACTGGAGAAGACTATTGAGAGTCCCTTGGGCTGCAAGGAGATCACACTAGTCATCCTAAAGGAAATCAATCCTTAATATTCATTGGAAGGACTGATGCTAAAGCTGAAGCTCCAGTACTTTGGCCACCTGATGCAAAGAGCCAACTCACTGGAAAAAACCCTGATGCTGAGAAAGACTGTGGACAGGTGAAGGGGACGACAAAGGTTGAGATGGTTGGATGACATCACTGACTCAATGGACATGAGCTTAAGGAAATACCAGGAGATAGTGAAGGATAGGGAAGACTGGTGTGCTGCAGTGTGCAGGGTCACAAAGCATCAAACACAACTTAGCAAATGAACAACAACAACAATAAGCTATCTAGTCTGTGGTATTTTGGTATTTTATTATGACAACTCAAAGAAACTAAGATGGGGATTGGAAGGGCCTGTGAACTCCCAGGAACTTCCAACTTGCTTATGTTGTAACAGCAGACTCAGTAACCCAAAGGCAGGCCTCTAAAGACAGTTCCAGGTGTGTGAGTTAGAACCAAAAGCAATATATTCATTCCAACTCTGTATTTCAATTTACTGCTGTTTTATGACCTTAAGTAGCTGTTTTTGAAGAGCTTTTTTTTAAAAAAAAAATATGGAGAGATAGAGAGAGACTCTCTGTTAATGCAGTGGATTATATAAATTGGTTTTCTAATATGTTATCATCTTTGCACTTAAGCAATACTGCTAATACAACATGATGTATCATCTTTTTCAAATATTGCTGCATTGGGTTTAAAATTTTGCTTAACATATTTGTACCTATATTCATTGATGAAATCTACCTTTAATAATTTTTTTTCTTGTATGGGCTTTGAATAGCTTTGAATATTGCAGGGGAAGAAAAAATAATATTCACTACATCCTTCTAAGTTTTCAACTGGGAAGCCTGTAACAAAAAGAGTAATAAGAGAAAAATCAACAGAAGTCTGACAGCTCTACAGTCAATCTTAAGGGAAATCAGTCTTAAATATTCATTGGAAGGACTGACACTGAAGCTGAAACTCCAATACTTTGGCCATCTAATGCGCAGACCCAAATCATTGGAAAAGACCCAATGCTGGGGAATATTGAAGGCAGGAGGAGAAGGGGACAACAGAGAATGATATGGTTAGATGGCATCACTGACTCGATGGACATGAGTTTGAGCAAGCTCTGGGAGTTGGTGATGGACAGGGAAGCCTAGTGTGCTACAGTCCATGGGGTTGCAAAGAGTTGGACATGACTGAGCTGAACTGAACCTCATGTACACACAGGACATACCCAATTCTGATAGAGATGACTTAGAACTCAGGCTTTTTCTTTACACTTCTTTATTGGAGTACAGTTGCTTTACAATGTTGTGTTAGCTTCTGCTGTACAGCAAAGTGATCAGCTATTTGTATACCAGCATGCTAAATAGCTTCAGTCATATCCGACTATTTGTGACCCTATGGACTGTAGCCAGACAGGCTCCTCTGTCCATCGGGATTCTCCAGGCAAGAATACTGGAGTGGACTGCCATGCCCTATGCCAGGGGATCTTCCCAACCCAGGGATCAAATAGCGTTTCCTGCAGCTTCTGCATTGCAGGAGGATTTCCTTGTGGCTGAGCCATGGGGAAGCCCATATGTGTATATGTGTATATATATATATATATATATATATATATATATATATATATATAGCCTCTTTTTTGTATTGCTTCTCACTTAGGTCTCTTGTGGAGTCACTGCTCCTTTCTCCTGGGTCCTGGTGTGCACAAGATTTTGTTTGTGCCCTCCAAGAGTCTATTTCCCAGTCCTGTAAGCTCTGGCAGCTCTGTGGTGGGGTTAATGGTGACCTCCTCCAAAAGGGCTTATGCCATACCCAAGTCTGCTGCACCCAGAGCCCCTGCTCCTGTGGCAGGCCACTGCTGACCTGTACCTCCACAGGAGACACTCAAACACAGTTCTGGCTTGGTCTCTGTGGGGTCTCTGGGTCCTGGTGCACACAAGGTTTGTTTGAACCCTCTAACTGTTTCTGGTGGGTATGGGGTTTGATTCTAAACGTGATTTTGCCCCTCCTACCTTCTTTCTGGGGCTTTTTCTTTGCCCCTGGACGTGGGATATCTTTTTTGGTGGGATCTAACATTCTCCTGTCGACGGTTGTTCAGCAGTGAGTTGTAATATTGGAGGTCAACACAGAGCGTTGAGTAGAGTTCCTTGTGCTATACAGAACTCAGGCTTAAACATTAATGCCACCTTCAGCTAAAGACAAAAGAAACAAAAGTGTGTGTGTGGAGGGAGGAGGGCAGGACACTTATGGGATGTTATCAGAAAAAGAACAATAAACAAAAGTAAGGTTTATTATGCAGATGACATAAGGTTTATCATCCATGCCTTCTCTGTTGATTAGAGTTTCTTATGATTTAGTCATCCTTTTCTTCCTTATACAAAGAGTGAGACCCTTACAAAATGGAGATTTCTCTTATAAATGCAAATAGCCTTTACAAAGGAGTAAATTTTACTGTTTACAAAGCTACTCCAGTGTCTTCTGTTTTCCAAAAAAATCCTTATGCCAAAAAGGTGTATTTGGAGTGGTGTATTCAGCTACCCTTCAATATCAAAGTCATACAGGCCTCATAAAATAATTTGGAGTATATTTTCTCATTTGTCTAATTGGAAAGAGTCTATATAAGATGAAAATTATTTCTTTGTTGATGATTTTCTACAACTCCCCATCAAAGTGTCCCCATCAAAGACACTTGGACCTGGATTTTTCAAATTTGTCATCACTGGTATTCCTTTAATGTTTTCTGGAGACTTCAGGTTTTTTTCTTGGAATGAGTTTTGGAAAGTATGGTAATAATTAGAACTGTTAACTAATGGTCCAGTTCTCCTTCCAATTGTCTGATAGGATTACTTTGTACCAAGGTCTTTGAAATTATGTGTGATCTTTTACCTTGCCTTGTCCAGTGAAATGTGAACAGAAGTGATGTGTTGTTCAGTGAGCAGCATTTAAGAGCTAGTGCTTTTCCCAGGTGGCACTAGTGATAAAGAACCTGCTTGCCAATGCAGGAGACATCAGAGACTCAGGTTTGATCCCTGGGTCAGGAAGAACCCCTGAAGGAGAGCATGGCAACCCACTCCACTTTTCTTGCCTGGAGAATCCCACGGACAAAGGAGACTGGCAGGCTACAGTCCATAGGGTCACAAAGAGTCGGACACAACTGAAGTGACTTAGCAAGCACACATGTTTTTCTCTAGTGCTTTTCTCCCCTCTGCTAAGCACCTGGCAAAACGGAGCTGTGGTCAGCCTGAGTCTCTTAAAACTTGGGGACATTATTAGTTCTCAATCACTTTAAATCTTAAAGCTTTTCTGACCACCTAGATGATGTAGGTTACAAATCATGAAAGGCCTGACTCTGTTTTTCTGTCTCACTTATATTTGGCTTGACTTCCTAATGTCAGTTATTTGATATTTTTTAAAATTTTAGATTTTAAAATTGTTTTCATGAGACAGAGAGAGTCTGAATTCTTGACTGACCTCCTGTTTATACTCAGGTTGTTTTGGCCCAAGAATCCTGAGTTTTATTATGATGATTACATTTGACAATATTTCTACATAAAGTATAATTTTGAAACTTTTTCCTCTTCCTACTATTTGCGCGATGGGAGGGTCATTATGTGTTTGGCTAACGATCTGTTTGTTAATGATAGTGATGTATTTGTATTCATACAACACTTGTCCCAGAGAAAACACAATTCTGTTGATTGTGTTGATAAAATTTACTGAAATGAAGCTTTTCACATTAGCATTATACAGACTTTTCAATTTAAGATTTTGGAAATGGTGGGGTCTGGTGGGCCTCCTGACTTCTACTTCAAAATATGGCACCTTGGTATATTAAATATTTTGAATGGAAAGAGTTTGAGAAAACAGCGGAAACAGGAAGGTCACTTTGATCTCATTCCCCACTTCACTCTTTTTCCCTAAAGCAGGTCATGAAACCCTCATATGAGAGGTGCCCTTCTCCATACCCAGAGGGACAGAGCGTCCTTATCTACAAAAACATAGGGGCCCTGGGAAAAAGTAGAACAACACATCTTGCCAAGTTCCCCCCGGTTTGCTACACTTATCTCACACTCCTTAACCCATCATATTTCTCCATGACTGTCCACGATGCATCAAATTTAGCATAAAAATTCTCAGTTCTGTTTCTTTGGATCATCATTACCTTATGAAAGCTCCTCTGTCATGTAAGGTTATGTTAAATAAACTTGTACACTTTTCTTCTCTTAATCTGTCTTTGTCAGTGTGATTTTCAGATCAACCAGAGACACTAAGAGCCTTGAGGATAATTGTTTTCTCCCAAATGTCATAAACATTTGAAGGGTAGGGACTAAACTTATTTTATACTTGATTCATAGAAGCTACCACAGAGCAGTACTCAAGGTGGTGCTAGTGGTAAAGAACCCACCTGCCAATGCAGGAGATATAAGAAATGTAGGTTCAATCCCTGGGTTGGGAAGATTTCCTGGAGGAGGAAATGGCAACCCACTCCAGTATTCTTGCCTAGAGAATTCAATGGACAGAGGAGCCTGGTGGGCTACAGTGCATAGCATGGCAAAGAGTCGGACATGGCTGAAAAAACTCAGCAAATTAATGAAATGGGTACAGAATTCTATTAAGCCTTTTCTGCCACCTCTACTGGTTATCATTATGGTTTTTCTTTTTCTTCTGTGAAAATAAAGCTAAAAAGTTTCTGCCTAAAAATTGCACTGTCTTCTAATATAATCTAAGAGTTGTTTGAGGGGGATAAGGGAAGAAGTTAAAGCACTTCAGGAGAGCAGAGGAAACAGTAGAGGTTTTGTAGGTATTCTTTGAAATTCTGATTAGCCAGGGAACTCCTGCAAGGAGATTTGGCTGCTGAAAGTGGGATTCCAGGTCCCCACCTCCCTTTGAATAGGAAAATACACATATGTGAAAAGCATATATTAAGGAGGGGAAGCATAATCTTAGGAAATGTGATGTTTCAATATTCCTTTTGTAATAAGGCCTATAGACATATAATATCTCTACCATTCATGTAACATGCATTTATTCAGCAAGTGAATAGCATTTTCCTTTTCTTTGGGTATGTACAAGATTTAATTTACTTTCCAGGGGCCCCACATACCCACAAGAGGAATGACCTCTGTACACGAAAAACCCAAAGTAGAGAGGTTTAGAGAAGGGAAAGATTTTCTGCTTGGGGGTGAGTGCGTGGGGGGCTCATAGATATGTGGACATGCTAATAAATTACATTTTGTATTCTTTTGTACACACTTTCTACCTTGACTGTCCCTTTTACATATCTTCTTTGAAGAAATACATGGTTTATAAGCATATATAAAAGTCCAACATTGAACTTCCTACAAGATTCTATTCAAGCAAATTCAAAGACTTCTGCCTTCTTATAGATACTTTTAGAGAAACAAGGAGGAGCTAGGTAATCTCTGTTCAATAAGATACAAAAAAAGAAAAAGAAGAGGCAAACAAATGATAGAGAACCTCTGGTTAATATCTTCATCCTCCTGACTGATAGACTGATGTAGAAAGTAACTTAAAGAACTTTTCAGCAGATGTGAATTTCATTTAGTCTATTAAAAAGTTGCCCAAGAATTTTATTAGAGATCCTAATTATTTTCAGGAGTTTTGAAATATATTACATAAAAGTTTTCTTTCTTAGATCAGGTATGGTTCAAATTTTATTTTCCAGATCCTGCTTTTGATCCAAACAATCTTTAAAGATCAGGTTTTTTAGCAAAAAAGTCTGATTGTGTTTTTGTGCTGATTTTGTTAGTTGCGTTTTTGATTAGTCAAATATATTTTACATTTAATACGGACAGTAGGAATGAGAGATAGGCTTATGTAACACAAAGCAGCCTTCTCAATATGCAAAACTAGGAATGCATGTAGATAAAGTAACCCAAGTCTACACACATGTAACTACATTTCAGTATACATCTATATGTATATTAAAGTAAACATGAGGTCATACTGATGTCTCTGACTTGAAGCCAACATCACAAGGTTTATTCTAGTCCTCCTTCGCTGATTTATAACTCTTTCTCCAACAGTGAGAAATCTGACTCTCATTATCTACTACAATCAACAACAAATATTTACTCTAAGGAGCAAGGTAACAAATATTTTAGGTTTTGCAAGCCATTTAGTGTCTGCCCCAATTCCTGATATAAGTTTTCATGTATCATGAAGTATTAGTTTTCCTTTGAATTTTTTCAGCCATCTCAAAGCGAAAAAATGAAGTTCTTTGTTTGTGGGCTATACAAAAATGAACTGAATTTGGCCCACAGACCCTAGCATGTTGACCTATATTTTCTGCAGTATATTTATTTGTTCAGTCACAGTATTCATGCTTCAGAACTACTCACTGAGATAGACAAATTTATCAATTAGAGCAGTGTTTGCAAACAGTTCATCTTAGTCCTTACAGTCCAAATGCTATTTCCAAAGTTTTTACATCTGATCCTTTCTTCCGCATTCCCAGCAGAGTGCTAGTGTAATGCTGTTCTTTGAAAAGTAGTCTTTTCACGTTTCACAGTCTGCATTTCAACCTAGGATTCCCCAACATCCTGGTTAATATTTTAAAATTTGCATACAGTAAAAATCACACTTTGTGATGTATAATTCTGTGCATTTTGACAGATGTATCTTCCAGTATGGTGCCATACAGCAAAGTCTTATTACTCCAAAATTTCTCTTTCTTTCCCTTAGGAGCCAACCCCTTTCTCAACCTCCATCCAAGGGAAACTATTAATCAGCAATCTTATGGTCAACCCTTCCCTCAATCCCACAAATCCTGACAACTACTGCTCTGTTTTGCTTCCTTATAGTTTTGCCTTTTCCAGAGTGTCATAAATGGGATCATATAATAAATATACAGCCTTTTGGAACAGGTTTTTTTTTTTTCTTTAAAATTTAGCCTAAATGTTCAGGAAAAATGTTTGTTTATCTTCATGAAGAATTGACCCCTTTATCATTACATAATGATATTCTTTATCACTATTGTTTGCTGTGAAGTCTACTTTACTCAGTATTAATAAAGGCTCTTTCATTTTCTTTTGACTAATGCTAGCATTGAACTTTTTCCCTATTCTGTTAACTTACTTGTGTTTTTATATTTGATGTGTATTTCTTTTAGGCAGCATACACCTGGGTCTTGCATTTTCATCCAATCTGGCAATCTCTACCTTTTAAGGTATTAAGACTATTTTCATTTAATGTAACTAGTGATATGTAGTTTTAAATCTATCATCTCGCTATTTGATTTCTATTTGCCCCATCTTGTTTCTTTTCCTCTCCCCCTACTTCAACTTTCTTTTGATTTAATTGATTTTGGGAAGAGTCACATTTTTCAATTCACTCTGCCAGTCTCTGTTTTTTAATTGCTGTACAGTCAGCCTTCTGTATCCTTCAGTTTTGCATTCATGGATTCAACTGAGGGTCAAAAATGTTCCTCTCAAATGCCAGAAAGTTCCAAAAAGCAAAACTTAAATTATTTATACAGTTTTTAATTATTAGTTTTAAACTACAAGTTAAATCACAGTTTGAACAATGATAAACTACTAAATTAAAATTTAGAGATAGAGGAAAAACAAGGAAGAAAAGTTTTATTACATACCTATTAAAATAGATTCTTAAGGACAATACCACATGTTCCAAGAAAATAATCACTTTTGTAAAAGAATTTACTCAATTAAGTCAAACCTTATGCTACTGATATTGTTCAGTAGTACAGTTTCATAAACTCATCTATTTCTGGAAAAATTAGTCCTGGAAATTCTGCATCTTAAGTTTCACCTAGGTTGAGTTTCCCAAGTATTAGACTATAGTGGTGATCTCAGCATATATTGTGGTGGTTCAGTGGTTAAGCGTCCACCTTCCAATGCAGGGGATGCAGGCTCAATCGCTGGATAGGGAACTAAGATCCCACATGCTTTGGGGCAACTAAGCCCAACAAGGGAAGTCTACCCACTGCAACAAAGACCTAGAGCAGTCAAATAATAAGAAGAATAAAGGAAGCTATCACTTTATTCCTAGAATTCTGTCAGAGTGACAACAAGTGAAATCTCTTACTAGGGTATAGTTCTGATGCATGTGGACCTCCCTGTAACATTTCAGACCAGCTTAGTTGATGATTATGAAGGTTAAAATATGCTAATATAAGCTGTAACTGTTGAATTTAAACCACCTTAATCTCTCTCCCATAAAATGTGTGTCATAAGCACTAATATCGGATAAGAATAAATCTGGGAATACAATTTTTTTGATAAGTCAATGTGTTGAGAACATGTCACCCTTTGCATAAGAATAAAAGTGGGAATCTACACGTATTGAAAGGATTAACCACTCTTGAAAATATCTTTGTATTGTAGCACTTGTCTTGCACAAAATTAACATGGGGGAGGTTGTTTCTTCTTTGATTTGACAGCTTTTCCAAAGTTTGCACCCTAGTAAAGGACAACTCTTACCGTTCTGTTGAGCTGGTTAAGATAATAAGCAAACACAATTATTTCTAACATCCCTTCTTGATCATGGGCGCCACTTTCTGAGTTATAAGATGAGAAGAAATCCTTTGGTGCTATCTAGCAGCTGTCTTGGAAGTGATGAACATGGTTTGAGTGTAAAAAAACACCTTTTCAATTGTATTATTCTGAATTTGAGATCTGAACTCAGAGGAAAGCAACATCTTAGCAGTTTCCAAGAAAGGTCCAGAGAGAAACAATACCATATAAAAACCATAGCAGAATTTTTTCCATAATGAACATTTGGAATTTAGTTCATCTCAGTTTTTTACCATTTTCTATAGTTATGAAATTCCCCAAAGCATAAAATAGCAGAAAAATTAACAGACTCTTGATAATGTATAGTCAGGTTGAATGAAGCAAAAATCACTTGCCATCCAAGGAGAATATGCGGAAAGAAAATAATAACTTTTTATTGCTTTACATTCAGAACAGACGGTACTCTAGTGACATTTTATTTTGTCTTCTGAGTTACCAGTATAGGTAGACCTCATTTTATTACAATCCTCTTTATTGTGCTTCACAAATATCGTGTTTTTACAAATTGAAGGTTTGTGGCAATCTTGCATTGAACAAGTCTCTGGGCATCATTTTTCCAACAGCACTTGCCTGCTTCATATCTCTCTGTCATATTTTGGTAATTCTTGCAATATTTAAAAGTTGTTTCATTATTACTATATTTGTTATGGTGATCTATGATTAGTGAATTTTAACATTATTATAACTGTGGTGTTGGAGAAGACTCTTGAGAGTCCCTTGGACTGCAAGGAGATCCAACCAGTCCATTCTGAAGGAGATCAAAGCTGGGATTTCTTTGGAAGGAATGATGCTAAAGCTGAAGCTCCAGTACTTTGGCCACCTCATGAGAAGAGTTGACTCACTGGAAAAGACTGATGCTGGGAGGGATTGAGGGCAGGAGGAGAAGGGGACGACCCAGGATGAGATGGCTGGATGGCATCACGGACTCGATGGACGTGAGTCTGAGTGAACTCCGGGAGTTGGTGATGAACAGGGAGGCCTGGCGTCCTGC
This sequence comes from Capricornis sumatraensis, assembly GCF_032405125.1. NCBI lineage: Eukaryota > Metazoa > Chordata > Mammalia > Artiodactyla > Bovidae > Capricornis > Capricornis sumatraensis. The sequence goes on along the minus strand of NC_091092.1, from coordinate 100,787,931 downwards.
AATTCATGGGGTCACAAAGAGTCGGACACGATTGAGTGACTGAATTGAACTGAACTGAACTGAACTGAACTGAACATTATTATTGCAAACATTTCAACTCCCCACAGGCTCAGATGATGGTCAGCACTTTAAAAAAATAAAGTATTTTTAAAGTAAAGTATGTATTTCTTTTTTAGACAGAATACTACTGCACATTTAATAGAGTACAGAATAGTGTAAAAACAGCTTTTATTTATACTAGGAAATCAATAAAATTGGTGTGACTCATTATTGTGATGGTCTCTTTATTGCAGTGGTCTAGAACCAAATCTGCAGTATATTCAAGGTATGCCTGCATTTCTTTTCTCATAAATGCAAATTTTTAAATGAATAAGTATACTAAATAAACATGGGCATATAAATTCATACTAAAAATACTAAATAAAATATCATTTCTGAAAATTTAAACTTCAGCTTTTAATCTTTGTAAATAGGTAAGAAAGTCTTTTTTCTATATGGACAAAATGTTCACATATAGGTGAAAATATGTAAATTAAAACTATTATTTGGTAATCAATTACTTTGCCCTCTTTATCTCTATTCACTTTTTTTTTAACTTTATTTTACTTTACAATACTGTATTGGTTTTGCCATACATCAATATGAATCTACCACGGGTGTACATGTGTTCCCAATCCTGAACCCCCCTGCCACCTCCCTCCCCATATCATCTCTCTGGGTCATCCCAGTGCACCAGCCCCAAGCATCCTGTATCCTGCATCGAACTTAGACTGGCGATTCGTTTCTTACATGATATTATACATGTTTCAATACCATTCTCCCAAATCATCCCACCCTCTCCCTCTCCCACAGAGTTCAAAAGACTATTCTATATATCTGTGTCTCTTTTGCTATCTCGCATACAGGGTTATCATTACCATCTTTCTAAATTCGATATATATGTGTTAGTATACTGGATTGGTGTTTTCCTTTCTGATTTACTTCACTCTGTAAAATAGGCTCCAGTTTCATCCACCTCATTAGAACTGATTCAAATGTATTCTTTTTAATGGCTGAGTAATACTCCATTGTGTATAGGTACCACAGCTCTCTTATCCATTCCTTTGCTGATGGACATCTAGGTTGCTTCCATGTCCTGGCTATTATAAACAGTGCTGTGATGAACATTGGGGTACACGTGTCTCTTTCCCTTCTGGTTTCCTCAGAGTGTATGCCCAGCAGTGGGATTGCTGGGTCATAAGGCAGTTTTATTTCCAGTTTTTTAAGGAATCTCCACACTGTTCTCCATAGTGGCTGTACTAGTTTGCATTCCCACCAACAGTGCAAGAGGGTTCCCTTTTCTCCACACCCTCTCCAGCATTTACTGCTTGTAGACTTTTGTATCGCAGCCATTCTGACTGGTGTGAAATGGTACCTCATCGTGGTTTTGATTTGCATTTCTCTGATAATGAGTGATGTTGAGCATCTTTTTATGTGTTTGTTAGGCCTCTGTATGTCTTCTTTGGAGAAATGTCTATTTAGTTCTTTGGCCCATTTTTTGATTGGGTCGTTTATTTTTCTAAAATCGAGCTGCAGGAGTTGCTTGTATATTTTTGAGATTTGTTCTTTGTCAGTTGCTTCATTTGCTATTATTTTCTCCCATTCTGAAGGCTGTGTTTTCACCTTGCTTATAGTTTCCTTTGTTGTGCAGAAGCTTTTAATTTTAATTAGATCCCATTTGTTTATTTTTGCTTTTACTTCCAATATTCTGGGAGGTGGGTCATAGAGGATCCTGCTGTGATTTATGTTGGAGAGTGTTTTGCCTATGTTCTCCTCTAGGAGTTTTATAGTTTCTGGTCTTACATTTAGATCTTTAATCCATTTTGAGTTCATTTTTCTGTATGGTGTTAGAAAGTGTTCTAGTTTCATTCTTTTACAAATGGTTGACCAGTTTTCCCAGCACCACTTGTTAAAGAGATTGTCTTTAATCCATTGTATATTCTTGCCTCCATTATCAAAGATAAGATGTCCATAGGTGTGTGGATTTATCTCTGGGTTTTCTATTTTGTTCCATTGATCTATATTTCTGTCTTTGTGCCAGTACCATACTGTCTTGATGACTGTGGCTTTGAAGTATAGCCTGAAGTCAGGCAGGTTGATTTCTCCAGTTCAGCTCCTCTGGGTAAATATCAAAGAAAGTGATTGCTAGATCATATGGTAAGAGTATGTTCAGTTTTGTAAGAAACCTCCAAGCTGTCTCTCAAAGTGGCTGTTCCATTTTGTATTCCCATCAGCAATGGACAAGAATTCCTGCTATTTCATTGACATTGGTATTCTTAGTGCTCTGGATTTTGGCCATTCTAATAGATTTGTAATGGTATCTTTTTTAAAATTAATCTATTTATTTTAATTGGAGGCTAATTACTTTACAATATTGTAGTGGTTTTTGCCATATATTGATATGAATCAGCCATGGGTATACATGTGTCCCCATCTTGTTTTAATTTGTATTTCCCTGATAACATGTGATGTGAGTGTCTTTTCGTATGCTTATTTTCCACCTGTACATCTTTAGTAAGAAGTCTGTTAAGATTTTTGGCTCATTTTTAATCAGGTTTTTTGCTTTCTTATCATTGAGTTTGTATTTTGGTTAACAGTCCTTTATCATATGAGTCTTTGCAAGTATTTTTTCCCAGTCTGAGGCTTGTCTTCTCATTCTCTTGACACTGTCTTTCATAGAACAGAAGTTTTTAATTTTAATGAAGTCTAATATATCAATTATTTATTTCATGGATTGTGCCTTTGGTATTATATCTAAAAAGTCATTACTATACCCAAGGTCATCTACAGCTTCTCCTATGTTATCTTCTAAGAGTTTAATAGTTTTGTGTTTTACGTCTGTGACCCATTTTGAGTTAATTCTTCTTAGTGGTGTAAAGTCTGTATCTAGTTTTATATTTTTGGATGTGGATGCCCAGTTGTTCTGGCATCCTTTCAGAAACACTATATTTTACTATTTTTGCTACTTTGTGAAGGATCGGCTCACTATATTTATATGGGTCTATTTCTGAGTTCTTTGTCCTGTTCCACTGATCTATTTGTCCATTATTTTGCCAATGCCACACTGTCTTGATTCCTATAGATTTATAGCAAGTCTTGAAGTCAGGTGGTGTTAGTCCTCCAAATTTGCTCTCTTTCAATATTGAGATGGCTGTTCTAGATTTTCTGTCTCTCCATGTAAACTTTAGAATAGTTTATCTGTATGCAGAAGATAACTTGCTAGGATTTTGATTGAGATTGTGCTGATGTTAAGTTGGGAAGAAGTGGTATGTTAATAATATTGAGTCTTCATTATTAGAGAAATGCAAATCAAAGCTACAATGATGTACCACCTCACGCTGGTCAGAATGGCTACTGTCAAAAAGTCTACAAACAATAAATGCTGGAGATGGGGTGGAGAAAAGGGAACCATCTTACACTGTTGGTGGGAATGCAAACTATTACAGCCACTATGGAGAACAGTGTGGAGATTCCTTCAAAAACTGGAAATAGAACTGCCATATGACCCAGCAATCCCACTGCTGGGTATACATACCAAGGAAACCATAATTGAAAGAGACACGTGTACTCCAATGTTCATCACAGCACTGTTTATAATAGCCAGGACATGGAAGCAACCTAGATATCCATCGGCAGATGAATGGATAAGAGAGCTGTGGTACATATACCCAATGGAATATTACTCAGCTATCAAAAAGAATGCATTTGAATCAGTTCTAATGAGGTGGATGAAACTGGAGTCTATTATACAGAGTGAAGTAAGCCAGAAAGAAAAACACCAATACAGTATACTAACGCATATATATAGAATGTAGAAAGATGGTAATGATGACACTATATGCAAGACAGCAAAAGAGACACAGAAGTAAAGAACAGACTTTTGGACTCTGTGGGAGGTGAGGGTGGGATGATTTGAGACAATAACATTGAAACATGTATATTATCATATGTGAAATAGATCGCCAGTCCAGGTTCAATGCATGAGACAGGGTGCTCAGGGCTGGTGCACTGGGATGACCTTGAGGGATGATATGGGGAGGGAGGTGGGAGGGGTGTTCCGGATAGGGAACACATGTACACCCATGGCTGATTCATGTCAATGTATGGCAAAAACTACTACAATATTGTAAAATAATTAGCCTCCAATTAAAATAAATAAATTCAAAAAAATAAAAATATTGGGTCTTCCTGTCCTTGAAAACATAATTTATCTCTCCATTTATTTAGTTCTTCTTTGATTTCATTCATAAGAGCTTTGTAGTTTTCCTCATATTGATCTGATATATATTTTGCTAGGTTCATACCTAAGCAATTCTTTTTTGTGTGTGTGTGTCAATATAAATGGCATTATGTTTTTAATTTCCAGTTGCAGTTGTTCATTGCTGGTATATAGAAAAGTGATTGACTTTTGTTTATTAACCTTGTCTCTTACAACCTTGCTAAAAATCTATTAGTTCCAGGAGCTTTTTTAGTCAATTCTTTTGGGTTTTCCACATAAACAATCATATCATCTACAAAGAAAGGCAGTTTCTTTCTTTCTTTCTAATCTGTATATCTTCTATTTCCTTCTCTTGTCTTATTACATTAGTGAGAGCTTCCAGTATGATTTTGAAAGAGAGTAGTGAGAGGAAATATCCTTTTCTTGTACCTGACCTTTTACCAGTTTCTTACCATCAAGTATGATGTTATTTGTAGGTTGTTTTGTAGATGTTCTGTTCCAAGTTTAGAATGTTGCAAAAATTTTTCAAATAAATTTAATAATAATAAGTCATTTGTATATGACTTATATACCTGAGTAATAAATTTATAGTTCTCTAATATTTGTTTATTATATATTATTGAAACTATCCTAATTTTCCTTCAAAGTCTTCATTTAAAACAATTTCTTGAAATTAGTCTGATTCCAATGTTCATTCCTTTGTTTCTTATCTTAGTAGCCTAAAGTTACCTAAAATTTAATTGCTCCCTTTTGAGCATACTTTTTGATTGCGCCTTTATTTAATGTAATGGGTACTTGAGACTATTCTAAATGTGCATATTTAAATGTACATAACCTAAGTCCCTAGACTAATTAAATATGTGCTCCATTAACTATGATAAATTTAACAATTTTGTTAATTTCCCTCCAGATTAAGTGATTTAACTTTCATAAAATTACATAACTAAGGAGGAGGATCCCTTGATGTTCCACCCAGATCCCCTCTCACTGAAGGACTTGCCCCAGGTGCTGGGAGTGATATAAGCAGGAAGCCCACAGCTGTCAGGGATATCTCAGCTGCAAGGAGTCACAGAGTTACTCCCACTGTCCATATGGAGATATAAATGTGGATCAATCTTGACCCAACAGGGAACAACTCTAAAGGCCTCTTCTAACTCTGAGTGCCCCATAGTGTTGCCCAAAGTGTTTGTAAAGCCTGCATTACAGTTTGGACTTCTCCCTCTACCCATGCCTGTTTTATCCCATCTACCTCCCACAGGTGTTGATTCGTTCATAACCATCCTGCCTATTAAACTCTACCTCGGGATTTACTTCCAGGAGAACCCAACTTGTAACAGTAAGTAAGTAAATAGTTTGCACTATATATTATTTATATCTCCAGATGTACTCCTCATTCTTAGTCTATTCCAGTCAATCTCCTCAGTCATTATGCTCAGTACACAAAATAAACCTTGTCATTTTCTTTAACATCACAGAATAAGATAGCATATTTTCATGATACAAGCTGGACAGATTTTCTTCCTTACTTCATCTCAAGATGGATCTCTTTGTTTCAACTAGATGTTCTCATGGTGCATACAAATGATCAATTCCTTAAATCAATTAACTTTATTTTTTCAAAGATATTTAAAGCAAACAGACTTTAGCTCTATATCTAAAATCTCTGTAGTCACACACACGAAGAATTTCAAATGACCAATTACAGAGATTAAATTAGGTAAATTATACAATTTTAGCTAAAAGAAAAATGAAAATAAGACACAAAGTTTTTGCTAACAAAACACAGAATAACTTCCTGAAACCAAAAGAAATAAATGACTACTTACCCACCCTATCTTTGCTAAGGTCTTTGGTCATCCCTCAGTAACATAATTTAATACACTGACTGAAAGTTCATGGTATTAAACCCAACTCACCTTTTCTCCAGTCCTATGACATCCTTCCAACATCAAATACCTTTCTAGGCACTGATAGGAGTGGCAGGGGTGGGGCATTCAATGTAATTGCACAAACCATGGGGACATCCTGTACTCTGGCTCTGAATTTCCTCTCCAAGTTTGCAGTGTCATTCCTGGTATGGTATCATTTGATTCAAGGCTGTTCTTGCTTCACTCTGGTAGGTTCTATTGAGTTGATCTATCTTGGTAGGGCCTCCAAATCCTTAAGGAAAACATATAGGGTGAATTCATTATGTCAAAGATTTAAGTTTGATATAAAAGAGATGAGGCCTCTAAATTAGCCAAGTAAAAGATTTTCCTCTTGGTAGACATACAGGAAAAATACTGATTAGGAAATCATTGTTAGACCAGATACAAGATGAAAAAGAATGTTGGTTAAAGATGTTTAGGGACATTCCCTGGTGGACCAGTGGCAAAGACTCCATGCTCCCAACGCAGGGGTCCAGGTTTGATCCCTCGTCAGGGAACTAGATCCTACATGCTGCGACTAAGAGTTCTGCATGTCACAACTAAAACATCTCACATGCTGCAACTACAAAAAGATCCCACATGCCACAATGAAGATCAAAGATCACTTGTGCCACAACTAAGACCTGGCACAGCCAAATAAATTAAAAAATAAATAAGTAAAGATGTTTAGATGGCTGCCTGATAGATAGCTGGCTAGGCTAGTAAATAACATTATTAGATTTTAAAATTAAATTTAGATCTATCAGAACAGTCCCTAAACATACTATCAGGAATAATCATTATTTCTCTGAAGGAGTTTGGGAATTACATCACAGTCAGTTTGAGTATTTTTTTTCCTTACTCATCTCTAATCCAAGTTTTCCTATCCATCAAGATCCAATTTAGTACTTTGTGTGGAGATTAAAATGGCATTCCAGGGTGGAGGTGGAGGATAAGATTGGAGAGAGGGTGGATATGCAAAGATGTAGGAGAAGAAAGAGACATGGCAATGCAGAAATCAGTCTGTGTGCATGGTAAATCAGTTCAGTCATGTCTGACTCTTTGCAACCCCATGGACTGTAGCCTACCAGGCTCCTCTGTCCATGGAATCCTCCAGCCAAAAATACTGGAGTGGGCTGCCATGCCCTTCGCCAGGGGATCTTCCTGACCCAGGGATTGAACACGCATTTCCTGTGTCTCCTGCTTTGGCATAAGGGTTCTTTACCACTAGGGTCACCTGGGAAGCCCCAGAAATGAGGATAGGGTCTTTCTAAGTCAGGTGGACACTTCTTACTAGGGATACATGGGAACAGGATTCCAACAATAAAGAAAAAATTATACAGAGCCTCCACACTTTTCTCAAGTGGAAACACTACTCTTCATTTTTTCCCCATTCATATTCATTTGGTTATTGACTATGCAAAAGTCCTTTATTCATGTACCTTCCAGGCCAACCAAGGTAAGCCAGAGAGCCTATGACCCAATTGTTTCCTGGTCTCATGTTTTTGTACTGTAAAGGCGCAGCTGTTTGGGTAGCTATAGCTCTCTGATATATTTATGATTACAGTAAAGATTTTTGATGTACCAAAATTCCACTGAAGTGGACACTAAGTTGACCTATTTTATCCTTTGCAGTTCAACAGGGTATATTTTTGCATAATCTCTTGCTCCAAAGGGAGAAACAACTGATCAAGTACTTTTAAAGGTTTCTGTTGATTACAGAATAAACATTAATGACATTGGAAAAAAATCCAGACTAATGAACCTACTACTAAAATTTACCTATCTTCTAGCTCTAAACTTGTGCTGTTGAGAGAATGATTTGGTAACCACTAGTCAAGTGTGTCTCAGTTCAGTTCAGTCGCTCAGTCCTGTCTGACTCTTTGCGATCCCATGAATCACAGCACACCAGGCCTCCCTGTTCATCACCAACTCCCGGAGTTCACTCACACTCACGTCCATCGAGTCTGTGATGCCATCCAGCCATCTCATCCTGGGTCGTCCCCTTCTCCTCCTGCCCCCAATCCCTCCCAGCATCAGAGTCTTTTCCAATGAGTCAACTCTTCGCATGAGGTGGCCAAAGTACTGGAGCTTCAGCTTCAGCATCATTCCTTCCAAAGAAATCCCAGGGTTGATCTCCTTCAGAATGGACTGGTTGGATCTCCTTGCAGTCCAAGGGACTCTCAGGAGTCTTCTCCAACACCACAGTTCAAACGCATCAATTCTTCAGCACTCAGCCTTCCTCACAGTCCAACTCTCACATCCATACATGACCACTGGAAAAACCATAGCCTTGACTAGACAGACCTTAGTTGGCAAAGTAATGTCTCTGCTTTTGAATATGCTATCTAGGTTGGTCATAACTTTCCTTCCAAGGAGTAAGTGTCTTAATTTCATGGCTGCAGTCACCATCTACAGTGATTTTGGAGCCCCAAAAAATAAAGTCTGACACTGTTTCTACTGTTTCCCCATCTATTTCCCATGAAGTGATGGGACCAGATCTACTTGAATTTAAATTTTAACCAGTTAAAATTGTTTAAAAACGGATTTCCCAGCCACATTTCAAATGTTTGGTAGACACACGTGGCTAGTGTCTACCATATTGGATAGCACGCTTCCCTTGTGGCTCAGCTGGTAAAGAATCCACCTGCAATGCAGGAGACCTGGGTTGGGAAGATCCCTTGGAGAAGGGAAAGGCTACCCAGTCCAGTATTCTGGCCTGGAGAATTCCTTGGACTGTATAGTCCATTGGGTTACAAAGAGTCAGATGTGACTGCACAATTTTCAATTTCACTTTACTTTATATCACTTCAGCAAGTTCTACTGAAAAGTGTTGCTATAAATCATAAGAAATCATCTAAAAAATTCAGAGTAGTACATCCACCACTAAATATCTTATGTCTATATAAAGATCTATACATATAGGAGATGTGTACATATATATATATATATATATATATATACACAAAAAGTATGTATGTATATATATACATATACAAAAAGTCTCTATAACAGTGTATTTTAATTAAAAACAAATTTCCCCCTCCCAATTATGATAATGTATTGTTTTAATATATTTCCTTCAGCTCTTTCAAATTTTTATATGTCACTTTGTATTCTTCTGGTGTTACTTAACATTATATCAAACATCTTATGTTTCTGTATAATCTTAAATATCATTTTAATGCCTGAGTAATAGTCTATCATTTTGATGTACCATAATTTATTAAGTCATCTCTCTAATGTCAGACATTCTCTTAATGCTTATTCATTTCTTTATTAGGATTAAAATTACAAGATTTTTTTCCCCTGTGTGTAAATGTTTCTGCTGTTCTCTTATACTTCATAACTAACTCCTTTATTCACATATGCTTTATGAGAGAGATCCTATTTAGAGCTTCTGTAGCACCAGTAATATGAAGCTGTTCCTGAGTAATTTAATCCAACAACACTCAAAACAAATAGGTTATGGAAGGCAGTAGATTTAATGGTTATTTAGAATGTGTGCCTTTGGCAGATGACCTTGATTTAATTGTGCAATTTTCATTATGCTGTAGTTTTTACTCCCTTAAATTCTATAATGGTTTTGGCCCCAGAGACAGTATCTAGAAGAAAAGAAGTCATGTAAATCAGAAGAAACCACTGTCAGACTCCATTTTAATCTCACCTGCAGGGTTAATCCCCTGCAACCAGAGCTTTATTCCTGATAGAGGTGGGATCTGATGACCAAGTAGTTATTCTATGCCTATGCTACTCCCCAATTTCTCTCTACTTACATCTAGCTAAGATCCAGGATTCCAGACTTCTTTATAGCCTCTTAGTCAGGCCTTGAGTTTGCTTTAGAACTCAACAAAAGGATTTCTTTGGTGGTCCAGTGGTTAAGACTCTACACTTCCTATGCAGGGGGTGCAGATTCAATCCCTGGTCAGGGAACTAAGATCCCATATGCCACCAGGCGTGGCCAAAAAAAAAAAAATGTAAAAAAGGAATACAAGTGGTTAAAAAGAAAAAAAAAAAAAAAACTCAATGAAGATTGGGGCCCTGACTGCTTTGTCATTTTACTTTGCAATCTGTGGTCTCCAGGATTAGGGTTTGCTCTACCTTTTATGGTAAATTTTAGGAGAGGCCCAAGGTCTCAGCCTTGAGTCTAGGGTTTAAGGGCATAACAACCACAGAGGGCCAGACAACTGAAAAGACTTCCATTTCACATATAAACCTTTAATAAAGATAAGTATAGCAAGAGAGAAAAAGTATAGTCAGTCATTGTGGGATGATATGTCCAGGAGCACCTCCTAGAGTTCTTTCACAGTTACAGAAGTTGTGCTTTGCATTCAAATTATGGACCACTAAGCTATGTTCTGGAGAAGGAAATGGCAACCCACTCCAGTACTCTTGCCTGGAAAATCCCATGGATGGATAAGCCTGGTAACCTACAGTCCATGGGATTGCAAAGAGTCAGACATGACTGAGTGGCTTCACTTTCACTTTTCACCTTTCAAGCTATGTTCAAGGTATCTTGGTTTCAGAGAAGCTGAGATACAAGTTTACTGAGGGGTGTTTAATACACCACTAGTCACAATTAAAATCAGACTGTGTACATGGCAAACCCACATACAAACCATCAATCTATAAATCCCTAACCAATGTAGACAAGCCAGTACAGGATGGTTCCAAGGGAATGTTGAACTTTAAAAAACACATTACGGTCATTAACTAGCACATTTCATCCTTATCTTAGCCAAGGGTCGGTACCAGATTTTCAGACATCCCTGGAGACAGGCATAAAGCTGTCCCAATCCAGGTGCAAGTTAATTCTATACTCACTCAGAGATGGAGTATATAGAGAGGCTCAGCATGTTGGTTTCTTCCTTCTATCTCCATTGTTTAAAACAACAAATACTGCTGTGTAACATAAAGTTTGGTGAGGGATACAGGTCAAATCTCACAAAAGTTGCTTGAGCTTATTGCCTTTCTTAAGGTTGAAGGTCTTCAATTTGAGAAACCCTTTGAACTTTAACTGCTTAACTTGTTGAATAGACAGAAGAGTTTATAATAAGAAAAAACGATCTGAGAGTTATATTGTCAAAGAGACTCTCATTTGCCATTGGCAAAGGGCTGCAGGGCATACTGCAAATGGGTAGAGTCAGACACGACTGAGCATGCGCGCACAAGTTGTTATTTGGGCTTCCAGGTGGCTCCAGTGGTAAAGAATCCACCTGCCAAAGCAGGAGACGTGAGTTTGATTCCTTGATCAGGAAGATCCCCTGGAGGAGGAAATGGCAACCCGCTCCAGTATTCTTGCCTGTAAAATCCCACAGACAGGGGAGCCTCGTGGGCTACAGCCCATGGAGTTGCAAAGGGTTAGACACTATTGAGTGACCCACCAACAACAAGTTGTTATTCAGTTCATAATCTTATCCAACTATGAAAGAGAAAAAACTCCAGAGCAATCTTTTCAGCAACTTCTCTGTGGTTTCAGGGACAACAGAAAACTAAATGTGCTAAAGTACACTCCCACAATGGTATTTGGCTGGAAACCTGCTGCTGTAGCTTTTGGCTTTTGGCATTGTATCAGTTTGCAACAGCTGCTGGATAAAAGTACCACAAATTAGGCTTAAACAACAGAAATTCATTCTCTCACAGTTCTGGAAGCAAGTCTAAAATCAAAATTTTGGTAGGGTTGGTTCCTTCTGAGGGCTGTGAGGGAAGGATCTGTTCCAGGCCTCCCCCCAGACTTGTCGGTGGCAGTCATCCTCCTGTGTCTTCACATGGCCTCCCCTCTATATGTGACTGTGTGTGCTGTATGCTCAGTGGCTTCAGTCATGTCCAACTCTGTGCAACCCCATGGACTTCAGCCTGCCCACATACTCTGTCCATGGAATTCTCCAGGCAAGAATACTGGAGTGGGTTGCCATGCCCTTTTCCAGAGGATCTCCCTGACCCAGGGATTGAACCCATGTTTCTTAAGTCTCCTGAATTGGCAGGTGGGTTCTTAATCCACTAGTGCCACCTGGGAAGCCCATGTGTGACTGTCTCTGCATCCAAATTTCTTCTTTTTGTAAGGACACCAGTCATATTGGATTGGGGCCCAACCTAGTGACCTCATTTTCACTTGATTAGCTCTGTGAACACCATACCCCTCAAAAGGTCATATTCTGAGGTATTGAGGATTAGGTTTTCAACAAAAGAAGTTGGAGGAAACACAATTCAACCCACAGGAAGCACATATCAAAAATCAGGCTGCTTCTCAAAGCCTCTGCAGCGTCACTTTTGTTTTTGCACTCCTCTTCTTCCTCTTGACATTAGTTGATTTTAGGAAGTGTTGTGACTGATGCTGCCTTGTGTCATAAAGAATTTATTTCCTGCTGGCCAAAGCAACAAGACGTGTTTGAGGAGGTAGACATAACAGATAGCCTCTGGACAGGAATCAACTGTGACATAATTAGAGACTCATGTCTGTTTTCTAAACAGAAAGTAAGACAGCTTGGTTGCTATGAGTGACCATTCAATGCCAAAATGGCACACAAAGTCCTTTATCTCCTAAAATGAATAGGAAGGCTGCTTTTCGGAGCTTTGAGGAGGGCAATTAAACAGTGTTTTACTGCAATTGACTGAAAATTGTTTGCTCACAATTGTTTACTAATTGCTGACTGACAATTTAGCAAAAACTGTTTTACAGTTTCTTGGTATAATTACCAATAATAGCAACAATAATGTTTCTTGCAAATATACGCTTTTATGACATATGCTGGCATCCTTTAAAAAGCTGTAACTATTCTTTTCAACTGTACAACAAAAATATAGAAAACTAAATTCCTCTCATAAAAGGGTAATCAAGAAAGATAAAATAGTGATATTCACAATCATATTCATTTTCTGCTTTATGATTTTAAACATTATTTGTATCCAGATGGTAGTGATATGCTATGGTCAGGTATCCTGGGCTGTAAGCAAAGGCTATATAGCATGTTCTGCGTAGAGATCCCAGAGCCCAATCTCTTGGCTCTATCACTTAAGTAGAAATGTTCTATTCCTTGATTTCTAAGCATAATATCTCTAAATAAATATAACAGCATTACCATTGGGAAAGGCTTTAAATAAAATTTATTAGTTGTGGCAAGATAAATGGTCCTAGACATTGTCATACTGGGTGAAATAAGTCGGAGAAAGATAAATATCATATGATATGTGGAACCTAAAAAAATGATACAAATGAACTTATTTATAGAACAGAAGTAGAGTCACAGATATAGAAAACAAAGCTAGGGTTACCAAGGGGAGAGGAGAGGGATAATCTGGGAGACTGGGACTGACATATACACATTACTATAACATAAAATATGTAGTATAGCAGAGGGAACTCTACTCAATACTCTGTAATGGGCTATATGGTATCAGTTCAGTTCAGTTCAGTCACTCAGTCGTGTACGACTCTTTGCAGCCCCATGAACTGCAGCACACCAGGCCTCCCTATCCATTGCCAACTCCTGGAGTTCACCCAAACTCATGTCCATCGAGTCAGTGATGCCATCCAGCCATCTCATCTTCTGTCGTCCCCTTCTCCTCCTGACCCTAAGCCCTCTAGACCCCATCGGAGTCTTTTCCAATGAGTCAACTCTTCGTATAAAGGTGGCCAAAGTATTGGAGCTTCAGCTTCAACATCAGTCCTTCCAAAGAACACCCAGGACTGATCTCCTTCAGAATGGACTGGCTGCATCTCCCTGCAGTCCAAGGGACTCTCAAGAGTCTTCTCCAACACCACAGTTCAAAAGCATCAATTCTTCGGCGCTCAGCTTTCTTCACAGTCCAACTCTCACATCCATACATGACTACTGGAAAAACCATAGCCTTGAATAGATGGACATTTGTTGGCGAAGTAATGTCTCTGCTTTTGAATATGCTATCTAGGTTGGTCATAACTTTCCTTCCAAGGAGTAAGTGTCTTTTAATTTCATGGCTGCAATCACCATCTGCAGTGATTTTGGAGCCCCCCAAAATAAAGTCTGTCACTGTTTCCACTGTTTCTCCATCTATTTCCCATGAAGTGATGGGACCAGATGCCATATAACAATCTAAAAAAAAGAGTGGCTATGTTTATATATAACATTCACTTTGCTGTACAGCAGCAAATCAATACTCTAATACTCTAATAAAAATTAATTAAAAACAAAAATAACAAAGCTAAAATTTATTAGTATATGTCTAAGGTAAGATTTGGTTACTTTCTTATATATCTTTAACTCTTTTCCTTTGTGAATTCATATGGGGAAAGTACAGATGGAAAATTCTCCAAGATAGATGAGATCCCCAGTCCTAAAACAAACCTTACAGTTGAAAAATTTGATATGATCTCAGCTCATGATGTACTTAAAGTAGAAATTAATATGAAAAAGATAACAGTATTAAACACCTAAAATTTTTTAAAAGCCTTCAAAATAATCCATGGGTCAAAGAGGAAGTCTCAAGAAAAATGGAACACATTTTTAACTGAATGAAAATACAAAATATCAAAACTTGTGGTATGCATTCATAGCAGAGCCCACATGGGAATTTTAAAGCAGCAGTGGTTACATTAGAAATTAAGAAAAGTCTCAATAATATAAGTTGCTACCTCAGGAAGCTGGGAAAAGAAGAGCAAAATAAGCCCAAAGCAAGAAAAAGGAAAGAAATAATAAAGACAAAAACAAAAGTCAACGAAATTGAAACAGAACCAGCAGATGCCAATGAGTACAGATAAAAGAAAAAACAAAAAGTCCTACTCTCTAGCCTAAGGACTAGGAAAGAGGAAGCCTAGCAAGAGAGAAAACTTTTAGTAGCTGTTCTACTACAGCCAAACGTCACTGGACAAAACCAGTGGCCTGATATCCATTCATCTCAGCAATGACTAAGTGGGGAGACTAGACACCAGGCTATAATGAGGTAACACAAACCCCATGCGTGTGTAGTGTCAGAAAGGATCAAGAAGGAAATTGGGACTTTCACAAGTGCCCACAACCCCAAACCATGGAGTCAGTGGAAACGATGTGGTGAGACTAGGCTTCCTCTATCACCTGGTAGTAATGAGGCACCCCTCTTCTACTCCACTGAGGTGATATCAGAGGATGCCTAGTGGTTAGTTGGGATTTACAATATTGCCCAGTGGTAACAAGGTGTCATGGTGTCAATGGAGATCATGTGGGGAGTAGTAATGAGGCACTCCTACCAATCCAGCCAGGGAGATATCAGTGGAGGCCTAGTTTGCCCAGCAGTAATGATCAGCTCCCTCCATCTTAGGTGTCATCCAAGGCTAACTGGAAAAGTCAGGCTTCTACCCACAATGGACAGTAATAAAGCAATGTTCTCCCTTCCTCTCTGAAATATCAGAAGTTACCTACAACAAAAGGCTTACATAAGACCCAGAGTCTCATATGTGAAATGTCACATATTATTATATAGGTTACAACAGAAAAAAAATTACTTATTCCAAGAACCAGGAAGATCTCAACCTGAATAAAAAAGACAACCATAGATTTCAATGCAAAGATAACAAAGATGTTAGAATTCTCTGACCAAGATTTTAAAGCAGCCATCATAAAACTGCCTCAACAAGCAATTATAAACACATCTGAAACACTTATGAACATACTTAAAATGAAAAATATAGAAAGCTTCAGCAAAAGAACTGAAAGTCTCTGGCAAAGAAATAGAAAATATAAAGAAGAACTGATTAGAAATTTCAGAACCTGGAAATACAAAAGCTCATTGCATGGGTTCAAGAACAGAATGGAAGGCAAGGGGAGAAGAATTACTGAATTTGAAGGTAGAACAATAGAAAATACACAATCTAAAAAACAGAAAACCAACTGAAAGGAGAGCAGATTTTTAGAGACCTACAAAAAAATAAAATAAGATCTAACATTCATGTCGGAGAAGGCAATGGCACCCCACTCCAGTCCTCTTGCCTGGAAAATCCCACGGACAGAGGAGCCTGGTGGGCTGCAGTCCATGGGGTCGCGAAGAGTCGGACACGACTGAGCGACTTCACTTTCACTTTTCACTTTCACGCATTGGAGAAGGAAATGGCAACCCACTCCAGTGTTCTTGCATGGAGAATCCCAGGGACGGGGAGCCTGGTAGGCTGCCGTCTCTGGTGTCGCACAGAGTCGGACACGACTGAAGCAACTTAGCAGCAGCAGCAACATTCATGTTATCAAAGTCCCAGAAAGAGAGGAGAATAGAATGGGGCTGAAAAACTGAAATAATGGTAAAATAACGGCTGAAAACTTCCCAAATATGGCAAAAGTCATAAATCTACAGATTCAAGAAGGTGCATGAAGGTTCAGTTCAGTTCAGTCGCTCAGTCGTGTACGACTCTTTGCAACCCCATGAATCGCAGCACGCCAGGCCTCCCTGTCCATCACCAACTCCCGGAGTTCACTCAGACTCATGTCCATCGAGTCAGTGATGCCATCCAGCCATCTCATCCTCCATCGTCCCCTTCTCCTCCTGCCCCCAATCCCTCCCAGCGTCAGAGTCTTTTCCAATGAGTCAACTCTTCGCATGAGGTGGCCAAAGTATTGGAGTTTCAGCTTTAGCATCAGTCCTTCCAAAGAAATCCCAGGGCTGATCTCCTTCAGAATGGACTGGTTGGATCTCCTTGCAGTCCAAGGGACTCTCAAGAGTCTTCTCCAACACCACAGTTCAAAAGCATCAATCCTTCGGCGCTCAGCTTTCTTCACAGTCCAACTCTCACATCCATACATGACCACTGGAAAAACCATAGCCTTGACTAGACGAACCTTTGTTGGCAAAGTAATGTCTCTGCTTTTGAATATGCTATCTAGGTTGGTCATAACTTTCCTTCCAAGGAGTAAGTGTCTTTTGATTTCATGGCTGCAATCACCATCTGCAGTGATTTTGGAGCCCCCAAAAATAAAGTCTGTCACTGTTTCCACTGTTTCCCCATCTATTTCCCATATAAAGGCCTATCATAGTCAAACTTCTGTAAACCAAAGACAAGGGAACAGCCTTTAAATCAGTGATATAGAGAACAACTTCCCAATTTTGTACAGCCTTTAAATCAGTGATATAGAGAACAACTTCCCAATTTTGTAACAGCAATTCAAATGACAGAAAATTCTCATTAGAAAACATGGAGGCCAGAAAGAACTGATACAACATTTTTCCACTGCTTAAAGAACTGTAAACCCATAATTCTATATCCAGTTTAAAAAAAAATCTCCTTCAGGAATAAAGGAAAAATAAAGATATCTCAGGTGAAGGATAACTAAAATAATCTGTCACCAAGAGATCTACTCTAAAAGAATGGCTGTAGGAAATTTTATTAAGAGAAAGAAAATCATTAAATATCTTAGATTCCCAAGAAGGAAGAAAGAACACAAGAAGAAAAAATATAGGTAAATATATTAAATTTATTTCTCCTCTTGAGTCTTCTAGATTACATTTGATGATTGAAGGAAAAATTATAAAAATGTCTAATATGGTTCTAAATGTCTGTGGAGGAAATGTTTAAAGCAAATATGTCATAAAACAGAGATAAAGTTTCTACTCTTCACTCAAACTGATAAAATGTCAACATCAGAAGGCTGATACATTATGCATTTATTATATTGATATGATACCTAGAGTAACCACTAAAGGTGCTATGCAAAAAGATTCATACAAAATCACTGTAGGTAAATCAGAATGAAATTATAAAATAGGTTCGAGTGATCCATAAGGTGTTTGTGTGTGTGAGTGCTAAGTTGCTTCAGTCATGTCTGACTCTTTGTGACCCCATGGATTGTAACCCGCCAGGCTGCTCTGTCCATAGGATTCTTCAGGCAAGAATACTAGAGTGGGTTGCCATGCCCTTCTCCAGGGGATCTTCCCTGACCCAGGGATCAAACCCCATCTCATTTCTCCTGCATTGTCAGGCAGATTCTTTACTACTAGAGCCACGTGGGAAGCCCCCCACAAGAAGATAGGAAAAAGAAAACAGAAACAAAACACAGAAAAAAAAAACACAGAAGATTTGAACTCTAACATTTCAACAATTGCATTAAATGTAAATGATCTAAAATGCCAATTAAAGAGAATAATAGGTTGAGTAGATTAAAAGATATGACTATCTATATCTTTTCTGGGCTTCCCAGGTGGTGCTAGTGGTAAAGAACCAACCTGCCAATGCAGGAGACATAAGAGACAGGGGTTCAATACCTGGGTCAGGAAGATCCCCTGGAGGAGGGCATGGCAACTCACTCCAGTATTCTTGCCTGGAGAATCCCATGGATAGAGGAGCCTGGCGGGCCACAGTCCACAGGGTCACAAAGAGTCAGACACAACTGAAATGACTTAGCTTGCACACACACACACACATATGCTTTCTACAAGGAACTCTCCCAATATAATGGTATAGACAGATTGACATATTATGCTAACATGAATCAAAAGAACATGGAGTGGCTACATTAATTTCAGACACAAAAGGACTTCAGAGCAAAGAAAATGACCGAAGACAAAAAGGGACACTACATAATCACAAAAAATTCAATCCACCAAGAAGATAAAGTAAAATGTTTACGCACCAAACAGCACAAAGGCAAAATATGTAGACAGAAGCTGAGAGAACTGAAAGGAGTAATAGGCTCAGTCAAAAGAAGACATTACCATTCCTCTTTCAATAACTGACTGAACAATTAGACAAGGGTATACAATAAGTCAACACCACCATCAAGTAAAAGTATTTAGTTGACATTGAACATTCCACCCAACAACAACAGAATCCACAATCTTTTCAAGTGCCAATGAGTCATAAAACAAGATAGTTCATTAAACAAATCTGAAGCAATTTAAAGGATGAAATCATACTGTGTACTGAGTCTATCTCTGACCACAAGTGACTCAAACTATAAATCAATATCAGAAAGATAACAGAAAAATTTCATGCTAAAAACCATGCTCCTAAATAATTTGTTGATCAATGATAAACCTCAGGGGAAATTTTTAAACACGTTGTACTGAGTGAAAATGAAAATACAACATATCGAAATTTGTGGGACATAGCAATAACAGTGTTACGAGGAAAATTCATAGTGCTGATTGTGTACATTACAAAACAGGAAACTCCTCCATTCAAAAATCTAAGATTCCCACCTCAAGAATCTAAAACACAAAGAGAAAAATAAATTCAAAATGAGCAGAAAGAAGGAATGAACAACAATTAAAAATTCACTGAAACTGCAAACAAAATAACAACAGAGAAAATTAATAAAATATAGAGTAGTTCTTTGAAAAGATCAATAATATTGAAAAAACTCTAGCAAGACTTGACAAAGGAAAAATGAGGAAAGACACAACTAAATCAGTAATGAAAGAGTGCATATCATTACACATCTCAGCCATCAAAATGATAAGGAAATACTTGAAACAACGCTATACTCATAAATTTGGCAAACATGTACAGGATCTATATGCTGAAAATTACAAAATGCTGATAAGCTAATAGAAGAAGACCTAAATATGTGGATAGACATGCCATGTTTATGAATTAGAAAGCTCAACATTGTACAGATTTCAATTATTTCTTAATTTATATACTAGGTTATTTCCGTCAAAATTCAAGCAAATTTTTATTTAGTAGAACTAGACTTATTCTAAAGTTCATAGAGAAAGGTACATGCCCTAGAATAGTTTAAGTAATCTTGATCAAGAAGAATAAAGTAGGATATCTCACTTTACCCAATATTAAGGCTTACTTATATAGCTCCAGTAATCAAGGCAGTACGATATTGGTAGAGAGACACACTGATCAATGGATTAGGATAGAGAACACATATAGTTCTATATAAGTACAGTCAGCTAATTTTTTACAAAGGTGCAAATGCAGTTCGATAGAGGAAGAATAGCCTTTTCAACAAACATAGGAGCAGTTGAAAAGTGCCCCCTCCTCATTTAAACTTTAAATTGATTGTCTGCTAATGGGTGAGGCTGCATTCCCTCCCTGTTAGTTGTTTGACCTGAGGTGACCCAGTCCTGGAGTCTACAGACTCTGGTAGTATGAATGGCAACCTTCAAGAGGGTTCACACCAAGGGGCATCTCCCAGGACTGCTGCTGCCAGTGTCCCCATCCCCATGGCAAGCCACTGGCAACCCACACTTCCAACACTAGAAGGTAACTCTGGTTCAGTCTCCTGTGAGGTCATTGCTACTTTCCCTTGAGTCCTGATGCACACAAGATTTTGTCTGTGCCCTCCTAAAGTGGAGTCTCTGTTTCCCCCAGTCCTGTTGGAAGTCCTGTAATCAACCATCTCTGGCCTTCAAAATCAGATTCCTGGGGGATTCTCAGTCCCTTTACTGGGTGCCCAGGCTGGGGGGCTCATAATTTTCATAACAGTGGTAGAACTTCTTTGGTATTATTGTTCTCCTGTTTGTGGGTCACTCACCTGGCAGGCATGGGGTTTGATTTTGCCATGATTGCACCCCTCCTAACATCTCACTGTGGCTTTTGCTTTGTCTTTGGATGTCAGATATCGTTTTTTGGTGGGTTCCAGCAACCTCCTGTCAATGGTTGTTCAACAGGTAGTTGCAATTTTGATGCTCGCAGGAGTTGAGTGCATGTCCTTCTACTCTGCTATCTTGAACCAACCTCCGCTCATGAGTAGCACTTCTTTTTATAACAATCAGAGAATGGAATCATCTCAGACATCCTCCAGTGAGTAAATGGTTAAATAAACTATGATATACACATACTCAGCAATAAAAAGAAATGAACCATTGATACACAAAACAATTCAGATGAGTATCTGGAAGATTATGCTGAATGTAAGGTGCTAACCCCAAAAGGTTATATACTGTGTGATTCAATTTCCATAACATTTTGAAATGATAAAATTTTAGAAATGTAGGACAAATTAGTGGCTCCAGTTTGGGATTGACGAAAGGGGTCATAAGAGGGAGGTGGATGAAGTTATAAATGGGCAATATAAGGGATCCTTGTGGTGACAGAATAGTTCAGTATCTTGACTGTGATGATGGATACACAAAACTATACAGCTGATCAAACTGTATAAAACTTAATACATATGCATACAAACTAGGATAAGTAAAACTGGACAAATCTGAATAAGATTAATGGATTGTATCCATGTTTACATCCTGGTTGTGATATTACATTCCACTTTTGCAAATTGTTACTATTAGGAGAAACTAAGTAACATGTATAAAGGTTCTCTCCACATGATTTTTTTTACAGAAGTATGTGAATTTACAAACATCTTAATAAAACGTTTTTTAAGTGTGCAAAGTATCGGAACATATACTTCACTAAAGATCATATAAGGATGGCAAATAAGCTCATGATAAGATGCTTAACATCTTTATCCATTATGTAAAGGCAAATTAAAACCATGAGGGGACACTCCTATATACTTATTATTATTCAATGGCTTAAAAACTACTGATTCTATCAACTGCTGGCAAAAGTGTGGAACAACTGGAATATGCTCATATATGCAAGTGGTAAAACAAAATGCCAGCAACTCTTGAAAATGGTTTGGCAGTTTCTTATAGGTTAAACATACACTTAATCATGTGATTCAGCTATCTTACTCCTTGAAATTTACACTAGAGAAATGAAAAATTATGTTTTATGTTCACTAATCTTATATGAAGACTAGTATATGGCAGTTCTATTTGTAATAGCCCCAAAATGGAAATAACACACATGTTCTTCAAATGGCAAATAAAACAAACTGTAGTATTGAATATATCTATGTGAAGGGATACTACTCAGCAATGCAAAGGAAATAGCTACTAATACATGGGACAACATCAATGAATCCCAAAGGCATTATGCTAAGTGAATAAAGCAAGTCTGTAAAAGTTACATACTGCATGATTACAATTTTAAAACATTCTGGAGAGACAAAACAGATCAGTGGATGCCAGAAGCTGTGAGGGGGTGGCAGGTGTGACTATAAAGGGATAGCATGAGGTCATTTGCTCAGTTGTGTCTGACTCTTTGTGACCCATGGACTGTAGCTTTTCACACTCCTCTATCCATGGAATTCTGCGGACAAGAACACTGGAGTGGGTAGGAACTCCTTTCTCCAGGGTATCTTCCTGATCCAGGGATTGAACCAGGTCTCCTGAATTGTAGGCAGATTCTTAACTGTCTGAGCCACCAGGGAAGCTCCCAAAAGTGTTAGTTGCTCAGTCAACAAACTGTGGAAAATTCTTCGAGAGATGGGGATACCAGACCACCTGCCTCCTGAGAAATCTGTACAGTTAGAACTGAACTTGGAACAGTGGACTGGTTCCAAATTGGGAAAGGAGTACGTCAAGATTGTATATTGTTACCCTGCTTATTTAACTTATATGCAGAATACATCATGCAAAATGCTGGGCTGGATGAAGCACAAGCTGGAACCAAGATTGCTGGGAGAAATATCAATAGCTTCAGATATGCAGATGACACCACCCTTATGGCAGAAAGCAAAGAGGAACTAAAGAGCCTCTTGATGAAAGTGAAAGAGGAGAGTGAAAATGTTGTGTTAAAACTCAACATTCAAAAAACTAAGATCGTGGCATCTGGTCCCATCACTACATGGAAAACATAAAGGGAAACAACAGAAACAGCGACAGACTTTATTTTCTTGGGCTCTGAAATCACTGAGGTTGGTGACTGTAGCCATGAAATTAAAAGACGCTTGCTCCTTGGAAGAAAAGCTATGATGAACCTAAACAGCATATTGAAAAGCAGAGACATTACTTTGCCAACAAAGGTCTGTATAATTGAAGGTATGGTTTTTCCTCTAGTGATATGTGTATGTGAAAGTTGGACAATAAAGAAAGCTGAAGGCTGAAGAATTGATGTTTTTGAACTGTGATGTTGGAGAAGACTCGAGTCCCCTGCACAGCAAGGAGATCAAACTAGTCAATCCTAAAGGAAATCAACCCTGAATATTCACTGCAAGGACTGATGCTGAAGCTGAAGCTCCAATACTTTGGCCACCTGATGTGAAGAACTGACTCCTTACAAAAGACCCTGATGCTGGGAAAGATTGACGCAGGAGGAGAAGGGGATGACAGAGGATGAGATGGCTGGATGGAATCACTGACTCAATGGATATGAGTTTGAGCAAGCTCTGAAAGTTGGTGATGGACAGGTAAGCCTGGCGTGCTGCAGTCCATTGGGTTGCCAACAACTGAGTGACTGAACTGAATTGATGAGGTCATTTTAGGGGATGATTTGTTCTAATTGTGGTGGTACATACAGGAATCTATGAGAAATGTATACCAAAGTAAGGGGAAGTGAAAAGAAATTGATATGTAACATTTGATTATCAATAGGCATTTCCAAAAATTTGTACTCAATTCTTTAGATGACTCAGAGTAGTGACAACAGGTTCCCAGGTTGGCGCTAGTGGTAAAGAATCTGCCTGCCAAAGCAGGAGACTTAAGAGATGCAAGTTTGATCCCTGGGTGGGAAGATCCCCTGGAGTAGGAAAGGCAACCCACTCCAGTATTTTTGCTTGAAGAATCCCATGGACAGAGGAGTCTAGTGGGCTACAGTCCATGGGGTCGCAAAGAGTTGGACATGACTGAAGTGACTTAGCAGGCAAGCAGTGTCTGAGAGACTTGAAGATTTAGTGACTAGTTACCTATATACTACTAAGGACTTCCCTGGTGGCTTAGATGGTAAACCGTCTGTCTACAATGAGGGAGATCCGGGTTCGATCCCTGGCTCAGGAAGACACCCTGGAGAAGGAAATGGCAATAGTAGCAGTACTATTGCCTGGGAAATCCTGTGGATGGAGGAGCCTGATAGACTACAGTCCATGGGGTCGCAAAGAGTCAGACACGACTGAGCGACTTCACTCACTTTTACGTAGGTACTACGTCTTTACGTCTATTCTACCTGTCCAGGTCATTTGAGAACAGGGAAATTAGAGATGAGGTTTCAGTTGCCTTTTCAAGATTCTAGTTCTTTTCTTCACACATGACATAGAAACAAAATTATATAATACTCCTTTTACATATTTCAAGCCCAATTTTTCACAAGTTTTTCTTCTTATCTGAAAATTGCATGTTTCCATAGGAGGCTTTTTAGTTTCCCTCTCACATAAACAGTTTGCCTTCTTTAAGTGGAATTTTATGCCCCTTGAATTTCACAGTATGTTTGTAACTAAGAGAAATCTTGGAAGAATCTTATTATCATAAGTAGTGACCTAAAGCCATTAAGGTAGTCAAATATTAATTTTTTTAAAATAGCTCTTGTTCCTAAAGAGTTTGAATCCATAAACAAGTGGAGATTTTTTTAGCCTAAAATTTAGATTCATTAAAACACCAGTGTGGTTGTTTCCTCTCTATTTTTAAACTATTTGCTTGTTATAGGTTTGATGTTATATAGTCATTTTGAAGTAAATTCGCACAGCAGGAATTGCCAAGGATTCAAGAGTATTACCAAGTTCATACAATTTGTTGAAAACAACCTCAGAATTAGAGGATTCCCTTTTACCTTGGTCTTCTACCCACTTCCAAATTGAAATAGGAGTATCTTTGAAATAGTTTGCCCCTTCATAACTTAGAAGCACTGTTCTGTGTGTACCTTCCACTCGCTGGACCCTAAGGAACACTTTATTGGGCTAAAGAAGTCAAGCAGTCATTGTCACTTTCAGTTAAAAATGTCATTTTGCCTCATCATATCACTGCCAAGTGTCATCACTGCTTTGAAAATCCCAAGTACTCAATAAAGCCTTCATGGATTAATTGCTTAGTAAACAAGTTTTCTAATTATCATGTCCAAACATAAAATGTACCTCGACTTTTCACTCACTAATTCTCATATGAATTCAGGTATTTCTTTCTGCATAATGGAAACACCTGAACATTATGCTTACTCATTCAGGTAAATGTTTATTATTCAATTATCAGTGTCTTAAAGATATTCAGTCTATCATAGTGGTGTATTGAAGGAAATTAACCACTTTTCAGAAGAAGTTATGATCTGCCTCTGTCTGCCAAGCTTGGCTCCATTCATAAACTAATACTTAATAAATGCTTTCAATGGCTGATGATAAAAATGACTTTGTATAACGGAAAAGGCAAATAGGTTTTATCTACCTTTTATGGCTATGATAAGAGATACAGAGAAAATAAGAAATTCTATCTCTAATAACACAGTGAACCATTATCAGATCTGAATATAATGATAATATCCAGATTTGCAGTCTTTAAGGCATTTAAGATCCTGATAGAATAAAGTATCTTCATATGCTTTGATTATCCCACCACCACAGTAGTTTCAGGATAGTAGTTGGTTTTAGGGAAGCCCCTTCCCTAAATGATATGGGTCTTTTAGAAGAAATGATAAGGGTCTTTGAAATAAGGTTTGCATGATTTCTGAATGTAATCTTTCCTTCCCAGAAAGACATATAAACAACTACAAGAAACTAATTGCAACAGCTCTTGATCAAACTTGGTATTTATTTCAAAATAGATATTCTGTCCACAAACACCAATACCTAACTTGTATGTTGACTGGAGCATATTGGAAAGCATTCTAATGAATGACATTTTCAAAACGAAAAGCAAGTGAGAGGGTGAAAACAAATCAGACGTAATTAAAACCTTGTGGCCATATGTGAACTAAAGTATTTCTGACCTTTGGAGATAAGTTCTCCATTTGGAAGCAAGTATCAGGCTTTGCAGACTGGAGATTTACAGAACAAGGGGCAGACAGATTCCATAATTTTATCACATGTACTATGACACATTTGCAAATGTTGGCTGTTATCTTTTCATTGGATTTTCTTCTGAATCCCCCTTAACTCGGTAAACACAGATTTTATAATAACAGTGTATATTTTTCTCAGCTCTCTCTCAAGCTTAGGAGAGCGGCCATGTACCCACACATTACTCATTGTGCTTCAAAAATCTCATAATTCAGAAATGCAAAATTCTCTTTATTCTCCAGAACTAATTTCAGGCTTAGAGCACAGAAAATCCTCTGGGCTGCTACCATTTCTGAAAAGACAACTAAGGCAGTGATCACCTGGTAGGCATGTTTAAATAAATCATTTGGCTTTCTTTTTGTTTTGGAAGATTATCACATCTTCAAGAAGGAAGACTGATTGAAGGAAATTACAGAAAGCAGTTCTTTATTCACTCAATGATAGGGTCTCCAAAGGGTTCAATCTTTAACTTCGATTTGAGAAATGTTAAGAGGGAAAGCAGATCTTTCATGGTCAGGTTTTAACAGTGGTTACTAGAAATAGGATTTTTGTGCATTTGCTACCCTGACAAGTATTGATTCATAACCTTATAAAAAATCTTTAAAAAATGTTCTCAACCCTTAGAGAGTTCAGTTTCTGCCTAAGAACTTGACATAAGTTATTTTATCTTATTCTAACTCATTTCAAATAAGAATGTGGAAATCGACACATGTCCTGAATAGGCTTCGTCTGGCTTTGACCCCTTTTAAAAACTGACTCTGAAGTGAGGATGTGGGTGCAAATACCTGATTTGGGAGGTGAACATAAGAAGGAGAAATGAGGAAATGACAAAAGAAAAGAGGATAGCTAATAAAGTATGTGTTCCTAAGCAAGTTAACACTGTGGGCAACTGGAGCTTAACCCTGCCAGTGAAAGTGAAAGCCGCTTAGTCATGTCCAACTCTTTGCGACCCCATGGAATATACAGTCCATGGAATTCTCCAGGCCAGAATACTGGAATGGAGACACTTCCCCTTCTCGAGTGGATCTTCCTGACCCAGGAATCAAACCAGGGTCTCCTGCATTGCAGGTGGATTCTTTACCAACTGAGATATCAGGGAAGCCCCAACCTTGCCAAGGAACCTCTGAAAAACCACGTGGAACAGACATCTCCATGATGGCGGTAGAGCAAGGGAGAGGCTGGAACATTTATTCTCAGATCCCATTCCTCACTGATTTTGTCTCAGCTGGCATGAACTCCCCCACGTTGTCCCCCACACCATGTTGTGACTGTGTATGGCAGACCAGGCTTCCATGCTGGAGAAAATCCTCAGCCAGGAAAGCAGACAGATGCTTAAGTCAGGAAGCTAACAGGTACTGAAAACTGTGTTTACTTGCAGCTCTCGGTGAACTCAGGTAGGTCAAAGAAATCTAGGACAGAGTATGAACAGTGTGGACACCATGCTTAGTTCTCTATCTGGAGGTTGCTTAGTAGAAGTTACTAACAATGAGAATAACATAAACATGTATTTCAAATAATTAAACCTGACCTAGAAAGGAGCTAGTAAATAAGGAAGTGTTAGTTGCTCAGTTGTGTCCAACTCTTTGTGACCACCTGGACTGTAGCCCACCAGGCTCCTCTGTCCATGGGATTCTCCAGGCAAGAATACTGGAGTGGGTTGCCATTCCCTTCTCCAGAGAATCTTCACAGCCCAGGGATAGAACCCAAGTCTCCTACATTGCAGGCAACTTCTTTACCATCTGAGCCACAAGGGAAGCCCATAAAGAAGCTGGCTATTGATAAATGAGCCCTGGTCTTATTACAAAGCTTGAATGTTTAAAGAAATTGCTGGAGGATATTTGACCAGTGTTTTATCCTTACCGATGACGTTCCATTTGAATCAGGATTTATTCTTAGCACTATTCCAGGTTGACCCGGATAGTTCTGACTGTCCTTCTTACAACTGCCTTCCTTTTCCTGGTGACCAATGATATTATTTCATGAGAGGAAGGTACTAACTGGAGGAATTTGGTCCTTGTAAGATTGCTTCTTCAGGTTGGAACATTTCCAGTACTGCATTTAATAGAGGTGTGATCTTGGAAAAATTGTCACATCTATTGCTCAATACTCTAGTAAGAGACACATATGAAAATATTAATCAGATCTGAAAAGGTTTTTGCTTTCCTAACACAAAATATCTGGTGTCTTTTACAACACCAGTTCTCTGATAACAACTCGGTATCCAACAATTCAATTTGATTCTCACACTGATTGCCCAGAGTTGGAACCAGCTCAAGTTAAGATCTCGGTCCCACAAGATGGCCCCTACTTCAGAAGCCACTTGCAGGTCCCAAGTTGCCATCCATTCTTCTTACTCATGGGCTATAAATTTGGTAGCCAAGGCCATGTTCAAAAATTTGCCAGGATGACTCAAGGAACTCAGGAAAGTGTTTTATTTGCTATTACAGGTTTATAAATAGAGGATACAACTCAGAACAGCCAAATGGGAGAGATATACAGTAAACCTCTTACATACAAATGAGTTCTGTTCTGAGTGCTTTCGTTAAGTCCAAATTGTTTGTAACTCCAACAAAGTCAGCCTAGGTTCCCAACTAACACAATCAGACATATAATATTTTACTGTAATAGTTTTCTAATACTTTTTTCACAAATAATACATTAAAAAATAAATAAAGAACAAATTTTTAATCTTACATTACAGTACCTTGAAAAGTACAGAAGTACCAGTTACATCATTGCTGCTTTTAAACTTGCTTCTGGACACCCTGGGCTTGAAATAAAGACACTGTACTAGTGTACTCTATACAGTACTATGCAGTAAAGTACACAAAAGCACAATCACTTGAGAAGGATACATTCAAGTGATAGTGTACGCCAGACACATAAACTAACGTGACTGGACATGTGAACACATATTTGCATCTTTGAAAATTTGAAACTTGAAGGTTTGTATGTAGGGGACTTACTGTGTAGGGCAAAGTATGGGGAAAGGAAGGGTGCAGAGTTTCTGTGCCAAGCTGCCTTCCCAGTGCATAAATATGTTCACCAATCTGGAAACTCCCCAGACCCTGTCATTTGGGCGTTTTTATGGAGGTTTTATGACATAGGCATAATTGATCAAATCATTAGCCATTGGTGATAAAGCTCAATCACTCGGCCTTCTCTCTTTACAAGAGGTTGGAGGTGAGGAGCCTGAAAATTTAACCCTCTAATCATGGCTTGGTCTTTCTGGTGACTGACTCCCTGAAACTGTCTAGGGGCCCCCAGCCCCTCATTAGCACACAGAAGACACTCTCATCACTCAGGAAATTCCAAGCGCTTTAGAAGATTCATACCAGGAAATGGAACAAACATCAAATAATGATTTTATATTGTACAACAATACCTTAATACCAGGAAAAATGTTGATGCCCCAGAGTCAGTGGAATTCCCTCCCCTACTTGTAGACAAGGCAATCTATGAATCTGAGGATGTCACCATTACTTTGGCCACTAAGAACCTTGGAGCCAACTTTGTAGATCATATGGGCTCATTTATATTTTAAATCTCCATCTTCTCCATAAATTTAATTTTTAAAAAGTTTACTAACTGAACACAAATGTAATATTATGACAATAGATTTATAAGTGAGAGTTGTAGAGAATGAAATGTGACTATTTGCTTTACTTTGCCCCTAACACTCAACATAGTCTCTTCCACCTAAAGTAATCAAACTTAACATTTGGATGTATGTCGCCTCTCCAGTCCTTTTTCCATGTTTTTATATAGAATGTTACACACACACACACACACACACACACATACACACACACATACATGTATATACACACATATTATATGTGTATGCATACACTGGTAGGCTGCAGTCCATGGGGTCGCTAGGAGTCAGACACGACTGAGTGACTTCCCTTTCACTTTTTGCTTTCATGCATTGGAGAAGGAAATGGCAACCCACTCCAGTGTTCTTGCCTGGAGAATCCCAGGGAAGGGAGAGCCTGGTGGGCTGCTGTCTCTGGGGTCACACAGAGTTGGAGACACGACTGAAGCAACTTAGCAGCAGCAGCAGCATACACGTGTGTATACGTCTATACATATATGTGTGCACACTTGCATATACATGTGTGCACATATGTGTATGTGTTACATATATGTATATATTTGAATATGAATATGATCATGTTATTAGTGCTCACAAATAAATATATGCATGTAGGCGCATGTATTTCCATATCTTAAATTTGTGTACCTAAGACTTATTGGGGCTTCCCTGGTGGTTCAGGCAGTAAAGAACCTGCCTGCAATGCAGGAGACCCAGGTTCAATCCCTGGGTCGGGAAGATCCCCTGGAGAAGGGAATGGCAACCCACTCTGGTATTCTTGCCTGGACAATGCCATGGAGCTTGGCAGGCTGCAGTCCACAGGGTCACAAAGAGTCGGACACTACTGAGTGACTAACACAAAGACTTATTAGATATTATTCTATACAAAATACTTTCAATCTTTTCATTTTTACATGGTATACTAAAATAAGAATATTTTGTAATTTAATTAACCATCTCTCTGCTGCTGCTGCTGCTGCTAAGTCGCTTCAGTCGTGTCTGACTCTGTGCGACCCCAGAGACAGCAGCCCATCAGGCTCCCCGGTCCCTGGGATTCTCCAGGCAAGAACACTGGAGTGGGTTGCCATTTCCTTCTCCAATGCATGAAAGTGAAAAGTGAAAGGGAAGTCGCTCAGTCGTGTCTGACTCCTAGGGAACCACATGGACTGCAGCCTACCAGGCTCCTCTGTCCATGGGATTTGCCAGGCAAGAGTACTGGAGTGGGTTGCCATTGCCTTCTCCGAATCATCTCTCTAGTGATGGATATTTAGTTTATTTATGATTATTTACTAATACAAATGATTTTGCAATTCTGCATGAGGCAGGCATGAAGTTGAACATTTGAAATGGTTATTTAACATGTTTGCCCAGAACTTTTTGAACACCTTTGAAATGTCAAGAGAATTTGAGTGTCATCTCAGTACACTAGAACCCAGTCACCTCACATCCACAGATTTCATTTAGCTAGGGTACAATCATGCAGCTTAGACATGTGCATGCTATAGTCTGATTGGAGTGAGCAGCTTCCAAACTTAATCCACAATCCAGGGGAGGGGCATAGCAGAAGCATCTGAGTGTCAAGGGAGATAGTAGCAGAAAAATTGAGTTCCTGGTACAAAAGTTACTTTGGTGCTGACAGCAGAAGTGACTTCAATCAGGTCTAGTAAAGAGCAGCTATTCAAGAGGCAGCACCCAGGTTTTGGTAGCAGAAAAACCAACGTTTTCATGGTTAAAAAATTCCTCTATCTCAATGTTTATTTCCTCCTTGTCATTTTGTTTTGTTTTGTTTTAATATAAATTTATTTATTTAATTGGAGGCTAATTACTTTACAATACTGTAGTGGTTTTGCCATACATTGACATGAATCCGCCACGGGTGTACATGTGTTCCCCATCCTGAACCCCCACCTCCCTTTCTTTACTAAATTAGTGGTCTGTCTATTTTGTTGACTTTGGCAGAACAGCATTTTGATGTATTATTTCTACTGTTTTTCTGCTTTCTACCTCATTCATACCTCCTTCTATCTTTACTGATTCCTTCAGTCTTCTTTCTTTTGTATTATGATGCTGTGGGTTTTATAGATTTGAGTTCATTTATAAGCATTCTTTTATTTTTATTGTTCAGTATTTAAAGCTATAATTTTTTAACTGATTGCCATTTGGTTTCCAATATATTCTAATACATAATTTTTTCATTATTATTACATTTGAGAAATTCTACAATTTTTTAAACTGTATTTATTTATTTTAATTGGCTGCTAATTGCTTTACAATATTGTAGTGGTTTTTGCCAAACATCGACATGAATCAGCCACGGGCGCACATGTGTTCCCATCCTGATTTATACTTCTCCTTTTACAAAAGAGTGCTTTATAGAGTTCGAAAATTCTCAAGTAAAAGGGCTTTTTTGTTATCTGATTTTGTTTTGCACTGTGAAAATTTTGTGATATTATTTCTACTTTATGAAGCATACTGAGAGTTTTGTGACATAATTTATGGTTTATTTTAATGAATTTTCATGTGTGTTTGAAAAAGAAGCATATTCTCTAGTATTTGAGTATAAAGTTCAAAATAAGTCAACATGACCTACGTTACTGATGTTTTCTTGTATTCTGCATCATAACTGAATGTTTGTACACTTCACTTGTCTTGGGCTGAAATTGGTATGTTAAATTTGTCTATTATTGTTGTATTGTTGTCTATTTCTCCTTGCATACTTTGTCTGGTATCAGCATTGCAACCCCTGTTTTCTGGCTTGTTTGTATATTTTTGTCATCTTTTATATTAGTTTAGTTTTAATCTTTATGAATCACTTTGTTTTATTATGTGTGTATAGGTAAGACAAGCAAAATATTTTTTGAGAGCCAATTTGAAAATTCTTCTTTTTAAATATAAATTTACTTATTTTAATTAAAGGCTAGTTACTTTACAATATTGTATTGGTTTTGCCATACATCAACATAAATCCGCCATGGTGGAAAGTTGACTTCAGCTCAACTAAATATGCTCTCAACTCTACTATTTTATATTCTTGTGGTATTATCTTATATTTACCATGTTTCTCTTTGTGATTTGTTTCTTTTTGTTACTTTTTTAAAGTTCTTTTGATATTTAGAAAATTTGTATTTTTTCTATTGGTTTCATTATACTATTTTCTTTGATATTGCCATTAGTCTTATTTTCCTTACTTAGAGTTTACTATTTATTTTGTCAGGTTTGAATGATGTCCATTGGCTACCACTTATGACATTATATACACACACACACACACACACACACACACACACACACACATATATATATATATAGTCAGTCATTTTATCCTACTTCATCAGTTCTTTCTTGCTTCTTTACTCATTTAGCTGTGTTATTCCTATTTTGTCCAAATATGGGGTGAGTGTATTTGGACTTGCAGAAGGGAAACAAGAATTTAGATTATAGAGACTTCCCTGGTGATCCACTGATTAAGAATTTGCCTTCCAATGTAGGGCACATGAGTTTGATCCTTGGTTGGGGAACCAAGAACCCACATGCTACAAGGCAACTAAGGTTGAATGCCACAATGAAGACCCAGTGCAGCCAAAATATAAGAAGAATTTAGATTATAAAATATTTCTCAGATGTTCCCAATAGAATGTTCAAACCTTAAAGAACTTGCAATATTGAATTTGGTGAGAACATAGAGTAACCAGAGATCTTATACATTGCTGATGTAAAATTATACACCCACTTTGAAAGCTGTCTGGAAGTTTCTACTAAACCTAAAAACATCCTGTATCTGTTAAGTGGATGATTTCACTACTGAGTATATATATACCCAAGAGAAACTGGTGATTGTGTTCACCAAAAGACATGTTCAAGAAAGTTCCATGAAGGGTTATTCATAACAGGTAAACACTGGAAACAACTTAAACATTAATCAAGTAGAATTGTTACTTGCATATTCATATAAAAACTACTACACAGCAATGAAAAAGATTAAACCTTTGTCACAAGCACAAACCTAAATCTCACAGTAAAATTATTAAACAAAAGAAGTTAGTCACAAAATAGTACATGCTGCATCATTTCTCAGTTCAGTCACTCAATCGTGTCTGACTCTTTGCGACCCCATGGACTGCAGCACACCAGACTTCCCTGTCCATCACCAACTCCCGGAGCTTGCTCAAACTCGTGTCCATAGAGGCAGTGATGCCATCCAACCATCTCATTCTCTGTCGTACCCTTCTCCTCTTGCCTTCAATCTTTCCCAGCATCATGGTCTTTTCCAATGAGCCAGTTCTTCACATCAGGTGGCCAAAGTATTTGGAGCTTCACCTTCAGCATCAGTCCTTCCAATGAATATTCAGGGTTGATTTCCTTTGCTATTGACTTGTTTGATCTCCTTGAAGTCCAAGGGATTCTCAAAAGTCTCCTCCAACACCACCATTCAAAAGCATCAATTCTTCAGTGCTCAGATTTCTTTATGGTCCAACTCACATCCGTATATGACTACTGGAAGGACTATAGCTTTGACTAGATGGACCTTTGTCAACAAAGTAATGTCTCTGTTTTTAACATGCTGTCTAGGTTTGTCATAGCTTTTCTCTCAAGGATCAAGCGTCTTTCAATTTCATGACTGCAGTCAGCATCTGCAGTGATTTTGAAGCCCAAGAAAATTAAGTCTGTCACTGTTTCCATTGTTTCCCCATCTATTTGGCA
Organism: Capricornis sumatraensis; assembly: GCF_032405125.1. NCBI lineage: Eukaryota > Metazoa > Chordata > Mammalia > Artiodactyla > Bovidae > Capricornis > Capricornis sumatraensis. The sequence continues at coordinate 100,753,752 of NC_091092.1, read as the reverse complement.
TGAAGTGATGGGACAGGATGCCATGATCTTAGTTTTTTTTAATGTTGAGTTTTAAGCCTCTCCTCTTCTCACTTTCTGCTGCATAATTCCACTTATTAGAACTTCAGCAACAGTCAAAATAATCAACAATGATGGCAGTCAGAATAATGGTCACTTTTATGGGCTATTAGCTGGGAAAGGGCTTGAGAGAGCTTTCTGGGCAGTTACATGCATGCGTGCTAAGTCGCTTCAGTTGTGTCTGACTCTTTACAATCCCGTGGACCATAACCTACCAGGCTCCTCTGTTCATGGGATTCTCCAGGCAAATATATGTTAGTGGGTTTCATGCCCTCCTCCAGTGGATCTTCCTAACCCAGGGATCAAACTAGTGCATCTCTGGTACCTTCTGCATTGGCAGGCAGGTTCTTTACCACTAGCACCACCAGGAAAGCCCTTCTGGGCAGTTGAGAATGTTCTGTATCTTAATATGGTGTGGTGGCTATATAGGTGTATACATATAAAATTTAACTGTGCATTTAAGATTATGAACTTTACCACATGTAGTTATACTTTAATACACACACACACACACACACACACACACACACACACACACACACACACCAACTTCTTCCCTGGCAGGAAATCACAGAGTACAGAAGGTTCATGAACGCAGTTCTGGAGGGGAAAGGAGATGTTGCAAGGTAGCCAGGGAGGAGAGGGGAGCATCAAGGGTTCATTTTGCTTGGGATCATTCTTGCCCAATCCATAAGTATGTGTAACCCCAGGTGTTGCCTGGGCTTTGCCCACTATGACTGTCAGAAGCATGGTAGCAAATGTGTTGTTTCTTTACAGGTCACCCAGGACTGTCACAAGAGTGTGATGATCAGGTTGTTGCTACACTTTTTCAGCTGTCCCTAGCACTGCCTAGTAGACAACACCTGTAACAGACAACTTACGTTATACTTTTGAGTGAATTATGAGGATTAGAGCACTTTTACTTCTGGCAGGCCAGTCCTTCTATCTAGATGATGATCTAAGTTCACCGCCAACTTATGGAATTTATAACCCTTTAAAGTGGTCATTTGATTTCCTGTCTCTTTACTGCCATCACCTACACACACACTGGAAAGCACTTTGCAGTGCTTTCAAGTGCTTTCTGCGTGCTTTTCAAGCCAGTTGAAATTCACTGCCAAGCCTGGTTGCAACTTTACTTAAATATCTCAGGATTTGGGATTTGCTAGATGAATTGAGACTATACGACAAAGGTCTATATAGTCAAAGCTACAGCTTTTCCAGTAGTCACGTATGGATGTAAGAGTTGGGCCATAAAGAAAGCTGAGTGCCAAAGAATTAATGCTTTTGAACTGCGGCGTTGGAGAAGACTCTTAAGAGTCCCTGGACTGCAAGGAGATCAAACTAGCCAATCCCAAAGGAAAGCAACCCTGAATATTCATTAGAGGGACTGATGCTGAAGCTGAAGTTCCAATACTTTGGCCACTGACTCATTGGAAAAGACCCTGATGCTGGGAAAGATTGAAGGCAGGAGGAGAAGGGGACAACAGAGGATTAGATGGTTGGATGGCATTACTGACTCAATGGACATGAGTTTGAGCAAGCTCTGGGAGTTGGTGATGGACAGGGAAGCCTGGCCTGCTGCAGTCCATGGGGTTTCAAAGAGTCGGACATGACTGAGTGACTGAACTGAACTGAACTGAGATGAGCTGAGGAGGAAGAGGTCACATATTCGGTGAAATAACCGCATTCTACTTCATTTAGGGGAAGGTAATGGAAGGCCTCTATGATGTAGATAGTTGACTTTTGGGTGGTGATATAAGTTTGATTTCATCCCTCAAAGGTCTGATGCTGTAGTAGCTCAAATAAGTATTCACTGTCTTAAGTCTTGTGCTGAATTTTTCAAAAGAAGACCAGTTTTCTTTCCTCTTCTGGCTTTGCAGCTCCTTTTAACAGTCCTTTGTTATTTCTCCTCCTTTGCATCACTGGGGCCACCACCAATACCCCGATACCATCCTGGTATTCACTCCCACCTTTTTCAATCATTTATTAATTTTCCAAATATTTGTTGAAGTTTCTGGGATGTATATGGGTACACACATGTGTGTAAACACTATATGTAAGAAGATAAGAAAGACTTTGTATCTATTGTAAGTTGTGGTCCCCCCAAAAGGAGGCTCTGAGATGAAGATTAGCATACAGGAATTTTATTAGGGGCTAATTTTTGGATTGTGTTAGTTGCTCAAGTCGTGTCCAACTCTTTGCGACCCCATGGACTGTAGCCCGCCAGACTCCTCTCTCCATGAAATTCTTCAGGAAAGAATACTACAGTGGGTAGCCATTCCCTTTCCCAGGGGATCTTCCCAGCCTGGGAAGCTAACCTGAGTCTCCTGTATTGCAGGCAGATTCTTTACCATCTGAGCCACCAGGGAAGCAATTTAGGGATTAGCGCCTGCTAAAGATAAGAAGGAAGCCAGATTGGGTAGCAGGCAATGTTAGGCTCTGATATGGTAACAAGAAAGGCCTCAGACAAAGGCTCAGAAGCTGGAATGGCCCTATAGAGTCATCCCCAGTTGGGGTGAGAGGGCTGAACCTCTGTACCCTCAAATCAACCAGCCATCAGATGCACATATTCCCCAGAAGAGAGGTGTAATCTTGGGTGAAGCATCTCTCTTCAGCCAGTGGTAATCCTGGGGAAGAGGACTGATGCCTGAGGGCTGTCAGCCAGCAGCACTCACAGCAGCTGAGAGAATAAGTACTTCAGCCCTGAAGGGGGTATCTGGGTAGCATGTCATAGCATTCACAACAGTCCTTTTCCTAAAGTACCCTATGTCTGGGCCAGGGTAGTGGTGGTGGTGATATAGACTCAGAAATGGATAATGTCTTTATTGTTGCTCCATTGGATCTGGCCAGTGCCTACCAAGCAGTTCTTTCTCACAACACTTCTGAAACAAAATGTGTGGAGTATTGCCCCACATCAAAAACCAGTTCTCCAACTCAGCACCCAAACTGTGCATGTGTTGTACATATTAAGTCATTTCAGTCATGTCTGACTCTTGGCAACCCCATGGACTGTAGCTCACCAGGCTCCTCTCTCCATGGGGATTCTCCAGGCAAGAATACTGGAGTGGGTTGCCATTTCCTCCTCCAAGGGATCTTCCCAACCCCAGGATCAAACCCATGTTCTTACATCTCCTGCATTGGCGGGTGCTTTACCACTAGCACCACCTGGGAAGCCCAAACTGAGGATCCTCCAATTCAATTCAATTCAATTTCTAAGCCAACACCAACTCCTCAGTGTAAGATTCTGCAGACTGAAGGGCACAGAGAAATGGTAGCTATCCCCATGCCAGGAAGAGGTCTCTCATGAGAAAATGACCATGCTGGCCCCCTGATCTTGCTCTTCCAGCCTCCAGAATTGAAAAAGATTTTTTAAATGTATTATTTAATCAGCCAGTGTATGGACTTTTTTGCTATGAATGCCTGAGCAGACCAAGTCATATCCATAGATAATGTGTCATTTAATTCAAAGAAAGAGCTCTGTTTCATCCCTGTGAATGAGTCACCTGTCCCAAGCGGTGGGTTTTGTAGCTTTACTTCATCAGACCTGAGGTTAAACTGTTGATGAAATGGTAATCAACATTACAATGTAAGCCTACATTTTAAAAATAAGATGTTTTTGACAGTATCTTGAATGACTTTTCCCTCCCTATTTATGATTCCAGAAATGAAACTGATATTAAGCTGCAACAGGCCCAGTATTTTGCTGCATTTTATAGCAATTCCCCAGATTGCCTGGGTGCCCCAGAACTCTCTTTTCCTATAAGGCTTCCCTGGGACCAGGAGAGTCATTTTCTCTACCCACGTTCATCGTTCATTTCCTTTAAACACAAAATGACTTCAAATGACTGAGTTTAAATCGTTTCACTTTGCTCTAAAACACAAAACACAGAAAGTTTATTTCTTAGTTCCTCGGGCAAAGTGAGTTCTTTGTGTTTCTTGACTTTATATTAACTGGCAGTGTTACTCTGGCATATGAATATTAAGTTCAGTTCAGTAGCTCAGTCGTGTTTGATTCTTTTTGACCCCATGAATCGCAGCACGCCAGGCCTCCCTGTCCATCACCAGCTCCCGGAGTTTACCCAAACTCATGTCCATCGAGTCAGTGATGCCATCCAGCCATCTCATCCTCTGTTGTCCCCTTCTCCTCCTGACCCAATCCCTCCCAGCATCAGGTTCTTTTCCAATGAGCCAACTCTTCGCATGAGGTGCACAAAGCACTGGAGCTTCAGCTTAAACATCAGTCCTTCCAATGAACACCCAGGACTGATCTCCTTTAGGATGGACTGGTTGGATCTCCTTGCAGTCCAAGGGACTCTCAGGAGTCTTCTCCAACACCACAGTTCAAAAGCATCAAATCTTTGGCACTCAGCCTTCTTCACAGTTCAACTCTCACATCCATACATGACCAATGGAAAAACCATAGCCTTGACTAGACGGACCTTAGTCGGCAAAGTAATGTCTCTGCTTTTGAATATGCTATCTAGGTTGGTCATAGCATTCCTTCCAAGGAGTAAGCGTCTTTTAATTTCATGGCTGCAATCACCATCTGCAGTGATTTTGGAGCCCAAAAAAATAAAGTCTGACACTGTTTCCACTGTTTCCCCATCTATTTGCCATGAAGTGATGGGACCAGATGCCATGATCTTCATTTTCTGAATGTTGAGCTTTAAGCCAACTTTTTCACTCTCCTCTTTCACTTTCATCAAGAGGCTTTTTAGTTCCTCTTTACTTTCTGCCATAAGGGTGGTGTCATATGCATATCTGAGGTTATTGATATTTCTCCCGGAAATCTTGATTCCAGCTTGTGCTTCTTCCAGTCCAGCATTTCTCATGATGTATACTCTGCATAGAAGTTAAATAAGCAGGGTGACAATATACAGCCTTGACATACTCCTTTTCCTATTTGGAACCAGTCTGTTGATCCATGTCCAGTTCTAACTGTTGCTTCCTGACCTGCATATAGGTTTCTCAAGAGGCAGGTCAGGTGGTCTAGAATTCCTATCTCTTTCAGAATTTTCCAGTTTATTGTGATTGACACAGTCAACAGCTTTGGCATAGTCAATAAAGCAGAAAGAGATAAGGATGGACAAAAGGAATGGAGAGCCCTGGAAATCTAAAGGAAGCACTCTCAGTGGACATCTTTAACTCTTAATCTTAGCAAACTTACTATCTTTTAGAACTGGGTGTTGCAATTGTGGATTTGGACCATTTCTCATCAGTTGGACTTTGGATTCCTAATGCCTTCCCTGGCCCCTTCTGACTTGATTTCCTCCAACGTCATCATCTTCACAACTGAGCTAACCATGTGACAGCCTACCAATGGTCCCTGTGTACCCACACTCTACCCCTCCTGCCTGAACATGAATGCCACACAGTCATACTCACACATCAGTAAGGAAATGCCTTCATCCTTTCTCTCTTGTAAATGTAGCAAAGAAGGGCTTGACTCCCTTGCTAGAAACAGTTTGTAAGTATCTCCAACTCTTTACCCTCAGCTTCCCTCCCCACTAAGGACTTCCCTGGTGGCTCAGATGGTAAAGTGTCTTGCTTACAATGCAGGAAACCTGGGTTTGATCCCTGAGTCGAGAAGATCCTCTGGAGAAGGAAATGGCAACCCACTCCAGTACTCTTGCCTGGAAAATCCCATGGATAGAGGAGCATGGTGGGCTACTCCACAGGGTCGCAAAAGTCGGACACAACTGAGCGACTTCACTTCACTTCACTTCACTTCCTTCCCCACTATCAGAATGGTTCATGTGTTGTGAAAATCATTTTCATAGAATTGCTTGTATTTTAATTATGTATGTGTCATAAATAAATGTAATAATAGAATTGCGTACTGTTAGAAAAAATATCTTTTATAAAAAATAAAATGTGCCCCAGTTGCCAGAAGATTGCCTGGCATATAAAAGGTGCTCAAAGAGTATTAATTGAATGAATGAACTCATCATTTTTATAGCTGAGATCCACTGATATATCAAATTTCTTAATCTGACAAGTTAGCATAGAACCATCACTTTAACTCACAGAATTATCTGTAATGTTCAGTGAAGAGTCTAAAATCATTGGGAGAGAAACGTAAAAGTGGGTGTTTTTTTTTTGCCGTTTCATTTTTTTTTTAATGAATGAGGTATAATAGACAGAATCATAATATTCAAAGTATACAACTAAAGTGAAGATTTTGGTGAACATACAAACTGTGAAAGGATTCCCTCCATTGAGTTATTTAACATATCCACAAACTCACATATTCCTTCTCTCCTTTTATTTTTTTTTTTTGGTGAGAACAATTCACTTCAGTTCAGTTTATTTCAGTCACTCAGTCGTGTCCAACTCTTTGCGACCCCATGAATTGCAGCACGCCAGGCCTCCCTCTCCATCACCATCTCCCGGAGTTCACCCAAACTCATGTCCATCGAGTCGGTGATGCCATCCAGCCATCTCATCCTCTGTCGTCCCCTTTTCCTCCTGCCCCCAATCTCTCCCAGCATCAGAGTCTTTTCCAATGAGTCAACTCTTTGCATAAGGTGGCCAACACTTAAGTTCTATTATTTTGGCCAATTTTAATCATAAAATACAATATTAGCTAATAATTATGATATACATTAGATTCACAGACATTACTCATCTCATAGCTAAAAGTTTGTACCCTTTTACGAGCCTCTCCCTATTTCCCCCATGTCACCTTTCTGTCTGATTTATTTCAGTTAACATAATAATGCCTCTAGGTTTAAACATATTGTTGCAAATTATCTTATTTCCTTCTTTTTAAAAGTTGAATAATAATCTATTATGTGTATATACATATGTATATACATATATACACATATATATGATCATATTCTCTTTATCCATTCATCCATCAGTGGCCACTTAGGTTGTTTCCATATCTTAGCTACTGTCAATAATGTTGCAATGGATGCAGAAGTACACCTATCTCTTTGAGATAATGATTTCATTTCCTTTGGATATATATACCCCAAAGTAGAATTACTGGATCACATGGCAGTTTTATTTTTAATTTCTTGAGGACCTTTCTTGAGAATTTCCATAGTGACTGTACCAATTTATACTTCCACCAACAGTGTAAAAGAGTTCTCTTTCCTCCATATCTTCACCAACACCTTTTAAACTGCATGCCAATTAAATGGACAACCTGAAAGAAATGAACAAATTCTTAGAAAAGTACAATCTGCCAAGACTGAACCAGGAAGAAATAGAAAATATGAACAGGCACAAGCACTGAGATTGAAACTATGATTTTAAAAATTCCAGCAAACAAAAGTCCAGAACCTGATGGCTTCACCAGCGAATTCTATCAAACATTTAGAGAAGAGCTAACACCTATCGTTCTGATACTCTTCCAAAAAATTTCAGAGGAAGGAATACTTCCAAACACCTTCTATGAAACTACCATCACACTGATCCAAACCAGACAAAGATACAAAGAAAAAAAGAAGAAAGAAAATTACAGGCCAATATCACTGGTGAACATAGATGCAAAAATCAACAAAATACTTGCAATCTGGATCCAACAGTACATTTAAAGGATCATACACCATGAAGAAGTGGAATTTATCCCAAGGATGAAAGGATTGTCCAATATCTCCAAATCAATCAGTGTGATACATCACATCAACAAATTGAAGAATAAAAGCCATATTACCATCTTAAAAGATGTAGAAAAATCTTTTGACAAAATTCAGCACCCATTTATGATAAAAACTCTCCAGAAAGTGGATTTAGAGGGAACATACCTCAACATAATAAAGGCCATGCATGACAAACCTGGGGCTTCCTCAGTGGCTCAGTGATAAAGAATTTGCCTGCAGTGAAGGAGATGCAGAAGACGCAGGTTTGATCATCAGGTCAGGAAAATCCCCTGAAGGAGGGCATGACAACCCACTCCAGTATTCTTGTATGGAGAATTCCAGGGACAGAGGAATGTGGTGGGCAGAGTTGGACATGACTGAAGCAACTTAGCACAAATGCATGCATGACAAACCTGCAGCTCACATCATACTCAATGGTGACAAGCTCTGAAAGCATTTTGCTTAAGATCTGGAACAAGACAAGGATGTCCACTCTCACCACTTTTGTTAAGCATAGCTTTGGATTGCACAGCAATCAGAGAATATTAAAAGAGAAAGACGAGCAAAGAAACTGTGATGTAGAAGCAAAAGATAGTGAATGGGAAAAATACACACAGACAGATCTGAGTAGTATGAACGAGCTAATAGAGAGAGGGGCTGGCTATACTAGGACAAATATTTATCAAACTTCTTTACCAGGTCCTAGAAACCATGGAGGACAGAGGAAAGTTGTTATTTAATTCCTATATTTTCTTATACCTGACAATAATGGCAAAAATTAAGAATTTAACAAAACAAGTGGAGGGGATGTGGATCAAAAGGAACTTTCACACATAGCTGGCATGAATATGAATTGATAAAACTTCTATGGAAAATAATCCAACATAATCTTACAAAATTGAGCACATGCATATCTTACAGTTTAGCAACCACTCATAAATACATATAGCTGAGAGAAACCATCATAATTATGTTACAGAATATGTGCGAGTTTCTTCATAGCTGCAATGCTTGTAATGGTAAAAAACCAACAATCCCACCCCAACTCAGAACAACCCAATTGTCCACCGACAGAAAAATGAATAAAATAGATTGTGGTAACATTCACAGAAGAGCTTTCATGCATCAGTAAAAATTAATGAGCTAAATTATGGCAGATACTGATCAGCTCATCACTGCACCTATTTCCTCTTATTCCTGGGAATACAACTAGCCTCTATTATATTTTTCAGCCTCCCATGTATCCTCCCATGTATTTACATGTGATCATATGTGTCATTTGGAATCCTCTGGGAAACCACCACAAAGATGGATTTAGTAGTGTAAGAATTTCATTGACAGTGAGTCCTATGAATAACAAAGGGCAGACAGAAGAAGAGTAACCGGGAGACCCTTCATACCATGATGCAGGTCTCACCCATGTGAAAGGAGAGGGGAAGGAAGGACGAATGAGTGGCTAAGGAAAACTTCAGACTGCAGTGTGGCTCTGATTAAGTTTTGGTTAGTCCAGTGTGAAATCCCAACACAAACCTTGCCAACAGATACATTCTACATTGGGTAAAAATATTCAGGGCTCTGTAAATTTGCCGTGCTCAGTCACTGGTTGGAAACTGCCTGCCTGGCCTCACTTTGAATGTTGTGATAGATCTTACAGGTGTTGCAGCTGGAGGCTGTCAGCTCACTGAATTCCTTCAAGCATCTTCTATGTTGAAGGGAGATCTGAGAAGCACACCTCCATGGGTGTAGATGTGACTGAGTTTTCATAAATGGAATATGAGAAGTGATGTGTGCCACCTCCAGAACTGACTCAGAAACATCCTCCATGGATCCTCCATGTTTTTCCTCTCTCTTTAGCTTGAGGGAAGATAAATATGGCAATTTAGGAAACCATATGTTGAAGACAGCAGTGGATAGGATGGAGGAATTATAAGTTCCTGATTCATCAATTGGATGAGAGCCATACACTATTAAAATTGTGTATTTTAGACTTTATGCAGGAAAGAAATGAGTTGCAATACTTAGATTTGAGAGTTTGTCTATTATGACAGCTAATTATATCCTAAATCATGCTTTTAGTGACTCATTATCATAGATGATTCTTGGAAAACTAATTTTGAGACAAAAAAGGAGATCCCAGAAGACAAAATACAGTAAGCTACAATTTTATAGACTCAAAACAAGCAGCTTTAATAATATATTGCTTAAGAATTATATTTTCAAAGCCATAAAGAATTTTTAAAGTAATGATAGTGGTTAATTCTGGGGAGAGTCAGAGACTGGGAGAAATATATTGGTAAATGAGAAATGTGTATAGTAAGATTAATTAAAACTTCTCAGGTAATAAATCTATGGTCCTCTATAATCCATTTTTGCATGGAAACACTTATTAAAGGCAGAGACTTCCTGTTAGATGGAGAATCACTGCTATGTTTTCTTAGGGACTATCAGGTGTTCTTATCAAAGATCTCTTATTCCTTGGGGTAATAGTTGACATTTTGAAATAAAGATTCTTCTCTAAGAGGTATCAAGAAATCATACAAAATTCTGTAAACCAATTATCCTTCAATAAAAAATAAATTAAAAAAGAAAAAAACATGAAATTGAGAGGTAACAAGGCAAAAATTCAAAATATTTTTGTATGCTCAAATATCAGAAACAGAATATCAAATTAAATTTGAAAATGTGTTTGAGTTATGAACTGTATTTAGCTGCAAGTACACAAACTGCAAAATAGTGGCTTAAATACAAAAAGATTTAATATCTCACAGTAAAGAAGTCTGAAGTTTGGAAGGCCAGAGATGGAAGTCCACAGTGTCCTCTGGAAACCACAACTTCTTCTTTCTGCTCCTAGGATACAATTTTCATCTTTAAAGATCAAGGTGGCTGCTGGATAGTCACTAACTCCCATTTCAAGTAGCAGGAAGTACAAAGGGCAACCAAACTCCTAGCAGTCAGCTTTCTTTAAGCAACCTTCCAAAAAGACCCAACTAATAGTCATGCTTTCTCTTTACCAAGGGAGATGAGAATAAAGTCTCTATTTTGAATGGTCATCTGGCCAAATGAAAATTAGAGTTCCACTAAAGAAAGAAGGGGGAAATGTCAACTAAAAACAAAAGGCACCTTGTGTAAAATTGACTGTACACAAAACCCATGACCCAGAAGTTCTACTACTATACACAAGCTTGAGAACATACTCAGTCACTTCAGTCATATCTGACTCTTTGTGACCCTATGGACTATACCCCACCAGGCTCCTCTCTCCATGGAATCCTCCAGGCAAGAATACCAGAGTGGGTTGCCATGTTCTCCTCCAGGGAATCTCCCCCATCCAGGGATCGAACCTGCATCTCCTGTGTCTCCTGCATTGCAGGTGGATTCTTTAATGCTGAGCCACTGGGGAAGCCCATAAAAGCTTAGAGCAATTCTTACAAATAGACACCAGAAAGCATGTACAAGAACTTTCATAACAGCAATGCTAACAATGACAACAAACTAGAAATAAATGTATTAACAATATAATAGATAAATTGTGCAATAAATTCGTATTGCAGTGGAGATCAATAATGTATTTCAAAGAACTGATAGAAATAAGACCCAGTGGGATAGAGCACTGGTTCCACTGATATAAACTTCAAAAACTGGCAAATCTAAGTAATGCTCAAATATATGCAACATAAGGTAATTTTATAGAATGAGTGTTTGTGTCCCAAAAATTCATATGTTAAAACTCTTCAAAGTGATGGTATTAAGAAGTGGGGCCTTTGAGAGATGAGGTCTTAAAAGTGGAGCCTCCATTAATGAATCAGATAAATAATGAGTCACAATAGAGTTTCCTTCCCCTGCTCTGCTTTCCATTATTGAGGATACAAGAAAGTAGTAGTCTACCAGCCAGAAGAGTGTGGAAAATTCTTAAAGAGTTGGGAATACCAGATCACCTGACCTGCCTCCTGAGAAATCTGTATGCAGGTCAAGAAGCAACAGTTAGAACCTGACATGGAACAATGGACTGGTTCAAAATTGGGAAAGGAGTATGTCAAAGCTGTATATCATCACCCTGCTTATTTAACTTATATGCACACTACATCATGCAAAATGCTGGGCTGGATGAAGCACAAGCTGGAATCAAGATTGCTGGGACAAATATCAATAACCTCAGATATGCAGATGGTGGAAAGTGAAGAAGAACTAAAGAGCCTCTTGATGAAAGTGAAAGAGGAGAGTGAGAAAGTTGGCTTAAAACTTCAGAAAACTAAGATAATGGCATCCAGTCCCATCACTTCGTGGTAAATAGATGGGGAAACAATGGAAACAATGAGAGACTATTTTGGGGGACTCTAAAATCACTGCAGATGGTGACTGCAGCCATGAAAAAAAGACACTTGCTCCTTGGAAGAAAAGATATGACCAACCTAGACAGCATATTAAAAAGCACAGACATTACTTTGCCAGCAAAGGTCTATCTAGTCAAAGCTATGGTTTTTCCAATAGTCATGTATGAATGAGAGAGTTGGACTATAAAAACAGCTGAGTGCCAAAGAACTGATGCTTTTGAACTGTGATGTTGCATAAGACTCCTGAGAGTCCCTTGGACTGCAAAGAGATCAAACCAGTCAATCTTAAAGGAAATCAGTCCTGAATATTCATTGGAAGGACTGATGTTGAAGCTGAAACTCCAGTGCTTTGGCCACTTGATGTGAAGAACTGACTGGTTGGAAAAGACCCTGATGCTGGGAAAGATTGAAGGTAGGAGGAGAAGGGGACGACAGAGGATGAGGTGGTTGAATGGCATCACCTACTCGATGGACATGAGTTGGAGCAAGCTCTGGAAGTTGGCGATAGACAGGGAAGTCTGGTGTGCTGCAGTCCGTGGGGTCACAAAGAGTTGGACATGACTGAGTGACTGAACTGAAATGAGCCAGAAAAATGGCTATCATCAGAATCCAACTGTGTTGGAACCCTGATCTCTGACTTACAGCCTCTGGAGCTCTGAGAAACAAATTTCTATTCTATATAAGCCACCCAGTATGGCATTTTGTTACATCAACCTGAGATGACTAAAGCAAGGGTATTGTATTAATCAGGGTTCCCGGGTGGCTCAGATGGTCAAGAATCTACCTGCAATGTGGGAGACCCAGGTTCTATCCCTAGGTCGGGAAGATTGCCTGGAGAAGGGAATGAATACCCACTCCAGTATTCTTGCCTGGAGGATCCCATGGACAAAGGAGCCTGGCAGGCTATAGTCCATGCAGTCTCAATGAGTTGGACACGACTGAGAGACTAACACTTTCACTTTCTCCAGAGAAGTAGAATTAATAGGATATGTCGCTATGTATAAGAGGGGATTTATTATAGGAATTGGTTTACAAGGTTATGAAGGTTGTGAAGACCCACAAGCTGTTGATATGACTCAATCTAAATCCAAACACGTTATGGTCTAAGTCCCAGTTAAAGCCCAAATATCAGAGAACCAGAAGTGCCTGTGTGTGAGGACAGGTGAAGATGGATGTATCAGCTCAACCAGAGAATGGTTCACCTTTCCTCTACCTCTTTGTTCTATTCTGACCTTCTGTTCATTGGAAAATGCCCACTCACATTGGAAAAGGTAATCTGCTTTGCTTTGTTCAGTTCATCAACTCAAATGCTATTCTCTTCCAGAAACACCCTCATAGACTCACTTAGAAATTATGTTTTATCAGCTATCTGTACATCCCTCAGCCTATCCAGGTTGACACATAAAGTTGACTATCACATTCCCACCTCTTGTAAATTTAACATCTATCTGCACCTCCTTAAACTATACTTGAAAAAGGGAAGCCCTGGTGGCTTAGACAGTAAAGAATCCACCTGCAATGCAGGAGACCGGGGTTCAGTCCCTGGGTTGGGGAGATTCCCTGGAGAAGGGAATGGCTACCCACTCCAGCATTCTTGCCTGGGAAATCCCTTGGACAGAGAAGCCTGGTGGGCTACAGTCCATGGGGCCACAAAAGAGTCAGACATAATTCAGCAACTAAACAACAACAGTATGTATATATGTACACAACATATTCATAGCAATATAAGGAGAAAATAGTCATGACAATTACAGTCTCTGTTTCTGTCACTGATCACATGGTCATAGCTGGTATTTTTAACTGCCTTCTTCCACTACTTATTACATAGTCCCTTTTTCTTCCTCAAGCACCTCAAGTGGTTGTGGTTCATGATCTGATGGGATGACCCAAACCTTCATTCCTGAAGGGTCTGGACCATTAGCAGTCCTACCTGGATCATGTTGTTGTAATTTTCCATTGACTTAATCACAGGGTGCAATAATACTAAGAAATGCCCTAAGAAATCTTCTGTATTCCAGATATATTCTTTCTTACCTCCACTGAGGAATAGTAGTCAAATTTTCCCTGAGTAACTAATTAGGATTAATCGGTGCCTATTGACTCAAAGGACTGAAGATTCCAAGTGGCCCATCTGTATGGGCCGCTAAAATACCAAATTGGGTGGTTTATAAACAACAGGAATTTACTTCACGGTATTGTTGCTGCTGCTGCTAAGTCACTTCAGTCGTGTCCGACTCTGTGTGACCCCATAGACTTCAGCCCACCAGGCTCCACCACCCCTGAGATTCTCCAGGCAAAAACACTGGAGTGGGTTGCCATTTCCTTCTCCAATGCATGAAAGTGAAAAGTCAAAGTGAAGTCGTTCAGTCGTGTCTAACTCTTAGCCACCCATGGACTGCAGCCTACCATGCTCCTCCACCCATGGGATTTTCCAGGCAAGATTTTCTAAGGCATGGTGTTAAGAGGCTAGAAATTCAAATCATGGCATTGGAAGATTTGGTGTCTGATGAAGGCCCACATCCAGATTAATAGACAAAACCTCTTCAGTGTGTTCTTACATGGTGGAAGAGGGAAATTTGGCCACTTTTAAAAGGGCACTAATCCATTTTCCAGAGGCCCTGCATCTAATCATCTCCCAGAGATCCCACCTCTTAATACCATAACCTTGGGGATTAAGTTTAAATATATGAATCTTGGAAGGACACAAACATTCAGATCATGGCAGATATGATTGACACAAAGGTCAGTGTTATGAGCTGAAATATGTCTCCTCAAAATTCATATGTTGAAACCTTAAGCCTCAGTACCTTAGAATATGACTGAATTTTGAGATAAGGTCATGAAAGAGGTAATTATATTAAAATAAGGATATTAGGTGTGACCTAATCCTTAAAAGAAGGTCTTATGAGAAGAGGGTATTAGGACACAAACAGAGAGAGCCATCAGATATGTGTACAAGGAGAGATGACCATATGAACACACAGTGAGAAGGTGACTATCTACAAACCAAAGAGACAGGTTTATTAGAAGAAAAAAAAAAAAAAACCTGCTGCCACCTTGACCTTGAAATTCTAGTCAACAGAGCTATGAAAGAATAAATTTCTCTTGCTTAAGAAACCCAGTCATTGGTATTTTGTTATGGCAGCTGAAACTGACTAATACAGTCAGGATTGTAGATATAGCTGAGGGTGAGGCAAAAGGATGAAATCAAGGAGGGCCATAGCTAATCTTCTGGGGTAATGCTAATGTTCCATATTTTAATATGGATGATAGTATGTGGGAGTTTTAGTATTCCTATTACTATTTTAACTTTAAATATATTTATATGTTATCTTATAGATGTCATCATTTAAATATTGAGAAAAAGAAAGAGAAGAGAAAGTTGTGAAGATAGGCATTTAGATACAGGAAAATAATCATAATTAGAGGTATTTGAACAAAGGTCTGTATTATGCAATTAAGAGACAGATATAGTTTAGATTCTGGACCACATTATTAAAACTAAACTTGAGGGCCCCAGTTCCTCTAAAGTTTAAAATGTATTTTATTCAAGGAGAAAGTTGAGTGTTTAAAGTGTCAGTTTAATTGGCTAGTGAAAATGAATTATCTATCATTTGTTAGCAGTTTATTATACCTACTGCTGCTACTATATTGTTAAATAGTAATTATCATCTTGGAAAGATAAATTTGGAATAAGTAGAGACAAAGATAAAATTAGACTAGGTATAAATTATTGGCATACATGTACAGTACAGAAAAACTACTTTAAGAGCAAACTATTATTTTAGTCAAACTAGTTTCTGTTCATGACTACAATATTATGATTGTTGAGCCATGTGACATAGTCTAACAGAAGGTAGACTATACCAGAAGTCAGAAGGATATGTTCTAATTCTGATCTTAAACTCTCTGAGACTTAATTCCTTCATCTGTTCACAAAGGGAATAGATAACTTGCCTGCCTACCTGATGATTCAATGTGAAACTCAAAGTAAGAGCTGGAAGGCAAGTTAAACATTTCATAGTTCACCTTATTCATTTTCAACATGATGAATCTGAAACTTAAAGAGAGACCAAGATAATAATTGGAATATTAGGTCTAGAGCTCAAGTCTCTTGAGGTAATCACCCAGAAATCAGAAGGGAAAAAATGGAAATTAGAAGTCAAAGAGAAAAAAGCTGAGCATAGTCTGGAATTTCAATAGCTAAATAAAAAGACTTATGGAAAAATTGTAAAGAGAAAGTGCAGAGGAGGAAACTGTCTATGAAATAATTAAACAAAATGGATCAGAACTGAAGGAAACACATTTCAATATTAAAAGGGCACACCAAGTGTCGACCACAATAGGTGGAAATATACCTTGGTACAGATTCATTGTTGTGAAATTTAAGAAGGTTGGGAAAGGAAACATGATTCTTCAAGCTTCCAAGGGTGAGGGGAACAAATAATATCAGAGAATCATGAAAAATAATTAATAACAGATGTTCCATTAGTAGTCTCAAAATCTAGATGTTTCATTAACAATACCTGCTTCATTACCAAAACTGAAATCTAGAAGAAAATAATTTCAAAATGTTGAAAGAAAATAATTTCCAACCTAATATCCTATGTTTGGCCAAACTATCAATGAAATGTAGAGATACACTAAAGCCATAGGTAGGGGTAAAGTATAAAGAAAAGCAAAGTCATAACATGGTTACCTCTAGGGATGGGAAAGAAGACGCAATCCGTCTATCAATAGGAAGAACAAACAGAGGGTTTCTAAGTTGTAATGATCATTTCTTAATCTGGGTAATCTCTTTATTTTATTTTCTATGCTCAGTTACTCAGTCATGTCTGACTCTTTGCGGTCCCATGGACTGTAGCCCACCAATCTCCTCTGCCCATGGAATTTTCCAGGTAAGAATACTGGAGTGAGCTGCCATTTCCTACTCCAGGGGATTTTCCCAACCCGGGAATTGAACCTGCGTCTCCTGAGTCTCCTGCATTGGCAGGTGAGTTCTTTACCATAAGTGCCACCTGGGAACCCCAGTTTATTCTCCAAGAAGATTAATAGTTTCATTACTCTTTCTTAATAAGAAAAAAGAATACATATGAAACACAAAAGTAAAGAATAAACACCAAAATGGTAAATTGAAAAATGATTATCAATGGAGTTTGCATGCAGTAAGGTTAATGTGACTCAACGAGAAGAGATGTTTCTCTTGTGTAACATTTATATAAGCTTAAATCAACTGAATAGATTGTCAAAATTTTACAATTAAAAATTTTAAAAGAAACAATGTCTCCTAAGGGTTAGGAGAAGATGTAAACAGCTAATCAAAGCTTCATTTTCACTAAAACATATCTCTAAAATGGGAAAAATAATATAAATAAACATTTCATTGAAGGGTCAATAAACATTTGGAAAAAAAAAAAAAAACAGCCTCACTAGTAATTAGATAAATACTGACTAAAATAAAATATTTTTGTTTTATACCTATTATTGATTCTACATTACCTAGTTTTGTCTAGGTTGCAGAGAAATGAGGGTGATCATATATTCATGATAGAATGCAAATTGGTGCAATTTGGCAATATCTAGAAAGCAGATAATATGTAAATACTTTAAATATACTTTGGGGGTTATATCATAAAGAAATGCACACATTTGCACAGGGAGGCATACAGAAATATTTATGTCAACATTCATTTTTAATAGCAAAAAAATTGGAAACAACATTAATGTCCAGCAGTGGAGGAGTGGATAAATAAATGGTAGTGTATTCACCATAGAATATTATACATCAGTACGATGACTGAATTTGGGTTAATCCATGTACATCACTTGGATAAATTTAAAAAGCAATACTGACTGGAGAAAAAGCAATGTGAAGAATATGTGCAAATCATGAATAAGCAATGTGAAATTACCTAGATATTTTTAAAGGGAGGTAGATTAAAGTATTTACCTCACTCGTCCCCAGCAAATAACTTTAAATACATTAACGAGATTTTTGTTTCACAAAGTATCTTGAGATTTTTCCTCTTTGTAGTTTCCACATGTAATGCTTTTCTTTGCTAGTACCATTCCCAGACCTGGGCAAGAGGAACATCCGCCCTAGGGATCATGCTTTAGAGGACCCAATGCCACAAATATGCACACATAAAATTGTTGCACTCAGCTCTGGAGCTTAGGGCTAATACCACACAATCCGCAACTCACTGTTCAAAATGCCCACCTTTATACCAGATGCCATTTGCATCCAACAAAAATGAAGTTCTCAAAACTAAGGGCAAACACAGATCAAGGTGTGAAGATCTGTGTTATATGCCACTGGCAACTTGGAATAGACATTTCTTTTGGGGTTCTAAGAGAATTTGGATGGCAGAAAGACTAAAGTAAGAGAAAAGGCTCATTTTGCAAATCTTTGCAGACATCAACAACACAAAAAATTTTTGCATATTGAAATATTTCTCAGTAATGCTGAGACAATGAAGAGATAGCATTTTCTTGCTTTTCTTCTTGCTCCCATTCTAATTTGGAAATAATTACAAGTTAGCACGGTGTTTGCAACGTGGCATCTGAAGGAAATTTTGCAATACTAAACTATTCATATTACTCTTAAATTTGATTACATATAGGTCTACACGTAACAGGAGTGAAGTGATGCCAGTTCTGGCAACTAAATGAACATTGAACACCAAAATTGCTATTAATTTTAATTTTCATAAAAATATTTAGTAAGATTTCATTATATTTTAAAAAATTAAAATACTTTTTAAGCTCTATTTTAAATTTTTTCCTAAAAATTTGTTATTTATTAATTATACTTTTGTGCTTTTGTTTTTAATCTTACTAGATAATTTGGATTTTGATCAGCAGCATAAAGAGTATAAACAAATTTCACAAATTATGTGAAAATATTGACTATAATAATATTATTAAGAACTTCACTGAGATGAAAGCAAAAAACATTTTGATGATATAAACATGTAATAATTAATAAACTACATTTGCCTTATTTTATTATTTACCTAAACATCACTAACACATCAACAGAACAACTAGACATGCAAAATAATAATTAATTTTGGTAGCTTAACTTTTAAATATATAAGCTTTTTAAATTTTTAATTGGAGGATTTTTGCTTTATAATATTGTGTTGGTTTCTGCCAGGCATCAACATGAATCAGCCATAGGTTTACACATGTCCCCTCTCTCTTGAGACCCCCTCCCACCTCCCACCCCATTCCACCACTCTAGGTTGTCACAGTTATATTTGCCAACATAAGAGGATAGTATGTTTGAATATATTTTAGGTTGACCAGTTTGTTAGCTTGATTTGTAATTTTTAACTATTTAGATATATGGTACATGGAGCTCCATGATCCTTAGAGAAACAAACGAAGCCTCAGTTCACAAGAACTAGTCTCCTTAGAAAAAGCTATCATGGTTTCTAGGTCTTGTACTTAGGAAAACTTTGCAGCAAGGAACACTCCTCTTCAGAGGGCCAGTCAGGTGTTGATTGCTATGCCTTATTCTTCTACCTTCTTGCTCAATCCCCAATTTTTACTCAGAGAATTGAGTATCTAATTCACATTCCCTAATATCTTTTCATGGCTGAGTTTGAGACCCCAGCCAGCACTATTTGCATTTGTAAAGATATCCACAATCATAGAGCAAGTTTAAAATTAAAATTCTCTAAGTTTGGGTTATCAGACATCATCAGCTGGAGAAGAGATGGGTGGCACTAGTGGTAAAGGACCCATGTGCCATTGCAGGAGATGTAAGAGATACTGGTTTGATCCCTGGGTCAGGAAGATCTCCTGGAGAAGGGCATGGCAACCAACTCCAGTATTCTTGCCTGGAGGAACCCTTGGACAGAGAAGCCTGGAGGGCTATGGTCAATAGGGTCACAAAGAGTTGGACATGACTGAAGCATGCATGCCTGCCTGATTTTTTAAACCTATGTAAAATATTACGAGCTGTGGATTTTGTTGCCATTACCAAAGGAGAAGAAGCAGGAAGCATACTTTTTTAATGGTGTATTTATTTCTTTTACCAAAAGAGATCCAAAAGCATTCCTAATCCTAAAGCCATTCTTGGGAAGCCTTTGAAGTGTATATTTACCTCTCTTCCATTTTCCAAGAGTCTCTGGGCTTAAGAGAAATGGCTGTTCTAAAGTTTCTTTAAAGTACTGGTTCAAATTTTCAACCACCAAACACCACTTATTTATTACTTCCTTCCCGCATGGACTTCATGTTATGAAAGTCAGTGCCTAGAGAACAAGCTGCATCTATTAAGTCATAATTTCCTTTTCTGTTATTAATTGATCAGAAACATCTATGATTGCAAAACACAGCTTATGAACATCATTAAGTAACTGAGATCCACTCTGAAATGATGTGATTAGAACAGGAGTAAGGTAAGACATCTTTTTAATTATTCCAGACATCTTTATTGAAATGAATGTTATTTCAGTTAGGGCTTTAAAAAATATTGAAAATAGCCTGCAGATCTGACTGGCTTTTACTGATTATTACTTTCCTTTACTTCTTGAAAACCTTTAATTGTTGACATAAAAATGATTAAAATGCTGACCCAAGGCTGGATTTCTGGTATGTTCTAGTAAGAACATGAGTAAATCCTCTCCCCAAGTAGCTACAAAGCTATGCAGTTCTTTATAGTATAATGCTATACAAAACTGACTGAACAACTCTTTCCATGCTCTGCAAATTAACCAAAGACATAATAATCTGAGTGGCATTTGTGCTTGAAAAACTCCTGAACTTCAGGTAAACACCATAGGCATCTTTGGTGATCTTGTTTCTGTCCGCTTCTATAGACATTCCCTTAGGCCGGTGGTAGCTCCTTCCCAGTTCAGTAAATGCCAGAATTCTGCCAGCTTCTCTGCTGCAGTTGAAGGGAATTCACTCAGTGTGGAGTGTTGGGTGATGTCTACACCGTGGGTGGTGTGAAGGGAAGTTGATGATGATCTCTGAGGCCCAACTCAGGGCTAAGACTAGAATAAGGCAAGTGAGGCACTCACCTTGGGCACAAAATTTAAGGAAGCACCAAAAAAAAGCATTACTCATGATAAATGACATTTTAATGCAATATTTTTAAAAATGAAAATTAATGCAAAAATCCATGATGAACAAAATATCAAAATTTTAAATAAGGACAAGTCCCAGTCCTGGTAATGGAACTACTGTAGTTGCAGATGGGGCAAGCATATTTCTGGCTGAGATAGCTATCAGAGAAAAATGTATATTGGCTTCATTTGTATAAGTACTTAAAGATATAAAATTTCCTCTGATAAATGATGCTTTAGCTATGCTATTCTATATACTTTTATGTATGTCTGAAATTTTTTATTATAGACTTTTAAAATATTTAATTCTCCACAGGAAAGTAAACAAAAGCACATTTTTCAGGACTTTGATTACAATATTAAATCAGAGGAGATTCAAAGTAGTCACAGAGGTCAAAGTTCCCTACTGTTTAAGTATCACTTATAAACCAGCTGACAGTTTAAGTAAAATTATATGAAACAGTTTTAGGAAAAACAGTAATTTGTAGAAAAACATCCTTTGTTTAAAATTATTTCTGTTTTTTCACCACATATCTATTTGACTATTTACCTTTACACACTGAAATTTTGATGACTTTCTGACTTGGTTTACTATTAATTATGAAAATTTTTGAGTGTGGAATTTGGTGTTTTTTTAGTTTGTTCTCAAATTCTGTCTCATAACCACAATGCTAGAGTCATTATTGTTTTTAGAATTGCTAGTTGTGAGCCACTAAGAGAACTTTGTAATCCACTCATGAGACACAATCCACAACGTGTAAAGCACTGCCTTAAGGAACCTGAAAAGATATTAGACTCCTGAAATGATGTAGTAAATAATCTAATTGGAAAGATAAATATTGATTTTGGGATGCACATTACAAAAAACATGTGGTTTAAGGTAAGTAAACATTCCAGGTTAGTGTCATAAGACATCAGAGAAGGACAAAGATCACTGTAAATAAATGGTCAGCAATAGTCTAATGGTATAGAAGAATAAAGGAATTTGAGTAACATATACATGAGCAAAAAGAGATGGAGATTAATATTTCTGGTAAAGCTATGAAGGGTAACTGCATGACCAGATACATGGAGAAATGTAAATATGTATATATGGATAATGTTGTAAACCTCTTTGGTTTGGAGTCATACAAAATATAACGGAGTACTAATCTTTATTTATATATTTTAGCTATGCCTCATGGCATGTGGAATCTTAGTTCCTCAACCAGGGATCAAACTCATGCCCCCTGCATTAGAAGCACATAGTCTTAACCTCTGGACCACCAGGGAAGTCCCAGACTGATCTTTTTAATCACCTCATATTTGGACTCATTATTCCTAGATTTGTTCAAGTACCTCCAGTATGCTTGAATGATGATTTTATTTAGTTCCCAAACTCAAACACAAATGCTAACCTTCTACTAACTTTTCTGAAATATATTTATGATGAAAAGAAAAGATCATCTTTACATATAGAAAGGGCATTGGGACTTTTATGTTATTGACTTCCTGGGAAGTTCAGATACATTCTGTAGTCCCATATCCTTAGCAGAAAGTTTAAAGGTGACTGCACATTTTTGCACACATAGTTCATCAACTGACTTGATTCACAGTGGTACTTATTAATAACCATTATCCTAGAAGGATGGCTCTGTGTCCCCAGTAGAAACACTAGAGCCCTCTATATTTCTTTCTAATAATAATATCATAGTTGAAATTTCTATGATTAGAAATGTATCATGCATCTTAGAACAATGCTCATTTACCCTTATGGGCCTCCTGAAAGGAGACAATATCATTCTATTGTAAATAAAGCAAATTAAACCTTGTGTATTTCAAGGAAGTATTAACAAAGGTAATCAATGTTTTAAAAATCTGCTCTTTTTTCTTCCTTAATTGAATTAAATACTACTGCCTATGAAAATTTAGATCCTAGGAAGGATTTCAGGGACGCTAGAGTACTTTTCTCTCTGGTCAAGTATATCTAGACATCCTTTAAACCTAGAAGAGGTTTGTCATCTTTTGCAACATATGGAAATGACAGAATGTTAGAGAAAACATATATAATATGTGGGCTGAGCAACTATGCATATTTTAAAACAAATTCTCTACATAAAACTATGAAAATAAAATCCTTTCCTCCTATAGTATTTCATAAATGAAGTAACTAAAATATTCTAATAATGGAGGCAGATGAAAATTTTAATGTTGGAAAGAAAATGATTAATCAAAGCTAACACTCTTACCTTGGGGATTTAAACAAAAATAATACAAGAAAAAATAATCAATGCAAATAAAATATTGTGTGGAAGTACATCCATGAAGAAAAAGGTAATTTTTTCCTTCCTTGAATAAAAAATGTTTTCTCAGGTTTATATTCTCTTTCTAATTTACATTGATCAGGTATGTCATCTCACTTGCTGCTTCAGAGTAGAATATGTCAGATTTACTCTTATGTTTATTGTGAAAAATGTCAGAATAAAAGTATGAGGACATAGAAAAATCACACCCATTTATTTGTTCAATAGTAATTTACTAACCACCAACCTTCAAGGATCATACAGCCTAGAGAAAGAAACCAGTGAGGCATCAGGCCCACACAATCCCATGTACTATATGGCTATCAGAGTTTAAATTCAATGATTCTCCAACAAGTGAGCAAGATATCTATCTAGTATACGAGGAAAACCATCACTTAAAAAGATACTGGCACACCAATGTTCATTGAGGCACTATTTATAATAGCCAGGACATAGATGCAATCTAAATGTCCATCAATGGAAGAATGGCTAAAGAAGATGCAGTACATATACACAATGGAATATTACTTAGCCATAATAAAGAACAAAATAATGCCATTTGCAGCAACATGGATGGACCTAGAGACTGCCATACTGAGTGAAGTAGGTCAGACACAGAGAGACACGTGTTATATGATATCACTTATATATATATGTAATCTAAAAAAAAGAGTACCAGTAAACTTATTTACAAAACACAAGTAGAGTCACAGATGTAGAAAACAAACTTATGATTACAAGGCGATAAAGTGGGGAGGGATAAATTGGGAGACTGGAACTGACATATGCATATAAACTACTCTATATAAAATGGACAACTAATAAGAACCTACTGTGTAGCACAGGGAACTCTATTCAATACTCTATGATGATCTATATGAGAAAAGAATCTTAAAGAGTAGATGTATGTGTATCTATAACTGATTCACTTTTCTGTACGGCAGAATGTAACACAACATTGTAAATTAGCTATTCTCCAATTAAAAAATCATGAAGAATTCATGTATTACATATGCATGCATGCTCAGTCACTCAGTCATGCCTGACTCTGTGACCCCATGGACTGTAGTCCATCAGGCTCCTCTGTCCATGGGATTTTCCAGGCAAGAATACCAGAATGGTGTGCCATTTACTGGTCCAGAGGATCTTCCTGACTGAAGGATTAAACCAGCGTCTCTTGTGCCTCCTGCATTGGCAGGCAGGTTCTTTACCACTGCACCACCTGGAAAGCCCTGTATTACATATATTGAGTCTCTAATTCACAAACATAGTGTATCTCTCTATTATTTGTTGTTTTTTTTTTTAAATTTCTCTCAGCAGAGTTTTCTAGATATCATAATACAAATCCTGAACATACTTTATTAAAATTATTCCTAAGTGTTTATTTTTGATGTTATTATAAATTCATTGTAAAATGTCATTTTGTGATTGTCCATTCTTAGTATATAATTTGATTTTTGAAAATTGACATTGTATTCTTTGATCTTGTTAAACTCACTAATTCTAGTGTGTTATTTTGTAGATTATTTGGCATTTTATTGTAGATGAGCGTGTCACATAAGAACAATTTTTTTTTTCTTTCTTTCCAACCTGTGTGTATTTCATTTCTTTTTCCTATTCCTGTATTATTATACTGGCTAGATTCTCCAGCACAATGTTGAATAATTAGAGTGAAAGCAGATATTCTTGCCTCATTTCCAATCATTAAATGAAACTATTCAGTCAATCACCACTGATTATTATGTTAGGTTTTTTTTTTTTTTTTTTTTTTGCAGATGCCCCCTTCTTTCCTGATTTTAGTAATTTGTGTAGTCTTTTCTTTACCTTAATACATCTGTCTAAATGTTTATTGTGCTGAAATTTTCCAAAAAATAAAAAGAAAAACTTTTGGTTTTGATGATTTCTCTATTTTTTTTATTTAATGTTTTATTACTAAGGTATCAGTCAGTTCAGTTCAGTCACTCAGTCATCTCCAACTCTTTGCGACCCCATGAATTGCAGCACGCCAGGTCTCCCTGTCCATCACCAACTCCCGGAGTTCACTCAGACTCACGTCCATCGAGTCCGTGATGCCATCCAGCCATCTCATCCTCTGTCGTCCCCTTCTCCTCCTGCCCCCAATCCCTCCCAGCATCAGAGTCTTTTCCAATGAGTCAACTCTTTGCATGAGGTGGCCAAAGTACTGGAGCTTGAGCTTTAGCATCATTCCTTCCAAAGAAATCCCAGGGTTGATCTCCTTCAGAATGGACTGGTTGGATCTCCTTGCAGTCCAAGGGACTCTAAAGAGTCTTCTCCAACACCACAGTTCAAAAGCATCAATTCTTCGGTGCTCAGCCTTCTTCACAGTCCAACTCTCACATCCATACATGACCACAGGAAAAACCATAGCCTTGACTAGACGGACCTTAGTCGGCAAAGTAATGTCTCTGCTTTTGAATATACTATCTAGGTTGGTCATAACTTTCCTTCCAAGGAGTAAGCGTCTTTTAATTTCATGGCTGCAGTCACCATCTACAGTGATTTTGGAGCCCCCAAAAATAAAGTCTGACACTGTTTCCACTGTTTCCCCATCTATTTGCCATGAAGTGATGGGACCAGATGCCATGATCTTCGTTTTCTGAATGTTGAGCTTTAAGCGAACTTTTTCACTCTCCACTTTCACTTTCATCAAGAGGCTCTTTAGCTCCTCTTCACTTTCTGCCATAAGGGTGGTGTTATCTGCATATCTGAGGTTATTGATATTTCTCCCAGCAATCTTGATTCCAGCTTGTGTTTCTTCCAGTCCAGCGTTTCTCATGATGTACTCTGCATGTAAGTTAAATAAGCAGGGTGACCATATACAGCCTTGACATACTCCTTTTACTATTTGGAACCAGTCTGTTGTTCCATGCCCAGTTCTAACTGTTGCTTCCTGAACTGCATACAGATTTCTCAAGAGGCTTGTATGTTACAGGTGAACAATATAGTGATTCACAATTTGTAAAGGTTATGATCTCTATTGTCTTTTTGTTTTCTATTTTATTAATTTCTACTCTTATAGTTATTTCCTTCCTTTTGCTTGTTTAACTTGCTCTTGCTTTTCTAGTTTCTTAAGATGGACACTTACACGGCCTTAGCCACAAACCACAAATTTTGATATGCTGTTTTAAAGTCTTTTAATTAAAATCTCCATCTATCTATGCATGTCATCTACCTTTTGCACTAGATATTTCAACTTATTAATCAAAGTTATTTAAAATTTCTTATAAATTCCAATATTGATATCATCTCTAGCTCTGATTTCTTTTACTGTTTTATTTCCTTTTCATAAGTCACTTTTGGGTACCTTTCCTAATTTTTGTTTGAATACTAGACATTGTGTGGAGACTGAGGTAAATGATACTTATAACTAGAAGTGAGGACACCTCTCTCCTAGCCTCTCTTCACAGGCTGCTAGTGTGGAGAAGTTTGAATAAATCTAGTTAGTAATTAAACTGTGTTTAGATTTTATTATGGTTATATCCAGTGCACTGTAGAATTTTAATTCCTCCAGGAGAGAACTATGATTATTTTTACTTAATGTGGGGTCTTGGATACAAAGATATTTCACCCTGCTCATCTGCTTCACTCTCACCTTTCAAAAGTCCCTGCACACGTGTATCATATGGGTTCTCTCTCCACGGTCTTGCCCCTCCTCCAGAGAAAAGTGGATTGCCATTACTTGTTATTTGATGTGAAGCTCATCATGGGAGCTAGGGGAGGGGGAAATTCTTATTTTTCCTCATCCAGCCTCAGTGTTGGGCTGTGTATACATGGAAAATTGGAGTAAGAATTTTTCAGCATTCCTGTTCTTGCTACCTTTGAGTGTGTATGTCAAGCTGCTTCAGTTGTGTCTGACTCTTTGCAACCCTATGGACTGTAGCCCACCAGGCTCCTCTGTCCATGAGATTCTCCAGGCAAGAATACTGGATTGGGTTGCCATACCCTCCTCCAGGGGATCTTCCCTGACCTAGGGATGGAACCCGCATCTCCTGCATTGTTAGGCAGTTTTTTACCACAAGTGACCCCTGGAAAGCTCATCGTATACACTGTCTTCAAATATCCCCCCAAAAGTCTCTCTGAATGAGGAATAATCATCAAAGTTAAAACATAGAATGGAAATATCACTAAAATATCCATGTCTTGGGAAGTAAAACATATTGATAGGAGTTATATCTTTCCATCATGCAGAAAGCAAAAGTCTGGGCAAATAGGACTTCAGTTCAGTTCAGTTCAGTCACTCAGTCATGTCCGACTCTTTGCGACCCCATGGACTGCAGCATGCCAGGCCTCCCTGTTCATCATCAACTCCTGGAGTTTACTCAAACTCATGTCCATCAAGTCAGTGATGCCATCCAATCGTTTCATCCTCTGTCGTCCCCTTCTCCTCCCGCCTTCAATCTTTCCCAGCATCTTTTCCCAGAATCTTTTCCAAGGAGTCAGTTCTTCGTATCAGGTGCCCAAACTATCGAAGTTTCAGCTTCAGCATCAGTCCTTCCAATGAATATTCAGGACTGATTTTCTTTAGGATAGACTGGTTGGATTTCCTTGTAGTCCAAGGGACTCTCAAGAATCTTCTCCAACACCACAGTTCAAAAGCATCAATTTTTCGGTGCTCAGCTTTCTTTTTTTAAACTATAAATTTATTTATTTTAATTGGAGGCTAATTACTTTACAATATTGTATTGGTTTTGCCATACATTGACATGAATCTGCACGGGTGTACATATGTTCCCCATCCTGAACCCCCCTCCCACCTCCCTCCCCATCCCATTCCTCTTGGGTAATCCCAGTGCACCAGTCCCGAGCACCCTATATCACGCATCAAACCTGGACTGGCAATTCATTTCACATATGATAATATACATGTTTCAATGCCATTCTCCCAAATCATCCCACCCTCACCCTCTCCCACAGAGTACAAAAGACTTCTATACATCTGTGTATATATATAGAATTTAGAAAGATGGTAACAATAACCCTGTATGTGAGACAGCAAAAAAGACACAGATGTATAGAATAGTCAACTTTCTTCATAATCCAACTCTCACATTAATACATGACTACTGGAAAAACCATAGTTTTGACTAGATGGAACTTGATGGCAAAGTAATGTCTCTGCTTTTTAATATGCTGCCTAGATTGGTCATAGCTTTTCTTCCAAGGAGCAAGTGTCTTTTAATTTCATGGCTGCAGTCACCATCTGCAATGATTTGGGACTTAGGAGTATTAAATTTGTAAATGGTCAGAAAAGGTCAAATGGAAGCTCCTTGAGTAGTCCTTAATGCAGTGGTGATCCATGAAAGAATAGAATGTACTTTAAAAAAGAATGATGGAATGGGGCATTTTTCATCCTTTCTCTGCTCCTCTTTGCTCCCTAAACTCCATAATTACCCCAAGCACAAACACAACTTGAATAAACAGAGGAGGAGGGAATCACAAGTTCATTGAAGTCTCGCTCTCAGAACATTCTTATGGCCACCATGGAGCAAATCAGATTCTACTTTCAGAATCTATGCTCCCTGTGAACAGAATATTGTGCTCAAACCAATGACTGTATCACATAGGGGGCTTCTGCTCTATTCTAAGCTGTTGGATATTTATTCTTTTCTAACATCAATTTTCCTTACCAAACAGATGATTCTTTATATCCATTAAAAGTTTTCTATAAAATAGCCTTGTCTCGGCAGTTGAACTATTTGTCTAATGATGCAATTGAGGAGGCAGCAACATCAAGAATAGCTCCAAGGAGTTAATGAGGGAGCAGTGAAAAGAAAGATTTTGATTAAAAAGTTTTGATAAATTAGACCAACCTTTTTACTGAAAAACACTAAAAATAAAGCAAAACAAAAAACTAGGCAAAATATAAGCAAGTAAACAAACAAGCAGACAACAAACAAAGAAGAAGCACACTAAGCATTGAAAAAAATCCTAACAAGATACAAAGAAGTTACTGAGCCAATACAAGAAAAAGACTAGAGATCTGAGAGCTAAGCCTGAACTGTGAGCCAACAATTCCACTCTTACATATGTATGTATATGTATGTACATATATGTGTGCTTATTATGTATATCAGGACACATGTACAGAAAAGGTAATAGGTGAACAGTTCTTGATTGAAGAAAACTTAAAACAGCTCTGAAGTGAAAGTTGCTCAGTCATGTCCAACTCTTTGTGGCCTCATGGGCTATACAGTCCATGGAATTCTCCAGGCCAGAATACTGGAGTGAGTAGCATTTCCCTTTTCCAGGGGATCTTCCCAACCCAGGGATTGAACCTAGGTCTCCTGCATTGCAGGTGGATTCTTTACCAGCTGAGCTACCAGGGAAGCCGAAACAGCTCTACTGTCCATCAACATAAGAATGGGTAAATAAACTGTGGTTTAGTTATGTAATGAAAGAAGGCACAACAATTGCAATGGGGTAGCTACAGCTAAATGCACTGCTGTGCTGGTTAATGCTGAACAATGGGCTCGCTGAAAAAAAAAAGAAAGAAAAAGAAAGCTCTGATTTGTTGCATTTTCCAATTTTTGTGGTGCAAATGCTCTTACCTCAGCTAAATTCACATTACCAATGTAATGTCACTGGGCATGGGACTGAGGAGAGATGCATACAGTCAGCTCTCTTGAGCTGCTAGGCATCAGCTCAAATACACCACTGGCCAAATGCAGCTATATGAATGAACACATTTTAACATTAAGGATAAAATCAAGAAGGAAAAAGAAATAATACATGCAGTATAAATCTACTAATATAAAAGTAAAAAATAGGCAAAACTAAAGAATACTAAAGAAGGGAATGGCAACCCACTCCAGTATTCTTGCTGGGAAATCCCATGACAGAGGAGCCTGACAGGCTACAGCCCGTGGGGTTGCAAAAGAGTCAGACATGACAGCAACTAAACAACAACCACGCACTCATGCTGCTGCTGCTAAGTCGCTTCAGTCGTGTCCGACTCTGTGCGACCCCATAGATGGCAGCCCACCAGGCTCCCCCGTCCCTGGGATTCTCCAGGCAAGAACACTGGAGTGGGTTGCCATTTCCTTCTCCAATTCATGAAAGTGAAACGTAAAAGTGAAGTCGCTCAGTCGTGTCCGACTTCTAGCGACCCCATGGACTGCAGCCCACCAGGCTCCTCCGTCCATGGGATTTTCCAGGCTGGAGTGGCTACAGCCCATGGGGTTGCAAAAGAGTCAGACGTAACAGTGACTAAACAACAACCACACACTCATAGCCACTCCAAATAAAAAAGTCCAGCACACAGAAAGTATCTTAATTCTCTTCTTTATCCTACACTTTTATGCTTACCTTTGTTTTTTAAGGGAAGTTTTAGATTTACTGAAAAGTTAAGTGGAAAGTAGAGAGGATTTCTATATAACCCATATCACAAAGTTCCCCTATTATTAACATCTTGCATTATCTTGATACATCTGGTGCAGCTGATGAGCCAGTATTGATACATTATTAACTGTATTTCATAGTTTGCATCTAGGCTCACTCTTTGTGTTGTACATTCTGTGAGTTTGAGAAATGTAAAATGATGAAACAGGTATCCACCATTACAATATCAGAACAGTTTCACTCCTGAAATTATCCTGTTCTCCACCTACTCATCCCTCCCTCCCACCCCAGAACCCCTAGCAACCACTGACTCCATAATTTTAATGTCTCTATAATTTTGCCTTTGCCAAAATGTTTTTATCATGGGAATCATACAGCATGTAGCCTTTTCAGATTGGTATATTTCACTTAATAATGCATTTAAATTTCCTCCATGTCTTAATGTGCATGATAGCTCATTTCCTTTTATTACTGAATAATATTCCATTGTGTGGATGTACCACAGTTTGTTTACCCATTCACCTGCTGAGGGATGTGTTGGTTGCTTCCAAGTTTTAGCAATTAAAAATAAAACTGCTTTAAATTTAAAAAAAAGATACATCTATTTTTGTTTGTATGTGTGTATCGGTAGTTCATTTCTTATTGTTGAGTAGTATTCTGTGGTATAGATGGACAAAAATTTGTTTACCAGTCCACCTGCTGATGGATGTTTGAGTTGTCTCCAGGTTTTGACTACTACAAATAAGAAAGTTTCCATGAACATTCATGTACAAGTAATAGATAGATAGATAGATATGTGTGTGTGTGTATGATAAAACTCTAAAGGAAAGGAATAAAGAAACTCTAAAAGAGACAGGCTATTAGTTCACCTGTGTGTAAGGCTGGGGTGGGTATGGAAGAATAGATCATGATTTGGAAGCAGCACAGAGGAAGCTTCTGCCAGGTTTCTATTTCTTGACCGGTGGAGTGTATACACAGTGTTTGTTTTACAGCAAGTTGTTAAGTTATATTTTTAGGTTTTATGCAATTTCTCTGTTATATTGTACAGTATTTTTAAATGATGAAAGGCATTCTTTTTCAAAGCGGTGCTATAAAGATTCAAGGAGCTTTTCTAAACACTATCAGGAGGGCTAAGAACTGACTCATAATTTAGGTCACTTAAGGGATCCTCTCAACTACATTTCCTCAGATTCCCACAAGGTACACGAAAACTGCCAAAGTTAATAGCAAATTTCTTAGAAAACAAAAAGAAACAGAAAACAAAAGTTAAAACACCACATTTATTTCCAGAGTTAGATATTATAACCTAGACACAGTTTTACTTTGATTTTTGTCTCAACTATAGGAGAGAAAACATCTATCATCATTCAAAACATATTTTTAGTCTTTTTTCATAAGTAAAAGGAAATTTTTCTAATGATAGCAAAAAAAAAACAATTTAAATAATACAAAACATTCTAAAAATGAAAATTGAAATGTATCCCCTCCAGCCTTACCACATCACTATCTACCCAACTACTTTGTCTTAAGTTTTTTAAGGAACTTAATACTGGGCTTCCCTGGTGGCTCAGATGGTAAAGAATCTGCCTATAATGCAGGTGACCTGGGATCGATCCCTGGGTTGGGAAGTTCCCATAGAGAAGAAAATAGGAACCCACTCCAGTATTCTTCCTGGAGAACTCCATGGACAGAGGAGCTTGGTGGGCTACAGTCCATGGGGTCCGAAAGAGTCAGACATGACTGAGAAACTAACACTTAATACT
This sequence comes from Capricornis sumatraensis, assembly GCF_032405125.1. Lineage (NCBI taxonomy): Eukaryota > Metazoa > Chordata > Mammalia > Artiodactyla > Bovidae > Capricornis > Capricornis sumatraensis. The sequence goes on along the minus strand of NC_091092.1, from coordinate 100,721,291 downwards.
ACCTCAAAAGATTTTCCTGGTGGCACAGTGGAAAAGAATCCACCTGCAATGCAACAGATGCAGGAGATGTGGGTTCGATCCATGGAGGAGATACAGGAGATGTTGGGAAGATCCCCTGGAGGACAGCAAGGCACTGCACTCCAGTATCCTTGCCTGGAGAATCCCCATGGACAGAAGAGCCGGGTGGGCTACAGTCCATGGGGTCACAAAGAGTTGGACACAACCAAGGGTGCACGCACACGTGCACACACACACACACACAAAATAATAACTCAGATGATTTTACTGGTGTTCCTGTTTAATCTTTATCTTTCTAACTAGATGTAAGGAGCATGAGGGCTGGGGTTAAGCCAGCTCGTTTACCACTGTATGGTGAGTGTTAGAATAGATTACTGGTAGATTACAGTTAATCTTGAATAAACTCTTCTGGAAAGAAAACAGGAATAAATGAAAAACCTCATCATGAAAAGAGATCATTCCATATCAGTACATACACATTGACTTCATTCTCTAATGCTGTGAAATATTCCAACATGTGTTGGGTCATTAAGGTTATTTCAAGATTTGTTTCTTTTAGAACTGAAGCTGCAGTGAATGTGTTTAGAATATTTCTGAAATATTATGTAAAGCAAATCTGGTGCTAGGGTACTGGAATTGTTGAATCAAAGGATAAATGCATCTTCAATATCGATAAACATTGTTAAATTGCCCCACAAGTAGTTACACAAATGTAAGCTCCATGAGCAAATGATTAAGAATGAATATGTCCCAACATTTCAAAAGGGTAAGAAAAATCCAAAGTTGGCAAACTGATAAATGAAAAAATTGTTTTGTTTTCTTGTTCTTTCAGTTTTATGAATGAGATTAAATATCTTTCCATATGTTGGTCATTTGTATTTCTTTCACCATTATATGCTTCGTTATATTCTTTGCTCATTTCTCAATAGAACAAGTCATAATTTTCCTATTGTTAGGACTTTATGTTAATGAAGTAGGTCCTTTGCAAATATATATGTACTACAACTCTTCCCCAGTTTTCATTTGCCTTTATTTTATTCAATTTTAAGAATTTTTTGTGACAAGGAATTCCCTGGTGGTCTAGTGATTAGGACTCTGTACTCTCACTGCCGAAGACCCAAAGGGATTCAATCCCTAGTTAGGGAATTAAGATCCCACAAGCTGCGTGGCATGGCAAAAAAAAGAAGAAATTTATTGTGACAAAACAATCTGAAATGCTAGTAAAGATTCATACAGAAAGATAATCTTGAAATAAATTAGATTAAAAATCAACCAATGATTGAGTGGTGTATTTCTGGCATATCTGCACAGATAACTCTATGAAGCCACTGAAACATTTACATTATTGAAGATTCAATGACAATTACTTGCCTTTATTTTTATTTGATCTTTCAAACCAAAGTATTATTTTTATGTGGTCAAGTTTATCAATCTTTTACTTAGTCTTCTGTGTGTGTGTGTGTGCACTGATCATGCTTAGAAAAATATTCTTCAGATTATTTGCATTTTCCCCTAGTGTTTTTCTAATTTGATGCATACAAAATGTGATAGATCAAAATTAATATATTTCTGACATGACATAAGGATCTAATTTTATGGTTTGGGATATGGATAGCCAAATATACTGTCACTGTCATTTATTGAATAATATACTGTTTCTCCCACACATTTGAAGAGCCATTATCAGCTATTAACACTCATATTTATTTAAATCTATTTCTAGTTTCTTTATTCTGTTCTTCTGAGTTGAGAGTTTTAATTACATAGCCTTAATATTATGTTTTAACATCTAGTGCATCTTATTCTCTCTTTTTATTCCTTTTTATTCTTATTCTGTTAACTGTTATCTCATGTTTATATTTCTAGACTATTATGAGTTACGCTTTATAATACTGAAATTTTAATTACAATCATGTTGTATTTATAGTTTAATTTTATTTCTAGTTGAAAATGCCTTTCCATTTGCACAAATGTTCATTTAAATCCTTCTGTAGAATTTCTAAATTTTCTTTATATAAATCATATTCATTTTCTTGGTTTGGCTTTTTCTTGGGTAATATAATTGCTTTGTTGTTATCCGGTGAATCTTTCCTTATATATTGTATTTATCTTTTGTAAGTAAGAATATTGCTAATTTTAATAATTAATTTTGAAACCATCTTCTGTTATGCAGAAGTAAGAAGTACAAAAAACTAATGATGCAATGTATGAAAATGGTCGGTAGAAACTAGATCATAGAGGTAGAGGTGGTGGTGGTTTAGTCGCTAAGTCATGTCCGACTCTTGCGATCCCATGGACTTTAGCCTGTCAAGCTCCTCTGTTCATGGGTTTTCTCAGGTAAGAATACTGGAGTGGGTTGCCATTTCCTTCTCCAGGGGATCTTCCCAACCCAGGGATCGAACCTGGGTCTCCTGCATTGCAGGCAGACTCTTTACCAACTGAGCTACAAGGGAAGATGATCATAGTGGTAATTACTAGAATTTAACAAATCACTCTGTTTAAAAGAGTGAAGGAGCATTATCACATTGGATCATAAAGACTATTTCCACCAGCATTTATGCTGTTCAATATGAGAAGGATGATGAGGTTAGGATGAAAAGAAACAAAATAAAAATATAAAGTAGTAAAGATATTCTAGAAATCATCCAATCCAACCTGCCACCTATCAAAAGATTTTTGTCTGAAAAACTTTTTAAAACAGATAAATAACTATCCCTTTTCTACCTAACACTTCTTGACATGAAGAGCACACCATCTTTTTTTATTATTGCAGTACATTAATAGTTGCTTTACAATATGTTAGTTTCTGCTGTATAGTGAAGTGAATCAGCTATATGGATGTATGTGTCCCCTCTTTTTTGGATTTCCTTCTCATGTAGGCCACCACAGAGCACTGAGTAGAATTCCCGGTGCTATACAGTGGGCCCTCACTAGTCATCTATTTTATACACAGTAGTGCATATATGTCAACCCCAGTCTCCCAAATCACCCCCCCTCCCCTTCTCCCCTTGCTGTCCATACGTTTGTCCTCTACGTCTGGAGCACACACCGTCTTTTGAAGGGCTCCTTAGTGCACAGCTCCTAGCTAACAAGGTTTGGAAGAGTTAAAATACGTTCCCCCATTGCTCCTGTTTTCTGAGAGTACACAGAGAAAGTCTGCTTCCTCTTCAACGCTAGTCCTTCATACATCTGAAGAATAGTATCACATTTGACTTCAGTCTTTCCAGGTAAACCTACCCAGCTTCTTCACTTATGCCTGATATGACAGCATTTTCAGACCGGTCATTTTTTTTTTTTTCTTGCATTTCCATGGAATCCCAAATTTACTCCATCTGGTAGAGAAATTTCCCCAACATTACCTTTGTAGACACTAAAACATAGCTTTTTTAGTATCCAGGGACTTCAAAAGAACTTCCATTTCCATATTTATTCAAATCTTAAGGCTCCAATAACCTCTAATTTGTAGTGAATATTCATAAACATTTGCACAGTGTTCGGTATAATGTAACGAGATTTTAAAATTCATTTTTATTCTCCAGTAAGAAGAGTATTCAGAAATGTAAGAACTAGTCCACCAGAGTGGACAGGTCTTATGAGTAGCAGTATTAAATTGCTTGGATGTTTGTCATACCTGAGTTGAAATGCAAATGAACGTGTTGCTAGTTCCATAAATCTGGTACACGAATATTTCATATTTGCACTGAGAAAAGCATATTTTACTTTTGGAAAAAAGTCAGTACAGAATAAAACTAGATGCCTGCTCCAGGAGAAAACAAAGAAACAACAATAGCCACAAAAATTAAAAAAAAAAATCCCTCAATTTACTACTTTCCATATATTCTTATTGGTGGTCAGATATTAAAAGTGAATAGATATGACTGCTGATCTTCAGAAAGATCAAAGAAAATAGTTATTCTTTTTGTGTAAATACCCATCTTTAGATAAAATCTGTGAAGTCACTAAAATACCATTCCCAGCCTTTCGGTATTTGCTGCACAGTGATTATGCAACAAATCTTAAAATATGACATATCTTACATTCATTCCAAAGGAAACATAAAGTGATATATTTGAATTGTTCCCTTTAAAAATGTGTTAGTCAAAAGATATACATTAACGTAGTATCATCTATACTAGGAGGAAAACAAAATCTAAATCAAAATTGGTAAGGAATGGTGTTCAAGCTAGTTTATAGGTAATGAACACATGGCAAAGAAAAGAGTAAATGCCCAGTGCTCATTATTTTTATACTTTCAAATAGTTTTTCATCAGTAGTAGAGTATAAACTGATCCACATATAAAAATGACTCATTTCTTGAATGGCAAAAATAGGTCCAGTCTTTTCCATGTCATCATTAAATTAATCTGCATATTCACCTTTCTTCAGCTTGCTTCCTTGTGTAACCCCCAGCTGACTGAACCACTAATTACAGACTCTGTGAACATTGCTGCTAAAATATTTGCCATTCTCACCTAAGACAGGATGTTAGAGCAACATATTTTAACTATGTTGTTATGTCTGCTAGTACAGATAATTACATTTTGGGGGGGTTAACAGTTTTATACAGTTTACCAATTATTTTAATTCATATTAAGATGGAAGCATGGCACAAAAAATCTCCTATAAAGCATGAACATCACCAGTGTCAGTTATGTGAGGAAGACTGCAAGAAAAGCCTTAGAAAGAGAGCAAAAGAGCTGCTTATTACAAGGAGATCAAACCAGTCAATCCTAAAGGAAATCAATCCTGAACATTCACTGGAAGGATTTGATGCTGAAGCTGAAGCTCCAATACTTTGGCCACCTTATGCAAAAAAAAAAAAAAACTGACTCATTAGAAAAGACCCTGATGCTGGGAAAGATTGAAGGCAGGAGGAGAAGGGGACGACAGAGGATGAGATGGTTGGATGGTATCACTAACTCAATGGACATGAGTTTGGGTAAATTCCAGGAGTTGGTGATGGACAGGGCGGCCTGGCATGCTGCATTCCATGGGGTCGCAAAGAGTCGGACACGACTGAGCAACTGAACTGAACTGACAGACTGCTTTTTCAGACTTTTTTTTGGGAGGGCCTTAAGAGAATGAGCCAAAGCAGAAGGAGAAAGATAGCACCTGACACATCAAGCAACTTGTTCAAATAGGGGAAACAACAATTAAGATAAATAAGCCTCACTGTATAAGCAATTTGTCCATTGCATGTTTCTCCCAGGGATTACACTGCTCTCTATAGATCTGAATAAAGTCTTTAATCAGGATGAAGTAGTACTTACAAAGACAGATCCCCAAGTCACACTGCCTGGGCTGAGATCCTGGCTTGGCACTTCACAGTTGTGTAAACTTTGTGCAAGTTACTTCACCATTCTGTGCCTCAGTTCCTTGAAAATTATAGTACTACAGGTTTTTGTGAGGATTCAATAAGTTAATCTGCATCAAGTGCTGATGTAGTATTTACCATGTGCCAGGCTTTGTTCCAAGTGCAATTAAATGTTTCCTCTTAAACACAAGTGTGATTTGCACCATTTGGGAAAGAGGCGTGAGTTCACTTTAGGGAGAATAGCACCTCCTATGTCAGCATATTTTCATGGGAAGGTGAATATTAGAGGGAAATGTTGATGCTACAAAGTGATAATGAACTCATCTTTTCCTTTTTGAATGGAGGGTCTTTATTGCTAAAGTTAGATGTACAGGGCTTGAATTATATGAGGGAGACATTGGATTTCCCTATAAGCTCTTAATTTAATAAATATGTATCAATTATCTGTTCTGTGCTGGACAGCAATGTGCTAGAGATACATACACTATGCTAGCTGTGCACATCTAATAATGTTGTAAATTTCTACAAGGCAGGATCTATGTTTTTTTTCTTTTTCTGTATGCTGCACAATACTTTATAAAAGGAGAATAATAAATATCTAGAAAATTTAACACATCATTTAAGTAGAAATTGACAAATGTATGAGCGTTTTGTTTATAGGCATTAATTATTCATCCTGACATTCTAGAAATATATGTGCTGGTGACTTAATTGGAGAAACAAGATGACTGAATAAATCCAATTCTTCAAAGACATCAAGAGTCTGTTTAACTGGCAAATATGAGGCTCTGCTAAACCTCTATATTTTGACAACCCCACTCCTACCCCCCCTCCCCCTCCCCCACCACCCTCAACCCCCCCCCCCATCCCCGCCGCCCCTGCACTACTAGCTGACACTCACCTGCCTGCTTAAATCAGTTTGGAACCGGTCGAGTTGCTTCAGTCCTACATCAAATGGAGTTCACTATCAGGCAAAATTATTACAGAATCCTTCACTGTCCCCTTGGTTCATGAGCTATCATTCTTTGCTCTGGTTTCCAGTTTAGAGAATGGGATTCTTCACTGGGTTCATTCCAGCAATCTTTTTAGCTTGAGAACCTGCTTTATGCTCTCAGTTCCCCTTTTCTAGGCAGAGGAAAGTTGAATCTTAACACAGAAACTTCGGGCCTCCCAATTTATTTCCTTTTTTTTAAAATTTTTACTTTATTTTACTTTACAATACTGTATTGGTTTTGCCATACATTGACATGAATCCACCACGGGTGTATACAAGCTCCCAATCCTGAATCCCCCTCCCACCTCCCACCCCATATCATCTCTCTGGATCATCCCCATGCACCAGCCCCAAGCATCCTGTATCCTGTATCGAACATAGACTGGCACTTCGTTTCTTACATGATAGTATACATGTTTCAATGCATTCTCCCAAATCATCCCACCCTCTCTCTCTCCCTCAGAGTCCAAAAGTCCGTTCTATACATCTGTGTCTCTTTTGCTGTCTTGCATACAGGGTCATCATTACCATCTTTCTAAATTCCGTATATATGTGTCAGTATACTGTATTGGTGTTTTTCTTTCTGGCTTACTTCACTCTGTATAATTGGCTCGAGTTTCATCCATCTCATTAGAACTGATTCAAATATTTATTTATTTATTTTTGATAGTGCTGGGTCTTCGTTGCTGCATGATCAATTTCTCTAGTTGTGATGTGTGGGCTTCTCATATCGTGGCTTCTCTCATCATGTGGCATGGACTCTAGAGCACGCGGCCTTCATTAGTTGCAGCTCACAAGCTCCAGAGTACAGTCTCAGTAGTTGTGGCACATGGACTTGGTTGCTTTGCATCATGTGGGATCTTCCCAGACCAGGGATCGAACTGGTATGTCCTGCACTGCAATGTGGATTCCTAACCACTGGACCGCCAGGGAATCCCTGGCTCCCATTTCCAAGGGTCAGTTTGTCTCTCTGCCTGATAATACAAGAACTGCCAAGACTCTTTGACATGCTGTTCTCCCTACTTGTTGAAGCACTCATTCTCACCTCAGCCTTCTATGCAGTTTCCAACACCTTATACCCACAGCAACCAACCATGTGTTGAAAACAGAGATTTCCATTGCCCTTAAACATCATACTTGCCACCAGCTCTGAGCCTGTGCTGTCAATTCCAGCCCCTGCCTAGAGTAACAGTTTTGACGAATAACTCATAATGCCTCCAGGGAATACCAACATATGACAACATACATGATTTTTCCTTTGTAAATGGATAGCATTGTGTTTTGTAAGAAGTTTTAACTTCTTCAGGTGAAAACAATGTGAAGGAAATATTTACTGATGAACAATCAAAAATGATAGATAAAGGATGAAGGACGCAGTGGCCTGCCCATCTTCTGGGAGCATCAACTCTGAAACCTGTTCCATGTAGTTTCTCAGAGGGCTCCCCCACCAGTCTGAAGCTCTAAGTTCTCACAAGTATGATTCCCTCAACAATGTGCCCTGATTTTGCACTTCTAGAGATCAACTCCTAAATCAACTGCCTGCATCCAAGTCTTTGTCTCAGAATCTGCTTAAAGGAACCAATAAGACACATCTCAAATTATGTCAAACCAAATTATCTTGTTTCCTTTCATTTAAGATAACCTATCTGAAGACACTTTCCTAACAACAAAGCTTGTTGGCATAGCACAAATGAATCCTCTTTTAGGATGACTGGTATGCTCAAATTTCAATACATGTCACACCAGCCATGTTCTTTATTAAAAATAGTAAAAATGGATTCTTTTTTTCCATTTTTAGCAGAAAATGAATTTATTGAGTGAATATCAAGAGATTTTACTAACGTAGACAGCATATTAAAAAACAGAGACATACTTTGCCGACAAAAGTCTGTATAGTCAAATCTATGGTTTTTCCAGTAGTCATGTATGAATGTGAGAGTTGGACCGTAAAGAAGGCTGAACGCTGAAGAATTGATGCTTTTGAACTGTGGTGCTGGAGAATACTCTTGAGAGTCCCTTGGACAGCAAGGAGATCAAACCAGTGAATCCAAAAAGAAATCAACCCTGAATATTCTTTGGAAGGACTGATGCTGAAGCTCCAATACTTTGGCCACCTGATATGAATAGTCAACTCATTGGAAAAGACCCTGATGCTGGGAAAGATTGAAGGCAGGAGGAGAAGGGGACGACAGAGAATGAGATGGTTGGATGGCATTACTGACTCAATGAACATGATTTTAAGCAAACTCCAGGAAATGGTGAAGGACAGGGAAGGCTGGCTTGCTGTAGTCCATGGAGTCACAAAGAATTGGACATGACTTACCAGCTGCTGGGAGGGATTGGGGACAGGAGGAGAAGGGGACGACAGAGGATGAGATGGCTGGATGGCATCACTGACTCGATGGACGTGAGTCTGAGTGAACTCTGGGAGATGGTGATGAACAGGGAGGCCTGGCGTACTGCGATTCATGGGGTCGCAAAGAGTCGGACACGACTGAGCAACTGAACTGAACTGAACTGAACTGAACTGAACTACCAGCTGAACAACAATACCAAGAGATGATATAACTGATAAGAATGTTGGAGAATTGGGTTCGACCGATACACAGGCACTCAAGATGCTGCCATAGACATGTTCTACAGTACTTAGAGTTTCACTACTGGTGCCTTTGGTACTGGACAGGCATCATTATAGTGGTGCAACATCACCAGTCAGGTTCACCAGAGGAATACACTGCAATGGAGTTTTGGGTAAAAGATATTTTTTAGCAGTTAAAAACTGTGAAGAGAAGGGAAACAAAGCAGGATTAGACAGGGTAGGAATTGTGATATAGGAGCCAGCAAAGCCTCTGCCAACCAGTCATGGAGCTCAGGGTCAGATAATGTCCAGAAGATGATCCTGCATTAGGCTGAAATGGCTGTCTTTATATAAATTCAGTGTTCAGTCACCAGACACAGACTACCCAGGAAAGGGTATGACCCTCACTGAGGTGGTTCTCTGTGGCTGCAATAGAGCCTAACATTGCCTATCACTGGAAGCTAGCTGCTGACCACACTCCCTACAGCTGGGCAACAAGTCTTTCCTTGAATGAGGACTCCAAGTGGCTTATTTCTGCGTATATCACACGGATTCTTATTCAGCCAACCCTCCAGTAGAATTTATAAATAACCTGCACCAGTGTATCACCCTTCAAGATTCAGACTTAAGAGAGAACAGTTGATTGGCTGTATTTCTGCAATGGACCCAGAGTAGACAGGGAAGAGAATGCCTTTCCCTTTCTAGGTTTCAACAGTGGGAGTTGGGTACCTATCAAATTCTCTCTTTTGGTTTCATCCTCAATAGGAAAGGAGTTCAGAACTGAGGCCATCAAAATTACAATGGCCTGCTTTAGTCCTCTCTTTTGACTATCCAATATCTCCATCCTTAAATGCATTTTCCACTCTCTTTCCCTCCCTTCTATCTTTCCTCCCTCCTTCCCTTCCTCTGTTTATTCCCCATATTTTGTACTACCAAAGAAATAAAAGTCCTCACCTAACACAACACCTCCCTCTCTTCTCCAGCTAAACATGCATCCACTTCAGTTATTACTTCCAACTCTTCATCCAGATCTCTAGTGATGTATATGTTTTGGTATTCTTCAACTGTAAACTAAATTTTAAAGTGAACCACCAACAAACACTTTGTAACAGAGAAGATGAGTAAATAAGGCAAATTTAGCTAAAACATTTGAAATTATACAAGGAAAGAAAGATGAGTAAATGCTACAATCCCTACTTTGGTAAGTCATCATGAAATCATGGTTGATATTTATGACTTATTTGCTCACCTAACTATTTTTGTTGTCCTTTCTCTTCAGCCACTCGAGCTACTCTTTCACAATTGGAAATCTTATTCAAGCCCATGGTCTCAAATAGCACTAAGGATCAATACTGCTACATTTCACTCTCCAACCTTAGCCTCCCTCTTTTTCTCCCTCTTTTCATTTTTATATTCCCTTGCTAGAGAACTTCACTGGGAGGCTCTACATTCACCAGACATCAAAGACTCAGCTTACCCTAAATTAGCCATCCCCTTCTCCAAGCCACAAGCAAATAAATATTCTTCCTGTCTTCCTTGATCAAGACGTTTGACTTAGAAGTCTTCCTGGAATTCCCTTTCTATCCATTTTCCACTTAAACTTCCTACTGGTGACAGATTTGTAAATCCCCCCTTTTAGGTATTTTCTCAGCATCCCCTACCATTTCCCATTCCCACCAGCACTCTTAGATCAGCTCTCTTCCTTTCTCAGTAGAGCAGTTACAGTAGCTTTGGAAGGAATGATACTTTCTGCCCAATAATCAATCACTTTTAGTACATTCTCAAATCCTCTGTCAGAATAGCTTTGTAAAATGGAAACTAGCAGGCCTCCAGCGGCCCTCTGTTGCTCTCAGGATTAGATCTAAGGTCTCCTTCTCTTCCAATTCCTACTACATGCTTAAGAATTCCACAGAATGTTGACACCCCTGTTCTCCTTTCCTACAAGGTGTTAGGGACTTCTTGGCATTGTACAACTAGGGCAGGAGAGGATGTGGGGCAGGGGGTGGAGGTTTGGGGGAGAATGGATACATGTATATGTATGGCCGAATCCCTTTGCTGTTCACCTGAAACTACCACAACATTGTTGATCAGCTATACCCCAATAAGAAATAAAAAGTTTAATGTTTTGGGGGAAAAAAAGAATATCATGTGAATGGTGCCCCTTGGAGTATAACATTGTACTCTATGGCAATAGTGCCCCTGAGTTTATGCAAGGGTAAGAAAATGGAAAAAAAAAAGAAAAAAGAAAAAGAAAAAAAAAGAAAATGGGTTTTACCTCCATGGTTACCATTGCTTTGAATTCCTTAAGTCATTTTCATTCTATATTCCCACTTTAGGCAGAGTCTCCCTTCTCTTGAAGTTGTCTATCCTTATTCTGCTTTCCCTAGTCTAATTAGCCTGGTTCGAGCTAATATTTTCCATCGTCAAAATATTTCTGCCTACATTTTTCATAATTTATGCCACTGTTTAGCAAATATCTTAAAACTCTCAAAGCCACAACTTCTCTAGTAACTTTTTAATTTGTCAGAATCATGGTAATTCTGGGTGCTTTTTTCTCAAATCTGCAATGCCTTCATTTTATTGACATCTAGCTAGTACTGGAGTTTCCATCAGCAAATGAAATGTTTTTTCAACACAAAATAGAGCATGTAATGTATCCTATGAATTATTTATAGGATATACAACATACATCCAGGAACAGCTTATATTATCCAGTTTCAGTAAATGTAGTAACCAAAAGATAGAAGATAAAAAGGAGGCTAAATTCAAAATACCAGAGACTTGCTTTTATGCTTGATGAGCTAGAAGTCAATGCTGGTCAGGACCAAACCACAGTTTGGGGCTCCTTAGCCATCTTTGAAGTGGATTTTTCAATTGCACTCTAGCATAATGGTACAACAGAAATAAACACATGAACACTCACACATAGCACACTTGAATGCACACACAAGTGTCTGCAAATGCATGTAACTTTTTCAAAGGAGAACTTTGGTTTGCTGCCTAAGTAGAAGTGTGAGACTCAGAGATTTCTTTTCCCAATGCGACTCCATTTTCATGTGATTTCTACTGGCATTTCCTATTTCTACATTTCTGTGGCCTTACCAAACTTTCTATCGACCTAAAAGAAGCTCCAAGGTGGCTCAGAGAGAAATGAGAACAAATGGATCCTCAGGGTTGAGAATGACCACTGGCTTTTCTCTCTAGTTTTGTTAGCTCCTGGCACCAACTGTTTTTTGCTTTTCTTCTCCCCCAGCTCTCTCAGAATCCTGGCCTTTCCAACTTCTCTTTCTCAGAGAGTGCTTCAGATTACTTTACCTGGACATAACAGCTTCTCTTTTCCCCTGGTTGAATTTAATTTTATTTCCTGCCCTGACTTTAACCTTCCCAAGTCCAACAGAATGATTTCTCAGTCCTTGTTGGTCAAGACAACACCTCTCAATTTAGTATCTTCTGTGCGTTTAATTCGGAGAAGGCAATGGCACCCCACTCCAGTACTCTTGCTTGGAAAATCCCATGGATGGAAGAGCCTGGTGGGCTGCAGTCCATGGGATCGCAAAGAGTCGGACACGACTGAAGCAACTTAGCAGCATCAGCAGCAGTGCGTTTAATTATCTCTCTGTTTACACGGCAAGATATCTCGTCAACTCAATAAGCTGCTGTTTGTCATTCCCTTTATGTTAGCTTTTCCTCCCTGCCCTTTACACTCATTTTAGTCTGTATAACAGGGTTTAATTAATTTTCCAAGGACTATTTCTCGATGCAATATCCATAACTATGATTAGCAGGGAGTTGGACTGCGGTGGCATTTGTCAAAATAACAGACTCACAGCTAATTCTGCTTCCCTTTGACAGTTTTGCACACCACTGATGGATAATAAGATTGCTTATGCGAAATCTTGGCATTCTAGAAAAATAACTGAAAAATCTTGATGAAAGAAAGTAAGAACACAGTGCAAGTTAAACCACAAGATCTAATTGGCGTCATAACCACAAAATGCTGCTGCTGCTGCTAAGTTGCTTCAGTCGTGTCCAACTCTGTGAGACCCCATGGGTGGCAGCCCACCAGGCTCCCCCGTTCCTGGGATTCTTCAGGCAAGAACACTGGAGTGGGTTGCCATTTCCTTCTCCAATGCATGAAAGTGGAAAGTGAAAAGTGAAAGTGAAGCCGCTCAGTCATGTCCAACTCCTAGCGACCCCATGGACTGCAGCCCACCAGGCTCCTCCATCCATGGGATTTTCCAGGCAAGAGTACTGGAGTGGGGTTCCATTGCCTTCTCCAAACCACAGAATGAATGTAGTCCAACAATATCATCCCCACCTTGTTCTAGAAAGAAATTAACCAACAATAAACAAAGCAAAAATAATAACAGTAATGATAATAAAAAGTAGGGCAAATTAAGTGAACATTGATCTCAGCATAGCCTGCTGGTGATTATTTCAGTGTCTTAACATTTTAGCAAAGTATTTTAGTGTCTTAACATTTTAGCAAAATACAATTTTCATATAGAAAAGCACACAGAAATACACTGCTCAATGAATTTCCCAAACTACATTTGCCCATGTAATTAGCACCCAGATCAAGAAGCAGAAATTACCAGTACCCCAGAAGCTCCTCACTCATTATTTCTTCCATCCACTCTCCTACCTAAGGAAACCACTATGCAGACTTCTAATAATATTAATTATATATGTCTGGGGGTCTTATACAATCATACAGCATATATTTTACATCTGGTTTCTTTCATGTAACATCATGCTTGTGAAACACATCCATGTGGTTACATGAAGTTGTAAAATTTTCATTCTCATAACTGCATGGAATTCAATTCAATTGACTGACTATGCTACGCTTTATTTATTCATTACACTATGCCCAATTTCCATTGTTTGGCCACTCTTTATAGCATTGAATCCTGAAGTGGATCTTTGATAAACATAGGTGTGCATCTCTGTTGGGCACCTGGGCTTCTGGGTGGCACTAGTGGTAAAGAATCTGCCTGACAATGCAGAAGACCTAAGAGATGCTGGCTCGATCCCTGGATTGGGAAGATCCCTTGGAGGAGGAAATAACCACCCATCCAGTATTCTTGCCTGAATAATTCCATGGACAGAGGAGCCTGGCGGGCTGCACTCCATGGGGTGGCAGAGCGTCAGATATGACGGAGTGACCAAGCATGCATGCATACTAAATCTTTCTCCTCATCTGTTGGGTATAAAGCTAGGAGTTGAATTGCTGGTTTATAAGGTATATGTATATTTAGATTTACTAGATACAGCCAGACAATATTTCAGTGATGGTACCGATTTATTTTCCCAGCAGCAATGTAGTGTCTTATTTGTGTATCTTTTAAATAGCCTCCTCATCCTGCCAAACTTTTATGAAAAAGCAAGCATGACATTCAATCCTATTTTTTAGCCAGAGAGTATAATGACAGTTATAAAATATCAGCTGGAAAGTTCCTCTCTGTTTATGCAATTCTCTTCTGATTCTCAAGGGAATATGAGTCTGTTCTTTAGATCACAAAGTGACATGTGACAGCACCTCTCATGCATTAGGTGCTTAGAAATATTTGTTCAATCAATAAAGTCAGAAGAGAAGCATCAGGAAGCTTACTCACTTTATGATTCAACTGTTAAAATTTATTTAAACATACAGATAAATCTAATAAAAAATGAACATAGCAAGAAATAATTCAATACTCATTTTTGTGTGCTTTTTTAAGAGCCAATCAATCATTTGTGGGGAAGGAGGTTGTAATGCTAGAATGAACTTGTGAACACAGACAAGAGAAAAAGATCCAAACTAAAAATGACTCATTTGATGTCGATATCATTATAGACCATAAGATAATAATTTTACAAATAATTTTTAAAAGATGACCAGTGGATGAATGTGAATCTCTGCAAGACAGGTCTGTGCCATACTCAATTTTTTAGTCCTTCTAGTGTTTACCATAAGTAGTAGATACAATATGATGATTTTTAAAATAAATGACTGAAAAATAAAACAAAACAAACAAGCAGGAAACTCTCAGCAGTCTATTGCATCTAATTAGTTCCTTTATTTAAACCACCAAAAGTGACTGTCATGGGAATAAATAGCATGTTTAGAGAAAAAAACAGGAGATGAGGAGAAAAGAGCTGGTTATATGATGAGAAGAAAATCTGTTTGTGGGCAGTGCTTAGAGTCATATTTTACTTTTAACCCTTCCGGCACTGCCATTCTCAAAATAGTTCCCTGGGCATTGACAATTAAACTAAATAGAAGGTTGTGATTTCTAATCATTTCTCTGGGCTTCCCAGGTGGCTCAGTGGTAAAGAATCTGCCTGCCAATGTGGGAGAGGTAGGAGATGTTAGTTTGATCCCTGGGTTGTGAAGACCCCCTGGAGGAGGAAATGGCAACCCATTCTAGTATTCCTGCTGGAAAATCCCATGTGTCTAGAGGGCTACAGTCCATAGTATGGTCGCAAAAGAGTTGGACACGACTGAGCTCACGTGCGCAATCATTTCTCCTGTGAGAAACTCTGAACTGTTACACATGCAGGCACAACATTTTATTTTAAAGTGTTTTCCAAGAGCTTTTACTGTTTCTTCTTTTTGTTCTTAAGGTCTAGATTAAGCTAAGGTAATTTATGCTTTTTTAAACAGTTCAATAACTAGGACATTTTGTAAAAATCTAACCTCAGAGGATAGATCCATACTGCATATTTTCTGGTGATAACCAACATCCAGTTCCTTTTAAAGAATAAACAGACAGTTGTCCTAATGTTTTAAAGTGAATCCCCCAGGTAATCCAAGAGTTGTACAACATTTAGACTCTATGCACAGGCTATGACAATAAGAAAGAACAAAGATGAAATGCTAAGATTCACTCCCTGATTTATCTTTAAAGCCTCTAAAGCAGGAAACAGACTTTTTTTTAATAACTGAGGATGTCCTATGGACTGCTTTCGAATCTATGCTCTTTCTCTACTTGACTGTCAAGAAGATGTGGGTGTTGGGTTTTCTTTATTTGATGTTTTTCTTTTCCTTCCTAGATTCAGAATGCACCTAAAATTTTTTGGATATCAGATATACTGCTGAGTCATGAAACCAGCAGGACTGAGAGATGCAATTTAAAGAGGGGATTCCGAATTGAACCTCTGTGCCAAGAAATCACATTTCAAGGGGAATTCTATAGCCAACTCCTAATGATGCAAGAACTCACTGACTAGTCAGTAGATTGACCAGACCACTTGATTTTCCTTTACCCTCCCGCTTTCTGACCTCAAATGTTTCCTATTCATTATCAGCTTCAGAGGGTGTGAAAGAAAGAAGGAAGTTGTGACTCTAATAAATCTTTTTTTTAATTGAAATATAATTGCTTTACCATGTTCTGTTGATTTCTGCTGTACAACAACATGAATCAGCTGTATGTTTACATACATTCCATCCCTCTTGGACCTCCCTCCCAACTCACCTGCTGTCCTACCCCTCTAGCCATCACAGAACACAGAGCTGAGCTCCCTGTGCTATAGAGCAGGTTCCCAGTAGCTATCCATTTTACACATGATAGTGTATGTATGCTGGCTTCCCTGGTAGCTCAGCTGGTAAAGAGTCTGCCTGCAATGCAGGAAACCCCAGTTCAATTTCTGGATAGGTAAGATCCCCTGGGAGAAGGGATAGGCTACCCAATCCAGTATTCTTGGGGTTCCCTGGTAGCTCAGATGGTAAAGAATCTGCCTGCAATGTGGGAGACCTGGGTTCGATCCCTGGGTTGGAAAGATCCCTTGCAGGAGGGCATGGCAACCACTCCAGTATTCATGCCTGGAAAATCCCCATGAACAGAGGATCCTGGCAGAACATAGTCCATGGGGTCGCAAGAGTCAGACACAACTGAGCGACTCAGCACAGCACAGTGTATATATGTAAATCCTAATTTCCTAATTCGTCCCACCTCTCCTTCCCCCACTGTGTCCACATATCCATGCTCTACGTCTGCATCTCTATTCCTGCCCTGCAAGTAGGTTCATCTGTATCATTTTTCTAGATTTCACATATATGTGTTAATATACAATATTTGTTTTTCTCTTCACTCTATGACAGACTCTAGGTCCATCCATGTCTCTACAAATAACCCAATTTCATTCATTTTTATGGCTAAGTAAAGCTTTACTTAAATTAAGGTTAAGAAACAAAGGAAAAGAAAAATGTTATTCATTTTAATAATAATTTTCCATATTGTCTATAGATTTTAAACATTCTTAGCTTACCATGGTAACCAAGGATATGAGAAAATAACTTAATTTTTGGAAATGTTCCAAAGTTGAATTATTCTGCAACTGCACTATTAGAGCCTTGAGGCAAGAGAACAAACTGGTGGATAGGGGCTTGGGGTTTACGGGGAGGAACTGGATGTTTCCATCTACAATCATTTTCGAAAAAGGATAATTCAGCTGTGCTGGGAAAGAGCTATTTTCATGGTTCAGTGGTGGGGATACATTGATTTGGCCAAGTAGGGATTAAATTGTCAGCCAGGGGTAGAATGCATTAAGAATACTGAGGAGGAAAATTAGAAAGAGGAAAGTGAGGAGGAAACCTGCCGAATGTGATGTAGAGCCTAAGGTTCCGTGGCTTCTGTTTTAGTAGTCTTAGTCTCAGCTCCCTGTTTACTGTGAAACCCTGAGAAAGTCACTGATTTCTTTAAGTCACAATTTCCTCATCTTTCAAATGAGGATAATTTCTTCCATAGGCAACATATGTCCTTTGTTACAAAGAACAGGTGGAATTTGTATGAAATTTTATTGAAAATTGCTTTTAAAGCATATACTCTGAACAAAGGTCCTTTTGGAGGATGAGTTTAAAGGGTGATGGAAACAAATTGTTCCAACTTGAGACTTCTGGGAAGCCAGAAGAGATCTCCAGGTGAATCTGCATTTCTGGAGCACACTGAAGGAGAATGGTGATGGGAAAGTGGGGAAAGAAGAAGGGAAAAAGTCTAACATGTACTGAATACTAGCTATGCACTGGGAATATCACATTTATTATATCATTTAATCCCTCACCAATCCCATGAGATGATTATTATTTTCCCCTATTTTACAGCAGAGACTCAGAGTGGTTAGGAAATTTGTCCAAATTCACTATCATCACTTATCAGGAGAGGTTTATAATGAGTCACTGAATTATGTTTTGGCAGCTCCTGGAATTTGTCTCATGTTCTTCAAAGAAGGAACTTGGGAAGCCCAAAGACCCAGACTGCAATATGGAAGCCAAATAGAAGATTCAGACATTGGAGGGCCATTATTTTCCTAACTCTCCTTCTCTGAGATGGTGGGAATATCAGTGAAGATGATAAGAAAACTGTACATTCTAAATTGCATAAATGAGTGAATATATTGGCCAGAATAAGAGCCAGGATTCTCATAGTAGAGAAGGGAGATTCAAAAATGGGAATGGGAAGTCTTCAGAAAAAGTGTGGTGTTGAATGGGAAGTGGAAATAGAAGTTATCTACCCATGGTTGTGTACGTGTGTGTGCATGCACATGTACAAGTATACTAAGAGATGTGTATGGAGGTGTATACATGTATGTGTTCATGCTAAGTCATTTCAGTTGTGACTGACTCTTTGTGACCCTATGGACTGTAGCCCACCAGTTCCTCTGTCCATGGGATTCTGAAGGCAAGAATACTGGAGTGGATTGTCATGCCCTCCTCCAGGGGATCTTCCCAACTCAGGGATCAAACCTGTGTCTTCTGCAGCTCCTGCATTACAGGCAGATTCTTTATCACTGAGCCACCAGAGAAGCCCCATATGTATGTGTACTTGCATACAAACACATGTATCCTACCTCTGTTCACTGAAAAGGCCTAGAAGCAATGACAGTCCAGTATCAAAGAGCATACTTATCTCTCAGATCTTGGTTTCTAATTACTACTCTCCACTGAAAGAACCAGGGCCCCATGGCAAAACGGCTGATTTCAGAACATGATAAAACTTGAAAGAGTTCCCACTGTCCAATTCTGGGGGAATTTGAACATAAACATGAGTAAATAATGATAGTAACATATTGTAAGGAGAAGGCAATGGCACCCCACTCCAGTACTCTTGCCTGGAAAATCCCATGGACAGAGGAGCCTGGTAGAGTGAAGTCCATGGGGTCGCTAAGAGTCAGAGATGACTGAGTGACTTCACTTTGACTTTTCACTTTCATGCATTGGAGAAGGAAATGGCAACCCACTCCAGTGTTCTTGCCTGGAGAATCCCAGGGACGGAGGAGCCTGGTGGGCTGCCGTCTATGGGGTCGCACAGAGACACAACTGAAGTGACTTAGCAGTAGCAGCAACATATTGTAACACAATGAATAAAATAGTAATCCACTATAAATATGTAAATAATAAAGGAGAAGAAAAGAAAGGTATTTATTACATTATAATGTCAACCAGTAATGTCAAAAGCAATGGAGCTGGAAAATCACCATTGAACAATCATCACAGTAATAATCAATCCAGGCTAGAATCATCAATAGTTGCTAAGACTAGTGGGTAAAAAAGTGGGTGAAAGCTTGATATAGAACAAGATATTTACATAGTCCCAAAGTATCTTCCCACAAATTATCAATTACAAATGGAAATTTTTATAGTGAAAAACCTAGTCAACACTACCTTAACTAAATGATAAAAGTTAGCATAACTAATAATGATTTAAAAGCTATCATGTGGTTCTTTATTTGATGCAGTGAGAAGACATAACCTGGTTTCTGTAGTACTTACTGGCAAAATTGCATAACCTAAATTTAATCTCAATGAAACATCAGGGAGCCCTAATTGAAGGGCATTCTATGAAATAGATTTTTCTCTTCAAAAACATTGAGGTCATGAAAAAGATAAAAGACAGAACTATTCCAGAGTAGAGACTGAAGATATTAAATTCTATAGGTGA
This sequence comes from Capricornis sumatraensis, assembly GCF_032405125.1. Classification (NCBI taxonomy): domain Eukaryota; kingdom Metazoa; phylum Chordata; class Mammalia; order Artiodactyla; family Bovidae; genus Capricornis; species Capricornis sumatraensis. Next base: position 100,701,465 of record NC_091092.1, on the reverse strand, counting down.
TGCATGATTGGACCTTAGACTGGGATAAAAATATATATATATATCCCCAAAAGAATATTTTTGGAAAATCTGACTAAATTTTAATGCAAACTTTGGACTAAATAATAACAAATTACTAATGTAAATTTACTGATTTTGTTCACTGTACTGTTATATAAGAAAAAGTCTTTGTCTTTAGTATCAAAAAACCAAACTATCTACATACTGAAGTATTTAGGCATAGAGAGGAATGATGTCTGCAGCTTACTCTCAAATCTTTCAAGAAAAATGTCAGAGAGAGAGTGTGTGTGAGGAAATAGGTCAGAATGTAAATATTTAGTAAATCTAGGTAAAGGGCATATAGGAGTTCTTTGTACTATTTTTGTAAATTTACATTTGAAATTACAGCAAAATTTAGAAGTTACAAAATCATAATAAATTACAGTCTTATCCTTAATTTCTCCAAAGTAATACCCTATAGCAATTGAAAAGAGATATCATTTGTGATATAAAACTTCTTTCTACATTTGCTGTAGGTAGTTCATACTAGTAATTATTCTCTGTTTTGACATTGTCTTCATTTAAATACTTCTCCAATATGTTTGTGAGTGTGTATGTGTAGTTTAATTTCATGAGTGTGTCCCTTCTTTTTTCTCTTTCTTCACTTGGGTATTTTCAGTGTCACATGGAAGACTGTGCAGCCTGAAACTGTATCCACTAGAGGCACATTCTCCTCCTTCTCTGGTAGGTGTAAAGCCTAAATACCTCAGGGTCTGTTTATATTTTAAGGTCAAGAAGCAGTCTGTGTGAGAGAGACTGCTCTGGATTTTGTAGTCAAATTAATCTATTTCAAAGCCCCTCTCTGCCATTAACTAATTTAAATCTGTTTCTAAATCTTAACTAACATGCCTAAGTATTATGATAAAGTTATCAATTATGCAAAATGCTTAGAACTCAGTAATCAACAAATGGAGAATATTTTTATTTTAATTCCATTCTACTGTTTGCAGAATTATATTTAATATTAACATTCTTGTAATTCCTGTAGTTGATATGAAACAGGATATTTACATAGTCCCCAAATACCTTCCTACAAATTATCAATTAAAAACAGAATTTTTTTTTTAATTGGAGGCTAAATACTTTACAACATTGTGGTGGTTTTTGTCATACGTTCACATGAATCAGCCATGGGTGTACATGTGTTCCCCATCCTGACCCTCCCTCCCAGCTCTCTCCCCATCCCATCCCTCAGGGTCACCCCAGTGCACCAGCCCTGAGTACCCTGCCTCATGCATCTAACCTGGACTGGTGATCTATTTCACATATGATAATATACATGTTTCAATGCTATTCTCTCAAATCATCTCACCGTTGCCTTCTCCCACAGAGTCCAAACGTCTGTTCTCTTTTGCTGTCTCACAAATAGGATCATCGTTACCATCATTCTAAATTCCATATATATGCATTAATAAACTGTATTGGTGTTTTTCGTTCCGACTTACTTCACTCTGTATAATAGGCTCCAGTTTCATCCACCTCATTAGAATTAATTCAAATGCATTCTTTTTAATAGCTGAGTAATATTCCATTTGTATATGTACCACAGCTTTCTTATCCCTTTGTCTGTTGATGGACATCTAGGTTACTTCTATGTCCTGGCTATTATAAAGAGTGCTGTGATGAACATTGAGGTACATGTGCCTCTTTATTCTGGTTTCTTTGGTGTGTACACCTAGAAGTGGGATTGCTAGGTCATATGGCAGTTCTATTTCCAGTTTTTGAAGGAATCTCCACACTGTTCTCCATAGTGGCTGTACTAGTTTGCATTCCCACCAACAGTGTAAGAGGGTTCCCTTTTCTCCACACCCTCTTCACCATTTATTGTTTATAGACTTTTGGATAGCAGCCATTCTGACTGGCATGAGATGGTACCTCATTGTGGTTTTGATTTGCATTTCTGATAATGAGTGATGCTGAGCATCTTTTTATGTGTTTGTTAGCCATCTGTATGTCTTCTTTGGAGAAATATCTGTTTAGTTCTTTGGCCCATTTTTTGATTGGGTCGTTTATTTTTCTGGAATTGAGCTGCAGGAGTTGCTTGTATATTTTTGAGATTAATTCTTTGTCAGTTGCTTCATTTGCTATAATTTTCTCTCATTCTGAAGGCTGTCTTTTCACCTTGCTTATAGTTTCCTTTGTTGTGCAGAAGCTTTTAATTTTAATTAGATCCCATTTGTTTATTTTTGCTTTTATTTCCAATATTCTGGGAGTTGGGTCATGGAGGATACTGCTGTGATTTATGTTGGAGAGTGTTTTGCCTATGTTCTCCTCTAGAAGGTTTATAGTTTCTGGTCTTACGTTTAGATCTTTAATCCATTTTGAGTTTATTTTTATGTATGGTGTTAGAAAGCATTCTGGTTTCATTCTTTTACAAGTGGTTGACCAGTTTTCCCAGCACCACTTGTTAAGAGATTATCTTTTCCCCATTGTATATTCTTGTCAAAGATAAGGTGTCCATAGGTGTGTGGATTTATCTCTGGGCTTTCTATTTTGTTCCATTGATCTATGTTTCTGTCTTTGTGCCAGTACCATACTGTCTTGATGACTGTGGCTTTGTAGTAGAGCCTGAAGTCAGGCAGGTTGATTCCTCCAGTTCCATTCTTCTTTCTCAAGATTGCTTTAGATACTCGAGGCTTTTTGTAATTCCATACAAATTGTGAAATTATTTGTTCTAGTTCTGTGAAAAATACCATTGGTAGCTTGATAGGGATTGCATTGAATCTATAGATTGCTTTGGGTAGTATACTCCTTTTCACTGTATTGATTCTTCCAATCCATGAACATGGTATATTGCTCCATCTAGTTGTGTCCTCTTTGATATCTTTCATCAGTGTTTTATAGTTTTCTATATATAGGTCTTTTGTTTCTTTACATAGATTAATTCCTAAGTATTTTATTCTTTTTGTTGTAATGGTGAATGGAATTGTTTCCTTAATTTCTCTTTCTGTTTTCTCATTGTTAGTGTATAGGAATGCAAGGGATTTCTGTGTGTTAATTTTATATCCTGCAGCTTTACTATATTCATTGATTAGCTCTAGTAATTTTCTGGTGGAGTCTTTAGGGTTTTCTATGTAGAGGATCATGTCATCTGCAGTGAGAGTTTTACTTCTTTTCCAGTCTGGATTCCTTTATTTCTTTTTCTGCTCTGATTGCTGTGGCCAAAACTTCCAAATCTATGTTGAATAGTAGTGGTGAGAGTGGGCACCCTTGTCTTGTTCCTAACTTTAGGGGAAATGCTTTCAACTTTTCAACATTGAGGATAATGTTTGCTGTGGGTTTATCATATATGGCTTTTATTATGTTGAGGTATGTTTCTTTTAGTCTTGCTTTCTGGCGGGTTTTTATCATAAATGGATGTTGAATTTTGCCAAAGGCTTTCTCTGCATCTATTGAGACAATCGTTTGGTTTTTATCTTTTAATTTTTTAATGTGGTGTATCACATTGATCTATTTGCAAATATTGAAGAATCCTTGCATCCCTGGGATAAAGCCCATTTGGTCCTGATGTATGATCTTTTTAATATGTTGTTGGATTCTGTTTGCTAGAATTTTGTTAAGGATTTTTGCATCTGTGTTCATCAGTGATATTGGCCTGTAGCTTTCTTTTTTTGTGGCATCTTTGGTTTTAGTATTAGGGTGATGGTGGCCTCATAGAATGAGTTTGGAAGTTTACCTTCCTCTGCAATATTCTGGAAGACTTTGAGTAGGATAGGTGTTAGCTCTTCTCTAAATTTTTGGTAGAATTCAGCTGTGAAGCCATCTGGTCCTGGGCTCGTTTGTTGGAAGATTTCTGATTACAGTGTCGATTTCTGTGGTTGTGATGGGTCTGTTAAGATTTTCTATTTCTTCCTGGTTCAGTTTTGGAAAGTTATACTTTCCTAAGAATTTGTCTATTTCTTCCAAGTTGTCCATTTTATTGGCATATAATTGCTGATAGTAGTCTCTTATGAACCTTTGTATTTCTGTGTTGTCTGTTGTGATTTCTCCATTTCTAATTTTGTTGATTTGATTTTTCTCCCTTTGTTTCTTGATGAGTCTAGCTAATGTTTTATTTTATTTACCTTCTCTAAGAACCAGCTTTTAGCTTTGTTGATTTTTGCTATGGTTTCTTTTGTTTCTTTTGCATTTATTTCTGCTCTAATTTTTAAGATTTCTTTCCTTCTATTAACCCTGGGGATCATTTCTTCCTTTTCTAGTTGCTTTAGGTGTAGAGTTAGGTTATTTGTTTGATTTCTCTCCTGTTTCTTGAGGTAGGCTTGTGTTGCTTTGAACCTTCCCTTTAGCACTGCTTTTACTGAATCCCATAGGTTTTGGGTTGTCATGTTTTCATTTTCACTCGTTTCTATGCATATTTTGATTTCTTTTTTGATTTCTTCTGTGATTTGTTGGTTATTCAGAAGTGTGTTGTTTAGCCTCCATATGTTTGTATTTTTCACAGTTTTTTTTTTTCCCTGTAGTTGACATCTAATCTTACTGCACTGTGATCAGAAAAGATGCTTGAGATGATTTCAATTTTTTTGAATTTACCAAGGTTAGATTTATGGCCCAGGATGTGATCTATCCTGGAAAAGATTCCATGTGCACTTGAGAAAAAGGTTAGGGTGAAATGTCCTATGGATATCAATTAGGTCTAACTGTTTCATGGTATCATTTAAAGTTTGTGTTTCCTGGCTAATTTTGTTTAGTTGATCTATCCATAGGTGTGAGTGGGGTATTAAAGTATCCCGCTATTATTGAACACTGCAAACAAATATCACTGGTGTGTGTGGGGAGTGCTCGCAGTGTCTGGGTCACACTAGGTTTGCCCCCACTCATGGTGTGTTTGCCCCTGCTCACTGTGTGCTTTCTCGGTCTACACTGCTCAGGCTCCCAGTTGTTCTGCCAGGGAAATGTCTGAGGTGGGCCCTGGGTTGTGTGCACTTCCCAGGTCTACGCTGCTCAAGTTCAGGTTCTCAGGTACTCCACAAAGGCACAGACTTTGTTGGGGCTGCGTTTTGTGCCCTTCCCAGGTCTGAGCAGCTCAGGTGACCAGGTGCTTGGTGAGCACACTCTCCCCAATAAGGTGCAGTGCGTCTTATCACTTCCCTGGTCCCAGCGCTCGGTTTCCTGGGTATGCAGTGGGAGTACTGTCTCAAGTGTGCTGTATGTCTCCTCTGGAGAGCTGATCTCTGGCTGTGACCCTCCTGGCAGATATCAGCCATCCAGGATCCCAGGAAGACTTGGTTAGCAACTGGAGGCCTGCTTGCAGTTTGGTAGGGGCCGAGTTTGCCCCTTTCCAGCTCTGGCTGCTGCCCCTCTGCCTCTCTGCTTCTGGCGGGGGATGGGCCTGTCCGCAGCCGCTAACTCTCCTCTGGTATTTCCTCAGTCCTTTGTTATTTGAGCGGCCCGGCAGTGCCTTAGGAAAGTTCTCTCTCTCTCTTTTTCCTCTTTTTGTTTTTTTTTTTTTCTTCTCTGCTATTCCATGGTTTGGGTTGCTATCTCACGTTAGCTCCCTCAGATTGACCTCAGGACATTCAGGCCTGGTTCTTACCCTGAGCAACGCAGCTCACGCCTCCTTGTTCAGCCCCCACTTGCTGGTGGTGGATGCGAGCGTCTGGGTTACTTCTCTGTTGGGAGTTGCTATTAGGCATGTAATCTGTGGGTTTTACTTATTTATTTTTTCCTCCCAGTTATGTTGCCCTCTGAGATTCCAAAACTATGCATAGACCCGCCAGTGAAAGGGTTTCCCGGTGTCTGGAAATTTCTCCTCTCTTAAGACTCCCTCCCCAGGATGGGTATCCATCCCTAACTCTTTCTTCTCTCTTTTTATCTTTTATATTTTGTCCTACCTCCTTTCAAAGACAATGGGCTGCCTTTCTGGGTGCCTGGTGTCCTCCGCCAGCATCCAGAAGTTGTTTTGTGGTATTTGCTCAGCATTCAAATGATCTTTTGATGAATTTGTGGGGGAGAAAGTGGTCTCCCCATCCTATTCCTCTGCCATCTTGGGATCTCCCCCCTCACAAACAGAAATTTTTATAGAGACAAACACCACCTTAACCAAGTGATAAAAGTTAGCATAACTAATAATGATTTAAAGAGTATCATGTAGCTCTTTATTTGATGCACTGAAAAGGCACAGCCTGGTTTTGGTAGTACTTAAGGCCAAAATTGCATAACCCCTATGCAAAGGGACATGTTGTGCTATGCCAATGGAAAGACAGAAATATAGCTAACAAACTCAAACTCTTTGAAAAGTAAATTGGCAGTAATCTCAAAGATTACCCAAATCAACCTCCATTTCTGAATTTTTTTTTTTTTAATTGAAGTAGAGTTGATTTACCAGTCAACATTCAGAAAACGAAGATCATGGCATCTGGTCCCATCACTTCATGGGAAATAGATCGGGAAACAGTGGAAACAGGGGCAGACTTTATTTTTTGGGGATCCAAAATCACTGCAGACGGTGACTGCAGCCATGGAATTAAAAGACGCTTATTCCTTGGAAGGAAAGTTATGACCAACCTAGATAGCATATTCAAAAGCAGAGACATTACTTTGCCAACAAAGGTCCATCTAATCAAGGCTATGGTTTTTCCAGTGGTCATGTATGGATGTGAGAGTTGGACTGTGAAGAAAGCTGAGCACCAAAGAATTAATGTTTTTGAACTGTGGTGTTGGAGAAGACTCTTGAGAGTCCCTTGGACTGCAAGGAGATCCAACCAGTCCATACTAAAGGAGATCAGTCCTGGGTGTTCTTTGGAAGGACTGATGCTAAAGCTGAAACTCCAGTACTTTGGCCACCTCATGGGAAGAGTTGACTCACTGGAAAAGACTCTGATGCTGGGAGGGATTGGGGGCAGGAGGAAAAGGGGGTGACGGAGAACAAGATGGCTGGATGGCATCACCGACTCAATGGACGTGAGTTTGAGTGAACTCAGGGAATTGGTGATGGACAGAGAGGCCTGGCGTGCTGCAATTCATGGGGTCACAAAGAGGTGGACACGACTGAGCGACTGAACAGAACTGACTGACTGTATTAGCCTCAGGTCTACACCATTGTGATTTGTTGTGTGTGTGTGTGTGTATCTTTTTTTTTTTTTTTTTTGGCAGATCATATTCCATGATAGGTTATTACAAGATATTGGGTATAATTTCCTGTGCTATACGTATCACTTATATTTGAAATCTAAAAAAATCATGCAAGTAAATCTATACACAAATCTGATATTTTAAAATGATTGTTATTCATTCCTCCTAATAGTTTAAAAAAATTAAATAGATATAAGTAAGTAAGTAAGTAAAGTCACTCAGTCGTGTCTGACTCTTTGTGACCCCATGGACTGTAGCCTACCAGGCTCCTCCCTCCATGGGATTCTCCAGGCAAGAGTACTGGAGTGGGTTGCCATTTCCTAGGCTCATAAGAAAAACAAATAAATAGAAGTCACCTAATCTCTCTATACCCCAGAGGTCTTTTAGCTACTTATTGTGATGTTAACATCCATATATATTTTTGCATGTGTTACATGTTATATATGTACATATGTTTATATATACATACATGTATTTTAAATATATGTGTATATGTTATGTATACATATGTTTAAATTGCTTGTTTTTGATAAGTCTGTTTTAGGTGTAGTTCCATTGTTTTCCAACTTCTAATGTTGCAACTGGTACTCTTATTTCATATAGCTTGTAAGTGATTTAATCATTTGTTCTGGAATAATAGAGTTGAATCTTCTCTTTATCTTTGGAATTCTGAGTTTCAAGATAAAATACATTGGAATAGACTTTTTTCACTAATTTATTCTTGTAAGGGCCTTGCAGTTTGGAGACTCAGGTCCCTCAATTCTGGGCAATGTTCTCACATTATTTCTTATAGAACACAAAAAATAATTCTGGAAAGAAAGTTACTTTCTGAAACTTTTACTTGCCTGTTGTACAAAAAACCCTTTTTTCCTTATTGTAAATCATTTTGCCTTTTGGTTCCAATTTCTTGGATATTTCCATGACTGAATATTCTAATGCATGCATGCATGCTCAGTCATGTCCAACTCTTTGCCACCCCATGAACTGTTGCCCATCAAGCTCCTCTGTCCATGGAATTTTCCAGGCAAAAATAACTGGAGCAGGTTGCCATTTCCATCTCCAGGGGTATCTTAATCAGATATTTTTTAAATATCATATGACTTTATTTTTACAACATAAAAACAAGATAGAGGATGAGTTCAAGTAAAGCTTTAGTTTAAACTCTATTTGATGTTTTTGACTACATAGGGAGGGATATAATCATGTGAAATGAAAATTATGCATTTTATGAATATAAACATGTTCAACTGAAAAAGACCCAAGTGAAACTATGAAAGTGTGAAAGAATCAGTGGCAGAATATAAGGTGTGCTTACGCTAGTAACAGATACTAACAATAATTCTATGGTATTTGTATTTTTAAAACTTTTTATTTTATATTGGAGTATAGCCTATTAACAGTGTTGTGATAGTTTCAGGTGAAGAGCTAAGGGACTCAGCCATACATATACATGTATCCATTCTCCCCCAAATTCCACTCCCATCCAGGCTGCCACATAACATTGAGCAGAGTTCCCTGTACTATACAATAGGTCCTCGTTGGTTATGCATTTTAAATATAGCAGTATATACCTGTCCATGCCAAACTCCCTAACTATCCCTTCCGCTATCCTTCCCTCTAGCAACCCTAAGTTCATTCTCTAAGTCTGAGAGTCTGTTTCTGTTTTGTAAGTTCATTTGTATCTTTTTTTTTTATTCCACATATAAGGGATGTCATATGATATTTCCCCTTCTCTGACTTATTTCACTCAGTATGACAGTCTCTAAGTCTAAGTCCATCAAATTTCTGATTTTTAATTGTATTTTTAATTTCCAAAAACTCATTCTTAATCTGTGATGATACAAATTTAGTTTTTCTGTTATCTACATTACCTCAGTGTTGATCTCTTTTTTTGTGTGTTGAAATCTTTCCCCAAATATTTGGTGATTGTTGGTGGCCCATTTATATTTAGAGATGAGATAACAAAAAGTTGATCAGTAGTTTTGTCCCTGGGAGTGCCTTTTTGACCAATGGACTTCATAATTAAATAATTAAATGGTCAAGCTTATTTTTCATTGAAATCTCCCCAAATGTCAGTATCTATGGACCTTCTCTCTAGCAAAGTTTAGTCTCATCAGCAAAGAATCTTCCATCACTTGCCAGGAGAGCCTAGGGCTGACCGCCTTTGTTCTGGTATTGAGTGAAAGTAGAGGACTAGAGTTTCACCTTTACTATGCAAACTTTCATTCAATTCCCTTTTATGATCTGTCTAAAGCATAAGAATGTCTTCTAGTGCACATAGATTTCACAGGCATCATCAGGCATTCTTTCATCAGGAAGCAGTGGCTTTATGCAGAGTGTAGTAGACTGCTGAAACTTCAGTTACAAGGCCAGCTGGGGAAAAAAAAATCACCTTACAACTGTCAATATGTGATGCTTTCTTCTTTATAATTACAACACAGGAGTCCTGAAACCAACAGATACAAATAGAAGTGTCTCCTCTAACTACTGTATCTAATAACCCATTGGAAATATTTTTATTCCAGCTACTGCAAACTTTGGTTCAGTGTGTGTGTGTGTATGTCTTAGGAGCCAAGAGATAAATCCTTGCACCAGAAAATCTAAGTATGGTTCTGATAGTGGAAGCTGAAACTGCTGCCAGGCCATTTTGGGCTCCTCATGTCACTGAACCAATAGCCGTATTGTTACTATACTAAGTAATTTATTTGGGTTATCAGGGGAAATTTTGGTTGCTGCTACCCAATATGGGCTTCCCTGTTGGGTCAGTGGTAAAGAATCTGCCTATCAATGAAGGAGGCATGGGTTTAATCCCTGAGTTGGGAAAATGCCCTGGAGAAGGAAATGGAAACCCACTCCAGTATTCTTGCTTGGGAAAATCCATGGAAAGAGGAGCCTGATGGGCTACAGTCCATGGGGTCACAAAGAGTCAGACATGACTTAGTGACTAAACAATGACAACACAATATGGACCGGGACTGTGTGCAAACCTAGGGCATTCCCCAGGGCATGTTTTGCTTTACTCAGTAGTCCTTATCCTGAAAGACTGAATCATTGCAATAAAACCAGACATCACAGAAAAGTCTACAAGTCATTAAAAAGTCTACATCATTAAAAAGTCTACAAGTAACAAATGCTGGAAAGGGTATAGGGGAAAGGGAACCCTCCTACACTGCTGGTGGGTTATAAATTGGCACAGCCACTATGGAAAACAGAATGAAAGTTCCTTAAAAAACTAAAAATTGAGCTACCATATGATCCAGCAATCCCACACCTAAGCATATATCTAGAGAAAATTCTAATTTGAAAATATATATGCACGCCTATGTTCACATCACGGAGAAGGCAATGGCAACCCACTCCAGTACTCTTGCCTGGAAAATCCCATGGACGGAGCAGCCTGGTAGGCTGCAGTCCATGCGGTCACTAAGAGTCGGGCACGACTGAGTGACTTCACTTTTACTTTTCACTTTCACGCATTGGAGAAGGAAATGGCAACCCACTCCAGTATTCTTGCCTGGAGAATCCCAGGGACAGAGGAGCCTAGTGGGCTGCCGTCTATGTGGTCGCACAGAGTCGGACACGACTGAAGTGACTTAGAAGCAGTAGCAGCATGTTCACATCAGCACTATTTACAATGGCGAAGACATGGAAGAAACCTAAATGCTCATCAACAGATGAATGGATAAAGAAGATGTACAAGATATATATTCCATCATATATCATAATCATATACATACATATATATGTATATGATGGAATATTACTCAGCAATAAAAAAGAATGAAATATTGCCATTTGCAGCAACTTGAGTGGACCTAGAGACTATCATTACAAGTGAATTAAGTCAGACTGAGAAAGGTGATATCACTTATACATGAACTCTAAAAAATTATACAACTGAACTTATTTACAAAACAGAAACATACTCACAGACATAGAAAACAAACTTATGCTTACCAAAAGGGAAAGGAGTGGGGATAAATTAGGATTTGGGGGTTAACAGCTGCACACTACTATATAGAAAATAGATAAACAAGAACCTACTCTATAGCACAGGGAACCATATTTGTTATCTTGTAAAAAAAATCATAGTTCAAAAGAAAAAAAAAACAGACTTCAAAGATTCAAATCCTTTAGAGGTTCAAATTTGGACTATCCCACAATAAAGATTATCATACAGCTTACATGCCAGCAAAAGATAAGGCATATGTAATGCAAGGTAGAAGAAAAATCAACATAACCCTCGCACGATGCTACAGAAGAGGGGTCCAACACAGCTACAACTGTGTAACTGATTCCCTTTCCCACACTGCATTATATGAACTCTGGTGTTAGCTAATGTTTTATATTTTAGGTAAGAATATGATGAGATTTTTATCATCTTTCCATAATATAGTATGTAATGGGACTTCATGGACTCTGTTGGGGAAATGAAGGTTTCATCCTAATGAAGTACAGAAGTGGATACTGCAAATCAAAAGGAGTAGACTGTATGAGATGACATCTGTTGGACGCCCGTGCTCTTGATTCATTTTCTACTATTCTTTCAACTTTTCTCAGTCGTTCTCAACCCCATCACCACCACCAGAAAACTCTTCTCCCCCAGAAACTGGCTTATGTGGCTCACACCAACAGGTTCTTGTTGGGTTGGTCAGTGGGAATACCTGACAAATAGTCTACAGGAAACTGAGGAGTGTGAGACAGGGTATTTACTCCTTTAGTTCTCTCCTTGAAAGGTTGTGTTGGGCTGGCTATTTTCCTCAACCAAAGACCACTCACTACTTCACTTAAGATGACCAACTTCTATACAACATTTTTTCCACTTTTTCATATGCTTTCAAGGAATCCACCTGCAATGCAGGAGACCTGGGTTCAATCTCTGGGTTGGGAAGATCCCCTGGAGAAGGGAAAGATTACCCAAGCCAGTGTTCTGGCCTGAAGAATTCCATGGACTGTAGTTCATGGGGTCACACTACTGAGCGACTTTCGCTTTCACTTTTCACTTTCACTTTCAAGCCTAGAATCAGGATGTTTTGGCTGCCATGAGCCCTGTGTTTCTACATGAAAATAAACCCTTCTTGAATTGTCCTATTTTAAAAGTACCATCTCTATTTCCTAAGGGAACCAGCTCTGATTTCATATACATACCATGATAGATTTGAGATAAGTAGATTTTTTAAAAAATTCCTATTGAGGCTTATTTAGTTTTACCCCTACACACACACACACACACACACACACACAGTTTAAAATTTTTGCTATCAATAACACTGTAAATATTACACTTTGGCTAAACCCTAGTGGACATTTTTCTTCATTTCCCTAGGATTCATTTTTAGAAGTGAAATTGTGGCTCAAAGATATTTTTAAATATCTTAATACAGATTTCTATATTGCCCTCCAGTAAACTTGTGACAACTTATGCTGATTTATATCAGCCATGTATGAGGCAACTTAATTCATTCCACTTTAATTAAAGTTGGGTATTAATATTTTATAATTTGCAAATTATGGATGAAACAATTTCATTGTTGGTATAATTTGCATTTCTTTTATTATTTCTCCAGTTGAACATTTTCATATACTCATTTTCCATTTATATATCTTTTTTTTGGTAAATTGAATGTTATATCCTTTGCCCTTTTGTGTATTTCAGGTTTCACCTTTTTTCTTTGGTTAAAGTACTTACCCCTTGTCAGTATTGATTTTTGATGACAAAAAGAGCAAAAACAAGAAATAAGGGGCACAATGATTTTTTTTTCAGTGTAGGATTTCTGAAGGACTGATCAGAGATATTTTCTAGAGTTATTTTTAGGGAAAATTGTATTCTCTTCCTGAAAAGTACACAATGATTATCATTAACATCACCAGGATCTGTATGAATAAGTTATCAACAGAATAAAAAAATCTCTTCAAATGGATATCAAAGTTTACAACATAGTGTTATTTAAAATTCTAGGCTTTTAAAATGCAGTAATTTTTCACAGGAAGTATCATTGCTTTCAATTTCTTTTCTCCAGGCTATATTAACTCTTTGTTTTTATGAAGAGGAAAAAAAGTTACCAGTAACAAGAAAAGGCTATTCCTTGGTAGAGACAAATTTGCAATCATACATGATGGAAAGTGGAAACAGGCAAAGTCACAAAGTAACAGCCTATTTACATGTCATTTCCATGAAGTTTCTGTCCCCGTAGGATATCCTTAAAAAAAAAAAAAAAAAAAGATGGTTTCACTACATGACTACACAGGAGGTTTGAAGCAGAGATAACTCATTCTTCCCATTTTAAGACAATAATAAACACTAATACATCACTGTTCAATCTCCATTAGGGCAGAGTATTTCAGTTCAGTTCAGTTCAGTCACTCAGTCATGTCTGACTCTTTGCAACCATACTATTATAGACAATTGAAAATCAGCTTATACTGCTCATGATATTCAAATACCATTCAGAAATAAGAGTTCCTTCCTGAAGTAACACCTTCTGGCTTCCCTGATGACTCAACTGACCTGGGCAAATCAGTCTCCATCTCTTTCTCTCTGTCGTCATTATTATTATTCCCTGTTATTTTACTTCAGGGTATCCTCCCAGCTCACCTGAGCTATGGCAATAGCTGCTAAAACTGACCTCACTGTGAGTCTCACTTTTCTCTAATTCACTTTCCTGAATACCATGAGACCAACTTTCTAAAATGTACATCTAGCCATTCTCACTCCCCTTCAATAGCTCCCTGTTGTCTACAGAATAACTTATGAGATCCTTAGCATGGAAAGTGGTACCTTTTAATACCTAGCTTCTGCAGGCTGTCTCAGGTTTGTTTGTTTGTTTAATATTTGTTTATTTGACGGTGATGGGTCTTGGTTGAGGCACACAAGATTTGCATTGCATCACACAGGATCTTTCTTTGTGGTGCACAGACTCCCTAGTTGTGGTACTCGAGCTTCAATAGTTGCATAAACAAGCATTCAGAAGAGAAACTATGTTGGATAAAAGATGTTTGTTTTTAAGAATCCAGGGTAAGCTTCTGCCTCAAGTTGCTTATGTCAAACTAATTAGTTAGAAGTGGCATATGCATATAAAAAGAAAAAGTAAGTGCATGAGTCAAGGTCCCAACTGAAAACAGATGGCACATTCCAATTAAGATAATTTGAGGAGGTATGATTTACAAAGGGTAGGAAAACAAAGGTTTGGACAGGATGGAGGAACCTCTTTGCCCTGTTACAGATAGTTTTAGCTATTTCTACCCCTAGGCCTGAAGGGATGCGGAGGTAAAGAAAAAGAGAGTTTATTGGAACCTGGAAGCAGAGAAAATTGCACAGAAGAATATTAAGAAGAACAGTGACTTTGGGGCAAGGGACACAGCTAACTCAAGATGACCTTAAAAAGAAGACTCCAGGGAGAAAGCATCCTTCTAATTTTTCTCCTTTAATCTGTCACTGAGTTTCTCCATTTGTCAGATCCAATTGGAAACCAGAGGGCAATGAACTCCTGAGGTACCTTCCATACAGGCTCCAAGAGCAAAGAGCAAGGTAGAGAAGGTTGAACATGAATCTGGAGAGGAAGACAAAAGATAACTAACACAGCAAGCATCTTACACTTCCTTGAATCATCAGAGACTTCCTTGAATCATTGAAGAGCCTGGCAGATCAATGTATACATAGTAAGAACTCACAAGAGCTTGTGGACAGTATAAAAATTAGTGCTTAATCGTGCAACTGTGTCCAACTCTTTGTGACCCTATGGACTGTAGCCCATCAGGCTCCTCTGTCCATGGGGATTCTCTAAGCGTGAACACTGGATTGGGTTGCCGTTCCCTTCTCCAGGGGATCTTCCCAAACCAGGGATCAACCCCAGGTCTCCTGCATTGCAGGTGGATTCTTTGCCATTTGAGGTAGTCTTTGCAGGTAGTCTGAGCCACCAGGGAAGCCCAATAAGACTGATATTTAAAAGTAAAGAGAGAAAAATACACTATGCTAACACTTATCAAAAAAAAAAAAAGCTGGGGTTGCTATGTTAATTTGAGATAAAATAGACTTCAGAGCAAGGAAATTTATCAGGGGTGAAGAGAGGCACTGCAAAATAACAAAGGAATCAATACTTCAAAAGACTTAACAATCTTAAACATGTGTGATCTTAACAGAGCACCAAAATAACATAAGGCCAAAACTGATTAAAGTGAAAGAAGAAATAGACAAGTTCAGTATAATAGTTGGAGACTTCAATATATCTGTCAGTAATTGATAGGTGAAATAGTAAGAAAATCAATTAGGATATAGTAGAACTGAACAACAATATCAGAACACTCCATCCAACATCAGTATATTCATGCATTCTTCTCAAACTTTTCAAACATATATTCAAACTTCCATGGAATATTCCTCAAGAGAGGTCACATTCTGGATCATAAGATATACCTTAACAAAGTTCAAAGAGTAGACATCCTACAAAGTATGTTCTCAAAGCGTAACAGAATTTTAAAAAGAAATCAACAACAGAAGACAGCTGAAAATTCCCAAATACTTAGAGATTAAGCAACACATATGTAATAAACAGATTGGTCAGAGAAGAAGTCTCAAGAACTCAATGTAAAAATTATTTCTAATTAAATAAAAATATAACCTCAAAATTTGTGAGATGCAGTCAAAACAGGGAAAATTTTAGCATTCAATATATGTATTAGGTAAAGAAGAAAAATCTAATATCAATAAGGTAAGGTTAACCCCTATGAAACACAAGAAAGAAGAGCAATTTAAGTCTAAAGCAAGTAGTAAGAAAAATGTTAAAGATTAGAATAGATCAGTCATAGAAAAATAAAATATTGCCATTTGCAGCAACATGGATGAACCTAGAGATTTTCATACAAAGTGAAGTCAGACAAAGATTATATGCTATCACTTAAACATGTAATGTAAAAAATAATACTAATGAATCTATCTACAAAGCAGAAACATATTCACAGACATAGAAAACAAGCTTATGGTTACCAAAGGAGAAAAGGAGGTGGGGGTATAATTTACGAGTATGGGATTAACAGATACACACTATTATATATAAAATAGATAATCAGCAAGGATTTACTATGTAACATAGGGAACAATATTCAATATCTTGTAATAACCTATGGTGGCAACTAATATGAAATATATATATATATATATATATATATATATATAAATACATATAAAAGAATCACTTCACTATGTACCTGAAACTAATACAATAATGTAAATCAACTATATTTTAACAACAAAAAAGTGAGAGCAGAAATCTGTGAAACTGAAAACAGGAAAACAACAGAGAAAAATCAGAAAATCAATAAAATTGATAAACCCATAAACAAATTCAGTTCAGTTCAGTTCAGTCATTCAGTCATGTCCAGCTCTTTGTGACCCCATGGACTGCAGCATGCCAGGCCTCCCTATCCATCACCAACTCCTGGAGCATAGACAGATTAACCAAAAAAAAAGAGATAAAACTGAAATTACCAATATCAGAAATGAAAGAGAGTTCATCACTATGAATCACATGAACATTAAAAGGATAATAAAAAAAATACTAAGAACATATCTAAGCCCATTAGTTTGACAACTAGAAGAAATGTACCAATTCCTTACAAACTATCAAAACTCACAAAGGAGAAATAGTTAACTTTAATAGCCTTATATTTATTAGTGAAAGTGAACTAACAATAAATTTCCCCAAAAAAGCACCAGGCTCTGATGATTTCACTGATAAATGTACCAAATATTTAAAAAAGAAATGGTAACAATTTTTCATAATCTCTTCCAGAAAATAGAAACAGAAAGAACACTTCCTCACTCATTCTAAAAAAAAACATAGTGCTTCACCTATTCAATGTTTCAATGTCCTTCCCTAAGTCCATGGAAGTCCATGTTTCAATGTCTTTCCCTAAGTTCATGGAAACCCTTAATGTTTTCACTATCTCTATAGTTTTGCCTATTCCAGAATATATGATACTGTGATGGTGAAAGCAAGACATTAAGCATTTGTCAAAATCCATACAATGTTAAAGAACAAAGAGTATGCCTTATTATGTGCAAATTTAAGAAATAATTTAGGAGGTTGAGAGGCCCCAGAATGGAATGTAGAATGCAACCAAAGAATCTACATGTATTACAAAAGTTTGAAGTAGCCTCACTGGAGCTAGTGGGTGAAAAGGTGCTGACCTAAGCTACTTTGGTCAAAGGCTAACAGAGTTTTGCCAAGAGAACACACTGGTCATAGCAAACATCCTCTTCCAACAACACAAGAGAAGACTCTACACATGGACATCACCAGATGGTAAATACTGAAATCAGATTGATCATATTCTTTGCAACCAAAGATGGAGAAGCTCTATGCAGTCAGCAAAAACAAGACTGGGAGCTGACTGTGGCTCAGATAGTGAAGTCCTTATTGCCAAATGCAGACATACATTTAAGAAAGTAGAGAAAGTCACTAGACCATTCAGGTATGACATAAATCAAATCCTTTACAGTCATACCGTGGAAGTGACAAATAGAGTCAAGGGATTAGATCTGATAGAGTGCCTGAAGAACTATGGGCGGAGGTTAGTGACATTGTACAGAGGCAGGAATCAAGACCATCCCCAAGAGAAAGAAATGCAAAAAGGCACAATGGTTGTCTAAGGAGGCCTTACAAATAGCTGAGAAAGGAAAAGAATCTAAAGACAAAGCAGGAAAGGAAAGATATACCCATTTTGAATGCAGAGTTCCAAAGAATAGCAAGGAGAGATAAGAAAGCCATCCTCAGTAATCAATGCAAAGAAACAGAGGAAAACAATAGAATGGGAAAGACTAGAGATCTCTTCAAGAAAATTACAGATATCAAGGGAACATTTCATGCAAAGTTGGGCACAATAAAGACAGAAATGGTATTGACCTAAGAGAAGCAGAAGAAGAGGTGGCAAGAATACACAGAACTATATGAAAAAAGTCTTCATGACCCAGATAACCATGATGGTGTGATCACTCACCTAGAGCCAGACATCCTGGAATGTGAAGTCAAGGGGGTCTTAGAAAGCATCGCTATGAACAAAGCTAGTGGAGGTGATGGAATTCCAGTTGGGCTATTTCAAATCCTAAAAGATGATGCTGTGAAAGTGCTGCACTCAACATGCCAACAAATTTGGAAAACTCAGCAGTGGCTACGGAACTGGAAAAGATCAGTTTTTATTTCAATCCCAAAGAAAGGCAATGCCAAAGAATGCTCAAACTACCACACAATTGCACTCATCTCACACGCTAACAAAGTAATGCTCAAAATTCTCCAAGCCAGGCTTCAGCAGTACATGAACTGTAAACTTTCAGATGTTCAAGCTGGATTTAGAAAAGACAGAGGAACCAGAGATCAAATTGCCAACATCCGTTGGATCATTGAAAAAGCAAGAGAGTTCCAGAAAAACATCTACTTCTGCTTTATTGACTATGCCAAAACCTTTGACTGTGTGGATCACAACAAACTGTGGAAAATTCTTCAAGAGACGAGAATACCAGACCGCCTGACCTGCCTCCTGAGAAATCTGTATGCAGGTCAAGAAGCAATAGTTAGAACTAAACATGGAACAATGGAGTGGTTCCAAGTGGGGAAAGGAATACATCAAGGCTATATATTGTCACCCTGGCTATTCAACTTCTATGCAGAGTACATCATGTTAAATACCAGGCTGGATGAAACACAAGCTGGAATCAAGATTGCTGAGACAAATATCAATAACCTCAGATATGCAGATGACACCACCCTTTAGACAGAAAGTGAAGAAGAACTAAAGAGCCTCTTGATGAAAGTGAAAGAGGAGAGTGAAAAAGTTGGCTTAAAACTCAACATTCAGAAAATTAAGATCATGGCATCCGGTCCCATCACTTCATGGCAAATAGATGGGGAAACAATGGAAACAGTGAGAGACTTTATTTTGGGGGGCTCCAAAATCACTGCAGATGGTAACTGCAGCCATGAAATTAAAAGATGCTTCCTCCTTCGAAGAAGAGCTATGACCAACCTAGAGAGCATATTAAAAAGCAGAGACATTATTTTGCCAACAAAGGTCCATCTAGTCAAAGCTACGGTTTTTCCAGTAGTCATGTATGAATGTGGGAGTTGGACTATAAAGAAAACTGAGAGCCAGAGAATTGATGCTTTTGAACTGTGGTGCTGAAGAAGATTCTTGAGCGTCTCTTGGACTGCAAGGAGATCCAACCAGTCCATTCTAAAGGAAATCCATCCTGAATATTCATTGGAAGGACTGATGCTGAAGCTGAAACTCCAATACTTTGGCCAACTGATGCGAAGAACTGTCTTGTTGGAAAAGACCCTGATGCTGGGAAAGATTGAAGGTGGGAGGAGAAGGGGATGACAGAGGATGAGATGGTTTGATGGCATCGCTAACTCAATGGACATGAGTTTGAGTGTTGGTGATGGACAGGGAAGCCTGGCATGCTGCAATCCATAGGGTTGCAAAGAGTCGCACGTGCCTGAGTGACTGAACTGAGCTGAACTGAAGTTACTTTGGAAATGAGTGGAGTTTGTAAGACTAAAAGCAAAGGGATCTATATTTAACTACTGTGTTCTTGTTGATAAAATTTTTTTTCCCAAAGGGTATGAGTTACCCATTCTGAAAACAGTATCCATACATGCTGGAATTGAACTATTAATTAAATGGATGGCATATAGTAGAGGCCAGATCTCACTGTTGTAGTAGGATATTACAGGGAAGGAAGCTTAAATGATCCATGAGGTAATGGATCATAGTTGGAGATATCAGTATAAGCCAATTTTAGCTTAATAAAGATATAGATGTTTAATTATATATATTAGCTTAATAAAGATATGGATGTTTAATTATATATATATATATATATTTATAAAATATATATAATACTAGGGTTTCCCTGGTGGTTCAGACAGTAAAGAATCTGCCTGAAATGCAGGAGACCCAGTTTCAATCCCTGGGTCAGGAAGGTCCCCTGGAGAAGAGAATGGCTACCTACTCCCATATTCTTGGAGCTTCTCTGGTGGCGCAGATGGTAAAGAATCTGCCTACAGAGCAGGAGAGTCGGGTTCAAAACCTGGGTCAGGAAGACCCCCTGGAGAAGGGAATGGCTAACCACTCCAGAATTCTTGGCCAGAGAATTCCATGGACAGAGGGCTATACAATCCATGGGGTCACAAGGAGTCAGACATGACTGTGCACAGCAAGGAGTCCGACATGACTGAGCAAACATGCACACATTATGTCATTGCAAAAGAGACAAGGACAATTCTGTGATACTCTTCACATTACAGAGCTCCTTTCTATGAAATCAGGCCGAGCCCAGACTTACACTGAACGCACATCTTTGGCTGGCCTCTTCCACCTTGTCTTGATTGCTTTACTTCATTACAGGTTTCATCAGGGACACTCCCTCATTGAACACTTGCACAGGCATCCTTGCCTTGGGCTCTGTTTCTTGGGAAGCTGACCTCAGAGAGTGTGGGAAAAGCTCTCAGTGTTTCTAATGTCCTGAAGACATCACAAGTGTGGCTGTTACCATGCCAAGTTCTCTAAAGCAAGAGTCATCTCCTTTTTCTGTAAGGAGCTAGAGAATGAAAACTTTAGACTTTGCATGTCCCATATGGTCTCTGCCACATATTACATTTCTCCGTTCCTTAAAACCCTCTAAAAATGTAAACAGCATTCTTAGCTCTTAACTCATACAAAAACAAGCAGCAGACAGGATTTGGCCCATTGGCTATAGTTTGCTGACCTCTGCTCTAAAGCCTGGAGATGAAGAAAGTTGGCAGGGCCACCCCAGTGCAGAGGGGAGGATTAAGAGGCCTCATTTATACTTCTGTCTTCTCTGGGGAGGGTTAAAGCAGAGACTCATCTGACAGAAATGCAAGAGGAATTAACTAATGAGCTTTAAAGGCTCCAAAAACATAATGGGCTCTGCAAAACTAAGTATTTGGGGATTTATCATTAAATATTCATCTGCTGTTTAATCAGTTGTCTTCTGCTTATGATAATTATGAGAAATTTTTTTAGTAAAATGGCTTGATTTAGAAGACCTGAAGATCTCTCTAGAAGCAAAATAGTTCCTAGTGAACTTCTGTGTATTCTTGAGGGAAAAAAGAGCAAGAGACAGAGATACAAGAAACACAGACAGACACTCAGATAGAGGCTGAGACAGAGACAGGGAAGAAGAGGCCACACATAGAGATAAAAGAGAAAGAGAAAAGCGGAGAGGAAGGGATGGGAGGGAGAGGTGGAGGGAAAGGAAGGGAGGAGAGGAAAGGGAAAGAGATAAAAGAAGCAGTCAAAGGGAAGAAAATGCAAAACAGATACACAGTGAGTGACAGAGAGACAGGGAAAGAGACAGGGGTGGATAGTTAAAAATGGTGTGAGAGAGAAATGGAGAAACAGAGAGATAGAGAGAATCAGATGAAGTGCTCCTGACAAGCAAGATTTTGGCAACAACTCAAAGCCTGATTTCAACAAGCAAAGCTTAGCTCATTGTTGAATGTGTTTCATTTTTGTATTTACATTCACAACTCAACATCTATGGTCAGAAGCAGGTAAATGTGTGCTGTTTGATTTCAAGAGAATAAACATTTTATATTTTAGAATTCTGGAATATATTTGCTGGATTATCTACTGAAGAGGGCATTAATGATGGTGTTGCAGGAAGGGGGACCCCTTCCAGGGCCCGAAACTGGGCTCTTGTCTAACACTCAGAAATGAATTGTCCAAGGAGACACATGTGCTGACAAAGCAAGAGATTATATTGGGAAAGGGCACCCGGGAGAGAGCAGTAGGGTAAGGGAACCCAGGAGAACTGCTCTGCCACGTGGCTTGCAGTCTAGGGTTTTATGGTGATGGGATTAGTTTCTGGGTTGTCCTTGGCCAATCATTCTAACTCAGAGTCTTTCCTGGTGGCACACGCATTGCTCAGCTGAGATGGATGCTAGCGAGAGAGATTCTGGGAAGTGGATGGACACTCGGTGTCTCCTTTTGACCTTTCCAGAACTCTTCCGGCTGGTGGTGGCTTATTAGTTCCATATTCCTTACCAGGATCTCCTGTCATAAAACAGTTCATGCGAATGGTTACTAAAGGGCCTGACCAGGGTGGGCGGTTTTAGTCAGTGTGCTTCCCCTAACAATGGTGTGAGGTACCCAGTGATGTTTGAGAACAGATGCTAAGTAAGACAGAAAAGAGTAGGAAAGGACATATGGAGGAACCATCAGGAGGTAGGCAGCACAACCGAAAAACTATTGAACAAAATCACTTAGGTTCTCAGGAATTCCCTGCCAATCCAGTAGTTGAGACACGGCGCTTTCAGTACCTGGGGCCTGGGTTCGATTCCTGGTTGGTGAGCTAAGAACCTGCAAGACACTCCATGTAGCCAAAAATTTAGGTTCTAGTCAATATTCCATCACATAATGACCTTGGCAAAGTTACTTGATGTGTCTGACTATAAATTTCCTCACCTGAAATTTTTCTCTCTCTTTCTTTTGAGATCATATATGTTGAGGGTAAGGTAAGGACAATGACCTCTCCCTAACTTTCCTTCTACATTCTCAGCAATATCCCAGAGAAGAAGATTGAAAATGTTAGCATGTTTAAGCATGAAATCAGCTATATAAATTGTGAAACACAAACCCCCCTCTCTTTTTTCAGTAGTGTGTTTGCTTGTTTGCTTTTATGTTTCCTGCAACTGAGGAATTTTGTAAAGAACTCTACAAAGCCAAAAGAAACAAAGAAAATGACATGACAACTTCAGCCTTCTAACATAATTGTATCGATTAGGTGAGGTAATGTATGCAAATTGCTTTTTCAGTGATTAAGTGCCATAAGTATTAATTATATGTGGAGTAATCGTAGACCAATTAAAGCAATACTTATTTTGGTTTCACTAATAACACAGTTTTTCATTTCAAAACACTGAAAACTTTCACCTATGGTATCTCAGATCTTTTATCTCCAGTGCCATGAGCACAATACAGTTACATTTCAAGGAAGCAAGACCAAGACTGTAAGTTTTTGAAGATGACAAAAGGAGTGGTTTAAAGTAAGCTTAATTTCTGTCATTTCATTTCAAACAACAGTATCAAAAATTTCTGTAGCCAGCAACTAAAATTGCTATTGCTTGTGATGCCTTAGAAAATATTTTGCTAGTTTACCCTTTAGTTTCAGCACTGTGATTTCCTGTGAACTGAGTTTTTTCTTCTCATCTATCAAGGATACTGAGATAAGCCTCTAACCAGATCCCTCTTCAATGAAGGATGTGTTGCTGCAGCTGTTGGGACTGCTGTGGATAGACGGCCTCCAGCTGTCAGCCTCTTCAGGGTCTGCCTCAGCAGGAGAGTGCATCCTTGCCAAGGTCATGCTCCTTCCCTGGGTAGTCTACACACAGTGTCTGATCCACATGGTAGTATGAATGCCTGGACATCTCAGCCCGATTTGGGCTCACTCCAGCACTCTCTGTAGAGCCAATAGAAGCTGTCACTCGGCCTACATCACAGCTGGACTTCTTGCTTTCCCTATCTTGTTTCCTTCCTCTCCATTCCACAGGGGCTGACTCTAAAGGCACTTCTGAATAAACATCCTGCATGCTGAATTCTGTCTCACAGTTGCCTTCTCAGGGAACCAAACTGTAACACTTTCTCATTTTCCTTTTTCCCTTTGCTTTATCACACTGTGCAGTATGGTTTCATGAAATGACAGATCAGCAAAGAATTGACCCAATACTAGGTGGTTGAAAATAGACTGAAAGAAGGCCCGATCAGAGTTACTGAGACCCACAGGGCATCCGATATGCTCTAGTCTTCAAGAATAAACTTGGTAGCTGCAAGGGGCCGGCGGAAAGTGTAAAATAAGTGAATTAATATTAACAGGGCATTTACATTATGCCAGGCATTGTGCTAGATTTTTTTTTACACTGTTACATCTGTTCTCTCATTTAATCCTCATTGCAAGTAAGGTATCCTGGGTAATGTTTTCCCCAGTTTACAAGTAAGGGAGCTGAGGCTGTGAATGCATGAATGAACCAAGATTCAAGACCCCACCTTACAACTCTAAACTTCAACTCAGGTCTCATCAGAATCCAGAGCCTAAAAGTACTTTCCCCACCTGTTTTAGAGAAGGATTGAGTTTTGCTGAATATAACAAAATCCAAATAGCAATGATTAAACAAGACATGGTTTATTTCTATTTATGAACTTCCTAAATTAAGTGATGGCTGACGTTGGTTAGGGAGCTGAAGGATGTAAAAGTTGAGGTTCCAAATCTGTTTTTCCCTCATGTCCCCTCCCAGCACTGAAAACACTCTGGGAAAGAAGAGAACAGCTTAAAAAAAAAAAAAGGCAAAAAAGCACTGATGTCTGCTTACATCACCTTGGCCAGAGCTGTGTCACATGGCACCCCCTAACTGCAATGAAGTCTGGCAAATATATTTCGTAATATAGGCTGGGCCCTTTAAGCAGCCTAAATAAAATTGCCATTTGGTTTGTAAGAAAGAAGAAGAGAATGGTTATTGACTAGGCGACTAGCTCCCATACATGCAAACTCATCTCGGGATCAGCTTGACAAATTCAGACTTTCTTAGCATAGACATCTTTGCCCATACATAGATGTGACACAAACTTTCCAAACTTAATTTCAGCTGATTCTAAAAACTGTGCTAGCTAGTTAAGTTGTAGATAGTTATCATTCTACTTCACAAATGAAATGGTTCAGATTTTGTTAAGTGACTTACCTAAGGCCATATGGCCTGAAATTTTCATAGCCTAGACACAAACCTTAAAATTCTGAAGTCAATTCTAGAGCATTTTTTAGGAGACTATGTTGCCTTTGTGGACCAGATACCAACTGTATAAAACAGTGGTTAAAATAATGGCTGTGATGGGACTAAAGGAAAAAAAAAATGTACTTATAGAGAAACATGATAGGATAAATAGCTTTGTGTGCTAAAACTGACAATGAATTGTAGAAAGTGGATGCAGTGCATAAAGAATAGGTGGTCTTATATTTTATTTTAAAATCTCAAAAATTTTAAATTATACTATGCCTTTAAAGTATGTGTATGTGTTTCTGTGTGTGTATACAGATATATTCATGCCCCAGTTGCTCTGTTGCTCTCAAAGGGATTGAAGATGTTTTAGAAGGATATACAAAATATGTAAAAAACACAACAAATTGAAAATCAGTGAAAATATTCTAAAAATATATATTTTATATTTATAATCTCACATATAATTTATAATATAACTTCTAATATATGATATTACAAAATTGGGCTCATACATTGGTCATTTATTAGTATGCTGTGGGAATTCCCCCATGCTATATATTCTTTATGATACATTTAAATATGAAATACTATGTAGTAATTGAAAATTATGTTAAAATTTATTTAATCAAAGTTACATGGCTGGATATATATGTATCCATTTTTCTCTATTATGAATAAAACTGTATATATCCATTTTATTGAATTCTAAATGTTCCTTATGATCTGATGCTCAAAAAATAATAAACTAGGAAAAGAGGCATAAATGTTTCTTATCATTTATATTCACATTCATAATCTGCCCTCTGGGAAAGTAATACAAATTTCCACTTATTTAAAAATGTATGAGAAATTGAGCCAACTTCCAAAGTGGCAGAAAGAGGACATTAGTGAATCCACTCCGAATAAAAACAAAGAAAATACTGATAAACGAATCCAAAGCAACTCTTTATGAACTCTGAAAAATAACCAAAGGCAAAGAACAAACTGAAAATAATTTATTCAAGAAAAACTACTGAATGTTTGGAGAACAGTGGGGTCTATGGCATGTTAATTTGAATCTTCTCCCGTGTTCCCTCCTCAGCTTATTGGCATGGTACTCAAGAAAAGTTGACAGTCTTACAGTCAACCAAAAGAAGTGACCTCTTTTGGAGCACTGTTAAAAAGCCCATCCCTAGAGCACATTCTATATTTGACCATATTCACCACTCTCTATAAATCTCCTATTCAAGAGTATTGTTACTACTTGATCTGACTCAGAACTCAGCTATGCGAAACAAGCTCTATCCCTAGGGTGTACCTGAAAACAACAGCAATCAGCTGGAATTAGTAGTATTACAGCTAATGGCAGAAACTGCAGAACTAAAGAGCTTCTGATGAGGGTGAAAGAGAAGAGTGAAAACGTCAGCTTAAAACTCAATATTAAAAAAAGTAAGGTCATGGCATCTAGTCCCACCACTTCATGGAAAATAGATGGGGGGAAAGTGGGAAAAGTGACAGATTTTATTTTCTTGGGCTCTAAAATCACTGCAGACATTGACTGCAGCCATGAAATTAAAAGATGCTTGTTCCTTGGAAAAAAAGCTATGACAAACCTAGACAGCTTCTTAAAAAGCAGAGGTATCACTTTGTCTATAGTCAAAACTATGGGTTTTTTCAGTAGTCATGTACAGATGTGACAGCTGGACCAGAAAGAAGGCTAAGAAGAGCCAAAGAATTGATGCTTTTGAACTGTGGTGCTGGAGAAGACTTTTGAGATACCCTTGGACAGCAAAAAGATCAAACCAGTCAATCCTAAAGGAAATCAATCCTGAATACTCATTGGAAGGACTGATGCTGAAGCTCCAAAGTTTGGCCATCTGATGTGAAGAGCTGACTCATGGAAAAGACCCTGATGCTGGGAAAGATCAAGGGCAGGAAAAGGGGACGAAAGAGGATGAGATGGTTGGATGGCATCACCAACTCAATGGACATGAATTTGAGCAAGCTCTGAGAGATAATGAAGGACATGGAAGCCTGGTGTGCTGCAGTCCATGGGGTCACAAAGTGATGGAAGGTACTGATTCCAGAGTTAACACAATATATTTTCTAAAACGTCCAGTTTAAAGAAAAATTATAAGATGTTCAAAATACCAGGAAATTATGACCTACACTCAGGAAAACAGAATTACTAGAAAATATCTATGTGGCAGTGGTGGGAGGCAGATTTTGACTTAGACGAAGATTTTAAATAAGCTAATCTAAATGTGTTCAAAGAAGTAAAGGAAACTAGGTGTAAAGAATGAAAATATGACAACTATGTCTCACCAAACAAAGAATATCAGTAAAGTAAGAGAAATAAGAAAAAAAAAAAATTCTGGAGATTTAAAGTATTAAATATAAGAAAATCACTAAAGGGGCTTAACAACAGATTTAAGCTGGCAGTAGGCAAATGCACTTGAAAACAGGTCAATTATGATTATCCAGTCTGAGGAATAGAAAGAAAAACAGATTAAAAAAAAAAAGAATATAGTCTTAAAAATCTGTGCAATGTTGCTAAGCTTACTGATATACCCATGATGAGTAGCACCCAATATGAGTAGGGAAAAAAAGCAGGAAAAAATGATTTGAAGAATTATTAGCTGAAAACTTGGCAAATTTATTGAAAATGACAATCTGCATATCTAATAAGCTCAACAAACTCCCAATAGGGTAAACTAAGAAAATTGCAATCATAGCATTTTGGTCAAACTGTCAAAAGTCAAAGAAACTAAGAAAATATTAAAAACACCAAGAGAAAAACTCTTGATGTGCAAGTTACCCTCTATGAAATTAACAGTCGTTTTTTTGTTGTTGTTGTTGGAAACCAAGGAGGCCAAAACACAGTGGGGTGAAATATTCAAGATGCTGAAAGAAAAGACTATCAAATAAGACAATATATCTAGCAAAACTATGTTGGAAAAATGAAAGATAAATAAAAGCATCCTCAGATAAGCAAAGATGGGAAATTTGTCACCAATACCCCTGTCTTATTAGAAATACAAAAAAGAATTATTCAGGTTGAAGAAAAAAGAAACCACTACATTCAGTAGTTTAGATCCACACAAAGAGAAAAGAACACTGCTAGAATAATTAAATGAATAACTTTTAAAAATGTGTAGATATAAGGACTTCCCAGGCAGTCCAGCAGTTAAGACTTCATGCTTTCATTGCAGGGGATATGGGTTCGATCCTTGGTCAAGGAACTAAGATCCTGCATGCTGAGCCGTGCAGCCAAATAAATAAAAGGAAATATATTTTTAAAATTTAAATGTTTTAACATTTTTCATTCTTTCCTTCCCCTAAGTGATTTAAAAGAAAACTGCATGAAACAATAACAAAACTGTGCTTATGGTCTTATAATGTATAAACATGTAATGCATATGGCAATAGTAGCAAAAAGGAAGGAGAAGGAAGGAAGCTATATAGGAACAAAATTTTTGCATATTGCTGAAATCAAGTTGGTATTAATCAAAACTGGATTGTTTTCAATTAAGATGTTATGATAATATCCAGGGCAACAACTATGAAAATAATCAAAAACATTCAGAAAAGCCAATAAAGGAAACAAAATGATATGTTAGAAAATATCAATTTAACAGAGATGAAATCCATGATGGAGGAAGAAAGGAACCAAGAGGACATAAGACTTATAGAAAGCAAATCGCAGAGACCAGAGAAAGATCAATCAAGATGACAGAGTAGGAAGAAATGGAACTCACCTTCCCCCACAAGCACATCAAAAATACATTTTTGCGTGGAACAGTCTTCACTGAGAAGTAACTGTAAATTGGCAGAAGGACTCAAGTACAACCAAGGCTGTAAGAAAACTATTCACAGGATAGGGAAGGAAATGAAGAAAACCAATCAGGTTGGGACATGTGCCTCTGAGAGGAGACTCGGAGGAAAAAGATGATATGGGTGGAGGTTTGCCTTGGGGAATAAGCAGTTTAAGCCCCTTACTGGGCTCCCCAGCTCTGGGGCTCTACACAGGGAAGACAAGCCCCTTTAGCTGATTGGAGGACTTCTGGGACTAACAGGAAAGCCTGGGTTCCACTTATGAGGGGCACATGCATGTGCACTGGTTTGGCCCCAGGCAGAGTAGACTGAAGATTGCTCCAGTGGCTTCCAAGTTTCCCCCAACCTCCCTGGCATGCACCCCAGCCTGAGCCAACTGAACGCCCCAGCCCTGCATACTGCAGGGCATAGCTCAGCTCCTTCAGCTAGATAAAAGAGAGAAACAGAGGGGACTTCTCTGGCAGTCCAGCAGTTAAGAATCTACCTTCCAATGCAGAGAATATCAGTTCAATCCCTCGTCAGGGAACTAAGATCCCACATGCCACGGGGCAACAAACCATTGTGCCCCAACTACTGAGCCTGTGAGCTAGCTCTACAGCCTGAGTGCTGCAACGTGAGAGAAGGCGGCGCAGCACAATGAAGAGCCCACGAGCGGCAAGAAAACTCCTCTGTTCCACGACTGAGATCCAATGCAGTCAACATTTTTTTGCAAAATAATTTTAATTTTAAAAACAACCCCTCAGGGGTAATAATCGATATGGAAAAAAATTTAAAGAATATATATATATGACTGACTTTGCCATATACCTGAAACTAACACAACATTGTAAATCAACTATATTTCAGTTAAAAGAAAAACAAAGCACCAAAAGAATGTATAATTTTTGCATCCTTCAAGGGATTCACCCCAAACATTGTTTCTCTCAGCTATCCTTTTGTTATGTAATGAAAATGAAAGTGGCTCAGTCTTGACCCACTCTTTGTGACCCCATGGACTATACAGTCAAGAGTTCTCCAAGCCAGAATACTGGAGTGGTTATCCTTTCCTTTCTCCACGGGATCTTCCCAATCCAGGGATCAAACCCAGGTCTCCTGCATTTCAGGTGGATTCTTTACCAGCTGAGCCACAAGGGAAGTTATGTAATGACAAGGCATTAAAACAAGATTATTCTCACTACCCTATCAGGTACGTGAGATGTACTTATTTTACTGGGTCAATTACAGACATTAGCAGATAAAGGAATCAGGAAAAAGGTTCAACCTCTGCTTTCCAGTCTCACTGTTTTTTGTTTCTTCCCACTCAACACACTCAGACACGACTGAAGTGACTTAGTACAACAAACACAACTGGACACAGGCTCTCCCACTGGGTCTTTGTGACTGCTGGTCCCTCAACCTAAGAGCCATTTCCATCCCTTTTGAACATCTACTTGTTCAGATGCGAACTCAAGTGTTACTTCTAGGGAAGAATTTTTCTTTTCCTCAATAGGTCAAATCTCCATATGTGCCCTCATAGTACCTCTACTTCCTGTTTTGCCAAAAGTTTTCACTTTTGTCTCAGGTTCAAAGGATTTGTTAACAAGATAAGCCACTTGTTATATACAAATAAATAATACAGATATTTATTAGAGAATTATCTAGCTTACTCTCAATATACTAACATTAAAACAAAAAAAGAAATAGAAACAGCAGAGGATACATCACCAAATTGGGTTTTGACCAACATCCAGACTTACTCAGCGCTGGGAAGTCCCATGTCACAGCACATCTGGAGTCCCAATTGGGAAAGGGTCCCAGGCAGTGTGTCTAATCCGTGGGTGAGACTTCAAAGATTGCAGTTCTGGGTTCCCACTCATAATCGAAGGACAGAGTCAAACTGATATCATCATCAATCTGTGACCAAATTGCAAGCCTGGTTTTATGTTGATGCTGTTTATTTTGTTGTGTAAAACTTGGAATGTAGTTAAGCCTGGGGCTTGGTTGGCCAGGCCCCTTCCAGGGGCTCAGTTCAGTTCAGTTCAGTTCAGTTCAGTCACTCAGTCATGTTTGATTCTTTGTGACCCCATGGACTGCAGTATGCCAGGCCTCTCTGACTATCACTCACTCCCGGAATTTACTCAAACTCATGTCCATTGAGTCAGTGATGCCATCCAACCACCTTATCCTGTTGTCCCCTTCTCCTTCCACTTTCAGTCTTTCCCAGCATCAGGGTCTCTTCCGACAAGACAGTTCTTCACATCAGGTGGCCAAAGTATTGGAGTTTTAGCTTCAGCAATGGTCCTTCCAGTGAATATTCAGGACTGATTTCCTTTAGGATTGGCTGGTTGGATCTCCTTGCAGACCAAGGGACTCTCGAGAGTCTTCTCCAACACCACAGTTCAAAAGAATCCATTCTTCGGCATTCAGTTTTCTTTATAGTACAACTTTCACATCCATACATGTTCAATTCAGTTCAGTTCAGTCGTGTCCAATTCTTTGCGACCCCATGAACCATAGTACATCAGGCTTCCCTGTCCATCACCAACTCCCGGAGTTCACCCAATCTCATGTCCATCAAGTCGGTGATGCCATCCAACCATCTCATCCTCTGTCGTCCACTTCTCCTCTTGCCCTCAATCTTTCCCAGCATCAGGGTCTTTTCCAATGAGTCAGCTCTCTATATCAGGTGGCCAAAGTATTGGAGTTTCAGCTTCAACATCAGTCCTTCCAGTGAACACCCAGGACTGATCTCCTTTAGGATGGACTGGTTGGATCTCCTTGCAGTCCAATGGACTCTCAAGAGTCTTCTCCAACACCACAGTTCAAAAGTATCAATTCTTCTGTGCTCAGCTTTTTTTATAGTCCAACTCTCACATCCATACATGACTACTGGAAAAACCATAGCCTTGACTAGACGGACCTTTGTTGGCAAAGTAATGTCTCTGCTTTTCAATATGCTATCTAGGTTGGTCATAACTTTTCTTCCAAGGAGTAAATGTCTTTTAATTTCATGGCTGCAATCACCATCTGCAGGGATTTTGGAGCCCAGAAAAATAATCAGCCACTGTTTCCACTGTTTCCCCATTTATTTTCCATGAAGTGATGGGGCCAGCTGCCCTGATCCTCATTTTCTGAATGTTGAGCTTTAAGCCAACTTTTTCACTCTCCTCTTTCATTTTCATCAAGAGACTCTTTAGTTCTTCACTTTCTGCCATAAGGGTGGTGTCACCTGCATATCTGAGGTTATTGATATTTCTCCTGGCAATCTTAATTCCAGCTTGTGCTTCATCAAGCCCAGCATTTTGCAGGATATAGTGTGCATATAAGTTAAATAAGTAGGGTGACGATATACAGCCTTGACATACTCCTTTCCCAATTTTGAACCAGTCCATTGTTCCATGTTCGGTTCTAACTGTTGCTTCTTGACCTGCATACAGATGTCTCAGGAGGCAGGTCAGGTGGTCTGGTATTCCCATCTCTTGAAGAATTTTCCACAGTTTGTGTGATCCACACAGTCCAAGGCTTTGCCATACTCAAATAAAGCAGAAGTAGATAGGAGAGGATCACAAAATCAGCTACTGAGGAATCTCTGGCATCCAACATATCTAGAGTAGGCTACTATATCACTGAAAATTGGTTAACAACACTGTAGTCTGATAATGCATGTGATGTACACAATGAGAGCTGTTTAAATGATTAGTTGTGGTATTACACCTACTGATATAATGGGAGATTGTTTCATCAGCTTCCTTGATTACAAAGGCAAGCATACTTTGGCAGAGGGCAGAATGGACATGCAAAGGGACAAAAGTGTTATAGCAGGCATGTAGCTAGATATGAGAAGAGAAGTGGGCCAGGTGGCAGGAAACCACACATCTTGTAAACAGTGAGGGTCC
This sequence comes from Capricornis sumatraensis, assembly GCF_032405125.1. Classification (NCBI taxonomy): domain Eukaryota; kingdom Metazoa; phylum Chordata; class Mammalia; order Artiodactyla; family Bovidae; genus Capricornis; species Capricornis sumatraensis. Next base: position 100,668,881 of record NC_091092.1, on the reverse strand, counting down.
ATGGACAGCCAAAAAAGCAGGAACCTCCAGACTGACAGGAAAGCACACATTTTGGAGTGATAAGTGTCCTGAAGGCAGACAAAAAAAAGTGGGAAAAGGCAAGAATCTCTAGCTTCAACTCATTATGTAACCTTCAGATCATTATATCCTTATTACAATAAAATTAGCTTTGCATATAAGAAGTACCCATCTTCACTGACACCATGACACTTCTAATCAAGGCTAAATAAGGACAAAAATCCCTCCTCCCTTGTGGAAGGTGGAGCTGGGATGAAAATCAGTGAATAAGATCCCCCAAACTGCTCCTTCTTTGGTGAATATCCCACCCCTTCATTTGCACCCCCCACATAACCTGTTTGCCAAAGAAACTCACCTGTTTGCCTGCCCTCCCTTTGAGAGCACAGAAGAAGTGAAGGTGCTCAGTCGGGTGTGACTCTGCAATTCCATGGACTGTAGTCTACCAGGCTCCTTGGTCCATGGAAGTTTCCAGGCAAGAGTACTGGAGTGGATTGCCATTCCCATCTCCAGGGGATCTTCCCGACCTGGGGATCGAACCCATGTCTCCTGCATTGCAGGCAGATGCTTTACCCTCTGAACCACCAGGGAAGCCCCGTTTTATTAAACTGTTGTTTAAATAAATCCCCACTTTATTTTCTTGACTGCCCTGTCTGATTTCTGAATTCTTTTTGAGATGAGACATGAAGCTTTCTTTCACCAGGATCAAAGGCATCATTAGTATGTGTGTATGCATGCACATATATATGTGAGTACTTCCATGCTAAATATTTGAAACACATCTCATGAGATACTTGACTGAGAATTGACATTTGAACTAATGTTTTCTCTCCCCCAAACCCACCAATATAAAATACAGCTTCTGTGCTCTTTTACAGTACTTCTATTAACATCCAATTCAATGTAACATAGCCTGAAATATCTGCAAAAGTTATAACTTGATAGCAAGTTAGACAATTTAGATAGCTCTTAGACCTTGTTCATGCTTTTTCCTCTGCTTGAAATTCCATGCCCAGTCCCAAATCAAGAATCTTTCTTCTCTGTTGAAATCTTTTTCATATGTCACTATTTCTATGATTTTCCCCAAATCAAAACTAATTATCAGTGATTCTCAGCACCTACTTACACATTTTTTATACTATTACATTTATGCAACTAAATATAAATCAGACCCCAACAGACGGAGCAATCATTTGGGGAAAGAAGGTAATGAACTATGTTCTTGTATATGACAGAGCACTGGGCAGACTTCTTGAATGCAGAAGTTTCTTAGAGGACAAAAAAGGCTGACTCTGATAGCCTGTTGATTAGCAAGTCTCTCCACAGGGGAGAGAATGCAGAGTGGTACGAATACATGAAAGTTAGGTAGTTTGTCAGGAAAAAAAATTATATATAGTCTATAGATAGAGATAGAGATATCTTGCAGATATAGTAACCAAATACACAATGAATTCACAGTAATCATGCCAAGTGACACAAATCATACTTGTTTCACATGTGTCAATGTCAGAAAATTATTTTCCAACCGAAAGTCTATTAGGTTCAGTACACTTCATACCTAAAATTAAGAGGAAGACTCAGGAATTGTTTTTGATGTTTAACAAATCTAAGAACTTCCAACTCACCAAAAAATTTTTAAATTATATGACTATAAAGTAGTTGTCCTATAATAACAACAATAATAAATGCTATTATTTAAATATTTAATTTAAATATTTCAAATATTTTCAGATCTTTTGTCAGGAAAGGAGAACTATCTGGAATAAAATGTTTTTCTAGATTCAAAATATGATAAAAGTCAACATATTTACTTCATGCATGGGAGTGAAGATACTATTTTTCTTCTCCATATAATTCTTTTTCTGGCTGGTTACCACTATTAGCAACAGAAATTCTGAACGGACAAGGCAATGGCACCCCACTCCAGTACTCTTGCCTGGAAAATCCCATGGATGGAGGAGCCTGGTGGGCTACAGTCCATGGGGTCGCTAAGAGTCAAACACGACTGAGCGACTTCACTGTCACTTTTCACTTTCATGCACTGGAGAAGGAAATGGCAACCCACTCCAGTGTTCTTGCCTGGAGAATCCCAGGGACGGGGGAGCCTGGTGGGCTGCCGTCTATGGGGTCGCACAGAGTCGGACACGACTGAAGCAGCTTAGCAGCAGCAGCAGCAACCTAATAAGAAGGTAGAATTTTTAGCACTTTGGATAACAAACCCTGGAAATGTTTACGTATTGGTATCTAGAGGATTGTTATTTACAGTTCCTGCTGTTTTTGCAAAGAAGAAGGAAAAATTAGCTCTCCTCTTGCTAGGGCTTTGGAAACAATGGAGTTGTGTTTTCATAACAATCAGGGACTTGGCAACAGTAACAGGGACTCTTTTAAGTTGCCATATGGCCCCCCAAGCAGTCATAGGTTTCCAAATGCCTATGTTATGGCTTTTAGTCTAAATCAGAAGAGTCTCAGAATGACTGGTATTTTCACTCTACAGAAATGAACCAAAAAAAGCTGAGAAGCCAAACAGGGAACTGGGGATCAAACTAATAAATTGTGTTCAAGACTGAGCCAGCGAATACCAAGCACTTGTCAACTACAAATTGGCACTTACCAAAGGCATTGCCAACGAGTGAACAACAAAGGCATTTGCCATCTGCCATGGAGATTGAACCCCCATGCAGTTATAGCTGTTGACCTTCAACAGCCCCTGAGGGAGTTCAAGGTGGAGTGAGACACTCTGTGATCCAGGGAATCTGATGGGACAGGTCTTCAGGTAGTTTTTAGGAACAGATTTTATGATCTCAACCCTTGCCTCTCCTCATATCTAAAGAAGCATTAAATCCTTCATGGTGACATCAGATCCTCGTGACTAACAAAATCCTTTTGTAAAATGAGTGCTTCATGGTACTGAACTCCCCCTTCACCAAAACCTTATATATTTAACTTCCCCCACTGCTGCTTTGGAGCACGCTCTTAGAGCTATCTGAGATGCTGCTTCCCGGGTTGCAGTCTTCATTTTGCCCCAAATAAAACTTAACTTGCAAGTCTCAAGCTCTACATCTTTTTTAGTGAACTCACTGAACAAATTATTTAGCAAAAGAGGTAGAGTTCTTTGAAGAAGAACACAACAGATGAAAAGTGTAGACATAAAACAAATACTTTGGAAATTGTTCCCTAAAAAATGCACATAGGCGCTATGAAACAGAGCAAGACTCTGTGGGGCTCCTGGGCACAGGAGCCTTTTTGTGTTCCCCATTTCTTGTTTGTTGGGAATAGACTCCAGCCTTCAGGATCTTCCCCAGTCCCAAAGGGAAGATTTGAACAGTTGCTAATCAGGAAGGGGAAGAGAGGAGCAGCCAAGAAACAATAGTGCAGCCCTGGGGCAGAGCCCTTGTTCTCACGTAACAATCTTGAAACTCTTTACAGAAATAAACCCCACAACAGATAGAGTTAGCGTTCTGCCTTCCAGAGAAGACCACTTGGGGCCAGATTAAAGAAACCAGAGAAGCTCAACAAGAGATTACCTGCTACCAAATCAAAGGAGCTAGGTAGGCCCTGCACTAAGGCCCTAATCCTTATCAGCAACCCTGTCCTTGAACAATTGCTATAAAAGTGTTTGCAACCCCATGGACTATAGCTCACCAGGCTCTTCTGTCCATGGAATTCTTCAGGCAAGAAAACTGGAGGGGGTAGCCATTCCCTTCTCCAGGGGATCTTTCCCAGCCAGGGATTGAACCCAGGTCTCCTGCATTGCTGGCAGACTCTCTACTGTCTGAGCCACCAGGGAAGCTATAAAATTCCTCATCAAATCCTCCCAGGTTGGGATGAAGAGGAAAAGTTAAAATTTTACATAACCTCCTGCTCTTTCTGCCTCTGTAACCCAGCTTGCTCCTTGTAAAGTCCAGATCACATAAGGTCTCAGAAAGTGGGGACTCACAAGACTATAGGAACTGGAGTTTATCTCACTCACCCATGTCCTGCTCTTTGCAAACGCCCTAGCCCCTGCAAACCCACAAATCTGCTTAATCATGCCTGTCCATGTATAAAAAAACTCTGTAAACCCTTTGCTCAGGGCTCAGAGTTGGAGTGTTAACTCCTCTGGGCCCACTGGCATAATAAACCTGAGTTCTCCAATTCTCTGAGTGTGGTGCTTGGTTTCTTGAGTACTGGTTTCTGCAACATTTCTGGAGGCTCCAGAGAGATTCCAACCATGCCAGCCCCTTGAACCACTGGACTGGTGTCTTGGCCAGGCTGGAGCAAATGAACCCCAAGACAAACGAGCAGGCACACCACCTGATGGTATTCTGTGTTCTCTTTTGGGCTTGAGTTCTGACTCTCTGGACCGCCGAGCCCCGACCGGACTCATTGGAGCGATGGAACAACTCACCAAGAATGGTCACAAAATAAGGTAAGGCTCCAGGGCTGGTCCCCACACAAGAACCTACCCCAACGGGTAGAAGAGGAGACTGATCACCTCTTTGGGCTCCCAGGAAGGGAGCAGCAGTTAAGGAAACCTGGGGACTCAGGAGAAGGGAGGCATTGTGATAGCTAGCCTCTGAATGACTGAGAGTACCTGATTGCTGATTGAACGGACTGAGAGAAATTTTTTTGGAAACTACAAAGCCAATTCTTTTTGCATATACAATTAAAAATAACTAGCTTGTTAAGGCCTGCCTAGGAAAAAGCTTGAAGTTAACCCTTTCCATGTCCTTGAAATACACAGTCCACTTTGCCTGAGACCTCAGCCTTAGGCAAATTAGAACTTCAAGCAAAGAAAAAAGGGGTCAAAGAGACATTTTAAATCTCAAACAGAAAGCTATAAGATCTCTGTCTGTCTGGATTAATGTATGTCTTGGTGTAGGTCTTATATATATATATATATATAAAAAATATCGTTGAAGTTGTAAATGTGTTCTAATTTAATTGGCCTAAAGAAAAGTAAGTGCTTACAAATCAAACAATTCTAAATATAAGAAAAATTAACCTAAGTAAATTTCAGGTTCATGTAAACTGGGAAATATTCAATATTAAATATCCAGTATTAATGTTTGTTTGCTAATCTAATAAGGAAGTAAGATGTATGTTTTTAATAAAGAAGATATGAAAAATAAAATTATATTTTATTAAGGGAAAAGAAAGTAGGTCTGACTTACAGGTGGTTGTTACAGAAAGTGGTTAAAAGGTTTGTGGAAAGTGGACCCTAAAAATTTTGTGCATGGTAATTACTGAATAAGTTTAAAATAAATTTAATTGTTTACCTAAATGAGTTTAAAGTAAGCTGGTGCAAAACTTGAATTTTGCCTTTCTCTCTGTTAAGAGAACATACTTTCTTCAGTTGTTGAACTGCTTTTAATAACAGATTTAAGTTTCTTTACCTCTTAATGGATCTGTTCTATCACTTCAGTTCAGTTCAGTCGCTCAGTCATGTTCTACTCTTTGCGACACCATGAATCGCAGCACGCCAGGCCTCCCTGTCCATCACCATCTGTTCTATATTTACCTTTAAAATCTTCTGTTAACTTTGGCTAAGTGAGTAACTATTATTTTACAGTGACTTATATGATCCTACCTGACTGGGTGTTATAAACCCTTTTGATATTTATTGACAAAATTTCCTAAGTAACTTGACTTCTAGCTAACTTTGGGGTGCTTCAGAGGGCCCCTGAGACATCCCAAAGAGCTATTAAGCTACCTGGGTTCATTGGACATGTTAAATTACATGGGAAGTACTGTTGAAAGGGTGATAAATCTTTACAGATTATACTTTATGGTTGATGTTACAAATATAGATATCCTAAAATTGTGTAAAATTCATATAGATCTGATATGCTCTGATAAAATATGGTCAATTATAATTCTAGCTATCATATTAAAGAGTTATGACCAGGTTCCTTTGTCAATTGCAATAGAATCAGATTTTAAACATGCCTTCTATGGTTTGGCTCTCATGCCTTTAGAAAAATACTGCTAGTTCTTCAAGATTTATAGAAGACTTTCTAAGATTAAACAGATAAACAAATTTTGTTGTTAACAGTAAGCTGGTACTGGACTGAAATTTGGTCTTCTCTCTATTTAGAAAAAGTTTTCTTAAAATGTAGCTTTTAATAACAGATTACAAATTTCTTTGCCTTTAAGTGATTTATATTTGTTTTTAATTTTTTTTTTGTTACTTTGGTAAAGTAAATAGACATTATTTAAGATTATGGTACATGTAGACAAAGCTCATTCTGCTTCAACAACAACAAAAATAACCCCTCACAGTTAGACTTTTGCTCTCCTGATGTCCTTAAAACATGACAATAGTCTGCCTAAATCAGGAAACTAAAAATGGATAAACAACAGCTGAAAATCAAAAAGCCAGGACTATGGGAAATCCAAGACAGCTGCTTGGCTTTTCCCAGCTCCCTGACAGACCCTATTTTTATTTGATGAGTTAAAGCAATGTTAATGCCCTCACAATGAGTTGTCCAAAAAAAGAAAAAATTATGTTTCACTGAATACTCAGTTTTGTTAATTAATTTCTGTGCCTACTAAGACTCACTTCTGAGGTAGTTCCTTGTTATGTTATATTGCTAAAAGTTTTAATTAAGTTATTAAAAAAGACACTCTGAGATTGTTTCTAAAGCTCACCTCAGTAACCAGTCATTGGATAAGGGTCAGGTGCTCCATGACGTACAACCAGGAGATTAACACTTGGATATAATCATTTAACTGAGTCTGACGACCTGGGGTATACCAGACTATACCCAATGAAGTTCTTGACTTAAATTCTTGCGTGTGACCTTACTAATAACTGCTACCAATATTAGTTTCTATGTTGCTTGCTTCAGAAGATTATTTCTTATGTTACCAAATGTGTGACTGAGCCTGTGATAAAATGCTGATATGCAGTTCCATATGAGATCAATCATTGTAATAATGTAACTCTAGATATGGGAGCAAGCAACAAGCGGAAATATTTTCCTGGCTCAAGAGGCTAGTAAGACATGTATGGTCCAGAGACTTTTGCTACTTACAAGGCCTGGTCTAGTGACAACACATTGAGTGGCCTGTCAATGGAATCTTTGTTAGACCTGGGAATGAGCCTTCCCAGCACCATGAGACACAATGACCATGAAATGCCCCCAAAACATGGTCAAATATGTGGCTATGAAGGGGCCCTGCTGACTGGAAGTTGGCCTTTGCCAGCTGCCTCTACGAAGATTAAATCATGACCACTACAAGATGCTGACCTTCAACACCACCTTGAAAGGAGTTCAGGGTAGAGACAAAAAATAAGGTACTCTGTCCTCTGGGAAAAACCCGGAAAACAGGCCTTCAGATAGTCAGATGTTTTCAAGTAAAGACTTTTATGAGTTCAAATTCTTGCATTTTCTCATACCTAGAGAAGCACTAATGTCACAAACCAATATCTTGACCTGGTTCTCCTGGCTAGCCCCACAACAGCTTTTCTACTTCTATTAATCTTTGGGTGATATATCTTTAACTTTCTTTTTAAGTTTGTTTTTCCAAGTAGTAGTACAACAAGAATATCCCCTGGCCAACGCCCAAACAATGCTAGAACAAGCTGCCTTATCATTCTGTGGATTTTCCTCTTCCTCTGTAAATGCACCCCGAGGTCATCAGGCTATTCTCCCTTTGAGATCTTATACAGGAGACCACCCCCAGTAATTTAAAAAAGCTCAAGGGAGACCACCAACAACTAGCTGACCTGGAGATGTCTGGACACCTCCAGGTCCTGGAAAAGTCTTCTGCCATATCGCCCGAGAAACCTTAAAAATGACAGCCCATCCTTTGGACAATTGGATTCATCCCTATCAGCCAGGAGATGAGATATGTGTTAAAGATTAAAAGAAGGAACCACTTCAGCCAGTTTGAACAGGCCTTCACATGGTCATCCTGGCAACCCCTGCTGCTGTTAGTTACAGATATCATCCCATGAATCCACCACACTAGAGTCAAGAAGGCAGCGGCTTCCTGTGATGAGGAAACCTGGAAATATGTTTGGGACCCCAGAAACCTCCTCAAGGTCCAATTCCAAAGACAACAGCCCTCACCCATGAAGGACGCTGAGCCCTGCTTTAGTCACTCTGGAAGCTAACTAGTCAGTGCATGGCAGAAGCTTGAGGATTCTTCAGCCTTGTTCCAGCCACACTCTGGCTGGTCAATGCATGGTGAAAGCTCGAGTATCTGGCTATCAAAATATCGATGGATTTTCATTGTCAACCCTAACTTCTATCCCTAATCAGTATTATTGCTGTGCTTTTCACTATAGGACCAACCAGACTCCCTGGCTGAGGTGGTTTTATAGAATAGGAGAGGGCTAAACCTACTGACAGCTGAAGAGGACTCTGTCTCTTCTCAAATGAAGAATGCTGCTTTTATGCAAACCAATCAGAAATATTCACGGACATGGCCCAACAGCTAAGGAAACAAATCATAAAAAGGAGAGAGAAACTAGCTAATTCCTGGGGTAATTAGAACAATATATAGAACTGGGTGTTGTGACTTCTCCCTTTAACAGGTCCTCTCTTCATATTCTTTGTGGTGCTCTTATTTGGCCCTTGTATTCTCAATGTAATTACCAGTTCATAACCCCTTGGGTTGAATCCATAAAGTTGCAAATGGTAATAGCTCAATATAGCCCCCTAAACAATGGGGAACTCTGAATGTCCTACCAAAACATGAGATGATACTTTCTACAACGAGTGATAGAAGCATCAAGAGGGGGGAATAAAGGGGAAAAGTTAAAATTTTACATAACCTCCTGCTCCTTCTGCCTCTGTAACCCAGCTTGCTCCTTGCAAAGTTTAAATCACATAAGCTCTCAGAAAGTGGGGACTCACAAGACTAGGGACTGGAGTTTATCTCACTCACCCTTGTCCTGCTCTTTGCAATCGCCCTAGCCCCTGCAAACCCACAAACCTCCTTAATCATGTCTGTCCATGTATAGAAAAACTCTGTAACCCCTTCATGGCTCAGAGTTTGGAGTGTTAACTTCTCTGGGCCTGCTGGCATAAAAACCTGAGTTCTCCAACTCTCTGAGTATGGTACTTGGTTTCTCGAGTACTGGTTTCTGCAACAGGGACACACAGTTCTGAAGGCAAGAGCCCACTGTATCCCCTTTTGCTTGGTAAAGCAATAAAGCTATTTATTCTCTTCTACTTCACCCAAAACTCTGAGACTTGATTCAGCACCAGTGCAGACAGGCAGAGCTTTTGGCATCAGCTATAAATCAGCTTGGTGTAATGTAAACAAAACTAAAGTCCTAAGGGAGAAGTCTGGACTTAAAACAAGAAATATTGGTCAGACGTGACTTTGAAAACATTTCTCCCATAAAATTCATAATTCCTTGAAACTTGAAAAGAGCTAACCTTGAACTAGTGTGGATTCCAGAGCAATAAAAATTCCTGAAGAGTTTAAATCCAGAAGTTAGTTGATGGCAATCAAAACAACTATGAGAATATACTAAAAGACCTAACAAGAGAGGGTTGGCGAATTGTATTGAGGAAGACCAGAATATGCCACCCTAAAATATGCCATTTAGTTATTTTGAATTATTTTGAGCCAAAGGTGATCGAGGAACAGCAGATGCAGGAAAAGCTCTAAAACCAGGCTGTAAATTTCTGTTTTGGAAAGGCAGTTTATATTTTTAAAGGATTTTCTTTAAGTTGTCCTCCTCTCCTAACTTGCCTGGAAATAATTCTTATCACATGAGATGACTTGAAACTGCGCAGCAGATCTTACTTATTTACTATGCATGTCTTAGTCATCTGCCCACAACCTATTCCCTTCCACATCCCAGAAGCCCAAACTCCCTTCTTCACACTGTGTTAAAATTGTATGTAAGCCCCCAGGTCCATTTACCACTGAATTGCCTTCTTTTCTGTGAAGCTCCTACCTACAGATCCATTGAAAATTCCAAATAATAAAATTCTGCTGCTGCTGCTGCTAAGTCGTTTCAGTCGTGTCCAACTCTGTGCGACCCCATAGACAGCAGCCCACCAGACTCCCCCGTCCCTGGGATTCTCCAGGCAAGAACACTGGAGTGGGTTGCCATTTCCTTCTCGAATGCATGAAAGTGAAAAGTGAAAGGGAAGTCGCTCAGGCGTGTCCGACTCTTAGCGACCCCATGGACTACAGCCTACCAGGCTCTTCCGTCCATGGGATTTTCCAGGCAAGAGTACTGGAGTGGGGTGCCAAAATTCTAGCCTCCTCATTACTGCCTGGCTCCTAACATATTACTGTGGCCTATGACCCAGCCTCCCATTTCTCATCTTTAATAGTCCATGGGGTCTCAAAGAGTCAGACATGACTGAGCAACTTTCATTTCACTTCTACTCCATCTCTTCATCTCAAGTACACTCACCATTTGCGCGATTCTCTACCATTCCTTTTTCCTGTGTCTCCTTGCATGAAACGACTTGCATGCTAGGTCATTTCAGTCGTGTCCAACTCTTTGCAACCTTATGGACTGTAGCTTACCAGGTTCATCCAGCCTGTCCCATGGACATAGCCAGCCTGTCCATGGGCTTGTCCAGGCAAGAATATTGGAGTGGGTTGTCATGCCCTCCTCTGGGGATCTTCCCAACCCAGGGATTGAACCTGAGTCTCTTACATCTCCTGCACTGGCTTGTGGGTTCTTTACCACTATTGCCACCTGAGAAGCCCAAATTCCAATGTATCCTTATATTTTTCTATAATGCCCCCTAACTAAAAATCACAACCCCCAACCAAATATCTCTCTGATAAACCACTTCATATCTCACAGCAAAGACATATCAACAAAACAACTTGTTCCATGTTTTTTTTTTCTTCTGTTCTTGCTCGATAATTCTTTCTCATTTGAAACACTTCTTGTTTCAATTTATCTTCTTCTTACCTTTATCTTTAGTTTTTGGATGTCCAGGTCTCTGTTGTTGATAAATTTATCACTAAAATCTGCTAAGAAGATTATCCAGGTGGGTCTTTAATACTTTAACCTCACTCTCCTTTGAAACCCATAATTACAACAGCCCTCATAGTCACTCCATCTTGAATCCCATTCTTTTCAAATCTTGACTCTCAACCCCACCCTCAGCATACAACCATAACTACTACTTAAATGAAATAAAATGGGGTCATTTTTCCTTTCCCTTTCTCTCTGAAAATGAAGTATTCCATAATCTCCTTTTATAAGGTTTCCCATTCAAATTACTCTCAATTTCATATTTTAGATAGTCTTATCATAGATACTTTTGTCCTTGCTTGCATCTTAAACCTCCCTTTTACTTGATCCTTAAAGTCTTTCTACCTCTATGCTCATATATCCTTAAAATTTCTCTAAAAACATTTCTCAAGTTTTAGTATTCCCTAAGTTTCTGATCTTTCTCTCTTTTATTTCTTTGATATTTTTTTTAAATCTAATTCTCCCACTCTTTCTTTTTCTTTAATCTCTCATAATCTAAGCATTACTCCTAGCTTCTTGCTAAAACTACTCACTCAGTTCTCATACCTGTCCCCATAAAGATAAAATCCAATGACCATTTCTGACTCTTCCATTACCTTATTTCTAGAGTTTGATTGAATTGGCTACCTTCTTCTCAAATCTTTCTCTGTGAAATTGTTCATCTGCAATTATCACCCTATTTTAGTAACAATTTCTTTTTCTTCTTTACTGCTTTACTTTCCTTTCTTAAGTTCTCATTCTCTTGCTATTCCAAGTTTTCAAAAATCTTACACATGTTGATGACACTGAGATCTACAATGTTAGGTCCTATTTGTTCCTGAACCCTATAATCAGATTTGAAGACTATTGTCACATAACACCTCTTGAATATTGCTCCAGTAACTGAAGTATATAGTCAGAATAAAATTTATGAAGGGGATATTCTAGAAATAAATAATTAGCTTATCTCAGACTAAATCTCCCAGTGTGAACAAGTACAAAAGTTATTGCAGTACAAAAGTAATTTTTTGAAGGCATTTAAGAGTCAGAATTCTAAGGACCAGAGAAAAGAGAAATATATTCAAGTCATCCTCCCTTGAGGCAATGTAAAAACACATGAATAATGATTCTGGGAAACCAAAAAGAAAGCAGCTGCTAAGAGCATTAAACCCAGAATTAAAGACCCACCATGAAATTTTAGTTAATTATTCAGAATGCCTACACCAAAAAATGAAAGCAAAATGGAACAAGAACATTTTCAGTTAGAACAACATAATTCTCCTAACACCATCTTTTAATGGAACAAAATTAAATCTTCTCTAGAGGAAAACAATATTATTCTGAGATAATGTGAAATCAAACAGGGACTGAATATAATCAACAGTACATTAGCACAACAGAAGAATGACATAGTGAACAGTGAGCTTGTTGGTGGAAAATATACAGAAAGAAAATACAAGAAGTGAGAAAAGAGTATAACAAATCTGAGACATGTGTAAAGGTCTATCATATGTACAGTTCCTGTTTTTGGCAAGACTGGAGAGATGGAATAGAAGTAATACTGTAAGATCTGAAGAGATGTAATTCTATAAGTTTCTCAAACCACATTATCAAGAAACTCCATGAATCCAAACTGTGTAATTACATATAGGCATAAAATCATTAAATGTATAAAAACAAAAGAAAAATTAAAATTTGAAAAGCAGAGAAAAATGACATATTACCTCTAAAGACACAACAATATGATTAACCAAATACAATGGAACACAGAAAATAGTAGAATAATATGTTTAAAATGTTGAAATTTAAAAAAAAAAAAACTAAACTTAGAATTCAGGGACAATATCCATCAAAAATAAAGAGGAAATATATAATTTTCAAGCAAAGAGAACTCAACTATATTAATTAAAGAAATACTATAGAAAGAAGAAAAATTATCTGAGTTGAAATCATGGTAATGTAAGTAGGCATAAAGAGTTACTAAAATGGATAAACATGTATATAAATTGACTGTTCAAAGTAATGAAACTATTAGTCTATAGGTTTAAAATAGAGAATTAAAATACATAACAACAATGGACAAAAAACAGAGCAGGAGTAAATGGAGTTAAAATGTTATAAATGCTTGCACTGCTCAGAGAGTGTTAAAAGATCTAGCTTAGATTAGAAGCAAATAAGTCAAGGATATGTTTGTAATATTTAGGTTAAAAATTAAAAGAATAATAAAATAAAGAAAAATTACCAGGGAAAATGGAATATTAGAAAAAAAAAGTTTGATTAATTCCCCTAAAGAAGAAAAACTGTCAAGATGAAAGAAAAATGAGGGGAGAAAGAAAACAAGAAATAACATATTTAAATATAAATACATCACTACTTAAAATAAGTAACATTAGACAAAATATTCAAAGTTGAAGACTAAGGTAGTCAGACTAAATTTAAAAGAGATGGGAATACCAGACCACCTAATCTGCCTCTTGAGAAACCTGTATGCAGGTCAGGAAGCAACAGTTAGAACAGGACCTGGAACAACAGACTGGTTCCAAATAGGAAAAGGAGTACGTGAAGGCTGTTTATTGTCACCCTGCTTATTTAACTTATAGGCAGAGTACATCATGAGAAACACTGGGCTGGAAGAAACACAAGCTGGAATCAAGATTGCCTGGAGAAATATCAATAACCCCAGATATGCAGATGACACCACCCTTATGGCAGAAAGTGAAGAGGAACTAAAAAGCCTCTTGATGAAAGTGAAAGAGGAGAGCGAAAAAGTTGGCTTAAAGTTCAACATTCAGAAAACTAAGATCATGGCATCTGGTCCCATTACTTCATGGAAAATAGATGGGGAAACAGTGGAAACAGTGTCAGACTTTATTTTGGGGGGCTCCAAAATCACTGCAGATGGTGATTGCAGCCATGAAATTAAAAGACGCTTACTCCCTGGAAGAAAAGTTATGACCAACCTAGATAGCATATTGTATGTGAGACAGCAAAAGAGACACAGATGTATAGAAAAGTCTTTTAGACTCTGTGGGAGAGGGAGAGGGTGGGATGATTTGGGAGAATGGCATTGAAACATGTATAATATCATACATGAAATGAATCGCCAGTCCAGGTTCGATGCATGATACTAGATGCTTGGACTGGTGCACTGAGATGACCCAGAGGGATGGTACAGGGAGGGAGGAGGGAGGGGGGTTCAGTAGGGGGAACACGTGTATACCTGTGGTGGATTCATGTTGATGTATGGCAGAACCAATACAATATTGTAAAGTAATTAACCTCCAATTGAAATAAATAAATTTATATTTTAAAAAAATTTTTAAAACTTTTTAAAAAGAAAAGCAGAGACATTACTTTGCCAACAAAAGTCCATCTAGTCAAGGCTATGGTTTTTCCAGTGGTCATGTATGGATGTGAGAGTTGGACTGTGAAGAAGGCTGAGCACCGAAGAATTGATGCTTTTGAAGTGTGATGTTGGAGAAGACTCTTAAGAGTCCCTTGGACTGCAAGGAGATCCAACCAGTCCATTCTGAAGGAGATCAGCCCTGGGATTTCTTTGGAAGGAATGATGCTAAAGCTGAAACTCCAGTACTTTGGTCACCTCATGCAAAGAGTTGACTCATTGGAAAAGACTCTGATGCTGGGAAGGATTGGGGGCAGGAGGAGAAGGGGACGACAGAGGATGAGATGGCTGGATGGCATCACTGACTTGATGGACGTGAGTCTGAGTGAACTCCAGGAGTTGGTGATGGACAGGGAGTCCTGGCATGCTGCAATTCATGGGGTCGCAAAGAGTCGGACACGACTGAGCGACTGAACTGAACTGAGCTGAATAATATTGCCCCCAAAATCTAAAGCACACTAATAGACCAATAAGGAATAATAAATGAACCAAGAATAATTGTTGGAGATTTCAACGTATCTCTTTCATTGGATAGAGCCAGTAAACTAACATCAGTAAGGTTATAGGAGTTTTGAATAATATAATTTAAAAGTTTAACTTAATTGACATATGTAGTTATAGAGAAGTTACAAATAAATTCACACCTGACGTCAGAATTAATGGTGAATGCTTCACAGTTTTCCCCTTAAGATCACAAATAACAAGGATATAACTTCACACATTTCTATTCAAAATTGTGTTGGAGATTCTATCCAGGACAATAAGACAAGAAAAAATAAATTAAAAGCATCCAGATTGGGAAGGATGAAGTTAAACAATCTGTATTCACAGATGAAATGATCTTGTATATAGAGAACCCTAAGGAATTCACAGAAAACCTATTAGAATTAATGAACAAGTTCAGCAAGTTTACAGAATAAATATCCAGTATAAAATCAATTGTCTTTGTACACATACAATGAACAATCCAAAAAAGAAATAAAAGAAAATAATTCCATTTACAGCAGCATTAAAAAGAATAAGATATTTGGGAAGAAATTTAAGAAAAAAAAACATAATTGCCAAAATTTTTTTAAAACCTACAGAAATTAGAAAATACCCCTGTTCATGGATTATTAGACTTAATATTGTTAAGATGACAATACTCCCCAAATTGACCTACTTATTCATATACTTTCAAAATCCCAATGACCTTTTTTGCAGTAATAGACAAATTGATCCTAAAAAGTATATGAAAATGCAAGGGACACCAAAAGCCAAAACAATGTTGGAAAGAACAAAGTCGGAAAACTCAGACTTTGTGATTTTTAAACTTATTACAAAGCTACAGCATAAAGTCAGCACAGTACTGTCAAAAACAGACTTGTAGATCAATGGTATCAAATCAAGCATTCAGAAATAAACTCCCACAATTATGGCCAATGTCCTTTGACACTGATGTCAAGAAAATTCAATGGGGAAAAATTATTTCTTTCTATATATGTTGCTGGTACAATTGGGTATCTACATGCAAAAGATACCTTGCCTACCTTACCCTATGTAGAGAAATAAACTCAAAATGTGTAAAGGTTTAATTGTAAGAACTCGAGCTAGAAAACTCTAGAAAAAAATATAGGTATAAATTTACCTGGATTAAGCAATGGTTTCTTATATATGAAATCAAAAGCACAAGCAACAACAATATTAAAAGATAGATAAATTGGACTATATTAAAATAATTTTTGTGCTTTAATTCTACTAAGAAAGTGAAAAGACAGCTAAGAGAATGGGAAAAAATAATTTTCAGTCACACATTTGGTAAATATTTGTATCCAGAATATATAAAGAATTCTTATAACTAAAAAAATTAAAAGACAAATAATCCAAATTTAAAAACTTGGTGAAAGATTTGAATGATATTTCTCCAAAAGAGATATATAGATGGCCAACAAGTACATGAAAAGATGCTTAACTTCGTTAATCACTACAGAGGTACAAATAAAAACAATAAAATATCACTTCGTACATAAATGCTCTCATCAAAATGACAGTAACATGAGGGGATTGGTTCCAGATGGTGGAGTAGAAGGAAGTGCGCTCATCTCCTCCTGCAAGACCACCAAAATTACAACTAAAATCAGTATAAACTGTTGAACAATCATCGACAGGACACTGTATCCAGCAAAAAAAATTGTGAAAACTGATAAACATCTTTTACTATTGTGATTTGTAACTATTATTCATTTTAATACCACCGTATCATGATTGGTCAACAGAAAATGATAAAATTCTATATCACTAAAACTACCATTTAACAGAAAAACTTGTAATCATTTTTAAAATCCAAATACACATTAGAATTATCTTAGAATTTTTTGAAAAATGCAAATGTCCAGGTATTGTTTTTTTCTCCAAAGCTCCAGATGTGATTCTAATGAGCAGCTATGTTTAAAAACAACTGGACTATATGGTGATCTTTTATTTTTATCTAGTTTGTTTCACTTTTTTTATTTCATATTCAGTGTTCCCATTTCATTTAGTATATGTTTTCATTTAGTATATGTTTCACCATCTCCTTTTTTGTTATTTCTCAAGGCTTTATCAAGTGTAGTAGAAAAGCTTTTGTATACACATATAGTATGTATAATATATATATTTTAGAAAACTTAAGTTTTGCTTAGCTAAAAAATTTATGGCATTTTGGTTCCACTTGTTTGAATATGAATAGAATGCTAGATTTCTAATTTATATTCACTCCAAACTTTGATATAATTTCATTTATTCTGGCATCTGGTATTACTGCTAAAATTCTAGAAAGCTCATTATTTTAGTGATTAAAAAAAATTCAATGAGGCTTGAAATGTCTAATTCCATTCTGAGAATATAAAGAAGTACTATGTTGTAAAAAATTAAAAAAGTAATTAACATGTGATACAGTATCATTAACTAAAGTACAGATTTTGTTCAAATTTCACAAAACTTTATGCTAGTGTCTATTATTTGTTTCCTTACCTTATTCAAGATTCCACATTGTATTTAGCTGCACTGAGCAGCTTCAGCTGCATGCAACATATTCTGATGAATTCTCTTTTAATTTTTATTCTATTATAAATATTTTCTCATTTTCCTTGGTATGGCTTCTTAGATAAACCCATCATTTAAAACATTTCCAAATACATAGAGCTTTTAAAATACCTTTGATATTAATTTCTCATTTAAATGCTTTCTTCTGTGCAATCACCCTCTGTGTTTTTTCAGTCTTTTAACTTTATTGAGGCTTTCTATGGCCAAGTCAAAGATCTCTCTTGGTAACTATCACATTGCACTTGAAAATATGTGGCTTATTTTCAAAAATCTTTTAATATTGATTTCTGACAGAATTCCACAATGATAAGAGAACAGACTCTATACGATTTCAATACTTTTAGACGATGACATTTTTGCACCTTATTTTATGATTTTTTAAATTTATTTACTTTAATTGGAGGATAATTTCTTTACAATATTGTAATGGTTTTTGCCATACATCAATATGAATCAGCCACAGCTATACATGTGCCCCTTCCATCCTGAACCCCCTTCCCATGTCCCTGCCCACCCCATTCCTTCTGGTTGTCACAGAGCACTGACCTTGGGTGCTCTGTTTCACACATCTTTGTTTTAAGTCCCTGTATATGTTCCAGTGTCCCTGGTTTATAATCTATGGGAGCTTAAATAGAATTTGTATCCCGCCATTGTGGGAACATTGTATGGTTCTTAATTATGTAAAATTGGTTCATAGTGATTTTCAGGTCTACTATAACCTTTTACTTTTCTGTCTCTTCATTCTGTTAATTTTTGAGAGTTTGATTTTGAAACTCCAACTAAAAATCTTAATTTATCTACTTAAAAAATAGTGGTAATATACAGTGGAACTATATATAACCTTGCTCTGTATTTTCCAAGTCTCCTGTAAATGTGTTATCATACTTTCATAATTTAGAAAACAAAAAAAAATGACAGTAACATGCATTCACGAGGATATTGAAAAGTTGGAACCCATCCTCATTCCTGCTGAGAATGTAAAATGGTACAGCTGCTTTGAAACTGACAACATATGTTCATACAAAAATTTGGATATAAGTCTTCATGGAAACACTATTCATAATAGCCCAAAAGTGTCCATCAATTTATAAATGGATAAACAAAATATGGTATATAATACAATGATAGTATACAGCTATAAAAAGCAATGAAGTATTGATGCATGTTAAAACATAGATGAGCTTTGGAAACTTTATTGTAAGTGAAAGAAGTCAGACAAACACTATATGTTGTATAATCCCATATTTATGGAATGTACAGAATAGGTAAATGCACAGAGACAGAAAGTAGACTAGAGTTTTCCAGAGGCTGAATGGAAGGAGGAATGAGGTATGACTGCTAATAAGATTAGGGTTTCTTTTTTGTGGTGCCGAAAATATTTTGGAATTAGATGATGGTGATGGTTGTTCAATTTTAGAAATATACAAGAAACTACTGAATTCTATCCTTTAAAAAAGGAGATTTATAGTATGTGAATTACATCTCAATTTTTCTAATAAAAAGCAAGCTCCATTTCTTACAAATAAACATTTAATTTAAAGCTTCCAAGAACCCAGATGGCCTGTCCAGTAAATTATCTTTAATACTTAAGGGAAAAATAATAGTAATTTTAAGAGATGAGAAGTTTCCTCTTCCAGAAACTAGAGAAAAGGAGACACCTCCAAGCGGTTTTGTGAAGTCAGGATGATCTTTATACCAAAACCTGTAGGTACAGTATTTAAAAGTTTAGTTGCAGTTGCAGGTTAAACTCTGCTATAGGGCTTCCCTGATAGCTCAGTTGGTAAAGAATCCGCCTGCAATGCAGGAGACTCCAGTTCGATTCCTGGGTCTTGAAGATCCCCTAGAGAAGGGATAGGTTACCCACTCCAGTATTCTTGGACTTCCCTCGTGGCTCAGCTGGTGAAGAATCTGCCTGCAATGTGGGAGACCTGGGTTGGGAAGATCCCCTGGAGAAGGGAACAGCTACCCACTCCAGTATTCTGGCCTGGAGAATTCTACCGACTGTATAGTCCCTGGGGTCTCAAAGAGCCGGAGGGACGGTACGGGGAGGGAGGTGGGAGGGGGGTTCAGGATGAGGAAGACGTGTACGCCCGTGGCGGATTCATGTTGATGTGTGGCAGAACCAATACAATATTGTAAAGTAATTAACCTCCAATGAAAATAAATAAATTTAAATTAAAAAAAAGAATCGGACATGACTGAGTGACTTTCACTTTCAAGCTCTGCTATAGAAATTTTAAAAATAACTTTAAACTATTTTCAAGTAATATCCATCAACATACAGAAAAAATAAAATGTCACAAATAAGTTAGTTTCTTTCAGAAATGTACAATTGTTTTAATATTCAAAAATCAATGCAATTTATAATTAATAGGAAATAAAAAGGAAAAAACTACGACTGTCTCAACTGATACAAAAAAATTTGATAAAATATTCAAAGAAACAGATAGGAACTTTTAAAATCTGTTATAGAGTTATCACACAATGACAAAATAAAAAAAAAGAAAGTTGTTCAGCAAACATCATAATTAATGATGAATTATTGAATGGTTTCCTACTGAGATTGGGAATGAGATGAGCTTACCCACTAAGATCAATTCTCACATATATTGGAGATTTGGAAACTGCCATTAGTGAAATAAGGCAAATTTTAAAAAAGAAAGAAAAGTACCAGGGTTATAAAGGAAGAAACAGAAGTGTCATTATTCACAGACAACATGATTGTCCCATCGTAGTATATTAGGGAAAGAGTGGTTTGAATCAGTTGTGCACTCATATGGTCAACAACTCTGGTCCCCTACCTCACAGTATAGATAAAATTTAATTACAATAGATCTGACATTGAAATGTGAAAGGTAAAAAACAAAGAGGAAAACACAGAAGTATCTTCAATTCCTTTGATGTAGGAAAGGATGTTTTAAGAAGATAACAAAAAGCTCAAGTCATTAAAGATTAATAAATTAGACTTTATTAAACTTTAGGACTTCTTTGTGACTCCATGGACTGTAGCCTACCAGGCTCCTCAGTCCATGGAATTTTCCAGGCAAGAGTACTGGAGTGGGTTGCCATTTCCTTCTCCAGAGGATCTTCCCAACCCAGGGATCAAACCCGGGTCTCCCGCACTGTAGGCAGACGCTTTACCGTCTGAGCCACCAGGGAAGCCCTTCTGTTCAACAAAAGACACCACTAAGAGATGGAAAATTAAGCTACAGGAGATTCACCTAAACAAAGATCTATCAGTTCAGTTCAGTTCAGTTGCTCAGTCGTGTCCGACTCTTTGCGACCCCATGGACTGCAGCACACCAGGCCTCCCTGTCCATCACCAACTCCTGGAGTTCACTCAAACTCATGTCCATCGAGTCAGTCATGCCACCCAACCATCTCATCCTCTATTGTCCCCTTCTCCTCCTGCCTTCAATCTTTCCCAGCATAGGGTCTTTTCCAGTGAGTCAGTTCTTTGCATCAGGTGGCCTAAGTATTGGAGTTTCAGCTTCAGCATCGGTCCTTTCAGTGAATATTCAGTTCTGATTTCCTTTAGGATGGACTGGTTGGATCTCCTTGCAGTCCAAGGGACTCTCAAGAGTCTTCTCCAACACCACAGTTCAAAAGCATTGATTCTTCGGTGCTCAGCTTTCTTTAGAGTCCAACTCTCACATCTATACATGACTACGGGGAAAACCATAGCTTTGACTAGATGGACCTTTGTTGGAAAAGGTCTTCCCAGATAGCTCAGTTGGTAAAGAATCTGCCTGCAAAGATCTCTTATGAAGAATTAATAAAGAACTGCACAAATCAATAAGAAAAAGTAGATAATACAATTAAAAATAAACCAGCAAAAAGATTGCAAAGGCATTTCACAAAAGAATGATATTCAAATAGCCAATGCCCAACCTCATGGCATGTGACAGAAATACACAGTAAAATCACAATTCAGAACTGCTATATAATCACTAGAATAGCTAACTTAATAGACCGATAACACCAAGTTTTGGCAAGGTTATATAGAGACTGAAACTCTCACATAATTCTAGTGGAGTATGAACTGGTAAAACTTCTTTGAAAAACTGTTTGATCATATCTAATAAAACTTAACACTTGCACATTCAGTAATTGAACTCCTAAGTATATACCCAATAGAAATGTATACTTAATGTATATTAAAAATCATATACAAAAAACTTCAGAGCAGCATTATTTGTAATAGCTAAACATTGAAAACAATTCACTTATTCCATAAGATATAGACTGGGTAAATAAATTGTGATATAGAAACAAAACAGAATGAACCACTACTGCACAGAGCAACATGGATGAATCTTATAAACAATACTGAGCCAAAGGATGCCAACACAGAAGGATATATACCATATCACTCCAGGCATATGATGGAGCCGGTTTATATTGGCTTGTGAATGCTGATTGTGTGCAGTTTTTTTTTTCAACTTTTTGTTCAGTGATATCTTCTTAGTAGCTTAAAATCAGCCATGTTGGGAGTATTTATACCACAGAAATTGTCAAATATTACAAAGCAGGTCTTCTCTTTCCCCCATTCAAGAGTTAATTGTTAAATATTTTACCACCACACCAATGCAGGTATACACAAAAGCAGGCATAACTATTCTACAGTGAGATAGTTCAGAATAGTGGTCACTTGGGGGAGGGTTAATAACTGAGAGAGTATTAAAAAGGCTTCTGGGGTGCTGGTAATATTTTATTTTATGTTGATCTAATCATTGCTTATGTAGGTGTATTCACTTCATGAGTCTCTTAGGCACTCCAAATGAGTGTGTTTCACCATATGTATATTATTAAAATATTTCAAAAGTAAACATATTACAATTTCCTAGTGCAAATGTTCTTATATTTCATATTTCTTTTAATGCTTTCACTATCTTTCAGTACCTCTTGGTTTAAAACCATGAGAACTTTTTACTTCCCATCCTCCCTTTCCTCCTTACCCACAACACTAATGATCATTAGCTAAATGCTGTCACTGCCATTGCTGGATTTCGTTTTCATCTTTCTTATCATTCCCTTTAACACTCCTAAAACACTGGTACCAGTCTGCATGACTTTGTGCATAAGCTATGACAATCATTTTTAAAACCATCTCCTTGGCCTTTATCCTACTCACTATTATCAGATATGTTTCTCTACTGACCAAAATAATGTCAATAAAAAAAGATAGGACTTACCCTGGTGATCCAGTGATCAAGACTCTGTATTTCCAATGCAGAGGGGTGCCAGTTGGATTCAAGGTCAGGGAACTGAGATTCTGCATGCCATGTGGCACAGCCACACAAAAAAAAAATATATATATATATTAGTGAAAAGGTGAATAGGTAAATATCAGCTATTTTGTATGGTTTATCTCGCAATAGTCCTTGTTACCCAACCAATATTCCAGCCAAATTAAAATTATTGAATATATCCTTTTTTTTCATGTTTTGAAAACTGTTTTTCTCCCATGTAGCACAACTTTCTCCCATCTCTGCTATAAAAATGCTGGCTAACCTTCAAAGCAAACCTAATTTCTCTGTCCCCTCCAGGAGAACCTAGTATGTGCTCAATAAATACTGAGTTGAATATCTCACAAATAATAATCCACGAATCCACAGGACCCTACCCTTTCCTTCTGGAAAGAAAAGTCATTTACAGAATATGGAGATCTGGAAAGCTCCCTTGAGTTTTAAGGCTCAAGTCATATTTGACAGATTTGGTAAGGCAGGTGATGGAGGATAAGTTTGTGTCATTAGAGAGAGTGAAGTACTCATTATATTTCATAGTATATGGAGCAACTCAGAATCACAGACAGATGGCATTATGTTTTTCCATCTGGATGAGGACTAGAGGAAGAAGCTAGCAAACTTATGAAGTTAGAAAAGATCCAGGAGGGACTTAAGTGATACACACACTATTCATTCCCAAATATGTGAATCTCAAACAACCATAGCTCTTAAAAAATGAGAAAACCATTGTTAGAGAATATTTACCAGAGAATACCTGCAAAGTAAGTACAGGCATAACAGATTTAACAAAGTTCTGACCCACTCACATAACTCAAAGGCACGAGATAACAGTATTTAACTTGGAATAATGTTCAAAGACACTTTTGATTTTGTTTAGCACAAATCATTGCTCATCTCCAAGGAGAGAGGCACAGATGTCCAGTTATTAGCATAATAGAAGAATTGCTTCAAAATTCATATAATATTGGTGATTCTTTGAATTCTATTCAGTCTAACATATTTCAAGTTGGAGTAGGGCCAGGAGATTCTTTGCAGGCATTATATTTTTATTTACTTATGTTTTACTTCTCAAAATAAAAATATGTCAAATCTACAAAAGAGTCAAAAGATTAATACAATGAATGCTTACATGTATTTCACCCAGATTAACAGATTATTAATATTTTACCAACTTTTGCCATTAACATTCAACTTGGCAGGTAGAAAACTACAACAAAACACACATTTTAAAATAATTTTAATTATGTGGTCAATGACACGACAATGTCAACTACACTGGAATTTTCTGAAGACACACAATCATCGGTGATCCATGGCAGGGAATGGCTTTGAGTTTACACATCTTTGAAACTATTCTGTAAACTGTCAGTTTCAAAAATATAATTTAGGACATGTGCTGAGTTTTTTCCTCCATCTCAGTACAGATTCATACACAATTAATGATGCAGCACAGTGGGAAATAAACAAAATGAACAACAACAACACACAAAAACCGCACCACAGTTATTTATTTATACCCCAGATTGTCCCATAAAGGATTTAATGTTGCTTTCAGAAAGACATGCAGCACAAAAGGATACAAATGAACACTTGAGGGGCTTGGTATGATGGGAAAAAATCAGACAGAGGTATGACTGGATTTGCAAAGCTTAGCATCCTATTTAGTTACAACAGTTTAGCTGTTTGCTTTTAGTGGCCAAACAAAAGTATACATGATAATGAACATGACTCACAGAGTCCATAGATAGAAAAAGCTCCATTTTTTTCCTAGGCAACTTCTTTGTTTGTAATGTATGAAACCTAGAGCAGTTTCTTCTGTAGCTCCTGATGGTGAGGTTACTGTAGCCCACTGCAGGAAACAGTGAATGAAATTCCAGGCCAGGCTTTTATGGTAAGATATGGCAGTGAATTTCACTTGGTTTCTGCCAGTTCCCTCAGGCTCAGTCAATGGCTTAGTGTTCAACTATCATTCAGTAAAAGCAATTCCTTTACTGAATGGTTATTAGGCACTAAATAAAGCAATCCAAATCTCTAGCTCTGATCACCTTACAGCCATACTCTAAGGTAACATTTAGAACATTAGACCAGAGTTACGTGAATGGATTGGGTTGGGGAAAGATGGTAGCAAGAGATGGGCAGTTCATGAACGAGCTGCAAAGATGTTCTTGGCAAAAACATTGATTTTGATGTCAAATTATATGTTGAAACATTCTGACTCTCCAAGGAGGTAGAGTACAAGAAATGCTACCTTACTCAGTCAGCTAATATATCATCTCTACTCTCTTCATAACAAAATGTCAAGTAGAATACTTGATAGGGATCTAGGAAAGCATAACTTTCACTTACAATGATTGTATCTATATTTGTGTACAATGGGCCAAGCTAAAGTTGGAAATTTCCTAAAGGAAAATCTCTTGTTTTGATCTTCACTATTGAATCTGATGGGACAAAGAGACCTGGTTCAGAGCTTCTTGACAATGAATGCATTGTTTCTGTGTGGCTTTTTGTTTTTTAATATTCCACATATCTGGGAGCGCCTTTAGAGGAGAAAGTGTCTTTACTGTTATGGCTTAGTATGGTTCTTAGCTTATTGAAACCACTCTCACATGACCTTGGGCAAATTGTGACTCAATCAATGTGCTTCACAACAACCATCACACTTGGGCACACTGTTCAGACTCCTTTGCCAGCTAACCCAGATAGTGTTAGTTGCTCAGTTATGTCTGACTCTTTGCGATCCCATGGACTGTAGCCTGCCAGGCTTCTCTGTCCATGGAATTCTCCAGGCAAGAATACTGGAGTGGGCAGGCATCCCCTTGTCCAGGGCATCTTCCTGACACAGGGATCAAACCAGGGTCTTCCCGCTTTGCAGGCAGATGTTTGCCCTCTGAATCTACGAGGAAAGCCCAACCCAGGAAGCTAACCCAGAAGCCTGTCAGTTTTGTGTGTTCCTTTGGAGCAAGAAAAGGCTCTGCAGCAGGTCCAGATTGTGGTAGTAGCTTCTCTGTTACTGGGACCTTATGAACAGCATGCTCAAGGTTATTTGAAAATGTCTGTGAGCAAACAGGGATCATATAGGGAGCCTCTGAAAATCTCCCTTAGTATTATTGTGAGACTTACAGGAATTAATACTTCTAAAGTGCTTAGAGTAGGAACTGGAATTAAGTACTGGATTAATAATAAGTATTAGCTTTTATTTATTATTCTTGAAGATACTCTTTAAAGTCTGGTTAAGTGAATGGATGTATCAATGAATAAAACCAAGAGGAAAACTGAAGGAATTAATACATTTAAAGTGCCTAGAGGACTTTCCTGGTGGTGCAGTAGATAAAAATCCACCTGCCAACACAGAGGACATGGGTTCAATCCCTGGCCCAGGAAGATCCCACATGCCTTGGGGTAACTAAGCCCATGTGCCACAACTGCTGAACCTGGGTGCCTAGCACCTGTGTCCACAACAAGAGAAGTCTCTGCAATGAGAAGCCAGTGCATCACAATGAAGAAGAGTCCCTGCTCGTTGCAACTAGAGAAAGCCCGTGCACAGCAATGAAGACCCAGTGCAACTAAAAATAAATAAATAAAAGCAAAATAAAGTGCTTAGAATAAGAACTGGAACTAAGCACCCAATCAATAAATATTAGCTTTTATTTATTATTCATGAAAATACTCTTTAAAGTCAGGTTGAGTGAATGGATGTATCAGTGAATAAGAGCAGGAGAAAAACTAGAAGGCAAAGGAAAATGATCTATCTCTCAGGTGAGATCTAGTAACTATACCAACTAAATTCACAGGGCTACAGTATAAACTGGAAAACACTGAGATTTAATTATATAGTTTGGTTACATATTAGTGATTCCTAACTAGCAATACTATAAATGATTAGATAGATCACTATTGCACTCCTCTCACATGCTAGTAAAGTAATGCTTAAAATTCTCCAAGCCAGGCTTCAGCAATACGTGGACCATGAATTCCCTGATGTTCAAGCTGGTTTTAGAAAAGGCAGAGGAACCAGAGATCAAATTGCCAACATCTGCTGGATCATGGAAAGAGCAAGAGAGTTCCAGAAAAACATCTATTTCTGCTTTATTGACTATGCCAAAGCCTTTGACTGTGTGGATCACAAGAAACTGGAAAATTCTGAAACAGATGGGAATACCAGACCACCTGACCTGCTTTTTGAGAAATCTGTATGCAGGTCAGGAAGCAACAGTTAGAACTGGACATGGAACAACAGACTGGTTCCAAATAGGAAAAGGAGTACGTCAAGGCTGTATATTGTCACCCTGCTTATTTAACTTCTATGCAGAGTACATCATGAGAAACGCTGGGCTGGAAAAAGCACAAGCTGGAATCAAGATTGCTAGGAGAAATATCAATAACCTCAGATATGCAGATGACACCACCCTTATAGCAGAAAGTGAAGAGGACCTAAAAAGCCTCTTGATGAAAGTGAAAGAGGAGAGTGAAAAAGTTGGCTTAAAGTTCAACATTCGGAAAACAAAGATCATGGCATCCAGTCCCATCACTTCATGGGAAATAGATGGGGAAACAGTGGAAACAGTATCAGACTTTATTTTTTGGGGCTCCAAAATCACTGCAGACGGTGATTGCAGCCATGAAATTAAAAGACGCTTACTCCTTGGAAGAAGAGTTATGACCAACCTAGATAGTATATTCAAAAGCAGAGACATTACTTTGCCGACTAAGGTCTGTCTAGTCAAGGTTATGGTTTGTCCTGTGGTCATGTATGGATGTGAGAGTTGGACTGTGAAGAAGGCTGAGCACCGAAGAATTGATGCTTTTGAACTGTGGTGTTGGGGAAGACTCTTGAGACGTCCCTTGGACTGCAAGGAAATCCAACCAGTCCATTCTGATGGAGATCAGCTCTGGGATTTCTTTGGAAGGAATGATGCTAAAGCTGAAACTCCAGTACTTTGGCCACCTCATGGGAAGAGTTGACTCATTGGAAAAGACTGTGATGCTGGGAGGGATTGGGGGCAGGAGAAGGGGATGACAGAGGATGAGATGGTTGGATGGCATCACTGACTCGATGGACGTGAGTCTGAGTGAACTCCAGGAGTTGGTGATGAACAGGGAGGCCTGGCATGCTGCGATCCATGGGGTCGCAAAGAGTCGGACACGACTGAGCGACTGAACTAAACTGAACTGAGATCACTATTGGTTTTAAAATATCAGAAAATAAGAAAAATTATGTTTGACAATGCTTTCTTATTATTCAAAGGTTCTCCTTACTTTGTGGAAAGAACTATCTCTACCCCACCAGAAAATTTCTTGACAGCAAAAACTTGACAGCAAACAACAGCAGAAGTTTGTTAGGGTGTAAAGACCAGAGATTTCTTTTGGAGCAGTGGTCTTCAAATGGGGGTGCTCACACTCAAGGGGGATGAAGGACAATCCAGTGTGTGATCCTGAAATGGATCCTGGAACAGGAATAGGATTTTAGTGGAAAAGGGGAAGGAAGAAATATTATAATTTCTAGATATTGCTATGCATGAATATAAAAGGGAAGAAAGAAAGCTCTGCCACTATTTAATTTTTTAAAATTTCTTTCTTTTAATTGGAGGCTAATTATCTTACAATATTGTAGTGGATTTTGCCATACATTGACATGAATCAGCCATGGGTGTACATGCGTTCCCCATCCTGAACCCCCCTCCCACCTCCCTCCCCATCCCATCCCTCAGGGTCATCCCAGTGCACCAGCCCTGAGCAAACTGTCTCATGCATAGAACCTGGACTGGTGATCTGTTTCATACATGAAAACATACATGCTTCAATGCTACTCTCGCAAACCATCCCACCCTTGCCTTCTCCCACAGAGTCCAAAAGACTGTTCTATACATCTGTGTCTCTTTTGCTGTCTCGCATACAGGGTCATCATTACCATCTTTCTAAATCCCATATATATGAGTTAGTATACTGTATCAGTGTTTTTCTTTCTGACTTACTTCACTCTGTATAATAGGCTCCAGTTTCATCCACCTCATTAGAACTGATTCAAATGTATTCTTTTTAATGGCTGAGAAATATTCCATTGTGTATATCTACCACAGCTTTCTTATCCATTCATCTGCCAATGGACATCTAGGTTGCTTCCATGTCCTGGCTATTACAAACAGTGCTGTGGTGAACATTGGGGTACACGCGTCTCTTTCAATTCTGGTTTCCTTGGTGTGTATGCCCAGCAGTGAGATTGCTGGGTCATATGGCAATTCTATTTCTAGTTTCTTAAGGAATCTCCACACTGTTCTCCACAGTGGCTGTACTAGTTTGCATTCCCACCAACAGTGTAAGAGGGTTCCCTTTTCTCCACACCCTCTCCAGCATTTATTGTTTGTAGACTTTTGGATAGCAACCATTCTGACTGGCGTGAAATGGTGCCTCATTGTGGTTTTGATTTGCATTTCTCTGATAATGAGTGATGTTGAGCATATTTTCATGTGTTTGTTAGCCATCTGTATATCTTCTTTGGAGAAATGTCTGTTTAGATCTTTGGCCCAATTTTTTGATTGAGTCATTTGATTTTCTGGAATTGATCTGTAGGAGTTGCTTGTATATTTTTGAGATTAATTCTTTGTCAGTTGCTTCGTTTGCTATTATTTTCACCCATTCTGAAGGCTGTCTTTTCACCTTGCTTATAGTTTCCTTCATTGTGCAAAAGCTTTTAAGTTTCATTAAGTTCCATTTGTTTGCCCCCTATCCCAGTGGTCATGTATGGATGTGAGAGTTGGACTGTTAAGAAAGCTGAGCACTGAAGAATTGATGCTTTTGAACTGTGGTGTTGGAAAAGACTCTTGAGAGTCCCTTGGACTGCAAGGAGATCCAACCAGTCCATACTAAAGGAGATCAGTCCTGGGTGTTCATTGGAAGGACTGATGCTGAAACTGAAACTCCAGTACTTTGGCCACTTCGTGCAAAGAGTTGACTCATTGAAAAAGACTCTGATGCTTGGAGGGATTGGGGGCAGGAGGAGAAGGGGACGACAGAGGATGAGATGGCTGGATGGCATCACTGACTCGATGGACATGAATTTGAGTAAACTCCGGGAGTTGGTGATGGACAGGGAGGCCTGGTGTGCTGTAATTCATGGAGTCGCAAAGAGTGGGACATGACTGAGCGACTGAACTGAACTGAACTGTTTACTTTTGCTTTTATTTCCATTACTCTCGGAGGTGGGTCATAGAGGACCCTGCTGTGATTTATGTCAGAGAGTGTTTTGCCTATGTTTTCCTCTAGGAGTTTTATAGTTTCTGGTCTTACATTGAGATCTTTAATCCATTTTGAATTTATTTTTGTGTGTGGTGTTAGAAAATGTTCTAGTTTAATTCTTTTAAAGGTGGTTGACCAGTCTTCCCAGCACCACTTATTAAAGAGATTGTCTTTTTTCCACTGTAAATTCTTGCCTCCTTTGTCAGAGATGAGGTGTCCATAGGTGCATAGATTTATCTCTGGGCTTTCTATTTTGTTCCATTGACCTATATTTCTGTCTTTGTGTCAGTACCATACTGTCTTAATGACTGTTGCTTTGTAGTATAGCCTGAAGTCAGGCAGGTTGATTCCTCCAGTTCCATTCTTCTTTCCCATGATTGCTTTAGATATTTGAAGCTTTTTGTAATTCCATACAAATTGTGAAATTATTTGTTCTAGTTCTGTGAAAAATACTGTTGGTAGCTTGATAGGGATTGCATTGAATCTATAGATTGCTTTGTGTAGTATCCTCATTTTCACTATATTCATTCTTCCAATCCATGAACATGGTATATTTCTCCATCTATTTCTGTCTTCTTTGATATCTTTCATCAGTGTTTTATAGTGTTCTATATATAGGTCTTTTATTTCTTTACATAGATTAATTCCTAAGTATTTTGTTCTTTTCATTGCAATGGTGAATGGAATTGTTTCCTTAATTTCTCTGTTTTCTCATTGTTAGTATACAGGAATGCAAGGGATTTCTGTCTGTTAATTTTATATCCTGCAGCTTTACTATATTCATTGATTAACTCTATTAATTTTCTGGTGGAGTCTTTAGGGTTTTCTATGTAGAGGATCATGTCATCTGCAAACAGTGAGAATTATACTTTTTCTCCCAATCTGGATTTCTTTAATTTCTTTCTCTTCTCTGATTGCTGTGGCTAAAACTTCCAAAACTATGTTGAATAGTAGTGGTGAGAGTGGGCACCCTTGTCTTGTTCCTGACTTTAGGGGAAATGCTTTTAATTTATCACCATTGTGGATAATGTTTTCTGTGGTTTTGTCATATATATCTTTTATTATGTTGAGGTATGTTCCTTCTATTCCTGCTTTCTGGAGAGTTTTTATCATAAATGGATGTTAAATTTAGTCAAAGGCTTTCTCTGCATCTATTGAGATAATCATATGGTTTTTGTCTTTCAATTTGTTAATGTGGTGTATTACGTTGATTGATTTGTGGATATTAAAGAATATTTGCATCCTTGGGAAAACGCCCACTTGGTCTTGATGTATGATCTTTTTAATATGTTGTTGGATTCTGTTTTCTACGATTTTGTTAAGGATTTTTGCATCTATGTTCATCAGTGATATTGGCCTGTAGTTTTTTGTTTTGTTTTGTTTTATGTGGCATCTTTGTCTGGTTTTGGAATTAGGGTGATGATGGCCTCATAGAATGAGTTTGGCAGTTTACCTTCCTCTGAAATTTTCTGGAAGAGTTTGAGTAGGATAGGTGTTAGCTCTTCTCTAAATTTTTGGTAGAATTCAGCTGTGAAGCTGTCTGGTTCTGGGCTTTTGTTTGCTGGAAGATTTATGATTACAGTTTCAATTTCCAGGCTTGTGATGGGTCTGTTAAGATTTTCTATTTCCTCCTGGTTCAGTTTTGGAAAATTATACTTTTCTAAGAATTTGTCCATTTCTTCCAAGTTGTCCATTTTATTGGCATATAGTTGCTGATAGTAGTCTCTTATGATCCTTTGTATTTTTGTGTTGTCTGTTTTGATTTTTCCATTTTCATTTCTAATTTTGTTGATTTGATTCTTCTCCCTTTGTTTCTTGATGAGTCTGTCTAATGGTCTGTCAATTTTATTTATCTTCTCAAAGAACCAGCTTTTAGCTTGGTTGATTTTTGCTATGGTCTCTTTTGTTTCTTTTGCATTTATTTCTGCCCTAATTTTATGATTTATTTCCTTCTACTAACCCTGGGGTTCTTCATTTCTTCCTTTTCTAGTTGCTTTAGGTGTAGAGTTAGGTTATTTATTTGACTTTATTCTTGTTTCTTGATGTAAGCCTGTATTGCTATGAACCTTTCCCTTAACATTGCTTTTACAGCGTCCCATAGGTTTTGAGTTTTTGTGTTTTCACTTCATTCGTGTCTATGCATATTTTTATTTCTTTTTTTATTTCTTCTGTGATTTGTTGCCCACTCAGAAGTGTGTTTTTAATCTACATGTGTTGGAATTTTAATAGTTTTTTCCCTGTAATTGACATCTAATCTTACCACGTTGTGACCAGAAAAGATGCTTGAGATGGTTTCAATTTGTTTTAATTTACCACGGCTAGATTTATGGCCCAAGATGTGATCTATAGTGGAGAAGGTTCCGTGTGCACTTGAGAAAAAGGTGAAATTCATTGTTTTAGGGTGAAATGTCCTATAGATATCAATTAGGTCTAACTGTTCCATTGTATCACTTAAAGTTTGTGTTTCCTTGCTAATTTTCTGTTTAGTTGATCTATCCATAGGTATGAGTGGAGTATTAAAGTCTCCCACTATTGTTGTGTTATTGTTAGTTTCCCCTTTCATACTTGTTAGCATTTGCCTTACATATTGCCCTGCTTCTATGTTGGATGCATAAATTTTATAATTGTTGTATCTTCTTCTTGGATTGATCCTTTGATCATTATGTAGTGTCCTTCTTTGTCTCTTTACACAGCCTTTATTTCAAAGTCTATTTTATCTGATATGAGTGTTGCTTCTCCGGCTTTCTTTTGGTCTCCATTTGCATGAAATATCTTTTTCCAGCCCTTCTCTTTCAGTCTGTATGTGTCCCTTGTTTTGAGATTTGTCTCTTGTAGACAGCATATATAGGCGTTTTGTTTTTGTATTCATTCAGCCAATCTTTGTCTTTTGGTTGGGGTATTCAACCCACTTACATTTAAGATAAATATTGATAAGTATGATCCCATTGCCATTTACTTTGTTGTTTGGGGTTCAAGTTTATACAGTTTTTCTATGTTTCCTGTCTAGAGAAGATCCTTTAGCATTTGTTGAAGAGCTGGTTTGGTGGTGCTGAATTCTCTCAGCTTTTGGTTGTGTGTAAAGCTTTTGATTTCTCCTTCATATTTGAATGAGATCCTTGCTGGGTACAGTAATCTGGGTTGTAGGTTTTTCTCTTTCATCACTTTAAGTATGTCCTGCCATTCCCTCCTGGCCTGAAGAGTTTCTATTGAAAGATCAGCTGTTATCCTTATGGGAATCCCCTTATGTTATTTGTTGTCTTTCCCTTGCTGCTTTTAATATTTGTTCTCTGTGTTTGATCTTTGTTAATTTGATTAATATGTGTCTTGGGGTGTTTTGCCTTGGGTTTATCCTGTTTGGGACTCTCTTGGTTTCTTGGACTTGAGTGACTCTTTCCTTCCCCATTTTAGGGAAGTTTTCAATTATTATCTCCTCAAGTATTTTCTCATGAGCTTTCTTTTTGTCTTCTTTTTCTGGGACTATGATTCAAATGTTGGGGCATTTCACATTGTCCCAGAGGTCTCCGAGGTTGTCTTCATTTCTTTCAATTGTTTTTTTTTTTTTCCTTTTTCCTCTCTCCTTCATTTATTTCCACCATTCTATCTTCTACCTCACTTATCCTATCTTCTGTGTCAGTTATTCTACTGTTGGCTCACTTCAGAGTGTTTTTGATCTCATTTATTGCATTATTCATTATATACTGACTCTTTTATTTCTTCTAGGTCCTTGTTAAACATTTCTTGCATCTTCTCAATCCTTGTCTCAAGGCTATTTATCTGTAACTCCATTTTGTTTTCAAGATTTTGGACCATTTTTACTATCATTACTCTGAATTCTTTTTCAGGTAGACTCCCTATCTCCTCCTATTTTGTTTGGTTTCATGGGCATTTATCATGTTCCTTTACTACTGAGTATTTCTCTGCCTTTTCATCTTGTTTAGATTGCTGTGTTTGGGGTGGCCTTTCTGTATTCTGGCAGTTTGTGGTTCCTCTTTATTGTGGAGGTTCCTCCCTGTGGGTGGGGTGGGACAAGTAGCTTGTCAAGGTTTCCTGGTTAGGGAATCTTGCATCAGTGTTCTGGTGGGTGGAGTTGGATTTCTTCTCTCTGGAGTGCAATGATGTATACAGTAGTGAGTTTTGAGATGTCTATGGGTTTGGTGTGACTTTGAGCAGCTTGTATTTTAAAGCTCAGGGCTATGTTCCTGCGTTGCTGGAGAATTTGTGTGATATGTCTTGCTCTGGAACTTGTTGACTCTTGGGAGGAGCTTGGTTTCAGTGTAGGCATGGAGGCTTTTGGATGAGCTCTTATTGATTAATGTTCCCTGGAGTCAGGAGTTCTCTGGTTTTCTCAGGTTTTGGACTTAAGTCTCCTTCCTCCAGTTTTCAGTCTTATTCTTACACTAGCCTCAAGTCTTCTCCATCCATACAGCACCAATGATAAAACATCTAAGTTAATGGAGAAAAGATTCTCCACAATGAGGGACACCCAGAAAGGTTCGCTGAGTTACATGGAGAAAAGAAGAGGGAGGAGGGAGATAGAAGTGACCAGGTGGAGAAGAGAGGGAATCAAAAGGGGAGAGAGCAAGCTAGCCAATAATCAAATCCTTATGTGCTCTCCACAGCCTGGAACACCCAGAGAGGTCATGGAGTCACACAGAGACTAGAAGAGGGAGGAAGGAGATAGAGGTGACCAGGCAGAGAAGGGAGGGGGAGGGTTAAAAGGAGAGAGACAGATCTAGCCAGTAATCAGTTCCTTATGTGTTCTCCACAGCCCAGAATACCCAAAGAGATTCTCAGAGTTGGGTAGAGAAGAGAAGGGGGAGGGAGGAGATAGAGGTGACCTAGGGGAAAAAAAGGAGAGTCAAAAGGGGGAGAGGGCAATCAAGCCAGTAATCACACTCTTAAGTAAAAATGGGTACTGAAGATTGGGGTCTTAAAGGTACAAAATTGATAACAAATACCAAAAAGCAAAGATTAAAAATCTACAGTAGAGGTTAGACTCTCAAAAATACAATATTAAAAAAACAAAACAATATCACAAAAATTATTTTAAAAATATATATGAAGTTGGCTTTAAAAATAGGGTTTTTGGGCAAGGTAATCATAGGTTATAAAAGTGAAAATTAAAGGAGTAATAGAGGACTTAAAAGAATAATAAAAATATTTTAAAATGTTAATAGTAAAAATATATCTAGGAATTTATCTGGAGCTGTTGTGGGCAGTGTGGGGTCAGTTCAGTTTCAGATAGTTCCTTGTTCAAGCTTATACTTCTCAAGATCTATAGGCCCCATCCAATGTAGTTGGTGCTAACTACAGGATTTTAAGCTGTTGCACCTGTCACTTCCAAAGCAGTTCCCTCTGTTTATTTTGGCTTCTTCTCTTTGCACTTCTCTTCAGTGTCTAATTTCCGTCCTGACACGGGGCGAAGGCAGTCACTTATTTAGGCTTACTTGTTCAGTCGTGCTGTGGGGAGGGAGGAACACTGCAAACACATATCACTGGTGTGTGTGGGGAGTGCTCACAGTGTCTGGGCCACACTGGGTTTGCCCCCACTCACGATGTGTGTGCTTTCCCAGTCTACATTGCTCAGGCTCCAGGTTGCTCTGCAGGTGAACTGTCTAAAGTGGGCCCTGGATTGCGTGCACTTCCCAGGTCTAAGCTGTTCAGGTTCAGGTTCTCAGGTACTCCACAAAGGCAGAGACTCGGTTGGGCCTGCGTTTTGTGCCCTTCTCAGGTCTGAGCAGCTCCACCAACCAGGTGCTTGGCAAGTGCTCTCTCCCCAGGTGGGATGGGGCATCTTATCGCCTACCCTGTCCCAGCCGCTTGGTTTCCTGGGTGCACAGCAGGAGCGCTGATCTCTGGCTACGACCCTCCTGGTGGATGTCAACTGTCCAGGATCCCAGGAAAACTTGGTTAGCAACTGGGAGCCTGCTCGCAGTTTGGTAGAGGATGTCCTCTCTGGGGCCAAGATTACCCCTTTCCAGCTCTGGTGGCCGCCTGCCTGCCTCTCTACCTCAAGCAGGGGATGGGCCAGTCTGCAGCCTGCCAGCTCTCCTCTGGTATTTGCTCAGTCCTTTGTTCTGTGAGAGGGCCCAGCCGTGCCTTAGGTTAAGGCTTTTCCTGGGAAAGTTCTCTCTCTCTCTCTTTTCTTTCTCTCTCTGGCTATCCCACAGTTTGGGTTGCTATCTCATGTTAGCTCCCTCAGATTGTCCTCAGGGCATTCAGGCCTGGTCCTTACCCTAAGCAATGCAGCCCGTGCCTCCCTGATCAGCCCTCACTTGCTGGTGGCAGATGCAAGCGTCTGGGCTACTTCTCCACTGGGAGTTGCCATTAGGCACGTAATCTGTGGGGTTTATTTATTATTTTTCCTCCCGGTTATGTTGCCCTCTGAGGTTCCAAAACTCCCCACAGACCCTCTGGTGAGAGGATTTCCTGATGTTTGGAAACTTCTCTTTTATGACTCCCTCCATGGGACAGATCTCCATCTCTAATTCTTTTGTCTCTCTTTTTATCTTTTATATTTTGTCCTACACCTTTTTGAAGACAATGGGCTGCCTTTCTGGGTGCCT
The DNA here is from genome assembly GCF_032405125.1 of Capricornis sumatraensis. Taxonomy (NCBI): domain Eukaryota; kingdom Metazoa; phylum Chordata; class Mammalia; order Artiodactyla; family Bovidae; genus Capricornis; species Capricornis sumatraensis. Next base: position 100,632,425 of record NC_091092.1, on the reverse strand, counting down.
GGTGTCCTCTGACAGCGTTCAGAAGTTGTTTTGTTGAATTTTCTCAGCGTTCAAATGTTCTTTCATTGAATTTGTAAGGGAGAAAGTGGTCTCCCCACCCTATTCCTCTGCCATCTTAGCACCGCCCCAAAAAAACTCTGTGCCACTATTTACTATGAGGCAGCCTTGAAGTGAAGTCACTCAGTCGTGTCTGACTCTTTGAGACACCATGGACTGTAGCCCACCAGGCTCCTCCATCCATGAAATTTTCCAGGCAAGAATACGGAAGTGGGTTGTCATTTCCTCCTCCAATGAAGCAGCCTTATGGGTTCATAAGTCTAGAGTCATGGACAACTCATGAACTCCCTCCCACAGCAGGTTGCAAACTGCAGCATTTTACAATGGATTGCTGTTTATACCTACACAGTTAAGATGAATAGGTCATATCACCAACTTTAACTAAACAAATTCTCATTAAGTGCTAGAAATGAGGAGCTAGAAATTATTTCTGCCAAACAGATAGCTCAAGAGATAGACAAATGAAGCATGACTGAATGTAATAGTAATAATATAAGCTCAAGTAAACAAAAAATTTAAAAAAGGCTAAAACTTCTACTCCAAGTATGAACTCTTCATTAAATAAAAAAATATTTTTAAAGGATAGTTAATGATATGTGACCAGAAGTTGACAACAAACTTGCAAAATTAATAATAATTGTATTTGAAATATAGATTTATATTTACTAGTATTAACAGCAGACCTTTCCAAAGGGTGTATTTTATGTTAAAGACCTTGTAATGAATAAAATTTCAATTATGGTACTCATTAAAATCAATACATAAATGAACTAAATTGTAAGCTAGCTTTTAATCACTGTATTATAATGCTAAACTGAAATTTCAAAAATTATTCAAATTTGCAGTGAATTCCTTCAACTCTAGGAGTGACTGGAGAAACTCACTATGCATATAAACATTCAGTTTAGCAAATTTAGGAACAAACTACTAACCAATAGAAAAATGGATAGTAATTTAGTGTATTACCATACAATGTAATATTGGATAGACATTTAAAAATCACAGTTCTATCATCTATATATCTATGTGGAAATATACTTACAACATTTGCAAATGAACAAAATTTTGAGTGTATATATGCTAAAATTATAATATAAAAGTTATTTGAAAGTAAATACAATTTGAAAACAGTATATTTGTAACATAAGAGCTCATGCATGACTTCCTTTCCTTTATTATTATTACTATTGTGATTTTTATGGTGACTGACAAATGATGCACAGTTTAAAAGTGAAAAATATCAAAAGGATATTGAACTATATAATGTACCTAATTTAGAAGTTTTTAAAAATGTGCATACAGTATGTTCAAAAACCATAGTGTTATACAAATACATATGTTTACCCTTCAATGATTAATCCTCAAGGGCAGCTTCTTCCTTACAAAAAGTTATTCACAGATCCACATTTTATTCTGAAGTGGAAGTGAACCGTTTCCTTGGTTACTCTCAATCCTCAATTTTCCCAAAGGGAAATTTCCCAGAACTACAGTAAGTCCCCTACCTATGAACGAATTCTGTTTCTAGAGCATGTTCTTAAGTCCAATTTGTTTCTAAGTCCGGCAAGGTTAGCCTAGGTACCCTACTAACAAAATCAGCTATATATGGCTGCTTTCTCTCTTGCTTTGGGACATCCTGGGCTTGAAATAAAGATACTGTACTACTGTACTTCATGTTGTTGTTTAGTCACTAAGTCGTGTCTGACTCATGGTAACCCAATGACCCCGCCAGGCATCTCTGCCTATGGAATTTCCCAGGCAAGAATACTGGAGTGAGTTGCCACTTCCTTCTCCAGGGAGTCTTCCCCACCCAGGGATAGAACCCACGTCTCCTGCATTGGTGGGTGGATTCTTTACCCCTAAGTCACCAGGGAAGCCACTGTACTCCATACAATACTGTAAAGTATACAAAAACACAGCCACTTGTAGAGAATGCCCACACCTGACAATGTATGCCAGACACATAAAATAACTCATGTGATTGGGCATGCAAATGCATGTTTGCATCTTTGAAAGCTTGCAACTTGAAGGTTCATATGTAAGGGACTTACTGTGTTCTTTCCTGATTTTTTCCTCTTAGGTTGCTCCCGCTCAGTCTCTGGTCTCCTTTGCAGCCATTTTTCCTTTGTCCATCCCTTAAAATCACTGCCCTCTGGAGTTCTGTTCTTGAACTACATACCCGTTCTAAGTAAATTCATCAATTTGTGGATTCATTTACCACTTGGTTATATTCTGATGATTCTTAAATCTGTTACTCCAGACCTTTCCCCATATACTTCATTTGATTGCCTAACAAGTATAGTACATCTACAGCTACATTCATTTCTCACCATGCCTAAACGCTTCCACCTTTCCCCCTCCATCTTCTATACTGCCTATTTCTTTTATTTTTTTTAATTTTATTTGCCTATTTCTTTGAAAGGTAGCATCACCCCCAGCCCCCACCATCCTAGGCTCCCCCTTTTATTTAAGCTCCCAAACCTAATTAATCACTAAGACCAGATAATTGAACCTCCAAGACATATCCTGAATCCATTTTCCTATCTACATCTTGACCATCAGTACTATATTACTGTAGAAATATATGCATAACCTCTGTTACAGTGAACTACCTCATGACTAATGTCTCTACCTTTATACCTTTCCCATTCCAAACTATTTACCAGACTTTAGCTAGAATGATCTTTGTAAAATGAAAAGTCTTCTGTATTGGGTTGGCCAAAATGTTCATTTGGGTTTTTCTGTATGATCTTATGGAAAAACTCAAATGAACTTTTTGGCCAACTCAATATCATACTCAACCATACAGTGCATAAATGATTCACCATAACCTACAGGATAGAGTTCAAAGAGTCCAGCCTAAGTTTCATGATTTAACCCTGTTTCAGTTTTCAATCTTCCACCTCCACTCACAAGAATCCTTCTTGTACTGCAGGCTCTGGTCATTAGGCAAGGTGAAAAAGCTCTCCACACCTCCCTGTGACTGGGCAACATACTTACCTCTGCCAGGGGGCCCTGCCCCACAACCCTTTACTTGGGAAACTCCCCATCATTCTCCAAGGATATCCCAGTTCCTCCTCATAGCCATTCCTCATTTCCCACAACGAGTGTGGCTTCCGGAGCAGCTGCTACAAGGGCTTGATGAAGCAACCTGGCTGTATGAAGATGCTAAGACCCACCCCTACCCTGAGCAAACTTTAGCCAATGAGATATAGACGATGGGAAGAGTCAAGCAAATAAATTTCCTCTCCCTTTCTCCCTGTTTTCGTTTTTCTTGCTGTTGTTTTAAATTTGGGGGCACACCATGCAGCATGGGAGATCTTAGTTCCCCAACCAGGAACTGATCCTGCATTCCCTGAAGTGGAAGCATAGAGAACTAATCATATTCTAAAACATGGCTCACCACATGGCCTGTTCAAAGATATCCCACATATCTGACTCAGTGGACCTGCTGAGTCATCAACAGTGTCTATCAGGGCTTGTGATGAAGCAGTGCTCAATACAGTAATAAGTTGTTTTGCTCTGTTTATGAGCCTTTCCTGCTTCTGTCTCTTCTCTCATTTTACTGTCCTGAGAAGGCCCTTACTATAGAAAACATTAACACTTAATGATTGCTCAAGGCTCTGTTTTGTAAGAAAACCCAGATAATAAAAATACTATTTGCTTTACAGAGTTGTTAAGAGGGTTAAACTATTGGGTAAACAAAAAAGTTCATATGGAAAAACGTGAACGAACAATTTTGGCCAACCCAATAGCTAATGCACCTAGTATAGGCCCAGCATGAATGGGCGCTCATTAACATCCAGCTTCATCCTCACTGGTTGACTTCCAGTCTGTAGGATAAGAGCTAGAGTAGGAGAACAGGAGTTTTGGCATCCTCTGCCCTGTCTGTTCTGAAACACTGTGGGTGGCATCACTGTATGGCACTCTAAAGCCCAACACTGTATGAACATGAGACTTCTCTACATAGGGGCCGTGCAACAGGGCACACATAGTCACCTGCACTATTAGAGGGCAGGAAAGTTCTTTTTCTGGGCCAGGAAATTGACTTCCCTATTGATTGCCTTGTGCAATTGGAATAGAATCTTTCTATATGTGGAAATGCTCCATGCATCCCCATGCTGAGTCTGTAAACCATACACACAGCTTGAGATATACCACAATACACTTTGGAAGAAATGATCCAAAGTTAACATTTCTGCTAGTTCAAGCACTAGGAAACCAGAGATTACTGTGCTGTTTAGAACAGAAGGTTTTTTCACTCAAAGAAGGAAAGAAAGAAAGAAAATGAAGTCACTCAGTCATGTCCAAGCCTTTGCAATCCCATGGACTGTAGCCTGCCAGGTTCCTCTGTCCATGGGATTTTCCAGGCAAGAATACTGGAGTGGGTTGCTATTTCCTTCTCCAGGGGATCTTCCTGGCCCAGGGATCGAACCTGGGTCTCCCACACTGCAAGCAGACACTTTACTGTCTGAGTCACCAGGGAATCCCTATACTCAGGGCATATACTATTTGCATCTGTTCCTAATTGGCATTTGTAGTTCAGGTGCACAAAGAAAAAGAGTTGAAGAAACAATGGAACAGCCTGCCAGTTCCTGGGTACTATAGATTTACTCCTTCTGGGCTGAGGTTGCTTTCTTGTCTTGGGACGATGAAGCACTCAGTGATAGGTGACTGCAGAAATGGTAGGTGAAAGAGATTTATCTGTGAATTTGTGGAGCATTTATTATAGCAAGATAAATTGGGACCACTTTTTTATTAGTCTTCCTCTCCCCCACCCCTCCTCACCCAGTCATCTAGGTAGAAGACAACTATTAGAAAAAAGAATCAAATTGTCCCCACTGCCAAGCCTACTCAAAGGATAGGAGGGGTGAGTTCAGTGTTTCTCAAAATGAAATCCATGGACTGCCAAGCATTAGAATCCCTGGTGTTGCCCAAACAATTCCTTTCAAACAAGCACCTCTGATTGAACTGAACTAAATTATTGACTTGGCCAAAACATTCATTCAAAATTTTCCATTACATCTTATGGAAAATCTCAAATGAACTTTTCAACCAATCCAATAATACCCAGACCAACTTTCTACATGCAGCTTCCAGGAGGGAAACAATACCAAATGAAACAGCTTCATGATAGACAAGGTTTCCTCTTTGCTCCTGGGGAGGTAAAATGGAGCAGAGGTCCTGGCTACGACTTCCTCCAGAACAACATGAAATTGGCCTTCTCCAAACTGCACACAGTCTGGACTCCAGGCTGCAGACAGCCAGAGGTTCTGAATTCTAAGGCATTGTCTGTGCACAAGTTCACTTCACTCACAGGAAAGCCACATAGCTCAAAGGGCTCAATCCCTACATTTTCTCTTATAGTAGAGTCACAAATTTCTCTTTGAAAGCCATGAAGCTAACAAAGACCCCGTGACTTGAAGTGTTCCTATTCTGCTTTGGCTCTCCATTATGGGGTCAACAGCTTGTCCTGAAGAAATAGCCCTTAGAACCCCTCACAAACTCAGACCCCTGGACTGGGAAGGATGTGAACTATAGCTTCCTCTGTTTGGATGTAACAGTCCTTAACACTCTGGTCAAAATCTGACTCTTCCTTCAATGCTATATCATATGGACAATCTCTTCCCTTTTTTGTTTGTGAATCAGCTTATACATGACTGATCAATAGAAGAGTGATAACAACATAACATACAAATTAAAAGCAGGTTTACTATGCAGCTAATGAAGCTATAAAAGGTCAATTTACTGTGCAGCTAATGAAGCTGGAAAAGGTCAGTTTTCATTCCAATCCCAAAGAAAGGCAATGCCAAAGAATGTTCAAACTACCACACAATTGTACTCATCTCACACGCTAGCAAAGTAATGCTCAAAATTCTCCAACCTAGGCTTCAACAGGATGTGAACCAAGAACTTCCAGATGTTCAAGCTGGATTTAGAACAGGCAGAGGAACCAGAGATCAAATGGCCAACATTGGTTAGATCATTGAAAAGGCAAAAGAACTCTAGAAAAACATCTACTTCTGCTTCATTGATTATGTTGAAGCCTTTGAATGTGTGGATAACAACAAACTGTGGAAAATTCAAGAGATGGGAATACCAGACCACCTGACCTGCCTCCTGAGAAATCTGTATGCAGATCAGGAAGCAGCAGTTAAAACTGGACATGGAACAACTGACTGGTTCCAAATTGGGAAAGGAGTACATCAAGGCTGTATATCATCACTCTGCTTATTTAACTTATATACAGAGTACATCATGTGAAATGCCAGGCTGGATGAAGCACAAGCTGGAGTCAAGATTGCCTCCAATTGAAGTCAATATCAATAACCTCAGATATGCAGATGACACCACCCTTATGGCAGAAAGTGAAGAGGAACTAAAGAGCCTCCTGATGAAAGTGAAAGAAGAGAGAGAGGAAAAAAACACTGGTTTAAAACTCAACATTCAAAAAAAAACTAAGATCATGGCATCTGGTTCCATCACTTCATGGTGAATCGATGGGGAAACAATGGAAACAGTGAGAGAATTTATTTTCTTGGATTCCAAAATTACTGCAGATGGTGATTGCAGCCATGAAATTAAAAGATGCTTGCTCTTTGGAAGAAAAGCTATGACAAACCTAGATAGTGTATTAAAAAGCAGAGACATTACTTTGCCAACAAACGTCCATATAGTCAAAGCTATGGTTTTTCCAGTAGTCATGTATGGATGTGAGAGCTGGACCATAAAGAAGGCTGAGAGCTAAAGAAAGAAAGGAGGAGAAGGGGATGACAGAGGATGAGATGGTTGGATGGCATCCCTCACTCAATGGTCATGAGTTTGAGCAAACTCCAGGAGATGGTGAAGGACAGGGAAACATGGTGTGCTGCAGTCCATGGAGTCACGAAGAGTCGGACATGACCGAGTGACTGAACAACAAATGAAGCTAAGCCCTAAGGATCCTCAGTTACATGGGCCCCTTCCAAGGCCCTAGGGGGAGCCCTAGCTTTGTTTTCACACAGGCATGTTAATAAAACTGACTAGGAGCTTTTTTAACTGCAATTACTTAAAGCTGCTGTGTCCTTATACTCCAATTTACTATCAGACTATAAGGCATTGGAATGGCTGCAGCATTTTGGTACTTAGCCAAGGGGCAACTGAGTTGGAGATATATTTAGATTATGGAGCGTGGACAATATCAATGGAGTTTGTAATCCTATCAAGTTACTGCTGATGGTCTAGTATACCACACAGTACTACAGAGCAATGGCTTCCAGGCATACTTCTACTTCCCGCTTTACCAACTTATCTGAGTGATAAAATAAAGGGGTAGCAAAACAAAGTCACATATGTTCCTATACCACCTTATCATGTGTAGATTCATACAAGCATGACTGCAATCAACATACAGAACTGCTCCAGCACCACAAAGACCTCCCTAGTGTTACCCCTTTATATTCACAACCAGCTTCCCTCCAGCCCTGGCAACTCCTAGTTTGCTTTCCATGTCTACAGTTTTGTCACTTTGAGAATGTTATTTAACCACATCGCTCCTTTTGACTGTGACCATTTGTCAGACTCTGTTTTTGATGACCTTGACAGTTTGGGGGAGTACTGGTCAAATAGAAAGTCTCCCAGTCGGGATTGGTCTGATGTTTCTTTTCACGATTACATGGGGTGATGAGTGCTGGGGAGGAAGACCACAGAAATAAAGTGAAATTCTCCCACATCATATCAAGGGCCGACACTATCAACACCACTTGTCACTGATGATACTAACCTTGATCTTCTGATTGAGATAGTGTTTGTCAGGTTTCACCACTAAAAAGTAACTCTATTTTCCCTCTTTTCACACTGTAGCCTTTGAAAGGAACTCACTGTGCACAGCCCACACCTAAGGAGTGGGGAGTATTGAGTTGGCCAAAAAGGTCATTCAAGTTTTCCATACGATATTATGGAAAACGGAGAAGGCAATGACAACCCACTCCAGTACTCTTGCCTGGAAAATCCCATGGATGGAGGAGCCTGGTAGGCTATGGTCCATAGGGTCATGAAGAGTCGGACACGACTGAGCAACTTCACTTTTACGCATTGGAGAAGGAAATGGCAATCCACTCCAGTATTCTTGCCTGGAGAATCCCAGGGACAGACGAGCCTGGTGGGCTGCTGTCTATGGGGTCTCACAGAGTTGAACACAACTGAAGCGACTTAGCAGCAGCAGCATTATGGAAAAGCTCGAATGAACTTTGTGGTCAACCTAATATATCCACATAGTTGAAGACAGAGTACCTACATACATTATTTGGATTTTTCTGCATAGATTTATCTACTCTGTTGCATTTAATTATGTATCCAATCGTGTTTATGTCAATATGGACTCGGGGATGCTTATTTTATACTTCAGGCTATAATTCAATACCACTTGTGTACTTTGTTGCTCAAAGTGTTCCAGCTTTTGCCATTGAAAGTTCTTTCATTTGTTCCTGTGTCTCTTTTTACATACCCCCCAAATTGTGTTTGTGTGTGTTTGAGTACTTTCTTACTATCTCACTGGAAGATACTCCAGACTCACCTTGTACATTTCCTGTCCCAGTTCTAGAATCATTTGTCTAAGGAGTCTTGACTCCTTTTATTGGAAAATGGTATTAGAAAGCAAGATCTTTGTTCTAAGGGTATTTACTGATATTGGAGTGTTGTCACATCTATATCCTCTGACAGAGTAAGAAAACCCATACACACACATATAAGCTATACATATATATGGGCTTCCTTGGTGGCTCAATGGTAAAGAATCTGCTTACAATGTAGGAGACACTGGAAATGAGGGTTTAATCCTTGGGTCAGGATGATCCCCTGGAGGGGAAATGGCAACGCACTCCAGTATTCTTGCCTGGAGAATCCCCATAGACAGAGGAGCCTGGTGGGCTACAGTCCATGGGGTTGCAAAGAGTTGGACACAACTGAGCAACTGAACACACACACACATATACATATACATACATCTGTACATCTGTATCTATATTAAGGTACATATGAGTTCATACTGATGTCTCCAACTCTAAACCATTACCACATGTATCATTCTAGGCTCCTCCCCTTGCTTATCTGTAACCTCCCATTCCAACAGTGAGAAATTTGGCTCCCAATGTCTGCTGTACATTTCTGTTAATTATTCATGTATATATGTATCATGATTTCAGAGTTATTTCTGAAATGGGAAACAATTTTATCAAGTGAAGCACAGTATTTATGTACAGTTATTTCTGCCCTTTGTCTTAAAGACTTCCAGAGTTTTCTCCAGGTCAGCACATTTTTTCTTATAAATGACTATTTACCTAATTTCATATAAACCTTGATCTTCTTCTTGAAGGGAAGTTCTCCAAATTATCTGAACTTCAGAATCCCCAAAACATGAAGTTGTCCCTTGTGGTAGTCATGGTTTCTACACTCCTTTTCCAACATGACATGGTATGAAGCAACTGGGGACAAATTGTTTCATTTCTAAAGGGGAAGAGCTGGCAACATATGAAGACCTTAAGAAACAACCTGAAAATCTTATAGAAGTAAATTGCTGTAGTGCAAATGGTTTAGTGACTTCAGCAGTGGCAGTTATCTAGGGTAGCTACAAAGGCAGATACAGAAGCTGCCAATATATTTCCCTTCATATTGACAGAAAACGATGAAGAAAGCTATACCCTAGATGAAGTGTTTAATTTTGATGAAACATATGTTTGACAAAGCAGCTCTCTAGGACTTATCTTGGAGGAGGAAACAGAAACTCCAGTTTATACTGTCCCAAAGATTGGATGTGAAGCTGGGGACAGATATCAGTGCAGATTTCTCCATGCCAGTATTTTATTAGTCTCACATCTTTGTTTTTGATAGCTCTCTGGTTCAGATTTGCCATAAATTTTAAGTGGCATACCTCAAGCCTATTTTTTTCCCATAAACTGTTACTTTTAAGTCACAGTTTTAGGTATATGATTTTATTTTTAAATGTCCAATATTATTAGAGTTTACTGTTTATGTCTCTGGTGCTAAATCACTAACCTGTGAACTTGTCTTTCCTAGGCAAATATTTTATCTCATTCATTTTTGCAATTTCAACCTACAACCCAGTGATTGTTGAATGGTTAAATATACATTATAATGTAGTTTAGCACCTATGCCTGATTTCCTTTGGGTCTTAGCCCTTGGGCATGCATCTTTCTTTTCCAACCATTCACCTTTACATCCTGGTGAGGTCAGGTGGCCTTCTCCCTTGACATCCATGAGATCTACCCATCAGTAATTCAAAATCAAACATTTCATATATGCCTGCCAATTAATAATTTATTTGGCTCAATATTTTCATGGCAAGCCTGCTTCTATATTCTGTTTGCTGTCAGGTTCAGTGATGGCTGCGAGAATGCCTAATTTATGGTGTCTGTCTGCTTGAAACTGTTTTTATTCTGAGATGGAATTCCTTTCAACCTGCACAAAGAGTTACACTAATAACTGGCTTTTGTAGAGCACTGAAGTTTCCAAAGCATCTTCTCTAATGCTTCCCATGACCCTGAGGGTCAGACAGGACAAACAATATTCCTGTCTTGATAGAAGGCCTAGACTTAGAAACATGAGTTCTATCCCCACGTCTGTCCTTATTTCTAACTTCTTGACTCTCCTAACTTTAAATACAGTGGCTGTATAGTGCACATAATGTGATTATGCCATGAATTTGTCTCTCACTTTAAAAAACTCATTTTCAAATAGAAAAAATAATTTTTAAGTGCAAAGCAAAACCAACAAATTTTCAAGTAAAAGAACGGACTTTATTTAGAAGGGAGTTGACAATTTTTAGACATTCTCTATGAAGCATCTTGATTTTATTAGTGGTTCAAAATGAGTCAGACTTACTAGAAAACAAACCTGTGGCTTATTGCTCAAAGTTTACTCTATGCCAGCAATGGCATCTAACCCAGAGTAAGAAATCTGTCCAAGGTATACTTTGCAAAGTCTGAGAACTGAGGAGAGCTGATTCAGGGCTTGTGACCCAAGCATTTCAGCCCCATCCCCTACGTAGACCCAGTAGAATATTACTCTGGAGACTGCAGAAAGCAGGGCTATTTAGCCCCCTAGAAATTCGTCTTCATAGATTGAGAACATGACCACCAAAAAAAACTGAGTAAGTTTAACTATATAGATGGACTAACAGAATGATAGAAAAACACAGACTCTTGCTAAAGACAGCAACATTTCTAAAATATAAAAGGACCAATATCCAGGGGTACATTATTGCTAAGGTTTGATCTTAATCAAACTATACCTCTTTGGGTACCTGTTGTTTTGATTATATAGTCCAAGGAAGACCTTGGATTTCAGCATAAAGGACAGCAGTTATTAGGACCCTCTGATTCAGTCTCTCAGATACCGTTGATTATAAGATTTATTACACATTAATGACATGTCTGAGACTGTACACATTGGCAAATTTCTTCACAAACTTGGTAAACTGATTCACAAAATTCAAAGGGTAAAAAATGACTGCTGAGAGTTAAAAACAAAAAGCTAAGTATTTGTTGGATGATGGTTGAAGTGATATTGCCCATGATGGATAAAGGGCTTCTCTGGTGGCCCAGCAGTAAAGAATCTGCCTGCCAATGCAGGAGACACAGAGACACAGGTTCCATCCCTGTGTCAAGAAGATACCCTGGAGGAGGAAATGGCAACCCATTCCAGTATTCTTATCTGGGTGTGGACAGAAGAGTCATGACAGATAAAACCTCAAAGAGCTCTGATTCTGATTTCCTTCATATTGGTTAAACACTTAAACAACAGGAGTCTTTCTTTCAGCCACAGCTTCCTTCTACAACCACCTTCCTGTTGCTTAAGATGGTCAAAGGAGTTGGTAAAGTTTCAGGCCTCAGGAAACACAGGTGTTAGAGAGTGCTGACAATCTCAAAAGCAACAATATATGTCCAGCTCCAACTTCATAATAACTCTGCTCCAGACATCTCCCATTCTTTTGTCATTGTTCTCAAATTGCAGATCCCAGGAGACCCCAATTCACCTGGTTCAGCCCAAGAGTATATCTCCCTAGGTTGAGAGGAATTAAACCAGCACAATGGAAAACCCCACCATCTCTGTCTGATGGTGAGGAAAGCAGTTTCAGAGGAAAAGTAAAGTGGTGCCATTACTAAAAGAAAATAGAAATTGGAACTTAAGGCAAATGGGAGAAAGATGTCCCTCTAGATGAATGTAGTAGAATGTAGTAGTAGTGCCTTTTATCCATCCTAGAGGCAAAGAATTCAGCCCCCACTAACCCTCTGAGGGGCTTCCCTAGTGGCTCAGTGGTAAAGAACCCTCCTGCAATGCAGGAGATGTGGGTCAGGGACGTCCTCTGGAGGAGGGCATGGCAACCCACTCCAGTATTCTTGCCTGAATAATTCCACGGACAGAGCAGCCTGGTGGACTGTAGTCCATAGGGTCACAAAACAGTCAGATATGATTTAGCGACTAAATAACAACAATAAAACCCTTTTTAGGGTCCACCGTTGTAGGGCACACAACTTGCACATATGTAGACAATAGCCATAGGGAAAGAGATGTCAGATGTCAGCTACTCATGGACGGTCTGTCAAAGCAACTCTGATAAAGAAACCTGAGCCTCTCCAAGTAACCATTGTCCCAAATATTGCCATGTTAATTCACAGAGTTTATTTAATTTTCCAGTCATTCACACTGGGCACTTTCCTAGGTATTTTGTTGTATTTGGGTCAGATACCTTCCCCTCTCCCCCTTTGTTTAAGATTATATCTTTATTATTGGGGTATAGTTGCCTTACAATGCTGTGTTAGTTTCTGCTGTACGATGAAGTAAATCAACTATGTGTATACATATAAGCCCTCCCTCTTGGACCTCCCTTCCACCCACCCCCAGTCTACCCAAGTCAGTCATCGCAGAGCACCGAGCTGAGCTCCCTGTGCTATATAGAAGGTTCCCACTAGTCATCTATTTTACACATGGCAGTGCCTAGATATCAGTCTAAATTTCTCAACTCATCCCACCCTCCACCTGGTCCACATGTCTGTTCTCTACGTCTGCATCTCTATTCTTGCCCTGCAAATAGGTTCATCTGTACCATTTTATTATGAAAATATCTGAAGATCCAAGTTACTATAGCAGCGGTAATCCTGGACCATAATTCGGTTTAACTTCTTGTGATCCTCAGATCTTTTTCTAACAATTGTTTTTTATGGCTTTCTCCTGGAGCAAGGGTCAGCAAAGTGCATACTTATGGATGACAAACCAGGAGTGACCACTGCAGTTCTAATCCTGTACCTGCATGTCAGCCATGCTGTTCCATGCAGGTACATGGTACACTTTGACCAGGTAGCCTGGGCATTAACAGCCAAGATTTGACAAACAGGGGAGGAACAAAAGAAGGTCCTGTGAAGCCATTGTTGGCTCTTGATACAATGACCTCTGCTTGCCTTCCCATTTGGACTGACACACCTGACTAATTTAATGTGCCTGAACCTCAGTTTCTTTAATTTATGTAATACAGATAATAAATCTTATCCATCAAAAAAAGACTGTGACTACTCAGCCATAAAAAGAATGAAATAATGCCATTTGCAGCTATATGGATGGACCTAGAGATTATGCTAAGTGAAGTCAAGTCAGAAAGAGAAAGATATACCATATGGAATCACTTATGAAAGTGTGAAACTGTTAGTTGCTCAGTCATGTCCCACTGTTTGTGACCCCATGGACTGTAGCCCACCAGGTCCCTCTGTCCATGGAATTCTCCAGGCAAGAATACTGGAGTGGGTTGCCATTCCTTTCTCCAAGGGGTCTTCCTGACCCAGGGATCGAACCCAGGTCTTCTGCATCACAGGCGAATTCTTTACTGTCTGAGACACCAGGGAAGTGAAATCACTTGTAGGTGGAATCTAAAATATGACATGAATGAACTTATTTGCAAACCAGAAACAGACTCAGAGCCTTCGAAAACAAACTTATGGTTACCAAATGGGAAAGTAAGGGAGAGATAAATTAGGAATCTGGGATTAACAGATACACACTACTATATACAATAGATAAACAACAAAGACCCATTTATAGCATAAGAAACTATACTCAGTATCTTGTAAATTACTTATATTGAAAAATAATCTGCAAAAGTGTGTGTGTGTGTGTGTGTGCGTGTATACACAAAAGTATATACAAAATATACGGATATGTGAATCATTTTGCTGTACACCTGAAACTAACATGACATTGTAAATCAACTATACTCCAATTAAAAATAAATTTGAAAAAAATAATATAATCAGGAAATTTTAGAAAAGAATAAAATGAAATAAGGAGCAGAAGGGAGGAGGGGGAGAAAGAGGAGGGGAAATATGAAGTTCATGAATTGGAAGAGATTTTATTGTCAAGATATCAGTTCTTCCCAATTTAATTTATAAATCCAGCACAATCATCATCAAAATACAGAAAGCTTTTATCAATATCAAAAAGCTAATTCTAACATTTATATGAAATGCCAAAAGATCTAGAATAGTAGAAAAAAATCTAAAATAAAAAAAAGAAGACACACATTACTTGATTTCAATACTTACTCTGTTTAAAGCTATAATAATCATGAAAGTGTGACATTGGCAAAAGGATAGACATAGAGATCAATGGAACAATACAATGAGCCCAGAAATAGACCCATACAAATATAGTCAACATATGTTAGACAAAGGTGCAAAGGCAATTTAATGTAGAAAGTATAAACATTTCAACAAATGGTACTGGAACAACTCGATGTTCATTTGCAAAAATATGAACTTCAGCACACACCTCATACTACAAATGAAATTTAATTCAAAATGTCCCACAGAACTAAATATAAAATCTAAAACTATAAAATTTTCTAGAAGAAAATTAGGAAAAATTCTGTGTGACTTAGGATTTTGCAATTAATGTTTAGATATAACACCAAAAGCAATATCCATGGAAGAAAAAAAATAAGTTAGATTTTAACAAATTAAATTGTTTGCTTTTGAAAGACACTGTTAAGAGAATTAGAAGATAAAACAAAGTACAGACTGAGAAAAAACACTTGTAAATCAGATATCTAATAAAAGACATATCAAGAACATACAAAGAAATCCTAAAACTTAACAATAAGAAAACAAACTAGTTAAATAAAAACAAAGATCTGATAAATATTTCATTAAAGAAGATATAAGAAGGGTACATTAGTGTATAAAAAGATGTTCTACATCATTTGTCATTAGAGAAATTAACATTAAAACAACAGCGACATTACTACACATCTATTAGAATGGCTAAAAAAAAGAAAACTGCCAATAAGGGACTTCTCTCATGGTCTAGTGGTTAGGAATCCACCTGACAGTGCTAAGGACATGGGTTTGATCTCAAGTTAGGGAAGATTCCACGGGCCACGGGACAACTAAGCCCATGCGCCACAACTACTCAGTCCATGAGCTCTAGAGCCGGCAAACTGTAACTACTGAACTCCCATGCTGCAGCTACTGAACCCTCCACTCCAGAGCCTGGGCTCTGCAAAAAGAGAAGCCACTGCTATGAGAAACCCATGCACCACAACTAGAGAGTAGCCCCCACTCGCCGCACCTAGAGCAAGCTTGCACAATGCAGACCCACCCAGCACAGCCAAAAATAAATAAGTAAATAAATTCAAAAATTTTGAAAACTGCCAATAAAAAATGCTGGCAAGGATAGAGTACAACATGTGCTCATTCACAGCTAGTGGGAATCAAAGTGGTATCAGTCAGTCAGTTCAGTAGCTCAGTTGTGTCTGACTCTTTGCGACCCCATGGACTGCAGTGTGCCAGGCTTCCCTGTCCATCACCAACTCCCGGAACTTGCTCAAACTCATGTCCATTGAGTCGGTGATGCCTTCCAGCCATCTTCATCCTCTGTCATCCCCTTCTTCTGCCTTCAATCTTTCCCAGCATCAGGGTCTTTTCAACTGAATCAGTTCTTTGCTTCAGGTAGCCAAAGTATTGAAGTTTCAGTTTCAGCTTCAGCATCAGTCCTTCCAGTGAATATTCAGGACTGGTTCCTTCAAGATGGACTGGTTGGATCTCCTTGCACTCCAAGGGACTCTCAAGAGTCTTCTCCAACACCACAGTTCAAAAGCATCAATTCTTCAGCACTCAGCTTTCTTTACAGTCCAATTCTCACATCCATACATGACTACTGGAAAAACCATAGCATTGACTAGACAGACCTTTTTCAGCAAAGTGGTATAGTCACTTTGAAAGTCTACCAGTTGCTTATAAAAGTCAGACATAGATTTACAATATGATTGAATAATCACACTCCTTGGAGTTATCCCAAGTGAATTAAAAATTTATGTTCACACAAAATCCTACACACCAGTGTTTTAGCAGCTTTTCATAATCTCCAAAAACCATCCTTCAATGGGTGAATGAATAAGTAAACTGCAGTACACAGTTACAATTGAATACTATTCAGTGGTGAAAAGACTTATTGACAAACACAACATAGATGAGTTATAAATAGATTTGGTAAGTAAAAGAGGCCAGAACCCAAAGGATATGTACTGTATAACTATATTGATATGATATTCTGGAAAATGCAAAATTATAGAAATGGAAAACAAATCACAGGCCACAAGTGTTTAGGGAAGGGGGAATGGTTGACTACAAAGAAGATGCACAGGAGAATTTTTAGTGTGATGAAATCATTCTATATGGCACTAAGCTGGTGGATACATGACCCTGTGTATTTGTCAAAACCCTGAGTACATCACCAAAAGTCAATTTTAAAGTATGCAAATAAAAAAATCAACCAAAATGTCAAGGGCTCTCCAAATGGAATACAGATTATGACAAATTATTCTAACTATATAATAAATTTATTGCATAACCTCAGTGAAGGGTGTAAGGAAAAGGAAGCTGATTTAAATAACTTTGGAAAACGGTGTTTTGATTGGAAAAGGTAAGGCTAAAGAGAAAAAGACTATTCATAAGCAGTGTACTCTAGTGTGTGCACTTGTTTCTCAAGGGATATCAGCTATGAAGCCTGAAATCTTTATGCATCTTCTATGATAGAAGACATAAGTCATAAATGATGGATAATGCAGTTATGTTACTCATTCAACCCAGGGATCGAACCTGCATCTCTTGCATCTCCTTACACTGACAAGAGGATTTTTTACCACTGAGTACTTCGGTTATAAGGGCTTCTCTGGTGGCTTAGATGGTAAAGAATCTGCCTGCAATGCAGGAGACCTGGGTTTAATCCCTGGGTCAGGAAGATCCCATGGTTGGGATCTTGGGTTGAGTTCGATCCCACAGAAAAAAGTTAAAAATAAGCTAGGGGAAGACTAGAAGGAATTTTGCAGTGCTGGATTAGAGTTGGGAGACAGCAGTATGAATTCATGCTTACTTTAATATATATACAAATAGATACAGAAATAAGTATAGGTACATGTATACATTATTGTATGTGTATATATATATATATGTGTGTGTGTGTGTGTATATATTTCCTAGCTCTTTCTTTGGGAGGATCTAGAAGTAATGATAGCCCAGTCATAACGAGGCACCATCAGTGCCCAGATTTTGCTTTTTAAATAACATTCTTTAATAAAAGAAACCAAGACTCCTTTTGAAAATAGCTGACTCTGGGACTGGGACAGGAAATATATGAGATGAGCCTGCAGCATTTTGTATTGCCAGAAGGAAAGGAAGTACTCAAAGAAACAAAATGATGGGGTGTGTTAAAGGGAAACAAGAGTGTCAAACTGAAATAGCTCCCAATGGCCAAAGTTGAAACAATTTGAGCAAGAAAATAAATAAAATAATACTGGATTATAACCCATGAGAAGTAAAAGTGTTAGTCGTTCAGTCATGTCCAACTCTTTTGGACCCTAAGGACTGTAGCCCTCCAGGCTCCTCTGTCCATAGAATTCCCCAGGCAAGAATACTGGAGCAGGTTGCCATTCCCTTCTGCAGGGGATCTTTCTGACCCAGGGATCGAACCCATGTCTCCTGCACTGCAGGAAGATTCTTTACCACCTGAGCCAGCAGGGACGCCCTTATAACTGAAGTATTCAGTGGTAAAGAATCCTCCTGTCAATGTAAGGAGATGCAGAAGACGTGGGTTCAGTCCCTGGGTTGAGAAGATCCCCTGGAGGAGAAAATGGCAACCTACTCCAGTACTCTTGCCTGAAGAATCCCATGGACAGAGGGGCCTGGCAGGCTACAGTCCATGGGGTCACCAAAGATTTGGACATGACTGAGTATTTTGATTCTGGTTAGTCTTAAATTGGAAGTAAGGACAGAAATTAGCAAAGCTGTCATTTATTAATGAAGTCCCGAACATTTGAGGCAGATTGTCATAGGAATTACTGCCTGCCTTTCTGGATTGTTGTTGGTGATAGTAATCTGGCTTTTTACAAATCCGACTTAAAGAGAGAAGACTGACTTTCTGAGCTGGATACTGTAAATAATGAGTTGATTTCCTGGTTTACAGGTCAGAGTTCTATTTTTATATATGGTCTGGCCATTGCCCATCTGTATATTCAGTTTATCAATATATATGAGTCTACCAGATTAAAAAAAAGATTGAATAAATAAATAAATGGGCAGAAGGGATAAATTTTTCTTATAGAACATATATAGACATTGTCCCTTTCAGGAGGTGGAGCTTAATCTCCTCTACCTTGAGTGTGGACTGGATTTAGTGACTTGTTTCTAATCAGTTCAGAAATGGAAACATAGTAACTTTATGGCGTTGAAACTTTGCAAGCACTACTTTGGCCAGATGATAAGGTTAACACTAACAATAATCATGTTGATAGCATGTACTCCCTGACATGATGTGATGAGAAGAGCACTTCATTTCCGTGACCTTCTCCAAAACCCATAACCTCAATCTAATCATAAGAAAACATCATAAAAACCCAAATTCAGGGACATTATACAAAGTTCTTGACCAATACTCTTCAAAAATATCAAGGTGATGAAAAGACAAAGGAACCCTTACAGATCAAAGGAGATTAAGTAGACAAGATGACTAAACATAATGTGGTTTCGTGGATAGGATCCTGAAATGGAAAGCAAAAAAGACATAAAATGTTTTTAAAAAGAAGGGGCAAAGGAAAAACTAAGGAAAACTGAATAAAGTACAGTTACATTATTATTTTTCTTAATATTAAGTTTATTGTTTTGATAAATGTATCATGGTTATAAAACATGTTAATGTTTAAGGAAACTAAGGGATGGGCAAATAGAAATTCTTTGTATTATCTTTGCAAATTTTCTGTAAATTGAAAAGTATTTCAAAACAAATATTTATTTAAAAAAATAATATGTGTCTCCTTAGGTACTTTTAAGTTGACATCTAAACTTTTTCACCATAAG
The DNA here is from genome assembly GCF_032405125.1 of Capricornis sumatraensis. Lineage (NCBI taxonomy): Eukaryota > Metazoa > Chordata > Mammalia > Artiodactyla > Bovidae > Capricornis > Capricornis sumatraensis. Next base: position 100,612,977 of record NC_091092.1, on the reverse strand, counting down.
TTTAAATATTTTCAAAAGGTATAATTTCCAACATATTATAAATATTGTTATTTTAAATTAAAACTGTCACATCACTCTTTTAAATATATTCAAGACTATAAATACCAAAGTAATTTGAACCACGCTTTTCAATTTAAAAAATACATGTGCAAGCTCTTCCCTTAACTGTCAGAAATATTAAATTATTCCTTATTCTCCTTGAACTCGTATTTTAAAATTACTTCCCCTACATAATTTAATTCTATTGAGATACACTTTTATGCTTTAAAGTTCCATTGATTACACTAACATATTTCCTTGAAATAAGAATATATATAAATTGAAACTTTAATTTTTAAAATCACCCATGACCTTAAGGTTTAAGTGTTAATTATAATTAGATTTCAATCCAGAATAAATTTTTATCAGTAATACACATTTGATCAAAGTAGACTACATTACAAAAATTTGAAAATTATTAAACTTAAAAAGTAATGATTTATTGGAAATACATATCTCAATGAGAAGAATAGAAGTTATTTTTACCATAAGGAGGACTTATGACACAGATATTTGGAACTGTCTTTCTGTTTGCTACACAGGAGGGTACTACTCATGGAAAGACTCCATGACAGAATTCTGACTGAGTGAGAAGTGTGCCTTTCTTTTGTAAAACAGAACAAAGGAGGATGTGACATAAAAGAGGAGTGTGGGAATCCAGCTTGAGATCTTGACCCCAAGTGCATTTTCACACAGAAAATATAGATAAGAGTAAATATGGAAGTTTAGGATTTATGAAGTGATCCCCTTAAAATCATCCATTCCTGTGTCCCACTCAGACTTCATATATCTCTGAGAGTACAAATTTCCCAGTTTGAAAGCTAAACTCATGAGGATGCTGAAAGGGTTGGAGTTTATCCCATGGGCTAAAGGAGAATGATCGGAGCTGCCAAGCAGAAAAGATTTTATAGTTTAGAAATAGAATCTGGGTCATTATTTCCTGGAATGGATGAAAGGAAAAAGGAACTGGAGGAGTAGTTGAGTTGGTGGTATAGAGAAATCTTGTAAAAGTCCCTATGTGGGAGCTCCAACCCTCTTCCAAGGCAGATTCTTATTTATCAGACAATGAGATCCATTAAATGGCAATCATCTCCTCAAGGAACAATTTCCCCTAGTATTCCAGTTCTCTAAGCATCAGGTAATTCTCAGTCCAACAAGTTGAACTTGTCCAGACATTACAGTGCATATTATAGAACCACAGTCCTCGGGACTACAATACAGCATGAGAAGACTAAAGCACATTTTTCTCTCTATAAATGTGGAAGAAGACATTTTATCCTTAGCATTTTCCATTATCTAGTTAGTTTCAATTTAAGGAAACCCTCTGCAAAGAATAAAACCTGAGTCCTTACAGAGGGTCCTTTACATCCCAGTGGACAGTCTGTATAAATATTGTAATGCTAGCATGAACAAGACTGTATTTTCACAGATTCCCTCATCCATTTAGCAGAAAACTATTAACTACCTAAATATCTTTGGGGAGGAGTATTTATGTAGTGCCCATTTGTCCCTGCTGCTGCTAAGCTGCTAAGTCGCTTCAGTTGTGTCCAACTCTGTGCGACCCCATAGACAGCAGCCCACCAGGCTCCCCCTTCCCTGGGATTCTCCAGGCAAGAACACTGGAGTGGGTTGCCATTTCCTTCTCCAATGCATGAAAGTTAAGAGTGAAAGTGAAGCTGCTCAGTCGTGCCAACTCTTAGCGACACCATGGACTGCGGCCCACCAGGCTGCTCCGTCCATTGGATTTTCCAGGCAAGAGTACTGGGGTGGGTTCCCATTGTCTTCTCCACCATTTGTCCCTAGATACCTATAAAATACTAAATATTTTAAATAAACCATTCTTTTCATTTTTTTAATATAAACTTATTTATTTTAATTGAAGGTTAATTACTTTACAATATTGTATTGGTTTTGCCATACATCAACATGAATCTGCCACAGGTATACACGTGTTCCCCACCCTGAACCCTCCTCCCTCCTGGGTTTGGTATCCTCTGAGTAATACCAAAATTGTGTTTTGCATGTTTGACTCTCTTGGTTAAAGGCAAATTGTGTTGCTGAACTGAAATGATATCCTGACAGGTATTACATAATTCAAGCCATGGAAAGCATATTAAGTACTGACAAGGACTCTCTCCTTGATCAAGCTTTAGCCTGGTTCCTCTGAGTCCTCTTCTATGCTAGGCTTCATCTTTGGCCTGCCATCCTTGTCCTTGAAGGAGATTTTAATATGCCACCCCAAAATACACCACCATGGATTATTTTGAGCCAAAGGCAATTTTGCAGACACTGGAGAAACTCACTACCATCCCCCTTTCTGCCTAAAGACAAGGTCTAAATTTCCTTCTGTGAAGGTGTCCTGCAGCCTCTCTCCTGTACTAGGAAGAATATAATAATTCTTAATCACCAGAGACATTTTTATCACCCCAGGTACTGCATGAGATGAGTCTGCATAATAAACATTATAAAAATAGCTCTTATCTTGCATTAGTTTACCCATTATATTTACCTTCTCACAATTTATCACCCCTAGAAGCCCAAACCCCTTTCCCTTTGCTTTGTTACTTCTCCACAATTTATTACTCTTTGTTAAAATGGTATACAAAACCCCATCCAAAGGCTTCTTTGGGTCTTTGTTTCTTTTCTGTGAAGGCTATCATATGCATACATGAAAAGCTTTCACATTTGGTAATTTTCCTTTTATCAATTTAAATTTCAGAGTCTTAGTTACTGAACCTAACAAGGTAGAGGAAATGTTTTCTCCTCTTCTGCAAACTGTTGTCTTTGACCTGCCAAGCCCAATCCAGCAAAACAAAATTCCTGCTAAGCCAGTTTCATAGGAATCTGCTCCTCCTTCATACCTAACCAAGTCTTTCCATACACTGAACCCCTCATCCTGCCTAGTGTCTTTAAAATCTACGAAAGGGTGTGGAGAAAAGGGAACCCTCTTATACTGTTGGTGGGAATGCAAACTAGTACAGTCACTATGGAGAACAGTGTGGAGATTCCTTAAAAAATTGCAAATAGAACTGCCATATGACCCAGCAATCCCACTGCTGGGCATACACACCAAGGAAACCAGAATTGAAAGAGACACATGTACCCCAATGTTCATCACAGCACTGTTTATAATAGCCAGGACATGGAAACAACCTAGATGTCCATCAGCAGATGAATGGATAAGAAAGCTGTGGTACATATACACAATCGAGTATTACTCAGCCATTAAAAAGAATACATTTGAATCAGTTCTGATGAGATGGATGAAACTGGAGCCGATTATACAGAGTGAAGTAAGCCAGAAAGAAAAACACCAATACAGTATACTAATGCATATATATGGAATTTAGAAAGATGGTAATGATAACCCTGTATGCGAGACAGCAAAAGAGACACAGATGTATAGAACAGACTTCTGGACTCTGTGGGAGAGAGAGAAGGTGGGATGATTTGGGAGAATGACATTGAAACATGTATACTATCATGTAAGAAACGAATCGCCAGTCTATGTTCGATACAGGATACAGGATGCTTGGGGCTGGTGCATGGGGAAGATCCAGAGAGATGATATGGGGTGAGAGGTGGGAGGGGGGTTCAGGATTGGGAACTCATGTATACCCGTGGCAGATTCATGTCAATGTATGGCAAAACCAATACAGTATTGCAAAGCAAAATGAAGTAAAAATAAAAATTTAAAAAAATCTACAGCTGTTTATGTGCATTCAGAATTGAGTTCAGTCTCCTTCTCTCCTAATGCAATAGTCTTGAATAAAGTCTTTCCTGATACAATTTTTCTTTGTTAGTTTCAGGCACTGTGTTGGGTGTGGTAGTACAAGAGCATATATGGTATAAGTCCCTGCCATCCAAGACCATACAATCCATTGGGTTTTGCATTAACCCAAGAGACGTTCAGTCAGGATGCTTATTTAATATCTTGACCTCCATCCTGTTATTGAAAGTTAACCATACCCTTGAAGAAGCAGAACTGGCCTGGACTTCTGAGGCTTTGCCCAATTCATATGGTAAGGAAGATGCATGAAATGCATATGGTAAGAAGGATGCATGAAATCTTCTCTGTGCCTCTTTGATGAAAAAAACAGTGTTCTAAAAGACAGATAGTGCCCAGGAAAGTAAAATAACAGATTATCAAGAAAAGCTAGGGTAACATTTTTAACATAGGTACCGGCATTCCTTCTAATTAATACCCTTTTCTTTTCTTCTTTTTTCCTGACGCTTACAAGATGATCCATGTGTTTAATACTAAGAACACCTGTAATCCAAATCACTGCTGATTAGTTGGGTCCTCAAGGAAGCAGATGCTTAGACTAATGAGTATAAGAAATTGGGGACAAAATGCCCTGAAAGATTAAAAGGGAAGAAATAGGATTGAGCAGGATGCACAGAGGATGAGATGTTTGGATGGCATCACTGATTCAATGGATATGAGTTTGAGCAGATGCCAAGAGATAGTGAAGGACAGCGAAGCCTGGTGTACTGCAGTCCATGAGGTTGCAAAGACTCAGACATGACTTGGAGACTGAACAACAGCAGCAATAACAGGGAGCACCTCAGACGAAACGTCAGACCTGACAAAGTCTTGGTCAACCCAACAGAGAACTTTAAAGCAAAGACTGCCCATTAGAGGAGTTTCATATTCAATAAAAATAGTTGGGCCCTAGTAAGGCCCACTGCGCTCAGGTTTTGGCTTGGGGCTACACCAGAAGAGTGCAGCCTCTGCTCAAAAGCAGAGGTGAATCCTGAAGGTGTTGCAGCTGAACAGCAAGTTCGTTCCTGAGTGGTACAGCCCCATGATTGCCACAAAGATGCTGCAGAAACTTTCCGTAAGCAGCAAATTGAGCCATAATGCCTTCCTTCCTTCTGAGTACTGAGTACAAGAATGTGCAAAATAATCAGCATGATTTTTTAACCCTTTAAACTGTAAGATATAACACACATTCTAAAAACTGAAAAAAACAAACATGTGCAACTCGAATTTATCCCAAAATGAACACCCATGTAACCATCATCCAGATAAATAGAATATTGCCAACATGCCAAAAGCTTTCCATATGCCTGTTACCCCAAGTACTAGCCCCCATTCCCCAACAAAAGTTAACTAGTATTCTGATTTTATTATTATGATCCTCTAGGGGGCACTTTGCTTGTTCAAAGAAATAGGCTAAATCAAACTTCTGTCTAAACTCAAGAAAATTGAATTTGGGTGGTCATTAATATTGTTAATAATTCCTTCAAACATAGGGCTCCTTTCAATCTTCAATCTTGAGATCTTACTAATGGAACACAAAGAAGTTAAAGCACAGAGAGTGAAGGTAAAGTAGTTGAGCCCTAACCAATTCTGAGCTCATTTGAAATAGAAATATCACATGTAAATTTATAATTTATATAAACAGAGAATGTGAGAGTAAATGATTATCTAAACTCTGATTCACTGCCAGATTTTCAGAAACACTTTGGCACAGAACAAGGTGTACTTGGGGCTTCCCAGGTGGTGCTAGTGGTAAAGAATCCACCTGCCAATGCAGGAGACATAAGAGACAGAAGTTCGATTCCTGGTTCAGGAAGATCCCATGTAGGAGGGAAAGGCAACCCACTGCAGTATTCTTGCCTGGAGAATCCCATGGACAGAGGAACCTGGCAGACTACAGTCCATAGGGTTGCAAAGAGCCAGAGGCAAATGAAGCGACTTAGCACTCACACAGGTGAAGGTATACTTGTTACATAGACCATTGTCAAAGCCTGCAGCCCCAAGAGAATCATAGGCTTACATCCCCAAAGTGCCAGAATTGTCCTGTTTCTATTAAGACTATTCTGAAAGGAACTGAAGAAAGACTCATCTGTCACGCCATTTATTAATCTTTTCTTTGAAAGGATTTGTATGTGCTTATAAAATTAAAATATGTTCTTATAAGCTTGAAATTAGAAAATTTACAGAAGTAAAAAGTGAAGTTCCTCTCTTAGTTTGGATTCCGCCAAAAGCAGACCCCGAGATTAGAATTTGGGGACAAGCAGTTTATTTGGAAGGTAAAGGAGCACAGGGAGGGAGTCAGAAAGTGACACAGAGGAGGGAAGGAAAGTCAATAAAGGATGTGTCCAGGGCAAGTTCTCACTACCTGTAGTTGGGGCCAATTCCCTGTGAACCTCTAGTAGATGGTGTAAAACAGAAGTTGGCAAACTTACAGAACAGGAGTAAAATTCTGCCCACTGGTTATTTTTATAAGTTTTAATGGAATATAGCCATTTCCTCTTTCTGCTTACATGTTTTCCATGAGCTGAACAGTTACGACAAACTATCACCCTCAAAGGCTAAATTACTATTTGGCAGTACAGAAAAACTTTGCAAGTCTGTGGTTTAGAGCCTGCCTCAGAGTGGTCCTATTGAAGGTGAGGAAGCTGAAGTGTTTACCTCCACTCATCCTTCATCAGCTGAGGGTTGCCCTAGGGCTGCTAACTCTTCATATCTCTGGTTGACGCTATAGGCCAGCCAAGCACACTCATATGTCCAAAGGAAGTCCTTATGTGCTTACAGTAAGAAATTACAGAAAGTCCCTTACATACGAACATTCAAGTTGTGAACTTTCAAAGATGCAAACGTGCTACTGTAGGCCCACTGTTGTACTGTACTACTATATTTTTCAAGATACTATAAGATTTAAGTTTTCTTTTTTGTTTTTGCTTTTTATGTATCATTTATATGAAAAGTATTATGAACTTATTACAGCACAGTACTATATAGACAATTGTGTTACTTTGTTGGACTTATGAACAAACTGGACTTAGGAACATGCTTTCAGAACAGAACTTGTTTGTTGGTATGGGACTTATTGTATAGGTATGAATGGCACCAACAAATGCCAAGGAGATACGAGCAGGACAACAAGAGCACTTGCTATCATTCCAATCCTACACACCTGTCAATTCCAATCACCATAGGTAGCCACTTAAACAGTTTGGTGTGTATCTTCCCAGGTGTTTTTCCATGCACATGTAATGTGTTATATACATTTAGGTGTATTAGTTTATTTGGGAATTGATGCCAGGATATGTATGACAGAGCAGGGGGAATGAGAAAAGGAAGGAGAAATTGAATAAAGGTTTATGTTATTGTGCTGGTAACTGCTATGGGCAACTGGGAACCCTCTAAGTGCCTTCGAATTGTCCCCTTGTTGCTGGCTAAAGCTAACGGTGTTAACATCCACTTAAATGAGGCCACCTTCCAGGAAGACTGAATAAGCTTCTATGGCTTTGAAAAAAACTCTGAAGCAAAACAAAAAAAGCTAAAGCAATAAAGCAAACATTTAATGTAACATGTTGACCACACACAGGGAAACTGTTCAACATAGCTGCACTTGAAACTAGGGGGGAGACTATGGGATTGTGGCTAGGAAACCAACATTGTTTACTCCGAGTCTAAATCATGCCCACAGAGTTAATCACTTCTCTGACCCTGATAAATCTAGCTGGATGAGAAAATAGTCAACTATTAGAGCAATGAGTCATAAGATACTCTGAGATAACAAATTATCATTGTACCTGCCTTTAAATAGTAACTGCCCTTCAATTATTAATATCTTAGCCAACCATTATAGTGGACATAGTATCATTACCTTCTTTGTCCAACTTTCTTTTAACCATTAAATTTTAAACACTATTATGCCTTTCTCACCTTACATGATGACTCAAAACATCATGTTAATCTGTGACCTTAATATTAAAAGAAGTGATTGCCATATCACTCATTCTTCTGCCTGAAAAAAGTGAATCTTTGCCTTAAGTGACTCTTAATGAAGTATATATTTGATCATTTTTCACAACTACAGAGGTAAAATAAATTATATTGAACTTAGGTGGTTTTACATTCTCCAGAGATAAATTTCAGGAGGACTTTGCATCCATGCCTTATTTCCTTCTTGAGTCTTAAACCTTTAGAGAGGCTTGGATGTCACACTCTTTGCCTAACACTGTGACTTGGGGTTAGGAGACATCCAGAATCTATTGCTGAAGCTAGGGCTTAATCCTTTCCCTGGTACTTCATAGTATCCAACTGTGACTCAACAAAACACTATCTTGTGCTTGCTGGGTTTTCTAACCCTGCTTATTCCAGGCAGCTAAGGAACATGCGAGGCTGAAAATAAATTTCTTCCATGCAAAATGGTCAGTGTTTCAGAAAGCAACACTGCAAAGATGACAAAAACTTAATTCACACCGCTTGATTTGTGATGTGTGGAACACAGAAGGCAGAACACATTCAGAAGGCAGAATGTGTTTATATTCTATCTGTCAGTGCCCATCTATCTGTCAGTACAGATTAGACTGAAGGACGTATACAAAGAAGGACGCAGAAGGGCCTCCCACCAGTTAACACATCTTGAACCTCACAGCCCGAGATGAGAACAGAAGATCTGGGAATTCAGGAAAGGCTGGGTCTTGGAGGGTCTTAAATTAGCCTGGATTCAGACAAAAGCCCATTTCCACCAGCAGCATGGGAATCTAATGATGGGGAATCATGGCCCAGATAAACAAGGCAGAATATCAAAGACTATTAGGCAGATCTTCTTGTATGCTATAAGGAGCCCATTCCTACTGTGGAAAATTGTGAGTGCCAGCTGTTAACTACAGCCCTTTGCAGACAGATGACCATATCTTTCATTTGGAGAGGAAAGTGTTGGAAAAGGGAGTGGTGGATGTCAAAGGAGTTGTTATAATTAGTGCATGCTAAGTTGCTTCAGTCGTGTTCAACTCTTTGCAACCCTCTAGCCATAGCCTGCCAGGCTCCTCTGTCCATGGGTTTCTCAAGGCAAGAGTACTGGAGTGGGCTGCCATGCTCTCCTTCAGGGGATTTTCCCAGTCTAGGAAATGTACCCACATCTCTTATGTCATCTTCTGCATCGGCAACCGGGTTTTTGACTACCAAGTTTAAATAAAGACTTTTCAATAAAAGATGTAAACAGATAAAGTTCTTGAAAATGAAAATGACTTATTTTAAAGTATAGCATTGAAGTCTTGGGCTGTGACAAGAATGAAAATGAAAATGATACAACACCTCAGCTCCATGGAAATTTGGAAATGATTTTTTGCCCAGCTGCCTTTAGCTTCCAGAGATTCTTAGAAGCAGACGGGTTTTTTGTGTTTGCTTCCCAAGGATAAGTCCTCGAAGTGTGCCACTTTTGTGTGCCAAACGAGAGAAGGAATTGCAGTACTCAGTTTATCTCAACCGCACACTAAATTTAAGAGCTGTCTGGAGCTGGATGGATTAGCAAGTTACAGGTAAGTGTGGTATTAGGTGGATGTTTTCTGACTGAGAAACATTTCTGGATAGGGGTGAAAGTATCCAGTATTCGAAATGTTGCAATTCCAAGTATTCTAATTGCATAGTATAGGCCGCCTTTAGGGAATGAACTTTTATTCACCAACTCCACTGCCAAAGCTCTCATTGTTTTTAGCACAGAAAAGATTTAAACTACAATTGAGAGGCATTTGTCGCATTCATTTTACATTGGAATCTTTGTGGCATTGATGTGTCTGCTCCCTGATGTCATCAAGGTTGTCATGGGAACAAAGAATCAGTAGCTTAAAACATCTGATTCTCTCTTCAAATATACCCTCATCATAAAGAAATAGAAAAAAATGTAAAAATCTGAGACAAGTGGAATCATTTTGGTGGTTTGGGTTGAATTTTGACACCTTGGGAACAATGAGAACCTGTGTAGGGAAGAGAGGCAGGAGAGGGAGAGAAATGAGAACACTTGCAAGCAAGAAATCGATACTTGGCAAACAAAAGTATTAACAGATCATATTATCACATCTGACCTCTTTAATACAATCCAAAAAATGCCTGTTATCTCTCAACCCGATCATTAAAAACAAGAAAAGAAGCAATGTAAAATCACAGCAGAAACAAAGAAACAATTAAGAGGTGAATTCTCTTTCGGTCTCAATTAGTGGCAAGGTGACCTAAGAGAGGTTCAGAGGAGAGGAAATACATAATGACTCTTTTTAAAAGAAGCCAAGCATATTATTTTAAATGAACCATTGGAAATAAGAAAAAAATGGATAGCATAAGTGAAAATTCAACTGCATGATGGAGTTCAAGTATAAATTGCTATTTGTTTACTTTTCAGTCTCTTTTACAAGGTCAGAGAACTCAAATACGGTATTCAAATGCAATTTTAAAGCCTGTGGGCCTAGTATTGCTGCTTATAGAAAAATCTGGGAAAAAGATCAGCCTAGCTATGGGCTTCAGAACAATCAGTGTTTGTCTCACAACCCCAGCCCTCCTGAGGATTCTCTGACCATTTGTTGTGCCCTTGCCTGTGGGGAGCGGGGGGAGGAGTTTTACTTCAGGAAAATACTGATTCTCTGGCAGAATGAGAGTGACCAAAAGTTAAGGTCTTTTTCACTATCACGTTTGAGGGTCATAGTTTAGATTTACAGCTTTGCTTGTGTTGGGGTATGTGGAAGAGAGGGGGAAAGAAGAGGAGAAAGGGGCAAGTGCTATTTTCTTCTCATTTAAGAATGTAGTTAGTGGGTAGACTGACATTGTAATAGGTGGTTTTAACTGGTTGCTTTTTTGGATTGAACAAGTATTTTTAACTGCCACCCGAGTTTTACATGGGAGAGGATGTGAGTTGTAGTTCATTTTCAACCCTTCTTATTTGTTTCTAGGTAATAGAAATGTGAATTGTAGCTAGCTGTTAAACTATGTAGAAAATCAAACCACTAAAACTCATTATCACAGTGAAGAAAGTAATAGTATACGTAAGAGTGAGGAACTTCTAACTGAAAAAATTTGAAATTCAAGGGTAGATGAAAACATCAATCAAAAACTACTCCATAGAAAAAATAGGCAAGGATTCAGAAAACTTCCTGGGCTGTCAGGGGCAGGCGGAGGGGAATCTCTGCCTTTATGAGTTTTCTATTGTCAAAATAATTCCCTGTAAACAAACCACCTTAAAACTCAGTGAATTGAAACTACAATCATTTGTTTTTACGTACACATCTTGGATTAAGGCTGTGTTCTGCTGGGTAATTCTCTTTCAACCTGAGGCTCCAGCATGGCTTGTTCCCTTGCTGCTGGGGTACACGTCTGATCTCTGTGTGCCCATACCGTGGAACCCAGCTGAAGGGATAGCAGCTAGCCAGGATGATGGCAGAGGCATCAGAAGACAAGCTCAAATGTGGAAGTTTCACATTTCTGCTTGCACTAACTTTCGATCATAGCATTGGCTGCTGCTGCTAAGTCACTTCAGTTGTGTCCGACTCTGTGTGACCGCATAAATGGCAGCCCACTAGGCTCTCCAGTCCCTGGGATTCTCCAGGCAAGAACACTGGAGTGGGTTGCCATTTCCTTCTCCAATGCATGAAAGTGAAAAGTGAATGTGAAGTCACTCAGTCGTGTCTGACCCTCAGCGACCCCATGGACTGCAGCCTTCCAGGGTCCTCCATCCACGGGATTTTCCAGGCAAGAGTACTGGAGTGGGGTGCCATTGCCTTCTCCGATAGCATTGGCTAAAGCAAATCAAATGGGAAAGCTAAACAGTAAGGGACGGGACTTCCCTGGTGGTCCAGTAGTTAAGAATCCACACTCCCAGTGCAGGGGGCCCTAGGTTCAATCCCCATTCAGGGAACTAGATCCCACATGCCCCAACTAAGAGTTCACATGCATGCAACCAAAGGCCACAACTAAAGATCCCAAGCACTGCAACTAAGACTCTGCGCAGACAAATAAATAAATAAATAAACAATAAGGGACAATAACAAACACTCATTCTTTCAAAAAAAGAAAAAAAAAAACTCACTCATTCCTCTCTAGAGCCAAAGCAAACCACATGGACAAGTCCAAAATCAAAGTTTAAGTAACATATATTTTTTCCACAGGTGTAAGAGGAAAGATTCTTTGCAGCCAAATATGGAGAAGCTCTATACAGTCAGCAAAAACAAGACCGGGAGCTGACTGTGGCTCAGATCATGAACTCCTTATTGCCAAATTCAGACTTAAACTGAAGAAAGTGGAGAAAGCCACTAGACCATTCAGGTACGACCTAAATCAAATCCCTTATGACTATACAGTGGAAGTGAGAAATAGATTTAAGAGACTAGATCTGATAGACAGAGTGCCTGATGAACTGTGGACAGAGGTTCGTGACACTGTACAGGAGACAGAAATCAAGACCATCCCTATGGAAAAGAAATGCAGAAAAGCAAAATGGCTGTCTGAGGAGGCTTTACAAATAGCTGTGAAAAGAAGGGAAGCAAAAAGCAAAGGAGAAAAGGAAAGATATAAGCATCTGAATGCAGAGTTCCAAAGAATAGCAAGGAGAGATAAGAAAGCCTTCCTCAGCAAACAATGCCAAGAAATAGAGGATAACAACAGAATGGGAAAGACTAGAGATCTCTTCAAGAAAATTAGAGATACCGAGGGAACATTTCAGGCAAAGATGTGCTCAATAAAGGACAGAAATGTTAAGGACCTAACAGAAGCAGAAGATATTAAGAAGAGGTGGCAAAAATACACCGATGATCTGTACAAAAAAGATCTTCACGACCCAGATAATCATGATGGTGTGATCAGTCATTAGAGCCAGACATCCTGGAATGTGAAGTCAAGTGGGCCTTAGAAAGCATCACTATGAACAAAGCTAGTGGAGGTGATGGAATTCCTATTGAGCTCTTTCAAATCCTGAAAGATGATGCTGTGAAAGTGCTGCACTCATGTGCCAGCAAATTTGGAAAACTCAGCAGTGGCCACAGGACTGGAAAAGGTCAGTTTTCATTCCAATTCCAAAGAAAGGCAGTGCCAAAGAATGCTTAAACTACTGCATAATTGCATTCATCTCACATGCTAGTAAAGTAATGCTTAAAATTCTCCAAGCCAGGCTTCAGCAATATGTGAACCGTGAACTTCCTGATGTTCAAGCTGGTTTCAGAAAAGGCAGAGGAACCAGAGATCAAATTGCCAACATCCACTGGAACATCGAAAAAGCAAGACAGTTCCAGAAAAAACATCTATTTCTGCTTTATTGACTATGCCAAAGCCTTTGACTGTGTGGATCACAATAAACTGTGGAAAATTCTGAAAGAGATGGGAATACCAGACCACCTGACCTGCCTCTTGAGAAATCTGTCTGCAGGTCAGGAAGCAACAGTTAGAACTGGACATGAAACAACAGACTGGTTCCAAATAGGAAAAGGAGTACGTCAAGGCTGTATATTGTCACCCTGCTTATTCAACTTATATGCAGAGTACATCATGAGAAACGCTGGGCTGGAAGAAGCACAAGCTGGAATCAAGATTGCTAGGAGAAATATCAATAACCTCAAGTATGCAGATGACACCACCCTTTGGCAGAAAGTGAAGAGGAACTAAAAAGCCTCTTGATGAAAGTGAAAGAGGAGAGTAAAAAGGTTGGCTTAAAGCTCAACATTAAGAAAACTGAGATCATGGCATCTAGTCCCATCACTTCATGGGAAATAGATGGGGAAACAGTGGAAACAGTGGCTGACTTTATTTTTGGGGGCTCCAAAATCACTGCAGATGGTGACTGCAGCCATGAAATTAAAAGACACTTACTCCTTGGAAGGAATGTTATGACCAACCTAGACAGCATATTGAAAAGCAGATACATTACTTGTCAACAAAGGTCCATCTAGTCAAGGCTATGGCTTTTCCAGTGGTCATGTATGGATGTGAGAGTTGAACTATAAAGAAAGCAGAAAGGTGAGTGCTGAAGAATTGTTGCTTTTGATCTGTGGTGTTGGAGAAGACTCTTGAGAGTCCCTTGGACTGCAAGGAGATCCAACCAGTCCATCCTAAAGGAGATCAGTCCAGAGTGTTCATTGGAAGGACTGATGCTGAAGCTGAAACTCCAATACTTTGTCCACCTGATGCGAAGAGCTGACTTATTTGAAAAGACCCTGATGCTGGGAAAGATTGAGGGCATGAGGAGGAGGGGACAACAGAGGATGAGATAGTTGGATGGCATCACTGACTCAATGGACATGGGTTTGGGTGAACTCTGGGAGCTGGTGATGGACAAGGAGGCCTGGTGTGCTGTGGTTCATGGGGTGGCAAAGAGTCAGACACGAGTGAGTGACTGAACTGAACTGAACTGAAGAGGGAAAAAGTAAGCATTTTTGAACAATAATCTGTTAGAGTTCTAACTAGCTATATGATTTTGGGCATATCTTTCAATCTTATTTGTCTAAAATCTCTTCAATAGAAAAAGTGAAGAAGACAGAGATGTAGTAAGGTATCATGGGAAAACACGGGCTTTGAAGTTGTATAGACCTTATTAATATTTCATGTTTGTGAAGAACCAACATGTTTCCTTTGTGGCTCTTAAGGAAATTCAGTTCAGTTCAGTCACTGAGTCTGCGACCCCATGGACTGCAGCATGCCAGGCTTCCCTGTCCATCACCAACTCCTAGAGTTTGCTCAAACTCATGTCCATTGAGTCAGTGATGCCATCCAACCATCTCATCCTCTGTCGTTCCCTTCTCCTCCTGCCTTCAATCTTTCCCAGCATCAGGGTCTTTTCCAATGAGTCGGCTCTTCGCATCAGGTGGCCTAAATATTGGAATTTCAGCTTCAGCATCAGTCCTTCCAATGAATATTCAGGACTGATTTCCTTTAGGATGGACTGGTTGGATCTCCTTGCAGTCCAAGAGACTCTCAAGAGTCTTCTCCAACACCACAGTTCAAAAGCATCAGTTCTTTGGTGCTCAGCTTTCTTTATGGTCCAGTTCTCACATCCACACATGACTACTGGAAAAACCATAGCTTTGACTAGATGCACCTTTGTCGGCAAAGTAATGTCTCTGCTTTTTAATATGGTGTCTAGGTTTGTCATAGGTTTTCTTCCATAGTCATTTCTTCTCAAGGAAATTACTGAATCGGATTCTCAGATTCTTTCTTGTATTCCCCTCTAGGGGAAATGTTGTTATCTATTGTAGCAAACAGTCCCCAGATGCAGTGACTTAATATGATAGAAGTTGACTTCTCATTTCTGACATGACTTTATGCAGTTTGGGCAGCAGTTTTTCTGTAAACCAGAGGTTAACAAACTATAATTCACAGGCTAAATCCAGCTAACCCCTGTCTTTATAAATAAAGTTTTATTGGATTATAACAATGCTGATTCATTTACATATTGTCTATGGCTACAAAAGCGGAGTTGAGTTTTTGCAACAGAGACAGTATGTTGTGCAACACACATCAAAAATATTCACTGTCTGGCCCTTTATAGAAGAAGTTTACCAACCCTGCCTCAAAGCAATAGATCAGGTATCCAAGCTCCTTTAATCATAGTTCCACCAAGATGGAGTCTTTCACTTCTAGCCATTCAAAGAGAGGCAATTGCCTCTGTAGGCATACTGTCTACGTAACTACCTTTTTCTGGAAGTGATACATTCTACTTCTCACAGTTCATTGGATAAAACTAGACACATGGTCAACAAAACCACAAACTGCAGTAGGAAATACAGAGGCCACTTTAAAACTTTCTATAAAACGGGAGAAATAAAGTGAAAATGCAGAATTTCAAAGAAAAGCCCGTGTAACATTGACAGTAGGAATATTCACAGCCTTAAATACTAAAATTGATAAAAATGAAAGCATGAAAATAAATATACAACTCAAAAAGGAAAAAACTGACAAAGCTAAAAGAACAGAATTCTAAAAAATAGAGTTAATGAATAAATTAATATACAAATAGGTAAGCTGGTTTCTTGAAAAAAAATAGACAAACCAGGACCTAAACTAATGAAATGAAAACAGGGAAAACCTGAATAAAAATGATTGCTTATGGCAATAAGGTAAAAGGAGTATGTACAGAGAAAAGGGATGGAAGTAGCTCTTCTCTGAACATAGTTTTTTTTAAGTTTTGACTTTGAATGTCGTAAATGTCTTATCTACACAAAAATCAATTTCTACCAAAAAGAAAAGTATGCAAAACTTAAAACTGAGCATAGAAAACCTAATTTCATATGAAATTGGTAATAATCACACAAAGAAAAGGGTCATTTCAAGGGATTTTGTTCATTGATATCTCTACATTCTCATATGTTTACAGAGCACATACAGACAGATTTGTGTGTTAAGATAAAAACAGCAAAGAAATCTTAAACTTAATTCAGTCATTTAAAATAGTGAGAATATTAGTAGTACAATTTTTGCAATTGTTTGTATATTGTAGAATAAGCAAAAAAGTAAATAATCTTTTGGGGAAGCAAAATTTTAAGTGTTAGAGGAAAAAAATAGAGAAATTAAAAAAAACTCTGTAGTATTAAATTTGAATCAGAAATATATTTAAACTGTTTAATTCAAATTAATATATGCTAGCTTTATCCCTGAAAGATATATTAGAAGCAATGACATCCCAGTTGTCTTGAAGATAGATAGTACTCAGATCTTGATTCTTGATGTATAAGAATCATTTCCCACTGGAAAGAATCTACATGGAAAACTGGCTGAATCTATGTCTGTGTCAAGGAAAATAAAAGGGAAGCCTGAATGATTTTAGGCTAGAAAGCAAGCAAGGATTAAAAGAATAATGGGGACATGTCAAAAGGATACAGAAGCTGGGACTTCTCTGGTCCAGGGGCTAAGACTCTGAGTTCCCAATGCAGGGAGCTTGGGTTCAATCCCTGGTCAAGGAGGTAGCTCCCAAAAACCAGGACTAAAGATCTGTAGCTCTGCAACTGAAAAAAAAAAAA
This sequence comes from Capricornis sumatraensis, assembly GCF_032405125.1. NCBI lineage: Eukaryota > Metazoa > Chordata > Mammalia > Artiodactyla > Bovidae > Capricornis > Capricornis sumatraensis. The sequence continues at coordinate 100,596,207 of NC_091092.1, read as the reverse complement.
AAAAAAAGATCCCACACGCCACAATTAAGATTCCTCACAGCCAAATAAATAAATATTTTTTAAAGGGATACAGAGCCAGTGTGAAAGGGCTCACACTGCCCCAAATCCCCAAAAGCACAAGTCAGCAACAACAACTGTAGTCAGGCAAGTGGAGGCATGAACATTTTTGGGCTACCTTCAGGGGAGGACCCCAGGGTCTCATGGTGTAAGATCAGGGTCATGAGTTATTATTAATAAAAGGAGGGCTGGCAAGACTAGATAGGTAGTCAGGGCCCTTCACCCAGGCCTGCCAGCCATTACAAACTGGAACAACTGTAGAAACCACCGGTCATTAGGACTCATAATGAATCTTGATTCTCATTAGTAGGATATTCTAGGAGAACCCTGGTCAGACCCCTCTTACAGTCCTTAAATGCCCCAAACAGTCTCCACAGAGACACCATCTTTGTTACATCTTTCAAGAGAAGAATGAGTTCGCATTTAACTACTCAAAACGTGGTCCATGAACCAGCAGCATCAGCATCACCTAGGAACTTCTTAAAAATACAAATCGTACGTTTCACCACAGACCTAATGAGTCTGACTCTTCATTTTAACGATATCCCCAGGTGGCTCTTACATGAAAGTTCAAGCAGCACTGGTTTGGCAGGCACTTGGAGGAACTTAGCTGAAAGTCGTGGGTCACGAGAATGTCACAGAGCTATGGAGGATGGTTCCTGGTATTCCTCCATATGATCCATCAAGTGTGCACCCCACCCTCATCTATTTTCCTCCCACAAATCCATATCACTGGCTTGGGAACAGATGCTTTCCACCTGTGAGAACGTGAGATGAATTAGAATAGAGCTTGGGGAGGGATGGAGAGAGGGAAGTGTGTCAAGAGAATAGTAATTACACTGTTGATAGGTAAGGAAAAGGGCTGGCAGATACAGCTGGCAAAGAGACAAATAATTTCATCTGACATTTCCTTTTAATCATGGCTTCTTATATACCAAAGCCCTAGCCTAAAGGATCAGCTCTTAATCCCAGAATCACAAGGCTTGAGGATATGCCACCAGGGTAAACTAAGGCAGGTTATATAAAGTCCCTGTGTATTAGTCTCCTCATCCATGAAGTGGGACAATGACAGTACCTACCACATAGGGCTGCTTGGAGATTAGACGAGTCAAGTAGCTGCCTGACATTACATGGCCTGTAACGTCCAGCTGTGATTTCAAGTCAGCCATGTGGCTCCAGCGTGCATCAGTGTTTCTGAACTTCTGTGCTGTGCTGCCACTGGAACATGAAAAGAGAAGAAATGAGAAGCTATCCCTCCTTCAATCATAGCTTTGATGAATAGATCTTCTTCCCTTGTAATAATCCAGAATCTTTATGAAGTCTATGAATTTTTCTGTCTGTTATGAAAAGCTCAACCTGTATTTATCCACCCACCCCATCACTGTGGCTGCATTCTGAGCACAGTGGGGACTTCAGTCACTTAATTCTAAGTTAATCAGAGTATTTGAGGCCAGGATTTAAAAAAACGTTTTGTTAGTGACCATATCAGGTGACTTGGAAAGTCATGATTTTGTTAATTTACAACACAGGGAATCTCAAGGCTTAATTTTCTGAACTAAAGTGAACTAGCTTCATTCAACGCCGATGTTTATGCCTGTTGATAACAACTATCAAAGCAATACAAGGCAAAGAGGAGAAAAATTCAATAAAGAGTACATAAAGTGAAGACACTTGTGAGGCTAAAACAGGGAGAACTGAAGTGCCATGTGATAAACAAACCAATAAGCTTTAATTGATCAAACAGAACCAGGCCATGGAGCTGTGTGACACATGTGAGTAACTCCATCCCTCTGAGCTTCTATTTCACCATCTCTAAAGTGGGGCTAATGCCAATTCATAGAGATTTTGTGTGAGTTCCAGGAGACTAGCTATGTAAAGTAGTTGTATAGAGCCTTACAGATGGTTGTTGTTTAGTTACTAAGTCATGTCTGACTCTTTGCAGTCTCATGGACTGCAGCACACCAGGCTCCTCTGTCTTTTGCTGTCTCCCAAAGTTTGCTCAAATTCATGCCCATTGTGTAGGTGATGCCATCCAACCATCACATCCTCTGTCTCAATAAGTGGTAGATGGTATCCTTTTGGACTTTTAATCCTAACAATACCAGATAGTCGAGAAGTTAATACATGCAGGTCTGTACTCACAACATCCAGGTGTAGAGGCTGCATAAAGCCAGTGCTTTTATTTAGCGAAAAATATACTTGGTAAAAGTAATATGTACAAACACACATTGTTTGTGCTAGCTGCTCCTTATTTACAGAGCAAATGAAAGGGGAAATGAAATCTCCATTTGAAGACCTTCTAGAGAGCTAAGACAGCACAATAATAAATCTAAGAGAAAAATTACCAAATACAAAGGGAAGCCTTTTAGCAATAGGTTTGAAGTCAAGGATGAAATGGTAACATTACCTTGAATTCTAAACTTTACCTTGTACACAGGTACACTGCTATCCTGTTGTCAATTCAGATAACACTAATGACTAAAACTTAGAATAAGATCTAGAATATGGTAAACACTGGAAGTATTTTATATCCATTAACTTTGTTGTTGTTCAGCCACTAAGTCATGTCTGACTCTTTGCAACCCCATGGACTGCAGCACTCCAGGCTTCCCTGTCCTTCACCATCTCTTGGAGCTTGCTCAAACTCATGTCCATTAAGTCAGTGATGCCATTCAACCATCTTGTCCTCTGTTGGCCCCTTCTCCTTCTGCCTTCAATCTTTCCCAGCATCGGGGTCTTTTCCAATGAGTTGGCTCTTCACATTAGGAGGCCAAAGTATTGGAGCTTCAGCTTCAACATCAGTTCTTCCAATGAGTATTCAGGGTTGATTTCCTTTAAGATTGACTGGCTTGATCTCCTTGATGTCCAAGGGACTTTCAAGAGCCTTCTCCAGCACCACAGTTCAAAAGCATCAATTCTTTGGTGCTCTGCCTCTTTATGGTCCAACTTTCACATCTGTACATGACTACAGATATCTATTAACTTATTTAGTACAATAACAACCATACCCAGGCAGTCATTTCATCATCCTCATTTTATAAATGGGGATACTGGGCCACAGAGAGGTGAAGTAATTTACCCAGGGCCACACAGCTGAGTAGAGGTAAAGCTGGAATCCAACACCATAAAGTCTTCTCTAGAGTGCAGGTCTTAGCCTGAGGCCATGCCACATTAGATGTTGAATCTATTTCCCATCACACAGAGAATACCATCTGCTTACGTAGATTAAGGGCTTCCCTGGTGGTTCAGTGGTAAAGAATCTGCCTGCCAACTGACCTGGGAAGAGCCCACATGCCATTCAGCAACTAAGCCTGTGCACCACAACTACTAAGTCTGTGCTCTGGAGCCCGTGCTCCACAACAAGAGAAGCCACCACAATGGGCAGCCCACGCACTGCAACTAGAGCTTAGCGCCCACTCGCTGCAACTAGAGAAAGCCCACACAGCAGTGAAGACCCAGAACAGCCAAAAATAAATAAATAAATGAATAATTTAAAAAAAAAATTAAGTGTTGACAGTTTTTTACCCCCCTGTAAAATACAAAGTGATATAACCAAAGTGGAAGCAATGCTGGGAAAACAGTAGTTCAGAATTCACTCCATTTAATGTGGAGTATTTTATTGCTGTTAGGTTCACTCTCTCAGTTTCCACATGGCCAATGACAACTCAGAGCCTCTATGGATATGCTATTCTGTATCGCTTCTAGGGCCCTGAGTAGCTTGAAGGCTCGTCAAGCCAGCTGCAAAGTGTAACTAATCAATTACAGCAGCCAGAAATAGTATATATTCATGAGTACAGCCCTGGCCTTTAACCTACAGTGCAAGACCATTTCAGAAGCTAGAAAACCAAACCTTGCAGCTCCACCTCAACTTTCACCCTGATTTCCCATTCTCAGCTGCCCCAGAGAAGTCATTTTCAGCTTAGTCTCTTGCTGATAGTCATCTGCGTCACAAAACTATTACCCGCCACGAGCCTTCCTACTTAACTCAATGTGTTCTGAGCCTGATAACCAAGACTGCTAGGGAGTCGCTCAGGACTAGAGTTAATAGGGAGACTCAATTGCATTTCACCCAGAGGAGGCTGCTTACAGGTCAGTGCTGAGATAATCAGCCAAGCAGCTTATGCCTTAGCCATCCCTGCTGCTGCCGCTGGTTATTTCCTAACTTGGGAAAATTCAAAAACATTTATTGACAAATAAAAGTGACAACTGAAATGCTAGGAAAGCTCTCTCACCGAGATTGTACACCGCAAGTAACATTTCTCCAGACAGGGTTTTGTTTTTCCTTCCAATTCCTGCTTTCAAATATTTTATGTTCACTTTCAGTCTTTGAGACTGAGAAACAATGTCAACAACAGCTTTCCCAGCCCAAGATAGCCATGACTTGATCTGCAAAAGAAAATGTCAGTGATAATAAAGCCTAATTGATTGCCTATGAGGAAAAAAGATGTGATTCGTGCTTTTATACATTTTTAAGGTCTTAAATTTATTTTCTCTTCCTAAGCCAAGAAGTATTTCTATAGAACTGTTACATAAACACAGCTTCATTCTAGGTATTGTGGTTTATACAGAATGTATCTTTATCCAATATATACCAGATATGTTACACACTAAAATTCAAATAATGAAGACAATCCTGCCATCTCAGGTTTTCATTATCAGCTACATGCTTCTCAACTGTCTGACTTTCAATCTCACCTAAAATCAGAGATTACACACAAAAGAGCTACTGTTCTGGGGGAAGACCCCTCAAAGGAAAAGAGGAAATTTATCAAAGTGCCTTCCTACTCTTTATTCTCTCTTTGTCCAATGGAAGGAGAAACAAAAGGATGGAATGTTTTTCACTGTATGAAGAAGCTAGTCACTCAGTCGTGTCTGACTCTTTGTGACCCTATGGACTGTAGCCCGCCAGGCTCCTCTGTCCATGAGATTCTCCAGGCAAGAATACTAGAGTGGTTGCCATTTCCACCTCCAGGGGATCTTCCCAACTCAGGGATCGAACCTCAGTGCCCTGCATTGCAGGCAGATTCTTTACCATCTGAGCCACCAGGGAAGCAGGCCTTAAACATCAATATGATAATCTCAATATTTGCAAAGAAAATACCAACATCTATGTTAATAAAAATTCTCAGTAAACTAGGAATAGAAGGAAACTGTCTCAAACTTATAAAGGACATCTTTGAAAAATCTAAATAATATCATACTTATCATCAAAAAAAGTAGAATTTTTTTTCAATTGAAAATAGAATTTTCCTGTAAGGTCTTAAAAAAGGGAAAGATATCCACCTTCACTACTCTATTTTACATTAGACTGGAGATTCTAGCCATCACAATAAGGCAAGAAAATAGAAAAGTCATGAAAATTAGAAAAGAAGAATTAAAACTATCTTTATTAGTGAAGCTGAGCAGGACCCTGTGGGATTCCTGGGTATTTTCTGAGTACCCCATTACTTGTTTGTAGGGAATAGACTTCAGCCTCCATGACCTTTCCTGAGTTCCAAAGGGCAGATGTGAAAGATTGTTAATCAGAGAAGGGAGGGTATGCAGAGAAAAGGGAAGAGGAGCAGCCAAGAAACAGTAGTGCAACCTTGGGCAGGATCCTGTTTCTACCTCAAAGGCTATACATAACAGTATGTGGTGGAGAGGTCTGACAGAATGTGGTCCACTGGAGAAGGGAATGGCAAACCACTTCAGTATTCTTGTCTTGAGAACCCCATGAACAGTATGAAAAGGCAATATGATAGGATACTGAAAGAGGAACTCCCCAGGTCAGTAGGTGCCCAACATGCTACTGGAGATCAGTGGAGAAACAACTCCAGAAATAATGAAGGGATGGAGCCAAAGCAAAAACAATACCCAGTTGTGGATGTGACTGGTGATAGAAGCAAGGTCTGATGCTGTAAAGAGCAATATTGCACAGGAACCTGGAATGTCAGGTCCATGAATCAAGGCAAATTGGAAGTGGTCAAATAAGAGATGGCAAGAGTGAACATAGACATTCTAGGAATCAGTGAACTAAAATGGACTGGAAGGGTGAATTTAACTCAGATGATCATTATATCTACTACTGTGGGCAGGAATCCCACAGAAGAAATGGAGTAGCCATCATGGTCAACAAAAGAGTCTGAAATGCAGTACTTGGATACAGTCTCAAAAATGACAGAATGATCTCTGTTCGTTTCCAAGGCAAACCATTCAGTATCACAGTAATCCAAGTCTATGCCCCAACCAGTAACACTGAAGAAACTGAAGTTGAATGGTTCTATGCAGATGTACAGACCTTTTAGAACTAACACCCAAAAAAGATGTCCTTTTCATTATAGGGGACTGGAATACAAAAGTAGGAAGTCAGGAAACACCTGGAATAACAGGCAAATTTGGCCTTGGAATGCAGAATGAAGCAGGGCAAAGACTAATAGAATTTTGCCAAGAAAATGCACTGGTCATAGCAAACACCCTCTTCCAACAACACAAGAGAAGACTCTACACATGGACATCACCAGATGGTCAACACCGAAATTAGATTGATTATATTCTCTGCAGCCAAAGATGGAGAAGCTCTATACAGTCAACAAAAACAAGACCGGGAGCTGACTGTGGCTCAGATCATGAACTCCTTATTGCCAAATTCAGACTTAAATTAAAGAAAGTAGGGAAAACCGCTAGACCATTCAGGTATGACCTAAACCAAATCCCTTATGACTATACAGTGGAAGTGAGAAATAGATTTAAGGGCCTAGATCTGATAGATAGAGTGCCTGATGAACTATGGAATGAGGTTCATGACATTGTACAGGAGACAGGGACCAAGACCATTCCCATGGGGAAAAAAATGCAAAAAACCAAAATGGCTGTCTGGGGAGGCCTTACAAATAGCTGTGAAAAGAAGAGAGGCGAAAAACAGAGGAGGAAAGGAAATATATAAGCATCTTAATGCAGAGTTCCAAAGAATAGCAAGAAGAGATAAGAAAGCCTTCCTCAGTGATCAATGCAAAGAAATAGAGGAAAAGAACAGAATGGGAACGACTAAAGATCTCTTCAAGAAACTTAGAGATACCAAGGGAACATTTCATGCAAAGATGGGCTCGATAAAGGACAGAAATTGTATGGACCTAACAGAAGCAGAAGATAATAAGAAGAGGTGGCAAGAATACACAGAAGAACTGTACAAAAAAGATCTTCATGACCCAGATAATCACGATGGTGTGATCACTCATCTAGAGCCAGATATCCTGGAATGTGAAGTCAAGTGGGCCTTAGAAAGCATCACTACGAACAAAGCTAGTGGAGGTGATGGAATTCCAGTTGAGCTGTTCCAAATCCTGAAAGATGATGCTGTGAAAGTGCTGCACTCAATATGCCAGCAAATTTGGGAAACTCATCAGTGGCCACAGGACTGGAAAAGGTCAGTTTTCATTCCAATCCCAAAGAAAGGCAATGCCAAAGAATGCTCAAACTACAGCACGATTGCACTCATCTCACATGCTAGTAAAGTAATGCTTAAAATTCTCCAAGCCAGCCTTCAGCAATATATGAACCGTGAACTTCCAGATGTTCAAGCTGGTTTTCAAAAAGGCAGAGGAATCAGAGATCAAATTGCCAACATCCGCTGGATCATGGAAAAAGCAAGACAGTTCCAGAAAAACATCTCTTTCTGCTTTATTGACTATGTCAAAGCCTTTGACTGTGTGGATCACAATAAACTGTGGAAAATTCTGAAAGAGATGTGAATACCAGACCACCTGACCTGCCTCTTGAGAAACCTGTATGCAGGTCAGGAAGCAACAGTTAGAACTGGACATGGAACAACAGACTGGTTCCAAATAGGAAAAGGAGTACGTGAAGGCTGTATACTGTCACTCTGCTTATTCAACTTATATGCAGAGTACATCATGAGAAATGCTGGACTGGAAGAAGCACAAGCTGGAATCAAGATTGCTGGGAGAAATAGCAATAACCTCAGATATGCAGATGACACCACCCTTATGGCAGAAAGTGAAGAGGAACTAAAAAGCCTCTTGATGAAAGTGAAAGAGGACAGTGAAAAAGTTGGCTTAAAGCTCAACATTCAGAAAACTAAGATCATGGCATCTGGTCCCATCACTTCATGGGAAATAGATGGGGAAACAGTGGAAATAGTGTCAGACTTTATTTTGGGGGGCTCCAAAATCACTGCAGATGGTGACTGCAGCCATGAAATTAAAAGATGCTTACTCCTTGGAAGAAAAGTTATGATCAACCTAGATAGCATATTCAAAAGCAGAGACATTACTTTGCTGACTAAGGTCCGTCTAGTCAAGGCTATGGTTTTTCCTGTGGTCATGTACGGATGTGAGAGTTGGACTGTGAAGAAGGCTGAGTGCCAAAGAATTGATGCTTTTGAACTGTGGTGTTGGAGAAGACTCTTGAGAGTCCCTTGGACTGTGAGGAGATCCAACCAGTCCATTCTGAAGGAGATCAGCCCTGGGATTTTTTTGGAAGGAATGATGCTAAAGCTGAAACTCCAATACTTTGGCCACCTCATGCGAAGAGTTGACTCATTGGAAAAGACTCTGATGCTGGGAGGGATTGGGGGCAGGAGGAGAAGGGGATGACAGAGGATGAGATGGCTGGATGACATCACTGACTCGATGGATGTGAGTCTGAGTGAACTCCAGGAGTTGGTGATGGACAGAGAGGCCTGGCGTGCTCCGATTCATGGGGTTGCAAAGAGTCGGACACGACTGAGCGACTGAACTGAACTGTGCTCTTTACAGAACTAAACCCCCCCTCCCGCCCCCGAACAAATGGATTTACCATTCTTCATTCCAGAGAAGAACCACCCGAGGCCAGATTAAGGAAATGCAAGCCCTGTACACCCTGATCCTTATTGGTAACCCAACCTGAACCATTGCTATAAAATTCCTCACCAAATCCTCCCAGGTTGGGACACACAGTTTTTGAGGACAGGAACCCACTGTGTTCCCCTTTGCCTGGCAAAGCATTAAAGCTATTCTTTTCTACCTCACCCAAAACTCCATCTCCAAGATTCAGTTCGGTACCAGGGCACAGAGACTGAGTTTTCAACATTATTAACAGATGATATAATTGTCTGTGTAGAAAATCTTATATCTTTTTAAAAAGGGTACTAGATTACCAAAGTGGCAGGATACAAGTTTATATAAGTCAGCTTGGGCTGTCATAACAAAATACATAGACTGGTATGTGTGTGGGGAGGCAGGAAGTGATGCTTAAAAACAAAAATGTATTTTCTCCCATTTCTGGAGTCTGGATGTTCAAATTTATGGTGCCAGCAGGGTGGGGTTCCAGTGAGAGTTCTCTTCCTGACTTGCAGATAGCTGCATTCTTGCTGCGCACTCTCTCTCTCTTCCACTTCTTATAAGGCCACTAATCCCATCATGATGACTCCACTATCATTAAGTAATCTAACCCTAAATCCCTCCCCAAAGCCCCATCTCCAAATATGATCAAATTGTGGGTTATAGGTGAAACTTAAGAACTTGAGAGGTGGTAGATAATATCAACATACAAAAATCAGTTACGTGTATATGTGTGTATAATACACACAAATATACAATTGGGAAATGAAATTAAAGAAATGAAACTATTTACAATAGCATAACTATATGAAATTCTTGGGGATAAATTTGAAAAAAAATGTGTGCAAGATCTGAAAACTATAAAATATTGCTGAGGGAAATTGAAAAAGATCTCAGTGAATGGAGAGATATATCATATTCATTGTTTGGAAGAACCAATACTCTTAAGATATCAATTCTCCACAAGCTGACCTATAGATTTAACACAATCTCAATTCACTCAGTTAATCTGTGTGTGTGTGTGTGTGTGTGTGTGTGTGTGTGTGTAAGAGCACTTGTGTGTGTGTTTGAAAAATAACAAGCTGATTCTAAAAAAGATTCAGAACAGCCATAACCTCTTTGGAAAATGAAAACAAATTGAGGAGAGCATGCCCTACCTGATTTTAAGATTTAGTCTAAAACTACAGTTAAGAGAGCATGGTATTGATATAAATATAGACAAATAGATAAGTGAAACAGAACAAAAATAAGCCCACACAAATATGATGCAATGATTTTTGACAAAGGTACAAAGTCAAATTAATGGGAAAAGGGTGGTCTTTTTAACAGATGATGCTGAAATAATTAAATATCCATATAGGAAACAAATTACCTTGACCTAAACTGTATCAGTTTTCTATGGCTGCATAAAAAAATTACCTCAAACTTTTTTTTTTTTGCTTAAAATACAGTAACTTTTATTTACAGTAAATTTATACATGTGCTGATTTGTCATGCTGATATTACATAAGAACACAAACTAAACCATACTAAAGTTTAAAAGAGAGAAAAATCAATCCTATCAGCCATCCTGAAAATTCAGAATAGTAAGCTCTCACAAGGAGGGAGCTCAACACAATTGGTAATTTATATAATTTAACATGTTACAAATGAGGAAAATAAACAAGGCATGGGGATGAGGACAGGAAAAGTACAGTCAAGATTCTCTTCATTTTGATTGTATTGCTTTCTTGCCTTTGGGGGGAAGATTTTTTACTTCAAAAGTAGCAAAATATTTGAGAAGGGAATTTACATCTTGCTGTTCTAGATGGTATTCGACCACTATTTTCTTAGCAGTCCATGTGTCTGGATAAAGTTTATAATTACTGAGAAGTGTCAACGCCACTACAAAGGAAATTTTACCTTTGGGAATGTTCTTAACGTTCATCATGTCAAACTGATGGTCTTTCAGCAACCTGTACTGCCGGGGTCCAGCCCCGGTGGATCCAGGGTAATTTGAAGTGGAGATGGAGTTGGCGCCCTAGGAAAAACTATTTAATTAGAAGTATAAAGAGAGATTAGAAAGGAATAGTGTAGTAGGAAAATTAGTGGAGAAAAAAGAGGCTGAATAACTTGGTTTACGTGGGATACCAATAAAGCTTCGAGACAAGAAGCTTGCACCATCTATGTAGGCCACCAGTGCCCACTTGAATAGCGGAGAGTGCCCCTCCTTGGGCTCCCTCTCGCGTGGATCTTAAAAGCCAGGGCAAAATTAGCAGGCTTGGCGAGCACCCACGCTCCAGATGGGAATTCAGCCAGAAAAACAGAGAACAAGAAAGAATGACACGGGTGAACCAGTCTTTCCAGAAACTGATCTGTTTTCTTTATTTTCAGGTTTGCTTATATACCTTTTGTTACACATAGAGACAAATGGAAATTTTAAAGTCATGCAGGGGTCAGCAGTCCTGACCTTTATCAAAATCAGGTGCTTCATATAAATGTATACAAGAAGGTCTTAGGGGTTTTACATCATCTTCTGGCCAGGGGGCCTAGTAACATTTTATGATCCTTTCTTTCTGATAACGGTCAGTCAATCAGAAACTTATTTTCCAGGGGTGATTTTTCTTAAACCAGCCACCACCCTCCGAAGGTACCAGATAAAGTTGCATTCCTATAGGGTGAAGGTGTGAAGGGAAGGGAAAGGGAAAGTCGCTCAGTCGTGTCTGACTCTTTGCAACCCCATGGACTGTAGCCTATCAGGCTTCTCAGTCTATGGGATTTTCCAGGCAAGAGTACTGCAGTGGGTTGCCATTTCCTTCTCCAGAGGATCTTCCCGACCCAGGGATCGAAGCCGGGTCTCCCACATTGTAGGCAGACGCTTTACCCACTGAGCCACCAGGGTGAGGGTGTAGAGGGTTACAATTAAGAAAGGAATTTACTTAGCCTAAGGTTAACATGATTAATCTTAAACTGTTACTGCTGCTACTGCTAAGTCACATCAGTCATGTTCGACTCTGTGTGACCCCATAGACAGCAGCCCATCAGGCTCCTCCATCCTTGGGATTCTCCAGGCAAGAATACTGGAATGAGTTACCATTTCCTTCTCCGATGCATGAAAGTGGAAAGTGAAAGAGAAGTCGCTCAGTCGTGTCCGACTCCTAGCAACCCCATGGACTGCAGCCTACCAGGCTCCTCCATCCGTGGGATTTTCCAGGCAAGAGTACTGGAGTGGGGTGCCATTATTTCTTCTATATGCTAGTTATATTCATTATAAGGGCAGGGAATATGGAGACTTAGCAGCAAATATTGGCCCAACAAATGAAAAACGCTTCACTAATATAATTCCTAATCAACCCACTATACTAATAATTTCTAACTTCCTAAAAGAATCTGCCTTTAGTAAGTCTAAAACATCTCGTGCCTCTCACGGTTGGGAGGCTGTAAACAATCACATGTGGCTGGACGAACCTGTACAGGCAGGCTAAGATAACCCTCAGAGGAGTTCGTAAGTTGAAACACTCTTGTCACACCCAGGAATTTTTATTAACTGGAGCTGTAGGTTAACTCCTTCTCCGAGAGAGGTGATGGGGGAGAGCCCCCCATAAAGTCAGAGGTATAGGTGAGAGCATAAAACAGTAAAGTAGGCAGACTCTGGTTTGGGGGGTAGATGCTCGGGGACAGAGGGTTTCCTGAGGCTCGATCCCGCCTTTGGGTATGCCGAAGCCTCCTTCCTCATAACCTTTGCCATGGGTGGAGTTCCTCACACTGGCTCCCGGCACTGTACTCCTTAGGCTTCTGACATGTTCCGGCATCTTTAACCTGCAAAGAAGACACGGGATCTTGAGAATCAACATACACATCTTTTAGTAATGACAGCAGTTTGTCATCTTTTCTATCAATTTCTCCCTTAATTTCTGGATGGCTGCTCATCTGCTCCCACAGGAGGTTCTTGGTGAAGGGGTGCCTGGGAGCCGGGGAGGGCTTCATTCTGCTGATTTCCCATTCAGCCTGGTTCTCTAGGTTGAAATTCCTGACTGTGCAAGCCACCTCAGCCCCCATTTCTTCACAACATGATGCTCTAAGTTACACCACATGTGGTTAAACACCCACGCGGGCGACCTCCAGGACACACTGGAGCATGTGCATGTATGGGGTGACCCCTACCTCAAACTTTTGTTGTTCGGTCACTCAGTCATGTCTGACTCTTTGCAATCCCATGGACTGCAGCACTCTAGGCTTCCCTGTCCTTCATTATCTCTTCAAGCTTGCCCAAACTCATGTCCATTGAGTCAGTGATGCCATTTAACCATCTCATCCTCTGTTGGTCCCTCTCCTCCTGCCTTCAACCTTTCCCAGCATCAGGGTCTTTTCCAGTGAGTTGACTCTTCACATCAGATGGCCAAAGTTTTGGAGCTTTAGCTTCAACATCTGTCCTTCCAATGAGTATTCAGGGTTGATTTCCTTTGGGATTGACTGGTTTGATCTCCTTGCAGTCCAAGGGACTCTCAAGAGTCTTCTCCAACACCACAGTTCAAAAGCATCAATTCTTCAGTGCTCAGCCTTCTTTATAGTCCAGTTCTCACATCCATACATGATTACCTCAAACTTTGTGGCTTAAAAGAACAACCATTTATTAACTCACAGTTTTTTAGGTTCTTACCTACTTCTGGATTATCTGCCTTGTGTCTCAGAAGGCTAACATCCACTTATATGTGGAATCTAAAATATGACACAAATGAACCTGTCTACAAAACAGAAACAGACACATGGACATAGAGAACAAACTGGTGGTTGCAGGGGGCAGCAGGGAGGAATGCAGTGGGAGGTTGGAGTTGGGATATGTAAGCTATTATATATGGAAGTGATAAACAACAAAGTCCTACTATATAGCACAGAGAACTATATTCTATATCCTATGACAATCCATAATGGAAAAGAATAGTTTTTTTTTTTTAAAAGCTTTGAAAATATGTATGTGTGTGTATGTACAGCAGAAATTAATACAACATTGTAAATCAACTATACTTCAATTTAAAAAAAGGAAAAGAAGGCTAATATCAATGTGTTAGCCAAGATGTATCATCATCTGGAGCCCAGAGTTCTCCTCTAAGCTCATGTGGTTGTGGTAGAATTCAATTTCATGAGGCTGTAGAACTAAAGTCCCTGTTTCCTTACTGAATGTCAGCCAGGAAGCACTTTCAGCAACTGGATGTCAGCTTTCTTTGGCACATGGCCTCTTCCATCTTCAAAGCTAGCAATAGATAATCTCTCCTACATTCAACTTCTCTAACTCTTTCAATCTTTTACTTCAGATAAAGCCCAGGCCTTTTTAAGGTCTCACTTGACTAGGTCAGGCTCACCCAGCATGATCTCCCTATTTTAAATTCAAATTACTTATGATGTTAATTGCATCTTCAAAATCTCATCACAGTAGCAGTTAGATTAATGTTTGAATAACTATGAAAAGATGTGTACACCAGAGCTCTTGGAAGTCAACTTAGAATTCTGCCCACTATTCACAACTTGTATCATTATAATAATTGAATTGTAATGTGACATAGCCTAAATGTACAAAAACTAAAGTAAAAAAAAAAAAAAAACTTCTAGAAGAAAATATCAGAGAAAAACTTTGTGAGTTGGGTTAGGCAGATATTTCTTAAGTATGACACCAAAGCACAGTTTATAAAAGAAAAACTGGATAAACAAGGATTCACAAATCCTTTCGAGAACTTGTCCTCAAAAGACACTATTCAGAGTGAAAAGGCAAGTCACAGTAAATATTCACCAGTTACATATTGGATAAAAGACTTGTGCTCAGAATATTTAAAGAGCTCTCAAGCCACAAGAATAAGAAAATTAGCCAATTAAAAAATGGGAGAAAATGTGAACAGATACTTCACCAAAGAACAATTATGTATGGCAAATAAGCACACAAAAAGATGTTCACTGTCATTGATCATTAGAGAAATTCAAATTAAAGCCACAATCAGATACATTATGTACTGATTAGAATGGCTAAAATTGGAAATACTGATAATACTACTGATATCAAAAAGGTTTGGAACAAGTGAAACTCTCAGACTCTTAATGGGAATGTAAAATGATACATCTGCTTTGGAAAACATTTGACAGTTTCTTTAAAAAAAGTAAACATATACCTAAAGTACAACCCAGATATCCCACTCCTAGGTATTTACCCAACATAAATGAAACATGAACTCCCCAAAACTTGTACTTATACTATTGGGTTGGCCAAAAAGTTCATTCAGGTTTTTCCGCCCAGAAAATCCTGAATGACATTTTTGGCCAATCCAATAGATTCATAGCAACTATACTTGTAATAAACAAAAATGAAAAAAACAAAATGCCTGTCAAAAGATGAAGGATTAACAAATTATGATATATGCATACAATAGAATACTATCTAGTAATAGAAAGGAACCAACTTTTGAAGCATACAAAATGATTGAAATCTCAAAAGCATTATGTTGAATGAGGGAAGCCACACAAAAGAGAGTACATACTGTATAATTCCATTTATTTACTTTCTAGAAAGTTTTAACTAATCTATACTGACAGAAATAAATTGTTGGTGGATGGGGAAAGAGCAAGAGTGAAAGGTTGGCATAAGAGAACAAAATGGCATGAGGGAACTTCTAGGGATGATGGATATGTTGTTTATCTTCATTATGGTGGTAATATATGAGTGTATACATACATCAAAATTTATCAATTTGTGAACTGTAAATATGTTCAAATGTATGTCAATCACATCTCAAAAAAGATTTTTTGGATATATAAAATCAGTAAAATGCTGGTGTCATCACCACAAATGGAGAATTTGAAAAGGGGCACTTAAGTATTGCTGAGAGCTATATTCCATGAATTCACCTCTAGGTCAAGCTGTAACAAGACTAAAACATTGCACTAAATTAGGACGAATTAACACAGAGTTATTGATAAGTGAGTAGTGGTATCTCTTGAAATTAATGTTTTGAGAGTCCTATAACTGGGCCCCACTATCCACTGTCTGCAGTGGTGGTCAGCACCACTGTTGTGTTCAGCACAGCCTTAGAATGCATGAGTCCTGGAGTGGGTGTAAGTGCAATAGCACTGAATACTCTGGGGTCTTCACTGGTGGTCCAGTGGTTGAGAATCCTCCTTTCAATGCAGGGGACCCTGGTTCAATCCCTGGTCAGGGGACTAAGATCCCACATGCCATGGGACAACCAAGCCCATGCTCTGCAACAAGAGAAGCCTGCATACCACAATGAACAAGACCCAGCACAGCCAAAAAAGAGAGTGCTCTGGAACTAGGATGTGATAAGGGAGGCAGAAGGAATTTTTATGGCAAAGTATTCCTAGAGGGTCTTTGGCCAGTAATTCAAATAAGAACCTTTTTCTGAAAGAATGTTTTCTAATCATTTTTATTGTGTAATCAATCCTTGTTCTTTGTAAAATAAGCGAGGAACTAACATACAGCAGAAAGGCATTTACTTTTATTTTTTTAACCCTTTTCCCCAAAGGTGAGTGCTAAGCCACTTCAGTTGTATCTGACTCTTTGAGACCCCATGGACTGTAGCCCACCTGGCTCCTCTGTCCCTGGGATTCTCCAGGCAAGAATCCTGGAGTGGGTTGCCATTTCCTTCTCCAAGGACTCTTCCTGACCCAAGGATCAATCCTACGTCTTGCATTGGCAGACGGATTCTTTACCATTGAGCCACCCGGGAAGCCCCAAAGCTTTGTTATAGCAGTCCTAAAAACAACACACTTATGATCTATCAGATCACTGTCCATGGCAGTATCATCTGCACTTCTGCCTTTCTAACAAGGTCTGCAGACAGCTCTATGTGCACGCTCAGTTTAAGAAACCTAATAGAGAGTGAAATAAATAATATAGTACCTGAACCCCAGGGATAGTAAATCCAAAAAAAGCATGTTTTTATGCAAATACTATTCTGAAAATCTAGAAGAACACATTGAATGCAGAACAAAATCAGATGTAAGGAATTCTCTTTTCAAATGTCAACTCACATAGCACAGTTCAGGCTATGGCTGTTGTTCCTCAAAAACTGAGATTGGAAAAATAATGAAGGAACAGACTACAATGTCACACTCAGACTCAAAACCTTCGCAAAAGTCAGAATAGATCAATTAAGGCCCACCGTGCCACTGTCCTTTCTCAGTCTCTGTCAAAACATGGATGTGTGTGTGCCCATACCTACATAAATATTTGTATATGTATATGTATGATCAGATATAACTTACCATGAAATAAATAGGAACTAGACAAAAACGATGTTTGGAAAAGTTAGCACATTTCAAAAGATAGCCTGCTATTTCAAAATGCAATGGAAGTTTTTAGTATATGTAAATGCTGAAGAAAACACAGAGGAAATGGAAGAGATGGAGTGAGGAACACTAAAAAGAGATCCATGGAACCATCAACAAATGCCTATTCTACATTTGTAATTGAATAAAACCAACTGAGGGCAGGAACCAAGTCTATCCCCCTCTGTAAGAGGAGACAGTCAGTGTTTGCTGAGTGCAGAACCTTTGAACAGTCTCTGAGACACACAGTTCTTGCTCTTAAAGGGTTTGGATCCTTGTTCTAGCTTCATGTTCCATCTACCATTTCTCAACCACTCTGCAGATTGGTTGGTCTCTAGTCTTATTTCTTGGGCACTGTGCTTCAAGCTTAGATAAGAAATGACTTTGAACTCTGGCTTTGGTTTGTTCCATCTGCTAGCAACTTCTTCCAAAAGCCTGGATTCAGTATATGCCCACCCTACCCCAGTTCCCTGGTGGCTCAGGTGGTAAAGCATCTGCCTGCAATGCAGAAGACTCAAGTTCGATCCCTGGGTCAGGAAGATCCCCTTGAGAAAGAAATGGCAACCCACTCTAGTACTCTTGCCTGGAAAATTGCATGGACGCAGGAGCCTGGTAGGCTACAGTCCATGGAGTCGCAAAGAGTCAGACACAACTGAGTGACTTCACTTCCTTTCTCTTTACCCCAGTCCCAGTGCCAACTTGAGTGAATGAAGTGTCCATCATTCTACAGGAATTTTCTCTTGACCTCCAGTGTGCTGAAGTATTCAATAAATATTCCAATGAAGTTTTAGAGGATGAATAAATGGTTGAATAGATATGACACAGGAGAGCACTTGTCACATGAACAATCGTTTTCAGAGTAAGGGTAATGTAGGCTGGAAGAGGATGACCACCATTTGAGAGAGAACTTTCATATAAAATTTTTTGAAACAGTAGATAATCAAGGAACATGCAAATTGAAAATATGGGGAAGTGGAAAATAAGAGCCTTAAACTGAAGCCTGCCTAATACAGAGGAGAGAAGAACAGATTCAGAGGGATATGTAGTGAAGTAAAGCATTTTTTTTCTCTTGGACAAGAGGTATGGAGAGAAAGAAAGGGAAGAGAAAGAAAAAAGGTGTAATATTGGTTTGGCAAAAAAGTTCGTTCTGGTTTTTCCATAGAGAGTTACGGAAAAACCCCAATGAACTTTTTAACCAACCCATTAGAAAGCCCAGAGAGTAGTTGTTGGACAGACAAACAGCAATTAAGAAGAATTTCTTACAAGTGACTGTTTTTAAATTTCTAACTTGAGTGACTTTTCTCTCACAGTTAACTGACTCCTAATAGACGTGGCTCCAATAGAATATAGACTCAATTGAGGGTAGGAATTTTTGTCTGTTTTATTCACATCAAATAGAGTTTGGTGCAAAAGAGGGGCTCAAAAGAGACGTACATAAATCTACAAAGTTGAAGGTATGATTCAAGCTAAATGATGATTTTGTATCTCCTTGCTGCACAGTCTAAATCGAAGGGGTTTATAAGTAACAGGGAACGTGAACCAGGGAATCTTCCGTTTGCCCCTTCAGATCTGTTATCCATTGTTCTCCATCCTGCTCTCTGCCTTCAGAGCTTGGTCTGTGCAAACCATATCAACATCTTCCTTATCCTTTACTTTCCAGGTGAGCTTGGCTTATGAAGACTTTTGGCAGAAGATCAGGGAGAAAATTCAATGAGGTCAGGGTATTTATTTCCATATTTCCCTCCCTACCAGTTTGCCTTGAGCTTGCTGGGTTCCTCAACCAAATCAATCTTCTCTACAAGACTCTGGCCTTCCAGGTCCCAGTAAGTGCTTTCTTATCTCCCTTCAGGCTGACCAGTACTATCTTTCCAGTTACCAGCACTAAAGTCTGTGGTTCTTGCAATATCTTTTATGATTTCTTTATATCCTGCCCACATCTTTATAAATAGTGCCTTTATTAATAACTCTTGAGATTATCCTAATTTAAGAGCACCCTCTGTTTCCTGTTGGGGTCCTGGCTAATAAAGGAAGCATTCAAATTAGCTCTTTTCCAATATAATCTCTCTAATGTGCATCTTGGCCTCTAAAAATGACAGTGCATTGAAAGTGGGTGAAGGAGGCAAATATTCATGAGAAGGAGGATGACATTTTAGCTAAGAGATTCTTCTGCAGCTGTATCTGACAGTTACAGCAAAGACAAATCAGTGACCTATATTTTTGCAAACCTTTCCATTTGCAGGCATGATCAATCTGTCCATAACATGCTATTATGAAAAAGATCACAGACTTACAGACTTGAGGAATACATAAAAAAATCTATCAGTCTGTTCCTTGCATAAAGCCATTTGTAACATTTCTTTCTTCCTGGGTTTGTAATGAGTATATGTATTGGAGAGAGAGGTGGGGAAAACTGAGAAATAATTCCCCGAGAATTGCTCGGTTCTGTATATACTGAAATTAGTCTGATTGTTTAACCATCTTACTGAGGTGCATTTTAAATGAATAGGACCTTAATTTGGGGCTTTACAGCTCAAGGAAATCCAATTATTTGAAAGAGCATAAGAAGATTGGCAAGCACATGAGCAATACCATTTCTCAGAAAATACATCAGAAGACTGAGTTTATCTTCAACACATGGCAGAGGCCATTCCAGCTAAGCCAATCAGCAAAGGTAAGTTGGCCACAACGTGAGCTGTAGCTAGACCTTGGGTGGGGGACCAGATTTGTCTTGTTCATATTTTATGGCAAGTGCCACACAGTCATTGAATGAGAAACACAATACAAACCTACAAAAAAAAAAAAAAAGAAGACACTTAATATTTGTTGAAAGAATTCATGATAAGCCATCAAAACACCACAGAAAGGGGATATGGAAGAGGGAAAACAAGAAAAACGTGACGATTTCTTTTCCAAGGGTTTTCTTTAGGCTATTTCTTTGGCTCGATCTGAGGAACTGGGCTACTGGAGCCTAGTTTACTTGTACATGTAATTATTTACATACTAAGTGTCCAGCACTAAATCATAACAGAGACACAGAAAACATGGCCTCTGCCTTCACAGAGATTATAAATTTTGTGTAGCTCTTTGATCATGGTTTTCTCCTTTGTTTTCTTTTCTGGCCTCAAGATACTTTGGAGAACTATTTGACATGCGTAGCAGCCAGTGTTTCGGTGTCTTCTATTTGCACCTCAAGCTACCCATTCTTCCCAAGTGTGACCTAGGACAGTTGCCAAATTTATCTAATCCTTTCCTTGTTTCTATCCTTTTTTCCTAACTTTTTGGCTTCATAAAAAAAAAATGAGTGGGTGATAATTCCACAGAAAATTGAGAGCAAATAAAAGCCACTGGGAAATGTGCATTTTCCTACTGGGGAACGTGAGCCGAGGTAGAGGTAAGAACAACAAAGTGAGGGACTTTCCTGGTGGTCCAGTGACTGGGATTCTGCACTCCCAATGCAGGGGACTGAGGTTCGATTCCTGGTCAGGGAACTAGATTTCACGTGCTGCAACTAAAGATCCCACATGCCACAATGGAGATCGAAGATTCTGCATGCTGCAACTAAAACCCAGCGCAATCAAATTAATTTTTTTTTTTTTTTAATAGCAACAAAGCGAGACAAAGCTTAGCATGCCTGCACCGTGACTGGGTACTAGAGGTGCTTCAGCTCTGGCAAATGCCTCGGTGGCTTTCACAGCAAAGGTGAGTTTCAAAAGTCCTTTCAAAAAAAGATTTACTGAAAGCTTGGTGCAGGGGCGGAATACTGGGGACAGCTGAAAGTTAGCTTTAGCCTTGGCTTTTATCCAAAATGTAATATTCCTTTTATATCTCAACCTTTGAAAAGCTGATTAGCCAAACACCCACATCAACATTATTTCTGACATCCTTGAATAACGTCCATGTTATTAAAAAGGGATGTCATTCTTTCAAATGTATCATTAACATCTGAGTATTTACTTTTAAATATGTATAAATTATCTATAACCCGGAATAAAAATCTATTGATGAGATTTATAATGTCAAAATTCCATCAGTCCATTGAAGAATATATATATACATATACATAAAATGAGCAAGATATAATTTTTAAGGATGTAATTGCTATATTTCACTAATATTTCAACATATATAAAACTGAATTACTTTTAAAATAGGATGTTTTATGCAGTTGTTATTTTTGCCCACTCACTGTTTTTTATTGTTGCTGTTGCTATTGTTAAGTTGCTAAGTCCTGTCAGACTGTTTTGCAACCCCATGGGCTGTAGCCTGCCAAGCTCCTCTGTCCATGGGATTTTCCTGGCAAGAATACTCGAGTGGGTTGCCATTTCCTTCTCCAGGGAATCTTCCTGACCCAGGGATTGAGCCCGAATCTCCTGCATTGGCAGGCAGATTCTTAACCATTGAGCCACTAGGAAAGCCCCTGTTGTCTTATTAAAAGTCCTTAGGTAATAGAAGAAACCATGGGTACCTGAAGAAGGTAAAATGTGCCCAGGGTGCTGTGAATCTTGGCGAAGAACAGACATAGATCTCTTTCCTAGATAAGAGCCAAGGAACTGCTGTCCCTTGGTTTGAGCCCACTTAGATCAAGATTTTCACCTCAAAAAAGATGAGACTCAGAGACCATAAAGGACAGTCCTGCAGTTATTCTACAGTGACCTAGGCTAATCTCTGTCTCTTTGGGGGCAGTCTAATTTGGAATTTTAAGGTCCTTTCCCACACAGACCCAGGGATCAGTTAGTCCAACATCTTTCTCCTTTCACAGATGACAGAATTAGATGCCAGAAAATTATGTGACATATTTATTGTCACAAAGCTAAATGAAGCCTAAGTATTACCACTCTTGAAGAAATAAGAATGAGATAATTAAATTAGGAGAGACCAATCTCTGATATGCAAATCTATTTAATTAAAATATATATTTGAATTAAATAAATATAGATGGAAATGCATTCCACTGGTGCATTTAGGTTGGCACACTGGACAGGCATCATATTAATAAGTGAACCAAGCCTTTTTATTAACATTGCACAACCTTCAGGAATAATTAAAATCCAGTTCCCTTTGAAAATAAACCCTCCATCTTCCATTTAGGATAGTGATTCTCAAACCGTGTAGCTCAGAGTTCTCTCAAGGTCACAATGTGGGGGTAATGGGACTTTGAGGACCTTACTTCCTTTGCTTCAACTGGAACATCTCCATTATCCCACTTCTGTTCATTTCATATATTGAGGGGGAAATAAATTCACATTGTATGTGTGCATACACACACACACATATGCAAGCGTATATGTATTTTTTCTTATTCTAAAATAAGTACAGATGGGAGGACTTCCCTGGTGGCCCAGTGACTAGAATTCCATGCTTCCAATGTAGGGGCCCAGGTTCCATTCCTGGTCAGGGAACTAGGTCCCACATGCTCCAGCTGAGAGTTGACATGCCATACCTAAAGATCCCACATGCCACAACTAAGATCTGGCAGGGCCAAATGAATAATACAATAAATTTTTAAAAATAAATATTTTAAATAAATAAGTACAGGCTGGACATGTCTGCACCGTGTGCCTCCTGATACGATATACTAAGAACAATATGCCATTATTTCATTGGCATTCCTGATAAAGATGCATAACCAGTTCTATTCATGAGAAAAAGACAGATGAACCCAAAATGAAGGCCATTCAGTGATGTGCTAGAGTTGGCTCATGCATAAAGCTCCTGAGAGCTGACTGTGCACTGTTCTCTCCAATGGCCCATTCAGCAACACCACATCAGAACCTTGACATCAGCCACCGTGGGGATATTTACACCATAGAAATTAGGAAATGCTACACAGCAAAAAAATTTTCAGCTAGACATCTATTAAACATTTGCCAGATCACTGCTGGACATTATACAAAATAATTGGCCTGTATGTTTTGAAAATGTAAGTGCTATGAAAGACAAATAGTGCTGAGAAAATTTTCTGTATTAAACTAAAGAATCACAACAGTTAGGTACATGCATAAACACTGATTGGTTCCTGGACAGGAAACATATTTTGTTCTCAAATATATTCGTGAAGTAATTTATAAAACTGTGATATGAATTTTAGATTAGATAAAACGTTGGCTAAGACTCCACACTCCCAATGCAGCAGACCCAGGTTTAATCCCTGGTCAGGGAACTAGATCCCACATCCCACAACTCTGAGTTCTCATGCCTCAACTAAAGATCCCACATGCTGCAACTAAGACTGAAAATCTCATGTGCTGCAACTAAGACTCAGGGCAGCCAAATAAACAAATGAATAGTTTTTAAAATAATATTATTTTATATAATGTTAGTGTAAATATCAAGTTCAGGAAATGTAACATAATACAATATTGTTAATGGGTAAAGGTGTAAGATGTATTCAGTATGCTATAGAGTGATTCAGGAAAAATACTACTTAAAAACATACAGAGAGAGAAAATGATAAAGCAATGTCGAAAATATCCAACTGGTGCGTTAGGTATACAGAGATCTTTGTACTCTTCCTGCATTTCCTCGGAAATTTGTTGCATATGCATTTCTTAACTTTTCATTCTGAGAAAATTTCGAACATATGGGGAATCCATTAAACCTTGCCAATCATCAAAGTAAGACATTAAAATCATATTTTAAATCATTAAAATAATAGAATCATTTAAAATGATAACACCCAATGCTAGCAAGTGAGGTGAAAATGTTTGGTGGATTTTAAACTCCCACAAACATTTTGGAAAGCAATCCAGTAATATTTCAAAAGCTGTCGAAATATTCATAACCCTGTGACTATGTTTCTCTTTTTAAATTTGAGACTGCTCTATGGTGCAAAAATTATAAAGAAACTCATGAAAAGCTATAATTATTAAGACTGTGTAACAACATGGAAGAGGTATTTTTATGTGAAAAGTCAAAATATAAAATATTCTATAACTACAAAATTATTTAAAATACGTATATGAATACTGGAAGGCAATACAGAAAAATGAAAGCGGTTGCTCTATTAGTACCATGAAATAAAGAGAAAGAGGTTTTCTACATAAAACATCTTTTAACTTGTGATTTATAGCTGTATGGTTAAAATATTATAACTTTCAAATTGCGATTCATTTTTATAAATATTATAACATTTGCTATAAAAAATAAGTTCAGAGAGGGACTTGAACCCACAACACTGACTCCACTGCACAATTTTCCCATGGCCTGAAGCTGCATTAGAAAATAGGAAGTGCAGATCTTTTGAGATTATTGGTGGGCTTTTCCTTCTTTTTGACATCCTTCTTCCTAATGTCCCACATTTCAGATGCATGCTCTGTGTTTCTGAATAGCTGTGGTGGTGGTGGTTTAGTCGATAAGCTGTGTCTGATTCTTGGTACCCCATAGACGCTAACCTGCCAGGCTCCTCTGTCCATGGAATTCTCCAGGCAAGAATACTGGAGTGGGTAGCCATTCCCTTTTCCAGGGAATCTTCCTGACCCAGGGATTGAACCCAGG
Organism: Capricornis sumatraensis; assembly: GCF_032405125.1. NCBI lineage: Eukaryota > Metazoa > Chordata > Mammalia > Artiodactyla > Bovidae > Capricornis > Capricornis sumatraensis. The sequence goes on along the minus strand of NC_091092.1, from coordinate 100,571,530 downwards.
TCTCCTGTATCACACACAGATTCTTTAAGAAAAGTATATATCACAGACAGTAATCCCCCACTAAATACAAAATGCCACATTTCCACTCCTAAAAGGATTCACATTTTAAAAATGCTGGGTTGGCCAAAAAGTTCGCTTAGGTTTGGGGGCACTCTGCCCGAACGAAGTTTTTGGCCAACCCAATAGAAAGCATTTACAGAATACAACCACAGACCCAAATGACATGCTATAAGCTTCAAAGTACAAATACAGGGAAAAAAACATACATGAAAGTAATTTCTAACAGTGATATTTCAAAGACACTTGAGGAGCAGCAAGGAGAGTGGTAGAAGAGACTTTCCTAGGGCCCATGGAATGATGTCATGGGAAACAGCCAGTGCCCTGGCTCTGAGGCACCATGTCTCACACAAACTCTACACATATGCTATTTTTCTTCCTCCACTCCCCTGTCAGCTCAGGCACTAGCAAATGATAGCATTCTTCATGCTGAGTTTTTCTTTCTCCCAGTCACTTGTTCGTAAATTTCCCCTACTGCATCACTGAAATCTGTCCCAACACTCCTGATAAATACCTCATGCCCTTACCTCCTATCATCCATAACATTATCGCCCTCTTTCCTAGGGTTTCTCTTTATATTCAGCTCCAAAGACTCCAGTGAGTGTTTTCTCACTGTTCATCTTCTTACAAAAGCAGGGGAAGAAAAAAGTCAGCTTTCCAACTAATTGGATCATTTCCATGCGTTTTTAAGAAAGAGGGCAAAATGGTCAAGCTTGCTTTCAAGAAGTCTTCAAGGCATCTCTTCGGCTGTTTTTCTGAACTCCACTTCTCTGCTCTCTCTCATTAGCTCTCATTTCCTCTCCTGCAAAGCTGAAGAGCCAGGGTCAGGAAAAGGCTGTGGGATGGGTTGTTTTGACAAGTACAATTGCAAAGGAGGTGTTCTTTATAGCCATAAGGAATTGTTTTGGAAGCTTTTCCTCTGAAATAGTTTGGGAAACATAGAAAACACAATGCAATCATATAGTTTATAACAAATGTGTAACAAGTGTGAGCATAAATACTACTCTATTTATTGTGTGGCTAGGGATAATATGAATTTGCACAGCAGAGAAATACGAAGACCCAATCATTTGAGTGGGGTAATACTCCTTAGAAAGTGAGTGTAAACTCAGTTGTGTCTGACTCTCTGCAACCCCATGGACTGCAACCCACCAGGCTCCTCTGTACATGGCATATACTGGAGTGGGTTGCCATTTCCTACTCCAGGTGATTTTCCTGACCTAGGGATTGAACCTCCATCTCTTTTGTCTCCTGCATTAGGCAGGTGAATTCTTTACCACTGAGCCACTTGGGAAGCCCAAAGAATCCACCTGCGAATGCAGGAAACATGGGTTTGATCCCTGATCCACGAAAATCCTACATGCCATGGAACAAAGCCAGTGTGCCACAGCTATTGAGCCTATATCCCTATGCCATGGGATTGGCCAATGTGGATGCCGGTAGAGTCTCTTCCAATCACCTAAGAGTTGCTGACCCTAGGATGAACCATCAACTCACCAGCATCTGTGCTATTTCATTCTCGCTAACATCTTCCTTCCTTCCTTCCACTTCCCACCTTTAGTGGATGTTGTGATTTTTGCATAACCCAGATCCCACCTGAAGACTGAGCACTTTATCAGTTTATCCCCAGCTGCTGAGCATGTTGATGGTAGATAACCCCCTGCTTTCAGGCCCTATAAGGATTGCTTTGGTGAAAAAAAAGTCCCCTTATCTAAGGTCATCCCCTGCTACCCACTCAATAACTCATCAACATAGGAGTATAAGGGCTTTGGTTGAGATTGCATTACAGCCTAACTTCTCCCTCTGCCTAGTCTTGCTTTCATCCTTCCCTGCATATAATAATTACCCTGCACATTAATCTCGGTTTTAGCCTAATTTCCAGGGAATTCAACCTGCAACACCACTCTGAGGTGTTTCAAGAAGAAGAGAGATTTCATAGCTGGAATTAAGCCACAAAAGTGTTGAGCAGATGGAGGGGCAGAAAGGGGAAGGTGGATGTTCTCCAGAAGTCAGGAAGAAGCTTCTACTGCCCAGGTATGTTCCCAGGGCTGTGTGTTGACTAGTCTAGAGAAGAGGCCACATACAGAGCACTTGCTGAAATGAGAGTCAATGCCCAGTTAACTATGTGATGATCCATAGCCATTCTCCAAGACTCCAATACCTTCTGTGTATAAGTGGGAGTGCAACAGAAATCTTCTTTCCCATCATCTTTCAAATTATTCATGATGACACCAGTATTTGCAGTTACCATAGGAAAAGAACGCTGCTTTGGGCTTATTATTCTGTTGTGTGTGTTTGTGTCAGTCGCTCAGTCATGTCCGACTCTTTGACCCAAGGGAGTGTAGCCCGTCAGGCCCCTCTGGCCATGGAATTCTACAGGCAAGAATACTGGAGTGGGTTGCCATTTGGTTCTCCAGGGGATCCTCCTGACCCAGGGATGGAACCCGGGTCTCCTGCATTGCAGCCAGATTCTTTACCATCTAAGCCACCTATGCTGGTAAGGAAAGGAAATTCCAGAGGTTCTCACTAGGCCATTATAATAGGAATGGCTGCCACTGTATGATCCCAGGAGCCAATGTTCAGATTCTGCCAGATGTTCAGTATGTCTATCCTATCCAGGATTCCAACACCAGGGAAATGATCATAGTCTTTGCCTAAAACTCTACTAGTCACCTAGCCTCTAACCACCTAACCTCTAACACCTCCCCTAACCACCTAACCTTCCTGGCCACCACCCTGTGGCCCACAGCAGCAATTGAGAGCTCCAGGGTTAGCACTGAGCCTCCGTCTGGTTACCCTTGATACGGCTCTTTCCCATTCCCCATTCCATGTTCACTCTGAGAAATGGCTCTAAGACTTTGGGAAGAAGTTTAAAGGCATATTTACAGCAGAACCTTATGGCCATGTCACCAGGATTCTTCTTTCAAGAGATCCACCATCCCCGTTATTCAAGGGGCTTTGTTTCTTTGACCTGGCTTAGGTCAGGTCTGTGAGAAGCCATGATTCTGTGATAATTCAAGTATGGTCTCTCTTTAAGCTTGTCACTATGTAACACACATTTTGTGTTACAATAGAGATGATCCTGGATTCTATAGCGCGTGGGCTCGTCTTGCCATGAGGCAGCTAAAGCTGAGTGACCAGAGGACAGGGAGAGGTGCCACACTGACCTTGGCCTGCTTAGTCAGCCATGCAAAGAGGGTTTAATTATGGACATACATACCTTGCTTTCCTAAGTCCCTGGATATGTGCCATCTGTTAAAAGAAAGAAAGAAAGAAAGAAACTACAAGCTCTCCTACACATCTTACAGAACAAATACACTCAGTTCAGTTCAGTCACTCAGTCATGTCCGACTCTTTGCAACCCCATGGACTGCAGCATGCCAGGCTTCCCTGTCTATCACCAACTTCTGGAGCTTGCTCAGACTCATGTCCATTGAGTTGGAAGTCAATAAAAACATTATATCCTGTGAGTCGTAGTAATGCTCCAAGTTCAAGCCCCAAGTCTTAGGATAACTTGTTTGAGGTCACACATTTGGAAGAGCTGGGCTGTACTCTCAGGCTTGCCTCCATCTAACTCCCATTATAGCCTTCTGAGTGGATAGATGAAGAGAAACAGCATGCTTGCATTAAAAGTAACACTAGGCAGAAAACTTCCAAAACCTAGTAATAATAATCAAGGTGGAAATCCACCTTGAAGTTTCTGTTTAAATAGTAACAATCAGCACTTTGGAGGCAACATGACATAGGGAGTCAGTGATCATTGTTCGTTCCCTCTGGGGCACTTAAAATCCAACCAAGACTTGATCATTTAGTCAGGCAGGACCTGGCTCCTTAACTGAATATGAAACCTAAGGACTTTGGGGCCTGGACATATTCATACACAAGGCATCACACTTCAATAATTAACCATATATTTGTGGTAAAATGTTTTTTTGCCACAAGTGCTCTTTCTTTTTCTAATTAATCAGGTTCATTAGATTTCACTCATATGATTTTAAAAGAGACGGATCTTCAACACAACATCCATTTTCTAATCAACACATGAAATAGGGTAATTCTTGTCCATGCCTCCGCCTGAAGTTAGGAATTCATTCTTAGTTTCTAGTAGGAAAAAACATCCCCTTGCCCAAAGCAAAACAAAATTATGTAAAAGCAGACAGAGTTCTTCCCTCCCCTAATTCATTTGCAATTCTAATGTTCACTCATATATATTTTAGGCACTGATATATGATGAAACTGTTTATTTTCCAAAGTCAAACGTGGCATGATTATTTTTTTCCTCCTTCTCTCTTCTTCATTCTCTCAGGGGCACTTAAAATCAGTTTAATTCTCCATCAACTTAACTCACATTTTCTTGGCTGTGATTACAAGATCATCTCAAAAGCAAAATTTACTGGAACAGGCGTTTCTCACTGTTTTCTTCAGCCTTAATAATGTTAAGATATTATAATGTAATCTTATTAAGATATTAACAAGTACAATGAATACAATGATTATATTGATGAGCTCTCATTTGTGAAGTATAATAAAAAGAAGAAGCAAAGTTCAGTTAGTCTTGGAAAATCCCAACTCCAAATTTGATTGAAAATCTATTAATGAAGTGCTGGTTATTATGGATAATGTGTTGTTTCACGACTACGTTCCTAGAAAATGTATCATTGAAGATACTAAGAGTGTCTGATACTCAAAATCCATTAAGAAAATATCTGCATTACTAAATTTTCATAGCTGCTTGCTGCTGCTGATGCTAAGTCGCTTCAATCGTGTTCGACTCTGTGCAACCCCATAGATGGCAGCCCACCAGGCTCCCCCATCCCTGGGATTCTCCAGGCAAGAACACTGGAGTGGGTTGCCATTTCCTTCTCCAATGCATGAATGTGAAAAGTGGAAGTGAAGTCGCTCAGTCGTGTCCGACTCTTAGTGACCCCATAGACTGTAGCCCACCAGGCTCCTCTGTCCATGGGACTTGCCAGGCAACAGTACTGGATTAGGGTGCCATTGCCTTCTCTGCATAGATGCCTGAGGACACTCTAATTATATAGTGAACACCATGGCTCTGAATAGAAAGCAACTTGCCAAGTCATTTCAAAGTGGCAAACCTAATACTGCTTTGTTTGAAGAAAGAATGTTAGAAAATGACTCTGCCATTTTTTTTTAAATTAGTGAACAAGTCCCCAGCCTCCCTGTGGCCCAGAGGGAGTAGAAATACAACCCAAGTTGTACCTTTTTGTCTAATAGTAAGGAAAAGAAAAATAAAATGGACAAACAAAATGTCTGGCAGAGGGGCAGTATTCACTGCAGTCTCTGCAGAGTGACCCAGACCTGGGCACAGAAAGAACCTTTCATGAGATTAACCAAATAACATATCTGATATCCTGAAAGTGTTAGTCGCTCAGTCATATCCAACTGTTTTGTGACCCCGTGGACTGTAGCCCACCAGGCTCCTCTGTCCACGGGATTCTCCAGGCAAGAATACTGGAGTGGGTTGCCATTCCCTTCTCCAGGGGATCTTCCCTACCCAAGGATTGAACCAGCATCTTTTGTGTTTCCTGCATTGCAGGCAGATTCTTTACAACTGAGCCACCAGGGAAGCCTGATCTTCTTAGAAGTTTACAGCATATTTGCATTATGTCTATACATGTGAAAATTGAAAAGCCTTGTTCACCAAGATAGATAAACCAATGAAAATCATTTAAGCCACTTCACTCCCAACTATATGCTAAAAGTCAAACAGTTATGTCACCAGAAATCATTTTTAATGATGAATCAATTGTTAATCTAATGAGGTCTGCTTCAAAAGAAGGAATTAGAAATCACATGATTCACAAATAGATTTGTTGCCCCAGTCAATTCATTCATTCACTTCCTAGTTTCTGGAAAGTATGTTAAAAACACTTCACTAAAATTTATAAAATGGCAGTTTATTATTACTCTTTCACTTAGCAGTACCTTGTATAATATCATATATGCAGAAAGGAAAAATTGAGATGCTAAGCTTTTATACACTGTTTATTATTATCATGTAAGTTAAATGCTGTTTTCACCAAACTCTTGGAGCAGAAAAGAGACACCAAGACAATGGTGAATGAAATGTCTCATCTTCTCTTTATTAGTAATGTTTAAAATACAGACATAATAAGCTTTGTGAAAGACTGGTATTTCCCATTATGCTTTGATTTTTTTTTTTTTTGAGTTTTCATATCCTTAGAAGGACAAAGTGTGAAGCCTTGTTATGAATTGTCAGGTAGATGAAATAAGGTATGCCATCTTCATTTTTTTTTCCTCCATGCTTCTTGTGAAGTTGTGGCATAATAATGCTACTATTCCCTACAGAGGCAACCTCAATAATGCATCCTTAGGTGCTGATCTTGTCCCTAGAAGCAGACCCTGAGTTGAAGATTCATGTGTGAGTGACTTATTAAGAAAATAGGTGTTCCTAGCAGAAAGCAGGCAGGGAGTGAGGAAAGCAGAGCAGAGCTGGGGAAGAAACACACCAGGAGTGGGATTCCATGTGTGATCTTAGTTCTTGGACCAGGGATCAAACCCACTCCCACTGCACTGGAAACTCAGAGTCTTAACCACTGGACCACCAGGGTAGCCTTTGGGCTTTTCCATTCCAGTACCAGTCAGCCATTGACTATGAGCCACAGTGGGCGTCAGGAGGCGAGGGGATGGAGGGACATAAACGCCAAGCACTCCTGTCTCTCAGTGTCCCCAGATAAGGCAAATCTAAGATCATGTCGTCCAGTCCCATCACTTCAAGGCAATTATATGGAAACGGTGATAGATTTTATTATCCTGGGCTCCAAAATCATTGAGAAAGGTGACTGCAGCCATGAAATTAAAAGATGCTTGAGCCTTGTAAGGAAAGCTATGACAAGCCTAGACAGTATATTAAACCTAGACAGTGTAGACATTTGCCTACAAAGGTCCATATAATCAAAGCTATGGCTTTTCCAGTAGTCATGTACAGATGTGAGAGTTGGACCTTAAAGAAGTCTGAATGCCAACGAATTGATGCTTTTGAAGTATGATGCTGGAGAAGACTCTTAAGAGTCCCTTGGAAAGCAAGGAGATTAAACCAGTCAATCTTAAAGGAAATCAACCTTGAATAGTCACTGGAAGGACTGATGCTGAAACTGAAGCTCCAATACTTTGGCCACGTAATGCAAAGATCTGACTCATTGGAAAAGACCTTGATGCTGGGAAAGATTGTGGGCAGGAGGAGATGAGGTGGCAGAGGATGAGAAGTCTGGATGGCATCACCAACTCAATGGATATGAGTTTGGGCAAACTCTGGGAGATAGTGAAGGACAGGGAAGCCTGGCATGCTGCAGTCCAAGGGGTGGCAAAGCGTCAGACACAACTGAGCAACTGAACAACAAGACAACCCTAACAGTTCAAGGGTACTTCTATAAAGAAGGGGGCAGGTATGAGTCACTGAGAGCAAACCACGCAGAAGCTGGGGTTTGGGCAAATAGCATCAGTATAGGGGAGCAAGGCAACAACAGTAACATCATCTACTCCGTCTTCAATTAACTTACTCTCCTTTCCAGTCTCACTCTCCCCATGCTTTTGGTCTTGCTTCCTGAGATCACATCCCAAATAAACTACTTGCACCATAAACTTGTCTTAGGTTCTACTCTCAAAGTCACACTAATGAGTGTCTCCTCCCATTAGGAGGAATAGTTTTCAGGCTCTTCCTCAAACTAAGAAGGACTTCCTCCATACCTAGATACATTCAGAGCAAAGCTTCTCTCTTCAAACTTAATTTTATTTATTGAGTACCATATAACCATTTACCTCTCTACACACAGAGTAAGCAACTGTTCTGTATAATTTGCATTACTTGAGAGTTATTTCCACTGGAAGGAATCTCCCCAGTAGGAAGGAACTCAAAGTTTCCCAGTGGAGCTTGCCATAATTTGCTGTATTTATTGTTGGTAATTCTACATCAGCACCATGTGCTGTAGCCCAAGTAATATAAGTAGAAAAATGTGTTTTATAAAAGTGATCAGTCTTGATTGTACTCTTTGGATGCAAGGAGTCACTCCAGCTTTCCCCTCCTTAGTCCTTTCTTTCTTGTTCCACTCTCGAAACCTAGGCAATGAGTTGAAATGATTTCTATTTGTTCTTAAAAACACGACTTGAAGATACAAGGGACAGACTTGAGAAAATATTTGCAAAACACATACCTGATTTTTAAAAAAAAGACTTAAAAAATAAAATAAAAGACTTGCCCTCAAAATTTAACAGTAGGAAAACAAGCTAATTTTTGAAAAAATAGGCAGATCTGAACAGACACTTCACCAAAAAGATCCAGGCGACAAATAAATACATTAATAGATGTACAACATCATTCATCACTGCGTGTATGCTAAGTTGCTTCAGTCATGTGCGACTCTTTGTGACCCCATGGACTATAGCCCACCAGGCTCCTCTGTCCTTGGGATTTCCCAGGCAATAATACTGGAGTGGGTTGCCATGCCCTCCTCCAAGGGATCTTCCTGACCCAGGGATCGAACCCACATCTCTTAAGTCTGCTCTATTGGCAGGCAAGTTCTTTACCACTAGTGCCACCTGCGAAGCCCCAGTAGTCATTAGCTCAGTTCAGTTCAGTTCAGTCACTCAGTCGCGTCTGACTCTTTGTGACCCCATGAATCTCAGCGCACCAGGCCTCCCTGTCCATCAGCAACTCCCAGAATTCACTCAGACTCACGTCCATCAAGTCAGTGATGCCATCCAGCCATCTCATCCTCTGTCGTCCCCTTCTCCTCCTGCCCCCAATCCCTCCCAGCATCAGAGTCTTTCCCAATGAGTCAACTCTTCACATGAGTTGGCCAAAGTACTGGAGTTTCACCTTTAGTATCATTCCTTCCAAAGAAATCCCAGGGCTGATCTCCTTCAGAATGGTCTGGTTGGATCTCCTTGCAGTTCAAGGGACTCTCAAGAGTCTTCTCCAACACCACAGTTCAAAAGCATCAATTCTTTGGCACTCAACTTTCTTCACAGTCCAACTCTCACATCCATACATGACCACTGGAAAAACCATAGCCTTGACTAGACAGACCTTTGTTGGCAAAGTAGTATCTCTGCTTTTGAATATACTATCTAGGTTGGTCATAACTTTTCTTCCAAGGAGTAAGCGTCTTTTAATTTCATGGCTGCAGTCACCATCTGCAGTGATTTTGGAGCCCAAAAAAACAAAGTCTGACGCTGTTTCCACTGTTTCCCCATCTATTTCCCATGAAGTGATGGGACTGGATGCCATGATCTTCATTTTCTGAATGTTGAGCTTTAAACCAAATTCTTCACTCTCCTCTTTCACTTTCATCAAGAGGCTTTTTAGTTCCTCTTCACTTTCTGCCATAAGGGTGGTGTCATCTGCATATCTGAGGTTATTGATATTTCTCCCGGCAATCTTGATTCCAGCTTGTGTTTCTTTCAGTCCAGCATTTCTCATGATGTACTCTGCATATAAGTTAAATAAGCAGAGTGACAATATACAGCCTTGATGTACTCCTTTTCCTATTTGGAACCAGTCTGTTGTTCCATGTCCAGTTCTAACTGTTGCTTCCTGACCTGCATACAGGTTTCTCAAGAGGCAGGTCAGGTGGTCTGGTATTCCCATCTCTCTCAGAATTTTCCACAGTTTCTTGTGATCCACACAGTCAAAGGCTTTGGCATAGTCAATAAAGCAGAAAGAGATGTTTTTCTGGAACTCTCTTGCTTTTTTGATGATCCAGCGGATGTTGGCAATTTGATCTCTGGTTCCTCTGCCTTTTCTAAAACCAGCTTGAACATCAGGAAGTTCACGGTTCACATATTGCTGAAGCCTGGCTTGGAGAGTTTTGAGCATTACTTTACTAAAGTGTGAGATGAGTGCAATTGTGTGGTAGTTTGAGCATTCTTTGGCATTGCCTTTCTTTGGGAATGCAGTAGTCATTGGAGACATTCAAATTAAAAGCACAATGAAACACACACCCTCTAGAATGGCCAAAGGGTCTAACCATTTGTTTGAATAGCTTGTTGAGGCTATATTGCAACCCAGCTTCTCAATCTGCCCAACCCTAATTCCTTCCCTTCTTCCATAAATGTTGACACCAAGGGTATTTCTTAAGAAATCTTCTGTAGACTTAATCTGCTTCTCAGGAAACCCAAGCTGAGACAATTTTCCATCTAATTTTCTCTTTGAAGCTCCTGGGATTTTTGGCCAGCACTGCATAGGAGAATCTTCAATGTGAGGGAGTTAAAGAGAAACAGCCACTTCCTTTTATTTTTTAAGTGTTTATTTTTTTAATTGGAGGATAATTGCTTTACAATGTTGTGTTGGTTTTGGCCATATAACAATGCAAGTCAGTCATAATCATATTCATATCCCCTCCCTGTTGAGCCTCCCCTCTCCTATCCCACCGATCTAGGTAGTCACAGAGCACCAGGCTGGGCTCCCTGAGTTATATAGCAGCTTCCCACTAGTTATCTCTTTTACACATGATAGTGTATATATGTCAATGCTCCTTTCTCAGTTATCCTACCCTCTCTTTCCCCTGCTGTGTCCATTCTCTACTTCCATGTCTCTATTTCTTCCTTGTAAATAGGTTCATCAGTACTCTCTTTCTAGATTCCACATATACACATTAATATACAATACTTGATTTTCTCTTTCTTACTTCATTCTGTGTAAGAGGCTCTAGGTTCATCCACCTCACTACAACTGACTCAAATTTGTTCCATTTTATGGCTGAAGAATATTCCATTGTATATATGTACCACATCTTCTTCATCCATTTGTGTGTTGATGGACATCTAGGTTGCTTCCATGTCCTGGCTATTGTAAATAGTGCTGCAGTGAACATTAGGGTGCATATGTCTTTTTGAATTGTGATCTTCTCAGGGTATATGCTCAATGATGGATTTCTGGGTCATACGGTAGTTTTATTCCCTGGAGAAGGAAATGGCAACCCACTCCAGTATTCTTGCCTGGGAAATCCCATGGACAGAGGAGCCTGACAGGCTATGGTCCATAGGGTTGCAAACAGTTGGACATAACTGAAGCAACGTAGCACCCCAAAGATAAACATGTCTTAATCCTTGTACTGCAATGCTGGAGACCTGGGTTCGATCCCTGGGTCACGAAGATCCCCTGGAGAAGGAAATGGCAACCCATTCCAGTATTCTTGCCTGGAGAATCCCATGGACAGAGGAGCCTGGTGGGCTGCAATCCATAGGGTCACAAAGAGTCAGACACGACTGAGCAACTAACACTAATCTTATAACCTGTGAGTATGTTCCTTAGCTGCCAAAAGAGGCTCTGCAGATGTGATTAAGTTAAGGATCCTGAGATGGGGAAATCGGCCTGGATTATCCAAATGAGTCCAATATAATTACTAGGGTCCTTATAAGGAATAGAAGGAGGTAGGAGAGTCAAAGTCAGAGAGAGAAGTAATGATGAAAGCAGAGGACGGAGAGGAGAGAAGATGCTATGCTGCTGACTTTAAAGAAGAAAGAAATGGTCATGAACCAAGGATACAGGTGGCTTTTAGAAAGTGGAAATCGCAAGGGAATGGATTTTCCTCAAGATATCCCAGAAATAATAAAGTTCTGCTGACACCTTAATATTATCCCAGGAGATCCATTTCAGATTTCTGACCTCCAGAACTGTAATATAACAACTTTGTATTGTTTAAAACTCATAACTCTATGGTCATTTGATATAGCCAATAATAGGAAACTCATACAAAAGACCTCAGCCAGTTCCATGGGGAGCTCTAAAGCTGAGATAGCCTTCTGGACTTGTTCCAAGTTAGGTTGATGGACCGGGCATTTATTTATACTTGCAAATAAACCATCCACTGGTTACAGACTGTTCTCCAGAAGAAGGTGTGACCTTGAGCAAGGAAGTTTTTCAACAAAGGGCAGTTCCTAAAGAGGGCTTATAGCACTCCCAGAGGCTGAGGCAATCCATGCTGAAGTCCTGAAAGGATGAGAAGACTGATCTGGGCAGCCGACTACAGAATCCACTGTACTTTGCAGTTCTTGCAGTACTGATATGTAGTCCCAGGAGGGAAAACAAATTCAGTTAGATGTGTATTACCAAGCCAATTAAACTTCTGTATCCTATTCTTACTTCAGCATTCTTGAGCTTACTTGCTTTTTTGTGGGTTGGGAGGGTGGAGAAGGGGGACTGCTACATTTATGTTTTGTATGCCTCAGTTCCCTCTGGTCTCTACAGTTAAGAAAAGCTTCAGAGAGCAAAATTTTCCTAGAAACTACTCAAGGAGCAAGATCAATACAATTATTCTGAAACATGCTAAAAGTTAAAAAAAGAGATACTGTTTAGCTGAGAACTCTAGAGGGAAAATTAGGAATTCCTTTTAAGAAACACATTTCTGAAGATTAGGTCTTTGAAGAACATGCCAAATGATGCAATTCTAACTTCACACATGTTGTCAATGTCATTAGTTGAAATATTATGAGAAACTGTTAAATGAATGTTTAAAGGGGGTAAAGAGTGAATTTGTTTTTAATACGGCAAGAGTTACATTTTTGGCCACTTTGCATTTTATCACTACAATTGTTATCATTTGATTCTTAGAACATAAAAATATAATTATTCCTTTGCATAGGCTATTTTTAACAGAGATGCCCAAATCCTGTATACAGTGTGAAATATTTCCATTTCCACATGTTCAAACTTTCATTACATTTGCATGAACTAATTCGCTAGCCTCCCTTACTTGTTCTTCTGCTACCTAAGTCACCACTTCAATCCATTCAGCACACTGTAGCCAGATTAATCTTTTTGAACAGCATCTTTGATTACACCATGCTATTATTTAAATCTGTTTAGCATCTTCTCAATGTCCGACTAGTTGTAAAGTCTTCTCCTTGGCATTCAAAGCCCTTCATATATTGCCCCCAAAACACCTTTCCAGATTTCATACTAACGAATGGCAACCCACTACAGTATTCTTGCCTGGAGAATCCCATGGACAGAGGAGCCTGTTGGGCTATAGTCCATTGGGTTGCAAAGAGTCTGACACGACTGAGTCACTAACACTTTCACTTTTCAATCCCCACCCTACCTATCCCATGATCCCAGCCAAATTGTGATGCTTCTTGTTCCCTGAAAAGTTTGTCCTGATCTGCTTTTGTTACTGCTCTACCTTCAACCAGGAACATTTTATCCACTCTTGGTAGTTAAAACCTTATGATCTGAAAAATCAAATGTTACAAACCACCACAGAAAGCCTTTGCTGATTCAGCTAAGTAGATGGGATCTCTCCTACTTCCAATTCTCTATAAGACTCCTGTCCTAGATAGACATTATTTTGATTGCAGCTAATAGAAAGCTACTCAAATGGTTTACAGAAAAGAGGGGATTTAACTGAAATATAAGGAGTAACATAAAATCTAATGCCCCAAATGGCAGCCACAGCTCATGAGATTTGAGAGAAAAACTAACCCAGAAAAGCAAAAGAGATTGCTATGGAAAACACAAAATAAGTTTTTAGCAGTTGGAAACTTGATTTATAAAAAATAAAAATAAATGGGTTGAAGAGAAGAATGGACATAGTTGAAGAAATTATCTGAGAGAATCACTCTGCTCCATCTTCCAGTACACTAATTAATTCAGCAAAAAGATTTGGGAGAGTTAGGACAGAAAATGAAAGTGGATTAAAGGAGAGCAGTGTACAGATATTGAAATTTTAGATGTTGATAGAAAAACAGCAATTTATAACAAAAAAAAATCTCAACTTAATAGCAAGCACTAGCATTGGAGAAGGAAATGGCAACCCACTCCCGTGTTCTTGCCTCGAGAATCCCAGGGACGGGGGAGCCTGATGGGCTGCCGTCTATGGGGTCGCACAGAGTCGGACACGACTGAAGCGACTTAGCAGCAGCAGCAGCAGCAACGTGGATATAAGATGAATAGCTTCCAGAATATTAGAACATTTAATATTCTGTGGAGGGCAAAGGATGGGGAGAGTAAGGAGTACAGGAATCTTTAAGTTTTACTAAAACAATAGATGGCAAGGGATCTTATTTTTGTTTTAATGTGTGTTTATGCTTTACTAGTGAAGTTATTCATTGGAGAAGGAAATGGCAACCCACTCCAGTGCTCTTGCCTGGAGAATCCCAGGGATGGGGGAGCCTCGTGGGCTGCCGTCTATGGGGTCACACAGTCGGACACGACTGAAGCGACTTAGCAGCAGCAGCAGCAGCAGCACTGAAGTTATTCAAGTTTTCATATGTTTATTTGGTTATTCACATTTCTTTTGTAAATTGCCTATATATACATACACTTTGCCCATACATCTATCAGGTTCTTTGTCTTTTTATGGATTTATAGTAACATAAAATTACAGATATTAAAACCTTGTCTGATAAACTGAGAGGAAACAAAATATACCATATATGTTTCTTGTCTTTAAGCTTTCTTTTTTTGTTGTTATAATACAATTTAATTATTTAGAAGAAATGTACTAGAGAAAAATATAGGTGACGGCTATCATATTAGGGTTGGACAGCTATTTTTTTCTTCCTCTATTATTTCTTTCCTTAAAGAAAAAAACTAAACAGGAAAATATTAACACCTAACTACATAATAATTTTTAAATTATATGTGGAAAACAATGAAGTTGACACCATACAGGAATATTATATTCACTACCTGCCAGGCACAATTCTAAATTCTTCCTATAGATTAACTCATTCAATCAGCACAACTATTTTATCAGATGTTATCATCTTTTTCATTTGACAAATGAGGAAAGTGAAGCACTGAGAGATTAAGTAGCTACACCACAGAGCAGGTAAATGGCAAAGAAAAGATTTGAACCTAAGCATTCTAGTTCCAGGGCTTTCCAGGTGGCGCTAATGGTAAAGAACCCACCTGCCAATGCAGGAGACTTAAGAGACGTGGGTTAGATCCCTGGGTCAAGAAGATCCCCTGGGAGAGGGCATGGCAACTCACTCCAGTGTTCTTGCCTGGGAACTCCTATGGACAGAGGAGCCTGGCAGGCTACAGTCCATAGGATCACAAAGAGTTAGACATAACTGAAGCGACTTAGTATGCATGTGCATATTATAAATGGATAGTGTCCGTGCTGTGTGTGTGTTCGTGTGTGTGTGTCAATAAGTATTCATAGTTATGTGAAAGTCATAAAATTCAATTGTAAAATCTGCTATCTTTGTTCTGAAGCCTTTCTTCTGGGTCTTTCTGGTTTCATAGGAGCTGCTAGGTACCAGGGCTTCCCAGGTGGCACTAGTGGTAAAGAACCCACCTGCCAATGCAGGAGACATAAGAAACATGGTTTCGATCCCTGGATCAGGAAGATCCTCTGGAGAAGGGAATGGCTACCCATTCCAGTATTCTTGTCTGGAGAATCCCATGGACAGAAGAGTCTGGCGGGCTACAGTCCATAGCGTTGCAAAATATCAGACATGACTAAAGTGACTGAGTACACACACGCAATCTAGTTCCAAGGCCCGTGTTTAAATCTCTGTGCTATAATTCTTTCTCTCAGACAAATTCTGCAGAAAAAAAAAAAAAAACATTCCAGAGCATTACAAAATTTGATGTGTTGTCTTGGGAATGATGAGCTTGGCTCAAGAGCCAGGAGAGTCCAGTGTCCATGAAAACTATAAAGTGAACTGCACAGATTCTTGGTGTATGTTCTTCCAGGACAGGTACGTAAGGCACAGTATAAAAGATTTGTAGCACGACAACAAATGAGCCATTTTGTCAATTCCATACCCTATCAGGGCACCCAGCTGCCTCTGATAGTCTTTGTGTAAGTCCAAACCAAGAAATGCTACATCTGTTCCTACTCTATGTAGTATCACACTTCATTAAGCTCTGAATCCTAAGGATATACTCTGGGCATAATAGAAGTGAGTGTGTGTGTGTGTGTGTGTGTGTGTGTATAAATGTGACAGACAAAAAAAATGATATAAAAAAGATGTTAAACATTCCCCAATTCACACAATCAAAGCAGCCCCATATCCTCTAGTCTGTATAAAAAAGAAACAAATAATAACAGCAACAAAAATAATCCAAGTTCTATTGTGAATCACAAACCTGCATTTAATGAAATAAATAATAAATGTAATATCCTATGTCAGTCATGGTCCCAGCAGAAACAGATGGTACACTCAAATTAAGATAATTTAAAGAGGGACTGTTACAGGTAATATTCCCCAAGAGGCAGACTGAGACGGAGATTAGCAAACAGTAAGTTTGCTGTGAAGTGTTCTGAGAATTAAAACTTGGGGAAGAAAATGAAGCAGAATTGGGCAGAGAGAGTTGAGCTATGATGACATCTCATCTAAGGTCTCAGCAGACTACTGAGAGCCCTGAAGCTGGGACAGTTCTTCAGAGTTGTACAAAGTTTAGCAGAGGAGGTCAAGTCATTATGCCCTGCATTGGCCAATCACAGGCTATTGGCTGCCAATGGAAAAAGTATAAACTTGGGCAAAGTGGCTCCTGCAGTAGAAGGCAGGTCCTGGAGAGGAGAGGACTGACTCCTGAGGGCACCTAGTAGCATAAGTCCTCCCATCCTGAAGAAGGATCTTGGTAACACAGCACAACAGCTACTATGGGGTTTCTTAAAGAAACTATTTCCCAAAGTACATGCAGGGTGTGTGAAAAATCCAGTGGAAAATTATCAGATAACTTCATTCATACAAACATATATGAAGCACTGCAGCTCTCAAACAAGAGACTCAGTGGACAATGCCCAGGCCACATATAAAAACAGAACACTCACACACAACCTGTAGCAACCAGCCCAGGAAACCAACCCACTTTCTACAGAAGCCAGCCCAGAAAGTCAGTCTGCTCTCTGTAAGTCAAACTTGTAAAGAGTCAGATTGTTAGGTGTCGAAGGTGTGTCGAAGTTGTGTCGAAGAATAGCTCCTGTAACATTCAGCCTCAAATGGCCAGGATTTGACTAATAACTGACAACTTCCTTAATTTTTGTCCCTACTTCCAGCTTAAGACCAGAATCCCTGGTGGCTCAGTGGTGAAGAATCCACCTACAAGTCAAGAGACATGGATTTGATTCCTGTGTCAGGAAGATCCCCTGGAGAAGGAGACAGCAACCCACTCTAGGATTCTTACCTGGGAAATTTCATGGACAGATGAGCCTGGCAGCCTACGGTCCATAGAGTCATATAAGAGTTGGACATGACTTAGTGACGAAACAACAACCAGCTTAGGACCAACCAAAGAAAGTCAAATGTCTTCCCCAAACCAATCACGTAGGATGCTCGCTCTTAGCCCACCTGTAGCTCCTCCATGCCAACAGCCTGCAATTAGAGCATCCCAGAAGCTTTCCTCTTTATCCACTATAAAGCTTTCCCATTCATCTGCCTGCCTTTGAGCCACTGCCAGATCACAAGTGATGGTGGCCAATTCCCTTGCTATAGCAAACTTTGAATAAATAGCCTTTGTTTCCATGTGGGTGGTCTTCATTTATTTCCACACAACAATGCCTCCACTGAGAAGGTGATCTCAGTGAGAGGACAATTTGCCTCATCCTGAGACATCTGGACCTAAATCTGGAGTTTCTGAAAGCTATCCAACAATCTGCTCTACAGCACAAGTATTCAGAATAAAAAAAAAATTATACATACCAACTTGCTTTTAAGACACATCAAGATGGACAGCAGATCCAGAAAAAAGAGCAAGTCTGAGCACACCAAAAAGATTTACGGAAGATGTTCCTATATACAAGAGTAGGAAACGGTCTTCAATTTTAACAGTCCAGTTGAAAGCTACACTTAGTTATTCCAAATATTTCACATGAGCATATGCCCTGGGGTAAGGTACTTTGCAAATATTCCACATCTGATATGAATAGGCAGCTTTGAGAGGAATAAGCTTCAGAGGAAAATAAGTTACTTCCTCAAGTATAAAGTGAGTTCTCTTCTTCCCACCATGAATCATCCACCATGCCCGTGGAAAGCAAACTGGGTAGCTTCCGTCTGTACAGGGGCTCTCATTAATATCTCCTTGTTGTTAAGTGTGAACTTAACTCTCAGGCCACACACTAGCTTATTAACCCAAATAAATGATTCATGCTGGACATTTGCAGAATTATAGCAGACCAGTGGGAATGGAGTGGGAGAGGGGAACAGGGAAATGATAGCATCAAATAATTTAGTAGGCAGTTAACTATATCACCTCAAGCTAGGCTTGAGTGAGACTAACTCATTAGAGCTCATTAACACCTCAGCAGGGCTTAGTTTATCATATTAGCTGACTTTAGGGCTGAAACCCTAGAGAAAGACTCCAGATGGATTTGGCTTAAAAAGAGGGGTTTCTGGAAGGCTTGGGGTTACCATAGGAAAAAAAAAATCTGATGAATGGCACATGAAGCTTACATGGGAAGTTGGGTGGAGAAAACATTGACTGGAGAACAAGACAGAGGACTTGTTCAGTTGCTAAGCCATGTCCTACTCTTTGCAACCCCAAGGACTGTAGCACACCAGGCTGCTCTGTCCTTCACTATCTCCCAGAGTTTGCTCAACTTCATGTCCATTGAGTTGATGATGCCATCCAACCATCTCATCCTCTGTCATCCCCTTCTCCTCCTGCCCTCAGTCTTTCCCAGCATCAGGGTCTTAGCTTAACCTTACCCTTAGCTTAACTAGTTCATGAGCCAGTTGTAACTGAAAGTCTTTAAAACATAGGTATATGTACTATGAAATTCCTTCAGTAATAGTAGGAAGAGTGGCCCTTATGGATTACTTAGTAAACCATCATTCTTCATCTGCCCAGCCCAACATGAACTCTCCTAACCATCAGCCTAGCCCTCTCACTGCTAGCCGACTCTAAGCCCTACGGTAAAATGAAAGTCTTCAGCAAGGCCAGGCCTTGATCCCCATGGCTGTTTGATTGCCCACCTTGGGTACTCACATTTCCAAAGAACATATACATACTCCCCCAGCTGTATGGTTTGAAGCCTGCTCCCCTACCTAACTGAAAGGGGAAAAGAGCATTTAGAAAATGGTTACTATAACTAATCCTCATAACCCTATGAGTTTCTTCCTCTTTATACTTTATACTGAAGGGGTCAGAAGATGTTGCCCTAAAATATGCTACTTTGGCATAAGGATTGTCTTGGAGTGAAAGCAGTTAAGAGAGAGCAGACACTCTCTTCCCTCCCCCTTTCTGCCTAAACGCAGGACATACATTTCTCTTTGTGAAGGTGTTCCCTTTCACCTCCCATACCAGGAAGAGGAGAACTACTCTTAATCACAGGAGAGATGACATCAACTTGAGTCTGCATCACAAAACTTACTAATAAATAATCCTTATCTTCCACTGAAAGTGAAAGTCATTCAGTCGTGTCCGACTCTTTGCAATCCCATGGACTGTAGCCCTCCAGGCTCCTCTGTCAATGGGATTTCCCAGGCAAGAATACTGGAGTGGGTAGCTGTTCCCTTCTCCAGGGGATCTTCCCAACCCAGGTCTCTCACATTACAGATGGATTCTTTGCCATCTGAGCCACGAGGGAAGCCCTACCTTCCACTGAATGAAGTCGCTCAGTGCTGTCCAACTCTTTGCGACCCCATGGACTGTAGTCTATCAGGCTCCTCCATCCACAGGATTTTCCAGGCAATAGTACTGAAGTGGGTTGCCATTTCCTTCTCCAGGGTATCTTCCTGACCCAGGGATAAAACCCGGATCTCCCTCATTGTAGACAGACACTTTACTGTCTAAGCCACCAGGGAAGTCCTTTATCTTCCATTAGTCTCCCTCAAATATTTACCTCCCCATGATTTACAGCCCCTAGAAGCCCAAACTGCTTTTCCTTTGTTTGGTCATTTCTCCTCAATGTATTGCCCTTTTTTCAAATTAAAATTTTATTTATTTATTTTATTAATAAATAAAATTTTTTATTTATTTATTTTACAAAACCAGAATATTTATTGCCTACAACAGGTAGAGAAGCGGCACAAAGAGGAGCACACTTGTAACCCGTGTCTCTCCTGCAGGAGCCAGATGGGACAGCCAGTCAGGAACCATCGTGGATGCCCTCCTCAAGGAGTTAAGGACCGCAATGCCAGTCATCTTTGCAAAAGCCATACCAGTGGACAGACAGGAAACCAAACACACGTACGAGTGCCCTGGAACTCCACTCCTTTAAACTGTGGTTTTTAATCATCTGCAGGTACTTTCAATAACTCAACATACAAACAGGCCTGTGTATATATGTATACAGATTCTTCTCTCATCTTCCTGAGAAATCTTTTGAAGCATATAAAAACAATCTTTTTTAAAAAAATAGCATTTAGCTCTACAAAGAATTTCTGTATAAAAAGAAATCTTAGGCACAAATGGCATGTCTTGTTGGAGTGCTCCACAGTGAGTGGGCTGGTTCTTCTCTTAATTTTCTTCCACCAGCTGCTTTTGTAAGTTCTCCAGATACTCCACGTTGTTATAACCGTGTCACCTGCCAAGTTCGCAGAAGAGTTTCACAGTTTCAGAAGAAGGAAGACAGGGAAATGCCAGGGGCAGTGTGTCCTCTTTTTGGCCAGTGGAAGACATCACTGAAGAGGACTTGGAGAACATGGCCATCACTGTTCAGGATAAAATCTATGACAAAATTCTGGATAACACTTGCCATCAGTGTTGGCAGAAGACCATCAACACCAAGACAGTGTGTCGGAACCAAAGCTGCGGTGGTGTGCGAGGGCAGTTCTGTGGGCCATGCCTGCAGAATCGCTATGGGGAGGACGTGAGGTCGGCACTGCTGGGCCCGGACTGGGTGTGCCCTCCCTGCTGGGGCATTTGCAACTGCATTTACTGCCGGAAGCGCAACGGCCGCTGTGCCACAGGCATCCTCATTCACCTGGCTAAGTTTTATGGTTATAACAACGTGAAGGAGTAGCTGGAGAGCTTTTTTTTTTTTTTAATAAGGCTCAATTAGATGGAAAACAGAGATTAAATTGTCACACATAAAATATGAATTGAACTGCTTCTTTTTGGATGGATCTTTAACATTGATTTGACCATATGGACAGTGTCTACAGGCTGAGCCGCAGCACTGGCCTCTCTGCAAGTGGGTCCCCTGTGTGAACACCACGTAGCCGTAGCTGGGTCCACGTAGTTTAGCTGGCCAGCAGCGCAGGCGGCCGCGTGTAGCTCCGCGATCCTCCGCTCTGCCGCTGTCAAATCTTGGCTTGCCGGGTTCCTGGCTACTTCCTCCGAACCACCCTGCGAGTTGGGCCCGGGTCCACCACTGTCTTTCCACGCAGCAGAGCAGAGGGGGATGTTGTGGCGCCGTCGGAACGCTGCTCCATCACGGGGTGGCGGCTCTGGCGGCCGGGCGGTGGGCCTCAGCCTCCCGAGCATGGATGCTGGAACCCTCCAGGCCGCCATGGCCGCCGCCTCTGCCCTTTGTTAAAATGACATATAAACTCTCAAGCCTAGTCCCTTCTAGGCTTAGGTTTCTAATTCCTTTCTGTGAAGCTCCTATGTGCTTGCATAATATATCTTTTCTCCTGTTAATCTGTCTTTTGCTAGTTTAATTCACAGACCCCTGTTACTGAACCTAAGAGGGGAGAGCAAAAGTTTTATCTTCCCCTGCAACACTAATCCCAGTCTGCAGATGTGAAATTGAGGGCAAAACAGCTAGTAGCTAGTGCCAGGGTTTGGAACCAGGCAATCTGATTCCAGTCCCTATGCTCTTCCTTTTTTTATCCCTATGCGCTTTCTTAATTAATTCACTACAACTACAGTTTAGAAAAACTACAGTATTCTCTCTCACATCCCAGTTTCACACAGAGATCACATTGTATTCAAAATGCACTTTGAGTCTCTAAATACTAAAATCATACTCAGGTAAGAAGAGTTGCAAAAGAACATGAGATGGAAGCCTGAATTCTGTCTTAGGAAGTCTCAACCTGGGGCACATGCCCATTTAAGTGTTTAACTCTCTCCTCCATGTCTCTTTACTGCACACATACAGGAAAATGCACATATATTAAATGTGTGCGTGAGGCCAAACCACTGTGTGCAAGGCAAGGTGCTTGGATTTCCAAAAGGACTCTGAAATGTAATGAAAAAGAGAATGGATGATAAGGACCAAAGTCTTCTACCCTGGTCAGCTTCTCTACCTACATGCTGCTTTGCTCGCATCTCTTACGCCTCCTGCATTGGCAGGCAGATTCTTTACCACCAGCACCACCTGGGAAACCCCTCTAGGCAGCCTACAATCACAAAATGTGATTTCTGCTGGTCAACTGAAGGCAGGTCTGAAGCCTCATGCAATCAGAAAAGTGCTGAGCTGTGTTTCTTGCAACCTCAGGATAAGAAAGCATGGCCGGGAGGGTTGGGGGCAGAGGGAGCACCCCACCCCAGGGAGGGTTCCTCCCAGCAAGGATGCTGCGGGGAGGCAAGGCCTGAGTTCTTCTGACTCTCTCCATTTCTTTCTCTCTTGTAGTATTGCTAAAATATCTCTAAAGGGCTTCAGAGCCCCAGACCTGGTGGGAGCGTTTAGATGGGCTGTGCTGATGCCACGCACACATCCATGCTGCCCCCGGAGGCTCAGGATATTTGTCTGTCAAGGAAGCTACAGCCCACAGTTTCATCATATCGATAAGATGCTCCAGGTGGTGAGTGTGAGGTGAATGGCTGCAGCCCTGACTTTGACAGAGCCACTTGGCCTCACATCAGGGGATGTGAGCTGGAAACAGAGATGGCAGGTGATGCACGTTCCACCTTGTTACTTGATCTTCTCCAGTGAAAAGCTATAAACACGCTGCTACCTTCAACATATCTTGTTTGTTCCACATTGACAGAAACTCTATGTTCTAGCTGCATATACTAGATTTCAGGTTGTTGGTTAATAACACTTGATTAATTTCAAGCACACAATTGAGGCATTCATTAAATGGGTGGTTACTAAATGGGGAGTCTGAAATGGCCCTTTCAGGCTTCACTGAGCTCAGGATCAGGAGACTCTGCTTTGATAGACTTTGGATGTGTGCACTGACCTCACAGGAAGAGAGATTTTTATCATACCTCCATGTTCCAGAGGAACAGTGATAGGGGAAGGCAAGAGAGATGAGGGGAAAGAAGGGGTGGGGACAATGAGAGAGAGGCAGAAACCCATAAAAATGAGAGGAAGAGAATGGGGAAGGAAAAAAAGGAAGGGAATAAGGAGGAACAGGGTAAGAGGAGGAGAAAAACTGGGAGGGGAAGGAGAGGGAGTAGTGGGAGACAGAAGAAGGAAGAAAAGAAAGAAGAGAAAGGAAAGGAAGAAATGTGTTCTATCATATACCTTATGAGTTGAATTTTAGGGAAAGAAAAACAGTAACAAAGGGTTCTTTTGTTTGTTGTTTCTTAATGCAAAGGGTTTTTGTTGCCTCTGCTGTAACTGGCTATACTCCACGGTGACTGAGCATCTGTAGGGGAAAAGACCAAACAGAATGACTTAAGCAACCTAGGAAAAAAAAAAAAAAAAGAAAAGAAACATGTAGAAGAAAAGGGAGCCTGGAGAGAGAGGCTGGGGAGACTTTTACTTTATTATTACTGCTATAATACAAGGGAATCCCATACTGAACAGATTCCAAAGTATCTCTGACCTGATTTTAGTGACATTGCTAATCCTGCCTGGAAGCACTCAGTAATTGACAGCAGGTAGATTTTATTTAAGAGAGAAAGGAGAGAAGGGAAAGACATCAATCAGCAAACGCTGTTTACCATTTGGCTCCCACATTGCATTGAACCAAAAGTAGAAAAAGATGTGATAGAACAAACAGAAACAAAGGTGGGAAGGTTCCAGGGGTTTCTCATGGGGCTGTGGCACATGTCTGACAGAGGCAGGGGCACAGGAGTAGTTACTGAGCACTGCAGAAAAGGTGCACTCAGACCCTGCACTGAATTGCCCTTCCAAGTGTTTTATCAAGTATTATCAGTCTTTTTCTTTGTAAAATGGTATGATATTTTATTTTTGCTAAAAATAATATTCTGGCAGGGAGTCACAAAAATAAGGTGGATAGAGAAAGATTAGTAGTTTAGAGTACTTTGGCCACCTCATGCAAAGAGTTGACTCACTGGAAAAGACTCTGATGCTGGGAGAGATTGAGGGCAGGAGGGAAGGGGACAACAGAGGATGAGATGGCTGGATGACACCACCAACTCGATGGAGGTGAGTTTGAGTGAGCTCCAGGAGTTGGTGATGGACAGGGAGACCTGGCGTGCTGCAATTCATGGTGTCGCAAAGAGTCGGACACGACTGAGTGACTGAACTGAACTGAACTGAGATCTGAGAACCAGCATCATCAGCATCATCTGCAAACTGGTTAGAAACACAGAATTGGGGACCCACCTTGGGGTGACTGAATGGGAATCTGGTCATGAATCTAATCCCCAGGGTATTCACATGCAGATGAAAGTTTCAGTCGCTCTGGTTAAGAGGAAAAAAAAAATGGTGTGCTAACATCTCACATATTTATTTATCTGGGGCCTTCGTTCTCTCTGAGATCCATGTACCTACATTTGTAACTGACCTCTGCAGCCTCCATCTCCTTCCCCATCTCACAGACCAGGCAGACATTCCTAACTTATTAATCAATTGTGGACACCTAGAGCATTGTGTGTTCTTAACTTGTGAGGTTAACTCTAACTCAGCAGTAAAAGAACGAAAAAGTAAGCAAAGTTGGTATCCTAGCTTAGGGATTGTGTATATGCATGCATGTGTGTGTATGTTTATCAGTGGTTCTCAAGCTTTAACGTGCATCAGAATCATTTGGAGGACTTGCTAAAACACAGATTGCTCAACCCCAGTCTCAGACTTTCTGAATCTAGGGAGGGACCTGAGAATTTGCCTTTCCAACTCATTCTAAATGCTGATGGTGCTGATCCAGGGATCACCCTTTGAGAACCACTGGTCTCTATCCTTCCCCTACCCCTCTTCCTCATGTAAAGGCATTGTTCTTTATCCCTCCCTTTAGAACCTTTCTCTGCAAGGCAAGGTGTAGTAGCTTGATGTGGTAGCAGATATTAGCTTCCTGCCCTATTACACTTAACAGAAAGTTTATGAATATTTTAAAGGGAACTCCTAAGAATACTGTCCTGACCAAATGGTTTAAAGATGAATGTTAGAAGATTCATATGTAGGAAGTGGAATAGATTGTTTGGGGGTGGGCAGAGCCATGTTGGGTCCTCCAAGTATCATCACCTAGACAGTTGCACCCAGGCCCTACCAGTAGGACCATCGACAGCTCCTGTGAGTCTTGCCAACAAGGCATGTGTCACTCTGCCAGGGAGACTCTTTATCATGAAAGAGAAAAGGGAGAAAAAGAGGGAATGCTGTCTTGAAACATCTTTGGGAGACAAGTAATTTCTTGAGTGACTGAACTGAACTGAACTGAAGCTGATTATTAAATAATGATCAGGAGTTACCTTAGGCAGGAGAGCAACTGAAAAATAGATGTATTTAGTAGACCTATTACAGTTGACAACTTTGTGGAGTAAGGATTGGAAGAGTCAAGACTTGGGACAGAGGACTGGTTAGAAGATGGTTATAGCAGTCTATAGAGACCTGAACTAGACAATTGCAGTGGGAAAGAGAAAAAAAATGGACAGTCAGGAACCATTAAGAAATAGAATTAGCAGGTCCTGGATTAGTTGTGGATTAGCTTTATGTAGTCATGCTTCTCCAGAATGACTATACAGATGTGTGGCCACAGGCCATTTAGGACTGCCTTCAAGAGAGGATCCCCTTCTATTTTAACCCTCTACTATCAGCACCATACTCTTTTCTTCCTTTTTCACTGATTACTCTAGAACTGACCAGCATCACTTCAATACTCTTGTTTTCAGCCATCCCAATCAAACTCCTGTTTGGGCTCTGACTGCCCCCAAACACCCATGTCCCACCTCCTACATACTAATCTTCTAAAATTCATCTTTAAACCATTCGCTTAAGACAGTATTCTTAGGAGTTCCCTTTAAAGTATTTTTAAATGGACTGTCACCTCATGGACTATGTTACCTTTTTGCCCCACCCCACAGTGTCTTTCTGGCCCTACTTCCTTCCTCCAGGTACCAAACTCTGCTAGCAGCCCCACTATGGATATGACTGGTACCTGGCCTCCTGGGGAACCATATTTTTTACATCAGTTCTTCTAGAAAAATGCCACTTGTATTTACATACTTATTTCTTTGCAGACCTATGCTTACATAAGGCCTGTTTCCAAGTCATCCCTGCCTTTGTACTCATGCTCTTGTCTCAAAGAAATCATAGTTTCCTTTCTGAATCAAGATTTGGTGGGAGGTGGCATGTTGCACAGCTTGTGGAATCTCAGTTACACAACCAGGGATTGTTGAACTCAGGCCATGGCAGTGAAAACGCTGAATCCTAACCACTAAACCATCAGGGAACTCCTAAATCAAGATTTTTGGTTACCCATTCCAGGTAAATTCCCAGCCCTATCTGTCGCAGCAACTTCAACCCCTGGCTGTTATCTGCCATTGGGGTATTTCCATTTAGCCCAAGGGGGTCTCAATATCCACTATTTGGCCATTGTAGCAGATGCCTCTGGTACCCTAGTTATATCCCCTGGGCCCTCCTTTGACTTCAGTGAAAGCTATGCTGGACAGTTCTCTGCAAAAACCCATTTCTGCCTGCATCCCACCTCAAGCCACACCTTTTTTAGCTTTTGACTCTAGAATCTTCAATTATACTAACAGTCTGCTCTCCCTCCATTTAAGCATGACCCCAAAGTATGGGAGAGCAATGACCCCAGGGGCAATTCTCAAACAACAGGGAAAGGGAGTAATAGAGAAATAGATAAAAAGTTCTGGCCTTCTATCAGTTTCCTTACACTTATTAAAAGAACCCACTGGAATCAAGACCCTGTTCCTCATAGCAATGACCTCAATTACAAACCCTAGTATTGGGGTTTTCTTCTTTCCTTGTCTCTTCTCCATTTCTCCACTCTTGTTGCATGTGACTATCTCCCAAATAAGCTACCTGGACTCAAGTCCTTGTCTTAGTATGAGTTCTCTCAAGGCAGAGTCTAAGATAGTCATAGAGTATATTTTGCACTCACTTCTAAAGTTACTCTCTTTCCAGAAAATGCCAAACAATATGTAACATTCAAGAGGAAGAAAGGAAAGAGTCTATGAGGTAGAGCTAAGAAATGAAGTATTAAAATAGAGAGTTGATGATATTAGGCACAACAAATTTTATATGCAAAGAGGATACTGCCCATGTTGTCAGTATCCTTTGAGTTAAAGAATCAATCTCCAGGCAGACCACATATACAAACTTAGAACTCTTAGGTAAAAGGTACTAGAGATTGGTGTGCCACCAAAGCACTCAGTATCACAGTCTTTAAATTATACTGTGATAGTATGTCTGGAATAGCACTATTGTACTATAGAGACTCTGACATGGAGGAGTGATCTATTTGAGATCAATTAGTCTACTGGTAAAAAAAAAAATAACTGTTGACTTTTGGGGAGGGGCAGAAGGACAGAAGGTAAAGAAGAGGAGAGAGTATTTGGGAAGGGATAAAGCAAATGTTAAAAAAGCAGCTGATGGATGAACTGATCCTTAGTGCCTTCTGCCAGCTATAATAACCCAGATTGCTGACAGGTCAAAAACAGGATACAGACCCCCTTTAGCAGATGCTGGTGGTACCCAGCTCATATGCTCTCATATGCACTGTAGTGGTTTTAAAATAGTCTTACAGACTCTTTGACACAACTCCTTTCAAAAATTAGAGACTGATAACTCTCCCCTTGAGTACAGGCTGAAATTACTAATTTGCTTCTAATGACAGTATAATATGGCAGAAATAGATTACGGTGTGTGACTGCCAAGACTAGGTCATAAAAGGCATGGTTTCCTCCTCCTTGCTCTCTCTTGGATCACTCACTCTGAATAAGTCAGTTGCTATAACTTGAAGATTCACAAAGAGCCCTAAGGAGGGATCCACATGGCAAGGACATAAAGCTTCCTGCCAATGGTCATACAAGTAAGCTACCTTGGAAGCAAATCCTCCAGCCCTAGTCACACCTTCAAATGACTGAAGCCTAGTTACCATCTTGAACACAACTTCATGGGAAATCTTCAGCCAGAATCACCAGTTAAACTGATTTCCTGACCCCAGAAACAATGGCTTAGAAAAAATAAACACTCGTTATCTCACAAAATTTGAGGGTAGTTTGTTATGTGGCAATAAATAATTAATATAGTTACTGCTCTAGTACATACCAGCCCAATATCTACCAACTGAAGGCAACTGTACTTGAGGGCTTTTGCTGGCTGCTGGACCCCAAACAGTCAGCATGCAGGAGCAGACGAAAAATATCATGGAGTCAATATCCCCAGAAGCAGTCCTCCTACAATGACTGATATATTGTTGGATAAACACTCCAGCATTCTTGCCCCTAAATGTAGAACACCGTCTTCCAGAGGTTCCAAAAAGGACTGAGTCTCAGGTGCTCACAGGTCAGTAACCTTTGGACACTTTATTGGCTTCTGGTCCATCTCCATCTTACTTCTCTACTCTCCTACCAGAAAATGCCAAACAGTATGTAACATTCAAGAGAAAGGGATAATTTCTACTGGGATAATTTCCCAAACAAAGTACTTCTACTCAAATCTTTGCCTCAGAGTCTGCTTCTGGGGTAATTCAACCTAAGACACCACCGGATAATTGAGTCTCATCCTTTCTGTTAAAATTTGATTTTAAAAAGTTGGGGGAGGGGTACAAAAATGTATAGAAGGGATTAAAGGAGATTTTCTTTCTTTAAAGATAAAATGACTGTCTTTCAGTCTGGGTTTTAGCAGCTGTAGGCTCTGTGGGCATGTACATGTGGGGATAGGATCAGACAAGTGTTCGAGTTGCCTTTGTATCTCCCACAGTGGGTCCAGATACATGACTACTGAAGTACTTGGACCTAACCTCAGTGAACCTGCACCACTGGCTGGATTAAAAAAACACTTGAGAGGCAGCAGGGTCAACTGCCAGAATACCCACACTTAGGATTGATAGCAGTGCCAACAACAGTATACTTTGCAAGCCCACACAACAGGCGAGAGGGGAAACAACAGAGTACATTCACAGATAAACAGTTCCAGAAGAGGAATACTCAGTGCATTCTCTCCCAGTGCAACTGCTCCAAGCCTGCCTCAATAACACTGCAGATCTGAATCACCACTAAGAAATAGATCTAGGGGCCTCTACTCCAACTAGGGAGTAGACCCCATCCTTGACAGGGCAGTGACAACCACAGAGGACTAGAGATTTCTTCAAGAAAATTACAGATACCAAGGGAACATTTCATGCAAAGATGGGCTCGATAAAGGACAAAAATGGTCTGGACCTAACAGAAGCAGAAGATATTAAGAAGAGGTGGCAAGAATACACGGAAGAACTGTACAAAAAAGATCTTCATGACCCAGATAATCATGATGATGTGATCACTAACCTAGAGCCATACATCTTGGAATGTGAAGTCAAGTGGGTCTTAGAAAGCATCACTATGAACAAAGCTAGTGGAGGTGATGGAATTCCAGTTGAGCTCTTTCAAATCCTGAAAGATGATGCTGTGAAAGTGCTTCATTCAATATGCCAGCAGATTTGGAAAACTCAGCAGTGGCCACAGGACTGGAAAAGGTCAGTTTTCATTCTTATCCCAAAGAAAGGCAATGCCAAAGAATGCTCAAAATACTGCACAATTGCACTCATCTCACACTCTAGTAAAGTAATGCTCAAAATTCTCCAAGCCAGGCTTCAGCAACATGTGAACCGTGAACTTCCTGATGTTCAAGCTGGTTTTAGAAAAGGCAGAGGAACCAGAGATCAAATTGCCAACATCCGCTGGATCATGGAAAAAGCAAGACAGTTCCAGAAAAGCATCTATTTCTGCTTTATTGACTATGCCAAAGCCTTTGACTGTGTGGATCACAAGAAACTGTGGAAAATTCTGAAAGAGATTGGAATACCAGACCACCTGACCTGCCTCTTGAGAAACCTGTATGCAGGTCAGGAAGCAACAGTTAGAACTGGACATGAAACAACAGACTGGTTCCAAATAGGAAAAGGAGTACGTCAAGGCTATATATTGTCACCCTGCTTATTTAACTTATATGCAGAGTACATCATGAGAAATGCTGGACTGGAAGAAACACAAGCTGGAATCAAGATTGCCTGGAGAAATATCAATAACCTCAGATATGCAGATGACACCACCCTTATGGCAGAAAGTGAAGAGGAACTAAAAGGCCTCTTGATGAAAGTGAAAGAGGAGAGTGAAAAAGTAGGCCTAAAGCTCAACATTCAGAAAACAAAGATCATGGCATCCAGTCCCATCACTTCATGGGAAATAGATGGGGAAACAGTGGAAACAGTGTCAGACTTTATTTTGGGGGGCTCCAAAATCACTGCAGATGGTGATTGCAGCCATGAAGTTAAAAGACGCTTACTCCTTGGAAGAAAAGTTATAACCAACCTAGATAGCATATTCAAAAGCAGAGACTACTTTGCCGACTAAGGTCCGTCTAGTCAAGGCTATGGTTTTTCCTGTGGTCATGTATGGATGTGAGAGTTGGACTGTGAAAAAGGCTGAGCACTGAAGAATTGATGCTTTTGAAGTGTGGTGTTGGAGAAGACTCTTGAGAGTCCCTTGGACTGCAAGGAGATCCAACCAGTCCATTCTGAAGGAGATCAGTCCTGGCTGTTCACTGGAAGGACTGATGCTAAAGCTGAAACTCCAGTACTTTGGCCACCTCATGCGAAGAGTTGACTCATTGGAAAAGACTCTGATGCTGGGAGGGATTGGGGGCAGGAGGTGAAGGGGACGACAGAGGATGAGATGGTTGGATGGCATCACTGACTCGATGGACGTGAGTCTGAGTGAACTCCGGGAGTTGGTGATGGACAGGGAGGCCTGGCGTGCTGCGATTTATGGGGTCACAAAGAGTCGGACATGACTGAGTGACTGAACTGACTGACTGACTCAATATCCAGGGCAGGCTCTGTTCACCACAGCACCGGTCAAACCCCTTATCAAGTGGATAATGGCACAAGCCTCTAGACCAACCTCACCCACCAGGAGGCAGACACCAGAAGCAATAGGAATTACAATCCTGGAGCCTGTAGAAAGGAGACCACAAGCACAGTAAGTCTGACAAAATGAAGTGACAAAGAAATATGTTTCTGATGAAGGAGCAAAATAAAAGCCTACAAGAACAACTAAATGAAGAAGAGAAAAGCAATCTATTCCCAAAAAATCAGAGTAATGATAGTAAGATGATCTAAGATCTCAGAAACAGAATGGAGGCATGGATTGAGAAGATACAAGAAAAGTTTAGCAAAGACCTAGAGGTAAAGAATAAACAGAGATGAACAAGACAGTAGATGGAATGAAAAATACACTAAGGAGTATCAATAGCAGAATAATTGAGGCAGAAGATAATATAAGTGACCTGGAAGACAGAACATTGGAAATTTCTTCTGTGGACTAGAATAAAGAAAAAATAATGAAAAGAAACGAGGACAGCTTTCAGAGACTTCTGGGACAACTCTAAATGTAACAACATTCAAATTACAGGGGTCCCATAAGAAGAGGTGAGGAGGAACTAAAGAGCCTCTTGATGAGGGTGAAAGAAGAAAGTGAAAAAGCTGGCTTAAAACTCAACATTCAAAAAACTACAATCATGGCATCTCATCCCATCACTTCGTGGCAAATAGAAGGAAAAAAAGTGAAGCAGTGACAGATTTTCTTTTCTTGGGCTCCAAAGTCACTGTGGATGGTGACTGCAGCCATGAATTAAAAGAAACTTGCTCCTTGAAAGAAAAGCTATAACAAACCTCGACAGCAAAGACATCACTTAAAAGCATTAAAAAGCAAAGACATCACTTTGGTCTGTATAGTCAAAACTATGATTTTTCCAGTAGTAATGTGCAAATGTGAAAGCTGGACCATAAAGAAAGCTGAGTGCCAAAGAACTAATGATTTTAAATTGTGGTGCTGGAAAAGACTCTTGAGAGTCCCTTGGACAGCAAGGAAATCCTAAAGGAAATTGACACTAAATATTCATTGGAAGGACTGATGCTGAAGCTGAGTTCCAGTACTTTGGCCATCTGATGCAAAGAACCAATTCATGATGGTTAGACAGCATCATCAATTCAATGGACATGAATTTGAGCAAATTCTGGGAGATAGTGAAGGACAGAGAAGCCTAGCGTGCTATAGTGTATGGGGTCACAAAGAGTCGGACATGACTTAGTGACTGAACAACAACAACAGAAGAAGAAAAAGAGAAGGGCCTGAGAAAATATTTGAAGAGATCATAGTCCAAAACTTCCATAATATGAGAAAGGAAATAGTCACTCAAGTCCAGGAAGTGCACAGAGTCCCATACAGGATAAACCCATGGATGAACATCCCAAGACACATACTAATCAAACTAAAAAAATTAAATACAAAGAAAAACTATTAAAAGCAGAAAATAAAATACAAGGGAATTCCCATAACGTTATCAGCTGATTTTTCAGCAGAAACTTTGCAGGCCAGAGGGAGTGGCAAGATATATTTAGAGTGATGAAAGGGAAAAACTTAAAACCAAGATTACTGTACCCAGTAAGTCTCTCATTCAATCTTGACAGAGAAATCAAAAACTCTACAGATAAGTAAAAGCTAAGAGAATTTAGCACAACAAAAACAGCTTTACAAAGATGTTAAAGGAATCTCTCTAGGCAAGAAACACAAGAGAAGAGAACAAAAGAGGAAGGGAAAGAAAAAGACCTGCACAAACCAACCAAAAATAATTAATAAAATGGGAATAGAAACATACATTTTGATAATTACCTTAAATGTAGATCAATTAAATGCTCCAAACAAAAGACATTAACTGGCTGAATGAATACAAAAACAAGACCCATATATATACTGTCTACAAGAGACCCACTTCAGACCTAGGGACATACAGACTGAAAGTGAGGGGATGGAAAAAAAAACTTTATGTAAATGGAAATCAAAAGAAAGCTGAAGTAGAAATACTCATATCAGACAAAATAGACTTTAAAGATAGTTACAAGAGACAAGAAAGGACACTACATAATGATCAAGTGATCAATCCAAGAAGAAGATATAACAACTGTCAATGTTTATGGACCCAACGTAAGAGCACCTCAATACATAAGCAAATGCTAACAGCCATAAAAGGGGAAATCAACAGTAACACAATAACTTTAACACCCCAAATACACCAATGGACAGATTATCCAGACAGAAAATCAGTAAGGAAATACAAGCCTTAAATGACACATCAAAACAGAAAGAACTAATTGATATTTATAGGACATTCCACCTGAAAGCAGCAGAATACACTTTTTTCTCAGGTGCACATAGAATATTCTCCAGGATAGACCACATTTTGGGTCCCCAAGTCAAGTCTCAAGAAATTTAAGAAAACTAAAATTATATCAAGCATCTTTTCCAACCACAACACTATGAGATTAGAAATCAATTAAAGGGGAAAAGCTATTAAAAAAACACAAACACATGGAGGCTAAACAACATGATACTAAATAACCAATGGATCACTGAAGAAATCAAAAAAGAAATAAAAAAAAAATACCTAGAAACAAATCACAATGAAAACACAATGACCCAAAACCAATGGGATGCAGCAAAAGCAGTTATAAGAGGGAAGTTTATAGCAATACAATCCTAGCTCAAGAAACAAGAAAAATCTCAAATGAACAACCTAACATTACACCTAAGGCAACTAGAGATAGAACAAATGAAACCCAAAGTTAGTAGAAGGGAAAAAAAAAATCATTAAAGATCAGAGCAGAAATAAATGTAGAGACAAAGAAAATAGTAGCAAAGATCCATGAAACTAAAAGATAATTCCTTGTGAAGATAAACAAAATTGGTAAAACTTTAGCCAGACTCATCAAGACAAAAGGGGAGAAAACTCAAATCAATAATACTAGAAGTGAAAAAGGAGAGGTTACAACAGACAACAGAGAAATATAAACACTCATAAGAGACTACTATGAGCAACTATATGCCAATAAAATGCATAAATGTCAAAGTAAGTAGACTACCCAAGGCAATCTAAAGATTCAACTCAATCCTTATCAAATAACAATGCCATTTTTCACAGAATTAGAACAAAAAGTTTTGCAATTTGTATGGAAATACGAAAGACCTTGAATAGCCAAAGCAATATTGAGAAAGAACAGTGGAGCTGGAGGAATCAGGCTCCCTGACTTTAGCTGCTGCTAAGTTGGCATCTGGTCCCATCACTTCATGGCAAATAGATGGGGAAACAGTGGAAACAGTGGCTGACTTTCTTTTTCTGGGCTCCAAAATCACTGGATGGTGACTGCAGCCATGAAATTAAAAGACGCTTACTCCCTGGAAGGAAAGTTATGACCAACCTAGACAGCATATTAAAAAACAGAGACACTACTTTGCCAACAAAGGTCTGTCTAGTCAAGGCTATGGTTTTTCCAGTGGTCATGTATGGATGTGAGAGTTGGACTATAAAGAAAGCTGAGTGCTGAAGAATTGATGCTTTTGAACTGTGGTGTTGGAGAAGACTTTTGAGAGTCCCTTAGACTGCAAGGAGATCCAACTAGTCCATCCTAAAGGAGATCAGTCCTGGGTGTTCATTGGAAGGACTGATGTTGAAGCTGAAACTCCAATACTTTGGCCACCTGATGCGAAGGGCTGACTCATTTGAAAAGACCCTGATGCTGGGAAAGATTGAAGGCAGGAGGAGAAGGGGATGACAGAGGATGAGATGGTTGGATGGCATCATGAACTCAATAGACATGGGTTAGGGTGGACTCTAGGAGTTAGTGATGGACAGGGAGGCCTGGCATGCTGCGGTTCATGGGGTCGCAAAGAATCGGACACGACTGAGCGACTGAACTGAACTGAAGTTGCTTCAGTCGTGTCCAACACTTTGCACCCCTATGGACCATAGCCCTGACTTCAGACCATACTACAAAGCTATAGTCATCAAGACTGTATGGTGCTGACACAAAACCAGAAATATAGACCAATGAAACAAGATAGAAAGCCCAGAGAAAAAACCCACTCACCTAATGGTCACCTAATCTATGACAAAGGAGGCAAGAATATACAATGGAGAAAAGACAATCTCTTCAATAAATGCTGCTGGGAAAACGGGACAGTTACATGTAAAAGAATGAAATTAGAACACTCCCTAACACCATACACAAAAATAAACTCCAAATGGATTAAAGACCTAAATGTAAGACTAGGCACTATAAAACTCTTAGAGGAAAATATAGCCAGAACACTCTTTAATGTAAATTGCAGCACGATCTTTTGGTATCCACCTCCTAGAGTAATGAAAATTTAAAAAGAAAATAAATAAATGAGATCTAATTAAACTTAAAAGCTTTTCACAGCAAAGGAAACAAAAAACAAAAAGACAGCCTTCAGAATAGGAGAAAATATTTGCAAACAAAGCAACCAACATGGGGTTAATCTCCAAAACATACAAACAGTTCATGCAGCTCAATATAAAAACAAACAAATAACTCAATCAAAAAAAGGGAAGTGAAGTGAAGTGAAAGTTGTTCAGTTGTGTTTGACTCTTTGCGACCCCATGGATTATACAGTCCATGGAAGCCTCCAGACAAGAATACTGGAGTGGGTAGCCTTTCTCTTCTCCAGGATATCTTCCCAACCCAGGGATTGAACCCAGGTCTCCCACATTGCAGGCTGATTCTTTACTAGTTGAGTCACAGGGGAAGCCCAGTGAGGGAAGATCTAAATAGATATTTCTCCAAGGAAGACATAGAGATGCCCAAAAAGAACATGAAAAGAAGCTTGACATCACTAATTATTAGAGACATACAAATCAACACTATAATGAGATTGTACCTCACACTGGTCAGCCATCATAAAAAAAAAAATCTACAAACAACAAATGCTAGAGAGGATGTGGAGAAAAAGGAACTCTCTTACACTGTTGGTGGGAATGTAAATTGGTACAGCCACTATGGAAAACAATATGGAGGTTCTTTAAAAAATTAAAACTAGAGCTACCATATGACCCAGCAATCCCACTCTTAGGCATATATATGAAGAAACCCATAATTCAAAAGAGTGTATGTACCTCAGTGTCCTTTGCAGCACCATTTACAATAGCCAAGACACAGAAACAAGGTAAATGTCCATGGACAGAGAAATGGATTAAGAAGACGTGTTACATACATACAATGAAATATTACTCAGCCATAAAAATGAATGAAATACTGCCATCTGCAGAGACACAGATCGATCTAGAAACTATCATGCAGGGTGAAGTAGGTCAGAAAGAGAAGAACAAGTATTGTATAATATCATTTATCTGTGGAATCTAGAAGAATGGTATAGATAAACATTGTCAAAGCAGAAACAGAGTCATAGATGTAGATAACAAATTTATGGTTACCAACAGGGAAAAGGAGGGAGGGATAAATTAGGAGACTGGGATTGACATATATACACTACTATATATAAAATAGATAATTGATAAGGACCTACTCTATAGAACAGGTAACTCTACTCAATAATCTGTGGTGACCTAAATGGGAAGGAAATCTAAAAAAAGAGTGGCTATGTTGCAGTTCAGATCATGAACTCCTTATTGCCAAATTCAGACTTAAATGGAAGAAAGTAGGGAAAACCACTAGACCAATCAGGTATGACCTAAATCAAATCCCTTATGATTTTACAGTGGAAGTGACAAATAGATTCAAGGGATTAGATCTGATCGACAGAGTGCCTGAAGAATTATGGACAGAATTTGCAACATTGTACAGGAGGCAGGGATCAAGACCATCCCCAAGAAAAAGAAATGCAAAAAGGCAAAATGGTTGTCTGAGGAGGCCTTACAAATAGCTGCGAGTAGAAGAGAAGCCGAAGAAGGTGATGGCACCCCACTCCAGTACTCTTGCCTGGAGAATCCCAGGGACGGAGGAGCCTGGTAGGCTGCCATCAATGGGGTTGTACAGAGTTGGACACAACTGAAGCGACTTAGCAGCAGCAGCAGAAGAGAAGCAAAAGGCAAAGGAGAAAAGGAAAGATATATCCATTTGAATGCAGAGTTCCAAAAAATAGCAAGGAGAGATGAGAAAGCCTTCCTCAGTAACCAATGCAAAGAAATAGAGGAAAACAATAGAATGGCAAAGACTAGAGATCTCTTCAAGAAAATTAGAGGGAATATTTCATACAAAGATGGGCACAATAAAGGACAGAATGGTATGGACCTAACAGAAGCAGAAGATATTAAGAAGAGATGACAAGAATACACAGACGAACTATACAAAAAAAGATCTTCATGACCCACATAACCGCAATGGTGTGATCATTCACCTAGAGCCAGACATCCTGGAATGTGAAGTCAAGGGGGCCTTAGGAAGCATCATACAAACAAAGCTAGTGGAGGTGGTGGGATTCCAGTTGAGCTATTTCAATATCAATAACTTCAGATACATAGATGACACCATTCTTATGGCAAAAAGTGAAGAAGAACTAAAGAGCCTCTTGATTAAAGTGAAAGAGGAGAGTGAAAAAGTTGGCTTAAAGCTCAACATTCAGAAAACTAAGATCATGGCATCTGGTCCCATCACTTCATGGTAAATTGATGGGGAAACAATGGAAAGAGTGAGAGACTTTATTTTGGGGGGCTCCAAAATCACTGCAGATGGTGACTGCAGCCATGAAATTAAAAGAATTTTAAATAATTAAAAAATTAAATTTATTTTTAATTAAAGAAATTAAAAGAATTTTCCTCCTTGGAAGGAAAGTTATGACCAAGCTAGATAGCATATTAAAAAGCAGAGACATTCTTTGCCAACAAAGGTCCATCTAGTCAAAACTATGGTTTTTCCAGTGGTCATGTGTGGATGTGAGAGTTGGACTATAAAATAAGCTGAGTGCCGAATAATTGACGCTTTTGAACTGTGGTGTTGGAGAAGACACTTGAAAGTCCCTTGGACAGCAAGGAGATCCAAACAGTCAATCCTAAAAGAAATCAGTCCTGAATATTCATTGGAAGGACTGATGTCGAAGCTGAAACGCCAATACTTTGGCCACCTGATGTGAAGAACTGACTCATTTGAAAAGACCCTGATGCTGGGAAAGATTGAAGGCAGGAGGAGAAGGGGATGACAGAGGATGAGATGGTTGGATGGCATCACCGACTCAATAGACATAAGTTTGAGTAAACTCCAGGAGTTGGTGATGGCATACTGCAGTCCATGGGGTCGCAAAGAGTCAGACATGACTGAGCTACTGAACTGATGTTGC
This sequence comes from Capricornis sumatraensis, assembly GCF_032405125.1. Taxonomy (NCBI): domain Eukaryota; kingdom Metazoa; phylum Chordata; class Mammalia; order Artiodactyla; family Bovidae; genus Capricornis; species Capricornis sumatraensis. The sequence continues at coordinate 100,533,150 of NC_091092.1, read as the reverse complement.
AGGGAGAAATCAATTCTGACTCCATGATGTTTCTTTGACTTTAACCTTTGTTTTCCATTGTTGTTGTTATTATAATCAGACATAATGACCTGTCTCAGGGAGCCTGCCCCTCTGCTTGAAGAGATTAACACTTCCCCTCCCTGAAGTTGGCCATTCCGGGAGATACTTGCAAGATAATGGTATTTACTTCCTCTACTCCTCCCCCTCTCTGTCCTATAAAAGAACGTGGCATTCAGATCCAAGGACAGGATGGTTACTTTGAGACATTAGTTTGCCATCTTCTACAGTCAGCTGGCTTTCTGAATAAAGTCATATTCCTCTCCTCAGCACCTCCTCTTAGATTCATTGGCCTGTCTTGTAGTGAGCAGAGCTAGCCTGAACTCGGTAACAGATACATGGATACATATAACTGATTACTTTATAGAGAAACTAACACAACATTGTAAAGCAACTATGAAAGTAAAAGTGTTAGTTGCTTAGCTGTGTCTGACTCTGCAACTCCAAAGACTATAGCCTGCCAAGCTCCTCTGTCCCTGGAATTCTCCAGGCAAGAATACTGGAGTGGGTAGCCAAGCTCTCCTCCAAGGGATCTTCCCAACCCAAGGATTGAACCTGGGTCTCCATACTCCAGTGAAAATTTTTTAAAAAGAAAAAATAACTGTCCTTGATCACAATATCTTCTAGTCCACCTGAGCTGCTCACCACCATAAATTCTACAGATCATTGCTAAAGATTAGAATGCAAAAAGAGAGAGAGAGAGAGAGAGTTGATGACACAGAAGCTATATCTGCTTCCTCTTCCACCTGGTATAGCAGAAATCTCTAGTATGGGGTGCTGCCCTTGAAGCAAGTTGTTTGGGGTAAATCCTACTCTTGATAAACTGCTCTACCTTCTCTCACTTTATCTGATTTGGGTGGGGATTGCCCTTAACAAGATTTTCTGAATTGGAATTAAGGAAATATAATTTGCTAGCAGTGCCATGATTCACTTACATACATCTTTCCAGCTTCACCAACAGAGATATATGAGCCTTGATTTTTTTGCCTGGGGGAAAATGATAGCCTGAGGGAACAGAGCTGGAACAAAGAAGCAGAGAAAGAAGGTGAAGAGTGAGGGTCATCTGGCATTTCAATCTCTGGTTTCAATTATTTGTGAATCCATTATTTACTCTGTGCTCTTACAGATTGCTTGCATAAGTCAATAAATTCTTACTTGCCTTACCTAATTTTTGGTTGCAAGTGAAAGAAACCTAACATGCAAACACTGATTAAAATATCCTATTTAATAATTCTGAAATAATTAGGCATTTCTCTTCTTGAACCTCCAGCTCCCAAACTGGTCTTAGTCAGGCTAATTGAGTTTAATTTAAAGGTCAGCTTTCACCTAAATAAGAGAAAGTGGACATACTAAAAAATTGTGTCAGATACTTTACAAAGAGAGTCTTAAAAACTATAATGGAACCTTCACAATTTTCTTTCAAAGTAGATATTCCCATTTTATATATCAGGAAACTGAGGCTCAGAGAAATTGCTGAAGGTTACCCAACTATCAGTGGTAAAGCCACAGATGATCTCAAAGCAAGAGGCTTAGCCCAAGAGCCATCCATTTCAATCCCTGGCCACCTCTATGAGGTCATATTTAACACCGTCATTACTTTTGCATTTATGTATCCCCTGAGGGTAACCCTAAAATCCTTCTTGTACTCAACAAAAAGGTGACAATACATGTGGAAGTGTATCACACAAATCTCCTATCTAGAAAGTACTTAGCATTCAGCTATGAGGACTGCAGTTAACTGACAGTTTCGCTCTTTGTTATTACTATTATTATTATTGAGGTATAGTTGCTTTACAATGTTGTGATAGTTTCTGCTGTACAATGAAGTGAATCAGCCATTTATATACATATATCCCCTCCCTCGTGAGCCTCCCTCCCACCCCAGTCCCGCACGCCACCCCTCTGGGTCATCACAGAGCACTGAGCTGAGCTCCTTGTGCTATACAGCAGCTTCCCGCTAGCTATCTATTTTACACATGGCAGTGTATATATGTCATTTTGAGTTGAGGTTTCCTGGGAAGCCCCAGCTGCTGACTGACGATGGCAGAGGTCGGTTCTGTCCAGTCCGGGCTTCCTGCGATGAGCTACCTTTACTCGGGCTCCTCACTGGATCAGCCAGGGTTTGTCAAATATGCATCACAGACTCAAGCTCTTTTGTCCAGCCCTGCTTCTCAGTCCCTTTCCTTGAGAGTCAGCTCAGCATCATGGTCTGAAGGCTCTGCCTGCCTAATCCTGCTTCCTCTGTCTTACCTTCCATGTGCATTCATCCCCCCAATAAGCTACTGTGCACTGTGAACACTGTCTCAGCATCTGTTTTCTGGAAGACCCAAACAGGCACACGAAATAGTGAATGAATAAGCAAGAGAAGTAGAAGGCAAAGGAAAATTGTTCTTTTGCATGACATATTTTCCTACACACATAAGTTAGCTGTGGTCGAGCAATGTAATTCAAGTTCTCTAAAGCAGATTGTGCTGAATATGCCAAATGGCTCCTCTTAGCTGGAGGGAGTGCCTCCCTGAGACCTGTCAGGCGGTAGGATTTATGGGACCATTTCTGTCTTAGTGATCCAGTCTCTCTTTATGGAGATGATTGCTTCACAGCCCTGCCATAGGTATTTACCATCAGGGCTATTACAGCTCACTGAGTCATCCAGGAGAGAAATCCAAGTGGATAATTAACATCCTGAAGAAGGTAATTGTGGAACACTTAAGCACGGGGCCATAACTTCTGGTTCAGTGTCAGTAAGGACAACCTGTAGGGCATATCATACTTAATGAGTCAGTAGCTACCTAAGATGATTATTAAAACCCAAAGCATATTATTTTTATCACCATGTGCAAGAGCTACAGATTATGTCCTTTTGACCTATTTTGTACTCTCATTCCCAGCTAAATAATAACCATTCAGGAGTGGAGGAAACGACTGACTCTTCTTATTATTGAGGAACATTATATGTCCAAAGTGTGTTTTCCTAAATGGGAAACTTTCATGGCAGGAGATTTTCTCCTTTCTCCCCCTGAGTTTATTTTCTATTTTAACTGTGAAAATGATTCTGTTTCTTACTTTGGTGGACACCCTCACATTAGAGTCCCCAGACAAGGGGATAATTGATAATTTAGGAGACAGAGGTTGGGTTTGACCTTGAAAAAAAAGGTTGGAACAGTGCCCTTCAAATAAAGGGGGAAAATCTTCTGAGACAGGGCAACTATGTACCCAACAGTTTTAGTCTTCCCAAACTGCTCTGCTGGTTTTAGACACCAGTGGTTTAAAAGTAACTGTCAGTTACCCCTGAAGAATATCATTTCATCCCTGCTCATTTCTCATGTTTCCTCTCTTTCTTCTCATGCTACAGTACATACGTCCTACTCACTGTGTACACAAAATACGTAGTGTTCTGCCATAGCAGAATGGTGTTAGTTCAGGTTCTCTGGTAAGCAGACACTGACAATAAGTTAAGAGAGTAACATGTGGGGACTTCCTTGGTGGCCCAATGGTTAAGATTTCATGCTTCCCATGCAGGGGGTACAGGTTCAATCCCTGTTTGGGAAACTAAGATCCCACAAGCCACCCGGCACCTCCAAAAAATAAGCATGTTACTGGTGTTGTGGAGTAATAACCTATGAAAGATAAATAGGGAGAAGGCCGGTTTAGGCACAGAGAGATTCAAGACCGTGAGGCCAATCAAACTCCTGTGAGAGGAAAGAAGCAGAGTCCAGCAGGCAGAGCCTCAAAATGCAATGGAGAGGGGACAAATCTGGTCAACACAGCAAAGAGCAATGAAGCAAAGATTGGGGACCAGCAGTCAGGCCCTAATACATCCCTGTCATGCTCAGTCATTGTCTCAGTGCTCCCTGAGAAGAGCATGGCCTTGGCTCAAATGCTGCAATGGATCTCAATGGTGCTGAAGCTGGAGGCTGTCAGCTAGCCACACTCCTCACCTCACTGCTGATTGGCAAGTTTTTCACTGATGGGAGATCCAAGTAACATACCTCCATGGTTGGCACAATCACTGAGTCTATCTCTGACTGCAATACAAGCAGCAAAGGTTCATTTCTTGATCATGTTACATCTTCATCCATTGTCTGTGGATCTATTCTATTTTTGCCTCAAGTTCAAGAGCCAAACTAAAAGCATAGCCACCATCTGGACCACTGCCAATAGCGATGGTAGAATGATAGCTCTAGTCGGATTCACACTAATAAGAGCTCGCAATTCATTAGCCAAAATGGGTCACATGGTCCCACCTAACCACAAAGGGGTAGGAAGTTCAATCCTATCGTGTGTCTGGAAAGTGAAGAGCCTGAATTGAGCAACACCAATGACCACAACAGTAAACAAATCAATAAACTCCCCAAAGTTTCCTTTACATTCTATAGAACCAAAAGGAACAATTTGCAGGGTACTCAATAAGGCCAAATGATGTTTCTTTCCTGATAACTTAGAAGTAATCATTTCTCTAAGAATCTTTTCTATGTATAGCAATGGAGACATTAACTCATCTTGGAGCAGACCCTCCGTGTTCTGTAGGAAATAAACCAAATGCTCTCCTTTGGCTGCAAATAGGAGCTCACTGTTAAGGGAAGAAGATTTGGAGCTGTAGCTCTTTTCATAGTTGGGGCAGAATCACCCTGCCACCCCCAACCCTTGACCTTTTCCATTAACTGTAAAATTCTGTCTTCTGAGAAAGGCATGGGAAATTCTGCTGGGGACCTTCTGTAACAGAAAAGGTTAAGACAACAGACTATTTCCTGAAACTTAAAGTTATTGAAATCCATTTTGGTGGTGACAGGTATTTCTGGCTATGACCTGGTGATAGGAAAGACAGCCACACCTTGAGGCTAAAGCCCTCCTTCAAGTAGAAAAAGACTGGACCACAATGATTGCTTCTACACCAGGATTTCCATTGCTGAAGCGGAACATGGGTTTGTGAAAAGACCTACTGAAGATTCTGCCCCAAAGCTCCTCCCGGTGGTGGAATTTGACCCAGAGATGTGCCTATAAGAGGAGATGCTAATTAGCAAACCATTATACATAAAGAACTGTTAAGTCAAGATCCAGGCAAGTCTGAGACAGTCTATAACTGTGGATAATACGGGAGGCACAACCTCTAGATCAAGAATGGTACCTCAATTATCAAAGGTCACTTGATAGGTAGAGACAGAATTGAGTCAAATGACATTTGGCAGTCCTTGGAGTTCCCACCAAGTTTTGCTTTTCTCTTCCCAAAAGTATCACAATCAGGATGGACTCTTCAAACTAACTAAACCACTGTTCTTGGGTTTATTACAAAAACAGGAACCCAGACAGAAAGGCTAAACTCCTTGTTAATATGAATACAGGAAGACAAGTGAAGCTCAGGGCATTATACTTTGGGACATTGTTTGCCCTGGCATCTAAAGTGATTCAGAAAAGGTTAACATAAAAGCTATGTTGTCACACCCCAGCAAGAACCCCTGAGGGCAAATTGCTCTAATTTGGTTTTTTTTTTGTTTTTTTTTTTTTTTAATTTTAAAATCTTTAATTCTTACATGCGTTCCCAAACATGAACCCCCCTCCCACCTCCCTCCCCATAACATCTCTGTGGGTCATTTTAAATGACCTGTCCTGACTCCTGAGGTTCCTATTTGGATATAGAATTGTACAAGTCACAATTGTCAGTAACATTTCTCTGAATCTTTTCCCCATGCCTGCTAAAGCCAGATCCTCAGGCCTGGGTGGAGGGAGAGGTGAGGAGGGAGGCTCTATTTTGGGGAATCTCCAGGGACACTGCTTGAACTCACAGGAATATTTCTCTTTGTCACTCCATGGCATTAGCCATTTCTCTCTCCTCCTGCTGTGCTTCTCTGTCAACCCACTGAGATGTCAACCCACTCATGCCCTCGAGAGGCAATATCCTTCAGCTTATAACAATCTGCCATCAGAGCTGAGGGCCCTGGCACTGCCACCCCTTTAAGAGAACTTATGGAGTAACTCACTGGGTTAAGCAGAGCCTCAGTCCCATTGTAGCAGGGCTATATTTTCTCAGAAGTGAGGACAATCCCTCTCCCCTCATCTTTGTGTTTTAAACATTACTCTGGAATTAAAGCTGCATTGTTTTAAGTCCTGAGTCCCAAACACTTCAGTGTGACCATTCTCCTCATTTTTACCTGCAGACTTCTCACCAAAGGACTCAGACATTGGTCAGTGGGGCTGGACTGAAGGACTGGCTGAATGGGAGACCATGTTGATACTCAAAAGTCATCTCAACTCTTTTAGGCAGGGATGTGGTTCTTTGGAAGAATAGTTGAGAAAATCCGACTTGTTCTGAGGGGTTATTTCTTGGTAGACTTCTAGGTCCCTCACTGAAGAAGAAAATGGTGACCCTTAGCTCCACTGAACAGAGGCATGAAACTCATGGAGAGATTATCAGTATACATGCCCAGATCATACTGGCCCATGTTCAGTAAAAAGCAGTGGCTGGACAACTGGAAAAGTGAGGGGCAAGGGTCCTAACACTTCAAAGCTGGGGTCAGGGGACTTCTGTGGTGGTTCAGTGGCTAAGACTCCACACTCTCAGTGCAGGGGGCCTGAGTTCAATCTCTGGTCAGAAAACTAGATCCCACCCACATGCTGCAACTAAGACCCAACACATCCAAATAAATAATAAATATTAAGAATAATTTTAAAAAATAAATGATATTTTTGAAAAAAAGAGCTGGGGGTAGATATGTCTACCTCTTCTTATTATTTAGACCATATTCCTTCATATCTGTTATCTGCATGGTGATAGGGCCCACATGGGCTCTCACTGTTAAGATGGCTCATTATGTTGACCGTGAAAACAAAGAATAAAAATCACAGAAATCCTTGAGGCTAACCAAATTGCCCAAATGACATTCTGTTTTCTCACTGGTACCTACCTTCTCAAAGTTGTGATACCACCAGATTCCAGACCTCCGGCTCCATGACCACAGGACTCAACTACAGGCTAAAAATTAACCATCCCTTCAGAGAATTTTTCATTCGTAGGGTATAAGACAGACCCTGTCAGAAAGGTAGGATGATGGTTTTCCTTAAGGGCCAATCACCCTCTCTTTTCCCTCTAATAAATTTCCCTTTTCTTGCCTGATTGCCCGGTTCGCTCTCTTTTCCTCTGCATTCACCTTACATTTTGGTGCCAAAACCTGGGAGGAAGGATCCACCACAAGTGGGTGAGTTCTTCCACGAGCCCACTTCCAGTGATCCCCTCCCTCGGACCTTGCTGAGAAACTGAGACGAACTCTCCACTTGCCTTGCTGGACTGACATCCACACACCAGCCCACATTTCATCCATTGGTTACAAGGATGAGTGAAATCCCATTCCCTCGGATCCTCTCTCTCACATCATTTCCAAGTCCTAGCACTAGGCGGGATGATCCCCATGGCCTTCAGGCCCTTAGCCTTGTGCCCCATCTGACTTTGAAATAGGGGACTCCCATTTCAAAGCAGACTATTATTACTCTCTGAGAAAGTCCTGAGAATGGGGATGCCTTTTCTCTCGGACCTGTGTTCTCACTTTCTCTCGCCCTTGTCTAACCTTTCTATTTGGCCACAATAGGAAATTCTTAATCCCAGCCCTCAAACTCTACTCCTCTAGGATGCCTTCTCTGAAACCTAAAAGCCTAGGCCTTCCAAGGGGAGATAAAACTAAAAAGACTTATTTACTATTCTGACACTGTCTGGCTGCAATACAGACTAGATAATAGGTCCTAATGGCCAGAAAACAGAACTCTCGATTATAACACTCTATGGGACCTTGATAACTTGTGCCAGCTCAACAGCAAGTGGTTAGAAATCCCTTATGTTCAGGCACTCTTCGCTCTTCGCTCTCAACCCTCTCTCTGTGAATCCTGCTCTACTTCTCAAATACTCTTAGTCCACTCTGAGCCACATCCTCCTAATACAATGTCCCCCAACCCCCTGTTCAGACTTTTCTTCTTCTTCCTTTGACCCTTCCGACCACAGCCCACCCCCTATCACTCCCAAACCCGTTGCAGCCACTCCAGATCAGTTCTACAACCTCCACCTTATGTCCCCTCCTCCCTCCCTCCTTCTCAGGCTGCCACCACTGAAGCTGCAAACAAACACCCCCCCACCCCGCCTGTGCTGGAGGCAAGATCTGAGACCTCAGCCCCACCCTCTACACTGAGGATTCCAAGGCTTTACCCCAACCTCCCTAGATCCCCCTTCATGGCAGGGCCCCGCTCCTTTCCCTCCTCCACTAGTAGCTAGAGCAGAAGGCATCGTTCAGGTTCATGTCCCATTCTCCCTCATCGATCTATCTCAGATTGAAAAGTGTCTTGGTTCCTTCTCCTCAGATCCTGATAATTATCTAAAAGAATTCAAGTATCTTACCCAGTCTTACAACTTAACCTGGCATGATATTTACATCATACTTCCCTCCACTCTTCTCCCAGAAGAGAAGGAACGAGTATGGCAAGCCTCTCAGGTACATGCTGATGAAATACACAAGACAGACAACACTAAGCCCATAGGGGCAATGGCTGTCCCCCGCGAAGATCCAAACTGGGATTATCAGGCAGGGAGACCTGGATGAGTAGCCCGTAATCATAAGGTTGCTTGCCTCATTGTGGGCCTTCAAAAAGCAGGGCATAACGCCATCAACTTTGATAAGCTCTGGGAAATAACTCAAAGACTAGACGAAAACCTGGCACAACTTCTAGCCAGGTTAACAGAAGCCCGACAAAAATATACAAAATTAGACCCCACTTCAGCAGAGGGCATCATTATCCTTAACACCCATTTTATCTCCTAGTCATCCCCAGATAATCGAAAGAAACTAAAAAAGGCAGAATAAGGCCCTGAAACCCCTCAATGAGACCTTTTCAATTTAGCCTTTAAGATTTTCAATAACCAGGAAAAACAGGAAAAGCTAGAGAAGGCCCAATGAGATCAGACCAATACCACCTTTTAGCCACTGCCCTACATGGCTCCAAACCTCCATCAACCAACAAAGAAAGGAAGCCCCCTGGGCCCTGCTTCAAATGGGGCAAAGAAGGCCACTGGGCCACTGGCCCCCCCTCTAGGGATCTAGACATCCTCTCCTGGTCTCTAGCAGGAGTCCTCTGACCCAGCTCTGCCCAGCCTCCTCGGACTCACCGCTGAAGACTGAAGGTGCCCAGGGCCCCAGGCCCTGACTCTCATCACATCTACAGAGCCCAGAGTAACGCTTACAGTGGCAGCTAAACCAATCTCCTTTCTCATTGGCATGGGGGCCACTTACTCTGCTATGCCTGCCTACTCCGGATAAACCAAGTTCTCAGGTTTCTGTTATGGGGGTTGATGGTTCAATATATATGCCACAAATAACCAAGCCTCTACCTTGCACAATTCAGGATACCCCATTTTCCCATTCTTTTCTCATACTTCCAAAATGCCCCACTCCTATTCTTGGGAGAGACCTTCTCTCAAAATTCAAAGCCTCTGTTACTATCCCAAGCCCACCCTCTGATCTAGCCTGTCTACTGCTCCTAAACCCCACCTCCTCTTCCCCTGCCCCATTGCCCTCCTCATCCAAAAACCCCACAGTTTGGGATACAGATAACCCATCTGTTGCCTCTCATCATGGTCCAATTCATATCTATCTCAAAGTGAAGTCACTCAGTAGTGTCTGACTCTTTGTGACCCTATCAGATTCCTCCGTCCATGGGATTCTCCAGGAAAGAATACCAGAGTGGGTTGCCATTCCCTTCTCCAGGAGATTTTCCCAACTCAGGGATTGAACCCGGGTCTCCCACATTGTAGGCAGACGCTTTACCTTCTGAGCCACCAGGGAAGTCTAAATTCCCCAATCAACCACAGTACTCCATCTCCCAAAAACATCAAGGGTTAAAGCTTATCATCACTGAACTCCTATGTCAGGGCCTCTTGTGCCCTACTCACTTTCCCTGTAACACCCCTATCCTACCTGTCAAAAAGCCAAATGGTTCCCATTACCTGGTCCAGGACCTGAGACTTACCAATGTAGCTGTTATCCCCATACACCCAGTAGTTCCAAATCCCTATACTCTTCTCTTTTTCTCATTTCCTCTTCCACTACTTCACTGTTCTAGACCTCAAAGATGCCTCCTTTACTATCCCTTTACACCCAGACTCTCAAGACCTCTTTGCCTTTAACCTGAACTGATCCAGATAATCATCGTTCCCAACAGCTGACATGGACAGTACTACCACAAGGCTTTCACGATAGCCCTCATTTCTTTGGTCAAGCTCTACCATCAGACCTAACCTCTCTTGACCTTACTCCAAGTACTGTCCTCCAATATGTGGATGATCTCCTCCTTTGTAGTCCTTCATTTACACACTCTCAACAATACACTATACAACTCCGCAATTTTCTAGCTGATTGAGGCTATCGAATATCTCCCACCAAAGTTCAGCTCGCTCTTCCTAGAGTCACCTATCTCAGAGTCCGTTTAACACCAACAAAAAGATATATTACTACTGATAGAGAGTCCCTTATATCCACCCTACCACTCCGTACATCAAAAACAGAGATCCTGTCCTTCTTGGGGTTAGCTGGATATCTATGCCTCTGGATTCCTAATTTCACTCTCTTGCACAACCCCTATATCAAGCCACCAGAGGAGATCTTTCAAAACCCTTAGAGCTAAAATCAAATATCCTTTGACACCCTTAAGCAAGCCATTCTCTCAGCCCCAGCTGTAACACTTCCTGAACTTTCTTGTCCCTTTATACTCTACACTGCTGAGAGAAACAAAATTGCCCTAGGAGTTTTGGGACAAAATCAGGGCCCCTCCTTCACGCCTGTCGATTATCTATTAAAGCAATTAGATACCACAATTCAAAGATGGCCAGCCTTCCTACATGGTCTGGCAGCAGCTGCACTCCTTGCTCAGGTAAGTAAAAAACTTACTTTTGGAGCACCCACTGTCATTCGTTCACTACATTTAAGGTTCACCACTTTAAGGACTTACTTTCTCACAAATCCATGACCCTTCTAACTCCTTCACACATCCAATCAATTCATGTTACCCTTCTCGAATCTCCCAAGTTGTCCTTTGAACGCTGTCCTACTCTCAACCCTGCCACCCTTATCCCTAATTCTTCTTAGCCCCCCCCCCACCCATATTTGCACAGAGGCATTAGAAGACCTGATGCCTCATTTCTTCCACATTTCCTTAACCCCTTTAAATAACCCTGACTTTACTTGGTATATTGATGGCAGCTCCTCCACGACATCAGAAGGAAAAAAGTAGCTGAATATACAATTGTCTCTGACACTGAAATTACTGAATCCCAACCTCTCCCCTTGGGAACCTGTTCCCAAAAGGCAGAACTTATTGCAGTAACTAGAGCCCTTACCCTCGCAGCTAATAAGAGAGCAAACATATACACTGATTCTAAATATACTGTCTACATCATACAGTCACATGCTGCCATTTGGAAGGAACGAGGGCTCCTATCTACTAAAGGCTCTCCCATAACTAACGCCCTGCTTATACTCCAACTTTTAAAAGCAGCTAACATGCCAACTGAAGTAGGCACCATACATTGCCGAGGTCACCATGTGGCCTCAGATCCCATTTCATGGGGCGATGATGCCACAGACAGAGAAGCAAAACAAGCCTTACGCCAATCACCAGCTCAACAATTTACAGTAATCCCCAACATAAAGCCGTTTTACCTCCCCATAGAAAAAAACATGATTGTTACAAAAGGGAGCACAACCACAAGGAGACTGGTTACAAAAACAGGACTGCTATGTCCTTCCCCAATCTCAAGCCACACAGATTCTTACAGACATTCATTAGGCCCTACAGTAGGCACTAAACCTCTTTATCATCTCTTAAGACCTCTTATCACCTATCCTAACCTTCTTTCACTCGTACAACAAATCACTCACTCTTGCATTATCAGCTCCTCAGTATCAATGCAGGGAGCCCTAAAGCCTATTCCCTCATTTCCAACACATGAGGCTCGAGGACATATCCCAGGAGAGGACTGGCAAATTGACTTCACTCACATGCCTCCAACATGAAAAATAAAACTCATGCTCACTCTAGTAGACACTTTTTCAGGGTGGATTGAGGCTTTTCCTATAAGATCAGAAACTGCCTCAGAGGTAACACAGCTTCTCGTAAGAGAAATCATCCCTTGCTTTGGCCTCCCACTCTCTCTCCAATCCGATAATGGGCCAGCTTTTATCTTCCAAATCACTCAACAAGTATCCCAATCCCTTAGCATAACCTGGAAACTATATATTCATTATAGACCCCAATCCCCGGGAAAAGTAGAAAAGGCAAATTCTACTCCGAAAACGCACCTAACCAAACTCTCTCTAGAACTACAAAGGCCAGGGACCAGACTCCTTCCCATGGCTTTGGCTAGCATTAGGGCTACTCCACAGGCATTGTCTTTCCTCAGTCCTTTAGAGCTCATGTATGGACGCCCTTTTCTCTTAGGTCAGTTCCCTACTGCCAGCCCCTTGCTGGGAGATTATCTTCCCATCCTTAACCTTATTAGACACCTCATGAGAGAACATGCAGATCACTCTCTTCCAAAGGCTCATCAAACGAATTCAGCTGACTTAACACTCATACCCGGAGATTGAGTCCTGCTTAAAACCTTACACCATAAGCATCTACAGCCTCGATGGATTGGTCCATATGAGGTCATTCTAACCACACCAACAGCTGCTAAACTAGCAGGTCATTCCTCTTGGTTTCATATCTCTAGATTTAAGAAGGCCCCAGGAGACTCTCCATCTCTGCCAAGAAACATTTCTTGCGTACCTGCTGGGACACACCAGGCTTCGAGAGGATCAAATTCCAGAAGAAACAGAAAAGCCAAAAACAAATATTGATAAGTAAAACAAAACGAGTTGTTCAGTTCAGTTCAGTTCAGTTGCTCAATCATGTCCAACTCTTTGCTACCCCTTGAACGGCAGCACACCAAGCCTCCCTGTCCATCACCAACTCCCGGAGTCCATCCAAACCCATGTCCATCGAATCGGTGATGCCATCCAACCATCTTATCCTCTGTCGTCCCCTTCACCTCCTGCTCTCAATCTTTCCCAGCATCAGGGTCTTTTCCAATGAGTCAGCTGTTTCCAATGAGTCAGCTCTTCGCCAATGTATTGGAGTTTCAGCTTCAACATCAGTCCTTCCAACGAACATCCAGGACTGATCTCCTTTAGGATGAACAGGTTGCATCTCCTTGCAGTCCAAGAGACTCTCAAGAGTCTTCTCCAACACCACAGTTCAAAAGCATCAATTCTTCGGCACTCAGCTTTCTTTATAGTCCAACTCTCACATCCATACGTGTCTCCTGGAAAAACCATAGTCTTGACTAGACGGACCTTTGTTGGCAAAGTAATGTCTCTGCTTTTTAATATGCTGTCTAGGTTGGTCATAATTTTCCTTCCAAGGAGTAAGCGTCTTTTAAGTTCATGGGTGCAATTACCATCCACAATGATTTAGGAGCCCCAAAAAATAAAGTCAGCCACTGTTTCCACTGTTTCCCCATCTATTTCCCATGAAGTGATGGGACCAGATGCCATGATCTTCGTTTTCTGAATGTTGAGCTTTAAGCCAACTTTTTCGCTCTCTTCTTTCATTTTCATCAAGAGGCTTTTTAGCTCCTCTTCACTTTCTGCCATAAGGGTGGTGTCATCTGCATATCTGAGGTTATTGATATTTCTCCTGGCAATCTTGATTCCAGCTTGTGCTTCCTCCAGCCCAGCGTTTCTCATGATGTATTCTGCATAGAAGTTAAATAAGCAGGGTGACAATATACAGCCTTGATGTACTCCTTTTCTTATTTGAAACCAGTCTGTTGTTTCATGTCCAGTTCTAACTGTTGCTTCCTGACCTGCATACAGATTTCTCAAGAGGCAGGTGAGGTGGTCTGGTATTCCCATCTCTTTCAGAATTTTCCACAGTTTATTGTGATCCACACAGTCAAAGGCTTTAGCATAGTCAATAAAGCAGAAATAGATGCTTTCCTGGAACTCTCTTGCTTTTTTGATGATCCAGTGGATGTTGGCGATTTGATCTCTGGTTCCTTTGCCTTTTCTAAAACCAGCTTGAACATCAGGAAGTTCACGGTTCACATATAGCTGAAGCCTGGCTTGGAGAATTTTGAGCATTACTTTACTCATGTGTGAGATGAGTGCAATTGTGTGGTAGTTTGAACATTCTTTGGCATTGCCTTTCTTTGGGATAGGAATGAAAACTGACCTTTTCCAGTCCTGTAGCCACAGCTGAGTTCTCCAGATTTGCTGGCATATTGAGTGCAGCACTTTCACAGCATCATCTTTTAGGATTCGAAATAGCTCAACTGGAATTCCATCACCTCCACTAGCTTTGTTTGTAGTGATGCTTCCTAAGGCCCACTTGACTTCACATTCCAGGATGTCTGGCTCTAGGTGAATGGTCACACCATCATGATTATCTGGGTCATGAAGATCTTTTTTGTACAGTTCTTCTGTGTATTCAGGCCACCTCTTCTTCATATCTTCTGCTTCTGTTAGTTCCCTACCATTTCTGTCCTTTTTTGAGCCCATCTTTGCGTGAAATGTTCCCTTGGTATCTCTAATTTTCTTGGAGAGATCTCTAGTCTTTGCCATTCTATTGTTTTCCTCTATTTCTTTGCACTGATCGCTAAGGAAGGCTTTCTTATCTGTCCTTGCTATTCTTTGGAACTCTGCGTTCAAGTGGGTATATCTTTCGTTTTCTCCTTTGCTTTTCGCTTCTCTTCTTTTCACAGCTATTTGTAAGGCCTCCTCAGACAACTATTGTGCCTTTTTGCATTTCTTTTTCTTGAGAATGGTCCTGGTCACTGCCTCCTCTACAATGTCACAAAGCTCCGTCCATAGTTCACCAGGCACTCTGTCTATCAGATCTAGTTCCTTAAATCTATTTCTCACTTCCACTGTATAATCATAATGGATTTGATTTAGGTCATACCCAAATGGTCTAGTGGTTTTCCCCACTTTCTCCAATTTAAGTCTGAATTTGGCAATAAGGAGTTCACTATCTGAGCCACAGTCAGCTCCTGGTCTTGTTTTCGCTGACTATATATAGCTTCTCCATCTTTGGCTGCAAAGAATATAATCAATCTGATTTTGGTGTTGACCATCTGGTGATATCCATGTGTGGAGTCTTCTCTTGTGTTGTTGGAAGAGGGTGTTTGCTGTGACCAGTGTGTCCTCTTGGCAAAACTCTACTAGCCTTTGCCCTGCTTCATTGGTTACTTATTGAACTGAGATTTCCCCTACTTACCCTGTTCACAATAGGACTCTACTCTGTGTCTCCCCCTGAGTGGCCTATCATTCAAAAGCTTTCCCTCTGTTTTACCTGCTTCTCCATAGTTCTTGTTTTGCGGGCTGTGGCCCTCCTCTTACTGTGATCATCCTAGATGAATTCATTATCTACTTTCCTTCACATGGTAACACAAACCCTTATCTTTCCTGGAAACACCACTGTAACTGATCTCCCTTTACTCTGACTTTATAACCAATCTCTGGCTCCAGGGCGACTTCATAGAGTTCACACCAATCCAAGTTGATGTCTACACCTGGATTCTTATCATTTTCTCCCCTTAGACGTGAGATGTCACGTCATAATTTTATTCTTGCTCCCTCTTCTTTTACAGTCCAAACTTCACATTAATACCCTTCCTATAACTGTCTCTCTTTAGTTGCTAAGTCATGTCCGACTCTTGCAACCCCATGGACTGTGGCCTTCCAGGCTCCTCCGTCCATGGGATTTTCCAGGCAAGAATACTGGAGTGGGTTGCCATTTCCTTCGCCATTTCCTTTTTCCAGGGATCTTCCAGACCCAGGAATCGAACCCGGTTCTCCTGAGATTCTTTACCAACTGAGCTATGAGGGAAACCTGCCCCAAACCTTGCCTACATATTCAGAACTCTAAATCTGACCTATCATTTACTCAATACTTCAAACTCGACCCTGGCCAGTGATTTTTGGATTTGCTTATCTATCTCCTCACCCGGAGGATCAGCACTCCCCATTTCCACAGATAAATGGACTCACATAAACATTTCTCTTTACCGCACATATAGAGGAGAATCTCTTTTTTTATCATACATATTTATATTTAATTGATCAAATTCACAATCCTGACAAAATACTGACTTCCCTCCTTATAGATCTCATTTATAAAGGACCAGCTACAGGAGGACCCACCACCTCTGACATTTGTCTACAATAATAGGCTCCTTTCTGTTTCTCCAGACAAAATTCTATAAACAATTCTTACCCTCAGCTAGGAACTATACCGCCACACCTCTGTAATCACACTTCCCATCTCTCCTTCCCTTCAGGCCGATCTGTCTACCATGTCTCAGGAACTGCAGGACATTCTCTTACTTTCTCAGGGAGACTCCCTTCTGCATATAGCGTAAATACTTTTCTTGTAGGGGCTACAGTGGTGAGTTCACGGTCAGTTTCAGAGACTACTAACAAGTTCCCAGAAAGACTCCCATCTGCTATCGATTTCAGCTGTTGTATTCTTACTCCTGGAATATTTTTCTTATGTGGAACCACCACCATTTATGTCTTCCCACTAACTGGACAGGAACATGCATCCTGATATATCCAGCCCCAGATATTTCTATTGCTCTTAACAATCAGATCCTTCCTATCCCACTAACTCATAACTGACCCAGACGGGCAATTCAATTCATTCATCTATTAATCAGTTTAGGAACAGGACAGGGACCACGGGACTCGCAATCTCTTTAAATTACTATCAAAGCCTTTCCGAAGACCTCACTGTCAGCGTAGAAGAAATAGCTAACAGCCTTATCACTATCCAAAACCAGGTAGATTCCCTGGCAGCTGTGGTGCTCCAAAACAGAAGAGCAGAAAAAAGAGGCCTATGCCTATTTTTGGAGGAAGCTTGCTGCTACTACACCAGTAAATGAGGCGTTGTAAAGGAAACAGCAAGAAATCTAACAGGGCCTCGAGGATACGTCAACACCTCAGTAATTCATGGGAATACTGATCAAGCAATTGGAATTGGATGCCCTGTGCCCTACCTTTTCTAGGTCCTCTCCTCTACTTACCCTTATTCTAACTTTTGGCACTTGTTTAATGTGTCTTTTTTCAAAATTTCTTCAGGACCACTTACAAGCCTTCACCAACCAAACTATCCACGAGCTACTTCTAACTCACTAAGGTTATCAAAAGCTTTGACCCCACACAAATCCCCTTGACCCACATCCAGCCTTTTCTTATCTCACCCTCATGACGCCCCTGTCCTGCAGGAAGCAGTTATAGAAGACTGACCTTTGGCACTAATCCTAAATAAAAAAGGCTGGAATAATAAGGTGCACATGGAGTCTCATTGTTAAGATGGCTCATTATGTTGATCTCGAAAACAAAGAATAAAAATCACAGTGATCCTTGAGACTGACCAAATTGCCCAAATGATGTTCTGTTTTCTCACTGGTGCCTACCTTCTCAAAGCTGAGAGACCACCAGATTCCAGACCTCTGGCTCCGTGACCACAGGACTACAGGCTAAAAATTAACCATCCATTCAAAGAATTTTTCATTGGTGGGGTATAAGAAAGACCCTGTCAGAAAGGGAGGACGCTGGTTCTCCTTAAGGACCAGTCACTCTCTCTTTTCCCTCTAATAAAATTTCCTTTTCTTGTTTGATTGCCCAGCTTGCTCTTTTTTTCTCTGTACCCGTCTTACACATGGCACTACCCTGTTATGACCAGAAAAGATAGAGAGAGAGAAAGGACAATGCCTTCTTTCCAGGTGAGGGGTTTATTGTGAGCACAGGTACTTAGTGGGACTATGAGAAATGCTGAAGGGACAGTCAGTTGATCACTCTAAATGACCCAGAATGACCCTTAAAGAGAGTGTGGAAGAATTTGCCTAAGAAATGCAGCTTGTGGCTCAATGGTGGATGGTTTTGACTATCAGGCTATCAATTTGGCGTCTTTATCATTTACAGCATTCCCGACCAGTCCTATTTGTAGTCAGGATCCTAGCACCATATCTAGTATCTAGTAAGTATTAAATGCATATTTTCACACTTTTTATACTATTTTTCCATTAACTTGCAATAGAAAGATGACTCGGACATATGCTCTGATCTCAAACAGCTTTGTTTCTCATGCTTTGTTACAGAAAGCCAAACTATGAAACAATATGAGAAGTGCTGTCAGAGAAGTGGGTATGGCATTTTCTGGGCACACAGCAGAATCTTCTTATTCTGGCTCTGCCTGGTGGAATCCAGTAAGATAGCATGGATGAAGTGATAGATAAGCAAAATATTGAATAGTAAATAGCCTTTTACCAGCCACAACAAAAGTATATTCTCAGAAAAAGTAACATGTGCAAAGGCAGACCAAGCACTAGAGAAAAAACTGGACTGCCTAATTGAAAAGGGAACTAGTCCCACCTCAATGCCTGTTTTGTGTTGTTTTGTTTTGATTTGTTTTGTTTCCCCTTAGGCTCTGCTTTGGAGGGACTTGAGCGAAGATTTGCAAGTAGGGAATGAGAAAGTGAAAAACGATACTGCTAATGGCTGGACCATGATCTTCCTAACTGAACATAAACAACACTCCCAGGATATAAGTAACATTCAGATAAGTATTCTATGACCATGTTTGGAACATGAGAGGAACAAAGCCACTCAACGATCACATGTTTACACATCCAGGCATCCCAGGGTCATCCCTTTTCTGACCGATGTGAATTACTGAGGCTTCTTCTCAATGACAACTCTAGCTCCACTTTAATCCTCTCGCCACCAAAATAAAAACTATACAAAAATAACCAATAACTGAACTGTCTCTTCTTTCTGATGACACCTAAATCAGAACTGGTCCCCATTCCCTTAAATCCTCCTTAGGATCATTCAGCACAGCTCTGCATCCTATAAGAAGCTCCACCTTATCCCCTCTTACTGAGATCTTCCTGGAGTGTGTCTCCCTCGCTGCAGCAAAGTAAATGCCATGCTAAGCCACTTTAGTCGTTTCTGATTCTGTGCGACCCTATGGACTGTAGCCCACCAGGTTCCTCTGTCCATGGGATTCTCTAGGCAAGAGTATTGGAGTGGATTGCCATGAGACCTCTCTTTTTCACTGTTGCTATTGCAGGTGTAATCCTAGCAGTATTTGGTTGTGAGTTTTAACAGCAATTTATTTAGAGATGTTACCAAGGAGCAGGATGAAGGACTAGAGGTGGGGTGATGGAAGGAGGGAAATTCAATATAAGGATATATATCAAATTGGCCACTATTGCAGGGGACTGATGCTTGATCTTTAGGACCTTCTGAGGAGCCTTATGAAGTGTATGTAAGAGTTACTTATCTAGGGAAGAAAAGAGGAAAGTATTAGCCCATTAGTTCCTGTCCTCCTTTGATCAAGAGACATTCTACTGGTGTTGATTCCCTTGTACAATATGAACCAGAGTCAGAAAAGCCCCAGGACAGAAAGCAGGGAGGACTCAGTGTGGGCCTGTGCACAATGACTGAAGCCTGGTCAGGACTGGCCACTACAGCAGTAGCTGGAATAAGAGGTGGAGCCAAGAAGCTGTGCAGCAATGCCCAAGAGGTCTCTTTTACGCCAAATTTCAGTTCTGCTGTGGGAAATGAAAGTGTTAGTTGTTCAGTAGTGTCTGACTCTGTGTGACCACCTGGACTGTAGCCCACCAGGCTCCTCTGTCCATGTGATTCTCCAGGCAGGAATATTGGAGTGGGTTGCCATTCCCCTCTCCAGCAGATCTTCCCAAGCCAGGGATCGAACCTGAGTCTCCTGTATTGCAGGCAGATTCTTTACTGTCTGAGCCACCAGGGAAGTAGGAAGTAGTATTACCAAATTGTCAAAGATAGAGCTGAAGGTGAGCAGAATATGCCACCCCAAAATATGTCTCTATGGCATAAAGATTACTTTGAGCTGATTGTTTTGAGAAATAGTAGGCAAAGGAGAGGACTTCCCTGGTGGCTCAGTGGTAAAGAATCTGCCTGCAATGCAGCAGACTCAGGTTTGATCCTTGGGTTGGGAAGATCCCCTGGAGGAGGGCATGGTAACCCACTCCAACATTCTTGCCTAGAGAATCCCATGGACACAGAAGCCTGGCGGGCTACAGTCCGTGGGGTCACAAAGAGTCAGACACGACTGAGCAATTAACCAGCAGCAGCAGCAGCCGGCAAAGGAGAAGATCTGAAAACTGAATAGAGTTACTCTTTTGTAAGAGACATTTGCATTTACAAGGGAAATTATCATTTGTAACAGTGTCTCTTTCTCTGTGCAGGAAGAGATGGATGACTCTCAATTATAAGAGAGGACTGTCCTGGTGGTCAAGTGGTTAAGAGTCCACCTGTCAATACAGGGGACATGGGTTCAATCCCTGCTCCAGGAAGATTCCACATGGCAAGCCTGTAGGCCACAACTGCTGAAGCCCCACGACACTTGGAGCCTGTACTCCACAACAAGAGAAGCCACAGAAATGAGAACGCTTGCATCAAAACTAGAGAGCAGCCCCCACTCACCGCAACTAGAGAAAGCTCATGAGCAGCAATGAAGACCCAGCATAGCCAAAAATAAAAATAAAGTTTAAAGCTTTTTTAATTAAAAAATAAAATAAATTACAGGAGAATCTTATCAATGGAGAAAGCAAGGACTTAAATCTGCATAGCAAACCATTTACCCTTGTTTACTGTGCTTTTCATGGTCACCTCCATTGCCAGCCTCCCGTTCACACCTTTCTTTCCTTTTATCTTTAGTCAAGATGGCATTTAAGCCTGTATTCTATGCTACCTCACAGAATTACTCATTTTTCTCTGAGTTTCTCCCTTGTATACATGTCAATGCACTTCTGCTTGTTTTTCTCTTGTTAATATGTCTTTTATTACAAGGGTCTCAGCCAAGAACTTAGAAAGGTAGAGGGAAATTATTTTTCCATCTCTACATCGCACCACAAAGTTTCTAAAGGAAACCCAGTCACTAATGAAAATTAACAAAGACACTTATAAACTGAGCACACAGCTCCAGGGAGAGAGTAGAAATGAAGACTTGGAATTTTTTGGTGGGTGGGTGGGGGACAGCATTGCTGGAAACTACACAGATACATGCTGTGTTGGCAAACAAGTGTTTTCATCCTGGATGTGGTAAAATTCAGAGAAAGTCTGCAAAGAGGCAGAGGGAAAGAAAATGTGGGTTATTATTTTAGAAATGGATTGTGAAAGGGGTAAGATTAAAAAAAGAAGAAAGGCTTGTTACTAGAAGAAACCGCTGACCTCAGAAATAAGCAGATGTGTCTCTACCACCAGGAGACAGTTTTAGAACGGATTCTCCCTTGTTAGCTCAAGTTTATTCTTATCCCTAAGCCCAAACGGCCTAGGCGATGGGGACATGGCTTGACTGCAGAATTGCACATGTTGAGAGCCAGAATGCCAGGATAGTGGGAAATACAAACTTTGGAACCAGTCTGCTTTTGTTGAAAGACATAGATGTGACATATAGCCAACTCTGTGCTGGTGAGCGATTTACTCAACCACCCTCGGTCTCAGTTCTCTCTATTTGATAGATGAGGTAAGGATGCCTACCTCACATAACTGCAGAAAGAATTAACATGGCCACATATGAAATATTCTTAGCGCAGTTCCTGGCACACAATTTCTCAAAAGGTGTTTGCTTTTGTTACCAAGTCCAAGCTTGCCCCACGTCAGGCCACTGAACTGGAGACGAGCTGCTGAGGCAAGAAATTTGGTTGACAAGGAAGATTGCAGACTAACATCTCAAAATAACTGACTTGTTGGGGTCTGAATGCCAGGATGTTTTATAGATCAGAGATGAGGGGAAGCAAAGTAAAAAGGCCATTAATCTTGCAAACACCTCCTAGAATGGCAAGCCTCAGGCAGGGGATGTGTTCATTTCTTCCTTCCTGCCATTCACAGGTGGACAGGGTTCTGAAGAAAGGCACCTTAATTTAACAGTCAGGAGGAGTAGGGTTCTCTGAGGTAGGCCATTATGTATGATTATAATAACGAAAGCAACTAAAAGCAAGTCAAAGAAAAAACTCCAACATGGAGTCAAAATTGGCTTTTCTCTGTAACACTTTCAACATTTTCTTGTCATTGGATTTTAAGATTGGCACAGTAGAAATAAAAAATCTAATATTTACTGAAATATTTAGTCTCAGAGCTTAACTTGCTCTGAAATTTTGTTCTAAAGAATAATAGCATTTGTTTCAGTCTGTTTTAATTTTTACAAGTTATTTACATAAATTCCAGAAACCCATAGTGGTACTGTGTGATTAAGACCCACCATCTTAAATCCTATAGAAAACAACTTCCCAGCAAAGCAGGCCTTTAAGACTGTGGTACAGTGCTGGCATCTGGTGGCAGCAGGCCCTGAAACATGAAGTGTTCTAATTTACTGTTTTAGGAAGCAAATTGTCAACACCCATCACAAGAGTTTAATCAGCTACAT
This sequence comes from Capricornis sumatraensis, assembly GCF_032405125.1. NCBI lineage: Eukaryota > Metazoa > Chordata > Mammalia > Artiodactyla > Bovidae > Capricornis > Capricornis sumatraensis. The sequence continues at coordinate 100,510,614 of NC_091092.1, read as the reverse complement.
TTTAGAACCCTTTCAAATTGTACAAATATAACCCAGCTCTAGGAGTTTTAGAGAAAAGAAACTCCAAAGGACTAATAAACATATGAAAAAATGCTCATTGTCTCTAGAAATCAAGATGAAACCAATGAGGTACCACTGTATATCCAACAGATTATCAGATATTAAAAAGCCTGATACCAATTAGTGACAACAATATGAAAAAATGGGAACTTTCAAACACTGCTGTCGACATTTGAAGTGCTATTTTGTTGTACCAGTAGCAATTTAGCAATACCTTAGAAAAGTGAAGATATAAATGGGCAGTAATTCTAATTTGGGGTATACACTCTAGACCTAGGGAAATGTCTGTGCTTAGGAAAAGTTACAAGGATGTTCATGGCAGTATTATTTGTAACAGCAAAAAAAAAAATATTCCAAATGTTCATCAATATGAAGATGACTAGTTTTCACTGGGTTAAATAGCATAAAGCAGCAAAGCTGAATTAACAAGGGTTACATGTATCAACAAAGATGAATCTTAAAAATAATAGAAAAATTTTAGAATGACACAAAAGACTATTTATGTACAAATAAAAGCACAGTAGTATATATTGGTTTTGGAAAACTAAATATGTAATATAATAATATACAATGGAACAAGTTCAACACAGAGGGTGCCTTTAGGGAAGGAGGAAGGGGATTGGGATTGAGGAAGACAAAAGGAATTAACCTATATCTACAAGGTTTCACTTCTTAATTATGCCTATTTTCTCTGGCATTTTTATATAAATGGATGTTTATTATATTCTCCTTTTCTGCACATTTATATGTATACAATGGAATATTATTTAACCACTCAAAAAAATGAACTTCTAACATGTACTACAGAAAGGATGAACCTTGAGGACATGATGCTAAGTGAAAAAGGCCAGACACAAAAGGACAAATAGTGCATGATTCCATTTATATAAGGTACCTAGGGTGGTCAAATTCGTAGAGATAGACGGTAGAATGGTGGTTACCAGGAACTGGAGGGAGAAGGGAATGAGGAGTTGATGTTTAAGCGGTATGGACTTTCCATTTGGAAAGATACAAAAGTTCTAGAGATGGATGGTGGTGATGGTTGCACAACAATGGGAGTGTACTTAATGTCACTGATTTGTAAATTTTAAAAATTGGTTAAGATGGTAAAACCTTGTGTAGATTTTACCACAATAAAAAAAAAAATATTTTTTAACCCCTAAGCTAGTTCTTGCCCAATGGGCAATCACTCGAGTGTGACAGAAAAGTATGCTCTATTGATGCTTGCAATTGTAGTACGACTGCAGCTGTGCTCAGGAAAAGTGTTACAAGGATGTTCGTGGTAGTATTATTTGTAACGGTTAAAAAAAAAAAGGAAATAGTCTAAATGTTCATCAATAAGACGATGTAGTACAGCTTGCTGCAGCTGTAGTCAGTGGCAAGGAGCTAGCCTTAGCTAGCATTTCAGCCTTTCATAAAAGCTATAGTAATAGGATAACATCAAGATTTAGTGTTTGGTAATTAAAGATGAGTGCAATTTCATTTTACTGCTTCTGGAAATACTTGCTTTTTCTGCCGTGTCATCAACAAGGGACGAAGACCAGCAGTGCCTGCTGATTTTTGAACAAATTCTATTCTTCCACTTTCCCTGGACTCCACCCTCAGCAGCAGAGGTATGACTATAGTTTCCTGATGACGCTTGGTTGTGGTGACAGGATGCCAGGAGATGGCAGCAAAAGCCCATCTAGTAGGAAAGTCCTGCCAAAGGCCCAAGAGAACAGAGAGAAGTCACAGACTGGCTTCGATTGTTATGTCTCCATATCAGTTCACCAAAAAGCTTAGTGTTCTGTCGCTGTGTAATAACACCATGCCTTTGGCCAAGAGAGAGACACCAAGCAAAAGAGCCAATCATCCAAGAAAGAGCACTTCTAAAGTGAGGGCAAGGATAGAGAAAGATAAAGGTGAACCTGGTCAGTCCATGGAGTTGCAAAGAGTTGCACACAACTGAGCGACTTTCACTTTGGGGAAGAGACAGGGAGTACCCAACGAGCATTGTAAACAGCAAGTGAAACTCTTTGAGCTCACATAGTCAGACAAAGACCTTCTTGGCAAGAAGAAGAGCCCACTCTCAAACATCAGCCATATAGGGGAGTTTGCACACCCATGCTGGAATCAGCTAGCGATTTAGCAGCATTTTCTGCTAAGTCAGCTCCTTGCTAAGTGACCTAAGATAGGAAGGTACCCCAGCCATCCAGTAGACAAGTGGGCTTACATCTCCTCTGAAAAGATTTTAAGAGGTCCAGAGTTTAAGCCCAACCTCCGTGGGATGGTATAATTAATTCATAAATAAAGAACATGAGCCTATGGAAGGCAGCATATTCTTAGAGCGGAAAAAAAAAAAAAAGAATGAAAACAAATTGAACTGAAGAAGAAAAAGAGTCACTAAGGAAAGCCGATACTGTCATGCCCTGGCTTTAGGAGTCACATGTAGACGACAAAAGACTCTCATCTCTGTTCATTTAAAATCTATTCAGGTAATGCTTTAGAAATAGCAGAAAGACACCCAGAGAGAACCAGAATCTGGGAGAACATGGACCAAACTCAGGAAAACAGGGAAACTCTTGGCCTCCAGGCTAAATCTGTATGAAGAGGAATAAGCAGGCTTGAGACTGGAGAGAATCTACCCTCAACCCTGTCCCAACTTGGGAGAAGGCAAGTTAATTGATTTTGTTTGAGAACATAGGAGTAAATATTTTATAAACTTGTAAAACACACAAAAAGCACTAAAAAAATTAAAATCATCCAAAATTCCTCAACTGAAATGTGTCTTATTTCCTCTTTTATTTTTCTTAGGCATATAATTTTTTATTTTTTTTAAATTGAGACTATATGAAACAGTATCATGAGTACTATTTGAATTTTAAAATTCTGTTCCTTGTACAGAAACAGACTCACAGACTTAGAGTACGAACTTATGGTTGCCAGGGTGGGAAGGGATAGTTAGGGAGTTTGGGACTGACATGAACAAGCTGATATACTTAAAATGGGTAACCAACAAAGCCATACTGTACAGAATAGGGAACTCTGCCCAATGTTATGTGGCAGCCAAGACAGGAGGGGAGTTTGGGGGAGAATGGATACACTGTGTATATGTGTGAGTCCCTTCCCTGTCCTCCTGAAACTATCACATTTTAATTGGCTATATGGGAAAGTGAAAGTCGCTCAGTTGTGTCCGACTCTTTGTGACCCCATGGACTTTATAGTCCATGGAATTCTCCAGGCCAGAATACTGGAGTGGGTAGCCTTTCCCTTCTCCTGGGAAGCTTCCCAACCCAGGGATCAAACCCAGGTCTCCCGCATTGCAGGCAGATTCTTTACCAGCTGAGCCACAAGGTAAGCCCATTAATGGCTATACTCTGACATAAAATAAAAAGTTTTTTAAAAAATCCTATTCTTTGTAAGTTATTACATGATCAAAACTTAACATAGACTACAAGACTTACAATGAAACTAAACATGTTTTTCCATTATATTTCTAAACTTTATTTCATCAACTGAGCTATTAGAGATGAGGATTTAGCACTCTTACATAATGCCAACCCCCCTCACCTCTAACATTATATCAATTTCTGGTTGAACTAGTATTTACTATTTTCCTTATTATGATTATTATGATTATGATGATTCTCTACAAAGCTAAGTGGTAAGTATGATGTGATTCCTTTTCAGTACTCTTCTATTGCATTCCTGAAATTCATTTGCCTTGTTTTTCCTTTCATTTCAGTTATATATTTGTATAGGTTCAAAAGAAACAATTTGGAAATCTGATATTTAATTATCTGATTAATATATAATTAATTGCATAATTATCAGTCATTAGTAAAGGCAAACCTTTTCAAACTAAAAGATACTACCATTATATGCTTCAGCTTTATGTGTTGAAATAGACTTCTGTACATTCTCAATTTTTCACAGAATTGTTAAGCCCTAAAAAGTAGTGTTTGATGTATCACACAGACTGCAAGATAACATTTTTCTTATGCTGAATGTCCTAAACTACACACATTGTCAGGATATATTGATGGTGTGCTCTTCGCTAACAAGAAGGAAGAGAAGGAAGAAGGGCAACAGAAAAGGGTGGCAGGGCCTTTTTTCCCTCACTTGGCATTTATCATTTTCAACATTTCTCCTTTGCCTTCTGAGTGATGTCTTACATTCCCTTTCCCATGGAGACTAATAGGAATGTTCTTAGCGGTGGTCCTGAGCACCTAAGTGGAGATGTCAGTTTCTCTGGCTCTCCAAATCTGAAAGTCTTCCATACTTTCTCCTCATTGGGGAGCATAGTGTCAGTGACTCATTCTGGAATGGATCAGTGTTTTCTGGGTTTTCCTTGTTAACAGACTCAGAATCCGAGTGCCAGAATGGTAAGGGAACCTGAGGCCATTTGGTACATCTTTTTGAGCACTTAACTCAAGTGGCCCTTCAGTTTTTGAACCATACTTGCAGTTGCTGGCTCCGGTCTCTGCATTACTTTCAGCACAATCATTATTCCATTGAGGATCTTTTTCCCCGTAACTTTTCATCTGTGCCGTTTGCAAATGTCTGGACATCCCCTTCTCCATGTCATACTGTGGCACTCATACTGGTCCTTTCTCCCAAGGTTGGCTTGAGAGAATTCCCTGGCAGTTCCATGGTTGGGACTCTGCAGTCCCACCACAGGGTGCAGGGGTTCAATTCCTGGTTGGAGAACTAAGATCAGGCAAGCTGTGCAGTGCAACCAAAAAAAAAAGATAAGCTTGAGTTATGTATGGCTTTCTCTTCCTTCTTCCCTCCATTTTGCAATTTGATCTTTAAGCGGAAGCATGCATAATTTTCCCACAGAACAGGGCCATCTTTCTCACATACACTACAAGGACAATCCACCTTAGGATATTTCACTATTCAGATATATATTTGTCATACTTGTCTTGACTTCTGAAGCCATGACCACAGGTATGACAACACAGTAAAATACTCATTTCTTTCTCTTTCGTCTGTTTTCTACTGGAAAAAAGATTAAAGTCATTCAAATTTTTATCTCATTTTTTACAGACAGAAACATATGTTTTCAATATTATACTACTGGGAATAGTCTCCTAATACTGTAACTCAGCAGTGGAAGTGTTACAACCCTCCAGATGAAAGTGGAAAATTCCAGGAAGGCAGTAAAGCAAGGAGAGCTCTAAGTGCTGAAAGGGACAGTCACCCAGGAACAGAACAGATAGCCAGCAGGCACTGGACATTTCCAACTCTTTGTCATCCCATGGACTATAGCGCTCCATGCTCCTCTGTCAGTGGGATTCTGAAGGTAAGAATACTAAAATGGGTAGCCATGCCCTCCCTCAGGGGATCTTCCTGACCCAGGGATCAAACTCGCCTCTCTTATGTCTCCTGCATTGGCAGATAGATTCCCACCTGGGAAGCCTATGAGAAATGCTCTAATCTGGGAGATGTGGTTAAGGATGAAGGCAGCGACAGCACTGTTCAGCATCCAGTTGTCCAGCAGAGGGCCGTGTTGTCCAGAGATGCCAACATGGGAGACAGTAGTGGGCTAGGGTAGAAATCGTTTGTAAGAACTGGTAAAAACTCTAGCTGTCTCAGCTTGAGACAACTCAAGGACAAATATCTCTTTGCCTTTTTTCATTTTCTTAGTTTCTTGCTTCTTTATCACTAGTTCTTTATGTTCTACACTGGACTGGAAAACACCTATGAATACATTTTTCTACATCAGTTCAGTACACTTCAGTCCCTCAGTCGTGTCAGACTCTTTGCGACCCCATGGACCGCAGCACACCAGGCCTCCCTGTCCATCACCAACTCCCAGAGTTTACTCAAACTCATGTCCATTGAGTCGGTGATGCCATCCAACCATCAAATCCTTTGTCGTCCCCTTCTCCTCCTGCCTTCAATCTTTCCCAGCATCATGGTCTTTTTAAATGAGTCAGTTCTTCACATGAGGTGGCCAAAGTATTGGAGTTTCAGCTTCAACATCAGTCCTTCCAATGAATATTCAGGACTGATTTCTGTTGGGATGGGCTGGTTGGTTCTCCTTGCAGTCCAAGGGACCCTCAAGAGTCTTCTCCAACACCACAGATCAAAAGCATCAATTCTTCGGAACTCAGCTTTCTTTATAGTCCAGTTTTCACATCCATACATGACCACAGGAAAAACCACAGCTTTGAATAGACAGACCTTTGTTGGAAAAGTAATATCTCTGCTTTTTAATATGCTGTCTAGGTTAGTCATAACTTTTCTTCCAAGGAGCAAGTATCTTTTAATTTCATGGCTGCAGTCACCATCTGCAGTGATTTTGGAGCCCAAAAAAATAAAGTCTGACACTATTTCCACTGTTTCCCCATCTATTTGCCATGAAGTCATGGGACCAGATGCCATGATCTTAGTTTTCTGAATGTGGAGTTTTAAGCCAACTTTTTCACTCTCCTCTTTCACTTTCATCAGGAGGCTCTTCAGTTCTTCTTCACTTTCTGCCATAAGCGTGGTGTCATCTGCATATCTGAGGTTATTGATATTTCTCCAGGCAATCTTGATTCCAGCTTGTGCTTTATCAAGTCCAGCATTTCTCATGATGTACTCTACATATAAGTTCAATAAGCAAGGTAACAATGTACAGCCTTGACATATTCCTTTCCCGATTTGGAACCAGTCTGTTGTTCCATGTCCAGTTCTAACAGTTGCTTCTTGGCCTGCATACAGATTTCTCAGGAGGCAGGTCAGGCGGTCTGGTATTCCCATCTCTTTCAGAATTTTCCACAGTTTGTTGTGATCCACACAGTCAAAGACTTTGGCGTAGTCAATAAAGCAGAAGTAGATGTTTTTCTGGAACTCTCTTGCTTTTTCGACGATCCAACAGATGTTGGCAATTTGATCTCTGGTTCCTCTGCCTTTTCTAAATCCAGCTTGAACATCTGGAAGTTCATGGTTCACATATGGTAGTTTGGACATTCTTTGGCATTGCCCTTCTTTGGGATTGGAATGAAAACTGATCTTTTCCAGTCCTGTGGCCGCTGCTGAGTTTTCCAGATTTGCTGGCATATTGAGTGCAGCACTTTCACAGCATCATCTTTTAGGGTTTGAAATAGCTCAACTGGAATTGAGCTAGCTTTGTTCCTCCACTAATTTTGTTTGCAGTGATGCTTCCTAAAGCCCACTTGACTTCACACTCCAGGATGTCTTTCTCTAGGTGAATGAGCACACCATGGTGATTATCGGGGTCATGAAGATCTTTTTTGTATAGTTCTTCTGTGTATTCTTGCCACCTCTTCTTAATATCTTCTGCTTCTGTTAGGTCCCTACCATTTCTGTCCTTTATTCAGCCCATCTTTGCATGAAATGTTCCCTTGGTATCTCTAATTTTCTTGAAGAGAACTCTAGTCTTCGCCATTCTATTGTTTTCCTTTATTTCTTTTCATTGATCACTGAGGAAGGCTTTCTCATCTCTCCTTGATATTCTTTGGATCTCTGCATTCAGATGCTTATATCTTTCCTTTTCTCCTTTGCCTTTCACTTCTCTTCTTTTCACAGCTATTTGTAAGGCCTCCTCAGGCAACCATTGTGCCTTTTTGCATTTCTTTTTCTTGGGGATGGTCCTGATCACTGCCTCTTCTACAATGTCACGAACCTCTGTTTATAGTTCATCAGGTACTCTGTCTATCAGATCTAATCCCTTGAATCTATTTGTCATTCCCACTGTATAATTAATTGTAAAGGATTTGATTTAGGTCATACCTGAATGGTCTAGTGGTTTTCCCTACTTTCTTCAATTTAAGTCTGAATTTGGCAATAAGGAGTTCATGATCTGAGCCACAGTCAGCTCCCAGTCTCATTTTTGCTGACTACATAGTCAAAATCTAATCTTTTGACTTCTTGAAACCACCTCTACTGGAACCCTCTGTTTTCCTTCTACAGTTTCAGTGGACATTGATCTGATAAGGTCCAGAAGTTTGTTGAAGCCTCACCAAGTGCCCTTATCAATAGGCTTTCTCTAGAAATTTTATCTTTGGAGAAATTCAACAGTCCTCATCTCTAGTGTAGGATAGAAGGGTTAAGTTCAATGGTTGCCATTAATAGGAGTGGGCATGAGAAGGGATTGTGAGTCCTCATCATTCAGTTGGGAAGACCTTCATCAATCTTTTCAATGTGACAGTCTCCCTCAACTGCTGTGCCTGTTGTCCTGGAACTAAGAGTTTCTCTGGTATGAAGTATCATCAGAATAAGCCTTTAGTTTCCAGTGCAGTTCTGGGAGGAGTGGTCTCCTGGATTCATAGAATGAGAGGGAAAAGGGGCTGGGGGTCATTGTGCAGACTTTGAAAACAGCTTCCTTATTTTCAGCACCATGCCTCAGCTCACCATCAGAGCTACACTATTTTGTGAGAGCGTTTCCTTGTCAGCAGCTTGAACCAGAATACCTTCCGTGGCATCCCCTCTGCCAGCTGGTAACTTCCTAGCTGCCAAAGATGTGTGGGTATGTTTTCATAGTTGTCTCTTCTCCCATCTTCTTTATCCCTGTTTCTTTAAAGAGCCAAATTACAACAATTCCTTAAAAAGTATTAATCCCCAAAGGCAAACACTTCCACTCCAACATGTTTAAGCATAAATTCAACATTTTTTTCCTCTTAGGATTTGTGAAAGCTTACCCAGTATCATTAACAGCTTTAATTTAAATTTGTATATTGAAATACAAGTGGTTTAACATTTTACTTCTCAAATTAGCATATTTGCTGTTCCTTCCTCTTCCCCTTCCTTTCCTCCAGCAATCTGATTTTTATTGATTATCTTGTCCTTTTCAGTTTTAACATTAACTTGATACCAAAGCCGGATAAAGACAACACAAGAAAATTACAGATTAATAATATCCCTTTTGAATATAGATGCAAAAATTTTCCAGCAAAATCCTAGTAAAATGAATCCAGTAGCATGTCAAATAATGTAACCTCCCAGCTATATAAGATGAGGAAATCAGCACAGTTATAAATTCTAACAGTGTAGAAATGATATTGCTTCATACCATCTCTTCTCTTTCCCTTCCATTTCAATTAGTTATAAAACAGAATGTGAATGTCCAAAAGTATTTTAGCCAATCATATATTTAAGTATATTGTGATGAGTTCTTTTTATCTTTTTTGCAGTACTTTTATATGATTGAATTTCATATTTATCTAAAGAAAGGGCTTATTCTCTGAAATCTAGAATATTCATTCAATGCTTTTGCAGGCATTTCTCCAAACTTTTGTTCAAATATGGTCAAGCAAAGTCCTTATGTAAATAAAGCATGACCAGAGCATTTTTTAAGGAACAACAACTCTTTGAGAGGTAGCGAATACTGAAGAATAAAAGTAGTCTTCTTTCTATAAAGCTTTAAAATTAGAAGGCCACATCACAATGTCCAGGAAAGAGACACTCTTAGAAAAAGTTATTTGATTTTAGTGATGACCATTTTGTGTCCAAAATCAAAGTGAATCTTTGGACAGCCAGGCCAAAGATTATCATTCATAATAGAGAAACAAAACATAAAACTATTAATGTTTGATTTGAAACCATTAAAGTACTAAAGCAATGGCCCAGAGCAAATAAATGGATAAAAAGAATTTAAAAGGCCGAATGAGAAAAGAGATATTTAAGGGAGTCCAGTCAGTTCAGTTCAGTCGCTCAGTCGTGTCCAACTCTTGCAACCCCATAGACTGCAGCATGCCAAGCTTCCCTGTCCATCACCAATTCCCAGAGTTTGTCCAAGTTCATGTCCATTGCATCGGCGATGCCATCCAGCCATCTCACTCTCTGTCGTCCCATTTTCTTCCTGCCTTCAATCTTTCCCAGCATCAGGGTCTTTTCAAATGAGTCAGTTCTTCACATCAGGTGGCCAAAGTATTGGAGTTTCAGCTTCAGCATCAGTCCTTCCAATTAATATTCAGGACTGATTTCCTTTAGGATTCAGGGAGTCCAATGCATACATAATTGTATTCTGCTTTTTTATTTCATTTCTTTTGTTTGCTGTGATTCCTTTTGTTTGCCACCTTCTTTCAAAGTCCTATGGATTTTTTTCTTCCATTTTAAATATGACTTGACAGAGCTCAGAAGATATCTTTCCTATGTCAGTATATTTTCCATGAGCTCTTATACACTTGCTTTGTGTTATTCTTCCATAGAGAATATTGCTTTTCCTGAGTTTTACTGTTTAGAAAGATATATTTCAAAGTTTTTATTTTCTCTGTGGCAATATTTTTCTGGTGAAGACTAGGCTGTCACATGTTATTTCCATTCCTTTGTTTCCTCTTTTCATCTCTAAATAGGTCATGTGCTGTTTCCTTTCTGATTATTCATCTTTAGCTCAGGAAATACCCTGGTTTCCTCTTTGGAAGCAACACTAAGACTGTCAATGTGGTAGTCTCCTTCATTGTAGTATGTCCAGTGAACTTCTCTTTGTTCAATCTGATAGGTTTTTCTGGTGTACTTTTTTAAGGAGTGGACAGATGACAGATCCTAATATGTGAGACCAGCATATGACAAGTGTACAAGTTGAGAATTATATATTAAGTAAAAAGTTTTATTACCAACAGACTGAAACCACAGCCATGACTTTCATTTCACATTGTTAGCAATTTAAAGGACCATTGAGAAAAGTAATAGATTGTCAGTGGTACTTTCTACCCTACTTCCTCCACCTCTACTTACATTTCTAGGTTTATAGGCGAACTGTCCCAAGAGCATAAGAACCAAATGAAAGTGAAGATACAGTCTAGCAACTTCACTTCTAAAGATATATCCAAAAAGAATACAACATGTCCAAAAATGTTGAGAAAAGTTTTGCAAAACTTGGAAATAATGCAGAAGAATGAATTAATGTCCTTTCCAATGTCATTGTGGAGTATTTTCTAAAAGATCTGTTCATGGGTTATTTAATTATATAGGAACATATATCATTTTCCCCTCCATTCACTATTATTGTGGGTCAAGATAACTAGTTACACGTTAACATGTAACAAATCTTTGTCCTATAGAGAAGTAAGTAAGTGATTTTCTTTTCCAGTAGAAAAAATAATCCCAATGGTATTTTGTAGCCCTATAGGCCATTAATCAGTTATGTATCTAATTTAGCAATCTTATGCCAGATTTCTTTCAGGACCTACATATACTGAATTGCTTGATTTACCCTTTGAACCAGTTTTATCAACTTGTCAGTTCTCTCAATAATTAGTTAAACATTTCATGAACTTGCTACTTTGACAGTTGATCTCTGAACAACATGAAGACTAGGAGCACCACCACCTGTGCTGTCGAAAATCTGAGTATAACTTTATACTCGTCCTTCTATATATGCGTTTTTTTAATATCTGAGCTTCTGAATCCACAGATTCAACTAACCACAGATTGTGTCGTGCTTTGGTAGGTAGTCATTGAAAAACATCCATGTATAAGCCGACCTGCACAGTTGAAACCCATTTTATTCAAGGTTCAACTGTATATCAGTAATCTTTTTAACATTTAAAAAATGTATACTTTGACAAAGATTAGGCGTCAGGGTGTTTATAAAAGCAGGATTAAAACAAAAAAGTAGCTTCTAATTCTGAACAAAATGGAAGAGGTGTGATAACCTTATTCTTCACACTAAATACAGCTATAAACCCTGGAAATAATACATAAATCAACATTCAAAGGTGCTGAATGATGAAGAAAAGAACGCAGACTATTTAGGGATCTCACGATTGAGTCATGACATGGAGGTAAGTTCCCAGAGTTTTGTTTTTGCTTCCTATATATATGGACTGGGCTCTGGAGAAGTCCACAATCTGCAGACAGAAATGAGAAAGACAAAAAGGCTTCAGGAGAAGCATACTATTGTTAACCAAAAGAACAATAATAGTAGTCTAACAAGATAGAAACAGTTTTACAATATTTACCCTATTGCAGTCAAACACCACTGAAAAAACAATGTGAATCCCTTTTTGCACTCCATCATCAGAGACTGAGTCAGAAGCAAGGATTCCTGTCTTCACTTGTGAGTAGTAAGGTAGTGATCTGAACTCTAAAGAAATAAATGTTAAAAAACAGCTAGAGAGAAATAATACATTGCTAATAGTACAACAATGATTGAAGACAAGATTTGTCATTGAAAACCATAGCGGACAGGAGACCTGGGAAGAACATTTTTTTAGGTGATAAAAGAGAAAAATGTATTCACCCAGAATTCTTTAGACAATGTAAATATTGTTTAGGAATGAAGGGAACCAACCAGGTGATTAGAAGGTTGAAACATTCAGCTTCACCTCCTGATCTCTAGGGAGGGTAGGTGGGCTGGAGGTTGGGTCCAACCACCACTGGATGTTTGGAGAAGGGATAGGCTACCCACTCCAGTATTCCTGGGCTTTCCTTGTGGCTCAGCTTGCAGGAGACCTGGGTTCAATCCCTGGGTTGGGAAGGTCCCCTGGAGAAGGGAAAAAACTACCCCAAAACTAAACTACCAAAACTAAATGATATCAAACTAGAAAATGTCAGGACTGACGTTTTCCAGTCCTGTGGCCACTGCTGAATTTTCCAAGTTTGCTGGCATATTGAGTGCAGCACTTTCACAGCATCATCTTTCAGGATTTGAAACAGCTCAACTGGAATTCCGTCACCTCCACTAGTTTTGTTCATAGTGATGCTTCCTAAGGCCCACTTGACTTCACATTCCAGGATGTCTGGTTCTAGGTAAGTGATCACACCATCATGGTTATCATCAAATTACATATGATATTACTTATATATGGAATCTAAAAATATGGTACAAATGAACTTATTTACAAAACAGAAATTGAGTCACAGATGTAGAAAACAAACTAAAAGGTTACCAAAGGCAAAGGTGGGAGGGGATAAGTTAGATTGAGATTAACATATACACATTACTACATATTAAATAGATAATAAGCACCTACCATATAGCAAAGGGAACTCTACTCAATAATCTGTAATAACCTATATGGAAAAAGAACCTGAAAAAGAATGGAGATATATATATATATATAACTGAATCACTTAGCTGTACACATGAAACTAACACAACATTGCAAATCAACTACACTTCAATTTTTTTTAAAGATATCCCTATTAGACATACAATTTGGGATATAAACCTGGAGATCAGGAAAGTGATCTGGGCTGAAGATATAATTTGGGGCGATACCAGCTTATAGTGGCATTTAATGCAAAACCAAATGGCTAGATCAGCTATCAGGTATGACCTAGTGTGTCTTAGATATTAAGAGGTCTCTGGGCTATTGATGCTCAAAAGGATAACAGCTCAAGCTGTCACAGGCAGTGGAAAAGTCAGAAAAGCTAGAAGTTTAAATGGTCATTCTTCATCTTACATCTTAAGAGGATGAGACCAGTTTTCTAAAGGCCCATGGAGTTGTTTTTGGAGCACAACAACTTGCAGGGAAAATGAAGTTTCACTCGGTGAAGATGAAATTCTGCCCCAAAGACTGAGCAAGCCCAAGGCTATAGCAAGTGGACACAGGGTTGTTCCTGAGAATTTGTATAACACATAACTTATAACATCCCCCAATTTGGAATCTTGTTTCTTGTCATGTGGTTGAGATTTGACCCTTGCTACGAAAGGGTTGGACATAACTTGTGACTAAATTACTACTACAACAATCAAATCCCAAGTACTCTAGACTGAGAACCTACCAAAATGCACTTTGGGTTAAATAGTGAATGCTTATCAACTTAAAGGATTGATTTTTCATAGATCAAGGAAGCCTGATATCCAGATTTAAACATGAAAAAGAGTTGTACCAATGTGTTGGCTTTGACACTGTAATAGAGTTATGTAAGATATTAATAGTAGGGGAAGATGAGTGAAGGGTAGATGGGACTCTCTGTACCATTTTTTCTAGTGAATCTATAATTACCTCAAAATAAGTTTTGGTTGCTGTTTCAATGAGGTACAGGAGTCTCTCCAGAGGTCTTTCTCAAGGTCAGAGATCCTTTGAACACTTATAATTAGATTCCTAGCCTCACAGATTAACTTATCTGAATAAAGAGCCTTATAAAATATGCTGTCACAGTAGGGATGACCATAACCCATGTGCTGCAAACCAAAATAAGCAATCTATCTTTTACACTAGGGGTTCTTAAGTTAGAAATCCAAAGTATTATACTATCCATGGAATTTTCATTTTATTGAGAAAGCATTCATCTTTATTTTTACTAACCTCTAATTCAAATTTTGGAGAAGGAAATGGCAATCCACTCCAGTGTTCTTGCCTGGAGAATCCCAGGGACGGGGGAGCCTGGTGGGCTGCCATCTCTGGGGTCGCACAGAGTCAGACACAACTGAGGTGACTTAGCAGTAGCAGCAGCAATTCAAATTTAGTACTTCTTCAGCTAATATATTCACCATTAGCAAAATCAATGAATTTGTCACAGTAGAAATCAGCTATTTTTCATTCCACATTACCTTGCTGCTGAGCTCAATTTTGTGTTGATCACTACCTCAAAATTATGGTAGTAATTAGAGTAGCCACCAGTTGTCACAAGCTCACTGTCTTTGTGTCTGCAGATACTGGTGCAAGGCAATTGCCCAACTCTGGGCCAGGTAGACATTCAGCTACTGAGGAATGAAGTAGAAATTTAAGTCATGGCTGACCAAGAAAGCCATGTTGTTTTCCTGTACTCACTACCTACAGTTAGTTTGGGCTTCCCCAGTCGCTCAGCTGGTAAAGAATCTGCATGCAATGCAGGAGACCTGGGTTCAGTTCCTGGGTCGGGAAGATCCCCTGGAGAAGGGAATGGCAACCCACTCCATTCTTGCCTGGACAGAGGAGTCTACAGTTCATGGGGTCACAGAGAGTCAAACACGACTGAGCAACTAACACTTCACTTCTTTTCTATAAATGAAAGTTTCTGAGTCATTCTTGTTTTTACAAAACTAGCACAGTCAAATAAGAACATAACTCTTCATAAGGCAGCATGAATTTTCTAACAGATAGTACATGGACTGTAAGGGTGGACCAGGCAAGTTGAAACACATCTGAGAGTTGTAGTAACCTTAACCAAGACATTTAAACAGTTATTAGTAACAGATTGTGTAATGTTGTAGGTCATGCACAGTGTAAATGTGATGATTAACAAATGATTTTTTTTTCCTTATACTCTTTTAGTATATGGTTAGGAAGTAAAGGGGCTTCCCAGGTGGCTCAGTGGTAAAGAATTTATCTGTCAGTGCAGGAGATGCAAGAGGTGTGGGTTCGATCCTTGAGTTGGGAAGATACCCTGGAGGAGAAAATTGCAACTCACTCCTGTATTCTTGTCTGGAAAATCCCATGGACAGAGGAGCCTGGTGGGCTACAGTCCATAGGGTCGCAAAGAGTCAGACATGATTGAGCGACTGAGCATGCATGCAGGAAGTAAAGACATACACAAGGGTGAAATAAGGTATTTTACAAGGGGTATTCATACATCAATTTTGTGGAAATACCCTACTCAGTGTTTAAAAAATAATTTTTGCAAGAAAACCAATTACACATAAACACTATTTTTCTAGAAAGGCACAGAAGGCCACATATCTGGAATGATTGAAGTTCTTTACCAAGGTGAAGCTACAATTCAAAATTCCATTTCAGTGATGAAAAATGACTGACACCTGGAAACACTGCAAAACTCTTTCAAAAGGTTATTTTTTTTTTTCCTGATGATAATGCTGAACCATGGGTTTGTAATCTCTTCTTAAATATAAAACTATATCAAAGAATTTGTCTCAGCCAAAGATGATCTATTGATTTTTTTAAAACAGTAGTGTTGAGATATAATAAACATATGAAAAGAATTAACTCATTTAAAGTATTAAATTCAGTGGGGTTTCTTTAGTATAGGAAGTTGTACAGCCATTACCGCCATCTAATTTCTAAACATTTCATCATCTCAAAAAGAAATCCCAGGGACTTCTCTGGTGGTCGAGTGGCTAAGACTCTTTGCTCCCATAGTTGGGGGCTTGGGTTCAATCCCTGGTCAGGGAACTAAATCCCACATGCTGCAGCTAAGAATTCCCACATGCCACAACAAAGACCTGGCACAGCCAAATAAATATTAAAATAAAAAAAACCTTAGGGAAGGCAAGTGTTCTTGTCTCGCAACATGTATTAGGGAAGCTTTAGTTCCTTCTGAAACAATACATTGTGAAATTGAGATTTTTCATCACTTGCATCCACTAAACAAACTGGAAAATAAGAATTGAATGGATGTCCAATATGACATGCATTCTGTCTGACCCACAGACCACCTAGATTCAACATTGTGACACAAGCTAAGCAGCCTTCACATTGATGTCTTTAAACTTTAACTTATTCATGTTTAAAATGGATTGTGTGTTATTTAATGCATTAAGGTATATATTTTTATAATACAAGTTTGCTTTCAAATTGATACCTTGCAAATTTTTTACTTTGAAATCCCATGTGTTTTATATTAGACTTTTATACACATTATTCTGAACTGCCCACAGAGTTCAAACTATAAAAGTAGATCATGGGGAAAAGCACAGAGGCCTTGCAGCAACTGCAGAGAAGAACATGTCTTCCAAAGGAGAAGAAAAATCACTGCAGCATTTTTTAAAATGCTGTACTGAAATATATCAATAGTGAATGACAATGAGCCTCTGGCTCTTTTCTACCTCAATCCAAAGTTCCAAATTGCATACTGTCAATTTGATTGGGAGTAACAAGAAAGATGAAGCCTCTGACTTTTCTATATGAAAAGTCTTTAACCCTTAAAAGAGGCCAGCAAATAGATATTTCCGAGATTGCTTGTTCGGCAATTATTACAAGCAAATTTGTAAAGCAGACTTTTTTTTCAGGGTTGCAAAGGTACCTGTCTTCTTTTTTTTTTTTTTTTTCCTTTTCTTTTTGTCTACACCAAGTGGCTTGCGGGATCTTAGTTTCCCAACCAGGGATCTAACCCAGGCCCTGGTAATGACAGTGCTGTCTTAATCACTAGACCTCCAGGGAATTCCAAATATATGTCTTTTTAAGAATTTTATTGAAATATAGTTGACTTACAATGTTGTGTTTATCCTTTTCTATTATAGTTTATCACAGGATATTGAATATAGTCCCCTGTGCTCCACAGCAGTACCTTCTTTTTTATCTATCCTATATATAACAGTTTGCACGTAAAGCAGATTCTTATATCAGCCCAAAATGGCACTGTCTTCAGAGTTACATTTGATCTTTTTAGAAAAGTCTTGCAGCTTTCTATATAGAATTATCACTGTGGGTAGCAGAGTTGATACTAGTTTGTAAATTTTCACTGCTATATTATGGATGTAAGAAAGATGGCTTTTTTCCACCAAGTCAGATAGTAGAAATATAAACCAAATTCCCTGGGATCAAAGGCATCTAACTGTATATTCTTGTTCCAGTTTAAAAAAAAAGAAAAAAACCTTATAGTGCAAAGCATGGCGACCCTTGGGTCAACTGCTCTGTGCCTACGTCAGCTAGGACTTATAGGTGGGTTCTTTGAGGAAGAACCAGAATCTGGACTTACACACAAGATACATATAAATACCTCAGTACACTGAAGAAAAGGCTCATGATCGAATCAACAAGGTCCCCATTCCATGGTTTCGGACACAAAGAGAATCAATCAGTGAAGAATGAAAGTTTAAGATAATCAGGAAACAAAAGATGCAATAGGAGAGGCTTCCTACTGAGAGGAAGATGAGTTCCTTGCTAAATTCCCTGATTCTAATATTATAATTTTTAATGGAAATATTTCTATCCATTTCAATCATTTTAGCACCTGCCGTGTGTCAAGGGCTAGACAATGGAGATCCAAAGGTAAAGGACTGTTCTTGACCTCAGTGAGTTTGTAGTTCATCATTTTGCATATTTAGGCATATCAGACTTGATACGTTCAAAACAGAACTCTTCAGGATCCCCAGGCAGTATCCCACCACACCCCCAGTCTTACTCATCTCAGCTAATGTCACCATCCACCCAATAGTCTGGAAGAACATTCTGTGCTACCCTTGATTTATCTCACATCCCACAGCCAATTTGTCAACAATCATGGAAGTTAAAGCTTCAAAGTTTTCAAAATTAGACCCACTTCTCACGACCTTCCTCAAACCCACCTGCACCACCACCACCTACTTGACTCTACTGCCAGGTCCTCTGAACTGATCCTGCTCCATTCTCACCTCTGCACAAGTCAGCGTGACCTATCGACCACACATGTCAAGTGTCATGCCCCTGCTTAAAACCTCCCAATGAGGGACTTCCCAGGCAGTCCAGTGATCAAGACTGTGCTTCCACTGCCAGGAGCCCAGGTTCGATTCCTGGTCAGGGAACTAAAATCCCACAAGCCACACAGCCCCAATGAGGTGACAATATATTGATACTTAACAAAAAAATCCCAACTGCTAACTCTTTACCATAGTCTGCAAGACTACATAATTCCTGTCCCTGTCTGCCTTATATCTTTCTGCTTTCCTCCTTATTCAGTACTCTTCAGCCACATTGGTCGCATTTTTGTCCTCCTGCACTTACTGGTAAAAAGAAACTCCCTCCATCCCTCCAGGCATTCATTCTATTGCCTCCTTCCCATTCAGGTCTCTACACTACAGAGGCCTCCCTTATAACCTTAACTAAAATAGCTACCCTTACTGTAGCTACCCCAACCACATAACCCTGTTTTGTCTTTATGGCACTTGGTTTTAAACATTCTGATACACATGTATCATTTCACTAGTACCACTAGTCCCCATTCTAGATCCTGAGGATAAAGTATCAATTGTCTGCTGGGTCTTATGACTGCCTGACTCAGTGACAGCCATTCCTGACTGTTCTTTCTGTTAGCTAAAGTTGCCTATAAGTACAGTTATTTAATTTCTGTCTAATATCTGCTTATTCTGTTTCTTAAATGTATTCACTTACCTCTCTTACTCAGCTTGAGACATCTTCCTCTCCACTTTACCTGCTCTTTCTCCCCCATATGCTCTATTCTCAGAATCAGACATAAGCAGACACTTACCTGATGCTTCCCATACAAAGATAAGCATCTCCTTCTCAATGCAAACTTTGCCTATTTGCTGTCTTAACAGTAGATCCCACCAACAGTTGTTGTTGGTTTTGTTCAGTTGCTAAGTCATGTCCAACTCTTTGGACTGCAGCACACCAGGCTTCCCTGTTCTTCACCATCTCCTGGAGTTTGCTCAAACTCATGTTCATTGAGTAGGTGATGCCATCCAACCATCTCATCCTCTGTTGTCCCCTTCTCTTCCTGCCCTCAATCTTTCCTAGCATCAGGGTCTTTTCCAGTGAGTCAGTTCTTCGCATCAGGTGGCCAAAGTATTGGAGCTTCAGCATCAGTCCTTCCAACGAGTATTCAGAATTGATTTCCCTTAGGATTGACTGGTTTGAGCTCCTTGCAGTCCAAGGGACTCTCACAGAGTCTTCAGCACCACAGTTCGAAAGCATCAATTCTTCAGTGTTCAGCCTTCTTTATGGTCCAACTCTCACATCTGCACATGACTCCTGGAAAAAGCATAGCTTTGAGTATATGGACCTTTGTTGGTGAAGTGATGTCTCTGTTTTTTAATATGCTGTCTAGATTTGTCCCAGCTTTTCTTCCAAGGGGCAAGCATCTTTTGGGGTTTATAATGAATACACTAGGAAGTCTTTCATATATGACAGAAGTCTAACAGACCTCTGGGAGACCTGATGTAAAGAACAAAACTATGACCCCAATTTGTTCTAGAGATGGACACTGGAGTGTCTGTTCCTTTTCAAACTGAGGTCATCTAGTAGGTGAGCAAATCAGAGTTGATCAAAGCTTATAGCTTTCGGAACCAGAGTTTCTTCTCTCATTGCAGGACCCATTCATTGATCAGTTGAATCAGCTTAAACCAACCTCTCAAATTCTAGGGCTCCCAAAGCTGCTGAGGACAGCTCTGCAACTCAGATGTCACTGAAAAGAGTAGGATTGCCGAGAAACCACCGAATCAGAAATGCTAGCCCTGTAATCTCAAGTAGTCACTGCTCTGATACTGCAGTGCCTGTGTTGCTACCATCCAAGTCTAATTGCATCAAGCTCACCCACT
This sequence comes from Capricornis sumatraensis, assembly GCF_032405125.1. Taxonomy (NCBI): domain Eukaryota; kingdom Metazoa; phylum Chordata; class Mammalia; order Artiodactyla; family Bovidae; genus Capricornis; species Capricornis sumatraensis. The sequence continues at coordinate 100,490,480 of NC_091092.1, read as the reverse complement.
TGTCCAGCTGTTCTGTTCAGCTGTAACCAAATATGGAGCTACAGAATCCAAAATTCATAGGGAAGAGAACAGCAACATTCTTTAGGTCCCAGCTTACTAAGGAGGTGGGACATGGGGTAGAGCCACAACTCTAGCCATGACATTTAGTAATCCATAGAGAAATCATGACATTTTCATCACAAGCCATGTGCTCCATGCACACACATCCATCATCAATGGCATTGGCCCCATTGTTAAGCCCAGGAAGAGGAACATGGAGGTGAGGGAGGCAATGATCCAGCCCAATGGGGTGCCCAGCCTCTAAGTGAGTAGAATTGAGAAGGGCTGGAGATCAATTCTATTCACCTCCCCCCCACCACATTCCCTGCTTACCTCCACTAAACAGGATATGACATCCTGCAGCCAGCCGTGTTCACACTAGCTCCCACAGAGGAGGTGTGCCCTAAATGTGGGATGCTACAGTGTGCTGCCCCAGGCTCAGAAAGCCTTTGCCCCTTCTGCTAAGAAGTACCCTGGGCCAGTAGCAGACACCGACAAGCAGGCCCTTATATTGTATCTCCCATTTCCCGTGCTCACTTCATCCCTCTGAGCAGTGTTGCTGAATACACTCATCTCCTGTCCAACATGATGGTCTATTAAAGAGAATCCACAGATTTGTGAACCAAGCCTTGGTCTAACAGTCCAGTAGAAAATGAAAGGCACCCATTGATGGATAACTCCTGCCAGGGATGGAGCGATATCTCACAAGACCACTCTGTGAAATAGACTAGTGTCTTACCTTACTGACTTTGAGCCTTTGGCACTAGGATCCTTTAAGCTACAAGCTTCATCAGCGTGACCACAAGATCCAGCCACTATTTTTTCAGCTGTACCACCAGACCTATTTATGTATCCCACAACACCTTGCTCCTTATATTCATATTTTAAGAGCTCCATCTCTACAAATATTTCAAACAGAGACAAGGGAGTTGCCTCGATGTTTTATATTCCTCCACAACTGACTTAGTTCCCAGGACCCAGTCCATAGCAAAAGGAGACTCCTTCTAGAAGCCAGACAAGGTTTGCTAATGCTAACTTGCAGCAGGGGTTGTTAATCCATGGTTTGGCTTATGGAGAGTTCAATCTCTATCGTGTCACCAAGATCAGAACATAGCCCACTCACCCTTTGTTTTTGATCCTTCACATGTGAAGGTCACAGGTCTTTATCAAACTATACCTCTGGGATACCCCCAGTCCTGCCAGCCTTCAGGAAGGACTTTTATCTGTTACTGAAGCAGGAGAAAACAATTTGGTTTGGACAATGGCTGGATGCCCACCAACAGTAAGGACAAAACCCAAGACTATGAATGGAATTCGGGCAATTCACCTGGGCATTGTCTCCTTGAGAACCTGCTTCAGGTACACTCAACAGCTCCAAGGAGCCTGTATTCACCTCCTCCTTTCACCACACTTGTAATGTAGAGATGCCTAGTGACATAATCGACAACCTTTGAGAAACTCTTTGCAACACCTGAATTTGACTTAGAACAAGGTATGGGAACTTGAAGATCTTTCACCCTTCCAAGCTCTGAACATCTCTGGATTTTGTATGAATTTTCCCAGTGACTGTTGTGTCTACACTAGTGGACATCTTCAAAGAAATGGCATATGTCAGACTTAACTCAGGTACCACATTTACTCTATCCACTACCACCTTGCTTAGTGAAACTTTATGACGTGTAGACGAAATCACTTTACTTTTAGCCCAAGTCACATTTTTGAGGATAAGCTCCAGTCTCAAGTCTATACCCACAGCTCCTCTCCCATCACTCCCAGGCATCTAAGGTACATCAGCGGTGTTTAAGAGATATATATGCTATTTCATATCCCACGAATAACATCAATGTTGCACCTATACTATAGCCAGCAATTTTTGTTGTTGCTATTTAGTTGTTAAACTGCTTCCAGCTCTTTTGTGACCCCTTGGACAGTAGCCTACCAGGCTCCTCTGTCCATTGGATTTCCCAGGCAAGAATACTGGGGTGGGTTGCCATGGATCACCCCCAAAACCATTCCACACAAACTACAACTTCTACACCTCTGGCATCTATTCCTGAATGCTTACCAAACGGACAACACTTGGGGTATATCACTCCTCCCCAGTATCCTAGAAGTACCCAGCTGCCACTAGTCATTTAACTTATCTCAATGGGTTCTATTGTTCAGGACTTTCTGTTTTTTTGTTGTTGTTGTTTGTTTTTTTTTTAACTAATCACTCTTGTAAACAGAGTGGATTATCCTATATCTGATTTGGCAACTTGACTTTTTAACTGGCTACTTGCCTTTAAGATTTCTTCAACCATTTTTTAAAACTTTTTATCTTATATTGGAGTAGAGCCAATTAGTGATGTTGTGTTATATATACTGTACTATATTTAAAATGGATAACCAACAAGGTCCTACTGTATAGCACATAGAATTCTGCTCATGTTACATGGCAGCCTAGATGGGAAGGGACTTTGGAGCAATCGCTGCATGTAGATGTACGGCTGAGTTGTTTTGCTGTGTACCTGAAACCATCCTGTTTGATACAGCATGAGGCACTGCTACTTACTAGTCCAAGCCCCTCTCTCTGTTTCCAAATAGCACGTGCCCCTCTTTTGGAGCCACTCTGACCTCTCAGCCACTTTCAGATCCATATATAACCAGCCTGTCCACACCTGCACTGTTATTCTACCCAATAGGTCTTTTCTCTTCCTGGGGACCCCCCACTGGTTTTACTCCCCAAGGGCTGTCACAACATGGCCACAGTGAGCTGAGCCTTTGTCCTATTACAGTACAGCAGTATAGAGCCCACTATGTTAGTTGGGTACCTCAGCTAACTCTGCTGGACTTAAGAACAAACTGGACTTACAAACATCCTCTCAGAACATAACTCATTCATATGTAGGGGACTTACTGTAGTCTATGCGATGTCTTCCCATCTGGCCTACCAGTAGAGAATCTGCCTGCCGATGCAAGAGACCTAAAAAACGCAGGTTCGATCCCTGGGTGGAGACGATCTCCTGGAGGAGGGCATGGCAATCCACTCCAGTATTCTTGCCTGGAGAATCCCACAGACAGAGAAGCCTGGCAGGCTACAAGTCCATGGAGTCGCAAAAGAGTCCCGCACGACGAGATTCAAAGGCAACTGCAGCCACTCAGCGCCCTCACATGGTAAAGAGCAGTCGTGCAACTGGGCAAACCTCTGCAAAGCAAACCCCAACTCAGAGCCCCAGGGGCTTCTGACAGCAAAACAGGAAATTCTGCAAAATTTTGGAGTCCAGTAGAGTTTATGGACATGGAATGAAACTCACTTGTCCTTTCACAGACTGGGAAACTGAGGAGGAAAGAGAGATGCACACAATAAAGAAAGAAAGAGGCAGAGTCAAGGTCTTTGCAAGTCAAGACCCTTACACCTCAAAGGATATGACTTGACTTAATGACTTTAGTCAATTTTTCTCCACAGCTAACTGCTTAGGTATTTTAGAACAACATGTCCGAGTTTAAGAGGTAGAAGTCACTTGCGGGTAAAAAGCAAAGTCTGAATTAGAGAGACTTAATTAAGAATAAGAAAAGTTGTTAAATTTTCCAGCTTTTTTTCCTCACTTGCAGACCTAAGATGAGAAATCAGGTAAAACAGAGAGAGAAAACCAAGGGGATTTACCAACCATAAACTTTAGCTTTTTAACATTCACAGGCACAGGACACAAGTGATGTGTGGCCAAGGAAAGGTTGGTTGTTCTCTAACCAGGCCAGGTTGCTTTAGTAAGTGCTCTGTGTCACAAGAGAAGTTGTTCCTATAGAGATTAACTCCTTGGATTACTGAAGCATCTCATTAGGTTGTAGCAAAGACTGAGATGTTTGTTGAAGAACGCCATTCTCCAAGAGAAACCTATATCTAGAAACCAGCATGAAAGTATGCAGGGTCCTTCCTTATTCTCAACTGTAAAATTGAACTGGTTGTATGTGGGACATAGGGGAGAGAGGATTGGCTGCACACCAGGGGAAAAACTGTTTGCAAAGGACACTGAGGCCCTGCCAAGCCACATTTTGGCCAAAATCTTGGCAACTGGCAAATTGCAAAACCATTCCAAACAGCCAAAAATCTGATGGGTTCAGCTCTCTTTCCTTCAGGAGTCTTGCCCTGGTGCATACTGAGCAAACATTTCCTGCTGCTAAGTGCTGCTAAGTCACTTCAGTCCTGTCCAACTCTGTGCAACCCCAAGGACGGCAGCCCACCAGGCTCCCCCGTCCCTGGGATTCTCCAGGCAAGAACACTGGAGTGGGTTGCCATTTCCTTCTCCAATGCATGAAAGTGAAAAGTGAAAGTGAAGTCGCTCAGTCGGGTCCGACCCTCAGCAACCCCATAGACTGCAGCCTACCAGGCTGCTCCGTCCATGGGATTCTCCAGGCAAGAGTACTGGAGCGGGGTGCCATCACCTTCTCCAACATTTCCTAGAAAACTGAGCACCCATTGGCCGTCTATTGTGATTCATGCTGTGTGCTCAGTCAGTCACTCAGTTGTGTCCAACCCAGGGATTTTCCCAACTCAGGGATCGAACCGAGTCTTTCACATCTGCATTGGCACGTGGATTCTTTACCACTAGTACCACCTGGGAAGCCCTGAACTAAGACCTGCAGGTGGGGGCGGGGGGTGATTAGCAATATCCTTGGCAACCTTGTACTGAAGCACTCCTGCTGAGGATTCATAATAACAGTCTAACAAGAGGAATCCTGTAAAAGATCTTACCAGGTATTTTATTAGATGGGAGTATCATCTGCTAGATGGTTTTTTAAGCTAATTACTCCCTTAAGAGAGCAGATTATTTACCTTCTCTTTGTTGTAGGGTTCTTGATGCAAATTTGGAATGTATTAAAGCTAAGATTCTCTGCTCCCCTTCCTCAATATATTCTGTCGCTTTTCTTAATAGTTAAAGGAGTTTTAAAGCCTCTTGGTTAAGCTGTATTTATTTGCCAGCTCCATTACTAAGCTGTACAGCTGCACAGTGAGAGTTTTCACTGGAAAGGTAAATCACTCAGACTAAATCAATCAACTGTCTGTCCTCAATTTTTAACAACTTTATAGCCTTCTTTGGATATCCTATCCATCAGATATATATATAGAGAAAAGGAAGGTAATATGAAGATTATTGAATAGTAAAGCTGGGGTGGGGGGGGGGGGTGCAGCTAGCAAATGTTTTGTATCATTCACCATAAGATGCAAGGAGCGCCAGGAAAATAATGCTGAATGAGACAAGTACCCTGCCTTCATGGAATCCCAAAAAAGGCAATGCCAAAGAATGCTCAAACTACAGCACAACTGTACTCACCTCACACGCTAGTAAAGTAATGCTGAAAATTCTCCAAGTGAGGCTTCAACAGTACATGAACTGTGAACTTCCAGATATTTAAGCTGGTTTTAGAAAAGGCAGAGGAACCAGAGATCAAATTGCCAACATCCGCTGAATCATCAAAAAAGCAAGAGTTCCAGAAAAACATCTCTTTCTGTTTTATTGACTATGCCAAAGCCTTTGACAGTGTTAATCACAATAAACTGTGGAAAATTCTGAAAGAGATGGGAATATCAGACCACCTCACCTGCCTCTTGAGAAACCTATATGCAGGTCAGGAAGCAACAGTTAGAACTGAACATGGAACAACAGACTGGTTCCAAATAAGAAAAGGAGTACGTCAAGGCTATATATTGTCACCCTGCTTATTTAACTTATATGCAGAGAACATCATGAGAAACGCTGGGCTGGAAGAAACACAAGCTGGAATCAAGATTGCTGGGAGAAATATCAATAACCTCAGATATGCAGATGACACCACCCTTATGGCAGGAAGTGAAGAGGAACTAAAAAGCTTCTTGATGAAAGTGAAAGAGGAGAGTGAAAAAGTTGGCCTAAAGCTCAACATTCAGAACACTAAGATCATGGCATCCGGTCCCATCACTTCATGGGAAATAGATGGGGAAAGAGTGGAAACAGTGTCAGACTTTATTTTTGGGGGCTCCAAAATCACTGCAGATGGTGATTGCAGCCATGAAATTAAAAGATGCTTATTCCTTGGAAGGAAAGTTATGACCAAAAGCAGAGACATTACTTTGCCAAAAAAGATCCATCTAGTCAAGGCTATGGTTTTTCCAGTAGTCACGTATGGATGTGAGAGTTGGACTGTGAAAAAAGCTGAGCACCAAAGAATTGCTGCTTTTGAACTGTGGTGTTGGAGAAGACTCTTGAGAGTCCCTTGGACTGCAAGGAGATCCAACCAGTCCATTCTAAAGGAGATCAGTCCTGGGTGTTCATTGGAAGGACTGATGCTAAAGCTGAAACTCCAGTACTTTGGCCACCTCATGCGAAGAGTTGACTCATTGGAAAAGACTCTGATGCTGGGTGGGATTGAGGGCAGGAGGAGGAGGGGATGACAGAGGATGAGATGGCTGGATGGCATCACCGACTCGATGGACATGAGTTTGAGTAAACTCCAGAAGTTGGTGATGGACAGGGAGGCCTGACGTGCTGCGATTCATGGGGTCACAAAGAGTCAGACACAACTGAGCGACTGAACTGAATTGAAAGCCTGTCTATGCTTTCTTTGTTCTTCACAGTCCACAAGGAATTTACAAACCAGTGAGATAGTATTTGAAGCTTAGGACAAAACTGTATACTGATATTTATGCCACCAAGTTTTGCAAGTACTACAAAAGATAGAAACAAATTTCCAAAACACTTCCAATTGTGTGGGTGTACTGGTTTAGAAAATCAAGGCACACAGTCATCTCTCAAGATTTTCAGCTAGAATCAACTATGTGTACGAACTTTGGTTCTTGACATCAAGTCATCTGGGAAAAGAGAGAGAAGAAAGACACTTTGAAGAATCCTGTATATCTGACATTTTGCAGTCATAGATGTAAAGATTAACTAGACAAAACTTTTCTAAAATGATCTTATAGTTTTCATACTCTACCTTTTCAATGAAGATCTTTATTTGTGTAAAGAATCTCTTTTGAGTTCTTATCAGTACTCTATGAATAAAATGTTTGCTCGGTTTGAAACAAAAAGATTTTTCAGCTAATTCAACCTGGAAAGGCAGGCCCATAAAGGGGCTGCTGAAAGCCAAAATACTTCTGTCTTCCAACATTTTGAACCATTTATCAAGTCCACTGAAAAAAATATATGACTTTGGCATGATCACAAGATAAACAGGCCATGGTAACAAGAAGTGCATAAGCTTGATTGTGCTGGGAAGTAAATCTGTTGCAGGACTGCTAATCAGTTTTGCTGCAAGTATTAAATCTTTGAGGTTCCCTGAAGCTTGACTTAAGCCTAATATTAAATTAAGTAAATATATTTTTCCATGGGGTAGGTTTGGGGTTTTGATACGTTAAATGCAACTTTAGGTTAAATACAAATTTGAGAAGCAACGATAAGGCATGAAATTCACATGAGGTTTTGGCCTCCAATGAGGCACTGACTCTCTTGGAGATATCATTCATCACTCAAACACAGAAAGGGCAAAGAAAATCATTCCAAGCTTTTTTAATATCGTGAAGGTGGCACACCCTTGTGAAAATTAAAAAATTTTAAATGCAGAGTTTCCTGCATGTCTTTCCACAAAACCTAGAGATTTTTTTTTTAACACTACAAATTTCTGGTTTACTTGCTGTCTGTGTGTCATAAGATAAAGTCAAACTTTTGGAAGTAAATAAAAGACCTCTTTCCCAAGAATATTCATAGGTAAGAATCCCTCACCCTCAGCTACCCATCATAGTGGATTGTTGTACTAGTTACCCATGGCTGAGTAAGTACCTCAAGATTTGGTGGCCTAAAACAAGTATTTATCAAACACTTTCTGTGGGTCGAAAATTTGAGAGTGGCTTAGTGGGTCGTTCTGATTCAGGGTCTGCTGTGAGGGCATAATCAAAATGTTGGCCAGAACTGAAGTCACCCTACACTCAAAGAGAATGGAAGCCTGGGGCTGGGGATCCAACTCTTAACTTACTCATGTGGTTTCTAGCCAGAGGCCTTAGTTCCTCACCAGATGGGTCATACCATAGGGCTGCTTGAGTGTTCTCCCAACATGGCAGATGGTTTCCTTAAGAGGAAATGATCAAGACAGAAGAAAACAAGGGGGAAGCCACAATATGATTATGACTTAGTCTTTGAAATTAAATAGCATCACTTCTGTCATATGCTATTCATTAGAAGTGAGTCTCTTAAGTCTAGCCCACACTTAAAGTGAAAAGTGAAGTGAAGTCACTCAGTTGTGTCCGACTCTTTGTGACCCCATAGACAGTAGCCTACCAGGATACTCCGTCCATGGGGTTTTCCAGGCAAGAGTACTGGAGTGGGTTGCCATTTCCTTCTCTAGAGGATCTTTCCAAGCTAGGGATCGAACCCAGGTCTCCCGCATTGCAGGCAGACGCTTTACTGTCTGAGCCACCAGGGACTACACAGCCCACACTTAAAGAGAAGTAAACACTGCATCTTGTCTTGAAAGGAGAAGCATCAAAGAATTTGTGAACTTTTTTAAAAAATCACCATAATCATTGAAGTAAAAAAAAAAAAAAACTAAAATGCTTCCCCATGAAACAGAAAAAGTTCCTATCATACATTAGCGGCGCTCTGTTGTGATTATCTGTTAAGAGTGATGGTGACCTGCTGTGTCACATGGGAAATCATTTTGATGTAATCATTAATATTAAGCAAGCTATCCCAGAATCCCAGAGGTTACAGAATAGAAAAGTTCACAGACCAAAGTATGATGCAAATAATAAACATATAGTTTATTAAAGCTATCCGAAACGCAATGAGAAACAAGAAGGAAAAGATGGGATAGTTTAATACCTTTAAGATAGGTAGAACAAAAGAACTGAACACCTAAATCTTTAGAATACTTTCTCTTTCTCTCTTCTCCTCTCTCTCTCTTTTCCTCTCTCTCTCTCTCTTTCCCGCTCTCTTTCTTTTCTTTCTGGGCAACATCAGCCTTTGCCTACTGATAATGGAGTTAGGAAACTGCATTGTGGGTTTCAGGGACAGGCATTCCTAGACACAATAAGCCTGCTGAACAGCTATGAGATTAATTTGCTTCTCTTGGGAAGAGCACATGTGAAGCCATAATTGAACCCTGCAGGATGTCACCAATGTGTGGCCAGTTTAGAGGTGACATGACTGTCAACCAGGGGTAGCATGATCATGATTTGGTCTTGTTTTTTCCATTACTTTATATCCATAGGAACACTCTTGTCTATTCTATTCTATCCTTCATTTGTTCTATTTAACCTTAACATATCTGTTAGGTTACTAACATTATCTAAATTCAAAACCTCTTAAAAGTTCTGCCTGTCTCACAAGCTACATGCTTACTCATTGTCTATACTTAACAAATCCTATGAATTTTGCATATATCTTATGAGCATCTAGCTTATTACTATTTATGCTTAACACTGCTTATGGTTTTCACCTGTCCCATTTAATTTTCTTTTCCATAGCAGAAACAAATTATTGAATTCTAACAGAAATATGAATGATAGCAGTTGTATTATTCTCAAATAATAGCAAAAAGAGACATTTTACACGGTCTGTAAAAGCAGAGACAGCTCATTGCTGATTGAGGGAATATTTTTTCTCATTATGTATTTGCATTACATGAGCTCTAAAAGAAATGAGTGATAGCATTTAAAAGAGGTGATCAGGTCACCAAACAATGGACCTGCATAGCTGACAGCTCTCCTGGACAATAGTGGACTGCCCCCCATACATATACCCCACCCCTGCCGCTGCCTGCAGAACAACCAGTAACAAACATCAAGATCTATTCGGCAAAATGCAGCAGATTTAGTGATGACTTCAGGAGCCAGATGGCATCCAAAGAACCTCTTGCAGATTTAGTTCTCTGGAAGCAGATGCTGTGATAGAATCTGGGGTACAAGATGACTGTGTGCTAAATTGTTTCATCATCACGTCCAGCTCTTTGAGTCCCTGTGGACAATAGCCCACCAGAGTCCTCTGTCCATGGGATTTTCCAGGCAAGAATACTGGAACGGGTTACCGTGCCCTTCCAGGGGATCTTCCCAAAACTGGAATCGAACTCGCGTCTCTTACATCTCCTACATAACAGGCAGATTCTTTACCACTAGCACCATCTGGGAAGGCCACGAGAAGACTATTAGAGATAGAAATGTTTGAAAGAAAGGGGAGCAGAGGGAGAAGCTGAACTATGGTGCAGACCCAGTACAGGCTAGTTCAATCCAGTGAGAATCTGTGAAGATGGGATCGTCCATCAGAGGTGTCTCCCAACCAGATAAAACAGCAAGGCCTTTACCCCACTGTGTCCGTTAGTCATTGGATGTGGGCTCCCTTGGAAGAGCATGATCTTTCACAAGGCTGCTTTCTGCAGAGGAAGAGACCCAGAAGGCACTGACAGCTGGAGGCTGCCTGCTGACTCCACTCCTCACAGTTCAGTTCAGTTCAGTTGCTCAGTCATGTCAGACTCTTTGCGACCCCATGAATCGCAGCACGCCAGGCCTCCCTGTCCATCACCAACTCCCAGAGTTCACTCAGACTCATGACCATCGAGTCAGTGATGTCATCTAGCCATCTCATCCTCTGTCGTCCCCTTCTCCTCCTGCCCCCAATCCCTCCCAGCATCAAAGTCTTTTCCAATGAGTCAACTCTTCACATGAGGTGGCCAAAGTACTGGAGTTTCAGCTTTAGCATCAGTTTTTCCAAAGAAATCCCAGGGCTGATCTCCTTCAGAATGGACTGGTTGGATCTCCTTGCCGTCCAAGGGACTCTCAAGAGTCTTCTCCAACACCACAGTTCAAAAGCATCAATTCTTCGGTGCTCAGCCTTCTTCACAGTCCAACTCTCACATCCATACATGACCACTGGAAAAACCATAGCCTTGACTAGACGGACCTTAGTCAGCAAAGTAATGTCTCTGCTTCTGAATATGCTATCTAGGTTGATCATAACTTTTCTTCCAAGGAGTAAGCGTCTTTTAATTTCATGGCTGCAATCACCATCTGCAGTGATTTTGGAGCCCAAAAAAATAAAGTCTGACACTGTTTCCCCATCTATTTCCCATGAAGTGATGGGACCAGATGCCATCATCTTAGTTTTCTGAATGTTGAGCTCAAAGCCAACTTTTTCACTCTCCTCTTTCACTTTCATCAAGAGGCTTTTTAGTTCCTCTTCACTTCCTGCCATAACGGTGGTGTCATCTGCATATCTGAGGTTATTGATATTTCTCCCAGCAATCTTGATTCCAGCTTGTGCTTCTTCCAGTCCAGCATTTCTCATGATGTACTCTGCATAGAAGTTAAATAAGCAGGGTGACAATATACAGCCTTGACACACTCCTTTTCCTATTTGGAACCACTCTGTTGTTCCATGTCCAGTTCTAACTGTTGCTTCCTGACCTGCATACAGATTTCTCAAGAGGCAGGTCAGGCGGTCTGGTATTCCCATCTCTTTCAGAATTTTCCACAGTTTATTGTGATCCACACAGTCAAGGCTTTGGCATAGTCAATAAAGCAGAAAAAGATGTTTTTCTGGAACTCTCTTGCTTTTTCGATGATCCAGCGGATGTTGGCAATTTGATCTCTGGTTCCTCTGCCTTTTCTGAAACCAGCTTGAACACCTGGAAGTTCATGGTTCATGTATTCCTGAAGCCTGGCTTGGAGAATTTTGAGCATTACTTTACTAGCATGTGAGATGAGTGCAATTGTGTGGTAGTCTGAGCATTCTTTGGCATTGCCTTTCTTTGGGATTGGAATGAAAACTGACCTTTTCCAGTCCTGTGGCCACTGCTGAGTTTTCCAAATTTGCTGGCATATTGAGTGCAGCACTTTCACAGCATCATCTTTCAGGATTTGAAATAGCTCAACTGGAACGCCATCACCTCCACTAGCTTTGTTCATAGTGATGCTTTCTAAGGCCCACTTGACTTCACATTCCAGGATGTCTGGCTCTAGGTGAGTGATCACACCATTGTGATTATCTGGGTAGTGAAGATCTTTTTTGTACAGTTCTTCTGTGTATTCTTGCCACCTCTTCTTAATATCTTCTGCTTCTGTTAGGTCACAACCGGATATCAAATCCTTGAACAAAGAGCTGGATGGTGCATCTCTGTGCTGAACAGAGCCACATCAGTCTCCTTCTGTGGGATGGGATGTGGTTTTCCTGATAGGGAGGAGAGAATATTCAGACTGAAAGATTTGAAAGAAAGTGTTTTGGGGAAGCAGAGACCAAAACTCAGGAAAGAAAAGCCAACTAAGAGTTAGGGAAAGCTGGAGAAGGGAAGGCTTGTGTCTCTGGGCACATCCTTTGAGAGATGGACTGGAAACTCAAATGAAGCAAAAACTTTGATTTCTATGTCTACCCTCTGTTTTCTTTTCTATAAAAACTTTTCTTTAGGGACAGGGTAGCCAGAGGGTGTCTCCCATATCTCTGAGAGAGAATAAACACCATGGTGTTTTCTGGCCCTGGGAAGTTTCCCACAGTTAAGCCAGAGGTAGCAGAAAGCACCAAGCCCCTAAGAGAAATGTTCTGGACAGAACATATGCAGAAAATAGACCAAATCTTTAGGCTATGGCTATAGATAAGGAAATGACAGCTCTTGAGAAAGAAGGGGGCCTTCCTTAGTGGCCAAGATGGTAAAGAATCTGCCTGCAATGTAGGAGACCTGGGTTCAGTCCCTAGGTTGAGAAGATCCCCTGAAGAAGGAAAGTATTCTGGCATGAAGAATCCCATGGACAGAGAAGCCTGGCCGGCTACAGGACATGGGGTCACAGAGTCAGACACAACTGAGTGACAAACACTTTCACTTTCAAGAAAGAAGGGAGGGACCCAGAAAACTCCTAGTTTACATACAAACTTCCAACGTTGTGAACTAGCTTTTTCTGAAATGCTTGCCTCAGTTCAGTCGCTCAGTCTTATCTCACTCTTAGCAACCCATGGACTGCAGCACACCAGTCTTCCCTGCCTATCACCAATTCCTGTAGCTTCCTCAAACTCATGTCCATTGAGTCAGTGATGCCATCCAACCATCTCATCCTCTGTTGTCCCCTTCTCCTGCCTTCAATCTTTCCAGCATCAGAGTTGTTTCCAATGAGTCAGTTCTTCACATCAAGTGGCCAGAGTATTGGAGTTTCAGCTTCAGCATCAGTCCTTCCAATGAATATTCAGGACTGATTTCCTTTAGGATGGACTGGTTGGATCTCCTTGCAGTCCAAGGGACTCTCAAGAGTCTTCTCCAACACCACAGTTCAAAAGCATCAATTCTTCAGTGCTCAGCTTTCTTTATCGTCCAACTCTCACATCCATAGATCAGTACTGGAAAAACCATAGCTTTGACTAGACGGACATTTGTTGGCAAAGTAATGTCTCTGCTTTTTAATATGCTGTCTAGGTTGGTCATAGCTTTCCTTCCAAGGAGCAAGTATCTTTTAATTTCATGGCTGCAGTCACCATCTGCAATGATTTTGGAGCCCAAAAAATAATGTCTCTCACTGTTTCCCCATCTATTCACCATGAAGTTATGGGACTGGATGCCATGATCTTAGTTTTCGAAATGTTGAGTTTTAGGCCAACTTTTTCACTCTCCTCTTTCACTTTCATCAAGAGGCTCTTTAGTTCTTCACCTTCTGGCATAAGGGTGGTGTCATCTGCGTATCTGAGGTTATTGATATTTTTCCCAGCACTCTTGATTCAAGCTTGTGCTTCTTCCAGCCCAGCGTTTCTCATGATGTTCTCTGCATATAAGTTCAATAAGCAGGGTGACAATATACAGCTTGACATACTCCTTTTCCCAATTTGGAACCAGCCTGTTCCATGTCCATTTCTAACTGTTGCTTCTTGACCTGTGTACAGATTTCTCAGGAGGCAGGTCAGGTGATCTGGTATTCCCATCTCTTTCAGAATTTTCCACAGTTTGTTGTGATCCACACAAAGACTTTGGCATAGTCAATAAAGCAGAAGTAGATGCATTTCTGGAACTTTCTTGCTTTTTTGATGATCAAACGGATGTTTCCAATTTGATCTCTGGTTCCTCTGCCTTTTCTAAATCCAGCTTGAACAAATGGAAGTTCATGGTGCATGTACTATTGAAGCCTGGCTTGGAGACTTTTGAACATTACTTTGCTAGCGTGAGATGAATGCAGTTGTGTGGTAGTTTGAACATTCTTTGGCATTGCCTTTCTTTGGAATTGGAATGAAAACTGACCTTTTCCAGTCCTGTGGCCACTGCTGAGTTTTTCAAATTTGCTGACATATTGAGTGCAGCACTTTCACAGCATCATCTTTTAGGATTTGAAATAGCTCAGCTGGAATTCCATCATCTCCACTAGATTTGTTCATAGTGATACTTCCTAAGGCCCACTTGACTTCGCATTCCAGGATGTCTGGCTCTAGATAAGTGATCACACCATCGTGATTATCTGGGTCATGAAGATCTTTTTTGTACAGTTCTTCTGTGTATTCTTGCCACCTCTTCTTAATATCTTCTGCTTCTGTTAGGTCCATACCATTTCTGTCCTTTATTGAGCCCATCAATGTTCCCTTGGTATCTCTAATTTTCTTGAAGAGATCTCTAGTCTTTCCCATTCTGTTCTTTTCCTCTATTTCTTTGCATTGATCGCTGAGGAAGGCCTTCTTATCTCTCCTTGCTATTCTTTGGAACTCTGCATTCAAATGGGTATATCTTTCCTTTTCTCCTTTGCCTTTCACTTCTCTTCTTTTCTCAGATATTGTAAGGCCTCCTCAGACAACCATTTGGCATTTTTGCATTTCTTTTTCTTGGGGATGATTTCGATCACTGCCTCTTGTGCAATTTCATGAATCTCTGTCCATTGTTCTTCAGGCACTCTGTCTATCAGATCTAATCCCTTGAATCTATTTGTCACTTCCACTGTATAATCGTAAGGGATTTGATTTAGGTCATACCTGAATGGTCTAGTGGTTTTCCCTACTTTCTTCAATTTACATCTGAATTTGGCAATAAGGAGTTCATGATCTGAGCCACAGTCAGCTCCTGGTCTTGTTTTTGCTGGCTGTATAGAGCTTCTCCATCTTTGGCTGCAAAGAACATAATCAATCTGATTTCAGTATTGACCATCTGGTGATGTCTGTGTGTAGAGTCTTCTCTTGTGTTGTTGGAAGAGGGTGTTTGCTATGACCAGTGCATTCTCTTGGCAAAACTCTGTTAGCCTTTGCCCTGCTTCATTTTGTACTCTTATGTACTCCAATGTTTGCCTAGGAACCAGAATATAATTCTAATATAAATTCTGAATTATTTGGTTCAGTTACAGGTTCCCATAAATGGTGGGTATATTAGTCAGGAAACAGTAACAAATACACCCTAAAATCTCAGTGGCTTCACATGACAAAAGATTCGTTCTCATTCACATTGTACTCAGGGAACACTGTGCTATATACAGTCAATCACCCAAGGTGTAGAAGGTCCATCGTCTTGAAGCTATGCCATTCAGAAAACATGTTCTCCACTCACTTCTACATGTCAGCTCATTAACCCAGAATCCAGTGCCACAGCTACAACTTCAAGACAATAGAAGTCGGAAACTGTAAACTTCCTGTGTATCAAGACAGTAGAAAATGGAATGGATTTGGTGAGCACATGGCATTCATTGCCTTTTACACAATGAGGGATAGATGGCAGTTTGGTTCTGTAAAAACTCCTGGTGCACCTTCAAACCCACTTCTCAGTTACTCTTACTTTTATCTGGGTTAAATAATCCCAGATTTGGCGATGTATATCAGCAATGCCAAACAACTGCTTTGGGGAAGAAGACATGAAAGTAAATTTTGAGACAACTTGGTACCCAGGGATCATTGTCTTAGCTTACCTATACACCTTGAAACTACTGGGGTATAAAAATGATGAGTAGAATTGAAAAGCTATATTAATATATGCTCAAGTTCAAATACTATTTTAGAAAAAAATCTTCACAATTTTAAGAAAACCAGAATCAAGAGAGGACTGGTGGTCTATCAAAACACCAAGGAGCCAAATAAGCATTTTTCCACATTCTTCCTCAGACGGCAAGATAAGGTAGCTCACTGGAGTTGTTTCTGTGTCTCATTTCTTCTAAATATATGAATAAACAGAATACTTCCAGAACATGCATGCCATCTAAACTCACAGACAAATATGGTGTCTGAGTATCTTTTATTCATTCCATCTCTTTCTCAGTTCAACAAAACCATGATAGACTGGTATCACAGGCTGCTTCCTTGAGATGAGTAAATGGTTTACTTTCTCTCTACAAATATGCACTGAAGATATATTAAGTGTGAGGCAGTTTTCTCTGAAGATGAAACAGTGGCCATACAGAGAAATTCTCTACCCATTTAAAGCTTTCATTCTGGATCTGGATACAGATAGACAAATAAATGATTCAGTGAGATTAAATAGTGTGTCAAAAGGTTGTAAGTGCAACAGGGAAAAACAAAGCAAGGAAGACAAATGGGAGCTGAGATGGGAGTTGTCATGGGCTTTGGGTCATTGTGAGCTGGTTCCTGGTGCTCTCGAGACAGACAGTAGCAGGAAAAGGAGACTTGGTTATGGAGGTTTTGCCAGAAACATGTAGTGTTCTGGTTTCCTTCTCATTCCTCAATGGTAAGGTGGAGACTGAGGAATAGATTACTGGAGAGACTGCAGAGTTCTGGAAAGCTCCTCTCGAACTCTTGCTCTCCATTGATTTTTCTGCTTTTCCCATTGAACTGTGGCAGCAGTTGAAGGCAGCAACTGTAACTATGGGGGTTCAATAAATGTAGGATGACTAAATAAATCTCTCTAAGATGACTTTTCAAGTGTTATGACTGAATTGATTAGCTAGCAATCTATAGCAGTGGCTTGGTAACAGTGGTGGCTTTGTAATGTGTCAGCTTGGCTAGATGGAACTACATTTTCCAGAATTCCCTTCCTTGCATGTTTCCAGTGAGAGTCAGTGGGGAAGATTCTTGGGAAATTTGGAACCCAGAAGAGAAGCAGCAGGTGTTTTGTAGCTCAGACATATCAGCGTTGATCTGCTGACTCACTCACTAGTGTGAGGCTAGATCTGAGACCATTCTACCTTTTCCTGGACTCCCCTGCAGCATCTCCAGTTCCTGAAGCAGGTGTATGGTGTCAACTTTTTAACAGTGCATCACAGTCACACCCACTAAGGTCAAGGGCAACAAGAACTCACATGGATCTCAGTCCGTCCTTGGGGGTTCCAGGCTGCCTTTCCTCTTTCCACTTTACAGCTATCTTTCCTTCCTGATTGCCTGCCCTGAAGGCTTCACGTTCTAGCGTTAGACACGAAGATTTACACACACACACACACACATCCTCGTGGCTCTGCCTCTAGAACCTAGTTGTACCGTAATGGATATATATTTTTTAATTATTAATGTCCCTAGAGAGTTATGAGAAAATATTGCATCTGTCAAAAAAGACTAGGATACTATAACAAAAGGGACATTTAGAAAACAACCCAGAGAAGTTATCAGAACTCAAAAACAAGACAGCAAAAATTTTAAACTTCAGTAGATGGTTTGGAAAATATAGATGAGATAATCTCCCAGAAATTAGAGCAAAAAGATCGTAACTTCTGCCTTGCTCACTTTCTGATTTTTCTGACTTGATTGCTCTGATAAAGCCAGCTGCCATGTTGTGATCCACCCTATGGAGAGGTTCATGGGACAGGAAGCTGAGAATGGCCTTCAGCCAACAGCTAGGGAGGAACTGAGGCCCCCAGCCCAACACATGGAACTGAATCCTGCCAACAACCACATGAATGAGATGGGAAGTGTGTTGTCCTCTACTCAAGCTTCAAGGCGACTGTGACCCCAGCCAAGGCCTTGACTGCAGCCTAATGAGAGACCCTGAATCAGAGGACCCGGCCAAGGTGTACCCAGATTCATGACCCACAGAAACTGGAAGGTAATAAACGTTTGTTGCTTTAAGCTGCTAACTTTTCAGAGTGATTTGTAGCGCAACATTACATAGCTAGAAGGGCTTCCCCGGTGGTGTAGTGGAAAAGAATCCCCCTGCCAATGCAGGAGGTTTGATCCCTGGGTTGGGAAGATCCCCTGGAGAAAGAAGTAGCAACCCACTCTAGTATTTTTGCCTGGAGAATCCCCAGGGACAGGAGCCTAGCGGGCTACAGTCTACGGGGTCTTAAAGTATCAGACATGACTGACAGACTAACACTATACTAATGGTAGATGATCATTAACCTAAAATAAATTGATCTGTATTCAGAAGTTATAAGTAAAGTGTAAGCACTTATTACAGACATATCTTAATGCAATCACATTCAGGTTAGGTGGAAAGCTTTACAATTTTGGAGTGTTAAATGGTATAAACTTTGTTCTAGTCTCTCTCCCTGACTAATAGTAGCATGGATTAAACTTGGCAGCAAACAAGACGTTCTCAGAAGAGAAAAATAGGCTTCCATGGGTCTAGGACTAACCCCAGAATTTGGCAAGAATTTCTGAAGAAAGCAAAATCCTGACTTTTAAGGAAAACAAAAGATGTATTTGTTTGTCAGTGATTAAGCTTTCCTAGGAAGTTTTCAGAAGTGAATAACTCATATCTTGATATTCCAAGATACCTATCCATAGGTGAAATGTGCACTTGTTAAGTTTGTGTCGTGTATGGGTATATGCAAAACTGCCTTACTGTAAGTTACAAATCACTGAGAAGAGCCAAGTTTATGCAACTTCAGGATTGGTCTTAATCCTGAGATTCTTTCTTGGGTCTGTTTTTAGGGGAATATGCCGACATGCCAACTTGCAACATATTTCCACTGTCAAATGAGTGTGTTGGTTTCATTTTCCTTTTCCAGACATTTGCACAGTGTGTGTACCCATCCCGTGATTAACAATTGTTTTATATTTAGCAAATATATTTCATGAAAGCAGTGACAGCTGTGGTATTTAGATAATGGTTCAAGAATTTCTGTGTGAAAAACTATGTCACCTAGAGCTGCTTTTGTAGTTTTTAAATAGATTTCATATTGCAATGAATCCTTCACACAGGTTTAAAGATTTTAAGAATATAGACAATGAAGAGGATGAAACGAAGCCTATGTTGTTGAATTCTAAAGGAATTAGTACAAGCTTCTCATGTGATATCCTACCACCATCATGCAATGCTCACTTAGTACTGACTTTTTAAATATTTATTTATTTTTAATTGATTGATGATTGGTTTACAATAGTGGTTTGATTTCTGTCATACATCAACATGAATTAACCATAGGAGTACTTTTTTCATATTTATTTTCTCACTTCAACTCTGACTTGCTAAGTGAGTAGGAAAAACTCACCTGTCTGGTGTGTCTTTTTATGACTCACACAGAATGTTTCACTTCCAACACTCTAGCCACCCAGTGTGTGGGGGATAGGGTTTCCCCCACCAAGCAATTCTCTGCGACACTGGCTGAGTGTCCTATAATTCAATTTAATTTAATTCTGATACTATCTACCAAGAGTTAGCATCAGCTCCTACAAGGTAAGAGTTCAGGTCCATAAGACTGCCCCAGCCCCACTTCAGATACCAACTGCAAGCCCAGGTTATCACTTGTACTTTTGACCAACTGGCTATAAATCGAGTTCCCAGGATCCCTTCCTTGGGTTGGATAATTTCCTAGAAAACACAGAACTCAGGGACACACTATTTACTAGTTTATTATATAAAGGATAAGATAAAGGGTACATCCAGATAGAAGAGACACAGAGGGCAAAGTACATGGGAAAGAACACAGAGCTTCCAGGACCTCTCCAGGAGCATCATTCTCCCAGCATCTCCATGTGTTCATCAATCTAGAAGCTCCCCAAACCCCATACCACTGGAATTTTTATGGGGGCTACATCACTTATGGCAAGATTCATCATGAAGGCAGGTTCCAGCCCATCCCCCCTTCCTGGAAGATGAGGATGGGGCTGAAAGTTCCAAACTTCTTGTCAGAGCTTGGTCTTCCTGGTAACCTGTCCCTATCCAAGAAGCACTGCTTCATTAGAACAAGAGATGTTCTAATTCTCATCACTTAGGAAATGACAAGGGTTTTAAGAGCTCTGTGCCAGGAACCAGCAGCAGAGGCCAAGGTCTATTTTTCCTGTGGCTTCACACTAAGTTGTTGTTGTTGTTTAGTGACTGTAACCTGCTAGGCTCCTCTGTCCATGGGATTTCCCAGGCAAGAATATGGGAGTGGGTTGCCGTTTCCTTCTCCAGGGAATCTTCCTGACCCAGAGATCTAACTCATGTCTCCTGTATAGGTAAGCAGATTCTTTACCACTGAGCCACCAGGGAAGCCCCCCCTCCCCAGAAGCAAATCAGCAAATAAAAATGCATGTGAACAATTACAGGAAAATATCATAATAAAAAATTAACTTTAATAGCTTAAAACTCTCTAAACACAGGGGGACTATCAAATTCACTTTTGATTATGAGACTAGCTTTTAAAATGGAAGAACTGGCTAGAACAATTAGCAGAACTGCTTGAACAGCATATTTTTCCTGAAATTCAGGTGGTCTACTTAAGGCTTAACTACTCTGGTAGGCAGCAGTGGCTGAAATCAGGAAAGTATTTACTTGACTTCAGGTCTGGAACTCTTTTCAATGAGTAAGAGAGGGAGATGGCTGAAGAAATATCTAACAAGGCACAGGAAACATCTATGCCTTTCTCTCACCTTCTCTTTAATCACCTAAAAGAAAGTTCATGCACTAAATCCCATGTAACTTTTTCCCTACTAGAGAGCTCTAATCTATCACTCTGAGTTAATTTACAATTCTAACATATTTCAGGCACCTAGCATGGGCAGCTGTGACCTGCGCCACTTAGCGCGGCAGAGAGGAGCTACCCCACGTCTGAGGTCAGGGGCAGAAGCCGGGAGGACCCCATGCCCGAGGGGCAGCGGCCAAGAGGAGTTACCCCACATTCAAGGTCAGGGGTGACAGCCGGGAGGAGCTACCTCACGTCCAAGGAGTGGTGGCTGTGCGGGCGCAGGAGGGCCTAGAGGAGCTATTCCCCAGTTGTGGATATGACTAGTGATAGAAGCAAGGTCTGATGCTGTAAAGAGCAATATTGCATAGGAACCTGGAATGTCAGGTCCATGAATCAAGGCAAATCGGAAGTGGTCAAACAAGAGATGGCAAGAGTGAACGTAGACATTCTAGGAATCAGCGAACTAAAATGGACTGGAATGGGTGAATTTAACTCAGACGACGAAAAGTAGAAAGTCAAGAAACACCTGGGGTAACAGGCAAATTTGGCCTTGGAGTACGGAATGAAGCAGAGCAAAGGCTAATAGAGTTTTGCCAAGAAAATGCACTGGTCATAGCAAACAGCCTCTTCCAACACACAAGAGAAGACTCTACACATGGACATCACAAGAGGGTCAACACTGAAATCAGATTGATTATGTTCTTTGCAGCCAAAGATGGAGAAGCTCTATACAGTCAACAAAAACAAGACCAGGAGCTGACTGTGGCTCAGATCATGAACTCCTTATTGCCAAATTCAGACTTAAATTGAAGAAAGTAGGGAAAACCACTAGACCATTCAGGTATGACCCAAATCAAATCCTTTATGATTATACAGTGGAAGTAAGAAATAGATTTAAGGGCCTAGATCTGATAGATAGAGTGCCTAATGAACTATGGAATGAGGTTCATGACATTGTACAGGAGACAGGGATCAAGACCATCCCCATGGAAAAGAAATGGAAAAAAACCAGAATGGCTGAGGAGGCCTTACAAATGACTGTGAAAAGAAGAGAAGTGAAAAGCAAAGGAGAAAAGGAAAGATGTAAGCATCTGAATGCAGAGTTCCAAAGAAGAGCAAGAAGAGATAAGAAAGCCTTCTTCAGTGATCAATGCAAAGAAATAGAGGAAAAGAACAGAATGGGAAAGACTAGAGATCTCTTCAAAAAAAATTAGAGATACCAAGGGAACATTTCATGCAAAAATGGGCCCGATAAAGGACAGAAATGGTATGGACCTAATAGAAACAGAAGATATTAAAAAGAGGTGGCAAGAATACACAGAAAAACTGTACAAAAAAGATCTTCACAACCCAGATAATCACAATGGTGTGATCACTCACCTAGAGCCAGACATCCTGTAATATGAAGTCAAGTGGACCTTAGAAAGCATCACTAGGAAGAAAGCTAGTGGAGGTGATGGCATTCCAGTTGAGCTCTTTCAAACCCTAAAAGATGATGCTGTGAAAGCACTGCACTCAATATGCCAGCAAATTTGGAAAACTCAGCAGTGGCCACAGGACTGGAAAAGGTCAGTTTTCATTCCAATCCCAAAGAAAGGCAATGCCAAAGAATGCTCAGACTACTGCACAATTGCACTCATCTCACATGCTAGTAAAGTAATGCTCAAAATTCTCCAAGCCAGGCTTCAGGAATACGTGAACCGTGAACTTCCAGATGTTCAAGCTGGTTTTAGAAAAGGCAGAGGAACCAGAGATCAAATTGCCAACATCCGCTGGATCATCAAAAAAGCAAGAGAGTTCCAGAAAAACATCTCTTTCTGCTTTATTGACTATGCCAAAGCCTTTGACTGTGTGGATCACAATAAACTGTGGAAAATTCTGAGAGAGATGGGAATATCAGACCGCCTGACCTGCCTCTTGAGAAATCTGTATGCAGGTCAGGAAGCAACAGTTAGAACTGGACATGGAACAACAGACTGGTTCCAAATAGGAAAAGGAGTGTGTCAAGGCTGTATCTTGTCACCCTGCTTATTTAACTTCTATGCAGAGTACATCATGAGAAACGCTGGACTGGAAGAAACACAAGCTGGAATCAAGATTGCTGGGAGAAATATCAATAACCTCAGATATGCAGATGACACCACCCTTATGGCAGAAAATGAAGAGGAATTAAAGAGCCTCTTGATGAAAATGAAAGAAAAGAGTGAAAAAGTTGGCTTAAAGCTCAACATTCAGAAAACGAAGATCATGGCATCTGGTCCCATCACTTCATGGCAAATAGATGGGGAAACAGTGGAAACAGTGAGAGATTTTATTTTTGGGGGCTCCAAAATCACTGCAGATGATGACTGCAGCCATGAAATTAAAAGACATTTACTCCTTGGAAGAAAAGTTATGACCAACTTAGATAGCATATTCAAAAGCAGAGACATTACTTTGCCAACAAAGGTCCATCTAGTCAAGGCTATGGTTTTTCCAGTGGTCATGTATGGATGTGAGGGTTGGACTGTGAAGAAAGCTCAGTGCCAAAGAATTGATGCTTTTGAACTGTGGTGTTGGAGAAGACTCTTTAGAGTCCCTTGGACTGCAAGGAGATCCAACCAGTCCATTCTGAAGGAGATCAGCTCTGGGATTTCTTTGGAAAAACTGATGCTAAAGCTGAAACTCCAGTACTTTGGCCACCTCATGCAAAGAGTTGACTCATTGGAAAAGACTCTGATGCTGGGAGGGATTAGGGGCAGGAGGAGAAGGGGATGACAGAGGATGGGATGGCTGGATGGCATCACTGACTCGATGGACGTGAGTCTGAGTGAACTCCGGGAGTTGGTGATGGACAGGGAGGCCTGGCGTGCTGCGATTCATGGGGTCACAAAGAGTCTGACATGACTGAGCAACTGAACTGAACTGAACTGAACTGAACTTTACATATTTCCTTCCTTCTTAAATGAATACTGAACACCTACTCTAGGTCAGCTCCTTATACTAGTTATTGGGATTATAAGAAAATAGAAATAGTTTCTGCTCTAATGAATCTCACTTTGTATAGTGGGGCTGGGGGAGGCAGATGTAGATAATGAAACAACAGACGATAATAAAATATGTACAATTAATGAAATAAATTTTTAAATGTAGTGCCATTACTGGAGGAGAACTGAGGGAACATGTGTCACAGAGACCTAAACTAGTGAAGGCAGTCAGGGAAAGCGGACTTTCCAGCCAGGTGAAAGACGATGTCATTCATTAGGGTCATAGAGGAGGGGGGTAGTTACAGCAAAGGAAATGAAGAATTTTATTCTAGGTCTGTTGTGGTGTTGGAGAAGACTCTTGAGAGTCCCTTGGACTGCAAGGAGATCCAACCAGTCCATTCTGATGGAGATCAGCTCTGGGATTTCTTTGGAAGGAATGATGCTAAAGCTGAAACTCCAGTACTTTGGCCACCTCATGCGAAGAGTTGACTCATTGGAAAAGACTCTGATGCTGGGAGGAATTGGGGGCAGGAGAAGAAGGGGACGACAGAGGATGAGATGGCTGGATGGCATCACTGACTTGATGGACGCGAGTCTGAGTGAACTCCGGGAGTTGGTGATGGACAAGGAGGCCTGGCGTGCTACGATTCATTGGGTGGCAAAGAGTCGGACACGACTGAGCGACTGAACTGAACTGAACTGAGTGAGCTTATGGTGCCTACACACGTTATATTTTGGTGGCAGTCAGATGAACCTTGTCTGGAGCTCACAAGAGACCTCTAACTTGGGAGTCTTTACAGTGTGGCTGGTGAAGGAAGTGTGTGTGTGTTTGTGTCTGTGTGTGTGTTCAGTTGTGCCCGACTCTCTGCAACCCCATGACTGTAGCCCACCAGGCTCCTCTCTCCACAAGATTCTCCAGGCAAAAATACTGGAGTGACCTGACATTTCCTACTTCAGGGAATCTTTCACCACCCAGGGATGGAACCTGCGTCTCCTGCATCTCCTGTACCTCCTATATTGGCAGGCGGACTCTTTATCACTAGCGCCACCTGGGAAGCTGGGTAAAGGAAGCCAGAGGGGGTGAATGAGCTCACCCAGTCAGAAGACTGGGAAATGGAAGAGAGGATGCCTAGGGCAATACAGTGAAAGACAAAAACATCCAAAGGTAGAAGAAAAAGAGTCAGAGAGAGCTACCAGAAAAGTAAATGGAATTCCAAGACTGCAGGGCTCCAGAAAGAAAAGAAAGAGTGCCTCAGGGAGAGAGGGAACGTTGAATGCTGTGGAAAGCCAAGTAAAATGACAACTGGGGAATGTTAATTAAATTAGTGACAAAACACTAGGATAAACTTGGCAAAACCAGTTTGAGAATAGTGGTAGAGTCAGAATACAGATTGCTAGAGTGGGAGCTGAATTAGGAGAAACATTAAGTGCAGACAATTTATTCTAGAAGTTTGGCTGTGCAAGGGAGTTGAGAGAGCCTGGACAGTGAGTGGGCAAGAAAATGAGGATGAATTGACTAAGCAATAGGTGAAGCAGGATGGAACAAAAAGAGATTTTTTTGGTCCATTCCCCCCACCCTCTGCCTTTGGTAACCTTAGTTTGTTTTCTATTGTCTGGTACACTAACACTATATTGTAAATCAACTGTACTTCAATTTTTAAAAAGAGACTTTTTTCTCTTTTGTCTTTTGAATGGGAAATATTTGCAGATTCACACTTTGATGGGAAAGAGAATGTAGAAAAGAAAGGGTTAAAAATAAACATCAGAGAGGAAGATGGAGATGAAGAACAAGAAAGGGAATGAAAATGGCCAGAAATATAAATACTGAAGGAGAGAGAATTCAGAGCACAGTTCCTACTGCAACTGGCAGGAATGAAGGAAAAGACTAGTGTGAATGCTGATAAAGGTTGGTAGATGTAATTGCAAAAAGTGGAGAGGATTTTGTTATTGAGTTGTCCAGGCCACATAAGATAAAAAACAAGAAATTAAAAGGAGTTAGTTCATCGCAGCACTGTTTACAATAA
Organism: Capricornis sumatraensis; assembly: GCF_032405125.1. NCBI lineage: Eukaryota > Metazoa > Chordata > Mammalia > Artiodactyla > Bovidae > Capricornis > Capricornis sumatraensis. The sequence goes on along the minus strand of NC_091092.1, from coordinate 100,464,732 downwards.
CCAGGACATGGAAGCAAGCTACATGTCCATCAGCAAAGGAATGGATAAGAAAGCTGTGGTACATATACACAATGCAGTATTACTCCGCCATTAAAAAGAATACATTTGAATCAGTTCTAATGAGGTGGATGAAACTGGAGCCTATTATACAGAGTGAAGCAAACCAGAAAGAAAAACACCAATACAGTATAATAATGCATATATATCGAATTTAGAAAGATGGTAACGATAGTCCTGTATGCAAGACAGCAAAAGAGACACAGATGTATAGAACAGTCTTTTGGACTCTGTGGGAGAGGGCGAGGGTGGGATGATTTGGGACAATGACATTGAAATATGTATATTATCATATGTGAAACAAATCGCCAGTCCAAGTTCGATGCATGATACAGGATGCTCAGGGCTGGTGCACTGGGATGACCCAGAGAGATGGGATGGGGAGGGAGGTGGGAGGGAGGTTCAGGATGGAGAACACATGTGCACCCGTGGTGGATTCATGTTGATGTATGGCAAAAACAATACAATATTGTAAAGTAATTAGACTCCAGTTAAAATAAATAAATAAATAAATAAATAAAAATAAAACTCCTAAAAAAATAAAACATAAATAAAAGGAGTGGACTTATTAGGGTCCAACTGTTACAAAAGTAACAGTTGATCTTAAAGGACATGAAATTCATTTATTTAACAAACATTCACCTAGTACTATAATAGGGCTTCCCTAGTGGCTCAGATCGGAGAAGGCAATGGCACCCCACTCCAGTACTCTTGCCTGGAAAATCCCATGGACAGAGGAGCCTGGTGGGCTACAGTCCATGGGGTCTCGAAGAGTTGGACATGACTGAGCAACTTCACTTTCACTTTTCACTTTCATGCACTGAAGAAGGAAATGGCAACCCACTCCAGTGTTCTTGCCTGGAGAATCCCAGGGGCGGGGGAGCCTGATGGGCTGCCATCTATGGGGTCGCACAGAGTCGGACACAACTGAAGCAACTTAGCAGCAGCAGCAGTGGCTCAGATGGTAAAGTACTATAATAGGTTTTATGAGAATATTAAATTTTTGATGAAAAAAACTGTCTTAATTTTACAAACCAATGGAAAAAAAAAATCTTCCCTCTTTTAGTAAATGGTAACCCCTACCATTCTACCATTCATCTAGTTGCTTGGAGGAGAGCCCAGGAGTCAACATTAACTCCTTCCTTTCCTTCATCTACCCTCCATGCATGCACACACAACACACACACACATCCCATATCCAACACTGGGAAGCCCTGTCAATTCTATTTCTAAAACAAGTCTGGAATTTGACTGGTATTTGCATCTCCACTGCCTCAATCTTGATCCAAACCACTAGAATAAGAATTCAACTGAATACAATTTACAAACCTTATTGGTTTCATTCAGTGATTCATTAGTTGGACAGCATCCAATCTAGCAGATACAAAGGAACTCTAAGGAGCCATACAAGGTAAGAATTTTATAGACAGAAGGAAGCAGAAACCAGGAAGTTGGAGGAGGTAACAAAGCAGATTGATTACTGCAAGATTACTTTCCTTTAGGAGATGGCAGGGGCTTATTGGTCAGATTACCTGACTAGCGCTGATCAGATTGCTGATTGGCTGGTTTAAGATTCCATTAGTGGGAGAGCTGAGAGTGTAATTAAATTACAGCTCAGTTTGGTAAAGTGAGGCTTAGCATAAACCACTCCATTTTGAGTCTTTTGTCTTTAACACCTTCTAACTTGTCTCCTCCTGATAACCAACAGCAATAACATAGATCAGATCATTATAGTCACCTACATAAAACCTTCTAACAGTTTCCAACTGCTCAGAAAATAAAATTGTCACCATACCCTGAAAGACCCTACATGTTTTCCTGACCACTTGTCCACACTTCCCTCATTCAAAACACCTCCAAAAAAAAGGTTATAACCGGAAAAAAAAAAAAAAAAAGCAAATCATCTCCTCCACACTGGGACATAGGCCCCATCTTAGTTCCTAGAATATGTTAAACTCCTGTTCAACTTGGGGCTTTGAACTTGCTGTTCCTCTGCCTAAAGCATGCTTCTGGCTTTTTCCATGACTGGCTCTTATTCAACCCCAATGTCACTCTTGCTTGATAATTTCATTAAAAGTGTCTCAGTTTACTACCTATGATAGCACTTTAATGATTCCCATCATAACACCAAAGACAATTTGTAGTCATTTTATGGGTTTACTTTTGCTGTTTCTATTTCCCACTAGAACATAAATTCCATGAGGGCAGGGATAATGTGTGTCTTGTCCCCAGTTCCTAGAATAGGGCTTGGCATATGGAAGACACTCAAAAACGCAGCTTGAATAAATGAATTGCTCAAAAACAACTAACCAATAAACAAAGCAGAATGAAAGTATACTGAATTACACATAAGATAAAATTTGTGAGAGCACATAAGAAGAGATGATAAATTCTCCTTGTCTAATAAATATAATGACAATGAGAGTGTTTAAGGCAAAACTAATCTATGCTAGTAGAGGTCAGAATGATGCTTTCTCTTGGAGGGGTGTGGGTTCTGTTTCTTTATTTGGGTGCTAACTACCCAACTGTGTTCAGTTTGTGCACTTTTCTGGATGTATATTTCTTTAAAAAGTGAAAATTGAGGAAAAACATACTTTATATGGACCATGTGACATCAAGGTACAATAACAAATGTTCATCATGGTGGCCTAAGTGATCAATAAGATTAAGTTATGTTTATTGAACTACTTTCTAAAATTTCAAGTGTGTTAACGTATTTTTTAAAAGATTTCCACTAAAAATAGTTAAATCATGCCACTGAGTTGGGTCTATTATCTGTAAATTTGACTTAAGTGGAGTACCTTGTGATTCCTTGATGCTCAAGAAATAAAATATTAATGCATTAATGCCACTGGAACAACCACAAGATCAGGACAAGGTCAGGACCACTACCCCATTTTACAGAAGAGAACATTGAGGCCCAGAGAAGTTATCCAATTTTTTTATAGTTGCACATGCAGAAAGGCTGGAGTCAAGTTCCTCTGACTCTAGGAGCAGTACAGTATGCCTCTTACTACTCCCTGTATGAGTACATGGCAATCTGGAAGAGAAGAGGCAGAGCCAATGGGGTTGGGCTTGGGCCATCTCAGGAAGAACGGTCTGATAAGAAGATCCCCTGTGAGTGATGACCATCTTCAAGACTCCGTTTAACATCTCCCATGACTCCTCTCCACCTGCTTTGAGTGGCACTTGGAATTTTTTTTTTTTTTTTTTGAGCACTGAAACTACGAATCTTCATTAAGCATTAACCGAGTCTAACCACAGACATAGCTAGGCTCTGAGTGCAGCCATGTTTTATTTCTAGGGTCCTCTGTACATCTATCCTCTGGTTATAAATAGTAATAAACAGAAATCACCTTGCAAAATTACTATCCTCTGTTAAGGCCTAGAAATTTCACCTCAAAGCTGATGGAATCATTTAAGCCAATGCCTGGGTAACCACTTCTCCAACATGTAAGTTCAAGACATTGATTTATGAACCAATCAAGGATTATCAAGTCCTGATTGAATGAGAATGTAGGCTATTAGAAGAAAAGAAGTGAAATGCACTTTGGCATAAAGTGGTCTCAGGAAGTCCAGTTTTCCCAGAATTCTATCAGATCTTGAGGGCTTGGTGCAGGCCTCTTCTTGGGCCAATAAGATTAATATGTGTAATTCACATAAACCAACATAGCCACATAGCCCCCATGTGAGCATCAGAAATGACAGTTCTGTATCCCAGGAGGAACCTGAACTTGATACAAAGTTCTAAGATAAAGCATTAGATAAGACCCAGAATTGATTGGACTTGAGACCAGATTAGATTTAACAAAGCCTAGGGGCTTCCCAACTGGAATTCCATCACCTCCACTAGCTTTGTTCCTAGTGATGCTTTCTAAGGCCCACTTGACTTCACATTCCAGGATGTCTGGCTCTAGGTGAGTGATCACACTATCGTGATTTTCCGGGACGTGAAGATCTTTTTTGTATAGTTCCCTGTGTATTCTTGCCACCTCTTCTTAATATCTTCTGCTTCTGTTAGGTCCATACCATTTCTGTTCTTTATCAAGCCCATCTTTGCATAAAATATTCCCTTGGTATCTCTAATTTTCTTGAAGAGATCTCTAGTCTTAGAAAGCATCACTACGAACAAAGCTAGTGGAGGTGATGAAATTCCAGTTGAGCTATTTCAAATCCTGAAAGATGATGCTGTGCAAGTGCTGCACTAAATATGCTAGCAAATTTGGAAAACTCAGCAGTGGCCACAGGACTGGAAAAGGTCAGTTTTCATTCCAATCCCAAAGAAAGGCAATGCCAAAGAATGCTCAAACTACTGCACAATTGCACTCATCTCACATGCTAGTAAAGTAATGCTCAAAATTCTCCAAGCCAGGCTTCAGGAATACGTGAACCGTGAACTTCCAGATGTTCAAGCTGGTTTTAGAAAAGGCAGAGGAACCAGAGATCAAATTGCCAACATCCGCTGGATCATCAAAAAAGCAAGAGAGTTCCAGAAAAACATCTCTTTCTGCTTTATTGACTATGCCAAAGCCTTGACTGTGTGGATCACAATAAACTGTGGAAAATTCTGAAAGAGATGGGAATACCAGACCACCTGACCTGCCTCTTGAGAAATCTGTATGCAGGTCAGGAAGCAACAGTTAGAACTGGACATGGAACAACAGAGTGGTTCCAAATAGGAAAAGGAGTATGTCAAGGCTGTATATTATCACCCTGCTTATCTAACTTATATGCAGAGTACATCATGAGAAATGCTGGGCTGGAAGAAACACAAGCTGGAATCAAGATTGCCAGGAGAAATATCAATAACCTCAGATATGCAGATGACATCACCCTTATGGCAGAACGTGAAGAGGACCTAAAAGCCTCTTGATGAAAGTGAAAGAGGAGAGCGAAAAAGTTGGCTTAAAGCTCAACATTCAGAAAACGAAGATCATGGCATCCATTCCCATCACTTCATGGGAAATAGACGGGGAATCAGTGGAAACAGTGTCAGACTTTATTTTTGGGGGCTCCAAAATCACTGCAGATGGTGATTGCAGCCATGAAATTAAAAGATGCTTACTCCTTGGAAGAAAAGTTATGACCAACCTAGATAGCATATTCAAAAGCAGAGACATTACTTTGCCAACTAAGGTCCGTCTTGTCAAGGCTATGGTTTTTCCAGTGGTCATGTATGGATGTGAGGGTTGGACTGTGACAAAGGCTGAGCGCCAAAGAATTGATGTTTTTGAAGTGTGGTGTTGGAGAAGACTCTTGAGAGTCCCTTGGACTGCAAGGAGATCCAACCAGTCCATTCTGAAGGAGATCAGCCCTGGGATTTCTTTGGAAGGACTGATGCTAAAGCTGAAACTCCAGTACTTTGGCCACCTCATGCGAAGAGTTGACTCATTGGAAAAGACTCTGATGCTGGGAGGGATTGGGGGCAGGAGGAGAAGGGGGTGACAGAAGACGAGATGGCCGGATGGCATCACTGACTCGATGGATGTGAATCTGAGTGAACTCTGGGAGTTGGTGATGGACAGGGAGCCCTGGCGTGCTGCAATTCATGGGGTGGCAAAGAGTCTGACACGACTGAGCGACTGAACTGAACTGAACTGAACTGAGGGGCTTCCCTGGTGGCTCAGACAGAAAAGCGTCTACCTACAATGCAGGAGACCCGGGTTCAATCCCTGAGGAGGCAAGATCTCCTGGAGAAGGAAATGGCAACCTACTCCAGTATTCTTGCCTGGAAAATCCCATGGATGGTGGAACCTGGTAGGCTACAGTCCACGGGGTCGCAAAGAGTCAAACACAACTGTGCGACTGAGAACAAGCTCACAAGCTCCAGCTCAGAGTCAGTTTTCTGGGAACAAGGAACCTGACCTCAAACAAACCCTTATAAAATATAGAAGTTATTATAAGTTTGGGAAATGTAAAGGTCATGAGTCTAAATAGCTACAATATGAATGCAGCAGAAAATATCTTCCTTGGAATTTTATTTTAGAAGCAGTAAATTGAGACACTTTGAAAGGAGGACAACGTGAAACTTTCACTGGCAAAGCCAATGAACAATGCCCAGGAAATACAAATAGAATTTGGGCAATAAAACAAAGTCTAACCTTTTGCTTTTCCTTTGTGCTTAGTCAAGTTTCACTTGCTCAGAGGGTGCCGTCTGCAGAGGTCTTGCACGCAGCACTTAAGACTGGAGTTCCAGGTGCAAAACGGCAGCAACCACACCTCGATTCAAGATGATGGCAGCAGGGAGTGGGCAGGGATGCTGGGCTTCACCCTGAAATCCTGGCCGTGATTAACACGTCTGCGCAGCTGCAGAGAACTCTTCACTCCCCCTGAACCAGAGATATCTACAAAGCAGCCCCGCCCACAACCTGACCAGTGGTGAAGAGCAAGTGCTCACACCTCCTGTCTTTCTCTGATGAAGATTAAAAGCTTCCTTTTGTTTCTGAACTGAACTTGATTTCCTTCCACTGGTTGCAAGGACGCCAGGCAGAAGGATCTTTGTTGGGGACCAACTAAAGAGGGTCCATAACACAACTGTAATTTAAAAAAATAAATTTAGCCTAGACATCATTTTAATTTTAGGGATGTTTCAGCCTACAGCTGTTTTAGAACTGGAGACCCAGGCAGAAGTGCTGAATTTTTGTCTGTGGTAAACTGTGCCTGAAGAGACCAAGGGTTGATACTTTTAATATCTAAAAAGCTCATCCATATCAATAAATAAAAGCATGAATACTTCAAAAGATATAAATGTTTAATGGTGTGAGTACATAACTCAAAAGCAAGCATATATTAAGAACAATCTCCAGTAATTTAAACTGCAGTTAAACAAAGCAATATTTTCCCTATTAAATTAAAATACATTAAAAAAATTATAAAATTCCTAACCGTGGCAAGGTTTTAATAAAACAAGTTCTTACTGCCAGTGGGGTGCAAATTGGCAGTTTTTTGGGGAAGTACTTTAAAGTTTGATAGTAAAACTAAGAGATTAACATCCTTGGTCAAACTAATCCCATTTCTTGGAACCTAACATGGCATCTGGTCTCATCACTTCATGGCAAATAGATGGGGAAACAGTGGAAAGAGTGTCAGACTTTATTTTTTGGGCTCCAAAATCACTGCAGATGGTGATTGCAGCCATGAAATTAAAAGATGCTTACTCCCTGGAAGGAAAGTTATGACCAACCTAGACAGCATATTAAGAAGCAGAGACATTACTTTGCCAACAAATGTACATCTAGTCAAGGCTATGGTTTTTCCAGTAATCATGTATGGTTTTTCCAGTGAGAGTTGGACTATAAAGAAAGCTGAGCGCTGAAGAATGGATGCTTTTGAACTAAGGTGTTGGAGAAGACTCTTGAGAGTCCCTTGGACTGCAAGGAGATCCAACCAGTCCATCCTAAAGGACATCAGTCCTGGGTGTTCATTGGAAGGACTGATGTTGAAGCTGAAACTCCAATACTTTGGCCACCTGATGCAAAGAGCTGACTCATTTGAAAAGACTCTGATGCTGGAAAAGATTGAGGGCAGGAGGAGAAGGGGACGACAGAGGATGAGATGGTTGGATGGCATCACTGACTCAATGGACATGGGTTTGAGTAGACTCCAGGAGTTGGTGATGGACAGGGAGGCCTGGCATGCTGCAGTTCATGGGGTCACAAAGAGTTGGACACAACTGAGTGACTGAACTAACTAACTAACTAGTCCTCAAGGAACAATTCCAAATATGGTAAAAGTTTTATTCTACATTTCTTTTCATCACAGCACTAATTCAGTTTGCAAAACTGTGAAAACAAATGTGAGACATTAAACCTATATATGCATTTGATGGACTGTTATGCAATCATAAATGATTACAAAGAGTTTATAAAAATTTGGGAAATGCTCATAACTTAATGCTAAGTGAAATTTTAAAAGAGACATACATTGTGCATTTCCCCTTTTCTATTGAGTGGAAAATTTCTCTTCCACCTGATATCACTTTTGGACAACTATATCCCACATTTAAAATATTTTTTCTCAACAATTTTAGATACTGAAAAGATATTGTATGTCTCAGTTTTATTTCATTTTAAGATGATCCCTGTTGCCTTGGACACGTTTCTTTCACATCCATTGTCTCCAGCAATCAGACAAAATGGTTCACTGAAACTTTTGATTGGAACACAATACAGTAGCAGGTTAAAACACTGTCCCACTGTGGGATGACTTCAAGAACTTTAGGGTTTTTAAGTAGTTCAAAGTCCTGGATCATCGCCCTCACTCTATTTGCTCTGGCAAATGCAGTAAAAAGACTTTATTTACTGAACTACCAAAGGAAATTTACCTCAAGGTGACTCAACCCATAAAGCCAGCAACAGTAAAACCCAAGGACTTGCTGGCAGGAAGACTGCATCCTTCTGGTGTTAGCTCCTGCAGGAAGAGCTGCTTCATCATTAACCAGTTAGTCTCCATGTAATGAGTGGTGTACAGCCAGAAGAAACAGTAATGGCTTTATCTTTTATATAAGTGTTCCAGAGTAAAATCTACAGTTAGGTACTAGAAACACAGACAAACTTCTGCATTTCTCTGCATTTTTCAAACAATACTTCTTGAGGGAAGAAATGCTAATCAGATAGCTTGATCTGTGATTTAATTCCTTAGCATCACTGCCCTGGATGAGTTTGATACATATAAGAGTCTGTTCTGTTACCAGAGCAGTACTTGGGAAATCATTTACATATTACCAAAAAAATGTGTTCATATAACATAATTTAAATGTTTAAATTTGCATTTCAAATTAAAAAATGATGAGAAATGTATCATTTATCTTCTTGTCATGTGTGCATGTGTGCTCAGGCACGTGTGACTCTTTGCAACCCCCCGGACTGTAGCCAGCCAAGCTCCTCTGTCCATGGAATGTTCCAGCCAAGAATACTGGGGTAGGTTGCCATTTCCACCTCCAGGGGATCTTTCCAACCCAGGGATTGAACCTGCATCTCTTGCTTCTCCTGCATTGGCAGGCAGAGTCTTTACCACTGTGCCACCTGGGAATAAATTTGCAAAACTTATTTGTAATATGTGTTATCTTGGCTATAAAATATGAAATCAATGGTTTTCTTTATTTTTTTATACTTGACTTTTATTGTCTTATTTCTTCTCAGTGGGATATGATTTTCTATAAGAAGGTAATAACAACATGAATTTTAAAAATATTTAACATTTGTTGTAACAGTATGATTATTTGCCTCAACTACAGACTTACATACATGCCTATACCAGAAACAAAGGGAATTCCCTGGCAGTTCAATAGTTAGGACTCCGTGTCCTAACACGGATTTTCACTGCTGAGGAGGGCCCAGGTTCCATCCTTGGTTGGGGAACTGGGATCCCACAAGTCTCATAGTGTGGCCAAAACCAAAAACAAACAAATAAAAACAAAAAATCTTTCTCCTCAGGTGTAATTAGAACAAATCAATTTTGTTAAGAGAACAGTCAATATTCAACAGAGTGTAGCAAAGATATCGAGGAACTGGAACTCTTGTACATTGCTAATAGAGATGTAAAATAGTACAACTACTTGGCAAACAGTTTGGCAGTTTCTTAAAAGGTTGAACACACTCTCACTGTACAATCCAGCCATTTCAACTAAAGGTTTTATCCAAGAGAAATGAAAGTATAAATCTATACAAATACTTCACATAAATGTTCATAGCAGTTCCAGTGTAATGAACAAAAACTTAAATCAACCTTAATGTCCATTCAAAGGTGAGTGAATAAACAAATGTGATGTATTTGTTACCAAGTCCAAACTCACTCTGCTCGCTGTATGACAGGCCAATCAACCTAGAGACAAGGTGTTGAGGAAAGGAATACAACTTCATTTGGAAAGTCAGCTGACCAAGAAGATGGCAGACTGATATCTCAAAATAGCCATCCTATTAGGGTCTGGATGACAGGTTCTTTTACAGAACAGAGGTGGGGGGAGATGAGGAAGTAAAGTAAAAAGGCCATTAATCTTGCAAATATCTCCTGGAATGGCCAGTCTTGGGAAGGGGATGTGTTAATTTCTTCCTTCCTGTAGCCATCCACAGGTGGACAGGGTACTTAACAAAGGCATTTTGGTTTAATATTCAGGCAGAAGGGCAGGGTTACCCAAGGCTGGTCATTATATATGGACAGTATCTTTTTAATGAACAAAAACAATGAGAAGCAAAGGCTAAAGTAAAAGAAACAGATCCAACGTGGAGTCAGTTCTTCCCTCTAACATATCTAAAGTTGTCCATCATCTACAGATATCTCATATCAGCAATAAAAAAAGAACTGCTGATATACATAGTATCATGGATGAATTTCAAAATAATATGCTGAATAAAATCAGATAAAAAAGAATACATTCTGTTTTGAGTCCTTGTATCCAACATTCTAGAAAATGCAAGCTCATCTAAAGTCATGGAAAGCTGACTGATGGTTGCTTAGGAATTAGGAGTCTGCAGGGGTAGGAGAGTAGGATGGCAAAGTAGCTCAAGGAAACTTTGAGGGCCGATGAGTATGTTCATTTTCCAAAGTGTGGTCATGGTTTCAGGTGTGTATAAACAAGTCAAAATGTATGAAATTATACTCTAAATCTGTGCAGTTTGCTGTATGTCAATTATACCTCAATAAAACCCTTAAAAATTGGAAGTCCCCTGGTGGTCCAGTGGTTAGGACTTGGCATTTTCACTGCCATGGCCCCAGATCCCACAAGCCATCTGGTGCAGCCAAAAAATAAATAAATAAAAATAAAGGGAACTTCCTTGGTGGTCCACGGATTAAGAATCCACCTTCCAATGCAGTAGACTTCCCTGGTGTCACAGACAGTAAAGCGTCCGCCTACAATGCGGGATACGTAGGTTCGATCCCTGGGTCGGGAAGATCTCCTGAAGAAGGAAATGGCAACCCACTTCAGTATTCTTGCCTGGAAAATCCCATGGACAGAGGAACCTGGTAGGCTACACTACATAGGATCGCAAAGAGTAGGACACGACTGAGCGACTTCACTCATTTACAATGCAGTGGATGTGGGTTTAATCCCTGGTTGGGGAACAAAGACCCACATGCTGTAACTAAGACCTGAGGTAGCCAGATAAATAATAAATTAATAAATATTAATATCATGAGGTCTTTAAAAATAAATAAATAATAGAAGGAATAATGTTCAACAGAAAAAAGGTTGTAAGAAAAAACAATCAAATGTGATGACTGAATTTGTTTAAAAGAAGATATAAAATTTACACATCTTGTCTTTTAAAGAATTGCTTAGGGGAATTCCCTGGTGGTCCAGTGGTTAAGACTCTGTGCTTCCACTGCAGGGGGCCTGGGTTCCATCCCTGGTCAAGGAATTGCTTGGGAAGCTACATAAGGACAAGCAACAAAGCTGGAAAAATCTTTTGGAGGGGATAGTTACTTAGTGACTTTCTATTCACCAGGTCTTCAGCTATGTAATAATACCCCTGGGAGAGATGGAGATATTTTATTTAAATATCAACAATAATGCAATCTCTCCATCACAGATTTGGGGAAAGCAAAGTAGAATCCTGAGCACATAAAATCCTGACTCAAATATAAACTAAAATTTCTCCATCCAAGAGAGAAGGATATAAAAATTTAAAAACCCTTAGAATACAAAGCAGGCACTCACCTGACAGATTGCAGCCTGTTCTGTAGGCAAGGAAAGGTGTCTAGGAAGTGCATGTGAAGACATATATCATCTTGCAGAATCTCTTCTTTTAGTAAAACTCCACCCATGGACAATTTCCCCAAGTATCAGTTAGTATTTAAAAGTTAAACCCAATTGGAAGATTTTACATTTCACTTGGGTAAGCAAAGTAGAGAGAGTGATAGCAAAGGAAGGCCAGAAGCCTGGGGGTCTGCTATCTCTGATTTGATGTGCCAGCCACGGAAGCAGATATCCTAAACAAGTTAGGAATATTAGATCTGTCTTCCTTGAAGCAAAGGATTAATCCTATTGAATATATCTTCCCTCTGAGGCTGCTTTGGAACTGTTGTTTAACCCTAAATCTTCTCCGGATCCTTTTGGCATACGGCTTTGAGATAACAATATGAAAATGAGCTTTGGATCTTGTTCTTAAAGACCTTCATGAACAGAAAGAATAGGTTCACATCTGAAAGTTCTGACATGAACAGGGTGATTTCCAGGGTAACACAAGGGTGAAACAGACAAGAAAATGATGAGAAAGACAAAGAATACAAAAAAGAGATGAGAAGACAGAAAGACAAACCCTAAGTCTGATTACTTTGGGGTTGTTGTTTTTGTTCACTCACTCAGTTGAGTTTGACTCTTTGTGACCCCATGGATTCCAGCACACCAGGCTTTCCTGTCCTTCATTATCTCCTGGAGTTTGCTAAAACTCATGTCCATTGAGTCAGTGATGCCAACCAGCCATCTCATCCTCTGTCACTCCCTTCTCCTCCTGCCTTCAATTTTTCCCATCATCGGGGTCTTTTCCAGTGAGTTAGCTCTTCACATCAGGTGGCCAAAGTATTGGAGCTTCAGCTTCAGCATCAGTCCTTCCAATTCAGGACTGATTTCCTTTAGGATTGACTGGTTTGATCTCCTTGCTGCCTAAGGGACTCTCAAGAGCCTTATCCAGCACCACAGTTAGAAAGCATCAGTTCTTCAGTGCTTAGCCTTCTTTTTGGTCCAAGTCTCACATCCATGCATGACTACTGGAAAAACCAAAGCTTTGACTAGATGGACTTTTGTTGGCAGAGTGAAGTCTGTGCTTTTTAATACATTGTCTGGGACACGACTGAAGCGACTTAGTAGCAGCAGCAGCAGGTTTGCATAGCTTTTCTTCCAAGGAACAAGTGTCTTTTAATTTCATGGCTGTAGTCGCCATCCACAGGGATTTTTGGAGTCTAAGAAAATAAAGTCTGTAACTGTTTTTATTGTTTTTCCATCTATTTGCCATGAAGTAATGGGACTGGATGCCATGATTTTAGTTTTTTGAATGTTGAGTTTGAAGCCAGCTTTTTCACTCTCCTCTTTCACCTTTATCAAGAGGCTCTAGGGGAAAAGAAAACTGGGTTGCCTAGAAAGGTAGACCTTTGAAGCAAATGAGACTCCACAACATTTACTGATAGGTACAGCTTCAAAGTCAGTGATGCCATCCAACCATCTCATCCTCTGTTGTTCCCTTTTCCTCCTGCCTTCAATCATTTCCAGCATCAGGGTCTTTTCCAATGAATCAGTTCTTCGTAACCAGTGGCAAATGTATGGAGTTTCAGCTTCAGCATCAGTCCTTCCAATGAATATTCAGGACTGATCTCCTTTAGGATGGACTGGTTGGATCTCTTTGTAGTCCAAGGAACTCTCAAGAGTCTTCTCCAACACCACAGTTCAACAGTATCAATTCTTCAGTGCTCAGCCTTCTCTATAATTCAACTCTCAAATCCATACATGACTACTGAAAAAACCATAGCTTTGACTAGATAGACCTTTGTTGGCAAAGTAATGTCTCTGCTTTTTTAATATGCTGCCTAGGTTAGTCATAGCTTTTCTTCCAAGGAGCAAGTGTCTTTTAATTTCATGGCTGTAGTCACCATCTGCAGAGATTTTGGAGCCCAAGAAAATAAAGTCTATCACTATTTCCATTATTTCCACATCTATTTGCCATGAAGTGATGTGAATGCCATGATCTCAGTTTTTTAAATGTTGAGTTTTAAACCAGTTTTTTCACTCTCTTTTTTCACTTTCATCAAGAGGCTCTTTAGTTTCATTTAGATAATGATTAAATTAGCCTAAAAGAACAAATAAAGATTATCCAGGCAGAAATTCATACAGAGGGAGATTGAAGCCCAGAAAGCAGCACAAATAAAGAGGTGACATTATAAAACATTGTGCTGCTCTTGCTGGTACCTAGAATGTATGTGTAGGAGGTGGAGATCGGGGCAGGAGAGTGGGGGGCCAAACAGGAAATTGACATTGGCAATATGATTAGCTAGATTACTGATCTTGCTTGGAATTTACCAAATAAAAATACTTTAAAAATTAAAGTGTTAGCATTCCAATAGTAATATGTATATAAATAAAGGGTGATTGCTAATGGTTTGTGTGGACTATTATGTAGAAATTACCTCAGTAATGGGACTTCCCTGGTGTTCCAATGGTTAATAATTCATCTTCCTATGCAGAGGACATGGATTCAATCCCTGGTCAGGGAACTAAGATCCCACATGATGCAGGGCAACCAAGTCCACATACCACAACAAGAAGCCCTTGTGCCACAACAAGAGAAATCTGTGCACCACAACTGGAGGAAACCCATGTACCACAACAAAGACCCAGCACAGCTAATAAATACATAAATAATTTCTTTAGAAAGATCACATAAAAAAGAGAAAGAAATAACTTCATTGATGATGGTGAGCATGCATCAACCAATTTAAGTATATTTAAGGACTTCTCTGATATCTCAGTTGGTAAAGAATTTGCCTGCAATGCAGGAGACCCCAGTTCAATTCCTGGGTTGGGAAGATCTGCTGGAGAAGGGATAGGCTACCCACTCCAGTATTCCTGGGCTTCCCTTGTGGTTCAGCTGGTAACAAACCACATTGTGGTTCTGCCAGCAATGCAGGAGACCTGGGTTGGATCCCTGGGTTGGGAAGATCCCCTGGAGAAGGGAAAGGCTCCTCACTCCAGTATTCTGGCCTAGAGAATTCCATGGACTGTATAGTCCATGGGGTCACAGAGTCAGACACAACTGAGTGACTTTTCACTATCATTATCACAATCACTGGCATGAAATGCAGACAGCCTCTGTCATATGGAACCATGCAATCCAGCTGGGAAGCTGAACAATGCAAATAGAAATGAATACACTAAGTTCTGAAGAGCTCAAAATGCAAGCAGTTTTGTTGGAACAGCTGGAAACTTGCTGCAGTGGTAATCCCATGTAGCCCAAAGATAATAGGGCTGACAAAAGTTTCAGTCTAAGTGTTCAAAGGGTTGTTTGCTATTTTTGCTGAGACATCAGGTATTTATAAGCAAACTATGACTTTGACCTATCAGACTTGGTAGTTTTGTCCTTTGCTCCTCAATTGTGGGCAAGTGAAGTTTGCAAGATGGTGTAGGAGGGGAAAGACTCTAGACTGACAAAAGACAGATGAACAAGAAAAAACAAGCAGAATTTATTAACATGTGTATGATGTGTGCACATGGAAGCACTTGGCGGTGAGTAACTCAAAGGAGTGGTCAAAACTTGGGCTTATATAGTATTAATATCTTAAGAACAGAACAATAAATTTGCAGAAATTTGACAAGGCCAAGAACCAGGGTTTTAGGCTTCTGAAGGTAGCAAACTGTGGGAAGGTAAATACAGGGCAGAAACTAATAGCAAGTAAAGGTTACTTGTTCAGGCCCATTTTGGTGCTGACTTTCCATCTTCTTCATGGTCATAAAACTTGAGAGAGGGGATTTATGGCAGTCCTCATTTCTCAGAACTGTCTCCTTTTATATAGATAAGGAAAGCTCTGGAAGGCTTCATTTTGCTTCTGTTGATTCCCATTTGCCTCCAGTTCAAAATGATCTTTATGCCAAAGTGACATTTTGGTATGGCATATTCTGTTATCCTTTGATGGGAACAGCAAAGGTAAAAGAAAAGGATTTCTCTGTCCCCAGGGACAGTGTTTTTGGAATTTACTCCCTCCTAAACAAAGCAGAAGAGAAATATCTGTTCTGATCATTGAGAAAGTAATGACTGAAGTGATCATTGGGACCTAAGACTCAATAGGGATTAAAAAACTTCCTAAAATAGAGACTAGCTGTAACTTTCTAAGTTATAGCTGGTTGACTAAGGTAGATGATATTAAAGATTTTTGTGGCATGGACCTTTTGACAGTACGGATAACAATTTTTCTAAACAAATAAAGCAAAGGATCTAAGATTACAAAGGAAACCAATTACATCAAAACACAGTTATCAAAGTATTAAAATTTTTATGGTGCAGTATTGTGCTTAGTCACTCTGCTGCTGCTGCTGCTGCTGCTGCTGCTGCTAAGTCACTTCAGTCGTGTCCAACTCTGTGCGATCCCATCTCCAATGCATGAAAGTGAAAAGTGAAAGTAAAGTCATCAGTTGTGTCCAACTCTTAGCGATCCCATAGACGGCAGCCCACCAGGCTCCCCCATCCCTGGGATTCTCCAGGCAAGAACACTGGAGTGGGTTGCCATTGCCTTCTCCAGGGGATCTCTTCAACCCAGGGATTGAACCCACATCTCCTCTGTCTCCTGCATTGCAGGCAGATTCTTTACCCGCTGAGCCATCTGGGAAGTTGTAACACAGTATACATGTGATTTTTTAATTAGTGCATTAAATAGGAAAGTGTAGACGTGGATTTTGTGACTAGTTTGAAGTATTGTAATAAGTATAAATGATTTTCAAGATTGTTGCAAGAACTACCATATAACAATGCTTGTGATTCTTGTTGGTGACAAAGTCACAGGTACTGCTAATATTACTGGGGTTTGTTACCCACATCTGAAATTGAAAAAATGCTAATTTCAGTTAGAGGTGGGTGAAAGTGTACCCAGCAGGACCCTGTGAGACTCTTGGGCACAGAAGCCTTTCAAATAGTTGTTAATCTGTTAGGGAAGAGGCTTTCCTGGTGGCTCAAATGGTAAAGAATCTGCTTACAATGCAAGAGACCCAGGTTTGATCCCTGGCTTGGGAAGAGCCCCTGGAGAAGGAAACGGCAACCCACTCTAGTATTATTGCTTGGGAAATCCCATGGACAGAGGAGCCTGGCAGGCTACAGGAGTCGGACATGACTGAGTGACTGACACCTTGGGCTTCCCAGGTGGCTCAGTGGTAAAGATTCTGCCTGCCAATGAAGGAGATTCAGGAGATGTGGGTTCAATCCCTGGGTCGGGAAGATATCCTGGAGGAGGAAATGGCACCCCTTTCCAGTATTCTTGCCTGGAAAATTCCATGGACAGGAGAGCCTGGCGGGATGCAGTCCATGTAACAAGAGTCAGACAGGACTGAGCCCGAACATGAATAAGGGAAGGGAGGAAATGTAGAGACAAGGGAGGAGAAGCCAAGAAACAATAGTACAGTCTTGGGTCAGGGCCCTGGTTCCACCTCAGGGGATGCATATAACACTATCTCTGAGCTCTTTACAGAATTGAAACCCCAAAGGGATGGAAGATGTCAGCATTCTTCTTTCCAGAAAGGACTACCTGAGGCCAGATTAAAGAAACAAGAGAAACTCATCAAGAGACAACTTGAAACCACATTAAAGAAGTGTAAGCCCTACACATACCCTTATCTTTATCAGCAACCCCATACATGAAACATTGCTATCAAACTCCTCAATTCCTCCTGGCTTGGGACACACAATTTTGAGGGCAAAATCCCAGTGTGTTCCCCTTTGCCTGGCAAAGCAATAAAGCTATTCTTGTCTACTTCACAAAACTCTATCTCCAAAATTCAATTCAGCACTGCTGTACGCAGGATGAGTTTTTAGCATCAAAAATGAAGATGTAAGATTTTTCCTTCTCAAGATTACAGATCTTTCTGAATTCTATTAGTTAATCCTCGTTAAGAACCCCCCATAATCTGTGGTCTTCTCATACACCCCCCCAAAACTGGCTCTGCTAGTGTGTCCTGAGAAAATCCCCATTATATAGCAAACTATGTACTCAGAGACAATACCCAAGGCTTTCCAGACCCCCACCCCCTTTTTGAACCATAGAAAAGTGGTCAGAAGACTGGGCAGTGTCTGGCAACTCTGCTATTTGCATAGTATCTGTTCATAAATTTTTACCTATAACTCTCCCAGCTTGCCCTGTATCTGATGGCCTTATGTAACTCATCTTCTGAAAAAAATGTATCATAATCATGATTTCAGATTTTAGTTCTCTCAGGACATTCAAAATTTTTTCATCTTAATGTATCACAGATGTACACTGAAAGGATTTCCGTGAACACAGTTGCTCTGTACTTGTAGCAAGAGCTGTTAGATCCATTTTTTTTCAATATGGAATGTGAAGCAATTGAAAGTGATGAAGCTGACTCAGGATCATACTTATCAATCCAAACTGTTCTAAAGAACTTTCACCTCCATGCAAAGGATCATGGTGATGATAATAGATATCAGGTCACACCTTCTCTTTTTAAACATTCTTTCCCAGCTCAGCGAATTTAGAATGGTATACTCAACCATGTGTATACACTGGGATTACAACTTCATTTCTGAAATAGTTTAAGGGACTCATTCAAAAATAGAACCTGGAAAGTAAACATAGCTCCAAATTCCTGCTTCTCAGAGGGTCACATTGATGCAGTTGACTGGTAATCAGGAGCCTGATCAGAGATACAAGAGAATGAGTTTTTTTAAGAGATAAAGATTGATTACATTCCATATTGAAACTGTTAGTCGCTCAGTTGTGTCTGACTCTTTGTGACCCCATTGACTGTAACCTGCCAAGCTCTTTTGTCCATGGAATTCTGCAGGAACGAGTGGGTTGCCATGCCCTCCTTCAGGGGATCTTCCCAACCCAGGAATCAAACCCACATCTCTTATGTCTCCTGTATTGGCAGGCAGGTTCTTTACCACTAGTGCCACCTGGGCTGAATTTACATTCCATATTAAGCATTGACTATTGTATCCTGTTGTTGTTGTTGATGTTTTAAGTAACTAGAGGTTACCTTTCAGGGACTCCCTTGGGCATTTTTTAAAACTTTTTATTTAGTATTGGGGTATAGCTGATTAGCAATGCCGTGATAGTTCAGATGAACAGAGAAGGGACTCAGCCATCAGTGTACATGTATCCCAGATGGCATTTTTTAAAATAAGCTTTTAAAGAAGGGAACATTTACAAAAGTATGAACTGCATTGAGAGAACCAGTAAGAGATGCTGAAACTTGCAGTGATTAGCCATGTTGGAGAGCCATTACTTGGCCTAACTGGGCGTGGGGAAGAAATGAAGGAGTTAGAGGAAGACAACCATGGCCATGACCTCATACAACTGGGGAGAGGGTGCGGGAGCGGAGGAAGGGGGGCAGAGATGTTGAAATTAATGGAATAAACACCCTGACCTTTCTCCCGTGCCCTTCACTCTCTTGGCAACACCCACTCCTATGGCCTAGCCCAATGAGATGTTAAAGGGCAGGGGTGCCCAGGCCATGTATTCCGTGGGTGTCAGAGCTGGGTAGAAAAGGGTGGAAAACCAATGTGCAGAAGGGAGAAATGGGGACTAACCAGCACATGGCCTCAGCTTTTTTGAACAGTATTTATACAAAAGAACAAGTTGGGGAAATTGAAAACGGTTATCTGGTTTATAATTCAAGTCCCTCAGAAGATGATGCTTTTAAGGAACATCTTGTTTGCCTGTCGTTCCAGCCCCTTATTGATCAAATTGTGGAGATAATTGTTTGTTTGCCTTACCATCTGACATTGCCTTCCTGGTCCCAGTCAGTGGGAATGCCTGGAGCTTATCTCTAAAGTGAGACAGATTTGAGCTTAATTCTTTTATCTGCTCCAAGGAAAGCACTGCCTGTTTGTTGTTGTTGTTGTTGTTGTTGTTGTTGTTGTTGTTTAATCATTCTTGTTGTTCAAATTCTGTCTTGAAATATTAAAAATTAAAGGAATGGTTCAAAGAAACTGGACTTCAAATTGCCTAGAGCAACATAATACAGAGGGTTCTCTGACTCTTCGACTGTTGAGTTGAAGGAAAAAGTAAACACGTTTATAAATGTCAGACACAGCCCCTCTAGGGGCTATTGATGCAGACAGCCAGAGACGGCATTAAAAAAAAATTATCTAAAGGGCTTGATTCAATATCATTGCTGACCAGAAGTCTGGGAAAGAACTGAGGTTGATGTGCTTGGAAAGTCTTACCTATCCCCGATCAATGTCACTGCACACAAGAACCTCTTTAAAGGGGCCAGCAGCTGAGATGACAAAGTTAGTTTCTATCTTATTGCTCTACATTCAATGCCTTGCTCTGCGCTTAGGTCACCTTTCACCTGTCACTGTTTCAGAAACTCAACCGCAAACATTTCTACTTCTTGGGTGTGGTACACTCTTCTGAGAATTTCATTCAGCCCACATATGCCCTATCTCTGGTCATCACCATGATAATCAGTGTGGTTCCTTCCCACAGTGGGGTTTTATGCAAAAGTATTATTCTGTTAGTGTTCTATGATTTTCCCTTCACGGATACACAGAGGGTC
Organism: Capricornis sumatraensis; assembly: GCF_032405125.1. NCBI lineage: Eukaryota > Metazoa > Chordata > Mammalia > Artiodactyla > Bovidae > Capricornis > Capricornis sumatraensis. The sequence goes on along the minus strand of NC_091092.1, from coordinate 100,444,460 downwards.
AGTTTCACTCTCCTCCAGTCTACATTGTAGATGAAATAAAGATATCTTAAAGATATTCAAAGAAACTTCTAACTTTTGTGCCAAATGAAGAGTCTCAGAAATGTGTATACCAGTTTTTCCTCCCCCAGGAATTAGTTGAGACAGAGTTTAGGCAAAGAGGAAAGAGGTAGCAAAACAGAAGCCCAAATGGAAGAAGCAGTGAATAGTGGGAGGAATGAATTCTCTGTCACAACAACCAGAGTGCTGAGTAAAAGGAATCCCCTCCCCCCCTCCTAGCCAACTGACAATCTCCAGACAAACACCTTTCGAAAATACTGGACATGTATAAGTCTCCTTTCCCACCCCATCTTTGACCACAAGATGGGGATGGCAGGTAAGAAAGAAGAATCTTTGCCCCTGGTAAGCTGAACGTAAACAGAAACATTTGGGAGTATCCTTTTTGAGCAGGGAAACAGTAGATAGATACAATCTACTGTTTCGCATTCATTTAAAGAGTTATATTGGAAGCATTAAGCTCCCTGCTTGTGACTCAAAACTCCAAATAATAATGGCTTAAATAAAAGGAAGCTAATCTCTCATGTAAAAGAAGTCTACAAACATACATACTCCTTGCATCTTATGACTCTGCCAGCCTCCTTTCATCTCATAGTCTCAGGGAATGGGATAGCAATGGGAATTCCAGCCTTCATGCCCATATTCCAGGTAACAGGAAGGAAAAATGAGGGGACAATCTCTCCTTTAAGAAAACTTTCTGGGAGTTTCACATGATATTTCCAATTATATCTATTTGCCAGAACTTAGTCACCCAAGGAAGGCTCGAAAATTACAGTCTTTATTCTGAGCAGCAAAATCTGTGGGTTCTATTTCTAAGGAGAAAAGGGAAAACAGATATTGGGGTATAACTAACTGTGTCTTCCATGAAGATAATCACAGTGATTTTCTTTTATTTTGTTAAAAACAAGACAACAGGCCCCAAATGGGGTCACTTATGCTAAGCCCCACGTCATCATGCTATGCTGTGCTTAGTTGCTCAGTCTTGTCCAACTCTTTGTGACCTCACGGACTGTAGCTCGCCAAGCTCCTCTGTCCATGGGGATCCTCCAGGCAAGAATACTGGAGTGGGTTGCCATGCTCTCCTCCAGGGGATCTTCCCAACCCAGGAATGTAACAGGGGTCTCGTGCATTTCAGGCAGATTCTTTACCAGCTGAGCCACCAGGGAAGCCCCCCACATCATCATACTGAGACTTAATTACAATTTCAGCTCTCTTAGAAATGGAATTTTAAACCAGACAATCAGGAATTGCCTGATAAACACTAGTTAGGTTAGCAAGATAGAGCCCTGTCATCTCTGAAGGGAAAGTAACTGTGTAATCACCAATATATTTTTTGCCTAGTGTAACTTTCTTTTTCCTGCTCTCCTCTGCCTATAAAAATCTTTCATTTTGTACAGTGCCTTGGAGCTCCTTTCATTTTGCTAGATCGAATGCTGCCTGATTCTTGAATCACTGAATAAAGCCGATAAGATCTTAAAATTTTACTCAGTTGAATTTTGTTTTATAACAATTTATAATGGAATGAAAGATGGGAATTAACAGAAAATTAGAGAGAGAAAGAGCTAAAATAACAAAAAATGCATAAATTCTTGACATTTATCCTTTTTAAGAATGAAGTACGGTAAAAAAAAAAATCTGAACCTATAATGTGACAACAGATATAGGAACAGCCAATTTTAATATATTTATACTATGTGCAGTAGAAGATGTAATACAGTAGGATCAGAAGACAAGCATTTATTCAAGATTGGAGCCTGGTCAAAGAGGGCCATTGTCAGGGCCAGTTTCATAATTTGCTTGGCCCCGTGAAAATCAAAAGACAAAGCCCTTTGTTCAAAAAGGACATCGCTAATGCTACATGCAAGTGAGGCGATAAAAAACAGAGAACATGCATTTTGCGTTTATCTCCTCAGTTCATGTGCATGCGTTATTGTCTCCTTGGGCTTCACTTACAAAACACAAGTTCAAAGATAAAATTATTATTTAAAGACAGTGACTTCAGGGTGTTAAAATAATGGCAGGACCCTCCTGAACGTGGAGCCCTGTGGGACTGCACAGGTCACATGCCCAGCAAGCCAGCCCCAGGTGCTGTCGTAGACATGTGCCACTCATATCCCTCTTCAAGAAAGGACCTTCTGTAAATAACACACAGGGAACTGCTGTATAGCACAGAGAACCATACTGTAATAACCTGTAATAGAAAAGAATTTGAAAAAGAATATACATATGTACGTGTGTGTGTGTGTGTGTGTGTGTGTGTGTGTGTGTGTGAGTTGCTCAGTTGTGTCCAACGCTATTCGACCCTATGGACTGTAACCCACCAGGCCCCAATGTCCATGGGATTCTCCAGACAAGAATACTGGAGTGGGTTGCCATTCCCATCACTAGGGGATCTTCCCACCCAGGGATCAAACCTGAGTCTCCTGCATTGAAGGCAGATTCTGTACTGTCTGAGCCACCAGGGAAGCCTGTATATGTACATGTATATGAATATGTATATAACAGAATCATTTGGCTATACAATTGAAACAAACACAACATTGTAAATTAACTACATCAATAAAACAGATTTAAAAATTTGACAGAAAGGGGGGAAAAAAAGAAAAAAAAGGACTCTCTGCCCAAAAGCGAGGAGTGTGGTTAGCTCGTGGGCTCTAGATGTGATTTTCTTCAGAATCTGCCTCAACTTTAGAGCCTGCTTGGCAATATTCTGGGCTTCCCTGGTGGCTCAGATGGTAAAGTGTCTGCCTGCAATGTGGGAGACCCAGGTTCGATTCCTGGGTCAGGAAGATCCCCTGGAGAAGGAAATGGCAATCCACTCCAGCACTCTTGCCTGGAAAATCCCATGGACGGAGGAGCCTGATAGGCTACAGTCTATGGGGTCGCAAAGAGTTGGACACGACTGAGCGACTTCACTTTGGCAATATTCTTGGGGAAGCACAATCCAAGAATTAAGCAAAAGCAGTCTTGTTAGGGGGCTTCCCTGGTGACTCAATGGTAAAGAATTTCTCTATAAGGCAAGAGACGTGGGTTTGATCCCTAGGTTGGGAAGATCCCCTGGAAGAGGGCTTGGCAACTCACTGCTGTATTCTTGCCTAGAGAAGCTCATGGACAGAGGAGCCTGGTGAGCTACAATCCATAGGGTTGCAAAAAGCCAGACACGACTGAAGCAACTGAGCATGCATGCACGACCTTCTCAGGGCAACTCCCAGTGATGACTGAGCAAAGCTCTGGTACTCCAGACTGGCCATTTCCACCCAACCTGGGGCTCCTCTGATGGTACCTTTTGCTTGGAGCTCCTGCTGAGCGGTCAGCAGTTAGATCTGCAATGCTGCATGCTGGCTCCTGCCCAATTCCACTTCTGCCCTTTTCCTTTTCTACTAAAGCTTTTGCATTCCTAGTTTCAACTCAATATCTGCTACCCACAGAATCGTTAATCTGTGGCAGCCTCATTTGGAAATTAGGTCTAGAATAATGGATACAGAGCATTTCCCTGATGGTACAGTGGATAAGAATCTTCCTGCCAATGCTGGGGACATAGGCTCAATCCCTGGGCTGGGAATATTCCACAAGCTGAGGAGCAACTAAGCCCATGTGCTACTACTACTAGGTCCACGCTCTGAAGCCCGGGAGCCACGGCTACTGAAGCCCATGTGCTTAGAGCCTGTGCTCCAAACAAGAGAAGCCACCACAATGAGAAGCCCTTGCACTGCAGTGAAGAGGAGTACCTACTTACAGAAACTAGAGAGAGCCCACGCAGCAACAAAAACCCATTGCAATCATAAATAAATAAAATAATGGATATAGAACATCCAGGCAAAAAAAATCATGTAGAGGGAGAATGAAGCCCCAGAGGCAGGACATTAACAGAAACATATGAACCACTGTGCTGCCCTGTTGGGAGTAGGGGGTAGGGAAGCAGAACAGAGAGGAGTGTGGAGGGCCAAACAAGGAAACCGACATTGAAAATACAGCTAGACTATATCTCTTACTCAGAGTTTAGCTAATAACAATATTTTAAAAATTAAAATGTTAGCACTTCAATAGTGATATGCATGTGAATCAAGTATAATTCCTAACGGTCTATGTGGCCTATCATTCAGAAATAACTTTAGTGCTGCTGTGAGCATATATTAACCTTTATAAGTACATTTCCTGGTTTTGACAATGCACTAATAACATAATTATAGGTGTTTCTTAGGAAGAAATCACTTTAAAACGATGCAATAATCTAAGTTAGAGTCAAATTTTAACGCCAAATAAATTTAATTTTTAATTAAATTTAAAATCCACAGATTGAAAGGATTTATGATAACAAACACATATAGTCATAGTATTCTTACAAAATTGTTTAATTTCAGTTTGGTTCAGTCATTCAGTCGTGTCAGACTCTTTGCGAACCCATGAATCACAGCACGCCAGGCCTCCCTGTCCATCACCAACTCCCGGAGTTCACTCAAACTCACGTCCATCGAGTCAGTATTGCCATCCAGCCATTGCATCCTCTGTCATCCCCTTCTCCTCCTGCCCCCAATCCCTCCCAGCATCAGAGTCTTTTCCAATGAGTCAACTCTTCACATGAGGTGGCCAAAGTACTGGAGTTTCAGCATTAGCATCATTCCTTCCAAAGAAATCCCAGGGCTGATCTCCTTCAGAATGGACTGGCTGGATCTCCTTGCAGTCCAAGGGACTCTCAAGAGTCTTCTCCAACACCACACTTCAAAAGCATCAATTCTTTGGCACTCAGGCTTCTTCACAGTCCAACTCTCACATCCATACATGACCACAGGAAAAACCATAGCCTTGACTGGACAGACCTTAGTCGGCAAAGTAATGTCTCTGCTTTTGAATATGCTATCTAGGTTGGTCATAACTTTTCTTCCAAGGAGTAAGCATCTTTTAATTTCATGGCTGCAATCACCATCTGCAGTGATTTTGGAGCCCAAAAAAATAAAGTCTGACACTGTTTCCACTCTTTCCCCAACTGTTTCCCATGAAGTGATGGGACCGGATGCCATGATCTTCATTTTCTGAATGTTGAGCTTTAAGTCAACTTTTTCACTCTCCTCTTTCACTTTCATCAAGAGGCTTTTTAGCTCCTCTTCACTTTCTGCCATAAGGGTGGTGTCATCTGCATATCTGAGGTTATTGATATTTCTCCTGGCAATCTTGATTCCAGCTTGTGTTTCTTCCAGTCCAGCATTTCTCATGATGTACTCTGCATATAAGTTAAATAAGCAGGGTGACAATATACAGCCTTGACGCACTCCTTTTCCTATTTGAATCCAGTCTGTTGTTCCATGTCCAGTTCTAACTGTTGCTTGCTGACCTGCATACAGATTTCTCAAGAGGCAGGTCAGGTGGTCTGGTATTCCCGTCTCTTTCAGAATTTTCCACAGTTTATTGTGATCCACACAGTCAAAGGCTTTGGCATAGTCAATAAAGCAGAAAGAGATGTTTTTCTGGAACTCTCTTGCCTTTTCCATGATCCAGCGGATGTTGGCAATTTGATCTCTGGTTCCTCTGCCTTTTCTAAAACCAGCTTGAACATCAGGAAGTTCACGGTTCACGTATTGTTGAAGTCTGGCTTGGAGAATTTTGAGCATTACTTTACTCGCGTGTGAGATGAGTGCAATTATGCAGTAGTTTGCATGTTCTTTGGCATTGCCTTTCTTTGGAATTGGAATGAAAACTGACCTTTTCCAGTCCTGTGGCCACTGCTGAGTTTTCCAAATTTGCTGGCATATGGAGTGCAGCACTTTCACAGCATCATCTTTCAGGATTTGAAATAAACTGGAATTCCATCACCCCCACTAGCTTTGTTCGTACTGATGCTTTCTAAGGCCCACTTGACTTCACATTCCAGGATGTCTGGCTCTAGGTGAGTAATCACACCATCGTGATTATCTGGGTCGTGAAGATCTTTTTTGTACAGTTCTTCCGTGTATTCTTGCCACCTCTTCTTAATATCTTCTGCTTCTGTTAGGTCCATATCATTTCTGTCCTTTATCGAGCCCATCTTTGCATGAAGTGTTCCCTTGGTATCTCTAATTTTCTTGAAGAGATCTCTAGTCATTCCCATTCTGTTCTTTTCCTCTATTTCTTTGCATTGATTGCTGAAGAAGGCTTTCTTATCTCTTCTTGCTCTTCTTTGGAACTCTGCATTCAGATGCTTATATCTTTCCTTTTCTCCTTTGTTTTTTGTCTCTCTTCTTTTCACAGATATTTGTAAGGCCTCCCCAGACAGCCATTTTGCTTTTTTGCATTTCTTTTCCATGGGGATGGTCTTGATCCCTGCTCCTGTACAATGTCATGAACCTCATTCCATAGTTCATCAGGCACTCTATCTATCAGATCTAGGCCCTTAAATCTATTTCTCACTTCCACTGTATAATCATAAGGGATTTGATTTAGGTCAAATCTGAATGGTGTTGGAGAAGACTCTTGAGAGTCCCTTGCACTGCAAGGAGATCCAACCAGTCCATTCTGAAGGAGATCTGCCCTGGGATTTCTTTGGAAGGAATGATGCTAAAGCTGAAGCTCCAGTACTTTGGCCACCTCATGCGAAGAGTTGACTCATTGGAAAAGACTCTGATGCTGGGAGGGATTGGGGGCAGGAGGAGAAGGGGACGACCAAGGATGAGATGGCTGGATGGCATCACGGACTCGATGGACGTGAGTCTGAGTGAACTCCAGGAGATGGTGATGGACAGGGAGGCCTGGCATGCTGTGATTCATGGGGTCGCAAAGACTCGGACACGGCTGAGCGACTGAATTGAACTGAACTGAAAGTGAAGTGAAGTTGCTCAGTCATGTTCAACTCTTTGCAATCCCATGTACTGTGTAGCCCACCAGACTCCTCTGTCCATGGGGATTCTCCAGGCAAGAATACTGGAGTGGGTTGCCATTCCTTCTCCAGGAGATCTTCTTGACCCAGGCTTCCAACCTGGGTCTCCCACACTACAGGAAGATTCTTTACCATCTGAGCCACTAGAGAATCCCTTAAAAAAGATATTAAATGAAAATGCCAAATATAAACTTCCTAGATCCTAATTTAGGTATAATCATCATCTCAATTAAATTAATCACCAGAGTTTTTACCTGATGAAATTATTCTAAAATTCATTTAACTCTATAGGAATATATTAACAGAAATAATATGTTAGAAGATAGTAAATAATTTGTAAGAAAGAATATTGAGAAGGGATTCATCTTTCCTTCTGGTAAAATCTACTATAAAGTGATAACAAGTAAATCAATGTGGCATTGATGGCAATGTGGCAAAAATAAGTAGGTCAATAAAGCAAAAGAAACAGTTCAAAACCAGATCTGGTATTTATTATATGATATTAAAAAAATCAGTGGGAAATGGAAGGATTTTTCAACAGATAGTTTTGTTATGATTGATTAACTATTTGTGTGTGTGTATGTGTGGTGGAGTGTTATTTAGAACCTCATTCTACAACACATCAACACATAACAAAATCCATACCAATAGATTAGGATTAAATAATTCATTTTTAAAATATCAAACCATCAAAAAAAAAAGAAAAGAAAACATAGATTTTAGTCCCTTCCAGTCTCTAAGTTTAAATGCAATGGAAGGGAGTTCCCTAGTGTAGACCAGCGCTTTCACTGTCACGACCTGGGTTCAGTCCCTGGGTAGGGAACTAAGATCCCACAAGCAAAGTGGTGTGGCCAAATAAATAAATAAAATTTGTTAGAAAGCAAGGAAAGAAGTCACTAGAGAATAGATAGGATCACATACATTTAAATTTTCTGCATATCTAAAATGCCATATGTGTGCTTAGTCACCCAGTTGTGTCCGATTCTTTCTGTCCTCATGGACTGTAGACTGCCACGCTTCTCTGTCCATGGGGATTCTCCAGGCAAGAATATTGGAATGGGTTGCCATGCCCTCCTCCAGGGGATCTTCCCAACCCAGGATTGAACCCAGGTCTCCTACATTGCAGGTGGATTCTGTACCGACTGAGCCACCAGGGAAGCCCATAAATACTGGAGTGAGTAGCCTATCCCTTCTCCAGATCTTCCTGACCCAGGAATCAAACTGGGGTCTCCTGTATTGCAGGTGGATTATTTACCAACTGAGCTACCAATACTACCACAGATTTAGGGTGAGGACTGCAGGCTGTGTGACTTTGTTCTGATCGGTGGGTGGTGAGATAACAGGGTGGTGTTCCAGGAATCTTGCGCTCAGCTTGAAGTTACCATCCTCCACCTGGGTGGAATCCTTAGTTCCTTGGCTCAGTTGTGTCTGACTCTCCATGACCCCATGGACTGTAGCCCAGCAGGCTCCTCAGTCCATGGGATTTTCCAGGCAAGAATACTGGAGTGGATTGCCATTTCTTTCTCCAAGGGATCTTCCTGACCCAGGGATTAAATCCAGGTCTCCCACATTGCAGGCAGACTCTTTACTGCCTGAACTACCAGGGAGGTCCCAAACAATGCTATCAGTTCAGTTCAGTTCAGTCACTCAGTCACGTCTGACTCTTTGCAACCCCATGAATCACAGCACGCCAGGCCTCCCTGTCCATCACCAACTCCCGGAGTTCACTCAAACTCACGTCCATCGAGCTGGTGATGCCATCCAGCCATCTCATCCTCGGTCGTCCCCTTCTCTTCCTGCCCCCAATCCCTCCCAGCATCAGAGTCTTTTCCAATGAGTCAACTCTTCGCATGAGGTGGCCAAAGTACTGGAGCTTCAGCTTTAGCATCATTCCTTCCAAAGAAATCCCAAGGTTGATCTCCTTCAGAATGGATTGGTTGGATCTCCTTGCAGTCCAGGGGACTCTCAGGAGTCTTCTCCAACACCCCAGTTCAAAAGTATCAAATCTTTGGCACTCAGCTTTCGTCACAGTCTAACTCTCACATGCATACATGACCACAGGAAAAACCATAGCCTTGACTAGATGGACCTTAGTCAGCAAAGTAATGTCTCTGCTTTTGAATATGCTATCTAGGTTGGTCATAACTTTTCTTCCAAGCAGTAAGCGTCTTTTAATTTCACGGCTGCAGTCACCATCTGCAGTGATTCTAGAGCCCTCAAAAGTAAAGTCTGACACTGTTTCCCCATCTATTTCCCATGAAGTGAGGGGACCAGATGCCATGATCTTCATTTTCTGAATGTTGAGCTTTAAGTCAACTTTTTCACTCTCCTCTTTTACTTTCATCAAGAGGCTTTGTAGCTCCTCTTCACTTTCTGCCATAAGGGTGGTGTCATCTGCATATCTGAGGTTACTGATATTTCTCCCGGCAATCTTGATTCCAGCTTGTGCTTCTACCAGCCCAGTGTTTCTCATGATGTACTCTGCATAGAAGTTAAATAAGCAGGGTGACAATATATAGCCTTGACGTACTCCTTTTCCTATTTGGAACCAGTCTGTTGTTCCATGTCCAGTTCTAACTGTTGCTTCCTGACCTGCATATAGGTTTCTCAATAGGCAGGTCAGGTGGTCTGGTATTCCCATCTCTTTCATAATTTTCCACAGTTTGTTGTGATCTACACAGTCAAAGGCTTTAGCCTAGTCAATGAAGCAGAAGTAGACATTTTTCTGGAATTCTCTAGTTTTTCTATGATCCAGATGGTGCTAGCAACTTGATCCCTGGTTCCTCTGCTTTTTCTAAATCCAGCTTGTACATCTGGAAGTTCTCAGTTCACATACTGTTGAAGCCTAGCTTGAAGGATTTTGAGCATTACTTTGCTAGAATGTGAAATGAGTGCAATCGTGTGGTAGTTTGAACATTCTTTGGCATTGCCCTTCTTTGGGACTGAAATGAAAACTGACCTTTTTCGGTCCTGTGGCCACTGCTGAGTTTTCCAAGTTTGCTGGCATATTGAGTGCAGCACTTTCACAGCATCATCTTTCAGGATTTGAAACAGCTCAACTGGAATTCCATCACCTCCACTAGATTTGTTCATAGTGATGCTTCCTAAGGCCCATTTGACTTCACATTCCAGGATGTCTGGCTCTAGATGAGTGATCACACCATGTGGTTATCTGGGTCATGAAGATCTTTTTTGTACAGTTCTTCTGCATATTCTTGCCACCTCTTCTTAATATCTCTGCTTCTGTTAGGTCCATACCATTTCTGTCCTTTATTGTGCCCATCTTTGCATGAAATGTCCCCTTGGTATCTCTAATTTTCTTGAAGAGATCTCTAGTCTTTGCCTTTCTATTGCTTTCCTCTATTTCTTTGCATTGATCACTGAGGAAGGCTTCCTTATCTCTCCTTGCTATTTTTGGAACTCTGCATTCAAATGGGTATATCTTTCCCCACTGTGGGATCTTAATTCCCCAACCAGGGCTTGAACCCTCCCCCCCTGCATCAGAAGTTGGAGTCTTAATCACTGGACTACTGGAGAAGTCCCTTCCCATATCTTTTTAAATATTTCCTTTGTGAAACTCTCTCCAAATGAGGTTTGCTGTTCTCTGCAGAAACCTTGACAGATACAACAACTTAAGAGATATTGTTGCTGAGATAGGCAGAGAGGAGTTAAGTAATTTGCCCAAGGTCCCAAAGGGAGGAAATGATACTTGTAGGATATGTCACAATTATTTATGTATCTATCTTAAATTAACTTGTATTTTTTATTAGAAAAGATAAGCATAATATTCAGTACAAATAAGCAAAATGAAGAGAGAAAATACATTTCTGCCCATCTATTCTATCCATTATATATTTAATAAGATTCCCACATTTTTATCTCATCAAATTCCTACATTGAGCTTCAGGCTTTATATTCAATTTCTTATTATATATGTTTCATTTGGATGTCTCAAAGGCACTTGAAACTCAACATGTCCAAAAACAAGTTCTTTCATGATCTTCCAAATCCTAGCCACAACCGAGTCCTGTCAATTTTACATGTAAATATCTCCAGTATGTCCATATCTCTCCAGCTCCACTGCCACCACCCATCTTAGTCCAAGACACCATCTCTTTCTTTGGAGAACTCCAAACCTTGGTCTCCCTGTATCTATCCATCTACTCTTGTCCACTTCAATCTATTATTCACACGGCAGTCAGAGAGACCTTTTCAAAATTCAATATAGTCATAGTGCCCCTTGCTTAAAACCAGGAAGTGGCTTCCACTGGTTTAGAATACATACCAAGGATCTTATTTTGACCCAGCTGATCTCAGCAGCTCTGCCTCCTGCGCTTCTCTCCTTGCCATAGCTCCATGGGTTGGCTTTCAACTGCTCCAATGAACTATGCTTCTTTCTACTATGGGGCCTCCTTGTTCTCTCTTTCTGGAACATTTTTACATAAACCGCACCCCACCCCAACCCCCCGACAATGTTAACTTCCAGAATGGTCTAGACACTCTGACACTTTATCACTATGGACCTTTCCAAAATAATATTTATCAGAGTTTGAATTGACACACCAAGCATGTGGTTTATTTCCTCCACAGATCCTCTGTATGTCAATGAAGGTCTTAACTGTCTTGTGTTACCTGTGTATCCCAAGTACCTTGTCCCATGCCTAGCCCATAGTATGAAAACAAATATTTGAATGAAAATAATGCAGTGGGACTAATGAGAAAGTTGGACAGAATCATATTAGAAAGTGCTGAATTCTTTATTATTTCCCGTGTCTTTGCTTCCAAGTCTAAAAATGATACCAGTTTAGTCATGCTTCAACTCCTTACTAGAAAGTAAAAGCTATTAAAACTGGATAAAGAAAAAAAATAAATTTGTATTTTAGTTTCTTCAAGAAGATGCTATTTGATACGAATGGAGGTATCAGGGCAGGCGGGCATGCAAGAGAAATGTTTGTAAGTGCCAATAGATTTTCATTAATTTCTTAGAGTTCTCAACATTTACTCTGAATTGATGTCAAAATTACATCTTTTTGAGGGCTCTAGTGATAACAAATCCAGCTCTAGGAGGATAAGGTGGAAATTTAAGGGATAAAACTAGCAAAACAAGAGACTGATTGCACAATAAAATATACCCACTTAATATTCTTTACAGTTCAAAGGGAAACAAGCTTTCTTAAGTTTTTTCTGCACTTTAGCCATTCATTGACTTTCGCTTTTAAACTGTATGTCCCACTTAATCTGTGATATTGAGTTCTTAACTTTTTTGCCTACTTGCTTCAGTTTGTTTAAGAACTTCAGCTTGAAAAACCCTATAGACTACCAATAACTGCCTAATCTTCCCCTAGGGACACCTCCCACTGCGCCCCGCCCCCCCCTCGAGGGAGGGACTGCGACTGCGCAGACCTCCCTGTGATGTCACAAAAGAGCCAAACCAGGTGGCGGGGTGTTGGGGGGGGGGGCAGCCCTGCGACCAGCCTTTCAGGTCTGCTTCCTTCCCTAAGACCACCCCACTACCCCCGCCCAGTCCTCCCCTTTTAGTTAAATCGTTAATAATAAAAGCACCAGGTTGAATCTCCACGTGGCCACGCCCATACTCTTCAGGCCACACCCCCTACTTGGCTGGCGTCCCCCAGGCACCAACGGCAGGAGGGCACCAACGGCAGGAGGGCTCCCACCGCGGCGCGTACAGGCGGGTAAGGCGGAGCCAGGCCTCTCCAGCGCCTAGTGTTTCAGCCCTATAGCGGGCCTGGCTCCCGCTATCGGCTCTAAGAGTGCCGATCTCGGCCAGCTTGGGCGGGGGAGGCGCGCGCCCCTGAGTGAGGAGCGAAGGAGAGTAGAACATCGCCCCCAGCCCCGCTCCCTCTCCTCCGCCCCGCGCTCCGGATCAACGAGCTCACCCAACTCGGCTGCCCCCTTCAGCAGCGGCCGCCGCGGCAGGAATAGACACGAGTTACAACGCTCGCCGGGAGTCGGAAACCTCCCGGCCTAGATACTGGAGGCCGCCAACATTGCGGGCGTAGCCTCGATCTCCTCGTCCTGGAACACCAGTTCAGAGTGGTTGATCTTCCACCAGCATTCCAGCTGCCTGTCGAACAAGTCCACAGCGGCGGACGCCAGATAACACCCGAGGCTGCAGCGCGCCCTCCCAACTCATCCCGGGTTTTGGCTTAAGAACTGACAACAGGTCTCAGGGTTGGCATCTGGGGCTTTGGCACCCGCGGCCTGAACGACAGGGTCCATATGTCTGCCCTCCGCCCGACCACCACAGACGAGGCAGCCTTGGCCTCTAACCCGGGCCCCAGCAACCCCCGGGTATCCGCACAAGAATCTGTCCCGCCCGCAAGGTCTCCCCGATTGCCCCTACATGCCACTTTGCACTCAGCACCGGGCTCCACCCGGATATCAATAGGAGAAACTCCTAGACCCACTAACACCTTCAGAGGGTCGGTGCAGGGGTCCATCTCACCCGTGAAGCCCTCCTTTATCAAAATATCGGCACCAGCACCTCCACCACCCAATGACACTCCCCCAGTGTCACTACTTGGATTAACCTCGCCCTCGATATCCGGCTCCCCCTTGGGTTCGGTGCAAGGACCACCTACACCCAGTAACTCCCCCCGACTCTCAGGACAAGAGTCCAGCCGTGTCTCCATGCCCAACTTCCAGCAGTTATCTGCAAAAAGATCTGCCCCACTCTCAGCCTTGTCCCAAGAGTCGCTAGAAGGGTCTGCCCCGCCCTCGGTGGTCAGGTTTCCTGAGAGTTTGGCGCGAGGATCTATAGCGATTTCGGACTCCTCCCGAGTGTCGATTCGAGGGTCCCCTCCGCCCTCAGATCTTAGCACCCCTCGGAGTTCGATACCAGAACCTCTTACTCCCGTGAACTCTCAAGTGTCCACACAAGAGTCCACTCAGCTCTCAGAGCAAAGTTACCCCGAAAGATTAGTAGAAGGATCGGCTCAACCCCCGAATTCCCCCGGGGTACCAGTACCAGGGGTGGCTCCGCCCTCGGCGCCCAGCTCCGCCCAGGAATCGGTGGAGGAATCGACTCCGCCCTCGGGCTCCCCCCCGAGACTCGGTAGAAAAGTCCGCTCCGCCCTCGGCCAGACCCACTCCTGTACCCACGCCCCGGGAGAGCCGCAACCAGAGCATGGAGAGTCTGCAGAAGACGAGTGACGCGGGCCAGATGTTCGACGTAGTCGTGATAGGAGGCGGCATCTCAGGTCAGTGTGGACCGTAGCACTAGCCTGAGGGACCCTGGCCGGCCCAGTGTGGGGGACTTGCAGTCTGAAAGTGGCGTTTGGGGGCGGAGGTTGGTGGGGGGGGGGGGGGTCTCCCTTGTGCATGCGAGATTGCTGCAGCTGCCGGGCCCCCGATCCTGCGAGGAGGGAATGGGATTGAGCCGGTGGTGTGACCTGGGGGAGGCAGGCACAATAATTTTTACTACTACTACGAAATACTAATATTTAATTAGCTCTTGCCGTGCAGTTGCATTTAGCAGTTTACGTGTATTTTCTCAGTCCTCAGCGGTCCTGTGAGGTGGGTACTCTATTCGTCCCTATTTTACAAAACCTAGAAACGGAGGAAACTCGGCGAAGTCACCTCACCCAGCTGGGAAAGTGACAATGGTTTTCTCTCACGTGAGACCCTTACTCCTAATTCCGGCGGTGGTTGTTCTGCCTTACTGATTTCACGCCCTTTGCCCCAAACAGAACATCAGTTTATGGATTTTTGTAGTATCGAGGTAGTAATAGTGTTGTTCCAGTCCTGCTATTCTCCAGGCTCTTTTCCTTAGAAAATCTGGTAACTGGAGAAGAAGGAGGAAGAATCTTTTAGGAAAAGATTTCTTTCTTTTTTTTAAGGTGGGGGCAGGCGGAGAAAGGTGGGCTCTTAGTTTTAACAGACTCCACCCCCCCTCTTTTTTTTTTTTTTTTTTAAGAACTCGTAGAAAGTGTAGGGCATTTATTGCTCAAAGGGAATCCCTCTGTGAAGCAGGGGCTGCGGGCAGATGAGGGAATGCCCTGTTTGTGTCTTTCTCCACCGCCTGAATCTTGCCCTGTTATGAGGCAGCTGGCAAGCCTATGTTCCTCTAGTCTCGGTTTGGGTTTGTAGCTGACCAACTGAGTGGTGTAGGAAGTTTCCTCGGATCTTCCTGGAAACCTCATCATGACTGACACATCAAATTGTCACTTATGATGTCATAATTGGTAAAATGTTTGAAACTTAAGAATTGTGTTTCACATCTAGATAGAGCCCCACACTAGTCTGTCCACGACCTAAGAGGATGTTAATCATTTCTGAAATATACCTGCAGGATCTAATTTAGAAGGAGGGAGAAATGAGGTGGGAGGGAGTTAGTAGGGTGCCTCCAAGTAGCCATTTTTATGTATAATCCTTTTGAGGAGACTCTGAACATGCTTACAGACGAATTTTGCTTGGAGATAGCTTTTGGCTTGGCCTGTTTCGGGTGACATTCTTAACCACCAGGGAAGAGACTGACTTGAGCTATTGCTCTAACAACTCCAGTAAGGGCCAGCAAAAACACACATGTATGTCAGACCATTAGGAAAGCAGATCTTGGTTGAGAGTATGAAAAAGTATTTCTCTTGTTCCCCTTCATTCATTTATTAGCTTATTTATTCATTCAACAAACACTTGTTGAGTGCCTGCAATGAAGTGGACTGGTGTTTCTAAAAGCCTGATTCTTGTATGCAAGCCTCCTAGATAAGCAATGTGATTGTTCATCACTGGAAAATAAAGTCGACGATAATGTGTTGTGTAAATTGACTAGCAGTTCCGTCTCCATTCCCCATCTCCATATCATTCATATTTCACAGTTTAGGGTTCTTACTGTGATTTTATGCCTGTCTTCTTGTTCTGGTATCCCTTAAGGAGCATTTTGTCTTTTACTTTTTCTCTGCCTGATGACTGGCTCTTCTCCCTTTCCATACTTTACTCGAAGTAGTTGGTCATGAACAGAATTGGATTTACCATGTAGCTGATGTAAGATTCTACAGCCTTAGAACTGCAGGTCCCTTCTGGTTCTCATCCTAAAAAAATAACCAATTTCATACTGAATCTTGTATTTGTAATTTTGCATTCTTTTTTTTCTTGAAGAGGTAACCAAATTATGTAAGCTTTAGGTTCCTCAAAATCTGGATCTTTCCATGGTCACTAAGAATTATTACTTTGTTCATTTCCACATGCAGGAAGAAGAGAGTATTTCTTGCACGGTAGTTCACACTCTTATTCCAGAACCCAACTTCCACTTCATCAGTGACAGTGGAAAAGGCACTGGGATTCCTTTAATATCATCTCTTATCAGTCAGATTTTATTTTAACACCAAAATTGACCGGAAACATTGCTTTCTGGCTGTGGTGTCTTGCCAGATGCTTCACAACTAAAATGAAAGTAGATGTAAGTCTAGCTCAGGATAAACCCTGCACACAGACGGGGTGTTTCCCAAGCACGTGAGAGGCGTTACTTTGCAATGGTTCTTGAGCTCTGAAATACATCATCTTTGTGTGTTCTTAGGAGTATCCCATGAGTTACTTAACAGTTCCCACATCAGTTTTAAATGCTTTTGGGTATTTCTTAAAACTCTTGTCAGAACTGGCACATTTTAGTGTGCCACATATATACATACTTATAATATATGGCCAATACTTTGCATCTGCTGTGTTGTTCCTGTTCTATAATAAAATAGTTCTCCAAAGCATACAAATCCTAAATTCTTCAAAAGCAATCCATATGCACGGAATTATCTTTCAGTTTTTGTAACTATCTCTGCACAAAGAACAGCAACATCTTAACGTATCTCCCCTTTGTCATTAAAAATCATAGAACAGAGCATGTCTTACAGCCACAAGATCCCTTTTTCCTCCCACTCACCAATTAAATTTTATGTATTTAATTGAGAAGGGGCAACCCTTCCTACTCATTTGTAAGTAGTGTTATGGTATCTTCAATATGCTCTGGCCCTTCATCCATCATCTGTCATCCATCACCAAGTCCTTTCTGGAACTTCTTTCAAGCTTTTTGTGACATCATCAGATCCTGAATTTTTATTCTACACTGATTGCTCCTTTTCTAGTCCTTTCATTGGGCCCATATTCTTGCAACTTTCTGGTTTTGAAATGGCCTCAAGGTTCAGTTATCCATCACTTTGGGGCTCATATGCATTCTCCCCCTCTCTTTTCATTCCAATACCTCACCTTTTGCTTCACACAAAGCTCTGAAGTGTCTAGTTTAAATCCTTTGCTTTGTCCCAACTCCTGTACCATAGCTTGTCTGCTCTTGGATATTTATATTTCAAAATGGACTGTCTTATTCTTACTTCATATTCAACATGTTCCAAAGCCTCCTTGTCCTCCAACCCAGCTTCTCTTACTCACTTCCTCGACTCTGTTCTTGGCACCATATCCTTTCCATCATTTTGGGCACTCCTTCTGTTTTATCTTCTATAGCCAGTCAGCAGATCCTTCTAACTCCTTCTTGGAGCTCCTTCCTCTCTTGTATGTCTGCCATCCCCAGGAAGGACCCTTAGCCCCTTCGACTAACCAGGTTTTAACCATCTTCCTAATGACCACCCTTTGGGGTCTCCCTTCATATCCATCCCTTGGTTTTTTTTAAGTTTTTTTAAGACTTGATTTTTTAAAAATACTTCTTTCATCACCTTGTTCTGCTCAAGACATTCAGTGGTCTGTTGCCAGCCTCTCAAGCTCCCCTCCCCACCCCACACATGTATCTAGTCTCACCTTGTTGGAGAAATAGCATTTCCCACCATCCCTAACATGGCTTTAGGCACACTGCCGTCTTGTCTTCGGTGCTATCCCATGTTGATTTTGTTCCTCTGGTCCTTCCCTGTTTTTGTTTTTCTTAACACAGAAGTGCTTCTCTCTGAACATTTGCATCCTATCCATTCTTCAATACCTGATTAAAGCCCTTTGCTTGATCCTTTTGCCTCTCGTTGACTTTTCTCTCATGTGGAGCTTGTAATCTATATCTGACCATTTGAACTTATTTTATGTCCTATGTCTTGATGTTATTTTAAGGATAGCAGTTGAGTCACTGACTTACATGCGAGTTCTTACTCACAAACCAACACTGACTTTACATGCTAGTTCTTACGAACCAACACAGATAAAGCAAATGACAGAAATCCAGTGGTGTAAGATTTTAAAATCTGCCCCTGGGGATTTCTGAATTACATCTCTTTAGGAAGAGAAAATAAAAGGGAAAGAGAGAAAAAAAAATCCCAACTCCAGGGGACAGTGAATACCTCAGAGTCTTTGGGCCAGAGGAGTTTTTAAAAGACAATCTAGTCCAGTCCCCTAAGATTTTAATCATCTCCACAGCATCTCCTGGCTATAACTTTGAACAAACACATCTAGGAAAAGAGAATGCTGTACCCCTGAAAGCAGCTCATTCTGAGCAGGAGTGGCTCTGGGGCCTGGAAACTCGTTCAAGCATTTTGGGAGCCGCTGCCATATGCCTACCAGATCACAAGGGCTAGAGGTAGATAAAGAGGAATAACAAGTGTCCCAGCTCACACAGTGCCCCACCCTCTTGTGAGCAGTAACCAGGTGAGAAAATAATTGACATTCATACAATGAGAGAAATATTAATATTATGAATCTGAACAAAACGCCAGGACCTTGAGAGATAAGTAGGATTTTTAACAGGTAGAGATAAGAGAATAGAAAAAAGACATACCAGAGAGTCCAAAGGAGTACAGATACAGAGTCGGGAAGCCCTAGGCCACATATGAGCAGTGTTTAATTTAAACCCATAACATGAGTTCCAGGGAAGGAAAACAGTTGCCGGCTGTGCCTCTAGTGATGTGATCCTGGTAGTCGCTGAGGTCACCCTAGTGTGTCACGTCTGCCCCTTGGTTAGCCAGGACACAGTGAAAGCACTTTCATCATAACACTGGATAGTCCTGGGTGATTAGTCTTTCCATGTTTTGTTTTGTTTTGTTAGATTAAATTTCAAGTGTCTTGTAGAGAGAGGTATTTCTAAATAGTGACTAAGCAACAAACCTCCCTATCTTTATATCCACAAGCCGAGCTCCACTAAAAGACTTGAGAACACTAGCCACTCAGAATGTTGTGCTGTGTAAGAGCCGCAAGGATGGAATCTTTTTTATCACTGGAGACAGAAAGTCGTTTCGCAAGAAGATTGACTAATGTTCTGAATCCTGCCAGCAAGTCCACAACATACCACAGTTTCCCTTTTTGTTGAACTACACCACCATGAAGAATCATTTCTGCTAGCAGCGTTTTAGGCATTTTAACCCAGAACTTGGCAGCACATACTGTATGGTTTTGTAGTGATTAAGAAAAGCTTACAGTAAAAAATATGTCACTAAGTTTCCATGCCTTGGTTATTTAGATACTCTGTGGTTCACTGCAACTTAAGCATTCATTTTTTGCCTCTCAGGACCACTTCTTTGCCCCTATTTTTTTTTCTCTAAGCTAGGATTCTTTGACTTTATTAACTTTTGATGGTGAACAAAGAATACAAGAATTAAATTTATTTGATTCTGATTTTTTGATGTCTTTATGGTTGAATGAGCTTTGGGGTTTATCTGACATTTAATGGGCAGTTTTAGCATTTGACCAATACTAATTTATATGAATCTATACATAATTCTTGGCTATTTAGCAATAGATCTAAGGACTTCCCTGGTGGTTTAGTGGTTAAGACTGTGCTTCCACTGCAGGGGGCATGGGTTTGATCCCTGGTTGGGGAACTAAGATCCCACATGCTGTGACATTGCCAAAAAGGAAAAACAAACAAGCAAAAAACCCAAGCAAACATAAAACAATAGATCTAAGTATAATATAATTATAGAAGTATAGTATAACTATAGTATAATTGGATCACAGAGACCAATATTTGAGAAAAGGAAATGTGGAAGTCTGTTATTGGCAAATATCGGGTCATGCAGCCTTTGTGCAGGTGTGACATACACATAGTTTACATATGATAAATCTGGCCAGTATTTAAATGGAGGTATACTCCCCAAAACTGAGGTAATATTGCAGTTTCATATCACATACAGGGGTTTGCAAGAGTGTAGGCATCCAATCGGCACTGGTTTGAAAACAACACTTGCATGTATGAAGTGAAGTGAAGTTGCTTTAGTTGTGTCTGACTCTGCGACCCCATGGACTATAGCCTGCCAGGCTCCTCCATCCATGGAATTTTCTAGGCAAGGTACTAGAGTAGGTTGCCATTTCCTTCTCCAGAGGATCTTCCTGGCCCAGGGATCGAACCTGGTTATCCTGCATTGCAGGCAGACTTTACCGTCTGAGCCACCAGGGAATTCCTTGCGTGTATGAGATAGATGGATTTCATAATATCAGTTACTTTTCATTTTAAATTCAAGTGTTTAGAAGTGCATAAAATGAATCAAAAGAAGTCAAGTTACATTTTAAATGCTGTAAGTGTTTGAGACAAGTTGATTATTTGGACTGCTTTATCCTTTTATTTGAAAAATGTTTTGCAGTTTTACCAGCAATTTGTGTTTTCCTTTGGATGATCTGTTTTTTATTCTCTTGTCATCTAGCCTTATGAATTAAAGCAGCTTAACATCTTTGAATCACAGTTCTGTCATCTGTAAAATTAGAGGTTGTATTAAGTTATACATGATCTATCTTCCAGTATCTTTTTCAATATAGTTGGTTCAAGGGTCTGTCTTCAGCTTTCTCTTTTGGACCCCGTCTTCAAAGCTTTTTATTTCTTCCTTCCATGTTGTATTTTGGAAATGGTTTTCATCATCCTTCATATTGATATCCTACTCTAACTTAAATCAGTATTTGGGTTTTTCTTCCAGATACTCATTCACCCTGTCCATCACCAACTCCCAGAGCTTGCTCAAACTCATGTCCATGGAGTCAGTGATGCCATCCAACCATCTTACCCTGTAACACCCGCTTTTCCTCTTGCCTTCAGTCTTTCCCAGCATCAGGGTCTTTTCCAATGAGTCAGTTCTTTGCATCAGGTGGCCAGAGTATTGGAGTTTCAGCTCCAGCATCAGTCCTTCCAGTGAATATTCAGGACTGATTTCCTTTAGGATTGGCTGGTTTGATATCCTTTCAGTCCAAGGGATTCTCAAGAGTCTTCTCCAACACCACAGTTCAAAAGCATCAATTCTTCGGCACACAGCTTTCTTTATGGTCCAATTCTCACATCCATACATGACACTGGAAAAACCATAGCTTTGACTAGATGGACCTTTGTTGGCAAAGTAATGTCTCTGCTTTTTAATATGCTGCCTAGGTTGGTCATAGCTTTTCTCCCAAAGAGCAAGCATCTTTTAATTTCATGGCTGCAGTCACCATCTGCAGAGATTTTGGAACCCAAGAAAATAAAGTCTTTCACTGTTTCCATTGTTTCTCCATCTATTTGCCATGAAGTGATGGGACTGAATGCCATGATCTTACTTTTCTGAATGTTGAGGTTTAAGCCAACTTTTTCCACTCTCCTCTTTCACTTTCACTAAGAGGCTCTTTAGTTCGTCACTCTCTGCCATAAGGGTGGTGTCATCTGCATATCTGAGGTTATTGACATTTCTCCTGGCAATCTTGATTCCAGCTGTGGTTCATCCAAATAGAACAGTGAACCTGCCTATTTTGAAAAGAAAGAACTTGGGGAGAGAACATTGGTGAAGAAAATGGAAGGCTGTGGTGGTCAATGTGATTTTTAAATACTAATATTGGTATTTACAGATTTTATGTATTGAATTGAAACCATCAGTGTTAAATATACATTTCAATTTAATATGCATTTGTAATAACAAATAAGGTCATTGGTCATTGAAGGCATCTGACAAAATTCAGACCCAAATGGAAGAGTTAAGTTATGTTAGTCCATTTATCTATCCAGTGACCATGTGAGGCTTAGGACCCCTCTATGTAGCAGGGGTTACAACTATGAACCTGAGGTGCCCTTGATGTTTGAGGCTAGTTCAGTGGTGACACAAAAAGGAGAAGGAAATGACAGGCAGGGAAGTGTTTCATGGTGGAAATAATGCTTGACAGAAGTGCTGTGGATCTTGGATGAATTCTAAATGTAACAAGAATGACCTTTCAGGTGACTTTTTTTTCAGATTAAATTAATTAACTGTTCAATTCAGTTCAGTTCAGTTGCTCAGTCGTGTCCGACTCTGTTAGCTGTGGCCTAAGTTAAAAACCTTTTTTTCTTGCATGTCTGCATGTATTCTTCACTCATTTATTTATTTATTCAGTAAATATTGATTGAATGCTCAATGTGTGCTTTGAACAAAATTTATGGTTTTAGCTTTTTTCTTTCTTTGGGAATATTGCTTCTAAAACTTCAGTATGAACTGATGTTTGACTGTACTTTTTTCCTTGTAGTATTCGATCCAAGAGTCCAAAAGTGCCATTATGTAAGAATTCATTGGTCAGAGAACATTCACTGAATAATAGAAAATTAATAAAATATTTAATATGTGATGTACACTATACACATTCATAGGTGTTGATGAACGTCAAAGTTGAAGAAAAATCCCACTTTAAGAAATAAACAGGAAGAACTAGGAGAGCCAGCAGAACATAAACAATAGCTACACTAAAGCTTTGCTTCAACCCTTAGCTTGTGCTCTAGGCGTTGTTCACTTGGGACCCTGCTTAGGTGAGTTTATTACTAAATATTTGCCAATATTTTAAGAAATGAGACCAGATTTCCCAAAGTGTATTTTTTTAGATGTCTTTTTTTTTTAGGCAAAAGGTGGAGAAATGCTAAGTTAAATGAGTCTCTTCACTGCAGGACTTATCAGAGCCTTTAGTATGCTAGCATGCATCATACATTTCCCAGAAGGAGAAACAGCATATGTCCCAACTTCCATGACCACTGATACTTTACCCCAGAGCATCTTGAAGACTAGTATTCCATAAAACATTTTGGAAATTGTTGCCTAACCACAGTGCATCCTAGTATGCAGAATCTGAGTACAGCAGTGTGGAGTGCCCCTGAGTGTATTTTCAGTTTCAGTGAAAGAATGGGGCAAATAATGAATTAAAGGGTAATTGCATTCCCTAAGTTGGATGAGATCCATTTATCTAAAAGTGAAGATGAATGCTGAACTATAATCAAATAAATTAGGACTGTCTAGACAACCAGTCTGTCGAATTGAGGGCAAATTAAAGTTAATTGCTAGTTTTTATCTATTTATCATTTGAGACCGTTCTGTCTTTTTAGCTTATCAAAGGGATTAGGAGATTTGGCATTTTCAAAAGCAGATAATTATTTCTCTGAAAGGAAGCACAAAATGCAGGTAGATATAGACAGATAGGTAGGTAGATAGATAACAAGAATGGTTTTATCATGTGTATGTATGTAGAAAATGTACTAGTAAAGAATCTCCTAACTTACCAGGGCATAAAGGTTTAAATGACCAGGCACTCTATCCTTGTCAGTCTTTCTTAGTTGCTTGAGATAAATATAATCTAAGTAGCTTTGGAAACTTACCTGTTGCCCTCATACAGGTGAGCACGGTTTTGTTTTCTTGGTATGTAGTTCTTCTGTTCATTGCAACAAGCATTTGAGCACCTGCAACACGGCAGGCTCCATTCCAGGGATGCAAAGGTGTATAACACATATTAGACACTAGTCAAGAGGCAGATCTCTGGGCAGGAGGTTATGTTGCCTTGGACGAGGGCAAAAGGCCACAGTGGTTTGGACAAGAGTGGCTATGCCTTGTAGTGATGGGAAGCAGCAGATGTATAGAGTGCGCCAGGTGGTGATGTGTGCTAAGAAGAACAGTACAGCAGGGTAACAGATTGTGAGAGATGATTATATCACTTGTCCATATTGAAAGTGGGGTCACTGGACATGTTTCATGAGGAATATGCTACATTTCAAGGTTTATTCTAATCATTTGTTGTAGAAGGAAAATCAATAATTGAACTGGAAAGGGTAGCACAAGTCAAATGGACAAATTTCATCTTTTCCTAATGTGAATGTACTTGAAGAAGTAAGGTAAAAGAAAGGGCCCTTGGCGAGGAGGTAGAGAAGGCAGGTATGAAGCTAGGTTCCACAGTTACAGATTTATAGCCCAGGAGGGAAAGGGCCATTTCCTCAAAGGCTTTGTTGCTGATATTAATTCCTTCTCCAGGTGTGCTCTGTGGCTTAAATCATTTCCTATTCCATTTCTATGGGGAGGAGCCATCTCAGGACATCAGAAGCACTGCTGAATCTGTGGAAGCACAGTTTCCATGGGCAGTGGCTGTAAGAAGCTGGAGGTTGGTTTTAGGTTGCTATGGCAACACCGATGCTGGCTGCATACATCATCTCACCCAGGCTTTCCTGATCTAATAACCAGGATTAACAATTGCCTGAACTCTCATATGAGGTGTGCTTTTAGCAGACTTGAGTTTTTTTTAAGCCTCTCTAATAAATCCATTAACCTATTTTATTTTGGTTTCTCTAAAACCCAAATGGTTGAAGAGAGAGAAACCAGAAAAGAAATTATATTGTTTTAAGCTCATCATCCTTATTTAAAATATTTAATTGCAAAGTGATTAAAGATTCTCTTCTACTATTTTCCCTTTTTTGGGGGTTTTTGCATTTTGAAACTGATCAGATCCTTATATACCTAATAGGACTTTAACAAACTTTTGTGCGTTTAGCTTCTCCACAGAAGACCACTGTCACAGAAAACCTACTACTGTCACAGAAAACCACTGCACATTTGGGAGTCTGAGTCTCTTTCCCTCCTAATGAACTTGGTCTGCCACGATTTGGGAGAGGAAGAGCTCTTGGTGCAGGTGCAGAAATATTTTACCAGTGCCCCCCTTAGATCTCTTTCTTCAGACATGCCCATGGGAGGTTCACAGGCTAGACACTACGACACTTAAGAGTCTAGCATACCAATGAATCTCATACACTTGCAAGTTCAATAGATTGTCTCTGCAAGACTTGTTTTTCCTTCCCATCTCTGACTGGAGTCCAGGAGTCTATAGGTCTTACAGCATGTGTTGGAGCCAGCTTCTACTGTCTTGAAAGGACTGAGCCTGATCAAACATATGTCTTCCCAGTTTCACATTCAGTGATATCACAACGGTATCTTGTAATCACACTGGTGATTCCAAATCAGCCACAAGAGTGTATACATATCATGGAGATACAAATGTTGCAAATCAAGTGTCCTCTCCATGGCCTGAGGCCAGGGATGGTTGTTAACCATTTACTAGCCTACCACTATTAAAACCCTTTCCCCTATCTTGAAGGTGGGGAGGGGTGCCCGGAGAGGTGGGGAGGAAGCTGGCTTCTTTTATTGCCCTAGATTTCATGTGGCCATTAAATTATAGAAAATGTATGACAGGAAGAGCTACCATGCACAATACTCTTAACTTTGGCTAATCTGTGTATCTCTGGAACAAAATGAAATAGGTTTAATATGACATTTTCTATAACAAATATGTAAATTAAAAATTTGATTTTAAAATTTATTTTTAGTAGCTACATTGTATTTGATAACTTACCTTCAGACTTAAAAATCTTTTCTTTCCTAACAACTTTATCCCATTTATCAAAAAAAAAAAAACCCCAACTTCTATTTATTGATTTTGAAATATATGTCAAAAGCCCTTAAACTAATCTGTGGAGTTGACATTTGAGAGACGATTTTTTTTCCCATAGGTGATTATTGAATTTTGTAGTGATGAGGGGAGGGTAGAAATCATAGTGATTACACAGAATAAGGACAAAAAAGAATTAAGAAATATAACTGAATAATTATACCTTGAAGCAGGCATTATTTTAGTGTGTGTTTTTTTCCCATTCAAATCAAGAGGGTAGTTGATACATTAGGAAAAGCCCTTTTGGACCACAAGTGTTTGCCTGTGCTTTATTTATGACTTAACCGAGTTATTTATTCAAAATTAGCTATTAGTTATTATTCAAAAGTAAATGTTCTAATGGCATCTTGACTGTATTTTCATATTCTGTATTTTCTAGTTTTAAATTATCATGGAAGTTCTTTATCAGAGTCTTCTTCACAGTAAATATATAAACTGAAACATTCACTCCCCATCCCCAGTTTATTCAGCATCTTAGAAAGCGTATTTTTTAAAATGACTTAAATCTTTCCCTTTAAAATTCCAAGGCCTTGTTTTACCTAAAGCTTTACTTTCATTTTGGGTTTGAAGGATTCATTAACAAAAGAAACCACTTGTTATACATGAATAAAGAATTTCAATTTTTAATAGAAGTTTGTTTAACTTAATTTCAATATACAGTCATTTAAAGGAAAGGTATAGAAACAATAGAGAGAAATAACAGTGTATACATCACCAAATTGGGCTGAAACCTGCATCTAGATTTGAACAGCACCGGGAAGCTCCACGCAACAGCAATCTGGAGTCCCAGTTGGGAAAAAGGCCCAAGCAGATGCCTCCATCCCACTGGCGAGACTTTAGATTGCTGCTTTGGGGGTCCTGCTTATAACCCTAGGCCACAAACTGGTATTATCATCAGTTTGCATGCAAAAATGCAGCTCTATTTTTTTTTAACTTTTACAATGCTGTTTGTTTCATCTTGTGAGTCACAAGATTCCTTAAATCCTGGGGGCCTGGCTAGGTCCCTAGGGGCTTAAGGAATTCTAAGACCTCCTCTCTTTCTTATCTATAAAGTGCCGCTTAACTTGCTGATAATAATTGGTGTGCTTATAGGCAAACATGTAGTCCAAGCAGGATCAGAAATTGATCAGAGGCCTGCTCCCCTACTTCTGAAGCCTGAACAAGACTGCTTCCATTTTAATTTCCCTAACAGACCTTTTGAAAACCACTTTTTCTGGAATCCCTTTGAAAGGTTTTAAACATGTTATTTATTTCTCTAAGAGCTCAAACTTTTTTGGCCCTTACTGAGATAGGGCCAATCATTTTCCTGTAATGAAACCTTCCCCCCACCCCCAAGCTTTTTAATTTTGTTTATATCCTTAAATGCCAAAGTGCAAAATGACCTTTGTTACTGGCATGCTCATTTGTCCTGGCTCAGCTAGCCCTGCTTCCTCAACCTCCTTTAGCCGCTGGAGTAGTGTTTATTTACTACTGTCACTGAACCCCACTCATCAAGCTTGTTTAGAATTACACATTAGATTCTACTTTATTGAGGCTCCAGCTTTATAAGTTAGGGTGCAAGAAATAAAAATTTTCACTTGTTAGGAGACTTTGTTGTGGACATATCAGGCACTTGGTTTCCTTATCGGGAATATGGGGATAATAAAATCTATTCTGAAGAAAGACTGAGAGGCAATACGAAAGGCACCTGAAATTGATCTGTAGGATGTGAAGCACTAAACCAACTGTCAGGCTGCCTCTGGGGGCACAATTGTTACAGGGCCCAACAGCTGCTGGAATTCAGAGCCACCTCTGCCTCTCCTTAGGCAGCATGCGGAGGGCAAGTTCCTCCTCCCTTAGAAGAGCAGCTAATCAAGTAATTCTAGCAAACCCAAGGGTTTTTTTTTTATCAATCTAATTGGTTTATGGTTAGATTGATTAAGGGGAACTGGGAAGAAATTAAACTTTTTCATCTGAGTTTCTCTGCTTTTCAATATAGAACAGTGCTTTGAGCCTAAAAAATGTTCATATCTTTTGACCTAGTAATCTCCCTTCTAGGACGTAATCCTACAGAAATAAACATAACAAAGATTTATGCATAAGTGCTTTTCATCACACCTTCATCCTTTTTCTTTTCTTATGATGGTCAGCAGAAGAGGCCTTTGGCTCTGTCCCAGAAAACACATTGCACCAAAGTTTGCAGACATTGGCTCACATTTATTTAAACTGTCATGGGATGCCTTTTTTTGTGAGCAGATTCTAAATATTTGCTGCATACCTAAATCTTGGATGGATGTCAGTAATGCAACGGTACATTGTACTTGAAGTAGTCAAAGGTGCATACAAACATTAGCAGAGAGTAGCGCTGGATATTATGGTTTAGCCTGCATTTTAGATCTTGTATACACAAACTCATCCTTGATTCTGGGTATGTATATTTTACACCATTCTCTGTATCAACAAAATACCATGTCAGTCTGGGTCCTCTGAGAACAGACATTAAAACAGAACTAGCCATGTTTAGAAGTTTATTAGAGGAAAAGCTGGTGAAGGATAAAGGGGGAGAGAGAGCAGGAGCAGGCAAGTTGTTTTTTAAAAAATGAAAGAAACCAGGTACTCCTGTATGATTTCCTACAATCTAGATTTTGTTGATTGCATCCCAGTGATATTATTTAACATGTTCTTCTGGCCCCTAAGTGTCATATCTAGAGTCTAGATCACATTAGAGTTTAGTTTGGTTGCTCTTTCCCGTTCTCCCCTCCCTTCCTTCCTTCCTTTCTTCCTAGTTACTTCATACATGGTGGTATGCACTTCCTTTAAGAGACTGCTAATGTCTGGTTATCTCTCTCTTGTGTGTGTCATGTTAGCATCTGTTGACAATCATTGCACTATATCTATTAATTCCTTAAAGGTTGCAAAATGCTGATATTCTAATTATTCCTGTCTTCACTTATGAGCTAGCATACTTTCATACAGTGAAATCTCCCTTTGTTAGCTACCTGGTTACTTTGAGGTTCAGTGTAAAATGGGAAGATAGGATGAATGCCGAATTCTTTTTTTTTTTTTAATAACTTGATTCCTTAGTATTTTCCAAAGGTGATCAATGAGAGTTTTTATTTATTTATTATTATTATGAGTGAATTCAAGCCATTACAGCTGGGGGGTTGTTGTTATGGCCATGCTGCACAGCTTGCTAGGATCTCAGTTACCCAACAAGGGATTAAACCTGGGGCGCTGCAGTGAAAGCCCAGATTCCTAACCACTAGGCCACCAGGGAACTCCCTGCAGTTGTTTTTATTTGATACTCAAACTGTTCCATCTTTGGCCAGTGGGAGTTCTTATAGATAGATTTCTGAGCCATTTTTTCCTGATCCTGGTGGTCTCTGTTAGCCTCCTTGCTCTCTGTTATGATTTGATGTTCCAGACCCATCTTGTACATTTCCTGCCCCAGATTTCTACTTAGTCTCATTGTTCTTACATCTGAATTTCCTTATTCCTAGGCCTCAAATCCTGGATCACAGTGATAGCAGCCTGATTACTCATTTGCTTTGTTTCACATTACATACATAATGGCCTCAAAATAACAATTCTAAACCTAGCACCCACAAAATGATTACTGATTAAAATGTTTGCAATTCTTTTCTGTTTTTAGCATATATACCATTAGAAATGAACTGTCAAGTTACTGGGCTGTAAAATCACTAAGAACATTTCCTCTTAACCACTTGTACACATATTTAGATATCATTTTACTAATCTTATCTCTGGTGTCATTCTTATTTCTTTTTCACCCTAATATTCTGACATTTTTTTTTCTCCTTGAAGTATATTTATGTAGTCTGCTTCATGTTTTTTTTTTTTAAATAGAGGAGTATAAAGATGACTAGGTATAAGACAGAAATTGAAGTACAAAAAAGGTAGATTTAAAAATGTGTATACATGCCCTTTTTTCCTTACTCTGTGAGCTGAGAGGTCTTAGAAACATGATTCTCTAGTAGCAGCGGGCATGCTTAGAGCCCAGATCTTGGTTTCTAAACCTGTTCTCTAATAAAAGGAACCAGTGCTCACTGGAGAAATAACTGATTGTAGGGCTGGGCAGAGAAAGATGAGCCTGGTACATCTTGTGATACTAGAAAGTAATGAAGTCCTCATTTACATACATACACACAAAATGCTAAGTGGCCAAAGCTGAAACAATTTGAGCAACAAAATAAGTAACATAATATTGGATTATACCCGAAAGTATAAAACTACTGTCTATGAATCCATAAGGATTTAAGTAAATGGTTAAATAAATAAATAATTGGGGGAGAAGAGACAAATGTCCTGTGCAGATGAATTTCAAATAATTTATGCCCTCGGAGAAGGGCATGGCAACCCACTCCAGTATTCTTGCCTGGGGAATCCCCATGGACAGAAGAGCTTGACGGGCTACAGTCCATGGGATCACAAAGAGTCAGACACGACTGAGTGACTAACACTTTCTACTTAAGAAGTAGAGAGTTATGTCCTACTTCCTTGAGGGTGGAGTGTACTTCTTAAGTGCAGACTTTCCATAGACTTCTTTCCAAAGAGTATAGCATGGGAGGAGAGAGAAAAGAATGGCTTTACAGTGGAGAAACCTGGCCGAACACTACCTCAGCCTCAGTGATCAAGATTAACATCAGTGATAAGTCATGTTCATAGCATGCACCCTTGATATAATGTTAATCTACAACATTTGCCTCTACTTTTCTGGTATTAACTATACTGGGTTTTTTTGTTTGTTTCTTTCATTTTGTTTGATTTGCTTTCTTACCACTTGGCTTGTGGAATCTTAGTTCCCCAACCAGGGATTGAACCTGGGCCACGGCAGTGCAACCAATGAGTCCTAACCACTGGACCACCAGAGAATTCCCTTACTATACCGTATTTAAAAATCTACTTTTTATGAAAGTTTTTATTTATGAGTGAAAGCCTGTACACAGCTTTGAGCAAATAAATAAAGTATGAAACGTGGTTCCTGCCTTTGGTAATTTTTAATCTAGTTGGGAAGACAAGATCTAGCTAGCATGTAATCCAGATATAAATAATCAGAGGTCATTACGGGGGGGGTTAAATTGAGTAAAGCACAGAGATACTGTGGGCTGGTGTAAGGCAGGGCGAGTTTCCAGGAAAACACTTCTGTTTATACAGTCAGGATTTCTAGAAGAGGGGAATGATAAGGGTTGATTGAGGGGGTCAATAGATTCTTTTGCATATGATT
Organism: Capricornis sumatraensis; assembly: GCF_032405125.1. Classification (NCBI taxonomy): domain Eukaryota; kingdom Metazoa; phylum Chordata; class Mammalia; order Artiodactyla; family Bovidae; genus Capricornis; species Capricornis sumatraensis. The sequence continues at coordinate 100,413,729 of NC_091092.1, read as the reverse complement.
TGATTATCACCAAACCCCTATATATTTTTTTTTAATTATTACATTTTAACCAACCTTATGATAGATAATAAAATTAAATTATGATACATAATATAATATATTCTAGATTATAAAATTTGGGGTTCAGTAATCACAGTGAGGTGATTAGATAGAATCACAAAATTTATTAGATAGACAGGACAATCAATGAATTGTATATGATGTTCTGCGTTTATATTATATGTAGACCTGCTTAAATCTTCAGTGTTTCACATTTAGATGTTAATATGTTCTTCGACTTTTTTTTCCCCCCTTCTAGGATTATCTGCTGCCAAACTCTTAGCCGAACATGAAGTTAATGTTTTGGTTTTAGAAGCCCGGGAGAGAGTTGGAGGAAGAACATACACAGTGAGGGTAAATGATTTTGATACCTACATAAATACAAAATCTCACACAAACTAGAAGTGGGGTCATTGGAAATCCCAGAGCTGGGGGAAATCTCAAGAGTGTATGTAGTTAAGCCATTGATCCACCACAGTCCTAGACTATTTTATTAAATAAGTATCTATTCTTCTCAACAAACAACCAAGGAGTGTCAGCCTCTGACCTTCAGTAGCTTGCATTCTAGTGAAGAAAACAAACCTGGACAAATAATTTCAATACAGCATCATCATTTCCATACCAGAGACCTAAATGGAAGATACAGTATCTCAGGTGAGATAAGGTTTAGCTGGACTTGAAGTGACTATACGTTCACCACACGTGCACACACACACACGCACACACACACACACACACACACACACAAAATATAGATTCCTTGTTTATTTATCCAAGGACACACAACTTAAAAGAAGTGTGACCACAGAAAGCAGAGGCCAATGTAGCGTATTTCTGTGCAACTTTTTCCGTAGTCCTTGTTCTCCAAGAGGTGCACTGCTGACAGAGGCACTCTGCTCAGGTGGGTCAGTGAGACATAAGAAGGAATCCCAGTTCTTGCTACATCACAGCCTTTTAATACTTAGGCTTACATCACCATTTTGGGAAAAATGCAAGCTAACTGGTGTTTACAACTATTTAAAGAAATGGTTGCAGGTTGTTGGATCTGTGAGATCTGATGAAAGTATACAGGGAAGGATCTAGGGTGGGAAAGAAATGAAGACAAAGATGGAAGTTGGGAAACATGCAGATTTGAGGAGGGGGCCAGAGGCAGAGAAGCCAGAGAGGAGCAGTGGAGGCAGAGGAGGAAGACCAGATTGGGGCAGTGCCATGAAAATCAGTAAAGAGGATGGGATGATGAATGGAATCAAATGCCAGGGGCATTTGACACAGGATGAAGGCTGTTAAGAGGCCCTTGTATTTGGCTTTTAGAAGGTCATTAATGAGCCCCTTTGCTAGAGCACACAAATTGAGCATTAAAGGCTGAGGATTGGCAATAGGGACAAAACCAGACTGTTGAAGTGACTGGAAGGAGAGGAAGCATCTCATTAGAAGATGTATCAGACTTATAATAGAATGGCTTATGCAGTGATAATAACAATGATTTAAGCAATCCAAGCATTCAGTGCTTTTACATAAGAAGAAGTCTTATGGTAGTCCAGGCTGGTGCAGGGGTTCAGCTTTGTCAGCAAATTTTTAGGATCTTTCTGTCTTTCTGCCCAGCCATTCTTTTCCTGTTGGCTTCTTGCCTAGTGGTAACCAGATGGCTTCAGCATCTGGCAGCATCAGACCCTCACTCAAGGCAGGAAAAGGCGTGAAGAGGCAGCCCAAGTCTTATCTGCAACAAAACCTTTCTTTTTCCAGAAGACCCCGTGAGACATTTACTTTAGTCTCATTGGTTAGATTTGGGGCACACAGCTACCCTCAGCTGCCAGGGAGCCTGGGAAAGCAAGTATTTAAGATTTCCAGGCTGCATAATAGAAGCAGGCATGGGAAAAGGAACATACATGGGTATAAAATAGTCAACCAACATCTAAACAAGGATATTGTACCAGCTCTTTTCAGTCACACCAAGCCAAGCTCCCCTTCTGTCCATCACTTTCTGCCTTTTCAAATGTACAAGGATGTATCATAGCCCTATTTTTACTTTGCTCAGCTCTAAGAGTACCCTACAGCCTGCTACTCAAAGTATACCGTGAGCCACCTGCCTGGGAATCACCCTGGAGCTTGATAGACATGCAGAGTATCAGGCCCTGTCCTAGTCCTGCTGACTCTGCATTCTGACAAGATCCTTAGGGGACCCTACAGAAGTGCTGCTCTTTGCTGTAGGCTCACTTGCTTTAAATTAATGTGAATCTACATAAACTGCATTTGAAGCATTTGAGTACCTCCTCAGAGGGAGGCTATTGGTCTGGGAGTGAGGCGACTGGGGCTCTGACCCTTGTACTGGCCTGACACCCTGTCTTACCTTGGGTAAGTACTGTTAGCACCTTACATCTCCGTTTTCTCATCTGGGCAGTGAGATATAAATGGGCTTGACGCTCCCTCCAACTTCAGGTTCTAATTGAAGGTAGTGTGTTATAGTGCAAAAGAAGGATTGCATATTCTGCCTGTACCACCTTAATAGATATGATTCATCTGTCATTTTCCGAAGAATATTCCTTCATTTTGGAGATAGGTATTAAGTTGTCACTTTGCCCTACTTTGCTTATCTCTAAAACCTTTTGGTTATCAGATAAGAGCATCAGTCGTGTTGTGGATTTTTCAGTTCTCTTTTGGCAGAACTTAGTTTTGTTTTGTTTTGTTTTTAATTGAAGTATAGTTTCCCTGGTGGCTCAGATGGTAAAGAATTCGCCTGCAGTGTGGGAGACCTGGGGTCAATCCCTGGGTCAAGAAGATCTCCTGGAGAAGGGAATGGCTACCCACTCCAGGATTCTTGCCTGGAGAATTCCATGGACAGAGGAGCTTGGCAGGCTATAGTCCATGGGGTTGCAAAGAGTCAGACATGACTGAGCAACTAACACACACGTTGTTCATTTATAATATTATATTGTTTTAGGCTATAGCATAGTGATTCAGTATTTTTACAGATTATACTCCATTAAAAGTTAATATAAGATGATGGCTGTAATTCCTTGTGCTCCACAATATATCCTTGTTCCTTATCTATTTTATACATAGTACTTTGTACCTCTTATTCCTATGCCCCTATCTTGCCCCTCCTCCCTTCTCTCTTCTCTCTAGTAAATACCAGTTTGTTTTCTATACCTTTGAGTCTAGAAACAGTTTCTTTGTGCAAGGGAAATGAGAATTCCAACATGCTTAGCCCCATCTATGTTATTGCCCCAGGCTGCTTTTTCATGCTGCATCATTTATGTATATCAGTGGCATACATGAACTATTGTGTATTGAGTATGATATTAAAATTCCCTTATGGAATGTGAAAAATTAACTCTGAAAGGCTGAGAAACTAGGACCTGACATCTATAAGATTTCAAATGAATTCAAATGAATAGAAGGGGTAAAAAGGGCTTTGTAAAGCAGGCACAGAAATGGTATTTAATCAGAAACTGAATTGAATATTGTTACAGTTGCTTCTACTAGCATAATCAATTAGAGTGTGGGGAGGAAATGCCATAAAAATTACTCTGGATCTTTAACTACTGAAATATCAAATTTGATATTGTCCCTTGGCAGTGGTTCAGATATATCTTCTGTTCATTCAAAACGTCCTAGTTTGTGCTAGCATGATTCCCCCATAATTCTTCAGGACCAAATGAATGAAGTTGAAATGCCTGCAAGGCTACCACAGGGGTGGTGTATTAGTTTTCCTAATAGGTTGTGTGTTGGTGGCCTCTTCAAAGGCTGAGTTGTTGTTGTTCAGTCACTCAGTCGTGTCTGACTCTTTGCAACCCCATGGACTGCAGCACACCAGGCTTCCCTGTCCTTCACCATCTCCCAGAGCTTGCTCAAGCTCATGTCCCCATTGAGTCGGTGATGCCATCCAACCCTCTCCTCCTCTGTCATCCCCTTCTCCTCCTACCTTCAATCTTTCCCAGAGTAATGAGATCCAAACTGAGATCCTAAAGACTGAGGGGCAGCATAGCAGAATATGGTGTCATAGTTCTACTGTCTTCCTGCCGAAGCTGAGGCGTCTCCTTTCCAGTGTTTCCACTTTGTAAAGAAAGATTCTATGAAATGTCTCATTCTTTTTACTGCTTCACTTAGGATTATTTACTTTAAATAGTGTCAGTATTCTAAAGACATCCTGTTTAGAAACTCCCAAGTGTTCTCTTGCTGTCTTAGTTAAATGTATTGGACTACTGACTCCACTTTTGTTCTTCACATCTTAATAAGGATGTTGGAGACTGGAGAAGGTCTGGAGCACAACACCAGTAGTTGGTAAAAGGGAACATTAGGTTATATGAGGGACAGAAGTCAGAGGAATACTTCATTTCTGGTATTATGGCAGAATGACTGAGTGTCCCTCTTAAAATAAGTAAAATGCTGAATAAAATATATTGTGCTACCTTGAACTGAGAAAATTGCAGATCTCCTGGATGTTAAGCAGACATCTCAGACCTAACACATCCAAACTGAATTTCCTGTCTTCCTCATCAAGAACACTATTCCTGCCGCCTTCCCCATAAGGGAGAATGGCAACTCCCCCAAACACCTGGAATCATGTTTAACCCCATGAGGCCCTACATTCATTCTGTCAGGAAATTCTTTTGGCTCTGCCTTCAAAATATATCCAGAATTCAACCTTACCCTCCACTTCCAGGGCTACCACCTGGGAGCAGCCACAATCATCTCTAGAGAAAGTGAAAGTGTTAGTCTCTCAGTCGTGTCCAATTCTTTGGGATCCTGTGGACTGTGGCCCACCAGGCTCCTCTGTCCATGGGATTCTCCAGGCAAGAATACTGGAGTGGGTTGCCATTTCCTTCTCCAGGGGATCTTCCCGACCCAGGGATTGAACCCACGTCTCCTGCATTGCAGGCGGATTCTTTAGCGTCTGAGCCACCAGGGAAGATTACTGCAATAGCCTCTTAACTACTTTCTCAGCTTTTACCCTTGCCCCCTAAAATCTACTATTAGTGTGACAGCCAGAATGAGCTCTCAAACCTAAGTCAGATCTTGGCACTTCTCTGCTCTCAACCTTCCAAAGGCTCCCCTTTTCATTCATAGTAAAAGCTGATGTTCTTTCAATGCGTTGTGAGGTGTTCCATGACCTGTCCTCCCTGCCTTTGACTTCTCTAATCTCATCTCCAGTTCTCTTTCCTTTGCTCACTCTTTTCTAGACACACTAGTCTGTGTTTTGTGAACATACCAGGCACATTTCTGCCTTAGAATGTTCACACTGGCTCTTTCTTCTGCCAGGAATGTTCTTGTCCCAGATAGCCACATGGATAACTCCCTCACCTCCTTCAAGTCTTTATGAAAAGATCACCTTTTTTTGGAGGCCAATGTGTCGCTTGTATTTGAATCTGAAATCTTTCCTTTCTCTGCAGTTTCAATCTGTCTTGTCATTCTCTAGTTTTTTCTTTGTAAATGTTATCTACTTCTATGATATTTACTTATTATGGTTCTTGTTCATTTTCTGTCTCTTCCTACTAAATGAAAGCTCCTTGAGAGCAGAGATCTTTATTTTGTTCACTGATATAACAGAAGCATCTTGATCCATACGTACCTTGTAGGAACTCAAGATATAGTTATTGAATGAACTAATGAATCCCCAAAGCAAAGTAAAAACATGAAGCTTAGGAATTCAAAATTTGAACTCAAAATTTGACTTTCACCTTGAATGCCTACTGAACCCTGAAGACTTTGCAGTTCCACCGGGATGGATGTATGGCACGCAGAGAACAGGAGATAAAATCCTAACCCTGTCAAAGGTAGGAAGTTTAATAGGAAACACTCCAAATTGGAATTCCCTGTGCTATACTCTGGACATGAAAGTGAAATAAATCCTATTATTCAAAAAGGGATAAAAATAAACCTTGCCTTTTTCTGTGGCTTCCATCTAAATTCACACTACCTATGTGGCATGAAAAAAACCTTAGAATATATAAAGTACCAAGGATGCTGGCAGAAATAGACTCAATTTCTGTCCACCTAGGACAAATAACTTACACAGAAAAGGTTCTAAAGAAAACAAATGACTTACAGTCAAAAGTAACAGAGCCAAAAAAAAAGTGACAAAACATACAAGGAATCTAGGCACTAAAAGAAATGTCTAAAAGAGTAGGCCTAGTGTATAATTTCCAAACAAGTAGAAGAAAAATCTTAAAAAGAAAACAAAAGAAAACCCTTAATCCCAAAGAAGGAAAGAAATCAGGCAGGAAACTGTTAACAGTGGGATAAATGGAAAGCCATAATAAGTAAAATTAAGACATTTTAAAAGAAATAAAATATAAATGCGTTTAACTCAGTTAAAAGGGGGGAAATGTCAGAATAAAGAAAACTTTAACTGAAAGATAGAAAAAGAGATAGTATACAAATACTAATCTGAGCTTTTTTAACTAGATTAATACCAGACAAAATAAGATTTAAACAAAAAAATGTTTCATTGAATTAAGTATCAGTACAATAAGAGACCTGGAAGACCAAACAGTTCTAAACTTGTATATCCTGAATAATGTAGCCTCAAAATATAAAGCAAAAATTGATAGTAATCAAACATAAATGCCCAATAGACTAGGGGATTTTTAACATACTTTTCTAAATTAACAATAAATGAAGCAAACAAAGGCTGAACACAATTAATCTTTTTCTAATGGATTTATATAAAACATACATATTACTTAACAGAAGACTATATGTTCTTTTCATTCTGAAATGAAAAATCTTTGAAGATCAACCATGTGCTAGGTCATAAAGTAAACCTCAAGGATTGATACCATGAAATCCATTTTTTTTTTTACCACAATACAGTTATGACAGAAAGATAACTGAAAAGAATTCCAGCTATGGAAATGAAAACACAGCAAAACTTTTAGAAACATTGATTTAGACAGAAATTGTAATGGAAATTTGCAAACACTTAAAACTACACAGTAGTGGAAATACTAAAATAAAGTTGTGTAGTTAAAATCATATGAGAGGAAGATTCACAGCCTAAATATTTATCAGAAAAAGATAGAAGGCTCAATATGAATAAGCTAAGCATTCAAGAAATAGAAAATTGAGTGTGAAAAATCCAAAAAAAAAGGAAAAAGGAGCATAAATCAATGATATATAAAATAAATACTTGATAAAAATGATCAGTAATAGAAAGGTTGATTTTTTAAAGTCTTATTAAAAACTGACATGTTTGCTAAGTATTTTAAGAAAAAGGAAAAGGAGAGATCTCTAAACAAATAAAAGGGACGAAAATGAAGATATAACCACTGATGGAATAAACAGTAAATGAGAAGAGGAGGTCCTGAATTTTACAGCAATATTTTTGACACATATGAAATGTATATATTATGAGAAAATATAATTTATAAAAATTAACAGATTAAGAAATAGAAAATATGAGTAGTGCTTTAACCTCAAAATAAACTAAATCTGTAGTTTAAGTTTTTCCCACAAAGAAAACACTAAGCCTAGATAGCTCTACAGGCATGTCCTACCTACTGTTCAAAGAAGAGATTATTCTGTTTATATATGAACCCTTCTAAAGAACAGAAGAAAGTATAATCACTAACTCATGAGATTAACAATACTGTAATGCCGGAAAACAGACAAGGGCTGGAGAATAGAGGAGACTCCTGGGGCAATCTCAGTATCTCTTATAAACACAGATATAAAAATTCTAAACAAAAGGTTAGCAAAGAATATCCAGCCATGGAAAGGTAATATCAGATTATATTACCCGAGGAAGGCAAGGTTCTAGGCATTCAATTTTCTGGAAATAGCAGATAAGGTAAATTGTCCCAGCCCTCCTACTACATACAAGGATACTAGATAAATTGCACATAGACACCACACACATACACACACGCACACACACACATCTTCAAAGCACCAGAGAGCTAACAAGGTAGTGAAGAATCACTAGACCAACATCCAGAAAACATTGACCTGCTTTTCCCTGGGGGTGGGGAGTTGCGAGCTTGCTGACTACTAGAAAAGAAAGCGAGAGACTGAGTAGTATTTTCAAAATCTTAACAAAGCTAGGGCAACTGAAGGTCAAGTCCAGTTCAGTTCAGTTCAGTCGCTCAGTCGTGTCCGACTCTTTGCGAACCCATGAATTGCAGCACGCCAGGCCTCCCTGTCCATCACCAACTCCCGGAGTTCACTCAGACTCACGTCCATCGAGTCAGTGATGCCATCCAGCCATCTCATCCTCTGTCGTCCCCTTCTCTTCCTGCCCCCAATCCCTCCCAGCATCAGAGTTTTTTCCAATGAGTCAACTCTTCACATGAGGTGGCCAAAGTACTGGAGTTTCAGCTTTAGCATCAGTCCTTCCAAAGGCATCCCAGGGCTGATCTCCTTCAGAATGGACTGGTTGGATCTCCTTGCAGTCCAGGGGACTCTCAAGAGTCTTCTCCAACACCACACTTCAAAAGCATCATTCCTTTGGGGCTCAGCTTTCTTCACAGTCCAACTCTCACATCCATACATGACTACTGGAAAAACCATAGCCTTGACTAGACAGACCTTTGTTGGCAAAGTAAAGTCTCTGTTTTGAATATGCTGTCTAGGTTGCTCATAACTTTCCTTCCAAGGAGTAAGCGTCTTTTAGTTTCATGGCTGCAATCACCATCTGCAGTGATTTTGGAGCCCCCAAAAATAAAGTCTCTCACTGTTTCTACTATTTCGCCATCTATTTCCCATGAAGTGATGGGACCAGATGCCATGATCTTCGTTTTCTGAATGTTGAATTTTAAGCCAACTTTTTCACTCTCTTTCACTTTCATCAAGAGGCTTTTTAGTTCTTCTTCACTTTCTGCTATAAGGGTGATGTCATCTGCATATCTGAGGTTATTGATAGTTCTCCCAGCAATCTTGCTTCCAGTTTGTGCATCTTCCAGTCCAGCGTTTCTCATGATGTACTCTGCATAGAAGTTAAATAAGCAGGGTGACAATATACAGCCTTGACATACTCCTTTCCCTATTTGGAACCAGTCTGTTGTTCCATGTCCAGTTCTAACTGTTGCTTCCTGACTTGCATATAGGTTTCTCAAGGGGCAGGTCAGGTGGTCTGGTATTCCCATCTCTTTCAGAATTTTCCATATTGTGATCCACACAGTCAAAGGCTTTGGCATAGTCAATAAAGCAGAAATAGAGGTTTTTCTGGAACTCTCTTGCTTTTTCCATGATCCAGCGGATGTTGGCAATTTGATCTCTGGTTCCTCTGCCTTTTCTAAAACCAGCTTGAACATCTGGAAGTTCACGGTTCACATATTGCTGAAGCCTAGCTTGGAGAATTTTGAGCATTACTTTACTAGCATGTGAGATGAGTGCAATTGTGCAGTAGTTTGAGCATTCTTTGGCATTGCCTTTCTTTGGGATTGGAATGAAAACTGACCTTTTCCAGTCCTGTGGCCACTGCTGAGTTTTCCAAATGTGCTGGCATATTGAGTGCAGCACTTTCACAGCATCCTCTTTTAGGATTTGAAATAGCTCAACTGGAATTCCATCACCTCCGCTAGCTTTGTTCGTAGTGATGCTTCCTAAGGCCCACTTGACTTCATATTCCAAGATGTCTGGCTCTAGATGAGTGATCACACCATCATGATTATCTGGGTTGTGAAGATCATTCTTGTACAGTTTTTCTGTGTATTCTTGCCACCTCTTCTTAATATCTTCTGCTTCTGTTAGGTCCATACCATTTCTATCCTTTATTGAGCCCATCTTTGCATGAAATGTTCCCTTGGTATCTCTAATTTTCTTGAAGAGATCTCTAGTCTTTCCCATTCTGTTGTTTTCCTCTATTTCTTTGCATTGATCATTGAGAAAGGCTTTCTTATCTCTCCTTGCTTTTCTTTGGAACTCTGCATTCAGATGCTTATATCTTTCCTTTTCTCCTTTGTTTTTCACTTCTCTTCTTTTCACAGCTATTTGTAAGGCCTCCCCAGACAGCCATTTTGGTTTTTTGCATTTCTTTTCCATGGGGATGGTCTTGATCCCTGTCTCCTGTACAATGTCACGAACTTTCGTCCATTGTTCATCAGGCACTCTATCAGATCTAGTCCCTTAAATCTATTTCTCACTTCCACTGTATAATCATAAGGGATTTGATTCAGGTGATACCTGAATGGTCTAGAGGTTTTCCCTATTTTCTTCAGTTTAAGTCTGAATTTGGCAATAAGGAGTTCATGATCTGAGCCACAGTCAGCTCCCTGTCTTGTTTTTGCTGACTGTATAGCCCTTCTCCAGCTTTGGCTGCAAAGAATATAATTAATCTGATTTCAGTGTTGACCATCTGGTGATGTCCACTTGTAGAGTCTTCTCTTGTGTTGTTGGAAGAGTGTATTTGCTATGACGAGTGCATTCTCTTGTCAGAACTCTATTAGCCTTTGCCCTGCTTCATTCTGTATTCCAAGGCCAAATTTGCCTGTTACCCCAGGTGTTTCTTGACTTCCTACTTTTGCATTCCAGTCTCCTATAATGAAAAGGACATGTTTTTTCGTTGTTAGTTCTAAAAAGTCTTGTAGGTCTTCATAGAACCGTTCAACTTCAGCTTCTTCAGCGGGGCCCACCGAAGTGTGTGTTTACGGAAGGAGGTGTTTGTAAACTCCTTGTGCTTTGGGTTGGACTGCATCCTAGCACTAAAGGAGAACAGTAAAATGACTAGGCCATGTTGCATTTCAACCTGCTTTCAAATCATTTTTGGCACAGAAAATGCAATAGAATTATCTAGTAATGTTAGCATCCCCAAGTGCTGAGCGGAAGCAGACATAAATCCTCTCTGAGAAAGATATAATCCTTCCAGGATTCAGATTATTTCTTCATTTCTCATGTTCAATGAGTGGCACACAATAAAAAATAATCAGGCAGGGGACTTTCCTGGCAGTCCAGTGGTTAAGAATCTGCCTTCCAATGCAGGAGACTCAGGTTCCATCCCTGTTCTGGGAACTAAGATCCCACATGGTGCAGGGCAACTAAGTCCATAGGCCACAACTAGTGAGCTCAGCCAAATAAATAATATAGGATCAGGAGGCCACCAGTTTGGGCTGACTGAAGAGTTCATCTGCTGGAAATCAGAAAGTTAGGCCTCATAAATCTCTGGGTGGCCCTCCCAGCAACAACTCCAAAGAAAAGCACAGATGACCTAAATGCCTTGAAAAAGACCTAGATGGGCAGGATGTACTATAGTGTTCTTTATTCTTTGTGCGTGTTCTTGGCAAATTTGCCTCATCAGTACCTAAACAAATGGGACTGCTTAGTGACATCATATGGGATTGGGGGTCAGTTCTTGAGGTGAAAGGATTGCTATTTTCAGTGTTCCTTTGAAAGAGAGATGTAAGGCACATTTAAACTGTAAAAAATAAACAGGTTCTTTTTGTTTTTATGAGACTTAGCAACATATATATATATATTATATATATATATATATTATATATATATATATTTTTTTTAGAGTTCTAACCAAAGTCTTCTGGCCACTTTTTCTCTTCTACAGAATGAACATGTTGACTACGTAGATGTTGGCGGTGCTTATGTAGGCCCAACCCAGAATAGGATCTTACGGTTATCTAAGCAACTGGGTTTAGAAACTTACAAAGTGAATGTAAATGAGCGTCTTGTTCATTATGTCAAGGTAAGCCTGATGTTTTACTCAAGTATTTTACTCAATGGGGAAGTATTTTATTGGGGAAAACATTTGGTTTTGTTTTCAGTTTTTGTTTTTGTCAAAGCAATCACGAAAGTAGGTTCTCAGCTTTAAAGGAGTATTCTGCCTTGCTTTCCTTCTTTTTAAAAAAGTCCTTGTGGACTCCTGCAGTCACTGAAAGTGGGCATTCTTCAGCTTTGTCCTCCTCCACCTCACCCACTGCGGCCCTAGAAGGCCACACCCTACCTAGTCCAGCTGGAATAGGGGTGGAAGGCTCTCAGCTTCCTTTCTTCCCATCCCTCTGGGACTAAGAGAAGCACCTTGAATAGACACACACACACACACACACACACACACACACACACACACACACAGCCCAGGCAGCTCCTGAGGCATCTATGAGGCAATTCTAAGGCCCCAAGGAACACAACAGTTTGAGGCCACTTAAGACTCTAAATGGGTCGTTCATCCTCATCCTTACCTGACATTTCTTTGCACACTTTGATCATTTTCTCTGCACCTAGCCATGACTCTTGGGAAGTCTAGCTCAGTTGTACAATTTCCTACTGTTTAAACAAGAGATTGTTTAAACTCAAAGTGCTGCTATCCCTTCAAGGAACAGCAGCTGTTGCCCATGTTATTCTTTTTTCCTGAAGCCAAACATGGAGCAGATGGAGTCTGAAAAAGGGCCTGGAGAAATCAAGTTTCTGGTCTGATACTGCAGCTCACTTCCTGGAACTAGTATCACCAGAGCAGGGGTCATTTACTCCTTCTAATGCCAGGATTCCCACACCACTAAACATATCACTTCTCAACAGATTCATCACCCAACCCCCAGCAATCATGTGGGTGTGCCATCTTCAAGGCCTTTCAGAGCAGAGATTTGAGGATCGTTGAATGTACATATGGCCACTGATGCCCAGTTGGTGAGGTCAGGAATCTTGGGAAACTTTGATTAGCTGCTTTGCATTGGTTTGCAATGCTTGAGGGAGTTTGGCAGTCAGACAAATGAGAAAAGAAACCAGCAGCCTTTAGAAAAACTGGGTTCAGAGGTCAAGTGAGAAATGGAAAAAGTATTAAAAAAAAGTTAGACAAAGTAAATTTATGAACACTGGCTTCAATAGGCCAGGATCAAAAAGGAAAAACTCCTTTGCTTCCCCACTTTGTCTTCTCTGCACGGCATGATGTTTACTTGGACTAGTAAGTAATAACAAAGGTAACAGTAATAGCAACTGTTAAATAACATGTATTGAGCACTTTGACCTGTATTATCATATTTAATGTAGAGAGAGAAACCAAATCCTTTGTACTACTCAACTGCTAGTTAAACAGTCATCTAAATTCACTGTCTAGTCCAACTAGGACTCAAATAAGTCTGGTGATTATCTTGGAACCTGAGCAAATTTATACTCCACTTTACAGAGGAAAACACTGAGGTTCAGTGAGGTCAAGTGACTTGACAAAGGTATAAAACTAGTAATGGTCTACCTATCCCCTGAACATACGTGCTCTTTATGAAGTTTAGGACTTACTTATATTCTTAAGATGCTAAAGATTGTTCTTTTAATTTAAGACAGTCTCATCTAATGGAAAGGTGAAGAATAGATATGCTGTTAGGAAATTCCCTGGCAGTCCAGTGGTTAGGACTCAGGACTTTCACTGCCATGGCCTGGGTTAGATCCCTGGTTGGGGAACAAAGATTCTACAAGCCACGTGACACAGCCAGTAAATAAATAAACACTTTCCATTGAACCATCCTCTCACATACTTTAACCTTCCAAGGAGCACCTATTTTCACCCAAGGTAGACTACAAAGTTAAGGTAAAAAAAAAAAAATACTGCACCAGTTAAAGGTTAATTTATTTTACCTGAATGAGTGCCTTTCTGCTAGTGTTTCTGATAAATCACATAATTTCTGCAATGAGAAATACTCAAGGTAGTGGATGTTTTTATAATGACCAGGAAACTAGAAAGTGAGGAGGCCGGATTAGGGAAAGAGCAGGAAGATATTTAACTATTCCAAGTAAGAATGATAATCAACTGTATGTGCTTAGTCGCTCAGTTGTGTCCAACACTTTGCTACCCCATGGACTGTAGCCGGCCAGGCTTCTCTGTCCATGGGGATTCTCCAGGCAAGAATACTGGAGTGGGTTGCCATGCCCTCCTCCAGGGGACCTTCCCGACCCAGGGATAGGACCCAGGTCTCCTGCATTACAGGTGGATTCTTTACCGTCTGAGCCACCAGGGAAGCCCAATTAATTGTATAGCAAAAAATAATTCCACTTATTTAAGAATATCTCCACTCTGAGTGTTATGTTTGCTTCTAGGGAGAAGAAAGGACGTTTCCTGCCAGCATGGTCATGAATTGGGCTAATAATGCAAATTGTTTTTGTGACACTCTACATTAGCTCTCCTCACAAGCTCAGCTTCTGTAATCTAATACAGTATATTCTTGTCAGTAAATAACACTGAAATGAAGTGGGCAAATAACTGGACGATTGCGGCTGTCTAGTTAAACCAAGCATATTCTTTATGATCCAGATTGCTCCAGCTCTTAAATTTTACTAATCTGCAACCTTCAAGAATACCTCCGTTGTTTCTTCTGTCAGCAGACTGTAGTGCGTTCAGTTTCCGCCTACGCTAGGATGATTTTCACTATTCACCAGTGCGCTATTCTTGACCTTAGCTAGATTGTGTTTATGGGGCAAATTTTGATGGTGGTCCCGAGCCTGAGCCTCTGAAGCACTGGGGATAGATGCTGGGTGGTGTTTTCCACTCTCTCCCTTCCCCAAGAGGACTAAGTTTACCTGCTTTAGTGGGATCTTAGCCCCTCAGTTCAGTGCAGTTAACTTCAGTTGCTCAGTCATGTCTGACTCTTTGCAACCCCATGGACTGCAGTGTGCCATCACCAACTCCTGGAGTTTACTCAAACTCATGCCCATTGAGTTGGTGATGCCATCCAACCAGCTCATCCTCTGTTGTCCCCTTCTCCTCCTGCCTTCAGTCTTTCCCAGCATCAGGGTCTTTTCAAATGACTCAACTCTTCGCATCAGGTGGCCCAAGTATTGGAGTTTCAGCTTCAACATCAGTCCTTCCAATGAATATTCAGGACTGATTTCCTTTAGGATGGACTGGTTGGATCTCCTTGCAGTCCAAGGGACTCTCAAGAGTATCCTCCAACACCACAGTTAAAAAGCATCAATTCTTCGGCACTCAGCTTTCTTTATAATCCAACTCTCACATCCATACATGACTACTGGAAAAACCATAGCTTTGACAAGAAGGACCTTTGTTGGCAAATAATGTCTCTGCTTTTTAATATGCTCTCTAGGTTGGTCATAACTTTTCTTCCAAGGAGCAAGTGTCTTTTAATTTCATGACTGCAGTCACCATCTGCAGTGATTTTGGAGCCCAGAAAAATAAGTCTGTCATTGTTTCCATTGTTTCCCCATCTATTTGCCATGAAGTGATGGGACCAGATGCCTTGATCTTAGTTTTCTGAATGTTGAGTTTTAAGCCAACGTTTTCACTTTCCTTTTTCACTTTCATCAAGAAGCTCTTCAGTTCTTCTTCACTTTCTGCCATAAGGGTGGTGTCATCTGCATATCTGAAGTTATTGATATTTCTCCCAGCAATCTTGATTACAGCTTGTGCTCCATCCAGCTCATCATAGAAATGATATATTCTGCATATAAGTTCAATAAGCAGGGTGACAATATACAGCCTTGACATACTCCTTTTCCAATTTGGAACCAGTCTGTTGTTCCATGTCCAGTTCTAACTGTTGCTTCCTGACCTGCATACAGATTTCTCAGGAGGCAGGTCATGTGGTCTGGTATTCCCTTCTCTTTAAGAATTTTCCAGTTTGTTGTGATCCCAACTGGGGATCAAACCCAGGCCCTCTGCAGTGGAAGCATGGAGTCTTAACCATTGGACTGACAGGGAAGTCCCTATCTACTTTATTTTTAGAAGATGCTTATGGTTATGCTAAATTCACTTGTTTCAGTAAGTAGTCACTGGACAATCAACTGTGTACCAGATATTGTTCTAGGCTGGATATAGACTGATGGATACATGATTCAGGTTCCTGCTCACATAGAGCTTGCCATTTCAGGGGAGGAAATAAGTAAACAACAAACAGTAAGTAATACTAAGTAACATTTCTGCCTGTATCCTTCATGGATCTTGCGAATAGAGTTGCTATTCTAACTCTGGTTTAGTAAATCCAATTCTCATATCATAGGTTCCTGACTGATTCCTACAGTGAACAGGTTTTATATATGTTGTGAATTTGATATGGCTTTATTTGGGAGACTGTATCTGATTTGTGAAATTAACAGAAATTAATCATGTCTTTAACGTAAAAGGTAGCTTTGAGATGGTGTCAGCAAGATACTTTAGTTTAAAATGCACTCTATGGATCTTTTCTTTTGGAAGGTGTACAGGAAGCAGGTGGACTTGAACATCTCTTGGACTGATTGATTGATTGCTTGTGTTAGTAAAGAAGATGCCCCATCTTTGCAGTTGTTTAATGAGTTACTTCCATTGAGTTGTGGAGACTTTTGGGTTAAGTTTTACATTGCCGCATCTTGGAAAAAGAGGAAGAAATACTTCATTTTCTTTTCTTTTGC
The DNA here is from genome assembly GCF_032405125.1 of Capricornis sumatraensis. Classification (NCBI taxonomy): domain Eukaryota; kingdom Metazoa; phylum Chordata; class Mammalia; order Artiodactyla; family Bovidae; genus Capricornis; species Capricornis sumatraensis. The sequence goes on along the minus strand of NC_091092.1, from coordinate 100,397,415 downwards.
TTTCCATGCGTTTCTCCAGACCATAATAATGCAGGTAGGGTATCAAGAGGGTGAACACTGCCAGAGATGGAGTAAGGCTTTTGGCAGGGACTGCTTTAAAGGAGACATTGATGTTTTTACGCATTCTCACTTTCTGGCTGCTTTTTGAATCCTCCCTAAATAAAAATACAGACTAGATAGACCACACATTTGTTTTTAGAGAATGATGTGATAAAGATTTGTTTGAAACAGTCTAGGCTTTCCTGATAGTAACAGTTCAGCAAGCAATTTTTCTGAGTATTTGTTCTGTTCTTCCCACACATTTACTCCATGTTTCTGTGCCAACGACTGAAATCAAAGGCTTTTCAGAATGTGTGTGTTCTGGAATGCTAAGTAATTTTCTTTGTTGTTGCTAAGAGGTGAATTTTGTTTTTGCCAGTAGGTTGTGTTGAAAGCACAAGATGTGTTTTTTTTTGTTAGTTTGTCTTAATGCTTGCCAGATATAACTGCGACTTTGACCCTTTGCCTCTAATAAGGTGTTTCTTTTGGATCGGGGACATATATTTTTAAGCCGCTTTTAATACCTTTCCATACCAGCTCATAGAAGTCTTTTCTTTTGTCTTCAAAGAAAGTTATGCTTTCACTTTCCACCCCTCTCAGTAGGAAACCCAAGAAGCCAAAAGTGTTAGGCATTTGTAGGGATGTTGATTGTCCTGTCTTCACCTCCTTTCTTTTAATCACCTGAATTCATCCCTCCTGATTCCACGGATTGGTGTTGCCTTCTGTCTGTAATATACATATATCTACGTTACCTCACTTGAGCTTCCCAGTGATCCTCTGAGGTAGTAGCATTATTTACCGCATCTTACACATGAGAAAACTGAGGCTTAGAGAGTTTAGGAGCCAAAGTGGGGCTTTCCAGGTATTGAACTCAGGTTCTGTGAGTTACATCACACCATTCCTTATTCTGTGGGCAGAGTTAACTTGTGAACCCCTTTAACAAACTACTCCAAGATACAACAGAAATCATCTTACCCCAACAGGCTTTGGAGTCCTCAGATGCCACTTTGGCGGTAAGGGCTCCTATGGATTCCAGGGGTTGGTGTGGAGTGGGTATGCCTAGGAGTCATATGTGGCACCATTCACCAGGGTGGCCTCGTCGCTTATACCCTTAGCCATAGATCTGGTCCCCCTCTGGCCTTCAGTGAGGACTTGACTCCTGAGAAAGCCCCAGGCCGCCCCAGCTAGGCTCAGCAGGCTGAAGAAGATGGATTTTGCTATTGTGTTAAAATACTAAAGCTAGAGGCCTGGGGCATGGCTTAGAATTGTTGGCTATATATTCTTTTTTATAAGTGACTTATGTGAACTTATTAGGCTAAGTATGATCGATAAGAGTATTTTATTTTATGCCATTGTACTCTGCCTGGTTTACAAAAGAAGAAAAGGATTTAAAGTAATTTGTATAAGTCAGAGTAGAAGATGAGAAAAGACAGTTAGGTAAGGACAGGCAAGTGGTAATGGGCTTGTGTTCATGATAAGAAATTGTTTTGATCATAGAAATGAAATAATACAAAAGGGATATTTTTCTCTAAATTCAATTATACATAGGATTTTAAAAGCAGAAAGACTAAAAATATTTACATATTTTCACTCTGCTCTATCAAGTATTCAGTATAAAGAAATATAGCTTGTAAGAAATAGTTGCTAGTAATTTCCATTCTTTTTTTCTTCTCTATTTTAAAGGGCTTCATATACTTCTTGTGGATCATAGGAAAGCTTAATGACAAATTGCCCTTAAAGCCTTGCGCTGTTTAGAAAGTTAGGTCAGCGTTAACCATTTTCTCAATATACAGCAAAGTCAGATTAATTATTAGATTTTTCCCTTTCATTAATTAAAAAAAATGTGATAAAATAGACGTAATCTAAAAGTCACCATCTTAACCTACTTAGGTGTATAATTTAGCGACATTAAATACATTCACTTTTTATATTCCTTTCATTCATTTTTAATAGGAAGTAATTCACTACAGAAATCATTTTTCTAGCCATTCATTGAGAAATAGTCTGGAATCACCTACCTGCCTTGGACTGGCCTTCACTGGCAGTTTAGAAAGGGCAATAGGTCACACACAAAGCTTTTCTCTCACTGAGACTGTGGGACTTTTCGATTACCTCTTCAAGTGGGACTCTGGCATTTTGGTTAATGGCAAAAAGAACTTGTGAATAGAATGAAACATTACAAAAGCAGCTTTGTCAAGAGAGACTGTTCTAGTCTCCATGATGACCCAGCTCCTGGAGGTTCCGACCTTTCAGGACAGAATGTAGTTTCCAGCCAGAGATCTCCCCCTGCCTCCCCACTCCTTGCTTTCTACTTCCTCCCTGAGTAGCCCCTATTCCCACCCCAGAGCACACACCCAAGTATCCCAACCAAAAGACTCAATCATTCAGTTCAGTTCAGTTGCTCAGTTGTGTCTGACTCTTTGCAACCCCAAGGTCCTGAATTTTTTAACTTTTTTTAACTTTTTGTCCATTCTGAGCCTCCTGAAGAAGGGAAAGTTCTCTTGTCCCACTGGCCCAGCCAGAAAGTCTTTTCTGTCATTGCCCTGTCTTGCCACTTAACAGGATCAACAGCCCTCTGTCTCAGGTGTGGACTCTAAGCCTTTTCACTTGTATATCAAACTCAGTGAACAAATACCTTTTGAAAACCTAGTGGATCTCAGTAAGTGACAGTTATCCTCACTTCAGAGATAGGAGAAAGTTGTAAGAACGTTAATGTCAGTTCGTGTGCCCCATGTACAATGAGCCCAAACAAACTGAAAAGTCAAAGTTTGGAGCAGAGAAAGGTTTATTGCAAAGCCATGCAATGAGCTGGGTAGGCTCATGCCCTAAAAAGCCCTGCGCTCCCTGAACGGTTTTGGCAAAGCACTTTTAAAAGCCAGGTGAGGGAGGGGGAGTCACAGGGTCTGTGACCAGTTTGTGCACAGTTCTCTGTTTGGCTGATGGTGAAGTAGCAGGGTGGTGTCAAAGGGGTTAACATTCAGTTCAGTTCAGTTCAGTCGCTCAGTCGTGTCAGACTCTTTGCGATCCCATGAATCGCAGCACGCCAGGCCTCCCTGTCCATCACCATCTCCTGGAGTTCACTCAGACTCACGTCCATCGAGTCCGTGATGCCATCCAGCCATCTCATCCTCGGTCGTCCCCTTCTCCTCCTGCCCCCAATCCCTCCCAGCATCAGAGTCTTTTCCAATGAGTCAACTCTTTGCATGAGGTGGCCAAAGTACTGGAGCTTCAGCTTTAGCATCATTCCTTCCAAAGAAATCCCAGGGCAGATCTCCTTCAGAATGGACTGGTTGGATCTCCTTGCAGTCCAAGGGACTCTCAAGAGTCTTCTCCAACACCACAGTTCAAAAGCATCAATTCTTTGGTGCTCAGCCTTCTTCACAGTCCAACTCTCACATCCATACATGACCACAGGAAAAACCATAGCCTTGACTAGACGGACCTTAGTCGGCAAAGTAATGTCTCTGCTTTTGAATATACTATATAGGTTGGTCATAACTTTTCTTCCAAGGAGTAAGCGTCTTTTAATTTCATGGCTGCAGTCACCATCTGCAGTGATTTTGGAGCCCCCCAAAATAAAGTCTGACACTGTTTCTACTGTTTCCCCATCTATTTCATTATTAGTCCTTGGACTACAGAAGGCCTGGGGCTATATGCTTCTGGTGCTCAAGTAGTTAACATCTTCCATTGTTGAAGAGGGTGTGTCACTAAGTTGTGTCTGACTCTTTGCAACCCCGTGGACTGTAGCCCGCCAGACTCCTCTGTCCATGGAATTTTACAGGCAAGAATACTGTAGCGGGTTGGCATTTCCCACTCTAAGAAAGGGGGAAGTTTTTAGCATCTGTAAAACAACTCAGGAAATGTTCATCAAGTACTATTGTCTAGGTACTTCAGAGAGGAGCTAAAGCAGAGGATATGGGGGAAGGCCCGTCTCAGGAAGGCCCCCATAGCGTCTTGTTCAGTTATAGGAATGTAAGTATTTGGTTCCAGGTCCTACAAGAAGTGAATGAGAGAGACAGACAGATAAACAGGCAGATGTGAAAGCCTAGTTGATAATTACTCTTAGTAAACATAGAACTTGGAACTGAAAAAAAAAACCAAATAATGAAAATAGTGTTGATACTTTATATTTGAATGGTCCAGTATTGTTTTCATAGCACTTTATTGTATTGTTTTGCTTTGTGATTGGATTTGGTGCAACTGGAAGAAGAAAATTCTAGGTGGGAGCACAGAAAATTTGAGTGTTAATTATTGTTAAATGTAATGAATACTTCGCTCGCAAAAGCTGTTGAGCTGAGTCCTCTTCATTGCAAAGACTTTGCTTATGTCAGGTTTTTCAAACTAAGAGAACAATTACCAAACTATTAGTACATTTGTTTTCAGTCCCATAGCTCTCATGTAATTTGTCAGACTCAGATGATACACAGTGAACCTCAGGCTGAGATTTAATTTTGTGTGTTTGCCAAAGTACCCAATGGCCTAGTTTCCACAGCCACATCCAGCAGATAAACGGCTCTGAAAAAAACATCAGGCTTTAGAGACATGGTAGGAAATCACCATCAGCTCACACTTCCTGACCAGCAGCAGGTGATAAAGTAGACCCTGGGGCATAGCCGTGGGTGCTGCTGCTGCTAAGTCCCTTCAGTCCTGTCTGACTCTGCGACCCCATAGACGGCAGCCCGCCAGGCTCCTCTGTCCCTGGGATTCTCCAGGCAAGAGTACTGGAGTGGGTGTCCATTTCCTTCTCCAAGCTGTGGGTGCAGTCACTCACTAATCCACATAATTGTTTGGGCACCCACCCGAGAAGTCCTGAATATCCGTGACTTTCCCCCAGTTGGTAGATTTTTAAAAAATACTTTTCTGATGTCCAAATGTTGGAGAGATTGTGCTAGGAATCTGATGGTTTCTGGTCCCCCCTCCCTCCCACTGCAAGCCCTCATCACATCTCTACCAGCCTGAGTGCAGGAGCCATCACAGACGAAACTCCACCCAGTACAGGGACAGGGCTGCCTCTGCCTGGTCACTGGGATACACAAAGTGAAAGCTCTCAGTTAACAGCCTATCTGGCAAGAAGCTCTGCTTTACCCTTGACCCTGTCAACCGGCTCTGCTGTACTTTCTGTCTGCACTGCCCTGTTCCTAGGGGAGCAGAGACCCAGACCTGAGACTCAACACAGAGCCCTTGCAGTTTTAACTAGATGTGAAGAAGACTGAGCGCTGAAGAATTGATGCTTTTGAACTGTGGTGTTGGAGAAGACTCTTGAGAGTCCCTTGCACTGCAAGGAGATCCAACCAGTCCATTCTGAAGGAGATCAGCCCTGGGATTTCTTTGGAGGGAATGATGCTGAAGCTGAAACTCCAGTACTTTGGCTACCTCATGTGAAGAGTTGACTCATTGGAAAAGACTCTGATGCTGGGAGGGATTGGGGGCAGGAGGAGAAGGGGACGACAGAGGATGAGATGGCTGGATGGCATCACTGACTTGATGGACGTGAGTCTGAGTGAAACCCGGGAGTTGGTGATGGACAGGGAGGCCTGCTGTGCTGCGATTCATGGGGTCACAAAGAGCTGGACATGACTGAGCGACTGAACTGAACTGAACAAGTGAATTTGTTGCAGGAAGGAGGACCACTTCCAGGGCCCGAGAGTGGGCTCCTGTCTCACAGTTGGAAATGAATTGCCCGAGGACACACATGCTGACAAAGAGAGACTATTGGGAAGGGGCGCCCAGGCAGAGAATGGCAGGGAATCCGGGAGAACCTCTCTGCCACATGGCTCGAAATCTTGGGTTTTATGGTGATGGGATTAGTTTCTGGGTTGTCCCTGGCCAATCATTCTGGCTCAAGGTCCTTCCTGGTGGCACACACATTGCTCAGCCAAGATGGATTCCAGCGAGGAGGATTCTGGGAGGTTGGTAGGACATATGGACAGAAGTCTCTTCCTTCCTTTTGACCTTTCCCAATTCTTCCAGTTGTTGGTAGCTTCTTAGTTTCTCATTCTTTACCAGGACCAATGCCTCCTGAATGTGCTTACTGTCAGGCTTGGCCAGGGCAGGAGGTTTCAGTCAGTGGTTCCCCTAGCAACTTCATCTGACTTCTCCTGTTTGACTCAGTGTTGTGGAACTATGTGCCTTTTGTCCAGCAGAGGCATGCATAAGAATTTATTCCCATTTGTAGCATTTGGAAAATAAATATTCTGTTTATTTTGGGTTTTCTTTCTAGCTTGTGTTTTCCTGTGTTCTCTCAGGCCCCTACCAGTGACAGGCAGCATATGAAGAAAGCATGCCTAAGGGAATATTTTCCAAGCAATTTTATTTCCAAAAATGCTTTGCAAAAGAGGGAGTTTGTCGGTTGGATAAATTTTGGAAGTGCTCCATATTCTAAGCCTGTCTTTGAGAGCCAAGATGTCCATTAGCAAATTAGAAGTATTATGAGGGCTAGCAGATTTTTTTTTAAGCTAGTAGTTTTTTTTTTTTAAGCTGTTTAATTATAAGTCAGCATTCTCCAGATTTATGGCCATGGAACTCATTTTCATATAGCATCCAGAAAGATTAGAGTGAGAAATGCTAACATAAATGTGTTTAGAGATTTAGGTTCCCTAAGAAAGTGAGTCTTTCATCTTTCTTTTCTCTTTAGCACCTTACACATAGTGAGTTCTAATAACTTTGATGGTAATTTACTAGACTTGGTAATTACTACCAATGGTAATATTGATTATGGTTATGTTTAAAAAGCTGTGCCTGTGAATTGATAAGGAAAAATCAGTGCCAAAATGGCATTCATTTGAAGCTCTTGTCTGAGTTGGGAAAAGAGGGCGTCATTTGCATAAAAAGAGAGTGGATCCTTTCTGGGGACTAGGGGAACTAAGTGTGATAGGAGATGGGATATAAAAAGCAAGATTTCCAGTCTTCCTCTCATTCCTTCATTTAACAAGCATTTCTTAGAACCTTGGTATTTATAAAACAAGGCAATGTAGGAAATGAGGCATAATTCTTCTTCTCAGGTGTGTTGAGACTAGTCCAGATGGTAAGACATGTACTTAACTCAGTTTAACATTGTAAAGAATGGCAAAGGGCTTTGAACAAATGAACAAAGTGCTCTAGTGCATTCAGAGGAAGCTAAAGTGGTTTCTGATCCAGGCAGCTAGGTGAGATCTTTGGGACCATGTCCCTCTCAGATCAGTATTCACTCATGCCTACAACCTCCAGGCGTGGAAGCACATCCTAAATAGGCTCTCAGTGGAGGATCCAGCTCAGTGGCTTTGCAGGTCCAATCTTTCTGACATGGAGACTGAGACACAGAGCTGGAGGCCAGAGGAGTCTGAACTGAAAGCATGGAGACATGAACTCTGGTTCTGCCACTACCAGGTACCAGCTGGGTTTAAATAAATTAGACACACACACACATACACACAGGCATACTTCAGAGATACTATAGGTTCGGTTCTAGAACCACTGCAATGAAGCAAAAATATCACAATAAAGTGAGCCACACAACTTTGTTTCTCATTCCATATATAAGAGTTATATTTACGCTCTACTATTAAGTGTGTAGGAGCATTATGGGACTTCCCTGGTGGCTCAGATGGTAAAGAATCCGCCTGCAATGCAGGAGACCTGGGTTTGATCCCTGGGTCGGGAAGATCCCCTGGAGGACAGCATGGCAACCCACTCCAGTATTCTTGCCTGGAGAATCCCATGGATAGAGGAGTCTGGCGGGCAACAGTCCATAGGGTTGCAGAGAGTTGGTCACAGTTGAAGCAACTTAGCACACATGCATGCATGGCTAAATGAATAAGAAGAATTTTACACAAACACTGTAATGTGATAAGAACGAAGTTTTAGTGAATATTAGAATGACCTGTGGGATTTGTTCAAAATATAGATTGCCTGCCCACACACCCTTGATTAATAGGCCTGATGACAGGATCCCTGTAATCTGTACCCTGAGTTATTCTGAGCAACTTCTGCTATAAATCCAGGAATCCTGCAAATGGAAAGGGTTGGATTCTGGAAAAGTTTATGATATTCATTCACATGTATATTACTCTACAGCAGGGTTTCTCAAACAGGGCACTACTGACTTTTGGAACTGGATAACTCTTTGTTGTAATGAGTCTGTCCTGTGCATTGTAGGCTATCAAGCAGCAACCCCAAATCAATTATGACAACTAAAACTGTCTCCAGACATTGCCACATATAACGTGGGGAGCATAGTCAATCCTGATTGAGAAGCACTCCTCAACAGGGACCAAAGCCCCAGGAGTCAGACTAGAGATAGTGATACTGATCTTTCTAGATCAAATCTGTTAACAGTGAAGAGCACCTTTCTCTAAAAACTTGAGGTCCCCAAAGAAAACATTCTCAGAAGGGTCTGTCTACCTGTCCTCTAATGTCTCAGCTATCCCACTCAAGTACTAGACACACCAAACACTAATAATCAACTTATGTAGACTTTGGTATAAGACACATTTCCCCTTTACACTTTCTACTGGAGTGTGTATCACTCAAAATATACAAAAGATCTCAATACAGCACTTTACCAGCCTCCATAGATAGAACCTGAAGTGTAGGCTGGGTTATAGAAGGGAAGGAAATAAATGCCAATAAAGGGTTAATGAGTTGTTGCAGCTGTGGGCAACTGAGGCTCAGTTCCCCATAGTTTTACCTGAGAAATTGTGTGGACTATGCCAAAGAATTGCCCCACCAAGAGTAGAGAAGCTAAAAAAAAAAAGAACAGAGAAGCTGAGAGAATTTATCCATGTTCCTCATTGGCTGGGGTTGCCCTTATGTCCCATGGTGGATGTTGACCATTGAACATCTGTTGCAGAGTAAGCCTCAGTAATCAGGTATAAGATGATCAATCCTTAGGATATCAGCCTCATCAGTCAAGGTTCAGTGAGATAAGCAAAATGAGTAAAGGATTTATTATAGGGACTTGGCCTTACCTAACTGTGGGGAAAAAAGTCTTTGCATCTGATGCTGGAGTTTGAAGGGCAGGCAGTCAGGAAGGGAAGATAGACGTATGATGGGGGAAAGCAAGAACAAGCTGGAACCCACAAGTGTGAACTGGAGTCCAGATTAGTCTTTGTTGCCTCTGATCTTGACAGTGTGGGTGTCTTGCAGAAGTCGGGATTCTTCATCATAGAGCTAAATACATATACCTGGCCTAAGAGTTGGAGAAGGTGAAGGAGGATCCTAGAAGGGTGGAATAGTTGCAGGCCCTCATGCCATGAAAATCACCAGCAATGTGTGTGACCCTCAAAAGGAGTGGCTGCTTCACTTTTACTCTTTAGATTTCCCATAAGAATCTTTCTTGTGACCTATCCTAACCAGAAATACATAGGAAAGAAAACTCAGAAATCCAGTTCGGCCTGAACAAGTTGACAGAGTACAAAGCCATTATATCATCTCTTCCCTCTATCGCTTGCTCAGTGAGCCCACATACAAAATGGCATCCATGGCATCAAGGATGGAGACAATGTATGGTCTCAACAATATGACCTTCCACTCACCAAGACAGATTTGATTTTGGCTATCATTAGTCACTAAGGAAATGTAAGTCCAAACCACAATTAGATACCACTTTGCATCCACCAGGGTGACTATAATCAGAGAGACAGACAATAACAAGTGTTGGCAAGGATATGGAGATATTGGAATCTTCATATATTGCTGGTGGGAATGTAAGTTGGCAGCAGCTGCTTTGTGAAATACTTTGACAGTTCTTCAAAATGGAGTGGGAGAAAATTAAGTGACTTAATGAAAAAGGGTTTCTTCTTGGGTTGATGAAAGTGTTCTAAAATTAGCTGTGGTGATGGTTTCACAACTCTGAATATACTAAAAAGCATTGAATTTTGCACTTCGAATGGATGGATTGTAGATTATGTGACTGATATCTTAGTAAAACTGTGAAAGAAAAACAGCCACTTATCATCACACTGTAATAGTTTCATCTTTTTTCTAACTTCCTAGTTCTCTTGAGTTAATAGCATTTGTGAAAGAGGAAAAAATTTTTTTTCAATGCCCTGTTAGTTATCTTTACTTACCCAAGAACATCCAGAAGAACTCATATTATTTCTATATTAATTGCTTTATTTGTAATGTTTGTATATACCTAGAGTCCCTTGGGAAAGATGGCATAACTATGCATTTGAAACCTTTTATTCTTAATATTATGGTATCATTTATACCTGAGTTTAATGATTCTCTTTTTCCATGGATGAGATTGCACAACTCAAGTGCCCATTGTGTTAGTTGTACAAGTCCTGAGAGAGGGGGCTGAGCATAAGATGAAAATGAGGTCATGAACTTAAGAATGTGCTGTTAGCCCTTGAAATTGGATAAGAGGTAGAGGGAGCAGAGGCATGAAAATTGCAAGCCATAATGTTGTGCAAATAAAATAACAACAAATCCAGATGATGAATGAGTTCCCCAGGGAAATGGGTGGGCTAAGGAAGGCTGAGGATTGGACCCTGGGAGAGTCAGTAGATCAGAGAAGAGAGGGTCTTACAAACCAGATGGCCACTTGGGAGAACCAATACATTAAGATAAGATATGGGAAGTCCCTGGCAGGCTGGTGGATAGGATTCCACACTTTCACTAGGGAAGGCCTGGGTTCAATCCCTGGTCCCTGGGGAATTAAGATCCCATAAACCTCGTGGCATGGCCAAAAAAGGAGGGGAAAAAAGATAGGATAGATGTTTCTTTGTAAGTTATGATGGCTTTTTCTAGGTAAAGTAGTACTATGTATAATGTTTGAAAAGAGTTTGGCTACCTGCATGTTGAAAGAGGTAAACAATGATTTTTTAAACTTAAAATACAACACAATCTTATTTAATTGGTCTCTTTTTAGATAATTTCTTTATTTAAAGCATTATTATGAACTATAGAAAAATAAACCACCAAGATATTTCTCATACAGGCCAGTCACAAAACAGTGAGACTAGAAAGGTGCCAAGGAATTCATATGGGTTGCAGAGACATGTTTCTAAATCAATCCAGAACATACCTGCTTATTTTCAAGATGATTAAAGAAAAATATTTGTCAGCTTCCCTCAGTGGCCTATGATACTCTTTAATAACACTGATTCCCTTCTGTTCAACTAAATATTAAAAGTACAGAGCTGAAACTCACCACCATGCTAATTGGTAAATGCTACTTTCTGGCTTATTTTACAGGACCAACAATAAATCTGTTGGGCTTCCCTGATAGCTCAGTTGGTAAAGAATCCGCCTGCAATGCAGGAGACCCTGTTTTGATTCCTGGGTCGGGAAAGATCCCCTGGAGAAGGGATAGGCTACTCACTCCAGTATTCTTGGGCTTCCCTTGTGGCTTAGCTGGTAAAGAATCGGCCTGCAGTGTGGGAGACCTGGGTTTGATCCTTGAGTTGGGAAGATCCCCTGGAAAAGGGAAAGGCTACCCATTCCAGTATTTTGGCCTAGAGAATTCCACGGACTGTCTAGGCCATGGGGTTGTGAATAGTTGGACACTACTGAGCAACTTGCATTTTCACTTTTCTTTCAACAATAAAGAATGATGTGGGAGGCATCAACTGTCCTCCTCTTTTATTTTTGAGCTTTATGTAAATGGACTCAAACTCTATGTGTTCTTTGACTTTCTTCTTTGACCAGCATATTTTTTTAATTGTTCATGGCCATGCTGCAATGACTTGTGCGATCTTAGTTCCCCAGCTAGGGATCGAACAGGGGCCCTGGCACTGAGAGCTCCAAGTCCTAACCAGTGGATCACCTGGGAATTCCCTCACTGATATATTTTAAAGTTACATCCATGTTGATTGGTGTTGTTTATAGTTTATTCATTTTCACTGCTCCAGAATGGACATTCATGTGTATCTTAGTCTGTCTATCTAAAGCTCAAAAATAGACAAAACCAAACAATGTATCATGCAGGTATGTATACGAGGGAGATGGAAGTAAAGGAATGTTAGACACAAAATTCACTACAGTGGCTCCCTCTTGTGCAGAGGAGACTGGATGTGATTGGGGAGAAACATGGTGTACGTCTAAATTTCTGGTGATATCACGCTTCTCAAATTGGATGGGGTGCATGTGGTTGTTCATTTCTATTATTTCTCTTTATCAGTTTTTTTATCATATATAGCACATTTCATAGTAAAAATTTAATAGCATTAAATAGCTTGCTCAGTAACTTTGACTTGTTAAGAACGCCTTCCCCTTGCCTTAATTGGGCAAGCATCCAAAAACTTTAAACAAACAAAAAAAAGCAACAACAAACTTATCCTCTCCTGGCAACAGTCTCCCTTTATTATGAACATTGGTAGAGTGAAGATGTGGTTTCTCAAGGAGACTTAAGTATTTGGGGCACAATTCCAGGGACATTGCATTCTACTTGACATCAACAACTCTGGCTGTGTCAAAGGCACAGAAATTACAAGCCACTTAGAAAGGGTAGAAAGGTTTCAGAATATAGGCACAAAATTAACATTATTTTTCCCCAAGATTTTTTTTTAAATTTTTGCTTTAGCCATGCTCTTTGGAAACTGTAGTATTCTAGGAGATCCTGCTTCACATTCTTAGGTTATAAAGGCATTTCTTGCTGAAAAGTGGTTTAGGATTGAGAAACAGCTGACACTTTGGGGAGAAAACTATAGAATCACCTGCCAATGCAGGAGATGTAAGAGATGGGAATTCAATCCCTGGGTTGGGAAGATCCCCTGGAGGAGGATATGGTATCCCACTCCAGTATTCTTGCCTGGCAAATCCCCATGGACAGAGGAGCCTGGAGGGCTACAGTCCATGGGGTCGCAAAGAGTCAGACATTACTGAAGTGACTTAGCATGCACACATGTATAGAATCACATTTAAGATAACGTGAAGGTGCATTCCCAAACAGTTTCACCCAGCTAAGAGCCATCTCCAGGCCCTCCCACCGCCCTATTTTAGGGATTTACCCAGGCAGAAAGTAGTCTTGAACTGTCTAGTTTAGAAGCAGGCCATGGAGGAAATAAGCCTTCAGGGACTGGTGAGAAAGGAAGAGGTATGTGAGTGTTTCCACATACATGCATTTCTTTAGCACACTGAGATTTTCTGTGAAATAAGAACAAAGAAGCCAAACAATGCTAAGAGAGAAAATCATGAACACCTTTTATCAACTTAGTACCTCTGTCAGCAGGATAAAAATTAACATTGTGGCGGGCCTCTATGATCTCCTTTTAAAATATTCCATGACTCCCATTTCTAAAAAAGATGGCCAGGCTAAACCCTTCTCGCTGGCTGAATGTTTCACCTCTCCTGCCACCTCTTTTTGTTGTTCAAAGCTCACACCACAGGGTCTTTAGGACCTTGGGTGAAATCCTATTCTGGTTGGTATCATACTTATCATATTTATTTTTCGTACTTAATGTCCCCTGATGATTAAGCATATTTAAGGATTTTCAATGAAACTAGGCCATGCCATGTGGGGCCACCCAAGACGAAGGGGTCATGGTGGAGAGGTCTGACACAATGTGGTCCACTGGAGAAGGGAATGGCAAATCACTTCAGTATTCTTGCCTTGAGAACCTCATGAACAGTATGAAAAGGCAAAAAGATAGGACACTGAAAGATGAATTCCCCAGGTCGGTAGGTGCCCAATATGATACTGAAGATCAGTGGAGAAATGACTTAAGAAACAATGAAAGGATGGTGCCAAAGCAAAAACAACACCTGATTGTGGATGTGACTGGTGATAGAAGCAAGCTCCGATGTTAGGTCCATGAATCAAGGCAAATTGGATGTGGTCAAACAGGAGATGGCAGAGTGAATGTTGACATTCTGCTGCTGCTGCTGCTAAGTCGCTTCAGTCGTGTCCAACTCTGTGTGACCCCAGAGACGGCAGCCCACCAGGCTCCCCCCTCCTTGGGATTCTCCAGGCAAGAACACTGGAGTGGGTTGCCATTTCCTTCTCCAATGCATGAAAGTGAAAAGTGAAAGTGAAGTCGCTCAGTCATATCCAACTCCTAGCGACCCCATGGACTGCAGCCCACCAGGCACCTCCGTCCCTGGGACTTTCCAGGTAAGGGTACTGGAGTGGGGTGCCATTGCCTTCTCCGGTCGACATTCTAGGAATCAGCGAACTAAAATGGACTGGAACGGGTGAATTTAACTCAGATGACCATTTTATCTACTACAGTGGGCAGGAATCCCTTAGAAGAAATGGAATAGCCATCATAGTCAACAAAAGAGTCCAAAATGCAGTACTTGGATGCAGTCTCAAAAACGATAGAATGACCTCTGTTCGTTTCCAAGGCAAACCATTCAATATCACAGTAATCCAAGTCTATGCCCCAACTAGTAACACTGAAGAAGCTGAAGTTGAACGGTTCTATGAAAACCTACAAGACCTTTTAGAACTAACACCCAAAAAAGATGTCCTTTTCATTATAGGGGACTGGAATGCAAAAGTAAGAAGTCAGGCAACACCGGGAGTAACAGGCAAATTTGGCCTTGGAGTACAGAATTAAGCAGGGAAAAGGCTAATAGAGTTTGCCAAGATAATGCATTGGTCATAGCAAACACCCTCTTCCAACAACACAAGAGAAGACTCTACACGTGGACATCACCAGATGGTCAACACTGAAATCAGATTGATTATATCCTTTGCAGCCAAAGATGGAGAAGCTCTATACAGTCAACAAAAACAAGATCAGGAGCTGACTGTGGCTCAGATCATGAACTCCTTATTGCCAAATTCAGACTTAAATTGAAGAAAGTGTGGAAAACCACTAAACCATTCAGGTATGACCTAAATCAAATCCCTTATGATTATACAGTGGAAGTGAGAAATAGATTTAAGGGACTAGATCTGATAGACAGAGTGCCTGAAGAACTATATATGGAGGTTTATGACATTGTACAGGAGACAGAGATCAAAACCACCCCCATGGAAAAGAAATGCAAGCAAACAAAATGGCTGTCTGAGGAGGCCTTACAAATAGCTGTGAAAAGAAGTGAAGTGAAAAGCAAAGGAGAAAAGGAAAGATATAAGCATCTGAATGCAGAGTTCCAGAGAATAGCAAGGAGAGATAAGAAAGCCTTCCTCAGTGATCAGTGCAAAGAAATAGAGGAAAACAACAAAATGTGAGAGACTAGAGATCTCTTCAAGAAAATTAAAGATACCAAGGGAACATTTCATGCAAAGATGAGCTCGACAAAGGACAGAAATGGTAAGGACAGAAATGGTATGGACCTAACAGAAGCAGAAGATATTAAGAAGAGGTGGCAAGAATATACAGAACTGTACAAAAAAGAGCTTTATGACCCAGATAATCACGATGGTATGATCACTCACCTAGAGCCAGACATCCTGGAATGTGAAGTCAAGTGGGCCTTAGGAAGCATCACTACAAACAAAGCTAGTGGAGGTGATGGAATCCCAGTTGAGCTGTTTCAAATCCTGGAAGATGATGCTGTGAAAGTGCTGCACTCAATATGCCAGCAAATGTGGAAAACTCAGCAGTGGCCACAGAACTGGAAAAGGTCAGTTTTCATTCCAATCCCAAAGAAAGGCAATGCCAAAGAATGCTCAAACTACCACACAATTGCACTCATCTCACACGCTAGTGAAGTAATGCTCAAAATTCTCCAAGCCAGGCCTCAGCAATACGTGAACCATGAGCTTCCAGATGTTTGAGCTGGTTTTAGAAAAGGCAGAGGAACCAGAGATCAAATTGCCAACATCTGCTGTATCTTCAAAAATGCAAGAGAGTTCTATAAAAACATCCATTTCTGCTTTATTGACTATGCCAAAGCCTTTGACTGTGTGGATCACAACAAACTGTGGAAAATTCTGAAAGAGATGGGAATACTAGACCATCTAACCTGCCTCTTGAGAAATCTGTATGCAGGTCAGGAAGCAACAGTTAGAACTGGACATGGAACAACAGACTGGATCCAAATAGGGAAAGGAGTACTATATATTGTCTCCCTGCTTACTTAACTTATATGCAGAGTATATCATGAGAAATGCTGGGTTGGAAGAAGCCCAAGCTGGAATCAAGATTACCAGAAGAAATATCAATAACCTCAGATATGCAGATGACACCACCCTTATGGCAGAAAGTGAAGAGGAACTAAAGAGCCTCTTGATGAAAATGAAAGAGGAGAATGAAGAAGTTGGCTTAAACCTCAACATTCAGAAAACGAAGATCATGGCATCTGGTCCCCTCACTTCATGGGAAATAGATGGGGAAACAGTGAGAGACTTTATTTTTTGGGGCTCCAAAATCACTGCAGATGGTGATTGCAGCCATGAAATTAAAAGACACTTACTCCTTGGAAGGAAAGTTATGACCAACCTAGACAGCATATTAAAAAGCAGAGACATTACTTTCCCAACAAAGGTCCATCTAGTCAAGGCTATGGTTTTTCCAGTAGTCATGGATGGATGTGAGAGTTGGACTATAAAGAAAACTGAGCGCTGAAGAACTGATGCTTTTGAACTGTGGTGTTGGAGAAGACTCTTGAGAGTCCCTTGCACTGCAGGGAGATCCAACCAGTCCATTGTAAAGGAGCTCAGTCCTGGGTGTTCATTGGAAGGACTGATGCTGAAGCTGAAATTCCAATACTTTGGCCACCTCATACGAAGAGTTGACTCATTGGAAAAGACCCTAATGCTGGGAGGGATTGGGGGCAGGAGGAGAAGGGGACAACAGAGGATGAGATGGCTGGATGGCATCACTGACTCGATGGACATGAGTGTGGGTGGACTCTGGGAGATGGTGATGGACAGGGAGGCCTGGCGTGCTGCAGCTCATGAGGTCACAAAGAGTCAGACACGACTGAGCAACTGAAGTGAACTGAACTGAAAGATTTTCTTAAACAGTTTTTTTCAAAGCAAATATCAGTTTGGTATGAGACTATTACTTGAATATAAAATATAGATTTTTTTTTACAGTTTCAATTAAAGGAAGAATTGCAACAAGAGCCAACTGTTCTGAAGGCTGCTGGTGAACTATTATTTAACCCAGTCTCTCTCCTGTGCAGAGTTATTTTTGTGTCTGCCAGTTTCTCTCAGAACATTCTTGCACATTTTTCAAAGTTGACCCTGTTACCCTTGAGCTTCTTAGTCTCCTTTTTCATTCCTTAGAAACATAAAAGATGTGTGGGAGATTTATAAGGTTCACATTTCAGAGTTCTCTTTCTTTTAGTCAGGAAGTTTAAGATGTCTCTTGGACAAAACTATCTCAACATTCCATCAATCATATAAGAGGCCGGAAACCTTATTGTTTATGAGAAAAGGCTGTGGGAGCAGGAAATTTCTGTCCTACTGTTTTCTAGCTAATATCACTAAGCTTCGGTTTCCTCATTTGTAAAATGGGAATATTAATAGTTCTTTCCTCCAGAGGGTTGGGGTGAGCATTACAGGAGACAATGCATAGAAAGAGCTTAGGCCAATGCCAGGCATGGACAAAGATCTTAGTGAGTATTAGTAATAATGGTGGTGATGGTGGTAGTGATGATGATAAAGGATTTGGAGTCTTAAAAAGTTGTCTTGCAGCACTACTACACAGCATTTTCAGATAAGAAATCAGATCACATAATCTGCCAAGGTTATTTGAATTTGCTACTCTGGGAAGGAAAATTACTTCTTGGTCACTTAATGGCCGCCATGTAGTCTTACTCAGTTGGAGAGTGTGTGTGAGTGTGCGTCCATGAATGCCAATGCTCTTCTGTCTTGTGTCTCTGCCTTGATGGTCAGGAGTGTTACTTTAGCTCTTTTTAAAAATCCAGCTCTTAATATTGTTCAGTGCACACAGTACACACAGTAGGCTTTCTACAAATACTGAATACATTTCTATTCAATAAAATTGAAATTGTGTGCAAAATGTATTAATAGACAGTGTTTTGACCTTATGAAGATTTACAAGATGTTTTAAAGAAAAATGAATTCAATTAGGAAATAAAGGGAATTCCCTGGTGCTTCCAATGCAATGGGCGGGCATGGGTTCAATTCCCGGCAGGGAACTAAGATCCCATAAGCTGTATGGTGTGACCAAAAAAAAAAAAGAAAGGCTTAGGAAGACTCTAGACCTGCTCTCTTTTCCTGAGGATTCACCCTTCCCTCATAGTAGCACAGTGCCTGTCACACAGCTGAAATGAAGTAAATGGTGGCTAAGTGGTTAGGATTCTAGGTTTTCATTGACAGGACCCAGGTTCAACCCCTGGTCAGGGAACTGAGATCCCACAAGCCAAGCAGCCAAAAAAAAAAAAAAAATCAGTCAAAACCAGCTAAAATGACACTAGGGAATTCTTAATAATCTAACTGTAATTTGAGTCTTGTATAGGTGCTGTCTATCATTGCTTTTTGACACAGTAGAGGATCCTGTTTCTTTGAAAATGGCTCTGAGGTTGACTGGTTGGGATTTTTAGAATGTTATTCTAATTTAACATATTATCCTTTGCTTTTAGGGAAAAACTTATCCATTTCGGGGTGCCTTCCCTCCAGTATGGAATCCCATTGCCTATCTGGATTACAACAACCTGTGGCGGACCATGGATAACATGGGAAAAGAGGTAAAGAGTGTGTTCAGCTTGCCCTTAACCTGTGGCTGAAATCAATAGCAAATGTTTAATATCCTTCCACAGTGCAGGGAACATTGTTGTATATCATTTCCAATGTACCCAATAACTCTGCCCCATTGGTAGTATTTCTGCTTTAGCGAGAAGAAATTCAGTGCCAAGGGGTTACATAATTTCCCCAAGATCATACAACAAGGGAACCAGGATTCAAACCCACATGTCTCTGATATTAATGTGTGTACCTGTGTGTTTTCAACTCTATGCCACTGAGTATTTATATGACATATTTTTCTTGGGAATCCTACTTAGAGTGATCTTAGCCATATATTATGCCACCTGAGATAATAAGGGGAGGAAGATTTGTTTCCTCAAAGTGGTTTTTCACTGAGTATCAGTAACTCAATAACTATAACATCCATCTCTCAAACTTAATTTGGAAATTTAAAATGGCTGTTATGGGCACATGTGTGCATGCTAAGTCTCCTCAGTTATGTCTGACTCTTTGCGACCCTATGGACGGTAGCCCACCAAGCTCCTCTGTCCATGGGATTCTCCAGGCAAGAATACTGGAGTGGGTTACCATACCCTCTTCCATTACCTTTCAATAATAATTATGATGATGACCATCATAATTACATATTAATTTATATTAATGCATATATTTAGGTATTATTTTGGAAACAGCACTAAGGCATAGAATCCAAAGAGCTACCCATCCCAAACCCACCACTGGGTATGCAGTGTACATATGTAATGTATGTATACACCATTGTCTATATGTACATAGGATTCTATGCACATCACACACTCCAACATAAAGAAACCAGTTTTCAGAGTTTCTCCTGAGGGCCTCTTGTCAGTCCAGTGGGCAGTAACCATCAGACCTAAATGTTGGCCTTCCTTTCTCTGCAGATTCCAGCTGATGCACCATGGGAGGCCCCACATGCAGTGGAATGGGATAAGATGACTATGAAAGATCTCATCGAAAAAATCTGCTGGACAAAGTAATCTTGACTATTTAAAATGTATTTTTTATCTTCCCTTCATATTGTCCCTATCCTATCTTGAACTTCAGAGTTTTTCTTCATAAGTTATAGGAAAAGTTAAGGGGAAACTTAATGACATTTCCATCAATAGTGACTTTAAGGGCCCTTGAGACACTCGGAGCAGGATTCAACATAAAGTGAATCTAAAACATAAGAAGAAAAGTAGGTGAAGAAAGTTGAACTTTTTTTTTTTTAATGAAAGAATTGTGTGCTTCTCCATAAAAGAAGTAATTGTGTTTTCAGATAATATAGAGGTCAGCTGCAAAAGCAGTTTGGAAAGGTGTTAAAGTAATTTCATATACATATAGAAGAACTAGAGGGAAGCTAGTCTATATTAATGAAAACTATAAATTATGTTTTAAATGAGAATCTGTGTTATTAACTGAGTTACAGATCATTCTGTCAGCATTTTGGGGCTGCTGTGTGAAGGCACCATATGAAGCACTGAGGAATGGCGGTGAACTTACGATGCATGGCCCCTAACCTCATGGAGTTGATATATTTTTAGCAGGAGAGACTTTAATTATACACATGTTACATAATTCTAGGAGAGATTGAAATGGGGAAATGTGACCTCTCTTGAGGTTGAAGGAGAGATTCCTTGTTGAAACAAAGGAGTTACTACATCAACTAAGAATGAACCACAGAGGGTGGTAAGGGGCAGGGAAGGATGGATGATGTGAGGGCAAGCTATCTGCCAGGAATGTGCCTAATGGATGAGGGAAAGAGGAAAGATAGATGGTGAGAGAGAATGGCATCTTCCATGAATGAGCCATAATAAATGGGGGAGACAGGAAGGGTGGATGCTGTGGGAATTAAGAATCTTCATTGAAGTTGCCATAGTGGGTGGGGGAAGACAGGAAGGGTGTTTAGTGTGAGTAAATGGTATCTTGCAGGATGAGTAATGGGATGGGGAAGTTAGGAAGAGGGGATGGTGTGAGGAGATGGTATATTCCAGGAATGAGCCAGTAGATGAGGGAGACAGGAAAATGGATGCTGTGAGGGGATGGTATCTTTCAGGAACGAACCACAAGGGATGGAAGGAAACATGAAAGATGGTGCATGAACATGGTGTCTTTTAAGAATGACCCAGTTGATGAGAGAGAAAGGAAGAGTGGATGGTATGTGGGGTTGCTATGATCAGGAATAAACCAAATTGTGTGCAGGGGACAGGAAATAGTGGATGGTGTAGCAGAATGGTATCTTCTGGGTATGAGCCTCTGTTGACAGGGGAAACAGGAAAGATGGATGGTGTGGGAGGCAGGTATGTGCCAAGAATGAGCCATAGTGCATGGGTAGAGACAGGAAGGATGGATGATATGGTGGGATGGTGTCTTCCAAGATAAGCCACAGTGGATGGAGGAAGGTGGGGAGGTTGTATGGTTGTGGGGATAGTATCTTTGAGATATGCACCAATTGGTGGAGGATATAAGGGATATATTATGTGAGATGATGGTATTTTTCAGAAATGAATCACAGTGGATGGGGGGAGAGAGGAAAGAGGGATGGTATGTGTAGATGGTATCTTCCAAGGACAAGTCAGTTGATGGAGGAGACAGGAAGAGTTGATGACGTGGGGAAATGGTATCTTCCAAGAATAAGTCAGTTGATGGATGACAGGAAGAGTATGGTATGAGGGGATGGTATCTTCCAGAAATAAGCCACAGTGGATGGGGGGAGATAGTACGGATGGTTGGATTGCTGGGATGTGTCTTTTAAAAGTGAGCCATAGTGATGGGAGGAAAAGAGGATGGTATGAGGGGATGGTATCAACAAGGAATGGTGGAAAAAGGAAGGATGGATGATTTGAATGGTGACATCTTTCTGAAATGAGACACCGTGGATGAAGGTAGATGGAGAAAGGTGGACGATGTGGCAGGATGGAATCTTCCAATAATGACCTGCAATTAATGGTGGGAAGCTGTCAGGAAGGATGGATGGTGAGGAGGATGTTTTTGTCCAAGTATCTTAAAGGAATGAGTCAGTTGATGGGGGGATATAGGACTGACGGATGGTGTTGGGGGATGATGTGTCTTCCACAAATGAGCCCAGTAGATGAGTGGAGATCAGGGTATGGGGAGGATATATGTTCCAAGAATAAATCACAATGAATTGGAAAAATGGATGGTGTGGGGTGTTGGTATCTCACAGGTGAACCACAGTGATGGAAGAAGACAGGAAAAGTGGGTGATGCAGTGAGTGGTATCTTTCAGGAATGAGCCATAGTGGATGGAGGAGACAGGAGATACGGTTGGTGAGGAGGGGTAATGTTGCAGTAGCGAGCCATAGTAATCGAGAAAAATAGTAAAGGGGGAGGGATGGTTTCTTTCAGGAATAAGTCATAGTGGATGGGATGGATGGAAGGATGAATGGTTGAGGCATGGTATTTTCCAGTAATCGACCACAAATAATGGTGGGAGATGTGAAGGTTGGATAGTGTGGGAAATGCCCACCCCCATGCCCAGTATAGAGAACAGGGAGCAGCTTATGAAGGCCCGCAAGATGGGGAGATTGACATGTTTTAACAATGAGTGAACAGTATGTATGCCTAGACCATAAAGATGCCATGAAGAAATGATGTAATGGGAGTTTACAGAACTTGAGAGGCTGATGGTGCAAGACACATTATTGACCATATACAAGACTTTTTGCCTTTTGCCGTTAACATCATTGAAGGGTTGGAGAAGGAAAAGGCAGCCCACTCCAGTATTCCTGCCTGGAGAATCCCATGAACAGAGGAGCCTGGCAGGCTACAGTCCATGGGGTCGCAAGAGTCGGGCACGACTTAGCAACTAAACCACCACCACCAAGCAGAGTGTTTGCTTTTTGTTTATTTTGTTTGTTTGTTTTAGTTTTGGACTGTGGAAAGACTTAATTGGCTGTAAGGAACATGAGGGGATGTAGTCATATGACTAGATAGGGATACCCAGGAGCAGCCATCACTGTTTTAACCCAGGTGAGGGTCAGTGGTAGCCTGGACCAGGGTTGGGGCAGTGGAGGTGTTGAGGAGAGGAAGTTTGTTCAAATAAGTGAAAACAGTATCGTCAATGAACCTGACAAGCATATTAACCTTTTAGACTACACTGGGATTAGCATGTTTGGAGCTAACCCATAATTTCCAACAAGTCAGGAAAAAATTATTTTCCCCGAGTTAAAAATCTGCATTCTGTCAGAGATTGAGTCCATGAGTATTTTTTAAAGGCATAGAAATGGTTTCTAAATATACTAAATTATGTTTTTAAAGATAATGTCACGTGAAGCATGTATGTATCTACTCCTGACTCTTGTTCTATGACCAGGACTGCTCGGCAGTTTGCATCTCTCTTTGTGAATATCAATGTGACCTCTGAACCCCATGAGGTGTCTGCCCTGTGGTTCTTGTGGTACGTGAAACAATGTGGAGGCACCACTCGGATATTCTCCATTACCAACGGGGGCCAGGTATGAAGTGTCCATTCTCACACTAAACTTCATGTCTGATTTTGTCCTCAGCCAGTGCAGTATCTTAATAATTGCTTCTATATTTTGAAACATGAGTGAATTTGAAACAATTTCAAAAAAAGTTTTCTGAAAACAAAATTTTCTCATTTCTAAAAATAAGTTCACGACTAAAGAATGTTTCATTTTGAATTTGGTTTGAGGAAGTCAATTCCTTCCTTTTGAAGTAGGTGAAATTAGACTTGTAGGAGGAGCTCACTTATTAAAATCAACTAATTTCCAAAAAAATCTAGTGGTTGTAAAATTGTCATTAAAGTCATCTCTGTTCCAAGCATGAGACTTCATGTCCCATTCTGTGTCTCAGAGTTATTATTTTATGTTAACTGTTATAGAATGGAAGTGGCTATTCTTCTAATACAAGTGATTTCTGGTTACTCTTTCAATAGTAAATTCTACATTTTGGGGATAAATTTTGCTGCCTACTAGCATTGCCCTCGGAGAAGGCAATGACAAGCCACTCCAGTACTCTTGCCTAGAAAATCCCATGGATGGAGGAGTCCATGGGGTCACTACTGAGCAACTTCACTTTCACATATTGGAGAAGCAAATGGCAACCCACTCCAGTGTTCTTGCCTGGAGAATCCCAGGGACGAGGGAGCCTGGTGGGCTGTGGTCTATGGGGTCGCACAGAGTCGGACAGGACTGAAGCGACTTAGCAGCAGCAGCATTTGCCCTGCTTCCATACCACATCCTAAATCAAATCCCTTATGGTTATACAGTGGAAGTGATAAATAGATTCAAGGGACTAGATCTGATAGACAGAGTGCCTGAAGAACTATGGACGGAGGTTCATGACATTATACAGGAGGCAGGGATCAAGCCCATCCCCAAGAAAAAGAAATGCAAAAAGGTAAAATGGTTGTCTGAGGAGGCCTTACAAATAGCTGTGAAACGAAGAGAAGTGAAAGGCAAAGGAGAAAAGGAAAGATATACCCATTTGAATGCAGAGTTCCAAAGAGTAGCAAGGAGAGATAAGAAAGCCTACCTCGGAGATCAGTGCAAAGAAATAAAGGAAAACAATAGAATGGGAAAGACTAGAAATCTGTTCAAGAAAATTAGAGTTACCAAGGGAACATTTCATGCAAAGATGGGCTCAATAAAGGACAGAAATGATATGGACCTAACAGAAGCAGAAGATATTAAGAAGAGGTGGCAAGAATACAGAGAAGAACTATACGAAAAAAGATCTTAATGACCCAGATAATCATGATGGCATGATCACTTACCTAGAGCCAGACACCCTGGAGTGCAAAGTCAAGTGGGCCTTACGAAGCATCACTATGAACAAATCTAGTGGAGGTGATGGAATTCCAGATGAGCTATTTCAAATCCTAAAAGCTGATGCTGTGAAAGTGCTGCACTCAATATGCCAGCAAATTTGGAAAACTCAGTAGTGGCCACAGGACTAGAAAAGGTCTGTTTTCATTCCAATCCCAAAGAAAGGCAATGCCAAAGAATGCTCAAACTACTGCACGATTGCACTCATCGCACACACTAGTAAAGTAATGCTCAAATTTCTCCAAGACAGGCTTCAATAATACATGAACTGTGAACTTCCAGGTGTTCAAGATGGATTTAGAAAAGTCAGAGGAGCCAGAGATCAAACTGCCAGTATCCATTGGATCACCGAAAAAGCAAGAGAGTTGCAGAAAAACATCTACTTCTGCTTTATTAACTATGCCAAAGCCTTTGACTGTGTGGATCACAACAAACTGGAAAATTCTGAGCGAGATGGGAACACCAGACCACCTGACCTGCCTCTTGAGAAATCTGTATGCAGGTCAGGAAGCAACAGTTAGAACAGGACCTGGAACAATAGACTGGTTCCACATTGGGAAAGGAGTATGTCAAGGTTGTATATTGTCACCCTGCTTATTGAACTTATATGAAGAGTACATCATGAGAAATGCTGATCTGACTGAGGCACAAGCTAGAGTCAAGATTGCCAGGAGAAATATCAATAACCTCAGACATGCAGATGACACCACCCTTATGGCAGAAAGTGAAGAAGAAGTAAAGAGCTCTTAATGAAAGTGAAAGAGGAGAGTGAAAAAATTGGCTTAAAGCTCAACATTCAGAAAAGTAAGATCATGGCATCCGGTCCCATCACTTCATGGCAAATAGATGGGGAAACAGTGGAAACAGTGGCAGGCTTTATCTTTTGGGACTCTAAAATCACTGCAGATGGTGACTGCAGCCATGAAATTGAAAGACGCTTGCTCCTTGGAAGAAAAGTTATGATCAACCTAGACAGCATATTAAAAAGCAGAGACATTACTCTGCCAACAAAGGTCCATCTAGTCAAGGCTGTGGTTTTTCCAGTAGTGATGTATGGATGTGAGAGTTGGACTATAAAGAAAGCTAAGCACCAATGAATCGATGTTTTTTTTTTAAGTGGTTCTTTATTCATAAACTTGAAGCAAGTTTACAAATTTTACTGTACATTGCCAAATAAATCTGCAATGAAAAATAAAGTCCTAAAATACCCCCAGAACCAAAAATCAAAGCATGCCAAATGTGCAGCTGTCAATCTGCCAGCTATCAGGATAGTAAAGAATTCAATATGTTCAAGATTTAGCCTTAGGTTTAAGGTACTTTAATGCTTTCAACAATTCTGCCTTGTCACTTGTTATCTGAGCAACCGGCAATCAGAAACTTATGCAAATTAACCAAGTGAATAAGAATACCAGAAAATCTTTTTCTACTCTCCTCTTAATCAAAATAGAAAAAAAGAGAAAGAAATGAAACACAATAATGCAGAAGTGCCAAGTCTTTCAGATGTGGTTTACAAAGTTAAAAACTGAGTCTTAGAGCATAAGAAACAGTTTTGAACTTTGTAACTGATTTGTGCAGGAAAAATGTGCTTCTGGATTTCTTTTTAATAGTGCTTAATAACTAGAGTTTACTTTAAAATTAAATTTGGGTATATAAAAAAATCTATTACCAACCTAATAGGACTGATTCAGGTAAGGCAATATAATGGAGAGTACACTGATTTGAGTCTAGAATTAATATATGTAGAATTCCTATTAGTCTTTTATGTAAAGGCCATTATTATGACTATGGAAAAATTTAAGTCTCCAAATTAGATCTTTTTGGACTTAACTGTGCAGTTTTTGTTCAAGGAGTCTTTGTGCAAATCACTATATAAGTTTATTAGTTTACAACTGATTGCAACATCCCATTAATAAAATGGAAACGTAGAATGACTTAGTATTTTTAATAATTCAAGCTCTATACTTCAAGCTCTTCTTCATAAGAAATATTGAACCAACAAGAAGCAGGTTAAGATCATCAAGACTCTGATGCCCCAGTGAATTTATGCTTTTGAACTGTGGTGTTGGAGAAGACTCTTGAGAGTCCCAGGGAGTGCAAGGAGATCAAACCAGTCAATCCTAAAGGAAATCAGTCCTGAATATTCATTAGAAAGACTGATGCTGAAGCTGAAACTCCAATACTTTGGCCACCTGATGTGAAGAACTGATTCATTTGAAAAGACCCTTGTGCTGGGAAAGATTGAAGGCAGGAGAAGAAGGGAACGATAGAGGATGAGATGGTTGGATGGCATCACCAACTTGATGGACATGAATTTGAGTAAACTCTGGGAGTTGGTGATGGACAGGGAGGCCTGGTGTGCTGCAGTCCATGGGGTTGCAAAGAGTCGGACATGACTGAGCAACTGAACTGAAATGAACTGATACCACAGCCATTACTAGTGAATGTAACTCATCTGGCTCCCCGGTTGGATACACAACAAGCCAGTAGTAAAGCCAAAATTTTAATTCCCAGATTTTCCAAACTCTGTGATTTTTTTATTTCAAGACTCCCTTAGTGAAAGAAAATGGGTATATCTTTTCTCAGAATGTTATGCCTCAATGGGATAAGGTTTAATTGGGAGCAGTTTAGTTCTAACTTATGCTCTGTTTCATAGTATGAGGTGTACAGTCATTGTCAACTTAGTGAATTATTCCTCTCCTTGGGAGACCTCCAGAAGTCCCTAAGTTGTACTTATGGTTGTCAGTTTGACCTTCAGCTTTAGCAAACTTAAGGCAGTCACATTTTTAAGTGCCTTTACATCTAGAAATCCCATATTACTCCTTTTAATCTATATTTGTCTTTTGGAAATATCTTGACTCTCTCTCTCTCTCTCTCTCTCTCTCTCTATATATATATATATATATATATTGGAGAAGGAAATGGCAACCCACTCCAGTACTCTTGCCTGGAAAATTCCATGGACAGAGGCGCCTTATAGGCTACAACCCATGGGGTCGCAAAGAGTCAGACACGACTGAGTGGCTTCACTTCTTCTTCATATATATATATATATATATATATATGTGTGTATTTAGTTAATTTATTTTTTAATTGAACAATAATTTCTTTATAGTACTGTGTTATATCCTTCATTCAGAGGAGCCAAGATACTTCTAGGCAGACTCCACATGACCTTTTGGAGGGCATAGTTCAGATTATGAATGTAAAACCATTATCACAATACCTTTACAAAGAACTTAGATTTATCCTTTAATAGTTTAGTTCAACAAATACTAGACATGAAGATGGGAAAGAGTTCCTGGTCTTTCCACTATACTAACATTCAGAGTAACTCTTGGAAAACAGAGGTCAAATTATAAATTAAGTGGTTCTGGTTTTGTGCAGATGGACAGATCATGAAACTAAACTACTTTGGGAATGTTTTTATAAGGAGCTATAGTGGTGTCATTAAGACAATAGCCAGTTATTCAAGTGTAAAAATTATTGTGTGGCTGCTGGCATAGGCTTTCTGGAGGAACGGGATTAAGGTAACTAATTGAACAATGTTGGGCTGTGCTTTAGTCTCTCTACTTGTATTTCTAATCATTCAAAGAATCATCGATCTCTAGCAGGCTAAAAATATTCCCCTGATTCTTACAAAATGCACTGTATTAAGGACTGCCCTTAGATTAAGCTGGAAGCATTTCCATGGTGAGTGTAGCAGATGGCGCTAGGGTGCAGCACTCATGGTCTTATAGAGCTGCTCAAGGAAGCTAGTCCACAATGTCTGGAGGAATAGGCAGATGCTTAGCCTTCACTCTTCTGTCCTCCCAGTGAAACTTCCAGGCATTTTGGCAAAAAGTTCTCAACAGCTGAGATTTAGATTCTTAGAACATCTTTTGGTGATGACCAGGTGATCCTTGAGAGCACCATGAGCCTGTTGCACCTAGACAGTCCTGGCCTGGAACTTTAAGAAACTGAGGGGAGTTAAGAAACTGCATCCCCATCTCAGTGAAACTAGAAAAAAATAATCAATTTTTTTTTAAAAAGGAAACCGCCTCCCCCTGGGAGAAGCACAGCACCCTCCCTGTCGCCGGACACCCTCCATGCATTACACTCTTGAGCATTTGAAGCTTGCTGATATTTGCATTCAGTCAAGGTGCCAGTGGTCTAGGGAAACCTTTCTTCTGATTCTGTGATTTGATTTTAAATTTTTATTGGGATATAGTTGATTTCCAATGTCATGTTAGTTTCAGGTATACAGCAAAGTGAATCAGTTATACATACACATGTATCTACCCTTTTTTTAATAGATTGTTTCCCCATATAGGCCTTTAACAGAGTATTGAGTAGAGTTCCCTGTGCTACACAGTAGGTTCTTATTAGTTATCTATTTTATATATATAATGTCAATCCCAATCTCCCAATTCATCCCTTTGCACTGATTCTGTGATTCCATAAACTGGTAACAGCTTTTTGTCACGTGAAGCTGCATAGAGCATGGTGACTGAGGTGTCTTGGTAGACTGCCCCTGTCCTAATGAGTTCTTCTAACAGTTAACAGTGCAGAGAGTGGAGGTATGGCCTGTGATTTTCCAGAGGTTTCTAATCAGTGGTAAATATGGCTTTCCTTTGTGGTGCGTTTGTCACATTTCCATCCCTGCCTGCTTTTTCCTGTAGGAACGGAAGTTTGTAGGTGGATCTGGTCAAGTAAGCGAACGGATAATGCAACTCCTAGGGGACAGGGTGAAACTGAGGAGTCCTGTCACTTACGTTGACCAGTCAAGTGAAAACATCACCATAGAGACCCTGAATCGTGAACTTTATGAGGTAATTCAGTTTTGTCAAAAGAAATATGTATTATGGGAATTCCCTGATGGTCAGTGGTTAGGACTTGGGGCACAAGTTCCATCCCCTGGTTAGAGACCTAAGATCCTGCCTGCCTCACGGTGTGGCCCATAAATAAATAAAATTTAAAGAGTTTATATTAAGTAGGTCTCTGATAGCCTGGTGGCTCAGATGGTGAAGAATCTGCCTGCAATGCAAGAGACCTGGGTTCGATCCCTGGGTGGGGAGGATCCCCTGGAGAAGGGAATGGCCACCCACTCCAATATTCTTAGCTGGAGAATCCCACGGACAGAGGAGCCTGGCGGGCTCACAAAGAGTCAGTCACGACTGAGCGACTGACGTGTTTCTGTCTTCTGCAGCTTCTAACCAAATCTAATCCAAGCAGTGGCATGATTGATGCTGGCAGGTTTCTGACTCAGTCTTCCAAATTATCAGCCTTAGTTGATGTGCCTTGTTCTGTGTTCTTGCCTCACAGTGGTCTCATACTGTACATTGTGACTGCTTAGTGTCCCTCAAAATGATAAATGTGATGTTTCATGTCCCCTGCAAAGACTGTGGCTCACATTTGAGATGGTATTTTGTGTCTGTTTGTTTCAGTGCCGATATGTCATTAGCGCCATCCCACCAACTTTGACTGCCAAGATACACTTTAGACCAGAGCTTCCATCAGAGCGAAACCAGCTGATACAGCGTCTTCCAATGGGGGCTGTCATTAAGTGCATGATGTATTACAAGGAGGCCTTTTGGAAGAAAAAGGGTAGGCTGTGTTTATTCATTTTGAAATTGTATTGAGAAGACTGCACTCTTTTTTAGGAACGTATCAGTTCAGTTCAGTAGGAACATATACTATACATTGAACAGAAAAAGATGTGTTTCCAGTTGGTAGAGAAAGGATCAGAAATCTTAGTCTGTCCATCTCTTCATAGTCCCCAGCAACAGAAAATGGCCCCAAGAGTGCTTGCTGGCAGTGAGAGGCAAGGAAGCAGGCCCTCCAGTTGCAGGGCCACATTGCCCAGGCCCCTGGCATATGTCTCACCACTTCCTCTTCATGAGCGGAGTGAGACAAAGGACCACCGTGAAAGAGCACCCCTTTGAAGTGACACATTCCTGGGCCCCACTTGCTTACTAGCTGTGTTGCCTCAGGTGACACTTCACCTCTCAGCCTCAGCCTCTGTATAAAATGATAACAATGAGACTTCCTGTCGGGCATGAGGCAGGGTCTGGGCGGATATAGTGTCGGTTGTTGCTAAGCCTTCATCTCATATTAAAAGGATTCCTTCTTGCCACTTCTTCCCTGGTTTCCCAGAGGCGATTCCTTCTAACACACCCTACTATTTCTTGTGTATTCCACAACTCCAAGGCCATCTTAAAATTTTACTCATACATTGATCATACCTGACCTTTATGCAAAGGTCATCGAGATGGGTCATTTTCTAATGTGTCTGGGTGACCAGACATCCTTGTTTAATCAGTGAGTGTATTTAATGGGAAAGAACTTCTAGGATCAGGGCAAAGACCAATAGTTTAAGTTTTGCCTTCCTTTTAGTGAAATAGTTTTATATATATACTTTAAAATGTCCTTCCTAAATCCCTGATGAAGTTTCTCAATCTCTTATTATTTTTCTTCCGGTTAAGATTACTGTGGCTGTATGATCATCGAAGATGAGGAAGCTCCAATTTCAATAACGTTGGATGATACCAAGCCAGATGGATCGCTGCCTGCTATCATGGGGTAAGAGAGACCTGGATGTTCTGCATTTTGCAAACTATGTTGGTGTCTTGGTGTGGGACCTGGCAGAGCATGTTGTTTCGGACTCAAGCTCAAGCAACAGTAAGTAACCCTATAGACAACATATCATGTTTTCATGTATGGTAATATTAGAGTCGTAGAGTACGTGGCACGAGAACACTGGGAAACTTTACTAAAGTGAACGCCACTTTGAACTTGTGTCCATCGATTTCTTTCCCCCATGAAACTTACACGTGGAGGACAAGAGTGAAAAATACAGCTAGACAGATGGCATGGTAGACCACTTTGCCTACAGAATGTTTATAGCCATTCTGGAACGAGAACTATTTTGTCCTGTAAAACCTTCCAAAGTTATGTTTTCTGGGCTCTAGTCCTCTCTCCATACTAGACATCACTACATAGCAAAGGTTAATATTTTAATTGTTGGAATTCCCTGGTGGTCCAGTGGTTAGGACTCCAAGCTCTCAATGCCAAGGGCCCCGATCCAATCTCTGGTCGGGAAACTAAGATTCCACAAGCCATGTGGCATGGCCAAAAGAAAAGAAAAGAAAAATCTGTTCACTGTTACCCTGGGAGATAAGATGAATGACCAATGAAGTGCAGCTTGAAGGAGAGCCAGCCAGGCCTTGAATGTAGGGCACTTTTTCCAGTAAGTCACTCCATGGCTGTCCTCCATGAGGAATGGTGCCAGGGCAAGGTTCTGTGTCTGAAAGAGGAACTCTCTTTTCCTTTCCTGCCTCACACAGCTGCTCTGCCCTCTGGAGACTAGGGGTCCAGGGAGGGAATCGGAGCTCCCACAAAGAAATTTCCAAGGAGTGCCATAGCCTCCCAGTTGTCATACATTTTAGTCCGCCTCAAAGCAATACCAACAAAAGGGCTATGTATTCTAGCACGTTGCAATAAAAGAGCACAACTTCTCTAGCAGTCAAGTGACTTTTGGAGACCATTGGTTTTCCCCTGTGCCCCAGGAGAGTTAAGCTCATGTGCATTGTGTCATTGAAGGGAAATTACAAAATCAAAAGGCGCACACCTATGACCCTAGGGACTTAGAAAGCAGACTCTGCTACTGGACTGCCAGCAAAACATTTTGTAACCGCTTCTCTCTCTGCAAGATGTAAGAAGGAGCACCAGCCTCCCTGGCAAGGGCAGGTGCTCACAATGTAAAGATTATAGGAACATTGTACCCTATTCATCTCTGACCCCACTGGGCAAGAAAATACGTAGATTGTTTGGGGAGTTTGCCGTCCCTTTTTATGTGCCAAAGAAAAGCAAGAAGTTGAGACAGAGGTTTCTGAAGACTACTGGTCAAGACCTATCTGACTGTAGATGAAAGAATATTGATGTTTTTCTTGCCCTGGGAATGAAATACTGTGGCATCCGCTGTTCTGGGCTTTCTTTAGCTTTATTAACAAGGATATGGGCTTCCCTGGTGGCTCAGATGGTAAAAAGTCTCCGCTTGCAATATGGGAGACCTGGGTTCGATCCCTGGGTAGGGAAGATCCCCTGGAAGAGGGCATGGCAACCCACTCCAGTATTCTTGCCTGGAGAATCCCCAAAGACAGTGAAGCCTGGCAGGCTACAGTCCATGGGTCACAAGGAGTTGGACACGACTGAGTGACTAAGCACAGCACAGCAACAAGGATACGGATTGCAGAAGCCTTCTAGATGGTAATGGGTTTATTTATGCAGCTCCTGCAGTCCATGGGGTCCCAAAAAGTCAGGCACAACTGAGCAACTAACACTTACACTTAGACACTGATATTCTAATCTGTTTTATCTGGACAATTGCTTCCACCCTGTTCTTGCATTGAAGCTATATTGCCTCCACCCTGCTCTCTGCTCTAAGCAATGAAAGCCTTGAAGATAGGGATGCTGTAATTGCCCAGCACTGTGTGCGATAACTACTTGCCTTTGGAAACTAGAAAGGACCTTGTACTTTAGAGCTGTGAAATGTTCCCACCCCAAAGCCAGGGTGTATAATTTCCCCAATAAAACACCAAAGAAAGTTGGATGATAATTGTCCATTCTTACAGTTAGATCAAAGAGGTTATTTCATTCAGGACTTGAGATTTGACAGACAGAGCCAACACTCACTGCCCTTTAGAAAAGGAACTGTGAAAAAAAAGAAAAAAAAAAAAAAAGAAAAGAAAAGGAACTGTGAAAAGCACCCAGGATCTAAAAGGCTTTCAGATAGATCATTTAGTCTTCTATCAGCTATTGGTGATTTTCACTGAAATACCACGTACGATTGTTGCATAAACCTAAAATTTAACTAAAATCATTATTACTATGGCTTCCCAGGTGGTGCAGTGGTAAAGAACCTGCCTGCCAGTGCAAGAGATGTAAGAGATGTGGGTTTGATCCCTGGGTTGGAGCCAGGTGAGCTACGGTCCACAGGGTCACAAAGAGTCAGACATGACTGAAGTGACTTAGCACCTAGCACCTTACAAGCAAGCCACAACATAAAGTGTTAGTTAAATCAAGCAAAACCATGACTATATCTCCCAGAGTTCAGTGGTTCAAATTTCTTAAACATTCCACAGCTTCCTCTGAAATACTGTTCTCTGGGTGAACACAAATGCATTTTATATCTTTGCTTCCCAGAAAGATCTCAAATAACAACTCTAAAGGAATGGTCAATCAAATTGAGGAACAGTTTAATTGGGGGAGACGGAATTGAGGGAGAGGACAAAATTTCTGTCTTCATCCCTTGCATTTTCAGTCTTGATCTACTTGTCTTTGTCTAGAACAACAAAAAAAAATACAATTTTAAAACTTTTCTTAAATGGAGAAATCACTCCATTGTCCTTTAGCTCATTTGGATTTTTTGGCAAGCTTTGTAATCATAGTATAACTAAGGATTTCTTGTTACAATTCCATTCTTTAAAATATACATGCAATTAATAATAGCATAATAAGTAGAATCACTGCAGATGGTGACTGCAACCATGAAATTAAAAGATGCTTACTCCTTGGAAGGAAAGTTATGACCAACCTAGATAGCATATTGAAAAGCAGAGACATTACTTTCCCAACAAAGGTCCGTCTAGTCAAGGCTGTGGTTTTTCTAGTGGTCATGTATGGATGTGAGAGTTGGACTGTGAAGAAAGCTGAGCACCGAAGAATTGATGTTTTTGAACTGTGGTGTTGGGGAAGACTCCTGAGAGTCCCCTGGACTGCAAGGAGATCCAACCAGTCCATTCTGAAGGAGATCAACCCTGGGATTTCTTTGGAAGGACTCATGCTAAAGCTGAAACTCCAGTACTTTGGCCACCTCATGTGAAGAGTTGACTCATTGGAAAAGACTCTGATGCTGGGAGGGATTGGGGGCAGGAGGAGAAGGGGACGACAGAGGATGAGATGGCTGGATGGCATCACTGACTCAATGGACATGAGTCTGAGTGAATTCCAAGAGTTGGTGATGGACAGCGAGGCCTGGTGTGCTGCAGTTCATGGGGTCGCAAAGAGTCTGACACGACTGAGTGACTGAACTGAACTGAACTGAATAAGTAGAATCTACTTGATCAAAGGGAAGCAGACGGATCATAACTGAGTTTTACAGAGTCACTGAATTTGAGGACTGTGCTGGACTGGTTTCCCAGGAAGTCAACTTGGAGGTGGAGATTTGGGTTTAGGAGGTTCATCAGGAATTGCTCTGTGGAGTGCTGCCTGGGCTTCCCAGCTGGCGCTAGTGGTAAAGAACCAGCCTGTCAATGCAGGAGATACAAGAGATGCGGGTTCTATCCCTGGATTGGGAAGATCCCCTGGAGAAGGGAATGTCAACCCACTCCAGTATTCTTGCCTGGAGAATCCCATGGACAGAGGAGCCTGACAGGCTACAGTTCATAGGGTTGCACAGAGTTGGACACGACTGAAGTGACTGAGCACACAGACACATACTGCCTGTGGGGGAGGGAAGGAATCAGGATTGGCCAGAGGGAACGGTTGGGCTCCAGTGTTGTCCCAACAGAGGCCTCAAAGTAAGGATTGCCTTTCAGAAGTGTCTGCACTGGGTGTCTGCACTGTGCAGTAGGCTTTGGTACCCATTGCACTCTGGCATTCATTCTGAGAAGGAGTGGGACCTTTCACCAGGCAGTTCTCTGCTGCAGAGTGTAATTGCTAGGGAGGGGTTTGGCTGTGAGCTGAGGGTAATGAGTGTTTGGTCCTGAAGAGGAATCTGGGTGGCCCACCATGGCATCAACTTCAGGCACTTTATTATTATTTTTTTTGGGGGGGGGGCATGCCTTTGGCATGTGGGATCTTAAATCCCTGACAGAGGATTGAACCCATGCCCCCTGCAGTGGAAGCTCGGAGTCCTAACTTCTGGACCACCAGGGAATTCCCAACAAGCACTTTTTGATATTTGTTTTTCCAGCTTTTATCAAGTAACTTGACAGATGGCAACAGTCATTACCAGGCTCATCATTTAACGCAACATTAATTCATCTACATAGTCAATTTCCTACTGTATGCCAAGAACTGTACTGAACTTTGGCTATAAAATATTGAGTAGGTAGTGATCTGTTGTTTAGGAGCCCACCCCTGGCAGGGGTTTTGGACCCAGAAGCAGATGAGGACAGCTTGGCATTTGCTCTAGGATATGGAAATAATGGGAGAGTGTATTAGTGCTGAGTACAGTAAGTCCCCTATGTACATACCTTCAAGTTGTGAACTTTCAAAGATACAAACGTGGGTGCAAGCCCCATATGCCAGCTGTTGTACTATACTCCTGCACTTTTCTAGGTACTGTACTGTAAGATTAAAAGTGTTCATTTCTGTGTTTGTTTTTTATATGTTATTTGTGTGAAAAATATTATAAGCCTGCTTCCCTTGTAGCTCAGTTGGTAAAGAATCTGCCTGCAGTGAGGGAGACCCAGGTTCGATCCCTGGATTGGGAGGATCCCCTGGAGAAGGAAATGGCAACCCACTCCAGCATCCTTGCCTGGAAAATCTCATGGACAGAGGAGCCTGGTGGGCTGCAGTCCATGGGGTTGCAAAGAGTTAGGCACGTCTGAGTGACTGACACTTACTTACTTATTATTATTAGAGTATAGTACTATATAACTGATTGTATTAGTTGGGTACCTAGGCTAACTATGTTGGACTTACGAAAAAATTGGATTTACAGATGCATTCTTGGAATAGAACTTGCTTGTATTTAGGGTATTACTGTAGATATAGGCAAGAACACTTTAAAAAGAGGCAACTCTTAAGATAAACCACTGTCACCTAATCATTCAAACGTAATTTCTCTCCCCAGCTTCATCCTCGCTCGAAAAGCTGACCGCCTTGCTAAAGAGCATAAAGATATAAGGTAAGAATTTACATCTGAAACGTGTAAAAGGTTAGCTTTATATTGTGCTTGTTGCACTAACAACAGTATAATAACATTATGAAAAATGCAGTAATTTGTTAATCTCAAAATCCTAACAAGTCAACCTTTTTGTATTTTGCTAGCCCCCCTTTTGACTCACTCCTGCCCACATGCATATATTAATTTAGTTTTACATCTCTGTGTTTGTTTTACAGGGGTTGAGAGGTAGGGTTTCTCAGTAAGATGGATGGAGAAAAATCGTAAAAACAATGTTAGCTCTGAATAAAGCTTAAGAGGCCAAGTCCCAATGACCTTTATTCCATCTCCAAGGTTCTCCAACATGTACTTTTTTCTGAAAAGCAGAACACCCTACATAGGTTTTCAAACCTATTGCACATTTGTCAGCAAGGTGATGTCTCGGCTTTTTAATATACCATCTAGGTTTGTCATAACTTCCCTTACAAGGTGCAAGCGTCTTTTAATTTCATGGCTGCAGTCACCATCCACAGTGATATTGGAGTCCAAGAAAATAAAATCTGTCACTACTTCCACTTTTTCCCCTTCTATTTGTCATGAAGTGGTGGGACCAAATGCCATGATCTTAGTTTTTTGAATACTGAGTTTTAAGTCAGCTTTTTCACTCTCCTCTTTCACCCTCACCAAGAGGCTCTTTAGTTCCTCTTCATTTTCTGCCATTAGAGTGGTATCATCTGCATATCTGAGGGTGTTGATGTTTCTCCTGGTAGTTTTGGTTCCAGCTTGGGATTCATCCAGTCCAGCATATAAGTACTCTGCATATAAGTTAAATAAACAGGGTGACAGTACACAGCCTTATCATACTCCTTTCCCAATTTGGAACCAGTCTATTGTTCCATGTCTGGTTCTAACTGTTGCTTCTTGTCCTACACACAGGTTTCTCAGGAGACAGGTAAGGTGGTCTGATATTGCCATCTCTTTAAGAATTTTCCACAGTTTGTTGTAATCCACACAGTCAAAGGCTTTAGTGGAGTCAATGAAGCAGATGTTTTTCTGGAATTCCCTTGCTTTCTCTATGATCCAGCAGATGTTGGCAATTTGATCTCTGGTTCCTCTGCCTTTTCTAAATCCAGCTTGTACATCTGGAAATTCTCAGTTCATGTACTACTGAAGACTAGCTTGAAGGGTTTTGAGCATAACCTTAGTAGCATGTGAAATGAGTGCAATTGTATGGTAGTTTGAACATTCTTTGGCATTACCCTTCTTTGGGATTGGAATGAAAAATGCCTTTTTCCAGGTCTCTGGTCACTACTGTTTTCCAAATTTGCTGGCATATTAAGTGCAGCACTTTAACAGCATCATCTTTTAGGATTTGAAATAGCTCAGCTGGAATTCCATCACCTCCACTAGCTTTGTTCATAGCAATGCTTCCTAAAGCCCACTTGACTTCACACTCCAGGATGTCTGGCTCTAGTTGAGTGACCACATCATCATGGTTATCTGGGCCATTAAGGCCTTTTTTGTATAATTCTTCTGTGTATTCTTACCACCTATTCTTAATCTCTTCTGCTTCAGTTAGGTCCTTACAATTTCTGTCCTTTATCTTGCCCATCCTTGCATGAAATGTTCTCTTGATGTCTCCAGTTTTCTTGAAGAGATACCTAGTATTTCCCATTCTGTTGTTTTCCTCTATTTTTGCATTGTTCATTTAAGAAGACCGTATCTCTCCTTGTTATTCTCTGGAACTCTGCATTCAGTTGGGTATATCTTTCCCTTTCTCGCTTGCCTTTCACTTTTCTTCTTTCCTCAGCTATTTGTAAAGCCTCCAGAGACAACCACTTTGCCTTCCTGCATTTCTGTTCTTGGGGATGGATTTGGTTACTGCCTCCTGTCCAATGTTACAAACTTCTGTCCGTAGTTGTTCAGGCACTTTCTCTACTGGATCTAACCCCTTGAATCTATTCATAGCCTCCGTTGTATAATTGATTTAGATCATACCTGAATGGCTTCGTGGCTTTTCCTAGTTTCTTCAATTTAAGTCTGAATTTTGCAATAAGGAGCTCATGATCTGAGCCATAGTCAGATCTGGTCTTGTTTTTGCTGACTGTATAGAGCTTCTCCATCTTTGGCTGCAAAGAATATAATTAATCTGATTACATCTGGTGATGTCCATGCATAGAGTCATCTCTTGTATTGGTGGAAAAGGGTGTTTGCTATAACCAGTGTGTTCTCTTGACAAAACTCTGTTAGCCTTTGCCCTGCTTCATTTTGTACTCCAAAGGCCAAACTTGCCTGTTACTCCAGGTATCTCTTGACTTCCTACTTTTGCATTCCAACCCCCACATGATGAAAAAGGCATCTCTTTTTTGGTGTTAGTTCTAGAAGTCATGTAGGTCTTCATGGAACTATCCCTTTTTCAGCATTACTGCTTGGGTCATAGACTTACTGTGATTAGATTACCATGATGTTGAATGGTTTGCCTTGGAAATGAACTAAGATCATTCTGTCATTTTTGAGATTGCACCCAAGTACTACATTTCAGACTCTTTTGTTGACTATGAGGGCTACTCCATTTCTTTGAAGGGATTCTTGCCCACAGTAGTTGATTGATTGATGGTCATCTGAATTAAATTCGCCCATTCCTGTCCATTTTAGTTTACTGATTCCTAAGATGTTGATGTTCACTCTTGCCATCTCCTGCTTGACCACATCCAATTTACCTTGATTCATGCACCTAACATTCCAGGTTCCTATGTAATATTGTTCTTTACAGCATTGGACTTTAGTTTCACCACCAGATACATCCACAACTGAGCATCATTTCTGCTTTGGCCCAGCTGCTTCTTTCATTCTTTCTGGAGATATTAGTAACTGCCCTCTACTCTTCGCCAGTAGCATATTGGACACCTTCCAACCTGGGGGGGCTCATCTTCTGGTGTCATATCTTTCTGCCTTTTCATACAATTCATGGGGTTCTCACAGTCAAAATACTGGAGTGGTTTGCCATTCCCTCCTCCAGTGGACCACATTGTCTCAAAACTCTTCACTATGACCCTTCCATCTTGGGTGGCCCTGCACGATATGGCTCATAGCTTCATTGAGTTATGCAAACCCTTTCATTACGACAGGGATAACCCTAAATCCTTTGTTAGCTTTTGAAGAGGGTGTGCATGCAAATATATACTTCTGTCCGCATTTGATTTAAAAATTAAGCAGCAAATCAACTAGCAAACCTTGCTTTGAGAGTTACTTTGATGACTTTGCAAGTTAGGGAAAGGCCGCAGACGTTCCCACATTTGCACATGAGTTTGTTTATTTGAGCAACCATGAGATTTGATGTCAGGAAAGGGGAACTGTTTTAGTGTCTGCCTACTCACTCAATAGAGGAAGAAGTTGGGGGTCTGGCAATGGGGAATGATTTGTTCAAGGCTCCATAGCCAGCTTGTGACAAAGTCACGAATAGCATCTAATGTGTATTTTTTTTCATTATGTCATACTAAGCTTGACATTTTCTTTTGGATTTCCTGCCTTCCCTCCTTATTAATAGTAAAATAAATACCAGCCTGGATGTAGACATTTGGTTTTGATTCCACATAGTGGCTAAACTTCTCAAAAGTTTTTATAAGGCAAAACCACTTAGAATTCTGAATGTCATTGACTCAAGTAATAGTTCCCAGAACGAACTGCGTCAACATTTCCCAAAGGATGTTTGGAAAATATATTTTTTCTGAGGCTGATAGATTATGATTTGGTAGGTTAGGCGTGGGGCCTGAGTATTTGCATATTTTAACAAGCCTTTTGAGTAATTATGATGAGCAGCCAGGTTTAGAAACCAGTAGGTATGTCCAACTTGCACAGTGACTTCTTTTGTACATCATTAAAGTATGTTCTGTTATTTTTAGAGCCCAGCTAAGCAACCAGTGCATTGTTGTACCATCCTTATCTTATATACCTTTTCTAAAAATTTTTTATATTAATGGGAGGAAGGGATGGAGAAGATAATTTCCTATGTGTTCATTAGAACTAATCATTGACTCATTTAATAATGTGAAATACAGTCAATAATGACAAATTTCTATGATAACTGGTTTACTGTTCTTGAATGAAAAGTTAACTATAGAGTAGTTTGATTACATTTTAGAGTTCACTCTATTTTAACAAAGATGTTATTACATGTACCTAAAGTAAGTGAAGCATTGTTAAGTTTTCAGGATAATGATTGTCAATATTTTTGTTTTCTTATTGACTCAAAATGTCAGAATTATTTCTTGTAACACTCATGTGAAGTAGGTAAGAATCAGTCATATCATAGAGTAGAAAAGAGGGTACCACACTGGACTGAGGATGGATTTTGATTCAGTAAATTTTTATTGAGCACTTACTACAAGTGGGATGCTCAGGAGAGTAGACCCTTGACCCTGCCATTAATGAGCTGAGTGATGTTGAGCTAGTCTCTTGAGCATACTGAGCCTCAGTCTCCTCATGTCTGAAATGAATGGCTTGGATTACACAGAGAGAGACAGACAAGTACACAGTAGTCTTGAGACTTCTTCCAGTTCTGCCTTTCCTTTATCATTATTGAGCTGTAGTATGAACAGCTCCTTGAAGGACAGTGAATCTTGCCTGTCTGTACTGGAACTTAAATAGCTATCTAATGATGTGTGACATCACCTCAGAAGTGGCATTTGTCTCTCCCTTAAAGCCTCCCATGGTAAAGTGGTGTCGGTAAAGAACATTTACCCTTCTGCGTCATTCCACCTCCTCTTGATTTACTACTACATAGCCACGAGATGGAAACTCTAGGAGTTGCATAAATCATGTGAGTGTGAGCATTCAGATAAATGTATAAAGTTACACTTTGTCCAACATTATTCAGAGAAATTGGGAACACCTGTGAAATTGGGAACACTTGTTTTCTATTGTAACTGGCAACATGAAATTGGCATCTTTTAAAATTTATTTTTAATAACTATAACCTTTCCTTACCTCCTTCCTTCCCGCCAATATTTTTTTTGCCATTTGTCTCTTTAGCTTTTAATGCTTATCTTACAGATTTGGATTAAACCCTTTACCACATTTTTAGCAATTTTCTTCCAGTCGTTTATTAGTGTATAAGAAAG
The DNA here is from genome assembly GCF_032405125.1 of Capricornis sumatraensis. NCBI lineage: Eukaryota > Metazoa > Chordata > Mammalia > Artiodactyla > Bovidae > Capricornis > Capricornis sumatraensis. The sequence continues at coordinate 100,356,028 of NC_091092.1, read as the reverse complement.
TATTTTGGAGCACTTTCAATATTTAACCTATATAAAGACTAAAAAAGATAAATACCTAAAGTGTATAACTGGATCAGTGTTAACCTGTTTAAACAATTTCTAAAACAGAACTATTCATTTCCAAAATAGGTAATTTTAGTAAATTAGAGCTTTTAAACTTTACCAAGAGTGATTGTGAGTTTAAAATGTATCTGTTTCAAGAAGTGCTTAGATAGGGAATTCTCTGACAGTCCAGTGGTTAGGACTCAATGCTTTAACTTCTGGTTCAATCCCTGGTTGGGGAACTAAGATCCTGCAGGTCAAATGGCATGGCCAAATAAAAATAAATAAATTAAATGGTAAATTTGTTTTAACAAAGAAGTGCTTAGATGAATAAAACTATTGATTTTTAAGATATAGTATGTGCCATGTTCTGTGCTGGTCATTTGCACAATGAATTATGAGGGTAGTCAGAGACTGTTTTAAGGTAATATCACATCACACATCATGCCCACTGCCCCTCCATGCCCTTAGGACCCAGTACTGTGTCCACAGACCATTCTGTCAAGTGACAGATTACTACCCTGGAATGACCATAAGCCTCTCCTAGTATAGCATGTGTTATGTTACATTTTAAAGATTAAATGAGCTTTATATGTTGGTAGATATTTAAAACATAAACATAGGATAGTTAAAAGACACCATCATACTTACTATAGACTTATAAAAGGGATTACTTTAGGATTTTACATATTTCCAAATAGTGAGTTAGAATCAATTCCTAAAACTGAGTTTAATTCAATCTCATTTTCTCCATTTTAATCTTGATTAGATATGGTAGTAGGTAGTGTAAGAGGCAAAACTGTAAAAGAGAACAAACAGTCGGTTGAATCTTCAAAGCACATAACTGTGTCGGGAAAAAGAGAGTTAATTTGAGGGCAGAGATTCAAGGAACTGGTCATTTAGTGTAGTGACTGAAGGCCATTGATTTTAATTTTTCACTTAATAAATCTGGTTCATTGCAAGAACCCTGGAACTCACTGTGTTTATTCCATACTCATCAGTCATTACTTCCTTCACATTCTTTGGTTCTTTTTTTTTTTTTATAGAAAAAGGAAAATCTGTGAACTGTACGCCAAAGTGCTAGGATCTCAAGAAGCTTTACATGTAAGAAATCCCCATCTTTAATCCCTAGCAGGTTCTGCTCTGTTTGCTCTGAGTGGTAAAGCAAAGCAGATTCTGGTTTCCTGACAGTCTTATGAAGAGAGTATAAAGGGATATGCTTACTGGAGGATTAACTTCAGCAGTCACAAAGGGCCATTAAAACGCTGCTGTCGGTGGATGCAATTTCTGATGCAACAGTTCCTTGGGCTGTTTAAATGTTCGCTGAATAACTGGCAGCCAGTAGTAATGAGAGGCAGAAGCTGCAGGTATTATCTCCAGGGTGACTGAGATCAGTCCCTGGAACAGAGGCCCTGCCCTCTTGTCAGTGTCAACTGATCACTGCCAAATAAAATCCCAGCTATATCATTATTTGTTGATGCAGGCACAGCAGTATATACTTGATAAGATAGACTGAATCTGGACTCTCTGCCCAGGTCAAAGTCATACTAATTTGTTTTTCCATCTGCAGACTCAATTTACACTTCATTCAGGAATTTCAGTGCCCTCAGTCTACCACTGAAAGCAATTAAGAGAATGAAATTCTTTTTAAAGACCCAAGCAGAGAGTGGGGGGCTCTTCCAGGGGATTTTCTCTGAACTGTTGGAAGACTAAACTTGCGTTAGGGAAATCAGAGAAGGTCCTCTCACATCCCTTGGAAAATATTTTTCATCTTTAACTGTCCTCTTTTTAATAGGATTCCCATCATTCACATTGCCAGCTGAGAGAAGTGGTTCTGAAAAGAAGCCTTTTTCTTAGACACTATGCTTGCCTTCTACCTTCTCCCTTCTACCCCCACCCCTTTTTTTAGCAGTAATGCCCTGGTAGATGGGGAAGTAAGGTCTGTTATTTAAAGAATGCAGAGATTTAAGCAGACCCTTCCAGAACCCGATTGTTGATAGAGTCTTAAAGACTTCAGAATCCACATAGAGATACCCTCTCTTCCAGATATTGGAATACTTCCTGTCTCTCCTAGGCAAGAGGTTGAGAAAGTCAAAGTATATGTGTTTTGTCTGTTGGTACCTCACAAAAGGCCATTACTTGGTACTGTCATGTTTCCCCCTAAGTTAGAAAACCAGGAACTACTTTAAAAAAATAAACTTCAAACTTTTTGTTACAGTAAAGCACATAAGAGCCTTTATTGTTGACTGGCAGCATTTCAGCTTTGTCTTCCCTTTGAAATTTTCTCCCCACTGAACTGCAGCCAGTGCACTATGAAGAGAAGAACTGGTGTCAGGAGCAGTACTCCGGAGGCTGCTACACTGCCTACTTCCCCCCAGGGATCATGACTCAATATGGAAGGTACTACCCAAACACTACACCAATAGATACCAGATGTGTGCCAAGCTTAAAGCTAGATGAGCCAAGCTCAGGGGGATTTTAGAAACAGGAATCAACATTCCTATATGTAATGTCCCAGATAGTTTGTATATTCTAGGTGTCCATAGGAAAAGAAGTATGTCTCTACGTAGAACAGTCCCTGGCAGCACATAGAACAATTGCAGAGCGCACTGGTGAGGAATTCAGGGGTCATTGGTTTACGTGAGGATCCTGCAAGCTGCAGTGTCCTCCAAGGGGCCTTCTTGAGCTCAACTAAACATTTAGTCTTGCACAACTACCCTAGGCTCCTGGGCACCAATCTACAGAGAAGGACATGGGCTAAAGATGTCTTGCCAGCATCAGACATCATGGGGAAGCATCTCACTGTGTACAGCTAAGGTGTGAGCAGTTGACATGCACACAAGATGGGAGAATTCACCTTAGCTTAGAAACCCCTTAGGTCACAGGAGCCTTTGTGTCTTAAAACAGCCTCATAGGCAGTGTCTAGGATCCTCACAAAGGACATGCCCAGTTAAGAGGCAGCATGCTCAAGAAAGCCCAAACATTTCCCAGATATTTAGACTCTTTCCAGATATTTGCAATTTATGAGTTTTCCCAGCCTAGATACAAGCTACCAGTGAGGGGTGGAGGACAGCCATTTTTACCATAAGCAGCAGTTGCCTGGTAACATATATGGCCTTATGCTTTCATCAGGTTTCTAGAGGAACAGACCTAAAATGTTAACTCAAGGTCATGTGTGTCCACAGAGAAGGAAGAAGGGTTTGTTAATCCTTTCCTTGTATGAGCTTTTCATTTGTTTTTCTTAATTGAATTATTAATTATGCAATGATTTTAGTTCAATAGACACATGTAGTATTTCAGTGAAAGTCATCAATATCTGATGCAAGATTAAACAATTCATGGGAAACCCTATTTAGGTCTTGGGTGCTTTTTACAATTCCTTTTCCAAAGGGCAGTTAGTGTTGGCTATTTCTGTCAAATCTCAAGCCAAGAATGAATAGCCTTTGTTAGTGATAACAGTATTGATGAGGTGGAGTGGTTCTGGAATCAAAGTAGAAGTCTAGGAGATGGGACTAGGATCAGGGATAGATGAAGCCAAGGATTCCTGAGTCAGAAAAAGGCATTACAGCAGGTTGAGGTGATGTCCTTTGGGGTGGAGGTACATGGTTTAGGAGATTTCATGCAAGTGGCTGTAAGAATCAAAGCCAACAAGGTAGGAGGGGACAGTGGCTCATTCAGCCCAGCCTTTACGTGATTCTTTTCACCAAGACCTCTTTGTAAGAGAAAGCCCATTTCACTACCCTCAGCCAGTCTCTGGATACATCCATAGAAGCTAATTGTACAGAGGTTTGTTTGTTTGTTTGTTTGTTTTTAATTGTAATTGATTTACTGTGTTTTGTTAATTTCTGCCATACAGGAAAGTGACTCAGTTATGCATTTTACACATTCTTTTTTATATTTGTTTCCAGTATGGTTTACCCCAGGACATTGAGTATAGCTCCCTGAGATGTATACAATAGGGCCTTGTTGTCCATCCATTCTATATGTAACAGTTTGCATCTACTAACCCAAACTCCCGAGGTTGTTCTTGAAGAAGATAGACACATAATCCTTTGGATCTCTCCTTTGCTAGAAATGAGTTCCTCTTTCTGTCTTGCTCCTCACCACCATTGTTCTTCCCGGCAGTCAGATGAGATCTCATGAAGAACATACCCCTTACTGTAGGTAGCAGAATGGACTGCAAATAGGGAACATGCAGCTAGTGAATCTGAGTGTGGGCTTAATGTATGTTCTTACATTTAAATTCTAGCTAGCTAGAAAAAGGTCTCATTACCTTTAGCGATTGATGATCTCATATCCTGATTCTCTCTGGCTTGAAAGTTCAGACCCTTTGGTGCAGACCCAGGAAACAAGGAGGAGCCTTTCACCTTTGGCTGAGTTGCATGGGAGTTTTGGAAACAATTTGGGCTTCCTTGTCTTCTGTGGGGTTTTAGGTGAGGGCCACGACTGGCTCATTTACCCTCAGTGCCTTCCCAGGTAACTGCGTGACCTCTCTGTTCCCTTGAAGGGTGATTCGCCAGCCTGTAGGCAGGATTTTCTTTGCTGGCACGGAGACTGCCACACAATGGAGCGGTTACATGGAAGGAGCAGTAGAGGCTGGTGAACGAGCAGCTAGAGAGGTAAGACAGGAAGCAAATGGCTCTCCCTCTTGAGTCCACTGACATAGTTGTCATCTGGTCTTTCCAGATCGTGCCACTGATCATCTATCTATTAATAGATGTCCGCTTCTCTGCCCCTCACTCCACTCATGAGGCTCATCTGTGGCCAGCAGGGCCTTGAATCTGTCGAAAGTACAGAACCTCATAATACCATGGCCACTTTCTTTCAAGTCTTTTCTTTTTTTACCTTTTTCTTTTTTGTTTCTTTCAGGTTTTGAATGCTTTGGGGAAGCTGGCTGCCAAAGATATCTGGATCCAAGAACCTGAAGCTGAAGTAAGTTTGGAAGCTCCATCTCTATAGACCAGGAATCGCATATAAAAATCTCAACTTCTAGCCTCTGATGTCTTTGTAGATGCCACTCTCCAGGGCAGATCCAGACACTGATTTTACAGATATATTTTACCACTCCTTATTCCTGTAAGAGTTTTTTTTGCTAATAATCTATGTTCATTCATCCAGGATGTTCCAGCTGTAGAGATCACCCCCAGCTTCTGGGAGAGAAACCTGCCTTCTGTACCAGGCCTGCTGAAGATCGTTGGGTTTTCCACATCGATGACTGCCCTGTGGTTTGTGATGTACAGATTCAGGCTGCTAAGCCGATCCTGAAGTTTTGGCTTCATGCTTTCTGCTTAGCCTTCCCTGGTATCATCAAAAGCAAATTGCTGACCCATAGAACAACCGTGCAATCAGATCATCTTTAAGTGAACCGATTTAACCCCTCAGTTTAATCTCAGTGTATGACCTCCTTAATTTCCAGAAGATCAAGCTCCATCTTGTGATTTGTCTGTAGACCAGCTCGTGTTGATTGGTAGAAAAATAACCTTGTGATCAATTTTTTAACATCAAGAAGTTAAAGTTGACATGCTCATGAGAAACAGTTTCTGTGTCCTATTTTTCTCCCCTTTAACATAAAATACCTGATGATCGCAGGAATGAAGCATTTAACTTTCTCTCTGTAGAGGTTGAGTAGATTAAGGCCCAGCCTGTGACTGTCCTTTGAAGTCCTTAGCAAAGGATAAAGTGTAGGCCCAGAGACTCGAAGCTTCCTGGGTGAGCAGCCCCCACTTTGGATAAGGGAAAGCAGTGGAGGTAGGGTTCAGGCCCTCAGACCACAACATCTTGTGGGCTGTTGTCTCAGGGATCTCTTGACCACTTCTAATTCCTGTGAAGTTTCTAGACACTGGTAGCTCAGACCGCAGAGAATCCGCCTGCAATGTAGGAGACCCAGGTTTGATCCCTGGGTCAGGAAGATCCTCTTGAGGACAGCATGGCAACCTACTCTAGTATTTTTGCCTGGAGAATTCCATGGACAGAGGAGCCTGGCGGGCTACAGTCCATGGGGTCGTAAAGAGTTGGACACAACTGAGCGACTAACACTAAAACTAAACTAAACTTCTAGTCTTCGTGCTAGTTTGCTTGCATTTTTCCTCTTTTTCTTACAGAAGACAGTGTTTACCAAGGGATGTTTAAATTGATTTGCTGTGACTGGTATGTAGCTCCCTAGATGAGCAAATAGTAGCAAGACTATCCCCCAAGAGGGCTCCCTGTTTCACTCCTCGTGAGACCGACTACAGTAGGCTTCTTCGCAAACTCCTGGAAGGTGGCCAGACATTATCTGGCCCATTGTCCTTGATAACAATTCTGCCAGTTCCAAGGAAGCAGTATTTTCCTTTCTTCAGGTAGACCCTTCTGAAGGCCTCTAGTGGCAGATTTTTTTTTTCCTACAGCCATAATAAAATCAGGCAGATCTGTTAACTTAAGTATGTTTTTTACATGGTTTATTATTGTTGTTTACTGGCTCAGTTGTGTCTAACTCTTTGTGACCCCATGAACTGTAGCCCGCTAGGCTCCTTTGTCCATGGGATTTTCCAGGCAAGAATACTGGAGTGGGTTGCTGTTTCCTTCTCCAGGGGATATTTCTGACCCAGGGATCAAATCTGTGTCTCCTGCATTGCAGGCAGATTCTTTACCACTGTGCCACCAGGGAAGCACTTCCACATGGTTACTTTTCAGTAATACCACCATGCCAGTTTCTCTCAAATAAGTACTGAAATGCACAGGACAAATTTCTGATTGTTATTTCATGAGACTAATCAAGCACAGAAAGGAAATTAGGGCTCTTGTTATAACCTCACTTGCTTTCATTATTAAGATTTATAAAAGACATGAAATTGAATGATTTTATATATGAAGACTAAGTTTATCTTAGGAGAAATGTGAGTTCAGAAAAGTGCTCACCTCTTATCTTCCGCATTTTAAAAACTGTTGGGGGAGTTCCCTGATGGTCCAGAGGTTAAGACTCTGTGCTTTCACTGCCAGGTCCAGGGTTTGATCCCTGGTTGCAGAACTAAGATCCTACAACCTGCCCCATGTGGCAAACAAACAAACAAACAAAAAAAAACTGTCAGATTTTTTTTAAAAACCCGAAAGTTTCAGCCATAAAGTGTATACACACACACACACATACACACACACACATATATATATATATATGAAAATCAGCACAGATGTGATTAAATAAAGCGGTCGAGAAGATTCAGAAGATTCTGTGGACTCAGCTACCCAGGTGGTAGATACCCAGTAATATCCTGCATCATTGATGAATGAGGCATTTCATTTTAAATGAAGTTTCTAACTAGCTGAAGCTTGTTCTTTGTGTGCCAAAATATTTAAATCAACTAAAATTTTGATGGAGTCACTTCCACACATTTAGTACATAAGCTAGATTCAAATTCCTTTTTTAGAATTAATCCTGTCAACCGTTCTGTCTCTGGATTATTTTATACTTTTATAATAGAGTATGCAATTTTTAATAGAGCATTACCATTTTTAATAGCATGATACCATCATCTTTGCCCCTGTACTAAATGCCGCACGGTTGTTTCAAAGCTGATGAGTCTACTGCTGCTTCTGTCTTCTCCCATATTCAGTATTCATGTCACATCCTTATTTCTATTACCTCCCAGTAACTCTTAATCTGCTGTCTATTTTTTTATTGAATGGGAATTAAAGATTGCCAGAGGAACCAACCCAAGTTTATTACATAATTAACCTTATTGTAAATCCAAAATTACATCCTGAGAGCAAAGAGCAGGATTTTCTGCCAGTCTATACCTTGCAATTGAAAAGCATTTTAGCTAAGTTGAGAGTTTTGGTATTGTCTTGGATATGCCCTAATACGTAAGAACTTGCTGCATTTTATACCAAAGTGCTTTGAGAAATCACATCCCTGATCTATTTCAGTTATTTCTGTTTGCTTACTGATTAACTTGGTTCTGACACACCTCTGGGGAAATGCTGACAAATTTAACCGGCAACAGTTTTAACAGTCATCAAGTTGTTAACATAGTTAACATGTCTCGAATGTCAAAGGACTCTCAGAATATGGGATTTACCCTCTTCTCAAACTTTTAGCAAACCCATTAATTCATCCTAATTAGATCAATCCTGTTAAGCTACAGATTATTAAAAACGAATGCCAGCCCAGGTGGTGCCTATGGGTAAAATGGCAGCTGAGAACTTCCCCACATACATGAGGTGATCCAATCCCGAGATGCCACAGGTCTTCTCTTCCACCCACTCTCAAGTCAGTTTAAGCAGCTGATCAAGCCTGGCCCTGTTCAGTCACCTGCTTCACAGTTCTGAAGGCTGTCAGCCTCATTAATAGTAAGGTTAAGAATGAGATTTGAGAAGTTAACCTTCTTGTCACAGCTTTTAAGGACGTATATCAGCCTGAAGAGACAGTATTGAAGGATTGTGAACCATGTTTAGTCTGTGAACTTGGTGCCTAATGTTCTGTCTGAAATGTGCCCCAGTGCTATATGTGGGAGTACACATGTGTGTATGTACTGACACTGAAGTACAGTTTTGCCTGTCTGGTATTGTTTTGTTTGTTAATAAAGTGCACTATCACCTCTGATTCAGACCTGGCTCCTCTATTTAGGTGATGGCTTGAAGGTTAAATGGCTTCTTATAGCAGGAGGTTACAATGAGGTGTCGTCCATGAAGGATGGGCTTAAAAAGCCACCTGGTATGGACTCCAAATTCTCAAAGTTCAGTTTGAGTTGGATTTTTTCAAGGTTTCCTGGAAGCTGATTAAACACTAGAATATTATCTGCCCAACTGGGCCACAAAAGATGTGGAGTTTGATCAGAGCTTTTTCACTTAATTAGCTTATGATTCCTTGAACAAATGCCTTGGTTCTCTGCCTCAGTCTCCCCATCTGGAAAAGGGTGGGTTGACCTTGATGGTTCTCAAGGATTCTTTTTGTGGCAACATTATGTGATTTATGCATTTGTTGCCAGAATTCTGTGCTTGCCTATCTATATGACAGGGCGAGTCACTCAGCCTTTCTGTATCTCAGTTCACTCCTTGACTTAAGTCAGGTTTTCTAGAAACAGACTCTGAGATGCAGAGTCAGAGCAAAAAGTTAATTGGGGATGACTCTCAGGAAATACACATAAGAGGGTAAGGAAGGCAGGATTGGGCAGGAGTTGACCTACAGAGCAGTTGCAGCCAGAGCCTCAGCAGATCTTACGAGGGAGCTGAAAGGGCCCTTTAGAATCATCTCCCATTGAGGCAAGGGTTCTGGCTTCTGTATCCTTTCATTAGCTTCCCTCTGGAGTCTTCCCAGGTGACTCAGCGGTAAAGAATCCACCTGCTAAGCAGGAGACGCAGGTTCAGTCCCTGGGTCAGGAAGATCCCCTGGTGAAGGAAATGGCTACCAACTCCTGTATTCTTGCCTGAAGAATCCCACAGACAAGCTATAAGCTATGGTCCATGGAGTCACAGAGAGTTGGACACTAGTAAGCAACTGAAAAGCAGAACGGAGCTGGGAAGGGTTGTTATGTTGGGTGAGGAACTGCTGTTGTGAACTGAGCTCAGCCTGAATTTCCGGCAGCCAGGGGAGTCCAGGCAGGGGTACCCACAGTATGGATACTCTGCACCATCCAAAAATAGAGTTGCCCTTTGTCAGGTAAAAGATATTATGGACTTGAGCTTTGGTTTTACAGATAGAATGGAGCTATCTCTGTGAATCTATCCCTGTTAGGTAAGGGAATTGCCTTTAAAGATGGCATTCTGCACTGTTTATGTGGAAGAAAAATAAAATTAGAAGTTACCCTGGAAGTGATTCAAACTCTGTCTTGACAAAGGAACCCCCCTCTACAGGTTACTATTAGAAAGATTAAAGTGGAGGAGGGATGTGCACTTACAAGCAAGAGTCCAAAATCCCATGTGTTCAGGAGTCAGGCAGCTTAAAATGAACAGCAGCAGGCATGAGACATTAGGGAGTAGTATGGCCTGTAGCTGACCTGGGAAGTATCTGCCCCTCAGAGGAACATTTATATCCAAATTCCTTTAAAAGATTCCTAGCCAAGCAAAACATATGAAGGCTTTGCTCAGAGGTCCAGATTGTTCTCACGTCTCTAATAAATAAATGCTAGGTTTGGTTTTACATTACATGAATGCCAAACTCTTCTCAGATGCCTTGGATGTTCTGAGAACCAAGACCAGCAAAAAAGGCCCGGTTAAGGGCAAAAAGAGAGGGGCGAAAAAGACAGAAAAAAGCTCTCCTAGATCAGAAATCCCTCTCGTGAAATAACACTTCCAGCGGCCCATCCCAAGGCACTTCTTATCTTCTGCTGTGTCCATGTCAGGAGCAGTGCCAAAGTTTATTGGGAAAACTGCACCCCCTCTATAAGATAGAAATCATAGCTCTTCGGTCAGCATTTAATCTCTGCTGACTATAATTCTTTTTTTTTTCTATGATACAGTTCTAGTAAGCAGCATATCAATATTGAATGGATCAACTTTTAAAAACCACACCATCCACTTTACACTGACATGGTGGTAAAACTGCAAGACACATCCCTTAGCCTGGAGAAACTGGCTGAGACATTGGAGGAACAGGATCCAAACGAAGGAAGGTGCTGGATATCTAGTAAGAATCTCTTCTCCTCTGTCAGAGCTTAGGGTTCTGTTCCCTGGTATTCAGCAAATAAGACAGACAGAGCCTACCTCATGGAGCCCATAGCGCTGCAGACACCAGCACATTCACGAGACACTAGGGGGAGTTTCCAGAAGGACATGAGATTTAAGGGGAGGTTTTGAGGATCCGTCCTCAAACCTCTATAAGCATCATCACTATGGGACACATCAGGAAGAACCGTACACAGGGCTGGGGCTTCCCTGATGGCTCAGTGGCGAAGAATCGCCTGCCAATGCAGGAGACTCGGGTTCTATCCCTGATCCAGGAGGATCCCACATGCTGCAGAGCAACTAAACCCGTGCATCACAGCTCCTGAACCTGTGCTCTAGAGCCTGGGAGCCGCAACTACTGAGCCCATGTGTCTAGAGCCTGTGCTCTGCAGCGAGAAGCTACCACAGTGAGAAGCGCGAGCACCACAACTAGAGAGTAGCCCCCGTTCACCGCAACTAGAGAAAGCCTGTGCAGCAACAAAACCCAACACAGCCAAAAACAAATTTATGTGTGTGTGTATATATATATATACACACATACATAAAAGACAAAGAACCTTACAGAGGGCAGAGAAAGGAAATAAAAAAAAATAAGATTGTTATCTTAGCCTCTTTGGGCTACTATAACAAAAACGTCATAAACTGGATGGCTTATAAACAGCAGTAGTTACTTCCTCCCAATTCTGGAGGCTGGGAAGTTCAAGGTCAAGCCCCTGGCAGATTCGAGGTCCGGTAAGGGCCTGCTTTCTGGTTCATAGAGATCTAGCTGTGTCCTCACATGGCAGAAGGGGCAAAGGATCTCTGTGGAACCTCTTTATAAGAGCACTAATTCCATTCATGAAGATGCCACCCTCATGACCTGATCACCTTCCAAATGTCCCAGCCCCAAATATCAACTTTGCGGTTAGAATTTCACCATGAATTTTGGGAAGACACAAACATTCAGGCCACAGCACTTAGCATGGCTAAATGGTAAGAAAACCACAAGTATCATCAGTAAGCGCTGAATGTTAAGTCCCTTTTGCTCCACTGACTATTGTTCATCCCTTCAGTCATTTTCTGTTCCTGTCTACCCGGCCCTTCTCTGTACTCCAAGATCTTTATCCACTAGGACTGTCTGCCAGCCCTCTGTGCTAAGGGGCTGCCTAAATTTGTTTTCAAAGAGTGCCATCTTCTGGCCAAACACTGCTGTTTCCTTCCAACAGAAATCCTGAAGTGTTCAAGACAGTTTCATCTTTCAAGAAAATAAAAGGCATTCCCTGCATTCAGAATTTCCTCCAAACATACTTGCCTGTGTTTCTCTTAGTTTCCAGTTGCAACATGGGTCAAAAATATTAATGTCTAATATCCACAGCTTTCCCACTGTCCTAATTACCCAGTAAGATTTTTGGTTAGAACTGCTTGGTCCTTTGATCTCTGTTGTATCCATCTTGGCAATGGATGAGGAAGAATATTGGTGGGAGCTGAGAGAGATGGAATTGCTTTCGACTTAAATTGGGCAGGGAACTAATTTGCGAAAAGCAGGTGAAGGGATGAGGGTAGGAGAAGAGAAAATTTCAGAAAAATCAACTTGGGGCTACCGAGTGCAGGTGGAGAGAAGGACGGGTTTTCAAAAGCTGCCTTGACAGCCTAGGGAGACAGAATGTAAGGAGGGTTTTTATGAAGTTTAACTTGGAGTCGTCTGGTGCAATAAACATCTGCAACTACTCATTAAGCATTGGGAGTCAAAATTGTGACTACACATTATATTGTACTAGGACCACCTTGGAGGCCCCCCAAACAGCCTATATTATTCTGGGCTCTATGAATTTAGAAAACATATGGGTAATAGTGTCTGACATCTTAAATGATGCCAAAGAGTCTCATAGGTTCAGTTATGGGATCTCAGTGGAACTAAATAGAAAGAACCTCAGCCACTCTGCCCCGAAAAGAGCAACATCTAAGCTGGAGAAGGCAATGGCACCCCACTCCAGTACTCTTGCCTGGAAAATTCCGTGGACAGAGGAGCCTGGTAGGCTGTGGTCCATGGGGTCACGAACAGTCAGACATGACTGAGCGACTTCCCTTTCACTTTTCACTTTCATGCATTGGAGAAGGAAATGGCAACCCACTCCATTGTTCTTGCCTGAGAATCCCAGGGATGGGGGAGCCTGGTGGGCTGCCGTTTATGGAGTCACACAGAGTCAGACACAACTGAAGTGACTTAGCAGCAGTAGCAGCAGCTAAGCTGGTAAACCATGCACCCCAGACTGAATAGACACCAAATAGGTCTAGCAGTGAATTAGATTTTCTTTTAGATACAAAAAGATTGGAATCTGTGGTCCTGAGATGCAAATGTGTTTGCCTGACACAAACACAAAAGTAGACTCTAATTTTGCACCTTTAATAAACTAGAGACCAGAAATTTCTATTCTCCTATCCAAGTAAATTTCTATTTTCTAATCTAGAAGTCCCCTACCTTTTTGGCACTAGGGACTGGTTTCGTGGAAGACAATTTTTCAATGGGTGTTGGGGTGGGGATGGTTTTAGGATGATTCAAGCACATTACATTTGTTGTGAACTTTATTTCTATTATTATAATATCAGCTCCATTTCAGATCATCAACCATCAGACCACGGAGGTTTAGGATTCCTGTTCTAATCTAAAACATTTCAGACTCTACATACAACTGAGTAGTGTGCTCTTATAAGAATCTTAGGCCTCCCCTTAGCTTCCTACCAGACACTTAGCTGCTGACCTCCCAAAAGATTACCAGGAAACATGTCAAATCAAGTAAAGCTTAGTTTATTAGACTCACTGCTGTAAACGTGAACATCACATTAACAGAGTCTTAGCCATGTCTCAAAGTGGAGAAATTAGAGCAGAGTTTATAGGTATACGAGTTTCTCTGGTGGCTCAGACAGTAAAGAATCCACCTGCAATGCAGGAGACTCAAGTTTGATCTCTGGGTCAGGAAGATCCCCTGGAGGAGGGCATGGCAACCCAGTCCAGTATTCTTGCCTGGAGAATCTCATGAACAGAGGAGCCTGGTGGGCTATAATACATGGGGTCTTAAAGAGTCGGACATGACTGAGGGACCGACACTTTCACTTATAGGTATATAGATTTTATGGGTTTGTAGGGTCTATACGTTTCAATTTAGGGTGGGTGCTTTTTAAAGCCAGTCTTGAAAGGCAGAAAACTGATTCAGATTGGCAGAGTCGATGACATAATAGCTTACAATTGGAAGCATAGTGAGGCTGGGGTCTTGAAGTGAGTCTTGATGAGCAAGCTGTTAGTCTCAATAAATAATCTATTTTTGTTAGTTCAACGTTTTGTATTCCAGCAGCAAGTCCTTCCTGGGACAAGTAGCCAACTTATTTTTGACATGGTAGTTTCAGTTTAAGATTTCACACATAACTGAGAATACTTACTATTCCTACATGTTCATTTTGCTTTACGAGTGCTAAGAATTTTCTTTGGAAACTGATTCTTCGTTAAATTACCCTTCTTAGTGAACGTGAAAGTCGCTTAGTCGTGTCCGACTCTTTGCAACCCCATGGACTGTCCATGGAATTCTCTAGGACAGAATACTGGAGTGGGTAGCCTTTCCCTTCTCCAGGGGATCTTCCCAACCCAGGGATCGAACCCAGGTCTCCCACATCGCAGGCAGATTCTTTACCAGCTGAGCCACCAGGGAAGAGCTTAAATGTGAACAACTCAGGTTTCTGGAGCCAGCTCAGCCTGGGTTTGAATCTTGATATTGAATGTAGATTTTCTCACCTGTTAAATGGAGCTTTTCATTTATTCTGAGCATTCAGTAGGATAAGGCAGGTAAAGCTGTTGGTAACAGTAAGTGTTATTCTTAAATACAAAAATTCATGGGGGAGGGATAAATTAGGAGTTTGGGATTAACATATGCACGCCACTATATATAAAATAGATAAATACTATGGAATTAAAAAGCCTCTTGATGAAAGTGAAAGAGGAGAGCGAAAAAGTTGGCTTAAAGCTCAACATTCAGAAAACGAAGATCATGGCATCTGGTCCCATCACTTCATGGGAAATAGATGGGGAAACAGTGGAAACAGTGTCAGACTTTATTTTTGGGGGCTCCAAAATCACTGCAGATGGTGACTGCAGCCATGAAATTAAAAGACGCTTACTCCTTGGAAGAAAAGTTATGACCAACCTAGATAGCATATTCAAAAGCAGAGACATTACTTTGCCAACTAAGGTCTGTCTAGTCAAGGCTATGGTTTTTCCTGTGGTCATGTATGGATGTGAGAGTTGGGCTGTGAAGAAGGCTGAGCGCTGAAGAATTGATGCTTTTGAACTGTGGTGTTGGAGGAGACTCTTGAGAGTCCCTTGGACTGCAAGGAGATCCAACCAGTCCATTCTGAAGGAGATCAGCCCTGGGATTTCTTCGGAAGGACTCATGCTAAAGCTGAAACTCCAGTACTTTGGCCACCTCATGCGAAGAGTTGACTCATTGGAAAAGACTGATGCTGGGAGGGATTGGGGGCAGGAGGAGAAGGGGACGACAGAGGATGAGATGGCTGGATGGCATCACGGACTCGATGAATGTGAGTCTGAGTGAACTCCGGGAGATGGTGATGGACAGGGAGGCCTGGCATGCTGCGATTCATGGGGTCACAAAGAGTCGGACACGACTGAACCACTGAACTAAACTGAACTGATAGACCTACTGTAAACCAGCTATAGTCCAATATAGGGGCCTTTCCTGGTGGCTCAGTGGTAAAGAATCCACCTGCCCGTGCAGGAGATGCTGCTGGAGCCATGGGTTCAATTCCTGGGTCGAGAAGATCCCCTGGAGGAGGAAATGGCAACCCACTCCAGTATTCTTGCCTGGGAAATCCCATGGAAAGCCCATAGGGTTGCAGAAGAGTCAGACACAACTTAAGAAAAATTAAATTGAAAATAAAGTAAAAAAAAAAAAAGAAAATGAAGATGCAAATAGCAGTCCATGGTCTATTATGACTCCTGCTTCTAAAAATACAACTTGAAGTACTTCTCTCTGTGCTATCCTCTTCTCACTGGTCTTCTTCTATCAAAATGCCCTGGTTTCTTTTTGTTTACCACACCACCAGTAGCCTGAGGGATCTTTTAGAAAAGTGCAAATCTGAGCCTCAGTCAGAGACAACATCCCTTCAATGGCTGCTGTTGCACTGTGGATGTGATAGATCAGGGCTCACAAAGCTTCTATCCCCTGCCTGCTTCCCTGTCTTAGCCCAGAGCCACTCTCTTCCCTCAGAGGCTTCCAGCCATCTAGTTCTGCTTATAAATCCTTAGACACAGCCAGTCCTTTTCAGTCTCAGTTCCCTCTTTCTGGAAGGTTCTTTTCTCCATTCTTTACTTGACTAAATCCTTCAGGTCACCAATGACATATCACTTCCTCAGAGATGCCTGTCCTGACAATCCTTTCCCCACTGTGGACTCTCCATTAGAATGCCTTATCATTGCCTTTGGGCTTCTCTGGTGGTTTAGATGGTAAAGAATCCACCTGCAATGCAGGAGACCTGGGTTCTATCCCTGGGTTGTGAAGATTTCCTAGAGGAGGGCATGGCCACCCACTCCAGTATCCTTGCCTGGAGAATCCCATGGACAGAGGAGCCTGGCAGGCTACAGTTCATGGAGTCACGAAGAGTTGGACACAACAGAGCAACTAAGCACAGCACATCACTGTATTTACTTTCCCTCCATAAAGATTTAAAATTACATATTTGTTTAAATTATGTTTCATGTCTTCCCAGATGATAAGGCTGCCTCAAATGTGTGCAGAATCTGGAGGCCATTAACCCTCTGGGCGGAGGTGTCATATGGCTGGAGCACTCAAGCTTCTCACTTCACTTCCAAGCATGGACTGACCTTGCATGCATGCATACTCAGTCACTTCAGTCATGACCGACTGTTTGCAACCCTATGGACTGTAGCCTTCCAGGCTCCTCTGTCCATGGGATTCTCCAGGCAAGAATACTGGAGTAGGTTGCCATTCCCAATCACCAGGGGATCTTCCCATTCAGGGATCAAACCTGGGTCTCCCTACATTGCAGGCAGATTCTTTACCCACTGAGCCACCTGGAGTAAACTTATCCATTTACAAAATATGCCATATAAATTCAATCATTTTTTCCTCTTTTTGATATGATGTGAAAAAGTTTGGAATGCACTGCCTTAAAGATAGCATTTGGGGTACACATAGAGATATAAGCAAGTAAGGATCAAGGATCTTCATTAATATTCAGATTTTACTAGGAAACATCATCTGCAAGAGAAAAATTATAAAAACCCTCTATCGTTTCCCTGGCCCACAATTTCATATGGTGCCCAGTATCATAATGATAATCACATAGCTTCAAACATATCCAACCACAAACTCAAGTCTTTTGCTCTTTAATTATTTTACTTCCATTGTAACATGTCCTCAAAAGAAGGAATTTAAATGAGCCAATTAGTAACCGGAGGTCAGTCTGGAAGAAATAATTGACAAGACCAGTCCTCAGATCTCACCAGGGCTCCTTGGATTTAAATTGGAATCCAAGGGAGAAGCATTTATTCATTATTTATTTCACTCGATCATTTGTGACATGCCCAATCTTGAGGGGAAACCAGGTGTCTGGCTGAAATACAAAATTAACAAATTAAAATTAACAAGCACAGGAAGGAACAAATCCAGTCTTGCCTCAGCTCACTTCAAGGGCTGGGACTGACAGAGGCATCCAGGAGGGTCACCTCTGGCTTCTCAAAGTTGGGCCAGTCTTTTCCTCCACCTTCTGCACCCCCAGAGCCAAGTATGCTTGAATATGTCCAATGTAGACATTTCTAGTTAGGTAAAGACACAGGACAGTATTAGGACAGTATGAGCATTGTTTGGGCTTCCCAGGTGGCGCTAGTGGTGATGAACCTGCCTGCCAATGTTGGAGATGCCAGAGACATGGGTCAGGAAGATCCCTGGGTCAGGATGATCCCCTGGATGAGGCCATGGCAACCCACTCCAATATTATTGCCTGGAGAATTCCATGGCGCCTGGCGGGCTCCAGTCCATGGGGGTCACAGAGTCAGATATGACTGAAGCGACTTAGCATGCATGCAGCAGGGTTATTTAGCATCAGGTGGGTGCTTTCAAGCACTTGGCAGATAACATCCTTCATGGATCAATGTCCAGGAAAACTGGATCTGCATGGCCAGTCCTTGTGAGACAGAAAGAAGAAGCCCATGCCTGGCACAATTCTGTCTCCTGGGGCAGAGGCATCATGGGGATAGGGGGAGGGGGGCAGCCAGGGTGAGCCAAAGGGAAATGACAGTCTTGGTGGTCAAGGAGCATTCAGCAGAAAAGAAGAGCTTGCCATGCGAGGGTCCAGCCATTCTCAGTCTGGGTTTCTCTGGAAGTTGGCAGAGAATAACAACAGGAAATCTTAATCTGGGGCAGGATACCCTTTCGAGTTCAGGCAGGAAGGCTTTCCCTCCCCCAGGCCAATGAGCAGAGGCTGAGCCTCCCACAGAATTCCCAGGGGACTGCTGATGGCTACTGGACATGGAGCCTCTGTCATGTCCCCTCAGGTAGACCCTTTGTGAAAAGATGGGGTCTGGGGTGGTCCTAGGTCAGGGGTCAGCACTGAGCATCTCACCCTGTTCTCACCACATCTCCCTATGAGACACACATATCACTGGAGCCCAGATGCTGCCAGTCTCCTACCTCCCCACCCTCCCAGCTGAAGTAGACCTTTCATACCCCTGTTGAGGTCTGGGCCCCTGAATCCACTTGCACTCGTTTCCATGGAACCACGACTGAATCACCTACCAACCGGGGATCTGGTGTTCTGCCCCACTCACCTGGGCTTCCCTGGTGGCTCAGACAGTAAAGAAGCTGCCTATAATGCAGGAGACCTGAGTTTGATCCTTGGGTCAGGAAGAGTCCCTGGAGGAGGAAATGGCAAGGCATTCCAGTATTCTTGCCTGGAGAATCCCATGGGCAGCGCAGTCTGGTGAGCTACAGTCCATGGGGTCACAAAGAGTTGGACATGACTGACTGACTAACACCCTCCACTCAGCTGTCCGGGTCACCCTACCAAGCCAGGTGTTCTGTGTGATTGGCACTACAAGCCTCGATGGGTTGGCTTAGGGGGAAGGATATGGGCTGGCTCTCTTCCCCTTGCCTTCCTGAAGAAGGATATTCTGGAGCTGAGTGGCTGAAGACAAAATATAGCCATTCTTCAGGCTGACAACAGGGAAGGACACTCGAGGCAGAGGAAATAGTACTATCCACAGGTACAAGTCCTGGGAGAAGGTTCTCAGGCCACGGTCAGCTTTGTAGACAAAAGGCCAGCCAAACTCATTGGAGCCTTCCCCGCTCCCTCCACCTATGTTTTGGTTCTCTCACCCATCCACTTTTTCATGGAGCTCATTCAAATAAGGAACCCACCTTTCTGAGGGCAAGCCATGAAAAGTATCCTGTAGCATCCTCCTGTTGGTCCCTGGGAAACACTGGACATGCATGGCACCATCTTCTCTCCATCAGCAAGATCTTGGCACCATTTATGTCAAAGAGTATCCTTCCTATGCTTTCCTCTAGGAATTTTATAGTACCTGGTCTTACATTTATGTCTTAAACCCATTTTGAGTTTATTTTTGTGTATGATGTTAGAGAGGGTTTTAATTTTACTCTTTCACATGGACCTGTCTAGTTTTCCCAACACCACTTATTGACGAGACTGTCTTTTCCTCCATTGTATATTTTTGCCTCCTTGAAAGTAAAAGCATGAGTCACTCAGTCATGTCTGCCTCTTTGGGAGTCTGTGAACTGTAGCCTGCCAGGCTCTTCAGTCCAGGGAATTCTCCATGCATGAATGCTGGAGTGGGTAGCCGTGCCCTCCTCCAGGGGATCTTCCTGTCCCAGGGATCGAATCCAGGTCTCCCACATTGCAGGCAGATTCTTTACCATCTGAGCCACCAGGGAAAATTCTCCTTGACTCCTTGGAATCCTTTGCCTCCTTGGTCATAGATTAATTGATCATAGGTGCGTGGGTTTGTCTCTGGGCATCAACAGGATCTTGGAAAGGAGGAGGACACGAACTGAAAGGGCTCCTAGCAGAAGTCAAGGAAATACATGAGGAAAAGCTGATGTGGAAGAAAAGGGCAGAAACAGGAGCCCAGAAAGCCATGGGGAAGGAGGAATCCTTGGGCCTCCCAACATTCTTCAGTCACCTCAAGCTGATGCTCCCCAGAAATTCATTTTCAGAGTAGATTTTATTCTAGGTTGACCACAATTTGATGAAGCTTATTTATACTAGCTGGGAAAGATTGAGGGCAAGAGGAGAAGGGGACAATGGAGGATGAGATGGTTGGATGGCATCACTGACTCAGTGGACAAGAGTTGGAACAAACTCTGGGAGATAGAAGGACAGGGAGGCCTGGTGTGCTGCAGTCCACGGGGTTGCAAAGAGTCAGACATGACTGAGCGACTGAACAACAACAAAGACTGCCAGGAATCGACCTGGTGAGTTGAATGTCCATTTTGAGAAACCCTGATCCAAGAGGATTTCTAATGTAATATTTCACCAGCGTGACAAAACAAAATAGCATCATCTCAGGCCTGGGTCAATGTGTCCCTGCTAACTCAGATTCTGCACTTAGATAGCAGTTGTCCTTCCCTGTGGCCAGCTCTTCATCCATCTTCTCTTTATCCACTTAGAGTTTACCCATCATCTCCTCTTTGGCATGAGTCTTGAGCTTCTGTTTTTGTTTTATTAAGTTTATATGTTCATGTACTGCTGGATGTTGTCTCAAATTCTTTGGGAGGTAGCAGACAATAAACAAATACCTCAATACAACAGCAGATTGTTTAACTAAGTGTCTGAGCTCCAGAAATATATAACACAAATGCTGAAAGGACATTTTTAAAAAAACAACTACTCACTTTTTAACATCAGGTTATTATAATCATTGAAAAGCTATAACAGTGTGGCTTAGAAGGCATGTCCATTCTTAACTGATTATGAGACCTTAGGCTCATAGCATCTCTGAGAGTCAGACTCCTCATCTGAAAAATGTAGATAGGGATGATTTCATGATAAAATGAGATGATGTACAGTGTCTTCTACATGCAAGCCTGTGTGTACTAAGAAACTTCAGTTGTGTCTGACCCTTTGAGATCCCATGGACTGTAGCCCACCAGGCTCCTCTGTCCATGAAATTCTCCAGGCAGGAATACTGGAGTGGGTTGTCATGAAAAGATTTTTGACAGCAGGTTAGGGAAAAGAAACTGTAATGCAATGAAGATGGCCTAGAGGTAAGACAGTTATATACGTCAAACTCAAGAGCAAAAAGCTCAGTGCCACTGAGCATTCTGCCTGGCATGGAAATGGATTTTTGAAGAGAATAAACTGAACCAGAATGCTTGAGGAAGAAATGGCTGAGGATTAGAGATGTAAAGAAGGGTGAAAGAAGAGGTCAAAGTGATCATGGATGGAGGCCAGAGGCTAAAATATCTTTCTGCTGGAGTGGTGTGTCTTGTCAGTGACTCACTGTGAGATCTCAGCAGAAATGCCAAAAACAATCACATCACAAAGGAGCAGCCCAGGCTAAGTGCAGGGTCTGATTAGATCAGCTGTTTCTAATACAGGGGTTTGGCTTCCACTGTCCACAGGCTGAAATGTCATTAAGATCACTCTCCAGGAGAAGTTTCCACTCGGATGTGCCTTGCTCAGCACTTAAAAAACAAACTAACAGGAAACAAATGACAAACCCACCACCACATTACACCAAGCTGTCTTTACATTCACTTAGAGTACAGAGCATTCTAGACTTTTCCCATCTCTTATGTCTCCTGCATTGGCAGGCAGATTGTTTACCACTAGCACCACCTGGGAAGTCCTCTCTTTGGTTACAACACGTAATTTATTGTGGAAATGGGAACCCATTCTTCTTAGTTTGGAGCCAAGGCTAAGATGGAAGTTAAGGGATCCTACCAGATTATCCAGGAGACAAGACCCTAAAAGGTATACAGTGACAGGGGTCATTGGGGACAAGCAGAAGTTGAAGTTCAAGAGGAAGCAGATAGGAGGGAGGTGAATGTTGGCAGGAAAAAAAAGACATCTCTGTTAGATATATTGAGTTTCTATAGGAAAACTAGAGGAAGTGTAGAAGTCGGGGAGATTAGGCCACTAGGGTTCAGGACACTTCTAATGCCCTGGAACATTGGCCATTGCTGCTGAGAGGCATCAATAGGTCGAGTGACACAGGAACCACTCTACTGTCACTCCCTTGGAATCAGCCATCATTTCTCCATTCCAATGCCTTAGTCTGCCCCTCCTTGTGTCCATTTTATCTTCACTACTGCCATAGAAAGGCTTTGGGTCAGGCCAACTCATGGGCTACTGCCCACTCACAGAGTTCTACCTTTAACTCAGGAATCAACCCTAGTCCAATCTGTTGTGGCCAGAGCAGTAGGATCACAAAAGCAGCTGTCCTACCTGCAAGGATCCACTTCTGACCACTTAAAACAATTTTTAAAAAATTTTTCAGTTTTAGTTTTAGTTATGTGTATATGCTGGCTTCCCAGGTAGCACTAGTGGTAAAGAACCCACTGTCAATGCAGAAGATGTAAGAGACATGGGTTTGATCCCTGGGTCAGGAAGATCCTCTGGAGGAGGACATGGCAACCCACTCCAGTATTCTTGCCAGGAGGATCCCATGGACAGAGGAACCTGGTGGGCTACAGTCCATGGGGTTGCAGAGTCGGACATGACTGAAGTGACTTAGCACTTATCACTCATGCAAAACCTTCACAAAGTTCTATGAAGATACTTGCCTTCTTCTCAATCTGCTAAATTAAACTCCCCATGTAAAGTGTGAAGACATGTGGGTCTTTCCAAAGCACCCCAGTAATTTTGGTGTGTACCCTCAGTTGAGAATCATTGCTTTAGACTCATCACCTACTCAAGAAGAAAACCAGATCCAACCACTTATTAGAGCTACCTCAACTAAAATATGATCAAGGCAGTTGATACTTTCAAAATGAATATGAGGAAACATGAAAATTAGCTCTCACTGATACATTCTCTTTAAAAAGAGTAGGTATGATAGGATCATCGAATCCAAAGTTATAATGAAAGTTACAGGAATCTATTCATTTATTTTTGAGAAATTTTGATGGTTTATACACTATAGTGATAAGGAAGATGAAAAGATGAATAGAAGACAGTCTCTGCTCTCATGAATAGGTGACAATAACACCAGTGCATTGAATAGGATGCATAGACATCACAAGTTTATCTTCTGTTGTTCATTTAAACCTGAACAGTGAGAGAAATGTCTTCCCTTCTTGCTGAAAACCTGGGCAGGTCTATGATTTTACCAATCACTCTTAAATTAGAGGCAATCCTAAAGTTTCTTTAAATCACAAAGCACAGCTTCAATTCAATAATTTGAATGTCTAATATTAAACGTGTGAAAGTGTTAGTCCCTCAGTCATCTCCAACTCTTTGTGACCATAGGGACTGTAGCCCGCCAGGCTCTTCTGTTCATAGAATTATCTAGGCAAGAACACTGGAGTAGGTTGCCATTCCTTTCTCCAGAGGATCTTTCCAACCCAGGTATCGAACCAGCGTCTCCTGCATTGCAGGCAGATTTTTTTTTTTTTTAACCATCTGAGCCACCAGGGAAGCTGTCTAATATTGTGGAAAAAGCAAACCTCTAAACTTGATTTAGGATCTTGCAGGAGCCTGTGGTTAGTTTTTCCGCTCCTTGCTTATCTTGCCAACTGTGAATTCTGGGACTTCATGGGTTGAGTGTGGAAAGGGAGGAGGGAAAATGGCTCCTGAACATTCCTACTTGACCCGTCCTCTTCTAAGATAGTTTTATGTGCTCTGGGCCTGGCTGTTATGAGAACTGACTTTTTCTTGTGGGGACACTTACAGATTTTTTTTTTTTTTCAGGGAATTTTGTGCTGGCCTTTTCTAACTTTGACTACCATAACACAGGAAGACCCCTCCTTTGTTCCTCAGTGTTGATCCCATGCAGCTTCTGTTTTCTGGCAGTTTCGGTGGCATACCCTCACTCTCTAGTCAGAAGCGTCTTGAACAAATCCCCTGCATGTGCTAGACAGTAGGGCCTTGCTATTTATTTTATATTCTCATGCATGTATGCTAAGTCACTTCAGTCATGTCCGAATCTTTGCAACCCCATGGACTGTAGCCCACCAGGCTCCTCTGCTCATGGGATTCTCCAGGCAAGAATACTGGAGTGGATTTCCACACCCTCCTCCAGGGGATCTTCCGACTCAAGGATTGAAACTTCGTCTCTTAATTCTCCTGCATTGACAGGCGGATTCCTTATCACTAATGCCACCTGGGAATTCCATTTTATATACAGTAGTGTTCATATTTTCATCTCAAACTCCTAATTCATCCCTCCCCCCTTTCCCCTTTAGTAACCATAAGTTTGTGTACTATGTGAGTCTATTTCTGTTTTGTAAAACAGTTCATTTGTATAATTGTTTAGATTCCACATATATTCATTTTCATGAAAAAAAAAAACCTATAACAGAA
This sequence comes from Capricornis sumatraensis, assembly GCF_032405125.1. Classification (NCBI taxonomy): domain Eukaryota; kingdom Metazoa; phylum Chordata; class Mammalia; order Artiodactyla; family Bovidae; genus Capricornis; species Capricornis sumatraensis. The sequence goes on along the minus strand of NC_091092.1, from coordinate 100,331,800 downwards.
GAGAATGAAAAGAATATATGTATGTATGTATGTATATATGTATATGTAACTGAATAACTTTGCTGTACACCTGAAGCTAACAGAATATTGTAAATCAACTATATTTCAAGAAAAAAAATTAATTCTCATTCTTTTCATACACTCAAAACTGGTGAGAGGTTTCATCAGACAAGAAATTGGTTTTTAGGTCTTTCATTTAAAGTTTCCCATTTTCATCTATCTCAGGATTTACCCTGGTAATTAATATCGAATGTAACTTGGCACCTCAAGTCATGTAATTTAACAAGATGTCATAATTGCAGTATCACAGTTTAAGTGCTACTCTGGCGGCTCAGATGGTAAAGAGCCTGCCTGCAGTGTGAGAGGCCCACATTCGATCCCCGGGTTGGGAAAATCCCCTGGAGAAGGGCATGGCAACCCACTCCAGTATTCTTCCCTGGAGAATCCCATGGACAGAGAAGCCTGGGGGGCCACAGTCCATGGGGTCTCAAAGAGTCAGACATGACTGAGTGACTAACACTTTCATTTTCTTTTCTATGTCGTACAGAACAAGAAGTGATACTGGGAGAACACTGGGCATCCTCCACTGGCCTGGTTGGAGGACGAGTGGTCCAGGAGATTCCTGAAGCAGGTAATCCCTTACTTGACTCTTTCATAATGGGTGTTCCCTCATGGCTCAGATGCTAAAGAATCTGCCTGCAATGCAAGAGACCCGGGTTTGATCCCTGGATCAGGTAGATAACCCAGAGAAGGGAATGGCAACCCACTCCAGAATCCTTGCCTGGAGAATTCCATGGACAGAGGAGCCTGGTGAGCAACTAACATTTTTAACTTAATGGATATGCTGGAGTTGAGTAGTACGACAACTCTCAGGGTGGGTGGGGCTGTTTTAAAGGGCAACATGCTCAAGTAGACACTCCTAGGCCAAATACATTATATTTCTAGACAGATACAAAAACCAAAATTGTTGCAGAAGTCTTTTTATTTTGGCCGTGCCACACAGCATGTGGGAACATTAGTACCCTGACTAGGGATCCAAACTGTGCCTCTTGCAGTAGAAACTCGGAGTCCAACCACCAAGCTGCTAGGGAAATCACTTCATAAGTCTTAGTTGGTTTTTTCATCTCCTCATTTAGTCTCTAAAGTTCCTACAAATTCACAAGTGTAAATGTCACTGTAAAATCAGAAACTATATTATTATTGATTACTCCTGGGAGATTTCTTAAATGTCATTTATGCTAAGAATAATAACATTCATTTTCTAAAGGAGCATGTGAGAAGTGTCATTTATGGATTTAAAATATATCCTGATAAAAGCTGACCTTGGGAGTTGAAATGTATGAGTACTTTGAAATGAAGATCTCATTTAAAAAGTAGTTCAAATAGGATTTAATGGACTGTGGACTGTGGTTTTAAATTAATGAGTGTACCTAGTAAAAAGCTTTGCATTAACAGGCATATGCAAGGTCAACTGAAATATTGCAATTATCTTAATTGTTAAAGCATCTTGCTTATTAATATGTCAATTATTTTGACAGCATTTTGGGGGGCAGGAACAAGGAGCTCTGTCTTTTAGCATCCTTATCATATCATTATAAATCACTTGCCAAGTGCTCACATAGACGCCACCCATGATGGATCACACAGTCAAAATGCATGCATCATCTGAGCTTCAAGGAAATTTTGACTAAATGCTTTTAAGCCTCAATTATATGCCTAATACTGAATCTTGATTTGATCTATCAAAACCCCTGAAAGTCATTACCCAAAAAGAAAAGACAACAGACATCTGGTCAATCAACTTTATTTGAATTATTGAATTACCCAAATGTGCACCAACCTTTGTATCCAGATTCAGTGGAGGATACAAAAGGAAGACAAGACAAGAACTCTTACCATGAAAAAAAAAGTAAAATGAGCTGAAGACACACTGCCCAAGACAGTAAGACTTAAGGATATACACTGAGTAGTAGCATCTGAGTAGCACAAAACAACTTAGTAAAGAGTAAATCTACCCAAGGGAACACTATCAGCGACCTTGGCAGGGAGTAGAGAAGGGTGATTGGGCAATCCATCCCGAGAGACAGGATAAAGCAATGGACCTGTGTCCTAGTCACCAAAATATCAGTGGCTTATTGTGGACATTGAGCCATTAAGTTCCTCCTCTCTCCATTTCAGTTTGCTCAACTCTAAAATAGAAAGTAAGGGTTGGGATGGTGTCTAAGTTCTTCCAGCTGTAACAATATGGGATTCTAAGGACAAATGCAGAGAACCTGGAAGGTTGTGGACATTACAGGAAAGAGGAAGGACGAGCACAAAGCCATAGAGGGAAGAAAACAGTAGTGTTGTGTGTGTGTGTGTGTGTGTGCCTGGGCAATGTATAGTAGGGTAGCAAGGACCTTTCACAAACCAATTTAACTACTGTAAAGATTCTGGAGCCAGTGAACTTGGAAGTGGGTGAGACAGAGTGCTAAGCTAGGTACTAGACAATACACAGGTGTCCAAATGGAGAAAGAGAGACTGTGTATCCTGTGGTCAGAAAGTCTGACTGATCGTCATGCTCCCCTCCTCACTCTAAATTCTTTGCATCTTTGTGGAACTTTATTACAATGCTTTCCCCCAAACCCAGACACCAGGGTGTGGTTACAGATGCCCTCTCTTTAGATTCGCACCAGGAGCCCCCTCTTGTGGGCCAGGTAGCCGAGAGCAGTTGCTGAAATGATGGTGGTCAATCCAATCAGCTTCAGCAGGCCTGGCACGGAGGGCAAATGCCTTTGCAAGAAGGTGGTGGTGATGGGCTTCGCAGGGACATCCTGGGGTCAGAGAATACTTGGTGTCAGTACAGGGCTTGTGCGCCTTGCTCCAAGAAGTCTGTATTTCCCCCAGTTCTCTGAATGTGACTCACATTTGCCAACCTCGGGCCGTGAAACATCACATTCCCTTTGCTCAGAACATTCATCTCCATTCCCCACCAGTTGTTGTTGTTCAGTTGCTTGGTCATGTCCGACTCTCTGTGACCCCATGGACTGCAGCATGCCAGGCCTCCCTGTCCTTCATCAACTCCCAGAGTTTGTCCAAGTTCATGTCCATTGAGTCAGTGATGCTCTCCAACCACGGGGCCCTTGAATAAGCTAAGTCTGACCACTAACTTCAAGCCTCAGTTTCCCCCTCACTTCCTCCAGGAGCCTTTCCAGTGTCCACAAGCTAAGCTGACTCTCTTTTTACATTCTCAGCACGTCATCTTCATCGCACATGGGGCTTTTAGGTTGTCATCTCTTCTCCCCACCACGTGCTGAGCTCTGAAAGTGAGGTTGTACCATTATCCCAGTGGCTGATGGCACAGTAAGTATTGTGCCAGTGGCAGGTTGCACAATAAATATGTGTTGAGTGAACTGATCTGTGGTCCACTCAGTCCTCAATCCCATCTCTGACAGAAGCACTAAGAGAAAGACTTTGGGGGTGGCCAGGCTATTGCCTTTGACCTTCTACCTGATAGACAAGTAACTCTGACCTTTCAGACACTTGTCCTCTACAATGCATTTCACTCTATCCCTCTGTGTATCCTTCCTTCCAGTCAGAAAAATCTCCTGGGGTCTTATTACAAAATGATAGGCATATTGAAAATGCATTTTTAATTTAAATCTGCTCTGTTTCATTCTACTTCTTTGCCCTCTGAACGGAGGATACTGAGTTATCTTCCCTTCATTTCCTCCACCCTATCACCAGGTTAGAGATTTATTCAAGAGACCTTTATCGAGTTCTTAATAAGCCTAGAACTCTCTGAGTAATCTCACCTGACCAAAAAAATATTTTTCCTGATAATCTGCAAGGCATGTGGCAGCTACAAATTTATCAAAGTTCTTCTAAATCCCTCCCCTCTGCCCTAACCCATGACATCCCTTTAAACATCCATGGGTTGAATCACTACGGGGAGGGTCTGTGAATATATACAAGTGTGTTCTATTTGCAAATAACTGTTCTCAAAGTAAAGAAATTTAAATTCATGAAATAAAATAGAACCTACCACAGACTCTGGTTCAGGCAGCCAGATTTCATCCTCTGGGATCTTGCCCATGGCATGCAGGATCTGAAAAGAAAGAGCATTTTGGTGAATAACAAAAACAACACTGTCTTTCTCCCAATCTACTAATCTTTCTCTTAATCTCCTAATCTGCTCTTTAAATACAGACTAACAATGTCTTTTAGGATATCCATTAAACACCCCAGGGTAAAAGCCAGTGTAGTCCACTGAACCTTCAAAAAATATCCGAAAGATCTTTCATCTGTGGCATCTTGGGCTTCCCTGGTGGCTCAGTGGTAAGGAATCTGCCTGCAATGCAGGAGACTTGGGTTCGATCCCTGGGTTGGGAAGTTGCCCTGGAGGAGGGCATGGCAACCCACTCCATTATTCTTGCCTGGGTCACACAGAGTCAGACACGACTGAGAGACTAAGCATAATCATTAGACTCACAATAAATCTTAGTAGCTGCAAACACACCTTAATAGGGATGAGACCAGCAGAACTGTCAGAAAATACATAAATGAATTCTGAGTCCTAGGGTAAACATGTTTGGTTTCATCATATTAGACCGAGGTTCTCTCTCAAGTATAGCTATGGTGATATTTTGCCCCATGGAGTCTTTTTACCTTGGACCCATTACTTTGGGGTTAAGGTGTTCATTTCACCCGAGACTACTGTTAAAGGGTGTTTTGTGGTTTTTCAGATGGGGGTTAATGGGGAGTTGGCCTCCAGGATCTCAGACATCTTTAACCTGCTTGTTAGGACCCTGAGTTACTTCCTTCTCCACAGCGCATGACCTCAGGCCCTACCTCCCGGGCCGCTCTCTCGCCAGCCTCCACAGCCCCCTCCATGTAGCCACTCCAGTGTGTGGCAGTCTCTGTGCCTGCGAAGTAAATCCTGCCCACTGGCTGGCGTAGAACCCTTGAAAAGAAAGCAAAGAGATAAAAGTGGTCAGTCTCAGAGAGCCAGAGGAGAGCCTTCCTACAAAGACCAAGGCTGATCACTTCCCTCAGATTTTAAATGTCAGGAGGTCCAATGGCAATTTTGGAATGAGGTTCACAGTTTCCTTCAGTTCTTGCATGATCTCTGTCACAGACGAAAGTGGAATAAAAGCCAAAATTCACTCCTGCCCCAAGAGCTTACAGGTAAAGGGGCTGCCATCAACCGAGGTAAAAGAAGCATTTGCTTCGAGTACATGAAGTGAGGGACTATATGTGCCCGGTCATGGATACGCTCCTTTTATGATTCACCAGGTTTGAGCAAGGAGACCCGTGCCCCCAGTTTCCCACCTGGTCATTCCACCAGTGAATTTGGCAAAGTGTCCTCTCACTGAGCTCCAGCTTTCCCGTCCCGTAAGGGGCACGATCCAGTGATTTTTAAAACCTTTCTTACCAGCAACATTCAACAAATCTGTGCATATCACTATCCACAATAACCATTCATTGAGCACTTTATCAGTGCAAAGAGTTTTATTGCATTAATTGATAAACAGTTAACATTTTGGGGGGCACCAAGTGCTCCTCTAAGTGCATTAATCTTTACCACAACCCTATGAGGTCAATACTATCATTATCCTCATTTTGCAGATGAGAATATGGAGGTACAGGATCTATGGTGGACATTAGGTCCACCTAGACCTTCCTTCAAGAATGAAGAACTTACTTCCAGCTGCTGAAAGGTAGTCTTCTGATGTCAGCACTGTTTGGCTATTGCCTCCACTAAAGAAAATTGCCCTGGGCTTCCTGGTGGCTTAGTGGTAAAGAATTCCCCTGCAACGCAGGAAATGTAAGAGATGCAGGTTTGATCCCTGGGTCAAGAAGATCCCCTGGAGGAGGAAACGGCAACTCACTCCAGTATTCTTGTCTGAAGAATCCCCATGGACAGAGGAGCCTGGTAGGGTATAGTTCATAGGGTTGCAAAGAGTCGGATATGACTGAGTGACTAAACAACAGCAACAAGAAGCCCATATGCTACATAATAGGACAGGAGGTCACAGCACTTGGTTTCTAAGAGGGGTAGTTTGCTGTTACCCTGACAAAAATACCATAAGGGAGGCACCATCAATATGGCATTATTCATCCTATTCCATGTTTCCATTATATTCCAGATAATGGATGTGGATGTCCAGAGCTAATATCCTCACTCTTAGCCAACACTGCACACCACTGGACCTTTCAGAGAAAACAAAAGTTGGCTTGAATTGGTGGGTTTTCTTTCACCTACCCTTATTGCAGCCATCAAGAAAAAAAAAAAATACAGGAGGAGAATAGAAGATATTATAAAAGACTAGAACGCTGATAAAAATACACAGCATCATCTGAAATTATCCATAGCCAGAATGGGTTGCAGAGCCTAAGGGTATTCAGGAAGGGTTTTCCAGGCAAGAATACTGGAGTGGGTTGCCAGGCCCTCCTCCAGGGGATCTTCCCAACCCAGGGATCGAACCGGAGTCTCCTGCATTGCAGGCAGACTCTTTACCACAGTGCCACCTGGGAAGCACCAAAAGAGCTCACCTCCGCTTCGGGGAATGTAACCCTGGTCTCCCACCTGACAGGTGGGGATACTCATCACTGTACCAACAAGGAAACTATGCACTAGGAAACAAACAAAAAAAATTGTGTGACTCACTTTATTGTAGTGGTCTGGAACTGAACCCTCAATATCTTCGAGGTCTGCCTATACTGAAGTTTTCAGCAGAAAGCTTGGCAAATAGTTGGCACATAGGTAATAAGTGATGAACGAAACAATTATTACTGACATCGTCTACAACTAGCATATACAAAAATTAGCTTATTGACCCAGTAACTAATCAGGTGGTGCCCTTTTACCCCAGAATGATCTCGTAGATGATATTTTGCCATCTTCAGGAAGAGGGGACAGTGCTAACCAAAGCCACTATGTATCTTCTCACAAGCAGGTTTCAATCCTTCTTTGACTGGTTTTCACGAACAGATTGATTAGCCATTTACATTTACTCACACCCCCTTTTTTTTTTTCTGTTGCATACTCAGGCTTTTACTCATCACTCTACATTTCCTATTCTGTTTAGATTGAGCTCTTGGTACCAAATGATCTCTTGGTTTAGTAATACTCTAATGGTCGTAATAGTTACTGCTGTATTATTAATTCATACCTTGTTAACTACAATAAGCTAAACACTAATGATTCATACTCGTCTGCAGAATGCTATAAAATGCTAAAGCTATTGAATTATGCATTTTGAATGGGTGAATTTTACGGTATGTGAATTCAGTTCAGTTGCTCAGTTGTATCTGACTCTTTGCAACCCCATGGACTACAGCATGCCAGGCTTCCTGGTCCATCACCAACTCTTGGAGCTTATTCAAACTCATGTTCATCGAGTCAGTGATGCCATCCAACCATCTCATCCTCTGTCATCCCCTTCTTTTCCTGCCTTCAATCTTTTTCAGCATCGGGGTCTTTTCCAGTGAATCAGTTCTTCCCATCATGTGGCCAAAGTATTGGAGTTTCAGCTTCAGCATCAGTCCTTCCAATGAACATTCAGGACTGATTTCCTTTAGGATGGACTGGTTGGATCTCCTTGCAGTCCAAGGGACTCTCAAGAGTCTTCTCCAACACCACAGTTCAAAAGCATCAAATCTTTGATGCTCGGCTTTCTTTATAATCTAACTCTCATATCCATACATGACTACTGGAAAAACCATAGCTTTGACTAGACAGACCTTTGTTGGCAAAGTAATGGTATATGAATTATATCCCAATAAAGATGTTTAAAAAAAGTATGCTCTCATTAATATACTGATTCTTGTCTACTGTATGCTACCTTGTGTTTTCTCATACACCTGATACGGAAAATAAGGTTCAGAGAGAAGTGGCCTGTCCAGGACAGAAAAGTTGGTTATTGGTAGAATCAGGAGTGGAACCCAAGTCCCTTTATCCCCAGTCTAGAACTCAATTTGTTTTTATAATGCTGTACCCATGTTGCCACTTATGTGGTACCATTTGAGGAAGTTTCACTGAGCCCTACACTTGCTATAAAGACAGTTCTGACAATATACATGAACCCCCTATCTAAATTCCTAATCTTAGGCTGCAGTCTTCTTTGGTTCTATTGATTGGGATTGTTCCTTCAGAGGAATTCAGAGCCCAAAGCACCACCATGATGTGGCATTGCAATGACTGCAGTAGTGAGATTCACAAGATACAAAGGAACCTGGAGATTTGGGGATTTTTTTCCCCAGCATTTATAAGAAACAAGGGAGAAGAGCTACATGAACCTTCTTAGAGTTATGGATTCGGGTTCAGGGAATTTCAGTTAGAACTGAGCCCACTTTTACTCTACCTTCCATATTGAGTCATGATCCCAGGAGGGAAGTAGGAAGTGTAGCAACCTGCTGAGTACTGCTCCTCACACCAGTTCTTCTCTTCATAGTGCACTGGCTGCAAGGCAGAGTGACAAAAACTCAGAGGAGAATCAAAGGAAGTGATCTCATCCAGAATAAATCAAACACATCACAGTAGGCTTCATACTGGAGAACCAACGTATATCTAAACTGAAAGCCACTCAGTTGTGTCCAACTCTTTGCGACCCCATGGACTATACAGTCCATGGAATTCTCCAGGCCAGAATACTGGAGTGAGTAACCCTTCCCTACTCCAGGGGATCTTCCCAACCCCAGGGATCGAATCCAGGTCTCCCGCATTGCAGGCAGATTCTTTACCAGCTGTGCCGCAATGGAAGCCCAAGAATACTGGAGTGGGTAGCCTATCCCTTCTCCAGTGGATCTTCCTGAGTCAGGAATAAAACAGGGGTCTTCTGCACCGCAGGCAAATTCTTTACCAACTGAGCTATTGAGGAAGCCCTATGTCTAAAATAAAGCCTTACTGTTCTGATGTTTTCAGAGATATGACTTTGGACATGTAAATGTCCTTGGTTATAAACTTCTAAGAAATTCTGACTTAGACAGTTTTCACACTTGCTTCATTCATGTCCCAGGTACCGTTCATAAATTGCAATTGTCTAGCTCCATGTTTAAAGTGGTCTTAGGTATTAAGAAGCTTTTAGTGCCTAATAGTTTCAGGACAAGTTTGAAAAAGGATTTATGCTTACTGGAGTAAGGAGGAGGAAAAAAAGTAGAAAGACTGCCTGTTAAATAAAAAGAATGACCAGATTCACATTTTCGGTGCAAGTCAACTTTGTTAAGAGAAGCTAGGACAGACGAATTAATGTTTTCATGGGATGTAGGCAATTCTGTTGATGGCAATGTGCGGTGTGGTGCTGTGCTTAGTCGTTCAGTCATGTCCGACTCTTTGAGACCCTATGGGCTGTAGTCCGCCAGGCTTCTTTGTCCATGGGGATTCTCCAGGCAAGAATACTGGAGTAGGTTGCCATGCCCTCTTTCAGGGGATCTTTCCAACCCAGGGATCAAACACAGGTCTCCTGCATTGCAGGCAGATTCTTTACCAGCTGAGTCACAAGGGAAGCCCAAGAATACTGGAGTGGGTAGCCTATCATTTCTCCATGGGAACTTCCTGACCCAGGAACCGAACTGGGGTCTCTTGCATTGCAGGCAGATTCTTTACCAGCTGAAGCCCATTGATGGCAATACATGCAGGCAACGATCAGCCTGAAAAATAGGTTTTTGCCATGAATAGGCAAAACATTAGCTGAGGTTTTGTGAAGTTCAAGTTGTATTAAAAAAAGTAAACATAAGTCTTATCATTAAGCATTATTTTGAAAAGTTAATAAAATCAACATGGCAAGTCTTAAGAGAAAAATGTTAGTTGTAAAAATAGATTTGGAAAAGATGTTTCATTTAAAACAATTGCAGTCACACATGGGACTTTGGATAGCTATTTGTAACAACGAACAAAGCACAAGGCCCTTTCTGCTAGGTATAAGTGGCTCTGATGTCTCTGGCCCAGCCCTCTTCCCTCTCTGCATCTGAGTGTGATAAGCATCCTTCTCTGTCTATATCCAGTCAGCCAATCAGAAGAAAGTTTGGACTTCATGTTTCACCTTTCCCTGCTCCCAGAACAAATGCCAAAGCAAGTGCCACTCTCTGCCAAGAGCAAACAACTCATTTTTATCATCAGAAATTAATTATATATATTTTTCTAAGAAAAAGAGACTGTTCCCCTGTTAAAAATGATCAGCTTTTTGGGAATATGAGAACTGCTTTCCTCTCTCACTGGGGTTCCCCAAACAACCATCTCACAGGTGGTTGGAGGAACCTCAGCTCTGCACTGCCTCAGCCTGAGGGTGTCTCAGAACGTAACTTCAACAAAGCTTGAGTATCTACCAGGAAGAAATATCTTGAACTGTATTTTTTAAATAGAAAGACCAGCCAATTTTAGCAGCTGTGACAGGATTAATTTTTAATGTGCATAGAGTTTGGATTTTGCTACCTCACTCACAGTACCCTTGTGTCCAGAGGCTATGCTTATATTTAATCTTGTTAAATGGTGTATGACAGTGAAAAATGAAACAAAACCCATTCTTCATTATAATTATGTTTCTCTCCAAACCAATCAATTTGTCATTCTTGTTCATTTGCTGAGGATTAATTCTGTGAAGCTTCAAGAGCATGTGTTTCACCTATGACAAGTAACTCTTGCTTTAAAAGGATGAACAAAAAATGACAAATTCAAAAACCACAACAACTTTTGACTAAGAGGAAGTCAGCCATTGCAAAGCTGAGCAAAATAAATGTTCAAGAGATAAGATGAAGCCATGGAGCTGTTCAACTAGGTCATGATGTGCGGTGCAGAGATTTGGATTTAAGAAGCTTAACAAGTTAAACATTCTTAGCCCCTTCATTAGATTTTCCTTATGCTTTAATCGCTCATTTGTACATTGTTTTCCATTGTCTTCAAATGATTCATGGATAACTGGATTTAATAAAAGCTTTCAAAAGGTGATGTAATCCCTGTCAAAACATTAAAAACCCAGCAGTCTGGTGAATGGAAGGAAATGTCGGCTTATTGTTTTAAATATTGATGGGGGTGGTGGTTATAGTTACTGGTTATGGGCACATTGGGTCCTTTGATTATCACCAAATGCCCCTACTGCCCTGCCTCCCATATCATCCCGCCTTTAGCCACGTGGAGGGGAGGAGAACTACCTGCAAAGATGTCTAGGAAGCTTAGCTAAGGTTCACTTTGAGCCAATCAGCATTGCTTCCCTGCTCCAGGAACAGCTCTAAACTCAGGGACAAGGGTAGCATCACGTAAAACACATTAGTTTGCAGGGTCTTTAAGTTGCCACTTGGAGAAGGAAATGGCAACTCACTCCAATACTCTTGCCTGGAAAATCCCATGGATGGAGTAGCCTGGTAGGCTATAGTCCATGGGGCTGCCAAGAGTCAGACATGACTGAGTGACTTCACTCACTTTTCAAGCTGCCACTAGCCAGGGCCCATCCCTTCTGGGACAACTCATAAGTTGACCAGCCCTGTTGTGCACACCCCTCCAAGAAAAGATCAAGGAAAACATGAGCTCTAGAACCTGACTTGCCTGAGCCCATCACTGCTAGGCCCAAGACAACAAAGAAAGATCTCTCAGGACTTCCCTGGTGGTCTAGTAGTTAAGATTCCCAGCTTCCACTACAGGGTGCAGATTCAATCCCTGGTCAGGGAACTAAGATCCCACATGCTGCACAGCGCTGCCAAAGTCAGAAAAAAAAAAAAAAAAAAGAAAGAAAGAAAGAAAGAAAAAGAGAAAAAGAAAAGCAAGATCTCTCTCTCATAGGGAAGGGTTGGGAAGCCTTACGTGCAAAGCTTCTTGTGAGCCCAGAACCTTTGCATAGAGGTCACAGAGTTTCTTCAACCTATGGGAAGAGGGGAGAAAAAATAAATAAATGAAAATGAAGAAGGAAGCAAAAGTGGAAGAGGTACCTATGATTCTCATCATTCAAAAAGATTCTGAGCCTCTGAACTTTTGCTTCCACTTGACATTTGATCTTAACTTTTCAAAACAAGGCACTTTATTTTAGTTCCAGTATCTGAAATCTACGAGGTCACAAAAAGTTATAATGAAAAGAAAGGGATGCATTGCCTGTATCACCAGGGGCACAGGGCAATTTACTCATTCATCAAAGGAAACCTTGTGTACCTGTTGTCAATTTCCTAAGCACTGGAAATTCTGGGAGGACCAAGATAGGATTCCTGCTACCCTCCTTCTCTCCTCATCCCACTAAGAGGAAATGGGCAAAGTGGAGAAAGAACAACTTTGAATTCTGCTTCTGTCTCTTCCATGCTGTGAAGTCTTAAGCAGGTTACTTAAGCTCTTCGACCTTTAGTTTTGTCCACAAACTCGCCTGAATTTTTCACTAATCACGGTAAGACAGTGTGGCCCCAGGACCAGTAGCAACTGCATCATTTGGGAGCTTGTCAGAAATGCAGACTCTCAGATCTCATCCCAGACCTGCCAACTCAGAAACAGCAGTGGCAGCATCTGTGATTTCACAAACCTTCTAGGTGATTAAGTTTGAGAACCATGGGTAGAAAGCATATAAAGTTTCCAGTTGAGTAACTGGTTGTTGTTGTTCAGTCGCTCAGTCGTGTCCAACTCTTTTTGACCTCATGGACTGCATGCAGCACTCCAGGCTGCCCTGTCCCTCACTATCTCCACAACAACTGGTACATATGTAATAATGCTTGATAAATGATAGCCCTTAAGAGATTATGGGGGAATCGGATATAAGCCAAAAGTTATAATTAGTTAATTAAGGTACAAGAAAAGACTTATTTCGATTCTGATTTTTATAGAATAGTATTGTTAAATGGGATCTTACAGGTGATATAAAGTTAGGTCAATGATTTTCAAAAATATTATCATTATTATTATTTTAAATACAGGAACTCTTTCTACAAATAAAAATATATGAAGATGCCTAGTATATGTATGTATAATTGAGTCACTTTGCTGTGCAGAAGAAATTAACATAACCTTGTAAATTAGCTATATTTCAATAAAATAAATTTAAAAAGAAAATTCCTAATTTCTCCTCCCTTCTTCCCTCTCTTCCATCCTTCCTCCCTTCCTTCTACCCTACCATCTCTCTCTCTCTCATTTTTTCTTTCTAATTTCTTTTTACATAAAAGGACTAATTTAGCAGAAACAGAGGAATAGTCAAACAGAACAAAGAAAATTAAATAGAACCAAAAATATATAAGGGAATTTAGAATCATAAAGGTGAGCATTTTAAACTCATGAAGAAAAGATAGGTTATTTGATACAATGTCACTGGGACAAATGGCTACCCTGAAAGAAGCAAAATTGGACTCCTATGTGACTTCTTACACCAAAATATATTTCAGAAGGATTAAAGATTTACACAGAATAGGCGAAAACAGAAAAGCACTGCAAATGAGTAATTTAAAACAATCTTGAAATGGAAAAGTCTTTTCTATGCATGATAGACCATTCAGAAGCAATGATTTTTAAAAACAGATCAACCTAATTTCATAAAAAGCTAAATCTTTACTATAGTATAAAATGAATAAGCCATACATATGATCAAAAGACATATTGGGAAAAGATCTGTTCCACACACTGGAGATTCAGCAGTGAACCAACCAGACAAAACTTCCTATTTTCATAGATTTTTTTTTTTTTTACTGTTTTGCAACATTTTATTTTACTTAATACTGTAATTATTAATATTTACAGATAATACTACTTTCTTATTGGTTTATAACATGTTTTATTGTATGTAATTTGTGTACATTCTTTTTTTCATATTCTTTTCCATTATGGTTTTTCACCAGATATTGGAAATAGTTCCCTGTGCTATACAGCAGGACCTTGTTGTGTATCCACTCTATGTACAAGAGTTTGCATCTGCTAATTCCAAACTCCCAATCCATCCCTCCTTGGATCTTAATATTCTAGTGGGGACACTTTTTAGATAAGTGGCCCAATCAGACCTCCATAGCCCTGGCCAAGCACAGTGGTGGCAATAGTCATAAAGCAGCGAGTTAAGAATGGAGGCAGGAGAGGATGTGCCATAATGTATCCAGGGACTCTTGCGTGTGCACGCTCATCATGTCCGACTCTTTGTGACCCCATGGACTGTAGCCCACCAGGCTCTTCTGTCCATAGTATTTCCCAGGCAAGAATACTGAGGTAGGTTGCCATTTCCTTCTCCGGGGACCTTCCCGACCCAGGGATCAAACCCATGTCTCCTGCATCTCCTGCATTGGCAGGCGGGTTCTTTACCACTAGTGCCACTTGGGAAGCCCTCCAGGGGCTCTTAGTTGGTAAGTATGTTATCAGGGAGGCTCCCAAGATGGCGCAGTGGTAAAGAATCTGCCTGCCAAAGCAGGAGACACAGCAGACATGGCTTTGATCCCTGGGTTGGGAATGTGCCCTGGAGAAGGAAATGGCAACCTGCTCCAGTATTCTTGCCTGGGAAATCTCATGGACAGAAGAGCCTGGCGGGCTACACAGTCTTTGGACTTGCAGAATCGGACATGACTAAGCACGCACACCATGCCAGAAGCACACCGTGTTATCAGGGGTGGTATGGGAATAAATAGTTTGTAGTGGTGAATACCAACTGCTGAAAGAAATTGCCACTTCCAGGGAACCTAGTCAGTCTGTACCTATACTTTTTCATTGTTATGCATCATTCATGCAGGATGTATGGCAGAGTGCCCTGCAAGGGGTCGTTTGTTTACCTGGTTTTCACCTCCCCCAGTAAGTTTTCAGCTCCTGGGCTATATCCATTTTTGTATTCTCCATAGCCCCTTGCATGGTATCTTATATATGATAAACTCAACAAATATTATTTTGAATACTTTGTTCTTCAGTTATCAGCCTTGTGCCTCTCTACAAGACCCTCATGATGAAACATAACAGACATGTCATGTTAGGAATACACATTAAGCAGTCTCTAAGTTAAAAAGTTAAGTGAAGTTGAAAGTAGGTAGAAAGAAGAAACAGAGAGAAAAAAAGGAGAGGGGTATGGGGTAGCGCAGGAAGGGAGAGAGGTGGAAAGGAAGGAAGGGAGGGAGGCAGAGAGGGAGGAAAGAAAGAACAGATACTTTTTTCCTTACCTTTCCTCCTTAGTAAGACGGGCCAGTTTTCTGGCTTTGTGGGCAAGGATAAATCTAAAACATACAATCAAGAAAATGGGGGAAAATCAATGGATGCTATCATCTTGGGCTCATTTCTATAGCTACACATGTGTCTAGTGTACAAATCAAAAGTAAACCAGAAGAAACAAACAACACACTATCTTATGTTCCATGTTTTACTATCTAGGTGTTACATTCCTGACATTAAAAGATACCTTCTTGTTTTAGGAATTCAAGGGACTAAAAACAGATCACTGGCCTTAATTTTTGCCTGGGGGTATACCATGACTAAGCCATCTCCCCATATATGGATGGTGGTCAATAGGAATACACCCTGGGTCTCAAATGCCTATCTAAGATGTGCCTGAGATTTTACAGTTCCATCCAGTTCTTGTTCTTTGGTTCTGTCTTCAATATGCTTCTCCCAATTGCCCAGCCTTCTAGAATCTGCCTCCATTTCCAGCCCTATGATTGTCTTCAACTAACCAACTGGTTTTGATCTCCCTCTTTTGACCTTTGGCTCTCTCTGAAATAAACTCATACATATCCTAAGACCCATCTCAGTTTTGGCTGCTCCAGGTAATCACCACCTCTCCATCCCCATGACATCCACATCTACGTTGCTCTTCCCTACCAAACTGAGAACTGGGCTGGTCTTGGCTTCTCTCTTACGGGAAATCTCAGCATCCCACATAAGTACCATTGATGCTCATGCAGCCTCCACAAGAAGCCTTCTTAGTGGAACACCATAAGTCAAATCTTCATATCATGCTTTCACAAAAGATAGCTTACCATAATATATCAACTCCCAGTGCTAAACATGAGGAAGAAAACTAGTATAACAGTTTAAAATGTTATTGATATTTTAATCCCTTTCTAAATTTTTATTCATTGTAAGATATTATTTAAAATTATTTTTTGGCCTTGCCATGTGGCTTGTAGGACCCCAGCAGGGATCGAACCCGTGTCCCCTGTAATGAAAGCAGAGAGTCCTAACCAGTGGACTATCAGGGAATTACCAGAAGACATTATTTGCAGAAAATCAATAAGATCTTTCTTACTGCTGGATTTGGAGAAAAGTGACATTGGGTAAAAAATTATTGAACAAAGTTTGGGACACAATTATTGATAGTATAGGAATATATTGTCAATATGGAAGATCATCACACCACCACAAGCATGCCTTACCCTATTATGGCAGGATAGCTGCCATCGGGTTTAGTATCATCCAATGTATAGGCAACTGGAGCTTCCTCTCCTTCAATAATCATGCTTCCACAGTAATCTTGGAGAAAAACAAAATGGAAAAAGACATTTATCACCCTATAAAACTGCCTGTAGCAGTTACAATGAAGCATACAGTTTTCAATTTGAGAAGCCCAAAGGATGAAAATAAGACCTATACTCTAAATATATGAAGGCAAATCAAACTGATGTTTGGAGAATGAAGGAGCCAACATTTGGTGAAAAACTCAAATGCTAAGTTCCTCTCTGCAAAGAAGCAATGTGATATCATGAATTAACCTAGGCCACCATTAAATGAAATCTTGTTTTCCCTTACTGTTACCACGTGTGTCCCCATTTCTTTTTTCACAAGAAATTATACAAAATCAAAGATGTGTCGAAGACATGCTAGTCTATTCCTGTAAAATAGAAGGCACCGAACATTCACACTTTATGAGGGGCCACTTAGATGGTGCTAGAGATAAAGAACCCGTCTGTAAATGTAGGAGACATAAGAGATGTGGGTTTGATCCCTGGGTCAGGAAGATCCCCTGAAGGAGGGTATAGCAACCCACTCCAATATTCCTGCCTGGAGAATCTCATGGACAGAGGAGCCTGGGAGGTTACTGTCCAAAGGGCCGCAAAGAGTCAGATATGACTGAAGTGACATAGTGCACACGTACTTATTCTAACCAGTTCTTGATTATCTGTAGATAGGGCAAAGAGCATTTCATATAGCACCTCCAGAATAACTTGGGAAACAATTTCAGCTCATTCTGGACAAACGTGCTTATCTGATTCCCCTCCTGAACAAAAAAGATATGTAATTTGATCAAAAGAATACAACAGAGCAATGGTGAAAATGTCAGGGCAGAATTTTAAACGTTAGAATAAGATCCGACTACAGTGTACCACTCTTCCTGCTCCATCATTTACTAGGAAATTGGGCTTGTTTGAACAAAATTATGGTGGGACACCTTGGAACAAAGGTTGTATAGAAAATCCAATGAGAGGGCTTCAAAATGAGGAATAAAGACTAGAGAAAGAACTTGGAGGATATGCAATGTCCCCAACTTGTGTGTGAGCAGGCACACCTGTAGACCTTTTAACCCGCATTTGCTTCTCTGTCTCCCTTCATGACCCTCCCCACTTTGCATCTGTGAGAATCAACATCCTAGTTGGTCACTGGATTGAGGGGCACTTGCATGCCCCTCAGGTGTACTGGGGCTAGAAAAAAACATTGAGAAAAACTGAACTACGGGGAGAAGAAATGTTTAAAGTCTGTCCGAGAATTTAAGAAGATTTAAGAATACAAGAGAAAGAGCTAAGGAATCACCATGTTATAAGAAGACAAGAAAGAAGATAGGATGTGATAAGAGAAAAGAGCAAGGGCACACTGGTCACACAGTCAGCTGAACTGGCTGGGGTGGAGGCCCTGCTTCCTGGGCAGAGACGCTGCTTGGCCTCTGTACCACCCAGGTGCACTGGGAAGAAGCAAAGGACCAAGGGGCAAAGAGAAGAGTCCTGTTCATGCCAGGACAAGTCATGTGACAACAGTAGTATTTCTGTCATTTGTAGGTAGAAAGCTGAGGAGTTCTGCCCATGCATAGGGGACTTCTGATTAACTTGGTCCAGCCTTACTCTTAAAAAGGGGCATTCAAGGACATCTAGACATTTAAGAAAGTCCTTTAACAAAAGAAGCAAACAAAAGCAGAAACAAACTAACAAACAAAAAAACCCTCAGGAAAAAAAGACAAAGAGTAGAAATACCCCCCAAAGTGGCAAGTAACATCCTCAGGGAGAAAAGAGAAGATATTGTACCTATGGTCAGTGATAAAGAGGACTCTTCCCAGGTGGCGCTAGTGGTTTAAAAAAAAATAAAATAAAACCTGCCTGCCAACACAGAAGATGTAAGAGATGTGGGTTCAAACCCTGGGTCAGGAAAATGCCCTGGAGGAGGGTATGGCAACCCACTCCAATATTGTTGCCTGCGAGTCACACAGATTCGGACACGACTGAAATGACTTAGTACATGCATGCAAAGAGGACTATTCAGAATCAAATAATACATGAGAAGCTTTTTTTTAGTGTGGGAGTGTGGAAGGAGGAATGCTGAGCTGATGATCACATTCATCTGGAAGAATGACTGATATTTACCAAGGACAAAATTATAGGAAAAATAATGAAGAGAGAATGTGTATGCGTGCTAAGTTGCTTCAGTGTTATGTGACTCTTTGCGACCCTATGGACTGTAGCCCTCCAGGCTCCTCTGTCCATGGGATTTCTCAGGCGCGAATACTGGAGTGGGTCTCCATGCCCTCCTCCAGAGGATCTTCCTGACCCAGGAATCCAACCTGCATTTCCTGCACTGCAGACGGATTCTTTACCGCTGAGCCACTGGGGAAGCCCCTTTTATATAGAGTGCTACCAAAAAAACACATTTGTAACCCAGTGACAAAGATCAGAGAAAAAGAATGGTTGGTCCAGAAAAGCACATGTAGATATATTTCCTAGTAGGATGAGACCATCATAAACACATTTTTAAAAATGATGCACTGGAAGAAAATATTTGCAACAGATGCAGAAAAAAAAATTAATGAGCACAGGATAAAGAGATAATTGACAAAATGATTTTACATAGTTCTGAAGCCTTATTAATGATAAAAGTTGCAGATTTTATCAAAAAGAAATGCTCCTATTCAAATCTTCAGAGCAATACAGAAGAAGCTGTTTACTGCAGCATCGTATATAATAGTAAAAACTTAAAAACAATGGAAATGCCTATTATCAGCATAACTACTGGACACATTTTGATAGAGCCATACAGGGAATTACTGTTTATTCACTTGTTGAAATAAAGTAGATTTAAATGCCAAGATGTGGAGAAATGTCTGTGGTCACAGAGGGAAGCAGCTTAGCACCAGCAAGCTCTCCATGATGGGTCACTGTCCGGTTCGTTGGAAAAGATAGATTACTTGCTCAACTGATGCACCAACCCAGTAACAGCCCTAAATAGAATGTCCTGCAAAGGCGGAGGATTAGGAGGCCGCAATGTAGTGGAAAGGGGTAGATACAGTAAGAACTGTCTGAAGGGAAAAATGTGTAACTTTCCCCCTTTGCCTTCAGCACAACCTTCCTCTCATCTTCTGTAATCTAGGTCGTCATCTCAGTCCACCCTTCCCTTTGCCCTCAGTCTCAGGTACTGACTGTTCTTACCGGGCCTCCTCTTGGAAGAAAAGGAGCTGTGATGAGGGTAAATGTGATAAGACTCTAGCAGTGCACTGTTCAATACAGTAGGCATGTGTGGCTTTTGTACATTTGAATTTTTTTTTCTTTTTTTAAGCTTTTAAATTTCATATTGGAGTAAAGTTGATTAACAATGTTGTGATATTTTCACACACCAAGGAAACCAGAATTGAAAGAGACACGTGTACCCCAGTGTTCATCACAGCACTGTTTATAATAGCCAGGACATGGAAGCAACCTAGATGTCCATCAGCAGATGAATGGATAAGAAAGCTGTGGTACATATACACAATGGAATATTACTCAGCCATTAAAAAGAATACATTTGAATCAGTTCTAATGAGGTGGATGAAACTGGAGCCTATTATACAGAGTGAAGTAAGCCAGAAAGAAAAACATCAGTACAGTATATTAATGTATATATATGGAATTTAGAAAGATGGTAACGATAACCCTGTATGCAAGACAGCAAAAGAGACACAGATGTAGAGAAGAATCTTTTGGACTCTGTGGGAGAGGGCGAGGGTGGGATGATATGGGAGAATGGCATTGAAACATGTAAATTATCACATGTGAAATGAATCGCCAGTCCAGGTTCGATGCATGATACAGGGTGCTCGGGGCTGGTGCACTGGGATGACCCTGGGGGACGGGATGGGGAGGGAGGTGGAAAGGGGGTTCAGGATGGGGAACACATGTACACCCATGGCAGATTCATGTCAATGTATGGCAAAACAAATACAATATTTTAAAGTAAAAAAATAAATTAATTAATTTAAAAAAAAACAATGTTGTGATATTTTCAAGGGTATAGCAAAGTGACTCAGTTAATGCATTAATATATATATACACGTATCTATTCTTTTTCAGATTCTTTTCCCATTTAGGTTATTACAGAATATTTAGCCGAGTTCCCTGTGCTATACATTTATGACCTTGTTGGTTATCCATTTTAAACAGCAGTATGTACATGTCAATCCCAAACTCCCTAACCATTCCTCCCCACAATCTTTCCCCACAGGGTAACCATAAATTCGTTCTCTAAGTCTGTGAGTCTGTTTCTGTTTTGTAAATAAATTCATTTGTATTTTTTTCTTTTTAGATTCCACATATAAGTCATATCATATGGCATTTGTCTTTGTCTGGCTTACTTCACTCAGTGTGATAATCTCTAGGTCCATCCACGCTGCTACAAATGGTATTATTTCTCTCTTTTTTAATGGCTGCATAATATTTTTAAACTTAAAGCAATTAAAATGAAGTAGCCATGTGTGGCTTCTTACATTTGACCTTAAAGCAATTAAAATGAAACAAAATTGAAAAATTCAGGTCCTCAGTCTCATTAGCTACATTTCAAGTATTCAATTCTCAACACAAGTGATCAGTGTATGCTGTACTGGAGAGAATCACTCTGGAACATTTCCATCGTTGCAGAATCTAATATTTTAGTGGGCATCTCTGTAATGTTCTATCCAGCAGAGCAACACACTTATTGAATATCTATTTTACACAGTAGAATCCTGACACAAGGGAGAAATTGCCTGGAAATTTTCAGAATCCCCATCTTTGTGAATGGCTCTATAAACTCGTACTTTAAAAAAATTGTATCAGAAAGTGTTAATAATCTATTTTCACAAAATTTTGTGAAAGGATTAAGTAAACATTATATTGAGTTACGATGTGCTGTGCTAAGTTGCCTCAGTCGTGTACGACTCTTTGAAACCCCATGGACTGTGGCCCATCAGACTCCTCTGTCCATGGGGATTCTCCAGGCAAGAATACTGGAGTGGGTTGCCATTTCCTCCTCCAGGGAATCTTCCCAACCCAGGGATCAAACCAGGGTCTCTTACATTGGCAGGTGTGTTCTTTACCACTAGCACCACCTGGGAAGCCCATATTGAATCATAAAAAGAGTTAATCATATTCTAAGGAAAGTTAATTCCATGAGTTTGTGCCAATGTACTTTACTTGATGGAACTGACCTTAGAACCTGGATGAATGTTTTATGTCTGCATGCTAACAAAAACAGTTATACACAAATGTGTAACTTTGCACCAAGTTTCTTGGACCTTCTACCAAAGAAAAGTACTCACCCATATTTCTCCAGAAGGGCTCTTTATAATAAACTATACTCTTGATGACTGAACCCAAAGGCACACGAGTGATCAGTTGATTTCTCATCATTGGCAGAGGGGGATTGAAGTGAATCTTCATGCCCAGAACAGGAGGAACAGCACTAATCACGTACTTAGCCTGGAAAAAAAAAATGGTGTGATTAAACATTGTTGGTGGGTTGGTTTTGCTCTTTTTTTTTTTTAATGTTTCTCCCTCATTTTACCTTTGTCCCCCACTTAATCTCTTAACAGAGAAACTAGAAGGGCCCTGTTAAAATCAAAATGAGCTCTGATTGTTCCTTAGTTCAAAACCTCCAATGACTTCCCATCACACTTGGAGTCAAAGCCAAGTTCCTCACAGTCACTTTCAAGGCCATACATGAGAGGAACCCCTGTCACATCTCTGATCTCATCTTCTGTTACTCTTCCCCACAATCCTCTTAATATCACCATTTTTACTACTTTGCCATTACTTCATTATGCCAGGCTTGCTGCTACCTCAGAGCCTTTGCACTGATGTTAAGTCTATCTGAAAAATTATTCTCCAGAGAGCCACCTGGCTCAATCGGTCATCTCTTTGGGTTCTGCTCTCAAACATCACCTTCTGAGTGAGACCTTCCTTGATGACCTTATTTCAAATTGCATGACCAATGGCCCACCCCACCTCTGGCATCATCCCCCTGTCCCTTCCCTGCTTGGTTTTTTCCACAGTACTCATCACTATCTGGCATCGTCTATGTTTTAACTATATATTTGATTACAGCTTTTCTCCTTCACTAGAACATAAATCACATGAAAGCAGGCAATTTTATCTGTTTTGTTCACTGCTATGTTTCCAACTCCTAGAAGAAAGCCAGGCACATAGGAAACACTTAATATGTATCAAATCAATGCTTTCTTTGGTTTTCTAATTCTGCAGGAGCCCAATACAGAGGATTGATAATATATATTTTATAAATCTTCCAACTTAGCCCCAAATATTATGGTTCCATTTTCCTTTCTTTCAGATAGAGGTAGCTTTTTCACTTTGGGCAAAGACATTGTCTGTGAAATCTGGAGCGTTCTTGGCTTTATTTACGCTCTGGTTACCTATGGTACTCTGGTCTCCTCCACCTGGTTTAAGGCTCTTGGTTACCTCGTACAATTCATGGTTTAGGGTCTCCACAAGGACATTTTCTCCTGTCTGGTCAATGTGGATCACAGGCCTCTCCAGCTTCACTCGATCCCCCAGGAGTTCCATTATCCGCTCACTCACTTGACCAGATCCACCCACAAATTTCCTCTCCTGGAAAGAAAAAAAAAAAAAAGACCCAAGGAGTGAGTAGGAAATATAAAAATAGATACAAATTGCTAAATTGCTAGTTTTCCTCACACATCTTTACTGTGTGAGGTATTTAGCTTCATGTTGCTCTCGTGGCTGTTTTTTTTTTTCACCTTTGTTTTCTAACTAATGATGGATGCATCTGTCCTCAGTAGCTTAAGTCGTGTCCTACTCCTTGAGACCCCATGGCCTGTAGCCCGCCAGGCTCCTCTGTCCATGGGATTCTCTAGGCAAGAATACTGGAGTGGGTTGCCATTCCCTCCTCCAGGGGATCCTCCCAACCCAGGGATCCAACTTGGGTCTCCTGCATTGCAGGCAGATTCTTTACCACTAGTGCCACCTGGGAAGCCGCTTTCAACAAAATCACCGGTTTTCTAACAGTCACATTTCATGCTATGTTCTGATGGGCTCCTAGGCTTCAAATTCAGGTGGACATCCTCATCCTGACTCCCAAGTCCCACCTGCCTGGCCACTGCCCCGGCTCTGTGCCATACCTGCATCCTTTGATTGGGTTGCTGGGTCAATCACTTGCCTGAGCCCACATAGGCCTGTTTCCCCTTTCCCTGTCACTCAGTCTCAGAACCTTGCTGGCCTACCCGTCCCCAGGCCAGCTTATTCCCTGTTACAGTCTGTCTGTCTCACCCTGGGTCAGGTACCTGCTGTCTCTGTGGTCACTGAGGTCATTCCACCTCCCTGAACCCCCTTGTCCCAAGCCCAGGAAAACGCTTCAAAATGTTCTGCATGATTGTACATACATTTGAGCTGACCACTTCCTCCTACATGTTCGGTTCAGCTAAATTTTAAAAAGACTATTTCAAATAGTTCTCAGAAGAAGAAGGTAAAGGAGAAAGAGAATGGAGTGGAAGAAGGAGAAGGGAGATGAGAGGAAGGAAGGGGGAGGAAGAGTAAGGAGAGAAAAGGAAAATGGCTGTTAAGCACATTATGTAAGAACTCTAATCCATTTCCTACAGTGCCCAGCACAGCCCCTTATACAAGGCTGGGGTTCAGGAAATAAGCAATGAATGAATTCCATGTGGTGTATGTGTTTTTAATTGAAAATATATTTCTGATTTTCTCTGTTGAGCTTTCTAAGAAGTACCCAGTTCATCGGCTGGTCTCTTGCAAACATACTAATCATTGGATGTATATCCAAATGGAAGATTGCAAAAGTATATTAAAAAGCCTAATTTTTAAATGCTATTGGCCACTGAGTTGTGACATTTGGTACCTAACAACAGACTCCCCCTTTCAAAAGTCACTTTGAGCTGCTATGCTTAAACTCCAAAAGCCACAAGCGTGCCTCCAGCTCCGTCTGTTCATGACTGAAGGATGGATAATGGCGATCTTTCAATTAGGTGGTGGTGGTTTTTTATTGGAATGGTCCGGGTATGAATGGGTACCTGCCCTCCATTGGATGTTGAGAAGATCCTGGTCGTGCCCCCACACTGCTTCACATACCATAGGAACCAGAGAGCGGAGACCTCATGGATCTCTGCAGAGACGCAAAGGTTCACAAAGAGAATAGCAAGCTGCTTCGAAGATCTGCTCAGGAAGAAATAAGAGCAACATTGACAAATGCAGGGGAGCATCTTCTTCATTGTCTGGAAATTATTCAAACAGCAAATTTACTTGGCTAAGTGGAATGCAATTTGGCAAGTTGCAGAAATTCGTAATCACTAGAATTTAATATTATAAAACATGACATCAGAGATTTGGGGAATAAGAGATAGACTTTCCCCTTCATCAAAAGACCTAACTCAGAATCAGGCTTCTCTGGTGGCTCAGGTAGTAAAGAATCTGCCTGCAATGCAGGAGACCCAGGTTCAATCCCTTGGTCGCAAAGATCCCTTGGAGAAGGAAATAGCTACCCACTCCAGTATTCTTGCCTGGAGAATCCGATGGACAGAGGAACCTAGTGGGCTACAGTCCATGGGGTCACAAAGAGTCGGGCATGACTTTCCACACACTTGCTACTCTTCCAGTCATCCCCATCTCAGTAAAAGGCATCACCATTCATCCACTTGCTAAGGCCAACACTAGAGAAATCAACTTTCATTTCTCTTTCCATCACTCTCCCTCCCACCCAATCCATTGGGAAGTCCTATTGTTTCTCACCACATCACTCCATCTTCATCACTACCCATTTGGCAACCTCTCTTGCCAAGGTTATTGCAATTATTTCCTCCAGACTGGTTCCTGGACAAGGTTCCACTTGTCCACACCTAATATCTATTTACCATGCTTGAAGCCAAAATCTTTTTATTGCCTTTGCCTCTGTGATGCTCTTTTTCAAGTGTAAATCAAGTCACGTCACCCCCCCCCCACCTTCTTAAAACTTTCCAGTGGCATCCTTTCAAAACCAGAATAAGATTCAGATCTTTTACCATAGCCTTCAAAGTCCTAAGGGGTCTAATCCATTCCTATGTTTTCTATTTCATCCCGTACCTTCTCTATTTATTCTAATATCTCCTCAGAAAGATGAACTCTTTTTTTAAACTAAATTTTAAAATTTTTGTTCAGTTAGTTAATTCTGTAGTTACTTTTGGCTCTGCTAGATCTCCATCGTCGTGTGGGTTTCTCTCTAGTGGCAGCGAGTGGAGACTACTCTCTAGTTGCGGTGTGCAGGTTTCTCACTATGGGGCTTCTCTTGCTGTGGAGCACGGGCTCTAGGGCTGTGTGGGCTCAGTAGCTGTGGCACATGGGCCTAGTTGCTCTATGGCATGTGGGATACGGGTTCGATCCCTGGTCGAGGAGGACCCCACATGCCACAGAGCAACCAGGCCCATGGACCACCAGCGAAGCCCCAAATGAACTCTTACATGTTCAGGAAAGTGAGCACCAGCTTCTATATTCCCAGCACACTGGCATTCTCTATCATTTGACCACAATATCATTTAAACTCTTTTCACGGTCTTAATTATTGGCTTATTTTTTTTTTTATTAAATTTTAAAATCTTTAATTCTTACATGTGTTCCCAAACATGATTATTTTTTTATTTCTGTCTCCCACACTAGAATATCATCAGTGAGAAGGGAATCTTAACTTTTTTGCTCACCATAGTGTCCTCTTTAATAAAATAGTCTGGCACATAGTAAGCACTTAATAGATTACTTGTTATATGACTGAATGAACACATGTTGATGAGAAATATCAATTCAACATTACTTTCATTTTATTTATTTATTTGGCCATACCACACAACTTGCAGAGCTTCACTCATGTCTCAGGAGTAAAGAATCTACCTGCCAGTGCAGCAGATGCAGGAGACCCAGGTTTGATCCCTGGGTCGGGAGGATCCCATGGGGAAGGAAATGGCAACCCACTCCAGTATTCTTGCCTGGAAAATCCCATGGACAGAGCCTGGTGGGCTACAGTCCACGGGGTCACAAAGGGTTGGACACAGCTGAGCAGCTGAACAACAAAACAACTTGTGGGATCTCAGTTTCCCAACCAGGGGTTGAAGCTGTACTGCAGCCTGGAATCCTTAACTACTAGGCCACTAGGGGGAACTCCCTAAACATTATTTTTAAATGATCTATAAGCAAGGAGCTCAAACCAGTCAACCCTAAAGGAAATCAGTCCTGAACATTCATTGGAAGGACTGAAGTTGAAGCTGAAACTCCAATACTTTGGCCACTTGATGCAAAGAACTGACTCACTGGAAAAGACCCTGCTGCTGGGAAAGACTGAAGGCAGTAGGAGAAGGGGACAACAGAGGATGGGATGGTGGGATGGCATCACTGACTCAATGCACATGAGGTTGAGCAAGCTCTGGGAGTTGGTGATGGACAGATAAGACTGGCGTGCTGCAGTCCAAGAGTCAGACACTACTGAATGACTGAACTGAACTGATAATGCTCAAAGGATATGCTAGGTGATGTACCAAGTGCAAAATTAGTCACAGTTAGCTATTCAGTTATTTTACCACCTAATGGAAGACCAGCCCAAAGAATGGAGGAGGCAAAAAAGAGATGAACTTTTGCTTGAGGGTGGCAGGTAAATGATGAGAAGTTATGTCCTACCTGTAGCCACACCAGAAGGTGAAAGATCTCATGCAATTCCAACAACTCAGTTATGTCTAACAGATCCTAAAATTCACCAGGAGTAATGTGTAATCTGTGATATCTTTAATTAGGACCAACCTCGCTTTTGACTTTGACATAAAGTTTGCATGTTGTTTTACATCTGAGGCAAAATTTGCTACCTGGTAATGCTGACAATCGGAGAAGGCAATGGCACCCCACTCCAGTACTCTTGCCTGGAAAATCCCATGGGCGCAGGAGCCTGGTAGGCTGCAGTCCATGGTGTCACTAAGAGTCAGACACGACTGAGCGACTTCACTTTCACTTTTCACTTTCATGCATTGGAGAAGGAAATGGCAATCCACTCCAGTGTTCTTACCTGGAGAATCCCAGGGACGGGGGAGCCTGGTGGGCTGCCGTCTACGGGACACGACTGAAGCGACTTAGCAGCAGCAATGCTGACAATGCATGGGATAAATAATACTGTCTTCCACTTATTGAACTCTCATACTCCATGGTTTTTTAAACCCACTGTCTTACTGATTTGTTATAAAAATGACAGTTATTATTTTTCCACAGTTCACAAGCCCCAAAACTGAGTCTCAGGGAGCTCACTAAATGGTACCACTGTAAACCACATCATACATGATTAAAACCTCATGCTTTTATTACCTCAAAATGCTTTATAATTAATCAGCTGACCTCAAAGGGACTAATCCCCTGACCAAGGGACACCTCTCTACCCTTGTGTACTTTAGCTCTGGAAGTTTGTAGAATCACATAACACACACCAGTTACTTGTGACAATGTTTGCAACCATAACCACCTGGTAGCACTTTTGTGATAGTCCCCATCATTAAGCCTGAAAATAGTGTAATATATATGTTGAAGTGACTTAAAGTTAGTTTTGCAAAACTCCTCATGATAATGGAAAGGACGGAAATTGCTGACTCATGCTTCCTTTGCAGAGGCAATTTTTGTCATCTATCTAAAGCAAATATCCAAAGAATGGTTTAAAATATTACTTCAAAATAAAAAGATCCTTTACTGTTTCCTGATGTCTTGTTTCCTTTGTTCTTTAATTTATAGGTGAATTCGGACAATATAAGGTGAAGGGAGTCAGCTAGATAACCAACATTAAACATAAAAATAGTGCTGTGATTGTTACTGTTGCCACTTTGATGAGAAGGAAATAACTGGTTTGAAATCAAGGGATATCTATAAGTCACTCTCTCTGGAGGGTCAGGCCATATCTAATGCTTTATTTGATTTACTCTGGGAGCTTTAGTGGAAAAAGAATTAGAAGAAAAATATTTGAGGGATGGAAGGTCAAGGAAGCTAGTGCAATAATATTTTTGTGTTCCTTGCCCTGTTGACTTTTTAAAAGGTAAACGTTACTATATTTTCTACATGGAAAAAAATAAATATATTTTATAAAATTTGGAAAATTCATAAAAATAAAAAGATGAGAGAATGAGTATCTTCCACATTTCTGCCTCCGCCAAAGATAATCCCTAGACTCATTTTGGTGCATTTTTTTCTAGTTATAGATTTTTAAAAGTATATTTACATAGTTGTGACTATATCATAAATTCAATGTGTTTCTTAAAGCATATTATAAAATGATAATAACAGACAGAATGATCAACACTAATCTTTGAATGTATGACTGTACTTTAGTTTGAATCACAATAGGTTGGATATGGTGGGGATTTTGTTCAGTTCAGTTCAGTCGCTCAGTCATGTCTGACTCTGCGACCCCATGGACTGCAGCACACTTGACTTCAGGCCTCCCTGTCCATCACCAACTCCTGGAGTTTACCCAAACTCATCTCCATTGAGTCGGTGATGCCATCCAACCATCTCACTCTCTGTTGTCCCCTTCCCTTTATTTTATTTATTTTTAAAATATTTATTTGGCTACATTGGATCTTAGTTGCAGCATGTGGGATCTAGTTCCCTGACCAGGTATCAAACCTGGGCCCCCTGCATTGGGAGAGCAGAGGCTTAGCCACTGGATCACCAGAGAAGTCCCAAGGGTTACTTCCTTTGAAACTAGGAAATGATCTCATAGTTATCTTGCTTAGGAAAAATTTAAAAATTAGCTTGTGTTCATATAGTCCTAACATCTCAGAATGCAGTATTTCGTCAGCCAACAACCTGAAATATTCGTTAACAGGAGGACAAGGCCAAGGACTATGACAGAAAAACTCAGATCTCTATGAGACCAAAGAAATATAATTAGTCTTATCTTCAGTGAGCTTTAAAGCTCTCTGGAGAGAGAAGAACTCATGAATTTATTAAAAGCTTTTTATAATGGGAGTTATAAAATAAATGCAGGTAATAAATACTCATTATATTTTGAAAATCTCATGTATAAAATTTAAAACTGAATACTGCAATTTTATTACCAAAAAACCCAGTTGTATCACAAGCTACATTCTCAAAAAATGTGGTAAATCACGTGTTAAAATGATGTAATTAATAATAGGCATGATTTCATGACAATAAAAGGGTTTTATTCTTTCAAAATTGGTTTTTTTCAAAGGCTGAAGACATAAGAGTAGTACATGCTCATCACAAACTATTATATAATAATAATGGCAATGATTAAAAACTGGAAGTAACTAAAATGTCTAATGATAATAGATAAAAACATTATAATATTTACTTTTCATGGAATAGTCTGCAACCATGAAATATGGTGTTTGATGAAGAATTTTAATTACTCGGACAAATGTTTGCACTGTAATATATGTTAAAAAAAAAGTTCTGATGGATGTCCATTGCTTGCAGTGCATATACTGTTTTCTTTTTAGAAATGAGATCACATTGTACATACTTGAT
The DNA here is from genome assembly GCF_032405125.1 of Capricornis sumatraensis. NCBI lineage: Eukaryota > Metazoa > Chordata > Mammalia > Artiodactyla > Bovidae > Capricornis > Capricornis sumatraensis. Next base: position 100,301,941 of record NC_091092.1, on the reverse strand, counting down.
TATAGTCTGCTTTTCTATTTGTTTAATAATACAATTTTTTCAAGCCATTAAATATTCTTCTACAACAAAATTTTAAAGATTTTAGGGTATTCCAATTTTCAGACAAAGCATAATTAATTTAACCAATCTTCAATTTGGGGATCTTTCGATTTTCCTTTTAAAAATAATGCTTTGAGGAAATTTCCTGGTGATCCAGTGGTGAGGATTCTGCTTCCACGGTCAGCTAAGGTCCTGCAAGCCACGTGGCCAAAATAATAATAATAATGGTTTGAATTTCCCTTTCTCTCTCCTTTTTTTCTCTCCTTTTTTAAGCTAAATTTTTAAAAGTTGAATTTGCATATAAAAACATATGTACATTTTATGTCTTTTGATTATTTCCATATCTCAGATTCAGATATCCCTAAAATCTTTTTTACTTTTAGTTGCCAGAGCTCCAACTTCCCTCCCCAATGCCTAGAGAATGAAGATATCAACCGCAGAGTCATATTCCCAACTAATGCTGTTTAGCATGGGCAAATACCCTCATTGCAATTCCATTTTCTTACTTTGTTTACCACAAATTCACCACATGCTTGAGATTCAATCCTTTCCCTTTTCCCTGCTGTCCAAGATCAGTGAGGCCTCTCTATCATGTCTGTCTATACAGCTTCCACAACTCTACCAACTGCAATTTAATACTTGACTCATGCACACTTTCTTTCAATGCTACATGTTTCTCCTTAATGGGGAGTAGTCATCCATGTTTCCTGGATACTTGTGAATGATCCAGAGAACTTCTCTAGAAGTTCCTCTTCAAAGCCTTAAAGAGTTGCACCCCATTCCATAGGTGTTTGAAATGTATATCCTGATACACTATCTCCATACCTGAACTTTAGCAAGGAGTACAAAACTATCTTTACTTCAACAGCTTGATAAATGAGATCTTTAAGCTGTTCCTTTTTAAAAAACACATATTTATTTATTTACTTTGGCCATGCCATGTAGGATCTTAGTTTCCCCCACCAGGGATTAAAACAGTGCCCCCTGCACTGGAAGCACAGAGTCCTAACTACTGGACCACCAGGGAAGTCTCCCTTTAAGCTGTTCTAAATAAAAGAGATGGCACATTCTAGACTGTCCTGAGGACTTTATGGGCCAATATCACCTTTGTGATGCAAACCTATTTCAAAGAAGTAAGTTTGATGTATAGACACCTTTAGGACATGATCCCAATATTTTTCAGCCCTCCACTTGACCAACTGTGGTTTTAGACATAAAACAGCTCTTTATCTCAGAGCTGCTGAATGGAATTGCTAAATACATCTGAAAGTGGATCACAGTCAACGCCTGTGCCTGATGGCGACTCTTACTCTGTCCAGCAGATCTTGTCCAGCAACTCCTTCATTGTCATCAGGTCCCACTGTTCTGCAAGGGGTGCCTTCCACGGGGCATCACTGGGAATCTACATTCGGGTGATGATTCAGAGGGGAAAAAACAAATGCAATTTTCCATTTTAAATTACCATTTCAATAGTATTAAAAACTCTAACTTAAAGAAAATTCCAAATTCCCTCAATAGTGGTTTTTATTGCACAATCCATTTCCTATTCCTATTCACTCAATCCATATTTAATTTATGCTAACCTTTCCTCTACCATAAATCGACATGATGCTGTAATCAGGTGGTTTCCAAATAACTACTAAGTTACTAATTTAGAGAGAACAATTCAGAAAGTCAACGCCTTAACAAAGATCAGCCAGTTGCACCAAATCATGTTTAAACTGGGCCTTCAGGTGTGTTTACTCTGTGTGTGTTTACTTAGGAGATGCAGGTCTGGGCATGGTGATGACTCAAAGATCCAGAAATCTTATTTGCTATTTCTGAAGATATTCTACATTAGAAACATTATCACAGGAAAGCTGAATGATATAAAATCTTCCCTCCGCCCCCCGCCATTGGTAGTATACAAATAGGAGCCTGTTGGACATCTCATTCTTTTAAAGGTTAGAAACAAGTTTATTCATCCATCTCACAAATCTTTACTGTGAGTCACTGTGCTACACAATGTGCTAGGCATTGGTGACATGTTTCACCTTCTTTCAAGGACTAAACTTATCATGAAGAATACAAATGTCATCAAAGAAGCTTGTGGAAGTTTTACCTCTCGTCCCATGTCATCCATCGTCCTCCAGAGGTTGTTATGATCTAGGTAGGCAATAGGATTCCACACAGATGGGAATGAGCCCCTGAAGGGGTAGGATTTGCCCTGTGAGATACAAGATATTTTTCAAAGGAAACATTTACTTCGATGTTAAATAGCTGTAAGCAAAATCATGTTATCAGTATGTGCATGCTAAGTCGCTTCAGTAGTGTCTGACTCTTTGCAACCCTATGGACTGTAGCCCGCCAGGCTCCTCTGTCCATGGGATTCTCCAGGCAAGAATACTGGAGTGAGTTGCCATTTCCTCCTCCAAGGGATTTTCCTCACCCAGGGATCGAACCCAGGTCTCCTAAATCTCCTGCACTAGCAGGAGAGTTCTTAACCACTAGCACCACCTGGGAAGCCCCCTATCAGTTTGTGATAGATACTCAAATGTTTTAGTTCCTTGTGTCCTCAGAACTTAACTTTTAAGCATGAAGATTTCCAGCAGAATTCCCTGTTACTAAAGAAATTTGGTGCCACACCCAACATAATAGAGAAGCTACTTTCTGAAACTGGAACTCTTACCATGTAAAATATAAATGGCAGTACAGAAGTGAGGTTACCTAATCTCATTTTCCAATGGTACTTACAAATATCTCAGAGCCAGGATATCCCTGCATGGTGGAGGGTCAGAAAATGGAAACTATAAATATTACACAAGTTAGAAGGGGATGGAAAACCAATTGCTGGAATGGAAATATCTCTAGGAAGAGTCACAAAAGAGGACCCAGCAAGTTTTTCCCAGGAATAGATACACTAGGTCAACACAAGAGTTCCCAAGGATCAAGGTCAAAACAAAAAGAAGAGACAACTTAGGGAGTTCCCTGGTGGTCCACTTAGGACTCCTAACTTTCACTGTCATGGCCCCTGGTTCAATCGCTGGTTGGGGAACTAAGATCCTGCAAGCAGAGTTACAGCCACACACACAATAACAGACGATTTCAAGGATCTCTTTGTGACATGTTTACACTACCTGGTGCTTCCAAGAGAGTAGGGATACCTCAACACAGAGATAAAAGGCATATATTAATATTTCTGCAAAGATTACTAATATGGCAGCATATAAGTCATCTCTGGGAAACTTAACTTGTTAATGCTGGAAGAAAACTACCATTAATCACTTTTGGTTTATTTGAAAACCTGAGTCAGAAGTCAGGATGTGTATTCTGACATCATCTTGCAACCAAATTGGAGTAACTCAAGGTCCACAATCAACCCATATCTCACAATAGTCTCAGTCATTCAGCAAAGTTTCATCTCATACTGATTTTGCGCTCACAGAAATAATTTTAATTACAAACTCTATGGTCATATTGCTCTTTCTCCAACAACGTCCTAAGGTTCTCAGGGAAGAGTTATCATATAGGCTTACTTTTCTTCTATTAGTCAAGATTCTCCAGACAAACAAAGCCAATTGAATGTGTGTGTATGTGTGTGTGCATGGGAGTGATGAGAGAGAGAGATTAATTTAAGGAATTGGCTCAGGCAATTGTAGAGGCTTGGCAACTCCATAATCTACAGGGCAGGCTGGCTAGCTGGAAATTCAGGGAAGAGTTGCAGTTCAAGTCCAAAGACCATCTGCTAGCAGAATTCCCTCTTCCTTGGGGAACCTCAGTGTTGTTCTGTTAAAACCTTTAACTGCTTGGATGAGGTCCACTCACATTATGTAGGGGAATCTGCTTTATTCAAAGTCTAATTTAAATGATAATCTCATCTTAAAAAAAACCTGCAGAGAAGCATCTAGAAGAGTGTTTGATCAAATATCTGGGTATTGTGGCCTAGCGAAGTTGACACATAAAATTAACTACTACACATTTCAGCTAGCAAAGACTTTATCTGCAGTGCATGAGACCCGGGTTCCATCCCAAGGTCGGGAAGATCCTGGCAAAGGGAATGCCTACCCACTTCAGTATTCTTGCCTGGAGAATTCCATGGACAGAGGATACAGTCCAGGGGATCACAGAGTGGGACAAGACTGAGTAACTAACACTTTCATGAGGTATAATTCACATACAATGAAACTATTTTAAATGCACCATTTGGGAAGTTTTTGACACACTGTATGTACCTGTGTAACCATTATGACAGTCAAGATATAAAACATTTCCATCACCCCAGAAAGTTCTCTCCTACCCCTTCCCAGTCAATTCCTATTCCCTTTCTGCCCCCAGACAACCACTGATCAGTTTTTTGTCTCTATAGATTGGTTTTGCCTGTTCTAGAATTTTTTTTTTTTAACAAATGGAATCATGCGGTATGTATGATTCCACATTTATCTGGCTTCTTTTGCTCAACATGGTGTTCTTGAGGCTCATCCATGCTGCAGTGGTCCTTTTTGATTGCTGAGTGTTTCACTGTATGGATGCACCATGGTTTGTTTATCCATTCCTCCGCTGATGATTATTTCCAGTTTTGATTCATTGTGAATAAAGCTATTATGAACATCCTTGTACAGGTCTTTTTGTCACACACACACACACACACACACACACACATACATATGTATTTTTTTTTTCTTTTGAATAAATGCCTAGGAGTGGAATGGCTGAGCTGCATGGTAGCTGTACATTGAACTTTTCAAGTTTAATAGTTTCCCAAAGTGATTCTACTGCTTTACATTCTCACCAGAAATGTACAAGAGTTCTACTTGCTCCGCAGCCTGATCAACACTTGGTTGACTTTTATGTTTTAAGTACCCTTTTGATTTTAGAATATTAGACTTATGGAGAAATTGCAGAGACAGTACAGAAAGTGTCCTTATTCCTTTCAACTAATTTTCCCTAATGCTAATATTGTACATTACCACTGTACATTTCTGAAAACTTGGATCCACAGGATCATTCGTTACAAAGGACATGTGAGTCCCACCCCAGCACTGCCTCTCCAAAGCTGATTGACATGGAACAAGTAAGTTGCTTGATCTCATTAGGCCCCATATATCAATCTTTCCAACTCGACAACTCTTGGCCCCATCATCTTCCTCCAGGAAGTATGTCCAGATTACCACAAACAACTGGGTTAGGGGGCCTTCTCTATGTCCCAGAGCTCTGCTGCCACTAACTCCACTGCACCAGTGTCATTTAACCACTCTGTGTTACCCACTGGACTTTAAGCTACAAGATCACACACTCTGGAGCCAATCTTATGATTAAGTCATGTCTCTGCCACTCACTAGCTATGTTCAGCTGCTTAAGCTCTCTGTCCTCAGTTTACCCATGTGTAAAATGGGATGACAGTCACTACCTCATAGATGTACTGTAAAGATAAAGTGAGATGACTCACGTGAGTTACTGTGACAACTGGCATATTGTCAGTTCTCAACAAATAATGTTGTTGTTATTCCTGCAGCGGTTACCACTGCTGTAATTATTATTTTTGCATGTCTAGGACCTGTGGGCATAGATTTCTGGCACACAGTAAGTTCACAATAAATGTTGGATATCATCTCAGGTGTGTGACCTTGAACTTACTTATTTGACACACAATGTCCTAAATTCTAAGAAAGATCTCTGGTCTTAGTCTTTTGGGGCTGCTCTAACAACAACAACAACAAAATACAATACACTGGGTGTTTAGGAATAACAGAAATTTATTTCTCAAAGTTCTGGAGGTTGGGAAGTTCAAAGTCAAGACACTGGCAAATGTGGTATCTGGTGAGGACCAACTTCCTGGTTCACAGATGATCATCTTCCTGCTGTATCATCACACTGTAGAAGAGACAAGGGACCTCTCCAGGTCTCTTTATAAGGGCACTGATCTCATTCATGAGGACTCTGTCCTTATGACCTAATCACATCCCAAAGGCTCTGTCTTCTAACACTATCTCACTGCGGGTTAGGATTTCAATATATGAATTTGAGGGAGGGCACAAACATTTGGTTTATAGCAGGTTTCCTATGCTTTTATTAACTTCTTTGTTTTTAAGTTCCCTCCCCTGGCCCCTGAAGCTCCCCACCATCAATCCTTGCCCCCCTTCCCACTACACACCAGAGATGCACTTATAAAAGGAGTTAAGAGATAGAACTAGCACAGTAAGGAAATACGACAGGCTACCTCACAAAGTTAAATAAGTTCAATAAGCAGGCTGACAATACACAGCCTTGACGTACTCCTTTTCCTATTTGGAACCAGTCTGTTGTTCCATGTCCAGTTCTAACTGTTGCTTTCTGACCTGCATACAGATTTCTCAAGAGGCAGGTTAGGTGGTCTGGTATTCCCATCTCTTTCAGAATTTTCCACAGTTTATTGTGATCCACACAGTCAAATGCTTTGGCATAGTCAATAAAGCAGAAATAGATGTTTTTCTGGAACTCTCTTGCTTTTTCCATGATCCAGTGGATGTTGGCAATTTGATCTCTGGTTCCTCTGCCTTTTCTAAAACCAGCTTGAACATCAGGGAGTTCATGGTTCATGTATTGCTGAAGGCTGGCTTGCAAAAGAATTTTGAGCATTACTTTACTAGCATGTGAGATGAGTGCAATTGTGCAGTAGTTTGAGCATTCTTTGGCATTGCCTTTCTTTGGGATTGGAATGAAAACTGACCTTTTCCAGTCCTGTGGCCACTGCTGAGTTTTCCAAATTTGCTGGCATATTGAGTGCAGCACTTTCACAGCATCATCTTTCAGGATTTGAAACAGCTCAACTGGAATTCCATCACCTCCACTAGCTTTGTTCATAGTGATGCTTTCTAAGGCCCATTTGACTTCACATTCCAAGATGTCTGGCTCTAGATTAGTGATCACATCATCATGATTATCTTGGTCGTGAAGATCTTTTTTGTATAGTTCTTCCGTGTATTCTTGCCACCTCTTCTTAATATCTTCTGTTTCTGTTAGGTCCATATCATTTCTGTCCTTTATTGAGCCCATCTTTGCATAAAATGTTCCCTTGGTATCTCTAATTGTCTTGAAGAGATCTCTAGTCTTTCCCATTCTGTTCTTTTCCTCTATTTCTTTGCATTGATTGCTGAAGAAGGCTTTCTTATCTCTTCTTGCTATTCTTTGGAACTCTGCATTCAGATGCTTATATCTTTCCTTTTCTCCTTTGCTTTTCACCTCCCTTCTTTTCACAGCTATTTGTAAGACCTCCCCAGACAGCCATTTTCCTTTTTTGCATTTCTTTTCCATGAGGATGGTCTTGATCCCTGTCTCCTGTACAATGTCATGAACCTCAGTCCATAGTTCATCAGGCACTCTATCTATCAGATCTAGGCCCTTAAATCTATTTCTCACTTCCACTGTATAACCATAAGGGATTTGATTTCGGTCATACCTGAATGGTCTAGCGGTTTTCCCTACTTTCTTCAATTTGAGTCTGAATTTGGTAATAAGGAGTTCATGATCTGAGCCACAGTCAGCTCCCGGTCTTGTTTTTCTTGACTGTATAGAGTTTCTCCATCTTTGGCTGCAAAGAATATAATCAATCTGATTTTGGTGTTGACCATCTGGTGATGTCCATGTGTAGAGTCTTCTCTTGTGTTGTTGGAAGAGGTGTTTGCTATGACCAGTGCATTTTCTTGACAAAACTCTATTAGTCTTTGCCCTGCTTCATTCCATACTCCAAGGCCAAATTTGCCTGTTACTCCAGGTGTTTCTTGACTTCCTACTTTTGCATTCCATCCCCTATAATGAAAAGGATATCTTTTTGGGGTGTTAGTTCTAAAAGGTCTTGTAGGTCTTCATAAAACCGTTCAACTTCAGTTTCTTCAGCGTTACTGGTTGGGGCATAGACCTGGATAACTGCGATATTGAATGGTTTGCCTTGGAGACAAACAGAGATCATTCTGTCATTTTTGAGATTGCATCCAAGTACTGCATTTCGGACCCTTTTGTTGACCATGATGTCTACTCCATTTCTTCTGAGGGATTCCTGCCCGCAGTAGTATATATAATGATCATCTGAGTTAAATTCACCCATTCTAGTCCATTTTAGTTCGCTGATTCCTAGAATGACACCACCTTTATGGCAGAAAGTGAAGAGGAACTAAAAAGCCTCTTGATGAAAGTGAAAGAGAAGAGTGAAAAAGTTGGCTTAAAGCTCAACATTCAGAAAACAAAGATTATGGCATCCGGTCCCATCACTTCATGGGAAATAGACGGGGAAACAGTAGAAACAGTGTCAGACTTTATTTTTGGGGGCTCCAAAATCACTGCAGATGGTGACTGCAGCCATGAAATTAAAAGACGCTTACTCCTTGGAAGAAAAGTTATGACCAACCTAGATAGTATATTCAAAAGCAGAGAGATTACTTTGCTGACTAAGGTCTGTCTAGTCATGGCTATGGTTTTTCCTGTGGTCATGTATGGATGTGAGAGTTGGACTGTGAAGAAGGCTGGGTGTCGAAGAATTGATGCTTTTGAACTGTGGTGTTGGAGAAGACTCTTGAGAGTCCCTTGGACTGCAAGGAGATCCAACCAGTCCATTCTGAAGGAGATCAACCCTGGGATTTCTTTGGAAGGAATGATGCTGAAGCTGAAGCTCCAGTACTTTGGCCACCTCATGAGAAGGGTTGACTCATTGGAAAAGACTCTGATGCTGGGAGGGATTGGGGGCAGGAGGAGAAGGGGACAACAGAGGATGAGATGGCTGGATGGCATCACGGACTCGATGGACGTGAGTCTGAGTGAACTCCGGGAGTTGGTGATGGACAGAGAGGCCTGGCGTGCTGTGATTCATGGGGTCGCAAAGAGTCGGACATGACTGAGTGACTGAACTGAACTGACCTTGCAAAGACAGAGTACACCCAAGGCTGGCACTTGAAGACCTCTCTCTGGACTATTTGGGTCTTCTGCCACAGGTAAAGGAGATCAGAAAGAGGTAAAACCACAAGCAGGTTGAATAATCACCCCTTAAATGGGAAGAACAGCCCATTTTTGCTGCAAACCCCTTTAGGACCAAGAATCAGTTCAATTCAGTTAAGTTGCTCAGTCGTGTCTCACTCTTTGTGACTTCATGGACTGCAGCATGCCAGGCCTCCCTGTCCATCACCAACTCCCGGAGTCCACCCAAACCCATGTCCATTGTGTTGTTGATGCCATCCGACCATCTCATCATCTGTTGTCCCCTTCTCTCGCCTTCAATCTTTCCCAGCATCAGTGTCTTTTCAAATGAGTCAATTCTTCACATCAAGTGGCCAAAGTACTGGAATTTCAGCTTCAACATCAGTCCTTCCAATGAACATTCAGGACTGATTTCCTTTAGGATGGACTGGTTGGATCTCCTTGCAGTCCAAGGGACTCTCAAGAGCCTTCCCCAACACCACAGTTCAAAGGCATCAATTCTTTGGCACTCAGCTCTCTTTATAGTCCAACTCTCATTTCCATACATGACCACTGGAAAAACCATAGCCTTGACTAGATGGACCATTGTTGGCCAAGTAATGTCTCTGCTTTTTAACACACTGTCTAGGTTGGTCATAACTTTTCTTCCAAGGAGCAAGCATCTTTTTATTTCATGGTTGCAGTCACCATCCGTAGTGATTTTGGAGCCCAAGGAAATAAAGTCTGCCACTGTTTCCACTGTTTCTCCATCTATTCGCCATGAAGTGATGGGACCAGATATCATGATCTTTGTTTTCTGAATGTTGAGCTTTAAGCCAACTTTTTCACTCTCCTCTTTCATCAAGAGACTCTTTAGTTCTTCTTCACTTTCTGCCATAAGGGTTATGCCATCTGTGTATCTGAGGTTATTGATATTTCTCCCAGCAATCTTGATTCCAGCTTGTGCTTCCTCCAGCCCAGCGTTTCTCATTATGTGCTCTGCATATAAGTTCAATATGCAGGGTGGCAATATACAGCCTTGACATACACCTTTTCCTATTTGGAACCAGTCTGTTGTTCCATGCTCCAGGACCAAGAATGGAGGGGAAGAAATTAATAGTCAGACAGACAGGTTATTCAGCCCTTTGTGTGTGCTTGTTTTCACAAACACTTTGTTTCTGCCAGAAATCACCAGCAGATGACTTGAAGAAGCATGTGAGCCCAGCACATTTGGTTAATTGGTGTCCGCTCTGTCACTGCCAAGGTCTGCACCAACAGCCATGGTAGCTGCTGGGAACATAAAAGCAGTGGCTTCAGAAATTGTGAACTTCCATGTGATGCATGTGGTTTGGCCCAGGAAAAGGTGAAGAACAGCTTTTGGGTGAGGGCAGAGTTATCATGACTTGCACAGAGAGCCCCATCCAACAACAGTGACCTATTTCTCCTTCCTGGTTAACCTTCGACCCATTGTGAGATGGGTACCTCTCCACTATCCCTCCCTCCTTTCTCAAGGATAACACCTTTGTAAAGCACACATCATATGGAAAGGATATGAAGGAGGTGGGCGAGGGGCTTCCAAGACTGCACTTGATAGATGCCAGCTTAGCAGCCCATTTGAGACGTCACCCCCACTGAAGGCCAGGCATTCAACTGGGTCCTAAACACAGTGGGGGCTGCACCAACAGCAATCATTCTGGCAACATGATGGGGTCAGAGATCAGCTGCCAAAGCCCTCCTAAATCAGGAATGCTCATAGACAGGAGATGTGTTCAGAACTCTAAAGCCAAAACCAAAGTGAGAAGTGACCACCACAAAGAGCTCTGTGTGAGTAAATGGAAACCAAACAATGTACAAAGAGTACTGTGATGCAGAAGAATAAAACATTTTACCCTTTTTATGTGCTCATTTACTGACAGTCCTTGGTGTCTTACATCCAAGCAAGTAGAACCTTAGCTAAGTTTATAAAAGCGATTACATCCTTCGGTGTCTTCGGGGTACTGTTTCCAAGACGCACAGCAGACACCCAAGTCCATGGATTCTCAAATCCCAGGGCAGGCCCTCTGTATCTGTGAGTTTTATATCCACGGATTCAACCAACCACAATCATAAATATAATACATGATCTGTGGTCGGTTGAATCTGCAAACATGGAGAGCCAACTGTATTGTTGTATAAGATTACAGAAATCTTATGATGAACCCAAGAAATAACTATTATTAGAGCCATAAAAACTCAAGTCTTCAAGCTTCAGAGAATAAGTAGGGGAAGCAGGGAAAGGTCTAAATTTATTTGACATGACCAAAGATACTGTGAGAGTTTTGTGCCTCAGATTCAGCTTTTGTAGAAACATTCCAGTGATTATTACTATTTAGAATATTGTCCAGGGAGGCCTGTCTCATCTGAGGAAATCATGGGAAGACATCACAGTAAGTCCCCAGCTCAGGGACAAAGCAACATATCACAACAGATTGAATGCCAAAGGCAGATAGGAGAATCCAGCTATTTCCTCTTCAGCCAGGTGGGAAAGACACACAAAAATGAAAATCAATGCCACTCACTCATGTGTTTGCCTTAGAAAACATCTTTTTTTTTTTTTTCCATAAAGCTATTTTAACTTGTCATAGGGGTATTGTTGTTACTTTAGGTGAATTGGGCTTCCATGGTGTCTCAGCTGGTAAAGAATCCACCTGCAATGCAGGAGACCTGGGTTCAATCCCTGGGTTGGGATGATCCCCTGGAGAAAGGAAAGGTTACCCACTCTAGTATTCTGGCTTGGAGAATTCCATGGACTGTATAGTCTAGTGGACTATATACGGTCTACTCAAATGGACTATATATAGTCTAGTCAAAGCTATGGTCTTTTCAGTAGTCATGTATGGATGTGAGAGTTGGACTATAAAGAAAGCTGAGTGCCAAAGAATTAATGCTTTTGAACTGTGGTGTTGGAGAAGACCCTTGAGAGTCCCTTGGATTGCAAGGAGATCCAACCAGTACATCCTGAAAAAAAATCAGTCCTGAATATTCATTGGAAGGACTGATGCTAAAGCTGAAACTCCAATACTCAGGCCACCTGATGTGAAGAACTGACACATTAGAAAAGACCCTGATGCTGGGAAAGATTGAAGGCGGGAGGAAAAGGGACGACAGAGGATGAGATGGTTGGATGGCATCACTGACTCGATAGACATGAGTTTAAGCAAACTCTGGGAGTTGGTGTTGGACAGGGAAGCCTGGTGTGCTGCAGTCCATGGGGTCTCAAATAGTTGGACACAACTGAGCAACTTTCACTTTCACTTTAGGTGAATTAATAGATATTGTTAAAAACTCTCAGTTTTGATTCCTAATATGGAAAATACAAACAGATGGAGTCACTTGAGCCAAAGCTACTTGAAGTTCTCAGCAATTTTCAAGAATGTAAAAGTCTGAAAAGGGCTGAAACAGAAGCACAGGAGAAGGGATGCAGGGTGGCTTTAAAAGACCAAAGAATGGATTCAAAACAGGCTCTGAAACTTGATAGCTGTGTGACTACAGGCAAGTTGCTCAACATTTGTGTACTCCTATCCTTAGATTTGGAATAATGGTACCCATCTCACAGGGGTATTATAAGAATTAACCCAAATGGTACAGAGCAAATAGGATGCACTCACTAAATGGATGGTGCTGACAGTTCTAGGATCATGAGGCATGCCCTGTCATTTATACAACCACTTCTTACCCATAAATCCAGGTTTATCAATTAATCTCCTTTGGGTAAATTCCTAGAATCAGAAAACCTAGCAAGGAGATTGATGTGTGACATTTTAAAGGAAATTTGCAGACAACCAGCAACCAACTTGATTATCTCATGGCCTTATTTTGTAGCCTTTGAGCCATGCAAGCCCATTGAAAACACCTGAAATCTGCCTTCTTGGCCCGTAATGAGATGGGCTGGCTTGGCAGGCACATACATCACTAACGACAGTGACAATCCTGATGTTCCAGGTGTTTCTGCCCTTCTCCTGACCCTCATTCTCTGGAGGCAAAGACCACCCACCCTGAATTCAGTCCCATCTGGGAAGCCCTTTTGCCATCTTATTTCCCACATTGATGCAAAGAACTTACTCATTGGAAAAGATCCTGATGCTGGGAAAGATTGAAGGCATGAGGAGAAGGGGAAGATAGAGGATAAGATGGTTGTATGGCATCACCGACTCGATGGACATGAGTTGGAGCAAGCTCCAGGAGTTGGTCATACACAGGGAGGCCTGGCATGCTGCAGTCCACGGGGTCGCAAAGAGTCAGACACGACTGAGCAAATGAACTGAACTTCCCAAGCTGACCCCAGTCTCTACAGTAAGAACAGGTGAGGCCAAGCTACTTTCAGTTCTCAGTAATCTTCAAGAATGAAAAGAGTCTAAGAAGGGCTGGAACACAACTACAGGAGAAGGGGTACAGGGTGACTTTTAAAAGTCTAAACAACAGATTCAAAACAGATTCCTTCTCAGTGTCTCCTCTGCTGTTCATGGAAATCATGCCTTCCTCCTGGGAGCCAGAGCCAGCCACCTGGCGAGAACGCAGTCATTTTTACAGCTCTTGGCAAGGACTCCGATCGAGTCACAGACAAAACAGGAGGAGGACTGAGCTTAACTTTTGATCTATATTTCCAGTTTGGAAGAAAAGAAAGTTAGGCTTCCCTGGTGGCTCAGAGGTTAAACCGTCTGCCTCCAATGCAGGAGACCCAGGTTTGATCCCTGGGTCGGGAAGATCCCCTGGAGAAGGAAATGGTAACCCACTCCAGTATTCTTGCCTGGAGAATCCCATGGATGGAGAAGCCTGGTAGGCTACAGTCCACGGGGTTGCAAAGAGTTGGACATGACTTCAATTTCACTTTCATGGAGGAGGAGGGCAGGAAGCTCTACTTAGACAAATGGCTTTCTTCCTCTGTTAATGTGTTCTCATTTCTAAGTGCTTGGAGCCTGGTGTCAACACTGTGTTCTGATTGCATCATCACATGGATGAAGCTGGAGGGAGGCACAGACAACGACACTTAGTACAGGAAAGGCCTGGAGTGGTTAGGTAACTCACTCACCTTGGCCAGGCCAGCCTGACTTTCTCACAACAGGAGGTCTTGATAAGGAATAGAAAGCTACCTCCAAAAAATAGCCAGGAGAATTTGGGAGATGCCGAAAGAGGGAGGAGATGAACAACCTCCCAGAAATCCTCATGCTGGATTCCATCTTGGCTGAGAGATCCACACCACCTGAAAGGACCGTGAGTCAGACCAAGCAAGGTGACTAGTTAGAGACAACCCAGAAAGCTAACATCATCACCATAAAACCTGAGACTGCAGTCTACATGACAGAGCAGTTCTCCTGGGTCCCCTTACCCTCCTGCTCTCCTCCTGGGCACCCCTTCCCAATAAAGTCTCTCACTTTGTCAGTACGTGTACCTCCTCGGGCAATCCATTTCCAAGTGTTAGACAGGAGCTCACTCTTGGGCCCTTGAAGGGTCCCTCTTCCTGCAACAGAATTGTCCATGTAGGGAGAAATAGGGAAGGTGGTTGTGATAGTGGCTGAAACATTAGGCAAAGTTCTGCAGGAATTATAATAACATTAACAGCAACAGCTAATAGTGAATGTTTACCCCATTCAGACCTTGTTCTGTATACTTTGCATGTATTAATTCATTAATCTTCACAGCCACCCTTTCAGATGGAGAAGCTGAGACACAGAGAGGTAAAATAATTATCAAGGTCTCACAACTACTAAGTGGCACAGGATTGAAATTCAGACATTCAAAAGTCAATGCTCTTGATCATGAAACTTTCCAGCCTTTAATTAGAATTATTGAATACCATTTGCCAGACACTAGGTTAATGGTTTTACTTAAATTAATTCTCACAACCCAGTGAGTAAATTGCTAATTGTATGTTTCATTTTACAGATGTGTTCTGAAGCACACAGAGGTTGAGTAATATGTTCAAAGGTCACACAGCTTGCACGCAAGTAGAACAGAACTTAATCTCAGGTTTGTGCATTTAGAGCTCAAGCACTTACTTAGATCTCAGCTCTGTGAGCCGCTGCTCAAGAAGGTCTCTGGCAGATATTTAGATCCAGGAACCACTTGAGATTCTTACAAACCAGGTGGAAGCTAATGATGTGTTCAATAACCTGCCAGATCTTTTCTGTGACTCTCCAGGCAAAGACCAGTCCACCTCCCTCCTCAGGTGACTTCCATGCCAGTTCATTAGCTCACAGATACTTCTTTTTCTTTCTTCTTTTTTTTTTTTTTTTTGTTGTAAAACAAGACACAGAACACAAAGAACAGACTTGTGGACTCTTGGACTGGGAGAACGAGAGAGTGGGATGATTTGAGAGAATGGCATTGAAACATATGTTACCATATGTAAAATAGATAACTAGTTGCAAGTTTGATGCATGAAGCAGGGCACCCAAAGCTGCTGCTCTGTGACAACCTAGAGGGATGGGGTGGGGAGGGAGCTGGGAAGAGGATTCAGGATGGAGGGGACACATGTATACCTATGGTCAATTCATGTCGATGTATGGCAAAAACCATCACATTTTTGTAAATAATTATCCTCAGATCAAAATAAATAATTTTTTTTAAACAGAAATTTTAAAATTACATAGGTGAACAAATATTTCTTGACCACCTCCTAAGCACCTGTTCCAGGCTCTGGGGGCACAGTGACAAAAGACAAAAGTCTCTGCTCTCCTGGGAGCTTACACTGTAATAGACAGAAACAAAATAAAACAGAGGCTAAAAACATAAAAAAGAAAATCACGTGGTATATTAAAAGATGATACGTGCTATGAAGGAAGTACTGCTGGGTGCTCCATGGTGACCCAGAGGTGTGAGATGGGGGATGCAGGTGGGAGGGAGGTCCAAGGCGGAGGGGATATATGTATACATACAACTAATTCACTTCATCGTATAGGAGGAACTAATGCAACATGGTAAAGCAATTACACTGATTAAAAAGCAGAAAGAAAAAGGGAGTAAGAAAGGCAAAGAGGGAGTGTTGGTGGTTTGGGGTTGATTGCAATTTTAAATAAGGTGGTCAGGGAAGGCCTGACTGAGAAGGTACCATTTGAAAGAAAAGACAAGAAGAGAAGAGGGAACCATGTGACTCTCAGTGTGATGGGGCGGGAGAGGAAAGAGTGCTTTACTTAGAGGCCCCGGCAAGCATCCTGAGATGAAACAGATGTACAAGGAACAGAAAGGAGGCCTGTTTCATCCTCTTTCTTCTGCTCACTGGAATAATCCAGGCTGGAAAGAGGTGGTTGCCAAGGAGAGGCCTCTGTGCTCTGATCTCTGCAGGACAACCTGACCCCTGCATCGTGGCTCCATGTGCCCTCAGATGTTCCTTTGCCTTCTGACTTCTGGCAGTGCAAAACTTAAACTACTTTCTACACCCAGCTCAAGACTCACTTTCTTCAGGAAGCCTTTCAAAAATTGACCTCATCTCCCATTACTTTTCAAAACACAAAGTTCACCTCATTTTGAATTCTTACCATAGTAACTTATATTAATATTTGCCCATGTCAGCTCAACATTATTCTCTAGGTGTTCCACGTGATTTTGTCTTCTTTCCCCAGCCACTTCAGGAAAAAAATCAATCATTTACCTCCTCCCATGATGCTTTTGAACTGTGGTGCTAGAGAAGACTCGAGAGTCCCTTGGACTGCAAGGAGATCCAACCAGCCCATCCTAAAGGAGATCAGTCCTGAATATTCATTGGAAGGACTGATGCTGAAGCTGAAACTGCAGTACTTTGGCCACCTGATGTGAAGAACTGACTCATTGGAAAAGATCCTGATGCTGGGAAAGACTGAAGGCAGGAGGAGAAGGGGATGACAGAGGATGAGATGGTTGGATGGCATCACCGACTTGATGGACATAAGTTTAAGCAAACTCCAGGAGATGGTAAAGGACAGGGAAGCCTGGTGTGCTGCAGTCCATAGGGTCCCAAAGAGTCAGACACGACTGAGTGACTGAACTGACTGACTGATAATGCTTAAAGGTGATGTATATTTGACTGATGTTTGACAACTGTTGGATAACTGGATGACTGGATGGATGGATAGATGATTGATTGGATAAATAGCGCTACAGACTGAATATTTGTTTCCCCCTCAAATTTGTATGTTGAAGCCTAACCACTCCCGCACCCCGCCCCGTGATGGGATGTGAAGGCGGGGGTCTTTGGGAGATGATTATATTATGAGGGCTTCATTCTCATGAATGAGATCAGCGCCCTTATAAAAGAACGTCTGGAAGCTTCTGCCAAGCAAGAACACAGCGAGCAGACAGCATCACCAGATTTGCCAGTGACCTTGATCTTGGCCTTCCCAGCCTCTAGAACTGGGAGAAATAAATTTCTGTTGTTTATAAGCCATCCAGTCTGTGGTATTTTGTTATAGCAACCCAAACGGATGAAGGCAAATAGTTTTAAAATAAGAAGAGGAATTCTTCACCGTCTGAAACAGAAGAGCGACTAAATGCTTTCTAAACACCATGAAATTTAATATCTTCTGAAAAAAAACTTTAAGTGTTTCAACTAGGAAACTGAACATTGTAATTCTTCCCCCACCAAAACTTGATCAGTATCTTTGTTCTCTTTACTTTCCTAATCTTTTCTAAATATACCTGCTGATGGAGATGGAGAGCTCCACAGGAAAGAGTTCTCAAAATAAGCCCATACATTTACCTCAAAGAATAAGAGTGTATTGAGAAGGATGCAGGATTTTATGCCTCTAATCCTCTGCTACTTGTATTAGCCATTTCCAGCTGTATCACATTGCAAACCATCAGGACACACTACTGATGTCAAGAGGTTGTTTCCAAAGCAGAATAACGCCCACAGCTAAAATCTATCTTCCTGAGCCAATTTTTTCACTCTTTCAATTAGTAGACACGTACGTGTTTATTTGATCAAATTAGCACAGACACCTAAAATACCCCCAATAAATATCATCACTTTTTTTAGGGCATGAAATTTTGAACATTGCCAGCATCTCCCGACATCCACCAGCACTAGCAAAATGCCAGAGTGCTTTGGCCTTCCATAATGTGCTTTTCAAAAATAGAGACAGCTACCCAGCAGTTTTAGTTTTCCCAAGAGGAATCTTGGCTCGAATAAACACTACGTGTACCATTACAGTGTTAAGGATTATAAGAAAGCCAACAACTTGAAGCCGTGGCCCCTGCCCTTCTCTGGGACAAGGGCCCCCCTGAAGCTCTGTAGAAAACCATGTAATCTCTCCAGTAAAGCACACATATACAAACAATTCTGTATATAAAACCAGAGAGTATAAATGAAACTTAACTTGAGCCCTTTCTCAAGAGTCACGAATTTGAGGTTGACAAAGCTTGATGACAACACCAAGTGTTGGTGAAATTAAGAAGCAACCAGAACTGCCATGTCCTGATCATGATGGTGTGACATAGTATAACCACTTTGGAAAACCTTTTGGCAGTAACTACTAAAGATGCTTATGCACACAGTTTATGACTCACTTCTAGGTAAATGCCCAAGAAAATGGTCCCCAAACACCTACACAAGAATATGAAATGTCCATGAACATTTGTGTATTGAGCCATTTTACAGAGGAGGAGAGCGAGTCTTAGGATAAACAACTTCCCCAGGATCACCCAGCTAATGAGAGGGGTTCAAGTTCAGCCGTGCTTAAAATCAAGCTGGTTCTCCACCTCATGCCACCTCTCATGATGCAGCAGTGTTGCAGGGAGAAAGCCAATTCTGACTCCACGTTGGAAACTGTTTCTTTGACTTGCTTTTCATTGCTCTTGTTATTATAATCATACTTAATGGCTTGCCTGGAGAACCCTGAGCCTCTGCTTGACTGTAAACTAAAGGGCCTTTGTTAAGCTCCTGGAGAGACAGCTTGTCTGTGGCCTCCTGTGAATAGAAGAGATTAACACACCCCTTCCAAAGGCTGGCCACTCCCTTTGAGATGTTTTGCAAGGCTTAAGACCCTTTCACTTTACTTCCCCACCGCCTCTCCCTCTCTATTCTGCCCTTTTACTTCAGTTACTTATTGCTTCTTTCTCTCTGATCTATAAAAGAACCTGCCATCTGGACCCCAATAAGATGGTGATTTTGAGGTGCTAGCCTGCCATCTTCTCAGTCTGCTGGCTCCCCTATTAAAGTCTCTTTTGGCCTCAACACCTCATCTCTCAGATTCATTGGCCTGTCATGCGGCAAGCAAAGTGAACTTGGACTCAGTAACAGCAGGAGATCCAAGATCTGGATGGTCCCAAGGGCATAAACAACAGCAGGCACCAATGTGGCCCACCTCATTGCCATTCCACTCTGTCTGCTTAAATGTGTTTGTGACTTTAAAAGACCAAGCAAAGGATAACTATCAAATTAGAACTGATACTATATTTAGCTAAATGATGAAGAGAATTAAGATCATTTTACTGATAGGCTTGGATGTTGCTGTGCTGAGCGGCTGCTCAGTCGTGTCCAACTCTTTGAGACCCCATGGACTGTAGCCCACCAGGCTCCTCTG
The DNA here is from genome assembly GCF_032405125.1 of Capricornis sumatraensis. NCBI lineage: Eukaryota > Metazoa > Chordata > Mammalia > Artiodactyla > Bovidae > Capricornis > Capricornis sumatraensis. The sequence continues at coordinate 100,282,466 of NC_091092.1, read as the reverse complement.
CCCATGGAGATTCTCTAGGCAAGAATACCAAGAGAGTTGCCATGCTCTCCTCCAGGGGATCTTCCCAACCCAGTGATCAAACCCAAGTCTCCCGCATTGCAAGTGGATTCTTTACCATCTGAGCCACCAGGGAAGCCTAATGATAGGCTTGGATAGGCCCAGAAGAAAAATCTCTAGGCATCAATTTTTAAGTGCTAAGAACATTAGGGCAATTTATTTCAATCACTAACAGCATACTGACCACAGATACGAGACAAGCACCATGTGACCCTCTGAAGACACAGAAACGAAATAAGACACAATCCCAGGCTCAACGAGCTCCAAAGTCTAGTTGGAGAGCAGGTCCATGGAAACAGTTACAGCACCATAATTATAACATGGCACATGGTTGACTTCATGGTGTCACCTGGCTACATAGCTGTAAAGGGAGCTTTGCAGAGTGCAGTCAGCAGGATTCATGAGGTCATCTGCCTGCGTGCGTGCTCAGTCGCTTCAGTCATGTCAACTCTTTGCCACCCCATGGACTATAGCCAGCCAGACTCCTCTTTCCATGGGATTCTCCAGGCAAGAATACTGGACTGGGTTGTCATGCCCTCCTCCAGGGGATCTTCCTGACCCAGAGATCGAACCTGCGTCTCCTGCCTCTCCTGCACTGCACACAGATTCTTTACCCCTGAGCCACAAAGGAAGCCTCGTGACTGCAGCTATCTTATCCCAAACACCCCTATGCATATCCATCCAGAGCCATTCTGTTAGCCAGGGGGCTAAGTCTACAAAAGCCTCAATAAGTAAAACTTGGTCTAGAACTACATAAGAGCTAAGTGGTCTACCCAAATGGTCAATACAGTGAACGCTGTGATGAGCTTGCCATCTCCCCACTCGGAAGTAAAGGTCTTATTTCTTTACCTGCTAAGAGTGTTCCTGGCAGGCAACCCTTGGCTCAGAGACGACCCCAGCTGCAGAAAAAAACCACTTTACCCAAGGTCATGCTCCCTTCTCTGAGCAACGCACTTCCAGTGACTGACTGATGTGAGGGTAGACCTCCTGCCCTGGTCAGGACAGCTCTGAAGTGTCATCCCGTCTTCAGAATTCCTTGCAGGGTGGGCTGAGGATTCCATTGAAAATATATCACAGTTTGACTTCTCCCTCTGCTGGGTCCTGCCTCTTTCCCCTTCCGTCCACAGCTGTTGATGCCCAGAGCACTCCCCAATAACCCTCCAGCATGCTAGAGACATTACTTTGCCAACAAAGGTCCATCTAGTCAAGGCTATGGTTTTTCCAGTGGTCATGTATGGATGTGAGAGTTGGACTATAAAGAAAGCTGAGTGCCAAAGAATTGATTCTTTTGAACTATGGTGTTGGAGAAGACTCTTGAGAGTCCCTTGGACTGCAATGAGATCCAACCAGTCCATCCTAAAGGAAATCAGTCCTGAATGTTCATCGGGAGGACAGGTGTGAAGCTGAAACACCAATACTTTGGCCACCTGATGTGAAGAGCTGACTCATTTGAAAAGACCCTGACACTGGGAAAGATTGAAGGTGGGAGGAGAACCCCTTCAACAGAGGATGAGATGGTTGGATGGCATCACTGACTCAATGGACATGAGTTTGAGTAAACTCCAGGAGTTGGTGATGGACAGGGATGCCTGGCATGCTGCAGTCCATGGGGTCACAAAGAGTTGAATACGACTGAGCAACTAAAGTGAAGTGAAGTGATGCTCCTCTCCATCTCAGAGATCTGCTTCCTGGGAAACTCCCTCATAACAGCCATTTAACGGAATAGACACAACAGATTGTAGCAATGTCTAAAGACTCTCAATCTCCAGGCTCTGGGGGTAGGGGTGGGGAGTTAATCTCAGGAAAATATATAGAACCAGGTACAACGGGACCCCCTTTGAGAATACGGGTTTTCTTTGGGGAGGATTAGTGGGGAGGTCCCAATCTTCTTCTCTGTGATCCTGACCAGAGACTCACTAAAGGAAATAAGAAATACAGCCATAGCTGTTACAAACATATTCAGATAGATTAACAGACTGACAGGGGAAATTGAGAGGAGAAAGACTGTAATCAAAACTAAGTGAAACTGAGCAGGACCCTGCAGGACTTCCAGGTACAAATCCTTTCCGAGTCCCACCCTCAGTCCCTGTTTCTTGTTTGTGGGGCCTCCCAGGTGGCTCAGTGGTAGAGTCTGCCTGCCAATGCAGAAGCCACAGGATACGTGGGTTTGATCCCTGGGTAGGGAAGATCCCCTGGAGGAGGAATTGGTAGCCCACTCCAGTATTTTGCCTGGAGAATCCCATGGATGGAGGAGCCTGGTGGGGTACAGTGCATGGGGTCTCAAGCAGTTGGACAAGACTTAGCATGCATGCATGTTTCCTGTTCATAGGAAATAGGCTTCATTCAGCCTCCCTGACCTTTTCAGAGTTCCAAAAGGCAGATTCAACCAGTTGCTGATCAAGGAAGGGAGGGAATGCAGAAACAAAGGAAGAGCAATCAAGAAACAATTTGTTGTTGCTGTTGTTCGGTGGTTAAGTGGTATCCAATGCTTTGCAGCTGAATAAGAAACAATAGCACAGCCATTAAAGCAGAGTCCTGGTTCCTGCTCAAGGAATATACATAATATCTTTGAGGTCTTCTGCAGGAATTAAGGCCCCCATGACGCTCCAGACTTCAATCAACTAAAACTTGGCCTCTGTCGACCTTTGTCCCAATTCTATGCTGAATTCTCCTTTGCTAAAGCCCTTTCATGAATATGCATATACCTTTAACTTCCTCAACTTTTTTGGGGGGTTCCCTGGTAGCTCAGCTGGTAAAGAATTCACCTGCAATGCAGGAGATAATACCACTTCGATTTCTGGGTCAGAAAGTTTCCTTGGAGAAGGGATAGTCTACTTGCTTCAGTATTCTGGGGCTTCCCTGGTGGCTCAGATGGTAAAGAAGGCACCCCAATGCGGGAGACCTGGGTTCGAACCCTAGATTGGGAAGATACTTTGGAGGAGGGCATGGCAATCCACTCCAGTATTTTTGCCTAGAGAATCCCCATGGACAGGAGCCTGGAGGGATACATACATTCCACGGAGTTACAAAGAGTTGAACGTGACTGAGTGACTAAGCACAGCACAATTTTGCTGTGGGGAGACACTGCTTTGGGAAAGATCCCCAGTGTTCTTCTTTCCTGCGAGTTAATAATAAATTCTCCTTCACTTTGACTTGGGTGTGTCTATTGGCTTGACACCCATGAGTAAACCAAGTTTTCAGGTGACAGAAGGCCTACAAAGCAAAACTCACTTTTATATCATACGTCATAATTTTAAAATCTCATTAAGGTCACATAGAGGTTTGTACCAGGAGCAAGAGTGAATTTGCCATCATAAAAGTATCTCCAAGGACTTTAAAAAAATAATTCCTATTGCATGTTTTGAGTTATTTAGGCAAGGACCTGGTAATTAAAATCCACATGGTCTCCAAATTCCAATAAATTTTAAACAAATCTAAATATCGAAATCTTCCTTTCCATGCATTTTTAACATGCTCTGTTAGCTGCATTAACTTATACACAATCTTAAATTAGAGAAAAGATCATTGTAGTCTCACTAAAAGACTTTATAAAATCCTCCATAAATAATTTACATGAAAGATAGTTTTCTCAGCTCTAATATTAGAGTTTAATTAATAAATCCAATATGGTTTTTTCATAGGAAAAAATAGAACAAATGCTTATTAAAATAGCCATTACTAAAGAGCTGTAAGAACTTATATAGATATTTGGAAAATGCTACTTCAATAGTGTGATATTGTGATAATATATATTTGGTCTTTATCTCAAGTTCCTGGCACAAGAGCTTCTAAAACCTTTAGGAGTTCTTGAGCAACTGGGGTGAGAAGAGTGTCTTTTGTTATTCCTAACAAGCCCCCTTCAATCAAACCAGAGTTTATGCTAATAAGGGTGACTCTTAATGGGCCTTTAGATAGCTTCGGGATGGGATCTGGTTGCCAAGGGAACCAACCGAGTGATGACAGAGTCGGAACTTTCAGCCCCGCCCCAGAACCTCCAGGGAGGAAGGCGGTTGCTGATTACTGATGTAATCAAATGCTTAGTGATTTAATCAATCATGCCTACATAATGAAAACTCTATAAAACCCCCTAAGAAGGGAGAGCCTCAGGTCAGTGAACTAGAATGCATCCATATACCTAGAGGGTGGTATATGCCAATTCCTTGGGGACAGAAGCTACTGTGCTCAGGACCCTTCCAGACCTCATCCTGTGTACCTTCTCATCTGGTTGTTCATCTGTACCCTTTATAATAAAACCAGTAATAGTAAACTGTTTTCCCTGAGTTCTGTGGGCTGTTCTAGCAAATTTTCGAACCTGAAGAGCGTGCCCTGGGAACCTTTGATTTCTATTGGTCAGTCGGAAGTAGGTGAGGCCTGGAAATTTCAACTGGCAAAGTAGTTAGTGTCAGAACTGAACTGAACTGTAGGTTACCCAGCCAATGTGTAAAGAGTTAAAGAATTGGTTGGTGTAGGTTTTAGGACATTAAAGAAATAAAACTAAACACAATTGCTGCTAAGTTGCTTCAGTTGCATCAGACTCTGTGCGACCCTGTAGACAGCAGCCCAACAGGCTCCTCTGTCCCTGGGATTCTCCAGGCAACAATACTGGAGTGGGTTGCCATTTCCTCCTCCAATGCATGAAAGTGACAAGTGAAAGTGAAGTCACTCAGTCGTGTCTGACTCGTAGCAACCCCATGGACTGCAGCCCACCAGGCTCCTCCAACCCTGAGGTTTTCCAGGCAAGAGTACCGGAGTGGGGTGCCATTGCCTTCTCTGAAAAATACAATTAGTCCTAGCAAAAAAGGGACACTGGCTTAATAGTAAATGTGGCCAACTCTTATTTTAGAATATTGAGACATCAGAAGTCACTTGAAAAATATCCCTTTATGTGCCCAATTACACGCGATTAGAGATGAGAACACAGCTTGTGATGTCCAGCACTAGGTAACCATATGAACTCGGGCAAGCACCTTCCACTGTCTAATCTCTGTATAATATGGCTTTGAATAGAACCAATGTCATGGTGTCATTGCCGGGAAGCAGTACATCTCTTAACAGAGTGCCTTGTCTATAGCAAATGGGTAAATACTGACTAATATCATCACTACTGTCCCTACACTTTTCTTTCCACAAAAAGTATCACCAATTAATCTTTCTTAAATTAAAATATAGTTGATTTACAATGTTGTATTAATTTCTGCTACACAGCAAAGTGACTCAGTTATACATATATATACATGTTTTAAAATATATTCTTTTCCATTTTGGTTTACCATAGGATACTGACTATAGTTCTCTGGGCTATACAGTAGGACCTTGTTGTTTATCCATTTTGTATATAATAGCTCAAAGCTCTTAACCCCAACCTTCCACTCCATCTCTCCCCAGACTCCCTCCCCTGGCAACCACCAGTCAGTTCTCTACTTCCCTGATTCTGTTCCTGTTTTGTAGATAGGTTCACTTGTGTCTCGTTTTAGATTCCACAGATAAGTGATATCATATGGTATTTGTCTTTCTCTTTCTGACTTCACTTAATATGATCATCTCTAGTTGTATTCATGTTGCTACAAACGGCATTATTTCATTCTTTTTTATTTACCAACTGTCATTTAGAGGCCAAGAGACTGCAAGAAACAGATTGCATAGAAAGAGGCTGATTCTCTGACCGACCGTAGGTAAGTTACTCTACACTGCTGACACTTTCATCATTTATAAAATGTGTATAATAATACCTACCTCCAGGGCTGAAGAGAGGATTACATGAGCTACTATATGTAAAGTGTTAAGAAGGATACTAGTATTATTATTTTATTTTATTTTAGTATTATTATTTTAGTAAATACAATATCTCTTTACAAACACATACTGACTTGATGGACATGAGTTTGAGCAAGCTCCTGGAGTTGGTGATGGACAGGGAAGCCTGGCGTGCTGCAGTCCATGGGGTTGCAAAGAATCGGACACAACTGAGCAACTGAACTGAACCTTACAAACACAATGCCCTGGGGTCCTCTAGGGGAATTCCACTGTGTGAGTCCCTGGAGGACTTTGCAGCAGAAGGTGCGAAGCTTCCTGCCCTTATGGCGTCACTCAGCATGCTGAGGTTTACCAGCAGAAAACAATCAATCCTCACTGCTCACCCCAAAACACCCTTGTCAGGGAAGGTGTTCATCCAGCCACCTTCTCTGTCAAGGACTCTCTCAATCTCCTGACCTGGACCCTGAACTCCAGCCTCAGAAAGCAGCTCAACTAATCCCAAACAACTGCACCCCTCTCCTGGTCCAACTGTAGCCTCACTGGGCTCACAGGTGCCAGACGACAGGTGCGTCCCCAGTCTTTCAAAGGTATTATCCAAATGCTTTTGATGTCCCTAAACTATATAGAGTAATGAGAAGATGAAAAAGCTCTTTGTAACTTGGGCATACACAACATCAAAGGGGAGAAAGGGAGAGATTAAGTCTCCTAAAAGAAATAATTTTTCTCACAATGGGTTTTTCCTCAGATGTCAATTATTACCCTCTTTGGGTTACCATACTATCATTTTGAAATCTGAGGATATATGATGATCTAGGTCTGGAAAAATTGTGTCTAAAAAGTAAATTATCAAAAAAAAAAAAAATTCCCACCTGAAAGGTTTTTCTGCCACATAAGATTTTTTTAAATAGTAAAAGTACCTGATATTTATAAAATCATTTTATATCTTATCATATTTAATTTTATGACAACACTGGGAGTGGAAACTAGTAGTCCCTCTTTACAGACTAGAAATTGAGGGTTCTAAGAAACAGTAAGTGATATATCTAGAGTCCATAGCGAATTTATTGAAAGCCCAGGACTTAACAAAGGGCCATGACTCCCGAGTTAGTCTGCCTTCGTCTATGGGGAGGTCCTCTCTGAAAGCCCAGGACTTAACAAAGGGCCATGACTCCCGAGTTAGTCTGCCTTCGTCTATGGAGAGGTCCTCTCCCAAGATGGAAATTCATATCCTTGAATGTATCCAACACAACATGTATTCTACTTTCCACTGAAGAACTCATCCAGTTCCAAAGTCAGCCACTGATTAACGCCAGTAAAGATTTCAACTTTTCACTCCATAAATAGTTTGGGGCAAATTGTTTACTTTCTCTAACGGTACAGACTAAAACGATGATTCACTTTAGATGAGTCAGAAGATTTCAAGATTTCAAATGCAATGCTTTGAAATAAGAACTCCACATTGGAATAAATCAAAAGAGATTTTATGCATAAATAGAAAGGTTTCCTTGGCCCCAAAATGAACATTACTGTTATGGACATTAATCCTTGGGGGTGGAATCTGGTAGAGAAGAGACATGGCAGGAGAAACCTAGAGTGAAATTTAGATGAAGAAAGAGGCAAATCTGGCAAAGAGGCCACTTGTGAATTTTACACACACTCTGTAGACACTTTAAGGGAATTCAAACTTTACCAACCAGCCTGAGATGAAAGGAATATCCCAGAAGTATCATTTTATTTGAAAAAAATTCTTATCAGGAACAAAGAGTTTTCAAAGAAATTCACTTGAGGGGTACTTCTGATGGACATCCATATGCTTACAAAAAAACCCAAAAACCCACCACTGCAAAAGGGAAGTCATGAGCAAGAAGGTGGGTAAGAGAAATAAGGATTGTAATAGGCAAGCATCGTAACTACCATCATCACCATGGCTAACACTTTCTGTACCAGGAATTCTGGACCAGGCATTCTTTCAAGGATTTTACAAGTTTCATTCATTTCTCTCTCAACAACCTACAAGGAAGGTGTTATCATTATCTTCACTTTAGGTTAAGAAATAGAGGTACAGAAAGATTAAGAAACTTGCCTCAAATTGCATAGCCAATAAGTAGTGACTCAAATTCAAATTCAGATCCTCTGGCTTCTAAGCGTATGATCCCAATAGTTAATATTTATTGTAGTCGCTTTACAATGTTGTGTTTCTGCTGTACAGCAAAGTGGATCAGTTATACATATATCTCCTCTTTTTTAGATTTCCTTCCCATTTAGGTCACCACAGAGCACTGAGTAGAGTTCCCTGTGCTGTACAGTAGGTTCTCATTAGTTATCTATTTTATACATAGTAGTGTATGTATGTCAGTCCCAACCTCCCAATTCATCCCACATCCTTTCTCCTGTTGGTAGCCGTAAGTTTGTTTTATACATGTGTGATGCTGTTTTTATACCTTGCAAATAAGTTCATCTGTACCATTTTTCTAGATTCCACATATAAATATTTTATATGACATTTGTCTTTTTCTTTCTGACTTACAATCTCTAGGTCCATCCATGTTGCTCCAAGTGGCACTATTTTGTTCCTAATCTTTATATTATTACAGATGGGAGAGCTGTTTTTAATCTTTTGATTTTTCCCTGAAATGTATTTTCAAGGCTATGAAGAACCTTAATATGATACTGCCAACACATCTTCAAGCTGATGGAAGATCATAGCAAAAGACTATTGAGACAAAGGCTGTTTCATTCATAGCTAAGAGACACTTTTTAAGATGTCTTATATTTAAGATTAATTGTAATTAAGACATATTCATGGTCACTGTTAAATTTATAAGCATTTATGTCCTTGTTCTTCTGGACTTTATTTTCAACCATCTCACGTCTTCTGTCTCCAAGTCTATGTATTTACATTCAGGAAGTCTGTCACCATACAAGTTTTTTTTTTTTTTTTTTCTTTCTTTGGTCTGTATCATTTAGACTCACTTGAAATTAATCTATTAACTGAGACGGTTCCTAAAATACCTCTAACACCATTCATATGCATAGCTTCAATTGTAAAATTCCATTCAGGGATACTGTCTCATATGGTTGTTTTAAATTCCAAAACAGTCCACAAGGTGCTAGCTAACTTATGCTCACTGAAACTAGATTTAAAGGATGATCATAGCAACGAGAAATGCAGACTGTCAAAGTATAGTTCCAAAAAGCTCCCCTTCAAAGTTATTGAATGTCTGCTGACAACCCTTATGTTTCCTAAATGTACATAAATCCATTCAAATAGAATGCTATGAGCTTCCAAACTGGAGGACAGAGCAGGACCCTAAGAATATTTTTAATGAAATGCATATAACTAGTTGTGATGACAACTTAAGGCTTCACCACGTATCTTGAATTTTGCTTTTATGAGAAGCTCTAGGGTTGAATAAGCCACATATTCTTAAAAGCTAAGATAATATATGGCATTTTTATTTCAGCAAGCTCTTGGCTAAATGTCTCAATGAAGCAAAAGGATCAGCCCTTCACAGGAAAGGATGTGTGTTCTTCTCTTGTATCTGCCCCAAAGAAAAAGCAGAGTGGTAGCTGGGGGGAATGACATCTATGAAGAAGAAATACACACATAACCATGTGCTCATGTGCATAGATGTATATGAGCCTACACACACACAGAGTATCTATTTTCTCATGAGTGAACTTCTGTAGAATATAACTTTTTATATATAAATTTATTTTAATTGAAGGTTAATTACTTTACAAGATTGTATTGGTTTTACCATACATCAACATGAGTGCGCCACAGGTATACAAAATTAAGATCATGTTACCTCTCTACTTAAAATCTTCCAACAGGGATTTCCCTGGCTGTCCAGGGTTAAGGCTCTGTGCTTCCAATGCAGGGGCCTTGGGTTTGATCCCTGGTCAGGGAACCACATGCCACGGCATAGCCAAAAAAAAAAAAAAAAAAAAATCTTCCTATGGATTCTCATAACACCCAGAATAAAAGCCGATATTCTTATAACTGCCTATATGAACTGACCTTCCAGTGGGGTTGCTGGGGCTTGTGCATACTGAGTCAGGAAAACCCACTGTGCTTGTCTCTTCCCACGTCTATATTAATTAACAGTACGTTGGTAGGTTGACCTGAGCCACAGTGAAATATTTACATCATGCAAACCCTACAGATTAGAGTTAGGTTTTTGCTGGAATGTCACCCCCTGGGTGAGGCCCTACTTTGTTTGATATTCAATCCCACTCTCTAACACTCCCATACCTCCAATTCTTTGTAGCACTTGGGACTTTCTAGAAAAAAAAAACATATATATATATATATTCATCCAAATATGGTTGAGCAGATGTTTTATTACACATTGCTTTAATGTATACACGGGATTTAGCAGACCTGGTTAAAAAGTTTAAACCCTTCATAGAAATTTAATTAAATCTTGACATGGGAAAAGTAACAGGTTTTAAAAGCCAAAGCTTTCTGCATAATTCCACAAGTTGGTGGGTTAACTGATTTTTAACTCTAAAATATATTTGAAAATTAACTCATTACTTATTAGAGTTGAGAGTGGTAAATTATAAATGAACTTTAAAAAAAAGTTTCAGACAAAGAAATATATGAATTTTTGGTACATTTGAATTAACTTCACTTTTAAGAAAATCCATATTTTATATCCTTTTTTATTTTGCACTTTTTCATATTTCTTGATTGTGCCTCAAAAGTAATATAAAACCAAACATGGTTAATTCTAGTTCTATTTTAGGTATACAAGTTGGGTTTTCTGTATATTTTGTTTGTTTACCGCCAGTCCTACCCAGTTAACACATAAGCTCCATGAACACAAGGATTTTTGTATGTTTTGTTCGCCTCTGTATTTGTAAGTTTATTTGTAACTTAACGGGAACAAAGAAAGTAAGTCTTTAGTTGTGGAATTCTGGTGGGAACTGGTGGTGTATGTATTGAGATGGGGGTAGGATCTCCTGGTTTCCTGACATCAGATGAGGTAGGCATTTGTTATCTTGTAAGACTAGATTTCTTGTGACTAAAATATTTCACTTTTCCCCTAAGAGCAATACCAAATCAAAGTCCGCCCAATTGTGTTCTAAAAGATAGGCTCACATGGGGGTGAAGATCCATTCTTTCAGTCATTCATGCAAGAAACATTTACCTAAAGCCTAACATGCACCAGGTCCTTATCCAAGTGTTGGAGGTATCTCAGCGGACAAAATAGAAATAAAATTCTTCCCTCATGGAGTTTATATTCTACTAGGAGAAAGCATATGAAAACTGAATACATAGGGATTTCCCTGTTGGTCCAGTGGTTAAGAATTCACCTTCCAATGCAGGGGATGTGGTTTTGATCCCTGGTCACAGAACTAAGATTCCACATGCTGTGGGGCCACTAAGCCTGTGCGCCACAACTAGAGAGCCAGAGTGCCACAAACTACAGAGCCCACACCACAACTAGAGAGAAGCCTGCACACCACAATGAAAGATCCGCATGCTGCAACCAAGATCTAAGGCAGCCAAAAATAAATAAGTATTAAAAAAAAAAACACTAATACATACATATATGATGTTAAGCATGTATAAATGCACTGGAAAAACAATAAAGCAGGGAAGGGATAAATTAGGAATAGAGAATATTAGGTGGGGGTGGGAGAAGCTACTCTTTAAGGTGAGGTTATCAGGGAAGGTCTCCCAGGAGGGGATCTTTGAGCTGAGACCTGAGACAGGGCATTCCAAATGGAAAAAACAGCAAGTATGTGTTGGTTATCTATTGATGCATAAAGAAATAGTCCATGTCGGAAAACATTAGCCTGTTACTATCTCTTACAGTTCTATGAATTGACTGGGCTCAGCTGGGCTGTTGTTGCTTGAGGTTACTAGTGTGGCTTATGTCAGAGAATGGCTGGGACTGGAGTCATTTGAAGGCTTGACTGTGTTGGACGTCCAAGACAGCTTCACTGCCAAGTTTAGTGCTTTGAAAGGTAAGGCTGGAAGGCAGCATTCAGCTGGGACAGGAGACTATACATTCAGCTGGGACAGGAGATTATGCATATGCGGTTTCTTCCAGCACAGTGGTCTCGGTATTTGGACTTCACATATGATGTAACTCAAAGGCTCCCAGAGTGACTGTTCCAAGACAGAAGTGTTTTTGCCAGTTTCTTAAGTCCTCGGCCCCAAAACTAGAACAGCATCACTTCCATCATATTCTACTTGTCAAATAAGCAACAGAGCCCTCTCAGTAGGGGGAGGTGGTCATAGAATCCACCTCTCCCTACCCATGGGAGGGGTGTCAAAGAATATCTAGTCACTTTTTTAAAATGTTTTAAAATTTGAAATATAGTTAATTTACATTATATTACTTTCAAGTATACAGCAAAGTGATTCACATACATGTATATATCTACATATATATTATTTTCAGATTCTTTTCCATTATAGATAAGACATTTGTATAGTTCTCTGTGTTATACAGTAAATTCTTTTTGTATCTATTTTATATATAGTGATGTGTATCTGTTAATTCCCACCTCCTAATTTATCACTCATTCCCACCTTTCCCCTTTGGTAACCATCAGTTTGTTTTTGAAGCCTGTGAGTCTGTTTCTCTTTTGTAAATAAATTCATTTGTATCATTGTTTCATATTTAATCTACTTCAAAGCGAAGAAGCCCTGGGATAGGAATAAACTTGACATACTAGAAGCCAGAGTGCCTGGAGACTAGAGTGACCTGGGTCAGGACATTGGAAGGGGCATAGCATGTAGGTAGTTGTAAGCCATAATAAAAATTTAGTTTCATTCATTCTAATTTATTTTTTACTGCTGTTTTTCTTCCAGGGTTCTACAGTCAAGAAATCAGCCTGTATTCATAGAAAAGATGTCAAGAATGACCTGGGAAAAATGCCTGGAAATAATAATGGAGAAATATGAGATCCCTAAAATAGCAGCAGTACAACCACCCTGGCCTTAGAAAAGAGAGGTAGGAGCTTAAAACAACCTGTTGTTTTTTAGAAGTACTCTCATCCTTTCTAATCCAAAGGATTAATGTCATTAGGTATCATAATGACCCCCTTCAACTGCCAAAACACCTACCCTACATAGGTCACCCTTAAATATATAATCTTACTTTTCCTTTTCTGCCTTAGCATCAAGTTATACATAGAACAATGCTTCTTTTTCTAACTATATTATGTTTACAATTTGCAGTGGGAAAATGAAATAAATGTGAGACACATGTATGGCTGTCTACTCTCAGACTGATCTGGTATAACAGAGTTCCAGCAGTCTTACCAGAATGAGCAACTTTAATACTTTCTTAAACTCCTGGATTATGAATGAAATGAGGTGGTTCAATATCTCTCTGAGATAGAGATACTGAGAGCCTCTGATTAAACCAAAAGGAAAATTCATGTCAGTGGCCTCCATGGGCTCCTAATGCCACCAGGAGATCAGGTAGGTCTCAGGAGGTGAAATGGAGGTTTAAAAAATTAGCAATGAGGAATAAGACAGAAAAAAGGTAGCCTTATGGAGCAAGACTGAGCAGAAAGAAGAGGAGGGTTGAGTCCACAGTTCAGTTCTGAGCACCTTTACCCTTTTCTTTTTTTTTTCTTGAGATTTCCGATCCTTTCACATAAGGATTTCTGGGGTTGGCACCGCAGCTATGGAGCCAAGTACACAAACTCTGGAGTGAGGGGCATCATCACTCACCAACTGAGAGACTTGAGCGAATCACCCAGACATCTTGTGCTAAAATGCCCTCATTTGTAAATAAGAGATAGTAATAGCTGTAAGGCTTTCCTGAGGATTGAGATAATGCATATTAAATGGTTAGAATGGTGCTTTGCACATATTTGAATCTCAAAAGGTATTGGCTATTACTACATTCAATTTTGAACTGAGTTTCCAGGAACCACAAGGCACATGTGTGTTTGATTCCATGTGAGAACCTAAACTATAGGTGATTGTGAATTGTAATTTTTTTTCTTGGTTTGTATGTGACTAGACACTGTCTGCAGCAGCTGCCCTTAACATTTGCCAACTTAAAAAAGAGGCAACAGTAAATGTCAGCAGTAAAAGGCTCCAGGTCACTCTGCAGCCCTTTGGCTCAAAGTTTTGCATGCAGCATGTGTGTTCAAAGATGAAATGAATAAACATCTTTCTCTTAACTATAGCTTTATCTTCTCTACAGCTCATTACTTGTGGGAATTTTCCTTAACTCTATTTTAAGACAATAATAATTTATAACACTTTGGGCCAGTTCTTTGGTTTCTCCAGAGTCAGTCACAGTTAGGGACAGTTAAACAACTTAATTAAAATAATATTAAAGTAATGCCACCATAGGAAAAGTATTTATGCTCTCCACAAAGTTAGCCCCTTAAATTTAGTTAGCAATGTCTTTCAAGGTTTTGAGAAGTGTTCTAAGCACTCTCTGTGGAAGCATCTCTAACTACCTCAATCCTGTTTAATTCGAACTTGCTCACTGTACATGAAAACCTCAGGGACTTGACCTCTTTCTGGGTACCTGGGAGAGTTTTTAAAAAGGGATTCTAAGTTGGTACAAAAAAGATCCTCAGGACCCAAATAATCATGATGATGTGATCACTAATCTAGAGCCAGACATCCTGGAATGTGAAGTCAAGTGGGCCTTAGAAAGCATCACTATGAACAAAGCTAGTGGAGGTGATGGAATTCCAGTGGAGCTCTTTCAAATCCTGAAAGATGATGCTGTGAAAGTGCTGCACTCAATATGCCAGCAGATTTGGAGAACTCAGCAGTGGCCACAGGACTGGAAAAGGTCAGTTTTCATTCCAATCCCAAAGAAAGGCAATGCCAAAGAATGCTCAAACTACTGCACAATTGCACTCATCTCACATGCTAGTAAAGTAATGCTCAAAATTCTCCAAGCCAGCCTTCAGCAATACATGAACCGTGAACTCCCTGATGTTTAAGATGGTTTAGGAAAAGGCAGAGGAACCAGAGATCAAATTGCCAACATCCGCTGGATCATGGAAAAAGCAAGAGAGTTCCAGAAAAACATCTATTTCTGCTTTATTCACTACGCCAAAGCCTTTGCCTGTGTGGATCACAATAAACTGTGGAAAATTCTGAAAGAGATGGAATACCAGACCACCTAACCTGCCTCTTGAGAAATCTGTATGCAGGTCAGGAAGCAACAGTTAGAACTGGACATGGAACAACAGACTGGTTCCAAATAGGAAAAGGAGTGCGTCAAGGCTGTATATTGTCACCCTGCTTATTTAACTTCTGTGCAGAGTACATCATGAGAAACGCTGGACTGGAAGAAACACAAGCTGGAATCAAGATTGCCTGGAGAAATATCAATAACCTCAGATATGCAGATGACACCACCCTTATGGCAGAAAGTGAAGAGGAGCTATAAAGCCTCTTGGTGAAAGTGAAAGAGGAGAGTGAAAAAGTTGGCTTAAAGCTCAACATTCAGAAAATGAAGATCATGGCATCTGGTCCCATCACTTCATGGGAAATAGATGGGGAAACAGTGGAAACAGTGTCAGACTTTATGTTTTGGGGCTCCAAAATCACTGCAGATGGTGACTGCAGCCATGAAGTTAAAAGACACTTACTCCTTGGCAGAAAAGTTATGACCAACCTAGACAGTATATTCAAAAGCAGAGACATTACTTTGCTGACTAAGGTCCGTCTAGTCAAGGCTATGGATTTCCCAGTGGTCATGTATGGATGTGAGAGCTGGACTGTGAAGAAGGCTGAGCGCTGAAGAATTGATGCTTTTCAACTGTGGTGTTGGAGAAGACTCTTGAGAGTCCCTTGAACTGCAAGGAGATCCAACCAGTCCATTCTGAAGGAGATCAACCCTGGGATTTCTTTGGAAGGAATGATGCTAAAGCTGAAGCTCCAGTACTCTGGCCACCTCATGCAAAGAGTTGACTCATTGGAAAAGACTCTGATGCTGGGAGGGATTGGGGGCAGGAGGAGAAGGGGACGACTGAGGATGAGATGGCTGGATGGCATCACGGACTCGATGGACGTGAGTCTGAGTGAACTCCGGGAGATGGTGATGGACAGGGAGGCCTGGTGTGCTGCGATTCATGGGGTCACAAAGAGTCGGACACGACTGAGCGACTGAACTGAACTGAAGTTGGTTCGCTCTTAGGAAGCAACAGGCACATAAGGAATTTCACTCTTTATTTCCAAGTTCTTTGTGATGCCATATATTTGGAGTTGCCAGAATAAGCAAAATTAATCTATGCCACAATGTAGTATTTCTGTTGTAAGATCTCAACATGTTTTAGACAAACTTTTTAAAAAATTGAAGCTGGATTGGAAACATTTGGAAAAAAATACACAGAATCTGCTAACTTTCTAGGCCTCTGTGTTCCCATACAGTAGCCACTAGAGCACTTAGTATGGGGGTAGTTCAAATGGGTTTCCCTGGTGGCTCAGATGGTAAAGAATCTGCCTGCAATGCAGGAGACCCGGGTTTGATCCCTGGGTTGGGAAGATCCCCTGGAGAAGAGAATGGCAACCCACTCCAGTATTCTTGCCTGGAGAATTCCATGGGCAGAGGAGCCTGGAAGGCTACCATTCATGGGGTTGCAGACTCAGACACAATTGAACAGCCAACACACTGTTGGTCCAGTGGCTAACATGCTGTATTTCCAATGTAGGGGAGTCTGGATGTGATCACCGGTCAGGGACATAGATCCCACATGCCTCAAGTAAGACCCAGCATAGCCAAATAAATACAGATTTTTTCTTTATTAAATAAAGAAGGTTGGATTTTATAGTAAGAGAGGTTATATGTCATTGTATAAGGCGCCTGTTAAAATATTTTCAGGGTGAGTTTAGTGACCTGGTTTTCTTTTGAAAAGAATTTGTATAGCTTTATCCTATCTGGTGTTTCACTATTTAAATTTTTACTTGGTAATAAGAATCCTCAGAGCCTATTAGAAAAGTTTGTTTTCAAAAGGAAAGGAAACAGGCTCTATCAAAACATTCTTAGTATCTTCAGTGTACCACAGTAGTCTTATTGGTGAAAATAATGTTAATCAGTGTCTTCTGTTCTCTTTTTTCTTTAAAATCTCAAAGCACTAAATAGGACAGGTACAAATATCCACCTTTTGCAAATGGAGAAATCAAGGTACAAAGCAGAAATAACATGGCCAAGGTCACGAAAAAATTCAATGATGAAGTGTGTGTGTGTGTGTGTGTGTGTGTGTGTGTGTGTGTGTGTGTGTGTGTAGAATACACTGGGAAAATTCTGCAGCCCATTAATACCAGGATCAGAATCTTTGAGGGTCTGCATTCAAACAGCTGCTTTGGGATCTAGACTGTCTAAACTCGAAGGGTCAAAGCTCAGTAGCTAAACCTGGCTGGAAGCAGTTTGGTTCTTGTTAATAGTTATGTCACCCAGGAGACTGCTGCCTGGGCATGTGAGAATAATAGAGATCTGCTGGAAACACTGGGCCTAACCTCTTCTCATAGACCATGAACTGTCAAAGTAGCATCTTTACATAGAAAACAAACTATGGTTACTGAAGGGGAAAGGTATGGGGAGGCATAAATTAAGAGTTTGGAATTAGCAGATATACACTACTATATACAAAATAGATAACCAACAAATTCTTACTGTATAGCACAGGGAATTATATTCAGTATCTTGGCATAAAGCATAATGGAAAAGAATCCGAAAAAGTAGAGTATTTGTCTAATTACATCTTAAAAGTAAAAATGAAAGGAGCTCTTCATAAAAAGTTTGAGCAGTACTCAAAAATACAATGAAGAAGGCCGCACATTACTTCAAATCGTACTCAGTTCAGTTCAGTTCAGTCGCTCAGTCATGTCCGACTCTTTGGGATCCCATGAATCGCAGCACGCCAGGCCTCCCGGTCCATCACCATCTCCCAGAGTTCACTCAGACTCACATCCATCAAGTCCATAGGCCATCCAGCCATCTCATCCTCGGTCGTCCCCTTCTCCTCCTGCCCCCAATCCCTCCCAGCATCAGAGTCTTTTCCAATGAGTCAACTCTTCGCATGAGGTGGCCAAAGTACTGGAGCTTCAACTTTAGCATCATTCCTTCCAAAGAAATCCCAGGGTTGATCTCCCTACTCCAGGTCAAAAAAAAAATAGCTATAACATGACATTCCAGACCTCTGTGTATATGTCTACAACATCAAAAGAAGGATGGATGGATGGTTGGTATGGATGGACAAGTGAACAAACGGATGAATGAGAGAAAGAGGGAGGAAACAGAAAAGTAAGAAATGAAGAGAAGAAGGAGCAAAGAAAGAAATACAAATATATGAGATCAAATTTTTAATGACATGCATGCATGCGTAGTCACTTCAGTCAGAAGAAACACAAACTGAAGGGAATTGAAGAAAGGGTTAAACTTCAAATGCATGTTGCCTAAAACAAGAGAAAGAGCCCTGTAGCATAAAGTCAAAAGATTATAAAGATCATTTAGAGATTTGACTCCTTTTGTTATTAGCTACAAGTATAATTTTGGTATATACTGATTCCATGCTATGATGGAAAATTTCAAGTAACACTCATCTTTCTTATACTTCTTCCTTTCTCACCTTCCTTACATTCTGATTTTATAGATTCCATAATGTTTTACCATATAAGGGCTTTTTAAAAAAACAAACTATAGTACATTTTGTACTACAATCATAATTCTTCTAATTCTTTATGTTTAAATCTTTATTTAAATGTATTTAATGTTCAGTGCCAATTTCATCCAAGCTGGTCCATTTCAGAGTTCTTTATTTGGAGTCACCATGTGATGATAACTCGAAGCGGAGCACTGCTAAGACAAAATTCTAAATTGTGTACCATTAGCTTAGTGGACCTGGTGCAAGTGCCCAGAAAAGAAATGGCATACGATTGAAAGGTAGAGAAAGCAGTAGCTTAGTCGCATCCAACTCTTCATGACCACATAGGCTGGGGCCCACCAGGCTCCTCTGTACATGGCGTATGTGGATTCTCCAGGCAAGAATACTGAAGTTGGTAGCCATTCCCTTCTGCCAGTGATATTCCTGACCCAGGGATCAAACTTGGATCTCCTGCATTAATAGGTAGATCCTTTACCATCTAAGCCACCAGAGAAAGTGGTAAGGCATTGGTAAAACTGTCACCTGGATGATTGGGAAAGCAGAGCAAATAATGACCTTGAAGCAGCCAAGAGAAACTGTGGGAGCCCTTAGTGATTTTTTACTTTGTAACACGTTTGCTTTCAGCAATGGAGTAATTCTGGGATTGAAAAGCCAGGAATGAATTATTTTTTGCCATCAGCCAGGAATTTTCTTGCCATCAATTCTCAAATTTTATGATCTATGGCTGCAGTCTTTTCCTGGTTTAATTGCTCCATGGAAATCTTTTTTCCCCTGCTATATTTTATTTAATCACTGTGCCTTTTTTGATTTCTTTTCATATTAAAAAAATTTTTTTTGATTCCACAAATCCCACAATGACTTTAAAATTGTCACAAACTCATTTAGTCCTGTTCCTTGCATAATAGTAACCTATATTAGATCTGTATTACATGTTAGACCATTTGAATAGAGTGGAGAAGCTTAATTAAGGCAACCGATTGGCAAAATAGCCACTATATTGCAGAATGTTCTTGGGACAGAATATTATATATCTATTTTAAATGGTATCTACAAAGAACATCTAAGGATATTAGAAAATATCTGTGAATAATTATAAGTGACAAAAGCAAACCTAAAAATTTTATGTGAAAATACAAAAATAAGAATCCAAGAATGTCAATGTAAACAAAATATGTTCTCTGTGTGTGTGGGAGGTAGGGGGCAGGGTCCTCAATCTTAAAGTACAAATAACAGACTTCTTTCTATTTCCAATGGCTTCCCATACAGCTCAGTTGGTAAAGAATCTGCCTAAGATGAGGGAGACCTGGGTTCAATCCCTGGATTGGGAAGATCCCCTGGGGAAGGGAAAGGCTACCCACTCCAGTATTCTGGCCTGGAGAATTCCATGGACTATATAGTCCATGGGGTTGCAAAGAGTCGGACATGACTGAGTGACTTTCATTTTCTACTTCCAAACCGCTTTTCACAGAACGTAATTAAGAAAGTGAGGAGGATACAGGACTTGGGAAGAAGTTAGTGGAATAACTGGAGTCAATTGTAGATAATTTTAAAGAAGGAAAGATCTTCAACTGGGTTTTTCCAAGATGCTAGAGTGTAAGTTTGGCAGGAAAGAAGGAGGACAAAGGCAGGGGCTGGGGCTCAGATGGAAAACAGAAAGTCTCCCATACAGAGGACAGCAAGCTCTTTAATGTGTATTCTTGGCATCTCAGTTCATGCTCTAACTGCATCGCTTCCTGCCATATGCAATTAATCTCTTTAGCCTTTACATTCTCATCTGTTAAACAGGGAAAAAACTTCTAGATATTTGACACTCACATTTGTGAGGTCCAAATAAGATAACATGAGGACTTCCTTAGTGGTCCGGTGGTTAGGACTCCACTATAGTGGGTGTGGATTCCATCCCCGGGTCAGGGAATTAAGATCCCATATACCAAGCAGTCAAAAATAATAATAATAAACAAAGAGGTCATGTGTGAAAGCACTTGGAAGGTTCTAGATGTCCATGCCAGAGCAATGCTCCCATTGTTATTATTTACTAGTTGAAGCAGAAGCTAATAGAAAGGCATGGGCTCTGTGAGGCTGTGGCAAGGTAGGCTAACATATTTTAGGCCATCTTCTACTTCCTGCCAGTCCCTACAGGCTGCTGAAGCTTTGACCTATTACATGATCACCCTTGTTAGTCACCATCCTTTGATGACCTGGGCCTCTGTCAATGCATCTCCTTTGGACTACTTCGCTTCCCAGGTGGCACAGTTCAGTTCAGTCTCTCAGTCGTGTCTGACTCTTTGCAACCCCATGAATCACAGCACGCCAGGCCTCCCTGTCCATCACCATCTCCTGGAGTTCACTCAGACTCACATCCATCGAGTCCGTGATGCCATCCAGCCATCTCATCCTCAGTCGTCCCCTTCTCCTCCTGCCCCCAAGCCCTCCCAGCATCAGAGTCTTTTCCAGTGAGTCAACTCTTTGCATGTGGTGGCCAAAGTACTGGAGTTTCAGCTTTAGCATCATTCCTTCCAAAGAAATCCCAGGGCTGATCTCCTTCAGAATGGATTGGTTGGATCTCCTTGCAGTCCAAGGGACTCTCAAGAGTCTTCTCCAACACCACAGTTCAAAAGCATCAATTCTTCGGCACTCAGCCTTCTTCCCAGTCCAACTCTCACATCCATACATGACCACTGGAAAATCCATAGCCTTGACTAGACGGACCTTAGTCGGCAAAGTGATGTCTCTGCTTTTGAATATACTGTCTAGGTTGGTCATAACTTTTCGGCCAAGGAGTAAGCGTCTTTTAATTTCATGGCTGCAGTCACCATCTGCAGTGATTTTGGAGCCCCCCAAAATAAAGTCTGACACTGTTTCTACTGTTTCCCCATCTATTTCCCATGAAGTGATGGGACCAGATGCCATGATCTTCATTTTCTGAATGTTGAGCTTTAAGCCAACTTTTTCACTCTCCTCTTTCACTTTCACCAAGAGGCTTTTTAGCTCCTCTTCACTTTCTGCCATAAGGGTGGTGTCATCTGCATATCTGAGGTTATTGATATTTCTCCAGGCAATCTTGATTCCAGCTTGTGTTTCTTCCAGTCCAGCGTTTCTCATGATGTACTCTGCATAGAAGTTAAATAAGCAGGGTGACAATATACAGCCTTGACATACTCTTTTTCTTATTTGGAACCAGTTTGTTGTTCCATGTCCAGTTCTAACTGTTGCTTCCTGACCTGCATACAGATTTCTCAAGAGGCAGGTTAGGTGGTCTGGTATTCCATCTATTTCAGAATTTTCCACAGTTTATTGTGATCCACATAGGCAAAGGCTTTGGCATAGTCAATAAAGCAGAAATAGATGTTTTTCTGGAACTCTCTTGCTTTTTCCATGATCCAGCGGATATTGGCAATTTGATCTCTGGTTCCTCTGCCTTTTCTAAAACCAGCTTGAACATCAGGGAGTTCATGGTTCACGTATTGCTGAAGGCTGGCTTGGAGAATTTTGAGCATTACTTTACTAGCATGTGAGATGAGTGCAATTGTGCAGTAGTTTGAGCATTCTTTGGCATTGCCTTTCTTTGGGATTGGAATGAAAACTGACCTTTTCCAGTCCTGTGGCCACTGCTGAGTTCTCCAAATCTGCTGGCATATTGAGTGCAGCACTTTCACAGCATCATCTTTCAGGATTTGAAAGAGCTCCACTGGAATTCCATCACCTCCACTAGCTTTGTTCATAGTGATGCTTTCTAAGGCCCACTTGACTTCACATTCCAGGATATCTGGCTCTAGATTAGTGATCACATCATCATGATTATCTTGGTCGTGAAGATCTTTTTTGTACAGTTCTTCTGTGTATTCTTGCCACCTCTTCTTAATATCTTCTGCTTCTGTTAGGTCCATACCATTTCTGTCCTTTGTCAAGCCCGTCTTTGCATAAAATGTTCCCTTGGTATCTCTAATTGTCTTGAAGAGATCTCTAGTCTTTCCCATTCTGTTCTTTTCCTCTATTTCTTTGCATTGATTGCTGAAGTAGGCTTTCTTATCTCTTCTTGCTATTCTTTGGAACTCTGCATTCAGATGCTAATATCTTTCTTTTTCTCCTTTGCTTTTCACCTCCCTTCTTTTCACAGCTATTTGTAAGGCCTCCCCAGACAGCCATTTTGCTTTTTTGCATTTCTTTTCCATAGGATGGTCTTGATCCCTGTCTCCTGTACAATGTCATGAACCTCAGTCCATAGTTCATCAGGCACTCTGTCTATCAGATCTAGGCCCTTAAATCTATTTCTCACTTCCACTGTATAATCATAAGGGATTTGATTTAGGTCAAATCTGAATGGTCTAGCGGTTTTCCCTATTTTCTTCAATTTGAGTCTGAATTTGGTAATAAGGAGTTCATGATCTGAGCCACAGTCAGCTCCCGGTCTTGTTTTTGTTTACTGTATAGAGCTTCTCCATCTTTGGCTGCAAAGAATATAATCAATCTGATTTCGGTGTTGACCATCTGGTGATGCCCATGTGTAGAGTCTTCTCTTGTGTTGTTGGAAGAGGGTGTTTGCTATGACCAGTGCATTTTCTTGGCAAAACTCTATTAGTCTTTGCCTTGCTTAGCCATCATGGTCAACAAAAGAGTCCGAAATGCAGTACTTGGATGCAATCTCAAAAATGACAGAATGATCTCTGTTCGTCTCCAAGGCAAACCATTCAATATCACAGTAATCCAGGTCTATGCCCCAACCAGTAATGCTGAAGAAACTAAAGTTGAACGGTTTTATGAAGACCTACAAGATCTTTTAGAACTAACACCCAAAAAAGATGTCCTTTTCATTATAGGGAACTGGAATGCAAAAGTAGGAAGTCAAAAAACACCTGGAGTAACAGGCAAATTTGGCCTTGGAATGCGGAATGAAGCAGGGCAAAGACTAATAGGTTTTGCCAAGAAAATGCACTGGTCATAGCAAACACCAGGTGGCACAGTGGTAAAGAACACACCTGCCAATGCCCTAGACACAAGAGACTAGGATTTGATCCCTGGGTCAGAAAGATCCCCTGGCAACCCACTCCAGCATTCTTGCCTAGAGAATTCCAAGGACAGAGAAGCCTGATGGGTTACAGTCCATGGGGTCACAAAAAGTCAGACACGACTGAGCATGCAGGTAGTCAAGTAGTTGGACTACTTGGCCATACTCCATGATGATATGGTACAGCTGCTGTAAACTTTTCCCACAAGATTTTAAGCCACAGGCTTGTTTCCTTTCATGAACTTCACCACCATAACTGAATTCTATACATTCTCTACCCTCTACCTTCACAATAATTTAAAACTCTGTATTACCCACAACTCTAACCTATGTTAAATTTATCCAGATGTGTGTGCATGTGTGTTTTTACATAGAGACTATGTTTACTGATTTTGGAGAAGGAAATGGCAACCCACTCCAGTATTCTTGCCTGGAAAATACTATGGACTGAAGAGCCTGGAAGGCTACAGTCTATGGGGTTGCAAAGAGTAGGACACAACTGACCGACTTCACTTTCTTTACTGATTTTATCATATTTTAAATTCTAAAAGGAAACCTTGAAGGCTTAGAATAAATTCGTCTCGTATCCTCCAAATATTCCCCCACATTCAGCCACTGAAAGCATCATCCTCATCAATCACATGTCAAAAATCTGCTTGTCTTTCATAAATGCAAATTAGCACTTTGTTTTCCAGAAGAACTTAACATAAGCTTCAGAATGATCACTAGACAAATAGGTTTTGCCTGCTGAAGAGGAAATTACTATTCTACATATTTAGCAGGGGGGATATTCCCATGATGATAAGACATATCTGTTTCCAACAAATAAGAAATGAAGTGGAGTGGGGGTGGATATGGAAGAGAAGGTTCAGGAAGCCCATCTCAGAACCAGTGAGCTCTGGGTGGCATGTGTGAAGTTCATGGGAAAATGGCAGCTGTTCCTGGGTGAAATACAAGATTTTGTCCAACCTGTTCCTGGATTCTTCTGTCATTGTGAGAAAAGCAAGTACACCCTCGACTTTGATCCAGACTTCTCTGGATTAATAATGTTGGAGGGAGAGGCATGCAGAAAGGGAAACTAAGAGTCTGAAGAAGACTGGACACTCCTGGTCTGTTGATTTCTGTAAGATGCTGAGGTCCTACATCTTAGGATGATTTTCATCCCCCAAATGTGATTCAAATTTGAGTATTTTCTTTTTCAATGTCTCCTCTAATTCTGTTGCTGCTCCTCAACACGGAGAGACAGTGATCTCTTCAAAGAAGTTCACCCAACTTGTCTGATCACTAGAGATCTAGTTTCCACTCTATGCCTTTCTGTCCTTTGAGGGTACTGTATTTTCTATTGGCTTTTAGCGTTCTCAACAAATAGAAAAGTTCTTCCAAATGGTGCCTCCTCCACAAAGTTGTTTAAGCAATAGCAGTTGTAGCAGTGACACGTAGGCAAAGTATTTGAGAAATGGCTCCTCATCCCTTCAAGCATTGATATTGACCACATACAACACAAAAGGGACTTTGACAGCGATCTTGGCTTCTGCTCATTGGGAAGTAGACTAAGACCAGAGCATCTTTTTTTTCTTTCTTTCTTTCTTTCTCAGTTTATCACAAGAGCTGAAGTTTGGAAACACACAACTATCAGTGTGAAGTTGGACTCTTAAGTTTAAGTTATGCTACATCTTTACATTCACCAGACTCCTAACAGTGCAGCCTTTGGGCCTAAAGCAATTGCATGCATACTTTCACTTGACACTAGTTCTAAATTTCAGACTTATAAAACTTCTGAGACAGAGAAACTCTGAATGTCAATAGCTTACATTGTACAAAACTCCTTCAAAGTATGAGCCTGAAAGAAAAAAAAAAACAAACAACAACACAATAACCACACATGTGAGCATGCAAAGACACAGACACACACACACACACACAAGATAAAAGAGGAAGAGGCACAAAGCAAAATGCAGCAACATTCCCTAAGAGGTTTTTATTTCTTGTATTTTTCTCTTTAAGTATGAGTTAGTCTCTAAAAGGGGACATTTTTCACAAGTCATTTCCAAGGCATGTAAACAACTGCCTTCTAAACCATCCTAGCAGAAATCAACATGACTATCTGTGAAATAGATTATAAACTTGAGTAGATGTTTCACAATAATTGTTAAGCATGAAGGACTGCATCACTGATTTGACAAGTGTGGAAAACACTTTCTAAATTATATAGATGTGAGCTTAAGCGATCATTTTCCCACTGATAATTAAATCCTCTTATAGCTTGATACCACATTTTTGATTCACGAACAAGGGTTTGGAAAGTCACTTTTTAGCAACGTAAGACAGATCTACTGTAGCACTAAAAATGAGTACCACTCAGTATACAGAAACACTTCTGGAGATCAGAGGCAGAGAGCAAAACGCCCTGTATATCACAACACATCAGGGGTTGATGAATGCTTGTTATGGGACTAGCATGGGCACAACCCAACTGTCAACAGACCACTTCTTCTAGTGGTATCAGGGAACTGGTGATACTGAGGGTCCTTGTTTCTTGGAAAAGACGTCCTTCCTTTGGATAGCTAGCCTATCACGGGCTGCTATAGCCCCTCACCCCTCTTTGTGAGTAGCAGCAGCAACCATCCATTTCACCAGTTTCAATTCCAACCACCACCTTCAAATTCTTTAGCTTAATGTTATTAAGACTGCATGTAAAACTGTGTCTTATGTTAACAATCATGTAAGAAATTGAAAAACACAGAGTCCTTGAGCAGGCTGATTTGAATAGCAGGATCTGACAATATGAGAAGTAACACACTTGATACTCTTGACATTCTCAGGTTTTGGGTTGAGAAATACAATGCAGGTCCACTGAAGAAACAAGGCACAAATATACTAGATATTTGCATGAATCATTGTTTGCATTTGGGAACAGTAGTTGTTGAAATAGGTAACAGGTAATGTCCAAACGGCTAAAGTACTTCCTACCATTACAGAGGAAACAAATTTCTGAACTACATTCTTTGTCATGTAGTAGGAGATCAGATGTCAGAAGTCTGGTCAATAATTCCAGAAATGGATGGAAGCATCTCAGATGCTTTTTACAGATTCAAAAGAAGAAAAACAACATATAAGCAAAGACATGGAGGTGATGGTGGTGGAGAACAAATTTTTAGTTTAGGGAGGACTTTTTTGCTCTAAAATCTTTATTATTATTTATTATCAAGTAACACTTCACTGGATTCGACTGAAAACTGAAATCTTTGTTTCATAAATTCATTAGTGCTTTAATTGTGTCAGGATGAGAATTAAAGAGTAAATATATCAAACATATACACATATGTATATGTATACAATATTTTTAAGTGTACTGATATTTCTTATTTCCTCCAGCAGAGGTCAGAAAATAGCAATACAGGAACATGAAAATCTATGTACCAAAAGAATATTTTAGAGTGATTTTCTCTAGATAAGATTATTGAAGGGTTTTTTAAATTGTTTTTCTCTACCCAAGTTTTCTTCTTATATTTTTTACAATAAACCTGCTTTCCTTTTGTAATAATTTGAAAGCAATAACATTCATTTGAATTTCATGAAGACCAATGTTGGCATATGTATTTATTCTGTATCAAATCAGAGATAGTGCTTAATTATTTTCTTAGCTACATGTGGATTATACAAAATAGCTAAAGAAAGAAGCATATTTGGTCATCACTCTGAGAAATTCAAGTATAACATCCTTGCCACAACTGATGACTATGAGCAATCTCTTTCAAACAAGGAACATAGTGTCGGTGGAAAGATTTCCAGAAAAAACAAAGCGTCCTGAACATACCCCTGACTGCCAAGAAACTCTGCCCACACAAAGACAGAAAAATGAATTTAATTTCTAGTCATCATCTCCTTTGTCCAGAGAAATCTAAAAGAGATCCTAGTGTTCTGGAAATTCAGTCTCTGCAAGTCTTAAATGTTAGGACATGAAGACAGAAGAAATCAGTCAAGATGATCTACATATAAAAGCTGGGAACACAATGAACGATGTTTACAAAGAGTTGCTGATGAATGTTCAATAAATCACGCTATCACCATGCTTTATTTTCATTTTTAATTCATGTGTCTCTTTTCCCACTAGACACATATGGAAGCAAGGTGAAAAGGCTCATAAAACAAAATCTGAAGGTCAAACAAAACATTTCTTATAAATATTACCCACATTATACCAAATCAGATAGATTTTAATTTTCTGTTTCACTAAACAATTCACAACATATAGTCTATTATTTGTCCTTCTTAATATTATCACCCACAAATAATATACACGTCAACACTATTATGTGATTCAAAACTAACTGTTGATAGTTTCTTCTGTCTCCTAAGGGTATAATTTTTTCCAGTGAGGAACTTGTCTCTATATTGCTCAATTCCATTTAAGGAGATAAGTGAGGAAAAGAGGAAAGATTGGAATTAAAAATGTCTGCCAGTCCTTCTGTGGGACTTCAGAGTAGGATCCAGGACAGGTGACTGTCAGAGAACATCAGTGATATTTTGTACCAAGACAGAGATGCTGGGAAAACAAGCATCAGAGAGGTGTGAGAAGAGTCTAAAGGGAGAAACATGGTGGGAGACTGGAATCCACAGAAAAATGTAGCCAGTGAGAAATCACCAAGGGCACCCAGTTTGAAGAGCTACCTAGAATTACAATGTCCAATATTAAGTTCTAAGTTGTTTGTTTCTGTGATTGAACCCCTCACCCCCACTGTTCAAAACTTCAGTCCAGTCTACTGCACACAAATGCTCGGGGTAGTCCAGAGAAAGTCAAGACAAAGAGGTGAATTCTAACCCAGGTTGACATAGAGCAAAGGAAAGAAGAGAGTCACAGGCCACGAATGTGAATGAGCATATGTATCATGGAAGCAAGAACCGTGGATCACAAATGGATCATGAGAATGTGAGACCCAGTAAACTCATAGAAATTTGAGGGAGATCAATGGAGCTTTTCCACAGAAGATGAAATTTGGGACTTGACCTATTTTTATGCAAATCTCCAAAAGAGAGTGAGTTTAGCCCATATATAGGACATAATAACCAAATTTCAAAATAATTACATTAGACATATTGCAAATACTCTATCACATGATGTCTAAGATAGCATTTGTAAAACTGTACACAAGTTTTTATATCACATGAAAGAGCCCTAATTATTCTAATAGAGGTATTTAATAAATCACAAATGTTTTTTCTCTATTGGTTTTGTTCAACATGTTACCAAATGGTTAATACCACTTCATCAATAACCTTCCCAAATAGGTTTAGAATTAGCCTTTGATAACAGTAAAAAAAATTCTTAGAATGGTTGAAATATACTTATAAAATACATATGCATCATTCAAGGATGAAGGAGACTGTCTGAGGGGACAATCTGGAATTTGTACTAATATATGGAAATACCGAGGAGAAGGCAATGGCACCCCACTTCAGTACTCTTGCCTGGAAAACCCCATGGACGGAGGAGCCTGGTAGGCTGCAGTCCATGGGGTCACTACGAGTCGGACACGACTAAGCGACTTCACTTTCACTTTTCACTTTCATGCACTGGCGAAGGAAATGTCAACCCACTCCAGTGTTCTTGCCTGGAGAATCCCAGGGACGGGGGGAGCCTGGTGGGCTGCCACCTATGGCATCGCACAGAGTCGGGACACCACTGAAGTGACTTGGCAGGAGCAGCATGGAAATACCGATAGAAAAATCTCCAAATCCTTCAAAGGTTGGTCCAAACTTACCTTTGTATGGTGAATCAGACGCTCTACTTCATTCACTTTGTAGGTCTCCAATCCTAGTTCCTTGGATAATCTTAATATATGATTCTGAGTTGGCCCAACATAAGCTCCTCCAAGGTCCACATATTTAACTTTTTGGTTCTGTTTCCCATGGAAAGAAATAAAAATAAATATTTGTGAAAATGATTTTCTTAAGATAAAAAAGATATCCCTAAAAAAAGAGCAGATTGGCATTTCACAGGTTCTAGGCACACTCTTGAGAAATCTATATGCAGGTCAGGAAGCAACAGTTAGAACTGGACATGGAACAACAAACTGATTCCAAATAAGAAAAGGAGTACTTCAAGGCTGTATATTGTCACCCTGCTTATTTAACTTATATGCAGAGTACATCATGAGAAACGCTGGACTGGAAGAAACACAAGCTGAAATCAAGATTGCTGGGAGAAATATCAATAACCTCAGATATGCAGATGACACCACCCTTATGGCAGAAAGTGAAGAGGAACTACAAAGCCTCTTGATGAAAGTGAAAGAGGAGAGTGAAAAAGTTGACTTAAAGCTCAACATTCAGAAAACGAAGATCATGGCATCTGGTCCCATCACTTCATGGGAAATAGATGGGGAAACAGTGGAAACAGTGTCAGACTTTATTTTGGGGGGCTCCAAAATCATTGCAGATGGTGACTGCAGCCATGAAATTAAAAGACGCTTACTCCTTGGAAGAAAAGTTATGACCAACCTAGATAGCATATTCAAAAGCAGAGACATTACTTTGCCGACTAAGGTCCATCTAGTCAAGGCTATGGTTTTTCCTGTGGTCATGTATGGATGTGAGAGTTGGACTGTGAAGAAGGCTGAGCGCCAAAGAACTGATGCTTTTGAACTGTGGTGTTGGAGAAGACTCTTGAGAGTCCCTTGGACTGCAAGGAGATCCAACCAGTCCATTCTGAAGGAGATCAACCCTGGGATTTCTTTGGAAGGAATGATGCTAAAGCTGAAACTCCAGTACTTTGGCCACCTCATGCAAAGAGTTGACTCATTGGAAAAGACTCTGATGCTGGGAGGGATTGGGGGCAGGAGGAGAAGGGGATGACCGAGGATGAGATGGCTGGATGGCATCACGGACTCGATGGACGTGAGTCTGAGTGAACTCCAGGAGTTGGTGATGGACAGGGAGGCCTGGCGTGCTGTGATTCATGGGGTCACAAAGAGTCGGACACGACTGAGTGACTGACCTGAACTGAGACACACCTTGAGGAGTATCTATAGAAAGTTGGACTCTGTTCTCAACTCTACCTCATTCATGCAACTAAATGGTTATTGCATCATTCCTAATTTTAAAGCAAAATTGATTGGACTTGAAATAAGGAAGAGATTTCTGAACCCCATCATTCTCACTATGTACCACAGTGCTCTGGGTTTTACTGGCTTAGATTTGTAAACTATGAATTATTGATGAATTTCTCTTTACTTAGCATTTCTGGCTAATTTTGAGGCACCTAATGCTAGAGGAAAAGCAAGAAAGGAAAGGACCACTTTTTTTTTAATTGAAGTATAGTTGATTTACAATGTTTTAGGTGTGTAGCAAAAAGATTCAGCTTTATGTGTGTGTGTGTGTGTGTGTATATATATATATATATATTCTTTTTCAGATTCTTTTCCATTATAGGTTACTAGAAATTTTTGATATACTTCCCTGTGCTATACAGTAGGACCTTGTTGTTTGTCTATTTTATATATAGTAGTGTGTATCTCGGAGAAGGCAGTGGCACCCAACTCCAGTACTCTTGCCTGGAAAATCCCATGGATGGAGGAGCCTGGTAAGCTGCAGTCCATGGGATCACGAAGAGTCGGACACGACTGAGCGATTTCACTTTGACTTTTCACTTTCATACATTGGAGAAGGAAATGGCAACCCACTCCAGTGTTCTTGCCTGGAGAATCCCAGGGACCGGGGAGCCTGGTGGGCTGCCGTCTATGGGGTCACACAGAGTCGGACATGACTGAAGCGACTTAGCAGCAGTAGCAGCAGTGTGTATCTGTCAATCCCAAACTCCTAATTTTAATCCCAAACTCCCTTCCCCTCTATTCACTTTGGTAACCATAAATTTGTTTTCTATGTGAGTCAGTTTCTTTTTTGTAAGTTCATCTGTATCATTTTTAAAGCATCTACATATAAATGATATCATATGATAATTCTTTCTTTGTGTGACTTTCTCCACCTAGTATGATAAACTCTAAGTCCATCCAGGAAATGACCATTTCTTTTGTGGTTTGTTAATCCAGATACTTGAAAGATAGCATTAGAGTCCTAATTTAAACCTTTGAAATTGCTCTTATGTTCAGTAGAAAGGTTTTCATATGGTTTTGAATTAGCTTCATTTGCAATGACTGAGGACCAACCTTTAAAAAAGAGTGAACACATCCAAACACAACTGGATTCCTAATAGTCAGGGACACTAGAGCAGGTCCTCCTTTTGTGCTTTTGTTTGTTTATTGTATGGTGGTATGATTTAGTCACTAAGTTGCATCCAATTCCTGAGATCCCATGGACTATAGCCCGCCAGGCTCCTCTGTCCATGGGACTCTCCAGGCAAGAATACTGGAGTGGGTTGCCATTTCCTTCTTCAGGGGACCTTCCCGACCCAGGGATGGAACTTGGGTCTCCTGCATTGGCAGGCGGATTCTTTACCAACTGAGTCACTATAGCTCCCCCACTTAAAAAAGGGGGGAATATATATTTCACAAGGGCAGGGAATCTTTGTTTTACTCACTAATGTATTTCAAATATCTAATTATTGAGGCAATCGTTTATGGGGAAAGTGCCAAGTGTTATGAGGCAAGAAGAGAAAAGGGACAGAAGAAAGCCATGGAAAGAAAGCAAATTGAGAGACCATGGAGTGTTCTGAAGTAATTTTCACTCTCTTGAAAAGAGTCAAGTGAAGTTCAAGACTTTCAGAAAGAAAAAAGGAAACTCAGTTTCAGGGTCATATTTTTCCAGCCCATTCTTACTGTCTTACCCTAAGGGTGTAAGTCCTGCCTCCCACGCGGTCCCGGGCTTCCAGAACAATCACATTCAGGCCAGAGTCATGCAGAAGTTTGGCTGCTGCCATACCTGGTAGAAAATACAAGAAGAAATCAGAACCAAACACTCAACTCCAGATAAGCTCCCCGTGCTAACAGCCAATGATTAAAGTCCATGTTGGCTCATACACATAGCGTATCATCACGTTCAACTTAACCAACTTACTGGTGTCTAGGGTTTCTCTATAGAGACCCAGATTCCAAGTCTGCGAAACCAACTGCTATTTCTTGAAAGAATAAAAAGGGTTTCATTTTTAGTAAAAGTCTCAAACCCTAAAAAACTTCTTTGGTCACTATATCAAAATGTTTATCTTAGACTAAATTACATGATTATGTGTCTGACAACATGAAAGAAAACACAGAGCCCCATAAAATAGAAATGTATAAGCCCCCAGCAAACCCAGGACCAAATGGAGCAATTGACTTCATTCTCAAGGTAAATCTGAAAATCCAATAAATTTAAGTGAAGGAGCAAAGGGGGGAGTCAATCTTCAAAGCATGTGAAAGGACCTTAAATTCACTATTAAAACTGAACTTTTCGAAGTTGATGTAAAGTTACAAAACCAAAGACATAAAATGCAACTCATTTAATTGTCCTCATTCCCTGTAGGATTCATCACTGAAGAATAAAATGACTTCATTCATTTATTCATCTATTAATGCAGTCAAAAATACTTTATGCCTACTACAATTCCAACATCATGAATTCAACATAACAAAACAGCTTATTGAGATACATTTACATACAATAAACTTTAACCAATGAGTTCAGTGAGTTTTGATAAAGTATAAAGCTTAGTGTAAAGTTCAAATATGTAATTTTTGGTATAAGTACATCCTGAATGTAGTTTTTGATCTCACAAATCTTAAAATTCTGCATCTTTAACTTACAGAGTTTAGTAAGAGTTTTTTCAGACAAGATAACTCGTATTCTTATCACAATGAATTGAATTTACTCAGTTCCAAATACTTTACTCATTTGCTTTATGAAATCAAATAAAATCAAGGAAATGCCAAGATGCTGTGCCTTAAAGAGAAATGAAGTAATTTCTACCTTGTCTTTTAAAAATAATAGTTCTGGAACTTTTAGATGAAATGTCAACCTACTCTAGTGTTCTTGCCTGGAGAATCCCAGGGACAGGGGAGCCTGGTGGGCTGCCGCCTATGGGGTCGCACAGAGTCGGACACGACTGAAGCAACTCAGCAGCAGTAGCAGTGTGAAAAAGCGGAGAAGGCAATGGCACCCCACTCCAGTACTCTTGCCTGGAAAACCCCATGGACGGAGGAGCCTGGTGGGCTGCAGTCCATGGGGTCGCTATGAGTCGGACACGACTGAGTGACTCCACTTTCACTTTTCACTTTCATGCACTGGAGAAGGAAATGGCAACCCACTCCGGTGTTCTTGCTTGGAGAATCCCAGGGATGGGGGAGCCTGGTGGGCTGCCACCTATGGGGTCGCACAGAGTCAGACACAACTGAAGTGACTTAGCAGCAGCAGCAGTGTGAAAAAGGGCTTCTCCGGTGGCTCAGTGGTAAAGAATCCATCTGCCAATGCAGGAGACACAGGTTCAATCCCTGGGTCAGGAAGATCCCCTGGAAGAGGAAATGGCAACCCACTCCAGTATTCTTGATGGGAAAATTCCATGGATAGAGGAGCCTGGCGGGCTACAGTCCATGGGGTTGCAAAGAGTCAGACATGACTGAGCAACTGAGCACAAGTACAAGTGAGAAAAAAAAATCCCTACAAAAATAGCTCATATTCCCATAGTGTGCACCACATTTCAGATGCTATTCTGAGTGTTTTATTGTATCAATTCAATGAATTTTCACAGCAATCCAATTTAAAAAAAGGTGCTACTGATATTCCCATTTTATGGCTCAGGAAACTGAAGCACAAAGAAGTGTCCAAGATCACATAATGAGCCAGCAGCAAAGCCAGGCAGTTTCACTTCAGTGTCCGCTTCTATAACCACTATGAGCATTGGTTTCCATGGGGCCATGGAGCCATCCTTTTCATAGATCGCATCTCTCAATTTCTGCTTCAGGGAGAAATTACATTTCAAAAGTGTTTTTTACTTTGTTTGGGTCACCATGTTTTGAAAGCACACTTGTATCTTGTGGTTTGATAAGAATCCACGGAACATAAGAAATGAGTCTACCGTTGAAGCCAGAATGAAAAGAGGAGGCTCCATTCACCCTCTGTGAACTGTCCTAAAAGAAGCAGCCCATTTTTTTTTTTACGAGGCTGATGTGACGTTTCATTATTTGAGTTAATCCACCTTCTGATAACTGTCCTTGGGGTCAAGGCCAGAACATCCAGCAGGTGGTGGGGTGATGGCGCCAAAGTCCACCCCCCACACACAGTGTGCACGAGCATTGCACAACCCTAATTTAGAAATACAAGGCTTGGATTTTTAACTACAGTTTCCCAATTTAACCTCCATAAGGAAAAAAAAGAAAACGTTTCTACTGAATCAAAATTGCCCACGATTCAATGCCATCTCTCTTATCAAGCATCAGTTCAACAAATGAAATATGAAATAACATGCAGCCATAGTAACAGCAGTTATCATGGAAATCAGATAGACTTGCTAAGCATGTTGAGGCTTAAAAAGTGGCTCAGAATGAAACACAATATCACTCAAATACACTAGTATTTTATATTCCACAAAAGATACTACTAAGTAAGTACCTGATGCTATACAGAAACATTTACTAGAACGAGCCAGGGTCTTATCAAATCATTGACTAGAGTTCTCTAGGTTCGTGTGCCTTAAAAAGGCATAAATATAAATTACAAAAGTATCTTTAAATAGAGCAATACAAAAATATGTTGTGGGAAATACCTCACAATTTGTCTCACTCATGCTCCTGTGGGGTGGTATTCAAAATGCTTGTTGGACATCAACTGACAAAGACTGATTTGAAAAATAATTGATCCAAATAACAATAGCTTAAAGAAAGTCCCTGCAGTTTGTTTCTGTTCAGTCGCTAAATTGTGTCTGACTCTTTGCAACCCCATGGACTTCCCTGTCCTTCACTATCCCCTGGAGTTTGCTCAAACCCATGTCCATTGAGTTGGTGATGCCATCCAACCATCTCATCCTCTGCATTTTAGGAAGAGGGAGTTTTAGGGTACCAAAGAAACTGAGGAGTTGGAGGCTGGTCCAGAAGTTATTAAGACTGTCAAGATGTATAAACAACAAGGTCTTACTGTACAGCACAGAGAACTATATTAAATATCCTCTGATAAATCACAATGGAAATACTTTAAAAACAATGTATGTGTGTATATATATATAGAGAGAGAGATATAACAGAATCACTATGCTATACAGCAGAAATTAACCCAAATATTGTAAACCAGTTATACACTTCAATAAAAATTTTTTTCAATAAAGAAAATTTAAAAAGTTTGTTTACATGTAGTTCTCAAGGGAGGGGCTTCCCCAGTGGCTCAGTGGTAAAGAATTCGCCTTCTAATATAGGAGACAAGGAGATGTGGGTTCAATCCCTGGCTTGGGAAGATTCCCTGGAGGAGGAAACGGCAACCCACTCCAGTCTTCTTGCCTGGAAAATCCCATGGACAGAGGAGACTGGTGGGCTACAGTCCACAGTCCATGGTGTTGTTCGGTGTTACACAAGTGAGCAACTGAGCTCTCAAGGGATTCCTCACCGATGACTGGCAAAAGGATTAATGGTTTGATTAATCAAAAGATAAGCAAACAACAAGGACCCAAAGCCCCCTGGGCTGACAACAGGGTTGTTTCCCAAGAGTTCATGTTTATGTCAGTAATTTGGAACTTTTAACACATTGTGCCATAAAACAAAAATAGGAGAAATGGTATATTCTCTTGGAAGTCTGAGAATTTTAAAATGTAATACTATTGTGAAAAATAATATAAAGTAGAAACATTAAACAATGTAATCAGTGCTGTTGAAACCCTTAGGCAATCATTTCCTGACACAATGCAGTAACAGCTAAAAAAAGGAAAAGAAAATATCTACGATAATAACAAACCACCATAAAGCATTGAACGTTGCTTTGCTCTGTGTGAAGAAGTAGCATTTCACATAAAAAACCCATTTGATTTTCACCACAGTACTGACAGGTATTATTATCCTCATTTTAAAAAGAAAAAAAAAATGGAGATTAAGAGACATTCACTGACTTGCCATAGACTATACAATTAGTAAACGGTGAGGGTTCAGCCCCAAACTGGAATTCTTAGCCAAAACCCTTGGACCAAAAAGCAAAAGTTAAAAATGCAGTAACTCTATACACAGATTGATGCAATATCTTAAAAACATTCTGCTGCCCATCTAAACAGAAGAATCTTAAAGTATTGGTTTTTCTTTTAAACAGAGATTTAATTTTTGCAATCAATTTGAGAGTGAAAGTAAAGTCTCTCACTTGTGTCTGACTCTTTGTGACCCCATGGACTGCATGCAGCCTGCCAGGCTCCTCCATCCATGGGATTTTCCAGGCAAGAATACTGCAGTGGGTTGCCATTTCCTTCTCCAGGGATCAAACCCAGGTCTCCCACACTGTGGCAGACTCTTTTAGGCAACCAGTTTAGAAACAAGTACACAATCACTGCCTACTTTTAAAAAGCTAATAAAAACTTGAGTTTAATATGCAGGATCAATGAATATTTCACAAACAAGTGATTATTTGGCACTTTCAGAAGTAGCCCTTGGTATTTTGCCTCAGGGAGTCTCCTCTGGATGAATAAGCATAGTATGGCATAGCTGACTAAATGGTAGACGAAAGCCTAATGGCATGAAATGATCAAAATATTGTATCTCCCTTTCCACATAGTTCACTTGGAAAATGTTTCCTCAAAGTGATGACTATCTCAATTATTTGGATATTTCAATCTGTATTAGATACCCAAATTATTTTAAATACCTAGAAATCAGTGGTTTGCAGCATTATTAACATTCTATGCGTCCTGTTTTGTGCCACGGAAAAGGGCTTAAGAGTTAGAGACTGTAGGAGACTGAAAAGTACACAGGGCAAGGAACCAAAGGGCCTCTTCTAAGAGTCTTAAGAACAGTGAAGGAGCTGGGATTTGAAGGAAGATAAAAATCAAAATCACCATCTGCCTCACTCTTCGCTTTGTTAGTCTGTCTCATGTCCTTCCTTTCAAAAGCTGATATTTAACAGAATTTTTCGGCACTTTGAAATACAAGACTAATTGTTCTGAAAACATTATCAAATATCAGTACTTCCATGTTACAAAGGACTTTTTCTCAGTTTAAAGTTACCAAAAAAGTATCATTGATCAAAACTGAGAAAAAAAAGAAATTCACGATACCTCAAAGCATCTCTAAACTTATAACTCTAGTAAACCTTATAAGCACTCTCTTAGGAAGGAAAAAAGCCAAAACCATGCAAATAGCCCTCATCACATCTGTCACCTCTGACAAAGCAACGGTTTTATGAGAAAATTCTAGAAACAACCAAGTGACCTTCTAATCAAAGAACTAGAATACTTTGATGTCTCTACAAAGAATGCCTTTTCAGTTATTTAACACATGCACACACACACAAAAGAGGCTGGGGTAAGAAGAAAAAGTATCACCAATGTGAGACTAAATTCATTAAAGGAAAGTGGCATTTATAGGTACAATTCAGACATTAATTGCTGAACTCTTCAACACAGAGTATAGAGGCAGGTGGACACGGGTTCAATCCTTGGTCAGGGAACTAAGATCATACATGCCGTGCAGTCCTGCCAAAAGAAAAAAAAAAAAAGAAGAAGAAGAAAAAAGAAAGTTGTGATCAGTGTGTCCTCAGGAAAAAGGAGTTAGTCTGGACTTAAACAGGAGGAACTGTTTGCTCAAAGCATTTCTTAATAAGTAGTTTAGTGGTTTACTTCCCAAAAGACGGGAATATTTTGAGCACTGACTATATGCCAGTTTCAATTCCAAATGTTTTACAAAATTTATTTATTCTCCTAACAACTCTATGAAGTTGGCAGATGTAAAAAGCAAAGCACAGAGAGGTCAAGTAATGTACCCAAGGTCACACAGCTGGCGACCAGTAGAGCCAGTATTCAAATCTAGGCAATGTAACTCCAGAAAACAAACATGGAAAGCAGTCTTCCTCATACTAAATGATGAAATACTGAAAGCCTTCTGTAGAACATCACGATCCACATAAATACAAGGGCCACTGCTAGCACATTCCACGCCTTTGTGTAAATTATAGGAAGAAAGAAGAAATTACACTTGTAGCAGGTAAGTTTCAAAAAAGCATCCTTTCTTCAGGTGAATACAGCTCACATTGATGCTTGGCTAGCAGTGTGTGGGCTGGATTGCGATCCCCCCTCTTTCACTGCATCAGCCTGAATAGCTCATGCTGTGGCCTCCAAACTCAGAGAACTTATTTCCTGAATGATAAGAATTTAATTACCTAGTCTTTGTGTTCTCAATGTGAGTACACAGTTGGCACTTACCTGGATTCATTTAATAGCCTTCAGCAAAGATGATATTTAATTACTTAGTCAAGAAATAGACAACTGCCTGCAGTGGTGTCTATATAACCATATTTAACATAGTATAAGAAAACTAAAATATTTATGCACATTGAAACTGATTTCTTCTTGTCACATCAGAAATGGTAAAGGGACTTTACCAAAGAAGAAGAGCTGGAAAGAAAGCCAGCCAATCAATTGTAATAACCACCTTACATTGGTACAGCACTATGGTTTCCAGTACTCACACACATTCAGTTCTTAACAATAAGCCTTTGAGACTTGCGTTGTTTATCCTATTTTTCAGATTAGAAAATGGAGGCTCAAAGAGATTCTCAAGGGCCTGCTCACTGTGACACAATTAGCGATGGCAGAGCCCGGTCTAAAGTTTAGCTCTGTTTCTGTGTCCTGGGTGTTTTTCATTAGTCACGTGACTTCCTATAATATACAAAGGCCAAAGTTGCTTAAAACAATTTCTAAAACTGTTCTAAGTTTTAAAAACAGAATGTTTCTTTATTGCCTTTCTTGGAAAGGATATATTGATAAAAACCACCTTAAGCATATCAGTGTGCAAAACCCCAGGACCATGTCATTCACAGGCAGACATGAAGACAGCAGGACACCTCCACTAAACTACTGATTAGGAGATGCTTTGGCCAAACAGTTCCTCCTTCTTAAGTCTAGACTGACTCCTCTTTCCTGAGAACACACTGATCACAACTTTCTTTTTTTTTTCAGCAGTGCCACATGGCATGTGGGGGAATCTTAGATCCCTGACTGGGGACTGAACCCATGCCCCTGCTTTGGGACTGCCAAGTCTTCACCACTGGACAACCAGGGAAGTCCCACAACTTTCTTGAAAACTGAAATAACACATGCTATAAACCAAACATACCAATGTGCACCATCCATTTGATCACGGAGAAGCAAACTCTAGAATAACATTATTGACATCTTGCTCCCAAATATGAAAAATGTAAGACTCCAAGACTTCTTGGAAGCCCTTTGCTCTGTTTTCTCTTAGACAGTCAAAATATACAACCCCCAAAACAAATGGCAATAGCTGCTAAAATACAGGAGACCTTTACTGAAGCCTTAGGCCGTAGGATGATTTATGCTCTTGAAAAGGAGAGGAAAAAAAAAAAATCAAACTTTCATGAGTTGCCATAGAAACCTTTCTCCAGATGTGCTGCTTCTGAAATACTACAATGAGACTGCCTTCCAAGGCCTTTCAGAATACATCTGCTGCTGCTGCTGCTAAGTCGCTTCAGTCATGTCCGACTCTGTGTGACCCCATAGACGGCAGCCCAACAGGCTCCCCCGTCCCTGGGATTCTCCAGGCAAGAACACTGGAGTGGGTTGCCATTTCCTTCTCCAATGCATGAAAGTGAAGAGTGAAAGTGAAGTTACTCAGTTGTGTCTGACTGTTAGCGACCCCATGGACTGCAGCCTACCAGGCTCCTTCATCTATGGGATTTTCCAGGCAAGAGTACTGGAGTGGGGTGCCATCGCCTTCTCTGAGAATACATCTAAAACCATACAAATCATTTTATCATGCTTTATATGTAAATTATTGCATTTTCCTAAAATGTCAGCCATCATCATGAGTCTTGTTTCATAGCCAAGCTCTTGTCTTTCTTTTAAGTATGAAAGGAGTGGGGTAATCTTTTGTGTTCTACAATCGTGGTGGACAAAATTTGTTCTTGTCTTACCTCAGTATGATCTCCCAAGAAAAAAGGAGACAAACCCAGAAATTCCAGCTTGGTCTTTCCCAAATATGTGTGTTATAGTCTTCATTTTTTAAATCGGCACATAAAACTATAATCATTTAATTCACCTGCCTTGAATCCTTTTGGAAATTCAATGGAATATATATAAATAAATAAACACACTCCTTTAGCAATACTGTTTTTGAAGTATCGAAAATAATCATATGATTCCACCATAATTTCCCTGACTATGATTTAAGGGTGAAATATCTCATTGCCATGACAGCAGCCCTCCTATGGTTTACCAACATGATTAAAAAAATTTTTTTTACCAATATGGTTTTTAGAATCACGAACATCCTTAAGGTAGAATATAAAATTGCAGAGATATCATTCCCACTTCGGCTCACCCACTCTCTACACCCTAGTCTCTGAAAGAGCTGGGTGTTACAAATGCCCAGAAAAGGGTCAGAAGTCTGCTGTAGAATACTTTTAATACTTCTCATTTAAACAGCTCCATTCACCAAAACTGAGATGATCAACTTGGAATTCCAGAAGAGAATAAAATGTGGGCATTGTTAAGGAAAAGAAATTTGGATGAGATTAACAAGTAACTGGAAGAAATGAAGTTACAAAGCAGTCACTTGGGAGCCTAGTTTGGAGCCTGGCCCAGGAGTTTTACTTCACCTCAGAAACACTCTTGTGAGCCAGAGACCAAAGCAGTCAGTGGTGTGCAAGGACTAGAGTGAAGGGAAAACGGAGCCCCATTCAAGAACAAGGCATTCTGTAGAAAAGCATGAGTCCTCACCTGTCTAGCCCTCACTTTCCCCATCTATAAAATGAAGTGAATAGATCAACCCCCTTTCCATTCTGTGATTAGTCTACATGAGACAAGATAACAACTTTAAATAATCCAAGATTTCATGATATAGGTGGTGTCTTCACAGCCCCAAAGCATTATCCCAAAGCCTGCCCTGTGGAGAATGAAATTTGAGTGACCTC
Source organism: Capricornis sumatraensis (assembly GCF_032405125.1). Classification (NCBI taxonomy): domain Eukaryota; kingdom Metazoa; phylum Chordata; class Mammalia; order Artiodactyla; family Bovidae; genus Capricornis; species Capricornis sumatraensis. The sequence goes on along the minus strand of NC_091092.1, from coordinate 100,240,996 downwards.
CAGAGGTGTTAATAAAAAACATGTGATTTTTGTGCTCTGCTGGAACCAGGAAATGCAGATTCAAACAAAGCTGGTTGAGGATAGGCATGCTAAGGTAATTAGAGGTAAAAGGTTCTGATGCTGTCATTTCCTCTGAAATGCATCACAAAATAAGAAGGACTGATGGATCAAGAGCAGGACGGATAGATTGATAATATGGAATAAGGCAAATACAGCAAAAAAGTTAACCACAGAATTTAGTTGGTAGGTATATGAGTGTTGACTGTATAATTCCTTGAAATTTTTCACAATAAGAAAGATCTGGGGGAAAAAAACATTAAATCAAGTAAGTGGTCAAAAGGTACAAACTTCCAGTTATAAACTAAGTCATCATGATGTGATGTATAGTATGGTGACTATAATTAATAATACTACATTGTACATATGAAAATTCCTAAGAAAGTAGATCTTCAAAGTCCTCATCACGAGAAAAAAATTTGTACCTGTGTGGTGAAAGTGAAGCTGCTCAGTCATGTCTGATTCTTTGCAACCCCATGAACCAGTCTCCTCCATCCATGGGATTTTCCAGGCAAGGATACTGGAGTGGGTTCCCATTTCCTTCTGCATACACATCCACACACATCACCTATGTGGTTATGGTGTTAACTAGACGTATTGTGGTGATCATTTCACAGATATACAAATATTGAAACTTTATGTGGTGTACCTGAAACTGATATAATGAATGGTACATGTCAATTGTATCTCTATTTGCTAAAATTGGCTATAAAGTCAAAATTATGAGGATGATTATTTGAAGTGTGAAATAGGTGGATTTTCTTAGACTATATATATATATATATATATATATATATATATATATATATGCGCACACACACACACACACACACACACACATATGCGTATCTTTAATTGCAGAATACTTAAGGTTCACCCAACTTAAAGATGAGTGAAGCACTGTTTAAGTACAAACGTTCAAATGTTTGCTGACATTTTCTGTATCAACAATTGCTGTTAGTAATATGTTACCAAGCTGCTGTAAAATAAAATAAACACACACACACACACACACACACACACACACACACACAAGTTAAACTGGTTTCCATCCAGATGGGACTTTCAAAGTCTTTAATTAATGTACTGCATGTCTCCATCAGGGCTTCCCAGGTGGCTCAGATAGTAAAGAATCTGCCTGCAATTCAGGAGACTCAGGTTCCATCCCTGGGTCGGGAAGATCCCCTGGAGAAGGGAATGGCTATCCACTCCCTTCTTCTTGCCTGGAGAATTCCATGGACAGAGGAGCTTGCCGGGCTACAGATCATGGGGTCGTAAAGAGCTGGACATGACTCAGTGACTAACACGCGTACCTGCATCAGCAGATACTACATATGCCTGCTTGTGTGCATGCTCAGTCGCTCCAATCATGTCAACTGTTGGCCACCTTATGGACTGTAGCCCGCCAGGCTCCTCTGTCCATGGAATTCTCTAGGCAAGAATACTGGAGTGGGTTACCATGCCCTCCTTCACGGGATCTTCCCCACCCAGGGATCAAACCCATGTCTCCTGCATCTCCTGCATTGCAGGCGAATTTTTTATCTACTGAGCTACCTGGGAAGCCCAGGTATTTATATCATTTCTTAGTCTCTATAACCTATTGGGTGACAGGGGATGAAAATGACTTTCTCAAAGGCAGAAATGTCTCCTTATATATTTTGGGACATACTATCCTAAAGCAACTGGTCCATTTGGTCAATGTGGCTACATCTGGTGGTAGGTTGGTCACAGAAACCCCTCTCAGAAAGAGTCCTCCTGTCTTTCTCCCTACATGTCAAACATTCTCAACCACACCATTGTCCTTAAGCTGCACATAGTCAAGGAGTTGATTCCCAAGCATGATTTGCTTCTAGACAAGAACACCACCCAACAAGAGAGGCACCAGAGCAGTGGGAAGAAGATGACTGTAATGTATTTGGAAAGGGAGCTTCCTGGAGAGGCTGAAAAGTGTATTTAGTTCCACCAAGTGGAAAATAGTGAAACGAGAAGGAAAAAGTGTCCTACCAAGAATGAAACTAGAAGTTTCTCTCTTTCTTCTTCTTTCAAGACTTGCAGTACAGCAGGAAGGCCCATGGGCTACCAGCTTAGAACCTCTGCTCTAAACTACTATCTGGGCCTCAACTCATTAATAGTGACATGGCTTCAGCAGAGGACACCATTTTCTTGGGTTTTTATGGATGCATTAGCTCCTCAGATGGCTTCAAACATGGCAGTCCTTCCAACTACAAAGCAGGGCTGTTCATCAAACCAGTAAGGAAATCCCTAGTTTTCAGCATATTTACAATGTAGGGATAACTGACAAACCTGAAACTTGTGAATGATCAACTCCTATCCATTTTCCCAGGTTTTTTTCTGACTCATAACTTGGGCCCAGTCATTTGCCCAAGAGCCCATGGAATGAAACCTGGAATTCACCTTTTAATTTTCCTGGTCCCTTCTCCCATCTTACCCTTAATGCCCTAAAGATCCAGCATGACTTCGTCCCTGCCAACTTTTCTATCTTTATCCTTAGGCTCCCCACCTGGCACCTTATACTCCAGCAATATTGAAATCCTTCCCCACCCCACCCACCATGATTCTTTCCATATCCCACACAATTTAGTGTTTCTAGACCTTCGTTATACTGGAAAGATTTCACTTAGTTTCATCTCACCCCCCAAATTGTGGCTCAGGCTCTAGACAATTTGCCCTAACCAGCTCCCCACCCCAAGGTGGGTTAGGAGCCCAGAGTCGAGGTTTTCATAACAATTAATATGTTACCCCCTTTTAGATCACCTACAATAAGAATGAGTAGGCCATTTGGGGCTGAGGCAGAATTTGTATCTAAATCCCCAAGACTATTTTGAGAGTTCTATTATTTTAAACTTTTCACTCAAGTTACTTTTGGAAAGAGGATTTTCCTGTTATTTCATATCAACAGTTCAGAGATAGGTTGAAAGCACTGCATGTCTGTTCAAAACTCAGCCTGTGGTTTGATAAAAGCCTTTCAGAAAGCCAAAATGAGCTGGCAACGTCTGTGAAGACAAGGCCTCAAATGAAACTCGGATGAAATTACTTATGTGTTCATTAGGTTCAATTCTTTCTAAGGAAGAAAAAAAAATACCTCAAAAAAAAAAGTTAAAAAAAAGATTTCTAAATCTCAGTGAGAGGCCCTGGATTCAGTTGTCAGGTTAATATCAAAAGAGGACCTGCCACACAAAAATGAATACTAGTGCCAAACTGTACAGGAAAACAATAGCTACTGCTGTCTAGGCAAATTATTTCAGGGGTATCTGTAACTGGGATCTAGTTTCCTCATTCACCTTAGGACATCTACTCAGTTATCCCAAATCAGAAACAAATTTGGGTGCTTTTAGCCAGAATATCTAGATTTCATGCTGAGCAGTGGGCCCCAACCTTTACCAATCCAATTGTCTTTATTAATTCCTTGTGTGAAATTGCCTTTATATCACTTTAAAAAGGAAATCTTCTTCTTTCCAAAAAATTCAACCCCTCTCATATTCACAGTCTACCATGAATTAGGTGATTAAATAAATGTATCCTCCTTCTTTAAACCTCAAGTCCCTGATCTGTAAAGGAGTGGAGGTATTTGTTGTTGTTTAGTCGCTCAATTGTATCTGACTCTTTGTGACACCACGGACTGCAGCACACCAGGTCCTTCTCTCCCAGAACTTGCTCAAACTCATGTTCATTGAGTCAGTGATACCATCCGACCATCTCATCATCTGTCACCCCCTTATTTACTCCCTACCTCGTCAAGTAGTTGTAAAAAGAAATTGAGGCCAAATATATAAGGCTCTCAGCACATTGCCTGTTGCATGGTGTATACTCAGTAAATAACCGATGGATGAATGAATCCAGCATCTTAGGAAGTATTTGGCCTTGAAATTGGAAGAATGAGGTTCCGATCTCACTCTGCCCCTTAGGCCCTGTGAAATCTTCGGCAAGTAACTTCCAAACTCCTTTTAATTCCAGTCTGTAAAACAGGGATGTCCCTTGCAGGCAGAGTTGATGGAACAAAAAAATAACTGGATCTTAAGCCACCTTATTTTTAACCTATACAAAACAAATGGGTAAACTGTATCATAGACTGTGTGAGTGCCCACTGACCATAGCAGAGAAGAGGTAAAGCAATTTTTTCTCTGTTGGTAACATTTTTATCATGGACTTGGAGCAATCTAAGCAATATCTTTTGGTTAGTAATCCTTGGAATTAATATTGCAATCTCTTTTCTAAAATTAAGACCATTGTATTTGACAGATTGTTGTTTAGTCGCTCAGTCGTGTATGACTCTTTGTGACCCCATGGACTGTAGCCCTCTGTCCATGGGATTCTCCAGGCAAAAATACTGGAATGGGTTGCTATTTCCTTCTCCAAGGGATCTTCCTGACCCAGGGATCGAACCCACTTCCTCTGCATCTCCTGCATTGGCAGGTGGATTCTTTACTGCTGAGCCAGTCGGGAAGCCTATTTGACAGGTATCCTCACACATCCCACTGTCCAAAATGGCTATTTCATACCTTTTCTTCTTAAACTTCCATGACACTAACCCTTGACCCCAGCCCTCTTCAACTAATGACTCTGTTTCATTTTTTATTGAGAAAATAAAATAACTCTTTTATCTTTTCATAATAAATCCAGCTATATACCTTCACCTGTGCCTATATGTGCTGCTTTACCTCCTATGACTCAAATGAAGCGGCTTCTTTAAGGAAGTCAACCTTCGCGACTCTCTTTGGATCTTATTCCCCCCAGGGCTTTGAACCTCTTATCATATACTTTCTCTCCTGCAACATCAATTTCTCCCTCTCTCTTGGATCACTGCTATCAGCAAACAAAACTGCTCTGGTATCTCCCATCATCAAAAAACCTAACTGTGGCCCAATATCTCCTTTAGCTAAAACCCCTTCCCTCTGCATCTCTTCATAATACTACAGAGTTATCTTCAGCCATTGCCTCTATTTCCCCATTTCACTGCAATCAGACATTCTTCCTTACCATTCCACCTAGACTACTCTTGTCAAGGATGCCAGTGATTTTCATAGTGCAAACCCCACAGTCCAGTCTTGGTCCTTAAATTACCTGTCCTCTTAGCAGCTTCTGGTCTTGTCCTCCTTCTTATCCTCCCTCTCTCTTTAAATATCTGTAGGATCTGCATTGATGTCTTTATTTTTTAGGCTGTACCATGCAGCTTTCAGGATCTTACTTCCCTGACTGGGGATAAAACCCAGGCCATGGCAGTGAAAGGCTGGAATCCTAACCAGTAGGCCACCTGGAACTCTCTTATCTTCCTTCTTGACCCACTCTCTTCACTGGTTTCTGGGCTACACACTTCTTTGAGATTCTTCCTCTCTAACTCTGATCCTTCTCAGACTCCTTTGCTGGATTTTCTCCCCTTTCCAGCTTCTAAATGTTGGAGAACCCCGGGACTAGGTTTCTTGGACCTCTTTTTAAAAAATCATTTCTGGGTGATCCTTAATTATGCCTTCAGCTATTTAAAAAATCATCTCAAACTGAACACATTCCAAACAGAGGTCTTGAGTGAGTCCCCTCCCCCAAATCAGTTCTTGTGCATGCTTTTCCATCTCAGTAATGGTACCTCTTTTCACCCAGTTGTTCAGGCCAAAATCCAGAATTTGTCTTTGCTTCTTTTTCCCCTGGCCACTCCAACCTTCAAACAATACATCAGTAAGTCAGTTCAGTTCAGTTCAGTTGCTCAGTCGTGTCCGACTCTTCCAACTTGACCTGAATACAACCATTTCTTAGCAACCATACTACTACTACTATTACCTTGATCTAAGAGGACAGAATCTCTCCTTTGGATTATTGCAATAGCCTTGCAACTGCTTCCACTCTAACATCTCTAAAGTTTCAATTTACATAGCATAGAATATCTTTTAAAGCAAAATCAAATTTATGACATTTCCCTGTTTCAAATCTTCCAATGACTTCTAGTGCAAAGAGACAACCTCACCTCATTACTTAACTTACCGGGATACATATGAACACTTGTCTATGTATCCTGCCTTCCTATCCACTTTATTCCACTCTAGCTCTGTTGATTTTCCTTCTGTTCCTTGAACACTTCAAGGTTTCCCCACCATAGGGGCTTTGGATCAATTGTTCCCATCTCCTATGATAATTTCCCCCCCCCCGATATTTGCATGTTGAGCATCTCTGATCTCAACTTATATTTCAAGTCTAAGGAAGAAGTATTCCCTGACTCTGCTCCATCACACCATCTATTTTATTTTTCGTGGATTACTTACCACTGGTAGTACTTTGTACATATATATACAGGTGGCTCAGCAGTAAAGAATCTGCCTGCAATTTGATCCCTGGGTCAGGAAGATCCCCTAGAGAAGGAAATGACAACCCACTCCAGTATTCTTGCCTGGAAAAATCCCATGGACAGAGGAGCCTGGCAGGCTACAGTCCATGGGGTCGCAAAAGAGTTGGACACAACTGAGCAACTAAACAACAGCAATGTGTGTAGATGGATAGGAATTTATCTGGTTGACTTATTGGTTATCTATACCTGCCTCGTGAGAAATCTGTATGCAGGCCAGGAAGCAACAGTTAGAACTGGACATGGAACAACAGACTGGTTCCAAATAGGAAAAGGAGTACATCAAGGCTGTATACTGTCACCCTGCTTATTTAACTTATATGCAGAGTACATCATGAGAAACGCTGGACTGGAAGAAACACAAGCTGGAATCAAGATTGCTGGGAGAAATATCAATAACCTCAGATATGCAGATGACACCACCCTTATGGCAGAAAGTGAAGAGGAACTACAAAGCCTCTTGATGAAAGTGAAAGAGGAGAGTGAAAAAGTTGGCTTAAAGCTCAACATTCAGAAAACAAAGATCATGGCATCTGGTCCCATCACTTCATGGGAAATGATGGAGAAACAGTGGAAACAGTGTCAGACTTTATTTTTGGGGGCTCCAAAATCACTGCAGATGATGACTGCAGCCATGAAATTAAAAGATGCTTACTCCTTGGAAGAAAAGTTATGACCAACCTAGATAGCATACTCAAAAGCAGAGACATTACTTTGCTGACTAAGGTCAGTCTAGTCAGGGCTATGGTTTTTCCAGTGGTCATGTATGGATGTGAGAGTTGGACTGTGAAGAAGGCTGAGTGCCGAAGAATTGATGCTATTGAACTGTGGTGTTGGAGAAGACTCTTGAGAGTCCCTTGGACTGCAAGGAGATCCAACCAGTCCATTCTGAAGGAGATCAACCCTGGGATTTCTTTGGAAGGAATGATGCTAAAGCTGAAACTCCAGTACTTTGGCCACCTCATGAGAAGAGTTGACTCATTGGAAAAGACTCTGATGCTGGGAGGGATTGGGGGCAGGAGGAGAAGGGGACGACAGAGGATGAGATGGCTGGATGGCATCACGGACTCGATGGATGTGAGTCTGAGTGAACTCTGGGAGTTGGTGATGGACAGGGAGGCCTGGCGTGCTGCGGTTCATGGGGTCGCAAAGAGTCGGACCCGACTGAGCGACTGAACTGAACTAATTATATGATCTTCCTTACTAGATTATAAGCTCTATGAAGGCAGGGATCTTACTTGTTTTGTTTCCTACTTTATTCCCAGCACCAGGGAGAGTATCTGACATGCAGACATTCTCAATATTTGTTGCTGGCTTGAAACAAGTCAGACAAGTTAGTTAGCTCAGATGTGAAAGGTGAAGAGGGGCTCATCTTGCAAAGAACTTACTCTAGTGGATTCATCAGAATGCATTTCTACTCAAAATCTGATGTATCATGACACTTATTTTAATGTCAGTGTGACCATTTGATTACAAGTGCCCTTTAAAATATTCAACCCCAAATTTCCTGTTCCGAATATCTTGTAATCACAAACTTAACATAAAATTTTTCAAGGGAAAAAGTATCAGTATAGAAATGGAGCCTTCCATCTGGTTAAGGATTCAAATAGGCCCCCAAATATTAATAGTATAATGTCAGCTCCATAGCCTGCCTGCCTTCCTCACATCTAAAGGCTTTGCTGCTGCTGCTGCTAAGTCGCTTCAGTTGTGTCTGACTCTGTGCAACCCCATAGAAGGCAGTCCACCAGGCTCTGCCGTCCCTGGGATTCTCCAGGCAAGAACACTGGAATGGGTTGCCATTTCCTCCTCCAATGCATGAAAGTGAAAAGTGAAAGTGAAGTCGCTCAGTCGTGTCTGACTCTTAGTGACCCCATGGACTGCAGCCCACCAGGCTCCTCTGTCCATGGGATTTTCCAGGCAAGAGTACTGGAGTGGGGTGCCATTGCCTTCTAAAGGCATTAGAGTTCCTTTTAATCAGTAACACAACCTGGGCACTGGTCAGAAAACTAAACTCAATCAAAGATCACTGGAGCAACTGATATTTTAAAGGCTTTGTTAATTACTAAATCCTCTGGGGCATTTAAATCCTAAGTCTGCACCATGAGATTATGGGACAGAAAGGTAACTGGCCTATGTTGAACTACCTACTTACACAAATTTCTTATACATTAAATGTGTTTTAATATATCCTGGCTGAAATTGTGTGTGTGTGTTTAAGTACCTTAAACAAACTCTCTGTACTCACAAGCTCTGGGCATAGCCCCCTTCCAAATTGAAAGGAGAAACCACTTCTAATGGGAAAGGCCACTTCATCTTATTAAATGGAAGTAGAATCCAGAACTAGGGATCCTGTGATCTTTGACAAAATACTTCTAGATGAAGGAGCAAATGGAACTGAAAATGCCAGCATCACCACTCATAACCCACAGTTGCAAAAATTATATTTAACAGCCTTTAGTAACAAAATTCTAAATCTGGAAAGTTATGCTGTGATATTCTGTTTTTCTGTGCTCCTCTGTCCCCCTGAATTTCTATAGATCTAGTGAGTCTATTTCTGGGGCTCCTCTAAGTGTGTGGGGCTCCATGTATTTAATACATTCTTAGCTCCGTCTTACTATGTCCGTCTATATCCCATACTTCCCCAGTTCCTTCTGTCTCTCATAACTGACCCAACTACAAAGCCAATAGTTACTTATTTATTTTCCCATTTGTTGACTTTGGCTGAAAATATGTAGCAATTTGGGACTCATCTTAGCACAGGTGAAGTTTGAAATCACTCTGTCCCGTAGGAGTGCTTTGTGAAAGCAGGAGAATCACAGCAAGAATTTTGCATAGAATAATACCTCAAGGAAAACATGTTCAAGGACATTTACTTATTGGATTAAACCACTTTAATTATAGTATCAGAACCATCCTATGGCTACTGGCCATACACCTGGGTGTGAAATCTGTACCCTGAAAGGGGCTAAGAAGTTCACAGAAGACTGCATGCATGCATGCATAATGGCTCTCAAAGAGCATTTAAATATCTTGGTTAAAATGTTTCTAGTATTAGTTACTTACCGGTTCAAAAACATATACATAAATACTGGTTTATTCAAAAAGAATAGATTCCACCCCATATTCTAACCACAAATTAAGAAAAATAATGAAATAATAGTAGCCTTTCCAGAAAATGTAATTGACTAATAGATAGAAGAAAAATGTTCAACTTTTCAGTAAGTAAAAATTACAAACAACTATTACACCTCTCAATTTGAGAAATGGAGAAATACCATTTTCACTCACAATTTAAGAAAGTTTTGGAAAAAAAGGATGGTATTAAAGGCTGCCAACAATGTGAGGAAACAAAGCTGGCTGGAATAGTAATTCGTAAGAAATTTGAGAAAAGCAATCTGGCAGTATCTATCAAAACCTTTAAACTGTCCATATCTTTAAATCAGATATTGTTACTTTATGATTTAATTCAAGAAATAATATCAAATGTGGAAAAATATTTTTCCTAAAGATCTTTGGGTTAATGTCATTACTCATACAAAAAATACAATGTCCAATAATCTGGTATTAGTTAAGTAAGCTATGGTAAGCTTATTTGATATTAAATTGTGTTCATAAAGACTGTAAAAATGTAGAAAATATTCATGTTTTAATATCAGGTGAAAAGATATAAAATTGTGTCTGTACTATGACTATAAATATCAATGTGTCACACACACACACGCAGAAAACCAAACAAATGCATGAAAAAAGATTGAAAGAAAACACATCCAAGTGTTAAGAGTGGTTCTTTGGATGGTAAGACTTAAAAATGAACTTATGAAAATAATTCATCCAGGAATAGTAAGAAAAAAATTATCGTGATGCCAAATGAGTAGTTTAGTTTATTGGGCTATTTCCAGGATTCACTGTGTAAATAATTGACTTTTTGTTATAAATTTATACTTTTTAGAGACCTAAAATTAAGCACTTAGAGTCCTACAGTTGCAAAACTTCTCTGTAAATCATAGTCTGCCTTTATATTGACACCAACCCTCCCTATTTCAGAAGAAAATTGCATGCAAGTAAATTCATAGAAGTGCTTACCCAAAGCTGTCAAATCTAATAAACTCAACTACTTGATATTTTATGAAATTTACTCCAATTACAACCTAATGATGGGATTGGGGGAAAAAAGCAAAGGATGTACATTATTTTTTTAAGGCTCAGGAGCTGTTTCCCTTAACTGTTTTTTGAACATCACCAATATATCTTTATTAGATTACCCTGTAAATTTTGGAACTTAATAATATTGTTTATATTGTGCTTTCTAAACTGATGAATACAATGTAATTATTGTTCACCCATTAAGAGACTGAATTTGGCATCATGATCTGTATTCCAGGCTCACAGGCCAACTAAATTTCCCCAATGTTCATAGAAAAATTGTAACTAAGAAAAATACTTCTATGTTAAATATAATATCTAAATATACACATAAATATACTCCTGTAAATATACACATTCTCTATATAAGCATATACTTAAATATATAGGTAAGTATTTTCTTTGGTAAGGGTTTTCATGTGAATGTTGGAACATTTTGCCCCAAGGATCTCTTTCAGTCCCAATCATCTGGGGAAAGCATACAGGAGAAGCAGGCAAATTCCCCCTGTCTCATTCCAATTTCCTGGATTAATACAGTCAACTTCTTCTCTCAGAAGGCAACAAAAAATACCAACTTTCTAGGTGCATCCACACAATGTGGTATCCAGACAACCACTGAAGGTGACATTAGGTACACAGAACAGATTTGCGGTTCCCAAGCTGGGGGGATAGGCAAGGGAAGGAATGGGAGTTTGGTGTTAGCAGAGGCAAGCTATTATATACAGGACAGATAAACAGTAAGGTCCTACCATATAGCACAAGGAACTATATTCAATATTCTGTGACAAACCATAAAGGAAAAGTACACACACACACACATGTGGGGCTTCCAAGGTGGATAGGTGGTAAGGAATCTGCCTGCAATGCAGGAGACATGGGTTCTATCCCTGGGTTAGGAAGATCCCCTGGAGAAGAGAATGGCAACCCACTCCAATATTCTTGCCTGGAGAATTCTATGGACAGAGGGGCCTGGTGGGCTACAGTTCATGGGGTCGCAAAGAGTCAGACGTGACTGAGCAACTAAACAACCACAATATAACACATATATGCATATAAACTGAGTCAATTTGCTGTACAGAGGAAATTAACACAGCATTGTAAATCAACTATCCTTCAATAAAATTTTAAAAAATCTTAGAAGGTTACACATAGATTTACCATACAACCGAGCAATTCCACTTCTAGACATCTAACAACCCCCTCAAAAAAATGAAAGCATAAGTCCCCACATGCATGAATGTTCATAGCAACACTATCACTATCCACAATAACTCCAAAGTGGAAACAAACAAAACGCCCATCAAATAATGAACAGATAAACAAAATGTGGTATATCCATACAATGAAATATTAGTCAGTCATAAAAAGGAATCAAGTACTCATACATGCCACAAAGTAGGTGAACCTTGAAAACCTTATGCTGAAAAAAGCCAGACACAAAAGCCATTTATGGTATGATTGCATCAGTATGCAATGTCCAGAACAAGCAAATATCTAGAGACAGAAAGTAGATTTCTGGGAGGGCAAGAAAGGTATAAAACAAGGTGCTATAGGAAGAAAGAAGTGGGGGGTGCAGGGTAGTGTGCAGAAACTTATTAGATAAGGAGACTCTCAAAAAAGTAAGTTTTAAAATAAACTCTGAAAGACAATCAAGTTGCCAAAGTGATAGGAAGGCGAGAGCTAGGAAGAGAGCCACAAGAAGAGCAAGTGCAGTGGCCAGAGACTGCGGTAGACTGAGAACTTGAAAGTGGACTAGGGTGGCTAGAGAGTGAACCAAAGAGGTCGTGGGAGATCAGGCTTCCACTGTAGGCAGGGGTCAGGTTTGCAGCATGTCTGGGCCAGAGTCATCATTTTGGACATGATCTTGGGTGTAATGGAAGGCCACTGAAGGGTTTGAAGCACACAAGTAACTTCATGAGATTTATATTTTGGGAAGATTATCCTTCCTGGGGAAAAGTCTGGAAAGATACATGCCAGACTGTCAACACGAGTCACCTCTGAAGGGCTGAGATGGGGTAAAGTCTGACGGGTAGTTAGCTTTGTCTCTGAACAACTTTGTCTACATCACTTCTGACAGTAAATTTTTTTTGTCACTTAGAAACATCAAACCTGTGCTTTCCTATTAAAGACAAATTATTCTTCTTCCTTCAGTTATAAGAATGGACTGGATGGCTGAATCTTGAGGGTATTATGCTAAGTGAAATAAACCAGACACAAAAGGACAAATATTGCATGATTTCAGTTACATGAAGTTCCCAGAGCAGTCAAATGCATAGAGCCAGGAAGTAATATAGAGGTTACCAGGGGCTGAAAGGATTGAGGAATGGGGAGTTAGTGTTAAATGGGGACAGAGTTTCAATGTAGAGGGCTGACAAAATTCTGGAGATGGATGGTGGTGATGGTTGTACAATGTGGATGTACATGACACTACTGAATTGTGTGCTTAAAATGGTTACAATGGTATTTTTTACATTATGCATATTCTGTCACTGTAAACAAAGAAAAAGAATGGACTGGAGAAGGACTGGACCAAATGACAGACATAAACAAGCAGACTCAGAACTAGAGTGGCCCACATGCAGAACCCCAGATTCACAGGGACACAGAGGCGGTGAGATGGACAGATCCAAGTTATATTTTGAAACTGCAACTAATAGGGCTTTAGGAAGAAGAAAAGGAGAAAAGAAGAAAATGTCTAATATCCCAAAGCAGACCGTGAAACAAGGAGTTGGATGCCACTAGTTTATTTGTAAGGAAACCTCAAGAAGCCCAGGTAGGGCTCAGGGCAAAGAAGAGAAGGAGGTAGCAAAGGTGTAGTAGCCAGCAGACTGTCACTGTGGGCGACTGATGATGGATCATGCTCGGGACCTGTGAAGACTGTGTGGAACACGCCTTGGTGATTCTAACTAACTGGTGAGCCATCGTGTCAGTCTTAGGAAGATGGCTGCTCTTGGGGGCATTAACCCCACCCCACTGCAGCCCTGTCCTGAGTGGGAGCCCCTTATGGGTTCTAGTGGTCAAAGACTTGCAGCACTCAGAAGCCATAGGTCCCCATACAGGGGAGTGCGGAGGGACAGTGGGGCCCCTCCAAGGTCTGCTACCAATGTCAAGGGGCTTGGCTTGAGAACTTGTCTGAAGGTGATCCTGTTTCCCAAAACAGGGGACACTGGAGGTGAAGGGTGTCGATGCTGCCCCAGGAGACTGAAGGAGCAGCTAGAGAAGGAGGAGGGAAGCAGGAAACAGTGGGATTGTGGGAGTGATGAGAAGTATTGTTTTAAAATGCTTGGTTAATACATAGCATAAAAAGCTGAAAAATCTTTTTTTTCAGACAGTGGGAACTCTTTTGGAAAACAGTTATTAAATAAAAGGTTACAGTTAAATAAAATACAGTTAAATACAAAAAATAAACACCCTTATCCTGTACCACAAGGCTCAGATATCAAAGATGGAGGAAACATTATTCAACCAGACAACTCACAGTGACTGAAATAAAAGCTTCCAATGCAGTCCCACATTCCACCTCTTTCTGACCTTCCACTATATGTAAAATCATACAAATCAATATACTGCACATACCACCTTATAGGAAGGATGTATTTGGGGAGGAAAAAATCCTAATATTGCCTTTCTTTATATGTTCTTATATGTACAGAAGGTCCTTATATTAGCACGTAATCAAGGTCCTTTAGCAATGTCAGGCAGATATTTCTGTTACTATATTTTGTATATGTGTTTTGTTCTTCACACCTCATTCCAATGGTTTCACAAGATGGAATAAGCTCTCACTTTACCAGTTACTTGTAATTTGAAAAATGCAGACATCATTTTTCACTGTCATTGAGATCTTTATCCACTGTATTTAAAAAACACTGAAAAATAATGCTAAGAGTTTCTATATAGAATGCACAATTCGAATACTGGTTTAAATTCTAATTGCTGCTGCTGCTAAGTCGCTTCAGTCGTGTCCGACCCTGTGCGACCCCAGAGACGGCAGCCCACCAGGCTCCGCCGTCCCTGGGATTCTCCAGGCAAGAACACTGGAGTGGGTTGCCATTTTCTTCTCCAATGCATGAAAGTGAAAAGTGAAAGTGAAGTCGCTCAGTCGTGTCTAACTCCTAGAGACCCCATGGACTGCAGCCTACCAGGCTCCTCTAATTGCTAATACTGTTAAAAACCCTTATTTTTCTAAGAAAAAAATTAAAATCCCTAACACACAAGCATTCTTTCGAAATTATAATTCACTAATGCTTAGAATTTTAAAGATTGGTTTTAAACTTGCTCTCACACCTAACAGAAAGGAAGCCAGATTTAAAAGATACCTGTTTACTGAAATATACCTTTTAAAAGAATGCAGTAGGAGAAGAAAATGCTTTCTCATTTCCATCACTTCTCATACTATTCTGTTCATAAACTAAAACCCAGAAATAAAGCAAGCATAAACCCCAAAGATTTTTCTTTTGCAAATAAAATATTTTTGCCTCCCTTATCTTACAGTCAGCTCAACCTTTTTGTACTTTTCCCCATTTCTCAGACCTGTCCACTGGAAGTGCAATATTGTGGGCCAGCAGACTGATTTATCTACAGAAAACTCATTTCCCTTTGGACATATTCTTCATGAAATCAGAAAGAAAGGACCAAGGGGAGAAAAGCAGACAACAGACAGTATATTTTGGATGTTCTGCCTTTTATCAACTAGGGTGGACCATGTGATTTCCTTTCAAATTGTGACTGTTCCCACATGAAACCCAATTTCTGATGACAGAAAAGGCGTTTGTGATGTTCTCCTCTCCTCCTGAGGCCAGAAATATCACACTATCTATGAGTAAGACTAAAAAAGCTAGGATAAGACATAACACTTGGAAACTCAACCCCAAGTTATCTTAGCATCTATTCTGACTTGGTCCAAGGGTGATCTCTTGAAAGGTACCCAAAAGCTTCTTTCATCAAAAAAAAGGACATTTTGGTGCATGCAATAACAATAAATGGGCACAAGAAATGTAATTTAACATCTTTCCTTGTGTGTGCACCTGGTTAAACTGGAACTGTTTCTTGATTGTTCGTTCCTGGCACCTGGCACATAGAAGGCTCTCACTTCAGTTCAGTTCAGTCACTAGTCGTGTCTAACTCTGCCACTCCATGGACTGCAGCACACCAGGCTTCCCTGTCCATCACCAACTCCTGGAGCCTACTCAAACTCATGTCCATCAAGTTGGTGATGCCATCCAACCATCTCATCCTCTGTTGTCCCCTTCTCCTGCCTTCAATCTTTCCCAGCATCAGGTTCTTTTCCAACGAGTTAGTTCTTCATATCAGGAGGCAAAAGTACTGGAGTTTCAACTTCAGCATCAGTCCTTCCAATGAATATTCAAGACTGATTTTCTTTAGGATTGACTGGTTGGATCTCCTTGCAGTCCATGGGACTCTCAAGAGTCTTCTCCAGCATCACAGATCAAAAGCATCAATTCTTCGGCAATCGGCTTTCTTTATAGTCTAACTCTCACATCCATATATGACTACTGGAAAAAACCACACCTTTGACAAGACGGACCTTTGTTGGAAAGTAATGTCTCTTCTTTTTAATATGCTGTCTAGGTTGTTCATAACTTTTTTTCCAAGGAGTAAGCATCTTTTAATTTCCTGGCTGCACTCACCACTGGCGGTGATTTTGGAGTCAAAAAAATAAATAAATAAATAAAGTCTCCCACTCTTTCCATTGTTTCCCCATCTATTTGCCATGAAGTCATGGGACCAGATGCCATGATCTTCGTTTTCTGAATGTTGAGTGTTAAGCCAACTTTGTCATTCTCCTCTTTCACTTTCATCAAAAATTAGAGTAGCCATCATAGTAAGCAAAAGAGTCCGAGATGCAGTACTTAGATGCAATCTCAAAAGTGACAGAATGATCTCTGTTCGTTTCCAAGGCAAACCATTCAATATCACAGTAATCCAAGTCTATTCCCTGACCAGCAATGCTGAAGAGGCTGAAGATGAATGGTTGTATAAAGACCTACAAGATCTTCTAGAACTAATATCCAAAAAAGATGTTCTTTTCATTATAGGGGACTGGAATGCAAAAGTAAGAAGTCAAGAAATACCTGGAGTAACAGGCAAATCTGGCCTTGGAGTACAAAATCAAGCAAGTCAAAGCCTAACAGAGTTTTGCCAAGAGAATGCACTGGTTATAGCAAACACCCTCTTCCAACAACACAAAAGAAGACTCTACACATGGACATCACCAGATGGTCAATACTTAAATCAGACTGATTCTATTCTTTGCAGCCAAAGATGGAGAAGCTATATGTAGTCAGTAAAAACAAGACTGGGAGCTGACTATAGCTCAGATCATAAACTCCTTATTGCCAAATTCAGACTTAAATTGAAAGTCTGAATTGAAAGGGAAAACCACTAGGCCATTCAGGTATGACCTAAATCCAATCCCTTACTATGATACAGTGGAAATGACAGACAGATTCAAGGGATTAGATCTGATAGAGTGCCTGAAGAACTATGGACGGAGGTTAGTGACATTGTACAGGAGGCAGTGATCAAGACCATCCCCAAGAAAAAGAAATGCAAAAAGGCAAAATGGTTGTCTGAGGAGGCCTTACAAATAGCTGAGAAAAGAAGAGAAGCTAAAGGCAAAGGAGAAAAGGAAAGATATACCCATTTGAATGCAGAGTTCCAAAAGTTATCAAGGAGAGATAAGAAAGCCTGCCTCAGTGATCAATGCAAAGAAATAGAGGAAAACAATAGAATCAGAAAGACTAGAGATCTCTTCAAGAAAATTAGAGATACCAAGAGAACATTTCATGCAAAGATGGGCACAATAAAGGACAGAAATGGTATGGACCTAACAGAAACAGAAGATATTAAGAAGAGGTGGCAAGAATACACAGAAGGACTTTACAAAAAAGATCTTCGTGACCCAGATAACCACGATGGTGTGATCACTCACCTAGAGCCAGACATCCTGGAATGTGAAGTCAAGTGGGCCTTAGGAAGCACCACTACGAACAAAGCTAGTGGAGGTGATGGAATTCCAGTTGAGCTATTTCAAATCCTAAAAGATGATGCTCTGAAAGTGCTGTGCTCAATATGCCAGCAAATTTGGGAAACCCAGCAGTGACCACAGGCCTGGAAAAGGTCAGTTTTCATTCCAATCCCAAAGAAAGACAATGCCAAAGAATGCTCAAACTACCACACAATTGCACTCATCTCACACATTAGCAACATAATGCTCAAAATTCTCCAAGTCAGGCTTCAACAGTATGTGAACCGTGAACTTTTAGATGTTCAAGGTGGATTTAGAAAAGTCAGACGAACCAGAGATCAAACTGCCAACATCTGTTGGATCATTGAAAAAGCAAGAGAGTTTCAGAAAAAACATCTACTTCTGCTTTACTGACTAACCCCAAACCTTTGACTCTGTGGCTCACAACAAACTGTGGGAAATTCTTCAAGAGATGGGAATACCAGACCACCTTACCTGTCTCCTGCGAAATCTGTATGCAGGTCAAGAAGCAACAGTTAGAATTGGACATAGAACAATAGACTGGTTCCAAATCGGGAAAGGGGTACTTCAAGGCTGTGTATTGTCACCCTGCTTATTTAACTTATATGCAGACTACATCATGTGAAATGCTGGGCTGGATGAAGCACAAGCTGGTATCAAGATTGCTGGGAGAAATATCAATAACTTCAGATATGCAGATGACACCACTCATGGCAAAAAGCGAAGAAGAACTAAAGAGCCTCTTGATGAAAGTGAAAGAGGAGAGTGAAAAAGGCTCTCACTTAATGTTTTCCCAATCTAAGACTAGCAGCAGATGGATGAAGACAGATTGGCATGCTGCCAGCCAAGATTTTATGATAGATTGCAAACAGAAGAAGCTGAATCACAGGATTAAAAAGTAGACCACAATTTCCTTTTACAGATATTTCCATAAGTCATGGGCTTCATCTTTTTCAATCAGAGAACAGAATCCTCCAATTGTCAATGTCATTATAATACTAATAGTCTAGCTCTACAACGTTTGATCTGCTGGGGCATGGGAAGGATGGACTTTCTCTTTCTCTCGCCTGTTTTGCCATGGAATGGGACAGTGTGTTGTCCCTACTGGACTTTACATAATGCTGCATTATATATAGCCCTTGCCTTTTTCTATGCTTCTCCAATCATCTTCAAGATTCCTGCGTTTCTCAGTCCAGCAGAGGGACCTTCCAGACATCCCTAAACTTAGACTAAATGACTAGTTGTCTCCTCTGCCCAACTGTAAAATAGCAGATTAATTACTTTTTTTAAGGCATTTATTTTTCTGGCCTTTAAACCATTTGTTGAATCACACAGAGAATCCCATCTCTGGATATGCTGATTCAAAATGTTGCAGCTCATGTAAATGCTATTAATGGTCATTTCTAAGAAGTACAATCAAAAGGTTTTCTGTCAAAACACTATAGCACTCTCCCTTGCAATCATGATCTTCTATCTTTCTGGTTCACTTGTTTAAATCCATCTAATATGAATGCCCTTTAACCCAAGATCCTCAATCTATCAACCTTTCCACTCAAATCCTATCAACAGTTCCCTCACAGTGTCACTTTCTCTCTTGTTCATCTGGGATTCCATCATCCATTTCTGTAATCACTTTCAGTATCCTCTGATTCCTTGTGAGAAATCCTACAGGGAGCTCCATAAAATGGTTGTAGATTAGGGGAAGAATAGAGGTAGATACCAATGTAGATTTAAATGTCAAGCACATAACACTCTATTTGGTGGAAGAATATCTGAACTGGCTAACTATCTTTCCAATAAATCCTATCACCAAGTCTTCCTTTGGGTCCTCTGAGGCCCAGAGATGAAACTGCCATATTCCTCTCTTCTGTATCACCTGAACCAGATGAATTTATCTTTCTCTGCACCCACCACTGCTCAGAGAATTCACCAGTATGTAGCTGAATGTGCCTCCCTCTGCTTGGTGTGCCCTTCAAAGAAGGAAACATGGATTACCCATCTGTATATTCCCATGTCTAGCCCCATGCTTGGTAAATAGGGCCCTCAATAAGGGTTTATTGGATGAATGGATGAATCAACGAATTAACAAACGACTTCTTTTTTCTCCCCTGCAGAAACAACAAAATAAAACACGTTTGATGAAATGAGGATAACTCATCTGAGTTTATGCGTTTATGGGTGTCTATCATCACTACTTAACAAGGGCTATTTAATTTTAACAAGCATAGCATAAAAGGGCTATTCCGAAACAGCCAACTGTATCTTATAGGACTCCTAAACAAACCAAAATCTATCACAGGATTTGAATGCAAACTGGAAAGGAAATTAAAATGTAAAACATGAAACAGCTGTTTGATTAGCTTTTACAATAGACCTTGGACCCAGGCAATATTAATTTCTTATCTAGATGGGCAAAAATAATCATAGAAAATGGTTTGCCACAGGACTATTCTTTTTTCTTTTCTGTGCTGAAACACACAGAATGATTTAATTAATGATATAAAACTTCTAGAAGCACAGGATAATGGTATTCAAAAAATTTTTAAGCACTGTATAATATATAAATACCTAGTAAACAGTGGTAGGCATAAGGCATTCATTGCAAAAGTGCTTTGCCTGCATGTTATAGAGAGCAAGAAGAGCAAGAATTACATGCCACCACTGAAATTTTATGAAACTAAAGAACATTTACAAAACCTAGTACCTACAACTTCATTAAATTACAACTCTGAACTGGTGAAGATCCCTGGTTTTCTTTGTGTTATGTCAAAGATGGAAAAATACTGGCTTCCTAGAGAAATAACTAAGAAGCCCATTATTAAAATTTTACCTTAAATTGACAAAACTTTCTTGGAGTAACAATTTTGTGATCATTACCAAATGCCTTAAAATGATTCCTAACACTTATGTCTAGGAATTTCCTAAAGAAGTAATCAGAATTATGCACTAAGGTTTAGGTACAAGGATATTCACAATAACTTTGTTTAAAATAGATATTTGGAAACAACACAAATGTTCAGCAATCGAAGATTGGTAAATAAATACAATCTAATATAAAGTTATTAATATTGTATAGAAGAGAATTGAAGACATGGTTAAACATTCATAATATGTTGTTATTTGTGTTAAAAGGACTACCAGTGAGTATGGTAAATCCAGTAGATGATTTGCAAACAGAAAATACAGGTGACAATTATAACAGTGGCTTTTTTGGTAGGCATCAATTATAGACTATTTTTGTTTTCTTTCTGCTCCTTTCTGTAATTTACACATTTTCACAATAAGTATGTATTATTCCTCAACTCACATTATTAAAAGACATTCTTACCTCTCCAAAAAAAAACTCCTTAAGCTGTAAATAACCAAGAAGGAATGTGATTGCATCTTTCATTTACATCAGTGGCCTATCTTTCTAAAAATTTTCGAGGGAACTTTGGTCATTAATTTGATGATTAACCCTTTACCCAAAGTTATCTGAAAGGGGGCTGTGTTGGTTAACAAAATTTTTCCAAAGTTGCTTTAATGTAAAAAACTGGAAAATAACCCAAAAAGTAAGATAGAATTAAACATGATTATAAAGACACAATTTTTTCCCAGAAACACGACTGGGATCACAGGAATAAAAAAAAAAAAACACAAAAGATGAGGTCAGGATTCCAAATTCACTATAAATGAATCATTGGAAATGTCTGCAAGATAAATTAAAAGGAGGGAGGGCTATTTAGGTTGGAAGGAGAGCAAATAAAACTAAATACCTAGAAGGACACTTGCAGCATTGTGCAATTCTGACAAACGTGTTTTTTTTTTTTAAGTTTATAACAAGTTTTTAAGACTGCTTGAGGTACAAGGTGCAAATGGATGCTTCTCAAAATGAATGAACATACAAGTCATTATATATATTAAAAGCAGTATGTACATGTCAATCCCAAACTCCCTAACTATCCCTTTCTCCCAGCCTTCTCCCCCATGTGTGTTTAGTCGCTCAGTCGTGTCCAACTCTTTGCGGCCCCACGGACTGTAGCCCACCAGGCTCCTCTGTCTATGGAATATCACTGGAGTGAGTTGCCATTACCTATTCCAGGGAATCTTCCCGACCTAGGGGTCAAACCTTTTTCTCTTGTGTCTCCTGCATTGGCAAGCGGATTCTTCACCACTAGCGCCACTAGTTTCCTTCTCTAAGTGTGGGAGTCTGCTTCTGCTTTATAAATATGTTCATTTGCATCATTTTTTTAGATTAAATGTTGATACTGATGGTGAGTCCAGAGTGAAAGTGACCCAGGTAAGAGATGACTAACATAAGATCAAGAATGTAAACTTCTGACTTAAAATGGAACTTAACCAGAATATGACATTTAAGATGCCATTAAACAGAGACTCTGGTAACATACCTAACATTTGAAAGGTCAAACTTTGACCTCGCTTTCTGATTTTGCCCTCTCTCACAAAACAACAGGTTTCAATGAAAACTCTTACATTACAAAATATGTTGAACTATTCACTTTGTGTTTGAGATTGCTCAAGATGTGTGTTTGTCATTTAGTAAGCTGGGTCACAACCCTTAGGGATGAAATCTCTTTGATCTTATTTTTTCAAAAAAGGAAAATTTTAAATACAATCAAGTCCTTCCATTTCAACTATGAAACTTCAGGGGAAAAATACTAATTAATTTTTGTGATACTTCTTTTCTAGGTGTTTTCTCAGTAAAACAGAAGAACTTCTTCCCATTCTTGCCTCCCCTCACTTTCTCTTGCAATCTGCTTTGAGCTTCAGGATAACTCAATTCATGATAATCAGCTAATCACCTCTCAACCTATTCCTGAATTACTACCCATCTCTTGGTTTCTTTGGCTCTAGGGCTGCCCTCTTTCACAACTGCCCATCTTATCTTTTTAGCAAAAACTGTCAATGCTTCCTTAGTTCCAACCACTGAAAAACGTTAACAAACTCACTTTGCTTTTCAACATTTCATTGCTTGATCCTGCCCTCCTCCTTCCAAATTTATTACCCATATCTCCATAGCTTACTATCTTAGACTTATTACACTTTTTACCTTCTTATAAATAGAAATATCACCTGTAAACTGGAGCCTATGGCCTTATGATTTATATTATTCCTCCCATCTTTAAAGCCTCTCTTTCTCTACCAACCCCAAACCTTGACTGTTCTTCAGGAACTATTCCAATTTCACACCTCTAAGAAGAACTTCTCCAATTCCTGGGGTCTTCTATGATTTACTTGGGTCCCACAGTACAGAACTCAATTATTTATTACTTCTAGTCATTTATTATTGCCTGTATGTGCTGGGCTTGTGTCTGCAATTGCATTTTAAGTTTTCTGAGAGTAAGAGCTTGTTCTTACAGAAGACTTTCTGTACCTCCCTTAAGTAAACTGACAGACGATGACTTGAGATCATGGCTTACACATCTTCATTTTCTGTAGTACTTTGTTTACTGAGTTAACCAAAGAGCCTGAACATGGATCTGTTTTGTAAACTTGAAAGTAAAAACAGTGCATTCAAAATGTTAGTCATTTTTATCTTCCACATAGCATCATTTGGTCAGGTTCTTGTTCCAACTGCCTTTTCTCCTAAAGCTGAGGGTTCATCCTCCAGAACAGGGACTTTATTCACTGGAAAACCAGATGCTGTCACTAGTAGATAAAACTAAAGATGCTTCCATCTTCAGTTATCAATGACTCTATTAGAGCAAAAATTTTTTTTTCTGCACCACATGCCATGCAGGATTTCTGTTCCCCTACCAGGGATTGGAGCCATGCCCCTCTGAAGCAAAAGCACAGAGTCCTAACCACTGGACCACCAGGGAATTCCTCAGAACATGTTTTTAGCTCAGAAGAAATTTATGGGATTTGGATGGTCAAAGTCAGGAAAAAAATTTATACCATTATCAAGGGAATTACTGATTTCTAGTCAGTGAAAGTCACTCAGTCTTGTCCAACTCTTTGTGACCCCATGGAATAGTCCATGGAATTCTCCAGGCCAGAATACTGGAGTGGGTAGCCATTCCCTTCTCCAGGTGGTGGCTAAGTGGCTTCAGTCGTGTCCGACTCTGTGCAACCCCATAGACAGCAGCCCACCAGGCTCCTCTGTCCCTGGGATTCTTCAGGCAAGAATACTGGAGTGGGTTGCCATTTCCTTCTCCCATGCATGAAAGTGAAAATTGAACGTGAAGTCACTCAGTTGTGTCCAACTCTTCGAGACCCCATGGACTGTAGCCTATCAACCTCCTCCGTCCATGGGATTTTACAGGCAAGAGTACTGGAGTGGGTTGCCATTGCCTTCTCCACTCCCTTCTCCAGGGGATCTTCTCAACCCAGGGATTGAACCCAGGTCTCCCACATTGCAGGCAGATTCTTTACCAGCTGAGCCACCAGGGAAGCCCCAAAATACTGGAGTGGGTAGCGTATCCCTTCTTCAGGGGATCTTCCTGACCCAGGAATCAAACCAGGGTCTCCTACATTGCAGGCAGAGCTACTGGAGATGTCCTTAAAAAGCTAAGCCCAAGAAGCTTGGGGCCCTTGCAAAATGATAATGCTGTATTTTCACATGAGGAAATTTCCAAAGTGTTCTACTATGGGAACAAAAACCCTCATCCTAAATATGGCCTCTCCATTTGGCTCGGTTCTGGGGACCTAGAAGTGTATTCAATCTTGTACATTTCCAAAATCCCCTCAGTTAAGCCCTGCCTGCTGACTTATAAAAATAGCAGAGTTAACACTGATTGAGCATCCCAGGAACATCACTCCACTTAATAAGTGAGTATCTGGAGGCTGAGGAAGTAGGTAACTAACCAAAGCTATACAGTTAGGGACACGTAGGATTAAACCCAACTGTTAGGCTCCTAGGGTTTTTGCATTTAACTTCTGTGTTATCCTGCTTCCTCCAGGAAGTAAAAAGTTAGTCCCATCCTTCCAATAGATCTCTGGTTGTAAGGCTTACCTTCTCTGAACCCAAAGCCTGAGAAGACCCACAATCTTGATCAAGGGATTCTATCAATTTAATTCAATTTCTGGAGGCTAAGGTGAGCTGGGTTCTTTGCTAAACCACCAGAGATAGAGAGATACATTGTACAAAGTCTTTGATTTTGAGCAGCCTATGATCAGGTGAACGTTCACAGATGCTTAAACAAGTAATTTAAACAGGGTAAGTGAGATCCAGTAATAGACACACACATGGAACACTGCTAAGACTATATGTATGAAGTGAAAGTGAAGTTGCTCAGTTGTGTCCGACTCTTTGTGACCCCATTGACTGAAGCCTACCAGGCTCCTCTGTCCATGGGATTTTCCAGGCAATAGTACTGGAGTGGATTGCCATTTCCTTCTCCAGGGGATCTTCCCAACCCAGGGCTCGAGCTCGGGTCTCCCACATTGTAGACAGACGCTTTACCGTCTGAGCCACCAGGGAAGTCAAGACTATATGTATAATGGCCATCAAATCCAAAGATGAAAGAATAAATCAGCTGCTTTAATGATTTATACATTTTTGTCAATAAATATACAGATGGGCTCTGACTCAAATTTACCCTGTGAACTTGATGAGATAATTTAGTTTCTAACTTATTTCTCTAATATTTTGGGCTTCAGTGGCATTTTCATGTTCTAGTGACACAATAAAGTCAATAAAATGTTCCAGTATCAAGCATTTCTCCAGATATCAGTAATGACAACAAATGTTGCTATCACCGAATTCTAATGTTTGTACATTTCTTTATTCTTGTCAAGATTCAAAGTCTATATGCACATGCCCTTAACTGATGTACACTGAATTAGAACTTCTGCATTTTAAATAACATTTAGAATTAGGTAATATTGAATTATTACAGGTGGCAAGGTCATAGTATAATGTCACCTGGGACACCTGGGACAAATGAAATGTGTACAGTAGCATGTCACTCTGATTTGGAACTCACACTAATTTTAGTTTCATCTTTGGATTTGATAGCCATTTTATGTATAGTCTTAGCACCTGGGACAAACTAACTTTTAGAATGAGTTCCCCCTCCTGGAGGAGGTGGCTAGTGGCTTAGTGGCTATGCATGTACATGTGCCAACACACACACACACACACACACACACACACACACTCATGGAATATTGTTTTATAACAGGGCTGTGTTTCACAGCCCTACTTTCTTGGCTTGTGTATGATTTACCAACACAGATGATGTAAGAAACGTAGCAGCTAAACTGAAAGAAAATTCTGAAATTCTAATTAATTTTTGTATATAGTTAAGAGGTAAATATGTCAGAGATTCTAAACACAGAACAGATTTCTACACTAAGAGTTTGAATTCATTTGGTGCCTGGCAGATGCTAATATTAAGATCACCTCACTGTTACTCAATTTAACATACAGAGAGCACTCAAAATGCTGACTCTTCTATTATTATTAAATAATTAATATTATTCGAGATAAATAATAATCCCACTTATTATTTCTTATAATTAAGACGGGTGTCAGGTGGCTGAAATGAAGACCAGATCAGAAAGGGAATAGCAGCCAGGCTGGGGTAGTGATGAAATACATATCGAGGGCTTTGAAAATTTCTTCTGATAAGGAACACAATGGGTTTGGTGGCTCTGAAGCCCAGGATAAGCCTGAGTTCTCAGACTCCTCATTGGAGGGACTGAAGGGATGGGGGTGGGGCAGGATGAGGTCGGAATGATGCCTGTATGGATCCTATAGTCACAGCATCCATATAAATGCTTATAAATGCCTCACAGCAAGAAAAATGACTGGTCAGTAAAGAGGAAGACGTGATTACAGAGATGCCTGCTTCTGCTCCCACAGATTAAAAAACCCTAAAAGCTAAAAAAAGGATGTCTTTTCCAAAAAGACAAGTTGTCTTTTTAAAACAAGCTATCGCCATAATGGCCTCTTGTGTACAGTCCTTTATGTGCATTCTTTCTATTCCTAGCAACAAGCTCTCGGCCAATAACGGCGCTGGGAATCTCATTTTAAAAGGCAGCTGAAGAACAGAGAGGTGAGGGAAATTTTAAGGTGACACAATAGCTAAGTAGAGGAAACAGAATTCATAACGAGTCTGTTTGACGTCTGACCTATGCTCTTTTAACACTGCATATTGCCTCTTTATAGCCTGTCTTTGGGATATACACATTTCTAAGCACTTCCATCCAATTACAATTTCTTAGAACATTCAGGTGGGTTATAGGCATCCAGGGAAGTTCTCCATCTTTCTTCATTAAAGGTGAGGCGGGGGCTTTGCCATTAACACACAGGCCTAATCTGCCTATCACATCCCTCAACTCATGATCCCCTGTGGGCCCTCTCTGATGCACCCTGCCTAGGCCAGTCCCTCCAGCCTGCAGCAGGCTTGCCCCCTGGCCCTTCTGGCTGGACAGATCACCTTCCAGGTGTTGATTACCACTTGGAAGGCTGACTTTGACTCTTAAAGGCTGTCAGCCCAGTGCCTGCCACCCTCAGATGGCCAGATCACTTCTCTCAAGCCTGGGGGAAAAAAATCTCCTTTCTGTTTCAAGTTTCCCTTTTTTAGCTTTTATTTTGAGGCTTGAGCAAGAGCCATTCAGAATTGCAAAAGATAGTTTCCATGGTTCTACCAAACCAAACATTAAAATCGAGACTCGGAACAGAAGCCGTATGCTGTTGTCCAGCTCCATGTGGGAAATGCCATTACTCTGCCAAGTCCCCAGAGATGACCTGCTCCTTGGGTGAAAGAGATGTCAGCAGGTGCGCGTTTATATGCCACACGCATTTCCCAAAACAAAAAGCTGTTCTACAGTCGCCTTGGAATTTTTCAAACACTAAAAAAAAAAAAAAAAGAAAAGGTTATATATTAACTATCTGTACCCCCAGTCCATCTCTACTTTAGCCAAAGGGAGTGATTAGAATTTGCTGACAGCTTCGAACACTATCAGAGAACTACCAGAATGGCCCAAGTTTAATAATTAACAAAGTTAACTGAGTCAGTCACCAACTAATCCTAAAATTCTGATTTTACCATTTTTCCCTTACTCAATAAGATTTGGCAGGACATGCAAAAGGGTCAGGAGTAAGTGGATGTGAATTTCAGATGCAATCAACTGCTGTTTTGTGGGGATAATGTTAAAGTTTGTTCATTTAACACATTTATTGAGTGCTAACTAGGCCAGGCAGAGCTCTGGAGCTGGAGTTTGGGGGTCCTCCAGGAGACATAGAAACACTTCCCAGGGCTCCAGGGGCCTACAGTGTAGTGGAGGAGAAAATGATTGAACAAGAAATGACACTAAAATGTGAACAATTAAAAACTCAAGGAAAAGAACAAGACGGCAGAGGAGAGTTAAACAAAGGCATCTCAACCCATTTGGAGGGATTTGGGAAGGCTGCCCCCGGTAAATGACATATGAGCTAAGATTTGAGATTAACCAATGTTTTTCTGGAGAAGGCAATGGCACCCCACTCCAGTACTCTTGCCTGGAAAATCCCATGGATGGAGGAGCCTGGTAGGCTGCAGTCCATGGGGTCGCTCAGAGTTGGACACGACTGAGCGACTTCACTTTCACTTTTCACTTTCATGCATTGGAGAAGGAAATGGCAACCCACTCCAGTGTTCTTGCCCGGAGAATCCCAGGGACGGGGAAGCCCGGTGGGCTGCCGTCTATGGGGTCGCACAGAGTTGGACACGACTGAAGCGACTTAGCAGCAGCAAGTGTTTTTCAGTTTCTCAGTTTCCTCATCTCTCTCATCAAACTATAAAGACTGAAATATCTTCCTCCCAGTGGAGGAGGTGAGCACCCCCTCAACCAGTTCTGTCCTAGGCATCCTCTCTTCTCTCTCAACTCTTGGTTTGGGTCATTTCACAGACTTCAGGGGCTTCAACTAAAACGTCTCTGTCACACAAATCTGTCAGCCCAACCTGTTCTTTGCACTCACAGCTGCTAGACATCTCTCCCTGGGTGTTCTATCAGCACCTTCAAT
Source organism: Capricornis sumatraensis (assembly GCF_032405125.1). NCBI lineage: Eukaryota > Metazoa > Chordata > Mammalia > Artiodactyla > Bovidae > Capricornis > Capricornis sumatraensis. The sequence goes on along the minus strand of NC_091092.1, from coordinate 100,212,481 downwards.
TCTAGATGCTCCATCTTTCCCCAAACCTGCTCTTCTGCACATCCCTCTTTTTGTACATCATATTCCTGTCACTTGACATATCACTTTGTGAATGAAAATTCATTAGTGGCTATTCATTGACCGCGTGTGTGCTAAGTCACTCAGTCATGTCTGACTCTTTGTGACCCTATCCTCTGTCCATGGGATTCTCCAGGCAAAAATGCTGGAGTGGGTTGCCATGCTCTCCTCCAGAAGATCTTCCTGACCCAGGGATCGAATCTGCATCTCTTATGTCTCCTGCATTGGCAGGTGGGTTCTTTACCACTAGCGCCACCTGGGAAGCCCCCAAAATTAGCCACTCAGTCCTGTCTAACTCTTTGTGTCCAAATGCACTGTAGCCCGCCAGGCTCCTCTGTCCATGGGATTTCCTAAGTAAGAATACTAGAGTGGGAAGCCATTCCCTTCTCCAGGGAATCTTCCTGACCCAGGGATTGAACCTGGGTCTCCTGCATTGTAGGTGGATTCTGTGCCATCTGAGCCACCAGGGAGCTAAATCTTTGGGTGATGACATACAAGGCTACAACTCATCCCAACCCACCTTTGTAGCTTGGTCTCCCACAAGTCCCCCTCAATTCTCCACACTGAAGTTCTTTTTTTTTTTTTTTTTTAAAGAATTTTTCCTGTGGACCATTTTTAAAGTCTTAATTGAATTTGTTACAACATTGCTTCTGTTTTATGTTTTGGGTTTTTTTGCCTTAAGGCATGTAGGATCTTAGCTCCCCGATCAAGGATTGAACCTGCAACCCCCTGCATTGGAAGGACAAGTCTTAAACCACTGAAACACCAAGGAAGTCCCTGTGCTAAAGTTCTTATCTTTCCTAAGCATGAGAATATCTCACATATTTGTGATTTAAGCTATTCTTTAGCTTCAGATACTTTCTTCATCCAGTCTCCTGGTGAATTCATATCAATTCCTTAAGATCTACTTCACCATCCTTGTGAAATCTGCTTGGATATTCTCAGGCAGAGTTCAACATTCACCTAGAGGTCAACATTCACCTTTCCTATAACCTTCAGTAGGAGGTCCTATTGAAAGGTATATATCGTAGGTCATTAGTATCACTCGTTCACGACTCTGCCTCCCACATCAGCTTGTGAGTACCCCAGGGGCAATGGCTCTGACTAATTCATCTTTCCTTCCCTTTGGGATAGGATGCGGGACAGGAAGCAAATGTTCGTTGAATGAATGGATAATGAACTAATGAATGGACCTCTCTTGTGGCACCTACCACTTTCTACCTTGTATTGTCTTTGTCTGGATACCGCATCTCTTTTCCTAGACTGATAAATCTTCCGGGACAAGAAAAATGTGATCTAGCTTTGCATCATCAACCACAGCCTGCCCTAATGTGTACTGTTTGAATAAATGAGCAAAACTCTTGTAATCTCTTGTGTCATACATACATCAGACTTTGCAAAGCCATTTTCACACACATTGCTTCATCTACCTTTTAGATTGATGTTGTAATCTAGCTATGACTAGTTGGTGTTATCCTCACAAAGCAGATAAAGCAATTGAGTAAGGCCTTGGAACCCTGCTTTCTCAGTTTTTAGAATAATGCTTATTCCAGGTGACATTCTTGAGAAAAGGCAGATCTACTCACCAGCCCCTTGTTTGGAGAGTTTGGGAGCCAAAAGCAGAGATTCACCACTGCTGTAAAAAATAGCTAAACCCTTATCTATCTTTCCAGTATGAGTCTTACATGAATAATTTGAGTGAGAGTGAAGGTTTGAAGAATGAATCAGAAAAAACAAAATAAAGGGGGAAATGAAAAATTGGAACACGTTAGACATAGTTTGGGTAAGAAAAGGACTTTGAAGGTCTAGAAAGAGAGGTTTCCTCTTCTATAAGATGGGAGTGCTGTGCAAGGCAGCATGGACACACACCGAGTTCCTCTAGGAGAGATGATGTCTAAAATACTGAATGAAAATGGAATCTATAGAGCCAAAGCCCACCACAGCATGCTGTTGTACTTAAAGCATCTGTAGCCTTGTGCACAGAGCCTGGCATGGGTGAGCCCGGGGAGCGGGTGGGGGACCCGGAAAACAGAGGGATAGCCTGAGGTCTGACTCAAAGGTGAGGAAAGCTGGAATGGAGGCATGGCATCCAACATCCAGCACCTTGCTTTCTTCACCTGCCACAAGAGAATCTGAGGGCCTCTGACCTGCCCACCCCCCAGGGAGCAAGTTGGAGGCCGGCTCCTGATGTCTGGTTAGGGCACGTCTTAGTCAACACAGTGGTGGATTTTGGAGGTGTCCTCATTATTGCTCAAGTACCAGGAGGCCCTGGGGGTCGGACCAAAGCATTCTCAGGGGTCTGTGAGACAGGCTGTTCTGGAAGCATCACTTAATATTCCACTGACCCCTCCCCATAGGATCTGCCTGACTCTCTTCAGAGGGTGGGTTCCCCAGCTGACCCCATCCATCTTCTGGCGTCTGTTTCTCGAGGCCCAGTCCCACTTCCCTTCCTCGTGTCTATGAGGGTACTTTCTGTCCCCCATCCTTTCTAAGCCTTTTGGCCACCCTCCACTGAGTGTGGGGGTGGGGGGAGGAGAAGAAGGGGCAGAAGGAGAGGAGACATTCGACAAGAAGGCATTTGACAAGAAGGCCCTGCAGCCACAGGTAGACCCATGGCAATCGTGTAATCAGAAAGAATCGGGGTCAAAAGGGTCGATACCCCAGGGTCCAATCCCTTCTTTTTGAACCGGAAGCAGTTCAAGGTCGTTTTCCTGGTTCCAGAATAACAACACGTCGTGGTCCATGCCTGCTCCGGGTGAGGGTGTAGAGTGTCCAGGTCGGGCTGGAGCAAAAGGACTGACCTTTGCTTGGGGCAAGCGACTGACCTTTATGCCACCCCCTAGTGTCCCAGGGACGGGGGAGCCTGGTGGGCTGCCGTCTATGGGGTCGCACAGAGTCGAACACGACTGAAGTGACTTAGCAGCAGCAGTGAGTCTCTCCCCTGCCCGTTTTCTCACCACCACCACCCTCTCTCCCCGCCCCCCGGCGCTTTGAAAATTCCAGCAGTCTCAGGCTTGGCAGCTGTCCGGGGCAGAAGTTCAAAGTCTAGCCCCAGACCTTCAAAAGACATCCTCCGGCTTCTGTCCGGGGAGGGGAGGGGGGCCACCAAATCCTTCTCCCCCTGAGGGAGGATTCTGTGTGCGACGCTTGGGACCCTCTAGATCCCCTCCTGCGCACGGAGAGTCTAGGGGCTCCGGGGGACACCCCGCCGCACGGCCGCCCCGCGTGCCTCCCGGAGCGGCCACTTGTCGGAGCCCGGGGAGGGGGAAAGAGGGCGCGCAGCCGCCACTGACCTGAGATGCCGCCCCCCACCACGACCACGTCGCATTTGCTGCTCATGTTGCTCGCCCCTCTCCGGGCCACCCGGGTGCCAGCTGCTTCGGTGTCTGGATCTCGGCCCCCGCCCGCAGCGCTGCCCCCGCGCACTAGCGCCTCCGCCGAGCGCCTATATTGGCGGCCCAGGGCTCGGGTCGCGGAGCCCCGCCCGCCCGCCCGCCTACGCGCCGGCGGGGCTGGAGCGCACCGCCCCCGTTCCCGCCCGGAGGTCTGCGGCTCAAATCTGGGGAGGGTGGACGCCAGGGCAGAAAGGTTACCCAGGGCCCCCAAGAGTCCATCCCCGGGGCCACCACTCCCTGTTGGCCTTATGCGCTGCGCGGTATTTTCCCATCAGCTTCCCGGGTGCGCTGTTCAGCTCGGGGACTGGGAGGATGGCAGATCGGGATGTCCTCCTCCAGCGCCTCAAATGACTCCCTGGAATGGAGCAGTAGAGAAGGGCAAACATAATGTGAAGGCTTTTCTGGTACCAGGCACCGTCCTCAGCATTTTACATGCATAATTCCAGTTAAACCTTACAACAACCCATTTTATGGATGAGGAAAGTGAGATAAAGTCGTTAAGGAGGGGCAAAGACAAGAGAAAGACTCAGAAATAACAATTTCCTGAGGGCCAGGAAGATTCCAAGCCCTACCTTGATCTGCTACCCAGGATTGTCATTATCTTGGCATTGTACTTGAATGGGAAATAGATGGGGAGAGAACGAAAACAGTGACGGACTTTATTTTCTTGGGCTCGAAAGTCACTGCAGATGGTGACTGAAGCCATGAGATTAAAAGATGCTTGCTCCTTGGAAGAAAAGCTATGATCAACCTACACAGCATATTAAAAAGCAGAGACATTACTTTGCCAACAACAGTCCATCTAGTCAAAGCTATGGTTTTTCCGGTAGTCATGTATGGATGTGAGAGTTGGACCATATAGCTGAGTGCCGAAGAATTGATGCTTTTTCTTTTGTATAGCAGAGTTTTATTAAAGTATAAAAAGGGACAGAGAAAGCTTCTGACATAGACATCAGAAGGGGGACAGAGAGTGCCCCCTTCACTAGTGTTAGCAAGGGAGTTAGATACTTTTTAATTAATTATTACAATAAATCAAAAGAATGTCTCAAAGTTGTAAAGATCTTACTAGATCCACTCTCATAATTTACATTTTAAGATAACAGGATTAGCCAGAAGGTTCTCAGGAGGAGAAACTGTCCTCAAGCAGGATCCATTGTTGTTATATAATCCTTAGTACAGAGTTCAAACTGAGTTATTTGTTATGTAATCATCCGTTCCGGGCTTAAAGAAAAAAACATTTTACGTGACTAAGACTAAGGAATGTAGAGGGAAAAAAAAAAAAGATGTTTGCCCTTTCCTCCTCCTTGAGAATTCCAGACCCCTATCCTCCTCAAGAACCCCAGACCCCTTTCTCCTTGAGGACCCTGGACTTCTTGTCAACCTGGCTAGGAACTGACTCTCTCATTTCTCCCTTTTCTTTTAGGAGAATTATGTTGAAAAGGGAAAGGGAGATCGTTCTCATTCCATAACTACTTCCTGCTGTTGAAGGGCATCATCCCAAAATTGTTGAGGCAACATGTTCTCCTAAACCTCATATTGAGGGTTTCTGATCCAGAAGCCCCAAGTAATAGTTGGAGGAGGCTATGACACTCGTAGGAGCCTGGACAACCATTTGTAACCTAAAAGCCTTCACACAGTTAGAAATAAACCCCATTATATAGTTACAGATGTAAGGTGAAATAGTCATTAAATCAAGTTAAAACAGGAATGATGCTAAAGTTGAAACTCCAGTACTTTGACCACCTCATGTGAAGAGTTGACTCATTGGAAAAGACCTTGATGTTGGGAGGGATTGGGGGTAGGAGGAGAAGGGGACGACAGAGGATGAGATGTCTGGATGGCATCACTGACTAGATGGACGTGAGTCTGAGTGAACTCCGGGAGTTGGTGATGGACAGGGAGGCCTGGCGTGCTGCGATTCATGGGGTCGCAAAGAGTCGGACACAACTGAGCGACTGAACTGAACTGAACTGAAAACCTAATCAAAATTAAAAGTTACATTATGTCCATAGTTACATCAGTCCATCTTAAGATTGTTAGATGTCATCAGATCAAGAAGAGGTGTCACATATGATTGTTGTTGGTAAAGGTATTCGCAGAGCTGAAGAAAGTCCTTTCCTTGAAGTGGAGAAACCCACCATGGGAAGCCTTCAATTGATGAGGAGGTTGAAAAGCTGAAAGCTGACTCAAATAGTTAGTTCTAAGGTTTTAGGACAGTCCCTTCTTCTTAGGGGTAGTTCAAGCCCTCATTAAAGCTATAGGTAAAGCTTTAAACTGTCTTGTGTTTCCTGAATTAGCTTACACGGATGTCTTTTAATAATGTCATTAGCCTTTTCAACTTTTTCTGAAGATTGGGGTTTTCAGAAACAGTGTAAGTGATATTCTATTCCTAGAGCTTTCAATACCTCTTGAATTATAGCAGCTTTAAAAGTGGAGCATCTTTGCTCTGAACTTTAGAGTTTAAGATCCCACTTACATCAAGAGAAGTCAGTACAGTAAAATTTTGCCCATTAGTAAACTTATGAGCTTTAAGCATTAGCAAAACAATAGTAATAATCACCCTTAAGCAAGGTGGCCATAGCCTGTTGTTGTTGTTGTTGTTGTTGTTGTTTCCAGTAACAAACAAACTCTGATCCTGTGGGCAAGCTCAAAGTGGGAGCCTGCAAGAGAACAGTTTGAAGAGCCTTAAAAGCCTTTTGAGTCTCTGGGGACCAAACCAGCTAGTGGGTTTGCACCTGCTGAGTCTCAGTTATAAGTTCATATAAAGGCTGGACAAGTCCCTATAACCTGGAATCCAAATGCGGCAATAGTCTGTAATGCCCAAGAATCCTCTCAATTGTTTTAAAATCATAGGTAGAGGATGATCTAATATAGGTTTAACTCTAGAAAGCATCCTTCAAATAAATGATTGAAAAATATTTGGCTTGTTTAGGAATTTCAGACAATAAAGTGTAAGGATTAGACACTTATTATTTGTATATCTTGAACAAGTCTCCACTTATCATTTGACTTTTTTACACCCCAAATAGGAGTGTTGTATGGACTGTTACAGGGAATTAATAACCCCTGTTCCTTTAAATTTTCAATGATTGGTTTTAACCTTTCCTTAACACTTCAGGCTTTAATGGATACTGCTTTTAATGTGAAAATAAGTGAGGATCATTGAGCTTGATAACAACAGAAACAGTATTTTGTGCTTGACCCACAGTTTTTCCATCAGCCCACACTTTAGGATTTAAATTTTGTTCAATTAAAAGAGCAGGTTCCATATTTATGAAAACAGAGGCCTGGACCTTGCTCAGTATATCCCTACCCAGAAGGGATGAGGGAGACTCTGGCAAGGTTAGAAACTTGAGAAAATAGCACAGAGTCCCAATTTCAGGTTAAAGGATGACTGAAATAATAGCATTTGGGTTGTCCAGACAGCCTCATTATGGTAGTGGATCAGGAGGAAAGCAAACCAGGGGCTTCAGTGAGCAGAAAGTTGCCCCAGTGTCCAAAAGAAAATCGACGGGGCCCTGATAGGCCCTCCACAGTTATTAATACCTGGAGTTCCTCAGGTGTTATTAGAATAAGGGCTTGTGTGGGGACCCCTGGGCACCTTCAGTCCCAATTGTCTTGAGATTCCACCTTTGGGGCCTACACCTCGGAGGGCAGTCTCTTCTCCAGTATGGTCCTTTGCAGACTTGACATGGAGCCAGGGGCAGCTTATAGATGCCTGAGGGCAATCTTGCTTGAGATGCCCCCTTTTTCCACAGTAATAACAAGTCCATCCCTTTTCAACTGGGTTCCTCTGGACATTTTTCCTCAGGCTGTTTCAGATCAGATCTAACTGTCATTGTTGGGGCTTCAGTCTTTTGTCTGGTTCTTTTTTCCTCCTTGTTTTCTCTACCATAATATACTGTCTGGGCCAGCTATAACAGTTTTTTTAAAGACTGATTTGGTCCAAACTCTTGTTTTTGTAACGTACAGCAAGTATTTGGAGCCAACTGAGTGATCTATCTTTTAAGATCATTTCTCCCTCTGAACTTTTGGGATCAACATCAGTAAACTTGCAGAGAGCCTCATGTAGTCTCCCTAGGCATTTACCAGGAGTTTCTTCTCTCCCTGTTCTATGTTAACCAACTTAGCATAGTCTAAAGCCTCAGGATGTGCACTCACGTGAGTCCTTCAAGACTACACCTGACAAACTGGCTCGTTATAGGAACTGCTTGGCTCCCAGTAGGGAGGAGGACTATTTTGTGTTTCCTCTTTCCCCTTATCTCACGTTCAAGCCATTCATCTCCAAAAGTAGTAGCTTCTCCCAAAACTCAAGTTTTCGAGTCAGGAGTCAGTGTCTGTCCCAAGTAAGTATCTCTCCAAGTAAGGTCATAATGTAAAGTTAGCACCGTAAAGTCTCTGTGTACTTTTTGGATCCTGTCGATAGTCTCGACCATAATATTTCTACTGAGACTGGGGCAACCCCTCCTGGAAGGGTGCCCTTATTCTCAGTCTGTTCAGTCGGGAGCCCCAGATACAGGGGCAAAGTAAGAGAACAGGAGGCTGCTGAAGGTTTCACACCCAAATTTGCATCCTAAAGACATAAGTCTTGCATGTCTCACAGAGAAATAAAGAGCAACACATATGGCACTTGTACCCATTTCTCTTGTTTTCTACAGAACTGGTCTAGTTGTAAAACAGGAATAACTGAGATCCTTCAACAGGTCAGCATTCCCCATCTTCCAAAGGATATCGTGGCCATTCAGTATCACAGAAGATCAGGCGTGTCTTTTTAAATTCTGGGGATCAAACTTGTCCCAGTTTTTTTTTAATACATTGTAAAAGAGTGGTTCTGAAACTATTAGCTCCCATCTGTAAGAGACAGAAAAGTGGCATCCACAGCTGTGGCTTCTTTCCACCAGAGGCATCCCTCCCTGCTCTACATGGGGGTGGAGACAGACTTTCCACTGAAGCTTTCGTCCCTGGTTGGACTTAGTCTGTCCCTTACTGATGCAGGCGCCTTACTTGTCCCTCTCAGTTCTACCATCGAGGCAGGGTGGAGATGCCCCAGAGGTAGACCTGATGGCATCCCAAATTGATTTAGTTTCATACCACCAAGACCTTCAATTTGATTTGTTCTTTTCTCTGATGCCACCCAGAGTGTAACAGAGTAGATTTCCCAGAAATGTTTCCTAAGCCAGGCCTACTAGGGGAAGCATCCATCTTTATGTGTGTCTGTGAACATTCCTGAGTACTGGGTACTCAGTACTGGGTACTCAGTACTGACCACAGTAGAAGTGGGGAGTCATAAAGAGATGAACAACAACCAAGATGTCCCTTCTCTGAGAGTTGCCACACCAGTATATGTGATAGCAAAAGAATTAGTGAAGGGTCATCCATGGAGGAAAAAGTGATTTTTCATCCTCAAACTATTAGCGCCAATCCTTTCAGTTCATTTCCACAGATTTCACAAAAGGATTATCTAAGGAGTTGAGACAAATGCCACCAGAGAGCCTCCTCTGATCCACTAACAGCACCACCAAGGGAAGAAGCCAGCTGTACCTCCAATCTGGAATTCTCCACCTATGTTCTTAGAAACCTCATGCTCTCTAGCAGTGCGTCCATCCATATAGTTTGGAGGCACAGCTATGACAAGGACTCACTTTCAGGTCACTGGCCCCTGAGGTAGGCAGCCAAGAGAAATGCTGCTGAAGCTAGAATTCCACCTCATTCCCAAACATGCTCCTAGCAAGTCCGGGTGTCACATAACTATTCCAAGCTTGAGGTCTAAGAAAAAGTACACAGTAATGGCATGGATCACAAGTTCCTCAGAAATCTATGATCTGACGGATTTGGTTAGTACTTCTAATTCCCCACACAATTATGAAATGGTCAAAGAGACCAGGAAAAGATGACCAAGAAAGGAAAGTCCACTTGCTTTGCCCATTTCTGGCTGCTCCCCCCACAGGGATGTTGGGGGTCTCTTGGCATTGGCAGGTCTGTATAAACCCCCAACAAGGCTCCCCTTTTTGGGACTGCCTTCAGTTATTAGGAGGGCTTCCCTTGTAGCTCAGTTGGTAAAGAATCTGCCTGCAGTGCAGAACACCCGGGTTCAGTTCTTGGGTTGGGAAGATCCCCTGGAGAAGGAAATGGCAACCCACTCCAGTATCCTTGCCTGGAAAATCTCATGGACAGAAGGCTGCAGTCCACGGGGTCGCAAAGATTCAGGCACGACTGAGCAACTAACACTTACTCAGTCATTAGAAGGCACTGCAAAACCGCAGAGCAGGACTCATCACTTGCTTCACGCAGGGCATGTTATTCATTCACACAAGCACACTGTAGAGTTAGTAAAGTAAAGCAGAAAAATGCATATACTGAGAAAGCAGAGAGGCTAGAGCTCTGAGTGTTCTTACCTTGTCCTGAAGACCCCAGATAAGCCCCCAAGATGATATCTTATGGTGAACGGTTTCCGATTTGTGATCTCCGAAGAAGATTTAACTTCAGGACAGGGACCAGGCTTGATCACTCAAGAGCTTTTGTATAGCAGAGTTTTATTAAAGCATAAAAAGAGACAGAAAGCTTCTGACATAGACATCAGAAGGGGGACAGAGAGTGTCCCAAATTGATGCTTTTGAACTGTGATATTGGAGAAGACTCTTGAGAGTCCCTTGGACTGCAAAGAGATCCAACCAGTCCATCCTAAAGGAAATCAGTCCTGAATATGCATTGGAAGGACTGATGCTGAAGCTGAAACTCCAATACTTTGGCCACCTGATGCGAAAACCTGACTCACTAGAAAAGACACTGATGCTTGGAAAGATTGAAGGCAAGAGGAGAAGGGGATGATAGAGAATGAGATGGTTGGACGGCATCACCGACTGGATGGACATGAGTTTGAGTAAGCTCCAGGAGTTGGTGATGGACGGGGAAGCCTGGCATGCTGCATTCCATGGGGTTGCAAAGAGTCAGACATGACTGAGCAACAGAACTGAACTGAACTGAACTGAACTTGAATGGGATCCTTAATCCTGCTCATGGGCTTCCCAGGTGGTTCGGTGGAAAAGAATCCACCTGCCAGTGTAGGAGACACATGAGACATGGGTTTGATCCCTGGGTTGGGGAGATCCCCTGGAAAAGGAAATGGCAACCCACCCCAGCATTCTTGCCTGGAGAATCCCATGGACAGAGGAGTCTGGCGGGCTACAGTCCACGGGGTTGCAAAGAGTCGGACACAATTGAAGCGACTGAGCATGGCACAAACCCCGCTCATCCTCCTTCTGGATACCCACTCTGTCCCCATTCTCCCTGCCCTGAAGCCCCCAGTGAACTCACGCAGGCTCTTGCCTAGTATTGCAAATGCAACACATAAAGGTTATCTTAAAATTCTCATGTTTGCAAGTGATCAAAACAGACAACCGCTCCCGGAGCAACCCAGTGTGTCCCCTCTGGGAGCTGCTGAGGCAGGAGCCCAGGAAATTGGTGATGTCCAGGCAAGACTTTGGAGGGGCACAGTGGAATTCAGAGCCTGCCCTGAAGCAGCAAGGGGGAATTAGCTATGAGCCTGGGATATGCCAAAGTAGGGTGATTCAGCAAGATGACAGGTGTTTAAGCTGAAGTAGTAAAATAGAGGTTTTCAGTGGTTTCAAGTGGTTTTCAGACCACTTGAAAAGCCACCTTGAGAACCAAAAACAGAAAGAAGCAGTGTAGGGTGGCTTTTCAAGAACTAATTGAGAAGTTCTTCTGTTCAGAATAGGGAAGCTGGGGGCCTGGTAAGGGGCTGGCTCCAGGTCTGGTGAATTGATGAGAGCCTGAAGTGAGCCCCTATCTTATCACACCCCAGTCCCTATATCCACTTGCTGCCAAAGAATCCTGAGTTTCTTCTGACCTCAGACTTGCTGTTGTTCACTTGTTCAGTCGTGTGTCTCTTTGCGACCCCATGGACTCTAGCACATCAGGCTTCCCTGTCCTTCAGTAATCCCTGGATTTTGCTCAAACTCATGTCAATTGAGTCAGTGATGCCATCCAACCATCTCATCCTCTGTCATCCCCTTTTCCTCCTGCCCTCAATCTTTCCAGCATCAGGGTCTTTTCAAATGAGTCAGCTCTTTACATCAGGTGGCCAAAGTATTGGAGCTTCAGCTTCAGCATCAGTCCTTCCAATGAATATTCAGGGTTGATTTCCTTTAGGATGGACTGGTTTGATCTCCTTGCTGTCCAAGAGACTCTCAAGATTCTTCTCCAACACCACAGTTCGAAAGCATTAATAACAACAGTGAAATATTAACAAGGAATAAAATTGTGGGAAGCATTGTATGTATGTGTGTGTGCAAGCATGTTTCTCTTCCCAAGTAGATAATAAATTCCTACAGGAAGAGATCATGTGTTATCTTTTATTCATCCATTCCAAAACAATTTGTTGAGCACCAACTTTGCGTCAGTCACTGTTATGCTAATCCTGGTGCTGCTGCTAAGCCACTTCAGTCGTGTTCAACTCTGTGTGACCCCATAGACGACAGCCCACCAGGCTCCCCCGTCCCTGGGTTTCTCCAGGCAAGAACACTGGAGTGGGTTGCCATTTCCTTCTCCAATGCATGAAAGTGAAAAGTGAAATTGAAGTCGCTCAGTTGTGTCCAACCCTCAGCGACGCCATGGACTGCAGCCTTCCAGGCTCCTCCATCCATGAGATTTTCCAGGCAAGAGTACTGGAGTGGGGTGCCATTGCCTTCTCCAATGCTAATCCTAGGAAAAACCAAATATGAAAACAGACAATTACCATGAGCCTAATTCATGTTCTAATAGATATGATCCTCAGCATCTATAACCAAGAAGCACAGAAGAATGCTGTTTGCCCTGAGCAGTGTTTATCTGCCTTTTCCAACTTGATGAAATCTGTGTTTCTTTCATCAATTAAAATGAACTTACTTTCTTTTCATTTTTTTATTAGAAGCCTGCCAAAGAGATAAACTGTCCTTATTACTTCTTTCTTGCTGTCTGACTTTTCATTAACAGATATCTCAGTGAGTCTCCTATGATGCTACAGGAGGTTTCAATAAAGAGGCAGACTGTGCAGAGCAGAATTCACCAGATATTATCTACGTTGTACATTTCACTTTTTTTGAATGCTGAAAGCTTGACAAGGGATAGAAAATTTGTTTTAAAATTAGATCCTCTAGAGTTCACCAGTTTCTTTTCCCCAACTTCTCTGTTAATCTTTTTCTGAAACATAGATGAAAGGGTCTCAGCCATGCCTTCTCTGTAACAATGTTAAATAAGAATTTTAACAACTTTTAGCAATGGTTAAATGTTATAGGACCTCCGGTTCTGCCCAGTGAAAAATCTGTCATCAATTTGGATCCTAATCTGAGAGTGTCCAAATCCTCTCCTTGGGGACAACAAAAAGGCAGTAAGGAAACTTTCATTGGGCCAAAACCTTACTTTTGGCTTCAAGGACTTACTTTAGAGGGGAATCATATACTCAAACAGCCAGAGAGTCAAGGGAGTGCAGCTGTAATCCAAATCAAAGCACTTCATGGGGCATTGGGCTACAAGCTTGAGATCCAACTCAAAAATCCAAACGCTGGTTTAAGATGCCAAAGGCCAAGGGACTGGTCACGAACTGGATCAAAGTACAGTTGGCAGGGTACAAGGCAAAAAACAGGTGGGTCTGCATGACTTCCCTTAACAGGCCGGCAGTGAGATGGATGCTCTGAGCTGGCCCATCGACACAAGATTGAGAGGGAAGAGAAAAGACTCTTCCTGCTTAAAGAACCGCAGGATGGCTCTTTCCTCCATGACCTTATTGCCACAACAGAGAAGGATGGGACAAAGAGGCACAACAGACAGAGGCAGGCCCCAGAACACGTGGCCTCAGGCCAAAGCTACCAAGCAATAAGGCTTCAGAAAGACAGAGGTAATATCTAGACATGTTGCAGAGTCTGATGAAGAAAAACAACTCTTACCTGCAACCTAAGTGCTAAACCAACTGGACCAAAGTGATTTTTTTTTAACAGTGACTGTATGTCGAGACTATTTCCAGAAATCATAATAAAGTTTCCTAAACAAGGGTGATAATCAGAAAACAAGGATTGTAGGGGAGCCACAGAGGAAGAACAAACTGCAAAATATTCAGCTCAGGAAAAAGAGAAGCTCAGAACGTTTCCCAAGAACACAGTTAAGCGTTTTCACCAATTCTTTGGGGGAAGAAGAAATCAGAAATGAGTATTAGAGCCCCAACACTCCAATAACTATTAGAGTATTGTTTTATATATGCTAGCTATTGGTTATTCAATAAAGTTATTTTCAATTAATTATTCTTTATATGATTCTCATTTCATACTGTGAGGTCATGGATGCAGAATGAACACTGGCTATCTTTATGTAGTGCTGCATTAAGTAATCTCTCCATGCTTTCATTTTTTTTTTTCAGTATGTACTTATTTGACTACACCAGCTCTTAGTTGCAACATACAGGATCTCTAGTTGTTGGTGGCATGTGGGTTCTAGCTCCCTGACCAAGGATTGAACTCAGGCCCCCTGCATTGGGAGTGCAGAGTATTAGCCACTGGACCACCAGGAAAGCCCACCATGTTTTCTTATAAATAAGACGTTTGTGTTACTTATAAGAAATGGACTCCAGAGGACGATTGCAATCAAGTCTGGCAACCATGGTAATTAGATGAGAAGAAGAGCTGCCCTTATGGATGGCTACCACAGCAAGACATGTTCCTGGTGGGGACAGTTACACATTACAAAATGATGTTAATAGCTGAGGTTTGCATTGACTTGAACTCTTCTCAGTAGTAGACATTCACTCATTATGAAATGATTGAAATCAATGTATTAAAGAAGGAAAAAATATTCTTCACTATGGATGCTGTGACTTTTAGGGATTTAAACTATGAATAACTGTAAAGATAAGTGAAGCAGGAATTGGGCAAACTACTGCAAAAACCTGAACTGTATTACAAAGGGTAGAAAACCTGAGCATACCTCTGACATATAACCTATAGTGGTGTTGGAGAAGACTCTTGAGAGTCCCTTGGACTGCAAGGAGATCCAACCAGTCCATTCTGAAGGAGATCAACCCTGGGATTTCTTTGGAAGGAATGATGCTAAAGTTGAAACTCCAGTACTTTGGCCACCTCATGCGAAGAGTTGACTCATTGGAAAAGACTCTGATGCTGGGAGGGATTGGGGGCAGGAGGAGAAGGGGACGACAGAAGATGAGATGGCTGGATGGCATCACTGACTTGATGGACATGAATCTGAGTGAACTCTGGGAGTTGGTGATGGACAGGGAGGCCTGGCGTGCTGTGATTCATGAGGTCACAAAGAGTCAGACACAACTGAGCGACTGAACTGGACTGTACTGAACTGAACTGAATATATTGATTATAATAATAGAACTACATATTGCTGTTTTAGTTGCTCAGTTGTGTCTGACTCTTTTGCAACTCCATGGGCTGTAGCCCACCAGGTTCCTCTATCCATGGGATTTCTCCAGGCAAGAATACTGGAGTGGGTTGCCAGTTCCATCTCCAGGGTGTCTTCCTGACCCAGGGGTCAAACTCACATCCCTTGAGTCTCCTGTGTTGGCAGGCAGATTCTTTACTGCTGAGCCACCTGGGAAGCCCAGAGCTATATATTACTTATACATATGTTAATGTAGTCTATATTAATTAATTATGTATTATAACTATTCACATACAATAATATATCTTAGGTAGATATAACACAAGTCATTAAAATGGGTGTTTGACAGCTCACACTGAGATCCTCTTGTCTGTGGCAGATTGCAGAGCTGCAGCTGAGGATGTAGAGGCAAAGCTGAGCTCTACAGAAGATGTGCATAACATCATCATGTTTTTAAATTCAGGCACCCACATCTACAAGGAAGAAAAATATTCCACATGAGAGGGAAAACTAGAGACACTGCAGGAAGTTGCTGTCCTTCAGGAATATAGTGGTATCATACTGAGACCGAGATAATTTTCTTCAAGGACAGAGAGTAAAGCATGAGGCTGAGGGTACCATGTCTAATCCCACAGGATTGAGGAGTCTGTGCTCACAGATCAAGTCACATCCTACAGCCTGGGTCATGGTCTAGATTATTAAGGAAGCAGACTCTGAAATAGAGGTGTTCAAAGATAAACTTTGGCCACCTCATGTGAAGAGTTGGCTCATTGGAAAAGACCCTGATGCTGGGAGGGATTGGGGGTAGGAGGAGAAGGGGACAACCGAGGATGAGATGGCTGGATGGCATCACTGACTCGATGGACGTGAATCTGAGTGAACTCCGGGAGTTGGTGATGAACAGGGAGGCCTGGCGTGCTGCGATTCATGGGGTCGCAAAGAGTCAGACACGACTGAGCGACTGAACTGAACTGAACTGAAAGATAAACCGAGGAACATTAAAAGTTACAGGAGTTTATTTGAGCAACAATCTTTTCCAGTGGTGTGCTTAGTCACTCAGTCATGTCTGACTCTTTGCGACCCCGTGGATTGTAGCCCTTCAGGCTCCTCTGTCCACGGGAATTCTCCAGGCCAGAATACTGGAGTGGGTTGCCATTTCCTCCTCCGGGGGATCTTCCTGACCCAGGGATCAAACCCAGGTCTCCTGCATTGCAGGCGGATTGTTTACCATCTGAGCCACCAGGGAAGCCAAACTGAAAGTGATTGAAGGCATTCAGTGCTAAAGGCAAGGCTTTTTCACACAGCAGAGAAGAAAGCAAAGCAAGGAAATCATTCAATTAGCTAGAGATTAAGTTGCCTATCTGGGAAAACCTAGTTGGCTGTTTATGACTGGTTGTTCCTAAGTTTCCATTTCTCAGATACATGTGCATGAACTGGGTTAGGTATCAGTTTGCTCACATAGGCTAGCAAAGCATCAGAGTGTTTAACCACTTTGACTGAGGTTAGCGAGCAGGAGATTTATTAGGGAGTGCTCTCAGGATCTAGGATCCCTGAAGGGAAAGGAAGGGAGCAGGAAGCTGAAGAAGTTGACCTGTAATTCAGTCCCACTGGAAGATTTGGCCAACTGCTCAGGGAATTCTGGGACTGGACCGCCCCTATAGACTTGTGTCTCCTTGGAGCAGGCCTCTGAACTCTTGCCTTGATTCTCTGCTGGTTTTGGGCTGCCTGGGGATGGTGCCATGAGTTTTGACAGCTGAGGCAACCCCTAAAGGAGGCTGACAGATTTTACTGGGATCTGTTAAATTTATAAAATTAACTTGGGAAAAACCAATATTTCCCTGACACTGACTCTTTTTATCCAAGCACATGAAATATTTTTCTACTCAATCAAGTATAATTTTGTGTATTTCCAAACTGTTTTGTAATTTTTTTCACATAGGTTTTCGACATATGGTGTTAATTTTATGTCTAGATTTTTTTCTATTGTGAATAAGGTCTTTGGTTTTATTATATCTTTGAATATTCCATTTCTATTGTTTTATTGAGATTTTGCATGTGTGCTAAGTCACTTCAGTTATGTCTGACTCTTTGTGACCCTATGGACTGTAGCCTGCCAGGCTCCTCTGTCCATGGGATTTCCTGGGCAAGAATACTGGAGTGGGTTGCCATGCCCTCCTCCAGGGGTTCCGAGCCCAGGGATTGAACCTGCATCTCCTGCACTGGCAGGCAGATTCTTTACCACTGAACCACCTGGGAAGCCCTCACCTCTACCATGTGCTGTGCTTAGTTGCTTCAGTTGTGTCTGACTCTGCAACCCCATGAACTGTAACCCACCAGGATCCTCTGTCCATGGGGATTCTCCAGGCAAGAATACTGGAGTGGGTTGCCATGCCCTCCTCTAGGGGTTTTTTCCAGCCCAGGGATTGAACCTGCATCTCCTATATCTCCTGCATTGGCGGGAGGATTCTTTACCACTGAGCCACCTGAGAAACACTGTATCTTATTCCTCATCAACTATTCAATGTATTTCCCTTACGATGTACAACAGGATGGACTCATGGATTCTTATTTTATTCAATAGATTCTAATCCACTACTATATTTATTTTGATGTTCAAATTGTCTGTGAATTGGGGTGCCCCTTCAAGCTGACTTCTTTGTCTTTCTGATATGTCACCCCAAAGATGGAGCTATTAATAAATGGCATTTAAATAACTAGATAGCCATAAAGCAAAAGATAAAATTGAATACATATCTCACATTATATACCAGGATATATTCTAAATAGATCAGCAATTTAAATGTAAATGATTAGACTATGCTGCTACTGCTGCTAAGTCACTTCAGTCATGTCCAACTCTGTGCGACCCCATAGACGGCAGCCCAACAGGCTCCTCTGTCCCTGGGATTCTCCAGGCAAGAACACTGGAGTGGGTTGCCATTTCCTTCTCCAATGCATGAAAGTGAGAAGTGAAAGTGAAGTCGCTCAGTCATGTCCGACTCTTAGCGACCCCATGGACTGCAGCCTACCAGGCTCCTCCATCCATGGGATTTTCCAGGCAAGAGTACTGGAGTGGGGTGCCATTGCCTTCTCCAGATTAGACTATACAAGTGCTCAAAAAAATACTTTATAAACTAGGAGTAGGGAAAACTTTTCTAACAATGACTCAGATACAATAATATTAAGAGAAAAGATGGGAAAATGTCCTATGCTGAAGCCCTTTCTTCATTGTGATGATATTTAAGTGTAGGGCTTTTGGGAGGTAGTTTGGTTTAGACAAGGTCATGAGGGTGGGGCCCTAATGACAGGATTAGTGCCTTCATTAGAAAGAGACACCAAAACCCTCTAGTGCTCTCTCTCTCTCACTCTCCCCTGCCCACTTCCTATGCCAAGTGAGAAGGCAGAGGGAATGAAAAGGTGGCCAAGTACAAGGCGAGAAGCCTGGCTACAACTCGACCAGCTTGGCGTGCTGATCTCAGATTTCCAAGCCTCCAAAATGAGAAATTTCTGTTGTTTAAGCCACCGAGTGTATGATACTTTGTTATGGCAGATTAATGCACAATGTCAGGATTTTTCTTTCTCCTCTACTCTTAGCCCTTTTCAGGTACCTTCTTCTGAGTTGTTTGGCTGAAGCCCCATGTACCTTCGGTGTTACTGCTGCTTGCTTTGATGAAGTCTCTTATCCTACTAGAAATAGTGTGTTTTCTCTTTCAGCAAATCAAATGACCCATTAGCTCTTCCTTGACATACCTTACACCCATAAAAAACCTTGCAGTAGAAACATCTTCAAATTTTACTAATACTGTGATTTCTCTAATAAAAAGCTTGACTTTAGGTAGATATTTTGGAGGTGTTTGCTTTAAATTGGAAAATGTTAGCTGAAAGCATTTGTATGACAAAGCCAACAAAGCTCAACTAAGTCCTTTACATATTTTCTGAAAGAAACTACGTGACAAAGACCATGATCTCTCTTTGGTTCTTTGTGTATCACTTGGAAGCAGCTCTCTATCCCAAAGTCCTAAACCACAGTCTCATATTCTGCATATTATTAACTAGTTACTCACAGATATCCAGCCATCTGAAGTATAATTATTATTATACTATGAATCCCAGAAGACTCTGAAATTCTGGAATGTTTTCTAAATTGTCCAGTGAAGAGATTAAATTGTGCTCACTATAAAAGAAACAAGAGATTCAACCAAATGCAATGTGTAGACTTGTTTGGATCTTGATTAGAGTAAACCAATTATATCTAGGGGACAGATGGAGAAATTTGACTATGGATTGGCTGCTAGATTATATTAAGCAATTATTGTTCATTTTGATATATGTGATAAGGGCATAGTGGTTATATAAAAATACCTTATCAATTAGAGATGTATACTAAATTTTTAGAGTGTAAAACAATGTAATATTTAAGATTTGCTTTAAAATACACTAAGAGAAAATAGAAAATAGTGACTGATGTAAATAAAATAAGACTGGCAAAGTAGTGACAGATATTGAAATTGGGTGATAGGTAATAGGTGCATGAAGAAAAAGTTATACCATTTTCTATAGTTTTAAGTTGAAATATAGTTGATTTACAATATTGTAGGCATACTGCAAAGTGATCCAGGTGTATATATATTATATATAATATAAAATAATATATATAATATATATATATATACCCTTTTCAGATTCTTTTCCCATGTAAGTTATTGCAAAATATTGAGTATAGTTCACTGTGCTATACAGCAGGTCCTTGTTGCCTATCAATTTTATATATAGTAGTTTGCATCTGGTAATCCCAAACCCCCAATTTATCTCTCCCCCTCTTTCCCCTTTGATAACCATAAGCTTGTTTTCTATGTCTGGTCTGTGAGTCTGTTTGTGCTTTGTAAATAAGTTCATTCATATCATTTTTTAGAGTCCACATATAAGTGATGGTCATATGGTATTTGTCTTTCTCTGACTTACTTCACTGTGTAAATTTCTACTTATGTGCATTCATGAAAACTTTCAGAATTAAATGTTTTTAAAACCTGTTGACTATATTTTGTTAAGCATATTTCATTATGCACAAAAGATTTAAAAACTGGTAATTGGTTGATAAATTTGTGTTAATCTGAAAAATACTGTCCAGTCATGTTGGATAATAGAAGATTTGCTGCATTTCAAAGAAAATAAAGTTTCCTCCCCAACTTCCTTACTTCCTACTCTTGTAAATCATTCAGTTATTTGGTTTTCCACCTGGAATAATCTGGAACAAATTCAGATGAAATTTTCATCTCCTCAAAACAGATAAGTTAATACTTTTCCAACTTAAGAGGACTGATGATTTGGGCCACAGAGTCAGAAAAAACATTTGGAGCTATTTGGTCTACATCTCCACAAGTAAGCCTGGGGATCAAGGCTCAAGGTCTGAGTCAGGTAGGCCCTAATAGTGAGGCGGTGGGACAGAAAGAAGGTTTTAAACAGGAACAGGAAGCAATATCATCTCAGACACCCCTTTCTCCTACAAACAGCAGCACTCATTTATATAGCCAAGATTAGAATGCTGGACTCCTGGTGATGAAAATCAAGTATTAAAGAGCTCACGTTGTGAAGTTGCCATGGCAGTAATTTTGTGTGACAGTAATGCCTGTTTATATAATACTTGGGCTATCTATTTGTGTGTGACATTCACCAACACATTCCGTGTAGCAGGGCATTTTCAGGCTCCATAAAGCAATACTTTTATTTGGCATTGCAAATAGAAACCTGCTGGGCTCAAAATGGATGCTATTTAACAATGGCTGTTTATGCCTTCTGGGCATTTAAGTCAAGTCATTTCATTGATGCCGAGATTTCAGGAGCAACTCTGGGTATTTTCAGTTACAATGTTGACTGTAGAAAAAGCATAGTGTTCTTTGACTGCAAAGTGCTAGATTGAAAAGAAAATATTATTCATGGTTAAATTTCCATGATTGATTGTCCAAATAATTGAGACTGAAACAAGTTGTTTCCCTGCACTATCAATATTACCAATGCCCTGTGTGAAACTCACCCTGGAATGGATGGGACTAAAAGACAGACTCTCACCCACTCTATCCTTATGGGGGAGAAAAAAATTCTTAGAGCCTGGATTCTCTTCTTTCCTAATTTGATATTTTAGAAGTTACATCCTAAACCCCATGATTTCCTGGAAGCCTGCTCCTGCTTCAGATCACAACTGATTTAACTATGATGTCACTATCAACTAGAACAAAATACTCACTGTCCCTACCTTTGGAGGAAAAAATATTTTAACTTTCTGTGTTCCTCAAAGGAATGAGACAACTGCTAATAAGAGTGTTCATTTGAGTCCTGACTGCACATTCCAGGCCTCTCTCATATATCTTTGGAGATGTAGGAAAAATACTAGAGAATTCTTGCTCTAAATGGGATAGCCACATTTGGCAAACAAAAATACAAGATGTTCAGTTACATTTGAATAATCTTTTTAAAAAATTATTTTATTGAAGTATAGTTGATTTACAATGTTGTGTCAGTCTCTGCTGTACAACAATGTACAATGTGTATATATATATCTATATATAAATGTCTCTTCATATTCTTTTGCAATATGGTCTATCACAGGATATTGAATATAGTAAAAGAATGAAACTAGAACACTTTCTAACACCATACACAAAAATAAACTCAAAATGGATTAAAGATCTAAATGTAAGACCAGAAACTATAAAACTCCTAGAGGAAAACATAGGCAAAACACTCTCTGACATAAATCACAGCAAGATCCTCTATGACCCACCTCCCAGAATATTGGAAATAAAAGCAAACATAAACAAATGGGACCTAATTAAAATTAAAAGCTTCTGCACAACAAAGGAAACTATAAGCAAGGTGAAAAGACAGCCTTCAGAATGGGAGAAAATAATAGCAAATGAAGCAACTGACAAACAACTAATCTCAAAAATATACAAGCAACTCCTGCAGCTTGCTTCCAGAAAAATAAATGACCAAATCAAAAAATGGGCTAAAGAGCTAAACAGATATTTCTCCAAAGAAGACATACAGATGGCTAACAAATACACGAAAATATACTCAACATCACTCATTATCAGAGAAATGCAAATCAAAACCACAATGAGGTACCATTTCACGCCAGTCAGAATGGCTGCTATCCAAAAGTCTACAAGCAATAAATGCTGGAGAGAGTGTGGAGAAAAGAGAACCCTCTTACACTGTTGGTGGGAATGCAAACTAGTACAGCCACTGTGGAGAACAGTGTGGAGATTCCTTTAAAAAACTGAAATAGGACTGCCTTTTGACCCAGCAATCCCACTGCTGGGCATACACACTGAGGAAACCAAAATTGAAAGAGACACGTGTACCCCAATGTTCATCGCAGCACTGTTTATAATAGCCAGGACATGGAAGTAACCTAGATGTCCATCAGCAGATGAATGGATAAGAAAGCTGTGGTACATATACACAATGGAATATTACTCAGCCATTAAAAAGAATACATTTGAATCAGTTCTAATGAGGTGGATAAAACTGGAGCCCATTATACAGAGTGAAGTAAGCCAGAAAGAAAAACACCAATACAGTATACTAACGCATATGTATGGAATTTAGAAAGATGGTAATGATAACCCTGTATGCAAGGCAGGAAAAGAGACACAGATGTATAGAACAGTCTTTTGGACTCTGTGGGAGAGGGTGAGGGTGGGATGGTTTGGGTGAATGGCAATGAAGCATGTATATTATCACATGTGAAACGAATCGCCAGTCCAGGTTCAATGCATGATACAGGACGCTTGGGGCTGGTGCACTGGGATGACCCAGATGGATGGGATGGGGAGAGATGTGGGAGGGGGACTCAGGATGGGGAACACATGTATACCTGTGGCGGACTCATGTCAATGTATGGCAAAACCAATACAATATTGTAAAGTAATTAGCCTCCAATTAAAATAAATAAATTTATACTAAAAATTATTTTATTGAAGTACAGTTGATTTACAATGTTGTGTCAATCTCTGCTGTACAGCAATGTACAATATGTGTGTATATATATATATATAAATTCCTCTTCATATTCTTTTACAATATGGTTTATCACAAGATATTGAATATAGTTCCCTGTGCTATACAGTAGAACCTTATTGTCTGAATAAACTTTTAAAATATAAGGGTGAAACATCCTTGCCGGCCCACGGTAAAGAGCCTGCAATGTGGGAGACCTGGGTTCTATCCCTGGTTCGGGAAGATCCCCTGAAGGAGCGCATGGCAACCCACTCCAGTATTCTTGCCTGGAACCCAAAAGGTGTTCCATACGACATTTGCAACACACTCATCCTGAAAACATTAGACAGTGTTTATCCAAAATTCAAATTTAACTGGATGGCCCATAGTTTATCTGGCAACCCTAGCCCAAAAAAGATATTTTATTATGATTCAGAAGGAGAAATCAAAAAAGTCAATTTGAGAGTAAAAAATAGCAAGATATAATTATTAAATTGTGGGTTGTAATGAAAGGGAAGTGTTAGCAGAGGTTAGAATTCCTCCAGCAATGAGTTACTCAAGGAACTCTGTCTTTAGGGGTTTTTCCGATGTCCCCAGCCCTTGGCATAGTGGTAGAGATGTTTACTAGATTCTCAGTGTGTGTAATGAATGAACAAGTAAATGAATACACCCATGAGTGTTAGGGAACTTGAGGTGGGTCTTGAAGGAAGATCAAGATCTATAGGTAAAAAGCAGTAGAGAGAAGGCATGAACTAATCTTGGCAGGAGTCTGAGCGGGAGGAGCTGTTCAAAGGAAAAATTTTCCTAGCAGTGGTTCTCAATCATTTTTTGACTGAGAAAGACTTCAGCAGAGAAAAAAATTTCATAACTGTTGATGAAACTACTCATTGCACTTTCCAGTGGGAAAAGAACTAGTGCAACAAAATTCAGTAAAAGTCTATGGGATTATATGTAATCAGAAACACTAAAAATTTACATTTTTAGGTATGTTTACAGCTTTGCAGGGAACCCTTGTCACTCATTAGTGGTTTAAGGATTGTATTTTGGGAAATGTCTAACTCGAATATAGGTGTTAAGTTTCTTGACTTGGAACACTGAAAAGTGAGAGACTAAATCTTTAATCTCTAATATTTTGATATGAAAGTGTTAATAGAACAGCATACTCTCTGGCCTGGCAGACTTCAAATGCATTTTTATAAGTCTTTTAAAATAATCTGAGACCAAGAAGGAACATGATTTAAATTCTGAAATCGCTTCAGGCTAGATCAGGGTTTCCCAACCTCTGCCCAGTTGACCCTTTGGCCAGGACGATTCTTTGTTATAGTGGCTGTCCTGAGCACTGCAGGATGCTTGGCAGGACTCCTGGTGTCCTGGTCAATGTTCTGTGTCAAACTGACTGGCCACAGAGTGTCCAGATTAAACATTATTTCTGGGTGTGTCTATGAGAGTGTTTTTGGATGAGATTAGCATGTGAATCTGTGGACTAGGTAAAGCAGATTGCTCTCTCCAATGTAAGTGGGCAACGTGCAATCCGCTGGCCTAAACAGAACAAAAGGTGAAGGGGGGAGGGAGGAATTTGCCCCTCTTGTTTCCTGCCTGCCTGCTTAACTTTGAACATCTCATCTGATCTTTACCAGCCCTAAGACTGGAATTTAAACCATTGGTTGATTCTCCTGGTTCTCAGGCTTTCCGATTTGGACAGAACCCCATTTTTTGGCTTTCCTGGGTTGCCATCTTGCAAATGGCAGATCAGATTGTGGGACTTCTCACCCTTCACAATGGTGTGAGCCAATTCCTCATCATCTATATATCTCCATCCTACTGGTTCTGTTTCTCTGGAGAACCCTAAATGATACACTAGGCTTCTACCCACTGGATACCAGTAGCACCACCACTGCTCTCCCCTTCCCCATCATTTGCATGCAACAAACAAAAATGTCTCTAGACATTGCCAAATGTCCCCTGGTGGGGGCAGGGGGAACCAGCCCCTGCTGAGAACCATTGGTCTAGATGAAAGCACCTTGTACTGATTGAATTAGATGTCTAACAAGTCTCTAATATAATTCTTTTCCTATCCAACTGAGACAAATCAGGGACAATTTGAGCAAATAAAGCCTATGCATTTGAAAAGCTCATTTCTAAGATGAATAAAGGTGCTGCCAGACATGAATACATGATGATGAAAAGGCAAATGATGAATTGTACCCATTAAGATCACACACATTCACTTCAAAGATCTTGACTTCAGTGGTCCTGGGTTGACCTCATCAGACTTGCTCATTAAAATAAGTGCATCTGAAAATGAAAGGGAAATCATTACTGGCTAATTATAGAGATGATTACCTTTAATAAATGCTTCTATATCTACAATTTGGGGGGGAGAAAAAAAATTGCCCATGATAAAGGAAAAAAAGAAAGACCCTTGAAAATCTGGAGGCCCTCGCAAGAGGCATAGCTCTTTAGCTGATAAACACTTCTGTTAATTCAAAAATGCTTGAAAATTTTGCATATTCAAAATTATTCCAGCAAAACAGGTAGTTGCCATATTGTTCATCTCTGGCTATCTTATCCTAGAGAGTTCATTTCTTCTCTGCTAACTACTATTTGGCACTTCCCTGGTGGCTCAGCAGTGAAAAATCTGCCTACCAATACAGGAGATGACAGTTTGATCCCTGGGTCAGGAAGAACCCCTGGAGAAGGGAGTGGCTACCCACTCCAGTATTCTTGCCTGGAGAATCCCATGGACAGAAGAGCCTGGGGGTAGCGAAGGAGTCAGAGACAACTTAGCAACTAAACAACACAGCAAGCTACTATTTGGAAGTTAATTAAGAATTAATCTCTATGGGAGAGATAAGCAAGATGTATTCCTGATTCAAGAAATTTTTCCCTTTAGTGAAGTTAGAAAAAAATCACTTTTTCTAGGAATTTATCAAGTGCAATGGATTAATGGATTCAAAAATAGATTAAATGAATGTATACTTTGAATGCACACTGTTTTAGGGAATTATTGACCAAATATTAGAAGAAACTCTTTTATCCTTGTTTTCTTTAAAAAGTAAAACATTGAGTGAAAGTTTTGGAACTCCAAGAGATAATCAAAGGGATTTTCAGTAAAGTCCCTTAATTTCCTACTCATGGTAATAATCAGATATAGGACTTCTATTTCCAGCAACATGATGTATATAGTAGATGCCCTGAAAATTTTTCCAATACAAAACAGCTAAAAATGCTAGATAAAATATAACAGACATCACATAATGCAAAACAAAAGAAGGCTGACAGAAAAGGTCACAGATAGAATGATACTATTTATATGAAATATAAGCAATAGGTAAATCTATAATTACAGAAGGCAGCATAGCAATTGTCAGGGCCTGAGGGGTGGAAAACAGGGAATTAACTGCTGGATGGGTTCAGGGTTTCCCTTGGGGGTGATAAACATTTGTAGAAATAGACAAAGGTGGTGATTGCACAACACTGTGAATGTACTAAACATCACTAAACTGTACACTTCAAAATGGTCAATTTCATGTTATGTGGAATTTCTCTCAATACAAAACAGAGAGAGATGTAACAAACATCTGTTTACATGTGTGGCCAGGTTAATAATAAAGTGGTAGAAATTATGAAGGGCTAAAACTTAGGAGGCAGATGGAAATGCAAGTGATCATATGAAACTATAGCTCTAGTGGGGCTATATGATTTTCCCAATGAAGGGAATTGACTTTTAAGCGCAGCACAGGGCAGGAGGCAGTGCTTTGGATACATGCTGCATCAGGTGAGACCACTGGATGAAGCCACAACACTGAAAAGAATGGTTCAGTGAAAGGTTCATTGGAAACAAGCCACCTGCATGAAAGGTAGAAGAAGAACTTATCTCAGCTTGGGATGTGACTGTGGGGAAAAAAGTTTCTTTCTGAAAAAACTGTAACAGCAGGTTTCAGTTACAATGAATGCTAGAAATGATGGGGAAAAGTAACAGTTGAAAACATATAACTAAAAGGGATATTTAGCACATAAACAATTACATAAAATTAAACAGAATGGTGAAAATATAAGGAGTTGAAATGAAAATAATTGGTTAATGTCTTGAAATTAAAGAATGAAAATACTATAAAGGTGATTTTTAAAATTAAAGATCATATAAAATAAAGAGATAATCAAAAGGAAGAATTTTTAAAGGAATAAATCATAGAGCCAGAAAATGATGTACTAAGCCATAAAAAAAATAATTTAAAATAGGCTAAGCAGAGTAAGGGGGCTTCCCAGGTGGCTCAGTGATAAAGACTCTACCTGCCAATGCAATAGATGGCAATTCAATCCCTGGGTCAGGAAGATCCCCTGGAGAAGGAAATGGCAATCCACTCCAGTGTTCTCTCATCTGGGGACTCCCACGGGTAAAGGAGCCTAGTGGGCTACAGTCCATGGATGTCAGAAAAAAGTTGGTCACAACTTAGCAACTAAAGAACAATAATAAAACAAAATAAAGAATGTATAAAACCATAAATGCCAAGGTACAAATAATTCTAAAATAAAGGATATATATACTCCATCACTGTGAGCAAAAATAGCCTCGCAAGCGATAACAAAGTGATTGAGACCTCCTAACTGGGAGTGGCTATACCCCAGAGTGGGAACTGGTAGAGGCCCTCAATGTCAGAGGGACATTGGTGGCAAAGTCCGAATTCCAGAGGTCACAGACATACCTTTGGTTATTTATAAGATGACTTGAAATCCAAGTCACCTCCTCAGTAAAAACACACGCAGATCGGGAGGCAGGAGATAGATGGGCCTCAGACTGAACAGTTTCTCCCTTGTGGACAGAAACTCCATAATAGTAGAAACTCCATAAAAGCAGGATGATGGAGGAGGCTGGGCCCTGTCCAGATAAGAGATAAAAGGCCACATATTCCTCATTCTTGAAGTTAAAACCCCCCAACTACGCATGCACAGAAAGGCTCCTTGGAGGTCAATAAAGGAAGAGGAGTAGTCACCTCATAATGAGTGATGTCAGCTACCCACAGACCTCTTCGCTGGAATCCATCTTGGCTAAGAGATGAGCAGGCACACATGGGAGGACCCTGAGACATGTCAACTATGGCTTCAGAACCAAGCAAATGAATAATGATCAGCCAAAAGAAACCTGGAAGAAATGCCCCCAAAACGTGACTCAAACCGCCATAAGGGTACAACCCTCCCTCTGAGTCTGCCCATGTGTTGTATCTACCTACACACATGGTACTCTTTTCTCCCCCTAATAAATATTTGCTTCGCTACTTTTCATCTTTGTGGGAATTCTTTTCTGCAAAGCCACAGGGCCAGGGCCTCGTCACTGACTACTGGTCTAGTGGGTAGGATCTGGTGCTCTCATCTCGACAACCTGACCTCAGTCTCTGGCTGAGAACTGAAATCCCGCTTCAAACCACTGTAGGCCAAGGGCCACTCGAGATCAAGAGTACCACGGATAGGGGCTTTTCCAACATCACACAACTGATAAATGACAGAACTATGAGCATATGCCTGGGCAAAACTGTTACTTCAAAAGTGGGAACAAAGGATGTGTTAGGAGGATTTGAGGCAATGCATCTGAAGGGTCTGATACAATGTTTTCGTCAAGTAGAAGAAGGATCCAGAAGCAGGTGCCTCATGATAAACAACAAGCTTTCAAGTGAATCTTCAGTTGAATATAATGCTCTTTCCATTAGCCTATAGCACTTCTGGCCCAGTGACAGCTTCAGTGGGCAGGAAGTTCTTCTTTTTTAACTTTCTTTCTTCCTTGAGGGGCTTCCCAGGTGGCTCAGACAGTAAAAAAATGGCCTGCAATGCAGGAGACCAGGGAAAATCCCTTGGAGAAGGGAATGGCAACCCACTCCAGTATTCTTGCCTGGAGAATTCCATGGACAGAGCCTGGTGGGTTACAGTCCATGGGGTTGCAAAGAGTTGAACACAACTGAGCAATTAACACTTTCACTTTCTGGTGTATAGCAAAGTGACACCGATATATGTATATATATATATATTCTTTTTGATTATATTTATCACAAGATATAGAATATAGTTCCCCGTGTTATACAGCAGGACCCTGTTGCTGATCCATTCTATATATAATAGTTTACATCCAGGCAGATGTTTACTAACACACCATGTAACCAACCCCAGCTGAGACTCTAGCTGCTGTCTTCAGGTTTCTTCCTTCCTAAGGTCCCTACTTTCCTCTCATATTTGCACAGTGACTGCAGTGATCTGCTCTTTGCATAATGACTTGATAATTCAGTCTCAAATTTTACTGCAATGGGACTCCTTCAATTCTCCATGGCCTAGACTGGCTCAGTCCCAGCCTGGGTCAGGAATAAGGTGTCACATTTGTACAACCCTGCTAAAGTTACAGAACATTTTCACATGACATTTCTTGTTTAACCTTCACATCAGCCCTGGAGGAATCAATTTCAAATAGTAAAAGTGACAGCTGCATTCCAGAGGTAGCATAGCTACCAAGCCATAAAATATTAGGATTTCTAACAATGTTCTTTCCTCCTAGATTCTACATTTTCTTTACAACAATCTGGAAAAAAATAGCTGTTAGGCCAAAATAATTTTCTTCTTACAAATTAAAGGTAGGACATTGCAATGACCATCTTCTGTCACAGTTGTCATTATTCTTGAGTAAGCAACTGAAATCAATTCTATCTACCTTATGAAACAAAGAATGTGTTGGAAAGATACAGGTTGGTTAACAGAATCAGTGGGAAGACTTATGAACTAGGCTAATAAACAGGAATCAAAGTTACAGGGTTGGCTAGGTTATGTTTAAGCAGCTTAAATCAATAAAGTCTTATTTCTTACTCAATCCGCATGTCCATTTTGAGTTGACAAAGGATCTCTGCTCAACATAGTCCCTCAGGGCCCTAGGTGGATAAGGCAGCCACTATCTCAAACCTTGCCAGTAGTCACATCAGAAGGAAAAGATAGCTCTAGTGGATTGTGTGGGTGTGTGCTCTGTTCCTTAGTCATGTCTGACTCTGCAACTCCATGGACTGTAGCCTGCCTGGCTCCTCTGTCCATTCTGGCTCCAGGCAAGAATACTGGAATGGGTTGCCATGTCCTCCTGCAGGGGATCTTCTCAACCCAGGAATTGAACCTATGTCTCCTGCATTGGTGAGGTGAGGTGAGGTGAAATCGCTGTCGTGTCTAACTCTTTGCGACCCCGTGGACTGTAACCTACTAGGCTTCTCCGTTCATGGGATTCTCCAGGCAAGAATACGGGAGTGGATTACCATTTCCTTCTCCAGGGGATCTTCCCGACCCAGGGATCGAACCCGGGTCTCCCACATTGGAGGCAGACGCTTTAACCTCTGAGCCACCAGGGAAGCCCCATCTCCTGCGTTGGCAGGTGGATTCTTTACTAGGATCCACCACTTGACCAATTAAACTCTCAGTCCTGAAGGAACACTCTTCACTTCCACTCCAGTTCATTGGCCATAACTGGCCACATGGCTGCACCCAACAACAAGGCAGCCAGAAAATGAAATTGTACCACGTTTCCAGAGGAAGGAAAGAACTGGAAGTCAATGACAAATAGTACTCAGGACTGATACAGTCATGCAGAAGGAAAATTCACTGGTTAGCATGTCAACCCTGGGCACTGTTGGCCACCACTAGCAATGGCAGAATAAAGCCTAAACTCTCCTTATCATTCATTCTGATTTCCAAACCCCGAATGCATTCTGAATTCAAAGTCCATATCAATTGACTGGGCTTGGGTCACATGACCATGCTCTAGTTGTCAGGACCTGTCTCCCACCATGTCGTTGTGTGAATTCAATAGTAGATTCCCCAAATTCAAGAAGGAAGTTTAGATCCTGGGCAATCAAAAGGGAGAAAAATGTGTACCAAGCAACAAATGTCCAATATGCTTAGCTTGCAGAAGAAAATTTTAAAAAATATATAAATGACCTTATTAGAAGTGTCTTTTCTATTTGCTCTCTGATTCATTTGGAAATCAGTGGTACATGGGACATTCACTCATATCCACATCCATATATTCATTTAGGCAACAATGTTCACAGAGAGCTCATCTATTTCCAGGCATTCTGAGCACATCAAGATGAATAAGATATGGTCCTCTGGAAGCTTATGTTCCAATAGTAAGATAGACACTAAACAAATAATTGCAATACACACCTGAAACTAACACAACATTGTAAGTCAACTATACTCCAACCAATTTTTTTTAAAAAAAGAAAATATTTTCTCCCATTCTGCATATTGTCTTTTCATTTTGTTTATTGTTACTTCTACTGTACAGCAAATTTTTAATTTGATTGTCTCTTGTTTATTTTTGCTTTCATCATTTGAATTTTTGGTGTCAAATCTTAAAAAATCATCCCCTAGACCCATGTCAAAGAGATTTTCTCCTATATCTTCTTCTAGAAGTTTTATGGCTACAGTTCCAATTGCGCCCTTAATCTATTTCAGGTTTATTAAAGTGGTATAAGAGAAAGCATGTGAATATTCAGTATTTTGCATGTGAATATTCAGATGGTAAAGAATATGCCTGCAACACAGGAGACCTGGGTTTGATCTTGGGTGGAAGATCCCGTGGATAAAGGCATGGCAGCGCACTCCTGTATTCTTGCCTGGAGAATCCCCATGGACAGAGGAGCCTGGCAGGCTACAGTCCATGGGGGTCACAAACACTTGGACACAGCTGAGCAATGAAGCACACACACACATTCAGTTTTTCCAGTGCTATCGATTGAAGAATGCCTTTTCCCCACTGTGTGTTTTTGGCTCTTATTTGATAATAAAATGTAATAACATCAATACAATGTGATGTCTTTATATAGAGATTAATGTTAAAGAATGGTGTTGGCACAAAGTAGAGAGTAATTAACTTTAATGAAGGAGGGACCGCATGGTCAGAGATGGTCATTTTGGGAAGATACTGTACAAGTGAGATGCTGCCTTGGAGAAAGATGATTATGGTAATATATCAGGGGCATAGATGAGCAGATAGAGCTGGGGCTAGAATCCAGGCTGCCAGATTTGACAAATGAAAAAATAGGATGTCCAGTTAAATTTAAATTTCAAATGAACAATAAATACTTTTTTGTGTATGTCCCATACAATATTTGGGACATCTTTACTCTAAAAATTATACTAAAAATTGTTTGAGTAAGACAGATTAAACTGTGTGTCTGTATTATATCTGGCCACCCTAACTGGAATGCTTTCTTACTCACTCTTTAGGATACATTTCAAATGTCCTGAGCACTTTGGTTTGCCCCAATACCTTCTTCTGGGCCCTTCTGGACTCACACATGTGCCTCCATCATAGCATAGAGAACATTTTTGTGAAGTTATCCTTGGTACTGGGTGAATTGTCAGAAAGAATTCCAAGAAATCATATCGTAATCTTTGCAAAGCAACAAAAAGTTCAAGCAACATAGAAGTTTGACCTTTCAGTGTAACTATATGTTTGACATGAAACTTTAGAAAAAAGGATATTTTGCATTTTTTCTATTTCAGAATGCTGACTAAATGATAAGTACATATGAAGAATTAGTGCTTTAAGAGGAAAAGCATTATTTAAAAGGTAAGTCATTAGGTAGCCTGGCAAGGAAATCTAACCCATTTCCTTGACTTGAGATAGGAATCATATCAGCAAGATGAGAATCTAGCTAAGAATCAAGTGTCCTTTTACAGGTACAGAAATTAGGACTCAGAGAAGCTAAGTAACTTGTCCCAGGTCATGGAACTAATTAGTGACTAAGGTTTAAAGATCTTTTGATCTCCAGCCCAGCACACTGGTGATTGTCTACAAAAAACTTGGATGGACAATTTCCAAGGTCATTTGAGTGTTTATTAGCTTCTTATTATCAAAAAGTCCTTCTTCCCTTCCATCTTATTTAAGAGCTTCATCCTGCTAAATTCTTGCTTTAGTTCTTCAATAAAACGGAAAAATAAACCTCACTCTCATCAAACCGTGCTTTGTATATTTAAAGCACTATTAAGTTGATTCCTAGGTCATCTCATTCTCCGGCAAAAACAAAGACAGTTTTTTATGGAGTTTGTTCTCCTGGACCAAGTGACTCTCTTTTGAACTATTAGGTCTTTAGATATGTCCTACATCAGAGAGCATGGCATAGAAATGGCATTTTAGCATGGTTCTGCTCATTTTGAGAATAAAGAAAGAACTACAATCAGTACATTTTCATACATCGTTATATATTTTATGATCACATTTCTTTTAAAGAAAAAAAGGTAGAGAAAATGGCTTTTAATTGGTGGTTCATGATAATGTCACCCACTTTAAATCACGACATAATTTTACTGCTATCCATAGTGACTCCCTTGTGGCTCAGCTGATAAAGAATCGGCCTGCAGTGCAGGAGACGTGGGTTTGATCCCTGAGTTGGGACGATCCCCTGGAAAAGGGAAAGGCTACCCATTTCAGTTTTCTGGCATAGACTGTGTAGTCTATGGGGTTGTGAAGAGTTGGACACGACTGAGCAGCTTTCATTATTCATTCATAGTGAGTCCACTGAGATCCCAGTACTTCTGCCCTGTAACTAGGCATTAATATCTCATGTGCCCTACACCTTAAAGGGATTACTTTGCCAAAGTAAGCTGAAACTCATTCTTTTTGCTATTCTTATGCTTTCCCTTAGATGCATTTTACTAAAAAGCCATGAACATGCAGACCATTGATATTAACTAGGGCAAAATGTATTACATTTCAAGGAATTTAAGTCTAGAGTTTCTTCCTCACCAGTTCTCACTGATGTCCCAATATCCTTTTTACTTAATCTCCCTCGCAGCCCTTTAGTATGTGTTGTCCTTATTTTTAATCTACAAAGTCTCTAATTGCTCTGTAATAACACAAGCTTATCTTCTTAGGGCATTTCCTTATACATTACAAATCTTTAAAGGTACATGATGTCTATACTCTTAACTTAGAAGGTAAACACGAATATCTACTCATAAACTGTAATACCAGGATCAGAATAAATATTAAAACCATTCTGTTCAGAATATGGCATAATTACCTTTTCTTCTAATACTTTTGTTTGAACCTTTCTTTCTTGCCTAAAAGTTTAAGTCTCTTCTCCTATCTAAGTCCTCCCCATTCATAAAGGTTTATCTTATCATGTCTCTCCTCTATGATGATTTGCTGACCAAAGCATTGTTACCATACTTACTAAAGACACACACCTTTTAAACCTACCTTTAAGTAGTATCTGTTACTTGAAAATTAAGTTTTAACTAGGGAGGCTTTCTGGAGAATGTTACAAACAAAAATTCATTTTGAAGAAGTAGGAGTTTACAAGATGAATAGACGGTATTTGAAAGATTTGTAACTGTGTGAGAAGGGTATAGAATAGCTATATGAACGCAGCAGAATATCCAGGCAATCTTAATGTTCCCAAAAGGAAGAGAATCTGAAGGGTATGATAGAAGGTATGGTGGAGAGACACAGGAGCATAATCATGTTGCTTGCATAGCAAGGATAAAGAATTTGATCAGTTCAGTTCAGTTCAGTCGCTCAGTTGTGTCCGACTCTTTGCGACCCCAAGGGACTCTCAAGAGTCTTCTCCAACACCACAGTTCAAAAGCATCAATTCTTTGGCGCTCAGCCTTCTTCACAGTCCAACTCTCACATCCATACGTGACCACAGCAAAAACCATAGCCTTGACTAGACAGACCTTAGTCGGCAAAGTAATGTCTCTGCTTTTGAATATACTATCTAGGTTGGTCATAACTTTTCTTCCAAGGCGTAAGCATCTTTTTATTTCATGGCTAAGAATTTGATATGTATCCCAAAATTGAAGAGAAACCACTGAATAATTTTAAGCTGGAAAAGAATTTGTGTTTCAGACTGATCTTGCTGACTTCAGCAACCTAATGTGATTTGGGGGACTCTAGACCCTTGAGCGTCCCTTGGACTGCAAGGAGATCCAACCAGTCCATTCTGAAGGAGATCAGCCCTGGGATTTCTCTGGAAGGAATGATGCTAAAGCTGAAACTCCCATACTTTGGCCACCTCATGTGAAGAGTTGACTCATTGGAAAAGACTCTGATGCTGGGAGGGATTGGGGACAGGAGGAGAAGGGGATGACAGAGGATGAGATGGCTGGATGGCATCACTGACTCGATGGACGTGAGTCTGAGTGAACTCTGGGAGTTGGTGATGGACAGGGAGGCCTGGCGTGCTGCAATTCATGGTGTCGCAAAGAGTTGAACACGACTGAGTGACTGAACTGAACCGAGACTGTCAAGAAACTATGGATTTCCATCATCCAGGAAAGGGGTGGAGAGGTCTGAATCAAAGCAGATGTAATTATGTCATTAGTTTCCTCAAAAGGGGAGTTTTCTTTTTTTAAAAACCTTTTTATTTTATATTGGAGTATAGCTGATAACAATGCTGTGATAGTTTCAGGTGCACAGAAGAGTGACTCAGTCACATCTATAAATGTATTCATTCAAAGAGGGAGTTTTAAATACCAATATGTCCGACTAAAATTTACTTAATATTTACTACTTGGGGATCATCTAGAAAAAAAATAAAATATTTGGCAGAATTAAAAACAAAAAGAATATACATTATTTGGAATTTGGGGTATTTTGAGAGATTGTTCAAATCATTCAAGAGTTAGCTTTAACTATATTTCTAGTGAAAAAGACTCTTGGGGTCAATTGCTTTCACCTTCTTTTTTACTCTAAACGTACTTGAGCATAAAAACAACCCAAAATGTCCCACAAGGAAGCCAGCACATGTAGTTCCACAGTTCATTTATGCACACAATCTAGACACATTAAAGTTTTACCTTAGAGAAAAATAAATAGACAAAATTAATATTTGAGTAGGGAAGTCCCACATATTTAGATTCTGCTGGCAAGTTATACAGTATGATCAGAATTCAAGCTGGAGAGACATAAACAAGTAATCTTGAGGTTAACTTTCTATAAAACTGCTAAATATGTAAGAAATGAATTGCCAGTCTAGCTTCGATACAGGATACAGGATGCTTGGGGCTGGTGCACTGGGATGACCCAGAGAGATGATGTTTGGAGAGAGGTGGGAGGGGGGGTTCGGGATTGGGAACTCATGGCGGATTCATGTCAATGTATGGCAAAACCAATACAGTATTGTAAAGTAAAATAAAAATAAATAAATAAATAAATAAATAATGAAAAAAACTGCTAAATACTGAGGTTCAAATAAATATATGTTAGTTTCAAATAGCAACAAGTTTCCAGGGTTGTTAGATTTTAAAAAATTGTGCTTAATGGACTTTGCTAGTGATTCAATGACTAAGACTCCATGTTCCTAATGAAAGGGGCCAGGGTTCCATCCCTGGTAAAGGAACTAGATCCTAGTTCAAACAAACAAACAAACGGATCCCACAGGATGCCACTAAGACCAAGCACAGCCAAATAAATAAATAATAATTAGAATAAAAGGGAAAAAATTGTGACCAAGTTATATTTCTATCTTTCTTGACCACCAATCTCCTCTCATTTCCATATGAAACCAATAGCAATTGTCCATCTATTTCTTTAAATACCCCCAGAGAATCTCACTTCCTTTAAAGAAGCCTTCTGGTTTTGTTTGTTTACTCATAATTTTTAGGGATAGAGAGCTGAAGCTTGTACATTTTCCTGTGTGCTTCAGACTTAAATACTTCCTGTATTTTTCCTACACTATTGAGCCCATCTGTTAATTCAAGATACCACCTTTCATTTAGCTGGTGCCCTTTAAGTCATTCTGAATTATGTCGATCCAGGGTGCTTCATACCTAAGACCTCTTTATAGTAAAATAGCATATGACAGAGCTTGATCGAAACTGTCCTGAGGAAAAGCAGGTGCTGTTTAATTCTAAAGGGAAAGCATTGCTTTTTAATTTGATTTTCAAGGTAATTGCTCAGATCCAAACCAGTCAATGCAATGAAAAATTTTATCTGGAATAAATTTTATTATATTATCCTCCAGTTGCTTCAGTAACAACCATAAATTATTCCATTTTGATCATAATAACAAGCATTTTAAAATAAATTGGTCAGATGTCTATGCCTGAGACAAAGCAATGGAGAGGGTGTGTGTGTACATAGACATAAAACAAAGGATGGATTTCATAGATTGCAGTTCTGATATTTTCTTGGCAATAAGATCAGAAGTTATGAACTACATGAACCTGAAATCCTTCCTAGGGGAAAACAGTGCTTCTTTTATTTAGCTCAGGGCTCTCAAAACAAAAGACATCTGTAAAATGTGGCTTCAGATTCCAAAGGTATTTAAGCATGGATATGAAGCACACAAAACATTGTTATTTAAAACATTTTTTAAAAAAATTTTATGTGAATCCATACATGTTCTCATATATGTTTATTTTTAAAATGCAGACTCTTTTCTCTTTTTCACTTTTGCTTGGCTGCTTCATCTACCTCCCCTACTCTCAGCCACAATCACCACTCCTGAAGAGGAAAAGTTTAAATTTTACATAACCTCTGGCTCCTTCTGCCTCTATAACTCAACTTGCTCCTTGCAATGTCTGGATCATGTAGGCCACATAGTCTCAGAAAGTGGGGACTCACAATACTAGGAACTGGAGCTTATCTTCCTCACCCTTGTCCTACTCCTTGCAATCGCCCAGCCCCTGCAAACCTGCTTAATCATGCCTGTCTGTGTATACAAACGGCAACCCCTTTGTTTGGGGTTCAAAGCTTAAAGTGTCAACTCCTTTGGGCCCGCCTGCATGATAAACCTGAGTTCTCCAACTCTCCGAGCGTGGTGCTTGGTTTCTGCAACATTTCTGGAGGCCCCAGTGAGATTCCCTTGAGCCCGGTGGCACAATCAAGCTCGAGTGAAGGAACCCCAGGAGGGAGGAGGAGGTGCGCCACCTGATGGCATTCCAGGTTCTCTTTCAGACCAACGTTCCCACTTTCCGAACAAGCCCCAACCTGACTCCTTGGAGAGACAGACCAACTCACCGGGAATGGCCACAGGATCACGGAAGGCCCCAGGGCCAGTCCCCAGTCAGGTCCTACCCCAGCGGGTAGAAGAGGAGAGTGATCATCTCCTTGGAGCTCTCAGGAAGGGAGCAACAGTTAAGGAAACCTGGGGACTCAGGAGAAGGGAAGCACTGTGATAGCCTCTGAATGATTGTGAGTGCATGATTGTTGATTGAATGGAGTGAGAAAAAAGTTTCTTTTTGAAAACTGCAAAACCAATTCTTTTTTGCATATACAATTAAAAACAACTAGCTTGTTAAAAGTCCTGCCTAGGGAAAAGCTTGAAGTTAACCATTTCCACATCCTTGAAATACACAGACAACTTTGCCTGAGGCCTCAGCCTTAGGCAAATTAGAACTTCAAGCAAAGGAAAAAAAAAGGGGTGTCAAAGAGATATTTTAAATCTCAAACAGAAAACTGTAAGATCTCTGTATTTTTGTATGTCTCAGCGTATATCTTTTGGGTTTTTTTCTGATAATATTGTTGAAGTTGTAAATGAATTCTAATTGAATTGGCCTAAAAAAGTAAGCACTTGAAAATCAAACAATTCTAAATACAAGAAAAATTAACCTAAATAAATTTCAGATTCATGTAAACTGGGAAATATTCAATATTAAATATCTAGTATTAATGCTTGTTTGCTAATCTAATGAGGAAGTAGGATGTATGTTTTTAATGAAGAAGACATAAAAATAAAATTACATTTTATAAAGGGAAAAAAAAGTAGGTCTGACTTACAGGTGGCTGTTACAGTAAGTGGATAAAAAGTTTGTGGAAGGTGGACGCTGAAAAAAAATTTTTTGCATGGTTAGGACTGACTAAGTTTAAAACAAATTTAGTTAAGTTTACCTAAATGAGTTTAAAGTAAGCTGGTACAAACTTGAATTTAGCCTTTCTTTCTGTTAAGAAAATATACTTTCTTCAGATGTTGAACTGCTTTTAATAATAGATTTAAGTTCCTTTACCTCTTAATTGATCTGTTCTATATTTACCTTTGAAATCTTTTGTTACCTTTGGCTAAGTAAATAACTATTATTTCACAGTGACTTTTATGATCCTACTTGAGTGTTAT
This sequence comes from Capricornis sumatraensis, assembly GCF_032405125.1. Classification (NCBI taxonomy): domain Eukaryota; kingdom Metazoa; phylum Chordata; class Mammalia; order Artiodactyla; family Bovidae; genus Capricornis; species Capricornis sumatraensis. Next base: position 100,173,552 of record NC_091092.1, on the reverse strand, counting down.
AAACCCTTTTGATATTTATCCACGAAGCTTCCTAAATAACTTAACTTCTAGCTAACTTTGGGAGGCTTCAGAGGGCCCCTGAGATATCCCAAAGAGCTATTAAGCTACCTGGGTTCACTGGACATGTTAAATTACATCAGAAGTACTGTTGAAGGGGTGATAAATCTTTTCAGGTTATACTGTATGGTTGATGTTACTAATATAGATAGCCTAAAATTATGTGAAATTCATATAGATCTGATATGCCCTGATAAAATATGGTCAATTATAATTTTAGTTATCATATTAAAGAGTTACCACCGGGTTTCTTTGTTAATTACAATAGAATCAGATTTTGAACATGCCTTCTATGGTTTTACTCTCATGCCTTTAGAAAAATACTGCTAGTTCTTCAAAATTTATGGAAAAGACTTTCTAAGATTAAACAGATAAACAAATTTTGTTATTAACAGTAAGTTGGCACCAGACTGGAATTTTGTCTTCTTTCTGTTTAGAGAATAAAGTTTATTTAGAATGCAGCTTTCAATAACAGATTAGGAATTTCTTTAAGTGATTTACATTTGTTTTTAAAATCTTTTTGTTACTTTGGTAAAGTAAATAAACATTCAAGAGTATGGTACATGTAGACAAAGCTCATTCTGCATCTACAAAAAATAATCCCTCACAATTAGACTTGTGCTATCCTGATGTCATTTCTCTGATGGTTAGTGATGTTGAGCATCTTTTCAGGTCCCTTTTGGCCATCTGTATTTCACTTTGGAAAAATGTCTATTTAGGTCTTCCACCCGTTTTTTAATTGGACTGTTTGTTTTCTTGACATTGAGTTGTATGTATTGTTTATATATGTTAGATATTAACCCCTTATCAGTCATATCATTTGCAAATATTTTCTCCCATTCAGTAGGTTTTCTTTTCATTTTGTCAGTGATTTCCTTTGCTGTGCAAAAACTTTGAAGTTTAATTAGGTCCCATTTGCTTATTTTTCCTTTCATTTCCTTTATTTTAGGAGACAGATCTCAAAAAAAAAACACTGCTGCGATTTATGTCAAAGAGTGTTCTACTTATGTTTTCCTCTGAGTTTTATAGTATCTGGTCTTGCATCTAGATTGTTAATCCATTTTGAGTTTATTTTTGTGTATGGTGTTAGGGAGTGTTCTAATTTCACTGTTTTACATGTAGCTGTCCAGTTTCCTCAGTCCCACTTATTGAAGAGACTATCATTTCTCCATTGTGTATTTTTGCTTCCTTTGTTGTAGTCTGCCTGATACTTTTTGGTTGGTTGTTAGACACTGTGAATTTTACCTTACTAGTAGTTAGACATTTTCATGTTCCTAAAAAAAATGTCAAGCTTTGTTCTAGGATGTAATTAAGCTACTTGAAAGTAGTTTGATTATTTGGGGGTTTTGTTTTAAGCTTTGTAAATGAGACCTGAGTACCCTCTAGTGAACGTCTAATTTTTAACTCATGATTCAGTTAATATCCATGTGATTACTCTCTGTCTGCTGTTTTTGGAGAGCTCCTTTCTCCAGCCTCTGGTAGTTCTTTTATACACATTCATTTCACCCCTCAGTTGAGGGGGCCCCATGTAAACCTCTGGAAAACTCTCTTTGGATACTGTCTTCTTCCTTATCAGCTCCTCAAAATTCAACTCAGGGAAATCACTAAGCTTCATCGTGGTTCTCCCTCCCTGCTTTGCTGCCAGGAAATCCTTTTTGAGCAGCAGGTTCAGCTTTCTCAACTCATTTGTTTATCCTCTCTCAGCGACCTATGTCTTCCACTGCTTGATGTCCAATGTTCGAAACTGTTGTTTCCATTCAATTTTTTCTAGTAAAATTGTTTTGCTGCTGCTGCTGCTAAGTCGCTTCAGTCGTGTCCTACTCTATGTGACCCCATAGATGGCAGCCCACCAGACTCCCCCGTCCCTGGGATTCTCCAGGCAAGAACACTTTTTAGGCACGTGTTATTCCATTTTTTAAATTTATTTATTTTTAATTGGAAGACGATTTCCATTTTGAATTGAAGCAGAAGTTCAAAATAATTTTTAACATGATTTATGAAGGCTCAATTATTAAGCTTTTCTTAGCTGATGCAAGAATTCCTTGACAGATCAGTAAATCTGTATATCATTGATAGGTAGTCATGCAATGTGTGATAAAGGTGGCACCATAAATCAGTGTTCAAAAGGATGAATTAATCAGTAAAATGAGTTGGCAAATTACTTAGCTATTTGGGAACAAAATCAATTTATATCCTCACCACGCAATATACTTGAAATAAATTTCAGTTGGAGTAAAGAATGACTGTAAGTCAAAACCAAGCAAATATAAGCAATCCAAGAAGTAAATACAAAAATAGACATGAGTATTTATTTAAGCCCTCCGAGCACAGAATTTCTAAGTTTAAATTTAAGACTGTGTTTGGAAACACAGATCTGATGGATAGAAAGAAAATACTGCAGGTCAAGAATTATTAAATACGAACAAGAAAAGTTGAATTATTTTCAACATTTATACACATTAATAAATTTTTGTAAGTTAAAGAGAATTGAAATGAACACAAAATAAATATGATCTCAAAATATAAATGAGTCCATATTATTAGTATATATCCCTCAAAATTCTAAATATGATTATTAAGTAAGCTTGTGATAAAGTACTGAAAATGGTAGTTAACAAGTAACTGCAAACTAAAAGTAACAATTGGAATCTGTTTTTAAAGAGGTTTAAATCTGTTTAATCTGTCATATTAAAGAAGACTAAGAAAAGATTAAACCCAAAACTGACAAGGAAGGGGAAATGAATTGAGTGTTTATCTGTATTACCAATGAAAATAAAAATAAGAATTATCTTTATGAACACAATTTGGCAATATTTATCAGCAGTCTTAAAAGTGTTCTTCTCTTCTGTTTCTATAATTCCATTTCTGGGCACCTATCCTTAGCAATAATAATTCAAAATGCAAACATTTATTTGTCCATGAAAAAATTCAAATTACAAAATAATGGAAACAGTCTAATATTGATTAAATAAATGACATAGCTAAATAATAAAATGGTACTGCATTATTAATAATGTTCTCAAATAATTTAGAGACAAAATATAGTTATCAAGTTTAAAAAAACAGGAACAAAATCAAATATATAGTAAATACGCTACCATGTTAAAATTTCATGGAACTAGTGGCCAGAATGACATTCACAAATGTGTTATGATCACTGAAAACAAGAATACAGACTACTGCATTTTCCTCCTCATATTTCTCTGCATTTTATGAATTTTCAATGATAAACATACATTATTTTTATAATCGGCAAAACAATAACACTAAAAATTACCAGTCCTCAAGATGAATTTAAAACATGCCACAGAGTCTATTTTATTTTTTAATTTTTTAAAATTAATTATGGTAACTCAGACGGTAAAGAGTCTGCCTGCAGCGCAGGGGACCAGGATTCAATCCCTGGGTCAGGAAGATCCCCTGGAGAAGGAAATGGCAACCCACTCCAGTATTCTTGCCTGGAAAATCCCATGGGTGGAGGAGCCTGGCACGCTACAGTCCATGGAGTCACAGAGTTAGGTATGACTGAGCGACTTCACTTTCACTTTTTCTTTCATTATTGGACCCCTTAGCCAAGAGTGCTGTCATGTCCTGCTCCCCAGCTGCTGCACATGGTGGAGTGTTGCTTTGACCCGGCTTTAGACATGTGAGTTCCCCTGTTTAGTAAGTCATTGCTATCTCTGTCATTGTCTCCAAGCTATTCCTTTAGTCTCGAGGCTGGCAACTGTAAGGGTTGTAGGCCTGCGTGGTGCAGATTGGTGAGTCAGCCATTAGGCCAAGGCAACTCCTGTGAGTGCCAAGATGTTGGGAAATGAGGACAAGGAACAGAAAATTGCTGGGGTGACCTTGAGGTGACCATTCACTAATGTGTGAGGCCGTGTGGCAGCTGTCTACCATGAGATACATCGGTGTCTGTCTCATTCTATTATATCGACAGTATCCTATTAACTGGGCGTCCTCAGTAGCTCAGTAGTAAAGAATCCTCCTGCAATGCAGGAGATGCAGGTTAGATCTCTGGGTCAGGAAGATTCCCTGGAGAAGGAAATGGCAACCTACTCCAGTACTCTTGCCTGGAGAAACCCACGGACAGAGGAGTTTGGGGTCTTCAGTCCATGGGGTCACAAAGAGTCAGACACGACTGAATGACTAAACAACAATTCTGTTAAATACAGAGTCTCCTCCTAGTTTAAAAGTAACAGCCCCACGCTCATGGCTCATTTGATTGCATGGAGATGGCTGGTAAATAAGCCACTGTTGAACAGCTGTGTGTGAGATACAGGACCCCAAGGACATCAATAGACCAAGGGATCCACTTTGTAGGCCATGAAGTTCAGGAATGGGTCAATAAGAATAACACAGCATGGGCATTTCCACCTGCCTCACAACCTGACTGCTGCCGGGTTGTGAATGAGCTGCTTCAACAACAACTGAGATGAGAAACATGCTCCCTCAGCATGTGGACACATCTGAGGAGTGATCCTCCCAGTACCATAGCCTTGGTAACCCAGAGGCAACAAGTCAGCCCCATCTGAGTCCAGCTGTTGACCACGGAAGGACTGTTGCCAACTATTGGTCAGTACAGTAACTCATGTTTGCCACAGGATCTATTCCCTGGGAAGCATATTATAACATGGCCCTGAGATGAGCAGTGGATAGAAAACAAATCCTTCAGCAAGAAGAGAAGCAACTGAAACACCACTATGCAAATGAATAATAATATTATTATAACATTACAGAGAAGCAGGAAGACGGCAATTCCATAACCAAGGGATCAAAAATTTGGAACTTTCCTGGGAGGGACCTGGTTATCTATTTGCATAATGGTGTTCCCTGACCAGTAGCTGGTCATTCAGTGGTCAACAATTGGACTTGGATAGGGTTGACTAGTTGCCTCTGGGTTATCATGGCATTGACACTGATATGATCAGTAAAATTCCTGCTGGATATTTATCTTAAAGAAAGTGGCTGGCTCTGAATTATTTCTCAGCTCAATGTTTACCATGCTCCACTCACTGACAGCTGAATTTGGAGAAGCTTTGGTCATTATTTGCTGAATAATCAAGGGACTCTTTGAGGGGGTAACACTAATAACTCAGCAAGTAGTCTGGAAAAGACCCTAATGCTGGCAAAGATTGAGGGTAGGAGGAGAACAGGGCAACAGAGGAAGAGATGGTTGGATGGCATCACCGATTCAATGGACATGAACTTGGGCAAACTCCGGGAGATGGTGAGGGACAGGGAAGCCTGGTGTGCTGCAGTCCATGCAGTCACAGAGTAGGACAAAACGTGGCAACAAAACAACAATAAGTAGTCTGGATTAAGTGGGCTCCTCACCTGAAACAAAGCCAATTTACCATTCTGAGTTTATCAGGACTTCTGCTAGGACCCTGTACTGTCCTGAATATAACTGAATTTATCTGTGACTCCCTGGGATGGCTCAAGGTCTTTTACACTTTTGGTGCTTCTGGCTGTGCCTTAAGTCTTCCCTGATTCATTCTGTTTTATGAGGACCCAAAGAATCACTTATATATAAGCATCAGTGAGAAGGAATACGTCACGTCCACCCTCGTCCCACAGCAGGTCATATGGCAGACATCTTCCAGTGCAGGAGTATTCTCAGCGTATTCACCATCCAAAACTCTTCACCTATCAAGGACTTCTCCTTCCTGCCCTCTTCAACCTGTGCCTACTTTAACCTGAGTTTCAATTACCATGGTACTATGATTTTCCTGATAGTTGCCAATGCAAGACGAAGCTTTTCTTTGGTTGGACTATTGATAAATGTCTTGGATATTGCTTCCAGATGTTATGGATTTCTGAAAGGATTTGCAAATGTAATTGGACTAATAAGAGGATGAGTTGCTTTCACTGTGACTGGAATCATCCTTAGTCAGTATGCAAAATCTCCCTGGCTTAAAATCATCTTCCTCATGGTAGCCAATGTTGTGACAAGCCTAATCTTCTGCCTTATATTTCTTAAAGTGGAAATTCAAGACTGGGCCAATGAAAGAAAAAACACATATCTCTGAAGGTATAAAATCCTCTTATTGGATGAGATATTGGCTCCTCTGAGACCAAGGTATCTCCCATGTAATTTGGTGGTTTATTATCTGAAGATGAAGTGTGTTCTGTTGTGTCAAGATTTTTACCTGCAAAATGGAAATAATAAAACCTACTTCCTAGAACTGCTAAGTGTTAGAAATAGTAGATACAGAAACCAATCACTTAGTAGCCATACAATAAACTGGAGCTATTATTATAATTACTAGTAGTAATATGTTGTAAAGGCTAAATAGACATTTCTTGCTGACAGATGAGGGATACCACTGAAATCATGTAATTGGTTGCACTCTATGGAAAAACAGGAAACCAATCTGGAGATGCATTTTTGCACACTATTATTTACATATGGCACACAAGTGCGGCTGAGAGGAGCTACCCCACGTCCAAGGTCAGGGGTAGTGGCCAGGAGGAGCTACCCCATGCCCAAGGTAAGGAGCGGTGGCTGCACTTTGCTGGAGCAGCCATGAAGAGATACCTGACGTCCAAGGTAAGAGAAACCCAAGTATTACGGTAGGCACTGAGAGAGGGCATCAGAGGGAAGACAGATTGAAACCTCAATCACAGACAACTAGCCAGTCAGATCACATGTACCACAGCCCTGTCTAACTCAATGAAACTAAGCCATGCCGTGTGGGGCCACCCAAGATGGAAGGGTCATGGTGGAGAGGTCTGACAGAATGTGGTCCACTAGAGAAGGGAATGGCAAACCACTTCAGTGTTCTTGCCTCGAGAACCTCATGAACAGTATGAAAAGGCAAAATGATAGGACATTGAAAGATGAACTTCCCAGGTCGGTAGGTGCCCAATATGCTACTGGAGATCAGTGGAGAAATAACTCCAGAAAGAATGAAAGGATGGAGTCAAAGCAAAAACAACACTCAGTTGTGGATGGGACTGGTGATAGAAGCATGGTTCAATGCTGTAAAGAGCAATATTGCATAGGAACCTAAAATGTTAGGTCCATGAATCCAAGCAAATTGGAAGTGGTCAAACAAGAGATGGCAAGAGTGAACATCAACATTCTAGGAATCAGTGAACTAAGATGGACTAGAATGGGTGAATTTAACTCAGATGACCGTTATATCTGCTACTGTGGGCAGGAATCCCTTAGAAGAAACGGAGTAGCTATCATGGTCAACAAAGGAGTCGGAAATGCAGGACTTGGATGCAATCTCAAAAACAACAGAATGATCTCTTTGTTTCCAAGGCAAACCATTCAATATCATGGTAATCCAAGTCTATGCCCTAACCAGTAATGCTGAAAAGTTCTATGAAGACCTACAAGACCTAACATACAAAAAATATGTCATTTTCATTATAGGGGACTGGAATGCAAAAGTAGGAAGTCAAGAAACACATGGAGTAACAGGCAAATTTGGCCTTTGAGTACAGAATGAAGCAAGGCAAAGGCTAATAGAGTTCTGCCAAGAGAATGCATTGGTCATAGCAAACACCCTCTTCCAACAACACAAGAGAAGACTCTACACATGGACATCACTGAAGTCAGATTGATTATATCCTTTGCAGCCAAAGATGGAGAAGCTGTATACAGTCAGCAAAAACAAGACCAAGAGTGGACTCTGGCTCAGATCATGAACTCCTTATTGCCAAATTCAGACTCAAATTGAAGAAAGTGGGGAAAACCACTAAACCATTCAGGTATGACCTAAATCAAATCCCTTATGACTATACAGTGGAAGTGAGAAATAGATTTAAGGGACTAGATCTGATAGAGTGCCTGATGAACTATGGACAGAGGTTCATGACACTGTACAGGAGACAGGGAGCAAGACCATCCCCATGGAAACGAAATGCAAAAAAGCAAAATGGCTGTCTGGGGAGGCCTTACAAATAGCTGTGAAAAGAAGAGAAGTGAAAAGCAAAGGATGAAAGGAAAGATATACCCATTTGAATGCAGAGTTCCAAAGAATAGCAAGGAGAGATAAGAAAGCCTTCCTCAGCAATCAATGCAAAGAAATAGAAGAAAACAGTAGAATGGGAAATTCTAAAACTCTCTTCAAGAAAATTAGAAATACCAAGGGAACAATTTTATGCAAAGATGGGCTCAATAAAAGACAGAAATGGTAGGTACCTAACAGAAGCAGAAGATATTAAGAAGAGGTAGCAAGAATACACAGAAGAACTGTACAAAAGAGGTCTTCATGACCCAGATAATCACGATGGTGTGATCACTCATCTAGAGCCAGACATCCTGGAATGTGAAGTCAAGTGGGCCTTAGGAAGCATCACTATGAACAAAGCTAGTGGAGGTGATGGAATTCTGGTTGAGCTCTTTCAAATCCTGAAAGATGATGCTCTGAAAGTGCTACACTCAATATACCAGCACATTTGGAAAACTCAGCAGTGGCCACAGGACTGGAAAAGGTCAGTTTTCATTCCAATCCCAAAGAAAGGCAATGCCAAAGAATGCTCAAACTACTACACAATTGCACTCATCTCACACTCTAGTAAAGTAATGCTCAAAATTATCCAAGCCAGGCTTCAGCAATACATGAACCATGAACTTCCAGATGTTCAAGCTGGTTTTAGAAAAGGCAGAGGAACCAGAGATCAAATTGCCAACATCCACTGGATCATGGAAAAAGCAAGAGAGTTCCAGAAAAACCTCTATTTCTGCTTTATTGACTATGCCAAAGCCTTTGACTGTGTGGATCACAATAAACTGTGGAAAATTCTAAAAGAGATGGGAATACCAGACCACCTGACTTGCCTCTTAAGAAACCTGTATACAGGTCAGGAAGCAACAGTTAGAACTGGACATGGAACAACAGACTGGTTCCAAATATGAAAAGGAGTACATCAAGGCTGTATATTGTCACCCTGCTTATTTAACTTATATGCAGAGTATATAATGAGAAATGCTTGGCTGGAGGAAGCACAAGCTGGAACCAAGATTGCCGGGAGAAATATCAATAACCTCAGATATGCAGATGACACCACCCTTATGGCAGAAGGGAAGAAGAACTAAAGAGCCTCTTGATGAAAGTGAAAGAGGAGAGTGAAAAAGTTGGCTTAAAGCTCAACATTCAGAAAACGAAGATCATGGCGTCCAGTCCCATCACCTCATGGGAAATAGATGGGGAAACAGTGGCTGACTTTATTTTTCTGGGCTCCTAAATCACTGTGGATGGTAATTGCAGCCATGAAATTAAAAGATGCTTAGTCCTTGGAGGGAAAGTTATGACCAACCTAGACAGCATATTAAAAAGCAGAGACATTACTTTGCCATTAAAGGTCCGTCTAGTCAAGGCTATCATTTTTCCAGTGGTCGTGTATGGATGTGAGAGTTGCACTATAAAGAAACCTGAGTGCCAAAGAATTGATGATTTTGAACTGTGGTGTTGGTGAAGACTCTTGAGAGTCCTTTGGATTGCAAGGAGATCAACCAGTCTATCCTAAAAGAGATCAGTCCCGGGTGTTCATTGGAAGCACTGATGCTGAAGCTGAAACTCCAATACTTTGGCCACCTGATGTGAAGAGCTGACTCATTTGAAAAGACCCTGATGCTGGGAAAGATTGAGGGTCAGAGGAGAAGGGGACGACAGAGGATGAGATGGTTGGATGGCATCATCGACACAATGGACATGGGTTTGCATGGAGTCCTGGAGTTGGTGATGGATAAGGAGGCCTGGTGTGCTGCGGTTCATGGGGTCGCAAAGAATCGGATGCAACTGAACGACTGAACTGGACTGAACTGATTTACATACTTGCTCCTCCTAATAGTATTATTTTAAACGAGATGCTTAGAGGGGCAAGGTCTTCACCTAAAGAATACTTTTTAAAAAATCACTTTACTGAGGCATGACCAATATACAAAAGTTGTAGATATTTAATATATACAATTTAATGTGTTCGGGGCGAAAGCACACACCTGTGAAGCCATCATCTCTGTTAATGCCATAAACTTATATATCACTTCTGAATGTTCCCACATCCTTTGGTTTTTATTTCCTTTTGTCATAAGAGCACTTAATATAAGATCTACTTTAGAAATTTTTAAAGTATACAGTACAGTATAGTTGATCACAGGCTCTAGGTTGTAAAACAGCTATAAAATTTAATTTGTGTAACTGAAACTTTGTCCCATTTGGTCAAACCTCCCCATTTTCCCCTTCATCTAGCCCTGAGAAACCACCATTCTACTCTCTGCTTCTATGTGTTTGACTAATTTAGGTTCCACATATAGTTTAGTTAGTTAGTTAATTGCTCAGTTGTGTCCAACTCTTTGCGACCCCATGGACCGTAGCCCACCAGGCTCCTCTGTCCATGGGGATTCTCCAGGCAAGAATACTGGTGTGGGTTGCCATGCCCTCTTCCAGGGGATCTTCCCAACCCGAGGATTGAAGCCAGATCCCCACATTGCAGGCAGATTCTTTAGTATCTGAGCCAGCAGGGAAGCCCCCACAGATAGGTGAGATAGTGCAAAATTTTTCTGTGTCTGCTGTGTTTCACTTGGCAAGAAGAAACTTCTGAGAACACAATTTAATAATGTAGCAAGTGGTCTAAAGAGTGATTTGGGAGCAACAGGAATCATCCTAGAATAACCTCCAATCTTCCTTACTTTACCTATGGGTATGGTCATCAATAATAATAATGAAATCATAAAATTTAAGGCACAGACAAATTCTTGAATATCTTCCTTTCCACCAAAACTTCAGAGAGGGAAACCAAGACCCAATGAGCTGAAGGAATCTCCTTGAGGTATATCAGACGCAGGCCTAGAAGCCAGATCAGGCTTTGGGGTTCCCAGTTGAACCTTCCCTGATACTATATTTCAAGATGAGGTGAGAAGGAAGATATCTGCAAAGGTGATAGTGATGCTGCTAAAGAGAAGTCCCATAGGTGCAAAGTCTTCTCTTCACCTTGTTCTACAGAGGGACATTGATTTGCCATAGCGTGGTGTTATGGGCTGAATTATGTCCCCATCCCCACCCCCTCAACCTGCCAAATTTGAATGTTGACGACTTAACCCACAGTACCTGAGACTGTAACACTATCTGGAGACAAGGTCTTTAAAGAGGTCAGTAAGTTAAAGTGGGATCATTAGAGTAGGTGCTAATCTAATATGACTAGCGTCCTTTTAAGAAGAGGAGGTTAAGAAGCAGACAGCACAAAGTGATCACCATGTAGGGACACAGCTAGAAGGCGGCCATCTGCAAGCCAAAGAGAGAGACTTCAGAAGGAATTAAACCTGCCAACACCTTGATCTTGAACTTCCAGCCTCCAGTTCTGTGAGGCAGTAAGTTTCTGTTATTTAAGCCACCAGTCTCTGGTATTTTGCCATGGCAGTCTGAGTAAACTAATATATATGGCAATTTTGAACTTTTTATGAAAGCAATTAGCCAGTTATTTGCATTGATTCATCTTGCTGATTAGAACTGGTCCTGATCACTTGTGCCCTTCTCATGGGGAAATCTTTCATGAGTGAAGGCCTGGGAGAAAGGAAAGAAGTGCAAAGATGAATCAACCAAGGAATTCAACCCTAAACAAAGTAGAAGAGGATAGAGAATGAAGTTGGTTAAAAACTGACAGACAATATAGGGAAAATATCACCCTTGTGAGTGAATTTTTTCTTGGGTTTAGGAAAATTTTCTTTTTGTTTACAGAGATTTCAATGTTGATCGAAATGGATTTCCCTCCCTTAAAGCCTTTCACCTGCAACTTCTTTTTTATTTAAAATTAATTAATTTACTTTAGTTGGAGGCTAATTACTTGACAGGATTGTGGTGGGTTTTGCCATACATCAATATGAATCAGCCGTGGGTATACATGCGTCCCACCATCCTGAATCCCTTCACGCCTCCCTCCCCACCCATTCCTCTGGGTTGTCCCAGAACACGAGTTTGGGTGTCTTGCTTTCTGCATCGAATTTTCACTGGTCATCTATTTTACATACACCTGCATCTTCTTTATCATTGTATTTAATTACATAATAACTACATTTTGCATTGATTTTATAGGTGGAAAAAGCAAGGCTTCCATGGTTCAATGCATATGAAATTATAAAAACTCCTCATCATCCTGTACATAACAAATCACATCAACTGAAAAATAGCAAGATATTTATTTTGATCTGCTATGACATGTCACAAAGAAGCCCGTGTCACTTGTGTGCATACAAGCAGCTTTAACCTGCAAATGAGTATGTTCTCATTGTGAAAGCAGGCCACTCTTGGACACTCGATTTCACCAATTAACTGAGTGCCTGCCCACTTATTATTTACCTCAAAGAAAAGATTTATGCCTCTGGCTCAAATCAGTATATATTTGTTTTTTAAGATGTTGATTACAGCTTAACTTATTTCTTGCTTTATTGTTTGCTCTCTTTCACAAAGGTAATGATGACCTGAGAAAGAAAGGATAACTAGTGTATATTCAGATAGAGACTTGTTTTAACTTAGAAACCTTTGACAAATAGAGTTACTGCATTTTCAACCTACGTATTTACATGTCCAAGACTAAAAATGCCTGTACTTTTTATTCCCTGTTTATCAGTATTTTAGCAAGAAACATCAAGGCCTACAGAATCAAGGTGCTTTTGTAGGGTGTTGTAGATGAACTTTTATTTTTAAATTATGTCTTACCTTATCATCAAATAATTTCTTCATAACTTAGACACAACGCATATCTCATGGTAACTCTCCAGCAACTGATTATATAAGCCCTGATGGCAAACTTATAATTATGAAGGAGTCTTTTTTTCTTTTCAGACAGAGAAAAAGCTTCTGGGATAAGTCTCTCAAGGTTAAGATGTCATATTTCTAGCTTTTTCTTTGAGATCATGTAAATTAAAACTGAAGCTGAAAAACGGTATGTCAAATATTGTCTAGTGATTTCAAATACCCTGAGTTCATTAGAACAGCAAAATACTTGCTAAGAATTTATCAGAAACTGAACAAAGTGGTACCTACCAGGTGAAGCAAAGTATATTTAATATGCAGCTTAATTAAAGAGTAAAAGATTGTGATGATCATATGAATCATATATTTTCATAAGACAGAGGGAGGGGATATACGTACATATATAGATGATTCACTCTGTTGTACAGCAGAAACTAACACAACATTGTAAAGCAATTATACATTAATTAAAAAAACAACAAAAAAGTGTCAATAGAAATCTGGGTAGGCCATAATAAATTATAGTAAAAATCCTTGCAATTTTAACTTTTGGAATGTTCTTGAGAGAATGAAGATTTAGTTTGAGTAGAAGTTTGAGTGCCAGGCAATTGTGTGCATGAAATTTAGATTTCATGATGACTCATCAGATGGCTTTATGTAACTTTGGGCTTTAGTTCTTTCACACCATGGAAGGAATTACAATTTATTTTCTCACATAAATCTTGGTAAATGTGGGTTTAAAAAAATCAGTCCATCAACCCAAAGTATTTTATTTGGAGCCTTCTAGGCACATGTGGTCCCTCTGGTTCGTGACATTTTCAAAACAGACACAAAGAATGATTAAGAATAAGTCATTTGCATACAAACATGATGAGGTGGTCTTCTGTTCAAAAAGCATTTTAGTTTCCAGAGTTTGGGGACCTAGAATCATGAAACAGAGGAAATACAGTTCCAATTCCTCAAGTCAAATGCATCCACTCTCTGGGAGTTAAAAAGAAAATTTTCCTTCTTTTTACCACACAGAGGATGCTTTCTTGGCAGACTGAAACACCACCTAACAGCCTTTATTTAATTTTGGATTAAGTGCATTCTGCTGGGAGAGTGAGACTAATGACAATATGTCAATTCTCATAGTTATCAAGAAAAGCAGTCGCAACAGTTTTAACAGAAATTTTGTCAGAATTTAATATCTCAGGGTTTCTTATTCGCAAAGTCTCTGCTGTTTCTTATAGCTGTGCCATCCAGTTAGTCAATCTGTTTACAATCTCTATAAGCATAGGACAGAGATAGACTGGTAGATATAGGTGTGGAACTGTATGGATAACTCTTGTGACAAACTGCTTTGGTTTCAGTTCATATATGATGTGCAAGGATATTATGAAAATAAACCAATTTCCTCTTCCAAAACTTTGTTAAAAGCTAAAAGCACAAAAGGTTGTACTGGCTATCTCACCACCTTCATCTGACTTCTGAAGCTTTCTTAACCTGCAAACAGTTCTCATACTTCTCTGGGAAACCTATATGTTACTGTACCAGTTCAGTTTTTGCTACACAGCAAACTACTCCAAAATTAAATTACTTAAAACTCCCATTGTTTAATGAGCAATTCTGTGGATTGGCAGTTTGGACTGGGACTGGTTTCTGCTGATCTTGACTAGGCTTCCTTATTGGTCTAAGGCGAGGGTTAGAAAACTTTTTCTGTAAAGGGCCAGATGTAACTATCTTGGATTTTTAAGGCAATACTATCTCTGTCATGATTATGCAATCCTGCCAGTATAGCACTAGAGCCATAGATAGAAGTGAATGAATGAGCTTGGCTGTTTTCCAATAAAACTTTATTTACAAAAACAGGCAGCTAGCCAGTCAACCTCTGGTCTAGGGTCAGTTGTTTGTCTGCTGTGAGCTGACTGGTCTAGAAGGGCATCAGCTGAAATGATGAATGTTTTTCAAGCTTCTGTTAACATCTTGTTTGCTCACTCCCCATCAACCAAAGCAAATCACCAGACCAACGCAAATTCAAGGGCTGCAGAAATAGACTACCCCTCTTGATGGGAGGGGAAGTATTTGTGGCCATTTGTGATCCTTTAGCTCCCAGCCAGTCATAGTTGACTTATCTTAATGATCTTTGGAAATACACAGCTAGGGCTCATAGTAGCCAGGCATAGACAGACTGCCTGTGTTGATCTTGAATTCTGCCTCTGCTGGCAGAGCTAAAATTCACAAAATCTCTTTGAAGGGTTCTACTTTCTAGGATTTGGGCAGATGGCCCTGGAGAGATTGCCACCCTATGCATCTTTTTAAAAACGTTTCATTTTATATTGCAGTATAGGTGGCGCCAGTGGTAAACAATCTGACTGCCAATTCAGGAGATGCAAGAGACATGGGTTCCATCCCTGTGTCAGAGAGATCCCCTGGAGTAAGAAATGGCAACCCACTCCAGTGTTCTTGCCTGGAAAATTCCATGGACAGAGGAGCCTGGCGGGCTACAGTCCATGGGGCAGCAGAGAATGGGACACGACTGAGTGTACACACACACACACACACACACACACACACACACATAACCGATTAACAATGTTGTGATAGTTTCAGGTGCACAGCAGATCTACTCAGCCATGCATATATTTGTATCCACACTCTATGCATCTTATGTGTATTAAATGACCAGGTAGGCTAACCTAAGAATGAGAAAGCATCAACCACCACCAATAGCATATCTTTCACCATTAGAACCACTTCTTTGGAATAAACTATAGGGAAGCACCTGTCCTCGGGGGTATCCAAAGTGCAGTCAGGCCACAGAAAGACCAACTTATAGCTCTGATTTACTATCTGCCATCTTGCCAAGCACCTTAGAACCCAAAGGGCACCACTGTGTCTGTTGGCTGCTCTCACACCACACACAGTACTTTCATGTTGTTGTGTAATGGTCTCTTCATGACTGTTCTATTTGTTCCATGTCATTGAGAGTGGGAGCAGGCCTTATCTAACCAATATCTACTCAAGGGCCACTCAGATGTAAATTTAGGGCACAGATGTAAGTACAGCAGAGGGGAGAGAAAGTATAGACACAGAGGGCACATGCTTAGGAATGTAAATCTTAGGGAAGTATTACTCAGGCCTGTTAACGACAACATGAAAACATCTCAAATCAAATGCATACAGTTTCATGACTTGCATGGAAGAAATCTTTCATCAGCTGAGTCTCTGCCATCTTATCTGCCCATCTTTAAGAACTTGGCTTACATTCCCTTATTTACTCTTCCTAAGAAGCCCATGGTATATGTATTATTGTGCCCATTTTACAGATCAGAAAACCAAGACTCAGAAAAGTTCAGTCAATTGCCCTAGGCCATTCAGCTAGTAAATGACAGAATCAAGATCAAAGCTCAAAACATGTTCTGACAACTCTGCTTCCTCCAAGATGGGTTATATGGGTGTTTCTTCCTTCATATTGTCTCATTCCTTCTTATCAGGCAACATTAACTTTCCAAGTGTTTGACACCCAAACTTTCCTTTACACTTTGGTCTGATGAGTTTTCAAGACTATGCAGTGATCATGAGAAACAAACGGTAGTTGGAGTTTGGACCATGACACATGACACACTCTCTACTCTGTATTCAGAATCTTGTCATCTCTTATTAGAATTAAGAGAGACCCAAAGAAATAGTCCATCTTGTCTGGCCCTCACTCCAAGGTTGAGAACCTTCCTCAGTCTCTCTCAGATTGCTATCTTGTTCCTTTCTCAAGGATCTCTGGCAGAAAATCCATACCTTTCTCCTTGCATACCTCTTCCAGGGTTTTCTCTTGAAAGAAAGGATTTTTTTTTCTAATGAAGATCTAAAGTTATTGCAGTTTTGACTTAAATCTTTTACTCTATTTCTGTCTTCTAAGAAGATAAAGAAAAGTGACCCAACTTATCCCCATGAAAATTCTACTATATGTTTAAAGACAGTAATTGTGACTTAGATGAGGGAAACAATGGAAACAGTGAAAGACTTTATTTTCTTGGACTCCAAAATCACTACAGATGGTAACTGCAGCCATGAAATTAAAAGATACTTGCTTCTTGGAAGAAAAGCTATCACCAACCTAGATAGCATATTAAAAAGCAGAGACATTACTTTGCCAACAAAGGTCCGTTTAGTCAAAGCTATGGTTTTTCCAGTAGTCATGTATGGATGTGAGAGTTGGACTATAAAGAAAGCTGAGTGCCAACGAATTGGTGCTTTTGAACTGTGGTGTTGCAGAAGACCTTTGAGAGTCCCTTGGAATGGAAGGAGATCTAATCAGTCCATCCTAAAGGAGATCAGTCCTGAATAGTCATTGGAAGAACAGATGCTGAAGCTGAAACTCCAATACTTTGGCCATCTGATGTGAAGAGCTGACTCATTTGAAGAGACCCTGATGCTTGGCAAGACTGAAGGCAGGAGAAGGGGACGACAGAGGATGAGATGGTTGGATGGCATCACCGACTCGATGGACATGAGTTTGAGCAAGCTCTGGGAGTTGGTGATGGACAGGGAAGCCTGGTGTGCTGCAGTTCATGGGGTTGCAAAGAGTCGGACATGACTGAGCAACTGAATTGTTATCATTCCTTTGGCTCCTCTTGATTTCCTCTACTTCCTCAGCTAGTTTTTGGCATCCTTTAAGAATAATAATCATATTATTATTAACATAATAATCATAATAATAATCATATATGTCTTTATCTTTAGAGACTACTTATTTACAAAGACTAGACTGACGGTCATAATTCCATCTCTTAAGAGATGAGCCTTTGGACTTGATCATGCGAAGCAATAAAAAGAGCAAGGAATTTGGAATTAGATAGTCTAGGTTTCGGCCCTGGGTCTGCTGATGATTAGTTTATTTCCTTCTGGGCCTCAGTTTTTCCTTAAATATATTTTATTTGTTCTCTTTCTTTTTGGAGGGAGGCACAAGAGATGTAGATCCTATCCCTGGGTCAGGAAGATCCCCTGGAGTAATGAAATGGCAACCCATTTCTGTATTCTTGTCTATGGGAAATCCCATGGACAGAAGAGGCTGATGGGCTACAGTCCATGGGGTCACAAAGAATTGGACACAACAGAGAGCACACACGTATATTTTGACATTTGGGAAGTTTTATGTTTTTGTTGGAATCTAGTATTTAGTTACTGTGACAAAAAGAATAATGCCTTCTCCAAAGGTATCCATGTCTTAATTCCTAGAACTTATGAATATTTTATATTACATGGTAAATGGAAGTCTCAATGGACATGAGTTTGAGCAAGCTCTGATAGATGGCAAAGGACAGGGAAGCCTGGCATGCTGAAGTCCATGGGGTCACAAAGAGTAGGATGCACTGAGTGACTGAACAACAACAACAACAAAGGGGAGTTAAGGTTGCAGATGGAATTAGAGTTGTTAGTTAGCTGACTTTAACATAAGGAGATTATTCAGGACTGCCTGGCTTCCCAGGTGGCACAGTGGCCACCTGCCAACGTAGGAGACATGGGTTTGATGTTTGGGTTGGGAAGATCCCCTGGAGGAGGACATCGCAACCCACTCCAGTATTCTTGTCTGGAAAAATCCCACGGACAGAGGAGCCTGATGGGTTATAGTCCAAAGAGTTGAGCACGACTGGGCACATACACTCTTGCATTATTCAGGGCTATCTGCATGGCTCAATGTAAACACAACAGTCCTTAAGTGGAAGAGGGAGAAAGGAGAGGCAGAGGGAGATATGATGATGGAAGCAAGGTCAGAAGGATGCAATGTGAGAAGCACTTGACTCACATGATGAGCTTTGAAGATGGAGAAAGGGGACCATGAGCCAAGGGATGTGGTATCGCTAGAAGCTGGAAAGGCAAGGAAATGAAGTCTCCTCTAGCATCTCCAAAAGAAATTGGGCACTACCAGCACCTGGATTTTAGCCCAGTGAGACCTATTTTGGACTTCTGACCTCCAGAACTGTAAAACAATAAATTTATATTGTTTAAGCTGTTCTTTACCAACTGAGCCACCAGGAAAGCCCTTAAGCTGCTAAGTTTGTGATAATTTGTGATGACAGCAATAGAAAATGAATATGATTACCTATACACTGTCTTTATCAATAACCTTAATCCTTTTTTACTTATATTGTCTACAATGAGCAATTTTCAAGTTACTCATAAACACTTTCTAACCCCTCTGCCTCCCCTAGTAAATAATTTTGATCCCAGTTTATGTATATGTAAGACAGTCAGTAAATTTATCCTACTTTCTGTGTATTCTCTCTCATTCAATTTTTTGAACACTACATTTACATGGTCAGAGATAACCATTACAAACTACTTTCTTCCTTATCACTATGATTTTAGTCTTAGGTCATTTTTTGGTTTTCCAAAGCTTATTTTTTAGTAGATTTTTTTTCAGAAGGGGCTTATGAGAATAATATTCCCCAAATTCTTATAGATTTTGCAACAGTTTGCCTGTGGCCTCTATATTTAAAGGTCAGTTTGGTTGCTTATCAGAAACCTTGGCTCACATTTTCTTTCCCTTAGCATCATAAATGGAGAAGACTCTTGAGAGTCCCTTGGACTGCAAGGAGATCAAACCAGTCAATCCTAAAGGAAATCAACCCTGAATATTCATTGAAAAGACTGATGCTGAAGCTGAAACTCCAATACTTTGGCCACTTGATGCGAAGAGCCGACTCATTGGAAAAGACCCTGATGCTGGGAAAGATTGAGGGCAGGAGGAGAAGGGGATGACAGAGGATGAGATGGTTGGATGGTATCACCGACTCAGTGGACATGAAGTTGAGCAAACTTCAGGAGATAGTGAAGGACAGCGGAGCCTGGCATCCTGAAGTCCACAGGGTTGTAAAGAATTGAATGCGACTTAGTGACTGAACAAGAACAGTGTCATAAATATGCTGACTCCATTGCCTTTGGGCATAAATAGTCTAATGTCAATCTGATTTCTCTCCCTCATCAATGACATGGTCTTCTAGCTTGAAAACACCAATAATTTTCTTAGCATATGTCTTAATGCTGACTGTTTTGGTGAATTGTCCTGAATGGCTTTCCAAGTGTCCTTCATTTTTTTTCAGGAAGATTTTCTTGAATTCCTTCCTGAGCTTTGCTGTCTCACTTATTCTTATTTTTCCTTGCCTCTAGAGCAACTCTTTCTATTCATGTGGGTCTATTTATTAGGTCAGCTTTGAGAGTTCTTAGGGCCCACACCACTCCAGTGAAACTGTACCTTAACATGATTCCTAGATTGGAACCTAGAAATACCCTTGCTAGTTTTAGCTCTTCTCAGGTTGACTCCTGATCTTTCCACGCTAAGGGGCATTTTGGAGAAATCAATGGGCAATTTTTGGATTATCTCTTTCTTGTGGTCACTGAAAATTCCCATTCTTTCCCCCTCTTTTCCCCTGGACAGTGGCTGGTTCTATACCAGTCTTGTTGGTGGTGGTGTTTTGTCCCAAATCTGTTTCTCTTTCAGAGCTGATGAGGACACCTTGCCACCTGCTTTTATTATAGATGTTTTTAGATTT
This sequence comes from Capricornis sumatraensis, assembly GCF_032405125.1. Classification (NCBI taxonomy): domain Eukaryota; kingdom Metazoa; phylum Chordata; class Mammalia; order Artiodactyla; family Bovidae; genus Capricornis; species Capricornis sumatraensis. The sequence continues at coordinate 100,153,262 of NC_091092.1, read as the reverse complement.
ACTATCTTAGTTTCTCTTTATTTTGTGTGTGTGTGTGAGCAGATTCAAAAGATATGCTGCTGCCAGCACCAGTACCTTCCTAGGATTCCCTTCAATAAAATGAGATTGATAAATGATAGTAATAAAACTTATCTTGTGCCACAAGGTTGTTACAGAAATCAAGTGAGATAATGTCCATAACATGTATAAGACACGGGATAATCCACACATGTTTCTTTGAATTGCTTGTGGGAAAGACTATAGCCCTTTCATTGCTCAGACCACATTCAATGCAGCCTCCACCCAATAGACATTCACAAGCTCACTTTCGTGATCATTGATGGCTCACTGTCACATGGAGGTAAGGAGCAATCAGACCCCATACACTGAAATCAAAACTCTTGTATTTCCAGAGGATTAATGCTATACTGTTAAACTACGCACTGGAAACACACAAGTATTTAACACAAGTATTTAACATCTTAGTACTCTAATCCTCAGTACAACATTCCAGAAGCAAAACCTGATGAAGATGAAGATAAGGAAGAGGAATAAAGGGAAGAAGGAGAAAGTTTAAATAAAATAAATTGGCTGAATAAAAGAAGTCCATGGGAAAAGGGAAATTCATATTGTCATGGTTAGATTTTCTCCAAAATGTTCCCAGATTTAAAACTACAGCTGTACTACACAAAACAGAATGAAATTAGAACACCATGTGACTCAGATGGTAAAGCATCTGCCTACAATGCGGGAGACCTGGGTTCGATCCTTGGGTCAGGAAGATCCCTTGAAGAAGGAAATGGCAGCCCACGCCAGTACTCTTGCCTGAAAAACTCCACAGACTGTCTGCTGAGGAGCCTGGTAGTCTACAGTCCATGGAGTCACAGAGTCGGACATGACTGAGAGACTTTCACTTAACCCCACACACAAAAATAAACTCAAAATAGATTAAAGTCCTAAATGTAAGGTTTGATACTATAAAACTCCTAGAGAAAAACATTCGGCAGACCACTCTTAGACATAAAGCACAGCAAGATCTTTTTCGATCCACTGCCTAGAAAATGAAAACAAAAGCAAAAATAAACAGGACTTAATTAAACTTAAAAGCTTTTGCACAGCAAAGGCTATCATAAACAAAACTAAAACAATGGGAGAAAATATTTGCAAATGAAGCAACCGACCAGGGATTAATCTCCAAACTATACAAACAGCTCATGCAGCTCATATCAGAAAAACCAAAAACCCAGTCAAAAAATGGACAAATCTAAATAGACATTTCACCAAAGAAGACATACAGATGGCCAACAAATGCATGAAAAGATACTCAACATCACTCTTTATTAGTGAAATTTAAATAAAAACTACAATGAGGTATCACCTAACAGTGGTCATAATGACCATCATCGAAAATCTACAAACAATTAATGCTAGAGGTGTGGAAAAAAGGGAGCCCTCTTACACTGTTGGTGGGAATGTAAATTGGTACAGTCACTATGGAGAACAGTATGGAGGCTCCTTAAAAAACTAAAAATAGAGCCACCATATGATCCAACAAGGGCTTCACAGGTGGCACTAGTGGTAAAGAACCCACCTGCCAATTCAGGAGACATAAGCTACACAGCTTCGATTCCTGGGTTGGGAAGATCCCCTGGAGGAGGACATGGTAACCCATTCCAGTATTCTTGCCTAAAGAATCCCATGGACAGAAGAGCCTGGTGGGTTATAGTTCATAGGGTCTCAAAGGGTCAGACACTACTGAAGTGACTTAGCATGCATGCACATTAGGTCCAGCTATTCCACTCATGGGTATACAACTGGAGAAAATCATAATTTGAAAGTATGCATGCACCCCAATGTTCATGGCAGCACTATTTACAATATCCAGGACACAGAAGCAATGTACATGGCCATCAAGAGAGGAATGGATAAAGAAGATGTGGTACATATATACAATGGAACATTACTCAGCCTTAAAAAGGGATGAAATAATGCCATTTGTAGGGACCTGGATGGACCTAGAGACTGTCATACAAATTGAAGTAAGTTAGACAGAGAAAGACAAATATCATATAATTTCACTTATATGTAGAATCTAGAAAAACGATACAGATGAACTTATTTGCAAAACAGAAATAAAGTCATAGATATAGAAAACAAACTTATGGTTTATCAAGGAGGGAAGGGGGTGGGATAAACTGGGAGATTAAGACTGACATATAAACACCACTGTGTATAAAACAGATGACTAATAAGAACCTACTGTATAGCACTCTACTAAGTAGAATTCTACTACTTGGTGCTCTGTGGTGACCTAAAGGGAAAGGAATCTTTAAAAGAGAGGATATATGTATATGTATAACTGATTCACTTTCCTGTACAGCAGAAACTAACACAACATTGTCAAGCAACTATACTTAAACAAAAATTAATAAAGAAATTAGAAATATAGAGAATGGCCCCCAAAACCCAACAGCTGTAAAACCCCTATAGTTATTGACATAAATTTACTTTTAAAATGATTTTTTTTTTAAATGAGCTCAATAGAAATAGCTAAAAAGAGAATGGTAAAAGTGACAAAAATCAACAAAATATGGAAATCCATTTTAAAGATGCCAGAGGCAAGATTTGGGTACTGAAAAAATAATGGAAGTATGCAAGCATATTACAGAACAACAAAGCTCTTGTCAGTTTCCTGACTCCTTATGGTAATTATCCTGAAAGGTCAGAGAAGAGTTCTCCTGACTATGCAAGCTAAGACAATAAATGCTGTATTAAAGGCAGTAGAGGGCGCTGGAGAACAATAGGTTTGTGTCTGCAGGTCCTGGATAGAGCAGAGGAGGCCATAGGAGCTCACCCCTCTGGACTCTTCCTCCCTCCCTGCCTAGGAAATCTGAAAAAAGCCTGGTGGATTTGCTGGCTAGCTTCATTTCTGCAGCCTTCAGTCCCCACCATCCACCTCCCCTGGCAGTTGGGCCCCTTTCTCTACACTTTGCTGGCAAGTCTCTGACCAAGGTCACCAAAAACTCCCCATAATGCCACTAAATCCTCTAGTCTTCACACAGTCCTTGGCTGGATGATGCACTGCTGGCTACCCCCTGGATCTTCGCCAACTCCCACTTCCTCAACTCCTTCTTTCCTGATTTTGTCTCAGCGTCTCGGACAGAAACCACTCAGATGTCTCCAGCAGGGCCTGTTTTCTACTTGCCCCTTAAATGTGGGTGGTTCTAGGGTCCCCTGAAAGGTTTGCTTATTCTCATGGCTTCCACTGCCCTTTCTGTGCTGACTACTGCTATACCTGTGTCTGGTTTTGGCTTCCATCTTGCCCAGCCCAGCCAAGTGCTTCTAAGGATTTAGCACTCCACCTACTGCAGACTGTGCAGGGAAACTTACAAATAGCCCATTTTACCACCACCTCCAGAATCTAAACACCTAACCTCATCTGCAAGTCACTTGTCCCTTCTTTCTCTCTTCCTCCTCCCATTATGCTTTCATCTAACCCTTAGGAGATGACAGATGTCACCAATGGAAGAACAATCTTGGTCTTCAGGTATGATCACATCGTTCTACTAGTAAATGTGAAGTGTTCACTCAGATGCTCCCTGCTCTGTGAGTACTACCTTGTCCAGCCAATTTCAAACATCTTTCACTTCCCCACCAGCCTTCCCAAACCCCTTTACCTTGCTCTACTTTTTCTTTTTTCCATAATACTTACCACCTTCTGGCATACTGTACAATTAACTTCTTGATTATATGCATTTTTGTTGTCTGTCTCCCAGCTAGAATGAAAGCTACAAAAGGGCAGAAATGTTTGTTTTATTCTCTGGTGTATCCCCAGTGCTTAGTGCTAAACTTTCAATAATTCATTTTTGCATGAATAAGTGAATAAAGCAATAACACAAGAGCAATTCACGAGGCATATGAGAATCAGAAAGAGATACAGGATGCAAATGAGTCCAGAGGATATGTTTCAAAATTCCATCCATTATAGTGTGATAAGCACTAGTAGGGTATTATTAGGGGGTTCCCTTGTGGCTCAGAAAGAATCAACCTGCAATGCAGGAGACCCAGGTTTGATCCCTGGGTCGGGAAGAGGGTATTATCAGTGGCTATGCAAAAAAGAATAATCAGTGAGCTTAAAAATGGCCCCAGCTAGTATATTAGATGAATACTTTCAAGTCAGAAATACTACGCTATATTGTATGTTCAGATCCTGAAATTTGTGTGGTTTGTTAAATCCCACATGTCAAGTAACATGGTAGACAAAAGCTGATCACAAGAAGGAGGCTTTCCCAATAGCTTCCTGCTTCACCTTAAGTGGAGTGTCCAGGGTATATTAGTCATATGTTGTTTTTTAAAAAATTTTCTGTATTTTATGATGCTTTGGCATCTTGGGACCTTGTGGACTTAGAGGAGGACTACTTCCTCCCCTAGGTTTAGTTAATTCCTAAAAATAGCAAACAACTTGCTGCAAACCAACCAATCCTAAGTCTATACCCTCCATCTACCTCTTTTTATCAGGATCCTGCCTCCCAAGACAATATCCCTCTGCCCTAAATCACTCCAGGGCTAGGTACCAGAAAACCAGGGACCATTCTCACGGCGCAGAGCCTGTCAAAATTATTCACACTATTCAAGCCTGCTCTGTTTGCCTACTCTGCCTCACTCATTCCTTTTCACAAAAACTGCACTAAAGGCTCTTGCTTACATTTCCCCCTGACTCTTTTTGCCTCCTGACCGACTCTGGTGCTTCCCCATGTGGCCCTGAATTGTGTGGAGTGCTTCCTCATTCTAGGAATCTGTAAGAACTTATTCTTTCATGGCAGTCATTTCCATGTCTGTGTGTCTTACCATAATTTAATAAAAGAAATCCCAGGAATGTTTTAAAATACAGGGCCTGTGACGCTTCTGGTCAGACTTTTACAACCCAGAATTTTTGACTAAGAAACCTCAGCTAAACTGAACTGGCAAATGTATTCCATTTGCTTAACTAAGTAACACAAGGAAGGTATTAAAAACAAGAACACTTTGGGAACGTTCTGTTTGGACAAGTGTACTAACAAATGTTGAAGGCTTGTGTTGCTCCAAATGGGCTTCTTTTCTTTTTTTAAGATCTTTGAAATGCTTAAGATAATTTGATCCACTAAATGTTAGGAAAGTTTTCCGCATTAGATTTGTAAATCTGCCTTTGTAGCTGTGAGAGAACCAAATGCATTAACTTTGTAAATATAGTTTGAAACCCCTAAGATCATTCAATTAATTCAAGTTGAAACTGATGTTAAATATTGAGGAAAATTTGGTTTGTCAAATTTATGAAATAAGAGCATATTAATCAAATAACCAATTAAAGTGATGGTTTTTTTCTTACACAGAAATCACTTAGGTTATAAATATAGCTTATATGTTGAGCTTAAAAGCTGAAAAGTAATGGTTTTTATATTTATTATGTTGATAAATTAAATAGTAAGACACAAGTAACTGTAGGAATATTTTTCTGTGCATGAAAGCTCTTTGCAAAGAAAAGTCACTAACACTTAAAATTTTTCAAAGGCTTCACAAGGCACCTAAAATCAAGTCTAAAATCCTTAGCACAGTGCAAAGTACCAGAGGCAAGTCAGCCAGTGCATCCCTTTCCTTGTCATCCCTATGCTCCTTTACCCTCTGCCTCACTTCCCGTACCCAGTCTCTGGGGCTGCCTATTGCTGGCTGCCAGCTTCCCTATCCCCATGGGTGCTGGTGTCATCTTAACCTTTCTCTTCACCTGGCTCTTTTGTTCCCTTCCTTCAAGTCTCAGCTTGAATGTCTCTTCCAACCAAGCCCCCTCTGAAACAAACACATATGGTATTCTGTATTTTGCAACTAAAATTAGAATTCCCACCTATGGGGACTTCCATAGAGATCCAGTGGTTAAGACTTCAGCCTCCAAAGCAGGCAGTGAGGGTCTGATCCCTGGTTGGTTAGGGAACTAAGATACCATGTGCTGTGCAGTGAGGCAATAAATAAATAAATAAGAAATAAGAATTCCCACCTATGTGTTAATTTCTGTGTTCTTTCCTGGACAGGAACAAATTCCCCAGAGTGGTGGTCCCTAATAGGTGTTTTTTAAAGCAATGAGCAAGTCTCTTGTCTTCTGCAATTCAACAAGAAGACCACAAGTGACCCTTCAGACCCCCAGGACTAATCCCAACTACTGATGTTTGAGGCAAGACAATGCAAGCCCTCTGCCCCTCATATGACCACCCCTTCCCAATGTAATGTCCTCTCTGTCCAGTCTTTCATTTGAGTGCAACCTTTTGGCCAAATCCCTTCATCTATGAAAGATATGATGATTAGCATGATAATAATATTCTAAAGAAATGGAACTGGGCCAGTTGTGACCCAGAGAGATGTTATGGGGAGGGAGGTGGGAGGGGGGTTCATGTTTGGGAACGCACGTACACCCGTGGTGGATTCATGTCAGTGTATGGCAAAACCAATACAGTATTGTAAAATAAAGTAAAAATGAAAGAAAAAAAAAAACAACTTTACAAATCCCATACTCTTAAAAAAATAAATTAAATTAAATTAAATTAAATTAAAAAAAAAGAAAACAAAGAGAAACTTGACTTCTACCTCACTCCATTCAGACACACACAAAATTATTTTGGGGTGTATTATAAATTTAAAGGTAAAACCTAGGACTACAAAAGATTCCATAAGAAGGCCTAAGAGGATATTTTCACCACTTTGGAGCAGACAGATTTCATACACAGGACACAGAAAGCCTTAATCACAAAGGGATGGGGTTGTTGAGTTTATTTAAATCTTTTATTCTGCCATACTGGTAAGCACAATAGGATATACTTGCCAAGCTGATATTTGAAAATTGATATATGATACAGACCCTTTCACTTCTGAAAATCCAAAATCTTAAAAAGCTCTTACTTGTTAGCATCACCAGAAATGTATCCTAGTGGATCTTGGAATCAGAAGGAAAAAATAGTTACAAAGCATACCATTCAAATAATTGCTGAAATTTGAGTATGGAGTATATAATTTTACTCAAGTTATATAAAATAGTGAAAGTGTTAGTTCCTCAGTCACGTCTGACTCTTTGTGACCCTGTGGACTATAGCCCACCAGGCTCCTCTGTCCATGGGATTTTCCAGGCAAGAATACTGGAGTGTGTTGCCATTCCCTTCTGCAGGAGATTTTCCCAAACCAGGGATCAAACCCAGGTCTACCTCATTGCAGCAGATTCTTTATGTCTGAGCCGCCAGGGAAGCCCCAAGTTATGTAAGAGAATGTCATTATTATGAAATGCATGATGAAATATTTAGGAATATAAGGATATTTACATGTCATTTACATTCAAATGAGTCAGGGGAAAACACATATGAGAAAGAATGAGAAAGAGAGAGACAAGACAGAGATAGAGAGCAAATATGGCAAAATATTAACAACTGAGGAATCTAGATCAACAACATATGAGTGCTCTTTGTACTATTCTTGCAACTCTTTGGTAAGCTAGAGATTTTTTAAAAAATAAAAATATATCAAATTTATTTTAGTATCTAGTTTCATTTTTAAATTAAAGCTATTGGACAGTTTTTTTGTAATTTAAAATTCATTATCAGAAGTGAGGAAAGAATTAATAAGTTTTTAACTATTGATGACAACTGAAATTATTAACCATGCATTTTTAAAAGCCATGTTAGAGTAAAAAGTTCCAGCTATGCTACTTAATGAAGGAACTATCCTTTAACTCTTTATTTCTAATTATAGTCTCCTTTTGACATAATGTACATCTTTTTCATCCAATCAATACTATGCCAAACAAAAATTTTCCAAATGTTAAGCCTTTCTTTATTATTTGTGAAATGTGACTTAACTGTTACTCTTTAAAAGTTCCTTAAAGGAAATTTGAAATTTTAATTTTCACCATGAACCTGTTTGATCAAAAAGGTAAAGCAAAACTGGTATTTATATAATCAACAAATTATCTGAGAAAAATTTCAAGTACTTCACATTTCTTTTTAGCACAAGTGAGAATAAATTGGTTTCAAGTACTACAGGTTTGGCATTTTTACTACAAGCTTTAAATCATATTGTTACTATACTCAAATCATCTCTAAGAAAATGGTGGTGTTCACAAGTACAAAAATTATTATATCCAGTAAGTGGTATTCTACACAGTCAAGATAATAAGAGAATTCTTTACAAAATTATATTTTGAAAAATGCAGAATGTCTGACAATTACCAGTATCACAAAAGCTAAAATGAGAAAAATACAGAAAATAGAAGTACTCATTAAATAATATTATTTTGCTTTGAAGAAGCCAGAAATGATTCTATTTGAGGAAATAAGTGATAATGATAAGATGCAATTAATACATCCTATCTCTTTTAAGCCAAAGCCTGCTTTTCACCTCAGACCAATTCTGATTTTTGCATTCTTAATCTCCTTTGTCCAGAACAGGGCCCCATTTTAAGCCATTATTTGAATAGAGTTCATGATCTAAAGCCATTTTTCTCCACAGGATATTTTCATTTTAGTATTAATACATAAGTTGCAAAAAGGCAAATGACTAAGTCAGTTACAAATAATTTGTGGCATAATAAGAGCCAATTTAGAGTAACTGTCAACCCACTTCTATACTGAAGCTGAAAAGTTGCTACAGTACAGGTGAGAACTAACATGATTCTTCCATATGCTCAGACTTTGTTTACTAAAAAATACCATCATAAGATCTGAAAAGAAACCTTACTGGGTCCTTACAGAGCTGCATAATTTTCCAAACGATTTTCCTCTGGTTGCAGAGCCTGTTCATGCCTTCAATGTTTTTTCAATCATTTACCTTTTGCAATATTTTTTTGATATTTTTGTTTCTTCTTTTGTTCCTTTTCCCAATCATCTTAGCCAATTTCCAAGACAATATAGCACTTGCTAGAAACAATGACATTAGGGCCAAAATAACTGTTGAAAAGAAGTCATATGGGTTTTTTGAAGCCCATTCCACAACATACTCAGCCTAAGCCTTTATATCAACTCTTTGCAACTCCATAGACTATAACCCGCCAAGCTGTTCTGTCCATGGAATTCTCTAGGCAAGAATACTGGAGTGAGTTGCCACTTCCTACTCCAAGGGATCTTCCCAGCACAGGAATCGAACCTGAATCCCATGCATCTCCTGGATTGGTAGGCGGATTCTTTGCCACTAACGCCACCTGGGATTATTAGCCAATTATAATTTCATATGATCCTTGGTTGGTTGTCTTCTTCTTTAGCTCTACCATAAACTCTGACTGAAGGCTTAAATTCTTTTTTTTTAGAATTTCTGTTACTTTCTTTTTTTTCTTTTTTTAAAATATAAATTTATTTATTTTAATTGGAGGTTAATTAGTTTACAATATTGTATTGGTTTTGCCATACATCAAGATGAATCTGCCACAGGTATACACGTGTTCCCCATCCTGAACCCCCCTCCCACCTCCCTCCCCGTACCATCCCTCTGGGTCATCTCAGGGCACCAGCCTCAAGCATCCAGTATCATGCATCAAACCTGGACTGGCGATTTATTTCATATATGATATTATACATGCTTCAATGCCATTCTCCCAAATCATCCCACCCTCGCCCTCTCCCACAGAGACCAAAAGACTGTTCTATACATCTGTGTCTCTTTTGCTGTCTTGCATGCAGGGTTATCATTACCATCTTTCTAGATTCCATATATATGCGTTAGCATACTGTATTGGTGTTTTTCTTTCTGGCTTACTTCACTCTGTATAATAGGCTCCAGTTTCATCCACCTCATTAGAACTGATTCAAATGTATTCTTTTTAATGGCTGAGTAATATTCCATTGTGTATATGGTACCACAGCTTTCTTATCCATTCCTTTGCTGATGGACATCTAGGTTGCTTCCATGTCCTGGCTATTATAAACAGTGCTGCAATGAACACTGGGGTACACGTGTCTCTCACTTCTGGTTTCCTTGGTGTGTATGCCCAGCAGTGGGATTGCTGGGTCATAAGGCAGTTCTATTTCAGTTTTTTAAGGAATCTCCACACTGTTCTCCATAGTGGCTGTACTAGTTTGCATTCCCACCAACACTGTAAGAGGGTTTCCTTTTTCTCCACACCCTCTCCAGCATTTACTGCTTGTAAACTTTTGGATCACAGCCATTCTGACCGGCATGAAATGGTACCTCATTGTGGTTTTGATTTGCATTTCTCTGATAATGAGTGATGTTGAGCATCTTCATGTGTTTGTTAGCCATCTGTATGTCTTCTTTGGAGAAATGTCTATTTAGTTCTTTGGCCCATTTTTTGATTGGATCGTTTATTTTTCTGGAATTGAACTGCAGGAGTTGCTTGTATATTTTTGAGATTAGTTTTTTGTCAGTTGCTTCATTTGCTATTATTTTCTCCCATTGTGAAGGTTGTCTTTTCACCTTGCTTATAGTTTCCTTTGTTGTGCAGAAGCTTTTAATTAGGTCCCATTTGTTTATGTTTGCTTTTATTTCCAGTATTCTGGGAGGTAGGTCATAGAGGATCCTGCTGTGATTTATGTCGGAGAGTGTTTTGCCTATGTTCTCCTCTAGGAGCTTTATAATTTCTGGTCTTACATTTAGATCTTTAATCCATTTTGAGTTTATTTTTGTATATGGTGTTAGAAAGTGTTCTAGTTTCATTCTTTTACAAGTGGTTGACCAGTTTATATACTCCAAGGTGGAAGCAGGAAGGCAGAAGCAGTGGCCTTCCCAACCCACCCACGGGCCAGTGCTCACCTGGATCCTAGAGTTGTTGTTGTTTTAATTTTAAGAACAACAACAACAACAAAAAGTTCTTGCTGAAACTGAGTTGAATCATGTCTCCCAAAGATTTCCATCTCTTTCGATCTAATTCTGTCCCTTCTGTGATCTTTCTGGACAAACATGTTTTTCCACTATAACACCATTTCAGACATCAGAATGATGGTATCATGACTCTCCCAGCTTTTTCTCAGTAGATAATCTGGGTGGGAACTTCACCTCTTTCCTAATCTCTACCCTTCTTTGCTCTGTAGTTGTTCTTTCTCTTCCACTCAGGGCAGATATAAACACACGTACACACACACAAACACACTCACAAGTGTATATATTAAGTGTGATGTCTTACTTTGGGAACCTCTGTCAGCTCCTACATATGCAGAGCTGTCCATGGAAATGCACAAGGAGTAATTTTCTTCTGTGCATAAAAATCTCAACAATGTCAAAGGCTTCTCAATAAGACTGTGACACAGCCTGTCACTTACTGCATTGGCAAAGAAAAACTAGACAGCAAAGCATTGTCTCTTTTGGCAGGACTGCGAGACGAATGGAGTCTCAGGAACTCACAGTGTGTGAAAAAGAGAAATTAGACATAAAAGCCCGCCATAGAAAGGTTGCTATGGTGTGATGTGTTTCCCCCACCCCACCACTCTTTTCAGAGGCAGAAAAAAAAATGAATGATGGTAGATTTCACCAATTCTTTCATAAGTGAATGAATGAGTCTTTCCCAAAGAAAACTGTCTCACAAAATGAATGGCTCCATTACACAAATCTGGTGACACAATCAGACATTAGGAACCAAGATAGCCACAAGTTCTACTCAGTGCACAAAGGCACAGATGGATCTGAATTCTGAGGATGTATATTCATATTTAAAGTATTGACTGATGGCATGAATTGCATGAGATCTACCCAGAGTGAAAAGTGAAAGCAAAATTGTTAGTCTATCAGTCGTGTCTGACTCTGCGACCACATGGACTGTAGCCCACCAGGCTCCTCTGTCCATGGAATTTCCCCAGGCAAGAATACTGGAGTGAGTAGCCATTTCCTTCTCCAGGGAATTTTCCCAATCCAGGGATCAAGCTCAGGTCTCCTGCATTATAGGCAGATTCTTTGCTGTCTGAGCCACCAGGGAAGCGCCAAGAACACGAGTGGCTAGCCATTCCCTTCTCTGGGGGAGCTTCCTGACCCACTAATGTGAACCTGGGTCTCCTGCATTATAGGTGATTCTTTACTATCTGAGCCACCCGGTAAGATACATTCAGCACAACCAGAACCTAGCTATAGCAATGAACGCCTCTGAAATGTATTTTTACCAAGATAGCTCCAAACCTGTTTGCCGGTGTGTTCCCAGGGCTTGGAACAGGAGGTTTGAAATATAGCTAGCTTCTCAAGGTCCTTTCTACCTCCTTGATGCTGAGCACAGAGTTCTTGCAGACTCTGTGTTAAAAGTAGAACATTAGCACCATCTAAAGGCTACATTCCAAATGTCTTGCCAGTGTAAGATATGTTGCCTGAAATAGTGTTTATTGTGTATTTTTTTGGGTTCCAAAATCACTGCAGATGGTGATTGCAGCCATGAAGTTAAAAGACGCTTACTCCTCCTTGGAAGGAAAGTTAAGACCAACCTAGATAGCATATTGAAAAGCAGAGATATTACTTTGCCAACAAAGGTCCTTCTAGTCAAGGCTATGGTTTTTCCAGTGGTCATGTATGGATGTGAGAGTTGGACTGTAAAGAAAGCTGAGTGCCAAAGACTTTATGCTTTTGAACTGTGGTGTTGGAGAAGACTCTTGAGAATCCCTTGGACTGCAAGGAGATCCAACCAGTCCATCCTGAAAGAGATCAGTTCTGAGTGTTCGTTGGAAGGACTGATGCTGAAGCTGAAACTCCAATACTTTGGCCACCTGATGTGAAGAGTTGACTCATTGGAAAAGACCCTGATTCTGGGAGGGATTGGGGGCAGGAGGAGAAGGGGAAGACAGAGGATGAGATGCCTGGATGGCATCACCGAGTAGGTGGACATGAGTTTGAGTGAACTCCGAAAGTTGGTGATGGACAGGGAGGCCTGGCGTGCTGTGATTCATGGGGTTGCAAAGAATTGGACACGACTGAGTGACTGAACTGAACTGAATGCTTTGGAGTATTGACACTAAAAATTTTTGCCTCCCGAGAATGAAGCAGTGGGCCAGTATCACATGCTGTGTGTCTGAGATGGTTATATTTCTGGAGAGGTACATGTTGTCTGTAGTGCTTGCCTGTTTGAAAGAGTAGGCCTTTAAAAAATTTTTTATAGAAATATTGATTTACAATGTTGTGTTTCAGGTGTACAACAAAGTGGTTCAGTTATACCTATATGTATAAACACATACATTAATTTTTTTTTACATTCTCTTCCCTTATAGGTTATTATAAGATATTGAGTAGAGTTCTCCATGCTAAACAGTAAGTCTTTGTTGTTTATCTATTTTATATATAGCAGTGTGTACCTGCTAATCCCAAACTCCTAATTTATCCATCTCTCCCCTTCCCAAAAGTAGGTCGTGTTTATCAAAAGCTGTACTGGCTTGCTGTATTGTAGGGACCTGTTACTCCTTAGCTCAAACTGCCAGTGGGTCTAGTCTGAACTTGGCCATTGGTGGGAGGGAGGTGGTTGAGGGGCGGGGGACTGAGCGGTTATGAAATAGCCATTAGCCTGGTAGGAGAGATGGGGCTCCAGGTCTGCTTTGCTGTTTGCTAGGTTTGTGGCTTTAACCTCTCTGATCTTGTTAGGCATAAAGCAAGGTTGCTCCACTAGATTATCTTTAGGGACCTCTCCTTTTTTACCATCAGTGTGGCCCTGCGTTTTGAGATGATGATGTAACCTGGTCCCATACCTCCATTTTATATCATTTTGGGGAGCAAAAGAAAATGATCCCAGAAACTTTCTGTTATGTTAAACCCAGCTGAGTTGTACCCAAATCCTTTGGGTTCAAAGGCAAGGAAAGTCTGACTTAAAGTTTCTTTGGAAAGTTTCCAGGGCCCCAGTAGTAAGCTAGAGTCCCCAGATTCCCTAAAAGTTACTAAGGACCTATTAGAAATAAGAGCTGGTCTTTAAAAGACTTGGGTGGTAGGAGGATTTTACAATAGATTGACCCTCTGATACAGTCATCCAATGGAAATGTGACTTCTGACGGTCAAACCTTGGCAGGTGTGGGGACAGAGAGTGGATGCAGCAAAAAGAAAAAGAATTTTAAGCTTAGTAGATAGAGATCTAGGGCTTCCCAGGTGGCGTTAGTGGTAAAGAACCTGCCTGACAATGGAGGAGTCGAAAGAGACGTAGACTCGATCCTTAAGTCAGGAAGGTCCCCTGGAGGAGGGCATGGCAACCCACTCCAGTATTCTTGCCTGGAGAATCCCGTGGACAGAGGAGCCTGGTGGGCTACAGTCCAGAGGGTCACACAGAGTCGGACAGGACTGAAGCAACTGAGCACACGCGCGTGCAGACAGAGACCTGTGGTTAGTTTGCCTCTGCCCCTTACTGGTCGTGAGACTCAGGACAAATCACTCAAGCACTCTAAGCTTTGGTTTCCATGTCTGTAAAATGCACCTAACAACCAAGTTGTTGAGAGGATTAAATTAGACAGTGTACCCATCTAGTCCAGCCCAATACTGGATGCAGCATAAATATCCCATGAATGATGTCACAAGCTTATTATTTTAAAAGCAGACTCTCCCGTTTAAGGCAACACAGTGAACAAAGAAAGGTTTGAGATTCTTGTGCATTAGCACAAGCCCCAGCAATAGATTTTGAGTCTCAGATCTAACAATGCTTGCCAGGTTCCTCTGACACACAGCCCGGGTTCTTGCTTTTGTCTTTCAAAATGGCCTCTTAGCTCTGTGCTTCTTGAGTGTCTGCCATCGGTTGCACCTTTCCCCTGCACCATCTTGCTTCTGCTTTTAGCACAGGTGGCTTTGCTGTCAGGGTATTTGAAGTCTTCCTTTGATGGCCCTGCAACTAAGCAACTTAATTATGAATGAGCACTCTGCCTAAAAGCCTGTATCGCTCTGCTCTTGTTTTTGTTCAAGTACCCCTGGCATATAGCCAGCGACTCAATACACAAAAGCAAAGGGATGACCGACCCACCCACCCACCACTGAACGACCCCACTCCCTTCCCATCCATCTGCTGCTTGCTGCCTTTGTTAGAAGGGAAGAGAGGAAGAGTGAGCTATGAGGAAAAGATCATGAAAATATAATACATTTTTGTGAAATATATTGATAACATATTTAACCTTTTAAAAAAAAGTTCTCAAAATGAATGATGCATTATCAGCAATTCATTCTGTTCTAAGATTGGTCAAAGCAATGAGCTTATTTCTATTTTTAATCACTTATATAAAATATCACCCATGTACAGCTCTTGAAAAGAAGAAAAGGAAACATGAGAAACTCAATAAGTAAAAGTACAAGGTTTCTTTGTGGTGAAAGTACAGCAGAAACTTTATCTTAAGAATAGTTAAGTGTTAGAGCAGGGCTGTGTGTGTGTGTGGGGGTGTGTGTGTAGAATATTCATGATATGGGAAGAGATCTTCCTAATCTGGTCTACAAAACTGAGTAGTAGAAAGCATAAGTGATGCTCTCTGGATCACACAGCCGGTTGGTGGTGGAGCCAGGAGGGCATTTGGATTTCCTGACTCCTAGATATTATTGAGCAAGGCCATGTGGACAGTAAAGTCTCCAAAATCTCCAAGTAACTGTTGCTTGTGTTACTGTTGCTTTTGAACTGTTACTAAACCAGTTCAACCTCTTTTTTGTTCCCTCAACTCTTTGCTCTTATTCTTAGACTTGTCCACTACGTTTGCTCCCTTTTTACACAAAGATTTCAGTACATATATTTCAAAAATAATATATGGCTGGAATTGACATGCACTGTGAATGCAAAATAAGCACCAGATTTCAAAGACTTGATATGACAAAAAGAATGTGAACGATCTTAGTGATAACTTTTCTTATTGATTACATGTTGAAACAATATTTGGGATAGATTGGATTGAGTAAAATAGGTTGTTAAAATTAATTTTACCTGTTTAAAAAAATTTTAGTGTTGCTACTATAGGGTTAAAAATGATTTATGTGGCTCAGATTACAGCTTTAATCATGTAGAATTATAATCTTCCAATTTGAATTAGATATTCTACTCTTTGTTGAAATCCAAGATTTGCAACAAAGGCTTCTGGCTAAGGGTACAGACTACTGTTTTGGCAAAATAGAATTTAATGTAACAAATAATTGACAGGTATATTAAACTGTGCTAATCAATAATTGCACTGTTTGGGGCAGATTATATAAATTATACTCATCCATAGTTGTACTATTCTGGTAAAGTAGAAATTAATGTAAGGCATAAATGATTTAAATGCATTAATTTGTACTATTTACTATAATCCTCCCTTCCTTGTGGTGGAACATATAGTCCCTGACTCTCTGGTGTCTTTGAATTTAAACGTAACCAAAAATGTTGCCTTCATAAAGTTCTTCCAGCAGGCCACTAGTCAAGACATACCTCAAAATAGGCTCATTAACTCACAGCTGTAAGCTGTTATTAAAGGGTGGGGTGTGAAGCAGAAGGAGAGAAGACAGGGCTTTTGAGAATAACTGAATGATGGGAGGAAGAAAAGGCTGTACATTACTTCAGAATAAACTAATTTCCCAGAAAAATATTAAAAAGCTTACACATTGTTTTCATCTAAGCCTGATTCATGCAAGGAGGAGGGCAAATAAAATGATCTAATAAGTGTCTTCTGCCACTTGAGTGAATGTAATTTTAAAGCAGAATACGCAAACTAAAAATTAAGCTATAAAATAGAAACCAGCTTTGATTTATTTCTACCAATTTAGTATTATAATCTTAAAATGAAAACTTTTTATTGTATAGTAATATAACAGAAAGTCTTAGGAATGCATAAATTCTTCTGGGGAAACATATGGATAAGAATACCATTCAGCTTAGGCAAAGCTCTATTTGAGAAGCTGCAACTTGTTCTAACTCTGAATGCATAATGCAAATGGTTGCTAATACTCATGAGTGCTGCTCAGTGCCAGGTATTGTTCTGGGTTTCTACACATCATGTATTAACGTACTTAATTGTCATAATAGAACCATGAATTCTATTCACAGACTGATCTTACCTTACAGATATGAAATCCAAGGCACAGAAAGACGGAAAAGCTTGCCCAGAAGTCACATGGCTAGTAAACAGCAGAACAGGGATGTAAGGCAGTCTTGCCTCAGAGTTCATGACCTTAACATACAACGAGCACTCTGAGTTAGTGAGTAAAAGTGGCCAAACGGTTAAAGAAAGTCTTAGAATATTGGTTTCAACAACAAGAATGAAGAATTCATTTGCATGGATCATGGAAACCTGCCATGCAAGAAGAATCAAGGATTTAGCATTGGCCAATGGCGTGAGCCTTGGTTGAAACGTCAGGAGACACAGGATCAGAAACCTCTATAAATAACAGTGGTCCCCAACCTTTTGGCACCAGGGACTGATTTCATGGAAGACAATTTTTCCATGGACCAGGCGGTTGGGGGGAGCGGTAGAAGGGTGGTTTCTGAAAGATTCTTATAAGGAGCATGCAACCTAGATCCCTCGCATGCACAGTTCACTTAGGGTTTGAGCTCCTTTGAGAATCTAATGCTGCCGCTGATCTGACAGGAGATGGAGCTCAAGCAATAACAGCCATGAGGAGCAGCTATAAATACAAACGAAGCTTTACTCCCTGGCCCATGGCTCACCTCCTGCTCTGTGGCCAGAGGGAGGGGTGTGAGGGGGAAGGATGGGGAGTTGAGGAACCCTGTTCTGTAGAGTGAGACAGCGGGATGACGTGCCCTGCATGTACCTTTATCAGACCAATTATTCTGTTAGTATTATGGTTTCTGAGAGCTTCTTCCAATGACAATTACCTAAAAAGTCATGAATCACTAATGAAGTTGTGCAATTTAATAAGGGCATGTGAAGGAGACTGTCCCAATGCGAAGAGGAAATAATTGGACGCTAGGATTATGGGGAAAACACTGCTGGTGTTGACCAAAATTGAAGAGGATACATTGTTAAGAATTTAGTTATTTAAAACCAAACGCAGGGTTTAGAATATCAGCTCTTACCAGGAAAGATCTTTACCTCTTTAAATTTTTTTTCCACTGCACATATGCATGGACAGTTACTTTAATACACTTTGTGATGATGATGGCAATATTAACTTTAGTGATTGTTTTGAAGATAATGAAGAATTCTCAGATACCAAAGAAAGTCTGAATGATTAGAAACCATAAGAACTTACTCGTACTATCTGTAAAGTGAGGGTAATATTAACCTCACAGTCTGTTGGAAGGATTAAATGAGATAAAGCAGAGAAAGTGCTAAGCTCAATGTCTGCTTCATTATGCTCCGCTAATCAAGTTTAAAAATGATGACAGCAACAATGATGATGACAATGACAGGCCACACAAGTCAGACTGCACTAAGGGAGCCATGTCCAACTCTCAACGATTTTAAAATAAAACATTCAGTTTAACATGTACACATAACATGAAAATATTGAAGCTATTCAAAAGATTACAGCCAAATATGACAGGATTTTAAACTCACAAGCTCAGCTTTGGTTTCATATATAATTTGAAATATATTTATTTTCTGCAGAAGCTTATATTCAAATAGCATATTCTCTAAAGTTCTATTGAATCAAACCCCTCATGCTTTGTGTCAACAAGCTCTTTACATTCTGGGATGGAAGTTTGCTAATGAGAACTGAGAGATGCCAACACAAGATGGTTTGGTGGTCATTGTCTTCTGTTTTCAAGTTTCAGAAAAAAAAAAAAAAAAGGTGTTACAGAATTGCAAAGAACCTCTGCTTTCTTATCCAGGAGATTTTTGTAGTAATTAATTTACCTCATAAGGATGAGATACCATCTGTGCAAGTGTTGTACCATTATAATGTTATTATTGAAAGTCATAGCCCCTTGGTTTAAAAACGGCCTCCTTAAAACCAAGCACACAAGAGCATCTGCTTGTGGATTATCTCTATGTGTCACCAGTGAACTTATTATAGTCATCTCTCACCCTCTCTAGGTTGTACACGTATGAAAATCAAGGCTATGGCTTTTTCACCTCAGTATCTCCAGCACTTAGATATTGGTACATACGTTGAAGCTGTGCATTTAGAGGAAGTAGAAATATTGATTGAACCCTAAATATTATGGGCCACTTCAGAAGACAAGATGGCTTAGATGCACTTGCTTCCTTTTCCAGGCCAATAAAATGTGTAGCAGTTATTGTTGCAGGTTTGGTTCCCAAGACTCAGAGGCTGAGATGAAGCTTGTGATGCAAGGTATTTATTAGGGATCATCACAAACACAAAGAGAGAAGCATGCCTGGCCAGAAAGAGAAGTAGAGCTGACATGCCTCAGCCAACCCAGTTGGACAGCTCTGGCTAGAGTTGT
Organism: Capricornis sumatraensis; assembly: GCF_032405125.1. Lineage (NCBI taxonomy): Eukaryota > Metazoa > Chordata > Mammalia > Artiodactyla > Bovidae > Capricornis > Capricornis sumatraensis. Next base: position 100,134,007 of record NC_091092.1, on the reverse strand, counting down.
CTTTCATCAGAGTAATATAGCCAGGCTCTTATGACTCCACCTACATTAGTCACTGGATGTGAAAGCCACCCCTGGAAAAGCATACCCTTGGGCAAAGGGACTCTGCAGCTGAGGCAGTCTTGGAGAAGACTGACAGCTGAGGCAGCAAATCCTTCCTTGGTGCATGCATGTCCATGCCCACCCTGGTCACCAAATTTTAAATGTTCTGTCTACCATGTGAGAAGATGGCATTAACATGTCTTTAATCAATGAGAAATTTGGAACTACATTCATATTTAAGTTGAAGAATTTACCCATGTTTTCATAGATTTCTGGTCGAATCTACCAAAATATTTCATAAATATAGTGAAGAGTTCAGGGAAAACTTTGATTTGTTGGCATACGATGTCATTTTCACATGAACTATTGTCCTTCAGCAAGTGGTGGCTGGGTACTTGTTGATACATTAAAACAGATGTTATTAAGGTGTTTCAATGGGCAGTCTTTCTGGGATGTAACAATATACCTATGGCAGAGCTTGAGTAGAACCTTTCTGCCCAGATCCAAGCCTTTCCATTATTCTAGTTCCTGAAGGGAATGGGCTTGTCTGCCTACCCGGATATGGCTGTGTCCTGGGATCATGAATCAGCATCAGCAGGGTATGGCTTCCATTTCTGATCTAAGCCTTCCCAACTACCCATGCATTTGGTGTTTCATCTTGTGTAGCTGTCTTATTCAAGTGTGTATGTTTCAATGGGGCCTGAAAAAGTAACCAAAAGTAAATCTGTATCTTAACTTCTCCAAGGTCACAAGAAAGAAATCAACTTACCCAAACAGTTCCCCAGTCATAACACGTAGGCACCACATTCTACCTAATACAAAATCATAGGTTGAGTGGATTAGCAAACACTTGAGTTTAGAAGAAAACCAATTGTTATTTCCTCAAGACCCAAACCAGTTGAATTGTTCTTCATTCTAAGTTTCTGAGGAAAGTTCAGGTGGTTACATGAAGAAAACTAAAGTGATTGGTCTGGGAAATTGAGAACTCGAGAAAATCAATTCAGTCCATAAACCTCTCCATTATTATTAAATGCTTATAAATTATGAGGGTAAGATCAACTTACCCTAAAGGAAATCCTTATCCTATCCTAAAGGAAATCCTTATCCTTATCCTAAAGGAAATAAGCCCTGAATATTCATTGGAAGGACTGATGCTGAAGCTGAAACTCCAATAATTTGACCACCTGATGTGAAGAACTGACTCATTGGAAAAGACCCCGATGCTGGGAAAGATTGAAGGCAGGAGGAGAAGGGGACGACAGAGGATGAGATGGTTGGATGGCATCACTGACTCAATGGACATGAGTTTGAGTAAGCTCCGGGAGTTGGTGATGGACAGGGAAGACTGGTGTGCTGCAGTCCATGAGGTTGCAAAAAGTAGGACACAACTGAGTGACTTGAACTGAACTGAAGATCAGCTTATAAGAGGCTTGTCCTTCACCATTGTGGATTATCACACACATTTTAAAGATCTAAGTTGCTAAAATTATAACATAATTTCCCTTTATTCATTCAGAGCAAATGGGGAAGACATTCCTTTGGCATTTCAAGAATGCAGGGTTTTTAACTGATCAATGTTTTCATTTAGTTATCTCTCAATCCTTAGGGATAGACATTAACATATGGCTAAATATGTTTAATTTTTTAAAGATATAGTGCAAATTCCATAGTAACTTACTCTCCAATAATGTCTAAATTCGCTCCATTCCCAGGGCTATTTTTAGGTCTTTTGGAAAACTATAACTCTTTTTCCTCTTTCTCAGCCTCGATATGCCCCATTAAATTTTACTCTGTCTCGCTATGCTCTTTTCCAGCCCATTCACCATAGTCAACGTGCAAGATCCTGAGAAAAGCAGGATTCCTTTCAGGGGCAATGGGAAGGGAAGAACTCATGGTTGTGCAGAACAGGAAGTCTGGGTTCTAGTCTGAAATCCAAGACTAAGTGTATGACTTTGGGCAAATTCCAGGGTTTTTGCAGGTCTCCATTTGCTCAGAGAGAGGATGGAAGCTTTTTAATGGGCTTCCCAATGCCACTGTTCTCTAATGTTCCAAGCATATTCTACTTTTTTCCATGAGGGAAACTTTGACAATAGACCACGTAATAGCATTGGAAGGAAACACTTTCTATGGCTTTCAGAGAATTTGGAAAATATGAGTCATAAAACTGCCCCCATCCAGTCCCACATTGGTAGCAAGGAAATAAAGATTTAGTTTAGGGCATATGACTCTCAAATCAAATTGTTTTCCAAGCCAGGAAGAGATATTTTAAGACTAGAAACACTATTTTCACTTTTTGATTAGTGACATGAAAAAATAGCTATAAATGTGACCAGCAGTTAATACTTTCGTTATCAGTTATGAATTACAACTATTTAACTTTAGGTGTTAAATTTAATTCTTTTTTTATGACAAAATTTCTCTTCTATAATGGTCCAAATCACCACTTCACATTTGCCTTCAGAATGAGGAGAACCTCCAGTTTAGTGGACTGGCTGGCTCTGTCACCATGAAGGTTAAGATCAAGGTCAAG